>NC_138116.1:24982500-34982500 GCF_964146895.1 Miniopterus schreibersii
TTCATTTCTATTCTTCTATACACATCTTATTTAATTTTATGTGAATTAACACCACACATAATTTTGTGTTTTGGTACCACACCTGGTATAATATAATAATATAATAATATAATAATGTCTTATATTATTAAAGAGTAAGTGCAATAATATGAAATAGACTGTACATTTTAAAATGTTGTTGCCAAGTTACTTAAACTCACTAAACAACCTTTCTTAAGTAATTTAAAAAAAATAAAGACTCTGCTTATTAACCCCTACCCCCCAAGAAAAAACTACAGCAATCACAGTGTGGTACTGGCATAAGGTTAGACATATAAATCAATGGAACAAAATTGACAGTCCAGAAATAAACCCGCACATGTATTGTCTATTGATTTTCATCAAGGGTGCCAAAGCAATGCAATGTGGGAAGAACGGCCTTTTCAAATGGTGCTGGGACAACTGTATATCCACATGCCAAATAATGAAGTTGGAATCTGCCTACTTCACACCATATATAAAAACTAAAAATGAATCAAATGCTTAAATGTTAAGAGCCAAAGCTATAAAACCTTTAGAAGGAAACAAGGAGTAAATCTCTATGACCCCTTATTAGGCCAACAATTTCTTAGATATAATACTAAAAACACAAACAACCAAAGGAAAAATAGATAAATTGGACTTTATAAAAATCAAAAACTTTTTTGACTCAAAGGATACTATTAAGAAAATGAGAAGACAACTCATATAATGGGAGAAAATATTTGCAAATTATATATTTGATAAAGGCCTACATCCAGATTATCCAGAATATATGAAGATCGCTTACAACTCAATAAAAAGATAAATAACCAAATTTTAAAATGGGCAAAAGATTTAAAGAGACATTTCTCCAAAGAAGATGTACAAGCACATGAAAAGATGCTCAATGTCCTAAGTCATTAGGGAAATACAAATCAAAGCCACCATGAGATACTGCTTTAAATTCACTAAGATGGCTATAATCAAACAGACAGTAACAAATGCTGACAAGGATATGGAGAAATTGGAATCCTAATACATTGTTGGTGGGAATGCAAAATAGTGAAGCCACTGTGAAAAACAGTTTGGCAGTTCCTCAAAAAAGTTAAACATAGCCCTGGCCAGTGTGGCTCAGTTGGTTGGGATTTGTCCTGTGCACCAATAGCTTGCTGGTTCAATTCCTGGTCAGGGCACATGCCCAGGTTGCAGGCTCGACACCCAGTAGCAGGCATGTAGGAGGAAGCCGATCAATGTTCAGCTCTCACATTGATGTTTTTCTTTCTCTCTCCCTCTCCCTTCCTCCCTCTCTAGAATCAATAAAAACATATTTTAAAAAATTAAAATAAAATAAGCCATTAGTTTGGACCTGTGTAGGTGAATAAAAGAGAAGCCCTTTAAAGTCAGGAAAAAAAGTATACTTAACATTTAGGATTATCAAATGTTACTGGTTTTCCATAATATATTTCATTGCTGATTTTATCTGAAAGAAATGTGATTATAACTACCATTCAAAAAGTATTAGTTTATTAATATGCTCTTGGCATGTCTTTGAGGTGGATTTCAGATTCAAAACAGACTCTTTACCACACTGCTAACCTGCTCACTCAGTACTTATCAATAACATAGAGACTTCATTCAAGAAACTTACTAAACTATAATCACCTGAAACCCAGGAGTGAATCAAGGTTTTGTGGAGCCTGAACCTCATCTGTTTTGGGAAATCCAAATAAAAACATGCAAAATTATGAATCTGAAAACTGCTAGGCCCCTCCCAAGACCTTGGAAGGGGCCTATGCAAGTGAAGAGTCCTGAAGCTTAAACTTCATTCAGTTCATGATAAATCCACCTCACACTTACTACAAACTTATTTAATGCAGGGGAAAATATTGTTTCAACTTCTAAAAGTCATAGTAATATCATACAGATAATCAAATGACTTAACTTGAGGGGTGGCATCTTCCCTTGGAAAATTGCCTTTGGAGAGAGATGCAATGAAGTTCCTATCTTACTGTGGCAAATATTTCCTGAAGCAAATTAGTTTTGTCTGTCAGAAAGATTTGGCCCAAAACAAAGGAGCCCAGCCCTCTTTGTGACAATCATTTCAAAGTAACTGTGAATTAGTTTTAGAAGTACAGCTCTATTCAAATCACATGCTAGGAATATTAATTTATTTCTAACACAAGCTAGCTATGATTCTTTCATTACCTTTTTCTGTCCTTTAAGATGAACCGAGAAACTCAAGATAAACAAGTGGGCGCCTTCTCTGTTATAATCTTTTCTAACTCACCACCCATTCCCCACTTTGCCTCCCTCCTATCTGTTACCCTGCTGGAGAGATGCTGGCATGGCTCTCTCTGTTTTCCCATCCATACCCATCTTCCTCCTTCCAGTATAAAAGTCTCTTGGAGATAAAGTCCCCATGCAATTCTTCTTTGTGCCCCCAGCACGTAGTATAATGCTGACACACAGTGGGCACGACACCCAGTAAATGTTTTTGAATAAATTCATTAATTTTTATCAATGGTGATTCCACAGGTTTTTTTCCCATATTTTCTTCATGACTACATTGAAACTCAGATTCTTACAAGGGACTCTCAGTGTTACACAATGCTTAGTAAAGGTGGTGAGATTACAACATTGTATTTTGACTCAACCAAAACCTCTTGGTGGAGGGACCTAATGAGCCTGCTCTCTGACGTGCTGGCCAGAGGAAAACTGACCCTCAATGTGCTTTCCCCAAGTGAGGCATCAGCAGATTAATGAGGGAAGAGGGGAGGCTGCAGATGGGCATCTGCAGGAACTGTGAATCCAGCTCCAGACACCTCCTAAACACCCCCATCTCATCTGAAATGAACTGTGTGAAACTGGATTTCTGAACCACAAGTCACAAAGACAGTCTTTTCCAAAGACAGGTTTAGAGGACGATCTTCACCTTGATCTCAAATCCTTTTCAAGCCACTGAACATACCCACTATGATTTGCTTGTGTAACAGAGAAATCACAGAATTTTCTAGCTGAAAGGGGATGAAACCCACACTTCTTATTGAGCAGTAGTCAGGAGAGAAATTGGAATGAGGTTACAGCTATATATTTTCTTTATGAATATTTCTTCACACCACGCCTTAACATAAACATCTATTCAGTCACACTCCAAAGATTCCCACTGCCACAGATAATTCACTGCAGAGGCATATACTTTCTGAAAAATGATGTTCTGGGTTATTGGAGAGAGCAGTGCCCTGTGGCGGGTTTTTAGGAACTCTTTCTGCTTTACCATTTAAAAGAGACTCATGACTGAGGAAGCACCCACACCCTTTTCTCCCTGGAGAATTCTGAGCTAAACTTAATTCTTTCAGTTCTATGTTGCATATACTTAAGCAGTTAGGAACTTGGCGCAGGAACAGGACTCAGAGTTAAATTCAGAAGTGGAATTTCAAAGACCATTCTTATATTGGAGCAGCGGCACCACTGGGATTCCCATGACAATGCTACTTTGAGTGTTACGTGCTTGGTGCCTTCTCTTGCTCCTGCCAAAGATCAGTACAGGGAAAAAAGAGCATGCCCTATATGAGTTAGACAAGTCTCTTGGCCTCTTTGTACCTTAGTTTCCTTATTTGGAAAGGAAAAAAAAAAAAAGAATGGTTCTTAAGCCATACTTTTCAGAATTCAAACGGGACTTACACCCAGCTAACCAATCACTGCATGATGTTTTTATACATAGCTTTTTACATGTATTTATCTTCTATTTCACTTACAACTTGTGTAAAAATTGCATTCCATGCCAGGCCCAAAACATTCCAAAGCTCACTTCTGTGATTAAATTGCAACCAAGATTTCCACAAAAAGACACAAGCAAAAGAAGACAAAAAAATATTATTTCAGATCATTTATCTTTTGTCAGCGATTCTAATTTATATATGTAAAACAATCCAAATACTCCCTCCACACACTAAACAAATCTCACTGTGGAAGATATTTGCTTATGATATATGCTTCCATGTTTATACATGTGGTGCAGTAGATACAGAACAGTGAATAACAAAGAGGTTTACAATTAAGTTTTATAAAAATTCTAAACATGATGAAGTTATATTTATAACTTACATATACTGCAACGAAGGTAGTGATGAAAATGTATCCCTTTCAATAAAATGTATTTTATTGCAGGATAAATCTCTAGAAAAAGTAAAAGAAAAATATTGCCTCAATTAGCTGTTAGATATCCAATTAGTAGGAATAACTGGTAGAGGTAAGAATGACAATATTGAAGATGTTCCTTTAGTCTAAACGCTAAATCTTAGGAATTGTGATTTGAACCTTCCAGAGGCCCTGACCCTGCCCTCACTCACTTTGTTAAGAGTCTCACCTTCATGATCTTTGTAAATAAAATATACAACCATAATTGTTGATAGATTTTGAAGGTAATCTTTCCAGAGAGCAGAAGAATTGATTAGGTGACCTTTTGTGGTCTCATCAAATTTAGATTATGAGCTCAATCTTCATATATAATTATAAATTTCTAATATTAAAAGAAATAGCTGCACATCTATACACCTTTCTGGTTTAGTTCTTTTTTTTCTAGGCCAAAAAAGATGTAATAAAAGAAAAATTAAAGATGCCTTTTCACAGAACTTGAAAGGAAGTTACTCCTCTAATTAATACAGAACTTTGAACTAATTCAGAATGATACTTTCTATAATATTAATAGAAATTAATTTTTTTATTTTACACTGCTTTAATAATCCATGAATTTAATTGTTGCAGTTGTACAGTGGTGGGACAACAAAAAACAACATGGTACTGGATTTTTACTTGAAAATGTCCACTCTTGCAGTTGACCGTCTTATTTCCATTGATTCCGGCTCGGTCCCTCCCTTTTCACCTGGAGAGGTAGAACTGTTCTTCTGACTGGTGTTTCCATCTCTAGCCTCCCCCTTTCTCATCCATCCCGCACACAGCCACCAGATTAACACTCTAGAAGTGGTTCTCAAATACCAGCCTGCATCACTTGGGAGCTTACTGATGATGCAACTCCTCAGACCTAGTCTGTACTGACTGAATTAGTAACTGTGGGGGTGCAGCTTGAATATTAACAAGCCCTCCAAGTGATTCTGTTGCAGGCTAAAGTTTGTTCTAGAGCACTGGGGTGATAACATGGTAGCTTGGCATGTTATCCTTGGCTTGGCCTTCAAAACCCTAGAAGATCTGGCTCTAATCTCCTACTCTCCCTGCTTGTACTCTACAAGTACTCAAGGTATTTTTCCTGTGTTTTACCTTTCCCCGCACTCCTTTGGCAAGCTTATTCTACCCAAGACGTCCATCTGATGATCCCCAAGGACCCAGCAAGGTCTTATACAAACAGTATTGCTCTAGTAACATCTTCACTGATCCAATTTGAAATCTCTTTTCCCTCTGCTGTGACCAAAACCAGTTTATACCTCTCATTGCCCGTTATCTGTTTCTTCTTTTTAATAGTTATTTTTGCCTCCTATTTCCTCTGAGCATAAACTCCTTGAAAGTATGGACTGGGTCTTGCTCATCTGAATTGTCTACCATGTTTAAAACAGACACGTGAATATATGCAAACTAATATTTATAAAATTAACAAATAGCTGGGAAGGAGAGGGAGAAAAATGACTATTTCAAAAGCAGTGTAGTTTTAGTATTTCATGGCTCCCTCTGCAGCACGCTGTCTTCCATTTAGTACTTGTGCACTATGGTCTGAGCTTATCTGTTTATTTTCTCTGTGAGATCATGAGTTACTAGAAGGGTAGGAACCCTGTCTTACCCATCTTTGTGCCTGTAATACTGGGTACAGTCCTTGGCAGATTCTTTACTAGCTTGTTTATTGATTGGCATTTCTTAATGAATGGGAACACATGCTAGCATGAACTAATTAGCTTACTAAGTATTTCACAGTAGGAGTAATGAATGACCTAATCTATTGAGCAGTTAGTTTCCTCATTTGTTTTCCCCCAAACTGTCTGTAAGGTTTGGAACCTAGATGGCAGAGATACCCAAGAAGACCAATACAAAAGTGGTTGTCCCCTGAGGCATGGAAGGTTTGATAATCCAAAGGACTATTTTTAGTGTCATGTGAGGCTCTTTATATCCACTTCCCTTAAGCCTTCTACATTTGCAAAAAGAATCTATATGCCAAAGAGCATCATTAATTAGCTTAATAAGGATTAATGACATACACAGCTCTGGATGCCATGGACAAAGGATCATAACTGAGTTTTTACAGCAAAGAACATCTCCGTATCTCTAAATAAATAGAATTACTAGGCAAGCATTTCTTCCTTGACAAGGAGGCTGGGGGGATTTTTATTTTGTAATTAGTGAAGTTAAAGGCATTACTGATATGTTTACTTAGTGTAGACATTTCTGACCATACCACTTAGCCATCATTTTAAACATTTATTTTTAATATTGGCATAACAGTTCCTGCATTGAAATCCTTAACACCAGTCTGCTCTCTTGGTAACTTAATATGTTCTTCATAATACTATTTACATAATTCATCTGCTTAAACATTTAATGTGTAAATGTTAATCTAATTTAGATTAAATTATCAAATAATTCTGGGTTAATGGCATTCAAATTAATGCAAGTGTTTTATATTTTCTTGTCCTATAGGAGACAATTTAAGGTTAACCTGAATTCTTCTCATTTTACTAAATCAACATTTTAAAACCTTTTCTGTAAAGACCAGACAGTAAATATTTTAGGCTTTGCAGGCCACAGATAGTCTGTCTTCATATTCTTCTTTGTTTTTTTTCTTTTACTGCCCTTTAAAAGTGTAAAAATCAGTCTTAACTTATGGGTTGTAAAAATAACCCACCATAGGCCCAATTTGATCCATGGGCCCTAAACTAAATATAAATATAAACAGATGGTATATGAACACTTATATAACAAGGTTCATATGGGTGTGTATAATTACTCAGGCTCATTACCACTTTTCTCCTAAACTGAAGAGTTTTTCCTATCTACATGATTAAAAAAAATGAAAATGCACAGGAGATATTAAATGCTGACATGGGCTGAAGCCCTACACAAACTTACAGAATTGTAGAATTTTATTTCTGGGAGAAATTGTAGAGATTATCTGAGTTGAACCTCTTATTATATTATAGATAATATAACTAAAAACTCATAAATATAATTAACTTACAAATACTGGAGGGACAACAGGCCTTCAAATGAATCCTTATGTAATTCTCGCAAATTATTTCCACTGAGATTTCTGAAAAATTGAAAGGTTATTTCTGGATCAAAATGTAAACTAACTACAACTATTTACTGCACAGAAATATATGTGGGGAAACTTGGGTAATGGTGCATCAGAATACCCTAATTTTTATTTAATTTAAGGATGGTGATCTCTGCTCTTTTTTTATTCAAACCTTTCTTCTCACATCCTCCTGTGTATCCATCTCTCTCCATCACACACACACACACACACACACACACACACACACACACACACACACACACTCCTGTCCACTCTTCCCACCAAATCATATAGTTAATGCCTACTCTCTAGATCACAAAGTCCCTGTTAGAATCCAACTCTGAGTGGTACCAACATTGGCTGAATTACCATTTCCTCCTCTCTTTTCCCAAAACTTGTTATGGAAGCTCCATACAGAACTGTATCAGGGCTGCAAATGAAGTCTTTTGATTATTTCCCCCATTAAAAAAATTCTTTTGAGAACTAAATATGCATAAAACGCACACAAGATAAGTACAAATACCCATATAACACCATCCATGTCAAGAAAGAACGATGCTGGCATCCTGGAAGCCCCCAGGGTGCCCCTTTCTAATCACAGCCCTTTTTCTGACTCCCATTCAAGGATGTTAGCAACAACATTGGTATGTGATGCTCCTTTTTCAATTTATAAAGTCTAAATATAGATCAAGTCTCTCTGATAAAAGATATAGCAACCCAACTGAGATTTCAAAGACGTAATATGGGAAAAAGAATGTAAACTCTCTCATTGACCATTTTTCTATTGATTACATGTAGAAATGATAATACTTTGGATATTTTGAAGACTGTGAAAGAATGCAGAATATCTTATTAATAATCTATTATATGCTGAAATGATAATATTTTGGATATAAGAGTTAAATAAAATATGCTAACAATTATTTCAGTGTTTCTTTTTACTTTTATTTTTAAGTGGCTACCAGAAAATTTAAGATTACTCATGTGGCTTGATAATGTATCTAATGAATAGTATAACATTATATGACTATACAACACATTATTTAGTCATTCTACCATTGGTGGGCACTAAGGTTTTTCTAGTTTTTAGTTATTACAATGTTGCTTTGAACATTCTTGTACTTGTATCCTGATACCCATTTGCCTGAGTTTCTTCATGATATAACAGGGGTGCAAAATTGTTTTCCTAAGATGTTATGCTATTTCAAGTTGGCAGATTGAAACATGTCAAGTCTCTACCCCTCCAACCTCCACCAAAATCCCTAAGAATAATGGAAAAGATATCATTTAAAAATCACAAACTTAGCTCAAAGCATGGGAGCAGCTCCACAAATGCTCCCCTACCAGAAATGCCCTGGAGCACCTGCAGGTGAGTAGTTGGGATGTTGCAGTAGGGGCAGCTGGCAGCACATCAACCCCTCGCCTTCCCTCCTTGGACTAGTCAGCAAGGGTGTCTTCCTCTAGGTAGGAGCAACTGGTGTTAGAAATGGGGCAGGGTCCCAGAACCCCGGAGAAAGGGTATGCACTCCCTGACTAGCCACCAGGAGGATTCTCCACTCTTCCTTATTGTCAGGGGAATCCATCCGAAAACAGGCCCCAGCAGTTCATTCCACCTCTCCCGTGGAGCCAGCAAACAGAAGCAGTAGGATATCAATGACAAAGATGAATTGCAGTCAGGAATGACCAAGCAACTTGAGAAGCCAGCTCCATTAAGGAGAGAAAAACCAACATAAGAGCTTATAGCCCATGAATCAGAGTTCACAGAGAAAGCACAAGAATACTTCAGAATAGCATAATTAATATCTTCGGACAAATGTAAGCAGACAGTACATCCACCGAAAAGAATCAACTCAAAATTATACAAATGAAGTGTTATCGTCCATAAAAAAACAACAAAAAAAACCCTCAGTATATGAGCAGCAGAAATGACAGTTGAATAAATTAGAAAACTGAGAGACCCAGCCAATGAGTTCTCCGTAATGAGAAAGGAGGGGAACAGGAATGATCCACAGACAAGCCTGGCACCTGGTCTGCCCAAAGAATGTGAAGGCCTTTGCTTTACCCAGTCTCACAGTAATGACTAGGAACATGCTTGGGGTAGGGATGGGGGGAGTTTGCACTCATTTCTTATAGCTGATGAGCAGAAAGGCACATAGCCAGTGTCTCCAGGAGTGGATTGGGGGACTGGTAGAGAGCCAGTACAGAAGAAACTCTGTAAAATGTCAAAGGTAAGTGTCTCTTCCTAGGAGAATCCCCATCCTTGCAAGTAATATTAAGTTGAACATTCTTCAGGAGCCTTGGGGATTTGAGAACATGCTGTGTTGACTTGTGAAACTATTTCCACCAAGTTCAGCATTTCAGACAATCTGCTTTCCCTCGTGATGTCTGTTGGCCACATATTTCTATTAATTCCATCTCATAGCATCGTTCTACCTCAAAGCTTAATTCTTTACTCATAGCTTATGGCAAAATAAGTTGTAGAGTTTCTGGCAGTAGCACAGAAACTCTATAACTGAAATCAAGACAGTTCTCAGTTATAAGGTAAGTACTTCATATGACACAGAATATAGTTACATTTTTAAAAGACCATTAAAATAAAAACACAAAAACTTTAATTCCTACAACGAACTCTTGGAGTCCTAAGAATGCATCAGAGCCTCTGATGTCAATTTGAAATTCACCACATTAGAAAAACAGCAGTGATGGCAGAATATGTATGAAGGGGCAATGGCCAGAAGAGAGGCTATGATTGACTCACCTCCTTTAGGTAACAGTTTCATATTTCCATGGAAATTATCCAAAAAGAAAAAACCAAATCAATATGTCCAGTGATGTTTATAGTAACCCTTTTTGTAAGTATAAAAAGTTGGAAAAAACTGTACCTCCCCATATCACTTAACAAAACTGTATGTGTATAATATAGATGATATACAAAAAGGTCATAGGAAATAATGGTATATGAAAAAAATGAAGACAAAAATCAAAATTGTATATGCCAATTATAACTTTAAAAAATATAAACCTCACAAGCATCAATAAGGACAGAGAAGAAATGAGGGCTAATCCTCAGCTGTTTATAACAGTCTTCTCTAACTGGCTGACGCCCATATCAGACTGTTTGGTGAAAGAGTTTAAATATCACGATAAGATGAAGAGTAGCAAAGGGTAAGTACGTATTTTAAATTAATGGAGTTTCTTTTTGTGAAGTAGTTTGGATGACAGGATAGTAAAAAATTTTAAATAACAATAATAAATTAAACGTGGAAAGAAAGTTTAGACTGAGAATGAGTCAGTCACCAAAAAATTACCCCCAAAAGGGAGCTTTAAATAAGCAACTAACTGGTGTAAAATACACTGATCTGTAGAACTTCAAATATTCATTTTGACCAAAAAAATTTTTTTAAACTATAGGGAATCAGAGTTTAAGCCAGATCTAGAATTTTCTCACACCGTGAAAATATCAAATCCAGGCATGAACTAACATTTGAGGGAGATCCACGTTTGACTTCTGATCAGACTTCCTTTCATGAAGGCAGGCCTCTGAATTTCACGATATTCATTCTTGAGCTTACATTATTGACGGTTATCCTCAGCCCCACCTCTGTAACTTCTAGAAAACTGAGAGGGCTCAGGGGTGGGGTTTTTTTTGAGGACTTAACTATACATAAAATGCAAACAATAGGCCATTCTAGAATTGATTCATTTTCCTTTCCCAGCTTTCATTTCCAAAGAACTAATCAATACTTGAAATTTTAGCTATTATATTTACATATTCACTTTTATATTATATACTTCTAAACCCCTTGAGGACTGAGGTATTTTGTTTATTTTGTCCTTGGACCTATAACCCTGGCATGTAAAACAGTTCCTGGCAGATGCTCCATAAATATTTGTTCAATGAATTCAGAAAGTGACAGGTATCAATATTCAGATATACTACTTTGATTTAAAACAAATCACCCATTTACTATCACTCATGAGGGTAAGTACAGCTTTACAGGAAAAGAAATGTCTTTCTTCTCCCCTACATTTGCGACTCTTAATCTTTTAAGACAAGAGCCCTGAGAGAATTTCGTAAAAGCTGTGGACCTTTTCTGTAGAAAACTGCATTTTCTTGAATATGTGCAAAAGTGTGCACGTAATTTCCATTTGTGGATTACCCTTTAGGGCAGAGGTCAGTGAATAGGACTGAATGGATTGAATTCAGGAGGCCAAACCTGAATGGGAAATAAAATTACATCTCTATTCTCACAAATCTCTGACTAAAATTAGCATTGCCTTGCATTATGAATGTAGCCAGCAAACCATAGATTAGCAGTGTAGTGGTTAATTGGGTGTCCAGTAGAAATCACAGCTATTTTCATACTACATATTTGTTGCAGATATCTCAAAATATCATTTATTCATTCTCATCACTACCTTGAAATTATAAGTTATTAGACCTATTACTATAGCTTGTTACTTAATATGTTAAGAAAAGCAGATTTATTACTATATCAATAATCTTTTTAAAAAATATTGTGAAAACTGTATTTCAATAATAGGTTTCCTTTATTTTCCTATATATTTTAACTTATAAATCATTTAAAAACATAGTTCCCAAGAACATAGGCTTCTGCAGATCACCAAAGAGACATATGGAAAAAAAAGAACAGGTTAAGAAATCCTGCCCTGGGGGTTCATCGGCCCCATGTTAGGAACTTCTCCCTTATAAGGTATAAATCTCAAGCTGACTTAGAAATCCAATCCTTACCAGATTTATGTTATTGGGTATAAATTCCCAAAGACAAGCTTTTTAAAAAATGTGTAAATTTCGATTTAAAAAAATATATGTAATGTATATTCCCATGGCTCAAAATTCCAAAGGTATATAGCACACAATCCAAAGTTTTTTCTCCTTCACCGTCTTTCAGATTACACCACTCCCTCTACTCCTTAAAGGAAACTAATGTTATTTATTTCTTGTGTGAAATGACTTTCATTTTTCTTACAAGTTTGGGAAATAAAGTCTCCAAGTCAGTACTATTATGGGAAATATAAACTATATTTAGTTTCAAAGAAATTCATAAATTAAAAAACACACTTAACAACCGGTTCTAGCATTTTTTTCCTTGCCAATAAGATATCAGACTAAGGGCGTTATCTTTTGAGGTGGTCATAAACCCTATTTTTAGGTCACTATGATTATTATATCTTTTATTATTAATTCATAAGTAATTTATGACATCTTCTCAGGTTGAACCAATAATATGACACACAAACTGTCATGAAAAGTGCCGAGGACTTTGAATGTAAATATTTTTTCCGTAAATCACTTATGTATCTAAACAGACTTTTCTACAAATCAATAAAAAAAGAAAATGGGCAAAAAGGACAGGGCAAGTTCAGAGAAGAAATAGAAATGTTCAATAAATATATAAAGATATTTAAGTTCACAAGTAATCAGAAAAATTCAAATTCAGATGGGACCTCTTTTATTCACCCACTAGATCAGCAAAACAATGGAGAGACTGTCCAGTGGTGGAAGGGGAGAGGGAAACAAATGCCGCCGCGGCCCATAGACTGGAGTGTAAGTTGGCACAACTTCTTTGAGGGCAATTAATATGTTATATCAACATAGTCTTCACCCCAACAATTTCATTTCTAAAGACCTATTCTGCAGAAATACCTGCCCATGGTCACAAAATACATGTACAAGAATGTTCATTGCAGCAATACATGTAACAAAAACACTGGACATAATCTAAACATCCATCAAGAGGGGGATTATTAAACTATGGAATATTATGCAGGAGTTTGAAGGAATTGGGTAATCCTCTATGTACCAAGAGGGAAACAAATTTAAGATATATCATGAGGTGAAAGTACCAAGTTGTAAAATGTTACCATTTATGTAAAAAAAAAAAAAAAGAATGAAAATCACACAACACACTTATTTTGCTATCTATAAATATGTATGCAGGCAAATGCTTGGGAAAAGGTCTGGAAGGATATATAGTAAACTTAAAGTAGCAGTTACCTAAAGGGAGGGGGATGAGGGCACAAGCAGGGTTTTCAGTGTACCTGTTATTTCATTTTATTTTTTTAAATCCTCACCAGAGGATACACTTTTCCCCATTGCTTTTCAGAGAGAGAGAGAGAGAGAGAGAGAGAGAGAGAGGGAGACAGACAGACAGACAGACAGACATTGATTGGTTGCCTCCCTCATGAATGGAGCCTGCAACCTAGGTATGTGCCCTTGGCTGGAAGTGAACCCTCGACCCTTCAGTCCACAGGCAGATGCTCTAATCACTGAGCCAAACCGTCTAGGGCCCAAATTAAAATTTTAAATAAACACAGAATTGCAATCAACAGAGGCTGATTTGGGATATGGAAGGGGAAACACCATTTCTCAGAGCTACTGATCTCAAAATTCTGGACCAAGAAGGGTCTTACAGTGCAGTTAGTTATCTTTTGTATTCATTTTTGGAGAGAATATACTCACAGTTTCTTAACCGAATGGTATGACTTCCATGTATCTTTATTGATGTACGAAATAGAGTTTCCTTGCAAGTTTCTGTGAAGAAACACAGGTAGTGTACTTGAATAAGTAGGAAAGAATGAACAGAATAAGTAGAACAATCATGGGGAATGGCCACACGCAGAAAGTAGCAGCTTTCTGATGTCCACAGCTCTCGGCTTCCCAGTCTGTGCACTGAATAAAGACATGATGTGGGGCCACTGGCCCAGACACTGAGGCATCTCTTCAGAGCCTGGACTTCTGCTCTCAGACAGGTAATGCCAATTGATCACTTCGAATGCACTGTTTCCCAAAATCACTTGTGTCTAAAATGACTCCTTCTATAGACCAATGAAAAAATAATAACTCAATAGAAATTGGCAAAAACTTATCATTATCAGCAAATAAATATAAAGAAACCTTATGCCAGGCCACACCAAAGCTTTGGCTCCGGGCCCTCTGTGGAAATTTCTCCAGGTGTTAGAAAGATAAGGGCAATTGGAAATGAGAGGACTAATATGGAGAGCTCTCACAGACAAATTTACAGGGAAAAGCACAAATCACTGAGCAAGGAGAGAGGTATTACCTCTTTAGGAGAAAAAATGCAAAAAACAAACAAAAAGATAAAAGAAAAAGAGAGAGGTTGGAAGGATAGATGAGCACCAATATGGTAACAGGAGTGGTAGAAGGACTGGGTGGGATTTTCACACTTTATCCTATCTACTTCTGTGACATTTTAAAAAAAGTGAGAATGCATCCATGAATTACAAGTGTTTAAAAGAAGCTGTTCAATTCCAGAGGTTCAGTTTCAACCACTAACTCTTTGGATGACTAGAATCTTTACCTTTAGCTTTGCCCTCTTTCCTCAGCAACAACGTACCTACTCAGTTTGCATACACGTTTTTCAGGAAGGCCAGAAAAAGTCAAGCAGACACCCGTCTGCCTCTCTGCCTAGTGGACAGTTCGTTCCACTCAACCAGAAGCCTCTGGTTGCTTTACGCTCACCAATAAAAAATGCCCAAACTGAACTCATCTCCCTCAAACTGGCTGTCCTTCCCGAATACTGTATGTCCACCTATCATACCACCATCATTCTCCTCATCATCCAGGACAGAAATTTTCCAGGGTCCTAAGTGATTTTTCTCTTTCCAGTACACCCATTCCCCGCTCCCATCAGTTACTAAATCTTGTCAGTTCTTCCTTTATAGTGTTCCCAGGATTTTCTTTCTACTCCTAGACTGTACTCACAACCACTCTGATTCAGGGCCTTCTCACTTGACTCCTACATTTTGCTAGAGCATTGTAGTTGGTCTCCCTGAGTCAAGGTTTCCTCTCTAGATCCCTTTACATACGAGACCTAAAATAATCCTCTTATTTTAATCATATGTCTCTCTCACTTGAAAACTTTCAGTGGCTCTCCCTGTCTCAGTGTAACTTCCAAATCCCTAGAGCTGATAGCCAAGGTTTTTCATAACCATATTTTCCACTGCTTCCTAAACCAATTCTTTATAGCCAGACTGGTCTATTAAGTCCTGACCATTCCTGCAGCCATGCCTCTGCCTAGACTTTACTATTTTTCTCTATTTAACAAACCATAGCCACCCTTTAAGTCCCAGCTAACATTCTAGCTTATCCATGCAGCTTTCCCTGACTTCTCCACCCCAGTGACTACAGATTCTGCTGAATTATAGCACCTCTGGTCTGTATCTCTTTTAGTACTTAATTATATATCACCCCACCCTTTTTATGTATGTTCCTTTTCTTCCCACCTGTCATTGTCATGTTCTATAGACAATGTCATACTTCTATGGCTCCCACAGTACGTAGCCCTGGGTTGGGTGATATGTAGAGAAAGCCAGGGGACAAAGATGAGTTCTGGATATAAAAGAGGGATCAAATAATAATAATAGCTAACACATACAAATGTTAGGCGCTGATATAAGTGCTTTACATATATTAACTCATCTAACTCTCACAACAATCCTCTGAGATGCTAACTATCATGATCTTCACTTTGCAGATGAGGAAACTGAGTCCCAACGCTAATAAATGGCATACCTGGGCTCAAACCCAGTCACTCTGGCTCTAGACTCTCTTAACCACTTTGTTGTAGCACCACCAGTGAGATGGGGAGAGGGCCATGTTGCTGTAAAGAGGACAGAGCAAAAGTGGGAGGAGAGTAGAGGTTACGGAATGAAACCATGGGGCTAAAAGAAAGGGGTAAGGAAAAATATGGGCAAGTAAAAAGGGAGCAACAGTAAGAAGAATGAAGATAAGAAGTAGCTGACAAAAGATAAAAACAGAAAGTCAGTCAACGTGGGTTGGGAAACATGAGGAAGCCCAGGAAGACCTCAAGGAAACGGCTGCCCTGTCAGGCAGGACGTGAGAACAAATGAAAGGCAATTCTTACAAGATGGTGAAGGTGCCATTGTAGGTGTTGGGCTCTGGCACAGGCACTCTGTGGAGCCTCTGCTTCGGGCGGAGACCAATACACGACAGCATCCCATTGTTGCAGGTACAGAGCTCACATGTGTTCATGGTGGCACCCTGTTCAGTCTTTGGAGGAACTGCCTCAGATGACTCTGGTTGTTGAGTCAGTGTAACTTCCAGGTCCAAAGGTTGAACCGTGACTTCAGTCAAGGTTGGCTGCTGAGCCTGAACAGGTTCTGGATGTGGAAGTGTCACCTCAGGGTGCTTTGGAGGAGCTATAGTCTGCTGCAGGGCTGTAGCATCAGCCTCCAAAGTAGGCTGAGCTGGGGTCTCCTTCCGGGATGGAGATGATTCTGTCTTCTCAGGGGGCTTTGGAGGGACCTCATGCTGGGTTGGAGGTTTGAACTCTCCTGTGGACTTTGAAGGATGATCTGAGACCTCCTGCTCAGTTACAGATGGTTCAATCTCCTTAATGGGTTCTGGAGTTACCAAAACCCCCAGATTCACATCTTTAACATTAATATTAGGCAACATTGGATGCTGAGCTTCACCTGAACCTAGAGCTGAGACTATCACCTCATGATGTACTGAACGTGACCTCTTCTGCTGGATTGAAGATTCAGCATTTTCAGGGGGGGGTGGATACTGATATGGAATTCCTTGCTGGACTGACAAAGGTTTCAATGGCTCAGAGGACACTGTAGACTGAGCTGAGGCCTCTTGTTGGGGTGGAAGCTGAGCTGAAGCCCCCTCCTGGATTGAAGGGGCTTCTACTTCCTGAGCTGTGGCCTCCTGAAGTGTTGGAGAAGGTTTCACCTCTTCAGGGGCCTCTGTAGGCAGAGCTGAGTCTTCTTGGAGTGACAGAAATTCAACCTCTCCGAAGATATTCGAAGGCTCAGGTGGGAGGTTTTGTTGATCTGAAGGCCAGGGCTTGGTCGGGCCTGGGGGGACGGAGGTCAGCAGGACAAGGTCCAGGGCCAACTCTGAAGTCAGAGTTGCCTGGACCAGCAGCAACAGCCACCACATGAACAGGGGCCGAGGGGCCCACAGGTGCAGCCCGGACATGATAGGCAGAGGTCCAGAGCATAGCGAGGGACCCAGGCGAGTGGGTCACAGCCAGCAACACAGGTGAGCAGGGCACAGCAAGGGACAAGGCGAGTGGGACACAGCCAGCAACACAGGTGAGTGGGACATAGTGAGGGACCAGGCGAGTGGCAACCGTGTCATAATTGGCAACCATGTCATAATTGGCAGCTGTGTCATGCATGTGCCCCTTAGCAACCAAGCACCCCTCCCCTGCCTCAGGTAGCAACCTTTATTACTCTTAGGCTGAGAGTGACCGCAGAAGAGTGAGCCTTTTTCCCAGAATCACCAGGGACCAAGTGGTCCTTTTCACCTGCAGAAGGGACAATAATCTCCTGTTGAGCCTTCCCTCCCCCCTTCACAGCCCTTTTATGTCTAGCACAACCTCTAGCATGTAAACTCCCAAGAGAAAAAGGGCTGCATCTTACTCCCAGTGTCTAACACATAGTACTGGTTTTTAAATGGATTTGACTCCAAGATTGGCCTCCTATAGGGATGGATCTCTTGGTATAATCAGGTTTCTGAAATCTTTAGCATCAATACTCTATCCCATCCTCACATATTTCACAGGAAAACAGACTTCTTAAAGCCCTGGACAACACCAGAGCTTTTGCTTTCTGTAGTCATCATCAGAGGTTTCAAATTTCAAAATTCCAGTCAAGTATTCTCAAAAGTCCCACACAAAGTTAAATGCAAGAAGTATTCTATTTCAGCTATAATTTTTTTTAAATTAGCAAATGCTTGATTTCAAGGTGCTGTCACAACTTTACCAAATGCCTATTCAAAATAGATTTTCTATACAATCCTTCTCCAGGTATTGGCAAGGTATGCCATAAAACCCATAGGCTGAAATTCACAACCTTTATTCAGCCTCCCTGGCCAGTTTTGCTCAGTGGTTAGAGCATCGTCCCGCAGACCAAAGGGTCACAGGTTCGATTCTGGTCAAGGGGACATTCCTTGGTTGCAGGTCCAATCCCCGGCCTGGTTGGGGATCGAGCAGGAGGCAGACAGTCAATGTGTCTCTCTCACATCTATGTTCTGCTCTCTCTTTCCCTCTCTCTCTCTCTCTCTCTCTCTCTCCCCCCTTCCTCCTTCCTTTCCACTCTCTCTGAAAAATCAATGGAAAAAATATCCTTGGGTGAAGATTAAAAAAAAAAAAAAAGAGCCTTATTCAGCCAAAGACCTCTAGCTTAGGCAAAATTAGATTATTTCAATTTTGTATTATTAACAAGTTATCATCCCTATAAGTAATATGTCATGTGAGTACCTTACATACCCATTTAAATTTTTCTCCACAAAAGAAAAACACTTAATCCCCAGCGAATACGCCTTTTTAAATCTATGATTTTAGAAAATTAAGCTTGTAACACCAACCAATGTCTTTGCACCATCAACAGTTACACTACCTACGAAGTACTCAATAGATGAATGGATCTTTTAATTTATTTTATTTTATTTTTTCCATCACCATTTTAAATTTATTTTATTTTTTCCATTGCCATTTATCTCCTCTATGCCCTCTTCCACCTCCACCTCCCACCTTTCCCCAATCAATCACCACATTGTTATCCATGAGTTTCTCTCTCTTTCTCTCTTTCTCTCTCTCTCTACTAGAAATTTAATATAGTAGTACTTAAGCCAATGTTCTTATCTACAAAAATTAATCTAAAGTACCAATAAAGTATATTCCTCTTTTAGCCTTCCAAGTACAGCAGGATTCAAATCCACCAATCATATTTATGTGCTTTTGGAATATCTTAAACCAGCCCTAGAATGTTTTTACTTCCAAAGCATATACACATTTACCGAGCAGCCTTCTTTCCAGTCTTTATTGTCTGGAAGTACAGACAAAAAAGCACCAAAACAACAACAAATGAAACTAGTGCTTAATCTAAACAACTCACCGTCATTCTAGGAGCGTGGACATATTCTAAAAGTTAGAACACAAAATGTATCATTCCTTTTACCATAATCTTGAGAAATAATGTGTTTCAAAAAGTAAAGCATCCAATTAGACCAATTTTTGGTTTCCCAAATCCAAAATATTTAGTTATAACACCCAGTGAAGAATTATCAAAACTTCATCTCATCTATTACAAGTTCTCATCTACTAACAATCATTCATCCAACCAGTCTTTGATGAGCACCTGCTATTGCTACAAGCAAGCCACTCTGCTAGGAAATGCAGGGGATATAAGATTAATATAAGCATACATAATCCTTAATTTCATATAAAGATAGGACAAGTACACACAAATAGACTGAGCATCATTAAGAAAAACAAAATGTCACGTAACTACATAAATATACAAGTTTTTTAAAAAAGGAAACTCAACCACAAATTGTAACTTAACTCAGCCTATACACAGTGATCAATCCTAAATATTATTTGCTAGGCCTTCAAAGAGAAGTTAACCTTGGCTGAACTGCCCTGCCAAAACGCCCTGGGACAGTGTAATTCAGTCTCCCGGGGTCTTTCAATTCTGGGCTCTTGGTAGAGAGGACCACATAGTAAATACTGTAACTATAAAAGATGTACTAAAATCGAGTTGGCAAGAAGAGGCATAGTCCCTTCTACATACAAGACATAAATACTTGACACTTAATTCCTTCCCTTCATTCTCCAGCCACTCACACACACACACACACACACACACACACACACACCACCCCAAGGCAGAGGTTCTCGCCGTCAGGCAAAAGAAGTTACCTTTTTCATTTGCTCTTAGGACAATCTAAATGGGATTACACTTGGCTTAATGGTCATAAAACTGGATTCTATTTAATCCAGATTAACAAACATATAAAGAAAAAAATCTTATAGGTTATTGCTACGAGTTGTGCTTTCCCCCCACAATTTAGTAACATGCAACTACATATTTAATACAAAGCAGCAAGTGTGTAGTTTTTTTTAAAAAAAAATGCATCTCAGTACCAGCCTAGAGAAACTTTCTGTGTGAGAAAACTGGAGGAATCGCCCTTGAGAAATTCGTTACAGATCAAGGAAGGACTTTTGTCTTTAGAAATGGGATAAAATGGCCATTTCCTAATAAATCCCCCTATACGTTTGCTGTGTGACTTAGAAGTTGGTCCAAAAGTACACCTTCAGCAGTTTCGTCTACATGATCACTGTACACGTCCTGGAACAGGTGACACGAAACTGAGTTTCTCAGGCAAAGGGAAGGGATCAAATTAGTAAGATGCGTGCTCCTGCTCTTCTTACTTTTATTTTGGATTTTACCAGTGACTTTGAATCAGACGAATTACCATGTTTGTTTTGGTTTTGTTTGTTTTTCTGCCTTGCTTTTTAGTCAGCCAGTCACCAGCAGGAGCCCACTGGCACTCAAGAATGAAAAACAGGACCAGGAGAGGCTCCCCCACTAAACCAAACTGATCCATTTCCTCAACACGATTTTAAAACCACAGGGCCAGCGGTGGGAAGAGAAGCCTGGTGTGTGTGTATGTGTGTGATTGGGTGTGTGTGGTGTGTGTGATTGTATGTGTGGTGTGTGATTGTGTGGTGTGATTATGTGACTGATTATGTGTGTGTGGTGTAACTGTATGTGTGTGGTTGTATGTGTGTGATTGTGTGTGTGGTGTGTGATTGTGTGACTGTGTGTGGTGTGTGTGATTGTGTGGTTGGGTGTGCTGTGTGTGTGATCGTGTGGGTAGTGTGATTGTGCGTGGTGTGTAGTTGTGTGTGCGTGGTGTCTGTGTGTGTGGTGTGATTATGAGTGTGTGTGACTGTGTGTATGGTGTGTGTGGTGTGTGTGTGACTGTGTGGTGTGACTGTGTGGTGTGTGTCTGTGTGGTGTGTGTGTTCTGTGTGTGTGACTGTGTGTCTGTGTGTCATTGTGTGTGTGTCACTGTGTGTGGTATGTGTGTCTGTGTGTGTGACTGTGTGACTGTGTGTGGCTGTGTGACTGTGTGTGTGTGTGACTGTGTGTGACTGTGTGTCTGTGTGACTGTGTGTGTCTGTGTGACTGTGTGGTGTGTGTGTCTGTGTGGTGTGTGTGTCTGTGTGGTGTGTGTGTCTGTGTGTGTGACTGTGTGTGTCACTGTGTGTGTGTCACTGTGTGGTATGTGTGTCTGTGCGTGTGACTGTGTGTGTGTGACTGTGACTGTGTGTGGCTGTGTGTGTGTGTGACTGTGACTGTGTGTGACTGTGTGACTGTGTGTGTGTCACTGTGTGTGGTATGTGTGTCTGTGCGTGTGACTGTGTGTGTGTGGCTGTGTGACTGTGTGTGGCTGTGTGACTGTGTGTCTGTGTGACTGTGTGTGTGTCACTGTGTGTGACTGTGTGTGCGCGCGCCCCACAACCTGTCTAAACCCTCATCCTTCTAAGGGCGCTGTGCGGGCAGGGCCGGCGGCCCGGGCGAGCTCGGCCGCATCCCGGGCGTCGCCTCAGCGGGGCGGCGGCCACCTGCGCCGGCTGCCGGGCGGTGCCCCGAGCGCAGCCCCGAGCGGGTCCGGTCAGACGTGGGCGGCGGCGGGGCCGGGGCGCCGCGGGAGCCGCGGGCTGCGAGAGCGGCCTGCCCCGCGTATCGGGGCCGCGGGGGAGAGGGGCGAGCGGAGCCGTGGGGGGCGCCCGGGCGGGAGGCCTGCCCGCACCGCGGGGCGCCGAGCGCCCTCACCCGCCATCTTGTTTCTGCCCCCTCGCGGGGCGCCTGGGGCGTCGCGGCGGCCGCGAGGGGGAGCATGGGAGCCCCGGGGGGGGGGGGGGAGCCTGGGGCGCCCCCGCGCGGCGCGGTGCAGAGCGGCGCTCCCTTTTGCTGTGTCCCCTGTGTCCCGCCCTGAGAGCCTCGGGAGCCCGCTATCCCGGCGGAGCCCGCGCTGCAGCCGGTCAGCAGGGCCTCCTTCCTGCGCCTCCCCGCCCCGGTTCAGCGAGGAGCGCGGGGGGCCTGCACCCGAATCTCCCTCCAGCCCCCTTGGGGGAACTGATGCTGAAAGAGCCGGCGGGCACCGCGAGGGGGGGCAGGGCGGCCGGGAGGGCACGGGAATTAACTGGGGGCGAGGAGACGAGCCCCCCCGAAATGTGAAACTGCGAAGGCTTGCTTCTGGAGGGGCCTGAAATTGATGCCAGTGACAGGGCTTGGAGGCTGCACCGGGAGCCACGCCCTGGCCTCCAGACCCGAGGGGGAGTCGCTCTGAGGCGCCCTGAGTTAGAATCCCCGCCAGAAAAGCCCCTATGAACTCAGGGCGCGACGCCGTCGCACTCTTTCCACCTTCCCCAGTGCCCCAGCTAGAAACTCAACCTCAACATGAACTTTCCAGTTTTTTGTAGAAAGGGTGACTTCCCGCCTAAAACCTACTTCTAAATATTGCATGTGTGTGTTATCAGGAAATAATTTGTATTTCTTTACCGGACAAATCATCAGGTCTCTGCTTAGCCCAGGGAGCAATCAAAATGAAACTGTAGGCGTCGCCAGAACCAACCAGGGGGACTCAACTCACAGTGGTCAAGGCCAACTCAGGGGTAAAAGAAAGGAGCAAGGCCCAAGAGGCGAGATGGGACTAGGTGCTAGAAACACCCCCTAGCGTCTCTCATCCTCCTGTCCTCCCCCCACCCATCAGTCTAACCATTCATCTGTCTGTGCACACATCTGGCACTTAATCACCTACTGTGTGCCAGGGACTGTGCAAAGCCGAACGAGGGACATTTAGCAGGGTCAAATGCAGATGCTACCCTCAAAGGGCCTATAGTACAAGAATAAAGGTATGTACCTAAAAAAAAACACCACCACCAACCAAAAAACCACAAAGCAAGTTAAAAGCAAGTTTTGTGGGACAGATATGCACAAATTCTGGGCAAAGTGGAGATATCCCTAACATGCAATAGGGTAAAGCCTTTGCACTGGCTGTTGCCTCTGCCTGGAATGCTCTTCCCCTAGACATTTGGGTGACCAGGTCCTTTACTTCATTCAGCACTGCTCAATGTCACCTCCTCAGAGGGGCCTTCCTTCACTTCCCCTTCTAGAACAGTATCACCTACCACTCTCCCTGCTCTATTTTTCTGCATAGCACTTATCGCCACCAGGAAGCGCTTTATTTAAAATATTTAAAATGTGTGTGTGTTTTTATTTCAGAGAGAGGAAGAGAGAGATAGAAACATCAATAATGAGAGAGAGTCGTTGATCGGCTGCCTCCTGTGTGCCCGGTAACCCTGGCTGGGAATTGAACCATGATCTTCTGGTTCGCAGGTCGATGCTCAACCACTGAGCCACGATGGCTGGGCTGTGTTTGTTAATTGCTTGTCTCTTTACCAGAATGTGAACGCTCTGAGGGAAGGGGCTTTGTTTATATCCCCAGCACCTAAAATAGTTCCTGGTACATAATAAGTGCTCAGTTAATCATTGTTGAATGAATATGAAATGTTGGGAAAGGTTTCTTGGAGAGAGCTGCTTTTTGAACTTAGCTTTCAAAGATGAAAGAGAGAAAGAAAGATGGCCACTTAGGGCATGACCAGAAGGGGAGAAATGGTGGTGTGGGTGTGAGGAAACGGCACTCACAGACACTCACGGAGTAGTGCTCAAATCCATCTAAGTCTTCCTGGTGCAGCACCTTGGCAAAGTTACAGTGGTTGATGAGGCCGCCTGAGTTACGGCAACGAGGTGGCAGACGTAGGAGATGAATAGTGCCCTTGTCAACCTCGAAGGGGAGAAGGTGCACCTAAGGGCGTGTAGTTCTTAGGGTTTCACAGACTTCTTGCAGGTTTCTCTGAGTCTTCGAGCAGCCAAATGTCCTTGCTCACTCACTGCTCTCTATCTGGCTGTTTCCACTCTCTTTTCATTTATTCTGTAGTATTCTGGCTAGGGATGCATAACCTAAATCTAATCCTGAGGAAACATCAGGCAAAGCCAAACAGGGAACTTCTGTAAAATAATTGGCCTATAATCTTCAAAATGGTCAGTGCCATGAAAACAAAGAATGAGTGACAGCTCTCTATTTCTGTCACCAGTGGTGTGTGTGCGCACATGCGCATCTTTCCCCTTAAACTAGGTGTATGCTCCTAAGGACAAAAGCTCGGTTTCTCCATCCACCAGCTCCATGAATCAGGCATGAAGCAGCTTCTGCTCAGACAAGGTCACTACCCTGATGGCCTTGTCACCTCACAGATCTTTTGTTCTGTCTTCTAAGACTCAGTTCATGCCATCCTGAGCTTGCAACCATTCTTTTGTTTCTCCCACCCTAGAGTTGCAAAATTTAGCAAATAAAACAGGATGCCCAGTTAGATTAGAATTTCAGACAAACAACAAATGCTTTTTTAGTATGTCTCAAGCAACCTTACCCTGCCCTGACTCTGTAGGTTCCTTCAGAGACACGTGTCACTGAGCCTTGGGAAGCAATGAAGTCCACTCTTGGGTCCCCTGAAGGAAGACAGTGGTTCTGATAGGTGCGTTCCTACCTCCCCTTCTAAAGCTTACTTCTCTCTTATCCCTCTCTGACCTCAGGTCCCAGCTGGCCCAAGGATTTCTGTGAGAATCTGTAGAACAAAGCTGTTTGGGTAGCAGCTTCCTCTTTTTCATGAACTATACTCTAGCCCCACCCAGCTCACAGCTCTCCATGTTCTAAAGAAGGTGGGAGTGCTGGGCTGCACACACACTCCCCTTTACCTTCCCCACCCCCTGTCTTCTGAAACCCCAGTTCTGTGACATCATCACTCTCCAGAAAATACTCTGGTCTTAACTGTGCAAATTGGTGCTGTCTTGAGGCCTATTGCAGCTTCATGCAGAAATGGCAGCTGGGCCGGGAAAGATAGGTGACAACTCTGATGAAGACCACTGGATGGGACAGGGTAGAGAGCTCTGGTGGTTCTGTCTGCCCATCTCCTTCCCTTTCTCGGAACAGTACCACTTTGGGGGAGCTCCACTTTTCAAGGGGTTTTAGTGGGGGTCGCCATTCACAGGGCTCTACCCTCCAGGTGACAGTATCGTTTGAACTGAAATTAAGAGGAGCAGCTCAGCTCACAGGAAGCCTGCTGGTGCGAGGCTGGAGGCCAACAGTTTGGAATCCTCCTTGACAGGCTTCCAGCCCAGAGTCCACCTTTTCTAAACACACTCTTGCATTTACTGCAATCCTGCCATTCAATAAATGTTCCTTCTTGCAAAAACAAGTTTCAGTTGGGTTTCTGTCACTTGCAACCGAAAGAGAACTGCCTAGTAGAGTCAGTGTTGAGTTAACCATCTATGGAATGAGAACCCGTCACCTCCCCATGAAGGCCACACATTGCAGCATCATTAGTCACCAAGAAAGTCTGGGAAATATTTCCACCAACTGGAGCAAAAAGGAGCAGGAGGAAGTTTTGTTACTGATGGCCCCTCTACCCTCTGAAACAGGATGGCAGGGTCTGACAGAAAGAATGTAGGAAGCTCCTTCTAACTGGGCAGTGCTGCCCCTACCCTCCGCCTGGGGACTTCTCCCAGGAGAATTTGACTAGAGAAGGGTCTAACTGTAGCATAAAATCTTAGAGGGGATAATGTCAGCATTCAAAGGGGGACTGGAAAGACCCTCTACCTTCACCTCCTCAAATGTGACAGACACGAACCACAAACCCTGGGGCGGATTCCTATCTGCTCAAGGAACTGGAAAACCCAATCTAGGGTCCATGAATAAATTCTGAAAGTCACAGCCTGGGGCAAGAAGGCAAATGAAGGCCACAAATCATCTGTCTAAATATTTACAAGTTATAAATCAAACTAACAAGCTGTTAAATAACGTGTTCTATCCTCATATTCTGACAAGTATTCCTTTAAAAGGATAAAATTTTTAAATGTGTACAAAGTTATGGTTTGTATATGACTGAAAGGTAGCAAAATGTCAAAGATGACCACATTTAGTTTTTATTGCACATGTCTGGGTGCTGTGTTGATGGGCTGACCATGTTGAGATGAGTAATAAATACATACATAATTCATAAATGATTATAACTATTCCATGAAATTTATTTTTCTTATCTTCCTTTTGGCAAAATCACTAATTATATTATTATCAAGGTTTTAAAATATATCTAAAGATTGAAAACAATTATATTCAAAGTTCAAAAATTTAAATATATTTTCATAAAAATATAAACTTATATAAAAATTTTTAAATTACATTTTTCCCAATATGTTCTTCCAAAAGTTAGCTTTCTAAAATATTGGAAAGTATTTAATAATTCCAAAGGCAACATACAAATTAGAATTAATGCATATCAAATTTTTATTTCAAAATTATTCACATAAAGCCAAACATTTCACTCTTCAAAAGCTTAATTCTTACTGATTCAGAAACTCTGGGCTGGGCCTAGCACTCTAGGTTTAAATAAGTCCTCCAGCAGCTCAGAACCACTGTTGCAGATGAATATTTATCACTACAAAAAGACACTGTTGAATGACAAAAGTTTACAAACCAGCATGCATGAACAAGACATCCCTGTTTTGAGTATATTTTAAAAAGAAAAGCAGCCCAGCCAGTGTGGTGCATCGGTTGAGAGTCAACGCATGAACCTGGAGGTCTTGGATTCCCGGTCAGGGCACATGCCTGGACTTTGGGCTCCATTCCCAGTAGGAGGTGTACAGGAGACAGCCAATCAGTGACTCATCATTGATATTTCTCTCTCTCTCTCTCCCCCTCTCCCTTCCTCTCTCTGAAATCAATAAAGACATATTTAAAAATATAAAAATAGAAAATAAATTGTTACAAGTCCTTTGCCTTTTCAAAAAAAGCAAATGGGGTGGGGTGGGAAGAAAGCACAGAACACGCCTTGCCTCCACTGACTTTGGCCCTGGGAAAGGGGAAGAACCCAGGAAGGGGTGCTGGGAGACAGGCTCGAGCTACCCAGGGTCCCAGCCTCAATGAAGGGAAAAGTGAAAGGGAAGGCAAAGCAGGGGGTCAAAGCTACTCCTCTGATGTCTAGGATGACTTAAAAGATCAGAGAAGAGACTTAGGGCAGAATTCAGGAAGAACTTAAATGCTAAAAGCACCAAATCCTGGAATGGGTGCTGTGGGGAGATTCCCAGCTCAGAACAGTTTGCAGCTGCCCTGAGGGGGAACATTCTGGCCGACTGGTTACTGCTGATATATAGACAAGTTACTGATTTGGCATACTTATTTTATGACTGCCTTACAGAGCTTATTAGTTCTGAGTTGATTTTCTTGATTTTCTGCAAATAATGATCTGGTATTCTATAAATAGTGATAATTTTGAATCTTTTTGAAAAAATTTTTTGAAAAATTAGAGTTTTGGTTTATTTTAACCACATTGGCCATCATATCTTATACAATATTAGGTCATAGTGATGAGAGGCTCACTTGTCTTGGTTCTTTTTTTTAAAGAAAAATCAGTTTAGATATGTTTTATGATATTAATAAAGTATCTTTTAAAATTCCTTTTAAAAAATAATTTTGATCAAAAAAGGAGATTGAGTTTTATCAAATGTTCTTTCAGCATCCATTAAAAGTGGCCATTTGGCTTTTTTTATTTGATCTATTAATGTGACATTTTGTTAACAGAACTTCTCATTCAAAAAATGCCTACATTCCTACAGTAAATCCTGGTTAGTCATGGAATGATACAAACTGCTCCTGTTTTGAATTATGTCCCCAGGCAGATTGAACCCCCACCACCTCCCTCCCGGCCATTAGTCCAGTAAGCTACTGTTACTGAGGCAGAGTTGTAGACCTCGGGGGTATTGGACAGAAAAGGCAAATGAATGCTCCGTATCTGACACTTTGGCTCCAACCCTAATATAATGTCCTTGTCTGCTGAAGCCGAGGATCCTTTCTGTACTAGAAGTAGACATATGCTCCTTCCCCAAGATCCCACTCCAATGATCCTACTCTAATGAGGAGACATTCAAGATCAGGGAGGACACCAAAGAAAAGTATAACAAGGGCACCACTTATTTTTATTTATTTACGTATGTATTTCACTGCTTATTATTGAGCACTTGCTCTGTGCCAGCGTTGAGCCAGATGCTTTACAGATATTATATGACCTTCTCCTGAAACTTTGTGAGGTACTTATTCCCACTTTACAGACAAGAGGTCAAATAACTTGCCCAAGGACATAGTTACTAAGTAGCAGAGTTGTCCTTTAAAACCCAGGTGTAATTCCAAAGCTTGTGGAAACTGGACCTGTAATTTCTGAAGATTGGCCCTCAGGGATGGGTCATGGGGCAGAACTAGGAAAGCGGTTACTAATTCCTGTTGAGCACGTGGACTCTCCCATTTCTAGTCCTTTCCCTTGTCCGTTTCTGGCAGGCTAAGAGGTCCAGTGCTGATGCCTCCCCGACACTGCTGGATCCAGGTATCTGAGGCATCCAAGCTAACATCTCACCTAAAAGTGCTGTAAGGGGAATCCAGCTGTTTGTCATCAAGAAAGCACATAGTGTATTGACAGTATTTCTGCCTAGTGTTCTGAAAATTCAAGGAAAAGAAATATCTAACATTATTGAGTACCAAAAGCTATTATAGGAACTTTCTATGTACTATCAAGTTTAATTGTTATAACATCCTTATGAGGTAGGTACTATTATCCCCATTTTACACATGGGAAAACTAAGGCACAAGGGAGCAGCAGAGTCAGGATTTAAGCTTAGGCTCTTAACCACTACACCGTATTAATGAAGTGAAGGCTGAGTGAACCAGAGTAACTACAGCTCACTTAGATCTTATGTTGGAGATGGTGAGATTCTGCTCTGGGTCTGGATTTATGTGTAAATATCAAAATTAAGGAAGTTCTTCCCCTGGCTGGTGTTGCTCAGTGGTTAGAGTGTTGGCCTGCACACTGAAGGGTCTCAGGTCCTGTTCCCGGTCAGGGCACATACCTAGGTTTTGAGTTCTATACCAGGTTGGGGTGAGTACAGGAGGCAATCAATTGATGGTTTTCTCTCTCATCAATGTTTCTCTCTCCCCCTAAAAAAAAAAATCAATAAAAACATATCCTTGGGTGAGGATTAAAAAAAACAGATTGTAAATATCAGAACAAAGTTTAGAATTTGGCATCCTGAATTGGAATTCTGAATCAGAGCAACTTTTTACTGATTCTCATCAAATAAGTTCTAACACTTTATTCTCTGTGTGGCTTCCTTTCACAATGGCAGCTTTACTGAGGCATCAGCGTAGGGTGTCTGAGAGGAGCTCCTAATCCTGGTGTATGCCCACAATGAGAAGATGTCCCACCAGGAAGAAGCTCGTAACCCAGACTCAGGGAATTTCTACTGGAATTTCTAGAAGAGCTTACCCTTGGTCTTTCCCTGTATATGAACATCAACATCTGTTTTCACAGACCTGGAAACCTTCACAGAAACAAAAGGTCTAAAAAGAAAAATATCAGATTTTATTCAAGATAAGCAAAGGATAAGAGTAATATATCAAATGAAACAATCCGAAGTCAGTTCACAATATTAAGACACACACCAGTGAAAAAACAAAGAACAGGAATAAGCTGTATGTGCCACATTTTTACTTTTATGAAAATGACAAGAAAACTAGCAGCTTCCTTCAGGAGGCATGGAGGGGGCTTCCAGGGTGGGTACTTGGGGAGTTCAGTGCAGCAGATATTTACCAACCTATAAGGAACTCTGTGTTTTAGCAACCAATGTGGCTGTACCAATGTGAACTGGCTGGACACCAGCACTGCTTGCAGCTTTCTATAAATGTAACTTGATAAAAACGGGATTATGGGCACACTATTTTTCATTGGTTTATTACAAAAGAAAAACAATCCCCACAGACAAAATTCCTAAATCCTTTTTTTTTTTTTTTTTTTAAATTTTCTGAGACTTAACATCCTTCACAACCCCCCCAATCTACTCAGCCCACACTACAACCCAACTCCTTGACTCCTGGCTGCACAAGTCAGAGGTTCCAGCAACCCGGACCACGGGCAATGCAGCAGAACCACTCTCTAAAGTGGCTGAGCCCTGTTAGAAAACATTAAAAAATTTTTATTAAAAAAATTTATTGATTTTAGAGAGAGGAAGGGGGAGAGAGGAAGAGGGGGTAGAGAGGGACATCGGCTTGTTGTTCCACTTGTTTATGCATTCATTAGTTGCCTATTGTATGTGCCCTGACTAGGGATCGAACCTGCAACCATGATGTATCGGGACAATGCTCTAACCAACTGAGCTACTTGGCCAGGGCTAGAAAAATTTAACTAGCTGCTAACTCATTCTAAATAATGAGTGGATGGATCACTTCTGCTCCTAAGATTAAATCCCACGTATCTGATGCTCAAGTTCAGGTCTTCCTGTTACCACTTGACCCCTGAAAAGTATGGTGGGACAGTCACTGATTTGTTCATCCTAGGAGTGCTACTTATGATCCAGATGAGTCAAAATAAATGGTCAGGGTATCTTCTAAAAAGCCCATGATGGCCCTTTTGGCTGTGTCGCCAGCCAATGCCTGGACACTGCTTATGTGCTCCAGTGCAGTTTTGAACATCTGGTCTCTTTCCTGTGGGCTATGTGGTGCTCCTGTGTCATCTCCTTCTGCTCCTGATTTTAAAAACTGTAGGATATAGGACTGGACCATGTCTCCATTCAATTCAAGGGTTTCTTTGATGCAAGGCAGGTCTGAGGCAGTGGCCAAGCTCAAGAGATGAATCAGCGCCTGACAGATTTGGGTCCGTAGGCTGGCACAGTACTTGAATTCCAAAAAGTCTGTGGTGTCTTCACTCTTCTGCAAGGCAGTGACCAATGCATTCCAGATCTGAGCATACTGGTCAACAGACCCATAGTGCTCTCTGTGGCCTGGGATGGAAAGGGCGGAGGCAGATCTGATACGCACTTTGAAGTTCTTGCATGATGTCACAACTGATGTCAGAGCGTTGTAGGCCTGGGAGGTCCACGGGGCTGTTCCTAGAAAGAATCCAGTCATTAACACAAATGAAGGTGGGGGTGCAGGCAGAAGGAAACATATACATCAGTGTTCAAGTTAGTCAGTTTGTTTTCATTCTCACAATAATCCTTTAAAATCAGGGTGGTGAGTAACTAACTGACTGTGGGATCCTAAGTAAGTGGCCTAGTACTGACTCCCAAACTTCTCTCTTTCTGTAGACAAGCCTGCCGCATGCTCAAGGCCTCTGCTACCCAAATAGGGACTCTGGTAATTTGAAACAGGCTTCTTCTCTGGGATGATGCTGTCCTCAGGGGTTAAGACTTGGTGGGAGCAGCATGGATGGAATTGCAGCCCCACTTGTCCTCTCAGTTGGCTACTTCTGAGCAGTGCACAAACTGTACAACTGTATGCACAGACCTGTTCATGCTGGGAAAAAAGTATTTTGTTACCCTGGATAGTATGGCTCAGTTGGTTAGAGTGGCCATGCATCAGAAGGTCACAGGTTCGATACCTGGTCAGGGCACATACCTAGGTTGTGGGTTTGGTCCCTGGATGAGGTGCATATGGGAGGCAACTGATTGATGTTTCTTTCTCACATTGATGTTTCTCTCTATCTCTTTATCTCTCTCCCCCTTCCTTCCGCTCTAAAATCTTTTTTTTTAATTAAAAAACAAAAACATTATTTTGTCACCCAGATTAGCATCCAGACACTGCTCTGGCCATTGCAGGTCACTCATTTTATTGCAAAGTAAAAGAAAATACTGTCTAGGCAGTGACTGGGGAACAGAATACTCAGATTAACTTAAGGCTCAATTTTTCAATTTTGAGAAGATGATGCCCAGATTTCTGCCTTCTTCCCCTTCCTATTGGTCCCAGGAAATCAGCCTGCTTTCCTCCTCATCAGAGCTGGCACTCCTACTACCCATTCCATTTTTTCCTTCAGACGGGCAAAAGAGCAGAATGCAGCTTTTCTAACTATCCCAGCCCTTCCAACTTCTTTGTTGCCTCCAAAGACAGCCAAGCAGACATCAATGAGCATCAACCCTAAAAGTCACCTTACACTCTTTCCTCAGTAAAAAAGCCATGAGGCTATTTCTCCACCGGCTCACGACTGACTGGTCTGCCCAGATATTCTTGGCAATAAAGGGGAGCAGAGCCAGATTCCCCTAACTTGATGCATGCTCTGCTGGTCCAGAATGGCTTTTCCTCTCCAGGAACACACCCTTATGTTTCAAATCTTGTCACAGAGACAAATGTATAAGGCAAATGCTGGCAACTGAAGTGAATGGGATTTGGAAGCTATGATCCATATGCCTAAGCAGCTATTAGCCACTGGTGATATAGCGAGGTGCATGGCATATCATTACTTATCGAGACGGATGCCCTCCTTATAGGAAGCATTCCACTTTAGTACCAAGGGCTCTCTTTGCCCCAGTTTTTTCCTTTATTTATTTTTTCCTGCTCGTTAGAACAGTATATGCTTATTGAATAAAACTGAGAAAATGATAGCAGAAAATAATCGTATGCATCATCCCATCCAGAGGCAACAACCACTGTTAATAATTAGGCTAATTTCCTTTCAGTCTTTGTTCCACCCATTTATTGAGATCATACTATAGAAACAATTTCACATCCTGGTTTAGTTTGCTTAACATCAGAAATATTTTCCCAAATTATCAAAAAAGTTTTGTAAACATAATTTTAAATGGCAACAAAATATCCCATTGAATATATATACCATGATTTATCTCAGACGATTCCCCTAAATTTAGGTGTTCTGTTTCCATTTTTTCCTAATACTGTGATAAATAATATTGTGACGAACATCTTTAATAACAATGTAGACTCATGTGTGCTGTCAAAAGAGGCCCTCCATCAGCGAGCAGAGGAAAACTTTCTTACCTAATGGAAGAGCAGGATTTTTAAATACATTTCCCATTGCGTAACAAGCATTCCATCGGACTTTCATGGCAGCCTCAATCAGAACAGTAGAAATTAAGGCCTGGATAGACTCCTCAATGATTTCCGCAAATTGGGGTTTTTCTATATGAGATGGTTGTAGAAAATGAAGCAAATTTCCAAGGGCCCGGACTGCATTACTTTTTACCTAGAATAAAATGTAAAAGCATTAGAAATCTGTTTTGCCAAAGACATGTTTCAGAAAGTATAATTTCAGCTTTAAAAAACCCAGGAGGCCCTAGACATCTTGAAGCAAGAGAACTAAGGAAGAACATAGTCTGCAAAGGTGTGAGTTCTCAAAATTCTGCAAGGTCTTGCATGGTTAACATTCTGAGCCATCAGAAAGCTGAGGTTCTACAGAGCTCCTTGCCCTGATATTTTTAGTGTTAGACTGGACTTCAGAGATATCCATCTTCCTCGAGTTACAGAGACGGCAGGTAAAGCCCAGGGGCAAGAGGACACTGCTGGTTTGCAGCGGAGCTGGAAGGAGAAGCTGGTTTTTATAATCCCAGTCCAATAGTTTACTACTAAACTACTTTTTTTCTTTTTTTCCCCCAAATACATCATTATTGATTTCTGAGAGAGGAAGGGAGAGGGAGAGAGACAGAAACATCAATGATGAGAGAGTCATTGATCAAGCCCACAACCCGGGCATGTGCCCTGACTGGTAATTGAACCCTGATGGCCTGGATCCTAGGTCGACGCTCAACCAGTGAGCCACAGCTGGCCGGAAGCTTTCTTTTTTAAAAATCAATCCCCATACCCTAACCCCAGAAATTCTGATTGAATTAGTCTGAGGTAGGGAGTCCCGGGTTTTCAGAACCACTGTACTAAATTAGTACTTAAATATGGGTCTGGTACTGTGCTAGGTTCTTTAAGATTAGATATCTCAAAGTCCAATGAGGTATATGTAACAACTTCCATGTTAGAAATGAGGAAACTGACCTTCAGAGAAGTTAAATAATGCACCAAAGGTCACCTGCCACTAAACGGCACGCCAGGATTTGAACCATGTCTGCCTGATCCTAAAGCCTCGGATTTTACTTTTTTAAACTTATTAGTCATTAGTCAAAACCAACAGCTGCTCATCTTTCCGACTTGTCCATTCTACTTAAAATATTTTTTGAAACAAACAGACTAATATTAAAACAAACATCGGCATATCATGTAGTAGTACTACAAGTGGCATTGATGTTTTTTATGAGATAGGAGATAAGAAACGAACTGTACAAGTATGGAGTGGGCCACTTTAGACCCTGAGCACACTCTCACTCTCTTCTAAACAGGGATCAAGCTGATGGAATAAAACTATAGTACACTAAGTATCTACCTGACAAATAATAGGTTTTGTTGTGGGTCTACCTTGTCTTTATCCTTGGAAGCTTCTATAGCTGATCGCAACATCTTCAAGAGCAGGAGGCCAGAGAACTCCTCCTGGAAACTGGGGTCTGGTGTTTCCCTGTCCCATCCAAAGCATGCAAAACATGTTAAAAGGTAAAACCCATTGAAATTTATATACATACAAATATATTCACTTAGTGCAACTATAAAAACTTCAGGAAAACAGCTTAACAAATCTGTCCAGCTTATACTGAGAACTTACAGCTTATACTTTTTGATCAAGCAGACCCACATTTAGGAATATAACCAACAGAAATAACCCAAATGGAGATTTCATGCACAAAAAATATTCACTAAAAAACCCTAAAACAATGTAAATGTCCAATAACAGGGAAATGGTTAAATAACTGTTGCACAGTGATGACTGTACAATAATAAATAATGATCTATAAAAAGTCAGGAGAATGATTATACACATTATATACTAGAATTAAGTGACAAAAACCAGGGCATTTGTGTATGAGTAACGACAGTTGCCTCTGGGGAGGGAAACTACGAGATTAAGGTAAGAGATAGCCTTTACATTGAACATCCCATTGTACTGTTTGATATTTTTTAACCTGTGAATATATTACTTTAAAAACATACAAATGTGATATTTAAGAAGTAGGAGAACCATACGAAGGTTTTGGATTTCCACTTTTGTGTTTCCACATTTTGTATAATATGGATATATTTCTTACATCAGCATCCAGTATTTTTATACATATATATTAAGAACAGCTTACTAATTGTATTACTTGAAGGAATATAAAACAAACCAAGCCAGGAAGACTGACTATATAATATGGGGGAATTGCTACTAATCATTTTATAGTAGGGACCTCAGCCTCAGAAGTCACCCAAGGGAAATGAGCTGAGTTACCTACATGTTGACAATCAGAGTGTCTGTCAGGTTGCCCAGGGACCAGGCTGCTTTGGCCCGGACATTCAGAGACTTGTCTTGAAGTGACATCAATATTGCATTTGCTGTGTCTGCAACAAATATCACATCCTACAAGATAAACAAAACAAAATGATGTAGTTACTTTAGAAGTTCACACTACTACCTTGGGAATTGTCAGTTTATTTTCAGATAAAGCGATAAGCCTTTACCATAACTTTATATTTGGAAACCAAAATTCATTTACTCAATCAATTTATTGTTCTTTGTATATATTACAATTTGGACACTCATTAAAATCCCAGGAGAAGGTCTCCCATGATTTTGGTATGTGCCATACACACTTGAGGAGCCTACCGACTTGCTCTTATAAATATCTTATTTCCTGGCCTGTGACAATTATCTATGAACTTATGCCTCGACTGATTTCCACCTTGAGAAATGATGTAGACAATGAGTGCATTTCCAAAACACATCCTATTTACTTACACACTACTCAGTGAGATAAATGTCACAAGTAACAGTGAAGGAGAAATTTATTTCCTTCTTAGTAAAAACTCTATCAACCTTCTAAATTATTACTATCACATGACAATGCCTCATCTCATTTGTTTTTCAATTATTCATTAAACATTTACTGGGCATCTAAGGGTACTGGGCAGAGTGCTAAGTAATTACAAATAATGAACTATAGGTATTACAAGATTTTAGTAGTAATTAAAAAAACCAGATTACAAAGCAATTTAATTTCCTTTAACTGCACAACTCAACAGCTCTATATCCAACCAAAAAAAAAAAAAAAAAGTACTGATATGGACTAACAAAGAAGTACAGAAGAGTTACACAGGCTCACTCTGACCTGTCTGAGACAGGGAAAAAGCACATAGACTCCAAGGGCCCGCGAGGCTGCAGCTTTCACTAAACGATTCTTGCTGTCGTTCAGCCCAAGCAGCATTGTGATGCACAGGATCTGCCAGTCACTCTGCAGTCGGAAAGGTTGGCAAAGGAAAAGCAAGAATGAAATAACTGTGAGTTAATGTCTTTAGACAAGTGACTGTGACATGTCTGTGTTTGAGTTCATGTTCAGGAGCTGAACACAACTGAGACCTTGAGGCTACCTTGGTAGAGAGCAAAGGTTTACTTCAGATCCAGTTATTATCTGAGCACCCACTGGGTGCAGGGCACACGCAGCACCTGTGATCTTCTAATCTTTACAACTGTGTGAATTAGGTCATTCTACTCTCCTACTCCATTAAAGCTGCCTTCTTTGTAAAAGCTAATTTATATAAGTAAAAACAGATGTAAATACCACTGAGAACCAGAGGAAAGGAACAGTTTGAATGCCATATGTGTTGGGCACCAGCTAAGTATTTTCACATACTTCATGTTATACTCACATAATTCCCATTTTATAGATTATCAAATGCAAATAGAGAAGTTAAAAGAATCAAAGAGCCAAAAAATGGAAGAGCTAGAATTTAAACCCCGGTCTTTCTAACTTTTGAATCTGAAATAATTTTGAAATTTCTCGGACTTCAAAGCCTCCACTACCTCTACTTCTGCTCCCCCCGCCCCCCGCCCCGCCCCCACCTTCTAAGCCCAGGGAGGAAAAGCTTTCCCAAGGCATTAGGACTGTAAGTTTTCCCACTGCCCTCACCCCACACTCAAGTAGAATAAGGAATGTTGCTGAACACTAGTTCAAAAATGAAGGAGAAACTAGAGCTACGATGCTCAAGGACAGCATTAAGCAGAAAACACTCCTGAAGTTACCGGCAGATTGCTGAAAGCTTCTGGCAAGATGGAAGACAGGGCATCACAGGCGCTCGCCTGGAGAGTCGGGTGCTCTGCATTCTGCAGGGCTCCGGGTAAAGGACCGTTCAGCATCATAGTCCAGAACAGCACCACCTGGAACAGGGCAGTGTTAAAACTGCAGCCCAAGAGCAACAGTGGAACCAGCTATGCCAAGACTACCGCAAGTGACTGTAGTAATGAAACACCTTTCCTTCCAGGGTAGCTGTTTATAAATGCTTTTACTAGGTCTTCCACAGCAATGAAAAGAAGTTTAGAAAACAATTCATTGAATCCTTCCACTTTATTGACTAGGAAACTACAGTCTGCTAGAGTTAAGCAGCAACAGAGATAACAATGAGGAGGAGGAGGAGGACAGTCACAACAGCAGCAGTATCAGCTAATGTTCTTCCGAGAGTTTCTGATGCGCCAGGCATCGTTCCAAGTGCTTTACGTGTATCAACTCATTTCAACCCTCAGCGCAACAAAATGAAGTATATATCATTATCTTCATAGTCGCACAAGGGAACTGAGGCACAAAGAAATCATGTAGGGGGCAGCAGGGCTGGACTAAAATCCAGATCGCTGACACCCAAAGAGGGCTTTCAATATGACTCCTCATGGGCACAGAGATCAGGGTCCCGGAGTGGCCTGTGGGCCGTGCGCCCGAGGCAGAGCTGGAGTTGAGCCCTTCAGCTATGGCTTCCTGTCTCTGCAGCCTTGGGAAAGTCACTAAACCTAAGCCTTGGCTCTTCTTCAACAGAACAGGGCAAAGACATCTACTTGGCAGAGTCTGAGTGATAATAAAATGTAATACGGTCTGCAAAGTTCCTAGCATAGTGTTTGGTGCATGATGGACTCTTACACTGAGCAGGAGGCTCCGTTTTAAGCACTTTGAAGAATCATCTCACTTCAAAGTTCCTCAAGATAGGCGTCTGAAGAGTGCCTTTCCCGTTTCCTTCCCATGCCTTACACAAACCCTGGGCTTCCACTTTGCATATCTGTCTGGGGTTTTGGTGTCTCACTTTCTTGCCCTGCAGATTTAGTCCTGAGTGCTGCCCTGTATCCCGTGCACCAGTTCTGCCCGCCCCACAACCCTAGCTCCTGGAAACCCATTCAGCCCCCCCTCCCTCCAGCCCAAACCAGAAGCATGTGGACAGCTTGGTTGCCAACCTCCAAGATGGCCCACAGTGATTCTCGCCTTCTAATGTTTAAGAGGCAGTTTCACCTGGCTGGTGTTGCTCAGTAGTTGAGCATCAGTCTATGATCCAGGACAACACAGTTCAATTCCTGGTGAGGGCACATGCCCAGGTTGTGGGCTCGATCCCCAGCAGGGGTGTGCAGAAGGCAGCCAATCAATGACTCTCTCATCATTGATGTTTCTTTCTCTTCCTCTCCTTTCCTCTCTCTGAAATCAATAAAGATTAAAAAAAAAAAGGCAGCCCCCTCCCACACTGATTGGAGCAGACCTGTGTAACCAATAGGATGGTGTGGTAATGACACGGAAACTTCTGAAGCTAGGTCGTAAGAACCCTACAGCTCTGTTTCTCTCTCTCTCTGTGTCTCTGATTCACTTGCTGTGGGGGAAGCCAGCTTCTAAGTCAAGAGAACACTTGAGCAGCCCTCTGGAGAGGGCCTCATGGGCAGGAAGTGAGAGAGGCCTGCTTCTAACAGCCAGCACTAACTTGCTAGGCATGTGAGTGAGCTACCTTGGAAGAAGGTCCTCCAAGTCTGTCAAGCTCGGTTGACTGCAGCCCCCGCCATCATCCTGGCTGACAAACTCACGAGACACTTCAGCCAGAACCACCAAGCTAAGCTGCTCTCAATTCCTAACCCAGAGAAACAATGTGAGAGAATAAATGTATGTTGTTTTAAGCTGCTAAGCATTTAAGGTAATTTATTACCTACAACAGATAATACAGAAAGTATATCCCATTTTTACAGATGAAACAATACTTGAGTGTGAACAGTTTAAGTGTCTTGCCCAAAGTTATTTGAGGAACAAGGGGAGAAGTTTGGATTCAAACCCAGGTTTCTGATAGCAAAACTCAACTTATCTCCCCACGAACGGTGTCATTTCAGTTTAGTAGTAGACTCAGGAAGGGACTGGGGCTAGATACTCTTAATTCACTGCAAGAATGATGGAAACTGTGACAGAAAAAGAATAAAAGGAAGAGGAGGGTGAAGGGAGAAAACTGTTGAGTTGATTTTGCCTTTGGAATCAAGTGGAAGCCTTTTTGGCGAGGTCACATGTTCCTCCCCCAAAGAAGAACTGGCACAGTGTGGGGGCAACAGACACAACCTAAGGTCCCAAGAACTCAACAGCAACCACGGAGGGGGATGCGGCAGTGAGGTAGTTGGGGGACTAACTTCATTGAGCGCTACTATTTGTCAGCATCTTTACATTTCATTCAATCTGCCAACAGCCCTACGAGTAAAGGATTTTTGTTCCTCTTTAAAAATGAAGAAATTCTGCTCACAAGTACATAATTAAGTGGCGCTCCCTAGATTTGATCTCTTGCTTTCTGATTCCAAATCCTTGGCTCTCCCCACCTTTCTAGTCTTCCTCTTGGGCAGGCTGAGCAACCAAACTAGGTTATACGCAAAAGAAAAAATTGGTTTTTGCACGGCTGGTTGAATGTTACACATAATCCTACCACATACTGGAATGCAAATAAACTGAAATGCAATTAAACCTATTCATGCTAGTATCTTATTATCCAAGATAATAAACCATAATTTTTCACATTAGAACAAACCATACTGTCCACTCCACTTTATCACTGAGTCTCAAAATAAACTTATTGAAGTACTAAGAAAAGAGAATTGACATCTATTTACCAAGGTGACGGGCACTCTCTGGTCAGGTGCTAGGGTGGAATCTGGTTTGTACTGCTGTATTAAGCCTGTACCCAGTTCTTCCAGAAGCTGTGGAGATAAAAGAAATAGACTGTCAAAGCACAATATTGAACTATGGAGGAAAAAGACTACTCCATTGGGAGATTACCTCAGATCAAGGGGAAAAATCATTTCCAACTGATTCTTTCTTTTCTATGTAACTTCTACGTCAGAAGCATTCTTTCCAGGAGCAAAATCACCAGCTATATACAGTATTGTTAGTTTCTTACCAAATCAATTTGTTGGGTTTATATGTAGAGCTGAAAAGAGAGGAATGTATGACCTCCTTACCTGAAACCTCTTGAAGAAACCTCAGAACTGATGAATATGCAACAGAGGGAAGAATATAAAGGAAAGAGGGAAAAAACCACGTGGCTTTTCATGAAAATTACCTTTGCTCCATGAAGCTGAATAGATGGATCTGCTTCCCCCATGCACTTGCAAATCACCTCTCCAAGCTCCATCAAATAGACCTGAGCCACTGAAAAGTAGCCCCTTGCTAGATGAGCCAATACCTGCAAAGAAAATAGAGTATTAACCCCACAACCTGAATGCAGGGCTGCAATATCTGGAAAAGTATTTCAATATTTCAGAAATCATTCACACTTAACAAAGGGCTGAAATATTATGTTGAATGAAATGAATAATCATAATCTTTATTTTACGGCTAAAATCAATGAACTATATCATATAATTTTATAGTGCTTTATAATTTATGAAATATGTTTAAGATTATCAATATTATTTCATTTAAGAAAGCCTGGGTACAATCTTTTGAGGTAGGTCTTAATTGAATACTTCAACTGAAGACACTAAGGTTGAAAAAGTTAAAGGTTAAGAGGTTAAAGACATGTTTAATAATAAGCAGATAAAGAACCCGGGACCAAACCTATGACTTAGATCATATATGAGTACAGCAAAAGCAAATACTTTAATCTAGGGTTGTTTTCTTCTTTTGAAGGAGCAATTATATTTTGTTGTCTCTAAGCAGATATAAGACCAAAGAAAAGTTTATAAAAGATTAAACATTTATTTAACTTTAAGTTGCAGAAATCAAAGATTAACTACACAGTTTCTGTCAAAATTACTATATAATTATTATATCCACCTGTCATATAATATCTGAGGTGACTAAAATGGCTTGCAACAGAAAGGAATGAACCTGACATTTTACAACCAAAGCCCTTCCTCCTCAAAACAAAACAGCAACAACAAACAAGGCACTCACACCTACAAAACAACTCCCACTGACACCACTGACATGTGGCTCGGTTTTACATTATTTTCACAGACTCACTCCTCACCAACACCCTATGAAGGAGGAATAATTAACTTCCATTTCAGAGATGAGGAAATGAAGCCTCCTACCTGTAAGGCCTCCAGTCTCATGGGGGATGGCACATAGGTGCTTCCTGTTGCACAGCCAGCATCGACAGCTGAACAGGAATCCTCCTTGGGCAGTACAATAGTGGAAATGCAAAGTCGAATGAGCCAGCAGGGCTCTGAAGACCCCTTTGGTGAGCTAAGTGAGGCTTCTTCCAGAAAGGGTGCTGAGGGGGCTTTCTTCCACCAATCAGGGGGGCTGAGGTGAGGAGTTGCTGAATTGCTATTGCTGAGTCCAGAAGAACAGGGCTGTTGTAGAAGTAGCTGGACTTCAGGTAAAGGTGCGTGAGTGGATACTATGGCTCCCAAGAGTGTGAGACTTGACACACGAACATTAACATCTGTCAAAGGAAACAGTAAGAACCTATCACCATGGGAACAGCTGTTATAAGGACCAAAGTTATCCCTGCAGGCAATTAAGAATTATGGCACTCTTGTTTTATCTGAACCTAATTAAACCTCTAGACCTATCTTCTAGTTTATAGGAAATACATGGGGGGCCAGAAATATAAGTTAAACAACATTATGAAGAAACTATCAGACAAACTGAGAATGTGAGACATTCTATAAGACAACTGGCTTGGACTTTTCCAAAACTCAGTCAGTATCATGAAGAAAAAAAAAAGGTGGGGAGCAATTCTAGATTTAAAAGGCTACAGTGACATAAAAATTAAATGCAATACATGAACCCTGAATAAATGTAGGTGCTTTTTGTTCATCTGTTTGTTTTTTAAAAAGCTATAAAAGACATTTTGGGACACATGGGGAAATTTGAATGTAGACAAGATATTAGACGATATTATGGAATTGATGTAAGTTTCTTGGGTACAAAAATGGTTTGTGGTTCTTTTTAGGTCATCTTTATTCTGAAGATATGTATTCTGAGATATTTAGGTTAAAATATCATGTCTATAATTTACTTTCAAATGGCTCAAGGGAAAAAGGTCTACATTAATATATACATGTACACAAAAATACACACATATACACACATACATATATATACATACACAGATATATATAGAGACACAGAAAGCAAATATGACAAATATTAACAACTATTAAAGTCTAGGTAGAGGTATACAGATGTTCAATGTACTATTCTTTCAAATGTTCTGTGGGTTGAACATTCCTTTTTGTTGCAAGCCGTTTTAGTCACCTCAGAGAGGGCCATGACTATAAGGTGGCAGAGGTGGGAGGCCGACTGACTCCGAGTCTAGTACCCCTCCCACAATGTCACAAAAAACCATCCACACCTCCATCAAGTTCTGTAATTTTGAATAAAAAATTCAACTTATCAGAATGTGGTGTGATCATAAAGCTTGCAAACAAAAAAAAAACCCAAATGTTTTTAAACACAAGTGTTTACAGCACATATACAGGGGTGGGCAATAGTAGGTTTACAGTTGTAAGTATGCAAAACATATTGTTGTATTAATTTGTTTATTACTGTATTATTTTCCATATGAACAACCGTAAACCTACTTTTGCCCACCCCTGTATATTATGTGTGGGAGTAAGTCAGGAAATAGCAAGAAATAAGACTGTAGTTAGTGGTGATTTGAGGTTCTGGAGTTTTATCTGATCTTCAGAGGAAATAATGCTAAAGAAGTTAGGTTTTATATCCTAGTTTTTCTTTCCAAAATGATGACATCTGTCTATCTGACTGTCTATCCATCCTCTACTTATGATTAAAGGATATGAACTATTACACACTGGAGGGGATCCCTTGCACTTGGCTCAATCTAAAGGGACATTCTGATTACTGCACTGAAGCATCAGAGAGGCATTCAACTTTACAATTAATTTTCCAGCTCACTTCCTTCCAGTGGTGCTTCAGGGATCAAAAGTGGAGTTCTGGCAGTATGTGATTCTCCTGAAAACTTGAGAGTAAGTAGAGTATTATCTTAGAGCTATATAATTGCTGTGAATATTTTTAAACTAAATAATCTAGATTTGACTGATATAAAGAAGCAAATAGTTTTAAACTATCACCAACCTTTGTGGCGGACATAAGGCTTTATTTGGTTCCAGACTTTGGTCAGCAGGCTGAGTTTCAGACGGTTATAAGGTGAATTTGATACTAAATTTGCAAGGCACTGAAAAGCACAAGAATAGCTTGTCAATAGACCTGATTAAGCCATAATATAATGACAAATTTTTACAGCATTTAATTTCAAAAGAAAAGCCTTCACACTTATTTGAAAATGACTCATTTTCTTTTCTGTCTTTTGGTGAGGATGGAGGGATAACACTTGTTTTCTCATGAGTACAACTTAAAACTAAAAATAAAGGAGTATTTTTTAGTAAATCATTTATTTGGACATTTAGGGATGGTAGGTAAGATCAAACAAGTAGGTACAAATAGGGTATCTCTAAATAAAATTACTACTTTGCTATATTCTTAAGTCAAGTTACTTTTCAGCAATGTAAAACATTATTCAAAATTGAAACAGATAATTTGGCACATTTACCTTAATGATCTGAGTAAGGGTCTGTGAGGATGACTCAGCCACCAAGGCTAACAAAAGACATCTGTGCAACTCTCTTATGCTGGAAGCAATCATGACAGAGAAGGGAGTAAAAGCCCTTCTGTGGTCACTGGTATCTTCAGCAACAGAAAGAAACTGCTTTGAGCCTTCCAAGATGGCAGATAAAACTTGCAGAGCACAGGCACGCGTCTGAAATTTCACAGGATGATTCACATAAGTTAGTTAAAAATCAGGAGTTGGATCCCCTTCTTCCTATATACATTTTTAATTTCCAAAGTTTTTAGGATTATTTTCATTAGAATAAAGGCAATGGGATTATCTATCAGGTCCTAAAAGTAGCCATTTGCACTCAACACTTAAAAAAAAAATCTTGAATAATATTGCCAGTAGGGCTTTTCACTGTAAGGATGAAGTCTAAGCTACACCATACTACAAAAACCTGAAATCATGAGCATGAGAATAACCTAAAGATTAGAGGCCTAGTTTACTCAAGCATGAGATGAACTGAAAAAGAGAGAACAGCCTATGAGGTAGAAAAAAATATACATGTCTAGTGTCTGTTTCACATCAGTGTTCCTGAGGACATTCTGGTTTATATTCTACCCTGAAGCACCTTTACGATAATTAATTAAATGGCTGACTGGTTGGAACTGACAAAGGTACATGTTATGCTAAACCTCTGTTTCTTTAGAAGGCAATTCTCACAGCTCACAAAACAAAATTAAAAACCAAGTTGTGGAAAGAAATGAACTGATGTTCAAAAGTAGAAAATTTTCAGTTCAGTTACCTTTGGTACCATAAGAAGGAAATAGCACCAATGACCATCACAGATAAAAGCAAAAGGAATGTCACTGAAATTAGCTATTTCCCACCACTAAGGTATAAAATCTACATAGAAATGGGATTACCAAATTACACTTCTCATAGCTCTGAGTTAATTTCTCTTAAACCCTGTTTGATGTATCTTTTGTTATAAAAATGCTACTTATGACACTGAATCTGGTTCATGTTCTGCTTCATTTATTCTTACATCCACATGTAATATACTGTATACCAGTTCTAATCAGCAGAAATTACTGATGTACAAAAAAACCATTAGAAATGCAGCTCTTGAGAGAGTTCATTTTGTTAAGCTTTTATTGTCTGAATATTTACAACGATGGATGAAGAACTTTTCAATCTCATAAACACCAGTGTGCTCAGTTTCACTAGAGGGTAGTTTACTGCCTTGGCATGAAGGCTTTTTCAAAGGTAATGAAACAGAACTTTTCCTTTTCTGCTACTTAAGAATGTAGCAGAAATGTATGCTGAGGTAGCTCAGTCCATCCTTCTTTTCCCCTTTTTTATGTATGTTCAGTCTCAGAATATTTCCGGGAGGGTGACGAAGTCACAGAGGTTTCAATGTAAGGCATCTTGCTGTTCTCTTCTTTGGCTTTGTCCAAGCGTAGTTAGTAACCTGAGGATACCCAGATGCCACTCAGCATGACTTTTAATGTTCATTATTATAAGAGGAATCTAAATAGCACACTATTTTCCTTACTTGGGTAAGAGGCTAACTTCTAGAGACAGTTAACATGTCCAAGAAGAGGCAAATATGTGATCAGCCATAGCTACCCTGCTGTAGTTATCCATTACTTCCAAGTTATTTTTCTTCTTTTTTAAAAATAAGTTTTTCTCATTAAACTATGTAAATATTTATTACATGTGATTTGAAATATATGGAAAAGTTGGGAAAAAAACCACTGTTTGGATCATATAATTCTATATCCTGTACTTTGATAAACCATCATAAGCATTTTCTAAGCCTTACACATCCTTCATAACCAGTATGATATGACACTGAGTATTTAAGCGACTTTTTTTCTTCTTACAAATACCATGGTAATCAACATTTCCACAGAGAGAGAAAAGCAAAGCTGCTTCAGTGCAAGGGGACTCTGAAGCAGTAACTCAAGCTCAAGCTCCAACCAAGCCCTAGAGCAGGAGGTGATCTTCCTCAACCAGTTACTCATATAAGGCCATTTCCTATTCTCCTGCCTGTCTCCTGGTTCTCAAGTCAGGACCAGGGTAGGTATTAGTAAGAGCTGTGTTCAGATAATACTGGACAGGGCAGAGAAAACAACAAGGATTTGTAAAGTTTTTCTTCCTAGCATAACACTTAGCATCTAAATGCTCTTACCTTTGGGGAAGGATCTTTTAACGTAAGAGTCATCAAGGAAACAGACTGCGGGCTTCCAAGCTCAGGTGTATCAGACACAAAGGCTGACCAGTAGCCATAAAGAACTTTTTTTTCTATTGATTTTATAGTAGAAAGAAAACAAGCTAATGCTCCTTGGCGAACTTTGGCTTGGTAAGACCTTTAAAACCAAGAGAAAAAAAGAAAAAAGTCTTCTAATGGTTCTTAAAAATATAAGCATAAAATATTATTTATTCCAGCCAACTCAAATGATATACATTGAGAAATTCAACATTCTAAGTCCTAAAGATGCCAACATTAAAAAAATTATTTTTCAAAATACAATTAAACCATGTTAAAGCAATTTGTTTATATAACACATTGATAAAGTTAACAATTAAAAACACACAACTAGATAGAAAATAAGAGGGCAGCATTTTGATGTTAGGAAACTGGTGTTAGATATGAGACATTGCAGAGTATCCATTCATCTAACAAACATGTCCTGGGTATCCTCATGTATGTGCCAGACATTGTGCTGAGGCTGGCAGACATAAACCAAACCCTTGTCATTGACTGGCTTACTGATGGCAGAGATAAGTAAAAGAGTCATACAAGCAGAGGTATCTAAGCCAGAAGGGGATGGCATGGGGGAGGCTCAGAAAAGGCTTCTCAGAGGACATGACTGCTGAGTAGTGGTTAATAAGGCAAAAAGGCCAAAAAAAAGTAAAAGAAATATTCCAGGCAGGGAAACCACATGTAAAAAGGCAAATCAAGAGAATGAGGCAAAAAGCAGAGTAATGCAAAGTCCCACATAAACAAGAATCTTCAAGTTAAATCACATGTGGCAGTCGGTGTTTTAAGCAAAGTTATAAAAACTTACATACAGCTTAGAATACGAGGCATAAAAATATAACAAAATACTACTACCTCATTTTACTCTGCATGCCTCCTTCAGCATCAGAATAGTCTGACTCACTACTGCTGACTCTTTTCCAGCTGGAAGAACTGAAGGGCAAGGAGACTCGATCTTTTCCTGCAGGTCCGCTTCCATCTAACGGCAAACTCTGGAGACCCGGGGAGGAGGGAGGCTGAGCAGTCCCTTCATGTAGGCTCACTCTGCCCAAGCCAACGGCTGGGACTGCCTCTCTTTCCCCGCTGGATTCTTCCTCCTCCTCCTCTCCTTGGTGGACTTTCTTTGGTTTTATTTTTGACTTTTTCTTTCTATTTTGCTGGTAGGAGAAGATGACAACATATATGACAACAATTTTAAAGAAGTTTCGAATTCAATCACTGGTACTTTCTCATCTGTTAACTACCAAATATGTCCCCAACATGTAGTTGAAAGAAAGAAGAAAAGTGAAGAAAGTGGCACTTACTTAACACCCTATGTGTCAGTCACTATGCTAAGTGCATATACATACCCTATGGGATTATTAAGAAGCAAGGTATAAAAAATGCGGACAGAGCAAAACGTGTGGCCTGGGTTTAAATTCCACCTCTGTGACCCTGTGAAAATCATTTAGCCTGTGAACTTGACCTTCATCATCTGTAAGTATAAGGCTAATACCACCTACCTTGCACAGTTGTGAAAGCATTCAGCCTTTTCAACTGGGGTTCTGCAAGAGAATTATGTCTATAGAAAATGACTTGAGTGATTATTTTCTCAGTTCTCTCAAATAAGATACATAGTTAGTACCACTCTAGATGCATAGGAGAGATGTTAATCCATTAGATACAATGCACATTTTAGGGCATTGGGGCTTTATAGGTGTAGATATTAAGTAAAAGCCTGTTTCTTTTCTCCTACTTCTTTCTGACAGCCAAAAACCTTTGGAATCCGTGCCCTCCGGATTCCAAAACCATGGAATCCGGATTCCATGCCCTCCTCTGCATTCTCAAGTCCATGACCTTGGGGAACAAGGTCCTCATCACTTCTACCTTAGATTCTTAATGTGGCTCCAGATTCACACCCTTTTCTTGCTATCAGTGATTCTTCTAAAATGCAAATCTTATCATCTCACTCTGCTATATAAGATTTTTCAATGAATCTCCACCACCTATATGATAAAAGTCCAAATTCTTTAGCACACCATACTAGACTCTTATGATTTGGCCTCTGCTACATACTTGCCCCTCCCCTCTGCACACCTGACACTCTACACCTACTGGTTAGCAAGGTGCTACACGCACTCTCATTCTGTATATTTATGCATCTTTTGTTCCCTCAAAATAAAAACGGTCCTTTTCTGTACTACTACTCATACTTGAGTCTCAGTTTAGTCACATCTTTTAAAAAGCCTTCTTACTACTCAATTTGATTGGGTGCCCTGAATGTTTCCCCAAGTACTCTGTGACTATGCTGATGAAAGAAATCACAATATTGCATTGTAGTTATTTATCAGTTTTTGCCTATCCCCCCAAACTCCTAAAAACAGTCTATATCTTTAATGCTTAGCATAAAGTCTGGGAGATAGATGTATGGTAAATACTAAGTGAATGAGTTAAAGAATTCTTAATTATAAGCATTTTTATCAGGTGTTACATTTCTAGATGTAATACCTTGGCCATAATCTGTATATTCTAGGTTCCCCAGCAGAAACATGAGGAGATGGTAGGTATCTGGAAAGGCTAGAAAACTTGGTGAATGTAAGGAGTGTGGAGATAGTGAGCTGACTGGTAGTTGGGTTCTAACAGTCTAGAGAGAGGTTGGCAAATTACAGTCTAAAGGCCAAATCCAGCCTAGGGCACAGCCTGTTTCTGTATATAAAGTTTTACTGGAATACAGTCACACTCATTCATTAATATAGTGTCCATGGCTGCTTTTGTACTAGGACATCAGAGTGGATAGTTGCAACAGAGACCTAAAATATGTACCAGCTAGCTCTTCACAGAAAAGGTTTGCTGACCTGTGATCTTTAGCGTTTGAGGGATGAGGAGGCCTGGCTTTGGGTGTAAAGTGAATACCCATTTTTATAGCTGTTACACTGACGAGATATCTTAGAAGTAGAAGATGCTCTAACTGGTATTTTCAGCACTGTAGTGAATTTAAATTTACTATGTTAAAACCCATAAATTCATTCAACTTCAAAGTGAGTCTTTGGCACAGTAGTAATGCAAATCATAGAAAACACAGAGCAAGCAATTAAAAACAATCTGCAACTTATATCTAAATAGATGTAAATGTACCACAGTTAGTCGAGAAGCACTGGATTCTGATAGCTGCAATTTGACGGTTGGTCGCCCATCATACTGAGGAAGCGGAGTGGGGTATAACACCGTGGGCATCTCTATGTTTATTCCAGGGAGTCCATGAAACATGGATTTCTAATGAGAATGATTAAGAAAACACACACAAAAAAAACCCATAAATCAAAAATCAGAATTATTCATTATATTCTGGATCACATAGACAACAGATTGTTTAAAAGCTTATTAAGGAAACAAAAATGGGACAGAAGTTAGATAGCACGTAGGACTTAAGAAGAGTTTAATCTCATCCAGTTAGATGTGATTTGGTCAGATCAGATTAGATCTGATTTTATTTACTTATTATTTTTATTTATTAATTTAAAATTTTTATTGAGTTTTATCTAATTATTTTATCTAAATATAATTTTTAAATTTAGCTTATCCATGCCCCACCTAGATATCCGTCTGCCTATCTATTTGGCAATAGGGGAGATGGTACAGGAAAAAAGTTAAAATTTTAGTCATGATAAAGCTAAATTATCCTACATGGCTTTAATCTGAGGCCAGCACAAAGCTTCTTACTATTTTCTGACTGAACTGATGACAGTTGGGTCCCCAGAGAGGCTGACCTGACTTTCCCACTGACTGGCAGGCTTAGAAGCCAAAAGACGGCAGCCTACTGACTCACATCTTGATTGGCCTGCCTACTACGTGGGGGTGAGAGCCAAAAAGCCCTGGTTCTTTTTTCAAATACAACCAGGTTCAAGATAATCTAAAATTTAATTATCTTCAGATTATATGCAGTCCCTTCCTAAACTAAGATACACAGATAAAATTTTAGAATTTTGATATAGGTACTAAAGCAAGATTTCTTGTTTTCAGATCTTAATTTTAAATATGTTTGAATATGAACAGTTTATTCTTCTCTCTTAAACTATAATACCCTAAAACTAGCCTTGTAGTGATAAAGTGGTCCTTATGCCTGGGGTTTAAATAGGGAAGACACTAATCATAATGAGGATGTGGGGCTTAAAGGGCCAATGCCTTACCTTTAGCACAGCTAGGAGTGCTCCAAGTTCATCAGTCTGTGTCAGTTTCATCTTCCCACCATTCAAAAGAGACTGTATACCTTTTAATGCATTTTGTAACAACTAGGGGGAAAAAGGAGACCAAATTAAAGGTAAATGAAGTTTGGTTGTCTAGGGATCAACTTTCTACCATCACTTATGATGTAGAAGAGAAAATGTCTTTAGATGATGAAAAAGTCCTTAGACAGGGAGGGGGAGGAAAAAACAAAAAAACAAAAACAAAAACAAAAACACCCCACAAAGACCCAGAGAAGAGATATGATGAATCACTATTTTCTAGAACAGAGTGCTCTTATTGAATAAGAGTGGCCTTATCGTACATGTTTATAAACCAGCACATACCAATGGTGAGTAAGAAGAAAAAGAGACTTTCAGTGGGAAGAATGTGATAGGAATGAAAAAGTGGCAGCAGAGATCAGAAGCAGGGAATTTATAATTCAGCATCCTCAGCAGCTCTCAAAGGCAAAGAAATGAATGTGAGAGCAGGTTTCTGGAGGGCAACTCTGATCAAGATTGGTTTTAAAAAAATATATGTATCTTTATTGATTTCAGAGAGAGGAAGGAAGAGTGAAAGTGAGATAGAAACATCAATGATGAGAGTCACTGATCGGCTGCCTCCTGCATGCCCCCCACTGGGGATCGAGCCCGAAACCCGGGCATGTACCCTGACCAGGAATCAAACTGCGATCTCCTGGATCATAGGTTGGTGCTCAACCGCTGAGCCACGCCAGCTGGGCAAGATTGATTTTTCAACTCAGTAATCTCATTTCCAGAATTCTGTCCTTAAGAAATGCTCTTCACATGGAGAGGATGTAAACTGTAGCCTTTTTGAAATAGTGAAAACATTGAAAAAACTTCAATTTCCATCAATTATGACAATGATTATATAAGAAACTAACCCTCTACTACCTGCAAAGCTCAACAATAATAGCAAGCACTTTGCCAAGCATTCTAATTGCTTGATTTCATATACTCCTCGTAAGACCCCTACAAGGTATTTATATCCTTTGTCCCATTTCACAGGTGAGGAACATGGAGGCTCAAGAAATTAAGTAAGCCCTGCTGGTGTGGCTCAATGGTTGAGCATCGACCTATGTTCCTAGCTCTCTCTCTCCTTTCCTCTCTCTGAAATCAATAAAGACATATTTTTTAAAAAAACACAAAGAAGTTAGGTAATTTGTCCAAGGTCTCCCAGCTACAGAATTAGAAAGCCTAAGGTATAGCAATAGGTACTGAAAAGGGGTCCAAGAGATATTAAGCTTAAAAAGGAGAGAAAGTGGCAAAACAACATATTAGCATGTTCATTTATATAAAGAAATCTGGGGGCATGTAGAACAAATTGTGCCTAGTGGTTATATCTGAGCACAGGACTTTAAGAAACTTCATCATCTTAGATCTGTAATTTTTTATATGTGCCACTCAGAATTTTTTAAAAAATATATCTTTATTGATTTCAGAGACAGGAAGGAAGAGAGAAAGAGAGAAAGATCAATGATGAGAAAGTCAATGATTGGCTGCCTCCTGCAGGCCCCCCACCGGGGACCAAGCCCACACACAGCCTGGGCATGTGCCCTGATCAGTAATCAAACTGAGATCTCCTGTATCACAGGTTGAAGCTCAACCGCTGAGTCATGCCAGCCGGGCTGCCACTCGTAATTTAAAATATGTTAACAGCCCTGGCTGATGTGGTTCAGTTGGCTGGGTGTTGTCCAGTACACTGGGAGGTTGCCAGTTTGAGTCCCAGTTAAGGGCACACGCCCAGGTTACAGGCTCGATCCCCAGTAGGGAGTGTGCAGGAGGAAGCCAATAGAAGTTGAACTCTCACATCGATGTTTCTCTCTTTCCCTCTCCCTTCCTCTCTCTCCAAAAATCAATAAACTGTTCTTTAAAAATAAATAAATAAAGCCCAGCCGGGCATGGCTCAGTGGTTGAGCGTCGACCTAGGATCCAGGAGATCGGGGTTCGATTCCCGGTCAGGGCACATGCCTGGGTTGCGGGCTAGGCAGCCAATGAATGACTCTCTCATCATTGATGTTTCTATCTCTGTCTCTTCCTCTCCCTTCCTCTCTCTGAAATCAATAAAGATATATTTAAAAATAAATAAATAAATATGTTAACAAATTGTCATATTTGCATTGGATTTAAAAAAAAAAAAAGAAATAAAATACTGGAGATATTATGGAACCTATTCTTTTTCTTTTCATCTAAAAGGCAGTTGCACCTTGGCCAGTGTGGCTCAGTTGGTTGGAAGGTCATTAAGTACACCAAAAGGCCCAGCCAGGCGTGGCTCAGTGGTTGAGCATCAACCTAGGAACCAGATCACGGTTTGGTTCCCGGTTAGGGCACATGCCTGGGTTGTGGGCTCGATCCCCAGTCAGGGGCATGCAGGAGGCAGCTGATCAACGATGACTCTCTCATCATTGATGTTTCCATCTCTCTTTCCCTCTCACTTCCTCTCTGAAATCAATAAAGATATATTTTTTAAAAAAAAAGTACACCAAAGGTTTTGGGTTCGATTCCCAGTCAGGGCACATACCTAGGTTGTGGCTTCGATCCCTGGTCGGGGTGCATAAGGAAGGCAACCAGTCAATGTTTCTCTCTCTTTTCCTGTCTCTAAATAAATAAATGACAGATTTTAATCTGAAACTATATTGCTTTTATAGTCACGAGGGGGAAAATAGTTTTCTTAAAAAACCTAGAATTGCAAAACAAAAAACAAGCAAAACAAAAGAAACAAAAACAATTTCTTGTAATTTAAACTTGAAAGATATGATTTTAGTCTTAGGTTATCAACATTTCACTTATGCCTATATCTCTAGACAAAACTAATACAGCAACCAAATTAAAATCTTTGATAACAGCTTCTGTACCACCGCTGCTTCTAGTCTCATCTGTTACATTCACAAGATTAGTGGTAGTCCCACCTACCATGCAAAATGTGATATCATCCATATCAGATGATTTTGGAGATTGTAAAGTGGTCAAGAAAGCTTGGAAGCAGATATTCTGGTAGGGCTCTTCCAAGTACGGCTGGCCTGGCACACTAAAACACATACAGAGAAAGCAACTCAAACTCAGTCTCCTTTGAAATGGGGCTTGCAAAAGAGTAAGAATTAAAAGTAGCAATAATATAGACTAATGGAGATGGAATAATACCCTTGAGTGACACTGTATTATTAAAGATTGTGCACTTTGGTTAATTAATCACTGTTAATCACTGCTGTGGGACAGGCATAAGACTCAAATAAATAGGAAGAAGAATAGTTTCCATAGGGAAAAGTTACAGAAGTTTATAGTGGAAGAAATATGGAGAAAGAAATCTTATTTAGTTCTGCAAGGGAAATAATGCAGAAAGATCAAGTCAGAATCAGATAGCTGACCCTGCCTTCCTAGTCACTGGACAGCACTGCAACATAGTCAAAATATCATACATCAGTCCAAGTCTGTGCTGCTCACTTTCTGCTGCATGAATTTACAGCTGGGCATCTGCGAATGGTTCCATTTTCTTAGAAGAAATTGGCCTTGACAGAAAAAATTCCACCAAAGCTTAAATTCATATGAATATATCCTTCTAAAAGACTGAATAAGATTGGAATTTATACCAGTAAAAGGAAAACTTTGACATACTGCACATATATCACTTCTATTATATTTTAGGGATACGGTCCTAGTCTATTTTTCCTTCATTTCTTTTAAGCTTTCTTTACAAACAATATGAAAGTTAAAAATAAACAATATAAGATATTATTAGCAAAGAACATGGGAAATGAAAAATAGGTGCTTTTTCTAAGTTGGCTCTGGCTTCAGACAGATTGAACCACCTACCAAGAGTGCACAAGAGGCCCTATATTATTACAACTGGGAAATCTGATTGGATCCACATACCTGAGACATAAGTTTGCCATACAATGCACTGCAGCTCTCCTAACTTCAGGATCAGGCTGAGCCAAGTCACTCAATTTCACCAAGAGTCCACTCTTACCTAATAAGTCTGGGAGGTACTAAAACAAAATAATAGCCAATGTTGGTCAAAGAACAACTTCTGAAAAATATTATTCTTTAGACAGATTTCACTTTTTAATTAAAGGGCAGTTAAGTACCAAAAGACTAGCCGCTGGGTAAATCTTTCAGATGGGGATGCAAAGAGATGCCAAAAGACATCAGTAAGGACCATCACTCCCAGCCTAGGTAGCTACTAAAGTATTTAGTCTTGGCTGCATAGCTGAAGGGTAATGATAAAAATAATAATGGTTAATATTTACCAAGTGCCAAACACTTTACAAGTATTGTCTCACTTTATCCTAAGAGGAACTGTTTTACACATGAGGAAATAAGCCTCAGAGTGGTTGAGTAAGAGTTGCTCAGCACATCTAATTAATGCAGGACAGAAGCCTGAACAAAAAGGCCTGTTAGTTCAGAACCTAATCCTTCAAGAAAACAAAACAAAACAAAACAAAACAAAACAAAACAAAACACAGTTTAAATTACCTTTTGACATTTTGAGCCATTGCAATAAACCAGAGCTGCCAGTGCCTGAAGAATTTTCACATGTGTCCAGGGGCTGCACTGTTGAATAGCAGAAATCGTATATGCCAACAGGAAATCCAGGTTCCGTTCATCAACAATCACCTATAAATAGAGGAAAAAATATAAACGATCTAACTTCAAAAAACGTTTTTAATCCTTTTCAGACATGTATGCTAATTTGAATTAAGCTGTGTAAGAAAGAGTGGTGTGTCCATCTTTTTTGTGTCAAAAAGATGAGCTCTAAAGGCCTTGAAAGTCTGATCAAGACAGGGCCTTCTCCTGACCTCCAAGTCTTGTTTACTTCTTCCCCGACCCCCTCTACTCAAAGAAGAACCTGGCAAAGTCCTTTTAACTTTTCCTTGAACTAACCAGACACTGGCAGCTGTAAATATACAGATATGTAAGACTCAATCCACTGAAATTTCTTAATTCAACTAAATTGCCTTATAAATAGTAAATGTTCCACAAATACATTATGATAAATGTCTACTAAATAGCTACTAGGTCTCCGCCATAATGTGGCAAATACAACAGGAAAATATGGCATATCCCTGTCCTCAAGTTGTTTATAATCTTGTCGGGACAAAGTAGGTTAATCTAAACATCAACTCACAGACAATTGAGATAAACTGTCATCAAATGCTAGAGAGTTCATTAAGAGCTGTAAATGCCATAGATGAGTAGAAATTATTCCTACTGCCAGTGTGACAAAGATGATATACCTGAGAATAGCAAACATTCAGAAGCTATCACATCAGTCTCAACAATTCTAAACTTGAAAACAGCCTTATTCCATTTATGAAGTCACATGCAGCAGACACTGTTGGTAACCTACCACCATTTACTTCCTCATTTTTTGCTGGCTGAGTAAATTTTGTTTAGGTGTCCACCTCTCCCATATGAGACCTGAGGGTAAATCCTAAGTAGTCTAACACAGTGGTTCTCTACTAGGGTCAGTTTTGGCCACCAGGGAACATTTGGCAATGTCTGTATACATTTTTTATTGTCACACTGGAGGGATGCTACTGGCATCTAGTGGGTAGAGGCCAAGGATTCTGCCAAACATCCTAGGTGGCAACATGGAAAGATGCCAGTAATCCTCTTATTTTTAAGTGCCCCTAGAGCTGTCTCAGCTTGGGGAATAAATAAATAAAAATTATTTAGCTACTCTGGGTTGGCTTTCTGTTTCTTGCAGCCAACAGCACCATCAATTACATAATGCTAATTAGTAAGTTTTGTGTGAACTACATTCATATACTCATGTAGTATCTTATAGTAATAAACTTAATGTTTTAACTACTCGTAAAAAGATAATAGATTTGTTTAGCAAGTTGGAAAAGGTTCTGAAGGGAGCTATAGTACAGACTTTGATATAAATAAAACGGGTGTTTTTATTTAGCATCCTGTTACCCCTCTCCTCCTCCCAGCTACTTCTCATGCTTTATAAAGACCAAAAGTAGACCACAAAAATGGCAGCTTTGAGAAATAAGAAAAAAATACTGGTAGGAGAAGGGTAGGGGAATGTTTCAATTTATTCTTAGATGTATCTTGGTCAAATACATCTGCCATGAAAAGTCCTAAGACCTGGAGGCTTGAATGATATTGGTTTCTTTAGAATATCTCTAATGCAGAAAGTTCTAGAATTGTGCAGAATATATATTTTTTTTTTTTGGTCAGAGTTTTATTTGTTTTAATATCATTCTTAGGAGCATTTCCTTTCTCTTTAGTTTCTCAAAACACCAGCCTATATCATACCTACCATGGATGTAGTATTTCAAAGATACTTATTCTTCTCAAAGTTCACAATCTGAATTCTAAAGTTCCATAAATGATTACCTGTAACGTGTTAAGTAAATGGTGGGTAAGCTGAGACACTTTGCTGACAAGATGATTCTGATTAAGAGGCACCAGTCGGCAAGCTTGGACAAGAAGAGTACTGACATCCTACCAAAAACAAAACAAAAAAAGACAATGAAAGGTGATATATCTATTAGTCAAGTGAAGAACCACCCCCCACAAAAGGCAAATGGTAAAATAAAAGTGAATTTTACACTCAAAATGGGGAAAGATGAAATTTGATGCAAAAAGTAAGAAATGACAGCACAAAAACAGGATGTGCTAAACAAGAAGGAAAAGAACTAATACGGTTTTTGTCAGGCTAAAGATTCCCAATTCTCCACATATGTAGAGGCAGTATAATTAAATAACTGAAGAAAGGCTTCCATAATATAAGTGCACACACTGAAGTCAAAATACCAAAAAAGCAGCAAACCAGATTTTCACTGCCACTGGAAAAATCAGAAATGACACTTGTATGAACTTAATGTAAAATTAGGGAATTCTAAAAAAAAATAATAATAAAAAAATTGCGCTATTCATTCATTCATTGACGTTTATTGAATAAAAAGGCTCTGAGTACCTACTATGTGCCAGGTAGTATGCTAGGTTTTTGTGCTCCAAAGATAAACATATTTCTGAACTAAAAAGCTCAGATTCTAATGAGGGAAACGAAGTACTTACAAATACTTAAAGTGACCTATGTGCTGAGAGAACTAAGTCTAACCTCTGAGGAGATGGTAATTAGGGAGGTCTTGTGGAAGTGACTTTTAAGCAGAATCTGAAATGATTTGAAGGATGAGTAGAAATCTGCAGACAGACAAGGCTTGAAAGACACTGCAAGCAGAGGGAATGGTGTACAAAGACCTGGAATACTAGTGGGAATGATACACCCAATAGATGCCTGAGGAACAGTGAGTTGTAAATGACTGCACACAGGGCACAAAAGGAGCAGTTACAGAACAGGAAACTGGAAAGGCACATAATTTTGATGCAAAAATATCAAATTATACAAATAAAAGTCCCCAACTACTCCCTTATTTCCACTCCTCTCCCTTGAGACACAAACTATTACTTTTTGTGTGAACTCTTTGTACCTATAAATGTACATTAAATTTTAAATCTCCTCACCTTATATTGGTCTCATACTGTATGAATTGTTCTATAACTTGTTTTGACCATTTACCAACATGTATTGAAGATCTTTCCAAATCAGTTTTACTACTCTAATAAGATTTTTTTTTTCCCACTAAAGAAAAGGTCACGCTGGCAGCAGAGCAAAGAATGGTTTAGAGAAAGACTGGATTGGAGGCAGGTGATAAGTTAGAGGAGACATGTGGAATAGTCCAAGAAAGAATCATCTGGCCTGAGGGCCTAGGGCATTGGCTTTAGGACTAGAGAGGAGGGGCTGGACAGATAAATATTTATGAGATTGTAAAAATTCAGATTAGATACGATCTGGAAGGAAGGAAAGGGGAAGAACCAGTTTGTGATCTGGCAGACTGTGCATGTGCACGTTTGTGTGTGTAGGGAAATAGGACAGGTTGGGGATGGTGTCTGTATGGAGATAACTACAGTGGTACCTCGGTTTTCAAATGTAATCCGTTCTGGAAGACTGTTCGGGTTCTGAAACATTGGAAAACCAAGGGATCAACAGCCGTCAGCTAGGCCTCAGGATCTTGCCCTCAGCAGAAGCCATGGGGCATGGTCCACCTTGGAGGCGCGCTGGAAACTGAAACATTTACTTCTGGGTTTACGGGGTTCCTAAACCGAAATGTTTGTCAACAGACACGGTGGGAGATGTTCGAAAACCGAGGTACCACTGTACTCCTTTTTAGGAAGTGTCAAGTTTGAGGGGCCTGTGAGCACCAGAAGGTAGTGGTATGACTGGGTCAAGAGTTCAGGGAATTCAGTAAGTAGTATCCAAGGCCTGATGTGTATGAATAGTGTTACTCAAAGTACTTCTAAAGAGGAGGCCGAGGGCAGAGCTAGCATGAAGGAACAGAAAAAGGCAGGAACTTCGCGACACACTTAGGTTCCCATCCTAGCTCCGCCTTTGCCAGCAATACGATATTGTATCTTTATGAGCCTCAGCGTTTTTATCAGTAAAACGGACCTACTGATACCCACGTTCTAAAGTTCCTGGAACTGTACACAGGAAAGCACGGTACCTGGTCCTACACCAAGTACTCAGTGAATAGTAGTAATGAACTTTATCTACAAAGTATTCCGGATGCAGGGAGTGGAGCGGTAGGGAGGGGAGGGGGGGGGTCCGGACGGTGAAAATAGAGATGCCACTGGCGCTGGTATCAGAGCAGAATCCATCAAGTTGGGTTTAGAAAGATACAAGTTTGTAAAGCACTGCGGGGTCTTCCAGATCGAGGAAAGAGAATGAGCCACGGTCGGAAGGAGCAAAGCAGCCTGGAATTAAGTAATGCGAAGTGGGGGTGAGAAAAGCCGCGAAAGGCAGGCGGGAGCTCCCCGCCGGGGTCCCTGAGGGGTGGGGTCGGGGCCGGCGGATGCTTCTGGCGTCCTCTCCGCCCGGCACCCCGCCTACCTCCGGGGCCACGCCGCCGCCCTCGCTGTAGTTTTCGGAGATGAGCTGGTCTAAGAGCAGGTGGATCTCGGTGCGGCAGGCGCTGCTGTCATCCGGCCGCAGGGCGCAGAGCCTGGCAGACAGGCGGCGGAACCCGGCGCCCTGTTCCCGGGGTAGCTCCCGCGGTGCCTCCCGCGGCGGCCCGCCCAGCAGCGAGCAGGCGACTTGCACGGTCGCCATGTTTCCTACGTAGAACGTGGGGAAGTACTTCCGGGGCATCCCTGTCTCCACGCTCCAGTTCCGGAAATACCTGATTTAGGCTGGAACCCGACGCGTTAGGGTTCGAAGACCTTGGGGAACAGCTCCGGAGACTGGTGCCCTGCATATGAATAAATACTCGTCAGAAATTGGCTTGGAGACTTTTCCCCACCTCCTCACCTCTCCCTGAGCCCCGACTGAAAGGTGGAGACTCTCTTTGGCCTCCCAGGAAGCTTGTTCCTTGGCAGAGCTGACATTCCTGTTCAGTACTGGCCTTTCAGATTCAGGTTGGAGTTGGAGAGGGGCCGTTGTGGGTGGCACGGGCAGAAACTGCTAGTTCTACGCCATTCCTCTACTTACATCGTATCACAGCCCACTTTTTTACCCCAGGCACAAAACCACCCCGAATAAAGGTTACATTCCCCGGTATTCCTTACAGCTGGCTGTGAATACCCCTGTGGATCTTGAGACACCTCACTGCACGAGTAATTTGGGAGTTCAAAGTGAACCATGTAAAATACAACCTGCCTAAGGGTGACCTGGCTGAGACTGGACATCCCCAAGATTTCCTGAAACCTTAAAAGAAAAATGCCGGAAAAGAAAATAGCCATTTTAAAAGCTGTGAACCATTTTCAGGCAGCCAAGAGGTGAAGCCTTGAAATTTCCATTTGGGCAGACTGGGAAAACCTTTGAGTTATGCAACTATAAAGCAATTTCTCACCCACGGCTCTTAGGAGAAACCTTGAAGTCACCTGAATGTACGTGTTTTATCCTGAGAATAAAGCGCCTCTGTTTAGCAATGAAAATTTGGGAGTATGCTCTAGAGCTAATTCTCTGAAGACTGAGTTTCTTTGGGGAGAAATACTTATTTTTTGTTTGAATTTATATTTCACTGCGCTTGCTATTGTTTATTTTGGGGATGTGTGCATTTGTATGTTATGTATGTGTAAGTACTTGTGCTAATTAAGCATTTGCTCAGAGAAGATCAGGAGCTGAGACCTAGTCTCTGATGTTTTAGTTTGAGTTCTCATAAAGCAGAGCCTCAGTTAAGGTTACTATGTGAGTGATTTATTCAGGAATGAACATGGAAGAAAGGAGAATCAATACAAATATATGCTACTGAGTTGGCCATTGCAAGGGGTGAGTGCTCAATCCTCAGGACTTTCTACGAAGTCTTTCTGAATGGTCTCAGAATCCCCCTCTCCCCCGCCCATCCTCAGGAATGGAAGGGGGAACCACATATCCGTAAGCCTTTGCCTTCTATTGTCAAATGTTGCCCCACCAAGCATGAATTCTCCAGTGCTTCTGAGCTGAGCATGCATCAGTATGTGACGGTTCCTGCAGGAGTCTCTTACTGTATAGTCAAAGAAGCCCTGAGGCAAAAGCGAGAGGTGTGGCGTGCTAGGGTACAAGTTTCAAGGCAAAGGTCAACAAGTTATCTTGTGCTAAACTGGTAGATGACTGAGATAAACTGGTTGCTGTAGCAAGGATTATAATAGGACTGTCAGGTGAAGAGTATTTGAAGCAGTACATAAGAGATGTCCATACTGGGCTAGAAGGATGTGAGACCTGGTTATCACCACAGTGGAAGTGACATGAAAGAGACTGTGGAAGGGATTTGAGTTTGGTGTGGCTCAACTTAGGTTCCATGGGATTATAGTTAAAACCTTGACACTTACATGGCTTTGAACAAATTACTTAATTTCTCCAAACCTCAGTGTCCTTATATGTAAAATGGTAATGATATTAAGCAGAGTCACAAGGCTGTTGTAGGGGTAAATTGGATGGTGCTTGTGGAGAATATAACAGTCCTTGTGTAGCGAGTGCTCAACAAATGTCATGTATCCCCCACCTTCTCCTCCTCCTCCTCCTCCTCACCCCTGCCCAAATAACTCAAGAAGTGTGGGTGTTTTTTACAATGCTGATTTTTATTATTAAAAGAAACAGATTGTTTTCCTTCGCCACCACATTCATTGTAATCTCCATCCACAGGCCCCCATATTCATCTGTCTTCCTGAGCAAGGCGCTCCAAACAGCCTCATCTTCAGAAGACAGCAACTCCAGGAAGGGGTGGGCAATTATTGCAGAAGGATGATTCTTAATTTAAGTCTTCAGCTGAGAAATGGACAAAAAATTATGCATTAGACTCACACTTTGGGGGACCCGAATGCACTTACACAATTGAGAGGTGACAGTTTCCAGTTCTGGAAATCAATAAGAACTTGCAAGGAGCCAGCAAGGCAAAAAACATCCCAAGGATTGTGGGTGGATTGGACAAGTAATAGATTATGAACACAAATGGGTTATTTTAAAATTGTATGTTGATTCTATTATATTTAATACAACTTAATTATTAATTAAAAACCTTTTCCAAGGGAAAATTGTGAAAGGGAGGAAGGGGGGGAAAGAAAAAAAAGGGGGAGGATAAGAAAAGGCAAGGCAGAGGCGCTGCCACATCTGCCAGTGGGGAAGGCTAGGGAGGGAGGGGGCGAAAAGAAGTGCCAGCTTACTCTGCTCTGCCCTCTGTGGGCCAATTCGACTTAATCTATAAAGAAAACGGAATTACAGTAGCTCTTAAATTACAATTTTTTAAAACAGTTAATGGCTACTGAAAATTTAAAAAAACTATCCTGTGAGGACCCTGAAATATTTTTAGAGGAAAGGGTTTTTCATAGGTCAATATGGCACTGTGCATTAAAAGCTTAAAATGAGCCTGACCAGTGTGGCTCAGTGGTTGAGCATCAACCTATGATCCAGGAGATCAAGATTTGATTCCTGATCAGGGCACATGCCCGGGTTGCGGGCTTGATCCCCTGTTGGGGACGTGCAGGAGGCAGCAGATCAATGACTCCCTTATCATTGATGTTTCTCTCTCTCCCTCTCCCTCCCTCTCTCTAAAATCAATAAAGACATATTAAAAAAAAAAAAAGCTTAAAATGATCAAAAAGCTTTGATCATTAATTATACTTCTTAGAATTTTCCTCAAAAATTAATAAAGGCATGTACACCAATTTAATATTCATTACAGCCATCATAATAATATAAAAAATAAGAAATATTAAATTTGTATTAATGGAGGTAGCTAAGTACATGAGCATATATGATGGACTTCTATAAGGCTGTTAAAGTTGATGGTATAAAAAAGCATCCGTGCTGATATGAAAAGTTCACTAGCTATTTCTAAGTGAAATACTCAAGAAAGCAAAAGATTGTCTTATTTTTATGTAAATATCATATATTTGTGTGTGTTTAGAGTGTTCAACAAAGTGTTAGGCAAGCACCATTTGAGGATTATGGGTGATTTTTATCTTTTTTTGATCAAACAGTATGATTTCCAGGATATACTGGGTAATTAAATTATTTTAAAGATTTGGAAACCACTATCCTGTGCTAGATGCTTCTTTTAGCAGGGGTAGTGTGGGTGAAGTGGGAGAGACCACAGAGAAACAGGCTTCTGTCCCATCCATTTCTGGAAGGTCCCATCAGGGCGTTGGCTCGGATAAGGTTCGAGGCAGCTAGAAAGGGCCTGATGTTTTTACCTTTAACACAGCCGAGGCCACACATGTGGACGACACACTTTTCCCCTGGTTGACAGTTAGCGTCAGTGTGGCAGCGGTCGTTACAGGTGCCTGCATTAGAACAGACCAGCTGAATACCATCATGGTTTAGGCACAGGTGCTAGAGAAGACAGCCATTGTTTAAGGAGCCAGTTCCACTTTTTTTTGTTTTTTAGTTTAATACATAATGTAATTTAAATGATTATTTGCAGAATAATATTCATTAACATCTTATATACATCAGTTAAAAACAATACATTCACATAATCCCAATAAAGCAAGGACTACTTTAAAGATGTGCAGGAAGGGGGCCTGGTGGGATGTCTACAATGTATTTGCAGACCTCAGAGCAAATCAGTACCATCCCTCCATGTTTCCATGAGCTGTTGTTGTTTTATGGGGAGAGGGTTAAAGATTTCTTGTCCCCACTCATGGCAGTTTGGTCTCTGATTATATTAATTTCTTACTATGTATGAATCATAGAGGTAAGTTATTCAGGAAATACAAAGATGTAAGATAGGGTCATTACCTGCAAGCAGCTTGTAGTCTAACGATGGTAATAAGACATGTTTAAAATACTAAAAACAAAGCACTCTGTGACAAGCGTCCTGAGAGAGGTATATCCAAAGGACTAAAGGGGCTCAGAAGAGAGAAGATATTACTTCATATTAAGTTAATCAGAAAAGGTGAGTCTTGAAGTACAGGACTTTTTTTAAAGGCAGAATTGAGGGGTGCAGTAGAGTGTTGTGAGAAAAGAATTCCCAGCCAAAGTTCACAAAGGGAAAATGAAACAGGGCTTGGACTGGGGAGAGGCACATAAGGTGCCTTGGGCACAACATTTAAGGAGGCACTTGCACAACTCTGAAAGCAAGTACCTTCTTAAATGTTGTGCCCTGGGTGCCTCGTCTGCCTCACTCCCCACCCTGAAATACAAGGAATGCAGGAGGAATGGCAAGTGAAAGGCTGGATAAGTATTAGGAAACAACTGGAAGTTAAGCAGGAAAAGTAGGCAGGGGACAAAGTTACAGAAAAGGGATCTTGAGTATCTGAGGCATTTGGATTTCATTTGGCAGGCAAAGAGGAGGACATGATTGCTGTTTACTAATGAAGGTTATCCTGGTGTCAGAGCACAGAATGAACCAGAATTAAACTTCAGGAGGAAGAGGGGACAGGGAGAGCTGCTGAGAAGTTATTCCACTGGCCCAAGCATAGCGTAATCAGGGCTGGAAATACAGTGTGGCAGTGGGGGGTGGAAAGGAAGGAACATATGCAAGAGACAATTTCAAAGAATGGGCGATATTTGACAACCAGTTGAATCGAGGGAGAGGAGAGCAAAGAAAAGAGAGGGGTAGGAGTTGAATCTAACAGTTTTTAGGGAGAAGAGAGATACAGTGAAGAAAAGGAGAGAAGAAAATTTGAGGGTTGATGCAGTGGCAAAAAATGTCAGATGCTGCAGAGGTTAAAGACTTTGGCTACTGAAGGGAGCCAAGAGGTTTGTCAACAGGATCCAGGAGAGAAGTTTCAGCAGAGTAACGGGGGCAGCAATGGAGACTATAGTCAGTCTTCAAGGGGTTAAGGGATGAAGTATGGGGAAGTCAGGGTAGAGAATTATGATTCCTTCTTTGAGAATGTTGATGGTAAAAGGAAAGGAAGAGACTGAGGGGTTAATGTTTAACATACTTAAGAAAATATCTCCTCTAGACAATCCGATTTATTTGTAGCAAGAGACAAAGAAACCTGTAGAGAGAGAGATGCTGGGCGATGGAGGATGGCTGATGAGGGGGCAGAAGAGGGGAGTGGAGGAGAGTCCAGGTGGAGATGTGACCAGGGAAAGGGGGGGGGGGAGTGGAGGCAGAAGAGAGGTTCTGCCATCAAGGTGGGTCCCTGCAAAGACTCTAGGACTAGAACATCTATCCTTCTGTTATTTCTTCCCCTCCTCCTGCACACACTGGGCCGCGATGCCCTACTTTCTGGCTCCCCCACTTTAGAAGAACAGGGCTGCGTTCTGCCTGGACTCACCCAGCAAACGCATCGATATCGGCGCAGCCCTCCGGACCTGCTCCCCTAGGCTGAGGCCGAAGAGGGTCATGAGCAAGAGGACTCCTACCACCTTCATGGTGCTGTTGGAAGCCTTCGGTAAAAATGCAGCAGCAGGGCTGAAAACAGCTGAAACTTATACCTTTCTGCCCACCGAGCTGAAAATGCAAGGCTAGGGGTGGGTCTAGCGACTGTAGGAGCCTAAGCCCCGCCCAGAGGCTGCTATTCCCTCAGGACACACGTGCACCCTGGGTCATGTCACGGTGTTACCTGAACAAGGCTCTGAGCCAATGGGACACCCTCCTCTGACTGACAAAACTCCTAAACCAGGAAAGACATGAGGGACTGAGAAGGGGATGGAGGGTGGGCACTAACTTTTATGTACTTTCGTTCACACATTCCTTTTTCAACACAATTATTGAATGCCTCCTTTGGGCCCAGCACATGCCAGGCATGAGGAACATGTCCTTACAGAAATTACAACCTAGGAACTGGGTGCTAGCTAGTGAGGGTGCAGCCTGCTCTTCCATGTCTCCCCCCTCTGCTCTGAGCCCCAGCGCCTCTGGTGTTGATGGCAGGGAGGCTCCAGGGGTGCTCCTAAGTCACCTACCTGCAGGTGGTAAGGAGGTGACCTTAATCACCTTCTGGTTTGGCCTGATTCTCTCCACTGCTGGGTACGTAGGCAAGTGCAGTGTCTTTGCCTGTTTGATATATGTAATTTTCCTGGCATAGGGTCCCACTGTATCTTGTCTACCTTCATTTCTGAGAACCCAAGCTCCCGATGTTAAACTCTTCCAGGATGTCTGTCCTCAGGCAGCACTGGTGGGAGTGGGGAGGGGCTGCAGTAACCAGCCAGCTGGGGAGTGAGATTTCATTTCCCTCGTTATAAATGAGTGATTTTCTGAAACACATTTAATTTTTTGGAAAAATATGCCCTCTTCCCTCCCCAATAGCAGTGGGGATGTGTGGGAGGCATACATAACCTTTGGCCATGAACACTGTGTTCCCATAAAATGTCTTACTTAATGGAAAATAAGAATGACTGGGCTGAGTGGGAATGGCAGGACCAGTTTACAGCCTCTTAATAAGGCCCTGGGGGGCCGGCTGACTTCTGTTTAGATGTTTCACTAGGAGCCCTGGTTCCAAATTCTGGGGCTACAGGAAGAGACCCTCCCTATTATGCTTCATTTGTCACAGTTTCTGAAATGCCACCACTTGGAGGGCTTTGGGGCAAACAATTGACCTCATAAATTGCTAGTACCCCTAGGTGGGTTAAGGGGTACAGTTAGTTATAGGTTACTCAGAAAGTAATTTTGTAAACTGCCTCAATTCTACCCCGCCTATCCCCAAACTGAAATTGGTTGGTGTCCAATTTCTGTAACAGGAAGAAATCTTTAGAGACTGGAAACCCTGAAAGATTATAGTGATAGTCTACATATGTAATTCCAAATTTTTAAAAATGCTAACACTTGAAATAAAAGTAGTTTTTGAAATTGCACAAAATTCAAAGACACCTTGAACATTAAACTCACTCCTTTTGTTTTATTTTTGGTTTTGTTAACCCTCACCTGAGGATATTTTTCCATTGATTTTTTTAGAGAAAGAGGAAGGGAAGGGGGGAGGAAGAGAGAAAGAGAAAAACATGGATGTGAGAGAGACACATCGATTGGTTGCCTCCCGCATGCACCCTGACCAAGGCCAGGAGTCCAACCTGCAACCCAGGTATGTGCCCTTGACTGGGAATCGAACCCATGACCCTTTGGAGCACCAGCCAATGTTCTACCCGCTGAGTAACACTGGCCAGTGCAAACTCATTCCTTTTTAGATGGCCTCTCTTCTGACTTTATTTTGGGTGCCCTGTTTTGCTAGTGCCCTCAGCACATGCTTAGTTTGTCCTTTGGGCTACTCACCACTGGCTGGGGCCCTCAGCCTGCCTTGCTCCTGAGACTTAGCTCCCAGCCCCCCAGGCCCTCCGGGCTGCTCTGGCTGCTGCTCCTGCCAAGCACTCCATGCTTTTTATAGCTCAGTTCAGGCTGTTCCTTGAACTTGGAATTTCTTTTCCCTTTGTTTCTCTGTCATATTTAACAAGGCTTAGCACAAATGTCACCTCCAAAACTTTCTCAACTCCCACCCTGGGAAAGGTAACCGTCTTTTTATACTTGTCTGGTCATAGTACTTAACACACTGCATTGTAATTAGCGATTATTGTTATTTTTACATTCTCTCCTATGAATATATTGATGGCTAAGATGGGAGAGGGGTCTTAATGTACCTTTCATCTTCTATACTCAATGATGGGCATTTGGTTAATAATTATGAAGTGCACACATGGTGCAGAGTGATAAATGAATGGAAATTTTGACTAAGGGGTTGGGGGGAGAGAAGGAGCACAGCAGGAGACTGGGGGGGATTTTGAAGCACAGGGCTGGGAATCCGCAATAGGACCCACATTGAGTTCTTATGGTTGCCAGAGTGGAAGCTCATAAATGTACTAAGAGCAGAAAGGATGTGGCTTTGGAGCTGGATAAACCTCCACCTGAATCCCTCCATGTGGCCACTTCCTAGGTGTGTGACAGTGGGCAATTAATATTAGTGCATTAAAAATTGCATTCGGTTTTTGGAAACATACTTATTGATCTCCTACTATGTAGCATGCCCTGTGCTGAATGTTGGGGATGTGTCAGATTCTAGCAGCCTGCAGGGGAAACCAACACTCTTGATTCTATTGATCAGCAGTGAGACTAGTATCCCTGTGGCTTTGGGAAACTGGGCCAATGTGGGCACAAACTCACCCCCGGTGATCCAGGCTGTGAGGCCTGGGGTTGGGGTTCTGGTCTGAGGCTCCAGGCCTGATGGGAGGAGAGTTCAGACCCCAGGTGTCCTGCTCCCAGCTCTTGGATAGAGACACATTCTCTGGCCTGGAGGGACTGCTTGGCGAATGCGCTCATCTCCTGTCTGATTCCAGAGCTTTTCTTACCTTTAGGGAGGAGAGGAACAAATAATCTCTGCCACAGCTCCGGGCAAACGCTGGCCCCCTGAAGTCTATTTCTCTTCCGGGCTAGTTCCCTTGTTTGCAGTGCCGAGTTTCTTACACAGATAAGCAATTTGTGATAGAGGCTGATTCACATCAAACAATGTGTCCTAGCTGAGAATCTGATCTTCTTTCCAATTCTTGCTTTGTTTCCTTCTGATCAACGTGGGTTAATTTAACCTCATTGGGGGGGCGGAGGGGAGAGGAGGAGTGGGCCCTAAGGCTCTTCCTGCTCCGCCCAGCTCCCAGGAGTTCAGCCCAGGCTCTGACAGTTTCTGGTTTTCTGAGCACTTAGGCTTCGCTAGATGTTTATAGTGTACACCTTCATGCATTCTATTCAATCCTCACGCAAGGCTGTAACAGAGATAATCATTTTCTGGATTTCACTGATGAGGAAACTGAGGGTTAAAAAAATTAAATACATTTTCCAAGCATCAGAGCAACATTTGGAAATAAAGTCCTAATTCTGTGTGATGGTGCCACCCGCTTACAGTGTGTCCTGTAACTTCATTCTATTCCCTACTGTTATTTATCTTTTTTTAAATTATGTGCTAGTGTCAGGGTCAAATGCACTATATACATTAGCTCACTGAGTCCTCACCATAACCCTCTGAGGTAGGGTTACCCCATTTTGCAGAGGAGGAACCTGAGGTTAAGTAATTTGCCCTAAAATTCACATTGATGAGCTGCAGAGGGGGGATTTGACGGCTCCGGTGCCCTACGCCTTCTGCTCTGCCAAACACAGACCCGGGATAAATCCGGACTTAGCCACTCACTGTTTCTGTAACCATAGGAAATTTGTGGGTCACTTAAGCCCAAGGAGCCTCAACTTCTTCATAAGAAGAGGTACGCAAAATTTACTGAGAAGAATCATTACGGAGGCATTGGGTAGGAGAGTAACAATGAATGAAATAAAAGGGGGAGGGAGGAGAGGAGGGAAGAGAAGGGGAGAGAGGAAGGAAGGGGGAGAGAAAGGGGAGAGGGGGGGAGAGAGGGGGAGAGGGAGAGAGGGGGGAGAGAGGTAGAGAGAGGAAGGAAGGGGGAGAGACTCCGGGGAGAGGAAGGAAGAGAGAATATTTATGAAAACAAATATTTATAACCTTTGATTTTATAATTTCACTCCTAGGAATTTATTCTATAGGAAACGTTTCTATAAGAGAATAAAAATATAAAATCATGCACCTTACAGCAACCTGCACAATAGCAAAAAATGTCAAGTTAATTAATGGCCACCAAAAGGGTACTGGTTAAATGAACTACAGCAAATTCATTCACTAGTAATTATATAATCCAAAAAAAAAAAAAAAATTAGATCTATTTGTGCTGACATGGAAGTCTTTCCACAATTAATGTTAAATTGTAAGGTATAACATGCTATGCACAGTAGGATGCTTTATATGAGATAATATATGTTAATTTATGCAAAAGGAGGCCAAGGTAGATGGCCTGTGCTAATTTCATTATACTTCACAGACAGCCTGGGCTTTTCCTCTCATTCTCAATGTGGCCATGCTTAACTTCTGTAGCCTCGGTTTCTTCTTTTTTTTTTTTAATTTTTAAAATATATATCTTTATTGATTTCAGAGAGAGGAAAGGAGAGGGAGAGAGATAGAAACACCCATGATGAGAGAGTCATTGGGGATCGAGCCCTCAACCCGGGCATGTGCCCTGACCAGGAATTGAACCTCGATTTCCTGGATCTTAGGTCGACACTCAACCGCTGAGCCACGCCCGGCCAGGCTGTAGCCTCAGTTTCTTCACCTGTATAACAACTATTCTACAGGGTAACCCTGAGATTTAAAATAATAACCTTAGAACCTGCGTGGCACATGGCAGGAGCTCAGATCTCAGTGTTTGTTCCCACAGTGGCTGTGTGTCCTTCGGGGAAGCAGTTCATGCATAAGGTTGGTAACTCCTAGGCTCCAAATATAGAAAAAGTACAAACTACTATTTTTCAAACACCTGTGGGACTTGTATGCAATTAAATACAGAGCAGTTTAACAGCATCACTGGGTCAACGGGATACTACAACCACCGTGTGTGTTGCCTAACATTTTTTACAGTATAACGGTCCTCGTGGGGCAGTTTGAAAATACGAATCAAAACACTTCAAGGTGTACGTGGAGGCTGGTCAACGCGCCTCCAAACAGAGCCCAAAGCAATAACAGGAGGTCTAACGCAGCTCAGGCATTCAATTTGGTATTTGTGGGACTCCAGACATTCTGGTTTCTCACCATCATGTGAGGGTGATGCTTTCTCTTGATGAAGGGGATCTTCAGAAATGGGGTACATCTGGCTCCCATGCCCCCAGGGTTCCTTCCTGCCCTTTAGTAAGTGCCTGTTATTGTGCCAGTTCCAGGCAAGTGACTCACACCATGATCTCATTTATCCATCACAGACCCTGTGAGGCAGGTATTCCTAATCCCAGTTTATAGAAACTAAGGCTCTGGGAACTTGAGCAATTTATACAAGACTACAGAGCTAGGAAAAGAGAGCCATAGAATCTAGACTAAGTCTGATTTCCTAAGAAAGATTTGAAAAGATGCCTCCTCGCTACTGCTGCCAAGTCTCTGTGGAGTTAGCAGCCGTCCCCACCCACAAACTAGGATTATGATCACAGCCCTGGAAACAGCCGCCCCCATGGGCCTCTTCAGGGCCCCCATGGCCTCTTCAGGATGGGGCTTTGTGGCTCCTGACTAGGGGAGCAGAGGGGGATTTGTGGAGAAAGCCTGGGGCCAGCCAGAGACGGGGAGGCCCCAGTGGGCCAGAGCTTGCTTGTCCCAGTGGAGCTTCTCAGAGAACAGGATGAGACGGGCCTGAGCAGGAAGACGTGGTCCCAAGGGGGGAGCTTGGCCATGAGTGAGTCAGAGCACGGTCACAGCTGCCGCACCGGAACAGGCCACATGCAAAGACGTGGGGCTGCTTGTTGTTAAAATGTGTATGCCCTGAGAAAATGAAAGAAGTAAGATGGGGAAGTGGGCCGGAGGTGACTCTTGAAAGATACTTCTTGCAAGGAGACAATCTGGTGTGGGAGAAAGTGTCTGATTTTCCAGTGACAGAGACCAGCTTGGCCATTTATTGGTAGTCTCATCTCCTGCCTAAGCCCCAATTGCCATGTCTATGAAATGAGCGTGGCACCATGACTTCGGAGACAGGTCCTAAGGCCTGAAAGCACAGGTAAAAGCCTGACTCACGCTCCCGCCTCATTCCACCTCACTGTAGCCGGGGCTGCCACGTGTGGTTTTATAGGTTGTGTTCTGCACAATTCTGTATGGTGACAGGATGAGCGGGACTGTAATCCATCCCCGACTTCATTTCTAAAGTCCTACACCGGGCACTGCCTCCCCACAGAGGGACAGACACTCTCACTGCACAGGATAAAGGTGCTGTTTACCCAGCTGAGCGCACACTAGGCTCTGTCCACTGGAAGGGGGCCTTGTCCTAAGGATCACAGAAGTGTCATTTGAGCTAGTGGTGGTCTCTAGCCAGCCTGTCGTGACTTTCTGCATTCCAACACAGGCTGTTCCCACATACATTTCTCACCATCTGCAGATGTGAGGCTGTGGTTTTCCTGTCTGGAATCAACTTCCTCCTCAGTGCAAATTGGGGGGACAATTATAGGCGTGAAAACCTAATGGGACTCTGTTCGCTCTGGGAGTAGGGTGGAGATAAACTCCAGCAGGAACGAGGGAAAGGGGGAAAGCCTTCCGTCCATCCCTTTAAGAGAAGGGGCCTTTGGCAATCTGGGGTCTGCGTCTTTTCTGAGTTCCGCACTACAACAGATTTTTAAAGGATGACGCAGAATTTGGAAGATCCCTTCCCAGGCCGACCCTCAAACTCCAGTCCATGTGACAAGCACCCAGGGAAGCCAGAGGGGGGACCCAGAGCCACAGAGACGGGGGGCAGCCCAGGCTCTTGGGGGCCAGTTTCCTAAGCCTTGTACATGCCAGGAGGCATCAGGCAACAGGGTTAATGCATGTGGTCAGCAAGTCCATGTGCAACCCATACACTGTCTGTAAAATGAATAAATACTCTTTTCAAATATAAGTAGAGACTGCTGTAAATAATGACAAACTTCCATTTAGTGGAATTACTGAATCCATTAAGCATGTCGTCATTAAGCATGTTGAATACTAAAAGTTTACCTGGCTAAGGATTGTCTTAATGTTTATGACATTTTAAAAGGGTCCTTAGGAAGAGCCAATAAGAAATAACGAATCTAAAGCCTTAAAAATAAGTAGGACCCTGGGCTTCAGTAGACCAAGGGCCCTACAGAGAGAATACACAAGGTCACCAAGTGGTCCCACAGCCAAGAAGTGGCAAGGCCTAAACCCAAAAGGGTGTCTGCCTGTCCCCAGACCTTAGGATCTTCACCTCCACATGATGCTAATGCCCCCTACTGGCCAAGGGAACCTCAGGGAAGACGTGTATCCAGCACCGACACCTCCCCTGTTTCTTGGCCACCATTTACTGAGCACTTGTTATGCGCAGAGCACTCGGCTATTTGACGCAATCTCATTTAATCCTTAGAAGATGCTGTGAGGCAGGAACTATCATCCTCACTTATGAATGAGACTCTGGGGCTGTGGGAGTTTTCACAACGCCACAGAGCTAGGGAGAGGAGGGCCAGGGTTTCAGTTGGGCCTGTGTGACTTCATGCCTCATCTGCTGCCAAGTCTCTGTGGAGCTAGTAGCCGTGCCCACCCATGAACCAGGACGGTGATGAGAGCCCTAGGAATAGCTGTCCCCTGTCGGAAGCCTCCGTGGCCTCCTGTCTTAGCTCTTCAGGATGGGGCTCTGTGAGTCCCAACAAGGGGAAAAGGGGGGGTTGGAGGAAGTCTAGCCAGCCAGCCGGAGTTGGGGAAACCCCGCTGGGATAGAGCTTACTTGCTCCCATTGGGCCCCTCAGAGAACAGGAAAAGATGGGTCTGGGCAGGAAGAAGTGATCCCAAGTGGGGAAGTTGGCCATGAGAGTGAGTCAGAGCATGGCCAGCAGCTACCACACTAAGACACACACTTGTGGTCACTCTATGCAAAGATGTGGGGTGGTTTTTTTCCCCTTATAGTTTGAATGGTTTGAAGGAAAGGAAATTACAGAACACTGTGGATCCCTCATAGCTACATCCTTAAGGGAGACAGTATGGTGTGCTAGAAAGTGTTCTGGCTGTGGCGGTGAGGAGGCCTGTCACTTATTAACTCCCTGGCATGTGATTAATACATAATCTCTTTGAGACCCAGTTTCCAGGCACTTGCAGTAAGAGTAATAATGTTTACAAAAAGGTGTTATGGAGAGTAAAGGCAAAAGTGTGGGATTTACAGATAGCATTTCCGCCTCACTTCTAGCTAGTCCTGCCGTGTAGATCATGCACTGGGGGTGATAGCCAGCAGATGGCGCAATGGAGCTAATGCCATTCCAGGCTTTGCTCCTAAGAGAGGTGCTCAGGCTCTGCTTCCCAGGAGGGGGAGGACACCAGCCGTTAGTGCAAATTGGAAACGCCAATTAGGAAAAATATATGCACCCCTGTGTTCATAGCAGCACAGTTTACAATAGCTAAGATCTGAAAACAGCCCAAGTGCCCATCAGTAGATGAGTGGATAGAAAAGCTGTGGGACATTTACACCATGGAATACTAGGCAGCTGTAATAAAAGAAGGATCTCTTACCTTTTGGGACAGTATGTTTGGACCTGGAGAATATTATGCTAAGCGAAATAAGCCAGGCAGGGAAAGACAAGTATCACCTGAACAAGACAGGACCACAGACATGGAAGCATGAAACAGACTGACAGATCTCAGAGAGAAGATGGGAAGGAGGGCAGGAAGACATTAAGCAAAGAACTTGTGGGCATATCTGCACGGCCTGTGGACACAGATGGTGGACAAGTGGGGGCCTGGGGGGGTGGGAGATGGGTGGAGGAGGGCAAGGGGGGAAATGGGGGACATCTGTAACACTCTCAACAATAAAATAAATTTTTTTAAAAATTGGGAACACCATTAGGTACAATAGCCTCCTGGTGTCACTATTTACAGTGTGATCCAAGTGACTTAAGACAGAGAGTAGAGAAGAATCAGGACAAGGGAGTAAAAATAAAGGCATTTGATTCATACCTCAGTTTCCTCATCTGTAAAATAGAGGCCTCATAGCTAAAGCTCCCAAGATTAAATAGCGGTTTCATTTCACGGCCGTCTCACTGAGGCATACACTCGGGGGCACAGCCTTTACAGGACCTGGGAGAAAGTGGACACTAGTTTAATCCAAGATTAATTAATAGAGCTCCGTTTGTAAGGAACAAACAGTTCATTTTTTCTCTTTTTATTATGGCAAATGTAAACACATGCAAAGCAGAGCGACCAGTGTAACGATACACCGCGTACCCGTCACCCAGACTCAGTCACTGTTACTCTTTCATGACCCCGCCCGCTTCCCCTCAGCTCACGCTATTTTGAAGCAAATTCCAGACATTATTTTATTACATACTATTTCTGTCTGTACCTCTAAAAGATAAGAATTCCTTTTCATCGTGATTTATCTTACCTTTTTATTATATTTACTGTTATAGTTTTATTTCCTCTTTATTAGATATGTGATCTTCACCGTGTATCCTATTTTATTTGCTTAATCTGCCTCCCTTTCTCTTTCTCCTACTATATGTTTTGTATTTAGAAAGGTTTCCATTTTTGTTCTAACAGTTACCTTATACTAAAACCTTTAAGTACTACCATTGCTCCCTTCTTTTTTTGGATTCTTATCTATGAGTGTCCTGCTATGAGTAATAGTCATAATAAAATTAGCCAATTTCCTCTCTTTCCTTCATCCCCTCCATGCCCCAAACCCCCAACAACTTTGTTTTAGATTGTCTGGATTCGGGGTGAATACTTTGTAAGTTATATAAATGTCTAATCACTTTGTTGTACATCTGAAACTAATATAAATGTCCATTGTAACTAAAAAAAAAAAAAAAGCAGAAAAAATTGTCTTCGTCATTCTTGATTTTTAGAATTTTCATGTAAGTTTTAGAATCAGTTTATGAATTTTCATAAAAAATCCTTCTAAGATTTTGATGGGAATTATATTAAATTTAAATTTGAGGAAAACTCATACCTTCATGGTCATGAGTCTTGTCATCCATGAACAGGGCATATCACTCCATTTATTAAGATATTTTCAAATTTTTTCTAGTAATGTCATGTAGTTTACTGACCTTAATTTGTTAGATTTATACTTAGGTAATTGTTGGTTTTTTGGATGATACTATAGAGGCATTTACAAAATTTATTCTTTAATTGTAAGACTTAAAAGCTTTTAACTAGTCTTTCCTCTCATCAGGCAACTATGAGCACCAAAGCCGAGCAGGCAGGGACTGTGGGCGGGACACAGGGCCTCAGGCAGGGCTGCGGTCACACATGCTTCCCATTATTCAAGTAGGTAAGTTTTTTTTATTTAACAATTTTTTTGAATTTAATTTTTCAATTACAGTTTACTTTCAATATTATTTTATATTGGTTTCAAGTGTACAGCACAGTGATTAGACAATCATATACTTTACCAAGTGTTCCCCCTGATATTTTCAAAATCCACCTGGCACCATACATAGTTATTAAAAATTGCTGACTATTTTCCCTCTGCTGTACTTTACACCCCTGTGACTATTCTGTAACTACAAATCTGTACTTCTTAATCCCTTCACCTCTTTCACCCAATCCCCCAACACCCCCAAATAGGTAAGTCTTGACTTCTTTCCATCCTGGTCTGTCCAGGGAGAATTAGAAGTTCGGTGCTCTCTGAACTCTCACAATTGTGTGCTCCCAGGAAATGTGGCAGAAATCCACCTGAATGCCTGAGGCCTCCCTCTGCTCCTGCCCTGCCTGAGGGAAAGGCTGGTCATGAGGCCCTTTATCCCAACATTCTCAAGTAGGAGAATCCTGAAAAACATCTTCATCTTTTTAAAGGAATATATACTTATTATAGAAAAGTCAGAAACTACAGAACGGATTGATATCAAAATGTGCCCATAATCTCATCAACCAGGAGATAAACATAGTTATAGGTTTGTTCATATCCTTGTATATATATTTTTTCAGGGGGTGTGGCACAAAATAATCATTGCATTACAGTTCACAAACATCGTAAAACTTTCCTTTTTTCAATACTCATTAATAACTAAGGAACAGCTTTCCAGGAGAGTGGATGCATTGCTACACCTCTATTTTTAACCCTAAAGGCTTCAAAGCATTTTCATTGTGGATATACCTCATTTTGCTTACTAATTTTGGACCAACGGATATTTAGGTATCTCCACAGGCCTGTCCAAACAGCTCGTGCTGCACATATGCCTCACATACTGAGGTTTTTAAAATGATTATTTGGAGGAGAAAGCTGGAGATAAGCTAACATTCTGTGTAAACTGGGGGGAGTTGTTAAGTGCAAGAGTGGACTGGTTTTTATTGGTTTATTGGTTCTATGGGTATCACTTTTTGGTTTCTCAATCTCTTGGCAAGGAGTGGCTATGACTTCCAAGAGAACGAGGCTTTTGGTTCATTCAACCCAAAGGCACTTTGGGGATCTGTGAATTTTTTTCTCAAATTCAAGGGCTCATTTGGGATTAAGAAATGAACTTTGAAAGGCACTGCCTCCCAGGAATATCTTCCTACAACAAACTGTTCCCAGACTTCCAAGGCGTGTGCTAGGCCTTGAGTATGCTCAGGAGCTTGGCATTTCAAGAAGGCTAATGAAATAACCACATAACCACATAAAAAAGAGCACTTGAAAAAATCTTTCCCTATGTAGGTTTTTAAAAAATATATATGTTTGTTGATTTCAGAGAGAGGAAGGGAGAGGGAGAGAGAGATAGAAACATCAATGATAAGAGAGGGTTATTGATCAGCTGCCTCCTGCACGCCCCTGACTGGGGATCAAGTCTGCAACCCGGGCATGTGCCCTGACTGGAAATCGAACCGTGATCTCCTGGATCCTAGGCCGATGCTCAGCCACTGAGCCACACCCGGCTGGGCCCCAATATAGGTTTTTTACATGACTTTCTTTTCTAAACTATGCATGGACAGATGGTGAGGGAAGAGACTCACAGCTACCTGGCCAAGCTGGAGGGAGTCTCAAAATCCTGTGAGCCTGTCACATATATAGGTACATTTCTGCGATGCTAGGGAGGTAGAGCCAACTCTGTTTCACAGCAGAGAATTAGGGAATGATGTGTGGTCAAGAGGCCACAAATACAGGCTGTATATGGGAGACACAGCCAGCCCAGAGGTGGTGAAGAGCTTTCTTTGGCTGGTTAAAAAATGCCTACCCCAAAAATATGTAATCTTTTGTTTTTTAAAAAAATAAATATGGGTGAGCAGGTGGGCATCCCAAAGAGCTCTGAGCAAACTTTCCTTTAAAGCTTATAAAGCCCATTGCAGATGACAGTGTGTCCTTGTGTTACACATGAAACCTAGATAATCCATGCATGCCTTTCTGTTGAAACTTTAACACCTGGCCAGGAAAACCCTGCCAGTGAGCACCTTCCCTCTTTGGAAGAGAAGGTCGGCGTGGTACAGGGCATGCAGCATTTACCTAAAAGCCAACCAGACCTGGAGCAGAAGACTGGCCCCTCTGCTCGTTAAGAGTGTGATGCTGGGTAAGTCATCTAGCTACTTGGACCCTGAGCCTGTTCATCTGTAAAATCTATAAAATTCTGCTACTGAGACGATGTTTTAAAGCTGTAGCGAGTGTAAAGTGAGATAATACATGTGAAAGGGCCCGTGCATGGTGAGTGTTAATCACCTTCCCCTAACATATGGCTCCAAATCTGGGTGACCACAGAGTGTGAGAAATCTGTCTGCCTACAGAGTGTCTACAGAGTGGATTGTTTATAGAATGAATAAGTAACAGGTATTTTCATTTTATTAAATTCCTCTTGAGGATGCTGCCACTAACATGACTCAACTTTAATAACTTCCAGTCTCTGAGTCTCTCCCTTCCAGACTTCAGACTCCTAGGAGGAAAGAAGTTGACTCAAAGGTCTGGATCTGGATCTTTCAACCAATGTCAAAGAGTCCAGGTCACTCTGTGAAAATATGGCCACTAAGTTGTTTTCCAGAATAGGGAGTGTTGCTGTGAGTCTTATAACCAACTCAGGAGGGCTCTCCTGCAGCCAGCCTGCCCTTGTGCACATTCACATTCGTATCCTAAGGTGCTCTTCTAATATGATGTACTTTCCATGTACACCCACCAACACACTCAGTTTCCCCCAGTAGAATGACATATCGAGCTGTTGTATGTAGTGAGGCATCTACAGCCACCTTTCCGAAAATTTTCCATCACTCTTCTGTTTCCATCCTGATCCCATCTTCATTAGTTATCTACAACCTTTAGAATAAATGGTAAAATATTCCATGATGAACAGTCCCACACAAGCAGAACTCTATTATATAATCTTGGATTAAAATAGAAAGTGTTGACTTTCTATTTAAGAGGGCGAGGAAAAGAGAAAATAAATATTACTGAAAATAAAGATTCTATTTAAAAATAAAAATATGTAACATATATTATAGTTTAGCACTATGAAGAAAAATATCGGGGGGAGATGCCTTTTTTTTTTTTTGCAAATAGTTATGAGGCTTCCTCCTACATCCAGTCTAAGTTCTTCTGGTCTTAAGCAAGCATCTCAACAGGGCAGAACTCTAGCCAGGTGAGATGAACCAAAGCTTCAGTCATGAGGAGCCAGAGCATTAAAGGTCTGCCTGTGGGGAATTGCATTGGATTTTTATTAACCTCCACCTCTACTTGTGCTGATCTAAAAAAAGTATTCCAGGCACACATCTGGGTCATCTGGGTTCCATCCATACTGCCTCCAGTCCCCATAGTGACCAGCAACACTTCTTCTAAAAGGTCTCCCCTTCCCTTTCCTACACCCAATGTGTCACATTACTTTAAGCCCAAGGTTCCAAGACGTAACAGTCCTAGAGAGAGGAAAGACGTTATATTCTATTTATGCCCCCATCTGGCTGTCTGGCTGCTCCTATCTCCTATCCATTCCCTCCCACCCTATCTCCCTGGTTTTGCTCACGTATTCCTGGGAGTCCCTGAGGTGTCCACACGTGCTCACAAACAACCCATTCAGATCCTCATATGGCCTCTGTGGTGTGGTCTGCTCTCTGCAAAGCCTCTTGAGCCTGGAGGCCCATCACTGCCCCCGGTGTCAGTGTCCTTGTGGCCATACTGCCCTGTGCAGCAGGGCCCTCTCTCCAGGGGATCCCAAAGCTGAGAGTCCATCCAATTGCTAAGATGGTGCCTTGTTTTCATTAGTCCTGACCTGCTCACACATGGTCACAGCATGTTCGGAACAGCAAGGAGAGACTGCCTCACTCTTCACAGGGCTCAAAAGTACTGTGAGATACTGGCTGAAGGCAGGTAGGATGCAGTTCCTCCACCTCTGTCTCTGACATGGGCACAGAAGACTTCCTGGCAAGTTCTCCCCTGCAGGTTCGCGTAAACCAACTCCAAGAGAGCACTGGCTGAGCCTGTCAAACCAGTCAGCTGGCTCTACCAGGTGTCCTTGAGCCTTGAGAAAATCAGGCACAGCCTGGGACAGACTCGCCCTGAGGGAAAGATGAGACTGAAGTAGAAGAATTCAGCTCAGCAACACTGCTGTGGCTGCCAGAGGAGATGGGGATCTGGCTAGGGGATTATAGCCTGGATTTATCCACAGTTCCCATAGTCTATGCTTGAGCCAATGGGGCCAGGGCTGCAAGGAAAAAACAAAAAACAACAGGAAATACTTAGCCTCTGGGTTTCTCTTTCCTGGCTCACATCCTCCTAAGATTAATGGGCAGCTATTACCTGTGATGTCTTGGGCCTTAGGGAGTCTCTAGTTCTACACCTAGAGAAAAGGGCCACGAGAGACATCCAATCTACATTTTGTTTGAAGCTTTGGTTCTGTGAAGGTGAAGCAGGGCTGAGGGAAGCTGACCTGCCTCACACCTATGAAGCTGGGCCAGAGTGTGTATCTGGAGCTTAAGCCCTCAGGCATCTGGCCAAGGATAACACACTTGTGTGTGCCGCTTTCTCAAACAAGCTCTTTGCAGCAAGAGCCACAGCCTTCCCATTCGGCAAGCAGGACCACTGAAGATTAAAGGCTGCCATGTGAGCAAATAAAAGTGGGGTAGGGAAAGCACCTTATCCACACCCAGAACTTCATGGGCATCATGTCAGTGTCAACCCAACAATGTCATCATATTGAGCATCTCCAATTCACAGATGAGAAATTGGGCAAAGCTTAACTTGTTCATGCTTATTGAACAACTTAGTTGTAGGGTTGAAGGAGAGAAACCTATTCTGACTCCTCACTCATGCTCTTTGCTCACCAGCGGCCCTGCCTTTTCCTCGACTGGGCTTCCCCATCAGGGCTTAGGTGTGCCTGTCATATTGCGGGGGCCAGGGTAAGGAGGAGCTGGGTTGTTTTAAAGGGATGGTGGCCTTGAAAAAGAAAAATCCTGCCCAGCCAGGGGTGGTTCAGTGGTTGAGCATCGACCTAGGATCCAGAAGATTGGGGTTCGATTCCCGGTCAGGGCACATGCCCGGGTTTCAGGCTCCATCCCCTGCAGGGGGCATGCAGGAGGCAGCCGATCAATGACTCTCTCATCATTGATGTTTCAGCTCTCTCCCTCCCTCTCCCTTCCTGTCTCTGAAATCAATAAAGATATATTTAAAAAAAAGAAAAAAAAGAAAGAAAGAAAAAGAAAAATCCTAGTTTGAAGGCTGATAAAGTGCCAGTAGAATGAATGGATGAATGAATGCATGCATGAATACAACACATGGACATAAACAGAGAAATATAACTACAATTTAAAAGTAGCAAATTATATAAGTTTTCAGAAGGAAAGACAAGACTGCTTATAAAGGAATCAGATTAATTTCAGAATTCTCAGCAGCAATTCTAATCTGCAAGATAATGAAGAAATATCCTCAAAGTGTTAAAAAGAAAATATTTAAACCTAGACCTATCCAGGCAAACTATCACTTTTTATGTGAGGACAAAATAAAGATATCTTCAGGCATCCAAAGTCAAAAAGACCCTTTTTAAAAACACTCTTAGAGGAAAGAAAATATGGTAAATAAGAAACATGAAATATACTGCCAGAAACAAATCTTAATTTAACACTGAGGATAATAAATATAAATGGGTTAAACTTATTGATCAAAGACCTCTCTGGTTGGATAAAAATGAGAACAATAAATCAAGCAAGATATTGCTTTAAGAAACATGAAAAAAATTCAAGTTTTAAAATAAAGAAATGAGACATTTTACTGAGCAAATGTAAATGAAAAGAATGCTGAATTATCATTTTTTATATTTGGCATATACTGTAGATTTTAATGTCAATATATTAAAAAAAGAAGGATGTTATTTAGTATTAAAAGGAGTGATAAATTAAGAAGGTAATTATGATCATGGGCATATGTGCTTCTAAAAATTTCCTTGAAATATACATAAAGCAACAACTGATAGAAGTATAAGAAATACCTGAATAAATAATTTTAGTTAGGGAGAGTGACTTAGCGTGGGGGTCCCAGTGGCTGTCAGCTCTCTCCCAGGAGCCACAGGCCTGGGTCTTCCCTAATATGACTCCGTCCGCTCTGCCCTCCCTCTTCCAGAGCCAGGCTCCAGGCCCAGAAGAAGAGCAAAACTGGATGAAGTGATGCCATGGCTGACATCAGGCCCAGCTGCAATGACTAATGACCCCCTACCTTAGCACCAACCAATCAGTAAAGACCACGACCTGGAAAGCTGATGAATGTTCTTTTGAGATTCTCCCCGAGACCTATCATAAAATCCATGCCTTTAGAAACAGATAAATACCCTTAGGAGGAAGGACCCAGTGCATGCCCCCCAACCCCATCTGGTGCTTTTCCCCATCCCCCTCTTTCCCAATGTGCTCTCTCTGGAGCACGCCTGTGCCTTTCTCCCTCTCCTTCCCTCAGACACATTTTCTTTGCCTTTCTTTCTTTTTAAAATAAGTTTTTTATAAATATGTTTTTCATTGATTTAGAGAGGAAGGGAGAGGGAGAGAGAGAGAGAAACATCAATGAGAGAGAACCATCAATCAGCTGCCTCCTCTAGGCCCCTTATTAGAGTCCACAACCCTGGCACGTGCCCTGACCAGGAATGGAACTGGGACCTCTGGGTACATGGGATGACTCTCAACCAACTGGACCACACTGGCCAGGGCTTCTTTGCCATTCTTTCTCCTAAGCTCCAAGGGCCTTTCTTTTGCCTCTATAACTGGTTTCCTGAGTCCACACAACCCAACTGGCTCACATCTTCCAGGGCTTACTTCTTCTACCCCCTATGACTTTCTAAATAAACTTTTGCTTGTATTTGAACTAAAAAAAAAAAAAAAATTGTAGTTAGAAATTTTATATCTCAGAAACTGATGGATAATATAGAAAAACAAATATAAAATAAAAGCAATTTAAATTATAAAGATTAACAAGCTCAAACTAGTAGATAATAGAGAATTTTTACACTCAACAACAGAGAATACACTATTTTAGTATATATAGAGCATTTATAAAAACCAAACATGCATTAAGCCACAGAGAAATTCAAAACCTAGTCCCTAAGATTCAACACCATACAGATTATGTTATCTAACAATAATGAAAAAAAATTAAATGATTAACATTTCTCAAATTCTTCCAGAAAGCAGAAAAGGGAATAAGTTCTAACTCATTCTAGGGGACTAACATTATACTGATATCAAAACCAGATAAAGACATCACAATAAACAAAAATTATGGACCAATATCCTTTATTAGAAAAAAATGCAAAAATCCTCAACAAAATACTAGCAAACTGAATCCAATAGCATATTAAAAGGATTATAGATCATGACCTGGTAGAATGTATCTCAAGAAGACAAGAAAATCAATCAATGGAGTACACCACATTGAAGGAATGAAGGAAGAAAAAACACATGATCATCTAAATTGATCCAAAAGAAGCATTTGACAAAATCCTCAGAAAACTAGTACAAGAGAATTTCCTCAATACGATAAAGGGCATTTATAAAAAATTCACACTCAGTGGTGAAAGACTAAATGCTTTCCTCCTAAGATCAGGGAAAAGACAAGGATTTCTGCGTTTACCACTGCTATTCAACAGTTTGGCAAGAAAAAGACATAAAAGGCATACAAATTGGAAAGAAAGAAGTAAAACTATCTCTAGTTACAGATGACATGCTCCTATGCAGAGAAAATACCAAAGAATCCACACAAAAATTTATAAGAGCTAATAAATGAATTCAGTAAAGTTGCAGAGCATAAGATCAATACACAAAACAGCACACCAGTGATGAACAACCAATAAAAAAAATTAAGAAAACAATTTCATTTATAATAACTTCCAAGGGCATAAAATACCCAAGAATAAATTTAACGGAGGAGGTTATTAACTGTTTCACCATCCCGTGCCAGATTTTCATGCTGGGATACTAAGATTATAATTACCTTTGTGTTCTAAATAGATCAGCTCATGAAACCCAGGTTCCTGCCATTGCCCTGAGCGTATTTGGCCTGTGTCCACTCCTGACACCCATTTCCATACACCTTAACACTCTTGGATGCAAACAAAAAAGCCAATTCTGACCAACTTGAGAGAGCAGGAATTTTGGAAAGACATTATTACACAGATCACAGGAACAATAGAAAAGACTGGTGAACTAGGCTTGGGAAAGTATCAAAGGCCAGAATATGACAGGTAGCAGAGGACATGGCCAAGTTCAGCTCATGGCAACAGTCCGGTTAGGATGCTGTCGCGGGCACCTCTGCTGTTGCAAATTGTTTTCGACTATCCCTAGGCCTTGGTGTCACTCCCTGCCGGCCCACGTCGTCAGAAAGAAGCAATTCCAAACCCCACCCGCTAGGAAGTGGGACAAGAGCGTCTGGCCCTTGTCAATTTCCATAAGGAGAAATAGAGTTTTCCCCAAAGCATAAAGGGGATTGGAATGCAGGTGAGAAAAACGAGAAGCTCACGAAAGAGCACAAACAACTTTCTAGGGACACCAGGAACATCCGAAGGGAGAAACGTAAGTGGAAGTTGTAGGATGCCTTCCTCAAGTATCTTTGCAGGGGACGCTCATACCTTGGCACTCAGAATGCAGACAATAGGTGGAATTGTTTGAGAACATTTTAGGGGTATGTTCATGAACCCCCGTAAATGACCAAGAGAGACTGAAGCCTGGTGGGACTTGGGATGTGGGTACCAGGCAGTAAAAGAAGACAGCAAAGCTCATATGGCCTCATCCTAACGCACAGGCTTGTGAGGCCATGAGCCACGGGGGTTATAGGATGTGCTATGTGAGAAGCAAGAGCAGTGTGGGGGACAGGGACAAGCACATGTGGGAGACCGATCTCAGCAGGTTAAGCGGGGGGATCGAGGTGGAAAAGTGAACAGAGAGCGCACCGGGAGATGGAGCTTGTAGCCGCCAGCCCAGCCCACCGTCGTGGTCAGGGCTTCTCTGGGAGACGCAGGTTCCCCCTCTGCCTCAGGAAAACTGGATCAGAGACTCCACCCTCAGAGCCCGTGTGCTGCCTGGACCCTCACTGGACCCCCGATCACTCCCGGGCAGCAGAGGCTGCTTCCCAGCCCGCGCCACTCAAAGCCCCACATCCCAAGGGCCAGGGTTGCTCTCCTAGAGTGAGGCATCCGGGCCTGCTGCAGGTTGGTGCGTTGCCTTAGGATAGGGTATCCCCGCACTTGCTCCCGCTCCTGCTCCTTCTGAGTCTCGCCCTAATAAAAGCTACTCCAATAGGCCCGCTATGTGCTAGAAGGTTATTATTATTATTATTATTATTATTATTATTATTATTATTATTGCTTGACCAAAATCATATTCACAGAATGCTTGAGAAACGATTGTCATGGCCTTTGCCCTGTTTAGAGACATGGGCATGGAAGGAGGGAAGAAACTAGCTGGGGGGACCTTGCCTCCGATCTACCCTGAGTGCCTTGCATTCATGGGCTCAGTGCAGGGTGCACGGATGGCCCTGCCCACCCACAGAGGGTCCGCTAGAATGCCTCAATGGGAAGAATGACACGGTCTCAATGATGCTACAGATAAGGTTTATTTTGGACACAAGCTCTTTGGAAGCTGTCACTCTACTACTTTAGATCTTCGTCTTCTAGGGCTGCAAGTCCAGGGATAGAGAATAGAAAGGAATGGTTCTGGAAGAATCTTGGTATGCCAAGCATCGGACTCATGGATTCGTGAGAAATCTTCTGGGGCTGGTCTGCAGGCAGGCTTAATAAACGCCCAGTGCGTCTTCCACAGGGCCACCAAATTCATCCTTCTGAAATATAAATTTGGTGATGACACTCCCTCTGCTCAGAAATCTCCAGCAATCTACCAAACTCTCTGACAGGCAGCTTATTCCTCTTTGGACCTGGCTTGGATGACCCTCTACTGAGATGCTGAGATGTTGTGCCCCTGAGATGCTGCGACTCTTACCCAGCGCAGTCACTTTCCCATTCTCCCATCATCTGAACTGCCCTTCCTCGCTCCGGCAAACTTAATGCCTCCTTTAAGCTCTCCCTTAAATGTTCTCTAGTCTCTGACAGCCTTCCCAACCCCCACCGATCCACCCACCCAGGCAAAACCAATAACTGCTCCCTGTGCTTCCACAGACCTTAGCAACAGCCTGTACAAAGCCGTGGTCAACCTGGGTTGTGGTTATGCACATAGTTCTCCCTCCCTGACCTGATTGTCTTTCTATCTCAACTTCAGCACAATGCCTGACTGACACAGGAGATACTCAGTAATTGGGGTTCTTTTTCCTTTCCCTCCCCCTCCCACGATCACCCACTTTCCAGGAAGAGGGCAGCCCCCTTGGTGGGGAAGGGAAGGAGGGTGAGAAACCCTGGGTTAATAATGACCTATGAATCTAGGATCGTGGTTTCTTGTCTCAATTGAGAGCCCCCCAGGGATAGGAATAGGGTTTCTCTTCAAGGAGAGGGTCTTAGATAATGCAACCAGGTGTCCTTCTGCCATTCACTTCCAGCTTCTTTCTCTCGGAGTTATCCAGACTCCTGTGTGCAGTGGACATGTGAGCACCCATCTGCCCCAGGAAAGTCTACTGGGGAGTTGTTTGCACCCTGGGACAGCTCTTGATTTATACTCACCACGTGGAAAACAGTTGTGCAGACATGACCGCATCCATTGCTGCAACATTTCATTCTCCTGGGACAGGAGTTATCTCCTGAGCATCTCTCAACACAACTTCCAATGTGTCCTTTGTGCACTCTGGGGCAGTCTCCAGGTCTTTGTAGCCCTGAAACATACAATGGTGTTTGTGGAGGCTGGAATGGTCACTAAACAGATGTGAAAACTGATGTTAGAGATCGAACTGCCTCACCGCTGGCAGGACTTCCACTATTTCCATTTCTTCCTTCATGCCCCTGGACCCCTCCCTCAGGCTCAGCAGCTCCACTCTCACACTTAAGTCCCCATTTTCACAGTCAGGCCTTCAGGAGGACGTTCTCCCTGCTCCAAAGGCTGCACAGCCCCAGCAGGCAAGAAACCTGCACTGTCATAACCCTCTTCTTTCCACCCTATAAAAAGATATTTTTAAAAATCTCTGAACACAGCTGTCTCTCCACCTCACACATACCCCATGTTCATCCCGCAGCTACTCCCTGTTGGAGCCCCACATCCAAGGCACATCTAGAGAGAACTCCAACTTCTAATCAGACCAATCTGCTCTGTATAAGAAGAATGGGGCCCTGGCTGGTGTGGCTCAGTTGGTTGGAGCATCTTCCCATACACCGAGAGGTTGCAGGTTCGATCTTGGTCAGGGCACATACCTAGGTTACAGGTTCGATCCCCGGTCGGGGCACGTAGGAAAGGCAACCAACTGATGTTCTCTCTCACCTCTCTCTCTGTCTTTCTCTCTCTCCCTCTCTCCCCCTCTCTCTCTAAAATCAATAAGCATATCCTCGGGTAAGGATTTTTTTAAAAAGAAGAATAGGAAACACAGGATGCTCACTCTCCTGAAGGTCAAAGAAAGTGGGTCTGATCAATGCCAAATCTCCACTCTGCAGCCTGTTTCTGTGCCAAACCATCCCCAGGTCTGCAGTTGGGCTCTGAGCCTCCTCTGTTCTCAGGTAGGACCCCCTTAGCACCCTCACCTTTGGGAGGAAGTCTCCGAGCACAGGCCATCTCCATCCCCAAAATGATGAAAGCCACTAGAACAAAAGCTGGGCCTGTCTTCATGTTGGTCTTTGATGTGAATGCACACACTGAGCTCAGCCCCAATTTATGCCCTCAGTGTCACTTTCTGGAGTTTGGGGCGGGGCAGTAGAGCAGGAAATATATAACATGATCTAGTTACTTTGCTCTGTTTCATAACTGGTTTCTCTCTAATTAGGGTATGTTTTTTGGACATGCAAATTCCAAACAGGAGAGTTCAGGCACACTTTGTTCATTGCTACATGACAACTTGGCCCTGGTGTCATTAGAAACTAAGTCCAAAGAAAAGAATTTTCTCTGTGTAATTTAGAATTTCAAAGTAAGAGCGTAAACTAGGAAGCCAGGTGTTGCTCCATCTGGTGCCTCCCTGGAGGTCCAGTTCCGGAGGATTCAATGTGCTTCTGGGAGAGGTGGTGAATGTGTTGTGCTTTGGAGCCAGCCCAGGGCTGAGATCCCTGAGTAGGGGTGGAATGAGGACCACCCCTTAATCACAAAGGTAGTGATAGGTAGGTAGTAATGTCGTTCATCCAAGGAGATGGATGTTCAAAGATCACAAGCTGGCAGAGCCCTTGGGGGTTGAGAGACAGGGTCCATCTTGATGGTTGGTGATCTCTGAGCCTACCCCACTCCATACTGAGAGGTTCCTAGAGAGAGGCCTGTGTGGGTGAGCTACAATGAGCTGAACTACAGGAAAAGAATACTAAATGTTGCACAGGGGTCTGAGTAAGAAGCCCACTCTCTTTCTTATCCAGATTACAGAATTTCAGAGAAGGAGGTGTATAGGTAAAACTCTAATCACCATGGGAATGAAGAGATAGCCTGCTTTGTCCTCAGTGGTCAGATCTGGGACAAGCACCTCATGACCACCTATGGGGACGCCTGGATAAGTTACTCTAAGATCACAGAAACACTAAGCAAGCCAAGAGAGGAGGGCTCAGGCCAGCCACCCCAGGTAGTTATCTCACACCCAGCATCTCAGAATCTTTGGAGGCTCAAAGGGTACAAGCATCCAGGAGCACTCAGTCTGAAGGAGAGACCACAGTACCTGAGGAGGACATGGCAGCTCAGTACAGGGTGGACATCAATGGCCCAAGGCAGCACAGAGCACAGCAAAGAGCAATTCCCAATCCAAGATGGCATGCTGGATGCCAGGCTGCTGAGAAGCATGGCCTTGGTGAGTGAGTGGGACCAAAGTGGACAGCCCCAAAGAACTGGCAGGAAAACCCTCCTGAGCACTGTTGGCAAGGGGAGGACTCTCTAATCCCTCTCTAAAGTGACTTAGACATGAGTAGTCTCACTTAGTTAACATAATCTTTACAAGTTTTTTTCTTTTTTTTCATGTGTTTGCTGCACATCTTTCTAAGCCCTTTTTTTTTTTTTTGCTTTTACATACACAGATGTGTGTATACAAACATGCCCCTTTTCTGCAGAAATGAAGTTATATTGTGTGTATCTTGCTGTTTTATTCACTTAACATTATATCTTGGAGAGATTTCCATCTTAGTATCTTTCCCACCCCTTTTCTAAAACAACCACTGTCTAATATTCTATTATATGAGAGGTTCATAATTTCTTTAAGCAAATTTCAATTGTTGAACATTTAGGCCATTTCTGTATCATAAACAATTTGCTGTTATATGCACCATATACTTTGTATGTGTTCTTTGTTTACATATGTCAGTATTTGCCCCTAAATAGATGTCCAAACTTGGAAACCCAAAGGGTGTGTTTACTGTAGAGTTGGAATATATTGCCTAATTGTCCTCCAAAAAGACTAACTTATTTACACCTCCTCCCGCAGGGAAGGAGACATGGATTTCTCACATGCTGACCCAACGCATTTGTAATCTTAATTCCCTAAGTTAAAACTTTTAAAGGGCTATTTCAAACTGTATATTCCCACACTCCCCTTGGGATGTACCCCAGTTGGGAATGCGGGGCAAAGAACTCTCACCACAGTTACGAAAAGAAATTTAATTAGCGGAAATTATATATGACGACATAATCTGGTGTTTGCTACTCTAGCACTTGGAGTTTCCTGTATGAAGCAAAGGGTAATTATGGCCTATCATGGTTTTGCTAAAGCAGGCATTTCAATAATGGGAGCTGCTGGTCTGCTAAGGAGGGCCTCCCTTCAACAATAACAACACTTGATCTACATAAAGCACATGATTGTACATCGGGACCTGTGCCTGTACTTCACACCTGTCATCTCACTGAAGCCTCACAAGCCTGTGGGGTTGCTTCCATTGGCATCCCCATGTGACAGGTGAAGGGACCGAGACTCGAAGGAAGTCCATGCTTTGCAAACACTTCAACCCCGTCTCAGACCCACCAATGGGGGATGGGTGGAGGGAGACGGGGGTGTGGATGGGGGACATCTGTAGTAGTCAACAATAAAAAATAACAACTGTTTAAAAATGATGCAAAAGAAGAAGAAAAAAACCCAAAAATGGTTATGATAGCACATTTTGTAATGTGTATTTTAACACAATTAAAAAAAAGAAAACCATTAAGGAAGAAGACTGAGCCTAGACATTGGGAATCCCTACATGTCTTTGGCCTGCAACACCTACTCTTCATGCATGTAGCCATTGAGGCCTTACTCCTTTTTTTCAGGCTAGCAAGTGAGAGCTTGAGGGTGTAGCAGCTCCTGTGTTTAGACTCCTAAATTTGCTAGAATTCCATATTCCAAAGAGCCATTTCCTAGCCCTGCCAAATCCTAACCTCATGCTCAGCTCACCAGTCCCAGACCTTGTTCAGGTTCCGTTGTTGTCTTGTTTCCTGAAAAGCTGAGGATAAACACCAAGACATTTGGTTATAGAGCATGAGGCTTAGGTCAGAGACAGAAACTGTAAAAATCAGATGGCGCAGATCTGGCCAAGGAAGTCACCTCAATACAGGTGGGCTTGTTTGCCTTTCTATGTTATTGTACATGTGTAGCAAATAATATTTTGAAAAACTTCACAAGGCGTCTTCTCTCACTCCCCCAATTTCTTCTACTTATTCCCATACTCCGTGTTGCAAGCAATCAATTATAACCTAGACTCACTGCCCTCAGGGGAGGGCGGACATGGCTTAGAGAAACAAATCAATTGAGTTCCTCAGTGGGTTTTTCTTAAAACTCTAACGGAAATAATTGTTCTGAAAGCACAGGCTTTCCATTTTAAGACCTGGGCTTCTTGAGAAAAAAGGATCTGAGTTGGGGAACAGAAGGTGTCTGTAAGGACAAGCCCCAAAGGAAACTGAAGATAGGGTTGATGCCATAAAGGATATATGTGCTTTTTAAATTCGTGATGATTTTAAGAGCTAATTTCCCACATATTGGAAGACAAAATAAGATGGGCACTGCCCGGCCGGGCGTGGCTCAGCGGTTGAGCATCGACCTAAAATCCAGGAGATCAGGGTTCGATTCCCGGTCAGGGCACATGCCTGGGTTGCGGGCTCGATCCCCAGTCAGGGGCCTGCAGGAGGCAGCCAATCAATGACTCTCTCATCATTGATGTTTCTATCTCTCTTTCTCTCCTTCTCCCTTCTTCTCTGAAATCAATAAAGATAGATTTTTTAAAAAAGAAAAAAGATGGACACTGGTGGGAGAATAAAGTGAAAGATGTGAATCAAACAGTTAGATATTTGAGAATGATCCTAATCGGGCCCCCATCCTGCCCAGGAAGAGGGCGGACTGTAGATGTAGGGAACAGGAGGGACACGTGGCCCAAGAAGACTGTCAGCCTTTCCAAGAAGCCTCAGGCATGGTGGGCACAGAGGAGCCTAGAATGAGACAAAAGGAATACTGTCATCAACCTAACCCAGGAGGCCATGGGAGGACAAGTGACAAACCAGAGAAGTGATGGCCAGTGACCAGAGGGCTGAGATGCACCCCAGCAGATGCTAGTGAAGGTCAAGTTTCCTTCAACAAGGAGCAAGTTTCCTGAGCCCTCCATACCCTAACCACACACCAGCCCCCCCAGAATGCAGATGGACTGTGGGAAGAAGGGGTGAAGGAAAAGAAGGATGGCAGGTGGAACATTCTCAACAGGAGAAAATCATCAGGAAGCAATTATGTTTACTCTGTGGCCAGATTAAATGAGCTACCACCAAAAGAAATGGGGATGGGAGAGTTGGGTTCAATTATGGAAAAAATAAAGTTGCATTTTTGCACCTCAAAGACTGTGACTTTGAAATTCATAAGCATCACAGAGAATAGTCTTATGAAACTTATCAAGGATATTTCCAGCAACCTCTTTGGGTAGGGAATTGAGTAAAGGGAAGAGAAGTAGCATTTTCAGTGCTTCAGGAACTTAGTTATGTCAGAATTAAATTTGTCCCAGAGCACAATTAATAACTTTGTAAATCTAGACACGTGGAAGGAGAGGCTTAAAGTGCCCTTAGGGTAAAGGCTAGAAATCTAAGGCCCTGATGGTTTGGGCATTCCTTATTATTGCTTTCACTGCTCCATTTTCTGACACTTTTAAAAGGTTGTTGAATCCCCGAATGAATTCACAAAAGAGTGGTAGGTAGCAGCCTTCATTGCTTCCAGGGAAAAGAACTGGATACTTGGGTGTAGAGCTGGAAGGGAGATTTATTTTTTGTTGCATATCCTTTGAAATTTTACACGATGTCTACTGTTACCTATTCAAAAATTATTAATTTCAAGACCATCGAGTACATGGCATTAAAACTATTGGAGGGGGGCAGTCTCCCAACCATGCTGTTAGTATGAAGCCTGTTTCTCCCTAAAACGAAAATTGGAACTTTCTCTTTTCTTCTAAATGAATATTTTACACAATTATCAAATATCTAAAAATAAAACTATTGTCGAAGTAAGAAACACCTACACCTGTAGATAATTTTTATGAGTTTATTTGAGCCAAGCTGACAATTGCCGAGAAGCAGAACCTCTACGGATTGAGAAAATGCTCCTGAGAATGGCAGTTTTGCAGCTTATTTTATGCATTAGAATAAAAGGAGGAGACGTAAGGAGGGTTACATGAAATTCGTTGGTGGTAGATTAAGGAAGGTGCAAGAAAGCAAAGCAGGGAAATCTCTTCAATTAGATAAAAAACAAAATGAATAGACATATAGTTCTTTTACATCGGTGGGTACAAGCCAGTTAACATTTACAGCACATAGAGGTGGTATTTGGGCAACAAGACAGCAATGTGGTCTCGTGCTGGTGGTTGTGTAATTGTACCGTTGAGGAGTCTGGAAAAGATAATTACTCCGACATCTCAAAGGTGTGTTATCTTGGTTAAACAAAGACAATAAACAAGCTCACTTAAAGGTAAAGCTTAACCTTTGCCAAGGAAGCTACAGGCCTAGAATGTAACAGCCATGACCCGCTTTCAGTTAGGAATTTTAATGTTCAGACCATCCTTTGGTTGCTTTGGGTCTCTTGAATTTGTAAGGCCGCCTTGCAGGCCTCCCCTGAGCTTGTCAGGTTTAGTGTGTGACCCCTTTTCGTCCACACTATTCAAAAAGTAGAAAAATGCAGTCACAATTTTGTCTACATTTCCCCTGTTTTTCTATTTTCCTGTCTGCTTAGACTCAGTGGAACCCAAGAGGAGAGGCATCAAGAAGCTGGAGAACAGGTGGAGACAACTAGAAAAGAGAGGACACTTCCCTTGGGCGTGTGAAGGGTGAGTATGGAAAGCAGCTCGGGACAGCCATGTGGCCGCTGGGCTCGGTCATCAGGAAGAACTGTGGCTCCTTTCAACATCCGCAGCTCAACTTGCATCCTGGTTCCCTGCTTCTGCTTGCTCAGCTCCTGGCCTCCTCGGAGAAAAATGCCTGTCAGGGGAGCATTCTCGAAGGTTCTGGGTGGGAGTGAGATAGACAGAGGACAAAAGTTTGCATACACCAGAACATGAGGCAACAGATTCCCTCCTGTCTGGAAAGGGAACTGGGGAGGCAGGCACTGCACAGGCCCGATTCCAGAAGCAGCTCCATGAACAGTAGCCTCCGTCCCCTGTCCTGTTCTGGCTCTGGCCCCTCCCAGAGACCCAGAGAAACCTCAGCTGAAATGTCAAGTAAGGAGATATCAGCTCCCCATTTTCAGGATATGAAAAGGGGGTTTTATGAAAAGTGGAGAGAGGAAAAAACAGCCTCATATTGCGCAACAGGTGAAGTCCCATGTTGCCCCACCACAGGGACTCCATGCTTTAGTTTACAATGCCTAGGAGAAGCACTTGTTCCAGAGGGTATTCTGGTCTCGTGATGCAACCTCTGTGGAACTGAGTTCCTCCCTTCCAATTTGCTCAGGGGCAGGGAGGTGTGGGGGAAAATTCCACCGTGAGGGAGAGACCCAGATTCTGGCCTTAACTCTGCCCCTTCTCTAATAATAAGCCAAGAGACAGGTCACAGCTCTGTTCTAGACTTCATGTGACAAATGAGAAGACAGAATCTTCCAGATAGGAATCTGAGCCCCCCCGCTTCTCAGAGGGCCACAAGAGTCTCAAGAAGAGGCAGGCTTCCTCTTCACCTGGCTGATGGGTTTTGTGCCCTTGGTGAAGCCTCGGTCCTCATTCTTACCTGCTGACGCAGACCCTCCTCTTGAGATGTCTCACCTCATTATAGTCCACCACCTTGGAATGTGTGCACTTCACCCTGGGTTTATCTTTCAGGGAAGTTTGTCTCACCTTCTAGAATGTTCCATTACCTTTCATACTGAGCTGGAGGGAGTCACTGTCAGCAACTCTTTAGTCGGTGACTGTGTTAACTTTCTATTGCTGCTGTAACAAATTACTATACACCTGATATCCTAAAACAGCACACATTTTATTCTCTTTAAGTATTGGAGGTCAGAAGTCCAAAATCTGTTTCGCTGACCTAAAAGCAAGGCTTCAGCAGGACTGCTTTCCCTCTGGAGGCTTGAGGGGAGAGACCATTATTTCCTTGACTTTTCCGTCTGCATCCTTGCATTGCTTGGCTCCTGGTCTCTCCCTCTACCTTCAAAGCCAATAGTGTAGGTAGCATCTTGCTTCAGTTGTCACATTGCCTTCTTGTCTTCTGTCATCAAATCTTCCCATGGCCCCTCTTATAAGGACACGTATGACTACATTTAGGGCCCAACCAGATAATCTAGAATAATCTCTCCCTCTCAAAAGCCTTAATTTGATCGCATCTGCAAAGTCCTTTTTGTCGTATAAGGTAATATTCACAGGTTCTGGGGATTAAGATATGGATATTTGGAGGGCCTGCCATGGGGATCTATACCTTGTCTCAGGCTTGGGGATCATCCATTCTCTCTCCCAACACTTCCTTCAAAATAGATTGAGTATCGTTAGCCAAAGACCACACCCTAACCTCTCAGGCCACCCCAGATACCCCCTCCATTCATTTCCTTCAGGCCCTAGGACAGTGCCATTCAATAGGACTTTCTGCCATGACGGAAATGTTCTATATCTTTGCTCTCTGGCAGGGAGCCACTGGCCACATGTGGCCAGGGAGCACTTGAAATATGATTAGTGCAGCCCAACCGGGTGTGGCTCAGCGGTTGAGTGATCGGGGTTCGATTCCTGGTCAGGGCACATGCACGAGTTGCGGGCTCGATCAATGACTCTCATCATTGATGTTTCTATCTCTCTCTCTCCCTCTCCTTTCCTCTCTCTGAAATCAATAAAGATATATTTAAAAAAAAAAAAAAGAAAGAAATATGACTAGTACAAGTGATTGAATTATACATTTACTTTAATTTTTAATTAAATTTAATTGAAATTTAAATGGGCACTTATGGCTAATGACTAATGTATGGAATAGCTCAGGTCTAGGCAGATGAAAGGCAGACAGCGAGACCAGTCGGGCTCTTCTTTTGTTAGCCTCTTCCCACACTTTTTTGGATCAGCTCTGCCCCCAACCTCCTTCTCTCAGTCCCTGTGGAATCTAAAGGAGGTTTTTACTCATGCTCTGGGATGGTGGGTGGCTGAGGGCAGGGCAGAGAAGGGAATTGTGTCTGTTTGGCCCCAGAGAAGTACAGGGTCCCAGTTCTGCCTGTGCATTGGACTAAGAACACTCAAATGTTTTTCAAGGTTACCCCCTCTTCACCCTACTTGCACAATGGGTTGTCCTTTTTGGCTCCAAGGAGGCATGTCACGAGGAGCACAGAAAAGGGGATTAACCTGGGACTTGGCACTGGCTGGAGTTCTGCTCTGTCACACACTTGCTGGGTGGCCTTTAGCAAGTCAGTTCTCAGCACTTGGCCCTCAGTTTTCACAGTATGAGAGGGTTGGGTGAAATGGCTTGAGAGGTTCCTCCCAGCTTTAATAGACTATAGTTCTGTGTTCTGTAGATCAAAGTCTGATTGTGCACGTGATTCTATCTCAGAGCCCCGTTCTGACTCATGTAATAGGAAGCTCTGTTTGAAAGGTTATTAAGGAGACATGGCTTTAGGTTACTCTCACAACATTCCAGAACCAAATCTGACATTCTTTGTTCTTCACTTTTGCTTAGAGCTTTAGAGAGCTAATCCGCTAACTAATCTAATCCATTTGATGACTCTGGGAAGATAGACACTATGCCCACTGTAAGTGAAAAAGTTAAGGCTCAGAGAGGGAAACAGAAACTTCCAGATGCCAGACCCTGTGATGGATGCTTTACACACCACCTCATAACAGCCCTTCAAAGCAGATAATATTGCCCCCCATTTACAGGTGTGAAAATTGAGGTCCAGCAAGGCAAGATGACTTTCCTAATGATCACTGATGATAAGTGATGGAGGCCCACTTCTCTGACCCTGAACTACCTTGTCTCCCCTCTATATTGCACTGCTGATGCTATCTGCAACCTCTCCACCAGATGCTGAGACGATGACCCTCAGCATCACAGCTGCCCTTTTGGATCATCCTTTCACGGTGCTCTCCAAACAGACCTACAAGCCTTAGCAAGCCACATCACCTCTGTGCCTGTTTCCTCATCTGCAAAACTGGAGGTAAGAGTTCCAACTTCATAAGGGTGTTAAAATCCCTGTTGAAAGTATTAAGTGAGATCGTGTCTTTTTAGAGCATTTAGCCATATGACGTCCTCAGTAATTGCTCACCCTTATTGGGTTTGGAAATGGCAGTTTGTCCCTATTAATAATACCAGGCACTTCCCTTTGAACCAAATCAAATTAAAACACAAAGAAGCCGTCTGTATATATTTTTTAAGTTTTATTATGAAAACACACAGAATCAACTGCATTACCCATGTATCCGCAATAGCAGAGAAACAGTGATGGTGGACAATCCCCATGGGGGACATGTGTCCTTTGGTAAAAAAACAACATAAACTATGAAAATAACACCAAATACAATAACAACACATAATAAAGATTAAATTAAGAGAAGGAACGGGGACTACTGAGAGGAGTGGTGAACGTGGAGAGGGCGCGGCTCACTGAGAAGAGTCAGGCTCAGGTGACCTTCCCTGGAGACCTGCCCCTGTGCCTGCAGCAGCTCAGTTCAGTTCCAAGTCATTCATGTACTCCTGGACCCAGGGCTCACTGGGGTTGGCACAGATTTGTCTGCCCTTTTTGGTCTGGAATCTGTGGAAAGAGGAGTGGATAGATTAGAATCGCATGGCACCTTGTCTACGGTAGATTATCTCCCTCTGCTGGACCACAGTTCATGCTGGACAGCTCTAGTGGGTGGGAAGACCCTTCTGGGGTGGTACTGGAAACAGACTCCTTTTAACTTCCACCGTGGATTTGGCTGTGGCCTCAGCTAAATTGGTTCCCAGATTACGAACCAGTGAGTTTTACAATCAATATGGCTGTATCTTCCCATTCATTCCCTAGTGCCCCTAGCAATAACTTTTCCACATGTTTTCTAAGCACGGTTTAAGAAATTAGCCCACATTTCTTTTTTTACTTTCCCTGGTTTCCTAGTCTCTGTCTAATTTCCTCCCCAGAGCCCCCGACCCCCAATCTGGTCCCTTGAATCCCTCCCAGCCCCCTTCCAAGACTGGACAAGTGACTTCATGATGTTGTTCTTTGCTGCTTTCTGGAGGGCTTCAGCCCTCAGACCTGTCTCCCTCCTGTCTGACCCTCTCCCCGCCCCAAACAGGCCCCTTATCTAATCCTGCCCTCGCCCTGGCCTCCCCGAGCTGCCCAGAGGCTGATACTTACACCACGGCGGGCTGGGAGCAAAGGCTGCTGGTCTCGTAGTAATCTTCCACGTAGTTTCGAGGAACTTTCCGCAGGGTGTAGGAGAAGCAGCAGGCCGTGGGGGGGTCTGAGCCCACTGGAAAGAAAGGCCGAGGTGAGACCAAAGGGCTACAAGGAGCTGCTCCTTTGGCTTTTAGCTAAGGATATTCAAGGGGTATCGCTGTGCAGCCATCAGAGCCCAATTATGGTCCCTTTTATCCAATCCCACCCACCCTGAGTAGGAGTTCTCTTTGAAATCAGGATCCTAAGAGAAGATCATGGAGCTGGATTGGGTTTCAGAGTAAACATCTCACTTCATTTAACAGAAGAGGAAACCAAAACACGCAGAGAAACAGGGACTTTCTTAAGTCTACTGGTTATTATTTCTTAACAGGAACTGAGTATCACTGAATGTCTAGTAGACACTGCATTTAACAACAGGCTACTTAAAAATCTTCCCAGCTCCCTTTTGTCCCTTCCCCAGATGCCACTGTTGGACCAGCCCCAGAAGAAAAGTGGGTTCTGCCTACACCATGGCTCTAGAAGTAGCAGCTGAATTAACAAACTTACTTGGCGCCGAGCGTGCCGGAGAGCAGAAGGCAGCCACTAGCACGAGGAGAGAGAGGACAGTCACACAGAGCTTCATGGTCTTGGTGGAGAGGAGGCTTTCCCGGAGCTGAGGCTGCAGAGCCCAGAAGCTTCAGAACCCGGCTGTGTTCTGTGCTGACACTGAGCTGGGATCCCCTCTTTATAGGGACTCTGAGGACTGGGACAGAGGTGGAAGCACAGGGGGGCAAGTGGAATTTCCAGGGCAGAGATGATGTCATGGTGCCGGTAAGGAAACTGAAGCTCCCGGAGAGAGAGAAGCTCTGCACAGCACCTCTTCCCCACGGCGATGTCATCACAGTGGAAAGAGGAGGTGGAGGGGGGAAGCGGGCTGTGCCCTAGAGGGAAGTGGTACACCAAAGGCAGTGGCCCAGACAGGGGAAAGAGCTGCGAACCCAGAGGAAGGATGCAGCATTCACACCTGCGAGAAGGAGCGTGTAGACGGGAACCATGCTGCGCTCGGTGGTTGGCACCTCCAGATGCTGGAGGCTTCGCGTCAGCGTTTCCAGGCTTGGCACAGGCCCGGCCTTAGGAAGGAAGGGGGAGCCAGGACTCCACGTCACAATCCTGGACCTCCTTCTGCTGGGCTGAGTGACCTTAGTGTCCTGAGTGACCTTATATGTCTCCTTGGGCATCAAGAGTCCAGCATTGGATGTGCAGAAGGACCCAGCAGGACAATAGCCTATTTATTTATTGAACATTTACTATGTGCCAGGCACTGGGCAAGCTGCCTTATACACATGACATCAAATCCCACCTTCACCCTGAGCTGGGGTGTGATTAAGCCCCGGAGACAATCAAAATCGCAGAACAGAGGAGAGTTCGCTGACCTCAAGGCCGTGATCCTAAGTGGCAGGGCCAAGGTTTGAAATGAGATTCTTCTGACTCTAAAGTCCATTTTCTTCTCAGCCCCTCGTCGCAAATATAGAATGCGACCACAGAAACTGTTGCCCACTGGGGACCATGCCGCACCCACAGGGCCATCTTCCTATGGCCGAACCCGGGAGGGGAGCTTGGGGCAGCCTGTCCTGGGAAAGGAGGGAACGGGGAAGCAGCAGAGGTCTCAGTGGGTGCACCCGGCCCGCACCAGCAAAGGGGAGGAAGCGGCAGGAGCGGCTTGGGAGCCCAGGTAAGGAGCCGCCTCTCCGGTTCACACAGGGCCCCCAGTGGCCCGGCGCCCACCCGACGCGTGCAGCCCTCGCCGTGGCGCCGCCTGCCTTCCCCGCGCGGTTCTTCCCGCCCCGGCGCTCTGTGCCGCCAGCTGTGCCTCTTACTCCCTTCGCCGTTTCACCTTCGTAAATCACTGCGCTTACGCCTGACACTGACATAAAACAGCACTGAACGCCGGCTGTGACCGGGAAAGAATAAAGAGTGTTCCTCTAGCTGTAAGTGGGGTTGGTGGACCCGGCAGTGAGCTCTGAGTTTACCTGTGTTTCGGAGAAACGTGTAATCCAAGCCTGCGGGTGTTTCCCAGCCACGCGCGGGGAACTCCCTGCGCCCACGCGGAGCCCGCCGGCCCGCAGCTGCCCCCCGGGCTGCAGCCCAGACCTGACCCCGCGGCGGCCAGGCGAGGCTCACGGGGCCCGGAGCGCGGGGCGGGCCGTGGCCAGGGAGGGCGAGGACGGGACGACGGAGACCTGAGGAGACCTGAGGGAGACCTGAGGAGACCTGAGGAGACCTGAGGGAGACCTGAGGAGACCTGAGGGAGACCTGAGGAGACCTGAGGAGACCTGAGGGAGACCTGACGGAGACCTGACGAGACCTGACGGAGACCTGAGGAGACCTGAGGAGACCTGAGGGAGACCTGAGGAGACCTGAGGAGACCTGAGGGAGACCTGACGGAGACCTGACGAGACCTGACGGAGACCTGAGGAGACCTGAGGAGACCTGAGGAGACCTGAGGGAGACCTGAGGAGACCTGAGGGAGACCTGAGGAGACCTGAGGAGACCTGAGGAGACCTGACGGAGACCTGAGGGAGACCTGAGGGAGACCTGAGGAGACCTGACGGAGACCTGAGGAGACCTGAGGGAGACCTGAGGAGACCTGACGGAGACCTGACGGAGACCTGACGAGACCTGAGGAGACCTGAGGAGACCTGAGGGAGACCTGAGGAGACCTGAGGAGACCTGACGGAGACCTGAGGAGACCTGAGGAGACCTGAGGGAGACCTGAGGAGACCTGAGGAGACCTGACGGAGACCTGACGGAGACCTGAGGAGACCTGACGGAGACCTGAGGAGACCTGAGGGAGACCTGAGGAGACCTGAGGAGACCTGAGGGAGACCTGACGGAGACCTGAGGAGACCTGAGGAGACCTGAGGGAGACCTGAGGGAGACCTGAGGAGACCGCCACCCCTCAGCGCGCTCTGACCCCTGCTTGCCCCGGGAGGGGGGGGGGCGAGCACAGGCCGCCCGGCGCTGGGGGGGTCCGCAGCGCCCACCATCATCTACACGCTCCACACACACACACACACACTACACACACACACACACACCCCACACACACCATCACACACACACACACACACACACCATCACACACACACATACACACACATACACGCACCCCCCCACACACAAACTTCCACACCTTCCTTCCACGCTGTGCTCCCCCTTCTCTGCGAGCGAGCCTCGCCTCACATGCTCGGCCCTCACCAGGACCCCGTCCCGGCTCTAACGTCCTGTGCTCCCTCGCATCACTCTGCCAGCATCTCTCCTGGTCTCTCCTGGGCGGTGGTTTCATCTGCATGTCTCAAGGACCCTACTTTAAGGGAAAGAGGGTGTGTCTTGTGTTCCCTGGGATTTACACGGACTTCGGTATCCATGCCATTTCCACTCAAACCAGATTAGAAGTCATCTGCTCTTTGTCAGCTAAGGCAGAGCAGAAGGAAGCCCCATCTGTCCCCTCCAAGAGCTCCTAGTCTAGTGATGGTCTTGACAGTGACAGAAATAACTATCCCATGAGATGGAATAAAATAAGTGTCACATCAAAGGTAGAAACAAAATGTCAGGGCGTTCCTTGGCTGTAGACGCATAGTTTCAAATCAAGTCTAAGCGGCACTGTGTGCTAAGGACGGGCCCTTGACAGGGAGACCTCCCTCTGAATGAGGGGTGCGCTGATCTTCAGGCCGTGGGGGGCTCTGAGGATATCATGGATAGATAGGAGTGGGTGATGAGTCTGCACAGAGCCACGCAATGAGCCTGGCTGTTGACTTTTGCTTCTTGGCCTTGATTTGATCTTTGGCTCATGGAGGAAAAATGTTTTGTCCATGAAGGTCCCAACAATAATGTTGTGGTCACACCAGTGAAATTCAACACCGAGAGTACAAAGGGCTTGTGCCAATATGTTTAGCAAATCAATGACCTCCAAGATTTATACATTGGGGCCATTTCTAAGCAATAGGCAATAGAGAACGATAGCAAATGCCTTTCAAATACACGACAACAAAAAAGGGCTCATATTCTCTGGAGAACCTTCCCTGACCTCTCCTCCAACTGGATTCTGCGTCTCTGTGCTCCTACAGCCCCTGAGCTACCTCCATCATATCACCTGTAACGTATCTATATGATCGCCTCTCCCCCTGGAAAATGAGCTCCTTGATGCAGCACACGTGTTATGCCTCTCTCTGTGTACACAGTAGGTGCTCCATAAAGAGTTGTTTAATAAATGTCCAGAGACAGCCCAAACTACCAGTTGTAATGGGAAGGGGTGTGGCAGGTGACATGGACTCAGGATGTGAACTCCGTTTAGCTGAGGGAAGTAAGAATGAGGAGGGCATTCTCACACTCTACTCAAGATGTGATTCCCCAGCCCTGAGGAGGTGATAATCCCCCTCCTTCCCCTGCCCTCAACCCGCATACCCAGTGGTTTTACTTAAGGGACACTTTTAGAGCTCAGTCTTTCCAGCTCAGGGGTGTGAGAAGTAACAGCAGGAGTCAACAGTGGTTCCAGCGAGCTCCACATGCATTCTGTGGGTCACCCACCCTCTTGCGGCAGAGGAACCTTTCGCTTCCCCTCACTCATGATAATACAGAGGTTTCCCCTTCTGTACCCTTAAAGGGCTCTGTGCTCATAACTCTGTTCTGGGCACTTTCACATCTGTTCTGTCGTTTTTGCCTGCCTCTGTGAGCTGCAGGCAGGACTGGCAACTCCAGCAGTAATATGACCTTGCAAAGGTCCTGGCACTTTTCATTTCCCCCAGCATATCCATGCCCATGGCTTTATCTGATCCCAATCTATTTTGCTATTGTAGCAAAACCTAGAGAAGTTAAAAGACTTGATCAAGGTCACACAGGATGTGTGGTAAGACCCAAGGTCTTCCAACTCCTGGTCCAAAGATGACCAAACTTCCTTTACAGGTGTGACCCTCTGAGATGGCACATGCAGGGAACCTCTGAAGGTACCAGACTCTCAGAAGAGACTACAAAGCTGCTGAGGAGTGGGAAACAGAGGTGGCCAATCTTGACAATCTGTGTTCTCCTAGAGAGTAGTGAGATGCACGAGTGCTGGGGGGACCACTGGGTGTTGGGCCTGAGAGCACCAGCCGCAAGGAGGCAGAATGCCTAGAACTAGAGAATTCCTTGCAAGCAACTTCTGAGGCTGGATATCCACGGCGAGCTGGAACACATGGTCGTTTTGCCAAGAGAATAAACCAGAAGAGGTAAATGCTTTGCCAACGCCAACAGGGTGGCCAAGTCGCTTGGGGAAAATGGGACTGTAGATTGAAGAAACAATTACACAATTATCCAAAGTGCAGGGTTCAGGATGGGGTCTGGAGGACAGTGAACTGTTGAAGCAGTTCATCGGGGCCGCCACACTCCACCCCTCAGCCAGCCAGCCCCGCTCTTCTTGAAGGGAAAGGCCTTCCACAGCCGCCACAGGCTGCCCTCTGGCAGTCAAGGATGGAGGGCAGTGACTTCAGGGGATGCTCAATTTCTGAGAGAAGATGAAAATATCACCAGTATTTGACAGGTTCAAGAAAACTGTCGGTATTCTTTATGAAGCATCTTACTTCCTTCAAACAGTGCTTTTATACCTGTTTCTAGCTGTTTCCAGGCTGGAATATGCAGAAAGAGGGGAAAATAATGCAGTCAAACTATACTGAGTACCTGCTATATGACAACAGGCACTGAGTCAAGCATGGGGTTACATGCTAGGAAAGGGCTGGTGAGGCGTTAAAAAAGCCTTCCCAAAAACGAGATGGCTGGTTTCTGTAAAAACTTCTATTAGCTTGCTTTGTTTTCAAGAGCAAATATCCATGGTCACTGTACAAAATTTGAAAAATCTAGGAGAACATAAATAAGAAAACAAGTTACCCAGCATTCTGAATGTAGTTTTGCATTTTACGAAGGATACTTAGTAGTCTTTCTTGAGCTAGTACATCTTATTATCATTCCTTTATATTCTTCCCTGTCATTAAAAACTCAAGACATTTAAAATTAGCATGTGTGATATTTCATTGCATGGATATACCAAAATTTTATACCGAAATTTATCTGTAGCCATGTTACTTAGGTCAGTCCATTCAGATTGCCCTTAACTTTTCTCTGTTATAAGCTGAGCTGAGACCTGAAGGGTGATCAGCCAGGAAGGGAGCGTGGGGGTGGGGATTTCAGGCAAAGAAACAAGAAGCCTGCACTTTTTAAAATATGCAAAACAGATTCATTGAAATATTTAATAGTACTGATAATAGTAACTAACGAATAGCTCTCACCATGAGCCAGTGGTGTCCTGATCCTTTTCTAGACTCGAATGCATTTAATCCTATTAGTGTAATCCCCCTGCCACACTTAGGAAACTGCAGCACAGACAGGTAAGTAACCTACAGAAGAACACCCAGCTAATCATGACAGATTTGGAAATGACACCAAAGAAGTCCGGCTCCAGAGCGTAAGCAAATCAGAAAAGGGAAATGTGCTTATTACAAATTTATGTTAAAAGCTTAAGAGCCAAAGCTCTGTAGTTATGTAAAATGTCCTTCAGTTTTATATCTTGCATGTCTTTAAACAGTGGAATCCATAGGTTTCTCTCTTTCCCTTAGAAAGCTGAGGGAATTAAATAGAGATACCCATGCTGATAGTATTTCACTCTGCCCTGTGATTCACAAGAAGGGGAAATTGTGCCTTGTCAATGACACCTCATTCATAAAAAGCAGAAAAGAGGCCTGCACTTTTAGGGAATTACAAAGAATTCAGAGGACTGAGTCTTAGTTTCCAGGAAGTTTGAAGGTGGCAAGAGAGGTGGCCAAAGAGGGAAGCAGAGGTCAAGTCACAGAGGTGAAGCCTCCGTTTCATGCTGTTTTGAAATGATGCAGAGTATTTGAAGGGTTTTCAACAGAGAGAGATGAGAGGCTGATTTGCCCTTTAGCAAAATCACTTTGGATGCTGTGTGATGATGGGACAGCTCTGAGAGGGGCAAACTGGAAGAAAAACCAGTGGATAGGACACTCTTACAGCTGTCATGGAGAGAAACGATGAGGGCCTGACCTAAGACAGTGGCCGTGAGATGGTGAGAAGCAGATACACTTAATTTCAAAGTATAAGAGTTGGTGACTAAATACAGTAGTCCCCCCTTATCTGCAAGAGATACGTTCCAAGACCCCCAGCAGATGCCTAAAACTTCAGATAGTACTGAGCTCTACATATACTACATGTATTTTTTACTGTACTCCATGCATACATTCACTTAAAGGAAGCACTTAACGGCTTCTCTTTGGCATATCCCAATTGCCAGCACTATTCTTGCACTTTAGAGCCATCATTAAGTAAAATAAGTGTTACTTGAACACAAGCACTGTGATACCAGCAATCACTCTGATAACTGAGATGGCTACTAAGTGACTAAGTGGTCTAGTGTGACTGGGTACGTTAGACCAAGAAATGATGAGTCACATCCTCAGTGGGACAGAGTAGGGAAGCGCACAATTTAAAACTTATGACTTGTTTCTAACTGAATTTTCCATTTAATATTTTGGACCATGATTGACCACGGGGAACTGAAACCAAGGAAAGTGAAATTGTGCATAAGGGGGTTACTACTGCAGGTGAAGGAGGTGAAGGGCAGGGATGAGCCAAGGGTGACTCCCAGGTTTCTGGCTTGGAAGCTGGGTAGAAGGGGCTGCCTTTTACTGGATAGAGAATACAGACAGAGGAGCAGAGGGACAGGGGAAAGGGTCTAATCCAATGCCCAATGTATGCCTTGGTCTACTGGACACATACAAAAAAGTGGCCAGAGGAGCATGACAAGAACTGAAGACAGAAAGGCAGTGAGACAGGGTTGCATGGAGACATTGTCCCTCTAGGATGCTAGAAAAGGCGCCCCAGGACATGGTTTCTACCTACAGGAAAGGTGGAGCCACACCTGCTGCAATCTGACTGGGCCACACCTGAATAAAGGAGGCCGAAGCTGGAACAAACTGGGGCATTGTTATCAGTGAACCCATCCATGGAGCCATTGGTGTCGAAGGGAGAGAGCTGAGATTGGAAACTGGGGAAGTGGAACTGCAGGGCCAGAAACAGAAAGGAAACCAATCCAGCAGGGCCAGGGCTTGGGAAGCAATGAGGAGCCGAGCAGAGCAGGACAAAGCAGTGATGTTGCAGAGCATGAATTGTTCAGCCAGAATTCCCTGTACTCATGGCTGGGGTGCTCTGCTGGATCGAGGTGGGGCCTCAAAGGGGTTGGAATGAGCCAGAAAGCTAGGACACCAATCAAGCCCCTCCATGGTAATGGATCTATCATGTGACTGCTGGCTACTTTCTGCCACCACCGCCTAAGAGACCTTGGTTGATCCCCAAAGATCAAGACTTTGACTCCATGACCTTTCTGATCCTTTCCTTCCTGTTAGTATTTCAGCTTCATAGTGGGACTTGGACATAGCACATACTGTTAATTAAATCAGCAATATGTTTATTCATTCGCCAAATAATTATTAAGTCTCACTATGTGTCAGGCATTATGGTTATCATCGGAGGTGTATTGTTAAATAATGGCCACAATGAAATATGAAACAGACCAGTTCTACCTGCGTGGTCCTGGGCAAATCATTTCAACTGGGAACATCAATTTACCACTTAGGAAATTTCTAAGACTCTTCACAACCAATTCAACCATCCTAAGGCTCCCTCACAGCATTCATTCAACATATGTAGAGTAAACACATACTTTGCATATGTTATTTTCCAATTTGAGTAAAAACACATAAGACAAAGGGCTATTTCCTGGTTTTAGGATTCATAAGGAAAATCAATAAGAATTTTAAAATTCTCTATATAATTACTAAGATAGAATTTTTTATTCAATAAATCACCTTTGTTCAAAAGAACAAAACGATAAGAAATAGAAACTATGTCAGAAAATTCATCATGTTATAATCATCATGTGCTAGGATTTGGTTTAAATCCACTAACAAGACATGGGATGAATTTGGTTTAAAGTCAACAGGACATGGTCTAAATTTTTTTTGAAGAGAAAATGACATAAATAATGCATTAGAACAATGTGCTAAGTGTTATAATCACGGAGGCAGATAACAAAGTTCATTATCAGAAAGTGGCTGATTCAGCAGTTTCCATTTCCTTCTCACCCTGCCCGGCTCAAGAAGGCAAGTCTCAGAAACCAAATCATGAGCATGAAGGGGGTTTCCCCCAACAAGAAAACGAGGGAATGCAATTCAGGATCTCAAAAGAGGACTGGCGGGGGGGGGGGAGTGAGGGGGAGACATAGTCTGTGATCTGGAGTTTCCAGTGAAACACGTGATAGACTCCATTTTCGGAACTGACAGTAACAAGGGAAGACACCTGGGCGCTGAAGCCTCAATGGAACGGGCCACTGCCCCTGACCTTGCCTTTGCTTCGCCGCCCACCCTCAAGACCAGCATTTGCAGTCATAGGGATCAGAAACACGGCCCATGTATTTTCAGAGAAGGAACTCTACAGACACAGGAGGGACAGAATTCCTAAGGTGTGGTCTCACTTGGCTCACGTCTGGTTTCCTCCACTGTTGCAGCCCCTCGGCGGGGAATCGTAAGCCTTCTGGTCTGGCCCCAATTCAGCTTCATCATCCACGTTTGCTCTGTCGCTCTGCAGCGACACTGGCTGCCCTGTCCTCCTTCCGAGCCAGCAGTTCACACCCGCGCCTCCCCCTGGGCCGGGCCGCCAGGGCCACCCCATCCACGTGCGTTCAAACCCTGTGTGGCTTTCGAGACCCACCCGGAGCTCCAGCTCTTCCATGAAGGCTTCCTCAGCCCTCCCAAGGGAGGCATTGCCTCTCCTCCTGGCATTCTGAGCTTTCATCTGTTTCCCGCCCAGGAATCTCAGCACTTTCTGCTAAGTGCTGTGGTTACCTGTTTATGTATGTTCTACCTGCTCCTACTAGACCAGGGGCATCTAGAGGACAAAGACCATTAAACAGAACTTAATCTGTTTCTCACTATACAATGTGATTTATGCTTATTACTTATGTAACAGTAAAATAATAAAGAATGGAGAGGGAAAGAAACCCACAGACCTGACTGAGTAGGTAGGCCCTTTCACACCACTGAAATTATGAAAAGAAAACTGCTTTAGATCTGGCATTCTTCATGTAAATATCGTACAGATTCCTTAAAATAGTTCAGAGATATGGAAATCAGGGCTCCATTTCAGCAAAGGCCATTGGACAGAAACTTTGGTATATTTCTCAAAAATTTCTTTCAAATTAAAGTTAAACAATAGACAACAACCTACTTTCCAACCAGGCTTGTTGTAAATGTTTTAAAACAAAATGTGACTGTAAATTTGTGAGCTGACTAGGAAGACAATACATTCTCATATCAAAAAAAAAAAAAAAAAGAGAGCGAGAAAAAACTCCAGAAAAAGAGAAAAACAAAAAAATTATTCATCCATAGATCTCTCACACACATATGTAAGTACTATTGCTGCATTGGGGCATGTATTTCCACTGAGCCAAACAAGCTAGGACTCATCTTACAACTGATGTCACATTTATTCTATGACACTTCATTCCGTTTAAGGGCTTAATAAGAAATAAGCCAGTGGACATATCATAACTTACTTTATCATTCCTGACAGGGGAAAATTTGGGTGTCCTTACTTTACAGCTACAAATGATGCTGCATCGGGTATATCTTCATGTTGAAGATGCTTCCATATTTGGGTTAGTTTCTTTAGGACTTTCCTAGAAATGTGTTCTGTAAGTTAACAGGTATAAATATTTTTAGCCGCCTGACATATTCACGCCCACACCTAATGTTTCTTGGTGCTCCTCGGCTGGCGGGTAACCCAGTGGCCCTAGTCATTCAATGACTGTCAGATGAATGGACGGGGAACGGAACCGCGACCCCGTGCTTCCTGGTCCTCTAGCGGGGACTCCGAACTTCAGTTTCTTGCATTCAAGCGAGGCTGTGCCACCCTCCACCACATCATCACATCTGCCCCTCGGAGCGCTTAGAGCAGCTGAGGAAGCTCAGAGGTTTCACCTCTGCGGGAAGGACAGGCCGGGAGGGGTCACGCAGAGTTTCTACGGAAAGGGCCCGCTAAGAATAGCCCGAGTGGAGACACACTCCTCTCTCCTCCTGCTCTGGGGGAAACCGTTTCCTCATATGAAACCAGAACAAGTCATGCGTTGTGGGCTCAGACTTATAGCTCAGAGAAGCTATTCTTGGATATCCTGAGCCCCTGTGGTGGCTGGGGACCCTGAGTTGTGCAACACTCAGGCTGACAACACCCTATGCTTAAAAATTTCCCACCTCACCCCCGGATTCCATTTCCCCATTCGCCGGGGCTGCCTATAAAGAGCAGGGAGATGGCATCACACGGCAGAAGGACACAGCCAGCAGCGAGTGGCCGCTCCCGTCTCTGCTCTCCTGACGCTCGAACCCGCACTCCACCTGCTCAGCATCATGAAGGTCCCCGGGGCTGCCCTCGCCGTCCTTCTCTGCACCATGGCCCTCTGCAGCCAGGTCTTCTCTGCACCATGTGAGTCTGAGCTGTTGCTATGGGTGTCCCTGCTCTCTGGCCACAGTCAGACCACAGCCGTCTTTTCTTGTGGTCTTGAGAGCCCGAGAGAAAATAGAGAACTTCTTAAAGGGTTATAAAGCATCTTCGCTTTCTTCTGCGAGACTTGTGTTCTTATCTTACAAAGGGGTGTTGGCTAGCCTAGTCCCCATATCTGAGAGCCAGGGTGGGGTAGGGGAGTAGCAGTCCCATTTTAAAGATGGCAAAGTAGGGACCTAAGCAAATGAGCTTACCAGAGGCAGAATCCAAGTCTGGCTGCCTCCCAGTGGTGTCATTCTTCAATTAACTCATTCTAGGTCCCCCCAAGAGCTCTAGCTCTGTCCCTTGAATGTCTTAGGGGATATGTCTGAGGTTTCTCTTTTGCTTGGGTATGGCTTCTTGAAGGGAGATTAGAAAACAGTCTCCTGGATGTTGGGATCACAAAGAGAAAGACGGCACCCACAGTGAAGACTCAAAGAGAAAGAAGGGCACAGACAGAGCCAAGGACAGAGGGATTTTTCTAGGCAGAAATGCCAGTGCCTTCCAGTGACCTTGTCTCCCAGCCCACTCCCTGAGCAAGGCTGTTTTCCTCCCCTCTCAGGAATGAGATCTCAGATCTCTCTTTTCCTTCTGAGCTGTGACTCAGGCTCACTCTGTCCCTTCCTCTACAGTTGGTGCTGACACCCCGACCGCCTGCTGCTTCTCCTATATATCCCGGCAGATTCCACGCAAATTCGTAGACGACTATTTTGAGACCAGCAGCCAATGCTCCAAGCCTGGTGTCATGTAAGTGCCATCCTTCCTGCCTGCCCTGGGGAGATAGAGAGGGGAAGAAGGACCCTCGGAGGGGCTCCCCGAGAGCGCGAGCAGGCCCAGGGCTCCCCTGCCGGACTCCTCAGTGCGTAACCCTCCACCCCTCTCCACAGCTTCCAAACCAAAAGAGGCCGGCAGGTCTGTGCCGACCCCAGCGAGGCCTGGGTCCAGGAGTACATCACCGACCTGGAGCTGAATGCCTGAGGGGCCTGGAAGCTTTGAGGAACCCAGTGACCTGGGTGGACCAACGGGGAGCAGGGGCCTGAACCTTGGAAACACCCCTGTAACCCGCACAGCTACCTCTCCTGTGGGCTGGTCATTGCCAACACCCACACTCTGGGACTCTTCCTCCCTTAAATTTCCACTTATTTATGCTATTTAAATTTTGTAACTTATTTTGAATGCCACACTGTGTTCAAGACTATTTGCTCCAAGAGACCTCAGGACACCTTCACCACCCTCTCCTCCCCCTTCACTTGCACTGTGATTGGTGACAATTGAGTGACTGTCACCAGTTTTTTCTGGGCAGAGGCGGTGCTGCCAAAGCCATCAAACTGACAAATATGTATTAATTGGTTTCTGTTCAGTGCTGTGTTCAGCCCAGAGAAATAATAAAAATGCTCTTTTAAAATGTAAACTGGCATTGAGTTTGGTTTTGTTTACTTGACAAATCAGAACCACTGGTTAAAAGGAGTAACAGACAAAGAACAGGAAGAAGAGAGATGGAGGGAATCTGGGGAGGTGAAAGAAATCTGGGGGAGATGGGGGAATCTGGGGGAGATGGGGAAATCTGGAGAGATGGGGGAATCTGGGGGAGATGGGGAAATCTGGAGAGATGGGGGAATCTGGGGGAGATGGGGAAATCTGGAGAGATGGGGGAATCTGGGGGAGATGGAGGGAATCTGGGGGAGATGGAGGGAATCTGAGGGAGATGGGGGAAATCTGGGAGAGATGGAGGGGCTGCCACAGAGACACAGCTTTACACTGAAGCCATGTTTCCAGAACATCAAAATTATGAATGTTTTATAAATCAAATCATACTGTACACACTCTAGGAGAATTCACTACTCAAATGGATACCATTAAGAGGGGTACCCATCATACATATTTATGATAAATCAAGCTTCCTTGATAACAATTACTAACGTATTTGAGACTTACTCTAGACTGAGTGCTTTTAAGGCAGTATCTATTTGATCTTCACAATGAGACAGTATAGCTTATTGACCGAAGAGTAAACTGGGGCTGGGGCTCAGAGAGGTTAAGCAGCTTGGCCAAGACCGCACAGCAAATGGTACAATTGAGTTCCCAAACTAGACTGATATAACTACAGATGATGTTCTTAACCAGTAGCCAAGTTATTTCCCCAAATCCAACCCACCTATATTCAAATCACAAGCAATGAATATTTAAACCACTTGTATCAGAATTTTTAGATGTGGACCTGAAAAGTGATATTTCTACCAAGCTTCACAGGTTTTCCACATGCATGTTAACAGCTGGAATCACTGAAACAGTCAAACATGGTTCACCATTCTTCCAAATGCAGTGCGTATCTGTCAGTGGTAACACGTATATCGTACTTTATTTTCCCTGAATCCATGGCCCACAAAGTGAATGGCTGATGTAAGAGGGAAGCACAACCAGCCTACACGTGGAGCAGGGTTCTGTTAATAGGGTTACTGAGAAAGCTGAGTTATTTAACAAATGGATTCCTTGAGTTATTGCTGTAACTACAAGAAATGTACACTGAGCTAGGGTCTTTTTTTGCCAAAGAAGGAGAAATTCAAAAGACTTGTGGGAAACCCAAATATGTGTTAATTTTTATGAGTCATGCTTATTTCATTTTGGTTAAAATAATCTAATTTTTATACCCATATTAGTTTAGAAATGTAGTGGTCAAGCTCTTTAAAGTACAATGAAACACTCCTATTAAGCAAACGTTAAAAGGCACGTACTATTTGACCTGGATACCATTGGCCCAGATTCCATCTCTAGGACCCTATTTCGTAGCAGCACCACCCAAGGACAGGACTATATAGGCACGAGGCTGTTTCTTTGCAGCATGGTTTGTAAACAGCAAATAAATGGAAACAACCATCAGTGAAGGATTAAAACAGTAGACAACTGAGACGCCCACCAATGCAATATTATGCAGTCAGTAAAAAAATAACACAAACTTATACCCATGGAAAGTGTCCATGATATTATGTACACAAGGCATATCTGTTTACATCTAGTATATGCATACATACTCCACATGTATGTTACAGGACTGTATATATAAAGTACTATTATTTTTGTTTCTATTTTTAAAGCCATATATATATATATTTGCAAAAGCAAATATTTGGAAAGATACATATCAAATAGCTAACTGATTTCTTAGAGGAAGTGGATTAATATGTTTTTTTAGGAATGGGTACTTTTCCTTTTTATTTTCTGCATTTTCTTTTTAGTTTGATTTATTTTTTGGTGAGCATGTATCACTTACCTCTCTGGTCTCATCTCACCCTACCCTTTCATGGGTGATAGTCTATCCATTGGAACCATCTTCTGGTTGGGATTCTGAGCTGACCCAGAGAACATGGAGCTTGGCCATGTTCAGTCATAACAGTCTGGGTGCCATAATGGCTTTTATGCAACGAAGAAGCCCCTTGGCCCAAGGCTTTCATATCACAAACACACATGCTCCTCCCAGGCAACATTTTACCATCTCCTTCCATTATGAGGGCCCCATTCCCCTAACACCATTACCAACCACGACTATGACAAGTGTGAAGGCACCATCAGGAAAATGGAAGGAAGAGCCTTTGTCTCCAAAGAAGCGGGGAAGGTGTCCCCATTTCTTCCTTATTGGCTTCCAGCAATCATGGGGCAAACAAAGCCTGCTCATCTACACTGAACTTTTTCTCAAGGTCCAGCAATCAACAGCCAAACGAGCAGCTTAACCAGCTTAACATTCCCTAAATGCAAGTGTTGTGAGCAGAGTAATAGAACAAAGACCCCTGTGAGGAAAGGGGGAGAGTGGGGATTGCACTGTTAACCCATGTATAGGGCTTTCAGAGTCTGAAATGTGCCTGAGATCTTGGTCAGCCTTCTGGTTGACCTCCCTGGGGAATGTCCTCCATGGGCACATGATGTGCTGCAAAAGAGCCCTTTTTCCAAAAATTACCATTTTTGGTTGGTCTTGTGGTTTCCTTAGCAATGCAACGCTCTTCTAATAGTAGCAGGCTTCTGCTCTCTTTGCTTCTGATCTATTCTGTGGGCTACGCAACCAGAAGCAGAGAGCTCGTCCAGTCATATATCTTGCATTTTAACTGGGGTTGGGTATGTGAGCTTCCTGGCACGGGCCTCAACACCACCGTCACCCCTACACCCCCACCTCCTGGCCCTCTGGTGAGAGACCTCTGCTTCCATCTTGGCCCCAGTGCAGGTGGGGCAACGTGCAGAAATGATCAATAGTTGATGCTCAGCACAAACACTTATGCACCTTCACAAGGAGCTGATTGTCCAGTTTAAGCAAGACAAATTAGCTCCTTGTGAAGGTGCATAAATGGGGAGGGGCAGTTACAGCCACAGCTGGACATCAGGTTTTTCTCCTGTTCAAGTCTCCCACCTCCCTGCCTCTGCTCACACTACCTTCAGCTTGGAGTAAAATTTTCTGCATTTACAGCCCTTCTGGACTCCAGATGATTTTTTTTCCTTTCCCGATTTCAGATGAGCCTATTTCAAAGTAGCCTCCACCTTATTGATGGATGCAAGAAGTAGTTATTATATGCCAATATTCAGAACCTTATCTATCAAATTCTTTAATGTTGCACCCTTAGCATTTTGCAGAGGCCTTAGCACCAACAGTATGACAGACCACAGTTCAACCAGCAGCAGCAATATCATGTAACAGCTTTTCTCAAAGGGGGTGCCCAGACCCCAGCAGGAGCAACACCTGGGAACTCACTAGAAATGCAAATTCCGAGCCCCCCCTCCCTCCTTTGGAAGGTGGAGCACAGCAGCCTGTGTTCTAACAAATCTCCAGGTAATTCCCAAGCACAGCAAAGCTTAAAAACCACTTCCACTTAGCAAGGTGCTCGCCAAATTCCCTCCTACATTTTCAGTTCAACCAGCCCCCCCACACTTCAGTCTGGGGCTGTTATTTTAACAAACCCTGTCTCTCGGTGCAGATACAGGACTGTATTTCTCAGGATGCTGGTAGTCTCAAGGAGGAAAACAAGCAAACAACCCGAACTCAGAGGCTTGAGTGAATGAACCCGTGGCTCCAAGACTGAAGGGCACGGGGGGGGGGGGGGGGGGGGGGGCGCGCTCTGGCTCCAGGCAAGGCCCATGGGTCCTGTTTTCTTCTCTTTCTGATCAAGGCAAATTCCTGGATTGTGGGTTGGATGAATTTCACATAAACTTAAAGTCTGAGGATTAAGGGAGGAGTGGCTTCTCAAAGAACTATGCGTTTCTGGCATCAGGAAGGGTGTCAAATAGGTGCTGGGGAGGAAAAACCTATTTTCATTATAATGTATTTGTCTTTTTCCTGTGGATTTTTCCCCTTGATATAGGAAGGAAGCACTTTGTGTGTGATGAACATTTCTTCTCCTTTGCTCTCTAGATGAGAAACTCTTAGTCTCCCACCTTCCATGATTATTAAGAAGATGCTGACTTGGGTATTTCCTGTTGCCCTATGAACGACTGTTGCCCAAATCTGAGGCTACAGAGATATTACGCTCTTCGTAGTGCCAAAGTAACCACCAGAAAATGAAACTACCTGTCAACTCCAGGACATACAGTTAGGGTAGGACTGGCCCTGCCACAAGCACCACCTACCCTGCTTCATACCAGCAGGAGATCGGGGACAGGGAAATGAAAGACCTTTCGGGAATAATGAGTCATCACTACCCAGACTGCCCACATTGGGGGGGTCCTTTAATATTAGGTGGCCAAAGGGGTAGAGGAGAAGGGACACCTCCTACTTGCTACTTCTGTTCTTCTTCTTTCCTGGGACCAGCACCCCCCAAAAAATATTGTACGGAATTGACCACATCCCCAGACACTGGGTGGGTCCTGATTAAAATAGGCCAATTTGTAATAGAAGCAGACTCATTGGCACAGAGAACAGACTGGCAGCTGTCAGAGGGGAGGGGGATTGGGGGGCTGGGTGAAGGGATTAAGCAAAAAGAAATTCATAGATACAGACAATAGTATGGTGGCTACCAGAGGGAAAGGGGGGGGAAAGTAGGAGAGGGGAAAGGGGAGATGAATGGTGATAGGAGGCTTAGGGTGCTGAACACACAATACAATATACAAATGATGTATTACAGAACTGTACACCTGAAACCTATATAATTTTGTTAACCAATGTCACCCCAATAAATTCAATTAAAAAAAAATAAATAATTTAAAAATACTGTATCAGCAACGCCTAAAAATATAAAGAAATAAACAAAACCAAAAAAAGCCAATTTTCATCTTGGGTTTTTTTTAAACTTATCATTACAACTTAAGTATGTCCCATGTCATTACATTGTTTGTAAAGTGTCCCTAATAGCCAACCAAGTGAAGATGTCATAATTTTCTTCCCCATTTCCATGTTGTAGATGATTTAAATTGGGTCTAATTTTAAATTGCTATTCATGCACTGGGGACTAAGTATTCTTATACATAAACCTTTTTTCCATATTTGAAGTTGCTTACATAGGAAATAGATTCCTAAACACAGATTATCTTGGTCAAGGGCTAAGGTCATCTAAAGTTCCTTATGTACGTCAGCACCCACAGCTAACACATCTTGGCGCCCTTTTCTTATGTATATCAGGGCCCTTGATGGATCTCTCTCAAATGAGCAGGTGTCTGAAAGGCTCCCTGCTCTCATGACCCCTGAAGCCGAGGCTTTGCTAACACAGCTCTGTCCCTGAAGTGGTTTCAGCTGGGTTGTGCTGCTCAGGACTCACGGCATCATTGCACATGTCACATCCATACAGTTCGAACAGCTGTGGAATAGCAGAGAAGTTTCTGCTCCGCTGGGGGAAACTATGACTAGAGATCTCTAGTGAGAAGAAACCAGCTAAGTGTTGTCCCAGGGTGATATCAGCATCTCACCTCCTCTAGCTGAGGAAACCACTTCCCCATAAACAGCCCCACTCAAGTGAGTACTTGGAACTATTCTTGCAAATACCCTGAGCCCTGTGGTTACCCAAGACCCCTCTTGCATGTATAAGTCAACAGGCACCACTGTACTTAAAAACTTCCTTTCTCACCACCCCCAGTTTCCATCTCCCCAGGGTCCAGGGCTTGCCTGTTAATAGTAGGCGACATGGGTTGGACCCCAGAAGGAGGCTGGCATCGCGAGTCTTGGGCCCTCACTGTCTCCCTCACCATGGCCCTCTGTCCCCAGGCCTCCTCTGACAAATGTCCTCCTGCTGCCATTTGCTGTTGTCCCCCACTTTCTGGCTTGGGTCTGACCATATCATCAAAGTCCTATGGATACAGGCACCCAAGTGAAATCAAGAACTTCTCAAGGGGTTTTCAAAATTCCCTGGGCTACCCATTCAGGGGACTTTTCTTTCCAAAGGAGTTTTAGCTTTCTGAGCTAAATGCCTGGAGGGCAGGGTCGGTGCTCATCTTATTTTGGGAATGGTTACATTGAGTGGGTTTTCAACAGGAGGCAGAGTCCAGCTTCACCTCCTTCCCAGGGATCAGCTGAGTAATAAACTCATCTTAGAGCCACTTTATAGGTGATTTACAGAGTCAGTCTCTTGCTGGGAAAAATCTCCTCCCAGATCAGATAAAGTTTCCCAAACAGAACTGAAACAAGAAGCAGACTATTCATTTATCTGCATTCCCTGCAGAGAGAGAGATCAGAGCTAAGATTAGAGCAAAAATAAGAGATAAAAGTGGCCCAAGACGTGACATAAAAAGAGCCTGAATTTACCTCCTGCGGTGGACACACCAGATCTATAGCTGCCTATGGAACAATTTTCACTGAAAAAAACCCTGAAAACGAGCTGAGCAGCTGCTTCACATCTGCAAATGAGATAAAAGCCACATCGAGGCAGTTAGGAGAGGCTGAGACTCGGTTCCATAATCCACACTCAGAAGGGGACTCGCAAACCCAGAGCTTCTTCCTGGGGAGTGGAGGGTTGGCATCCACATGGGGCACCTGAGAGGCAAGCTCCCCAGACATCTGGCTTTGACACCCAATGGGCTGTGCCCACGAGCCTCTGAAAAGCGCCCAGATTCTCCATCAAAGAGATTCACCTGCTGATCTTAGAGCCTTGGCCTGAGGGGCTGAGCCTGCTGGGACACTCCGGGGACAGGGGCACTGGTAGAACCATTGTCACACTCCCTCCCTCTGCCCTACTGAAGCTGAAGCTGGCAGGCACCATTTTTTCCATTGGTGTTTGTTTTCTGTTTTACTCCAGACTTTTTCTTCTCTCTCTTAGAGTGTGAAGATGGTTCCCCTCCAACAGGCGGGACCACCTTTGCCCTCTCCCTCCGCCTTGCTCCACAGCACCCATATGTCCCAGAGGGACACTTCGACACTTGTTCGGTGCCCTGGTGTTTGTGGCTGCCACCCAGGGGTGCCCCCTGTGGCTGGGGGAGGATGCGGACTTGAGTTCCTGGGTCCCACGGGACTGTGACAATCAGAGAGGCTGTAACAAGGGGCACTGCACCACTCCCAGGGCGCTGCACCCACAGCTCACTGAAACATGCCCCAGCCTCCCTGTAAAAGGGCTGGTTGCTCGCCCTGGGGCTTTGGCCTGAGGGGCAGGCTTCGGGTTTGGCTCACATCTGGAGGCTGCGGGTGCTCCTAGGGAATGCGGGCCAAGGGACGCCGTCTTTGCACTCTCCCTCTGCCTCGCTACACTTGCTGGTATCTCCCCAAAAAGAGCTTGTACACTCACCCGAAGCCCCAATTTTTGTGACTATCCCCCAGGGGACACATCCAGATCACGTGGTTTGGTGGCCAGCAAGGCTTACACATTCAGTCCCACTGAACTATGTATGGCTGCATTCTTTAAAAGCTGCTGCCTGGGGGTCTGGCTTCCAATCAGCCTGAATCTCGGTGCTGACTCCCCCAACCCCCACGTTGGCACCCTGACAGGTGCTGGCTCACCTTGAACAACTGGAGCTATTAAAAATAAAGGAGGCTGACCTCCGAACAAAAGGCTCACACAGGCTGGGGGGGAAACTTCCAGAGAACTTTAAAGGAGAGACCAACAGCAATACAGTCACAGTAGGGGATTTTAACACCCCACTGACTTTACTGGATAGATCTTCCAGACAAAAAATCAACAAGAATACAGTGATTCTAAATGACACACTAGATCAGATGGATTTCATTGACATTTACAGAACATCCCACCCCAAAGCTGCAGAATGGGCATTCTCCTCAAGTGCACACGGGACATTCTCAAAGACAGACCACATGTTAGGACACAAAACAAGTCTCTACAAGTTCGAGAAGACTGAAATCATATCAAGCATCTTCTCAGACATTTACACCATGGGACACTATGCAGCTGTAAAAACGAAGGACCCCTTACTCTATGAGACAGCATGGGGGGACCTGGAGAGTATTATGCTAAGTGAAATAAGCGAGCCAGAGAAAGACAATTATCACATGATCTCACTCATATGTGGAATCTAATGAACAAAACCAACCAATGAACACAATAGATCCAGAGGCATGGAAGCATGGAAAAGACTAACAAATCTCAGAGGGAACCAGGAGTGGGGGAGTGGGTGGGGAGAGAGTAACCTAAAAACTTATCTGCATAACTCATGGACACAGACAGCAGTGTGGTGAAGGCCCGGGGAGGGGTGCAGGGCAGAGGGGATCAATGGGGGGGAAAGGGAGACATTTGTAATACTTTCAACCATGAAGATAAATTTTTAAAAAAGAAAGAAACATAAAGGAGGCTGTTTCCACAATCACAAAAGGTCAAGAGGCAGCCAAGAGCCAGGGCAGGGCTAATAGACAAGGGTCACCCCCCACCCACGGCTGCCCCAAGGCTGGGGGAGGTGGCTGTTTCATCTGATACATAGAAACCAACACAGACAAAATGAAGAAAGAAAGGAGTAGGTTCCAACAGAAAGAAGATGAGAAAATTTCAAGAAAAAGAGATAGAAAAAAAAAAAAAATTGGTGAAATGAGAAATTCCCAACTTCCTTCCGGTTCTCCTCAAGCCTAGATGCTCACTACCTGACAATGCAGTCTCCGTCTTCTTTCTTCTGACTTTATCATTGGGCAGAAGGAGCTGGCTCATTTTTTCCTATGAAAAACAGCTCAGGCTCAGGGTATCCCTTCCCCCAGCGTGGGCACAGGACCCTGAGCATCTACTGCCTTTTCCAAGTTTCCCTGGCAGATCTCTAGCAAAACAATAAATGGCTATTATGAGGCCAGCAGCCAGAGTCATGTAAGAGCTGGTCCTCTTGCCCATGTCTGGGGAGAGCAGGACGTATAGGGATGGGACCAGCAGGACTTGGAGTAGGGAGCAGCCCCCAAAAGCATCAACAGATGAATGGGAGCCATCCTAAGAAACCCAGAGCTTTGAAGGTCTGAGCTGGTGGCAGGAGACACGGAGAGGCCGTGGAGGCGTTCTGAACCCTGGCCTGGGGCCTGGGAGCCAGGGAGGAGCTGCCCTAGACAGAAGAATTTGAGGAAGAAACAATAATGGGGGAGGCTGCCTGAGGAGACCCCCTAATTCATCGAGGAAAAGGCTAGGTATCCGAGGTTGGGGAAATGGTCCTGAATAGGTGGGCTGGACGTGGGGAGCAATGTGGGACCAGAATTCCCCTACTGATTCCTCAATTTTTATAACTCTATCCCTCTTCAGAGCTTCCAAACCAAAGAGGCCAGCAGGTCTGTGCCAACCCCACTAGGTACTGCTGCCAAGTACACCACTGGCCTCGGAGCTGAATCCCCGAGTGACCTAGAAGCAGCAAGAAACCAGCTACATCTGTGGGCAGATCAGGGAGCAGACACCTGAGCCTGAGAAATGTTTCTTCAACTCCTAAAGCTACCTCGACTACGGGCTGGTTGCCAAAAAACCACACCCTCAATGTAAATTTTAATTTATTTAGACTATTTTTTGTAATGTATTTCCATGTGCTCTGGACCACTTCCTGAGCGATACCCCACATCACACCTCCTCAGCCCTCCAATCGCACAGAGGCTGACACGTACTCAGTGTGTAGGTGAGTGGTTATGTTTAGCTGGCTCTTCTAGGGGAAATTGTTCCAAGACCATCAACCAACAAATATTTATAGAATGTTATTTACCACTTCTGTATTCAGTTGTGTGAAATAATGGAATTTAAAAAAGTAAACCATTCTTAATTTTTTTATTTTATCAAAATATGTGATTCTATAGAATCACCAATAGTGATTTTATTGGTTTTGCTTTGTGACAAAGTCAGGATCTCTGATTGGGGGGGGAAAATGATGGGAGACAAAGATTAGGAAAATCTGAAAAGGGGAAGTGAGCAGAAAGGGAATGACAATAATACCTGTATCTACATATTTCTGAAAGTTAAAAATAAAACTATTGTACAAAACAATGTTATTTTATAGAATAGTATGTACCTAGTGTATAATGTATATGTACTAGGTAAATCTATTCTTTTTAGGTAAATATACGCTTCATACACATTCATGCATTTAAGTTTATTTTTCACCTAAATCAGGCTCCCTTAAGAATTAACGCATTGTCCTCTAAGTCCTAACAGTTTCACCAGGGGCCAAGTACTGTCACTGGCCCCACTTGATCGAAGGGGAAATGTTGGCTCAGAGCATTAAAACAACTTGCCCACTGTCGTGCGGCTAATAAATAACTAAGCCCAGCCAGTGTGGCTCAGTGGTTGAGCATCAACCTAGGAACCAAGAGGTGCCCTGTTCGGTTCCCTGTCAGGGCACATGCCCGGGTTGCGGGCTGAATCCCCGGTTGGGGGGCGCGCAGGAGGCAGTCGATTGATGACACTTCTCTCTCATCGATGTTTCTAACTCTCTATCCCTTTCCCTTCCTCTCTCTCTAAAAATCAATAAAAACATATTTTTTAAAAAGGGACTACTATAAGTTTAAACGATTAATAAAAATTTGAACTCCAACCCTTTAAAAATGATAATAATGTAACTAAGATGCAAAGCTGTACCATTGTCTCCCGGAGCATCCCAGAACCACCTGGGATGGTGGTTTGAAATTCTCACAGTAGAATTTCTTGGGTTTGGATCTGAGGGTCTAGATTTTTACCAAACCCCCATGTGATTTACATTCAGACAGAAGACCAAAAACCACTGAATTAATTAATGAGGATTTACACTCTTTCCTTAATATGGTGTATATGGTAATTTTTTTATAAGCCCTATTTTGTTTTGTTTTAAACTATCTTTTTTTTTTTTTTTTGTATCAAAAAGTGGAATTTTGGTAGTCAGGGTTTTTGAAGAGCAAGGCACAGTTTCTAACAAATTTTATAACTTACATACTTTTCAATCTAGCTGCCTTATTTCTATGAGTGTATTTCAAGAAACTCTACCTAAAGACAGAGGTATGGGCACATGGATGTTCTTTGGAGCTCTGCTCGTAAAGGCAATGAAAGAGAAACAAGTTCATCAAAAGAGGAATCGTTTAAAACATCATAGTGTGGCCACATAGTAAATATGAAACCACTGATCAGAGTGAAGTGCATACAGATGATATTCATGTGAAACTAGGTATATAAAATATACATCCCATATGTATATCAATAATCATACCAATATGTGTATTATCACATATTTGTTAGCCTGAGCACTTTAAGACATCTTCTTGGAGCACCCAGCTCTGTGCCAGGTGCAAGACTTTACAGGTGACGTGCAGACTGGACTTCAGCACCCTTCCCCACACAGCCAGGGACCTCTGTGCATATCAGCCCTGGGACCATCCCACCAGCTCCTGCTGTTAGAGTCCCTCTAAGCAGACATCTCCCATTGGTAGGATGAGCCCATTTTGAGAGGCAAAGGGGATACTATGAGTAATTATGCTGCCACAACTGACTGATATAAATGGGGTTTCCCTAGACAAGGTGGGATATATGATTCCCCAATCTAGGTGCAATGTCATCGGCAAGTCCGCTCAAGCCCAGCTACCTTCCACAGCTCACCTGACCAATGGGAAACTCACTCCATGTGGTGGGAGTGCAGCAATCAACAAGTTCATGCCAGGTAGGTAGGTAGGTAGGTAGGTAGATAGAAACAAAAGAGAGTCCCCAGCCTAGTGGGTTCCACCTTTGTGGAGGAGAGTTCATTACTTTTCCTCTTGAGGCCCACTGAGGGGTCTCGGGGGGATAACTTGTGAAAACTGAAAGTGTCTGCAAGCAAAGTGACTCACTTTACAGTCGGATGTCATAGTATGAAGGACAAATTGAAGGGAGATCAGGAATTCAGAAAGAAGCACTGTTTATGGTGAACCTTAAGGCCCACTGGATCGAGCTTTGCCTGAAGCTAGTGTTACTTTTGAAGCTTTGGTTATGTGAGTCAATGAGTTCCCTTTATTGTTTAAGCCACTTTGAGTCAGCTTTTCTGATACTATAACTCATACAGACTGCAGTGTTGCAAACAGCAGAGCCTGAAAAGTGCAATCGGCTGGGGCAGGAGTTGAGGTCGAAGTCAGTGAGGACATCTCTAGCTAGCACAACAGCTGGTTACCCCCACTGCCTGTCATAGATTCTTACCAAGACCAGCTGCTCACCGAGGTTGCATCAAAAAGGAAAGTTCAAGATGTTGGAGATTGGTTACTTCTTGCATAAGTCAGTGCGGCCTGTTAAGAAAAAGATGAGCTCACTTTGAAGGTGGCTGCTCTGATAGCAAAGAAAGAAAAAAATAAATTGTTTGCTAAAATAAACTGATGAACAAAATAGATCCAGTGACGCAGAAGTATGGAACAGACTGACGAATCTCAGAGGGAAGGCGGGGGTGGGTGGGTGGGTGGGTGGGTGGGGAGAGATTAACCAAAGGATTCATATGCATATATGCATAACCCGTGGACACAGACAATAGTGTGGTGAAGGCCTGGGTTGGGGGTGGGAGGCTGCAGGGTGAAAGAGGTCATTGGGGAAAAAGAGGACATCTGTAATACTCTCAACAATAAAGATAAATTTTTTTAAAAATCATTTGCTTATTAGAGGACCTTTCTAGTTGCTGCCTGCAAACCCAGCTGGTTGAGAATCAGTGATCTGGAAAAGATGAATTCTCTGCTCCAAGCTAATGTTAGTATAAGCAGAAATGGGAAGACTAGAAAGGACAAAAGCAGTGGGGTCCACAAACAGCCTGATCCTCCCCCTCCTCAGACCCCTCTTTTAAATATTTATCTTGTGAACAAAATGAACAATCGTGTTCTTTGTGAAGGCGTAGTTGGGATGCAGACAGAGGCAGGGAGCTGACTGTGGCGACCTCCATGCTGTGTCACTATTTCCTCAGCAGAGGGCAGTGTGGAGTTAGAAGTCAGTGAAATGGGGGTGGTGTGGCCGTGAAAGGGATGACCAGAGCTCCCAGTGCCCAGCTGAGAGAGGCTTTCCAAAACCCAGTTCTAGAAGTGACACCGGCTGACAGACTTTTGGATTCTAATTAGCCATCCAGTGGAATTGACCAAAAACTGACCAGAAGCCTTGAAAATTGAAAAGTTGTATTGTCTCTGAAAATCCAAGGCTGGCCCAAAACAGCCTACGACTGCATCCCAGCAGTGGTTCTCAGACCCGCCCTGCATTTACAACACCTCGGGAGTTTTTAAATCACTGATGCCCAGGCCCCAATCAAGTCCAATCAAAGTCATAACTTTGGAGTGAGGTCCTGATATTGAAGCGATTCTAATGTGAAGTCCATCTCCCGCAAGAAATAGACAGACTTTATGAGGGGTATCCACCCCAAATAGGGTTACCAGCTAAAATACAGGATTCCCAGTTAAATTTGAATTTCAGGTATGCAACAAATACTTTTTGTATAAGTATGTCCCGAATATTGCATGGAACATACTTTTACTAAAAGAATTATCCCTACTGTATTTTTATTTGCTAACTCTGGCCACTCTAGCCCCCAAGCCTCACCCCAGATACAACTATAAAGAACACTCCCCTAGAAAGCAGAGTGCAGAACAGCAGAGAAGGTGACCGAGGCTGTTGGCCACCTGGCAGGTGGGCAGTGCTCTCTAGACTGCAGGCAGAGTCACCTAGACTGTCACTAATACAAGCACTCAGCACAGAGCCCAGCACTCACTCGGCGAGCCCTCAACAAATGTTGGCCATCATCCTGAGCAGAGCTTCATTTGTTGCTGAAATCCCTCTGAAGTTCCCAACTCAGAGGGTCTGGGGCACAAGATTTTGGCACCAGGGTTCCTATTCATTCAAGAGGAGGAAGGGGGAACAGACGCCAAGAGGCAGAGCAGGTCTGGGAACCCAGGGCCGACGTGAGGAGCAGGACAGCGAGGGTGGCCACGGGGACTCCATGGTGCTGGGCAGCGGAGTGTGCGCTCAAGTGGAGGCCAAGCAGAATCAGGACTTGGGGACTTGCAGCTGCTGCCTCCTCCTGGGGTCTAAGCCATGTCTTCTCTTCAAAGACAGTGTTGGGACATTAGAAGACAGAAACCCAGGGAGATTGAGGGTGGAACTTTTAATCGTGGTGTTGGTTGTCCTGCTCTGAGTTGCATAAGCCAGGAGAGCTTTGGGTCACCACAAGGGTTCAGGCTATTTGTAAAAATGGTTTGGTTGATTACTTGATAAGGACATGGTTTCCACAGTGAGAGGAGGGGGGATGCTGGTGTGACCCTGAGACCAGGTTAGCAGGTCTGTAGACCAAGCAATTCTCCCAAGAGCTGAACCTTCTGATATCCACCCCAGCTGTCCCAATGGCACAGATGTGACATAGATGATGATGCCAGGGAGTCTTGAGAAGCACTACCCAAGCTAAAACCACACCCTGGATGGAGGCAGCAGAATCAGGGCAGCCTCAGTTACAGAAGGGGCAAGATGGAGGCTGGCCTTTCAGACTGTGGCTCATTCATCAGACATCCACTGAATCTCACAACAGGCCAGGGGAGTAGTGTAAGTCCCTGACAATTTGCTTTTTTTATTATAATCTAAGTGCTTGATATTAAACTTTTGATTGCCGAGGTGTCCATTTCAAAGATATCCATCTTGAATAAACAAATTGCCAGCTACACAACTGGATAAAGATCCAGGCGTCCCACCTATGAATTTACCTTTTTAGAAAGCCCTGGGTGACCTAGGTAATGATCATTTGACTGATCTTGTTTCTCCTTTTCTGCGCTTTAATTCCCACTCCTGTGTTTAAAATTCACCAATAAAGAATGAATCCACAAAAACCCTACACACCCCACCTTGACCCCAATACAGGCAAAACCCCAGTTCCACACTCTTATTGGTTAATCAGTTCCTTCTGAGCTCCAATCTACATGATGTTATGGTCCTTTTCGCCCAGAGCTGCAGCAAATGTCATATCTGCCCTGTGGAAGGAATCATTAATCTGTAGATCTCTCCATGAACTTACAGCTCTGACACTAACATCATCTCACCTCCTCTCACTGTCCAAAACATTTCCACACAATCAGCCTCAACAAGTGAGCAACTGAGCTATTCTCCTATACCCTGAGCCTCCATGTGATCCAGGTACCCCAGCACATGCAACTCATGACATGACACCGTGCAACAACTTCCCCTCTGGCCATCCCCAGCCTCCAGCTCCTCATGGTAGAGTTGCCCATAAGTGGGCAGGGACATGGGTGGGACACCAGATGGATCTAGTAGGCAGCAGCCAGTGTACAGTCCCATCTTGGCTTTGCCCAAGCTCCTCTGCCTGCCCAACATCCTGAGGTTTCCATGGCTGTCTTTGTTGACATCTCCTCACCACGGCCCTCAGCTCACAACTTTCATCTGTACTACAAGATTTTCTCAACCCTCATCCTTCCTTCCTTTTACAGTTGTGTCCCAAAGCTCTGGGATGTCTAATCCATATCACTTAAATTCTATGGCTTGAGATTCCCTAAGTAAAAGTAAAGAACTTCACAGAAGGTTTCAAAATGCTCTGGGCTATTTCCCAAGAAATTTTATTTATCCTAGTCTCTGGATCTGAAAGGCAGAGGAGGGCTAGGACCCATTTTCAGCAGGAAAAATTGAGGCCTAACTCCATCATTAACAAGATGCAAAACAGAGGCAGAGATTCAAAACAAAAATTCAATGTAAAGAAGAAACGCTTAGTTAGCTTCCTTGGTTCCCTTTGTGCCCTGAGCAGTGACATCTCCATCCACTTTTTGCTGGTCTTCTCAGAGGGTGGAAGAAGTTGACTTGGATTTTCTTAGGCTCTTGATTGCCATTTCCTCACAGTTAGGGTGGACACTACACTGCCTCACTTACTACTCCCAGACCTGTCACAAATTTGTTGATGATTGCAGTGACACTAACAGCCAGCGTTCTTACCCTCGTGTAACTTTTCCTTCTTCCTGGAGAGAAGCAGGGCTTGTGGAGGAGAGACAACCCATGGGACATGTATTGAGGAGCAGACAGGCATAGATACAAGGCTTTATTTCTTTCTGAGGTTTTTCTTTTTTCTCTTCTCAGGATTTTTTAAATAAAATTGCATATGAAATTTTGCATCTTGTTAATATTTAATATTAAAAATCAAGTATTTTCAGGTCACTATTTGTTTAAGAGGATGGTTAATGGTCCATCAGTGCATTTACTTTATCATTCCAACAGTGTAGAGTGTGTTTGCTGTCAATGATTTGATCATAGATAAACTGTACCAAACACCATTGTCCCTAATATGTTCTGCATTTGTGAGGTCATTTTCATAGGATAGATTATGAGAAGTAGAGTTTCTGGTTCAAAGGCTATGAACTTTTTTAAAAATATGTTTATATTGATTCAGAGAGAGAAGATGGGAGAGGGAGAGAGAGAGAGAAACATCAATGATGAGAGAGAGCCATTGATCGGCTGCCTCCTACATGTCCCCTACTAGGGAGTGAGCTCCCAACCTGGGCATGTACCCCGATCGGGAATCAAACTGTGACCTCCTGGGTCATAGGTCAACATTCAACCACTGAGCCATGCCAGCTGGGTGAATATGGACATTTTTAAGACTGCTGACTACATCCAGTGTTATATCATTGTAGCTCTATGGTGAATGTTTGATAAATAGACCAATTACTGGAAGGCTAATCCATACTTTAACCACTCTTGTACCTCCAGGCTTCCCGATTCTGTATTTTCCATCTACAGTGTGACTACCTTGGTTTATGCTGCTTGAGACTCAGTGGCATTATTACTCACGTCACTGGTCAGAACAATTGTGGAAGTACATCAGAGCACTCTGCTCTATGGAACGAGGTGGTGACCTCCACTTCAGAGAGATCTGTCACACGAAAAGGAAACAGCTAAGCATGATCCCTGGGCAATGACAATTAGTGGTCACCCATCTGGAGAAACAACTTCCTCATAAGCATCCCAATCAAACTAACAATTGAACCATTCTTGTGTGTACCCTAAATCTCTGTAGTAACCACAGGCAACTCTGGGTTGTACAACTCACATGACACCACTATACGTAAAATGTCTTGCTTAGACACTTCCAATCTCTATGTTTTCACTGGCCAGGGCTGCCTATAAAAGGAGGGAAGATAGTGCAGATCCCAGAAGGAAGCCAGCAGAAGCAATTTCCAAAGCTCCATCTCAATTCTGCCCACACTCCTCTGCCTTCCCAGCATCATGAAGTTCCTTGGGGCTATGGTCCTTGTCTTCCTCTGCACCAGGGTCCTCTATGCCTACAAGGAAGGTGAGTTTGTTGTCCACTTTCCTTTAACAGCAGTTGCTCCCCACACTCTGGCCAGAAGTCAGGCCACATCTTCCAAGTCCTCTGGCCTGAGAACCCCCATGTAAAATTGAGAACTTCGAACAGGGTTTCAAGATAACGTTGTTTTCTTCAAGAGGGTTCAAATGGAGTCTATTGATCTGGGCTGCATGATGGGAGTTGAGAGGTTTTCTATTACTCTTTGGATGAGATCATTAAAGTTTTATTTATTGGTTTATTAGCATGAGGTAAAATCTAGGTCTATTTAGATCCTATTGGTGCTGGTAAGTTTTAGAATCACCTTAGCTATTCCCAAGAATTGTCCCTACTTTTACTCAGTTATCTTATGATTCAATGGATAGAAAATAAATTTTCCCCAAAGAGATTTAAGAAAAGGGAGTCAACTATCTAGAGTTTGGTTCCCTGTAGAGTAAGATAGAGTCCAAAATGAAGAGACAAACCAAAGAAGAGACTAAGGAAATTGATGAAAAACAAAAAAGCCAAATTCTTTCCAGTTTCCTTTCCCCCCACGCCTCATCTCTGAGCTATGCTTCCTCTCTGTATTTCTTCCTGACCCTCTGGGGCTTGCCTGTACTCCTGAACAGCTCCTGTTGTCCTTGTTCCCAGCAGAAAGAAGTTACATTGCATCCACCTGCTGCATGTCCTACACATCCCGGCAGATCCCCCGCAGATTTGTGGCTGCCTATTTTAAGACCAGCAGCCAGTGCTCCCAAAGTGGTATTGTGTAAGTATCAGTCCCCTTGCCCATCCGTGGGGTGACAGAGGACACAGGAGTCTGAGTGGGGAGCAGTTCACAAGTGCACCAGCTGTTGGATAAGGAGCCGTCCTGGGAAAGCCTAGCCCTCTGGGGGCCTTATGTGCATGCGGGACAAAGAGAGAGGCCACTGGAGCTGTTTCTTGATGTGACATGGGGCCTGCAGGGAGCCAGAGAAGGTGTGCCTAGAAGTAGAGGAAAGAGAGAAGAGAAAGAGACAGCAGAAAGGAGGTGGCCTTAGGTTATCTCCATAAATCACTCAGGAGCAAAAGTCCCTGAGGTTTGGGGAATGATTCCTTGATAAGGTGGACCAGCTCTGAGCTGCCCACAGGGATGAAGATGAAGGGGCCACAGGTGGTCAGGTGTGTCCTTCCTCACCCTCTACATAATACTTCTGCCTTCTCTACAGCTTTCTCACCAAAAAGGGCCGGCGTATCTGTGCCAATCCCAGCAATGCCTGGGTTCAAGAGTACATCAACAACATGGAGGAGGCTCCCGAAGCAGCCTAGAGGGTCAGCGTCCCAGTGGGCAGCAGAGACACGGACTAAGGGGTGTCCCTGCAACCCCAGAAGTTCCCTGTCCTGTGAGTCCTTCCTCCCTCCACTAACCACATTCTGAAAGCTTTCTTTAATTTAGTAAGGCATTTAAATATTGTAAATCGTCTTCTTCATTTGACGCTTTCTTTGAGAAATCACTATAGCACCCTCTTGTCCCCAAATCCTTTCACAGTCAAGCATACAGTGGTGGATTCAAGCTCAGGGTGATGGTGAATGACTGTGCCCCTGTCTCTGGGTAGACATTGGACCAAACCTATCCACAGATGCTGTTGAGATGGTGTAAGCCCTTTGCTCTGTTAAAATCACCAGAATAATAAAGATTCTTTTTGTTTTCTTAAGCACATATTGGACTGCTGGTTATTCTGTTATTTTTTTTGTTTCCCCTGGTCAATCATTTTCACTAGCTGGAAGGAATGAGATGGAAGGATTAGAGGCATCCGAGCAGGAAAGGAAGGCAAGAGAAAGGGGTGAGCGTCGTTCCCACAACACCAGGCTTTAAGCCTGTGATACGTTGCTCACAGGTTGAAAACGAAGGAAAGTATTAAAAACAAATGCAAATGTACATGGACCAGGGAATTCCATCATTTAAATGAACACCAAGGCAAATCATTCCATCATGCATATTTATGAATTTTCATAAATCTGGCTTTCTTATGAATGAAGACTGTCCTCCTAAATGCTTCTTCCCTTCCCCATTGCTTCCAAACTAACTGAGGCTGGCTGGTCTGTGCCAACCCCAGTGAGTGTCTGGGTCCAGGGGTGCATCAGGAACCCAGAGCTGAACCCAAGGGGTCCAGAAAGAAAGAGCCAGTCCACCTGTAGGTTGGGGAGCGAGACCTGAGCTAGGAGAATGGCATTGCAACTCCAGAAGCTACCTCCCTATGGGTCTAACTCCATCTCCCACTAACTAAACTTTGGATCCTTCCATACTTAATTTTTTTATTTATTTGAGTTATTTCACCTTTATTATACATTTAGCATTTTGAATTATGTTTTTTATTAAATGTTTCCTCTAAGAAATCACATAGTACACAGTGATTCAAGGCGATGTTGAATGATTGTGCTAAATCTTCTCTCTAGATATTGGACCAAATCGATCAACAAATAAGAATTTATAAATGTTCATTTTCAGCAAATATTTGATCTTTGTGCTATGTTATAACTTTTTTTTTAAATATATCTTTATTGATTTCAGAGAGAGGAAAGGAGAGGGAGAGAGAGAGAGAAACATCAATGATGAGTCATTGATCGGCTGCCTCCTGCACGCCCCCGACTGGGGATCGAGCCCGCAACCCGGGCATGTGCCCTGACCGGGAATCGAACCCCGATCGCCTGGATCCTAGGTCGACGCTCAACCACTGAGCCACATCCAGACGGGCTGTTATAACCTTTTTAATAATAAAGATGCTTCCATTTATTTAAAAGTAAGTCTTGGACTTCTGGGCATTGTTTTGGTTGTTTTCTTGAACATCAATAATACTGTTTGGGAGGGGTGAAAGGGGAAGTTTAGAAAAATTGGAGAAGTGAGAAAAGAGAAGACATACGACTGTAATTACCACACACCTTACAGTGGAGACAGCATCCTGGAAAGCCAAAGCAGACATAATATGCTATAAATTAAACTATAACTTATATTCCATAAAATAAAATCGACAAATTACATGAACAAAAAAGCAAGACTCCTTCATGTGCATCTTTGCTTTTTAAAAATAACTCAATCTTTCTTAAGAATAAGGACTTACATTTATTGAGTTTAATGTAATTAAGAACTTTTCTGCATTGGCTCATCTTGTCCTCAGAATATCACTGTGCTGCATACACTGTCGTTGCCCCAGTTGGTAGGTCAGGAAACACACCTATCAACTCAGAGAGCTTAGGTTAACTTCTCCATGGCTATATAGTTAGCAGTGTTGGGATTTAAACCTGGGTCTCTGTCCCATGCTTTTAACCATCAGATCCCTGTCTCTCAAAGTGATGTTCCATCTGGAACAGATTTAATCTGACATTCCCTGTTCCGTGATGTGGGCATTCTGCTTCCAACTAACTATGAGATCATCCTCTTGGGTAGACAAAGACAAGATGACTCAAGTCTCCTCTACCTAGTACCATGTCTTCACTTTGCTTAAACTTATCAAGCCAAAAGTCAGAGGGCAGGCAAAGTCTCTCTCCTTGACATCTCTTTCCCTTCCCCTTGCCCCTACTCAGGTACACTCAGGGTACACTCGCAAATATGTTATCTATGTAGAATCTAATTAGATATTGAGAAGACTCCATCTTTCCTTGATGGCACCCCCAATTTCTACAAGCATTTCCCTTGGAGTTCTCTCTTCTGCCTTTATGGAGTGGTGAAGCTATAACCCTCCCTGCCCTGGGCAGTAATTCTTTCCTCTCCCCTCGCTTCAACATCCTGCTTCAATAGACTGGAAGGGTGGGGAGAGGCATAGGCCATCTGTCTCCGGGGATGTCCTCTCTGGAGCGGGCATATGACATGCTCTTTTTTGAATAAGACAACAGCTTTTTGCAATGGGATAAAGTACAGTCAACATCTTGGGAAATCACAAAAATTTCCAAAAAAAAAACAAAACACGCAGACAACAGTGACACTGCCTAATGCTGGAAAAATGAAGGCAAACAATCACTTGTAAGATTACCCCAGACCTCTGCAACTTAGGAAACCCTCAACTGCTCCTCCATTTTAGAAAAAAATTATACAGCTTCTATGAGTTAATATTCTTCATGTGTCAAGAACAAATTAATAAGAAAATAGCAGTTATATTACATACCAGAGTACTGATCGTTACAATTTTACTTTTAAAAGAAATGAATGTTTTCCCTTTCCCATTATCTTTCCTTATTACTATTAGAATCGGTGGCACTGGAAACAACAGGCATCTAGGGGGTTGGTTACAAATGCAGAGTGAACTCCACGCCAAGTCCTCCTGTACACAGGCATGCCAAGCCTCCATCCACATCAGGGCCTTTGCATTTGCTCCCTCTGACTTTCCACTATTTTCATCTCTACCTCCAAAGACTTGCATACAAATGTTTATACTAGTTTTATTCAAAATATTCCCCAGTGTCATTCAAAATGAAACCGGAAGCTCATCAAGTGGTGGATGGATAACCCAATTGTGGTACAGTCAGTTCTGCTAAAACATGACACGTGCATTCCTAGAAATCACAGTATTATGCAAAATTATAAAGGAAAAACCCCAAGGCTTAGGGGAAATGGGATTGGGTGCAACACACAAGCACTTCATCAGTGACACATTAAAAAACAACAGGAGCCCGGCCGGTGTGGTCAGCGGTGGAGCACCAACCTAGGATCCAGGAGATCATGGTTTGATTCCCAGTCAGGGCACACGCCCGGGTTGCAGGCTCGATCCCCGGCCCCGGTCAGGGCGCATGCGGGAGGCAACCAGTCAGTGTGTGTCTCTCTCTCAGACTGATATTTCTCTCTCTCCCTCTTTTTCCTTTCCACTCTCTCTGAAAAGCAATGGAAAAAATATCCTTGGGTAAGGATTAAAAAAACAAACAGGAATCCAATAAAAATGGTAGCGTAGTTTTACACACGCTCAATAACTAACATAAGTACTACAGTAAATGTAGCACTTTAATTTGAAAAAGACCTGAAGTTTGCTTGTGGAAGTGAGAATCAGAAGGGCCGTGGCTTGTGAAGCGGTAGAAGGAGGGTTATGTGAAATCAGGAGAGTTGTAGCTCCAGCTGTAGGCGGGTGTGGCTCACAGCGCGTGCAGTGGACTGAAGCAGCTGGCAGGTATTCAAAATGTGTGTGCTTTGTGTTTTCCTACGAGGTTTGTTTGCCTAGTGTTTTTCACAGATAAAATCATGTATAAGCAAATGCAAGAACTTGTGTTATGCTCAAATTGTTTCCTAATATATCAATCATATTGAAAAATAAATTCACATTTTCTAAGTAAGCATTATAGCAAACTAACTATACATCCATAAATGGAATATTACTCAGCGAGAAAAAGGACCCAACTACTGATACATGCAACAACACGGCTAAACCTCACAAGCATAGTAAGCAAAAGAATCCAGACTGAAAAGGCTACATATTGAACTACTCTATTTACATAGTATTATGGAAAAGGTGAAACTTTAGGGATGGAAATCTGATCAATGGTTACCAAGAGCTGGGGAAGAGGGAGGGTGCTGACTGAAAAAGGGGTACAAGGGAACTTTTTTGGAGTGATGGAAATATTCTCAATCTTGACTGTGGTGATGGTTATATGACTTTTTACAAAATTCTTTATGCATTTGTCAAAACTCATCAAACTATACACTTAAAAATGGTCAATTTTTTCTGTATTTAAACTATCTATAACTCAGAAGCCCCTCCCAGACATACTCTAGGGGCCCTGTTCACATTTATTTTAAATTTATATACGTTATAGTTGTAATTCCTTTTCAATTTCGAATTATGCTACTGACTAAATGTTCCGGGGAATCACGTGGCCCCACTTACTTCCCTTCACCTTTTCCCCCCAGTCACACAGGGGATTTCAGTGGCTGCAATAAGCAGGGTCTAGGCAGCCACTGTAAGAAAGTCATCAAACCTGCAATATGTGTTTACTGTGAGTACCAGTTCTGGGTCCTGGGTTTGAAAAGAATAAACTTTTCCTTCTTCCCTCCTTCCTCCTGTCCTGGGTTGCTCCGTCCAAATTTAATTAAATACCAAGTTTGAGAAGTGTTAATATTAGAGAGGGCATGGACCAACTGATATGCACACTCTGCCGCCGGGAGTGTGAACTGGCCCTATCACGTTGGAAAGGATGTCATCACCTGTAGAGAAAAGGTAAGCATAGCCAACCTTCCCTAATACGTCCTGCAGACACTGCTGCACGTGCACACCAGGAACCATGCGCAAGGATGCTCGCAGCAGCCCTGCTAGCATTAGCAAGCATGGAAGGGGGCAAAGGAAAACGAAATTGTGGTGTAGTCAGACACTGAAACATCAGCAGGAGTGAAAGCAAGCATCTTACAGCCACACGCAGTAACACGGGTGAATCCCAGAGCGTATTCTTAGAGAGAGAGAAAAGCTGTGGAAAAATATACATAATAATGATTCCATTTATATAAAGTTCAAAAACATACAAAGCTAAAACTACATTGTTTAAGATTCACCTGTACCTGGTGAAACTAGAAGAAAAGCAAGAGTACAGTGTAAACAATATTTGGGAGAGAGGTCGCTCGGAGGGAGAATTGCAGAGGGGCAGGGGGTGGAGGGCGCGGGGATATCTGTCCTGCTGTTACTCTTTACACTCAATCCACATTTAATGTCTACTCAATATTAAATAAAAATAATTATAAAACGATAAAAATCAGGTTATAAAAAAGAACATTCACTATGACCCCATTTTTTGTTTAATCATATGTGTATGTAATACCTATAAGGATTACAGAGAGAAAAATGCCCAGAAAAATCACATACCAAACCAGTCATGGTGGTAAACAGTGAGCTTTTTCTTCTTTCATTTTCTTCAACATTCTAGAAAAACCATGCACCATTTTGTTTTAAATTACATATACAAATTTATCAGGAAATAAAATTGTTCTTTATATGTCAAAGCATGGGTTATGAAATAGTTGGGGGTTTTTAATTTTGGGGGGTTGGTATGGTCTCATCTAGGAAGAAAGCATGCAGAAAAAAGACAAAGATACATCTAAAAATGTTACTGTGGGATTACAGGGGGTTTCTACTTCTTTTTGCCTAAGTATTTCTAAATTTCTCCACACCGTTGCTTTTAAAACAATGAATCATGATGAAGGCTTTTGTTTTCTTTTAAGAATGAATTGTCAAAGGTTCAGTGCCTGTTTAAATTCATAGAAGACCCAATGCATCTTGTTCATGACTAACTTTCTGGTTCCTGGACAGTCTTAGGCTCATACTACGCATTCAATAATTATTTTTAGAATAAATGAAGGATTAAATGAGTGAGTTAGGAAATGAACAGTGTTAACTAAACAGGTGAAAGAACACTTGGTCTCCAATTTATATTTGTCCCTTCTCTGTCCATTAGTCTAGAAAGGGCATAACTCCCACAGTTAAGAAGAAAATGAAGTCCAACATGGGAAGGTAGATTGTATGGCTTTTCATTCCTTGTTTGGACGAAGTCCTTTCTAACAGCTGAGACAATGTACAGTTAGAGGCTGATAGTTCTGGATTGGTGGGGGGCAGAGAGGTTGTAGAACATTGAAGACAAGCACACAACAACCAGCTTTCCAGGAAAAAGAGGGGGAAGGAAGGCAGATTCCATGAATTTTAGTGTGGTCAGCTACGTCTGTTCTGGGCAAGAGTCTCTACCTATGCAATTCTTGGCAAGAAACCCTTTGTCAACACTTTAAAAAGGAAGTGCTCACTGCAAGTCAGCACGGGTACAGCCAGGGCGGGTCAGGCTGGAGGGACCACTTCCCTCTTTGGCAGTACGAACATCTGAGGAAGGGTGGGCTGGAAAGAGCTGTAGACAAACTATCTGATCTTCAGCACTTAACAAAAGTGCTGTGATCAGACAGGAAAAGAGTAAAGTTCAGGAAACTGAAGTACAATCTGCTGTGAGCCTGAACCATTGTTGCATGCGCCAGTGTGCAAAAACAAAGTTCAAGCCTTAACTTTCCCCAAGTCCCCCTCCCCCACCCCAGCTCTTCTTTGAATATGGGAAGTAGAGTCAGTCAAGCAAGACTGACGCTCCAGAAGGAGGATACATGTTGCCAACCAAAGACCAAAGCTCGAAAAACAGATGACTTGGTGTCATCCGTTCCAAGACTCAAAGAGACCCAAGCAATGGTATGAATCAGCTTCTTCCATCCTTCTGCCCATGTGTGTCTCCTACATCCCCCACATCTGATGTTCTGCTAGCCAAGGGGACAAAGGCCACTGTCTACCACCCTCCCTCTCCAATACACACACAGTAGCCCACAGTCTGCAGGGAGGAGGCATCCATCTAAGTGTCAGTTTCTCTCCCTACTTATGCTCTTAATTTGTTGGGAGAAAGCAGGCAGCTCAGCCCCTCTCCATCCACCTAGGGGAGGGGGAGTGAAGTCGAGGGGATAGGAATCCATGGACTTTTCTTCTTTGTGTTTCCTTAAAGCAAGTGACAAGAGCTCATGTTAAATCCACACACTTACTCTCCAGGATATAGCTACCCAGGGTCCCACTAGAATATGAGCCACACTGGCTTGCTTTGTCGCTTCGTCGCTACCTGCAGGGCCCATGTGAATGAGATGGTGGTGAAATGAGATGCAAACTGTTGAGTCACCAGACCCAAGGACCTGGACAATGGACCTCATCTCTAATCACTTTCATCCTCACTCCCTTCTCTCCAGGAACTCGCTCTTCTGTCTGTTACTCAAATGTGCCAAGCCCGTTCCCACCTCTGGGTCTTTGCCCTTGCCCTCTACCCGGGCAAGCTTCCCCCTGATCTGTGTGAGTCTGGCTCCTTCTCAAAGAGCAAGTTCTAGATGAAATACCCCTTCCCAGTGGGCTCCCCTGACCAGCTTGTTAAGCAACTTCTACCCAACCCTCAGGCACTCTCTAATACATGGCCCTGGTTTATTTTCTTTCTAGCTTTTAACTCCATCTTCCACTACATTGTCTGTCTCCCCCACTAAAATTTGAGCACCTGAAGAGCAGGGGCCTTGCCCGTCTTGTCTGTCTCTGTATCCCCAGGGCCTAGAAAGCGCCCCGGCATCAATAAACATCTACTGAGTGCATGAACATCTGCCTTGAGGAAGGCCTCAAGATGGGCACATAAGGAAGACTTCACTCACTTAGGTCCTTTATGCTACATATGCCTTTCAGTAACCATGTGTAACTTTAAAAACTTAATTAGATTACTCAAATGTTCCCATAGCTCGTAAATAGTGGATTTTGGGACTAAAAACAGTGCCTCTGACTAGCTCATAAATTCCTGCTGTTTCCATTAAAACAGGAGTTCAAATTTTTCTTTCTAGTGGAAGAGCATTTTCTTTGCAAACAACTTTATCTAGAACCCCATTATATAAAACTGATAAAAACATAGGTGCTTAAATCAAAACCACAATGAGATACGACCTCACGCCCATTGGTATAGCTACTACCAGAAAAACAAAAACAGAAAATAACAAGTGTTGGTAAGGATGTGGAGAAATTGGAACCCTTGTGCACTCTTCATGGAAATGTAAAATGGTACAGCTGCTGTGGAAAACAATGGCAGTTCCTCAAAAAATTTAAAATAGATTTACCATATAATCCAGCAATCTCACTTCTGGGTATATACCCAAAAGAACTGAAAACAGGATCTCAAAGAACTGTTTGTATGCCCATGTTCATAGCAGCACTATTCACAATAGCTAAAATGTGGAAGCAACCCAAGTGTCCATCGACAGGTGAATGGAATATATTCATTCTTAAAAAGTAAAGAAATTATGACATGCTGCAAAGTAGATGAACCTTGAGGACATTGTGCTGAGTGAAATAAGCCAGTCACCAAAAGACAACTACCATATGATTCCACTTACATATGAGATACCTAGAGTAATCCATTTCATAGAGATAGAAAGTAGAATGGTGATCTCCAATGGCTGGGAGGAATGGGGAATGAAGAGTCATGTTCAATGGGTATACAGTTTCAGTTTGCAAGATGAAAAAAGTTCTGTGGATGGATGATGGTGATGATCGCACAATATATTAATGTATTTAATACCACTTAAAATGATTACAATGGTAAATTTTATATTATGTGTATTTTACCACAATGAGAAATATTGGGGGGGAAATCCCACAATTGATTAATCTGAATTTGGTGGGAGTGGAGGTAGCAGACAGCCACATCTGCTCAACCTCTGAGCAGAGTGACCAACTCCTCTCTGTGTCAGCACTGAAAGTCCCACATTCCAGGAACCCCCTTCATCCCAGGCAAACCAGGATGGTTGATCACACTACCTCCCCAGTCACTGAACCATTGTGTCGCTCTACAGGGACCCTGCACCCAAACTTGAGGGTGACAAGACACAATTGTATTGTATGGAGTTGTGTTCCGGGGCACAGATCTGATTGCTGCACTGCGAATGATGCCTCAGGGGCTGTGCCAGTGGGTATTACCCCAGAGTCACCTCCAGGGAAGGGAAGGGATGAAAACACCTGCAACCTGTCCTGGCCCAAACCATAGGGCACAGCCTCACTACCCTGCCTCTAGCTCCCGGAGCCTGACCCAGAAGGAACTCGTCCTCAGCCCCAAAGCAGTTCTGACGGAGCCAAAAACCCTGTGCACTTTCCTTGGTTGCTAAGGATCTGACCAAGCTCCCTGTGCTGGGCAGGGGGCAGGGGGCAGGGGCCTTCAGCTCAGCATAGGCGAGGGGTTGCAGTCCAGTCCTGACTGGTGGGGCCCATCCATCCCGGAATCCCCTCTGGATCCTTCTCCCTACTCCCAGCCCCCATCAGGCCTGAGTCCACATGCCTATCCTGTTGGGCCCTGGAGGTGCTGAGCCTGAGACAGTGGTCCAGGCCTCTGAACCCATCCACGCCTGAGGATGGGCTCACCGAGGGGGCTTGACCAGGTTCCCTGGGGAGGGGCAGCAGTGGAGGGCAGTTTCTACTGCAAAGCCCTTGGTCTCTGGGCTCCCCCCCTACTACCGCCCTCAAGGCGCAAGCCAAATGAAACCTAGGGCCATTCTCTGCCTTCTTTTCTTCAAATAAACTAACTCAGCACTAATATTTTAGATATGTCAGCAGTCACAATTCTCAAGAAACAAAGCTCTCATGCAATTGTGGATTTTTCTATCTTGTGATTCCTGACCAGCACCCTCTTACAAAGTAGGCCCAGAGCCTAGACTTCAAGGAGTCAGAGAACCTAGGAGTCTTCAACCCAGAAGGATGAGGGCCGGCTTGGCTCTCCTCTTTTATTCCTCAGAACAAAGAGAACACAGTAGCAAGAGGCAGAGAGCTGCAGAGAGGTGTGGGTGGTCCAGAAAAGGCTGCCTGGGGGTCCCTGGAAAACACGCCGCACCTTCACCAGGCACCTCTCCCCATTCCTGGGCAGAACTCATTTCTCTCTCCTCTGGGGAGAGGAAAACCGGCCTCTGCATAGAGCCTCCCTGGCCCTTGGAAATCCAGCAGAGAGAGCTGACCCAGAGCCATCCAGGCTATCTGTCCAGCCACCTCCTGGGGATGGACACATGTGAGCGCAGGCTGGGGGAGACAAAACCACAAAGGATCAAGCTATCTCCACAGATTAGATGGGGTTTTATAATATTTGAATTGGTTGTCAACCTTTAAAAGTCGGAAACATTTGAAAATCTAAAGGGCGTATTTATTTTGCAAATATGGAAGACCAAGCAAACCTGAGCTCGAGTTTCCACACAAGATAGCCTTTAACTGGAACTGAGGTGGTGAGTGTTGTCCTTTTTAGACAGGGGTACACTTCCCTGCACAACCTGTATTATATAGCACCTCTCTCCCCCCACAATTCCTCAACCTCCTACCCCACTTGTTTTTTCTTTTTAACTCCATAGTACTTATCAACTTGTATTGTACTACATATATACTTATTTGTGTTTATCTGTCTTCTTGCAATTAGGATGTAAGCTTCATGAGGGTAGGTATTTTTTAATACTTAATTCACTGCTCTACCCTCAGTGCCTAGAAAGTACCTGGTACAGAGTAGCCACTGGAAACTATTTGTTGAATGGATGGATGGGTGGGTGGATAGATGAGGTCACATAGGCTCAGAAACAAGCCTAAAGAGGAACGGACTGACAAGAGAGAACTTGGAACAACTCTGTCTTTCCAGCTGGGGCATAGCCACTACTGAACTTCATGGGACAGGTTCCAGAAATCAGAGTACAAGTGCAGTCACTGCCACTGTCATTCAGATGTGGCTCCTCATCTTAGTTATGGGGTGGGGGCGGGGGGAGCTTCTTGGCCCTGTGAAAAGCTGAGCAGATACTGAGTGTCCTGTGAATGTGGAACTATAATTGCCTCCGTCTGTGCTCCTTCTCTAAGCAGCCCTCCTCAGGAAATAAAATCTCCATTCTTTAAGCTGCTCAAGTTGAAGACAGGAAGTCATCCTTGAAACCTCTCTCCCTCACTCTCCCCCCCATCCAAATCCATCAACAAATCCTGTTAGTTCTGCCAAAATCTCTCTCCGATCCCTTCAGCTCTTCCACCACCACTCCAGTCCAGGCTGTCAGCCTCGTGACCTCATGAGGTGCCTCAGAACTGAATGAGGGTTTGGCAGGAACACAATCCAATTAGGCATCAGGAAGACCATGAAAATTCAGAGTTCAGTTATGCAGGAAGAAACTGCAGAAGCTACAACCTTAGTAGGGAGGTAAAATTCCATCCACAGTCACAGGGAAGAATTATAGAAACATCTAAGGGATTGATGGACTAGTGCCAGAGGAGAAGGTAATAAGTGTCCTACACTAAAGAAATGAAAAAATCTAGCCTCGCCATGAGGACTGTTTGCTACATCCTCGGTGGAGGTTCTGGCTTCTGTCTACATAAGTCACTCAGAAGAATTACTCGAGGGTATAATTAGATCATAGAAGACACCAACCCTTTCTAAAAGAAGTAAACTTCAAGACCCCTGTTGTCATTGCAACACTTAAGTTAGAGATTCAAGTACCCAGTCACAATGGAGAGGAATCACCCTTTAAGTGCACAGGCCTACGACTCAAGTCCTTTTTGACCAATAAGCAATCCCTGCTGCTGGGATGGTGATCCAATAGAGGCCATCAATAATTGGCCCAGTAATCTCAATTTGCTTAAGATAACAACACTATATTTACCCTAGTGGGTAAGCCTCAGAAAAGTCATAATTAAACATAGATAGGAAGCTGTAAATCATGCATAGAATATTAATACTCATATGCAAAAATTAGGAATAAATTTGCAATCATTGCAATCATCTACATGATTTTCAATTTAAAGCAATTATATTTTTCATATGGCATATCAGAGTACCTACCAGATTATCCTTGGCATTTTCATATAAAAGGTGTAATTAAATAATTATTTTATACTTATGATTTTGAGTTGAAAGATATAAGAGAATTTGGCTAAGTTAACAGAATACTGGAGTATTTAACACTACCTGAGTTTTCTATATTTATAAATTCAATTTATTATATTTATAGGAGTGAAGGTTCTGAGTGTTAAATTGGACATATAGAATTTTTTTTTAAATTCAACATATTAAATTATTGAAAACACAGCTTAAATTGTTTACAAAAATTTAATCAACAAAGTTGTGAATGGGACTGATTGCTTAAGGGCAGTATTTCACTCAATTAAGCATTAATCAAGGACCTCTTAAGTTTGATTAGCTTTATAAACAGGACAAGATGGGTAAAGCAAAAGGCCTCTAGGAAACTATTTTTTAAATTTATTGTTCTACTGAACTAATATTCATTAAAAAAAAATCAAAGTAATTGCAAATAGCCTCCTAGACACACACTTTACCTGCAGGAATGGAAAAATTCACATGTGCAGAAGCATCCTCATCTCTCACCTTGATGACCACAATATGCTCCACTTGGTCTTTTCACTTCCGTTCTTCCCCACCCCCTCCTTTCTCCACTGCAACCACCTGGAAATCTTCCGAGAGCTTCCCATTATACCTAGAATAAATTCCAAAATCCTTATAACACGTCCTGCCAGATACCCCATAATTGGGCGCCTTCCTGTCTCCTGAGGTTCATCTGGCCCCACCCTCTCTCTCGTCTTGGTATTCCAACCACACTGATCTTATTTGGTTACCTCAAACGCACTATCCTCGTTTTTGCCTCAGGGCCTTTGCATATGCTCTTCCCTCTCCCAGGATTTCAATTCCATCCACTCTTAGCTGGCCAACTCCCACCTATCCTTTAGGTCTCAAGTTAAATGATCCCTTCTTAGAGCAGATCTGCTTTAACCCTTAGTTTAAGTTTGGTCTCCAGTCATACTGTTTCATAAAATCCAGTAACTAGTCCTTCATAGCTCCTATCAGTCTTCTTACATTATGGCTCAAGGCTCCAAGAGTGAGTGTCCCAGTGATCAAGGTTGAAGTTCCATGGTTTCTCACAGACTAGTCTCAGGGGTCACATGGCTTACTCTGCCGACTGAAGAATAGTTACAAGCTGCCTTCGTTTCAAGAGAAGAGAACACGGACCCCACTGCTTGATGAGAGGAGTATCAAAGAATCTGTGGCCTTATTTTATAAGTGCCACAGGGATAAAAGCCAAGAGGTAAATGCTTGCCCTTTCTTCTCCAGGCAAAATATTCTGAGATGCATTCATAGGCTTTTCAAAAAATCCCAGCAGAATCAAGCACTAATCCTCCCCCCCCCCGCAACTGGTCCAACCCCTCACTCATGCTCCTGAGAATACTTCCCAATTATCCAGCCTCACCCAACCATTTTTGTGCTCTGCTTTCAGGGAAACCTAAACTAAGATAAGACCCTACCACATGCCAGTCACTAGGGAAGCCACAGTGAACAGAGACAAAACATCCCTTCTCTCATGGAGTTTGTGTTCTAGAAGAAGAGGCAGGCATTAAAAGATTTAGAAGTAAAATAAGTAATATGTTAGATTGTGTTACATATTGCACAGGAGAAAAATTATAGAAATTTGGGTGGGAAGATTGTAATTTTAGATAGAGTGTCCTAGAAAGACTTATTGAAAAGATAGAATTTGAGTAAAGACCTGAAGGAAGTTAGGGAGAAAGTAATACAAATACTTGAGGGAAGATTAACCCAAGCAGAAGGAACAGAAATCTGAGTCAGCCTGCATAACCGAAGCAAAATGAGGGGGAGATTAGAGGGGGAGAGTAGCAGGACAGGAAAACATACTGACAGCAGGGGTGAGATCACAGGGGAGCTTATAACAGAGCCAACAGGGGCCAGATCACATGAGGGCTTGTAATTTATTATAAAGGTTGGGCTTTACATTGAGTGGGATTGAAAAGCCATTGGAGGGTTTCAAACAGGATTAAATTGATCTGAATTCTTTTTTAACAGGCTCACTATGGCTGCAGTCGGGAGAATGAACTGAAGAGGGGCAGGGGCAGAGTAAGAAGCCAAGCCAGAGGTTTTTGCAAGAATCCCAGAGAGACAAGGGGGTTTGTGCCAGGTGGAGAGAGTGGAGTTGGTGAGGAACAATAAGATCCTGGACATGTTTTTGAAAGTAGAGCAAACGTTATTTATGAATGGATTGGGTGTGGGGTGTGAAATAAAGAGGAGTTAAGGATCGAGATTCTATACGAGGAATCACACAGCTGGGTTTACACATTAGAGCGTTCCCTCCAGTGGGCACCCCTGATAATAGGCTATTTGCCCATTTGAAAGGTGGTTGACTCCTGAGGGGAAAACTCTGATTTAGAGAATTAAATAAATCTCCTAGAGGAAGAATCCTTAAAGAAATACAGTCGCTCTTGTCTACCATAAACAAAAAGTCAACTAGGTATTCCCTCCACAAAAATGATTCATTTGGGGAGAAGGAAGGATTGCAATCTGGTACAAGCAGAGGACATTTACAAAGAGACAGCAAGGAGAAAGCAGTTCTTTTACTGAGGGGAAGGGGAAGTTAAGGGGAGGGGCCGCTTTAACCATAGAGCTCTGTTGCAAACCTGGTGTTTTTCCTGTAGGGCTTTTGTCACCCACATAGGATGTGAGAGCTCCTCCCATAGGGTCTCGGGATTCCTGCCTTCACTAATGTCTCTGTCATCAATTTTGACACACTTTTGCCTGTATCCATTGGGCAGTTGCGAAAGCCCCATGCCCTCAACTTCCTGTTGCATTCCCAGACTTGTTCCCTTATTAGAAGCATCGTGTTGTGAATTGTATAGTCAAAGAACAGCATCTGGCCTCTGCCCTGTGACTTCCTGATTCTTTTCTTCTTATAAATACAAGAGCAGAGCTGGGATCCCAGGCAGTCCGGGAGCAGAGAGCCCAGGAGTCCTCGGGCCAGCACTGCCTGCACACCTGGAAGATGAAGATCTCCGAAGCTGCCCTCTCCTTCCTCATCCTGGCTGCTGCCCTCGGATCCCCGGCCCATGGATCCCTGTCCCATCAACTTCAGGACTCTGGCTCCCATAGCCTAGGTGAGTGCAGTGAGCCTTCTCACTGGTGGCTCATGCGATGGTAACTTGCAGTTGGGTGGGGAGGCACAGAGGGACCCCCTCTGTTCTCCTGCGACATGGAGGTGAATTTGGCACCTGTTTAAAAGCAGCAGCAGTAAGGTATAGACCTCTCTCTCTGCAGCCTTTGGTCCCTGGGGAAAACTGTATACAGATGGCTTGGGAAACAGTTCTCCCTTTTCATGGCCAGAATTATTTCATATCTTCTCTTAGCTGATACAGGGCCATTATGTGCCAAATCAAAAAAATTGTGGTAAAATTGTAAATGTGAAGCAGCATAGAATCTTACGACGTTAGAACTATTATATCCCATGCAGTGTAAAACTATCATTTTGAAGAGGAAATGGGACAAGCTGGGCAAGTGGCTCACCAAGTCTACCTAACCATTCTATTTATTTATTTAACAAATAATATCTAGTGCTGCCCATGTACAAGCAGGCACTGTTCTAATTATCTAATAGATTTTAATACACTGAATCCTCCTAACAACCCTGTGGAATAGACTATCAGCAACTTGCATAGTTTTGCATATTATTACTATTCTCATTTGACAAATGAGAAAGCTGAGGCACAGAAGACTTAGATAACTTGCTCAATATCACACAGCCAGTAAGTGGTGGAGTTAGGGTATGAGCTAGTTAGGAAACTGTTCTAGAAAAACAAGTCCATTTAAGACTTGATTTTCCAAGCCCCACACACATCATATCAAGCATATTGACATGTACGCACATACCTCATTAGATATAATTCACAGGTAGCTATATAAGAAATGATCTAAAGGTTTAGTTGTGTTTGCCTAATTAGCATAATGCAGATCTACAATCCCTTACCCAAAACATTGGAGCTAGATATATTTTGAAATGCAGAATCTTTCAGGTTTTAGAAAGGTAACACAATATGATCCAGCAATTCCATTTCTGGGTATATACCCAAAAGAACTGAAAGCAGGAATATGAAGAGACATCCATGCTAATAGCAGCATTATTCATAATAGCCAAAAGGTGAAAGCAACCCAAGTGTCCAACAACAAAGGAATAGATTTTTAAAATGGTGTATATACATACAATGGAATATCATTCAGCCTTAAAAGGACAGAAATTCAGACACATGCTACAACATGTATGAACATTGAAGAGAGGTCTGTCTATACCTCACATTATGATAAATGAGAAAAGCCAGTAACAAAAAGATAAATACTGTATGATTCCACTGATATGAGGTACTTAAAGTAGGCAAATTCAGAGACATAAAGTAGAATGGTGGTGGCCGGTGGGTTGGGGGAGGGGGGAATGGGGAGCTATTGTTTAATGGGTACAGAGTTTCAGTTTTGCAAGATGAAAAAAGTTCTGGAGTTAGGCTGTGGTTATGGCTGTGCAATATGTGAATGTCCTAACCTATACCTTTGAAATGGTTAAAATTCGACCAGTTTGGTCTAAAATACAAATCTTCTGTTCTTCCTCTGAACCTAATAGCATTTTTAAAAATATATCTTCATTGATTTCAGAGAGAGGAAGGGAGAGGGAGAGAGAAATAGAAACATCAATGATAAGAGAGTCATTAATCATCTGCCCCCCACTGGGGATGGAGCCCCCAACCCGGTCACGTGCCCTGATCTCCTGGATCATAGGTCTATGCTCAACCGCTGAACCATGCCGTCAGGGCCCTAATAGCATATTGACTGTTCTTATATCTTTGATCTCACTCCACCTTCTCTTATTTGATGACTAGAGTCTAATAGGCTCCTGGATAGTCCCTATCCAGGACTGTTTTCCATTCATTCACCTAACAAATGCAGGGTGTGGCAAAAGTAGGTTTACAGTTGTATGTGAAACACAGAGTTTATTCTTGTATAATTTATTAATTGTTGTATTATTTTCCATACAAACAACTGTAAACCTACTTTTGCCCCACCCTTTATATATTTAGCAGGTCTAGATCACTGTGTGCATAGGGTACAAGGTCACAGACCCAAGACAAAAAAAAAAAAAAGGTTAAAGTTATACATTTTATAGTATGTATATTTTACCACATGTTCAAAAACTAAAAATATTTTTTAAAAGGTAACACAAATCTGCACATAACTGGACATTACTTACCATTCCTGCCAAGTCTGGGAAGCATACTTTAATCAAACTAATATTTCTGCAGCAAACAGGTATTTTACACTAATGGGTTAAAGACTATAAATGGCCTCACTTCACTTCGGGCAACATTGTGCCACCAAATCAGTTAGTGGGAAATTTTTTTGTTTCCAGAGCCCTGTGGATTCCAGAAAGCATGGAAAGCATTATGGACTGTATCACATGATGAAACTACCCGATTTATTTATTCATGTTGGATTTTCAGTTTGCTCGTTGTATTTAAAGTCAATAGAATGTTTTCATGTCTCAAATGTTTTCAAAAGTTCCCTGAAAAATCTCAGGGTGCCAATGGAGAAAATGGACCTGGAGGCAGGCCTAGAACCCAGACTGGCACCCAGTATCCCAGCATCAATGCCTCTGTCCCAGAGGGTTAGGCTGAGGAATGGGAGAGATCTCCAGGGAAGATCAGAATGTGCTACTGGTCCCTTCTCCAGAGATGGCCTCTCTTCCACCTGGCTGTCCTGGAGTCCACTCGCCCGGGGGAAGGGGTGCTCTCTGATGCCTCCCGCAGGTATTAGACCCTTCCACTTCCGGGAGAAATAGTCCTGGCCCTGCCTGGGTGCTCTCAGACTCAGAGCTCACCCCGGGGAGGGTGAAGCAAGGAGACACCTGCAGGTGCTACGAAGAGGAAAACACCCCTTTTGAGTCCTGTGCCTTCTCACCCTCCCCAGCACTTTGGAGGAAAGGATCTAGTTTTCCTCAAAAACAGACCTGGTCCTTAAATGGCCCTTTCTCTTACTACAGGCTTTCACCGTCCTTCTGAGTGCTGCTACTCCTACATCACACGAAAAATCCGATGCACATTCATGCAAAGTTATGTGTCAACGAGCAGTGGCTGTTCCAGGCCTGGAATCATGTAAGTACCAAGCGTACCGGCCATGTCTTGGGAGGGGGGACCTGACAACGGATGTATGTCCGGAGAAGCCCCACCCTCTGGATCCTGCAAGGCCAGGGGAAGTTTGTGCCCTCATTAGGATCCTGCAGAGCCTCAGATATGAGATGCTCCCCGTGAAGGGGGAGGCTAGGAAAGGAGGAGACAGCAGGAGCAAGGCCGTCCCAGGAAACTCCCATGAGCCACTAAGAGAGTCTCAGAGGCTGAGGGAGGGTCTCAGAGAGAAGACACCCTGAGCTCCTGCAGCAGAGGGAGGAAGGAACAAGCCGGGCTGAGTGGGGAGTCCGAGGGGCCGGGAGGATGAGGCTCCCCATCCTTAATTTGCAGAACCCTCCTCACCGTGTAATCTTTTCTCCCCCTGCATCCCCAGCTTCATCACCAAGAATGATCGGAAAGTCTGTGCCGACCCCACTGATGCGGGAGTTCAGGAGTGCATGGTGAACCTGACGCTGGGCTCAGACAAAAAGCCAACAATTTTGTTGGCAGAGAGATAGCAGGGGTCACCCACTCATCTCCATTCTCCTTACTTCACCTCCTGGGAGTTTCTTGGCCTGAATTATTTTTTCAAAAGCAACAATTACTGTTCTGTTTTGGTTACTAAAGCTATGTACTAATAAAAGGTATCCAATTTGACTTTACTAAATTTCTGAACTTTAGGAATTGCTGGACTTTGGAGTTGTGTTGTGTTTTTTTCCAAAATGAAACATCATAGTACAATTTTTAAAAATCTAAAAACATAACTCATTCAAATACAGATTGAATATGTCAGAGATGTACTTAACCCATTAATGAGGGAATCTGATTCTAATAAAACTGATTCTAATATCATCCGAGAAACAGATTTATGCAGTTAGTTGGGGGTGGGATTTTGGAATGTTGGTTAACTTAGAGAAAAACAGTAATATCCAATATTGTGACATAACTAACTTTTGGAATTATCTTTTCTCCTGGACATAAACCATTTGCTTCTATGCTGGACAAAAATCCACAAGTTAACATGTAATCTCACCAAGTCTGGGGCCTGATCAGTAGTAAACAGAAAATCAGAAGTTCATTCCCGCACTCACGTGAGGACTCTGGGTCAGCCTTTTAGACCAGGCTCCAATGTAGTCAAAAGGCGCGTGGTCATCCTGCTGCCTTCTTTCTGTTTGGCATGTTTTTTCTTAATAGAAATAACTTCCTAAAAGATGTCTTCTTTAAAGTTAAAGGACATTAAGGAAAACATTTCAAGTTGAAGTCAGTATCAATTTTACATTCATACCTATTAAAGCCTATACACTTATATTTATAATTAGTAAATGTTGGTCAACTGTCTCATAAAACTCAGAAGAAAGCACTGAATTCTAAACAACAAAGCTTTTCTATTTAAAAAAAAGTTCAAAACCTATATGCAGACTTTTTGGGTGATTCACCAAAAGAAATCAATAGGGGAAAAACTGATTGATAACCAAATACTCTTTATAATAATAAACCACTATTTAAAAACAAAACAAAACACCCTGAGACAATGATTAAAACTGGAAATGACTGTCATGCCAAAGAGATAAAACACAAATTCACAGTATATCCCATTCTGCCTACTCAAATAACTCATCTTTGAAGGTTTGACTACAGTGTAGAAAGGTTTCTTTTCCTCCATCATTTGGGAGCGGAGGGATGGGTAGGAGAGGGGCGGGGAGAAGGGGTAAAGCACACGTGTACATACAATTGAAACAAGCATTCCAGGTGATTTTTCTGCAGGTGGTCCTAGGGCCTCACTTGGACACATCATTGTAGGAGGTGAGGGCGAACAGGCAGCCAGCTGGTGGACCGGTGAAGGGGAAGAGTGCCTTAGTGTACCTCAGCCTTCGCGGGTGCCTTTCTTTCTTCCCCGCATAAGGGGAAATCCCTAGTTCCCTGACTGCAAGCGCAGATTCTGATTGCGGGGCCCTGGCTCTGATATGCGAGGAGGAAGGAGGGGTGTGGCCAGTCAGGCTTTCACTGAGACTATCAGAGAGCTTCATTTAGGGGGAAGAGAGGGTTGGGTCTTCTTATCTTTGACCAGAAGTTATCCAGAGTACTGCCCAACTCGCTGTCTGGCCCACTGTCCCCTCTGGAAGACTCCCAAAGCAGATACCCTCTTCTTTTCTATTTTTCTTTTTTTGTTAATCCTCACCTGAGTATATTTTTTTCCATTGCTCTTCAGAGAAAATGGAAGGGGGAGGGAGGGAGAGAGAGAGAGAGAGAGAGAGAGAGAGAGAGAAACATCGATGTGAGAGACACACATCGACTGGTTACCCCCCACATGCGCCCGGACCTGGGGCAGGAATCGAACCCGAAACCAAGGTACGTGCACTTGACCAGGAATTGAACCCACAATCCTTTGGCACATGGGGCTATGCTCTAACCACTGAGCTACACTGGCCAGGGTGCAGATATCCTCTCTATATAGAGCACTGTGCTTATAGATTTATCCTGGGGCCAACCCTGCACCTGACGGTCCTGAAGTAGGGACTGGCAAGGTCCTGGCTTGTTCTCTCCACCTGAGCTGCTTCTCCCAACACCCACTGACTCTGATTTTTGTGTTACCCAGAGGCCTGTTGAGAAAATGCTTTTCCAATAATCTCTTCTTTCACCTAGATGAAGATATGTTTTTTCAGTCTCCTTGTATTTTGCCATCGAGCTGGCACATGTCCTTTATATATAAAACAGAAATTTCTTACCTTATGATCAGCTGATGTCATCTTTTCTGATCCCCTACTGCTACTATGAATCTATTTCTGTTTTCATATATAGGGTGTCCCCCAAAAATGTGTACACACACTTTGATTATAAAGACAATGTTTATTAAAATACATTTCATTTTCAAAATTGAGCTATCAGCTGTTAAAGTGTGTATACATTTTGGGGGAATACCGTGTATATTGTCATTTCAATGGCAATTGGGGAGGTGAAAGAGGCAAACACAGATGCTTGGGGTTCTGGCCTAAATTTTTACCCATTTGTGATCTTTCCTGTTGCTCTCTTTACTACACTATATTATGTTGAATTCCGAAGCTTGGAGATAAAATCAACCCACTGAGCTCTGGAATATATGACTGAGTGATGGCAACAGTAGCTTTTGGCTTCTCCAGTGCTTTTGTTTCAGTGTCTTGGGGAAAATGTTTAAGAATGTTGGATTAAGACTGTGCTGGACCTAAGAGGAATGTGTACGGTTTCATTGGTTCTCTGGCTGCTCAAGTTGTTAGCTCAGCAGAGTGAAATGGAGAACACAGGCTACCTAAGCAAGGATTTGGGTCATGACGATGGCAGCTGAACAGAAATGAAGGACGGGAACCAAGAATCTGGCAATCACAGGTCTTTGAGGTCCTGGAGAAGACAATGACGTTGTGACTAGGTCAATTGCGTAAGACTCACATACTCTCTTTCCACAGTTCCTCAAAAACAGCATTTTTTTTTTCTTTCTTGTTTTCTTTGGTGCTTCTGCCAGAAACACCCCTCCTCCCAACTCTTCCCAGCAAAACTCAACCCAACCTGCAAGGTTCGATTCAAGGGCAGCCATAAAACCTCCCCTCACTATCCCAGCCACAGCATCCATCTCCCTTTCTCTGGAAGCCTAAAACATATTTACTGTTACTCAAACAGATAACTATTGAGTGACTCCTCTGTCATACACTGTAGGCATTGCAAAATCCATGAGAGAAAAACAAACTAGATTCCAGCCCTTCAAGAATATTTCAGTATATGAAGAAGACTGAAAATAGCAAGATATGACATCTGTGTCCAAGAATCATAGTTAATTCATCACTAAATCTCCAATTATGCAACACTGGGTTAAAATTATGAGGTTGTCTGTGCCCTAGCCAGGTTGGCTCAGTGGTTACAGCGTCAGCCAGCGGACTTAAGGGTCCAGGGTTCGATTCCAGCCAAGGGCATGTACCTCAGTTGCAGGCTTGATCCTGGCCCTGGGTCAGGGCACGTGCAGCAGGAAACCAATCAGTGTGTCTCTCTCTCTCTCCTTTCCACTCTCTGAAAAACAACAGAAAAAATATTCTCGGGAGAGGATTAAAAAAGAAAAAAATTATGAGGTTGTGTGTACTGAGGGCAACCAGCCTGGGGCTCAGGCCTCCCCAAGCCCCAGTCAGGCTGCCCAAGGGCCAAAGAGACCAAAATATTGAAGCACACCAGTTCGGAAGCTATACTACAGGCATACCTCGGAGATACTGCAGGTTCAGTTTCAGACCACTGTTATGCTGGTGGAGGGTCTTGCTTTCAATTTGTAATATAATGCAACATCTGTGAAATGCGATAAAGTGAAGCTCGCCCTCGCCGGTTTGCTCAGTGGTTAGGGCTTCCCAAAGCCCACGGACTGAAGGGTCCCAGGTTTGATTCCCACCAAGCACATGTACCTCAGTTGCAGGCTCAATCTCAATTCCCGGCCCCAGCTGATGGGCAAGCAGGAGGCAACCAGTTGATGTGTCTCTCTCACATTGATGTTTCTGTTCTCTCTCTCTCTCTCTCTCTCTCTCTCTCTCTCTCTCTCTCTCCTCCCTTCCACCCTGAAAAGCAATGGAAAAAAAATATCCTCGGGTGAGGATTAAAAAAATAAGTGACGTGAAGCTCAATAAAATGAGGTGTGCCTGTGTAGACCAGGGCTTCTGAAACTTCAGTATGCATAAGAATCACCTGGAGGGCTTATTAAAAAAGATTGCTTGCTGGATCCCATGCCAGAAATCCAGATTCAGTAGGACTGGGTGGGGGCAAAGAGTCAGCATTTCTAACAAGTTCCCAGGTAATGCTGATGCTGCATGGTAAAGTGGACATTTAAAGAGGAACTCTCACTCTTAACTTCGTAACTTCAGTATTACTTGCAAGTTTTTTCTTTTCTTTTTTTTTTAACAAGGGGAAGGGATTTACTTTTTAGCAGCATTTCACAACTGCAGTCATGAAGCTCTCATGTTTCATGAATTAACATATAAGACAAACTCTGAACTACCCTACAGTATATTTTCTTCTAAAATAAAAAATAATATATATGACAAAAACCTAATAAATATACATATCATTGTAAAACAATCTGCTTTTAAGAAATTATGTGCCCAGCCTGGCCGGGCGTGACTCAGCGGTTAAGCGTCGACCTAGGATCCAGGCGATCAGGGTTCGATTCCCGGTCAGGGCACATGCCCGGGTTCCGGGTTGCAGCCAATCAATGACTCTCTCATCATCGATGTTTCTAGCTCTCTCTCTCCCTCTCCTTTCCTCTCTCTGAAATCAATAAAGATATATTTAAAAAAAAAAAAAAAAGAAATTATGTGCCCATTCATGAGTGCCAGCAAGTGAGAAGGGAGGTCAGCTCCTGTTACTTGCAACTTTTATAAAAAGCACTGTCAGATGTAAGAACATAAGACCCTTCCCAAGCTCCACTGAAAATAAAAATGAACCTTACAAAACACCCTTCAGCCCCATACATTTTTATATATTTACATTTCATGCTCTGCTAAAATTTGCAGAAATGAAAGCTTTTGCAACACAGCAATACAAGCAAGAACTACATTAGATACTTTTGTTTCTAAAGTCTCTTAGCCATTTTCCCAGAATGTGCTTCAGCTTTGCAGCAAATACCTTTTGTTACTTTGGCTTCCCAAAGCCCAAGTCCCAGACATATTCATAAAACTCACAAATAGATTTCAAGATTTTTTTCCCCCAAAGACAAATTGATCCTACAAGAAATTCAGGTTCTAGTTGTCAGAATTATACCACCTCAAGCCTAAATTCCTGCTAATGGCCTTCTCTCCTGTGGTAATCCACACTGCGCACCACCCCTGAAGTCTGTTTTTCACAAATGCCAATTTTCATTCCATAAACTTCTGCACAAGAAGTTATACTGTCAATCAAATCCATTATTCCTCAATATGGGCACTTTTATCTTATTCTATTGACCTTTAAACTATTTTCTACTAACCTTCAGTCCCTATTATTTCTGAATTCTTTTACCATTTCATTGCCCTTCTAGTCTTTTTTCTATTCAGCCTCAACCTCTACAGAAATCCTCCCTCAATACCTCCAGCCCACAACTGACCTACATCATTCTGGACCATCTTTTGGTGTGTCACAGAGTTCAATGCTTCTTTATTTTCTATTGCTTTCTAATTTAACAATCAATAAGTATATAATTTTGCTTTCTAAATATAATAGTTTTTGGTATTTTCATAACCTCCACCTCTTTCTGTTTACTCTTTGTCTTCTAAGAAGTATAAGACTTAAAATATATTTTCATTTCACATACTAAGATTACAAACAATAATTTAATTTATATGTATAGGACAAAGTACAAAAATTTTTATAGTAATGTATTCATTTAAACATTTTTGTCTACTTGAAGTAAATTAATTACATAATCAAAAACTTAAACAAAAATAGTTTCCTTTAAACACGGGTGCATGAATGCATGCACACACACAAATTCACTGCATTATTTGACATCCTTTGTGACCAGATCACAGTACAAATTTATTCTTAGCCATTTTCCAGAAATACTGAGTAGTTGATAACAGATGGGGTATACATTTTTGGCACTTGAAATTGTATCTTGTAAAATCAATACAAATAACATATTTTCTACAGCTGATTCAAAAATAAAATATAATCCAACAGAGTGCTATAAGTTATTTCAAGTGTCAGAACTTTGAATGAATGACAATGCATAGGATTTAATGCCATAACAGGGGACAAGTGTTCAACTGTTCAAAAATACCCAGTTTCCTACATGAGAAACAACCCTTGGTGACAGCACTTGCCTAAAGTGATCAATCTGACTTCTACCTCTAGCGAAAGGTGATTAAAAGGGTAATAGCAAACTAACTCTGTGAACATCTGGAATTCGACAATAGACTGAGCCAGATCTGCCATCATTTCAGGTCTAAAGGTGGAAGATAAATATTACAGGTCATACTAATACATAGATTACTTATGACTTCCAGTCATATCAACAGTACCTCACAGTTGTGATCACATATTCTCAATGAGGTTATCATAACGTGGGGTCAACATAACATGGAGATATAAAGAAATTATTTTCCTTTCGACCAAGAGACTTTTTCTTTCTATCCAGTCACCATTCAGATCATTGTAGAAAATACAAGTCAAGATAGTGAATTATGTTTTGCTGCCACAGGTGTATATATATATATATGTGTGTGTGTGTATATATATGGGGGTGTGTATATATATATGCCTATAGTAACAGAAATACACGTGCTCCATATTATATCTGTATAATCCCCTAGACCTTAACATATGTTCCATTTCCAAAGTTCCTAAATCCTTGCCTAATTAGAGTTCACATGATTACTCACAAAATAATTTGAAAATGTGGAAAGGTTTATCTCACAATATGTATGGTTTACAATAGTAATTTGAGAAAAGGAATTTGTCTTGCTTTGTAATAGAGCCATAAAGTAAATGAAGTTCTAAGTTTATGCTTCATCATATTTTGAAATGTGAAACACTTCTACCATTTAGTTATGATCAACTTCTTCCTTCTGAGAATATCAATAATACTAAAAAGAAAGTTAGATTATGGTAAAAAAAAAAAAAAGTATATATCTGTTAAATATGTAAATGAGATGAAAATACACTGAAAAAACACACAACCCTGTGGCACTATGATTTGTTTTTTCATGTCTGTGATGCTTCCCATCACCATGTATTCAGCAATAATGGATATTTCAGGAAGAGCCCTCTGTGACATCTGGGCTGGAACATTTCTTTATATATATATCTTCTTTTTTAAAAAATACAACTTACTTTCTTAAAATGTTTTTATTGATTTCAGAGAAAGGAAGGGAGAGGGAGAGAGAGAGAGAGAAACATTGATGAGAGAGAAACATCAATTGGCTGCCTTCTATATGCTCCCTTCTGGGGATCGAGTCTGCAACCCAGGCATGTGCCCTGACCAGGAATCCAGCTGGAAACCTTTTTGTGCACAGGGACAACACCCAACCAACTGAGCCACACCAGCCAAGGCTATTATACATCTTTTTAAAACATCATTTTTTATTTTTTGATTATAGTCATCATACAATATTATATTGGCTTCAGTGATTAGACACTATATAACTTACTAAGTGATCATCCCAATAAATCTCACACCCATCTGACACCATACATAGTTATTAGAATATTATTGACTGTATTCCCTATGCTGTACTTCACATCCCCATGACTGTTTTGTAATTACCAATTCGTACTTCTTAACTCCCTTCACCTTTTTCACCCAGCCCCACAAACCCCCTCCCATCTGGCAACTGTGAAAATGTTCTCTGTATCTATGAGCATTTCTGTTCTGCTTGTTTATTTTGTTTTTTAAATTCCACTGTTGATATGTATTTATTGCCATTTTATTATTCATATTTTTATCTCTTTCCCCCGTTCTTTTTAAAGGTCCTTTTTACATTTTATGTAATACTGGTTTGGTGGTGATAAACTCCTTTAGCTTTTTCTTATCTGGGAAGCTCTTTATATGTTCTTAGATGAGAAATGTAAATTAAAACCACAATTTGATATCCTTGTACACCCACCAGGATTAAAATGAAAAAGACTTCCAGTATCAAATGTTCACAAGGATGTGAAGTAATTGAAGCTCTGACTCACTAGTAGTGAGGATGTGATTTATAACAACTACTTTGGGAAATTGGCCATATCAACTGAAGCTGAGCATGCCCATCCTAACCTTCGACCCAGGAATTCAACTCCTGGGTATAATTCCAACAAATTAGTACATGCATTCACCAAAGTCATGCACAAGAATGTTCATAGCAGCTTTCTTCATGCTAGCCAAAAATCAAAAACAATCTATATGTCAGCTGTAAAGTGGATAAATACATTCTGGAATATTCACACAATAGACTACTGTATCAAAGTGAGAATGAATAAATTAAACTATACCAATAGACCCTCCAGCCTCCGTCAAGCCTTCAGATGACTGCAGTCTTGGCCAATATTTTGAGAACCTCATGAGAGATGGAGAGCCAGAAGCTACTTGATGAAAGAAATGATCTCATTAAAAAAGGAGACTTAATTTTGTCCATTGCTCACTGGTATCTGCTGAGCTAGCTATCTGCTGAGCTACTGAAAGGGGACAGGTAGTGAGTCTCCAGGGCTACCCCACTTGTTTCTTCTCACCTCCTGGATTCCCGACACCTCACTGATTCCCATCCCAGGCTGTGCTTTAAACACAATGTATATTTGCTGGCTCACTGGTCAACACAGAGAAAAACACTTGTTTCTCATTCTCAGAAGAAACTTTGGGAGGTAAATCTTGGGCAGGTACAAGAGAACAGCATCAGCAAACTAATAGACCAGATAGGAACTGGAGGCCTGTTCACTCTGCCTGGAACCCTACCTAACCATTTTAGATAAGAATTCTAAATTGTCCCTAATAATTCACCCTTTATCCTTACTGAAAATCTCATCATCATCAGATAAATCCTTGCCAGGTAGCTTCTGTGCCACGTTTTGCTTGCATGTGGCATTGAGAGGTCGATACATATCCCTTAGCCAAAGCAGCCGCCTTCTCCAGAAAAAGCCCTGCTAGAAAACAGACAAGGAGATATGAATTCTATGTTTCCTCTGCCTTCTCCTGTCACAAAACATGCTGGGCTGCTTCCCAGTCCCACTGCCACACTGGGGGGCTCTGTGCTCTTGTTCTGTGCATGGTTGGCAGCATTCACATCTCAAATTGCTAAGCCACCAGCTGGAGTGGAGGAGCCTGGGCATTATCACTTGGAATTATGCAGCCAAGGATCTGCATTGGACACAGAAGGAAGTGGGTAGATGTGGTACTGGGCTGAGCTGGAGGGAGCCGAGAGGCACATACATGACCCTTAGCAGGGTCCGGAGAGGCGGAGGCAGGACAAGTGAATGGAGAAGTGGCCCCACCAATATGTTTTCTGAAATGAAGGCTTGAGGAAGGAAGTCTTGGGCAGCTACTGCTCCCACACATTCTTCTTTAACCTGTCTCTCCAGCACCTCCCTGCTAGCTATCCAACAATTGGGAGTTTTTCCAATTAAAAAAGAAATCCAAAACACCTACTGTGAATGTTTCACTAGCTTGTAAGGGTGAAGAACACACTACACCAAGACAGGGCACATATTTGTTGTGCATGAGCTTAAAAGCTTGGGGGAAAAGACAGGCCCCACCGTGAAGGTAGGCTCAGGGCTCCAAATAGTCTGACAACCCCAAAGACCTGATGAGAGGGGCCAGAAGTGGATGATCCTCTACGGACAGGAGGTCAAGTACAATGTAAATAACTGGTCCTTGGTGAGCTTGGGGACAGAGCACCAGAATAAATTGTTTTTGACTAAATAAACTACACCCCTTGAGAAGGATATGTCTTCCAGTTCTCAGGGACTGACTGTATTGGGGAAAGAGGGAAAGAAGCCCCTCTGCATCCTTCTTGGATCACAGCTTTAATTCCTTACCTCATGGCTAGAGTTGGTTATGAACTGATACATTTCAAATATGTCTTTTATTAACAATGCTAACTAAGCCTGAGGATGGGGTTCACTCAGCGACTGTCATGCTTCACGCCCCTCTCCCATCTCTTCAACAACCCAGTCTGATGCATTAATCTTGGCTGATGAGAGGGGCTTCACCCTGCTCCCTGGGGTGAGAAGGCCAATGCTTTTACTCTTGAAACGATTACACTATTCATTATTTCCTCATGTTAGACAAGAATTCTGAATTGTTCCCAATCATTTACATTTTTATGAAAAGAACATCCTCATCACCGTCCTGACTTACACCGTGCCTCACACACTGGAGAAGAAAGCTGCTAAGTAAATCTTTTGAATTGACAAGGTCACACTTTTATCTTTGAGCCATGTCCTTCCTGCCAGGGTGGCATATAGCTCCATGGGGGTGGACATGCTATATCTTTCCTCATTTCAGCCAACAAGGAAAGAAATCAGTGGTAGAAAGAGAGTAATTGGGGAGTAGATAAAATCGAAATCACTCGTTTTGAGTGGAAGAAATTTTGCTATCATGTCAACTCTGGCCTATTAAACTTAAACTTCTCAAAATAGTCTAGGGGGTTGTTATCTGGATTTCAATTCCACAGAGATCTCTGGGAGTGGGCTGGGCTGCCTTTAAGAATCCCTGGAATATAATGGGTAGTAAAAGAACAAAGCATATCCCAGTGCTCGTGACTAAAGAGGAATATCAAGCAGGAGTAGGTGGGAAAGTGGCTTTGATTTTCAGTTTGTGAGCTCTGAATCTAGTCTAAAGACAGAATATATTTTGGAGATCTGAATGGACTGTTGTCTTACCGCAACGAGACAGAAAATTACAAAACCCCCACAACGCTGCTACTGCAATCGCAGGTGCTGCCATGATGAGTTTGTTGTTGTACTTATATCCTGGCACTTCTTTTGTGAGCTAAAAATGCCAAAAAACTTTTTAAAAAACCAAAGACATAAAAAAGATAAAAAACGATTCTCTAGCCTATTCTAAAGTACGGCTAACTATTTTTAGTTACTACTCTAAAACCCCACTCTTTCCGGTCAATAGTTTATAGGTTTTTATGTGTTATGGAAGCTGAGCACTAGCACTTTCTGGTATAATTTATTTATCTCCTGTGTTAGGTCCTTTTCTCGCCTGCCCTAGGAACAGCGGCACCATTCTCCAAATGAGCAAAGGGGGAGATCACTGTCTTACAAAGTCACATGGTCACGACGAGATGCAGACCCGGCACCCCTGGTCTTCCTGCCTGGGTGCTTTCCCGGCACGTCCCAAACTGACTGCAAGTCCAGGTCCCCTTTCAGGAGCTGTCCTCACCTCGCCGGACTCCTCCTCGCCTTGCTCACCCTGGGCTTCCGTCTTCTCATGCAGATAGGTCTCATTTTCCCATTGACCTTGGGATCCTTTACTTCTTGCTGCTCCCTGAGAAGCTTTACCAGGAGGCCTGTTCCAGAAAATAGTTTCCTCAATTTATTTTTGTAACTTGAATGGTAAAATTCAGGTTTAAGAGAAGGGTTCCCAGTTTTTCAAATGACCAGGGGCATGTCTCCATCTTGTACATTTGGAAAAGGGGGTTTAGTGAATGGCAATAATGTTGATTCCATAGCGTCTAGATTTCCCTCCAAGAAATAAGGCCATATGTAACTTAGTGCACTCATAGCATCCTTTTTCTCATGAAAGTCTAGCTGCTCACTTAGGAAGGCCACTTTTGTGTCAACACTTTTGTCTGAGGATGCCCTGGCTCAATAGTCAGCTCAGTGCTGGTGTTCCTCTGGCCCTGTGATATTTTCATGAGTGGTCCTTCTATAAGTAGTTCTTCATCTGTCAAAAAAGAAGAGATCACTTTTGATACTGAGAGACTCCTGGGACAGCTCTTTGTCAGTCCACAGCCATTCATCCCAGTCAAGTAAGTTGGGAATCGGCAAATATTTGAGTGCCATGTAGAGAGGATTGAGTGCCATTTAGAGTAGGTTGTACTGAAGAAGGTTGGAATGCCGGAATTAAACCTCTTCAGAGATATGTGACATGGGGTTAAAGGTCAGCAGGACAGAGTCTGGAGGCTAAGCTGCCTGGATCGGCAGCCACAGACATGACAGGCACAGGTCCGGTGCACTATGAGCGGACCAGGCAAGTGGGGCATAGCCAGCAAACCAGGCAATAGGGCCACAGCCAGCGACCCAGGCAACAGGCAGATGAGGCAAAGCTGAGCTCTTCTGCTGGACTGAAAATTCAACATATTCAGAGTAGGTTCTGGAGTCACGGTGATCTCCATGTTCAAAGATTGAGCTGTGAAATCAGTCAAGGTTGGCTGCTGAGCCTGAACAGGTTCTGGAAGTTGAATTGTAACCTTACTTTGATTTGGAGGAGCTGTAGTCTGCTGCAGGCTGTAGCATCAGCCTCCAAAGTAGGTTCTGGAGTGAGGGTTACTTCCAGGTCCAAAGGTTGAAATGTGACTTCAGATAAGGTTGGCTGCTGAGCCTGAACTGGCTCTGGATGTGGAAGTGTCACGTTGGGGTGCTTTGGAGGAGCTGTAGTCTGCTGCAGGGCTATAGCATCAGCCTCCGAAGTAGGTTGGGGAGTGTGGGTTAGCTCCCGGTCCAAAGGTTGAAATGTGACTTCAGACAAGGCTGGCTGCTGAGCCTGAACAGTGAGTCATAATGAAGCAGCTCCGGACAACCAGGAAATTCCAGAAGCTCTGTGACTCCTGCATAGTACAGACAGTTGTCACCTTGGATAACCTTGACACACTTCTTGCTGGCAACCATTTTCCTTCATGCTACTGAATTAGAAAACCTTTCTGATGCCTTAGGCATTTCCTTGATTTTAAGACTTTTTTTTTCTTCTGTATTTATAAAAGACAAAAAAGACAGTAATCATGTGTACTTGTCAAAATATAAAAGAATACATAATCACTAACAATTAAGGCCCTACATTAAATAAAGAAATCTAATAGAATGCCCTCTCCTCTCAACTATATATTAACTTGTGGAACATTTCCTTCATTACTCTATCAGTGATGGGCTTTAAGCTGTGAAAATCTCAGAACCTAAAGCTTATGAAATGGTCTTAATGTCCAATTGAGAAGGGAAAAAACTCATTACTCCCAACTGCTACACAGTAATTGTTTCCTAATCTCTCCAGTATCACCTGTAATATCTGAGTGGCTAAATGGTTGCAGGCTAGAACCAGGTATATTTATACAAGTTTTTTTTTTTTTTTAAAGGAAACCCAATCACAAGTTGTAATTTAACTCAGCATATACACAGCGATCAATCGTAAATATTATTTGCTAGGCCTTCAAAGAGAAGTTAACCTTGGCTGAACTGCCCTGCCAAAACACCCTGGGACAGTGTAATTCAATCTCCGTGGGTCTTTCAATTCTGGGCTCTTGGTAGAGAGGACCACATAGTAAAAACTGTAACTATAAAAGATGTACTAAAATCAAGTTGGCAAGAAGAGGCTTAGTCCCTTCTATATACAAGACATAAATACTTGACACTTAATTCATTCCCTTCATTCTCCAGCCACACACACACACACACACACACACACACACACACACCACCCCAAGGCAGAGGTTCTTGCCAGCAGGCAAAAAAAGTTACCTTTTTCATTTGCTCTTAGAACAATCTAGATGGGATTAGGCAAAACTGGGAAAACAAGAACCTTGTCCCCAGGGTAACCTATCCGCCCCCAGGATATCACTGGACACACAGTTCAGACCCCATGAGCATTTCCTCCCTAAAGATAACATCTGGGCCTCAGTCCTATTTCAGCTCCAGGCCCAGAAAAACAGCAAAACCAGACAGGTGGCGCCTGTGGATGCCTCAGGGCCAGATACACTGACTAATGAGCCCCAACCCGGCACCTACCAATCAGTGGAGACCACGACCCTGAAAGAGCTCACCTGGACAGCTGAAGAATATTCTATTGAGACAGTCCCCTGAGACCTCCCTTAAGATTCTGGCCAGCAGGAAAGAGATAAATACGCTCAAGACAAAGGATTATGACAAAGGATCAGGGGTGGGAGGTGGAGGGAGGCGGGCACACCAGCACCATCTCCTTCCCCCAAACCTGTCTCCAAGGCCCGCAATGCCCCCTTCTCTCTGACTCCTCGGGGAGCCAGGGCAGCCCAGCCTAGGCTCTCCTGTTGCTTCTATGCTCTTCCTTGTTCCACTGTCCCAAGTATATCTTTGCTGCCATCATGGGCATTGACTGAGTGCTATATAGTCCTTCCCATTGAATATCCGCATCCCCTTTTAATAATTTTTTCTTTATTCACCCGACTGAAGTGGCTATTTAGCCTGCCCGAGCACCACCGACCTTAACCTTTCACTAAACCTATTACCTTTGGAATGTCAAAGTAATTTCCTTTTTCTAGACCACTCAAAGTGTCAGCATAGGTAGCTAGTTATTAATATGAGGAAGAAAACAAAAGGGAACTAAATAATCTTAATAAACTGGGAAGCAGAAGCAGGTAACAGCAGAATTCCATCTAGTTCACTGGTAAACAGACTCATTCACACACCCCAGGAAACTGCCACCGAGGAGACTTAATCCTCAGAATGGGACAGGAAATCTCCCGGGGGTGCTAAAGGCACCAAGGAAAGGGTGAAAATTCCTCTGCTGGGAGATACACAATAGGAACTAGAGTTGGACAAGCCAATGAGAGTCAGGGTGACAAAACAAAGGGGGAGGGCCTAGACTGGCAACAGTCGGATTGGATAAAGGGCATGAAACCCCAATAGAACTTACCGGGAGGAGGGCCCAATCCAGGCCTGGAAAAAGTTAGGAATTTGGGTTGGATGGTTCGAATGGTACTTGTCCATTACCTAAACCAAGGAGATATATGGAGGATTAACTAAAGCCTTGTGGCAAATTCCCCTTAATTCAGAGTAAAATCTTGCCATCATGTTTAAACGGCAACAGGAGTGTGCCTTTGAAGTTCTTTTCTCAAGACATGGCAAAAGAACTTATCACTTTCAACAAAAGCACAGAGTGGAGACCACAAATCCCCTCGTTATTGAATTAATTGCTGACTGTTAACTATCCTGCACCCACCTATGTAAAAGCAATGTGTCTATCATTTTACTTTTTATCCAACCCCAGATGCGTTTCCCTGCTTTGCTTTCTCCCGCCTCCCTGATCTATCACCAGTGAATTTCAGGTAACCCTCTTATGTCTTCTCTTTGATTGTAATGTATAAAAATAAGGTGCGACACTGACATTCTCTGGAGCATTTTTGCACTCCATTGAGATTTTGCTTCCCAGCAATTGCCCTCAGTTTGACTCAAATGAACTCACAAAAATTATCTACAGGTCTGAATATTTCTTATATTGACATGACCCAAACTGATCCATTTCCTCAACCCAATTTTAAAATCGCACAGCTAAGGGAGTGAAGAGGAGCGCGCACATGTGTGTGTGTGTGACTATCTGTCTAAATGCTCAAGTCCCTTTTAAGGAACAGATAGATAATAAAAAATCTAAAAGAAGCCACATTAGAAATGCTGAGAGGTCTGCAAAACAAGAAGCTGCTTTCACTCTAAAAACCCCAAACCAACACAAGGGCAGAAAAACGGGTGCCATGGACACGTGTGCCAAGGCGTGGACGCTGCCCCGCGGAGACACTGCACGGGCACAGATCTGGAAGAGGCAAGTGACAGGGCCGGGGGCGAGAACGGGCGAGCCGGCGTGCGGCCTGCAAACTGCAGCAACGCGCCTCCATCTGGAGCAACAGCCTCTTTCCTCCGGTAAAGCCAATTGCTGTTTCGTCACTTATGTGCCAAGGCATTCCCTCCCCGTTGGGGGGAAGGGGGGGTCAGGGAGACCTGAGGGGGCGTGAGCGGGGGGCGGGGCGAGTCTGCAGCAGCTGGGCTGGGCGGTACCTGCAGCGGCCGCGGTGCAATGGCTCCTGAAGCCGCTTCCCGGCGCCGTCACTCGCGACGTTGTCGTCGTCGTCTTCCGTCTCATGCGGACAATCGGATAATCGCAGTCGTCCGACTATAGTCCGCTTCCACCCCATCTTCCTCAGTGTCCTCAGGATCCTGGGTCTCCTCGGCCTGCCGCCCTCTTCCTCCACCACTTCCGTCCAAGCCAGGTAGCCCCCAACATGGCGCCAGGCACTGGGCGGGGAGGGGGGCCCTACCTCAGCCGCTGCCGCCCTCGCTGCTTCTTGGGCGCCACCTCAGCCCGGGGCGCAGGGGGGCGGCCCCGGCCCCGGCCACTGCCAGCAGAACCTCCCACGGGCCCAGACGTGGGCAGTGGCTGTCCCCTCACGTCGGAGCCCAGGCCGAGGAGGAGGAGGAGGGGATGGGGGCGCCAGCCCGGCCGCAGTAGCGGGTAGAGGGAGAAGGCCCCTCCGAATTGTTGGGCCCCACCGCCTTCAACCGCCAACTCCTTTCACCCCTCTCGCTAGGTGACCCGGGAACCAACGGCTGCCAAGCAACGGCCGCCACTGGCCGAGCGCTGTCACGTGAGCGGGCCCAGGGGCCTCGCACCGGGAGCCTCTCCGCGGAGGGAAGTCACATGGTCACAGCGAGATGCAGACCCGGCGCGCCCGGTCCCCCGCCTCGGTGCCCTCCCGGCCCGTCCCAAACTGACGACGAGTCCAGGGCCCCTTTCAGGAGCTGTCCCCACCTCGCCGGACTCCTCGTCCTGCTCACCCTGGGCTTCCGTCCTCTCGGTCTCATTGTCCCTCTGACCGTGGGATCCTTTCCTTCTTGCTGCTCCCTGAGAAGCTTCACCAGGAGGCCTGTTCCAGAAAATAGTTTCCTCAATTTATTTTTGTAACTTGAATGGTAAAATTCAGGTTTAAGAGAAGGGTTCCGTGTTTTTCAAATGACCAGGGGCATGTCTCCATCTTGTACATTTGAAAAAGGGAGTTTAATGGATGGCAGTAATGTTGATTCTATATCTTTTGGATTTCCCTTCAAGAAATAAGGCCACATGTAATTTAGGGCACTCATAGCATCCCTTTTCTGATGAAAGGCTAGCTGCTCACTTAGGAAGGCCACTTTTGTGTCGCCACTTTTGTCTGAGGATGCCCTGGCTCAATAGTCAGCTCAGTGCTGGTGTTCCTCCGACCGTGTGATATTTTCATGAGTGGTCCTTCTATAAGTAGTTCTTCATCTGTCAAAAAAGAAGAGACCACTTTTGATACGAGAGACTCCTGGGACAGCTCTTTGTCAGTCCACAGCCATTCATCCCAGTCAGGTAAATTGGGAATCGGCAAATATTTGAGTGCCATGTAGAGAGGAGAAAAGTAAACCCCAACTTAAACCTATGATTGTCAACACAACAAAAGGAGGAAAGGTATCTTTTGTAAAAGTGGTTATTTACTCAAAACATTCCATAGTGTAAACTATAGTGACTATATCTAGGATCATTCCATTGTTCCCCAAGGGCCGTTTGCCAGTTGCGGAAAAAAAGCCAAGTCTGGAAGACCCCACTCAGCGAGATTCTCTGCAGATCTACTATGACTCCCCACTTTCAGGTACCCCATCCTGTCCTGCCTCAGATGCAGGAGGAGCCTGAGGCTTCCTCTCTCCACCTCCTCAGTGTGTTCCTGTCTTGCTACCATCACAGACGACCACGATTAACACCCACTGCTAACAGGGCCTCATCTGGATGTGCCTTCTCCACTTACCCACCGATTCCTTAGCTTTGTTGCTGCTTCCACATATCCCAGTCCCTCTGACAAAAGATGTAAAAAACTTGTGCACTGAAAACTACGAACTATTGCTGGGAGAAATTAAGGGAGACCTAAATAAATGGAGAGATATAATGTGTTCATGGGTCAGGAGATTCAACATTGTTAAGACATTGATTTTCCTCAAATTAATTTATAGATCAAAAGCGCAGAAGGCTTTTGTGTAGAAATTGAGCAGCTAATTCTGTAATTCAGATGGAAATGTGAAGCTCCTAGAGAAACCAAAACACCTTTGAAAAAATAAGCACAACGTTGGAGGACTAACACTACCTGATTTCTTCTTTTAATCCTCACCTGAGTTCCATTGCTTTTCAGAGAGAAAGAGAGAGAGAAACTTTTTGACCTTGAATTGGGCAAGTTTTCTTAGATATGATACCAAAAGTAGAATCCATAAAAGAAAAAAAATGGATAAATGGACATTATGAAAAGTAAGAATTTCTGCCCCACAAAAGACACTCTTGGGAGAAGGAGGAGACAAGCCACAGAATGAGAGCAAATACTTATCAAATGACATATTGAATATGGGACTTGTTTCCAGAATATGGAAAGAACCAAAACTCAATAAAAATATAGACAAAAGATTCAAAGATAGACAGATGGCAAATAACATATGAAAAGATATTTGACATCATTAATCATTAGGCAAATGCAAATTAAAGCTACACTGAGATACCACTACACACCTATTAAACTGTCTAAAATTAAACAGACTGACCATAGAAAGGGTTGGCAAATGTGAAGAAAATGAAATTCCCATATGCTGCTGGGGGGGGGGGGGGGGGATGTAAAACGGTACAACCACTTTGGAAAATTGTTTTTTAAATCTTAAACATACACCTACTGTATGATCCAGTCATTTTACTTCCAGGTATTTATCACGAGAAACAGAAGTATATTTCCATAAAAAGACTTCATAACAGCTTTATTTGTAATAGCCAAAAGTTGGAACAACAGAAATAGCCATCAATGGTGAAAAAATAGTGGTATATCTGTATAATGGAATACTATTCAGCAACAAAAAGAAATGAATTATTGATACACATCACAACATGGGTGAATTTTTAAATAATCATCTGAGTAAAAGAAGCCAGTTAGAAAAGAGTAGACACTGTATGATTCCATTTATATAAAATTCTAGAAAGTGAAAACTAACCTATAGCAACAGAATGTAGATCAGTGGTTGCAGGGGAATTGGGAAGGCAGGGAGGATGGGAAGGAAGAATGACACACATGAAGAAACTTTTGGGCTGATAGTTTGATTTTGGTGATGGCTTCATGGTGTATGGATACATCTATATCAACACAAATTATGGTATGCCAATTATACCTCAAAAAGTTGTTAAAACTAAATGATACAACTAGGGAAATTTGAATATCGGTTCTTTATAATATAGTGCAGGAATTTAATGTCTTCAGTGCAGTACTAGTATTGTAGTCATACAGAGTAGTGGTTTTGAGTATCTGGAGAGGAAGTCATCTAACTGACAAGGGGAGTATTTACTGTGGCAGATACTGTCATTTTGGAGCATCAGTAGCATAGCCTGTGCCATGAAAGAACAAGTTCAACCATTCGTCCTTGGACTGTACATGGGGGGACATCATTTTCAGACTGCTAGACCCTACCCTCGCCTCGGTCTGTGTTGTCTCGAGGCCTCCCAAGAATGATCGCCTGGGAAGCCGGGCCCTTCAGCCCTCCCTCATCCTTCCCCAACATAAAGATGTTGGCAGGTGACGTGGTGAAATCACGAGTCTGGTTTTCAGTACTGCCTAGCTGCCCCCTACCCATGTCACCTTGGGCAATTTATTTAACCTCTCTAAGCCTCAATGCCTCATTTGTAAGACGGGAATAATACTCTCTTCTTCACAACTGCGAGGGTTAAGTAAAATAGGATATGCAAGGTGGCTGATGCACAGCACATGCTCTCCACGCAGTCCCTTTCTCCGTTCTTTCCTTCACATGAATTCAGATCCTACCGAATTCAACTCTGCCCCAGGCCCGCCCCCACCGCCCTCCCTTTCAGCAAACACTGGGGGAGGCCTGTTGTTTCTCCTCCCACCTGCTCTGAAGTGGTCAGAGTCCGGAGTGCTAAGGGGTCAGAGGGAGCGACCAGCAGCAAAGAGGACGTCTCCGCTCAGCCCTCCCCTGGCAGGATGAAGGCTACCCTCTTCCTCCTCGTGGCCGTCCTGGCCACTACTTTTGCTTCCTGCAGCCAGGCAAGTAAGTCCACCTGTCCCTGTAGGGGAGCAATGAGAAAGGGGTTGGGGCAGCTGGCAGCGAGGTGACACCCAGGGCGCTGTCAGATCTCTGCTGTCATCCCTGGGGCCTCTTCCCCTCCTGCATGCTTAGCCGCTGTCTTCAAACTCTCCCTTTGTAAGTAGCTGGGCTGTGGTCCCGATCCTTCTGGGGTTGGGCAGTTCTGGGAAACTGGGTCAAGGTTACATCAGGAGTCCCAAGGAATGAGCCTTTAGGAAGAGGAGCCAAGGAAGGCAATAAACGTAGGCTACGAAGAGGCAGGCAAGGCAAGTGGGTGGGAAGAGCCTATTCTCTGGGAGGGCAGGACACGGTGCTGGGGAGGCAGGCTGAGCGATGTTTGGGGCTAAGCTCGGGAGTGAGGAGTCTGAACCGAGACACCCCTTCCTGGCAGTGTCCGCCACACACTGCTGCTGGGACTATCATGGCAGCCAAAAGGGGTCCCAGTGGGATGCCCTAGTGTGCCATTTGGCGTTTCATGACACACACCCATCTCCACCTCCCAGCCTAAATCTAAATAAAGTCTGTGGGAAAGAGGAAAGGAGTCAAAAGGTTTTGGAGCTAGAGGATGTTTGGGAGCTATGGAGAGCAAGGTTTGTTTTGCCTACTCCCTACCCCTGCCTCTGCCGTTGTTTATGAGGACCTGGTGACTGGGAAGAGACCAAGTCACTCAGTCCTTCCACATACCTGCCTTCCACTGCCCCAGCCCTTCTTTTCTCCCTAAGACTATCCTTGGCATGCAGTTGAGCCCGACTCTGCCTGTATCAATATTTGGGGGAGCAAGGGTCGTGCACACCACGTAATCGGCCCACACACTCTCAGGATGCCCCTGGTCTTTGTAAACTTTACTTTGAGAACCAAGGACATGAATGTCACTGTGTATAGAAGTGCATTTGGTGGGTGGGAGGGGACAACAATGCCCTTTGGGAAGGTCAAGCAGGCCCGTGCAATGGATTCGGGCTTCAAGAAAGAGAAAATGGCCCACTCCAAACATGGATCAGCCAAATGGCACTCTCAAGATGTTCCAAGCTTTGCCACCAGCTGTGATCAGTTCCTGCTAAGGTGGCTTTGCCATCAAGGGAGTGAAATGCCATGGGTGGGGGATGGAGGCCATAGACTCCTTCTCTGCCTCCTTGGCTCAGCTTTCAATGCGATTCCCTCAGAAATTTTAGAGTCGGTGAACCTTTCACACTCCTGCTGCCTGAAGTATCATGAGAAAGTATTACCAAGGAAACTGGTGGTGGGATACAGAAAGGCCTTCAACTGTTACCTGCCAGCAATCATGTAAGCACTTCCCTACAGATATTTCTGTGGAGAGGGAAGGGGAACGGGGGCCGGAATGAATGCAGAGAACCAAGAAGTCTCCATGCTAGGAGGAGAGTATTGGTTAAGGACTTTGAATCTCACAAGACAGGCCTGGGTTTAATTCTTGATTTTGCTAATTATAGCTTTGTGACCCAATAAATGGTGCTCATAAAGAAACCCAAGCCTGAGGGTCTAGGCTGAGTGGGGAAGGGGTTAAAAGAAAGGTTGATGAAGTCTAGAGGCCAGAGAAGGAGGCCTTCTGATGGGGCCAAGACAGAGAGGCCTAGGTAAGCCCCATATAAGCTAGAAGTGGGGGGTTGTGGACTGGACCCCCACTCTACTCCATGGCCCATGACAGTCTAACTTTGCCTCCACAGCCTCATCACCAAAAGGAACCGAGAGATCTGCACCAATCCCAACAACAAATGGGTCCAAGATTACATCGAGAATCTCAACCTGCCTTTGCTACCCCCCAGGAACTTGCCCCAGGTTAAATCTGTTTGATCATAGAAAGGCCTAGCCCAGCTCTCAGCTCCTCAGCTCCTCGTGACAATCAGGCCTCAGTGGGAGCCCAAGTTCAGGAAAGACAGGTGTGACCCTATGAAAAACGAGGGCAGCCTTGTAGTCTGAATGACAGAGCCACATTCAAAGAAATGAACCAGTGGTCCAAAAAATAAAAGTATTTTGAATATTTTCTCACTCTCTGGAGGAAATGTGAAAGTTAAGGGAGGTGAGCAGACATACATTCTTAATAGCAATTCTCTTTGCTCTCAGTTCCTCAGCTCACGCCATTCTAATAACTGTGTCCAGCTTCCAACCAGCCAGACCACCTCTGGCCCCCAACTCATTAAGAGCCCTATAGAACTCTTGACTTTCCCTGTCCACCCTTATCCTATTTCTAGATCTCTTTTTTTCCTCTATTATTTTTTTCTTTTAAAACATAACTTTGGGGAACATTTGAGATGTTGCTCCCCTGCATGTGTTATCAGTTTGGCTCAAATAAACACTCATAAAAACTCTTTAAAAAAATCCCACATAACTTTTTCTTAGCAGGCCGGGGTGGAAATATTCCCATGCTAATAATCTTTATCCCATTTTTTTTTAATCTTCACCTGGGAATATGTTTGTTGATTTTTAGAGAGAGGAAGGGGGGAAACATCGATGTGAGAAACATGGGGAGGCTATGCACCCCAACTAAGGATCAAACCCACAAACTAGATACGTGCCCTGACCAGGAATCAAGCCCACAACGTTTTGGTGTAAGGGACAACACTCCAACCACCGGGCCAAGGCTGATCTTTCTCCCTTTTGCATAGATTTTACTAGATCCCCAGAGATTTGGTCTCCCCCTCAGGTGGCATGGGTACAGAGAGCACCAAAACAAAACAAAAAAAAAGAGGCAAGAATCTCTAGCTCCTACGCTAAGCTTTTCAGGACAGGGAAAGGGCATTAGACTAGGTTGAGGGTAAAAATCTTGGTCCACATCTCAACCATTCAATAAGGAAAATTCCCTTTATTGCCAACTTGATACCTAACTTCCTGCCGCCTTCCTGCTAGGGTGGGAGAAAATCTCACTTGTTTCAGGAGCTTCTCAACATTCACCTGAGCATTTTGTCAAGGTTGGGGCTGGAGAATTTACACAGCACGGAGGTCAGACATCCATACCCAATCTCCCCTCCTTGCTACCTTTCTGTCTCCAACTCAACAGCAGGAAGCTGACTCAGAAAAAAGTCAACATTCCCCCAAAATACTGTTGTGGAGACAAAACAAAAATCAGGCAATTAAAGATACATAATTAAGAGAAACAAATTCGGTAAAGTGATCATTCTGAAAACTGGTCGATGACTTGGATTCTGGTAAGCTGAGTAGCTCCCCCTAGTGGTGGTCTCTAACGGTAACACCTGAGCCTGCCACCTCTCCCCCACCTCCACCCCCGCTGAAGCTAATCCACCTTGACGGCCCCCGACCACAGCTAGCCGAGCAGAATCCCGCTCAGAAAAGGCATTTGGACGGAGAAAAGGAAAGAAGTCTATGAGCTCTTGCCCCAAAATCCCTGGGGCCGCTGCGTTTCCTGTCCCCCACTTAAGGCTTGGAGGTTTAGCTAGTCTCTCAGTTCCATGAGATGCCCTAGCGTTTTTTCCCATTCTTTTGGTTTTTTTAATTCCTGAAGGGCCATGGTGGCATTTAACACCTCTGGAGTAACTTTTGGTTGGTTTAGATTAATTCTGGTTTGCGTCTAGTAAAATATGTGTACCACTTTTAAGTGTACAATTCAGGAGCATTAAGTATATTCACAGTGGTGGTGCAACCATCACCACTATCCATCTCCAGAACTTTTTCATTACCCAAAACTGCAACTCTGTATTCGTGAAACAGTAACATCCCTTTCCTTGCTCCCCCAGCCCCTAGTAATCATTATTCTACTTTCTATCTCTATGAACTTGACTACTCTAATTACCTCATTTAAGTTGACTCATACAGTGTGTGTCCTTTTGTGGCTGGCTTATTTCATTTAGCCTGTGTCTTTAAGGTTAATCCATGCTATATCATGAGTCTGAACTAACTTCCTTTTTAAATCTTATTAACATTCCATTTTGTTTATCCATCCATCCATCCATGGAAACCTGGGTATCCCCCTTTTTGTGTACATTAGCCAGAGTTAGCAGATCTTGGTCTCTGTTACTTGTGCCAAAAGCACTTTAACTTGTACACTCCACCCATCAACCAGTGCTTTTCCTGCTCTTGTCCCTCCACAGGGGGCAGTGCCAAATGCTTTCATCCCTCCAGGACTGTGAGTTCCTGTTCCTTGATCCAGAAATGGCCATTGAATTTGATCCATAAAGGTCATCAGGAACTTCGAGAAGTTTCAGTGGGAAGTAGTGATGGAAATCCGACCAAGGGGGGGTAGGAGACAGAACGGGGGTTGTGGAAGTGGGAACTAGGACTCTACATAGACAACTCTTCTAAAAACTTTTTTGTGAAGAAAAGCAAAATTTAGGGCAAGAGCCAAAAGCAGGTATGGCTTCAAGGGGGGATTTTTAAAGATATGAGAATTTAGAGCATGTTTGTGTGTTGATGTACAAAGTATTCAACTCTCAGCTTCAAGTTTTTTTGCTATAAAATGGAGACCAAAAACCCCACAATTGCAGATTATTAGGAGAATTACACCAGTTAACACATGTAAAGTGCCCGGTGAAAGGTTAAGGTTGGTGGTGCTTAGGCAGGCTAAATAGCCATCTCAGATGGTAAATAAAAATGGAATTTATTTAAGGAAAGGGGGTGGGGGATGGGGATACCCAAAGGGAAGGGTTACACAGCACTGAGTCAAAGGGTATGGGGTTCATGACAGCAGCAAAAATATACTTGGGACAGTGGAACACGGAGGAGTGTAGAAGAAGCCTTGATTTGCTCTCCAAGGAGCAACTGAGCCTTCAGGTGGAAATCAGCAAGTCTAGCTGAGTGGGGACAGGGCAGGGTGACTCATTGCCCCTCATACCAAACCTTGTATTTGGCTGTGACTGAATCTCCATAATGACAACATGCCACAAAATACTTCATGATGTCATCTCCAAATTACATTTGCAGATCATTTGGGTGTTGAGAAATGTAATAACCTTCATCATCAAAATGGTATAAACTCCAGTTGTATCAATAGCACATTGTCTGTTATCTGACAAATAGATCTTCAATTTACATACAACCAGGGATGAAATTCAGCCAGCTCCCCTATCTGGACTTGCTGTAGTTTAGACACATGATAATAAATTAAAACGCAGCCAGCTCCTTCTCCCCAGTGAATTTCATTAGATCACAGGAAGTCTGCCCACAGAATTCCCATCGATCCAGTTTCTGGCCCAGGGCTTACTTATTCTGAAGGTGATATAACTGAATGAAAACACTAATTATCCTAACAGCTGCCACCAGAGTTGTTCTTTAAAAAGGAATTGCTTTGGTTTAGGAAAATACCTTGAAAAGTCCATTAGAGAGTGAATGGAAGATAGGAATTTTAGGACATGGGTTGGAAGGGAGAAAAGAAACAAAAGCAAAAGCTAAACTCTTTTGCATACAAAGTGGACAAAGTTGAGAGAGAGGAAAGCAAAGAAAAGAGGAGAGATGGCTGCAGAACAAGAAAAAAGATCAGGCAACTTGGAAGGAAACTGATCAGCTAAAAGTGACAGCAGAGTAAAAGAAGTCTAAGACCAGAGACATCTAATATTTCATTCTAGGTTGTTTGCATTGTTGCGATAAAAACCACCCAACATCTCCCCCAAACATCACAGAAGTCTGATATGTTCCTGTACCCTTGGCTGGTAGTGTTATAGGAAATAGATTCAGAGTAGTAGAAGGAACTGTGCCCCACCTCCCATTCACCCTCACAGTGAACATGGACAGTTCTGTGTCTGACCATAACGTGGTCTTGATGACACTGTCTGTCTCCAGGGCCCTTCCCACTGTAGAGATCAGTCCAAGAGAGGGGTAGGAAACCCACCAAATCTCCACCAGGGGCCAGACTGAGTACTTCCCAAAGGTTAGTAGCGAACACTTGGAGAAAGAAGTTTGCTCTTTACTGGGGTTGGCTGAGCTAGAATGATGAAAGGCTTGAACAGCCTGTGACGTTGTCCCTTTCTCCCACCTCTGAATAAAGGAAGCCCCAACATTTTTAGACGAAAACCAGGCAACATACACAAGGAGCAGAGATGAAAAGTAGAGTGTAAGAAACCCCTGATGACATTGTTTGAGACTCTGGATCAAGCCAGACCTGAAGCCTGGAACTTCCTATACTTTCCAGTTACATGAGTCATTAAGTTTCTTTTTTGATTAAGCTCATTTAAATTAGATTTCTGCCACTTTCAATAGAAAATTAATAAGCCCTCCCATGATGCCCAGGTAGAAGTAGCAGGATCCTCATGACAGAAGGAGGCCAAGTATCACAGTCCTGACCAGCAACAAAGTGAATGGTGGCCCTGACACAAGTGCAGATATGGAAAAAAACAGCTTTTCCACTGTGGCTTTCCTGGAACTCTGGTCTGACCAGACTCCCTTAACCCAATCCTAAGGTTGAATAACGAGACCTCTAGCTGTGCCATTCAGGCCACTGGACTGGAAGAATGCCCACCAGCTTCCTTTCTTGCCTTCCTGCCCGTGGGGTAGGGGAGGGGTTGAAAGTGTGTGGAGGTCTTTTCCTCTCTAGCCAAGCTCTAGAATCCTACAGGCAATCATTGGTGGGCAAGTCACTCAGCTTCTCCCCACCCGCAAAGGGGTGAGGGTGGGGGAGGTTGGGGGGATAGACTACTCTGAGACTGCTCTACACAGTCTCCCAGAGGTCCCAGCAGGGTTGCCCCATTACAATGGTAATCTGCTCACTAAAGAACCCTGCAGTGGCTTCCTTCCCTTTTATGTTTTATTTCTCTGTTTCCCTACTGGAACTTCCAGGGACCACTTCCCAATAAACTAGTTGAGCTCAAATCTTTATCTCATGGTCTGCTTCTGGGGGGTCCCAACCTAAGGAAGGTGTGAGAGAAAGGAAAGCCAAGAATGACTCTTAGGTTGTTGGCCTTCATCAATTTAGCTTAAGCAGCTACATGTACGGAGCATTTGCCATGTGCCAAGCATTCTGCTGGGCCTGTGACATAGAATATGCCAATTAACTATCCCAGCCACATTATGTAATATATATAGTATCATGCCATGTGACCAATAAGGAAAATGGCTGGAAAAAGTTAAGCCATTTATTTGCTCAGTGTCGGACAGCTAGCAAGTGGTGGAGCTGGTTCTCAAGGAGCAGGAAGTGAGGGAGGTAGAACGTCCACACTGCTTTGGCTTGGCTGCCCCAAATGGGGGTCATGACAATCCCTATGGCCAGCCCCTCGTTCCCAACTCCTCACAGCAGAGATTCTTTTTTTTAATATATCGTTATTGACTTCAGAGAGAGGAAAGGAGAGAGAGAGACAGAAACATCAATGATGAGAGAGTCATTGATCGAGCCCACAACCCGGGCATGTGCCCTGACCGGGAATCGAACCCCGATCCTCTGGATCCTAGGCTGAGGCTCAACCGCTGAGCCACGCCTGGCTGGGCCACAGCAGAGATTCTTAATGGTACTATCATTCACCTTCTCACAAATGGAGAAAGTGGAGGGAAGAGAGGAAAACAAGAGAGAGAGAAACCAAAAGTAAAGAGGATAGGAGACAATCAAAATAACAGCTACTTTATACTGAGTGCCTACATGTGCCACGCACTGTTAAATTTTGTCATCTCACTTGATCTTCCCAACAAGCCTTGAGGAAGGTATTGTCTAATATTATCCCCCATTAACAGAAGGGGGGAAAGGACAGCTTCTACAGAGCAATGAAGAGAAAATCCATCCAACCTGACACCCATCAGCCTGGTCCAGCCCCACCTCACTGTCAGACAGATTCAGCCTCTATGTTTCCATCTTGTCTTTCTGTGTTCCTTCTTTTCTTTCTGTTAGACAGACATGAGCAGAGGCCAGGTACAGAAACTCAGGTACAGAAACTCACCAGGACAGAAAGTTCTGGATGCCTAGCAAGGGGTGAAACTGGGGAAAAAGAACCTTGTCCCCAGGGTGACCTATCCTCCCCGAGCATATCGCTGGTCATGCGGTTTAAACCCCCGAGCGTTTCCTCCCTAAAGATAACATCTAGGCCTCAGTCCTATTTCCGCTCCAGACCCAGAAAAGCAGCAAAACCAGACAAGTGGCACCATGGCTGCTTCAGGACCAGCTACATTGACTAATGACCCCTGCCCTGGCACCGACCAATCAGTGGAGACCATGACCCTGAAAGAGCACACCTGGAAAGCTGACGAATGACTATTCTATTGAGACCCTCCCCTGGGACCTCCCCTAAGATTTCCATCTGCAAGAAAGAGATAAATATGCTCGGGACAAAGGACCCAGCACAAGCTCCCCACTAGGGAAGCAGGCCAGTGCCATCTCCATCCCCCTTCTTCCCTCTGAGGGGACCCGGGAGACATGCAACCAGGGGAGCAATGGGCAGCGGCAGCTTGTCCCAGGCTTAACCCCTGAACCTGCCGCCAGGGCCTCCTTCTCTGACTTCTCGGTGAGGCTCTCCCATTACTTCTATGCTCTTCCTTGTTTCACTGTCCTAAATATATTTTTGTTGTCATCATGGACCCAATACCCTTTGACTCAGTGCTGTGCAGCCCTCCCCTTTGGGTTCCCCATCCCCCACCCCCCTTTCCTTAAATAAATTCCATTTTCCTGTATTCACCATCTGAGATGGCTATTTAGCCTGCACGAGCACCACTGACCTTAACCACCTTTCATTTTCTCTCTCTCCCCCTCCCGCCTTTCCTTTCCTTTCCCTCCCTCCCTCTCTCCCTCTCTGCCTGCCTCTTTCCCTCTTTCTTTCCTTCCTTCCTTTCTTTTTCTTTCTCTCTCTTTCTTTCTTTCTTTCTTTCTTTCTTTCTTTCTTTCTTTCTTTCTTTCTTTTTCTTTCTTTCTTTCTTTCTCCCTTTCCCTTTCCCTTTCTTTCTTTTCTTTCTTTCTTTCTTTCTTTTCTTTCTTTCTTTCTTTCTTTCTTTCTTTCTTTCTTTCTTTCTTTCTTTCTTTCTTTCTTTCTTTCTTTCTTCTTTCTCTTTCTTTCTCTTCTTTCTTTCTCTTTCTTTCTCTCTTTCTCTCTTTCTCTCTTTCTTTTTTTCTTTTTAACAAAACAGCTCCACATCCCACTTTCTGAGCATCTCCAGCCTGGTCCTTGGTGGGGAAATTAAGCCTCATTAAGAAAGTGAGGCCATCAGTGGACAGCTGTAGGACATAAAAGGAAGGGTCCTGGCTGTCAGGATTCCCTCCTGTTTTCAGAAGCACTAACAAAGCTATGAAGAGAGAAGTGCTGGAAGTCTGAGTGTCTGCAGCGCTGAGGCTAGACAGCAGCCTGTGTCTGCAATACACGAGGGTGGTTTTGTGGCTGGAGGATTGTGTGGGGAGTGGTTCTTCATCGTTAATCATGTGTTAGTGTCAAAAATGTACATGTTACCACTTAGATATGCACACACAAAAAAGCTGTTCTCTTTGTTTTCAGTAACTGACCTCACATTGGAATACCTCCCACTAACAGTGGAGGAAACACTGGGAACCTGTCTCCTCTGGAATTAGGCAGTGGCACTTAGGGTAAACATTCACCACCAGTGCGAAGGTTAGACTCTGTCAGGGCTGTTTCTGACCTCCCAAGGTGGCTTCAGTATGCAAGGGCCACGTAAGCAGCCTTGTGGCTCTGGTTGGGGTGAGGGACTTGATTCACCTCCTTCGGGCTTCAATTGGTGTCACGTTGAGGTGTGGCTCATCTCATCCTGCCTGTGAACCCTCCTGACTGCTCCAGTGCCATAGCTGGGGGAATTCATGCTGTGTTCTCTGGGTGTGGTTGGGGCCCACGGCCCCTCACTTGCTGCCTCTGCTCCATCCGGTTCTCACTGGCCTGATTCTCAGCTTGCCCACCATCCTTTTCAAGCCACCCACTTGGCATTCTGATATGGGGTCATCCAGGGCCTCACCAGAATATCCAAAAAACCATTCCATCCCCCATCTCAGGTACTGCAAGCAGTCTAGAGTTTCACGCCATCCGCATCCCGCAGCAGAACTGAAGGCTCGTGTTGTAACCTGGCACATCTTCCTCAATTGCCGGCTTCCACTGGGTTCTCTCTTCACATGCTTCAGCGGACATGGGTCAGGACCCTCACTCCTTCTTCCCCCAAAGCAGCACTTTTATAAGCTATTGGGTATCAGCAGATGTTTACTGGAAATTTGGGCATAAGATAGACTGAATGTAGCACAGATTAATTCAGGTGAGAACTTGACATTGGATATTAGCCATAAAGACCCCTGCCTTAAAGATGCTCTGGCCATTCCCTGCCAGAAGAAATTAATCTCTCCCTGGCCTGATTTTCTTCCCAGGAACTGGGACCCCTGCACATCCTTCCTCTTCTCCCTCACAACCCCTCACCCACTCACACTGACCGTGAACAACAACCAATGCCAGTTCTTTCTTCTGCAGAACAGTCTGGCCCTCTCCAGGCAGTATGGGTAGGGGTGAGATGAGGTAGGGCCCCCCCCTTTATAATCAAACATGCCCACTGAGCATTTTCCCATAAGCCAAAGAGTAATAATTCCTTCCCTAAGAAGATTTTTACCCTCGTTTTAGACCAACCAGCTCAACTTTAGCCAGCTCTACTGAAACAACATTTTTGTAATGCCTCATACACTTAGAATACGCACAGTGAACAGTAGGTAGTATTATTAACCCCACCTGACAAGCAAGGAAACCGAGGCTCAGCAAAGTTAAATAACACAGCCACTGGGCAAATCAACAACCAGGCAAGAACGCAAACCCAGGTCTGCCTTAGTCTCAACACCCGTGCTTTCCACCACTGCTGGTCCTGGGAGAAGGGGCTGCAGCTGGAAGGTAAACCTGTTTTCAGAATAATTCCCATGTGGCAAGTAAGGCCAGTGGGCTGCAGGGTCATCTGTGGAGCTGGGATGTAAGAACCCCTGATGATGGGGGAGGCTGTTACCAGGGTCCCACTGATCCATTGCTCCATCCTCATGGAGGGGCCTCCAGAATACCTGCTCCTTCCCAAGTCAGCTTCTTCCCTGCGGGCCCCGCTGTGAACACCAGTGCCAAGTCCTGTCCTGTAAACAGTCACCTTGGGACAGGCCACACTGTCTTCAGATCTCATAGCTACAGAGGGCAGCTGCAAAGTCGAGGCAGTCACCTAATCAACATGCACTCCTGGAGGGAAGGCACTGTGCATTTTTCACCTGTACTGGGGGGGGGGGAGGGGGGGGTCAAGCCTGGCCAGGGGAGGTGGGGGGACCACCAGTGTTTGCTGAACTGGGCCCAGTTCCAGCCACTACTGTTTCTTCCTTCCTTTCTGATAAAGGGCCCCAGCAGACTGGATTGACTTCAGTGACAATGTACACATGTGTAAAACTGCAGCCATTTACTGAGCCCCTGCTATGTGCCAGGCATTGTATACGATGACCTCCCCTTCCCTTCCCAGTCATCTCAGTTCAACAGTAGTCAGCATTTTAGATGGGGAAACCGCCCACCAAGATCATGGCAGTTTCTTAAGCTTTCACAGCTTCACCAGCAGAAGCAGAAATTTGAACCAAAGCTTGTGCAAGTCCAAGGCCTGGGCTGTTTCCATTACCCAACACCATCTGTCAGAGGAGATAATGATCTGCTCTTCCTTCCCCGGAGCATCAAATGTCACTCTCCTTCTTTGGGGAAAGGCAAGTAAGGCTGTGTGTTTGGTGTCAAAATGTGATTCTAAAAGCCCACTTCACTGATGGGATGAGGGGTCAGGTGAAGGGGCTGGAGCAAGGATGAGCTACTGAGTCAGTGACTCCACCTCAGAGAGCCCCCCTGAGATAACCTGGACCTCTCACTGGACTGAGGGATAAAAGAGGCTCTAAGACTGGGACCAAATTTCCATGGGGATTTTCCCCTGACATTTGGACACATCCTGCCAGATGACTTTTTTTTTTTTTAAATATATCTTTATTGACTTCAGAGAGAGGAAAGGAGAGGGAGAGGGAGAGGGAGAGGGAGAGGGAGAGGGAGAGGGAGAGGGAGAGGGAGAGGGAGAGGGAGAGGGAGAGGGAGAGGGAGAGGGAGAGGGAGAGGGAGAGGGAGAGGGAGAGGGAGAGGGAGAGGGAGAGGGAGAGGGAGAGGGAGAGGGAGAGATAGAAACATCAATGATGAGAGAGTCATCGATCGGCTGCAGCCCACAACCCAGGCATGTGCCCTGACCGGGAATCGAACCCTGATCTCCTGGATCCTAGGTCGACGCTCAATCCGAGCCACGCCCGGCCGCGCCAGATGACTTTTTATAAACAGATCAGACACATGATCCAACACACACATGATACAAAATTCTAAAGATACAAAATGATACCCAATGTAAAGGAGGCCTCCTTCCTAACCCTTGTCCCCAGGCCTCCCTCCCCTTACCCTTCCTGATGGGAAGGGAAGGGAACTGTTACCAGTTTCATATGAGCCTCCAAAGAGAATCTATGGGTTGACAAGCATAGATGAGTCTGCTTTTTTCCCCACACACGTGGCATACTATATAAGCCATTCTGTCCCTCTACCACCACCCCCTTTTTTTAAAGAAGGGAGAGGGAGAGAGAGAAACATTGATGTGGGAGTGAAACATCTATCGGCTGCCCCCTACATGCCCCCTGCTGGGGATCGAGTCCACAACCTGGGCATGCACCCTGAAGGGGAATTGAACCATCAGCCTTTTGGTACACAGAAAAATGCCCAACCAACTAAGCCACACTGGCCAGGGCTGTCCCCTGCCCCTTTTAACTTCTTGTGTCTCAGAGATAATTCCATATCTTCATGTAGGGTACTGCCTCAATCTTTTTAGTAGCAGCCTGACCTTCCATTATATGGAAGTGCCAGAAGTGTTTAATCAGCCCCTTATTGATGGACAATTAGTCTATCTCCAATCTTCATTATTACAGATTATGAATATTTTGTATATATCATATTGTACATGTGTAAGTATATGCATAAGACAACTCCCTAGAAGTAGGATTTCTAGTGCTTAAATAAAATATGTGCTTTTCAAATTTAATAGGGTTTCCCAAACTGCCCTCCATAGAAGTTGCAGCAATATGTAGCCCACCAATAATGAAAGGCAGCAAAGGAGTGCTTTTCAGATAAGGAAAAGACCTTTGGCTGGAAAAGACTAGTGGACAGGCAGACTGGCAGGCGTGTGCCTGGCCCAGACGTTCATCCCAGGACAAGTGACAAAGATGAACCAGTCCCACCAACAGGCTGCTTCCTGCAGGCAAGACACCCATTTCACAAAAGAGAAAACAGGCTCAGAGAGTTGACATGCCTCACCCAGGGTTATGGCCTGGAACCCTATAAGTGCAGGGCTAACCCTTCCAGATAATATATGGTTTGACCTCTGATCTCAGCTGTGGTCTCCTGTGTTGACCTGGCCACAACTTGGCTCCTTCCTACTGTGAACTGAAAATAGTTGGGACGTCCACATGGTTTAGAGCTTCCCCTCATTATTTCATCCCCATATGCAGGAAACCAGGGCCTGTTTCCACACAGACACACTCACCCAATTGCTCTGCGGGGCGTGCAGAGCCTTGACCATTCACTTCTCTGGGGTGGGTAGCAGTGATTACCCTGGACATTTGCCCTCCAGCTGGAGGAACTGAAAAACTTAACAGATCCTCACCATGGTTACCGCTGGGTGGTGGGCAGTGGGGGTGTGAGGGAAGTGGGAGCAGCACATGAGCCACAGATCTTATCATCAGCCGCACTGGAAACAGAAGGGTGGTAAAAACAGTTCTCTTTCTTTATGTTTGGAAACATACTCGTGTCCACTAACTCATTTCACCTCCACAGCAGTTCTCTGAGTTAAATAAGGCAGGGATTCTCATGTTCATTCTTCCCATTTTATAGATAAGAAAGAGGAGGCATAACTTGCCCAGTGCTAGAGAACAGAGGCTAGAGGCAGACCAAGGGTTCCTGGTGCCTAGTCCTGGCAACATCCTGTTCTGCACCCATGACTAGCAATCTCCTGGCGATGTGAGATGTCCACAAAACCCATCTCTCATCTCCCTACATCTAGATGAGTCACCATGTCCCTAGCAATGTTGTTTGGGACACTCCAATACATGGATATACATGAATTTGTTTCCCTGGGTCCTCATCTTTGTTTCAGCTCCATAGACATGTCCTTTGTGAGGACACTCTTGGGATGTTTCTGATGGGTGGCTTTGCACTGAATCAAAGTGCTTAGCACGGCTTCTGGAACATGGCAAGTGCTCAATAAAGGCATGTCGCTCGGTTGGCTGAGAGGATGGATGGCTGGATGAATGGGTGGGTGGGTAGATGAGTGGATGGATATATGATGGATGGATGGATGGATGGGTAGAGTATTGGTTTAATTTGTTTCTTTGCTTGTGTGTTTTTTCTACACAGCATCCATTCCCCCATCAAATATCACCTTAACATTCTTTTGTGGGATCACTTCTCCCCCAGGGTATGCAGTCAAGTAGTACCTGATGCGCAAACACACAGAGCTTCCCTGGTTTCTCATTCATTATTTTTCCAAGTCAGGTTCTCCAATGCCCTATCCATTCTATGAGCTACTCACATTATCCCCAGTAGGTTACCTTCCTGCTTAAGTTAACCAAAGTTGTTTTCTGTGCCTAAAACAAAGAATTTTAAGTGACACAGATGTAAAGATAAATGAGTAGATCAGTGAAGGAATGGGTGAAGGAATGGAGGGAGTGAAGGGGTGGAGGAATGAAAATGTCGAGCAGGGGGCCAATGGATGAATGTGATCTTGCCTATGGAAGGACTGCATGAGCTAAGTGGTGAAGCAAGTCCCAGGACTTGGAAGGGCGGGAGGGAAAGGAGGGGTGATAATGATAACCCCTCAGCCTCACCTGTAGGAGGAGTGATGTGAACTGATTTTAGGGGCAACAGGACAACCTATGCCCCTAATCTCCTTCAGTGCATTAGAAATCCTTTAGTTTGGTATCTTTTCACTCAGAAAGGCCTCAAAAATAACGTTGTTAAACTCTATTTCCTAGCCTGGCTGGTGTTGCTCAGTTGGTTGAGCACTATCCCATGCACCAGGAGCTGGCCAGTTCGATTTCCAGTCAGGGCACACGCCCAGGTTGTGGGCTCCATCCCCAGTAGGGGGCATGCAGGAGGCAGCTGATTGATGTTTTTTTCTCATCGATGTTTCTCTCTCTCTCTCCCTTCTCCTTCCTCTCTCTGAAATCAATAAAGACATTAAAAAAAACACAACTCACCAAACTTCATTTCCTAGATGAGGAAATTGAGGCCCACAAAGGGCAAGAAGTTTGCCAAAACCTCACAACTAGATTTGGAGCTGAACTGAGACTTGAACTCAGGTCTCCTAATTTCCAATCCCTTGCTCTTTTCACTGCTCAAAGCTACCTCTATAAGACATGACTAAGGCACAGAATTTCCAAATCCCATTTTGAGGAAATTTCTTAGGTGACTTCTTGAATGCTCTGAGGCCTAAGTGCTGAGGGAGTCAGATGCGGGGCTAGGGGGTAGGTGAGATAGCATAAAAGAAGCAAGAGACTGGGGACCCGCATCCCAGAGAATGGGTGCAATGGGCAGGAAGCCAAGGGGCTTCCCAGGACTAGCTCAGAAAAGGGTCAGAATCCAGAGCACAACCACAAGAATCCTGTAAAATCCCAAAACTCATCACTTCCTTTGTAAGCCTATTTGTGAACTTTTAAAAAAAAATTTTCTTACTGATTTTCTAGAGAGAGAGAGGAGCGGGGGGGAGAGAGAGAGAGAGAGGGAGAGAGAGAAGCATCGATTGGTTACTCCTGTTATTCATGGACTCACTGGTTGATTCTTGTATGTGCCCTGACAAGGGATCAAACCCCCAACCTTGGTGTACTGGGGTAATGCTCTAACCAACTGAACTACCTGGCCAGGGCTGTCTGTGAAACTCTTTGAAAAAGGGTCTGTGTGTTGGCCTGCAGGGACAGTCAGAAGGGAGAAAGAGGGTACCAAGCCTCACTCCACTCACTCAGAGACAGAAATACGGTGAAGAAAACGGCATGGGGCCAAGTCTCTGAAGTTTGCTTCCCAGAGGGCAGAAGAGCTCAGGACAGGCCTGAGTCATCACCGTTTCCTATGTGTTCTCTTCCTAATAAGAGAAGTAACCAGAGTGTCTAACTCAGTGCCTAACAGCTGATGGAAAGTCATTGTCAGCTTCCCCCTCGTCTGCCCTCATGTCTCCTAACACTGAGATGACACCTCCACTGGGAGTGGGGAGACATGGAGGAAAGAAACGCTGGAGCCTGAACATTTGGGGAGAGGAAGGGAAGGAATTGGTTTCCCAGCATTTCCTTGTGCCAACCAAAAAGGGTGCTGGGTAGTTTACTAATGGCCTCATTTAATCCTCTGAGGTGTCCTAGGAGCATAGTCTTGGATCCATTTCCAGAAAGAAAACCAAGGGGCAGACTGTTAGTAACTTGTTAATAGTTAATAAAGACATACAGAGAGTCAGCGACCTGTCTGATTTCAACTCCAAGTTTGTTGCTCTTCACAGGCTTTCTCCCAGGGGCTGGGGGCAGGGGGAGGGAGGGGATTGTTGTGCTTTGGGAGCATGCACAGAGAAAGGGGGACCTTCTGACAAGCATGCAGAGGAAAACAAAAACAAAGATCCGACTCCAAAGTGTCAGGAGTGAGGAGTAGGACCTAAAATCTGTCACCCAGCAACTTTGGAAGAACCAACGCTTCCCCATGGGCCTCACTCCCAGGTCTGCCCTGCCCCCCAAGGCACCTTGTGGTGGGTCCCTCCAGTAACCCGATGAGCACATCAACAAACACGCCACATGTGGTCTCCAGCTACAGTAAACAAGCAGATGTGCACAGCCACTGTCCCCTGCGGTGAAGGTGAGAAGACTGGGGGGGCTGAAACTGCAGCCCTCCAGCCTGAATGTGGTTGGAAGGACAAGAGCAGCTGCCAGAGTTAGTACCTCCGACCCAGTGAAACGTGATGGGGAGGGGAAGGGAGATACAGAACAGCATAACACAGAAAGAACAGGCTAGAGCGGGACCAAAGGGCAGGGCAGGATGTGGCAGAGTCCTGGTAGGGATCTGAATCCTGCCTCCGCCTGGGCAAGTCCCCAGAGCCTGCTGGGAGGCCTCAGCTTGCACCTCCACACTGCCACCTCCTGCAGACCCTCCAGCGCCAGCCAGGAGCACGTACGGAGCAGCCCCATAGAAACAAAGGCGAGACGGCAGATCACTGGCTCAAGTGAGAAGTGTTTACACTGGTGAGCAAGGGTAGAGAAGAAAGGACCCAGGGGGTAAGGCTCACGTGGAGGAGATGACCTTGCCTCACTTTTTTCTCTTAGGGCCCAGCCTGGGATTCCTAGAGGATGGAGGGACTTTCCCTGCTTTGGGCATTTCTTTTTTAAAGCAGCCAAAAAGCTAAAGCTGCTCCCCACACGGTCACAGGGGGAACTCCAAGTCTGATGTTTAGAATACAGCTGGAATGAGGTTTCACTTTCCAAACCTGCTTTGGTTTCCTAACATCACAGCGGGAGGCTGGGCGGGCAGCCAGCTTAGTTTAGGAAGGGAAAAGGAAGACTGGGTTGAGAGAGCAGGGGAGGGGCTGCACCGGACCCCACGGAGTGTGTGTCAGGCTTTAGGGAGGAATATTCTAGGAAAGGGGGTGCAGGAGGTAAGAAGGTGGATGAGAACCAGCCCTCTGAACTCGAGGAGCCCATCAATGAGCCTGCAGGGTCTATGAACCTCGTATGCAAAATTACGCATGTGTGTCTGTGTAGGTCTCCACAAGTTTGTGCAAAGTGTTCACAGCTTCCGTCACAATCTTAAAGGGCCCCATTACCCAAAACAGGTTGGGAGCAATCCCTCACTTTACAGATGAAGAAACTTAGTGGAGTGAATGAGAAATGAATGAGCAGTGTAGACCAAGCACACTGGCTGGAGAGGAAGGGCAGAGGGAGCTTCATCATATCTTGCCTCATCTTACAGTCCCCTAAGCATGTCCACAGTTATTACTTTCCTTGAACCTCTCAACCACCAGTGTGGTGCAGCAGACAGTTCCTGGTTTTCAGGAACATAAAATTCTGGGTGAATTATAATGACAGCTGCCATTCATCAAACACCGACCCTGTACCACACACGTACCACACTGGTTAATTTACACAGGCGCCTTGATTTCCTCATGGAATCAGTACATTAGAGCCAGAGAACTTGGCACAGGAGAAAGTGAGTAGCAGAAATGGAATTACGATTAGGCTCTTCTCCTTTCTCTGTCCCCCACCCCCACCCCAACCCACTGGAACCACCAAAAAGAATACTCCTGGTGTATGTACCCATTGCCCTTTCCTTCTTAGCAACCCCACCCCATTCCCACTATCACTTACACACACACACATGCAGCAGAAAGCTTCACTGGGATTTAAAGACAAGGATCATGTTGATCTACCTGTGGGTAGGTTCCCTCACCTCTCTCCTCAACTAGTGTCCCAACTCAGCATATTTGGTATCCCTGAAAAAAACTTTCCTTTCTTCCTTAAAGAGAGAAACTAAGATCAAGGAAAGGAAACAGGAATGCAGCTCACATGAAACAACTGAACCTTAGCAAAATTTTCAGGATTTCTCTACAAACAATGCAGTGTGGTAGGAAGTCCATGAACCCAGACGGGTTCAGTGTTGAGTTCTATCTACCACTTTAGGCTATGGGACCTTAAGCAAGTCACTTAACCTCTCTAAGCTTCAACTGACCCACTGGCTTAAAAATAAATAAAGGTCACTTAAAAATAAATTAGAGGTCACTCATCTCTATTAATTGGGGTCTTGTCTAGATTGCTGAGAAGCCTAAAGTATAGACTATCCTTAAAGGGACTGCCATTTTCTTACTCTAGATAATAACATGACAATAATAGCTAATATTATTAAGTGCTTAACATGCATGAGGCATTACACTAAGAGTTTACAAGCATGAGCACGTTTATTGGGACTGAGCTGTCTCAGCAGCTGTGGAGGGTCATTATTATTCTCCCTGATTTACAGATGAGGAAACTGAGGCCAGAGAGGTGAAGTTACTTGCCAGAGGCCACCTGGCTAGTAAATGGGAGAAACACCAAAGCACCTGCTCTTAACTAGTTGGCCACACAGCCTCTCACATGTTTGGGAACTAAGGGGACTACGGGAAAGGGACAACTAAAGAGGACACAATCACAGTTAAATGCCTGATTGGTGAGTCAGTAGAAAGAGTTTATTATGCCTGGTCACCGGAAACACCTTAGCAGCTAAGTGACCTGAAGGACCTATTGACCACATCTGAGGCTCAGTTTCCACTTCTGCAAAATGAGATTAGTAACCACCCTGACCCAAAGTCATTCTGATGAAGAAAGAAAACAAGGCCTTCCCTTTCTGGGTGATTCAGTCACCCTCAGCCACCACTATCTATATGACAGGAGCTATAAACATTATACTTTTTCTTCAGTTACACTTTTTAAATTTGTTTGCTTTTGTCACTGTCAATAGACACTTTCCACTTAGATCATTCAGAAGTCAATTTCAACCCAGCCCAGGCCAAACTGTCACTGATTCTGAATTCTCCAAATAGGAAACGATAATTTACTGTATCCAGTTCTTTGGAATGAGTAAGAACCCAGGCTCTATCAAGACCACCACCTGGGCTGTCATGAATGTCCCCAACCATGAACCTTTTAATGGTGAGCAGTGCTTGGCAGATAGAGCACTGAAATGGGAGTTAGTGCACCTGGAATCTGATCCTGTCATTCATTTGCTGTGTGTTCTTTAGCAAGTCACTTCCACTCTCTGGGCCTCAGTTTCCTCCTCTACAAACTGAAGAGCATGGGTAAAATGATCCCTATATCCCTTTGCAGCTTTCATAGTCTATAGCCTTTTGTGTCTTAGAAATGAGATGGGTTCCCACCACTTACTGATCCTCATCTGTAAAATGGGAAAATGGGCATAATAATAGTAAATTAGTTGACACATGCAAAGCCCTTAGAATAGTAGCTGGCCCAGAGTAAGCCTTCAATAAATGGTTAATAACGGCAGTGTCTGTCTGTCTGTCTGCCTGTCTGCCTGTCTCTCTCTCTCAACAAGCCTGTAAGCTCAAAGACATTAAACAATTTTCCCAAGGATCACACAACAAATAAATGGGGGTAATCCTGCAACCATTACCCACTCCAACTCATATCCAGTGAAAAGGTTGCCAATGCCCAGGTCAGATCCACTGCCCCAATCACCACCCTTGGGCACTATATCTCAGAGGACCCCTCCCCTTCTCAATAAAACACCTCATATAATAAATAATTTCCTTTCACAGATGAGAGAGAATATACAGACCTGCAAGGCATCACAAAGAACTTTGAAAACAACCAAATAAACACCCAGCTGTTTCTGATCGTGTCCTAGCTGTCCCTCCTCCTGCCCTTAGGGAAGCAGCTTCCTGGCCCGGGAGGAACCCAGCCCTGGAAGGTGAAGCTGAGGATGCCGGCAGAGGAAGCGGTTCTCTGCCACCAGGGCTGTGATAGCTCTTCGTGAGGGCAAACGGCGACCCGATGAGCTCACTTCGTGGATCTGAGGTTGGTGAGGAGGAGAGGGAGAGTGGGGGAGGGAGAGGGAAAAGGGAAAAAGAGAGAAAGGAAGGAAGGAAAGGGAAGGAGAGAGCCTCACATTTCCAGAGGCTATTTCAGTTTTCTTTTCCATTTAATGCAATTTCACTTATGATGTCAGCCAATGAGTGGCTACTATTTTGGAAACTCCCCTTAGGGGAGCCCCCTCTACTGGCCTCCCTATAAAGGGCCAGCCTGAGCTTCAGAGAATCCCTGCAGAGGATCCTAAGACAGCACAGTCTCTCCCACTGTCTCTGCCCAGAGGTGCCATGAAGGTCTCCGCAGCTGCCCTCGCCACCCTCCTCGCCGCTGCCGCCTTCTGCGCTCCTGCATCCGCCTCCCCATGTAAGTCCCAGTCCTGACCACCTGAGTCAGGCCCTCAGGCTAACCCAGGCCTTGCCCTCTTTTCAACTATAGCATTTATACTGTCTGGACCCTGTGGCTTTCATTCTTATTTATTGCTTTTCCCTGATGCCCACTGGTCCCTGATAGATCTCTAAGCCACTTCATGGCAGGGATCCTCGGATTCACTTTTCTGCGTTTTCAGGGTCTACACCCCAAGCTTGCAGGTATCACTGAGTGTGAACTGATGCTGCTGATATTAGTAGGCAGGGGCAGCTCTAGCTGACCTCAAAACATGACTCACTCATGCCTAACACCAGCAGGGTTTCTTAGAAACCTATAAGCACTTAACTAAAACCCTCCTGGGACAGTCACATTTCCCCCCATTTCATAGGTGGAAAAAATGAGTCATGGGAAAGGATAATGAAAGCTAATGAAATACCTGCTATGGGTCAAGTATTATGCTGATTGCTTTATATATATCATCTTATTTAATACAACTATTCTTTCAGTAGCTGTCCTTAACTTACAGATGGGGTAAAGAGGCCCAGAGAGGTTAGGTAACTTGCCAAGGTCACACAGCTAGGAGTGGGGAATCTGGTGTTCAAATTCTGTCCTCTTTGGCTCTTAAACACTTCTACTCTGCTGGGAAATGGCAACTGACATTTCCCAGGGTTATCCTGAATTAATCAACCAACAAAAAGTCATCCCTCTCTGTTAGAGCCCTTCTTACTCTGCCTCAGCCAAGACTCCTAGGATCCAGTATGCATCTTCAGTCTGAGTTTTGGAAGCCTCCCCCCAGCACACCCGACGTCTCAAAGAAACCAAGTTCTGAATCCATTGAGGATCCTAGGAGGGCAAGAATAAGGGCAGAGGGCCCAGCACAAGTCAGGAGGAGGCCCAGCACGTCCCAAGAGCCAGAGGTGTGAGGTGGTGGTGTAAAGAGGATACAAGCTAGGCACGAGGATTAGATGAGGGGTTTGGGAGATCCTCTCAGTCCTCTCTTGGGACTCCAACTCTGTCTGAGCCTCAGTTTCAGCCAAAGGAGAATAAGTCTATTTAAGATAAATCTTATAAAGTACCAAGCACAATACCCAGTGTGCACTGGCAATGAGTTCAGGCTTTTTTCCTTCTCCCAGATGCCTCGGACACCACACCCTGCTGCTTTGGCTACATCACCCGCCCACTGCCCCGTGCCCACCTCCGGGAGTATTTCTACACCAGCAGCAAGTGTTCCATGCCAGCAGTCGTGTGAGTCTCAGTCCCATGGAACCCTCCAGGGGGGTGAGGAAGGGACGTCTTTGGTTGCAGAGCCTGTCCCCCCAGGAGCCCTCTGAGAGGGTGCCCAATCCACTCTGCCCATCCTCTAGCTGCTCAAATAGCCATGGCTCCTCCCTCTCTAACTTCAGATTCCCCAGCTATCATGAAAAGGATTAGACAAGGTGTCCTTGGAGGGTCCTCCCCACTCTGATGGACTAGGTTAGGTCTCCGATCTTTGCAGATGTGACTTATTTGAATGTCATTTGCAATGCCCTTGCATGAAGATCAACTCAGTCATCACTTTCCTATTAAGAATCCCACAGGCTCCCGTATCCCACAGCCTATCAAATCCACCCAAAACCTCAGAGGAGCCCGGCCAGTGTGACTCAGAGGTTGAGCATTGACCTAGGATCCAGGAGATCACGGTTCGATTCCTGGTCAGGGCACATGCCCAGGTTGCAGGCTAGATCCCCAGTAGGAGGCCCGCAGGAGGCAGCCGATCAATGACTCTCTCTCATCGATGTTTCTATCTCTTCCTCTCCCTTCCTCTCTCTGAAATCAATAAAAAATATTTTATAAAAAAATTAAAATAAAATAACATCTCAGAGGAACTAGGGAGGAGAGGTCAGAAGTCAGGGTCTTAGTTGTAGTCACTGTGTAAAAAAAATACTTTACTGATTGGTGAAGAAATAATGAGATTCTCCTTTAAATATGCAAGCTTATACATTTGAAAAAATATACTAATCCCTACTACTTAGGAAGTGCCCACTGTATGTCAAATGTCTTACACTTATTATCGCTAAATTTCATCATAATAGCCTAAGATGTATGCATAATTCTCTCCGTTTCCCATGACGAAACCAAGACTCAGAGAGGTTTGGTGACTTGACCACGCTTGTACAACAATGAGGGGTAGAGCCTGTCTCTGAACCTTCCTCTTTCTACTGGAGCAAGGCCATTAGTGGTAGTTGCTTAAGAAATTTAAGACAAGAGAGACATAAAGAATGAAAATGGGGCAGTTGTGAAGTTTCCTATTTAATGGTGACATTTTTAATCCAAAAATTCCTGTGACTCTGGCAAACTTGCAGGTATTCAGAGTTGGCCATTGGTTCTAAAGAATCTTTCAAAGTATAGTGGTAGTATTTAGCACTACTAATTTTACTTCTGAAAACAAGTATTTTTCTAAAGAAAAAAGTTCTTCTTTGAGCACCTGTCACAGACAGGCAGAGATGAGTAACCCACCATCCCTGCCATATGGGTCTCACAGTCTAATAAGAGGAGGGACAGACGCAGCAATGACAAGGGCGCCTGCACAGGAACATTACAAAGGCTTCAGGGGTTAGGAGAAGGTACTTAGGGGAAGTTTGCTGCAAAAGGTGCCATCTGAGTTGGGAATAGAAAAGCCTGAGGGACTGGGTATATCAGGCAAGGGGATGTCACCAGGGCTCTCCTTTGGCGTATGGAGTCTCCATGTAGGAAAGCACTGAGGGCTCTGAGTGTCTGCACAATGAAGCAAGAGCGTTAGTGCTGTCAAGTGTGGAATGAACTGGAATAGGGAAATCATAGAAAACCGGGATCCAGTTAAGAGGCTCTTGTCATTACCCATGTGAATGGTACTGAAGGCTGGACAGGACAGGATAGGGGAAAGGAAGGGGGAAGGAAAGGGGAAAGGGAAGAGGGAAGGAAAGAGGGAGGGAAAGGAGAAGGGGGAAGGGAAAGGGAAGGAAAGGGGGAAGGAAGGGGGAAGGAAAGCCCAGGTGAGAAACCTTCAGAGGTGGAGTGGGCGAGCCCTGGTAGGTGATGTAAAGTCAGGAGCAAGGAAGAGAGAAGGGTTGAAGGTGATGTTGAGGCTTCAACCCAGATGGCTGGAGAAGTATGGAGCCCCCTGAAGAAGTGCTGTTTAAAGAGGAAAGAGCCAAGTTACCAGCACGACGACCCTGTGGGAATGTCCAGAAGAGTGTGTGGGACTGAGGTTGATAGCTAAGGAAAGGGTGTTGGGACTAGAGATATGACATTCTTTGATAGGAGGAAGGGTCTCCCAATATAAGAGTGCCAATGAGCATAGTCTTAGCTGGCTCCAGAGCTAGTCTGCCTTTGTTAGAATCCCAGCCCTGCCCGTTGGTAGCTACATGAGCTTGGGCCTATCACTTAACTTCTCTGAGCCTCAGTTTCTTCATCTGTAAAGAGGAGTAAAATAGAATTAATTCTCCCACTGGGTCAAAGTAAGAATAATAAAATGAAAGATAAAATTAAATATTTCCCTCTCCTCATCTAAATGCATTATTCTACACATAGAAGGGATAAGTGAAACCTGATGACTGAAAGTAATTCATTCAATAACTCATTCAATAAACATCCATTAAGCACCCACTGTGTGCTAGCCCTGGGGCCAGACACTCAGGAAAGCACACAGAAAAGGGCAGCAACTTTGGGCAGTTCTCAAGGGACAGGTAAAAGTGGAGGCTCTCACCAGACGGAGCAGGAAAAGAGGTAGGAGGGAAGTCAGGGAAGTAGAGGGTCCCTGATGCGGGGGGCATGGAGAGAAGGCTTGGTGAGGAGGGGCTGTGTTCCAGTGTCCTATTCTACAGGGAGCAGGAGGAAATGGAGGCCTGAGCAAGCCTGACCCCTGATGTTTGTTTCCTGGCCTTTTGATTTCCTGGCCACAGACGAAGGGGGCCAAGGAGAGCAGATAATGACTCAGCAGGATTTCCTGTATGACACCTGGCTTACCAAGGGCAGGGGCTGAAGCTCTCTCACCACCCCAAATAAGGAAACAAACACTAGGAGGCACTAGAGCCCAGAAGACCTCTTCTGCTCCCTTTCTCTTTGCAGGCCAAAACAAGAAAGGTCCAAGTAGGCAGGGCTGGCCCTAAAGTAACATGTCTATTGGAAGCACTGCTATCTAGGCCCAAGGTCTCTCCCAAACAGAACCAGTACCCCAAGAATGGGTCAGGCAAGCAACTAAATTGAGCCCATGATCCCCAGGCTTTAAATTCCTCCAACTTATGCAATCAACATCTGCGGAGATCAGGCCTCTGGCTCTCCTAGACCTCCCTCCACATTCTGGCCAGTTAATTGGTAGAAGTGCTTTGACACTGCCAGTATCTCGGGGCCCTCAACCTCTCTGCACCACAGTGCCCTGTACCAGGCCCTTTGGTCTCATGTTGCTCTGACCCACCCTAAAGCAGAGATCCCACAGCATTCCAGTAACAACACATGTATGGTATCTTCAAAACTACTCAACACATACTATCTCATTTGACCTTCACAATAATTGTACAAAGTAGGAATTATTTCTATCCACACTTTAGAGATAAGTGAACAGACTTGCCGAAGGTAATCCAACTCATAAGTGGTGAAATCAAGACTCCAATTTATGCCCTTTGTTCATTCACCCACACGGGCATAGATGTATCCACTCGTTGAGTGTCTACCCTGTGTTAGACACTGTGTTATCTAAAGCCAAATCACAGGTGTTTTCTTTTAGAGGAGAGGGGTACTTTTTTAATTTTAATTTTTCAATTACAGTTGACATTCAGTATTACAATAGTTTCAGGTGTACATCATAGTGGTTAGGCATTTACATAACATGAATTGATCCCCCCAGTAAGTCTAGTACCCACCTGGCACTATACATAGTTATCACAATATTACTGACTACATTCCCTATGCTGTACTTTACACCCCCATGACTGTTTTGTAATTTCCAATTTGTACTTCTTAACCCCTTCACCTTTTTCCCCCAGCCTCCAACCTCTCTCCCATCTGGCGAACCATCAGTCTGTCCTCTGTACATATAAGTGTGTTTCTGTTTTCATAGTTCATTTATTTTGTTTTTTAGATTCCACGTATAAGTGAAATCACAAAGCATTTGTCCTTCTCTGTCTGATTTAGTACACTTAGCATATACCCTTTAGGTTCACTCATGTTCAGGGCCCTTTCAAGGGACACAGGAAAAAGTAAGCGGATCTCATATAATAAACAATCCAGCCCGACATGTATAGCCCCTTCCTCTACATCAGAGCTAATAACCTTGGGTAAACATTTTAATCATCTGAGGAGCTTTGAAAAATTACTAATGCCCAGACCCCTCACAGGTTTGTTTTTCCACTTCCAGTCTCCCACTTATTCAGCCATGACCCAGTTCCTGGAGGGACACCTCTTTTTCTCTGCATCTCAAGCACCCAGCACAGGGTCTGAAACAGAGGAAGTGCTGAGGAAAGGCTAGGGGTTGACCAGCTCAACCCTGGGCTCCTCGGGTCCCCTGTCACCTTAGCTCTCCAGGCAGCGAGCGTGTGTGTGTGTGTGTGTGTGTGTGTGTGTGTGTGTGTGTGTGTGTGTGAGAGAGAGAGAGAGAGAGAGAGAGAGAGAGAGAGTTACAGTGCACACAAATCTGCTTCTGGCTTGGGGCCCTTTGAATCAACAGAAGAGGGAATGTCCTTTCCTTAAAAGCCATAGATATAATCTTATGGAGCTCCAAAAATGCCCCACCCAGTACCATCATCATCTCCCCTTATGCCTCAATCCGTCTCATTCCTAAAACTGGCTGTCCCAGCGCTGACCAGGTCTCACTGTCTTCTCCTCTCTCACAGCTTAATCACCCGAAAGGACCGCCAGGTGTGCGCCAACCCAGAGAAGAAATGGGTGAAGGAGTATATCAACTCTCTGGAGATGAGCTAGGATGGAGAGCGCCTTGAACCCCAACTCGCGCACTTTCTTATTGCTTCTTGCTCTCAGCCTAACCAGCTTAGGAGGCTTCTCCCCAATCCTTACTCCCACCCCTCCTTGGAGGGCCCCAATTCCACCACACAGCAGCAGTTGTAAAAGCCCACCCCCCCAGAGCCCCCAAGAGCTCCTGAGGCTCTGCCTTGTGCATAGGAAATCTCTAGGCTTTGAGGGGCAGGCCCGTCAGCTCAGGCATGGCTCTGCAGTCAGGAAGGAAGTCGGCATGCCTCGGGTCAGTGTGCCTCTGGAGGCAAAGGAGGGAGAAAAACTGAGCTTCCATGGTCATGTCCCGTGGCCAAAGCTCCCATCTCGGCCCCTCATTGGGATAGGCTGACTGGCAAAAGTGAGAAATCGGCTTTCCATTAAAATTCTCAAGACAATTACAAAGCTGGCTCCTGGTATGATTTCCTCCTCGGGCACCCTCCTTTCTCATGAACATTAAGCACACAGGGGTGCACACATCTGGTGTCCGCCCTAGATTTGGGGGCCATGGCCCTGCACAATGAGCAGGGCTGTGAGCACAAACTCTCTGGGGAAGGGCATGGGGAGGGCAGCGCAGGTAAAGTAACTAGTGGCTTATCCACTCTGGGGGAAAACAAGAGTCACTACATCCCCATACCAAGGCCCCAGGAATTTATCTCACTCCCTGCCATAGCACCTCCGTTTCCTCAGACTGTGGCTGGCCCTTCCACTCACTCTGTTCCCCTTCCACCCTGGTCTACCCTATACCTCATCCCCAGTGGGGGATACTCTACACTCTTGCTCCTGGAATAGGTTTTTAATGGCAATCCCCAAACACCTCAGTTCTTTCAAATAAAGGGGATAAGTAAAGAGGTGGGAGTACTCCAACTTTCCCATCTGTGTGTACCTTCATGTAAACATATATTGACAATATATATTGTGGGAAATATAGCTAGCATAACTGAGCGCTCACTATGTGCCAGGCATTGCCAACCCCTTACATTCATCACCCTTCATCCTCACAGCCCTTTGGGGGAGGTAGTATTATTAACCATGTTTACAGTTGGGAAAATCCTCGGTAAGAAAAGGAAATAACTTGTAAGAAGCCCCAAAGTTAAAAAAAAAACAAAAAAAAAGGGTGGGTGGGTGGGTGGGTGGGACATTTAAACACATCAGGTCTAATGTCAAAGCCCATGGTTTTGTTTTTTTTAACCTTTAATTTGCAAAATTTCAAACCTACAGAAATTTGTAAGAATACACCCACATACCCATCATCTAGATTCAAATATTAACATTTTACCATATTTGCTTTATCTATACGCATATACGTGTGAGCGTATATGTATATATGGTTGGTATAATATTTTTTTTCCCTGAATTTGAGAGTAAGTTGCAGATGTGATATCACTTCACCCCTAAAACTTTCAGTACATAGTTCACGCTCAGAAAACTTAACATTGACACGGTATAATTTTCTAAAACACAGGCCCTGATCAAATCCCCATAATTGTACCAATGTCTCTTATAGCTATTTTTTAAATCCAGGATACAATTATGTGCACATATTGGATTTAGCTGTCATGTCTCTTTGGTGCCCTTTAACAGAGATTTTTGTCTTTAAGAACACTGATATTTTTTAGGAGCTCAGATCAGATTTTTGTGGAACATTTTATTTGAATTTGCCTGATTGTTTCCTCCTAATTAAACTCAGGGTAAACGTTTCTGGCAGGAATAGCGGGTGGGTGGTGCTGTCTTTCTCAGTGCAGCACATAGGGGCATACAACGTGAGTTTACTAGTGATGTCAAGTCTGATGGCTTGGTGGCCAATGTTCTCTTGCTACAGTGAGCTGTCTTCTGTGTGCCAGGCACTGTGTTAGGCATTGGGGGGAGGGGGGGGAGCAGAACAGAGAGGGGAATGATCGACCAGCCATTATCTTTACTTTTAGGCAGTTCACAGTCCAGTGAGGAAGATGCAGGAGGGACCCTTGAGCAGATTAAACATATGATAAACACTTAAAAGGAAGCACCAGGACAAAAGGCTGTGGTCATATTGTAGGGTAGGGGGATTACACCTGAATGGGGTGAGGCAGGGGGCCTGAGGGAGAAAAGAGACTTAAGAGGTAACATTTAAATAGAGTTTGATTTTCAACAATAAAGATAAATTTTTTTAAAAATAGCAAACCAGCCAGGCCGGACATGGCTCAGTGGTTAAGCGTCAGCCTAGGATCCAGGAGATCGTGGTTCGATTCCCAGTCAAGGCACATGCTGGGTTGTGGGCTCAATTCCCTGTGGGGGGAGTGCAGGAGGCAGCCAATCAATGACTCTCTCATTATTGATGTTTCTGTCTCTCGCTCTTCCTCTTCCTTCCTCTCTCTGAAATCAATAAAGATATATTTTTTTAAATAAATAAATAAAAATAGCAAACCAAAATAAATAGAGTTTGAAATATTTGAAAAACTGTTTAAAAGGTAGAAAAGAAAATGAAAGGCCTACAGGCAGAGGAAACAGTATATGCAAAAGTTGAAGTTATGAATGGCCTTACCACAGACTTAGTTCAGTCTCTTGCTGCCAAGGAGGGAGGTATGTGTATATGAGGGACTTTCCCATCCCTGCATTTTCCTGATGACTAATCCTTAGACGAACCCCTGCTCCTAATACAGGCTTATGTGAACTTGGCACTTCACCAAACGCTTTGACTTCCTCTTTGAATTTATGCATCACCGCAGCCCCTCTAGTTAGCTAGACAGGCATGACTTTCCCACTTTTTCGAAGAAGAAACCAAAATTCCCAGAGGTAAAATGACTAGCTCAGCCTACAAACCAGTAGATGCCAGGGTTGGGGCTCAAGAACTGGAACTGGAGCCTTGGCTGGGGAGCTCACTTGGCTGGAGCATCATCCCGATATGCCAGGTTTGCAGGTATGATCCCGGTCAGGACACATACAAGAGTCAACCAATGAATAAATAAATAAGTGGAACAATAAATCGATGTTTTTTCCCCTCTCTCTTCCTTTCTTTCTCTAAAAATTAATAAATAAATAAAATGAAAAATAAAGAATGGAACTGGAGTATTCTATTTACCTAGGAGATCTGGTTGCTCAGCACTTGGAAGCTTCCATCTCTAGAAGCCCAGATACCTCACTAGTTCCTCTTGCGCAGCAGAAGACAGGTCCCCCCGAGCTGAGTCCCCATTCCCCCAACAGGCCCTGTATTTGACCACCACCATCACCACCCTGCCCAAGTTCCCTCTGGCCTCACCAGGAGAATAAAAGGATGGCCTACGAAAAATCAATCGATATTTTTGACATCTCCAGGTTAATGTTCCAGTACCCATGGCTGGAATATCCAGACAGGAACAGAGGTGAGGCTGGAATGGAGAGGAACAGAATCAGGGGCAAGGGCCTGAAAAAGAAAGCTCCCTAGTTCCCCTCCATGCAGGGGTCTGGGTGAGTTCAGCAAATCCATGGGAGGGTTCAGGGCAAGCCCATGGACATTTTGATGGCTCCCTATAGCCCTCAAGCTAAGTCTCCAGGGTCCTCTAAGGTAGAACATCCTGTGTTTCCCAGCATCTGCTCCCACACCTGCACCCTGGCTCTCTACCTAACTCTCACACCTCCAAGTCTTTGCATAAGTTGTTCCCATGCCTTAATGCCCCTCCCCCTTATCTATCTAACTGGACTGAAGACTCAGCTTGTGCATAATATCTGGGAAACCTTCCCTGATCCTCCCAGCCAGGTTAAGGGCCCCTCATCTGTACCACCTGTGCCTCATGTCCTCACATTTGTTTCCCTTTGTTAATCATTAATAAACAGTCTGTCTCACCAGCTAGTCCACTGGCTCTCAAAGTGTGGTCCCAGGACCAGAAGCATCAGCATCTTGTTAGAAATGCAAATTCTCAAGCCCAACACCAGAGCTGCTGAACCAATACTCTAGGGATGAGTCCCAGAAATCTGTTCTAATAAGCTCTCCAGGTGATTCTACTGCACACTCAAGTTTGAAAACTTCTGGCTGAGACCAATGGTTTTCACCATTAGTTGCACATTAGAAACCTCTGGGGAGCTTTCTCAAACACCTAGGCCCCTCCTCAGAGAATCTGTTCTGATTCAATCAGTCTTATGCAGGGCCAAGGCATGTTAAAAGTTCCCTTGAATAATTCCAATGGGCAGCCAAGGTTGACAACTGCTCTGCTAGACCAGTGTTTCTCAAACTTCAAAGTACACAGAAATCTTGTTAAAATGAAGATCCTGATTTGGGAGGCCTGGGGTGGAGCCTGAGAGTCCGCATTTCTGAGGAACTCCCAGGCTATGGCAATGCTGCTGTTCCACAGACCACATTTTGAGCAGCAAGGTACCAGAAAAGTACGAGTCTCTTAAGGAAGGGAATAACCTCCCTGGCTTTATTTACCTCTCTGGCACCTGGTACTCGTGTTCACTAAATGCTGAATAAATGAGTGCCTGAATGGACGATTCTTTAACCCACCTTCATAACTGCTTTCTCATTTGTACCACAGAACTCAAAAAGGCTTCGGCACCTGTTTACCTGTCCTTGTCCTGCCACCAGGTAAAACCCCTAACTTTTGCCTCCCTGGGAGCTTTGTTGAATAGGAAAGGCAACAGACTGTCCCTTCCCATTAAGCCCAGTTCACATAACCCCAACACTCACCCTTGGGGCTATCACTAATTCTTGGACAAGTCACTTTCCCTCCCTGAGCCTCAGACGCCTCCTCTGTCACAGGCCAACCCTTGCCCAGCACCCTCTGTGGAGTTGCTGTCAGATAGTCTCTGCAAGGCCTGGGCTACACAGGCAGTGCTTAATGAGGAGTCGTTTTTATTCATTAACACAGGGATCCTCATAAAATACAGGGTGCTCAATTAAATTTGATTTTCAGATAAACAATGAATAATTGTTTGTATGTAATATATATATATACAGGTGTCCTAAAAAATGTATACACACTTTGAATAATTATAAAGGTAGTGCTTATTAAAATACATTTCATTTTCATTCAACAGCTATCAGCTGTTAAAGTGTGTATACATTTTATATCCCAAATACTGCATTCATTACCTGAAATCCAAGTTTAACTGAACATCTTATTTGCCTGCTGTTTACTAAATCTGCAACTGCTCTGCCACTCGCACCCCCTACCCTCCCAGGTGCCAAAGGAAGAGTTTCCCCCAAGTCCAGAGTGCTGGAGGCAGCACCCGAGCAGGACAAACTCGGTACCATACTGCTACTTCAAGGAGCCCGAGATCTACACACACTGGCACACCCTGTATGATCAGCGACAGGAACGGGAGGCCCAGAGGATGATGCAGAAAATGAGAGAACCTAGGTGTGCTTTAATGCTCCCTATTCTCCACACTGTCTGCACCTTCTAGGAGAGAGAGGGAAAGGGTGTGGTGGGGCCGGGAGTGGATCAAGTCAGCCTACGGGTCCCACAGAGGACCCAGGGTAGAAGGAGGCTCATCTGTCTTCCTCTGGTCCCATCTCTGACCTGGGCTGAGAACCAGAGGCAGAGGAGAAATTATGAAGTAGGGGGGTGGGGGGGACAAGATCAAGGCTGCTCGTGCAATTTCTCACACAGGTACCTCAAAGAGGGTACTGGCATCCAAAAGATCCATCTCCCCATCATCAAGTTGACTATAAAATCTCAGAAGGGACCCAAGCCTTTACACCCTACTGGGGACCCCCTAAAGTGGCAAAGATTAAAGGTCAGGGACCACGATGGGAGGCAGGGTGGGGAGGCCCCCTCCCTGTGGATGCCCTTACCTTGGGCTCGCACCATCCTTCAGCCGTCAATCCCTGCCTGCAAAATAGAGGGTGGGGAGGGAAAGGGGTTGGATTGGATCGGATGAGCTCCTTTCAGTTTGAAGTTCTACAACTATATTTACCTCTTTCTTCCTTCCCACTGGCTCCTTTGGATGGGCAGGAACTCACACAAAGCCTGAAATCTCCCAGAGAGGAGGAGCAGCTCTATGGGGCACAGGTGAGAAGTGGCAAGGGTGGAGGAGCACAGTTGCAGGTAGGAGCTGTCTGAGCTGCAGAGGAGAAAGATGCTTGAGGTGGGGGGGTGGAGGCGGGGGGGGGGGTTCCAAGAACCAAATCCAGCTGTGTACAGAGAATGGTGACTCCTGGGGTGGTACCCAAGCTTTCTTCCATCTCCTCTACCCCTGTTCCTGCAGGCTCTGGGGTGCCTGGGCATACGTGACAAGTCTGTCATAGAAGCACTACTGCAGGTGGTGAGTCGAGGAGGGAGCAGGGCAGGAGGTGTACAGAGCATGGGCACAGACAAGGCTCACAAGGGTACAAGATGGGGGGTCAGATCCATCCAGTGAGGAGAGCCACCAGTGTGCAGCATATGCCATCTCATGCCCCCTTGGCTTCTTTAAAGGGCAGCCTGATCTAAAATGATGGGGGAGGTGGAATCTGAATATCCCATTTGTCTAAGAAGAAGCACTCAACTGAAAAACTAGGAGAGAACTGGGACTGAGTTCATTCTCTATGTGCCAATTTACAACAGAGAACATGCATCCTCCATAATCTCATTTAAATCTTACAATACTAGGAATAGGTACTAGTATCTATGTTTTCCTAATGAGAAAATGGAAGCTCTGAGAGGCCAAGTGACTTGCCCAAGGCCACGTGGCAACTAGATCCCAGATAGGTATTTGAACAAAAGTCTTACTCCCAAGTTGGGTTCCTTCCATTGCACCATCCTGGCTGCACGCTGTGTTTGAGCATAGACAAGTCACTCTCTAGGCCTCAGTTTCCTCATTTATAAAATGAAGCTAAGCTGAGATTCTTAAAGCTCTGACATTCCATCACCTCATAGCATGTTCCCACCACCTGCCTCTTAAATCAGGCCCAAACTGGTCCAGAGAAAGTGAAGTATGAGGCCCACAGAGCCCTGGCCATCCTGGGTGAGTATATTCTCTCCCTGGGTGGGGAGCTGGGGAAGGTGAGACAGGAGGCAGTGCAGCCACTTCCCCCTCTGGGCAAGAACGGAAGGGAGGGCAGTGTACCCACACTCCAACCTAGCACTTGGCAGCATGTCTGGATACTCTCCTGGGCAGAGAGAGGGAGGTGAAGTGAAAAGGCAGACTGGAATTGCGGTCATGCTCAGCCAGCTGCTCTGGTGTCCTGGGATGATGGGCAATACCTTGGGACCTAGTACTTGAAACTTCTGTCTTGAGGGCCCAGTGGAGTCAAATGGATCCTGGCGGAAAGGAGCAGCCCGAGGCCCCACCCTGACCTGAGGACCCTCCCTGTCCAGGTTGCCTGAATAAGGACGTGATCCAGGCTCTCACCAAGCAATTGAAGGGTCCAAATGAGGAGCAAAAGATGGACGCTCTGAGGGGACTGCGAGTAGCTCTGAACTCCTGGGCTGCTATACCCAGAGACAAGGTGATTGGGAGATCAGTAATTGGGGCAAGGAAGGACAAGGTAACTGATGGTGCTGGCAAGGGTTTAGGTCAGGGAGGAGGTAACCTAGCTCCTGATTTGATGGGAAGGCACTGTCCTGTGGAGTTTCCTGAATAGAAGCACTGGCATATCTACTTACCAGTCATACAAACTCTGAAAAGCCAGCTTTCAGAGCCACAGTCTGTCCATCTCTAAAATGGAGATACTATTATCTTATAGCACTGCTGGGAAGATTAAATGTGATAATGTATGTAAAGTTCCTAGTTCAATGCCCATGCTATTTACTTGGTACCCATTATTACCATCCCTATTATAACCTGTTAAAGGAAAACCTCCGTAAGCGGGGAGAGGAACCAAGAGAGTCAGTTGACGCTACTCAAGGTTTTTCCCTTTTAGGGTCCTCTTACTTTGACCCCATCACTGCTCCACATGAAACAGAATTCATCATTCATCCATTTACTCAATAAATATATATTAAACAGTTATCAAGTGCCAGGCAGTCTCCTAGGCCCTGGGATACATTAGTGAACCAAAGAGACAAAGATCCCTGCTTTTGTTGAGCTTACATCCTAGTGGGGGCAGACATATAAAAACCAATCAACTTAATTATATAGTATGTTAGAGGTAACAAATGCAATGAAAAAATAATGTAGAGGGTGAAGGTGATCAGGGATGCCAAGTGGGGATGGGGATCGGTTGCGATTTTAAACATGGAAGAGAGGGAAGGCCTCAGTTAGGTGTCACTTGAGCAAAGACATGAAGGTGAGGAGGTTAGCCTTGCAGCTATGGAAGAAGGCAATCCGGCAGAAGGGCCAATCACTGCAAATGCCCTAAGTTAGTAGCATGCTTGGCATCATCAAGGAACAGCAAGGAGGCCAGCACTGCCGAAGCAGAGTGGGAATAGAGAAAGCAACAGGAAATGAAGTTAGGCCTCAGAAGGTAACAGCACCCCGGATCGTATGTGGCCTTCTAGATGATTTCAAGCACTTGGGCTTTTACTCTGAGTGGAATAGGGACCCATTTGAGCAAGGCAGTGACATGATCTAACATTTCAAAAGGTTTACTCTGACTGCTGTGTTGAGAAAAGATGGGAGGGGGGAGGCAAGAGTGGAAGCAGAAAGACCAAATTAGGGGCTACTGAAGCAATCCTGGTGAGATACAGTAGCGGCTTGGACTATGGTTCCCAGTGGGGTTGGTGAGAAGTTATTAAACCCTGGACATATTTTAAAAGTAAAACTGACAGGTTAAGCATGAACTATAAGAGATGTGGAAGCATGGATGAATCCAAGGTTTCTGGCCTAGCAAATGAAAGGATGGAGTCATCATCAATTAAGATAGAGAAACTTGCAGGTGGAATGGGTTCAGAGGTAATACCCGAAGTCCAGTTTGGGGCAAGTCATGTTTGAGATGTCTACTGGGCATCCAAGGGAGACAGCAAGTAAACAGTTGGATATACAATTTGAAGTTTAGAAAAGAAGTCTGAACTAGGGGGGGAAAATTATGACTTGTCAGCATATAGACAGCTTTTAATGTTGTTCAAACGGATGAGATCACTGAGAAAAGAACCAAGAGTCAAGCCCTGGGGCACCCCAATGTTAAGAGGAGAAGAGGAAGAACCCGTAAGTAGTGAGAAGTGGACAATGAGTAGGAAGACAACCAAGAGGGTGGTATTCTGAGAATCCAGCGAGGGAGATCTATCAAGGAAAGGACACACTTCATAGGGTGTAAGGACTGAGAACCAATACAGGAACCTCACAGTGTGGGAACCACTGATTATCTTAACAAGAACTATCCTGGTGCGGGGGTCTGGGGGTGGGGCGAAGGCCTGACTGGAGTGGGTTTCAGAGAGAATGGGAGAAAAGAGATTAAATACGGCAAGAACAGACCACTTTCCAAGTTTTGCTGGAAAGGGTTGTAGTTGGCACCAGGGGTGGATTCGGGGGGGGGGGGGATAACATGTTTCTAGGCTGAAGAATAATCATCCAGTAGTTAGGAAAATGATCATTTTGAAGAGAGTGGGGAGAGTTGTGCAGCAATGTCCCCAGGTAGGTGAGAAGGGGTGAGCTCTAACACACAAGTGGAGAGACTGACTTGAAATAGGTGGTCACAGTCCATAGTGTAAGTGGAAAGAAGAAAGTATGGCTGCAGGTTGAAAGCTGGATAGAAGTGGTCGTGTCTCTGGGACTTCTTTTCTAGTTGCTTTTACTTGCTCAGTAAAGTAGGAAGCAAGGCCATCAGCTGAGAGTGGGAATGGAGGAAGCAAGCATTAGAGGCACAGAGGAAAAGGCGTGAACTGGGAGGGTGGGAAAGAGAACTGTTGGGAGAAACAGTATGATTAGCTGGCAGCGTGCAGGGTCTACGTGAGGCTTGTGTTCATACATTTAAATCAAGATCAGTCATTGTGACTATGTTTTTCTCCAGGAAGTGCAGGCACAGAGCAAGTAGAGAGTTAAATACAACAAACCAAGAAGGGGGTAAAGGAATTGAGTGAGACAGGGAAGTGATTATAGCAGGACCATGGAATGTAAGCTGGGGAAAGAAAGGGGGGTGAAGGTGAGGAGCGGTGAAAAGGTGCTCAATGGTTGTTAGCCCTTGTGGAGTCCACCAATTGTTGGCATTGGGAGCTGAGCTGGAAAGAGGTGATGGTCAGAGAATGGGAGCCATGAAATGCAAATCAGGGAGAAGCTGTCACAATGAATGATAGTCTCCCTGTGGGAATTAGTGGACAAGGTTATTGGAGAACAGCTGGATCAATGACGTTTGTTTTTTAACGCCAGGAATTAGACAGCAGTAGTGTTAAAGAGAGTAACATTGATCCATTCAGAAGGTAAAGTCATAGATGTTGAGAGGATATGACCTAGGAGCAAGTAGATGACAGAAAAGATAATAAGTGGATAAAATAACCTGATAATGTGAGATTCATTTTAGGGAGCGAAAACGGCCTGGAAGCAGCAATGAACTGCCCTCTTAAGAAAGGCTGACTGAAGACATAGTCCCTGCCCATTTCACCTCCTGTCTTCCTCACAGAGGACTCAAGTCGGGGATGAAGGGACGCTGGTGTCTGTGCTGCAGATGCTGATACAGAAGTCACCGAATGAAGTAGCCGTGGAGGCAGCTCTGTGCTTGGGTTTCCTGAGGCCCTGCAGCAACACGGCCCGAGAGTTCTTGCTGCAGCGCCTGTACCACGGGCTCATGAGCCAGAGGATGAAGGTGCGCGGGGCAGGGGGCTGGGCTCCCTGAGGGGTACGAAGAAACAGAGGCCAGTGTTGACTTCCGTAGGGTCTGGACCCTGTCACCCTCATCCCAGGGCAAAGAAGCTTCAGCAGGGAGTGCTGCAGGGTCCTGTGTGTGAATGGTGTGTGCATGAGTTTGGGGTCAGGTGGACAGACATAAGTGTACATGTGTCCGTGCATATTTGACTCATAGAGGTACTCATTTATGTACGTGCACACTCAAGAGGCCAAGAGGCAGGACCCTACCTACTCCCCACAAGTTCCAGACTCAGACCTCAAGTTGGCCTGGCCATCCAGATGCTTCTTGGACCCCACCCACGCTGCCTACCCTCCATAGGCACTTAGGATGCTGGTCAAGATGATGCGTGTACACTCAGCCGAGGTTATCAGGGCCATCCTAGAACAGCTGTGCCATTCTTGTGTCATTGAGGTAAGCTCTAGGGCTGCCTATACCTTTCCTTTGCCAGCACTAGGACAGGGCTGGGGATGGATGAGAAAGGGAGTCTAACCTTCATACCTCACCCACCCCTGCCCTCAGCACCGCTTTGAAGCCACCCAGATGCTCAAGACCATTGGGCTGGAGCAGATCCAGGCACAGGGACTGGAGGGACTCATATTTGACCTGCTCAGGAGGAAGATATATAATGAACCCTTCCTCGTAAGTGAGAACAAATCTCCAAAGCCCAGGCAGCCCAAAGCTGTCTCATCTCCCTTCTCTGAAGACCTCCCCTGTCTTGGCTCCCACCACACTGCCCCCCAAAGCATCACATTCACCGTAACCCACTCCATTTCCCTAATGCCTATGTTTTCAAGCCACCCTGCCTTTGCTCAGACAGTTCTCTCAGCTTAAAATGCTCCAAGTCATCCATATCCCCTCTGCAAGGTGAAAAACTTGTCACCCCCACTGGTAAGTAACCCCTGTCTCCTTCTGCCTATTCAAATACTATAGATCCTTCAAGTCCAGGCCAAACACCACCTCCTATGAGAAGCTTTCCCAAGTTACGACAAATAGAATTAGCTCTGCCCTCCTGTGTTCCTTTGCTTTTATCTTTATAACAGCTTACTACAAAACTAGCTACACAACTTTTATCTAGACATTTTTCTAAAATGTAAATCACAGGTTGTGTCTCGCCTATGCATAAAACCTTTCAGCAGCTCTCCAATGCCCTCAGAATGGTTTACCCTGTCCTTCACCACCAGCCTTCTCACACCTTTAACTTCACCTCAACCACTCTCTCCCTCAGAACCACACACAAACTATGCTTGGGATGACCCGATCCTGATTGATACCTGTGGTCCCAGTATAACTACTCAGAGGGCCCTACTTTGAAGAGCCTCAGTTTGGTCATCCTGCTAAACTGAACTATTTTCTGTTCTCTACACACTCCATGCTCTCTCTCTTGCCTCCAGGCTTTCATACATGTTCCCTCCCTCTGCCCAGAAAATCACCCTCCCCAGCCCTCTACCTGGTTAACTCCCACTCACTTGTCAGGTTTCAGCTGAGGCATTACCTCCTCCAGGAAATCTTCGTGGCACCCAGACTAAGTTAGCAGACCCTCCTATGTGCACCCTACACTTAGTTCAGTAGTAACACATCACAGTAATGCAACTGCCTACTCACTTGTCTGCTTCCCCCACCAGACCTTCCCTCAAGGCAAGGACCACTATATATGTAGCACAAACTAAACATTCAATAAAGGTTTGTAAAGCACTTAATGCTGTATCACTGCATTCCTTCTCTCTGTTGTCCCATCTTAATCCCTCTTCAGGCTATGAGGATGGCTGTGGCTGAAACTGTGGAGGCACTCAGGATGAAGCCCACGATGTTGAACTTGGTGGAGGAGTGAGTGGCTTGGACTGGAGCTGCCAGGGCCAAATCCTAGGCATTGGGAAGGAGGTAGAGGGGTAGAGAGAGCTGAGAACCTGGTGCCAGTCCTCAGCTCTCACTTGCCTGTGCCCGTGGCCAAGTCACTCTTTGACCCCTAGACTTACCTCCCTCCCTCCCTCCTTCCCCTTCCCTCCCCTCCCTCCCTCCCTTCCTTCCTTCCCTTTTTTCTTTCCTTTCTTTTCTCTCTCTCTTCCTTTCCCTTCCCTTCCCTTTTTTCCCCTCCCTTCCTTTCTTTTTTTTAATATGTCTTTATTGATTTCAGAGAGGGAGAGGGAGAGAGAAAAATAGAAACATCAATGATGAGAGTCATTGATCAGATGCCTCCTGCACGCCCCCTACTGGGGATGGAGCCCACAACCAGGCACGTGCCCTGACCGGGAATCAAACTGCAATCTCCTGGATCCTAGGTCAATGCTCAACTGTTGAGCCATGCCAGCCAGGCTGGATTTTTCTTCTACTGTAAAAAGAGGCTGACTATACCTACCACTCAGGGTTGCTCAAATTAATAAGAGGACATGAATGGGGCTTGTAAAAGGTCAAGTTCTGGATAGATGTGATTGTCGTGTAGCACCTCCTCAGTATCTGTCTTTCCCCTCCCAGCCCCTCTCCTGACCCAAGAAACAAGAGGGAATAATTAATGAAATGAGCATCACTCTTCAGCGTTATGCCCAACTCACTCTGGGCTATAATAAGAAACAATCAGCCTTGTTCCCCCTTGCCCAGGATTAAACCACAACACACTCACTCCCTTTTACACAGGCAACTGTTGAACTCAAAAGCCACCACACGCCAGGAAGCTGTCATCTCTTTGGTAAGGCCACTCTGCTTCTTTGACCAGGTGCTGATGGCAGGAGCACTAGGCAATTGAACAGAATTACTGAGGAGAAAAAAGGGCTGTCAAGTTTGGGGAGGTTGTTTGCTTGCTTATTTTACAATTCCAGCCCTACCAGGAGTAGAGAGTAACCTTTTCTTCCGGATTGGAGGTCAGTGGGATAAGGGACAGGAGATGGGTGTGAGAGGCATTGCTTAGATATTGCAGAAATTGTCTTAACTCTTCCTGGTGATAATGCACAATGGAACCCAATGCAGTGGCCCCAGAAGGCAAGGAAAGGAATACCTCAGCTGGAAAGCCATACCTCCCGCTCTCAGGCCATAGGGTCATCACAGGGGACTGGAATGGACAAGAGTATAGATGGGACATCTTCCTGGGGCTGGCTACTTAGGCACTCTCCTTTTGCCTCTCCCAGGGTGTCCTGGGGATCCGCAGCCCACAAGTGTTCCACTTGCTCCTGGACATGCTAGACACGGAAAAGAACCAGTCTGTGATAAAGAGTGTAAGGCACTCCTGCCCTCCTCTTCCTCTTCTCAATCCTTCCTCCAAGCTTTTCCCATCCATCCTCACTACTTGCTCTTTGCCAGGAGGGAGAAGGGAATAAGTCCTAAGACACTGTCCCTTGACCTCATTCCTTGGGGCCAGAGCTCTCTTTCCCGTGGCTATCCCCTCCACTCTTAGCCTTAGCCTGAAGTGGGCCAGCAACAGAGTCTTTATTTTAATGCAGTTAAAAGAAACGTTCATTCTTTTGGCTTCAATTGATCCCTGGATCCAAAACAAGCTGAAAAACAAGGTTCTCTTTGTATGTGAGGCACCTAAGACCAATGAGAAGGAAGAGCCTACAAGGTTCAGGAGAAAGCATGAGAACCCAGAAAAGCTAACTATCCAAGACTTTCGACTTGCACAGCTGAACCCCTTGTTTGTTGCAAAGGCCAGTGCCACATCAGACCAACAGAAAAAGTTGAGTGCCCAGAAAGGGCCTGCTGACTACCCCACCTCTGCCTTCCCTTCCTGTTTCTCTAAACCACTAAAACACAAGTCACAGGCCACAGGGCCCTGGACGCCAGGGATCAGGAAACAGCTCCAGATCCTTGCCAAAACCTCCAGGTAGGTCAGTTCTTTGGGCCTAGACCCCACTCCATGAGGATGCTTCTCAGGCTCCCCTGAGAAAATGATCTGTACTTACCTTCGATGAATAAATGTGTCACTCTACCTACCATGGCTGTTACCTTCATCAGAAGCTTCACTGAAACACAGGTCTCCTCACTCTGGGTTGTGTTCCTTCCACTCAGCGACATGTCCCTTTCATGAAGGGAGAAGACAGAACCAAAGCTGTTCTAGATGACCAGCCTGCATCCCTAAATCAAGCCCTTGTCTATGCCCAGAACTTAATGAAAAAGCTAGGGAGTTGAGCCTCTGTGAGGGGATTGTGGGGGGTGAGGGGGGGGTGGGGGGAGAAAGGGGAGCAGCTGCTGAAGGGAAAATAGAAGAAAATCCTGGTAAGCACGGCTCTTAGGCCATTTCCTCTTAATAACTTGCCCAACCCACCACCTCTCTCAGTGGTCAGGAGATAATTAGGCTATAGTCAAGACCAACCACGCCCTCTGCTGTCTCATCTCCTACACCTACTTTGTACCTACCTCAGGGCCATTCCCTCTGACAGACTCTTTAATTCTCCCAAACTGCTTTAGTTTCTCCTTTGTTTACTGAAGGCTTCAGTTTCCCTTTGCCAGTAGGACCTGCCATACCAATCCCAACAAGCTATGTCTTCTCCATCAAAAAAAAAAAAGGTGAGACTTTGGAATCCGATCATCTGAAATCTAGGGCCCACCATTTACTTGATCTTTGACTCTGGACAAATTACTTTCTGACTTCCTCACCTACAAAATGAAGAGGATAGTATGTACTACTGCAGATAGGTCCTATAAGGATGAAGCACATAAAGCCTAACAGTGCCTGACACTACACAGTAAGAACTCAAAAGTAAGGTTCCTTTTCCTATCTTCAGTGCTGTCATGTGCGCCTGTGACAGCCAGAGGTTAAAAACATCCTGCCACTCCCATTTACTCCATCTTATTGGAGTGATCTAATGGATGGTCGAGTTTTTCCCAGGTTCTAGAATGGTCCCAATAGCCATTCTGAATCCAGATGGTACATGTCATTCCGATTCATCTCTTCACCTGCCCTACCACTTCCAGATTCATGTTTTGCCTCACAGAGAGTTGTAAGAAAAACCAAGAGAGTCATTTCACTATGCTGGGGTATAAGCAACATTGACTCTAATAGTGTGGCACAAAGACCAGACAGGAAAAATGATCTGCCTACTCTGCAGATTTGGGCCAATAAGCAATATCACCCAAATTTCCCTGGGCCTTAACAGTCTGTGAGTACAAACAAGGCCTTATTAACTACACAATTCTTAACTCCTACAAAATCCTGCCCATAAGTCTGCAACCCATCCTCCTCCATATTTCTGGGTCTCTCCAGAGGATATCTTATCACTTGGCCAGATACCAGACTCTGCTCAGTAGCACCTCAATCCTAACTTGACCAATCCTCACCAGAAGATTTAAGACACAACTGAGCATAGAGGTCTGCAAAGAGCACTCACCATCTGGTACCATCAGCTGTGGCCAGATTCTCTTGAAGGCCTGAAATGCCCACTCCTCTCAGCTATCAGCATAGCCTTGGACACCATTCAAAACATAAATACCCCCTTCTTCTCTCTCCTCTCTTTCTAATGGGATCTGTGGATACAAATAGCATTGACACCCTCCACCTTTCTCGAACATTCTCATCCATCTCTGCTGTAACTGAAATCTGGCTCTCTTGAACTGGCCTCTCCCTGAAATCTCAGGTGTTGCTCATCCTCCTATATTCCTTCCTATGTCACCACCGTCCTGCACTCTTCATATGAGAATCATTGTTTCTCTGAGGGTCTTGGCTCTCCAACCAAGCTATACCATCCTCTGGCCCACTTCCCTATTTTATTTCATTCATTGCCTAAACCTAGGTCTTGGCGCCACCTTGATGGTATCCCTTTGGACAACCATCCAACACTCAGCATCTCGGTTCTTGACATCAATCAACTAAAAGGCTTTTCCCTTCCCTTCTCTTCAGCTACCCACTTCCACGGCCACACCTAGCCCTTGTCACCCCCCGGAATTGCTCCATTTCCAAAGTCTTTCTAAAACCAAACTTATCTATCCTGTTCTTTTCATTCCACCAGTTCTTTGAGTCTCATCAGTAACACTAAGCTCTTGACTTCCCTACATTCTCTGGTAGCACCCCCCACATGCACAACTTTTTTTAACCCTACTCAGCCTGGATTCCATCCATCAGCCACTTCCCTCACTATTCTCATACCCAACACTGAATCACATAACCAGGTTCCTAGCTAAAGCTGGAAAAAAGTCAGGCATCCGTACAGACTGGCACTCCCAAAATGCTTGCCTCCTACTTAATTGAACCCTTATTATTGTCTGGCAATTTTATGAATTCCTAGTCATAAAATTTCCTGTTTCCAACAATGGTTATTTCAAGTCTTCTTTGCTATCCTTGTATTTCCTACAGTCTCTTCAAACTTTCTATCATGTTACTTCCCATGTTTCTATATACTCTCTGAAGGAAAAAAAAGGCACCAGATGGAATTATCTCAACTTCCTGCCACCTCTGCTATAAGCATCCGTGCATGTAGTAAAGAGCACACGCTCTAAGGCCAGATGCTTGAGTTAGAGTCCTGATTCTCCACTTACTAGAGATGTGATCTTGAGCAAGATGCTTAACCTCTCCATGCCTCTGTTCCTCACTGTACCCTCTGGAAGGCCCCTTCCCAGTGGCAATCAAGATCATTTACACCATTCACCTCTTCCATGAATACTCCCTATACCCCTTGCCTGACAGCATTGTTGTGAGAATGAGCTAAGACACATAACTGCTTATAACAGTGCTCCCAATAAATGTTAGTCATTTATTAGTATTATATTATCAGCATCTGCACCTACCCTTACTTCCAAGTACAATACAGGAGGCATCCTCCTCTCCTAAGACAAATCTTCCACCAGTGCTCTGGATATCATTCCTTCAAGGGATTTGAACATCAATTATCCCCATTTCAAGTAGTATATAAACATGCTCAATTCTCGCCCATCTTAAAACCCATATCCCTTTCTTGATGACTTTTCTTACCACACCCCGCCTCTAACCACCCTTAATAATATTCTTAAATAATTGTCCATATTCTGTCTCCATTTCCCCAATTTCTGTTATTCATCATCCTACTTCAGTTTGGGTTCAGAATTCCAATTCTCTACCAAAACTGCTTTTACCAAGGCAGTGGTTCTCAACAGGGGTGATTTTGTCCCTCAAAGGGACATTTGGCAACATCAGGAGACATTTTTAGTAGTCCCAACTGGGGGCTGCTACTTGTGTCTCGTGGTAAAGGCCAGGGATACTAGTAAACATCCTACAATGCACAGGGCAGCCCCCCAGAACAACGAATTATCCAACCCAAAATGCCAGTAATACCAAGGTTGAAAAACCCTGTGCTGAGACAAATTACACCTTCCATATTGCTAAATGTAACGAATGCTACCCTATACATGACTTGGCCCTATACATACAGGCTTGATCACCCGACACCATTAACTTCTCCTTCCTTCCTTGAACTCACTTCGCCCTTGGGTTCCAACACCTCACTGGTCATCCTGTTTCAGGATCCTCTTCTGCTATCTCTTTAAATATCAGTATTTCTCAAAGTTCTGTCCTCAGCTCTTCTCTCTCTACATACTGTCTCCCAAACCCATCAGAATAAACTGGATGAGGCTCTTTTAAAAATGCCCAGGCCTCACTCAGACTTTATCATTTTGGAGTGAAGCTCAGATATCCTTGTTTTTAAAAACTTGCTAATTCTGGCCTGGCCAGCATGGCCCAGCGGTTGAGCACGGGCCTATAATCTAGATCAAGGTTCAATTCCGGGTCAGGCCACATGCCCAGGCTGTGGGTTTGATCTCCAGCAGGGGGCATGCAGGGGGCAGCCGATGAATGACTCTCTTATCTCTCCCTCTCCCTTTCTCTCTCTGAAATCAATAAAGATGTATTTAAAAAACAACAACAAAAAACTTGCTAATTCTAGTATACAGCTAGGATGAAGAACTATTACAGTCTTATTTTAATCATATCCACTCTCATCAATTGAGTTACCATTTATATATTAATGACTCTCAAATCTGTATTTGTAATAGATTCATTCATTTAATCTATATTCACTGAGTAACCAACCTGTGCCTCATACTGTTCTAAGCACTGGGGTAGAAGAGTGGACAGCAGACAAGGTTCCCTACTCTCCTGGAGCTCATATTCTAATCAACGAGAAACTTATACTCACAGAAAGATCATTTCAAATACTGATAAGTACTATGAAGACTTTACAAGAGGTGATATAAGAGTAACTAGGGAGAGAGAGTATTTTTAGAAAAGCCAAGGAAGACCCGGGAGGGAGGGGAGAATTTGACCCAACATTGTAGTAAAAAGAGGTTAGCCATGCCCGGCTGGGCATGGCTCAGCGGTTGAGCATCAATCTAGGATCCAGGAGATTGTGGTTCAATTCCCAGTCAGGTTGCAGGCTGGATTCCCAGTCAGGGGTGTGCAGGAGGCACCCGATCAATGACAACTCTATCATCACTGATGTTTCTCTCCCCCCCCTCCTCTCTCTGAAATCAATAAAAATATATTTTTTAAAAAGGAAAAAGAAAAAAGGTTATCCATATGACTATTATCAGAGGAACGAAAATCCTAGACAAAGCATATACAAAATACTGAAGTAGAAGTATATTTGGTATCATCAAGAATTATGACCAATGTGCTTACAACAAGGTAAGTATGGATATTACATAATGGAGAGGTAGACAGTTGAGATCCTATAGGGCTTTGTAAGCCAGGATAGGGAATTCATTGCCTACGTGCAACAGGAAGTCATTAAAGGGTTTTAAAGAAGCATGATGTATCGTCTGACTTACAACTTTACAGTACCATTGCTGTATGAAATATAAGAGTTTAGAGGAGCAAGACTGGGGGTAACTAATTAACACGCAATTGCAATTGTCCAGAAAAGAGATGATTGTAGCTTGTACTAGGATTGTAACCAAGAACGTAAAGAATGGCTTCAGGATATATTTTGGAGATGGAATTAAAAGGACCTGCTGTTACAGGATGAATCTAGGTGGACAGTGAAGACATTTACTGAGATGAGGAAGACCAGCAAGAGAAAAACTGATTCAGAGAGGGAGATCAAATGTTTTATTCAATATAGGAAAAGTTGCCATAAAAGTTCTGTTTAGTACATCCTAGTGGAAAGGTCAAGTAGGCAGCTGGACATAATCCAGAGGTAAGGGGAGAGGTAAGGACAGAAGACATAAATTTGAAAGTCATCACTGTATTAGGAGGTACTTAAAGCAATAACCTGAATGAGTTTGCCCAGGATAAAAGTGAGTATAAATAAAAAAGAGAATGGATCAGAACAAGCCCTGATGAACTTCCAACATTTCAAGATCAAGTAGAGAAGTTAACAAAAACAAAAAGTAACAAAGAAAATCAGGGCAGTGTAATGTTGAATGTGTTTTCTGAGCTGCAGATTTGCACATCCAGCTGCCTCCTTGATGTATCTACTAGTAATTTTGAGTGCCCCAAACCCAACGTACCTAAACAATTCATTCCCATCCTGTCAAATTTCCCAAATTTCCTGTCATTATTTCTCAAATCTATTTAGTTATCTCCTCATACAGTCAATATCTGAGCCCAGACCAATATTTCTCACCAGCTTACCATTGTCTAGTGTCCAGCTTCTTCACAAGGCAGCCATAATCGTCTTTCAGTAGGTGCCACTCAGGTCAGGCCACTCCCCTGCTTAAAATCTTTTAATAACTCCCTATTTGGAGGGTGCGGAAAACTGAAATGCAAGGACCTTGTTTACCTCTCTCGTCTTATCTTTTGCATGCCCATCCTTGAACTCCTCCCTCACAATGCACTACATACACTTCTCAAGCCAGAGCCTATTCTTCACTCTTTCTCTTAACTCCCATTTATTCGTTCATGTCATTAGTTTTCTTCTAGGAACACCATTTCCTCACCCCAGCCTCATTACTTCGCCAATTCCTACGCTTCCAAGACTCACCAAGCCTTCCTGATCCCACGACTGAGTTAAGTGTCCTTCAAATCAGCCCTCAAAAGCCCCTTGTATTTATTTTTATAGGAGCACTTATCAGATTGTAGATTGTGTTTGCTTGATGACCATACCCAGCATCTGGTAGAGTGCCTGTCCAAGACTCTCAGTAAGGGAAGAAGAAAGAGTTTTTAATGACTACCAAGTAACATGTCATGTACACTGGTATCTTAACCCTAACTTATTGAACCCTGGTTCCTGCCTAGCACTTAGACCTCCATATTCCTAGCATCTGTAATGGGTGGGGAATCTTTTTCTGCCAAGGGCCATTTGGATATTTATAACATCATTCAAGGGCCATACAAAATTATCAACTTAAAAATTAGCCTGCTATATTTGGTCAAACATTTAATTAATTCACTCCTAATATGATAGCTGGAACTGCTTGCTTTTCTTTGGTGAGGCCTTGGCAGGGCCAGACCAAATGACCTCCGCCTGTGGGCCGGACATTCCCCAACCATGATCTAGAACTAGAACACTGCCCTAAATAAACGGTTCTACATTGTAAACTGGAACTATCAAAATCGCCTGGTGAGCCTGACAAAAAGATCCCCAGTCCTACTTCCCCACCCCCCCACCAAGTTCTGGTCCAACAGACCTGAGATGAGGCCTAGCAATCTAATTTTGACAACTTCCTCAGGTGATTCTGACGTTCAGTCATTCTTTAGAAACTGCTATTCTAAACAGAGTAGAAGCTCAATATTGTTGAAAGTAACATTTTAATTTTATGAAGTAAAATTCATTTCCTAATTCTTCAGGATTAGAATTTGGTATAACTGATTCCTGAGTGTGACAGAACAATGCACTAATGTACAAAAATCCACAAAACAAGCAGCCTTTATTGCAGTATTACAAAACACTTTCCATTTTGGCAATATTTTACAACGCACTTAGCTTCAAGGGTTGGGAAGGAAAAAGTTGGAAACTAAAGAGGAAAATTTCAACAGACATTACTAAAAGAAAAACTGTCCCAGCCCTCCCACCCAAATAAAATTCCAAATGTCACTTAATTTCACTACCCAAGAAGAGGCCACGAGGAAAGCAGCAGGCAAACTCTGGCAATTTCACTATGGATCATGTCAGAGACAAAGGAACATTCAAAACAGTCATCAGTACGGTCGGTTGCGCTGATCGTTTCTGTAGTCGTTTCTAGGAATGAAAAATAAAGAGCCAGACTAAATTCTAATTTTCTACCAAAGGGGAGCATCAAACACTTCTTCAGGGTGCTGGTGACTGGTATCAGCTTGACAATTTTTGCAAAGAGGGCCTGATTTATTTCTCTATTCCTAGAAAGTACGTCATAAATGTCTTATCAGCTTTAAGATCCATGAAGTCCCTAAAATCAGCTTTACTAGTACCAACTCTCTTAAAATTTTCCACCTAGAATAAAGACTCCAAACTACTCTGGTATTTCAGAAGGTCAAAGACTACGCCAGTTCCAGTGCTCTGAACAGAACACTGGCATAGTGGAAAAAGCAAACACTTTCACATAAGAATTCTTGATCTGCCACTTATTATATGACCTTGGAAAAGTTACTCAACGTTTCTAACTCTGTAAAACAGGAAGTACATCTACTTCATGGGGTTGACAGGACTAGAACTAAAATATAGGGTGGGGCAAAAGCAGGTTTACAGTTGTTATGGAAATAATACAATAATTAATAAATAATACTACAAGAATAAACTTTGGCCCTGGCTGGGTGGCTCAGTTGGCTGGACCATTGTCCCATACATCAAAGGGTTGCAGGTTTGATTCCTGGTTAGGGAAAACCTGGATTGCAGGTTCAACTCCCAGTTGGGGCGCATTAGGTCTGAATACATATGGGAGGCAACCAATCAATGTTTCTCTCTCTCTCTCTCTGAATATCAGTGGAAACATATTCTCAGGTGAGAAATAAATAAGTACACAACCAATAATTTTTTTAAATCATACCTATGTTTTTAAAAAAATGATAAACTGTTTCACATACTCAGAACTATAAATCTACCTTTGTCCCACCCTGCATATACGGACACTTTCACAGGATTTGAGACACAATAATAAGTATTCAATAAATGATAATTACTAATAGCTAACAATTACATAGTACTTACTATGGGCCAGCCACTGTTATAACTTAATCTAATACAACTCCATGAAGGAGGTATTATTAGCCCCATTGTACACATGAGAGTACTGATGCTCCAAAGGGTTAAGAAACTTGCCTGAGGTCACATAGCTAGTAAGTGGTGAAGCCAAGACAATCTGTCTCCAAACTCTGTGCTCTTAACCACATGCTATATTAATTCTCATTATCCTGTACTCCCTCTGGTATACAAATGCTTAGGATAGTAACTAAAGTTATTTTATATCACTGGTTATTCAATTTTTTCTGCCTCTACACCATTCATGTGCACTGCACAACACACTCCCATCAGTACCACCAGTGACTGTCACCTGGAAAAGGTATTACCAGAATCACCAAAAAAACAACTGCAGGGTATATAGCACAGGTGATCTAAAAAAGCACACTCCTCTGAAAGGTGTGTTCCTCCCCACCACTGAGATTAAGAATCCCTGATTTACACAGTTTCAAATTACCTCTCAATCTCAATTATCTTTAACTATGAGGATTAATACACACACACTCATACAAATATAAAGATTCGTGAATAAGAATTTCCAAAACAATAAATTTTAGAAACTGCTAAGGAGGTAACTAAATGAACCTTCTCCATCCTAACTGATAGAACTGCTAATGGGAAATTCAAGTTTCAAAAAACTGAACAATAAAAAATGTGACAAAAAGGGCTGAGACTTTAAAATCTAGGAGCAGTGAGGTAAAAAGTATATTCTAATACTCACCTTCCTCCCATCTTGCCTCCATAGCCACCTCGGTCTCCTCCATAGCTGCCACCACTCCTATCTCCTCCGTAGCCTCCACTTCGATCTCCACCATAGCCACCGCCACAACCACGGTCTCCTCCGTAGCCTCCCCCACTTCGGTCTCCACCATAGCCTCCTCGGTCCCCACCGTAGCCGCCTCGGTCCCCACCATAGCCGCCTCGGTCCCCACCGTAGCCGCCTCGGTCCCCACCATAGCCTCCTCGATCTCCACCATAGCCTCCTCGGTCTCCTCCATAGCCGCCTCCTCGGTCTCCTCCATAGCCACCTCGGTCTCCTCCATAGCCACCTCCTCGGTCTCCTCCATAGCCTCCTCGGTCTCCTCCATAGCCGCCTCCTCTGTCTCCACCATAACCACCCCCACTTCTGTCTCCACCATAGCCACCCCCACTTCTGTCTCCTCCATAGCCACCCCCACTTCTGTCTCCTCCATAACCACCCCCACTTCTGTCTCCTCCATAGCCACCTCGGTCTCCACCTCTGCCCCCACGACCTCTATAGCCCCTCTCTCCACCGTAGCCTCTTCCCCGGAAATCTGCAAGGTAGAAATATAAACCAATGAGGTCAGCAAAATAAGGTAAAGCTTCCTTTGTGCTAGTCAGAAGATAAATACCATGTAGATGCTATAAAAGACTGACCCAAAAAGCTAACCTACCTCCTCCCGAGGGACGAGAGTCCTCTGGTCTGGGCTCATTGCACTGATTGCAGGAATTCCTTCGAGCAAAGTTCATATTTCCACATGACCTGAGAAAGAAAAAAAATTAAATGCTCAATAGCTTCTAATGGATTCAGAACTGCCCCCTTGCACCTTCCAACCTCAATCCCAACTTCTATTCTCACCAAAGTAAGATACTTACGGATTAGGGCAAACCCAGTCCCCATTTTTGGGGTCTCCACCTCTGCCCTGAAAGCCTCCACGGCCTCTATATCCTCCACGGCCTAGGGGGTATAGGGGAGGAAGAAAGAAAAATCAGCAGCAGACATTAACAAAGCAGAGAAAAAGCACCAGATGAAAGAAATAAGAGCAAGTGCCTACCATGAAATGGACAGCTCCCCCCACCTTTATGGTAGGCCTCCGTGATTATTTGATTTTCAGCTTCATGTAGTAAATGACCCCAGGGACACTTTACAGTGTCAACAATTCACTTAAAAACTTTTCTGTAATACCCTCCTTAGTTTGAGAATCTCAGTGATAATGGATAAGTGAGAAGACATATTCCAAATTTAAGGAATTAGACCAATAGAAATGAACAAGCTGGTAGTAACTGTATTAGGGAACTTACAAACTAGTCAGATTAAGTACCTAATTAGGTGTCATTTAAATGACTGCCTCCTGATTTCCAGGTGAATAACAAACTGCTATACAGCTTTCCAAAGGGATATTTAGAACCTTCTCCCACTACTCTCTTAAGTACTATGACACTTTTACGTAATCTCCTATTTAATACCCATTCTCACTTTAACATAGAAGGAAAAAGACCAAGAGAGAAAAAGTAGTAGCAGCAAGATCACACAATAGGGACAGAACACACACTCAAATTCAAACCATTTTTACAATATCCAGGCCTGTAAACAACATGTATCTTACCTCGCCGCCCACCTCCACTTCCACCTCCCCTCATAAATTCAGGTCTTCTGGTGGCAAAGGACACTTTAATGATGTTGCCATGAAATTCTTTCCCTAAGAAAAAGAAAATGGTTTTAAAAAAATGCTACTCCATATCTGCACTTCTCAACAAAACTGTTAAACTGTCTTGGGTATTCTTTTTTTCAAGTATGTCTTTATTGATTTTAAAGAGAGGAAGGGAGAGAGAGAAAGGAACATCAGCGAGAGAGAAACATCAACATCGATCAGCTGCCTCCTGCACAAAGCCCTAATCAGTGTGGCCAGCAACTTCCCACAATGTCAGATGGTATGACATGCACTTTGACATAGGAAGCAACTCATGGATCAATATTTTAAAAGCTGTAAAAAGACCTGGTAAGTTTAAGAGGCTCAAAGGCCCTGTGGGCAAATGGCACAATAATTTTTAAACATATCATGAGCAAAAGAAATTGCTTTATGATTCACAAAAACTATAAAAAAAGCAGAAGTAGGAAAAATGGACCTAGCCTTCAATAGCAAGGTGATGGGGGTCTGGTGGATTAGTACAGAAAAGTAAAGAATATGGTAGTAAGAAGATATAGGGTATCACAATCTCATCTTGCAAGAAGAAATGGCCCTAGCCAGTTTTGCTCAGTGGTTAGAGCATAGGCCAGCAGACTGAAGGATCCGGGTTCGATCCTGGCAAGAGTACATACCTCAGTTGCAGGCTCAATGCCTGGCCCCAGTAAGGGCACGTGTGGGAGGCAACCAATCAATGTGTCTCTCTAACATCAATGTTTCTCTCTCCCTCTTTCTCTCTTTCTCCCTCCTCCTCCCCACTTCCACTCTCTCTGAAAAGCAATGAAAAAAATATCCTTGGATGAGGATTAAAAAAAAAAGAAGAAATGAAATTGTTTTGGAAAACATAGGTGTATTTATAACAACATGGGGAAATGACTATGTTAAATGTTAAGTGAAAAGAACATGAAGTCCAGTGGAGTGAGCAAGCCGAGTGGTTGTGTGGTCGCATCTTGGAGACCAGAAGTGCTTGCAGCATGGCTGACCAACTCACTGAAGAGTAGACTGCAGAATTCAAAGAAGCTTTTTCACTATTTGACATGGATGGTGATGGAACTATAACAACAAAAGAACTGGGAACTGTAATGAGGTCTCTTGGGCAGAATCTCACAGAAAGTTACAGGACATGATTAATGAAGTTGATGTTGATGGTAATGGCACAACTGACTTCCCAAAATTTCTGATAATGACGGCCAGAAAAATGAAAGACACAGACAGTGAAGAAGAAATTAGAGAAGTATTGCGGGTGTTTGTTAAGGATGGCAATGGCTGTAGTAGTGCAGCAGAGCTTTGCCATGTGATGACAAACCTTGGAACAAACAGATGAAGAGGTTGATGAAATGATCAGGGAAGCAGATATTGATGGTGATGGTCAAGTAAACTATAAAGAGTTTGTACAAATGATGACAGCAAAGCAAAGACATTATACAGAATGTGTTGAATTTCTTGTACAAAACTGCTTGTCTTTTGTTTGTAACTTATCCATAAAAGATTTCCTATACTATCAAAAAAATATGCAAGTATAGTAATTAGGACTTCATTCCTCCATGTTTTCTTCCCTTATCTTACTGTCATTGTCCTGAAACCTTATTTTAGAAAATTGATTAAGTAACATGTTGAATGTGACTTAACTCTGAATATATCTAAGCCTTTCTGAACATCTAAACTTAGAGTGATGGAGTTGGTCAAATGAGGGACCATCTGGATTATGCCTTTTTTTAAGTAGTTTTCTTTAGGAGCTGTCAGCATGTTGTTGTTGAAGTATGGAGTTGTAACTCTGTGTGGACTACAGATAGTCAACAATATGTACCTAAAAGTCAACTGCAAAACGGGTATATTATCCAGGTACTCATACACTATTTTTTTTTGTACTGCTGATCCTGTACCAGAAGCATTTTCTTTTACTGTTACCACCTTGCTGACCAGTCACAAGTATACGTTTCCATGTCCGAACAATGCTGACCAGTCACGAGTTAACTCATGTTTCCATTCCCAAATGTCATTGACCAGTCACGAGATAACCTGTGTCTGCACTTCACTACTCGGCACTTATTTTGGCCATCCCTAGTTTTCCTCTTCATTATGTGCACCAAATAAAGAGTCACCATTCAGATTATCAGGAAAATTAAAAAATCATGTTTTTAAAAAAAACAAACAGTAACCAGCAGTAAAAAAAACCCACTAGGGTGTATAAAGTATGTTCTTCTAAGGGAAAGCATAGTGAAACACAACATGTATGTAAAACTTGTTTAGTACCACTGAATGTAGATACATGTTAGACAACATATCACTCTCAAAAAAATATTTAAAAAATAAAATATTAAAAAACTAAAATATTTTAAAATATTAAAATATATGCAATATGTTTAATTTCAATGTATGGTATTATAAATATAAGATATGGCAAAATAAAGTACATTTAAGTTTATTCAGATGCTTTCATTTAATATTCAAGTGCAGAAAAGTAGCTGGCAGTACAGGCGAGTTCTGGCTCAAAACAGCCGGTCAGCAAGGTGTTACTTGCTTTTTAAACTTTGTTTAGCCACTTAAAATCTGCTTATGGCACAATTTGCCTCAAATCCATTCCAAGTTGTGTATTTGTTTTCCAATTTAAAAAATTTTACCATCTCCCCAAAAAGAACATGAGACAAAACTACATTTGTAATGTAATGATAAACTATTTTTAAAATACATTTTAAAAAACTGGAAAGTTAATAAAAAATACTATCAGTGGTTATCTTTGAGTAGAGGACTATGGTTTCTTCACTCCTTTCTTCTACTTCCCATACTTTCTTATTTTCAGGGTGGGGAACCTTATTATTTCTTCTAAGTATGTATTAACTTTGTCTTTGAAAAGAAAATTAATGTAAATTTTAAAAGAATTTAAGGTCAACCAGACCAACTCTCTACATCTACATCAAGGTGGTGTCAAAACACAAGGCATGATATAAGGAAATGCTCTAGACAAAAACAAGGAGAGCGCTCATCTCACTTCTAAAGATATGTAAAAACCCTGGCCTGTATTCTTAATAAATTTAGCTATAAAAGTAAACATGAAAATTACTGTCTACCAGAATATATTTTAACTTCAAGACTAGAAAACATTTATCCAAACTACATGTTGAAATTATATGAATAAGGTATACCATCAAACCAGTCAATGGCTGCCTTAGCTGAAGGAGGGTCATCAAACGACACTGTTGCCTCCCCTTTTGGCTTCCCTGTGTCCTTGTCTGTATACAGATTTATCATTGGTTTTCCGGTCTTCTTGTTTGTCTGAGGAACACACAAGGTGGTGTTAGTATTTTAAGAAAAAGTAATCAGGAACCACATAATTTATTATTTTAAAGGAATTCACACATCTCACTCTTTAGATTCAGATACAGGACTGTAAAGCTCACAAAATACTATGTACCTTTTATAAAAATGAAGTTATCTGTAGTTGTAAAAAAGAAAACACTCTAAGACACATTAAGTGAAAACTAAGCTAAAAATGATACATAGTATACTGTGTTATCTATGTAGAATTTCTTTAAACCCACAAAAAAAATGTAAATAATGCTTCATGTAAATATATACCTTGTAAAACAAAAAAGGCCAGAAGAATGTTCACTAAGCAAATCAATACATTACCACTAAGATTACAACCTAGATTTGGCTGGGATGAGAGTGGAAGACAAAGGAGAATTTCTACTTTATCAGAACTGTGAATTTTCTACATATTTCATGTGTAATTAATTCCTTAATAAGTTTTAATTTCCCAATGAGGAGGAAAAAACAAGTAATTCCACGACTGCCAACTGATTTCAGGCAAATGCTACAATGTACTGACACTGCTCTAAATGATGTTTTCTAATTGAAGAGATAAAAAATATTTGCATGAAACAAATAGCATGCAAGACACCTAAGTAAATGATAAAGTTATAAAATAAAGCATTATATATTGATCTAGTATGTATCACAGACATGAAATACCAAAATAAAAAGTTGTTAGTAACAACTTGAGTTTGCATATATTTGTATTTCGGAATCTATAAAATGTTCTCACAATTTCATTTGGTTCTCACAATTTTAGGAGCTAGTCAGAGACTATTTTTTAAGAGTCCTAAGATTGAAAGCTAAAGCTGTGAGAGGCTGTGAAAAGGTAAACACAAGCAAGGAATAAAATTTTCATGTATTTAGCAAATGCCTGCAGACAAGGGTAAGCATGTGCATCGGTGAACTTTAAAAACCAAGCCTAGCCCTGGCCAGGTAGCTCATTTGGTTAGAGCGTCGTCCTGATACTCCAAGGTTGCAGACTCAATCCCTGGTCAGGGCACATACAAGAATTAACCAGTGCCATAGCAGGTTTGGCTCAATGGTTAGAGCTTCTGCCCTAGGACTGAAGGGTCCTGGGTTCAATTCTCACCAAGGGCACATACCTTGGTTGCAGGCTCAATCCCTGCCCCGGTCAGGGTGAGTCCAGGAGGCAACCAATCGATGTCTCTCTCACATCAATGTTTCCCTCCCTCCTTCCTGCCCTCCGTCTCTCCCTCTCCCACTCTATGAAAAGCAATGGAAAAAAATCCTCCGGCGAGGATAAAATAAAAAGAAAGAATCAACCAGTGAATCACAAACAAATGGAACAACTAAGTGATGTTTCTCTCTCTCTCCCCCCCTTCCTCTCTCTCAACTCAATAAATAAAAATTTTTTAAAGAAAGAGACAAGCCTTACTAGAGTATAGACATATTATGTAATGTATGTATTTTAACAGAATATGTTAATGATTGTATTTTTAACATAAGCCATACTTTTCACTCACCTTGATAATTCCTATCTGTTTAAAGAACTCCCCTACTTGATCTGTAGACACACCCTCCCCAAGTCCTTGCACAAAGATTGTGTTGTTATCTGAATTATCAGATTCTGAATCTAGGGGGGAAAAAATTATGGTTAATTTTACATATTCCTTGGTTTTACTTCATTCTGCTTAGTAATCAAGAACAATAATTTATTGTCCAATATTCAACTGTTTCTATGACCAAAAGGAAAAAGGACCAATATAAGAAAAATCTTATATAAACATGCACAGTGGTCACAATAGTTATTTGGTCAATTCTTACAACTAAACTTAATGTAAAGTGGATCAAGGCCACACTTTGTAAAATACACAAGATCTTACATATTAAGGGAGATCTTACAAATCTTACTCTTTAGATTCAGATACAGGACTAAAGCTCATGAAGAGATGAAGAAAGTTTATAAATTAGCACTCCTTTCTTTGAAGAGCTTTAATTCTTTATGGCTAATCAATACTTTTAAGGATCTCTAGTAGAAAAGTCCCCAAATGTAACACTTTGGACTTTCAAGCTAGCCAAGCAGAATTGGTGGTTTCCCCGTTCACTGCAACAAGCTTTGTATATACCAGAGGGTAGGGGCACCTTGACACACACCTTACCTTCCACGTACACTTTTGGATTAGTACAACAAAGTAAGAAAGATGTAAAAAATTCAGTCCATCAAGGGATAATTCAGAAATTGCCATCCATATAGAATACTTTGGCATCTTAATAAAAACAAAAGTTCTGATTTCAATATATATTAAAATTTTTTGCCTCAAAGATTTTAAATCTCTAAATCATAACTTTCAACCCCGGCCAGGTAGCTCAGTTGGTTAGAGCATCGTCCTAATAGCCAAAGGTTGTGGGTTCGATCCCTGGTCAGGGTACACACAAGAAAAAAACCAATGAATGCATAAATAAGTGGAACAACAAATCGATGTTTCTCTCTCTCTCTAAAAATCAATCAATAAAATTTAAATCATAACTTTCAAAAAGCTCCATGTAGCCTTGAATTTCATTTAAAAATAAAAAGCCACACGAAATTAGTGACTTCTGCCCAGAGTAAGACAATTCTCTCATGTATGAATTCAGGTTTCTTATGCCCACTAAGGAGACTACCACTCCAATGGAATAATTTCTTAAACAAGGCCTTTCTACTTCTAATTCCCCAATGATACCAATTCTCTCAAATCTGATTTGTAGTGATTAAATAATGCTAATTAGCAGTACAAAATCAAACACATCTTCACCAAAAAAAAGTAGAACATGGGAAAGTACGAACATAATTTTTCTCAACAAGCTTTCCAATCAATCCCCTTAAATTTTTCTTTCTGGTGTGTCTTTAGAAATAAAGCTCCCCAATTCTGGCAGCACTATCAAATTAAATCTTCCTCTTACACTAACTCCTCCAAACATACACTTTTCCCTTGGGGGAAAAAAGTGAAAAACTAACATTTTCTTAATGGCAAAGTTATAAACTACCATAAACCTTACCAGCATCTGGTCTGGGTCCATAGTCCCTGTGACCTAAGGGAAAAGAAAAGAAAAAGAAAAAATAAAGCTATTTAAGATAACTCATTAGAAATCATTATAAAACAGTATAATAACCAAGGCATGAAAAGTCAATACTTCCAAAATCCTTGAAAGTCAACCATCACAGATTTACAAAGTAAATATATAAATTAAGTTTTATTAAAAGTTTAAGAAATCATGATGAATGTCAGTATTTCCTTAAACTTGTCCCAACAACACCTGCAACTTTGGCATTATGCTACTATCACTTTTGTTAAGCTCTGGTTGTGAAGGCTGATTGGAAAACCCTAATAATTTAAAAACACCATGTCAGCTACCTTTATTAAAAAAATGTACTGTTCAAAATCCAGTGAAGGTCTTATTCATTGGTCACCACAGACTCTTTCATGCAAATTCACTGTGTAGAAATCCAGTGGACTGAGATCAACTTTGGTTTTTTAATGTTCTGATATATATACATGTACATATATATAATCTTTTTGTTTAAAGCACACAACACACACCAGCCTCAACCGAGTAAGAAAGGGCTTAGACTGCATCTGCGAGATATTGGTGGCTTTTAGATTTATATAGCATTTCCACTGAAACATTTTGGGATACTCAGCACTTACCACCAAAATTTTTGAAGCCACCGCGGTCACCACCACTGCAGAGGAAAAATTGAAGAAATGATTTCTTCCTTAAGTCTCTAATGTGCTGAGCCCTGGGCTCAATCTACACTTAATTGTCACAAGTAGAGCACCTAGGAAAATAGTAGCACCTCGAACTTTCCAGTAAATTCCATTTCATAGATTTCAAAATGTTGTTTTTACCTAAGTGTTTTCCCAATGACCTATTTCCACAAGGGTGCCTTTTCAAGTGTATTACAAACCATATCTAATATACTTATTTTAAAGTCTTCCCAACCCCAAGCCAAAGGGATATTATTCAAATCATAACTTAAAGCTGGAGACACAGCATGAAGAAGGCTAGAGAAAACAATCTTTCCGAGGTATTTTTTTAAATATGGAAAAAATGAAAAAAAATAGAATATAAAGCAAGATTAAGATTTTGATAGCAGAATAGGAGAGACAAAAACTTGAGTACTATATTCTATTGTGATACAAAATAGTGGGTTTTATGAGATGAAGAAAAAATGGGAAGGGATTAAGAAGTACAAACTGGTAGTTACAGAATAGTAATGGGGATGTAAAATACAGCATAGGGAATATAGTCAATAATATTCTAATAACTATGTATGGTGTCAGATGAGTATGAGATTTATCGGGATGATCACTTAGTAAGTTATATAATGTCTAATCAATGATGTACACCTGAAACTAATATAATATTTTATGTCAACTGTAACTGAAAAACAAAAAGTGACTTAAAAAAAAGTGAGATACAAATATATATGAAAGTAAGCCTGAATGAAATCAGTCTTAAAATTGTAAATCATTCTGAAAGCTGGTAAAATGTGCACTAAAAAAAGCTTAACTTAAAACTGCACTTCTACTCCATATCCACTATAATGTACTAGGATCTCTTCACTTCAGAGCTACTGAGGTTCATGTTGTTAAATGTTCTTCTGTACACCAATCAGTAGACCATATCAGAGACAGAATGCGATACACTCCAATATTGCAGCTTCCCACAAGAAAATGACTGATTTAGCAAGTTTCCACTGTCAGGTAAGTCGATGGTCCATGTGTGTACAGATTTACATAAGAAATCTAAGATCTCTCTTATCAAGAAACTCTTTAAACACCCATACACTGAAAGCTTGTTTCTCTTGACTGAATTAGTTAATCCTTTAAGATTCAAGTGCTGAAATGGAAATAAAAACACCCAAAGTTTTCAGATGGTGATATCTAATCTTCTACCACTACTACTAACCTTCTACTATATATAATCCAAGAAACTAAACCAATATACTAATGTTTCTTCATTACTTAAAAGCCTCTTTAGAGATAACCATGCCCTTTAGATGGCTTTTCTAAGCCATCCTGAGAAAAACCACTCTGACTAAATGAGAAAGTATTCTTCCTTTATCATTAGTCTATTGTATAACTTAATGTAAAAAAATTTCCCCTTGCAATCAGCTTAAATATAGATACATACATCTTAATTTGCTATTTATTCTATTTGATTTTCAGGAAACCTAAAGAGGAAAATAAGGCTATTTCAAGGCTATGTAGACAATATACATCTCAGGTCTTTCATATACATGTAGTTTCCTATTGAATCTCTAAGACCTGGCTTTCAGAACAGTACCCAAGCTGGAGTGACTCAGCTGGTTGAGTGTCATCCTGTGCACTGAAAGGTTGGATTCCCGGTCAAGGCACAAGCATGGGTTGAGGGTTTGATCCCCACTCGGGGATCATACAGAAAGCAACCAATCGATGTTTCTCTCTCCCTCTTTCTCTCTCCTTTCCTCTCTCTAAGCATATCCTTGGCTGAGGATTAAAAATATATATATATCTTATTGACTTTTTGAGAGAGAGAGAAAGGGAGAGGGGAGGGAGGGAGGAAGAGAGAAAGAGAAATATCAATCGGTTGCCTCCCGCATGCACCTGGCCAGGATCAAGCCCAGAACCTGGGCATGTGCCCTGACCAGGAATTGAACTGGCAACCTTTTGAAGCACCAGACTACACTCAACCCACTGAACCACACCAGCCAGGACCACTGCTTACTGCTTTAAGAAAGGGAAGCCAACAGAGTTCTTGAGATTAAATTGCTAAAAATCTTATTATCAGAAACCAAAATATCTCAGGTCTCTTCAAAGATGATCATCAGAATTCCAAAAAATGATGAGAAAAGAACCAGTGAAAATATTTAGTTCACATTCCTACTTGAGGAAGTTCAAGTCTCCAAGATAAAGTAGAGTTTTTAAATAGAAAATTTTCACAAGTAAGTACTGAAAGATATACCTCTTAATTATTTTGCTGTCCTCTTAACTGAGTACCAAATTGTTTATCTGGCCAAAGGGGAGAGAAACCATGCAATTTCACACATCAGCTAATTCTTACAATTTCTATTATGGCCAGCAATATAACTTTGAACAGTTTTTGAAAAGGACATACCACTGCAAAATAAAAGGGATATAAAACAAAAGATATTTGAATAGGTTTATAATTTCCTATTCCCTCATATAGTGGCATTTTACCTTAAGTCATCTTTACTGAGCATTTCCTTTGAAAATAGAGCAGTTGAAGATTTTGACACAATAGCCATAAATACAGAAACACCTAGTACACTTGCAAAAGTACTAGTCTTCAAACTAAGGGATTCAGGGTATAGTCTTAACTATCACTAATCAATCTTAAAAATTTGGACAAGTCACTGATTCCTCAGCTTCGGCGTCCTCCTTTACAAAAGTAAGGGTCTCTATCCTTGTTACTCAAAGGGCCATCCATGGAACAATAGCATAAACAGAGCCTGGGAACATCTCAGAAGAGCATGACCTTAGGCCTCACCCCAGACCTACTGAATCAGAATCTGCATTTGAATCAGAATCTGAATTTTAATAAGGCTTCCAATAAATTCATATGTACATTAAAGTTTGAAAAGCACTGGTCTAGTTGATCTATAATTCTGTGTCAAGCTTTCTTCCAAGTTCCAATATTTCAATCATTTTTCTCTTTTCTTATTAGAAAATTCCATATTTACTATATTGTAATCCCTTATTAAGAAATATATTAAATATAGTAAATAAACCTCAAGTAGTAGTCACTATTAAATAGTTAACAGAAAATGGGCCTATGGTTAAGAATCTTTCTTTCTAACCTGCAGTCAAGTTACAAAAGTCCCTTTTCCATACACTAAGCTAAGGCCTCACTAGCAAATTAAGACATGAGCATCTATGAATCAACAAACTTGTTGCCACAACAAACTTGTTTTCTTCCCAGAAAAGGAAGCAAACTTGTACACATAAAGAATTTCTAAAATAAAAGCATTTTAAGGTGAAGTAGTGTATTTGCTAGAGACATAAGCATACTCAAATTTCCAGCTGAGTGCCCCCTGCGTAAGAAAATCAACTGAATACTCTTGACTCAACCACAGAATGGTTGCCCCAAGTTCAAAATCACAATTAGCAGCCTACCCTAGGGTAGAGCTGAGGGGTCTTTTCACTGTTACACTGCATATTTAGAGCAGACAGATTTACTTGCAAGTGCTTATCAAGAAGAAAAAAGTTGACCAGCCGGCGTGGCTCAGTGGTTGAGCATTGGCCTATGAACCAGGTGAGGTTCAATTCCCAGTCAGGGCACATGCCAGGTTTTGGGCTCAATCCCCAGTGGGGTGTGCTGAAGGCAGCCAATGGATGATGCATCCCCTCTTGGATGTTTCTATCTCTCTATCCTTCTCCCTTCCTCTCTAAAATGAATAAAAACGTATTTTAAAAAAAAGAAAGCTCTTTGTCAGAATCTCTATTCCCAATCTTTAATTTTAAAAAATCTAACTATATCTATTCAAAGACTAAAACTGCCAATAAATAAAAGAACAATGCAGGAATCTTTATTCCCAGAAAATTCAGTATCTAGAGAGAAAAAGGGACTTGGCTAAAAATTGAAAAAGATCAGTTTAAAAAACCTAAAAAACTATACTGTGCTTGAGTTTTCATACTAGCAAATCCAAAATCCAATTTCTGAGGTACAAAGAACACTAATATTAATTCCAAATATCAATGACAATGGCTTTAAATGCCATTCTTAACACTAGTATATTTGTTTCATCTCTTCCCACGTCTTATATATGTGGTTAAAAAGGCTTTCTATATTCAGCATTTGCCAACATTTCACGAGGCCAGGAACCTATTCCAGAGTTGTACCATCCAATACATTATTCACTAGTCATATGTGACTGTTGACCGTTTGAAATGTGGATAGTCTACATTGGGATGTACTCTAAATGTCAAATAAAAAATGGATTTCAAAGTCTTAGTATGAAGAAAAAAAAAGAATGTAGCCCTGGCTGCTGTTGCTCAGTGGTTAGAGCATCAGTCTGCTCGCCCAAGGGTATCTGGTTCAATACCCAGTCAGGGGCATGTGCCTGGGTTGCGTTCATTCTCCGCCTCCTGTTCAGGGTGTGTGCAGGAGGCAACCACTAGGCAACCAGTTGATGTGTCTCTCTCACATCAATGTTTCTCTCTCTCTCTCTCTCTCTCCTCCTCCCTCCCCTTCCACTCTCTCTGAAAAGCAATGGAAAAAATATCCTCAGGTGAGGATTAACAAGGAAAAAAAAAAGAAAAAAAGAATGTACACTATTTTTTATAATGATTACTTCATAAAAATTTGGGGTATATTAGGTTAAGTAAAATATATTATTAAAATTAATTTAACCTATTTTTAAAATTTTACTAGAGAATTTAAAATTACACACATGGCTTACATTTGTGACACACATTATATTTCTATTTAGCAACACTGTTCTAGAAGGTCACCAGAACATATATATGTACATTTTTAAGGAAGCTTTAAGACGACACTCAAAATTCAAAATAACTTTTTTTAGACTTCAGATATTAAAGCTTGAAACAGTTATTTAACCTGATGACATACTAATAATGTCAAACGGTTATCTATAAAGTTCTGGCAATTTTGTAATGCATTCATCACAACACTGAAGTTAAAAATAGAGAATTTATGGCCTTAAACTTCTAGACTACTAAGAGATCAGTGATCAATTTTAGATGACAATTAAAAATTCAATCTTTTTGCTGCAACTGCTTTTTCAGAGCAAAACATTGTTTCCTATAATTCCTATAACCTTCACATTTCTCTTCCATATTAGGAAACTGACAGTTTCCTTTCCGTCTGAATTCTTCCTCCAGCCAAGCAACCACACAACCTGGGTCTAAGAGTGTCTCATCCTCTACCACATCCCACCCTCACGCCCTTCTTCAAATATAAACCCAACTAATGACAGATAGTGTTCACATGGCCCCCAAAGGATCCTATTTTCAACCTTGCTATTTTTAATTAAGATGAATGAAACACAAATGCAAGTGTTAATGAAGACTAACAAAAAATGTTTAGGTAGTCTGGTACTTACATATAAAACCACATGTGAAAAAAAATCCTAAAACTGGGCATTTTTACTTGATTTCAAAATACACCTATAAATGAGCTTTAAAAAGCACATCTTTGAGGAAGATATTGTGACACCATGGAAAGTATATGAATTTCAAATTTCAGTTACCCATAAATGAAGTTTTATTGGAAAACAACCATGTTCATTCATTTATATACTGTCTACGGCTGCTTTGATGCTACAAGGGCAGAGTTGAGTAGTTGCTACAGAAACCATATGACCTGCAAAGTCCAAATTATTTACTATGTGGCCTTTCACATAAAAAGTTTGCCAACCCAATACAGAGAGTAATTATCATAATCCATATGGGTTTTTATTTATTGGCTGGGGGGTGTTGCCTCGTAGACAGAAATTGGGCAAGACCCCTCCCCCCAATCCTACCCTGACATGAACCACATTGACATTTCGACCTAATTAATATATAGTGGGCTTCTGCACAAGATTTCGTTTAAAGAGGTTCTTAAGGCCTAAATAACAAAATATGAAAACCAAAAACTTAGTACCTGATTCAGTATATGGACCAAAACTTATACTGAAATATGTTGCCAAAGAGGTTATAAAAGTGCTTAAAAATGGGATTTCCAGGTTGGTTATGGTATAGATCTTCACTCCTTTATCAGGAGGATCATTCAAAGCCCTTTCAACTCTATGATTCTAAGATGAGTCATCTCTCAAAGATGAAAATATATACTTAAAGACTTTCCTTCTATCACTCAAACATAATTATAACTTCCTTATGATGTACTATAAAATATAAAGCCTTCCAAGGCAGCCAATTATCCAAAACGTATTAATTGGAAAATTAAATATACCTATTGGTTATCTTGTCTGGCATTCTGTTTGAGGAAGGCTATTTGGTAAGCACCGTGTCACTTTACATTGTTCATTTATATATACATGATGGCAGACTGCTCTCTTTGACAATGAAGAGGCATACAATATACTTGTTTTACCTTACTTAGTAAATTGACTTTGGCTATCAATAAAAAGGATTTTAACATTTAAGTCTTATAAAAGTTTATCAATTATGTTTAGATTCTAAGTTTTGCCATAATATCAAAGCAATGTATACTAAACATAGAAAAATACAAGTCAGTGAGATCAATTCCTGGCTCACTTGAAGAAATGGCAGTGCTGTACATAACTGGCTGTGTTACTCAAGTCACCACAGGGGGCACTCAGCTCAGTCCCAAAAGAGCAAGAGTGAACCGGTACTGATATATTTTTATTAAGTGTCAGTTAACGGGCCACTGACTATTTCAATTCCCAAGGAAGATAAATTATCTTTTAAGCCTGTGTATTTTACACACAAATTTGCAACCTGCAAACCTCATCTGAGGACAATAAATGACAACTACTTTTTCATTCTTGTTTTTAGGGTCAAAGTGCTAAATTTACAGATAAACTTAAAAGCATATTAAAACCAGCTTTCATAACATATGCCCATAAATACCAAGCCTGATAATACTAGCAATGGAGACAGAAAAGATGAATTAAAAAGTCATTCCTTTTCCACAGTTTAATCTAGACAAAATACACAATAGTATGTGATTTTGCACTTAACATTTCAATATTTACTTACTTAAGAAGAGCGACAAAATGGTTTAGTTACATTAAATCTTCCTCTTTGTAAACCCCACCTTTATACTCTGCCATTGCCTCCTAATATTTCCCTTCCCAAGGGGATTCAAGATTAAGTAAAAGCCTCTCTGCCCTCCAATGTACAATTAACTTACCTTTTATTTTTTACAAACAAAACACTTGGATTTCCCAGAGTCATCTTTTAAAGTTTAGATTCTAAAGCTCTGGCAGGAAAAACATGGTTAAGTGGTTTAACCACAACCATAGTAGGGGACTTTCCTCCACTGGTGTTTAATATACACCATATAAAACTAACAGCTAACATAAACCTATTCTGAAGTAATTTATGTAACATCTTAAGACTGAAAATAAATTTTGAATTTCTGCCCTCTTCTCTACAACCGAATCTCCTTAAAGATTCTTGACTAAATTAGATGCTGGAATTAAACAAGCTAAGTAACCACCAAAAATAAAAATAAAAATAAAGAGAGAAGAAATGTAGACATCTATACCTAAAAACTTACCTTGATCCTGTCATAGGACCTCTTCCATCCTTGTCATATCCCCCACGCCCTCTACCTCCTCCCTGTGACCCGCCATATCCTCTATTATCTTCTCCATACCTACTCACATCACGACGGTCATCTATGAAAAAGAAAATAATATATACATAAATAAATAATCATTGTGATTTCTGACACAGACTTCCCATAACAATCTTAAGTGGCTCTTTAGGTCACACATTATGTCATCTGGAAAATGGCACATGTGCAGAAACTCAAATGCAAGCCATCATAAAACCATCTGGAATTAAATGTGTTTGGGAATTATGTGTGTGTCAAATTCCACTTTGCTAAAGTGAGACAGCAAAATGGTGATGGTGATGTAGAATAGTTTGAGTTAATGTACATTAGGTACAGCCCGGCCGGGCGTGGCTCAGCGGTTGGGCGTCGACCTAGGATCCAGGAGATCGGGGTTCGATTCCCGGTCAGGGCACATGCCTGGATTGCAGGCTCATAGCCGATTAACGACTCTCTCATCATTGATGTTTCTATCCCTCCCTCTCCTTCTCCCTTTCTCTCTCTGAAATCAATAAAGATATATTTTAAAAAAAAAAAAAAAGTACATTAGGTACAGAACCTTAACAAATTAGATGAAACGCATAACCCAAATCTGAAAAGTTTTTACTTTCTTAACCTCAAAAATATTTAAACACAAATTAAGCATGGACAAGAAATAACTGGAATTTCAAACTGAGACATATTCAGTGCATTTATTCAACTGAAAAAGACATTCAATGCACATATTCACTGAAAAGATATTCAGTGAATAAGCTTCCACTTTTACTCATTCACTTATTCATTCATTCAATTATTCAACAAGTATTTATTAAGCACTTACTATGAACCAAGCCTTTAACTAGGCAATGAAAGTACAAAAATGAATTAAACAGAACTTTTGCCCTTTTCTTGGCAAGGACAAATTCCTAGATATTAGTGGTATATGCAAGTGCTATAGGAAAACAAAAAGAAAGGAATGACTTTCCTTTCTCTAACCTCCTCTAAGGTCTTTCTTAGAGGAAGTTAGAGAAAGCTAATTCCCCAAATCAAGTATACCAACACTACCAAAAGAACTGGTAGCAGCAGCATTTGCCAAAAGGTCAAAGTTGTCTGAGACAACAAAGGAAATTCATATATCAGCCATCAAAAAGTCATGTGACCATTTGGGAATCTCCCAAGTTCAGAAATAGAAATCTAATAAACTAGTTTTGATAGCCATGAGAGAAAACATATGGTCATGGTCACACCAAATTTTTACAGCTGAAATCCTATTTGGTATTTGGGTCTTTTTTTTTTTAATTTTTTTTTTTTAATCCTCACCCAAGGACATGTTTATTGATTTTAGAGAGAGGGGAAGGGAAAGAAAGAGAAACATCGATGTGAGAGAGAAGCATCGATTGGTTGACTTACCATATGCGCCCCAACCAGGGATCAAACCCACAACCCAGGTATGTGCCCTGAACCAGAATCAAACCTCGCAACCTTTCAGTGTATGGACGACACTCCGACCAACTGAGCCACACAGGCCAGGACTCCTATTTGGGGTTTTTAATCCAAAACTCAATATACAAGTCATTCTATAAGTGGGGGAAAAAGAGATCAGTATAACTTACCTTGTGTGTGGTGGCTGTAATTTTCCCTTTGTGAATGATAGGGCTGCTGGTTTTGATTATAAGAATCATGCTGCTGATCATAATTTGACTGCTCACTATATGAACCTTGATGATGATCATAGCCTGACTGCTGGTCATATGAATCTTGTTGACCATAGTTTGACTGGTCATATGAAGGCGCTCTTCCACCTTGGCTAAACAGAAATAAAAAACTTGAGAGATTTTATAGAAGGATTATGTTCACTGTAGCAGGTTGACTGAGACTGATACAAAAGGCCTGACCAGCATATTAACTAATATTTTAGTGGTGGAAATCATTTCATTCTTTTATCTACTACATGTCCTTATCACCAATGGAATGACCTTCCAACAACAATTTCGCTATCCTTAAAGAGGTGCCACATTATGAGAAAAACCACATGTACCTTTGAAAATAGTGAAGCAAAAAAATCACTATGGTTTTTACATCTCAAATTAAAAAATTAAAGGTGCCCCAAAGTACAGTAATATGTCAGTTCTTTAACAAACATGCCACAAGTACTGAGTCCTTTTGATAGTTACATTGAAATGCTCTATATCATTTAATTTTAACATTATCTCATAATATTTTAGGGACTTTTTTATAATTATCTTTAGAACTTATAGTACATTCTTGTTTTAAATAAAAAAATTGTATTTACTTAGAAGCATTCAGAATGTCAACAAAACAGCTGCAACTTTTTTTTACAGTTACAGAGCGGTATTCAGCTAACAGAACAACAATTATTTCGTATAAGCTGCATCAGAGACAACTGAAAATGAAAAAACTAACACCCCCTTATATAACTAATCTGTGCTATGCACCAGCAAGAACCTGCTTTAAATTTCCACGCCAATGTACAACCCCCACACTATACCAGGCAAGGTTAGTGGCTATTGAAAATACCATCATCATAGGGCTATCTAAAGACATATTCAGTAGTGTATTAACTATACAAAAAAATACAAACCACTGTACAGCTTAAAAACAAATCTTACACAGCTTACACTTCAATTTTTTCCTTTAAAAGGAGTTATGGGGGTTAAATGTTTTATAGATAAGAAAACAACTACACTAAAACCAACTTATTCATCTTCTTCATCTTAAGAGTACATTCTTTTAAAATATCTTCAATGATGATAAATTTTAGAAAACAGTGTTCAGATTTTTAGTCTCCTGAATGAAAAAAGGGAATCTGCTTTGTGATGCCATTTTTTAATCTGAAAAGAAGTCTGACTACCAAATAAAAACAATGCTTTTTTATTATCTCTGGCAAGTCAAAAAGAAACTTCTAAGAATATTCTGAGCACTATGACAATTAATTACCTGCTTTCAGGATGGGAATGTTGAAAGAAACACTTAATTGGATTTGAGTTCTAATGTTATCTCTTTAAAAAGGTCTCATAACTTAATAGTCACATCTTATTCTGCATCAGATGATCAGAACAATCAGTATTTCCCAACTTCCTACCCAAAGCACATCACATCAATGGTCAGAACCCTAGCACTTTAAACTGGCTGTGGGTTCAATCTCAAGTCAGGGCACATACAAGAAGCAACCAATGAATGCACAGAAAGTGGAAAAAATTGATGTTTCTCTTCCTCCCCTTTCCTCTCTCTGAAATCAATTAAAAAATTTTTTTAATTGTGAAACCAAATCTACTATTTCTTTGTTCTGCATTTACATGTCACACTTCCAAAACTGTATCCTTATAAAAGGGTTCTCCTTCAATTTAAAACTAACCAATAGGGTTTGAAGAATCCTTCCTTCTAATATAACATGCTTTCTGGATATTATTCCCTACATTTGTACTCACTCTCTACTTTTCAAAGCACTCTCATACCTATTAGAGTGATAGTTTGACCTCACAAATCTTTCCCCATTGCTTTTATTTATTTGAATTTTTTTTAATGTTTTTATTTATTTCAGAAAGAGAGGGAGGGAGAGATAGAAACATCAATGATGAGAGAGAGAGTCACTGATCCGCTGCCTCCTGCAGGCCCCCTACTGGGGGTGGAGCCGGCAACCTGGGCATGTGCCCTAACAGGGAATCAAACCATGATGTCCAGGATTACAGGTCCATGCTCAACCACTGAACCATGCCGGCTGGGCTATTTATTTAAATCTCACTTAGGATAATTTTCTTTGCTGCAGAGAAAATACTAGTGACTTCAGTTTTTCCTTCATTTTCTAGCTGTGTAACCTGACAAATTATGTAATCTTAACTTTTCTTTACTTCTATAAAATGGAGATAATTACTGATAATATCTCATAAGTGGTGTTAAGGATCAATTATATTAGAGAATGCAAAAGCATTACACAAAAGGTAAAGCACAATAAAAAAATAGTAAATTCCTATTAAAATTATAACAAGGACAAACTGCTCAAATATGAAAGTTAAAAAACTATAAAACCTGTAACCTGCTGGTAAAATTCTCATACCTATATTAACAAATAAAATATATTTTAGGGTATCTGAAATATGTGGATAGGTTTTGATACTTTTTAAAATATTTTTGTCCCTGGAGAGGTAATATATTAAAATGATTAAAAAATAAAATAGAAATAAAAGCATTGAAAAGTCTCCTTTTATAGGTAAGTTTTTATTTAATTTCAGGTATACAAGCGAGGCCAAATTTTTCTTTTATGTTCAAATTTAGCATTCATTTACAGCTAAACAATAATTTTACAAATAACACATCGTAAGTATCAAATGACAATGCTGACAATTTCCACATTCTTCATAACACAAACTGTGAAATTCAGACTCCCTGAAAACATTTCTGAAAAAAATGTTTAGTTAGGAGTTTGTTGGTGAAATCTGTTTAATACGCAAAGTATTATTTCCACTGCCCAATACAATCTTAGTACTTTTACTGTTTCCTTACCCTCCTGATGATTCCGTGTTTTGCTGTCCCTGGTTATTGTAAGATTGCTGGCCATATGAGCTCTGTTTTTGATTCTCATAACCACCATAGGATTGTGAATAACCTAAAGATTGGATGGATATACCACTTAGTAAAGGTTCTGATACTTTTAATTTGTAAAGTAGCAAATTTAACAAACCAGTCCAACCTGATTGGCTTTGTCCGTAACTGGAGTAGCCGCCATAGTTCTGTCCATATGAGGAATCAGTTGTTTGCCCATAACCAGAATAGCTCTGAAATTTAGGTAAATACAAGTTTCATCACCTAATTAAGATAAAAATAACTATTTATGAAGAACACAATTTATATTTTAACCTACTTGTGGTGCTTGTCCATAACCTTGATTGCCTTGATTTCCATAGGAAGAATAACTGTAAAACAAAAAAATGTACTACTTGAAAGAAATTTGCTAGGATTTAACAGCTTTAATTAGAATCCTATCTTCATTTTCAACTTTCAACTCAAATACAAGTTTTTTTCTGAGAAATTGTCAGTCTGGCTGTCTCTTGAGTCTAACTTGAAAGGTGATGATCAGCCCAGCCTGTGTGGCTCAGTGGTTGAGTGTCGACCCATGCACCAAGAGGTCGAAGGTTTGATTCCTGGTCAGGACACATGCCCAGGTTGTGGGACTCAATCCCCCATGGGGGCCTGCAGGAGGCAGCCAAATGATGTTGATGTTTCTCTCTCCTAGATGTTTTTAACTCCCTCTCCCTTCCTCTCTCTCTAAAAAACCAATAAAAACATATTAAAATAAAAAAACCCCACAAACATAACTTTAAAAAATGAAAGAAAGATGATGATCAAAGACTACTAAAGATGTAAATGAAGTCACTCCCAGACCTTTTGGATGCCAAACACCAAAAGCTTTGCTTTGATAATCTCCCACAAATAAATAAAACTTCACCAGAGTTAAAATATCCCAAGAATTATGCTTGGGAGGTGGGGAGACAATAAAGCAGCAAGACCCGTAACAAATATCTGATACAGAAAAATGATTACTGTCAGTTAGTGCTTTAATCAATTTAGCAATGCTTTGACAGATTAATTTCTTCCTACCATTTGCCTTAAATCTGCCTTTAACTTCCTAGAAAGGACATAGGATGGCACTAAAAGTTTAATTTCTGTGCCTCAGTAATTAGAGATATATATACCGTCAGACAATTACCATAAAATTATTTTGTATTCCCAGTGTCAGAACACAGCCTGGCATATAGTTTGACCGAAAAATGTAACTTCCTCAGATTTGAAGTGTCTTTAATTTTATGTCATGTAAGCTCTAACAAGTCAGAAACAAACTTTCTGAATATATGCCAAAGAAAAATAAAACAATTGCCAAAAAAATCTCTTTATCATTTTAGAACTATCGAGTGCTAACAGAATTCAAATTTACAAAATCTATTTCATTGACTAAACATTTGCTGGTTGCCACCATGAGACTAGCACTATCCTATGAGAATAAAAAGTAAAATCAGTTTTCATGAACTGATACCTGAGATGCTATTCTGAATATCCCACAGTGAACTGCAAAACATTTATAGTATAAGTTGAAGGCTGTATTTCTGGTTGAGAACCCTACTGCATGTAAACATTCACATAAAAACAGAATTTTCTTTTTATTGTGAGCATGGTAAGAAGTCTTTTAAAAATGCTAAGCATTTCTATTATAGTGCTTCTAGAAAATCTGTTCCAAAAAAACATATTAGCATAAAAACAAAAAGAAACCTTTTTCTAAGAACCTGTTATAGTTCAATTGCTTAAATCCTTTTAATAATTGTTTCTTTTTAAAATTTTTCCAAAGAAAACAATCTTTACAATACCCTGTGAAATTTGTTGTAATCTCTAGGGGGCCATCTATATTTACTCATTCAAACAGCCTTTTAAAAAAGGAAGAAATATTTTACAGCACCTATTTACATAGGCCGACTCTCTCCCCTTGCCAAGCTAATACTTAACTCTCTTAAGACACTCAGATACCAAATCTCAAATGGGAAGGCCGGAGTAAATTCATCCTTTTTTCTCAGTTCTACTCTTTCATGGTATTATTAAAATGTATGTATACTTTACCTTTGTTGCTCACCCCCAGACTGACCGTAACTTCCAGAATCTAAAACACATAAAAAGAATTTTAAATCTGATTTAAAATTATGCTTCCCTCAAAGGCTGGCTTTAGATCTTACAGATGAAATGTGACAAGAAAATGGCATAAAAAGTAACTACAGGAAGAAAAACTAGAAGTTAAAAATTCTGTGCAAGGACAAATCTGTACAAATAGTATTTGCTGTTTATAGTAACTGTATTTTTTAAAACAACTACTATACAAAAGTGTCCCAATGGGCACAAGAACCAAATGAACAAATGTGAAATGATCAGTGAAAAATCCATCCTTTTAACAAAAACTCAAAAGCTCAAGTTATATCACCTTTATATACAAAAAGACCTGTTAGAAGTAACTAAGACCTAAAAGGGGGACAATACTCTGACAAGATAAATCCCAGGATTACATTTACTTCCATATCCTCCCCAGCCCAACATCTACACCATTCCCTTGTACTGGATTGCCTTGGCTCTCAGCAGCAACAAAACATCTGTGAAGACTTGGTAAAAGCAGCTGTTAGTTATTTAACTGTAATTTTACCAAGCTTTCAGGTTCTTAGCCAATTGATATAGCAACTCATCAATACCTACTTTGAACTTCCTTTTTGGCAATAAAATCTACCAAGGAAAGAATGAATTGAGTAATGTATGTCAAAAACAGGAAAAAAAATTATTTTCTCAATACTTCAAAATACATGTTTTATCAAAAACTTCTGGCCCTTGCTGGTCTGGTTCAGTGGTTACAGTGTCAGCCAGAGGGCTGAAGGGTCCAGGGTTCAATTCTGGTAAAGGGCACATACCTTGGCTCGGGAGGCAGCCAACTGATGTGTCCCGTCCCGTCCCCCGCCCCCCGAAAAGCAATGGAAAAAATATCCTTGGATGAGGGTTAAAAAAACCCACACTCTTAAATAGGCTCTATCCTTCTACTCAAATGAATGACCTAAATTTATTAGCAATGAGTAAGAGTAATATACTATACAATGTCTAACCATTATGCTGTACACCAGAAATACAAAAGAATGTTGAATGTAAACTGTAATTAAAAAATAAATTTTTTAAAAAAGAGTAATATTATATGAAATACTTTCAAATGCAAAAAATGACTGAGAGTCAAACTGCTGACCACTAGGCCCAACCTCATCCAATCTGAAATAAAACCATTTGTTGTTGGACAGTTCTGAAAACCAACCAAAAATCAAATCAAATCAGTGACTTTTTCATTCAACTCATATAAAACTACGATATGAAAACATTACTGTATAAGTGGGTGACATCAAATTTGGCACTTTTCTACAGTAGAGATCTCCAATCAGACTGAACAAAATTATTTTTTAAAAATCCTTAATTATAAGAATACTGAATGCAATCCTGACACAAACTTCTATGACTGTGAAGGACCTAAGGCTACCTGAGATGAAAAGGAAAAACTGCATCACTGCCATGCCTGTGATAATAAAATGACTATAGATTTATAGCTAACCAAACAAAAAAAACATGAAAAGGATATAGACTCTAACTGGACCATAGAGATTAGACGCATCTATCAAATGAGGGAAAAAGTTAGTTTTAACCAAATCAGAAACTGAAAAGAATTACTGGGGGGGGGGGAGACAGGTGTAATGCGAATAAAATTTAATATACTCTAGGAATGCGTGAAACTAGGGTAAACTATATCAAAGGCATGAATGTGGGTTCTCTCAGTGACAAGGGTAGAGTCCAATATCCCTTTGGCTCAGGCAAAATTATGGAAGTGCCCAACACGTAAGTCACGTGTTCCTGGCTCAAACCTAGTATTGAGTCCTTAACTGTATATAACCCAATCACTTCAGTCCTCTGAAATTAGCAATCTGACTTCTTTAGCTAGCTGCCTTTAAAACTGCAGAAGATATAAGCATACTGACCAGTAAGTCTGACCCTTTAGTATAAATACCTGAGAAAGTACAGATATTTTCTATTCATCAGAGAAAATCAGTTTATAAATATTTAGGGCATTTCAAGCAAATGCTCATTATGAGTTCTTGACACTTGAGCCTTCTGTCTGGACCCATGAATTATTTAGAAGTGCTTTTATTTCCAAGTGTATAGGGTTTGATTCTGTTTGTTTTTGCCTTCTAATTATATTCCATTGCAGCCAGAAAAGATATTTCCTGTATTATTCCTTGTATTTGTTAGGATTTGCTGTTTTTTGTTTTTCCCCCTTGGTAAATATTTTACAGTACTTGCATAAATGCCCCCTATGTGCTTGAAAAGAAATGTGTATTTCTAACTGTTAAACGAATTCCCTAAAAGATAATGCTTGTAAGTTCTACCATTCATATTCTCACTAATGTTTTGTCTGCCCAGCCCATTAATAACACAGAGGCATGTTTCAAAAACTCCAACTGACTACAAATTTTGGGGGTGGGCTTTCTATATTTTGAGGCTGTAATTAATGTTAGGCACATAAAAGTACCAATTTATATCTTCCTGGTGAATTTCCTTTTAACATTCACTTCATAAAAACTATCATTTAAGATGTCCACAAAGCCCAGCCGGCATGGCTCAGCGGTTGAGCACCAATCTCTGATCCAGAAGACTGTGGTTCAATTCCTGGTCAGGGCATATGCCCAGATTGTTGGCTCGATCTCCAGTAGGGGGCATGCAGGAGGCAGCAGATCAAGGATTCTCTCATCACTGATGTTTCTCTCTCTCTCCCTCTCCCTTCCTAACTCTGAAATCAATGAAAACATATTTTTAAAAATTTAAATTTAAAAAAAGTCCACACATTATTCTGCTGGCAACATAATCTTCCTTTCGGTTTTTTCCTGCTTAATCTTTCTCAATCTCTATACTTCCAACATTTCTTATACTTTAGGAATATTTCCGTACAGCACTTATCTAGATCATTTGTTTCCGATGTGAAAATCTGTCTTTAAATTGTTTCTGTATTTTTACTATTGTTACTTTTTTATTTATTTCTAACCACCAATACTGGACTTCCTACTTACCAGGGTTGGGTTTTTTTATTCCTTTTAAACTTCTTTCCTGCCTTCTATTGAATTTTTCCTTTTACTGCTTTAAGTGATTCATTCAATTTGTTCTTTTAACAAGTTAACATTAATAATTATATTCAATTTTAACACATATTCTTGACAAAGTTCAAAATGATCTTCAACCTCCACTACAATATAAAAATGCCAATCATAGCCTTCACCTAGTATTTTGATCCACTTTTTTCCATCCTTTTGTTTCTACGTTTTTAAAATCTCTAAGTGTAATTATTTTTATTTTCAATAATTTGCTTTTTATTTACTGTGTTTGCTTCCCCTACATTTTTTTGCATCCTACTCCTCCATTCCAGATTTAACATATTTTATTAGTTCTTTCAGCAAAGACCTGAAAGTTTTATTTTGGGGGAAATTTCAAGGTCAAGTTATTTTTCCTTGGAATTTACCAAGGATTTCAATATTTTCCAACTTAAAATTTTTGTCTATCAATCTTACCAGTTCCCTAATTCTCTGTAGGTTATTGGTATTTCAATCTGCAGTTTCACATCAATGTATCTAGCTATAAATTGACTTGTGTTTGAAACCACTGCTTCTTGATTTAAAAAAAAATCATTAGTTTTGTAAAATTATCAACCACCTATTAATTCTTCCACTTTCTCCTCAAACTCATATTAGATGTATGACAGGACTTCTCAATCAACTTGCTATGTTTCTTAATCTTTCGTTTTTCATCTCTATAGCCTTCTGAATTGAATTCTGGGTAAATTATATAACATCTATCTCCCACTTCACTAATTATTTCTTCTGCTAGGTTTATCTACAATTCAACTTATCCATTTTTTCCATTTCTAGAAGTTGTGTTTGGTTCTTTTTCAAATCTCTGTGGCTTTTCATAACATCTTGGTCTAAGGGTTGATTCCTTCTTTTAGATTTTTAATAATTTTAAACATGTAATCACTTTCAGATTATCATTAGGGGTTCTAATCCCATTTGTCACTAACTCTCATTTTGGTGAACTGTTTCCTAGAGTTCTGCAATTTTTTACTGAGAACTCATCTTTTCCTAGGCAGGTTTTTTCTGTAAGATTCCTTGTGATCTAGGGTGTGAAATTTCCTCCAGGGAAGGTTTTCATTTGTTTGTACAGTCAAACCTCCTTTCTTGAACACCTCCCATCTAGAACAATTCGGTTCTCCACCAAGTTGTTCAAAGAAAAAATGCCTGGGTTGTCTAACCGAACTTAGGTTTTCTTTCGACCTAACAACCCTTTCATGCTGATACCTCGGCATGACAAAAAGCGTCTCTCAGGCAACAAAGGAGAATGCTTTTGCTGCTGGTGAAATCAAAGATTAGCACAATTTTAAAATATAAAGAAGCCATCAAGAGTGCTAATGTTGCTAAGGATGTGAAAGAAACAATGATCACAGGCAACTGGAGAGTTGAAAAACTGTAGTTGATTTGGATAAGAGAAAAGCAGTTAGCCAGACAGTGACAGCATTTCAGAGGCAGTGATATGTGAAAAAGAAGAGATACAGCACGCTGACTTGAAAGACACCCCTGCAACAAGTGCTAAAGGTGATTCCTTTAAGGCTATTAGGGAGTGGTTCAATAAATTTAAGAAAAGTGTTTATAGATTAAACAGTACATTAGACATGTACTGCATATAAGAAAGGTTAAAACAGGGAATCCTTTGGGGGTCTGGAACAGATTAATTTACATTATTTCTAATGGGGAAAAATGATTCCGTTTTTGAACAAATTGCTTCTCAAACAGCCTTCCTGAAAGAATTACGTTTGAGAATCGAGGTTCCACTGTACCAGGAACCCCAAGGTTATTACCAACCCAGAACCAATTTTTATCTTGATTTCTTGGTTTAAGGTTGTTGGATCCTATAACTAGCCTAAAATACACCCAAATTGTATGAAGCACGGGCTCCAGTTTACAAATTCTCATAACTTTTTTTTCACTCAGGGTCCAGACTTCCTTATTTCTTATGCTGGTAGGTACAAGTTTTTTCTGGTTCATTCTTTCACCAAAGGTACAGTCCTTCAAACACCCAATTCTTATGTAAGGGTCTTAGTTCCCATTACCTAGCCCTAATGGTCTCAAGGCTTCATTTCCAGTCCTTAATTTTAGTAACTTGGGCAATAAAATCGTTTCTAAATGATGAGACCCATGCCCTCCAATCAAGGGCAACCACAAAGTTAGCTCTGTACCTACCACAATAGCTTTTACTTCATTTCTGATAGCTGGTGCTTGCCTCCACCCCTTTTTTTGGTCAGTTCTTACATTTTTAGGTGTTTGTAGACAGGATTTTCAAGTTATCTTGGTCTGTCATATTGCCAACATGAGAAGTATCTTGACCTTGTAATTTTATATGTATAATTGATATTAGATTTATAATTTTAACTTGAAAGGTGTCAGATAATTCACATTTGTAAACAGTATTTGGTCTTGAGCCTGACAATATTTATAATTTTGATTTATTCATTACATAAGTGCTTATATTTTATTGGGTTTTATATGTCTGTCCTGTCAGGCATCTAGTGTGGTTGAGTCAACTTAACAGATTAAACTTATACATGTAGTTTGGAATGTTTAAAGGACTTAACTAAACCTAATGCCATTAGTTGTTTAAGGGGAGTTTACTGTTAAATTTATTAACAACATTCATCAAAGAACAAGTCAAAAGCATCACTCCTATTTTCACACAAAGTATTATTTTATACACACGTTACAAAATGTATAATATATGTGATGCTAAGTAGAACTTAAAGATTATAGCTTTAATCAATTTAGACTAGAGGAATTTTTAAATTGTTCTTTTCACATGTGAAAGCCAATCTTGATATGAAATTACAAAGTGACAAATACCTGGTATCTTGGTAATTTGAAGATTACTACTAATGTAAACCAGCTCACATACTTATTTGACACTGAAAATCTTGGATTTTACAAATGGTGAACTTCTAAAATTTAATTTTCCATAAAAGCTACCTACTCCTATAAAATTAAGTCATCATTTTATACCAACAATTATGTTAAAAATCAAGACAGGCCAAGTTTTTCTGGTAAATTTCTCCGTGAGGATTGGAAAATATCTTTTTTTTAACCATGGATGGGTCATATAACCTTATGAGGGTATATCCCTATGTACATCTTTGGAGCTTTACCAGACTTCATCCTAAATTATTCACCTGGTAAATGATGTACCAATGTCTACTTCAGGGTAAGAAATTATTTCCTGTTTAAGCAAGGATTACATAGAACCTGAAAGAAGAGCTAAAAGATGCCCCCTCCCCTAAAAGAGAAATATTCTGGCTTCCTAACATCAATGTTAATCTAAGGAATGTTTATCATTCTCCAGTCCAACCATTCTCAATTTGATTTCTTCTTAGCCTACTGCTTCCTTTTTGTCACATTTCCATCCTTCTGCAAGGCTGGATTGCAGGGGGAAGGGGCGGTTTGAATACGAACAGGTTCTCCCTTAAAAATATGTAAAAAACCCTTTCACCAGACGTTTTCATCCCAACTACATGGCTTTAAGGAAATGTTCTGCTTTTGCACCTGAAAAGTGGTATCTAACGCTCACGATGGTTTCTCCAAGTGGACAGCTGGGTCTCTGCAGCCTGTGATGCACCAACAACAGAGAACCTTGTGTGGTCAGCTAGGACTGCTAAATCAAGAAAATACCCATGTTCCAGACTTTATATTCTGAGTTAGCAGAATCTAAACTGACTGTCCTGAAGAGACCAAGGCCTCTTTTTCTTTTCCACACAACGGGGATGGGGTGGGGGGGGCGGCCGGACGACGGACTTCTATCAATTTAAACGCTTCGTGGGAGACTGCCTTTCTTTCTTTAGTCTATGTTTGCCTGTCGATACTAGAAAAGGCTCTTTCAAGCTCTTGCAGATTTAAAAAAAAAACAACTTAGGGGAGACGAATGACAAGGGTGAAAAGGAAGCTGAATTTTATACAAACACCCTCAACTGGAATTCGGCTCGTTACGACAGAGGGAATGACGACAAGGTTTCGTGGAATGCAACGTCCTTTTGAAAGGGCTCCCAGGGCGTCAAGGCCCCCACCTGATGAATGGGTGAGTCAGAAGGCCCAGCTCCACTTCGTGGTTGGGTAAACTGAGGTACGAGGAGGAGAGACGACTGGCCCGAGGCCTCGCTGAAAGATCTGAGGCGAAGCGGAGAACCAGAAGCACCGATTCTCAGGCTGATGCTTTAAACACGGGCTCCCCCCGCCCCTGTGATGGCGTAGACGGCCTCCGCCCCCCCCGACTCACACACCCTCCCCCGGGAACGGCAGGTCGCCTCAGGTTCCAAGGATAGAGCCAAAAGACAGGGTCCCGAAGCGCTCCTGCTGTGATTTGCAGACGGAGAGCGTTGGGAGCGTGCGTCCCTCCAGTCCAACATGGCGGCTGCCGTGTCCGCGCCCCCACCCCCAGCCTCCCTCAGGGCCGGAGGCTTTTCCTCGGAGCCCTCCGGTAGGCGGGAAGATGGCCCAACCCCGCAAGGCCCCTTCTCGCCGCTGCCGCTGCTCGCTGAACGAATCACCTACCCGACATGACTAACGGCCGAGGCGCGGAGCCCCCACAGCCCGCCGAGAACAAGGAATACCAAAGCCAGACGGCACGGCGGCCGAAGCTGTACTGAGGACCGAGCGGCGGGCTGAGCCGGACTGCGGGGCCTCGGCAGCCAATCAGAGAACGGTGGGTGGTACCATGGCGTCACGGTAGGAGGGGTGGTTCTGTACTAGTACTAGCCTCGGAACCCTAAGGACTTCAGAATCCCTGTCTGTTCTCCCCTCCGTGGACCGTACCACTATTGAGAGGGAATTGAGAAGAGAAAGTACCAATGCTTCGATCGGGGTGGGGGGACGGACACGGAACCTGCTCTCTGTCCTAATCACAGTCCTACTTCCTACTTTATTGTTTTTGATAGAATATTTGAGGCTAGGAAGCGAAAGATGGAAGACCTTGTAAACACAGACTATTTGGTTAGAATGGTCTTTCTTCCCCTAAAATTTCGAATGGTATGCCCTAGGTCGCTCCGTCTGTGCTGCAGGCGCTTGAGCCGCCTCCAGGGGCGTTCGGAGTCAAGGAGATCGCGACGGAAAATCCTGAGGAGCTCAGGTACCTACCTTACCTGATCGCCTCTCGGTTTGTCATAAACAGCTTGTCAAGTAAAATACAGGCTACGAGGTAATACTGAAACAAACGTGTGCATTAAAACCAAACCACAGGATGGACCTGGAGACTATTATGCTAAGTGAAATAAGCTAGTCAGAGAAAGACAACTACCACATGATCTCACTCATGTGGAATCTGAGGGACAGAATAGATTGACAAACAAGATAGGACCACAGGCCTGGAAGCATGGAACAGACCGACAGATCTCAGAGGGAAGGCGGGAAGGAGGGCGGGAAGAGATTAAGCAAAGAATTTATAAGCATGTATGAAGAACCCATGGGCGCGACAATGGACAGCCGGGCCTGGGGAAGGGTGGGGGGTGGGAGAAGGGAAAAAAGGGGAAACATCTGTAATACTCTCAACAATAAAAAAGTAAATAAATAAAAACCAACAAACACAGACTGGACTCTGAGGATGAGGCCGGATGGGGTGCAGAGCTTTCGTTTTCAGTGCTACCGTAATATCTAACTCTAATTTTCAAGCACCTTACATTATCTCATTTAATTCTCACAACAGGTTGATGAAATGTTATCCTCGTGTTACAGAAGATAAGGCAGAATTCACTTGCTCCAGGTCACACAGCAAGTAAATGGCCAACGTGGAATTTGAATCCTAGTAACCAGGTACCACTGCCTGTGGGTTTAACCATTAGGCCGTACTGCCTAAAGATAACTAGAGCTCTAGAGCATGAGACAACTGTGAATGCCCAGAGAACACACAAGGACATTTTCCCCAAGGGCCAGTGACATCTGAGGCAAACCATAGGTGATGAGCAGAAGTTGACCAAGTAGGGGAAAGTGCTTTAGCCGTTGTAGTTGCAAAGCAAGTAATTCAGTGTGTTCAGAATTTACCCGTAAGAGGAGAATGGTAGGAGATGAGGCCAGAGAAGTAGCTGAGACCTTGTAAAGTACATGAGAGGCTATGCTTTACCTTGAAGGCAGTGAGAACCCCTCACCTGGGGATTTTAAAAGATCAGATTTTCATTTTCGGGCTGCAGTTCAAAAAATGTAGGAAGGAAAGGTGCCTGAAAGCAGGAAGGCCATTTAGGTAGCCAGTGCAATCATTCTGGTGAGAGATCATAGTGGCCTGGACTTAAATTGTAGCTGTGCAAATGGAGGTTAAGCGAAGAGATCCCTGAGATACTTAGGCAGTAGACTGGGCAAGACCTGGTGACCAATTTGAATGGGCAAGAAAGAAGTCTGGGGTGAGTTCTGTGTTTCCCACTTAGACAAATGGACAGATGGTGGTTACATTCACTGTGATAGGAAATGGGGGGGCAGGTTGGGGTGGAGGTGGAACAGTACCTTTAGAATTAATGTCTTCAGGTCAGAAAAAAGGCATGAGGTTATCTCTCTTCACTGTACCAGCAGTAATTGTACCTTCAGCCCTGGATGTAGAAGGTCACGGAGCTCTCTAGACAGGTCCAAACGAGCAAGGCTAAAGGAATAACAATTCTTGCAAGACTAAAAACAACATAGCTGTTCAGCTTGTATATTGTGGAAGGCAACCCAGAGGGGGAGATGGGCATGTGCGATAAATAGTATGAGAGAATTGGATTATTGGGGAGAGGAGAGACTTCTAGATTGTTCTTTTTTTTAATTTTTTTAGAATTGAGATTTTTTTTGTTTTAGTTTTTTGCTAATCCTCACCCAAGGATATTTTTTCCATTGATTTTTAGAGAGAGTGGAAGGGAGGGAAGGAAGTGGGGAGAGAGAGAGAGAGAGAAATATCGATGTGAGAGAGACACATCGATTGGTCGCCTCCAGCACGAGAGCCCCAACCAGGACTGGGGATTGAACCTGCACCCCAGGTATGTGCCCTTTACTAGGAATCAAACCCGAGACCCTCCGGTGCTCGAGCCAATGCTCTAACCACCAGCCAGGGCGGGATTTTATTTTAAGGACCAGAATACAGAAAGTATTGCTCATCATCAATTCCTGAAGTGTGTACCCCCATTCATCAATGTGTTTATTTTTTCATTCATGCATGCATGCATTCTTCACACAATTGCTATCTCCTGATGTCTACTAGGGGTCAGGTCCTGAAAGGCCCTGGAGATAGAAAAATAGGAAGCACCATGGCCCCTGCCCTTCAGGAACCATAATCTCATAACAGGGACAGTATAAACCTGTGATTCCAATCAACTGCTAAACATGCTCAAATTGGAGGATGCAAAGGGTGCTCTGAAAACACAGAGGAAGAGCATCCAGCTGACATGAAGGGGGACAGGGGGAAGGGTTGAGGGGGATTAAGGAAGGCTTTCTGCAGGACATACCTCCCAAACTGAGCTTTGAAGAAAGATCAGTAATTCATTGGGGGGGGGGGGAGTATCAGGAACAGCATGCTCCAAATGGAAAGGGCTGTGTTTGCAAAGACTAAGAGGGAGCAAAGGGCTGTGTTTGCAAAGACTAAGAGGGAACAAAGTTCTGGGAATTGCAAGTGGATTAGTCTGGCTGGTCTGTAGAGTTGCAGGGGTGGGGAGTGATGGTAAATGAAGTAAAAGAAGTAGGCAGAAGCCACAGCTTGAAGAGTCTTATGTGCCTCGTGGAGGAGTTTGGATATCAAATTTAAAACAATGGGGAACTTCTGAGGAATCTAATCAAAGGAGTGACATTTAGTTTTCTATATCCGTTATCTCTTAATCTGCTGGATGCCCTGCAAAATATAGGTATTGCTGTTATCCACATCTTGTAGATGAGAACACCGAAGGTGGAATTCTCTACCAAGTTCACACAGCCAGTTAAGGACAGAAGCAGAGCTCAAGTCTAGGCCTTTGGACCAAGCCCAGTGTTCTTTTTACAGTATCCCTGGCCTCCCAAACTTGAAACAGGGAGCTCCTCCCAGATCTGCACTGCTCTGGGTTCTGGGGTTTCTTTCCAAGGGTCCTGCTCTATCAGCAAGGGACTCACAGATTGAGTCCTGTGCCCTCCTGCCTTCCAGGCTTTTGCCTGGCAATGATTATCTGCAACAGACTTCACCCAGTCATTCTTCACACTATAAGATCCCGCTCCCTCTACTATCCTGGCCTTAGTCTGCATATTTAGGGAAGACATTTTACACATCAGCTTTAGCAGAATGTATCTGGGAAGGTCTTCATACTGGGCCTGTTTGGCCTTGGTCTAGTCCTCAAGTCCTCACATGAGGAGCTGCCCCCTGCAGGCTGCATTTCAGTTTCTGAGATTCCTTCAGACAGTACCTTCCAACTAGAATTAGCCAATGGGTGTCCTGTTGGGGAAGAAGATGGTAGAAGAAAATGAGGATCTACGGTGGAGGGTGGGGTAGGGTCTCAGGCAGCAGCTATCTTCTCCAGAGCTCCAGTTTCCATCTTCGACTCTGGCTCCTGGGCTCCAGAAACCCTACTCCTCCCTTCATTCCTCCAGCCTATGGCTGGTAAGAGGCTTCTAGCTATTGTTTAAAAAAGAAAGGAATAAACAAATGACAGGACAAAATAGTCACTTTTGCTAATCCAGGACTCCAAACCAAAACTTCACAATAAACCTAATTGCAATTTCAGCCTCTCCTAGGGGTAGAATTTTAAACCAATCAGTCTGGAATTTCCTGATCCACACTAGTCAGGGCAAGCTGCCTGATAAGCCCCCCTGCCTTCCTCTAGGGCAGCAATTTTTAACCAGTATGCCACAAGAATTTTTAAAACATGCAGTATCTGACTATTTAGTCAGGGGCACTGACCTCTTTTTCCTTTGATTGTCAAGTAAAAAAAATGACAACAGCCAACACAACAATAGCCGTCCAATGTGACTTAATCAAAGTAATACATATTTTTTTGTCAGATCAGTAAAAATATATATTTTTTTGATGTGCCGCAGAATTTTAGTAATTAGTTTATGTATGCCACGAGGTGAAAAAGATTGAAAATTGCTGCTCTGGGGGATGGTGTCTTTGCCTGAAAGAATTCACTCTTAATTTAGTCTTACCTTCCTTCTTCCTATAAAAACCTTCTATTTTGTACAACTCATTCGAGCACCCTTCTAGCAATTCATGAATGGATTAATAAAGCCAATTAGATCTTCAAATTTACTCAGTTAAATTTTGTTCTCCAACACTATTGATAATTTCTGAGTTGCCTTATTTCCCTGTTTGGTTTCCCAACCCTTCACCACTGCTGTAGGGCCTTGTAGGACTCTCTAAGGACTGTGAATTGACTTAGAATAACCGGGGAAGCCAGTAGAGGGAGCCATTTAGCAGGGGCCTTGCAGGAACTGACCTATTTTACCAGGATTACTCCGGCGGCTGTTTTGAGAATAGACTGTAGGGGACAGGAGAGGAAGCAGGGAAAGGTAATTTCTCCTACCAGAGTGAAAAACACCACAATGATTTTTGCCTCTCCTGTGAAAGTCACAGTTGTACCACATAATTCCAGTCTCGCCTACCTGATTAGAGGCCTATTTGTTCTCTAGTTGGGTTGCATAGTTCATCTCTGAACCCCTCAGTGCCCCACACAGTGCCTGAAACAGTAGGCACTAAAAAGAAGAAGCTTGTATTCCTTGTGTTTGATTAATGAATAAATGGGAAGGTGGGAGGGGGGAGATGGCGTAACTTGTCTCTCTCACTTGTCTGTAAACTCCTCAAGCTCAAATACCTTATCTAGGACTTTCCTAGTCTCCCAAGTGTTTGTTGAAAAAATTACAGCCTGCTCTGTGCCAGGTGCCACAGGCAGTAGTGGCCATCACTACCCTCTCACCCCCACCACCCTCAAAGGTGTGCCTCACTGCTCCTCTAGCCTTTCTAGAGAGCAAACCTCCGGTGATGATTACCCTGAGGCTCCACTTTGGCAGGGTAAGGCTCCTTGTAAATGACAGGGCTACTTCTCCTCTGGACAGTGGCAGGCACTTCCTGTTTGGGGTGGAAAGGAAGCAGACAATTTCCTGTTAGCAGGTCTTTTGAGCAAAGCTACAGAGTCTGAGCAGGTACTGGCCCAGCCTTTTAGGCCAGATGCCTGGCAGTTCGATAGCCTTTATGTGGAAGGGAAGTGGGGCACAGTGCCAGATTGGCCAGGCTTTTATTATGCTCCTTGCAATTCCCCTGGGTCCTGGTGTGAGTAAAAAACAAACCAGAAGAGGCTGACACCCTGTAAACCATGATGAGGGTTAGGGGAGATGGAACTAATCTGAGCCAAAGAGCACTGCCTGGTGAGGAGGTGCTCATGGGACTGTCCTGGGGCAGGCTTGTGTATGTTGTCTGGATGTGAGCACACTTGAGTATGAACCTGTGTGAGGAATACATGTGTGTATGCTTGTTTCTGTGCACCCAATACCCAGCACTTGATAGGACTTAACATTGATTGTCTACCTTGCTCCCATAGCAAACCAGAGTGCTAGAAAAGGCAGGAGTTATTATTGTCCTATTTTAAGATGACAGAAACTCAGACAGGTTAGTTGACTTGCAAGTTTCAACAGAGTGTGAAAAAGCCAAGATTCAATTCTGTCTTGCTCCAAATTTCTTGCTTTTTCCAGTCCTGTATGAGCATATGCATGTACAGAGAGGTAGATAGGGAGGGAGGTATACTTGGGAAAGTGGCCCATACTGATGTGACCACATCCACACATGCTGGAGAGAGGAAATTTCTGTTTCAGAGGCAGAAGTGATTGCTAGAAAATCAGGGCTTCAAGAATTGAGTCACAGCTAAAAATGCACAAGGTTATGGTCAATAATGAATCCGGATTATCACAGCTAGAGTCCTCAAAACTCTGGGAAAAGCCTCCTTTCAGTTCTCCCAGGCTAATCTCATGTCCTCATTATTCCTTGTCTCATTCCTAGTATTGTAGTTTTGGGAGGTTGATCATTCTGTTAGTGCCTTTCTCTGGAGCCCAGAATTCCTTTTGATAAAATCTGCTTTGTGTTCTGCACACTTCCTGGGGAGGAGGAAGGGGCAGAGACAAAGCTGATTATTTCTTGTGTTATGGAGAGAGAAACTGAGGCCCAGAGGGGCCTTGTCCATGTCTACACATCCTGCCTGATTCAAGAGGTCCTGGGCAGGAAGACGACTCATTGGCCAGCTGTTGCCTTCTGTCATAGTAGAAGGAATGGCCCAGGCAGCTGCCAGCCTCGGCAGGCAACATGCCCAAGTGCTGGCTTGAGTTCCACAGGAGTCCAGTCCACTCTGGGAAGGCTGGGAAGCACTGTGGATCTGAACTAAGCTCAGTGCAGGAAGAGGGAGGGAGAGGAAACGGCTCTCTTTGAAGAGGAGGTATGAAGAGGATTGCCAGCCTAACGGGGTGAGGAACCTGCCCAGCCAAGATAGAGAAGGAAGGAGAGAGCCAGGTCCTTGGAAAACCTAGTACTATACTATCTTTCCCTTGAACATCGGTAACTAGTATTTAGTGATCAAGTAGGTCTAGAGTAGGGCTCTAGAATCTGAATCTTTAATGTGTGCCTCTAGATGGTTCAATGCAGGTGATCCAAGAATCCCACTTTATAAATTTAACTTGAGGAAAGATAGTATAATGTTTAAGGGTGCAAGATCTGGACTTATACTCCAGTTTTGAACCCTGACTTCATTACTAGATTTCTGACTTTGGACAATTGATATCTCTCTGTGCCTCAGTTTCCTCATCTTTAAGATAAGGATGCGTATAATGGTAGCTGCAAAAATTCAATGGCATGATTTGTGTAAAGCACATAGCACATACATGGCTCACGTTCATCTCTCAATAATATTTACCATTATTGTTTGTTCCAATTGCTCATTCCGTCCCCACCCCTTCTCCCACCAGGGGAAGAAATGATAGTATTGGATTGATATAGCGATTTGTCACCACAGTATTGTTTTGGATGTGGGTGATCTTTGGACTGTGCTTTGAGAATTCCTGCTCCAAAGCCATTCTGCTCCTATCACTCTTCTGATACCCTGGCTGGAGACTGAACTCCTTCCAGTAATCTACCTTGCCTTTCTCATATTCGTTTCCTCCTCAATCCCTCTCTCACCTGGCAAGCCACCTTCCTTCTCCACCCCTTCAGAAGTTATTTGTCTCAGCATGTGTCCTGGAAAGTAAAACCAAACAGCAAGTCAGTTGTGGAGCTGCATAGGTCCCTGGATTCCTGATGAAGACCACAGAATTTGTTGCCCTGGGACTTATGAGTAAGCTTCAGAGGCAGAAGAGAACAGAGCTTCTGCTTCCCAGATTCTAACCATGGAAACATGCTGGAAAACTGAGACACCCTGTGCAAAGGCATGGTTGAAGCCCATGGTGAGTGTGTGGGCGAAGGAAGCTCTGTTCTGCACAAATTCTCACAGGCACTTCCGACTCTGGATGGCATCGCCAAGTGACCATAAGCAGAGGTGGAATGGGGAGAGGTAAGGATGGCATGAAATAATCCAACCGAGGACATAGAAAGAAAGCAGAGGAAGTCAACTTTCAAACACACTAGTGGTGCTAGTTGTTGAGATTCAGGGACCAAGTGTCACCTGGGATGCAGAGAAAAGCAAGGTCAGCTCTCTGAGTGGCTGAGCCTGTCTCCTCCCAGTCACTCAGCCCTCCAGAGAACCCCTGTTTCCTGCATTCCACTCTCCTACCAGTGCAGCTGACATAGAGAACTCCTGGGATGTGCTAGGGGAAGGCAAGGAGAAATTCTTCCTGTAGAAAATACTGACAAACCTGGGTTTGGCTCCAGCTTGGCCCACAGTGTCCTTACCAATTGGTACCCTCCAGAACTCCCTGCCCCATAGCAGAATTGTATCTGGCTTATGAAATCCACCTATTGGTCAAGGGCACCATATACCATATCATACCTGCAACCTTCTCACATCCCCCCAACACACACACACACACACACACACATGCACACACACACACACACAGGTTGCCAGATAAAAATAGAGGACAACAAGTTAAACCTGAATTTCATATTAATGATGAATAATGTTTTAGTTTAAGTATGTCCCAAATGTCGCATTGGCACATACTTATTCTTAAAAAATTATTCGTCGTTAATCTAATACTCAGGTTTAACTGGACATCCTGTATTTTTATTTGCTAAATCTAGCAACCTTACCCGACTCCCCTTCAGAATCTCCCTGCTCCAGGCTCACCACAGGACTTCACTTGAACCTGTGTCTGTGTCACAGTCTGTTATGGCCTTAGCTGAGAACCTTCGTTACAGTCTAACCTACTAGCCTGAAAGCTCTCTGAAGGTAAGACGCAGGTCTTGTCCACAGTCTCTGGGGCTCCTTTCCAGGCAAGGATTCTCTTTATAGTTGTGCACAAGGGCCTCCCCCCCCCCCAGGGGGATGGGCAAAGAAATCCATCCTCAACTCTCTGCCCCTAGCGGGTCTAGGCACAGTAACGTGCCATTGAAAGGCGCCTTTTTCTCATTGGTCTGTCAGAAGAGCATCTGTTTCTAATTGGTTTACCCAGGACCAGTGCCCCCTTTTCATTGGTTGCTTGGGAGGTGGGTGGGGCCTATCCCAGTTGCTCTACCCACAGGAACTCCTGTTTTCAAGGCTGTCTAATCAAAGAGGAGCCTTTAAAAGCTTCCTCCACCAGAGTGGCCCCTTTTTCTAAATAACAAAAGCATTCTATGTAGTAATAAGCTTTCTGAGGCCCTAAACCTTAGGATAAGAACACTTCATTACATTCGTCTAGCACTTTATAGATTCCAAGTTACGTTTACATACATCAGTTCACCTAATCCGCACAATTCTGAGAGGTGGGTATCACTGTGCCACTCGCATTTTACAGAGTGGCCAGCAGGCTCGAAGCGACAGTAACCTGCTTGCGGTTACTAAGGCAGATAATGAAAACAGTTTACTTTTGCTCAGTATGAGTTTGGTTAAAGCTTTCACGGGAATCGCTTCACTCCACCTTTACTGCGATCGTGTGGGATCCGTAAATCCAGACGCTCGACACTCATTTTCTCTTTTAACCTTCATGCAACTCCAGGAACTAAATGGCATTTGCTCTCACTTTATTGATGAGGAAACTGACGCTCCAAGTAGTTAAATCCTTTGCCAAAGGTCACCCACAGTGCTTGCAGGCTATCATTTATTAAATTCGTATTTCCTCATGCCAGGCGCAGGGCTGAGTTACTTGCAGGCATTATTCTCTCATGAAATGACATGATTCTGGCTGGACTTCTTATTATCCCGGGTTAGTGATGAGAAAAGTCGGTTCAGAGAGGGTGGTTGACTTGCCCAAGACCACACAGCCAGCAGGTAGTTGAGGCAGGATTCACAAGGCTCGCAAAAAGGCAGATCTGGAACTCAAATTCAGTTCTTCCGACCCCGGCCCGGGGCTCCTTCTCTCCCACTCCAGGTTCTTGCTCCCTGCCAGCCTGGCTGAAACAATCAATGACCCTCAGGTAGGCCAGGATCCCCCTTACAGAAGTCGTAGGTAGCTATCATCGCCAGGAAAAGACTCTTTCCCCCACCCACCCACCCCCTCCAGAGAGATCTGGATACACTCGAGGTGGCGGGCGAGAGAACGGGGTCTGCGGAGCGGTGGCGGGCACCGGGCGAGGCCGTACAGCCTGCGGAAGAGGCTCCGGGACCGCTGCGCGTTCCAGCGGCTGAGTGGGGTGGGTGTGGCCGGAGAGCCGGGCTCCCGCCCCCTCCTCCCTCCCCCCTCCCTTCCTCCCTCGCCTTCTAGGTCCCGGGGCCGGCAACTCACTGAGCAGACACTGCCCGGAGCTGTACAACCTCAGACCCGCTCCAGGCGGAGCGTCCCTGAGGAGCGGCGGAGCGCGCGGAGCCCGGGCACTGGCGCACCGCTGGGACCTTCCCCGTCGGCGCCGGGCGGCGCAAAGCCGCAGCATCCGCGGCGCCCCGGGCACTGCGGGCCTCGGGCGGGCGTCCCCGCGCGCCGCAGCCCCACATTCCACCCTCGCTCCGCCGCAGGGGCGGCGGCGAGATGGCCGCGCGTGTGGGCCTCCTGCTGCGCGCCCTGCCACTGCTGCTGTGGGGCGGCCTGGACGCCCGGCTGGCGGAGCGCGTAGGCCGGGAGCTGCACCGCGAGGCAGAGGTAAGGGGTGTGTGCGGGGCGGAGTGGGTCCGCGGGTCCGCGACCCGCCGGAACTTCGCACCAAGGCCCCCCAGCCGTCCCACCTGAGCTGACAATCTGCCTGACCCTCCCCCTGTCCTCCGCACCCTTCACACTTGCACACAAAGAACCTGCGGGCAGCATTCTCCCCCGTGCCAGGGCTGGGACCACACAGGCTTGCGGATCTGCATGGATGTTCCCCGGACGGGAGAAGGAGGGAGAGACATGATGGGACAAACAGGCAAGAGCTCAGAGAGAGGTTGGAGCCCCTGCCCCTCACCGCCTAAGCCACGGAGACTTGGCAGTTCATTCATCGGATGCCCCAAGTGGGTCCCCGAGAGTCAAACACTGTGGGGGCCCCAGATTGGTGCGGTGGAGAGGGCACCGCTGACTGGGCTGGGACACCGGTGACAGAACTGGCTTTTCTGGGCAGGTGCCGCCACTAACCAGCTTGGGCGAGTCAGCGCCTGAACTCAGAACTAGTTTCTTCAACTGTGAAATGGGTGAGAGTATTATACTGCCCTGAAGAGTTGCTTCCGAGGGGGCTTTAAACAGTGCTCCTGGGCTGAACTTAAGAAGAGGGGGCAGGGAGATTTCCCATTTCGGTTTCCTCCTTTGGACTCAAGTGCTTGCTGTAGACTGCATAAGCAAGTACTTTTTGTGAGGCAGGAGTGGGGGTGGACTTGGGACATCTATTTTCTAGATTAAGGCGATTGTAATAATACACCAGTATAATTTCTTTCTTCTCCGAAGAAGCGTTTCTGCCTGTGTTCTTAGCTCTTCGCAGGAATAGGACTGGGGTCTCCACTATTTAAGGCAAAGAGATGCCAATGAGTTCTAAATTACTGAGCCCAGCACTCTGCCCTGAGACTCTTGCTCACCTAAGAGCATCATTCCTTAAAAAGAAAAAAGAGCATCATTCCTGCTCTAAAACTGCCAGTTGAGAGCTTCTCACCATCCTCCCACTCCTCTTGTCTAGAAGAGGCAGGCTGAATTGGGAAACCGGAGGAGGGCCCTCTCTGAGTCGTTCCTTCCATCAGCCAGCTTCTATCACTGCTCTGGAATACCTGGGAAAGACCCTGCTTCAACAAGAAGGTCCTTTCTCAAACTCCCTCGCCCCCTCCCCTTCCAAGCACTGGTCTCTTGCTTTGTGCTCTCTGTTTATGCACATTTAAGAATCACTTTGTTTCTCTGAGTTTAGAATCTTACAACATCAAGGGCAGAGTCCTTGTGGCCCCAGGAGAAAGCTTCTGTCTACCAAGCCAAGTCTTGTTAAGAGTCCCACCCCACCTCCCCCAGAGTCCAGGTCCCAGGCAATCCTTGGCAGGAGAACAGAGACAATATCTCCGCCGCTCATGCCTGTGGTGGCCCCAGATGGAGAAAATTTCATCTTGGGGTGTGCTTGGGAAATGTAATATCTAACAGATTGAGTCTCTTTCAGTCTATTTAACACAATTGGGGGGAAGGGGATTTTTAACTCTGAAAACAAGAAATATTTTAAAAGCATAAAAAACTCTGGAAATGTGTAATGGGTGCGTAGTGCCTCCATAGGCCTATGCACGTACATATATATGCATACATATGTAAATGGATATGTGTGTGTCGGTATGTCTATATGTGTTTCTGTATATGTATGATCAATTGCATGGTCTTCAGTGTCAGACGGACCTGTATATAAACCATAGGTTTAACCTCTACGGACCTCAGTTTTCTTCTCTGTACAATGGGGGTTAATAATGACTATTTCACAGGATTATTGTGTGGTTTCATTAAGATCAGCCCAGTCCCTAATACATAGAAATCAGTCTATAAAAGGAAGTTGCTCTCAATGTGTGTGTTTTTAATTCTAAGACATTTTATTTTTTTAAATCCTCACCCGAAGATATTTTTTCCATTACTTTTCAGAGACAGTGGAAGGGGGAGGGGGAAGAGAGAGAGAGAGAGAGAGAGAGAAAATCAATGTGAGACAGACACATCGATTGGTTGTGCAAGCATCCCAACTGGGCCAGGCCGGGACTGAGCCTGTAATGGAGGTACTTGCCCTTGGCAGGAATTGAACTGGGGACCCTTCAGTTTGTGGGCAAAAGCTCTAACCACTGAGCCAAACTGGCTAGGGCACTCTCAATGTTGTTGTTAATATCTTTACCATTATTTTAGAGAACAGAGTTTCAGAGTCCTGGCTTGGTGATTAGCTCTCCTAAAACAATGACGCAGGACAAAACATACAAGGCAACTGTTTCCAGCATGGAACAACAGACAGCACAAGGCTGTAATTCCTGAGATGGTGTTGCAGTTACTATGGCTACATTACACACTACCCCAAAACTTAGTAAAGTAAAACAACCATTTATTATGATCATTGATACCGTGGGTCAGAATTTCAAACAGAGCACATCAGGGCAGCTTATCTCTGCTCTACAGAATCTGAAGATAGAATCTGAAGGCTGTTCACTCACCTACCTGGTAGTTGATGCTGGCTGTCAGCTGGGGACCTCAGTTCTTTCCCATACAGGCCTATGCACAGGGTCTCTCCATGTGGGCTAGCTTGGGCTGCCTCAAAATATGGTGGCAGGGTCTCCAGGAGGAGTGTTCTGATAAAGAGAAAGGTGGGGAGGGGGAGGGGGGAAGGAGAGGCAGAGAGAGAGAGAAGCAAAAGAAGCTGTGCCCTCCTTATGACTTAGCCTGGGAAGTTAGGTAGCATCACATCTGCTGAAGCAGTCACAAACCCCAGGTCAAAGAGAAGGAACATGGACCCTTGTGGAAGGAGTGTTGAAGTCACATTGTAAGATGAGCGTGGAAAGGGGTCGTTTAGAGAAATACAACCAGCATAGATGGGAACACACAAACAAAGTAAGTCCCACAATCACTCCAGCTCTTTGCTCAGGTGCAATTCCCTGACCACAGTGCAGGGAGCTAGACCCCAGTAGTACATAGCAGTCCTACTGAGCTCGTGGACAGAGGTAAGATCTCAGGACACAGAAGGAAAGGGATAATTAAAACAAGCTGTGTGATCTTAAATTATTTCCTTCACTTCTCCAGGCTGCAGTTTCCTCCACTGGGAAATAAGGGAGTTAATTTTCTTAAATTACTTAAATGACTTTTAAGATTCTTTCTAGTGCTAACATTCTTTGGCTTTGGTGTGTTTGTATGCCTGTGCCTGTGCCTGTGTGTGTGTGTGTGTGTGTGTGTACATTTCATCAGCCTGTGTGTCTGTCTGCCTGGATGTGTCTGTGTTCCCATGTCTCTGTGCATCCCTGTATCCTGTGTGCATGGCTGTATGTGCCCCCTGTGTGCACACAAAGTAATCAAGTTGAGGGCTTTCCGGAGTGGGCTTTGTCTGGGAGGAAACTGACTGCTTACAAAGCTGCATTATGAACAAGTTCATTGTTGTCCACTTAGAAAAACTAGGGCTGCTCACAATGCTAGTGAGTAGGAAGGGCCTCCACTGCTGAGTTGCAAGATTGAGGGTCAATGAATGACATCATCACCCTGGCCCCACTCCCATTCCCAGCCGGGCCCTACCCTGTTTTTGGGTGACACAGACTATCCCAAAGGATCTATCTATCTACCATGTTTTGCTGAGACCTTTCTTAGAACCACAAGGCAAGTATGTCCAGGACCTGCCTTCCACTTGGTAGTCTATGCAGATCTGCACAGCCATTCCCAGTGTGCTGTACTAGAGGAGCTGGGGAGTTTGTTTCTCCAGGGAAACATTGACGCTTCTGTGAAGTATCCACCCCCAGATGCAGTGTCTGCTTCTCATACCCCAGAGCCATTTATTTGACTTTTAGTGAGTCAGAAACTCAGTAGCCCGGGTGTGGAAGCCATTCCCAAGAGCTCAGCTCAGTGACTCATGGGTACAGGGTGAATAGAAGTGCAGGAGAGCTTGCGGAGGGTCCCAAAGGAGCAAGAGTTGGTGGGAAAGCAGTTGTCAAGCCAGCTTGAAAACCGAGAAATCTAGTAAAAACTGCATGGTGGGAGCATGAACAAAGAACAGAGAGACAGGTGGACAACTCTTCCTAAACCCAGCCTTGGTTAGGGCATTATTGTGTGCCTTAAACTTAGCTCCACAGACCTAGCGAAGACCACAGGTCCCTATAGGATTAGAAAAAGTACAAGATGGGGTCTGGATGGAGACTGGCAGCTAATATTTCCCGATATCTTTAAGGATGGAAAATGAAAGAAGAAGCAGGAGTATAGTAAGAGGTACTCTAAGCCCTGGCCAGGTGGCTCAATGGGTTGGAGCATCATCCAGTGCACCAAAAACTTGCAGGTTCGATCCCCAGTTGGGGCACATACAGGGGACAACCACTTGGTGTTTCTCTCACATCGATGTTTCTCTCTCCCTCTCTCCCCACCCCTCTTCCTCTCTCTCTAAAATCAATAATAATTTTTAAAAAGGAGGTATCTACATTACACCCAGAACTTTGTAAATATGAAACTAAGGACAAAGGAAAGGAAGAGCAGAGAAAGGAAGTCTAACAGAGGGAAGGGCAAACCTCTGTCCAAAATAATGGAAAGCGACCAAGTTGGTCCCACTGCCCTGAGACCTTCAGTAAATCCCAGGGGCCAGAGAGCAAAAGCTAAGCATCCTGGAATCAGATGCTTGTCTTTGTGAAGGAACATGCTTCCCTCCTGTTGAATACCTGTGGCTTGTCAGACGACTAGTTTGGGGTGTGGTAGGAATATGATCCCAGCCTCTACTGAAAGCCAAGTCCATGGCCTGAGCAGCTTCTTCCCTCTGCTCTGCCCCTGGACCGGCTTGCAGAGGAGACAGAAGGAACCCAGTTAGAAAGAGCCCCAGTTTTGCCTTTTTCTTCTTTGAGAGCTGTCTCCCCAGCGAGGAGAGCAGCTTGGCTCCTGCTCCTTCACTTTTAAAGCCTCTGAGTCACTTGTTTAAATGTGAAATAAGACATCCTGGATAGGTGTCAGAGGGTTCAGACTCACATACTGGTTCTGTTGCTCACTACGACCAAGATACTGCACCCCCCTGCAACTCACTTTCCTCGTCTTTAAAATGGGGATAACAACACCTTTCCTACTCTGTTCTTGCAAGGTGATTGTGAAGCTCAAAGGCATCATCACCCTACAGTTCCTACAATAGTCAAGAGCTCACTGTGCTTCTGATTACCAGAAAACATTTTTATTTATAGGACCTGCAAGGCAGAATGCCAACTATCATCCCTTGCATCTTGACTTGGCTAATCATGCAAAAGATGTATTGAATGATAAACACAGTCACGTAGAGTTACTATGAAAAGCCTAAATCAGAATGAAACATAACATGAGCTGGAATAAATCATAGGTAAGGCAACATGGTTTCTGTATGAACTTGCCATTTTTTCCATTTTTAATTTCTGGTTTCATTTTTGCTGTTGCAATTCTTTGATATGGAGGTTGTCACAGCCACTCTGTGAACAAAGACTGGGAGCTGGCACCTCCTAGACTTCCAGCAATAAAGCTCTGTGACTATAGAGAGGAAAGTAATGTTTTTTGTGGGGGTTTTAAAATGTGTTTATTGATTTCAGAGAGAGGAAGGGAGAGGAAGAGAGAGACAGAAACATCAGTGATGAGAGGGTCATTGATCACAGGTTAATGCTCAACCACTGAGCATGCCAGCCAAGCAAAAATAATGTTTTTAATGGGATAGTTATCACAAAGCTTTCCCAAAGCATCTTCTTACTGGATTTTCACAATGCCCCTATAAGGAACATAAGCAGTATTCTTACCCCTGTTTCATACTCTGGGGCACAGAGAAGTTAAGTAACTGTCATTGTTCACACAGCTAATCAGCTACAGAAGCAAAGTTACAATAATAGACCTACGTGGAGTATATCTTAGCTCTAATCCAACCCCCTCATTTTGCAGAAGAGGAAACTAAGGCCCAAAGAGGTGCAGCGCTTTCCTAAGGACACACAGCTAGCAGCAGCCCCAGGAAAACACTTAGGACACTCAGTCCAGGATTCTTGTCTGCCTGGTCAGTGACTCAGAGTTCCTGACTCAGGCCTGGATTCATTTTGCTACACCTTATTGCTAGTCTTGCCCTGCTCAGAAATGGCCAGAATTTCCCCTACCCTTGGGCATCAAATGGGCTGGGCTCCACACACCCTCACATGACAAGTCAGGACTGATGCAGGACTAGAACCCCCAGAGCTCTGATTCCACTCAGCTTTCTGGATCCCAGGGAGAACCATTTTTGTTTTACCCAAACACTCCCAGCCACTCCCAGGGCTTTTCAGAGATGACTCCCCAGGAAAGTGGCCCCAGCCGTGACCAAGTGGGTGAGGCAGGTTGGCACCAGCTTTTAAGCCCAAACAGGGTGAATCACCAAAGGGGCACAGCCCTCCGGCTTTCTCTCCATTCAGCTCAAGCCTTGAGCTCCCTGTGAGAGATGCGTGGAGAACAGGGAAGAAAGAAAAACTGGTGTTTTAATTGCATGGCAGAGAGGAGCAGCTCAAGCACTACCTCCATGAAGGGGGACAGGGAGGCCACAGGTGGAGCTCAGAGAGCCGCTGAGAGGACACAGGCCCCCAGGAAACTGCAGCCTGGAAGGGAAATGACTCCAAGGCAGCTAGTGTCCTGCTGAGATGAAAACGAGAGCTCCCTCTCTTGGTCCTGCCTCTTTTCCCAGGATCCCTTTGCCACACTGTCCCCTGCCCTACACCCTGCTCTGACGCAGACAGGATGTTTCTCTCACCTTCGCAGGGGAAAACCGAGGAGACACAGCAAATGGACTTACAGGAGAGGGTTAGGAACAGCTTCAGGGGCAGAGATGTCTCAACCCTGCCTTCTCTTCACCAGGGACATAGGTCTGCCCTGGCTGACAGAACTTTAGAGCAGTCAGCTCTGACAGTATTCAGGGGACCCTTCCTTGTAATTAAAAATTTTTAGATTATAGGTATATTAAACACAAAATAAGTATAAGGGAGTTCTTAAGTCCTGATCATCTCCATAATAACACTTCAGTGCTTTTATGGAAATGTAAAATGTCAAATTCTTAAGATTTCTTTTTCTCATTCTTTTCGTGTCTCTTGGCTGGTGTTGTGAACACGTGCTCACTGCCTCCCAGGAATTCAGCTATGCCTTGCAGCCCACAGGGTCCCAGAGACGAGTCAGGAGAAAGGACTTCCCAGGACTTCCCCTCTGATGGACCCCTGGAAAAGACCTCCACCCCCATCCTGCCCTCCACCCCACCTTGTCTGCCAAAGTACCAGGCACAGGCCCAGCCAGGAAACAGGAGACGCCGCCGCTGGTCAATTTCCCCTCCCTCCTCCCCCCAGTCCAAGGTTTTATAGTTCCAGAGCTGGAGCCAACTCCCTGATAAGGGCTGGGTGGGTTTGGGAGAAGGGGCACAGGGAGTGCCAGCCTTGGCCTATGACCCAGTCTCTTCCAAATCACTCATCTGCTTCTATGGAGACATTAATTCCCTGGCTTCCCTTAAAAAAGCCACTCTCTCTGTCCTCACCAGGCACCTAGCTGGGGTGAGGCAATTCTGGGACAGAGCACCTGAATTGAGAACAGAGGTGTAACTGCCCTATTCAAAGCAGTTTCCGTCTTACAGATGGGTTGCATTCTAAGAGTCTGTTGTCAGCTTTCCCTGTAAGTTAAATCAGCTAGATCAACTGTTCATTGAACATTTACTATATACAAGGCACTATGCTCGATGTGCGTTGCTTTATTTAATCCTTCTGAGAATCCTGTGGGGGTTACTCTTGTTTTCACATTGTGTGTGAGGAAATGGAGGCCCAGAGAGGTTAAGTAATTTGTCCCTCGCCACCCAGCAGGGTCAGGGTTGGGAATAGATTCTGGATTCCAAGCCCAGTGGCTCTTCCACGATGCCACACTATTTTGAGCAGTAATAGTCTTCCAGATTAAGCTACTAGAACTCCTTTAATCCATTACGCATCCCAAAATAGTGCACATGTGCAAAGGGAAAAGAAAAAACCATAGTGCTGAAATTCTAATATATTAGTGCAGAAAAACAATAAAGCAGACTTGGGTGGTGTTCTGTTGTCTAGAATAAGGGTTCCTTATGGAAAGCAGCTTTATTGAGAAGAGAACATGGATGTCTCTAACAGTGGATGTAAGGAAATCCACAAAGAGGAGGCTGGATACTTGCAAAGGCTTAGGGGCTTGAGATCCTGGCTCAGTGTCTAGTTTCATTCCCATTATGTGCCTTTTTCTTGAGGCATCAGCTGTGATAGGAGTTGATCGGAGTTAAGAAATGCAGCAGAGGTCCAAATGCTGTCGTCCTGTACACCAAAAGGTTTCGGGTTCAACCCCAGTTGGGGCACATATGGGAGGCAATGAATAGATGTTTCTCTCTCACCTCTCCCTCCCTCTCTCTCTAAAAATCAATAAATATATCCTCTGGTAAGGATTTTTAAAAAGTGCAGCAAACAAAAGTGAGTAAGACAGAAAGGAAGACAGGAAATTATTCCTGTATAGGTAACAGCAAGGAAGGGTAAAAATTAAGAGATGATGTGTGTCTGCATGAGAATTAAGCAGCTGGTGACATTTTAAAGAATCCATTCATGGGCCTTTATTAGCGAGAAGGGCAAGCAGGGAGCCAAGTATAGTGACTCCCCCGCAGGATAGGACTGGTGATAGGTAAGGACTGTGACTCAGACACTTTTCTCCACTGGCTTTCAAGGACTTGGTTGCTGAGAGAGCAGCTTCCAGGTATGTGAGGGCAGGCAGGGAGTCAAAGGCATTTGCAGTGAGTAAGTAAAAGGCACTTGGGGGATGAGATGTTCTTGTTACACTAATTTCCCTGGGGGATCTCATCCAGATTCACAGCTTCTACATGCTGAGATTCCAGCTTCTCCCCTGAGCTCCAGGACCACACAGCCAGTGCCACTTGACATCATCAGAGTTTATCTTTTTTTTTTTTTTTTATTTAATCCTCACCTGAGAATATTTTTTCCATTGCTTTTTCAGAGAGAGTGGAAAGGGGAAAGAGAGAGAGAGACATCTATGTGAGAGAGACACATCGAGGTACATGCCCGTGGCCGGAATCAAACCCAGGACCCTTCAGTCTGGGGGCTGACGCTCTAACCCCTGAGCCAAACCGGCTAGGGCTAGAGTTCATCTTAATTGCAGCCCCCCATCTGTTCCTTTTTCAGGCTTCCTCATATAGTAAATGGCTTCATCTTCCAAGGCAAAAATTTAGGAGCCATCCTGGATTTCTCCCTTTCTTTCATTCCCCACCTTGAATCCATCATGACGATGAAAATGAAACTCACATTTCTTACCCTGGCTGATAGTCTGCCTCTCTCTGACATCATCTCATGCCCTGCTGTTTCACACTCACCACTCCAGCCTTCCTTCTGTTCCTTAAACATGCAACGTCATTCCTAGCTCAGCCTTTGCATTTACTGCTCCCCCTGCCTGGAAGCCAATCTCCCACCTCAGTGCGTGGCTGTTACTTCTGTCTTTGGGACTCACATCAAATACCAGCTCCTTAGAGGGTCCTCCCCTGACCTACTCATGTAAAGTTTCTAAGTTATTCTCAATCACATCACCCGGTTTCTCTCCTATAGCATCAAACCCTCTCCTTTACTAATTTGTTATCTGTGTTTTTATTGTCTGTCTCTGTCCACAAGCATACATATAGGTTCCTTTAGGGGTGTCTGGGTGACCACTGAACCTGGCAGGGTACCTAGTACATTGTATGAATTATCAACCCAATGAATGAAAGGAAGTTGCAGGTTTCAAATTCAAAAAGTACTTCTCCAGAGAGTTAAGTTTTTATATAAATAAACCCTAGGGTTGAAGGTAAGGGCATTTGTTGTTCTCCAGCCTTAAATACATCTGCATTTGGGGGGAGGAGAATTGTTTAAGAAGTAGCCAGAATTAGATAATGAATTCCCAATCCATACTTGGCAGAGCCTGCAGGCAACCAGCTACACCCCTGATCTGTATGAAAAATTTTCCTAAAGAGATGAGATGTGTCAGGAGAAGGGCTAAGGTACATGAATAGTGTATATTTACATAAAATTATAATAGCTGCTCTGTATGGAGCTCCTACTAGGCGATAGGTGCTGTGCTAAGTACTTTGCATTTACTATCGTGATTAACTCTCTTTCTCTCTCTCTCTCTCACACACACACACACACTACACACACACACACGCAACCTGTAAAGTAGGTTCTATTTCTAAGCCTATGTTACAATTGGAGAAACAGTGGCTTAGGGAAGTAGCTTGCTAACTGAGATTCAAACCCAGGCAGGCCTGACTCCAGAACCCAGACTCTACTGTCCACTCTCCTGCTAGCTTCCTGACAATGCCACGAGATACTCAGGGTTGGGACTGCTTGGCCAGTTTTAGAAATAAAGAAGCTAAGGTTCAGAAATATTGAGCAACTTACCCATGACCATCCAGCTAGTTGTTGGTAGCCTGAGACTAAGTCCAGGTCCTTCTGCTCTTGCTCATAGACCCTGTTGGGACAAGGGGTGAGACCAGGTATGATGTATGTGCCATGGATGCTTGGAAACCAAGGGAAGGGAAAGGATGCCACACAAGTGGGAAAAGCTGATGTTCCTTTCTCCCCCAGGCCTTCCTGGAGAGGTATGGATATCTCGGTGAACAGGTCTCCAAAGCTCCTTCCTCCACAAGATTCAGCAGTGCCATCAGGTAGGATGGAGGACTTGGGGGTGCTGGGATACAAGCTTGGGTCACCTCCTCCCTCCTGGGGGAAGGCTGCCCCTCATGTATGTCCAGGGGGTCATGCTCCATTGTTTCTTCTCTTACCTCACTGCAGCCTCCTGCTGTCTCCAGGGAAGCTCCCCGTTTTCACCCCCAACACCCACCCTCCCTTTGTGGTCCTTTATCTCAATTCCTCCTGACAGGGAGTTCCAGTGGGTGTCCCAGCTGCCCATCAGTGGCGTGTTGGACACTGCCACCCTCCACCAGATGACACTGCCCCGCTGTGGGGTTGCAGATACTGACAGTCAGGCAGCCTGGACCGAGAGGGTCAGTGCCCTGTTTGCTGGACGTCGGGCCAAAATGAGGCGTAAGAAACGCTTTGCAAAGCAAGGTGAGCACTGTGAAAATCTAGCTAGGATAGGATTCCCCACCATCCTGAAGCCCCATCAGGAAAAGGGCTCAGCCTTGGGCTGGGCTTTTCAGTAACCTTTTCCCTAGGGCGGGGAGGGGAGCGCAGTGGACAAATAGAGCCTCTCAGACTTCAGGATCCTGCTTGTAAACGCAGACATTTAAATCCGAATGATACCTACATTGATGAATTTTCACTGTGCAAGTATTTTCCAGAGCAAGCCCCATTGGGCCTACTTAATTTCTTGATCAGTTTGCTATGCAGGGCAGTTAAACTGTTGCCAACAGATTTCTTTATATTTTACTGGAGTTATTTTCATCAGAATCGGTTCTTTTTCATAAGAATTATTCAACAGAGATGTGATTCATTGATCCATTCGATTTTGTCCATAGTACATTTTTAACAGCTTTGTTGAAATATAATTCACGTACCATACAATTTACCCATTGAAAGCGTACAATCCCGTGGCTTTCAGCATATCTGCAGAATTGTGCAACCATCACCACGATCTAATTCCAGAACACTTTCATCACCTCAGACAGAAACCCTATGCCCATTAGCAGACCCTCCCCACTTCCCCTTCCCTCCCCCCTCCCCCCCCCCAGCTCCTAGCAACCATGAATCTTTCTGTCTCTGTGGACTTGCCTGTGCTGAACATTTCATCATAACACATTTTACACATTGCACTTCCTGCTGTTATGATTTAGTTTTGTGGGGTTTTTTCCTTCCCTTCTCCTCCTATTCCTCCTTCCTTGACCAAATCTAATCTTCCAGGGTCAAATTTACTCATCTAAGATTCATAAAGATTTTGTTCTTCTGTCAGTTCATCAATAACAAGCTTTGCAGTGTGTGATTTAACATCTTGATTGTTTTTATTAAGTCTAATTTTCTCTGATCAATTTTTGCAATTTTCAAGATTTCTAACAAAATGGGGTTGTTTAATCAGCTTTTCATCTGTAATGAACTTTCCCGTGAGCCCTTTGGGCTTATTGCCTCTTTGAATTTGCGTTGACTACTTTTACTGACAATGTCCATTAGGAACAGGACAGGAGGCAGGCACCTAGTTTATTTTTATTTCTTAGCTAATCCAAAAGGAAATTGTGGGCATGTCCCCTCAGCTGTTGGAGGAGGGCTATTTCCAGGTGTTCGCCAATCCAGTGCAGCTGTGTCTACACTTCCAGCTACCCTGGGTTCCCAGTACTGGCCACTGTGTTCTGGGCAGCAGAGGAGAAGGGCAAGGCATGCGCGCAGGAGGCCCTGGTAGAGCAGGAAGAGCAACGTCCCAGAGCTGGGGCTCTGGGTGCAGCTGTGTGACCTGAGCTGGGTCACTTTGCTCTGTTTCCTCATCTGAGACACAGGCCCTTTCAGGTTGCAAAGAAGAGATGAGCCCTGATAACCAAGGGGAAGTGGCTCACCCTGGCCAGTGTGGCTCACTTGGTTGGAGCATTGTCCTGTACTCAGAAAGGTTTTGGGCTCAGTTCCTGGTCAGGGCACATGCCCAGGTTGTAGGTTCGATCCCTGGTCCGGGTGCCTGTGGGAGGCAACCGATTGATGTTTCTCTCTCCCTCTCTCTCTAAAATCAATTTTTTTAAAAATAAGTTTTTATTGATTTTTAAAAATCAATTTTTAAAAACGGGAGAATACAGTGGAAATTGAGGCAGCCCCAGACACAGACTCAGCAGTGACACTTCCAGGCTAGATTTCATAGAGAATTGGGGTGGCGCCTCCTGGAAATGCAGGCCGTGACCTAAGCACTCAGGATACTTCCCTCCAGCAGCATCACATCTTCTCATGCCCCAAGGGAGAATCTAATGGAGTCTCTGTTTGTCACTGTCCAATTTGGAGCCTAAGGCACCTCCCAAGCAGGTGGCTTCACCCCACCAGCCTGGCCCCACTTCATGATCTGACACTGACCCCTGGTCAGACAGCAGTGGCCAAGTTAGACAGAGAATTTCCCTCTTGGTCACAACATGACCCACAGCGGCTTCACTTCCTTTCCATCCTGGGTGGGAAGATATTCCCTAGAAAGAAGCTGTGGTCTTGGCAGGCGCTGAGCACTTCCTGTGCCTTAGGAAAGAAAATGTAATAATAACAGTTAATACTTACTGAGCACTTACGATTTGCCAAGCACAGTTGTAAACAGATTAGCTCATTTACTCCCATAACAATCCTATTTCCATTATTATCATTTACAGGTGGGCAAACTGATGGACAAAGAGCTTAGGCAACTGTCCCAGGGCCAAAGAGCCAGAGTGTAGCCAAGCCTTCCTGTCACTGGGAGGATTAAGTGAGATTTCAGACGTGGAAAACCCCGGGATATGGGTAGGTGCTTCCCGATGCCAGTGACTTTCCATTACGTGGGTGAATGCTGTGCTGAGGGAGCTGGGCTCCAGGGTGGGGTCACCAGATAAAACACAGGGTTCCCGCTGAATTTCAATTTCAGATCAACAACAAATAATTATTTTGTTTTTATGTACTTATACTAAAATAATTACTTGTTGTTGATCTGAAATTCAAATTTAACCAGGCATCCTATATTCTCATTTGCTAAATCTGGCAACCTCACTCCAAGTGCCTGCTCCCCTCTGCACCTGCAGGGCTGATTTTCAGTCTCCCCGCCCCCTCACAGAGGGGTGGGGAGCACAGGGGTGGAAATGGGGTGGAAAGGGAAGAAGGGAATGGATACTTACTGAGCACCCAGCACGTGCCAGGCAGCTTCAGGTTGCTCTTTCATTTCTCCCATGAGTTGAGTCTCATCAACCCCACTTTGCAAATAAGGAAACGGAGGGATTCTATAATTTGTTATGTAAGATTGTAAGTAAACGTACTGAGATTCCTACCTTTGTTCTTTCCACAGTAGCAGTTGCCTACTGGGAGTCAGGACTCTAGCCCGGGTCCTCCCCAAGCAAGAAATCTAGCTCTCCTCCCTCCCCATCTCTTTTTCCTTTCCTCTTCCCTGTTGGGTTTATTTATTTAAATCCTCACCCAAGGATATGTTTTTATTGATTTTAGAGAGAGAGAGAGGAAGGGAGAGGGAGAGAGAAACATCAACATGAGAGAGAAACATTGATCGGCTGCCTCCTGTATGCACCCCAACCAAGGATCAAACCCACAACCCTGGTATGTGCCCTGACCAGGAATCAAACCCAAGACCCTTCAGTGTATGGGATGATGCTCCAATCAAATGAGCCACATCAGCCAGGGCCCATTTTGGATTTTAGATCAAGGGTGTGGCGTGCAGTGCCAGGTGCTACTATGGTCTGGGGACTGCCATGGAAACAAGCCTTGATCAGCCAGGCATTTGGGATGGGGCCTGAAGGGGCTACCCTGCTCCAAGGACCCAAAGCTGGAAGAAGACAGGGGACAAGGCTCAGGCTGCTAGACGGGCAGTTCCTTCCTCCCTGGCAGGCACACCAGCCACCTACCACCCTGCTCCCCTCTCAAGGAAAATTAGTCATTTTCTCTCAATTCCTTTTCCTAGTTGTCCTCTCTATTACCTCCCTCTATCTCCCCTGAAACAAACACACAATTTCTCAGAAGATTTTTATCCTGCCAGCTGCCATCTTCACTGGCCACCTAAGAGAGAGAGAATTGCCCACCCTCCCTGTTTCCTGCCTTTGAAGTGAGGGGTACCCTAGCTACAAAGAGGCCGAAGGAGCTATCTCATAGTTTCCTAGAAGCTTGAAGGTTGCGGGTGGGGAGTCTGGGATTGGTTACCCACAGCAGGGTGTGAAAGAGCCCAGCACCAGCCAGTCCAGAGCCCAGTGAAGATTTAAAATGCCCTAGAAGTGTTAGTGGCAGCGCCTCTGGACGCCAGGCCTCCCCTCCCTTAGAATCCTTCCCTCTTCCCTCCCTGAGGGTTGGTCACTGACTGGGAGGGGTTGGGTGGCTGCCAGGCCAAACAGGCCCAGGGAGGCAGCATTGCCTTGAATGGAGCTTGGCTCAGGGGTGGGAGAAGGGACATTCCCCTCCCCCACTTCCATGGAGGGTGGGGGGAGGGGAAGGGTGCTCAGCTCCTCTGCTCTCTAAGACCCAGCCTTCCATTCCAAGAATTTTAGCTCTTGCAGAGCCCCTGCTTTGACCCACAGGAGCAATGTTTAGGCAAATTTATAAGGCCTTATTTAGTCTTTGCAAATGTGTCTGCTTATCTGTGCGGCATGGAAAATACACTGAATTAGGTGCCAAGGCCTGGGCTCCTACTACTCAGCCTGTGACCCTAGCAGGGGGTCTTCTCCTGGTCCCATATCCCTCAATTAGAGGAGCAGTTGAATAGGAGACAGCTGAGCTTCCACGACTTCACTCCTCTTGCCTGGTTCAGGCAAGGACTTCCCTGGGACAAAGGGGCAGGAGGGCTGAACCTTCAACTGCCCCCCCCCAAGGGGAGAAGGGGCTGTGCCCACTCACCTGGTCTCCTAGATGGTCAGGCCTGCCCTGCCCACTTGTCACCCATGCCCCAGGGATTTGGTTCATTTGGGAAACTGAGGCCCAAAAGACATGATTTTTGTGTGCTCCTGAGTCTGGGAGTCCTGCCTCCAAGCTGTGTCTTCCATTCCGGGTCACAGTGTCAGTCTCTGAGCTTGCAGGGCTCAGAAATAGCTCAGGAAAACTCAGACTGTGGGCCTTCTTAGCACCCTAGTCCTGGGTGTGTGGTGAGCTGGAGCTGGACCCAGACTAGCTGACCTGGGGCTCAGGCCAGAGGCGTCTCAGCCCTCAGGGAGGAACTGCTGCGGTTCTGGGCAAAGGAATAGAAACACTTAACTGAGTGGAGATGGAAAAATTGTTCTCGGTCCCTGACAAAACACACCCTTTGTTCTTATTTGTTTTCATCTCCAGAGTCCCTGAGGAAGTGAGGGGGAGGGCGAGGGGTCAGGGAGGGACCCTGAATAAACGGGTCTTGTGGCGGCTTCTCAGCACAGGCCCCAGGCACTAGAACGGAGGGTGGGAGGGGTGGGAGGAGGAGGGGGTGAGGTCAGGCAGGGCTGTGACCCCATGGCCCCACCTCTCCACCCCAGCACAGTAGGCAGGGGCTGAGATTTGCTGCCAGCAGGAGGCGCAGAGCGGCTTTCAGGCTCAGCCCAGGCTGTGGGGAAGAAGGCCCCGGACCAGAGGGTCCTTCAGGTGGGTGGCTTTTCCTGGGCAGAGGCTGCATCTCCCCCATCCTATGCTGGAGGACGATGCAGCTTGGCCAAGGTCCTAAGGGACATCCTTAGTCCAACCCAGTAAACTGGGGACTCTCCAGGACAAGGGTAGACGGGTCTGTCTGAGAGCAGTGTCTCCCCAGCCAAATGAGGGCCTTCCCACAGCAAGGGCTATGTCTTCCCCCACCTGGGGGAGGGCCTATCTCCCCATCATAAGTGTTCCTGGGACCAGCCTCAGGCTCTGCAGCAGCCCCAGGCTCTGATGTGGCCTCTCTGGGTGGCAGGCAACAAGTGGTACAAGCAACACCTCTCCTACCGCCTGGTGAACTGGCCCCAGCACCTGCCTGAGCCAGCAGTTCGAGGGGCGGTGCGCGCTGCCTTCCAGCTGTGGAGCAACGTCTCAGCGCTGGAGTTCTGGGAGGCCCCAGCCACAGGCCCTGCTGACATCCGCCTCACCTTCTTCCAAGGGGACCACAACGACGGGCTGAGCAATGCCTTCGATGGCCCAGGTGCTGACAGAGCCTCTCTTCCCCATGGCAGGAGGGGAAACCAACTAGGAGAGGCAGGCAGTCTGTGGAGGGCAGTGGAGCATTCGCTTTCCCTGTGGCCTTGGCCAAGCTGCATCACCCTCCAAAGCACCCTCAGTCTCTTCTTCTATCAAATGGGAACAGTGGTCCCTGCCCTATTATGTGCCACATGGCCACTGGGATGGTCAGATGCGGTTCTGCAGGGAGAGTGCTTTGCAAACTCTAGAGTACTATCTATTCTGGGAGAGCCTTCTGAGGCCCCAACATCCATCTCCTGCCTCTAGACAAGCCTGTGCCTCTCTTGTTCTCCAGAAGTGGCTGTTCTCCAGACTAAGGTCCTAAAAACATCCAGAGGCCACTGCTACCCTACTCCTGCCCACCGCCAATCCACTGTCACTGTCACTGCCTCAAGGCAGGAGGCATTCTACCTGCACAGAAGCGCTTCACATACCCACCACCCAAATGGTCCTCCTGTTTGCCCCCAACCTGAAGGCTTCTGGCTGTAATTTAAACTGCCGTCCTCCCATTCTGCCCAACACTGACCTTCAAAGCCTGAGTACAGGCTATCTCTGCATCTTCCCAGTCTTCCCCACTAAGGAGTCAGGATACCTGATCACCTCTTCAGATGGGCACTTAAGCCCTTGTGTGGCCTGGGAACTGGGGCCCCCACTCCCTTGCATGCTCCTGCTTTCCATCAAGCCCACTCAGAGCAAAGCACTGCCAGGCCCTGCTGCAGGGACCAGGGTGGGGCTGGGAGAAATCTAGGCCTTTCGAGAATCTACATGTAGTACACACATGTGCTTGCACGTAACTCATTTCATCCACGATATCTATGTGAGGTGTTTATATCCATCCCCAGGTGGAGTCTGGTAGTTAAAACAGCACTGGACTGGGAGTCAGCCCTCTGATGTGGGACAGGTGCTTTGTCTTGTTGAGTTTAGTCAAAAACCTGCCCATCTGTCTCCCAAGATTATTGTGAGAGTTGAATGGAAAGGCTAATGTTGCTCGAAACAGTTGAAAGCACATTCAAAACAGGGGGCATGTATTCCTCCCACACATGGTCCACTCTCCGTGCCCTATGAGACTCTCCTGTAACATTAGTCTCCTGACCTTTGTCAGTCCCAGTTGGCCTGGGCTCCAAGAAGGCAACACTGGAAGGACCCTCAACAGGCTTCTAAGCCAACATTATCCCAATGCAGTTTACTGCCCCTGAATAAAGTGAATTGTGAGGGCCGGGCCTTGGAAACTGTATGACTGACAAGCTCCATCTGGGGCAGCTACAAACTTGAGCACATCACTGATCCAGCCCAACCTCTGCTCACTCCTATCACAAGCAGGGAGGTAGAGACCCACAGAGGGGCCCTGGCAGAGGAAAGGCAAGAACACAAGAATACATATATTTTTTATTAAAGAAACTGTACATACACATCAACACACCCAGCGCCCAGATCAAGAAGCAATATTACCAACACCCCAGATGGCCCCATCACGCTTCATTCTGGGGTAACCACTGTACCTACTCCTAGATCTTTGAGAAAATAATTCCTAGGTAGCATTTATTATATGTAACACACACAGATACACGCATCCCTTTTTAATCCTCAGGGGAAAACCCTGTGAGGAAGAACCTCATTATTATCACTCCCATTTTCAGATCAGGAAGATAAGACACAGAGGGGATAAGATACTTCCCCACGGTCACACAGCTGGTAACTGGTAAAATCAGGATTGGAACCCAGTTTGACCCCATGCTGTATGTACCCCACGCTGCCTCTTAGCATCCATACCCCACAGCCTAGCCATGCGACCACTGCTCCACACTTCAGCTTCTGCCAGACCTAATAAGGAGGGAGGGAAATTCTGCAGCAGAAAACAGGCACACACCCCAGTGGCATTTGCGTTGGGGGTGGGAACCTGGGCGGTCTCGGACCGTGGCTCCCCCTGACCCCCCGCGCCGCCTGCAGGGGGCGCCCTGGCGCACGCCTTCCTGCCTCGCCGGGGCGAAGCGCACTTCGACCGGGACGAGCGCTGGTCGCTGAGCCGCCGCCGCGGGCGCAACCTGTTCGTGGTGCTGGCGCACGAAATCGGCCACACGCTCGGCCTGGCGCACTCGCCCGCGCCGCGCGCGCTCATGGCGCCCTACTACAAGAGGCTGGGCCGCGACGCGCTGCTCAGCTGGGACGACGTGCTGGCCGTGCAGAGCCTGTACGGTGAGCCCGCCGCGCCCCTCCCGGCCCCAGCCCTGCCCCTCGCGCCGCCCCTTGCCTGCAGTGCTTGGGTACCCGCTCCTCAAATTGGATGCCCATCCTAAGCGCAGGAACCTGCCCTCTCCGGTCACGGGTCCTTCCAAACCCTTAGGCTCCCCTGAAATCTGGAAAAACCTCGAGCTCCTGCTCGACCCGTGCTTGCCCTTTATCAACCCCTATGAACTGGGTCCCAATTCCTGATTCCTGCCCAACCCCCGCCTCCGCAGTTCCTCTCACACCCCTGTCCCATCACCCACACCCAATCCTCAGTCCCGCCTCTTCCCCCAGACCCCAGACCCCAGGTCCTGCTCCCAGCTGTGCCTTTCCGTCTATCCCCCAACCTTCCCCCTCCATGACGCCGATGCCCACTTCCCCCCAAGCTTGCACTCAGGAAGATCTCCCCCATAAAGAACTGGCCTGCGCTGCCACCCCGGGACCTGCCTGGCCCCAGGCCCTCCTCAGCACCTCGCGCGGTCTCCCTCAGTGCGTAGTGCGGTGGGCAGGACCAGAAGCCCTGGGTTCAAGTCTCTGTTCCTGACTGGTAGTTGCTCTTGGGCAAAGCATTTTCCCTCTGAGAGCCTTCAGTTTTACCTTCTGAGAAAATGGATAATAATTGAGGCCCTGCTTACCTCTCAAGGTTGTTGTCCTAGGGAGTATGAATATGCTTTGTAGCCTAAGAAACCTACACAAATGTAATAATAACAGCCTCTATTTCATGAGTGTCTACCGTGGGTCAGGCACTTAACAGACTCACAGCACACCCATGAGGTAAGTATCTTTTTGTCCACAGTTGAGAAGAACAGGGGTAAGAGAGGTTAGGTAACTTGTAAAAGGTCACACAGCTAGGAAGTTGCAGACCAGGGTTCAGGAGCTGGTGCCAAATTCGAAGCTTCCTGGACTCTGCTTCACTGTCCTAAGTGAAGTATAGTGACCTAATTATCTTAAGCGCTGTGATTAACACAGCTTGGGCGCCTGAACTCCGCGCCCATGCCATCCATCTGCTTTGTCCAGGACTCAGAGAAGAGTACGCTTTGCACGTCTTCGTTCCAAACCCTTGTTTGGTCCCCCGCTTCAATTTTACCGGTCGGTGCCTCTTTCACAGACTGTTTGATAGGAGAGAGGGCTTCTGAGTTTAGCGCTGCGGTTAACACCACCAACCAAAGACAATTCTTAACCCCCTACCCCTGCCCTCCTTCCCTGCCCCTCATATCAGATCATGATGAAAGGAGCCAAGGGGGAGGTCTTGAGCCCTCAACACCTCCCCCCAACCACTGCGCATTCTCTCCCACGTCTCCTTCCCCATGCAGGGAAGCCCCAAGGGGGCTCTGTGACTACCCAGCTCCCGGGAAAGCTGTTCACTGACTTTGAGGCCTGGGAACCCCACAGACCCCAGGGAAGTCACCCCGAAGCCCAGGGTCCTAAATATTGCCACTCCTCCTTCGATGCCATCACTGTAGGTAAGAGGATCCCATCCATGCCTTGATTCCTCCTCCCTCCTCCCCCACATCTCCAGGGGTCTCCAGAGCTGGAGTTTAGTGAGGGGCGGAGGTATAAATGATAAAATCCAGAAATCCCAAGCCACAAGGATTCTGCAAGGTGACAAGCTCACGCCGAGCTAAACACTTTCCCCTGCACGCTGTGCCTTCCGCCCCAACTGTGCATGCTGCATCCTCTCTGGTCAGTTGGGGAGTCTGGGTTCCAGGGAATGCACTTTCCCCGGAAGGAAGGCAGGAGGCTGATGGTCACAGCTCAATTCTCTCTTGTCTCTCTGGGCAGACGGGCAACAGCGACTGTACATTTTTCAAGGGAGCCACTTCTGGGAGGTGACAGCTGATGGCAATGTCTCAGAGCCCCGCCCACTGCAGGAAAGGTGGGTCGGGCTGCCCCCCAACATTGAGGCTGCTGCAGTGTCGTTGGAGAATGGAGACTTCTACTTCTTCAAAGGTACCAACTCTGGGGCAGATGAGAACACTGAGACCTACAGAAGAAAGGTGTCCTGCCCAAGGTCAAAAGAGGGGAGGCATCTCAATTCCCTGTGGCCCGAGGAAACTCTACCAGGAGATTCCTTTAGTGGTAGATTGGAGAGGGGGGTGTCAAGGTTGTTCTAGAAAGAGAGGGTGGAGAGTTTCAGAGAAGACTCTAGAGGGAAGCTGAGGACTACTCCTGAGCTCTGCAATTCAGTGGGCATGTCACTTAACTCTTGGAGCTTGAGTGTCTTGAATGGAGAACACCATCCCTCGGGTGTGTTGGGGCAGGGGGATGGAAAGAGCATGTCTGAGCAGTGTGCGGTGTAGTACCTCAGTAGATAGCGTCCGTCCATTCATTCAAGAAAGACTGAGTGCCTTCTTATGCCCAGATACAGTGGAGGTGTTGGGATACCAAACAAAACTCCCTCCCCTCCTAGAACTATTAGTGGTAATGGCAGTGAAGTAAGCCCCTGGCCTTCCCTGGAGTCCAGTCCTCACCCAGGGACACCCCTCACCCCCCATCCAGGGATGGGGCGGATATGTTCCTTTAGCACTATCTGCCTTCTGCTGACCCCTGCTGGAAGTCCAGGCCACAACAGTCCCTCCTCTACTGTTTGTAACTAAATATTAGTATGATCCATTTTATCACAAATATTAACCACCTTGGGCTCCAACACAAGAGGGAGTAGGGGGAACAGAGTCAGGGTGCAGGACCAAAGGGTGAGAGCTGCCAGCTCACCCTGGCTCTCCCAATGCCCCACAGGGAGTCGATGCTGGAGGTTTCGCGGCCCCAAGTCAGTGTGGGGTTCTCTGCAGCTGTGCCGGGCAGGGGGCCTGCCTCGCCACCCCGATGCGGCCCTCTTCTTTCCTCCTCTGAGCCGCCTCGTCCTCTTCAAGGGCGCCCGCTACTACGTGCTGGCCCAAGGGGAACTGCAAGTGGAGCCCTACTACCCCCGAGGCCTGCAGGACTGGGGTGGGGTCCCTGAAGAGGTCAGCGGTGCCCTGCCCCAGCCTGATGGCTCCATCATCTTCTTCAGAGATGACCGCTACTGGCACCTGGACCAGGCCAAACTACGGGTGACTGCTTCAGGCCGCTGGGCAGCAGAACTGCCCTGGATGGGCTGCTGGCATGTCAACTCAGGGGGCGCCTTGTTCTGAAGGCATCCCCACCTCATAGTGAACTTTCGGTGCTTTCATGGCCAACGTGTATCCCCTGTCCCAGGGGCAGAAACTGCTTTGGAAGTCTGCGCCTCCCTGAAGAAGAGACAGCAGAGAAGTTTGTCCGCATTTGTTGCCTGGAGAATGTGGCATTGTCTTGGTGCTGTCCCCACCACATGGAACTGGGGCTGGGATCAATCCAAGGAGGAACCAAAAAGGGTCCCAGACCCCACAGGACTCTTTCCTCCCCAAGCCTGGGGGTTTTGTTTCTTCTGCTAAAGGTGCAGTTCCTGTCTATGAGGCAGCAACCAGAGAGGATGCACATCTCAGCAGAGAGGTTGGGACCGCTTTGCAAGACTGTCACCTTCCTTTCAGGACCTTCTGGCTCAATTCTTGGAGAATTGTATCATATTTAATCAGAGGCCTCACCCCCAGAAAACCTGGGTAGGTTGGGTACAAGGGTCTCCAACCTCAGAGGCCCTGAGGGGGTCAGGACCCAGAGCAAGAGGGAGACTGATGCAGTCCTGCTGAGCCCCCGCTTTTTGTGGAGGCTGGAATAAAGAGGTGTCCCCAGCTGGTGGGCCTGGAGACACAAGTCAGCCTTCTTTGGAATAGTTTCCAGTGAGAGCAGGTGGACATGGATGCCGATGAGGTAGAGGCTATGTTCTTCCTTCTGGCCAAGCCCAGGCCAGCGGGCTGTATGTGTGTGTGTGTGATTGTGATGGGAAGAGGGAGCCTGACTCTCCTCAAAAAGCTAAATTTCCTTGCCCCCTCCCCTCACTCCTCAGGCCAGGTGGAGAACCACCTGTGGCAGGGAGAGAACAGGCTTCTTTGGAGGTCTGCACCGCTGCAGGCACTGGGGGCTCTGCGGGCTGGGGGAGCCTTGTGCTCACAGTGGCTCCATTCTCCAGCCCACACAGGCAGCGTTCCAGGAGTTCCTCCTGGCTGGCCAGGAATAGCTGGGATTCCTGGAGAAGGAACCAGCTCCCCCAGCCGCCCTGTCTTCTCTGCCTCAGCCAGTCTCAGCGTTTCAGCATCTGGTTCTCAGATCCTTCCCCCTCTACACCTGCTGGTGCCTCATTTGCACGCACATTGACCTTAGCACATTGACCTCAGCCAGACCGGGGCTTCCAGGGGAGGGGGAGAATGGTTTGGCGAGGTTCAGCCCTCTGCTCCCCACGGGCATTCCTGGCCCTGTGCCTTCATTTTTTTCCTCTGCGCGGGGGGGGGGGGGGGGGGGGGGGGGGGGGATGGCCTTTGACTGCCCTTGGATGCTAGTGCTTTGCTCCGCCCTGTCCCTGGGAGGCGGAGGGAGGAGGCTCTCCGCCTGCCCTTCCCTCTGCCTGGAACCTCTGCAGAAGGGAAGGAGGGTCCATCGCATCACGCTCACCGGAGCCGCCTCGCCCCATCTCAAGGCACTGAAACTTTGCTTACAGCTTTATTGAATGATCTGAGGGGAAGGAGCAGGTTTCTCAGAGGGGTGAGAGAACCCGGGGGTTACTTTCGCTAGGCGATGCTTCTGTCCAGTGGGCCAGAGGACCTGAAATACCCAAGAGATGAGTGTGAGGCTGTGCCAGGGGACGCTGGGTAATGCCAGGGAACGGGAGCCCCCGGGGACACTATAGGAGGAACGGAGCTCCAGGTGACGCTGGGCTCTGCATTGGGTGGGCGACAGACGACAGGTGGGACCGCCACATCCACGGTGGGCCTGCTTGCCTGTGGGGGGCGCTCCGGGGAGGAGTGGCTCTGAGAAGGGGCAGCTCTGGGATGTGCGGGAGGGCGCTCCGCGTCCGGGTACAGGAGAAAGTTGCGGGAGTCTAGGGTCAGGAGAGAATGGAGGGCACAACGGCTTTGGGGGAGGGCACTCCAAGGCTCCCCACCCCGTCCCGCCCGAAGCCCGCGCCTCACCCCGATCCGGGTGCTCCAGAACGCAGTGCGCAACGTAGGCCGGGTTGCTGTGCAGGTTCCTGCATTTCTTGCAAAAAAGGATCTCGCAGAGCGCACAACCCCCGCCGCGGGGTGGCGGCAGCTTTGTCTGCAGCACGCACGGCTCCTCCGGGAGGCTCCGCTTCCTGCGGACGGGGGCCCTGACGCTCGGTGCACCGCGCGGTCCCCTCCCGCGGGGTCCAGGGGCGCGCCCTCACCTGTCCGCGGGCGCCGCGGGGCCGCGGAGCAGAGTCAAGGGGAGGAGCCAGGCCCAGAAGCCGCTGTCCGCGCGCCGCAGCAGCGCCACCTGCTGGGTGCTGGGCTCCTGGCGCAGCGGGCAGTAGGACACCGAGCCGCGCTCGCGGCCCTCGCGGCCGTCCGCCTCCCCGCGCTCCGCCCCGCCCTCGGCCGCGCCCTCCTGCAGCGACCCCCCCTCATCTTCCTCCTCCGACCGCTCCTCCTCTGCCTCCTCATCTCTGTCCCCGGGCTCCCTCGGTTCCTTTTTCCACAAGGGGGTCTTCACGCCTGCGGGGGGCGGGGAGAAGGTCGTACCCTGACTATTGCCCACAACGCCCCCCCCCCAAAAAAAAGTCAGCCTGGTGGACGGTGCGAAGAGCCAGCGGGACTCCAAGAGAAAGTTACAGCGCCCAGGATTTCCCCGGCCAGGGGCCTGCCTGGCTGCACCCCCTCACCCTGGTTCCCCAGGTTTCTGCACTTCCAGGATTGAGACAAGTCACGTTGCTTCTGACCAGCTCCGTTTCCTCATCTGTGAAATGGGGGAAATCGTGCCTATCTCCAGGGCTGTTGTGAGGCAGGTGGGGGGGTCGCCTAAGGGCTTGGCCAGCGGGAAGCAATCAACAGGAGGTTGCAATGAGAGTGGCAAACCTGGAACAAATGATGGTTCATCACCTTCTTTCTAAGTGTCTCTAAGGTGGGGACTGGTCTCCGTGCAGGCTGTCAGTAAACATTAAGTGCACTGGTTGGAATTCTAACACGGGGTTGTTTATATTCTGTTTTCTAGATGGGACTTCCTTCTTCAAAGTGGGGCCTTGCCTTTAAGGAAGTCCGGCATCACCTGTGGCGGGTTGGGTGGCAACGTGGGCACAAAGCACGTGGATATCATTAGAAAAAGGTGACTCCAATGGGCAGAACAATCAGAAAAAGTGTCCCCTATGGGCACACCAATCGGAAAAACGTGTCTCTTCCTCCTTCCAGGCTTGACCCCAATTGCCAGCCAGATTTCAGTCACCACTGACCCCTCTTGCTGAGGTCTTTGCTCAGGGCACAAACTCCAGGGCTCCAAGCAGTAGCCCCTGCAGGCAGGAAGTTCCTGGGCTAAGGTGGGAAGTAACCTGCCTGACGGGAGGTGTCCACCCTCAGCAGCAAACACTGGCCCAACTGCACCGTGTGCCCTGCTGGCTGCTGGATCTGGGGAGTGGGCATTGTAATGAAAAGAAGGGGGAGGAAGGCAGAAAAGGCACAACCATTGAACCCTGCCCAACCTAAGGAGGTTGGAAACAAAGGGGAATGATAATAAAATTAACATCCGAGCCCACATGTATTAAGCACCAACTACATGCAATCACCGTCCTAAACTCTCTGTATGTCACATCTCTTCATCTTCACAGCCCCTCAGGTAAGCGATGAGGTCACAGAGGGGCCCCTGAATTTCATCCACGACTTTTGGAAACCTTTTAAGAAAAACTGCTTCAAAGATTCTGCCAGCGCTTGATGTTGGAGAACCAGGGCCCACTGTACTTTTGTTTAGGAAAATACATTAAGGAGTCTTCTGGTTGTGAAAGGCCGGACCCAGTGCACAGCCAGAAAGGGGTTCTGGGAACTTCTCAGGAGGTGGGGGAACTGGAAAGGAAGGTTGGGACTTTGGGTGCTGTGCTATGGAGTTTGGACTTTGGTAGAATCTGAAGTTCACAGAGGGGGTTAACAAAGGGTCCAGAGCTAAACTCCTGTTTGAACTCCATCACTGTGTCTGTCTCATCTCTCCCACAGTGCTCACTAAATACCAAAGGCCATGGCCCTTCAGCAGTGGGGGGCCATTGAACGTTCTGATGCAGGGACATACATGCTCAGACCTGTGTTTTAGGATGTTCCCTCTGATGGAGGGAGACCCACTTAGGAGCCATTACAGTAGTTCGGGCCAGAGAAGACAAAAGTCCGAACAGCAGGAGAGCAGATATCAAGAATATTCAAGAAAGAGCCCTGGAGGGTTGGGCTCAGTGGTTAGCACCTCAGCCCATGGCCTGAGAGTTCTGGGTTCAATTCCAGCCAGGGGCATGTACCTCGGTTGCAGGCCCCGGTCAGGGTGAGTGTGGGAGGCAACCAATCAATTTGTCTCTTTCACATCAATGTTTCTCTATCTCTCTCTCTCTCCCTTCCACTCTCTCTGAAAAGTAATGGAAAGAATGTCCTCAAATGAGGATTTAAAAAAAAAAAAAAAAAGAATATTCACGAAAGAGAAGGGAGAAGGTTTGTACTTGGGTGGGTATAATCTTCAAAAGGCTGGACTTCTCCGGGGTTACCATGGTGATGAGCTGGTTGGTCCACCCTGTAGTCAAGCCCCTCCTGTCCTCTGGTCCCACCCTGCCTCCAGCCCACTCACCGTTCTTATCCATCCTTCCCAAGGCTGTGTCGCCCTCGTCTCCTAATCAGAGCCTGGGATAAGAGGGAGTAGCAGAACCCACAGAACTTGACCTGGTCACTAGGGCGTCTACTGGATCACCCAGGGCGGGGCTGGAACCTCACCTGCCCATAGGGTTCCGCTCGGGCCTTTTCCAGAGCCTCCAAAAGCACTCAAAACCCAGATGTCCCCTACCTTCCCTCATGAAAAGGCATTAAGAGAGAGTAGAGGGTGGCTGTGGCCCCCAATAGTCAGGGTTCAAATCCCAGCTCTAGCACATAAGTATAAAAGGTGTCTGGCCCTGGCTGGTCTGGCTCAGTGGTTAGAGCATCAGACTGCGGACTGAAGCGTCCAGGTTTGATTCCGGCCAAGGGCACGCGGACCTCGGTTGCAGGCACGATCCCAGGCCCTGGTGGGGGCGCGTGCGGGAGGCAATCAATCGATGTGTCTCTCTCACATCCACGTTTCTCTGTCTCTCCCTTCCACTCTCTCTGAAGAGCAATGGAAAAAGTATCCTCGGGTTAGGATTAAAAAATAATAATAATAATAAAATAAGGTGTCTGCCCTCCAGCATGTTCTCTCTCTGACCCTCAGTCTCTTCATTTGTAAATCAGATATTGTGGTACAGTACCACTTTACCCAGCCCACAGAAACTGAAAGCATTGTTTATTTGTATCACTATTTTCTCTCCTCCCCTTTCTGTCCTTCCCTCTGCTTCCAGCTCATTCCTTAGCTCAGGGAAACCCAGCTGCCTGTCATGGGGACACTCAACCCCGTTGAGAGGATCATGTAAGTGAGGAACTAAGCCCTCTTGCTGCTCCAGTTTTCTTTTTCCTGGTCCATAAAATGGGTACAACTATCATGCCTGGATGCCTTTAGAAGGTAATGGAAAGAAATTTCCCTTCTAAAAGGTCAAGAAAAGCCCTGCATGATCTGAGACCCCATTTCCTCTCTGCCTCATGTCCCACCCCCTCTGCTATTCCTGGAACATGAAGCAGGCTCCTGCCTGAGCTTTTGCACTGGCTGTTCCCTCTGCCCGAGGACGCTTACCCCAGATACCTGCAGGCCCTGCTCCCTTACTTCTCTCAGGTCTCCGTTCAGTATCATCACATCAGTGAGGCCTTTCCTGACCACCTTATATAAAATTCGACACATGCCCCCATCTCTTTAGTCCTTCAGTTTTCTCCCTGGTATTTCTCACTCTGACTTACTCTAGATGGATTTGTTTGTCAACCAGCACCCACTAACATGCAAGCAGCCTCCATGAGGCCAGGGGCCTCATTTATTGCTCTATATTTACGCCTAGAAGAGCGCCTGGCACACAGTAGGTACTCAATACATATTTGAATGGATGCTTTGCTATGGCCCTGGGGTGAGGTCCCATGATTGAGAGCAGGTTCTCCAAAGAAAGTGGGGATTGTGGTGCATAGACAAAGGTGCTGGGAGAATCACTGAGAACTGGGACCCACCCGGTCCTGAATGTGTGGGTACTTACGGTCTGATACTTTCTGCATTCATTATACCTTTATTCCTCACACTCACAACACCCCAGAGAGGTAAATATTATTGTTCCCATTTTACAGTTGAGAAAACTAAGGCACAGCGAGGCTGGGCAGCATATGAAGGTCACAGAGGGATTTAGCAAAGGGTCCAGGGCTAGACTCATGTCTTTAGACTCTATCACTGTGTCTACTCGTCCCCATGCTACAGTGTTCACTACACACCAAGGGCCACAGCACCCCCTAGGCCTGGTTCCCTGCCCCTCATTCCCCAGAAGCCCCCACTGTGCTCAATCCCACCTCTCCTCCCTGCTCTGGCTCCAGGGCCGGCTCTGCAGGGCAGTCCTTGCCTGCCAGGAAGGGTTAACAAGGAGTGTTTGTAGCAGCCGCTGTCTCCAAGGAGAGGAGAGGGGAGGAAAGCAGAGTGGAGAGGCCCACAGCCACCCCAGGCTCCACCGCCGGCTGCTGGCAGTGGGGGGTGGGAGGCAGCCAGTAGCCGGACCTGTCCAGCCCTGGGGGGAGAGAGGAGTGTCCTCGCTTCCATCCGTCCTGGCAGGTGGCAAACTCTGAGTTGACTGGGCAGCCAGAGAGTGAGGTTGCTGCAGGGCCACCAAGTAGGTGAAGTTCTGGCAGGGACTGAGGAATGGGGGGGTGGGGAAGGTGGCACAGGACCTGGTGGAGGCAGCTGAAGCCAGTGGCAAGTAGCAGAACCTGAAATCCAAGGTTCTCAGAGGGTAGGAAGGGAACCGGGAGTCAGGGGGAACCAGCCAAGACACAGCAGGTGGCAGGAGTGTAGACAAGCAGCAGGAGAGAAGAAGTGCCCGCTTCCTCCTCTGCTGAGGATCAAGCCATGTCCCAGCCTGGGGGACGCAGGAGGAGGCCTCCAGTGCGCAGCATCCAGCCCTTTAAGTCCAGCGAGCAGTATCTGGAAGCCATGAAGGAGGATCTGGCCGAGTGGCTTCGGGATCTCTATGGGCTGGACATCAATGCAGCCAACTTCCTGCACGTGCTGGAGACCGGCCTGGTGCTGTGCCAGCATGCCAACGCCATCACCCAGGCTGCCCTGGCCTTCCTGGCCGAGGCACCTGCCCGAGCCCGGGGGATTCCCATGCCTCAGGCCGGGGTTTCCTGCAATGGGGCTGCCCAGCCAGGCACCTTCCAGGCCCGGGACAACGTCTCCAACTTCATCCAGTGGTGTCGCAAGGAGATGGGCATCCAAGGTACCCACCCTGCACCTCCCCTTCCCCAGACCCTTACTTTGCTGGGTGTCTACCTCCTCTCTGAGGCCCAGGCGGCGCTGAGGGTCAAAAGCCAGGGCCCTCCTTCCAGACTGGCCTTGGGCCAGCTCATCCCTTTTCATTCTTGTTACCGTATCTCATAGTAAATCTTCAGTAAATAAATGTGTTCATTGAATGATTCTTTCATTCAACAAACACATATTGAGTACCTATCTCCTTCGTGTGAAGCACCGTGCTGGGCCCCGAGGACCGAGAGCACTGGTACCCAGTGTCCAAGGACCTCATGGTCTAGGAAGGGAGACGGATGAGTGACTAGACATATGTCACAGCCCAGGGTGACAAACGCTCAGAGGAGAGGTGTGTGTGCTGGGAGTCAGGGGAGGAAACAGCTACCCCATGAGGTGGAAGGTGGGGCAGAGAGAGGCCGCATAGAGGAAGGAGATGTGAGTTGAGTCTTGGGCCTAAAGAGAAGTTTGGGGAAAGGGGACTTCTAAGCAGGGGAACAGCAGGGGCAAAGGTGTTTGGTGACTGGGAGAAGTTGCGGTGGGTGAGGGCGCAGGGCTGGGGTGAGGTGGTGAGAAAACAGGGGAGGAAGCTTTGGACATGGGGGGGGGCAGTCGTGCTGGGGCTTGTGAGACTCAGGGGAGTGAATGTCAGGATCCCTCATCTCCCTGGCCTTGGACCAAGCGGTGGGATGGAGCTGGATGCTGTGCCATCCTCCGGGCCAAAGGTGGCGAGTGTGAGGCAGAGGGAAGGGTTAGGCCAGGCTACTGGCTGGTGGCAAGGCAGTGAGGGTCAGGGTCGGAGGGGTGGTCAAAGCTAGTGTTCTGTCGAGCGCTTGCTTATGTGCTGGGCTTTGTCTGCAAACACTAACAACTCTCCTCACAACAATCCCATGAAACACTATATCCCCGTTTTACAGAAGAGAAGACTGAGGGCTCAGGGACTAGCCCAAGGTCATGCGGCTGGGGGGTGGGAGTGGCAGGGATCCCAGGCAGTCAGGCTCCAGAGCCTGTGCTCAACCCGCCTGGTGATACCGAGGCTGGAGGTTGGTGGATACTGGAGGTGCAAGGAGGAAGCAGAACAAACTGCTTCTTGCTCCTGGACCCATCCCGGCAACTGAGTGGGGAGAAGGCAAGGTGGAGTCAACCCTCCTCTCGCCCTGTCCCACAGCCAGGCCCCGAGCTCCTTTGCTCGGCGGTGTCACCTCTCCCCATCCCGGTCTCCCTGTTAGATGGGCCACCTTGCCTGCACTCGGTGCCCGAGCAATCCTGGCTTCATTTGGGATCCTCGGACCCAGGCTTCCTCCGGTGCCTGCCCCCCCCCCATGGCCCCAGGGCTTCCCGGCTCCGCGGGGGCCCAGGCCGCCCACCCACCCCGGCCTCTCCCTCCCGCCAGAGGTGCTGATGTTCGAGACGGAGGACCTGGTGCTGCGCAAGAACGTGAAAAACGTGGTGCTGTGCCTGCTGGAGCTGGGCCGCCGGGCCTGGCGCTTCGGGGTGGCGGCGCCCAGCCTGGTGCAGCTGGAGGCGGAGATAGACCAGGAGCTGCGGCGGGAGCGGGGCCTCCCCGCGCCCGACCCCCCGCCGCCCCCGCCGCCCCCGCGCCGGCCCCGCCACTTCCGCAACCTGGACCGCATGGTGAGGGGCGAGGGGCGAGGGGCGAGGGGCGAGGGGCGAGGGGGAGGGGGAGGGGCGAGGGGCTCGCCCCAAGGCCCCACCTTCCTTTGCCCCACCTTCCTTTGCCCCGCCTTCCTCGCCCCCTCCCCGTCCTGACCTCTCTGGGCCACCCCCTCCTTGAACTCCAGTCCCCCCACCCCGACACTAATCCACTGTGTGGCTTTATGCCATGTCCCACTCCGAGCCTCAACCATATATGTGCTCAACCATATATGAGCCTAATCACATATAGTAGCAGCTAAGCCGCTTATTACGTTTTTATTATAAATCCAGTATTCTACACCTCTCTCATTTACCCCCCCCCCCCTCCAGTGAGACAGTTTTTAAGGACACAGACCCTGCCACCCTCTCTGACACCCCAGGCCAAGTCGTGAGTTCCACTGCTTTGCAGTGGTGTGACTTTGGGCAAGTTACTGAACCTCTCTGTGCCTGTTTCCTTTCTGCAGCTAGGGAGAGTAACAGTACCTGGCTTCTGTGACTGACACGAGTACTAGATATTAAAGTGCCTGTGAAGTGTGCAGGACAGTGTCTGGCAGAGGGCCTTGTCATAGGAGTGAGCTCTTACTGTGAACCCCATTCTACCACTGAGGAATTGGGGTCAGGGAGGTTTCCTAACTCGCCCAAAGCCTAGGATAGAGTGGAGGCAGGACTCTGACCCTGTCAGAGCCTGTCCGATTCCAAGGCCACCATCTTCACCATCACACTCCACCACCTCCATCAGCTGACCATGTGGGCGCTGGACCATAGGTGGCCACTCAAGGTCTTGTTCTCATTGGGTCATTAAAAGTCTTTCCTATTCACTTCTCAGCCCCCAGCCCTGACCTCAGCAGAAGCCTTGGGCTGGCTCTGGGGACAGGCAGGCCCCCCCATTGGGCTTGGTCTAGCATGGGTGGTGGGGAGCTTGGGCACATGTGCAGAGGGAAGACTGAGCCCATGCCCGCTGCCCGCAGGTTCAGAGCCTTGTGAGCCACTGCACATGCCCAGTTCAGTTCTCCATGGTCAAGGTGTCTGAGGGGAAGTACCAAGTGGGGGACTCCAACACCCTCATCTTTATCCGGGTAAGTGTTGGGACTGAGGTGGAAGGGCCCCCAGGGTTAGCAGACTAGGATTTCCTTCCATGGTACCCTGCCCAGGCCTGAGGGCAAGGACAGGAAGGCACCATTCATCCTAACTTATCAGGCCTTGAGGCTGGCTTTCTCTCCCTGGAAAAATTCCAGAAGATTCCTCACAAAGTTGGCAAGCCTATCCCCTCTGTCATTAGGGCAGAACCACCCCCCACCATCTGCCTCCAACTTGGCCTAATTTTGAGGGGTCTGCAGGCAAAAGTGGGGTATGAAGGGTCCTCTCAAATTTCCATCACTCCACCCACAGGCTTGGTCAGAGCAAGGGGCTTGAGAACCCCAAGTCTGTGTTCAGTGCAGGGGTGAACCTCACAGTTCACCCCTCAGATGCCTGGCTTGGGATATTCTGCAGAATGAGCAGTAGTATCAGCGGAAATGTGCCTCCCACCACTTCCTCCACGCTCCATATCTGGCTGCTGAGCTGCAGAAACAGCCTATGGGGGGGGGGGGGCAGCAGCTCAGGGGCATGGCCAAGCCCTTTATTGCACAGACCACACCTGGGGACAGAGCCAGCTCCCTAGGCCTTCACCCAGACCCTGAGCCAATAGGATAGGCCTGTAAAATAGGTTGGGGCAAGGAATTGTGGCCCCACTTTTCAACTGAGGAAATGGAAGCTTGGAGAGACTGTGACTGAGTGGAGTGGGGCTGAGATTTCCCCGGATTCTTTGACACACTCACTGCAGAGCAAAGCCGTGGCCCAGTTTACAGTGGAGGGGGGGAAGAGAGGGCTCTGCGGCCAGATGACACAATACTTATGAGATCCCTTGTCTCGTGGGGCAACTTTCTGTTTGTCAGCCTGACTCCACCCTTGACAACATGTGCTATCTGATGCCCATCACGGAGGAGACTCAAGTGGCAAGATATGCACACTCCCAACTACACACTGTGTAAGGGGGTATGTGCACGTGTACATGGATGGGGTGTGTGCTGGAAGCCTGCAGGCTGGTCCAGAAAGAGGGAAAACTCTCCATTTTGCCCTCAACCTTACCCTTGTCCCCCTGCAGGTCCTCCGGAACCACGTAATGGTGCGTGTGGGGGGCGGCTGGGACACACTCAGCCATTATCTGGACAAACACGACCCCTGCCGGTGTACATCCCTCTGTGAGTCCCTTGAGAGTCCCCTCCCTGTGCTCTGGGTTGGGAGGCTGGAAGTGGGAGGTAGGTCTGATTTCCAGGGGCAACAGGTGTGGGGGGTCTAGAGAAAGGAAGGTGCTACAGAAGGTACAGGTGCGGTGCTCCCTGGGCCCTAGGAGAGCTGAGCGGGCACAGTGCAATACCAATTCCAGCCACAAGGTGACGAGATGACGCCAAGCACCCAGACAATCAGCATTTGGTCGGGGTGCATCTTGGCAGGGCTTAGGTCTGGCTCTGATGTCCACAGTGGTGGCACCAAGAACGACCTGGAGGGGTCTTTGGCCCTCCAAGAATCTCCATCAGCACCTCAAACCCCCAAATAAGCATGCAATCTAAGTAAAATGGGTGGACTTGCAAACGCAGCTTTAAACTATACCCCCCCCACTGAGCACTCTGACCAGATTTCATCCCCTAAACCCCTATAAGAAAATTCTGGCACTGGTGCTGTGGCTGTCACTGTAGGTCCCACTGCCTCTAATGTGGGATCCGGCATGTGGAACAGCTGTGGGAGAGGGACCAGCAGCAGGAATTTAATCCTTTCCTCCTCTCCCCCCTGTGGGGCTGTGTTGGTAGCACACAAGCCAGGCAGCTTCCTGAAGCCCCCCGTTCCACCGGTGCAGCATGAAGTGAGGGTGCTGGACGAGCCCTGGCAGCCGCAGCCTGCGATGACCGTCAGCCGCTCCCAGAGTCCACTGCCCCCTGTGGACTGGAAGACATATACCTCTTCGGGCCGAAAGCTGAGGCCCCGCGCCTCCTCCCCCAGACCCCACAGTGAATGCGGAGCAGGGGCAGGAGTCCTCAGAGAAACAGCATCGTCCCTAAGGTACAGGGGAGGGACAGGGCAGGGCCTCTTTCTCCTTTGATGTCCACATCCTCAGAGGCAACCCCAACCCAAGATAAAGGGAACGGGTCCCTTGGCGGTGCCCCTACCCCAACAAGACCTCAGGTGTTCAGAATCAAAAAAGCACTCGACACCTTTGGGATCATCTAGTTACTTCACATGCCCTCCCATTTCACAGGTGAGGAAGCTGAGGCCCATAAAGGGAACAGGTTTACCCAAGGCCTTTCTACCATTTCATGGCAGAGCAGACTCTAAGACTCCCCTGCCAGCCAAGACTGGTGACATGTAGTTGCTGGGTTTCAAGTAACTCAGGGTCCAGACCAGGTTTCTTTCTACTTGCTACACAGGGACTGATGGAGAATAAAGTTTAGCATTATCTGCCATGAGGAATACTCCTGGAGGGAGGGAGGGGGAGTATCTATTTCCTTCAACGTGAGGTCTGGCCCCTTTGGAGTTCTGGTTGGGGACAGGCCATCCCTTCCCAGTGCCCAGGGACTGGATTCAGTGACCTCGCCAGCCTTATGATTCTCCTTTTCAGGTGCCAGGAGAAGCCACCTGCTCCATCTCAGAGGCAGCTGCAAGTTGGGGACAGTCCACCCAGCCCCCAATTCTCACCCACCCCTAGGGGCCGAGACCCACAGTACACCTCTTCAGGGAAGAGGGAGGACAGACAGTTGTCTGTCCCCAGGGGAAGGACTCCTACATCTTGGGTTCATGAGGAGACAGACAACTGGGGAACCCATGCCAGGGCCCCCACTCCCCAGAGACTCCGAGCCCCTGAGGCTACTGCCAAAGGGACACCAGCAAGAGGACCATCTCCCCTGCCTCGTTACTCCAGTCCAGCCAAGACCATGGGCCCCAGGAAGCCACCTCAGGGTGAAGCCAAGGATGCTCCCTCCCAGCTCAGGGAGCCAGCAGTTGTCAGTTCCCCATCCCACCAAGGGGAACCCACCAAGATCCCTGTCCGGATGCCCCCTGCCCGACCTCCCACTCCAGGAAGCTTTCCAGGTACTGCAAGTGGAGGTCCTACAACAGAACTGGAGAGAAGCTCCATCCCACTAAGGGCTGCCATTGGAGTCCTGGCTGGGTCGAGGCATGGGGACTGCTCTGTGGAAGGAAGGCAAGGGGACCAGAAGCTGGACATCTGTGTGACAGTAGAAACTGGAGAGCCCTGTGGCCTGGGCCCGCAGGACCAGAAGAGGTGCACTCCCCTGACCCTGGAGGGCACCAAGGAGCCAGCGATCTCCCATAGCCTTGAGGAGCAGCTTCTGGCCAACATGAAGCTGCTGGAGGTGGGGACTGCCCATCCCCGGGGCCCAGGGTCTGGGCTCATCCCTCGCAGTGGAGTCTATGTCCCCAGCCTGGGTGGGCGGTGGCCTGAACCTGGGGGTCCTTATGACAAAGTCATCCAAGAACTGGCTCAAGGTCCCCCACCCCTTATTAAAGTAGACCTGGGAGCCTGGAAGGCTGGCCATACAAGCTCCCCTAAGTTGGCTGTTACCACATGCCCAGGAAGCCCAAAGGGGGAACTGGGAACCAGAGAGAGTATGCCAAGGACAAAGGCAACCTTGCTTGCCAAGGACACCGGGATGAAGAAGGTCCCAGCTCAAGGAGAGCAGGACTGCTTGGGCCCTACTGTGTTTGCCAGCCTGGAGGCCCCCACATCTTCCCCCTCAGACCCAAATTCTGACAAAGCCAAGGCATGTCCAGGCAAGGGCAGGAGAACCCTGCGGAAGCCCCGGAGAGTGCCCTCTATCTACAAGCTGAAGCTGAGGCCCAGAATCCGGCCCCGGAGAGACCACAGGCCGGAGAAGCAGCCTTCACGAATCCCGAAGCCCCTGGCCTACCTCCGCCTGGGTCCAGCTGGGGCGGCCCCTAGGGGCCGGCTGGAGAGGGCATCAGTGCTGGGTAGCAAGGGAGGGGAGGCAGCCCTGGGGGGTGGAGCCTGGGCAGGGGAGGAGGGAGGGAAGGAGGAAGAACCGGCTGCCCCACTGGAGAGCAGACCCCAGCGCTCGGAGGGCCTGGGGCCCCAGCAGCTTGATCAAGTTCCACTCCCGCCTGAGGAGGAGTCCTGGGTCTGAGGAGGGCTGGCTCATCCTGGGCCTGTGAAGAATGCCCTGGGACCCACTGGAATGCCAGCTGCTGGGACAGAAGGAAGGGTCTCTCACCTCAATACAGGGCCTTGGCCAGGAGGAGGCAGGAGACAAATATAGACTCCATCAGCCAGACGAGCAAAGGGGCAACCCATCACTCCCACTCCAACTCCAGAGCTAGGAAAGGGGCAGTGGGGCCACTGTATGTCTTATCATCCTCCCCCAGAACAGCTCCCCAAACTCCTGTCCTCTGGCCATGCCCACTGTTTCCACAACTCTTACAAGTTATTAAACACATGTGTCTGTCCTTGAATCTCCAGCTCTTGCGTCCCTCTCCCTGGGACAGTGGTGATGCAGGAAAGTGTAGCCTCAAACATTCTCCCACTAGGGGGGAAGGGGACAAGGGGAGGGAGCTGGGGTGAGAGTTTGGCTCTCTCTCTTGAGGCTCAGCCAACCTTGCCCCCAGACGGCCCACCTCCTGAAGTGGCTGGAGCATCAGCACCAAGGACAGGGACAACAGCCACCCTGCACAGATTCCTGTGAGACCAAAGTTCTGCTCTGGGGCTTGGGAACTGAGATCACTGGGAGTCAAGAGGGATGGTTGAGGGTGTTAACATATCTACACCCGTGAAGTTAGGCCAGAGGGGTCACAGAGGCTCAGCAGCAAGAGAGACAAAGACACAGAAACAGAAATGGGATTGAGTCCAGTTTTCCTGAGAGAGTGGCAGAGGGAGATGCTATGTTTCCCCTCTGGATGGTTTTGATCAGTGGGAGGGCTCAGAGGTAGGTGGAGAGGAGATGAGTCTCCACCTCTTCCGCTTAGTTCTTCTGGTTGACCTGGGCTTTGGGACTCAGGGCCACCTCACCACCCTCACCCTCCCTGCCCAGCAGGCTCAGTAGGGAGCCCTTCCCTTCCACTGTCAGAAACTGAGCCAACACCTTGGTACAGAAACGAGGGAAAACACTCCCTGATTTTTAATCTGACTTCCGATCACAGCTCAATGGGCGTCACACACACTTCCAGACCCTGTGGTGGGAAACCCTGGGTGGGGCGGCAGGGAGGACAGAGACTCAGAGTGGGGGTGGAAAAAATAGAAATCGAAGACCTGGGGTGAAGCGGAGGGGGTGAGGTGGGCCAGTCAGGCGATACATTCCAGTGGCTCCCATAGGGGCGGCCAGAGGCCTGGGTCCCCCACCCCCACTTCAGGTGCCTTAGAGCTGGGGGCCATGGTGATGGTGAGATGCTGCCATCCCTTAGTCTGTCCCCCTGGTGACCCAGGGAGCAGGATGCAGGGGATGAAGGGGGCAGCCCTCTTCCTTACCCTCCCAGCCACTCCAAGGTGTGGGGAAGGGGAGCCACCTCCTCTGCTTCAGAGGGAGGCTCAGAGGGCAGGTCACTTGCCCAAAGTCATGTAGCACAGCAGGGGCTAGAACCAGGAGTCCGAGGTCAGGGCGGTCACTGTAGGGCTGTGCTACCCCAGTGGGAGGAGGGGGAATCAGCCGGGGGATTCACAGATTCCCTCTCACACTGGATCTGGATGATAAACTCCCCACCCACACCCCCTCCCCCAGACTCCTCTCCATCACGGCTCTGGGCTACCTGATTTCCTGGTCTATACAACGAAGCTGGGCCAGGTCGAGGCTGGGTTGTTCTGTCTGCCCCTCTTCTAACAAGGGACCTTGCTATCCTCCCATCAGGCCAGGGATGAGGGCTCAGCCCCACGGAGAATTTGGCCTGGGGGCAGGGGACATGTACCATTTCGTGCCCTCCAAGTCCCCTGGGAATTCCTCAGGTGGCTCCTGGTATCTTCATTATTTTTGTTATTTCTAAATCGGTACAAAACTGACAGTGATCAGCTCTTGTGAGGAGAGGTAGACACCGGCCAGGCAGCCGGGAAAAGTGGGGCAGAGTGCGTCAGGGCATAGGGCCAACTGGTGTTTGGACAAGAGAGCGATGCTGAGGGCCTCCATCTAGGGGTAGGAATGCAGGCATATCTCCCTCAAGCAGGGGGTCCCCATAATTCTTTTTCTGGCTCTACCCCACCCCAGATTATTCAGGGTAATCTGAGATTCAAGCAGGGAGAGTCTGGGGCATCAGACTAGGGTGGGATGGAAAAACAGAGCCTTCACTGGCATAACCTGGCCTCCCACCCCCCTACCCTGGGAACCAGCCTGCCTACCACAGCTCCCCAAACCCTTCCCCCAATCTAACAGACCACCCAAAGCAGGAAGGAACAGGGGGCTGGAACCTGGTCTCATGGAAGAAAATCTATCCTTTGGGGGATTCCCTCTCTACACTCTGTCAAGAAAAAAAGTTTTAACCCAGGGGATGATCTAGCTTTGGGGTCGGGAAGGGGGTGAGGGGCACCCGGCAGGGACGGACCATCAAGTTAAGGCTGGAAGGTAGGTTGTTGTGTCTCTGGGGACTGCTGGGTGGGGAGGTCTCCCCGGACAGGGTAGAGCTCAGCTTTCTCCCCCTGACTAATCTGGGACCTCGACCCTCGGACCGACTGTGGTCCTTGGACCACCGCATCTCTCTGTCCTGCGCAGGTGGTGCTGACGGTCAGAAGGCGGGCCTCGCAAAGAAGCTGCCAGGATCTGGGACAAGGGGATGGACGAAATGAGAGCCCTGTGAACGGGGAAGGGGATGGGGATGGGGATGGGGCGGGGGGCCAGAGGGTGGATAAGACAGCAACTGACCAAGAGCCACTTGGGCGGACCGATGGACGTGGGAGGAAGACGCGGGGCAATGACAGACACACCCTCTGGAGAAGACTGGTGGGGGACCGGCTAAGGCAACACCTCCACATCCCCACCGTTTCCTGCGCTCACCCCAATCCCCAAAGGCCGTGGCGCCCCTTGGGGCCAGGCCGGGTACTGCATTAACTACAGCCCTAAAGGAGGCCTTCCCGGGAAGACAGATGCGGGAGCCTGGAGGCCGGCGGTTGCGGGGAGGCTCCCTCTCGCCCTCTGCCTCTCACCGCCAGGTGCGTGGCTGCGGGGGTGTTTCAGGCCCGCGCCGTAGGAGTTCTGTTCCCGCCGCTCGCCGCTCGGGCCCCGCAGCCCCGCGAGGGGCCGTCCGGGCGCGGGGGGCGGGCGCGGGGGCGGGGGCGGGTCCGAGCCTCAGCCCGCGGGCGCCGGGCGGGCGGTGGGCGCCTCACATGACAGCGCAGCGGTTGCGGCGCAGCGCGCCCTGGAAGCGCAGAGCAGCGTGCACGTGCTTGCAGCGGGCGCAGCCGACGCTCTTGAGCAGCTCGCTGAAGAGCAGCAGGATGTGCCAGTTGTACTTGGCCGAGCACTCCACGTAGCCACACTTCCAGGTCTTGCGCACCAGGTGCGACACGTTCCAGCGCGGGATCACGCGTCCGCGCTGCAGGTCCCGCTTGTTGCCCACGATGATGATGGGCGTCTCCGAGGTGCCAATCACCCTGGGGGCGAGGTGGGGCTTTCAGAACTCCACCAGTGTCCAAGCCACTGGGCTTCAATGAGGGCAGGCTGTGCCCGGTCAGTAATAGCACTACACCACCTGTTCCAGGCGCAGGGCTTAGCTCTGGAGGTACATTATATTCTCTAATCTGCACAACTGATCCAAAAGGGGGGTACTATTGTTATCCCCACTTGACAGGGGAGGAACCTGAGCCTTACATGTCCACTGGCCTGAAGTCATTCAGCAGAGTGGCCCTGGCAGTCTTGCCCCAGAGCCCCTGATCTAACCACTGCACTAGACTAGCCACCCCATGGTAAGGGTCCCAAAAGGAGTTAACAGAAATGGGGACAGCAAAGTGTCCTGAGTGCGTGCGTGTTTGAGTGTATGTGCGGGAACTGCCTCCCCCCACTGTACCGTTTTCATGGGCACTGGCTAGCACTGGGGCATCCACTGAGGTAGCAATGGACTGTATCCTGGACCCTCACCTTGTCTCTAGGATCTGCTGGCGGATGGTCTTGACGTACTCAAAACTGTCAAAGCAGCAGATGTCGTAGACCAGGATGTAGGCGTGGACGCTCCGGAGTCCCCTGCAGCAGGCATCGGCCCACTCCTGCAAGACCCCAGTTAGTGCCAAGGTTAGAGCGGCCATGAGGGTTCCCCTTGCCCCCAGCCACCTCCAGCCACAGGTTGACAGCACTCTCACCTGCCACTGCACCCTAAGCCTTCCACACCCATGCAACCCTAGGAAACCAGAGCCAGTGCAGAATGGAGCTCAGTGCTGTGGCTTCCCCATCCCAAGCTAGGATAGGGCAGGTCACACTGCACAGCCCTTGCAAATCTAGAGCTGGGATCTGCCTTGTCCCATTTTTTCCCCCAATCCATCATCCATCCGTCCATCCATCCATCCATCCTTGTTCAAGTACATTTATTAAGTGTCTCTAAGAGCCCACCCCTGAACTAGCTGTTGGACCTGCTGAAAAAGTCTCTATCTTCTCAGGCTCAGCTCAAATGCCTCCTTCAAGAAGCCTTCCTACAAGCAGGGGACTACTCCTTTCATCTCCTGTGGTTATAGCTGTTTCCATCCCCAGCTCCTCACTTCTGCTGTGAGCTCCTGAGAGAGCCAGAGCCAAACCAAGATCATCTTTACATACCTCCTCCCCACTCAGTGCCTTGCTCTGTGTCGGCTCTCAGCAGGCTCCTTAAGGGCATCGCCTAACCTGTGAGCTCTCCATGGTCCTGAACCCCACCTGGTCCGTGCTGGGATCAATGCAACTCCTGCCTGTAACACTGTCCTTAGATTGCTGCCTGATGTGCCCTTTCTGTCGGTTCCACTCTGCTCAGAAGAAAAGACTGAGACTGGATGCAGAGTGGGGGCTGATGTAGGGCCCAGGGCAGCTCTAGGGAGCCGGGACTTCCTGAATGCTTGTGGCAAATTCTCAGGGTGGGGTTGCAGCTGAAGATGAATAGACCCCTGGAAAGGCTGAGTGCACTAAAGAGAAGGTTCCTTAAGAATTAATGAGCTAATTAACTTGCCAGCAGATGGCAATTGCAAGAGCAGTTGAAGGGAGCCAGTGTGTGGAAAGAAGGTGGTCTCTGAAGTTGGGGGAGGGAGAGACCTCCAAAGCCAAGGGGAACCAGGGTCTTTCCTTTGAGAGGCCAGGCAAAAGATGAGACAGAGGTGCAGGTATGTCTCCTGTGCCAGCCTGAGTTGAGCTGGGGCAAAGACCAGGCATGAAGGACGACTACAGCTAGTCCTCCACCTCGGAGAAGGAATGAAAAGGAAAGACTTTGGTGGCACTGGTAGAGAGTTGCGCCTGACTCCAGAAAGGCACTTCCCAACTCAAAGGCTGAGAAGCTGCTGCAGTGATTTCCCCAGGGAGATGATGTGGCATCTTTTCTTTGTGCTGAGTTTTAACTTTGGTGCAGGGGGAAGACGCTGAGGACAAATCTAACAGGGTAGAAAACCATTAACTGGCATCTTGGACCAGGGAAAACAGCATTCCCCTGGACACAGTGAGCTCCAGGAGCGGAGGACCTACATTTGAACACGGCTTCTCCCCCAACCCACATAGGAGTGGAGATTAGTGGGAAGTGGGAGGAATGGGGAAACAGGCACTGAGGCTCCCTCCCTCTTCCAGCTCTCTGCTGGGGAGAGGGAACAGCTGCCAGCCTTCCAGGGTGATAGCCCCACCTCTTCCACCTCTTCCCCAACGTGCTGCCTCCTCCAGGCTGCCTCCCACCCACTTCTCTCTGGAGGCTCCTAAAAGGGAGAGGAGGAAGGCTCCCAATTGGCTGGCTTGTCCCTTCACCCCCGATTGAAGAGAGGGAACAAGAAAGCTCAGCTTCCCTTCCAGCTTGCTTTACAAAGGGTTCCAGGTTGTAAAGGGCTGTCTTGGGACCGTGTCAAAACATGAAAAGGAGCGATGGAAATTGAGTTCAGTTCCAAGAACATAGGAGGTGAGAGAGGTTCAACACCTGGGTCTCAACCGTGCATTTGCTAATCACTCCCTTGGTGGGTCACATGCGCCCTCCAACTTCAGCTTCCTTCACTGATAGGAGGAGAGGGGGCTGTGGAAGGAACAACTAAGGCTCAGACCCAGGAAACACCACTCTCCTGGGCTGAATTTCATCTGGAATTGGGGAAGAATGTAATTTTATTCTATTTTCAGGTGGTGGCCATCAGGATACTTGGGTTTTATATTTGATCTTTGAGGCTTCCTGGGTCTCTTCTCAGTACTTCTTTGCTCAAAGTCCCCTTTCCTGTGCTCCAGGAGTAAAGTCTTGGACATCCTGCAGAGTCCAAAACTTGGGTTCAATCAGAAAGAAAAAGGCCAACAATCCAATAGAAAGATGGGCAAAGGGCATTAATAGTTGTCAGAAAAAGAAATACAAAGGCCCTTAAACATTCAACTTTACTCATAATCAGAGATGCAAATAAAAACTACACGGAGACTATCAAATCTCATTGATCAGATTATTAAAATCCTAAAGTTTGACAATACACTCTGATGGTAAGGCTTTGGGGAGCCCTGGCTGGGTAGCTCAGTTGGTTAGAGCATCGTCATGATACGCCAAGGTTGTGGGTTCGATCGTGGTCAGGGCACACACAAGAAGCAACCAATGAATGCATCAGTAAGTGGAACAACAAACTGATGTTTCTCTCTCTCTCTCCCCCTTCCAATTTCTCATTCAAATCAAATTTTTAAAAAAGGCTTTGGGGAAACAGCACTCATGTATACTGCAACTTTACAGACAGGGAGGGGACTCTGACACCTTCCAAACTCCAGATGCATTTACCCTTGAGCTAAGCAATGCCTTTCCAGAAATCCATCCCACTGATATACCTCCCTATGTACTAAATGGCTGTGTACGAGGCTACTCACTGTGGCACTATTTGAAATAGCAAAAGACTGGAAACAACCCATTGTCCAACATTTGGGGAACTCCCTAGTACATCTCTCCAAAGGACTATAGCATAATCATAAAAAAATAATGAAAATGACCTCCTCTAGATACTGACATGGAAAGACCTTCAGGTTATAATGTTAAATCAAAAAAAGAAGGTGCAGAACAGTTGGGTTTTTTTAATGTAAGAAAGGGAGTGGGATAAGAATACATTTTCTTAGTTGTGCAAAGAAACACTGAAAGCGTGAATAAAAAACAATGAGAATGGCCTTAGAGAGTGGAGCAATGATCAGGGTGAACACAGTCATAAAAAACAGGCAGGTGTGGGACTGAGATTTCTCTGGGTGTACCTTTTTACCAAGTTTAGACTTTTAAATTGTGTCTTACCTACACCAAACTTGAAATTAAATTAAAATTAAGTACACAACGAAATGGGAAAAGCTCAATGTGCAGGCCTGGAGTGAGATCTGAGACTCAGGCTACTGTTAAAGTCTCCTTTGGAGAACTAGGTCCTGACCCCAGACCCACCGCCCTGACCTCGCTGTTCCCAAGGGGTGGATGCGTGGATCAGACTTTTGTCGTTGATGCTGATACCCTGCACCTGGGATGGCAGAAACACGTGTCCTTGAGGTTGGGCCAAGGCCCTCCTGCCCGAGTTTGCTGAGACAGTGCTGAGCATGGGTCCTTCCCCAGCCTCTACCCAAGAGATTGCTGTATTTGCACAATTCCAACTGGCCAATCCACGGCCCCTGTCTTCCTGTCTCCACCACTGTGCCTATTCTTCTGAGCAAAACCTCTGCACACTCTGGTTAGGGGCTGACTTCAGTGAGCAGATGTATCTTAGAGCTCAGCTACCCCCTCTCAAGCCAGAGGCAGAGAGAAGGGAGGAGGACTTGGTTCCTGTGAGCCTGGGGAAGGAGCACTGTCAGCCAGGGCAGAGCATCACTTAAGAGAAAAGGCCCTTGGGCAAGAGACCTGTCTCTGAGAACACACTTTTCCCAGGTCCTGGCCTTTTTTTCCACTGTCTCTTCTACAGACCATTCTACCCCAGTGCCCAGTACAGAGCTTGGCACACATTAAAACACTCACCAAATATTTGTAGAATAAACCAGCACACAAATGAATGGATTCCTGGTAGGGCTCTACTCTAAGCCCGGTGGCCCCTGGTGCAGCGCGGAGCTCTCCAAGCCAGCGGTGGAGGCCGGGCAACAGGGCCAGAGCCTGGAGAGGGCTGGAGTCCAGCCTCTCCCCTGCCCCTCCACTCCCACACTGCCCCCTGCCCCGTGGGCCCTCCTACCTGCAGCGTGTTGACAGGGAAGGCGCTGATGGGCGGGAAGTCGAGGATCTGGAGGTCGTGCACATGGCCGTTCATGACGACAGCAGGCAGGTAGAGGCGGCGGGCGGTGGTGGGCACGCAGACCTCGCTGAACTCGTTGTACAGGAACTGGCGCACAATGGCACTCTTGCCCACGCCTCGCGCCCCCAGCACGGCCACCCGGTAGGTGGAGACCATGCCTCTCGCCCCGCGCCGCCACCGCGTCCTCGCCGCTGCCTGGGGCTCCCCCGGGCTGCATATTCCAGGGGCTGGGGGCTCAGCCACCGTCAGGACCAATCATCGCTGCCCCTGCCCGCCCTGGGCCCTCTGTGGCCTCCACCTGGACTGTGGGGACAAGAGGTGCGCTTGGTGGGCTGGCTTCAGGGTCTCTGCTGAAGCTTTTACTGCCACTCAGAATGCCTTCCCTTGCCCAGAACCCCCATCTCGAGAATCTACCGAAATCCTCTCCATCTTTCCTTCATTTGTTCCCTTCGCTCCCACCAGAGGGAAATCAACCTTTCGTGACCTGTATTATGACCTGACTTTTGGCCAACCGAGGCAGGGTGCAGAGCAGGGAAATGAGCACTACAGCCCAGCTCCCCACAGAGCCCAGGACATGCCTGGGTCTCCTCCTCAGGGCGAGACTAGGCCAGTGCGCCTCAGTGGACGCACTCCTGGCATTCCTTAGAGGGAGAATTCTTCATTGGGCAAGACTGTTGGCACACTGCAGGAAGTTTTACATCCCCAGCGGCCAGCATCAGCAGCCTCCAGTCACAGTGACGACCCAAAATGCCCCCCCCATTTCCAAATGCCCCCATTGAGAACCCCTGAACGAGATGACCACTTGGCTCTGGAGGGCAACACTTGTTGAGCACTAACTCTGCGTGCCCACAAGGTTATCCCCAGTGGAACACAATATCCCTAAGGGATAGGTATTCCCACTTTAGAGAGATGGCCCAGAGGGAGTAAGAAATGTACCCAAAGTCACGCAGCTGGGAATGCCAACTACTCCTTTCTACAATGTCACAGTACTTCCAACTTCCAGCTGGTAATGCCTACTGGACAAGGACTGTGTCTGATTCTCTGGCAACCCGTGTTCAAAGGGCTTGGCACACAGCAGGTGTGCTAGCAGCCAGGAAAGGGCTGCTACAAGGTTGGACCTTGCCATGGATTCATTAGCTCCTTGCTTGCTCAGTTTCAGTAACTTTGGAGCTTGGGCATAACCTCAGCTATGTTTTCTAGCTGTGGGTCAGTGGGTGAATCACCTGCCCAATCTGAGCCATGCTCTTTACATATATTAAATGGGTCAATCACCCCTACTTTGGAGATAATCTACGTAAATCTCTTAGCTAGGTGCCTTCTCTTTTGGGGGAGGATGGTGACCAGGGAGGTTGCTACACGCCTGAGACCTCCTGGTTGGGGACTATTCCCAGGAAGGACAACACCAGTGCCTGCTAAGCGGGTCCAGGGCAGATGGGTTTGCTGGATTTGGATAGGGCCGTGCTTTACGGGTTGTGTGTATGTTTTCTGTGCGGATGCACGTTCTTTCCACACATGCACAGCTGAATGTACCTCAGTCTGTCCTAGTTCAGAAGACCTAACCCATTAGGTATATGTACCAACAGCATAGCAAATAAAGGGCAGAATTTGGAGTGAGACCCACCAGGGTTGATTTCCCAGGTCTGCCGTTCACCTCAAGTGTGACCTTGGGCAAGAAACTTCAGAGGTGTGGTGAGGTTGTACAGGTAATTCCTGGTGCCTGGCACAGAGCAGGTGTTCAACGAAGTGGTCATGGTTATGTACAGGGGTCCTTCTTTCACCTAAGGTTGCTAGGAACTCCTAGCAATTCTGGGATGGGTCACTATTCACTTTTGCTCACATACATGTTTTGTGTGCATGCGTGTGTGACTCTTTCCCCCATTTTATTGAAGGTAAAAACAAGAACCAAAAAACCCCACAGAGACTTAGGAAAGCGAAGACCACAGAGCCAGTTGAGTTGTCAACTAAGACTAGGACCCGGATCTCCTTCCTGCCCCATGTGGTGTCCTCTCCTCAACAGGTGCTTATGGGCTCCCAACTGGGGTAAGGACCAGTCCCTCCTCCCTATAAGCCCCTCCAGGCCCTGGGTCCCTCAGGCGTCCCTGGACACTGTCAGCTTGGCAGAGAGCCTCTGCTGGGTTAATTACATAACCAGTCCGAGCAGTGGGGAGGGGGACATCCTAGGCAAGGAAAAGAGGGCAAGGAGTCCAAGAGTCCTCTGCCTCTCTGGGTGTGGCAACTTAGATGTATCTAGGATGAACCCTACCTGCATATTCTCCTGGACAACACGCTCCCTGACCAGAAATCAGTCTTTTTTGGGGGAACAACGGAAATGAAAGCAGGGCACAGTGCTAGAGCCAGGGAGGGGTGCAAGAGAGGCCCCCAGGCCGGGGCAGCCTCCTGGAACTCACCAGGCCAACGTGTGGCCCTGCCCCTGACTCAGAGGTGACCGGTGCCCCCTCCTTCTTCCCAGGCAGGGGTCCTGGGTCTAAGTGTCTATTAATCCAACATAGCCAGCAGGGTGGGGGTGAAAGGGGGCTGTCCAGGGAAGCTGGGCCCGGCCCCTGAGCGCTCCCTCCCCAAGGCCTGCGCTCTGCAGTGAGTCTGCAGACAGCGCTCGGCAAAAGCCTGGGGACACACACAGGGGCCAAAGCCTGCTTCTTGCCCTCTCCCCTCGGCCTGGACACCGAAGTCTCTGCCCCACACTGAGGACCGGGCCTTTTCGGTCCCGCGGGCCGAGTCGCACGTCTGCCCGCTGTTTGTCCCCACCACGTTCATGTGGGAGTGGGTGGGTGGCTGGGTGGGGGCTTCGAAGGATGCTGGGTTACCTATGACCTGATTGGTAGGAGTTTAGGGGGGATGCGAGAGCCTAGCTTGCTCTCCGCCTCCAGCACCTGGCAGGCGCCCCCACCCCCCAGCGCTGGCTCTCACGTGGCCGCCCCGAGCCGCTTCCCCGCCAGCCCGCCGGCCCCCTCCTCCCTCCTCGCCCAGCCCCGGGCGCCCCGGCCGCTCCCGCTCACCCACCCCGACCCCGCGCCCCCAGCCCGACTCAGCGCCTGCCCCGCCCGCGCCCCTCCTCCCGCCGCTTACCCGGGGCCGTCCTAGCTGCCCCCAGCCCGGGCCGGCCGGCGGGGCCGCGCTCCCCCCGGGCTCCGCGCTGCCCCCGGCTCCCCGGCCCGGGGGGAGAGAGGAGGGGGCCCCGGCTGCCCTGTCGAGGCGGGCTCAGCGGCGGGCGCGGGGGGCAGGCGCGGGCACCGAGGGGGCAGCACCTCCAGCCCGGGCTCTCCCTCCGGAGCGTGCCGCCCGCTAGCGCTGGAAGGAGGGAGGGGGAGGAGGGTACACGGGGCGGGGCTGGGGGGGGCTGCTGGCATTCCGCTGGGTCCCTGAGCCCGACACATTCACTGGGGCGACCCTGGACGAATTCTCGAATCCCTGGACGCGACCTTCACCCCCTTCGGACTCTCCTTGCGATATTTTTGGTCTAACCTGGAGGAGTGGGAGGAAGGGACCAGAGAGGCCCTGGTGCCTTGTGCTTCACTCCAGGCCAGGCTAGCTCAGACCAAAGCTGCTCTGCTTCCAATGAATGACCTCTACAACCCTAAAAACGACTGCTCCCCTCTCCTCTCCAGGCTGGGAGATACCAGGGCTTGAGGGCAGACTCCCCCCTGTACTCTAAAACAATCGTCACCGGCGTCATTCATCATCAGTAGCTAACATAGATGCGCATCTAGTAAGTGCCAAAGTGCTCTGAGCTTTGCCTGTATCCTCAAATGTCACCCTCACAATGCTATGGGGTAGAGCCTGCTTCTCCTGTTTTACAGATGAGACAGCCGAGGCCGAGAGAGGCTGAGTAACTTGTCTTAATGAAGTGCGAATTGTGGAATATAAGGTTGGGAGTTCCCCGCTGGGCAGCCGCTGACGAGCTTGGGATGGGGCTCGCAGGCCAGCGGGGTGACCAGAGCTGCCAGGCAGCGCTGATCTGCACTGTGCGCCAAGCCAAGGCTCGGAGGGACTGCGGAGGGAGTGGACCACCTCGGCAGGGGAGCCAGTGGAGGCGACTTTCAGGGAAGGAGCCTCAAAAGCAATGGGCTGGGGGTGGCAGGGTGGGGGATGTTGTGGCCAAGGAGGGCTTGTAGGTGAGAGCAATTACAGAGGCCTGAAAGTGAGTCTGGGAACCAGACCTGCACCCAGCATGGTGAGGGAGAGGAGGCTAAGTTGGTTGAGGTGAGGCCACAAAAGCCTTGATTGCTGGGTAAAGAGTTTGGATCCAGCCCTGTGCTGGACGGAAAGCCATTGAAGGGTTTTGAAGCAGGGTAGTGACCTGGTCACAGTTGTATTTTAGATGCCTGGAGGGGTGCGAGGAGGGGGGAAGCTCTGAAACATGTTTTTACTTCTGGGACCCGGCATGCCCCACGACTTTCTATTACTTGTGGGCCATGGTTTCCTCATGGAACCCAGTTTTCCTCTTTTTCGGCTCTGCATTTTGGGCACCTTCCCAATTGCTCCCTCCTTTCTCCTGTCCAGACAGAAAGCATAGTGGTAATGAGCCAGAGTTCACAATCAGCCAGATCTGGATTTAAATCCTGGCCTTACCACTTACTATCAGACTGAAGGCAAATAACTTGAACTCTCCAAACTCTGGTTGTCTTATTTGTAAAATGGGGGATGTGATTCCCACACCAAAAATGAGCTGCGTTGAGTCAAGTCCTTAACGCAGCACTTGGCATGTAGGAAGTTTCAATGTGTGGCCTTTATTTTCCCTTTTGTCTTTTAGAGACACACAGCCATTCATAGAGGAGCTTGAACACCACCTTGGGAAAGTTTCATTTATTCCGGGTGGGCTCCCAAGGGGTTTGCGTGGGAGTAGGAGAAAGTTCACAGCAGCAGCTGAAAGCAAACACAGGGCAGAGAAGCATACGGCTTCCTCTTGGAGTGCCATTTTTGGGTGGAAAAGCGCAGATTTACTGGCCCCACGAGATCACAGTGGTCACCGAGTGCCTCCTAACTTAATTAAATCAACCAGGGCACTATCTATCCCGCCAGTGTATCTGAGAATCTTTAATCCTTACTCTCTGGAGGATCCTAAGCTTTATGCCTACTCCCCCGGGCCATGACTCTTCATTCTGGTTCTATTTCAGACCAAGTGGACTAGAAATAAGGAACTGAGCAATGCTCACACCCACACCTTGGGGCCAGTCTTCTCCAAAGCTTCTCGACTTTGGAGTATAACTAGGTTATACTAGGGAAATACAGAGCCACAGGTTAATTATGGAGCCTCATACAGGCCTCCAGTGGTAGGTCATTTAAAGCATTGTACACACACGCGCGTGCACACACACACACAGTATTAACATAAAATGCAAAATTTGCCTGCATTTAAGATTCAGTTAAGTTATTTTGGTTTGCTGAGAGTCACTTTGGGCTAAGAATGTACACCCAGGGGCCTGTTCACCATCATTAGGATTACCTCGGTGAGAGTTTGAGAGGAGCTGCCCTCGGTTCTGTCTGACCTTAAGCCTCATGTGGCTCTGGTTCAGCTGAGGACACCAGACAGCTGAGGTGCAAGCTCAGGCTCCATGGGAGATGTGTGGGCCCACCCGCAGTGTCTGAGGCCCAGGCAGAGTGGGACAGAAAAGACAACCCAAACCTGCCTCCTCTGCCCGTTCTATCATCGCTGAGGACCCCACTGGCTTCCAGAGGCTGTTCAGCCGTGTCCTGGAGCCTCTGACCATAAGAGAGTGAATGAAATGAGGGAAAGGCAGAGGCTAGATATGAACATCATTCTCCATCACCTACACAGTGGGGGCTGGGGCGGGGGGGAAGAGGGGGCAGTCCTGTCTCAAAAGGATACTTGGGGACATTAAGTCCACCTGGGTCTCATAAGCCTCTGAATTAGCTTTGCCCTTGGCAGCAACAAGGATGGTGGGGCAAAAGCTAAATGAGAAACTGAAATGGCAATTTGGAGCCAACTTGGGAACTTCAAGAAACATCCTTGTTGCTAATAACATGTCTGGGGGCTGGTTGGAATTCTAGGATTAGTGTTCAGGAGATAGAAATGGGTAACAACGGGGGAGGTGTGATCTCTCCCAAGTGCCACACCAGGTATTAAAATAAACAGGCTCTTGCCTCCTGGAGCTGAGGGTGACAGGGAAAAGAAATCTGGGTCCCAGCAAAATCAGAAAAAGCATCAATGTGTGAAGTGGGAGTAGGAAGGCTAACCTGGGAGTCCTCAGCATCCCCAAGCTCTCCGTATTTCAGAGTTGTCACTTTGGGGGCAGAGAAGGATCATGCAGTCTCAGGTGGGTCTGGAACCAGTGCCCTGTGTTTGGAGACTGAACATACCGCTATCTTGGGGGCTTAGCAAGGTTGGCTGTTGGCCTGGTGGCTGAGTGCAGAGGAGGAAAGGACCTGTAAGGGAACCTTCAGTGGAATGAAGGGGGATGCTGTAGCACAGCTGTAAGGACACAGGGAGTCGGAAGACATGGCTTTGCTGCATCTCAGGAAAAATGAAAATACTCAATTCACAGGATGATCAGGTATCATGAACATAAAAGTGCTTTTACTGTTTTTCAACTGCCACAAAAACTTGAGCATCACTATAGAAGAGGAAATAGTCTCTCTCTGGCCCCTGGTGCACATTAGAAACACTTGGGGAGTTTTGTAAAATGCAGATTCCCCCAGTCCCCACCCCAGCCTGGCTGAACAGAATCATCAGTCTTTTATGAAAGCTCTCCGGTGATGTATCAATGTGCACCCAAGAGTTTAGAGCCTCTGCCCTAAGGATTCTCTTGGCCCCAACTGACATGCTTACCTGGTGAACCCAATTAGATCTCAGTAAGGCCCATCCCACTTTGTATCTTTGACCCTGAACCTCAACAAAGACCCACCCTGACCCCACTCCTCCCCAAGTATTATTCCTATTACAGTTGGGGATAACTGCTGCCCAGCAAGAGACAGCCAAAAAGTTCCTAGCTGCCAAAGGCAGTTCGTTCATGGTGTTTGCAGCCAAGCAATAAAAGCAGTTTTTATTCTAAGCACCTAAGTGCCAAGCACTAACCGTGCTTACCTGCACTAAGTCAACTGGTGGAGAGGTTCAGGGACTAGTCCAAGGGCATCTTAGTGATGGATCCCTCTGCCTCTTTCCCCTACTCCAGGCTGTGGCTCATCAGAACCTGTGGGTGGTGCCTCTATCTTGACAACACCTGGGTCACATCCCCCCAGTGACACACATGCAGGTGACTTAAACTCCTTGGGAAGCTTGCTTTTCAGCAGCATTAATTCTACTCTCTTGGGAACATGCAGGCCAAGTCCAGTCTGAAAGCCCTTTATAAACTGAGGGATTAGTGAAATGTCCACAGTAATAGGAAACTGATGAGCTCTGTCTGCTGTGCTCCTTCCGCCCATGGGACCATCTGCCTGGAGCTCCAGCAAGGGATCTGCCGGGGAAGACAGGCTGGCTCCTTCTGGTGGGGCAGTGATGGTGGTATGGGGCTTGGTTAACAGGAGCCTCTGGGATTTCTCCTCAGGCCAATCTTGATTTCATCTGGCTAAATCCCTGGGAGGGTTAGGGCAGGCAACGTAAAGTTCTAATAGTGTGGTTATCAATGCCCTATCCCTCCCTGGCCAGCTGTGTTGTCCTACAGTGTCAGTTCTGAGAACAAAGTACATACACCACGAATGTCATTTTGTGTAAATGAAGTTTATTGAGGAAGACACAAGGTCAAGCTTCCCTCAACCCCCACCCTCCCCAAGATCAGATCCCAACATTTATCCCTCCCCCCTCCCCATTTCTCTCCAGAGTCCCAAGCTTCACAACACAGACACACAGAACAGGCTTGGGCGAGGACAGACACTCAGGGAATCTCTGACCAGCAAAAGAGTTCTGGCTGTGTGTGTGCTTCCCGTGCCCTTTGTGTGACACCAACTGACTTGGCAAAGACATACGGAGGCAGAGGGGAGGGAAACGCAGGGCCATCTCATTCCATTTCCCCAGTTCAGCCAAGCTTGAAATAGGCCAAAAGGGAAGCACTGGTGGAGGCAATAGGTGCTGTCTCTTCAGGAGACAGGTCCTTTTCTGTGGAGCAGAATCCCTCCCTAAGTGCTGGGGAGCACAGGAGGCAGCCTCCCCAAGGGGCGAGTTTCCAGGTTGGCTTGGTCAGGTCAGCCGAGAGCAGCAGTTGTTACCATCACTGCTGGGGAGGCTGAGAGAAGCCGTTTCAGGGGCGGAGGAACATATCCTAATACAAAATTGTTTTCTGTTTGCTTACCCCAACACACTCCTCCTTTTGGAACTACAATTTGCTTTGAGATGAGAACACTATTTGTAGTGTGAACCTTCACTGCTTGTATCCAACTGACTCTGACTGATTTCCCAACCAGGAACTTCATCCACGTGCTTTTCTGCCCCACACACCACCAACCCACCCACCTCCCACACACAACCCTTACTTCCTATTCTCCGTGTGCCTGCAGGGCGGTGAGCGCAGGACACAGTTCCTTTCCCCAACTGCAGCAATTCTTCTCTTGGAGATTCTCAAGGTTTAAGAAACTGCTTTGGGGGACTCACTCCCCCAAGCTTTGCAAATGGTATAAATCGGGGTCATTTCAGATATGGCAGGACTGGGGGGCAGTTTCTGCTCTTGTTTTCTCTATGTTTCCTCCTCTGGGACTCACTCGTAGGTCTGAGTCCAATATCAGGCCTTTGGACCCCAAAGTGTCTCTGATTTGAGTAGGGACAGCTGAGAAACAGTCTTGGTCATGGACCCTGAATACTGGGTGCCAAGGCAATGCAACAAGTGCCCACAGATGAAACGGAGTGAACGCTGCTAAATAGACTGGTGTTTTGGGCATGAAGCAATCGTTGATAAATCACACCCAATGGGTTCAGCAAGGGGATTTCACATCTCCCTAGCTTTTGAGAGATGACAAGAACTGCTTGCCCCTCTGAGATGATCTCAATTGCCTTGGAGCCTAAATAACACAAGTAAAGAGCAGATCAGAGAGCTGCAGGGATAAAGGGAATCCGTGACACCTCTAAGCTCACTTCATCTCTGTGCCCACCCTGGTGGCTTCAAGAACAGCTCCAGGACCTTATGGGAAACATTAGCTACCTCTTCATTCAGGCATCTGGATTTACCTTCAAGTGACTGAAAGGATACTCTGCTGCCACCTGATGCCAATGAATGAAGTGCCAAAATCAGTATGGAATTTGAGAAAAGCCATAAAGAAGCAGGCACAGAAAAGGCACGAGGAAGGCATTGAGGGGAAAAAAAAAGACACTACTGCAGTAAAAACAACATTGATGGGGATTTAGGAGACCCAGTCCCTCAGCTCTGCTACTGAACAGCTAACAGGCCTCAGGAAATAATACCCTTTTTACCTTTTACTGTTTTCTTTTTTAGAAAACCAGGGTTGGGTAAGTTATTAATTAAAGTCTGTTTCAACTCTAAAAGTATGAGTTTTACATCTGAAATGGACCTGAGAATTAAACCAAATAAAGGGTGGGGGGTAGGGGAAAGGCCTTTTGGTTCCTATTTCCCATCTCTACTCAAATTCCTTAATAGTTTTATTAATGGGTCAGAGCAGGGGAAAGGAATGTAGTAAGTTCTAATTTCTCTCAACCTTGGTACTGACGGGCCCTATTCCTGCACCCTAAGCAGCATTCAAGGAAGACCACTATTCCCAACTGTAGAGCAATCAAATGAGATGATAATGCAGGGCAGGGGAATCTCAAGGAAATGGAGTTTGCTGGAAAGGAAAAAAAGTGACAATCCAATTGACTAGGAACAAGGCTGTCACAAATAAGAAAACCCCTAACAGGGCGGGCAAGAAACCGTGTCTCTTCCTCCAGGACTGCGCAGGGAAATGACAGTCCGTTGTTTTAACACTTTCTAACAATGATTACATTGCTCCCTCAATTTCTCATATGTACAAAAATATAAAACAATAAAGTGCAATTTATGTTTCAGTGACACTTTTCCTTGCTTTAATATTTTTTGTCTTTTTCTGCTTTTGAAATGAGTTCTCAATTACAAAATATCAACCTACGCTCAACATTGCCAGCCATTGGCCCGGTATGGAGAAGCCCACGAGTAAGGACAGACAGCAGCAGCAGGTGGCAAAAGGTGGGGAGTGATTGAAGCAGTGGTTACAAACGTTCACAGGAAGTTAACACTATCCAACAGGTTGCGCCCTAATTTAGCACAGGTTAGACTAGTCACTACCTTGGTGGGTGGCCTCAGTGAATTTAGGTTCAGATTCTACACGACAACACAATTTCTTCCAGTTATGAGTTCTTGGCTTGCACTGATCACAGGATGGCCGGAGGGCACTGGAGTAGTCTATTAGTTTTTCAAAATGCTGTCATAGACCTGATAGATGTACTGAGAGACTTCAGGGGCTCTACACTTCAGCGACAGCTGTTGGGAGGAAAAGGAGAAGATTAGCACGGAGACTGGCATTAACTCGAAAGGTAGCCAAGAATTCAATTTAAGAAAACCTCTTTCTGATACAGTGGGAGAGGAGCTCTATCACTTAGTAGTCAAAGATCATTAGTAGGTACTGTATTATGGGTTTTAGAATCTCAATTTATTCAATGACAGGCTATGCTGTGTTTCCACCTATATTCTACATGGGTCAGTGAGGTTAGGAACTATTATATACTAAAAACATCAAAGTCTCTGTAGGGGAACAGCTGCTCCAATGCTTTACTAAGCGTCACAGGGATTATTTCCCAAATAAAAAGGGAAAGGCTAAAGCCTTAACTTGCTGGTGGTCATTTCAGCTGTCTGCTTCTCAGACCCACAGGGATGCTTATCTCAGTCCCAGTACAGGAGGCTGTACAATCAAGTAAAATAGAAGTATCAGCTGGCCAAGCCCAAGGTACTAGTACTTTCTGCATTATATCGAGCAGAGCACACACTGTCATGGAGGGAAAATGAGAATTATCACAAAAAAGACATTTACTTAACAACCGGAGAGCAATTCATGCCAACAGCTTAATCTTATTTTCTGCCTCTTTTAGAAGGCAAATCAGATACTTCTGATACCACTCTACTTCTCTATCATCACCTCTTCCAGTCTAACAACAAATTAAAATGAAAATATTAAAAGATTTCAATGTTGAACACTGAAATTTTCACTTCATTGATCAACAAGCACAAAATTTAAACCCAGATTTGGACTCAATCGTATTAGCTCAGGCAAAATATTAGTAATACAATAGTGGAAGCAGGCAAATTGCATTTAGAACCAGAAATTTTCATATTTGCTTTCTGTATTGCTGACACCACTGCTCTTATCTATTAGGGCAGATCAACAAAAGTTGTCTTTAATGATGTATCACCATGACATTTTAGATCATTTTGCCTCTTCATTCTCTCATTAGAGACTCTAGATGAGTTAACATAGTATAAAAGGTGAGAATATTTTTGTCAAAAATGTGAAGAAGATACTGGTCAACCCCTGAACTTGGAAGAAACTCACATCCTCAAAACTTAAAGTGATTTTCCACCTCCTTTGCCACGCTGGCACCTGTGAGAAAGCTTGTGGCGAAGGGGGGCCAAAAAAAAAAAAAAGAGGCTGGTTTTGAGGTTTACCCTTGCTGCACCCACCCTGTAGAAGATAAAGTCGTGAGTGCTGCCAATTTTGAGCAGTTTCTTCAGAAGAGAATCAAAATGAACAGAAAAGCTGGGAATCTCAGTGGAGGGGTTGTAACCATTGAAAGCAGCAAGAGCAAGATCAATTGAACCTGCAACATTTTGGTTTACAGGACGACGCTCCAGCTAACTGAGCGCTCGGCCAGGGCATAAACACACCTTTTTAATGAAATACAGTAAGGATTGGGGTGGGGAAGTGATTTACCATTCTCTCTTAGGAAACTAAGGGGCCTTTAGTCTTCTTGCGCTCGTACTGGCTCAACCAGATTTCTTTCCTCCTTAATACCTAGCTGAGATCAGATCAATAGTACAATAGGTGTTTAGGGTGATGGAAATGGATTTGAATGATTTTGAAGGTCTGGAACACCATTTAGGGGAATGGAATAGGCCTGTGTCAGACTGTAATGGAAAATTTAGATGGTTTTGTGGGCAGTAGGAACCTAGTCACCAGATGGATAGAAAATAGTAAAGGGGGCAAGGAAATATAAACAAATTTACTATGTGCAAATAAAGGGGAGGCAGGGAGTTGGTTGTGGGTATAAAAGGGCATCATGAGGACAGGGTTTCATGGGACTATTTCTTAGAACTGCATGTGAATCTACAATTATCTCAAAGTAAAAACACAAAAAATATATAGGGTAGGAAATGCCCTTCAACAGATGAACAGACAAACTTGTACATACATGTAGTGGATTACTACTTGGTCTAAAAAAAGAACAAACTACTGATACATGCAACAACTTAGGTGGATGTCATGGGTATCGTGTTAAGTGGAAAAAAAACAGCCTCAAAATGTTACATGCTGTATGAATTTAATGGAGGATGACATATCAGTGGGCGCCAGGGGTTAGGGCTGGCATGAGAATCTAAATATAATGAGATAGGCAAGAGGGAGTTTTTTGTTAGGATGGAACAGTTCTGTGTTCTGACTGTACTGGTAGTTATACAAACTATACATGTGATAAGATTTCATAGTATTGTACACTAAACAACCACAGAGTAATATAAAGACTAGTCTGCAGTTTTATTAATATTCTTTATAAATATCAATTTCATTTGAAAATGCACAATGGGTATGTAAGATGTTATCAATGGGGAAACTGGGTGAAAGACACATGGGAACTCTGTAACATTTAAAAAACTTTTTGCAAGTCAAATTATTTCAAATGAAGTTAAAACTTCCACTTTTAAATTTAACAAACTATGTTTAGGACAGTGATATCAAGAGGTTCTTCTCAAAATTCTCCTTATCCTTATAATGAGTAGAAAGAACACAGCAGGATGTGTCAAAAGGTATCTGAATTCTAGGCACAATCTACCTACCAACAAATTATATGAACTTGACAAGTCACTAATCACTTTTAAAAAATAATTGATTATTTATTTATTTTATATATCTTTATTGATTTCAGAGAGAGGGAGGGAGAGGGAGAGAGAGAGAGAGAAACATCAGCGATGAGAGAGTCATTGATTGGCTGCCTCCTGCATGCCCCCTTGCTGGGGAATAGACCTGCAACGTGGGCATGTGCCCTGACCGGGAATCAAACTGCGATCTCCCAGGTCCCAGGTCGATCCTCAACCACCGAGCCACGTCTGGCCGGGCATCACTAATCATTCTTAACCTTGGTTCCTTATCTGCAAACTAGGGAGAACCATGCTTCTTTAACCTAGCTGAGATGGAAGATAAAAGGCTGGATAAAAATAAAACAAAAAACACATGGACCCGTGGTGGGGAAGGTGGGTGGGAGGAATGGACACTTTATGGAGGAAGCCTGAAATTTCCCAGCAAATGCTTGGGCAAAAATACAGCTTGACAGGACTCAGCACACACACACACACACGTGCTCATCTAGCTTACTTCAAGGGAGGGGACTAGCGGGAAACACACCAAGAATCTTCAGTTCTGGACGGTACTATGACCTTGATACATGCTGATGAAAACAGACTTGGCCGTTAAAATTAAGGAATGGGATCAGAGACTTTTATCAGCCAAATGGTCAAAAGGCTCCCTTAATCTACCGACTCTTCAGCTTCCTCAGAGTTATTCAATATTGAATCTTGTTCTCCTGTCACTTTCCTGTCCCCTCCTTCAAAACAGCCTACGAAAACCTCAAACATAATGAAAGAATAAGATATATTTCCCCCATCCCAGGTGGTTTTTCTTTTACTTTGCAAAATGCAGGTGACAAGCAACATCCTATCAGGAGATCACATTTGACAATAGCAAACAAATGCCTAGTGTCTAGGGTATAAATCTTTGTTGCTTACAAGGCAATTTGCTCCTGTCCTAAAAATATTGCCAGAATTTAAATTTTAGTCCATTGTAGCACTGAAGGAAGTTTTCTAAACTAAAGTTCCCTTATAGGCTGCCAAAAGTGCGTTCCATTTTGCCTTACCTTTCAGAACCAGCATTTCAGGACAAACAATAGTTAAAAAAAGGGCTCAGGTGTTCATGACTCTGATATCCTTCGGTCATGAACTCCAAAAGCAGGAAAGGCCTTCTTGAAATGAGCTATGTAAACTACCCTCCTGGCAGCTTGCTATGGGACCACATGCACAGATAGGCTAGGTGAGTATTAAGTGAGACTGATCGATTTGCCAAGTTTTGTGAGCAACTCTGTAGATCCTAGGGAGGATTCCTTGCTGCCAGAGGCACCATGCCTGTGTTGATGGGGCAGACACTATACAGAGATCTTCCAGAGAGGCAACTGAGGACTTCTTTACTGAGTGCTTGTTTTGGACATTTGGGGTCTGAAGCGCCTCCTCAAGGTCTTTCCAGGGTGCTAAGAAAAAGGAAAGGGCTCTTATCTCCCTCCTTGAACCCATCTCACCCATTCCGAGAAAGGCCTTACCGTATAATTGGGGTTTCCTGGCTGGATACGTAGCTCAGCCAAGATCCAAATGCCATTAGTGAGCTTCAGAGATTGGTACAGCATGTCCTGCCCTTCCACATTCCTCTTGGCAATAGTATAAACGTTGTTGTTTTGCAACTTGCTGGAAACAGTGTCTAGAAACACAGGTTCAAAATATCAAACAACTGCTTCCCCTCTTCTGACATCCTAATGGCCATGTGTGCTGAAATCCCAACAAGTTCTGTTCCCTGCATGTTTCAGAAAGCCCTTCTCTCACAACAGCAAAGGGTGAGGAAGAGGCTCTTGAAGTGCCTGCCAATCACATTCCAGGACAGAAAAGAGAACGCGGGGCAACTAAACATTAGTGTAAGAAATGCCTGAGGCGACTGCAGTGGGTTGAAGGGGCCACTAGCCGTAAACCAGGTGCTAGCCCAGTAAAGATGCTCTGAAGAAGACAAAGAAAAACAGGCCGCCGCAGTGGCTCCAGCGCTCATAATCATTTCTGAAATGCTGGTCCCACAGCCACAGGGACATGCAGACTGATGGTCAGATCCACGACACTACTTTCTGAGTCGCTACCACTTCACTGTGGGCCACTCTGGCCTCAGTGGTCAAGATCAGAAAATAACAGAGCTGCAAAAATCCTGCAAGTCAAATTTATTAACCTAACCTGGATGTTTAAGATTTTTAAAAAGCAGGCAAATAATTTCTAAAGCTTGTAGGGAATACCATGCTTTCAAATAAACAAACAAACTGTCTCTAAAGACTTTGAGAAAGACACAAATTGTACAAAGATGATTACTACAAGGCCTGTAACCTCAGCTGCTGTGGCTGGTAACAGCAGAGGCCTTCAGTTACCAACCCAGGTAAGAACAGGATGGTGCCTTCCTTGGGACTACAGCAAAGAGACATGACATTCTAGAATTAAAGGTCATTTTTCTCTCCTTGTTCTCTTCCTGCTAATATGGGAGATGTTCCAGCATCAAAGAGAAGCTTTAACAGAGATAATAAACACTGGTATTTTGTTGATAGTTTATTATGTTCATTTCTGATGAGAATTCAAATTACTCATGCCAACTTCGGAAACTCCATTCTTTCCATATAAAAATCTGTCACATTCTACTGTGATCTCTAGGAAAAGGTTGCCACGATGAACGGTCTTTATGCTCGGGGTCCTGAAGTTTTTCATCACTGTGCTTCCCACAGTATCTGGGACACAATGGAATCCTGCCATCAATACCTGTGAATAAGTCTCTCACTCAGGTGTTGGTGATGCCAATACGTACATAGTACCACAGGCATTAAAAACCATCTACTTAGATTTTGGAGGTAGTTCCTGCCCTGACATCTTTCTCCCACGTTCAAACCAGTGAAAGCTCAAGGGAGGAGGCACTAAAGTCCATTCATTAAACATCTGCACTACACTCAGTTAAGACTTAACCTTCCTCCCTTTAATTCCAAAGAAGGTTTTCACTAACACCAGGCAGAGGAGTTGTACCTTAAGAACTGGCTCTCTTTGAGGAGTCCAAAGGTGTACCTAAGGTAGTTATCAGTTACATGCAATACTGTTGGAAAGGGAGGCCTCATATGCCTTTTACTCACCTTTTGAGGGATCAGGCAGTTCCGGTTGTCACCTTGGCTTGTCACAATGAAGGGCTCTTGCAGCCTAGAATAGGTTACTAGGCAATGTCGCCAGCTGGAGTTTGGCTAATATCTTTTGACAGGATTGTCTTTAAAACATGGGGGCTTGCTTTAAGTTGTAAAGCCATTCCTAACTTTCAAGGCTCTTGCCCATTTCCAAGGAAGTGGAAAACACACAGTAGGAGCCTTTATTAGCCACTTTGTTGCATAGGCACAAATATGTTCTAGACAATATATATAGCAAGGACCAGATTCCTAAAGACATCTCATGATTTACCACCTATGTAAGAGATGATAGGCTAAGAAATGGAAGCATACAAATAAATGCATATACACACTCACCTCTTCTAGACTTAGAAAACATGGCTAACAGCAAGGTAGAATAAGCAAGTTGAATAGATATAACTATAAAACATTTGGAAGCATTCTGGCCAGGAGCCTGGCTCTGCTCCTCCTGAATGGCTGTACCATGATTTCTATGGAACTACTGAATAGAGGGAGTGCTCGATAACATAAGAATGTGTGTGAGTCAATTTTGATAAATCTTAGATACTAGGTTTAAGCTTAAGGATATCTAGATAGCAGGATAATCAGACTCTGTTAAATGTACTTCAAGAATGGCAATGAAAGCCAGATGTAAGAAGGCTTCTCAGCCAGGCTGAGATAAACTTGACAAGGTATCAGGTATTTTTTACACACCTCAACTCTTGGGAAACGAGATGGATCCTTACAGTTTTGAGACTTTGAGAATAAGAAGGTAATGCTAAGACACTGAGACGTGCCCCCCAAAATAAAAAAAGATGGTCAAATATAGTTATAGAGCTGACCCTTAACAATGCAGGCTTGAAATGCATAGGTGCACTTATAAGTGGGTTTTTCAATTGACTCAAGCAGTTCAAACCCAACTGGCAGCTGGAAATCCGTGTATGTGGAAGGCTGACTTAAGATATCTGCAAATTTCTGACTGCGCGGTGGTTAACATCCCTAACCCTTGCGCTGTTCAGGGTCAACTCTACTTGCTTCAAGATGTGATTTCTTCTGGTTCATTTGTCTTCCCCAAATTTGCCACTTTGGGTCTGTGGCCTAAAATCTTAGAAGCTATGGATGTGGCCTGCCTTCCTACGTCTTCCTACTTCAGCTAAGTCACCTCTTCCAGCAGCAGTGAGTGAAAAGACAGTACACTCAGAGGGTGGGAAGAGGGGAATTTGCATTTGGCACCCAGCTGTGGTATTCATTAGCAAGTTCAAACCACGATGCTGAAAAGAACAGTTTTTACCATTTGACAACCAAACTATATCTATATTCAAGTACTGGCTGGCAAAACATTTCCATTTATGAAATGCTACAGAGGATGGGGAGAACCACACCAAAACAAAGAAACAGAGCTCACCCTCACCTAGTCCTCCTGCCAGAAAAAAGATGTCCCTTACTACAGTGCCAAACTAGATGCTATACAGGGGTGGGAAAATAGGTTTACAGTTGTGAGTACATGAAACACAGTTATTATTATTACTTACTGTATTATTTTCTGTATGAACTGTAAACCTAACTTTTGCCCACCCCTGTAAATACAACATGCCCCGGCTGTTCAGAGCATAATAAACATAAAAAAAAGAAAGAAAAAAAGGTTTGTAGACTGCCAGAAAGATTCCTTTCTGGATATGGCTGGAGATGCAACTACTTCTTGTTTACTTAAGACAGTGGTCCCAGACATGTACCAACTCCAAATGCAGCTATAATGGTAAGCTACAAAGCAGATTCATAAAGATCTCTTGACACTAGTCGAGATGACCAGTGCTAGAAAGCAGGGATACCCACAAGTGTGTGCCTTTCTGATCTAATATCTTCTAGTATTTATACAAGTAGTGGCATCACAAGCAACCCATCATATACACCTTTCTATTATGATCTGATTAATTATTGATGCTTGAAGAGTTTCTTCTTTAGAAAGAAATGGAAGAGCAAAAGAAAAAGCTCAATGCTAGTTGGTAAGTCCTTTTAAGCCTGTAAGTTCCCATAGCCCTCAGAGTGTTACTGCCATCTGTCAAATGTCTACTCTGCCACAGAAAAGCTATTTAAAGTGTTGGTACTATTGTGATTAGGGCAGATCAGCTGGAAAGGATGGTATTTTTAGCTTTCAGCTAGACCCAGGGTGTTGAATCAGAAGGCACTAAACCTGGAAACGGTCATGTTAATAGAGCCTTCAAGAATGGAAGGAGATGTAAAGGCCAGGGCACCCCAGACCTTGGGGTGAAGGCAGAGGAAAAGCTAGAAAGGGTCAGTTGCAGGAAGGGGCCTTGCAAGATTAGCAGTGATTTAGTGGGAAAAAGGATGGCCTTGGGCTCCTGGAGAACACAGAGTGGCTGTTTTTTTGCTCTGCTCCATGTGCTATGCTGCCATAGAGCTGTGTCTCACTGGAAAACCCATTTGTTGGTATTTGGAGCACCCAAAGCAAGGAGAAACTGGCGTGAAGCCATGGCAGAATTGATCAGAACAGGATTTTCTCTGAGAAACTGCTCCAGGCTACATCAGAGGACACAGCCCCACTGGGAGAAAGGCCAGATACTTCTTTGGCAAGACCACGAACGTACATCAAGGTGTAATAGTGTTCACAATTCCAATCTGGAAGCAGGGGGATCTTTTCTATTATTTTGGCAGGCCAGGCCAGACTAAGTTATCCAAACTTCCTTTTTTTGTTGTTTTTTAAAAGCATGTCCCTTTCATACTAGATGTCAGAAACCAAACCCTCTTTCTAATTACTCTGGCCTTTCTCTGTGTCTCTACAGGCCAATGTGTTCCCAGATTGTGTTCAAGGAACACTTGTGTTCCAAAAAATGTTAACAATAACATCCTGTCATTTTAAATTCCAGTCCACATTGATCTAAACAGGTGTCCTCAATGTAGGACTCCTCAGCTTTTAGTGTGCTAATGTGCAATGGCACTTTCTAAGACAGGCACATCATGCACTATATTTTTCAACTTTAACTGACCACAGGACCCTCTCCTCCCTTTTTTAAATAACAAGTGTTTTCAGGGGCATAATATACAAAATGTTGCCATAGGACCAATTACTACAATAGTAACTACAACGAAGGACATGGTCTTTTCCAAGCTGGGTACAGAGGCTGCTTCTCTTAACAGGATCCACACTGGTTCTTACCATTAGCAGCCACTGTGAACCTGACAAGCTTCCTGAAGCACCTGACAGCTTCCTGAACAATAGCTTATTGTACTGTGGAAAGTTGCCCAACCTTCCACACTCATCAAATGAGGTTTGTGGTAACTGACCAGTGAACCTCAGAGAGAGTGGCAGGTAACGCTGTCATCTACCTAGAACACGGCACAAAAAGCAGCTCAATTTGAGTATGGTTTTGTGAGTGTGAAAACATAGCAAAAACTCTAACTTTGTTTAATAAACACGCAACCAGTCATGATGAGAAGCCTAGACCAAGACCTAGAAAGAAGGCAGATATAGGAAATCAACTAATAGCTATTACAATAAAAATTATAGAAGACTGATCTCCTCAAACCCTCTTCAAGGGCTAAGGAGAAGCCCTATAAGAAAAGATCTGTCTGAACAGAGGATGAATACATACATCACAGAGCCCCCAAAACTAAAATTTAAAAGGAAAACTTTTAAATTGAGAAGATTTAGAATGAGAAGACAGTCTCTCTCTCTCTGTACCTGCCACACTGCCTCCTTCTCTTAGCACTATGCTCTAGCTACAACAGGATGGCAGCATATGGAAACCACTTATGAGAACTGCCAACACCTGGGGGCAACGTGATGCATAAACGAAGAAAAAGGAGTAAAGGACCAAGCACCAAGGCTCACTTTCATTCAAACTTAACCTTGCACTAAAAAAGGACTGGGACAAAGGCAGGACTCTGAACTTAGGAATCCTTCTGCTCCTGAGGAACACTTCAGTGAAACAAAGCCCTAGGGACTGATAGCTGCTATTGTTTTTCTTCTTGGTTACTTCTCTGATGTTCTATTATAGTAATAAAAATAACTACAAAAGGGTCTGGGGCTTTTTAATGGTGATTCAAGAGGTTAGAATCAGGATAAATGTGGACACAAGGCAAGAAAGAAAAAGGTTACCAACTAGTCTTTAATCAACTATGATGTATGCTTATTTAATAAGAAACACCAAATTCTAAGTAAGGGTATCAGAATGAATCACTTTTCCTCCAATACCGAAGGTAGATATAAAAGGAAAAATAGTCCTTTTAATTCTAGGAAGAGCGCACATTCTTAAGTGTCACTTCAATTATCTGGATGTTCAAGTAATATGACTAACACATGTGCAACTACTGAACCGGGAAGATGGAAACAGTCTAATTTGTTTCTTAAATCTGTTGGCTTGTAAGTAATCTAGTATCTACATCAAAACATCCCAAGTTTTTAAAGAGAAGTTTGCAAAGTAATATATCTACCATATAACTGCTAGAAACAAAGTGGATATAAAAATAAGAGGTAAATAAAGACAATAAATATCTAATTTGATTTACTGAGATGAAAATGAAATGTAGTCATTACTCACCAGCATTTAAATGACATTCCTTAATCTGAAACTGAAGCTCATTTTCATTGGGAATATCCTTCCATGTTGCAAGGAAGACCTGGCGCTCTGTATGGAGAAGCAGAGGAAAAGGAAGGATATGCACAATCTGTTGATGCTGATTTCTGATGCCCTGGTTCCATTTCTCCTTTGGAGTGCTGCCTCGTGCAATAGCAATTCAGCCAGGAGTAGCCTGGGCCTGGAGCCGATTCTTGGCTATGCAGAGGTGCTACACTCCAGGTCAATTAATCCCTCATCAGTAGCACTAAGATACATTGGAAAATAGTTTACATCTAGGGTTTAGTTTTGGCTCTACTGTTTTCCTATTTGGTGACTTAGGGTAAGTTTGTAATCTTTCTGATCCTTAATCTCACCATATATAATTACGTCTGTCACACTTACCCAAAGAGTCACTGTAAGAACCAAATCAATTAAGTGCTGATACAATTTGATATTTACCAATATATGCTAGTTTTATTAGATGGTGGTTTCCTAAGTACGAGAAGAGAGAAATGGCAACAATCACATGGGGAACACTAGTGTTTTTATAAATTACTATAATTATAATGAAAAAGTGTGAAATAGTGAGAGAATTACCAAAATGTGAAAGAAACACAAGTAAGCAAATGTTGGAAATATGGCACCAACAGACTTGCTCAATGCAGGGTTGCCACAAATCTTCAATTTGTGAAAAAAAAAATGCAATACTTGCAAAGTGCAATAAAATGAGGTATGTTTGTACTCTGTATGCTGGGGTTATTCAGAAAATTGGCATTGTGATTTAGAGACCAACAGCAAAACAAGACCACTGTGACTCAGGCGAATAATTAATTAGCAATCATTAAAGCTTTAGAATAGCCTTACCCATGCCATTTTTTTAAACCTCAAAATAACTTGTACTTCTGGGCTACGCTCTGCCTAACACTCAAAGGAAGGGCAAAGATATACTTCGCAGGACAGGAGGACATACCCATTTTGCCATCTTCTACAAAAAGCACATTGAGCGGGATGAGGCAGCTGAAGTAGAAGACATCAATATTGTTTTTCACAGCCACCTGCCAAGAAAGAACAAGGGAAAATCAGAAGATTGTAGAAAGCCAGGTAGGAGGAAAAGAACAGTTGTGTGCCTTGAAATATATCACCCTATTTCTTTCTCCTTTAGACAGTGCAGGACCCCCCAAATCAAGACACACCAGCCCATACATTGCAAAGCACATCCTTACTCATTCCACTGTCAGAGTACTGTGACAACCTGCAACACTACCTCTCTCTAGGAGGAGCTACAGGGGGAATGAATTCAAGGACAAGTTCTGCACCCAGAATATTCTACTCATTTTTTGTTTGTATGGTTATTAATAGTTGCTGCTATCACTTACTAAATACCTATTAACGATATGATTTCTAATCCTCATTATTACTAACCCAAACAAAGTAGGTGTCACTCCCCTCTCATTTTACAGGTGAGGAACGGAGGTTCAGAAAGATCCAGGGTCACATGCAATTTGACCCTAAAACCTGAGTTTTTCCCTCTCCACATTAACTGCTCATACTGCCCATTACCTTTTTTTAGATGCCGGTTTTAAAGTTGTTTTTTTTATAAAATCGTATTTTCTAAGTCCTATGGTTGGAAAAAGCTTGTGGGTCAAATACTGGTAAATTGGATGACTATACGAAGGAAAGCCCTGGCTGGCTGGCTCAGCTGGTTGGAATGTCATCCCGTACACCAAAAGGTTACGGGTTCGATTCCCTGTCAGAGCACATACATGCCTGAGTTGCGGGTTTGATCCCCGGTTGGGTCACATATGGGAGGTAACTGATCAATGTTTCTCTCTCACTTTGATGTTTCTCTCTCCTCCCCCCTCCCTCCTCTCTTTCTAGAATTAGTCAACATATCCTAGGGTGAGGAGAAAAAAAAAAGGAAAAGCCTTTGAATAAGCAAAAAAATGAGTTCTCTTCTCACAATATAAGCTTCTGACTTAGACAGGCTGTAATTCTACCATGGCCTTGCATTCAACTCAGAACATGCTGTTTATATTTTTTATAAAGTTGCATTTTTATTTAGGGGAAACACTGATTGATGTATATATTCAGAAACAGGCAGAGTCCACTGAGGCAGATTATAAGAACCATATACTGTAAGAAGGGAGAGTAGGAGGAGAACTGCTAAACCACTACTTCCCACTGGTTTCTGTCACTAGTGACTTTCCTATTTATGCTCTTGGCACTGCAGGGAAACATTTCTCTGGGCAAGTTCTATAATCAGTAACCATGCCTATTTCTTTCATTTTGCTCTAAGAAAATAAAGGGGGGGGAAGTGCCTACCTAGCACCGCTATCCCCCCAACTCCCAACACCTTTTTTCTCTGGGACAAATGCCCCTACTTCAACAGCATATCTATCTCATCATCAAAACTTTGGCCATGAGCCCCAAATATCCTCTTTCCAGAGTACTTCTAGTTCTTTTACATTTATTCTCTTCCCCACCTTAAATAGTACCTTTATGTCCTGCTGTAAGTTTGGTTACGTCTACTTGACAGTCTTCCGGTTCTCTCCCCCTGAAGAATCCATCAAATTACTTTCCTTGTAACGTGTGTTTTTAACCTTTCAATTACCAACCTTCCAGGAGTTTCTGACCTATATCACATAACCTGATGCCCAAAATATCATGACAGCAGGATTCTCAATGTAAGCGGAGAAACCAACCTCACATTAAAGTGGGACTTTAGATATTTTTGAGATACTAAAGCACCACTTCAAAAGATTTATACCAGCGTGGGCTTCTGTGAGACATTTTCTAATTAATGGGGCATTTAGCAATGAGAGGAGGACTCATTTCACATAAAGAAACTAAGAGGATAGAGGAGTGCCAAGCTCTATGAAGGGCATTTAGAAATGAAAACTGGGGTGGTACAGGTGGGGTAGTGAAATGTGATTATCTACTATCATCTTTGAATATAAAAGTCATATTTCACAATGTGCCATTCATTCAAGCATTTATTAATGTTTACTAACCATTTCCGATATAAAGAATACAGAAAAGATAATCCCTGTCTTCCAAGGGATAATATTGGTGATATTTAACCAAAAACTTATACATAGTGTTCTGAGGGAAGCCATATTACAATTGGGAGTTCTTTAGTGATGAAACACATGAAAAGCTCCGCTAGGTTAGTTTAGCATTCTGCTTGAGGACCCTTAATACACAGATGAAAGCCATGGACCCTCTTTCTGAAAAACATATGTGCAATATTTTGACATACAATTTCAGGGGTTTCAGGACACTCTGAAAATTTTCCCTGGACTTCTGTTCTAGAATAATTTTGAGAAGCTGGGAAAAGCAGAGGCAGTGGACACAGTGGTTTAGAACATGGACTAGGGAACCAGAACAGACAACCTGATTTCAAATTTTGACTGTCACTCACTAGCTGAGTGTGACTTTGGGCGAGTAGTACTCAGCTCAATTTTCTGTCTGTAGAATGGAGATAACAGTACTGAATGCATGGGTTAATGAGTTAATATTCGCAAAGCACTTAGAATGGGTGCCTAGCTTAAAGTAAGTACTATAACAAGTTTTTGTTAAGGAAAAATTCCCCGTTCCTTCACTGTCTTCTGTTTCACTTTTTTTTTTTAAACTCAGAATTTTTCATAATAAGGATAACCATATTAGATTTATCCGAAATCTTACACATGTTCAAATGTAGTACTACTATGCTAAGAGATTAGGAGAGATAAAAGGGCTTATTAGCAAACTGTTAGCTTCCTGCTTCTTCCTGCTACTAAACCCTTAGTAAAATATCATCTCTTGACAATATCAACTGCACACAGGTCAGTCTTTGGGAGGAAATGTTTCAGGTCTTTTCCACTGGCTTTTCTAAATCTGCATTTTACAGCTCTCAAACTTTTAATCTTGGCTAGTGCTACATCCATCTCTTGGTTCTGGTCCCTGCCTACCTCTTTAGCCCATTTCCTTAACTTCAATCACATTGAAATTACTTCTTGTTCCCCAAACACTGAAACTCACAGCTCTGTGCCTTCTTACATGCTGTTCTTTCTATTAATAAAGTCTTCTCCTGAAGCTTTAGCTGTCTGGAAAAATACCTATGTAATCTTTTTTTTATTGATTTGAGAGATATTGATTTGTTGTTTCACTTATTTATGCACTCACTGGTCGCTTCTCGCATGTGCCCAGACCAGGGATTGAACCCATAACCTTGGTGTACTGGGACGATGCTCTAACCAACTAAGCTACCTGGCCAGGGCCCTACTATGTAATCTTCAGATTGATTCAGTTCAAGCCTAAGACTTCTCTGGATCCGCTCTTATCCTTCCCTGTATAGCACCAAGGGCATACACTTCCACTATAGCGTACAATAAAGGTTTACACCTGCCTCACCCTCAACACAATGGGCTCCTCGAGTGCAGGGGCTCTCATTTGTCACTAGCATACTAGTGACATGAATATCTGTCCATGAAATGAAGGGGAAGGTGTTGAGCAAATGGAATGAAATGCTCACTTCTCATCCTTTTTTCTACCTCCACATCATTCATCTGCATAACATAAGCCCATCAGTAACATTTCCCTCATTACATAAACTGATACTCAATGAGGCAGGGATGGGGGGATATGTGCGCTCTTTTAGCCTCAAATCACTGAGCTAAAATAACATCTATATGCTAAGGAAGAATACCGATCACAACCCAAAGAACACCAGATTCTCCGAGGATACACCAATCACTCCTAGGGGGTTAAGGCATAAAAGAATCAGGGAGCACAGTATGAAGCCAGTTCGAATCCAATCCAGATGGCAGTTCCTTTGAAATACAACTGAGTCAACCTTAAAGAGCATGATACTGATTGCTTTGAAAGCAGGGGGGAGATCCTTGTTTTTTGAAATTATCCCAACAGGTACAGAATAGGAAGACGTAATCCAGACAAGCCAGGGAACTATTTTCCAAGAGCTTTAACATCAATACCTAGCTTGCCTATGGGAAATCAATGATTCACGTATATATCCAACTGCCTACTTGGTATCTCTGCTTCGATAATATCTCAAATGAACATGTCCAAAAACTAATTCCTGATCTCTCCTCCTCATCCTTAAAAGAACATGCTGTCCTTCCAAACTCAGTAAGTGGAAAACTGCAAAGCCTTTTAATGGTCTCCATGCTTCTGCACTGGTTTCCCCCACCCCTACACCTACCTTCCCCAGTCTATTCTTGACACAGCAGCCAAAGTGAACTTAAAATGTAGGTCAGCTCACAAATACTTCTCTACTCAAACCTCCAATGACCTCCCATCTCACTCAGAATAAAAACCAAAGTTACAATTGCCTATAATCTGATGCCAGTTACCTCCCTGATGGCATGTGCTACAACTCTCCTCCCGCTTGCTCCATGTCAGCCGCAGGAACCTGTTGTTGAGCTCCTTGCACATACCAGGCATGTTCCTGTCAAGGCTTTTTGCACTTGCTGTCTCTCTGTCTGGAATTCTCCTTCAGTAATATGCATGGCTCATTCCCAGCCTCCCTTAGGTCTTTGCTTTTTAAAATACTATCTTTTCAGGTAGATCTTCCAAGACCAACATATTTATAAAATTACACCACCCAATTTCCAATCCCAGGACTCCCTGCTCAATCTCTGCTTTATTTTCCTTCATGGCCCTCATCTGACTACTAAAAATACTATTTTACCTATTTGTTGGTTTACTGCCTGTCCCCGTGCCACATGCCCCACCTTCAGTAGAATAAAGTTTCATAAGAAAGATATGTCTTTTTTTCACTCTGTATACTCAGTTTCTAGAACAGTAACTGGCAGAGTTAAGTACTCAATATGAATAATGCCAAATATACTACTCAAAGTTCCTAACAACCATTTATGTTTAATGAAAATGTGAACTTGGTATGAAGTTCCCAAAAGAACAGTACTTAAGTTTTTTTCTAGTCTATTTCCTTAACAGAAAAGTATGGACATACATACTGGGGTGAAGGTGGGAAGAAGGGTTGGGATTAGAAGTATAATACCAAGTAGCCCATCATAAAAACTCAATTTCTTTGAAGCTGTATGCTATTCCATTATGCATCTATACGTTTCGATATAAAAAATTTATTTCTCCCTTTACCTTTGAATAAAACTGATGCTCCAGAAAAATCTGTCACGTGTATTCTTCAGCTTCAAGTACCTCCTAGCAGTGTGTTTTTAAAAACGGTGTGTCATGCCTCGGCGCAGGTTGGAGCATCCTCCCATACACCAAAAAGGCTGCCAGTTCAATTCTCGGTGGGGGTATATAATACCTACGTTGCAGGTTTGATGCCCGGTCAGAGCGAATACGGGAGGCAACTGATCGATGTTCCTCTCTCTTTCTGCCCCTTCCTCCCTCTCTCTAAAAGCAATAAACATATCCTTGGGTGAGGACTAAAAAACAAAACAAAGTGTGGGTCACAACCAAATGGTGGTTCTTATAATTAATTTAGAGGGCTGGAACTGGCATAAAAAATAGAATAGAAAATATAGTGCATCTCATGAAAAGTAAGTAATGTTTCCTGAAAGTGTTTCAGTTTTATGTATGTGTTGTGTGTGTATATATACTATGTCAAATAAATTTCTTATTGTAAGTTGTAGTCAAAAGGTATAGAAACCATAATACTCATACACAAAATTAAAAGCAAGTAGTGAAGAAATAGGTTCAATGAGCTAAGGGACATGCACACCTGAGCTTCTCCTCTGAGGATGCCTAAAGCAGATCACAGATGGTACCAAGGGACAGATTATCTAATCCACTGTTCCTTTGGTCTGTCACGTGCAACATGTGGCCATAACAACATTAACTTGCCTCTCTGGGACATCAATAGGAAGAGCAAATAGAAATGATTCTGAGGCACTTGGAAAACACAAAAGGAGCCTATAAATGCTTAAGAATAATAATGATTTTTAAAAGTTACTTTCAGAGGCTCCTGGGGAAAGAGCAGCCTGTCAGCTTCAGCCTGTAACCAGCAATTAGTTTCTTTCCATAGTATAGGAAGCCTGCTGCAGTAGCTGCAGCCTCTTTATGGTGGCACAGCTGGAGACAAACAGGCTAAATTAATATTCCTACCTTGTTCCAGTGTACTCAAAAATACTATAAAAAGGTACTAAATGAACTCAGTCTGAACTCTGGTAAATGCAGCCTCTCACCACAGATAACCACAGGAGGCACTGCCACAAGAAAAACCAAGGCAAGTGGCACACAGCTCACCTTTGAGAGTGTATCATCTCCTCTTCCATGACGTCACTTGTGACCTTTCCAAGCCTCTAAAGAATAGTTTTTTCTTTTATTCTTGCTCTCCACTTAGCTTTTGGGAAGATTATCTGCAGCTGGTCCAAGCTAAGACCAGGCAGTGACACTGACCATCTCCATTTCTCAGAGAAATAATGATTCAGATGGGTTTCAAGCTCCACACCACTTAGTCAACTGATCCTAGGGGAATTGCTCTGAGGGACAGGTTTTTAATGGCACTGACTCCAACTGTGTGATATGTCATCTGAGGCTCAAACAGACGTGGCTCTTTCTGCTAGCTGCTGGAGTTAAATCTACCTGTTCTGCGTTTCCAGCCAAAGCCAAAAATACCTACCATCTTTAGGTTAAAATACAGACTTTCATTTCAAACCCACCTAAAGACCAATGAGGAAGCCAGTGTAGCTAGAGTGGAGTAAGGGGAGGAGTAGCAGATTAAGTCAATGAGGTGAGGCATGGCGAGATCCCATAGTGCTCTGTAGGCCACTGTTAGGATTTTGTTTTTTCTGCTTAGAAAAATATTAATACAAGCTCTTCCAGATTGGCTATGTAAACCTGAGCATAACAGAGTGGTGGTATAGCAAGAATTAAGCAGCTGTCACAAATTCTGATAGGACCATACCTATGTGGAAAGGGTCACTTGGAGCTGTGTGCTTCACAAGGAACTCAGGTCAAGGGAAAATAATGCTAAGACATACTGTATCTGTTCCTGTTCCAGGTAGCTTCCTCGTTTTTAAAAAGTTTTATATGTTAAAACTTTAATATATATGTTCAACATGTTTTATATGTTAGGCAAAATAAATTAGAAAGATACAGCAAATGTACATGTGATCTCTTTCTGCCAATAGAGAACCCACATGCCATACTATACTGACCAATCTGATTACTATCCAGAAACCTTTATTACAAGCCCCAAATTATCTCTTCCTCCAGCATCCTACAACAAAATTACTGTATAGTTTCACAAGCCTTTCAGCCTGCCTGACAGATAAATTCCCAAAAACGTAAGGTCTTACCCTAAACAGGTTCTGCCAGACCTGTATGGGCTCCAAACCTTAAGGCATTGATTTTTCTTTTTCCCGTTAATGACAGCTTTGTGTACCTTGCTAGGACTGGCTGATGTGCCCTTGGTTACAGCTTTTGCACCTTAGAATACTATTTACATGAACAATATGAACTCTTTGCTGTGTAGGGCTTATTGTTAAGCTTAAAAATATACTTTATACTGTACTGAATCACAAAATGGTGAAGACAGAACTAGTAAACTATCAGTTAAAGTGATTAGACATCCCACACCCCTGTCTGATATGTCATGGGGCAGAAGACCCAATGGAAACTCAATAGGAAAACAGACCTCAGTAATAAGAATGAACCAACATGATTCATTTTAAAATCCTGGGCTAAAACTGATTTAGAACCTAATCTAGGTCCTAAATAATAAGCATACAGCCTCAGGTGAGTTAGCAGCAAGTCAGAAATCAGATAGGTTGACAGGTGTGCCTATGTACTGACTGGCATACTATCTAACCTTAACGTGGAAAGAAGGGCACGTGGCTGCCAAAATGACTGGGCACATGGACAGGACAATGTGCACAGATGCTGTCTCTGGGTAGTTTTACTGGGGAAACAGGTCATACACAGAAGAGAAATTATTGTCAGGAACACAACATGAACTATGGAACTGAGAAGTCCTGTGCTTTCATATTTGGAGTACTTGCCTTCCAAACTCCTTCAACAGTTCCTGGGAAGAAATGTTGCCACCATACCAAGGAGCATCATTCATTCACACACTTTTCAAGAATGATTAAATAATATGTTCCTTAGTCTTCAAAATGTAACTGATACTAAATACACTTACCAGTTCTACTTCTAACTGGTTTTTCTTAAAATTAGAAGAATAGCCCAGCCGGCATGGCTCAGCAGTTGAGCATCGACCTAGGATCCAGGAGATCGTGGTTCGATTCCTGGTCAAGGCACATGCCCAGGTTTTGTGCTTGATCCCTAGTGGGGGACGGGCAGGAGGCAGCCAATCAATAACTCTCTCATCATTGGTGTTTCTCTCTCTCTCTCCATCTCCCTTCCTCTCTCTAAAATCAATAAAGATGTATTAAAAAAAAAAATTAGAACAATAAACTGACATCTATTTTGCTGTAGATACAAATAAATGTCCTTCCATAAACTTACGCTTTCCTGAAGTAGAATAAAAAGGAAAACGAATTCAGACTGAGTATTTTCATTATAGGCCCATGTGACTGATTTTCAGGCCCCACGAGCCTTGATTCATACAGAAACTTTCTATAAAACCCTGGCTATAAAATGAACATCTACAGATAGAATTTAAAGACATATTTCAGTTCAATATAAATGATTTCCTAACAGAGTTTTAGGAACATGAAGTAGGCTATTTTTGGGTAGTAAATCATTAGCATTCATGTAGATGTTGAGACTCCAATCACTGCTCATATAGGGTCAATTCCATCAGAAACGGGGTTTGAAACAGACATTAAAAGTTACCTCTTCCAACCATGAGATTTTACATTCTTTATGTTTGTACTCACATGGCTTAAAGGTTTTGTCAAGTTTTACTTTCAAGACGTATGAGCCTCAGTAACATAAAGCCTATGCATAATCCCTACATAAAATTTTTGAACAAAGCAAATACTTTCCTCTCTCACCGAATATAATGCTACAGCAAAATATAAGAGTGCAAATATGCATGAGGGAAAAACATGGCTCTTAAGTGGGCTTCAATACAGCTCTGGAAATCCCAGGGAGTTCCCTTCAATTCCTACCTATAATATACATTAAGGCTTTGGAAAGTCCCCTATTGCATAAAGATCTCATGGTTAAATCTTTTTCCAATCACTTATCAAACCAGAAACACAAAACCGATCCATTTTTCATCATCAACTCTTAACTTACTATCATAATATAAAGATGGCTGGGATTTTTATAGATGAAAACCCACAAGTCACTTTTATTACTACTTTAGAACTACTTTATGAAATACATTATCATTTGCTCAAGATTCATAGCATGGACTACTGTTACTTGGGTAATCTGATCTCACAGGACCTTTTTTATGACGCACTAGTTCCCAATGTTGGGTGTTTTGAGAATTGAATTCTGGGTTCAGGAACAACTGTCTCTTGTCATTGAGGCCAGATTTATGCTCCATTAGACCACCTCTGCTTATCAGAATACAGAGTTCTTGTCTACTGCTATGTGTGTTACTCAGGCAGGGCATTTGCTACTAATAGGCACATTCGTAAAGAGAGTTCCAGAAGCAAATTGAGTGCTGGTTATATTAAGATAAAAGATACTGCCTAGTAAAATCTTGGTATCTTGACAAAAAGGATAAGGAGTGTTCTCAAACAGGACAACCTAGTAAGAAAAGAAATATCTCATATATAAGATACTCTAATTCTCAGATGAGATTAAAGGATATGTTTAAAGTCCTGAATTGACACAAAAAAAAGATAAAACTTGAAGTAGCAATCACAGAAAGCAATTTTCTCTTTTCCTTTCTTGGGTAATAAAATGTTTTCATCTTTCATAACCAAGACTCCATTGCCTACATATTGCTAATGGAGTATTTTAGGGTCTGTCCTATCTATAGGGGTTACTTTTAGCACTGGATCTACCTGTCTGACCTGGGGATCTCTTATAGTTCCCATAAGATCCACCACATCAAGGACTCAACCTCCATTCAAGTAGTATGTGGTCCCATAAAAACAATCAGAGTGCACAGTCCTCAACTATGAATCTTGAAGACCAAAGGAGGCTTTAATGCTGAACTTGTTTGCACTGCACAACAGTCAAGAAAAGTCAGCAGATGCCTAGCTGGTTTGCTTCATTTGACGGAAGTGGCTGAAAAAGTCTTCCGTTTGGAAGCATTTACCAGTTTTTCTGGTACAACAGCTAGAGCTGTGGGCTTTGAGTGTGAATGGACATATGTAAGACATGAAATATCAGGGACAGGCACCATCTGCAACTGATTTACTCACAGGTTGGTACTGCAATGTAGGAGTAGCAAGGGACAGAATTTTCTTAGGGCCATACACTGGCAAAAAAAACCCCACAAAACCTTTTGGGTGACAAAGATCTTAAGGATATGAATAAATAGGACTGCAAGATTGTGTCCTTTCCAGCTAGCATCTTCAGCACTTTTTGCCCTAATCATTCAAAGCTTAAATGAATAGAACTGATGAAATATTGCTTTGTTTTAGAAGAGACAAAGAAAAAAACCAAGAGACATTATTTCTTTTCACTAATTAATATTTGTCCCCTTATTAAACAACACATGTGGGGTTTAAAGGTGATAGGTAAATAGACAGAAAGATAATAAAAACTACATACAGAAAGAATCAATTCTTTCTTTTTTTTTTTTTTAAATGTATTGGTTTCAGGTGTATAGCTTAGTGGTTAAGTGATCATATACTTTACACAGTGCTCGCCCTGATATTTCCAGTACCCCAACTGGCATCATACATAGTTACCACATTATTGATTATATACCCCATGCTTTTCTTACTTTCCCGTGACTCTTTTGTAGCTACAAATCCGTGCTTGGTAGTCCCTCCACCTCTTTTAGCCAGTGCCCCAAACTCCACTCCCCTCTGGTACCCATCAGTTCTCTCTGTATCTGTGAGCCTGTTTCAATTTTGCTTTTTATAATGGCAGGTTTGTAAAAACAAAAACGTTATGAAGGTTTCTACTTGGGATGTTCATTTCACTGATGTGAAATGGAAATGCGAATAGGAAAGAAAACTGACATTAGTTTATTTACTGTTTCTTTTTTAAGAGCAGAAAATTTGCCCTGGTTTTTGTGACCTGGATTCCATTTCCTATTTCTAAAGTAAAGCATTCTTGCACTCATGCTGACTGTCCTCAAATATCAGGCTTCAGGCTCTCTGGGCCAACAGGAGGTTAGATTTCAATATAAAGAAAACAGATGTAGATTTGGGTTAGTTAGTTACCTACTTCAGGATTCTGTGCTGGAAAAGCCCCTTAACACCATACTCTCATCATAGTAATAGCCGATTCCATCTGCACAGTAATCCTTGTTCTATTCTTCTAGTTGGAGCCAAGTTATGTTGTGACTCACCCATCTATACTCTAAATCATTACACCCTTTGCTGGAAAAGAGGCAGTCAACAATTGCAGCAACGAGGCAGTAAGTGAACTGGAAAACAGGCTTGTTTGGTTGCTATTTACACTACTGAGAAATATGCAGTTTTAACTCCAAGTAATTTTCTGTTGATGTCTCACCACCAGTAGTAGTATCTCACAATAGTATTTCCAGAAGAGTAAGCAATGGAATCCCACCTGTCTTGATTGGAAAGTGGAGGCTGGTATTTTTAAAATCATTTTAAACATATTTTATAGTCTCATTTAGACTATTCTATCATTTCAAGTTCTTGGCAGGATGGGAATACCAATCCTCTTTGCTGTGTCTTCAGACTGTCCTGCACAGTGCATCTTTTTCTGCCTGCCTTTAGCAACAGCGACACAAGATGGCAGCAACCATGAGCTCAAGCAATTTATAAAAACCGAATATAGAGCCTTAAAATAGAATATGGACCTCAACACCCAGAAGTGCCCTGCTTTGTAAGATTTGTAACAAAAATAAATATGAATGGAGTTAATAGTTCTAATGGAGTGGAAGACTCAAGAGCCGTATCAATGCTAGCAAAATGGCAGAATTTATATAGCATCAAAGTTGTCCTGCAGTAGCTTAGGAGCCTAATGATGTCTAAAGAAAATATGAAACTCAGCCACCTGAAGGACAGTGTTACAGCAATTAATCAAAAAAGCCAAAAAAAAAAAAAGCCAAAAAAAAAAAAAGCCACAGGCCCTTCCCCTCCCCTCATTCAATTTAAGCAGTCTTCAGTTTCCACAGTAGTGAATTTTCTAGATACATCTTATAGACCTCAACGTACTGAAAAGGAAGCTCCCCTTCTAAGGCAATTTATCTTAATACACTATAAATGATACTAATTTTTTTGTCCATTTGAAATAAGTTGTGCTATAACAATAACAACAAACCCAACTTCCAGCGTTTAATATTCCTTCAGGCTGTTACAGTTTCAGCTCACATGCTTACCACTCTGCCTTCATGTTGTTTGAACCCCAGAAAGCTTATATTTCAAAGAGAAATTCAAAATAGATGAAAACTAAATAAAACTCTAACCTAGGACTTAAACATTCTAAAAAATACAATATTTTCAAGATTCAGAGGCTCCTGTAGACCTGATAAAAGTTCCGAGTTCCTCTAACATTCTGCTACACTTATCATAGATATGTGTTAACAACAAGTATTTAAATCTAGATAACCTAACTATAAGTTAGGTGTTTAAAGATAACCTTCACTTGATTCTCTACTAAAATCTACTTTTATAGAAATGACATTCAAATTCTCTATGTAAGGTTTAAGAACAAAAAGTTTGTAAAAAAGATCTTAAAAAGTTTCTAAATGTTTGAATGAAAGAATGAATAACTTTCCATCTCAATGCATGACTTTAACAATAAATAAATAACAAAAAACAAACTCTTCTCCACAGAGTTATTACAAATCCTACCCCAAGATCAAATCTAATATACAGAAGAGAGAGGTTGTTTCATATATAAATAAAATAAAATTGGCAAGATATCAACTTGTACCCTGCGTGAAGTAAAACTCTAACCTGTAGGTTATTCAGAGGCTCCATCTTCATGACTGGGCCCAAGGTGTTGAGAGGCAGGGAGACATCGATGCTCTGGTTTGGCATCAGTGGTGTATGGATGGCCAGAGGAGTGCTGGGGATGACACCAAAGCTAGGAGAGAGGGTGAAGAAATTCTAGAAGTTAATCAAGAGGCAGGATTTAGCCACATCATTGGGTTTCAATGGCTTTTTACTCCATTTGAAGGAAATATAATTCTTTACATAATATTAAATGAAGGAATAGTAAGACCCCAGATGCTCAATTCTAATTTACTACAACACTGGTTACAACATAACTTTTGTTTTCTGTTAAATGAATTTGAGGAAGGACAAATAGTCATAAGCACAGAATTGCTTTGTTAGTGCTTGGATTCTAAAAGTTTCTAATGTTTATCACACCATGAGGGGCAGATATGACAAGTATCTTTTTATATATCTTTATTGATTTCAGAGAGAGGAAAGGAGAGGGAGAGAAAGAAACATCAATGATGAGAGAGTCACTGATAGAGCCCGCAACCTGGGCATGTGCCCTGACAGGGAACTGAACCCCGATTGCCTGGATCCCAGGTCGACACTCAACCACTGAGCCACGCCCGGCCGGGCAATAAGTATCTTTTTAAAAATACATCTTTCCTTAGATAATCCTTGAAAGAAAAAAGACTGAATAATCCCCTATATAAAGTACAATACGTTTATATTATTTCACTAGCTTGATAACCTGCCTGACCAGTCCAGAGAATTTATTGGTAATTCTCATTTTCTTTTGTGTTTACTTACACAGGATACAATCATTAGGAAAAAGGCAGTTGTAGTTCCAAATATGGCCACTTTCTAAGACTAAGACAGACAGTGAGTACAGTACCCATCAGTTTGACTTCTCAGAGAAGCCTGCCTAATAATAACACAAGAATAGTAAAGAGATGGGAAAAGCATGAGTCTGAAGTTACATTACAAAAAAAAGCATATGAAGGAGGGCAGCCATATCTCACATCAGAGAAACTTAAGAATAAATGTCTGCCCAGCCGGTGTGGCTCAGCCGCTGAGCATCAACCTATGAACCAGGAGGTCGCGGTTTGATTCCCAGTCAGGGCACATGCCCCGGTTTTGGGTTCGATCCCTGGTAGGGGGCATGCAGGAGGCAGCAGATCAATGACTCTCATCATCAATGTTTCTACCTCTCTCCCTCCCTTCCTCTCTCTGAAATCAATAAAGACATATTAAAAAAATAAATTTCAGAGATGGAGAGGGAAGGAAAAAGTGGGCCTGCAGGTACAACAAATAAATAAATGATAAAAGTTAAAGAGTTTATACAAGTAGTATCTCTTTCAAGAGTCATAGGATGGCAGAAAAACATTTTCCTTTTCCTAGATAAACTATACTTTAGAATATCAAAATATAATAATGAAATGATCCCATGAACATGTCACTCACTTTGGCATAACATTTATAGGTCAAGAAACCATTTTCCTCTTTTGATCTTGCTCTCATGATCAACAAACTCTATCAGTAGTCGATATTGGCATAGAAACATGGCAGCAGCTTAGTTCTAAATCTTCCAATTGCTCCTCTTGGAAATGATATGAAGGAAACAAAGGAGGGAAAAATTCCCTATAAATCTACAACTTCCCCTCCTATAAAACTACACGTCAGAGAAAACCTGCAAACTCCAAACTATATTTAAGTATGGCCTCAGCACATGAGATCAGCAGAACTGGTGAGAGAAGCTCTGGAGGTGCAGCAGAGAGGCCCAGGAAGTTCCAAGGAAACTAGTAGTAGAGGCCTCAGAGACTGACTGTAAATATCCATTCTCAGAAGAGAACCCCATTCCTAGTGTAAAGTACTGTGAATAGGACTAAGATCAAACAGGGGAAAACATAGAGGTGAAGTGAAGAAAGAAGGTGGAAAGTCCCCAGGTGAGCCTGGGGGTGACAGAGCTCAAAAAGCACCACTTTCCAAAGGGGAAACAAATACCCTGAAGACAGGGCTCTGTTCCTTGGAGGCAGAGAACAGTAAAAGAATCCATAGAGCTCAGGATGGAAATAAAAAGTCTTCTTGAATCAAGTCAGGTTCTGGGAGGCAAAGGGGTTGTGGCTACAGTATAGTAAAAGAAGGAGAGTTCTTGAGAAGCAAAGCCTAAAACACTACCGTGGCTTATCTTCCTTGCCTACCAGAACCTCCTGCTAATAACTAGCCCTGTAAATTCCAAGTCTTCAAATACGAGTATCAAAATGGTATAAACACAGTACCTATTCAAAGACACTATCCTTAAAAAGTAAAACAGAAGTAGTACACTTCCTTGACAAACAAAACATACTTGAAAATAAATTGCCATTGAAATAAATGGAATTATAAAACAATTATACATGAGGTTAAGGGGAAAAGAACACTTAATGAAGCAATTGCAGCTACCAAAGGACACACAACAGAGAAGGAAGCACCTGGGAAAGAGAAGACTAGACAACAGAAGGTGAAGGGGAGACAATAAAACTTAGGAAAAGGAATAAATCATGTTAGAAATGAACTAAACTACATCACGAACACAGATACAAAAAGTACTCAACAAAATTTTAGCAAATCAAATCCAGCAATTTATAAAGATTACATATCCTGACCAAACAGGATTTATCCCAGGAATACAGATTGGTGTAACATTTCAAAAATCAATGTAATCTGCCATATGAAGAGACTAAAAAAACCTCACATGATTATCTCACTAAATGCAGAAGAAGCATTTGACAAAATTTAATACTCATAAGAAAACTAAGCAAACTTGGAACAGAAGGGAACTCCCTCAACCTCCATGAAAACCTATAGCTAACAATGCACTTAATGGTGGAAGACTGAATGCTTTCCCCATAGAATTATAACAGGGCAAAAATGTCCCTTCTTACCACACGTACTCAACATTTACTGCTGATCCTAGCTAGGGTAATCAGGCAAAGAAAGAGGGGGGGAGAGAAAGAGAGAGAAAGAAAAAAAGGATGGGAGGGAGGGAGGGAGGGCAAACAAAACTGAAAAAGGAAAAAAATGAAACTGTCTCTATTCACAGATAACATGACTTTTCTATGTAGAAAACCTTAAGGAATCAACAAAAGGGCTACTAGAACTAATAAGCGAGTTCAACAAAGTTGCAAAATACAAGCTCAATATACAAAAATCAATTCTATTTCTATATACTAGCAACAAGATTTATACGTGACAAATTATGAAACACTGCAGAGGGAATTTAAAGACAACCTAGATAAATGGAGAGATATAACACGGTGATGGGTTAGAACACTCAGCATTGTTATCACTTCTCCCCCAAAGTGATCTACATAGTTAGTTACTGTACTCAGTCAAAATCCCAGCAAGCAAAGGACCTAAAATAGCCCAAACAATTTTCAAAAAAGAATAAGGTTGCATAGTTTATACTATCTGATTTCAAGATGTATTATGGGAAAGAAAGTTTATTTCTTCTAACTTTACACCATATGTAAAAGTTATCTCAAAATGAATTATAAAAGTAAATATAGAAGCTAAATCTATATAACACATCTACTAAAAAACAGAAAAAATTATTTGTAACTGTGGGTTAAGCAAAGATTTCTAGCTAGAACACAAACAGCATAAGCCATAAAATAAAAATTGTAAAATAAACTTTATTTACATAAAAAACTTTTGTTTTCTGAAAAACGCTGTTAAGAAAATAAAGGCAAACCAAAGGAGAAAATATTTTCAAGACATATATCTGACAAAGGACTCGTATCCAGAATATATAAAGAAATTCTACTACTTCATAACAAGACAATCAATCAAAAAAGGGATTTGAGCAGATACCTCACCGAAGAAGATATAAGAATGATCAACAAGCTTATAAAAAAAATACTCATATCATTGGTAATTCTGGAAAATGCAAATTAAAATATAATACTACTTATGTACATCTATAAGAATGGTTAAAACTGGTAAGGATATGTAACAGCTGGAACTCTCACACTTACGATGTGATCTAGCAATACCAATGCTAAGGAAGATTGAAAACGTATATCCATACAAAGACTTGTACATGAGTATTTACAGCAGCTTTGGTCATAAAAAACAAAACTGGAAACAATTCCAAAATCTACCAGCTGGTGAAAGGGTAAACAAATTGTGGTATATTCATCACTGGAATACTACTCAGCAATAAAACGGAATGAATTACTGATATAGCTCAAAGCATTATGTTAAGCAAAAGAAACAAGATGTAAAAACTCCATACTATGTGATTTTATTTACAAAAAATTATAGAAAGGTACAATTATAGCAACAGAGACAGAGCTACAAAGAACAAGAGCAGAGACACCACAGTAAACATAGTAAGGGACACAGAGAATAAAATGAGAAGATGCAAATAATATAAAACAGAAATGAGAGAAAAAGATCACCCCTGCCCACGAAGACCAAGTCTAAATCTGTTCAAGCCTATAGATATGCCTCCAATTGGCAGATGTAAATCTAGATTGTGGGAAACTCCACAGATAAAAGACCAATTTCATCTACAAATAAATTTCAGGGGAAACAGAGAGGGGAAGAGGAATCCACAGGTTAAGAGAGACTTAAGACACTTATCAACCAACTAGCATGTATGGGGGACTTCATTGGGGCTGTACAGACAAAACAAACTGTACCAAAACATTAGACAATTGTAACAATTCACTGACTGGACATTTGATAATATTAAAGAGTATAGTAATAGTGTTGTGGTAATAGGTTAAAAAAAAGGTTATAAGATATATAGTATATTTACAGATAAGATTAGAAAAATAGTATATATAAAAGATAGACAAAGAAAAGCCAATAAACGCATAATTTTCCAACAAAGAAAATCTAAACAACAGAACACTACAGAAGTTTAAACATATAAACCCTGAAAACTTTCCTAAAATAAAAGACTTCAATGTACATACCAAAAGGGCACACCTTATTCCAGGAAAAACTGACTACGATTGGTCAACACTGGGAATATCCCAATAAAATTATTGGACTTCAAAACTTCAGGCAGCCAAGCAAAATGATCAAATCACTTATATGGTGGAAAATACCAGGCTGGCAACTGACTTTTCCACAGGAACATTCAATGACAAAAGATACTGGAGCAGAACAGTTTGAGTCAAGAATTTTCAAATATAAAGGTCACAGTTTTGACCCTGCAAGGATTCAAGGATTATTGTTCACATGACCCTTGCATTGCTCCTCAAAACATTTTTGAGGAACCTACTAGAAGACATCCAAGAAATTACAGTGGAAACAAATAAAAGGACTGGAAATAAGCACAAATCCAAGACAAAATAAAAGGTGAAGTGATAAAATGTAGAAATGATACAATTTACAAAGAGAGAAAAAGGGAGCAAGGAAGTGGAAAGAGGCAAGTGGGCTTCATCTGTCATAACTGAAGGTCAAAGATGATAAATCAAGTATAGAAATGGAAACATATTTTTAAGTACTAAAGTAAACCCAAAGAAAGATAGTACTAATGACATTATGTAACAGGCAGACAAGAGAAGATATAAGTTACAGTAGGAAATCAATAGACTATAGAAAGCAGGGACTATGGGTATTTTATAAAAAAAAAAGGTATAACTATCAGAACAAAAAAATATAAACTTTTCTAAGTATCAGACTACTTAAAAAAAGAAAAATAGGAATGAAAGTGTGAAGGTAGGCTATGCAGACTGTCTTTATTACAATATATTTCCCCAACAGTTTTGGCCTTTAACATGATGAGCTCCCTTAAAAGTGGCTGGAAATATAATTGGTCTTGACAGAAAACCCCCAAATCCAGTTATTTCCAAATGATTAGAAACAAGACAGTAACTAATGTAAGATGTTAATGATAAATATTATTAAATTTATTTTAGAGGTCCAATTACTACTTTGTTAGGAAAAAAAAAAAGTTTGAATATTTTATATTTATGAATAAATGGACCTGCCATCAAAGTCCCACAGTTAGTTTCCTGAACCACAATGAATAAAAACCAGTGATGTCTCAGAATTCTAGGACATCAACACTTCTTCATGCTCTCCTTATTAAAGCAGAGAATTCACTGCTAAAAGCAGACTCTTAGCCTATATTTAATTATTCAACTAACCAGGTATACTGTCTGTCTTCTATACTTTTGACATCAACTGAAGTGTGTTAAAATTTTCCCACCAAAACATGAGCTTTGGACACACATTTGTTTGGTTCACTACTCTAGTCTCAGTACCTCGAAATATCTGGCACACAGATGCTGAACAATTATTTGCTGAGTGAATAAATGGATTTCAAATTTAAAAATTTTTAAATAAACTGTTTTAGTAAAACATTCTAGAATGTTTTAAGAATCCTTTAAGAAGGCATTAAGGTCTGGTTTATTCATTCCACATGGATGAGTTCCCCAGCAAGATTCCCTAGGGTCTCCAGAATTGAAGCTGACAACCAAATAGGCATGCAAGAGCCAGCATTCACTCTACATCTAGCATTTGCCAACATGAGAATTTTTACCTATTGTTAATAGAACATTCTCTTGATGGACACAAGGTACAAATGGATCTAGATGAGGACTCATATTCCTTACCTATTCTTGTTAAACTGGATTGCAAAGTCTGTCATGTGCTGCAGAGCTTTGTTGGTGAAGTTCATTTCCATATAGATGTGCCCCTGACGATGAGTAAATGTTCCAGAAATCTCTAAGCCTTTAGCCTTTACTGCAGGCAGCCAGACCTGAAACACAGTATGAAGTCCAATGGAACCAGACAAGATTTAGCTCAATGCTATTTGTTTTTAAATAAAAGATAAATTTCACTTCCTTAGGTAATTACGATGACTTTGTTAGCAGCTTTGGTGAAAGGCTTAAAAGCGAAGAAACGGAATCTACTAATGAGAATGCACCTCTATAATCTTTGAGGGCTTTTTTATTGCTACAAAACCATCATCGATAATCTCCTTAAGGGCAAGGACTATGTCTCTAAACTCTTACTACAGCTTCTAGTAAATAGTAAGTACTCAGATGTTGCTTAAATATCTGAATAGAGTAAAACCTCAATATAACGAACTAATTCGGGTGAGGGGGTGTCCGTTAAAGTCGAAAGTCCATTATATAATAAAGTAGGTTTTTCGAATGCGTATGTTAAAAAACTGACACTTAGTTAACCTGTTTTTACTTAGGTAGACATTTCTGTAATCAAAGCTAAGTATGTATGAAAAGTTTAATTTCACAGAAAAGTTTTCTGTATGTATTACAGTAATTTTAAATTTATACTGAATAGGTCTAGTAAATGCATGCATTCACCAGTCACCTCGAGTAAACAAATCCACATGGCTGGGATGTGGCTTAGTGCACACTGGAACATCAGGTGCCATGCATTAAAACTGCTGCAGAAAGTCATGCCAAGTGACAACAGAACCAATCACCATGCGAGAGGCAGTGTGATCATGGGCTAATCATTTGCCAAACATAATTTATGAGCAATGACTCTTGTATTTAAATATGTAGACTATAGTTGTAGATATGTAATATTTATGTTGGTGAAATTACTACAATGTTTTTTCCAACATACGGCCTGTTTGCTAAAATTTGTTAAAAATAATAGTGAATTAATAACCAAAAAAAAAATAACCTATTAATTTAATTATAAGCAAATCTTGGTTAAAAGCATTTAAAAATTAACATGGTGTTAATTTTCACATATGACATATGGACCAGAAATTTTGTCTATTAAATTCGAAGTCCGTTAAATTGAGGTCCACAAAAATCGAGGGTTTACTGTACCTATTTTCTCTATGTAATTCATTCATTATCCACTTTGGATCCAAAACCACATTAAAGGTAGTTTTCCCCTTTTGAATTTCCATCTGAGCATGACATTAAGCAAGACCGAGACTAAAAGAGCACCAATGGCACACACCTAGATCAGAACTCTAAAAAGGTACACCAAACTTGAGCAGGCACTGCAGAATCCATATGTAATATGAATGGAAAGGGGAATGGAAGAAATGAGAGAAAAAAATTACTTCTCTATACTGTATTTCCCCCCTGAGGTTGTATTATGTATCAAATTTACACTAGACTGACTTACTGACTTCAGTGTTGACAAACTAGACAATATTTCTAAACATGAGAAAACTCAAATACTTAGTAACGCCAATTTTAAGTCTAATTATAAAAATGGTTAACAAAGATGCTATAGTGCTTCCTATTGCTAAGTTTGAGGACACCTTTCATCTTTCTCTTAAATCATCCAAAACAAGGGCCCAAACCTTGAATTTACTATCAGGGGAAGTAACAAATGTTAGAAGGTAAGTAATTTGGGTCCTGTCCATTAAAAAAGTGTTGCTTTACTTACAGCCTTAGGAGCCACATATCCACCGTGTGCCATGCCTATTCCTGTAGAGAGTTCAAATAGGTCATTCAGACCACTGCTGACCACAGCAGGAGTAGGTGAAGGAGCAAAGGTTGCAGGCACTGATGACGGAATGAAGGATTGTCCCACCTGCACATGGGAAAAAAGGGGAGGGGTGGGGGTCAGGAAGAACAGATTAATAGTCCTTACAATGTTTCTATATATTTTAGTAATACTGATAAATCAATACGAACACACCATAATTACAGTATTCTTAGGAGTTGAATTAGTATATTCTTTGTCCTTTTAATCATCGTTGATAAGATAAACACTCTTTAGAAGTTCTATTGAGATAGTAATCAGTAGGATTAGGATCACAGTGGTCAAGATTTTTCACTTGTTTCCAATTTTAGCTTCCATGATTCTGTGCAAAAGGCCTACAAGTACCCCAAGGAAAGGAAGTTTGTTTCCACAGAAGAAGGAGAAGCCTCCAACTTAGATAGCAGATCCATTTCTACTTGGGTCCAGGCAAGTCTTATTTCCCCATTTAGGCATAAATATCTAGTAGAAAACTCTCCTGGGGTAGAAGGATATTTGCACCCCCCCAAATTGACTTAAAAGGAGAGTCTCACTCTGAGTCCAAGTGACTCTGTCAAGTTTTTTAGATGACACCAGAGAATAAAAGCATTCTCTGGTCAAGATGGGAGGTTCCATTTAGCTCTTTAATGTCAGGAAAACAAAGATCTTTGTAAACACCAGAGCGCCAATCCCTAAAGATGCCCCATACCACATGTGGTGTATGACCCCAAAGATTCCAAGTATCCCTATACTATTTTCTACTCTTCATATACTGCTATAAAAGTTTTGGTGTACAGTGCTAGACAGCAGCGGTGGCTGGTCTGAAAATGTGTGCATAGGAAAGGCATCAAACAGGGGCAGCGCATCCCATGGTAAAAAAAACGCATGGCACTTACTGCCGGACTTCCTCCAATGCCCCCGCCAAGGTCACTGCCAAGCTGAAAGAGAGAAAGGAGAGAGAGGAGAGAGAGGTAGAGTTCATTTAACTAAGTACTAGATGCCCATACAGAATCTGTAAATTGCTCTACCAAGTTGCTGGGAATACATGCTATTCAACTTGTCGCCCAAAGCTGAGAGAAATTATAGACTGCAAAGAAATATGTCCTAGGGTAACCAAGTAGTGGCAGTGATGGTGTGGGAGTTTTGAGAAAACTTGGAAAGAAGATGGAGCTGGGACATCTCAGGGATGTTTCAGATCCAATCTTTCCACTGGGCACAAACCCAAACAGAATTTAAAGATTTTGCATATTCCAAGAAGCTTTACCTTCAAGCAGTAATATTTTGAATATATATATATATATTTTTCTTTAAAAGGAAATGTAAGGGGGAAAAAAGAAAAGAAAAACTAAAATGTGCTTTGATCTACAAAACCTGCTGCCTCACTGAGAAGTTGGGAACCAAACCAGCATTGAGTTGCAACTTTAAGTTTCAAAATTATAGGTGGAACAAAAGTGATTTTCAGAGTTTAGAACTTTCCTAAGAAAGAAAACAGCTGGGATAGGAAGATATCCTACTTGGGGAGGAAGTGGGAAGGCAAATCTCTCTCATACTGTGATTTATCTGGAGTAGATCATTTAAAAGGATGCTAACTATTGGAGAATTAGCCTAACTTAATTAGGTAGGTGACAGGAAAATAATTCCACGTGGTCTTAGTTGAGCCTTTTTCCACTAGGAGCTCTTATATAATTCACCCTGAAGTAAATTTTCCATGACATAAGCATTAAAGGAGAAATGAAACTGAAAACAGCTGGCATGAAGAAACAGAAAACACATATATACAAAATTAATGATGCTGTTTAAAAAGCAAAAACCACCCTTTTTTTGCTATAGTTCCACATTTGCTTCCTACTCAGTTCTCACTGTGCATCTAAAACTCCTCTTTCAATCAGCAAAGGCCTTGTGTTCTGCTTTACAAAACAGTGTTTCCTTTACTGTCTGTCAGTTAGTGGTAGAAACTTGGAGATCTTCGTGCTGCGGTTTTGCTAAAAAACAAAATTGTATTGGTCTTCAGGATTTGGGAAAGAGGATTTCTCTTCTCAATGAACAGATATATAAAACAGAATGGCCAAAATCTAAAAAATAACCAATATTGAAAAACAGTAACACTGCTGACAAAATTCTGTTTCCACCATGAAAGAAAATCACCCTGGGCAGGTTCTTCTAACTGGCATTAATAAGCATGTTCTGCACTACACTACAGAGTACTCCAAACCTCTCCAGAATCTGGTACCTGAAGACTACTTAATGGTTAGACTACTTAATGGAACAAAAATCACATATATAAATAAATAAAAAGGTCATCACAAATAATATTTTGAATAACTGAAAAAGTATGGAAGAAAAAAAATATTATACATCTGCTGCTTTCTCCCTGGTTCTAGAATAGCACATACCTGCAGCAAGAAATCTCGAAAGCATGAAATTCCTATTATTCAAACACACACTGACATAACATTTACTGGGATACAGGCACTAATGTAAAGACCTCGGGCAATGAGGGGAATACACAGATGAACAAAACCCAGATTTTGCCCACTGGCAGGCAAGATAAAACATGAATGCAAAACCATACAGAGTACACTAAAGCAAAAAAGGGAAGTTCTGAAGGGAAGAGCTTCCTTCTGGCTTAAGATAATTTTAAAAATGCATCAAATGTAGTAGGTGTGGGATTTTAAGTAGCCTGACTGGGAATCGAACCACAAATCGATTTGCGACCCACCGCAAATTGATCTGCGACCTCCTGGATCCTAGGTCAATGCTCAGCAGCTGAACCACGCTGGCAGGGCTAGGTGTGGGACTTTAAAAAGCAAAAATGGGAGGTTATTTCTCAAATAGCAGGAACAAAGGCTGACCCCCCCCCCCGGAATAAAAGCATGATTACGAAGGAGTATAGTTCCATTAAACCAGAGCACAGGATAGCTCTGTGGGGGGAAAGTCATAGAAAATAAGTTTGCAAAGGCAGGCTGGTTACGAGATGTCTTTAATTTTTAATTTTCCTTCATAAAAACCTGGAAGCTTCTTAGACTAAAAGTCAAGCTTTCTAAGAGTACTAATAACTACTTAAATTGTATTTCATTAACTATGATTTTCAACTTTACACAATGGAATCAACCACCTGTGTTTTTTGTTTGGTGGTGGAGGAATTTAAAAAATAGTGATGCCTGAGCCTCATCCCAGAGATAGTGATTTAATTGTTCTGGGTGTAGCCTGGACAGCAAAATTTTGAAAAGCTCCCCAAGTGATTCTTACGTGCAGACAAGGCTGAAATACACTGCTTTAGAGAATTTACTACTTTTGAACTCAAGATTCATCTGTTCAGAAAAGAATTTGAAGCTAACTCTTAAATAAAAAGGAAGTTAGAACTTGCGTAGAAAGAAAAACCCTTTTAAGGAAGGGGAGGGTACAAAATGTCTCATTTGTCCTGATACTCTGATCTGGTTTTATAACTTTCTGATGGGCCTATTCCCTTCACCCTCCAACCACTGTCCTCCCTTCTGGCCAGATTTACAATCTAAGCCTGAAAGAGATGGAATTCTTTAAGGACTTGGTTGGCACTCATTGGCAAGAAAGAAAAAACATACTGGAAGAGAAATAGCAGTTTTATCAAATATGCTAAACTCAATCAAAGGCCTTGAGAAAAGGTCCTCACTGCGGTGTTCAGGACAAAAGAAATAAAGCCCAATTATAGCCCTTATTTTCTTAGCTATCATTCTTATTATCTTTGAGTATTATATGAACATTATCTTAGCCAGAAAGGATCTGAATGTACTCTCCCCGCCCCATGCAGCTCATCAATTTAAAACCAAGGAAGAAACTAAAAAGAAATCCTGATATTCATTTTCTGTATGTTCAGTATAGTAGATGCAGCTCAGCCAGAATCAAGAACTCTGATCTTACAAGACATAATCCAAGGGCTATTAGAGACACAAAGCCAGAAATATAAAGGTTCACCTAACTATGCTATATATCCAGAGAGCAAAAGGAAAGGAAAACCTCAATACGTCTTCTTTTTTTTAAAAATATATTTTTATTGATTTCACAGAGAGGAAAGGAGAGGGAGAGAGAGAGAGAGAGAGAAACATCATTGATGAGAGAGTCATTGATCCGCTGCAGCCCACAACTTGGGCATGTGCCCTGACCGGGAATCGAACCCTGATCGCCTGGATCCTAGGTCAATGCTCAACCGCTGAGCCACGCCCGGCCGGGCCCTCAATACGTTTTCTAACTAGCAAAACTAAAGCTTTTCCAGCACTGTTCTTCTTGACTGAAAAAGATTCTAAGGAAGGTTATTATCCTCCTCTCTGAAAATATGACAAAAGTGATAGCACAGTGATGGCATGAGTGACTAATAGGGAGATGTCAGCAATGATGGGAGCCAATTTCCCAGTGAGTGGCTTCTCCTATCTACTGTGACAAGCAGAATGATGCAGATATTAACCAAGAAACAAAAAGAAAACTAAAACACTGAACAAAACCCAGGAGAGTTGTCACATGGCCTGAACTAGCTATTAACTATTTCAATCAGTTGCTGGTATTATCTGGAGGCAGGAGACAAAATTAGTCACACTAGGACTTGTAAAAATTCAGTGATATGTTATCCAGTGATCCAGGAATGAAAAGGGATGGGTGTGTAGGGCATGGCTTTAATCTCATCTTAAGCGTCCAGATACTGTGCTTGAAGTGTCTCTCGAAGCTGTCCACCTCCTACTGCCCCTGGACTGCATGCCTTACTCACACTGACATTTTCTCTGCAAAGGGGGTAATGCCAACTATGGGCCAAGTAAATCAGGACACAGGAAGAGGAAGGAAGGTAGGGTGCCAATTTCAGGGAAAGAGTATTTCAAATGCTGAAAACTGGAAAATTTCCTAAAGATTCACAGCTGAAAACCAAGTGCAAATTTTCTGCTAGAGGTATAGGTCTCTCAGTCCCCAATCTAAAGCATAGCATTTGCAGTCATTAAATGCCCTGAGAATAGTACTAACATTTGGCCAAAGTTTCACAGTGGCCACTTTACCATGCCGGAAGTAGTGCTGAACAGGGCTTGTGTCCTTGCAATGGAGGGGAAGCAGTGATTTTATGATGACTCATTATAGCTTATGAGCTAAAGGGATTTCGGCCTGATTACCTGAGCGCTGCAGCACAGCCAGGCTGAGCCAAAAGTTTGAGAGCTGAGTTTGCATACAGCTCTTGTTAACTAGATCAAAAGGAAAACCCCTCAATCCAATGGCAATGTTACAATAGCAGAACTGCACAGAGAGAACAAGACTAAAGTTCTATAAGGGAATGAGTCTACCTGACTCCAAGAAAAGAAAAAAAAAAATCTTTTATAAAAGTTTATCAACTGAGCACTGGCTGGTGTGACTCAGTTGGTTGGAGTGTCGTCCCATACACCAAAAGGTGGCAGGTTCAATTCCTGGTTGGGGCCCGTATGGGAGGCAACCAATCCGTATTTCTCTCACATCAATGTTTCTCTCTCTCCCGATTCCTCTCTCTGAAAATCAATGAGGAAAAAAAATCCTCGGGCAAGGATTAAAAAAAAGTTTATCAACTGAGATGGCCACTGAGCAGACACACACACGCACACTCCCAGAAATAATCACAACGATCTGGATTAGCCCCTTTGAGATACATCTGACCAGTCCAGAGTACCTTCCTGCTTCTAAAGCTGTGGAGCTGTCCAAGTATCTAAAGACATTCTCTTGGGGGAGGTGAGAGGGGAGGCTCTGAGGAGGGAGAGGGAGGGAGGGAGGGAGAGGGAGAGAGAGAGAGAGATTGATTTATGTGAGAGAGACACATGGATTGGCTGCCTCCTGCAGGCACCTAACCCCAACCGGAGCCCAGGATTGAGCCTGCAAACAAAGTACGTGCCCTTAGCCAGAACTAAACCCAGGACCCTTCAGTCTGAGGGCCAATGCTCTAACCACTGAGCCAAACCGGCTAGGGCCAAACCTTGTGCTTTATCTTAAGCACTCAGGCAATTTTATACCCTAAGCCTTAACACATCAGTGTTTAGTCTGTGTTTACATTACTTACCATCAACTAAGACTGACGCTGCAAGATAATGAGCCCAGTTTATTCTGCAGCTTCAGATGCACCCTACACTATGCTGTGTACTTGAGATTATGTACCCCAGTTTGAGAAGGACCGAACGTGAGACTGGACTCTATTCCAGAAGATGACAATAACAAATAAACTGGAGGAATCACAGGACAGTGGAAAGGATATCAACTCTGAAGTTTTGTAAAAGTTCTGGGTTCAAATCCCAGCTCTTCAGACTTACCTGCTATGCAACCTCCAGTTTTCTATAAAATGAGGCTCAATACCAATTACTTTACAGGGCTATTTTGTGGATTAGAAATTATTAAAGTTCTAACACAGGGACTGGCACAGACATAGGTACTCAATAATTGGTAATTATTCCCTTAACTGCCAGAGATCAGCCTTGACTAAATCCACACATTGATTTAAAAAAGAAAAAAAAAAAACAAAAAAAAAACACGCAGTGGTTATAGAAGTCATACTGAAGAATTTACCAGGCTAAGGTGGGCCACAATTTACAAAGCTCTGTCCACAACACCACCAACTCTAAAAAAGCTCTGAAATCTCTACAAATCTATTCCAGAGGAAGAAATGTAAAAATGCCAAACTAGTATGTACAATGGATTCTGTATGGGCTAAAAAAACTATAAATTATTCCTAAAATAGTTCATGACAAAATATCTGAAAGGCAAAAACCTGTTGCCCTGTCCACTGTGGCTCAGTAGTTAAAACTCGCATTGAAAAGCTGCAGGTTGGATTCCCAGTCAAGGGCACATACCTGGGTTGCAGGTTCGAATTTGACCCCAGATGGGGCTCGTGCAGAAGGCAACAGGGCCCATGCGGGAGGCAACCAATCGATGTTTCTCTCTTATACTCTCTCTCTCTCCCTCCTACTCTCTCTAAAAAAAATCAATGGGAAAAATATCTTTGGGTGAACAACAACAAAAAAAGGTAAAAACCTGCAAGAAACAGAAGGGGAGGTGTTGAAAAACATGCAATGGGGTCAGGAAAAGGCAGTTTCTCCTATATTCCACTCCATTCCAACTAGGCACACTCAGAGTATATTCCTCTGGCAGGAAACCCTTTGTCAGCATCAAGGACACTCTGGATAATGCTTCCTCTTTTCCATTTTTGATGTACAATAGCACCATTTATCTAAGTAGAATAATACACAGCACCTTGGATGAACAAAAGGTTATAATTTAGCCAAGGCCTCTGCTGACAGCTTGAAAGTAAAGGCAACAAATAATAGAGATGCAATTATTACTTTAGTGATCTTCACAGATGTCAGACTCATTAGCACATGGTTGTCTTTATAACATGTATGAGAGAGTTATGTACATGGGTATCAGGTCATTTCCCACACTATAAACCAGAAGGATTTGCACTGTGAAAAAGTAACACTATCCAGAATGAGCAGTTTCTTAGATTATGTGTCAGAGGCATCAAAAGATACATACACAGCTTTTAAATCAAAGAAGAAAAAATCCCAAGTGACTACTCTTGGAAGCCTACATCTAAATAATACATCATCATGTTCTACATACAGAAGTTCCATTACCTGAATTCATTCCACATCAAGGCAACAGTTAAGCTTATGCTAAAAAAAGGAGGAAATTATCTGGACTTAAAGCAAAAGAGAATACTGTAGCCCCCCCATTGTTTTCTGGGGGTACATTCCAAGATTCCTAGTGGCTGCCTGAAACCGCAGATAGTATGAACCCTATATATGCTATGTTTTTTCCTATACATATATTCCATGATAAAGTTTCATTAATAAATTAGGCACAGTAAGACATTAACAACAATAACAATAAAATATAACAATTACAACAATATACTGTAATTAAAAGTTATGCAAGTGTACTCTGTCTCTCTCTGATAATCTGATAATTGAGATGGTTACTAAGTGACTAACAGGTGGGTAGCGTGAATACACGGGGACAAGGGAATAATTCATATCTGGGCAGGATAGCATGAGATTTCATCACACTACTCAAAAGGGTGCACAATTTAAAACTTAGGAATTGTTTATTTCTGACACTTTCCATTTAATATTTTTGGACTACAGCTGACCACAGGTAACTGCAACCATGGAAAATGAAAAACCGTGGATAAGGGGGGACTACTGTATTTCCTGAATGATGATTCCAGAAAAAGTCACAACTCTCTAAATCTCAAAATTTCACAAGTGCAATAATGAAAGACGGTGAACAAGATCTAATGGGAGGATCTCCAGGATAGGAAAAGAGAGTAACATTATCTTCTAGTGAATATCAAGCTCTAAGATGGAGGAATAGAAAATGGGTAGCCAATCACCCTCTCCTCCCAAAAAACAAAAACCCAACCGTTTTCAGTTTTCTAATTATGGAAAGTGAGCAAGGGTAAAAAGGACTCTGGGTGTAGGGAACTAAACCAACCTAAACTGGTCAAATTCAACTTTTGACCAACTTCTGATAGGTTGCATCACCTAAAAGCAAACCACAATGGAAAAATGTCCCGGGGGGAAAGAACAACGGTCGAGTCAGAGAGGTCTATTTTTGCAGGTGATGCCAAAGAGGCTTACCAGAATATAATTCTCCTGTGAAAATTACTGTGTTGGCATAAAGATCAATTTTTAGTATCTTTACCTAACTCCATTTGAAATTTCATGATTCAATTTTCTCAACTTAGGCTGCAAAATTAAAATAACCTGGATATCTTTTAAAAACACCAACGTTCAGGTCCTCCCAGAACTTCTGTTTAATTGATCCAGGGTTGGGCCCAAAGACTGATAATATTTTTTAAAATATGGTACTAATTATGTAATAAAGTTAAGAACCACATGCTTGAAATAAAAGGTTAGTAGCTGCCATGCTTCATTAATAGCACACCACTGACCTCTATGGGCTAGGTTCTGTTTAGAAACCAATGATAAAAGCAGCAGCCACAGTCTAGAGGCCTTGTTGATAGCCTTTCTGAAATAACTGAGCTCTAATAACCCAGTACCAGGCAACCACATAACTCTAATCCTGGCCATATTTTAAATGGGGGTCTGGGTCAAATTCTACCACTCCTAGCAACACTATTCCTCCTAGGGAATAAAAGGTAGACCTTTAACAAAATAATTTCAAGAGTTTCTTGCCCTCCCTCAATTTCAGGCATAACAGGAGCCAGAAGTGTGGTTACTATTGATGTCAGGAGAAAAAAGCAACTGGGCTTACCAACTGGTATAGTTCAAACACCAAACTAAAGTGGTTCATAGTGGTCACAGATATTCTATGTTTTTACTATACAAAATGTGGTCTGTGAATCTGGGAGCTTGTGAGAAACACAGACAGGCCTCACCCCAGACCAACTAAATTAGAATTTGTCTTGTACAGGATCTCCAAGAGGTCTATATACACATTATAGTTTGAGAAGCACTGTTATAAGAATTCACTCAAGAAATTGTACTATCTATATAGATTAAGTGAAAACTTTAAGGATTATTTTCCTCTTTAAATTAGGTCATTTGCACAAGAACAATAAAAGCATTTTAAAAGCAGCATAGTCTACCGCTACCTTAGAAACTCATCTTCCATATAGTCAGATTTAGGAATTCCTTGTAATGCTCTCTTAAAAGGAACCTTGGTTCTCTGAGTGAATATACATTTAACCATGTACAGATCCAAAGCAAAAAAAAGGGGAGGGGGGCGGCTTTTAAAGTCAGAAAAAGCTAAAATTTAGAGTTACTTAGGGACACTACTGGCCTACATAGCCAAGGCTGTATAATATTTAGGAATCCAATTTACTCCTTACCCCCCAAAAGAACATCCTTTACAAAAAACAAAAAGAAAAAAGGTGCATGTATGATGTTGGCTACTACAATCTAAGGAAGTTCTAACAGTTTTTCTAACTAAAGTAGTACTTGCGAGAATTCTAACAGGTGAATAAATAGCTATGTAAAAAGGAGCACACTCATTAGTTTTAGGGGCCTGCAAGAGCTAATACAAAGCCAAAAAGATAAAACACATCTCTTTCCTTCCATCCAAAATGGGTCAAGAAGCAAGAGCACAGAATCCTGGGCCAGGCAATATCAAAACATAGGGCCTCTTTCTCCCCTCCATCCTTCAAACTTAACTTGTCATTCTTAGGTACAATGAACAAGCAGGGAAATGCATAAGTAGGGTTGTTAGCACATTAATTTGAGGAGGATATAACACTTAACCTGAGGTTGATGCATCAACAGAAAAGGACAAGCTATTTCAATGTTTATAAAGGATTTCTGGAAGTTGCCATGAATATTTCAATATTCATTTATCAGTTTCCTGAGTCTCTAAGGAGTCTATACAGCAATGCAGAATGATCATATGAGGAAGCTACTGTTCTTACATAATCAGTCAACTATATTCACTAAAGATATGAATATGAAAAGCAAATACTTATATTCCCAAGAAACACTAGAGGGCGGCTCATTTGTGTCACTATAAGCTGGAATTCAGAGTCTGGTCAGTGTAGACTCTGAAAGCAGTAACTTGCCATCAGTAAAATGCACAGCCCACAGAGATGTGACTATAACCCCATTTCCTTAGACTCTTTGCCAGCCAAAAAGTAAATGTACCTGTAGTGGGTGGCATAAATGCAAACTAGAATGCTGCTCATAAAGTAGAAGAGAAAATCTGGTGTATGTAGTAGAAAATAAGGTTGTTTTGTTTATGTAATCTCTGAGAACATACATTTTCGTATCTATGGCATCTGCCTTCTAATTTCTGATGTTCAGAAAGAAATCAGTTTGTCAGGCATCTTTCTAGTCATCAGGTTGACAAACATCCTATATGCAACTGTCTAATTCCATCACAGTTAAGTACCTAGTTTGCAGGGAGCCATGTGATGAAACCTGTTAATTTTCTGGCCTTCTCTACACAGATGAAAGGTCATCCTTAATATTTCTCATTTATTTTCTACAGCAGCAAAAACTAATTTTGGTTCCCATTGGTGGCACATATTCAGATACTCTGGACTTTGGAGCCTTTTAGTATTAGAATCCTGGAAGCTAATTAGATTGGAAGTATGACAGAGTGAGGGCGTGGGGAGGAGAAGAACCAATTAAGCAGTACTTCCCAACTGTAATAAAGGTATGTTTTTAATACAAATGGCTGCCTCAAAATCTTTTAGAGTCAGACAGGCCATACCCAATAAAATATTAAAAAGGCAAAGGTTTGAAAGCCTCAAGGGAGGATGATGTCTGTGAGGTCACTTAAAAGCTATTCAGGTGAAAAGGGGAACTACGGAGGCTATCCAGAGTTAAGAAGCAGGAGCAATAATGAACTCTGGAAAGGACATTAAACATTAAGATTGCTGAGTAGGCTGGTTAAACATCGAACGTTCTATTTAAAGGCAGGACAACAAAATAATCCTGTACACTTGCAGGCGTACCTCATACCACTGATGGACAGTATCATTAATTCTCTCAAGATAAATAATTTGGTCCTTTACCAACGGACAATTCTCTGCTAATCAAGGAAAGATCTAGTTCTAAAAATCTAAATAGCCCGGCCAGGCCTGGCTCAGAGGTTGAGCGTCGGCGTAGGATCCAGGCGATCGCGGTTAGATTCCCGGTCAGGGCACATGCCCGTGTTGTGGGCTCCACCCCCAGTTGGGGACGTGCAGGAGGCAGCCGATCAATGACTCTCTCATCATTGATGTTTCTATCTCTCTCTCTCCCTCTCCTTTCCTCTCTCTGAAATCAATAAAGATATATTTTAAAAATAAATAAATAAATAAAATAAAAATCGAAATAATTTAAAGTTCTTTAGCATATCAAGAATTAAAAACAACCAAGAGAAAGAAGGAAGAAAGGTGCTTACCAGACTATCTAGTCCTCCTCCCAAGAGATCCACTGCTCCCACCTGCATGGAGGACACCTGTGGCACATTGACTGGGGGACCGAGGTCAAGGTTTAAAAGGTCCCCTAGAAGGTCACCTTGAGAGGGAATAACCTGAGTCTGTTCCAGGTTGGTGGCAGTGGTGGTGCCAACAGGGCTGTCACCTGCATCAGTGCTATAGTCACACACACAAAGAAGGGAAAAGAGAAAAGTCAATTTCATCTGGGACATAACAACATGGCAACAAGTGTATGTCAGATATGTAAAACATTGGGGGGAAAAAACCTCTTAATTTATGATAATTTATTGATGTACATGAAGAGATAACAGCAATTCTTGTTATCAAAATATAGTTACTAAAATGAAAATAAATATATACTATATAACCTCATTAGTCAGTCAATATTGAGTACCTACTCTATGAGGGAGAACCATAATGAGAAGTCTGGGGAAATACAAAAGAAAGAAAGCAGTACATTTTCCGTCTTCAAATAACTTACACTCTAACAACAACAACAAAAATCAGCATTCATAAAATGACTGAAAAGCACATTCACTGTGTAACAGCAGAAACGAGCATTGTATAACAGCAGAAATGAACACTGTATGCGTGCCTGCATATGTCAGGATATAGATGAAAAACAAAACACAACCAGGTGGGGCTGACTCTAAAGGCTTCTGAGAATGGTTTTATGGCTAGATTTTGAAGAACAACATAGTTTGAGAAACTACCAGGGAGAGACCTTCCAAAAAGGAAGGGATGATTTGTGCAAAGGCACAGAAAGGACAATTTGACCTTAGGATGGTGAAAAATTATATTGGCAGGAGCAGAGACTGGGATTGGTAAGATTTGGGGGAAGACAACTTTGAAACTAGTCTGGAGTGTTAATTTTTTTATATGACAGACAATACAGAATCACTTTTATTTGTCGAACAAATAACTAAAAATAACATTAGAGCAGGGGTGGGGCATCTTTTTTCTGCCAAGGGCCATTTGGATATTTATAACATCATTCAAAGGCCATACAAAATTATCAACTTAAAAATTAGCTATGAAAAAATCTCCTAGATTTATTGAATTTTGAGTCCCACTTGCAGTTGCCTTGGCAGGGCCAGGTGTTCCCCACCCCTGCACTAGAGGAACATTATTCTAGCAGCTGTGTGTATAATGGACTGAAGCTGGGAGAATGGACATAAAGATCAGCTAAGAGTAATCTAAACTGCTACTGTCACTACACTAAAAATAAAAAGGAAGTGGTAAGCTCCAAGATATAATTAAAAGAAGTGGACAGAGGGAAGCGATTTTTTCAATAAATGGTGCTGAGTCAACTGGAAAAAATGAGCCTTTTTGACTCTGACTGCTCACAACATAAATAAAAATTAAAGAGATAAATGAGACAAATGTGAATGGGAAGATCTAGGAGAGTATCGTGATGACCCTGGAGTAGACAAAATTTTCTATAAAAAGTACTAACCATTTAAGAAAAACACTGATGGACTCGACTTCATTAAAATTAAGAACATCTTTTCTTCAAATGACACCATTAAGAGAGTGAGAGAAGGTATTCTTCACAGACTGGGAGAAAATGTTTGTCAATACACTTATCTGACAAATTACTTATATCCAAATTATACAATGAATCCCTACAAATCATTCAGTCATTATATAAAGAAATCCTACAAAGAAAGACAACTCATTGAAAAATAAGGAAAATACCAGGCATGTCACAAAAGGGGATATACTAGCAGTCTATAAAAATAACGAGGTACTTCATTTTTACTCATCAGGAAAATGCAAATTAAAACTTCAACAAGGTACCACTACATACCCACCAGAATGACTCAAAGTTAAATGACTGCCAATACACCAAGTGCCGTTGAGGATGTGAACCACCTAGAACTCTCACACATACACTGCTGGAAGGGGATACACTGGTACAATCACTTGCAGAAACTGGCAGTGTCTCCTGTAGCTAAATATACATCTATCCTATGACCCAGCAATTCCACTCCTAGGTGTATACACAAGAGAAATGAGTATATAAATCATTCATCTTGGTTGTATCGCAAGGCTCTTTCTGAACCAAAAGACATACAAGAATATTCACAGCAGCTTTATCCATTGGAGCCCCAAACTGGAAATAACCCAAAAGTACATAACAAAAGATACAAATAAATTGTAGCATATTTGGGCAATGGGACACTGTATATCAATAAGTAGGAATGCACAACTGGTAACACACAGAAATTATGTTGTATGAAAGAAGCCATATCCAGAAGAGTAACTACTGTGTGATTCCATTTATATGATTTTCAAGAAAAGGCAAAACTAAACTATAGTAATAGAAGTCGAAACAGTGGTTATCTCTGAAGGGTTGGTATTAACAGCAAAAGGGGTGTGAAGATTCTTCTAGAGTGCTGGAAATAGCCTTTTATCTGAATAGGGTGGTGGTTACATAAGTGTATACATATGTAAAAATTTATTGAGCTATACATTAAAAATCAGTGCACTATTTGTACTAAGATTATGATAAATATCAATTTAAAAAAACAGTTTACACCATGTTTTCATGTGATCCTCCCGAAAATAGAACCCTGTGTTTTGGTGACATTGCCACTTGCCCAAGATCATGCAACTAGTAATTAGTAAAGCTAACACTTGATCTGTCTTCTTATCTAGACCCCTCCTAGATAGAGGACCCCCACAGCTATGTTTAGTAGATAAATTCCCTAAGGGGAATAGAGAAGCACAGAAGAGAAGGTTCAGAATGAGCCTTGCGATACAACCAAGATTAATGATCAGAGAAGAGAATGAACACAGAACAGCAAAGATTAAAGAGAGAAATTATTAATTATTATTAAGGAATTATTAAAATCTAATTTTGTTAGGCTTGATAATATATTGTGATTTTTTAAAAGTCCTTATCTATTACAGATACCATTTAAAGTATTTCTGAGTGAAATGACATGAGGTCTGGGATTTAAAACACTCTAACTCCTCCCACTGCCACCCCAAAATTGTGGGGGTGATAAATGAAATATATAATTGGCAAAATAGTAATCACTGTTGAAGCTGAATGATGAATATACATGTTTGTTACACCATCCTATCTGGCATGTTTTCTAAAATTTATGTAATAGCTTTTTTTTTAAAAAAGGCAAAAAATTGTAAAAATTCCAATAATAAACAAATTTTTCTTAAAAAGTCTAGGTTTTGACAATACCTGAAAATAGAGGACTAAGAAGGATGAAGAATCAAACTCAGAGGACAAACAAAAACTAAGAAGCAAAAGAATAGGGATGCTCCTTATAATCACAGAGGAACCTGGAGGAGTGATGGGAAAAATAATATGCTGTTTTGAATTCTGTTAAGTTTTAAGTAAAAAAACACACACACACACAAACCACAAGAAAAGAAGTCCAACAGACAGCTAAAGACAAGGGATTGGCAGTCAAGAGTTAGAGAGGATGACAATGGTGGGGAGAGGGACTGGGGAGGGGGAAGGAACTGGGTGGAACGGGTCATTGGGGAGAAAAAGGGACATCTGTAATATTTTAAACAATAATAAAATTAAAAAAAAAAAAAAGAGAGGTCAACTTGGGAAGAAATTCATATACACATCTCAGGGGAAATCAGCGGAGTAACAAAGGGCTGTGGTGTTAAGAGCAAGGGTCTAGATAAGAAGACAGATCAAGTGTTGGCTTTACTAATTACTAGTTGCATGATCCTGGGCAAGTAGCAATGTCACCAAAACACAGGGTTCTATTTTTGGGAGGATCACACGAAAACCTGGTGTAAACTGTAAAGCTTTGCAATATATCAGTGTAGTTGTGTTTAGTAGATAAGTTCCCTATGGGGAATATATAGAGATACACAGAAGAGAAGGTTCAGAAAGAGCTTGCGATACAGCCAAGACGAATGATCATAGAAGAGAATGAACACAGCACTGCAAAGAGTAAAACAAGAAAAACAATCTAAGAAAGATAACTTAGGAGGAAAAGTGTCAAGAAAGCTGAGATGTAAAATTATCTAAATAGGGGACAGGGGTGGTGGTGGTGGTGCAAATATAGCCAAAAATTAATTAAGAAGTCAAAAGGGGAAGCAATTTCATATATACCTGTCAAGAAATATATGAAATCACCACAAATGATATTTCTCTGCATATGAAAATTCTATCATCTTATGACATGTGCCATTTAGAAAATGTGACAGAACACATTTATCAGTACCTCTAAATAGAAGGTACATAACAATGCACATATTTTTCTTCACTAGAATAGAAAGAGTATTATGAGAAGATAAAGTGAGTTAGATGAAAAGAAGTACGATTCTAGATTCTACAAGTTTAAGAATATCGTAAATCATTATGCATTCTTTCTAAACGAAAAATACAAGAAAATTAACATGAAAATGTTTCCCATTGTGAACTTCATTACTGTTATCAAAGCAATATTTTCAAAGGGTGAGATTTTTCTAAATTAGACAACTATTTACCATCTCACCCCCAAAGAGCAGCTGACAAGTATAGAAATCAATACCCAACTGAACTAAACATTTTTAAACCTCTAGAAGGGACAGAATAAGGTGTTACAGTGTTACTGTATTGCACATCAGATGCGTCTTACTTAACCTTATGCTGCAGAAGAGAGCTAGGTAATGCCATGCAGCAATATAGCATCTTATTTATTTCAAAGAAAAACTTATTTCGGCATTTGTGTTTCCTTTAAAAACACAAAACAAGCACAAATGGACAAAAGGAGGTTATCCAAAAAGGATTCACATAAGGAATTGTGACGGTAACAAATTAAAGGCTATTAATCAGATAAGACCTTATGTAAGAGACTGTTTCTTTTTGCATAGTTTAATATTGTTTTTTTCCTTGTGTTCTAGAGAAAGGGCTGTTTTTGTTTCTTGATTTCTTTCACTTTCCCCCTTCCATTTGAGGGTCAAAAGTTATTTTAAAAAAACGTAATTTAAATGGCATATAAATATTGCTACAGAGGCAAATTACAACAGAAAATCCATATCTATTATCAAAACTTGAAGCACAGATTGGGAGATGTACTTAGAAGTCACATCGTCATATCTAGAGAATATTAAATATTTTAAGGCCTAACCCTCATAAAGGCACAGTCTGCTATGGGTGAAAATCACAGCACTTTCCCTAAAAACAGATTCAACCCAATTAAAGGCTAATGAAAGATTAATAATTATTTTCTTTGGTATTGCCCTTTCCTTGTTCATCTGTAACCATTTTATTAAAATGGAGCCCAAAATGTGGACTATACTAATTTGTAAAGCAATAAATCCTACATTCTGGCTTAAACAGCAATATATATTAGACAACAGTATGGAAGTGCAATTACTCCAACCACTTTGGGATCAAATTCTACTTAGATTTAAGGATTATTATGATTAATGAAGGAAGGAGATTCTGAAACAATTATACCCATAAAAGCACTTATTAGAGTACTGCTCCTCCCAAATTAAAATTTTAAGATGGCTAAAAAGCAAGAGTTCCATGTTATCTGAGAGCTTGTTCACAACAAAATTTCTTACTAAGACAACTTAATTTGGCAAAAAAGGTACAGGTAACTGAAAAACTGTGTCTACACAGAATCTACGCTGCTTTTATGAAACAATTCCTGCAAATATTATTTTAGTAACAGCTTTATAGCACAGGAGAAGCAGTATCTGCTATCACTGTCCGTAGACTTCAACCAAAGTTACAGCAAAGGATTAAGATAGCTAAGCGTATGTAGGCTTTTTTCCCAAGTTTTCAACTCTGGGAAGATTTCTAGCCTCACCTTATTGGAGACTTAAGTAACTTTCAAACTTTATCAGTTTAGATGAGCTTCACAATTTCCTAACCCATAATCTTATCAACTCCTAGATTAGAACAGAGAGGCCTTTTACCCATGGTGTGCATGTGGTCACCGGTATTCACACAGAGCCCTCAGGGCAGTATAGTAGAGGTTTGCTATCCATTTTGCAAACCTACCAGGTAATAAAAGCATGAGGAAGACCAACTCTGTCTAAGCAGAGTCACTTCTCACTCAAATCTAGTTCACCTGCTTACCTTCCATGATGTATTGGCAAGTGTTTGCGATGGATTCCGTGACTTCCTTCCACAAAAGCATTGGGAGGTTTGTGGTACACCGAGGCCAAAGAACCAATGTGGCAGATTAGCTCATCCAACAGAGTTGGCTCAATAAGATCTGTCTCCTCAGAGATCAGTGGCTTCTCAGACAAGACTACTTCTTTGGCTGTAACAGGGTCCGTTGAGAGAAGCCGCCAATAAATATAGCCCCTATCTCGAAGATCAGGATTATCAGAATCCTAATGAAAAGAGAAAGGCAAGAAGGTTTAAATGAAGCTTTTCTCAATACAGAAACCCAAACTGCTGGATTTATTATCAAGGTAATGCTGTAGTGATTTAAACACAGTTGGCTGTCAAGACTCAACTTAGATTCAATATAGTTTTAACACAGTCATAATTCTATAACCTCTATGTTTTAATGAATTTAAACATAAATTGAGATGGCTTAGTTTTAAAACTCAAATTCAAAACGAAATCAGGAAAAGGAAAATAAAGCTTAATCTAGTAAAAAATTAACTGATGAAATGGCTTTGGGACATAAAAATGATTTTTAGCTGCTATAAATATTAGCAGGATTATTCATGAAATATATAATTTCACCCATACCTTCTTTCTTCACTCAAATATTCAAGTATCTCCTATGGAGATACTGTCTAGGCCCTGAAAATAGAGATAACAACCAACAGTGCCTGACTTTAAGGAGCTCAAAGGGTATTAATTATTATAATATAGTATGACATATTACTATTATTGAAATAATAAAAAACTGTTAAAGAGAGCACAGGGTGGCACTTGAACTTAATGGTCTTGCTTTCCTGTGGTAGTTTTAAAATAATTTTTACATGCTCATCACTAAAACAATGTTTTATCAATGCCACATCACAATTTAGAAGTGTATAATATAAAAGTAAGTCTCCTCCAATTATCCAGCCCTTCCCCACCACAACTATCCATCCCCAAAATAGCCATGCTAACAGTGTGTTATTTATTTTTCCAGACAGCCCCCACAAATATGCATATTTATTTTACATAAAACCAGCTTCATACTACATATACTGCTCTGCACGTTGCTTTCCATACTGGCACACACAGCTGCAGTTTGCCACTGTATATGCAGCACTCATTATTTACTAGTGCCCTACTGATGGACATTTAGATTGTTGCCTCTTTGCCTATCTATGTATGGTTGTGATCCTTACAAAGTGGCAATAAATATCCTGGTATCTACCTCTCAGAGTAAGTCTATATGGAGGCATTTATTTATGCACAACTTGTTCCAGCAGTATCCTGCTATTAAAAGCAACAATAAGTCCCTGTTTCAATTTCTGTATTTAAAACACACATACAAAAATGTTCTCTTTAAACTAGGCCAGTATGAGGGCTTCCATATGAGTTATAAGTAAATAGATGAACCAGTTCATGATTTAGCCACTTAAGGCACATATCATTCAGCTCAATAACAGCAATGATCCCGATGGTTTTGACTACATGGTTTAAAATGTTTTTCCTTAGTCATATATTGTTTAATTTGCACTCATACTGGGTTTCTGGTTAAAGACAAATAACCATAACACTGAGATACAGCAAGTTAGTAGAGTATAAACATGCTAAATTTTATGGCAAGTTAATCTTGACCACATTCATAGCTTGCGTTGTTCTAATGGAAATGAATATATATATACATCATATATCGTATCAAAATGTTCACAGTATTTGAAAAGCCAGGGTTAAAAAAGGGAAAACAGTGATAACACCCAACTTAGATGATTCTGTTTGAATTGTGTTGTGGAGGGTAAACTGCTCCTGAGGAAGTATTTATAAATATCAGCCTAAAACCGTCTCACTTAGTTTTTCATTTTGGAAACAAAGCTCGAACATTATAAAATATAAACAAGTTGATATTTTAAAAAGAGCAGAATACAAGTTTCTTAAAATATCAGGTCAGAAAAGCAATCCCTCCTCTGGTTTTTGTTGATATATAAATTAAAATTTAATCTATATATTCATTCCCCAAAGCACACCATTTAAAATTTGTAGACTAGCTATGCTTTCTATTACATAATTAAATGAACACTGTACATCACTTAACTGGGAAAATTTGATTTGTCTTTATAGAATAGTAATATTATTAGAGGTATTAATATAAACTTTATATTACAGTTTAATCAGATACTAATCAAAATAAAATACTTTTATTTCAAATTCTCTTATATATCATGTGCATATTTAATCAAATGGCAAAAAAAACCCCTTCTGTCTGGATTGTATACAATACAAAATTATATACTTCTGTGAAAAAACTTTAGGAGTCCCTCACAAATTCAAAACACTGCAATAGGGCAAACTGTTAGAGACAGAATCACTGGATCAAAGGATATACGCAGTATAAATCTTAATAGACACTGACTTTAAAAATATAGTTCTAAATAATTTTCAATTCAGTTTGCATTCACAAACAGTAACTACTATGAGTTTGTCATTGTGCACATTTGTCCCAAAGTGTTACTTTTCTAAATGTATCTTTATTGTTAAAAGTACTACAGATGTCCCCTTTTTGTCCCACAGTGGTTTAAAAAGACACTAAAATTTCACTCACAAATAAATGTATCAATTTATGCTATTGAAAACACTGCTTAATTTCAGGGACATTAAAAATTTTCTGCTGTACTAATTAAAAATATATATTTCTATGAAAAATGAGTGTAAATTTTCCAAGATTGAAAGTCAAAAGTAGGCAAAGAGCTCCACTATTCAAACTCCACTGTTCTGAGGACTGATTCATCAGGCCAACCATAAGATGGACATCAGTGCCTCACTATCACACGGAAGCCACAATAAATCAGGCCCTGTCAAGACTTGTGACACGAAAACAGAACCTTTTAATCATTTTAATGTATCACTATATGTTTGGTGACTCAGAAAATTTGGTTTTGGATCTACTATACTGTTAGCCCCATAGACCCTCATCAGGATCTCAAGAAAATAGTCTATTTCTAAAAATTTGAGAGTTTCCAAAACAATTCTTACCAGGCAAGCTCTAAAAACAGTAATTCTTAATTTATAATGTGCATCAGCATTTACACACCAGGAAAGCCACTGAAAGCATAGATATGAGTGCCAAACTACAAAGATTCTGATTCATTATGTCAGAAGTGGGGTCCAAGAATTTGCATTTTTAAACAGGCAGCACAGGTGACTTTTGATGATGGTGGTCTCCACTTCATAGATAGAAAACACTAAGATGAAGACTTCTCTTCTATGTACTATGCAAAAAGTAATTACTAAAGCCTGGAAATTTCTGTGTGTATTCTTCGCTAATTCCTCTATAACTATCAAAGCAAAAAAGACAAATCTTTGAAATGAAGCCATGATTCAAGGGTTGGTTTTCTTTTCCTCTAATAATATTTCTAACTATATCACCATTTTATTTAAAATTAGAAGCACAAAGATTTTACCTATACTTCACTGAACTGTCAGCATAGGTAAAGAATAGTATTAATGAACTCTACTATAGAGATAGGAGAACAGCTATATGAGAAAGAAATTTGCTCAGTTGTGTCCTGAACCAGTGGACATAGCAGAAACAGAACCCTACCACCCAATTCAAATTAACACAGTTCAGCAGATCATACTGCCCTCAACTTAAATTGGTACTTACCAGCGATAAATATCAGGTTCTTATTTTACAAACTTGAGAAAAAAATTCCAACTTCCAGTGGAAAAGACTTATATAAATGTGCTTGTCCTTTTACGCTAACTACTCAGATCTCATTAACTGGACCAAAAGAGCAAGTTCAGAGAAACTGCTTAATTATTTATAGCCAAATATGAAATAATCATCAACAATGATCTTAAAACCACTAAGTTCACGTATACATGCTGGCTGATACACAACAGTGCTTCAGGCCACCAAGCAGGCACTGGGTATTCTTAGTCATTCTTAACCTTCCGACTAGAGCAGCAGCACAGCACGTGAATAAGGGCAAAGACTCTGGAACCAGGCTGCCTGGTTTGAGTCCAACTCCACCCCATACTAACTGGGCCTAGCTGTCTCAGTTTCCTCATTTGTAAAATAGAATAGTCACAGTACTGAGATTGAGTTGACATGTAAAGTGCTTACTACAATGCCTGGTACATAGTAATCACTTATTTATACCCTGCCCTGTTCTAAAAAGAAATTTACAAGTTTACGAAAATGCATCTAAGGTTAGAAGGCATAAATCAGAAATAGAGGAAGAAAAATGCATGCTACAAAGACCTACACATTTTCTCTCAGAGATCCTTAAATTTGCTTCTCAGGTTTGAACAACTGATATGAAAAAGAAATCTAGCCAGGTAAGTTATTCAGAGAGGCAGTTAACTAACTATGTATCAATGCACAGAAGAATCCAAAACTGGCTTATACATAACAGTGCTTCAGGCCGCAAAGCAGGGAATGGGTATTCTCAAAGGAATTTAGAGGAATTTGTTTGATAGGATCTCATAAAGAAGAAAACACATAAATGAACAATGACTCTGACAACAACAGATCCAAACAGGATAGCTTCTCGTGACGACACTATAGGATGATGGTACCAGTACAGGGTGAGCAAAGGTAGGTTTACAGGTGTGAGTTCACAAAACATGGAGTTAATAGAGCTAATCATGACCTGCATGTCTTTTTCCATACAAATAACTATACAACTATAAACCTATTTTTGCCCACCCCTGTATATAATAGGCATTGTTTTTATATTTTACATGATCTAAAGACTGGTGAACCCTTCCAATTAAAACCTCCCCAAATGAAACCTTCTTGGGGAGTTTCACCACTTCCTACCATTTAAAATCAACTCCTTTGTTTTTCCAGATTTCTTACCTGTGTTGCCAAACTCAAGACCTGCTGTACCAGCTCCTGTGTTTCTGATGGTTTCTTGAGAAACAGCTTCACTATGGCAGTAAGTAGAGTGAGCTGCACCTAAGCAGACATACTTTAATAAATAAAATGAAAGGCATTTGCATTCTTCATATCATTTCCCCAACTATGAATTATTATGGGGTCTTTCTGATTTTGATTAAGAGACAAAGATTAAAACTAAGCCAATATCAATAATAGCAGTCAAAGGTATCCATCAACTGAAAACTCACTAGCCTCCTATTCCCAAACTGCATTTTTGGCATCAAAAATTGCTTATCTGTCTCTGGCCCAGATAATTACCTGTATTTCTTTCTTTTTGAAAATATATCTTTATTGATTTCAGAGAGAGGAAGGGAGTGGGAAAGACAGATAGAAACATCAATGATTAAAAAGTCGTCATTGATCAGCTGCCTCCCGCATGCCCATGACTGGAAATTAAGCCAGCAACCTGGGCATGTGCCCTGACCGGGAATCAAACTTCGTTCTCCTGGATCCTAGGTCAGTGCTCAACTGCTGAGCCATGCCAGGCTGGGCATTACCTGTATTTCTTAAAGTACATGCTAACATTGTGATGACAACAGAACTGGTTTCTGACCAAGTCCTTCATTATTTACTTCCACCAAAAGCTATAATTTTGGGGGAGCTAGGAAATCACTGGGGGGAAAAGCAGAGATAGTAGGTTTATGCCAGATCACAGCCAATTAAGAGTGGGGTGCTGGCCCTGCCTGGTGTTTCTCAATGGTTAGAGCACCGGCCTGTGCACTGGAGGGTTGCAGGTCCGATTCCCACCCCCAATCAGGGTGTGCGTAGGAGGCACCAATCAATGTGTCCCTCTCACATTGATGTTTCTCTCTCCCCCAACCCTCCCCCCCTTCCACTCTCTCTAAAATCAATGGAAATATATCCTTACTCTTTGGGTGAGGATTAAAAAAAAAAAAGAGTGGGGTGCTGAACCACAAGGCTCCTGGCTTGCATGTGTTCCTTGTAAAGGCCTATTAAAATTACCATGGTGAATTACACACATAAACTTTAATTTGCAGTAAGCACAAATGCTAGGGGAAAAGGATTGAATAATTTATCTGCTTCTCTGGGCCTGGGTCCTAAGGTCAGGTCTCTCAATTTTGGTAGAGAAGAGATGAAGATGGAAAGGAGTATAACCATCCACAGAGAATCTTTTCAAACTGCATAGGCCAGCACTCACCCAAGTCTCAGGTGAAAACACTTGCTGTAATAAGCCATTAACTATCACTAACAGGAACGGGTAATCATCTTTAGGTGGCAGAAAATGAAAAGATATTTACTGCTCTAAGCCAGTAGTTGTCAAAGTGTGTGGTTCTAGAGCAGCAATAGCAGCACCACCACCCTGAACCTTTTAAGAAAGGAAAATGCTTAGGCCCTTCTCAGACCTACTGAGTCAGAAACTCTAGGGGTGGAGGCCCATCAACCTGTGCTTTAGCCAGCTTTCCAGATATTTCTGAGGCTAAAGTTTGAGAACCACTGGTCTAAGTTAGGTAGGTTTGTTTCACCCGAAATAAGCACAACTAAAATAACTCATCCTTTTTGGGAGAAAAATAAATATATAAACCTCTCTCACATGAAACTGCTGAACCTCTACTTTCCTTGAAATCTTCTCAAAAAGATATATGACATAGGATATAGATGAACACTTACCTGGGTGCTCTCATCATGAAAACCCTCCAGGAAGCTCTCTAGTAACTCATCTGCATTGTCAATTCGTTCAGCATATTCTCCCACAATCCAAATCATAGCTGCTCGCGCGTCTGGCTCATCCAGAGAGTCTAAGTTCTCACACAAAGTGGCAATGATACTTTCATACCTGATATAACAAAATGGACTGTAGTTAATGAGGGCAAAACTGGGAGTGTGCAGGAGGCAATCAATCGATGTGTCCCTCTCACATCGATGTTTCTCTGTCTCTCTCTCTCCCCCCCCCCCTTTCTAAAAATCAACAGAAAAAATACCCTTGGGGGAGGATTAACAAAAAACAAAAACAAACAAAAGCAAACAAACAAATAAAAACTGAGACATTTCCCAGAGTGAGAAGGAGCACAATCATTAATAATGCCTGGTAACAGGAGGAAACTGGGATTATACCTGGACAACCTGGAATATATGGGTATCCTATTTAATAGTAACTTTGCCACCAAAGAACCTGGTTAACTTCAGTATATGCCAATCAACAGTGTATATTCACACAGAGTTTAAATTCTTCTAAAAGTAATAAAACAGGGTGAAAAATCAGGTTTTAACCCGTGCTAACCATCTTATATGTTTCTGATTTTAATAAAGTACCAGTTACACTACAAAAAATAATTCTTACCTAGCCAATTTCAAAGTGTCTTACTTAAACATTTCCTAAATGATCTGAGGAAGAGGAGTAAAAGTATTTGGACATACTTATTTGGGTACTTGCGGAAGATGTCCCTGATGACAACAATTGCCTCTTGAACCACATAATTTACTTTGGTCTGGATGAGATCAAGCAACGTGCTTACACAACGTTCTGCAGATTGCTGTGAAGAGGAACATAATAAGAGAAGTTGGATGCTCTATCCAATAATATAACCTCAATATAAAAAAAAAATCTGAAACACACAGGTGCATCAACTAAACCAGACTAAAAGATCAGGCACTTAATTTGACCAAGCTATACTAGAGGCTGGACTATCTGATGGAGATATACAGAAGTTCTAGATATACTACAAATTTTATTCACTACAAACATATACTGACAGTGAGTCCATTCAAATGAAAAGAGCCATCTTGTACATCCAGGAGAATAAAAATGGGAATAAAGCAAGGTAGGAGGTGTTTATCTGAAGTTTATGTACGAGTGGAGACCAGAAGGCGACTTTAAATCTCTTGAAATGAAATTGCCGAACTTCATATGTGCATACAAACATATTTTCCAGGGAGAGAGTCCACAGCTTTCATTGTAGTTTCAAAGTTATCTGTGACTCAAAAAAGTAAGAAGAATTTGTCATCTTTTGGGCTGTAAACCAAAAGTCTATGGCCTCAGGTAAATTGCAATTTTCCACAGCCTACAGTTCATCTATAAGATAGAATCTAGTAATCTTTCATCGATGAAGGGAATATGAAAGAATACAAGTGATAAAATTAATGTATTGAAGCTGTGAGTCACAGTTTTTAAAAGGAGATGGGCTCCAGAAGAGAGATCTAAAAATCAAGAACTAATTTATCATATATTATAATACACTATGATAGGTCACTCCAATACATGTCTCCTGATAAGATGCAATGGAAAGTACACAGCAACACCTAAAAGGCATACTTGCCAAAAACATTAAATATAAATATTACCAAGCCTCTACATTTAATTACATGAAGGGGATGGAGGACTGAGAAAACCCTAAAATACAACCAGCCAAAAATCCAGACTCAGAAATTCTATAAGCCTAATGACCTAGCCCCTTCAAAAAATGGTGCCAAAAGAGGTAAATAAAGACTTAAGAGATACATAACCAAATGCAATGTGTGGATCATGTTTAGATTTTGATTTGAACAAGCCACCTATAAAAAGGAATTTAGATACAATTAGAAAAAATTGAACATGGCATGGGTGTTCGATTAAATTAAGAATTATTGTTAGTTTTTGGGTGTGGCAATGGTATTGTGACAATATATTTTTGTAAAGGACCTTATCTATTAGATATTACACACTAAACTACTCTAGTAAGATCATACCTGGGATTTGCATGAAAATACAATCATACCCCACTCCTTTTTAAAGTGAGAGAGAGAAGAAGAGAAAACAGGGAGAAATATTGATGTTTGTCCAAGATGGATGACAGGTACGTGAGAGCTCAATAATCAATTTTACTTTAGCATATGCCTCAAATTTTCTCTAATAAAATCTTTTAAATGTACTATAATAATTTAAACCATTCCAACCAATTTAATGAAAACAAAATTGGATCTTGAGGATATTTATATGAAGTCATATATACAATGATTCTGTTGGACCATGAAATGATTCTGCCATCTTTTATATATATTTTTGGATTCTGTTTTATTCATTTTCAGCTAGTAATTCCTGTGCTGTTATTACAACAGCAAAATAGATTTAAAAAATTTAATATATGCTGTGATAAATTTAAGTGTGTAGGATATAGGCTGCCATAAGATTAAATTATTATAAATTAGGTAATACAAATAAAGTGCTTATCACAGGGTTTGATATAACACTAACATCTAGTAAGCCCTTAGAATCTATTTTCCCCCCAAGAAATATCATTATTATAATAGAGACAAACAAAAGGACATTTCCCATGATGCATGAACATTGAAAAACATATGTCTGGGATAGTAATTTTTCAGCAAATTGTCACTGCAACCATATTGCGTTTGATTTAAAAAAAAAACTACCAATAAAACAGTATGGTAGAGGGGCAAAAATAAACATGCAATCACTGTATATATAAAAACATCCAGAAACAGGGAAACACATACGCAGATATAAAATTTAGTATACGATGAAGACAACATTTCATAACAGTAAAGAGAAGATGATTTGTTCTGGTGTTTGATCGCCACACTCATACCTTTCACCAAAATTATTTCCATTATTTTAATTATTGATTAAAAACATCTTTAAATGTAAAAACAAAATCATTGCCATACAAGTAGAAGATAAAGGTGAATTTTACATAACTTTGAGGTGGAGCACAATTTTCTAGGTGTGGTACTAAAGATACCATTGAAAAAACTGATAGAACTCTAAGAAAATGTAAATTACTGTGTATTAAAAAGTCTAATGAAATCAAAAGGAAAACAAATTGGAAAAATAACTGCCAATGAAATGAAGGGTTAATATCTTTAATTACAAAGGATATTTAAAATAATCAACATGGAAAATATAACTCACTGGAAAAAGATGCATAGGACATGAACAAGCAATTCCAAACGGTTAACACAAGCATCATGGAAAAAATGTTCACCTCAACCAGAGTTCAAAGACTTGGCTACAAGGATCCTCCTTATACCATTAAATGGAAAAAAGAACAGAAACAACTTTAAAGTCCTATAATAAAGGGAAAGGGTAAATAAATTATGAAGCCATCACATATATGTCTATAAACCACTAAAAATGATGTGAAATGTTATCAGTAACATGGAAAAGTGTCCATGTATAAGTGAAAAAAGGAGATTAAAAAACAAAAGTATATAGTATTCGTAGAATGATCTCATTTTTGTAAAAAATAAATCTGTTTATGGAGGACTATATAAACAAAGATTTAAAATCATGTTCTCATCACCTCTGGGAGAATAGAATGGGGGTAGGAGAAAGCAGAGTGTTCTATTTTCATTTAATGTGTCATATTTTTATGATTTTATGTAATAAACATATACAGCTTTCTTAAGAAAATATAGTTTTTGTTTGTTTTTAAATTAAGGAATGAGACACAAACCCATATCTTATCCTGATCTATAAAAATCCTAAATGGTAAACACCACAGAACAGAACATTAGGAAGTGAAGAACTCCTGGTATTAACTTACTGCCTTAATCTCTCTCAAATAGCATCACTTGATTTTATTTGGAAAACTAAGAAAGGCCAGGGCTTGTTTACCTCCTCCTTAAAGAAATAGATATATACTGTAAGAGTATACAATTTTAATTTGTCAATCGTACTTCAATAAAGCCAGGGGGAAAAGTAAAATCTATTTTTAAAAAGAAACAAAAATTGGCAAAAGTTACTGAAAAAAGAGTACTATGGGATTGCTTTTTCAGTGCTATTTATTGACACAAAAGCTTACTGCTTAATCTTTAATCTAACCAATTTAATATAACAAAATTACATGTTTTTTTCACCTAAGGATTCTTATAGCAACATAGAAACACCTATATTTACAGTCACGATAAAAATACAACTCCAATTCTGAAAAACCCCTTGAACTTTCCAACAGGCCCTGTTCTCTTAGCTAAGAACTAAACTAAAATTTATTTTTTGTCTTGTCATAACTCTGAAACCAGCTACACATTAAAAAAGGGTAAGATGCCCTGAAAGAAAATGGTAGCTCAGTTTACAAGCTACACAGAAAGTCTATTACAATTCCCTTGCTGGTTCTCCCCCTTGTCCCAAGGATGGGTTAGTTAAAAACAGGCAATCATCGCCTCTCGTGCCCCAATAACTGTTTGGGCTAGGCAATTCTTTCCAACTGATAACTTTCATGATTGAAACAGTTCTAGGAAAAGTTCTAAGGCAAATCTAGGCAACCTGAGATAAGAGAACATTAGATGAAAGGCAGGATTCTTGAAGGCTGATCTTAAGCTTCCTGAGATAGTTCATGCCTCACATACTCCCACCAGGGCACCCTGTGAGTCAAGGAAGATGTGAAAGCCATCAGAAGCTTATCTTTTCCAGATTATAGACAACTTTTCAATTAGTCACAAGAGATGGCAGTAATAGTCTCTGGAATTTAGGAGCTCTGAGAACACTTTAGTAATTCCAGGGATAGAAAATCGTTTTAGCTTTGCAATGGGATATAATTTTGTATGGCTCTTTAGAATTTTGTTAGAAAGGTCAATAAGACAATGACAGTTCATTTTGGCAAGCTAAAAATGACTCTTATGCTACTAAAATCTCTGAAAATTGTCTACATTAACAGCAATGTAGGTGGCTATATCCCAATAAAAAGGAAAAGGTGCCCAGCTGGCGTGGCTCAGTGGATTGAGTGTTGTCCTGTGCACCAAGAGGCCGCTGGTATGATTCCCAGTTGTATATGCCCAGGTGGTGGATTCGATCCCCAGTAGGGGGCGTGCAGGAGGCAGTTGATCGATGTTTCTATCTCTTTCCCTCTCTAAAATATCAATAAAATCCCAGCCGGGTGTGGCTCAGCAGTTGAGTATAGACCTAGGACCCAGGAGATCGACGTTCCATTCCCAGTCAGGGCACATGCCTGGGTTGTGGGCTCAATTCCCAGTTGGGGGCATGCAGGAGGCAGCTGATCACTGAAGACTCATCACTGATGTTTCTATCTCTCTCTCCCCCTCTCCCTTCCTCTCTCTGAAATCAATAAAGATGTATTTTTTAAAATATCAATAAAAATATATGTATATTTTTTAAAAAGGTAAGTAGGTAAAGTGTGATGAGAGTAAAAAGATGTATCAAGATCCAATAAACAGACTTTCCCATTTCTCAAATGGAGCAACAGAAGTGTATTAAATATCTGAAGCAACTGAGCTAGCAGAACCAGGAGTAGAAACCAGGACTAATTTACTTCTTGCTATAACAACTAGTTTACTAAATGATTTATCAATGTTAATTTCATGAAGCACCACTGACTTGAATAAAAACAAGAAAGGACAATTAGGAACCTGGCTTTCATAGATGCTTCTCTGACAGCATGTTTCCTTCTGTTCCCATGTAGTACTAGTCATACTGTGCATATTATTTTAGTATCCTTGAGTAGTCATGTGGCCCAACCCTCACCTCTAAACAGAATTGCATATAGTCAAGTACCAAGAACAAATATGGAACTCTGAATCCAAAATAAAATGGACAGAAGCCATCATTAATTTCAACAAATTTCTGAATGAGGAAAAACAAATGGAGAACTGGAGAGGGATGAAGCAGGCAATGTAATCATAGCCCATTATCCTTGTTAGAAAGCTGCAACCAAGTTATAAACAAATCTGCCCTTTAAAACCACAGAGAGGCTCTTCAAGACGACTTTCAACTAAAGACCAACTCACTGTCCTAAAGCAGAAACCTGCTAGCTGACAGCCCTGCCCATGTACACAGAAGTCCTGATGAACTTATGTCATTGTTAAGTATAAATGGACTACACTTTACTACGTGCATGGTATATGCCCTAATTAAAAACTGAGTATAGACATGTAACCGTCACCACGCCATTCTCTAGATAATTAAATTCAAACTGCAGAAACATAAAAAACCGTAATTCATAATCCCAGAGATTCAAGAGCTACTAGAACCACAAAGAAAGGAATGCTATGAGAAAAGTACCAGTAACAAGAAAGAACAATGGAGGGAGGTTGTATGGAACAACGGCTGTACAGACGCCAAGAAGGAAACCAGTCAGGCTGGAGCGAGCCAGAGGACAGAGGGTTGGAAGAAGAGTCTAAGGCAACAAGAGGTCTACACACTTGATATTATGTTTGAAAAGCTGGAAAAAGGTAGGGGTGCAATGAAGATACACAATGCAAGAAGAAAAGGCCATTATAGAAACTCTAGAAAAAACAAGTCTCTAAGAAAAGAAAATATAATCATTTGCTTGGAATGAGCCCTACATATTTAGTCATAATATGCATAGTAAGTTTTGCAAGCCTGTAGTTGACAGAACAAGAAACGCAGGTATGTTATCTCAATTTACAAAGATAATCAATATTGGAACAAAAAAACCCTCATGAGATAACTACACTGGAAAATAGGAGAAGCAGGAAAGATGGGGTGTATATGGACTAAGATGCTCATCTCACAGCAGAAAGTTAACAATGGCTATAGTTGGTAAATCAATAAATAACAGCATAAGTACATTATTTAGAGATATGTAAATATCTCTAAAGAATAACTAAAACCAGAAACATGATTAAAATGATTCCCGCTGGAAGAGAGGAACCAGGAACAGCTGCTTTTCACTCAAAATTCTTTAATATTTTAACTGTGCTCTTTATTATTATGGTAAACTCTAAAAAATGTATTTTAAAGAAAGGAGTAAAGAGAACACTCAGAGTCCCACAACATGATCACAACTACCATCAGACACTTGCCTCCACCTTGATGGCACACCGTCCAATGGCCCGCACAGCTTTGCGAACGAAGTCAACATCCACCTCTGTGGCATATTCCTTCAGTTCTGCCAGAACCTGTTAAACATCCAGGAGGTGAACAAGCATCAAGGATTCTCAAACAGCAATTCAATGGCCTAACTTTTTCTGAAGGCAAGACCTTAAGATCTAAGTCGTTATAAACTCGAGTCTACATAAAGTCTGACCTGAGCAATATTGGCTTGGGATGCCAAACGAATCATGATGTCCAACTTCTCCAGTTTAACATAGATGGGATCATTATACTTCACAAAGAAGACTTTGATTTCCTGCTTTAAGATTTCAGGCCTGTGATACATAGAAACACAAGATAAGGAAGGTGAGGCATTTATAGATATCTCCTTCTGAATCTGTATTAATGGCTCCTCTATGCCTCCCTGCTCTCCTCCCATCCCCCCCCCTAGGAGAAAAAGCAGCCAACCCCCCACATCCTCTGTTCTTATCAGTTCTGCTTAGCAGACTAGTTTTATCCTTTAAAGGGTCAGGGTACACACAGTCAAGAACTGCTGGTAGAAAAGCAATCTTGCTCTACACGACAGCCTGAACCATATTAAGCAGGTACTAGCTAGTATGCTATTAAAAGACCCCTCAGGAAACAAGCTGCATTGTAGAGGAACAACAGGCATTTATTATAGGAACACTCCAAAATAAATCGCTAGCCTCCTGACCCAGGGCAAGCTGTTCAGCCATACAACACTATCATTTCTATACATTAAAAAGAGCTCAACAATGGCCTCTTTAATATTGATATTAAGCTTAATTCACAATTACGAAAACTTTAATCACTAATTCACTTTTTCCCAACCTTTTCTGGACAATTAGGTTGATGTTCCTCAGGGCGACGTACTGCACCTCTGGCTCCCCAGACAGCAAAGTGACAAGTGGAGGGGCCAACTTCTTCAGCAGCATATTATAGTAGTCAGAGTCCTTGGGTAACAACTCTAGAAATTTCATTAGGACTTTTACTGCTGAAAGCACCACTGCTGAGTTGGCATGAGATAGCCGGGGGGTTACCCGCTCACAGATGCTGACGGATAAAAAAGGAAAATTAGCATCTTGAATTATTTCTTTGCCCAATCCAGTCTATACAGCAATATGTCAGAGTCCCATGGCCCAAGTATCAAGAAATTAGAGAACCAGTTAGAAAAGTCAAAGCTCCATGCGTAGGTAAAATTGGGATCCAACATTGCAGAAGCCTCATTCCCAGCAAACTACAGGCAGAGCAGGGACATCAGAAGACTTTAGGAAACCAGCAATAAGGGATGTTCAAACTGGAAGGAAACTTAGCCAATACCCAAAACACTTTAGTTCACACCATTTACCTTCCAGTTTTATAGTCCTCTCTGTCTCCCCATATTATGCAAGGGCTCCCTGCCTCACAGCCCATTTCTCCTCAACCTACAGGAAGTCAAATTAAGCATTCTGAGAGTTATTTCATATTGAGAGGTATCAACCACCTGTGGTTGAAGGTTTCACTGTTAAAATGTAGGAGGTGGGTTGTCAGGGTAAACTACCCAACCCTTTGCCTTCAGAATAATAAGGGAGTCTCTGAAACGGTTTTTATTTGTTTTTTAACAGTAGTACACCACTACAATATTCTCCCAATCTTCTTCCCCTTCTCCTAGCCCCTGCCACCCACTTAAATGCCTCGTGAAATCTTGAATATTTAATTATCTGTTGAGGGGTCTTTAGAAAATAACCCAATTTTGACAGCTCTTGGGCAATGTAAGGGCTACTGACTATATTCAGTTAAAGACACAAGATAAGTATGCTGTGTTTCTTTCTCTCCCTCCTATATCTGCTTAGCCACTCCCTGCCCTCCTTCAGGTCTTTATACAAATGCCACCTTCTCAGTGAGGCCTTCCCTGACCACCCTTTTATAAAATACAAATCATCTGCAAATGCTCAGCATATCCTGGATCTCTTCCCTACTTTATCATCAACACTTATCATATGACATTTTATACTATATATCTTCTGCCCCATCGCTGAGAATAGGTGTTCTATGACGGCTATCTGTCTGTCCACTGCTGTATCATATCCTTAGGGCCTAGAACAGTGCCTAATATACAATGTGGGCTCAATAAATATTTCCTGAGTGAATGAATGAATAAGTGTGAGATGTCAATGACAAACAGAAAATAAATTCTATGTAAAGTTCTTTCCAGAAGATATTTGTACTTTCAATGATGGAAAGAAACTGGTATACCAGAGTGAACTTTAGCTAACTCCAGAGGGAACAACTTCCCAGACAAGCAAAGAGCACTTACGATATAGAAGCTTGAGCTTCAGTCAGGCAAGGAAGGTTCTTATCTATTATATTAAAATATGTCAACTTAATGAAGGGCCAACATTTCTTCAGAGGTACTTTGCCTAGTACAATGCCTATATACACAAAATGCTCAATAAAAAGTGGTGACAGCCCTGGCTCAGTTGGTTGGAGCATCATTCTGTGCACCAAAAGGTTGCAGGTTCAATTCCTAGTCAAAGCACATACCTGGGTTGAGGGTTTGACCCCTGGTCGGGGCACATGGGAGCGGGGGGCAAGCAATTGATGTTTCTCACATCTATCTTCCTTCCTCCTCCCCCCCCCTTCCCCTACTATAAAATCAATAAACATATCCTTGGGTGAGGATTAGATTTAAAAAAGAACTGGTGATAATTTCAACTCTGTAAACTAAATGCATGTACATGTATACAAAATTTAATAGCCAATTTCTGATAGTAAAAGAAAATTTGCAACACTACAGTGGAAAAGGGCTGAGCAGAACAATCCAGGTGTGCCTTCCAAAATCTCCAAATTCAGGCTGACATGATTTCTATAGCTAATGGAAGACATCATATATTTTGCTGGCTCTAACACACTTTCTCTAGTACTGAATTATAGGTATAGCTCAACTCAATAACTAGTATCAAGCCAATTACTATGTATCTAATAGAATGAAAATTTTGTCACTACAGTGAGAGACACTCAAAAACCTTTGTCATATGGCCAGGAACTATTGTATGGGAGATATAAGGCCATGATGAGGAAGATTTTAGCACAGCATAACTATATTGTTCAAACAAGAAATGAAAAACACACATCTCTGAGAAAGAACTATTTTTGCATGGTTTTACTCCACTACCTAAAATGTTCCTAAAAAATCTAGTAAGAAAATACCATGGGGATTACAGTATCTATCCCATAAGCCACTGATCTTCAAGATAATAGACTTTTATTCTAATACAGACACTAGAACTTATTAAGCCAGTCAAGACTCCCAGATACTATCCAGAAAACCAGACTGACCTCTGAGCCTCTCGGTCATCTTTAGGATTATAATTGGACAGGCAGTCGAGGATGAAAATCTGGCCCCATTCAGTGCACTCATTCAGGGCTGTCAGCAGCTTATTAATGTTCTGTGGGTTCAGATCAAGTAAGTTGCTGTTTGGGTGAGATTCACTGATTTCAGATAATGCTGCTACAGCATTAGCCACCACCTGGGAAAAAAGCAGATATGACCTTGATTTACCAACAGTAGTACAACTACAGACAAACTAATCTTCTCTTGACCATAGACCTCAACTCATAATTATTCCTGAATGTTTTACCTAGTCAACTAGAAACACATAAACTACCTTCGAAACATATATTAAACCACCAATGATGGCATATACAGCTTCCTAGTGGGTCAGACAACCCACTAGGAATTAAAACAATTCATATATTAGCAGAAAGTCACATATAACTTACGATTAAAATATTAACAGTTTAAGTAGTACTCAAAACTATCAACAGAATCAAGACATGAACGGCCAAAAAAAGCAGTGACATTTCAATATAAAACATATACATTAGGCAATGAAGAGAAAAATCTATGCCAAATATTTGTATAGGTGAGTGGGTATGTATGTATGGAGGGGGGAATGGAGGGGGAGAGATGACACTGTCAATCATATCACAAGTCTTAGAGTAAGAAAGTTTGATCTTAAAACCCTATTATATGATGTTGAAAGAACATATCATCTCTGTGAAATCTAGTTTCTCCATCTGAAAACTAGAGTAATTTAATCTACCTCACAGATTAACTTTAGTTTGAAGATAAAATCAGATGACATATGTATAAAATCTTTCTACCAAGGCTTATGCAAAATAAAGGTGGTAATATTACATAGTTCATCACATTAACATCTCTGCAGTTCTTTTCACATTAACATCTCTGAAATTGGGATGCATTTTATAATCAATGGCACATCAGTTTAATGTAAAGTATTTTCCTTCCAGGTAATACAGCAAATAATAAAGCATCTTAGAATCAATGAAATATGGTACCTCAAATTTATCCTTCTTTCAGGCAGTATGATAAATAAAAAGTTGCTACCAAATAAAAGTAAACTGTAATCACAGATCTGGGAATTCATATTAGTTGCAAGAAAAAAGTAAAACACTCTACCAAAATTATAGGTATTTCTAATATAACTAACAAATCTACAACCAATTAATGTAATTTAAAACTTGCAAATACACCCATCCAAATAAATAAAAACTACACTATAGCCCTGCACAAATTTAAAACCACATTTTGCAGTGAGACTCCCAGTTGTGACTAAAAATTAGCAAGGTAAGGCTCCATATAAATATCCTGTAAGTATAAATGAGATGTTATAGGAGAAAGCAACTTCAGTAATTATATATATTGAAAAGATTCTCCAAAATGTCAATTCATTGTTAGTTCTTACTGGAGTCCCTTGCTAAAAGTTTGAGAAACTAAGAGTTGTTACAATTATCCTTTTACTAGCAAGAGAAGAAATATAATGGGCATGATTTAGCTACTGATTTTCATATCCATATTATCTGGTAAATCTGTAGATTATCCCAGCATATGATTTTACCTAGAAAATAAGTCTAGAGAGGATGATTTTTTAACCAAATAACACACTTGTGACAATATCCATTACTACACTAAGGATAATGATGCCACAAAGGGAACCACTAATTTTAGTGGTCAGAACAAAAATTCCAAGATGAAAAATGAAAGGCTAATTTAAGTATGATTAAGGGTATAGTATTTTATTGTTAGTAAAACAAATCAGGAAGAATTATCTAGTCCACCTACTGCACGTTAACATGTATAAGGCTCTTTTCTGACTTAATTTTTGTTTCCTACCTCCACCATCAAACACTGTATTTAGTGAAAAATAAAAGGCATAAAAGAGTGAAATAATAATCCTCTCCATCCTCTCAGTGCTTAGCATACAGGGAAAATATATTTTTATTTCCTGTGTACAATATACTTGATAGACCCGATTATAGTATAAAGGATTAAAATGTCACTGGAAGACCAAATGCCTGTTTTTATCTATTGCTGCCAACAAATGCCCAGCCTTGGCTCCCAGTTGTCCAAAATAAACATCCTACTACAACTTAACATTTCTGCCAGTCAAATCCTTTTAGTGTTAGAAAAGAAAAAGAAAAGCTAAATATAAGGTCCGTTAATAGGAAATGTAGAAGAAAGGGTGAGATGGGGAAATTAAAAACATTGGAAAGAGAACAAAAGAATGCTGAACAGAATGAACAATTAGAATTCCTTTGTTATTATCATAGGCAATTAGAAATTAAACCAAGTGTATTATGCAGCCAGCCAATGAAGTATACGTTCTGGTGGTAAAATAGGCAATTTCCACTTACTATCACATAAAAACAAAAAAAGGAAATAGGGAAAAGTCAGTCTAATTAAATGATCCAGCAAGATCAGATTATACTATTATGTTTAGAAAAGCTTGCACTGAGAAAAGAGATCATTGCTAGTGACTAAGCCAATAACTGACCACAGGAGATGTATCCCCCAATAGCAAAACCGTACTGTTCCTCCAAAATTCCTTGAAGTTCTTTCTATTCTACCTTTCCACTTTCATCTCCTAATTGTCAAATTCAGATTGTTATGTTTTCAGAAGCATAGTAAGGGGGGCCCAAAAGGGGCTGTTTAGAGTTCTCCTGGTCAGTAAGCCATGGTTCTTTAACAGAAATTTAAAATAAGCCAGACATACTGACCCTAAAGTAGACAAAGAATAGGCTGACTTCAAGACAGCAACTTGGGTAGCTAGGATATATAGGATAAATCACTTGTCAATATTTATACTGTTTCTTTTTAATTTTGTATGATGTACATGGTACAAGTATTGTCTATTTTTAAAAAAATAAACCTTAAAACTTTTTTATTTCCTCTTCCCAGAGAGCCTTCTCCAAACAAAAATTCAGTATCACAAAAGAATGAATTTGACCCTTGCAGTAACTGCCTTGATTTATTGGTGTATTAAAACAAAGGTTTTCTCTCTCTCACTTGAACCATCACATATAACCCTTTCCATGAATTTGAACTAACACATGCAACATTTTTCCCTCTAGAAAATTGGCATTTCTCTTAGGAAACACTACCATGAAGAGAATAATGGCCTTTTAACTATAATCTCAGAAAAATGAGAGTTTCCAAGAAAGAAAGGAGTTTCTAAAGGAAGTTTTGTTTTAAAAAATGGATTTATAAATAAGGTTTCTTAAGCTTTATCAGTACGTTAGCTGACTTATAAAAAGTTGCCATCTAGGTTACAAAAGAACACATCCATAGGGTCAGAAAAAGTTTTAATTTATCTTGCTTGTCAATTGTGGTAATTTCTGTTTTTTGGGTAACTACAACTAAACATTCCTCCTCCATATTCCACCTAGACCTATTATGATATGTCTACTTTATAGATACAGATGTTAAAAACACATATACATACATGTATAAAAAGCACATATAGATATATGTAAAATCATACTACTAGACAAATCTTTCTCTGCCTTAGCTACAGACTTCTATTCAATTTGATAGTTCCTTATAGACGCTTGGAATCTGCTGAATTTTTTTTTTTTTTTTTTAAGGTAAGCAATTTGTGTTTTGACTTAATACCATACCTAATTACCTAATAGAGTGAGTTAAACCAAGGGATAAAAGACAGTAATAGGTAAAATTTATTGAACATTTACTATGTCCCATTAATCCTCACAGCAACTCTGAGGTAATTGCTATCAAAATCCACCTATTACAGATAAGAAAACAAGCTTTTTAAATGAATTTATAAGTACAGAATTAGAAGAATTCAGTGACTTGCTCAGCCAACACAGCCAGAAAGGGATAGTGCTTGAATATGAACGCAAGTTCTATACCTGATTCCAGCGTCTGAATACTAATCATTCTGAATCCAGCATTTACAGAAGTTCTGAGAGCTGTGCACTTACACCAGGGGAAAGGGAAAGAAAAATCAGAGCTGGGAGAGGACATTATAATCAAAACATTATTTCTAGGCAAAGGTGACATGCAGATTTAAACAAGGAGAAACATTTATTCTTCTACTTCACATATTTCAGAGACAATCATATCCTGGCAGCACTTAAAAAACGGCAATATTTACTATCTAGCTATAAAATCTGATTTATAAGCTACCCCTATCTTAATGCAGAAATTCTGAGGACATAAATTTGGCCTCATTTTTTCAAAAAAGGAGCAAGCTAGAGCGATGGATATGATTAGAATAAAAATGATCCTGGCCCAGCATGCATGGCTCAGCGGTTGAGCATCAACCTATGATCCAGGAGATCAGAGTTCAATTCCTGGTCAGGGCACATGCTGGGGTTTTGGGCTGGATTCCCAGTGGGGAGCGTGTAGGAGGCAGCCAATCAATGACGACTCTCTCATCATTGATGTTTCTATCTCTCTCTCTCCCTTCTTCTCTCTGAAATCAATAAAGATATATTAAAAAAAATAAAAATGATCCTGTATTAAAGAACTCTAGAGGAAATCTAGATATACACTGGGAGTGGAGTATCACACACAGAAGCTCCTTTATGAGAAATCTCTCACATTCCCATCCCTTTGAATGATTTTCATTTACATTCTAATTTCATTTTCACAGTTTCAGAACCCCAGAAAGACATCACTTTCTAGCATAGTGACTTCCTCCTATTAACTAAATTACTACTTAGAGGACTTTCTTTTCTAGCAATGACCTTCAAGGTCACACACTCTGAGCAGATTAATGTTTCAGTTTTACCATTCCATTTACAATCCTTTTGACTGGTGCCCCCGAAGACCTGAATATAGTGAAAGCAGAAGAACTGACCAAAACTATTAGGATGAAATATATGTGGTTTATGTATTTTCATCGTCTTAAAAAATCAGCAACATTTTGGAATCTTGCTTTATCCTTTAGGGAGTTGTCTCAAGTGACATGTTAAAGAACAGAGTGAGATGTTACTTGTTCGAAGCATCTTTCCAAGAGACTGAGGTTCGATTCCCGGTCTGGGCACATGCCTGGGTTGTGGGCTTGATCCCTAGTCGGGGGATGTGCAGGAGGCAGCCAGTCAATAACAACTCATATCATTGATGTTTCTCTCTCTCCCCCTCTCTCTGAAATCAATAAAAATATATTAAAAATAAATAAATAAATAAATAAACAAATAAATAAAAAGCAATGGAAAAATATCCTCGGATGAGAATTAAAACAAGAATAATTCTTTAATGATGTAGTAAATAATATTGTAAATAGACTTAAATTTCATTTGTCTACAAGTTGTCCTCAGAATTACCCTAAAAACAATGAATGGCTTTAAATAAAGTATACAATAGAATTAAGTATCTTAAAAATAAACTTACCATTGAAAGATTAACCCTTCTAAAATCATTAACATCCAGCACCACAATCAATATACAATACAGAATATAAATGTTTATTGTTATTATTAAGTACTTACTCTATACCAGGTTTAGTATTAAGTGCTTTGCAAGCCCTCAATTCTTTAATGTTCATAACAATCCTAAGAGAGAAGCACTATTTATAATCTCTATTTTCTACATGAAGATACTGAATTTAGGGAGACCACATAGTAAGTAACAGCAGAACCAGGATATAAACCCGTATCTGTTTGGTTCCATATCTGTAGGCCCTTTATCAGAGCAGCCTTAGTTTTAACCACTAAGCTATAATTCCAGGAAAAAACAAACAAAAAACATTTCACAGTTACAAAGCACTTTTGTTTATAAAATACTTTCATAAAGAGTTCTTTATAAAAGGAAGTAATTAAATGCAATTTGGTATCCTGGATTGAATCCTAGAATAACAAAAGGACATTTGTGCTGAAACAGGTAAAATTCAATTAAAGTCTATACTCTAGTTAATAGTAATGCACCAATGCTACTTTTCTAGTTTTGACAAATGTACCATGGTTATATAAGATGTTAACATTAAATGAAACTGAGTGAAGTATATATGGCAATTTTCTGTACTGTCTTTGCAACTTTTCTATAAATCTAATATTATTTCCCTCCAAAATGAGTTTAAAAAACAAACACACAACAAAAACTAAGATAGTAATAATTGATAAAAACAATGAGTAAAATACAGTGAGAATACACAGAAAAAGATTTCCACAAAATTTATTATAAAGAAAAACAAAAATGGTTTGCTTCCTCACAAGTAGAGACAGTAAAGCACTTAGATCAACAAGTGGGAAATTCAAGAGATGGGCAGTAGGCCCTTTATCAGAGCAGCCTCCAATGATTGCAATAACTCAACACTCCAACCCTGCAGAAAATAGCAGCTCCTTTTTCAATACCAATATAACATTACTTACTTGGGGAACCCAGATAAAGACTGAACATATTATCTCCTATAATACTCTTACCAGGTGCCTAACACATATTGACACTCTCACATAAGCTAAAAGATTCTACCAGCTCTGGAACTCCTTTATTGACATTTGGCATGAAGAGCATTGTGCATTTCTAATTTCACTTAAGAATATTTTAATTCTGTAACTCTCCTACTCATTAATATAACTAAAGTACTAAATTAAGTGAGGTCGTTAAGCTTTTCCATGCATTCTAGGCCTATCTTTAATAAACAATTTAACATAGCCCACAAGGACATCAAATAATTCTGGGGGGGGGGGGGGAAATACTTCTCAAATATACAAAGTGATCTAGAGAGACTTGAATTTTTCAGTATTTATTATCTCAGATTGACAACCAACCACAACAAAAGTAAATAGTCTAAGACCTAAATAAAAATTACAATAATTGGAAAGTACGTAATATTAGGTACTTTCCTCAAGAATAGCTGCAGTTATGTGTCAGGCATTAAAAATTGTTTACAGCCCGGCCGGGCGTGGCTCAGCCGTTGAGCGTCGACCTAGGATCCAGGCAATCGGGGTTCAATTCACAGTCAGGGCACATGCCCGGGTTGCGGGCTCGATCAATGACTTTCTCATCATTGATGTTTCTCTCTCTCTCTCTCCCTCTCCTTTCCTCTCTCTGAAATCAATAAAGACATATTAAAAAAACACCTGTTTACAGATGAGAAAACTGAAGCTCATCTGAATTAACTTGCTCAAGGCCACATTTCTAGTAAGCAGCCAACCCAGGACTCAAAACAGCAGCCACTCTGGCCCTAAAGGATATATGCTATTTTCATAATCCAAATTTTCACAACCTTAGCACTACTGACATTTTGGGATGAATAATTCTTTGTTGTAAGGGGCTGTCCTGTGCACTGCAGGATGTTTAAAGTATCCCTGGATTTTGCGTAAGGAGCACCCTTCCCATCTGTTTTGATAACCAAAAGTATTTCCGAACATTGCCAAATGTTTGCTGGGAAGCAAAACCGCCCCCAGTTGAGAACTAATGCCATAATACCATGCTGTTTCTATATGCTGGCTATCACACAGTTAAAATGCACACTTTTTCTAAGATGACAAAAATGGTATTTTTCATAAAGCAGTTTTCCAAAGTAAGTTCAAATTAAAGAAGCTGGCAGTTTAACTAGAACCTTTGCTGAAGGCTATACAGGGCCAACCTGAGGCTATGGTTAAGAGCATGCTGCTTGTGCAGAAGAACCCTTGACAACTGAAAATATATATATATATATTTTTAGTAATTCAGTAGTTTGTGCTGAAAGCAAAAGAAGGACAGCAAAAGAAGAGGGGCATTCCTATGGGCAGTTCCCAGAGTGACGGAAGCAGAACTGAGGTTTAGAAGACAAAAGGGAGAAGTCCCTAAGCCATAAGGACTTAGGAGAACTGAACTCACAAACAAAGAGCAAAGCACATGTGATGGGGCTGTCAACAGTCTCTGGACTGCAGAGTCTAGCATAAATATGTTAACTTAAGTTGGAATACCTCAAGATGCCTCAGAGAGAAATAAAAAACCATAGTAAAGAAAGAAAATCCTAATATATGGGCAAACAACTAGAGAATGATCACCATCACTCAAGAGTCCATTTTTCTTGCAAATATAATCTTAGTGAGAGAAAATCTTTTAAATTCTGACATCATGGGAGCTATTTTCCTGCAGCTCCAAAGTGTTTATTCATTCTGAATACAGATTTACTTTCAAAATAATGGACTAATAAAATCTGCATCTGAAAATAGTTTTTTTTAATCCTTACCTGAGGATAATGTTTTTACTGATCTGAGAGAGGAAGGGAGAAAGAGAGAGAGAAACATCAATGTGAGAGAAATGTCCACAGGTTGCCTCCCGTACGCACCGAGGGGACTGAACCTGCAATCTGGGTTATGTGCTTGACCATCGAACCCACAACCTTTTGGTGTTCAGGATGATGCTCCAACCAACTAAGCCATCTGGCTAGGACTGAAAATAGTTTAGGTCTAATTCCCTCAGAAAAGATTTTATTATGTGAATGTGTACAGATATCATCAAAGGAATCAGAACCTTTTAAGTTAATACTGCAGTAATAACGTTAACCTTTGCCATTAGGTTCCAGCAGCAATGCTCCTCTCATGAGCACCCTTCCATAAGCCAGGCCCTTTAATAGGTGCTTTTTATGTAACAGCTCAACTAATACTCCCCAAACTATCCAAGATGGTATCCCTCACTATACAGAAAAAGAAAGAGGCTCAGGGAAGTTAAGCCAGGACTTAACAGAGTAAAAACTGTTTACTTCAAAGTCTATCTTTTCTCTTTTGAATAGCAACTCATTGAAAATCAGCTTTAACTAGAGTATAAATGGTAAAACAGCTGCAGGAAAATAAGGTATGTGTTATCACCCAAAACAGAGAATGAAAAATATAATAAAATTCTATTACTTATAGCAAGGTACACTACTCCCAGGAACCAACCTGGAGATCAACATAACTCTAAGAGTAGTCAGAGTTTAATCAAGATTTTACTCTAAGATTTCAAAGTCATTTCTGCAGATGTTCTAATGCTTTGACATCTAGGAGGCCCTTCTGAAGTGAGCTACAAGAAAACTACTAAAGCAGAATCCCCCAGAAGCATTCCTTTCTTTTGCAGGCATTCTAAACTTTGCTGTTGCAGTGCTGCCCCCATGTGGAGCAACTTCTGAAAAAAAGTGGAACAAACGTACCTCTTAAGAGCAGTAAAATAAGACTCTTACCCATCATCAGAGTAAGAGGATTTTAAGATCTCCATATTAAAACAGTTCTCAGATAACTAAAAGCCTTATATATGTTCAAAATTTTAACCAGTTTGAGAAAATGAAACAGTTCTAAATGTTTCTGTGTGTATACGCACATTTAAATTCTATTGTATATATACATCCATGAGGGCAGTGACAAGTAATGGATATGGGGACTCAGAACTAGGTGAGAATCCTGGCTACATTACCACTAGCTGTATGACTTTGGAATAATTCTTTAGCCTCTCTGAGTGCACACTGCTTTACATGGAATAGCATCTACTTAACTGGGAAAGTATGAGAACTGAGTAAAATATTTCAAGTAAAAGCATCTATCACTATGTCTAGCATAGAATGCACTTAAAAATCAGTGGTATAATGTCAGTCGAGTTACTTTTTGGTAAAAAGTAAGACATACTATTGAGTTGAAAGTATGAGTTCAATATCAAAAGTAGGCATGTGCTGCCCTGGCTGGTGTGGCTCAGTGGTTAGAGCATCAGCCTGCACACCAAAGGGTCGTGGGTTCACTTCCCAGTCAAGGCCACGTAACTCTGTTGCCAGTTCTCTCCCCGCCCCAGGTTGGGGTCTCTCTCACACATCAATGTTTCTCTCTCTTTCTCTCCCCACTTCTCTCTCTCCCTCCTAACTCTTTCTGAAAAGCAATGGAAAAATATTCTCAGGTGAGGATTAACCAAACCCGCCCACCCCACAACTTGGTACCACCTAAACATTTTATAAAATAGATACTATTGCCTTATAAACTTATTTCTTTGTGGAATTTTTAAAAAAGTGTCACATGGGCCTGGCTGGTGTAAGCACAGTGGTTGAGAGTCAACCCATGAACCAGGAGGTTGCTGCTAGATTCGGGTCAGGGCACATGCCCAGGTTGCAGATCCCGAGAAGGGGGCGTGCAGGAGGCAGCAAATCGATGATTCTCTCTCGTCATTAATGTTTCTAACTCTTTCTCCCTCTCCCTTCCTCTCTCTGAAATCAATAAAAACATTTTTTTTTAAAAAGTGCTACATGGTACTGCTTGAGGGGAAAAAAGGCAGGGTTGAATTAGAATTCTAATACTGGTGATGATACCCTGGCAGAAGTCAGAGTTTAAACATACACACCCACACCCGCTTCTATGTCTATGTGGTTGAAAGATTCCTGATGGCAGTACCAGAGTACTTCAAAAAAATGTGGGTTGCTTCATCCTTTGACCCTGATACTAAATTTAATGGACGAGCAGAAGCCAAGGCTCCCAAAGAAGAAGATAAACCAAATGAAATGTCAAAGCAGAGATCTGAGCAGGCAATTTGCCAGTGAGAGACAATGTCTATTTCAAGGCAAATTCCAACTCTATTCAAAAAGTTCAAAAAAATATTCAGAGGTTATCCACTGATTAACTCATAATGTTATTCACCTCCTTATAAATAACGCACTAGGCAAAGGGGAAGAGAAAATGGCTATATTCCCTCATCATCTTGTAACGATACTTAGAGCTCAATACAAATGAGCTTTAGTTACTAGCAGAGTCAATGTACTACTTTGGACTTGGCTCTCCTTTCAATTATGGGCAAAGTTTAACATGTTAATAAGAGAAATAAAAGGTTCCAAAGCTTTAAGGTGTTAAGTTACATTCTGGCTGCCAAACATTTAAAACATGATCAAGGTGCTAAAAAGAATCTTGTCCTGGAATTCTCCTATAGAAGAATGCATTACAATAACTAGGGAATAAAGATAACTTTGATTCAGTTTCTATTCCCACACCACCAGAAAATACCACAAACATCTATCTGAAGAAATAATCTTTTAAAAATTGATATGAATTTAATGTGAAGAAAATTTGAAAATGATGAAAGGACTGGTTGTTTCTAAGCCAGCGATTTTCAACCTTCTTCATCTCATGACACACATATGCTAATTACTAAAATTCTGTAGCACATCAAAAATATATATTTTTTGCCAATCCAACAAAAAAGAAATTAAAAAGGTATTAATTTTGATTCATCCACACCAGACTGCTATTGTTGTGTTGGCTATTGTAATTTCTTTTAACATCTTTTTAAATTGATTTCAGAGAGAGGAAGGGAGAGGGAGAGAGAGAGAAACATCAGTGATGAGAGAGTCGTCATTGATCAGCTGCCTCCTGCACGCCCCCCACTGGGGATCGAGCCTGCAACCCGGGTATGTGCCCTGACCAGGAATCGAACTATGATCTCCTGGGTCATAGGTCAATGCTCGATTGCTGAGCCATGCAGGGCGGGCTACTGCAATTTTCTTTTTATTTGACAATCTAGGAAAAGAGGTCAGTGGCCCTGACTAAACAGTCAGGTATTGCACGTTGTAAAAATTCTTACGGCACATCGGTTGAAAATCGCTATTCTAAGCAAATACAGGGTAAGTACGATACAAAGGTTTGCTTTAAGACTCTTGTGTTTTAGTACTTGGTTTTTACCTCAGAAACACCAAGATGTGAGATAGGCAATCTGTGGCACACACAGAAGTCATGCTTTCCACAGCTAACCTATGGTTCAATGTCCCAAAGGTAAGATTTGTTTTAAACATGCTTTTTAAAGTAACCTATTTTAAATACTGCTCTCTTTATAAAAGCAGAAGCTTATTACCATTGGATTTGAATCTGCTATGAGATCCCGCAGAGAATCCAGAAATCCCTGATCTTCCACCATTTGGGCATTGATATCATGGAGTTTTGCCACGCAGACTGCTGCTGTTTTCCGAACATAGGGATCTTCATCCTTCAAGCACTTGCGGAGGGGCTCACAGAGATATTCTGTAATCTTGTCCACCCGGATGCACCCCATGGTTCTGACTGCCAAGGCCCGAATCAGAGGATTGGGATCTTCACAGTCCTACAAAAAACAATCCTTGGCAACTATAGGTATACACGGTGACTGAAAGTAAACAGTCTAGTTTGTATAAGCCATAAAAGAATATTCAATAATGCAACCTTCCAGTTACAGTCTACATCAGAACCCAAACCTCCCATGCTATTCCTTTCCTTTCCTAAGTACAAATCTTAGTTGCCTGTAAGAGTCTAGGTTAGCAATTAATTTAACTTTTATATACACAATGAAGAAACTCCCAGGATTAGCTCCAGGGCTGAGCAAAAGCCTAGTGAGCTGGTGTTACCATCCCCATGGCCATTTGTGGGCCTTCCCTAAAAACAAAAAAGGCCTTTTGGCTTGTATTCTGGTACAGGAGAAAGGAGAGAGAAAAAAAAGAACTGGAAAGATGAGTTCCACTCCACGGACAGTGCAAAAATAGCAAGTAGGGAGAAAAAAGGGCTTGGCCTACAGACAAGAAAGCAAAGGAGAGCAAAGAAGCTGGTGAGGGCCAAACATAAGTTCCTAGATTAAGCAGCAGAAGGCCCTCTGAGACCCTAATTAACATACATTTCTCCTTTACTAGCAAGTGTTCTTCAAAAAAACAGTACAAACAAAACACTTAGTAAGAAGGAACACTCCTTAAATTGCCCTACTTTAAAAAATTTATTTAAACATCATAAATCTAGATGTGTGCCAACTTCAAAAAATGTAAACTAAATTCTTTCTAATGAGCTAGTCTGTCTACAAACCACCAGACCGAATGAAATGTTCTTTGATTCTGTACAATGTAGCTAAACAGGAAAAGAACAAAAATTTCCTAAGAAGGAAGAAAACATATTGGTTATGCGATCTCTATTGAAGGGTAGGGTGAAGGGGGAAGTGGAAGAGGGTATAGGGGGGATAAATGGTAATGAAAAAAAAACAAAAGAAAAATAAAGTGCCCAGCTGGTGTGGCTTAGTGGTTGAGTGTAGACCTATGAACCAAGAGGTTACGTTTCCACTCCTGGTCAGGGCACAAGCCTGCGTTGCAGGCTCAGTCCCCAGTGGGGGACATGCAGGGGGCAGCTGATCAATGACTCTCTTTCATCATCGATGTTTCTCTCTCTCTCTCTCTCCCTTCCTCTCTCTGAAATCAATAAAAACATTTTTTTAAAAAAAGAAAGTAATACTAAATCCTCAAAAAAAAAAAAAAAAAAGGTATCTCTTTTTAAATGCAGATTAAATTCCAGATAGAAAAGAATATATTATTAGGAATAACCCCATTATTATGTTCATCAAATTTAATGAGCAAAAATTTGACTGAATATTCAATAATTTAAGGAAATTTTTAATGGTCAATTTTTAAAGATGTAACCATGGTATTGTGGTTATCTTTTAAAAAGAAATCTTATTCTGACAAATATAAGGATGAAATGATTTTTCATCTTTACGATGTTTGGGATTTGCTTTAAAATTATCCACTAGGAGAAGGATGAAGGTCAGGAATGTATAGGGAATATAAATCAAACAAGACTGATCATGAGCTGGTAACTTCTAAAAGTGCAAGATGGGTATTTTTAATATTCCCTCTACTTGAATACATTTGAAATTTTCCGTAATAAAAAAAAAAATCAAATGTTGTTAAGACCTATTAAGTAATACAAAATAGTAGTACCTCCGCAAGGCTGGAGTGGCTCAGTGGCTGAGCACGGACCTATGATCCAGGAGGTCACGGTTTGATTCCCTGTCAGAGCACATGCAAGGGTTTTGGGCTTGATCCCCAGCAGGGGGTGTACAGGAGGCAGCCGATCAATAACTCTCTCATCACTGATGCTTCTATCTCTCTCGCTCTCCCTTCATTTCTCTTAAGTCAATAAAGATATATTTTAAAAAATAAATAAACAGTACTTCCTGTAATTTCCACTACTGACCTGTAAGCACACTTTCTACAAAGATAAAACAGGTTACTGATACTACAATAATATGCCTACCCTATGTCAGCCTTGTGAGCCTTTGTCAGCTCACGAAACAGTGAGGTTTCACCCGGCTTTCTTCTCCCATCTGACAAGGATGCACCAAGCCCAGCCAACAGAAGGCTCACCATATGGTCTGAACTGGATGACAAATGCTGGCATATAGAATGCCTAAAACACGAACATTCCTGGTCACTGCCAGTATTTCTCTAGAGGCCCTCTTTTGGAACAGAGATTGCTTATCTGCAATGCAGACAGTAACTATATCAAGAGATACTTCTGAAAAGGTTATTTGAAGTAGAAGAGACTGCTCTTGAGTCCCTGAAGTTACCTTCACAAAGCTGTTGACAGCCATGATGGCCATGTCTGGCTGACTCTTGGCATAATTCATCAAGTAGAGATACACAAGCTTTTTTAGTTCCAGGTTGTCAGTCTGCATACAGTTCACTACATCTGGAAAGAGAGAGCTAAGAAGAGAGGAGAAAAGAGAAAGGAAAGGTAAATAGACAGTACCAATCTGTTCAATAAAAAATGAAAAAAATAAGCCTTATTTTACAAGTGATTTGATGCAAGGACAAATGTCCCCACAGTGACAATAATTATTACAGAAATGAATTACTAAAGAAATTATAGTGCTGGTCCCAAGAGGTCTCTAAAAATAGATTTTTTAAGCCCTGGCCAGGTAGCTCAGTTGGTTAAGAGCATCATCCTAATACACCAAGGTTTCGGGTTTGATCCCAGTCAGGGCACATACAAGAAATCAACCAATGAATGCATAAATAAGTGGAACAACAAATCAATGTTTCTCTCTCTCTCCACTCTCTCTAAAACTTTTTTAAAAATAAGAATTTTTAAAAACTTTTTATTATAAAAATTTTCAAACAAAAGTAGAGAAAGCAATATAATGAACCCAATGTACCTATCATCCAGCTGCAAACAAATACTGATACATGCCCAATCTTGTTTTACTCTCCCTTCCCTAGTCCCTACTCCATCTAGTTGCTCTGGATTATTTTTAAACAAACCCTAGACATCATATCATTTCATACATAATATTTAGTACATAGCTTTCCAATTTTTAAAAACTCACTATTTTGATCACATACACTGATTAATAATTCTTTGTATCACTTCACTGTAATTTCAAAGCACTACAGCTGTTATACATTTTTAATGGTCATATTTGTCCATCCCTGACCAGTGGGAATTTATTCAGTTAGCTCCTGAGTCCTTGTGATATGACCCTCTATTTTCTTTTTTTTCTTTTTTTAATATATCTTTTATTGATTCCAGAGAGAGGAAAGGAAAGGGAGAGAGAGAGAGAGAGAAACATCAATGATGAGAGAGTCATTGATCGAGCCCGCAACCCGGGCATGTGCCCTGACCAGGAATCGAACCCTGATAGCCTGGATCCCAGGTCGACGCTCAACCACTGAGCCACGCCCGGCTGGGTAACCCTCTATTTTCAATAGCTTCCTTGCTTTCTGGCACAATAAGATGTTCCGTTCAGGCTCATTTTGTCCATTTCTAATCCCACAACTGGAATCTAGTCATTTCTCTAAGACATCATGAATCCCTTATTGTGGAACTTATTTACTTTTAACATTACACAGTCAGACAAATGAAAATTTCAGTGTACTCAAATATAAAAGTTTAAACTCTTCTCAAGTTCAAGTCATTTCATGATTTACCATTCTCCTATAAAGCCAAAGGAAATAAATTTATGTTTCCATTCACAAAGTAGCACCATTAGCTTGAAAATGTTGAGTTTCTCACATTTTAAAGTGTAAGCTGCATTTTAAAAAATATAGGTTATCTATAATTTTATGGGAAGTTAGCAATTAACCTTCCTCTTGAAGCTTTATCTAATTACCTTATAAATTAAATACTTCTAAATATCTTCTAATACAGAAAAAAAGGGAAATAACTGGTCACATGGTATAGCTCCTATACACATACAAAAACCATAAACAGAAAAAAGAAGTTATTTACAAATAGGAAGATAAATGGCAAAGTCAAAGAATCCACCATATCTCCAATGAACCAATGCTTCTGCCCTGGAAGGCAAACTATTTGCTTAATTTGCATGTGTGTACCTTATGTAGTTTCATGTGATGCAGAAAATTAACAAACACTAACAACATTCTCCAAAAATGAGTGTTCTTTCCATTTCTTGGGGGAATAGCTCATATGCAAAACAACTGTAAAACAAGTAAATAAACGTGAAACATTAACCAATAGGAAACTGAAGATCCTAAATAATTTAATTCCAACAACCTGCACAAGATCAGGAAGATCTTGATCAAGAATAGTCTAAGTTCTAGATAGAGACTGTTAAGTACCAACCTATAAAGCTAGAAACCTGAACTTTCCAATATGGTAGCCACTAGGCACATGTGGTCTACAATGTGGCCTGTCCAAATTGAGATGTATACAGGGTGTCCCAAAAAAATGTACACACACTTTGAATAATTATTAATTCCAATGGGTTAAATCTGAAAAGAATTTTTTCTCTCTTGTTATATAATTACCTACATAATATCAATTTTTTGCCTCTTGGCCTGCTAAGCCTAAGTATTTACTATCTTGCCCTTTACAGAAGTCTGCTGACCTCTGACATTCATGGTCACCTAACAGCAAGTTAAGAACCAAATGTGCTGCCTGGCCGGGCGTGGCTCAGTGGCTGAGCATCAATCTAGGATCCAGGAGATCAAGGTTCGATTCCCGGTCAGAGCACATGCCCGGGTTGCGGGCTCGATCCCCAGTTGGGGGCGTGCAGGAGGCAGCTGATCAATGACGACTCTCTCATCATTGATGTTTCTATCTCTCTCTCCCCCTTGCTCTCTCTGAAATCAATAAAGACATATTAAAAAAAAAATAAAAAGAACCAAATGTGCTTATGTGCCAATAAATAAAACTCCAACAACAAAAACCTGCCTGCCCCAGAAGAGTAGCACCTGGGGCATAAGAAGATACTGAGTCACTTCCTACTGCCACCGTTTCCATCTGAGCTCTAGATGTGGTTAGGGAAGCTGCTCGCACTTTTTGGGTCTCATGACCCCTTTAAAACACTTTTTTTTTTTTTTTTTAAACAGATCTTTATTGATTTCAGAGAGAGGAAAGGAGGGGAGAGAGAGAGAGAAACATCAATGATGAGAGAGTCATTGATCGGCTGCCCAGCCCGCACCCCGGGCATGTGCCCTGACTGGGAATCGAGCCCCGATCTCCTGGATCCTAGGTCGATGCTCAACCGCTGAGCCACGCCTGGCCGGGCTAAAACACTTTTAAAAATTACTGAGATCCCCAGAGTTTTTGTTCATATGGGTTATATAACTATTAATATTTTACCATATCAGGAATTAAAGCTGAGAAAACTGTAAAATACTAATCCATTTAAAATAACTATAATAAATGCATTTCATAGTAACATAAATATCATTTTAAGGTAAAAACTTATTTTTTTAATGAAAGAGATAGCATTGCTTTACATGTTTGCAAATCTCTTTAATGTCTAGTTTAAATAAAGACAGCTGGATTCTCATCTGCTCTGACATTTAACCTGTTGTAGAATATTGTTTTGGTTAAAGTGTCCAGCTTCATACATGTACATAAACCAGAAAAGGGAGTATTTTAATAGCTTTTTCATATAACTGGATACCCTTCTTTAACACATTAAAGCCAGACAAATGGTTGTTTCTCGTCTTTTATAGTCCACAAATGGTAGTTTCTTGAAAGTTAGTTTCAATGTGCAGTCTGATACAATACACTTTTTATATTTGGTTGCGTTAAAACCTACTGATTTATCATTTATGTTGAATGGATTTCTTATCCATGCATAATTTTGTGATATATGCACTGGTCATTTAGAAAATATTGGTTCAATGAGTTATGCAGTTTTCCCCGAAGTTGGCATGTTTCATTATGTAACAGCAAATAAGCACATTCATTAATTTCACCACCAATCTCATTAGAAAAGTATTGGGAAGCTGTCAAGCTCACGACAGGAGACACAAGTTTTCCAACACTCTAATTTTTACTTTAAAGCTTAAATTTATCTAATGTCATTTTTCCTCCTTGAAGTGACAGGTTCAGTTTGTTCATTTTTGATAAAATGTCTCCCAAATACTGAAGTCTGATTAACTATAATTTGTCTGTCAATCACACTTTCACATGAAAATAGTGTTCCCAATTCAAACATTCATGCGTGGGGTTTTTTTTACAATTCAACTATCACTCTGCTATACAGCAGAAGTGCTTTATGCATAATTCCTATTTTATTATACAGAATATTAAAAAGGTTTAAAGGTTTAATAAAATAAATCTTGAATTCTTCATGAAGAACAGTCCTAAGTGAAACTGCCCTTTTTCTCCTACAAGTACACGGTGAAGAATACAATGACTACTGCTATAGTTTGGCACCAATGCCTTGATTCATGCTACCACTCCAGCAGTGCAAATATCAACACAATGAAAAAGGCTAATAACACCTAAGTATTATTGTAAGAATAGCTTTCACCTCATGGACCCCCTGAAGGATTTTGGGAATCCTCAGGAGACTGCAGACAATCCTTACTTATTTCCAAATGATACTGCTAAATTACAGAAATTAAAACAAACAAATAAATAAAAACAGATTTTGTTACCAGTGATTTTTATCTTAAATTCAGGAACAGAATGTAAAGTTGTCAAGTTGAGGGCACCAGCTTGAGCCAGTTAAAGAACAAGAAATGTGCGCTCTGTTTCTCAGTATATTTTTATCATCTTCTACAGCTACCTCAGCAACAGATCTGTAACTGTGCCAGCTCTCAGGAGGTCTGATGCTAGATCAGTATGGAACAAATATCAAACTGGTTTCACTCTTCCAAAAAAACCCACAACAAAACAAAACAAACTTATGTCACAGAATTAACATAAAAGAAACTATACTTTCTGATGATGTTTTCAGGGACCAACCCATTCTTATAGGTTCTATGATTATAACAATTTTAAGTGAAAAGCAGTAAAAGCCATAAAATAGGGTATGGGTCTAAAGTGGCCAACGGTAGGAGTGACTGCCCTTACCTAACATCCTTCCCCACGGTCATAGCAGCAATCACTTTCTTCACAGCCTCCTTCCTCTTTTCCTTCTTTTCATTGTTAAGTTCAGCCTTTAATTCAAAAATTTCTCCTATAAGAGAAGATAGCAAAATGAAAGCATTCCCCCGATGATTCTATGCACAAACACAGTTGAAAATCACTGCTCTACTCTAATTAGTACTTTAAGAAGTTCAGGGGGGGGGGGTAGGAGGGATTGAGCAAAAAAGAGAAAGAACTCATGGAAATGAACAACAGCGTGGTAAATGTGGGTGGGAGGGGGGGTGGAGGTGGAAGAGGGGATAGTGGGGATAAATGGTGTTGGAAAAATAAGTTAATGGGGGAATAAAAAAGTTTTATGAGCTTTTATTCAATCACTCTAACAACAGAAACAATAATCTTAAAGTTTCAAGAATCGTACAAACCACAGTCATTTCTAAAGGAACAATCTCGAATAACTGACTGCTCTGGCCCTGCACTGTGAAATGGCAGGGCTGTCACTATTATTTTAAGGCCCAGGCTCACTTATCTTCAGAAAGCTGGAGCTGAAAGAAGAAAAGGTAACCACCCTCAAATGGTTTCAAAAATATATACCACCACGCCCATGAAAAAGAAGTCAACTACTCCCACTTCAATCCCATCTATACCCGAAACCCTTCTACAATATTGCCTCATTTTTCTCCACCTTTAGGTTGGTTATTGGTGTTCATTTTAACCAGACCTCATTCACCAGTATAGAAATAGTGGGGACAGCAAACTGATCTGCTGAAGCCTCTAAATGTGAAGGATGAATCTAAGAAACAGCCATTGAACACTAAAACAGCGATTTACATCAACATTCACTGTCAACAAGGCAAACAAAGTCATGTTACAAAAACGGCTGTTTTATTTGATAAACAGCTGCAAAAACAGTACAGCCAGAAAAGCTGGACCCTTAAAGAGTCATTCTCCTCTTCATCAAGTCCTCTGCTGCCTAATTCAGCTCTTAGGGGTTCTTTCCATCATTTACTTCTGGAAACAGTAAAAGACAAGCAGCAGGGTTTCCAAAAGTCTGAATTGTGAACAGCAGGAGCTGAAGAATCAAAACAGGATGTAACTGAAACTATTCCAACTCCAATAGCATATACTTAAAGAATATGTTCCAGTGGCAATTCTGGTGGGTGTTGCAGGAAGTAAAAGGAACAGTTTATCCATTTTTAAAATATGGTATTTACCCAGTCATGATTCATGTGTAAGTCTCAAAGTTCTATAAATCTCAAGTAAAAAAAGGTTACCAGGACCCCATTACAAGAGAAGGTTTGAATAGTTAGGTGAGTTTTTAAATTGTAACTTTTTATGTCATTATAGACAGTATTTTGGTCCACAAAATGTTAACAGAATACATACATTTCAGAATAAGAAAATCAGAAAAAAGCTGAAAATGAATAGCAAGGGGGCTAGAGGCTTTTGTGAGGTGTAAGCAATAAAGACAGAAAGGAAGAGGCTGTGAGGAGCCAAGGAGGGTCACTAAGTGAAGCAAGGTATTTCATACATACAACTTTACTAAATTCTTATCTTTTTCCCTCCTCCTCCCCTTAATCAAATCTACCACACATTGCTAGCAGGTAGCAACAGTTCTCAATCCTGGCTACACATTAGAAAAATCTGGAGAGCTTTTAAAAATACCCCCGCCCCTGGGCCATATCCCAGTCCAATGAAATCAGGATATCCGGCAGTGTGGGATCTGCACATCAGTATTGTTTTAAATTCACTACGTAACTCCAATGTTAGGTAAGATTGAAAGCCACTGACTAATAGGTAGTTGATATAATTAGGCAACTAACTATGGAGCTTCCTGTACTATAAAAGAAGAGCTTGTTTACCCTTGCATAACTTCAAATGACAGAACAGGACAGATATGTCTGTGTTTTCTAGAAAATATCCTGGTGTTCCTTGCTCACTGTTGGTCACTATACTGTGCCCTGCTACTTTTATTTTTTTAAATCATTGCAATCTTAAAGTTACAAGATTCCCCAATTGTTAACATTACGCCTTATTTATCATACTTTCTATATGTTTACAAGTTTTTACCCTGAATTATTTTAACAGTAAGCTGCAGACATCATGACTCTTTAGCTCTAAATATGTCGGTGTATCATCTCTAAGAACAAGGAATTATCTTATATAATCGTAATACAATGATCAAAATCAGGAAATTTAATATTGATACATCATCATATAAACCTTACTCAAAGGTTTTGATAATGTCATTTATAGCAATTTGACACCCATCCCCCTTGGGCCAAGATCCAATTCAGGATCATGCATTACATTTACTGTCATGCCTATTTAGTCTCCTTTAATCTGAAAACAGTTCTTCGGCCTTTGTCTTTCAAGATCACAATTTTTTTTTCTTCTTAAAAGCACAGGCCAGTTATTTTATAGAATGTTCTGTTTGGGTTTCTTCATGATTACACCGATGTTATGCATTTTGGCAAGCATAATTCATAAATGATGGCGTGCTCTACTCAGTGCATCACATCAAGAGGAAAATGATGTTAATTTGTTCCATTACTGATATTAACACCAAATACTTGGTTAAGGTAGCATTTGCCAGGCTTTGACATTGTAAAGCTACTATCTTTCCCCCTTGTAATTAGTAATTTTCGAAAAGATACTTTTGAGACTATTTAAATATCCTATTCCTCATCAAACTTTCACCTGCCAGTTATTTTAGGATTTACTGATGACTCTTGCCTGAATCAACTACTACTATGATTTATGTGTACATATGTATTTATTATTCAATAGTTTACAATCCACTTCTCTGATCACTTTTTTAAATTCTCAAATTATCTCCAAGTTGGCCAGTGGTAGCGCCTTCATACTATGCTGCTCCTTGACACACGTCATCATTGTTTGAGTACTTCTTTGCTTTTGCTTTCTGGCACAAGATGTTCATGTTTATCCTGTACTTTCCCTTGATCCGGCCTTGGAATCAGTCATTTCACCAAGGAGTCCTGATTCCTTTTAGTGGGAAACAATATTTAGAAACCAAGGTCTGGAATTAGGTGTCCTTTGCGTCCCCTCTGACTTGGAAGACATTAGGATATTTAACACATTACCAATGTTAGGGCAGAAGATGTGATTGTACATAGTAGGCACCCAATAAATATTTATTGAAAAAATGAATAAATCAAAGTAGGAGGACACTGTAGCGTGCTTTTCAAAACCAAACTCAGTTAATCTGGGGAAGTTAGGAGGCGAAGGCCAGTAAACAGCACAAAGGAAACCAGAAAGAGCAATGCCGGGGCTGAGAAGCTATCTCATTCTAGCCACTGGAGGAGAGGAGAAAAGGTACATTTGAGAAGGCAATTTGTTAGAGAATAAGAGGAATGGTAGCTGGTGTCATGCCCAGAATACTTCAGTAAACAACAGAAAGAGCTAAATAGAAAAGCACAGAATGCTGATCCTGAGGAAGAAATAAAGCTCAGCCGAGGGGCAAAGCAGGCTGAAAAGACCTCAACCAGTCTGCTTTTGATGGAAGGGCCATCTATAGCACTAGAAAAGAGCTATTTTACTTAGGAACACTTTTACAAAAGATAAAGAGGTTGGGCTTTCCCAAGATTCCTTAGTTCCTAGGCTAACGCTCACATATATAAAACCAGTATTATATTTCTGATTACAAAATGATAAAGCTAATAAATTCAAAGCTACTCAAGGAATCTATGACCGAAAAATCTTACCACTGATTTTATAGGTTTCCTATTTTAAGTTCAAAGAATATAGCTAGACAAAGCCTAGCCAAAGAGTGAGTTAGATTTATATGGAGGGATATGAAAATATCAAGTTTCTTGCATTGTTCTGCACGACCTCATTTTCTTCAAAGATAAACTTTAAAAAATCATATGTATTAATACAATGCATATGCATTGAAAGAGATTGAGGATACACACTGTGTTCCCCCCAGGAACAGGAATAGGGAGGGAGAGAACTTTTCATGTTTACTTTGTACATATCTATTTTCAATAGCATTCCTTGTTATAAAATGTTTATTTCCAAGTAAAAAACTGAGAGAATAAATGTGCTCAGATATATCAATTTTCAGTGGATCAATGTTGGATCCCTTCCTTTTACTAAGACAAAATCTTTAAAAAAAATTAAAAACCTATACTTCAGCTGGGCTGGAGTGGCTCAGTTGGTTGAGTGTCGTGCTGTGCACCAAAAGGTTGCCAAATCGATTTTCAGTGAGGGCACATACCTGGGTTGGGGGTTCAATTCCCAGTCGGGGAACGTAGGGAAGGCAACCAAGTGATATTTCCCTCCCACTCCCCTTTCCTCTCTCTAAGCATATCCCCGGTGAGGATAATAAATAAATAAATAAATAAATAAATAAATAAATAAATACCTATACTTTAAATTCCTCAATACACTTTTCTGTAGTAGTAGATCTCCAATGAGATTGTCCACAACATGCATGTCTGAATAAGTCAGAAAGACTGTAACTTTACACCATAGGAGGTCAGAAACACCACAGTCTTAACACCGTAACTTTTGAAGGATCTCAAAGCTTTGATCAGGGTCTCATACTTACCTTTTTTATTGGTTGTGAAGTACTTGGAGTCAGTCATGGTGCCGGTTCTTTAAAGTGCACCTACAGCAAGAGAAAAGAATTCCTTTATCCAAGTTATATCTAGCAACGCATAAATTAGTTTTAAGAACATTTATATATTAGAACATCTGTGTTGAAAAATGAGTGTCTTCTCCCTTACCACACATGATGGTGATTCAAGGGTTACAAAGATAATTAAGAATGTAACTCTTGCCTTAAGGAGCTAATTGGGGCAAAATCCAAAAGCCAAATGAAATGGAGTAATAATATGAACCTATGATGGCTTTGTGATTTTTATCTACAATTGTCTCCTGAAAGCCTCCAAGACCTAAAACTAGACCTTTTTGTAAATACATCTTCAGTTAGTCACTCAAATATTTAAGATATGGAAAAGTTTGTTTTGCGAGAACTCCCTATTACATTCCATTCAGAAAAATCTGATTTATTTCCCTGCCTCAAGATGAAGTCACTTCAAAACATGTATTCTGGCCCTGGCCAGTGTGGCTCAGTTGGTTGGGTGTTGCCCCATGCACCAGAAGGATGTCGGTTGGATTCTGAGTCAGGGCACATGCCTGGGTTGTGGGCTTGATCCCCCGTAGGGGGTGTGCAGGAGGCAGCCGATGGATGCATCACTCTCATATCAATGTTTGTCTCTTTCCCTCTCCCTTCCTTGCTCTCTAAAAATCAATTAAAAGTCTTTAAAAAACAAGCATATATATTCTGGAGCAGTATAAGGTAAAGAAGAAGAAAACAATTCTGCCAATCTATTCACCATTATGTACAACTTTCAATAAAAGGAACCTAAAAAACACACACCAAAACTCTAAATTAGAAACTCTGACAACAGACATCTAGAGAAGCAAACATGTTTTACCCATGGATTTTTTTTTAAACTATAATTTTTGTATTTCCAACACTCTACATTTAGCCCAACAGTATTCCCAAAGAATAAATATCAATGTACAATTAAAAACAAGGCAAAAAACTGAGATATTTGTTTAGTCACATTGGGTACAAAAGAGAATCAGAGCTGATATTAAAACTTAAAAGAACACAGATCCCAGCCTCAATTTTAACTCTTCTGTTCCAATTTCCAGAAATAATCTAGCTGACACACTGCTCTATCAATAAACAATAACAGTATGCACTGGTCACATTTCTCCCCACATGAGAAAATGTTTTCTAATTGCTGAAACTCATAGTAGTAAGACTTTTGTCTAACATACCTAACTTCTTTGAATACACTGAAATTTTCTTCTAAAAGTATTTTTTCTGCACTCAAAACTGAGTATCTTCTTCTTTACCACCATAATTAACAATACTAATTACCAAATTTAGGACAGATGCCCTGGTACCTGTTAATTACTGTCAGGTCAAAACAACACAGGTGATAATATATATGGCAAACCTGAGTGATAACATATTTGGCAAACAACAGTAAATATGGATCTGAGAAAAATGACCTAAGCACTAAACAAATCAATGTAATTAAGGAAAAAACAGCCAGAAAACATAAATTAATGAAAAAGCTTGGTTCAAATCATCTCTAAAATGTGCTGCTTGAACAACCTAAGAGAAATTAAGACTCATTTGCTATCTTTCTAAGCAGTTACCTTACTATTTACAGTCCTCATACAACAGTGCTTTAGGTTTTACCAGAATGTCACTGAATTACCTTGTTAAAAGAAGTGAGCTAGAACTCACGACAAATATCATTATAAAATGCAGAAATTTATTTTCATCAAATAGTTAATAGTTAATAGTTAATTAACACCTGTAGCAGAGGCTTGTCTTACACAATATTTTCATAATGCCTTCCTACCAAAAACTTAAAGAATGTATAATCACTTAATCTGTTCACAATGTAAACTAAATGTGGAGTCGGCAAATTGAGAAAAGGAGTTCACATAAAAGACCTGGAATAAATCTGAAATTATCATCTGAGAACTTATATATATAAAAAGAAAAACCAGTATACAGAAATGATTACTAGAGCCTGACAGAAGGGCTGTAGCTCAAGGCTGTTATGGTCTGTGATGTTATTATGCCATTCTAAGTCCTATAGGACCACCAAAACTTAAAACTTGCTTAAGATTTAAAAACAAAATCTGCTTGGAATTTTTCACCCAGTTTCTTTGAAAAATGGCACAAAAATCACTGTTTGCTTAAAGCTCTCATACACTTACACATGTGTTAAATTCTTAAAAGTTTTCAATACAGTCTGTTAAACATTAAATTAACCTAGTCTTAAATGCTACTTTTATTAATGACCCACACATTCCATTACTTCCCCTAACAAACTTCATTGTCAAGGAATATATTTCTGTTCTATTCATTGTTAGCATTAAGTGTTCTTAACTAGAGATTAATGTACCAACCCACAAAATTTCAGGGAATAGGAGAGACTCAAAAGTAATCTTTTTTTTCTTTTTAAGATATATCTGTATTAATTTCAGAGAGAAAGGGAGAGGGAGAGAAAAAAAGAGAGAGAGAAACATCAATGATGAGAGAATTATCATTGATCGGCTATCTCCTGCATGCCCCCAACTGGGGATCAAGCACACAACCCGGGCATGTGCTCTTAATTTATATTCTAAATTAGGAATCCCTGCTCTTAAAGAGAAGAGGAAAATATATCACTCTCTTAACTCACACTCTGTAAACACCAGTAATGGAATATCCCTCACCCATATTGGCAGGGAAACACTGCATCAGGCAAGTTCCCTTAAACCAAAAGAAATTAAAAGAAAAATGAAAATAATCTAAACAAAAACAAATATGAGGTGGTGGTTGCACAACACTGTGAATGTCACTTCAAAAAATTATGCTTGGCGGGGCATGGCTCAGAGGTTGAGCATTGATCTAGGATCCAGGAGATCATGGTTCGATTCCCAATCAGGCACACGCCTGGATTGCGGGCTCAATCCCCAGTTGCAGGTGTGTAGGGAGCAGCCAGTCAACAACTCTCTCACCACTGATGTTTCTGTCTCTCCCTCTCTCTTCCTCTCTCTGAAATCAATAAAGATATATATATATTTTAAAATTACATTAGTATATATATTTTAAAATGAGATACACTTAATCACATGCCAGAGATGGACATAACCAGATTCTCCTAAATATAGGATGGTGAAAACTGTTGTCTGCATTAGAAGCCAAAGAAAAAGTAGTCAAGACAGAGCTCAAGAAGAAAATCAAGTATTTGCTGGAGTCAAAAATCAAGCTGGGGGGGGGGGGGGGCAGGGATGATACATTATTCCTTTAGGAGAGGCCCAGGAAAAAGCAGAACCATCAGAGTTTGAACTCATACTACCCTTCTACCAGATCAAACTAGACAAGTCCTGGCTGTTCTGAGGACTTGCAACATGGCCTAGGGGCACTGTTAAACAACAAAGCTTCCACGGTTAAAAGTACACAAACATTCTTACTTGTCCTAGCCCATAGTGTGATCTCTCAACATTTCAGAGGCCTCCCGTACAGGATTATACATCTAGATTTAATTTAACCTAGTTTCTACTAAATATAGGTTGTGAAAGTCCCTTCTCTCCTTCTATTCCTCCCTCCTTCCAGTCGCCCTAAAGAAAATAAGGCCAGAAAAAAATTAATGGAGCCTTAATTTCAAATGGCTCTCTGAGAAATGGCAGCTAAATCAAGAGTTGACAAGGCCACAAAATCCCTTCTTTTCACTTAAAGTTGGGCTTTACACTGTCTAATCCTTATACTAAAACGTGGCCAAGAGTTAACCAAATTTTAAAGCAGAACGGTCATTCCAGCAATCTTTTATTACAAGGGTGAGAGGTGCTTATCAGATATTTCAATAATAATGCAATGACAATAGCACCTTCAGGTATCATTTAGCGCATAATAAATGACAAGAGATACCTAATTACAACAGACCGACCTGTGATTTCATTTAAATATGACAGACGAGATAGTTTGTTACACAGTAAGAAAGCAGCTCAAAGTTTGACATCCAATTTTTAACTGAAATACCAATCAACTCTGGAAAACTTAAACCTGGGAGGAAAGAGAAAGAAAGGAGGATATATTCTATTTTACTCATTCCTTGTTCAGCTTGGTTCAAACCTGAGCCTAAAATGTAGTATTTTTAAAAATGGATATGTTAAAGAAAAAAGAAAAAAAAAAAGGAAGAACTCGACTGTCCTGAGTGTCTTAATTTACAGAATGTTAGTTTATATTCATTTTACCACCCAACTTTCAGTGAGGCTGTTTGCAGATCACATCATACTTTTGCTTCCTTGGGAGTGTAAACTGTTAAGTCACCTGCAAACCGTTCTCACCTTACCACTAGCTTAGTCATCACTGGAATGCGTTACACTTTTCTAGTACAGCTACATCTCCTTCATCTGCTTTCTATTATTACTTTGTAAGCGTACCCTGAGGCTAAGCAAGAAGTATACCAGGAAGGTTATTAATAATTTAAACTGTTCCTCATTGAGACCACCTTCTTTGTCATTCTGCCTTTTCTAAACTTACTGGGTTTTCTTTATTTTAAAATATTACATCGATTATAGTAAGTGTCTGGCATTTTAAAAACACTTCTTTTGAAATGTAAAAGTTTAATGAAGCATCCATACTTTATTCACACTGTTTCATAATGAAGCAGCCAAGTGTTTTCAGTAAAAGCCCCAAGTAGAACATTACTCTGGAAACAAACAGCATGAATAAATTCTTTGGATTCAAAGAATTTGGAAGTAACAGGAAGTTCCAGTTTCTTTGCCTCTGGCTTAATCTACAGCCTTTCTCAAACCAGACCATTCCTGCCAAATCCAAAATGGAAAAATTACGGGCTAAGGTTTGTCCCCACTTGCTTCCCCTTCTTCCACATCGAACCAGTTCCGGAGGTTTTTCTTCCCTTAAGTGTCAGAAATTCCTGTTTTGTCCCCAGGTGCTCAGGATTCTAGAGACTTGAACCTCCGTTATGGGGCGGGGGAGAGGTGTCTCTCAATCTCAAACTACGGGAGGCTGGAGAGGTTTGCCCTCCAATGGGCAAACCATTCGGGGAATCCCTTTTCCCCTTTGCTGGACATGTCCCAGGATCTCAGCGAACGACGCCAAGCGGCGAAGGTTCGCCCCTCGGCCTCCAGTCTTACCGGCCACACCCCTGGCCTTTGGCCGCCCTAACCACCCGACTTCGAACATACCTGCCCGCAGGTGCTCCCCAGCCCCCAGCCGCCACACCCGAGGATCCCCTCACCCAGCCACAGCCGTGGAGTCCCTTTCTCCAACCCTCTTCCTCACAACGGTCACACCCGACGCCTCACTCCATCCTCAACGGTCGCGCTCCTAGGATTTTCTCTCCTCCGCCCGTCTCCAGCCCAAACTTGGGTCACCCCCCATCCGGAGCATCAATGAGGGACACACCCCAAAGTTAGTCGCCTTGAACTCACCGGAGGCAAGGGCGGGGGTGGCGGCGGCAGCCAGAGAGCACGGCCCGACTGGTGGTGTAATGGTTTCCTGCACGTCACGATTCCTTTTCCAGGTCTAAGCCACTGCGCAAAACCCACCTTGCCAGCGACAAAGATGGTGGACAGGAAACTCAACGTCAGAGAACCTCGCCGAGTGACGTCATCCCGGCGCGCGGGGGAGCCCCAAGGCAGCGATCTCGTCGCCTTGGAGATGCAAAGATTTTATTTTTTTGCTTGGTCTGGAAGAGACCTGCCACCGTCGTCTCAACGATGGTCAGTGTCAATCCGAAGAGATATATTAAACACGCTGACGTTCTCGGGATTTGTTTCCTCGTACAGGTGTTCTCTAAAAAACTTACTGAAATATTCTGTTACTTTCTTAAAGAAAAACCAACTCAGCTAATTTCCCGGGCCAGTTCAGGAGTATGGACAACGGTGATCCAGCCCCGCACTACACACGGGCCTGGGACTAGAGGAGAGTGGTGCAAAGAAAAAGGTTGAGATGGCATCAGATCTAAGTTCAAACCTCTGCCCGAAATGTGACTTGGAAAGTTGCCTACGGTCTCCTCAACCTTAGTTTTCTTATCTGCGAAATAAAGTCTCAAAAGATTTGAGTTCTCTTGGGCTTGTGAAGCTTAACCGGGATAAAGCACGTTATGCACCTAACATGTAATAGGTGTGCTTACACGAAAGTTTCTTTTGCAAACCACAACTCAGACATCTCTGTACCTTCCCCTCAATTTTGCTGTGAACCCAGAACAACTGCTCTAAAGTAAATAAAGTATTGTTTTAAATGTGGAGAGCCCTGCCAGCCTGACTCAGTGGAGCACTGACCTATGAACTAGGAGGTCACGGTTCCATTCTAGGTCAGGGCATTCTCCCCTAGGGCACATGCCTGGGCTGCCACTCGATCCCCAGTAGGGGGCGTGCAGGAGGCAGCCCGTCATGACTCTCTCATCATTGATGTTTCTCTCTCTCCCACTTTCTGAACTCTCTGAAATCAATACAAACATGTTTTTAAAAATGTGGAGCATGAGCCTGGGGCAGAAGCTAAGGAAACCAAATTTTGAAAGGGGTCAAGGAGGAGTAATCAGAGAGGTAGAGGGAAAAGCAGGCAGTTATAATGTTTCTGAGTGCTTTTATAATTCCATGAAAGTAGAGACTGTATCAATCTGTTTGCTCTTCTATTTCCGAGACAACCCCCCTGCAAAATGTGTTGAATGAATGAATGTATAAGTGAGTAGTCAATATCAATTGCCACAGAGATATAGAGGAAGGGATGAAAAATGCCCAAGGGTTTAACAACACAATTGTCTTGAGAGAATTGCTGAGAACATCAAGAGATGAAGGCAAAAGCCACAGTGCAGAAGTTTGAGAATGAATGAGAGGTGTGAAAATGAAGTCAGGAGTTATAGACAACTCCATAAGAAAGTATCGCTGAACAGAGATATAGGATGGTATTTGAGGGAGTAGCAAGACTTTATTTTTAAAGTTCTATACTCACACATTTTTACACTATCCCTTTAGCAATACCATGTGTTCACTTATCTTTCCTACACATATGACTCCAATATCTCTATCTCTGGCTTGGACCTGTTCCCCTAACTTCACCACCAAATTGCTAACCACACTTATAAGTAATTCTATAACTACGGTCCACCCAAATTAAGCATATCATAAAGGAATGAGGAGTATGGGAGAAGGTTGAAAAACTTGGTTCCAGGTACAATTCCCAGGAGACAAAGGTGGATTTAGTCCAAGAAGATGCCACCACAAAAATCTTAAAGAACTTTGATTTATATCTCTTCCCTATTCAAAAACTTTCAACAGCTGCTCATTGCTTAATACCTGCAAAACCCATTCTTCCCGCAGTTTTGCCTATCTGCCATGTTCTTTAGTTTTCTCATCTATAAAATGGGAAAAATAGTAATATCTAATCACAATATTGTTACAAGGATGAAATGAATTCGTATATGTGAAGCACTTGAAACTATAACTGCACATAGTATGGACTATGTAAATATTTGTTATGATTTTATTTCAAATATATCTTTATTGATTTCAGAGAGAAGAAAGGAGAGGGAGAGAGAAAGATTAATGATGAGAGAGTCATTGATCGGCTGCCTCCTGCACACCCCTGACTGGGGATCGAGCCTGCAACTCCGGCATGTGCCCTGACAGGGAATCAAACCCCGATCGCCTGGATCCTAGGTCGACCCTCAACTGCTGAGTCACGCCCAGCTGGGCTGTTATGATTTTATTTCAATAAATTACACTGGCCCTGCCGACATAGCTCAGCGGTTGAGCGTCGACCTACAAACAAGGAGGTCAGGGTTCCATTCCTGGTCAGGGCACATGCCGGCGGCTGCAGGCTCCACCCCCAGTAGGGGATGTGCAGGGAGCAGCAGATCAATAACTCTAATCATTGATGTTTCTCTCCCTCTCCCTTCCTCTCTCTTAAATCAATAAAACATATTTAAAGAAATAAATTACACTGAATTGCTCAAGCAAGATCCTGGGGGTCACTGATTTCTCTCTCTGCATTAACTGCCACATCCAATCTATCTCCGTTTTTAATCCTACCTTCAAAATATATCTCAAATTCATCCAATTTCCTCTACTCCACTTCATTAGTCCAAGCCACCATCATCTCTTGCCTGGACTACTAGAAACCTCAACTCTCCTCCCAGTCATTATCCACATAGCAGCCAGGTTTTTGTTTCTTAAACATTTTTTTTTTTTTTTAAGTATAACAAACACTCAATGGAGTGCACACACATAAATGTAGAGTTTGATGGATTTTCACAAGGTAAACATAATCACATAACTATTATGGGGTCATCTTAAAAATATAAACCTGATCGCGACTCTGGTGGATAAATCCTTCAATGCCTTCTTCCCATGGCACTTAGACTAAAATCCAGGCTCCTTCCCATGGCTCTTAGTCCCTGCAAGGTTTGGCCCCTGTCTATCTAACATCATTTTATGTCTTTCAGTCACTCCTCATTTCCCCTTTTGCTAACTATTATAACCCTCAAATATGCCAAATTCTTTCCCACCTTATGGCCTCCACAAATACTGTTCCTCCTACCTAATATACTTTTCCCCCAATTTCTCACATGCCTGGCTCTTCATAATTTAGGTCTCAATTTAAGTGCACTCTCCTCAGAAAGGCACTCCCTGATTACCCACTGTCTCCCCCATCCCAGCCCTCTTACTCAATTTATAAATTATATACTAGTTTATTTGTTATCTCCCTCCCCAACTAGACTGTAAATTCCATTAGGGCAGATACCTTGAATGTTTTTATTACTACTTTAAACCTAGCACTTAGCATTTGTTAAATACATGAATGAATGTACACAAAATACTTAAACTAATAAATAAGACTCTCCATAATGTACCCAATCTACTTTCTACGATTCCTTTCTGGAGTGCTATAGTTAAAGGAAACGAAACAATTTCCTTCTCAAATATACGTCATGCTGCTCCCTTGGCCTGGAAAGCCCTATCACTACTACGACTTCCCCCAAATGTACTCACCTTTTGAGGTCCACCTAATCCTGAAAATTATCAGTGGACATCTGCTGTGACATTGAGGTACAGAAGGTACCAGGTTACATCATTATGTTAGAAGGCAACTGGCAGAGAAAAGCTGAGATAAAATACAGGTGGGGCAAAAGTAGGTTTACTGTTGTTTATATGGAAAATGATACAATTATTAATAATATGAGGATAAACTTTTTCATATGACTGTAAAGCTACTTTTGCCCCACCCTATATGAGGTTAGAAATGCTATTCCCTTTGTTTGGTTACATAGGAGTTCTGTTTAAGCTAGTTTGAACTGCCTTATTTCTCCCTGCTGGTAGTTAACTCTTCCACTAAACTCACATCAATCACATTAACCTATCCAATGGCTCTTAATACCTTTTAATATAAGTGCAACCACTTTTATGTCTTATCTCATCTACTAAACTATAAATCTGAGAGTGGGATTTGTGAAGAGGTGTATACTTGTGGGCTATACTAACTGATGTGTTATTTTTTACTGCCTTTCCTTTTTCTTAATGTAATAACTTGTTTACTTTTGGAGTATCCTCACAGGACCATTATTAATCGAGATGTTTTGCCCCCTTCTGGCTGCGTAAAAGAGGAAATCTGAACCCAAGGTAAGTCAATAGGAATTTGAATTGTAAGGACAGTGACAGAAATTTGTTGAAGCTCATTTATTCCAACAATGTTGCCTGGATGAGACTTTGCTCATTCTTGCTAGAGACATCCAATAGGACTGTGTAGTTTCTTCAAAGCTGGCTTTCCTTATTTTGTTAGCTACTTAATATGCTTCTAACAAATTTATTTAGTTTAAATTAGCCTGTTTCTGTTGCTTTTAACCGAACAACCACAATTGAAACAAATGTTTAACTAGTTTTCTACTTATCTTAGTTGATGCTATTTTTCAATTTCATCTTTTTGCTGTTTGAGAAAAGCCTGTATATAACAGCTACCATTAATCAAGCACCTAACATGTACCAGGTACTTTATAGATACATTATGTCTAGTCCTTAAGCTCTATAAGGTAAAACTATCAACGTGACTTTCTCTAGCAGGCATTTTGGTAGAGTAAAAAACACCTTTTAGAACTATAATTAAGGTTAACTTGCAAACTATTTCTTTCTACTCAAACAACTAAACCCAAGCCTTGTTTCTAAGGGTTCTCATTAGGCAAACCAATTATCTGTCTTTTTACCGTAAGGTCCTCTGGGCAGTGAATAGTACCTTCCATTTCTAGCCATTTAGCCCTGGGGTGAGGGGAGAGTTCTGCAGAAAGGAGACAGGTAGAACTTTAACTTTCATCCAAATTGAATAAACCTGTATCAGCAATGCGAACGAGGGAAAGCTGCACACGATATAACAGCACTTTGTAAACCGTAAGGCAAATTACACTAACTTTGGTATACACAGAAAAGTGCTTTTTCTAACCCTCCCCAGTTCATGCTGGGCGGACAGGATCCCTTTGTCTTAGCAAACGTGACAAACCCTCCCGTGTACGGAGACAGGAGCAGTCTCATCTAGTGCAGCAAGTGCCTAGTTTATGCTAGACTGTAACCAAACGTGGAAGACACGTAAACTACCAGCTTGGAGGAAATGTGGTCGTCCCAAGCTTTGAGGAACCGCAGGAATCTTTCTCATTTTAACCATCTTTCTTTATAATTGGCAGCAACACAGCTAAAGCTTCTTCTCCACCTAGGCGGCTACAATCTTTCCCGGAAGGCACATGGTGTGAACTCACCACCACCCCAGCCGCGCCCACACCGAGGGGCTTTCCACCGCCACATTCCCTCCATCCCTCCGCTCCCAGCTCCACCGCCCGCGGGGCCAAGTGCCGGCGCCAGAGGTGGGCGCCCCATCTTATCAAGAAGACCCCTGCAGAGACTCAGAGCTGTGGTTTCCTACCGAAACAGCAATGCAAAACCAATAAGTAACGCAAACGAGCGGAAAATTCGTCTCCAAGGGAAATACAAAGTGCCCTCTTTTATTTCAGCGGGGCGGGGGCGGGAGCTGAAGTGCCAGTGGGTCATAGAGTTTTCTAGTTCCGGTTTCGGGGCCGCTTTTGGGGCTAGAGCGCCTCTCTTCCGCTGCGGTTCCCTACCGGCAGCGGCTTCTATTTCCGGGGACGGCTTTGGTCATAAAGCTGAGACCTCCCTTCAAACGTGGCGTCGCGGGTCCTTCGCGCCTCGCCTGGGGTCAGCGCGCAAGGACGGGCGCGGGCGGGGTACCTGACAGCGAGCAGCTGGAGCCGGTCCTCGCGTACCGGCCCGCACTGCACCTCTAATCCCTCAGCACCGGCTGGCTTTTGAGCCCTGACGTTCGGAAGTCCCTGATTCGCAGCCTCCAGGACTGCAGCTCGAGGACAGACACCTATCCCCCATAGTCACGCTCTGCCCTGTGAGGTGCAGCGTTTGACAAGTCACCCTTTCCCCACACACCACTGCCACTCACGTCTGCGTTAACTTAGTTCTTAACTTCCTTCAGACCCTGTCCCCTCTGCCTCCAGAAGTGGTGTCTTCCTCCACCCCACCCCCCGCCGGTTCCCGTAAAAAGTGAGAGGAGTTTCGGAGATCCTCCAGAAATTACTTCTAAGACTGAGCACCCATTTGATACCCCAAACAAGTTCATGCTTACTAGAGAGTTTGTGGGCAAAGTGAAACCCAGTGCACACAGAAAACTATGGCTGAGCACGGGGCTCACATCACAACTGCTTCTGGGGTGGATGACCAGCCATCCATCTTTGAGGTGGTAGCACAGGACAGTTTAATGACAGCAGTGAGACCTGCTCTTCAGCATGTGGTCAAGGTAAGGTATTAATTCTTTAAATGGTTTTAGGGACAACTGGGTAAAAACCAAACCAATCGTTTGAGCTTATTTTGTAGCCTAGGTTTGAATTTAGCAATTAGCATATAATTCATATCCTATGATTTAACTGGTATTGAGTCCCTGTTATGTGTAGAGCCCTGTAATGAATACCCAGCACCTCAGGGAGGATAGGGTACACCCCCCAAAGAGTGACTTGTTTAATCTCAAAGTGTAGAATTTAGAGGGGGGGAAAGAAATGCAAATGTAAGGCACAGTAACTGAAATGGAATGAATTTTATTTATTAATTTACTTTGCTTTAGGTTCTTGCAGAATCAAATCCCGCCCACTATGGCTTCTTTTGGAGGTGGTTTGATGAAATCTTTACCCTCCTAGATCTTCTGCTCCAGCAGCATTATCTGTCTAAAACCAGTGCCTCATTTTCTGAAAACTTTTATGGCTTAAAGCGGATTGTAACAGGGGACACACACAAGCTTCAGAGACTGGCCAGTGCTGGTCTCCCAAAGCAGCAGCTTTGGAAGTCAATTATGTTCCTGGTTCTTCTTCCCTATCTGAAAGTGAAGCTGGAGAAGCTGGTTTCTAGCCTCAGAGAAGAGGATGAATATTCTATCCATCCCCCTTCTTCCCGCTGGAAACAATTTTACAGAGCATTCCTGGCAGCCTACCCATTTGTTAACATGGCCTGGGAAGGCTGGTTTCTTGTACAACAACTTCGATACATCCTAGGAAAAGCTCAGCATCACTCACCACTATTAAGTCTGGCTGGAGTTCGGCTAGGCCGACTTACAGTTCAGGATATACAAGCTCTGGAGCTCAAAGCAGCTGAAGCCAACATGATGCAGCAGCCAGCCAGGAGGTAAGGCCTTAACATTTGATTGACAAATTCTAAAATCTTACTTTACTTTATGAAATCACCTCCCTCACTCCATTTGAGGTATTTCATAAAATCATAGAAAAATTCTGTGTTCATAAGACAAGGATTGCCATCCTGGTAACCTATCTCATCGTTAAGTACTACATTTTTCTGTACAACACGTGCTATGGCAAGGCCCTGAGCTAGGTGCTTGCTTTACGTACATTATTTCAATCTTCATCACAACTCAATGAAATAAGTTCACTAACCCCATTTAACAGTTCAGGAAACTAAGCCCTAACAGCTAAGTACCCTGCCAAGGTCACACAGCTAGAAGGTGGGAGAGCTGAGATTGAAGCCAGATCAACACAATCCTCAAGACTGCCCTTAACCACGATGCTATACTGCTGCTAGTTAGTGTGCATGTTCTCCTACAACTTCAAATATATATTCCTCGATATTGCTAAGTTAATTTTTGTTAGAGTTGTTTCTTTTTCTGGATATACTATTTTCCACTCATACACAAAAAGGTCTATATAATCAATGTCTTACTAATTTCTTCTCAAACACAAAACAAAACCCTAGTCATGAAAAAAAAGCTTAGCTCCTACGCTCCTAAAATACTGTAAGTCAGAAAGAGGGAATCATTTAGAATACAACCTTAAGAAAATACCAGTCTAGCAACTATTCAATCCCCAAACTGAATTGGTGATTCTTAAGTGACTACATTTATATTAGTCACTCTGTGATTATACCTAAATAAACAGTTTCTCCTTTTGTCTCCTTGTTCTATTCTCCAACAGTGTTACTGAGAAGATAAAGTCAACTCTGAAAAAAGCTATGGGGGGTGTTGCCTTATCCCTCTCTACTGGCCTTTCTGTCGGTGTATTCTTCTTGCAGTTCCTTGAGTGGTGGTACTCATCTGAAAATCAAGAAACCATCAAATCGCTGACTGCCTTGCCTACTCCACCACCACCTGTACACCTAGACTACAATTCTGATTCTCCCCTGTTACCCAAAATTAAGACTGTGTGCCCACTGTGTCGTAAAACCCGAGTGAATGATACTGTTCTTGCCACTTCTGGCTATGTGTTTTGTTATCGCTGTGTGTTTCATTATGTGAGGACTCACCAAGCTTGTCCCATCACAGGTTATCCAACAGAAGTACAACATCTAATTAAACTGTACTCCCCTGAGAACTGAAAGGGATTAGCATCTTGTCTCAAAGCAAAATTATTGCACTATAAGGCCACAGTACTGGTTTTCAGCATGGTACACAGCGTTGATACTTCTTAGTCTCAATTCATAATTATATGAATTTTAAACAACTATGCGGATTTCTTTTAAGTGACATACCCATTGATCTTAACCTTCTAGCCTGTTCTCTAGACCCCAACTTAAAGCTAACTAAGCTGGTCAGAGTAGGAGAATCGGGACTGGCAGGGGACGTGAGGGTCAATGTGGGAGTGGGTAAAAGAGGATAAATAATCAGTACTGAAGATTTTCCTTAATGAACAAAGAGGTATAGAAGCTCTCAGGAAAAACCCAAGTTAGATCTCATAAAGTGGGTGGTAAAGTTGCGGGAAGCAGGCAGGCCTTTTCTTTAGAAAAGTGTTTATCTGCTTATAAGGAAGAGGTATTATCAGTTTGCAAACAATGTGAAAAGTGGGCTTGCTCTTTATAGAAACACTTTTGAAAAACAACAGCTCCTTCTATATACTGTGACCCATTTGTTATGTAACATCTGCTGTAATTTATTAACTTTTAAAGATTCCTTTATTAGCCATACATGTCTTGGAAACATTAACGGAAAATTAGGGTCGAGTGTACACAGGGTGGGGCAAGAGTAGATTTATAGTTGCTCATATGGAAAATAATACAATAATTAAAAATAATACAAGAATAAACTGTGTTTCATGTACTCACAATTGTAAACCTACTTTTGCCCCACCCTGTATATAGAGTAGCCTTAAGATTTCAGTGAGAAAGCAAAGCTAATGAGCAATGAAGAGGTGAAGTAAAATACTGATTTAACTATGTAAAGAAAGGACCTTTTATTAAGCTCTTTCTGCTTGCTGTTAAGAGTTTGCTAAACTGGCATGAATTATTCTGGCTATTACTAAAGTTTCTATGAAACGCTTAAATAAATTTTAAGAATAAATGTTTTTTGGCAAAGAGCTGTTCCATGTTGTCATGATTATGTAGAAACTTAAAAATTACTTCAGTTGTTTAAAGTAAATTTTTCCACTCAGACAACCTTTGACTTTTAGGGGTAGTTTTGTATTAACATTTTGCTTTGTTGCTAATCCAATACTTGGGGGGGGGGGGGGGTCTCTATTCCAATAGCAAGAATTCAGCCTTGTTTGAAATATCTTGTATTAAAAACTACTACAAAAACACTGCCTGGATTGGGAGGTTGGTGAAAAAATATGGGTTAAAAAAATCATCATGACTAGATGAGGAAGGATGAAAGTAATTTGTAAGTGCCTCTGCTGAGATAGGTGTTTTCCAATATTTTAACTCACTTTAGCAATTCAAAGTACATATATTCTCTAATAGCACAAAGGTGATAAAACTAAATTCCGAAATGGTACATCCTATGGATTTTAAAATATTAACGCTTTTATGTATCATAAAGAGTATATTGGATAGCTGCAAAACTTCTTGTTAAACAGCAAGGGTTTACCAAAGCAAATATTATAGTTAATTAAAAAACACCACATTTTTAATATAATAATAAGAGAACTGAACCAGGACTCAGGATTGAAATAACGTAGTACTCCTTGAAGGTATCAAAGCCAGATTTTTCACGTCAACCTAAAAAAAAACACATGAAAGTATCAGTAAAATGTTTTTAAAAAATCAAAGAAATACTCAAATACATAATAAAACCAGTATCCAACCAAGCTAGAACATACCAATGTGGGAAAACCACAACCAGACTCAGCTCAGAGAGAAGATTAAGTGATCATACCCTGGTCAAAGCCAACCCTGAAGCAATGGCTATACCAGGTCAGACTATACTTCACTCATCATCGCATCATTGCATTTCAACTTGTATTATCTAAGAGTATTTTCACTTCCAAAACAACTTAGGTTTACCTATGAAAAAAATAAAGGCTTCTTTTTAGATAAGTATTTTATCTTCCACTCTGCTTTGGTTTAAGTACAGTAACTGCTGTACAAAAACGCAAATTTGAACAAGTTTTGTTTTGGGGGATCTTTTTTGTTTTTGAAATATAGAGGCAAGTGGGTAAGCATTTACAGTTATAAAACTTTTTTTTTTTAATGAGCCCAAACATCACGCATGATAGAATCTCAGGGATGCCTATGAAGGGATTTGTAGTCTAGTTCTAAAGCAAAAGGTAAATTCCTTTTGAAAGTAAATTCTAGTTCATTTAACACATATTTTGATTTATAATTATGCTGCACACAAAAATAAAAAGTCATAAATTTTTTATACCAGAATCTTCTATCTTAAGAGTCCAAGACCCAGAGAGGCTTTAATTCGCCAAAGGTCCATAGAAAATTAACAGCAGAGCTGGAAAGAGAACTGAGGTCTGATTACCAGATTTATATTTTTCCACTATTAGCTAAATAAAGGTTTAATTTCATTTTTCTCCAGTGCATGAGCAAGATAAAGGAAGCAAGATAAAGCCTGGGTAATTCACAACCTGAATAACTTCTGAATGAAAAAGCTTATTGCATTTCATTGATTCTAAATGGCACCTGGTGATATATACAATCGCTGACATGCACAAGTACTAGGATCACAAGTCGCCCCTTCCAGCCTTTCAGCATGGTATTGCCAGTATCTAAATAACGATCCTGGAGACACCACATGCTTCCTTCAGCCATCCAGAAGTGTCAATAGGTAGATATTTCATAAAACTGACAGCTGTTGGTCTGTGTTGGCATTTAGCAACTAAACACCATAAAGAGGGAGAAACTAACAAAGTGCCTGTTTTACAGGCGTTATGCTTGAGCCCTTCTCTCATCATCTACGCAGGGCACACTTTCCTAATTTTCTTCCGTAGTACGCTTTGCTCCATCTGGAATGCCTTCCCCAGCACTTTCAATCTGGAGAACCCCTAATTATAGTTTTAAACCTTTACTCAAATGTAAGCTTCTCTCCGTTAAGTGGTCCGTTAACTCCCTCAGTCACCGCGTCCTCTGACTCCCACTTTTCCCCGCCACGACACGCATCACGCGCCAGTGACTCGCGTGCCCCATCTCCCCGTCGGAGTTCCCAAAGGACCAGGGCTGTGTCCTCCTGGCTTTTGCATCCATTACGCTCAGAATGGTGCAGAGAAGGAGGCTCAATAAATGAGCGTTTACTCAGCCAATGCACGACCCTCCCTACTAAATCCTAAACTCCTAAATGATAAAGGCATCTGCATAACTTAGAAAGCCGACTTACCTCCAACGTTTCACGTAGGTAAGGACCACACCTCAAGCATCTGTAAGCCCCCCCCCCAGCTTCTACCTCAAGGCGCTCTGAACGGCGCCCTGCGCCGGATAACCAATGATACATACAGGGGACCGTCAACAGTAAATAAATAATATGGTCCAACTTCAAGAAAGATTTTGAAAAGCCGTCCTAGTGCGGAAACACGACTAAGGCAGGAGCCAGGGCTCGCACCAAAGACCCAGACAGGAGTCCTCGGCACTCTTCGGAACTCCTAAAACTCCTACGCCCTAGGCTCTCGGGAGGCTTGGCCGGGCTTCAGGCCGATGAACGGATTCCCGGCCTTCCGGTCCCCGGCGGTAACGGCTCCCCTATCCCACCCGCGGCCGCCTCCAGGCCCCGCTGGCTTCACACCACCCAGTGCGATCTTCAGCGGACAGCCAATCCCGCGGCGGGCAGCGGGTCACGTGGGTGAATGGAGCCAATCGTAGGGCGAGGCGGAAGTCAGGGGTGGAGCGGCCCGGAGGGCGGAACCGCCTTTTCCATCGTTTCTTTGCGTGATGGGCTCCGTCTTCACAGTGAGGGCGGTCGCTGTACATCCTCAGGGCCGTTTCCGCCCGCCCTCGGACCCCAGGACGACTGTTCTCCCGAGTGGTTTCGCCGGTGCCTTGTTTCACAACTGGGAAAGGGTGTCGGAGGCAGTTGTGCCCTGGGTCCCGGGAAGAAATATTGATTGAGCGATCCAGCGTTGTTGATTGCGCTTCTCCGGAGTCCCGCGTGAGGGCTAGGGGTTGGGGTGGCCTGAGATGAATGTGTCCTTCTCCGTCCAGGGGGAACTTACTGGCTGGTAGGGCTCTTGGACGCTTCCTAAAATAAGCCAGAGGTGCCACAAAAAAAGTGCAGCTAAAACAAAGAAGTGTGAAGGACAGCAGGGAGGACTTCCTGGAAGAGGAGGCACTTAATCTGGGTCTTGAAAGATAGGTGGGGTTTGAGAATTAGGAGATTCTGGGAGAAGGGATAATTTAACTACAGAATTAAATGAGAAAGCATGGGGGAGCTGACCAAATTTAAAGTTAAAACGTGTACTGTTTCTCAAAAACTGCCGGAGGAAACAATATAGATGTCCTCCAGCATCGAAAACAAACCACGCACACAAATGCCCGGAACAAACCCAGACTTACTGAATCAGATACTCTGGGGTTGGAGCCCAGGCATGCATATTTTTAATATAAGCCCCACAGGTGATCATGAGTCACACCAAAGTTTGAGGACCAATGATAGTGTTAAAGAAAGGGGATGGTAGGAGATTTGAAAGACAGGTGAAGACTTTGTTTGGGATGGTGCTTGCTGGCTGTGTAGTTTAGACTACTTTGGAGAAAGTGAGAGTTAAAGATTTCAGATCCAAAGATGATAGATCAGAACTGTACTTTAGAAAATTCAACATGCAAAGGAAGGCAAGAGGGAAGCTACTGAAAGGGATCGCAGTGGTTCAGGTGAGAGCTAATAAGAGCCTAAGTTAGGACTGGGGCAGTGGAAATGGAGAGGTAGCATATAAGCAGCATGAGGATTGTGACGAGTGTCAGGGATGGATAGAAGAACATGGGAAAATAAAAAGAAAGAATAGGGGGAAATGGAGGGTCTTTTGTACCAGACCTACTAAGGACCTCCGTTGTACTTGAAGGATAGGAGGTTAGACAGTGAAAAGACTGCCTTGCCCTGGCCAGGTGGCTCAGTTGGTTGGAACATTGTTTCCTACACCAAAAGGTTGTGGGTTCCATTCCCAGTTGGGGCACATGCCTAGGTTATGGGTTCAGTCCCTGGCCAGAAGGCAACCAAGTGATATTTCTCTCTCTCCTTCTCTCTCTAAAATCAATAAAAAGAAAACAAAAATGCTTTGAGCCCAACATCTAGAAACCATTTTTTTTTTTTTAAAGAGAGACTGTGCCTTTGCATGTGCTGTTTTCTCTGCATCTCCATCTCCCTTTCTCAGCCTGGTGCATTCTTGCAGGTTCCAGTTCATATACCACCTCATTTATGAAGTTTTATCTTATTCTCACAAGCACAGTTATTGGCACTCCTCAGAACACCCAGAGCACACTGTTCATACATTTCTAGCTCTCCAGAGTGGTGCTATAGTGTAGTGGTCATGCATATGGACTATATTTGTAAGCATCATCATACTCAGCTAAGATTTCAACACCCTAGGTGCTCAAATGAAAGAGTGAGTGAAAGTTAGGAGACTTACCCAGAATCAGGTAGTGTGGTGCGGCAGAACTAGCATCGTCGCTCTTGGTTGCCATGTTCTCTACAGTCTTCGAATTACCTCTGAGTGAATTGAGGGTGAGATGGAGGTTGGTATTTGTCAGTTTGTGTCTAGTTTGCACAAAGGCTGTGCCTTAACTGTGCTGATCAATTGAAATTCTTAGTGAATAAATATATCTTAAATAAATTGGGGCTCTCGTTCTTAGCTGATTGTCAACAGAATGGCCAGATCACTTTCCCAAGACCTAGGAAAAAGCACTGTCCAAGCTAATGTTTTCAAATTACTTTGTGTCATGGACAATTGCTTTGAGGTATCAGAACCAAATGTGACATCCTCCCTGGTGTGATAATCTATTTATAGTCAAGGGACTTAACTAAGGAACTTTGAAGGAAGAAAAACTCTCTTTACTCATCTTTCATATTATCCCTCCTTCTCCTGTCTTGGTCTCTTATAGTGCACTGGGAAGAAAAAGGGGAGATACTTTGGTAGATTTCTGATTTTGAAGACTCCAATGCAAAACTTCAAAGGCAGAAACTCAAACTTGAAAGGCAGTGGAAGGAATAGGAACATCTATATTAGACAAACCTGGCTTTGAACTCCAGCTCTTCCACTTACTGGCAACGGAATCTCAGTTTCTTTGTAGTGTTAAAATCTCACAGCTTGGTTCTTTATACTCAAATGCACATGTCCAGTAAATGATGGTCATTTTTATCTTTCTCAAAGTAATATCAGAGGGATTTCAATGTGAGAGTGAGGCTGGGAATTAAGGATGGTGGTAGAACTAAAAGTGAGTCTGAATTTGGAAGTGAAGTTAATGAAAACAGGTTCAAGTTGAAGCTGAGGGTAGACTTTTGGAGTTTATGGTGTCACTGTGCTGATTATACATCATAGTATCCATTCTGCCTCCTATCCTGAAACTATTTAGTCAACATGTACAAAAGGCAATGCCAGCAAAACAGAACTTCATAGGAAGGTAACCTCAGTTAATAATAATAATTTAAAAATAATAAAAACACCTAGGGATGTCCAGAAACCTATTTAAAAATGCCGTTTTATCATAAACAAATTGAAGTGGAGACACAGAATTGTTTGATGGTTCGATTTAGAAGAAGAGCATATTAGTTTTCTGTGGCTGCTATAACAAATTATCACAAACTTGGTTGCTTAAAAAACAAATTTATTTTCTCACAGCTATAAGTTTGAAACCAGTTTTATTGGGCAGGTATCAAGGTGGTGCTCCTAGGGTGGGGATGGAAGCTGCAGGGAAGAATTCCTTCCTGCCTCTTCCAGCTTCCAGTGGCTGCTGCATTTCTTCAGTTGTGGCCACAGCACCCCAGTCTCTGTCTCTATAGGTCACACACCGCCTCCTCCTCTTTTGTGTGTATCAAATCTCTCTCTGTTCTCTCTTATGAGAACACTTGTAATTGGATTCAGGGCCCACCCAGATAATACAGGATAACCTCCCCATCCCAAAATTCTTACTTAATCACATCTGCAAAGGCCCTTTTTTCTCATAAGGTAACATTTACAGGTTTATAATAATAATAATAATAATAATAATAATAATTAATAAATAATAACAACAGGTGGCTATTATACAGTCTACTTCAAGAAGCTTTATCCAGTTTAACCAGCACTTCCAAATGAGATAACTGTCTCTCATATGTTTATTTATCCTTTAATTATAAAACAACTCATATTCATTGTAGACCATTTAGAAAGTACAGAAAAGGTGTGTTTTTTTTTTAAAGGAAAGAAAATTAAATGAAAACCATCTTTAGTCCTCTCACCCAGAGATAGCCAGCTTTATCAATGAGCATTTTTCTAGGCTGGGTCTTGTGCCCAACAAAAGCAAGAATAGGAAAAAGAGAATAAAAGTAAATAGAATGGAACAAGCAATTTGGAAAGAAATGGAACAGGTTAATATTGTTCATATCAGACATGTACAGAGCAGCCTAATTTAAAATGAATGGGGAAAAAAAAATGAATGAAGAGCATGCTGGCTGGTGTGGCTCAGTGGGCTGAGCATCGCCCCATGCCTTGAAGGGTCTCTGGTTCGATTCCTGGTCAGAGCACATGTCTGGGGTTGCCAGTGGGGGGGGGAGCGTGCAAGAGGCAGCCGATTGATGTTTCTCTCTCACATCGATATTTCTTTCTCTCCCTCTCCCTTCCTTTCTCTCTAAAATCAATAAAAACATATTTAAAAATAAAATAAAATATAATGACTATAGAGCTTTGAAATGCAATTAACCAGGACAGGAGGTACTTGTATGATATATGAAAATGACATCCAGTCCTTAGAGATGGGAAGTTTAGCTTTGGCTCTCACTTGAAAACCCCTGAATCTCCCCATTCCTACCGAATTCACTACCACAAGTCAACCCCCAGCCTGCTAATCTGCGCTGTCATAGGCTTCTCTTGAGTGCTTATCAACCTTCCTCAGTGGGTCAATGTTATGAAGACAGGGGGAGTCTGGCAGGGTTCCTGCTCCTCCCAGGCTGATATCAAAGGGCCACAGGAACTGTGACAGAAAGCAAACATTCAGACCAAAGCCAGATGTGGAACTGAAACAGCCAGAGGAGAAGCAAGAATATCAGGTAAAAAAAAAAAAGTTTTTTAATTTTAAAAACCTCATGCATCTCATTTTAGGTGCAGTTTATGTCTGAGGGCATGAAGGGCTTGGTAAAATAGTAGCTAAGGAGAAACTTGTAGAAGAAAATGAGTGAGAAATTTTGGGAAAAGTGCAAAGGATATTCACATGGAGCTAGAATCTCAGAAAACATTGTATTTATCACGGTTGTTATCAGCATTTAAGTAACATCAGTGAGATTTGGGAGTCATTATAGTATAGCTCTGCTAGTTCAAAAGCAATTAGATTTGTCCTGTGAATCCAGCAGGTGGAAATTATAGGGAGACAAATTACAGTTGAAAATGAGGAAGCCCTTTCTAACAGAGCCGTCAGAAAACAGAAGGGACTAATCTGATAGGCAATAAATTACTCGTCATTGGAGGTGTTCAAGCAGTTGCTGGAAAGCAATTTGTTGTGACTGGGAATATTATATGGAGGACTTAAAAATCAGGTGGATGGTTGGGCCTGAAGATCTTTAAAGTCCCTTCCAACACTTCTGTGATTCTACGACATGAATAGAATATTAATCAGAAGTTTCTCTAAAGAGCCAGGCATTTACCTATAGTAGATGCTCACATATGGAAAAAAATCATCATGTTGATTCTGGTTTACCTGTCAGAAGTGAGAAGGCAACCATGAGCAAGCTATGGCAGAGGAGGGTAGATGTTCTGTTGAATGCCTGCTCTCCCCACTCTTGGTGGGTATAAACAACACCCACATGGCCTCTACTTCGCAAAGATTACATAGAAGAAATGGGTTCTCTTCTTCTAAAGGAAGAATTTTGATTTGGGTTAGTAAACATTTTATTTTGCAATTAAAAGCTAAGGAAGCCATGTCTGAAATATTTGCCTCAGAGCCCTAATTTCAACTTAGATGGCTATTCTCTGCTCTGTGAAGCTAAAGGAGGTTGACCATAGTTGAATAACTATGTCCCAAAGGCCCATGTTCTTTTCCAAGTCTTAGAGGTTCCCAAAGCACAGGGCAGAACTATTAGAAAGGCAGGAAGATGCCTGTATCACACTGTATATGAAGAAATGTACTTTTAGAAGAATATTTGAAGAGATAAAAAGAATTCTGTATTTGGTATCAATTGACATTCTCTTAGGGGTAAAATAAAGCTTTTAAAAATGTGCAAAATAGCACATAAGGAATACCAAGTTTTACCATTGTTTTTATAGCAAGATATCTACATCACATATACTATCAAAGTATACTCTCTTTGTTCTCTATTGCCCCTTTTCTTTTGCCTTTGAATTATAAATAGGAGTGTCTCCTGACTTCACTTCTAATTCTGCACATTGTGTAGTAATTTAATTTGGCTCCTTTGTCAATCTATGCCTTATTATTTTCTCAACCCATGACTTTTATAATATCTGAGCTCACTGATGTCACTTCCTGATTTTAAATTAAAAAATGGCTAAAAATTTCAGCTCTATAAGTTTTTCATTATAGCAAAATATTAAGCACTTCCCTTTAACTACGCCCATTCATGCTGGAAAGGCTAAGGACCTTGATGAAGGTGTTAGAAAACAGTGATATCAAATATTATTTCATTGTTAAAATGTATGTCCAATAATTTATAGCTTTGAAGAAAATATTGTAATCCCTGGAATTCTTGTTAATATAGGAACATTTCTGTCCTGCTTATTTATTGGAACCTCTTTCTATTATTGTTTTGAGCACAGAGAGGCTGCTGAGATGGAAAGTCTCCAGACCAATATGGAAATGCTGTATCCTGAGATAACTGTAGAAGTAGGCACAGTGACTTTTGGAGAAGAGAACAGGAAGAAGATGACCAATAACAATTTGAAAAGAACTGAGAATTCTAAAATCATCCAAGCCACGTGTGCACTGTTAAATTCGGGAGGGGGTGTGATCAAAGCAAAGATTGATGATAAAACCTACAGTTACCGGTGCCATGGGCTGGGACAGGATCTGGAAACTTCTTTTCAAAAGCTCCTTCCTTCAGGTTCACAAAAATACCTTGACTACATGCAGCTGGGTAACAATCTCCTGATTTTTGTGAAGTCATGGAGTCCAGATGTTTGCAGCCTCCCCCTAAGGATTTGCAGCTTGCGCTCCAATTTGTATCAGAGAGATGTGACTTCTGCTATCAACCTGAGTGCCAGCAGTGCCCTGGAACTTCTCAGACAGAAGCAGTCAAGAGCCCAAAGAGGAAGACCCAGGGTGAAGGAGCTGCATCCTCAGAAAGTTCTTGACAGACACATTCAGGAAGAAGAAGATATGAGGATGTCTGCCTCAGAATTTCTTAAAAAGGGCAAACTCATGTACAAAGAGAAACTCAGCTTTACTGAGTCAACACATGTTGAGTTTAAAAGGTTCACCACCAAAAAGATTGTCCCTAGGATTAAAGAAATGCTGCCTCATTACATTTCTGCATTTGCCAACACTCATGGGGGATACCTAATTATTGGAGTGGACGATAAGAGCAAAGAAGTGTTTGGATGTAAGAGGGAAAAGGTGAACCCTGACTTCTTAAAAAAAGAAATAGGAAACTGCATAGAAAAGTTGCCTACATTCCACTTCTGCCGTGAAAAGCCAAAGGTGAATTTCACTACCAAAATCTTGGATGTATACCAGAAAGATGTCCTGTATGGTTATGTCTGTGTTGTTCAAGTGGAGCCCTTCTGCTGTGTGGTATTCACAGAGGCCCCAGACTCGTGGATCATGAAGGGCAATCTTGTCACCCGGCTGACGGCAGAGGACTGGGTAGCTATGATGCTGGATATTCCACCAGGTAAAGCCAGATAGCAGCCACTAACTACTCAGTCAGCAGGGAGGAAGCCCCTTCTCTGCCTCCTGTGGGTATTTGGTCAGATATTTTACTTAAAGAACAGAAAGCAGTTTTGTTTAAAAACTCTCCCATTAAGAAAGATGTTGTGGCCTTTATGGAAGAAATAAAAATGCTTTATGGAAAGATATTTAAAAATATTTAAATATGTAAGAAAATACATAGTAAAAATAATTCTCTTATTACATGATTTTTTCTAATATTTTTAGTTCCAAAGACAGGGAATAAGAACTCTTTGAGGTCAAGAAATGCTTGGGTTTAGTTTACTTTGGGACAGTTATATTATGCCATCAGCCATGAATTAGTGACAGTTCTTTTTCATGCACTGTAAAGTCCTGTTGAAAAACTTTTGCAGGCTGATATTCCTAGTCAAAAACATTCATCAGTAGTCTCATTCTAAAGATTATATTTCAGAGACACACTGTTTAAGAATGATTCCTAACGAATTCTTTCAAGGGAAGCTCATTGACAATTTTGAATTGTTTCAGAATTAGGAGCTAATACCTTCAATCACTGGGCTTGCGGCACCACCAAGTGGGGAAAGTCTGTTGCAAAAGGAGATGCTGGAGCAGGGGAGGGGGGCGGGGACTCCTAGTGTTTTCACTTCCCTTACAGTTTTGCTCAGAATCAGCCCTGGTGATTCCTAAGCAATCCAGAGAGGACTTACAGTCTGAACGAAGCTTATCAGTTTGCCTTCATGGTTAATATGTTCCAAGTTTGATACAAGAAGCTTGGATCAAGGCTTGAGTGGTTTTATTGGATTATTCTTTCTCTTGTCCTAAATTTGTTTGAGTTTACAGACACACACACACACACACACACCAAACTAGAGATCCTGCCACTTTCTATTCCATTTAAACCTTGGATAGGGACTTAAACAACTGTAACAATATAAAAAATATGTATTGTACTTAACTTTTTCTGACCCCACCCCCTCTAGAAGCCTTTTCCTTTTAGAAATGACCTGGAATCAGAATATTAGAGTTGGAAGGAACCTTAGGGATCACCTCACCCTGGCATGAGAGAGAGAGGTGAAATGACTTGTCTTGCAAGACGAAATGATTCATGTCCCCAGACTTCCTTTTCTAACATATATGAACTGTTTGAGGCATAGAAAGTGTGGGAGCAGCCTGGCTGGTGTGGCTCAGTGGTTGAGCATGGACCCATGCACCAAGAGGTCGCTGGTTCGATTCCCAGTCAGGGCACATGCTGGGGTTGCAGGCTCCATCCCTAGTCGGGGGCGTGCAGGAGGCAGCCGATCGATGTTTCTCTCTCACATTGATGTTTCAGAAATCTCTCTATCCCTCTCCCTTTCTCTCTCTCTAAAATCAATATATATATATTTTTTATTTTTAAAAAGTATGAGAGCAGTTCAGCACAATGCAAACCATATGCCAACAGTAGGAAGACAATTAAAAAGTTGTTTTTCTTTCTTGGCTTGAAACAACTCTTCATGTATTTATTTGTTTAGCTCCCTCCAGTTTGGCCACAAACGACAGCCTTCCCCTGATTTCACCAGCTTCATCTGCATTAAGAAGCCCATCATATCCTATGAAAGTCCTGGAATTTAAGGGAGTTCTACAACAACGTTTGTTTCCAGGTATTTCCTTCTTGATTTCAGCTGAGGGGACTATTTTTTTTTTTAAATTATGTTGGGAGGAATTGATAGCAATTAGTCCTAATTTTTCTCCTTAGAGAGAAGGTCAAATATAGCAGACATAAGGGTCCCAAAATGATATATATGGCTAACTCTTGTTTCCCAGTCATCAAATTCACAAAATATTTCTCTGTGCTTTGGGGCTTCCAGTCACGTATGGCTTTTGTTTCCTAAATTTGAGAGAATTTAGGAATTATCCTAAATTCCATAGGTCTACACTACAAGAGAATTGCCCCCTGGCTTTCCAATACAAAAGGAGGTGAGCCGTTAGGTTCTATAGCAGAGTTCCTCAATCTTGACACTACTGACATGTGGGTCAGGTAATTGTTTGTTGAGAGGGGCTGCCCTGTGCTGTAGGATGTTTAGCACCATTCGTGGCCTCTGACCTCTAAATTCCAGTAGCTCCCCTCCAGCTGTGACAGTCAAAAAATTTCCAACCCTGGCTGGTGTGGCTCACTTGGTTGGGCACTGACCCGTGCACCTTGAGGTTGCTGGTTTGATTCCCGGTGGGGCACATGCCCCAGGTTGTGGGCTCCATCCCAGGTGGGGATTGTGCAGGAGGCAGCTGATCTATGTTGAGCTCTCACATGGGTGTTCCTCTCTCTCTCAAAAAATCAATAAACTATTCTTTAAAAAAAATTTCCAGACATTACTAAATACCTGGGGGCAGGAGGGGGGGCAGGGATGTCAAAATTGCCACATTAGAAATGTTAGAATCATTGTTTTAAAGGGAAGTTCTTAGTTCCCCAAAAGCATCAGTTTCACTCACACACACAAAATCCCGTAACAGCAACAATGGCCTCCTAGAGGTGGTGGACCATTTGGGGCTGAGGAGACAGTGCCAGGGGGCTGCTCTGTGAAGGCCCTCCCTGACTGCCCTCCCCGCCTGAGAGTTGCCAACAGTGGGAACTTCATAGCCCTGGCCTGCGAAGAGGGGTGCTTTCTTTGCAGACGGGGAAACCTATAGTTCCACGGCTAGACTCATTTCTTCCTACGAGGTTGCAGGAATCCTTACGATATGCTTTGGTACATTTTAGTAACTTGTATTCCTTGAATTTTCAGTGACGCAGGAAGAGATACCATTTAAACCCGAATCCCTCTGTACAAAGCTGTTCTCAGATCACAAAGAACTAGAGGAATTAATGAAGATGCAGATCCGTCCTTATTCTCAGGGGATTGTGATATTTTCTCGAAGCTGGGCTAGTGATATTGGCTTAAGGAAGGAGCAGAATGTCCTGTGTGATGCTCTCCTAATAGCAGTTAACAGCCCCCTGGTACTCTATACAGTCTTCATACACCCCAGTGGGACTGAAGGACCTGAGTATGCCCGAAACACTGCTCGTCAGTTAAAGCAGAAACTAGGAACTGTTGGAGGTTACACAGGGAAACTGTGTGTCATTCCGAGACTGCTGCACCTGCCTGGCACACAGTGTGGACCCTGTGAAATTCCTGTGCACTACCCCCAATCCTACCAGCTTGCTAATGAGGGGGAAATGGAAGACTTGTTGCAGGCCCTTGTCGTGGTGGTCTTGCTGTGCTCTAGATCTCTTCTGAGTGACCAGCTGGGCTGTGAATTTTTCAACTTGCTCATAGCGGAGCAGGGTGAGTTGCTTTCAGGGAGCCTGCAGGAGACGCGCGAATTGTTCATCCACTGCTTTCCAGGAACCAGGAAGACAGCCCTGGCCATAAAGATCATGGAGAAAATCAAGGACCTATTCCACTGCAAACCGAAAGAGATCCTCTATGTTTGCGAACATGACTCCTTAAAGGATTACGTGGCGTGAGTGTTTCACTGACTAAACACAATAACTGTATTTAGTCAGTCTTTTCAACAGTATTACAAAAGTAATTTGTGTTATTCAAGATTTTGCAATGCCTTAGCTGCATAAGTACAAGAGCCAAAACATTTCCAAGTGATCAGGTAGTTGAGCTATAAATGGGTACTTTGCTGTTTTCAGGCTTCAACATCTCATCATAAATTAGCCAAGTATGCATAACTTTAAATTTATATAACTAGAAACATTTTTTCACAATCTGTGGCCTTAAATTTAAGAAAAGTAGACATGAACCTATCTTGCTTTAAGTGAACATTTTGTTTGATGCTTAATACTTTAAAGTCACAGGGTATTTCAGTTACTGTCATTAGGTAATGACATTTTACCTAATAAAAACTTGAATTTAAATACCATTTGATTTTTAAAAAATATATTTTTATTGATTTCAGAGAGAGGAAGGGAGAGGGAGAGAGAGATAGAAACATCAATGATGAGAGAGTCATTGATCAGCTGCCTCCTGCACGCCCCCTACTGGAGATTGAGCCCCAAACCCGGGCATGTGCCCTGACCGGATATCGAACTGTGACCTCCTGGTTCATGGGTTGATGCTCAACCTCTGAGCAACACCCGCTGGGCAATACCACTTGATTTTGTTTATAAAACATTTTCATTTGTTTGACTTGTTCTGAATCAATAATTTTAGAAGATGTGCAAATTTGCTTCTGATTTAAATCTTTAGCTTTCAACTTAGTAAAAGAAATTGGTTGCTTTATAATTCAGCAAATGAGGGCAAACTCATTTTAATTTTTGGTTTGGTTTACTTATTTATTCAACAAATCTTTTTGAGCACTGTGTATATGCTAGGTATCGTGTACATTTAGTGTTAGTGGGGAAAAGCATATTGAAGACATGGCCATAAAGCCCAGAAAGGGGGACGAAAATAAAATAAGCAATGTGAATATTGTATAATTAGTATGATAATAAAGATATGCTTATCATAACTTGGGCTGAAGGTTGGTCAGCAAATACTCCCTAGAATAAGAGATCCTTGGGCACACTCTTAAGAAGTCAGTAGGAATAAAATTAAATTAAAATAAAATAAAAATTATCTAGCATCCATATCTACCTACCTGTCTGTCTATATCTATGTATCTGTGTATCTTGCAAACAGAAAAGCTTTGTCCATATCTAAGAAATGGAGTGGAGGGATGAATGTACTAATGATTGGAAAAGGTTCTGATATAAAGTGTTAATATAAAAAAAATAAATGATATGCATTTTGAAAAAAACAGTCAGTGGGGAAAGTGAATAAAATGAGGGCTTTTTAGGCAAAGGGCACAGCAGGTGCAAAGGAATGGGGAAGCTTAGAGAATCAGAAGGGTAAGTCTGTCTGAGTAGAGCAGCAGGGGGCGGGTGTGGGTATGTACGCAGTAGGTGGTGAAGTTGGAAAGGAGGCAGGTGCCATATTATGAAAGATATTGTAAATTGTGCTACGGGCTAAGTTCTTTATTATGCATTATAGGTAAGTTTAAAAATCCCCCAGTGAAAAGACAAATTTAATTCAACAAGTATCTAGTGCTCCCTAACATCAGGAAGACACAGCGAATGGCTAAGAATCCATGTTTTTCTTTAAGAAGTAGACACAGTCCAAACTGGAAGAGAACATGAATATTTATGATTCAAGGCATAGGGCGTGAAGCCCCAGGGAATGCATCAGTAAAATCAGGAAATCTGCAGGCGTGAGTGATATTACCTGAATCCAAATGAAAAGAGGTGCCCTGGCCGGTGTTGCTCAGTGGTTACAGCGGCAGCCTGGGCCCCAAAGGATTCCCAGTCAAGGGCACTTACCTGGGCTGCAGATTCGCTCCCTGTCACCAGTCTGGGTGGGCGCATGTTGATTCTCTCTTCCCCCTTTCCACCCTTCTACTCTTTCTCTGAAAAGCAATGAAAAAAATATCCTTGGGTGAGGGTTAACAAAATAAAATCTTTTTTGAAAAAATTAGAGGAGGCAACAACCAAACTTGGTTGTTTCTTGCCTCCTCTAATTTGTCCCTCTTCCTCTGATAAGCTAAAAACAGGTCCTAGCCCTGTAGGCTTGTTACCCTACTTGACATGTCGTGGAACTCAGCAACCTCTTGATGTTTTCCTTACCAAAATCTAGAGTCTTCTGGTTTCATCCTACAAGTAAGTGGGGCAATAGGATTTGCTTTAGAGGAATTTGTATTCACTCATACCTCTTTTTTATATAAAAATTATGATATGCCTCTAGGTGACTGTTCTCTAACTCTAAGAAGGACAGAAAGTAAAGAAATGGTAGTAGTAAGAGTAAATTACTTATGAGATTTCCTTTAGATGCAAGGAGCTTGTCTTCAGGGATTGTCAAGCAGCAGAAATGGACTGTTAGTAGAAATAATAAAGTCTCCTACCTGGGTTTATTTCAAAAGTTTCACATGCAGATTTAACTAGATAACCCTGAAGAGTGGTGTTTACAATTATATATTCTCTTTGTTGGGTAACTTGTAAGTAGAGCAGTTTTGTAGTTACGATAGTCAATGAATCAACCTCCATGAGAACTAGCCTCTGATTTCAATACAGAGAGTGATGAGTGCATGGTGTTCCCTGACGCCCTATTCTCTCTTTCATCCTTACAGCCAACACACCACCTGCCAAGCTGTGACCCGGAAAACCTTCATGCAAGGGGAGTTCCTAAAGATTAAACACATAGTGATGGATGAGATTGAGAATTTCCGCAGTACGTACGGTGACTGGTACAAGAAGGCTAAGAGTATCACCCATCCAAAGGTGAGGGGAGCTGGAAGGAAAGACCTTCACCACGGGCTTCTCTGGCTTTTCCTGGACCCTTTCCAAGTTCATCATGCTGATGTCAATGGCCTTCCCCCTCCATCTGCTCAGTTTCCTCGTAAAACAATCACCAGAGGGATCCACTGTTCTCTGGAAATAGCAATGGTCATGAAACAAGAAATGAAGCTCATCAAAGACAATCCTCCCTCCAACATGTTTCTGGACACACCGGCCCTGTTCAGGGAAGCTGCCTATGAGGAAGCAATGCGTGCTCAGGCTCTTCCTGGGGTGTGTGAGACAGAGACCAACCTGACAATAGGACAGATTGCAAAATACGTGGCAGAAAGATGTCACGACCTGCTCCAATGTGGCTATCTGCCCAAAGACATAGCAATTCTGTGCAGGAGAGAAGAGGACAGAGGACGCTATGAGCTTGCACTGCTAAAAGCAATGGAATTAACTGAGACCCACAGAGCAACAGGAGTTGTTTTCAGCCAGGCCTCTGGTGTTTTGGGCAGTCACATCATTTTAGACAGCATTCAGCAGTTTGCAGGCCTGGAAAGGAATATTGTGTTTGGGCTTAGTCCAGAATGCACCCCATCAGAGGAAACTCATAAGCTCTGCTTTGCCTCAAGAGCCATTAAGCACCTCTACTTGCTTTATGAAAAGAGAACAGCTTTCTGAAAATTATTTAAAACAATACAGGAAACCAGAGGAGCAGAATCCCTTCTCCCAGGCAGGTGGCAGTTACTCCTTTTCACATATTACAAATGAGGAGATCAAGGCACAGTCAGTGTGGCAGAGAGTCACAGAAATGTCTCTTGGGACTGACCCTGCCACTGTATTTGCGGTGTCACTGCCCTTTTCCCAATCCACTTCATCTCCTCCATGTACAATTACAACAGACTTATAATTGGTCCCAAGCTTCTGGTTTTCCCAGTCCAATCCAGCTTTCATCCTGTCAACCAGAGACGTTCTCCTCAAACAGAGAACTGATTTTATAGCATTCCCCGCTAATGTATCTTCAGTGAGTCCCTGCAGTGTTTAAACCAAACCAGTTTTCAAGGCTTTCCATGATACACCCTGACTTACTCTCCTAACACAGCCTTTATTATACCTCCATCTGCCAGTGTTTCTAATGCACCCATCCTTGCTGGCCTATTTAGGGGGTGGGAGGTAGGGTGCCCTCCAGGCTACTTACTTTGACTGAGTGTCTCAGGGCAGCACCTTGGTTGGCTCCTCATACTTGCTATGGGTCTCAAGTTTTATAGGCTCAGAAATTGATTTCTTCTTTGCACCAAGTTTGGATCAGTTTCTTGGGGATGGCTTTATGCTAATTAAGCTCACAAAAAAACAAGGCATAACTGAAAATGCCACTCTGTCCATTTATAGTGAGGACTGTAGCAATAAGTGAGCCAGATGCTACTGCTAATCAGTACGTGCAATAGTAACATAGGGAGACAAATTACATATGCATAGCTTTGCAGCAGGGGGAGTAATATGGTCCAAATGTATGGAGTCTTCATGCTATGTCAGACTATTGCAACCACCTCTAAAATAGGGATGTGTCCACCACAAGGACTAAACAGGTCAGATTTACAACATAAAGCAAATTTAGAATGCTAAGAACGACTAGTTGTTCCATATTCTCTGCCTCAGATGAATTTTTCTTTTCGAGTTTCTAAAGTTTCCAGGTGGACCACCAACCTTCTCCTCACTCCTCCCAACACATAACAGTGCTTTACGCACATTCATTTTCTACATGTTAACACTTTCATCTGCTTATACCCTGCTACTGGCCTGGGAAGTAGTCTGTCTATAAGGGGTCTTTGCACATCCCTAAACTCTTCCATTATGATTTGGTGTTAATTTTTTTAAAGAATAGTTTGTTGAAATTCAGAGAGAGAGAAAGGGAGAGGGAGAGAAAGAAACATTGATGTGAGAGTGTAACATCATTTGGCGGCCTCCCGCACACCCCCTCTGGGGATGGAGCCTGAAACCTGGGCATGTGCCCTGACTGGGAATTGAACCAGCAACCTTTTGGTCCATGGGACAATGCCCAACCAACTGAGCCACACTGGCCAGGGCTGTTGTTCATTTTATAATTCAACTCTAAGAGTTTATGGGGAGCCTGGATGATAACTCTACCACCTATGGTGCCCATGTACATTCCTGGCTCCTGGCTGTGCCTATGCCGTTTTCTCAGCCTTCAAATCCTTTTCTGCTCCCTCTACATGATGAAATCCTTATATGTCAATCAAGTCCTTGTTCAAGTGCCCACCTCCTCAACTAAACTTTCATCACCTCCTTAAGTTAAACTTGGTCTTTTCTTTTGCAGCCATTCTATGGCTTAAATTTTTTTTTAAATGATAACACCCAACTCATTCTAAACTATACCAGAGAAGTAGTTGTTACCGTAGCATAGCGGAATCTATGTAATAACTTCCTATCATGTCTTCTTTCCAATGCATGTGCAATATATTAGAAATAAAATCAAAGGTCCCTTTCTCGTCAGCTCCCAAAATAACTAAGCCAATCCCATGCTCTTCAATGTAGTTTTTTCTTTCTGTAAGATTTTTTAAATTGCTTTGGAAAAATTCCTATTTCCAGACTATTTTTAATTTCTAGAAAAGTTTAGGACAATTTTATTGAGGGCATCAATGTGGGAGAAAGTGTGGAAATAATCTTTTGATTATAATTTCAGATGAAGCCCATCACTTTTCAAGAGGTGGGAGAGCAGGCAGGGCTTGAAAAGTGCTCTTAGCTGCTGTTCTGAACTGTTCACGCCACCAGGCGGGCCAGTCTGAATTGTCTTGTCCTCCCCAGAACCTTTCTCTTACCCCCTTGCTGCACCAATTACTTTGATGTTTCCTCCTTTTTACCTTTCCTTGGGGGTTTCAGGGTACTTTTAGGTGGGAGAAAATGAAGTTCAACAATTAATTAGTTTTTGATGATTAGTTTTTGATCCAGTGTATTAACATTGGATAATGGGAGATGTGTGAATTCTTTAAAAATAATTTAAAGACTCAAAAGTGGAGGGGGGTGAACAGAACAGGAAACTGCTATACAGTATTTTAGTCATAAGCCTCAGTACCATTTAACTTTTTAAACTATATGCATGTGTTATATAATTTTTGGTAAAATAATTTATTATCTTTATTTTTAATTTATTTTTTATTAATTTCAGAGAGAGGAAGGGAGAGGGAGAGATAGAAACATCAATGATGAGAGAGAGTCATTGATCGACTGTCTCCTGCATGTCCCCTACTGGGGATGGAGCCTGCAACCAGGGCATGTGCCTTGACCAGGAATCGAACCTTGATCTTCTGGATCATAGGTAAACGCTCAACTGCTAAGCCATGCCAGCTGGGCAAAATAATTTATTTTTAAAATAATTGTTTTAAATATTGAATTTGAGAGTCCTTGTCAGTTCTCAGTCTACTAAAACAGCTCAGTCAGGCTTAAAGTAGAAGGTCTAACCCAGTGATTCTCAACCCTGATTGCTCATTTTTATCATCTGGGGAGCTTTTAAAAATAATAGTGATCCAGCCAGACACCAGACCAATTAAATCAGCATCTCTGGGCATGAGCTTGGACTTTGGTATTTATTAAAAGTTGTCCAGAGGATTCTAACATGCCACCAGGGTTCAGAATCACTGAACCCATCTCCTAGTCTGTTCTGTCTTCAAATCGATGCGCACACACTTCTCCCATTGGACGGTGAGGTCCTTGAGAGTAAAGATGGTCACTGACACATCTTTATTTCCCCAAAAGCAGCTAATGCAGTGCCTCACACATGGAAGGTGCTCATAATTATTTGTTGAATGGATTTGCTACTTTCAGAAAATCAGCATCTCCTAGGGACAGTGCTTCTATTCAGTGATGAATATCTAATTTTGGAGACTTCAAAGAGGTCAATGTGGACAATAATAAACACTGCAATGATGAAGACACCAGATAAAATGATATGAGCACTTAAACTGTTTTTTAGGCTACAGGCAAAGTTAAAGATCCATGTTGATGGACGACCATTAGGTTTGGGTTTGGGATTAGGAACTGGTAAGGACTAAGAATAATTGACTACCTTGCTTGTACTTAGAATTCTAAATTTTTCTACAGACCCTTAATATAATGGGTAAAACAATTCATTTGATGAACTAACTTGCCTGTTATGAGAAGCTTCTAAAACTAGCCCTGGCCGGGTTGCTCAATTGATTAGACTGTTGTCTCAATATACCAGTGTTGCAGGTTCAATCCCCGGTCAGGGCACATATAAGCAGCAACCAAAGAATGCATAAATAAGTGGAATATCAAATTGATGTTTTTATTTCTCTCTCCCTTTCTCTCTCTAACATCAATAATAATGAAAATAAATAAATCTTAAAAAAATGAAATGAAGGTTAATATAATTCTATTATGTTAAACTTGAGAAATGGAGAAAGGCAAAATAAAAAGTTTTTTTTTTTGCTAATTTCAATTCCTTTTTGATATGCAAAAATATTTGTACATAGTTATGATCAAGTTGTATAATCAACTTTATATCCTGTGTGTTTTTTCCATTTAACCTTTTTGAGTCTGTGCTTTCTCCCCAATACTTCATCTCTCCCTATACCTATACCCTTTGTCGTTCCTAACATTAGAGCTGGAGTATATTTTTCTCACCCCCTTGATGTGGGCTTGGCCACGTGACTTTATTTGGCCAATGAAATGTTAGTACAGTAGGTGTGATGTGTGCAGAGGCTTTATGCATTTCAGCATTAGATCTGCTCTCTTGGGCTTCTGCCACTGCCACGTGAAGACTGCCTTGAGCAGCCCACCAGTCAAAGAATGAGAGATGTGAAGCAGTCTTGAACTCAACTCATAACCTGGAGCCAAGTTTGACTGATCCCAACTAGACAGCCAAAACCCAACTGATTTGCAACGTATAAGTGAGCAATAAATGCTTATTATTGCGTGACTGAGATTTCAAGATTGTTTATTTTGCAGCAGTAGCTAATGCAGGCATTTCCTCATGTTGTAGCACTGTCTTCAAAACTATCATTTTTAACAGTTGTGCAATATCCCAGCTAGATTACACAAAATTTCAATAACCACCCCTCTATTAATCTGGGTCACTAGTAATTTTACACTATTATTAAAGTTAAATCAGGCCCATATTTGGGCATACAACCATTCTTTCTTTGGTATATTTATAAATCCCAAGAGATGAAATTACTGGATCAAAAGGGTAGCCCAGATTGGCTCCGATGGGAAGTGCATAGAAAAACCCTAATCACCATCCCTGGCCACAAACAGATTTGCTGTCTTAGATAAGAGAACAAAATGCTGCCATCAGGTTCTGATGGCAAAAACGAGACATTGGCATCCCAGAAACAGGTGGCTTAGATAACACTGTCTCTGCATGGAGGGTAAAACCAAGGCCCATCACCCCAACCGAGAACCTCAAAGAACTTAACTTGGAGAATTACAGATGGAAACATGAATTACGTAACCCTAACATTATGTAGGAAAAAAGCCCTGGTCACTTGAAACTGATGTAGGGTTCTACCTCTGAAAAACAGGATGCCTCTGACAATCAAAAGGACGTTTATTTTTATTATTTTTTAAGAGAAACTGTGGCATGGAGAAACCCATTTAAGAAAGAAGAGGAAGCATAGAGATAAACTAGATTTTCTTGACACTGAGCTTCCCCAGTTTCCCCAAGGTTTTGAGGATGCCAAACATAAAATTATTTTCAAGAAGCTTCAACTTGAAATAAGTACAACATCTATAGTAACCGTATGTTACTATTTATTGAGATATTACTACAACCAGCTACTATTTGCTAATGCTTTGCATACATTCTCACAACTCTATAACGCGTATACATATTACCTCCATTTTATAGATAATAAAACTAAGGCACAGAGAATTTAACTTCCTCAAAGGCACATGTATAAGTGTCCAAGCTGAGTAACTGTAACATTTTTTTAAAATTTATTTTATTTTTTTAAATATATCTTTCCTGATTTCAGAGATAGGGAGAGAGAGAGGGAGAGATAGAAACATCAATGATGAGAGAGTCGTCATTGATCAGCTGCCTCCTGCACACCCCCGACTGGGGATCGAGCCCGCAACCCGTTGCGGGCATGTGCCCTGACCAGAATCGAACTGCAATCTCCTGGAACCTAGGTCGATGCTCAGCCATTGAGCCACACCCGGCCGGGCAACTATAACATTTAAATAGAATCCTTGATATGGTAATCTCTCCAGGCCTGAGAATACTCACGTTTCCTTTCAGGATCCTCTATCAAGTTCTCATCTCTAGAAAGCATTGACTTTCATTGTAAGTGAAAACAGCTGACTATACTGTTTCCTATACTTAACATCTGTGATTTCTCCCTGAGCATCCCGATCATTCCAGAAAAATCTGAATTTCTTCTTCTGCAAAGCTCAGAAACAGCCTCAGTTCATATTCCTGACCCATCCAAGGCCAGGCACTCCTGACATGAAGTTCCAGATCCCCTCTAAGGCTGCTGCATGTTGGTTCAGTGTCTTCAGTTGACAGAGGCAACATGATTTTGAAATAAATGGGATCAGTTTTCAATTTTGGGTCTTCTTTTATTCTCAGCCTAAAATGGAAGTAAAAAATAGGGAATTAGGACTTGGCTACTGCGTACTTTCTCTTCTTGTTTACTGCTTCAGAATCATCTCAGGCCATTTGCAGTTCAAGTCTACTTTCACCCCTGCTTTAATCAGGGAAAGCTCTCTTTGCCCAATTATACGGCTTGGAAAAGATGTGTTAGGGGGGTAGCAGGAGATCCCTTCGAAGACAGCCAGATATAACAAATAAACCCATCAGTCAATGGCTAATCCATTAAAATACCTCTACAGCTCATTCCTGTATCCTCTGATATACATTATAAGAGTATAGCTAACAGAAAGTAAATGCTTATTATGTGTCATATACTGTGCAAAATATTTTAAATACATTATAACTTTTATCCTACCAGCAACCTTTGGATTATATTTAGCACCTCATGTAAGGTAGGATAAGGTTGTGTTAAGAGCATGAGTCCTAGGGTCAGACCCACCCTGGCTTTGAATTCCAACTCTATTTTTAATTGGCTGTATGATCTCAGGCAAGTTAAATTTCCCTTTTAAAACTTAGGTTTCTCAGCCCCAGCCAGGTAGTTCAGTTGTTTAGAGCATTGTTCTGATACACCAAGGTTGTGGGTTAGATCCTTGGTCAGGGCACATACAAGAATTAACCACCCGGCCAGGCGTGGCTCAGCGGTTGAGTATCGACCTAGGATCCAGGAGATCGGGGTTCGATTCCTGGTCAGGGCACACGCCCGGGATTGCGGGCTAGGCAGCCAATCAATGACTCATCATTGATGTTTCTATCTCTCTCTCTCCCCCTCCTTTCCTCTCTCTGAAATCAATAAAGATATGTTAAAAAATAATAACACAAGAATAAATTCTGTTTCACATACTCACAAGTGTAAACCCACGTTTGCCCCACTCTGCATAATGACATCATAGAAAGATTAAAAAATAGAAGACAAAAGAAAATTCATCCCCTTTATCAACACCATCCCACACAGTCGCTGTCAGTTTTGCCAGGCATCCACTTCAGAGGCATCTACTTCAAAGACAAGTGTCTTGAATAAACACATTACTAGCCACTCCACCAGGTAAGGAGCCAGGCCGCCACCTCCTGCTGAGACTCCTTTGTTTTCTGTTTTTGTTTTCTTTTCCTCACCCTTGGACATTATTTCCATTGCTTTTTGGGGACACACACACACACACACACATCCATTGGTTCCTCCCCAACCAGCTGGGATCCAGCATGCACTAGAGGTACGTGCCCTTGGCCACAGTGGAACCTGGGATCCTTCACGGGACCCTTCAGTCAGTGGGCCAACGCTCTAACCACTGAGAAAACCGGCTAGGGAGAGACTCCTTTGGTTTAGAGATCTTGGTTGGTTTCATAGCTGACCATTTGGGCGCTGTTTTAAAATTTTCTCCGTTTTTTAAAATCCACCAATCAAGAGTGAGCCCGCGAAACCCTAGGCTCCACCCTCAGCTTCAACAGGGGCAGAATCTCGAGTCAGTGCACTCTCTTTCTCTTTCGTCCACGTGTAATCCTAAGTGTGCAGCGTAACTTCCAGGTCCTGTAAGTAAAAGACCTTTATGTTTTTCATTTACCTGATGATTATTGCTGAAGGGCATTTTGCAATCATAAGAACCACACTGGTTATTGACAGTGTGAGATTAGCATAAAACACTGGTTCATGACATCTCAAACTAAATTCCCTCTAGTGTGTAACACTTTTCCTCATAGTTAAAAATGATTGCTAAAGCCACACTGTAATAATTCTTAAAACCTGTAACGATGGACACATGAAAGAAACCAAACAAGAGCTCAAGGGAACTGTGACTGTGTGGGCTGTGGAGGAAAGTTGCAGATCAAAGTGGTAAATAGAAGAAACTTAGAACAATAGCAACTGCATTAGCCGCCAAATCAATAGCCAGCAGAAATTTCAACTACAACTGTTGGGATTATAGAGGCTACTTGAAAAATTAAGACAGAAAGTCAGTGAGATGTACAGCTTAATTCTCTATCTGGCTCTAGCACTGTTTTCTTTTTGTTACTGCATTAAATATGTCTTGAGTAACTCAGGTTTGTGCAACAAAATAATAATTCCTCCCTCCCCGCCCATCTTCTTCCTTTTCAATTCCACTCCCCAGTGAGTAATCCTTAATTACGTTTGTTGTGTATCCAAATAGGCTTTTGTGTAGTCTTGTTGTCCCAGAAGTTTTACCTACCTCAAATGGGGCTACTCTAGCCTCATTTTCACCTACTTTTTAAAATACCAAGTTCTTACTGCTAGACAGGAAACAGGTTTTTCCTCTTGAGGCCAGAAGGGCAGATAATAAGAGGCCAGAACATTGGGACAGTATTAGGTCTGATGTTCAGAGAGAGGGAAACCTATCATTTCCCCGGGAACTTGCTTTTCTCCAGGGAGGCAGATTTCGAGCCAACTTTTCCTATTTATGGTTACCATAAACCTCAGGCAAAAGCTGCAAGCGCTGGAACAGAGCAGGACTTCAGGAGTTTTCTCTCCAACATCCCAACCCTGAGGAATCTGCTCATTCCCAAGGTAAGTACAGACTGTCTAGAAAGACCCAAGCCTGCCAGTTCAACAGAAAGGACCGTCTCAAAAAGAGAGAAATAAAACCCAAAAAACTCTATTATGGCTGGTGTGACTCAGTGGAGAGTGTCTCAGGTTTGATTTCTGGTCAAGGACACATACTTGGGTTGCAGGATCGATCCCTGGCCCCAGCTGGGGGCAACCAGTCGATGTCTCTCTCTCTCTCTTCTCACCTTAATTTTTTTCTCTCTTTCTCCCTCCCTCCCTCCCACTCTCTCTAAAAATCAATAGAAAAAGTATCCGTGGGGGAAGATTAACAAAAAACCCCTCTAAGATGAAAATCCACCCCATGACCCTTCCAGATATATCTTGTTTGTGTATTTAGGCAAGAGATGCTGAGGTGGACACAAATGGCCACACACATTTCTTAAATAAGTGAAAAAGACAGCGAGAACTGGTCTGTAGATGGGACTTACCTTCTTGCTCAGGCCAGTGATGCAGGCAGGATTCCAGCTCAGACAACCTGGCAAAGTTCTGAGACGGACAGTGGTGTAAAGAGGTTATACAGGGTAGACTTATCTAAGATCTGGGGTATAAATTTGTAAGTGAGGGAGGAGCTAGAGCCTTGGCGGGAAGTGATGACTGTTTCAATTCTGTCAGGTTTTTTCTTCTTTCATAGTATACACACTTACACTTTCAGGAGAAACTTAAAAGATATATTCACTGGGAAGCTCTGACCTAGTTGGATTTTCCAGATTATTTTTGCAAGTGTCAAAGTACATGGGGTTATTTTACCCACATTAATTAAAAGCACTGGAAAGTGCTTTTAAACAAGTCGCTTCTTCAGATCCTTTTGGTGATGGGGAACAAATGAATATATAACTATGAATACCTCAGCAGGTGGATAGTTGAGGAGTATCTGCCATTCTGGACTAGGAAAGCAATCACCTGTAACAACAGGGATTTATTTCACTAGACACAGGCAACACCTACATAGATTCTGGATATTTTCTCTAGACAATCAGTCGGCATAGTCTCTATTACATCATTGTTCTTATGACTTCAGCCACAAATGTAAAATGATTATTGAGACCCAAATTAAATAAACCATTCCGTATGCGTGTGAACAACGAACTATTATTGGAGACCATAATTACAGCACTGAGGTGGGGTAAGAAATAACTCGGAGGAGGTCACTGAATCCTGACTTTAATTCTGAGCAGGCCACAATCTCTCTTCATCTGCGTGAAACACAAGACGGCGTAACGCTTGGGGAGACGCAGCCAGGTTCAGGGACGCGCCTGCTGTTATTCTGGGGGTCGTGATTTCCTGAGTCACGAGGGGATCCTACGCCCAGGTCCCTATTCCTTTCTGCTCCCTGGGCCCACAGGCAGGAGCTCTGCTCCTTGGACCCCCACTTACGCCTTATTTCCAAAGCGGCGCACACACGGGCTCTGGCCCCGCTCCCCGCGCCTCGCTGGCCAGGGCTGGCCGGAGTGTTGCTCACATTGGACACCACGGGGTAAGCCACGCGGTCGGCTGTAGGGAAGGTGCCCTGCGCCCTGAGGGGGCCACGGGCCGCGGCGGGACGACCCGAGGCGGCAGCGCGGCGCGGGGGAGGCGAAGCGCGCAGGCGCAGGGCGCGCTGGGCGTCAGGGCGGGACTGCGCAAGCGTGAGGGGCGAGAGGCCGCGGTGGGGGAGGGGCGGGCGCCACTCGTCGTCTTGGCGGGAGGGAGCGTGTTGCAGCGAGGCTTCTAAAGTTAAAGCATATTCAGGTGACTATATAGATATGTGTATTATTATTTTTGGCAGTATTACAGATGTCCCCCGTGCCTGTTACTGTTCTTAAGTAAGGCTTCTCTAGAATAATGTGTAAGTATCATCAAGCAATTTTTAACATTTCTTGGATAATTTTGACTTTCCGTTCATTGCTCGTGTCATAGTTTATATTAGTTCATGGTTTTTCTTGGATGTACAGTCTTTTATTCTAGGATCAGTCCAGTTTGAGTTCGTGTGTTTAATAACAGCAATAATAAGAAACTTAAGTAAGTACAAAGATAATATACCAAACACTTCTTTTGTTGCCCCCCATTTTTACCGCATTACCTCAGAGTGACAGCTGTTGGTATTTTGTCATAGTTACTTCAAGTCTTTTTCAAATTCAGTAAGTAAAATATTGTAGATAAATTTGAAGTTCTTTTTGCCTTTTATCTCCAGTTCCATCTCTTCATCTGTTGAAAAAAAATCTTGGTTGCTTCCGAGTTTGGGCAACTACGAGTAAAGCCACTAGAAACATTCATGGGCAGGTAATTTTGTGTGGACATAAGTATTCAACTAATTTGGGTAAATACCAAGGAGCACAATTATAGGATCATATGGTAACAATATGTTTAATTTTGTAAGAAGCTGCTAAACTGTCTTTTAAAGTGGCTGTGCCATTTTTTGTCACATCCAGCGTGACTCCTTCCCACAGGGCTGAGTGGGAACGGGGAGGGACTGAAAATAAGACAAAAGAGACGGAAAGTGGGATCAGGAGGTTCCCCGGATGCTGATGGCATACAGGCGACACTAAACAGGCTTTGCAGCTTTATTTTCTACAGCACTTGATTGTCTGTAAATCATTCTTAGCACGGATATCACTGTTCTCTTTCTGCCTGGCCGCAGCCACAGTTCCCCCGCAGTGCCCCCAGGCCCGGGCAAACCTGTTTGCTCACATCTTGGTGCACATGTCTCAGGGTTTCCTGTTTACGGGGAATGAGGCCTAGCCTTTGGCTGAACCTCTGCGACTGTAAGGGCTTTGCCAGCGTACAGCCCAGTTCCCCACAATTTTTCATGTTGTATTTTGATTTTTGGCCATTTCAGTAGGTATGTAGTGGTATCTCTTTGTATTAATTAGCACATCCCTGCTGATATATATATAATGTGGAGAATCTTTTCATACACTCATTTGCCATGTCTATATCCCCTTTGGTGAGATGTCTGTTCAGACTATTTGCCCATTTTAAAAACTGGGTTTATTATTGAGTTTTAAGAGTTCTTTGTATATTTTATATAGCAGTACTTCATCAGATATGTGTTTTACAAAAATTTTCTCCCAGTCTCTTCATTCTCTTAATGGTCTTTTGCAGAACAGAAGTTTTAAATTTTAATGAAGTCCAATATACCAATTTTTTTTCATGAATCATGCTTTTGGTATTGTATCTAAAATGTCATTACCAAACCCAAGGTCATCCAGATCTTATTCTATGTTGTTTTCTAGAAGGTCTGTGGTTTTGCATTTTATATTGGGTTTATTAGGCATTTTGAGTTAATTTTTATGAAAGGCATAGTCTGTTTCCAGATTCCTCTCTCTCCATGGAGATGCCCAGTTTTACACCACCATTTGCTGAAAAGACTGTCCATTATTTGTTGAATCGCCTTTGCCCCTTTGAATATTTCAGAATTTACATTAATATCTTTACTGTTAAATTCAGTGAAGACATAGTCCCTTCGATCCTGTCATTTTCAGAAGCCGGCTGCATTGTGAATGGAGCAGAGGGACAGGTGAATGGGTGGGCAGGCTGGGGGATTCCTCTCCAGTGGCAACACTTTCTGTCTCCTAGGTGCATCCTCTGCACTTCCCTGAAGCAACAGGTGGGCTAGATAGACCTGGGTGACCAGAATGCAGTGTGGAGAGAACTGCTCCAGTTGTGAAGGAAGAAGAAGAAAGTGACAGAAAGGGGCTTGAGGATGGGGAATGACCATGCCTGCGATAGAGGAGGGCTGGCAAGGCTAGAGACGCAGCAAAATGCCCTATAAATATTCGTTATCAAGTTGAGGAAATTTCCCTCTACTCTAGTTTGCTGAGAAACTGTTTTTTTGTTTGTTTGTTTGTTTGTTTTTAATATATCTTTATTGTTTTCAGAGAGAGGAAGGGAGAAGGAGAGAGAGAGAAACATCAGTGATGAGAGAAAGTAATTGACTGGCTGTCTCCTGCTGGAGACTGAGCCCGAAGCCCAGGCATGTGCCCTGACGAGGAATTGAACTGAGGTCTCCTGGATCCTAGGTCTCCTGAATCCTAGGTCGATGCTCAACTGCTGAGCCACGCCTGGCCGGGCAAGAAACTGTTTTTTGACAGTTGAATTTTAGAGTTCTTTTTATATTCTAGGTTTGGGTCATGTGTCAGATACATGATTTGTAAATATATTTTCCATGTATATAACTTGTCTTTTCATTTTTTAACAGGATCGTCTGCAGAGCAAAGTTTTAAATTTTTTATGACGTTCATATTACTGATTTTTTCTTTTAAAAATTGTGTTTCTAGTGTCATCTAAGAGCTCTTTACCAAGCCCTAGAGTCATTAAGAGCTTCTCCTGTGTTATCTCATAAAAATTTTATCATTTTACATTTAACTCTATGATCCATTGTGAGTTGTTATTATTATTTTTTGTAAGGTGTCAGGTATGAGGTTTAGGTCGAAGTTATTTTATTTTATTATTTTATTATTTTATTTTATTTTAATTTTTGCCTATGGACATCCAATTGCTTCAGCACCGTTTGTTGAAAAGATGATTCATCCTCTAGTGAATTGTTTTTGCAAAATCAGTGGACTGTGCTTATATGGGACTATTTCTGGGTTCTTGATTCTCTTCCATTGACTTAAGTGTAATTTCTCTGCCAACCCACACTGTCTAGATTACTGAACTATATATGTACATATGTATTAAGTCTTAATATCAGGTAGAGTGATTCCTTCCACATTTTTCTTTTTCAAAATTGTGTTAACTAATTTAGTTCTTGTGCCTTTCTGTAAATATTTTAGAATAATTTTGTATGTACAAAAAAACCTTGCTGGGATTTTTATAGGAATTGTGTTAAACATGCATATCACTTTGGGGGAGAATTAATAGCTTTCCTATCTTGAGTGTTTCAATCCATTAACATAGTATTTCTCTCCTTTACTTAGGTCTTCCTTGATTTCTTTCATTTGGAATTTTCAGCATTAGTCCTATACAAGTTTTGTTAGAGTTATACCTAAGTTTTTTGGGAATGACTGCAAATGATATTATAATTTTAAATTTTTTTTTTCACATGTTCATTTCTAGTACATAGAAGTACAATTGATTTTTTAAGTTGATTTTTAGATAGAGGAAATGTGTGTGTGTGTGTATGAGAGAGAGAGAAACATTGATGTGAGAGAGAAACATCAATCAATTGCTTCCTGCATTTGATTTACCGGGGATTGAACCCAAAACCTAAGTATGTGCCTTGATGGGGAATCGAGTCCACAACAGTTTTTGGTGTATAGGACAACACTCCAGCCAGCTGAGCCACCTGGCCAAGGTTGTGGCTCCTAATTTAAATTCTCTTGCAAAACACTCTGGTTGACCCAGCTCATTTATTGTCTCTCTTATATCAGCCAACTCAAGAGTTTTGCTGGCTCGAGGCTGGTCAGCTGGGGCCATCTAGTAGGAGGGAGCAGAGGTCCCTGTAAGGCCAAGCCTTCTACATGTGTGGGAGGTGGACAGGTCTCTAGTTAGAGGACTCCATGAGGATGGTGCTTGTAGTGCCAGAAATACCTCCATATATGGATTAATATTCTAACAAGGAGGAGAGAAAAGGAAATTTGAGTAACCCAGACAGTCCATGCTGAAGCCCAAACCATCCCACACAAGCTCTGGTTGTCAGGTGTAGGAGACACAAAAAGAGAAGGTGGAGAAGGGTTTTTAGGAAACAAGAGCCTTGCCCAGTAAGAAATTCCAACCTTGAGTCTTTGAAACCTTCAAAGTGTTTGGACTGTTTCCACAATGAATTACCTATTTATCTGAAAAGCCAGAAACAAAGCAGGCTCCCTACTGGGAACTTCCAGACACAAAGGAGCCCCTTCTCTCACCTGTCCCCTGGTGCTGTCTTCCAGAACATCTGGAGATGTGTGCCTGGGAGGAGGGTGGGTCAGAGCATGACTCACCTGGAAAGTGGGTTGGCAAGGCTTGTGTGTGGGCAGGTGACATAGTAGTTTTTTTCTTAAGTTCTTTAAAATTTGAAGGAAATCACTACTTTTATTTTTCTGTTGTACCAATATAGGCATTTAGTGCTATGGCTTTTTCTCCATGTGCTGTTTAAGCTATATCATGGTAATTTGATGTGACCTAAACCATAAATCTCCAACAGACAGGTTCTCTGTGTCTCTCACAGCACTTAGTGTGCCCACAGTGAACACTCATTGAACATTTCCTATATTAGTAAATCAAAGAATGGAATGTTTTGATCACATTCTTCAGTCTATAATCACGCAAAAGAGAAAAATGAATGTGCAGGTGGCAGCACAATCCTAAGCATTTTGAGAGCCCCCTCGACACCATGGTACTGTTGAGTTTTATTGATTTGGTCAACTACTCCCAAATCCAAGTTCTTGGAGATCACAATGACGTAGAATCCATTGGTCCCTTTTTTCCCCATTTACCAGATCTCCCCCCTGCCCTGGCCATCTTCATTTCTACCCCTGTCCCAAGAACGTGTATAGTCCAGAAGTTCAACCACTTCCTACTAATGATCTAAATATATAGCCCCTGCTCCCTTTTACATTTTTGGAAGTAAAGGTTTTTGTTTTTGTTTTGAAAAATTTCAAACTTACAAAAAATACAGAGGATAACATAATGAACACAAATATGTCCACCACCCAAATTTAATTGAAGATGTCAATTAAAAAACGTATTGTGCCGATAAGTGATACCACTAACCACCCAGTTGCCTATGTCAAAAACCCAATTACTAAATTGTAATCCTTTCTTCTGATTTCTATCTTGTCAGTGCAGACCATGCTAATTTTATTTCCTAAATATCTCTCCTATATGCTCAAATTCTCTGCATCCCCACTGCCGCTACTGTGGCCCAGGGCTCCATCACCTCTCACATGGTTTACTGCAGAATCCTCCCCCCACAATTGCTTTCTTCAACCATGTTTCCTTTCAGACAATAAGCTCTGAGAGCCAGGACTATGCTCATTCTTGATCTACCACTTAATCTCCAGCCCCCAGCACTTAGCAGGAACACAATAAATATTTTCAAATAAGTTAATGAATGTATTTTTATGTACTGTGTAATTCTTCATCAATATGAGATGTATTTTAATGGTTTCTGTTGCAGAATGAACATGGAGGAACATAATCCGTCTTTGGTGGTGGACTTATCTTTCCCAGACTTGGTCATCAATGTAGGAGAAGTAACTCTTGGGGAAGGAAACAGAAATAAGCTGCAGAAAATTCAAAGAGACCAAGAGAAGAGGAAAGTTTTAGAGGCTGCATGTGCTTTGTTAAACTCAGGAGGAGGAGTGATTCGGATGGAAATGGCCAACAAGGATGAGCATCCTGTGGAAATGGGACTGGACTTAGAGCAGTCTTTGAGAACACTTATCCAGTCTTCAGATTTGCAGGCTTTCTTTGAGACTAAGCAACAAGGGAGGTGTTTCTACATTTTTGTTAAATCTTGGAACACTGGCCCTTTCTCTGAGGCCAGTTCCTCTAAGCCTCGCATTTGCAGCCTGGATTCTTCCTTACGCCTCAGATCCGGCACTTCTGTGATTCCCATGAATTCAAGGGAGGCATTTAGTTTCCTGGAAATCAGGAAAAGAAATGCAAAGCTTTCGAGGAAAGAACCTTCTAATAAAATTCTCAGGGTTACAAAGCAAAACTTCCATTGCTCCAATCCTGCTTACCAGATTTTCCAAAGAGACCAGCTTGAGTATGGTGAAATCCTGCCTTTTCCTGAGTCTCAAAACGTAGAGTTTAAGCAGTTCAGTACGAAACACATTCTAGAGTACGTAAAAAACATAATTCCAGAGTACACGTCTGCATTTGCAAACTCTGGGGAAGGCTATCTTTTTATTGGAGTGGATGATAAGACTAAGAAAGTTCTGGGATGTGCTAAAGAAAAAGTTGACCGTGACTCTTTGAAAAGGAAAATCGAAGGTGCAATAAACAAATTACCTTGTGTCCATTTTTGCCAATCCCAATGCCAGATCAGTTTCAAGGTCAAACTCTTGGATGTGTTAGCCAAGGGCAAGTTGTATGGCTATGTTTGTGTGATCAGAGTGAAGAAATTCTGTTGCGCAGTATTTTCAGAGGCTCCCAAGTCATGGATTGTGAAAGGCGAGAAAGTCTGTAGCCTGACAACTGAGGAATGGGTGGGCATGATGGTGGACACAGACCCAGGTAAGGGGGGAAGTGCCACCCTCTCTGCCCTTTGCTTCCTTTAGCACCTTCATATTTAACAGGCTTTCCTTTGTTTTCTGTGACTTTGAATTTCTCACACCCACTAAACTCCATGGTTTTTTTTTGAATCTCCGAGTATCCTGCTTTCCATACATGATAAAATTTTGTTAGGTAATTAGAAGCCCAAATCAAGTGTCTTACAATAGGCAGTTTTCACATCAGAAGATGAAAAGAAAATTTGGAGGAACTGTTGCCTTGTAGTAGCTCTTACTGGCTCCAGAGTCATTTATTAATATTTCAGGAATTTTGTGATCCAGTGGTTAAACATAGTCATTTTTAAAAAGTAAGTCATATAACTTACAATTAAATTATATAAAAAACAAATGTAGCAAATCCAAACTCACCACTTCTGAATTATTCATTACATTTGAATTGTATGTTTGCTCATGAGGTTATTCACATATATGTGTATGGTGGAAATATTATAAAATGCTGTGCTACTGTGTGTTTCTTCTCAACTCTGCACTTAGTGATATCACACTGGTAACTTGAAATTATCCATGGTGGGAATATTTACACCACGGAAATATACAAAGATGTTTACTAAAGCTACATATACATAGATGTTTACTAAAAGAATGTGCCACATACCATAAAAGAAATACTAACGAAACGCTATCTAAACATAGTGAAGAAATATATTGAATGGGAAACACATTCAAACTTCCAAATAAGGTCTCTTCATTGCATTGGCAACCTCCATATGCAATAAAGACACTTGTCTACACAGGGTGAATGGGGCATTATCTTGCCATTATATCTCAAGTCACACTACCTAGACAGTCATAGAATACACCTACTTGTAAAGCCTCTTTCAGTGGTGAAAAGATGAACTAACACGTCAGAATAACAGGAGGTTTTTTCCTTTCTTAAGATCTTGCACGTTTGTCCAAAGACTTTGAATCTCAGCTGAGTCTGTCTAGTGGGCCTCCTCTTAGCAGACCAGTGTACTCCATGAAAGGCCTGGAACACAAGGAAGATCTCCAGCAACTTTTATTTTCAGGTAGGAACTACGATTTGCCTACTTGACATCATAAAGTTATCAGTTCTCATGTTACAAATGTAATGAGATATCAATAAAAAAGATTAATTTAATCTAGGCAATTTTATTCTAAAGTTCCAGTGGAAAAGTAAATAAGCAAGAAGAACCAAGAAATAAAACCCTGAAAAGGAAAAGAAAATGGGGGTCTATCTAGACATCAAATCATTATAAAGTCTCTAAGAAAAATTTTAAAAAATATTGGCCTATAATTAGACCAAGGATATAGAATAGTAGTTTTGGAAATAGATGCAAATATATGAGAATTTAGTTTATGATAGATTCACCTCTCAAGAAAGTGGAGAAGACGACACACAAGAAGAAAAGTAACTGCTCTAGATTGTAAAGACTGGGGTGGACCCCTTTCTTAATGGTGTCCTTTGTCTTAAGATTTGGTACAATATGTCTAAAAAAAAAAACAACTACTTAACAGAAAAATCAACAAAGACAGTTCAGAAAAAATTCAAATGGCTTTCAAACACTTGAAAAGTTGTTGATTAATCAAAATAAGAGACATGCAAATTAAGACAAGATATCATTTTTATCTTTGGAATGTAAAAACATTAAAGAAATCTGACATTATCTTTTACTGTGTATGCTGTGCTGGGGGATCACAAGCCTCCTCATACATTACTAGTTCCCACTAAACTGGCAATATCTATAGGAACACAAATGCATTTACCCTTTCACCCAGTAATGCCACTGCTGAGACTTTATTCTTCACATATACCGCATGTATACCAAATGTACAAGGTTACCTATTGTAGTAGTATTATAATAGCAAAAGATTGGGGTGAGTGGGGTTAATAGCATAGTAGGATTAGTGCTCAGAATGGATACAGATTTCTATGGGAGCCTGAGGAGAGAAGAGCAGACAGGGCAGTTCTGTGAAAGATGAAAGGAGCTTATCGGGTGGCAACAGTGGAGGAGGTATCAGAGTCTCAGCACACTTCTGCAAAGGCACATGGGGAGTGTGTCAACTCGGATGCATGTGGAGAGATGGCATTTATTGAACACCAATTCTGCTCACTGTGATTTGCTAATTGTCATGTGGAATATCAAGAAATGAAAGAGACACTTCTTGCCCTCACATAATTTACTTAGGAAGAATGTCCTATTATATAATTAAAGAAAAATAAGACCTACTCAATGATGAGATACAACACATTTGCTTTGAAATGCTTTAGTGATGCCCAGCCCGGCATGGCTCAGTGGTTGAGCATCAGCCTAGGATCCAGGAGATCACAGTTCAGTTCCCAGTCAGGGCACGTGCCCCAGTTAGGGGCTCCATCCCCAGTTCGGGGCTGTGCAGGAAGCAGCTGATCAATGACTCTCTCATCATTGATGTTTCTATCTCTCTCTTTCTCCCTCTCCCTTCCTCTCTCTGAAATCAATAAAGATATGTTTTAAAAAACCACACACACAAACAATTAAAAAAAAAATGCTTTAGTGATTTTCTCCATTTATCACAAGGGGTAGTTTGTGTGACTTGTAGGGCAGTGCAGTAGAGTGGAAACAACAGAGGGTCTGGGTTTGGGATGCTGGCTGTGTCATTTCCTATGGGTGTGGCCACGGACAATTCACTTGACCTGTCTGTGCTCCCATTTCTCATAAAAAAGAGAATAAATGAGTATATCTGCCTTGCACAGCTGTGAGGCCCAGAGATATCTGTAAACTCCTTAGTACAATCAACAAATTATGTTTTCTTATTTTATATTTCTTTTGGTTTCTGAAGTTCTATTTTAAACATATCCTTGTATTATTCTATTTCATTCATTCTAAGATGTGTTTCCCCCCACCTTTCAACACCTCTAAAATCTGGGTGTCTCATAATGGATGCCGTCTCCCACTGGCTACCGACCAGGTTGCAGACATAATCAAGTCATGTGAACACCTGGTACAAGTGGAAAGCACCAGCAACAGTGAACAATAAACAATTACCAATGAAATTTGTGTAATTTAACGTAAAATTACCACTACAAATCTGAGTCTGGTTTGTGATCAGACAGCAGCACAACAGGATAAAAACAATATCTTCATTTCCCCACCCCCACCCTGCTTTGGAACAAATGATCATTGAAATAAGTTTAAAACCCTACAGTGTGAGTTTATCCTCATGTCACATAATTGTTCTTTGTTCCCTCATGACAAAGGGAGACTTTGTGATGAATGCAGTCTTACCCTGATCTGTAAAAGTGAGTGATGCCAGAGTTTAGCTTCAGGAGAGTTAGCTCAGGGCCTTACCTCAGGATCTCCCAGTCCAGGGCCACAGGGGATTCTCTGCTAATAACAGGTTTAACAGGGCTCCATCTTCTCTGCAAATACAGGGTGTCCCCCAAAAATGTATACACAGTTTAGCAGCTGATAGCTCAATTTTGAAAATGAAATGTATTTCAGTAAACACCGCCTTTATAATTATTCAAAGTGTGTGTACATTTTTTAGGACACTATTTTTAATGAGCACCTTCTTCCAGGGAGGGCTCCTTCAACCTCCGTCAATGGGACTTTTTAGGGAAAATTTGAGATTCAAATACTTTGAGAGTAGGAAGGGAAACAGAACTAACTTTTCCCAAGCAGCTACAATGAGCCAGGTATTTTATGCTATTTTGTTTATTCCTCACCATAGGAAATGTGCTATTTTTTTTTTTTAAGCAAAGGCAAAAATTTAATGAAGGCGAGAAAAAGCTCCCTCCACAGCGAGAGGGGTCCCAAACAGGTAGCCCGAAATGTGCTATTTTTTAATGAGTTTTGTTTGTTTTACAAATGAGGGAACAGAGTGTTAGAAAAACGAAGGAATTTCCCAAGGTCATAATAAGCACATAGGTTTAGATGAAGTGTGCCAGATTTTCAAGGCTGCTTTTCCTTTATTATATAATAATGATATTTACAAAAGGACATATACCAAAAAATCTTTAATTTATCATAAGATTAATTATGTTTGAGTGTAAGTGTAATAATTGCTTTTTATTAATTATAATTAATCATAAAAATAAATACGATATTGACCTCACATTTATAACTCTCTCCGTATCTAGTGCCATCAGAAGGTTTGCGATATACTCCCGAATCCCTCTGGGAGGAGCTGTCCTCAGAGCATGAAGGTCTGGAGGAATTAATAAACCAGCAAATGCAGCCTTTCTCCCAGGGAATTTTGATCCTTTCTAGAAGCTGGGCTGTGGACCTGAACTTGCAAGAAAAGCAGGGAGTCATCTGTGACGCTCTGCTGGTAACACAGAACAGCCCCCCGATTCTCTATACCATTCTCAGGGAGCAGGGTGCGGACGGGCAGTTGTACTGCACCCATACCGCCTTTACTTTGAAGCAGAAGCTGGTGAACATGGGGGGCTATACTGGGAAGCTGTGTATCATGACCAAGGTTCTCCGTCTGAGTCCTGAGAACAGTGCGGAGTCCTCTGAAGGTTCAGGCTATCTGATTGATTACCCTGAGTCCTATGACCTTGCAGACACCCAGCAAATGGAAGCTTTACTGCAGTGCCTTGTGATCGTCTTGCTCAGCTTCAGGTCTTTCCTGAGTGACCAGCTTGGCTGTGAGATTTTAAATCTGCTCACAGCCCAACAGTATGAGATTGTCTCAAAGAACCTCCACAAGACCAGAGAATTGTTTATCCATGGTTTACCTGGATCAGGGAAGACAATCGTGGCCATGAAGATCATGGAGAAGATCAAGAATATGTCGGGTTGTGAGAAAAATGAAATTCTCTATGTTTGTGAGAACCAGCCTCTGAGGGACTTTATCGGGTAAGCAGTTGGATCTTGTCACCGCATGAGGTTCAGTTTGAATTCATTCCATATCTCCCTCTACTCAAATAACTTTGTTCCTTGACAGTAGGATGGTAAATGGATCTGTAACAACAGTCCAGTGTTCGTAGGAATATGATAGAGTAATTTTCCTCCTTTATATACTTGGAGAAAACCTGATTGTATCTTTTTAATTTTTGCAGTAATAAAGGTATCTGCTATGCAGTGACCCGGAAAACCTTCATGATTAATACTAACTTCAAAAAGATTCAACACATCATCATTGATGAAGCTCAGAATTTCCGCATTGAAGATGGGAATTGGTACGAGAAGGCAAAAACCATCACTCAGAGAGAAAAGGATTGCCCTGGAATTCTCTGGATCTTTCTGGACTACTTTCAGACTAGCCACATGAAGTGCAGTGGCCTCCCCGGTCTCCAATACCAGTATCCTAGAGAAGAGCTCATTAGAGTGGTCCGCAATGCAGATCCAGTAGCCAACTACCTACAAGAAATAATGCAGAAAGTCAAAGAAAACCCACCACCTAACATTCCCCCTGGGTCCCTGAGTATACTGCGTGAAGCTGAATGGTCTCAGGGTGTTCTAGGTAACTTTCAGATTAAGAGGTACTTGGATTTGGAGGAGATGGTGGTTTTTATAACAAAGAAATGCCAGCTTTTCTTGAGGAATGGTTATTCCTGCAAGGATATTGCTGTGCTTTGCAGCACAGCACCTGATGCAGGCATATATAAATTTAAGCTTCAAAGAGCAATGAGGAAGAGAAGAAATTTTCAGCTCAATGAGGAATCTGATCTGTTAATACGGATTGGAGATGCATCAGATATCATGGGCAATCACATCGTGGTGGACAGTGTTCGTCGATTTTCAGGGTTGGAAAGAAACATTGTGTTTGGGATAGATCCAAGCGGAGCTGACCCAGCTGTTTCCCACAGTCTTTTGCTCTGTCTGGCTTCCAGGGCAAGGAAACATCTGTATGTTCTGATGCCTCAGGAAGAACAGATCTCAGTCTAAGAAGAATTGATAGAGACAAATTATTCTATATCCCTGCAGTTTCAGAAAAGGAATTACTACTCTACATCATAAAAGCATTATTTCTAACAATCGACCCTTGTAAGATAACTGGTTTCTGAGTAGTTGCTATATCCTGTGAAATGAACTTCTAAAAAGTCTAATTTTTTTTTTAATATGGAGCACTTCACAGATTTATGTGTCATCCTTCTGCAGTCTGAATTGCGTTGAATCTGTAGATTACTTTGGGTAGTATAAACATTTTAATGATGATGGTAATCCTTCCTATCCATGAACACGGTATATTCTTCCACTTACTTGTATCTTCTTCAGTTTCTTTCTTCAGTATCTTACAATTTTCCAAGTACAAGTCTTTTACGTCCTTCGTTAAATTTATCCCTAGGTACCTTATTTCTTTGTTGCAATAGTAAATGGGATTGTTTTCTTAATTTCTCTTTCTGGTAGTTCATTATTGGTGTACAAAAATGCCACTGATTTCTGAATATTAATTTGTGTATCCTGCTACTTTGCCTAATTCATTTATTAGGTCCAGTAGTTTTTTTGGTGGAGTCTTTAGGGTTTCCCATATACAATATCATGTCATCTGTGAACAATGATGGTTTTACTTCCTCCTTGCCTATTATTTCTTCTTCTTCTCTGACTGCTATGGCCAGGACTTCCAATACTGTGTTGAAGAAGGGTGGTGAAAGTGGACATCCCTGTCTTGTTCCTGATCTTAAGTGAAACACTTTTAGTTTTTGCCCATTGAGTATGATGTTGGCTGTGGGTTTGTCATGTATGGTCTTCATTATGTTGAGGTATAATCCCACTTTGCTGAGAGCTTTTATCATAAATGGGTGCTGGGTTTTATCAAATGCCTTTTCAGCATCTATTGATATGATCATGGGATTCTTATCCTTCATTTTGTTTATGTGATGTGTCACATTTATTGATTTGTGAATATTGTACCAGCCTTTCATCCCCTGAATAAATCCCACTTAATCATGTTGTATGATTTTTTTAATGTATTGCTTGATCTGATTTGCTAATATTTTGTTGAGGATTTTAGCATCTATGTTCATCAGGGGTATTGGCCTATAATTTTCTCATGGAATAGAATAGAAAGCATGGAAATAAACCCTGTGCCTTTATGGTCAATTACTATTTGACATAGGAGGCAAGAACATGTAATAGGGTAAAGACAGTCTCTTCAATAAATGGTATTGGGAAATTGGAGAGATACATGCAAAACAATGAAACCAGACCATGAACTTAAACCATACACAAGAATAAACTCAAAATGCATTAAAGACTTAAAATGTAAGTTTCAAAACCATAAAAATCCTAGAAGAAAACATACGCAGTAAATTTCAGACATTTCTCATAGCGATATATTTGCCAATATATCTCCTCGGTCAAGGGAAACAAGGGAAAAAATAAACAAATGGGACTATATCAAGCTAAAAAGCTTTTGCATCAAAAAAATGAAACAGGAACCCACTGAATGGAGAACTTATTTGTCAATGATACAGCTGAGAAGGGGTTAATTTCCAAAATATATAAAAAACTTCTATAACTCAACACCAAGAAGACAAACAACTCAACTTAAAAATGGGCAAAAATGCCCTGGCCAGTGTGGCACAATGGTTAGAGTGTCAGCCTGCGCACCGAGGGTCACGGGTTTGATTCCCTGTGAAGGGCATCTACGTGGGTTGCAGGTTTGATCCCCAACGCCAGTCAGGGGTCGTGCAGGTGGCAACCAATCGATGTGTCTCTTTCACAGCGATGTTTCTCTCCCTCTCTCTCCCCCTGCTCCCTCCTTTCCACTATCTCTAAATTTCAATGGAAAAAATATCCTCAGGTGAGGATTAACAACGACCACCAAAAATGGGCCAAAAAAATGGGCAAAGGACCTGAATAGACACTTCTCCAAAAAGGACAAACAGATGGCCAGTAGACGTATGAAAAAAATGCTCAATGTCATTAATCATCAAAGAGATGCCAATTAAAACCACAATGAGATATCACCTCCTGTCAGAATGGCTACCGTCAATAAATCAACAAACAACAAGTGCTGGCAAAGATATGGAGAAAAGGGAACCCTCAAGCATTGCTGGTGGGAATGCAGACTGGCTCAGCCACTGTGGAAAACAGTATGGAGTGTCCTCAAAAAATTAAAAATGAAACTGCCTTTTGACCCAGTGATCCCACATCTGGGAATATTTTGGAAGAAACCTGAATTCGAAAGAATATGTGCACCCCTATGTTCATTGCCACACTATTTACAATAGCCAAGATGTGGAAGCAGCCCAAGGGCCCACCGATAGATGAGTGAGTAAAAAAGCTGTGGTATGCGGTCTCCGGTGCGGGGTGCGCACGCCGGTGGGGCCTGGCCATGGCGCTGCAGCTGGCCCGGGAGCAGGGCATCACCCTGCGCGGCAGCACCGACATCGTGGCCGAGTTCTTCTCATTTGGCATCAACAGCATTTTATATCAGCGTGGCATTTATCCGTCTGAAACCTTTACTCGCGTGCAGAAATACGGACTCACCTTGCCTGTGACCACTGATCCCGAGCTCATGAAGTACCTGAACAATGTGGTGGAGCAACTGAAAGACTGGCTGTACAAGTGTTCAGTGCAGAAGCTGGTGGTAGTCATCTCGAACATTGAGAACGGGGAGGTCCTTGAAAGGTGGCAGTTTGATATTGAGTGCGACAAGACTGCCAAAGATGACAGTGCGCCCAGAGAAAAGTCTCAGAAAGCGATCCAAGACGAGATCCGCTCTGTGATCAGGCAGATCACAGCTACCGTGACCTTTCTGCCACTGCTGGAAGTGTCTTGTTCATTCGATCTGCTGATCTATACGGACAAAGATTTGATTGTACCTGAAAAGTGGGAATAGTCAGGACCACAGTTCATTACCAATTCTGAGCAGGTCCGTCTGCGTTCCTTCACGACTACAATCCACAAAGTGAACAGCATGGTGGCCTACAAAATCCCTGTCAATGACTGAGATGAGCCGGGAACAGTGGCGGAATTCTTGATGTGTGTTTCCTGAGACCAAGTAACCGTAGTTCATGTTCTATTTCATTGATTAATTTTTAGATGGGGAAAACTTAACATTGTACTTTATTGAACTGTGTATATTGTCCATTTTTTGGTACCTGTTTGGCTTTCCATGGGGTTGTCATTTTTTGCCCATTGTCAAAGGGAACCAGCAGATTACATCAGCACTGTAATGTCAGTTCCTTTGAAGGAGGTAACTGGAGATGGAAAACTTTTGCTATAAAGCTAAATGTCTTCCTAAATCAGACCTTTTGGTTATCAAGTAGCTTGACTCAGTATAGGTAAATGTGAAACAGCAAAAGGAGTCTGAATATTCGGAATCTTTGTTTATTCCTAAAGTAACTGATAATCCACAATCACAAAATATTCCTAGAAGGTCCTTGTGCCATTTATTTCATTTGTATAGTTTCCGTATTGAAAAAATCTCCAATTCTTTGACTTTAATGTATATAATTTACACTTCCAAAGCTGTCCCTATTTCTCCTGTCTAAATTCTGGTGATACAGAACTTTTAATGTCTTTTGTGTTTTATAAAATCAAGGTTTAAGTGACAATGATGAATAAAGTTAAATGTGTATGTTTAAAAAAAAAAAAAAAGCTGTGGTACATTTACACCATGGAATGCTACTAGGCCATAAAAAAGAAGGAAATCTTGTTGTTGTTAATCCTCACTGGAGGATATTTTTCCATTTATCTTTAGAGAGAGTGGAAGGGGGGGGAGAGAGAGAGAGAAACATCCATGTGAGAGAAACATATTGATTGGTTGCCTCTCACAAATGCCCCAAACCAAGGCGGGGATCAAACCTGCAACCCAGGTACATGCCCTTGACAGAGAATCCAACCCATGACTCTTCAGGGCTCGGGCCAACGCTCTAACCACTGAGAACACCGCCAGGGCCTAAATATTTTTAATCTCTAAGACTCATTGTTTTATACATCAACATGCGTTATATTTGCCCGCACACTTACCCTTTCGGTAAGTTTGAAGTTACTTAGAAATAAAAATAAATAATAAGATTGAATTCAGGCGTGACCTCATTTAGGAATAAATCTAACTTCCATTGACTTCAGGTACCCATGTCCTTGGTGTCCCATGGTCCATGCACTGTTCTTTCCTTTCACTTCACAGAGTCATAATTGTCTTTGTCGCCCATTATGCCAGTAGATTGTGAGCTTCTTAAAACCAGGAACTGTGTTACATTTACGTTACCAGCACCGAGCCCAGGGCCTGGTAGAAGATAAGCTTTCTAATACTGATTGGATTAACATGTATAAGGATGACTGTCATCTTCTCTGAGGATGTTCTAATTATTCCACCCTTTCTTCTCAGATACCATTAGGCCGGGTTACATGTACTCCAGAAATACTCTGCAAGGAAGTGTTTCCACAATGTGAAGGACTCAGAGTTAATACATTAAAAATGACTCTTTCTCTCTCAAGGGGCATTGATGTATTTTATAAGTCTGCCTATGGACCCAGTGCCACAGTCTGTAGAAGAAATCAAGGAGTCATCTATGACACTTGCCCAGTTTCTCAGAACCACCTCCCAGTTCTCTATACAAGCAATTGACAAACTACAGACCATGGGTCCAATGCAGCCTCCTACCTGTTTTTGTTAGGTCCATAAGCTAAGAATGGCTTTTACATCTTTAAAAGTTTGAGAAAATCCAAAGAAGAGTAATGTTTTGTGACATGTGAAAATTAGACAAATTTCAATGTTTACTGTCCATCTAAAGTCTATTGGGGTGTAGCTATGTCATTCATTTATGCATTGTCTTTGGTTCCTTTCGTGCTACAACAGCAGAGCTGAATAATTACAACAGAGACTCTGGCTGACAGAGCCACCATGTTTACTCTCTGGTCTTCTACCAAAAATGTTTACTGAGCCCCGATCTACACCTCGCAGGCCCTGGGCAGCAGGGTGGAAGGGCTGCTCCACTGGCAGTGCCCTTCCACTACAGCAGAAGCTGGTGAAAATGGGAGCTTGCCTTGGAAATGTAGTTCCTAACAGTGGTCTGCAATGAGAGGAACACACGGGTTCATGATGGTTCAGGCTTGCATAACATATCCTGAGATGAAAAGTCTCACAAACACCCTCAAAATGAAGCTTTGTTGCAGTCTCTGTACTAGCCATTTTTGGCCTAGTTTATTCTTATGTGAGCAGCTGAGCTCTGAAGTTTGAATGTATCCAGATAAAAATGTAAGCTGTTTTTTTGTTTATCTTCACCCTAAGATATGTGTGGTTTTTTTTATTGATTTTAGAGAGAGAGGAAGGAAGAGAGGGAGAGAGAGAGAGAAACATAGGTGTGAAAGAAAAACATCAATCAGTTGCCTCCCATACACGCTCCAAACCCACATCCTAAGTATGTGCCCTGACTGGGAATTGAACCCATCACCTTTTGGTGTACGGGATGACCCTCCAACCGACTGAGCCACACCGACCAGGGCCAATGTAAGCTGTTTTTAAAGAACCTTGGTGACAGCAGAAAATGTTGTTTGCAACTTAACTGCAATAGGGAGAAGGTCACAATGTGTTTCCTTGAGAGTCATTTGAGGGTTTTTATATTTATGAAAAGGAGCCTCTGAAGAAGTTTGTGAGGTGTGTAGCCTGCTCATGATGACAGAAAATGAGGCTTAGACTGCTTTCTTTTCCTGAATAATCTTGATGGGCATTGCTCTATGTTTGGATGAGGTGAGCAATGTTACACCTTATATGTATGTAGCTGTTTAATAGTTGAATCTGCTTTATTAGAAAAACCTGCATGTGTGCCTTACATTAAAAAAATTTTTTTCATATGTTTTTATTGATTTCAGAGAGAGGAAGGGAGAGGGAGAGACAAATAGAAACATCAATCATGAGAGAGTCATTGATCGGCTGCCTCCTGCACGCCTCTTACTGGGAATCAAGCCTGAAACCCACGTGTGTCCTCTGACCCGGGAATCGAACTGCCATCTCCTGGATCCTAGATCAATGCTCAACCTCTGAGCCATGCCTGCTGGGTGCCTTACATTTTTAATAGCAATTAAACCATCTTCCAGACAGTAGCCCAGAAAACCTTCATGAAAAAGTAACTTTGAGAAGAGGCAACATGGCATCATTGACCAAGCTAAGAATTTCCACACTGACACAGGGACTGCTACAAGGAAAAAAAAATCATTCCAAGGACAAAAGGTTGCCCAGGAATACTCTTTGGATTTTCATGAACTACTTTCTGACTAGGACTTGGATTACAGGGCCTTCCTCATTTCCTAGCCCAGTATTCAGGAAAGAGCTCCCAGAGTGGTTCGCAATGAGATCTGAAGGTCAAGTACCTACGAGGAGCAGGGTCAGAGGTCAGAGGAAGTCCTCCTCACATCCCTCCTGACTCTGGAGGCTTCATGGGCTCAGGGTGTGGGGTGGCACTTTCTAGACTAGGATACACTGTATTTCGAATATGTGGGGACCCATGTGACAGAGCTATGCCAGTTCTTTTTTAAAAGGAAGTTGCTGTTTTCACAGCACAACAGATGAAGCTCCAAAAGAAATGAGGAAGCAGAGTGTACCCCAGGTCACCAAGGCGTCTAAGGGGCTGGATGAACACACCAAGTGTGACAGCGTCTTCTGGTTTCCGAGCTCGGACAGGAGGGACATGAGTGAGATCACTCCACAAGCAGTGGAGCCAATTGTTGTACAGAGTCTTCGCTCTCGCCAGCCCCAGGATGGAAACAGAGCTGTCTAATCTGAAGGGCCGTAACTGGGAAGGCTCCTGTCTGAGATAATCGAGGGAGACCCTGCCCCTGCCTGTGTGTGACTCTAGCTGATCTTGGTGCTGGGTATATAGTGCCGGACGTGACAGAAAGACCTCGAATAAGTGACCGAATGAGTACAAGGAATGGCCAAGCATGAAAAGCCATGAAATGGCTGTAGAATGAGGTGGTATAAGAGAAAGGCTCTCAGTGCCTGAGTGTGTGCGTGTGCGTGTGCGTGTGCGTGTGCGTGTACGATATGAGGGGTTGGTACATTACACAGAACAGAGAGCACTCAGAGAGCTCTCTGGAAACCTAGGAAACCTAGGGCTGGCCTTTCCCAGTCTTCACCTTCAAACAGTGCAGAAGCAGAAATGCCTGAGTGTGGGGGCAGAGCGGGTGTGGCGGACAGCCAGTCAGGGGGCCCTGTGCGAGGCCTTAAAGGGGGGCGGGGAGCACAGGCAGGGTACAAAGAGAGAACCACAGCGAATGTTGTCAGGAGCAAGTTATAATTTTTGGAACACTCATTTTCTTGTTACTTCCCCTTTTCCTTTCGTTGGCTGGATTAATCAGTCTGTTATTAAGTACATTTGGGGGGTTATTGTGAAACTCTGCTGTTTATCTCTACTTCCTACTGTCCCCTTTGGAGCTCTCTTTTTGTCTCTGTCCCTGAGATAAGTATTCGCTTCTAGATTTAACCTCAGTGAGAGCCAGTGGGAGAGTCGGCTGTCCCCAGGTGTTTCTCTGTCTACCAAGTTCGTAGGATGGCCTTCCTAGGCCACTGCTGCTTAGAGACTAAATCTATGATTTGTCACTGCTTCCTCTAAACTACCGCAAGCTCTAAAGAATCACAAGCCAAACGACCTATATGACCTAGAAAAGGATTCTTCGAAGGAGTTAATATTCCATTTATTTGGAAAAACCAATCCCATCTTCTCCCCAGAATATAGACTTTTACTTCTTACTCAAGAAGCACAAACTTGAGCAGACTCATTTATCACACATGAGAACCAGTCTGGCAGTTAGCTCCAGAAAGGAGAAATTTGCTTCATAAGTTTAAATACAAGACACATTCACAGAAAAATGCAAGATCTACCTGTTGTAAAATGAATGATGTTAAAAGATCCTAGGATTGTCTTGAATTATTTACCATACATAGAGCTGTCCATGCTGACATCTTTAATGCAATAATTCATATAAAGTTTAGGACTGTGGCTAGTAGACGTTAGAGTAAATCTGGATCACAAATGTTCCTCCCTCAATATTTTATAACATGGATAAAAATTGTAGAGATGCAGCCAAACATTAGCTAGTAACCATGAGTCACAGATAAACAAAAAGGGGTGCAGACTCTTGCCGTAAATACCTAAAAAGAGTGGCAGTGAAAAGAAAAGAAAATTCTGGCCTCACTATATAACTCTTGTCTCTACACTGGCCCCAGAAGTGGTACTCAAAGAAAAAGAGTGAATCCAGAAAAATCTGCTCAATTTTTATGAAACATGAATGTAATGAGAAGCAGCTGAGAAGGTGAGGGGGTCTCTCTGGGGAACATCAAGGAAAACACTGAAGAATGGCAGCCTCCAGGGTCCCCCGAAGGAGCTGGTAACTTAGCAGATACTGATTCAGAAAGTCTGTCTGGGTAACGCCTGACATGCTTCATTTCTAACAGGAGCTGCTGGTCCACAGACCTCACTTTGAGTCGCAGGGTATGGAATAGCTCCTTTCTACGAAAATATGGATGAATCCCAGATGTACTGAATCAGAATCTTCATCGTATAAAGATCCCCAGGGGATTCACAGGAACCTTGGAGAAGTCCTGGTAGATGCTACCTTTCCTGGGTCTATCCTGTTAACCTGGGGTCTCAGCCAGGGGTCCTGGCAGGAAACACAAGGCACATTCAAATGGGTAATTAGAGAAGAGGTTACAAAGCTGTAGACAGAGGGTAGGAAAGCCACAGGGGACAGGGGACAGGGGACAGCTTGGGGCTATTGAGGAGGGGCTGGCAGCCTTGGCGAGGGGAGGCAGTGTTACTGGAACCAGGAGACTAAAAGACCTCTGTCAAGGAGCTGTTTCCCAGGAACTTAAGTTGTGGGACACAGCCAGCCTGCATCACCTGCAAGAGAACAGCCAGGAGAGAAAAAAATTGCCTCATTCACTCTCCTCCCTCCGGCTAAGCTTCAGCCATTGCTCCCATGAACCAAATCAACTAGAATTCAAGTGGCAAGGGAACCCACTGATATCACCCAGTCAATCCCCCGTGGTCTAGAACAGGGTGAAGAAGGGTGGAGAATGGGTCCCAGAGGGACAAATAGCAGCTGTCCGCAGCATACCCTCCCAAACAGAATATCTTTATCTGAAACATTCCCCAAACTTCTCCTAAGGCCACATGGGAAAGGAGAGAAAGAAACATAGCGTAAAACCCGCTTCTGTGGTCCCTACTTCTGGATCTGACCACAGGCCTCAGCTGATAATTACAGCAGATACTGATTCAGAAAGTCTGTCTGCGCTACACCTGACACGCTTCATTTCTAACAAGCTCCCAGGTGATGGCTCCCACCACCTCTTCCAGTTATCCCCACCTCATTTGGGTGGGAATAACCTGGTGGGGTTACTTGACCTTTCACGCCTGTGGGATCTGAGCCCTTGAAGATCTCTCATTCCACCAGCTGAGTGTCTATGATCTGAGGCAGATCAAGCCTTTTATTTCATCTTCCTTCACTGAACCTCTTTCCCCAGTATACTTTTCCATAGCTGCTCCCCAGGCTCTGCCAATATGCATTGATGAGGTGCTGAAACGTTTGCCTACAGGCGATCTCCTCTGGGAACAGGTCTTCACCTCTGGGCCATGTTGGGATCTAACTCTTATTAGGGGATGGGTTTGAGTCTTAAGGAACATCAGCATCAGGTTGTGAGGCAGCTGGCACAAGGGCAACCATTCAGCTATCAAAATGCTTTTTTGCCTGGGAAGGCTGCTTCCCTAGGGCATGCTGTGCCTCCCTCTCTAAAGGCACTTGGGGGTCCAGAGTTCTTGGCACCCACCCAAACATCCTTATTTCATGTCTCAACCTCGTGCCCTTCCCTTAGTGTAAGAGATCTAGTGTGGTTGTAGATTTTTACACCGAACTCAGCATCTCTAACAATCAGGCCTTAGACATGGTGCTCAGCCATGTCTGCCCTGTAGCTACAGGGGACGGGGGACTCCTCCCAAACTGTCAGAGCCTTTAGGTTTTGCATGGATCTTCTCAGTTGGATAGTTTTGCGCACAATCTCAATTTTTTTTTCAATGTTTATACTTCCTAGAGCCATCAGAGAGTTTGTTCCACAATCTTTATCATACTATTGTTGCCATAGAAACTAAGTGCCACAGCCACATGATTTCCCAGTGCCTTGCCCTCACCTTCATGCCATCCTATGCTACTCCTCATGATAATGATGCCACCTTGTACGTGTGTATATGTGTGTGTGTGTGTGTGTGTAGTGTGCGCGTATGTGTGTGTGCGTAAACTATCACCACGTAGCTTTAAGCTATACCCACCAGAGCCATGGTGGGTTTTTTTGCTGGGGAAAGGGGAGAGAAATTAGATAAGAAAAAATGAATCCAAATTTCCTGAAGCCATTTTATTTCTTTTATTTTTTTTTAGAAGAAAGCAAATATGAAAGCAAATATGAAAAGATATTAGCACTAGATAGCAAAGATTTTTTATATATAATTCTTTTTAACTTTTTGTATTGCTTCAATTTTACCTCCTCACTCACCATCCATCATTATTCATTATGATCATGAGGGGCTTATCCCAGGGTATAGGTTGATAGGAAACTAAGAAAGTAATTCATAAAACCATTATATCAACAAGTACACACACACACATGACAAAAATCATATCAGTAAATAACCAACACTATTACATTGTACCAATCCAAAAGTCATAAAAAGCAAAAGCTGTCTTTTTTCATCTGTCTTCTCTCACATTCATTTGCCCTTCCCTAGAGCCAAATGCTATGACCAGGTTTTCAGTAAACTTCCAAAGATATTTAATGCATATATAAGCACATCTCTATATCCATTTTATAAGTCAAAGATAGCCATTTTAAAAACATTGCTTTGTTCACCATATATCTTAAAGCTGGTCCCACATCAGTACTTCATAGTATTACAGTGTGTTGATAGGCCATAAATTAATCAATTCAGCCCATCGAGGGGGATATTTACTATTTTGTAGTCTTCTGCTATTAAAAATAAAGTGAAGTTCAATTAACTGTACAGAAGTCATTGCACATGTTTGAACATACATGTAGAATAAATTCCTAAAAGAATTGCTAACTAAAGGGATATGTGCATTTAAAATTTGGTAGCTACTGCCAGATTGTTCTCGAGAGAGTTGAACTACTTCATAACAATGTATAAAAGTGATTTCTTGCCCAGCCGGGCAGGGCTCAGCGGTTGAGCATCGACCTAGGATCCAGGAGATCGTGGTTCGATTCCTGGTCAGGGCACATGCCCGGGTTGCGGGCTCAATCCCCAGTCGGGGGCGTGCAGGAGGCAGCTGATCAATGACTCTCTCATCATTGATGTTTCAACTCTCTCTCTCCCTCTCCCGTCCTCTCTCTGAAATCAATAAAGATATATATTTTTAAAAAAGAATTATTTCTATATGAGGACTTTAGAAATGTCTTCCATATTATATTTTAGAATATTTTACTGTTCCAATTATTGAGTTCTCTACTTCATATCCATTCTTAGTGGATCACTGTACTCTAGATACATCTTCTTTATAATTACCTTAATATTTGTGTTATTTCTCTCCATTTATGTGATTATCTCAAGGCTTCCTGCAAGCCAGGAACTGGGTTTTCCATTTATTTCTTGTTGCTTCTAACTTATTTCCTTCTGTAATGCTTCACAGTCTGTTTCCCTAGCAATATCCCTCTTCATCTCTTTTGGCTGCTTTGTCTTTCAACTCTTGTTTTATGGGATTATGGACTTCTCAAGTTTTTCCGTAGCATGAGACACTTGCAGGGAGTTTATATTTATCCCTTGAGTTATATTTTCTTTCAGATTCCTCTTTCTATCTACCCACCTACCCCCCCCCCCCCCACACACAAACATAATTTCTGCATCTCATGTCCCTCTAATTACTACTCTGGTGTCCCTTATTACAGTCTGAAATGTCTTGTGCTTGTATTGATTGGTTTACTCTGTGATTTGCCTTTGCCCAAAAAAAGAAATCTTATCTGTCTGGCTTGCTAACTTATCCCCAATTCCCAGTACCTGGAAGAGTATATGGCTCACAGTGAGTGTTCATGAAATATTTGATGATTAAATGTTTAAATCAGATTGTTTCACAGTTAACCAGAGATGAGGGCTACTTAATTGTTTCTTAGAGTAGGATCTTTCTGTCAGTTGGAAACCTTCAGAATATACAGATGTTTCCTTGCCCTAGAAGCCAAACAGAGCAGAAGATTATGGTAAACAGCTGTCTCAGCTGCCTCTGGATTGATCCCAAACACAATATTTCTTTCCAGGCCTGAAAATCGACGAACACTGTCCACCACGATGTGATTGCCCGTGATATCTGATGCATCTCTGATCCGTATGAACTGATCAGATTCCTCATTGAGCTGAAAATTTCTTTTCCTCATTGCTCTTTGAAGCTTAGGTTTATATCTTTGTACCTCACTTGCATTGCTGCAAATCACAGCAATATCCTTGAAGGAATAGCCATTCCTCAAGAGGAAATGGCATTTCTCTGTTATAAAACTCACCATCTCCTCCATATTCGATTTCTCTGTCATCTCAAACTTGCCTGCAACACCCTGAGACCATTTGACTTCACGGAGTATTTCCAGGAACTCAGGAGGGATGTTAGGTGGTGGATAATTTCTGACCTTGTGCAGTATTTCTTGTAGGTAGTTAGCTATTGGCTCTGCATTGCGGACCACTCTGGTGAGCTCTTTTCTTGGATACTGTTTTTTGATATCGGGGAGGCCACTGACATCCGTGTGGCTAGTTTGAAAGTAGTCCAGAAAGGTCCAGAGAATTCCAGCGGTATCGTTTTCTCTCTGAGTGATGGTTTCTGCCTTCTTGTACCAATTGCCACCTTCATCGCGGAAATTCTGAGCTTCATCAATGATTATGTGTTGAATCGTTTCAAAGTCTGAGTTGTTACCCATGAAGGCTTTTCGGGTCACTGCGACGCAGATGTTTTTGCGGCTGAAAATGTAAGAAACACAGTTAAGTTTCCCCAATCAAATAAAGGAAGTCAATTTTACTCTTAAACTCATCTTGACACAGTAAATACAATATGAATTTGAGCATGTAAACCTAAAGCCCCACCAGTCAAACTTACTCAAGAAAAAAAAGTGAAAACAGTCAGGCTGCATACCTCACGAATTCTTGCAGGGGCTTGTTCTCACAGATGTAAAGAATGTGACCTGGTTGACAGTGAAACACATTCCTGATCTTTTCCATGATCTTAAGAGCCAGGATGGTCTTCCCTGATCCAGGTAAGCCATGCACAAACAGCTTTCTGGTCTCGCGAAGGTTCACTGAAAGCAGCTCATATTGTTTATCTGTTAGTAGGTTCAAAACCTCAGAGCCCAGCTCTTCACTTAAAAAAGATGTGAACCCACACAAAACTATCACAAGGGACTGCAACAGAGCCTCCATGTCCTGTGTCGTTTTCAGTTTATAGGACTCAGGGTAACACGGCAATGTCGAATCACTAAGGGAATCTGCTGTTGTGTCAGGATTCAGCAGGAAGGCCGAGGGAATGATGCACAGTTTTCCAGTGTAGCCACCTGTGTTCACCAGCTTCTGCTTTAAGGTGCGGGCAACATTCAAACAATAGTCCTTCCAACCGTCACTGTGCTCCCTGAAGATGGTGTAGAGGACTGGGATTTTGTTCGGGGAAAGTAGGAGAGCGTCACAGACGACTCCCTGCTTCTCTTGCAGACCGACATCCACAGCCCAGCTTCGAGAAAATATCAACATTCCTTGGGAGACAGAGCGCATTTGCTTATTTATTAATCTTCTGAGTCCTTTATGTTGCGAGAACAGTTCCTTGAAGAGGCTTTGTGGTCTATATAGCAAGTCTGGTGATACTGGACGGGGAAAGAATTGGAATAAATTAGAGAATTCGCAGACAAGCTTGTAATCATCATTGTATGTAAGAGTCAACCCACCCTTGGATCTACCATGCCTTAGGACTAGGTTATGCATTAGCAACAACTCCAGTCCAATGGAACCGATAAACAACAGGCATAAAAAGAGACGAACAATAATTACGACACAGTGTGGTAAATTAATGGGGAAGAAATACGCAAAGCATTATGTGAACACCAGGGAGAGGCGCAGCTCAGAAGAGGAGAATATGAAAGTCTTTGAGGAAGGGGACACCGGAGCTGCTGCTTACAGGATGATTGACAGTCAGCCAGCGGAAGGGAGACTGGAGATGGGCAAAGGGGATACAGAAAGGAAGCACGAGGCAAGGAACAGCAAGATCCGTTCAGGCAGCTCCAGGCGGATTGTGTTGCTGATGTCTAAAGCGAAAAGCAAAAAAGGGGAGACGGGGAGGAAGGCATCCTCCTGCCATCGTGACACCTGGCAGTGCCGACTGCAGCTAACAATACTGCACTGAATCGTTATATCCTTGAAGGTTGTTAAGAGAGATCTTAGATATTCTCAACACATACACACAAATGGTAATCATGTGAGGTGATGGCTATGTTAATTAATCTTACTGTGGTAATCATTTCACAATATATACATGTATGAAATCATGTATACATGTATACACAATATATACATGTATGAAATCATGTCACACACCTTATACATGGTGTATGTATACACAATATATACATATATACATGTATACACAATATATACATGTATGAAATCATGTCACACACCTTATACATGGTGTAATCAGTTACAGCTCCATAAAGCTGGGGGGAAATACTTGGCAAATGTTATATACTGTATGACTTCACCTACATGGTATTCAGTGAAAGACAAAATCACAGGGATAGATGCCCGGCCGGGCGTGGCTCAGCGGTTGAGCGCGGACCTAGGATCCAGGCGATCGGGGTTCGATTCCCGGTCAGGGCACATGCCCGGGCTGCGGGCTTGATCAATGACTCTCTCATCATTGATGTTTCTATCTCTCTCTCTCCCTCTCCTTTCCTCTCTCTGAAATCAATAAAGATATATTAAAAACAAAAACAAAAAACAAAAAAAACCCCACAGGGACAGAGAACATCGATGGCTGCTAGGGGTTAGGGGCTGGAGGAGATTTTGACTACAAAAGGGCAGCATAAAGGAGCCTTTTTGTTGTTAATTCTCTCCCGAACATATTTTTTCCATTGATTTTTTTAGAAAGAGGGGAGGGGGGAGAGGGAGGGAGGGAGGGGAAGGAAGAGAGAGAAACATCGATGTGAGAGAGACACATCCATTGATTGCCTCCTACACGTAACCCGGTCAGAGCCAGGATCCAACCTACAACCCAGGTAGTTGCCCTTGACCGGGAGTCAAACCCTTGATCCTTCGGTGTGTTGGCCCAAAGCTCTAACCACTGAGTCACACCGTCCATGGCAGGAGCCTTTTTTTGGTGATGAAATTGTTCTGTATCTTGACTGTGGTGGGCATACAAACCTATACATATTTTAAAAACCTTTAGTCTGTTTACCAAAAAAGTTCATTTTATATTTGTAATTTTAAAAAATTAATTATTGCCCGGCTGGGCGTGGCTCAGCGGTTAAGCATCGACCTGGGATCCAGGCGATCAGGGTTCGATTCCCGGTCAGGGCACATGCCCGGGTTGCGGGCTGCAGCCAATCAATGACTCTCTCACCATTGATGTTTCTGTCTCTCTCCCTCTCCCTTTCTCTCTCTGAAATCAATAAAGATATATTTTTTAAAAAAATTAATTATTTAAAGTGCTTTTTAAAAAGCATTTTGGTTTTTCCTGTATGTATATAAAAGGTTCACCTTTTGGGGTCACAAGCCCAAACTTGAAACCTAACCAAAACTATGAACCTCTTCTCAGAAAATAATAAAACACACAAAATTTGATTTTTTAATTCCACGTGGAGGGAAGACAAGGATGAATCCAGATTTCTGTGCTTGGCTGGATGGAGTATAGACTCACCAACTGATGGAGATAATGTGAAAAGAAAATACAGAATAATATGCAGAGTAAAAAGAAGAAATAGAAAATTGTCAGAGTGGGAGATTGGCTTTGGAAATGCGCAGCTTCGGATACGTGTTGTACATCAAGCTCTCCAGCAAGCAACTGGACACACCAGTAAAGTTTGTCTGGGCTCAGAGAAATACTAGAGTTATTTTCTATAGAAGTGGACCAAACTAAGGGTACCTCCTACTACGACTTCAATTTAACATCATTCTGGAATTTTTGGCCAATGAACTGAGACAAGTAAAAAAAATAATCTATATAAATATAGGAAAAGTTAGTTACAAATGACCTTTGCTTTTGCATTAATAAAAGTACTAAGTAAAATGTTTGGAAATGGCATAATTTAAAACTCTGAGCTTTCTTACATGCCAGTAATTCAAAATTAGAAATTATCATCATATAAAGATTTCATTCTAGGAATAACATGTAACATATATGGTGAAAATATAGATAAAACTTTGAAACCATTAAGAGATATACCATATTTTACTGATTATAAATGTACTTTCATATCTTTTATTCTTAAAGAGAATTTTTTATTGATTTTAGAGCGAGAGAGGAAGAGAGAAACATCGACTTCCTGTTTCACTTATGCATGAATTCCCTGGCTGAGTCTTGTATGTGCCCTGACCGGGATCGAACCTGCAACCTTGGCGTATCAGTACAACGCTCTAACCAACTGAGCTACCTGGACAGGGCTTAATATCTCTTAAATTAAGATATATCCTATAGTTTAATAGACAATATTTTTAGTGGTAAATAAAGGAATAACACACTATTATTTTCTTAAATTTGATGAAATATGGTCAAAGAAAACTTGAATGAATGGCCAAGCATTCCATGTTCAGCAAAATTTACTGTTGTAAAAATGACAGTTCTTCCTAAATTACTTTATCAATTTTATGTAATTGCCATCAAAATAATACCATTTTATTCTTTTCTTTTTTGTGGAACAAAATGATACTAAGCTTCTTCTAGAAGAGAAATGCCATGATAATATCATTTGGGGAAAGTTATTCTGGTATGTTTTGAATTACAATTTGGCAAGGTTCACCTAAGCTTACAAGTGTAAAGAAGTGATAGCAGGGGTGTTTGCAAGTTTTGACCTTGGTGGTGGTTACACAGGCTTCATTGTATAATTATTTATTAAGTTATATTGCTGTTCTGTGTACTTTCTGTATATATAGTATATTTCACAATAAAAACAGCTAAAACTTAACAACCCACAACCTGTCCAACACCTGCTATGGGTTGAACATCTCTTCGTAACTTTATTGGGCATATGTGTTTTCTTTTCTGAGAAATTCATCTTTATAACTATTTCCCATTTTTCTATTGGGTTGTTTGTTCTTTTGAAAAATTATGTACGTTCTTTATATATTCTTGATGCCATCCTTTGTCAGCTACATGGATTGCAAATATCTTTCAAGATCGCAGTTAAATCTTTTCACTCTTTTGACAAGCAGAAGTTCTTAATTTTAACATAACAAAATTTATCGGCTTTTTTGTTTAAGTTTAATGCTTTTATGTCTGGTTTAGGAAATTCTTTCCTATATGAAAGACACAAAATTATTCACATACATTTTCTAATAAAAGTTCAAACGATTTGTTTCTGTCATTTATGTCCTAAACCTTCTAGAATTGATTTTTTTCTATAACATAAAACAAGAGTCCAATTCTATTTTTTTCTGTATGGATGAACCACCAACCTGTTCCAAAGCAACCACTGATGATGAATTACCTGGAAAGTAACGTTTCTGCTGTTCTTTCAGACATTCCAAATTCCTATGAGTGTACACACTCCTGCTGTGGGGTGTGGTGGATGACAAGCTCCGCTCAAGGACCATCTCAGGACATCTGGAAGGATCTTCAGAAACAAGAACCAAGGGTTCAATATGCAAAAAGGCTGACCCTCAACTTATAGCTGAGCTGTGTTTCAGGGCCTTTCACTTAGTCTTAGAACTTGAATTCTTGGCCCACAGATATTTGATTTACATCCCAAGTCAGCTTAGAAGAACCTACTGATATCCTGGGGCGAGGAGGGGATTGGCTCTCAAAAAGGACAAGTGGCAAAGGAGACGGACAACCATGGTTTAGTAATCATTTAATTTCTTTCTAATCCTCACCCAAGGATATGCTTTCTATTTATTTTAGTGAGAGAAAGAGAGGAAGGCAGAGGGGGAGAGAGAAACATCAGTGTGAGAGTGAATCAATGGGTTGCCTCCTGCGTGGGGATCAAGCCCACAACCTGGGTACGTGCCCTGATGGGGAATCAAACTTGCAGCCTTCTGGTGTACAGGACAACGCTCCAACCAACTGGACCACAGGGACCAAGGCTGTTTGGTCATCTTTTAGCTCAAAAATGTAAGTGGGGCAATAAGAAAGGGAGACTATTTACTCCAGGGGACCATATATAATGGGAAGGCAGAGGAAAGTGGCAATAAGTTAAAGAGGACATATGAAAAGGAATTTCCTGAATAATTAAATGTGACTTTATAGTCAGAAAGGAAGAGAACTGATTATGAACACAAGAAAGGATGTGAAGATAGAAACTGCTAGGTCAAACAGTCCTGTACACCACCCTCCAGTGGTTCAACTAGCCCAGGGCATCTGCTGGATGCAGGATATTTAAAATGGGCAGAGGGAAAGAAGGGCAGTGCCCACCAACTGCATCTATAGGAATTAATAAATCAGATATCTGCACCTCAGAGATTACTTCTCTTTCCCAAGATTTTAAAACAATACCTCCCTTTCCTCCCTCCCACTACCCACCCCCCAGCAACATTACAGTTATTATGGATTCTGCTCCCTGACCTGGGTCGGCTTCTGTCATCCAGGTTACCCATTCCTTTGCGTCCAGCTGTCTCACGCAGTTGTCCTTCACCGTCCAGGCACAAGGCTCTTTGGCAAACACCACACAGCAGAACGGTTCCACCTTGACTGCACAGACATATCCATGGAGGGCCCCCTGATTGTATACTTCAAGGAATTTGAGGGCATATTTTATCTCACACTTCTGGGTACAGAAATGATAGACAGGTAACTTCCTAATACAGCCACCAATATAGTCCTTCAAAGTGGTAAGATCATCCATTTTCTCTTTCTCACATCCAATGACTTCTAGGGTCTCTTCATGCACCCCCCAAAATATGTACCCTCCTTCAGTGTTTGCAAACGCAGACACACAACTGGGGATAGCCTTGTCGAAGCACTCTAATACCTTCTCTGAGAACATTTTAAATTCAACATGCGTGGACCTGGTAAAGTTGAGCTTTTCCAGGTACCGAAGGCTAGTTCTATCAAATAAAGCCTCAGCTGAGGCCATTATGTTACCTTCGTTTTGTACACCTTCCTGGAAATTCCGTGTACTTAAACTGGGATCATGAATGTTCTTAAGAGACTGAATCTTCTCTTTGAGGAATTCCAGTGCTTCCTGAGACGTCAGGACATTAGTAGATGTTTTATCTCTTTGGTACAAATTGGAAGACAAAGTAGCAAACCGTACACCAGAGGCCTCTGCATTCCACGATTTCACAAAAATATAAAAGAGGTCTTGGTCATCCTGTTGCATCTCATCTAAATAGCCTCTGAAAATTGGTTCCCATTTCAATCCTACCCCATCCCTTTTATAACTGTAGTCTTCGTTCTCAATCTCAATCTTGACCACTCCTCCGCCAGAATTCAGCAGAGCGCATACTGCACGAAAGATGATTGTAGCCTGTCTGCTCTGCAGGCCAGGGTCCATTTGTGCCCTTTGTTTATCCCCGAGGGTGACTTTTCCTACATTTAAAACACACTCGGCAAAGTTCGTTTCCAAATCAACCTTGAGACTCATCTTCTCGGCACTTTTCCTGTTCTTACCCTGAGCTGTTCTCCTAAAAAACAGGAAAATGGAACCATTGGAATAGGACACGAACAGGGGCAGGAGGAAATCGACAGTTTAGGGCCATTTTTCTGAAGCAAGTTACTTCATTTATTTCCACTGAGCTTGAGGTGAGATTCATACGTGAAGGGTCTACAACAGGTTGAGGAGATACAACTGCTGGAAGCCCACTGCCGCTACAGAAATGAGCAAGAGGCTATTTTTTTGTTGTTTTTCAATTTCAAAACAACTTTTATTTTGATAAGAGTGATGTTACCTATCTTCTTTTACATCATTTACTTAGTTCTTCTCTTTATTCAATTATTTAGTAACGATAAGTCAAAAAGCATTTAGTTTACTAAGGTTTATGTAGTGCCATTTGTTGAAATCGAATATGATTTATAGCACGCAAAGACAAACTTATGTGTATTCGGTCTAATTAATCATATTCATAGCGGACAGTAAATATTTCTGTATATACTAATTATACTTTATTGTAACTGAAAACAGATAGATTGACTTAAATAACAGATTGACGTCAATAACAAAGAACACTGTTAACAAAGTTAGGACATAAAACTAACCACATCTGTTTTTTGGAAAAACATGAAAAATAAGTATTTTTAGGTTAAAGAAATGACTTGAATATATGAGGCTATTTTTATGCTATGATTTTAGTGACTGTTTCTGCCAAGTTCTCTAAATGACAAGGTCTCTCAAGATACCTGCAAAAAATAGGAAGCATTACAAAGATACACATGGATAGGAGCTGCAAGGCAATGGAAAAGATTTCATGGTCAAAATATATCTTTGAGGTATAGTGATATTTATTGTTATTCTTGGTACTTTTTTTTCTCCTCTCACTGATACATGGGCAATTCTTATATTATTTTATAGTCTACTTTTGTGAAGGAGCAAATATGATTGAGCTGGCAATTTATCACTGTTGCTATGAAACAGATCCTTTAGCTCCTTCTGGTCCAAGCATTTCCCATCTTGTGAAAAAAAAATTTTTATATATAATTTATTATTATGTATAATATATTTACATAAAAATATATATAATAATTATTATATATATTTTTATTTTGCAACTAACAAACAAATTATTGACTGTTTGTTTGGAACAACCAGGATGTCAGTTTCAGGTGGGTTTCCGACATTTCCTAAACTTCAACTGACAACAAAGAATCTCAGAAGAGGGAACGCTGAATGAGAGCATGCAGACACATCATCTTTGCAACCACATTGCGGGACTGAAAGCGGGTGTGAGTGACACACATCCTTGCAACTGCCCATCTTTGGCCAACTTGTGACAGCTGAGGAAGAAAAACGAGCAACTAAACCAACTCACAAATAATTGCAAAACCCTCTATCATGAGAGACTTCATTGTGAACCAAGAAGATGTCATGCTATCTGGGCAGTGTCCTGGCTCTGTCCTCCCTCACCCCCCAGCCCCCACCCATACACACTGTCTTCCTCAAATACCTGGATACAGGGAACAAAAGATGAAAACCAAGAGAGAAGCAAACACAATCCCCTAGATGAGTGTGAAGACAGAGCCCAGAATGAAAGGTGTAGGACAGGCCTGAAGGATCACGAGCCAAAACTGGAGCAAAATTGCAGCAAGCTCCAGTGGGTGGCACCTGAGACTATACGACTGGTGGGATTTAATAAGTTAGCCAAAGGAGAGGTGGAGATTTTGAGAATAAATTAGTAATAGGGATTTCGGAAAATATGCAAATACAGATATAAGACAATAATTGAGCTTAAAATAAAAATATGGGAAATAAAATATAATCATAAGGCATTAGATGGCACAGCTATAAATAAAATGACAGTCATAATAATATAAACTCTAAATATTGTTCTGATCAGAAATGATGATATAATTGTACTTTTAGGATGTGGGGAGAGAAAGTGTAGGGAAAGAAGTATGAGAGATCAATACCTTTATCTCCAGAAACAGACAATATCTAAAACTTGGGGAGGGGGAAGGTTAGGGAGAGCATAAGCATGTTTATAAATATATAGTTAAATGCCAAAAGTAAAAGCCAAGGAGGCAAGAGCAGGAAAAGTAGATGAGGGTATGTAGATGGGGATTCTTACTATCTTTTACAGAACTACATACATAAGACTTCCTCTTCCAGTCAGAAGAGAATATCAGGGACTAGATTACTCTCCAGTCTGAAACAACTAAAATATTTCTGAAGAAATAATGGCCAGAAATTTTCCAAATTTGACTTAACCTATACAAAATCAAGATCAAAATCCAAGATATTCAACAAGCACAAGAAACATGAAGAACACTACACCAAGCTCGTCACAATTAATTTACTCAAAACTAGTAATAAAGAGAAAATCTTAAAAGCAACCAAAGGAACAAGGTATACAACATATAGAGAAACAAAAAAAAAATAACATTAGTTTTTTTTGTCAGAAACAAAGCAAGTGAGAAGATAGCGGATCAACATCTTTAAACCACTGAAAGAAGAAAAGCACTGTGAACCAAGAGTTCGATACTCAGTGAGAATATCTTTCACAATTAGGCTAACTCAACAACAAAAAGACAAACAATCCAGTTTCTACAATGAACAAAGGACTTGAAGACACATTTCTCCAAAGAAGAAATACAAATGATCAATAAACACATGAGAAGATGCTCAACATCATTAGTCCTTAAGGACATGTAAATCAAAAGCACAATGATACATCACTTCACACCGACTTGGATAGTAATAATAATAATACTAAAAACAAACAAACACATTGGTGAGGATGTAGAGAGATTGGAATCCACATACATTGCTGGTAGGAATATAAAACATTGTGGCCATTGTGGAAAATAGTTTGGAAGTTCTTCAAAAAGCTAAACATAGAATTACCGTATGTCCCAACAATTCCACTCCTAAGTATATACCAAACAGAATTGGAAGCAGGCAATCAAATGAATCCTTGAAACTCAAGTAAGTCATGAATGTTCATAGCAGCACTGTTCACAATAGCCAAAAGGTAGAAACAACTCAAATGTCTATCAACAGATGTATGGATAAACAAATTGTGCTATATTCATACAATAGAATATTATTCAGCCATAAAAAGGAATAAAGTACTGATACATGCTTCAACACAGATGAACACTATGGTAAGTAAAAGAGCCAGACACAAAAGGTCAGTGATGGACTGTATGTTTATGTCCCCCAGAACTGGTACATTGAAACCCTAACCTCCATTGGGATGGTATTAGGAGGTGGGGCTAGGAACAGATCATCACATTTCAGTTGTCTTCCACTTGCAAGAAAGTACTAAAACTTGTGATTGCTCGTTTTCTTTTCTCTTTTTCTTTTATTTATTGATTTTGGGGGGGGGGGAGACTCAGTGTTTCACTTATTTATGCATTCCTTGGTTGCTTCTTGTATGTGCCCTGACCGGGAATAGAACCCACAACCGTGGGGTATCAGCATGATGCTCTAACTAACTGAGCAACGAGACCAGGGAGCTCATCTTCTTTTTTTTTTTTAAACATATCTTTATTAATTTCAGAGAGAGGAAAGGAGGGGGAGAGAGATAGAAACATCAATGATGAGAGAGTCATTGATCGGCTGCCTAGCCCGCAAACCGGGCATGTGCCCTGACCAGGAATTGAACCTCGATCCCCTGGATCCTAGGTCCATGCTCAACCGCTGAGCCACCCCCGGCCGGGCTCATTTTCTTATTGAAACAAAAGAATTGAAGAGTCTAGTGTGGTGAAGACCTGGGAACCAGGTGGAGAGGGGCAAGGGGCAAAAGGGCTGGGTGGGGGGTACACATCTGTAATACTCTCAACAATAAAGTTAAAAAGAAAAAAAAACTATATTGTAGGTCCTAACAATACAATGGGACAAGAAAAGAAAGATTTATAAGACAGAAAAGATCAAACCAAATTATCATCATTTTCAGACATAATACCTAGGTAGAAATCCAAGAAAAGTTGTAGAAATAAATAAAAAGTTGTAGAAAAAAACATTTCTGACACAGGATGCTGTTCTTCACTGTTTCTCTTTCCTGCTCTTCTGGCCACAGGAACTCTCACCTCCGCCCCTCACATATTCGAGTGTTATCAGTTTCGTTCCCCCCCCCCCCAAAGGAAGGCGAAGCCTCGCCCAATTCTCCCCTGCCCCAGAAACAGCAGCGACCGCACCCATTTCCTCCCAGGGGCTCCGCCCTGAGACCACCAGGGGCGCGGATGAACCCGCAGACCCCAACCAACTTCCCGCAGGCCCTGCCGCACGGCCTCCCTACCACACTAGTCTTCAAGGATTCCTTTCTTCCTCCTTCTTCTTTTTTTTTAAAATATTGATTTCAGAGAGAGGAAGGGAGCCCGGAGAGAGGGAGAGAGCGAGAGAAACATCAATCATGAGACCTCATTACTCCCCTGCTGGGGATGGAGCCTGCAACCCGGGCGTGTGCCCTGACCGGGAATGTCCTGGATCCTAGGTGGCTGCTAACCGCTGAGCCACGCCAGCCCGCGGGGGCTCAAGGATTCCTTTCTGGCCCCTAGACGGTACTGTGCAAGAGTGGGCAGAGCGCTGGCCCCTGCTCCTTGGTCAGAGTGTTGTCCCAGTGCGCACGCCAAGGTTGCCGCTTCCATCCCCCATCAGGGCGCATGCAAGAATGGACCAATGAATGCATAAAGAAGTGGAATAACAAATGGGGTGTGTGTGTGTGTGTGTGTGTGTGTGTCCCATTCTCTCTCTTTAAAGTCATTTTTTAAAAAAGATTGCTTTTTAAAAGACCTGAAAAAAAAAGTGGGGGCAGGGAGCGGAATCACTGTAGCAGAGCCTCGGCCAACAGCGCCTCCGGGAGCTCCACTACCGCGCGCCGGGGGCTATACTGGGGGGGGGACACGACTGTTAGTTTCACGACTGATGTCCCAAGCCAGGGGCTTACAGGCAGTGGCCGAACACAGCCTCTTGTAATGAACTGGACACGGACCCAATTGGTCCCCAGGCCACACCCTCACTGGCTTCACCTTCGGGAGCCTCGGTACCTGATGTAGCTGCTCCCTTTAAAGTTCTTTGAGCTCCCGAACCGTGGGGAAATTTTACCAGGCTCGGGTTGGTAAGATTTGGGCTGTGCGGCTGGGCGCCCCTCCTCCCTCCCCAGGACGCCATGTGTCCCAAACCTTCCCGCTCCCGGCTCCTTCGCGGCCCATCTGCTGGACGTTTCCTACTTCTGAGAGTCTCCCCGGCGGGAAAGGAGCTCCCGGGGCTGCGGCTGCTGCACTCCGCTTTCGGGGGGCCAGCGAGAACCTGGGGAGGGGGGAAGGAGCTTTTGGAGGACCTGCGCACAGGTGCGCGGGGGGCTCCTTACCTGTGAAGGTTTCTCCGCAGCAGCGCGCCTCCGTCCCGGAGCGAGAGAAGCAGCCTCCTGGCCTTAACTCTGCAGGGAGCGAGAGAAGCAGCCTCCTGGCCTTAACTCTGCAGGGTGAGGTCCTTCTATCTACTGAACTTGGCGACGACACTTCCCGGAACGGACGCCGCCCAGGAAACAGAGGTACAGCTCAACAGTTTCGCTTCTGGGGACCTAACCCCCACTCCTGCTAGAACAGCAGCCTTGGTTACCTTTGGTGGATCCGGGTGGGGTGATTGGTGGGGAGTGGGGGTGGTCTTGGTTATCTTTGTGTTTTCTGATTAGTTTTTCGGTTTTGTGTTTTTTTTTGAGATTGGCAGTACTCGTCCCAACCCAGGGAGGGATTTCTGGGCGGAACCCCCAGTGTCCTAGCCCTCCCCGGAAGCCCCAGTTTCCCGCGCGCCCACGGGTCTCTCTCCCCAACGCCTCCAGCCCCTGGGTTGAGGCTGGAATTGCGAGATCAGCCGCCCCCACTGTCCCGGGGGAGTGAGGAGGTGGCAGCCGAGAACCAAGCCTCCGCTTTTCGCCCCACTTGCACCTCAGACCTGGGGAAAGTTGATTCTGCCTCCTTTCTTTTGATTTGTAGAAGGCTGATGGCAGCTGCTAAGGGCTCCCCCGAAACCGGCTGGGAGTGTCGCTGGTTGGTACAACTGGGCAGGATCAGGCGATGGCATTTTGGTGAAAGAAAAGGGAAAATGTCCTTTCGATTCACCTGCCCACTGCAGACTTCCTCACACCCCAGTGTTGTCCAAAACCGCAGTTTTCAGTTTGTTTGTCCTAATTTTAATACCAAGCTTGTTCTGGGCCTTAGAGAAGATCTGGCTCGGTGCTGGGCTCTCCTGGCTTGCCCAACACTCCTAGGAAACTTGTGACCAGGTTTCACTTCATTTTGTCTAATGACAAACATTGTTTTTAAGAAACATCAAAACATGGTTATGTAAATTTTATTTTTAAATTTGTTGTTATTGAAAAAAGTAAAAAGAAAACAGAAAATATGTTTTTGCCTAAAAGGTAGATATTGTAAACAAGTTGCTTGGATTTGAAAGAAAGTCTGTGAAAGCACTGATGAGGCTCTTTGCTAAAACTCGTCCCTACTGTAACCCAGTCTCCTAGTAAAATTTTAGCATAAAAGGCTGACCAGCCACAGTGTCCATGAGCACGAGCCTCAGCATCAGTATCCTTGTGTCTCTCAGAGAAGGCTGGTCGTGATTTCTATGGACCAAGACCTACAGGCCAAGACATGCAGCTTCCAACTTCACGGTGACTTCAACCACATGTGCTGGCAGAGGTCACCAACACATGGCTGGCCTAGACAGTGATTCTCCCTCCTAAGTATTTTCACTTTCCCCACAGCCATGTTTCTCCAAAGCACCCCCTTTCTCCTGACCCTCCAGAAGCTTGAGACCAGTAAGGCCTCGTAGCAGAGTAGGGCTGGGCCAGAACTAAAGATGTAGTTCTGGGGCAATTATGACCCCCAAAGCGGGTGGGAGCTGAGGTCTTTTGCAGGAAAAGTTGAGGAGACTTGGATAATGTAGTGACCAAAGGGAATGGATGTAATAATGTGGGCAGGAAGGACCCGCTTACACAGGTCCCTACCACATTCCAATGTGTTCACAGTTAGCTCACTGTCCTCACAACAACTCTGAGAGGTGGGTCTGTATTGCTTATGCTGAAGAAAGTGAAGCTCGAAACGAAATAACTTCCCCAAGGCTTCCCAGTGCCAAAACAGTCTGACTCCCAGGACTGTGGTCTTTCCATGCACCAGGCTGTTTAGTACCTACAGATCCCATTTGAAAGAGTTCCCAGGTAAATCTGTAAATTATGTATTGACTGAGTCACTTTCTGATGTAATATGTATTTATCTTCGCAGAAAGAATCCTGTCATGGTCAGCCCCAAATGCTACATAGCCATTCTAGGGCAAAACAACTGTGATGGTTCGTAATAAAGCAGATTTAAGAAGACAAATGATACACAACTCAAGGTCTCTAAAAGGAAACAAATATGCATTGTTTATGTTGGTTAATAATATTCTGAACCATTTTTCCCCTAAAACCTCTACTGTAACAGACCATTAAAACTCATTTACAAAGTTCCCAAAGCAGTTGACTCTAATCCCAAAGCAACTGTATTTTAAGGTGAGTGTGGGTTTTTGTTGTTGTTGTTGTTAATCCTTACGGAAGACATTATTCCCATTGATTTTTAGAGAGAATGGAAAGGAGGGAGGGAAGGGGGGAGAGAGATGGACATCAATGTGAGAGAGAGAGACACTTAAAATGCTAAAATTTATGTGATGTATTTTTACCACAATAAAAAGAAAGTAAACAAGACACTGTGATTGACTGGATGTGGTAGGAGAGGGACAGGGAGATTTACACAGTATGTGGCTAGAGTTCAAGAGAAAGATTTAGGATGGAAAAATGGGAATGGAGTTCATCCAGGGAGACTGTAGAAAAATGCGAAGAGAACATCCTGTTGAGAACAAAGGCTGAGGAATGTCTCCACCAAGGGAGAGGAAAATGAAGTGAAATGTGAAGGCCTGCAAAGAAGGCTTAGAACAGACAGAAAAGGAGGTAGGGGGACAGAGGGGGTGGGGGGAGAGAGAGGATGAGTGACTCCAGGAGCCCAGGGAAGTGGATGGCTCATGGTGGGATGAGCCAACATTGTCAGATGCCTGCTAAGGTGTACAGCGAAGTGATGACTAAACTGTTCATTGGTAAGCTATAGACAGTACATTGTACATCATCAGTGACCCTGACAAGGCTGGTTCAGAAGAAGAGGGTAGTGGGTGTCAGGATATCACGGTGGGTGAATTCTTAGACTTTATAGATAAATGAAGGTCCAAACATTTGCTACCACATACACTTGTTAACAGAGACCCCCTTCATGAAAAGTTATATTTCTGACCATCTTGTGTTCTAAAGGATGCTTGAAGATGATTTAGAAAAAGTCCCATTGGGAATATCAAACCTCAAAGCTTTAAGGTTTCTCCCCCCCCCCCCCCCGTGTATTGGAGACTTTAATTTGAACACATTTCATGTTAGTTTATTGCCGAAGTAACTATATTCAAATTGGAAACTCTCTTCCATATATAAAAGGTCTTGAGTCTTTTGTCAGAAGAATCTCAGTGGACTCTACCCTTTCAGGCTTAAAGGAAAACTAATAACTTGGTGATAAGTGAAATTTCCCCCCTAAAAATAGTTAGAGGTTTGTTCCATCAAAGCACAAACCAAGAAGTTTGGAAAACTAAAGACTGGAGAGGCTTTCAAAGCATGTACAAAACCAAAATTAAAATCGAGAACTCATGAACCAATGCAGAAGGGAAAAAGTCAGAAAATGTACCAAAGTATTTTTAGGAGCATCAGCACTTTTGGCATTATACAAAATATTATACAAGTCCTAGAATTCCTGCCAAGATGCTAATTTAGCACCAACTCGTGGCTCTTTCCATCAAGATCAACCTTAGAGGAACTAAAGAGAGAAACATCGTGGGTCCTAGAATAGAGCAGGGAAAGCCTGCAAGCAACCCTGGGAAAAGGCTATTTTGAACCTACGAATGTGTGCGTGTGCCCATGTGTGAAAATAATTGTACAAGATAATTAAGGGGGGAAAGATGATAGATAGATGGATATTGAGCTATACTCTGCCTCCTCTACCCCACCCCAGACACACAGTTGCCAATGGCCATAGTGCAGGAGTCCACAGAGATAAAATCAAGGCAGACAGGAGGATGACTTAGGGACTGTTCGGCCTCAGTCATTCATTACCCTACCCTCTTTCCCCCAAACACTTGAAGGCAGTGATGTACTGAATAGAAGTGCCTCCCCTAAACTGATTCCTTCTGGGTTGCTGAAGGTAAAGCCCTGACTTGAAGAGTTGCTTTGCTTGGGGGAGTGATACTAACCTGAAGTGTTTAAACATGATTTTCTGGTGTCTGGGGCTGTCCACACTAGCACTCGTTTCCTCTACTCCCTTGGAGTCCACCTGGCTGGCATCAACTAGGATCTGGCTTTTGGCACTGCCCCACCAAAGAATCAAGTCCCTCCCGGGGAACCTGAGCTCACAGGCCAAAATAATGGGACATCCTTGTACCAAACTACTTAACAAGGAAATTGACAAAATGGATTAGATGTCATTGGATGCAGAGCTGTTAGAATAGTTGCACCAATAATTTAAAATAAATGTAGTAAATATACTAAAAGAGAAGATTTTAGAAGTATTATATGGGAATGAAAATAATAAAAACCAAATAGAACCATTAGGTATGCAAAATATAATAGATGAAATAAAGAACCCAAGAGATTAGGCAGGTCATAGAATAGATAAAGGTAAAATATTGATTCCTGAATTAGGTAATTAGATTGAGGACCTCTCGCAGAAAGAAGCAAGAAAAGAAAAAGAAATGTAAGGGTCACAGTGTTGCTATCGGGGGTGGACCAATGACCTTCCCCCAGCCCCGTAGCCTTCCACCTCCCTCTTTCCCACCCTTGGGCCTATGCCCCTGAGTCCAGCGCACAGTAAGTAGCACCTGAGCGGTCCAATCCGGCTCCAACTGCTGCTTTCACAGGGCACCCTGTGGCTACTCTACCTCCGCATGAACAGATGGTTCTCCATTTCACCACTGTCAGCGCTCCTGCCCAGAATCCTTTCGTTTCCTAAACACACTGAGGCCAGGTGGCCACCATTCCTTGGATGAATTTGCTAATGTAAACTGCACTTCTTGCAAGTGTTCCCCAACTCCCAAGTGACCTGTTGAAGTACAGATCCAGGTATAGGGGGAGCTCATCCTGGTATCATACTCCAACACTGCCCTAAGGAACAGGGAATATCAAACAGATATAAGGAAGGGAGCTAATTAATGTTGGCTACCCATGTACTAAGATTCATTATTTCACACTCTAGAGAAAGACATCATTCACTTTTTAACTTAAGTCTTTCAAAACATAGCATTATACAGAAAAGTGCACAAATAAGCTTGATGACAGTGAACACCCCCAGACCAAAAATTAGAAGCTCTCTTTGTGCCCTAAACAGTATCCTGACTTTTAATATCGTAAGCTTAGTTTTGTCTGGTTTTGAACCTATATGAATGGAATCACTCACTATAAGGTATAATCTGGTAGGCCCAGCTTCTTTCACTGAATATTATGTTTGTAAGTTCCCTTTATATTGTGTGTAGCAATACTTGGTTCACTTAATTGGTGTATCAACACCAATGTGTTCATTTTTTATGGACATTGGGGTGATTGATGAAAAATGTTCATTGTTGTAGACACATGTTTTTGGATGCACATAAGTGCATGTTTCTGCTGGCTGTTACCTAGGAGTTGCTGGCCATGCTTATGTTCAATTTTAGTGGATACTAATTTTCCTAAGCGGCTGTAGCAATTTACATTTCCATGTGCAATGTATAAGAGTTTCAGTGACTCCACACACTCACCAACGCTTGTTTTTTGTCAATGTTTTTAATATTAGCCATTCTGATGGGTCTACAGTGGCTTCCCATAATAATTACATTTTCCACTTTCCTGATGACTAGTAAGGCTGCGCATCTTTTACATACTTATTGGCCTCTCTTATGAAGTACCTGTTCAAGTAGTTTGCTCCAACTTTATTCTTCTTCAAGAGTCATTACTATTCTCAATTCTTTTATTTTCATATACATTTCAGAAACTACTTATTAGTGTCTGTCTCCCCAAGGGGTCAGAGTTTGGTTGGTATTTCATGGAGTCTATATGTCAATTTGGGGAGAACTTGTATCTCTAGAATGTCGAGCCATCCAATCCATGAACATGGTAGTTTCTGATTTATGTAGGATTTCTTTTTTTACCTCAATAATATTTTATAGTTTTCTATGTAAAGCCCTTCAAAATCTTGCACATGGTTTATTCCTAGGTATTTTATATGTTCTATGTTATTATAAATGGCAATTAAATTTTAATTTCCTAATTGTTACAGGTATACAGAAAAGCAACTGATTTTTATAAATTGACCTTTTATCTAAATTCACTTACTATTTCTGAGAGTTTATCTGTATATTTATTTCCTATTGTATACATGGATAATCCTGATGTGTGAATAATTTGAAAGTTTTACTTCGTGGTTTTCAATCTTCATGCTTTTCATTTCCTTTTCTTATGTTATTGCAGTAGCTAGAACCTCTAGTACAAAGCCAAATAGAGTTGATAATAGCAAGTATTGCTATTTCATTCATAATCTCAGAGAGATCATCAAATATGATGTTGGCCATAGATTTTAATACAGATAATCTTTATTAACCCAAGGAAGTCTCCTATTTTCAGTTTACTGAAAAATTTTATCATTAGTTGTTTAATTTTATCAAATGTTTTTCCTGCATCTATTGATATAATCATATCATTTTTCGTCTTCTTTCTGTCAATGTGATAAATGGAAATGTGATGGAAGCTACATATATCAGAGTCATCCCTGGGAATTTTGCTGGGTTGAGAACGGTCCTCTCTCTTCTCTTTCATTCCACGAACTATAATAACTATATAAACTTGGAACTTCTGTGGACTCTCTCTTCTACCACATGGAGAGAAAACAAGGTTAACCCAGAGGAAATCAAAACCAAGAGATGAGAGAGAGAGATAAAGACACCCACACAGACAATAATGTTGGTGACAACATTTGAATCCTGGATCTAACATTATCAGACCTTTTCCTGGATAGACAAGATATATGAACCAATGAAATTGTTTTCTTAAAGTACTCTGAATTGATCTTATTTATATTCATCATGTTCTTCTTGCTTGGAAGATTTATCCAAGCAAATTACGAAAAATGTCACACTGTTGAATATGAACTGTATTTCCATTAGAGTTGAAGGATGGGATGTGATATGGGCCTTGGACAGGGCACTGCAACTAAAACACACAGTTCTAGGCAGCAGCCTTATTCAACCAGTATGGGAGAAAGAATATGAAAATCAGCACAGATCAACATCCAGATACAATAGCACTAACCTTTATATTCACACACCTGTGAGGTCCTACCTTACCACACAATTCACTTTCCAAATATATAGAGAACTTCAGCCCATTATCCTGGCCTTTGGAATGGGTACAGAAAGAATTATCCAACCTGTCTTCCAAATTACAGATAAAAATTATCCTAGAAATTTCTAGAACATGACAGATATAGGGAGGCAGGGAGCAAGAGAGCCAATGAAACAGACAAACTTTGGGCTAAGGGGAAGATTTACAACTCAGGGAACAACCAAGTATTGTTTTACATGGAGACTTCATTGTCACTGCTATGATCCCTAACTGAACTGACACTCCAGGAGTTCCCACCTCAGGACTCTGCACAGTGTAGGATCAGCCCAGCGTCCTGGTGGTCTCCTATCTAAGACACTGGTTTAATGAAGCCATAATCCATACACTTGATGAGACATTCCCGAGCTGTCTGAACCACTGCTGCCTTCTTCTCGTCTGGTTCCTGTTTGCCCACCACGGTCAGGATCTCCAGCAGCTCACTCTCCACCAATTTCTTGGCCAGCTCAGCATCGGCCTGCAGCAGGTTGTAGGCAATGACCAGGCCCCGGTGCTGGACAGACAGCCGGTCATGCAGGCAGAGCCGCTGTAGGATCTCCAACCACTGAGTTGTCTGGAGGGGGGAAGGTGGATAAGGAAGGATTGGAGGAATCAGTGGGTGGACAGAGAGAGGAGATTTGGGACAAGAGACACAGAAGGCACTGGCCACGCCCACATTCTGGGCTCTGGAAGGGCAAGCACGCATCTGGTTATGTGCGTGGGGGACTCAGCATATGCTTTCGTGGGCCCCTTGGGACTAACTGGCTGATGCCCATCTTACCAGAGCCAGGGCGGAAATTGGAGAACTAGAAGGAACTTGAAATAATCCAATCCCTTTCGTTTTACAAGTGGAGGGACTAAGATCCAGGGAGGGGAAGTAACTTAGCTATCTATGGTCACACGTCTGAAAATAGTAGAAAATAAACATCTACCCATCCATTCATTTTTTAAAGCATGCTCGCTGCATGTCTGAGCAAAATGAGGATGGAGAGTTTCAGAGAGGAGGATTCTAACCCCGGACACATGGTCAGTGCCTGTTTCTGCTCCCCTGGTGCCCCTTGAGACATGAGCTCTAGGTATGCACTCCACCAGCCCTGACTTCACCTTCCCTAGAGTTGGAGTCTACCGTCTCTTCCATCCCTCCTCCCTGTCTCTCTTCCATTCTCAGGTGTGAAGCAGCCCAACCATTGTGCAGGGGGAAGAGGGACTCTAGACCACTCTGATCCCCCCAGGAGACAGAGATGGAGCTGAGAATAGACCCAGGAGACGTGGCTCTTAATCATTCAATGGACACTCATGGGCAGCAGAGGAGAATAGTTATCAGCATGGGTCCTGGAGTCAGAGAGACCAGTGTTCAGGTCCCAGCTCGGCCACTTACCAATCGTACGACTTCAGCTAAATTATTTAACCTGCGCAAGCCTCAGTAGCCTCATCTATTGTCTGTGATGCCTATCTCTTAACATTGCGATGATTTAGTAAGATGATGCATGGAAAGAGCCTAGCATGGGAGCTGGAGCATAGTGAGAGCCCAACAAGTGAGAGTAGACGGGGATGATGATTTTAGACACTAATCCAAAGATTTCCTTTTTGCTTCCTTGTACCTATTTCCCTCACCCTCCATTAGTAAACGGGGATAACTTTCTACATGCACTGCTCTCAGATGGGGAGACGACAGAGGGGAAGAAAGAGTGAATTATTGGCTTCTGAGATTCTGGGCAGATTTTTGTAAACTCTACACTGAGTCTCCTACCACAAAGAAAAGAAATGAAAGTTCAGCTAGGATTCAGGGAAAGATTTAATGCTGATGGATTGATAATGGGTCAGGTGTCTATCACTCCCTGCGAGGAGTCACTGGGGCCTAAAGGAAGGGTGATGATCCTATTGGGATAGGATCCCAGCAGAAAAATCTGTTGCCTGGCTTCCCAGGGCATATTTCTGCAGGTGTGAGACTGTAGAGAGGCCCAGCATCCAACATGTCCCCAAGATTGTACAAAAGATGGGTCTGGCCAGCTTCAAAGAGTCCACAGGATGCCACTGTGGGGACAGGAACGCAGCCAGTATTTCTGAGCCCCTTGAAAAAGGGAGAAGTGGCCAGGAGTGGGTCGGCAACCCTAAAGGATGCGAATTCCTTCCCAGTTAACTAGCTGTGTGGCCTTGGGCTCCTTTTCTGCACTCAGTTTCCTCATCGGTAAAATAGGGATAATAATCGTCAGGCCCACTGCACAGAGTTTGGGGAAGGATTCCATGAATGACTTAGAGCAACACCTGGAACCCAGTAGGTGGAAGAGTCACAGAGTGCCCTGCAGGGGGACTGTCAGAAGGAGCTGTGTGACCAGTTACTTCAGCAGAGGCTGCTTAGGGCAGCAGTTTCAGTGTGGTCCCCAGGCTGGAAGCACCCCACCCTGGATACTGAATCAGAATATCTGGGGAAAGTATTTTAACCAGCCCTCCAGGTGACTCTTGCACACCTTGCAGTTTTGAGAAGCTTGCCTTAGGGAAAGTGCTGAGTCCAAGAACCAAGTAGGATAAGCTACATCTGGCAGACACCCCTCCCCTGGTGCCAGAACAGCATGAGCACTGCGGACTTCAGAGAACACACACACACACACACACACACACACACACACACACACACACACCTGGAACTGAGCACCTAAAAGACTCTGCCTTTAAAGTGGACTTGAGTGCATCTGAATTGGAGTGTTCACATTTTTCTGCATCAGTGGGAATGATGGCCATGAACAAAGTTCAGTTTGGCGAAGTAAAGTGTCATCTGCACCCCCATGTTCATGACTATGTAAATATCACTTTCATTATACCCTGCTTCGATGGTCACAGTGCCACCAAAGGAGCTGAACATCATGTCCTCTTAAGGGAGATCCCCAGGATACACCAGCCACGTCCATGCTGCTCCTGGGGAGCTTGAGGCTTCACAGCAGTACTTAGTGTTGTTGTTATTATTAAGTAATTTGTTACAAGCACCACCAAAGGCAATGGGTAAAACTATAGTGGGAGAGATTTGAACTTGGAAATGCAGAAAGTTCAAATAATATAAGGGGTCTAATAGTACAGACTCTCCTCTCCTTAGGTGGTAAGGGCTGGGAGTGGTTCCAAGGGGCAGGGCCTTCCCCAGAGGATCATACAGGGCCGTGTGGTCTGGGTGTGGACGTATTCCCTAGAGCCTGCCCCCCTTTCAGGCCACCAGGGCCCACTCTTACCACTTGGGTCATCTTGAGGCACAGTTTCTTATGTGCAGCTGTCAGCATGGCCAGGGCCCCTGCGGCGGCATTCTGTACCTTGTCATCATCCTCCCCACAGAGCAGTACCACCAGCTTCAGCCTGTCATTCCCGTCAGCCAGGAACCTCTCCTGTACCTATGGGAGGAAGGTACATGGCTCAGAGAAAAATGCCCTCACCTGCCCAGCCTGGGACAGAAAGATGCACCTGAAGCCACGGTCCCTAACCCAAGATCTCTCAGGGCATTCCTTTAAGCAGTTCACCTATACCACCTCTCCGAGGAAGTCTTCCCTGATTAACAGAGTGAAGGTTAAAGGTAGCATAGGTGAACCGCTCAAAGGAAAGCTGCTCCAAAAGGAGTCAAAGATCACAGCTGCCCAAGTTATGACCCTCCACCTGTGTGTCTCTGAAGCTGGATCAGCGGTCCTCAGAAGTGAGAGTATGGCAGAGATAGTCAGTGTGGTCCCCTCTCATGGGACACAGTTGTGAATGGGAAGTAGCTACCCCAAAAGGAGTACGTTCCCCCACCACTTGCACCTAGATGTGGTTATGACTAGTTCTCAGCAATAGAATGTGAGTGGAAAGTGATGTGTGTCACTTCCAGGCCACCATGGTAGGGGCCTCTCCCATGGTCTCTCTCCTCATTCACCATCTGAATAGAGGCCACTCCCAAGGTGGCAGAGGAGTAGACAGTTCTTGATGATCAGAGAAGCCTGGATCCCCGAGTCACTGCTTGGAGGCGAGCCGCCTGATCCAAATGTGAGCGAGAAATGATACGAGTGAGAAATGAACTATCCTGTTAGGACCACTGTATATTTTTATTTTGTTGTAGTTGGTGCTCCCACAGGGAAGGCTGCTGCCCCTTCCCGTTGCTCTTCCCCTCCCCTTTCCCCTTGGACATACCCTCTTCTCCCACATGGCTGCCATGCCCCCAGCCCAGCCTTAGGCCAGCTCCCTGGCAGGCCCTAGAAGCTTTATATCTTTTGACTTTAACAGGCTTTCTGGGTCGAGTTTTCCTCCTAAAACAGTGAGAAGATCTGAGACTTAAGGAGAAACAAAGTGCATCTCACACTAGGCCCTCCATGAGTGCCCAGGAGGGCCAGTTGGCCTGGTCTCCATGTTCATGAGGAACCTCAGATTTACACCTACCCTGTTGTTACCTCTGATGAAGTTATGCCTACAGGCACAGCAAAATACTCTAACAGGATGGAATGGAGAAGACATGCATTCATCACATGGTTACAATTTATCCCATTACTGGACCATGAGGCCATTGACATGTTCTGAATTCATTATATTGTTATATAAATCCTGTGATGATTCTGTGAAGCACACAGTTATAGTGCAATGCAGTTTCTATGGAAATGGCAATAGTTATTCATGTTAACATTTAAAATATCCTAAAATTGTAACTGTTTTTGCATTTCTTCCATATATATATATATATAATGCTATCTTAGTACCATTGTAACTGCCTCCAATCTCTCACCAGGCCCTGGCCTATGACCTGACTCTCCATGCCTCCATCATTCCCTGTCCCCATGCTGAGCCCCCTCACCTCCTTGTTCAACACCATGTTACACATGCACTCGGTGGCTGCCTGCCGCAGCTGGTCATGATTCTCAAACATGTAGTTCTCGATGTCTGGCAAGGCCTTCTCCTTAAAGATCTTCTGCCTATGGTGGGAGGAGTGGAGGAAGAGAGGCCACTGAGTTCTCCATCGTGACCATTTGAGGGTTTTGGCCACCCAGGTGCCCTTTCCCCATCCTAGTGATGTCCCTCCCACATCCTTGGAGAGCATGGTTTCTGTGGCATTAATCCTGTCTCCAGCTCCAGAAGGGGCACCAGTGGGCATAAACTGAATGACATAGCATAGCATCCTGGCCACAGTGATGGGTTCCAGGGTGAAAATGTCACCTAGCAGGAGATTCTTTTTTTTTTTCTTTTTTTCTAGCCTCACCCAAGTATATATTTATTGATTTTAGAGAGAGAGGAAGGGAGAGAGAGAAACATTGATGTCAGAGAGGAACATCGATCAGTTGCCTCCCATTTGTGCCTTGGCCAGGGATCAAACCTTTTGGTGTGCAGGACAATGCTCCACCCAACTGACCCACCTGGCCAGGGCTGGAGATTCTTTTGTATTATTGCTGGGGAACAGAAATTCTCTTTTTCTCTCTTTCCTACTGGATATTATGAAGAAGCCTTGTGACTATGAGAGAGGGGCAAAGGCCATCTGAAGAGTTAAGACAACAGACAGTAGAGGTGCAGAGAACCAGGCCTCAGGACAGCTTTGTAACCCCTGCATGAAGCTGCACATGAATCCGGAGTACCCCAGACTTTATTTACATGAGCCGGTAAATTCCCTTTATGCATAAACCAGTTGGAGCTGAGTTTTCTGCCACTTGGTACCAAAAGAATCTCAACCATCTCCCGCTTCTGAGAAGGAATATACTGTACATTTTCCCCTCCCATCCCCCTGGGCATCTTTTTACAACTTCAGAAAGAAGTATTTTCAGTCTCCTCTGCCTTGTGCATTCACCTTGTGGTTTTTCCAAGTGCTAATTCAAATCCCTCCCGCTGTGTTTCTTCCCACTGCCTTTGATCCTGTCCTTGGAGGAGAGCAGTTTTTGTACATAGTATTCGTGAAATTCAACCGAACACTTCATGGGACACCTCTCTTCACTACTTTTCCCTCCATACCCCACTCACCGGAGTTTGTCATTCCGCCCAGACAGGTTGGTGAGGGCCAGGAGAGCCTCATAATTCTGCAGCCCATCCCTCTGTGTGTCCAGGAGTCTCACAAGGGGCCGCACCACCTCATATACCTGTGGGGAGGGGTTGAGGAGCTGGTCAGGTGGAGACCATGATCCCCCAGTTCCTGACATTTATAGGTGTCCAGATTTAGCATCTCCAAAGCACTTGTCCACCCATTGGTCTGATTTGACCTTAACGATGATCCTGAAAGGCAGGATCATTTCCTTTATTTTGCAGATTTGATGAGTTCCTGAGAGGACAGCCTTGTTTGTCATAGGCAGAGCTAGGTCTGGAAGCCAGGCACCTCCAATTCATTGCCCTCTCTGTGAGAGTACCATGCCCCCTCCCAAGCCAGGAGCAGGGTGACAGGAAGAAAGGCCCCTAGGAGCAGAGGAGACTCTTCCCATTGCCCCATCCCATCCACCCAAACACCCACCCGCTCCCCAGGGAAGGCGATGTCCGGATTGGAGACAGCAGCGATCTTTGCTAGGGCATGGGCTGCCTTCACCTTTCCCACGTCTGTGCCCTCCAAAGCCAGGGGAATCAGGGCCTGCAAGAAAGGGCACAGTCATTCCTGGGTCACAGACATCTAGAGGCCCCTCTCCCCACCCTCTCTCCAGCTGCTGTCTGTCTGTTCCATCAGAAGTACAGGAAGGCTCTGCGATATAATCAATTCTTGAGCATCATGGAAAACAATTAAATAATCACAGATTCACTCCCTCTGGTTCCCAGTGCACATCAAGGATTCATCCCCACTCTCCTACCGTCCAAACATTCATTTGGTTTTCAGAAAAATAAACAGATCGCCCTGGCCTGGTAGCTCAGTTGGTTAGGGCGTTGTCCCAATACGCCAAGGTTGCGAGTTTGATCCCTGGTCAGGGCACATACAAGAATCAACCAATGAGCGCATAAATTAGTGGAACAACAAATCAATGTTTCTCTCTCTCTCATCAATAAACACAAATAAAAAAACGAAAATAAATGGCTTCAGTTATGAGTTATCTGTTTAAAAAAATAACAAATAGATCAATCCATGGATTTTTTACTTTCTGCCTAAGTCAAACCTAATCATAACGGCAGCCATTTATTGAGCACCTACTATGAGCCAATACTTTGTGCAAGTGTGTGATTCCAACCTCACCCTTCCATTTTACAGATGAGGAAACTGTGGCTCAGGGAGATTAAGCAATTTGCCCAAAGTTATGCAACTGACAAGGGGACAAGCAAGGACTCAAGGACAAGTCTTGTGCAGCAAAGTGCACAGTTTTTGTATCTGCACCATGCTTCCCTCCAGCAGCCAGGAGGACAGATGGGATTCCACAGTAAGTCCCACGACACATCATAGAATCAGGCAGAAATTGGATTGGGGCCATGAGCACAGACAGCAGTTACCTGAATGACCATATTCCAGGAGGTCGGCTTGGGACAGGGGGTACATTATTCTTGAGCCAGGAAAAGATTGTGCATGTGTACGTGCACACACACACACACACACACACACACACAGTGTGCTCCTCCCCAGTAGAGCACCTTCTACAATGGCAAGAACCGTATCCTGCTCAATTACCTTGCCACCACCTTGAGCCACGATGGCGCCTCGGTCCTTTGGGTTGTCGCACAGTGCCAGGAATACCCTGTGGGGTAAGGATAAGGACATTTAATGCACCAGCACACCCTTCCCAGGCATCAGCAGGCCGGCCAGTCGGCCCGGGGAAGCCCTGGGAAGCCCCACCAGCGCGCATGTGCACCTTGGGAAGGTACCACCCAGAACATAAGTGTCTGGGAAGGAAGTGAGGCCAAGCGAGGCTGCAAAGAGCCACCTCATCCTTATTTAGGGGGACAACGAATGGCTCCTTGCTGCCCACCAACCGGGAGAAACACTTCAACATCTACACACCCCAGGACCTCTGTGACTGGGCCCTTGTCTCCCTCTCTGGTCTTACCTAGCACTGCTCCCTCCTATGCACTCCATGCTCCAGACATATTGCAGGAGAACTCCAAATACACTCATTCTTCCTCCATCTGTGCTGTGTTTGCATATGCTGTTCCCTCCACCAGGAACCCTTCCCTCCCCTACAGTTGAGTGACTCCTTTTGTTCCTTCAGGACTCTTTTTAGTTGTCACATCTTCCAGGAGGCCTTTCTGGCTGCCCACCCTCCCACCCTCCAGGCTGGCTGGTTGGGTGCCACTGCTGTGCTCCAACCAATGCTCTGTCTTTCCCCCATCATGGAACCTGCTGCATTGTATTGTCCTGTGAGCCTGTCTGCCTCCCCCACCAGGTTGCACAAACACTGTGCCTTTCATCTCTGAAATAGCAGGTCCCACACAAAACCTGGGAACCAGGGAACCAGACAGAGAGTGACCTCTTTCCTCCTGATGCATACTTCTACTTGTGATGACCTGTCCCTCCATGTCACTTTTCAATGTCGATCCCCTTTAAGCTCCTCTCCAGACCCCCCAATGGCTCATTCCCTTATTTACTCCCTGCCATTTCTCTCTCCATGCCTAGCCCCCTGCCTCCGTGCCCTCAGACCCCAGCCCTGGCCTACTGCAGCTGCACCTGGCCAGCAACTCTTTGGTCTGGTCAGTGAGGATGGCACTGTCTGCTTTCACCATGCAGGCCAGCGCAGAGATGACCCCGGCCTTCAAGAGTCGCCTCACCCGCATGTCTATGAAGTCTTTCTTGTCCTGGGGAGACAAAAGGGTGACAATGGGGAACGGGCCAATCTGTATTGGTACTTAGACGGTGCATTTCTGACTTCTCATGGTACGTTGAATAATGGCCTCCAAAGGTGTCCATGTCCTAGTCCCCAGACCCTGTGAATATGTTACCTTACATGGCACAAGGGACTTTGCAGATATGATTAAGTTAGGGATCTTGAGCTGGGGAGATAATCCTGGATTATCCAGGTAGGCCCAATATAATCACCAGGGGCTTTGTAAGAGGGAGGCAGAAGGGTCAGAGTTAGTAGTAGGACATGTAACCGCAGAAGCAAAGGGTTGAAGTAATTCAAGGTCACGAACCAAGGAAGGTGGCTTTCAGAAGCTGAAAAAGACAAGAAAACAGATTGCGCCCTCAGAGCCTCCAGAAGTAACCTGTCCTACTGATTCCTTGACTTTGACCAGTGAGACTGATATTTGGATTTCAGACCTCCAGAACCGGAAGATAATAAATTTGTGCTATTTGAGGCGATGATATTTGTGGCAATTTGTTATAACAGTAATAGGAAACTAATACACTCCTCTAGATTCCCTTTGTCCAAACAACAGCCAAGGGGGTTACAGCATGTTCTGCTATTGTGAATGTCAGAACAACTCCCCCTCTTCCTTGCCGACCCCCTCCCAGTACAGGGTCTGAGTAGCTGATAGGACCAGGCAATCAATCCCAAAGACTCTGCATTCACAGAGGAGTGAAATGAAAGAATGATAATCCGAAACACTAGATGACCCATATGTTTGTTTTTTTTGCAAACGGTTGGCTTTCCATTAGGGTATGTGGCAGGTAGGGTTAGGGGGTGTAGGCAGGAGTGAGAGGGGACAGGGAGCAGATAAAGCTGACATAACAATGGACTGGGTTTTGCTGGAAACCCAAAGTCAGCCCCAGGGTTGAAGAGTCTTGACAGATAATCCTCAGAGTAGCTGGGGAGAGACTGACAGTCATAGGCAATCTCTAGAAGCCACGTTTGAACTTTACAGGAGCAACACATGCTGTACATTCTTGCCTGCACGAAATACTACGCAGCTTTGAAAAATGATTCAGAGAATGACACGGCCATGAGAAAACACATAAAGCATTTTCCCAAATTGAGTACAAAATATGTACATTCTAACTATGAAAAGGGAAACGGTGCATAAACAAAAAGAGCCTCTGGTAGGTAAAGTAACATACCCCAGTGCCAAGTGTGGTCATGGGGAAATGATGTTACTGTGAGTGGTTCATTTCTTTTCCCTATTCTCCACCTTTTTGTGTTGCAATGTGGTTACTTTGATCATTAAAAAAAAATCTACATGTTTTACTGGGGGGGGTATATATAATAATATAATGCATATATATTCATATGCAAACCATATGTAAAGTATACCCTTGTGAGCAGGGAATCATTTGGGAAGTGCCCCAAGGGGATTTGTGACATCTTGGCTACTGCTGATCCATGTCCCTCCTCTCATTTTTCCTACTTTGCACCCATATCCCCAAATCAAGATATCCCAGAAAATAAAATTTCTATGTGTGGGGAACATAACATGCAATTGTCTGTTGTCCATGAAATCAACAACACAAATTGCAAAATGTCCATCTTTCTCAAATTACAAATTGTTGGGTTCCTTACCTCCCTCCCCCTTCCACCCTCGCCAAGCTCGAACAATAAAACTAAGAAAAACATGAGCACCACCTAGTGGGAGAAACTTACCAATATCCCCTTCAGTTTACCTTATGCCAAATTCTCCCAAACACACCCACACAGCACCCTGACATCACTATCTTTCCTTTCCACCTCTCTGATGGCACAGACCCCCTCCCACGCTGTCCCCATCCCCACCTTGGGGTGCTCCTCGGGCACATGCTGCTTGGAGAACTTGGCGAGCTGTACAAGCTCGGGAATGACCTCCTTGACGTCGTAGCTGTTGGTGCAGTTCACGAGGACGGTGGCCACCGAGTACAGGATGGTCTTGTCAGAGGTCTGGAGGCACGGGATAGGGGAGGTAGGAGGGAAAAGGCAGAAAGGAAACTTTAGACCAAACTTCTGCTTCCAAGATGGCTCCCTCGCATGCCATAGGTTGGTTTGGGCCAAGTGTGTGGCTGATCCAGTTCAGCTCAGAGAGGTACAAGCAGCACAGAGGGCAAGGGGCTGGCTCGGCGGTCATAGGGCCCACCCTCAGCAGCACCCCTGCAAGCATGGATGGGAGTCCTCTGAGTACACCCCTTGCTTTGTGCCTCTTTGAAAAGTCGAGGCCAACACCTTTCACATCGTGTGCCTACCTTCCCTGGCATGGGGATGGCCTGGGGATGGGGTAAGGGCTGGACACCTTCTGGCCTGGCCCTGGGGAAACTCTCCCAAACGTCCTCCCGTTGGTGGTGAAAAAGAGGAAAAGAGCCTGAGAGGGGGCTTGGAAGGAGAGAGGGGCCCAGAAGAGGCTTGGTACTGCCTCTTGGTCCTTCAGACCTCACTTCCTGAGGATCCCGGGGGGGAAAAATATCATCCTCTTGTTTTCCACTGCCCTGAAGGCATGAAGCGCTGTGAGCCCATTTTGTAGTCAGGTAAAATGAGGGTGGGAAAGAGGAAAATGACTGATCCAGGTTTACACAGGGAGTATAGGGTACAGCCAGGATGAGGGCACAGGGGACCAGTTTCCCAGGCTCAGCGAAGGCCCTGTGAGCCTGAATCTAATAGATCTCTCCTGAGGCCAGAGGTCAGGGCTGTACTTGCCTTGGCCATCTCGAACATGGCCTGCAGGGCAGGGATGTCCTGGACAAAGTCATCCTTCACATCAGCATCCAGGGTGAGGTAGGCCATACCCTCCACTGCCCATCGCCGGGTCCGGGTGTCTATGGATGGGTTGCACAGCCACCTGGAATTGGGGAGGGAGGGACACTAGGGAAGGGCGCCAGGGCTCAGGTCAGGACAGTGAAGCCCTTTCAGGGCAGCAGATGGGGCCTTTCACAATCTGGTGGACCCTAGGGCACACCCCGGAGAGGAGAGAGCAGGCCTGGGGAAATAGGACCCCCTTACTTGCGACACTGTTTGGCCAGCTTCTCCGTGGACCCCTCAGCAAACTGCCTGAGACCATAGTCTGTGCCACCCGCAGAGCCGAGCTTGCAGAGTCCCTGTGGAGGAGAGGGACAGTGGGCATTTGAAGGATCAGAGACACCAAAGCATGGAGACGATGCCTTGCTCAAACAGGTCCCTGTGGCTGGAACACTTTGCCCCTTTTTCTTTGCCTGGATAAACCTCTATGTATATGACAAAGTTCAGTTCAGGTGTCACCTCTTCCAAGATGCCTTCCCTGAGGCATCCAGGTGAAGGCAGATGCCCCAAAAGCTGGAAGTGCTTACCTTATCCCCTTTCCTCCACCATTTGGCCCCACAGATGTTTTGAATGCCATTTGGAAAAATCAGCACTAGATAATACTAACCTATCTGAAACTGCAGTGGTTTGAGACTTGTCAGAGCACAGACACTGGCAGAGAAATCCTCCCTTGTGGGTAACAAATTCAGATGTACAGACTTTTGCCCAGGAAATTTGGACTGTTGTTAGGAAACAAGATTCCTCCGTAAGAGAAATCTCAACTGCAGAAGCTAAACTTAGTTTTTAAAAAATTGATACAAAAAAGATAAATGGCTCAAATCCTCCTTACCCATGTGTATGAGGAAAAGGTCAATGAAAATAATTTCTGCAAAAGGAAGATGGAAAAAATGAAGCAGGTTCGACTCTGCCACATAGAAAATGCTTAATGAAACGAACTGGCGTTTTGGAGTTTGCTCTAAAAATACTTGCTGGGTAAAGCTCATCAGTGTTAGCGCCACTCAAAAGCCTGCAGGAGGCAGAAAAGGTGAAGGGATTAAACGAAAAAACAACAACAACTCATAGACAACAGCGTGGTGATTACCAAAGGGGAAGGATAATGTGGGGAGGTAGGAAAACATCAAAAGAAATAAAAAAGCATGGAGCTGTTGGAGATTAAATAACAGGGTCCACCATTCTGAAACTGTGCTCACAGCCTCCTGCATATCACCCTGCCCTGCAGGGCCTGTGGTGCTCTCAGAGGGTGGTTTCCTCAGGGACAGGGGCTACACATCATTCAACTTGATGTCCCTGGTGCCTGGCATGGTGTCTGGTACTGAACCCACTTACCACCAGTGTGCGGATCTTGATCTTCTCATTTTTGGTGGTCTTGTAGATCTCTTTGAGCAGTGACACTCCATTGGTGATGATGAACGTGGCGCGGCTGAGCTTGGTGGAGGCGTGGATGAGGGCCTCCACGGCCACCAGCTGGTCTGCCTCACGATCAGAGCCACACAGCGCTACCATCATCTCCATCACACCTTTCAGCCCCAGCAACTGATTGCCCAGGTCAAAGGGGCCTTGCAGGACCCCTGACACTGTCTGGATGGCAATCACATTCTTGTCCATGTTCTGGGGGTCAAACTTGCCCCTAAAAGAGAAGGCAAGGGAGGTGGAAAGTGTGAGAGAACTGGCCCACGGGGGTGGAAAGTGTAAGATTTGGGGGCAGACCGATTGGATTTATATCCTGGATTCATTACTCATGTGCTTGGTGACCTTAAGCAATTTTCTGAACCTCTCTGAGTCTCAGCTTCTTAATCTGGAAACTAAGGATAATACTACTACTTCACAGAGTTACAATGAGGATAAGTGACCTAACAGATGTGTCAGGGGCTTTGTTCCCCAAGAAGCACACTCTGAGACAGGACTGACATATAGGAAGAGGTTCATAGAGGGAAGAATCGAGGCCTCCCGCCAACAGCCCACACCAATGTGCCAGCCATGCGAGTGTGCCATCTTGGAAGCAGATCTTCCAGCCTCAGTCAAGCCTTCAGATGACTGCAGCCCAGGCCAAGATGTGACTGTAACTTCAAGAGAACTCCAAAGCCAGAACCACCAGTGAGCCACTCCCAAATTGTTGCCTTATTATGATAAATGATTATTGTTGTTTTGAGTTGCTAAGTTTGGGGGTAGTTTGTTACACAGCTGTTGGTAACTAATAAAAGGCCGACCCTTGAGGCCTCCAGGAAACTCACGTGATGTACTCCTCACAGATCTTGCGGAAGTGATCTCGCTCTGGGTCGCAGCGCAGGTCATCATAGAGCTTGTTGATGAGAATAGAGGCCAGCATGCGGGTGTTGTCGGTCAGGGGCAGGCAGGATGGCAGATCTGGAACCTGCCCTACCACTGTCAGGATCTTCCTGAGGCCTGCAGGACAGGTGGCAGTGGCAAGTGTAAGACCCTGCTGGGCTCTGTCCTCACAAACATCTGCCCCCCCACTCAGTCTTGTCTTATCACCAGTTTCTCTCCAGCCTGCCTTTAGGGAGCACATGGCTTATCCAGAGTGAAGGGCATTGGAAGGGGGCCAAGAGACTCAGGCTCTACACCTGACTCTGCCCCTACCTGAGCAATTCACCTCCCCACTATGGGCCTCTATTTCCTCATTTACAAAATCAAAAATAATTGATCTCAGAGGACTCTATCAGTGCTAACATTCTATAGGTTGATACATAGCCTTCTTCAAACACTGTTTTATATTCTCTTTTCTCCATGCCTCGGTTTCTTTATTTGGAAAATGGGAACAATACTACTTCCCTCATAGAGTTTGAGGACTCAATGAGATAATCTATGGAAACTGCCTAATGCCAATCCACACACATCATCATCACTCAATAAATATTCATTATTTATCTGGAATACTATATTTACTATTTATTGTTATTTTCTTCCGTTGAAGGACCTTCAGTGGCTTCCTATTACCCATCAGGCTAATGTATTTATTGCAAATGAGTAAATTAGTGAATAAATAAATGAGCACCATTTAGGTACTGAAAGAAAAGAAACAATCCTGACCTCAAAGGGCTCACAATGCAATAAGGAAGAAAGACATAAAGATTACAATAAGGTGTGGTAAGCACGGAGTGGTAACACCACAGATGGAATGATCTGCTCCAACAAGGTAAGAATTGCAAGTTATTTTGAGCACTTACTCCAAGAGCTTTATACATGTTACTTCATTTAATCCCAACAATAATCCAACTGGTTTGGAATCATTATCTTCATCTATCAAAGCAGAAAACCAAGACTTGGAGAAGTCAAGTATGTTGCCCAAGACCAGCTGGTAAGTGAGGCAGGGAGGCCACACTCTCCCAGCAATGTCTGATTCCAAAGCCCAGGATGTTAACTGTGAGGCTATGCTGCCTCTGGGACAACAGACAGCTTGACATTAGAGCCAGCTTTTAGAGGTGGCTAGGAGTTGGTCAGACCGTAGGTGGCACAGGGAAGTGGGAGGAGGAACATTCAAGGTAAATGCTGGAAAGCATGAAACTCTGAGTGGTAAGAGGGAACTGACAGTGCATGACAGTAAATGTTATGCTCTATGTACTTTACTACACATACAAAAGCACTGGCAGGGCTGGAGAGGCACAGGAAGGGGCCTCACGAACTAACCTAAATTCCCCAGCCCAGCTCTCAAAGACCACCATCAAACGCACCTGCTCCGCCTGCCACCACCTCCCCAATCTCATCTCCCACTGTTCCCTTCAATCCCTGCCCTCAGCTTGAGCATCTGTCTTATTTATATTCTGCTAGAATACTCTGTACCTCCTCTCTGTTCATCTCTGCCCCTCTCTGAATCCCAAAACTCACTTCAGGCTTGACATCCTGATGGCTCCCCTACCCAAGTTGCCCAGCCCAGTTTGCAAAACATACAACCTCAACATTGCCGCTTTTCATTAGTACACCAGCATTTTAAGTCTATATTATTTTTACCCTAGTGCTATTCATTTTGATGCCTAGAATAAATAAATATGGCTCCCCATCCACCCTACACCATAAACTGTGTGGCTGGGCTTAGATCCTCATGCAGAGAGGTCTGCTGCTGCTCAGCCTTTGCAACATGTGCAGAGAGGACCAGAACTGGGGGTGAGGCTTAAGCATCAGAGTAATTTATTAATGGGCATTTTGCTGAGATCTGTGTAAACCAAACAAGAGAAGTGCAATATCAAAATAGAATTTACTTCTAGCAGGTAAAGCTGACTTGAACCTTTTAGAACAATGAATGGTCTAAATGTCATTAAGCCTGTTAGAGAATTTATTGTAGCATATTATAAAGCCATGGATATGATTCCTGAAACAATTTTTTAAAATTTTATTTATTGATTTTAGAGAAAGAGGAAGGAGGGAGGGAGAGAGAGAAAGAGAGAGAGAAATGAAGGAAGGGAGAGAGAGACAGAGAGAAACAGCAATTTGTTGTTCCACGTATTTATGCTTTCATTGGTTGATTCTTGTGTGTGCCCTGACCATAGATCGAACCTGCAACCTTGGCATATGGGGACGATGCTCTAACCAACTGATCTACCCAGCCAGGGCTGATTCCTGAACAACTAAAGAAGTTAATTTAGGAGAGGTTAACACCCAGGAGCCAGCAAATTCTGCGACTATCTGCTAGAACGTTGTTACTGGGCTTTGTATAAAGTGCACATGATGCTATCTCTCCCTTCTAGAAGGTCTATGAAGTATTTTGCCAATCATGAGACTTCAGGAATGTGACCCTGTGGTTGAGAGTCCTGTTTGTTCTTTAACACTTACCTCCATTTGCTAGAAAACAACACCCAGATGTTTTTTGGCCTGTTTGGACATTTCCTGGGTATGGTCAGGACCGTAATTCAGAGACTTGACCTATATCTTCACCAGCTCACCAGTGGACCCTAATACGCTAATGCTTTTCCCCGGCTTTTCGGTTTGGAATAGAGACTCCTCCCACTTTCTGCTCAGTACAAGGTGCCCTGGTGCCCACTGGAAAGGCTGGAGTGAGCCCCAGACCAGCCCACTTCCTCACCGTTATCCACCACGTAGATGGTGCGTGAGTTGTCGTGGTCAGAGAGGTCCTTCCTGGGGACGTTCTTATTGAGCAGGTTCAGGGCCTGATCTCTGCCCTGGCCAGACACCTTCTTACTGACCAGCATGTCGAGCAGGTGACTGGTGATCTGCTTCAGGTCCTTCTTGGTGTCTGAGGAAAGAGGGAACATGGGGTAAATAGAGAGCCTCAGGTACTTAGGAGCAGGAAAGGAAGAGGCTTCTAGAACGACTCTGGAAATACCAAATCTAGTGATATTGGAATTTCCCGGGAGACTACAGCATTGTCCACCTCACCCCCAAAAAGGGAGCGAAATCCCTTGACAACACTTGAGGGTCCTCCAGCCACTCTGAGCACTGGCTTCATTCCATCCTTGAACGGCTGTTCTTCATTCCAGGTCATGATTGGCAGGGATCCAGTGATGCTTTGTGTAATTTTCAATAAATTGATTTAATACAATGCTTTTCAGAAAGGAAATTTATACTCCTTACAGACATCTTCCTCCCCACAGATTCAGACAGGCCGGAAGCCTGAATTCAAGCCTCTCCGTCTGGGATGCCTGGTCCTCCCCTCCCACTGGGAATCTCAAAAGGCAAATGCCTTTTCCTGCTCTGCCTCGTCTGACCTCTGAGACTTGGAGACTTTTGTTGTCGTTCTAGGTTAGAGCCCAAAGGCAGGCAGACATACATGCAGGCAGGAAGGAAAGCTTTCCAAACCATTTCATATAAATGCATGAAGAAGGAATGAGGCTATTTAACTAGGGAAGGAAAGACATAAGTGGACGTGATAGCTTGTTTTCAGATAAAGATATGTCATGAGGGTGAGATAACAGACTTATTCCATAAGGCTGCAGAGGGTATAATTGGGACCAGAGGTGGGCGGATGCCACAGGGAGATAGACTTGAAATCAAGATATTAAATTTTTAGCAGATAGCTAATAGCTCACTACCTTGCAGGGAAGTTGTGGCCCCCAACAAACCACACCTGTAATTATTCATGCTCTTGGGGAGTCCCCTCCCACACTGGACCTGGGTTGGTCATGTGACTTACAGCACACCCAGAGGCTTAAAAGCACTTGCACACTGGGGTTTGTCCGTTTAGAATCCAGCCACCTTGTTACATAGAAATCCAAGCTGCCCACCAGAGAGGCCACAAGGAGTAAAACCAAGGTGCCCTGGCCAGCATCTCCAGGTAACCACCACTCACACAACTGAGGCCAGTTTGCACCCTCCAATGATTCTAGTGCAGAAAAGGAACGTGGCTTGCTGGCCATTACAATAGCAAGTCCGAACCATATCAAGAATCCAGGACTCCAAAAGGTTAACATTATTAATCTACAAAGAGCTCTTATGAATCAGTGAGAAAGCACTGATGCTCCAGTAGAAAAAATAGGTAACAGTGCCTGGCTGGTGTGGTTCAGCGGTTGAGCATCGACCTAGGATCCAGAAAATCGCAGTTCAATTCCCGGTCAGGGCGCATGCCTGGGTTGTGGGCTCGATCCCCAGTGGGGGGTGTGCAGGAGGCAGCCAATCAATGACTCTGATCATTGATGTTTCTACCTCTCCCTCTCCCTTCCTCTCTCTGAAATCGATAAAGACATTTATAAAAAATAATAATAAAAAAATAAATAAAATGATGCCTAGGACCTGGTTGTGCAGGAAGAAGCATGAGTCCATATACATGTATATAGGAATGAAACAAATGTAAAATTAATAATTACTAAAGTAAAAAGGAATCCTTTTAAGAATATTAAATGGTATGCAATACAAACAGAATGCTCGGTGAAGAAAAAACACAAAACTACCCATAGCCAAATTCTGATTTTGTTAAATAGATATTTATATGGGTGGACAGAAAAAAGGTTATTAAAAAAAACAACCAAGTAAACAAATCCTAGCCAGTTTTGCTCAGCGGTTAGAGCATCGGCCCACAGACTGAAGTGTCCCAGGTTCGATTCCAGCCAAGGGCACGTACCTGGTTGCAGGCTCAATCCCCGGCCCTGGTCAGGGCACATGCAGTAGGCAACCAATCCATGTCTCTCTCTCTCCCTCTCCCTTCCACTTTCTCTGAAAAACAATGGAAAAATATCCCCTGGAAAGATTTTTAAAAAAGAAAAAAGAAAAAAAGTTTATCTGGAGGGGTAATCCAGGGTTTTTTTCATCGTTACACATTTCTAAATTTTCCCAAATTTCTCCAATAAGCCTCTGTTCCTTTTTTAAATTGGGTAAAGTATACATAAAATAAACTTGACATTTTAACCATTTCTGAGCGTATAACTCAGTGGTGTTAAGTACATTCATATTGTTGTGCAACTATCACCACCACCTATCTCCAAAACTTTTTCATCTGGTAAAACTGAAACCCTGTACCCATTAAATAACTTCTCATTTTCTCCTACCCCATCCCTGGCAATTGCAATTCTACTTTCTGTTTCTGTGAGTATGATAATTTTAGAAACTGTGTGTATGTGGAATCGTACAGTATTTGTCTTTTTGTGACTGGCTTATTTCACTTAGCATCATGTCCTCGAGATTCATCCATGCCGTATCATGTGTCAGAATTTCCTTCCTTTTTAAAGCTGAGTAAATATTCCATTATATATATAATATACATGTATGCACCACATTTTGTTTATCCACTTGTCCGTCAGTGGACGCCTGATTTGCTTCTGCCTTTAAGTTACTGTACATAATGCTGCTACGCATCTGTTAGTTTTATCACCAGAAAATAAGTATGAAAATAAAACCAGGCCACCTCCACATACAAGAAATTCCCAGTCTGAGGTGGTAACTGACTCTCCCTTGTCCCCCCCCCGAACCCAAACTGAAGACTGTCTCCTACCTAGAACCAGGGCCTCCTCCTTCCCTTGGTGCTCCCGCTTGTCCTCCCCCGACAGAGAGTCAATGATGGCCTGGAGCAGGCTGCAGACGGCCAGAGACGTCTCTCCGTCGTCCACGGCCATGAGGCTACAGATTCGGTCTATGCGGACCGCGTGGAGAATCACCGTGGCCTAGACCCCAGCAAACCACAGTCAGCCGCGCGCCCCCCCCTCCAGCTCCGTGCAGGTTAGGGAGCTGCAGGTAAGCACCCCATGCAGAAGGGGAATAGCCCAGGGAGCCACCGCGTCACAGCCCATGGTCTGGGAAAGCCCTTGACACGAGCCATGCCCCTCTGCGGAGGTTTAAGAGCCACCGACTGCACGGAGTCATGGAGCACTTGTGATGCGGCTACTTCACATGGAGATGTGCTATGAGGATAAAGCACACACTGGATTTTGAAGAATTAGTATGAAAAGTGTAAACTATCATAGCCTTTGCATTCAGCTCTTCCTCACAGATGACTTTCAATAACTATCTTCTCACAGACCCACTTCCAGTTCAGAGGAAAAACAGAGGAGCCATCTCTGTTGAATACTTAACGATAAAACCAAAATTGGAGGGGACACTTTAGACCCTGCATCAGGGTCTGTTTATGCCAGGCACCTCCTGCCCACATGTCACCCTCCAGGTCCTCGGATGGGCAGCCATTCATGCCAAGCACCCCACACCCAGGCCCTCACCCTAGCCCGGTGGCCACTGCACATGCCAGACAGGGTCCGCACTGCGGCCAGCACCAGCTGAAGCCTTTTAGTGTCCATAAGCTGCAGAAGCAGGGCCACTCCGTTGTTCTGGAAGATCCTTTCAGCCCCTGCTTCTTCACGGCCCAGTACAATGAGGTTGTTGGCAGCCTGAAAGAGGGAAGAGAAAATGAGGGTGGGGAGGAGGGTTTGGCTGCCGAGGCCTTGGCCACGGGCCAAATGCAGGGTCTGGTTCAAGAACTGGATCTTCAAAACATCTTCATATTCTTTCCCCCTATAATCTTACTCCTGGAAACATAGCCCAACACTATAATTCAAAAGAAAGACACAGTAACTTGCATAAAGACCAACTTGATGAAGTATACGGCAATCATTACAGACAAATGAAAAAACTACCGAGCAACTTGGACAAAAACAAAGGTAAGCAGAATCAGAATAGTAGGTTCAACTCTAACAGCACTTAAGTTAAAATAAAACTGTGTATATCTGTGCTTATGGATAAGGGCTTTAAAAAAGTAGAGAGGTGTTCAATTAATTAAACAAAGAGGCCAGCACTCACCTTCTCCAGCCGGTCAGCTTCACTGTTTTCATCCAGGAGGATCTCAAACATCGTCTGAACCCTGGAGTCTGTGGAGAACTGCACACGGAGCTGAGGAAGGGTGAGGGAGTGTGGAAAGAAGCAGGCAGAGCTCCATGTTAGTCAGCTCAGTAAATATTAGTGTACTTTGAGCCCTTGCACTGTGATTCATTCATTCATTCATTCACTCATTTATTTCAACAAATGTTTACTGAACAACTACTATGTGCCAGACACTGTTGTAGGTGCTTAGATGCTAAGGGTAGAATCAAATCCTTGCCCCAACAAAGCTTACAATCTAGTTACATTCCCTCTCCCATTTGGTCATCGCAAGTCTTGGAAGGCAAGGGATCATCACCCCAATTATGGAGTCTAGTAAACAGCTATTAGACATTTAAATAGGAGCTAAAACAGAAATATACCTCCAGGATCGGAAACCCGAAGCAGTTTTAAAGTAGCTCCTCGAGCAATTAAAGCCATTATGTTTAGATGTCTCATCCCTCACAGTCGCAACCCCAACCCCAATGCTCTGAAGCTTTCATAAAGTGACCACACTGATCCTCATCTCCCATCTCACCAGCTCCTTCTGTACCCCCACTACCTTGTTGTGCCGGTCCACACTGCCTCCAGTTTCCATCCTGGCCTCAGGGAAGGGAGGGGTCTCTCATGCACCGCCCTTTCTTTGAGCGCTCCTTAGTTTGTATTTCTTCAGCCCCGAGTCTACATACACCCTGGACAGTGGATCCAGCATGGGGTCCCACCATAGGGCTGCCCCAGGCACATACGAGTTACTGAGTCTTGGAGTCAGGAGCTGAGTGATCAGTCACACTCTTGCTCCTACAGAGGGAAAACTGACACACCAGGGGGTCCCTCAAAAAATTGGTAGCTAAGGCAGGACTAAGGTGCAGGATTCCTCACCTCTGGTCCAAGTTCTCCCCTCTTTACTCCATTTTCCTAGAAAAGATTTCCTGTTCCTACTGGCTCCTGACTCTATCTGCCACCAGTACCCCCGCCCCATTCGTAGGTATCTCAGCTGCCTTTACCCTCCTAGAAAGAGAGAAAGAGTTGCAGACATACTACGTTGCGATGTAAAAAACAAAAACAAAAACAAAAAAACCCTCCATCTGGAATGTAAAAGGCCCATGTTCTAGTCTGGCTGGCTCGAACCCTTAAAGGAGCATCACAGCATCTCTGATCACGCACAGACAGGCGCAGCTGCTCAGCTGTTCTGTGGTACCTGCCTGTGCCATGTGTTCTCAAGGACTAGCCTTGCCCTGATGTCCTGCTTCTCTAACATGTCCCTGACAGGAATGGGGGGAGGTAGTCAAGGCTTGTGGGCAGGGGTCTGGCTCACCTTCTCCTGGATGCTAGTATTGAGCCTCCTCAGTGTCTCCTGGAAGTTCTGGTTCCGTGGCTCGAGGGTGGCACAGCGCTGCACATCCTTGAAGGCCTGGTCCAACTTCCCCAGGCGCTCCAGTGCCTGGCATCGCCGATACAGAGCCTTGATATCCGAGGAGTTGATATCAATGGCTAGTGAGGGTGACAGGCAAGGTCTTAGGGGACTGGGCTACAGACCACCTTTCTTCCTCCCCTGCCATTGCCCCCAATCTCTTCCTTTGAGATCACCTACCCATGTGGACTATCTGCCCCAAGGCTCCCCTTTGTTAAGGAGAGAGTAAAAAACATAGCCTCAAGGATGGAATGGCATTTAAGGGTCATCTTGACCAACTCCTGATGCTCCAGAATCTGCTACATGATGATCCCTGTCAAGCGCTCATCCAACTGGTGCTTGCATACCTCAAGCAGTGGGGAGCTTTCTCCTGTTCAAGGCAGCCAGGCAGCTCCATCATAAAGCCCTTCCCTTTTCCTCCCTGAAACATAACTCTCTGTGTTTGCCCCTTTATCCTATGTCCAGTCCTGAAACCCTTGAGATGAAATCCAATCTTTCTTCCTTGTGACAGCTTTTGCTTTTTAGGGATTTGAAGACAGGTCTCCATCCCACCTGGAAGCTGCCTTCTCTGAGCTAAATATTTGCCACTCCCCTTGACTGCTCTTCACAGGATGTGTTTCCAGTCCCCTCTCCAGCTGGTTCCCTCCCTTCTGAACTTATTCCAGGCTCCCCGTTTCTCCTAGAAGAACGGTAAGGAGATCAAAACCCAACACAGACCTGAAGCCAAGAGAAGTCTTCCAGTGTTGATCGTGCACTTAAGCCAATGCTGACTTACGTTTCTTTTTTTTATGTTTATTTCTCCTGGTGTTTGTGGAACAGGCAGGTGCCTCCCTCCTCCCCAGAGGAAGCTGGGTCCCCAGGGAGTAGATGGGCTGATGGACCTGGTTCTAGGGATCCCCCATGAGGATACCCCAATTTACAACAAAGGGGGGGTGTCATTACCACGACAAAAATTTCCAGAGCAATCTCTTGAGAAAAGAAACTGCTCTAACATATTTGACATGTAACTCCATTTGCAAAAAGGTGACTTAAGGATGGATGGCACATATGAAGCCCCACCTACAATGCCTAGGATGGCTTTTATACAAATTGTAATTCCTGTATCAAGAGCCTCCTTCACAAAACAGGGATGCTCAGGGGGGTGGGGCAAGGGCAAAAGGGGGTGGCTCACCTCTGGAGGCATCAGAAGCCGCCTGAGCATAGCTCTCCTGAGAAAGAGAAAGAGGAGACTTGGTTAATGTCGGCCCAATGCAGAGGCGGCCTGAGAGGGTCCCCATGGGAAAGGGAGGGCGCTTGCTGGGAGCTGCGGGCTGTCAGAGGCCCAGGGGAGGGCCCCTCGCGGGCCATGGAAAAGTGGGCGAGCTTTGGCCTCAGGCAAACTTGGGTTTGAATCAGGCTTTGCTACTAACTACCTGGGAGATCTTGGGCAAGATATTGAACCCTCTGAGCCTTGAGATTCTTATCTGCAGTGTAAGCGTGACAGACAGCAGCTGCCTCACGGGGCTGTTGTTAAGATGCCACAAAATAACATATGAAGGGCCCCTGGCTTGATGCCAGTTCCCTAGGCTGGTTCCCAGCTGGGGGAATTTCTGTCTCTCAGAGGAGTGGGTCGGGGGGTGGGTCTAGGAAAGCAGTGAGAGGCCCTTCTCCAGCCCAAGGGGGCCAGGTGAGAGGGCTGGGACGGTGGAGGACAGATGATGCCTATGGGACCAGCGATGGGGCTGCCTCCACCCCCCTGCATCGCAGCCGGGGCCCCCAGCCTCCCCCCCGCCCCAGACCGTCTTCAGGCCACAGGCCGCCCGGTTGCGATAGAGCGTGGCCAGCAGGGCCTTATCCTTGGTGAGTTTCAGGGCCTGGCTGTAGCTCTTTGTCGCGGCCTTGTAGTCCTGCAGCTGGAAGTGCCGGTTCCCTTCCTCCTTCAGCTGCACAGCTTCCACCTCTGCCATCTGTGGGGACAGGGCAGCTCTGTCTGGCAGCCACTCTCCAGACCCAGGGTGGACTCCTGGCTTGAGGTCTGGAGCTCCAGGGTCCCCTTCCACCAGGATGGAACGTGAGGATTCTACCTGGAAGGGACCTATGCCCAGCACCCCCAAATCCATTACCCAGAAGAACATTACAGTATTTGCTTGAAGAGTGGCCCGAGTTGAGAGGGGTCTCAGAGTCCCTGGGCCTCCCTCTCTGTTCCTCCCAGCTGGGCAGGTGAAGCCACCACGCCAAAGACCTAAAGTCTCATGTCAGACCTTAAAAGTTCTTGTTGCCGCTCCCCGCTTCTCCCTCCCAGTCCAGGAACATTCAGACTGGCTCACTTTCTCACAAGGACAATGCTCTTGGTCTGTTCTCTTGCGACGCTGCTTCTCTGAGCTCCGGTGTGAACCCCCAGCCAGTCAGCCTCAGTCTGCCCCTCCCTGCCCCCACCCAGGAGACTTTATCGCCCCTGCCAGTGGCTCCAGACCATATTTGGCCACAGGGGCAGGTGCCCCTGGAGTCTGTCATTGATACTCAGGGCCCTCCCCCTCCCCAGACTGGACAGTCAGAACCACGTGGAGGTGGGTGCTGACTAACATCTACCCCTGCACCCTGCTCAGGGGCAGTCCTGGAGCTCAGGCACGCATACCCCAAAGAGTGAGAGAAAAATCCAGAAGGTACGGGACCCCCCCCTCCAACCCCCAGCAGATTTCTTTCCCTAGGCAAAGCTATAATGCCCCTTAAACACTTCCATCCCAGATAAACAACCTCCTCCCCTTCCCCCAACCACAGCTATTTTGGGAGCAGAGTGACAGCTGAGGGGCTGACAGACTTGGATGCACAGAGCAGCTGCCCAGGTCCCGGAGGAACCAGAGGCTTCCAGAAATGCCCTCTGGAGGGAGGAGGGAAACAGAGGGAGGAAAACTCCTTTCTCTCTTCCTCTTGTCCACAACTTTCCTACCCCTCTGGCATTCACTTGTTGAAAATGTCCTTGCTTTATAGAAAGATCAGAAGACTTGTTAATTCCGTTTACTGTAAGTGGGTTTTGAGGGAAGGGGAGGTGGGGGGAGGTAGAAGAAGGTAAAGGGGGGATAAATGGTGATGGAAGGAGACTTGACTTGGAGTGGTAAACACAATACAATATACAGATGATGTATTGTAGAATTGTATACCTGAAACCTGTATAATTTTATTAACCAATGTCACCACTATAAATTCAATTTAAAAAATGTAAGTGGGTTCTGTTTTGATCTGTACATCTTCTCTTGTTCCTCCCCTTTTGTAGTCCACTTGAGGAGAAGACTGTTTGGAAAACATCCGGTGCATGGTCAAATGATTCCTCACCACAGCCCCTTATTATCCCCATTTTACAATGTAGCCCAGAGACATGAAATTATTCGCACGATGCTACACAGTAGATGGTGGTTTGGAATTGGAACCCAGGGAGAGCCCATAGTGTCCCAAACCCTGGGCCCCTTTATGGGGCAAGTTCTCTGTAGCGATGAGGTAATATGATAAAGGATCCTGCCATTGGCAGAGAACTGCGGTTCTGTGACTTCACATCCAATGAATCTCAGATTCAAATCCTGATTCAGTAATTCATTCCACAAGCATTTCTTAAGCATCCACTATGGGCCAGGAACTATGAATGATCACGAAAACAGAGAACACTCAAGAGGACAAGGATTTGTGTCTATTTTGTTCGCTTACGAATTCCAAGTGCCTATAACAGTGTGAGTAATATTTGTTGAATAAATGGATGAAATAATTCCAAAAACCTGCAATTTTATATATGAGGAATACCTGGATGTTTTGAAAGCATATGATAGGGAAACATTATATCATTTTAGAGAAGCTTTCCCTGAGTAAATTATTAAAGGAATTAATATATGGAGAGCTCCTAGAACAATGCCTGGTAGAGAGTAAGTGATCAGTGTACTTGAATGAATGAATGAATGCCTATTGTTATTGCTTTACAGTATTGAGCACTGTAGACATTTTCTGCTTTTGTACTCATCAAATATTATTAATTTATTTGACCCATTTTATAAAGAATAATAAGGGGAAGGAGGTAGGGGGAGGTTGAAGAGGGTAAAGGTCAAATACATGCTGACAGAAGGAGACTAAACTTTGGGTGATGAGCACATGATGCAATATACAGATGATGTATTATACTATTGTACACTTGAAACGTACATAACCTTATTAACCACTGTCACCCTAAGAAATTTAATTTTTTTAAAAAGTGACTCATTTCTGAGTGGGTCAAGTTATAGTGATTTTTATTTTATTCTTTTTCTTATCCATATATTCTAATTTTTCTAAATAAACCTGTATAATAAAAATACAATAAAAGTCATCTTTTCAAATAAAAAAATAATAATTTCTGCCCTCAACCCAATAGCCTCTGGCTTTGTAAGCCACCCCTACGGGGCGCTGCTTGCCTGGAGCCTATTCGGTCTTCTGTCGTTTTCTATCTCTGTGATCGTGGGGAAAGTCAACCGCTCAGAGCCTCGATTTCACCATCCGTAAAGTGGAGCAAGAATCCCTGTTCTGAAGAGTCAAAAGGCTGTTTGCATCCTGCAAGGCCCTGGGAGGGAATGAAAGTGGGGGCAGCGAGCTGTCCAAGGAAGGTCGTGGAGGCGGGTACTAGGTGGCCCGCTCCCACGGCCAGAGGCCCGGCGCGGAGTGACACTTCCCCGCCGCAACACCAGAGGGCAATGTCGCGGGCTGCGGCACCACCGGGCCACGGGAGCGGCGCTCCGTCCCTCCAGAGTCTTTCCCCTCCACGTGGGGACGCAGGATGGCGGCGGCCGTGGCGGTGGGTGTGCGTGAGTGGGGGCGGGGGCGCCGCGGCTGGGCGCTGGGGCCCGGGGTCCGCGATGCCGGGGGGAGGCGGGAGTGGGGACCCTTCCGTCGCGGCGCGTGGCTGACGCCCGCGGCGCTTGCTGGCACAGGACGAGGCGGCGGCGCGCGACGTGCAGCGGCTGCTAGTGCAGTTCCAGGATGAGGGCGGGCAGCTGCTGGGCTCCCCGTTCGACGTGCCCGTGGACATCACCCCGGACAAGCTGCAGCTCATATGCAACGCGCTGCTGGCCCAGGTGAGCGGTGGGCGGCGCCGCCCGCAGGGGACCGAAAGACCGAAGGCCTGGGGCTCCAGGGCCCCCACTGCTCGCCGACGGCGCGTGATACTCTGCGGCGCGAGTCCGTGGAGAGCCATCTACCCCGGGGGAGGGTCGGGAAGATGCATCAGTGTGAGGGCGACTTACACGCCCACCGTCGAGGTCCACTTGCGGAGAGAGGGTGCGCTGGTAAAGCATCGGGTGCATTGTCAAAGGATTCCTCGCCACAGCCCCTCAATAATTATCCCCATTTTACAGTGTAGCCCGGAGGCATTAAGTTATGCTCACGATGCTACGCAGGAGGTGGTGGTTTGGAGTTGGAACCCAAGTGTGTCAAACTCAAAGCCCGTGCTCCTTGAACTTCCAAGCCAGTGTTTTCAAAGTGTTGCCCTCTGTTGGGGTGGGAGGTGCTTAAAAATGCAGTGCTTGGACTCCACCCCAGACTGACCACACCAGACTCTGGGGTGAAGCGGAGTCTGCATTTCCAAACAGCTTTTTGGGTGCTTCTTACACATTATACAGCATGGTGTGGTGGTTTGGAAAACGCTGCATAAGGATATATACTAATCCTAAAGAACACTAAAGAATCGGAATTAGTCGTTGGCAGTAGGATGTTGGGCTAATTCATCAGTCAAGTGGGAATATGAATGCCAACCTCTCAGGGTTGTTGTGGGATGCAGATACAGGATTTTAAAGTGCTGTGTAAGCATACTACAGTTGCTCTTCAAGGATGAAAAAGGTCAAACCCAATGGGGAATGATGAGGGGGGTAACTCAAGCAGGGTGGCTGAAAAGAAGGAGGCTTTACCTGCCCACAGCTCAGTGGGGAGCCTCCCTGGTGCAGGTGGCCCCTGCCCATCTTTTGATGGGGGAGTTTTCCTCTGCCCTTGCCCTCCAGGAGGATCCCCTGCCACTGGCTTTCTATGTCCACGATGCTGAGATCGTTTCCTCACTTGGGAGGACGCTGGAGTCACAGGAGGTGGAGACAGAGAAGGTCCTCGACATCATTTACCAGCCACAGGCTATCTTCAAGGTCCGTGCTGTGACCCGCTGCACCAGCTCCTTGGAGGGTCACAGCGAGGCAGTCATTTCTGTGGCCTTCAGCCCCACAGGAAAGTAAGGACAGCTGCAGAATTATGGAGGGGAGTTTAGGGGTGTGGCCTCAGGACACATAGATCCAACCAAGCTCTGGGCTCAGGTTCCAAGTAAGGGACTTCCTGAGTGAGGTTTGGTCCATAAAGACCAAGGACACCTGCCTTGGAAGAGTCCTTCCTGGACTTGATCTCAAGAGATCTGAGCTGCAAGTTTAGCTCTGCCCCTTCTAGCTGTGTGACCTGGGCAAGTCACTTAACCTTCCTGGGTTAAGTCATCATCTGTGAAACTGGGTTTCTTTGCTTCTCACAATATGAGAATAATGAGAAGCTTTAAATCTGGTTATAGCTGTGGACATTCCTTTTAGGAAGGAAGAGAAAAGAAATGGCCTCCTGGGGTCATCTCCCAGATGGCATCAGTGTTACATTTCTCCTTTTCGGGACAGAGAGAAAAGTCCAGTCCCAGATTCTAGTCCCAGAAAACAATTGAATAGGCAGCAGAAATGGGCAGTGTTTTGGGGTGGGCCCTACCTCTTGTCCCCACTGCAGAGGTCAGGCAACCTCTCTTCTTCCCCAGGTACCTGGCCAGTGGCTCTGGAGACACCACTGTGCGCTTCTGGGATCTCAGCACTGAGACACCGCATTTCACATGCCAGGGTCAGTATGCAATTAGCCATTTAGGGAGCCTTAATGGTGGGTGGGTGATTTGCTCAGCTCTTTAGTTCTTGAGGAGGCCCAGAGCAGATTCCAACTCCTTCATATCCATTTAGTGACTGCCTTTTCATAGGTAGAGACCATACTCTTGAGCCTACTAGCCAGCACTAAACAAACAGACTAGACCAAAGAGTGAGTGTGGGGTTGTAGGAAGGGGCTGACTGGCTAGTAGCAAGGAGAACCTGGCTTAAATCCAGCCTCTGCCATAGTGGTTCTCAAACTTAAATGTGCCTCAGAATCACCTGGGGGACTTGTTAAAATACAGACTACTGGGTTCTACCCCAGAGTTTTTGTCTCTTTAGGTCTGGGGTGTGGCCTGAGAATTCGTATTTCAAGCTCCTAGGTGGTGCTGATGCTGCTGGTCTGGGGACCACACATTTGTTGGGCAAGGACCTTGTATGTGTAGAGCATACTCACCTTCTAAGCTTCTGTTTTCTCTTCTGTAAAATGGGGGTGATAATTTTTCCTTTGCCTCATACCTTCGAGCTATTGTGAGAATTTCAAGGGATGGCATGTATGGAAACACTTTGCACCACATGTCACGTAAGGAATTATTAGAAAGTGGCAGTGTTATTTGTGCAGCAAAATGTATGGCTCTAGTGCTTGGAATGTATTATCCCTCTGCCTAGGAAGCCCTATCTCTCCTTTTGTACGGTTGTTCATTTATTCAGCAGCTAGTTTAGGAGTTCCTACTGTGTGCCAGGCACTGCTAGGAAGTGGGGGTAAAAAGAGCTGCTCCTCCTATCTTCCTCCCCTTCTTTCTTAGGACACAGACACTGGGTCCTTAGCATATCTTGGTCCCCCGACGGCAAGAAGCTGGCCTCAGGCTGCAAGAATGGCCAGGTAGATGGTGATCAGGGTAACTAGACTGGGACTCTGGGGCTACCTTCGTGGAGCTGGGTCAGAATCAGGGTTTGGGTCTTTAGGGAGGGCGGTGGGGCAGGGAAAGGTTGGGGAGGATTATTCTGTGAACTTCTGTTTTTCAGATTCTCCTATGGGACCCAAGCACAGGGAAGCAGGTGGGTAGGACCCTTGCGGGCCATAGCAAGTGGATCACAGGCCTGAGCTGGGAGCCCCTCCATGCGTAAGTGATACTGACAGAGCTGGGGTAATGAGGAACAAGGGGTTCAGAGCTGTCCCCCTCCCCACTTGATGCAGAGGGGGCATAGTGAGCTGTTGACTGTGACTGTGGGGAAGGTCTTGTGCACCTTCATTGCTGTTCAGGAGGGGACTGTTCATCATCGGGCCTGAGAGCCGAAGGGAAGTCAGCTAGATCTTAGGGTCAGGACGCTGTGTGTGTAGACATTGTCCCTGACCCTTGAATTGGGAATGGGGAGATGCCATGAGAATACAGGCATTGCCAGATCAGAAGAGAGGTCACATCTCCCTTCCCTCTCCAGGAACCCTGAGTGCCGCTATGTGGCCAGCAGCTCTAAGGATGGCAGCGTGCGGGTCTGGGACACAACCTCAGGCCGCTGTGAGCGCATCCTCACCGGACACACCCAGTCAGTCACCTGTCTTAAGTGGGGAGGAGATGGGCTTCTCTACTCTGCCTCGCAGGACCGCACCATCAAAGTCTGGAGGGCTCATGATGTAAGAGCTGGGAGTGTTCAGAAACCAGTCTGGGCAAATCCCAGGCCATGGAATGCCAGCGCTAGAAGGAACATAGACCAGTGTTTCCTCAGCATGTTCTGGGAGCCAGGTCAGGGAGACACTTTGGGAACAAGGGGTCCTGTGGTTGGTGCTGCACTATAGGGGAGGCTCCAGTGTCCGTTAGCATGGGCAGGCTCTGAAAAGTCCTGCTGTAGGAAGCCTGTGTAGCTTTACTGAACCTGCCATCTCCCAAATTTACTTGACCGGAGCCTTTTTATTCTGACACATTTAATTTCCTTCCATGAAACATATTTTCAGAAACATTGATCTGGGTTAGTGGCCTCTTTTTACAAATGAGGAGAGACCTGAGGCCATAAGGTGATTTAAGATCACAATGAATGAGGGTCCTGATTCTGAGCCTCCTGGGGCTAATCAGGGGTGCAGGTTCCCCAGGGTAGAGAGTGGCATGTGTGTCTAACCCATCTCCTTTTCCCCTAGGGCGTGCTCTGCCGGACTCTGCAGGGCCATGGCCACTGGGTGAACACCATGGCCCTCAGCACTGACTATGCCCTGCGCACAGGGGCCTTTGAGCCGGCCAAAGCCTCAGTTAACCCCCAAGACCTCCAGGGGTCCTGTGAGTGAGCGGGAGAAGGAGGGGGGAGAGCTGCTTGGTAAAGAGCGAGTTCTCTAGCTTAATGTGTGAGAGTCGGACCTAGGCGGGGGGGTGTTTGCTGTTTGTGTTGAATTTTCTGATCACCTTGTTCCTCATTTCCTTCTCTCCCCTGCGGTACGTGGACACAGTGCAGGAGTTAAAGGAGAGGGCCCTGAACCTCTACAACCTTGTGCGGGTGAGTGTGTGCCAACCCCCAGCATGTCCAGCTCTGTCCTCTTCCTCTCCTAGTCCCTTCAACACTCTGCAGATGCTGAGCCCCCTCTGCCTCTAGCCCCACCTGAGAAAGTACCTTCTCTGCAACATTGTTCTTGAAAATCCTAGTTTATACTCCTAAGATCTTAATATGCTGGGGGTTTTATTTCATTTTGTTTTATTTACTTCTCTTCATTGCACTCCCAAGGTACCTCTTGTTTTTATTTTATTTAGTTTAAGTAACACATTCACATGGTCTAAAGTTCAAAGAACACAGAAAAGTAGGTAGATAGTGAAAAATCTCTCATCTCTGTCGCACATTCATCCGTTCCTTCTGGAAGCATCTAGTGCCACCAGTATGTTGTTTCTCCTTCCAGAGACTTAATATATACATATGCATGTATATGTGTACACTACATACAATATGTTTTCCATGATATTTCAGTGAACAACAGACCGCATATATGATGGTGGTCCCTTAAGATTTTAATGAAGCTGAAAAATTCCTGTCCCCTAGTGACCTAGCTGTCCTAATGTCCTATCACAGTGCATTACTCGTGTTTGCAGTGATGCTGGTGTAAACAAACCTGTGCTGCCCATCTTAAAAGTATAGCACATACAATTATGTAGAGTACATAATACATAATGATAATACCTGTGCTACTATTTTACATATTTATATTTTATTGTTTTTAGAGTGTACTCCTTTTTTTAAAAAATATATTTTTATTGATTTCAGAGAGAGGAAGGGAGACGGGCAGATAGAAACATCAATGATGGGAGAGAGTCAGTGGTGGGCTGCCTCCTGCACGCCCCCTGACTGCTAATCGAACCACAATGTCCTGGATCATAGGTCAATGCTCAGCCACTGAGCCACGGTGGCCAGGCTAGAGTATACTCTTTATGCTTATAAAACAAGTTTGCTGTAAAGAGAATGCCGTATTCCACCAGCAGCAGCCTCATTCATGCATCTCATTTATCTTATCCCTTGATTGCATAATTTTCTTTTGTGCTTGAGTTGATCTTGCGTTATGTACAGTAATGTGCTGTACAGGTGTGTAGCCAGGGAGCAGTAGGCTATACCATGCAGCCTAGGTGTGTAGTAGGCTATACCATCTAGATTTGTATAAGTGCACTCTTGAGAAGTTCGCACAATGACAGAATTACCTAATGACACATTTCTTAGAACATATCCCCATTATTAAGCCGCACAAACCCATGTGTAAAATCCTCCCTCTTTTTAGCACACGACTCTGCACCTTGCTTTTTCATGTAAATACATATCTTAGAAATTTTCCTGTGTTCATAAAGTTTCCTTTTGGGGGAAGTAACTCATATTAGTTAGTGCCTCACTGCTCTGAGGCCTCGCACCATGCTGGTGTTGAGTAATCAGCAGCGTGTTTGCTGCCAGCGTGGGAGTCTCCCATCCGAGACGGTGTCCAACACAGTGTGCTTTCTGCCTCCCCTAGGGCCAAGGCCCAGAGAGGCTGGTGTCTGGCTCAGACGACTTCACCTTATTCATGTGGTCCCCAGCAGAGGACAAGAAGCCACTCGCACGGATGACAGGACACCAGGCCCTCGTCAACCAGGTGCTCTTCTCCCCTGACTCCCGTGTGGTCGCCAGCGCCTCCTTTGACAAGTCCATCAAGCTGTGGGATGGCAGGACGGGCAAGTGAGTGGAGGTTTGGGGAGGGAGAAGAGGGCCCCTGTTCCTCTGGAAGGAGCCTGGCTCCACCACTTTCCAACTGTGTGGCAAGTGTTTGGATTTTCTGAGCCTGTTTCCTCTCTTGTAATAAGAAGACACCTTGCCTGTCAGCTTTGTTACAAGGTTTGAATTAGTATATTTAGCAGCAGCATTAAGTCAACACTGAAAACACTAGTTCATTTCACATCTGAGGAGAAAAATGATCTTAAAGCTGGCCTTCCTCAAAGTGTGGTCCACAGACTAGCAGCAGCAGCAGCATCTGGGAGTTTGATAGAAATTCAGAATCTCGGGGCCCACCCCAGACCTTATGAATCAGAATCTGCATTAAAAAAATTTTTCAAATTAATTTTCCAATTACAGTTGATGTACAGTATTATATTAGTTTCAGGTGTACAGCATAGTGGTTAGACATTTAGTTACCTTACGAAGTGATCACCCCAGTAAGTCTAGTACCCGTCTGACACCATACATGGTTATTGTAATATTACTGACTATATCCCCATGGCTGTTCTTTACATGCCTGTGACTATTTTGTAACTACCAATTTGCACTTCTTACTCCCTTCACCTTTTCCCTCCTTCCCCTCAGCCCTCCTCCAGTCTGGTGACCATCAATTTGTTCTATGTACCTATGAGTTTGTTTTTGTTTTGTTTGTTCATTTGTTTTGTTTTTTAGATTTCACATATGGAATCATATGGTATTTGTCTTTCTCTGTCTGACTTATTTTACTTAACATAATACTCTCTAGGTCCATCCATGTTGTCACAAATGGCAAGAGTAATATATTGTATACATGCATCACATTTTCTTTACCCATTTGTCTATCAGTGGGTACTTAGATTGCTTCCATAGCTTGGGTATTGTAAATAATGCTGCAGTGAACATGGAGATGCATGTATCTGTTTGAATTAGTGTTTTAGATTTCTTTGGATAAATACCCAGAAGTAGAAATGCTGGATCATATGGTAGTTTTATTTTCAGTCTTTTGAGGAACCTTCATACAGTGCATGAGGGTTCCCTTTTCTCCACATCCTCACCAACACTTGTTTGTTGATTTGTTGATGATAGCCACAGAATCTGCACTTTAATAAGGTGACCAGGTGGTTCTGCTTGTCGTTAAGTCTGAGAAGCACTGGTGTAATGAGGCACAGTGCCCTCGGGTTAATTAGGTTGGAGGAGAGACAAGGGCATGGGCAAGGAGCAAGGGAAACCCTTGGCATCTATGTGTCAGTTGTGTATTTGTACACAGCAACCCTTTGAAATAGGCCGATCAGTTCCTTTTTAAGGTAAGAAAACCAAGTTTCAGAGATGCCTCATAACTTGTCCCAATAGACACAGCTAGTCTGTATTGATCTGAAAGTTTCAGGTGGGCCTGGCCCAGTATTACTCCATGCCACCTGTCAGCAAGCAACTGTCATTTGGGGGGGGATGTCAGGCAGATGGGCTAAGCAGATGGCTGCATTAGATTCTAAGATATGCAAAGTTGAGTGGGTATGGAGGCCTGGCAAGAGACACCCTAGAAGCAGCTCATTTGGAGAAGTTTTACAAACACATAATGGGCAGTGATGATTACATTGGTCTGGGGTGGCGCCAGGCAGTGGGGTTTTGTAAAAGTTCCCAGGTAATTCTAACATGCAGCCAAGATTTAAAACCACTGGTATGGGCATAGAGGCCCCTTCAGACATGTTTGAAGATCTAATCTCACCCGGCCGGTGTGGCTCAGTGGTTGAGCACCAACCCATGAACCAGAAGATCACAGTTTGATTCCCAGTCAGGGCTCATGCCCAGGTTGTAATTCAGTCCCTAGTAAGGGGCTTGCAAGAGGCAGCCAATCATTGATTCTCTTTCATCATTGATGTTTCTATCTCCCTTCCTCTCTCTGAAATCAATAAAAACATATTAAAAAAAAAAATCTAATGTCCATCATCATCTCCCCTTGGGCCAGGTACCTGGCTTCCCTGCGTGGCCATGTGGCTGCTGTGTACCAGATTGCGTGGTCAGCCGACAGCCGGCTTCTGGTCAGTGGCAGCAGTGACAGCACATTGAAGGTGTGGGATGTGAAGGCCCAGAAGCTAGCCGCAGACTTGCCAGGCCACGCAGATGAGGTATGGCCCACCCTTATGGATATGGAATTGAAGCCTGGCCCTTTTCCTTCACCCTCCTCACTGCCCCACTTTCCCTCTTCCTCCTCGGTTTAGGTGTATGCTGTCGACTGGAGTCCAGATGGCCAGAGAGTGGCAAGTGGTGGGAAGGACAAATGCCTCCGGATGTGAGTGGGGGGAGGTGGTGGTTGCTGTGCTGGGCTCTGCTGCCCTTGAGTCAGTCCTTCTTTGTGACTTTCCCTTCTGACGTAGAATTCTGAGGGTTCACCAGACACCCCGACTGTCAGACGGTGTGTGGGGTCAGGTTCTCAGGGCAGTGGGAAGGCTGTGGGAATTGCAGGCATTATGGGAGCTCGACAGCTCTGAGGCTGCTCTCCAGAGGGCGAGTCCAGGGTCGCTCCAGCGTGAGGCAATAGTTCTTTGTTAGCACAGGATTTGGGAGTTCTAAGACCTAGTTCAAATCCTGGTTCTGCCTTGCAGTGTGCAGTCTTGGAGAGCCTGGCTAACCTGTCTTTTGGGGGTTATCGAACCTCAGTAGACAGGAAGATCAAAGATAGGCTCTTCCTGTCTTGGAACCTGAAGCATTGTGTACTTGTAAAGGACTGTCACCTTGTCATTGGGCAACCTTGGTGGGCATCCCAGGGGCTGGGCCCTGGTCTGAGGCCCTGGTGAGGTAGGCGGTGGGTGGGTGGGTGCCTAGCCTGAGTGAGACTGCGATGGTAGACAGGCTCTGGATGACTTGGGGGGGAACCACAAGTTCTCCCTGTAGTGGGCTCCTAGGATTACATGGCAGCCTCCTTTTCCTATGATGGACTCCCCATCCTGTTCCCTCCCCTTCTTCACAGATGGCGGAGATGAGAAATCCCACAGCTCTCTCTGACCCCCACCTGGACTCAGCCTGTGCCAGCTGCCTGCCCTGACAGAGACCAAAGGCTGGGGTGGTGACCCAGAGAACAGGTGTGGCCTGCTGTCCTTGCACAGATCCCAGTGGGGTCCATCCCCAGAGCAGGAGGTTACCACAGAGCTCAGCCCTTGGCCATCGCTCTGTACCTTCCTGGTGCCATCAAGGATGTCAGGAGACCAGGCAATGACTAGACCCCTGCTGTTCCCCCTGCCTCCTTTCCCAGATGTCAGTTCTATTCGGGTCAGACCCCAGATTGTATGACCAAATAAATAACTTATATTTTGTGTATTTGGGTTATAATCCCTTGTCTAGAATCCTGGGTCTCAACCAGGGTCTGTGTTAATTCAGTTTGTGTAGCCTCCTTTGCACTGGGCTACAGCAGAACCATACTGGCAGGAAGTTGCCTTGCATCTCTCTCCCCTGTGCCTACAAGGGAGAGGCTGGGGAGGCTGCCCGAAGCCCCTAAGATAGTGGCCAGAGGCTAATCCAAGGCTGTGCTGTCTGGTGTGGTATGCACTGGCCACATGTGGCTGTTTCCACTAGCATTCCGTACAGTTAGAAGTGCCGTTCTTAGTCCCACTGGCTCAAGGCTACTTACTATATGGGACAGCACTGTCGTCATCGCAGGGAGTTCCGCTGGCCAGTGCTGCTGTAGGGGCGCCTTCCTTGGCCCCTCACCCAACACACTTCTTGAGGCCTTGCCATGCACTGAGCACTGTGCCAGGCCCTCAGGATACAGATAGGAAGGTGATGGCTGTCCCTGAGGAGACTGTAATGGGGCATGCAGTGGTGAGAGCTCTAGCAGAAGTGGGTGTAGGTGTGATATGGGAGGATGATTCTCTGTCCCATAAGGATTTGACGTTGTGAAGGGCTCCCCATCAGGATGTCCACAAACCCTATACCAAGATCTTACCCTCCATGCATCCTGCCTCCACATTCTCCTGTTCAGCACTAAGGCGGATCAACTGAGGTTGAACTTCTAAACCACCCTTATGTGGACTGCTCAGGGCCATAGCATTTCTAATCTGTTCCTCAGTAACCCTGTGGCCATGCCTGAAATGGTCTCATGTCCCCATGTTTTTTATAAGGAAACAGCCCAGGAAGCTTAAGGTTTGCCCATGCCCTCACATCCAAGAAGAGCCAGAATTAAACTGGACCCTGCCCCAAAGCTTGTGTAATTTGCACCATGTCCCTCAAGAGCTCGTCTGATGCTGACAGTGTGCAGGCTGCCGCTACCTCTGTCCAACATTGCTGTTTTTCCTGGCGTGTGTTTTAACCTGAGTACCAGTCTCTTCCTCCCATGGGGAACAAAGAGGATGGTGCTGGCAGAGCCAGGCAGTAGGTGGTAGTGGCATCTTATTGCCCCACCACCTTTCCCATCCCCCACCCACCTGGACTCTTGGTCCTGGCAGAAGCTCAGAAAGTAGATGCGAATGGCCCAGCTGAAGCTGTGCACAGCATGAAGCACAATTTAGGGGTGCTGAGTGACCTGCGGTTCTTTAATGAGGGACCTGGACCTAGCCTAGATCTAGGGAGGGGGGTGCTTAGCAGCTGTGGGCAGTGGCTGACCTGGCCTGCAGTATCCTGGAACCCTCCCCCTTAGCAGGGAAATACTTTTTCCAGATCTTCCAGCTTCCGCATCTCATTCAGTGTCATGGTCACTGTTTTCCGCTGGGGTTCTTTGCGCCTCACGGTGATCTGGATGGGGTTGTTCTCGGGGAAGCTACTCAGGTCATTGGCAACAGTCGCAAACTGAAATAACATGAGAAAACCACTCAGACTTCCTTCCCAGACCTGACCTCTCTGTCTTTGCCACCCCCTGGTTTGCTAAATGGGGTCTTAGCTGGTGTTACCAACCTACCTATCAACACTAGAAACGGGTACAAGGAGGCACGATTCAAACCTGTGATGTTTCCAACCACAGGGCTGTGTACTTAGGCCTGCCCCTCACCTCATGCCCCTACCCATTCCCAGGCTGCTCCCTTCTTTGTCCCTTCAGCCCAGCCTCTTTCCTGTATCTGTCAGTGCCCTTGACTTCCCAATCCATTCACAATCATTGGTACCAAGGTGAAAGATGAACATTATATTGACGCTGATGAGTACATTAGTTTGCATTCCCAGTGGGCACCAGAATGCCTTAAACTTTAAACCTCGCAGAAGAGAGCAGCCTGGAATTGATGTGTATTTGCGCAGGTAGGAAGAAAGCAAGCAGGAAGATGAGTTGTGGGTGTGTAGGGTGTCCCCAACCTCCAAGGCCCCTGGTATACACTTCTTCCTGACCCCTTGAGCCCCCTTCTCCCAAGGCTCACTTTGTAGGGCTTGCACCACTTCCCCGCCCCGGCTGTGTTGACGGCACGGACAATGAGGCAGTAACTCGTGTTAGGCTTCAGCTCCATCAGTTTGACGGTGGTACCCAAGATCTTGTGGAAGATCCACGGGCAGTTCTTTGTCTTGAGAGGCTTGTCATCTTTGTTGACCACCTCCTGCAGCAGGACCTGGTAGAAACTGACCGGTTGCTTGCCCAAGGCATAGGTCCAGGAAATCTAGGAGAATAGAGCCCCCAAAAGCTTCCTCAGACCTGGCCCTGCCTGTCCTCTCCTCACCCTGACCCCCACCCCCACAGGGGTGGGAATGCCCCACTTCCATCCCCTGTGCCCTACTATTCCCCACTGTACCCCCATTTCCATCCCCTGTCCCTGCTGGAGCTGAGACAAGTCTGATGGGAGATGTAAGGTACTCCCAACTGGATGTGGAACCACCAGCCCAAAGCACATGCTACTCTCCCTCCACAGCCCCACCCACCTTGGAGAGTGCCCTCATTCCATTTCTTCTAGACGAGCAATTTTCAACCAGTGCGCTGCGAGAAGTTTTAGAACATGCAATACCTGACACTAGTCAACCAGTGTGCTGTGGCACATGCATGCTTTAAAAGGTCTTGTGGCATACCAGTGTGCTATGGCACACCAGTTGAAAATCGCTGTTCTAGACTATGTCAGTTGAGAGGGACCTTAGAGATCGTCTTGTCCACCTCACTCATTGCACATGGGGTTCAAGGTTCAGAGAGGGTAAGTCACTGGCCCACAGTCACATAGCAGTTAAGTGACAGAGGCAGGGATCAAACCAATAGCTCCAGAGCTGATATACTTCGTGCTACAACAGTGGTTGCCAAGCAAGCCTAAGGATCCAAGGGAGTTTAATAACACTGCAGATTCCTGGCCTGCTGTCTCCTGTCTGGTCTGCCATTGTTTCTCCTCCATCTGGGTCAGTAGTTCTCAAACTGGTGTGCATGAGAGTACTCTAGAGGACTTGTTAAAACACAGATTGCTGGCCCCCACCCTGACAGTTTGTGATTCAGTAGGGTGGCAAGGGGAACAAGAATTTAAATTTCTGCCCAGTCAGCATTGCTCAGTGGTTGAGCATCAACTCAGGAACGGTTCAGTTCCTGGTCAGGGCACATGTCCAGGTTTCTGGCTTGATCCCCAGTAGGGGGCATGCAGGAGGCAGCCGATCAATGACTCTCATCACTGATGTTTCTTTCCCTCTCCCTCTCTGAAATCAATAAAAACAAAAAAAAATGAATCGTAAATTTTTTAAAAATTTCTAACAAGCTGCCATATGATGCTGACACTGCTGGTGATCTAGGAACCACACTTTGAGAAACACTGCTCTAGGCCTTCCAACAATGGGGCTTCCAGATTTATCTTCCTAAAACAGCTCAAATTGCGTCCCTCACCAGATATAAAGCTAGGACAGTGCTACTCAAATGTGGTCTGGCGCCATCAGTACCACCTGGGAATTTGCTTGTAGTACAAATTCTCAGGCCACATGCCCCAGACCTACTGAATCAGAACCTCTAGAGATGAGGCCCAGGAATCTTGTTTTTATTTTTATTTTATTTATTTATTTATTTTTAAATATATATTGATTTCAGAGAGAGGAAAGGAGAGGGAGAGAGAGAGCTAGAAACATCAATGATGAGAGAGTCATTGATCGGCTGCAGCCCGCAACCCGGGCATGTGCCCTGACCAGGAATCGAACCCTGATCGCCTAGATCCTAGGTCGATGCTTAACCGCTGAGCCACGCCTGGCCGGGCAGGAATCTCATTTTTAACAAGATGATCAGATCTGCGTGGATTAGGGCCTGGCTGTTTCTTCCCCCACTTTACCACCTATGAGCTAGTGTCAGCCCCTCTCCGCAATGCCTTACCCCATCTCTAGATGTTTAAATTCTATCTCTGTATCCCAGCTCAAATGTTACCAAGAGCCACCAAGCTAATTCCTGCATCTGGAAATAATGTTTATTTCCCTCTGACTTCCTGGAGGCACTTGATCTGAACCCTTCCGACAGCAATGAGCCCTTTCTGGCATGCGCTGGAGTTCCTTACAAACATGCCCTCTCTCCTAACCCGTGAACTTGAGATCAGGTTGCAGGTAGTGGGCATTTTCACACTTCCCACAGAGCCCAGTTCAGTGCCTGGCACATTAGGGGTGGCCAGTAGGCCTTTACCAAATGCACGAGGAAGAAAACGCACCATGGCCGTGTAATCGCTGACTGTGTGTTCACAGATAAAGGGTGCCTCTGGCACATCTGTGACAATGGAGGACTTCGAGGACATAGAGGATGTGTCTGTGTCCAGCTCAGTGTCAAGGTCCAGCAGGCCCCCGGGGGATATTTGGGACACACATTGCTGGGGGCAGAGGGCCAGGTCCCCTTTTTCTGTGTCCTTGGCCACCGGGGAGATCCTGAGTTTGTTCAGCTCTCCTTCTAGTAGCCCTGCAAAGAAGCTACTGTTGGGATGGGTCACAGCCAGTTTGATGGGATTCAACAAGGTGGACGAGACGGTGGAGATGCTGGTGTCATCGGAGCTGCATTCAGATTCCTCCCCTGGCATCGGCTTCCTGGAGTGCGAGGGGAGACAGGTGAGCACCCCAGCCAGCCTGTGCAGCCTGGAAGCTCCCGGAGGCCAGGCCTTGGGCCTGACTTACAAGGGTCCCCAGTTGCTTCTGCACAGCTCAGAACATCCTTACTGCTGTGCAGCAGTGCATCTACCCACCAGGGCACTTATTAGGGGAAAATACAGGTGCCTGGTACCCTGTCCCCAGTTGGGATGGGACTGGGGAAGCTGCTAAAGTTAATGGGATCCTCAGATGATGCTGATGCAGGTGTTCTGAGAACCACAATTTGAGAAACACTGCTAAAACTTTAAGCCCTACCTCCAAAGGGGGTGCAAATGCCCCAGGGAACGACCACAATGACCTACTAGGGTGTGGAAAAGTATCTAAAAGAAAAATAAATGAAGTTTTAGTAATATGTATTCACTAATATTTAATGTAATTACTAATTTATTTAGTTAGAATTTATAATATTTAATAATATTGATATGTAGCATATAAAATTAACAGATAAATACAAATATTTTGGGATGAATGTCAAAAACTTTTTTCTTCCATTCTAATTTTTTAAAATCATGAGCTATTTTAGATATAGCCAAAGACATCAAGAATAATATAGTAAGCTTTTGTTTAGCCACCATCCAGCTTCAGAACGAAAGCCTCATCAGTACAGTTAAAGTCCCCTGGACACTCCCCCCCCTTACTCAGAGATAACCAGCACAGTACATTTAAACTTTTGTGCTTATTATTCCTCGTGTGTCTTTTTAAAAAAAACACAAAAAAACAAAAAAAAAAACAGAGCATGATTATATTTAATACACAAGTTAGGTACAACCAAAAAGCAAAACACTGCAGTAAATAATAACGAAAAAACATGGTATTTCATTTGCAATGCATGACAAGTGGTTAACATCTTTAGTCATAAACAAGCTTAGAAACCAGTAACAGAGACATTATAATCCAAGGAAACTGAAAAAAAGAAAGTGAAATACAAACATCCATTAAGGATTAAGCATATAGGATGATGGCACTGAAGTGAGAGAAGAGCACTTCCTCTGCAATATCACACTGGCATCTAATGTTTTTCCGTTTTGAACAGTGCTGTACAGTTGCCTCGTGTGTCTTTATGGGTTTGTTACATAGGTATGTTATTCCTAAGCAAGATCTATTTTGCATATTTTTAACTTTACATAAATAAATGGTACCATTCAGTACATAGCCATTGGGAGCTTGCCTTTTCATTCCACATTGCGTTTTCTGATTCATCTGTATTATACACGTAGCTCTGTTTCAGTCATTTTAACTGCTGTTTGGTTTTTCATTACAGGGACATCTGTATTGTTACTAATTATTTCCTATTACAAAGAAAAACCTCATACCAGTTTCCCCACTATTTAAGTTGTTTTTTTTTTACTCATGAAGTGCAGAATCCCCCCAAGTTGGCTTTCAAATCTTTTTTTTTACCTTCACCCAAAATAAATACATATTACATAGCAACCCAGTGTATTCACACATACACATAAAACTGAAACACACTGCACAAACCAATACTTACTCTCTGTGTAATGTGCTCTGGAATTTTTGATTCTGTTTAATTTCATTTTTATGATACTGGACTCCAGCAACTAAAATGAGTTCCTGACCCATTAACCCACACTTTGAAGAGCATTTGTCCAGAGCAGTCAAGGTCTCATGGTGAACTGATGGCAGCGTTGGAACTAGAACTCAGATCTCTGGGCCCCAGGCCTGTCCTACGCTATACAGTTCCCATCTGTTGCTGGCACTTTCTGGCTCATCTCTGCTTCCTACCCCATCTCCCTCAGCTGCTCTGGCCAAGTCCAGCAACCAACACACATCCCTGGATCCCTTACTCCGGGGCAGCCTCTGGCTTCATGGTTGATTGATGGGCCAAATTTTTCTTCCCTGAGCTCCAGCCCCATTGACCTCCTTCTAAGAAACCCTGCTCAGCTCAAACCTTCTATGCTAGCCCTTGGTGGACACTTAGAATAGATGATTGCCCAACTATACTTCAAATTGTCCCGATGGATCTCTGTTTTAGATTTATCTTTTCAAAAGACCAGTGTTGAAGTGGGCATAGAAGACATCCAGGCACTGGCCTACATGCTGGACATAGTCTCTTCTGGTCTTTATAATAGCCCTGATGGGTGAGTGTTTGCCCCAATTTCCAAATGAGGGACTGAGGATCCCTGATCTTGTCTACAGCCATATACCTAAGTGGTAGAACTTGGACTCCAACTTCGACTCATAGTCCTAGACCTCCCCACTATAGCATGAAGTTTCCTATAAGCATCTATCACTTTAGACATATCTGCTACTTACAGGACCCTTAGAAAAAGGACAACGTATCCCTTTCTTATAATCAGGACGAGCTACATAGTTTGTGGATCCCCTTCTTCAAAAATTATTAAGAATGTCAAGAGAATGTCAGCAGAGCATTAAACTAAGCACAGGGCCCTTTTAAGTGTGGGGCTGTGTGTGACTGTAAAGGTCACACAACATGAAATTGCCCTGCACATAACTCCCTCAGCCCACATCAGCCCGCACCACCACCCCTCCACTGGCTCACTCCTTCCCTTCCTAGGACATTCAGCTCACATTTCACCTCCAAGAAGCCTCCCTTAACTGCACCCTCTCCCAAGCTATGCTAAGCCTCCTCCATTTTCTCAAGGTGTTGGTTCATCGCACAGACCATACTATACTATTCTTGGTTCTTCACACACACACACACACACCCCCAGAGTGGAAGCTCCTTGAAGGCAAGGACTATGCTTTTCAGCTCTACATTCCCAGAACTTAACACTAGGCCAGACACCTTGCAAGAGCACCAGGAGTTTTGTGGAATGAAGTAAAGGGAACCCAGAATCACTGAGGAGAAGCAATTAACCTCAGTCTGAAGATAGGCTACTGGGGGGAGGGGGGGGACGGGACATAATCAGGAAGGGGAAGGCACCAAAAGGGGGGACTAAGAGAGAGGAGCCATGGAGAAGTGGAAAGGGCAGGCGTGTCTAGGGAAGGGAGTGAGTACCCTGAGTAGATTAAGGGGATAGGAGCACTGTCAACAAATCTGACCAATCCCGGAAGGCCTCCCGGAGGAGGAGGAGGCCTACATATGTCCAAGAACTGATTTGGGCTCAGGAATCCATGGTGCAACCTGCACACATGCTCTTCCCTGGGCCCAGGTGGTGACAGGTCCAGGAAGTACCTCTTCTTCGAGCCCCTCCCCACCCCCCAGCTCCAGTCTTAGAAAGGAGGAAAGGACCAGGCTTGTATCTTACGGTAGATTGATGCTTTCTTTCTCCATGAAGTTAATCAAATTGCCCCTTGAGGAAAAAGGGAGTCCTTTGGTAGCAACTGTCCTGTTCATAGACTTGGGGTTTGGAAAGGGCTTCGACATCTGACTCAAAATGTTCAGAGTTTCCTTTTTCGTCATGGCCTCCTCCCCATCTCCTACTTTACAGAACTCCTCTGATGCCATCTAGTTAGTTTGGTACCACAGCCGTCACCATGCAGGACAACCGAGCTGACAGGAAGTAGAGAGAAACTGGGGGCAGCGGACCCACCCTTAGTTTGGCTGCGATGGGGGTGCAATGAGCTGACTTCATAATCATCGCAGAGTGTAACAATTAGGGGACAACCTCCCCCTTGATCTGAGGCCGCTGTTGCCCAGGGCCAGGGCCAGGGTCCAGAGTAGGGTAGAGCCAAGGAACAGACTGCATCACCCTTCCAGCTCTAATGCTCAGTGGTTCAGCAGCCCTGCCCTTCTCCGAAGATCCCCAAATGCTTACCACCTGTGATGCCCTTTGGCACTGCCCCTGGGAAGGAAGAGAAGGGTGGTGGGAGAAAGGCACCTGGGCAGGGAGGCAGCACTAGAATGGGCCTCTGGGAGAGGGAAACTGTAGAATGCTGAGGCACCATGTCCAGAAATTCTAGGCAGCAAACCCCCACTATGTCCAGATTGTAGCCATAGGGAAAACACGCATGGTACATGGGATTCGTGGCTCACATACACCCAGGTTTTACTACTAGAATTCTAAATGCCACACTCTTACCCCAAGTTTCTTCATGTGTTGAGTGGCAATGGAGGGTGCTGCTGAGGGATACAAAGATGGATCAGACATGATTTCTGTTCTGAAGGAAACCACTCTACAGTAGGAAAACACACAACTTCAGGGGTGGGAAGAGAGGCTAGGCTGTTAAAGCAGCGCTGGCTTTGCACGTAGATGTGGATCTGTCTGCTCTAAGTCCAGCTCTGCCCTTACAGGCTCTGTCATCTTTGGCACCTGACTTTACCTTCCCCAGCCTACCTCACTGGATTTTGGGGAGATAACTCTGTAAGGTTGTTTTGTTTCTTCCAGAGGATGAGGCAAATGCAAAGGACATTTAAAAATAACAAATTCTATATTTTGTGTTCTATATACTCAGGGTTTTTGTTGTTTTTTTTAAAATGTTATTCATTTAAAAATATTAAAGACAGAGAAGCAGCCCTGGCCGGTGTGGCTCAGTTGGTTAAGCGTCCTCCTGTGCACCAGAAAGTTGCAGTTCCATTCTGATCAGGGCACATGGCCAGGTCGCAGCTAGATCCCCGTCCCCGGTAGGGGGCGCGCAGGAGGCTGCCGATCAGTGTCTCTCATCATTGATGTTTCTCTCCCCCTCTCCTTCTCTCCGAAATCAATAAAAAAATCACACACACAAAACTGTGCGCTCTGTGTGCTCTGCTGCTTCTTAGCACCCACCACAGAATCTGTCATACCCAATCTGATTGATCTGACGACTCTGCTCTGTCTCGCCCTCACTAATAGGTAGGTCCCCTGAGCATAGGGACTTGGGGAACTTTCTGGCCTAGCGTTTGGAACAGGGGCTCACAGACACGCGCGTGCTTGGGGAAAGGGGCAGAGGCGAATGCGGACGCGGGGCGCATGTGGCCCCTGCCAGCGACGTGCGCCCCAGCGTGCGCGGGCCGTCAGGGCGCAGGGGCTCGTGCGCATCCGCGGGGCCCTGGGCGCTCGGGCCAGTGCAATGCCCTTGGCGCCTGGGGCTTGTCTCCGCCCCAGCCGCCGGGGCGCGGGAGGCCGCGCATCCGTTGCGCGCGGCCAGCAGAGGGCGCTGCCGGCCGGCTCTGGAGCCCGGGAGCCGGAAGCGGTGGCGCGGTCCCGGCGGGTGGGCCCTGGGCGCGGGAGGCCCGGCTGGGGGCCGCACCCTCCGCGCCGGTCCCGCTCGGCCTCCAGAAAGGGGCGCGGAGAGGCGTCTGGAGGCGGCCCTGCGGGTGCCCACGGCACCAGCAGCCCCGAGTCGCCAGGGAATATGGGCGTGCTCAGGGCCGGCCTTTGCCCAGGCCTCACCGAGGACATGGTCCAGCTTCTGAGGAGCCACGGATTCAAGACAGGTGACCGCGTGTGCGAGCCACACAGCTGGGCACCCCGCGGAGCCGGCCCTCCCGCCTCTGCCCCCCACCCTTCTGGAGAGGCTGGGGGGTGGGGTGGGCGTGGTCCAGCCAAGCCCTGAGCAGGGCACGAACCCAGGCCCTGCTGCGCTGTTAGTCCCCGCAGGCTTCCTAAGGTGGCCCGCCCCAAGGCAGCAGTCACCCCATTTTACAGATGAGGAAAAGCCCGGCACGGGAGGCCCCGCCCTCCCTGCCCATCAACCACGGCGCGTTTCTTTTTCAGTGGTGGACCTGGTTTCCGCAGACCTGGAAGAGGCGGCCCGGAAATGTGGCTTGTCCTACAAGGTGAGCTGATGCGCCCCTTCCAAATCGGGGTGTCCCTGTCAGTGTCTGTGCCTGAGCCAAGGGAGCAAAGGGCTCGCCGAGCTTGACACGGAGGGGCGGGGGGCATATGGGCCCCTGGGATGCCCCCTCCCTTGCCCGGTCACGGCTCATCGCTGAGTGCTCTGGTCTGCTTTGGGCTGAAGTGCCCCTCGCCCCATCCTGAGTTGCCCCCACCCCGTCCGCAGGCCCTGGTTGCCCTGAGGCGGGTGCTGCTGGCTCAGTTCTCGGCTTTCCCCTTCAATGGCGCTGATCTCTACGAGGAACTGAAGACCTCCACTGCCATCCTGTCCACCGGCATTGCAAGGTTTGTATGTGTACTTGGAGAAGAAGGTGAGACAGTGGAGGACACGGATGCTTCTGGCTCGGCTTTTGATGCTTGAGTCAAGAGAGAGCAGGGTTTTTCAAGCAGGGGTGAGGGAAGCGTGGACCAAGAGTCAGGACTTCTGAGCTCTTCTACCTTGTAACAGGGTTTCTGGACCTCACACTCCTAATATTTCGGATGCATAATTATTTGGGGGGATGTCCTGTGAGCTGTAGGATCCACTAGATGCCAGTAGCACCTTCCTCCTCCCCAAGTTGTGCCATCAAAAATGTCTCCACACAGCCCTGGCCGGTGTGGCTTGGTTGGTTGGAGTGTGGTCCTGTACTCCAAAAGGTGGCGGGTTCGATTTCAGGTCTGGGTAGGTGCGGGAGACAATCAATGGATGTTTCTCTCTCACATTGATGTTTCTCTCTCCCTCCATCTCTCTAAAATCAGTTTTTTTAAAGATGTCTCCAGACATTGCAAAATGACCCCTGAGGAACAAAGTTGCCTCTGATTGATAACCACTGTCCTATAACACAAGATGTCAGTATTTCATTACTATTCAGCAGATCAGAGCAATTCTTCTCTGGCCCTACATGCTATTTCACTTAAGTATAGGACAAGATGAGAACATTCAGGACTAACATTTATTGGGTGCCTACTAAGTGCCAGCCACTGACTATAGATTATATAATTTCTTCAGTGAACCCTGTGAGTTAGTGATTATTAACCCATTTGAATTTAGCCCAAGAGGAGCAAGGAGTGGAGGTGGGGCTCAAGCCCTGGTGTATTTGACCCAGAGCTTGGTTCAGGCCCCATACTCCGCAGCAGGAGGGGACAAGAGAGCTTTCATAAAAGAGTAGTTACGTCTGCTATGTTTGGAGAGGGAGAGAGTTGGAAGACAACAGCCACTCTGATGGAGGGAGTCTGACCTCTTTTCTGTGTGGAATTTGGTGAAGAGCTCCGCCACCACAAAGGTGTATGGACCAGTTTGGCCCGTGCTGCTTCCAAACATTCTCTTGGCAAGGTTCACACAGCATGGTGCTTGCTCCTTCTGGTTGGGGGTCTGAATCTGTTATCCATCAAGCGCTGGCTGAGTGCCTACTGGCTGCCACATACGTGCAGCTGATAGGTGTAGGAGTGAGGCAAGGCTCCTGCACTCAAAGGAGTATGGGGTCCGGTGGGTAGAGAAGAGCAGGTGAACCCAGTAGAGAGGTGTACGAATGTGTGGAGGTAGCATAGCATAAGCAGGGAGTGATTAACAGGAAGCAGACTTGGCCTTCGGGCTTAGGTCACTTATAAAACCAACATACTCAGAGGAAGCATTTAGGGAGCACTCAAGTGGTAAACTGGCAGGATTGCAGCTGCAGTGGGTCACTGCAGGGGAGATCGGAGCGGTTCAGGAAAGCTCTGTGAAGGAGGCAGGCCTTGGGCATTGAGGAGCGGGTGGGCTTTCTCTGGGTGCTTACCAAGAGCCAGGCACCGTGCTTGCACTTCACGGTATGTTATTTCATTTGTTCTTCACAACCACCAATGAGCGCGTTTCGATTAAAACTACCATTCTACAGGTGAGGAAACTGGGACTCAGGTTAAGTGGCTTGCTCAAGATCGTGCAGCTAGTAAGTGGCAGAGCAGGCACTTGAAGTCATGACTGTCACATTCCCAAGTCTAAGAACCTAACTCGAACTTGTCTGCCCTGTAACTTGAACTTGTCTGCCCTGATGCCTCCCTCGAGGCATGAGGCCATATTGTGCAAGTAGAGGTACAGGCAGTGTGGTAGAGGTGTACAAGGCGGATGGGACTAGGGAGGCTGGCAGGAGAGAGGCCAAGGAGAGGTATGGTGGTGGCGGGGGGTGTGGGTTGGATCTAAGGCAGGTGTCAGTGGGAGACGTGTTGAAGAGGGGATGGGACAAGCCTTAATACCAGGTGAGATCCAGGTGTGGAGAATCAAAAGTGACTCCCCAGGTTTCTGCCTTCCTCACAGTGGCCTGTGGACAGTCAACCAATGTGTCTTAACATCCCAAAGTCTTTAAAGTCTTCAGAACATTTCAGTGGCCATATATATACTATTATATGATACGTATAAACCACAATTTACCCATAACTATTCGACCAGTTGCCAATTTGGAAATTTCCAACTTTTCTCCTGTAATTCATTCTTTCAAGAATATTTATTGAGCTCTTACTTTAAATATGCCAAAGCCCATTCTCCACAAACAATTTAATCATACTCTCTGGGGTTGAAACCCAGGCATCAGTATTTTTTTAAGCTCCCAGGTAACTCCAGGGTGCAGGCAAGTTTGGGAACCACTAATACCTGCCTCTTTTATAATTATAATTATTTTAATGAATTAATTAATTTATTTTAATCCTCACCTATGGATATTTTTTCCATTACTTTTCAGAGAGTGGAAGAGAGAGAGAGAGATCGATGTGAGAAAGACATATCAATTGGTTGCCTCCTGCACATGCCCCGACCGGGGCCAGGGATGAGCCTGCAACGGAGGTACATGCCCTTGATCAGAATTGAACCAGAGACGCTTCAGCCCAGGGGCCGACGCTCTAACCACTGAGCCAAACCGGCTACGGTAATACCTGCCTCTTTTAAAAACTCCTTTGGTGATTTAATTTATTATTTTTTTTTAATATATCTTTATTGATTTCAGAGAGAGGAAGGGAGAGGGAGAGAAAGATAGAAACATCAATGATGAGAGAATCGTCATTGATCGGCTGCCTCCTGCAGGCCCCCAACTGGGGATCGAGCCCACAACCTGGGCATGTACCCTGACAGGGAATTGAACCTCGATATCCTGGACCCTAGGTCCATGCTCAACCGCTGGGCCCTGCCTGCCTGGGCTCTTTGGTGATTTTAATAGGCAGGCAGGATTGATTACTAGTCTAATGGTTTTCAAATTAAGCATGAATCCAAATCACCCAGAAGCCTTGTTGGAACTCAGATGCAGTCTCCACCCCCAGGTGGGGCCTGAGAGTTTGAATCTCTATCCAGTTACCAGGTGATACTGTTGGTCTGGGGGCCACACTGGGAGAAGCACTGCTGTAATGGGACTGGGGGGTTCTCTGATCTCAGAGGGAGGAATGGGATCCAGGGGTTGCAGAGGTTGGGTACCTTTTTAAACAGGTGCTTATTAAAAAGAGACAGAGTGAACACAGTTGTCCCAAGGTGCTACTGGGCTGCAGTGGTAACCAGAATATTTTGACTGGAAAGGGCCTGTGGTTATAATCATGGGGTCCCTGGAATTGAAATAGATAAGGTGCTTACTAAGGTGTGCTACTTGGTATATACAGGGGTGTCGTGGAAGTCTTCAGGAACTATTTCAGAGGACTGACACCTGTGAAGGTGATTGCAGGGTGAGATAAGGGATGCTTGTGGTCAGGACATGGAGGCATTGGTATAGGCTCTGGTGTAGGAGAATCTTCAGCCTGTAGGTTGGACAGGGCATGGAGGGTGGTTAATTATCTGTTTCATGGTAGTTCAAGGACAGAACCTGGATTAGGAACTGGCTGTGTCTTGAGTTTTATCCCAAGGCTTCCACAGCCAGAGTGCTGACAATAATAGGACTAAATAGCACCGTTCTATCACTCATTTCTCTAGGAACATTTATTGTGCGTCTCCTGTGTTTTGGGCACTGTGCCAGTATTGGGGATGTAATAGTGAACAAGGCCTAGTTCTAGCCCCAGGGTGCTCTGAGCCAAATGGGGAAGACAGACAAAAACAAGCAAACAGAAAATAATTCCAAACTCCTAGAACTAATATGTGAATTCAGCAAGGTTGCAGGACATCAGAATAACACATAAAAATCAATTGCATTTCTATATACTCAAAATGAACATGTGGAAATGGAAATTAAAAACACAATGCCATTTCAAATTGCTTCCAAGAAAATGAAATACTCAGGTCTAAATCTAATAAAACAGATATAGGATCCATATGCTGAAAATTAAAAATTGCTGATGCACCCTGGCCGGGTAGCTTAGTTGGTTAGAGCATCATCCTGATACGCCAGGGTTGCGAGTTCAGTCCCCGGTCAGGGCACATATAGGAATCAACCAGTGAATGCATAAATAAGTGGAACAACAAATCGATGTTTCTCTCTCTCTGTCTCTCCCCCCCTTCCTCTCTCTAAAAATCAATCAATCAGTTGTATTTTTAAAAAATTGCTGATGAAAGAAATCAAAGAGGACCCAAATAAATAGAAGGGCATACTGCATTTGTGGATTGGGAGACTCAACGTAGCAAAGATATCAATTCTCCCCAAAATGATCTATAGATTTAATGCAGTTCCTACCAAAAATCCCAGCAAGGTTATTTGTAGAAATAGGCTTGTTCTAATAATTTTATGGAAGAACCAATGGCCTAGAACAGCTAAAACAATTTTGAAAAAGAAGAATAAAGTTGGAGGAATCATTCTAGCAAATGTTAAGGCTTACTATATAGCTGCAATAATCAAGACAAATGTGGTATTGGCGGAGAGATAGACATACAGCTCAACGGAGCGGAATAGAGAACCCAGAAATAGACCCCAGACATATCCAACTGATATTTGACAAAGATGCAAAGCACTTCAGGGGAAGGAAGAATATAGCCTTTTGAACAAATGGTGTTATAGCTATCGAACATTACAGGTAATAAGTAAATAAGCCAAAATTGAAAATGGATCATGGACTTAAATGTAAAACTTAAAACTATCAATCTTTTAGAACAAAATAGGAGAAAATCTTTGGGAACTAGGCCTAGGCAAAGAGTTCTTAGATTTGACATGAAAGCATAAGCAATAAAAAAAAATTGATAATATTTTAAATAAAAAAGTCAAAATGAAGAACTCATCAACATGAAAAACTTTTACTCTGCAAAAGAAGATGAAAAGACAAGCTATAATGTGGGGGAAGTGTTTTAAAGCCACATACTCAACCAAGTAGTTGCATCTAGAATACCTAAAGAATTCTTAAACCTCGACACTAACACAAACAATCCACTTAGAAAATAGGCAAAAGACATGAACAGACACTTCACCAAAGAGGACATAGAGGTAGCAAATAATCCCATAAAAGGATGTTCAACATCATTATGCTTTAGGGAAATGCAAATTTAAACCACAATGAGATATTACTACACACCTATCAGAATGACTAAAATAGAAAATGGTGATAACGGAAGGATGTGGAGAACCTGGGTCACTCTTACACTGCTAGTGGAAAAGTAAAATGGCATAGCCACTCTGGAAAACAGTGGTTTCGTATAAAATTAATATGCGCTTACCATACAACCCAGCAATGTATTCTTGGGCATTTATTCCAAAGATATAAAAACTTACATGAAAACCTGTACACAAATGTTCATAGCAGCTTTATTCATAATTGTCCCAAACTAGAAACAGCTCATATGTCCTTCAGTGGGTGAACAGTTGAACACACTTGGTACATCCATGCCATGGAATACTACTTGGCGACAACACGGAGCAAGCTCTCAATATACACAACTTGGATGGATCTCAAGGGATTGATGCTGAGTGAAGAAAAGCCGATCACAAAGGTCATACACTTTATGATTCTATGTATGTGACATTCTTGAAATAACATAATAGAGATGGAGGGCAGATTAGTAGTTGCCAGGGTTAAGGACCAGGAGTGTGGTTATTAAAAGGGTAGCACAAGGAAGCCTTGTAGGGATGGAAATGTTCTGTATCTTGATTGTGATGGTTATGTGATCATACGTGTAGACATGTGATAAAATGGCACAGAACTGTATACGCAGACACACATGGACGTAACACTGGAGAAATCTGAATAAGCTCTATGGACCACATCGATGTCAATTGGTGATATTGTACCATAGTACAAGTCATCTTACAGTGCAAGATGCTACCATTAGGGAAAACTAGGTGAAGGGAATGTGGGACCTCCCTGTACATTTTTTTTTCACAACTTCCTGTGAATCTATAATTATTTCAAAGTTAAAAAATGATAAATTATGGCAAATGCTATCAAGGAAACCCACAAGGGGCTGAGATGGAGAATGGAAGGAAGACCGCAAAGACCTCTGTGGAGAGATGATTTTTAAGCTGAGAGCGAAAAGATGAGGCGGGCTCATGGAGGAACATTTAGCCATGCCCTTTCCCCAAAGGAAACTCTTCCAAGAGAAGCCTCCTGGCCAGAGACATGGAGAATGTCTCTGGACAGAATCAGCGCTAGTAAGGAATGCCTTGCTTTTCTTCTTGGCTACTACTTCCCTCCCTACCTCTCTAGTCCCTGGATTGATTCTCTTTCTTCCTCTTCTGCCAACAGCCTAGACAAACTGCTTGATGCCGGTCTCTATACGGGAGAAATGACTGAAATTGTAGGAGTCCCAGGTAGCGGCAAAACCCAGGTAACACATGCAGCCAGCAGCCAGGAGGATTGGGGGTGGTAAGTGTACAGTCCTGGATCCCCAGGGAAGTTTCTGCCAGGAGTTTGTGATTCAGAGCTTGGAAGAGAGAAGATGGTGACAAGTGGGTCTTGAACTTGGCCCATTTATGTCACGGGATCTGAACTAGATTTGGTGGGGAGCTCCCATTCTTGGCAGTCTTTGAGGGCTCAAGTTCACCCAATGCCTGGTCTCTACTCAGGTATGTCTTTGTGTGGCTGCAAATGTGGCCCATGGCCTGCAGCAGAACGTCCTATACATTGATTCCAGTGGAGGGCTGACAGCCTCCCGCATCCTCCAGCTACTCCAGGCCAGAACCCCAGATGAGGAAGAGCAGGTAAGGGGCAGGGGTGTTGGATTCCTCTGAGGCTCTGACACAAAGACTCCCCTATCCCTACATTGTAAGAATTTTAGCCATTTGGATGAATTGTCCTTTCTGGCTTTGAAGCTTGCTGTTCTATTAATACTTCTGTATTCTTCAAGCCTCCCTGTTATGACATCATTCCAGCTTGGACACCATTCTCACACTATCCTCCCAGCTCCTTGCCTACCTTAACTCAGAGCTGGCAAACACCCAGCATTGGTGTTTCTATCCCATTTATGTCCATGGTAGATACCCCTAGTTGGCCCTATCGCTCTTCCCCACTGAGCTCTGACTTAGCTTTGCAGCTCAGCACCCAGGCAGTCACCACTGTGAGAGCTTCCCCATTAGACAAAGCCCACTTGCCATCCTGGACCTGAGTCCTTTATCCAGATACCGCTTCCTGCTCAGCCTTCAGATACCCTTGCTCAACCAAGCTCCCTCTTATCTAAAGCCCCTCCTTCTCTTTCCCACCCCTTCAGGCAGGAGCTCTCCAGAGGATCCAGGTGGTACGTGCCTTTGACATCTTTCGGATGTTGGATGTGCTGCAGGACCTCCGAGGTGCTGTGGCCCAGCAGGTGAGTCTGCTGTTCCGTGCCCCCCCCCCCCCCCAGCTTTACCCAACTTGCCTGGTGCTATCTGTATGTGGGCAGGTGTCCTACTACAGACTCTTTGGAAATGCAGATGTGCAATCTGGCAGCTCCAGCTGTGCTTGCCACTCCCAGGATGTGATTCTGAGTGCTTAATTTATTCCTGAGCACCTTGTTGTTTACACACTCATCTTCCCCACTAAACAGTAAGCCCCTTGAGTGCAAGGATCAAGTCATTCATCTCTGCATTCCCTACTGGACCAGTTTTGAGCTGCAAGTAATAGAGTATGACTGACAGACACTTAAACTTTGAGGACATTTAATTATCTCACATGAGTCTGGAGGTTGGCAGGGCCACATTATTAGGGCTCTCGGTTGGTGTGTCTGATTCTCTTGCTTTCCCCTCATGACTGCAGAGTGGCTGCTATTGATCTCAGCCTCATGTTTTTATACATCTGTATCCAGGGCAGTGAAGGTAGATGCCTCTTTTTTGTACTTCTTCCCTTTACCAGAGAAGAATATCTTTCTCCAAAACCCGCCAGGACACTGCCCATTTCCCCTTACATCCGATTGGCCAAAACTGGGTTATATGCATCTGTTAGACCAGGGGTGGGGCCCGTCTTCCCTGACGCCTGAGGATCTCCACCCAGTACCTGACCACATTCGGAGTTCTGTTAACAAGCAAGTGGGGTTCGGAATGGCATTTGGGTTGGTTCCCTGCTAAACCTGCTAGGTGGTTAGACAGGATTTGGTGCCCTGATTTATTGACTATTAGATTTGGAAGACACCTTAGAATAGTTTAATTCATCTTAAATGCTTTCTTTCACCCCAAAGCATGACATGTTCCCATGGGCATACCCAGGATTATATATCATTTTTACAAACTTTAGAACATAATATAGTTGAACAGCTACTTGCCAGGGGCTAATCCCACAGAACAGGACTTACTTCAGTGGGGCTCTGGTGCCCAGTGAGTCTGCCCCTTGAGCATGTGGCAGTGGAGGTGACTGGGTGGTGCTCCAGTGTGGTCTGAAGCTGTCCACCCAGTGACAACATGCTGTCTTATATAACGTAACATAATCACAGAAGTGATGTCTCATTACCTTCGCCATATAACATAGCCTAATCAAGAGAGTGACACTCCAACACCTTTGACATTTTATTAGTCAGAAGCAAGTCACAGGACTCACCCATGACCAAGGGGATGGGAACCTAAAGGTAGGGATCATGGGGCCACCTTAGGGTCTGTCTGCCACATCTTCTTCCCCTGATAGCTACATAGTTGCAAGCAGGGAAAGGCTTGCTGTCACATTTTCACCAGAGATTTCAACCTGCTTTCCCAGAGAGGAAGGAAGGGCTAAGCCAACTTCAGTTTTAGCTTCTCTCTTTTCTGCCATCCTCTCTTAGATAAGCTGATGACTGGCCAAGAGTCAGTTAGTGGAAGATGAAGGAAGACATGCCAAAGATAGAGCAGATAATGCTGAATATCCAAGGGCTTCGCTGATGTGAAGTGAAAAAAAAGTTGAGGAAACATAATCAGCAAGTGACTTGGATGTAAGAAGTAGGGGAGAAGGGAGGCATCAAAGGCAGTTTAGGTCCAGGAAACCAGGAGTATCGTAGAGACAAAAAATTATGGTTTTAACAGATGGCTATCTGTATAGTCTGTATTTGGAACCATTTTAGATATGGAAGATGAGGCCCCAGAGGCATGATCTAGAAGGAGACACTGAAGTAAAGAGAAAGCTAAACTCAAAGGAAGTTAGGAATTTGGGAAGTAAACAGGAGAAGGGAAGGAGGGGCCTGACAGGCTGTTGGGGGACTGGCCGTAAGGAGAAAGATGGCCACTAAGAAAAATCCTGACTGGGGAGCCACAACACTCTGAATGGGGATTTCTCAGATTTAATTATTTTAGGGTATCTGGGATGTCCTATGCTTTAAACCCTCTCTATCCACCCAAGTCTTCAGTAAAGTCTGTTATACATGCAAATGGGGTTGGGGAAAAGAGACATTGCTGAAATTCCATAATTGTCAGGGAAGGTCCTTTCCAGTTTCTGGATCAAGCTTGTCCTGTAATGGGAGCCCCTTAGAGGCCAAGTGGTTCATGGCAGCTGCTTCCCCCCAACCCCTTAGGTGAGTGATTCTTCAGGGACTGTGAAGGTGGTCATTGTGGACTCGGTCACCGCTGTGGTCTCCCCACTTCTGGGAGGTCAGCAGAGAGAAGGTGAGTGATGTGTGTGGCTGAGCCCAAGGTCAGGGATGTTCCCTAGTCTCTCAGCTCTGGAGTCCAGCTTCCAGCCAGCCCGGTCCCTGCTGCCCTGCTGCCCTACCTCCCCCCCTCTTCTCTTCCTCCAGGCTTGGCCCTGATGATGCAGCTGGCCTTAGAGCTGAAGACCCTGGCCCGGGACCTTGGCGTGGCAGTGGTGGTGAGGAAGTGGGCTTGGTCGGCATGGTCGTCTTACCTCTGCTCCCTGGGCTTTACAAGGGGGAAGATGGACATGATTTGTAGTTGTAGCTAGAAATTTATTGCCCTTAAAAGGCAGCCTCTGAACCCCCAAAGTGACCCTTTAGGAAAGGGTCACAGCCCAACTTCCCTGGGTCATCTAGAGCACCGAACCATGAGGGGATCAGTCCATAAATGGCCAAGGGATCAGGGGCAGTCTGTTTTTCTTTTTACTTTCTTTAAGCTAGGTAAATTCACATAGAGTAACTTTCTTCTTGTTTGAAGTTTGACTAATGGATATCCTTGTATCCTGTCTTGTTACCCCACCGCAATCAACACGCAGAACATCTATTTCTGTCACCCCAGAAAGGTCTCCCAGTCCCAGAAAACCACTGATCTGGTTTCTGTCCCAACAGTTCTGCCTTTTCCAGAACTTCATAGAAAGGGATCTTTCTGCTTTTAAAATTACTTTTTCTGCTTATGGAGTAATTTCTGCTTATGGAGTAAAATCAATCAATAAAAAGTCTGCACACTTCTCATAGAAAGGGTAAAAAAATAGTTAAATATGAGTCAAATTTGTAATAAATCTCCACATCTACATAAACCATATTTTTACATATGTCCATAGAATCTTCTTTCTCTGCATATATACATTTACTTTTAACCCATACAAAAGTCAACCAGTGAACGCATTAATGACTGGAACAACAAATCGATGTTTCTGTCTCTCTTTCTTCCTCTCTCTCTCTAAAATTAATCAATAAAAATTTTTTAAGTGCCACTTTTAGCACTTACATATTATCTTGTTTAATACCTATGTTACAGAGGTTGGCAAACTTTTTCTATAAAGGGTCAGATAGTAAATATTTGAGGCTTTACAACCATATGGTCTATGTCACAACTACTCAACTCTGCCTGTATAGCATGAGAACAGGCATAGAGAATACCTAAATGAATGGGCAGGGCTATATTCCAAGAAAACTTGATTTTCTAAAACAATTTTTGGGCCAGATTTGGCTTGTGGACAATAGTTTGCTGACTGCTGTTGTACCATAACAATCTTTTTTTGATCTGGGGCCTTTAGATCATTAGTGGTTTTTCTTTATTTTTGTTTTGTTTTCCCCTATTTTAAACAAAACTATAGTGAACACCCTTATACCTAAATATTTTTGCACATCTCACATTATTTTCTCAAACTCCTAAAAGTATAATTACTGAGTGAGGGATGCACATATTTTTAAATATCTAGATATGACATTGTCAGATTTCCAGGAAGGATTATTAATTTCACAGACACCAGCAGTGTAAGAGGATCTGTTTTCCTGTTCTTTGGTTCTTATACCAGGTTCCAGGACCTCCCTCTGCTGACTTTAGGATATATGTGATCACCTGCTGGGTGCCAGGCTCTGGCTTAGGCAGTAGGGATTCAATGATGAACAAGTCACAGCCCTTGCCCTGGGGGGATGGAGAGAGGGGAGAACCTCATCAAGAGGATGCTGTGAGGCTTGGTTCTCTTACCTGTGATTAGCCTGGGCAGAGGAGAACTCAATAGATTAGGAGCCCCCTTCCAAAACTCCTCCCCACCCCATATACACAGATGCACCCCCTGCCACAAAGGGCTGGATGGACATGGTCTCAGGATGCCCGTCTGCTGGGTTTGGGTGGGGTGGGGTGGGTAGTAGGCTCAAACCCACCACTGGCCTTCCTTCGGCAAAGTGCAGACAGCACTGCTTATTCCCAGACACGTTCCCCATCACCTTTGTTGGAGTCAAGCCTGAGGCACCGTGGTTTAGTGGAAAGACCTGTGCATAAGTCAGGAGCCCAGGGTTCTAGTTCAGGACCTGCTGTGGATAAGTTATGGAGCCTTAGGGAAGGCGTTATTCCACGCTAGGCCTCAGCGTTCCTATCTGTAAAATGAAGGGGTAGGAACAGATGTCCTCTCTACTTGCATTATGGATCTGTAAGTCTTTGATTCTTTCTTCTGCAGGTGACCAACCACATGACCCGAGACAGGGACAGCGGGAAGCTCAAACCTGCCCTGGGCCGCTCCTGGAGCTTTGTGCCCAGCACCCGGATTGTCCTGGCCATCTGTGAAGGAGCAGGAACACCAGGCAGTCAGCGCACAGCATGTCTCACCAAATCTCCCCGTCTGGTGAGCTGGTCCTAGGGGAAAATAAAACTAATACTACTAATAATAAATAAAAGTGAAACTAATAATAATAAAACTAAAAAAAAGAATGTGGGCCCTTGAGGGTAGTGTCTATACCCATAGAGGTCTTATAGAGGAATTCTTGGATGCTGAGACCTTGCAACTAAAGAGGCTACCCACTTGGGTTGCTTAACTCAAAAACTAACCCTTCCCTCCTGTTTTCGTTCAGCCAACAGGTTTCCAGGAGGCAGTCGACATTGGGACCTGGGGGACTCTGGAGCAGAGCCCAGTGCTACAGGGAGATCAGACATGACTGTGCTGTTGATTGGGAAGGGAAGAGGTGCCAAGGCCCCCAACTCTCCTGTGCAGGAATGCCTGCTGTTCACTGCTAGCCAGCACTTGGCACTGCAGGAGACGCTCTCGGGCTGGGCAGAAGAGATCTGTATCCTCAGCTTCTCTCTCTCTGTGGAAACACAGAGTAACTGGCAAGAGAGGATGCTCTAGTGGAAGGACCCAGAAATTCATGCTGGAGCCAAGTTTTCTTCCATTGTCTCTACCATATATGTTTCTAGTGGGAGTCAAGTTCCCCCTGGCTTGGGGCATCTCAAGAGGCACACTAGTGACTGGGCAACCTTGTGCATCACCGTCGACCCTGCGCTCCATCCTAACACAGTGACCGGACCATGAAACCTGCCTTTGCTTCTCTTTGTTTTTTTGCATCTCTTTGTCCATCTGTAAAATGAGGCTCTTCCCTTTAGCTGTTTTTGAGTTACTGAGTTGAAGTAACCTTGTAAATGCAAAATTCTTCTTTATCTATGTTCTGCTCTTAAAAATATAAAAAGGAACTTCCCTGAGCCTCAGATCCACCTAATTTCCCCCCTGAAGGTTGTTTTTCAGTTTCCCCCAGTGAGACTCCAAAGAACAATTATTCCTCTTTTGCTCTTGCTGACTTCACACACCTGCGCGCATCACCAGGCCTAGGTGAGACAGGGTGCTCGCTGCAGTCCCAGGAATATAATCTAATGAAGGGAGATTGTGACCTGCTCCTAGTGAATCTAGGCACTTGTTTAATACGTATGGTGACCTGTGGGGCCCCTTCACAGGATAGAGTAACCAGAGGTGCTGAACCATGGCCTTGCTCATAAATAGAGGAGAATTAGCTCAGTAAATAGAGCCAGCTGGGAAAATTGATGCTGGCATAAATAATACATGGCAAATCTAGTCTTCATGCAGAAATTCATTGCCGGTGGCTCTGAGATGCAATATAATTACCCTTCTCTTCCTGCCAGCTGTACCACAGCTTAGTGCCCTAGTGTTTGAATTAAACCCCTGTCTGTTACCTGCACTGTAGCCATCCATCTGAGATCTGTCACCCTGACTGGGAAGAGAGGAGGACACCAGGGAAGGGAAAATAAAAGGCAAAGTAGAGAAATGATCAGGTTGTTTACTGAACACATTTTTTAAAGGAAGGTTGCCTTTCTCGGTTAGAGAGCCTGTTGTGTAATTAATTAGTTGTATCTTGGCTGCAGGAAAAGGGGTGTCAGAATTCAAGACGGATGATATGACATTTAGAAATGATAAACGCAGCAGGGATAGAAATAAGAAGCATGGAGCGTTGGGAATGCACGCTGGCCCGAGGGTATCTACCTGGGTGAGGACAGGGTTGGTGAGCCTAACTGTGGGAACCCTGGTGCTGCTGCTCTCACAGAATACCCCAGGAGGAATTAATCTTCAGTATCCTTATAGGGTGAGCAGTTGGCTCATTTCTGCAACCATGGTAGGAAACAGTGCTTTAAGCTAGAAATGGCAAATCCCTACCACTCTTACCATTTGGGCATCCTGAGCCCACGCAGACATCACCAATCAATCAAGCATTCTTTTTTGCAGAGCTTGGAGCCTTTTGCAGCGTTTCTCCACACAGCACTCCAGGTAACCACAGCCAGTCAATTGGACTTGGCATTCAGCATGGAGCCTAGTTGCCATCTCTGCCCTGGGGAGATCTGCCATGTTTTCAGGTACTTAGTCCCTGACTAAGGGCCCTAGAATAGTGTAGTTTGAGAGGCCTGTAAAGATCATCTGGCCCATCCTGTCATTTAACAGAAGGAAACTGAGGTCCAAAGAGGAGTAGTGACAGTCCCAGTGGTAGAACAGGGCTAGAACCCAGAACTCCTGGTTTCTAGGCCAGGACTCATTCTGTCCCCACATTGATTGCCTTTAATTTCCAGTCCGCACAGTTCTATTCCCACTGGGGCACTTACTCCAGCTGAAGATGCCACGGCCCCCACCGAGGTGGCCTCTCTGGCCATGGGAAGGTGTCCCAGTCACTGCTATGCCAGACCACTCAGGGCCATTCCTCCAGGACCTGGCCCCTCACATTTGCATCCTCCTTGGGCCTTGCTCTTAGACCAGGGCTTTACTGCCCTGTGTGCTGACACTGCACACACTGTCCCGGGCACACCACACCGGGCAGTTCCCCGGCCTGCCTCAGGCCGGGATGGCTCTTCTACCCAGGTGCCTTTTACCTCCTCCTTCTATGCTGCCTCTGCCCACCCCCACTCCCCACTGTGGCCGGTGCACCCACCCAGACATCCCTCCCTTTCTTATGCCTCAATGGTGGTCCAGATACATGTTTCTCATAACCCCTCTGTACCGATCACTCATACTTTCTGTTCCCTTGTCTGCCCATGAGCCCAAGATCCACTTTAAGGGCTCCCATGTCAAATTTTCTTTTGTTCTTTACACATTTTGGGAGCTCGGGAATCATTAAATATATGAATGGGTGGGCTTTAATGCATTTTAAAGATGACAAAGGAGGAATTCAGGAATATTTTTTCTCCTGACCTAGATAGTCATTGAGTTCTCAGAGTGCCTTTTTACATACTTTCTACAAAGGACTGTTGTATGTCCTTGGCTTGATGTTAGACAAAATTAATTAACGATGTGTCCCTACTATGTGCTAGCACTTGATGACTTTTAAGTCAGGCACTTGAATTCCCAAAGACTCTCAGGCAAAAGGTCCATGTATCATCGAAGCTGCTCTCTGCGGCAAGTAATAAAACCTGGCTTAAAGAGGCTTAAACAATAAGGACATTTATTATTTCTAGGAACATGGAAGTCCAACGTTGGCTCATTCAGCGGCTCATTGTCAAGGAGTGTAGTAAGACCTTTCCATGTTTCTGCTCTGCTCTCCTTTTATGTTGGCTTTGTCTTAAGCTCATGTTCTAATCAAAGTCTGGCTAAAATCACTCTGAACATCAATCTAGATAAGACAGTATCTACAGACAGGAAAGTGAACACCTTGTGTGTGTCCTTTAAAGAATCAGGAAAGCCCGGCCGGGCGTGGCTCAGCGGTTGAGCATCAACCTAGGATCCAGGTGATTGGGGTTTGATTCCCGGTCAGGGCACATGCCCGGGTTATGGGCTTGATCCCCAGTCAGGGGCATGCAGGAGGCAGCCGATCAATGACTCCCTCATCGATGTTTCTAGCTCTCTCTCTCAGGACATGGATGAATTGGACATTGAGTGGGCAGTGTCTATCACAGTCCAGAAGGCATGTTTATTGAGGCTCTCATGTGCCTTGGCTCTTTGTACACATCTCATGTAGACCTTAGGACAGCCTTGTGGCATGGGAAACCATTCCATTTCACAGACAGTAAATGGGAGCTCAGTGAGGTCAAGGACAAAGCTACTTAGTGGAAGCACCAAAATCCAAACCCGAATTGGTCTGATTCTATACCCTACTTTTTTCTATCCCCATGCTTCCTTTGGCTGTAAATATATAAATGTTTCAGTAAAAATCTTTTTCATATTTTGCCCTGATAGCAGTATAGACTACATATCCCAACCTCTTTTCCCCTGATTCTCTGTAGTTTCTGGGTGTAATAGCCTCAATTTAAGCTTAGGTTTTGCCAGAAGACAATGGGCCTGTACCGAAAGGCTACAAAGTCAAGGAACAAGATTTTTGTACATCTCAACTAACTTGGTCTTAGCTCTGACAGTCACTTGCTGTATGTCATTGGATGACTCATTTAGTCTCTTTAAGCCTTAGTTTTGTTGTTGTTGTTGTTGTTGTTGTTTTAATAAAGAGAAGAAGGAGGGGAGAGAGATATCAATTTGTTATTCAACTTATTTGTGCATTCCTTGGTTGATTCTTGTATATGCCCTGACAGGGGATTGAACCTGCAACCTTGCTGTATGTGGACAACACTCTAGCCAACTGAGCTACCTGGCCAGGGCCTCTTTAAGCCTTGGTTTCATCCTCTGTGAAATGGAAAAAATAAAACCTGCTACACAGAATTGCTTTAGGGTCATATAACTTAGATAAAGCACTGAATGTTTTTCCAGCATATAATAGGCACTTGGTCTCATATCATTGTAAGACTTATGATGCCTGGGAAATACTGATGACAGCTACCTTCCATCCAGGCAAGGCCAGCTTCATGGAAGTGTGACCAGTGCAGTCGCACACAGTCCTGTGATTAGTTTAAAGCTCTGCCGTTGACATCCTGAAATTCTTAATACTTTTTGAACAAGGGTCCAACATTTTGCACTGTGCTCTGCAACCTATGTAGCCCTTCCTGTCTCCAAGAATGAATAGACCTCTTGTACTGGTCTTTCACTTTGGGAAACACCCTACCACTGATTTCTTAGGGAATAACTTCCCCCAGAGAGTAACCTCTCATAGAAAAACTGGGGTTAACATCCTGTGTCTGTTTACTTCTAACTGTTCCATTCTGTGGTAACCTATGCAGTCTCTCTCAGAAAGGAATACTTTATATTGTACAGAAATTATTATAGTCAGGATTTTCGAATCCAGATCTAGCTTCAAAACCCTGCTGGGCCCTTTATGGCCAAGGTACTTAAACAAGGTAATGTCTTAGAGGTAAAATCTATGTTGCAAGGGAGTTACATTTTCCTTATTGGTAAAATGTATGTCTCAGGGAAATTAAACAGATAGCAGATGTAAAGTGCCTTTCACAGGCACATAGTAGGTGTTTGGTCACCATTAATTGGTCTGGCTCTTGCCAGAACAAACAAAAATCAGGGCACTAGGACTTACATGCCATGCTGCTGCTGCTGATAAAAGAAATAATATGATTTATTATTTCACCACTGTTTGGGGAAAGGCATATGCTTCATAAATATGTATTGGAAAGTACTTAGCAAATGAGTAGAAATAATAAAAATATGTCAAAGTAAATAGCTCCTATAAATATGTCACTTGGTAGACAAATTAGTGTTTTATTGCTACTAAATACTATTGCTTGCCGAAAAGGATTTCAGATTACTTACACAATGGGTACATTATTGAGTGCCTCTGTGGAAGGGCACAATAAAGATGAAAAATAGTGATGGCGATAATGCTAAAGGTGGAGAAAGGAGGAGTGTGGGTAAATGCACCTCTGAGACCTCCATGCTTCAGTGATACGCGCATTATTTAGCAGCATTCCAATGTTTTAACTGTAATATGGATGAGAGGACCCAGAAAAACTGATTTCCACAGGAATGTTGCGAATCCGGACTTCAATTATTGGGTTCAACAATGGATTAAGCACACTGCCTTTAGGAAATGAGCACTCAGCTTGTAAATTTAAGTTTACAAAAAGGCATCTCTTGGTCCCACCCCATCCTTGTCTTGGACCTATTAACTGTCTATGACTATGATTAACATGGAGAGGAGAGATCTGAGAGATCGGGTAGAGAATGCTGTGTCTTAATCACAGATCATAAATCCATTTCAGAAATAAGAGAGGATGCACAAGGTCCTGGCATCTCAAGAGACAAGGAGCCAGAGAGAGGAAAAAGAGGAGACAAATGCCTTCATGTGGGAAAATAAAACCCTGGAGAGAAGCAGAGAGGACAGGGAATTGCATCAAGGAAAGTTACCAAAATAGCCAGGTAGGAAAAAGATGGGCAGGTACATTTATTTCAGGTGCAGGAGGCGTCTAGAAGGCCAGTCATTCCATGCGTTCCTGGTGGTGGAAAGACCCAGTTTCAAATTCCAGCTCGGCCTTTTTCTGTGTGGCTTTGGGTAAACACTTAATCTGCAGATCTTCATTAATAACATGGGTATAATACTACTCAGTTTGCTGGGTTGTTGGGAAGATTGTAAATAATACTTGTAAAGTGACAGTCTACGTGTAAAAATATTATTACTTCCATTTTTCCTGGTGATGTTCCTTATTTTAAAATGCAAAAAACCCCAAAACAAATTGCTCAGAAGAACTCTGGGAGGTCTCCATAGGACCCTAAAGCATAAGAAAATTAAGTGTCAATAGACACCAGTCAGCAGGATTCAAATTTATATTATTTTCACTACTAGGCATTTTCTTAGTCAACGCTGGCTAATGATTCCCCATGCAACCCTGGTGCTTTATAGTTTACTAAACCTTCTATGCATTAGCTCATTCAAATCCTTCTACCAATCTGCATTTGGGAGATGAGGAAATGAGTTCAGAAAGGTTAAGCACCCCACTGAAAGGTGCACAGCTAATGAACGGCCAGGATGGGCTCTCGGCACCCAGCCATTTTCGTTGTACCTTTGCCTTCCTCCGAACAATTTCCTCACCTTCCGAAGGTGAAACTACCTAGTCGTGGGGGTTTAGACTGGGAACTGCTAGATTGGGGAGGTGCTACCGAGTAAGTGGGACAAACAAGGGTGTTGATATTGACAAGAACAAAAATTCCCGAGATGTTTTAAATTAAATTACCCCAGGCTGGAGAGTAGTAGAAAGAGACAGAACAATTAGCCTGTTAATAGCTGGGGGGCAGGTGACAGACTGCTCACATTCCTGAATGTATGTTGGAGCTTTGAATCAACATCCAGGCAGGCTACCAGCCTACTACTAGATGGGCCACCGGATCTTGCATGTGCATGAGTTTTCAGAACTATTGCCTGTAACCAGACAAAAGCAATAAATATTTCTTTCTTAACAGACATTCCTATCATAGAACTGCTCCCTCACTTCACCTTATTCCACCCCCCTTATTTGTGGCCAATGTAAATTCTTTCCCAATAACTTACACCTCCCCCCCACCCCCCAAGATACAAAAAAGACCCCTCTCAACTCCAGGACTGCAGGACCTGTTGCCTTTCCCAACTACACTGCTGCTGATGAAACTTCAGATTCCATGCCCCAGGAACCCGGTCCTTTATGGCCCAATAAAACCTTTCTTTTAAAAAGTCTTTCAGCCGGGGAAGTTAAGATTTTTGTATAACAGTGTCCTACAGGTCTGGCTAATAATACCTCCCAGCTATGGGAACCTTGAATAGGTTAGTGAGCCCCGACGGGCCTGCGTTTCCTCCGTAATTTGGGGACCATCACCTGCTTATAGCATCGCGAGGAACAGGGAGCTATGAAGGTGAGGCAACGTTCAAACTTTTATTATAAAACGAGTTCGAACATGTTAAGGGACTCGCCCAAGGTCACCAAGCTGGGCCATGGCCCAGCTGCGACTCGGACGTGGACCCTTCACCTCCTCGCGTGGAGGCCGGAGAGCAACGCAACCAGAACAGACGCTTGGCCCCGGCTCAGGCTCCGCGGGCCCCGCCTCCGGCGGCCTCGGCTCCGCCAGGGGGCGCGCGCGGGCGCCGCGCTGTAGCCCGCCGCACGCCTCCGCCCTCTCTATGGTGGCTCGGGCGCGGCGGGAGCGGAGGCGCGCTCCCGAGAGGGGGCAGGTCCCGCCGGGGGCGGGGCCACGCTGGGGGCGGGAGCAGCGGGGCCAGCCGGCTGGGGATGGGTAGGGGGGGGCAACTTCCTGGGGCAGCCGGTGAGGATGTCGCGACCGCCCCCCGGTACCCCTCAGCCCCGGAGACGCTGCCGCGGCGGAGCCTGGAGCCCCCCTGCCTGAGGCGTCCGCGGCCCGAAGCCCGCCCCACTCCTCCGCTCCCAGGTGCGGGCCGGGCCGGCAGCCGCGGCAGGTGAGGAGGCGGCGGCGGCGCTGCCCCGCGGGGCGCCCGGCCTGGCGTGGGGTCCAGGGGGAGGCCGCGGTGAGGGCGCCGCTCGGCCTCGGGTCTCGCCAGGCTGTGTGGTCTGGGGCGCCTCCTCCGTGCCGGACGCGGCCTGGGACTCTCCCTGCCCTGCCCGGGATGGGGGAACTCCTGCATCGCGGCGAGTCTCATTCAGGGTAGCCCGCACCTGTCCTGTGGAAGTCCCCTCAAGAAAGCATTTCCCCTGTGGCGGCAGAACGGGGCCGGGTAACCTCGAGTATCTCCAAACGCCGTAGAGACCGGCGGGTCCAGCTAGCTTGTGGGGGAAAGATTCTGCTCTACGGCAGAGTAAACTGAGTCAGGTACGTGGCGGCCTGCGTCCCCCTTAAATAAAGAAATTAGCCTGTCCCGGCTCCTCCGTGGAGGAGTCCTGCGGGCTTTTTGGAAGAGGAAGGCGGCTGGAGTTGGAAGGCTTGATGGAGAAGTTTGGGAATGTTACTGAAATGTGGTCAAGGCTTTCCTCCAGGGTCCACTGTTCCCTCTTTGGGGAATTGTCCTGTGTGTGTTTGAGATCATGTGTGTGGGGTGGCCAGTGGCTCGGGCACAGAGGGGAGTGGGGCCTCTCTTCAGCTGGCTGCCCAGGAGACATTTGACCAGGCGTGGGGAGGTAGGCTAGATCCGGAGCCCGAGCCGGGCAGGCGTCTGTCTACTCAGAGCCTGATTTCAGGCTGGCAGAATACAAAACCTGCACATTTTCTCCTTTTTTGTTGGTCTGTCATTCGTTGTAGGGAGGAAAAACTGCTTGCGTAATCAAGGAAGAGTGTACCAGGCTCCTCCCAGTCTACCCAGGGAAGGTATATTGTTAGCTTGGAAATAGGGCTTCACCCACAACTGTCACTTTGCACTCTGGCAAAAGGCCAGTGACGAGATGAACAAACATCCCAGGTGCACATGACCTAAGAAAGCAGTAAGTATACATTCATTTTACAGGTGGTTTGGAGGACAGAGAAGACCTCTGATCACCCCTGTTGCTACAACTGTTTGGAGGAGCCTTGTGGTTTTTCCCAGTGACAGTTCGAGTTACTGAAATGTGGTCAAGGCTGTCCGTTTTATTGAACCATTTTTCTAGGAATAGGAGTAGGCAGGGGATGTGGTGCTGGGCTGAGTTTGTATCCAGAGTCCCAGGGTTGGGAGCTGGCAGTGATACTTCTTTTCTGTTCAGGGGATTTCAAGTTGGACAGCTTTATCCTTTTATTCTCTTTCACATTCAAGGAAATAGATAATGGCCTGCGTTTCTGAAACGTTGTCAAATTTCCTAATAATTCTAGACTTCAGAGTACAATTCAAAAATTACAGTTTATTTAGTGGTGTGAAGTTTGAAAGTGTTTGAAACTTGCGTAGAACATTTTCAGATTGATGTGGCAGGGCTACCTAATAACTTGATTGTGTTTGCAGAAAATTCCCGTGTTATCTAGGACACCCCCTTTTTAATGTCTGTTTCTCATTACGAAGACCAACTCACTAAAAACTTTCATATTGGTCACGTAGACAGTTGTTATCCTGACTGTTTACATTGGGAGCAAGGGTTGTAAATTCTCTAAATTGACTCAGTTTAACCAGTTGCTAAAATAGTACACATAAAAAGAGAGAGCCCGTCTCAGAATGCTTAGAAATTAGTTTTCCAACTTTTTCATGGCCCAAACCAGTTAACATACCTGCTTAGCACCATCTAATGGGAGTGTCTTTTTAAGGGCTTTTAAAATAGCAGTGGAAAAGGCATTTTCAGTTACCATCATTTAAGACAAAACAGCAACAATAACAAAAAAAGGACAATCCCCCCCAATTACATGTTCATTGTGATGTTTAATACAACTTCATCCATCTATGAGAGAGTTGTGCCTCGGACTTTCTGAAAGCACCTACATAAACTCGAGGTGTGTTGGGACTACTTCCAACTGGATTTTTTTAATCCTTATAATAGAACCTTTAATAATACTGCTATTGTTTTAATGTTAGATTAGAGACATCAAACTTGTACTAACCATAGTGTATATTTTGGGAGGAAAGATTTAACCTCTGCACCTTGGAATCTCAAAACCCCTGCAATACAGGGCTAAGATATAATTTAGAGTTTAATGAAAATATATGTGTTAAATTGCTGTTGAAGTCTCAAGGGATGAGCTGCTTCATCATTATTGTTATTTGGTAATGGTTTCTAATTATTAATTTTGTTTGGTTACTGCGTACTGGCAGTAGTTATGTGTGTTAATGTAAGAAAGATTTTGGCAGTTGTAAAGACAATATCTTTATATCCAAATGCACAGAATCCCATTTCTTCAAAAGGAAAATGGTCTGCTCACTTTCACCTTTTGACTTTGTTATTCACGGAGTTTTAAAATCCTAAAACCAGTTGGGCTTTTAATAGGATATCCTATTATAGCTCACATGTATCCCCTGTAGGTAGGAATCCTCAGCCTCACGTGTTCAAAGACCTCAGTGCTCCCTGTTTCCAGGTTTTATCAGTTGCCAGGGTCAGGACAGTGGTTTTATCTAATCCTCTAATGCCATTCTTAGTTTAAACTCGTCCTCTTTTCTCATAGTTAAGACTCTGTCTTGAAGTTTCTCTGCTTTCTCTTATTCAGGTTGAATATTCCATATTTTTTATGCCTTTGGGCCTGTTAACATTCTAAATTGGAGCTAAGCAGTTGGTTAAAAGTCCTACTCTATGTTTTTAAACATTTTCCTTTTTCAAAGCAAGCATAAAATCTACATTTCCTCCGGGGAAAACCAGCTCTTTGAATCTTACAGAAAAACAAAAGTAGTTTTTTTCCAGCCTTCTACCAATATAAAATCTTAGCTTTTCCTTTCTTTCTGTTTTTGCCAGTATAGTGATGAACTGGAGGCATTGGGAGAGCCTGCAGTCTCCTGAATCATTAAAAGAAGGTCATATTGTATTCAGTGCAGCTTTAGCCTTTTTACTATGTTTTATTGCAAGGAACTTCCAAAAGCCAGTGCTCCTTGAAACATTCGGTACCTAGCCCTTTGCAACTGAGTCACTGAGGGGCTCCTTAAAAATATAGATTTTCTAGTCCCACCTCCTGGAGATTTTGATTGAGTGGGTAAGTGATGACCATAATCTACATTTTAAAAACCTCTCTGGCATTGGTCCCAAAAACTCCCCAGGTGATTCTGATTTATAGCAGGTTTGGGTGCCAGTGCTGTATTGCTTTGAAATTCTTTATAAATTGGTAGTCCCTTTAAAAGCATCATGTTATTCAGGATGTTTGATTTGCTAGAACAGCCAATTTCCTGGTCATGACAGATAAAAAGGAACTTTTATAACTTTTATGTAAATTGTTTTACAGAGAGGCCCTCTCTGCTGTATTATGTATGAGTCACGAGAGAGGGTTGGTGAAAGTGGCTTCCTTTATTTCCTGAGTTGACAAGTGCATGATGATGTGGAAACAACTGGAAGTCTGAGGGGTAGTCGACTAGTTATGGTCAGTTGTTGGATAGGACAGATGCCTGGGAATTCTCTGTATGTAGGGTTTTAAAATAAAGCCAACTTGCCAGATGTTTTATTTCTAGATAGCTGAAGCGCTTATTGAAAATAATAAGATGCTTAATAGTCAATAAAATGTAGTCAGTTACAGGTACTTTGCTGAGTTCATGGAAAGAAGAAAAATTGCTGAAATACAGAACCATCTGAGTTAAAACAGAATTGGGGAACTAAATATGTTAGGGAATAAAAATGGGAAAAACCAAACAATTTAGGAAATAGATAACTGGTTTTGAATCCCAGCTCCTCCACTTCCTGGTCAAGCTCCTTTAGACATACTACTCAACCTTGGCGAGCTTCATTTTCTTCATCTGCAAGGTGAAAATAATGCCTGGTAGTATTGTTATGTGGATTAAAAGAGAGAAATATGTTCCTTGTACATTGCAAACAACTCAATGAGTATTCTTTTCTCCCACTTTCTCATAAGATTTTTATTTTGTAGACTTAAGATGTCTTTCTAAATCTAGTCTTCTCTATATCTCTATGGAAATATCTACTCAGCTCTTTTTTTTTAAACTTAAAAAACTTTTTCAATTACAGTTTACATTCAATATTATTTTGTATTAGTTTCAGGAGTTTAGCATAATGGTTAGACATTCATATACTTTACAGTGTTTCCCCCCCAATATTTCCAGTACCCAGCTGGCACCATACGTAGTTATTACAGTAGTATTGACTATATTTCCTATATTTACATCTCCAGGACTGTTTTGTAACTACCATTTGTACTACTTAATCCCTTCACCTTTTTTTTTTTTTTTTTTTTAATCCTCATCCGAGGACACGTTCATTGATTTTTAGAGGGGAGGGGAGAGAGAAAGTGTGGAGTGTAGGCTTACATCCAGAGTTATTGTTTGCAGGAATAACCTAGTAACACTACTCGCATTCTGCCTTATGTGTCTGGGTGATCGTTCTGGAGCTCAGTTTAGACCAGGAGGCTTTGAGGGTGGCCCCATTAGGTAGCACCTGGCATCCATTTCTTTCCTCATCTTCCTTTCTCCCTTTTGGTTTCTTTTGGTTTCTTTTTCCCTCTCTCCCTCCTTTCCCTCTTGCAAATTGGCCTTCCTTTCCACTTGCCAGTCATGCCACAGGCCCCTGGAACTCTAAGAGGTTGCTGGTTGCTAACACCTGTCTCCCAGCTAAGTGAATAGGCTCTTTTGTGGGCAGGATGTTAAAAAAGCTGATTAGTACAATACTAGTTTAAAGGAATTATTAAGGATACAGCATATATAAATCACGGAGTGACTTAAAGCCGTTCCAGAGATTTGTTTTTTATACTATATATTTTTAACACTGAATTATGTTGTTGATTGAATTTTTATATCCAAACCAAGTATCTGTTTATTGCCCAGACTAATTTCTGTCATGTGGATTGGGAATCATTTATATTCTAAAGAAGTTCTACCCTTAAGGGCTTTTGTTTTGTTCCACAAATGTCTAACTAGTGTGTAATACAATTAAAGTTTTGTTCACTGAGCTGCTGACATAATTAGTTTAATTTCTGCTCCTTACATATTTTTGTTGGCAGCTGGGAAATTAAAATACTAGACGTTGCATAAAACTGCTTTTTTAAGGTTGATTTTACTGTCAGTTGAATGGATGTAGGCCCCAGGGTACATTTTTAAAAGATGTCTTATTCAACTTTCCTGTAATAATCTTTCTCTATATAGAATTAATGTATTAAGACACATAATTGGCTATTTAAGCATTCGAAAGAGACAGCATTTGGCCTTTACCCCGTGATTATATTTTTTCCTACAGCTCTTGAGAAAATGTATGTAATTTTTGGGAACCCCTAAGTATATTACAGTTACATGAGCATGTGAACTTTTGCAAAGACTTAGAGAATGGAGTGGTTTTCTCAGTTAAGCTGTAGTATTTAATTCCCTTCCCAAATTGCTGCTCTGTTCTTTTTAGATCATAGCGTTAGCAGACCTGATAGGAAAGTGGAAAGGCTGTGATGCCTGGCAAATCCACTTCACAATTTTTCTATGATACATTTCAGAATCATATGCTCTAGTCTTCAGGAACAGAAGTTGCTCTTAAGGAGACTTTGCATTTAGTTACTCTAATCTGCACTTTATTTCCTACAGGATTTTGGAGAGATTCTCACCAGGCTGCTGATTTCATGGAGTTATGACCTACACAGGTTTTTATCTGTTGAGGCTGCTAACCTTTTTTCTTTTTTTCTTTAGTGGAAAGTGACCTTGGTCTGGTAATTTCTCCATTGTTCTCTCCTACAAAGATACAGTGAAACCTTCAAGTTCTCTCAGCAGCCTTTTTCAGTGGCTACCATTCATGTGCTGAATTTGAACTTAAAAAAAATTTCTTGAAGCAAGTGTGTCTTGACTTTTTAAATCTGCTCTTTTCCAATGCCACAGGTTAGCCTGTATCTCCTAGTTTAAGATTCACACGTCTTTTCTAGAATTGCATATAAAAAATACAGTTTCATTATCTCTGGGTTGTGGAGTGGGCAGGGCTCCCTGGGATAGCCCTTTGTTTCCACCAGACCAATAGGGCAAGCCCACCCCCATTTGAATTGTTTGGAGCCAGAGTGATTTGCTGAAACATTTTAACAGTCTTGATCCTCTTTAAAGAAATGCTGCCTAGTCATCCTTAAACTTACAGAAGTTTGGCCAACTGGAGGCTCTGCTGGCCTCTGAGTGGTTAAATGTAATTCGTTAGTAATCAGCACCATTGTTTATTTGTAAATGCCGGATTATGTTAAGAACTGAAAAAAAGCAAAAAAAAAACACACCAAAAAAGCTTTTCTTAAGTAAATGGATCTCCCTCGCCCACACTGTCCTCTGCTTGTTTCACTCTTTTCATTTGCTTTGGAAAGTCTTTCAGCATTTTCTTCCAATCTAACTGTGGTTTTTTTTGTTTTTGTTTTTAACTTTCATAATGATTAAGATGTCTGCTTGAGAAATAACTTAAGTCTCCCCTATGGACTCCCAACCTTTTCCTAGGTCTTGAGTGAATGGGCCCATAGCCAATTAATTATACCCTTCATGACCAGGCTAAATTATTATTTTACATGGTGTGGAAGAAAATTCACTAGAGCATAAGCCTTTATTTGAAAATGCTGGACAAAAGGAGTGTTCTAATTTGGGGAAAGAGGGCAGACTGTTTTCTAAGGCTTTAGCAGGAGGGGGTCAGCTGAAGTTGGGCTAGTTTGAGGAATCCTTAGTTAAGGATCGTTCTGGAAGAGGGAGGAATTGTTTGGGAATTCTTTTTGCAGCTTAGCAGTCATTGTTTGGGCAACTTGGATTTTATGGAGATGGGGAGGAACAGTAAGGGGCTAAGATTTTGTACTAGGGGCATAGGCACAGGGTGGGAAGAAATAACCACAGAGACTAGGACTTGCCCAGTCCACAGTGGAAAATTCTTAGTCCTGCAGGTTTTCTCACGTTTGTTTACCTCTGTTTTCTACCTTTTGGGCATGAGTAGATTCAGGTACCATTTGTGATCATTTTACCGTATACTGATTGAAGAATTTGCATAATCTTTCTGTGTCAGAGTTGAAGTTTACCTTAGCCGGTGTTGGCTATAGAGCGGGTGGGGAGGGGCATGCCAGAATATTCCCAGAGAACTTGTCAAACAGGCACTCCACCTTCCCTACCACCCTCACCATATGGATGGACCCAGGGCTCCAGGTGACGCTGAATCATCACACCAACACCCACTGATCTAGCTCTGTGTTTCCCAACTCTGACTGTTGACACCGTTGCAGACCAGCAGCTTGAATAGTGACAGTGAATCAGCTGATTAATGGGGGACACAAAAATGATAGTCCTGCAGCTTCACCTCCAGATGATCTTAATCAGATTCCTAAATTTCATTTATTTCAAAAAAACTTATACAGTGCAACGTGTCTCATGTACAACCAAAACAAATATTAAAAATGAAAGTACTTTGAATAGCGTTGTTCTAGGTGGTTCTGACGATGTCTTAGGATCTTGATATCAGAGGTCTTTGATCATTTTCTTCCTTGTGCTATCTGTAACTGAAGCAACCACCTGAGAACTCCCATTCCTTCTTGGGGACAGAAGTGCCATCACTTGGTGATTTGCTAGATCAGAACCACAATTTTAATATTTGGAGATTAGGTGAGGGACACTTACCTTTAATATAATTAAGAATAAATTTATAGAACTTGCATTTGATGCCTGAATCAGGAGAGATATTTACCACTTTCAACTAAACTTCTTGTCCAGTAACTTTACTTAGAGTTCATAAAGATGCTTAGAGGTGGGGGACAGAAAATAAAATATGGGGGTTTGCAGTTTCTCTGAGGCACTTCAGTTTGTATTTACTTTTTAGAAGCCTTTTATAAGTAGTTTAGGAGTAAGCACTATTAATTTGTGTGGCTATAATGTCAGAATGAGTGATTTGGAGCAGGGGAGAAAATCTCTTCATGCTTTGCATCCTGGTTAAATTGCTTAGTTGAATGAAATGTCAAACTTGATAGATTTGGAGCTATTATTTTGGTGGTTAAACAATAATGAAACTGTTTAGATGTTTGCAAGGACACTGCTCCCTATGTCTGGACTTTGTGCTGGAGAAGGTTTCAATTGTTCAGAAGCAAAACTAGTTAGAAAATGCAGCTCTGTGGCTCCTAGCACAGCTGTCTAAATTACTAGCTACATTGGGGCCTTTGGACAAGCATTGTTTAACACTTTTGGAAACAATTTATGTTTCTTATTTCAAAATATCTGAATAGTTGGGAAACCTGGAAATGGAGAAAGGTATTGTTTATGTCTAGGTTATTCAAGTCAGGTCTTTTTTCTTTAAGCATCTCTAGGACAGACTATCTTTCTAACTGGAGCAGGGTGGGGGTGGGGGCTGTTATGGGACTGTTACCCATCAGAGCCTCCCCCCCCCCCCCATTATCCTCCGATTCAATAGGATAGCATGTTGTCAGGCTGTGTGCCAGCCTATAGAGCACTTTGGTTTTTATAACCTTGATTAAGAAAGAAGGATGGGAAACATGAGTGAGAGTACAGGTGTTTTTGAAAGTCTCCATGCCTGCTATGTGAAGTCTTGAATTTTCGCTTTGAACATTACATTTGGTGAAGGATGTTATAACACCATCTTTACAAAACAATCCCCTTTCCTATTGAAATCATATGTTGCCAGCCGAGCTTGGGAAGCGTTAAGCATGCTCAGCAGGGTTTCTTTTACTCATTGCATAGTGTAAAATGATACTTTTTTGTGAATGAAATTGTATGCATTCCTTAGTGGGAGTTAGGGGAATGCTTATTCATGTCTATAAGTATGAGAGAATTTTGTGTAAGACTGATTAAAGGATTCACATTTATTTTGCTGTGTGATACTTCTCTGTGTTATATTTTACGTGCACAAAAATTACCAGCAGTTATTTTGTGCTTACCATGTGCCAGGGACTACGTAAACTCATTTCCTCCTCCCAATAATCCTATGAAGTATAGGTACTGTTATCTGTGTTCTACAGATGTGAAAATGCTGCACAGAAAAGTTAAACAGTGGGCCTTAGCCACACAGTGTTTGAACCCAAGTGGTCTGTCTGTAAAGGCCCAGCTCTCAACCACCAGGCTGCAGCTGCCTCACGCTCCATCAGCTCATTTATTGTGATTACTTTTCAGAGTAGGTCTTTAGAAATAGGTCCCATTTCATATAATGTAGGCTTAAAATTATCTTTTTATACATGGGCCTCTGTGTGGAATGCGATTTAAAGATATTAGCAATACTGTTACTTGCTTTACTAGTTTTAGTTCTGTTAGCACTGAAGAATTGTTTCATAGTTTATTCCTAATTCTAAAATTATAATTGTATTTGTTATATAAACTAGTCACCCTTAAAAAGCACATTTGGCTCAACAGCTAAAACATTGAGTTAGCAGATAATTTATTGGTGGTTTTAGTTTTCTTTCCTTTTTTTGGTTTTGTTTCTTTTTGTCAATAGGCCTTCTCAGTAAGTTGACTTCTACATAAGATACAAAGATGTTAATACCCCACGAGGCCTGATGTGATAGTGAAATAAATGGTGATAGACTACTTTTAATAAGAAACCCCAATCAGTAAGTATAGAAAGTGAAACTTTGTTATCTGGGCTTGAGACCACGTGTCCTGCTTTCAGTATGTGTGAGGCCCTGTGAGGACTGGGTAAGAGAATCACAGAGGAAGTATCATTTAAATTTTTTCCACTAACCTCTCCCTCACATTTTGAAGTCAGCTCCTGAGACCTTTCTAAGAAAAACTATTTTCAGTAAGAAGCCTGCCACATGTGAGGTGCCCTACATGGTAACCATGGCTTTCACAATTTATTTGTCTAATTGGTGCAGTTTTTAGATGCTTTTCATTTCAAGAAGGACACTTTTGGCTGAATGCTGAGCTCAAATTGCAATGAGAGTTCATTCTACATGGGTTACTTTTGCTGCCTCTGGTCATGGGATACTTCTGCTGCCTTCTGGTTGTAGCTCTAGGGGAGCTCAGATAAAAATACCTGGAGGGTTAGGGCACAGGTAATGCCTAAAATGTATTTCAGGCGGCTTTGCCAGCAATTGACATGTGCTTAAATCTTTTTTTTTTTTTAATAGGAGGGACTGCAAAATAATATGAAATGTGCTTTGCTTTATAAAGTTTTCACCTTCCTTAGTTCTCCAAAGTGGTCTGACAGTTGAATGAATAATTGCATTTTACACCCACAAACATCTCCTTTCCCCCATCATCCCTAATCCTTGGCAACCAGTAGTCCGTTCTCTATCTTTGTAATTTTGTCATTTCAGAAATGTTATGGAAATGGAATTGTAATAGTATGTGACTTTCTGAAATGGGCATTTTCTCACTTAGCACAGTGCCCTCCATCCAGGTAGTTGAGTGTAGCAATAATCTATTCCTCCTTATTTGCTTAGTATCCATGGTATGGGTGGACCACAGTTGAACCACTCAGCTATTGGAGGTCATTCTGGTTGTTTCCAGTTTTGGGCTGTTACAGATAAAGCTGTTATGAACATTTGTGTGGATACAAGTTTTAATCTTTCTGGGTTAAGTGCCCAGGAATGCAATTGCTGCATCTTATGGTTTAGTTTTTTAAATGAACTGCCAAACTATTTTCTAGAGTGGCTATACCACTTTACAGTCCCACCAGCAGTGTATGAGATCCAGTTTCTTTGCATCCTTGCCCAGCATTTGATATTGTCACCACTTTTTATTTTAGCTTTTCTGATAGGTAGCATATCTGGTTTTTAAGTTCATCAGGTTACTTAGTAAAACTGATCTGACTGACAAACAGCAAAGATTTTTGAGTTGTGTGTTGTTAGCCCTCCATGTGGCTCTGCCTCCGTACAGTGTTCAGTGGTCTGTTGACTTGCTTTTTTTTTTAGGACACAAAGTTTTCTCTAATTATTTTTTTGGGGGAAGGGATACCACACTTCTACCCAAGTAAGAGAAACATTTTTATCAGTACAGAGGTCTTTTTATTTAACACTTATCATGCCATGAATTCATAGCGAATGGGTTCCAGCAGCTCAGGCTCCCTTCCATTGGTTCTCACAAAGTGTGCTTCCCTGGGTGGAGCAGGCTGACTCTTCAGTTGAACCCAAGTCCCTTTCTCTTTGACTTCCTTCTTCTTCTGATCATTTTCCTTCACACGTTTCAGGAAGCTGTCTTGGCTCTTAGAGTGCTTAATATGCTCAATACATAACATTAATTCTCTTGGCAAGAATCTTGTCCTTAACTTGTTTGTTCACAACAGTGCCTACTGCATGCTGGGTGACATTATAGACTCCTTCAGTTTTGCCATGGTAACATCTGTGGGGCATTCCTTGTTGAACAGTGCCCATTCCCTTGATGTCTACAATATCACATTTCTTGTAGATGTACATGTATGTGGCCAAAGGAACAACTCTATGTTTTCTAAAAGGTCTAGAGAACATATGGCGGATGCCTCTTCTCTTTCTCTTTGTGTTGGTCATTTTGGTGAATTACTGGAAGATGGAGGTTCCGGCTGAAAGGAAGCTGTTGACTTGCTTTTTAATTTCCTTGTCAGAAGACTAAGCAAGACTAGACTTAGAGGAAAGCAAGAAGTGAGCACGAGGCTCTCCCTTTATCTGGCGGTACCTAGCACAGCTTGCTTCTAGCACAGTGCTACCAGCAATGGTGAATGAACAAACAAACAAACAATGCTATCCGCAAACTATGAATTTTTGGTTAATTCTTTATAAATGTGCCTCAATGAGTATATCGTTAAATATACAGAAAACTTGGCTCAGAATGGCCCTTAGAACTTGTTAAAATTGTTTCATTTTATTTGTGAAGTGATCTTAGGTTCTTTCTTTCTGACAGTACTAATTAGCTTACACTACTCATTTTAAAATCCTACAATAGCACAGAAGTATATATATAGAGCAGAAGGTAAATCCCCATCCCTACCAACAGTAACTGCTATTAAATGGTTTTAGACATTTTAACTAGATGCATTTTGTAGCTTTCTTTCTCTCTACATGTGTGTGTGTGTGTATATATACATATACACACACACACACACATATACACGGGGTAGGCAAAAGTAGGTTTACAGTTGTTGGAATGGAAAATAATACAATAATTAATAAATAATAATACAAGAATAAACTGTGGCCCTAGCCGGTTTTGCTCAGTGGTTAGAGTGTCGGCCTGCGGATTGAAGGTTCCCGGGTTCAGTTCCAACCAAGGGCATGTACCTGGGTTGCAGGCTCAATCCCCGGCCTCAATTGGGGCCCATGTGGGAGGCAACCAATCGATGTGTCTCTTTAACATCGATGTTTCTCTCCCTCACTCTCTCTCCCTCCTTTCCACTCTCTCTGAAAAGCAGTGGAAAAAATATCCTTGGGTGAGGATTTAAAAAACACACCAAAAAAACCTGTTTCACACACTCAGCTGTAAACCTACTTTTGCCCACCCTTGTATATATGTATGTATGCTGTGTGTGTGTGTGTGTGTGTATATTCCCCACCTGCTGTTCCGTAGTGCTTTTTTTTTTTAACCCAATGGATAATGTATTATAGGCATTTTTCCCTGTGATATATATATATATCCCTTAATGCCTAAGACAGAGCTTTGGTTTCCTTATATATCCTTTTTTTTTAATCCTTTTTTAAAAAAAAAATTTTTTTTAATATGTCTTTATTGATTTTAGAGAGAGGAAAGGAGAGGGAGAGAGAGATAGAAACATCCATGATGAGAGAGTCACTGGGGATCGAGCCCTCAACCAGGGCATGAGCCCTGACCGGGAATCGAATCCCAGTCTCCTGGATCCTAGGTCGATGTTCAACTGCTGAGCCACTCCTGGCCAGGCTATATATCCATTTTTAGAATAAATAATGCATCTGATTTTATGGTGTGATTTTTTTTTTTTTTAATTTATTTATATTTTTTTGCAGAACCTTGAGGGAAGCAAGAACTGTGAGCACAATAATCTTTAGGGAATGTAGTCCTTTGGGTATTTGTCTACTCTTCAGCTGCTTAGTCAGATAGAGTGTTTTCTTAAGTGCTGCAGAAATATACTGTTCATTCTATTTTGAAATCTCTTTTTCTGTCTTCTCTCCCTCTTCCATTACTTTGATTACCTTGGTGGGACATTCAAGCTGTGCAGTCTTTATCCTTTTATTTCCATAGCCTACAGAAGCCAGCTTGAAGATTAGCTGTAGGTGAACAGGTAATCTTATCTGTTTGGTGAGGCATCACCCGTCAAGATGAAACACATGTTAACAAAGGCCTCCTTGACTTGAGGACCTGAATGAAGGTAACGTAATCTTGTGGTATTTTTAGTGGAAACCTGGGTGAGAATTTAGGAAGTTTGACTTATTGGAGACAAGACATGAGTATGGGATGAGGGATTGGAGAGAGAGAGAGTTAGAGAACTAGAGGAGAATATGTGTGTGTGTGTGTATCTATTGGGGAGGAAAATAATCCAGAGGTATACAGTAAAGAAGAATTATGAATTCAGGAAGTTTTATAAGTGGAATTGCAGAATCTTTGTTCTGAGAGGGTGGTTACTAGGGTAATAGGAGCTGTTGTAGTAGTTTAGGTGATGGGGTTTGATGACAAGGGCCTTTTCCCAGCCCTTTTTCTGTATTAGCCCAGGAAAAAAAATGAAGAAATAAGATCCATATAGAAAATTACACCCATCAGATGGTTCCAAAATTTCCATTGTTAGGTGTCTAAAGTCAGCTGCCCAAGATAGCAGGTTGGTCACATTGCTGACTTCCTTTCTCCCAATCTTGTCATTAGGTTCCTCAGACTGTGTTCTGACAGCTTTGGATTTTTCCTTTTCCTGCAAGCTTGCTATGTTTTCAGTTCCTGACATATAGGAGCCTGGTGTTTCATTGCGCCTGAGGTAGGCAGTTGCAATACCCTTGATATTGGATACCATTCTGAACTCTGAAGTATTATACCACAGTGGATAGTAAAGTGCCCACAATTACATTACAGAACAGATTCTGGTAACTGCACCAGCGGGGGCAGACTCAGTCCTTGCACCCTCACGCAGCTCTGGGGTTGTTTTGAAGCAAAGTGCTGTGAAGCGGGTTGTGCCGTACACAGTGCCAGTTCCTGTATCTGAATGTGAAAGTGGCTCGTTAAAGATTAAAGGGGCTGCCTGGTCCTTCTGGCCCCAAGATGGAATGATTCCCGCCATGGCGACAGTCTTTGTCTCCCAGGAGAGGCCATTTTATACAGCAGGTTCGTGCTTCCAAATGTTACAGTAAGCCTGCGTTGGCTGATGCTGTGGCGATAAGTTGGCATTTGGGCACTCTCAAGACATATGAGCTATATAGCATCCCGTGGTTTGAATTTCTGGGCAAAACTGCCTCATCAGGAAGTCAAATGCCTCTACTTTCAACCCCTGTCTTTGGGAAGGTTTTCTCCTTTGTTTTATTTAACTATTCAGTTGAGTCAAGTGAACTTAATTTTCACAGCTGTAAAAATTCCCTTGTACTGCACCCCAGGTGTGAAAATGTCTCAGTATAACATGACTGGGGTAACAGCTAAAATCCCTAAAAGTAGTTAGGATAATTGTCTCTGGAGGTTTGAAGAAAATAATGGTCCAGTGGACAAAATAAATTCAGTTCAATTGTTATGTTCTTGGTGGTTCTTGTGGGTGAGGGGACTAATGTCTAGGACATGCTCAGTGAGACTACTGCTCAGTTTGGTGGTGTTTGAACAAAACCTTCATTTTACTGGGAACAGTGCTTAGGGGCCATACCTATGACCTGTCTCAAAACATGGTCCAAGGCCTGTCTGCATCACAATCACTTGGGAGAGGAAGATACTTATTAAAAATTCCAACTCGGAGGCCTCCCTCCACTTCTGCGAAATCAGTGGCTGGGACTGGGATGGGCAATGATCATTTTCAATAAGCACCCCTGTTGATTCTTAAGTACCCTTAGAGTTGATTCTCAGGTATCCTAAAATTTACTTCATATTTCATGTTTAATTTCTGTGTTTTATTAGATGATAGATGTTTGGTTGACACATATTGTCCTTGTATTTTTCTTTTCTTTATGTGTGTGTTTTAAAATATGTCTTTATTAATTTCAGAGAAAGGAAGGGAGAGGGAGAGAGAGATAGAAACATCAATGATGAGAGTCATTGATCGGCTGCCTCCTGCACGCTTCCTACTGGGGATCGAGCCTGCAACCCAGGCGTGTGCCCTAATCAGGAATTGAACCTTGATCTCCTGGATCATAGGTTGATGCTCAACCGCTGAGCCGTGTTGGCTGGACTTTTCTTTGTGTTTTTAATCCTCACCCTGGTATATGTTTTAGAGAGAGACAGAAACATCGATGTGAGAGAGAAACATGGACCAGTTGCCTCCCTTATGCGCCCCTGCCAGGGGTCAAACTGGAAACCTAGGTATGTGCCCTGACTGGAAATCAAACCCGCATTCTTTTGGTTTATGGGACAACACTCCAACCAACCAAGCCACCTAGCCAGGGTCACATTGTCCTTTTTGAAGAGGAGGGACACTAGTGTAAAACAAAAGGCTATGCGATCCCAGAACACCAAATATCAGAATTTGGCAATGTCTCTAATTCTTAACATGGTGAGACAGCCACTGGTTTTTGGGTTTATCAGTTCACCATCTGTGAAAGTATCAGAAAGAAATCAGAAAAAGTATGTGGACATAGTTAAGATGAACTTTGTTAAAAAGAAGAAATGTACAGGATGTTGGGAACAGGAAAGTAGGTAAGTGTTGAGAGGAGAAAGTGGGAAGTAGACAAGGTTGAAGTAGTTTATAAGCGGTAGAAAAATTTTAAACTTGAACAGAATTTTAAATTACCAAGTAATAATTGGATATATGTTTGTTGTTAAAAAAATTTCAAATACTGATAAAGCTAAAAATACCTCCTTGATCTGCTCCCATTGCAGTTCCCTCCCTGGCGTGTGTATCCTGCCATATCTTTTTGTATGTATTTGGTGATTTTCTGTGGATTTGGAAGACTACATACTCCTGAGAAATGAATATTTTTATTTCTCTTTTGACACCTGCTTACTGTTTATAATGTTAATATATAATGCAGAACCCCCCCCCCCCCATGTGGGTTATCAGTGACATTACATATTCCCGTTCAAGTAAAAGATTGGGTATGGGCGTATATACCTATATACACAAAACACATATACATACGCACACACCTCTAACATATCTGTTGTGACCACCTGTAAAAAGTAAACTTATATAGCTTTGGGTAGTTAATTACTTGTCTGAGTTTTAAGATAATGCATTGAAAGAACTTAAGTACAAAGCCACAATTATTTTTTAAATTTCTCTTATAGTTTTTATATTCTCATAGTTTTCATTTAACCTCATAAAACCTCAAGTGGCTGAAATCATTAATTCAAATTTAGCATCTTTTTAAAGCTCTAAATGTGCAATCCTCAGCCTTTCCAGTTTAAAGAAGGAACTAGGATGGAGTATGGAGTATGGTTATAGTTTGGAGAAACTAATTGGGACAGTACAGAATCCCAAACAGGGAAAAGATAATCTATGATAGTTTACGTCACCTACTAAATGGTGTTTATCTTAGCACAGTTAGGAAGTCCTGGTGTTTCTGGCCCTCATGTTGCTGTTCATATAATTTATGTTTATTTCCTGGGCACAGTACGGTTCGGCGTTTCTCTTCCTTATTTACTGATAAAGACTGAGTCAGAAGCTTCTAACAATACTGTGTTTTTTTCCTTGTGGAGGTTCCATATTTGTATATTCTGTAAGTGTGTTGAGAGTTGCTCCATGTTAGAATGTTTGTGACTTATCTTCCACTTCAGCAATATTTTTTAAAGTGTGGTCCATGAGATAATGGTTGTTAACAGCTGTAAATATGCTTTTATCGTTTGAAAAGGACTAATTAACTTACACTGTAGGAAAACTTTAAACACAGCCATTTTCTGAAAAGGAAAACACTGAAGGGGAGGAAATAAAAGAGGGAACATAAAACCTTATAAAGCCCAATGTGGCTCTTCTACTGGAATAACGTAATTAAGGGGATTTAAGTGAGTTGGATAAATAACTTTTTTTAAAACCAGCTCCTTATAGAAGGAATAGAATTAAGTAGCATAGTTTTTTAAAACCAAATTATGATGGTCCACATGTATATTTTAATTGACCTAATAACATTTATTGAATGACCATCAGGTTGGCAGCTGCGTCCAGTTTGTACCATATGAGACCTACCTTGAAGGATGGATGAAGCTAGATGTGGTCGCCTTGAATGGCTGCGCCAAGAAATAGCTAATGACCATGGGAAATTTTGAGCAGGGAACAGGAGAATCTGATGTGAACTTTAGTTTCTTTTGTCAAATGAAAACATGTAGAAAATAAGGACTTAATCTTTTGTTTTCTTTATATTGCATCAATGCCAATTCTAGCCTGTCAGGGCAAATTCAGTAATAATTAATTGCTGTTGATGAGCCAGTCATTCTAGAATTTAATTTTTTAATAAGCTGGCCAATAAATGAGAATCAACATAAATTTAGGAACTTTTTTCTTAAAATCAAGTGTTAATGCAGCTTTCACAGACTTCTGTATTTCTTAAGTATCTGGTAGGTGTGATGGTGGATAATTTAGCTTTAGTATAGAGAATGTGACAGCTGATGAAGCAAAAAACCTCCAGTATTTCTGTCTTAATCAGAGAACATGAGTTGTCTAAGGAAGTAGAGAGGTCAGAGAAGCCTAGTGGGGAAAAAAACAGCAAGCCTGGTTAAAGCTGACAAAAACTCACCCTGTGATTTAAACAGCTTGCAATGGCTGAGCAAGTTCCCCTAGTCCTCTGACCCAGGTGTTCTAATTTGCAAATGCAAAGTGACTTCTTTATCAGCCTCTTGAGGGAAATCTTCAGAGCTGCTACCTTTAGTAATCTTGCTGTCCTGAGCCCCAGCTGTTCTCAGATGAAATTTCAGACTGTGACCACTGGAGCTTTCTTGGTAAAGGCTCCAGAGTCCGCTGGGTGACCAACAGTAGGGAAATGAGGTTTACCTGTCCCCAGTGATCAGTACTCGATTTTTAAAAAAATCAGTGGGGCACCTCTTTTCTAGGTTGCAGTTGATTGTGGCTGGCTCAAGCTAAGTTGTTTGGGAAATGTGAGTTTTGCCTGGCATGAGTCAGCACTGCGCTGGGTAAACTGCCTGCTCTGTTGCAATCTTGCTTACCAAAGATATGTCCCCAGGCGGCACCATTCACTTTGCCTGAAAGCAACTGCTGTTGGTTCCTGAGATGATCTCATCTGAATATGGCTCCAAGGACCTCAGCGGCAGGAACTGGAGGCAGCTTGCTTTCTGCTGTGGCAATGTTTTGAAACAGGCAAAATCAGGTAACCCCAGACTGTTTCTCTGAGTTTCATTATCTAGACTGAAGTGCAGTGGAAATCCCTTAGTTTTCAGAAGTGAGTCACTGCCTTATCTTGGGTATCTTAAAGCTAATCCTTCAACTCTTTGGGACTTCTAAGGGAAAGTTTTCATTTCATTTGGCATCTGGGTGTGGTTTTAGACCTAATTAGACCATTTATTATATCAAATCTCAACCTTAGAGAAGTCAAACAGACTTACAGCTTTATCCATCTCTACTCTTGTTTTCTGTTCCTTTTGTCTTGTGATAAATAGTAAAACTAAATTATTGTTAAAGGAAGAGAAAGGCAAACAATTTATTTATCTACCTAATGATCATGAATATTGAATTTTAGAGAACACATTGTTTACCAGTGAGTTTCCATATTCCTTTCTGAGGTATTAGGAAGACTCTCCCCTCATCCCTAATTCTGTTGAGGCTGCTGCCGTCTCCTTCCTCTTTACCTCTAAACTTTAAAAATCTTCAGCTTCAATACTAGGTAATTGCCCCCTTCGAAGTTTGCTTCTACTCCTTACAATTACCCCAAATAGTCATGTTCTCTTTTGTCTCAGGCCTTCGCACAAATAAGCCGCCTCTGAAACACCCTGCACCAACTTAACCCTAGCAAACTGGCTTCAGCCTAGAAGTCCCTTCCTCCATGAAGTCCCTTCTTATTCACCAGGACTGGATGGGTACTCAGGAGGGCCCTGTGTTCACTCTAGTCATAAGATAGAGAATCAGTGTCTTTTGTTAGAATTATATTCATAGTGCTTGGCAAATATAGGTTCTCAGTAAGGATAGAATGAGGAAGAGCTTGTACTCTACTTCCACAACTCTGATCCTCTTAGCAACCCTTCATTTTGGCTTCCATCCCCGTTATCCTCATCATGTTTCCTGAAGATCACCAGTAAACTCCTACTTACCAACCCCCAGTGTCCTGGTTTCAGCCTTCATTTTACTTAATCTCTACCTAGCACTTCGCACTATTTATTGAAACATTCTTTTTTCCCCCCAGCAACTCTCTTCATTTGGCTTAGAGGCCACCTTGTCTCTTCTGACTTTCCAGAGCACCCTCCTATTTATTACTTCTTCTCATTCTCTTGATTATTCCATAAATGTTGAGGTGATTCAAGGCTTTGCCATGGGTATGTTTTCATTCTTCCCCCACCCCCTTCCACTAAAGATCTCTAATATTCCCATGAATTCAGCTATCCTTAGTATTTTTTTTACCAGCTCAGCTGTTTCTCCGAAACTTCAGATCCTTATTTCCAGCTTCACACATCTTGACAAACTTTGTCTAACTTGACAAACCTACCAAGTTGTTTAAAAGGCACCTTCAGTTCAACATGTACGTAACAGCTCATTATCTCCCCTACCCACTGTCTGTTATCTGCTTATATTGCTGCATGTTTGAACTCTGTTAATTATGTCCACCGAATCTTCATGTTTATTCTTTTTATGCCTCACATCCTCTAAATGTGCTCAATCTATGGTTACTAAACCCTTTTCATTACTACTGTATTGGAGTACTTTTTGATGTATGTCTTTTTTGTATTCCCACTGTATTGCCTAAATTCACCAGAGGTCAAAAACTAGATGTTTGTTTAATGAGCCCAGTGGCTTAAAGTTTTGTTACCCTAGTCATGTGAATACTTTAGGCAGGGCCTGCACTCTTCAAAGGTTACAGATATCGCCATTCTCCCAGATCTTACACACTAAAGATTTTACCCACTTTGCTTCTAGGAATTCTGGTTCTGACCTTATCAAATCTTGACTGGACTTTTGCCACTCCATAGGTCTTTCTCTGTTCCATCTTCATAATGTTGCCAAAGTTATCTTCCTAAAGGCCAAATCTAATCTTTTCAGTCTCAGGTTTTCAGAGTTGCCTTGGTTCCTTATTTCCTGCTTAGCTTTGATAGGTAAAGTCCTTCACAATTTGACCCTATCCTATCACAGTGTTGATATTACCTGTCTTATCTCCTCCTTTCCCCAGCCATTTCTCTCCTCTTTAACCTCCCTGAACTTTTTATTTTTCTAGTTCCTGGTTATACAATGTCCTTTTAGGACTCCGTGCCTTTTCCCAGTGCCCTCCCCTTCTCTAACTGGCAAAGTACTCATCCCCTAGGAGACTTAATTCATGTTACACCTTTTCTGACTTTCTCATGTAGAGTTATTCTTTCTTATTTATACTTCTACAGCATGGTGTGTCTCTTCCACTAGCCTGTTGAGTTCCTGGTCCCTGACCCAGTTCCATCAGACAGTGGCTGAAGTGGGTCTCCAGGTCAAACCACTAGTCCAAATATCTTTATTAACTCTTGTTAGTATTAGAAGATTTATAAGCTCTCTTACAAGATGGCATATTTTTGATTCCTTTTTGATGAACTTGAGCCCATGGTGCCTATTCTGTATATGTCACCTGAAACCATTGGGTAACCAAAGTCAGTTTGAAGATCTATAGGGCTTGCTGAAACTGAGTTCCATAATGTCACCTAACATTTTTATAGTACTTTACAGAAGTATTCCCTTGTGTCATTTTATTTGATACCTACAATACCCTGTGTTGGGTAGGCTTTATTATTTCTATTTTACTGGTGACTATAAAGCCACTTCTGACATCAAAGCATACATTCAGGTAATGTTGTAGGTGGCAGAATGGCACTGGGTGTTAGTCCAGTGGGGTCAGACAGGATCTGGGTTGTGGTCCCCATGGATAGATTGGTTGGTGCAGGGGCAGGGGTCATTATCCAATGCAGCTGGTCCTGAGGTCAGCTGAGGCTGGTTTTGTTGCTTTTCTGGGCCTGGAGCTGAAATACAACTGATGCCTAGATGTTATCTCTAGAGAGAGAAGGTCTGAGGGTCCAAACAGCCTGACCAGTGATACACTATGGGAGAGAAGGCCACCCTAGGGGCAAGGTCCCACCCTACAATTGTCTGTTGCTAGGCACCTGGGGCTTTCTATCCTGAAGACCTCTGTACCTAGCCCATAATCCTTGCCCTTCTCAAGTCTGTCTAACTGCTTATCACAGTAAGACTCAGAGTAAATGTAATGAGAAAATGTGTTTTTACATTGCCTTAAGCAACTGGTTGTCTCTTTTGTAGTTAAGTGCACCTTATTGGGTTCTACATTGAAGGTACCAATGCTCAGTATACACATGATAAAGATCTTGCCTTTTACAGATAGAAGGAGGAGGTACCCAGGGCCTGCCTGAACTATGGAAAGGCCTTGACAATGTTAAGCGGCCTTGACAATGTTAAGCGACCTTGATTGAAATTAATAGTGTGCCTACTCCAGCCCATACTGGTTTGGCTCAGTGGTTAGAGCGCTGGCCTGCAGACTGAAGGGTCCCGGGTTTGATTCTGGCCAAGGGCAGGCACCTCAGTTGCAGGCTTGTGGCCCCACCCCCAGCAGGGAGCATGCGAGAGACAACCAACTGATGTGTCTCACATCTATGTTTCTCTTTCTCTCCCCCTTCTACTCTCTCTGAAAAGCAATGGAAAAATATCCTCAGATGAGGATTAAAAAAACAAACAAAAATAGTGTGCCTATTCTAGCTTCATAAGCTTTTCTTTTGTGCTTCAAATGTCTAGAATTTGTTAAAACCTACTGCAAAAGTGGAGTGTCAAACCAAGTTGATGAGTGAAGGGAGTTATCACAAAATGGAGTAAGCTCAGTATTTAAAAAAAAAAAAAATTTATTGATTCTTTAGAGAGATAGAGGGAAGGAGGGAGGGAGAGAGAGAAAAACATCAATTTTGTTCCACTTATTTATGCGTTCATTGGTTGCCTCTTGTATGTGCCCTGACCAGGGATCAAACCTACAACCTTGACCTATGTATGGGACAACGTTCTGACCAACTGAGCTACTGGCTAGGGCTGGAGTAAGCTGAGTGTTAAGAGCAGAAAAGGTTTGCCCAGCTGGTATGGTTCAGCGGTTGAGCATCAACCCATGATCCAGGAGATCAAGATTCAATTCCTGGTCAGGGCACATGCCTGGGTTGTGGGCTCGATCCCTGGCAGGGGGTGTGCAGGAGGCAGCTGATTAGTGACTCTCATCATTGATGTTTCTCTCTCTTTCTCTCTCTCTACCCCTTCCTCTCTCTGAAGTCAATAAAAATATATTTAAAAAAAGCAGAAAAGGTTTCATAGTAATTCTAGTAAGTGATTAAGTTTGTAGGGTAATTCACAACTTTTGGGGTGCTAATATGCTGTATTTGGGACTATGTGGAATTTGATTATAGAAGGCTGAACCATAAGGGCTAGGAAATAATCTCTGTTAAATACTGATATTTGGCATCCAGTTCTGGACCCCACATACTTAAGAGAGGATAAAGATGATTAATAAGTTAAAAAAAATTATCATTATAAGTTTTTGAAAAAAGGAAATATATATATATATATTTTTAAATATATCTTTATTGATTTCAGAGAGAGGAAGGGAGAGGGATAGAAACATCAGTGATGAGAGAGTCATTGATCAGCTGCAGCCCGCAACCCGGGCATGTGCCCTGACCGGGAATCGAACCCTGATTGCCTGGATCCTAGATCGATGCTCAACCGTTGAGCCACGCCAGGCCGGGCAGGAAAGATTTTTTTCCTAGAGAAGGAAAAGCTTGATTGTCATCTTCAAGTACAAGAACAGTTTCTGCCAGGGGGATTTTGATTAATTGTTCTTCATGTACTTCAAAGACTTAAAAGGAAATGGGCTTAAATTGAAAGAGGAGTAATTTTAATGAATATGAGGAAAGGTTTCTTGATCTTCAAAGTTGAGAAAAATTTGAATGACTGCTAAATCAGAGTGTTGAGTTTCTGACTGTTTCAGTTATCTATTACTGAGTAACAAATCATCTTAAGACTTTTAGTGGCTTCAAATGACAACCGTTTTATTGCTCATAATTCTGTGGGTTAGTAGTTCAGGAAAGAGGCACATATTGCTTTGCTCTATATGATGTTGATTAGACTGGAGGATTTATCATGGCTTCACTCAAATATCTGGGGACTCAGTGCTGGCTGTTGGCAGGGACATCTTGGTTCTCCTCCATGAGGTCCATTTCTCTCTTGGCCTCTCATCACTCATTAATCTAGATCGGGCTCCTTTTACTCAATGGTTGGCTTCCAAGGGACCATAATGGAAGCTGCAGGGCCTCTTAAGGCTTAGACCTGAGAGTCATACATCATCACTCTTGCCCCATGCTTTTGGTTGAAGTAAGTCACAAGTGTAGCCCACATCCAAGGGGAGGGGATACGGACAAGGGTAGATTGTCAAAGTCACACTGCAAAAGGGCATGCAGTATGGTTGGGATCATTGTCACCAATTTTAGAAACAATTTACCACACCAACCTTAGAGATTTTTTAATGAGAGAATAATCAATACATGTTTATTAAATAGGTAGTTTGGGCATATGATTTATGAACTTGGCTGCATATCAGAGTCATCTGGAAGCTTTTTATAAGCATGGATTCCTTAGGTACCATACATGTGAATCGGTGTCTCCTAAAGGTGTTGGCACATAAGAGACACTCTGTCCTTTCTCTCAGGGAACTATCAGTAAAATGACAATGGGGTTTGGGGGAGAGAACAAGACAGATAGGTATAATATTTAAGGTAGAATGGTAGGTGCTTTAAGATAGGCTTACTTGTCTGCTTCCAGGGCTTGGCTGAACCCTCTGGCTGGCATGCTCTACCTCTAGTCGGCCTAGTGTAAGTCATATCTCATTCAGTTAGCACTTCATCAAAGGAGTATTTCTTGATGCTTCACTTATTTTTTCTCATAGTTTCTAGCACTTTTTCCTTCATAGCATTTTTTAGGTTATAAGTAAATATTTGCAATTCTTTGACTGATGTGTAATAGACAGAATATGTCTACTTAGCTTTCCAGTATCTAACATAGTGCCTGCCTCATAAAAGGAACTCAGTAAGTATTTATTGAATGAATAAGTGGTTGATTGAAAGCATGAATGAGTGAAGGGATAGTTTAATTCAGTTTTAAAGGGTGATTAGAATTTTGGACAGGTAGAGCAAATGAATGGGAAAATCATAGTTCTGAAGCAGAATGTGTGGATTATATTGCTCATATAATTTCAGGATATTGGAGGAACTGGTTTGGGAAGATATGAATGTTTGATTTTGAGTGTACTTGGTATGCTAAATTTGGGATCAGGATATCTAGCAGGCATTTAGAAATGAGGTACTGAGATTGATTACAAATATTTAGATTTGGAGTTATCTGAATGAAGACTATGGAATCTATTCATTCAGCGAATACTTATTTGAGCTTCCATTGTGTGTCAGACAATTGTGTTGTAAGGAAGGTGAGCTGAAGTCTGACTGATAAGGAACTAACTTTGTGAAAAGAGCTGTGGACAGTGTTCCAGGAAGGAAAGGAACCACAAGTGTGTAAGCCTGGGGCAGTAAATAATTTATTATTTTTGAGGAACTGAAAAGAGATCACCAAGGGCTTAGAGTGAGGTGAAGGTAGAGGGAGAACAGCATGAAGTCAAGTGAGAAAGGTAGGTAGGGCACATGGGGCCTTTGTGGGCCACATAGGGAGTCTAGACTTTGCAAAAAAGCATGGTGGGAAAACATATGAAGGCGTATAAAGCAGGAGAGTAAAAAGCAGGGTATATTTTTAAAAATGTAAGTTTATCCTGATTACTGTGTAGAGAATAGAGTGGCAAAGAGTGGACCACTGGGTAGGTGTTTGCTGTAGTTCTTGGGAAAGAAAGTGGCATATAAGGCAAGGTATGGTAGTGGACATAGTGAGAATGGGATATTTTTAAAATGCAAAACCAATAGAATTCACTAGAGAAGGAAAGGAAGAAGGGTTAATACGTGGCCCTAGGGGATATTTAGGGGTCAAAAGAAGGAACCAGGGAAGGACAGGGAGGAATATTGGTCTTTGAAGTCAAAGGAGAGTCAGGCGTTTTCAGTGGTAAATGAAGGGGAAAAAGGAGCCTGTGAGAAATACTGAAGGAAGAACATAGATAGATCATTGGTGCATGGGGGAGGTCATAAAGGTTGAGGACTTATGAAAAAGCCAGGCATTTAGCCATTAGAAAATATCATAGGTGACTTTGAAGAAAGGGCTTTCAGTACGGTGTGGAGTTAATGAACAAGTGTGTGATGTGAAAGTGGAGGATTAGAGAAAACGGGAGGTGGTGGAGCAGAGACTTCACTTTGTGCAAACTTGCACAGAGAAGTATGTGTGAAGGCAGGTGTTTCAGAACTTATGGACCAATATTTACTGAGCATCTACTCTGTGCTAGGAGCTATACTAAGTCTATTCTATTTATCTTTGTCTTTGAATAGTTTGCCGAAAAATGTAGTGACCTCCAAAATGAATTTCCAAATTCTAGGAGTAGGTAAGACCTTCCTTTGGGGTATGGGAAGGAAATATTAGAAGTAAGTTTTTCTGTATTTTTATCTTACCCTTTGAAATTTTAGTGTTTTATTTTTTAAAAATATATCTTTATTGATTTCAGAGAGGAAGGGAGAGGGAAAGAGAGAGAGAAACATCAATGATGAGAGAGTCATCATTGATCGGCTGCTTCCTGCATGCCCCTGACTGGGGACTGAGCCTGCAACCTGGGCATGTGCCCTGATTGTGAATCGAACCTTGATCTCCTGGATCCTAGGTTGATGCTCAACAGCTAAGCCATGCCTGGCCGGGCTAATGTTATATTTTAGATAGAACACAGTATATTTGTATAGTGGTACTTGTCTACTTTGCTGTAATATATCGATATGTTGGAGATGTGCTAATTTTTAAAAAACTAAATGATGGTTAAAAACAATGGATTCTACTGGTCTAGTGAATAAAGGAGAGTTTTTGAGATGGAGAGAAAAAAGAGGCAGAGAGCCCGGCTGATGTGGCTCAGTGGTTGAGCATCGACCTGTGAACCAGGAGATCACGGTTTGATTCCTGGTCAGGGCACTTGTGCCCGGGTTGTGGGCTTGATCCCCAGTAGGGGACATGCAAGAGGCAGCTGATCAATGACTGATCATTGATGGTTCTCTCTCTTTCTCCCTCTCCTTTCCTCTCTCTGAAATCAATAAAAACATATTAAAAAAAAAAAAGAAGAGAGAAGGATGGGAAATCTACATGCAAAGTAGTTTGCACATTGTTTTAAACCTCTTAAGAACCCTGTGAAGTTATTTTCGCCATTTTACAGACAAGAAACTGAGGACTGGAATTTAACTTGCCCCAGGTCACACAGCTAGTTAAGTGGTAGCTTGAATTTGAAACCTAGTCATCTTTGAAAGCCTTATCACCTCACTTATTCTTTTCCCTCTTTATCTGCTTAATGATTTTTCATGTTTTTCCATCTAATTCTCAGTGATTCTATAAGGAATATTAAAATATGCATTTTGCAATTGAGGAACCTGAGGCACAGATGGAACAATTAGTGCAAGGCCACGTATCTAGTATATGGCAACCACTAAACTGATTCCAGTGTTCTTTCTACTGTACCCACTGTTGCCTCAGAATAAATGGATGGAACTTGGTTGTTTTGGTAAAGTAGCTGAGGGGGTTTCTAGTTATCCGACAAAGAAGTGGAAGAGGGGATGGGGTTGGAAGATTACTTTAGACAAAGTAGAAAACAGTAATAGTTCCTATTTGTGGCGCACTTTGTGGTGTTAAGGCATTAATTACCTCACTTAGATGCTCAGTTTTATTTATTTTATTTTTAATTTTTAAAAAATATATCTTTATTGATTTCAGAGAGAGGAAGGGAGAGGGAAAGAGAGAGATAGAAACATCAATGATGAGAGAGTCATTGATCGGCTGCAGTCCGCAACCCGGGCGTGTTCCCTGACTGGGAATCGAACCCTGATCGCCTGGATCCTAGGTCGATGCTCAGCCGCTGAGCCACGCCCGGCTGGGCTAGATGCTCAGTTTTAACAGGTGTGGAAAATGAAGTTTAGGTAATTTAAGGGCTATGACTAAAGTCACACAGGAGGACTGAGTTCTGACTCCAGGCCCCCTGTCTTAAACCCTGTACAACAACAGTGCTCTTCGGAAAGTTGATGTGGAGACATCAACTGGAGGTGAATAAAGGATTTCTAAGCCCAGTGATAGCTTGGTCCCCAGTGTATGAATTTGTTGGGAACCCAGTAAATAAAGTCTTGTAACTTTTCTGAGGCTGGGGAGGGAAGGGGAAGAGAGGGGAAGAAAAACATAGAATAAGAGTTTAATAAATCAGAGAAGGGCCTCACAATGCAGGAATGGCAGATGGCCATGGATTGTGTTGTTAGGAAAATTTCTTTTAAATTCTTAAATAAATTCTGAAAATAAATTTATTGTGGTTCTGTTTGGTGCAAGGTATATTGGGATATGGAGGAAAGAATGCAAAGATTGATAGGATGGGATCTTTGACCTCTAGAAAGGTTAGAGAGGGAGATGCAGTGCTTCACCATAGCCCATGATCTAAGGGTGTAAGAGAGGTGGAAAGTAGAGAAGTAGTATACATATTGGCTTGTTGTGGATTGAGGGAGGCATTATGTAGGGCTGGCCTGGTGGGTGCCACCTAGCTTCTCTGTAGTATACATATTGGCTTGTTGTGGATTGAGGGTGGCATTATGTAGGGCTGGCCTGGTGGGTGCCACCTAGCTTCTCTGTAGTATACATATTGGCTTGTTGTGGATTGAGGGTGGCATTATGTAGGGCTGGCCTGGTGGGTGCCACCTAGCTTCTCAGGAAAACCTCTGAGGGTTTTGGTTACTGTGCTTTAGGTCTGGTTCTTAGGTCACAACATGTATTCTGTTTTGCACCTGAAAATGATCAGTGTTTGGGAGACAGGATTCTATTTAGACTTGAGTGACTGTGCTCAGAAAAGAATGCCAATTTTTTATTTTAGAGCGAAGGATTCCTTTCCTGTTAACAGGATTCTGGATTTTGCTAGGATATTGCTTTTCAATATCAGAGATCTGAGAATGAAATGTAATGATATCAAGCTTGCTTGGTGAGCATGGAATAATATGATAGAATAGTTTGTGGGGAAGGATACAGTTACAAAAAAGCTAAGATTATTGATTGCTTACTATATGCCAGGTATTGTACTAAGTGCTTTGCATACAGCAGGACATTTAATTCTCCCAGTGTACCTCCTGCAAAGTAGACACAATTATCCTCAATTTATAAATGAGGAAACCAAGGCTGTCTCCAAACTGGTAAGAGGCTGAACTAAGATGGGTACTAAGTCTTTGACTCTGAGTCCATATCCCTGACTGCTACTGTGTGCTGTTCCCATTTAAGCTTCATGACAGAACCTAATCCTGCCACAGAGAAGGTGATGTGTCACCGATCCCCAGTATTTCTCTGCCTTGGGTGATTCTGGAGTCAAAATAGCCTCAGTTTGTTTGTTTGTTTGTTTGTTATTAGATTTTTCTAAGTTTCTTTGTTAACCACACTTTGATGCGGTAATGTTTTTTGTTTAAATATACTAATACCATCAGCCAAGCCGTTTTGTTCTCCTCTCTTATATTTGGTTTGGAAGACACTGTATCCACTTAGAGGGACTTTACATATCTGCACATACACATTGGTTTTGTGTTGATTTTATTTTCTTAATTTTATGGGTTAAGTTACGAGATTCCTCCAGCTCCTAACTTGTCAACCTCCCCCTGTTCCCTGCCTCCTTTTCCTCTGGATTTAAATTCAAATTCTGAGTCTGATTTTGAAATTCTCAGTCTGGCTCCATCCGGCTATTCAATTTAGCCATGGCTGTCTGGATCACTATTATTATTATTACCATCCCTCTCTTTGTGCCCACTTATGTCTCAAATCAAATCCAGTTATTCACTGTACCTGTATGTCCTTGATTTTCCTACTTGGGTGTCCTTGGTTCTGTTGTGTTTTTGGGCTTCGAATCTCATTCTGTCTATGAAGCCTCCATCTCTGATCCCTCACTGGGAGTAATCACTTCCTTCTCTGGGTCTCATAGTAAAGGATTCTTTTATGTCTCCTTTATGGCACAATACGCCTTCTGCCATATATTTCAGTTGTTGGTGTACGTGCCACTATCTCTCTTACTAGACCATAACCTCATTGTGTAGATCTATCTGGTTGACCTTGTATCTCCCCTTGTGTCTGGTTCAGTTCCCCACACATAATGGGCATTTGATATCTGTCGGATGAATGGATGGATAGATGAATGAATGAATGAATGAATAAGCAGAATTTGAGATTTAAGTTTCTGCTCATTGGTTTAGATTTCTTCTCCCTTTGCTTTTTTCTTCCTTTTTCATTTCCTTTTCATTTAAACTTGCCGTCCTTTCTCTTACACTGACTCAGAACTTGTTTTCACCACTCCCTTTTCTTACCCAGATTTTGCCTCATTCTTTTCCCATTAGCAGTCACTGTGTGGGAGTGCCACATGCTGCTGGTCAGATTTTCTCCATCTTTTTGTGGTTCTATTCTCTTCAGGAATCATATGACCAGTGTGATTGCATTAAGATCTTAAAAGGATCTGTTTAAAGAAAAATCCTTAAAGTTTGCTAGTCTGTTGCTTTCAAGTGGGAAACTTTCTGATCCACATTTCAAGGGAAAGGGAAAGGGAAAAAAATTCTTGGTTACTTGGGAGGTGGATCAATGCATGTACATTCACACTGTGGGTTGTGGGATGTTAGAGGCATCCTATTTGGCCATAGGAATAATGCAGGAAGCCACAGAAGCTTCTGCTAACTGTTAATGTTGAATCCCTGAATTTTTTCTACAGCTGGAAGAAACATTAGAGATTAGTGTAGTCCAACCCTCCTATTTTCCAGATGAGAAAACAGACCCAAAGAGGCTAAATGACAAGTCCATAAAAACTGGGATATTCGTTTCCTAGTGTTTATTCCAAATGCTGAATATGACTTGGGGGAACCACTAGCTCTTTGAAAGCAATGGAAGTTTCACTTGTAGTGGAGGCATCAATCTCTAAAACTGACGGCTTTTGCAGTACTGAAAAGTAGACTGGGGTTGGTAGCAGGTTGGATCACTCTGGGTGGTTCCCATCTGGGAATCTACTCAGTGGGGACTGGCTGACAGAAATCTGTTCCTTCTACATTTGAAAAGAGTCCAACATTTAATAGTAAAAACATATCCATTTTTTCTTTTTTTCCCAGCCCTCATAATTCTAAGTTTTGTTTCAGGCTTAATTTTCTTATCTCAGCAGTTTTTTTGTTTTTATTGTTTACTCTAGGTCAGATGCTAGTAGAAGCATGGGAAATCTAGAAACTGTCTAAGAGGCCCATGATTGTGCTTTTTAGGTGACTCTTTTATCTGACACATAGAATAATGTGTTTTATTGTCATTGAAATACTGTCCAATGAACCAGTTGTTGGTAGATATGAAAGTTTACCTACCTGTTTGTGGCTAGGGAGCAGCAGTGTATAGAGACAGCCTAGAACAGGAAGTCCAGTGCAAACAGGATGTGCTTGTCTTTACTGTAACTTGTGTACCTGTGTTTTGAAACTTGATGTGGTTAAAAAGACTTCGAATATTTGAGCATGGCTAAATAAGTCTGTTTCTGGTTTGAAAAGGAGCTAAGGCATCTAGGCCTTTACTGCCCTTGCCTAAATACATGTGCACATCTTTCTTCTAGGGGTCAGGTCTTTCTTCCTGATGCATGGTGGGTTTTCCTAGCTTACGTCATTATTACATCCATATGTTTTATAAAATGAAACCACTGACTTGACTGCTGATCTGGTTATTCTTTGTAGCTGTGGGATTCAAGCTGTGCTTAGCTATTTTTTAAAAATAACAATAGAAGAGCTTAGCGTAGAATTCACCAGCCTTTTAAATTATAGTTTCCTTTTGTTGGATTCCAGCATTTCTAGCACATTTTTTGAGTGTTTCCTGTGTTCCTAAACTAGGTAGTTTACAAATTACCCCAATTTTAGTCTTTGAAAATTTTCTTGAGGGTTGAAGCCTGGATCTAATGCTAACTGCTGAACTGTTATACCCCTAGGCAAGTTTCTGGAGAAGAGATTAAATAAGTAATTTGCTTGGGGGTCATTCAGCTGGTAAACAGTGTTAGGATCCCCTGTTTTTTGAACCCCCCCCCCCCCATTCCTCATTGTTTCCCACTGTGAATTTGCTTTGTTATGTCCATCAGGGGGTTGGATTGGCTCTAGAATAACCACCTGTGGGGAGTAATCTTGGGATCTTTGTGGGTTATTATAACTGCTTGAGTTATTTCAGAACAGGTCCATTCTGATGGTCTCAAACCATAAGCTAATGAATGTGGGGCAGGTAAAGGTCTGGGTCCTATTTTTTGTACATTTTGTATCCTTGCCACATTGCAGAGAAGGCTATCCGTTTACTTTATAATTCCAGGAGTAAATTGGTAAAGTAATAATAGCACATTTCAACGCCGATGAGAATAGCATTACTTCCCAATATTAGCACAGGTGCCTTTTTTTTTTTACAGCTGTTTTTTTCCTCAGGAAAAAAGGAGTGGAAAAGATGAGCCACTTTGCACTGTGTTGTGGAATATCTAGGAGACCAGGTTAAGCACATGTGTTCACAAGGAGAGAATATGGTGATAGTACAGAGGTTTTCTTTGTGATACGAGGCAAACTAGAAATCTCCATTTCTGCTTCTTGGGATAGGTACTGGGCATCACACATCCTGGCAGGAGCAGAAAACATTTCAGAAAGTCAGCATAATTTTCAGATTGAGATAAAATATTAAACTAAGCCAAAGGTCTGTGAAGGAAGGGGGTGGGTAATCTGAATTCACCCAGGGTTTATCGCAAAATCCCATCGGACTTCAGTGCAGTGCAAGCAGTTATGGAGCACCAGGTGGGGGGCAGAGGTGTCTGTTTAATTCTCAGAATTTGGTGGACAAGAGGAGTTGAAGAGCTAAGGGAGAAAGTTTAAATTGGCTAGACTGGGAAAACTGACACTGGGGTAGAATTGGGAAGAAATTTAACAGCCTAAAGCTGCATCAAGGATAAACCACTTGTGACCACCTCCGAGAGGAGTTCTTCGGGGATTAGAAAATTAACAGCTATGGGATGGGCTGGATTCATTCAGTTCTTGGAATGTCATTGGAAAATTTTATTGAGTCTGATTAAAGGTATCATCATATTTAACAAAAAGGTAGATAGAGGATAGAGCAGATACATTTTGTCACTTTAAAGAACCTTAAAAAATATTTTCTTAAAGTTATAGCCAACTTATATTGAGCATCTATTATGTGCTAGGCTTTAAATGCTACCAGATCTAGAGACTTTGTTCATTCTCTACACCACAGCTCATTTGGCTGCAGTAACTTGTGCAGTCCATTTTGGAAAGGTAAAATGCCTAGTTTTGATCCTAGAGAGAATGCATATCTTGAAGTGCTGCCTTTTCCTGGGGCATAGGAGTGCCAGAAATCCTCTCCCCTAGTCCCTGGGCTGTGAACATTTTTTATCCTGGTTACCAAGTCACAGTGCTTCTTCCCTCAGAAGGTCCATAAAAGCTTATCTGGTAAGTCCTTTTTCTTGCACAAGGAGAGTACGAGGGGGATCAGTCTCTTTATTCTTGATGAGCTTTGTCGTCAGTTTTGATGGAAGAAGGATCTTGTGGTAATTAAACTGCAGGTCTGTTTATTCTGTTTTCTGCATTGTTAGGAGATTTTACTCAGAACTGCTTTCTTTCCTGATTGACTCACCCTTTGGGGCAAAATGCCTGGGCTGAAATTAAATGTGTAGGTTTCTGTGCTGCAGTGTTCAATCTGTCATCTCTCCTAAACTTCACACTAAGAAGCAGCCATTTAATTGGTCAGACCCCGAGGGTGATATTTTGGCACAACTCCATTGGTTAGAATTACTTCTCCCTGAACTTCATAGCAGATGCTGAGGTCCCTCTGCAGATATTTATCATAGACTAGTTGAAACCAGGGATTTTCCAAGAACATTTATAACTTGTGATTATTATGTATGTTTTTCAGTTGTTTACAACAGTTACACTTCAGGAAAATAATTCATTTATTACTGGTGGCAAATGAAATCTCTCTCTTTCCGTCCCCTAATTCATATTGTCATTTTAACACTTTATGCTCCATGACCCTCCGCTGTTCTATTTCATACATCCTTTTGTCATGTTTGTCTTTCCACCTTGCTTGTTCTGTGCGAGGCAATAGCAACAAGCAAAACTCTGCTTAGACCTGGATGTATCTGGTAGAGGACTGTCTCTTTGATTTATAGCATTTATTTTCTCTATTATTTTACTTCTCTATTTTCTCTATTATTTTTGTGCATTTTTATTTGTATCCTTTGCAATTCTCATCACAGCACCATTCCAAGCCCAAGCCCCAGCCCCTGGATGGCACTGAAGCCTTCCCTGCCTTTTGATGTAGGGAAGGGTTGGAAGTGATGATCTTGTTCATCTTCAAGGCTCTCCCTTTCTGGTTTCTAATGCTATATTAACCGTGAATTTTAATGTTTTTTGTTACTTTTAGAAATAGTCTAAAAGTAACAGACTATTAGTTACCATTCTTATTTCTCAAGTAATTTAAAAATTACCTTCAGCATGTATGAAGTAGGCATTACTATTGCGCTTTTTCTTACAGGTATTTATGTGATTATATGTGTTTAAACCCCATAATTCACCCTGGAATCATGATTGTGGAGTTTTCAAACATGACTGCCCCCACCAAAAAAACCCTCTAATGCTATTACCATAAGTAATACCTCAACAAACACCTGGTGATCCCATTTATCTGGCACTAAGGCTGGGGCTAAGCTGTAAAGTAGACTCACTCTTGTTTCCTGTTTCACTTTCCACTCCTAACCATGGGAGATGAATACTTTAAAAAGAATCATACAGATTGTTAGGCAGTTGTTAAATCCAGTGCCACTTAAATGCTCATCCTCTCAGAATGTCATCATGCAATGCAGAGACCTTGCCTGTTTTTGTTCTTGGAATGCCCAGCAGCTAGGAGAGGGTTTGGCAGACAGTATTGCTAAATAATTAGATGAATGAATTAAAGTTATCGGGAGGTGTACAAGATGCCATGAGAGCACGGACAGGGTCAGAGGTTTCCCCGAGGAAATAAGCGCCACATGTGGGAGCTAAGGTGGGAACAGTGGTGAAGGCTGATAAAATAGCTTGAGGGAGCTTCCTGGAGCCAAAATAAGCTTGGCATTTGAGGGACTGAAAGAATGAAATGGTAGGATAGCTGGAGCTAAGAGTAGGGAGAGGGAGGTCCTGAGCTCTAAGGATTTACTTTTATTTTTATTTAATGGTTACCAGTGAAAATATTAAAAGGAGAGTAATAGAGCATTAGTTGTAGTTGACACAATTAGATCAAAAACCCCTACTCAGCTGGAACAAAGCTGGGCTAGAATAGAAACTGAAACACATCCTAAACGTCGATTGATGGCCTTATCTTTAGAAAATTGGGATCTGTCTATAGCACCTGTACCCTGAAGTTGTAGTAAGTAGGAAATGACTTACTGGATGTATTAATTGAAATGCTGGGGGTTTTCAGGGATGTTTTTTCTGTCTATTCCACCTGTTACAAGGTTCTGCAGTTTTGAAAGGTTGGCTTGGTGGGTAGGTACCCATTTTTGGTGTCCCTAAGAAGGTAATAGAAACTAGTATTAAATATTTCCTCCCTGCTAGCCACTTTAGCTCACTTCTCTTGTCTTCTCCCATAGTCCATTAACCTTGCTCAGAGAATTTCTAATGCTAAGGGTAGGGAGTATGGATGATGAAAGAAGACCCTTTCTTTCTGTAGGACTACAAATTAATTAAAGAACTTGGACTTACATTCTGTCACTGTCTAGCTGTGTGCCCCTGGTCCAGTTACACAACCTTCTTCATTTACAAAATGAGCATTTTAATTCTGATTTTTGCAGGATTATTGTATTAAATGAAACAATAGATGCAAACATAACAACTCCCTTGGCACATGGTAGGTGTTTTGTAGTGTTTTTACTTTATTCTTAAAAAATGAAATTTTCTAGGATCATCTGAGAAGGGACTTCAGGACCCCTGAGTTGGAATAACTCCACCAATTTTCCTCTTGTCTTCTGCCTGAAATAACAGCACAGCAGATTCTGTCTCTCACCTAAAGCTTCCAAAGCTTTGGTCATTTTAATTAAAGTATTACTTGGGAAGTGGAGAGAGGAGGCTTAGCCTGAGCCCTAGTATCTTTGAAATCTTTACCATGTCAGTGTGAATGGAGGCTCTGGAAACTGATTTGGAGAGAGGCAAATATTTAACATTAGTCCCATGCCTTATGATAATGCCTGCCATTTACTGAATGTGCAGTACTGCCTTCTGCTCTTTTTGTAAGATTGAAAGTCTGGTAACTTGCCTAGTACTTGCCTCATACCTTGAACCAGAAAAGGTATGCTCTCTCTTCATACTGAGCACCTATTCTCTCTCCAGCCTGTGATGTGTTAGGTGCATCCATTCCTGTTATACTGAAGCTCAGGGAGGCAACTTTCTGAAGCTCATTCAGTTACTCTGTGTTAGAGCCAGGATTTAAGGTCAGATCTGACTGAGTCTAAAACCAAAGTAAAGCATTTATTTGGGAACTTTTTTTTTTTTACTGTTCTGTTTTCTAAAAATTTAGCCCTAAAACAAAATTCTTATCTAGGAAATATGCATTATCTATTACCCACATCCAAGGACTACTTTGGAGGGTGGAAAATGTGTTAGGTTTTAGAGCCTTAGGGACTGTTTCCTTTGCTGTGTTCCAGCCTTGAGAAATACCCTTGTTTATGTCCAGCCAGCCCATATACCACTTCAACAGGGCTGTTGATCTCATTTAGGCCTTGGGTTCTAAAGTTCTACAGTATACATGTTGCCTCTGTGACTTAGGTGTTCTGAATTCTTTATTCTCAAATAAATAGCTCAGAAATAATCTCAGTATCACAGAGAACATGCTTCATTGTCCCACATCTAGCAAGTGAGACCAGTCTGTAGTATGGTTTACTCCATGGGTTGCTTACTTACGAACACAACAGTGCTCTATTTGATGCTCATCGGGTTGTCACCAGCATTGTAAATCTTCCCCTTCTGAGGTGGACACCCTGGGCAGGTTTATTGGAAAATTCCAGTTACCATTCTGAAATTCTGTTTTGAATTAAATAGTTTCCAGGGTGTTCAAGTTTCTTTTCAGACTAACTTATTTTTAAAAGTAAGCAGCCTTCCAAGTGGAGAGATGATTTTAAATTTCAGGTGAGTTCTCAGGGTAATGATTGATTCTTTATTGTGTGGGTGATGTGATCAGCTGTGCCAGAGCCCCTACCCAACCCAGTGCCTTGGGTGGTAGGAAAATCAAGCTCAGGGTAAACAGAGAGAGAGGGACATTGGGTTTTCTAGCCAATCTTCACAATTGAACGTCTAGGCTGTTGTCGTTTTAGAGTTGTAAGTTATAATTTAATGGTAGTTTATTTTAATATGCTATTTATGGAGCACTTCCTATAGGTTAGACACTTCATGTATGTTACTTCTCATCCCTACAATTACCTTCCAACAGGAGAGGTATTATCTCTCTTATATAGGTGAGGAAACAGACTTTAAAAGCTTAAGTAATCTGCCCAAGGTTAGCTACCCTTTTTTTTATAGTGTACGTTCAATTTCTTTTTAAAAAAATTGATTTTAGAGAGAGGAAGGGGAGGAGGGGAGAGAGAGAGAAACATTGAGAGAAACATTGACTGACTGCCCCCTGCACATTCCCCAACCGGGGATCGAACCCACAACTTGGGTATGTGCCCTAACTGGGAATTGAACCCATGACTTTTTGGTGCATGGGACAATGCTCCAACCAACTTAGCCACACTGGCCAAGGCAGCTAACCCCCCACCCCCCCTTTTTTTTTAAAAAATATGTTTTTATTGATTTTAGAGAGAGAGGGAGAGAGAAACATCAACATTGATTGGCTGCCTCCTGCACACCCCCTGCTGGGGATCGAGCCTGAAACCCTGGCATGTGCCCTGATGGGATTCGAACCGTGACCTTCTGGTTCATAGGTCGACACTCAACCACACCAGCCAGGCACTACCCTTTGTTTTTGATGAGGGACCTGTTTTTTTTTTTCGTAGTCACTTTATGTCACTATAAATACTGAAAAATGCTTTGGGTCCTAAGGAGAGATAACTAGTACTTGCTTCATTGGCTATATTGATAAAATACTGAATGTTCCTTTGACCTCAGTTTGTTCATTCCACAAAGTATTTGAGTGTCTACTGTAAAGTGACAGTGTGCTAGATGATGCGGGTAAAAAAATGAAGATGAAATAAATATAATTATAGATGGCGATAGTTATGAAGGAAACTAAAAGGGCAGTGAGAGTGTGACTGAGGAGGAGGACTCTAGGCAGTATTCAAGTTGAGACCTGAAGGACGATGAACAGGGAGAACAGGTGCAGAGACCCTGGGCAGGAAGGAGCTTGTGTGCTTGCAGATCTGAAAGGACACCACGGCTCGAAGCTCAGTGCGTGCTGAGGAAAGGAGCAAGACGTGAATTGGAGAGGTAGGGGCTGATGGCACACACAGGGCCTTCTTCATGTAAGGGGTTGGAATTGTTACTCTCAAATGCAGTGGGAATCCGTTAAAGAGCTTTAATTGTGTGTCTTCTGGGGGGAGGAGGGAAGTGGATGATGCCTTGTGGAGAAAGAGTTGGAGAGGGCCAAGAACTGAAGCTTGGAATCTAGTTAGGAGGTTGTTCTAGACTGGAAATCCAGCAGAGCACAAAGTCCCTGCCCTCATGGATTTTTTATTTCAGTCAGGTGACACAGTTAACAGATAAGCAAATAATATTAGCTAGTACTAAGTTCCATGCATGAGATTAGAAAGTGACGTTTAGACTGGGGTGAATGACAAGAAGGAGCCAAGCATGTGATGTTATGGAGAGAAGAGTCCAGGCAGAAATCCAGCAAGTTCAAAGGACCTAAGGAGGGAAATGTAATAGATGAGAGATGGTGATTTAGATCACTGTTGGGGGCAGGAGAGATGAGATAGGAATTTATGAATCTTCAGCTTAAGCATGGTATTGAAAACCACTGATTGGGGATCTCCTTGGGGAAGGGGAGAGTGTGGCATGGAGAAGGCACCACAGACGGCCTAGGCACTCCCAACATTTAAGAACAGAGGGAGGGGAAGAACCAGCAAAGAAGCTTTAAGGTAGGAGGGAAGCCAAGGGTGCAGAGTTCTGGAAGCTCAGAAATGATGATTAGGGAGAGTGTTTCAGGGAGGAGGGAAGGAGGGTCACTGTGTCCAGCACTGCAGGGAGGTTAAGATGAAGGTAGAGAAGTGTCGCTTGGACCTGGCCACTTGGAATTCCTTGGTGATCTTGCAAAGAGTAGGTGGACTGGAGAAGGCTGAAGAGTGAATTAGAGGTTGAGGAAGTAGAGTCAAATATTTGGAGAAATTTTTATGTAGAGGAGAGTAGAAAAAAGGGCCCCTACTGAGGAGCGGGGGACATAGGGTCAAAATGGTTTTCTTTGTTACTGTTCTTTACAAATTACAAATATTATCCTAGATGCTTTCAAAACCTCTCATATAAACTTTTAATTGAAATATAACTAGAGAAGTTCACAAATTGTAAGTTAGGGTTTGATGAATTAATAGGCTTTAGGGTCTAAGCGACTTACGTTTAAATTCTGACTTATTATCCATTAGCTGTGACCTTTCACAAGCCACTTAACTTCTCTAAACCTTGCTTGTCTCACCTAAAGATGGGAAGAACTAGTCTGCCTTGCTGGAATTGTGAGGGTCACACGAAATAACATGGAGTAGTACCCAGCTCAGTGCCTGGCAGATAAGAAGCATTCTTCCAATGAATGGCTACTTTCTTCTTTACTTGTTAAAATATGTAATTATTTATCAGTTATTTCAAAGAGGCATAGCTAAGCCATATTGCTAGGCTTTTCATAGCTTTTCCTTTCAAAGGCATTGCAATTGTACTTTAATTGCCTTTTATGGATAATATACAAGATGAAGCAAAGCCCATTCTGTATTAATGATCCATAACGTGGGGTACTTTTCTGTATGCACTTAGAGCATAGATGCTTTTAATAATTCCAGGAATACAGTAGTGACAGTAGGCAAACCACTCTCAATAAATTGGAGATGATTCTGTAAGGCTTGCTATCTAGCCATTTTCTGATTTGCCCTATCAGAAAGGTACTTCTTTGAGGATTGGGGGCATTTTAATTAGGTATTTTAAAAGGATTTTTATAAAGTCTTATACAGTGGATTCACCATAAGTGTGTTAATTCCAGAATGTTGCTGTCTCTGAATCCATGTGAAGCCTGTTGTTGCAGCGGTACCTTGGCACACAGACCAGTTAATTAAAGTCACAACAGATTGGATGAGAACCTTGGGGACTTGACTTTACTCTGTAGATTTTGGTGATTTGCAAGGTGGTTTTGGAGTTGCTCTGCATGCCAGCACTAATTTTACTAGGACACTGACATTCTGACCCTTCTATGCCACAGGTCCATTTGAACCCTTCTCTCCTCCATGGGAAAGCCCATGGCAAGCACTGATCCACTTAAAATTATTTGACTTGGTCAGGTGAACAAGTGAAGTGATTGTAGGGAGAAATCACATTACCTCCCCTCTTGCCTCTAACTCTGACTGTACTCACCCTACCTGGGCGAGGCCATTTATCTTACCCTGGGGTTAATGCTGTAATTTTCCTGTTCAGCAGGGCTCAGTCTCCCAAGAAATACCAGCATCCTTATCAAGCTGACAAAATCCCATGTGCTTGCTAGCCATTCTTGCCTCAGACTACAGGATTCTTCCACAAGGAATAGTCAGTTTTCTCGCTCACCCCGTCCTACATCTCTCATTCTTCCCTGTAGGCAAAGTGGGAGAGGAGAGTCTAGCAGTTTTCATACAAACTCAGTAGGACAGTAAGAGACTATATTTGAGGATTAAATCTCCAGTTCCTCTTTTCTGAAGAGGGTGAGGGGAATTGGAGGAGGACTTGTTCTGTTTAGATCAGAGAGGGAAGTTTTTCAAAGTTGTCAACATAGGGAGACTTATACATAACCTCACAGTTGGTTCCACTTTCAGTCCTTTAAGTAACATAATCAGATGCCATGTATGTGAATCTGTTTGGGGCTGAGGGATGAAAAAGTATTCCCAAGAGAAAAGTGTTTAGTTTGTATGGCAATGTTAAAATTACAAACTTTTTTACTCCCTAAAATAACCCGGAGGATAGTTCTTATTTAGGCTTAGGCTTTCCAGTTTGGCAAGAGTACTTTTAACTGACCACATTAGGAAATGTGTCTCTTTGGTGTTTAAATATATGCCAAAAAGAGTAAAAGCCTAGTCTGTTGACTTTGGTAATGTGTTCTGCTTGAGTGAGCAGGTGTGAGGTATTTTAGCACTGGAGATTCTTTCCCCACCTATCCCTTCCCCTAATAACCCCTTCCCCACATATATATGTCCTCAGGATAGTAAGTCTGTTCTTCACCTAAACGTGGGGCTATGGAAGAACAGTGGCAAATTTCAAGTCTTCTCTCAGAGCCAAGTCCTTGTAAGAGCGACCCAGTACTTGCTCAGGCCAAAGCCTTGCTTTCACAGCTCTCCAGAGGCGGCAGTTAAGGTTAGAAACAGAATTGAGAGAGTGAAAGTAGTGCTGAGGCAGATACATTCCCCTGACTCCCAGCTAAGGGAGAGCTTTCTCAACTTTTGTATCAGGATGAGCTATAGTGCTGTACTGGGCCAAAATCCCCTGGGCGCAAGGACCTTGTCAAAGCCACTTTGGTATCCATGTCAAGCAATAGCTGGTGCTCCCTGGGTGCTTATAAAGCTCATGAGCTGAGAGCTAGCCAGTTTTGCTCAGTGGTTAGAGGTCTGGCCTACGGACTGAAGGGTCTCTGGTTTGATTCAGGTTAAGGGCACTTACCTGAGTTGTAGGCTCGATCCCTGGCTGCAGTAGGGACACATGCCAGAGGCAGCTAGTCGATGAGTCTCTCTCACTTCGATGTTTCTCTCTCTCCCTGCCCCCCTCTATGAAAAACAGTGGAAAAAATATCCTCAGGTGAGGATTAAAAAACAAACAAAGAAAGCTCTTGAGCTGAAACAATATACAGTGGGCCAGCTTTGTATTTTCCTACTGATTGTGCCTTACCAGGTAGGTCTGTCCATTGTGGCAAATCCTTATCTCAGGAAAAATTGCAACGTGTATCCGTAGTGTGGAAGAAAAGTGTGTTTTCTCTTGTGGTTAAATATACCACCTCCTCCCTTTTCCTTTTTATTTCATTCCTTCACTTTTCTCTGCTAATGCTATAAGCTTATCTTTGGTTATAGCTTCGCTTCTGTTCCACTTTCTGGTGAAGAAGGTGACTTTTCTCCTGTCCAAACGTGTCCACCCAGAATCTGATCAGTAGGTGTCACTTTTCCTTCTACTCCTGGCCCTTACTCCCATGTATTGCTAGCTTCCTTCTTCTATAATGTCTTAGTCTTTGGGAGTTTCCTCTGCAGTCTTTAAATATGTCTATATTTCTCTTTACCTTAGTGACCTGGATCCTCTTTAGCTCCTTCCTTCTCTCTCCTATTTATAGTCAAAAGTTTCTTGAAAGAATAATTTATCCTTAGAGTCTGGCAAATCCTCACTTCTCATTCACTTTTCACCCTGTGGTTATCTTCCTAAACTGCTCAGGCAAAGAGTATACCCACATTTTTGTAAACTAGGTCTATTGGGCATTTTGCATTTTTTTATTGTATTCTACTCTCTGCGTCATTTGCTAGCATAGATAATTTCTTCTTGAAACTCATAACACTTTCAGTTTTCCTACCTCTGAGCATTCTTCCTTTCTCTGTTCTGCTGGTGGGCTTTCCTCTGCTTTTCCTTTAGATCAGGCCTTCCCAAGGGTTTTCCCAGACCCGCGTCTCTTTTGACCTAGACTGTCCATCAGTCTTCTGCCCCACTCTGGGTTTACGTACTTGTAGAAGGCTGAGGATTCCCAAACCTCATCTTCAGCTGAGACCAAACCCCTTTGTGCTATGTATACATCAGCATGTCCCACTAAAAACTCATCATCTAAACCTGATCCCCTCCTTCACACACAGACACTTGCCTCCTCCTGAGGGCTTTATCTCGGTTATTGATTCCACTGTATGTCCTGTTGTGTAAGTCAGAGACCCTGGGATTCATCCAGGACTATTTTCTTTCTCCCTTCCCCCACCTTTTCAGTTCATTGACACAGACTAATTCTGGCAAAGATCTTGGGACAAGCCCAGAAAGCCAGATGGTAGTTGTGTTGAAACCTCTACGTTTGGCTTTTTGCCTGTGCTTTCCCAGAGAAATTGTAGTTAAAGTATTGTTACTGTGCTATTTAGTGCTTCACAGCCACAGACTGTCCAGATGAGAAAAATGAAGTACAGAAGGTTATGACTTGTTAGAGGTAGGTAACAGCCCATAAGTAGTAAAACAGGGCTTGGAACCTATGTTTTACCCAGATCCTATGTTCTTTGTATTATTACATACTGTCTCAGGTGCTTTTTTCAGCAGATGATTTAAAGAATTACAGAATCCCTCCTTCAGAGGGCTACTACTCCACTGTTGTCTCCATTCTCTTGCCAACAAAGAACTCATATAATTAACTGCTCTTTACTTCATTATTCAGTGTGAAATGTTAATTACAAGTAAGGTAGATTATGTCCCTGTCTTCTGGAAACTTAGAGTCTTCAGGCAAGTAATAGTGAGTCAGAAAGGGATGTGTAGGCAATGGAACGGATGTGTGCTTAGTTAAGATTTAATATTGTATGTGATTCATTTAGTAGTCCTTGTTGAGCCACCTATCTGCAGAGTACTGTATGACTAATGGTCCCTGTTCTCATGGGGTCACAGGCAAGTTCAGGGAATAGGTATTACTTGGACCCGCCTACAAAAGTGAATGAATTATATCACAAGTGTATTGGAGGCAGTGTTGGGAAGCTAAAGAGGCCCTAGAGGCCTAAGGTTATAGCTGTGTGAACCAGGAAGTTACTCCCTTTGCTGGGTTTCTTTCTTTTCCTCTATAAAAGGACCAAGGTTGAACCTGTTGGCTTCTTAGTTCCTTCCTGCTTATTGCATCTTTGAACTATGATTTAACAAAGGCACTTTCAAGATGTCAGGAGGCAGAGCAGAGAGTACTATTTTTTGTGTGAACTGATTACTGAGTAATAACACTAAGTGTTCCATTTAAATGTTTATATTGACTGCCTTGGTCTATTGAGAAAAGCACACTTTTTATCATGGCAGTACTTGGCATTTTAGTGGACTGTCTTGCCATCTTTACATTTTTCTGACATTTGGGAGATTAGCTCCTCTTTGTTTTGTGATCTTAAAAAATCACCAGTCCCCTTGTCTCTAGCGCCTGTATTTGGTATGTAAAATGGGGATGATAATCCAAAACTTTTAAATAAACTCACAGAGGCACTGAGTAAGCAAGGAAGCAGAATTTTACTTGTCGAGCATCTATGTACACAACACTGCTAGGGGAAGGTTGAGACGTTAAGAAGAAGTGGTTGTTGCTTTCAAGGAACGTATGGGTTAGTGGTAGAAAACAAAGGGTGAGCATATCTGTGCAACCAGCTGTTATAGGTGCTGTGATGGAAGCTTATGTGTGATTGCAGGTACAAATATAAGAGTAGTTAGTTCTGCTGGCTGGTGGGAGGGGAAACCAAGGGGCAGTAGTGTGGTATAGGGAGAAGATAATTAGGTTTAGAGTCAGAAGACCTGGGTTTTCTGAATCTCAATTTTCTATATATTAGCATATGACCTTGACTTCTTTTAGCCTGGGTTGCCTCGCCTATATACAGGAAATAATAATACCTCCTCACATGGTCAATGTGAGTGTGGAATTTTACAATGTGTATGTGCATGATAAGTTCTGTCTGTGAGCTCTAGGGGCAAAAGGCATGTTCTTGAATAAAGTGGGTGTTAGGCCACTTGTAATCACTACGACAAGAGATTTTATTTGAAGTTAGATTTCAGATTAAACCCAAACAGGGATCAGCAACCTTTCAAAGGTAGCGTGCCAACTTGGCAGCTGGTGCTGTCCTGGCAGATCAGATGTCTATAGTTGCCTCTTATGTGCAAAGACAACTGTGGTGGTGGAGGAGGTGGCAAGAAACTGGTGGCCCAATATATTCTCACCTTCACTCCAGCTGCAGGAGCGGTTTGAGTATCCCAGCTCACCTGTGCCCTCAGGAATGGGAATGATGTAGAAGTGTGTCTTAATTCTGACCTTTTTTCCTTTTCTCCCTTTCACCAGATTTTATCATGTGGGCAACCTGTTGCAACTGGTTCTGCCTGGATGGACACCCTGAGGAGGCCCCACCACCCCAGGGAGCCAGAGCACAGGCCTATTCCAACCCTGGGTACAGCTCCTTTCCTTCCCCAACAGGCGCGGAACCAAGCTGCAAGGCCTGTGGGGCCCACTTCGCAAACATGGCCAGGAAGGTGAGTGTTGACTTCTCGGCCTGCTGTTATCTTAGGCTCTTGGTCCAGCTCATTGACCTTTCTGTCCTGCCTCCTGCCTTGCCTCTGCTTAAGCAGTGCCAGTAACCAGACCCATTCCTTTCACAAAAGTAGTAAAGGAAAAACTAACCAAGCAAAATCAAAGCATCTCAACATAGATTTGGAGCCAGTAGACCTGAATTTAGATATCAGCTTTGCCACTTACTAGCTGTATGACTTAACCTTTCTTGAGATCCATTTTCCCCATTTATAAAATGGGAATGTAGTAGTTGCACCCATCTCACAGTGGTGTGAGGATAAAGGGTGCCCAGGATAGTGCCTGGAATGTAGCAAGTACTCCATGTTATTTCCTTCATTAGCTGCCATCATAACGAGTCTGACTGCAGATTAACTTGTTCATTTTTTTGAAAGCAATGCCAAGGATGTCTCAGGTACATTAAGATCCTAACAACACAGACTGGAGCTTATGTACTGTGGCTATACCATTTGAAATGCTTGGTGGCCATGTTTTACAGATTAGCGAGCAGGAAGGAAACTTACTGGCTGGGTAATGGTGTGTGGGTGTGGGCCCTCCCTTTGTCCGCTCCCAGAGGCAGTATGTTCTCTGGTCAAGCACCACTAGGGCTGATGGCGAACCCTGACCTGGAGAAAGAAAGAACTGCATTCTGTATTATTCTGTAGCCCAGAATGGAATGTTAAAATGGTGATAATGGGAAATTTGGGAGGAAAAAACCCTTTTTAAATCATCTGCTGTATGCCAGGGTCTGTTTTAAGCAATTAAGATTTGTTTCATTTAATCTTCACAATAACTCTATGATGTAGGCTTTAGGGTTCCTAAACTCCCTTTGTATGAGAAACTAAGACCTAGAGTTTAACAGTTAAAGGGAAACTGTATGTGTCAAGTTCCTGACAAATAGCCTAAGAGACATTAAAGTACTCATTCTCTTCCCTCCTTAGATAGCTCCTCAAGATCACATGGTTATTAAATGGCAGAGTCAGGATTCAAACCTAGGTCTTTGACTCAAGCTATTTCCCAGAAGACATTCAACATATTAGAACTTCTGTAGCTTGAGTGTTGACCCACTTACCCTTTTTACTGTAAGATGATGGAGGATTGGCATTTTACCTTGTAGGTTGCATTTTGCCTGCACTTCACTGTAGTGCAGCAAAGGCGGGCACATAGCATAGTTTTGTTGTGATTTGCTTGGCTACCCGAGAACTCAGCCAGAGAAGCTGCTACAGGCTGTCAGGCAGCTGTGGCTCGGTGGGCAGAGGTGCCCCTACTTTTATACTTAGACGAAAGTTTGAGCCAATAGATTGAGACTCAGGTGGAGAATAGAAGGAACTCGGTACCACATGGCCTCAGTCTTCTCAGTGATGGTGATGGTGGGTGGAGTTAGGATCTTAGATGAGATGGAAGGAGGCTGTTGGGTACTTGTCATATGTCTGGCACTGAGTTTGGCATTTCAAATGCCTTATCTTCATTGAGTCCTTACAAAAGCCTATGACATCTGTACCATTATTTGTTCCCATTTTACAGACAAAGAAATTATTCTCTTTATCTAAGGTAGTAGTTTCAAGGACTCCTTAGTTACATCAAGAGTCTGTTGGATAGCCAAAGATCTTCTTGTTCTCATAGTTACACTGTGAGAAATGTTAGGAACAGCTGCTGGTCGAAGTGGTAAAGTAATTGGCAAGAAGGAATAGGGAAAACCCTTGTTTAAATGAGCAGCATGAATTTGCAATAGGCTTATTTGAACCTTTTTTTTTTTAACCTGGTGGTGTATAGCTTATTGTTATTCAACAGTTTAAAAAATTATTACAGTTACATAAATATACAACTTACAGAGTCAACTTGTTCAACAAAGTTTATAACAAACAGTAAAATCCCCTTTTCATTTTGCTCTCCTCAGAGGCAACTGCTTTCAATTCTTTTGGCTGATTCTTTTGGTAGTTACCTCCACATTACTGATAAATATATATATACACACACACACACTATGTATGTATGTATGTGTGTACACACACGCACACACACACACACACATATTCATTCTCTCTCTGTCTCTCTCGATCTCTTACAGTTGACCCTTGAACAATGTGGGGGTTAAGAATGCTGACAGCCCCCCTGCACAGTCATAAATCCACGTATAACTTTTGACTCCTTAAAAACTTAACTACAGTTTCTCAGTATTTGTGGGAGATTGTGACCCCCTTTTAAAAAATGTTAGTTATACTCTATGGAATGGACATGGAGAAAGAAAGAGCAAAGAGGACAGTGTTGGTGATCCACACTTGGAGATCAGCATGTCAAGCATGTTGAAAACTTGGGAGAACCAGGGGATCTAGCGAGTTCTTGACATTTCTCAGTCAGAGGAGAGAATGTGATTGAGGGAGAAAACTCCCCCAGAAAAAGAAGAATGATGGTTAGGTGAGGAAGGGAAGATGCTTTATTTTTCTTTATAGTGGTTATCAGCACCTGACATAAATATGTTTGTGGGTTGCCTATCTTCTCAGGTGGTGCATGGGAGCAGAGATTTTCTCAATTTTGTTCACAGCCTTGTATCCCCAGTGGTTAGAACAGTGACCGACACTATTACTACCTACATAGTAGGTAGGCAATAAAAATTTTAAATAAATGAATGAATGGACAATTGAATTGAACAATTTGAAAAAGAGGAAGCAGACCAGAGAGTTTCTATTTTCATTGCTTTGTGGCTGCCAATTCCATGCTGAAGATTTTCATCAAGGGCCCAATCCTGTACCAGGAGCTTGCTAACAGCTAAAAGTTCTAGCTTTGTGGAGACAGAGCTGAGGAAGACCTAGGCCTTTCCCTCAGGGTGCTTCCTGTCTGGTTAAGGAGGCCCACTTTTGCAAAAAACTAACAGTCAGCTGAGTAAGGTAAGTACTGGGGAATCAGGCATTGTTGGTAAGTTGCTCATTCTAACTGACAATTCTAGGAAGGTTTATTGATTTGCAGGCTGTAGTGAAGACATCAGATGTGGGGCAAGTGCAAGGCGAATTTGGGAATTGTGAGTGGCCTATTTGGCCAGAGTGTAGAATAATTAGGAAGTTATGGTAGAACGAAGTAGTGATCAGGTGGTGAAGGGCCATGACTGCCACAGTAAGGAGCTTGAAGCCACCAGACAGCAAGGAACCATCAGAAAGACTTTAAACAAAGGAGACCTGATCAGTCCTGTTTCAGGTAGTAGATGTGGCTTCACTAGTGGCAGGAGTAGCACTTAGGAAGCTCTTGTACACTTGACACCTGATGAGAAGTGATCAGAGCCTGGTCTAGGGTGGTGGCTGAGACTGGTCATATAGCTACCATTTAGTGTGAGCACCTCTTCATGCCATACTCTGAAGTGTAGTACTTGTTAACCCATTTTACAGATGAAAAGGAGGAGACTCAGAGACACTAAGTTGCTTGGCTACTAAGATAGAGTGCGTGTAGCATATGAAGACATATGAAATGTAAGGGGAGAAGGTCAATTTGAAGTTGACAGGATATTGGCCTGGGTACTTAGGAGAATGGCAAATGATTAAAATAAGGAACTTTCCCCTTATTTATTGGAAAATAAATTATCAACTACTGTGTGTCAGGCATTGCTTGGGCTAGACATGCAGAGATGAAGTCAGTCATCCCTGCCTAACAGAGAGCTTGCAGTCTGTCAGGAAGGTGGGGGCAAATACATAGCCATACAGAGGGATAAGAAGAAAGCAGAGCAAGAATAGCTTTTGTTGGGGGAAGCCCAGTTTGTTTGGATTGAAAAAGATGGTTATTGGTACAATATTTTCTTGCTACAAAAGTAAGAAATAATTTTGTGCGATTCACAGTGAATTTTGTGAATATTAAGGATGTTTTCTCCTATTAGGGTTTTTCATTTGTAATTTCATGCTTAAGTGGATCAGCATTCTTATCGGAAGGGTTTGGCATTTAACAGCCACAGGCTTTTAAAATGTCTTGAAGCAGTTGAATTGAAATGATTACATGGATCCTGCTACCTTTTTTCTTTTTTTCATGTGGTCAGTATTTTCTGAATGCTCATTTGGTACAAAGCACAGATAACTTTAAGGACTTTACAGAGAGAACATAAGTAAGATGCATCTCCTGCCTTCCTAGAGTTTCCAGTCTTACAGAAAAATGGCAGGCTATTTTTGCCACAAGCCAAATATCCCATCTGTATTGCTAATACCGACCAGTGGTTTCACAGCAGCCCTGATAATTGTGTAGCAAGTTTAACATTCAGCCTCTTCAGTTGGACTAGTTTGAGGAAGAGGAGTTTGTGTTTGGAAACGTGGAAGAGGTATTCAAATCTGAGTGGAAAGAGAGGGGGTGGTTCCTAGATACTGGCAAAAGCTCAGAGATGAGGCAAAGTGGAAAGAGAATAAAAAATGAGTACTATTTGTGAGTACTAGACCACCTTATGCTAAGGTTTAATATACATCTCATGTGAAACTTCCAGTAGTCTTTGGATGGACTGACCACCTGGGAATCTGATGCTCTGGGAGGTTATCTGTTCTGTGCAAGTTGCCGTAGCTAAGAAGTGGCCAGCCAGGACTTACCCTGACTGTGTCACTCCTCTTGCTGCCCTCTTCCCTGTCAGTGGGCTTCAGCAAGGAATGCCTGCCTATAGGAAGGACCATGGGGAGGAGGGACTGGGAGGCTGAGAAAGTGGGCCTCACCTGTGCCAGGGAGTATGGGGGGGTGTGGGAGGATGAATGAAGGGCAGATTAGGAAAGGAGAGCAATCCGCCTGGCATTCTTCAAGGGAGTGCCTGCCTGAGGTGCCAGTGCCAGCTTTTTTGATGCTAAATGTGTGTATGTACTCTTGGCATTTATGCAGGCACGTTGGTTCCACTAATTCATCTTTCATGCTACCTTGTTACTCAGTTGGTTTGCACTATTTGCTAGAATTTATATGTGCATGATGATTTTTTTTTTTTAAATATATCTTTATTGATTTCAGAGAGAGGAAAGGAGATGGAGAGAGAGATATAGAAACATCAATGATGAGAGAGTCATTGATCAGCTGCAGCCTGCAACCCGGGCATGTGCCCTGACTGGAAATCGAACCCCGATCGCCTGGATCCTAGGTTGACGCTCAACCGCTGAGCCACGCCCGGTCGGGCAATGCATGATGATTCTTTTGCTCATTCTGCTCACATTTGTTGACAGGCTGGCTGTATTTCCTTTTCCTTTTTTTTCTCACCTGCCTCTGTAAACTGGGATTTTAGTCTCCAGCCCTATCTTTCTCTTTTAGGGTGTGTTTCAAATGCAGGCTGACTTCAGAGTCCCTGTGGGGGGCTGTGGGTATAGAAGCTGGGTTGCCGTCTTTGCATTCTGGTCTTGCACCCAGTAAACCACACACATTTGAAGAAAGAGGAGAGCAATGTTTAGATTTGGCTAATTGAGCAACCCAGGGCTTTTTAATTGTGTCAGGCTATGTCTTGTCAAACTGCATTGACTTGAGTAATGTTCCACATCAGGATCTACAGCGTTATGACATTGAAGTCTCTTCATTTACTATCAGTCATCCTAAACACATTTATTTTCCAATAGAAAAGCTTCAGAGATGAATGAACCCCCAAACCCCTGAGACATCCATTTTCCACCTGCGTGGCTTTGGGTCCCAGACCGTATGGATACTAGTGTAATCGTCCGTCCTTTGCAGTCAGTCTCTGAATATTTTATTATCTGGTTATAACTGTGTAGAGAATAAGGGGAGTTGATATGTGTCCTTTCGCAATGCCTTCTAAGTATTTATAGTCAGAACTGGGTGGTAAACATTATGCCCGTGTCCCTTTACTACGTGAATGACACTTAGACAAGACTAAATATATCTCTCAGCTATGCAGACTGTACTTCAGCCCCACACAAGTGTCTGTGATTTTGCCTGTGAGAATCTAAGTGTCTTCGGCATTCTTGTAGCTTGAAGAGCTTTCTATACATAGAAAAGAGGGAGCAGAAATTAAGTCACCATAGGATGAAAAGTTTTATATTTAAATGATTAGTGAGTGTGCCCTCCAGGATTATCCCAGTGTGCCCAGGAATCACTCCCTGTGGGAATGTGACATACTCTTGTCTGCAACAGCTCAGTCAGATGTCACTGTGCTTGCTCAGCCTATGGGGCAAGAGGCTGAGGATTTGTGTCCTGTGAGTTGAGCAAGCCATCATGTATTGTGTTGTCTGTGATTGTGGGAGTTGCTGCTGCCAGGCGGTACCAGCTTGCCTGCCAGGCCCTCCTGTTGCCCTTCTGAGACGCACTGTACTTTCACAAACAAGAGCTCCCTAAATCATGTCCAGAGGGCCTTCTGTAGCTATCTAAATATTTGTCTTGGATGTGTTCTTCTGCACCACTGAATTCCCAGCCCTCTGAGTGGGCCTTCCTGGGGTGAAGCCTGGGCACCAGCCTCTGGATGGGGAGTTTGGAGATGAAGAGCCAGGCCCTTGACTCAGTACTGCTGTTGGCTTGAATAGGACTGAGATAGGCAACATAGCCCGGTGGAAAGTGCATGACTGTGGGCATTAAACTCGGACAGACCTTGAGTATGAATCCTAGCTCTGCTGTTTACTGCCTGCCCTTGAATATGATACTTACAACTCTAGGTCTCAGTTACTTTGTCTGTGAAATGGGGAGGTATATGAATACCTACTTCATGGGGTTGCTTTGAGATTTAAATGACAAGCTAGGTATGGCTCTAGCATATAGTGGCTCCTCAGTAAATTTAATTAATAATAGTAACAATAACCACCACCACAGCCTTTATACACTTGCTTTCTTATCTCAGCAATAAATACAATTATAGTTCAGGATTTGAATCCTGCCTCTCATCATTAGCTCGTATTTCCTAGCAATAACAATTAAAGCAGTTACACTTATTGTGGACTCCTTTGCCAGATATGCTACATGCATTATCTCTTAACTTTACAACAATCCTATGAGGTAGATACTATTACCACCCCCATTTTACACATGAGGATACTGAGGGCCAGAGAGGCTAAGTTGCACACCCAAGGTGACACCACAAGAAAAGGAGGAAGGAGACAATAAAAATGTAGGATTTTTTTTTTTTTTAAGGAATAGTTTATTGATTTTTTTTTTAGAAAGAGAGGAAGGGAGAAGAGGGAAACATCAATGTGAGAATAACATTGATCGGCTGCCTCCTGCACCCCCTAACTGTGGATCTGGTCCACACCTGGTTATGTGCCTGACTTGGAATCAAATCAGCAATCTCTCAGTTCACGGAACAACTCCCAATCAGAGGCACTGACTAGGGCAAAATGTAGGGATTTTTAATTCTAAACCTGGTAGTCTTAATTAATAGCCTCCATTTCTCTATCAATAAAATATATAAAGCCTTATATAGGATAATAAATGTAGTGTCCTGTATATGGATACACTGACGCATACAGAGGGTCTCCCACCTGAGTGGCTTTTAAGCTGAAATCTGCAAGTTACCTTGCATCCTTAGGTATAGGAGGTAGCTTAGTTAAAGAGTGATTGTCGGTCTTGCTAGGCCTGGCAGCCCTAAGCTCCCAGCCCACTCAGTCTTGTTCTCACAAACTGATGTGGTTTCCTCTGCCTCTTGCTCTAAGCAGCAGACCTGCCTGGACTGTAAGAAGAATTTCTGCATGACCTGCTCGAGCCAAGTGGGAAATGGGCCCCGCCTCTGCCTTCTCTGCCAACGATTCCGAGCAACAGCCTTTCAGCGGGAGGAGCTCATGAAGATGAAAGTGAAGGACCTGCGGGACTATCTCAACCTCCATGACATCTCTACTGAAATGTGCCGGGAAAAAGAGGAGCTGGTGTTCTTGGTGCTTGGCCAGCAGCCTGTAATCTCCCAGGAGGGCAGGACTCGTGCCCCCACCTTTTCCCCGGACCTCCCTGAGCAGCAGGCCTTCCTGACCCAGCCTCATGCCAGCACAATACCTCCTACCTCACCCAACCTCCCTTCTTCACCCACACAAGCCACTTCTGTTCCCCCGGCCCAGGCTCAGGAAAATCAGCAGGTATGACTCGCTTGCAGTCTCTGCCAGTTGGAGGGCTCACTTCCCCTCCTGCCTGCATTGTGGGAGTGGGGTGTGAGCTTAGGTGTCTTGATTATGTGAAATCTTTCTGCCTGCTGATGTATGAGTGGTATATCCTTGGCATCACCCTGAGGTTTTGGCTTTTTCAGAGATGATAATGCATGGTACCAGGTTCTTTTTATTTTTTGTTTAATACATACATATCCCATTTGGACATTTTTTAAAGTTCCATTTATTTCATTGTTCCGAAATATTTTGAGAAAACTCAGTTAATTCTTTAAATTTAGTTCTGTTCATATTTTCCTCCCGGTTACTCACCTTTGTTGTGGTCTTTTTTAGCTTGATGGGGAACTGGTCTTAGTAACCGTCCTAAGGCACACAGGAGAAAAGGGAACATATGGAGGGAAAGGAGAGTAAGGAAACACAGTGACCAAGAAAGGGCACTGGTTCTCTCTGCAGTCACTGTTTGGGCAGGGGAGTGATTGGCATAGTATTGAACAGTAAGCTGTCTTTGTCATCATCCCAGTGGGGCCTGGAAATGGTAAGCTAAGAGCAACACATTGACTGAGGTATAAACCAGGCCTGGGGAGTATAAAAATGAGGTATACACTGCCTTTGTCCTCAGGAAGCCTCTCTAAGGGAAAGCAGACATGCAAACCAACTATTGGATAAGAATGAGGCCAGTGGACTTAACCATTGTGGAAGGAGTGATGGTATCCTATAGATGTACCTTAAGTGCTTTAGTGGGGGATTAAGACCTAGAAGTTCCATTCAGTTTCCACATCCAATTTATCACTGACTCTTTGGTTACCACTGGTGAATTTGAGCCTTTAACAATGAAATGAGGTTAGTAATCCCAGGCCACTTTCATTCTTGCCAGAATGTTGGGAGGATTGACTAGTGTGATGTCGTGTCCAAAGAGCTTTGAGCTACTTAGAGCTGGCGTAGTACTCATGTTGTCAGTTCCCACATGGGGTGTGGATGGCTGCTGCCTGTTGATGGTCACCTTTGCCAGGACTGGGCCCCTGATTCAGCTCTGATGGGCACTGAGGCATAAAGGCCAGTGTGATCGCATACTTTTCCTGCAGTAAACTCATTTAGTCCCTGTTGGCTTGAGCATGCTTTCTCCCAAACTGGAGTTTAACTCTTTCCTAGGCTCTGGCTCTGTCTGATGGACAGATTTTACCTGCTGATGTGACTTCTTCCCTTTGCTTGGTTGAGCACTCCTTTCTGTTTATGGGGAGCTAGGAGAGGAAGTTGAGGAAATTGTTTTTCCCTAAAGAACATCAAGGTGGGTTTTTCAGTGAAAGGAGTATGTTTTAAGCTTCTAGTCATTAACCAGAAATTTTCAGACTACACCTACAGTTCACAGTTTGTACCAGATCTAATTGGGTACTTCTCTGATCTCTGATGTTTTCAGAGGGCCTTCATGTCAGCTCACATTCCCTGTTCTGGTGAGAGCTACATTTTGCATGGCAGAAAAACAGACATGGGGAAGTTAAGTAACTTGTGCAAGGCCACCTGACAACTCCGCAAGTGAACTGCACCTAGAATGCAAATCTTTTCATAGTGCTTGCTCCACCAGGGTTCTTTCCTTTACCTTTAATGCCCTGGCAATGGTTGCTAGGGAAGGAAGTGTGTGGACAGATGCTAGTTATAGATTTTTATTTTAGCCAGTGGGCAAAGGCGACATGATTTGCAGCATGAGATCCAATTTCTCTTTCCAAGAAAAAAAACAACATAACAAAAGCTGTGGTATTTAGGAACAGGTTAGGCTCTGAAAGAATTGTGTAACTCCAAGGTAACCTCTACATAAAGCTAAGAAAAAAACAAGAGGTGTTGATAAAAGACATTATTTTGGGTGCCTCCCATATCTGTTATGCTACATATGTGATCTCATTCTCACTTTCCATTTTTGGTGGTGGTGATGTCTACTTTTCATTCCAGCTGTAGTTGCTTGCCTCTTCTTAATTAGCTCCATATATGTATCCTAATCTGGGATGAGTGGCTGGAGCCAGTGGCTGACTGGTTTCCTAGGTTGTCCCTTTACTGGTGCCCTCACTACTGGAAAAGGCCTGTGAGCTCAGGCACCTCTTTGCTCTGGGCTCACAGGAGGCCCTTTGCCTGGAGGGAGCAGTGGGTGAAGAGGATCTAGTTAAGGGGTTTGTGGCTTAAATGGTGATGGGATTAGGAGGCTCAGAGTTCTGAGTACTCTGGCAAAACCTGAAGGAGTACCTAGGAGGAACCTTTTGAGAAGTTAGAAGTCTAAGCAGAATGAAACTTTTTTTTTTTTTTAAATGTTTTATTGATTTCAGAGAGAGGAAAGGAGAGGGAGGGAGAGAGATAGAAACATCAATGATGAGGAAGTCATTGATCAGCTGCCTCCTGCACATCACCTACTGGGGATCGAGCCTGCAACACAGGCATGTGCCCTGACCAGGAATCAAACCTCAGTCTCCTGAATCATATGTCAATGCTCAATCGCTGAGCCACACTGGCCGAGCACAATGAAATTTTTTAAGCATAGGCATTTGTCTTATGTAATCTTAGGCTAGTGGACTCTCAGATGCTTTAAAATAAATGTTTGACCAGGTTTCAAGACAGCTCTTAGTAACAGCGTGCTCTGCTAGTTGGAACGCATTTCCAGAATGTGGGAGCTGTGACTGGCCAGAAGAGAGGGAATAGGGTGGTGAGGGTATGGAAACTGTTTCAGCTGGGCCAGTTGAGGAATCCAGGGAGATTCAGTATGGAGGAAGGGTAGACATGGTATGAACAGTTTGGAATTAAATAGTGGACATTGGTCCAGGGGCTGAACCAAGGATGGTGGGTGGAAGTTATAGGAAGGGCATTTTGGGTCAGTGTCAAGAAAAAAATTCAGTGGTAGTTAGAGAGCAGTCTCCTGCAGTGGACATGTGATCTTCTTTCCACTCGGCATATTCAAGCTGAGAGTAAATCGACAGTGAGTGGGCTAATGCCAGCCTGGTGGTGGGCAGAATTAATGCCATCTTGTTCTAGAGTTGAGATCTGTTTGTATTGTTTCTCTGCCAACCAAAGTCAGTATTAGGGAACATTTAGTCACGCTGTTGTGTGAGACTCCAGATTTCTGGGTGAGATGGATGTCCACTTGGGACATAGTGTGAGCTCAGGAGAGGCCAGTGCTCTGCAAATCCTGGGACATCTCTGTGGATGTTGATGGCATCTTTCTCTTCCCACAGGCCAATGGCCACGTGTCTCAGGACCAAGAACCCATCTACCCAGAGAGCACAGCCAGAGCACCTGCTGAGGATGAGACCCAGGTGGGGCCTCTGCTGAGTCTGTGCCTTTGCCTTTGCTCTTTCACTGGTGTTCTTAGGCTGTTATTAGGAGCCTCTCAACGGACGCTGAGTGGAGAGAGAAGAAGCAGTCTGTGATGATAGTCCTGAAATTCTGTCTCAGGGTTGGAGTTTAGTGTTAGTGTTCATTTGAAACCATCAGTGTTTTAGTGTGGAGTTGTGAGGTCACAGTGGAGACTGGGGAGCCTCATGGCCCATTAGTTTCCAGTCTCTTGACTTTCTCAGAGCTGCCAGAGTACAGGCTCCTGCTGCTTCTGTGGAAATCTTGTTCTGCTTCTTGCACACACTAGCCATTGTCAGGGGAAGGAGGTCAGATAATCAAGAGGAAAGATGAGAGAGGGTGTCAGGCCTCAGCCATGGCGGGGCCAGTTCAGAGGGCACAACCGTCAGGGCCGCAGAGTTTTGGTCAAGGTTACTTACAGAGGAGTGCTGGCCAGGGAAGTCTGCCTCCTCTGTGGGAAAGCAGTGGAGAGAGAAAGGCCAGCACTATGCTAGGTGGGTTCCTGTGCTGCCGCATTTAATCTTCACAGGACCTGTGTGCGAGCGCTGCTCTCTTTCCTTCATGCAGGGACAGACAGGTTCAGAAAGGGGAGCCACTTGCTGCCCTATATTATTTAGCATTAATCAATGGAGGAGTTAGGATTCAAAATTAGGGTCATCGGACTCAAATTGGTGCTGCTTCTCTTATATACACTGCTTGGTTTGTGGCTGTTGTGCCTGAGCTGAGCACAGAACTGTGGGTCACAGCGATTGGTCTATTTTACAATGGAAAGTCCTGTGCCAGGTACTCTCCCTGCCTCTATTCCTACTTCTGAGGTCATTCACCAGAAGTATGGTGTGATGAGTGCTTTGAGGTCCTTGGAGAGAGAGCTTGGGGAGGTAAGAGCTGAGCCCACTGATCTCATCTTTGCCTTTTTAGTCTGTTGACTCAGAGGACAGCTTCGTCCCAGGCAGGAGGGCTTCTCTGTCTGACTTGACCGATCTGGAAGACATTGAAGGTCTGAATGTGCGGCAGCTGAAAGAGATCCTGGCTCGTAACTTCGTCAACTACAAGGGCTGCTGTGAGAAGTGGGAACTGATGGAGAGGGTGACACGGCTGTACAAGGATCAGAAAGGCCTCCAGCACCTGGGTGAGAGGCTGAGTGGCAGCTGCCCAGAATTCTGGAGTACTTGCTGTCACTCTACAGCATGACGGCATCTTCCAAGGAAGGAGTCACCTTACACATTTGAACCATCTAGTAATAACTGAGAGTGCCAGGACTAGGTTAGGCGTTGCATACATTCATTCAGTCCTCAGAGCAGCCTATGAAATAGGCATTATTCATCCCCCTTTTATTATACAGCCCAGATTTGAATTGAGGATTTCCTGGTCAAAGTTCATGGTCTTTCCCACTGTATGCCACCCCCACCATACTCACTACTACCTCCAACAATACTTATTTAAACAGTTGGGAGATTAGGAAGTGAATTTTTGCACACACAGGAGACTCTTAGGCCAGTATGTGGGCTTTTCCTTTTATTCATTTCCCAAGTCATTCTACATAGTATCATTTTCAGCTGGCCCCCAGTAAAATGTCTAGGTCTATGGTCAAATGATTTTGGGAAAAAATACTTTATATTATGCCCCCCTGTTACTGATTCATGGTAGATACTATAATAGTAAAGGCAGAAAGTCCTGCAGAAGAGAAATGTGTTTAGCTGTTTTGAACTCTGCATTTCCTGAAATGATGTCACTAGAATCCTTCTACCCTCTCCTCCCCACCCCTCCCCAACTGATTTGGTTCCTCCAGATCAATATTTCAGTTACTTACATGCTAACAGTAGTTGAAGTCAGATTTCAAGCTCTCCTCTCCTAGTAGCTCAAATGCATCAGAGGTAGGGTACGTCTGACCAGTCACCTGATTGAACTCATTCCTCCCTTTGGGATTGTCCCCAAAATTGCCCTAGAGTTGTGAGGACGTAGGGAATAGGAGATGGCTCCTACTGGGAACTTCATCCAGACGCCCTGGCTGACTGGAACAGACGGTGCCTACTTTCTTGACTTAATGCTAGCTTTAAAAGCAATAGGAACAGATATTGTGCTTATGTAGTATCCTACTTGGCAGTTTTGTTCATGCAACCCAATGGAGTAAGTCCCTGTTCTAAGACTAGACCAGACACACCAGCAGGAGCTTTCTGTGAGTCTCAGCGTGTGTAGTGAGTGGGGCGGGCGGGTGTCTGTCTGGGCTCTCGGCCACCCTGGTTCCCAGCAGGGAAAGAGTCAGAGGTCAGAAATTAAGTCAGGGTAGTTGGAGACATTCCTCATACCATCACATATTGAGACATCTTTCTCTTTCCTTTTCAGTGTGTGGTGCCGAAGACCAAAATGGTATGTAGTTATTTCTGTTTGGGAGTGGGCTTAGGCTCTTAGCTCTTCTGTCCTTTCCCTCCTTCAACCCCAATTCCTGTTAAAAGTCCAAGAATTCTGAGCATATCAGCATCTGGACAGAGGGTGTGGAGAAAATTCACTGAGAACCAGCGCTTCTCGGCATCTTTTGAAATTCTCAATTCTCCTCCTGAGAAGGGAGAGAGAGGGCAGCATACCTGGGGGCAGACTGATTGGCAGATCTCTGGGTTGCCAGAGGTCAGAAGCCAGCATTTGTAAAATATTTAACAAAGCAAGTGGTGGCATGTGCCACATTTGGTTCTTTTTTGTTGTTAATCCTCACCCAAGGATATTTTTTCCGTTGATTTTTAGAGAGAGTGGAAGGGGGGAGGGAAGGGGGGAGAGAGGGAGAAACATCGATTTGAGAGAGACACGTGGATTGGTTGCCTCCCGCACACGCCCTGACCAGGCAGGGATTGAACTGCAATCCAGGCAGGTGCCCTTAACCGGGAACAGAAACCATGACCCTTCCGTGCACAGGCTGATGTTCTAACCACTGAGCCTGAGCAACACTGGCCAGGGCACATTTGGTTCCTTTTTCATACTCCTGGTGCTAAGGCATTCCTTCCCCTACAGTTTTCACTCAGTTCTGATCTGTGTGCACCTTCAAGGGAATCACTTGGGATGTTTAACAGCTTCTGGTACCAAGAAGAAAGGGTAATGACCTGAGAGAGCCTTGTTTGTACAGGGCTGGGCAGTGGCTAGAGCTGCTTTGGGGACAGATCAGAAAGGTATCACACATGGTGCTTTCTAGGCACAAGATGCATATCCCACCTTAGCTGCCACACACCCACCTATATATTAAATTCTACCACTGAGCCTTTGGGTACTCCCAGAATGCACTTCAGAAATCTAACTGTATCTGGGTATCATTCAAGGCTGTATGGTTGTGAACTCTTCCCCAAGACAGAACTTCTCAGAGTAATGTAGAAGCCTGCAGAGCATTTTAAAACTTTCAGAAGACTCTAAATTTGTTATTTAGTAAAATGGCCTTTTGCTCAAAATGAGTCAGAGTCTTCTGGCTGGTAAATTATCAAGAGTTGAGCTCTTTTCAGTTCCCCTAAAACATTTGAGGTTCTAGATCCACTCTCTCACCTTGATGCCAAGATCATGCTAATCTACTTGGTGTCTTCCTTTCTTTTTCTGATTCCCTGCTGGCAATTGAGCTGATAAGTTCATTGTTATTCCTGAGAGAAGTAATCAGTGATGAAGTTCTGAAATTATTCCTGCTCACTTTAGGTATTTGTGTAGTTCCAGCCTTTTCAAACCTCCCTGTTAGGGCTAACAGCTCCTCAAAAGGGTAAATAGGTTTCATGACCTTTCACAGCCATCCCACCTCAAGTGTTTCTTGACTTTTTTTAATAGTCCAGGAAACAGGAAAAAAAAGTACAGGAGCAACAGAGTGTGGGAGAATTCCCCTGGGAATTGTAGAGGTGACTGGTACAGTCCAGTTCCCTATTTGTGGCTACCTGGTTCAGCCTATCATTTAAAACATGCTGGCTGGGGTGGCTGGGTTTCTGGACATGAAGGTTTTTCTGTTTGTGCAGTTAAACTAGAATACTGGCCATGCCCTCTGTATCTTGCACTCAGACAAGTTCGTGAGCTGTTATTAAGAATTCTGTGCACTGAGCATTTAATACTATCTTGGTAGTCCCTGTACTTAGGCTGCTTGCCCAGAAGGCCCCCTGACTGGATTTGAATCTTGGCTTCTCTATTTAGCAGCCGTGTGCCTTGGGCAAGCCACTTAACTCTTTGGCCTCAGTTGCCTCATATATAAAATGAATAGTAAGAGAACATACTTCATAGTTTTATGAGGATTCAATGAGTTAAAATATGCAAAGCTCTCAGGACCTTGCCAGATACCTGTAAGCATTCAGTAAGTGTGAGCTGTTCCCTTGGGAGATGTTCATTTATTAGACATTTCGAGAACACCTACCACATGACTGGTGTTTTAGGGAATCAAAGATGAATATCTGAGCACATAGCAGTTGCTAAGTATGTAATTAGAAATTGAATGAATTTGTTGAATGAAGGAACTCATAGTATAGTGGTGGAGATAAGTAGGCAAATTTAAAAATTCTAATCCAATCTGGTGAGCATTCATGGAGGTATGAATATAGTCCTGTGGGGGTAGCACAGAAGAAGGAGCTATATAATCTCTGTTGGGCTCTTCCAGCAGGAAGTTTCTGAGGAAGCCTGGGGAGAGTCTGTGGGATAGCACAGGAGGCTCCCTTAATCCTTGGCTTTATTAAATTGGGGTTATGTTTACAGATAAGCCTTTCGATCCTTACTCATTACAGTTCCATTTATACCTAAACTTTTCTGAACCATTTTTACCTTTTCAGCATGTTCTGCCTCAGGGGATAATGAGTCCCTAAGTGCCATTCACTTTCTATATTACAGCGCCATTTGTCTGAAAATTATTTCTTTTAAGCTTTGAGGACTTGGCCTGGCTTAGTTCTCATGTTCTGGGATGTATTTGATCTACAGGTACTTTGTTCTTCAAATCTATAACCTGATCTGTGCAGGTGCGGATTAAAGAAAATGGAATTGGTTGCCGGGGAAGTGTTTTCTTGGAGTTCTATTTGAGGGGAAGTGTGTGGATTTGGGGGTTTGTTCACAGTGTGCCTGTTCTCTCCCACCTCCATACACTTAACTCTGCCCCTCTTCTGCCTTGTGTTTCTATAGGGGGAGCAATGCCACCCAGCATGGAGGAGAACCTGTGTAGGATCTGCATGGACTCACCCATTGACTGTGTTCTGCTGGAGTGTGGCCATATGGTAACCTGTACCAAGTGTGGCAAGCGCATGAATGAGTGTCCCATCTGCCGGCAGTATGTGATCCGAGCCGTGCATGTCTTCCGATCCTGAGGGCTTGGTACCGGCTTCTTCAGTGCCTTACAGGAACACAGTGCGAGATGTCTGGGCTCAGGGTTGGCCAGCTTGCAGGGGGGCAGGCTGACAAGAAAATCTGCAGTGTTCCCAAGACCAGGGCAAGCAAAGATGCTACGTCACCTTTGGGGCATGACTGTCTTGCCACGGAGGTGCACCTCTTGGCTGGCAGAGCCCGAGGCAGTGAGAACTGGTATAGATCGCTTGGGCAAGTCCCTGTTTCAATGATCTTGGGTGATGATGTAACTGATGAAGAAAGAGGACTTTGCAGAACTTGGACTGTATCTTCCTCCCTTCCTCCTGTACCCCTGAGCTGCTTGCCTGTGTTTCACCAATCAGAAGTCCTGGTAGAAATGGTTCTCTTCCTCCCCAGTACATTTGGGTTTATTCCTGGTTTCACTGGCTTTCTGTGCTTTAACCTACCTTTGCTAAAGTTTCTTGCTACATTACCTAAAACTCATTTGTTTCCTCAGACCAAAAAGATGTTAGCTTACCAGACCAATAATGATTCTCCTTAGGACAGAATGTGGACCAGTAAACTTACCTCTGGTGAGAAATGAAACACAAATGCTATTGAAAAACTTCAAAGTCATTAAGAGTTGCTTCCTTCAGTGCTGGGATTAGAAGCTATCAGTCTTCCAACCTGACCTTGGAAGCCAACAATTCTTCTGGTTCCAAAACTGCTGGGAAGTTCTAGTGTCTGTGAGAGATGGTGCATGGATTTTCTCTTCTCTTGGGGCCTGACTTAGCACCACCCTTAATTTTAGTTTGAGAAAAGGCTAAGTGTTGGGTGGAAGCAATGGCTTTTTGCTTAGCTTTGATTCCTTCAACAGACAGGAGTTTTACTCTGAGAATGAAGTCCCTCTCTTTCCCGTGAAGTTTAAACATGGTCTCACTCAAGGCATAGAGACTTTAGGCAAAGAGCCTGGCTCTTCTCTAGCCAGACTTACAAGTTCCTGGAGGCCAAACCTGTAAGACACAGAGCCCCTATGAGATATCAGAGGTACTGAATGAGGCTGGTTTCAGCCCTTGAGCACATAGCTGGAAGTCTCAGTTCCCCAGGTTGGTGGGGACTCCCTACTCCTATTCCCTTTCTCAGACTACTGATTTGGGGGTAGGTGAGGAAGAAGCATTCTCTGGGCTCTTTAGGAAGGACTGCAATGAGTAGGTCATGTGCTTGAGCCCTCTTAGGGTCTTTACACCACTGGAGGAACCAAAGGGCTAAAGAAAAAGTTTGCTGGAGCAGCTTGGCGAAGCACAAACATACATGTTATCAGAGGAGCTGTGTGCGCTGCCATTACCAATGGATGATCTGTGCAAACCCTAAGCACCTGAGGGCCTTGGCAGACACTCCCATTCCCCCAATGCAGCCAAGACAAGAACGAGTCATGACTCTGGAAAGCAGTGGGAAACCTCTAAGAGGACCTGTTTATTGATACAGACATACTTAGGTTTTTCCTTATCATCAACCACTAATCCCCCTTTGGGGAAACCAAATTTCATCAAGTAGTTGTCAGCTAAACACTGGGCCACTTACCTCAACATTATACCAAGTCCTGGATGATTTGATTCTGGGCCACAGCCTTTGTAGGAACTGGGGGAATCGAGATTTCCCTGTGAAGACATCTTTCTGCTGGACAGTGAGTACTGTAGTTTACAATGCCTGCCAGTTTAGCAAAGGATTCGGCTACTCAATTCCACTGTGAGGCAGGTCTGTGTATATGCAACTCAGTTAGGACCTAGCAATAACTTCAGGGTAGAAGCTGGCTCTCCTCCTACTTAAAACTTGCTTTCTCTGCTGAGGCCTTACCTCTCCCTGCCTCCCAATCTCCCTCCTAGACATGAGTTAAAAATAATATCCTAATGGTTGGTTAGTAACCTCAGTAAGAATTAGAACTGATGTCATTTACTCATTTTGGAGAAAACTTGCCTTTAAGTCTTCTAACCTCTTGGTGACGGTTTTCATTTAAGAAAAACGGTGTCAAGCAACCCTGATTTTTAAAAATTTTTTTTTCTCTGCATCTCTGTTATACCAAATAAAAGTTGGGCATTCCAAGATCCCATTTCAATGACTATCTAACCTAGGTAGAAAACTTGATTTTTATCCTTTAATGCTCCTTCCTGCCTCTCCTGGATCTTTGGTCTTAATTATCATGGAAAATCAGATTCTTCCAATTATTCCTTGGCTTTTCCTGTGATTGTTCAGAAACTTCAGCTGATTTTTTAAAAAAGAGGGCTGACTGGTTCATGTCTGAATACTTGGATCCAAACTAGTAAGAATAAGCTGTACAGGAATTAGTGTTCAATATATATTGTATAAATTTGTTGAAATTTTTTGGATGTGAATGTGTTACTTCAAGTGGCTTATATTAAGATTCTCTCAGACTTGGGTGTTAATACAAACCCGAATGTGTATTTTTTTGTTACAGAGCTCTGCTTTATAATTTTGTAATAAAGTTTCCTTATAGATGCCTGTCCAATCTGGTACGAGGCTGCCAGAGTCTGATGAGACTGACAAGAGTTGATAAACTACAGGCTAATCTCAGGCATGTGCACACAGGTATGCACCTGAGACTGCGTTATTTTTGGAGATGCTCGGGTCATAACATGTGGCTTTGATCAAGATAGCCCTGTTCAACAGACAGGGAAACCGAAGTTTAGTGTTGTTGCGACTTGTTTAAGACCTCACTACTATGTGGAAGACGCCACAGAACAGCCTAGATGAGGATGGGAGCTGAGTAGAAAAAGGACCAATTGTAAGATCAAACAGGAAGCAGCACAGAGTTCAGACACTGACACTGATTTGGTGAGAGATGGAACTTAAAGGTGTGTGTAGAAAGGAGTCTGCAGACAACCAGTTTGCCCAGTTAAGTCTTCAGGTGGCCCTGAGAGATGGATGGTAGCTGTTGGATACAGCTATTGTAGCTGGAGTGGCTCAGAGGTTGACCCAGCCTTGTGGGCAGACTGTGTGTGCACAGGCCTGTGCACACCACCTTGATCAAGTGCCCAGGGGAGGGGGCTCCTGAAGATGCAGCCTTTGGGAGAGCTAGATTTTGTGCAGCTCCGCCTTGTGACTGAGGAGAGACTTGTTCAGAGTGTGTAAAGGCTCAAGGCTGAGTCACAGCCCTTTGTCCTCATTGTTCTGGGCTGCCTACCCGTTGAGCACCATGATGACCTCTGTCTGTTGCCAAGCAACAGCTTTTTGGAAGTAAATGGATACAAAATCGTCTATATGGTATAATCTCAGCAGCCAAAAAAGTCATGTGCCAGACAGACTAGAAGGAAATAGGCTGAACACCTTGAACAGTGAATGGAAGAGAGCACCCCTGCAAAGCACGCCCCTCTGCTGTGAGGTTGCACCTTGAGTGTAAGCGCCCAGTAAGGACAGGCGGGGCTGGGTCTAGGTCGGTCAGGCCAAAGGGCAGTGTCATTGCCCTTTGGCGGATTCTCCAGGGGAGTGCCTTGTTCTGCTGCCCTGACCAGTTGCTTGGCCCGAGGAGGCTGGAGAGGGGGTGGAAATCTATGTAGGTCAGTGCTCAGAGCAGCAGCTTTTGTCTCCACTGAGGACAGAATAAAAAGGGCGTCCTATTCCCAGTGCTGAAGCCAGACTGAATGGTTCCTATTCAAAACCACCCAATGTCCTGAGCTAGAGACAGGGCAGTACCTCCCCCTCCAAACACATTTTAACCAGCAGGTGGAAACCCAGGTCAATCAGGTTAAGATTGGCTTCTAAGCTGACTGACAAGCAGCCTCCCTGCAGTCTATTACCTTTGTTGAGCACACCAGAGGGCTGGGGGGAGGTAGTGGTCCTCAACCTTACAGGCCCAGACACTCAAGTATGTTCCAGAGGTTGTCACATTCACCTAACTCACAGGGGAGGACACACAAACCTGCTAATCTGTTAATAAAAAAGAACTGACCCTCAGGAGTCAGCGGGCCTGAGAACAGGAGCCAGTGTGTAACCAGGAGCCTGCATTCAGACCAGAGTGTGAGCTGTCAGACGCAGGCCGGAGCTGTGGAAGTGGTTAGAGGCCAGGCCTCTCCTGGGTAGGGTCTGAACATGCATGCCACTATGCTAAGTGCTTTACAGAACTTAGCTTGAGCTCATTTACTCTATAGCAACCCTCTGATTTAGGTGCAATTCCTATCCCCATGCCTTTTGGAGGAACGGAGGCCTAGATGTTGAGTAACTTGTGTAAGGTGATGTCTATTAAATTTCAGGACTTGGCTTTGAACCAGGTCTGTCTGTACTTGCACTATCCAATGTGGTAGTCACTAGCCACTAAAGTTGAGTTAGCATGAGAACTTCAGTTCATGTTGTGTTGGCCACATTTCAAATGCTCAAAAGCCGATGTGGCTGACTTGTATTGGCGAGTCAAGATCTGTAGCACATTTCCATTGCTGCAAAAACAGCGCTAAATGATACTGTTTTCCTTTTATTCAAATAAACCAGCCTCAGGTGGCACAGGAGTCTTTCTTTGTAAGCAGGCTGTGTGGACCTGTCCTCAGGTGGTTATCCTAAAGAGCAGTCTTATTTCCAGATTTTGGGGAGGCAGAGCCTCCTAAGCCTTGTATCCCCTAGAGGAGTAGCCCAGACAAATCTCCCTTTTTTCATAAAGGCTCCATTTTCCTACCTGATCCTGGTTCCCTCCCTTCAAAGCAAACCCACACCCTGTGACAGAACACAGACAATTAAGTCATAAAATTCATTGTTTCTTTCAAATGAGGCTTCATTCCTGGCAAAAAGGGCCAGGCTGAATACAAGTTTTGCCAAATATAAGCAGCATTTCTGAGGGAGAACAGTCTTGGAAATACAACTTTAAAATGAGCATGGAAGTGAAAGGGGAGGCAAGGAGGGATAGAAGACTGCCACTGGGGTTGGCTTTGTGGACAGACCATCAGTAGTCCAGCCTTTACTCCTTAATCACGAGGGAAATTACAGGGGGTAGGTGTGGGGGAAGAGATAATGGCAAGATGTTTTAAAAAGGAAGAAAAGCTCCTTTTTAAAGAACACAAGAAGATGACAAAACCAGCACCCAGATCTGGAAGACCTATATAGCCAGCAGGAGGATATGACTTCCCTGGTGGCACCCAGAGCACCAGACTCCTGGTTGGGGAAAGACCATGCATGGTGGTGGGTTTTGGAAGACGCACTGCTTGGAGAAGGTGGTCCATCCCCACCCTGTTCTGTCCCTCTGGGAAGGGTAGGCCATGAGGGAGAGAAGGCAGCAGTCCTAGCAGGGAGCCACCAGTCTTCGTTTCCGGATACATGCCCAAATCCACTCTGGGGAGACCTGCTGGGCCTCAGGGTTCTTGTCCCTGCTACCCAGCACATGTGTGGCTGAGGACATGTCAAATTCCTGTACCAGGTCCCCATCGAATGCCACAAAGTAGCGTCTGAGACGGCTGAAGTCTGGCGTGGAGGGCGGCAGGTAGAGCCGCACCCCAGTGAAGATGTCCAGCAGCACCTGCAAATGCACAGGGTCAGGGTGGGATTAGAAGTGGGTTTGATCTGTGCTGGGGGCAGGTGGGTCTCCACCCAGATGAGCATAGGCCAGAAAGTAGGGTTAGAACAAGAGCCAGAGACGTAGGGAGCCTGGCTAGTGGTCAGGACATGAGTGAACAAGTTCACTGGAGAAAAGGCACAGGCATGAACACCCCCATCCTCCAGCTACTGCCGATTACACAGGACTGACCCTCCCCTCCTTCCCTGCCTACAAGAAAGGGGGGGAGAGGACGGCTCCCAGCACTAGGGCCCAGAGAAGGGAAACGTACTTGTCTCCAAGAACCCAGAGAAGAGAAAAGTACTTGGCTCCAAGAACCACCCAGTGGCTGGTGGGTGGTCATGTTGCCCAATCAAGCAGTCCACTGCACAAATAGCTAGATTGGGGGGCCAGGAGCCCAGCTCATTACTGTGGAGGGATTCAAGGGCTTCAGGTAGGGGAAAGATGGCAAAGGTTCTACAGGGCTGCTGGGAACTAGGTTCGGGGCCTGAGCTGCCAGACTTCTGTGCTTACTCTGGGCGTGGGGTTGCATGATTGCACTTTATAGTGACCAAAGGTTTAGTTCTCTATCTGCCCTTTGGGTCACCAGATCCCCCAGGATTGAGCCTAGTTACTGGCCTGAATAGGTGGTTGGTAGCTGTAGTCAAAGATTGAGGGAGCACAAGAGGGAAAAGGCTTCTCAGGTGAGAGGAGAGCCACTAAGCCAATGTCTGCCCTCTCCCCCTCCTTGCCGGCTGGCCCTGAGCACAAACTCACACTGCTGCACTCCCATACCCAGACTGGGCTTTCTCCCCTTTAATGTAAATTGTGACTTGGGATCAGAAGCGGTGGGTCCCTGCAGCCTCTCTTGGCTAGGCTGCGCTGTCTACCTCCTGCCTGCAGACACAGCTCTCCTTCCTCTCTGCTCACTGGCCAGCCGCCTCTGCAAGGCAACGAGAGGGCACAGGGTAGAGCAGCTGCGGGAGGGGAGAGGTTTGGCTATTAGTCCTGAAAACACCTTTGGTCACCTCTCAACGTTCAAGTACAGAGTGTTGGGAACATGACGCCCTGGGCCAAACCAGCCCCCTGGTGCACTCCTAGTCTTCCCCTCACCTTGGCGCGGCACGGGGTCTCATCAGAAGCCTTCCGCTTCTCCCCCACTCTCACAGATGACTTTGTGACCAGCTTCTCTCCCACTCCCACGGGGGAAGGCTTTGCAGTCAGCTTGGGGCCTGCAAGAAAGAGCTCAGGATGGGAACTAAGAAGAGGGTTGGCGAGCTGACGATGGGCCCTGAAGTCAGGGCAGCAAAGGGGGGGCCAGGCCTTGCTCTGCTCTGAGCATGGGTGAGAGGGAGGCTCAGAGGTTGCTAATCCCCAGATGAGATGGGCTCTCCAAGGGGCCTGTCATCAGGTTTACTGAGCAGGTGGAGGGTGCCCGGCGGAATGGACTCTGGCCCATGGCTGGGCACAGCAGGAATGCAGTCAATGTCAGCTGCATGGACACAGAAAATCACACGATCTGAGAGCTGGAGTGGGAGACCGGGTCCCTGTCCTTTGACGTCTGCCCTCACACTGCCCCCTCCCTTCTTACCCCCTTTGCTGTTGGGGTGACTCAGTTTCCCTCCTGCCTTCTTGGTACTGGTGGACTGCTTGGGGGAGGTTCTGGTCTTCTGAGACACAGCAGGCCCTGAGGTGCCCTCACTTTCTCCGTTGCTGCCCCCAGTAGTGGAGTTCCCCTTTTCTCCAGCTACCACAGTGAAGTCGGCTCTTTCCTTGGACAGCTGGTACAGTTCCTGTGGAGGGGGAGGGAGAATGGCAGGTGGTATCACACCCTTCCCAGCCTCTGGCCTCAGAGGTGGTCTATAGTCTGTTTTAGACACATGTGGCTGGGGAAGAAAAAGGGAGGAAAGACAAATAGGGAAAAGAAACTGGCTTTCTTGGTGCTTTTCTAAACTTTGGCTGTTTCTTTGAGTAACTGGTACAAATCACTGTTCTCTGTTCCCTAGTTCTTAACAGCATAGAGACCGGAGCTTAAGGCCACCCCCTCGGCAGGATGCTGAGAGAGCAGGTGCTCTCATGCTCCAGGACCCAGGGGCCTCTAGAGCGCTACTCCTGGCCCTGCAGCAGTTTGGTCTCCCTTTCAACCTATCCTTCTTGCCCTGTCTCAGTGGAATGGGGAAAAGAAGACGACAGAGGCCATAGGGAAAAAGCCAAATGCCCAAGGTTTCAAGGCTGGGACAGTGTGGGGTAGAGGACACACATGCAGCTGGCACCTTGAGTTGGGGGAGGTTAGTGGCAGATTTCCAGTCCTTATCATCCCGGATTCGGGTGCAGCGAGGGAAACGGATGGAGATCCCATCAGCTGTGTGAGCCTCCGATTTGGAGAATTCAGCCCCTGTGATCTCCCACACAGCAGCTTTCTGTCAGGAGGAAGTCAGGTCACTCACTGGTTAAGAAGCAAATGTCCCCCTACCAGCTAGAAGCAATACGGAACAGTTAAAGCCAAGCAAGCACTGGCCAACACAAGTCTCAGTGTTGCTGCTGATGCTGTGACCTTAGGGAAGTACCGTCTCTTCTCTGGGCCTCAGTTTCTCTTACTGCAAGAAGGGACTGGGCCAGGTCACTTATAGAGCAGACCCTCTGTGACTGGGGATGGTAGTCTCCTTCCCTCTCTATTGAGGATGATTCCTCATTGTTGACTGGTCATCCCTGTGCCTGTCACTTGGCTGAACAGTTCAGATCCCTGTCCCTGTGTGGACTGTCAATGAGGTTGAAATGGCATCTCTGTGGTGCTAGAGAATTTTCAAGCTTATTCTGTGGGCTGAAGGACTGCAGGCCAATGGGTTGATACCTTTGGGTCTGGGACGATGAAGTCAGGATAGTAGATCTTGTTGATTTTCAGCCAGTTGGGTATCTTGTTGGGATCCTGGAGGAAAAAAGATGCTGTCCTAGGATACTGCCAAGCCAAAACCAGATTTAAACCCTCTCTTGGTCATGGGACTATAAGAAGAGGTGACTCAGCACAGAAGACTGACCTTCACCCATGGGGTCCTCCCTGCCCAGAGAGGGTGTGGCCTTTAGGGCACGCAGCCCAGTTTCCACAAGGTAGGTACTCAGAGACTCTGAAGGCCTAATACTGCTCCCATGGCTAAGCAGCAGCTCTCCTTTGTATGGAGACAGATAGACGATCCCAGCGGTCCCCAAAGTGCAGCCTGTCTCAGTAATGATGCCAGTCCAGAGGCCCAGGCCAATCAGCTCTCTCTCTCACCTTGCTGATCTTCACCATGTCCAGCTCCTTCTGCAGGCGGGCGAGCGTAGCATCATCATGGCCTCCTGAACACTTGGTGACTGTGCACCACTTCTGGCTGCTCGGGTCATAGCAGCCCATGAGGAAAATGGACATCATACCACCTGAGGGGGAGGAGCTAAGTTGTGGGTGGAGGGAGCCATCTCTGCCAGTGCCACTCACCCAGTGAGAGGCAGCCTGCTGAAGAGTAGAGGGCCTGGGCCTGGGCATCAAAGCGCCAGAGCTCACCTCGTGGATCTACCTCTTATTTGCTATGTAAGCTTCCTCTTCAGTAAATTAGGGATAATCACACAATTTGTTGGGCTCTGGTGAGGGGTAAAAGGAACTGGACAGTGCCTGGCACATAGTAGGTCCTAAAAGTACTAGTTCCTCAGAACCCAGCTTTCTCTCCAGTCAGGAAATTGAGATTTTCCCTGAGGAGAAAGCTGCCTGGCCCTGAGTGGTTGGTGGTGCATTTCTTTGTGCTGGGCTAGCACAGGGTATTCTTGTCTCACCTCTTCCTGCCCAAGTCTTGAGCTCTCAGATGTTGCTGACTGCCTGAGGTGACATGGGCTAGGTTGGGGCCCCTGATCCCAGAACTTGGAAGTCATGACTGGCTTTGCTGACAAATCATGCCAGTAAAAGGGGCAGCCTCAGCCTGTACCCTGAGTGGTGCCTTTCAAAGAAGTATCATCCCAGGGCCCGGAGCCCACCCTGACCTTTGCTCCCTTGCCCATAGAAGGCCCCAAGGACCACCAGGTCAGCTGTGTCAGCCATGGCCCCCTCGTTCAAATAGTCTTTCTTCACTTTCAGCCAATGCCGCTTTCCAGGCTCATATGTACCCTGAAGGGAAGCGAGAGAGACCACAAACTAGAAAGAAAACTCCATGAGGGCGGGATTTACCTCCTCATGCAACATACGGGATCTTCCACACTGCGCACCCCACTCCAGGGAGGAGCCCTTAGGCTCCAGGCACCACCGGAGACACAGCAACCCATTCTCCAGATCCAGAACTGACCTGCCCAAATCCTGGAAAGATGCCCCCTCGGCACCCACCCCCAAACACCTCAGACTGCCACTGCCATCTCCTGGCCAGGGGTGGAAAGGCTCAGGGGGGAGGTCTCAGTATACAGGAGAAAGCAAAGGCTGTTACCATCTTACCTTTGCATCCTTCAGCACCAGCCCTTCCAACCCCTCTCGGATCACCCTGTTTATCATGTCGACCAAGTCTGAAGCTTTCTGAGGGATAAGAGGAGAGATGTTGAGAATAGAGAGGATATGAAAATCGAGAGGGTGCTAAGGGAGTGAGGTGAAGGTGGTTTCTTTTCATATACCAGTCAAGTGCCCACTGGAAACACCCTGACTTGACTACAAAGAACAAAAGGCTTGCAAAGCAGGGATCCTGCCAACCAAAGCGCTGCTGTGGCTTCCAGACACAGGGCGCCCACCTAAGAGGTTTCATACCCCGTACTCCTAGGTGGAGACTAGTAGACAATGTACACACATCAGCAGCGCCCATAAGAAAATAATTAACTCATTCTCTCAGCCGCACCTGACCCAAGGGTTTCTCTGCCCTGCTTTCAAGCACCAGGGTGCTGCTTAGGGTGGGGCCTTCACTCACCATAACTCGCTTCATTTCTGAGAACATGATCCGGTTGGGAATTTCAACCATATTATCATGAAGAAACTTCCGCCGCTCGCACAGAGGCCTAAGGGGGACATAAGAGCTGAGGTCGGGCCAAGATCCCCCTACCCCATTAGTTCTAAAGAGGGAAGGGACACAATGACATACTGCTTCTTGAGAGGGTCTGCCATGGCTTAAAGCCCTTGTGGCTAACAGTTCTGCCCATCAAGGGCTACATGGGCTCCCTCATGACCAAAAGACGGATAATGTGAGTCGTGGCAGCCACTGCACCCTTGTAGTTCCTGTTCCTACTTTATTGAGTCATGGGAGAATTGGCTGCTAGCCCAAACAGACTGTGAATTCTGGTCCCACCTGAAAAATGACTCCAATATTTTTTATTCCTGGCACCTGCCTCATCCCAGGCCCAAGGCTGGCTGGTTCTTGGGTCAGCAGGCCTGTAGGCCTCAGGACCTGAAGCCTAAACCCCAACTCCTATCCCCAACACTTCTTTCTCCCTTCCCTTTTCCTTCCCTTCCACATTCAAGGATGTGGGCCAGTGTAGGAGAGGTGGTGGCAGGGATACACTCTAAGTGTGGAAGAGGCCAGTACTGTTTTCTTGGGCCTAAGAATTTGGAGGCAGCAGAGTTAAGACCGCTAGTTCTCTGTAAGATGGTCCCACCCACAGTGCCCCTACAATCATGAGCTTCCTGCTGTCAGCATCTTCCGAAAGCAAAACCTCTGAAAACTATCTGCCTTATGTCCCCATGGATGCTGTTGGAGAAATAAACTGAAATCCTACTGTGCTCATAGTCTATTTCTTGTCAACAGTCCATTTGTTGTAGCAGAGAAAGTTTGTGGGGGAGGGGGTTGTGACTTAAGCTCTCAGAGATGAGATCTTGTCTCATCACCGCATCTTCTCTTCCTAACACTAATGGGGAACGGACTGTGTAGCAAGTGTGCTACCTCTCAGCTCCCTCCTGCCAGTGCCCCTGGCCCTGCCCAGCTCCTGGGCACAAAGAGGTATATGATCCAGCCCCTTCCCCACCCTCCTTCCAATCTGAACCCCCCACCCAGAAACCGAAAATAGATTCCTCACCTGTCCATCAAGCTGACATCATTGAAGTAGATACAATCAAAAACAAACAGGCAGACATTAGCATCCTGGAAGGCAGCTTTCTGTAAGGGGAAAGGAGCTAGTGGTACACGAGGGGAAAAATAAGAGTAAAATGGGTAATTTTACCCATGAAAAATGGGTAATACCAGTCTACTTCTGGAGACCCTCTGAAGCATCAGATACAAAAGTCCTATTTGAGCTTTGAGGCCTCTGGTCCATAATGGCACTTAGCAGATGGTCATGAATGGAAACCAACTCAATTATAGTTAGTTCCCAATACTAGTTCCTTTTAATGTAAAAAAACAAAACACACCTAAACTCTGGGTTAATTCAGAAACAGTTGAGAAATGAAGACTAAGCCCAATCCTAAGTATGTGATCAATTCCTCCCCTTTCGGACCGACAACACACATACAGCACACATGTGCACTCATTCTTGCACATGTGCCCTGAACCAGTACCTTGTGCACGCCCAGAGTCCCAAAGGGCAGTGGTTTGCCTGTCTTATTGTCAATCAGGAGCACCTCAGAGTCCAAGATCATGCTGTGGCCCCCAGGGAAAGCCTGGGGGATGTAGTCCTTAAAGTGGGCCACCTGGAGGCAGAAGGGTCATTTAAGTGAGGGAGAAGCAGCAGGGAACTGAAGTCAAGCACAGAAAGCAAAACCCAGGCCCCAGAAGGAACACAGAATGCCAACCTGTGGAAGCCCAGCTAATGTGCAAAATAGACCTTGTCAGCCACCTGGACAAGAGGAATAGTGTATGTTTCAGAACCCTGTCCACACCCGGGAAGAGGGTGGCCCATGCTGAGTCCCTTTCTATGAGCTACAGAGGGGAGTTTGGAGTAAAAGGAAGAAACAGAGAATATGTGGGGGCAGGCCAACGTGGAGGGGAGAAAGGAAAGGCGGGCAGGCAGAGATGTGTGGGGAAAAACAGACTGGATGGGGAAAAAATGGAAAGGAAGAAATGAACCCCCCTTAGGAGCAGCAAGGAAACATGAGAAGAGTCTTCTCTGAGTGGGAGCTCTGAACCCATAGCCATCTTCAAAATGAGTAAGAAAGGATGCCTACTGTATACCAGAGCTGGAATGGCCCTGAGAGTCTTAGAGGCAGAAGGGACAGACAGTCCTGGCAGGAAGGAAGGGACCTTACCTTGTGAGGTAGAACAGGCTTGAGACTGCGGCTGAAGTAGCTGAAGTGATCTCCGTCCTTATGCACCTGGACTCGCTCCCCATCATACTTGATCTCAGAAAACATGCCGTTAGGACACTTCTTCATCGCATACTCAATGGACTTGCAGGCCTCGGCCTTGGGGGGAGGGAGGGAAAGAAAAGCCTGGAGGTTTACAGGTGCTCTGCCACCAACTCTCAGATCTATTCTGGGGAAGGTCACAGAACCCCAGAAGTTACTTACAAATCCACCTGTCTTCAGGAAAGATGATAGAAAAAACGTTCTATGTAGATGCTTCAGAGGGTTTCATACATCATTCACACAAGAAAACTAACTCGCCTAAGGTTCTACCGCTACTTGGTGGCAAAGCTGGGCCTAGAGTTTAGGTATTTCCACTAGATCATGCTGTCTTCTCCTTTGCCTTTACTTCCCCACTGAGAAACACCCCTCTACACCTCCACTGTTCCTTCTCCAAACTTCTGCAATCAACTTGCAAGGGCTATCAGCATTCATACTCTCCCAGATCTCACATGGAAGGAGAGGATACTTGGAGAGGAGAAGTCAGGGCCAGAGCAGCATCCTTACCAGCATGGGCTGCACCGGGGTCATCAGTGAGGCCTCAACACTTAGAGCTCGTCTCCGGCCTGGCTCCTTCCCCACCTCCTGCTCATTGCGGAGGACCCGCTCCACCACATCCTGCAGGTTGCGTGAGGCTTTGAAGGCTTCATAGGCATTGGGGTCGAGGGCGTCCAACCTGCCAATGTGGACAGGAGCACAAAAACCAAAACCACTGCCTTTGACCATATTGCTTTGAATAGCAGTCTGTCATCATAGAGAGGAGAGGGGAAGGGGTTATGTTCTATTGTCTAAAGACTGTCACAGGTGAAAAGCTCTTGGAGAATGCAGCTCTACTGAGATACTGTGCCTAAGTGGAAGCTACCCTAGCAAAGTGGGGGCTCGAGTGGCCGACTCATTATGCTTACTGAACACATTCCATCTTCTGAGAAGGGTACTTTTATCTCCATTTACATATAAGAAAATGGAGGCTGAGTTAGGTCAAGTGATGGGTCCCCCAGGAAGGAAGAAGGTAGAATCAGGATTCAAATCCAGATTGGGACTCCAAAGTCCTTACGCCAGCTGTCAACAAAGGAAGTTGGCGGCTTAGGCTGTCCGAGGAGCTGCTACTTACACGTGTTTTGCACCTGAGTTCATCTTCAGATCATGTTTGATCAACCTGATGATGCACTTAAGATCATTGGCTGTACACCTAGGGGATGAGGCACATTCAACTTGGTCTTTGAAGAGCTCTGAATCCCCAAACTTTCCTTCCCTAGTGATTCCATCTCCCCAAGCCCATTCCCACCGGGCAGCTCCCAACCTGGAGGCGATGTCCTGCAGGGCCTGTTGCTGCTCATCCTCCTTGGTGAGCTTGGAGAGCCGCAGGAGGAATTCGTCCACCTCCTGGATGGTGAGAAGGCTCTTGGCAGCTGGGGGGAAAGACTTGCTCTGCTCAAAGAAGACTCTGATTGTCTCTGACACGTCACCCTGTCTCCAAAAACCAAAATGCCACTGCTGTAACCCCAAAGTGTCCAAGTGTATCCCCCAGGACTTGAATCAGATTTCAATCATTGCTCCTATCCCCAGCTCACACACATTGACCTCACTTCTTAGATCTATTCCACCCAGTTTCTGGAAAGAGTACTTCCATTCACCAAAGGATCTGGCCACCTGCCTTAGCTGAAAAGTGACACAAGGACTAATTCAGGGCTAAGCCAATTTGATTCCCGTTAGAATTTGAACTAATAGACAAATACGGTCATCAGATAACGGGGGTGCTCAGATAGAAACTTCCCATGGTGCCAGGGCTAGAGTCATGAACAAACCAAAGCTTAATGGTAAGCCCAAGTTGGGGGGGGGGGGCAAGAAAAAATAAGGTCGAGAAAGAGCCCCAGGAGAGACAGCAGGAAGTCTCAAATCCTAACCCTCGAAAGCTGGCTTTTGTGGCTCAGCAGTAATATGATTTCAATCCTCAGAACCTTATGAAACTAACAGCTGTAGCCTCACCTTCAACTCCTCTCATAACGGAAGCTTGCTCAATGGGTTTCAGTTCCCTAAAACAGCTTGTGCCCCAACCAGGAAAAAGAGATTGCAGGTGCTTGGCTTGGCAGAACCCCACCTGGAATGCTACCTACCCTCCCCTTCCTCTGACCTGCTCTAGGTCTCGTGCCATATCTTCTGGGCTGCAGTTGAAAATGCGGCTGAAAAGCTTCACAATCTGCTTATCATTCAAGTTGTAAACGCTCTTAATAACACCCGGCAGCAACAGCTTCACTGTTAGGTACACGTCACCATGGAAACCATCTGGAGACAGAGGAGCCCTTCTTGAGAAATGGAGCTTAAACAAATAAATACATAAACTCAAGGAACTGAAATCGATGTCTACATTGCTGCTCGTGCTGCTACAGTACCCCGTGCATTTTACGACAGTAGCAGGTAGAGATCACAGTGTTGGGGGTTGGTGGTTTATGTGTCTGCCCCTCCCAACTTAGCTCCTGGATGAAATCCCGCAGGGCAGAGCCATGACTTTTAGTCCCCAGTGATGAGCACATTCTAGATGCTCAATCAATGACTCGTTAGATAAATGAAAGAAGTAGAGTTGGAAGATTCTATTCCAAGCTGTACAGTGATTCACAAAAACCTAATCAAACATACAGGACAGTGAATCTTCCTCTTGGTCAAATGGGATAGATTCTTCTGGCCTCCTGGGGGTGGAATGAAGGCAGGGGAAGAAAGATGCCAATGTGCTCAGAGCAGAACTGGCTACATACTTTGTGGGGCCCAGTAGAAAATGAACATGCAGGACTCTTTGTTCAAAATTATTAAAAATTTCAAGCCAGCAGTAGCAGAGCATTAAACCAAGCATGGGGCCCCGCACAAGTGTACAGTTCAGATCCCCATGAATCTGGCCATGGCTCTGAACTCTTTAGAGGAAAAGCCCACCCAGGATGCTACAGGCCCCACCTCCTGCCGAGCCTTTCCGAAGGAAGTCCTGGATGATCTGGGTCTTTGTGTTGTAGCTAGGATTTTCAGCCACCATGGCGCACAACTTCCGAAACTCACGTAACAGACAATCTTTGTGCTTGGGGTCACATTTGCTTGAGGACAGACTTGTCTTATGGGTGGGGCTTAAGCTGGTTTCCCCAGAGTTGTTGGGCTTGGCTGTTGGAGAGGAAACAGCAGAGATGATTCATTTTGCCTTGCTGAGAAGGAAGAAAGGGAAAGTAACAGGCACTCTGCTGGTGCTCTATATGTAGCTTCACTTAATCCCCCAAAATAGCCCTTTGGGGTAGATATATTACTCACATCTTACAGGTAATGAAATGAAGGTAATTTCCCCAAATCTCACAGCTATTAATGGTAAAGAAATAGTGGCTTCACACCCAAGCAGAGGACTGGGTGAGGAGCATCTCTTTATATGAGCCCTTCACAGAAGAGCAGAGGCCACCTTCATGCCAAGAGTGGTCAGGAGGATCTCAGAACAATTGTAAAGCTGACCCCAGAGAAGTTGGGATGAGGAAGGGGGCAGAAATCAAAGAACATGTTAGTCAATGTGAAATCACTGCTATTGCGGATTGCAGGTAAGCCATAAAGGTTATCTAGTTCAATCTCTTCTTACTGATGAGGAGACCCAGGCCTGAGAAGAGAGACATTCCCAGCCCTTCACCACTCCTACCTACCCCATCACCACTTTTTCTTTCTTAAAGGCTATCAATAAGCAGGGCTTTTCTCCAGACACCCCAAAATAACTGTTCAACTCTGCAGTGATCCCCTCTTATGTGCTTGTGACAATTTAGAAAGCAAATTTCACTCTGCAAGCTTGCAGCAGAGCCATAAGCAAACAGGCTGCTGCTGTAAACTGCTTCTTGTCTGGGCTTCAGGAATTATAAATGCACCCTCATCTCAGTCTGGAGTTTAGAGAGGATCTGAGTGGAAAAATCTCCGAAGCACCGATGTTCAGCAGGTTGCAAGAAGAACACCATGTTTCCCTTAACTTCTCCCAAATTCCCTCCCTAAGACCAGGGCGCTTCCAGAAACATGTTGCCCTTATGGTCACCTAGACTCTTCTGCACTTCTATCTTTGGCCTACCATTAAACAAAAAACAGATGTCAGAATTTTAAATTAACAAAAATCCCACAGTCAGGCACCATTTTTACGACCTTATCTCCTGTAGTCTCACGAGAACACTGTGGGATATAGGAAGCAGATATTGCCATTCCCACTTCACAGATTAGGCCACAGAGGCTCAGAGGTGAAGTGACTTGATCCCCGGAGCAAGCTGTCGGGTCACAGTGCTGGAACCAGGACCCAGGTCTCCTGACGTCAAGTCTAGGCTTCTTTCACTCGCATAAAGCTACCACCCTAAACAACTTTTAAGTCCACATGTTTTGGCTTCATTTTCTTTCCCTTAGTCACAGAATGTTTCCAAATAAAGACACAAGAGGATGTAAGGTAAAAGGACATAGGTGTTGGAGTTAAACAGACTTCAGTGTAAATACTAATTCCGTAATGAACCTGAGCATCAACTTTCTCATTCATATAGACCTAATAAAAGTACTTCCTAAGATTAACTGAAGAACAAACAAAACTGCATATGTAAAAGCCACTACCTTGCCCAATGCTACCTGTTACACAAGGCACGTATGACATCTGCCTTCTTCCATACTTTCATCTCCAGTTTGGGCAAGTTTAGGGATGCAATTTCTCAAAATTCTTTCATTATAAAAAATCAAGGAAGTAAAGGGCAGGCTATAATGATCTGTCTGACCCAGGTAGCTACTTCAAAGGGAAATGTCTTGACAAAGCAAACAACTTTTTGCTACAATAGAGATTAAAGTATACAAAGAAATGCTATACAAGAGGAGCGTTGAGAATTAGCCATTATCTGTCTCTGCTCAGATGGAAGCAAATTATTAATGAGACTAGACAGTACAGTTTTCACTTTTAGCTACAATCTCAAATAGGATACCAAATTAAAAGGAGGACCATAACAGCTAAAGCAGCCCTAACCTATCTTACCTGAAAATCCAGAAAATTTCCGGGGATTGGTACTGGTAACAAACGAAGCACCTTTCACTGGAGATGTCACCTGGCCTGTGGCTGTCAGCTTAGCCTGGACAACAGCTTTCTTCTTTGGTGTGCCTGTTGCTTTAGAAGACAGATCTGCAGGACCCCAAAAGAAAGGAAAATATGCTTCAGTGAAAAATCCCTGAGAAAGCTCCCAAAGGATCTATCAACTGCTCTTACAGCCTTGTTTGGTAAGTTAGTACCATGGTGAGTTACCCCAAGGCTGGCTGCTGGCTAGGTGGAGGTACATGGCAGGCAATATGGTATTGGGAGAGGGTGCTCTGGGGACAAATGACCCAGTTACCCTTTACTTTATTAGTAACTTGAATTTTCATCAACACTCTCTCCCTCTTATTCCACATATAATAATCTCCAGATTATTTGGGGGAAATCATAAATCGTATCTCAATAGATGAAACTTGGGAACCTCAGCTCCAGGATATTGGCCCCAATTTATATTTAAACAAGAAAGTAAAATGAAAAGGGATTAACAGAGCACACCAGTTTGGCACAGACGGGGGAACTTCTAGCTGCTGTTACCTGAGCTGTGTGACAGTGCATTTCCCTTCCTCTGAATGAGATGGGTCAAGAAGTAACAAAGGCTGAGGCCCACGGCTCAGGCAGGCAGGGCAGGGTGGAGGACTCGAGAAAGGGATATACAAGAAGTACTTTTCCCTCCTGGATGTCTTTTTTTCTTTCAAAGAAAAAAAAAAAGGACAGATGTCCATTTTTAGAGCCACTGTTATAGGGCTTAAAAGCAAAGACACTTCATGGCAACAAGGACATGTAGCATTCAGATTTTGGTATTTAATGTCATTCCTCACTAATGGGAAGCAGGACTTTTCAGAGAAATGGCTGATTCCAGGACAGGGGGCAGATATATAGAAGGTAACCCTAAGAGCATACTGTTATGCCAAAGAGTAAGGGAGTACTTGAAAACATTTTAAAAAACAAGATGAGGGCATTCGGGACATAGAAACCAGCTCAAAGCGTCTCCCAACTGGTCAAGTATGGGACATTAAAGTACCAAGTTAATAAAATACAGTAAAATTATAAGCCGCCAGGAAAAATGAGTAATCTATGAGCCCAATCAGATAATAAATTGATGGATAAAACTGATCTATCAATAACGATTCTGTTCTTCAAAAATGGCAATGTAATAAAAGAAAGACTATGGAAATGTTGCAGATTAACAGGAGACCAAAAAGATATGACTACTAAGTGCAATACCTGATTTTAAGATAGGGATTCTACCCTGGAGGGGGGAAAATGCTATAAAAGATATTATTTTATCTGCTGAAAAACGGGAATACAGATGGTAGATTACAGTATTATATGGAGAATAAATTTACTAAAGTTGTTAGCTGTAGTATGGTCATGTAAGATATTCCTATTCTTAAAATATATACATTGAAGCATATAAAGGCAAAGGGCCATGACGTAGCAACTTACTCTCAAATGGCTCAGGAAAAAACTGCCTGTGTGAGGAGAGTACCAGAGAGCAAGTGCGTAACACAAACAATGAAGCACAGACAGCTAAATGTTAAAAAAGGTCAATGTGGGTAAAGGGAATATAAGCGTTCTTTGTACTACTTTTATTCTTATAACTCTTCTGTGAATTTTAAATGACTTCCGCCTGGCCAGGCGTGCCTCAGCAGTGAGTGTCGACCTAGGATTCAGGCGATCGGGGTTCGATTCCCGGTCAGGGCACATGCCCAGGTTGTGGGCTTGATCAATGACTCATCATTGATGTTTCTCTCTCTCTCTCTCTCTCTCCCTCTCCTTTCCTCTGTCTGAAATCAATAAAGATATATTTAAAAAAAAAAAAATAAAAAAAATAAATGACTTCCAAATAAAAAGTTAAGGGCAGACAGACAGACAGACAGACACTGGGCTCTACACTCCTTATCAGCACGGGTGAGATGAGAAAGCAGTATTTATGCTTTACCCCACCTGCAATGTGCTGGCTTATCTGCTCCTTCTCGTTATCTTCCAGATCTTCCCAGCCTTCCAGCTCCGTGAGGTCCTCGATTTTCTTTGTGGTGGCCCGGGCCCGCTCCAGTTTCTCAAACATGCATTTTACGTGGTACCATTCTTTCATATCACCCCCGGACTCTGAGAAGGGATTGGGCACCACTTTGCCGATTCGGCATACGCCCTTCACAATCTTTTCCTTGCATTTTTTGCAGCCAGCTGTGCCACGCTTGGCATAGTCCACACAGAACCGTTGTTCGGCCATTTCACAGGGCCCACTGCAGAGTCCCACATGTGATCCTGGCAAGAAGACAAGGCAGGTGGCACGTGGTCTTAGATTGCCTTTTTGGAAGGACGGAATGGGCTTTCTTTTCTGGAGGAGGCAGCGCCCATGAAGCCGATCTGTTTCTGACCACTGGCTGAACTGTTTTATGTCTGGCCAGAGATGCTCTCGGGACAGGCACAGTTCTTTTCGGCTGAGTGCACGGAGGGTTGGTGGGAAGAGGATCTTGAAAGCCAAAGTCATACAGCTGCAAAAAAGGGTGAGAGGCAGAAAAGGTGAGAGATAAATGAGGAGCTAGGCTTTCAATTTCCTCAAAGGCCAAGGTCCTATACAGTTTATGTTGACTAATCAAACACTTTCCAACGTATAAAAGATTTAATGCCTACAGGATGAAGAGTTCCAATACAGGAAAATTCAGTTTGCAAAAGGGTATTCAATGGTCTAATGTACACATATATAATTAGTAAATCACTATCAAGAGAATCCAAATAATGTAAGAATGTTTTTCAGGCCATCAGCAATACCTGATGCTCAAAATGAATGATGACCCATAAGTATTACAAGACCTGAAGTTTTATTATTTTTTTTTATGACCTGAAGTTTCTTTTTAATCACCAAGAAAAATTACATTATGTCCATGAAGTTTTTAATGTGAAGTGTATATATATGCCATCCTTGGAAACTAAGCAACTCTATAGATCTGTGATTTAATCAGAAGCCCTATTTCGAGAAGCAATTAAACGGAGCCTAGAACCAGACTGCTTGGGTTCACACCTAGCTCATTGCTGTGTGACCTTGATAGGTTACTTAACCTCGCCATTCTTCAATTTCCTCAACTGTAAAGTGTGGATAATAATTGTACCGAACTCAAGGGGTTGTCATTCTAAGAGTAAAGCCTTTAGAACAGAGCTGGGCACACAGCAGAGGCCTCAATAAATGTTAGCTCCTACACTCAGTGAAGCTGTTATCTATCCTTTAAGCAGAGGCTCCCTATGTGTATTAGCCTGTTTATATTTCAGCAATTTATATCAGGGAATACCGAAGTCCCTGGACGACAAGAATCAAAGGAACTGATAAATCAATCCCAATGGAAATGGGTAATACGTGCACGGTGTCCCCCCACTTTCTTAGATTCCTATTTTCTGAAGGATCTTCATAGTTCTGATTTTAAAAATACTGGAAATTATTCCAGCCTGTGCACCGCTTTGTGTGAAATTGCTATTGGGTTACATATAATGAAAAGCAGACTCCACTTAATGTAGTGCAACATGATGCAGGGGAAAGCAGGGGGAAGGGAATCCGGGATGGGAGTGCAAGTGTGACCCTACAGTTTAGGGGCTATGTTATCTCTGAGAAATGCCTGAGTCTCAGTTTTCTTATTTCTAAAACACATAAAATAATACCTACCTCGAGGAATGGTTGGGGAAATTAAAATGAGTCCATGGATGAGCTGGTGTGTTTGTATGTGGGGGACACTGAACTCCGTGAAAATGTATTTATAAATGTGCCCTTCTTTTTGGAGCGGTCTATGATCATGAAATTCACAAAAAGCTCTAAACCCCCAGAAGTTTAAGAACCACATGGGTGAAGTATACGAAAGTATGGCAGGCCCACGAGAGTTGCTCAGAACACTGTCCTCAGATGCACGATTTCTGAAGGAGCCCGCACACCCCTCGTGAAGGGAGCCCGCTCCAGGGCACCTCGCCCTGCCCCTGCGGCGCGCGAGGCCCGGGGGGCGCGGGCCACGAGAAGCGCAAGGCTGCTCGGAGGAAACCCTGGGTCCCAGTCAACGGCCGCCGAGGAGGAAACCGCTGAGGCCCGATCGCAGCAGGGCCGCCGCGGCTCAGTGAGCTGCACCGGGCGAGGCAGTGAAAGCCTGCGGCCGCCTTTCCTGGACGACCTTCCTGCGCCGCTTTCGCGGCAGCGGGCAGGGGCTACCGGCCGGGTGCCGACCCCGGGGACGCCCGGGGAGGCGGGGAAGCGAGTCCCTCGGCCCGAGGACACAGCCCAGGGCTGGGCAAAGGGACGCGACAGGAAGAGAAAGGCTCCAGTGTGCAGACCCGGCGGGGCCAGAGCGGCCCCCCGGAGGCACCCTCCTTGGCGTGAGCCCGTGGGGGTCCAGGGGAGCCGCGAGCCAACCCCCATGGGCTCCCGGGGGGCCGCCACGTCACGGAGGGTGTGCCCCGGGGCTCCGCGGGCGGGCGGGGGAGGAGCCGAAAGGACTGGCTCCCCGGCCGCGCCGAGCCCGGGGTCCCGGGCTGCCTCCCGCCCCACTGCCCGGACCCGCCGCACCGCTTCTCACCTGCCTTCCCGGCTTTGGCGCACATCGAAGGCCTCGGACCCGGCGCCCACAGGCCTCGCTCACCCACCACGGTGGTAGAGCCTGTCTCTTTAAATCCGGGTCCTTGAGCCGGCCGCAGCGCGCAGGCGCAGAGGTCCTGGCTTACGCTGCGCCACATGTCCCCGCCCCCAGCCTGCCACGTGGGCGATTGTGAGGTTCGGCTGAGAGACGCGCTGGGCTCGGTGTGGGAGGGTTCGGGGCTGTGACTGGGCCGGGGAAGGCCGAGGTTCCGGGACGCGGTGGCGCCCAGGACGCAGCCCGGCCCGGGCTTCCGAGGACTCCCTGGTGTGCTGATAATGTTAGAGATGATGTAGTCCTTAAAGATCCTGGTTGGGAAACTATATTGTAATGAGTTTGAGGAAGGCAAAGAGCACGTCATTCAACCTACTTTTCTGTATACCCTCTGCCTTGTTGCCACACAATGCCTAGCGCATAGTAAGTATTCTGTAAATATTATTGAATTGAAAAGAGGCACTAGGTAGATATAAAATGTAAAGCAGTGATGGGGAGAGTCATCCCGATTGTGTATCGTTTGAAGTGTATTATCTCTTAAACCTCAGGTCAGCATCTTGGGAGATTAGGATGGCTATTTTTACAGAAGACTAGCAGGCTCAGAGGAGGTTAAATGAACTTGTTCAGGGTCCAGGAACGGCAAACTATCGGGCATTGTTAGAGAAGTAAGCCAAGATGAGATCCTGCAGGGAGTTACCTGATATGTGAAAAGAACTTGGCCTTTATTGTGTAGGGGAGGAGAGCCATGTAGGTAGGGCCTTATGAAGTAGTAACTACTCTTGAAGCTGGGTAGGGAACAGACTGAGGAAAGGGAACTAATTAAACAGTTCTTGGTGCTGGCTTTGGCGGCAAGTATACTAAAATTGGGACGATACACAGATTAGCGTGGCCCCTGTCCAAGGATGACATGCAAATTTGTGAAGTGGTCCATAATTTTAAGGATTTTTCTTTCCTTATTATTGTATCTATTTGAGATGATGGGTGCTAACTAAACTTGTTGTGGTAATCATTTCACAATTATGTAAGTCAAACCATTATGCCGTAGACCTTAAACTTATGCAGTGATGTATGTCAATTATATCACAACAGAACTGGGGGGGAAAGGTTCTTGTGACAGATGAAGGTGACCTGAACAAGCTAAGTTAGTTGGGGCGGAGAGAAAGGTGCATTTTTTGATAAACATTTAGATTTTAAATGATCTAGACAAAGTGCTCATTTACCTAAGGGTGAAATGAGGATGACTTGAGTGAGCAGGTAGATAATGGTGCCATCAACTGAAATAGGAAATGAGAGGGGAGGAGGCATTCAACGTGAAAAGATGAATTTTGTTTTGGATATATCAAGTCTGGTTGGTTGCACGATCCATTGTTTGAAGTGGGATAGAGTCTCTCATGTGTTGCAGAATGAACAAGGTCTTTGGGATTAAAAGGCCACTGGAGGTTCAAGTCCTAACTCTGGCAGTTCGGTGATCCTGAACCATATCTCTATCACTGCATTTACTGTGTTGTTTTGAAAATCCCCATGACTGTATCTTTTTCCCTAGCCCTGTGCTGTCAAATGCTGTCATCACTAGTCACATGTGGCTCTTGAGCTCCTGAAATGTGACCTGTTTGAATTGAGATGTGCTGTAAGTGCAGAGTACATACCGATTTCAAAGACTTTACAAAAAAAAAAAAAAAGACTGCAAAGTATATCAATAATATATTTATGTTGATTATATGTTGAAGTGATTATTTTTGATACGTTGGGTTAAATAAAAATATATTAGAATTAATTTCAACTTTATTTTTACCTTTTTGAAAATGTGGTGACTAGAAAATATAAAACTGCGTACTTAGCTCACATTATACTTCCATTGGATAGCACTGCCCCAGACTTCACACCAATTTGTGGAGAGTTACATCTGTGCCTTATGTGTCTTTTTATCCTTAGTGCTTAGAACAAGTACTGGACACGTAGTAGGCACTCAGTAAATATTTATGAATAAATGAATGAAACCCATGAGTGAATGGAATGAATGAATGAAGCTATGAAAGTGCTAAGCTCCCTCAGAAGGATGTTCATTACATTGCATCTTTGACCGTTTGATATAAATGTTCCAAAAGACCCAGGTTCTAAATGTTTGTTTTGTTTGATTAGAACCCCAAGGAACCTAATGAATGATCTCTTTTACTCAGGCCCCTGCTGCAAAATGTAACTAGCTGGCAGTTGCATTTCCTTAGAGAAGTGGGAACTACTACCAAGGAGAATGACCTAATGTGTGGTAGGAATAGCAAGGCTTTGGAATCACACAGTTTAGGTTTGAGTTATGATCCCACTGGCTGTGTAACCTTCACTGGTTTTGTTTTCCTCACTTCTCTGGGCCTCAGTTTTCATGGTGAAATGGGGATCAAAATATCTCTTAGGATTGTGTATGATAATTAAATGAGATGACATGTTAACTTGCAAACTGCTTGACACTTAGAGGTATTTCAGTAAGCGTACATTTTCCTTTACTCCCCAGCCTGGATACAGTCATACCACTGCTGAGTTTAATAATTCAGTTGGTTATCAGTCAAGTATTTATTGAGTACCTACTCTGTGTTAGGCACTATAACAGGAACTGGAATACAACAGTGAAACAAAACACAGAAGTCCCTACCCTTATGCAGCTAACAGGTTAATGCAGGAGATACATAATAAACAGAAAGTAAAATGCATAGTATGTAAGGTGACCGGTGCTATGGAGAAAAAGAAAGTAGAGGGGGAAGACAGGAGGTCCCTGGCAGGGCGAGGTTGCGGTTTTAAATACAGTGGTCAGGAAGGCCTCACCAACAGTGACAATTGAGTCAAGACTGGAAAGAATGAGGGAGAGAGCCATGTGGAGTCCTGGGGTAGAGGGAGCAGCAAGTAAAGGCCAGGATGTGTCTGTCCTGTTGGGAGACAGCAAGGAGGATGGGTGTGGCTAGAGCAGCAGGAGTCAAGGCTGAGAAGAGTTGGAGATGAGGTCAGCGGGGTATCCTAAGACAGATCCTGTAGCATCTTGTATACTGCAAAGATGTTGGCTTTTATCGCAGGTGAAATGAGAAGCTAATGGATTATATTGAACACAGAAGTAGCATGATGTGACTTAGGTTTCACCAGAACTGCTATCACTCTGACTGCTGTATAGAGATATTGGGGGTTGGGCTACTGTATAGATGTAGGGGAGAAATAAGGGCCACTTGGGTGCTAACCGTCACAGTAGTAAGAAATAACCTGAGACTCATGGACCTCTAGGGGATCTGTGGATAGGCTCTGGGGTGTTCTTGAACCTCCTGAAATTTTATATAAATGTTTGTGTATAAGTGCCTTTTTGAAGGGAGAGTTTTCTTGGATGGAGTCTCATGATCCAAATCAAAAGCTAACTTGATGGCAAATAAGCAAGATACCTCCTGCCAGTTCCTAGTTACTCAAAGCCCCAAAGTGGTTAAGTCCTTCCATCAGACCTTGATCCCAAATCCTCCAGGGCAGATCGTTCATGAGCCTCTCAGAGCTTCTGCACCCCTTTTAAGAATTAAGCATGAGTTCCAGTTTAAACTCATCATGATTGTTAAAAAAAAAAAATCACAGGAAAATGGGTAGATTTTATTCATTTTTCTTGCTACTCACTATGGAAGCTCGGCAGCCACAGGCAGGAATAGGGAAAAGGCTTCACACCTTCGGGGCACTTGTGAAGCTTGTTTGCACTCAGTGGATGCCTTTTTTTAATAAGCTCTGGTCTGTTTATCATGTAAATCTCAGCATAGAGACCCGATTTTATGGTTTGGTTTGCTTAATAGTCACACAATTAAAATAAGTTGTGAAAAACGGTGGTGGTGTTTGCCAGGATAAATATTTAAAAGGCAACAGCTGTAGGAAGATGTAATAATTCAAATCAGCCCATGGCTCTCTTATTAAAGGCTGCAGACCAGAGTGATTTCTTGGCCTCTCCTTTGAGTATCTCTGTGCTGCAGCTGCCAGGTTGAGGTAGGACAGAGCAAAGAGTCAAGTGTGGCTTTGGAAATAGCTGATCTATGGCACAGGGACAGGGGCTTCTAGGGCAGGGATGAAGTCACAGATATGGAGTGACAGACTCAAAGTTGCTACCATCTCCTTTGAACTTCTAGGTTGGTTTTTCTGGTGTGAAGTCCTGGTGGTCATTTTTTTAGAAGGCAAGTTAATAATTTTCAAAGGACAAATGTATTTTACAAAGAGATGAGCCCATTAGGGAAGCAGACTTCAGTTCTGTCTCTTCCATTGGACTCTGGGCTGGTTGATAGGTAGCACTGGTGACAGTTGGTTTTCTAGCTCTTATGGTGGCAGAGGTTGAAGACCAGGTTGAACATTTCCTTCCTCTCTTGTTCCTCATGCCATTTTCTTTATACCAGGAGAGCCCCTACCCTTCTCCTCTGGGAGCTTCCACCCAAGCCCTCTTACTGAGGCCTTCCAATTGTGCAGCCCAGTGTGCTCTCCCTCCCTGCCGTCAGCTCCAGTGTTGATCTTGGTGGTTGTAAAGCAAAAAACTCTCCTTTCAATTTCCATTACATACAGCTCTTTCTGAATACTACTTAACTTCTGACACCAGGCATGTGGGTTTTCTACGACAAGCAATTCTGTGACACAAGCTGGGTGTCCTACAATTTAATTCAATTCTGACACTATGTACCTGAAGTTTGTGTCAGACTCCATAAGTTAAGGGCTCAGTTACACAAGACTGCCCCTTCCCACCACATCAGACGGTAATCAAGTCCTGGATGTTACCTGTGCTCCTGTGTGACTGGCTGTGGATCAGAGCTTCCCATAACCCCCTTCTTGGGTTTGATTAATTTGCTAGAGAAGCTCACAGAACTCAGGAAAACAGTTTACTTACTAGATTACCGGTTTATTATCAAAGGATATAACTCAGGAACAGCCAAATGGAAGAGATGCAAATTGCAAGGTGTGTGGGAAGGGGTGCAGAGTACCTCCACATGCTCACCAACACAGAGGCTCTCGAGCTCCATCCTTCTGGGTTTTTGTGGAGGCTCCATCACATAGGCATGATTGTTTAAATCATTGGCCATTGGTGATTGAGCCCCCTTCCCTCCCCAGAGGTGGTGGTGGGAGGGGGCTGAAAGTTCTAACCTTCTAATCACACTGTTGGTTTCAGGGACAACCAGCACCCATCCTTAGGGGCTGTCCAGAAGTCACCTCATTAACATAAACTCCAGTGTGGCTGAAAGGGGCTTGTTTTGAATAACAAAGGACACCTTTATCACTTACCACTCTAATCTTTTAGGAAATTACAAGGGTTTTAGGAACTCTGTGACAGAAGCCAGAGGAAGGCCAGGAAAATGTATAGGTATTTTTTATTATATATCACAATATCACAGTGATACACAGGTAGGAGGGTTCTTAGGGAGTACCCAGATAGCATAATATCCTGAGAGGGTAAAATTGGGGCTCAGAGAATAAACTGACTAGACACCGCATAGCTAGTGAGTGGGAAAAGTCAGACTCTAGACATGATCAGCCCTATTTAATAATAATAAATAATTGGGTCCTGCCCAATTTCTTATACTGTTTACACACAACCAGATTGTAGTTTTCTTGAAGGTAGGGCCATCTCTTCATTTATTCAACTAGTATTATTTGAGTGTCTGTACTAAAAGCACTTTAATCCTCAGTAATCCCAGAAGGTAAAAACTATTACTCTTCCTGTTTTGTAGTTGAGGAAATTAAGGGTGAAGTAACTTACTCAAAGTCATGTAGTTAAAAAGTAGTGGACCACAGGGCGTGGTGTAACTTGTTTTCCAGTTGGAATGCCTCGGAAACTAAGTTATTCTTGCTGCCATTAGAGGCTACTAAGGAATAACATTTATTGCTGGTGAAACAGGAAGGCAGGGCAGTTTGAAGAGTCTGATAAATTTCTAAAAATATGGCTTCCCAACCCAGCCAAAGTCTGAACAGCACCCTTGAACTTGACAGTAAACTTCTTTAATTTTAATTCTTCCTATTTTGGGGATCCTCTCCCATTTTGCACATTTTATTATTAAATAGTAGAGAGACTATTGGACTGGGAATCAAGTTACACCTTAGTCCTACTTTAGTAATGAACTTGCTGAGTGACCTTGGACAAGATGTCTAAAATGGAGGTAATAATTATTTTACTTATCTGGGGGTGTTGAGACTTGAAAATAAAAGGGAATGTTAAATAACAGTGATGAGGGTAATAGTAGGGACTTTGGGATTGTTGCCTTGAGCAAGTTCCTTCACTTCTGAGCATGTTTCCTTATCTGTAAAATGAAGATATATACCTTACAAGGGTGCTGTGAGGACCAGAAATGGTGTATGTCAAGCCCTAGCATAATGCCAGACACATGTAGGAATCCAGTAAATGGTAACTATTATTAACCTGACAGCCTGGCTTGGTTGATGCTTCTTATAACCATACTCTTCAGAACAACAAACAGCACACACACAATGAAAACAGTCACCATCGCCATGAACCACCCAGTCAGTGCGGTCCTCTGAACTCCCCTAAAGGTGACCGCTGGCTCCCCACTGCGCTTGTTGCCTGCCAAGTGCTCTTAGTACGATGGAGGTGCAGCCAGATGGAACAACTTTCCTCCTCTAGACTGGCGGTGCTTTCATTGAAGGATGGCTGAGTGCAGGACTCACTCTGAAATAGCTGTGACTGCCAAGTGACAGGCGAAATGAGCCAAACAAAATGGTGATGGCAGAGAAGGGGACTGAGGACTGAGCAGCTGGGAGGCGATGTGCACTTGCTGACTCTGATCTCACTCTGCCGCTGATTCACTTTATTCCTCCTCTCCACTTACGAGGCCTCTAGGCCATCAGGACTGCTCACTGGCTCCTGCTGACATATGACATAATTCCCTCTTTGCTTGTTTGGTGCCATGGAGAATTCTTATTAGCTGCTAGATGCGGAGGTGGCCCATTACGCTTTAGAGCCTGTTGTGTATGCCTCGTGCGCTGCTTCCCTCAGAATAGGTCAGGGCTTTGTGTGCCAGGGAGGGAAGCACAAGGCAGGAAAAGATTTCTAAGCCCTTTAATCTGTTCAGCTGACTTCTGGTTCTGACTTCCAAGAGGAAGGTTGGTCATTTTTCACTTTTCCAAGCAACTTTCTGCTATGTGGTTCTTTCTGCTATGTGGGTATTTATTGAGCTCTATTATGTGCCTGGCATTATTTTAGGTTGTGAACAAGACATACAAGCTCCCTGCCCTTAGTGGAGTTTACATTCTGGCGGGGAGAAATGTAATTTATGTACAAATGAACAAACATTTAAAATAGTGGTAAGTTTAATGAATTCATAGAATAGAATGAGAGTGGCAGGAAGTGAGAAGATGGTGTTCATGCCATCTGAGAAAGGGACATTAGGGCTGAGAAGTGGATGAGAAAACTGCCATGCTATTTCCAACCAGAGGGAACCACAGGCACAGGTCCTGAAATGGGATGTCTGAGGAACAGAGAGCTGGCCAGTGAGAATAAATGGGGAGACAGTAGCAGATGAAGTCAGAAGATAGGTACAAAGTGGGTACCCATGGATCACATTCAGCCCACCTGGTATTTGAGATGTCACTAAAAACTAAAACAACGTTTGCAACTGCTCTTGAAAATGAAAAAAAACCCCCACACAGACAAAACTTGGCCATCCAGGGCACTATTCCTGAATGATAGTGATTTGTTTCAACATAGAGCCGTTACGCTCTTGTCCCTTCTTATCCCCCTTTAATGGGAATGTGGTCATCAGTTCATAAGTAGACATTTGAATTAGGGATTGCTGAGTGCTACGTGGGCTTCATGACAGCCTGTATTCTGCCGCCCGCCCACCTAAATGTGATGGAAGAATATAATGAAGGGTTTTAAGTGACAGAGTGACTTGATCTAAATTTTTAAAAGATCGCTCTGACTACTTTGTTGGTAACAGATTGTGGCTAGGGACGGGGAAATGGACAAGTTAATGTGAGATGCTGGTGGCTAGGACCAGTGGAGACAGAAAGGAGTGGACAGATTCTGGGCATATTTAGAAGTAGAGCAGCCAGGACTTAACTAATGCATTAGATTTGGGACTAAGAAAAGGGAATAGAGCATGACTCCTAGGAGTAAGGTTAAGTCTGGGGCTAAATTGGGAGTCATCAGTATATAGGTGGTATTTAAACCCGTGAGTATGGATGAGATCACTGAGGGAGGAAAGGTAGAAAATACAATGCAGTTTCGGGATTTTCTTTTTCCCTGTTCAAATGTAAAGTTTCTAAATTTCTGTTATCATACAGGCTATAGACTCTTAGTATTAAAAAGCAATCTAAGGTCATCTTTCTAGTCACCATTCCTACCCATATATTTACTCAAATCCCACCTCATACAACATCAGCTGGGATGCTACCTAATTGGTGCCTCATTAACAGGAAACATACTGCTTCCATTAAGGCTTTCCATTGTTTTTTCCCTCATATCAAACAGGTAGGTAAGTCTCTCTTTTTCTCTCTCCAAACAGGGACAATATAGAGAGTGAAAGGGGACACTATCATAATTACACTAAGACAACTAGGACTTCCCTGGGCAAACCTTGCAAGCAAAAGTAATAATACTTTAGCTATCTCTGTCTCCAGATAGGGAACTATAAAAATCTTGAAAAGGTGAGATGCCATTTGACTCATGGTAAAATTAGGGATTTAGAGTTAAATCTCAAGAAAACCATCTGCTCTATTTCCCTCATTTTAAAGAGGAAATTAAGGGGCACTGAATTATTGGCCTATGATCAAGTTAGGAAGTTAGTAGCATGGGGCAATATTTTTATAGCACTTAATATTTTAAACCTCTTCACATGTCATTTGACTCTTACCACACCCTGTGAGGTATTATCATTTACAGTAAAGCAAACTAAGGTTCAGAGAGATGACTTTCCCAAGATCACTAACCATTAAAAGCTAGAATGGAAACTTGAACCTATGTTTTCTCTTGCCAATTCCCTTGTTCTTTCTGTTACTCCATACTAATCTAAAGATTATTACTATTAAAGGTTTTAGGTCTAAATTATATTTTTTCCTGCAATTTTAATTCCACAGCCTATTATTTTGTTCCCTGGGATGTAAAAAGTAGTCATTACTTCCATCATTAAATGAAAGCATTTTGTAGATTGTAAAGCACTGGGCAAATGTACATTTGAAGGCTAGTTAGGAAATCAGCACTTTTCTTCTCCAAGTTAGAGGAACTGTATTAAATTGGTAAGTGGGTGAGAGGATTATCTTTGTAGCATTTATAATAATTCTAATATATTGTTGGCTGAATTATGGGGTTCTCTAAAAAGAGAACAAGAGACTGGAAGAAATCCTTGGGACTAATTCTTATAGTTTGGGAACATTGGTGGTATTTGGTCTAATGCCAAAGCCTATTTGACCCAACTCAAAGAGGTATAAAGGAGCTCTCCAATGTGTGGAGGATTAGGAAGGATCTAGTAACTCCTGTAGCTGTTTATATGGACCTCAGATTTAACAAGGATTCATTTGATTTTGGTCAGGGCCCCATCACTCAAGCATTGGGAGATTTTTGAGCCTTTTGGGCTTCCTAAAAACTCAATGGGGTTTATGTGTGTAGTAACATACCTGACAGTACTTAAGCTCTTCAGCTGTGTTACAGTTGCGCACTCAACCACCTCAAGAATACTCGATTGTTAACTTAGAGAAAGTTCCAACTCTTTAGAGCATGGCAGTCGAGGCCCTCCATAATGGTTCATAATCAACCTTTTCAGTAACTCCCATTGTCAGGAATGAACACTGCTCTAGTTAAATCATTCTGCCCACTACCTTCTAAGCATGTTTATTTTTTCACCTGTCTACCCTTCTCTATTTATTCTTTTAAAAAATATTTTTATTGATTTCAGAGAGAGGAAGGGAGAGGGAGAGATAGAAACAACGATGAGAATCATTGATTGGCTGCCTCAGGCACACCCCCTACTAGGGATAGAGCCGACAACCTGGGCATGTGCACACTGGGAATACAACGGTGATCTCCTGGTTCAGTGTAGATGCTCAACCACTGAGCCACCCTGCCTGGCTATACCTTTCTCTTTAAATCTGCAGTTCTTTATGGTAGCCATTAGTCACATGGGGCTAATGAGTACTTGAAATGTGGCCAGTCTAAACTGAGATGTGTTGTTAGACACACCCAGATTTCAAAAATGTAGAACCCCCAAAATGTAAATTATTTCAATAAAATTTAAATATTGATTACATATTGAAACGTTAGTATTTTGGCTATATTGGATTAAATTCATTAAAAATAATTTCACATTTCTTTCTACTTTTTCATGTGGTTACTAGAAAATTTAAAAAATGTATGTGGCTTGCATTTTATTTTTAAATGGACAGTGTTTCTCTAGATCACTGGCCTATCCTCTTAAGCCAGCAGAGAAGTGGACCAACCATTCAAGCCCATCTTTGTACTTTCTCATCTTCTGAAATAATAAAAGCAAAGACTTTCTGCCAAAGGCAGCAAGACAATTAATATTCGCAATAATTCTTAATATTAGATAACTTCTTTTAGGCATCCACACTAAAAAATAAATCCCAAACCCTTCAATTTTATCTTTATCTCTCCTGTTTTTCTTCCACTTCTAGTCACTAAAAATGTTAGCTCTTCCTAGGTAATTCTGTCAATTCTATTCCTTTTCTCTCAATCCATACTAATCAAAGTCTTGGTTACCCTGCTTTTAAAATCTAGTTTCCAAGTAGTCTACGAGCTTCCTTTTCCCCTATGTTCATTCCATTCTATATAGAATATATATTCCCTACTGTATACAACAATATAGTATATGCTGCAACTAAAGTCTTCTTCCATAACAGTTTTTATCAGATACAATTTTTTGCTCAAAAACTTCCACTTTCCCCCCATGGCCTACTGGAATAATTCTTTCATCTAGCACTCAAGGCTTTTTCAAACCTTATCTTTTGGTACTCTCCTCTATAAAACCTGGGCTTTAGGGAAACTAGACTGAGTTTATGTAAAGCACTTAGAATCCTGCCTCACCTATATTGTAAGAACTATATAAGCCTTGGTTATTATTACTACATACTTTTACTTGAATATGCTGTATGCATTGCTATCTCCAGAGCACTGCTAATTCCTTTTTCCTATTTGAATACTCTATCTCCAAAGGGAGAAGGAATGATTTAAACTAACAATGAATAGCACAAGCAAACTTATACAGCAGGTCCTTGAATAACGTTTTGTTTGTTCAACATCCTTTCATTATAACGCTGATGAAATGCCATAGGGATTTAACTTGTTTAGATCAATTACCTATGGTAAAATTGGTTTCACTGTAAGCAGTTTTGCTGCAGTTCCAAGAACCTATCAACAGTGAGGACTTACTGTATATTCTTCCTATAATAGATAGACCCAGTTACTCTGAACCCCAATTTGCCACAAAATGTAATAAAATTTAAGACTGGATGGAACATAAATAAAAGGTAGTATTTCTTTTATACAATAGTGAATTTATGGAACGTGTTATTTTAAAAATAAAAAACTTGAAAAAATATAAACTTTCTGGATTTAGGGCAATGGCTCTCCGACTTTAGTGTAATTAGAATAACCTGGGAAGCTTACTAATTCAGATGCCTGCGCCTCACTCCAGATTTATTGAATCTAATAGTAGGGCCCAGGGACATGAAGTTTTAAAAAGCTTCATAGTTGACTCATGTGCATTTTTTTAAAGGCTTTGTAGGTGATCTTCGCGTGCACCTACATCCAAGAACATTGGTTTAATCGAGAGAAAGTTTTGGTTAAAGAGGCTGATCACGTTTGGCATGCATTTTTCACCATGTTCTTCTACATGTTTCACCATGTTTTCCTATGGTTTTGAAACAGAAACAGAATACAGTGGTACCTCGGTTTTCTAATGTACTCCGTTCCGGAAGACTGTTTGAGTTCTGAAACGTTTGAAAACACCGAGGGATCAACAGCCGACAGCTAGGCCTCAGGATCTTGACCTCCGAGGCATGTTTGAAACTGAAGTATTTACTTCTAGGTTTATGGCATTCGTAAACCAAAATGTTCGTGAATGGAAACGTTCAAAAACCGAGGTACCACTGTACAGAGAACTGATTAGCTCTGAATGACTTATGAATCTGAGTAGTGTTCTTAAAAACAAAATCCCAAAGCTCCCCCACACTCTTGAGTTTGATCTAGGAGGTCATAAAAGAAAAAGGCATATACATCCCAATATACTTGGTATTTATCTAAAAGCTTGTCAGTCTTCTTAATTTATAAATTTCAAAACAATTATTTAAGTAAATATGTATTTAGTTATGTACAATATTTACAGCTTACAAATTTTCCAACCCAAAATTATACATTGAAACCTGTAAATATGTGAAAAAGTTGGCATTTTAATATATAATACTTAAAAAATTTCAAAACAACTTTACCTCACAAATATCTTACACCAGTTTTCCAAAGTGCTGTTTTCACAGGCTCATATTGTACCACAATAACCTAGGCAGGTTCTCAAACCTCCAGGTACGGAGTAACCGATATCATACGGAGACAATCCTTTTCATACAATCACAGAAGGTTTTAGAAATACTGGGTCCTTGAAACCCTATAACAAAGCCCCTTTCACCCTCCAATCCTGAGACAGCAAATCCTGCAGTTCTCCTTCATCGTCGCTGTCAACATTCTCCTCTTCCTTTTTCTGCAGTTCTTTTATGGTCAGGACTTCTTTAAGTTTATTTTTTATTTCATCCTGGCGATTCCGCAGTTTTTCCACCCGACGGTAACACTCTATCTGCTCGTCAATCTCCCCAATCTGCCGGTCCAACCGTCCCTCCTCATCCTCTTCAGCAACTATGGCTTCAGAAATAGTGTTGACCTGCCTCATGGCTTTTTGAAATTCGTCCCACTCTTTGTCCATCTGATCCTTTGGGGCATCAACCTTTCGTACCCTCGCATCTATCTCAGGGTCGTCAAAAAAACCTTCCGGTAATGCTTCCGCAGTGTTTTCTTTCCTTTCCACTATTTTTTCATGTATTTCTGCTTTCTCAATGGACCCTGAATGAGGAATTAATGGGGCCTTGGGAGGATTTGTACTCGGGAAATCGCCTGGCAGCACACTACCTGTTGCCTCCCGCGAGGAGGAAAGTGAGTGTTCCTTGCCCGGTGTGTCCGGCGGCTGCTTGCTGGCGTCCCCCTCTTGTCTTTTTCCTCCCTCCTCCTCCTCCTCTTCCTCATCTTCATAATCAGGGAGTAAACCAAGTCCCGAAGCCTTACCAGGGGTCGCTCTAGTGCACTCCTTCCCCGCTTTGTCAACGTTGGTGAGCAAAGCGGACGTGGAGGGCTGTACGTGAGGCACCTGGGAGGCCTTCGCTCTTTTGGCATCGTGACTATCTGCGTCCGGCGCCTTCCTCTTGGCGGACTGAGGCACTGAGCTGGCAGACGGCCCCTGGGTGGCTTCTTTCGCGCCTTTCAGCTCGGCCACTTTCTCCCGGTGCTGCTTTCCCAGGACGTGAGTCTGCCACAGGAGCTCGCTCTTAACCGGGGTGTTACACAGGGCACAACTCAGCTGCCCCAAACGGTTGTACTTCGCAAATGGAGATTCTATACGTTTCCTGTTGGTGCTCAGACGCTGCTTCTCCTTCATCAACCGCCGCAGTTCATCTTGACTCACCACTCGCTTTCCGGCCGAAGGCCGAGCCGAGGCGGAGGACGCCATCTTTGCGACCCGACCCCAGGCGACTCTGACTTCCGTCTCGGCGAGGCCTGATAACGTCACTTCCTGGCCGGGCGGGGATTGGCTGAGGCTCCCGAGCGTGAACTTTGGCGCCGGGTTTTACCTCAGAATCGCGGTTCGGGCTGTTTTTGCGGGTCAGGTGGTCCCTCAATGGTCCCGCTATGGCTGCGATAAAGGCGATAAACTCCAAGGCTGAGGTGGCGCGGGCCCACGCGGCCTTGGCGGTCAATATATGCGCCGCCCGAGGGTTGCAGGATGTCCTGCGGACCAACTTGGGTCCCAAAGGCACCATGAAAATGTGAGACGGCCGTTGGAGCGGCGGTTAGGGTGTCGGGGCGCGCTGTAAGGCAAACGTTTCGCGAAGAGGTTGAAGCCAAGTGGACACACTTGTGGGCCTGGCTTCCCCCATTCTCATTCCTGCCCTGAGGTCATCTCTACCCGGTGGGGGAGTAGGAGAAAAACCTCCCCGAGGAAAAGGCCCCACGAGTGAAGCTGTGATTCCCTATCCCGCCCCACGAACTTTTAGTTAACATCGATGTGCAATTTGAAAATTCATTTAGTGTTTCCCATGAAACGTAAGCCATCGAACGCCCCTGCTCCTTGGGACTATACGCCTGTATGCCCTTCGTTTTGGTTTTGTCCGGCAGAGTGGGGTGGAGAAGGCACGGGCTTTGGAGCCTGGCTGGCATGGGTTCAAATCCAAGTTTCCCCTTCGGCTGTGAGTCCTTAGGCAAGTTACTTGGGCGCTCTGTGCCTAGAGTTCTTCATATCTGTTCATCCTTTCAGCCTGTTATTTATTTAGCACCATTTTCTTTAGGAGAGAGAGAAGGAAGGAGACTCGTGAGAGCAAAAGGGTGTAAGAAGAGACATACAGCCTCAGGAATGCGCAGTATAAATTAACAGTAAAAGAGGGTGCTTATTATATCCTTAATGGGAGGTTGAGAACAGAGATGACCAAGATAAAGTTTCAGTTATTAAGGTGATTTGGTAGAAACGACTATGACGTATATTCTATATAATACGTATTATATAGTGTGGCATGCATTATATTTTTAATCATATATGATTATACTGAGGAAAGGGACTAATTATTATGGGAGAAGGAAAAGACTCAAGTAATGGATGGTTTTTGATCAGAGTCTTGAAGGATGAGTTGGAGTTCACCAGATGGAGAAGCGAGTAAAAGCCTTCTAGATAGAGCAACTTCAGGAACAAGAAAGCCGGTTGGTATAAATCCAACAGAAGCAACTTGTGCAAATGTGATGTATGAAGGGGACCACAAGATTTACCCACAAGATTTCATTTTGTGGATGAGACATTTAATAAAATAGATAACAAGCCAGATCGGGAAGGGCCAACTATGTCATTGCTAAATAGTTTGGATTTTTCCTTAAAGGGATGGAGAACATGAAAACCACTGAAGGATTTTTGATCAGTGAACTGAGTCATACTATCTTACAGAAAGATAAATGGAGGGTACATTCAGATTCAGAGATATATGGATGCTAAACAGTCCAGACTACAGATGGTGATGACGACAGTGGAAATGGAGAGGAGGGAGTAGTTTGTAGAGGCTTTTAAGTTGTAGAATTGACAGAATTTGATGATCTAATAAATATGAGGGACGAGGGAAGAAACTAAATTGAGTGAATGAATGGTAACGTTTCACCAAAATAACAAACCTGCAGGAAATTCACAAACTTGTGGCTTGTAGACTTCCAAGTACTCTTGACCAAACCACCGTCATAACTCACCAGCTACACTTAATCCTTAAACTTGTAAATTGTCCATTTGGGATGAAATCACCATAGCAGTCCCTCTGGGGAAAAGTAGTTCTGTGGACTGCAAAGGGGGTACTTACCGTGGTGTCTCCCCATGGTACGGTGGAAGTTTTCCAAGCCCAGTTCCCTAGACTAAGGATAGTGGAGTGGCAAGCACTGAGTCTTGCTTGACTCTTACCATATGAAGTTAATAACATCACTGTTTTCTGAACAGGCTTGTTTCTGGTGCAGGTGATATCAAACTCACCAAAGATGGCAATGTGCTGCTTCATGAGATGGTGAGCTGATGCTGCTGATTTTAATAAACCTTAGTAAGCCTTAATTGAGAGCGTAATACAATTTCTGTATCTTTAAACCAAGGCTGTCAGCTAAATGTTGCAATTATGGGATATACTGGTTGGATTAAACCTCAATAAAAATGTTTTTTGGCTGTTTTCAAATCTTTGTATAGTCTAAGTAATAGCATAGGGATGCTTCCAAATTAGTTGCATCTTTTAAAGGCACTGCATTATGTTCTTTGTAATCATGGAAAAGTAAAAAGGCCGTTGCAGTTTTAGTAAATATATTCATCTTCAAGATTGAAGGACTTAGTCTAGTTTTGGAAACAGTGCATTCTGAAGCAAAGACTTTTATAAAATGTTCAAATCTCATTAGTTCTCAACTTTTAACTTTTGGTCTTGACATTTATTAAGTACTGATAATACAAAACTTGTGAACTTGTAGAACTGATTTTAGCATTGACCCTTAGGTTATATTGTTTTTGGTGGACTATTTCTTTATTTCATTCTCTTTTTTTAAATCTGTTGTTTGCTTTTTCCAGCAAATTCAACACCCAACAGCTTCCTTGATAGCAAAAGTAGCAACAGCCCAGGATGACATTACAGGAGATGGTACTACTTCAAATGTTCTAATTATTGGGGAGTTACTAAAACAAGCTGATCGTTACATTTCTGAGGTATTATAATTTCATAGAATTCACATTCATGGGGTACTTTATTTTGAATGGAAACTTGGGTTTGTTTTTACATTAGTAAAATGGTTTAATTTTAGAGGGCTAAGGTTAATATAGGATGTCCTCCCAAAATGTATAGACACTTTAACAGATGATAGCTTTAAATAAAAAATGAAACGGATTTTAATAAACACTGCCTTTATAATTATATTCAAATTGTGTATACATTTTTTTGGGACACCCTGTATTGATGAAGATACATTTAATTATAAATGAAAATAATGAACTTTTTTCCCCAAAACAAGGCTTTTTATTGGATTTATATATATATTTTTTAAATGAAAAATTTAAGATATTTAAAAAAGGTAAAATATTAGCCATGTACCCATGACTAATGCGCAAAGAAAGGAAACATCTCTGATAAAGTTGAAACCAAATTGTTGTTTTAAAAAATAACTGGAGAAAATTATTTTTACAATTAAATTTATTGAGGTGACATTGGTTATTACATTATATGTTTCAAACATACAATTCTATAGCACATCATCTGTCTGTTGCATTGTGTGCTCACCTCCCAAAGTCTCGTCTCCTTCTGTCACCATATATTTGGCCTCCCTCCTCCCTTTACCCTCTTCAGCCAATCTCCACCCCCCCTTCCCCTCTGGTAACCACTATACTGTTGCCTGTGTCTATGAGTTTGTTTTGTTTGTTGCTTTCTGTTTTATATCCCACATATGAGTGAAATTATATGCTTCTTGTCCTCTTCTATCTGACTTATTTTGCTTATTTAGCATGATACTCTCAAGATCCATCCATGTTGTTGCAAATAGCAGTATTTTGTCCTTTCTTATGACTAAGTAGTATTCCACTGTATATATGTGCCACATCTTCTTTATCCAGTTATCCATCGAAGGACACTTAGGTTGTTTTCATGTGAATAATGCTGCAGTAAACATAGGGGTACATATATCTTTATGAATAAATGTTTTCAATTTTTTTGGGTAGATACACAGAAGAGGAATTGCTGGGTCATATGGTAGATCTAATCTTAATTTTTTGAGGAACCTCCATATTGCTTTCCATAGTGGCTGTACCCATTTACATTCCCACCAGCAGTGAACGAGGGTTCCTTTTTCTCCACATCTTCTCCAACATTTGTTATTTCTTATCTTATTGATAATAAACATTCTCATAGGTCTGAGGTAGTATCTCATTGTGATTTTGATTTCCATTTCCCTTATATCTAGAGAAGTTGAGCATCTTTTCATATATTTGTTGGCCATTTGTATGTCTTGGAAAAAGTGTCTGTTCAGGTCCTCTGCCCATTTTTAATTGGGTAAAAAATTATCGGAGTATTCTTTGCAAATGTCTTCTCCCATTCAGTTGGTTGCCTTTTTGTTTTGTCGATGGTTTCTTTTCTGTGTAGAAGCTTTTTAGTTTGATGTAGTCCCATTTATTTATTTTTGCTTTTCCCTTGCCTTTGAGGTCAGGTTCATAAAAGCCTCTCTGAGACCAAGGCCTATTAAGTTTAGTACCTATGTTTTCTTCTATGTGTTTTATTGTTTCAGATCTTATATTTAAGTGTTTAATCCATTTTGAATTAATTTTTGTATATGGTGTCAAATAGCAGTCTTGTTTCATTCTCTTGCATGTGACTTTCCAGTTTTCCCAACACCATTTATTGAAGAGGCTTTACTTTTGAAGAAAAATTATTGAAGTCTTCCACATTGTGAATATACCTACCTTTCTAGTTTTCCTTCCTTTTATAAACTGTCTACTCCAGTCAGACTCCTCCATTCACTAGCCTCTGAAATCATTACAGACATTTCTACCTCTGTGCCTTTGTTCAATCTGTATTCTTTTCTTGGCATTACTTATCTGTCTTCTCTAATTAAGTATTTGAATTTTCTTCTCTTTCAAGGACCATTTCAGCAAAGCATAACCTGGTCAAAATACTAAAATTATTACTTTTTTGTGTTTCATTTAGTATTGGGAATTATCTATTAATTCAGTACCTGCAACTTATAAGGATGCTTTTGGCTGTTAGCAGTAGAAACTTGACTAAAAATCACTTAAACAATAAAGAAATTATCTCCCATAGCAGAATAGAGAGAGATAAGGCAGGCTTCCAGAGCCAGTTGATTAAAAATTTCAGTCCATTATCAAGCACCCAGGTTCTTTCTGTCTCTTAGCCCTTCTACTTATAATGTTGTTTCATCATAAGGTTTATTTTCATCCTGACTGTAAGACTGTCAGAGGAAATCAGGCCTACCTGCTTCCCTTAGTAGCACTCAGTAGGAGAGGGCAAGAGAATACCATTCACCTAACTGTGGAATATAAGTCCTTCCTGTATGTGATTGGGCCAACTTTGGTCGTATGTCATCCCAAACCAGTAACAGTTTTTAGGGAATTGACTTAATCTAGTCAGGATCCATCCCTTGAACTAGGGATAGGGTCAGCTTCCTCTGAAGCACTGGAGGAAGAGGGATACCTAAACAGAATTAGGGTTGATTAGAGAGAATGAAGTTTGGGAAGGGGGAGATGCTGACAGGCATTAACATCATTATGGAACTGTGTGGCAGTACAGTGATAGAGCAAGGCACAGGATATAATGAACACTGAGGGAGAGATGTCCTAAACTAGCCTGAGGTAGTTAGGAAGCACTTTCTGGAGGAAATAAGGCCTGGTCTAAATCTTTAGGATGAGAAGGAGTGAGGCAGATAAAAGAGTGAGAGGTAAGGAGAATGGCATTTGAGGCAGAATTAACATGAGCAAAGGCACAAGAGAAGAGAAGCAACACAATATGTGTGTAGAGCTACAAGAAATTTGGTGTTGGTGGAGTTTAAAGTGCTGTGGACAGTAGTGAATAGGCTGGCGAAGTAGGTGGGAGCAAGGTCATTGAAGGCATATAGTATACTAACCAAGAAGAATACTATTCATATTAACGTACTAATGAGTGATATGGTCAGATTTACATTTTAAATATTTGATAGATAGTTTTAAGGGAGTCAAAAAATGAGGTTTTCAGAGTAGTCTGAGTGAGGAATTGTGAGGTCCTAGACAGGGAAAATGTTTTGAAAATGGTTATTAACAGCCTCTGGAGTCAGGCCTGTGAGTTTAAATCCTGACTCTACCCCTTATTTGCCTACTGATCTAAGGCAAACTACATTATTTCTTCAATTTCCTCATCTGTGAAACAGGAATAATAACTCCCGCTTCATAGTATCCAGAGGACTAAAATAATACATGTAAAGCTCTTTAGAATAGTGCCTGACACAGATGCTCAATAAATGTCAACTTCTAGAAATTGTTATAGGACTGATGTAAAGGAATGGAGGAAAGGGCTAAATTAGACCTAGTTCCAGCTTCAGTAAGTTTGTGTATTTTCAGAATAAACAATACTGTTTTTAAAAAAAATATTTTGTTATAATGTCAGACCTGTAAAAAAGTTGCAAGAATATTCCAAAGATTAACATTTGCCCTCTTTCAGATAAAAAATAAATATATGTGTGTTTATATATGTAATAATGTGCATAGTTTTTTTCTGAATGGTATAAGAATAAGTTGCAGATATGATGATCTAAATACTTAAGTGTATATTTCTTAAAATCGGAATTCTCTTATATAATCCAGTATAGTCATCAAAAACAGGAAAATATTATTAACATTGACACATTGATACAAATTTTATTCAGATTTCACCACTTATCCCAATATAGCAGAAGAAAATCTAGGTTCATGCATTACATTCAGCAGTCATGTCTCTTTAGTCTTCTTTAAGCTGAAATAGTTCCTGAATCATCATTTGTGTTTCATAATAGTGTTATTTTTAGAGTACAGGCCAGTTATTTTGTAGAAAGTCCCTCAATTTGGATTGTCTGTTTCCTCAGATTAGACTCAGGTTATAAACTTTTGGCAGTAATACCATAGAAGTGCTGTAGTGTTCTTAATGCATCATATCATGAGGCACATGATGTCTTATTTGTCCCATTACTGTGATGTTAACTTTGAACATTTAATGAAGGTGGTATCTTGTCTGTCACTTTTTTCCAAACCAGTGCTGATTCTTTTCCTCTGCATTAAAAGTCTTCTTTTGTGCCCACTCAGAAAGACACCACATGAAAACAATCTGTCATAATTTTCAGAAGTAAAAAGGACTTTTGTAGTTTTTTGTACTAGACTTAGAATTTTTCTGTAAGTTTGAGATTGTTTTAAATGTGAAGCACTGAAAAATTACTTTTATAAATTATATACATGCACTTACATTTAGTGGCATTGATGTAATATTACTTTTTGTAATATTTTTTACTGTTAATAGGAGAGGATGGTTACTTTTACTTTGGATGACTTACTTTATAATTTAGAGTTTTATGTTGTTTTAATAGGGCCTGCACCCTAGAATAATAGCTGAAGGATTTGAAGCTGCAAAGAAAAAAGCACTTGAAGTTTTGGAAGAAATTAAAATTAAAAAAGAGATGAAAAGAGACATCCTCTTAGATGTGGCTAGAACATCTCTACAAACTAAAGTTCATGCTGAACTGGCTGATGTGCTAATAGAGGTACGTGATTAATTTTTTACATTCAAAAAGAGTATAGCGTGACACATGGTGATATTTTTCTTTTTCCTATAAGGTAATCAACTATTGCATGTGGTTCTTTTGAATGTAAAATAAGATATGGAAGAGAAACATTTATAGACTTGCTTACTGACTAGATTTAATTGGTCAGAACAGTCTATATAATTTTTCCCCCAAAAGTATTACATTAAGCCCGGTCGGCATTGGCTCAGCGGTTGAGCATTAACCTATGATCCAGGAGCTCTCGGTTTGATTTCTGGTCAGGGCACATGCCTGGGTTGTGGGCTCGATCCTCAACAGGGGGTGTGCAGGAGGCAGCTGATGAGTGACTCTCATTATTGATGTTTCTATCTCTCCCTCTCCCTTTGTTGCTCTGAAATAAGTAAGAAAACATTAAAAAAAAAGTATCACATTAAGCCTTTTTTTAAGTTAACTTGAAAGTTGGGAGGTGCTAGGCTTCCTGTGGCTCATCCCCTGTGGAAGCGACTGGGGTGATGTACTGGTCTCTTAGACCTGCAGGTCCTTATTTAGTACTTGAGGTGACACATGGGGAAGTTGTTTTGGCAGTGTGCTTTGTAGTTAAGGTTGCAACTTTTTAAAAAAAAAAAATCTTTATTGATTTCAGAGAGAGGAAAGGAGAGGGAGAGAGAGAGAGGTAGAAACATTAATGATGAGAGAGTCATTGGTTGTCTGTCTCCTGCACTCCCTGGACTGGGGATGGAGCCTGCAACCAGGGCATGTGCCCTGACCGGGAATCGAACCCCCGATCGCCTGAATCCTAGGTCGACTGACGCTCAACCACTGAGCCACGCCTGGCCAGGCAAGGTTGCAACTTTAATGAAGCATGATTGATGTGATAATGCATCTGGGAAATGCATAATTTGTTTTGATTACTTCTAAAGGTAGAATGTATGTAATATAAGGACAAGATTAGGTATTTTGGGAAGCCTTTTATCGGGGCTGTAGTTTGGTGATGTCATTGCTCCTTAGTGTTGCAATTTCTGAAATTTAAATATATTAATGTATCAGGAATGATAAGTTCATAACTAAATTTACAAGACATTGACTTATAAGTCAGAGTGCTATCATACTAACTTACTTTGAGAAATATAAATCCCAAATGGACTGGAACACTTGAGTTGTTTCTGGTCAGTTCTCCTTACCAACAGGAAAACCTAGTTGGGATATCAGAGAATTTCTTACTGAGCAGAGTCCAAATAAACACTCTGCTGTATTTTCTTTCTTTCTTCTTCTTCTTTTTAACATATATCTTTATTGATTTTAGAGAGAGGAAGGGAGAGGGAGAGAGTGAGAAAGCAAGAGAGCAAAACATCAATGATGACAGTCATTGATCGGCTGCCTTCTGCACGCCCCTGACGGGATCGAACCCACAACCTGGGCATGTGTCTTGACCAGGAATTGAACCGTGATCTCCTGAATCCTAGGTCTGTGCTCAGCTGCTGAGCCAACCCTGGCCAGGCTCTGCTGTATTTTCTGCTGTTGGAATACATATATCAAGTGGCTCAGGATCTTCATGCTCTCTGGTTAGGGCCTTCATTCCCCTTTGGAGTTATAGAAACACTGATACTCTCACTATCCAGTATTTTTTGTCATTCCCAGTTAGGCTCCAAAACCAAATATTATGTTACATCAAATAATCTTTTCTAAGATATTTTGTGGGTTTTTTTGCTTTATTTATATTTTAGGATGGTTATACTGTAGCACTTTATTTCTATAGTCATTTTTATATTACTTTCTGAGCTAAGCAATAGGGTGTATTGGGCTATACTTTTCAAATTGCATATCCCTGGGGATATTTGGCAGAATAAATGAAACACATCTTTCTGGAGTGTCAATTTTACTTTACAATTTTTAGGGAAAAGCATTATTTTCATATTAAAACAAACGTGTATGTATAATGGCATGACATGGAGAGTTTTCATGATAAAACATAAGACTTAAAAATTTCATACTGTTTTAGCCAGCAAATTTGAGCTCTACTCTTATGTTAGATTTCCTTTTTTTTTTTTTTAAACATATATCTATTTATGTCAGAGAGAGGAAGGGGGGGAGAGAGAGAGAGAGAGAGGGAGGGAGGGAGGGAGTAGCATCAGTGATGAGAGAGTCGTCATTGATTGGCTGCCTCCTGCACGCCCTCGACTGGGGATTGAGCCTGCAACCGGGGTATGTGCCCTGACCAGGAATTGAACTGCAATCTCCTGGATCCAAGGTGGACACTCAACTCCTGAGCCACACCCAGCTGGGCAGATTTCCTTCTTTTTTATTAAGGTATCCTTTGGTGGAAAGGTTTGAGCAGTATTTTTACAGTAGAAAGAACAGTGGCTTGGCAGTTCCAGAGACCTGAATTCTAGTCCTGGCCCTGCTACTACCATTGCTACTATCATTTAGACCTTGTTTTAAGATCGTAACTTCTTTTTTTTAAAAAATATGTTTTTATTGATTTTTGAGAGAGAGGATGGGAGAGGGGTAGAGAGATAGATTGACTGCCTCCTGCAGGACCCCTACTGGGGATTGAGCCCAAAACCTGGGCATGTGCCCTGTCTGAGTATTGAGCCGGTGACCTCTTGGTTCATGGGTTGATGCCGAACCACTGAGCCATGTCATCTGGGCAAGATGGTAACTTTACTTAAAGTTTTGTCTTAGTTTCCTTATCTGTAAATAAAGGGTTTGGACCTGATGATCTCTGAAGTCCCTTTAGGCTGTAATTATTAGTGTCCATGACCAACTGGCACTTTTTGGTCTTGACCTATGTCTTGGAGCCTGAAACTCTTTGCCTGCTTAGTCTGGTGATAGATTACTTGGACCAGTGGTTTTCTTTAGTAGACCAAATAATTTATTATTCTTATTCACTTCTCTTTCAGGCTGTGGTGGATTCTGTTTCAGCTATTAGAAGACCGAGTTTTCCTATTGATCTCTTCATGGTAGAAATCATGGAGATGAAGCACAAATCAGAAACAGATACAAAGTAAATTACATAAATGTTGGCAATACATAGATTCTAGATTATTTGGTTACCTTCAGATAGTTTTCCATTAATTTTATGGGTTATTCATTCAACATATGTTAATTGGATACTTACCAGAGCCAGTCACTGTTTTAGATGCTAAGAATGAAAAGTAAACAAAACAATTTCTTTTTCAAAAAGCTTACATTTCTAGTTGGAGGTAGTAAACAAATAAGTGATAATAAATGCTATGAAGAGTTTAGAGTAACAGTGTGTGTGAGCATGTGTGTGATTTTAGAGCAACATGAAACTAAATTAGAGAACTAAGGAGGTCTCTGAAGAAATAGGTCATATGAATATCTGGAATAAAAGTGTTCTAAGCAGAGGAAATAATAGCTAAAAAGGCCCTGAGGTAGAAATGTGCTGGGATGTTCTTTTGTGCCTAGAGTAGAATCAGAGGAAGAAGTAGTAGGAGGTGATGAGGCCAGAGAGGTAAGAGGGGCCCTGAAACTAACATGGCCTGGATATGTATGTGCTCAGTGTGTAGCATCTGGTTGATTTGGGACTTAACTCATTTTAAACGTTTTGTCATGGGTACAGTATACATTCAAAGAAAGAAACATTATATATTTTTAATAGGTTGATCAAGGGATTAGTTTTGGATCATGGTGCCCGTCATCCAGAAATGAAGAAGCGAGTAGAAAATGCATTTATCCTTACTTGCAATGTATCACTGGAATATGAAAAAACGTATGTATGTCATTTACTCTTTATAATCTTATGAAATTGTTTTTTCTAAAAGTGTTTTTTAATCTCTTCCCTCCCACTGTTTAGTATAAACTCCTACCTTTTTCTCTTTCCCCCACTGCCTTTACTAGCTTTTTTTTATTAATCTTTTAGAGAGGTGAGCTCTGGTTTCTTTTATAAGACTGCCCAAGAAAAAGAGCAATTGGTAAAAGCTGAAAGAAAATTTATTGATGATAGAGTACAAAAAATAATAGACCTGAAAGACAAAGTCTGTGCTCAGTCCAACAGAGGATTTGTTGTCATTAATCAAAAGGTGAGAAAAAAGTGTTTAGATTTTAAATATTTGTAAATTTCTTCAGTGCTTCTCAAAGTGTGGTTTGTGGACTTGTAGGAGTCCTTAAGACCATTTCAGGGAGTTCATGAGGACAAAACTATTTTCATAATATTAATAATCTTTTTATATTGTGTTGAAATTTGCAATGATGCAAAAACAAAGGTAGGCAAAACTGCTGGTGCCTTAGCACAAATCGAAGCAGTAGCACCAAACTATACTAGTAGTCATCGTACTCTGTTGACATACCACCACACACTGGCAGTTCAAAAAAAAGTTCATTTAAGAATGTCTTGATGAAGTAGTAAAACTTATTAATTTTATTGAATTTTTATCCTTAAATAATTCTGTGTGATAAAATATGAATTATGCACAAAACACTTTTGTGGCATATCAAAGTATGATTGCATTGAAGGAAAGCCCTTGTGTAATGGAGTTTCATACAATGCCATTTTTACTTGAAAGAATGACAGACAAACTGCCTTTATTTAAACATGGGTATTTGGTATTATTTTCTCAAAAATGAATGCAGCAATCCTGTCACTTGAAGGAAAATAACTGACAGTATTTGTTACCGATGATAACATTGGAGACTTCAAATAAAAATTAGAATTTTGGAAAACCTGTAGGAGCCCCTGTGAGCTTTACAGATTTCCAATATTTAAAAGACTTTTCTGATAATATTAGTGATGATATTAGCAAAGGTGATATTTTTGATATTGTATAACCATGAATGTGTCAACATTTGGAAGCTCTGCCTAGCTTAGTGAGCCAATATTTTCTAAATGCCTAATAATCAGTTCAAAGTATAGGATAGACAAATGGATTTTAATGTGAGAGAGTATGGTAAGTTCATTGATATGTTTCCATATTCCACATTGAAATTAACCACTTGTTGAGTTTTGGTATAGCATCAAAGAAGAATACCCACATTTATCTGAAAAGGCTGTTAAAATATTCCTCCTTTTTCCAATAGATATATCTGTGAGGCCAGGTTTTCTTCTTATACTTTAGACAAAACAACATATTGCACCAAATCAAATGCAGAAGCAGATGTGAAAATTCAGCTGTCTTCTATTAAGACAGACATTAAAGCCCTGGCCAGTATAGCTCAATTGGTTGAGTGTCGTCCCATGCACTGAAAGTTTGCCTGTTTGATCCTTGGTCAGGGCACATGCCCAGGTTTTGGGCTCCATCCCAGGTAGGGTGTGTGCGAGAGGCAACCTATTGATGTTTCTCACATCGATGTTTCTCTCTCTCTCTCTCTCTCTCCACCCCCTTCCCTTCCACTCTTAAAAAACAACAACCCCCTCCCACAAAAACATACAAGACAGATAGTAGATTTGCAAAAGTGTAAAACAGTGCCACACCCTCAACTGTATTTTTTTGTTTGTTTAGGAAACTAGTAAATTTTCATTAAGAAATTATTTTTTATGTTAACATAGATGGGTTTCTTATTTATATTAAATGGATTAATAAATATTTAAAAAATTTCTCAGTTTTAATGAATGATAAATATTATACAGCTCACAAACAAAAAGCACTTTTGGCTCTTAATAGCTTTTAAGAGTGTGAAGCAGTGCTGAGATCAAAAAGTTTTAAGACTATTGGCTTAAAACATGCTTGTAACTTTTGTGCTAATTTGATTATAGGGAATCGATCCATTTTCCTTAGATGCGCTTGCAAAACATGGCATAGTAGCTCTTCGCAGAGCAAAGAGAAGAAATATGGAAAGGTAAGCTTGCAGTAAGCTTGCAGATAATTAGGTGTTCTAAGTTTATTAACAGATTAGACTGAAATTATCCCATGTGTATTCCTTTTAGTTTATATGTAAACATTGTTGAGCAAAATAGTAGCATATGAATTTCAAATTTTGTTTTTAATTTCAGTAAATAATGGAACTGTCAAAAATCAAGATTAACTTACCTCAGAACTTTGTTGAAGTACAAGAAAGGTTTTTATCTTCTTAAAACAGGTTTTACAAGCAGTATAATACAGTGACAGTGCAGTGTTCCATGTTAGATATCTCTTCACCTTTTAAGAAATTAGTCTTTATGTTTTCCATAACCAAAGCTGTGTTGACGTATATGTAATTTCAGACTCACTCTTGCTTGTGGTGGAATAGCTGTGAATTCTCTTGAAGACCTCAGTGTAGATTGCTTGGGACATGCTGGTCTTGTATATGAATATGCATTAGTGAGTATTTCCTGAGGCACTGGTTATAAAGTGAACAGTAAACTACCTCTTTTTTTCCTTAATACTAAACATTTTAATTCAGGTTTTACATTTTGAAGTCTGAATAATCCACAGGATAGATTTTACAATTTATTTACCTGTTTGTTAAGAGTTCAAATATAACTTAATTGCTTTTAACATATATTTACTTATACTTGACATGAAAAATTCATATGAAGATTGACATAATGACATTACATAATAAAGTTATATCTTCTTGTATTATCCTTTAGGGTGAAGAAAAGTTCACTTTTATTGAGGACTGTGTAAACCCTCGCTCTGTCACCTTGTTGGTTAAGGGACCAAATAAGCATACTCTCACACAAATCAAGGATGCTGTAAGGGATGGACTTCGTGCCATCAAAAATGCCATTGAAGATGGTAAGTTCTTTTTTGTGATGGATATGAATCTCTCATATTTTTAAAGTGGTAATAAATATATCATGGTATGTGTAATATTTTAAAAGGTATTAATGATAACTATTCTCTCATTTTACTTTGGACAGTTTATAGTTTGGATTGTGAAGGTTTATCCCTTTGGAATATTCTTAATAGTATGCTGTCCTTTTAATTATCTTCTGTTTATGAAATGAAAAAGCACTTAATTTAATGCTGTAATATCATTTTTTATTTTTAAAACCATAAAGAAGCTTTTACTGCTTAGAATGCATTCTGTTAAATCAGGTACAGTGTAAAGTATATGGTTGTCTAACCACTATGCTGAACACCTGAAACTAATACAAAATAATACTGAATGTAAACTGTAATTGAAAAAATTAAAGAAAGATTAGGACAAAATATTAGCATTTATTATTTATTGATAATTTATAACGAGCTTCCTTCTGAAAGGAGTTAGGATAGGTAATTCAATAAAAACACACATGCTTAAAATAGAATAATAAGCACATGAAAAGATGCTCCACATCATTAGTCACTAGGGAAAAGAAAATCAAAGCCGCAAAGAGATGCCATTTCATGTTAGGATGGCTACAGTCAAAGAGCCGGACAATAATAAATGCTAGAACCGTCATATATACAGTTGCTGGTGGGAACTGTTGGAAAACAGTTAGGCAGTTCCTCAAAAAGTTAAATATAGAGTTACTGTATGAACCAGCAAATCACCTCTTAGGTATATACACAAGAGATTTGAAAATATATGTCCACACAAAAAACTTGTACACGAATGTTCACAGCAGTGTTATTTATAATAACCAAATAGTGGAATCAATCCAAATATCCATTAGCTAATGAATGGATAAACAAAATTTGGTATATCCATACAATGGAGTATTATTTGACCTCAAAAAGTAATAAACACTGATATATGGCACAACACGATGACCTTGAAAACATTATGCTAAATAAAAGAGTTTAGACACAAAAGGCTATGTATTATGTGATTCCATTTATATGAAATATCCAGGAAAGACAAAGCCATATAGACAAAAAAGTAGATTAGTGGTGGCTCAGGGCTGGGGAAGTGGGAAATAGAGAATGATTGCTAAAGGGTATAGGGTATTGTTGGTTTTTTAAATGTTCTGGAATTAGGTAGGGGTGATGGTTGCACAACCATGTGAATATACCAAAAACTTCTAAAAAGTATAACTTTAAAATGCTGAATTTTATGGAATGTGAATTATATATGTAAAAATAGAGTAATAAACCTTATAAACAATAGGCCAGATTTATCTGATAAGCAAAAACATAGATGTGAAATAATGGTCAAATGAAAGCTGAAATGGAAAAGTAGAATCTAGGAAAAAAGAATGTAAATGCTATAGCAAATATAATAATCACTATGAATATTTAAGCTGCCAGGATATAAAAAGCTACAATTAGTTATATAGGTTTCATTCAGTTCCTATGTTGAAAAAATAATAGGCTTTCTCTTTGGGTCACTCTTTTTTGTAGTCACTTTTGATAAAAGCTAGCAGCGTTTTCACAACAAGATAAACATACATGCCTATGTAGCCTTTAGTAGTTCAACCCGATTCTTAGGATTTAGGAAACACAGAAAAATGAATTGACTATTTTTTTAAATGCCGTCAAATGCTTAGTTTTTAATAAATAATCTTATTGAGCATAATTGACATGTAATAACCACATATATTTAAAGTGTATACCCATAGCCCGGCCAGTGTTGCGTAGTGGTTGAGCATCAACCTAGGATCCAGGAGATCATGGTTCTATTCCCTGTCAGGGCACATGCCCAGGTTGCAGGCTTGGTCCCCAGCCGGGGGCATGCAGGAAGCAGCCAATCGATGATTTTCATCATTGATGTTTCTATCCCTCCCTTCCTCTCTCTGAGATCAATTAAAAAAAAAATATATATATATATATATATATTTTTAAAAAAATATATCTTTATTGATTTCAGAGAGAGGAAAGGAGAGGGAGAGACAGACAGAAACATCAATGATGAGAGAGTCATTGATTGGCTGCAGCCCGCAACCCGGGCATGTGCCCTGACCGGGAATCGAACCCCGATTTCCTGGATCCTAGGTTGACGCTCAACCGCTGAGCCACGCCCGGCTGGGCAATAAAAATATATTTAAAAAAAAAAGTGTACACCCATAAAACTATCCCCTCAGTCAAGATAATGAACATATCTACCATTCTAAAAAGTGAACCTCGTTGCTTCTTGGTAATTCTTCCCCTCTGGCTCTCCCCTATCACCCTATCCTCAGGTGACCACCAGTCTTCTTTCTGTTGCTACAGATTAGTTTGCATTTTCTAGAATTTCATGTGAATGGAATAATGCATTCATCTGTTGATGAACATTTGTTTATTTACAGTTCTTGGCTATTACAAATAAAGCTACTATGAACACTTGTATACAAGTCTTTGTATGGACATATGCTCTCATTTCTCTTGGGTAAATGCCTAGAAATGCAATGGTTATGGAAGGCATATGCTTAACTTTTTAGAAACTGTCAACCTGTTTGCCAGGTACCATTTTACATTACCACCAGCAGTGTATGTAAAAAATTACCAAATCAGATACTACATTTAGTTACTTGCCACTACAAGTTACAAATAACTGCATTTTAAATGTAGTCATAAAGGAGTAAGTTGAAGGTGGAAGAGGTGTCTACTTTTATTTGCCAGGAAAACAATGAAATAAGCTATTTGTAGCCAGTTGTCTGTACCATGCTTAATTATTTAATGATGTATAACTTCAGGATGCTTCACAAAACATCTGAGTAATCACTGAGCTGTGCAGCTATTTTATTTCTGTATATAGTTAAGTATACTTTAGATGTAGACAAGATGATAGAACACACTTGAATAGTTAGTTGGTTTTTTCTCTGGTTTTCGTGTACGGCATGTCTCGTCAATCATTTTTTCCCCTCCAATAGGGTGTGTGGTTCCAGGAGCGGGTGCAGTTGAAGTCGCAATAGCTGAAGCTCTTATTATGTACAAGCACAGTATAAAAGGAAGAGCTCGTCTTGGAGTCCAAGCTTTTGCTGATGCCTTACTCATCATTCCTAAGGTAAAGCTATTGTAATGGCCACAGAATAACTGGTTAGACATAAGGTGTTTAATTATAAATTGCCAGTACTATCTCACAGTTAGCAGAGTGCAAGACATTTATTTGCATTTCCTCACACAGTGTTGTCTTAGATATTTTATAGCCAAAGTAGGGAAATTTTTGGAATAACACCTCAGGATCCTTGTAGGAGTTTAATGAAATAGTCAAATTACGCCCATGCTTTATTCTCTGAGTTCCAAAAGTTGAAGTAACTTCAAAAATGCTTCTTGATTAACTAATCATAATGAAAAAGCTTAGAATTTAAGATTTAGTTAGATTTTAGAGTAGACCTTTATTTTGTTGGTCATATCCAAAGTATTATCACTTTAAATTGTGTGAGAACTTCAGGCTGTTTAGCACTCCCAAATACTAGCTTGCATTCTATTTTCATTATAATACCTTAGAAAAAGAGAGAAACCAAATTTTTTTTATGTATCAGTAGGACAGAGAACTACCATTCCTTTTCCTTTGCCTTAATCTGGTTGTGAACTACTTCAAATCACAGAAAAACTGTTCCAAATATGCTATTACCATGAATTAAAACATTACTAACAGTGCTAACCAAGTCTCTTTGATAATTGCTTTAAAGTTATTCATAATTTGTGGAATCTTTATGAATCAGAAATCTGTTTTTCTTTCCCCAGAGAAGCAAAGTCAGTAAGTAATGATCCTATAGTTGACACAGACTGGTAAACCTAGTATATATTAGTCTTACCTTTTTACTCATTAGCTGTTGGTTTGGAACCACTTGCAAATAGACCTGGGTTGGAATGCAGGTATCTCCATCCCTGTTGCCACAGGTCATGACTTTCCTCATGTTGATGAGGGGCACAAAGATGTTGCAAATATGCAGGTTTCCTTTTGCAAGTGCCCAGGAAAAATGGGAAGATGTGTGGCTAGAGGAAACAAGAATACCATTCTACTTCCTTTCATGTTTTTTGTTTTTAAAATCTTTTGGGAGGAGGGAAATTTATTTAGTGGGGTGGGGTGGGGGAACTCTAATACTCTCCTTAGAATTTAGTGTGCTGTACATAGGGAAAATGTTTAAGTAAATATAAAAAATGCTAGATATACAAAATAATCATTTGATTTAGATTAAGAATGAAATTCCTCAAAAGGAGATGATTACTATACCATGAATATGTTTTCACAAGACTAGAGAGCAGTGCTTTATTTTTTATATTTGATATTCACATATATATGAAGGTATTTCGCACATGTATTTATTATTATTTTTATTTCTCAAGGTTCTTGCTCAGAATTCTGGTTATGACCCACAGGAAACACTAGTAAAAGTTCAGGCGGAGCATTTAGAATCGAAACAACCTATTGGCATTGATTTGAATACAGGTAAGTAAGTGAAGAAAAATTAGCTGCCTAATAAAGAAAGAGGTTATATTATAGTAATCCAGAAGTTATAGTTAAGGGGGTGGAGGTTTGAGTGATTTTAATATTTAAATTTTAGGAGCCTTTTAGTTTACCTTTGAACTTCTTAAAGTATCCATTCATTTAAAAAATAGTCACTGAGTGCTTGTTATTTGACTCTTGGGATTCACACAAAACAAAACATAAAAGTCTCTGTCCTTGTGAGCTTATGTTGTAGTGGGGAAGGATGGACAGTAAAAAATAACCTTAATAAATAAGTTATTTTTAAAAGTAATAAATTCTGTGAAAAAGTAGAAAAACAGTATAAGGATGATTGTGAATGCTAGCACAGGAGGGTGGGGAAGGGGTTTCAATTTAAAGAGGATGATCAGGGTAGGCCTCATTGAGAATACATCTATTGAAAAAAAAGAAGTGAGGAAGTTAGCCATGTGGGACACTGGGGAAAGAGTATCCTAGGCAGAGGGAACGGCCAGTGGAAAATCACTGTCTGATATTTTTGAGGAGGAGGAAGGAAGTGAGGGAGGTGGTGGAAGGTCAGATTATGTAGGGGCATATGGGTCAGTCTAAGGACTCTGACTTTAACTGTAGTGGAATAGGGAGCAATTTTGAGCAGAGCTGTGACATGGTCTAATTATGTTTAAAAGGATCACTGGCTACTCTGTGCAGAGGAATTAACTGAACAACTAGACGTGTGGAATTGCCATTGGAGAAGACTAGGCAGAGCAGGTTGTAGTGGGGGTGGTGGTGATCAGCATTGAGCTTTGGCAAAGGTAAGTGTGAAGTATCTAAAATAGATAGTTGAGTGTATGAGTCTGGAGCTCAAGAAAGAGGTCTGGGTTGGAGATAAAAGCTTGAGAGTCATCAGAGTGTATATGGTTTAAATCCAGGAGACTGGATTAGATCACCTAGAGTGAGCATAGAGAGAAGAGAAGAATCCCGGACTGAGCCTTTAGGTACTTCAACAGTAAGAGCTCAAGGAGGGAGAGGAAGACAGAACAGGAGCCACTAGTGCAAGAGAAAACACCAGGCGAGTGTGCTGTCCTGGAAGACAAGTGATGGAAGAATAGTCAGGAGGGTATGATTATGTGTGTTAAGTGCTGCTGATAGATGAGGCCTGAGAATCGACCATCGGATTTGACAGCATGTAGGTCATTGGTGACACTGACAATTCTGGTTTTGGTGGTATATTAAATATTGTTAGAATATACAACAGATATTAATATATCAACATTATAGTATTAAAATAGTTTTTTATTTTGCAGGTGAGCCAATGGTAGCAGCAGATGCAGGAATTTGGGATAATTATTGTGTGAAAAGACAACTTCTTCACTCTTGGTAAGTTTGTATTAATAAAAGGGAAAGACTTTGGGGGACATAATTGATAACAATTTCTTTCTATTATTTTTGCCATCCTACAGTGGAAAAATGGTTAACTGTATGAAAAGGCATGGTATTCCTTATTAAGACTGGCTTTTGTCAATTTTCAGTCCCTCTAACATTTTAATTCTAGCAATGTAAGTTATAGGAAGTGTTAATCTTACTGTTTATTTGAGGGGGAAGGGAAGGAAAGGACTTTACTGTAATAGTACCATATGCATAGTAGGGAAAATCAAATGATGTGCTAAAAATAAGGTCCATTTGCCTGGCCGGTGTGGCTCAGTTGGTTGAGCATCATCCCATGTACCAAGTGGTCACGGTTCGATTACCAGCCAGGGCACATGCCTGGGTTGCAGGCTCTATCCCCCATAGGGAGGGTGCAGAAAGCAGCTGATTGATGTTTCTCTCTCACCAATGTTTCTATCTCTCTTCCTCTCCTTTCCTCTCTCTCTAAAATCAATAAAAACATAATTTTTTTTTAAAAAAGAGGTTAATTTTGCTGGAAAATACAATCAGGCTTTCTACTTCATTAGCAAAAGAATTGAAATTATAATACAAGGGGGATGTTTGTATTTATAATCTCATAAAATGTCACACCAACATTGAAAAACAAAGTACCTTTAGTAGCTGAAGATTGCTAGGGGAAAAAGATGAGAGTGAGTTGGTAGGTTTTACTCACCCTGTCATCTTTTTCTTCAGTACAGTGATTGCTGCGAACATTCTCCTTGTTGATGAAATCATGCGAGCTGGTATGTCTTCTCTCAGAGGGTGATTGAGTTAAAAATCAGCTCTTCTAGAAGCTGAGATTTAGCACATTTTATATCCAACTACCATTATATATAGCCTGAGCCATTCTTAATTTTTACATAATAAATGCAGCTTATATTTGTTGGTCTTAGCAGTCTCAAAAATTATTTCATCGGTATAAAGAACACAAGAAATACTTTTACAACCAAGGAATAATAATGAAAATATTTTCCCCTGAGAGTTTTAACTCCTTACCTTTTATTGTTTGTGTGATATCATGATATAGTAAGATATATATTTGGTCTTTGTCCAGTTCCTGGCACAAGAGTTTATAAAACTTTTGTAATTTTCTGAGTAATAATATTCAATAGATCAGAGTTTTGGAGTAAGGAAAGCTTAATTGACCGAGATGGCCTAGCTCAAGGAGAAGGGAGAACTAACTCTCAAATCCATCTTATGAGAGTGGATTCAGGCATCTTTTATTGTTAAGGGAAGGGAGGAGGGGCGAGGCAAGGGGTGGGTGCAGCCTGTAGACGGGTAGGCATCCAAAGGGATCCAAGGAAGAATACAAAATTTCTCAATCCCTTAGTTCCTGGTTGGTTGGTTGACACCCTCCCCCCGTATGAGTCCAGTTATGGAGACTCCTGTGAATCTTTGAAAATCGGTCATTACTCTGACAAGGGGGCTGCTCAAGCCTCAAGCAGAATTTCTTTAGTTAATTAGCATATCTATACCAGGATTTATTAGCCCGTAGGCCATCAGAGAGAGGAAGCATTTCACTCTGTTACAATTGAGAGGGTGATAAGAGGTGGATATTACAACATTTTTTTGTTGTAATATTTGGTCTTAGTTCTTAATTCCTGATGTAAGAGCTTCTAAGACCCTGGTATCTCTGGAATTAATAAGAGTGTCTTTTTGTATGCTAATGAGGTGACTCTTGATGGATCCCTAGATAGCTTCAGGATGGGGGCTGGTTGCCAGAGGAACCAAGGTGTGATTCCTCCAGGGAGGGGAGAGGGGCTGGAGATTGAGTTACTAATCAGTCATGCCTACATGATGAAGCCTCCATAAAAATTCCTAAACTATAGCGTTTAGAGAGCTTCCAGGTTGGTGAACATATCTATGTGACAGGAGGGTGGTGTGCTCCAACCTTCCTTGGACAGAAGTTCCTGCACTCAGGACCCTCCTGGACCTATGTACCTCTTCATCTGACTTTTTATTCATATCCTTTTTAATATCCATTATAATACACTGGTAAATGTAAGTTAAGTGTTACCCTGAGTTCTATGAGCTATTATAGCAAGTTATTAATCATTGATGTTTCTATCTCTCTCTCTCCCTTCCTCTCTCTCAAGTCAGTAAAAACATATTAAAAATAAATAAATAAATAAAAAATCCAGATGAGTTAAAGGCCTAAATTTAAAAATTTAAAACTCATAAAATATAAGAAATATTTGTCAAAGTAGGAAAGACTATCTTGCAGAAGCACAAAAAACAACCTAAAAAGAAAAAATAATTCAGCATAAAAAAAAAATCTATCAAATTGTTCTGCATACTTTTCAAAAGGTAAAAAGCCTCATCTGGGAGAAAATAGTGTGAAAGATAGGTATATAGATACCTTATACCAATCAGAAAGACAAATCCAGTGGAATAAGGCAATAATATAAATAGGCAATTTTATAGAATTGAAAATGGCCAATAGATTTATGAAAATGTGTTCAATTTCAAGGCAATTGCTATTAGATGATATGTAATTTTATATCCTTCAGATTGGCAAAAATTAAAAGTTTAAAAATACCAAGACTTGGCAAGATTATAGGGATATGGAACTATCATACATTGGAGAGGACAATGGAAACTGTTATAATCACTTAGTAAATATAAAGATGAAGAGCCCTAAACCCCAGCAATTCTACTTCTAGGTATAATCCCTAGAAATACTTTTACAAAGGTACTCAAGGAAACATATACACAGAAATTCAATGCTATGGTGTTTAAAGTGATTTAAAATTAGTTTTGGTCAAGATGGCAGCACAAGTAAACACGGCACTCGAATCCTCGCACAACCACATCAAAATTACGTTAGGGGCAGAAATATTAATAAGGATCAGAAATTTAGTTCGTTAAATTTGAAGTCTGTTAAATCGAGGTCCACGAAATTGATGGTTTACTCCTACTCATAAATATTTTATATCACTTCATTTATATCTTACTAAGTACCTTAGTTTCTTTTTATTAGTAAATGTTTTGTTTTTAATAAGGCTTAAACATTTCCTGTAAAAATGCATTACATCTTTGGTTAGATTTTTCCCTATGTATCTTGATTTAGAAGCTATTATGAATAGGATTTTTTATAAACTTACATTTTTAAGTTATCTCTTGCTGTACTATAGACCCTCTGTGGAGTTCTATATATTGACTGTTGTATTCCACAACCTTGCTGAACTCTCTTATAGTGCAATAGTTTGTAGATTATTTTAGAATATTTGGGTTGATAATAGTTTAGTTCTTTTTTCTTTTCCAGTTCTTGTACTGCCTCTATTATTATTATTATTATTATTTTTAAATTGATTTTTTAGAGAGAAAGGAAAGGGGGGGTGGGAGAGAGAGAGAGAAACATTGATGTAAGAGTGAAACATCCATCAGCTGCCTCCTGCATGAGCCCCAACCAGGGATCAAACCTGAAACGTGGGCATGTGCCCTGACTGGGTGATGCCCAACTAACTGAGCCACACTGGCCGGGGCTAGTTTCCTGTTTCATTGATTTTGCTAAAACTTTTTATATAATACTGAGTAGAAGCAATGATGGCAGTCACCTTTATCCTATTCTTGCCTTTAAAGGGAATGTTTCTAGTATTTTACTGTTGGTTTTTTTCTCTCTCTGAAATGTTGGCAGGTGGCTAGCTACATAAGGTTGTTTGCTTCTTTCTATTTCTGTTTTGCCAAGAGGTTTTTAAAAAAGTTATGATTGTTGAATTTTATCAAATGCTTTTCTGCATACATTGAGATTTTTTTCTTTAGTCTGTTATTGTAGTGACCTACTTCAATATTTTCTAATGTTCAACTATTCTTGCCTTCCTGAGATAAACCCTATTTGATTGTGATAGACCATATTTGATTTTGAGATGCAGATTTTTCACATTTCTGTAATTAGAATATGTTTTGTAGTCAATGACATCTAATTGCTCTTGGTTGAATTTGGTCACCTGTAATTCCTTAGTGGTTTAGTCTACAACCATTTAAGGACCATTTAAAGAAGGACTGTGAATCTTGATTGTTACCTGAAAACTTCCTGTTGCTTATCTTCTGGTAAGTTAAAGAAAATTTCAGCATCAAAACTTTCAGAATGTGTGTCAGTGGCTTAGAGGAAAGTACCAGAGAGAATGGTTGAGACTCTTTTATGAACTGTTACACTACTGTCTCTTGATGGCAAGAGGAATATCAAAAACTATGTGTTGAAAAGTGATTCAGAAGAGTTGGGTTGTAAATGTGAAGATCTTATCTATTTATTTTGCTTATGTTTTTCTTGAATGCATAGGAATGATAGTTGATTAACAGTCTGTGTAAATAAGTCTAGAAAGCTCTGTCAGTAACTATAAAATAAAATGTATGCGTGATAAGAAACCATTATGTTATGGTTGAAGTGACAGCATTTTTCTTTTTCAGTATATAAAGTAATGATATATCTTATAATCAGTGACATTTTCAATTCAATGAAATATATTAACTTTTTATACATTGTTGGACTTGATGCTAGTTTTTTAAAATAATAATTTATTGATTTTTAGAGAGAGGAAGGGAGAGAGAGAAACATTGATGTGAAAGTGTAATATTGATCTGCTGCCTCCTGCATATCCCCTACCAGGGATCGAGCCCACAACCTGGGCACGTGCCCTGACCAGGAATTGATCCAGTAACCTTTCGGTGCACAGGACAATGCCCAACCAACTGAGCCACACCTGCCAGGGCGATGATAATTTTTTTCTTTGCATGCATTCATAAGTGGGATTGGCCTTACAATTTTACTTGTTCTGTTATCCTTGTGTTATTTTGGTATCAGTGAAATCCTAGCCTTATAGAGTGAGGAATGAGTTGGGGAGTTAATCCTCTTTTTCTCTTCTTTGGAACAGTTTTGAGTCAGTAAGATGGAGAGTTATATCCTGCTTGACAGCTTCATCTTGGCCTAGTAGTTTTTTAAATGGGAGGGATAGATTTTTGACTGCTGATTCAGTTTTCTTCATTGCTTAGGTCTTGAGTTTTCTATTCCCTTTTGAGCCTGTTTTGATAATTTATATTTTTTAGAAGCTCTCTATCAAATGCTGCTTTTTCCCTTAAAATCAAAGTTTTGTATTCTAGTGATGCTGGCTCTTTTTGTACTGTGGGGCTGATGGGGTGGGGCTTGAGAGAGGATAATATTTTTCTAGTACATCTGTTTGCATCCTTTTATGTTTGTTTTTAGGTTTTACGTATGTCCCTAAAAACAGCCTATAGCTAGATTGCCTCCCACATGTGCCCCGACTGGGGATCGAACGTACAACCTTTTGGTGTATGGGATGACACTCCAACCAACTGAGCCACCCGGCTGGGGCCAGACCTACCTATTTTTAATGTAAATTGTTTAACTAATTTTCTCTCTCTTGGAGAGTAGCCAACTTTTAAGTATGTAAAAACTTCATGACAGCTCCCTTAAAAATAAAAAAGACTTTATCCTAAGTTTCATAAATCTCTCAGTTTCAGTTAAAGTATCATGAGCCAAGAATTGTTATCTCACTGTCTGCCATTCTCCGAACAGTTTGTTTCTTACCTGCCTTTTTAAATAGTCCTTTCTATAAAAATAACTATTTCTTTGAGATCACTTTATTGGTGCCATCACTGTTGTTTTATGTTTTGATCCTGTCTGGTAGTCATACATTACTACCCTTCCAGCCTCCCACAATACCACTACCATTTTGGGGTTTTGGCTCTTGAACATAATTCAGTTTAATATCGCTAAGTAATAAGGCTTGTAACAATCCATTCACTCTTCCTTTACAGCTGCCTATATAATTGTCAAAGAGATCTAGGGGAACAAGGATACAATCATTAAGGACATCACCATTCACTATAATTAGTCTTGCTTTCCGTATCCTGTTCTAGATAGAGGTCTTTAAGCTTATCAATGAGGAAATCAAGTGCCTCATGAATTATATTTAATCTTCAGTCATACTTTTCTTGGCCAGATGTTTAGGCTATATAGGAAAGGGTTGGAGATGGGAAACTGGAAGATCAGTGTTTTAGTGTTTAGAAGATCAGTGGGTTAGTCTTTTAGTGCAAAGAAAACTCCTATGCTGCTAAGCTATTTATGAAGGTTGCCTTCAACATAGATTTGATTGTTGATTCTTGACTCTACTGCTCTTTTTGGTTATTTAATAAATATTAGCCTTTCTTTAGAAAGGAGGCTTGAGGACCTGAGTTTGGAACCTTTGCTGAGGGGCATATGTTTGAGGACAGAGAGAGAAGGGAAGTTCCAGGGTACAGATATTTCCGCAAAACCCACAGATGGTAAGAATGGTTTTCCCATGACCTGACTTGCCATCTTTTCCATGTTCAGCACAGTCCTTGACACTATAGAACTGAGCTGATGACAGCTACAATGAACAATGTCCACAGTCTCCTCCCTTCTGAGACTTTCTAAACATTTCTCCATTGCTTAGTCCAAGAATCAGCTGGCATAGCCCTGTGTCTGCTCATTGCCTCGACTAGAATGTAGCCAAGTGTCTTGTTGGACAAATAGCCTGTGGGCCTGAATCTGGCTCCTGTTCATGCCTTGGAGATTTATCTAGATGTGGAGGTTGAGTAACAGGTTTGGGCCATATGCTTGCCTGGCAGGTGCTTCACAAAAGCTCAAGTTTCATAAGGTAAGGCTTCGAAAGTAGTGAGCTTAAAATGATCTTTTCTATTGCCTCTTGCTTCTGTAGCCCTGGAGCTATATACAAGGGCCAGTTTGTTATGTAGTGTTAGTGAGGGTGTTGTTGACATAGTGAGGCACCATTCGTTGTGTAGACTGTTCTATCCATTGTAGGATATTTAACATTCCTGGCACCTTGCACTAAAGGCTGGTACACCCTCGTTCCTTGTGACAGCAGGAATGCCGCTGCATTTCAAGATGTCTTCTGGAAGATGGGACTACTGGAGGAAACTTTATTCAGGAATCTACCCACTTGTTTGTATTACCTGGTTCTTCACTAAACTTCAGCCTCAAGAAGTATTCCATTCTACCTCACCCCCAATCCAGGTCATAGAATGTGATGGGCTCTTCTATGGGAAAAGAAACCTGTTCTGTCATGGAGTTGTCTTTGTGGAGTGGGGTTGTGCTGGCAGTTAAGAATGCTGGCTCTAGAACCACAGTGCGTGGGATCATATGCCATCTCTGCCATCTATTAGCTGTGTGATCTGGGGCCAGCCTATCTTACAGGACAGTTAAGAGGATAAGTTAGTATGTGAAATTGCTTCACACAGTGCTTGGTCCATACTTTGTGCTTAACAAGCATTTAGCTATTACTGTTTTTATTACCATCAATGGTATGTGTCAGAGGTTAGGGGTACAGTCTGTGACATAAGTTGAGTAAAATCAGTTAGTGACGATAGCCAGGGAGCTAAGGAAGTGTCACCATTGCTTTGACTGTGGAATCAGCATTGTGTTGCCTGGAGGTAGATTGGACACTTGAGAATGTGCCAAAGAAGTGTGTGCTTTCCTGTCCCCCCCTCTGACATACTCTCAGTCTTTACCCCAGACTGTGACTGACGAAACTTGTGCAGTTTTGATGGGGCTGGGGGAGGTGGGCTAATGTTGCTGAAAAGCCACAAGGCTTGTAAAAGCCATTTTCCCTACAGTGCAGGGAAAATATTTCTGCTTAAGCACTGCATGACATGAACTGAAGGCCTTTTCTGTCACTCCGAATTAAACTCTCCAGAGATGCAGGCTTGACCTTACATTACACATGGGTAAGCTAAAGGAGTGTGGTTTCAGGGCACTAAGAATGTCTGGACACTCAAATGCCCTCCCTCCTGTGGCCAAAATTCCAACGTAGTATTTAATTCTTTTGTATGAAACATTATTACTTTCTAGGATTTTGTTTTAAATGCAGGTGTGCAGAAAAGAGAACATAGAAGGCCTGACTCCTATCCTTTGAAAGGTCTGTTTACAAAGTTGGTCCTTGGTAGCATCTGGTAACTTGGAGTTTGGGAGTGTGGGAACATACCCTAACTAATAAAAGTGGCTCACTGTGCCTAAGCTAAGTTATCCACAATATGGTCTATACTAAATATTTGCTTTCCTTTTGGGAATCTGGAATTTGGGTACATATCAGGCATAGGGTACCTACGTGACCTGCCTCTCAATAAAAACCCTGCACACTGAGTCTCTAATGAGCTTCCTTGGTTGGCAATATTTCACACATGTCACAATTTGTTGCTGGGGTAATTAAGAGCATCCTATCTGACTCTACGGAGAGAAGGCCCTTGAAAAGTTGTACCCGGTTTCCTCTGGACTTAATCCTATGCACCTTTCCCATTGCTGATTTTGCTTTGAATCTTCTCTCTGTAGTAAATTATTGCCATGAGTATGACTGTATGCTGAGTCCTTTGAGACTTCTAATGAATCATCGAACCTGGGGTAGTCTTGGGGACCTCCAACACAGCAATAGTCTTGACATCACAAGAAAACTACAGAATAATATCTAAGCAAAAATCCTCAGTAAAATATTAGCAAGCAGAATCCAGTGTCATAGAAAAAAGATTATACGCTATGACCAAGTAGGACTTATTTCAGAAATGAAAGGTTGTTTTAACATCCAAAAATCAATTAATGTAATATGCCATATTAGTATAATAAAGGACAAAACCCACACAATCATCTTATATACACACAAATCATTTACAAAATTCACGATACAGTTCAATAAACTTAGAGTAGAAGGAAGCTTCCTTAACCTGATAAAAGGCTTCTACAAAAACCCCACAGGAAACATCGTACTTAATGGTGAAAGCCTGGATACTTTCCCTGTAAGACCAGGAACAAAGCAAGAATGTTTAATCTCTCCTCTGTTTCAACATAGTACTAGAGGTTTTAGCTACTGCTGTCAGATGATAAAAGGAAATAAAAAGTATCCATATTGGAAAGGAAGAAGTAAAACTGTATTTACAAACACCATTATCTGGTATCTAGAAAATTCTAAGGAATTAATAAACACAAATTTCCCCCAGAAAAGAGTACATTGTGAAGTCTGCATGAGAATGAGTTTCAGGGACTTTCTTCTGGGAGCCCTGAGAGAGCCTGGCACCTTGGGACTTGGACAGAGGAGATGTTAAATGGGAAATTAAAAATCTGTCTGCTGCCTGGTGTGTGGTTAATTTATCTGCTAGAGACAATCTGCTCTGATGTGCGTCCCTAAGATAAAGAACAGGATGTAGATGTTGGCTGTTTTAAATTCTCCTGAAATGCCTGTTCCTTCTCATGAATTACTGAGAGTAAACATTCTTACCAAAAGGATGGGAGGAGCAGGAATTTTGGAATTAGATTCAAGTTTTAATCCTGCTTCTTCCTCTTGGCTGTGGAGTTTTGGGCAACCTCTTACCCTCAATGTCCAAATTGAGGTGAGATGGTAATAACTACTGTATCTATTAAGACAAGCATTTGACTACTAGTGACTGAGATCAGGAATAAGTGAAGCAGTATAGAGGTTTATTTCTTGTTCATGTTTAGAGGCAGGGAGATCAGGATTTCTCCTATCATTTGGGACCCTGGATCCTAAGTTTTTTTGTTCTACTATTGTGAGTACCTGATTTTCATTCTCAGAGTCACCTTTATGATCCATGATGTCTGTTGGAACTTCAGCCATGTGTCTGAGTGCCAAGCAGCAGAAAGGGAGAAAGGGCCCAAAGGGCCCACCTCAGGAGTCTCTTCCTTTTATGTAGCTTTTCCAGAAGTCCCACACAATGACTTCCTCTACATTTTGTTAGCTTAATCTTCTGGCTACACCTAATTGCAACAGAGGCTTTAAAATGTAGTCTTTAGTTAGGCTCATTGGCACTCAAGATAAAATCAGGATTCTCATGCTGCGAGGGTAGGGAATCAAGACAGGCAAAGCAATCTCAGCCACATTACCCTGCTGAGCTGATGGGAGAGCCTGGTGATGCAGTGCATGAAAATGCCAAGCACAGGGCAGGAGCTCAGGAGTCTCCTTCCACACCCCTCCCACCAGCTCTGTCACATTCTTTTTCTTTTTAAATCCTCATCTGAGGATAAATTTATTGATTTTAGGGAGAGAAAGGGTGGGGGCGGGGGGAGAAAGAAATATCAATGCAGGAGAGAGAAACATTGATCATTGCCTCCCATACTGCACCCGGACCCGGCGATCAAACTCACAGCCTAGGTATGTGCTCTGACTGGGAATCAAACCAGCAACCTTTCGTTGTACAGGATGACACTCAAACCAACTGAGCCACCCAGCCAGGGCTCTCTCACATTCTTTAATCAGGAGTAAGATGAATGGTCCTTATGGGGCTGAGTATAGGGTATAGGTGATGGGGGCACTAACCAAGGGATCCTTCCAAGCTAGTGTCTTTCCCATGCTTGAATACTTGGTTCAGTGCCTGCCACTTCATAGGTGCCCATAAGTGCTTTTTGGATGAATGAAAAAGCATGGGATTCGGAGTCAGGCAGACCTTGTATTGGAATCTTGTTTTTGCTACTTGCTAGTAAGGTTACTCTACCCCTTGAGTCTCACTGGTTAATAAATTGGGGGCGATGATAGTACCTTCTTTATAGTCATTGAAAGGATCAAATAGGAGGTCACTTTGTAAACTTCCCAAGTACCAAATGGATAATGTCACCATTGAATTGTATGGAGAGAAAAATAGTATGAAAGGCAAAATTTGTTCCCTGAGGTTCCTTCCCCCTTGCTGTCTGCTGCAAGGAACCTTTGTCAGGTTCCTTTCCCAACATCCTATGTAGCTATGAACATGGACTCCGTAGCCAGCCTGCCTCGTTTGAGTCTCAGCTCTGTCACTTAACTGGTTGGCTCTTTAAGTAACTTACCTACCTGTTCTGTATCTCAGTTTCCTCATTTATAAAATGGGGATCACAATAGTACCTACCTCATAGGGTTGTTGGGAAGATGAAGAAACAATGTAAAGTTTTAAGAACAGTGTCTGGCACATGGTGCTAGTGGCGATTATTATTTGACATTCTCTCTGCCTACTTTTTCTACATTTTAGTTCCTTTCTCCTTCCCCACTGAAATTCACATCCTCTTGTCTCTCATGAACAATGAAGCCCCTCCTCAGTCCCTGCAGCCATCCATTCAGCCTTCTCTCACCCGTTTTTGGTGACACTCAGTGGATGACAAATAGCTAGCTACCCCACTGTCCTCATAGAACCTTAAGCAGAAGCAGAGCATGGGCCTGAGAGTTGGGGGTTGCTGTGGTGGGAATGGGACGACAGCTTCTGTCAGAAGGGTCTCCTATATCTCTGGTCCCACCCATCTCAGTGGCCTAAGAGGCCCTCCATTACATTCCTCACTCCATCGCTGTTAAGCTTGTTTCTCTCTTGGGGATTTTGCTTTTCCCAGCCTAGAACACTCCCCAGATTCTTGCATGGCTTACTTGCTCAATTTACATTTTCCTTTTTAAAAATTACCCTGCCACATTCTGTATTCTCTGCTTTATTTTTCTTCAGACCACTTATCACCACCTGAGATTTAAAAAATAAAATTCGGATTTAATTGTTCATCTCCCTGAACTAAAATGGAGGATGCTTTCTGTCCCCAGTTGAATCCTCAGTGTGTAAAATAGTCCCTGGCATGTGGTAGGTTCTCTAGGAGCTTTTGTTGATTGAGTGACTGACTACTGAACTTGGGACACTTTCTCTGACCATTTTCCCCTTAGCCCAACAGGTGGGGGTGAACTCTGGGGTGGGATAGGGTAGGGGAGGCTGGTTGTCACCTGGTGGGCTTCAACAGTGAGGCTTGGGATGCTGTTCTGGGACCCTCTCTTGTTCTGGGATCCCTACTTTCTCCTCTCCTGGCCCCGGGTTAGGGTTAGGGTCTGCTCAGGTAATTAAAGACAGTTATAATCAGTTTACAAAGCAACTTCATATACATTGTCTCCTTAATTTTTCAGTGGTCATACTTAATTCAGGGAGGCAGAGTCTACTTTATTCTAACTCTAGCAGGTAAAATTGGTCACTTTGTGACTCTGGGAGGTAGTGAAGCCTCTGGCTTTGGAGACCAGGCCACCTCTTGGTGGGAGAGTTTTGGTAGGTGTTCAAGCCCTGGTGATTGAATTACATGGCTTTATGATCCTTTCAAGCCTACAGGTTTATGATTCTTCAATCCTTATCTTCCCCACGAGAATACTAAGGCTCAGGGACATTGAAAGACTTGCTCAAGGTGGAGATGTGGGGAAAGGAGGCATTTGGATATGAGAGGCATAAAATATCCTAAAGCAAGGTCTGCAGATACCCTTAGACCCATCTGATGGTACAGAGCAGCTTGCCCTTCCACACTCCTTCCTTTCCCACATGGTGGTACAGGGCTCAGAATCCAGGATACAAGCTATCTCATCCTCAGGGCTGGTCCATGTGCTGCCTATCAGGCTGGCCATGGAGGAGACAGGGCTGAAGGGCTCCTTTTTCCAACTCAGGCACCATCTCCTGGCCCAGAGCTGCTCAGGGCCAGGCCCGCTCTACCCCTTCCCAGCCTTTTCATTTTGCTGCAGGCTATTAAGGGCCCCCATCTGCACCTCTCTCATTAATTAAAAATGCCACAAACCATCTGTTTGAGAGGAAGCTTCAGAGAGGGGGCTGCTTGCCTGAGGCAGCATTCTTTCATACTTCTCAACTTTAATTGAAAACTCATTTTTAGAATAAAACCCCGGCCCATAAACCCTTCTTGCTGCTGGTGGCAGTGAGCATAGAGAGGGTGAGCCTAGTGAGCCTGTCGGTGACCAAGGCTCTGGAGTTGGACAGTGCTGTTGGGCAGAATTTAGGAGGATTACTTTAGCCAGCTTGTCAGAGAGGGTGAAGACACAGAGACTGCAGTGCATAGGGGGAAAGAGGAGCAAATATGGAAGCTGGCAGCTGGAGGGACAAGGGCAGAGATGCAGGGGTGGCCCAGCATAGAGGAATACGCCTTAGGCATGGGGGGAGCCAGGAGGCCCAACTTGTCTCCTACCTCTGTGCTGACTTGGTGTGGGCCAGGGCAACTCCCCCAAGTCAGTTACTTCCCCTCCCTGGGATACTGGAGTCAGGATGGTTCCTTGCTTTCTGCAGTGGATGAGATGGTTTAGAGATGGGAATATACTTGAGGATCTAGGCCCACTACTGAGGGCCCCTCTACAGGAAGTGGGGCAGACCCTTTGCCTTCATTCTGGCTCTACCCTGGGTCTTCTTTCCCACTGTCACTGCCCTGCCCATATCCCTGGGAATATTTTAGAAGTTTTGTGGTTGCTGTCACTTATGAGATGGGGGCAGGAGGTGGTGGAAATTTCAGTCAAGGCCTGGCACCCTGGATACTCTGCCCCATGTCTGGATTTCTTGGAGATGGGTAGGACAGCTCCATGGCAACTGAAAAGATGGCAATCCTCCCCCATCATTGAGCAAAAGGCCTTCAGTTTCACTAATGACCCACTTTTCAACTACTACTTCACAAGTACAGAACAGCAAGTGTCATCCCCATTTCCCCAGTTTCCAGAGGAGGAAACTGAAGGCTAGAATAGAAGGTGATTTGCCCATCCATGCTCATACAGTAATTAGAGCCAGAGCTGTCCAGAACCCAGGCCTCTGGCACGAAGGCCAATTCTCTTTCTGCTCCATCTCACTGCCTCTTCTGGTTCTCCCCCTCCTCTGGGTCATGGGGCAGAGGGGATGATGGAGGCAGGGCCAGTGTACTCTGAACCCGATACCAAGCTGACCCAGCCCACAGTGAGCACTGCTTGCCTTTGATTCTCCTGAGGGTGATTGTAGGCCAGCCAGAAGCGGCTAATTGATCTGTTCTCACTGCCTACTGCAGAGTCTCCTATAGGTCCTCAATTATGTGTATTAAATGAAGAGGTGAGTGAATGAATGGATGAGAGAAAGAAGGAAGGAGGGAAGCTTGTCACCTTTAAGGTGAGCCATTCTGCCAGCCTCTGAGACTCAGAAATCAGAGCGATTCAATCCAGGAGAAACCATCCAGTGACTCTAGACTAGCCCCACCTGCTCATTTAAAAGAAGAGGCCCAGCCCGGCCGGGCGTGGCTCAGCGGTTGAGCGTCGACCTAGGATCCAGGTGACTGGGGTTCGATTCCCGGCCAGGGCACATGCCCGGGTTGCGGGCTTGATCAATGACTCTCTCATCATTGATGTTTCTATCTCTCTCTCTCCCTCTCCTTTCCTCCCTCTGAAATCAATAAAGATATATTTAAAAAAACAAACAAAAAAAAAGAGGCCCAGACAGGAAGTGACAGGCCTGAGGTCACAAGCCCACTGTAGGAGAACCAGGCCTGCAACCCAAGTCTCCTGACTCCTACTCTTTCCTGGGCAGGGATCAAGGATAGGAGGATCTGAGCTACTTAGAATGGGCTTCACGTCAAGTCACGCCAGCCTCTCTCCACCTAATCTCCCCAAATCAATTTGCAAAACTTCCATTAATACTGTCAGGAAATCTGCAAGCTGTTTAAAGCCAGGACACCACAGTAACTGCCTGCATAATGGCTACCTGGGGGAAGACAGACATTAACGGCATAATTAAAGATTAGCGTGGCCTTGGGCAGTTCAACAAAATTTACTTTTCTCAGCAGCTGGTGGTGGAAGAACTTCAAACTGTGGAAGAGCCTCACACTCACTAAGGGCTGGGCCAGGTGGCTTTGCACCTCTTAACACTCTGCTTGTCCCCAGGATGCTGGGGTTTTCTTGGGGAGAGGGACAATGGAGCAGCAACTTGTTTGCCAGGTAGAGTGAATCTGATCCAAAGTAATACTGTAAAACAGGGCTTCTCAAACTCTGGTGGGCAGCCACACCACCTGTGGGTATTTTCTGAATGCTGGTTTTGATTTAGAAAGGCTGGGGTGGGGCCTGAGTCTCTGCATGTCTAACAAGCTCCTAGGTGATACCCATGCTGCTGGTTCTTAGAACACACAGTGAGTAGCAAAACTGTAGAAGTCTGGAGATGAGAACAGGAGCTGTGGCTCAAACACTAATGAATACAGGAGAAGAGGTTCACCAGCATGCTGTTTCCATGGTGTTTCCAAACCAGCCTTATATGGAGTTCTTTCTTTTGTGGGTATTTGTGGCACAGGGATTAAGACAGATGGCTCTGAAATTTCAGCTGCCCAGTTCAGATTCCTGGCTTCAGCATTCAGTGCCCAGAGAAGAAGGTAATCCTAGTACCTACTTGATAGAGTTATTGTGAGGTCTCAATGAGATCATTCATTTAAAGCATTAGCTTTGAGAATGTAGGAAGTGCCCTGTGTCAAGACAGTTTATATGCACAGAAAAATATTCAGAAGATTCTTTGTTTTTTGAAAGGAATATTGAATTTATTAAAATTATACATTTTATGAAAATCTAGTTCTTAAGTTTTAAGACTTAGCTTATAATTTTTCTTTTTATAAGTCCACCAAAATTTAGCAGTATATTAGGGGATTTTTGTTCCATTTATAAAGCTAATCAAACACCTTCAAATATTTAAATGTCATTTGAGCTCTGGCCAGGTGGCTCAGTTGGTTGGAGCATTGTCCCATACACCAAAAGGTTGTGGGTTTGATTTCTGATCAGGGCACATACCTAGGTTACAGTCAAGGTGCATACAGGAGGCAACTGATCAGTGTTTCTCTCACAGCGATGCTTCTCATTCTCTCCCTTCCTCTTGTTCTAAAAACCAATAAAACATATCCTCAGGTGAGGATTAAAAAAATGTGTAAAAAAAAGTAAATGGCATTTGATAAATTTAATGTATTTTATTTTAGTTTTAAGAACTATGCTTCATTCCTAACTGATAAACTTTCCCAACTAAGTAAGTACTTCTTATAAATCCAAGAGAATCTTAAGTTATCTTAAATGTTCTAACAGTATATGAATTTAATATGACCTTTTCAACTTAAAATCACAAATCTAACTCAATTATTAAATTGCATTTTAGATTGGAACTAAAGGCTGACTTGCTACTCAAATATGCCAGATTCTCAAACCTTACAAATATGTAAGGTACCAATATGCACAGAGCCTTTAACATCTAAAATCTTTCATCCTTTGTGTTTCAGTTTCTCAAACATTTCTACATATTTGAGGGTGAAAGGTCTTCACCAACTAAGGAAATAATTATACCTTCCCAAGTAGTTTTGGGGGTCACTTTCTCAGACAGTTGAGAAATAATAGGCCACAGTGGTTCTCTGTCATAGTTTGGCTTTACTTTTTGGTCACAACTCCCAGGGTACTCTGATCAGTCAGTGTTATTATTATTGACACTGATCATCTTAAAATGAAGATGAAATGATTCTCTGCACACTCCTGGGATATCCAGGAGAATGCCACATGGTGACCCCCAGGCTTCTCAGATCCTGAAGACCTCTGGTTACTCCTTTTCTGGACATTTATGGTACAGAAGAATGAGCAATGGCTCAGGTCAGGTCAGAGACCTTGGGCAAGTAGTGTCACCTCTCTGAGCCTAGTTTCCTCATCTGTGTAATGGGGATTGTAGTATTTCTCCTGATAGGGTTGTCAGAAGGAGCCTATGAGATAGACGATATATCATAGCACCTGGTACATTGTAAGTGCTACCAAAAGTTATGTCCTTGTTATTTTTCCTTCAATTCATTTTCAAAATAGCAGCTGATTACTTTATATCTGTATCTATATCTATCTATATTTATATCTATATCACCTATATATCTATATATCTATATATCTCTATCTCATCTCTGTATATCTACATCTACATCTATCATCTGTATCTATCTATAGCTATCTATCCATAATTACAGGGTAAGAGCAAATCTAAGGCAACAGACTAGATTTTCTTTAAAAAACTAACCATGTCTACTGTGTCCTATGGTTGTCTGACTGAGTGAGAATGTCTCCCGAGGGCAGGGGCTCTCTCAGCACAGACCTTGAAATGTGTGTAGATTGGTCCGGGTCTCCTGGGGTTGTAGCTGTCTGCTTTTTAGGGAGCCATGGCCATTTGTCCACAGCCTTCCTTAACCCCACCTTGGGCCCAGTCCACCCTCTCTGGGAAGAAACTGGCATCCCTAGGGTCATAAAAAGAGCATTGATTTCAGAGGCAGATAAACCTGAGCTTGAATTCCAGCTCTGCCATTGACTGGCTGTGGAGACTCAGGCAAGCTATTTCACCCCCCTGGGCCTCTATTTCGTCATCTGCAGAGTGGGGATGCTAAGCTAATCTCTGTTTCACAGGGATGGCGCGAGATTAAATAAAATGATGGGTGCAGTAGCACTTTGTGAACTGTAAAGCCCTATACACATTTATTATAAGGACCATTGCAGTATTAGAATGCCATTATTAAAATGACTTTTTCCCAGACAGTAACGGGATGAAGGCCTGGGGAGGGGGTGGGAGCGAGGGGGAATGGATCAATTGGGGGGAAAAATGGGACACCTGTAATACTTTCAACAATAAAGATAAAAATAAATAAGTAAATAAAATGACTTTTTCCTCCTTATGTCACCTGCCTGCTGAATTCTTGAGGGCCAGGTCAAATGCCCCATCCACTGCAAAACCTCCCATAGCCAGAGTGAAAGTCTTCTCTTGTCCTTGCGTTCTCAGAGCCCAGAACTTTTCCCCTATCAGAGTTTGTGGAATGCTGTTAGTGCCCCCCATCACATGGTGAATACTGGACTGTGTCTCTTTTTTGTCTGACATTCAGTAGGGCCTGCCTCAACAGATACTAGTTGAGTGACAGAATGATTAACTCACTAAGGGCATAGAAGAGCAAGCTGTGCCCTATCCCCTCCAAGAATTTCATTTCCAGCCGTCTTCCCCTCTGAGTCTCTTCCTGGACTCCACTCACCCTCCCACTGCCCCTCCCTGCCCTTCTCCCTCCCTCCTCATTTCACGCATGGAACTAGATGTGGAGCTTCTGTTCCATGCCTGAAGGATTAAATGCAGTGATGAGAAATGTGTTTTCTTATTGTTTTAGGAAGCTGAGCAGGGAGGGGGCGAGGGAGGAAGAAATTGAATCAGAGGCAACAATTTATCTTGTGCTAAAGGGACTACAAGGATTCCGGGAAGCCATGCTCTTACTTCGCACCCCTCCCTGTGCTGACCCCTCCTTTATTGGGGAGATAATTAGCTGGGACAGCTGGCAGCCCACATGTGCCTGCCTTTGTACGTGAGTGAGGGGAGGGGGCTTGATGGCCTTAAATGGAATCCCCTGGTTCTTGTCATTGTAGACGCATGCAGGGGGACTTCACTTCACCTTCCCTGCAATCACAGCCTTTGCCTGGGTTTCTTAGACATTGAGGGACCATGGAGAGATGCAGCAGGAAGGAGACAGGGCAACCTGGTTCTGCCATTGCTTGGTGTGCCACCTTGAGACTGTTTCTCTTTCTGAAAATAAGTATAAGGACAGAAATATGTGCCTTGTAAGGGCTGGATGGGTTCCATGACCTTGCCCATGACCTCCTAGGCTCCAAATCCCAATTTGTCCTTGTGCTCAGAGAGGTTCTGCCATTGGGGCCCATTCACACTGACAGATACATGTAAGAAGCAGATGCCTACAAGCCAGGATGCTACACTGTGGTTTGTACAGAGAAATACAACTGCCAGGTAGATGAATGCCCACCTTGGCAAGGCTGATGCAACAGAGACTCAGGCCCAAATGTGGGCTCTGCTCCTTCCCTGCTGTGTGAATCTCTCCAAGTTGGAGCGTGGTTTCGTCTGCTATAAAATGGAAAGAATAAACCTACCTGATAGAGTTGTGAGGAGTAACGAACTGTGTTATATGTTAAATGCTTAGCTCTGTTTAGCATTTAAAAAACACATCACAAAGCATTAGCTGTTACTGTTACTATTCGTCTTAATTAAGCAGGGCTTTCCTCCATTACTTGAGTAGATTCTCTAAGAAAGGTTAGGCAAAATCTCTCCCAGAGTGAGAGCTGGGATGGGCACTGTCAAGGCTTGCTTCTGGGAGAGACATTTTTTCCTGTTTCCATTGCTGACCAAACTTCTGTAGGCATTGGACACAGTACAGTGACTGATTTTCTACCCTGTCACAGTTGTAGTCTTGTCTTGCCTCCCTGAGATTCTCCTTTAGAGGGAGATGATGGGAGACTAGGTTGTTCCAAAACTCCTCACTCACATGACCAGAGCCAGTTTCTACGTTGGCTCCCACTGGTGATGACATTAATTATAATAATGAACAGACACAGTTGCTGAGCACTTACTACATACCTGGTTCTGTGTCATGTCCTACTACCTACCACCCCTTTCAGGTGTGTCCTCTCCTGTAAAATGGAAAAAAGACCACCCACTCTCAGAAGGGGTGTGAGGAGTAAATGAGATTTTATAAATAAAGTGGCCCAGACTGCGCAGCACTGTGGACTCAGTTACAGTTGTCATTGTTTAGTAGAAGCAGAGCCTGTCCTTCAGCCTATCTCAGGATTCGTTTGGGGTTCTGTCTGACCTTGGTGGAAGAGGTGTGGCTGTATGAACTTCCAGGGACTGGCTACCTGGGTCTCTTCTGTCTCTTGCCCTTGCACTGACCCTTGTTCCTCCAGTGAAGATGGGAAGTGTCCCCTCCTCATCAGTGGTGGAGGGAGGGGGGCACTGTGCAGATGAGGAGATGGTAGGGGGCGGGGAACCTGCTTGAGCTCAGGAGCTGCAGCTCCGGTTTGGAAATACAAATTGCAGCAAATTTGTCATCTCCGGAGAGAAATTGCAGTTGGCAATTTCAGTGTTTTTTGCGCTTTGATGCTCCCGTCTGTTTGAAAGGAGAGGAGAGGCCTCGGAGGGAATCGAACTGGGCCTCTGTGAGTGGGAATGAAGGCTGAGAAGAGAGGAGAAACAACTAGGGTGCTGTGACAGCCGTGATGTTTTGAAAAAGGCTCCTCTCCTAACACTGGTGGTTGGGTCTGGCCATCCTCCAGCCCTGACTGTGGCTGGGTGGTGGCCCGGGCACACCACTGATGTGTTCACAGAAACATCACTAGCCTCGGACCAGTGGCCAATGGGCAGAAGTTTGGGCCTGTCCTGGTCCCTGGCTGGTGGCCTTGCCCACGGGTAGTGACTTAGGCCAGATAAAGTCCTCAAGCCCAGTGGTCGGCCTTCCCTCATTTGGTAGATAAGAGTAGCTAAGACTCTTCGATAATAGCACTTACTCTGTGCCTGGTGCTACTTTAAGGCCTTAGGTATATTCATTTAATCTCCACAGCAACTCTGTTAGGAGGGTACTGTTAATAGTCCTCATTTTATAGATGGGAAACCTGAGACACAGAGAGGTTAAGTGACTAGCCCAGGGTCACACAGGAAGTTGGTAGCAGGAACTCAGGTCTCTTGACTTTTAGTCCTGAATTCATTGCCAAGTGTCATCTGTGAGGTTAGTCCAGTGCTGACCCTTCAAGACCAGGTGTTGGAGAAAGTGGTGGGAAGGTAACCAGGGTGTTCATAATCAAGAATTGTTGGGGTCTATCTGGTTAATTGTGGGGGCTTCTTGGAGCAGTAGAGATTTTTGGAGCACTTAGAAAGACCCGAGAGGTTTGCCCAGGTTGGTGTGGTGGTTGTCCCAGGCATATGACCCTGCATCAGGTAAAGGTTAGGCTGGTGTGGGATGATTAGGCAAAGGGGACTTTAGGCAGTTTAGCTATCTGGGAGGCTTGTCTGAGGATGAAGGGGAAGAGACATCAGTGGGCAGAGCATTAGCACTTGGGTTTCTTCATTTGTTCATTCATTCATTCACTCATTCACCAAACATTTCTGAAGCCTTTTCCTCATGTCAGGTCCTGTGCTGGGTGATGGGGGATATAGAAACAAACAAGACCCAGTCCTGGCCGTGGAGATGATTGTAGGCTTCACAAAACACACTTGTAATAAAGGAAATTACAGTATTTTGTTATAAGGATTTTGGTAGTTAGAGGTACCAGGGGACCTTGAGTTCAGAGGAGGGGTGTCCAGCCCATATTGGGAGTGGAGGGACAGTTAGGGAAGGCTGCCTAGAAGAGCTGATTTCTGAGCTGAGCTGTGATGAGAAGCAGCAGTTCTCCCAGAAGTCCTCAGGATGGTACTGCAGAATCCCCTGGGGAGCTTTTACAAAATGCTGATGCCCAGGTCCTGCCCAGACTCATCAGAATCTCCCTTGGTTATTCTAATGTGCAACCAACAATGAGAACCGCTGAATTACAGGAAGAAAGGAGCCAATGGAGAAGGGGATAACAGGGTGAGACAAGGGTGGCTTGAAGGTGAGAGGGTGGTGTGTTCAGGGGGCTGAGCCAGATGGCAGGGGCTAAGAAGCAGTGGGTTCTGGATGAATGCAGGAAGAGCTGTGAGGGCTGCAGATTCTGGGAGAGGGCACACACCTGACAACCCAGGCCCTGGCCGTCCTGGGCAGCGACTCTCCATGCTGCCAGCCCACCCCGGGCTCTGCACCTGGGAGTGCTAGCCGGACAGGAGTTCAGCTTCTGTTCCCATCACTGCTTCTCCGTGGAGCTGTGAGCCATGTTGCCAGCTGTGTGCTGAGCCTACTGCTAGAAATGCTGGATCAGTAATAAAGAGCCCTTGGCCCTCAGAGGTAGCTCAGGGACCCTGGAACTTGGAGGAAACTTGGGAGGGGTTGATGGACTCACTCTGGCAGTCCAGAGCCCAGGGTAACTGGGAAGTAGAGGCCACCGGCCCTGGAGGGGAAAGGAGGGAAAGGGCTCACTGGCTGGTTTATGCCCTGGCTCAGGCAGGTGTTCTCATGTGGCAGTGGCACTGTGGGTGCTAGGCACTCTGCAAAGGCCCCTCTTTGAGCAGGCTGTGTCTCACAGATCCCTGGCACCAGCCCTGAAATTCCAGTGTTCTGGGGTCAGACATTTAAGTTTCGACCCCAGGGCTGCCACACATCTGTTCTCTGACCATGGGCCTCTGGACCTAGGCTGCTTTGTTGCAAATGAAGATTATAATCCTAGCCTTACAGGGTTTGTGGGTTTCTACAGCTGTCCCTTCTGAAAAAAAAATGATCTCAGATGGCTCAGAGTAGCCTGTGTCCCTTCCCCCTTCTCAGGGCAGGGCTGTGGGCCCCACCCACGCCCTGATCCTGCCCAGTGCAGGCTGGTTGTCCCTACCCTGAGCATGGAACACCTTGTCATCAAGGTCCCAGCAATGCTTCCTACATTCTCCTGGCCTGGAAATGTGCTCAGATGACTTGTGAGGCGTGGCTTTATGGGTGAGGGAGGCTCATGCCTGGGGGAAGGTGATGAGGACTTATGGAGGGCACTGCCGAGAAGGCTGTTGGCAACTTAGGAAGGATTCTGGAGAGATGCTTGTTGCTAGGTGACCAGCAGGGGCCAGTCAGGATCGGTGAGCAGGACTACTATGGAAAACCAGGGTCATTTTTAGTTAGCTTTTCAGTGAATTCCTGCCACCTCTAGGGTTCTGTCCTGCTGCTTCCCCTTCTCCCTCTTCTCTGTCTCCCCGATCCAAAGCAAGTGTGTGCAGGGATGGGACAGAGTTCCAGGTTGTTGGCTTGATGTTTTAATTTTCTTCCTCTTTGTTAATATTTGCAGTATGTATTGTGTGTGTGTGTTTGAGAGGGTGTGTTTGTGTGTGTAGAGTGTGTATGCATTTGTGCACACATGTGTGTGTATGTGTGAATATAAGAAGATAGTTCACAGAGGGGCAGCATGGCAACTGCTTCCCCAAATTGCATGCTCATCATGTGCCAGGCACTCGCTGTGTTCTTTTAACCTAACTAATTTCCATCATCTCCCTGAATCCTCACAGCCACCCTGTGAAGTACGCAATTATGCCCTTGTTTTACAGATAAAAAACAGGTTCAGAGAGCTTAAATTGGTTTTTCTGAGGAGCCCCAATCAAGAAGTGGGAGAGTCAGGATCTGAACTCAGGATTTGTGCACTTGAGCATGGAGCAATGTTCTGTAGAGACAGGGTTCCCTAGTTCAGTGAGGCCATGCCCAGCCTCAAGAGAAAGGCAGGTGAGGGGGCGGTGCCCTGGCTTAGGACTCAGCAGACCTGAGGTCTGTTCTCACATTTGTCACTGATGACTCTTTGACTGTCACCTTCTCTGGGCCTCACTGTCCTAACCTGTGAGTGGTCCTGTTGAATTGATGCTCCCTTAGGAACAGATCTGGGTCTCCTGCCATGGCCTGATTTCGGTAGATGGGGAGCTCATATGGACCATCTTAACCAAGGTCAGGCAGCTCTGGTGGACTCCCAGGACAGAGCCCTGAACAGTCAGGCAGAAGCCTGCCCCTCCTGTCCTTCTTGTGGTTCCTGGGTTCAAGAAGAGAGATGCAGAGTGTGGTTGATGCACAGGACTCAGAGCTGGAGCTTGGGGTGAGCCCAACATTGTGGTGAGGGGGCTGAGATGCAGCCAGGGAGCTGACTTGTCTACAAGACATTAGGGGAATCATTGGTGATATCACCAGTCCACAGGCACATCTTGCATCTTCTGATGAGGGGTCAGGGCTCTGAGCCTGGAATCCAGGGTCCTGAAACATGATGGGTATGGCTGTTTGGATGAGGCAATTCAAAATTGGAGGGGCCATTAGTAAACTCCTCAGCTGGCTTCAGAATTCCCTTAGAAATGTTGAGGTTCCTGCTCTAGCCAATGATTGGTTGACGGCACCTGGTTACCAGTAGTTCCGACTCAGCACAGACCTACTATGTGCCAGGAGCTTTTACACATGCTGCCTTACTTAAGTGTCATTGCCGCCCTGGGTGGGTATTGTTAATCCCTGCTTTACACAAGGAATGAGGCACAGAAATGGTAAGTAATTTTTCCAAGAATCATTGATAATTTGGCGCAGATGGTTTAGAACCCATTCAAGGCCATCCCTAGAAGGACTTACTTGTGAATGTGTATGGAGCACTGAGTATGTGCCTAGCTTTGTGTTAAAACCTTCTGAAGTGATAGCCCATTGAAATCCTTTCAAATACCAAACGACGCAAGAAGTATTCTTTGTGTTTAACAGATGAAGAAACTGTGGCTCAGAGAGGAAGTGGTAGAGCTGGGATTCAAACCCAGGCCAAACCAAGCAGAAACTGCCCATGAAGGCCCTGGCCTAGCTAGCGGGGTGGGCTGCACTAGCCCCTGCTCACTCCAGCTTTGAAGAGCTGGTTAGCCATGTTCCTGTTGGCGTGGGCACGTGCTCCCTTGGTACAGACATGTTTCAATTAGGTGAAAGAGCAGTGAGGATGCCTTTGTGGAAATGGGGCTTTGGGCTGAAGGTAGACATTTGTCTTGAGGAGACGCTCTGTTCTCCGCTCTGCTGCTCTTGGCCCGAAGATTTCTTTGGGGGTTACCACCATCCCATTGGCTCCCTTCCTATACTTGCTCTGCACACTTCTCCACTCCAGTCAGCCCTGAGAACATGATGCTGTGCCCACTCATTCATCTCTCCCACCCTGGACCAATGAGGACTGGAGCATTTGGAGCTGGGCTTCAGTTGCAGCAGGAGGAATTCTGGTTGAATCCCAGGAAGGATTTCCAGACAGGGGCCGTGGGAAGGTGCATATAGGATGGTTTTTAAGGCGCAGAGTCAGCAGTAGAGACAGTGAAAAGGGCCCAGGTGTGAGGGGTACCTGCCTTCTGACCCTATACTTGGGGAGGGTTCTGACCCAGGTTATCTCATCCCCCTGGTTCCACATCCATCTGCTGGACTTGGATCTCCTCCAACCCACACCTCCCATTCTGAGCCTGCTCCTGATATCCTTTAAACACATTACTCCCAGCCTCAGTATTTGGGGGTGGGGTTCAGGATCCAGAGACAATCCAGCAAAGAGACTCTGACTCCCCCAAACAGCCCCACCCCCTCTGTGCTTGCAAAGATTTCCGTTTTCTGAGCAAAGCGACCTCCTCCCCTGACTGCCTGTTGGGGGCAGCCTTACCCCACGCACCCTCTGCAGAGCCCCAGTGGAGCCCTATTTGGGGGGCTCTGGTAGGAAGAGGCAGAAGAGCTAGGTCCCCTCCTTCCTTCCCCTGGGCCTATGGGAGGGGATAGGAGGGAGGATGGTGGCTTGAGGATAGCCAGGGGTATAGCCGGGTTTGTGGGTGGGGGGGTATCTGAGGGTTCTGAGGGCCACCTTAGGCTGATCCGGGGGAAGGTCCTCACCCATATTCCAGAGCTCTCAGTGCTGGGCTATGGCCATCCTAGGCCCCGCGCTGCAGGGCCCTGATGGGTGCCCAGGACAGGCAGTATAAATGTACTGCCTCGAAATGGGGAGAGGAAGTCGGGAGCTAGGCAGCTGGCTACCTGGGTGGGGAGAGGTGGAAACTCTGTGGCAGGAAGTGTAAGGCAGGGAGTGACCTATGTCCAACCTCTGGCCACCTCACTGCCCATCCCCCAGAGTGCCCAGAAATGCAGAGTGGCAGGGGCTTCGGGCTCAGGAAGACAAGGCTGGGGTAGAGTGGAAGTAACAGGGAGAGGGGAACGAGAAGACATGGCTCAAAACCCTACCAGCCAGGAGACCTTGGGCTTCCGGTCCTCAATCTCCTGAGGTGCCATCAGGGATGAGAATGCCCGGCCCCGCGGCTCTGAAGTGAGAGGTGAGGCAAGGGCTTGGCACACGGGAGGTGCTCCCCCAGGGGCAGCTCCCTCTGGCCATGTCCTGATCCTCTTTCTTCCCCTCAAACTGCAGCTGCAGAGGCAACATTGCCCAGTGATTAGAGCAGAGCCTAGCGCTAGACTGTCCTGCTTCACAAGCCTGCCACAGCCACACACTGGCTAGGTGCCCTCAGGCAACTTATTTAACCTCCCTGCACCTCACTTTTCTTATCTGTAAATGGGGTAATAGTTTCCATTTCAGAGGGTGGTTCTGAGGATAAAATGAGTTAGTATACACCAAGCGCTTAGAACAGTACCTGCCGCAGGTGAGCACTCTGTAAGGGCGTGCGCCACTGTCACTATTAACTGTCACAACCCCATACATCTGCACTACCCTGGGCTCCTTACAAAGCTTCCCCTCAAGTGAGCTGTTGAATTCCCAAAACAGCCCCTGAGGTAGGCCCACTGGAAGTCCTACCTGTTTTACAGGTGAGCACACGGAGGCTCAGAAGATGAGGTGACTTGCTTAAGATCACACTATCTCCTTTTAAAAGTGACTCTTAAGGTCTTTTCAGTGTGTGCCTGGCCCTAAGTACCTCACTGCTCACCTGCAGCCTGGGGCCTCCTGCGAGCCAGACCCTGAGTCCCGGGCCAGTGAGGATGGCTCCTACTCCTCCAGGGTGACACCATTGCGAAGTTTAGGAGGCGACTCTTCTGTTTGGTGGGTTTGGTGAAATAAGGGAGGCAGGTTCAAGGCTCCCTGTTCCTGAAGAGGACTGGAGGCCTGAGTGACTGGAGCAAGGGGAGGGCGGGACGAGGTGTAGCTACAGGCTGGGTGGGGAGTTTCAGCTGCCTTGGAGGCCCTGGGCTTCCCTTTAATTATTTGCAGGTGGCTGGGCACCTACGTTTTCATCTGACAGGTGAGGCTTATCTCCTGGAGCCAGAGACTTGACTTTGTAATTGACCAGGATGTTTTACCTTTGAAGGTGTCCCCTGGCAGTTTGAATCCTAGCATGGGGGGGGGGGGGTGCGCACTGTCAGCCTCAGCCAAGCCTGTGGTCCTTTCAGTAGTGGATGCACATGGAGACTCAAACCCAAACAACAAGGGGGGCACTGTGGGGTGGAGGAGGGGTGTGAATGCCCAAGGGGCAATAGACAGTGCATGTAGACAAGAGCCTGCACTCCAGAGTCAGGCCTGATTTGAATATCAGCTCTTCCAGTTAGTAGCTGTGTCACCCTGGTCAGCTTAATTAACCTCTCTGATCTTCCATTTCCCCATCTGAAAATGAGGCTAATGGTATCCATGTGATGTGGTTGCTGTGAGGAGTAAATAGGATAATGGGTGTGAAGTGCTTAGTGCAGCACCCAGCACTCTTGTAAGTGCCCAACTGAATGCTGGCTTTACTCGTGGCCCCGGAGTGTGTTGTGCTCTGAGTACCTACGTGGTGCCCTGCTCCAGGTGGAGTTGGCCCCTGGCCCCATTGCCATGCTAGGTCTACCCAGGCTTGAGAACCCCCACCCTTCCTGGGGGCTCCCACCCCAGGAAAAGGGCACACCGCTTCTCCACCCAAAGAGCTCAGTCTCCTGGGTCCACACTTATATACAGGGTGATGGGGGTAGTCAAAGGAGGTGTGCCATAGGGGGCACTGAGTGGGGGTGATTGTGGGTGAAGCCATCCACATTTGCACTATGCATTGAAGCATAAGAAAGATTCGGGGCAGGTGGGTGGAGTGGTTTCCTGAAGAAACAGCATTTACAAAGGCTGGAGGTGGAGAGTGTCGGCAGCTCCCCCTACTCTTCCAAGAACATTCAGAAAGGGCTCCAACTACTGCGGAAGGGACACATCCCAGGCTGGGGATGCAGAGTTGAGTGGGGCTGGTCAGGGGATGCCCCTCTTCTTTCAAGAGGTAGTGGGAGGCCAGGTTTTACAAGACTGAGGACAAGATTGGGAAGTTTAGGAGGAGACTCTTCTGTTTGCCCAAAGGCGTTTTTTTTTTAAACAAAACAGAAACAGGAAGGTGAGGGTCCAGGAGGAAAGCAAGACTAGCCTGGCTCTCTCCTCCAGTGCTGCAGTCAGAGGGCTAAGGGGGCAAACCCAGCCCTGGGGATGAGGGTGGGCAAGATGCTGAAGAGGCTCTCATCCCACGTGGCAGAGGGGCACCTGCCAGCCTGAGCCCAGCAGCCTGGTGTTCAGGGGAATGAAGGACCCACTCGTCGAGCTTGGAGGGCCTTTCAATTAGTTTCACAAGAGGCCTCCATCTCTATGTGTCTCTCCTCACCAAGATTCCCTGAGAAGGAAGAGGGTGGAGGGGAGATGGGTTCAGCCATTCAGAAAATTTCCCCAAATCCTCATGCCTGCAGCATTTGCCTGCGCCCTGCTTTTTCCTCTTGTCTTCCCAGGACTAGAGCTGTGGGGAGGGGAAGAAGTAGGGGCGAGGTGCCTGCCTGCCGACTGAGGATGCTGGGTGACAGCATGAGGACAGGCTGCTACACACTTTCTGGTTTGGCCACTTACCAGCTGGGTGGACCCGAGCATGTCCTTTAAGCCTCTGAGCCTCAGTATTGGAATCTGCAAAATGGGGCAGTAATGCTTACCACCTGGAGTCATTCTAAGGGTGACGTCTAGGAGAAATGTCGGATGAGGGGTTGGCCTTGGAGAGGTCTGTTAGTAGATGGATGGGTTACTAGGGAAGGCCATCAGCCTTTGGGGTACATACCTCAGTTTTAAAATATGCAAAACAGGGTTAATAATAGTACTTAGCTCACAAGGTTGTATGAAGAGTAAATGAGTTATGTGTAACTGTCTGGCTCATTCTGCTTAATAAATATTAGCCATTATTATTGATTTTATTCCTGTTGGTTAGCTATTGAGGCAAGCTCTCAAGCCCAAGGATTTGGTCACAGATGGGGGCCTAGAATGGAATGTGGCCTTAGAGGGAGGCTGGAGGCCACAGAAACAATTAATTGGAACCCGGGTCCAGGTGAAAGTTGGAACCTGTAAGTGGTGCAGAGGCCTGGATGGATTATTAAGTCTGGGGTGTGTGTACAGGGCTGGTCTATGGATCGCCGTAACACCCTCTCACCCCTTCAGAGTTCTCCCAGTGCATTTTGTGCTCACCTTGGGTTCTACCTGAAAGGGCCAGATTAAGGTGCCCATGACAGGGACACCTGTATCCTCTGCACTAGACTCCTACTGGGCCAGGCTCAGAAAGGAGTAGGCCCAGCCCTGGGGGGAGAGGTGATGTCATCCTCAAGGCTGCTCCATTTCTCACAGATGGGGCAGTGCTGGGAGGGGCCCCTGGGACTGCCAGTCATGACTGGGGAGGGAGGCAGCAGCCTCCAGATCGGCCGAGGCTGTGATCTAGCTGGGCTGTTCAATAACGACCGTTCTTACCCCAAGCATCTGTTTATATTCATTGACTCATGGGAGAGTAAGACTTAGTTGGCAGGGAACCCAAACCCTTAGCTCTGTCCACAATTAGGGTGATATATTCAGAACCATGTCTGCTGGACCAGTGGAAGTTAAGATGCTGGGGGCCAGTTGGATCCCTGAGAGAGAATTCATCATGGGAGGCTGGAGTGGTTTAGTCTTAAGGTCTGGCTGCTGTAGCATGTCTGAGGGCTGGAGAGGAAGTCATCCTGGGAACAGGCGTGTGGCTGGTCATCAAACCCATCTGAACCCAGTGACATTGGTAGACTGTGTCTCCAGAAAGAAAAAACTGTGTGTGTGTTGACTGAGTCATTTCATTTCCTCTCTAACCCTTTGGGGACAAGTAACACCGTGTGTGGTGGGACCCTCCCTGCTGGCACCTGAACATAAGATGGATTTAGGGAACTGACTCCACCCTGTAAGAGAATGATAAGTTCTTAGCACAGCACCTGCTATAAAGTTGGTGCTCAAAAATACTTGGTAGCCTGGCCAGTGTGGCTCAGTTGGTTGAGCGTTGTCCCATGCACCAAAAGGTCACCGGTTCTATTCCTGGTCAGGGCACATGCCTGAGTTTCGGGCTTGATCCACAGTAGGGGGCGTGCAGGAGGCAGCCAATTGATGTTTCTATCTCTTCCTCTCTCAAATCAATAAAAACATATTTAAAAAAAATACTTGGTAAAAGTATTTTTTAAAAAGATTTTTAAAAAACCTACCTCATTTACTGAAGGGTCTTGGCATAGCAGATTTGCAGAGCAATTGAGAGTGGAAACCCCGACCTATTCATGAGTGAGCTACCCCTTGGGGCTCCCAGATATGGGAGGGAGTTTGCAAGGATTGAAACCCCTGAGTCGCCAGTTAGGTGCTTGGAGCTAGCGCTATTTGGGTGTTGTTAGTGCCATGCACACCCACAGACTGGGGAAGAAAGGGCAATTTCAGCGTCTTCTCCATGAGTGGTTTATGAACAGGAGAGATGGGATCTAAGTGGGTGACACTGGAGTCATTTGGCAGTGCTGGTAAAAGCATGGCACCTATATGACTCACATGTTCATCAACTTTCCCTTTTTCCTGCTAGGCTTATTGATGCACTAGCTCAAACGTGTCTCTGGGGGTATGGTCCCCAGTGAGGAAGGATCAGCAGGCCTTCCAGCATCTGGACTGTGGGAACTGTCTCCGAGGGGGACTTGACAGTCCAGATAGGCCAGAACAAAGTTATTTCCATCCTCATTTCTCAGGTTCTAGTACCAGTGCCTTCATGGTCTTCTCCCTCTCCTTCTCCTCAGCAGTATAATAAGATCAAAGCTGTAAATTATTCGTTCATAGTTGAGTGGAGCACATTTCAAAGTCAGGGCTACTGGGCATCTTGTCAGAGTTGCCAAGGGCAAAGGCCCACGTTTTTGGGTCTATCAGCTCATCAAGTCACAGCCCTGGAATCTGGAGCAAGCCCTGCCTAAGCTCTGGTCTTCCCACTTGTCTGATTTCCTCCCCAGCTTTTCCCTGTTTGGATTTTCTGCCTCACTTTACCCCAGAGGAATCCCATGTCAACGCTACCACCTCCTGGCCATGTAGGAATGGCTGTGGGCTTCAGGGCTACTGTTGCCCAGGACCCCGAGACTGTCCCTTCTGGTGGGAGCAGAGAGCCCACACATTTGAGAGGAGTGCCTATGATGTGCCAAGCCCTGGACAAGTAATAGTGCTAACAACCACTGCAGCACATTTGTCACATGCTGTCTGCAAGTCAGGCACTCTTCTTAGCACCTCATATGGAATGTCCCTATGAACCCCACATCAACCCTAGGGGATAGGCACTGTTTCTATTCTCATTTCACAGATGAGGGGACTGAAGCTCAGAGAGGTCAAATGACTTACCCAAGGCCACACAACCTACACGTAGCCAAGCTGGGATTTGAATACAAGCAGTCAGATGCCTGAATTTGCACAACGTGCCACTCTGTTAAAACATATGCAAGTGCATTGATCCTTACAATGACCCCATACACAGATGGGGAAACTAAGGTCTTGAGAATATAAATGACTCATTCCAGGTCATGTAGCCAGGTCATATAGCAGAGCCAAGGTCTGAATCCAAGACATGCTAATTCAGAATCCATGTTCTTTCTACCACCTGCCCTGAGATCGATAGATGAGCTGACATTCTGGACACCCTGATGAAAGGAGGAATGGAAGAGACACTTGCAGGCCCAGGGAACCCCAGCCTGTAAGTGTGGGTGGGTAGGTGGGCAGTGGGGAGCCCTAGTTGATGCATCTGGGGCCCTTGGAATTTCCTGAGAATGAACTTCAGTGTATGTGGTACGGATTCCATCTAATGCCACCACTATTTAAAGATTCAGAACTGACAAAGGAGGAAAACATAAATGCTTCCTATCTGAGCTGTTGCTTACCATTAAGAGTTTATCTCTAAGTAGCACAATAATCATAACACAGCACCCACGTGGGGCTGATTAGCTTTGCTCTTTCATTTGATTACAACATGAAAGGCTGTTCATGACTTAGGACGCAGCTATATGGCTGCTTGCTCACAACTGGAAAGTAGAAGTAGAGCAACCAGCAGGGCTCAGGAGCATCAGATAATGAGTTTGGTGCTTTAAGAGCATGTTAATCAACAGAGGCCACTTGCACGGCCCCTTCCAGTGTGTAAAGCCAGGGCTTTCTTCCCATGGGGGCAATGGTCAATTCACGGAGGGTGGGGAGGAAGGGGAGTAGGATAGAGACAGTGCTCGGTTTACATAAAAACTGCGAATATGGGGGTAGGAGGGCATGTATTTCATTTTTAAGACAAATTAAAAAACCCAATCTCGTGCCCGAACTTGAATAACACTAATCTTATTTATGTTTGTTTGTTTTTTAATGCTTACTAGGTGCTGGGCAACGTGCCAGGTGTTTAGAGAGCAACCTTAGCAAGTAGGGAAAATTATTTACCTAATTTTCCAGATGAGGGAAGTGAGACTGGGAGAGGTGAAGTGCGCTGCCCCGGTAGTATAGCTAGAAAGGGAAGGAGCTGGTGTGAAGTCAGGCAGTCTGATTCTGGAGCCTGTACCTAGGCTGTTCTTCAGGAGAGTGTGTCTCAGCAACCCTGACATCCCCCCAAGAGCCCGGTGGGTGGTGGGAATGAAGGGTCCTCTGGGGCCTCCAGGGGTGGCAAAAGTTATAGGCTGTAGAGGGAGGAGGTCTGGCTTGTCCCAGACTGTGCCACTCAATGTCTCTAAGATAATGTTTCCTGAGCCATCTCACAGGGCAGTTGTGCTAACTCCTTGTCAGTCATGAAGCGCTGTGCGCCCACTCTTGGACAGAAGGTAGTGGTGAGCAGGGAGAGGGAAACCCTCCCAAGAAGAGAGAGACTCAAACAAGGTGGGGAGCCAGCAGCTGAGACCTGTGGCATAGGCCCAGGACCTTTGCACATGCTGATCACTCTGCTGGGAGAGCTCTCCTCTCCCCTTTTCCCATGATTGGATCTTTTAAAACTTTCAGCTGTCAGCTTAAATGTTATCTCCTCAGAGAGACTCTCCTCTCCCATCCCCAGTAGACTGGCTTGAGCCCCTACCGATGTTAGCCCTGGGTGTTTTCCCTGGCTCCTGCAGTTCATCCCAAACCTCCCTACAGACCCAGCCCTACCTGTGTATGAATTATTCAGGTAGAGGCTGAGGGCTCATTATAGGGACAAATATTTCAGAAAAAGCCATTTGGCTGGAGGGGGGAGAGAGAGAGAGAAGGAGAAAGAAAGGGAGGGAGGGGGTAAAGGGGAGAGAGAGAGAGAGAGAGAGAGAGAGAGAAAGAGAAACACATTTATTGTCAGGAAGTGATTTCCCACAGTAATCAAATGCTGTGTGTGTGTGTGTATGTGTGTGTGTTTGGTGGAGATGTATTTTATCACTGTCCCCCTCCCAGGGTCTAATCTAGCCCGTGTCACACCAAAACCCTGGGTCTAAACAGAGCACCATCCCTCCCCCAACATGGGAGAGGACGGGTGGTGTCCATTGATGTTTTTGATTAAAAAAAAGAAAAAAAAAAGAATCAGGGCCTCAGTGAGGTTTCATGAGAAATGGTGGGAGCAGCAGGGTCAAGGGGAGCTGATTATGTAGATGTATTTAAACCCTCAGCTGTGGACAGATGGCTTCCTTAGACCTGCTGGGGCCTGAGGCAACCCCACTCCCCACTCTCACTGTCTTTGCTGGCTCAGATGGAGCTGGGGGTCGCTTTGCAAGTTCACAGAGGAAACGGATGAACAAGTGCTCAAGATGACAGGTTGCCTGTGTCGGGGGGACTGTGGGGTGGAGAACTGTGGGAGGGGCCCTTTCTCTTCTAGAGCACACACTCAGGCCCTGTCCCCACAGGAGTCTCCCTCTGGGTGACACTTTGATGGACAGATTCTAACCTGGCCCATGCTACAGACATGCACATGGCCCTGAGTCAGTACTTTGTCTCTCTGCACTGGGGTTTTCAGTCTGTAAAACAGGTGAGGGTCTGGAGATGGATGGCGGTGATGGTTGCACAACAGTGCTAATGTATGTAATGCCAGGGAACTGTATGTACACTTACAAATGTTAAAATGGTAATTTTGGCCCAGCTGGCGTGGCTCAGCAGTTGAGCATTGACCTAGGATCTAGGAGATGGTGGTTTGATTCCCAGTCAGGGCACATGCCCGGGTTGCGGGCTCGATCCCTGGTTGGGGGCGTGCAGGAGGCAGCTGATCAATGACTCTCTTTCATCACTGATGTTCCTATCTCTCTTTCCCTCTCCCTTCCTCTTTCTGAAATCAATAATAAATATATATATAAGAAAAAATCGGTAAATTTTGTTATGTATATTCTACCTCAATAATAAAAAGCAAAACTCTAAAAGAAAAATCAGGTGAATGTAAAGTTTCCCTCTAGCCTTAGTGCTCTGTGGACCAATGATCCTGAATTCAAAGAAATGCCAGGGAACTTACCATTATTTCAGGAACAGGATGTGTGACCTCTGCCAAGCCACTTTGCCTCTCTGATTCCACCTCCTTTGGTGGTGGCAGAGTGACTTCTCCAGATCTAGCCAGTTGCTTCTCCTCACTCTTTTCTGTAAGTTTCCTGCCATGCCCCTGAAGTTTCTCCCCTCTCCAGAGGCTGGACCCCTCTCCCCTCTTTGGTGCCTCTACCATCACTTGTCTTGTCTTCTCATAGGGGCTGAGGGAGACCTCTGCTTGGCTATTTGCGAACCATTGAAAATTTCATGAATAATTTAGGAACACAAATCAAACAGGAGGCTGGAAGCTCCAGATTTATGAAGGGAAAAATGAGCCAAACTTGACAATTTATGAGCAGTTCAGAATAGCAGGATGGAGGGGTAGGGGAAGGCCAGAGGCCTGGTCTGAAGAGCTGGGGGCACAGTTGGGGTAGGCAAGTGTGGGAGCAGGGATGGGCCTTAGTACCTAGACCACTAGCTTTGTGGGAAGTTGTCTGTGGACAAATGGGGCAAGTTGCCCCTGGACAAATGGGGCAAGTAGAGTCCAGTGAGGGACAGAGACTCCTAAGAATCAGAGGGAGGGGATAGTCCACAAATCCTAATTTCATCTCCCTGTGGTCTGGGCCTTGGCTGGGTACTAAGGTGAAGGGAGGTGAGGGTGGAGGGAGTGGGGCACAATCTCCAGCTTTGGGGGGTCACTAGGCCAGAAATGAGAGACTTGATTGACCTTCTAGAGAGAGAGACCTCCAGTTGTCTAAGAGGTTTCTTTTTGAGCTTTTTTCAGTCTTCCAGGGGGAACCCTCAGTCTTAGGGTGGTGAGATCCAGAGGGACATTCCAAAGGTCATCCCTAAGGTCAAGGCCCTAGAAATTTATGGGTCCCAGTAGAATTGGGATGGGAATCTGATTGGCTTTGCTCCCATGGCTAACCAGTAGTGGCTGGTCCCTGCCACTTCCCCAGCATGGTTTCTCCTGGATAGTCCCACCTCTGTCCAGTTTCCTCTGCTTGGGATGGACTCCAAGAAGTGCTTTCACAGGTATGTGGTCTACTGGAGATGGCTGTGTCTGAGGATCAGGGATGGAGAGATCAGGCTTGAGCCCCAACTAGACATTGCTTGTCTGGATGCTGTGGAATAAGTCACATCACTTCTTGGGGCTCAAATTTCCTCACCTGAAAAATGGGAATAGCATTTCCTTCCCTCAGCCTTTCTTATATGTCCTTGATATCCTCTAAAACGTTGTGTCAAGGTGGTACACTCTTCTATTAATTTTCCATGGGAATCTACCCCAATCACTTCTCCTTCTTGGGCCTTATATTTCTCATTTCAGAAATGAAGAGATTACACTGTCAATTCTTGGTCCCTGTCCATCCTGAACAACAGCTGATGCTATGACTATCTTGGTGTCTCAGTTTCTGATCAGAATGTTCCTAATTGAAGATGGGGCTTCCAGAGCCCAGGACTTGAGAGGAGGCAGGACTTTGTTCAAATAACCACTTAAGAAAATGACTTCTAGGTAGGGGACCTTGCTGCTTTTTCTTAATCTCGCCTAGGGCCCTACTGAAGATGCAGCTGGATGTGTGCATTCTAATGACTTGGGTGGGCTGCCCCTTAGAATGTCTTGGAAAGATGTCCCCAGAACTTGTCATGCAGTGCAAAACATTCCCATTTTAACAGTTGAAGGAGATGAAATGTCAAGGGGCTTAAAGACTCCTAAGGTAGGGGAAGAGACGTACTGTCGACTTAAGAATAATTATTTAGAGTCAACAGATAGTTACTGAGCTCATACTATATACCAAATGCTGTTCCAGTCACTTTCACATTCATTATTTCCTTTGGTTCCATAATAACAATGGGAGGAAGGCAGTGTTACTCTCTTCTGGCAGATGAGGAAACTGAGGCTCAAGACGTAAAGGAACTGTTCAAGATCACATACTGGGAGTGGCAGATCTGGGACACAAACCCAGGCCTATCTCATCTTAGAGTCAGAGCTTCCCCTGAAAAGCAATTTCTTATTAAATTAAAGCCACATGTTATCTCATCATTGGTCTCTACTGACTTCTCTTTAAGTATGATCACATGTTCCTGTTTCTTCATATGTCTGGTAATTCTGGATTGTATCCTGGATATTGTGAATATTTTGAAGAGACTCTGGATTCTATTGGATTCCCCTCAAGAGTGTTTTTTGTTTGCAACTTGACTGAAATAAAACTTCAAGCTCTGTCTCCCCTCTGGTGGGCAGCAGCTGAAATCTCAGTTCAGTTCTTTCAATCTTAGCTGCGCCGTTTGAGTCCTCCTTGTGCACATATGTGGAAGGATCAGCCAGAGATTTGGGCAGAGTTAATACACAGGAGTTGGGGTTAATCTCTGTGACGTTCTCCATTCTGGGATTTCTGCCATCACTTTCCAGCTGCTGTGTTCATCCACATTTTCTCCGATTCTTCAGGCCACTAAGGCTCTGGGTTTCCTTTAAATTTAGCTATTCCTGAAGACACTGACTATGGTTTACATCCAGGAGAAACGCTTCAAAAACATCAAACATACCATTGTAGTTTTTCCAAGTGTTAATTCCCCTCCAGTTTCTGCCCAGTTTTTGTTTTACCAGTGCCTTTAGGTGGCTTATTTTATCCAGAGTTTATAGTTATCTCTAGGGGACAGGTCTGGAAGGAGCTGCTTGACCATCATTGAAAGTCCTGCTCCATTTTTGAGCACGCGGTTCCTCTATGACTCGTACTCGGCAGGGTGTGTTCTGAAAGCCATACCAGGCCTAGCAGAGCCTCTAGGAACCTGGTCTGCAACTCATAATAGCAGGCATTTGTACCAAGACAATGACTTTTGAAACTGGCTCTTGGAAATGGTGTGAAACTGTCTATGACAATCTTCTGGGTGACTTTGCCTCACCTGCATGTTCCCTTCAATGTCACCTTCCTTGGGAAAGATTGCCTCTGGACTGCAGAGGGCACACCCCAGGTCACCCTTTCAATGCCACCATGCAGGGAGGTGGAAGGGCAGGTTGTGTCCTTCTCTTGAGCACACTTTTGACAAAGTCTCCCCTGGGAGGAGAAGGGTCGGGAGGGAGAGGGAGGCTGATTCCCCAGCTGGCCAATGTCATCCAAGTGTATATCTCTTTAAAATCTGCCTTAGGGAGTTTCTCAGATGGTCACCACCTGCTCAGTTTCCCCTGGACACCTTCTGGAGCTGCAGCTGTGTGGCAAGGGCTGGAGAAAACCAGCTCTTCCCCAAAGTTTCTTTTCTCTTTTGTGGGCAATATCAGAAAGGCCAGAGCACGGTGCCCAAATCCGTGTGCTTTAAAAAATGTTCCTGCTTTGCAGAGGGGTGGGTTTTCTCTCCCCTTTCTTCTTAAAAAATCTCTTGTGTGTCAGAGAGATGAAGCCAGAAGAGAAATGTCTCATTGATGGCTGAGAATTATTATTTTTAAGGCTTTATTTAAGCCGCTCTTAATAAAACTCCAACATCTGGCTTGTGCTGCCCGTGTGCCAACTTGCAGCTTGAACAGAATGCACGAAGTTGGCAGGTGCCCAGGCCGGAAGGGAAGAAGGCACAGCCTGCCGTGGCTTGCCTGGCTGCCGTGGCTGCTGCAGTTGCCCTGGTGGCTTTCTGTGCTGTGCCTCCTCCATGGGGCAGGAGCGCAGGAGGAAAACCACTTTCTTGAGCATGTCTTTATGCTAGAGACATTCTGCTAAGGGAATTGTACCCATACCCATCTCTCAGGGTTTAAAATCTAAGAGAGAATCAGGACTTGAGCCTAAGAGAAGCAGGGCTCGGGGGAAGGGGAAAGAGGGTTGTATTAATGCAACACATATTCCGTGCCAGGTATTTTCATATCCATTGCCAGGTTCAGTTCTTGTAAAAAACTCCATGAGGTAGGCATTGGTGTCCTTTCATTCCAGATGAGAAAACTGGGATTATAACTTGCTGAAGGTTATCCCAGTGGCAAGTGGTAGAGTCAGGAGTCAACCCCAAGGCCAGGGGCCTCTAGAGTCGGGTTTCTTCCCTATCTCTGGCTGCTTCTCCCGTGAGCCCTGGAACCTGGCTTCTCAGAGCCACATGTTCCTCTTCTGACATGGATGAGGCTGTTCTCTGGCTGGTAGGAGAGGGTGGAAGGAAACTCTCTCGACAAGTGACTTCCCTGACCATGCAAAGGCAACAGACACTGTTCCATGCTGGAGTCCTGGCCTTTCCCACCAGGATCTGTGGTGTTGAGCAAGTTACTTATTTTCTCTGAGCCTTAGACATCTCAGGTGAAGATAAGATACCCTACTGTAAGGATCCCAAACTAGAGATGAGTGTAAAAGCCCCTGGCTCTGTGTGTGGCACAGAGAGGTGCTCAGCAAGTGTTAGTCCCGTCTCTCCTTTCTAGTTATGAGAGGTCCAGGGCCTGGCCTCAGAGCCAGGAGCTGAGATGCAGAGAGCCCTAGGAGAGCAAGGGAGGCTGGAATGGAAGGCAGGTACTTTGAGGGGCTCCACCTTTTTAAACTGGTTAGTCAGAGGAGGCCAGTGTTTAACCTGGTAAGGGAACCTGGGCGAGAGAGTGGGAGGCTCAGTGTGGGGTGGTCCACCTGTGTCTCTTTACGTGGTGGGCCCTAGAGCCTAGAGGTCTACCTGCTGGAAAGTCCCTCAGAAATCATTATGTCTATCTTTCACATTTTACAAACAGAGAAACTGAGGCCAGAGAAGGCAAGGGCCTTGGCCAAGGCTCCATAACAGGTAAGAGGCAGAGCTGTTGCTTGGACTCAGTTTTTCAGCTCTGAAGTCAGGGCTGGGTGGGGGAAAAGGAATGTAGAGTGGCACAGCCTGAGGGCACCAGGGCTGTAGTCCCCCCAAAGACTGTGCAGCTCCTGGGGCCCAGTTCCCCTTACCTAAAGCTGGGGTGGGAGTGAGGGTGGGGGTGGTAAAGAACACTGGAGTGGCTCCCACTCCCTCTGATGCCCGGTGACCTGTCTGCGAGCATCTGCTCGCCCGCTCTCTGATCACGGCGTGGGCGGAATCTGCCCATTAGTATTTCACACCCAAGGTCTCAGCATAGCCAGGCAATTAGGATGTCCAAGAGCGAACGAATCTCTTGCCTCTAAATGCACGCAGGAAAGCTTTCTCCTTTTTTCCTGGGCCTTAGTGTTTTTAGGTATAAGATGGAAGCCAGGGATCTGCCATGGGAGACAGGAGCAATGGAGAAATCCCGAAACGAAGTTTTGCAAGCTCTAGAGGTTAAATCAGATAAATATATAGGACATCCTTATCACGAATTGGCCATTTGGTCTTTTTCTCTCCACTTTCTTTTACCTTCTCTCCTTTCTTTCCCCCTTTCATGACATTTGTTGAACATCTGAGAAGCCTGGTATAGTGGCAAAAGCCAGGCCTGGGAGGTGGGATTGGGCAATGGAGTTACCTAGGAAAGGGTGAGTGTGTTTGGGAAATTTCTTGAGACTCCCAGGAACTAGGGGAGGCAGAGGAAAGAATGAAAAGAAACACGGAAAAGACAAAGGTGGCCCTCAGAGCAGAGCCAAGCCCCGGGGGAGGCCGGAGGAGGGGAGGTTAGGGAGATACTGGGTCTTCACTGTGCTGAGAACCAGGCTGAGCTTGGAGAGAACCCAGCCAGGGGTGGGGAATTCTGTGCCCTTTTCCATCAAAACAAGACACTCCGGAGACCTTTGGTCCAGGTTTACCCCAAGGAACCCAGATAGCAGTGGCTGCTTTGGGTCCTGCTGGCTGGATCCTCTTTGGAGGTTGCAAGGTCTCTGCCCTGAGCCTGGGGAAAGGAACCTGTCTTGTTGGCACTTGGCAGGAGGCAGTTTTGTGCTCTAGGTCCCAAGGCAGCCTGTCCCAGTGGGGCTACCCTGGGTTCCACCAGCACCCGGCCCACTCTTCCCTTGGCACTGTTCCCACCAGTGGGCCTTTCAGGAGAGTAGAGCCCAAACCACTTATTTGAGAGAGAAAAAATTGAGCCTAGGGAGGTGAAGTGACTTGGATGACATTACCGCCTGTGCCAGTGGCAGTGTGAGGGTTAATGTCTGCGAACTGCTCTTTGGGAAAGGAAGCCTTTGATGGTGACCTAATTTGTGCTGCCTTATGTGAGTTGTTTTTTTTTTTTAAGTTATAAAGATACAATTCAAAGACAAGAAGAATGTGCTTAAGGCTGGATGGGCTTTTGCACAAATAAAAGAATGACTGGAAAATTAGTCATAAAATAATAATCATCAAAAGATGGGTTTGGACCCTATCTTCTTTGGCAGGAGGCCGATTGCCAAGTCAGCACCTGGCAGTAGGTCCTTTCTGAAGCTGTGGCGCTATCATTTGTGTCAACAGAATGGGCAGAAGGAACGGCTGCTGTGAGACTCATCCATGGCCGCCTTTGTGTTCTTGGGCTTGGGTAATGTTTCTCTCACCAGCGAGTCCCATTCTTAAATGGGAAACTCAAGGATTGCCTTGAGTTTGACCCCATTGACTGATGTTCATTGTGATATAGACAGATCTTGGATGTAGGGTCCAGGGATCTGGGCCCTATAAGGTCACCACTGTCTGATTTTGTCACCTTGGTCTAATCATAAAGAGGTGCCTCAATGTCCTCATCTTTAGACCAGAAACAGTAGTTGCTCCTCTTTCCCAGGGTGATCTAAAGAGAAAAAAGTTTATCTTCCAGTTTCTCAGCTCAGTGCTTTTAATTGCATAGGTGCCTGATACATATTTGTTGAAGGAATGGCTGTTTATTAGAGAAAAATGAGGGTATGAGTGGGAAACATTGAAGTGGAGCATGAAGGACTTCATAAGAATCTCTTAATCCTGTTGGGTGAGCTCCTGGTCTCTGGTGAGTCGGTGGGTTGTACATTGAGAGGTTCTTTCTATACAGGCCACACTGTTTGGAAACTTCCCCGGAGGGAGAATTTCTCTTCTGTGCCTTGTGTGGCCCTTTGGGGCAGACTTGCTGAGCAGTGGTTCAGGTGTCTGCATCTGTGACAGGGGAGTGGCATTTTATTGCCAGGGCCTGAGGCTATGGCAGTTCCTGACTCCCATGGGCAGGGGTAGGAGTACACATACTCCGAGGGCTTGGGAACCTACACCAGTTCAGGCAGGACTGGCCTTCAAAGGAAGCTTTGGAGCCTGTTGACCTGGGATTGAATCTTGTGTCTGTCAGTTACTGTTACGTGTTCTTGGGCAAATTGCTAAAAATCTGCCTCATTTGTTAAATATATGAAGTGGGGTTATTATAAGCAACAACAACAAAAAAATAAATAAATTGGACTTCATCAAAATTAAAATCTTTATGCTTCAGAGGACATTATCAAGAAAAGAAAAAGCCAATCTATGGAATGGGAGAAAAATATTTTCAAATTATGTAACTGATCAAGGACTTGTATTTAGAATATATAAGGAACTCTTACAACTCAATAATAAAAAGGGAAATAACCCAGTTAAAAATGGGTAAAGGATCTGAATAAACATATTAAAAAAGACGTACAAATGGCCAGTAAGCACATGAGAAAGTTGCTCAACATCATTAGCTATTAGGAGAATGCAAATTAAAACCACAATGAGATACCACTTCATGACAGTAGGATGACTATACTTTAAAAAAAGACAAGTAATAACAAGTGTTGGTGAGGATGTGGAGAAATTGGAACCCTTATACACTGATGGTGAGAATGTAAAATGGTGCAGCCACTTTGGAGAACAGGTTGGCACTTCCTTCAAAAGTTAAACATGAGTTACCATATGATTTTGTAATTCCACTCCATGTATCTATCTACATGAGAGAAATGAAAACATATGTCCACACAAAAACTTGTATATGAATGTTCATAGCAGCATATTTATAATAGCCAAAAGGTGGAAACAGACTGAATGGCCATCAACTAATGAATAGATAAATGAAATATAATGTATCCAACCCTGGCTGGCGTGGCTCAGTTGGTTGGAGCATTGTCCCATACACCAGAAGGTGGTGGATTTGATTTCTGGTCAGGGCATGTACCCAAGTTACGGCTTCGATCCCCCACTGGGGTACGTGTAGGAGGTAACCGATCGATGTTTCTCTCTCACATCGATGTTTCTCTTTCTCCCTCTCTAAAATCAATTAAAAAATATAAATGTGGTGTATCCATGCAAAGAAATATTCAGCTATAAGAAACAAATGAAATACTGATACATGTTCCAACACGGAGGAACCCTGAAAATGTTATGCTAAGTGAAAGAAGCCAGTCACAAAAGACCACATATTGTATGATTCCATTTAGACAAAATGTCCAGAAGAGGCAAATCTATAAGTATATAAACAAATATATAAATAAATATAGAAAGTAGATAAATGGTTGTCTAGGGATAGGGGGATGGGAGGGTTAGGGTAGCGATAACTGAAGGGTATGGGTCTTTGGGGTGATGAAAATATTCTAAAATTGACTGAGGTGATGGTTGTACAACTCTGAGAATGTACCAAAAACCATTGGATTGTGTACTTTAATGGATGAATCATATAGTATGTGAATTATAATATATCTTGAGGAAGCTGTTACGAAAGAGGAGTGGGGTTATTGATAGGTCTACCTCTCACTTTTGTTGTGAGGGTCAGTAAGATAAAGCAGAGAATCTAATATATAATGAGCTCCCAGTAAATGTTAATTATTTTATTATTAACATTATCACCGGGCTGTTGGAGATCACAGGAGATAAGGGACAGAGTAACTAGCATAGTTCCTGACACATCATTGGTGACTGCAATGTTAGTGCCCATCTCTTTTCTTCCTGGCAAATCTGAGAGGTGCAGGGAGACTCCCACTGAATCTAGGGCTCTGAAGGGGTCACTCACATGGTCCCTCGGAAGGGATCTTCACAGCTCCAGTTGGGAGACTTACAAGGGAAGCAGCAGGGGAAGTTTGTTTTGGGCTCCATAATAGGGTTTATTAAAACCAGGGACATTTGTGGTTCTAGCCCTGTCTGTCAAGCCGTCCCTGTTTCACTCCCCTTGTCCCCCTTCCTCACTCAGATAGGGACTCAGCAATTTCTTCCCTTCGCTCTGGGATTGCTCAGTAAGGAGGTGAATTATTGTTTTTATTAATGGGCCCCCCTGAGCATTTTCAATTGCTTTCTTCCCTGTAGCCTGAGTCTCTCCCCCAGCTTTTCTTTGTAGTGCAGATGAGCGACTTGGAAGAAAGTTTTCACATTATTTTGCTCCCAGGAGGGGTGGGGAAGGCAGGGCTGAGCTGGGGGCTGTGGTGGGAGGCTTTGGTGCCAGGATGCTAGTTTTAGTGGTCTTGGTTTTATCTCCCACCTCTGGTCCAGGACAGAGAGAGGTGCTGTCACTCACCCTCCTTCTCTTCCCTCTGTTGCATCCTTCAGTTCCGAAAGGTAGGAGCGGGTGCCGCAGGAGGGCGCTATGGGGCCCGGGGGAAAGAGCACCCTGAGGGTCATTTATTTCCCTATAGTGAAGTCTGGTACAGAGAGGGCAGTCCGGGGTCCTTGTTTTGCATGGGGCATGCATGAGAGAGAGAGAGTAGCGGATGCTATCGTCTGCCATGCTGCCCAGCTTCCTCTTCTGTGCTCATTAACGCCACAATAAAATACCACTCTACCCCTATGACAATGGCAAAAATAAGAGTTCTGAAAGCGCTGGTGAGAATGTGGAGCAACTGGAACTCTCGGACCTTGCCGCTGGTAGTTTAAATTTGTACGGCCACTCTGGGAAGTTGTTAGGCAGCATCTACAAAAGTTAAATATATGTCTATCCTGTGGTCCAACAAGTCTTCCTCTAAACGTAGACTGAAGGAACGTGTATACTTATTTGCACCGAAAGACACATACGAGAATGTTCCAGAGGCATTGTTCACTGTAGCTCAAAACTGAGGATTCTTCCAAACGTCCATCACTTTTTGTATAAATTGTGATATACCGTAGGTATACAATGGAATATTGTACAAGAGCGGAAAAAAACCCCGACAACCTCTGTGTGGATATCAGAGACATAATGTTAAGCAAAGGAAGCCAGACACAGAAGGGCACATACTGTAAAAGCCCATTTATGTGAAACTCCAAAAAGGCAAAACTGGTCTACGGTGAGTGGGTGAATAGTGGCTGCCCTTGGAAAGCTATCAAGGAGGAGGCAGGAAGGAACTCGGGTACTGGAAATGTTTGTACCTTGATGTACATTTGTGGAGTTTACAATATGTAAGTTACAAAATGTCGTGTAAGTTCCAACTTAAACAAAACAAGAAGGGGCCCATTCAGTGCCCAACACAATAAATGAAAAGAAGTCACACTGATTTTGCCCATCATTATGAGTCAGGAGAGCAACACGTGAAAAGAATATTCTAAATATTTCGAGAGGGAAATCAGGTCACTAACAAAGCAACAAGAATGAGACTGGCATCAGACTCTCAGCGGCAGCATAGGACACCTTCGGAATTCTGAAAGAAATGATTTTCAGCCCAGGATTTCTACATCCAGCCAAACCATCATTCAAGTTGCAGGACTCAGGAGATTTATCTCCCGTAAATCCTGTTTAAGGAAGCAAGTTGAGGATGTGTTACAGTATGTGAAGGGAAAGGGAAGACTGGGGAGGCAAGAAGTTGTACTCGGAAGAGCAGGGATGAGTCCAGACTGGAGCAAGAGGACAGGCCCCAGAGGGTGAGGGTCGTGGTGGTGGTTCCTGATAAAAGGGAGACTGGATAGAATGTGCTTTGCAAAGACTTTGAAAAAGCATTAGGAATGTAATAAAGACAACCAGGACAAAAGAATTAACAAAGGCAACCTGAAACTTACACACACACACACACACACACACACACACACCCCCGTGCCTGTGCCTGAAAGAACACTGTAACCATAGTACACTACTTGGCTCTGCCGCGGACAGTCTTTACCTGGGCATAGCAATCTACATACTTTTCTTTTCAGTGATTTTCAACTCTTATCAATCTGCAAGAACTGTTACGTTTGCAGAATAATATAAATCTTACCAGCTTTTACCAACATCAAAGTAAAAGCATGGATGACAGAAATTAGGAGGTGAAGGTGGGAGAAGTGAGGTGAAGGGAAAGATAGGAGTTTTTTTAATATCCTCTTTTTCCAAAGTGTAGATTCTCTTCTTTTTTTTTTTTAACAACATTTAAAAAATTTGTTGATCTAGAGAGACAGAGGAGGGGGGAAAGAGAGAGAGAGATCGATCAGTTTGTTGTCCCACTTATTTGTGCCTTCACTGGTTGCTTCTTGTATGTGCCCTGCCTGAGGATGGAACCTGCAAACTTGGCGTTTGGGATGATGCTCTACCCAACTGAGCTACCAGGCCAAGGCCTTCAGATTCTCTTTTTACAAAGTGTGACTTTAGAGGGTGGAAGATCACAGAGGTAACCAATGGAAGAACTAAAAATAGAGATACGGCAGGAGGGATGCGGGTGATGTGAGGGAGATAAATTCTCATCTATTACAGCAGTGAGCCAATAGATTGTGTCTAAAACTGATGAAGCAAGAAGTATCAGCAGAAACATATTATTTAGAAAAATGGAGGTAAATATAAGAAGAGGCGTTTTAAAAAGTTAGACATGGTTGCCTAGAGGGAACGGAACTGGGAGTCAGAAGCAGTTTAGCACAATACTGTAGTTAACCTTGTGCTTGTATTACTCCCAATAAAAACAGTTTTTTTAGCATTTTTTTTTTTTTTTTAAGAGAAAGACACATGTCAGATCAAGGAGGACAGTCAAGGCTGTAAGGAGCCCCAGGAGAGCCCCAACCTGGATCAGGACCTGCGGTCATGCTTTGATATCTGGGGACTGAACTTATTCAGTATGTATAGGAGCACGGATTTGGGGACTTTGAAATGTCACAAATTCTTGCCAAGGCTCCTCTGTGATAAACTTCATCCCTCCCCTTCTTCTCCCTCAAAAATACAATTTTCGATAAACAGCTAGCTCATAAATAACATGGGGCACCGTGGCTCCTAATGAAACAGTGACAAATGTTGTATCTTCATGAGATCAGGAGAAATAACAAAGGGGAGCATGGGGAGGGGCTTGGAGCCCCCAGAGCTCATGAGATTTTATTAAAATTCTTTGTTTCATGCAGCCCATTAAAGTGATTCTCCTGCAAAGTAATTAAATATCATTCAGAGACGTTGCTGCTTTATTAGGATGCAGCCTACGCTTCTGTGTTGGAAGGATGGGTTTCAAGTCTGCCCAAGAGAGGGGGAAATGGGTCCTGGGTCCTCATTCTGGCTCCCCTGCTGGGTAGCTGTACAGGCTGGAGGAGTCCCTGCTACCACCTAGGTCTCAGTCTCTCCACCTGTAAAATGGGAGAGTTGGATTGGATCTGTGATCCCAACCTGTTTGGGGTGGTGGACAGGTTTCTCTCCTTCCACAAAATGCGCAGCCACACATGTAGTTGTGTAAGTAATCTCAGAGGGCTCCAGGCTCCTGAACACCCATCTGTAGTCCTCTGAGTCATTTTTACTTGGTTACTCCAGGATTCTGTTCTTTTCCATCTCTATGACTTACAGCCTGCAACAACTGGCTCAAGTTTCAATCAGATAGTCATTTTACCAGGGTGCAGCAGAGCTCTTCAAAAAAGTCTTTACCCTCCACAGGGACCACCTTTCACTAAGCACTTGCTGGTGGAACATGCAGGCTCCCCGGACTTGCAAACATGAGCAGTCAGCAGGCCGACCCAGCACCCGTTCCCTTCAGATGCCCTTGGAGGAGACCAGCTCCTTCGGACTCCAAATCCCTGCCTTGGAGGGAGGAGGTCCTAGCCTTCTTCCAGCAGCTATGATGTGAAGGGAAGCTCTGTGTGGCTCACTCTCAGGGTTCCTGGGCCATTCTCTGCAGGCTCCCCGGTTATTTTATGCCCCAACTCTGTGTTACTCTGCCTCTGGAATCCAACTAAGCAAAGGATTTCCTCCAGTTCACAAGCAAATCTTTTCTCCCCCTAGACTGGGAAGGCCCATGTACCTAGTCCTTCGTCCCTGCACTGTGCCCTGGCCCACTGTCTCCTGTGTATGCCTGGCTACTCCGCAGCCCGGCACACCTCTCCCAGTCTAGAGCAGCACTTAGAGGAATATTAACCATCATTTCTTGAGCGCCTTATACATGCTTGGTGCCGAGTACAGTATCCCCACCCCTGTGGTTACAGAGGAAACTGTTCTTAGAGAGGTTAAGGAATGTGGTCAAGGACACACAGTTTTCAATGTCTGTGGCAGGCAGACTTATAAGATGCCCCCCAGTGGGCTCTCCTTGCTGGTGTTCACACCCTTGAATAATCCTCTCTCCCTCAGCCTGGGCTGGGCCTAGTGACTTGATCCTAACCAACAGAATTTGGCGAAGGTGACAGGATACTTTTATGATTGTGTTTCTAGAGCTTGTGACCTCCTTTCTGCTAGTACTCTCTTTCCTGTGCTCTTGGCTTGCACACTTTGATGCAGCCACCTGCCATGTGGAAGAGGCCCAGGTAGCAAGGCTCCGAGGCCCTTCATTATAACAGCCTGCAAGAACCTGAATCCTGCCTACAGCCACATGAGTGAGTTTGAAAGTGAATTCCTCCCCGGTCACATCATTGGGTGAGACTGCAGATCCTGGGCTGACACCTTGATGGCAGCCTGTGAGAAACCATGGCTTGCAGAGGACCCAGCGAGGCTGTGTCCAAATTCCTGACCCACAGAATGTGTAAGATAATAAATACGTGTTGTTTTAAGCTGCTGAGTTTTGGGGTATTGTTGTGCAGCAATAGATAACCGACATAACGGCCAAGCTGGGCTGTGATGCCAGGGCTGGTGTTAATGTTCTGGGTTCAATCTGTTGTACCAGGCGGCCTCTCGCCACCTTTACCATTTAGCCCCGGTGTGGAGGAGCCGTTGGCAGTTGGCAGGCCCTGCAGCACCTCAGCTCCCAGATCCAGGGCTGGAGTGGGGGATTATGCAGCGGGGGATTCAGGGGACAGTGAAATAGCTCAACCTGGAGGGATGGTTAGTGGGCGAGCGCTGGACCAGGAGCCCGAGATTTAGATCTCATCTGAGCTTTATCTTAATGAACTTTGTGACCTGGGACAGGCCTCCCACTCTTCAGGCCTCTATTTCTCTGTGTCAGTGAGGTTGGTGGATGAAAACCTTATTAAGGTTCCCTAGAGATGGATCCTCTGGTTGCAGGAGCACCCCCAGCTCCAGGGTGAGTGTGACCTCAGTGGGAGGGGCTTGAGGGTTGGGCATAGGCTGTGGGATGCCGCTCTGTTTGCCTTTGGGGAGAGGGCAGTTGTGACTTGAGTTCCTGGTGGGAGTCCTGCCCTGGCAGCTGAAATTCCGATCTAACCACCATTTCCTGGGGGTCTTTTGGTGACCTTTGGGTGGGGAAGCCCTCTGGAGTGGAGGCTTTGTTCCCAGAGCAAAGGGCAGGGGCCCTGGGACTGTGCGTGAATGTTGAAAGGGGTGCTAGCTCATTGGGCTTCAATAGGGGGCATTTATTATGTGCAGGGGGATGTGATAAATGGGGGTCCATCCTCTCTGGCCCTGGGGTGATTTATGCAGCTGCATTTATGGTCCTGGGAGGCTAAAACAGAAAAGTTATTTAACTTCTTTTTTCCTCTTCTTCCCTTGCCCGTTTCTGTGTCTAGGCAGGGGCAAGGGTGAGAGGGAGTTTTTTACCATCCATCAGTTATAGCTGTGGATGCTCACACAGGCTTCTCTGCTGTCTTTGAGCTGCACAGCGACCCTGGGATTCAGAAGACACCTCTTTTAATGCTCTAAGGGGGCAGAAATGCAGAGGGCTTAATAGCACAGGGTTGAAGGCAAACCACTGTGTTTGAATCCTGGCTTCGCCACTTACTAGCTATGTGACCTCAGACCAGTTACTTAACCTCTCTGAGCCTCAGTTTCTCATTCTGTAAAGTGAGGACCTTATCTCAGGGTTGTCGTAAGTACTGAGTGTGGCCCAGTATGTAAGGGGATTAGCATGGTGCTGGCGCAGTAAGCAGTTTCTAAATGCTAGTGGCGATGACTATTCAAGGTCCTGGTCCAGAGATCTGACCAGCCTTGGGTATGCTGACCTTGAACCCTGCTGTTCCTGTTACCAGCTGCCTCTCTGTCACTCCTCTGAAGGTAGCACTCTGGCTCTAACTCAGCCTTGTTTCCCCCGCTGCTCCTTGAATGTGTCTTCAGTCTTGGAGGCAGCAGAGGGAGGGGGAGGGGGAGAGTGCATGCTGGAACTCAGAGGGAAGAGACCTTGCTTTTAAGCCCTTGCATATCTGTTTATAATTCACCAACAGTTTTCACTTTCATTGCCTCCTTTTTCCCATCTGTAGAATGGGATTATCAACATGCCTAAGGTTTTATTCTCACTTGACAAAGAGTAAAACTAAGACTCAGAGAGATAAAGTGACTTGCCCAGGGTCACGCAGCTGGAAAGTAGAGCTGAATTCAAATTCTGATATTTGGACTCCTATCTAGGACCTTTGCCATTTTCCTAGGGCTTCAGGCTCCGGCTCCAGGCAACCCTGGGTGAATCCCCCTCTCTGGCCCCCAGTTCTCTTGCCTGAAAATGAGATGCTGGGCCCAGATCATCCCTTCCAGCCCTTCCGGCTTCTTGTCCCAGGTGGATCCCAGGTCTGTCTGGTCCCCAGATGGGAGGGACAACTTCTCGAACTCTCTCTGGCTCAGTTGCTGATGGAAAATTTCTGCCTCAGCTTTGCTGTGCCTTTTGGAGTCTTGGGCCCTGGAAGCTGAGTGCCGTACTTAATTATTCAGAAACTCATAAAGCCTTGTAAGCAAGAAATCTACTTCGACAGGCGAGAAATGCCACAAATTGTTTACTGCTTTTTGCTTCAAACTTGGAGGGGGAAGCAGGGTTTGGGAGGCATCTCTAGCTCCTGGAGGCAAGTCCCTGTTCACTTTTGGCTATAAATGCTGTGTTAGGGGCAGGGTAGCCCATGGGTAAAGGGCAGGGGCAGCAGTCCCATGACCCAGGTCCCTGTTCTCATAAACCTTCTAAGTGGCTTTGGGAGAGCTTCAGCTTTCTCATCTGAGAAATGGGCTCACAGACACCCTGTTCTGTGAGAACAGTGAGGTTGCAAGGCTCACCCAGGACCTGAGAGAATTCCTGAATCCATGAGTTAAATAATGTTGGTGATGAGATTCATCTGGTCCCTTTTCTGCCCTGGGGCTGGGCAGGGAGGGGAGTGTAGGAACCAGCAGGAGAATGGTCAGAGATTGCTCATCTTAGAAGTTTTTAGGGAAACAGACGCTCAGCCACCTCTCCCAGGATTTCTAAGATATCTTCTTGCGTGGGCTCTTAGGGGTCTTTGGGTCAAGATGGTAGGAATTCGTCACAGACTCCCCAGGCCAGACAGAAAGTGAGGAGAAAAAATAGGTGTTTACTGCATGTGGGTCACTGGGCTGTGTGGACTTGCCTGAGTGCATCTGTTCTCTTTCTGCAACTTTGTGTGGGATGGAATATGTTGTCCATTTTACAGATGAAAAGTACCCAGAGGCTTACTTGCAAAATGTCACTTGCACTGTGTCACATAGGGGCAAGTGGCAGAGCAAGGATTTGAACTGAGGTACGTGTGCTCCCCAGTGCCCTTTCACATCACATCACATCACAGGGCACCAGCAGGAAAGTCCACTCAGTTTCCAGGTGGAAAATGGCTTGAAGGGCATCCCAGAGCCCTGGCTCTGCATGGATGCAGCTCTGTCGGAGTTGACTGATGGTCCTGGGCCAGTCATCCTTGTCTTGGTCCCTTGTCCCTACAGTTGGCCCTGGGTCAGGTCCTCGGTCTTGGAGCCAGAGCTCTAAGAGGAGGGAAAGCAGCCCTGGAGCTCTAAGAGGCGGTGTGCATGCACCATGCAGCCTCTCACCACCATGGGAACCTCTCCCACATCTTTTCCTCCTCAGGCCGGTGGACTTCTGGTCACATGTGGCCATTGGGAGCTGGTGGGTGGGTATGTCGGATGAGGCAAGACCCGTCCAGGCAAGTGATGATTGGTTCAGGCTGAGGCCTGAGCAGGAAGGCAGACGTTGTTGCTTTTCTGCCCATGCCACCTGGCACTCATCATTTCCATGCACGTGGACCCAATGGCTGCCCACTGCCAGCTGGCCACCTGAGACTCTTTGCCCCATGGCTTCCTCTGGCTTCTGGGACCTGCTCAGACATCTCACCTGGGAAAAGGAACACCCCCACTGGTAAAGCCCAGCTCCTCACTCATTGGGCAGGGTTACCTGGAGGTATGTTCTATACGTACAGTCCCCAGAGTCCCTTGGTTGTCCTCTGGGGTAGCCTGCTCACAGCACATTCTGTATTGGCTTTGTTCCTTTCCCATTTTCCTACTGATGCCTCCTGGGATTGCCTCCTAAATAAACATCGTGCCCTCCGATCCTTGTCTCAGGATTTGCTTCTGGGGGAGCCCAGCCTAAGACACACGTGAAGGCACTGGGAGTTACAACATCCAGGGCTGGGTTGAGGTCTGATGCCACCACGCAGTCTTGGGCATATCGCTCAGCCCTCTGAGGGTCAGTCCTCTCCTGTGAGCTGGGGGTAGTGAGAGTACCGTGGGAGTTTTTGAGAATTAAATGAGCACATGCTCCTGACCCGTGGTAGATGCGGAATAAGTGCTCTGGAGCTATGACCTAATTGTGAAAAATTGGAAAACAAACCAATGTCCAGCTATGAGCTCAGTGTCAGGGGATGGGAAGGAGGTGGTGGAAAGCGAGGGGTAGGGGTGGAAGCTCTTTAAGACAAGTCCGAGAGAGCCAGATGTGAGAGTGGAGGAAGAGAACATCTGCCTGGACAGTTGTATTCAGGCACCACTGGCTTTTTGGGGTGGTTAGCTCCAGGAGGGAGGAGCTTCTCGATTTCCCAGAAATGTTGGCAAGGCTGGTGGGAGAGCTGAGGTGCCACACTGGCTGATAATCCCCAGGAGTTTCCCATTACATTGTGAGCATCCCTGGTTGCAGAGTTCTGGACCCCCGAGACTCAGTTTTGCCCTGCCCCTGAGTCCACCTGTTGTGGACCTGAGCCCCAACACTCAGTCATGGAGCCTCATCCAATGGTTTTCACCCGCCTTTTGTGCCCAAGCTTCACTGGGAAGTATTTATTACATGTCAGTGTGATAAATGAAAAGTCATATTTTACTGTGAATTATCCCTAGCCCATGCAAAGCTAGATCTATAGCCTGGAGAGTTATTAAGTGCTTACCATGAAATGATATAAAAACCTAATAATTTTCTCCAAAGGCCTCCCCCACCAGGGACTGGGGAGGGAAGGGTCCTGGGAGGGGAGGGGCAGCTGCCTCAGTTGTGGGAGGGGGCCAGTTGGATGGCTCTGCTCAGGGAGGGCACCTTGGGGTGGGGTCCTGGGGTTCCTGGCCTCCTGTGTTTGGCTGGGACTTCGGTTCTGGGAGGCCTCAGTTTGCCTGTCTGCAGGCAAGTGGGCACAGGCAGCAGTGGTTTTGGAAGTTGTGAGCACAGCCATCCCTAATATGGTGAATAACTTACAGTTTAGTTCTGTAATGAAATAAAGCCGAAAAGAAGATGAGTCTGACTCACATTTCATGGACCTGCTGAAACAACCGTAGGATGTAGAGAGGCCATAGAGTTTAACTTTTTGTCTGATCAGGAACCTCTGTGTATCAGCCAGGATCCCAGCAGGAAACAGATGGCACACTCGCATTAGGATCATTCCAGGAGGGTTTTACTAAAGGAACAATTTGCAAAGGTGCAGGCAGGATGTGAGGAAACCACAGGGGTCGTGCAGAAACTCAGGGTTAGTAACAGCTATGCCCAGGCTGTGCCCCTCCTTGGGCTGGGAGGGTGAGAGAAGGGATGGAAATCTTAGAAGCCAGAGGTAGCCAGGTTGTGTGGTGCAGGCTGCTCCGAGGGAGGCTGTGACCTTCTGTCCAGAGGTCCTGAGGCCCAAGGTGGCCCTGCTGGGAGGGAGCCTGGGGAATAGTACTCTCCTCTCTCCTTTGCCCTGCTAGGTCTCTCATTGGCCAGATCCAACCAGGAGGTGGAGGGAGTTGGGGCCTGAACCCGGGTCTGGGTCGTGCTGGCCAGCCCCTGGGGCAAAAGCAGGGTGAGGATGGAGAGTGGATCTGAGAGGCAAACGAAGGGACCCAGTCCTCCCTCGTGGCCGCCTCTGCCTGAATATTTCAGGACTGGGAGCTCCCAGAGCAACGGGTCCCACTATCCAGCAGCCCTAATTACTGGGAAATTCTTCCTTTGAGCAAGTCTAGGTTTGCTTCCCTATAAATCTTCCCCACTTAACAACCAATACAATAGTTATTAGGCTGCATATCAAAGGTAAATGGTGAACAGTCGATGTGACTACAGTTAGCATCAGTTGTTCGCTTTGCACGACCTACCCATGCTTTTATAGCTTTTAATCTTTATCTTTGCTGATTCTCCTGTGTCTATGAACAGTGATGTTTCCACTAATTCCATGAGCTGCTAAATGTTCACTGCACATCTGTGCTGTCACCTTGACGCACTCGCTGAAAGACTAATAGAATGGGCTCCATATTTAAGTTTGCAGCGTTCCCTCTGTCCTGGGTGAGCTCCCCCCATTCTCTCCCACCCCCATCTTAGCTGAGCTCTCCCCCCATCCTGGCTGAGCTCCCCACCTCCTCTCCCACTCCTGTCCTGGCTGATCTCTCACCCTCCCTCCTCTCTGCACCCTGCACCCAGGCAGCTGGCCCATCTCTTCTCCTATCCACACCACTCTGCCCAAATCCTTGATGTATTTACCTTATTAAAAAAAATAACCTTAACAAATTACACAGATGATGCCTGTTTTTGTAGAAGTTTTAGAAAATATAGGGAAGTGTAAAGAATATAACAATCACCCAGTCCACTGCCTAAAGGTAACCATTGTTGAAATTTTGGGTCTATACCCTCCCAGACTCCTACAAAAATGGCATCATACCATACACATTATTTTGAAACCTACCTTTTCACTTGAAATATGTGAGCATTTTTCCATGTCAATAAATATCCCCCCAACACTGCAGGTTATGGCTGTGCAGTGTTCCGCATGTGCCTGGGTTGCGACCGGAGTTTTAATTCTCAGGGTGCTGGGGGGCAGTGTGGAGCGTGGCCCTCCCCCCATATGTGCAGGATGCTCTCCTCCCTCTTTCCTCCCTGATCTGTTGGCAACTGCCATGCTGTCCCCGGGTCCTCCCTCTTGTCTTCTACTCTCTGTGGATATCGTTCCAGATTTATAAAAAAATATTTCCCCACCCCCTACAAAAATGGCACCATGCCATACATATCATTCTGCAGCCTGTCTTTTCACTTGAAATCTATACTTGCCATTCATCCTCTTGCACCCTCCACCAGTGCTGTTGCTCAGAGACCTGCCTGGCTTCCCTGCTCTCCCAGGGTCGTGGTTGGTGTCTTGGCAGAGAGTGGGGGTCAAGTGCTATTGGAATTTTCAGTTGATAGAATTTCTTATTTCCCCCTTCCCTAAATGTTTGCAAATAGAACTGCCCTGTTTTTCAAAGGCTCAGGTCAGAAGCCATCTCCTCCAGCAAGACTCCCATCCCCCGAAAACCCATAGTATTTTGTCTTTACTCCTATCCTGGCTCTGCTGCTTACTGGCTGTGTGGCCTTGGGCAAATTACTGAAGCTCTCTGAGTCTCAGTTTCTTCATCTGTAAAATGGCCATGCTACTAGCATCTATCTCATAGGGTTTTGTCTGGTCAACGGTAGGTGCTTTATAACTGTTACTTGTTAGTATTATTACAAATTGTAATTTCTCTGTTAGACTACAGGCTCCCTGAGAGCAGTGCCTGTGTCTTCCTTAGTCACCTCCTGGGCTCACCTGTGCTCTCCATTCCCGGGACCTAAAGCAGGGCCTGGATCCTGGTTATATGCATCATTTGTTGCTTAAATAAGTCTAAACCCAAATCCCGATTTGCAGACAGGGAAATTGAAGTCCAGAGAGGGGCTGTGGCTTACTAGGGTCACACAGCGAGTTGGTGGTGGGGCCCAGGGGTCCAACCTTTCAGGCTATTGCTCTGTCCATCAGCTTTTCTCTGCCTGGCTGGACTCTGCACTGGAAAATCCTATCTCCTTCCAGCAGTGGTTAGCTGTGTAGAGCTATTTAAGAATATTCTGTCTGAAGGATCTGGTGGCTGGAGAGCTCCTTCCAAGCGCCTGACTCTGTGTTCCTAGGAGGCTAGGTGCCCCTCCCCACCGCAGCATTCCCCCATCCCCCAGATCCTTAGGCTTCTAATCCTCCCCTCCCTCCAGTCCTCTGCAGGTATCGGAATGGATGGAGCCCTTGTGCGTTCTTCCCGCTCCAGCTCCTTGGCGCTCCCCTCCGCCTCTGCACCTGTCTCCTGGTGGCTAAGGGCTATCATTAGGGGATGCAATTAAACTGCATACTTCATTACACAGGATAGCCATGAGTCAGGCAGCTTGGGGGCCCGGAGCCCAGCAGGTATGGGCACAGCATGGCATGGCAGAGATGGGTAGCAGGGAGAGACTGCTGACTAGCCCAGAGGGTCCTGAACTTATGAAGGAGATGTGAGGCGTCTGACTGCTGGTTTCCCAGGTGCCTAGTTCAGAGCTGAGGGGAAGGAGGGATGGCTGGGCTCTGAGAGCCTCCTGGGAGCAGGGCAGGTGGTGTGCAATGGGAAGGCGCAGGGGCCTGTCTCAGCACACCCTGGGCAGTGACTGTTCGTCTAGTTCCTTGAAGGGAGCCCCAGCCAGGCTAATTCCTGGGCTCTCTGAGCCTGATGCCAGAGGCCTCACCAGTGGATAATCTCATGGAAAAAAACTGTGCTCTGGAATTTGAATCTTGGCCCTTTGGCCTTGCTGTGTGATCTTAGGCAGGTCATCTGACCTCTCTGAACCTCTGATTTTTCACCTGTAAAATGGGGATAAAATAGTACATCACAGGGCTGTGGGGATGAAATGCAGTTATTTGCATGCCTAGCAGAATCTCAGAAAATCTGTTTCCTCCTACAGCCTTTTCATTTTTTGGCACTTCTCTTCCTTCTCAACAGAAGGCAGTTATGACTGCCAGGTCCTGAGGCCCCTGTCTATTCGCTGCCCAGCACGGCTTCCCCCGAATCCCTCCCCGAGCCACCCGCTTGGCCCTGCTCCCTGCCTGCTAGCCCTCCAGGGCCAGGCTGCTATCTCCCGCTTATTCTCCCACAGGATCCAAGGGTCCTCCCTGAGGCCAATGCCCAATTTCAGGAGAGTCCTGGCTCCCATCCTCGGGCCTTGGGCAGGCCTGGCTAATACCCTGAGGTGGAGAAAGGGCTATGAGATGGGTCCTCCTAGCCCAGGCCCTCTCTGTGGTGTAGACCCCCAACCAAGGCACACACATGTGATCAACGTTTGGGTGGCCAAGCCCCTCCCTTCATAGATGGAGAGAGTGGGGGCCAGCGAGTGCAGTGGCGTGCCCAGGGTCAAATGGCTCAGCGGTGGCTGAGCTGGGACCTGGAACTAGTTTTCCCATCTCCCAATCTGGGCCCCCTGCTGCTGCTTCATCCAGCATCTTGTGTGTGTCTCTTATTGGTTTCTAGAACCTGGGATGGCTGGGAAGTGGGCTCTCAGCCTTAATCTTGACCCCTTGGTTTAGGGGATTTTGGTGTTCAAGGCTGTCTGTGGGTCTGGTTGGGGGCTGTGGACTGAAGTGGGTTTGGGGATCTCTGGGGGCCACCAGATCTGGGGCTGATGGCATTTTGAAGGTGGTAGAGGATTTCTTGGGAGTCCTAAGTCCTTCCTTCACTGGAACACTTCAGGTGCAGCAAGGGCAGGGGAGGCAGGGCAGGGGAAGGGAAGGGTGGGTGCTCCATGGTTCCCAAGTCCAGCGGACCCTGGCTGATATTACAGTGTCCCATTCAGCGTCTCATTCCAGTTCAGAAACCATGACAAATGGTCCCGCCTCCTTCCCTGCTCAGGTTAGAGAAGCAGAGGTTTCCAGGGCATAGACTTATCCTAATATCCCACCTGCCTCCCTGCTTCAGGGGCTGGGATGGGTGTGTTCTACTCCTCCATCTCCATCCTGAAGGCCACCAGCACTAACCTTTTCTACACAGCAGGCTTAGTGCAGGGGTTACCCTATGAGGAGACTTGGCTAGCACCAAGGGCATCAGCAAAACACAAGACGTTTAGCTCTGATGAATATGTGCGCCATGGAAGCTTTGTGTCTCAGAGTTCAGTGCTGTTTTTATTTTGAATCACATGGCTAGGGTGTGGGTAGGGTGATGCCATACTCTTTTCAGTGCTTGGTGCTTTCAAAGATCTTACTCTGGCTCTAAACACATCCGTCTGAAGATCCCTTCCAGACTCTCCTTCCAGAAAACTGCAAGTATGTATAAACTTTTTGCACGTACTTTCAGACTTCATGATGTCTTCCCTGGTTTAGCACCCTTGTTTTAAAGGGTGTAGTCATGTGGCTTCCCCTGCTTTCTAAAGCCGGGTGAATTGACCTGCTAAAGAGTTGGGGGGCATGCTCTCTGTTCTTGAGAGTGCCTGGATTGGTGGGGGATTATGTCCTGTGGGCGAGGGGGAAGCTCCTGGTCTAATGGGGGAGTCAGTCAGCACTCTAAGAGTTCCCGGGCCAGTGTTTATGGAATGAAGCAAAATAAACAATTATGAAGTGACCTAAACTCATTGGTGGCTGAGAAAGGGCCAGAGCTTGAGTGGAAGGGCTGGGAAATAGATGAGCATAATCTGGGACGGCTTCCTGGAGAAAAGGTTGAGGCTGACTCAAAGCCAGCTAAGGTGTAGGGAAGTCAAAAGGAGGTGGTCGGATGGGTGCCTGTCAGTGTGTGGGCCCGGGTGTCAGTGCAATCCCAAGACCAGCTGAGTTGCCACCAAGGGCACATCTGCACTGATTTACAGGTTCACCTTTAGGAACATCTGCTCTTTTTCTCCCCCCACAGAGGAAAACAGTGTCAAACATAAATCCTGGAATGACCTGGATGGATTTTTTCCACTCCCCTCTGCCTGATTGCGGGGCCTGAGGGTGCAGGAAATGTGTTGTCTTGTGTTTATCGCAGCCAAGCAGAGCTCAGGGCTGCAGACCTGACAGCCTGGTCATGTGGAGGTGATATACAGAGGTGTGGGAGAGGGCCCCAGCGAGGAAACTTGGCATTTGTCCTTCAAACACAAAGTCACACTCTTTCTTTATTTGGAGCACGGGGATAGCTGGCTTGTTAACTCTGCTGTGGGGGCGTGAAGCACAGGTTTCGGGAGAGGAGGAACCTGCTCACCTGGGTATCCCCAAGAATAAGTAGCCAGTGGCTTCTCCACAGATGGGTGACCCCACACACATTCTCTCTCTCTCTTTTTTCCCCCAGGACTGTTTTGTAGCTTTAAGATTTCTTTGATTCTGGAATCCTGTGCTGCTGTAGACTCACGATCAACACTAGGGTCTTTGACTTAGGATTGGAACAATCCAGAATTATTTCCTAACTCAAGGAGTTTGTGTGTGTACTTTTTTTTTTTTTTTTTTTTTTAAATCCTCACCCGAGGACATGAAGGGGGAGAGAGAAAGAGGGAGAAAGAGAGAGATCAGTGTGAGAGAGAAACATCAATCGGTTGCTTTCCATATATGACTGGGGACCGAACGACCCGGGCATGTACCCTGACTGAATCAAACCAGCACCCTTTCGGTGCACAGGACAATACTCAACCAACTGAGCCACTCCAGTTCTGTGTGTGTGTGTGTGTGTGTGTGTGTGCATTTTAAATGAATCATGAGCTCTGTAGAATCCTTTCATCCTGTAGAGAGAAAGGATCGTGCCCGGTGTTGGTGCAACACCTTTCTCACAGTCTGGAGTCCCCTCTAGGAGAAGGGGAAGGAAGCTTCCCGGGGTGAAAATCTGCTGCTGGGAGGGAGGAAAACCCAATTGTTCTTAGTGCTTCTTTAAGATCCTCTTGAGAGGGGGCCTGAGAGTAAAACCCACCCCTGAACACATTCTTCTCATTTCTGAAACTCACTGCATGGTTCTCCGGTCACTAGACCTCTTTTCTTTGTAAGTTAGCAAGTGAGAACGCCCTCTGGGTTCTGAGAATGTCGGGTCTCTCACTTTCTACCCTGGTCCCCTCCCTCAGGCTCATTTATAGAGTTCTAAGCTCCCCACTTTAAGGGCCATGGGGAGCACAGTGAGGGGCCTGTGGGAAGACCACTCATCTCATTGTTAAGCCACCTCGTTGCTAGAAAGCCCACTCCCTTTGGCTGTAGTACACCTCTCTACCTCTTTTCTTATTTAGTACTATGAAGCAGTTACCTCCTAAATCCTTTACTCAAAAAACCCATCATTTGAATACTTTTGGGAAAATGACTATATGAGGCAAGAGAGGCCAAGCTATGCTGTGGTAACAATAGCCAAAAAATCTTAATGGCCTAACACAACTAGGGTTTACCTCTTAACCTCTGCAAAGTCCATCAGGCGGGACCTCCAAGGGGCAATTTGGCAACCCAGGCTGCTTCCGTCTCAGCTCAGTTCCACCATCTCCCTACAAGGCCTACTTGGTCACAATGCAGCAAGAGACGTCAGGGTGGTCACACACTATAGCTCTTCTGTGCTTTGCCCTGGAAGCCACACACATCACTTCTGCTCAAGCCTGTTGGTCAGAGCTAGTAATAGGGCTTTGTCTGACTGCATGGAAATTGGGAAGTGTACGGTTCCAGGTGGACTGTTGGTAGATACCACTTCTATACCCTCAGGCAGCCTGTGCTGCCCTCAGGGGACTGGGCAGAACTCCCTGGGCCCTCAAAGGAGAACCTACCATAGAATAATGAAACTATAGAATAATGAACCTACCATAGAATAATGGAACTGGAAGGACCCTAGGGAACATCTAGGCCTTTCTCCTCCTCACCTCATTTTATAGATAATAAAAGTGCAGCCCAGAGACTGTCAGGGGCTAAGTCATGGTCACACAGTAAGACACAGGCAGGGCTGGCCCTGCCATGGTTCCCAGGGCCTCCTAGTTCAGCACTCCTATCCCTACACCCTTTCTCAGTCTACTCCTAAGGGGACACTTTGGGAAGGCAGGTGGGGCCTAGATGCTCCCTAGGGCTGTGCAGCTTGGGGTCCCAGGGTCAGATTCTGGCCGCCCTCCACCGCCTGACTCCATTTATCCTGGGCACCATGGCCAATTAGTCAGCACACACCATTATGTGCCTTAACAGCTACTTTAGATGCAGCCAACACAGGCGTCATGTGGCAGCTGCGATGGACGGCAGAGGCTGTAATTAGCAGGGAAATCAGGGAAGGACAAATGTGAGGCTTTTATAGTCAAGCAAACCTCAGAATTGAAATAACTGCTAATTGTGCTTCCTGTGCTTATTAACAGGACTTCAGTTAGTAAATAATGCCCCCCCCCCCACCCCGGGAGGTTCTCTCCCCATTGTCTTTGGGGGCTGACAACAAGGATGCAAACAGCTGACCCTTTGCCTGGCCACTTATTTTTTGCCAGGGACTATTCTGACTGTTTTATGTGTATCACCTCATTTGATTCTCGCTGCTGTGAGGAAACTGAGGCCCTGGATGGTGGGGTTTCTCGCCCGAGGTCCTGCAGCAGTAACGTAGCCAGCTTTGAGGTTCCTGGGGTCCTGCAGATTGGAAGGGAATGTGGAGAAAGTTCGGAGGAAGGGTGTGAACTTGGATGTGAAAAAGTTACATCTTTATTTTCCCTCACCTTCAATTGCAGGCCAGTATATCCCTTATTGCGAACGTGAGCGACAAACCATAGTAGAATTAGCAGTACAGTACTTAGGAATTGTCACCAATAAAAATCTGTTTCAAGGTCTTGAAAAATAATTTTTCAGCACTCCTTCCTGCCACTAGACCTTGTCATTTAATGTCTTGATAAAGAGGCACGTTACTATAGCACACATTTCTTTTAAAAAATCCTTTGATACTAACTACTTTGCTATAACCGGTTTCCTTTGCAATTTTATATACAGATGCTCCTCGACCTATGATGGGGTTACTTCCCAATAAACCCATTATACGTTTAAAATATTGAAAGTCAAAAATGCATTTAAAATACCTGACCTACCGCACATCACAGCTTAGCCTTGCCTGCCATACACGTGCTCAGAACGCTTACGTTAGCCCACAGTTGGGCACAGTCGTCTAACCATGAACACACTGTCGAGTATCCATTGTCTACCCTGGTGACTGCATGGGTGACCTGGAGCTGCCGTCGCCGCCGCTGCCCAGCATCATGGGAGAGTATGGTGTTCATATCCCTAGCTCAGGAAAAAATCAAACTTCCAAATTCCGAGTGTGGTCTCTACTGAATGTGTATCGCTTTCCCACCACAGTAAAGTCAGAAAATCGTTAAGGTGAACCATCGTAGATCAGGGATTGGCTCTCCTTTATTTTATGCCGGTGAAGGCAGGACCCCTTAGTTTCACCAGACCGCCAAAGGCAGCCACAGCACATGAAAGGTCAGGACCCCTGGAGAGGGTCTCTCTGGGCCTCACGCCCTTGCCCCTGTAACCATTTTATGCGGATGCGAGTGAGTGAGTGAGACCCTGGTGGGTGCTCTTCCTGCTTTGTATGGAGCTACTGGCGATTCCTTGAGTGTGCCACGTGCTCTTTCTTTTCCACACCTTTGTGCAAGCTGTTCCCCCACCTGACCTGCTATACCCCCGCCTGACCTGCTGTACCCCCATTCGCACCCCATCACCTGGCCCCTTGGGTTTGCTTCGGACAGCGCAGCACCTCCTCCTGCCTCTTGGGAGGCCTCCCTGGTCCCCCGCTGCGTTCCGTGGGCTGCCCTCTTCTTCCGCAGGGCAAGCTCCCGGGTGGTATTTGTCACTTTAGACTGGCTTAAGAAAACATTAACCGTGATGGGGCACTTGGGAGAGGCAGGGTAGGGAACCCGGGGCGCTGGCAGAGCTTGGCTCCTGGGTACCTGGGCACAGACTCTGCTTTCTCCTTTGGGTGAGGATGAGGTCCTATTAGCGCTGGGTTAGCTTTTAAAAAAATCTAGAGTGCCTTTGAGTTCCCCGAACGAGGGCACAAAGCCTGTTAGGGTCAAGTGTCTGGATGGTACCATCGAGCAGGAAGGGGCAGTGATGTCACTAGAAAGGTGTCACAGTGATATAAACAAAGAACCCAGCCTTTGTGAAGGTCTCCAGCAGCTGTGTGGGGGGGCCCCAGGGGCCAGGGCTTTGCTGCACCTGCTTCTGCTCTGGGTGGCAGTTCATGTTTGTCATAGTCATGTGTGTGTTGACCCCTTTCTGCTGTCCCATAGCCCCGGAGATGTGGCTACAGGCATCGTTCTGAGCACAGTGCATGGTAGAACGCATTTAATCCTCATAGGCTCCCTAGAGGTAAGCACTGTTATCTTGATTGTATGTATGAAGAAACTGAGGCACAGAGAGGCTCAATGCCTCGTCCATGGTCACACAGTGGTGGAGCCACGATCACACAGGTAAAATCCCCATGCTCCGATTCCACAGCCAGAACTCTAAACACCAGCCCTGTCGCGTCATGTGTGAGACACATGCTCCAGGAGGCCTTGTCTGATTCAGAGACTTGCATAATTTAATACAAATCCTGACAAAGGTTGGTAGGTGTTTCTGTTTATCAGCTAAAGTGGCATCGCCTTGTGGCGCGCATACAAACACAGTTTACAATTCACCGGGCCTGCCAGCTTCGACATTCTTCATGCTTAAAAAAGAATGTTTGGGAACCACATTATTTCAAATTTTGCATATAAAGTGAGACTTTATTAATATCTTTATATCACAGTGTCAAATTCACATAAAATGCAAAATCTTGTAAAACACGAGGACACTGTACTGCCAAGTCACTGGGATTTTAGTTTGTTGAGAGGCTGGACCGTGAGCTGCTCCAGGAAAGGCACGTCTTTATTTGTGCACGTCCTCGGGCCTAGCACCATGCCTGGCACCCAGCAGGTGCTCAGCAAAGGGCTGTTAAGTGAACTCGGTCTAATTCAAAGCAATACAGTTCAAATGTTAATCTCACCAAGAAAAATCCTCACAGACACACCCATGATAACATTTGACTGAATGTCTGGGAGCTCCATGGCCCAGTCAAGTTAGCATACAAAATCACCCATCACGCTGTGGCTCCAGGGGAAGGTGAGGGAGGGGGCCTTGGAGCCCATCTCATTCCCTCTCTGCAGAGATTTGCTGGTGGGAGGGAGTCAGTGAGAGAGGAGGGGGCTCAACCCTTCTCTCTGCCCTTGAGGAGGACACTAACATTTCCAGTGCACAGGTGGAAGCCAGATAATCCTCCTTGGAGATTAGTAGGCTGTTAGGCTCCCTACCTAAGGCTGAGTTCTTACAGCCAGAAATATCAGCCAAGGCTCCTGGAGAGGAAGGAGTCAGCTAGGGACCCATAATTCCCTATCTTGGGGCTGCACCAAGCCTGCAGCCCTTGTCTGGATCCATTACCCTGGCAGTATTGTCACAGGCCCAAGGCTCGGCCTGGGCGCTGAGCCTGGCCGGTTTCTGAGACAGAGACTGCAGGCCTCCTTTGCTAATTCTCTCCTCTTTCTCTGTGAGAACCCTGCACATGGCCACCCAGAATAAAGACTACATTTCCCGCTTCCCTTGCAAGTAGATGGGGCCATTTGACCAAGCTAGGGACAGTGGGATGGTAGCAGAAATGACTGGTGCGACTCCCAGGAAGTGTCCTTAAAGGGAGGGGGACCCTCTCCTCCCCTGGTCTTTCTTTCTTGCTGGCTGCAGTGCCGATGGAATGACGAGCACTGGAACAGCCATGCTGGGCCGTGAGCTGGCCTTAGGAGAGAGGCCGTGGAGCAGCCAAGTACATGGAGTTTGAGTCCCTGTCACTGAAGGCACCATAACAACCCCGGACCCCCACCCGATTTGTTACAGTGACTCCCAGTCCTGATTTATGGTGCCTGTCTTGCTGTGCCCTGTGGCAGTGGCTCAGCCTCTCTGGACCTCTGCTGGCCCTTTTCAGTGGTAGTGGTGGCTGCACACGCATGTGGCCTCTCATGTAGGGGTGTGGGGTGAGTGGGCAATAAGGGGGTCTCTGTTCCAAGAGGACAGACATGGGGGTGCCTGGGGCCTTGGTTCCTGTACAGAGAGGTCATTATTAGCTGTTTGGTCAGACAATGGCGAAGTGCAAAAGGAGGCAGCTCAGGACAAGGCCCATTCCTGGCTTTGCTACTTCCAAGTCAAGTGGCCGTGGGCAGGTTGCTCTCTCTGAACCTCAGTGTCCTCATCTGTCAAAGAGGGACAATCATGCCTGCTTCTCTGCTGCTGTGAGAATCAGAGACAATGTACGGAAAGGGTCTCTGTGAGAAGGTGCTCTGTGAGTGTAGCTATAATTTTTATCATTGATTTGAGGGTCCATAAACCTAGGTTTTTTGGTGTGCCATTGTGATCACGGGCAAGTAATTTAACTTTCTGGCCTCAGTCTACCCACTTGTAAAATAAGAGTCTTTGTAGCTCTGATAGTCAATCCAATCCTCCCTGTGCCCGTTTCACAGGTAATAAGACCAAGGCTTAATGCGGTAGAGATAACTCGCTATGCTCCTCTTCCACAGTGTGGAGCTGCTGGGCGAAGCAGCTGCCCCAGCGGGACTGCGTTTCCCAGCCTGTTTCTCACCGATAGAACGGTAGCTGGAAGGATGTGCTTGGGGCTGAGGAGGGTAAGGCCTGGACGTGTCTTTTCCATCCTTCCTTCCTCATCTGACAGCCTCACATCCGTGCCCAGGGTGACCTTGGAAGCTGCATGTTGAACACGGCAGAGCCTTTCTCAGCCTGGTCTGTAAATGACTGTAGGGAGAGGTGTTCTCTCCCCTCCCCCATCCCAGTACTGCTTTAGCCTTCCTGGGAGCAAGATAAACTCTTCCCTGAGATCTCCGGGTTCACCTGTTGCAGCAGTCAGTGTTATCTTAATGGAGGTAGAGTGGCTTGTCCAGCACCTATGCCTTCTTTCTGATCCTGGGTGGCATCCTGTGTGACAGTCTAGTTTTCTCAGTTAGCTTGCCAATTCCTTGAGAGGCAGGACAGAAGCTCACACCCCTGCAGGCTCGTGACACCTCGCACCACTGGTTGCCTCTCATCCACCCCAAAGCGATGACCTACAGGGACCAGGCTGAGAACTGACCCCACAGGTCAGGTGCCACATCCTCCCACATCCCTGGAATCCCCAGAGTGTGGGACTCTCAGGCCATAGAATAGGTAAGGGAGCAGCGAGGCTTATCACCAAGAATGGGGAAGGCCGACCAGAGCAGGAGCCAAGGTGAGGTGGGTCTGGGAGAGGCGGCTGTGAAACCGGGTGATGATACTGTGTGCAACAGAGGACAGAGATCTGGACTGAGGCCAAAGACCTGATTTGAGCTCCTCTCCGTCTCCAGCTTGTGTGTGACCCCACAGAAATCAAAGTCACTGGAGAGCTGGTGACAGCCACAGAGACCAGGACCCAGGCTCTTCGCTTCAGCCATGGATGGCTCTTTCCGGAAACCACCAACCCTTCTCTCTCTTCCCTATAAGCCTGGGCACCCCTGATTAGGATGCTAATGGAGGGAGGGGAGGGGTGAGGAAGTGAGGGAGCTGCAGAGCAGGGAGAAATACCTGGGGAATGGGAGCCAGTGGCTAATTAAAGGCTCCATGTCAAAGAGGAATGCCAAGTAGGTAATTTCCATGCTATTTGAATAATGGGAAGAACTGTTACCATTTCTCAAGTTTGCCTGCTGAAAAGAGAGGCAAAAAAGAAAGGAGGCTGGGGGAGAAGATCACTGCTGGAAGGGCCTCTTCATGCTGCTGGGGAAGTTGGGGGTGGCAGCATGGAGCAGAATTGTGCCAGGGAGAGGGAAGGCGGCAGGGGACAGGAAGGGGACAATATCCTGCCTTCCTCCCAGAAGGTCCTAAGAAGTTCCCTGAAACCTGGGCTAAGGAACAGAGCAGCCATGTGGAGCGGTGGTGATGTTAGATCCTAGTGGAGTTAAGGAGAGCCCCCCTCGTGGGTGCACCACACTTCACAGTTTACATCCTTTGTCCTACCAGATCGCCTGACAGGCTGTGAAGTAAGCAGGGAAGGGATGATGGTGGTGGTGATGACGGTGATGGTGATTCCCATTTGAGAGCTGAGTAACTGAGCTCCAGAGAGCAAGAGCGGATTTCTCAAGGCTACGCTTGTTCATTTATTCATTTGTTAATTCAACAAAACAGCTTATTGGGAAAAGACTGCATGCCAGGCCCAGTGCCATGTTCTAAAGGCCTGTGGGCGGAAGGAGAAACAGAGAGGTGATACCATACATCACTAAGCTCTGCGGGGACCAGGGCAGAGCCACTGAGCCTGTTTGCCTGTGGCTGTCGGGTGCTTCCCAGAGGGGCTGAGGTTTCAAGCAAGAGTTTGCCAGGTGACTAAAGGGAGGAGCATCTTCCAGGCTGAGGGAACAGCATATGCAAAGGTGTGCAGTCCTGGGAGGGCTTTTCTTGTCCAGGGAATAGTGAGAGGCCCAAAATGAGAGGACAGCAGGGCTTATGGGATGGGTCAGGTATGGGAGTTGTGGCTGGAATGCTTGGTGGATGAGGGATGAGACCACAGAACCAGGGCCTGCATGCCTTGCTAGGGCATGTGGACTTGATCTTTAAGCCCAGGCCCTTGGGAGTGGCTGAGGAGGTGCTGGAGGGGCATAGATGGTGCCATGGACACAGGAACTGCTGTCTCTTTACTGGAAGCCAACCCTAAGAACCCAGCCTCCCACCTCGGGTTCCCGAGCTCCTTCCGTCATGAAGGCCCACAGGTAGAAAGCCAAGCCATGGGGTGGAGAAACCCTGCTGCTCTGCCCTGTTCTTTCTTGTATCAGTTACCTAGTGATGCATAACAAATTACCTTAAACTCACGGACTTAAAACAACAAAAAATATTTATTATCTCTCATACTTTCTCCAGGCTAGACATTTGGGAACAGCTTAGCAAGGAGCGTCTAGTTCCAGATTTCTCATGAAGTTACAGTCAAGACGTGGCCCTCAGATGCAGTCATCTGAGGGCTGGACTGGGGCTGGAGAGTCCTCCTGGAGAGGCCCCGCTCCAGGATGGCTCATTCACATGCCTGGCATGTACCAGTGTGGTCAGTTCCTCAGCATATGGACCTCCACAGAGCTGCTTGAGTGTCCTCACAACGTGGCAGCTGGCTGTCCCCAGAGCAAGTAGGAGAAGACAAGGTGGAAGTGCCAACATTGTCGTATCCCCTTGGTTACACAGTGAGGGAGGAGACTGCACAAGGGCAAGATCCAGGAGGTGAGGATCATTGGGGGCCACCTCGGAGGCTGCACACCACACATTTCTCCAGGGAAGAGCCAACAGCAGCTCCCGTGGAAGGACTAAGAAAGCCAGGCTGGTGAGCTGAGGTGGCTCCCCTGGAGAACGAGGGCAGGGACTTCCTAAGTCGTTAGGACAGGGCAGGTCTCAATTGGCTCTGCCTCCAAATTGCTGTGTAACTCAGCAGTTTTCCAAGCTCCCCGGGCCTCTGTTTGTTATCTCTGTGATGGGGGAAGAACTTGTTCTGTTTTGCGGGGCTGGGAGAGCACAGAGAATCCAGTTTCTGAGGGTGGATGTGAACTGCAGAAGGTGGAGTCTCCCCTCTTCTCATTTTTAGTCCTGTTTCTTCACACAGTCAGATAATCAATTTTTCCAGAAGTCTTTGCAGCAATCAATTTGCATAACCACTCAAATAAGCGCTATTTCTTCCTTTAAACTGGCTCTCAGCTCTGAATCTCCAACTGCTTCTGTGCAATTAAACCAGTGTGGGGCTTTCCTTTCCTTCCCCCATGGCCACATGAATCCCTGATGACTTGGAGTGAGGCAGGCCCCTGTGTTAGCTCTGTACACATCCCTCACATCACCCCAAGCACTGTGTGGCCAAAGCCCAGGGCTCAGGCCAGGCCAGCTCCCCTCTCCTCTCCTTCTCTGCTCCCCTTTGTGGGGAGAGGTGAGGGGTGAGGGCTCGGTGGTGAGGGGCTCAGGGTGTCAGAAGCAGAAAGGGGCTTGGGGACATCTCATGCAACCACTGCATTTTATAGATAAGACTCAGAGAGGGCCAGTGGGAGCCCAAGGTTGCACAGCAAGTTGGCAGTAACACTGGGCCAAGAGTCAGATGCAGAGCTCTTTCTGGTCTCACTGTTGGGCATGCCCAGGAGGTAGTCAGACTATGGGTATTCTAGATGGGCCCAGGCCACATGGCTTTGGCACCCCCATCTCTGAGAAAGGCAGGGCAGGTGCCAGGGTGGTAGGGAGCGGAAGTGCTATTAGTGTGGACCAGCCAGACCCACACTTAGTGAGCACCATGGAGGGGAGTCTATATGAGAGAAGAGTAAGAAGTGGACCAAGCCTTTGAAGACTCATGCTCCGTGGAGAAACAGCAGAGCAGGAAATGATCAGGAAGCTAGTGCAGAACGATCTGGCCTGAGAGGGTTAGGACTTGGGGGCCTGAGAGGACCTTTGAGGTTGGCTGAAATCTGAGAGGTTTATGTGAAGGAAGGGGTGAACCCCAGCCTGTTGAATGCAGAAATGGGCCAAGCTAGGAAGAGGCAGGAAGGCATGGAACTACTCAGGGGGCCACCAGCTGCTTCTCCCACCTTGCTTGGGATGTCCCTTGTGCTCACATTCGAATTGAGGGCCCTGCTTCTCTCTGGCCTGGCTACCAACCAGCCCTGTGGCCCCTGGGCAATGCTCCCTTGTTGGTCTCTGAGGTCCTGCAGGGTGGCCTCACTGAGTCTTTTATTCCCCACACTGTCTTTGGGGTGAATGACATGAGCCACTACTGGCCGGTCTGACTTAGCAATTTCCAAGTCTTCATTTTTGGTTATTCCTCTCCCCTAAATTGTCTTCTGTTGTGAGCTTGGAAAGACAAACTCATTTTGATCTTGGCTTGAGTAAACCTTAATTCCAATTAAAAAAATCTGCTAGTGCTAAGAAAATATCATCCCAGGTGCCCAAGAGTGAAATGGCTTCTGAATTATTCAGTTCAGGACAGGGCTGTGTCTGTGTCGCCAGGTGGCAGGAGAGAAGGCAGGAAGACACATGTGACCAGGCCTGTGTGTGCCAGGCACATTTTACCCTTAAGTGTCATTGAATGTTTCTGGTGTGGTAGAATGTCTGTCTCCATTTTACAGCCAAGGAGCCTGAAGACCAGAGAAGGGAGGCACTTGCCTGAGATTGCACAGCAGTATCTGGCAGAAGTGGGTTTGGAAGCTGGGCTTGGGTGATGCCAAAGTTTAGTTGCTTTCCCTACATTGGACAGGCAGGTGGGGTCCCACCCCCTACCCCCAAGCTCTGCAGTTGTTGGCCTTGCCAAGATCCTCAAGGGGTTGATGAGGAGTGTGTATGTGTGTGTGTGTGGGGAGGGGTGCAAGGCAGCCAAATTTGCCACCTGTGAGAGGCTGGGTTAAAGAGAAGCACTGACACTAATTAGGGAGCAAGAGCCCCTCATGGCATCTTTATTTCCTGTCTCTGCTGCTTGGCCTAACAGAGGGCTTTGTCTTGGCTGGCGCAGTGACAGCATCTTGTCATGCTCTTTTTGCCTTGTTCAGCCTGGCTCCTCTCACAGCTGTTAGCGCCTCCCCCTACTCCCTGTCACCATTTCATATCGAGTCACAGACAGGAGACCTGGGAGACCGTCCAGCTAGCCGACTGGCTCTGTGATCTTGAACAAGCTGCTTAACCTCTCTGGGTCTCAATTCCTCCACCTGCAAAGTGGCGGTAGAGGTTGGGTCAGAAGGTTGCTAAGTTTCTGTGATGATTTCCTTCCTATCTTGGTGACAAGCATTTAGCGGGACGTTAAGGTCAGGGGAGCAGCGTTTTTATCCAGTCACATTGTTGTTAGAGAGAGATGTCATTTGCATATAATTTGCACTTTCTTTTAAGGTCAAAATGCTCTGACACACCCATCCCAATTTCTCCCTCCTTTTCCCACTTCCTCTCACCACCCGCTTTCTACTCTTCCCCACCATGTCAGCCCTGCGCCTTCTTGCTGAGATGCCTTGCTCTAGAAAGACGGCTGAGTTGGCTTGCATAGGCTGTGCCTCAGCGGCAGCCCCTGCTTGCCGTTACCGAGACTCAGCCTGGTAGCCTCATCTATGGCATGCCCAGAACTGCGCACTGTGACCCTCAGATTCAGCTCAGAGAAGCTGAGCACATTGCCCCAAATTCCATAGTGAAGTGCCAGGGTCAGCCTGACTCAGAGACGGTGCTTTCCTCACTGCCCAGGCTGTTCACCTGTTTGGAGAGGCATGACAGGGCAAAACAGTGACCTGGCTGGAGATGATGACGCTGGTGATGAAGACAGCGTGGTTCGTGGACCAGACGCATGGGCATCACTGGGAGCTTGTTAGAAATCAGGCTGCACCACAGACCCACTGAATCAGGATGTGCATTTGCTCGGGACTCCCAGGAGACTGTGTGTACACTACGGGGGAGAACCTGCTCTAGAATCTGCCTGTCACATTGGCTTCTAGGATCCAGAGCCACTTGATGCTCTCTGGAGGCAGAGCCACATGGTCTCAGAGCCAGGAAAGCCCTCAGATGTCTTTAAGGTGGATGGTTTTATGACCTGTGCTCTCTGGAGCACTGAGGTTCCCAGTGGTGTCTTTGTGGCTTCTCTGGAGTGGGATGGGGTGACATCCAGCAGGCAGAACTCCCGAACACCTCCCCTTGGATTAGGTCTATAAACTTCTCATGGATAACAATTTCATTGGAGTGGACTAAAAAATTTTTTTTAAAACAGGTTTTATTCCGTTCTTCTGTTTTATAAGTGATGAAATTGGTACTCAGACAGAGACCTGCCCAAAGTCACACAGAATCTGGGACCAGAAATCAGCTCTATCAGTTAGGATTGTTGTTGGCTGCAAGTAGCAGCAAAATCAACTAACAGACTTGTGCAAATAAAGAGTTCTTTTCAAGCAATAAGAAGCTCAGGCATAGACTGCTGAGGGTTGGTACCATGTTCAGTCCTATGATGCGTCAGTGGCCCAGGATCTTCCTGTTTTCCATTTTGTCAGCCCTCCCTCCACTGAAAAAAAGCCTGGGGCTATTATCCTCATGGCAGAATATGGCTGCTACTGCTCCATACCTTACACGCATGTTCCAGGTGGGAATAAGAGGGAGGGATGAATGATGAATGGGCAGAGGGCATTTTCCCAGTTAGTTTCGTCTTTTTATTCAAGAAAGAATGCCCTCCCCTGAGGCTTCTGCCTATTTGTTTAGGCCTAACTGGGTTACATGGCCACCCCTAGCTGGAAGATAGCCAGAGAAAGGGTGTGGGGAACTGGCTTGGGTGAAATCATCTTGTAGTGAATGCCTGTCAGGGATCCTGTCCTGGTCTCCCGAGATTCTTCAAGGTCCCAGAATCGCCGCTTTGGGGATAGGATGGGATGCGTTTGAGTCAGAGAGGCACCTGTTCAAGTCCTGGGGCTTGAATTTCCCACTATTATAACAGTCCTTTATGGAAACCATTTGGCGTGGGGGCAGGAGCTTTGCTAAGTAAAGATCTATATACCTGGGGGCTTGAGGACAGAGGAACTTGATCAGAGTGAAAACCACAAGGACTAATTCTAATTCTTTCAGGATCTCCACTGCTCACAGCCCCTAATGAAAACATGTGTAAGAAACCTGCAGGGTTAATTTTGCTGAAAAAATTCCAATAAAGCTCCATTAGATTTTCTCGTTAAATTAATGTAATGGATGCTTAAAAGTCATGCTAATTAGGCTTTGTTATTAACAGGAATGTCAGGTGGATGGGCTCTGGGGGGACCTGACGTTTTCTTGGGGGCTACCTATGGGAGATGGATTTTTCAGTGGTCGGAGGTGCTACATAGTCTGGCCCCAGCTCCCCAGCTCCCGGTTACCCATTTCAGTGTCTGTAATCATTTAAGTTCTTTTGCCTGGGACTGGAATATTCTCTTTATCAAGAGACAGAAAACAAACTGTTTCTGTTGGTTTTCATTTTAATTTTTTTGGACATTTCCAAACTTTCCTTTCTATGAGCCACCCTAATGTCTATGCTAGGGACATGGCTCTGATGGGCCACTCCCTTGCTCAGAAACCTTCAATAGCTCCCTATTGCCTGTCAGATAACTTCAGAGTCCCCGACTTAGCATTCAAAGCCTTCTGGTGTTTGGCCTCAATTAACTTTTCTGGGTCCCCCTATTCCTCTCCATGTGTGCCAAGGGCTGGCTCCTCTCAGAACTGGGCCTTCCCAATTCCCCTGGACTTAAACTATAACCCCCAAGTCCCATCATCTCAGCCTTCCAACCCCCATGCTATTCTTTTCATTTTTTAGATTAGGAAGTCGATCCTCAGGCTGTCAGACCCCCTGACTTCTCAGTCTTCCTTACCTAGAGCACCTGGCATGTTTTGGGTGATCAGTCAATTCCTGTCTCCCACTTGTCTCCCTTTTCCTTAACCTCTCTGCTGGGCCAGGTAGGACATCTTCAGGGTGGATGCCTGTCCTGCACCAGGGCTTGGGACTTAGGAATTCTAAATGCCACACGGCATTTAGGAAGAGGCTCTGTTTGGGAAAGGCAAATGTAAAGCCAGGATGAACAAGAGAAGGCAGGCCTGGGCCCCTGCTCCTCCCAGCATCCTGGGCTGTCTGGGCCCAGCTAGGTGCTGCACACGAGAGCGGGTTTGCATGCCTTAGGGAGACTTGAGCCTCCCCACTCCAGACTCAGCTACCTGCTTATAGGGGAGAAAACCTAGACATCTTGGCTCCAGGCAGTCTGGACGTGGGCGCCAGCTGTTAGGAGGGGCTGGCTGTGAATCAGCTGCCCAGCATCTGGGGCCTGGGGGCCCGTGGGAAGTTGCAGGCCAGAGGTGGCCTGTAAGAAGCTGAGCCTGAGTGCAGCCCCTGTGGGAAGAAAGGAGTTCAAGGTCACTTACTGGCGGTCCTGTTCCTGCATCAGAATCTGTGCCTGCCCCCAGAGATTCAAGGATGTAGACTTCTCCAGGGGCACTGGCCTCTCCAAATCTGGACTGGGATGAGAAAGAGGTCACTTAAATCTCTTCTTTCTCTGTCCTTTGGCACCTGTCATGTCTCTGTCCAACCCATGGGGCTGTATTCTCCCCAACCCCTTTTTTAGGTTTTCCCTTTCGGGTCACCACCTCCCAGGCCCCCAGGTTTTGGGGTAAATCTCATGGCATTTGACAGGAGGGTTGAGGAGTGGACTTTGTTGGAAGGAGTGAGTCTTGCTTGGCTGAGAGGGCACAGATTTTGGGAGCTTCATTAGTCATCTCAATGCCAGTTTTTTGGGCCTTAAGAACTTGAAGTAAGGAGGAAGGGACAAAGAGCCCACACTCTCCAATAGACAGCTGGAGAAGCTTAATACCCTAGGAAATACCCAGAGGCTTTTTGAAGAGAATCCAGCTGTGACAGGGATGTGACAGCACAAGGAAAGGAAATGGGGCCCCTGTGGGCCTAAACCACCTGAACAGAGGAAACGCTAGAGGCTGAAACGTTTGAAATGTTTGTTCCCATCCAGGCAGCTGAGTCAAGTCAAAGGCCAGCGGGCTGTGTGCGTGTGCATGTGCGCATGTTGTAGTTAATGCAGGGCCTCCCGCTGCAGAATAAATTGCCTGACTGACCCAAGGCTGAGGGGAACACGTCTCTCCTCTCTTGCACAATGGAGATTTCTCCAACACGGAGCCTGTCAGCAACACTGCCTGAAATGCAAACCTGTGCTGGCCATCAACGGATGGCCCGGCTCCAGCAGGCTGTCGGTGGAGGTGACGGGAGGAAAGAGAAGGAGCCTCCCCTTGCTCTTCCCCTCAGCATCCCAAAGCTCTTATTCCTTAACAAAGGCCATGTGGCCTTGTGGAATTTGCCCCTGAGACTCTGCATGACAGGTGGCACCCAGATGGGACCTACCTTGCCTGACACTCTTCTCTGAACCTTTTTTAAATGCCTGGGTAACCTCTCTGCCTCACAAATTTTGCCCAGATGGCAGGAAGGAAGTCCTGGCAAAGGTGCATGGACCTACATGCTCAGGGTCTAAAAGAAATAAAGTGTGTGTGCGTGTGTGTGTGTGTGTGTGTGTGTGTGTGTGTGAGAGAGAGAGAGAGAGAGAGAGAGAGAGAGAGAGAAAAAGAGAGAAAGAGAGAAAGAGAGAGAGAGAGCGAGCACTGGGGATCTGGATGCAGAGGGTATGAGTTGACAGCCTGGGCAAGGATGGAGGAGAGGGGGGCTCTACGCACCAGGACAAGCCCTGTCTAGTCTGGCCACTTCAGTGCCGGCATTTGGCACCAGTAGGCACTGTTCTGAGCACCTCTCAGAGAGGGTGGCCTGTTGGTCTAGCCCACTGGCTGGGGCCACTCGGGCCTCCACTCCTTGTGCAGAACTCACAGCTTGTGGGGCCCTTGGACACAAAGACAAGAGAATGGGAACTAAAGAGGCAATATTGTGGGGCGATGCCCAAGAAGCTTCTCATTTCTGGGCTGGGATGTGGGTGAGAGGAAGAGAGGACCAAAGATCAAAGGGTCTCCAGAGAGATTTGTGCCTATGTTATGGGTTAATTAGAGGCCAGGCTGCCGCCGAGATGAACACTCGCCCTGCGTCTTCCTGCAGGAAGAAGAGGCCACAGGGAGTTGAAAAGAGAGACGAGGAAGGTGGACTGTGTCTATTTCCTCGACCTCAGTGGTTAGGACTCTCCATGTGACCAGTGGAATAGGAATCCTAAAGCTTCTGTCTGGTGCCTTCCCAACAGCCTTCTGCTTCCCCTCTTCTTTCTTGCTGTCAGAACTCAGATGCTTGCAGCCACGTTTTCCAGGAGAGGCTGGGACACACCCTGCCCCGGGAGTGAATCCAGATTAACCTAAGCCAAGGGTAGGAATCCTCCTTCCTTTGCTGGGATTGCTCATGGGCAGGCATGCCATGCAATTCTAGCCAATGACAACTGAAGGGAAGATCGTGGGGGGAGAAGGGGTGCCTTCTGCAAAAGGCCGTCTGAGATCTGAAAAACTGACTTGCCGGAAGAAGCAGCTACCCCTGCTCACTACTTTTGAATGTTGATGGGTGAGGACATGATACCTGGGCTTAAGCAGCCACCTTACGATCATGAGGGAGGTAGTTAAGGTGCTGAGGTAAGGAGAAGAGAAAGACAGAAACAACACACATCCTGGATGGTATCCCAGAGCTCAGCTGAATTAACCAAACTTGGAGTTGCCTTACCTGTGGGCTTCTTGTTATAAGAAATAATAAATTATTTTAGAAACCACTCATGATTGCTGCTGAAAGCAGCCAACCTGATCAAATTTCTGAAATCAGGATGAAATAATTCAATCGTCTGCTGTGATTCTCTTCCTGGGGCAATGAAGGGGTCTCTGAATTTAGCTGGAACTGCCCCCTTTCTCTCTGGGGAAACGTTGCTGAAAAACCTCCCATAAGTTTGCCAGAAGCACTGGATTCAAACCCCACACCTTTATGCATGAAATGTATGCCTTTAGGTTAATTATTTAAACCAGTGATTGGTAGGCTTCAGTGATTGGTAGTAAATATCTTAGGTGTGGTGGGCACAGTCATTGTTACAGCTGTTCAACTCTGTTGGTTTTGTTGGAAAGCAAGGCATTTATAACACACCAATACATGGGCATGATGGCTGTGTTCCATTAACACTTCATTTACAAAAATCGGTGACAGGCCAGGTTTGGCCTGCAGGCCATGGTAAATGAACTTCTCGATTAAACCCAGAGCTTCAGCTTCCTGATGAGAAAAATGAGGCTAATGCTTTCTGCTTTCCTCATGGGCCAAACTTGAGCATCAAATGAGTTGACTTCAAACTATTACTACATAGAGTATAATGTATATGGGGGTCCACTTTCCTATGAGAACCAAAGGTCTTGGTGCTCAGTAATGGAGAAGTGCTTTGTTCTACCGCCTACTATAGCTGTGTGGCTTCGGGTAAGTCACCTAACTTTCTCCTAAAGTGGGGATGCTCACGCCGACATCATATGGGGCTGCAAGGGCTGAGTGAACAGTGTGTGTGAAGCGATGTACAGGTTGTGTGCACAGGGAATGGAAGTGAGTGTTATGAAGCCTTACAAGGCCTTCTTTTCTCTGGCAGGTTCCATCCCGGCTCAGCCCACCACGCCTTGACAGTTGGTAAATCTTGGTTTCTTACTCCACTTCCCATGCCCCCCCCCCCCCAAACCCTTGGAGGGCTGCAAACCTCCCCTGCCCTGCGCTCTCTCTCCCTCCACCACCCACCCAGTGCCCTCCCCACAGTACTGCTTCCCCATTTAACTGAACGAGTAATTAACAATGTTAATTTTAATCTTATTTGCTAATGAATGCAGCCTAATTGCACCGTAATTGGCAGCAGCAGCAGCAGAAAAACACAAAATAAACCCTGAGTGTGTAATTCAGTTTAACTTCTTTATAATTACCTTGCAGTCTGGGACTGGTGGTTGGGGTCCGGGTGGGGTGGGGAGCTTGAGGAATTAAGAGAGAGGGAGCCAGGACTTGAGGGTGGGAGAAGGGGTAAACAGAGCATCCTTCTGTCCCACCCTCCTGTTCAATCTAAGACCTGCAAGACACACTCCTTTCCCTTCACTTCTCATTTTCTCCTTGGTCAGACCTGTCCTCACTCAGGGACCCACTCCCCTCTGAATATCTTTATTAGCCCATCCTTCCCCAGCAGCACCTCCGTGAGATGGGAATATAGGCCTAAGATCTGGCCCAGCCTACTTCTCCATCCTCAGCTCACAGCTCTGACCTGAGAGTCCAGCCAACCGTCTGTCTGTGTCTTTCATTTGGAATGCCACCCCCACCCCCTAGAGAACCCACCCTTCAAGCCCTGCAGGGGAGCCTTCCCTGACCCCCAAGGGCTGGCTTGCACCCCTCTTCCACTTCACCTGCAGGCACCTGTATTACGCCACACATCCCCTTATTTGACACGCTTCCTTTGTCACTAGATTGTGTCCTTTTATGTAAGTACCCTTAGTGCCTGGCACAGAATAGGCGTTTGATTCTATTTTTTGTAGCATGCTTGAATGAGACACAGGTGACCCTGGAGAAGGTTCCGGAAGCATGTGGCGAGGAATGTGAAGAGACGTGGGGCTCTGGTCTTGGCTCTCCCCCAACCTGCTTATAACCCGGGGCTGTTCTTTGTATAGTGAAAGGCTTGCACTCCATAACCTCTCGTTTTCCACCTGTTCGCAATGTCTTTTTGAATTTTCGTGGTTGAAATTCTCTCTCCCATCCAAAAATAAATAAATAACCCCCCCCAAAGGTAGCCAACATTATGATATCAATTCCAGGCCACCGAGTGAAGTTCCCACCTAAACTTCTCAGGCAGCCTTCTCCATCACCACCAGGTAACCTCACTCCCATGTTGATGATTCAGAATAAATAAGTAAACATCTTCTCTGAACCTTAATATAATGTCTCCCGCATCCTATCTAAGTAAGCAATACCTTGTAGCTTCCCCTGCCCAGTTTTGGAGAGATATGAGTGCCCAAGGTATTTGTTCTGCTTAGGCGTACAACCATTTCCATAGCAACCAGCTGTGATTTAGGATGAGTTACAAACTGCTTTCCCTCAAGGGGTGGTAGGTGAGGAAAACTGGCATCCTTCCTCTGATCCTGGAGACCCCCCAACACCGTATCGTACATGAACATATGCTCCTGCGGCGTTCAGAGGCATCAAGGGGTCTCTTGGTTTCATTTCTTCCTTGGAGATATCCCTGGTGGAGCCCTGCATCCGTCTCTCACATGCACTGGCGTAGCTGCAGTCCTGGGGTTTCTTTGCCACCGGGGTGGAAATCCCTTTTGCTTTGCTTTCGTCGGAATCATGCTTCCTGGATCCCACACCTTCATTTTTTGTCTTGGTTTATGCTTTTATTTCGGTGGAGCATGAGAGATAAAATTTCTGAGACCGCTCCTGAAAGTTTAATGCCACACAGCTTCCTGATCTGTTGTACGCGGCCGGGTTTTTTCTTTCCTCTTGGTGACTGTAATACCTTTTCTTCTGCCTCGGTGTTCTGAAATTTTCCGATGAAGTGCCTTGGTATCAGGGGGCCCATTAATTTGGAAACTCGTATCCTTCAGTGCCAAGGCATTTGCTTACATTACTTCTGTGATAATTGTCTTACCTCCAATTTCTCTCTCTTTCTGGATCACCTATTAGGTAGATGTTATATCTCCTGGACTGATTTTCTGAAATTTTAAATCATTTTTTTCTCCCTTTTTTATTTTTATTTTTAACTCTTAATTCTTTTCTTTCTACTTTCTAGAAGGTTTCCTCAATGTTATCCACCTACCCTCTAGTGGCATTTTCTCTATCTCGTTTTAATTGCAGGAGTTCTCATCTCCTGAATGTTGCTTTTTTTAAATAGGAGCCTATTCTGTATTCACAGATGTAGTGTCTTCTCTTACTTCTCTGTGGGTGACGAGGGTTTCAAGAAACCCGGCACCTTCCTGCTTTGCTCCTGTTTTATCTGAGCCCCTTTCCCCCAGGGTTTTTTGTTTTGGTCTCTGTCTTCTACGTTGGATGCCCCGGAAGCTCCGTGTGCATGGGCCTGGTGGTGGCAGGAGGCTGGAGGCTGGAGGCTGGTCAGGATGGAGGACATCTGGGGACACTGTCTCAGTCTGCTCTTGGGCTATACTGTTCCATCAGGAGGGAATCCTCCCAGGTCCAGCCGGGGTGGTGGGAGCTGGGCTGCGGGTGTTCAGAGATTGAGTGGAAGAAGGACACATGCGGACTTTTACTTAATACTTGTTTTCTGTCAGCATCCTGCCCTCGGTGAGGCCCTGTGCTCTGGAATTTAAAGCTGCCGGGATCCACTGCTCCTCTCTCTTGTGCCAGGGAGTAGGGGTGGTACTTAGAGGGTCTGACCACGTCATCTACAGACTTTCAGTCAATGCTTCTATTTTTAGCTGGACTCGAGCCCCACTTCAGGAGCAGCTGGTATCCCCAGGACTGGAGACTTTCTGGGCTTCTGTGCCAGCCACCAGCCCGGCCCTGGGCTCTCCCACTGCTGACTGAGGGGTCAGCCTCCTCCCAACTCCTGAGTCAGTAATTATCCACCCATCTGCGTCTGAGCAGTGAAAATTTTGTTGCTGTTGCCTCCTCTCCTTTTCTCTTTGTCCTATTTATGTCTTAACAAAATCCTGCAGCCATTTTCATGTGGTGTTGGGAGGAGGTGATATAAAGAATGACTTCCTCATGTGTGCATAGCACTTTAGAGTTTACGCAGCCCATCCACATCCATCCTCTCATTTTATCTCCACACGAGCCCAGGGCACTAGGCAGGGAAGGAGGTTTTCTCTGCCACGTTTAACCAGAACTCTGAACATAACTCCTTAAGCGGCATTTAAACAGAAGTGAGCAAGACTTGGGAACAGGTGAGAGGTGGGTTCACTACCAACACCCTTGCTTCCCCTCGCTCCCCACGTGGAGCTTAATGAGAAGCGAAATGCCACTGGCAATGCGGGCCCAGTGGGAAGTGGAATTTGGAATCAGGGCTGCTAGAAACAGTCTGGGTCTGGGGCATCTGCAGTAAAATTGCTTTGATGTGGTAACTGATGATGTGAAAATTAAAAGTGAAAATCAAAGGCAGAGCCTGATGGTGTAGAAGGCATTGAGGGAGGCCTCTGAGACTTCTTCCTCTCTTTCACCGCCTGTTTTTCTTGTCAGGTCTCTGTTTCTGCTTGTTGGCATGCATATGCGTGTGTGCACTTGCATGCACACACATGTGCATATATGTATGTATTTACACACATCTATGTACGTGCATGCGTGCATCTGTGTGTGAGCACACACGGATGTATATGTGCACATGCATCCTTGTATGCATATGTGTATGTGAGCATCCATCTCTGTCTGTGATGCATGCATTTTTTGCTGTGCTTATGTGTTGGGCAAAAGTGACAGTTTGTGAATTTCAACTTTGTACAGTAGAAAAGCAAAGGCTATAGATCTGGATTCAAAGATACCCATTCTCATATTATCTTAGACAATTCTCTTGCTCTCTCTGAGTCTCTGTTTTCTTACCTGTAAAATGAGGCTTATGGTGTTAGAGCTGGCTACCGCATGGGGAGGCTGCCAGAGTTCTTGGGGCCATATATGGGAAAATGCTTTGTAAAGAGTTAAGGATTGTGCAGATGTCGCTCACTCATTCATTTGTTCATTTGTTCGTTCCTTCATTCCTCTGAGACACACTTAGTGAGCATTTCCTAGCAGGACCCCTGCTCTGAGGAACACACTTTCTCTTGGGGGAAACAAAAACACAGGTGCAGAGGGTCTGGAGGAGCACAGAGGGAACACTGACCCGGTGAGAGCAGGAGGAGGCCTCTTAGAGGTCAAGGCTGGAAATTGGGGGCATAAGGAGTTGATACTGGACAAGCAAATGGAGGCAGGCAGGTGGAAGAACACAAGTGACAAAATGTGGACGGGGAGAGAGTGCCACCTGTCAGGTGATTAGCCAGGAAGTCAGTCTCAAAGGCAGAGGTTCAGTGCTGGGCGCTGTGACACTCCTGTCCGTGGCCTGCCCTCCGCTGGGACAGTCAGGCCAGATCTGGGGAGGGCTCCGTTTCTGTGCTCATTCTTTGATTCACTTGAATTTAATGAACCTTCGTTAAGCTCCCACTCTGCGCTACCCTGTTGTAGGCTCTGGGGATGCAGCAGCGCCCCCGCTGGTGGAGCCCGAAGCGGGGCCCTTGTTAGCAGCCCCACCGCTAGTTACTCCCTCTAGACTCAGGCAGGCTGCGAGGCTTCTTCCAGAACAATGTCACTGCGGAATTTTATGCTGTTTTTTCCCTTCCAGGGGGAACGTCTACCAATGGCTTTTATGATGTCTAATAAAAAGCTTTTTTTTTCCCCCTTTAGATATTTTTATTTCACCTTTAAAGGATGTACAGTAAGGGTGAGCACATCTCGATGAAATCTCCGCAGTAAATAACTCTTGGATCCCTTCCTCATGCAAGTGAAAGGACAAAAGGACAGGGCAGGCTAGAGATGGCCTTGTCACCTTCCTCACCCTCACGGGGTGGGGGCTCAGCTAAACCACAGCAGGTGGGGAAGCTCTGCCCCCACTGCTATGGAGGAGGGTTGGAGGGCCCTCCTGTGGCCCCTGGGCTCTGTGTGTCCCAGCCTCTTTCCATCCTCTATGGGAAGGGGCTAAGGGTCCTTGGCCACCTACTCTGGGTGCCACAGCTGTGCCATGCACTTCACATTGGTGTGAGGCGGTTAAGTGGTTAGGACTCTGGATCTGCCTGGATTTGGCTCCTGCCTCCTCCACTTGCTACCTGTGTTGGAGACCTTGGCCAAGTTATTTGATCCCTCTGTGCCTCAGTTTCCTCACCTGCAAAATGGGAATAACAACAGTGACTTCCTACTAGAGTTGTTGAGTTGAATAAATAAATTTATGTAGATCAAGCATATAGAAGAGCGTTTGGGATATAGAAAAATGTTAAGAAACATTAGCTGTTTTATTATTATTTCATCTTTTCACCAGCTGAGTTCTCGCTGGCTGTGTGCCTGTCTTATCTCTCAGCTGAAGGGTGTCCAGACACTTATTTGAGCCTATGAAGAAGGTGAAGTTGAGTGGCTTGCCTGATGTCACCAGGGGAGATCAGTGGGGCTGTGGGAGAAGTCCCCTTCTGTAAAAAGCAGCCCCCCTGGGAGGCTAGAGCAGCCTCTGAAAGAGCTACTGCTAAGGAATCATTCTGAGATTCTGCTCATGGAGCTAGAAGGCAGATCCAGAAGTGGGGGTGACTTCCCCAGGGCCAGCGTTGCCTAGCACGAAACCGGGGTCTGCACTCAGCTTCCCCACTGCCTGCTGGTCCTAGTTTCCTTCTTCCCTGTGGGGAATCCACGGGGGATAGATCCGTCTGGTTGGGGGCCTCAGACTTAAGAGGTTGCCTTTACCCCTAGACTCAGGATGGGAGGGGTCCATGGCCATAACTGGTGAAGATTCAAACGCTCGACTCTAAGCTGGGCTGTTCCATGTGTTGTGGGTGGTGAGGGTGGGGAGATGGCCAAAGGGTGTGAGGTCAGTGATGACACATGCCTGTGGGATCTGCTGGACTGAGAGGCGCCAACTGCCACCGTTTTTAATAAAGCTGTCAGCTGGGCCACCCGGACACAGGGAGCAGACAGGGCAGAAAATCATCAATTTAGACAGATAATGACTCAGAGGACTGGGTGGGATGAGGGCCTGGTGGTCATCTGGGCAGCGCTGGAGGAGCTCTGTGGGGAAACCACAGCACACACAGGCTCAGCTCCATGGCCAACCCCCGCCCACTCCACTGCAGGGCTTCCCTGTGGCGTTCAGGTCAGGTCAGCTCAGCTCAGCAGACCCGTCCTCAGCATCAACTCTGGGCCAGGAACTGAGCTGGTGCTGGGATAGGAACAGGAATGAAACACATCTCTGCCTCCAGAAGCTCAGTCTGAAGTTGGAGACCGGTACCTAAGTAGTCAGTTACACCGCGGTGTGATGTTGGCTGTGAGAAAATTGGATGAGAGGGCTGACTTGATTGCCCTCTTTAAACTTGATTGCCCTAGTTTAAATCTTGGCCCAGCTCCCTCCTATCTTTAGGACTACGTGCAAGTGACACAACCCCTCAATTTCTCAGTTTTCTCATCAGCAAATGGGGATCCAATGAGATAATGTGCTAAGTGCAGATCATGGTGTGGAGCTCATTCAAACCCTCTGAAAATATTAGTCATTAATGTTTGTTGAGAGCATACACCATATACCATGCATTTGATTTACATAAAACCCTCAGCTCATCAAATCATCCCCACAACCTTAGTAGGTGGTGTGGCAGAGGCAAGACTCTGTGCTCCCCGGACCCTGTTTCCTTTTGTGCTTGGACACTCAGTGGACTACAATTCCCAGACTGCCCTGCAGTGGGGCCATGTGACCTTGATCTGGCCAATGGGATGGCCCTGCCACTTCCAGGCTGGGTCCTCAAACCTCTTTTGTGAGGTTCCATGTACTCTTTATTTCCTCTGTTGGTTGACTGTGGAAGGGTGAAGCAGTGGTTCTCAAGGGCAATTTTATTCCTCCCACCTTGGGCACATTTGGCAATACCTAGAGACATTTTTGATTGTCAGAACTTTGTGGAATGTTGCTTGTGTCTATGGGTAAAGGCCAGGGATGTTGCTAAACATTTCACAATGCATAGCACAGTCCCCACAACAAAGAGCCATCCAGCTAAATGTCAATAGTGCTGAGATTGAGAAGCCCTGGTCTAGAGGGTTCCACAGCCTAAAAAGAAGGGCCTGGGTCCTTGAATGACTGTATGGAGCACAGTTCTCCTTGCCCCCAAAGCATTGGATTGGAGATAGGAAATGTGTGTTTAAACCACTGAGATTTTTGGGATTATTTGTTAGAACAGTTGGCCTACCTTGATTAATGCAGGTTGCTGTTAACACCCTTTCATTAATGAGGCAACTGAGACACAAGGTCACAGAACTTGTGACAAAGTGTAGGCTTAAACCCAGGCTTGCCCAGCTATTAAACCTGTGCTTGCATCAGTATTAGTGCAGGCTCTTTTCAGCTCCTGATCCTAAGGAGAAGCCTCATCATCATTTCTGTTTTCTCTGTCTAGGGGATTGTAGGTGGAGGCAGCTGCAGAACAAATCACCAAGTTGCAGCCAGGGCTCCCCTGCTCTGAGGCCTCCTGCTGTGGGGCAGAGCAGGCTCCCTCAGAACAAGCTGGCTGTGTTCCTCCTGCTCTCATTCCCCAGCAGCCCAGGTTGGCTATCATTGACATGATCCCTCCACCCCCTTAAAAAGGTCTGGTGCATACCTCCTGCATGCGCCCACTGTCCTCTGCAGGGAGCCCCTTCCCATCACATCCTCTGCTGTCCTGAACCTGCCTCCACCTGTTTTAGGTTTGAATTTCTGGGCAGGTGTCTGGAAGCATCTCAGCTCCCTGTTAATTTCCTGACTTGGCTTTCTGAAAGGGAGAGGGCTCGGAGGTGGCTGCCTGGAGCGATGAGGAGATAGTGATGTCTGCTCTGGCTTCCTGCCTGTCTGCGGGGGCACTGTTGCCATCAGCCCACCCGAGGGCCCATCTCCTTGCGGTCCTGTTGCCACACAGAGGGAGCTGAGGGTGGGGGCAGGTGAGTCTAGCTGTGGGTGGACCGCAGAGTCTCATCAGGAGGGAACATGTGTGTTCAAGCCTCCAGGAAGTATGTGTGTGTGTGAATGTGTGGTGGTGTGTTTACCGACACCTATTACTCCTTAAGACTTGTAGGAGCCACCCTCAAGTCATTTGGCACAAGGATTTTCCCGTGTCCAGTGCACTTGGGGAGGGAGCCCTTCCTTCCCTTAAATAACTTACAAGGTGAGTTCAAGCCTGTACCAGTTTTCTCTGATGAGTAGGAAGTTCTTCCTCCAGTCTGCTCCAAGTCCCTCTTGTTGCAGCCTGGGTCCATGGTCTCTATTTTGTGGAGATAGAGACAAATCTTTTGCCTCCCTGATATAAGCCCTTCAAGTACCTGAAAATAGAAATTGAGCTTCTCCCTCAAAATACTTCCCAGATTCTCTTTTGCAGACCAAGCAAACCTAACTCCTCTAACTTTTTTTCACAGATAATGATGACTGCTGGGGAAATGTTTGGTAGGGAAAACGTGTCTGCAAGTTTCCTCTCCTTTGTTGAGGTTCTTCTGCCCTCCTTTAAAAGTCCCTATGTCTGCAGAAAAGACACAGGCCTTGGGAGTCAGGCACATGTACGTTTCAACTCCCACGTGGTCATTTATGAACTGGGCAACTTCAGCCAAGTTATTTAACCTCTCTGAGCAAGGTTCAGTTTTGGCACTTTGTACTGAGCAAGTCATAGACCAGATGCTCAATAAGTGTTTCTTTCTTTCTCCTGCCTGCCTTTTCCCTCTCTCCCCACCAACTCTTGGAACCAGGTGTCCATGCTCTCGACCCTCACCTTCTGCTGCCTGAGAAAGGATCAGGTGAGCTCATGCCCATGCCAAACCTGACCAGCTGGGTGAGGATTGGCATGGGTCACGTGCATAGAAAAATTATGTAGTCATGGTGGTTTCCCAGGCTCCAGCCACAGGGTGGGTGGAGGAAGACGGCTTCCCCTGTTGCCCCTATGCAAGGAGCCCACTTTCCACCCCCTAGTCATTTAGTCACTCTCTTTGCTTAGCCCCGATGCTTCCTCTTTAAAAAAAAATTTTAAAAAAATTTGATTTTAGAGAGAAGAAGAAAGAGGAGAGGGGGAGAGAGAGAGAGAGAGAGAGAACATTGATGTCAGAAACATTGATCAGTTGCCTCTCACACGTGCCCAAACAGGGATTGAACTAGCAACCTAGGTATGTGCCCTGACCGGGAATTGAACCTGACACCTTTTGATGTACAGGATGACACTACAACCAACTGAGTCACCTGGCCAGGGCCAATGCCTCCTCTTTTAAAGCTGTGACCATAGCCCAGCCTGTCATCAGGATGTGGTATAATCTAGAGCCACTTGATTCCCCTACAGCTGGATGCCCCATGATTCTCAGGTTCTGAGAGTATTTTCCAGATGGGAAAACGGGCTCCGAGTGGGGCCAAGATTTGTGCAAGGCTTCCACCAAGTGGGGCAAGACCCAGGTCTCCTGACTCTGGGTCCAGTGCCGTCTCCACTGTGTTAGAAGTGGACCCCAACTGTGACTCTTACTCCCTGGGAGCCAGGAGAGGCAAGCAAAGGTGCCTGAATGCAGTCGGGGCGTGAGGGCTCTGTGTAAAGAGATGCCTCTCTCTTTTTCAGGAGAGAAGGGAGAAGGCCCCGGCTTCCCTGAGCAAAGGAGCCCTCAGGGGTATTGCTCCTCAGTTTCCTGGAGGCTGGGGTAGCATTAAATTCTTATCCCTGTGAGCAGCCTTTCAAGTTGGCGACTGTCACTGCTGTCAGTGTTACATAAATCCTCACAGAGACAAGACACAGTGGACGGTGGGGGCATACAGAGAGAGGCAGCTGTTGTAAGTACCGAGGAATACAGCCGTGAACAAAACCAGTACCCCTCCTCCCTCCAAAAACCTCCCTGCCCTCAAGGATTTTACATTTTAGAGGGGGTGACAAAGACATACAAACAAACAAAAAACCCAAACGTTAGTAACGATGGTGCACGTTATGGAGGAAAAAGTAAAGCCCAGACGGGGACTGGGGTGTGGTGTGCAATTCATCCATGATAGCGGGGAAGGCCTTACCTAGCAGATGGCATCTGAGTAAAGTCCGACAGAGGGGAGGGGCCCGTGAATGTCTGGGCATGTGCAAAGGCCCTGAGGCGGGAGCAAGCCTGGCAGGGGTGAGGCATAGCGAGGAGGCCAGTGGGGCTTGAGCAGAAAGGACGGAGGTGAGAGCGGTAGGTGATAGGGCAGAGGGACAAGGGGGACCAGAGCAGGAAGGGCCTGGTCGGCCATTGTTCTGACTTTGGCTTTTACCCTGAGTGAGACCCAGTCACTGGAGGGTTTTGAGCAGAGCAGTGCCCTGGACGGACGTCGACTTTAACAGGATCACTCTGGTGGCTGGGTCGAACCTGGTGTGAAGGGGGTGAGTCCGAAGCAGGGAGACACATTTCTCAGCGTTAGGAAGGTTCCGCGAGGGCACAAGATGAAAAGGCACAGTTCCTGCTCCCAAAGCATGTTGTACGTTGTAGACAGTGGGAGCGTCACGGGGACGGGTGACTTCTACCTCCACACTCTACATCCCAGAGGGAAGACAGGGCTGAGCTTGCAACACGAGCTCCTGGCTTAGACATAGGAGGGAGGGCCAGAAAAGCAATTTTGTTAAGTATATATTAGGTGCTGAGCACTGTTCATACCGATACAATTTAATTTAAATCATCACACCAGCTTATGAGGTATTTTTCCCTTTTTCCAGACAAGGCCCCTGAGGCTTACAGTGGTTAAGAAGCTTGACTGAGCTGAAGCAGGGAGGTGGGGGCTGTGGGACCCACACAGTCTGCCTGCCCCCAAAGCCCAGTAGTGGCCCTGAGCCCGATGCCTCACCTGGACACCCCCTCCCTCATCCCCACATCTAGGAAGCCCCGAAGTATCCTCATTCCCTGCAGTCCTCTCTTTTGAGGAGGCTCTCTTTAGTTTGAAGGAGTGAGTCAAGCTCTCCCCTACTTGGAGCCTTGCACAGCTGGCTCCTCTACCCGGGACAGTCCTCTCCCATCATCTTTCGTAGGCAAACCCTGCTCACCTCTCAGGTCTCAGATGCAGGTTACATCCCCTGGTCCCTGGATGAGGTCAGCCTCTGATCACGTGCCTTATATAGCACTAGGGGGTTTTCCTTAATGCTCACCCTGGGGCAAAGATAGGAAGAGAGAGGGAGAGATGCCCATGGAGGGAGAAGTAGGATGTGAGGCATCAAGGGCACAGAAGGTCAGGAACAGACCAATGCTACAGCTTTGGGAGACTTGGTCCAAGGACAAGTGGACTTGGCCAGGGTCACATGTGCAGTGACCTGTGGGCAGTGCCTGGACCTTGTCCCCCGACTGTACGACAGTAAGATGTCCTTGATCCTCCCGTCCCCTCCTTGTCTTCTTCCTCTGCATTCACCAGAGGGTAGGGGGAGAAATCACGGGAAGCTGGGCCCTGAGAAAGTGAGATGTTTGTGCCCAAGCTCACAGTGGGGCATGAACTTGGACAGAAACGCTAACACCCATCTCCCAGCCGGACCCCTCCCATCAAGCTGCAGCGCTTTCCCATACGTAGGGCCCAGCACCAAGGACCCCTCTTGGCCTTCCTCACTCACGCTCTTCTCAGCAGCTGAAGAAATGGAAGGACCGGCCCAGCCTAGGGTCTGTCCTCGAGGTCCCTCCAATGCAGTGGCAAGGGGCCTGGGTTTTTCCTGTTCCTTTTACCTCTGCATTCACTCTTCCAAGGGCGCCTGCAGCTCCCAGCTTTCCTCCGCATCCAGAGGGAAGAGGCTGAGTGTTACTGGGGTGTGGCTGGCCAAGGGGGAGGGTGATGGTGATAGTGAGTGACTTCAAAGCAGTCAGGGATGTCCCACCTCTCCTCCGGGGGCGTCTCACCTTCAAACAGCCTTGGCAATAGAATGTGACCCTGGTTCCATGGCTTAAGAAAAACAAGACCTTAGGACAAATGGAATCAGGGAGCCAGCTCGAAAGCAGTGAAACTCCCTTTCTTCTTTTTTGCTTTCTTGTATGCAAGAAGACACCTGCCTTCTCTCACTTAATCCTAGGAAGTGAGGGTGTCTCGGGGAGCAGAGCAGGGTGCCAACGTGGAAGGTGGATGTTGTTGAGAGGCAGCCTCTTCTGGTCTGGCCTCAAGTAGTTGGGTTTTGCTTCCACTTTGTTGGGAGAAGCTCTGCTCTAAGATTGTGCTTATTACTAATCCAGCCACGTGAGCTAATTCCAGCTGGTGCTGGCTCCTCCTAGCAGGGCACAAGAGTGGAAGGGACACAGGCTGGGAGCAAGGAGACTCACTGCCCTGAAAAGCTGTGTGGCCTTAGGTCCTCACTGTCCTCTCTGGTCCGTGTGTGTGTGGGGCTAGGTTTTACCAGATGACCTCAGGCCCCTGGGTGGACTGTGGCGAGTGAGTGTGGCAGATAGATATGGCCAGATCCTCTGGAAGGTAACCCTGGATTCCCTGGGAGGCGGAGCCTCTGGCTGCCACCAGGCCCTGCATGTCTGATGTCCTTTCATGCTGGGGAATTCCAGGCTGGCCTCCCCTCGCCTGGATCATTTCCCTGCCTGGGCATCCTCAGTGAGGCCTTGGCCCCCATCGTTTCTCCCTGATGGGAATGTCCCTCCAATGCAGCGGTAGCCTCTATGAGTCTCAGCTTCTCCGGGGCTAGAAACACTTCACTTAGCAGACATGAGGCTGGCTGGTCCCCGTCTCTTTGTTACTGACCCCTGGTGAGGGCTAAGTGTGGGAACATATGGAAGCATCTGCTTTGAAGAAGGGTGCTTCTCCCCTGGACTGGATTCCTCTGTTAGTGGTGGTGATGGGGATAGACTGCCTTGGGGAAAACGGGCTGGAAAGGACACCGTGTTTATTCATCTCAGGGGTGATGGTAGGAATGAGCACCAGGGCTAAGAGGCAGAGCCGGTTCTGGCTTGGGTCTAACTAACTCTGAGGGTCTCTCCCTGTCTCTGGGCCTCAGTCTCCCTGTCTATACGATGAAGGGTTGGGTGATGTCAATAATCTCAAATGAGGGCTCATGGGTGCCTGTGTGAGAGCTTGTTAAAAATGTAGAGGATAGTGCCCTCTGTAGACCGTCAGCATCAAAGCTCCTGGGTAAGAGCCTGGACCCTGTATTTTAAATTATTTACTTATGGATTGATTTTAAAGAGAGAGGAAAAGAGAGAGATCGATCGATTTGTTGCTCCACTTATCTGTGCTTTCTTGGTTGATTCTTGTGTGTGCCCTGACCGGGGATCAAACCTGCAACGTTGGTGTATCGGGATGATGCTCTAACCAACTGAGCTGCCTGCCAGGGCCAGAGCTCTGTATGTTGATAAACTCCCCCAGATGGCTCTGATGCATGTGGAGTCTGATCTCGGCTGGAGCAGATGACCCTCAGGGCCCTCTGGCATTAGCGCTGTCCCAGCCGTCTCCCTCCTGCTTTGATGCATGACTGAGTGTCCTGTTCCATGTGCAGATGTTAGGTCATGTGAAGTCCTGTAGGAGGACCTAGGGAGGTGTGACCCAGGGGAAAGAACACTTGGAAGGAAACCATTACTTCTTCAGGAGATGCCATGGAGGAAAGGGATTGGCCTGGTTTTGCGTGACCCCCGGAGGCAGATCTAGGACTGTGGGTGAATGTCGAAGGCAGGAAGTACTTCCTAAGCATCAGTGCTCCACAGGCCACCTGCAGTGGTGGCGAGTGCCCTGTCGGCCGGGAAGTGTAAGCTAATGTGGTAGAAGAACCTCAAGTAGTAGGTGGATTTGGAGACATTTACGAAGGTCCTTTCCAGCCAGAGCAGGTAGGATTCCGTAAAAGCCAGGCAGCTTTGCCTGCCTAGGATGTAAAGTAATGTGCGTACACCCAGGCACACACATGCTCACACACATACAAAAGATACTTGTGTGTGCAAACCTTCAGACACTCCTGTACACACATACACAAGTACATGTTTCCCTATAGGACCCGGGCATGCTCCCTTATGCAATAAGTGTACATAGACATGTACTCAAGCACTAATACATGTGTAAACACACATGGACAAGTGTGCAGTTCACAGACTACATGCATGTGCCCCAGCGTCTTTCCTCTGGCTGATTGTTCCCCTCCCCACCAGAGCCGGGCCTCCCTGTGCAGCTTCCAGGCTGGTCTCTGGAGTCAGAGCCTTGTTTAATCTCCATTAGCACTCTTATTTCCGGCACCAAATTAAAAGTGTGACCAAAAGTTAATTATTCTAATTCAATTTGGCCCTAATGTGCCGCATGTGGTGATGGGAGGCCCAGGCGGAGGTAAGGCCGGGCGTGAGCAGGACAAGGAGACATCAGGGTTTAATATGTCTTAATGGTTGTTACAGGAGAATGCCCCAGAGCCCCTTTTCTCTGTTTCCCTGGCACTCCCTCAGGCCCAGCCTCCTGATAGCCTGGAAATCTCAGGGTGCAACTTTGGAGAGCTTGGCTCTGGGAAATATTTGCAGATAGCAGGCCTCTCTCTGGATGCCAGAGCAGAGGTGGCAGGGTGTGCGTGTGTGTGTGCGTGTGTGTCTGTGTGCATGTGCACGCATATGTCTGCTAATGTAGAACACAGTCCAGACGCTCTTGTCAAAAAGCCTCTGGAGAGCCGAGCCAGCGGGTCTCTCACGAGAGCACACTATTGAAGTCACTGCCGAGCTGTGCTCCTTGGCAAAGCTCAGAGAAATGAAGAGCACTGCCTTGCTGACACTTCGGAGCAACCAGCGCTCCTCTCCTCCAGCTCGAATTGATTTTCAGATCAGTCTCTTGCGCCCACCTTAGCTCTCCCCTCGGGCGTGTTTATGTATTTAGGGACTCAAATCCAGTTTTCCCTGGTAACCAGGTCTTCCCCAAACCCCGAGTCTCGGCCCCACATTTGACTATGGGGGCCTTGCTGGGTGCTGAGGCCTGGAGGAGCTACAATGGAGTCTGAAGGGAGATAAAGATTCATGCTCCGAGGGTTTTCTATCTTCTGGGAGAGTGAAGCCTGGCCTTGGGGCGATCCTGGACTGATGGAGGAGGCAGTGCCCGCGGTCACAGAATGTACGGTCTTGAAGAAGGGAGCATCGAAATGCAAAGCTGACATCAAGCTCCTGGCTGAGGCTCGGTAGTTTCTGCAGCGTTCCCAACCATTTGCACGCTCGCAGGGATGGGAGCAGGCTACCCCCTAAGGTCTCCCTTTTGTCCACTTTTTCCTGTCTGTTGACTGGTGATCTATATCCCTGTAACTTTCCTCCTGTCGGTGCTACAACGACTTTCTGGGGTCACGCAGGACAGCTCTGCCTCACGACGGTGCGTGAAGTCTTTGAGGATAATGTATGTCTCCACTTGACCTCTTCCATGCAACAGTTCCTCAGCTGTCTCTCCCATGATGGGGTTGCCAGTCCATCTGTGGTCGTTGGCCCAGGCCAACTGCTGTAACACACCATGCCCAGATCCCAGTGGCTTCACTCACGTAACAGAGGTTGACTTCTCACTTATGTAACTAACGGTCCCAGTCCAGTGCAGGCATTCAGCAGGTGGCCTTCAGCGCAGTGATTCCACATCCCAGGTTCCTTCTTTCTTGGGCTCTGCCAATCCTGCAGGACCTTCGCGGCCTCTCCACTGAGCCAATGAGTGGGTCGTGCCTGGAAGTGATACCCATCTCTACTGCCCACAATCCGTTGGCCAGAGCTCAGTCACACAGCTGCCCCTAACCTCAAGGGAGGCTGGGCAGTGTAGTCTGGTCACATGTCCAAGAGGAAATGGGAAATGGTTTGGTGAATGTGGCAGTCCCTACCACACCACCCTTAGGTCGCCCTTCTTCAAACACATTCCAGCTTGTCCATGCCCCTCTTAAGTGTTACACTTAGACATTAAAAAAAGAAAGAAAAGAGAAAAAAAATGGGCCAAGTGTAGCCTGACCAGGTAGTAACAAGAGCTCACCATTTCCTGAGCATCTAATATGTCCTGAAAGCAGCTCAAACTCCTGAAGCCAATTGGCACATCTTTTCCCAGCTCCATTCTCAGGGAGGTCACGTTGGTAGCTGGAAATGGGCCATGATGGGAGTGTTGAAATCAAGGGAATGGGCACGTGGTACAAGTCAAGGCTTTGCCTCCTGACAACTTAGTGTTAGCAGCCAACACTATGGCTTCATCTGTCACATCACAGGAGTCTCACTAAACCCCTTTGCTGGTTCTGCTTTATGGTTTAAGAAACTGAGGCCATGGTACTGGCTAGAGCCACACATCTCACACATGATAGAGCTGGGGTTTCCATTTAGCTCTGCCTGCTGGAGGGAGAGAGGCCTGGGGGGAGAGAGGCCAGACACTGACTGCCCTGTCTGGGCACATCCATTTCTAGGTATTTCCTTCAGATGGTTGTTAGGATCAGGAGAGATGGCCTCGAGATCAGCTGATGACCTTGTGGGTCGGATGCCGTGTCTCCTCCTTTTGATTGGCAACTCCTCATGCCGGGAACAGATCTCAGTCTTTGTTAAGGAAAGAATCTGGCACATGTTGGGTGGGGGGTTACCTAAATATCTGTTTAACTGGATCTAGTAGACCCTGTCCTGAGAGGCCCCCCAGTCTGTGAAGGGAAATAGACCTTTCCCTGACACTAATGTCTCCAAAGGTAAGCATTTGCCAACATTCAAGACACTCAGAATGATGGAAATACCCAGAAAGAGCACCGAGTCTGGGGATTCTTTCTCCTTCCTTGACACATTGAAACTAGGTTTGGTCCTTTCTGAGCCTCAATTTGCTGATCTGAAAAAAAGATTAAAGGGTCTTTCAAGTTCTAAGATATTATTAAATATGATGAGTCAGTCTGTTCACTGTCCCCCCCCCCCCCCAACAAACATCTATGGCTCCCTGCTTTTGCTCTGGCTGCTCCCCTTACCAAGAATGCCCTCCCAGCTCCCCTCCACCAAATCCAAATCAGAGCCCAACTTTATCTAAGAATCTTCCCCTAATTAATCCCACAACTGTATGTTCCTTACTTTGATGCCCTCAGGAAGTCTGTGCTATTACATAAGCTGCCTTTGAATCCTCCGTGCAGGAGTGGATTAGCTCTCCGACTGGACAGTGAGCTTCTCCAGGGCAAGGACCCCAAACTCCAGTTCCCTTTCCCCTGTAGAGCCTGTGCCCTGTCTGCTTGGCTTTGACCTTGGTCACGGAGAAGGTAGCTCTGCACAGGGCAGGCTCACTTGTTCCCACTCAGGGGTTTGGGGCTTGGGCTGGAGCTCTTTATTTGACCTGTCGAGACCTTTTCTCTTTTTGCCGCCGAAGTCCTCCCCATAATGATGGCTTTGGGGAAAGTGTTGCTTTTCCTTGAACAGACACCCCGCTGGCTCCAACTTGGCAGTGCTCACATCAAGTTCCTAAGGCCGATTCTGGCTTTGTTTCCGGGGCCTCTGCTGTTTAAAAAGAACAAAGCTGTCCTTTTCCTTCCAGGGTGTGAGTACAATTTGCCAGGACCTCCAGAAAGCTAGTGCTATGTAGTGTGGTGAGGAACAGACCACGGGGTTACTGCTCGGCCTGCCTGATAGATGAGAAAGATGTCAGTCAGATCCTGTCACCATCCATCCCTGTCACCCCCTTCTCTGAGTCTTAATTTCATTCCTAAGGAATCTGAGAGAACTGGATCAGATTGTCTCTAAAGTGCATTTTAGTTTTAGCTATCTAGGAGTCCATGTTCATGCCTCAGTTTCTCCCTTGGTCAGACCCTTATTGAAATCTTCTTTTGTATAAAACGCCCCACCTCTTCCTCCGCCCCACCTCCATACGATAATGACTTAAAGTATAATTGCAAAGTAATGTATCTCATTACACATCTCATTACATAAGCAGTGAGAGGGGATGTTAACATTAGCATCTTGGTTAACGGCATGGGCTCTGGAGGCGTGCCTCTCTGGCTAGGATCCTGGCTCCACCACTTGTTAGCTGTGTGACCTTGGGCTAGTTCCACAGTCTGCGGGGTGTCAGTTTTCTTGTCTGTAAAAATGGGGATGCTAATACTCACCTTACGGGGCGGAGAGTACGTGGTAAAATGCTTAGCACTGATCTGGGCACATAGGAAGTAATGTTAGCAATTATTGTAATTATGATGACTATTTTGCTATATATTTCAGTGCTCTCCTGCTTAAAATTCTTCATCTCCACCCTCTTTGTTGCCCATTCCTACAGCCCAGACCACTTAGGCTCACAATGTTCTCTCTGACATGGGCTCTGACTGCATTTTATTTCCAATTCCTCCTTCCTCCAAAAACCATGAATTTTTTAAAAAAAATTCTTTATTGATTTCAGAGAGAGGAAAGGAGGGGGAAAGAGATAGAAACATCAATGATGAGAGAGTCATTGATCGTCTGCGTTCTGCCTCCCCCTACTGGGGATTGGGCCCGCAACCCGGGCATGTGCCCTGACCAGGGATCAAACCGAGATCTCCTGGATCATAGGTTGATGCTCAACTGCTGAGCCACACTGGCTTGGAAAAACCAGGAAAATTTTATACTCCAATAATACTCAACTGCTGACAATTCTCTGAAATTAGAACACTGATTCATTCTCAAATGTCTTTGTATAAGCAAGTACCCTTGCCAGGAAAGCCTGTCCTCATCTTAGCTTCCAAACCTGGTCTAAATGCCCCTCATCTGTGATGATTTCTCGAATCCTTCAAGCAGGGACAACCACTTTCTTTGGGGGAAGTGATGGACCCTGAACACAATATACTTGGATGGATTCCCCTGGAATTGACAATGTTCGTTTGCTAAGCTATCTTCTTTGCTGTGAGCTACCTGAGAGTGGAGACAATTTCATTTCTGTAGTTCTATCCTTAGTGTCTTACACAGTGTTCACTCTGCTCCCAACCAAGCCGTCTTCCCATGGCACCCAGAGCATAGAGTTTGTGCTCAGTGAAATTTTCTGAGCTTCATATGAAACACTGAAAACAGATGTTGGGCATGTCAAGAGCAAGTTACAAGTTGAATGGTATTGGGGGTGGGGATTCAGGAATAACCCAAGGAGGTTTACTAAGAAGGTGAGTCTTGAGCTCGTTTTGGAAACTGGCTCAAGGTCTCCTTCATGGGAACAAGTGCCATTGGGGGCCTGGTATCAGCACCTTGGTCCCTGCTTAGGAACAAAGGAACAGAGTATCTGCTCACCTAATCTCCATGACCAGTCTGGGTCCCACCACTGTCCCTTTGCTCATGCTTAGAATCTGATTATCACCTCAATTGTTCCTCTCTCACTCCACATACACTCCCCCAAAACACCAAGCCATAGATTTAACTTCCAAAATATTCCTCCAATACAGCCACTTCCATCTTTACTGCCACCACCCCAGTCCAAGCTACCATCATCCTTTGCTTGGATTCTTGCCATAACTCTCTAGTTGATGTGTTTGCATTTACTCTAGAGCCCTGTATCAGTTCAAATTAGGCTAGAGTGTAACAGAGACCAAAAAATGGAAAAGTCTGCAGGCAAACTGTCCAGGGCTAGCTTGGTGGCTCAGCTCCATGGCACTGTCAGGCACAGTAGCCCTCTTATTTGAATACTCTGCCATTTTTATCTGGTTGCCTCATGGACCAGGATGGCCAGTCCAGCAGGGAGGAAGATATTCCTTTAAGGACACTTCTTGGATAGTGCACCCACCACTTCTGCTTATGTACTCCCAGTGGCCAAAACTGAGTCATGTGGCCACACCTAGATGCAAGAGAGACTTGGGCTGGAGTCATGTGTCCATCGACAGACCTGGGGCACTAAGGAAGAAGGTGACTGGTGGTACTGGGGAACAATTAGTGGCTTCTACTACAAAGCTCCCCAACAAATTTATCATCATTTCACTCCCTTGCTTAAAGCTCTTCAATGGATTTCAAATTCTCTTAGGGAGAAATTCAAAATCTTAGCGTGGTCTACAAGATTCTTTGTGATCAGATTCTACCTCTTCTGCCTCAAGCCCTTCCCCAGACCCTTTGTGCTTTAACTTTCTTCTCTCCCACCTTTGGGCTTTTGCATGTGTGGTTCCTGCTGTCCTGGACGTTCTCTGTTGCAGATGCTTTTTTCCGTTTGTTGGTTTCAGGTCTCGCCCTGTGAGCCCGGCTGACTGCTGAGCAGCTATCGGGGACACTTGCAGGCAGTGCACTGTTGCCCCGCCTCAGACATGGCTGCATTGTCTTCCTGTTTCTCTGATGCTGGGCTTTCTGCAAAGCCATGGAAATCACTGAGCCTACGAACAGGCACAGCCTGGGAGGCAGGGTGGTTTATGGCCTTGGGGACACCAATGGGAGTCAGCGAACAAGCGCCCCCAACTCTCCATCCCGTAGAACAATTCTAATGCATATTCCACATGGCTCGTTGGCGGGTCTCTGGAGGGACAGTTATCTACACTGTAACCAGCTCAACCATTTACCTTTACTGGTTGTTTCCCTTCCTTGTCTCACTATCTTTACCCCCTTATTCTGGTTTCCTGGGATTATCTCTCCAAAATTACCTATACCTAAGACCTTGTCTCAGGTCCTGTTTCTAGGGGAATCCCAACTATGAAAGTTGACACTAGAAGCAGCCCTGGATAGTCCATCCTTCTCGTGGGTTTCTGGAACATCCTTTAGCAGTCAGATGGCAATAGGGACTCCATTGCAGGTGCCAGTAGGGGTGTGATAATGTCTGATATACTGAAGCATCTCAGTTAATGAGACTCTCACTTAGTGGATTGAGTGAGGTACAGTTAGAGGACAGACAATGCTGAAACCCAGGCCCTGGCATTGCTGATAAGGGAGGCAGAACTGTAAAGGACACTAAATGTGCAGTCTTGACAGGTCTCCTAAGCTCAAGTCAGGTCCCTGATACAGAAGGAATGGGACTCCGAGAATGAGATGGGGACACTTGGTGATGCACCTGAGAACACTGAACTCCCAGGCTCCCCTAAATCCCCATGACTGGCAACAGCAGACCTCTCCCCTTTGTTAGAGTAGATCAGCATCTTCTTGCTTGGACAAGAAACTTCACTGCCTTGCAAGATGATGCTTTCAAGATCTGCCCCAAACCTCTCACCTAGGTTCATAACTAGAGTCAGGTCTTAGCCTAGTTCAAGGGAAGAAGTAGCGTCCCTGCATGGGAAGAAATAGCTTATTGACTGTGAGCTTTGCAGGAGGATCTGTTAATATATGATAGTGGGAACTGGGGAATCTGTATGGAAGTGGAATTTGAGAGGTTGGACTCAGAGATGGGTGGAATATTGGCTGGAAGCAGGAGATTTATTAACATGAGGACACTCTCCCATGACTCAGGATTTAATGTCTGTCAGGGACTCCTGGAGCCAGTTCTGAAATGCTCCTCGAAGATGTCAGAATGGCCTTAGCAAAGCACTGAGGAAGATGTCAGGAGGCTCAGAGAAATGGGCATATTAGAATGGATTTATTACATGAAACCAGGAAACCCAAATGTACATACCCTGGGAGTACCAACAGGACACTCACCATTAAACTGATAAGCAATGACTGGTGAGGGAGGCTCTAGCGTCATCAAGCAGCTCAGTGGTGGCTGTCCTTTGTAGACAGAGCTGACAGGAAGGATGCAGCCATGGGACTGAGTTGCCTGTGTCAACAGGGATGAGATAGTTTGGACTAGCAGTGGTCCACCTCAACACACAGGGAGCTGTGGTGATGGATAACACACGACAGTGTTCCTGGGGATTTGATAGATAGGCGGTCAACTAGGGTATTCCATGGCCTGTATGACCAGGAAAAATAAAAACCTGGTTATCTAATGGCTAATATCATCCAAACCTGAGCCGGTTCTCAGGCCCAGAGCTCATCAACTGATGGGAAGACTGGGACTTCTGAGGAAGAGCCTGCAGTCCACCACAGCGTATACAATAACCACTCCCTTAACCCTTTCCCAAGGCAACCGTGACCATTCACTGGAGAAAGAGGAATGCCCAGCCCTTTGGAGGGCTATTGGATACAGGGTCTGAACTTTCACTGATGCTAGGGGACCTGCAATGCCATCAAAGTTCCCCAGTTACACTGGGGATATGTAGAAGCCCATGTTCCCTTTACAGCACATATAACAGGTCCAAAGACTCGCCTTGCGGTCATTTCTCTACCATCGTGCGCATCACTGGGATGGACACGCTCAGACGTTGACAGAACCCTCACATCGGTGCCTGCACCTGTGCGGGGAGGGTTTTTATGCTAAGAAGAGCCAAATGGGGCCTCCTGAGCCACCCCACCCCGCCTTCTAGACAAGATAGACAGTCAAAAGCTGTCCAGGTAGAACTGCAGAGATTAGCGCTACCCTCCAGCATCTAAAGGATGCGGGGTGGCCGTCTCCCTGCTGCCCTTTCGCACACCCGCTTGGCCCTTACCCTCGCTGAATTGATTTGCTGCTCTTGTTAGCAGAGCCTTGGCTGGTACTGCTATCGGAGGGACTGAAGCTCGCCTGATTTATCAGCACGGGATCCCACAAAAACATCATCTCGGACCAAGGGACTCATTTCATGGTGAAGGCGGTCAACATGGTCATGAGCCGTGTAATTCACTGTTCTACTATATAACACACTGTCTGGAGGCAGCTGGTCTGATTTAACACTGGAATAGCCTCTTCAAGGCTCAGAGAAGGGGCCGGTTTGGGACAAAAGCTTTGTGGGGTTGCCGCGCTGCCCTCCAGGATGCGGTATATGATGGAATCAACGGCTAACGTACGGTGCTGTGTCCCCAATAGCTGGAGCACGCGCGTCTGGGAAACATGGGGTGGGAGCAGGATTGGGGCCGCTCGTTGTCATTTCTTGTAACCGTCACGGAGAATGTGTGTTTCTGTTGCCACGAGCCTAGGCTCCGGTGCAGTAAACGGTCGGGTTCCTGTGGGGAACGTTGCTACCAGCAGATGCCCTAGGGCTCTGCTGCGAGTGTGCCTGGCCGCCGTGGGGTCTTCATGTCAGCAGAAGAGCAGGGAAAGAGCAGGTGAGGGTAATGGCCCACGGTTTTTACAAAGATCCAGGGTTGCTGCTACCTAATGAGGGCAAAGAAGACTTTTGACGAAGCTCAGGGATTCCCTGGGACATCTTTTGATGTTTCCACGCCTGCCGGTCGTAATGAACAGGCGGTGGCAGCAACCGCAGCCCGAGGGGGGCAAGGCAACCAAGGGCTTACACCCCTCAGGGAGCAAGCAGCCCCGGCCAGCTGGAGCACTGACCCGGGTGAAGGAAATACGGTGGGAGTGACAAAGAACGCAGATTACGAAGATCAGCCGTAGCCTCAGGAAGGCCGGTGCTGTGCCCTAAAGCACTGTTCCTGCCTGAAGAAGTTTTTATTTTAGAGATTGATGCCGGCTACATCTTACAACGTCAGTGACAAAAGGGCACCTGTTTTGGGTCCCGAGCAGATCTGAGTGCCACAAGGGGTGGACTGTAGCAGACACTCTCTGAGCCCCATGCAGCCTTCATTCTCTCAGTTGACCCGATTTCAGGGCAAATGAGTGGACAGCTCTGGGCACACCACCGGCATCTTACCTCGCTGCTTTTCTGACTCAGGGCTCCCCTGATGCCCGAGAGGCCTGCTCGGTCTGCATATGTGCAGAGTGGAGGCGCAGGGAAATGAACACCTCTGGGGGCCACCCTCGAACAATGGGGACAGGAGTCGGAGGCGCCCGCCCCAGCCTCCTTCCTTCTAGAGGGTAATTCTGAGGTCCGTTCTGCATGCTCAGAGGGTCCCGAGTTTTCTGTAGAAGCAACTAGCTCAACAATCTGCCCGCTACTGGCTCGCCTTCCTTTCCGTCTCCCCCTCACCCCCCTGCTATTCCCTTGCTCTGGTTTCCTGAGATCGTCTGGAGTAAATTGCCTGCCCCAGGGACCTTGTTTCAGACGCTGTTTAAAGAGGAACTTAACCACTCATTTTCTCCTTTGAGCCTGTATAATTCCTATTCAGATTTCCCCCATGTCACTTCCTCCCAAATTCTGCCCTGACCAACAAATCCGGGTGAGGGACCCTTCTCTTATTATGGCTACGCTCCTGGCACCCAATAGAGTGGCCTAGTCTATTAAAGGCTCTCGGTAAATATTTGTTGAAAAAATGGCTCTTCCAGTGAGTCTGCCCAGCAGGAGAAGAATTTCTGAAGACAATTGCGAGTGTTGCCACCCTCGGACACGAGGCTGCAGTCCCCGAGCCTGCCAGCGCCAGCTCCCAGTGTGGGACAGAAGTTCATTATCTGCTCATATCAGACTCTAATACACCTCGGCGAGGGGCCTCGGCGACTGGGCGGGCTAAGTGCTGCGCAGAACACCCCCCTCCTGTCCTCCTCTGCTCCCCTCCCCCCCCAGCCACATTAAGTGCGTAAGGAATGAGAATGGCAAAGAAATTGAATTTTATGAAAAAGTAATCTGCGGCTTAGAGAACAAACGGCGAGGGATTTGATGAGATGGGGGAGAGGATTTTAAGGGTCGTCAGAGGTAACGAAGGGACATGGGAGCCGACAAGGAGAGTCAGGCAGGAGAGTCATTCGATTAGGGAGGCGAAGACGGTGGTGGGGTCTTGCCCCCCTCTTCCCTTCTTTGCGTTTCCCTCCATTCTTTTCATTTCTTCTGTGGGCATTTTGTCTTCACGTTCACAGGGTGGAGGCAAGCGGACGAAGGTGGAGATGGCAGCAAGGAGGAGGAGAGGGGGGAGCAGAAGATGCTCAGAACGGAATAAATGACTCGGCCGGCAGATCAGGGCCGTTGGCTTCTGAAACGAATGAGGAGGGGAGGTGTGGGCTGGAGGGGGCGCAGGATGGGTGAGGGCCTGGGGCGCCGGCACAGCCACGACCCGCCCACCCCATTTTTGCCTTCTTGATGGCCTCCCTGGTAGTCATGGGCCAGTCATGGTGGGCGAGCCACACCGTTGGGTAAGTCAGAGTAGGGAGCGAGCAAGGCTAGGGTCTTGTTCCAGGGAGGAGAGCATATTCGTCACGTGTCCTGTGAAGTGTGAACCCCTCGTGGGGTGTGGATATGAGTGATCACGTTTACAAGGTTACAGTTTTCGAGGTGAGTGAGTAACGTGAGGCCCATAGAGGTTAGTTAGGTGAATTGCCGGGACTCCCAGCTGATGGCACAATCAGCTCAGTCACAGAAGACTGAGGCCGCCTGGATATACCACAGGAGCTGTGCCGAAGCCCCTGCTGACCAAAGTCTATGCCTGTGATTAGAAGCCGGTCAGTTTAGGGGTGTGACTGTGGGCAGGGCTGGCCTGTGTCCTTGGTGTGTTGCTCGCAGTCAGCCAGCCTCCCTCATATGCCTCCACATACCTCGCCTGCCTCCCAGCAGTCCCCTATGGTTGCGTCTTCTCCAGGCGTCTCAGGCCCCCTCCCCGGGCCTCGAGTCTGTCACATACCCACTCCCCACACCATTTGCAAACAGCTAAGTGTAGCGCAGCTTGAGCCTGATGCTTGGTGATGATGAGTTTCCCAGCAGGGAAGGGTTTGCTTTGCGGAGACAAGACTGAAGCAGCAACATTAAATCTCCCTGCTTGTCCACACTCAGAGCTGCGAGGAGGCCAGCCAGCCATCACTGGGAAAGCTGCAACGGGGCAGAGCCGGTGCCAACAGAAACCCTGGGGGGTTAAGTGCCCAATAGAGACGCCCAAGCAGGCCTGATGGAGGTGGTTATGTGTGTGGTCCTTAATAGGCAGGCAGAATGGAAATGACCGAACCACAGAGGGAAGGGGAGCTGGACTGGGAAGCAGGGGGCCTGGCTCTGCCACCCAGTCATGGAACGAGTTTATGCTTCAGAGTCTTAACTCAACTTTTTTTCTAATGGGAGAGGAGAATGGAATTGCTATTAACTCCAGGTAAACTAGTGTTTAACTAGCCAACAAAGTCACGGGCTACTCTAGGAAAGGGGCTGTATTTTTAGCATAGTCCCTGCAGACAGAAGGGACTCAGGGATTTATTTGTGACCGTGCCTCCTGGAGCCCCTATTCTAACGGGGAAGGAGACATTAATTGATAATCACACATATCTATATCATTACAACCACGATCAGTGCTGCGAAGGAGAGGGGTGACTGTACAGATGGCGTTATATGGAGATATCATTTGGACTGTATGTTTGGGACGGCTCTCCCTGAGAAGGTGATGCTGAAGCTGAGATAAAACTTCCAGGGGATGGAACCAGAGTGCCCTGAGGTGGGGAAGAGCTCGTCTAGGGTGAGGAACGTGCACAAGGCCTGTCATGGCGACAGCACAAGGAATGAGGGGTCACTGCCGAGGAGGAGGCAGGGGAGGCCGCTGGCACCGGGAGTGGTCGGGCCTGGCTGACAGCAGTGAGGTCGGGAAGGAGAGGGAGGAAGGGGAGGGCGACGGTGGGATTGTCCGAGGTGCTGACGGCGAACTCCGGCAAAGGCACCGGCGAAACCGTGGGTGTGGTGAGAGGGAAGCTTTGAGTGGTTGTGGCTTCAGAGTAGGTGGGCAGTGGCCCCTCTCCCTATAAACCGTCCAAGTCACTCTTCCCCTGACCTTTGTGTAATGTGACACTTCAGTGTCCCTGACAGTTGTCCATTCTGAATATTTTATAAACGTACCTCCCTTCATCATCATCTGAGGGAGCTAGGAGCAGGAAAGATATTTCTGCTGTAGGAAGGCAGAAAAATAAGAACCTAGTGATTTTTCTCATAAAGAAAGTGAGGGGCTTAGCCCTAGCTTGTTTGGCTCAGTGGTTAGAGCATCGGCCCGCGGACTGAAGGGTCTTGGGTTCCATTCCCGGTCAAGGGCACCTATCTCGGTTGCAGGCTTGATCCCTGGCCCTGGTCCGGGCATGTGCAGGAGGCAACCAATCAATGTGTCTCTCTCCCATGGATGTTTCTCTCTCTCTTTGTCTCTACCCACCCTTCCACTCTCTCTAAACAATTAATGGAAAAAATATCTTCAGGTGAGGGTTAACAAGCAAACAAATAAACAAACAAAAAACAGACAGAGAGAGGGGCTTGGAGCCATGAACTAATCATCTCCTTCCATCTCTTTACTCATCCATTTGCAGACTCCAGAATCATAGGACACAGGGGGGCTCTGTCCCGGTTATGAAAGAGAAACCTAAAGCCCACTGGAAGGGGACAGAAATGAGCAAAGTGAGTCAGGTGTTAGAAAACTGAGAAACACACTAGGGAGAGGTGAAGACTGAGGAAAACTGGAGGGTGCACATACGACTAAATGAACAGTGGTAACACAGTACCACATGGTTGCTGCCATGGAGGGATGTGGGCCCAGAGCTGTCCCATATTCTAATTTTCAAAGAGATACTAGAAATTTGTATTTATAGATGAAATTTCCAGTTGTATAAAATCAACAAATAATTGAATTAAAAATCCCCTGCTCTTACGAGCCATACAATACACATCTGTGGGGCCAGTGGGCCTCCAGTTTGCGACCTTTATGGTGGTCTACTCCCCTCATATGGTGGACGGATACCTGGGTCTAGAGAGAGATGTAGCTTGCCCAAGGTGTCAGAGAATGCACTTCATCATGGCCTAGAACATACATCCTCCAGCTTGGAGTGCGAGGCTCAGTAGACACAACGGATGTGCTCAGAAGACATGGTTCCAGCTCTGGGCAAGCTTGTGGTCTGGCGGGGCGCAGGCCCATCCCATCCAGGATGTAGTGCGATCGATAGCTTTTAGAAGTTGGAATTAAGGAAGCACAGAAGAGGCACCCCAGAACTTTCTGGCACAAAAATTCCAATGGGGTAGAGCTATTCAAAGAGCTTTACAGTTTCCTAACAGGCAAAAGGCTGTTTGCTGCTCAGGGACCCAGCCTCTGAGGGGAATCTGTGAAGGCAGGAGGTCCGGAGGCCAAGGATCACTCCACTCCTTGGAGCCTGGGATGCAAGAGTGCAGGAGGGGCTCTTCCATTGGGCCTGGCAGAGGCATGGCTGCGTCTAGCTATTTATAGCCCCCCTCTCTGCCACCTAATTGCACCGTCAGTGCTTGGTGTCGCAGGGCCAGGGTGAGGATGGATGGGTTGCAGTTATGGGCTTAATGGCCGCAGTAAAGTGTGGTTTTTACAGTGTTAAATAGCCCGCCCACCATGCTTGGGGCCAGGAGCTCAGTGCATCGAGGCTGGGTTTTGAGAGTGGCTTGAGAAGGGGCTCCCCGTGAACCTGCTCTGTCCCCTGCATCTTCTCCCCAATCTAGGCAGTAAAGCTCTGTGTTGGAAAAATGGTCCAGGCACTAGTCTTTTTTCTCTCCTCTCTCTGGGTGTCTGAGCCAACTGGAAGCTCTGGAAGGATAGGGGCTGTGCCCTTACCAACAGAATGGGGCTCCCAAGGCAAGGGCTCTGTCTCCCCAATCCTGGAGGACTCCCACTGGGCAGAGCTTCATACCCCTCATCCTATGGGATACTCCCAGGATAAAGCTATATCTCCCTCATTGGATTTGGGGCTCCCTAAGACAGGGCATATCCCTCCTCCATCAGACTGTGATTTCTCTAAGAGCATGTGTTCTGTCTCCCCACCAGAGTCCTGGGGGCAACGACTCCATTCTTTGGTCCTTTACTTCTCTAAGCCTCAGCTTTCTCATCTATAAAATGGACTTTCAGCACCCTTCTGTAGGACTTTTTTTTTTTTTAGGCCAAGGGTGGGGAAAGCAGGAATGGATGGAGATGGGCAAAGGGCAAGAAAAGGGGGACACCTGCAGTTATGTCAACATTAAACATTTTTAATTAAAAAAAAACAACACAGTAGACTTGCAAATACCTCTAAAATATGATAAGACATTGTCCCTGCTTTCAGGGAGTATTCAGGGGTGATAGGGGAACGTTAGACTCTCCTAACACAGGGCGGACTGGGATTACGAGTCTGATAAGGAGGTCAGTGGCCTGGGAACACAGAGGAAGGAGACCGTTATTGTTGTGGGTATGGAGGAAATCAGGGAAGCTGCATGGAGGAGGTGGGTATTTGAATTGAGCTTCGAAGACTACATAGGATTCCAGTAGATGTGTTGACTGTCCTTGGATGTCTCTCAAATTCACTCTTCCTCCCCGTGCTCACTGCTCCTCTTACCTGTACCAGTCCTGTGGCCCCTTAACACTTGCGCGTCACTCTGTCTCTTGTCTCACCCTCCGCTCAGCTGCCAGAGGTGGCCCTGTATAATGCTCTTTGGCACTGTGCGACCCTGAGGTCCTGTGTCTCACCACTACTCCCCTCCTCTTCACTATCCAGCAATCACGAACGGCTCCAACTCCCCAAATCTCTGTGCTTTTTATGACTCTGAGCCATTGCACGTGCCATTGCACATCCCTTTGCTTAAAACACCCTTCCCCAGGGTCCTTAGCCACCTGCTAGACTTCTCTGCATCCTTCGGGACCCGATCCTGCGCTGCAGGCACCCCTTTCAGCTCACTCTCTCCCACTGCGCCCACCACACTGTACTTTAATTGCTTCGTGGTGAGATGGTCTTTGCCTGTTGTACCAGCCAGGGGCTTGTTAACTTCATCCTACTCAGCATCTCATTAGTAGTACCAACTGACCAATTGTAGACACTTAATACATATTGAGGGAACAGATGACTACGTTTCTAAGTGGCATTCCAGCCTGGGCCAACGCTGGGCGGAGGGACAGCTTGGAGCTGGTCTCTGCGGATGGAAGGGAGGTAAGGGAGGAAGGTGGAGGCTGAAGCCCTCTAGGTCCTCGCCCTCTCCCCGGGGAGGGACCTTTTAGCCCCCTGCCCTAGGCTGGGGGGTGGGGTGGGAGAGGCTGGGAGCCTGCCCAGGGTCTGCCCGGCCCCCCCAGCCTAGCCTTTCTCATTGAGATTCCTCCCAGAGACAAGGGGAGGGGAGATGACTCAGGGGCGGTAGCTCTCAGATGTATCCTTACCCAGCACAGGGCGCCTGCCAGCTGCCCATATATCAAGGGCTCTGTCGTCTTGTTGCTCACTGGGAAGGGAAGTGGGGGAGATAATTGTGTCTCCTTGGGAAGAAATATGGGCGCAGGCAGCAGCCTCTTTCTTTCAGCTTTGGGAGAAGAGCTGTCTACTCAGCATCCTTCCCCGGGGTGGGGGTGGGCTAGGAAGAATGTTTAACCCTTTCCTTCGAAGTGCCCTCTGCAAAATCAATCCCCAAAGGCAAATAGTGCCTGAGGATTTGGGATCATTCAAACAGGCGGCTGGGGGAGAGTTCTCGGAGGGCAGAGAGCAGGTGGAGGAACCAGGGGGCCCAAGGGGGCAGTCAGCTACTCAGGACCAAGTGTCAACTTAGACAGTGGCCATCGTGTCCATTTCAGTCTTTCATTCCTATCCCAGTGTCTTTGTGGATTCTCCTGTTCTGCCCAGAACTGGACGTCTCTGGGCATCTTCTTCCTGTTTTGCCCACGTAGGAGCCTTTTCTGATTTCTCATGGGCCAAGGCCAGAGTCTGGCTCAGCAGGTACAGGAGGGGCCCTTGCTCTGAATCAGGCAGCCACCCCCCTCTCCATCACTCGATTAACTTGATTTCCAAACGAGCTTAATCATGCCACCCTCCTTCATGGCCCCAATCTGCAATTTCCACTAATTAATGATTGCAAATTGTTAAGTAGGGAACCACTCAGTGCTGTTATTATTAATGGCTGGGAGCGGACCTAGATGGGAGTGTGGGGGAGAAGGGTCATTAGCCTTGTGCTAAGGGAACGTGTGTTGGGGCCAGGGCCAGAGGTCCATGGGGAGGGCAGAGTCAGGGCACAGCAACTCCTGAGTCCTATCTGCCCCTCACTAACTTGGATGGTAGGGAGGTTTGAGGCTAAATGACATTTGCTCAGTGGTGGCTGCAGGGTCCTGGGCACCAGGGTTGGGAACTGAGGGAGGTGGTGGTCAAAGCTATTCGTAGAAATGGTACATTGCGAGATTGCATAGGGCCCAGTGAGTGGGAGCAGTGACATGACCCAGCAGGGGGGCTGGTGGGGGCTGAGGGAAGAAGGCTGGCCCACCAGCATGTGCTGAGATCAGGCTCCAGGTGCTCAGAGTTCCCCCAGCAGTTCATGAAACACCCACAAGTATCTGGGCTCCAAGGCACCCTGCATTACACGCCTAAGGATGTGACTCCAGGGCTGCCAGAGGCTGAGGGGATGCAGTAGTTTATTCTGCCTGGGAGAAGCCTGGAAGTCTCATGGAAAAGGTACTATTTGAGTAGGAGCTTCTGTGGATGGGGAAGACCTGACTGGTGGTGAGGGAGGGAAGGACATTTCAGGAGGAGCTTCAGCAAAGCAAATGGGTGTTCTGGCAGCAGCCAGTGGTCCAGCACAGCTGGTGTGTGTGTGTGTGTGTGTGTGTGTGTGTGTGTGTGTGTGTGTGTGTGTGTGTGTGATAACCGGTGGAGAGCGAGGCATGAGAAGGTGAGTGAAGGTGGGCTTGGAGAGGTGGCCAGCAGCCAGTTTGGAGCTGCAGCCTGGGCCGGTGGGTACAGGTGTGGCCTCTGCAGTCACACCCACAGAGGTTTGAATCCAGCTCTGCCACTTAGGGACTGTGCTCTGGGGCATGTTGCTTAACTTCTCTGAGCCTCATTTCCCTTATCTGTCAAATGGGGACAACAGCAGTACCTGTCTCACGATAAAAGTTGCTGTAATGTAGTTCCTATAAAGTGCTTAGAGCAGTGCCTGTCATAGAGAAGGTGCTCTTTGGATGTTACCTATTTTTATTATAATTATTCCCTAGTAATTATTCTGTAGCACCACTGCAAGATTTTCCAAGGGAGAAACACATGATCGGAGACACAAGGGACAGAGTGCCCAGAAGGGCATCCAGAAATGGAAATGTAGGGGGTGTTTGGGATTTGACTATGACGGGGGGTCAATCCTGGTATTTATTAGGCAGGGGCCAGAGACGCTCAATGTCTTGTAATGTGCAGGACACCCCGATCAGTGAAGAACCGTATCCCCCGCTATGCCAGCTGTGCCCCTGTGGGAAACGCAGCTTGGATGGCTAGCTCTGGCTTGAAGAGTATGGAGGTCACCTTCAGCCCTTGGTCCACATGACCGTGTGCTGGACTGATTGTCTAGCAATGCAAACTTGCCCGTGTCCCTCTTTCTTTCCCCTCCCCTCCCCTCCCCTCCCCTCCCCTCCCCTCCCCTCCCCTCCCCTCCCCTCCCCTCCCCTCCCCTCCCCTCCCCTCCCCTCCCCTCTCCTCCCCTCCCCTCCCCTTCCCCTTCATCTTCCCCTTCATCTTTTCCTCCCTCACTCTCTTTCAGTTGTGCTCAATACTGTTAAATTCTGGGGATACAGAATTTACAGGGGTGAGTGGTATTTAGGATCTAGAGGGGGAGACAAATGAGCTATGACGGGAAGTGCAGGTGCTGTGGGAAAATTTAGAAGCGTATCTAACCCAGACCTTCGAACTACAAGGGACAGATACCCACTCGCGCTTCTGCGGCATGCGGAGCTCATTGTAAGGCCACAATAGCAGGGTCGACAGGAATCCTGTGGGAAGTTCAGGATTCAGGCATCGCAGTCATTAGATGTGGGAAAAAAGTTGGGGTCCAAGGTGACTATTGGATCAGTTTTCTTGCTCCCGCAGTATCTCTGAGCATTGCCGGGGTGTCCCGCAGTATCTCTGAGCATTGCCGGGGTGAGACATCATGAGTATGGCTCAGCTGTTTCCCACATGGTGGCTTCTCTCTGGGCCTGTCTGCTTCTCCTGTTAGCAACAGCTTCCCCCTCCTCTTTTCAACATCTGGATGCCTCCTAGTTTCTACTTCCTTGTAACTTTAAGTCCCTCCTGGTCGCCAGCAGCCTCATGGACTTACCAACTTTGTGTATTTTCCAATTCAAATTCTGCAAAGAGACACTGACTAGCCGAGGCCAGCCTTTTTAGGGGAGGGCTTTCCCAGGTGGCCACCTCTGAGGACCCCACACTTGGTCCAGTCAGCTGTGACCTACCTGGTCAGGTGGCGTATGCCCCCTGCCTCGGCACAGTGGGCTTCAGTGGCTTGTCTGAGACACTGGGCCTTGGGCTTCAGGCCCACACAGCCCATTCTTTCTGAACAGTTAGTCTCATAGCAGCCTAACAGGGCTCCACAACCACATGCACCATGGTGAGTGTTTCTGCTCTAAGAGTGACAAGGACCCAAGTGGGACCCATGACTGAGGTGAATTCAGACGACCTCTTTATGAGCTCCCCTCCCACCTCTCCCAAAGCTTCATTTTTCCTACAGCTTGTCTAATTCATGCTGTCCCTGATGGTGATACTCTGGATTGTCATTCTGGCCATATTTCGCCTTGATTCGACTGGTACAAAGGCCTGAAGAAGCGGGACAGGGGACAATTTTCCAAGGCCCCGGTTCCTCCCTGGTGGGGCTGTTTATTCCTGGAATGTGATGTGGTGGAAAATACACTTCAGGGGCAAGTAGTGGCTCTATCCTTTACCAGCGTGACCTTGCACAAGTCAGACAGCCTTCTTGAGTCTCAGTTTCTCCATCTGTAAAATGGGAGTTACAGTGCTGACCTTCATCGGTATGACATGGAGGTGGCGGTGTGACCAAAAGCATTTGACGACATGATCCCACCAGGCCTGCAGCATGAATTTTGGACTGATGAAGCTGGGCGGAAGGAGTTGAAGGGTGGAAGGGGGTGGACCTGTCTCTTCCTCGGGGCTTCCCCCAATCCTTTCTTCCACCTGTCATTTATGTTCCTCACTCAGCTCCTCCAAGTGGCCCACCTGCCCCTCTAGCCCCGCTGCAAACGCAGTGGCTCTGCTCTGCGCTGCAGGCTGCGTATATCTCTGCTCACACCCGCTCCCTCTGCACAGAAGGATTTTCATAATTCCTCCCGGGCCTGGAACCAACTGCGCTTCTAATTTCCCCCAAATGCACTCCCATAAAGCTTAATATTCACCGTCTCCTTCCCGGTTTCTCCGGCTCACTATTCTTTCATTGCTGTGTGCTTTTCTCGACTCCTCCCTTACCTTTGGTTCCATTGCTGTTAGGATTTATGGCGCGGTGACTCCACAGACCCCATTCTCACTTCTGAAGTCTCCAGGAGATGGGTGGACATGTGGAAGAATTTTCTGACATCAGGTGTCACCAAAGCATCCTTCTGACAAGATGATTGGAGGGAGACAGATGCTGGTCTGCTCACAGGTCTCAGGGGAGCTGGGGGTGTGTGGAAGGGGAGCTGAGTGGGATTCAGGACTCTGCCTGGTGGATTTAAAGGCAACATTGTTTTTCGATTATTAATTCTCCTCTATTGCTGTTGGGTAACTTAAAATTCCTTCAAAAATTTTTGACACTAAACAACTCTCAGGGGTAAAACCCCCATCCCAATTGAACAAGAATCCATTGTCACCTCTCCTCATCTCCCCCAGCCTTTGTTAATACATCCACTTGCTTTGCTTGGTTGTAACCAACCTGTGAAGACATTTCCTGCTTTTCCCACTTAACGGTATTTTACACGAATGTTTCTATTGTATCCACTTAGTCTACAGAGCTGTCATTTTTAATAACCACAGCACATTAATATGACTACAGTTTGCTTACTGCTATTGTGAGGCATTTGGGCGGCGGCCAAATTTTCAATCTTGCAAACAGCTTGGTGGCCGTGAACATCTTCGTCAAACTTCTTTTTTCTCCCCTTTGCATCATTTCCCGAGGGTTGACCCCACCAGGAGAACACCAGGTCAAAGGGCCTGGACAGTTTTGTGGCTCGTGTTCCACACTGCAGACGGCTTTTCCTGAGGACAGGCCAGCATGCACTCGGAGGGAACCGTATAGCGGGGAGGACTTCTGTTTCTTAGGGCCGGGGTCTGCCCCAACTGGCCGTGTGACCTTGGGCAAGTCAGTTTCCTTCTCTGGACCTAGGTTTTCTTGTCTGTAAAATGGAGTCGGGTGAGATGATCTGTGATGGGCCCCTTGCCTGCAGACTGGCTTGATTGGTGGACACTGGGGTCTCAGTGTCCTCAGTGAGGACAATGCCAGGAGGATCTGCTGGTTGCAGATGGATTGTGTGGGCTGGGGGTTGTGCTGGGTGCTGGGGAGATGCAGCATGTCCATCCCAGGCTGTGCTTGCCCGGTGCCTACCATTCAGCTGTACTGGCTCTTTACACTTGACATTTGTGGTTGACATGCCTGCCGCGCTGGGTGATGAGTTTTGAATTTCATCCCTGGGCATATGGGAAATGTTTGGGAGTCAGACAGAACTGGGTTTGAATCCAACCTTGATCCTCGTGGCTTTGTGGGATTTGAGCAGATGACTTCATACCTTGGAACCTCAGTTTCCTTATCTGTAAAATGGGAATAAAAATACTTACCTTATTAGGTTGTTCCAGAGAGCTGAATGAGATAATGCATATAAAATGCTGTGACTGGCCCCCTGGAGCACCTCATATTGGCAACATTTTCAGGGACCTTGTGCTGTCCTCAGTCTGGCCTGATGCTTCCCGAGTGAGATGGCCACAGCCCACGTTGTGACTGCTTCCTCTCCTCTGAAGAGGGAGCATTGGGCAGGGTCCCGCACGGTGCCTGGGAAGGGCCTTATCTTCCTTGGGGGGCAGCCCAACCCTCGCCTTTCCTGGATTCTGTTCATCACAGCCCCGAGCTGGGCTGACCCTGCTGGCCCTCCTGCTGACCTCCCTCTCCTCTGTGCTCTGCGATGCTCCCAGAGGCTCTGGGTTCGGGGCAGTTGGAGAAGTCAGAACCTAACGGGGCTCAGCCAGCACGAAGGTGGCCTGTGCTAGATTCTCTCCTGTCTCCACCTCCGATTCCAGCCTGAGATCTGTGCTCCATCCATACCTCCTCCTTGTCCTGGAGCCTTTCCCCAAACTTCTAGCTTTCAGAAATGGGATCCCTTGGAACTCTCTCCAGCTTCTTGGAGCACGCTGAGCCCATCCTTGGAGCCAAGCCCCTGCTGCTTGTGACTTGCCCGTCCCCCCTGCCTTGGCTACAGGCTCGCAGCCAAGCTCTGCTGGGTCCAGCTGCTTGGGCTTTCCCCTCCATTCATCACGCCTTTGGGTTTCCCCAGAATGCTTGTCCTGCCGGTGCCTCTCTCCCTCCTTGACCCTGCCATGGGATTACCTGGCCGGGGAGAGCCTCCCAGGGGAAGCCCACCCACTGGGAGATCGAGCCAGGGCCCCAGATTTGACAGGGTGGTACCCTCTCTTGCACAGTGAACCATGAAAAATGTTGGGGGACGAGCAGGAGGGCTTCTGGATCTGGGGACCACGGAGGACTCTGTGGCAAGTTGCCAACAGCACCGGCAGCCCCTCCCGTGCTGTTCTAATGCCCAGACAGGAGGAAGGTTTGCTGCCACGTACCAGGAACTGTGCTAAGATTCACATTTTCCCTTCCTTCCCACGTGCTCACCCACGAGCCCGCTTTTACCTGCCTCCTGCTCCTCTCACAGAACCAGCCTCTCGTGAGTGCCCACCTGCACCCAGGGCAGGACTGAGAGGGCGCAGCGGCCACTGCTGCCCTTGGGAAGTTTTCACCAGGCCTGGCCCACCGCCTGTTTGTGTGCATAAAGTTTTATTGCAATGCAGTCATGCTTGTGAGTTTCTGCAGGGTCCGTGGCCATGTTCCCTCGGCAATGGCAGGGGTGAGCAGTTGTGGCAGAAACTGTATGGCCCGTCAAGTGTGAAGTACTCACTGCTGGCTCTTTAGTGTCTAGACCGAATGTTCGGGAAGCAATCAGAGCCCCCTTTCTATTCAGGGACTTGATGTGGGATGGCTGTGAGGGCCACATGTCCCCAGGAGGGCCAGGCTGGGACTAGCAGCTCCAGTGCAGACCCTCCCACCTCCCCATCCTCCAGTGGAAGGCTCCCTAATGAGATGGGCAGACCCCCGGGATGGGTGGCAGCCCCAGGCAAGGACACGGGCTCACTCTCCACTGGAGCCTAGGGCCTCCCCTACTAATTCGCACTCACTTTCTTCTTCTAGAGGGGAGAGGACTTTGGGGAAGGATCTGCCCTAGTCCAGCCCTGTCCTTTCCTCCCCCCTTATCAGATTTATGGCAGTCAGGAGCACCTTGGAAAGGAGCCTAAGCTGCCAAGTCTCTGAGTCAGTGTCTTTTTCGGTTTCAGTTTGTCCACCTGTAACATGGAGACAGGAAGATTCCTGGGTTCTTGGAATGTAGACTTTATTTGCAGCCAGGGTGGCTGTTATTGCAATTTTTTTTTGTTGGGGAGCAGTGGGGACAGGGCCTCTTTACCCTGAGATCCCTGGTTTTTCCTACAACAAGCTGAAGACAGAAACTCTTGTTCCTAAAAAGTGTCTTCCCAAGTCATGGAAACAATGCAATTAGCAGCCTTTTCATTCAGGGTGTTAATTAACTTGTTTTTTCTGAATACACCTTCTTCTAGGTACAGCCTATCATCTCTGGGGTGCTGGCAGGGGGAAGACAATTAGATCCTCATTACTGTACAATTAATTATGACTTCAAAACTGCTGGAGGAGGCTGGGAGGATTCCTCCGCGACACCCGCCCCAGGAAGGGGCCTGTCTTACATGAGTAGGCGAGTAGGTGATGAGCTGGGCCTTGCCTGGGGCACTGGAGAAAAGGCTACGGAGCCTGGCTCAGGGCATTGCAGACAGGCGGATGTGGACACCTCGCTCTCTTGTCAGGAACTTTCCGTGGCTTCCTAGTCCTTTACCAAGTCAAGCCCAAACTCCTTCCTTGAACATTCAAGGCCACCTATTAACAGGAAAACCCATCTTTCCAGAGTTACTTCCACCACAACCACTCATAGTCCATGTCCCCAGCAAGCTCAGGACTTGTGCTATTTGAATGCACCTTCCATGCCTTTGCTGACACTGTTTCCCCACATGGGAAACGTCTTCCACTTCCACCTGCTGGAAAGCTCTGTCTTTTAGCTTGAATGGCATGATCATCAATGAAAATACCCTCTCCTCCCTGGAGCCTCTCCTGAAGGCGAGAGGGGTCTTAGAGAGAGAAAGGGCTTTGGATTCAGATAAACTTGGACTCAAGTAATTAACATCCCAGAGCTTCAGTCCCCTACCCTATGCAAAGAGGACCCCAAGGCCTGCCCCACAGATAGTGTGTGCCCAGTGCTCAGCCCAGGCGAGTGTCCTTTGTGCACGTCAATGCTCCAGCATTGCCCCCAGCCTCTGCCCCTGCGGTGATGACCACATCCCACCTGGGTCAGGTGCGCTGCTGTTTTCAAACTACCTTCCCATTCTTTTTCCTCCATGTTCTTTTCCTCAGTCCCCTGAGGGGGGCAGCTGCACCCTGGACACCAAGCCTCAAAGGGGGTCTGAGGTGGTGGTTCTCAGTGAGGGCAATATCACTCCCTAAGGTGGTGGTGTGGGCCGCCACCATGATTTGGGGGCACCCTGGCATTTAATGGGCAGGATTAAAGATGCGACATGTCTGCCAGATGTCACATAGGTGAGACACCTGTGTATATTTGTCTGAGGCTAAAATTTCATTCCATGTGACATATATATATATATATATATATATATATATATATATATATATATGGAAGATTAGACTTTGTGTTTTTTTTTTAAACATCACCCAAGGAAATGTTTTCCATTGCTTTTCAGAGAGAGTAGAAGAGGGGGAGAGAGAGAGAGAGAGAGAGAGAGAGAGAGAGAGATCAATTGGTTGCCTCCCACACGGGAATTGAGCCTGCAACTGAGATACATGCCCTTGACTGGAACTGAACCCGAGATCCTTCAGTTCACAGGCCGACGCTCTAACCATTGAGTCAAACCAGCTAGGGCGAGGCTTTGTTTTGATGAGCATTTTACTAGGAATTGTTTACCAGTTGGAAAGCCACACCATGGGTGGTAATGCTGCTCACGGGGCCTCAGTCCCAAGAAGACCCCGCCTGATCCACCAGCACCTGCAGGTTTCGTGTCCCTGTGTGCTCAGGTACAAGCACTGGACTCCTTCGTGTGTCTGCGTTGGTGGTTGTGCTCAGGCATTCACCGAAACACGTATTATTTTATTATAATCTTCCCTTATATATTTCTCCTTTATATTACAATTAGGGCATTTAAAATTATACATGGAAGTAGGTTATATTCTCTTTGAATTTCATTTCTTTTCAAGGGGGCATTTCAAAAGGTTTATTATAAAAAAAAGATGATGGTAAACCCAAGACTAGTCCAGCTTTGAAAAATTCCTGCTTGGGCCCAGTCCCTGCTTGATCAGGGCCAGGGACCAGGTGGCAGTTCTGGAGGCTGCTGGGGGGCCATGTAGTTGCTTCAAGTCTCCCCTCCCCTGCCCGCTGTGCCTCCGCTGCTGTGTGTGTGTGGGGGGGGCATGCCTGTGCTCCTGAGTGGCAGGAGTGTGTCTGTGTGTGGCAGAGTGGGCCCTGTGACAACATACACCTGCCCCCATGGAACACCTGCTTCTGCCTTACCAGTGGGGGCTGGGCTGTCAGCAGCTGTCAGCTGTCCCCATCCGTAGTCTTTCAAACAAGAGGGAAATGTTTGTTCAACTTCAGGGGGAGCCCACCTCACAGCCTTCCTAGTCTCAGTCATTCCAGCTAAAGGGAGGCCTCTGACCCTGCTTGCTCCCACAGGATCCGCCCCTCCCCAGACCACTCACCCAGGTCCCTTTTCTCGTCACACCCCTGGATCCATGTTCCACCTCCTCCCAGGTAAGCCCTTTAGCCAGATAAGGGATCACTAGGGCTCCAGGCTTAAGATGAGCTAAACCAGGAGGAACTCCCCACCCCCACCACATCTGGACTTTGGGCAGCTCCTGTCACCTCGCTGAGCCTTAGTTTCCCCACCAGCAAACCAGGTGTTCCTCCCACACTCACATTTCTCTAGCCTACGACTTTTTCTTCTATTTCAAATACTCCTCTCACATCCTTCACCACTTTCTTGGGCTCCCTGTAGCTCATGGGGTAAATTAATTAGAGAATAAATAAAGTGCTTCCGGAAGAATAGTGCTTCTTCCTGCACCCGGGGCCAGCCCTGCTCTGCCAGTCCTTCTCCTGGCTATGTTTGTGATTGCCGTGGAACGTGACTCCTAATAGGAAGCTAATGTCCCGGAACAGCGGTGCCCGCCTTTTGGGAGTGCAGGGCCCTGTTCACCCCATAGTAAATTAGCTGGTGGCTCTGAGGTGATGTGGGAGGGGCTTGCAGCCTCATTGCTTATCAGTTTTCAATCTCCAAACAGTGAGATGTTTGCCTTGGAATTTGGAGAGCAGGTTGCCAGGCCATGCTGGGAATATCAGTGTGTGTGTGTGTGTGTGTTTGGGGATGGGCTATGGAATGGGAGTGATTTACACAATTGCCTGAGAATGATGACCTTGAACGCCTTCTCAGGCCTGGGCCTGAACAGGGTCAAGGTCCTGCCCTGTGGCCCATCATCTGGGGGTGGAGACCAGCCATGAGGGACTCCTCCTATGTCCAGGGCTCCTGGGCCTGGGTCCTCTCTGAAGAACAGAGCCTTCCTCTGCGGCTGCAGCTGTGGAGCCCAGGGCTGTGGTTTGGGGGTGATGGAGCAGTTTGAAGGGATTGTCAGTGGCTGGGTCCCTAGTGGCTGGGGCTATAGGCTGCTTGAAGCGGATGCCCTGATCTTCCTTTGCAGATGATCTCCACAAATTTCAATCAGGAAGCTTCTTCCTGATCACCTCTTGGAGGCAGCAAGAAAGAATGGAGGGGAGGCCCCTCCTATGAAGCCCAGAGGCTGGGAGATCAGTTCCCCTAATTGCCAGTCTCATATTGGAAGGCACACACCTCTACAAAAAAATCATTTGTTATTTATTTGTTGTCGAAATTCCAATTTACCTGGACACCCTGTGTTTTTCTTTCCAAAACCTGGCAAACCTGGAAGGTCACCAGGTCCATTGAAAATGGGCTCACTTGGGTGACGCTCTTTGTCCTTGAGCGTGGCTAGGTGTGCTTCTGAACTTGCTCATTTGTAAATGGGCTCCATGATGACAAGGTGGGAGGGTGAGGAAGACTAGATTCTAAGCCCTGGGCAACAGCCTCCCAGCCCCCTCTTCCGCTCTGAGTGTGTTCCATCAGCTCTGACAAGGACAGGGCCTCGGAGGCCAAGGCCTCGGAGGTCACACAGCTTCCCAAGTCGGGCTGAGCCTTCTCTTGGACAATCGATCCTTCAAGCTGGGGCTCAGGCACCTGTGTGATTGACTAGCTATGAGGTGACTCCTAGTCTCAGCTGGGACAGGGAAGGGAAGGCCCAGTCCAGCATCCTCACTGCACCGATGAGGGCACAGAGGCAAGGCCACGTGGTGAACCACGGCTGAGCCAGCTCTCAAGCCTCCAAGCTGGAGTTACAGGACGTTACTCCTGTCGCCTTTGACCTAGGGCAGGGGGAACTGTGGAGACAGGCTCTGGGCAGAACAGGCCTTGGGAGGGCCTGCTTATCTTAACGGGATCTCTCCCAGGCCCTTCTGCTGGCATTAGGGCAAGATGGAGTCAGGTGTGGGGTGGAAAGATGAGGCGTCTGGGTCTTTGAGGCCAGGGCTGTGCAGAAAGTTCAAGCCCTTCATCTCGCCACTGCCCTTCCTCTCCCCAGCCTGGATTCACTGCTCGTTCTCATCTTTAAATCCTTGACATAGAGCATCATAGCTCAATCATGCATGCCCAGTGTCTAGTGCATTGCATGTAATAGGTGCTCAGTAAGTAGCTGTTTAATGGAGGGATGAATGGATGAAAGGACACTGGAGTTAGAGTCAGGAGACCCGTAGTCTTGCTGTGGCTGTGTATCTTAGGATGTATCACTTAACCTCTCTGCCCCTTAATTGTCTACTCCCCAAAGCTGTTAACACATGCATACGATCACCAAGATGACTAGTTATTCCCTTGTTTATGTGTTCTCCTTGGCCCTCAATCCTTAGCACATTACCTCCCTTTCACCTAACTGCAAGGAACTGCAGGAGAACTTGTGGTCACATTCTATGTGGGTCTTGTCTTCCAAAACGGGAGAGGTCAGAGGCTCTGCCACCCTTCCTCTGTGATCACCTGTTCACTGAAGTCCCCCGTTTGTGCCTCCAGCTCATCTTCTCTACTAAGCTAGTATAAGACCCATCCATCCGTTACCTGAAACTCAACACAGCAGAATCCAAACTTGGCATCTTTTTCCCCCAAACCTGCTGTCTGCCCCTCAGCGCTTCTTTTCCTCAAAGAATGGCTCTACTGTTCACCTAGCTGCCCCATCAGAAACCCAGGGGGTCCAATTTTCTGCTCAGTCTCCATCACACACAGTCACCAAGTCCTGAGATGAGAAGTCACTTTGTCTTCTCATCTCCTCTCTAGCCCATGGCCTCTGCGTCGTCGCCTAGACCTTGGCTGCAGCCTCCCGTCTCCAGTATTATCTCCTCTCACTTCTGAAATGCACATCTTCTTCCATCACTTCCTCGTGTAGAGCCCTTCAGTGTGTCCCCACGTTCCGCAAGGCCAAGTTCCCGTGTGGCTTACACGCACCTGCTGTGCTCTGGCCTCTGCCCACCTCCCCAGCCTCAGCTCTCAACGCCCGCCGCCCACTTCAGAGTCCTGACTCCACTGTTCCGAATGAACCGCCTGCAGTCTCATGAATCTGCTGTTCCCCTTCCCACCGCTGGGCCTTTGCATGTGCTGTTCCCGGCCTCTTTACCTGGCTAACTTTGATTCAGACTTCAGGTTGCTGACCTCTGGAGGCTTTCTGTGACTGCCTGAAGCCCCCTACCCCCAAGGCTCCCTCTGTATGATTCCACAACACCACGCTCTTACCATGGTTTGTCTCATCTTATCTTACCAACGGGTGAACATGCTGTGTTGTCAAATCCTGTGTATCATTCCCAGCAAACTGTAAGGTCCTTGAAGGGATTGCACCGGGTTTATCTTTGTGCTCTTCGTGTCTAGCACTGGTGCGCAGATGAGCGGGGGCAGTAGAGCACAGTGGTTGGGAATCCAGGCTTGTGCCCAGCGCCGTCCAGTACAGTGACCGCTCACCACGTGTGGCCATTGAGAATTGCGATGTTGAGTCTACATCGAGAAGCACTGTGAATGTAAAATACACACTGGAGTCTGAAAGGTTAGTATGAAAACATGAACGTAAAATTCTCATTAATACTTTAAATATTGATTATGTGTTAGAATGATAATATTTTGAATATATTAGGTTAAGTAAAGTATCTTAATAAAATTAATCTCACGTTTACTTTTACTTTTTAGAATGGGGTTCTTAGAAAATTTGAAATTATACACATGACTCACGTTACACTTCCATTAAACAGCATGGTCCTGAGCTAGACCCCCCCCCCCCTTCCAATCCCTGCTCCAGTACTCGTTGGCAAGGCAGCCTTGGGCAAGATGCTTGGATTCTCTGTGCCTCAGTTTCCATACCTGAGAAATGAGGATAGTATTAGAATTCTCCACACAGGGTTTTATAAATATTAAACGAGTTAACTTGTGCTTTGCAGATAGAAAACCCTCTATAAATATTAACCATCATTCTGATTAGTTACTCAATTAATATTTGTTGGATAAAGCACTGAAATCCTGAATCCTAACTTCCTTACCTCCACCCCCTCCCTGAGCAACCACTTATCTATCATTCAACATTTATTCAGCAAATATTTATTGAGACACTACAATGAGCCAGGCACTGTGATTGACACTGCCAGCAAAGAGGAGCATTTAATCGATCCATTAATTCGTTCAGTGACTCTTTGTGGAGCATATCCTGTGTGCCAGGTGCTGGCTGGGCTCCGGAATGCACATGAATCCCAGAGCCCAGAGGCATCTCTGGTACAGACAGACCTCAGCAAGGTCAGGGCTGGCGCTGTGGGCCTCTGCTCCTGAGAGAGGAGAGCGTCAGAAATGCTTCCTGGAGGGGGCGCCCGACGCACCAGCGGGGTCCAGGAAGGCAGAGGGAGGCCGTGCCTGGGAGAGGAGAGCCATTTCCTCCGCCATCCATCAGATGCTGAGCAGAGACTCAGGGTCACAGAACTCAACCTGAACCACACAGCCACATCAATATCAGTCGAGAAGGCTGTTTGTTCCTAAGTGGACAAGCCAGCTGGTTGATTGAATTTTTCACTCATCATTAGGGTGTTGAACAGAATCTAGAAAACACAGCCGTCCCTGGGCTTGAGCTTGGGCCCCCAGATGGCAGCCACCCTCCAGCCCCCTCCCCGCAACCCTAGAGCCAGCCTCCTCTGCCGTTTAGCGCACAGCTGGTAAGTTAAAAGCAGTTTAGCGATAATTCCACCTCCGCACTGAAGACTTCCAGCGACTGTTAATGAATTTAAATGCCGGGGATTTGCTCTGATGCCTCATTGCATATGCTGTTCACATTAAGATGCTAATGAGGAATCTCTGGAGAGGCTCTGGAGCTGGACCAGGGACAGTGGCCTGGGTGGGGCCTCCGGCTGGTCAGGCTTTTTCTCATCTCTGATCATCTAATCAGTGAACTCTCCACACAGGTTAACTGGCTTGGGCCTCCGTGGGGATTGAGTCAGTCAGCAGGGCCTGGCTGGGGCTGGTTCATAGAGTCCCTCTCTCAAACCAGAGGCCACTGGGCACAGGCCTCACTGAAGCAGGGGAGACACTGTAAGACTGGAAGGCCTGGGACCCCATCTGAGAGGCTGTGCCTTCCTCAGGGATCAAGATGGCCTGTGGGGAAGGCTTGGACCTCACATCTATGTTCCCAGGAGACTTGAAGGGAAGCACCAGTTTTCATCTGCTCCATCACTTGGATGGAGAGAGGGATGGAGGCGGGAGGGTGGGCGGAGGAAGATGGGAAGGGTGTAAGGGAGGAGGTTACCCTGGCACTGAGTGGCTGAGGTGCTTGGAAGCTGGGGTTGGCCAGGATGACACCTGGCACTGCCCTTGGGGACAGCATGAGAAGTAGTCAATCAGTCCACAATCCCCATGAGGATGGGAGGAAGGAACTTGGGTCTCCATCTCTCCTCCTTTTGACAGAAGCCAGAAGGAAAAGAAAGAGCTCCCTAGGAGAGAGACTAGGATGTGGAGTAGCAGAGAGGTTGGGATGCCAGCAGCCTGACTCGGATCTCATCCCGTTACCACCTACGAGCTGTGTGACCTTGGGCCACAAGTGAGTTTAGCTCAGTGCCTCGGTTTTCCCACTTGTAAAATGGGTATAATAATAACACCTGCCTAGTTAATTAAAATGATCAGTTTTATTCGTCAACTATACCTCAATAAAGCTGGAAAAAAAGTTTAAAAAAAGATGAGTTAATGTATGCTCAGCATCCGGAACACTGGAAGCGCTTACTCAGTATCTTAGAATTCTTTCTACTAGTGGCCAACGTGGCTGAAGTCCTTCCTGACCACTTTTCATGTTCTGCTTCTACAGGAGAGCATAGACGAGGCAGGCAGAGGGGCTGTCCCAGGAGGAGCTGGGGAGGGGCTGTGAGGCCCCTGCCCACTCCCCCAGCAGCAGCTCTGCCAACTCTCCCTGAAGCCACTTCCTGTGGCTTCCTGCAAATCCACTGACAATTTTGTAAATTTGCTTAAGGATTAAATTAATAAGCTGCTCTTTCTTGGCTCTCACAGCTGTATAACCTGGTGCTCCTGCACTCTGAGAAATGCCTTCAAGGCAGTGTCTGGAGGAAGTAAGCCACGTCTGAGCTCACCTCCTCCTCGGGGCACTCCAGGATTGACTAGGTCCTTCCCTCTGCAGATACACTGCTCTTCTCAGCGTGACAGCCTCTCTGTGTGAGCCTTGGTGTGTCTTCCTCCCTCACACTGGGTTCTTGGCCTCGGAACTCTGTCTCCCCTGTCAGACTGGGAGCTGCTCCAAGGTAGGGACTATGTCTCCCCATCAGACTATACTTCTCAGATGGAGCCTCCCACACCTTCCAGAATCCCTCCAGACCCCCTGAGTTCTTCTGAATGGGGAGGAATGCTGGAGGCAGAGGAAGGGGGGCTGGCAGAGCTCCTAGACCCCCTGCTCTGGGCATGCCCTTACATGGCGACAGTCCCAGTTCAGTTCTGGAGGTGGGAAGGATCTTGGGGTTGAGCGTGCGATGTTCTATCCATGCACCCTTCCTCCACTTTCAGGGCTGGCTGCTCCCAGAGGGAACAGAGGCTGATGTGGTTGGGTGGGAGAGGAGATAGGTATCCCCAGGGTGGACAGGAGCCTCCCCCACAATCTCAAGATGGCCCCTGTGTGCCATCCCCAGCTGTGGGATGGCCAGGATGATACTTGGCACTGCCCTTGGGGACAGCATGAGAAGTAGTTGGTTCACAATCCCCATGGGGATGGGAGCTGCATCTTTATGGCCTCAATGAGTCACTTCCCCAATACCGCCAGGGCCTGGACTGTCATCGTCCTCAGTAACCCCTCACCTTCACCCCCTCCTAGAACTAGGCTTCTTCTAACCTGACTGAGGGACCCCCGAGCTGGCTGAAGCTCTGCGAGCCTGGGCTGGAATGGAAGGCACCAGTGGTGGGGGATAGAGAAATAGGAGACCCTCCTTCTCTCTCCCCCAGCCCTGGGCTGAGGCCATGACTGTGGTCTCCCCTAGGACCAGTCCATCTCTGCTGTCTCTGTCACCAGCTCCTTCTGCCTCTTGTCACCAGGTAAACTTCCCGCAGAGTAATCAGAGCTGGAGATCCGGCTGCATCCATCCAGGCTTTGTATTTGGAGCCTTTGATTAAGGGTCAGCGGGTTAACTCCTTGCCATTCAGCATGCAGGCGGGGCTGGGGGCCTCCTGATCCCTCTCCTCCCCCACCAGTGGCTCTGCCAGGAGAACAGCAAATATGATGAGGATGTCTGGAGGCTCTGGGAGGGCCAGGGAAGAGAGAAAGTGGGGCCCAGAGCCCCTCCATTAGTTACCAAGTCTCTCTGCCCCAACTTTGTCCCTGTACTCCAGCTACTCCCAGAGAATCTCAAGCTCTAAGAGACAGCATAGGAACCAGGTCTAACCTTTCTACAATAATTCTGATAGTGAGCATCCAGGCTGTGCTTACATGCTTCCAGGGATGGGGAGTTCACTATCTCTCCATACAGCTCATTCATTCCAGAGTGGCACAACTCTATTAGAAAGTTCTTTCTTATATCAAACTGAAGTCGATCTCCTGATGACATTCACCCTCTGGCCTGGTTCTGGCCTTGGAGACATGCAGAATAAGGCATGTCTTTTTTCTGTGACTGACTTTCAAGTATTTTAAGGCAGAACTATTTCCTCCCTTCTGGAGAGCACCCTCTCTCTCCTTTTAACTGTCTAGACACTCCTCCTTGCCTGTTGCTCTCCTCCAGACTCTCCATGGGCTTTGGAGTCCCTGCTCTGCCACGTGGCGACTTTGTGCTCTTGGACATAGCATTTCCTGCCTCTGAGACTCAGCTTTCAGATCTATGAGATGGCATAGGCTGAATGAGAATGGGCATGAGTGTCCAGCACAGTGCCTAGTGCACAGTAGGTCTTCAAGGCTCCAGGGTCCCTTTCTCTCCCTTATTTAGAAGGTGTCCCCCTCCCTGCTTCTTAGCCTCACTTAGACATAGAACACAACTATTCACATCCCGCCTTTGTCCCCATCAGTCCTTCCTTCCATTCCCTGGCAAAGCAGACAAGCCAGTGCTGTGGCCTAAAAATGGCCCCTGTTGTTAGATGTTTTCCCACCCTGGTTGGTGGCTCAGTGGTTAGCGCATTGACCCTTGGAATGAAGGGCCCTGGGTTTGATCCTTGGGTCTGGTCGGAACACATGCAGGAGGCAACCAATCGATGTGTTCTCCCTCACATCAATGTTTCTCTCTCTCTCTCTTCCACTCTCTCTGAAAAGCAATAGAAAAAATATCCTTGTGTGAGGGTTAAAAAAAAAAATTAAAACAGATGCTTTCCCTGACACTGAACCTCAGGATGCTGTTGCTGCAGTTGGGTATCCACTTCCTCTGGCTGAAGTTTCCTGGAGAAAGATCTCCGAGGAGTTCAGGCTGCCTCTGCCTCCTCACCTTGTCCCGAGGAGTCCCTGGCGGCCACCCTGGGTTGGGCAGGCACAGGGGCACACCACTATCGCAAGACTTCTTGTTTCCAGAGGAGGCTTAATTACCCCCAGAGATATGTCTGAATGACACCCTCATGGGCACGTGCGTGGTGCACACTGTTGATATTCTGCCGTAAGTAATTGTATCCTTGGCGAATTATGCAGTCTTGTGGAAAAACACGAGTTTGGCAGTGGAACTAGAGATGCTGAGAAGTCTTGCCGGCCTCCCAGCCTGCGTCCACGAGTCCCGTGCCCACATCAGCACCGGTACTTCCAAAGCACATCTCTCACAGCTTCCACCTTTCACTCCATCACCCTGGCAGACGTTCATCCGTTCATTTCATTGCTGGATCCGCTGATGTCTTAATTTGGGATTACACCCCCCCTCCACCAAGCAGACCCCAAGTGGAAGATTGTTTAATGGTCACATATCCCTCCCATCCCTGCATGCACACCCCTCTATTCCCTGGAGAGGTCTGTTTCTCCACCCCTGAGTGGCTGTGACTTGCCTTGATCTACAGAATGCAGCAGGAAGAGTGCTGTTGGCTGTAGGGCCTAGGCCTCCAGGGGCTTGCAGCTTTCTTCTTTGCCACCTTGGGGTACTGTCCTGAGGTGTCGTGCAAGGAAGCCAGTCTAGCTACTGCAGGAGGAGAAGGGAGGAGAGTCTCCCGGCCCAGGGCCAGCACCACCTGCCTGATACATGGGTGAGGTTAGCTTCGATCTCCCTGCTCAGTGGGCCCTCCAGCTGAGTGTAGCCACAGGAGGGAGACTCAGCAAAGCCTCAGAAGAGATTCTCTGCAAGGCACAGAATCAGGGGAAATAATTGTTTCCAGCCATTTGGGGCGGGTTGATATGCAGCGGTAGTGCCTGCAACAGAATCTGGGTGCAGGTCGTGTATTTGTGAGGCATTCCCCGGAAGCACTGAGGGTGGGAGGGGAGGCGGGGCAGGTTGTGCAGGGTTGTCTCTGTGGGCAGCCAGGCTCACTCTCATGGGGTGACACTGTGTCCAGTGTGCCTCAGATCGGTCTCCCAGACGGGGGAGGAAGGTGTGGAATTTATCGTTATCTGTGGTGGGTTATCTCTCGGCTGTTAACTCCCTGGCGCTTTGGCTTCTCCTTCACATGGGCTGGTACCTCCCAGGGCCAGAGACCCCTGCAGACTGCGGCTTAGGAAGCCATTGGCACGTCTGTTGGCAGGTGACCTGGGACTGGCCAAGGATATTGGCAGGATGAGCCCGCAGATACTTCACAATCAGTATTTATGGAGCACCCGTTGTGTACCAGCTCCCCCCAGGTCCTGGGCACACACCGATGGACAGGAGAAGCTCATTAGCTCTGGTTTGGAGAGCCAGGTACAAGAGATGCACAAACTAGAACAGAAAGTCCTTCTCCACGGGGACAACGCTGTCTCCCAGGGGGAGTTTTGCGAACAAGTGGGGGCATTTCTGACGGTCACAATCACTATAGGGCATGGCCGTTGGTGGGAAGGGCCAGCAGTGCCTGAAGTCCTGCAGCACGACTTTCAGATATCCTGGCTGACACCCAAGTGGGTGAAAACCTGTTTATAATTATCTAAGCCTGGAATGTAACTTGGTTTTATATATAAACATAAAGTATTTGTGTCACAGATTTAATATACACTGAATTTTCCAGGAATACAACTACCATATAAATGGAAGGAAGATTGTACTTTGTTCTGTTGGAAACATTACCAAAGTTATTCATCATTTTGGAAAATCTCATTTCCGATGGCAACGCTTTTTGTGGTATTTGAGTCCCAGACACCCCCCGGGTGTCAGGCTGCATCCGAGCTGCAGCCCTTGTGGTGATCCAACATGTGCGTGCGAGGCTCTGGCTGCTTCATTGCGTTTTTTAGTGTCATCGAACCCCAGCATTTACATATTGAAACACATGTTTTATTATAAATACTCTTCATTTTACTTTTTTATTATCGTTAGGGCATCATGTTGATTTATTTTCAAACGATGTGTCTGCGTAGGTAATACTCTCTGTGAATTTCATTTCAGGATCGTAAAGGACCCATTACACACTGTTGGTTCTGAAAGCAGGGTGATCTGATACGGCTGAGACCTGAGCGAGCGTTTCAGGCTGACAGCACTGCCTTGCAGGTGAGAAGGCAGGACCCTGGGAACCTGAAGGAGGAGGGATTTTTAGTGGTAGTGGGGCGGGGGAGGTGCTGGGGAGGGCAAGGGTCTGGGAAGAGCTCACAGGGGAGGTGACATGTCAGCGGGTCCCAAAGGATGAATCCAGGGAGCTCCTGTGATCCCCAGAATGGCCCTGAAGAGTGGCCAGGCAGGAGCTCTCCATAAATGCCAGTTGCATGAGTGAATATTTATGATATTTCACAAGTGAGCAAATTGGAAATTGAGACTCCAAGAGGTCAAATGACTCACCAAGATCGTACAGCTCTTAAATCACCGAGCTTATCACGTATTTACCCAGCAAACATCTTCAAACCAGGCACTTACTGAGTAACAGAGGCACGGCCAGGCAGCAGGTACTTCCTGAGCATCTACACAGTGTCGATATGTGAATAAGACAGAACTTCTCACTGTGGGGGAGACAGGAAACAACATAAACAGGGTTTCTCCGCCTTGGCACTACTGGCATTTTGGGTTGGATAATTCTTTGCTGGGAGGGCTGCCCTGTGCACTGTAGGATGTTTAGCAGGGAAGAGGGAAGCGGGATCCCTCCATTATCATTGTCGTTCTTGTCTTTGTCCTGATCAGCGGCGTCATCATCATCATCGCTCCACATGCCTGGCCCTGCTCCTTCATTACTCATTTAATCGTCTCAACCGCCCTATAAGGTAGGTGTGATTCTTTTCTCCATTTTACAGATGGGAAAACTGAGACGCAGAAAGAGCAGAGTTCTTGAGCTTGACACATTTTAGGGGACAAATGACCGTGAGCATGGCTGGAGCATAGTAAACATGGGCGAGAGTGGTGGGAAACGGGGCGAGGGGGCCAGATCACGCAGGGCCTTGGAGGCCCAGGGTGCTGTGGGGGCTGCACCCCTCCTGTGGCTGGGAGGGTGGGGCTGAGCCCTTCCCTAGGCATTTCGGCCAGCTGAAGAGAGCTGCCCGGTCCAGCTGCGGTAATGCCCAGGCCTAGGGGGAGGTAGCTCACAGCCATGCAGGCCCTGCAGTGCTCTAAGGCTTGACTTCCCTGCCTGGGGCAACTCTGAAAGACCATCCTACTCCAGTGGCCCGTGGGATGGGCCGAGGCCTCTCTGTTCAGCATTTCCCTTCCCCACAGGTATGATCCTGAGAGCACTCCCCAGGAAGTGTCCTGCACGATGCTTCCATCTCAGAGTCCTCCCAGAGGGACCAGATCTGCGACATCATGGGCAGGTACCAGGGTTTTGTGCTGATCGCAGTAGGAAGCCACGGGAGCATTTAAGCAGTGGCACAGCGATTGCCTGGTTTTCCTTAGTGGCCTTCAACTGCTAGGCGCTGGCACAAAGTGGGTGGCTAGTTAGGTTCAACCAAAGTCAGGGTCTTGCCAGATAATGTGACAAAGGCAAAGAAGGACAGGGGAAACTGAGGCTAAGAGGGGTGAACTGAATTTTTGGAGGTCACATAAGTAATGAGGGAAATAAGTGTGCTTGAAAATAAGCTCTCCTAACTCCTTGGTCTTGCCATCTGGTCAACGGTGGAGTCTGGACTATTAATCTAGAAATTTCCTCCCGGGTCCATGTTCTAGGGTATCTCAGGAGAAGGTATGTTCGAGAGCAGAGCTTGTCATGGAGGAAGTGGGGGCGAGAAGGGCTGAGAGAAGCTTTCAGGCTGGGCCCACATTCTCTGGACATTTCCAAATGAGGTTATTTCTCCTGTCCCAGGGCTCCCCTCATGGGCCCACAGCAAACTATTCCTCCTATAACTTTACACTTGGTCCTATTACCAGACCACACCATCTGCAGCACATTATGAATTAATTAAAAACAAACCTGCAATCATCTTGTTAATACAGCAATTATATTACATTGTAATTTTTGTGTTAAAGCATTAAATGTTAAGTTGTAATACACACCACACTTTTTGTGAGCTGATTTTGGCGAAGTCTTTACTGTTTGATCACACTGGGAACCTCCCACCATGGCAGTGGCCTCTGAGGGGCCCTGTGGTTGCAGGATCTTCCCCGGAGCCTGGTCAGAACCTCGGGCTGGAGAAAGAGGCCAGCTCTCTTCTATTATTTTTTTTCTCTTGCTGAGCTGCCCTTCACCTGAGCCTGGCTATGAAAAAAACCTGCCTGATCAAAGAGGAAGGAAATTGGAACAGAAGACGGAAACCCTGACTCCACGTTTCTCCTGTGGACCTCTGGCAGGGGTCAGAGGTCAGCCTGGTCAGTCAGTAAAGATGTGGCTTTGCAGGGTGGAGGCATCGGTGTGTGTGTGTGTGTGTGTGTGTGTGTGTGTGTGTGTGTGTGTGTGGCACCCAGACAGGATGGGCTGGCGATGAGGACATGAAGGTGACCACCATGTACATGTCAGAACAGTAACAGGAGCTACCCCGAGAAAATGGCATCCCCGCTCCAAGCTGGTCCAGAATCTAGCCTGAAGATGTTAAAGCCCCTCTTTATCCTGTCTCTGCAGCCACGTTGACCTATATCCTATCTCACCTCCCTTTGGAGGGTGCCTCAACCCCAGGAGGAATTGAGTTAGCACCACTCCCACCCTCTCCCAACTCCATCCCCTGGAGAAACAGATGACCTCATGGGAAAACATGATTCATTTGAAGGCCAGAATCCTAGGCCAGCAGACCTGGAAGGGACTTGAGCCACCACCTTGCCAGAGTCTCCCCGTGCCCATTTTATAGATGAGGAAACTAAGGCTCAGAGTAGACTCTTGACTCTTGGTCTGGAATCTCCCCAGTGCTCTGTCTTCTCAGTGTCTTGGGGAGTTGGTAGGGTGAGTATGGATGGGTGGGATGGAGGTCGCAAGCCAACGGCATTTACATTTTCTTGGAGTTCCTGGTATGCAGTAGCAAAGCTTGTGGACTGCAGCTGTTGTGCTCTCCCCTCCCCATAATCCGTTGCCTGCGTTCACAGTGCTGTGGGTGGCTCTTGGGAAAACTGAAACAGGGCAGTGAGCCGGGAAGTGGCCTCAGGTGCACCTTCATGTCACTCCCCACTCCTCCCCACCGCCCTTTATTTTCAGGGGAGAAAATAAAGTGGGACCAGACAGGGGCAGGGCCTTGCCCAAGATCATACCGCAGGCTCCCAGGCTCCCTAGTCTGCACTCAGTGTAACTTCAGTGTGTGTCCACCAGCACCTCCTGCCCAGCTGCCTCCCCAGTTTCTGAGTCCCTGTCCCAGACACCTGCTTGGCCTCCCAGCCACCTGTGTCAACTCCTCTCTGGTCTTCTGAACAAAACATGGCTCCTGAGGTACAGCACTTGACAGTTTATGGGGTTCCCCTGTGGCCATATTCTCAAGTAGCTTTTTGTAACCATGCTGTGTGACATGAACTGTCATCATCCCCATTACAAACCAGGAAACTTAGGGTCAGCATTAAGACTTCCACTCATAGTGATTTTTGGAACTGGAGGAGGTGTAGTGTTCTGGCTCTGGAGCCAAACTGCATGGGTTTGAGTTCAGGCTCTGCCAAGTCCTGGCCATGTGTGACCCTGGACCAGTCACTTACCTTTCTGGATACTTGCCTGTAAAAGGGAGATAACTGTAGTTACCATGGGGGTAAATGAGTTGATTCATTTCTGGTGCATAGGGGGGCCTGGCAAAGAAAAACCATCAATAAATCAACCCTCACCATTATGATTGTTTTGAGTACTTTTCTGTCTGACCTACCACCCGGGTGGCATTTTCTGTTCATGGCAGGGAAATAAATTTGCGTTTGTTCTCCCCTCCTAGTCCTGTTTTGTACAAACATGAGAGAGGCAGGGGGAGGTGACGAGGCACCTTTGTACTTCATGTTGGACCAGGTTTTATCACCCACTATGCAAACTGGGGATAGTTACTTTCTCTGAATCTCAGTTTCTTCATCTGTGAAATGGGGAGACCTCACAGTGCTGTTGTGTAGCTCGAATGAGAATATGCATGCAGTGTTAGTAACCGATAATAATAGATATGGTATGATTATTGACTGGCAGGTGCGTAGTTTCTGAAAGGAAAGGAGTGGCCTGCTGCTGTGACAGCCTTCACTCATCCATTAATGTGAGGCACATTAATTGAGTACCTTCTGTGTGTCTAGCATTGGGCTGGGCACTGAGAAAATTCAGATGAATGAAACACTATCATTGCCCAGAGCACCCCATAGTCTAGCAAAGGAGTTCTGTAAGTAAAAATCTGCTTTGCAGATATAAGGTGGTATCATGGTTAATATTTTATGACATACAATGTATGTGGCAACCTCTAGGAGTCGGGGGAGGTGGGAAAGGAGGGAGCGAAGATCAGGGTAGATCACGGAGGCCAAGAAAGGAGATCGCTTAGTTTGTAACAGGCTGTTTTGCACTTCCTTTCTCATGCCATCTTCACGGTAACCTTTTAAAGTAGAAGTTATAATCTAAATGTTAGAGGTCAGGAATGGGAAGCTGGGAGAGGCGCAGTGACTCCCAGAGGGCAGATGGTTAGAAAGTGGCAATGCTGGAATTTGAACCCAGGTCTGTCCCAGCTGGATCACATGCTTTTTGTTCAGTCCCATGGAGTAGCAGGGGATGGTGTGCCAGTCCTTGCCTTAGAAACAAGACTTCCACTCCTCCTTGGAAGGGTCCAGAGTATGCTTAAGAAGAGGTTGGGGCCCAGCAGCTGCGGTACCAAGCATAGAACAAATAAGTGGTCAAGAGAGAAAATAATTCAGGAGGCAGGATTGAAAGGAAAAGACCCTTGCAGGGGTGTGTGTGGGGGGATCCTATGCCTGGGTTCTCCTCTCTCCTACCGCCCTCACTCTCCTTTTCAATCCAATTCCAAGTGGCAGATTTATTAGTTTTAATTAACAGTCCAAATGCTGGGAAAACATCCAAATTCCAGCTCTCAGCATCGCTGGGTTTCCACAGGAAGGGGAGTGAGAGGGTGATGCCAGGAATAGTAATGAGCGGGAGTGGGACAGTAGGAGAGGTGGCCCTCCCTGCCTGACCCTCGCCTGGGACTCCCCTACCCCTCTTCCTCTAGCCCCAACCAGGCCCTGCCTTGCTTGAGCTAGAGCTGGGCTGGCCTTCGGGGGAGGCCCAGACTACTGTGGGGTCATGGGGGTCAGGAGCACTTGGCTCTGGTCTCAGCTCCTCTGCTATGTGACCTTGACCAAGTCACCTGACTTCTCTGGGGCTACTGTGAAATTCATCTGCAAAAGGAAGACCATGATTTGAAGCCCCCTGAGCATCCTGGCAGCTCTGACTTGTGAGTCTAAGTTTCTCTGGGCCCTGCTTTTCCAATTCGTCCTGTTTCAGGGAAACTCCTTGGATTCCTCTGTTGGACTCTGCTCCTCTCCTAGGTGGTCCTCCAGTTTGGAGTCTCCATCCATCCCCACCCCAGATCTAATGCCTTCTCTTAGAATCAGGACCACTCCCTCTTTTGAGGTTTGTCAATGGCAGGCTTTATCAGCTCTTACTGGGTCGGGGTCTCAGGTAAGTTTGCACTACTCTTTCCTCATTGGGGATGGCAGGGCTTGCTTCCAGGATGTGTGTATGTGTGTGTGTGTGTGTGTGTGTGTGTGCACGCGTGTGTTTGGGGAAGGGGTGGAGGAGATGGAGATTCAATGAAGTAACGCCAGTGCAGTGCCTGGTACATTGATCAATGGGAGACTCATCCATGACCACACAAGGCTGGGGGCCACCCATGGGCCCTTCCCCTTTGGAGGCCATTGGGAGAAATGCACAGAGGAGGTGCTGCCATAGTTTGTGGTGACCAGCAACCCCTGGTATAGGAAATGCCGGGCCCTGGCGGAGGTCAGTTTGCAAGGAGCTCTGTAGAGTCTAACTTGACCCTTTCCCTTTCCCTGGTGCAAGCTCCTCATTCTCTCTCATGCTGCGCCGAGATCATGCAAAATTAGTCGACTAAAATTATTCAGCAGGAAAGGCAACCAGCAACTGCCGTTTACTGCTGGGAAACCATGGCCTTAACATAGGCTGGGCAGCAGGAGCCCAGCAGAGGCCGAGGGGCTACTTGCTGGAGCATTTTCCAGAGATGGGGATGCAGGCCCCTGCTGGGCTCCTCTCCTCCAGCAGGTGTTCAGCAGTGAGCCCCAAGATCCGGTGGCTAACCACTCTGGTCCCACCTGGGCACCAGGCCTATGGGTGGCCTCATCCAGCGCCCCAGGTCTTTTTGAGCCCCAGCTCCCCTAGCTGGAGTTGCTGGTAGGAGCAAAGGAGTTTGGAGCTCGCAGCTGTTGTTCCTGGGGTCTGGCAGGCAATGGGAAAGGGAGACGGAGATGAAAGTGAGGGTCCGGGTGGGAGAGCAGGAAGGGGGAGCAGGAGGAGGGGTGTGGGAGGAGATGCAGGAATGCTCTTCACTGGAGCATGTCACATGGGTGATGTGACTTGTTCCTGGGTACTTACTCCAAATGCGTGTGCATCTTTGCAGCCCCACCTGGAGCACAGTGGAGACCCAGAGAGGCCTTGGACGTGACTGTGTTCTCCCCCCACCTTCTTCCAGCCAGCCATCTATCCAGCCACCCACCCAGTCACCATTCACAGAGCTCACACTCCACAGCAGGCTCTTTGCAAAGAATAAAGAAACTAATAATGAGACGAAAAGTTTTCAAAATCAAGATCCTCCCCCGTGAAAGCTGCTCTTTCCTATCCTGGAGTTTGGCTCCACCATCCCCAGCGGTCCCCAGATGGAAACCTCGCCCGCCTCCTCGCCCCCACCCCACCTCTCGCTCTTCCTCTCAGTGCATTTCACCTTCCATCACCCCTCACTTCCTTTGATCATTTATCCACCCCCTCATTCAACACCAGCGCCTCCCAGCCAGGGCAGGGGGAGCCAGGCCTTGGGCAGAGGCTGCCTTCCTTTCCTGATTCCCTGCCAGGACCGGGCGTGGGGTGAGAGCAAAGAGCTGTGGAGTCAGCCGGGCCTGTTCTACGGCCGCCTCCGCGCTCCAAGGGCTTAACCAGCGAGCCCGTGTCTCCCCTTGGAGAATGGAGGTGTTAATATTGCTGCCAGGTGTGCGAGGGGGCTGGTGCCACCAGCTAGCGATGGCACACAGTGGGGCTCAGGGAGGGTTGGCTCCACCTCCCAGCCTCTCCCTTCTCCTTCCCGAAGCTCAGGCTGCCGAGCCCTGGGAGGCTGGGTCTGGTGTGGGCAGGGGACTAGAAGTCACACCGGAGCTCAGAGCAGCAGGAAGGAAGAAACCGTGCTTGGCTTCTGGGATGTTACTTTTTTTGCTTTATTAACCCTCACTTGAAGATATGTTTTCCGTTGATTTTTAGAGAGAGTGGAAGGGAGGGACGAGGGGAGAGAGGGAGAGAGGAAGAGAAACATCGATGTGAGAGATAGACATCGATTGGTTGCCTTGTGCACGCGCCCCTACTGAGGCTGGGGATCCTGCAACCCAGGTATGTGCCCTTGACCAAGAATCAAACCCTCAACCCTTCCGTGTGCTGGCTGGCACTCTACCACTGTGCCACACTGGCCAAGGCGCCCCCCCCCCTTTTTTTTTAAAAGGAAAATACGCAGAACTGTGCAAAAGGCTCTCTCTGGTGGGGGTAGAGATGAGTCTGGAGAACTCCACTGCTCCCCACAGGAAAGGAAACCCTAAAACTCCAAGGCAGGCAGAAAGAGGGCCCCCCAGTCTCAGGCCCTGGTTGGGTGGGAGGACACCGCCGCTTCCTGGGAGTGAGTGAAGCGGCCGGGAAGAGGGAAACAGCATCCCCAAAGGTGTATCCAGGTGCCTCTGGTCCCTGCTCTCACTTCTGCGCACACAGGTCCCCCCAGCACGACTCTCTTCCTGCTTGCTTAGGATTCTTGTTGTTCCGGCCAAATGGGTCCAGTCCTCTACTTTACAGATGAGCAAACTGAGGCCCCAAGAGGGGAGTGAAATGGGAAGCATGGCTCTTGGCTTTTATTCTTCATTCTCCTGAATTCCCAGGTGAGTGGGCTCTGTACAGGAAGAAAAAAAGGGTCTCCCGTAAAGGCGTGGACGTGGCTTCCCTGAGTGGGAGTGGGGGGGTGGCTTCTGGCAACGTCTTATTTCCTGGGGCCTGGAGCTGGTTTTCTGCGTGTTCACGTTACATAACTCATTAAGCTGTACGGTTATGGATTATTCACGTTTGGAATTTGTGTTATATTTCAAAATATAAAAGGTTTAAAAACCCCAATAAATCTCACTGAAATCAATCTGCGCACACACAGAAAGAAAGCTAGAGGCCTTAGGTGTGGGGAAGGCTCCATCAAGGTCCAGTCCTGGCAGGCGGTCTGCGCCCTAGTCACTCCCCTGCAGAGGGAGTGTGGCCGTCCTTGACCCTCCCGCATGCTGTCCAGGGAGGTGAGCCCAGGGGGCAGGACACTTGCTGAGGGTCCATGTTTGGCTCCGGGGGGGTGATGGGCGCTGTCGCCCTGGACTAGGGCCGGGAGGAAGGTGCCACGAGAGCGTGCCTGTGAGTGCCGCTGCTGGCCTCACCTTCAAGGCCATGTCCGCTCTGAGAATCCTCTGTACCTCTGATATCTTGGGGCAGTGGTTATTGGCATCTGGTAGCCAGGGTCCCCTCCGGGTTCTGCTTTCCCCCTCTGTACAGTGGGACAACTAAAGGGAGGGACACATCATATCTTTTGGGAGCGTTCCCAGAAACACCTGGATTCTGTTCACCAAGGTGAAGTGTGTCACCCAAAGGCCCAGAGAGATCATCTGACCTTCCCAAGGTCACACAGCGTTCAGTGCAGAGCAGCACCGGGGACCCTGTTCCCGGGGCTTCTCAGGGAGGTGGGTCCTCCCTCGCTCCCTTGCCTCGGCCTGGACCCTGATGGGATGGTGGGTCGTAAGGCAGGGCTTCCCCTGAGCCCTGCATTCCTCTCTGCTGTCCCTGGGGATGCAGGGCTGTCCCTGAGCACTTGTGACTTTTAAGTTTCCTGAGATTTAAGGCCAGGCGGGGCTGGTGGCCTCCACCTCCCCAGGCTGTGGGCGGGAGGAGGGGTGTGATTCATCTCTCCTCTCCTGGTGCTTAATAAGAACACGGCTATAAATGTAACTGGGCTGTTTACGAGTGTGGGGCAGCTGCCTCTGGAAGTCGGTCTCACAGCCGGCTCCCACCCCTCACGGCCCGCCTGGGCCTGTCTGTGCGGCCTCTCTCTGGGGAAAAAAGGGGGTTCTGTCCTCAGGCCCCCCCACCCTGCCCCAGGAACTGGGAAAGAGAGGGCAGCTTTGCTTGGATATTAACTCAATTACTTTTATTAATTTGTTCAACATTCCCTAAGCACCGAGTACATGCACCCGTCAGGCGCAGCACTGGGGATGGGGACACATTGATGGGTAATTCCAGCCCCAGCCCTCGGGACCTTGCTGTGTCCAGTGCACGCTCATGGGAGGGCAGATGTTGACTGTTCCTGTGATAAACACTCCGGCAGCATCAGCATGGCCGCGAGCGCCAAGTGCAGGGCTCTCACGTGCTTTGGAACTGGGTGGCTGGGACAGGGTCCCTGTGGGAGATGACTGCTGGGATCAGGTGTGGGGAGGGGTGTCAACTTTAGACGGGGAAGGGGGCATTCCAGTCAGAGCGAGCAGGTTTACAGGATGGAGGTTTAGGAACAGTAGGGAAGGAACTGGGGTCAGCAAGCCTGGAGGTTGGTGGTGCTTGGGAAGGCAGGACTGGGAGGCCACGAGGCAGGGCCACACCCAGAGGCTGGCCCCTATCCTGAGGACCACAAGGGGCCTCTAAAGGGCTTCAGAAAAGGGCGGGAGGTAAGGATTAGGAGATGTTTAAATGCGTGTCTTGGAAAGATCCCTCTGGCAGGTTCATAGTCACCTCCTGCTCACCATCAGATGATGTCACCTCCTTGCTCAGAATCTTCCAGGGCACACCACTCTCAGACAGTAAACCTCGTGTCCTCACGTGGCCCCCAAGGCCACAGCAACTTGGCCCTGCTTGCTTGGCCTCCTCTGTCACGCTGTCCTGCAGCCATTTGCACCTGCTAAGCTGGTCCCCATTGCAGAGACTTTGTCCTTGAAGGTCCCCTGCCGCCCTTCCTTCAGGCCCCTGCTCAGAGATCACCTTACCCAGCAGGCCCCCCCGACCATCCTTTTGGAACCCCCAACTCTGCTTTCTTTCTCTCCAAAGCACTATCCCCTCCGCATGATTTTTATTGTAGATGACGCATTTATTAAACTATAGTCTGTTTCCATAACTCATGCGCAGGCCCCACAGAGGCTGGAGTGCTCTGTCCTGTCTCTAGTTCCAACACCTAGAAGGTGCCTGGGTCATGATTCATCCTCAGATATCGGTGGACTGAGTGAATGGATGGACGGATGGATGGATGGTGGTCAGGTCAAGGAGGTTGCTACTCTTTGATGGGCTCTAGCAGAGCTGAAGTGTTCAGTGAGTCCCCCCATTCTACATACACACTCGGTCTTCCCCTTACACACTCACAGCCCCCCCCCCAATAAAAAGTTCTTCATTGTCGCTACCTGTTTGATGTTCACACGTCCCCTTGATTCTGATGGATGTATGGAAATTACTTAGATTGCTGTCAGGAAGATGATAAGCCCTCAGATATCAGCTTTTTGTTATTTTTAAGGCTCTGAGAGGTGAAGTGATTCATCCGAGGTCACAAGACTAAGAGATGCGGGAGTGAGGGAACTCACACCAGGTCTCCTGACTCTAAACAGAGACCTTTCCCCTTCACCCTCTTGCTGCTCCTGCAGAAGCCCCTTTCCCACTCTCTCTCTCCTACCCCTAACTGGGCGTGGCCAATCCAGCCTCAAGTCTTGGTGACATGGCAGAGGGCTCTGCCAGTCCACAGGATCCACCTCCACCACACCCACGCCAGGAGCTGTGGGCATGCTAAGCTCCAAGCCCCAGGTGTCACAAAGGGCTTCTCCAGCCCACAGGCACGTTCTCGATGTGAATTCTTCAGGTCAGCCCTGAAGGTGGGCTCTGCAAAGCCTAACACCTAGATGATGCCTTCCAAGAGGAAACAAGTCAGAGCTCCTGTTTGTTGCTACAAAAACCAGGACTGACTAACCCTGGGAACCTGCCCACCCAGCAGGCACACCCAGTAACCAGCCCACTCCACCATGTCCCCACTGGTCTCTCTCCACACCGCCTCCCTCCCGACCTCACTATGTTCCCTCTCCCCCTCACTGCCACCCTCCCTTTTGCCTTTGACCTTTCTCTAACGAGCTCAGAATTTTCCCCTCTCAGGCAAAGAACTCGCCCTATGTCCCCAGCCTCTGAGTGCCCTTTGGGCTCTCTCCATGTCACGGAGGGGCAGCCTGCGGTCTAAGGAGGACCACCTGCTGAGGGCCACTGGCTAGTGGTAACATACAGAGTTCTGGCAAGAGAAGTAGTGGGTTCCCACCTGGCTCTACTGACTTCTGGCTGTGCAGCCACGAACATGTCTCTGAACCTCTCTGAGCCTCAATGTCTTCATCTGCAAAATAGCAAGAAGGATGCCTGCCGCATTGGCTTGTTTTGTTTATTGAAGATGGAATGAGACAACGGGCACACATCGCCTGCGCAGCGCCTGGCATTAAAAGATGCTCTGTGTGTGTTAGTTTCCGCCTTCCCTGCTTCCCCACAAATCTGGAAGAGGCAGATGGGAGGGGGTAAAACGGAACAAAACAGAAAACCCAGCAAAAGACCCAGGCTCCAGGAGGCGCCCAATCAATGCAGCTGCAGAACCAGACCGTATCATTGCTTAACCAATTTTTCAGGGAAAGAAATCAAAGGATGGCTACAAATGAAAAACAAACAGAGCAAAACCAATACTCATTTATCTCGAACTAGTTTGCTGTCGGAAGATGGGCCAGTCCCTCTGCCCGAGGACCTGTCGATTCCAACTGTGCAGAAAGATGACAGGCAGGAGATCCACTTTCTTTCTCAGCCCAGAGAAGAGAAGGAGGGAGTCCAGCTAACCAAGCGAGCCCCCCGCCCCCGCCCCCCCAGCCTGATAGAGATGTCAGGCGGCTCCCGGGGACCCTGCGAGAGGGGTGTCCCTCATCTGGCGGGAGGAGCCTTGCTCAGTTTGCAAAGGCCCCTCCGATTCTGCCCCAAGGCCCAGGAAGGTCCAGGGAAGCAGAGCAATTGACCGGCTGGGGTGTGGACCGCAGGGCAGGGCTGCGGGGAATGTTGGGGGAGTTGTGCACCAAGACTCAGCCGAGGGGAGCGGGGGCTGGAGTCCTGGTGCCCAGAGGAAGTGGTGCCTTCCTCTAGTTGTGCACAAAGTCACCATCAGGGCTCACGGTGCCCTGGCCCTTAGAGGAGGCCAGGTCAGGAGGGAGGGAGAAGCTCCTTCCAGTGAGAATGGGCCTGGGTGTTGCGGGAACGCGGCCCATTGCCTTCTCATTTGTTTCTCTTATTAGAACTGTGAGCTCATCCAGGGCAAGGCTGTGTCCATATCGTTTTGGAATTGTTTGTGTTTAGCCCAGTGCGGGGCACTTGGCTCTTACTGACTGTTGAATGAATGAATGAATGAATGAATGACTGTATCTGGAATGGACAAGAGAAGAAGAATATGGCGAGAAGAGGGAGAGTAAAGGAGGAGGAAGTGCTGAGGAAGGGAAAGAAGAAGAGAGGGTAATGAACAGGGGAGGAGACGCAAAAAAATGAATAAAAGACCTAGCAGGAGGGCGTGGTGGGCTGGAGAGATGGAGAGTGAGGCTGAGAGGACTCAGAGGGAGGGAGAAGGTGAGGGTGGGCGGCTGAGGGGCCTGGAGGCCTGGTAGGCCTGTGGGGGTGGAACTTTTGGGGTTTGGGGACCCTGCCTCTGATCGTGAGTTCACTGCCTAAGCTCCTGGTGGGCCACATCCATCAGCAACCTAGGATGTTGTCTGCAACCCTGACCTGGAGGCAAGGCCATGAGCTCCCAGTGACTCTTGCTCTAGAATTTTTGGTGGGGGAACAGGTGACAGAAGGTGCCCTATTGCCTGAGACATCGTTCTCAGGACTCCACGATGGCTGTTTCTTTCTTTAAAGCAGCTGAAAACTTGGTAGCTGAAGCCCTCATGATCCTGGTCTGATAGGGTGACCTGAGGTACCCTTCTCATCTCTGGGGTCAAGGTCTGGGCTCTTTGGTGGGTACAGCCCATGGGGCTTTCTACAGGGTCAGGTCAGATTAGGACCAGGGGCACCACTAGGGAGCAGTTATGCTCCTGGCTTTAGCCCCAGGCTGCCTGGGGGGATTCTGGCTCTGCCACTCATTTACTGTGTGACCTCTGAGAAGTTAATTAATCTCTCTGAGCCTCAGTCTCCTCATCAGGACAAGACTGTCTTGCTCAGGAATGTTGTGAGGGTAAAACAAGATGATGTATATAAAGTGGTTACAGCAGGGCTTGGCACACAGTAGAGAGCATTAGAGATTATTAACCACTGTTCCCTTTCAAGAGCCTTTCTCTACTGTCTTCTAGCTAATGCAATCAGAAAAGAAAAATAAATAAAGTCATACAGATTGAAAAATAATAAATAGAACTGTCCCTATTCACATACCAGATGTTTGTATGTAGACAATTCTTAGGAATCTACAAAAATAAAAACTCCTACAACTAAGTGGCAGTTTAGCAAGGTCACAGGGTGTAAAATCTATACAGAAAAATTAATTATATCTCTATATACTAGCCACAATCAAAAACCAAAATTTAAAAATATTATGATTTACAATAACTTCAAAAATAATGAAATATGTATAAATTTAACAAAATACATAGACTTTCTGTATGCTAAAACAGAGTAGAATAGAATAGAATGCTGATGAAAGGTGTCAAGGAAGGCCTACAAGAATGGAGAGACATGCTGTGGACTTATTGGAAGATTCATCATAATAGAGAAGTCAGTTTTCTCCAAATAGGTCTATAGATTTAAGGCAATTCCAATGAAAATCCAGCAGGAATTTTTTGTAGATATAGGTGACCTGATTCTAAAACTTATATGGAAAAGCAGGGGAACTAGAATAGGCAAAACAATTTAGAAAATAAGAATAAAGTTGGAGGACTCACAGTACCTAATTTTAAGTCTTGCTATATAGTACAATATGCTGCAGTAATCAAAGCAGTGCAGTACTGGCAAAAAAAGGACACATATGCAAAGAAAACTCCCATAGATCAATGGAACACCTTAGAAGTTCAGAAACAGAGCTATGGAAATAAGATTATTTGATTTTGACAAAGGCGCAAAGGCAATTCAATGGAGAAAGGATATATTTTTTCCTCCAAAAGAGAACCTTATCCTACACTTTGTACTTTATACAAAAATTCAGTCAAAATGGATCATACATCTAACATGAAACTATAAAACCCCTAGAAAAAAGCATAGAAAAAAACTTAGTGATTTCGGCCTAGGCAAATAATTTTTAGATATGACACCAAAAGCATTATCCATAAAATAAAAATTTGATAAATTGGAGTTCATCAAAATGAAAAACTCTTGCTAAATGAAAGACACTGCTAAGACAAAATATAGTCTAGAAGGAAATACTTGCAAATCACATATCTGATGAAGGACTTGCATGCCTAATTTATGAAGAACTCTCAAAACTTGATAATAATAAAACTGACAACCCAATAAAAATGGGCAGAAGACATTGCATCAAAGAGAATGTATTGATGGCAAGCAAGCATATGAAAAGATGTTCAACATCGTAGGTACTAGGAAAATGCAAATTAAAGCCACAATAAGATGCCATTATATTGGCTATTAGGATGGCTAAAATAAAAAAAGTACTGAGAGTAACGAGGGCTGGTGAAGATGTGAGGAAATGGAAACTCATGCGTTGCTGGTGGGAATGCAAATGGTACAGTCATTCTAGAAAACAGTCTGGCGGTTTCTTATTAAACTTACACATCATATGACCTAGCAATCCTACTCAGAGGTATTCACCCTGGGTAAACGAAGGCTTATGTTCATACAAAAACCTGTAGGTGAACGTTTATAGCAGTTTTATTCGTAGTCACCCCAAACTGGAAGCAACCCAACTGAATGAATGAATGGTTGTGGTACATCCATACAATGAGCTACTCTTCAGCAATAAAAAGGAATGAACTCCAGGCCGGGCGTGGCTCAGGGGTTGAGCATCAACTAGGATCCAGGAGATTGTGGTTCGATTCCCGGTCAGGGCACATGCCCGGGTTGCAGGCTCCATCCCCAGTCGGGGGCGTGCAGGAGGCAGCCGATCAATGACTCTCATCATTGATGTTTCTATCTCTCTCCCTCTCCCTTCCTCTCTCTGAAATCAATAAAGATATATTAAAAGAAAAAAATGAACTATTGATACACACAACACCTAGATGAGTCTCAAAGGCATTAGGCTGAGTGAAAAAAAGCCAGCCTCACAAGGTCACATACTGTATGATTCCATTTATATGATATTCTGGAAGAGACAAAACTATAGTGATGGAGAAGGGCTTAGTGGTTGCTGAGGGATAGGCGTGAGGGAAATGTTTAATGCCTGAGGGGCAGTAGGCGGGACTCTCCTATAACCTTGTGATATGGGCCACGGGTGTGCTGTGTACCCTCTAGGATCTGAGGGTAATATTTTTGGTTCCCTGCTGGTTTTTGCTGGTGTATGTCTTGTGATCATAAAAAGAACCAGAAAGGCTTGTCCAGCCGTAACATTAGCCTTGGTGGGGGAATGTCTGTGGGATTTGCTGGGAGTAATCCCACCTGGGTCAAGTGCCTGTGACAGTCCTGGCTGAGAGCTTCACCATCAATAGGCTAGGACCAACAAAACAGTGCCTCCTGTGGGTCTCCCAGGGCCCAGGGCCCCTGTACTTGCCTCTCTTACTGGAATTTTACAGAGTATCAAGATGGTCTGATAACTTTTGAAAACACTTTGGGAGCAGAGTCTGGGCCTAGTCTCCCATTCTTTCTCCAGCACGTGCCTATGGCAGGCACTCAGAACAGTATCATTCACTGAATGAGTAGCTTCAGGCCTCTTCCTAGCACCTTAATGTTGGCAAAGTTGGATTTACAGTTTTGGGTGAGCATCCATAGCACACATGCACACCCCCCCCCGAATTTGTCAGGCTCTGCTCTGTGCCGATGACCCAGAGCCTACCTAGGCAGTGGGAAAGAGATACCAACTCCCCTTCTCCATTACAGGCTATCCACGGCCACTTAACATAGCTTCGTGCAAGAGGAGCCTTCCAGACCAAGTCAGAGTCTGGGGTGAGTGCTGGCTCTCCCACTGTGACCTGGGCTACAGCCCTACCTCTCTCCAGACTTCAGTTTTCCATCCGCCCAATGGGACCGTGAAACATGTCCAGCCTGGGTTGCAGGTGGTGGGAGACGACAGGTTTGCACACTGGGTGAGAAGTGTCGGTCTTGGACGCGTGGGATGACCCAGGGAGCAAACTCTGAGCAGCAAACTCACCAGCGGTTAACGGAATGTTGTTATACCCACTCTCAAAGTGCTCAGCCAAAGCGGGGCAACGTGAAGGAATGTTTGTGGGATGGCTGCACACCCTGGCTCCCCCTCTCTCACCCCGCTCTTAATTGCAGGGTGGGCAGCTGCCACCTTCCCCCTCCCTCACCCATGTTTTGTTCAAACCTCTAATTTGTCAGTCAAGGAAGCACAAAGTATTAGCAATGGTGTAACTTGCTAGGCAACTGATGCGGTGTTTGTTGAGCCTGGGGCCTGAGTGGGGAGGGGCCCAGTTATTCCCCTGCTGGGGAACTGGAGTGGGCCGGTCCCTTTCCCCTGTCACCCTTTCATTCCTGCACCCAGAGAGCGAGGTTCAGAATGGAGGCAGGCAGTGGGCTCTTTGCTTTCCTCTGCTAGTTGCCATTAATAAAACAGAACATTAAATCGGAGCTCAGAGGGGATAATTGGAGCCATTTATCATGTCTGAAGCCAGAGAGAGGGCGGGGGTTGGGGGGGCTCAACAGGACAGAAGCTGGTGACCAGGCACTGAGGGGTGAGCTGAGAGCCTATGAGGGCTGGGGGACCATGGGAAGATTGGTCCTTGGGAAGAAGCAGGGTGGTCTAGGTTTAATGCCTCTGACACCCCCTCACCCAGGATTTTTAGGGTTTTTAAGGGCCTCCCTTTAACGTAAATGGATGCCATGAGGCCAGGCCCTGCTGCAGCAAGAGAGGTTGAGATCCTGGCTCCACCACTTACTAACTGGGTAAGCTCTCTAGCCTTTCTGAGGCTTGGCTTCCTCATCTGTAAAATGGAGTTGATACTAATCTAATGCTTACACCCAGAGCTTCTGCAAAGATAATCTGAGCTAATAATGCATGTGAAGAGCTTAGCAGTTGCCTAGCACAGGAGCGGCTCAGGAAACATCAGCTGCTATTTCTATTAGTCTGGCTGGCTGAGCGGAGCATGGGCACAGGATCTGTGCACCCACTTCTGGGGTGAAGGGTCACCCTTTCAAAGTGGAGACAGCATGTGCTTCTTCTTCAGGCAGACCCTCTGGGCACTTCCAATCATGACCACTTAGCTGCGTCCTCACCCCGAGAGCATGGACAGCTCACACCCTGCTGACCCTCTTTCCTGTTTGCAGAGGGATGCTCAGTGTGAGAATGGACGTGCAGCTTCTAGCACAGCGCTTGCCACACAGCGGGACTCAGTACGTGTCAGGGATCCTCCGTATTCTCTTAGAAGAGAATTTCCTCCACTGTTAAAACATGGGACATGCCAGGCTATGAAGAGGGCAGAGTTGGGGAGGGAATATCAGTTGGACTCAGGTGGTGGGTCTGGCTCAGGGTCAGTGGGCTCTGGGGGCTCATGTGACACCGCCTATAGTGGATTGCATTCCTGGCCCCAAAGCTTAAGCCCTTTCCATATCCACAACCATGACCTTGGTAATGGGACTTTGCAGTTCTGAGTGGACTTCAGTTCTCTTTGACCCTGGGCTGGACTGTGTGACTCCCTTTGGTCCATGGAATGGGGCAACAGTGACAGTGTGACAGTCCTGAGCCCAGTCCTTCTGAGACTTAGCATGTTTCTTCTTGCTCTCCTGTCCCTTTATCATTCCTGTGAGAACTAGCTAGCCTGCCACCCAAGGAGGGCGAGAGCCATGTGCTGTGGGGCCACCCCAGTCACTACCACTTGCAGCAGAGGGGCCCCCAGATCAACCAAGCCCCCGCTGACTTGCACACCCATGAGAATTACAGCTATTGGTATATGCTACTGAAGTGTTGTGGCTGGTTATTACACACAGAAGCTAAAATGACACACCAAGGACCACCCCTTCTCCATCTCTTAGCCTTCTTCCTAAGCAGGCACTGTTCCTACAGTGGCAAGTTGGCCATCAGTATATCCAGCTGACCTTTAATAGCCAAAACACCCAGCACAATCCACAGTAGGTTCTACAAGAGGCCAGGACCTCACTCCATTGGTTTAGATTAGGTCAAAGTTCCATCCTCAAACCATGACTCTGGCCAAGGGTATGGACTTCTTTGATTGTCTGGGCCTAGGTCATGTGCTTGCTTACCCAGGCAGCTGGGGCATAGGGTCAGCCTGGAGCACTTTGTCAATCTGCATGGAGTAAGAGCTGGGGAGAGGTCATTCCCCTAAGGAAATAAGGGCACCCTTACCAGAAGAGGGAGGAATGGATGCCAGGCAAGCAAGGCCAACAGATGTTCACTACAGGAAGGGAGGGAGTGTATAATTACACACGCAGGAAGGAGAATTTATGGGTGCTGATGACTGATTGGATGAGTGAAACATGACCCCAAAGTTTCTAACTGGTGGAGGACAGGTGAGGTCGTTTGAGCAAGGAGAGGGGAACTAGGTGTGAATAGAGAAGAGGGGAGACTTCAGGACACAGAAATCCCCATGGCTTCTTCAGAGGGACAATTAATCCAGCCTGGCTAGATTAGAGGAGTTCTTCATTTGTGTTTAATTTTAGGTTCCAGAAAAGTCCCAAGAGAAATGGAGCATTTCCCATTCAGCAGGCTTCTGCCTACATGTTTTTAGGAGTAATGAGGGTTATTCCAGGCTCCTCCCCAGTAGGTAGGGATAGAGTAGAACACACTTTGATGAGGAAATCTGTGCCTTGAGAAGGGGCACGTAGGTCCCTTACCATGCACCAAAGTTGGGGATAGGCCATGATCCCAAATATCAGTCCTGAGGCCTGATGAGAAGTCCCCCAGTCCCTGAGGGTCTGTTAGAGTGATCAGGGGCTGGGATGGGGGTCGGACACCTGAGCTGGACTCCTTCTCTCACCAGAGCTCAGGCTGGGTTCCAAAGCCAGCCTGAGATTTTGTCTGAAATGTGAGCTATGAATATATCTATGATGTTGTTTCAAACGTAGATGGATCGATATGATCTGGGATCTCAGAAGAGATCACACAGTGAGAAGGCGGTCATCTGCAAGCCAGGAAGGGAGCTCTCTATAGAAATCAAACTCTGCCAGACCCTGATCTTGGACTTCCAGCCTCCATAACTGTGAGAACATAAATTTCTATTGTTTAAGACACTTAGTCTCGGCTATTTTTCTTCTGGCAGTCCGAAAAGACTACTGCGGGGGGAGAGAGCAGCAGTAACTAAGGTACCTGGGCCAAGTGTTTTCCAAGTAGCATTCCATGTGATCTTCTGGAGGAAGGGTTACCACTCTCACTTTACAGATGAGGAAACTGAGTCCTGGAAGCCAGGTCTGTCTGAGTCTTTCTATTTCACCCTACTCCGGACCCAAGTCACCGAAAGCCCACGGTTCTGAGTGGGGACGACCTCAGTGATCTTGGAGGTATCACAGAGTTGCCATAGGGCCTTCTCCACCCACTTCTTCCCCTGAAGGATTCCACAAGGTAGGTTCTATTATCCCATTTTATAGTTGAGGCAACTGGAGTTCAGAGGAGTTAAATGACTTGCCCATGGTTATATGGTTAATAAGAATTTGAACCTAGCCCCCTCTGACTACAGAACCTGAACTTTGGGTCATAGGCCTAAAAGATCCCTGTAGAGCATGCCCCCAGTAGATGGGGGTCAGCTTCCTTCAGACCTATTCTACTTTGTCAGTGTCCCTTAGGGAAAATGGCAGCTGGAACATAGTAGCTGCTCAATAAATATTTCCTGAATGGACCAATGTTTTGCCTTGTCCAGTAGCCTGTAGCCCACCTGGTAAGTAGGAACCTCACAGACCTCACAGTAACACACACACAGTGCCAGGCACATCAGAGGCCACAGTGTAATGGGAGGAAGGTCTCAGGGTGGGCAGGGGCCGTAGAGTAAGTGGCCCCGCATCCTTTCTTCCCTGAATCTTATCTTCCCCTTGGAAACTCTCTGCCTTTGACCCATCCTGTACTCTTTGTAACAGAATTACCTCTCTGAGTAAAAAAAATAACAGCCCCTGCCGCTCTCCCCCACGCCCGCCAGGCTCCAGATCCTCCGGCCTTCAGAAAGCCAAGCTCCTTCCCTCTCCCGGGCCCCTGCCCAGGCAGGAACATGTGCCTGATGCTTTCCCCTACCCCAGATGGTCACAGGACCAACTCCAACCGAGGCCTCAGCTCAAATGGCCGACTTCCTTCAGCGCCCTTCCCTGACCATGCCCCTAGACCCGCCACCCTCTCCCGTCACTCCTCATGTCGCTGTTTCCATAACACTGTTACTACCAGATGTCATCTTGCTCATTGACTTCTTCGCCCAACCTCTCACCATTGTATCGCCAGCACCGAGAACAGTTCTGGGCTCCTAAATGATAGTTGAGAGAACACGTGAATGAAGGAACATTTAAGGTGGGAGCAGCAGGAAGTGGGGCGGAGCCAGACAGAATCTTCTTTCGACTTCCATTCCCTGATGGTGTCCTGACAGTTGTCAAGGCTGTTCCCCTTCATAGATGCTGAGCAAAGAAGCAGACGGGCCGGTGTGGACACGGCCCGTGAGGACTGTGGCCAGGCCCGGGAGCCTGGCTCAGCCCCGGGAGCCTGGCTCAGCCCCCACAGCAGCGATACCCCAGCGGGAGCCGTGCACTCTGCAGGGAGCTTCTCCCCAAGGCTCCCCGGACCCCAGCCTCCCAGGGCCCCTCCTTGGCTCCTGGGCTGCACTCGGCCTGGCCGGCTGATTTCTACTTTATTATGTTATGATGACTTCCCCCTCCCCGGAATGATTAGGCCTTAATAAATAACATTTCTCTCTGATATTGTGCCATCATTAATTCTGCTTAGCTCTCCTCAGAGAAAATTTTGTGGAAACATTCTCAGCGCTGCTATTTAAAGCTAAATTAATTCAGCTGATTATTTCTGTCCAAGCAGATTCATGCCCAGGCGACCAGGGCCAGCACAAGAAGCAAGGTGGGTGCTTGTCACCTCCCCGAGGCCTTGACCAGCGTCTCTTCCTGTCCTTTGCTCTGCAGAGTTCAAGCTTGAGCCCCCTAGCAGGGGGAGGAAGAACTAAAAGGGGCTTGGACCCCAATTTGGGGAGCACAAGTCCTCCCACCTCACCTAAAGCAAGGACAACATCAGGAGGGTCCCCCAGCTGTTCTTCCTGCCGCTCAGCTCATGAAGGTGTGTACAGGTGCAATGTCCTCAGGGAAACCACTGCGATGACACTGGGCTTTGTTGAAGATTATGTACCAGGTGGGCTCCTACCTAACAGAGAGGAGTTCCATGCAACCCACTAGGTTTCTACGTACCAATTCTATATAAAAACCTGGGTTCTGAACCTCCCAGGGTAGGTTGTCTAGACCAATGAGATTGGCAGCAGCGGCCAGGGGGCAGCAGGGTCCTGAGCTCCAGAGCAGGTGTCTGGGTGAAGCCTGCGGCATCACCGTGTGAGTTCTTGCTAATGGGGGAGGGCGGTGCAGAGCACAGCGGGCTTCTCTGTAACGAAGCAGGATTCTGGGAATTCAGATTCTACAGAATTGTGGAGGGTTTGGCACAGCCAAGCGTGGTTCTAAAGAAAAAGGCAGGATTCCGTGTAGCTGGGTGGGTTTCTGTATAAGCAACCAGAGTTATGTAGGATGAAGGTGGTCTCTGAATATCAATACTGAAATCTGTTCAAATAAAGCCAAGACTGGGCTTCTGGGAAGCTGAGTGGCATTCTGAGGAATCAAGTGGAATTCTGCGTCAGACAGCAGGCGTCTGGGTCCATGAAGAGGGCTCTGTGGCAAGTGCAGGGCATCGGATAACAATGGTGTGATGATGTATTTGGAGGATTAGAAAGCAGATTTCTTTCTGGCGAGGGGCTCTGTATAAAGACTGATGTCAGATAAAGTAGAGCTCTAAACAACACAGCAGACACCCTAGGGCTCCAACAGATTGCAGTCCTAAATGACAAAGAGCCCCACACATGTGCTCTGTGTAACAGGTGGGGTCCTGGATGACAGAGCCAGGCACGGCATGCCTTGGATGACCTGGCCCAGGCCAGGTGCCTGCATCCTAGCTGCAAGGAACACTGGGAATGTGATTATTTGACATTTTTAGTGACGGTGGTGGGAAGCTGGTCTTGCCAAAAAAGTAGGGGACTCCTCAAACATAGAAAGGGGGCTCAGAGAAAGGGGGTTGGGCAGCCAAAAAGAATGATAAATTTCCATTGCACATGCTGCCAATCATACAAAAGTCTCCCCTACCACAGGGCCTTTGATCGTGCTGTTTCCTCTGCTGATCTCCTTGTTTGCTCACCTCCCACCTCCCATTTACCTGCACGCTGTCCACGCAGTCTAGGTCTTATTTAAACATGATGAACTCACCGAGGCTTTCCCTGGCCCTCCTCACATAACCTCTCTATTCATTCAGTGATAGCACTTTATTTCTTCCCTCATTGTACTTGTCACATTGTGTACTTATAGTTATGGGGGTGTTTGTCCCTCTCCTCTCTAAATGTTTTGTTTACCCCTGTGCCTAGACCTGGGCTTCAGCTCCTTAGAGAAATGCTCCCTAAGTCTCCACCTTCAAGTCTCTAAATCTCGCCCCCGGGGGTCACGCGCACACCTGAACTCCCTGTGGCCCAGGCTGAGCTCCTCTGTGTAGGTAGCCACACCCTCATTCTCTCCACAGTCCAAGCAAGACGTCTTGGAGCCAGAGTGGCCTTGCCTGTCTCCGTTGCCCTCCCCACCAGCCTGGCGTCTTCTCCCCCATGTCCGTTGCTCCACCCTTACCCTCAGGCCCCCCCCCCCCATGGCCAGAGTAGCTCGTGGGTGCCCACACCTTACTGTGTGCCAAGCCCATTGTACTCGTGTCCTTTGTTCCCTTTGAAACCGAGCTGCAGTGGCGGCTGTGGCCGCTCGGGAAAAACAGCACTATTATTCTTAACTAGGATACGGTTTCAGTCGCTGTATCACAGTCCAGAGGTAATGGTCCCTTAAACAAGATCAAAGTTTATTTCTTTCTCATGTTTCGTGGCTGATCATAAACAGTCCAACTTAATGTGGTGGCTCCTTGGTGGTAGGGACCCCACCTATCTGACCGTTCCACTTTCCTTAGGGTGCTGTCCCCTTAGCTGGGCAAGATGACCCACAGGCATGTCCCCCGGGCTTGCCTTCCAGCTGGTGGGAGAGCAGGAGAGGAGCAGGGGGTCCTCAGGGCACGTCCCCCGAGAGTGTACCCAGAGGTGCGCACTTCTCACCACCGGCCGCTTCTCACCCCCTCTGGCCGCATCTAGCTGCAAGGGGTTCGGAGCTGATGGATTCTGGAGGCCACGCGCCCAGCTAAAAGGTAGCAGTTCCATCACTGAGGGAAGAACGGGGGACAACCAGTTGTCTCCACCACACATTGAAAAAAACTAAAATAACAGAGACACTAAAAACAAGCACTTATTGAGCCCTTAAAAGACACGAGCTCTCGTTGCATCCTCAGGACAACAGTGCAGGTAGATTATCGTCGCCTTCTCACAGAGGAGGGCCCTGGGGTGAGGAGGGGGTATTGAATGACTCGCTCAAGGTCACAAAACTTAAAAGTGACAAGATGGGGTCCGAAGTGATGGCACCGGATTCCGGAACCAGGATTATCCCGTCACAGCCCGTAGAGGGGATATTCCAAGGGAGGAGGGACTAGTTCAGTTTTCAACACTTAAAACAGTAGAGGGTGAATTATTGATGTTTTTGGAATGAGTGAATTTCGTTTCTTTTCTTTCTGTTGGCACCTCAGTGCAAGAGAAGGGACTCCCACCCTTTGTCGCCCTTTGGGCATGTGCTGGCAGGGTGTCCCTTTCCTGACTTATTCCCTCCCAGTGGGGGGCACCTGCCAGTGTGACTTCACTTTCTCACTGTGTGTGTGTGTGTGTGTGTGTGTGTGTGTGTGTGTGTGTGTGTGTGTGTAGGGGGGCACATTCCACAGTGAAGTCTGGTTTTCAACAGTTAAGAAAACCAGCCAGAAGAGAATTCTTGCTGCGGCCTCCTGGGCCTCAGATCGGCCCCGCGTGTTACTCTTCCTGACGTACAGCCCGGGAACGGGGGCTGCTGTGCCTGGCTAATCAATTTCCTCCTTAGTATAACATTAAGAGCTAACATTTATTAGTCCCTTAGCATGTGCCAGCACCGTTCCAAATGCTTTACGTGCGCTGCGTTTATTTCTCACCCACTTCTATGAGTCGAGTACCTTTATTAGCTCTCTTTCAGAGAAGGCAACCGAGGCACAGAGAATTTAAACCTGCCCAAGATCACACAGTAAGGAACGGGGTTAGGATAAAGCCAAAGCCTGAGCTCTACTGCTGCGCTATAACTGCGGAAGAATGTGCTATTAAATAGTCACATCACAGTTGACCAGTCCTTGTTGTACCTATGATATATTTTGTCTCACAATGAAACTTGTATTGTGGATAAGAAGACTGAGGCTCAGAGAGGCTGGGTATGCTCTCCAGTGGCCCACCTCATGGCTAGGCCTCTCTGTGGCTCCATGCTGTCTGGAGACTTGAGAAAGGATCTGTCCCTGAGGTCCTTTGGCTCGGAAGGCAGGTGTCTGGCCTGTCTGTCTCTCCCTTCCCTCCAGGGGAGCTTCCCTTTCTTCAGGAATCCCTGCCCCTGCAGGCCTCCCTTCCTTCCAGCTGTTGCAGCTGTGCATGTGTGGGAGGCGTGGTGGCTGGTGGGTGTTGCTCGGGGGAAGAAGGCTGTTTATTTACAATGTGACAATTTTGATGTATTTGCTGGGGGGAATGAATGCCCCAGCACCGCACAATTAAATTAAAGGATCGGGGGTTGTGGGCGAAGCTCGTCTACAGCTGACTTAGAACCAAATGGATCGGAGAAAAGTAACATAAATCGCAGTGGCTTCAGCAGCTCAGCCAGGCAAGGCCTCCTGCAGCTCTTAGATGCTGCTGCGGGGGAGGGGGGGGTCCCAGCTTGCCCAGGTGTGCACCCCGCTTAGGGTGGTGGGAGTCATGGGGGCTGCGATGGGCCTTCCTGGGCAACAGGGAGCAGGAGGCCTCCGTGTTCTCTGTGAGGTTCACGTCTCCTCTGCTGTTCAGAAGTGTGGACGTTACTGGGAACGTCTCCTCTCTCTCAACCCTCTGCAGCCAGTTGGTCAGCAGGCCCTCGGGTTCTAACACTTTCGTGCAGTTGTGTGTCAACCACAGATCAAATATACAATGGTGGCCCCACAAGATTGCGTATAATGGAGCTACGATGCCTGTTGCTTAGAGATGCCATTGTGATGTCATAGGGCAACGCATTGCTCTTGTGTTTGTGGTGATGCTGGTGCGAAAAACCTACCAGTCACGTGAAAGTACGGCGTCTACAATGAGGTACAGCGAACACTACCTGATAATAAATGACGATGTGCCTGGGTTATGAATTTACTATACTGTGCTTTTTATCATTATTTTAGAGTGTACTCTTTCTACTCATAAAAAAGAGTTTGCTGTGAAACAGTAAGCTGTATTATACCGGCAGCAGCCGCATATGTCTCACGGTCACTGTGTCTCTCTTTTTTTTTTTTTGTTAATCCCCACCTGAGGGTATTTTTTCCATTGCTTTGCAGAGAGAGTGAAAGGGAGGAGGGAGGGGGGGAGAGAGAGAGAGAAACATCCATGTGATAGAGACACATTGACCGGCCGCCTCCTGCACAAGCCTCAACCGAGGGTGGGGGGCAAACCCACAACCCAGGTACATGCCCTTGATGGGGAATGGAACCCGTGGCCCTTCTGTGTGCGGGCTGACACTCTAACCACTGAGCCACACTGGCCAGGGCTCACTGTGCCTCTGATGGCATCATTTTCTCTTCTGTTTGGTTTAATCTCGTGTTGTTTGGTGTGGTAACATGCTGTACAGGCTTGTAGCCTGGAAGCAATAGGTTATATTACAGAGCCTAGGTGTGTAGTATCATCTAGGTTAGAGTAAGTGCACCCTGTGATGTTCACACAAGGATGAAATAGCCTAACGACGCATTTCTCAGAACATGTCCTGTCATTAAGCAGCCCGTGCCAGTCCGCTCCCTACTTTCTCTTCTCTGCTCATTGGGATTCTCACCCCGCATCTCATCTGAAACATGGCCACAGCCTCCTACCTGGCCTCCCTGCCTCTGGTTTTGCCCAGTGAGATCTACTCAACACTTAGCTTTCATTCTCCTACCTGTATTGATTCTAAATTTCTAGGCATGTCATTCAAAATCCTTGTATTCAAAGCCAGGTTTCTGCTGCGATGATGCCGTATAACAAACATTACCCACATTTCCATGGCTTACACAACAAACACTTGTTTTTCTCACTCGTGGGTCTTCTCTGCTTCAGGCTGTAGGCTGGGTGCTGGTGTGTAGGGTGTGGCTCCTACTCTGGGACAGGCACCTCCCCAAAGCACGTTCTTCTCAGGACAGACGGCAGGAGCACAGGTCGCCAAGCTGAACCACATAAGTGAATGTGTGAATGTAAAGTCTCTGCTCATGTCAAGTCCACTAACACTTGATTGACCAAAGCAAGTCACATGGCCAAGCCCAGTGGCTCAGGGAGTTATACTCCACTTCCTGACATAGGGGGAGGCAAGTCCCGTGGCAAAAGGAGCAGATATGTAATTCTCTTACAGGGAGGGATTGAAAAATCGGGAGTAATAACCCAATTTGCCACAGTCCTTTACAACCGTGGTTTTAAAGACATAGTCCTTGGACCAGCAAGTAGCATCATCACCTTGATCCCACCCTAGATCCCCTGAATTGGAAACTCTGGGGGTGGGGGCTGGCAATTTGGGTTCTAACGAGCCCTCCAGGTGATGCAGGCTACAGTGTGAGAACCACTGCTGGACAACCAGGCTGCCTCTGTCTTTTTCCCTCTTCACACAAACTATGTCCCTCCTGGAGCCTCTAACTTCTCTCCCTGCTGAATGCTCATTTCTCCACCATCTAGGAAATTCCTGCTCCTTTCTCAAGGCCTGAGCCAAGGGTCCCCTCTTCGGGAAGCCTCCCCAGCCCACTTCTATGCCAGGCAGAACAAATCATTCCCTCCTCTGTGCTTCGGCAGGACTCACACAGGTACACTCAAGACAGCGGCACTGGGTGTATGACAACTCTGTGTTTGGGACAGGGGCACCCCAGGGTTAGGACTGTGTCTTATTGACTGTTTCATCCCCGGCACACTGCATGTGCCTGGCACAGGGTAGGCACTCAGTAACTACTCAGTGGCCTTGTTGCTCACTTTCAGGCACCGTTGCCAGGCTGAGGGAGCACTAATATTTCCATCTCAGGGATTCAGGTTTCCCAGAATGTTCGCTGGGGGTGTTGATGGAGGGGGTAATGGGCAGAGGCAGTCAGGGCAGCTGAGGTGTGAGTGGGGGAGAGGTCCTGAGACCCTGGGATGGGCAGGAAGCTGATGAGGAGACTGCCTGGTGCCGATACCTGGCAGAAGTCCTTGCTATGGCAAGCCTGTTAAAGGCTCTCCCAGGGACTCTGCAGGGCTGGGGAGGTTCTGATTGCTTATTAGATATTGAAAAAGCGGACTGACCATCAAACTAGGGGATCTTGGGCAGAGCTACCATGCCCGTCAGACCAGGAGTTTGTCTGATGCAGGGCGGTGTCTCCTCTCTCAGGCTGGGGCTCCTGGGCAGCATGAGCTGTCTCTGCCTCATCGGACTAGGAGAACGTCCCCTCTCCAGTTGGGCTGTGTCTTTCCCGTCAAACTGAGGGCTCCTGGCATAGAACTGGGCCCCTCCCACCAGGCTTGGGTGTCACTGGGTTGGGGCAGTGGCTGTGTCCTTTACAGTCCTTAGATTTGTGCCCCAAAGAAAGAGGCAGAGGACCCTCAATTCACTTTCTGTAGCTGAGATACTTAGAAGGCTGTTCTAGCTATCCCTCTGCCTTCAACTCCAACATGTCTTCAGCTTTCCTTTCCCCTCCCCTCCCCTCCCCTCCCCTCCCCTCCCCTCCCCTCCCCTCCCCTCCCCTCCCCTCCCCTCCCCTCCCCTCCCCTCCCCTCCCCTCCCCTCCCCTCCCCTCCCTTCCCCTCTCCTCCTGAAACCCTGAGAGTGAGCAGTCAGCCCAAGGAAGAGGGTTGGAGGGAAGGGGAGCTGTGGGCCTGGGTGCCAGGGCGGAGGGCAGCTGTGGCAGGACAAGAGCCCTCTACTCTCTGATCTTCTCCTTCCCGGCTGACAGGTGTATTTTAGGGGAAATTGAATCTGCACATTTCAGCTTCATTTGCACTTAACACACCTGGTTGGCAGTGGGCAGGAGGCTTTTGATGTCTGCGTGCTGGTGCCCAAGCCTTTTTAAGCCTCTTTTCTTTGAAGCCAGGGAGACTTGAGTTTCTGCCAAGGAGTAAACAGACTTGCGAATCCTCCGGTGCCTTAGTCTTTGGAGACCCGGCTCCCAAAGGCCCAGGGAGGCCCTGCCTCCCCCCCCCCCCCCATTCTTCATTCACTTGGCCTACTGGTGCTCATTCCAGACTTACTATGTGGACGCTTTCGGAAAACTGTCCTTGATGGAAGAGGGTAGGGAGAAGCCCTGGTAGATTTTAGAATCGGACTCATCCTTCTACGAAGCAAGGGGAGGGGCCTGCATCCTGTCCTGTCACGGCTTAACTTCCCCATGATTTCGCCTCCCCACCTCCCCACCCACCTTTAAAGCCGTCCTTTAAAGTGGTGTTCTCTTTCTTAATGTGGGCAATTGATATTTCTCGATCTCATGTAAAGTGTGAATAAAGCGTCTTTGGAAATCTAGTCTGTTGTTACTGATCTGAAATAATCTAAGCAGGGCAGCAGGCTTGCTGTGCAAGGGCTGCCCATGTTGTCGAGCTTCCTTTTGGAACACATGGGTGCCCCAGAGCCTCTCCTTTAGAAGTTTTGCAGGCGACAAAGGAAAACACCGTGGCCCCCTCTTTTCAGGTCGGCTGACTTTGCCCCCCAATCTAATTCCATTCCCTTTCATTGCTCTTCTTGAGACTCAGAGGGAGAAGTCCCACGTTTGGTCCTGACTGCAAGAAGGAAGGCAGGCTGGTGGGAGCTGAGCCGCAGCAGCTGTCATTTTCTGATTGGAGCAACTAGTGGCTTGATGGGAGGGGGACTGTGGGCCTCTTTCCCTGCTCACCTGGTGGGCCTGTGGACACTGGGTTGAATCAGGGGCTCCCCTGATGGCTGAATGGCTTTCAGAGCTTCAGTGGGCTCTGGGGCATCTCTATGCCCCCCTCCTCACTCTCCGTGTACCCAGACAGAACATCTCCATGGAGGGGGGCTGCAGAGCTGAGAGGCTCCAACCCAGCCTGATCTCCAGGGTCTGAGGGAGGTAGAGTTTGAGCTTAGTTAAGTAGGGGCTCCTGGGGATTTGGGGATGGAGAAGGACCAGCGTTGTGGTGGGAAACAGGGCTCCTGTGTGTGGTTGGAAACCCCCTGTGTACTTGGGGGACGCCCTATTCTGATGGGGAAGGAGGGAGGCGCTCTTGAGTGTCACAAGCAGGAACCACTAGAGACCTTGGCCTCAAGAGCAGAGAGGAGTAGGTGGAATTCTTCTTCAGTGTTTTATGGTGGCTGAAGTGGGCAAGGCACACGGGAGAGGGTCTGTCTGCATCTCCTGGGGTCTGAGCCACAGAGAAGGTGATCTGCAGGCTGTCTCAGTTTTAAACAATAAACTGACAGCCTCAAGAGTCACTGCCTGGGCTCCTCCTTTGACCTGGGGGTGGGGACTCAGTGTGGTAGTGGTTGAGCTGGGACTGGAACTTGGGTCCCTTGACTCTTACGGGACCAGCACCCTTCCACTGTGCAACTCTGCTACCTATGGGTCCCTTGAGTCTTAAACTAGTGAGTTAACCCTTCCCATTCCAGGTTGAACTTGAGAAGAAACTTCCTGCCTCAGACAGTAGACAAGCACAGAGGAATCTCACGACTGGCCAAGAGAGAGCTCTCCAGGTAGCTCACCAACCAAGGGCAGCCCAAGAGCTCCAGCTCTGAGCAGGAGGCCAGTGTACCCACTGGGCCTCAGCAGAGGTGTCCTGCGACTTGGAAGGGTGGCTTGTGGAAAGCCGGTCTTGTGGAAGAACTGAGGTCAGTGCAGGAGGGGGACCTGGCACCATCCCCTGCTTAAGAATAGACATAGAGTCGTTATCCAGACAATAATCAGCATAATCCTGGGAGACACGTTCCCCTCCGGTGCCTTCAATCACCATACCTGAATGGGAGCGGAAACCTGAAGCGGGCTTCACGCCCACGCAGCTGGGAGCTGACAGCTCCGTCTCCCGCCTGCTCCCGCTCCGCTCCCAGCTCAGCCTGTTCAGGTGCTCCGCAGGCATCTGGCTTGGGGAGGGGGCTGCGCTTCATCTCCACCAGCTCTGACCCAGCTTGGGGAGGGGGAGGGAGTTCAATGGATGGAGGCAAAGAACTTGGATCGTGGCCACGCCGCTCACTGGCCGTGTGGCCTGGGCCTCGGTGCCCCCATCGGTAACCTGACATTGATGATCACGCCCGTCTTTCAGTTAACAGAGGGCTGCATGAGATGACACGTGGATGCCTGGCATGTGCTAAGTTCTTTATCTTAGTGATAAACTGCTATGTCCCTGGAGCTCTACCTTCCCCATATGTTGCATCATCTCACTCCCGCACAAACCCCGAGAAATAAATACCCACTGTTGTTCCCTCAGCCCCAACGTCCACCAGTCGGTACTGGCCAAGAGCCCAGGCCTCTGGAATGGCCCTGAGCCTGTGATGGGAGAAGCTTCTGGGGGGAGGGTGGCAGGGTGCCAGTGCTTTTGTTTCACTCCCCTGTGGGCTTGGCTCTGTCCCTCCTCTTCTCTGCCTCAGTTTCTCCATCTGCCAAATGCAGGGAGGTTTGGCTGAGAGGATTCCTAGTGGTCATCCAGATGCAGACCTCCCGGGCTCTTTGAGCCTCCTGGGGCCCCTGGGGTCCCTGAGGTGACAGGGTAGAGGAACACCTGGTGCCCTCCTCACTCAGACTTCCTGCCAGGAAGGAAAGGTCCAGGACTTGGTGGGTGTTTGACTGCTGCTTGTGGCCGGTTCCATGGGTCCGATCTGCCAAATAATTACCCGGAGGTCATGCCCCTCTCCCCATCGGTGCCCCCGCCCCCATGGGCATGACCCATGTGGCTGCTATCACATCCAACGGGGACGCTGAGCCAGGCTTCCCCTTACATAGTGCGATGCCACAGAAAGAACGTGAGTTTGGCCAGATCCCGATCCTGCTACTTCCAGGCTGTTGAGTCCCTTCTCTTATCTGGGGCTATGAAAAGAGGACAAAGTGCCTTCCTCACAGGGCTGTTTGAGGATTCAGTGCAGCGTGGGGTGTGAGGGGACACACAGGGCTTGGCGCCATTTGTCCCTCTTCTCTCCCTGGCCGGCCTCCCTCAGGGGCCTGCTCCTGGTCTCAGGGTGGCAGGGGGATGAGCGGCTAGGTGAGAGGCACACTGTGCCCGTCCTCCCAGGACCCCTGCCTTCCCACCCTATTTCTCTAATGTGGTGCCCCAGCAGCCACTAGACACCCCAGTAGGAGAAAGCCCCAAAGGTCAGATTTGGTGAAAGAGTCATTTTGGTTAATTTCCATTTCTTGGTAGACATTTATGCATGGACACCGTGAATGAACAGGGAACCCGGTTCCAAGAGCCAGGCCAAAGTGAAAACTGATGCTAGAGATGCAGAACTGTGCAAGGAAGATTCCAGACCTGGGGTTGCCCCAGGAGGCTTGGAAGCCAGAGCTGGCTGCCCTTGTCCCTGCAGCTCCCCCACATGGGAAGGGATGGCAAGGCGAGGAGGAATTAACAGGCTTCGGAGCCTGGCTGCCCTGGGTGAAATCCCAGCTCTGCCGCTCGCCAGCTGTGTGGCCTTGGGAAATGAAGTTAACCTTTCTGAACTTCGGCCCCCTCACCTGCAAGGTGAGAGCAACTACAGTTCTCTGAGCACATAGATGTTCAGATTAAAGGAGGCAAAAGCGTGAATTCTCCTAGCAGAGAGCGTAATTCATAGTAGGTGCTGAATGAATACTTGTTTCTGCCTTCTATGGTGACATATTTATTGAACTTTGATGAAATGCAATTTATTGGGTTTGATATTGAGGACCCAGCAAGGAATAACATCCAATTCCTACCCTTTGGGACCCTCACAGTCTGGTGGGAGGAGCCCCCCTTTCCTGCCTCCTCCCTTTTCCCTGCTTGGCTGTGAGGCTGCAGGTGGTCCCTGTGTCCCTAATCCCCAGTCCTTGTCTTCTCTTAACTATTCAGTTGAGTGATGTCCCTTTCTAGGGCTGTGCTCCAAACTCCTTCTATTTTGAACCAGCTGAAAATGGTAAGATCCTGGCCCCATGGGGTCCTGAAACGGCTGGGCCTGGCAGCCAGCACTGAGTTTTATACCTGTCCCTCACTTTATCTCCTCAGCCAAGCAGAGCTCAAGGTCAGGTTAAAAGAAAGATGATTTTTTTAAAAAGAACAGGAGCAGGTCTGGCTCTTTGGGCAGCCTCAGAGTCGGGCTGGAGCTGAGATTCTGCAGAGGCAGGGCCCGCACACTCGGCCCATTCTGCGCTTTGGAAAGTTAGGGGAGACGGCCCCTTGCTGCTGCTTGGTTATGATGCAGCCTTGAGCAAGTCACTCCATTTCTCGTCTGCAAAACTCAGGGAGGAAGATGCTACTGAGCTCCCACCTGCAGAAACCTTTGCCACGCCCCTTTTCCCGTTTGCAGCAGCTCCAGCTCTACCGAGGAGCTCAGGGTCCTCCTGGTCTCTGAAGAAAGAAGCTGGGGAAGTGGGGTGGGTTCCTCATAGAGGGGCTGCAGGGCCTCCAAGAGGCAGAGAGCAGGGTCTCCACGTCTGCCCTCCAGCTGAGCTTCTAACACTGAATCTGGGATGTGACTGTATCACTGTGTTCCTAGGTTTTCTTGGAACACAACAACCAGATGGCACACATCACAGCGAGTGCTGTCCACTGAGCTGATGTTCTCTTGGGAGGCACAGCCCTTACTCCAGTGACACTGTATTTGTCTGGGAGATCCCCTTTGGGAAAAGCCATTACGGCCACTGGGAGACTCAGGAGGAATTGACAAAAGCATTGCTCCAGGTGACAGACTTAGTTAGTTCTTCAATCACACCCTCCTCCACCTGGGACGGAGGCTGGAGAGATGCGCCAGGGGAGCTGGGAGCCACGATGCAGTGGAAAGGGCACAGGAGGGCTCCCTCCGTCCCTCCCCCTCTTTCAGCGGCCTCTGTCCTGACTGGTGATCCTCCTGCTGCTCTCCTTGCCTCCGCCCTCACCCTCTCCAGGTGTCTTCCTGTCCTCTCCTGCTCGAGACCCTCCAGGGCCCTCCAGTCCTCAGGATACATCCAAACCCTTGGGCGGCATTCAAGGCCATTCACAATCTTCCCCTTTCTTAGCCCCCAGTCCAACCGCACCACCCAACTCATTCTGCAATGAGACTTGAATTTTCATGCCTACCTTTGCGCCTTCAGATACACTGTCCCCCTGCCTGGAATGCCTTTCTCTCCCTTTCCAGCTTCGTACTCAAACTTGAGCTTAGGCATTACTGCCTCCGGACAACCTTCCCCCAATCCGCTCTTGCTTCCATGTGGCACAGGTCGCAGGGGCTCTGTCTTCCCTCTGCAGGCTTCCACAGGCTCCCTAGTCTGTGAGGTCCACAGGGAAGATTTAAAAAAATTGAATCTTTTATCCCCAGGGCCTAATAAGTGCTTAGCAAATAATTGTGGATGAGTGAGTCACAGACGGAGGCTGTCTGGAACCTATTGGGATGAGGGAGAATTAATAATAAGCATGCCTATTGCATGTTTACTATGTGCCAGGCATTTTAATGACAATCAGTGACCTGTGCTACAGGTTTACACTCTTCAGAATTATACTCACTCCCTACAGTAACCAGGAGAGGCAGGTACATCTGTTTATACAGATGAGGAAACTGAGGCACAGGGAGATGTGAACACATCTGACTTATTCACCAACTTGAGGCTGTCTACTCCAGAGCTAGGGCAGCAACTGGGAGACCTGGAAAGGTCCTGAGGACCATCTGCCGTTGTCTCTTTACATATCGGGAAACTGAGGCCAGAGCCTTAGAAGAGGCTTGCTGGGCCTCCCCACGCCCACTGGCTTCCCCTCTCTGTCTCCTTCTTAGAAAGAGGGTGGGTGGGGAGAATTCCCTCTGGTCAGACTCTGCCCATCCTCAGTCTGGTTTCCAGGCAACCTGTTTCTTGGGTAGCGCCCCCTGGTGAGGCTGTGTTGCCATGGTGACCGCAGCGGTACAGGTGCATCTTCAAGATGGTGAAGGAAGCAGCTCCAGTTCCTAATTGGTCCTCAGTCTTCCTCCGAGAGTCAGGGGTGCACAGGTAGGTCCGCTGACGTGCAGACTCACCAGGCACATGTAGGGGAGGAAGGGGCTGGGCCTCCGGTGGGGTGGGGGTGGGTGGCAGGGACTCAGGAAAGAGGAGAGAAGGGACAGGGCCCAGAGCCTTGTTCACTGGAGTGGAAAAAGCTCCCCATCAAATTCCTGGTGTCAGAATGGCACCCTGACCTCTGGTCGCTTTTTTCTGGAGCAAGGAGAAGAAGATTTTGTATTCTGGGGGGGAGGGATCATTTTTTCTTTTCCTTTTTAACTTGAAAAATATATTAAAAATACCCACTCCAAGGTAAAAGTCAACCCCAGTCCCACTGCATACAATTATACAAAAATAAATTAAAATAGATCCCTTCACATTAAGTCTTATCACTCAGAGGTTAAAAATTGTTAGTTGTTCCTGAAGTCTACTTGCCGATTTTTTTAGGCTTATACAGTTATGGCCATATCTCTCTGTTCATACATGTAAAAATATATTGTATTAAGTAGAAACCCTACGCTACAAATTGGTTTACATTTTGCTTTTTTAACTTCATAATATATGCTGGAGGTTTTCCATATCAATAAGTGTTGATCTACCTTATATCGCTAAAGAGGGGATTAAGAGCAGAGAATGAGGAGTGCTGACATGGGAGCAATCCTGAGGGCTCCCTGGAAGAGGGGAAGACTGACTACCTGAGTGGACCAGGGAGGTGGTTACAAGCAAGACAAGAAAGTAGTGCTTGTTGTAACTATAGTGCACCAGGTATGGTAAGCCCATTGTGTCACTTACTTCTGACACAATCCTTAGAGGAGATCAGGCCCCTTCCACGGTTACAGGTGGAAGTGAGGCCCAAGCTCTCAATGCCAGGACGTGGGGAGAAACCAGGACATGATCCAGCACCTCAGGTAGGCAAGCTATCCAGCCCCTGGCATGCGGGGCCTGAGGGAGCCCCTCCCCTTTCCCCAGCCCCCTGCGTCCTCTCTCTACAGAAATCGGACCCAGGTGGAGCTCTGTGCTCCACAGAGCACATTGGAATTCATAAAATGGTAATTTATTGAACCAGCCTTTGGAAGGGAAGTAATGAAAACTGCTATATAAATTACGAGGTCATTGGTGTTATACGGCTGGAGCTAATGCTGTTAGTCCCCAGAAGGGTACAGGGAGCCTCCCCCGACTCCACCCTCCACCTGCTGAGATGTCTGCCCCTGGGAGCCTCAAGGAGTGAGAGGCCTGAGCTTCCCAGATTGAGCTGGGGAAGCTCGGGAGGTCAGGTGCCCTCCCTAAGCCTCAGTTTCCTCACTGCTGCAGTAGAGAGCAGCTGTGCCTGCCATGCGGAGTGGCGCTTTGTCACTGGATAAGGGCTACGTGGGTAGGCTGTCCTTCTATCCGGGTTATTACATTACCGCATTTCCTCAGTTGGGAGATACCCATTATATTTCTTTCCCACGTTTTAATTTTGCCATCATGATGCATTTTACATGTAATGTAATGTAACTCCACTTTTGCCCCCGGAAAAGCTGTTTTAACTTTAACATAAAATTAATGGCATCTTGGAACTGAAGAAACATTGTATTATTATTGTTGTTATTTATCGTCATTAGTATTTCGAAGACTGGATGCCACTACCTATTTCTCGCCTTAAAAAAGAACAGGACTGCTAGGAGAGGAGACAGGAGGCTCAGAGGGCTGCTGTGTGACTCTGAGCATGCCACTTAGTGCCTGGAGTGCCCAGTTGTCTGGTTTGTCCGAAACTGAGGATTTTCCTGGATTTGGGACCTTCAGGGCTGAAGAGAGGAACGTACCTGGAGCAGGTGGGCCATCCTGCTGTTGTCTCTAGGTCCTGACTTGTTTCCTCCATCCTTTGGGGATAACAGCCATGAGGAAGGTGTGATGGGTTTGTAAAAGCCAAGGGCTTCCCTGCAGTCCAGGGTCCTTCTGACCAGTGTCCTGGTGTAGCCATGAGATCTTAACCTGAAGAGCCTGATGGCAGAGATCATTAGCATGAACCCCAAGTTTTGGGGGTGGATCATCCTCTTGTCTGGTGACTCATTTCCAACACAATCAAAGGAACCAGCTGGAGTGACTCCTTGTATTTGTCAGGTTTTCATTCTCCCTGGATTCTTGATTCTCTCCAGGAGGCAGACAGGGTACATCTCAGAGACCCAAGTTACAGATGGGAGAAATGAGGCCCAGAGAAGGCAGAGGCCTTTCTACACGGCCCATCCACACCAGATCCAGAGGGAAAGGGGGATGATGTTGTCAGGCACTCCTTTCCTGAGGAATGCCCTGCCCTAGTTTTCCACTTGGTGACTTGGTGGGAAGTGTGTGTGTGTGTGGGGGGGGGGGGGGTAGAAATGAGGGAGGGGGTGGCACCAGAGGAGGCCTGGGGCCTGGCTGTTCCCTGATAATGGCCCTTCAAGTGGAGAGTGAGCTGGGACTTAGGTCTTACTTTGGCCTTCTGCTGTGTGATGTTGGGCTGATCATATACACTCTCTGGGCCTCAGTTTTCCCACCTGTAAAATGAAGAATTAGGGTTAATAAAGTGGTTTCTAAGCCTATTTACAAATCTGAACTACTAAAGGAGGCTGTGAAATACAGACCCCTAGCATCTCAGAGAGAGGGCTTAGCTTCTCAGGAGACTCTGATGCAATTAATTTCTGGGTTGATATTCGGGCATGCTGGACTGGGTGGCCGGTAAGGAGGGGGGTGGGGGAGCCAGGCTCTTCGGTGGTGGTAGTGGGGTGTGTCTGTGTGGGGGGCAAGGGTGGGGGGTTGGAGGAAGCATTGCAGGAGTGCAGGAAGTACAGGGCTTAGCCTCAGAGCAGCTGAGGTTTTGTCTCTTAGCTGGGTGACCTTGGGCAAGTTACTTAACCCCTCTGATTTTTCATTTTCTCATCTATAAAAAGTGGGGGTAACAATTCCCTGGAAGGGCTCCTGAGAGAATTAAATTACATGATCTATGAAGAAAGATCCCTCTTTCCTTCTCCAACTATGTGTCTCAAATGTCAGCATCTGCCCACTGTCCTGTGGCCCTGACTGAGTCTGGTCAACTTCTCTGTACCCTAGAATCTAGGGCACCAGAGGGTGAGCGACAGGGTCAGGGTGGGCAGGGGAGGGGTTTGGCAGAGGAAGAGGAGGAGAGGAACACCAGAGAGGAAAGGGAGGGGGTGGAGGAAGGCAAAGGGTTCTCTGGGGACTGAAATATGGTCCCCGCGTTCCGGAATGTGCCTCTTAATCAACTTAATGGGCCTCTGGCTGAGCAGGGCCCTCGGAGGTTGGAGAGATGGAGATGGCAGCCGAGGCTGGAGATCCTGGATGTGGATGGTGGCAGCGGAGCTGGGCTGCAGCTGACCAAGGGGCCTGGGAGGTCCCTGCGGAAGCCTGGAAGCTGGACTGGTGGCTGAAGCCTTCGCCACCTGTCCCCAGCGCCTGGCTCCTCCTGTATTTGGTGGGGGAGAGAATTCCTCCTGGGAATTGGGAGCACCTGATCCTTGGCCTCTGATTTCTGACCGCCCCCCCACCCCCCACTCCAACTTAGCAGCCTGGAGAATCCATGGTTCAGGAGCTGAGCTGGAGAGAAGTCCCCTGTGGGGGAGTGTCAGGCATGGTTACGGTAGTGGTGCTCAGTGGTGGCCCTGTTTTGACGGCATCATCAGTGGGGTTCCAGAAATCTCCTGGCAGGGAGCAACACGAATTCTCAGTCTGGATTACAGTGCTGGCTTGCTGAGCAGGGAGATGCTGCCTCAGGGGCACTAAGACAGGACACGGGGCTGGCAGGGTTCTCTCTACTCTCTGTCCTGGAGCCCTTGGGTGGGGACCCTGGAGTAGAGGGCCTCCTGGCTCCCGGTTCACCTGCCTAGTAAGGGCACTTCTTACAAGATGTTTCATTCTGAGTCTTAGTCTTCCCATCTAGAAAGTGGGGGTCCTGATACCACCCACCCAGCAGTGAGGGAGAAATGTGGTAAAATGGGGAAAGGCAGATGCCGGTATGCTTTGGTGACATGTGACCTGCAGCTTGGTGCCTTCCCTAGAGGTGGTGAGGGATTCTCAGATCGGGCCAGGTGGAGGGTGATGAACCAGGGTGGCCAGGTGGAAGCAGAAAAATTGAACTCTTCTCAGGTGGCTGGGTGGTGTCCCAGCTCCCGGCACCTGCACAGGGATGGCCCCCAGGGCCCTTCCCACGTGTAGGAGCTCAGGAATTCGAGGGAGAGGCCTGGGCTTTGCACATGACAATCTGCCTCCAAGTCTGTTCTCAGGCAGCCTGGGAATGATCTGGGGTCCCACTCTGCCTCATCTGTGTGTCACAGCCTGAAGGGAGCCGGGGCCAGTTCCTTTGGGGTACAAAGGCCAAAAGGGCCAGGGGTGTTCCCAAAGCCACACAGTGGATGAGGGGCAGAATAAAAACACCTAGGTCTTTGTTTCTCGGTCCTGTACGCATTTTCTACCACAGAATAATGAAGGACATAATGGTGATGGTAAAAATAGTCCTATCAGTGGGCCCTTACCAAGCATTTGCTGTATGCTGGGCACAGCTGTCAGCATTGCACACATGTTAACTCATTCAGTCCTCACACTAACCCCATGGGATAGGTGTTATGATTTTTCCCGGTTGGCTCCCCAAGGCACCAAAGAACAGAGAGGTTAGGTGACTTTCACAAGGCCACAGAGCTGGATGTGGCAGAGCTGGGATTCAGACCCATGCTCCTGTCTCGTCCGCTACACCCTGCACTGCAAGTTCACAGTGGAGCAAACCGAGGGTCCCTCCATGCCCCAAGGTCTGGCCCCAGCACCCCACTCTCTGAGCTCCCCACTTCCAGATCCCCCAGCAGGACCTCTGGGCCCGCGTAGGAGGGGCAGGGTCCCTCTGGCTGGGCTCCTGCCCAGAGATGATTAAAAGTTGATTGCCTTGAGAACATTCTTTGTCTCCTGGTGTCAAGCCCAGAACAGCCAGGGAGACAATTGCTGCAGGAGCCACATTTGTTAATCTCGAGTTCGTTAATTTATTTTATTTTCCATCCTCAGAATTAGGACGAGCCTCTTGAACTCAATATGCAAATGTATGCAAACCAAGATGAACAGGCATCTTTAAAAGCACTTTTTCTCTCCTCCTTGCATTAGTGGAATTGCAGCTCCCCCCAGCCAGCGGGTGGAGGGGCGACGGGCAGGTGTGGGGGAGGGGACCCTCTGCCACTTTGCAAAGCATTTCTGCCCCCTAGCTCATCCGTGCCTCCCTGGGGCCCTCTGCAGAGGGTGTCTTTATTACCGTCCCAATTTCACTGAGACGAGGCCCACGAGGCTCAAAGGACTGACGTGTCATGTTCAAGATCACATAGAAAGGAAGGGGTGAAGCTTGGGCCTGAGTCTTCTGACTCCAGATCCCACCTTCCTTACTCTGCCCCGCACACACACCTTCTCCTCCTGCCCATGGTTTCACCACTAACTTCTTTCAGGGCCCTGGTCCGATGGGGGAAGGTGGCTCAGATGGCCTGGCTGGGGCTGAGCCGGGCAGAGGCTCTGGGCAAAGTGGTCTGTGGGAAGGACTTTGGAGGCCCACATGGTAGCCCCACAGCAGTGCCCAACGCCCTCTCCTCCAAGCAGCCCTTCCTGCGGTTGGCCTTGGCCCCTCGGCCTGAGATGGAGAGAAGCTGTGCCCACTGACCTCTCCTTCTTTCTGCCCTCCCCACGGGCCCAGTGGAGCAAGTTATTGCCCTTCAGGTGTGTGGCAATCTCTCGGATCAGAGGCCTCCGTTAATTGCTAGAAAAGCCTTCCTCAGTTCCCCAGGAGGCAAAACCTAGCAGATTTCCCCACAGCAGTCATATTGCTGGAGGGGGAAATGAAGAAAGGGAATGTCAGAGAAGAAGAGGCAGAGAGAGAGAGAAAGAGAGAGAGAGAGAGAGAGAGAGAGGGAGAAAAGGAAAGAGCATGGGGAAGAAGGGGGGAGAGAGAGAGAGAGGAAAAGGAAGGGAGGTGGGAGGGGGAGAGAGAGAGAGGGAAGGGAAGAGGGATGGGAGGGGGAGAGAAAAGTTAGTAACAGGACTACAGGACTTCTGGCCTCTAGAAAAGAAGGCCCCTCCTTCCTCCTCACCTCCTCCCTCCTCCTGCTCCTCTCCTGTCTCCCTGGAGAGTGAGGACAGACCTGCAGAGGGGGTCTGGGGTGGGGCACAGAGCTCTGGAGGTGCATGGAAATGTGATGGAGGATGGGGGTAGGACCCCCTGGGAAGAGGCTGAGAGCATCAGAGAGTTTGAAGAGACAAAAATAAGTGAGTGAGGGGGCAGGGAAATGTTTCTAAGTTCTTCAGACCAATCCCCAGTGGGTGTGAGCAGACTCGAAAGCCAGGGGTGGGAATATCACCCAGCCCCTGCCCAGTTTCCCGACCAGGATGTCCGTGCCTGGCTCAAAGCCCTCCCCTGTCCTTAGGGACCCAGGTAGTCAAGAGGCAGGAGGGCCAGGACAGGGCTCCAGACCAGGGCTGCCTCCCTGGGCATCGCCCACCTGGTCCCTGTGCCCAAGGAGTGCTCCAGGCTGCAGCCTGCTGCTCGGGGAGAGATGCCCAGGCAGAAGGCAGGGCTGCATCCTGGTGGGTAGGAGAGATTCCCACCATATGTTTCATGAAGACACAGATACCAGTGGCTTCGCCAAGTCCAACAGCCTGTATGAAAACAAGTTTTATGGAATCCCAGCACCCGCAGTCAGCTTCTCAGTGAGCAATTCGGGATCCTGGGCGGAGGCACCATAACAGTCCTGCCCCACAGTATCAGCTAGCCTCACCGCCATGGCAAGTGGGTACCACCAGGGCACCCACTCTCCCGACACTTTCCTTCCAACCCCCTTCCCTTCACTGAATTACTCTCTGACATCAGGTTTGATTGGGAAAGAGTGGAAGGCAGGTTGAAAAATAAACATTTTAATGATAAATCAATAAATAAGGGAGCAGGCCACTCTTTTCCCCTTTAATTTTTTAAGGGAAAAATTAATTTTCCCCTTGCCTAAGTACCTGTCACCTTAAATTAATGTCTCTGAGAGCGAAAATGATGGAGAAGTTGGGTCATTAGGCAAATTTTAATTAGAGGCTCAGATGTCCTTTACTAATAAGATGTTACATATATTTCATTCTGTTCTTGCCTCCTGACTACCGGGACATCTTTGCAACACAGCCAAGGGCCCTGGGGGGACAAGAGATGGGGCCTTTGGGAGATGGGGCTGGGGCAAGGAAGGGCAATGGTGGGTGGTTTTTCTTCCATGACAGGGTGAGAAGGGCAGGGGGGGGGTCATGGGGAAAAGTATTTCTGCTTTTTTTCCAGAAAGGGTGTCTACTCTAGGGCCCAAGCCTGCTTCTTCTCTCCTAGTGTGTGTGTGTGTGAGGGAGAGAGAGAGAGAGAGAGAGAGAGAGAGAGAGAGAGAGAGAGAGAGAGAGAGAGAGGGAGAGAAAGTGTGTGTGTGTGTTTGTGCATGTGTGAGTGTATATGTGTGAGTGTGTGTGTCTGTGTGTGTGTCTGTGTGTGTGTCTGTGTGTGTGTGTGTGTGTGCTCGGAGAGGCCGTATAGCAGCGATAGCAGAGCAGTTGTTAAGAGGTTGGGTCCTGAAACCAGACTACTCAAAATTCATATTTAGGCTCTAACTGTGTCCTTGAACTTACTGCTTCACTTCTCTGTGCCTCAGTTTCCTTACCTTGGGGTAAGGTAAAATGGGCAGAATGGGTACCTCCCTCTGTGGGTGTTGAAAGGGTTCAACCTGACCTGACCAGGTGACAGGAAGCCACGAGCGCCCAGGCGCTACCCTCAGGAGAAGCGGCACTGGGTTTGGGCCTGGAGGACATGGCTCCGAGCCCTGCACCTGCCACTTCCAGCCTGGCTGACATTGGTAGGCCGCTTTACTTCTCAGGACATTTTTAGGTTTGCCGTCTGCCAAGAGGCTCAGAGGTGAGACCTGGGAGTCTGAGTGTCCCTGCCTGGGTGGGACAACAAGCAAATGAGACACGCAGCACACGCTGGGAGGCACTGGCCACGAGTCAGGAGGCATGTCTGCTCCCACTCACCTGCTCACTTGCGGGCAGGGCTAGTCAGCACGCATGACAGGGTGCAGCTGACAACATGCCTCCAGCAGGTGTGCACACCTGTCTGCGCATGCGGCCAGGGAGAGGGACCTAACCAGGCTCCTCTACACCCCTCGGGGGACTCCAGTGCTCTTCTGGATCAAGTCCTTCCCTGGCTCTGCAAATACGCACCATCTCAGCCAGGCCCATGCAGGCTACACGTGCAGGCACAGGGCTCAGTGGCCCCTCCCAGGGCCTGATGGTGGTTGGGGACAATGGCATATGCCGAGATCTAGCATTCCACTCTGTCTCTGGATCTAATGCGCTCAGACTCGATGCTGAGACATGAGCCAGCAGGACCTAGTTGTGGGAACCCAGGCCTGAGGGAGCCCTGGGTGCCTCTGAGAACACAATTTCCCAGGTCTGGGGTTTAATTTTGTCCAGAGGCCATTCATCACAGCGCAGGAGGACACACCGGCTGTGAGCCTCCCCCTGGATGTTCTTGCTTCCTGTGGCAATGTTTGGGGAAGAGTAGAGTAGAAACATGCACAGAGGCCGTGAATGGGTACAAGAGCGACCTACCATGGTCCAGGCACCATGCGCTCCACTTCACACACTGACCCATTTAATCCCTGAGCGGTGCCAGAGATACTGTCACTATCACCTTTTAAACAATGTCTTTATTGATTTCAGAGAGAGGAAGGGAGAGGGAGAGAGAGAGAGAGAGACATCAATGATGAGAGAGTCATTGATCGGCTGCCTCCTGCACGCCCCCAACTGGGGATCGAGCCCACAACCCGGGCATGTGCCCTGACCGGGAATCGAACCATGATTGCCTGGTTTGATCAGTGGTTTGATGCTTAACCGCTGAGCCACTCTGGCTGGGCTCATTATTGCCTCTTATAGATGGGAACAGTGAGGGAAGGTAACTTTCCCAAGGCCACACAGCTGGGGAGCTGCTATTCAAATCTAGGTCCAGCTGGGTTTTAAGTCTTTCCTTTGTAGATAAGCATGTGGACTAGTGGCAGGGCCCTGGGGAGTGTCAGAAAGCCCCTGGGACTCTGTGGGAGAGAGTGCCTGTGGTTCAGAGGCTGTGGGGTTTAAGAAGCTGTGTGCCTGCAGATGAGGCCCTTGCCCTCTCTGGGCTTTCATCTCCCCCTGGTGCAGTGAATCAGGTGAACTCTGGCAGCTTCTTCTGAGAACAGGTTTGGAGGACTCCCGGGAGAAGAGAAATAATGCAGAGGGTTGAGGAGCTGTTGAGGGGAGGCTGGGGCTGGGTCAAAGCTGTCATGCCCCTGCCCCACTGTTGGCCCCAAGTTCATCGTTGGGGCATGAGGTACAAACCAAGGGCAGAGCCATTGCTGGGGCCATTACTCACCACGGCAACACCTTGGCTGCGGCTTCTCACTGGACCCAGCTTCCCCAGAAAGGAATGGAAATTGCACTCATTTTCTGGGAACAAAGAGACCAGCTTGCCCAACCTTGCCAGCTTCCTCCCCACCCCCGCTCCGCTCCCTGCCTCTGCTTGATTGTATGAACAACTTTTGCTATCCTGAAGAGATGGGTGGAAAGGCAAAAAAGAATGAAGCTGTGAGGCAGAGATCTCAGGAGGGACTAGAGAACAGGCGGCATCCATCCCTCCTCCCCTCTTACTCTAGGGAAAGGAAGTTGGGGACAGTTAGATGGTGGCAGGAAAACTGAAGGCGGAGGCCCTGCAGGCTGGTGGGGAGAACACCTGTGCTGGTAGGTTGAGAAGGAGCTGGGGGTGGCCTGCTTGTGCCGAGGAAACCCAGACTGGGGAAATGGGACTCACTGCTGGGATCATCTGTTATGTACGGAGGTCTTCCACACATACTATCTCATTAAATTCCTGAGATACCCATCGCCCCATTTTAAGCACAGAGGAAACAGGCTCAGAGAGGTTAAGTGATTTGCCCAAGAACACAGCATTTCAGGTGGCAGGGTCAGGATTCAAACACCAGCCCCATCCGACTCCAGAGCCTTTCCCACTTTCCCACAGTGGTGCTCTCCTGCTCGGGAGCTGGGAGTCCTGCGTTTCAGAGGCCGATGTCAATGCTAAATTGCCACGCAAATTTCTCCAGGCATCTGTAAAATGAGATGATTAGACCAGATGATTTCCAAAGTCCTTTTTAGTGCTTTCTGTACTTAAGAGGTGAGAGTCTGGGGGCTTCCCCAACCCAAAGTCAAGAACCATGAATGGCTTGGAGGGACATCAGGGCAACTAGGCTGACCTTTGTCATTAATGAATTAGAATAGGGTCTTTTTGCCTCTCAGGACCTCACCATTGCCTCCTCAGACACCGAGTCCTTTGGCTGTTGGGTTCCAGCTCTGCAGACGTAGAACTGCTGCCGGGAAGGGGGTCAAGACACAGCCCAATTCGTGGGTTCAGCAGGCAAGGAAACCTGAACACCTCCGCAGCACAGTATCTCCTCTTTCCCGCCCCCTCCCTCCAAGCCACAGGCCTCAATTAGCAGCTGAGACCCGAAGTTCCCAGATGCGTTCCTGCCATTGATACACTGAATAATGGAAATGTTTCTGGGGCTGGGACAGGAGGACGAGAGGTAGGACGTGAACCTGTAAAAATGTAACGAGGGAGATTTCAGACTCTAGGGTGCTGTACTTCACCCTTTTAGGAAGGTGTCTGGTTCCTGAAAGGACTCCTGGCCCGAGGATAATTTTCTTATAATTGCCCCATTCCCCTGAGCTCAAACGACATCCTCAGGATGGAGCAGTGAGGGGCAGAGACAGCTCTGCCGTCTGGGGGAGACTGGTCCTTGACCTGTGGGAATATGAACCCAGCGAGGGAGGCTTAGCCCCCCGTGGGGAGGAGTGCCCACCAGACGAGAGGTCCTGGCTGCCTCTCTTGGGGAATTCGTGAGCTGGTGGGAAAGACAGTATCTCTGTCTTCATGGGGGGCTGGTCTCAAAGACTTAGAGGGACCGAAGGGGGAAAATATAAAGTTCAAATGTAGAAAGATGACTGCAGGAGAGTATGCAACTTGATACTGGAGGGAAGGTCTCTGACCTCAGGTGGCATTTCTCTTGGAAAGAGGTGAGTCACCAGTAACAGTGTGTGTGAGTGTGTGTGTGTGTGTGTGTGTGTGTGATCTCATGCCCAGGACAGGAACTCTCACTTTCTAAATTTGTTTGGCAGAGACTGTAACAAAGAGACCTTGAGAAAAAGACAATCTTGTCCTGTTCCTTGCCATTTGGAACAGGAAAGCTCAAACTGGAGACAAACATATAAATATCATGTCTCCCTCTACCAAGCAGAAGGTGTTGGGCTTTATATTCTTCGTTATGAGAAAAAGGTCTGGGAGTCCTAAGAGCACAGCTGGTCAGTGTATGACTTCAGAAGAGTCCTTCCTTTGGGTCACAGTTTCCAGTCTGTAAGTGGCTAATTGAATTTACAATATCTTTCAAATCTTTTCTAGCCCCTGATAGTCTTATTTATTTTTTAAAATCCTGTGAGTCTTCTCAATCAGATTCCCTTCACCTTGGAGGCAGGATCAGTCAATTGTTCTGAAGACCTTGGGGCCAATGGGAATCACTCATCTGGCCCAACTAGTCATACTTTTTCCATTTGTCAGTCATCTAGTTTTGTACATACATGTGACAAGCACTATAATAAGATCTATGAATGACATGGCCAAAGTACACCATCCACGCCCTGCCCCAAGCAGCTTGTGCAAGCCAGAGTGTGTATATAACAAGACGAGGGCTGAAGCAACTTAGAGGACATTGACTCCAACCCTCTCACTGAAGAGTGGTGCTCACCCTGGTTGCATTGGTTAGGACTTCGGTGGACGCCCATTGCCCAATGTTCCTGTCATGGAGGGGGACTGTGGGGAAATGAAGAAGGAAAGGAACAGGTTATGTACTCACAGGACCCCCCCCCCCCCCATGGAATGAGGGTGGGTGCTCTGTTCCATGGTGTGGCCATGGTCTTTTCATCAATCACTGATATCCATGACCTTAAGGTTTCCCACCAAAGCCTTAGCAACATGAGAACTGGCCTCAAAGAGCCCACTTCTATCTCTAGTCTTGGCTTTAGAGCATGTAAGGGTTTGAGCTTTAGTAAGCCGCAGTTCCAGGGGCCTTTGCCTTCTGGATTTCTGAGGAAGTACTCACAGTCTCACTCTATATCCGAAAGGAGTGAGGCACAGGAGGAAGGGCAGAAGGGAACCCCCTTCCAGCATTCACTGAGTCCTCAACATACTCCAAAATTTATTATTTCATTGAATTCTCATGAGAATCTTGTAAAAAGGGATTTTTATTATCACACATTTTACAGATGTGGGAGCAGACGTCCAGAGAGATTAAATACCTGGTCCAGACTCAAGAGCTAGCAAGTGGGAGATCATAATTTCCAGTCCAGAACCATAATTCTTCCATTCCAAAATGAATGGCAGGTCCGGGGTAAGAACAGAATGGGCCTAAAGGAATCTCTTAGTGAGTCCTTTCAAATTGCCCAGCTTTTCCCACCTGCAGCTCTGTCTTGTCACAGGTACAATACCAGGTTACTTCTCAGAGTGAGTCCAGTCTTCTCCCTTCTCTGCAGAGTGAAGCTGGGTGTTTCCCTCCTTACCTTTGCCCACTAGACCTCAAATATGTTTCTTGGGGGAGGTGGTTTTTTCCCCCACACTAGTGGCTTGGAAAAATTGGAAATGTTCAGCCCTGGCCAGGTGGTTCAGTTGGCTGGAGCATCACCCTGTACACCAAAGCCTTGCAGGTTCGATTCCCAGTCGGGGAACATCCCTAGGTTGTGGGTTCAACCCTTAGATGTTTCTCTCTCACATCAATGTTTCCTTTTCTCTCTCTCTCTTCCCTCCTCTTTTTCTAGAAATCAATGGACATATATCCTTGGGTGAGGATTTTAAAAAGGAAATGTTCAAACAACACACTCTGCTCCACAAGGGTCATTTGGTGGCTCCCTAGAATAGTTAATCTGCAGCTGGGGAGGTGTCCCGCTGTTATTGAGTTTACTTGCCCAGCAGCTCCTGCTGATGCCATCATCTCTCCAGTTCTCACCTCTACATGTGTGTAGGGATTATGTGAGTAGCAATGATGTGTTGGAGGAGGAGCCCCCAAAATGCCCAAAGGAAAACACTTTGCTGGAAATGTGATAGAATTGTCAACATTATTCGAAACCAATTGCATCAATTGTGAAACACAAGACAGATTCTGTTTATTCTGCAGCAGTGTGGAAATTGTTAAAATGTCATCCAGAAGGGAAACAAAAGCAAAGGACATTTGGACAGGAGTCACCAGAGTCTGGGGTTAGGAGAAACGATCAGAACAAAGTGTACAAGCACGGCTCTGCGCCACGGATAGAGGCAGAGCTTGCTACCCACCCTCCACCCTTTGCTTTATTTAATGATGCCAGTCCTAAGGCTAGGGTCAGGTCCTCCAGCTGGCAGGCCTCCTTCTCCTGACCTGTTTATCTGACCCTGCCTTCCCTTTGCCCTAGCTTTGGCATCTCCCGGGGCCATGAACAGCTGGCACTGCCCTGGCACATTTGCAGGATGAACTTGATACTTGCAAAGCTCAGGCCTCCGACACGGAGGGCGTCTGGGCTGCTCAGGCCTCCTCCCCACGGGGTAGGTGACCTTCTTCTCTGATGGAGAAGCAGGTGGGTCGTTTTGGCTCTAGCGAGGATTTGGCTGTGACAGGTGGCCTCGAGTGATTGGGCAGGAGCCCTCTCCCTCTCCCCACATCCAGGAGCCTCTGGCTGCAGGGTAGGAGAAAAATTAAAACCGAGGCTTATTATGGAATTAGGGCCATAAAACCACAGGCTACAGCAACGCAACAGCTACAGCCATAAACCCAGAGCCTATTCAATCATAGAATAGGTGCGCTTACACATTAAGTAGGAACATTTATGTACAGGTAACAGGGAATAACTCCTGCTCTTATGTTTGTGGCAATAACTGGAGCTTTATGGGGTTTTTGCGGCTGCTTAATTATGGTGAGTGGACAAAGAGGTCTGGGGTGGGGAAGGTCAGGGTGTATAAAACTGTGGCCGAGGTTGACTTTCATGACCAAGGAAGCAAAGTGTGGTCAAAGGCAATCTTTTTATGTTTCTGCCCCAGAGAAAGTGGAGCCCAGTGTCCAGGTCAGACTGATGAGGCTTAAGTGGCAGGGCTGGGACCAGAACTCAGGTCTCCTGGACTCCAAAGGCTCTACCAGACTTGAGGTTCTATCGCAACCTGACTTGAACTCCTACTACTGCACGTGACTCTCATTTCTTCTTTCTTGGCCTTGAAGAGGATCTACAATGGGGACTGCCACATACTTTGAGGTCTCCTAGACTTAGCCCAAATTTCCTGAATAATAGCCATAGCTGGCATTTATTAAACACCATTTGTCTGCACTGTTCTAAATGCTTCACATACTTTAGCTTCGAAGTTCACACAACAATTCTGTGAAGTAGGTGCTGTTATTTTCCTCACTTTACAGAGGGGAAAATCGAGGCACAAGAACATTAGCCAACAAACTCAAAGTCCCACAGCTGGCAAATGACAGACCGGGCAACCTGCTCAAAGCCTGTACTCTTGATCGCTACACCACGATCTCTCCTGTGGAAAGAACACTGCAGATTAAGGTCCAAGCCTTTGTTTCCCATTCACTTGCAATAGAACTTTGGGTGAGTTGATGAACCCCTCTGGGACTCAGTTTCCTTCATTGACAAATAGCAACACTAATTCATATTTATATAATGCTTTGCAATTTACAAAGTGTGTTAGGCATCAACTGATTTGATCTTAACAAATGCCAGCAAAGAAGATGACAATCTTTATTTTATGCATAAAATAGCTCAGGGTTCCAGGGTCTGGCCGAGGTCACATAGCCAGTATGCCTTGGAGTAAGACCTGGAACCCAGGCCTAGATGGTTTCCTTGACTTGGAACTTCCCAGTGGCTGGCTAAATGCTCCCCAAGAGTCCTTCCAGCCCAGATCTCCTCTGTGCTTGGAAATTAAGAATCTGGTGGTTTTACTCAGTTTAGGATGCTACAACAAATGAACATGTACTGGGTGGCTTTTAAACAACAGAAATGTATTTCTCACAGTTCTGGGGCCTGGAAGTCTGAGATCAGAGTGCCAGCAGGGTTGGATCCCGGCCAGAGCCCTCCTCTGGGTTGTAGACTGCCTACTTTTTATATCCTCACATGGCGGAAAGAGGGAGAGAGAGATCTCTGGGCTGTATTTTATAAAGGCACTAAACCCAGTCATGAGGGTTCATGACTTAATTATCTCCCAAAGGTCCCATCTTCTAATACTATCTCATGCGGGGTTAGGATTTCAGCATATGAATTTGCAGGGGGAACAAACATTCGGTTCATAACAGGGGTAGCTGTGAGCCCAAGCAGGTGGCACAGACAGCAGCTGCATTGCACATAGCACTCAGTTCGGCACGTGAAGCTCTCTTTTGCAATCCCTCCTCAATCTCAGGGCTCGGTGGGGGTCTCCCCCAGATTGTCTCCCCAGTAGAAGCTGGCTTAAGAAAGCACCTCTCAACCATCTCTTGCCCAGCCTGGGCAGCCCCATCTCCCTTGCCCTTTCATTTTTTCCCCAGGTATCACACCTAGGGTTGAACAAGAAGCATCTCTGAGCGGAGGCTCTGCTTCCAGAGGGGCAAAGGGAAAAAGAACAAAAATATAAAATAAAGATTATGCAAAAGAATTACCCTGCATGTTTCTCTTATCTCCCTCATCTCCCCGTGTAAATTACCCCATTATTCTGTTCCCTTAGGACTCTCCATCGTCCTTAGTTCTTCTTTTGAGCTAAAGTCATTCATGCAGTAAATTAGTTCTTTGCTTTGAAATAGCTCTGATTGTAGCAGTTGCTGCCACCAGCAGCAGCAACACCACGTTCCCAGTCCCCGGACAGTTTCCAAAAAAAAAATAAAAAAAAAAAAATGGAGAAAGGAAAGAAAAAATCCTTCCCACTCTATCGGTCTGTTTGCATGCATGGAGAGACACGGGGCGCCCATTCCTGGGAAGTGGTTTCTTTGAAAGGCAAGCACATGCTGAGAGGGCTGCAGACCTAGGGGTTACAGAGAATCGACTCGGGGTGGGACAGGGAGAATTATAGTGATCAAGGCCATGGGTCAGTAACCTAAAAACTTCCACGCTGTCCTTTCCCCTTAAAATCCAAGCCCGGGTTCACCTTGGGTTCCTGGGGGAGCAGTCTAACATAGAGGTGAAGAGCCCAGGTTTCGGTGTCAGACACTCTTGGGCTGAGTCCTGGGTTCTGCCACATTTTAGCTGTGTGACCTTGGGCGGGTGTCTCAGGCCTGGATCTGTGTTTCCTCATCTCTGACACGTATCTCACTCCAGACTCTTGTAGTACCCAGGTGCCTACTTGGCATCTCTTCTTAGACATCTAATAAGCAAACAAAACTTAACACATCCCCCATACAAACTTGTGATAATCTCCCTTCTAAACCTGCCCCTTCCATAGTCTTTTTGAATGTCAACTCCATTCAGCCTTTGCTCAGGCTAAAATCCTGGGTGTCATTCTTGACTTTGCTACTTTTCTCCCATTCTAATTCCATTTTGTCTGAAAATCCTATGGATGTTATTTATGAACTGTGTTCAGAATCTGCCTACTTCTTACGCGTCCACTGCTACATCCAGAGTCAGGCCACCATCATCTCTCACCCGGTAATTTCAATAGCCTCCCAACTGGTTCACACACTTCCTTCCTTATCTCCAAAGTGGTTCTTTAAAAACGTAAGTCAGTTCACATCTTGCCTCTTTAAAACCTTCCATTGCTTTCCATGTTGCTTAGAGTAAAAGCTGAGGATCGACACAATCTGCACCCTTCCCCGAGGTGGCTATGATAGTCATTCATTTGGAGGTACCACTGCAAATAGCCATTTCCCTTCCTTTAATCCAAGGTTATGGAGATTTCACCCTATGTTTTCTTCTAAATCTATGGTTTTAGTTCTTATGTTTAAGTCATCGATTCATTTGGAGTTAGTTTTCACATTTGCTGTGAGGTAGAGTTCCAACTTCATTCTTTTGCACGTGGAAATCCAGTTGTCTCAGAACCATTTGTTGAAGAGACTGTTCCTTCCTCATTAAGTGGACTTGGCACCCTTGTCTAAAATCAATTAGCCACAGGTGCATGAGTTTATAAACTTTTAATGCTATTCCACTGTGTATGTATATCTCTATCCTTATGCCAGTACCACACTCTTTAGATTACTGCAGCTTTATAGTAAATTTTGATATTGAGGAAATGTGTTCTCTGACTTTATTATTATTTATCAAGATGGTTTTGGCTATTCAGAGTCCTGGCAATGCCACATGAATTTGACAATTAGTTTTCACCTTTCCGACAAAAAAAAAAGGCTATTGGAATTTTGATAGGAATTGCTTTAAATCTGTAGAACACTTTGGGTAACATAGGCATCTTAACAATATTGTCTTCCTATCCATAAACATGGGGTGTGTTCCCATTTATTTAGGTCTTGTTTAATTTCTTTCGGCAATATTTTGTGGTTTTTAGCGTATAAGTCTTTCATTTCATTGGTTAAATATTTTCCTAAATATTTTTATTCTTTTAAATGCTACTGGGAATGGTGCTGCTTTCTTAATTTCCCTTTCTACATTGCAGGTGGATAGAAACACAAATGATATTTTTGTTTTGATCTTATACCCTACAACTTTCTTGAATTGTTAGCCATTTATTTTCTTGTGGATTATTTGGGATTTTCTATATATAGGATCATGTCCCCTATGAATAGAGATAGTTTTAACTCATGCTTTCTAACTTGGATGCCTTTTTAAAATTTTTCTTGTCTAATTGCTCTAGCAGTAGTACAATGTATACTAGGAGTGGTGAAATTAGCTATCCTTGTCTTGTTCCTGCACCTGCCTTTTTAGTTGCCTTGATGCTCATAACTCCTTGCTCTTGTTTCAACGAATTTTGGAGATGGATGGAACTATTATATATTTCTCTTACTTATGTTGACCCTAGAAATGCACTTAAATTTCTTTTAGCAGGAGATAGTTGCTTTGTAGTGAAAATAATTTTTAGGTTATCTAGTCTTTGGAAGCAACATGAGATAACACTTTGAAAAACTCTGGCATAGAAAGTGGCAGATTAGTTCTCATAATGGCTTGATGGCCATCTCTCCATCTCACCCAGAATAATGAAAAAAAAAACACCTGTGTTATCACGATCAAAACTGAATTCCAAAGGAAATCTGGAATTTAGTCAAATGTATAAGGTAAGGGGAAAGGTTCTGGGGAAACTGGGTTGAAGGATGAAGGATGAATACATCTAGTATCCCATACAATAACCAGGTTTGTTCCATTTCTCAGCCAGGTGACTACTCTAGTGTCCAATCATGTAACACCTTGAAAATATGTCATCAGTTGCTAGGGAACTTACCCTTGTGAACATGAATCATAATTAGGCTGTCCATACCTGTATTGATGAGAGGGAGAAAGGGAGGGTGGAGGAAAGAGGAAGAGAGAGAGAGAGGTAATGAGATACGGGAAGACATACTACTTCTCTGATGGGGCCCTCTAAAGAGGGGAAGCTGGGGGCTTCAGCACCATCCCCCATTCTTTGGATCTCTGGCTATGCCTCACCCTCAGTTCCTGTGGGCCCAGGTGTGTGCAGGCAGCTGGGCTCCCACCTGCCCACAGAGCTGTTGAGCACTGTGATCTCCTGCCAATGCCTGGGGGGTGATGTTGCCCAGCTACAGTTGCTGGGGGAACCTCAAGTTAGAATTTCTCCACGTTAGGCTGTGTAAAGTCTCAGTCACCACAATGAATCAATGTTGGTTTTCCTTGGCTAAATGTGAAACCCATATAAGCGAGTGTCAGCTTCTGGGATGATTGAAATTAGAGTGTTCCTATTTGGATACTGTCAATTACTACCCCCTCACTCTCTGCCGAGTGCTCAGCTTGCAGAGCCCAAGTGGGAGTCATGGGGGGAATGCAGAGCAACTATTGGCAGCCCTCGGAGAAGCCCCTATCAGTTGGTATATACTTTCAGAGAGGTCTTCTGGTCTGATGGTGTCAGTCTCTATCCTGAGAGAGCTTCCAAATGGATGGAAGAGACACAATCTCTAGCTTATGGGAAAATCCTGGTGTGCTGGGGAAGACCTAGGCTCTGCAGAAAGTAAGCTTCCAGTCTGATGGGGGACACCTAGTCCCTGACCTGGGGAACCTCTGGTCTGATGGAAAGATATTCTCCATTGGGAGATGGAAAATGTAATGTAACCATCCTGTCCCCCAGATGTCCTACTGGATGGGGGTGATCAGGGTGTCTGGAGGCAACAAATGACAAGAGAACCTCTGCGACACATGCGGATTGGCTTTTTTTTTTTCTACACACACAAATGCCGAACCCTTAATCTTCCTGGGAAATTCTGATCACTCCTTCTCACCCTCACCTCAAGGTTATTCTGAGTTTTTTCCATTTGTGACCAGCCCAGATCCAGATACAAGATAAAAGATGAAATTTTAAACATATAGAAAATTGGAAAGAACTGTGAGTAGTCACAACCAAGTGCTCAGCATTTAGACTCTACAACTGTCAAAACTTTGCTACATCTCCTTCATTAAATACCTGTCCATATATCTATCCTTCATTACATTTTATTTTGTGTATATTTCAAAGTAAGATGCCGACCATCATCAGCATACTTCACTCCAGACACTTTAGCATGCATATCATTAAGTAGAGTTCAATACTTGGTTGTGGTTCTGTCTGTCTGTGTGTTAAGTTTAGGTCAGTGAAATGGTGAAATGCACACATTATAGGAGTATTCTTCTAGGAGATTCAACAAATGCTTACACATGTGTAAACCAAATCCCTATCAAGATATGAAACATTTCTTTCACTCAGGAAGTCTGTCCAGACCCCTTTCCAGTCCATCACTGCTCATCTTGCAGAAGCAATCCATTTTCACTTCTAAAAACCTTTCTAGAATTTCACATGAATGGAATCAAATAGTATGTACTCATGTTTTTGCGATTCATCCATTTTGTTGCACGTGTCAGTACTTTTTTTTTTTTTTTTTGTATCACTGAGTAGTGGTTATAATTTGTTTATCTGTCCTCTTGTTCATGGACAGTTTATTTGGGATCATTTCCTGTTAGGGGCCACTGTGAATAAAGCTGCTATGAAACTCTCGTATAAGTCTTTTTGTGGATGTATGTTTTCTTTTCTTTGGGGTTTGCTGGTTCATAGGTTAGGCATACATTCAGTCCACCTACCTTATTGTGAAATGTCTGTTCAAATCCTTTGCCCTTCTCCTGGGTTGTTTGTGTTTTTATTACTGTGTTGTAGTTCTTTCTATATACTTGATACAAGTCCTTTAACAGGAAAGTTTTGCAAATATTTCCTCCTAGTCTGTGACTTGCTATTCATTTTTTTTTTTTTTTGGACAGGAAGTAGGATTTATTGGTGGTCATGATTAAGGACAGGACAGTGCTGAAGCCCTTAGGAGTGCAGGGCTCATTGTTTGTCCAGGGGCCATGATCAGGGATATATTTCACCCCAGAGCCACTTGTCAAATTTCTGCCCCTCCTCCAAGCCTCATGCAAGTCTCATTTCTTCCAGGAGTCTGACTGGTTGTACCATCAGGGATATCATGGCTTCTCTTCTCCGTCTCTTCCCCCTCCTCCCCCTTCCTCTTCAAATTTTCACCTGATATTTTTTCTTCATTGATATTTAGAGAGAGTGGAAGGGAGGGGGGAGAGGAAGAGAGAGAGAGACACCAGTGTGAGAGAGACACATCGATTGCTTGTCTCCCATATGCGCCCTGACAGGGGGAAGGAGGGGACCTGCAACTCAGGTAGGTGCTCTTGACTGGGAACTGAACCCTTGACGCTGTGGTGCGCAGCCCCACTCTCTAACCACTGAGCACGCCGGCCAGGGCTCATGGCTCTTCTTGGCTCCCCCGTAGAACTTACTGCTGTTTGTGTTTCTCCCTGAAGGTGCTGGCTGCCTAAACTCACCTGCAAGGATGGGGCCTCTGCATCCTCTGGGCACCACAGGCAGCCAGCACAGAGACCCATGCAAGTGCTTACGGCTGATGAGGGTTTCTCATTCACCCCACGTCTTCCATTCACTCGCTTGATCTTTGTAGTTTTTTTGGTCCTTGATTTAATCAACATATAATATTGTGTAAGTTGAAGGTGTATTATGTGATGATTTCATACACCTATATCTTGCAAAACGATCACCACAGTAGAGTTAGTAAACACCTCTATCACCTCAAATAAGTACCATTTCTTTTTTTGTCGTGAAATATTTAAGATCTACCCTTCTAGCAGTTTTCAGGTATATATTACAGTATCATTAAACATAGTCACCGTGTTTACATTAGGCCCCCAGAACTATTCATTTTATAATGGAAAGTTTGTGCCCTTTAACTGACATCTCCCCATTTCTCCCACCCCCAGCCCTTGGAAACCATCATTCTACTCTGTTTCTATAAGTTTAGCTTTTTAAAATTCCACATATGAGTGAGATCATACCATATTTGTCTTTCTCTGTCTGACTTATTCTACTTTAATGTCCTCAAATCCTGTCCATGTTGTCACAATGGCAGGATTTTCTTCTTTCTTATTGCTGAATAATATTCCATTACATATATATAACCTTCTTCATCCATTAATCTGTAGCCAGACACTTAGGCTTTTTCCATGTCTTGGCTGTTGTGAAAACTGCTACAATAACCATGGGAGTGCAGATATCTCTTCAAGATTCTGATTTCATTTCCTTTGGATATATACCCAAATGTGGAATTGCTGGGTCATAAGGTAGTTCTAGTTTTAATTTTGTGAGAAACTGTCATACTGTTTTCCATAGTGGCTGCACTAGTTTACATTCCCACCAACAGTGCGCAAGGGTTCCCTTTTCTCCACATCTTTGCCAGTATTTGTCATCTCTTGTTGACAAATAAAATTGTAAGATATTTAAAGTGTACAACGTGATGATTTGATATATGTACACATTGTTTGGGAATTCCCCCCATCAAGTTAATTAACACATCCATCACCTCACATAGGGCATTGTGCTAAGTGAAATAAGCCAAAGAGAGGAAGACAAATACTGCCTGCTATCATTCACATGTGAAATCTAAAAAAAAAAGTTAAACTCATAGAAACAGAGGGTAGAAAGTGGTTGCCAGGGGCTGGGGGTGGGGGAAATAGGGAGAGGTCGGTAAAAGGGGGCACATTTTCAGCTAAGATGGATAAGGCCTGAGGATTTAATGTGCAACATGGTGGCGACCGTTGACAGCACTATATTGTATAATTGAAATTTGCTGAGAGTAGAACTTAAATGTTCTCACTTACAAAACACAACAAAACCTCACTTGATCTTTGAATAACTCCTAACAAGCACGAGACACTGGAGAGGTGCCCTTGAGCTGAGGATGAGTAAGGTGACAATGATGACGGTGATGGTGGTGACAGCACACGCACAGCTGTTGGGTCCTTGCCCTGTGCTAGGTTCTATTCTAAACCTTTCAGAGGGATTAGAGAATTCAATCCTCGCAGTAACCCCGAGGCAAGCACTATTATGAGCCTCCTTTCACAGATGAGGGAACTGAGGCACAGAGAGATTAAGAAATTTGCCCACGATCACACAGTAAAGGGCAGATCAGGAGCCGGGCATCTTGGCTGAGTCCAATCCAAACAGCTGGGGGACTCCCATTCCTTTGTCAGTTTATTAATTACAGAATATTAAAGAGAGCCACCACTTGCTGGGTATTTAATATGTGCAAGGTACTGTACTAAGCTCTCTAGACACATCGTTTCAGTTCAATCCTCTCCCCGCTATTATGCCTCACATTTCACAGGTGAAAAAATAGTTTCGGAGAAAGTTAACTTGCTCAAGGTCACACAGCAAGAAAGATGCAGAGCTGGAACCTGCATAGGTCTGTCTAACGCCAAAGTGCATGCTCAGAACCGCCACATTCTGCTGCCTCTATTATCAGAGGATCTCAGAATTGGAATAGCTACCTTTAGAAATCCCCAGCCTCAATCTTCTGCTGGATGGGAAAGTCATCCTGAGAAGCTCTGACAGAGGATCTTTCCAGCCCAGTTTGAATGCTGCCAGGGGTGGGAGCTCGCTGCCTCCCGGGGCAGTCCATCAGTGGTCGCACAGTACTGAAGGCCAGAGAACTCTTTTTTTCTAATGAGCCCAAGAAGTCAGCCTCCCTCAGTCCTCAGCAAGTCCCCTCCAGAACTGCCTGTATCCCACTCCTTCAGGACAGTCGGTGCTCCGTCAGCTTTGCCTATGGGAGAACTGAGTCAAATCCCTTGGGCCAGAGAGGGGGCTGGCCTGGCTAAGGTTGTGCAGTGGGGGTGGGGAGCTGAGGAAGCTGCAGGCATCCCTGGGAAGAGATGTACAAATGTTCTGAGTCTTTCATCTTAAGTAGTTTCTGATCTGTCTGGCTGAGTGATTGCCTAGAGCCACCCTGTTTAACATTCATGTAGACTTCGGGCTGGGCTGTTGCAGGAGTAAATCACCCATGCCTGCTTTTGCCTCCTCCACCCAATTCCCAGCCTCCCATGGCAACAGGGCCATCTGCTTCACAGGCCAGAAGTCCATTCTGTCCCAACTCCTCTAAGTTATGGGTAGTGTGGGATGAACAGGAGGGTGGTGAGGGGAAGGAGGATGGGCCTTTTTAGCTTCTCCTGATCTTGTTTAAACCAAGGCAGCCTGTCAGAGCTGGAAGAGCCCTCAGAGGTCCACTGGCCTAATACCCTCATTTTACGTACAGGAAACTTGCTTCAGAGAGGAAGGGTGGTAGTCACACAGCTCGTTAGCAACAGAGCTGGGTCTAGTGGGCCACCGATAAACATTTGTTAAATGAACAAATCATAGAATTACAAAGAGCGGCAGTCAATGGATTATGCCAAAATTCCCATCCAGTGCATGACAGTGTCCAGAAACGTTTAAACTCTACAACAGATGGGCGTCGAAACCGTGCTTGAGAGCTTGAACTGTCCTTGGTCACTGTCTTAACCACTTTCACTGCTGGACACCTTGAATATATAAAGCTCTTCTACGTGCTGAATGAAGCCTGTCTGCTTGAAAACTTACCCATTTGTCCTTCCTCTGTCCTTCGGAGCCACACTGATTCCAGTCCTTCACTTGTGTGGTCTTGTCTGAGTAGCTCTGGGGGAAGTCTGAGATGTGGTGTCCCATCTCATAGGGCCTGGAGGGGTGAAGTAACTGACCATGTGTGGAGTTAGTTTCTGAGCTGCCTTGTCTGCCCGCCCCCTTCCACCTTTTCGGCCCTCAGCCTAGTGTCTCTGTAAAGCAAGAAAGCAACTCCCCTGCCCAACGTCAGGGTGGGTGGATGGATATGGTACCAGATGCTGTCTCCCCAACCCAGCTATTGCTCCTCGCCTCCTCCATCATTGCTAGAGCAGCCTCCATGATCCTAAACGGTGTGAAGGCTAGAGAAACGAGGAAGGGCCAGGCTAGCTCTCATTTCTCTGCTGGTAGAGACTCTGCTCTATAATTTGTGAGGCGCTGCTAAGCTTCAAACATTTCCTTTCTTCCTCCTCAATGTCCCTTACTGCCTTGTATCCCCTGGGAAGCCTCAAGTGGGGGAGGGTTTGTGAGGGTGGGCTGTGGGTACAGCGCCAAAGGTTGGTCACCTCGGGGGACAGAACCAGAGGAATACGGAGTGGTTGGGGCAGGAGGTAGAATCAGGGCTGAAAAGGGGGCAGTAGGAGGTGATGTTTGGCAGGCCATTCTTCCTTCCTTCCTTCCTTCCTTCCTTCCTTCCTTCCTTCCTTCCTTCCTTCCTTCCTTCCTTCCTTCCTTCCTTCCTTCCTTCCTTCCTTCCTTCCTTCCTTCCTTCCTTCCTTCCTTCCCAGCCATCTTAAATTCTGCCCCTCAGTCCTGTTCTTCCAGTTAGGCTGAGAAGCCCAGAGCACTAAGAGACCACCCTTCCTAGCCCCCCAAATGAGTGGACTGCCACTGGATGGATGGTCCCCTGGATTCCCAGCCTTAACTGGGAGCTTGCTTTCTACCGCAGGGCAGCGGTTTAGCCAATCAGTGCAGGTATGCAAATTAGAGAATTCTGAGTAGCCTATTTCCTAGCCAGTCATCAGCAGAGTTATAATCTCCACTCTCTGATTGGTCCATCAAAATTTTTCATCATGCTTGACTTCAAATAATATAACAATTAGTTGATTTTGCTAGTCAGATGGAGTGGGCATGGGGATTGGAATAGGCCTGAGAAGGGCAGACCAGGATAAACCTGGGGCAGATGTGGTAGCTGCCACCCTTCCACCCCACCCCCTCCCAGTTACACTTTCCCACATTATATCTTGTCTCTTTTTGGATTGGTGTCAGACCCCTCTTCGTTGCCGCCTCCCTCAGATGTGTTCCCCGAGACCTCAGCAACATTTAGCACCAAGGCCCCTGGGCGTGCCTGGAGCAGGGTTCTTTGTGCACAGACGAGACATAAAGATGAATTGTTCCCTGCAATAAATATCGACTGATTCATAAATCTGGTTGCCAGATTCGATCAAAGTTGCTGCCTGCATAATCCAGGAGCGGGAAGACACTGGCTAATTCTGTGCTGGGCCGGCTGATTCCCAGCGGCAGATGCGTAAACATAAATGTCTCTTAGCTTCATGCAACTTGGGGCTACGTGAGGGGACTGGGGCGAACAAATCCTCTCAGCCAAGGGGGCAGGTCTGTGAATGGCAGTGAAGACTAGGGTGAGCCAAGGGACAGAAGGTTCCGCAGGGGAGGAGTGTCACCCCTTTTTCCTCACCATCTCCTGGCCTCCGCAGCTTGAACCTGTCTCTACAGCAACCACAATCAGGCTGAACCTACGTAATGCTGAATATCCAGATGAAAAGCTGAATCAGCCAGCCCATTGCCCAGATGTTTCTAAATACCACCTAGAGCTTTGTATGGAGAAAGTAAAACACTGACGATGGTGAGTTTTCACTTTTCGTCCAGATGTTGGATGGCAGGTAAATACAGGCTTGGGGGTCTTTAATTGTTCTTTCTTAGAACCCCTCTTATTGACTCGGGGTCCCATAGCCCCTGTGAGAAATTGAAGAGGGAGAAGGCAGTCGTTCTTGCTGGCACATTCCCTTTGGGGGCTTTGGAGTGGTGTTTTCTTATATGTGGCCAGCTGCATGGCTGGTGCAACTGGTGTTTGATTGAGGAGGTAGACAGAGGGGACCTGCCCCCTCACTGCACCGCATCTCACCTTCTCAATCCCTCTGCACTTGGCCTCAATCCCCCATTCGCCTTGGCTCTCACTCCGCTATTCTTTCATTTTCCTGACAAATACTTGTGGAGGATCTGCCTCGTGCAAGCCTTCTGCCTGGCTCTCATCCAAGGCTCAGGACCTACAATAGAAACTGGCCCCCTTCTGCCCTGCCCAACTCTGGATGGGGAGTGGGATCCCCTGTGCCTCCTGACCAAGGAGAGATGAGGCTGGGAGGGCACAGGAGCTGAGCTTGGTCAGGCCAGGGCCTGGGAAGGGCTGCAGTAGATGTAGCAGCTAAGAATGTGTGCTCTGTGGCTGGTCATCTGGGCTCTCATCCTAGCTTTGCCACCAGCTGAGTGGTCTTGGGCAGGTCCCTGAGCCTCAGTATCGTCATCTGTAAAATAAGGGCAGTAATACTACCTGCCTCATGGGATGAAATCAGTTAATGCACACAAGAGCTAGAATGGTGTCTGGGAGGGAGCATGCACTTCAAGGCTGGGGTTTTGGTGTCCTGTTCTACCAAGTGTATAGAGTACCTTGTGTGTGCAGGTCACTGGCTGGCGTTTGAAGACTGCAAAGATCAGTAGGAGATGGTCCCTGGCATGCCCTTCCATGATGCCCACACCAGATACAGAAAAGGGGCAGTGTGCAGGGCTGGGTCAAGTGTTCCAACTGTTTGGCGAGGCAGGGAAGGTCTCATGGAGGGACCTTGGGATGGCTGCAGGGTCACTGGAGGGTGAGTAGCTATTACTGGGACTGGGAGGGCATTCCAGGATGGGGCACCGGCACGAGCAAAGCATGGAGGTGGGACAGCACAAGGTCTGGGAGAATAGAGGACGGAAAGGGAGCTGAAGCTGAAAAGGGAGGTTGGTGCATATTGTGAAGGGCCTTGAATGCTGCGTGAGAGACTGTGCCTAATCCTGTAGGCAAGGGGGAGCCATCCTCAAAGAGCAGGAGAAAAAGAGAGACAAATGCACCCAAGCTACAAGCGATGTGATGCATGCATCAGAAATTCCAACAGCATGAGGTACGTGTTCAAGCAACTGCAAGATATTCCCAGCAGCCCTGGATCTGCCTCTCCCGCCTCTCATTTTCTGTCAGTCTGGCTGTCTGTTGACTCTGAATATCTTTTCCTAAAATTTCCTCTCTGTTTCTCTGTCTCTTGCTGGCGTGCGTGCGCACCCCCCCTCAATGTTAGCCTAGAACCTCTTGATTAAAAAGAAGCATATGCTGTGGGAGAGAGAAATGTGTGGCTGTAATTATCGTAATGATTGGGACCACCCAGCGGAAATTTCCTCCTTGGCCTGGCCTGGCTCCGCTGCCCTCACTCACACACTCGTTCACAGTTGGTTGGTTTTACAGGTGCCTGGACGTGACATCTTCTTGCCGTTCCAAACAGCAACCAGACTGTGACCCAGGTGCTGTTGGCTCCTGCCTCTAGGAAGCTAAAGACCTCATTCAACGACGATGCACATACGTGCCAGGCACTGTTAGGAGGTACGGGATAGAGCAGAATGGACAGAATCGCTGCCCTCACGGGGCTTATGTGGGACAAACACACACATGGGCACATCAGGACAAAGTACATCCTATCAGATGGCCAGAGGTATTGAGGCAAGGAAATGGGGGCTAGGCAACAGCGGGCTGATTTGTGATTCTAGTGTTGCTGGGGCCGACTGTCTGAGAAGTTGATATTTGAGTCAAGACCAGAAGAAAGTGGGCCAACGATATGAGGAGGTGCAGGCAGAGGGAACTGCAATTGCAGAGGCCCGGGGGCAGGGCTGGGCCTTCGGGGTTTGAGGTGTAGTGAGGTGGCTGTTGTGACTGAGGAGGCAGGAGCACCAAAGACAGAAGTAGGACACGAGGTCAGCGAGGTCATGGTGCCCTGTCATACAGCCCTGACAGTCATCCTGGGACTGTGGGCCTTTACCCTGGGCAAGTGCCACCCCCACAGAGAACCCTCCTGAGATCCCAGCTCCAAGGGGGGAGTAGCTTCCTTGTTTTACCTGTAGGAGCCTCCACCCCTTCTCCCTCCTCCATCAGTTTAAGACTCAATGGGTTGGGGCAGGTCCTTCCACAGTCCTGGCACAGTCCACTTCCATCTGGTTCTGCAGGGATACCACCCACCCCATGGCCCAGGGCCACACCCCTGTATGGGGGCACACAGGGGTCACCGCCTTGGAGTGGCTGGCGGGTGCACATGGGCAGGACCAAGAGAAGAAAGCCTGGTTCCGGGTAAGCATCTGATGTGCTGGCTCCTGGCTGGGATCCACTGTGGCCGGCAATAAGGCCGGCTCTCTGCTGACCTGCACAGCTCCAGGCACTCCTCACCTCACAGACAGCACTGTTTCCCAGTGGATGAAATGATCCCTCAGTCCTACTCTGACCCTCTCCACCTGGCTCCTTCCCAGCCTATGGAATTTAAAAAATCTAATCTCAGGGTAGTATTGGGAAGAGCATGGTCTCCAGAGCCAGGGAGCTTCCAGTCTCAGATCTACCATATACCTGCTGTGTGATCTTGAACAAGTTGCTGAGTTCCTCTGGGCCTCAGTTTTCTGGTCTGTAGAGTGCCAACTTCACGGGGCTGTTGGGAAGGCTGGATGTCACGATGGGCGCAAAGGGCCTGGCACATAACAAGTCCTCAGTGAACCTCAGCTTCTATTATGGCAGTAGCCAGAACAATGGATGGATCCTGGGATCCCAGCCTTGCCTGGCACTTCAGGAGGAGAGGCACTAGAGCCACCCTTCTCAGTGCCCAAGGCCTACTCAGGGCCAGGGAGCTCTGCAGGTGGCTGTGGTCCTAGCACCACTCCCTAGGCCCCCCTGCCAGCTCTGTGGGGCACACAGGGATTGTCCTCATGATTGTACCAGTCTGTGTTGGAGCTGGTTTGCCTTCTGCTTCTCTCAGGTGATGCTTGTTTGTCCAGTTACCTCCTATTTTCCTCTTTAACTGCACGGTGTCTGTACACTGTAAAAATGACCACTTTCAGCAGACTGAGGAGCGAGAAGTCCAAATGAGGAGACTTGGGGGTCCTGGGTTTTCGTCCCACCTGTGCCATGTGACCTTGGGAAGATCATCTCTCCTCTAAGCAATCATTTCTGTAAAAGCTTGAGCTCAGCCTAGAGGATCAGGGGGGTCCCTTTACTGGGAAAATCTATTTTGAGGATCAAAAAATAAATCAAACCCAAGTTCCAGTGCCAAAGTTGAAAGCCTCTCACCTGTGCAAAGAGGGTTTAAATTAGCCTGTGTTTAAAAAGAAAGGAGAGGGGCAAAAATAATGGGCCTGAGAATGGAAAATCCAAGCGAGACCCCCTGTTCTGCAGGAAGAGGGGGGGGGTATTATCTTCCACATCTGAGCCTTTTGAGGCTCAGATTTAAAAGGCTTTGCAGGTGTGGGGAGCGGGTGGAGGAGTACCCCCCCCTGAGAGTTTCAGGTTAGGTGTTAGCGAGGGGAGGAGGTGAGCCCCAGAATGGGAAACGGAGGAAGATGGGGGACCACTCGGGGAATATGGCCAAATAGGTCTGTTTTGAGGGTGGGGGTTACCTTGGAGGCTGGGCTAGTGAGAAAGTTTCTCAACCCAGAGTGGGAGTCAGCTTTGCCGAGGAAAAGGCTGGTGAATGGTTTTCCCCGCTCAGGTAGCCTACGGGCCTGATCGGGTCTTCAGACTTTGTAACTGCTTTTTCCTATTCAGTTTGTTTGAACATCAGTCCTGGGGACTGGGGTGAGGGTGGGAGATCGCCTGGGGTGAAGGATGTCACTCCCGGTGCACACTGCGGCCAGAAGGGCCTGGGCAGCCCAGGGGTGAACCACTGGCTGAGGCCATGGGCAGGAGTGGGGTAGGGGGCCATCCCAGGGTGTTGGGTAGGGGGCTGTTACCCAGTTAGAGGACTGGAGGAATCAGATGACTTGATCTGGACCACAAAGGACAGAGCTTGGTGGGCAGGGTGACCCAGGTAGAGGGGGCAGCTTGAGTAAAGGCTCCAAGGCCAGCCGGGGTAGGTCTGTTTGAGCAATAGGAGGTGGCCTGATGTCAACCGCTGCTTCTAGGCCCTCGGCCCAATCTTAGAGACCCAGGACCCTCAGACAGGACAGCCCTCTGTCCAAGGAACTCGGTCTCATGTCGACACAGCTCCTTGGGCCAGCTGAGCCAACTGGAGTCCTGCTCCTAGGAATTTGGAATTAGAACCCTGAGAACTTGTCAGATGGGTGGTGCTGAGCAGGTGAGCTGACAAGAAGCTCATCATGGGAGCAGGAATTGGCATCACACAAGCAAAGGCACCTGCCAGCTGGGGTCATGGGGCTGTGAGTAAGCTGAGAAAGCTGGTGTGCAGAGAGGAGCAGGAGCAGGAGCAGGGAGCAGGGAGAGGCTGGACAGACCCTGGGGACCCACATGAGGTGTCCCGTTGTGCTTCTATTACACACCCTTGAGTTAGTACAAGTGGGTTTATGTGTCTGGCCATGGGTGACTCCTGGGCTAAGACCCCTGGCTGGCTACTGGATGCAGGATGTGTGCTGGCGAGGTGCCAGGTGTTGGAAATGAGCCTGAGGAGTGTGAGGCCAGGTGGGCAGGGCTTTGCAAGCCAGGCTGTGAGATCACAGGTAAGTTTGTAGGTGGTGTGTGTGTGTGTGTGTGTGTGTGTGTGTGTGTGTGTAGGAGGGGAGGAGATGTTACTGAAGTTTCTGAGTGCCCTGGAAGCCTAAATGTAGTGAAAGGGAAGGGGGCTAACCCTGAAGTTTAGGACCCGAGGGCACTAGAGAGAGAGCCTCAAGGGCCTGGGGCAACTCAGAGTCTTGCTGGGTGCTCCTTGCAAGACATGGGCCCAGATCCTACTGCACGAAGGAGGCACCTTCTGTCTGATTTCCTAGCATACACTCTCCCTCCAGGATCGTCATTCTTGGGTAACCTGGCCTTAAAGCCACACACTCAGTGATCACCAGCCATCTACAAGCTCATCCCTGCCCAACCCAGCCCATGAAGACAAGACTCCTCTCCAGTTCCCAGCATGGTGGCATCAAAAGAGCTCAGGATTTGGATTATGACAAATCTGGGTTCAAATTCTGACTCACACTTACAGCTGTGTGGCTTTGAGCAAATCCCTTAACCTCTCTGAGCCTCAGGGTCCTCATCTATATAAATCATGTTCGATAATAGTTCCTCCTTGACTTGTCATGAGGATTCAATGATATGGTGAGTGTAAGAGGCCCAGCACAAGCCTGGTACATTGTACATGCTCAGGTAATTTACTTCCCTCCCTCCTCTTCCCTGCCCCCAAGGGCTGGTCATGTCTATACTGCTCTAATCACTGTGTTGTGAAGTCCAAGGGGTTAAGATCCAAGTCGATCATATTTACTCTCCCATCTCCAACGACAACAGTGTGCCTGGCACTTCCTTAAGCGTTTAATTCATGCTCGTTGAAGAAATGAATACATGTAGAAGTGATTCCCAGGGACCCAATTCTGAAATTAACCCTGCCTCTTAACCTAACTCTTCCCTCTCCCTGCCACGAGCATCCAGTGTGAAGAGCTGGCCTGCTGCTCACAACCCTGGAGCCCAGTTCCTCATCTGCTGTAACCTGGCAGGGTCCCCTGGGACTGGACACAGCTTCCAGCTACTTCTCATTCCCCTATCCAGTGGCCTCTTCAACAGGTGTCTAGATACCCTTGTCCCCCTGTCCCCACCCCAGACTTCTGGCTGAAGCCTTCTGCCTCCCTGGTGCTGGGTCCCTCCAAGCCTGTGAGTGGCCCCAAGTTTTCCTCCTACCCTGTAACTTGACATTGGTTTTGGATACCCATCCTTTCCTCTTTCATATCTTCAACCCTCTCTCCTCAGCAATAACCATTGATCAGAGCAACACAGGTGTCTTTCCAAAGCTTTTTCTATTCACAGCTTAAAATCCTTCCATAGCATCCAGTGACATAAAACTCCAACTCTACACCATGGCCCTCAAAGCCTTGGCTGATCTGGGCCCCACTTTCCTCTCCGACCTCCTCCTCCTTCTCCCCATGACCTCCCCACCGTCACTCACACCCCAGGCTTTTGTCCAGTGCTCAAGCACAGCAAGCTCATTCCCACCTCAGGGCCTTTGCGCAGGCTGTTTTTTGTTTGTTTTTGTTTTGATCTGAACAATTTCACCCTGATTGTCACATGTCTAGCTCCTCATCACTTAGGTTTCAACAAGATGGCACCTTCTTGGAGCACTCTTCCCCAGCCATGCCATTTAATATTGCTCCCTATTTTTTCACAGCATATATTATTACTTGAAATGACCAATTGCTGATTGACTCCTTTATGCTCCATCTCCCCCTCTGGAACGTAAGTTCCATGAGGGCAGGGCCTTATCTTTCCCACCACTCTGCATGCCCCAGTAACTAGATGGGAAACAGGCACACAAAGCTCTCCTAGTATCTGTTGAAGGAATGAATCTTTCCATACATGTACGCATGTATATATAGTGTTCATTTAGCCAAAGCGGGACTGGACGGTACTGTAGGGTTGTTGTTTATTTTTTCTAACTTGTTCTTTACACTCGGCTGGGTGGCAGGGCCATTTTCTACATTAGGTATTCATTATTGGCTCACCTGTCTGCCAGAGGTCTAGTCTGAGAGTTCCTAGAGGCAGGCCTCACCCACGGAAAAGGGGGAAGGGTCTGCCTTTTGCATCTGACAGATCTAGCTTCCTGTCCTGCCATAAACTGGCTCTGTGGCCCCAGGCAAGTTCCCTGGGAGCTGCTGTTGCCTCAGCTGGGATATTAACAGCTCCCACTTACAGCTGCCGAGAGTGAGGGAAAGTGTGTGTTTAAGGCCCGGCCCAGCCACTCAAACGAGCTGCACAGACGAGGGTTTCACTGAATCCACAGCTCCAGACCCTGGCTGTAAACACAGAGGATGGCCCTGCCCCTCCCCTCAGACCTGGCCTGGGGCTTAGATCTGTGGCAACCTCCTACCTCTGTTGCCTGGAGGGTGACAGGTGGGAAGGGAACCTGAAGGTCCAGACAGAAGAGGAAAGACGGCCCCGGAGGAGACCAGACAGCCTTGCGCAGCCAGCCTGGCCTGTCTCCAGCATCTGCCCCTCTTCTGGGAAAGAAAAGAACAAAAATAAAACTTGCTGTCATCAAGCAATTAAGTGGAAATCAAATAATCCCAAGGACAGAAAAACCAATTAATAAAGGAGCAACGAAAACTAACAGATCGGCGGGGGCTTCGAGGAAATGTTAAGCAAACACCAACAGGGCAGCAACGACGCTGGAGGCTGTGGGGAAGGCGCTGGGCTCTGGGCTCTAGCGTCTGAGCTTGGAGGAGGCCCCTGCAGGCCCAGGGGCCCCCAGTCTGAGATACTTTGCCATGGGAGACCCCTAGTCTAATGAGGAGACACAGCCCAGCCTGAGGGAGCTCCCAGACTCACTGAGGAGACATGGTCTCTACCAGGAGGTTAGGGATTTCAGTTTATTGAGCTGCTGTTATATGTCAGACCTGAACTAGGTGTTTTTACTCAACATTAATTCCTGAGAAGTTATTATTCTCAACTTGACCATCTTATTCTGGATAAAACCCAAAGTGTGTCCCCTGGGTCACCAGTCCTTACTTACTGTGGCCCCATTGCCTCTCCAAAGTCCTCACCTACAACTTGCTTCCTTCCACTATTCTGGGCTCCTTGCCACTCCTCAGACACTTCAGGCATACTCCTGCCCCAGGACCTTTGCACAGACTGCTCCTGTCTGCTTGAAACATCCTTCCCTCAGATATCCATAGGCCTTTACCCACAGACTTAATCTTTGGAAGCTGCCTGATCTCAGGTCACAAGCCCTGGTATAGGACAAAGACAGAAAGGATGGCTGAACCTAGGGACTCTTAGACCTGGGGGAGACAGCTGCAGGAAGGGGCTGCCCTGTGGACTGGGATCAAGGGGAAGGATGCGGGGAGGCATGGCAGGGGGAGGTCTCAAGCCTATACCCAGGCATGGTGGCTGTTGTGGAGAGAATTTTCCAGAACACCATGAAGCCGTGCCCCTGACCACGTCCTCTGTCACTGTAGGGCACTCTGCCCTAAGACCACCACCTCCATGCCTTTCTTTGGCTCACAATTAAGCACACACACATCCCCATGGGTACCAAGCCACAGTAGACCTTCGACCCTGGCCTGAATGAGGCCTGTGGCATGGGCATTGCTCAAGGAAAGGTCCCATGCTGGAAAGAGAGGCCAACTAAGAAGGAGGGGGGGGCAGCAAGGGAATTCTCCTATGTTCCTGCAAAAGTCACTGCCTGTCTGGGACCTAATGCCTCATTCATAGACAGTAAACCTTACCAGTTTGCCCTCACAGGTGACCAGGATGAAGGAGAGACCTGACATGAGGGCACTGGGTACGAGGCGAGAGGCAAAGTCATGTACTGATGCCTCTGAAGGCAAATGGTTTGAGTACAGGCTCAGGCCTGGACCCTGGACACAGACAGACAGGCCTCAGCTCCACCTCCTGACTGCACTCACTGAGCATTTGGGGCATGTGGACTGAGCTTTCTGGCTTACTTTGCTGCATCCATAGAATGGGAACAGTGCACATTTCTTACCTGCAATGAAGAAAGCCAATAGTCTCTGAAATCAAACTATTTTTCAAAATGCATTTGGTGACATAACTCGAACTGACATGAGGCTGGAAACATACAATTACTCACTTTGCTTTATGTGAACAGTCACATGTTTCACTGTGGATACATTGATGTATTTGATTATCAATAAAGCCTGAGAGGCCTCAGGAAATAAACATTTCATGCACTGAATTACTTTTAAAAAATCTGGTTCCAAGGGTTTTTGAAAATGGATTTGGACCAATAGCATCTACACTGTGGGGCTGAAATAGAGCAATCCTCCCATGGCTCCTTAGGCACTGTGGGCACTCGATAAATGCCCAGAGGACCCTTGTAAGGAGGCATCGGAAAACAGAGGCTCAGAAAGGTCAAGTAACTCTCCCAGGGTCACCCAGCAGTTAAGTGGCAGAGCTGCATTCAAACACAAAATTCACAATCTGAGTCACTGGACAAGTTCCCAAAATAGAATGTCCATTGTCAGGTGATTTGTTCTTGCCAGAGTCAATCCAGGATGAATTCTATCCAGTGACCTCGGACCTGCCCATCCCGCCTTGGCCCTCACCCTGCTGGACACAGGACTCAGGGAAAGGCTGGCTAGAGTGCTGGGCTCTTCCTCTCTGGTTCGATGCAGGTAGAGTTTAGGAAATCACAGCCACCACAGCCCTGGATCACCTGCAGCCTTGCGCAGCGAGCTGGTAAATACCAGCACCGTGAAAACGCTCTGTCATTCGTTACCCTACTCTCCCTCAGCTGTTCTTATCAGGGCTTCCGGGCATCAGGGGTGGGGCAGCCTCTTGCTCAATGACAGCTGGAGTTGGGGGCCCCTCTTTGCTATCTGGAGCCTGTGTGGGTTCTAAGTTTATAGAGTAAGGACTGTGGGTGCTTGGGGGTCAGGGAGGGCTGGCTGGTGGCTTCTGCATCACTGAACCACTTTGGGCCATGTGGGGACATGTCCCATGAGTCAGGTTCCCCAGTGGGGCTCTTTGCCAGGGCTAGGTGACTACATACAGCATGAATGGAGGGCTGGATGGCAGTGGGCAGTTGAGGGATCCAGAGCATCCCACACACCGATCAACTCTGAAGAGTGAGAGGAGACATGGGTACCTGTGCCCAATACCACCCAGAGTGTCCCCAGCAGTGCTTAGCTCCCAGAGAATGAATAGGGGCCAGAGGGACTGAGAGTAAGCTGGGCGATAGAATCAGGATCTAAGAGGATCTTGGGTGACTGGAGTGAAGACCAGAATTGGACAAGATTCAACTTAACAAGGACATAGGGGACATCCTGCTCTGGGCATCCCAGGAGCCAAGGCTGGGCCCAGCAGGAGTGACGGTAACGTGGGGGCTTTTAGCTTGTGGTCAGACAGCTGATGCCAGGCAGCAGTGAGGCTCAGTGGGGCGGCCTGGGTACCCCAGCAGCTAATGCTCTCCCAGGCTCAGTTAATACCAGAACAGCAGCCAAAATAAAGGGCGAAATGGTACTTTCCTGGGCAAGTCCAGCTCACAGTGTAAGATTTAGGAAGGATATTGACAAAGTGGGAATTCAATACCCAGGGCTGGGTCCAGAGGAGCCCTGAAAGCTCTCTGGAAGGTGAGCCTGTGGCAGACACAAGACATGGGTTTAGAGTCAGGGATGGAAATTTCCCTGAGAGTCCCCCTGTCTGTTTCTAGATAGCTGGGATGAAGAAAACCTCAGTTCTAAAGGCTGAAAGGCATGGGAAAGCGTGCGGGACTCAGGCTAGAGACAGAGAAGGACTTTCTGAATCCTTAGGAATACCAGTGCCAAGGTGTGACTTCCCTTGGGGCTTTGTTAAGAAAAAGACGGCCTCCATGTGTGGGTGCCTGACTCAGGGCTGGGCAATGGCTGAAGTGCCCGCAGGGTGTCCCTCCCAGCCCAGGGTGTGGCTGGGAGCCCACTGGGCCAGGAAGAGAGGTCACTGTGGGGAGTGGGGTGAAGAGCCAGGGGACCAGCAGCGTCTGGGCTGGACTGGCAGCCTCAGCTGGTTCCAGGCCCTGGGAGGGAGGCAGGCAGGGGCTGGTCAGCACACTCCGTCTTTTAATTACCGCCTCGGCCTAATTGGTCTTCCAGCCTCCCCTCCCGACGTTAGGAAGAGGCCTTTGTTTGCTGCCTGCATGTTTACCAAGCAAATGGTTTTAAAAAGCTTTCACAGACACAGAGAACCCGTTTAGGAGGCTGGGTGGATAAAATTATTTATAGAGATTAATGGTTATTGTTCTTGTGCCTTTAGGAAATAAGAGCCATATGTGAAGGGTGGGGGCAGCGGGGCCGGGGTGCCCACCGCTGCTGGCTCCCGGCTGGCTGCACCTTCTCTCCTCCTTTCCTGTCTCCCAGACAATCCTCTGGTTTCTGTCTTTTCCCATCTCTTCTGTCTCTCCTTCGTTTGCCTTTTGGAATTTCCCTTTAGCTTCCCCTGTCTCTCCCCTCCCCCTCCCCTGCCTCCCCTCTTTCCATATCTGGGAGTTTCCCTATTTTCTTACTGCCCATCTTCCTCAGGGTCTATATTTGGATTTGTAGGTGCATCTCTGGCTCTCTCTGTGCTTTGTCTCTGCGAATCTCTCTGGTTCTCTCTCTGATTTTTCTCTGCTTCTGTCTCCGTAGCCTCCATCTGTCTCTCTCCTCCATGTTGCTCTGTCTCTGTCATTTATCTCTCCCCATCTCTGGGTCTCTGACGCTCTCTACCTTTCCTGCTCTCCCTCCCTCTCTCTCCTGCTGTATCCTGTGTGCTTTGTGCGCTTTGTCTAATCAGTCCCTCCCCATGGGGCCTGTCACACAGTCGCCTATTCCAGGGCGAGGCCATAGGGGTGGGTTCTCAAGTGTCCTGTAACTGGCTGCCTCCAATGTGGTGGGTGCTCTCAAGGCTCGATGTTTGTGGGGACTTGAGGGTGTGACCCTCTGCTTCTTCCAGCAGAAAGAGGGCCAGATTGGAAGAGCCTGCCACCCAACACCACCCAGTGAGGAGGAAGGGAACAGAGATAGGAGACTGGGAGCCAGTCGTGTCCCCCCCCCCCCCCCCCCCCCCGCCCCAGACTCACAGGGACAGAGGGCAGGTCCTAAGGGGGGCAGGAGGGGCTCCCAGAGGTCAAGGAACCCAGGGGAAGCTTTTGGGAACTGGGTAGAACATTGAAGATCCCCTAGGATCTGGCCCACCTAGGCCCTCCCCAAGCAGGCCCCCACCCACCCAGTGAGCCCACCAAGTGCTGCCCGCCTCTTGCCTCGATTCTCTGATACAGACCTTTAGGGATTGGAAACTCCCCACTTTGAGCCCCCCCCAGTCTGTCTGTAGACCCTGTGCCAGAGGAAGCTTCTGCTCCCAGCTGGGGACCCTGTGAGGAAGGTCTGGAGGAAGAGAGGTGTCAAGGCCCTAATTCTGGGAGTACTCGGTCCGAGGGGGAGGGCGTGGCCCCACGCGTGCGGGAGTGTGGGGCACCCTGGAGAACAGTGGTCTCTGGAGTGTGGAACAGGGTAGGCTGGGCTCGGGTCCCGACTAACGTGATACTAGCCACATGCCTAGGCCAGTTCTTTTGCCCCTGGAGCCTGGTTTCTTCCTCTGGAAACTGGGATTGGTGATGACACACCTCAGGGTTGATGGCAATGGGACATGTTGGTCAAGAGCCCAAGCTTGGAGTGGGGGGTGCTCTAATTCATATGCCCCTACGCCTTCACCGGAGGGTCTTATCAAGTTTCTCTATGAAATGGTGGTAAAAATGACCCCTTTTACCGTAGAGTGGTTGTGAGGGCAAGTCGATGCGGTCTTGCTTAGCTTGGACAAGTTACTCAACCACTCCGCCTCAGTTTCCTCAGCTATTAAATGGGATAACAATAGTACTCACTGTTGGTGGTGGTTGTGAGGAAGAAATGAAATAGCACATGTAAAGCATTTGGACTACTGCACCACGCGAGGGTCACCTGCTGTGACCAGCACAAGGCCTGGCCCATAATGGGATGTGATCCCATCTAACCCCACCACCCATGACACTGCGCCCGCCTCCTCCACCCCTCCTACGGAAGTCCTTCACCTTGACCCCTGCCATGTCCACTGTGACTGAAAGGAGAGAGAGTGTATAGGGGGGAGGTGGGGCTATGGTTTCCTGGGAAAAGCTCTCCCCACTATCCTGTTCATCCATCCATCCATCCATCCATCCATCCATCCATCCATCCATCCATCATCCATCCATCTGTAGGCTTGCAGTGGGAGCCTCCATGCGGCCTGTCAGATCACCTGCTTCCCAGGACACCACTTGCTGCTCCCTGCAGGCTGGTGTGGCCCAGAGGGGTTGGGGTTGGGATGGGTAGAGCATCCTGAGTGGGAGCCCCAGGTGGAGGGGAATCTGGAGCTCCAAGCTGCAGTGCCAGGAGCAGTGTGCTACATACATGGCTCCCTGAACTACACCAAGGTGGACCCAGCAAACTGGGCCCAGGACTCCTGGGGTTGTGGTGGCCAGGCCTGGTGGCCATTCCCACCTTTCTGTCCTATCTGCTCATTAAATGATCCTGTCTTTTTCCTTCCCAGGGAATTGATGAGGGGAATTCAAATCAGGGTTTGGGGTCCCCGGTTCTTCTTTTTGGGCTTTGTACTTGAACTTACATTTAGAGACATTTTGAATCTCCTTATCATCTGGACCTCAATTTGCCAGTTTATAGGATGGCATTAACCACCCTGACCCCACTTAACCTTTCATGGGAGAGATTAATAATTAATAACCACAATAATATCAGCCAGCATTTATTCAGAGCTTACTGTGTGTGGGGTACAGTGGTAAGACTTTTTACCATGGTCCTGTTCAATGCTCACAACCTCATGAGGCAGGGGCTGTTATGGTCACCGTCGTCCATGTGGGAGAACAGACAGGTGAGGCCCCTGGCACAGGATGCACAGCGAGTAATTAGTGGAAGCACAGGGACGCTAGCTTCACTCTGCCTGACGCTCAGCCCCGTGTTCTTTGTGCTGAATCACACGGGAGGGGGTGGAGGGTACTTGGGTGGGGACAGGTGCTGATTCCTCTCTGAGGAAGGTGGCCTCACAGTAGGAAGTCTGCCCCAGGAGAGGCAGTGGCCATCACCTGGGGTCTGGAGAGCCTTGCTTCCCATAGGGGGATTTTCGGCCAGGCTTGCTGGGTGGGGCAGGGGTGGGAACACAGGGCTTCTCTGGTTCCTTAGGCCCCACCTGAAGCAGGGCCAGTTGGGACATGGGTAACAGCAGGGCTGAGGCCTAGGGAAGGTGAGAGAGACCAGAAGGGGGAGCCCCGGGTGGCTCTCCTCTCAGAGCACTTGGCACATAGTAGATGCTCGGTTAATGCTACTTGACTGACTGACTGACTCACTAACTGAGAAATCAACAGAAGATCCAAAGCTCTCTGCTTTCCAGAGCCCTCGGCTGTGAGACTCGTGGACTGGGAGTGGCTGGGAAGAGGAAACCCCCTTTCTACTCACTTCAGAAGGGAATGCTGAAGTCCTCCAGTGCTTCTGTTAGCAAAATGAAGTGGAACAGCTGTTGGGACAGGTCACTAGAAGCCTCAGCCCCTTGGCCACGCCCCATGGTAAGGGAACAAGTAGCCAGGCTAGTCAGACATTTGGGGTGCACACTCCTGCCACCAGGGGTGTCTTACCCCTAACTGCACCTGCAACCTAGTTTTCAGATGGGAAACTGGCAGCCCTCTTGGGAATATTGAAGGGTAATTTATTTTGAAAAAGGCCCATCATGACTCTCATCCTGAAGTAAAATGAACATGCGTGAAAGATTGTATTTAACTCAGTAATTAGTGAGGGATGCTGTGAGACGTTACAACCTGTTCCAAGGAGAATTCAAAGTGCCTGAAATTCAAAGTATATAGTCAAATAAGGTATGCTGAAATGAATTTATAAATAGATGCCTAAATGGGCAAATCTAGTCCATATCCACAGAACAGCAATCAGTTGTATTTTTCTGGGTATAATTTTTTGCATCATTGCAGTTGGGATGTGAATGACAGCAGAGCCAGGATTGAGGGAAGGGATCAGAAGGCCCCGAATTTTCATCTTTGCACTGTGCAGTCTCTGCCTGGGCTTGGCAAGCCCGCTCCCAGTGCAGGGCCTCTCCTGCCCGTGCTGTACATGGCCCACTTGTGCCACCTGCTCACGATCCACCTGAGCATGGCCCACCTGCACCCAGTCTGGAAGCAGGTTGAACTGGGCAGCTGATCTGAGACCTGCATCATAGCTGTTGGGGAGCAGTTTGCATCCTGAGCAAGCTCTCTACACAGAATAGTAAAATGATTCCCACGACCTCCCCCCTGGCAGATGAAGGTGCCCTCTGCATTGGGTACAAAGCACACTGGCGGTGATTATCTGGGAGAAGGGGGAGAGAGAGGAAGAGGAGCCCCGTGGTGGCAGCAGCCTGGGAGAGGTTTGCAGGGAGTGAGGGAGGAGATAAAGGGAGGAAAGGTGGAAAAGCCAGACGGGTAGTTGGACATGGGAGCAGATGTCCAGTGTGGAAGTGGGGAGCTGGGGTCCCATGCCCAGGTCTGGCTGCCTGGCTGTGAAGGTGGATCCCTTCTGAGTCTCCGCCTCTCAGTGGTTAGAAGGGGGGTGATCTACATGCCCCATGAATTCTGTGGATCTGGCCATGCTTAAGAGCTTGGTGTTCCTAGACCTGCCATGCACTTCCATGCCTCTGCTCCTTAGTCCATGCTGTTCCCTTTGTTGAAACGCCTTTCCTTCCTGTCTGCCTGGTGTAGTCTTATTTATCGGCCAGGGCCCGTCCCTTTAGCATCTCAGACCATCCAGACATACACTGATGGCTCCTCTCACTCAGTGGCAGTTGTGCTGCATGTAGCCGGTAAAGAGCAAGAAGGGACTTAGAGTCGGAAAGACTGGGTCTCACCTCTGGCTTGGCACTACTTAGACATGCTGCCTTGAGTGCTGATGGGCTCTCTGAGCCTCCGTGTTCATCTCTTTAAAATGGCAATGGGACCACTTCCTTCTCAGAACGGCACCCACCTCACAGGGCTGGTGTTTGTAGGAGACAATGCTTGTCAGCCCCTCAGCCTTGTCCTGGAACCTGGCACCCACTCAATAAACGGGAGCTGTTATTAGACACCTGTGGAGACAGCACACGGCCCTTGGATCGCTGGGCTCAGTTCTGTCCATTGGCCCCACTGAGCAGGGCTGTATCTCATGCACTTGGGTGTCCCATGCCTAGTCCAGGGCCAGGAACTTAGCGGTCTCAGGACGAATCCCTATTGGATGTGATGATTTTGGGGGGGAGGACAGAAGTGGAGGGACGTGGAAGGATTGTTAGAAAAAAGGGAGACCCGCTGCGTTAGGTGTAGAGCTGCTGGGGACAGTCACAATTAGCTTGGGAGGGACAAAAGGGCCGAGCTAAGGCTGGCTGCTGGTAGGAAAGCTGGCATCTCTTTGGGGACTTATCTCTCAGGGCATTAGCCCTCTGGACTTGGTCCAGGACACAGAAACTCTCCCTGGACACCTCTGAGGATGGATAGAAATTGGGTGGTAGTGAGAATCAAGCCTTGGCTTTCTTGAAGGGAAAATGGGAAAACTTGACACCCCCCCAGGCAGCTCCAGCTACGAGATGCTGTCTCCTTCCTGGAGGGAGGCAGCACTATATACTAGCCTCTGCCCTAGTGCTGCCTCATACAAACAGGAACAGAGAAGGGCAGCAACTTGGTTGAGGTCACACAGCAAGTGGACCCACGTGTAAAGTACGTTCCCGTGCATGGTCTCAATTTATGATCACAGGGTTGTGGGTGGTAGTGAGGACAGAGCTTATTCTTTTCAGTTTATAGGTGAGAAAATGCACACTTGGAGATAAAAGAGAAGCGTTGGTCAAAGAATGAGTTCAAGGTCCAGTCTCCGGCCTTCTCTGTCTGGCGTGGGGGGCTGGGCCTGGGCCTGGGGTGGGGACTTTGTTCCCGGACAGTGGATATTTACATTTTGGAGCCCAGAGCTCAGCAGTGAGATGCACAGGGATTTTGCTCTCAGGGTTCAGGCAGGGCACCTAAGCTCAACAGTGGCTGGCTTGGCAATGTCCCAGGTTCCCAGGCTGCTCTGGAAAGGGAGGTGCCAGGACCTGCCAGGCTTGTTGGCAGTGTGGTGGCCACACTCTGGGAAAGGGGAGAAGATGGGATTTGAGAAGTGGCGTTGGGCAGTGTTCCAGCATCCTCCGTCTGCTCCTGGCAGTGCCCACCTGGATCGCAGCTGCTCTGGGACTGTCCTGCCACCACGCAGGGTCTGCCCTGGTAGTTGACTCCAAGCCTGGATGCTGCCTAGAGAAGCTATTTCTTCCATACCCTCAGCCCCATTACTGGGAGCGAATCCACCCAGGGGCTCTGCGGGCCAGGGAACTCACTCACCATTCTAGCTGCCTATCTGCTCTGCCAGGCCTGGGTGCAGGGGTCAAGTGACAGTAGTCGACTTCCCTTTTGGGGGTCCTATGCCTCCCAAACAAAGGTGGGAGAGATGGGTGTGTGGGAAAACTAACATTTACTCCTTGTCTTTCTACTGTAGACATAATTAATCCTCACAAAAAATATAGGAAGTAACTATCATTGTTCCCATTGTACAGACAAGAAAACTGAGACTCAGAGGCAATAATTCATCAGGGCAAAGTTATAGAGCTTCTAGGTGGTGGAACCAGTATCAAATGCAGGCCTCAAGCACATCACTTCTTCCACCCCCAACCCCCACCAGAGAACTCTCAGCGGTGGGAGGTACAGATTCAGTGACAAATGACCCCCACCCAACAGGGTGCAGTTATAGAAGTGAGAGGAAATGTGCTCTGGGAACTCAGGGGAAGGGGCTGGAAATTCAGATGGGAGACACCAGGGAAGTGTCTCAAATGGGATTCATTTGGAGCCAGGTAATAAAATAAAAAGATGTAAAAGAAGCGAGATGCAAAAGAGTAGACAATGCATGATTCTGTGTATGTGAAATTCAACGACAGACAAAGTGAATCTATGGGGATAGAAATCAGAAAATCAGTCCCCCTGAGAGGTGGGTTTAACTGAAAAGGAATATGAGGGACCTGTCTGGGTGACAAAGTTGTCACATCCAGATTGGGTGTTGGCAGAATGGGTTTATATACTGACCCAAACTCATCCAACTGTATACTTAAAATGAGGACATTTTACTGTGTGTACATTATACCTCAAATACAGCATTAACAAAAAAGTAATAACATCAGAATCATGAGAAATTCAGAACAAATCAGTGTTAAAAATCACACAAATATAGATGCATATGATACTTAAATTGTCTTAAGTTTATTCCATAAAATCACCAATTTCCTTATTATAATCAGGATTTTCATATCACGTGTGGTCTATTTCATATAATGTATGTTCACAGTAATGAACAAACCAGCCCTGTCCAAAGTATGTGAGCCACAGATGTGAGTTACATATATGATTTCCTAGTAATCACATTTTAAAAAGTAAAAATAAACAGGTGAAATTCATTTTAATAATGTGTTTTATTTAATCCAAGATGTCCAAAATGTCATTTCAACAGCTAATCAATAAAAAAAATTATCAGTGACCTAGTTCATGTTCCTTTTTTCATACTAGGTCTCTGGAATTCAGTGTATTTCACACTTACAGTACATCTCAGTGTAACTGGCCACATTTCCAGCGCTCAGTTGTCATGTGTAGAGAGTGACTACTCGATGAACAGTTCGGCCACAAGGTCAAAAGAATAAAATGCAGTTTTACTCAGAGTACAAAATTTGAATATGTTTTCAATAACATTTAAGTTCAAGTGCTAGTGAAAAACTTCAAAATTACTTGTTGCATATATGTTTTCAAAAAAGCATTCAAAATAATCTATTAAAAACATACGGTATAATTCACATGATAATAAATGACTGTCAAAAACTTCAATCAATATTATTGAAATAAAGCTGAAACTTTAATTTTTTAGTTAATGTCAGGGCTCAGTCTCCTGCTTTTTACACCTAGACCTATGTATATATCATACGACTACAAAGAGCTGCTTAATGAAGTAAAATGTTCCTTGGCTGCCAGCATCAGCTGCAGCAAATGCTACAATTGATAACTTGATGATTGTGAGCGCTTAAAACCATTCATTGGAACAGTAAGACGGCCAGAAAATGGACACTTGACATTAGTTGGAAATGATGCTTTGTTCTTCAAGGATCTATTCCTGCTATCTAAGAGCAAAGATTTGCAAAGCTAATTAATTCATCTTTCTCACCTAAGGGCTCCTGCTGCCTGAATGCTCTCCATGTTCTCCTTTCCATCAGCGGAGCTTGACGTCAGCAGCAGATCCCAGAAACCTTCATGATATTCTGACTCTGTTGTCTTTTATTTTGCAAACCTAGAGTGAAAGATGTGGCGACGCATTTCCCTGGGGCCGAAACAGTGTTAATCACGAGAGCAGGTGTTTGGGATTACAGGTTATACCATGCCAGTGCTGAGCGTAATAATCCTGGGTGACAAGGGGTGCCCCCATGTTCTTTAGGGTGTGTGTATATGTGCGCGCGTGTGTGTATGATATTTGAGTTCCAGCAAGCTGCTGCCTGGTTTTGTAACTAGAGTTGTAGTGCAGCCTTTGCTCAGGTATAGTCTATGGCAGCTTTGGAGCTATTGGAACAGAGTGGTTTTAACAGAGACGGGACCACATGCTCTGCAAGCCTGAACTGTTTGCTATCTGGTGCTTTTAAGAAAATTCACCGAACAAGGGCAGGGCCTCCTCTTGCCTGAGTCTGAGTGCCTTGGGCTGAGACCTCAAACAATGGCAATTTGCTTTAGACTTCTGCTCTAGTTGCAAGCCCCTTACATATGGAGATGTAGGGATCAAGTCTCCCAAAGCAGGTTCTCCAAGTTCAGTTCTGAGGGCTTCCGTTGCTTTCTGCAGAGTTGGCTGTCCCCAAGGCATTTGGGATAATATTCTCTCACCAGTGAGGCCAAAGTAAGCAAGCGGTTGGGGCAGACCAAGAGAATGGCCCGCTTCCTTTCTCCCATTCTGCCAGCCCCTCCCCATCCTTTATAATTCCCATCAGGGAATTTCCCATCATCCTCCACTCTCCTCTCAAGATGCAGAGCTGGCACTAAACTCTCCTGGCCCCAGTGTCCTGGGAATGGTCAAGGGATCTTGGCAAACTGGACATCTTGTCAGCCTGGGAGATACTGATTTAGCTCCAGGGGTGAGCCAATGTGGCCAGAGGTGTGGGTAAGTGTAGGGTCGGGTGGGGCCTGCTCACTCTGACTGCGCCGTGCGCATTCTGTTTGATTCCCCACCTGCCTCCTCTAGTAGATGCATCGTTCTTTGTAGGCCCCGTGACATCTACATAGTGCTTGGCACACGGGGGACCCACAGCCGGTACATGTAGTCAGCCATAGTGGCACATCCTCTGTGCCAGCACAGGAAGGGGTTACAACGATAGGCCCTCAAGTAGCTACTGCCCCAGTGGGAGAGGCGGAGGGCCTGGCAGCTCGAGCGCTTACCCTGAAGACAAAGCCTCAAGGAGGCGCTTGCTCGGAGCGCAGGCCACCATCATTCAGCTTGAAGGCATAGGAAGGCTTAAGCAAAAAGATGACGGATTGAACCACCTGTTGAGCGAAAGCATGAACAAATGGGGGATCTGGTACAATGGTGGGACTGTGAATTTTTAAAATGTGGGAAGGGATTGCTTCGGAAGTTTTAAATGGAATCCGTTTAAAATGTTCCTCTGCCGAAAGTGGGACAGGAGAGGGCTGGAGAGAGGACCTGAGCAGGGAGGGGGCTGCTGAGAGCAGGAGGACCGAGGCCAGAGGCCGGTGGCATGGGCTCTCCAGCCTCCTGGCCACGTTCACAAGGCAATCCCTGCTCAGCGCAGCCGCAGGCCCAGGAAAGTTGCCGCCGCTGGTGCGAGAGGCATGGGCTGTCGTAGCTAGAGGACAAATCTCTTTTAATTTTGTTCTTTGGAGGAGGGGGTGGGGTTGGGCCAGGGCTGGAGTGAGAGATTGGCTCAGTGAGTAATGGCCATGCCGGTTCCACTAACACCCCAGGTGAGGGATGAGGGAGCGACGTCCCCTCCTCTCCCCTACTAGGGCTGGCTGCCAGACACTGGAGGGGCTGCTGTCAGCCCGGCTTCTTCCAGGGCATGCAGAAGTGCGTCTAGAGGGCTGAATCTGGAAAGGTCCTTAGGGACCATCTTACAGGGATTTCCTCCATGGAGATTTAAAGGGCAGTCCATGGGAGGGTCCTCAGGGTCCCCCCCCCCCCATGAGTGTGAAATTTTGTATAAGTAGAATTTTTTTAAAAAGACGGTAGTGGTGGGGAGGGTTCATGGTTTTCAACAGCTTCTCTAAAGGGTCCATACTCCCGCACCCCAAGTTAACATCTCCTGGATCCTGCCCTCTTGCTTGGCAGATGGGGCGGGGAGGGGCTTATCTAATGTCCTGGGGCAGGTGTGTGAATCCTGGGGCCTGGGCTGGGTGGTGATTGTCCTCATCTCCCCCTAGTGTCTGCAGTCCAGTGTCTGGCTAAAGAGGGGCACAGAATGAGAGAGCCCAGGTCTCCTGATCCTTCCCCCATTCTCTTTCTCCCCGTGGGCCATCGGGTGGAAGGTCTGGGGGTAAGAGGTGGGGTAAGAGAAGGGGGTTAAAAGTTTGGTGTGTGTAGCTGTGCGGGTGAGCTGAACACCTGCTTCCCCAGAGGGTCTCAGGGGTGGGGAGGGGGCTCTGGTGAGCAAGGAGGCAGAATGAAGGCACCCGAAAGGACCATTCACCTGGGGCAGCAGAAACCTTATCTCTGCCATTCCCCAAAGGACACCTGCCTTTGGTCCAGGGAGGGGGAGCAGGGCAGCCTCGCTGAAGGGTGACGCCATCAGATACAGATTAGAAAGGTGTTTCTGAGGCCAAAGGCTGCCCTGGGGACAGCTGGGCAGGGAGTCCAGGTAGGAGGGTACTGTGGTGTCCTGGTGAGGAGGAGGGGTGCGAGGACAGAGAGAAAGAATATTAGAGAGAGTGCTGTCCCTGCTGGTGACAAAGGAGCAAGAAGGGGCCTCACACTGGTGCTGGGAAATTAAAAAGTGTAGAAATAGATTGCTTCTGAAGGTTCAGAATAAATCTAGCCCTGGTCTCTGCTTTGGCTTTGTGCCACTCTGAGAAAGACTCGTCTCTGTGTTGGCCTCAGTTTCCCTGTTCTGTTAGGTGGGAAATAACCATAGTAGCAACCCTTCTTAGCACATGAGGCCCGAAGACAGCAGGGTGGGCGTGAGAGCACTTTGATGCTTGGAGAGAACAGATGTAGGGATTGTTGACAGGACTCGAGAGAAAGATTGTATAAGAAGAGGGGCGGGGAGGAAGGGATGAGTCAGGAAAAGAGTCAAACCTCACCCGTGGTGTCCAGCTGTTTTCCTGGAAGCACAATGTACTTGACAAGAGCCTTTGACAAAGCCTGCCAGGAGGCGGCCTCTGGCCTGGGGGGGGAAGTGGGGAACTTGGCTTTCTGAGCATGTTTGAGCCCAGTCCTTGGTTTGATTGCCCTGGTATGCATATAACTCAGCCTGGGAGCAGCTGGAAGGAATGGGGTTCAGAAATGTTATGGCTTTGGGGGAAGGAGGTAGGATAAACGGTATTCAATTACTTAAAGCCAAATTCTATTATAAGATATCTACTAAGAGCATTGGGAGATGAACCTGGGAGGATCTGGGAAGGCTCCTTGGAGGAGGTGACTTGTGTGCTGGCCATGGATAGGATCCGGAGAGTGACATGGAGAGAGAAACAGCTCAATGCAGAGATGGGACGAAAGGCATACCTTCAGGGCTCTGGGGAGCCCAGCATTTTTCCCTTGGATCCATCCCGAGGTAAGAATGGTGATGAGGTCGAATCATGCCCACCTGACTTCCTAACTTTTGGTTCTTTAAGGTGTGTGTCCTTCCGCTGAGGGTCTCACCCAACGGATCCCCACCCAGGAGTCCTCCCAGCCATGGGAACCTGAGAAACGAATCCCAGTGCTGCCTCCCAGCCTCCCAGCCCCTGCAGGAAGCCCGATGAACTGGGCTCTGCTCCAGGCTGTTCTCCGTGCAGCTCGCCTGTTTACCACATCGCCGCAGAGCAGATGGATGACACAGAGGCCACATTTCTCTCCCCTAGTAGCGGGAAAATGAATCTCGCCAAGTGTTGCCGACACCACCCTGCCAGGTTCCACATCCATCGCGGACAGGGCGCTGACAGAGCACAGGCCCATCCCTCAGCCCTGCTCTGGGGCCCAGGGGAGAGAGTGGAAACAAGATGAACATTTTGCATCTTTCGCGTCCTCGGTGAGGCTCCTTCTCTCTCCCGAGATGCATCCACTCCACCAGGTGGCCCGTGCTGTGCCTCCCAGCATGGGCCTTGATGACACTTGGAGGCAGGTGCTCCAAGACAGAGGGAAGATTAGCCTGTGATCAGGGGAGAGGCCAAAAGAACATGTAGATTCTCATCTGATGACCTTACCCAGTCTTAGAACATGCTGAAGGGCAGTCATTTTGCTGAAATGCCCCAAGGCCAGGTTGGCTGGGAGAGAGGCAGCTGGGAAGGTGGGAGGTGGGTATTTGAATCCCAGCTTCTTTATCAATGAAACACTAGGACTTTCGGCAACTCATTCCACTGCCTTCAGTCTTGTTTTCTTCTAAAATTGGAATGGATTCCTCCCAGTGCTGGTGATTGGTGATGTGCTGGGAATTTCAAGAAGTGATACTAACGTTCCACCATTTATTGAGTACTTACTGGGTGACTTAGACCAGATGCAAAAGATCGTTGACCTTCACAAGAACCTTGGGAAGAAGCCAGCTGCAGCCCCATTGTACATATTGGGTAACTGAGACACTGATTTGAAATGACTCACACAAAGTAACTGGCAGAACCAGGGTTCAAATCCAGCCCTGTCTCTCCAAAGTCCTCTCTTTTCACTAGATGACCTGACTTTCCCAGGGCACAGGGACTCTCAGGGGCTTGATCTTAGAGACTCTTACAGAGGGGTAAATAACTGAAAGGAGGGTTTGGGAACCTTGAGAGAACCATTTGGGAAAGCAGGCCCATTTCGGGACTCAGTTAGCACCTGGCATAACCCCATCTCTCGCCGGGTCCCGGTCCTGCCTCGTCCCTCAGCCTCATAGCCATCATGATACCAGCTTGGGGTCAGATCTTTATGGGGTTGTCCAGTAAACTGCTTGAACCTCTCCTGCCCCAAATTAGGAAAATACCAATATCTTTCTTTTGGGGACTACCAACCTCTCCTTAGAATTGTTGAAGTGCCCCAGAGAGATGACTCCATCTAAGAGGGAAGTTTGCATCTAAACACCAAACTGAAAAAAATAAAAAAAATTGGAGAATCAAATGGAGAATCAGGCTAGCTCTCCATGTCACATCACTTGAGAAAATTCATCTTTCCTTGGAGAGCAATAAAATAATAGCGAGCATTTACCAGGGCGAGTCGTGGGCCAGACATTTTCAGTTATTCACAGGCAAGAACTCATTTAATCCTCAGAAGAACCCTATGAAGTAGGTGCTATTTATCCCCATTTCATAGACAGGGAACTGAGTTTAGGGAGAAATCAATTCTGCTGCCTTCCATGGCTGGGTCAGATGGAGCCCGAGTAACCTGGGGTGCCTTTCCTTCCAACTGGCCTCAGCCGGGCTCTCCATCCACGGGAGAGGTTTTAATAATCTTTCCAGGATCGCTGTCCCTTTCCTCCCAGAAGTCTTCTTGGTTTCCATGCAAAGAATGTCAGCCCAAGAACCAGGGCCCACCCCTGGAATGAGGGCTTCTGGCCCCAGGTTCTACTTCACCAGGCACGGGGCCCAAAATAAATCATTTCATTAGAGTTAATAACATAGTCCTTTTAACTGCAAAGTGTTTCCAAATAGAGGATCCTCCAGTCAGCTTTAATGAACAGATAAGAATCTTTGTAATTAACTTGGCGATGGCTTGCATATAAATGGGTAGGTATTCTTCCGAGTGCTAGGAGACTATTTATTTATTGTTTAAAGTAGCAAATAAATATGCCCCTGACCACCCCTCTCTCCAACAAGCTCCTATCCAGTCAACCACTCTGAAGGTGATTCACGCAGATGGGTGATAGGGCTCCTTTGCAGAGACCCATGGGTACACCAATGCCAGAGTGCCACCTCTCTTTACTCCAGCCCCTCTCTGCTAGGTCCACCCACTGTCTTTCACCCATAGCTCTGGACCTGCCTGTCCATCCCCGGTGACCTCCGCCTTCCCTCCGGGTGGGGCAGAGGGGCTGTGAGGGCTCTGCCCCACATTGTGGTCAAGCATTAGCTACTTCTGGTTATTACTGCATTAGAACTGCAGGGGTCCGACTGCTGGTGTGCATGTGTGCATGCCTGTGTGTGTACCTGTGTGCATGTAGGGAGTGTGTGTATGCATTTTATGTTCATGCGTGTGTACGTGTATAGGAGGGCATGTGCCCGCTTTTAGATGCCTGCAAGTGTGAATGCGTAGGGGTGCTCTTAGGAGGTGTGTTCTGTGTGTGGGGAATGTGTGCAGGTGCGCTGAGCTCGCCCTGCCTCCCACCAGAGCCGGGCCCCTCACCGTCTGACAAAGGCAGCACTTTAATCACTGGGCGTGTCTGGTGCTTTGCTGTGCGGTTCCCCCGAGCAGGGTTTGCTGGGGAGGAGGGTCACCCTGTGGCTCTGGATTCTCTGGAGATTTCCTGGAGAAGCTGCAGCTGCTAGAGAGTTCTTTGCTTCCCCTCTTCCTCTCTCTCCTCCGTGGGGGCTGTGGTACCTGCCTAGCGGACTGGCCACAGACCTATCTCCCCTGGGCCCCCCCTTCCCTGGATATATAGCCATCCCACGGGGGATCTGGAGTCTGGAACAGAGTCTGGAAAGGGAGGGAACACGCTGTGGAAGGAGAACCCTGTGGACAAGTGTGGGAGGGAGGAAGCCCTGAACAGAGTCCCAGCCCACGTCAGTGCTGATGAATCGCATCCCACCAGGGAAGGGGTAGGCTCTGCTCTCTACCTCCTGGGGGGTGGAGTGGATGCATCTATGTGGAAGTAGAGAGTAAGTGATATGGCTGGATAGAGAGAAAGGAGGGAAGAGGGACCCTTCGTTTACTGCTTCCCACTGTGTGCCACCCTCTACCCACCCTCCTTCCTTGACAGGCCGGGTGGGGTCTGCAGGTGGAGTCCACTTTCAGGGAAGGCCTGGCTGCAGAAGTGGGCTACAGATGGGCAAGGAGGTCCTGCTGGGGCCCTGCTCACTCTCCCTGTGTGCCCCACCTGCCAACTTTCCTAGCTGCAGGACCCCTTCTTCTGGGACAAGCTATAGGGACCAGCCCCAGGACCCCTGCTTGTGAGTCCAGGGAGGCCTGTTGAGAACTTTCATCATGGAAGAAAAAGAAAAGTCAAAGGGGAAGGCTGGAGGCTGTCTGAGCTCACACAGGAAGGTAGCGGGAGAACTGGGGCTCAAGGTCTGCTGGGCTTGCTCCTCAGGGTCCTGCAGCTATGTGCACACAGGGCTGGGACTCTGTGAGGGCCTGAGGCCCACTCTGCACTCCAGCCCTGCTCAGGAAAGGGGCTGTCAGACACCATAACTCCTATGCTTGGATCCACCCTGCAGGGGGTCACTGCTGGGCTTCTGAACTGGGCACAGAGGTCAGTCTGGGATGTGACTCCAGAGAACATTCCCCAGGACCCCTCGTCTCATAGAGGAGGCCTAGAGACTTGTGCCAGGTCACACTGTGAGTGATGGTGCCTTGGGAATGGAAGCCAAGCCCCTTGTCCCCAGTCCAGGCCACCTCCCTGTGCGACAGGCTCCTCTTTGTTCCTGAGAAGTGAAGAGGGTTGGGACCCTCTCTTGGGCCTCTTTCATATCTGAGCAACAGCAGTGTTCACCCCAGCAGCCAGGGCTTCTCTGGGGTCACCTGAGGGAGGGTCACTTGCTCCCCACTCCTCTCTCTTTCCCTCCAGTCAGAATAAGTTCATTCCACCTCCTAATCCTCAAGTGCTCATAGTATTCCATCTGCCCCCAAATGCTGACTATGATCTGAGCCTTAAGTGGGGTCCGCTAGCCTGCCCCCATCACTGAGCACATCAAGTCTTTAGGGACCCCTCCATATCCCCCTCCCACCTACAAATCTCTCCAACCTCATTCCCTTTTAATCGCCAATGGTGCTTCAGGATGTAACAGGAAGAGGGCAGGTTTGTAGCTGTCTGCCAGGTCACTTCTGAGCTGGAGACCTTGGGCAAGTTACTTGCCCTTTTTGTGTTCATGTCTTCTCATCTATAAAGTGGGAGTATTGGTTCCTATCTCTCCAGATGCCAGTTAGCAGCACAGGTGTTGAAACAGCAGGGCCTCTTCGGGGAAGTCAGTGGACACTGCCTGGTAGCGGTGGCTTCCAGGTTTGTACAGATGGGGAAACAAGCATCCAGAGCTGGTGATGAAAGGGCTGAAGGTCACACAACAAATGCACAGTCAGATTCCAGGAGTCCCTGCCAACCTAGCCTGGGAAATTTCATCACTTCAAGTGTTTCCTTCTCTGGCCCATTTAGTGTATTTTCAATGTTCTCCATTTGGCTCCCTACACAAGAAGCTTCCTTCTCTTAGAGGGGGCACAGTGCCTGGCACATAGGAGGTGCTTGCCCATGCCTGTTGGAGACAGGCATGGGGGTGTGTCCGGGGCTGGTGCGGAGAGGCTGGCAGGATGGGGCTGGGGCAGGGAGCTGAGCGCCTGGGTAGGGACAGGCTCCAGGCCGCTTCTCTGCATCTCTGGCTCTGCCTTCACCGGCCCTGGCTGTCTGAGGAATCTCATTTTGCTAGCAAGCTGATTCATGGGCCTGGTTCCCCGGTGCTCCCAGAGCAGCTCTCTGTCAATAACTATTCTTTATAAGGTCCCTCGATTCATTTTCTGGGTTGAAGACAAATTTTTAAAGAGTTCAGTGCCAGGGCCATTCCAGAGGGGCTGTTAACTTAATGTCCCACCTTGTTCCTCCAAGCTGCTCCCTCTTGGACTACATGAGGGTCAGGACTTGCCGTTTCCAGCAATTGCCTGAGTTCTCACATTTGGACAGGGAGTGAGGAATGAAGAGAAGGAGACACAAATTACAGGACTGGGCAGCAGGCAGGACTCCGGCTCCGTCACTAGGTTGGCTGTGTAACTTCTGGCCAACTGTTCGCCCCTCTGGGGCCTCATGTCCCTGTTTGTGAAAGTCTGGATGCTGACAGACACCATCATGATAGCATCCGCTGTCTTCCCTGGTCTCCGACGTTCATTGGGAAGGGTCTCTGCCAAGCAGCAGCTCATGCCTCCTCCCCAGCATCCCCTTGGGGGATAAAGCAGTTGGTAGAGTCTGCAGCTGAAGACCACTGTATGCACCCAGCTCTCCATTCCCCTTCTGCTGCAGCATTTTCCTAATGGGGCTCTTTGCCCCTTCGATCCTTCCTTCCTTCACCCAGCGAGAGGGAACTGATCTGAACCTCAGGTCTGAGCTGACTCCCAAATCCATGCTGAATCCCCCCACTCCTCTGACCTCCATACCTCTTCATAGATGTGTTTGCGTTTCCCTGTCACCAGGGACTCCTGTTCCAAGCATGGGGCCAGCAGGCCCAGAGACAGGGCAGCAGGAGGAAGCACAAGGTGTAGGGTCTGCAGCCTCTGGGCCTTCACACTACCCCCCCCCCCCCTGGAATGTCTCTGGCCCCGTGCTCAGCAAATTCAGTTTGAAAATGTTTCCTCCGCTCCTTTGTGCCCCACCAACCCAGGGCAAAGCTATCGCGGATAGCATCCATCCCGCAGATGGCTGCGGTCAGCTGACCTGTCCATCTCTGCAGAGCTGGGGCTCCTTGAGGACAGGCCCACATTTTGCCTCCGCACTCCCCGGCAGCACCTAGCACATACTAGGGGCTTTCTGTGCTGAATAAACAAATGGGACCATGTTCCAACTTTGGCACCAGCACCTCCTCCCATGCCACACCCAGGCTAGAATATTCAGTCTTCCTTGACTCACACCTATGCCCTCCTCATCTCTCTCTGCAACTTGAGATTTTCCGCGCTCATTGGGTGGTAAGATGGCAGGGTATAGGAAACCCCCAATTGTGGAATAAAGAGAAAGCCATTTAGTTTTCGTTTGAGCTTTAGTCAGCACACATTTGTTGAACACTTGCCTATTCTAGACATTGTGGGTTCAGAAAAATGACCGAGAACCCCTGTAGGAGGTCACTGTCAGGCTTGTTTGAATAGCAGGTATCTGGTGTTCTGGGCACTCGAGGACGGTAGTTTTGCCCCCATGGTTCTGCCCTGGGCATGGCTTCCCTGTAGCTCCCTCCTTGCTGCTGAGCTATGCCCGTTCTTTGTTGCCAACACATCTTGGGCAGAGCTGGCCAATCTCTAGTCTTCCTTTAGGGCCACACCTTACCTGAAAATTAAACCTGGGTGCGGCAAACTCCATTGTTGTTTGTGCCAGGAGCTTTGTCTGCTGCGGCTGGGCACCTTGCAGAGAACTTTATAAACCCACTATCACTTAATTCTCACAATGCCCCCAGGGCTGCCACTATGAATGAGCAGAGGACTGTGGAAGGCAGGCCTCCTTCCAAGGTGGCAACAGCGTGTTGGGGCAGGTGCCAGTGCAGCCTGTCCTGCCCTTAGTCCGTTCTGCAACAGATGCTGGCTGCAGTGCCTTCTCTCCCCTCTCCTAGATGGTTTCTGTCCAGGGCAGGGGAGGCTAGCCAGGCAGCCTTGGTCAGGCTCCCTCTCAGGTCAGGCGCTCCTGTGCTCCCAGGGGCTGCTGCTTGTGCCTGGGAGTGGTTTCTCAGGGCCAGCCCATCAGCCCACTGCAGGGAAGGGGCACACCCAACAGCCTTGGCTCTGTCCTGCCTGGCTCCTGCCATGGAGACCATCAGGCTTTCCCCATCAATCCATGGAGAAAGGAGGCCTCCCGGAGAGGTGGTGATGGTGACGGGGAGGAGCCTCCTCTGGGAGGGCTGAAGGCAGTGAAGGAAGCAAGCAAGCTCAGACATGCACACCTACCTCTCTCACTTCTCTCCTTATTTTTCTGTGCCCTCTCACCCCCAAGGCACTTCTCTGGAGGCCCCGAGGCTGGCCCCTCCTTCCTGAGCCAATCATGGCAGACTCCTGGAGGAGGCATCCTTTTGTGAGGGCACATTTCTGGGCCAGAAAATCCTTCATCCTCTGACTCAGGCATGTCCACAGCACTAGAGATCTAGGGGACCTGGATGCTGGAGGGGAAGAGCAGGGCGGCAGCTCATGTCATTTACTGGGCCCACAGTGTGCATCTGTATACACGTGTGTATGTGTGGGGGAGGTGCACATGTGCACGTGCAGAAGAGACATAGAGCCAGCCACCATATACTGTCTGTTCTCCGGGAGCCGCTGCCCCCACCTCCAATCCGGTCGCTTCCATTTATTTAAGAAAAACCTGACACAGTGGTGGGTAGAACCCGAGAGAAAAGTGGCTGTGGGATGGGGTAGGAGACGCCCGGCTCCCTCTGCCTTGCCCATCCCAAGGTCCTTCACGGCATTCCCTGGTGCCCTCTGTCCCCTTCCCACCAGGTTCCTTTCATGGGGGGACGGGTGGTTGGCCCTGCAGAGAAGGAAGGAGTGGTCAGCAGAGCTGGAGGGGCTAAGGCGAAGTGTTGACCTTGCTGTGGGGTGGGTGGAAGGCATGCAGGCCTCCCTGGGCCTACCCAGGCCATAGTGCTCTGGCCTGTGGCTTGGCTAGGGGTGGACTGAGGACTCCTCCCCCTTCCGGCCACTTCTTTAGGCCTTGGGGGGCCGAGGAGAGAGTCCTGGGCTCTCAGGAAGGTGCCTGGCTTGGCCACAGACCCCTCTGGGGTCAGCTTCCCAGGCCCTAGGAAAGGACTGGGGGGTACCGAAAGCCAGATGATGCTACAAGTGTCCCCCAACTCCCAAATGTTTTGTCCACAGCAAGATCCTCGGCAGGGCAGGCAGCTGTGGCCTCCCACCCTGCAGGACAGAACTCCCTGAATAGTGGTTTGAGAAAAGTCTTTGTGCAGCTTGTGACACAAGACCCTACAGAACCCCCGACACAGAGGGAACACAGGGGACATGGGAGGCAGGGGTGGCTCACAGTGCGGGCTCACCTGGCCCCAAGCTTGGCGTCCGTGCCTCACTCTTGGGGCAGGTTTGTCTAAGATGGGAGGAGGTTTGGAAAGGGTAGGAGGGCTGGGGTTGCTGTCTCCCAGCGAGCTCCGGAGGAAGGATCCCTCCACCTGCCGTAGCAGAAGAGGGTAACGGTGTGAGGCAGAAGAGGGAGGCGGCGCCCCGCGAAGAGCAAAGCTGCAGGGGCCGGGCATTTAAAACCAGCCGCCCACGACCATGGGAGCAGGGGTCCTGGCTGTGTCCCACACGGAGCCCACCCCATGGGGGGGACGGCGCCTTTACGCAATCTCTTTGTTTCTGCGCATGTAACTGTGCAGATTTGGGGGTGCGGCAGGCCGCGTGGTGCCCGCCACATCGGGGCAGCCCCAACCCAGGTCCTCCTCGCCCTCCTCCTCGTCGTCGCCAGCGGGCACAGAGTCATAGGCCAGCTCCTCCGCGGGCAGCGTGGTGAAGGTGGTGAACTTGACCCGCTTGCGCTTGGAAGTGGGCGAGCTGGCAGGGTCCTCGGCCTGGTCCCGGGCCGAGCCGCCGGAGGAGCCGTCGCCCCGCCCGTGGACCTGGCTCTGGACACTGGTCTGCGAGCTGCCGCTGCTGTGGTGGTCGCCGTGGCAGCAGGCGGGCACCGTCTCCAGCGGGTTGCCGGCGGGCGGGGAGAGCTCCCCCTGCACCCGCAGGGGCTGCCCGTTGCCCAGGAACACCCAGTGGTGAGAGTGGTCCATGCTGGTCTGGCCCTCGGGCGGGATGCGCTTGTGCCGGTAGCGGAGCACGAAGACGACGCAGTTGATGAGGAAGACCAGGATGGCGAGGCAGAAGACGCCCAGCAGCGCGTACATGCCGATCTCCAGGTCCGTCAGCCCGCGCGGCATCTGCTGGAAGCCCGTGGGCAGCGGCAGGAAGTCTTCTGTGGGTGGCACGGCCGGGCTGGCGGTGACCCGCCCCGGAGCCTCAGGTGGGGACATCCCTGTGCCTGGAGGGCCAGCTCCCCGGGCCTCGTCCTCACCCCCACCGGGCCCCGGGTGGCTGGGGCCAGGGTAGTCGTAGGTGGGGTCCTCCTCCTCCCGTCCAAAGTGCACCCGCAGGCCCACGGGGGTGGTGGCCAGAACACTCTTGCGCTTGGTTTTCTGGCAGCTCTCAGCAATGGTGAGCTCCGCGCGGAGCAGCTCCCCTGCCCCCTCGGCCTCCGCCACCACCAGCGGGAAGGCCCGGTCCTGGGTCACTGTAGCCACCCGCTCATCCAGACTGCTCACCAGCAGCCCATAGTCCCGGGGGCTGTAGAGGGAGAGTGGAGCTGTGGTGCCGTCACTGTAGGAGAGCCAGAGGCTCAGGAGGGCTTCCTGGAGGAGGAGGAGGGGAGAGGAGTCAGAGAGCTAGTCCTGGCTGGCTTCCCTGTTGCATACTGAGCTTCATGAGGGCAGGGACCAAGGTATTCTGGCTCCCTGCTGTACCCCCGGTGCTGGAACTGTGCCTGGCATGTGGCAGGTGCTCAGGAATGATTGAGCGGGAGTCCTCGCCTGGAGGTTGTGAAAAGGGTACTGGGCATGTTATGGCCTCCTATTGCCTTGAGAATTTCTTTGCCCATGTCACCCTTTTCCCCTTGATGAGCTAAAGGTATGTTCTGCCTTGGGTCTCACTCAAGTCTCTTTTGCTGCAGGAGTAATCCCACATCTCCATGCCTGACCTCGGGATCATCCCCATCAGACACTTGGAGACCGAGGATACTGCCCAACCCCAGTCTCCTCTGTTTGTTAAATTGGTCTCCCTGCGGATGAGAAAGCAGGACCTAGAGAGAAGGGATTGGCTTGGGGCCATGGAACAAGTTAGGGGCAGAGGACTTCTAGTTCCTGACTCCGGATTTGGTGCCCAACACCCACCTTCTCATTCCCTGTGCTTCTGCCTGTCACCTTTCCACCTTTGCCTGTAGCCAGTGCCCTGGCATGCCTCAGGGGAGGGGGGAAGGGTTGTAGTTGGGGCTCCAGAAATAGGTAAGGGTAATTCCTGGAGGTGCAGGCAGAGGTGATGGGCCCTCTGAGAATATGGGAGGGGGAACCCTTAGCAGGAACATCTGAGGGTAGCAGGTGCAGGAAGCGAAACCTTGGCCAGACTCCTTGTGCAGATGGCAGGGGGATGGGGTGGAGCAGGCATGCAGGGCTCGGAGGGTAGATAGATCTTCCATTACCTAAAGCCCTAATTTGGGAGACTCATGGCACAAGGGCAAGTCAGAGCCCGCAAGTCCTCCTGCCACACTCCAAGCTCCAAGGTCGGTAGGCTGGGCATCCAGTTACCTGCTTGAGGAAGCTGAGGGTCTGCTGGGCAGCCGTGGTGGCCAGGATGGTGTGGCTGCTCCCGGGGCTTGGCCGTAGGGAGAGGGCAAGGCTGGCCACCACCTGGGCCTGCAGCTGTGTGATGCTGACCTTCTCCTCTGTCACCGTCAGAAGCGTCTCCCCGAGCACAGACTCTGTCAGTGGGGACACCACCTGAGGCAGAGAGGGGAAAGGGTGGGTGAAGGCCAGGAAAGAAGCACCCCCAGGATCACCAATCAGGGAGGAATCCCAGTGCTGCTAGAAGAGAGGCCCAGGGACTGGGGCAGGCTGGGAGGCTCTGCCTGAGTTCTGCACCTGGGAACTAGGGCCCGGGGGCCAAGTGGTAAGGGTGAGGAGCTCACAGGAGCCTAGATGAGACAGATGGGTAGATTTAAAGGAAAACAATAGGCCTGCACAGTGATAAATAGCAATTGACATTCCAACCTCAATGTCAGGGAGACAAAAGGGAGTGGTGGGGACTGTGGCAAATGGGAGAACTCATCTCATATAAAGGGGGCACCACTACTCACTCTAGCAGCTCATTGCCAGGTAGGAAGGTAGGCCCAGTGTTGCCAGATTCATATTTTGTAACACCAGAAATCTGGTTTTCTAAAAAATGAGGAACTTCCAAATTTTAAAATGTAGGATCAATTGTTTTTATTAAACAAGTATTCTACAAGCAGATTTCTAGCCCCTGGGCCACTATTTACCATCTCCTAGGTGAAAGATTTCTACTCAGGCACCCAGTTGTCAAGGAGGAAGGTCAGAGTTGACTTCCTAGATTCTGAACTCCCTTTCCTGGTCTCTGGGCTGCCTGGGCCCTCTCCCCTGCTCTCCCTCTTCATCCACACCTGCCCTTAGGGACCACACGGTCGTGCAAGGTTGATGACACTGGTAAGGCTTGGAGGGAGATCCTTCGCCAAGGTAAAGCTAAAGGACCGTGACCTCTGACCATGGAACTTCAGGCAGAGGGACAGGCGGGGAAGAAACTGTGTTTTGGGGGCAGCTGGGGTGGCTCCCAGGGGACGAGGCCCTGGAATTCCTATTCTAAGAATGTCTGTGGTCTGTGTCCTCTGCCCACAGGTGAACAAGGCTCCCAGCACTGCCCTTGTGCCTACCTTGAAGGGGGTGGTGCCCGGCTCCAAGCCTGCCAGGGTGCTGCTGTCTACCATGCGTGCCACTCGGGGGTCACCCACCCTCATGAAGTCGCTGACCAGGTCGGTGACCTCCACCAGCCAGTCCGGGCCCAGCATGGTGACCACCTGGTCGGTGCCCTCAGATGACGTCGTGTGGAACTGGGTGAAGACCTGCAGGGTGGCGTGCTGGTACTGCAGGGTGCAGCCGCGGCTGGTGCTGTGCCGCCGCTCCTCCTCGTCATCCTCCTCATCCTCACTCTCCCGGGCTGACCTGGGGGGGGCATGGGGTCAGGGCGCCTCGCCGTGGCGATTACCTGCACAGGGTCCTTCCTCCCCCAGCCCTGCCGGCAGTTCTCCTGTTCCCGTGGGTGGAAGCTGTGCAAGTGGAAACCTTTTCCCTGGCTCACTCCTGTTCCTGATAAGCATGGTGCTGGGAGTCCCAGGCCTTCCCCTCCTAGAGAGGCGCCTTCTGGACCCTCCCTGGTCCCTCTCCGCCTCTGCTTGGCTTCACCCACGCCTGTGAAAAGCTGACATCAAATCCTAACAAGTGCTGCCTCTTTTCAGCACTAAGTGTGCGCCTGGCCCCGCTCTCAGCTCTAAGCTGGAGCAGAGGCGATCCCTGTGCCAGGTGCCAGGAAGCTGCCTGGCTTGCGTCCTATGCTGTGTGGCAAACAGAACTTGTAAGTGATCAACTTGGATATTTAGCTGAGATTTGCAAGCAAAGTGTCGAAGGGACAGCCTGTGTTTCTCTTGCTGCTTATGGTTAAATACAAAAAGGAGAGAGAAAAATTGAGGGAGGAACTGGTGAGCAAAAGGGACCCAGAATGTGATGATTTGGGGAATTCTCAGTCTATTCAGATTGTCCAAAATGCTAGAACCAGGAGAGTTACTGTGTGAAGGGTGTGGCTGCTGCTTTGCTAGTGCTTAGGCTCAAGCACCAAAATAATCATCCACACAGAGGTCTCTGTTACCTGCGCTAACTAATTAACCCTCACAACAACCCGTGAGGCAAGCGTTAAGGTGCCTATTTTACAGATGAGGAAACTGAGGCATGGAGAGGTTATGTACATAGCCCACAGTTGCCCAGCTAGTACAGAGCAGAGGTCAGTTTTCAAACCCAGGCTGTCTGGCTTCAGAGTTCACTACATCTTCACTACTCAGAGCGGCATCAGCATCACCCAGGAGCTGGTCCAAAATACAGACTATGCATTTTGACAGGATATGCAGGCGAGTCGTGTGCACGTTGAAGTTGTTTTTCCAAATTTCTGCAGAATTGAACTGAGCCCAACTCTCACTAGCCACCAGCTTCAATCCCTAGCCCCGCCGCTCCTCCTCCCTGCCGGCTTTTCTCTCTAGCAGCGATGAGTGGGTGAGTGGGGTGCGCTGAGTTCAGATGTACTTGTCCTACAGTTGGGCACTCAGGTGTGTGAGCCTGCTGCCCAGAGAGGTGGCCCAGTGTGAGTCAGCGTGTGCCTGGATGCTGTGCTTACAAGGGTGCCTCGGTGTGCCCAGGCTGGGGCACGTGTGTATAGGTGTGTGTGCTCCTGTGTGACTGTATCTGCTCCATTTTGTCTGCTGTTTGACTGGTCTCTCCCCTGTTCCCCAGACAATTCCTTTCCACTCATCTTTTAAGACTTAGTTCAAGAGTCACCTCTTCCAGGAAGCCTTCCAGGAAGGCTGCCTTGGTTCTCTCCTTTGTGCCACTCAATTCCCTGCTTCCTGCATCCACCATGCTCTGTGGCACATACATGATGGCTTCCATGGTGGACACAGAACTTGGCTGAGTAAGGCACTGGCCACACTCATCTCACATCTCAAGCACCTGTCAGTGCCTGGCACACAGTAGCTACTCAGGAAAAGTTTGTTGACTGCATAACCAACCTGCAGACTGTGTACATTTAGGCCCTTATACACACATGTAGATCAGACTGTGTGCCAGGGCTGTGTTACCCGCGAGTGCTCGAGTATCTGCCGTGTGTGGAGGGGCTGTACCTCCGGTCGGGGAGGATAGGTACCCTCCAGCCCTTCACTTGGCTGAGGCGGGCGTCCGAGAGCTCGATGTGCAGGGGCAGCTTGGGGACCCAGACTGTCATTTCCAGGGGGGCATTGAGGACGTCGTAGCGGAAGGTGACCCTGGCATTCATGGACCCGCGAGACTCCTTTCCGCTAACAAACACGTAGTCGCAGCTGCTGGATACCTGGGGAGGGGAAGGAGGTTGGTTGGCATGTCTTGCCCTGCAGGTCATCCTGCAGGACAGTGCAAGGAACAGCAGTCTGACAAGCAGGGCCAGAGGCTGTTGGCGAGAAAGTGCCAGTCACATGAGGCTGAAGGGGAGGGACCCGGGGGAGAAAGCACCTAATTTAATTCCTCTGGGAGCTGTCAGCTTCTGTGTCCCCACCTCCATTCTGTTTTTCCAGAGATCATCTCTTAGGGGCTACTGTGGGAGGTGTTTGTTCCCTGGGAAGGAGCTAAAGTGCAAATGTTTTTACAAGGGATAGGTTTTGATGTACCTTCAGGATGAGGGTCCTCGGGACTGGCTCCCCTCCCCTACATGACTACCTGGGCTTTGGAGCATGTGTCTGGTGGGTAGAGTCCTCCACTGCACCAAAGAGCAGCCTGTCCTGAGTGGGACACTGGTGCTCAGCTGAGCAGGCAGGAGGTCAAATAGAGGGGTGAGGGTGAGGGGCAGGCCCATGGCTCCTCCCAGGCCCCTCTGGCCCAGCAGTCCCAGGAAAATGGGCGCTGGTTAATTTCAGGTAAGGGGACTGCTCTAGGCAGGGGTGGAAATGAGCGAAGGGGAGGGAAAAAATCAAGACCAGAGAACCCCAAGCACAGACTGGTGGATTATTGCCACCAATGGTGGCAGCTTTTGCAAATGCCTGTCCACCTGGATGCCAACTTTCATCTTAGAGGTTCCCCGGATGGGCATATGCCCACTGAACACATCTGGGTGGATGCCTGCGCCCACTCACGAAAGTGTCACTGCCAGTCCTTCAGGACAGACGCAGATGGGTGTACGTGTCAGATGTGCCCACGTACACACCTGGAGTGAGGACTGTGTGCATTGCATTTAGGTGCTCCAGCTGGTGCAGGCCCGTGGGTGCACATCCTCGTGTTTGGATGCAGCCTGTGGGCTGATGACACCCTGAAAACTCTGGTGGGGAATGGGGAGGGTGTTGGGTGCTGGTGGAATGGGGAGGGTGCTCATTTGTAATGAGCCCCTGGACTGTCCCAAACTCCTGCTAGCTCTCTTAATCATCTCAGAGGGGTGGGTGGAAGTGGAACAGCAGCCCTGCCAGAAATGCTCCTTTCCCACTTCAGAAGGCAGAGCATTCTCTCTGAAGGCTGGCAAATTCCATTTAGAATATTGGCAAACTCCATAAAGAACCTGAGTGTATTTCATTGAGAACGGAAACAAATTCCATTTAGAACCTTCGCTAATTCCCTTGGTATCTAAGCCATCACGGCTTTGTTCTGGTCCCTCTGGGGCTGAGGTGGGGGGGGGAGGGGGTCTGGGCATCAGAGAAAGGTGCTGGGCTCTTGGGAGCATGCCCATTTCTTCCTGTACCAGCCTGCCAGCAGTGGAGGGCCCCATGGGCCCAGGCAAGGCTTCTACTCCCAGGAGGTGAAGGGAGGGCAGGGGACCGAGCCATCTGCTCTGGCCACTTAGAAGGACTTCTCTCTGGATGCGGGGGCAGCTCAGGTGATCTCCAGGCTCCCCAACCTAGAGGGACACGGGACAGAGTGGGAAGAGAGTGTGCACCCCAGGTTAGCCCCAGTGAGCTGGTGGGAGGACACCCACACCCCTCCTCCCGCTCTCCTTCAAGCTGAAGGATTGACAGGAATAGGGAACAGATCCCGGTGTCTAATCATTTGATTTGGGCACCTGTTGGAGGCTGGCATGGCAAACTGCTCACCTAGCCCTAGGTACCGGGGCTGGACACCCTCCTGCATTATTTCCTGCTCTATTGCCTCTGACCACTCACTATCTGAAGCCAAGAAAAGGGGCAAAGCTGGAGGCCCTTGAGGGGAGGTGGCAACTGGACCATTTGTGTCAGATCAAAGACCTGTTTGCTGGGCCATGGAGGACCCAGGGCCCAGAGTGGGTCTCTGGGGAGAAGCTCAGGGAGGGGCCTTTGGGAGTTGGAGGAGGTGGGGATATGTGCCCAGAGTGGGTCTTTCCCTATACAACCTTCGCTCTTGGCCTAACTCACATGCTTCTGGAAGCTTCCTCCATGTGCTGGATCTCCTCCATTTAAAACAAGCATCCAGGTTCAGTGCATGTCTCTGAGGAGTCCACCCCCTGTCCCCCATTGCCTTGCCCATTGTCTGTCACACAGCAGGGGCTCCATAACGACTTGTCAGATTGGATTGAGTTCAAGTTGTCAATGCTGCCTTCTCCCCATGGTCTGCCAAGCAGTCTCTTCCACATTCCTACAAGCAGCCCACCAGGACTGGCAGGGCAGTACCCAGGGTTTTTCCGCACCCCATTCAGGCTAAACGAGGGATGCCCACAGGTGTTCTCCACTCCTGCCCCCAATTTCCAGTCTTCTTGCCTACCGAGGGAGTCTGCATGGGATGTGAATTCCCCTCTGGCTTGGAGCTCCCCACTCAAAGGTCTGAGGCCTTCTTCCCAGGGGCCCCACCTCCAGGAAGCTCACCTTGATGATCTCCTCATTGTCAGACTCACATTCCACCAGGGCAGAGACATCTAGGACGAGACCAGTCACTTCAATGGCAATGACCTTGACAGGGATGGCCACAGTCCGGCCAGTCAAGATGGCCGTATTGATGATCTCTGTGTCCTGTGGGGAGGAGAGGAGGGTGGCACTCTGCTGAACCAGGGTGCTTACAGATCCCTGCTCTCCCAGGATAGGACAGCCAAGGCCCTGGCTCCTGATTCCCCTTCTCCTCAGATGTACACCCTTCCATGGGGACACCTGCACACATGTGCAGAAAGGTGCATCCAACCAGCTTCACGCACCTTCTCAGATGCTCAGTTTCTTTGGACTTCTACAGTAGCTTCCATGATCTACCTCCCTCTGCTGCCAGCAAACAACCCTTCTCCAGTCCCCTCCCATCTTCTCGCAACATCTTCCATGCTCCCCAGGACTCACAGAGGAAAGTCCAACACATTTGCCTGGCTATTTGAGATGTTCTTGGGCTGGCTCCCGGTTCCCTGGCCATTCAAGGTGCTCCTGGGCTGGCCCCAGTTGATCATTCCAGCCTTTCCACCTTAATGCACTTGTCCTAAATCCACTGCTCCCTTGAACAAGCTATTCACATTCCCATCTCCGTACCTTTGTCTGCATGATCCCCTGCCTAGAGCGCCCTCCTCATCTTCTCTGATTGTATGAGTCCTTCCCCTACATGACCTTTGAGGTTCAACTGCATGGCCGCTTCCTCCAGGAAACCTCCCCTGAGTGGTCCCTCCATGGGTGACTTCTCCCACCTCTGTTCCCCTCAGTACCTGCTGTCTTACTCCAGCCCCAGGCACAGAGGACCGCCTGCCCCCCGTGAGATCGCCCTTCACAAGGGCACACCTGGGTTCAGGAGGCAGTCATACACTAGGGCGCTGGCTCACATGCATATGTGCATTGGCCTATACGCACACTCAGCTGTGCACATTTCCCTCACACATGCACCCATGACAGACACTTGCATCCACTGGCCCAGTCACTGCCCTGCTCACCATGGCCAAGGGCAGGATGGCTTGCACATCCCGCTGGATGACCGTCAGCTCTGTGACTGCCCGTTCCAGGTCAGGCAGAGCGCCATGGCCGCGGTAGTCAATGTGCCACATGATCCTCCGCTTGACCGACTGGCTGGTGAAGTTCTCCATCTCAAAGTCCAGTTGCAGGATCTCCAGGGGCCCCTGGCCCTCCCTGCCGGGTACAGAAAAGAAGCAGAGCTGGAGAGGAAGGGGGACCCCCATAGGGACTCCTAGCTCTCCTTGGAAGTCTGCCCTCTGGGGCCCTCTGAGCCTTCTCCAGCCACTCAAGGTGCTCTGCCTAGACTCAGAGTCCCCATAAACTAAGCCCCAGCCCTTCCATAAGCCTGGTCTCCTCCACCAAAAATTCCCCCACTCCTCCAGGTGCCTGTCTTGCAAAAAGGTAGGCAGGGGTACCACCTCGGCTCACCATGGGGGCAGCGGTGTGCCCTGGGCCCAGGCCACATCCACTGTGGCTGTTGAGTGCTTTGCTCCAGTCAGCAGCTCCGAGGTCACATGCCACTGACCACTCCGTGACTTGGTGCCTAAGAGGGTCACGCCCTTCTTGGCCTTCACCCTGGAACAAAGCAGGAGGAAGAAGAGGGAGAGGGTCAGCCTAGGGCCCAATGGCTGCCTACCCAGTAATGGCCCCTTGGCTGGGGCTGGCTGGTAGTAGGATCCCTCCCCTGGGTCTTAGACTCAAAGTTTGAGACTAATCTGGGGAGTCTGGTATCACGTAGCTACCACCTCTGACCCTCAGCCAAAGCTGCAATCACTTCCATCATATCTCCGCTAAGCCTTTACCTAACCCCTTCTTGCACACCTTAGGACAAGGGACCTACTGCTTCTGCACACATCCCATTCCATTTCCAGAAAGCCCCTGAGGATCAGAACCTCTTCCCCATGTTTAGCTGAAAGATAACCACCACAACCTTGGGTTCTGCTGGGGCAGAGAGAACACCTCTCCTCCATCTTAGTTGTAGCAGTTCTTCAGAAAGCTGGGAAGGTGAGGAGGTTTCTCTGAGTCTTCTTTTCTCCAAGCCTAAAATCTCCAGTTCCTCCAATCGCTGCTTTTGCCACAGTTTCAAGTCACTCGTATCCTAGACACCCTCCTCTGGACACTGTGCAGTTGTGCTCTAATTAACGCTGACTAAAGCAGAATGGTTATCACCTCCCTAATTCTACATGCTCTATTGCTTTTTTTTTTTTTTTTAAGTCTTTATTGATTTCAGAGAGAGAAAGGGAGAGGGAGTGACATAGAAACATCAATGATGAGTCATTGATCAACTGCCTCCTGCCCCCTACTGGGGATGGAGGCTGCAACTCAGGCATGTGCCCTGACCGGGAATTGAACCTTGATCTCTTGAATCATAGGTTGACGCTCAACCGCTGAGCCACACCGGCCGGGTTGCTCTGTTCCTATTAACGCAGCCCAAGATCTCTGATGACTCATTTATCTTGTATTCACATTCTTGTATCAATCACTGAATCCGGTATGATCCTTTCCAGGGATATTTAAACTTTAAGGTAGTACACTCAGGAGAGAGGGCGATACTTAACTCAAAGAAGTCGGAGGCTAATGGTGATGTTTCAGGTCCTATTGCATAATGCTTGAGGTCGGAAGGGGGGTTGTGGCAGGGCTTTTCCTATGAATCACCCAGCATGGCTCGAACCATAGATTCCTGCTGTGAGACATCATTATATTTTGTGGGGATGTGATACAATTTAAGGCATTTCTGAATCTGTGAACTGTATCCTTCTCATGGTATAGAAAGAGCTGGGCCTGGCTGGGATGGCTCAGAGGCTGAGCATTGACCTACGATCCTGGAGATCGAGGTTCGATTCCTGGTCAGGGCACATGCCCAGGTTTCGGGCTCGATCCCCAGTGGGGGGCGTGCAAGAGGCAGCTGATCAATGACTCTCGCATCATTGATGTTTCTATCTCTCTCTCTCCCTCTCCCTTCCTCTTTCTGAAATCAGTAAAGATATATTTAAAAAAAGAAAAAAAGAACTGGGACTCCTGAAAGCTTTTCTCCCAACTCTAGGATTGGGCAGATGTCCCAGCACACGCACACACTCCTGTTCATCTTTTGGCTCCCAGCAAGGGTCTCTATTTCTCCTCTTTGGCCTCAATCTCCATCTGTAAAATGGGAGGTTTGCACCAGCTAATGTCTAAGGGCCCATCCAGCCCCAATTCTACCCTTTTGAATATCCATGCTTGTGAAAACTGATATTTCTCCCTTACCAGGAGGCCATTTCTGTGAGATGCGGAGGTGGGGCAGGGATTTCTGTTGCCATTAGGCAGATGAGAACAGTGAGGTGTCTTTCTGAAGTTGATCAAGTGATAAATGTAAGAGCTGGGATTAGGATGCTGGACAGGCAGGCCGGGAGAGCCCCTGCAAAAGGGAAGGCAGCCCCCCCCCATAACTCCTACCTGAGTGTGAAATGCTCCACGCCGGGGCTGGAGGGAGAGGAGGAGTTGGGGGCCAGGTATAGGAGGATGCTGAGCACCTCCCCTGGCTTGAGGGGCCGATCTGGCAGGCGGATCATCAGGTTGCTGTCCAGCCTGTGCTCCTGCAGGGTCCTCCGGGGGGGTGGGCGGAACAGGCTGATGCTCCCAATGCGCAGCAGCGGGTGCTGGGTGGGGCTCTCCGCCCGGGCCCCCACTCCGGCCCCAGCCCCACGCCTGGTGCCCCCACAGCCCCCAGCCGCATCTGGGGCATGGAGAGTGTAGTACAGCTCAGCCTGCTGGCTCTCCCCCGTCAGCTCGGGCTCCAGCCCCTCTGGAGACTTGCGTCGGGTGGCGGGTGGCGCAGCTGGGGCTGGGGGCCCAAACCAGGCCAGGGGCAGCTCAGCCCTCACAAGACAGGTGGCCAGGCCCCCGCTGAGGCGGCAGGAGCTCTTGACCTCCCGGGCATCTCGGAAGGCATGCAAGCGGACACAAGGCAGCCGTTCGGTGACACCAAAGTCGTCCCAGTCCCTGCCAGCTACGTAGAACAGCACCTGGGCCACGGGCTGCGAGGCAGGCACACGGGCACGGACGATGAAGGCTCGCACCTTCCAGTTGACTGTCAGGCGCTCGGGGATGTCCAGGGTGCTGGACGGCTGCAGGAGCTCCCGGGCCACCACCTGGCTGGTGCTGAAGGGCCCCAGGGAGACGTTGAGGACCGGTAGCTCCTTGGTCTGGAACACCACGAAGGGCTCGGAGCGCTGCAGGGAGCTGTTGGCCACCGCGGGTGGCGGGGGCCGCGCCTCCCGCAGGAAGAAGGCCAGCCGCGTGTGCGACAGCCTGTAGCTGATCGGCAGCACTGGGCTGGCCTGTGGCCCCGGTGGGCTGGGGCTGGCTGGGTGGGAGCGGCCGGAGGCTGGGGACAGACAGAAGAAAGACCCCCACAGTGGTCAGGAGAGGCTTGGACCTCAGCTGGCCACCCCAGCTGGCCACCGTCACACAGGGCCACCCACTCCACGCTGGCAGCGCTCAGCCTGGCTCTAGGTCCTGGGGTGGCCCGGGGACAGGCTGCCTGGCTCTAAGCCCGGCCCCACCTTTGCAGGTGTGTTAACTCCTTCACCGCTGCTTCATTTCTTTATCTGCAATGTAGGGGTGAAGTTAATTCCAACACAGAGCATCGTGAATCTTTAAAGAGGTTTTATCTCCCAGCATCCTCATCTGTGAAATGAGTATAAATTTTTTTTGCCTCTAGGTGCCACCTATGAGGACTTACTAACGTCGTGTGAGTAAGTGCTGACAGCAGAGTGTGGCGCTGAGCAAGTGTGAGCTCTTAGCATTATCACCTCGCTCAGGGATCAACAAGCATTAGCTTATTTGATCCTTGGATCAATCCTTTGAGCAAATATGATTACAATCTCCATTGATTGAACCAGTTTTCTATCAATAACTTCTCTTTTTTGAGAGCCTATTTCTACATCTTACAGATAAAGGTGAAAGGCGCTTAAGTAACTTATCCCCAAAGGGGCCAGCAGTAGGATTTGAACCTGGGGCTACCTGAGTCTCCAGCTCAAGCCTTTTACTGGTTCAGCTGCCTCAGATGGTTCCCGGGGAACCTATATCTCCTCCCTACTCCACATACCTCCCACATACCTAATATACAGGGAATTCAATCCTCAGTCTCTAAACCCAAATGTGGGCTTCAGGTTTGGTGTCTCCCTCCTCTCAGGAGCCTGCCAAGTTCTAGCAATTCTACCTCTTGACTCGCTGGTAAATCCCAGGCTGCCGCTGTCCTCCATCCCCAGACTGGCCTCACTCCTGTTGCTATGACAATGACACACCATCTGAGTCTCCCCTTTCCCCAGCTGACCCCCTCCCTGGCATCCCCTCCCGTACATAGCAGCCAGAGAGATGTGTTTCTTCTGGACACAGATCAGACTTTGTTGGCCCCTCACTCCCAGCTCACCTGTTGGACACTGTCACAGAACAGGAAGGAAGTTTGAGGCTTGAGAATTATTCTCGATTTTCCCATGGACCCTGCATTGCATTCCCCCCCTTTGAAACTAGGGTAATAATAATAATTATTGTGTCTCACAGGATGTTGTGTTGTCATTTGTTTTTGAGAATCAAATAAGAAAGTGCCCTACAAATTGTGCAACACAATGCAAATGTGTGTAAGTATTATTAAAGGGTCTCTCCCTTCTGCTTATCAAATAATCCAGACTCTAAGCGTGTCATTCAAGGCCCTCTTGAGTGGGGTTCCGGGCTCCCCTTTCCACAGGAATCCTCTTCCCAAGCCCCCCCACCAGTGTAACTGGACAACTCCTGGCTTAAGCACCTGTGGATCCTGCCTTATCTCCCCTCCTTTGCTCATGCTATGGCCTCTGTTGAATTCCCCTTCCCTTTCTGCAGACATCCACAGCTGAAGCAACCTCCAAAGTCACTTCCTCCAGAAAGTCCTCCAGGATGCAATCTCAATTTCTGGAACTTCCCTCAGAGCTTTGCCCTCTCTGAGGGACCTCTCATCCTGCCTTGCACAGGAGTTAGTTATATACAAGGCCTTGCACGGAGCAAACCTTAAAAAAGTCACGGCTGGTCTATGCTGAACGAGATCTCTGTTCTAAGGAGGATTCTCCTAATCAGTGCTAAGGTGGACACTTGCAATTAATGCACATTTTTCATTTTACCACCAACTAAACCTTGACAGTTCCACCAACATTCACACCCAATTCCTCAGAAATGCAATGAATTAAAAACTCCCTGCTCTTCAGGCTCTGGTGTCTACATCCTATTTGTTGTTGTTGTTAATCTTCACCCGAGCATATTTTTCATTGATTTTTTTTTTTTTTTTTAGAGAGAGTGGAGGGGAGAGAGAGAGAGAGAGAAACATCAGTGTGGGAGAGACACATCGATTGATTGCCTCCTGCAAGTGCTCTGACTGGGCTGGGGATCAAACCAGAGACCCTTCGGTGTTCGGGCTGATGCTCTAACCACTGAGCCACACCAGCCAGGGCCATCCTATATATATATATTTTAATTTGTGGTTTAACTTCCTCAGTTAAAATTGAGTTGATTGGCTTGGGGCATGACAAAAGCCCTGAGGTCAGTTGTCCTAAGAGGAATGGCACCTGGTCTCAGCATGCCTCCTGAGCAGCCCTTAGGACCAGCTGGGGAAACCACTGGTCTCTGGTCCTCTGGGCAGCCTGTAATTTTACTACCAGATTGCTCCCTCTATTCCCAGAACTCTGTTCCCAGGCCACTCTTCCCCACCCTGCAGCCCCACAAGGTACACCGCTGCTGCTGATGGGGTGGAGGTGGGCAGCTGAGTCCCAAATGAGGATAGGAAGATGTTTGGAGAGGCAGGAGAGCCTTCCTGGCTGATGCCTTGGATCCTGCCCCAGAGTTACCCCTAGAGTCTCTGAGAAGCTACCCTTGCCACCTGGGACGAGGCTGGCTCCAAAGAGTGAGTATGGCAGTCCAGGATAATCGCCCGAGCTAGGGAACAGCAGCCTAGCAGCTACTTTGGAAGCAGCAGGAAGCAGGCACACAGACAGGCTTGAGGACTCAAGTCCAGGGCTCCTCCTTGCTGCACTCAGTGAGCAAGTTGCTTCCATTTTGAGCCTAAGTTTTCACCTCTAAAATTGAGGCTGTGACATCAGCCCCCTCACAGGGATGCTGAGAGTGGCTAAAAAACCAAGGAGGGCGGAGGAACACTGTGGGATGGGGTGGGATGTCCAGGGCTGGGATGGGGAGGGCCACCGTGCTTGTCCTGCTGCAGGTGGAGAAGGGCGTCTGTGGTCAGGGAGCTGCAGTTGCTCGCTCCCCAGGCCAGGTGGACAGGGTGGGGCTGGGAAATCAGAACCACTGGTCCTGCCTCACTTAGCATCCGCAGGAGGCCCCAGAGGCTGCTAAGTGGCACTTAGTCCCCTTTGACCCTCTTACCGTCTCAACCTCATGGCTGGCCATCTGGACCCTTGGTGACACAGTGGGGGAAGAGGCCATCAGATGGGCAGGAAACTCAGAGAGGCGTGGAGGAAGGAATTAGAGAACCGAGTCCGCACGCACACCTTGCCCTCGACAGATTTCGGTTGAATGAATGGAGTTCTCTGAATGAGAAGCCCAGCCCTGACTAAGAGGCCCTGGGCTAACAAATGCCTCCTCGCTGAGGCACCTGAGAGGAGCCTGGATGGCCACCCAGGGGAAGGGCTCCTGGCACGAGGCTCTTGACGCCTCCCAGCGACCTTGAACATAAGGAGACCGAGATTCTGGAAGGGGCAGCAACTTGTATTAAGGAAACAACTGGTTTTCAGAAAGGGGAGCTGGACAAGATAGTATTGAGGTAGCACTATAATTTTAGTATTTATTTATTTATTTATTTATTAAAATTTTTTTTTAATCGATTTTAGAGAGAGAGGAAGGGAGAGCGAGAGAGAAACATTGATGAGAGAGAACCATCGATTGGCTGCCTCCTGCACTCCCCCTCCTGGGGATCAAGCCTTCAACCTGGGCATGTGCCCCGATGGAGAATCGAAACAGCAACCTCTTGGTGCATAGGACCACACTCAACCAACCGAGCCACACCAGCCAGGGCTACACTTTTAGAATTTATGTCATTGTGGCACACAGAGCATCCGTTCCCATAATCACAGTGAGTCATTCTATCCTCTGGGGCCCTGAGGCCTTGTCTGTAGTGGAGTTGGGAGGTGTCCCTGAGACCTCCGAACTAATTGCTGCTCTCCCCTTACTTCCTCTGGAGCCTAAAGGAAGCTGCTTGGCCTCTCTGGGACTCAGTTTCCCCAGGGAGATGGGGGAGGCCCTGTAAGCATTGTGGTGTGGCAGGGACTGGGGAAGGAAGGCGGGTCTAGTGGGGTTGTCGGCAGATCAGTCGGTCACGTTTTCAGAAACACTGTGAATGTGTGTGGATGTGCGATCTGTGCTCTAACCTTGGACTTGGAGCATGGCATGGGCTTGGGAAGGAAAAGTTGCTGGAAGTTTGCTGAAGGAAGATAGACAGGAGAGGGGAAGATCAACACAGAACTGAGTTCAAGTCAGGGCCAGAGGTCAGGGGGAAGTGCTTCAGGGGAGCGACAGGGTGGCCATGACCGCCTGGATCTGCCCTGCCTTGGACATACTCCACACAACAAGGGTGTTCACTCCGTTGGGGAACGCACGTGCACACACACACACACACACATACACACACATGTGCACGCACATACACTCATGCTCATACATAGCCTTGCACATACCTGCCCCTCAGGCCCCGCACCAGGCAGCCCATATCAGTTCCTTGGGCTTGGTTCTGAACCTGGGACCCCTGCCTCTTGCCTGCTCCACTCTCTCCCCAGATGTCACTATGCTCTCCACCTACCACACATGTCCTCTGGCCCAGCTTGCCCTGCGGCCCAGGGTTAACACTGCCTTCCTGTTGGCAGCCTTGGCTCTCCTGAGAGGAGCAGTCGGATTTCCCCGTCTACACAGCCTGGCGCCTCAGGAATCACTTGGATCCAGCCCTGGGACCCTCCCTCGCTGCCATCTCTCTATAGAAGTGGCTTCTCCATGTTTTCTCAGGCTCATGATGGGTATTAGGGCTGAATTGTGCCCCCTCCTGATCCGTACGTGTGAGTCTTAACCCCCAGCACCTCTGAATGTGACTGTGTTTGAAGATAGTCTTTAAAGAGGTCATGAAGTGAAATGCGGCCATCAGGATGGACCCTAATGCAATATGACTGGTGTCCTTAGCAGAAGAGGAGATCAGGGCATGGACACACAGAAGGAAGACCATGTGAAGACACAGCTGGAAACCAACTCCAGAACTGTGAAAGAGAAAATAAACTTTTCTTGTTTCAGCCGCCCAGTCTCTGGTACTTTGTTACAGTAGCTCAAGCAGACAGGTGCATGGTGATTAGCTATTTCTGCCCCCACAGCCTCAGTTTCCCCAGGAAGGTGTGGAGACAGCATATGGGGGGAGGAAGACTGGCCCGGGTCATGCAGCTTTTGTCCACGGGGATGATGGCAGCTGAGACACTATTCCCAGCCCCCTCCCCAACTGCCTGGCATGGGGCTCTTCCCAGGGAAGCCAAACCAGATCCTTCCTCCCACAACCCTGGGAGGGTATGTCCAGCTCTTTACAGCTGGGTGACTAAGGATGAGGTGTCTATGCAATAGGTCTGGACTCCTATCCCCCCACATCCTCTCCCTCACCAGCTCCTGGGCCCACTTCAGGGCCCTGAGCAGCTCAGAAGCAGCAGCGTTCGCCTTTCCCTTCTTGTTCCACAAAGACACTAAGGCATGAATAGATGCTTCACTGGCCCTACCAAAGGGCACCAGACCCACCAGCACCTGAGAGAAGACTTGCACAGGAGGTAGGGGGTCCCTTCATCTTTCCATGCTCTGCCCAGGCATCACCTCCTCCCTGAAGCCTTCCCTGATGCCTCTCACTGCCACCACCCTGGTGGTGCATTGCTGCTGCTTTGCTCTCTCCAGCTCTGGCTCTGACTGACCAGGAATCTGGCCCGGGTATGAGCGTGAGATGCAAATTATCAATGAGCTTTCTCAGTAATTATTTCTGTGAATTTTCCCTGGGGGCCGGATGCTGGCCTATGTGCTCCTTTGCCTGTGCAGAGGTCTCTCCAGTCACTTCCAACACCAGAAGGCATGGGGCGGGGCTGTTTATGCTTTTGCTTTTCCAGCTGAATTGGGATATGGGCAGACACTGGGCCTATACCAGCTTTGCATAATACAAGGTGTGGCACACAGTAGGTGCTTAGCAAATGCCAATTCTACCCTCTTATGGGGGCCAGTGACTGGACAGAAGCCCTTCCTTTTCATCTCAAGTGGGCCCTAGGTATCTGGGAGCATAGTATGGGCCTGTGGCCACCCCCAGACAACCTTCACACTTTCTCCCCAGGCACAGAGGCAAGTGTCCCTCCCAACACTGAATATATAAATTAATCTGTGTGGAGGCTAGGGCCAGGCGGGGGCTATAGGTGGGGGCGCCTCTGGCCATCTCCCTGCTTCTAATCAAGATCAGATGCCTCCTACTCCTACCTCTAATTGTCCCCAAATTAAAACTAATCGCCTGCAAATCAGAAAATAAAAAAGATTGTCATTAGCTTTGATGAATTTGAGGCTGAGGGCACAGCAGGGCATGTCAGCAGAGCCCAAGGGGCTGAGCTGTGCGTATGTGTGTGTGTGTGTGTGTGCCTGTGTGTGTGAAAGCATTTCATCAGATGTCAGTGCTTGGGGATCCTTCAGCACTCGCTCCTGAACTTGCCTGAATGTAAGAATCAGTAGGAACAAACAAAACAACAACAGGAAAAGAATTCTAGGGCCAGACTCAGGCTTACACAGTCAGAATTTGCAGAGGAGAGACCTGGTAATCCGTATGTTTACCAAGCATCCCAGGCCCGTGATCATCACAGAAGTTTGGAAAACACAGGGCTAAGCACGAAGGTTTGGGAGATACTGCAGGGGCTGTGGCTTGCATGGCATAACTTGGTGATGCTGACAGTGAACGATCAGAGCCTAGAACATGCCCAGCACACGCAGGTGCCAAATCTAGAAACGAATGAAAGAGAGGGAGCAAGAGCCATGGTTGATGCAGGTGGGGAGGATCCTAGGGGCCATGTGGTCCATGATCAAGAGACCAGGGATGGGCTATGCCCAGTGACCCCTCCCAACCCAGACCTTTAGGCCTTCAGGAGGGGTGGGACCTAGTGGGGAAGCCCCTGGCCCAGGAGATCTGCAGGGGGCGAAGCTTTCCACTGAGGGTGCAGGGAAGAGGCCCTGTCTAAGGCAGGATGCCTGGGTTCCAGTCCTGCCTTTCCTTGGCTAATCCATGGATCTGACCTAGGGCAAGTACGTCCCTTCTGCTCTCTGGGGCCCTATCTTCCCATTGGCAAAACAGGGAATTATCAACCCATGTACCAGTTATTGCAGAGAGGGGTGTTGAAGTGGGAAAAACCCATGGCTTGAGAAAGGTTCATGTTTTTATTTTTTTTCATTAGTAATGCCCTGCGTTAGCAACAATTTTAAGAAATGGGGTGGTCACACATCCTACTGTTGGAGGGTAAACTGGGCAGGCTTCCTAGAACACAATTTCAAAATGTTTTAAAGTCTTAAAACTGCTGCTTCTTGCCCCAATAACCTCCCCCCCACCCCCGGGAATCTAAAAAGCAGAAATCAGCCCAAAGATTTATGTAGAAAGATACTCACTGCAATGTTATGTTTATTAGTAAAAAAATCAGAAACAACTTAAATGTCCAAAAGCAGGATATGGTCAAATAAAAGCAAATGCCTAAGAATGGGTGCATTCAGCCATTATAGACCAAGGTTTGTTTGTTTTTTAAATATTTACTCAGAATGGCAAATACAAATAGTTTGAGCTAAACAAAGCAGGGTGCAAAACTGGCAATACTGCATGCACCAATTTTATATAAAGATATGCAGACTCTGGGGCAAAATACATCAAAATGCTAATGGTGGTTGTCTCTGGGGGGTGAGGATTATGGGTGATTGTTATTTTTTACTTTATGTTTTTATGTATTTTCCAGTTGTTGGCAGTGAACATGGATTGCTTATAAAATTAGAAGGAAAACAATAAATGTCATTAAAAATGAAGGAAAATGTTTGAAGTTGTTCCAAGAATTAAAAAACACATACATAAAAGAATAAATTAAAAAAAAAAAAAAAAAAAAGAAAGAAAGGAAGGAAGGAAGAACCTGTGTGGTTTGGGAGAGACAAAAACTCACGTTCAAATGCCAGCTCGGATAATTCCTGGCTGTGTAACCTTGGGCAAGTTACTTAACCTCTCTGAGCCTTGATAGAAACTATCTCATAGAGTTGTCCTGACTACCTAAGTAAATTGCTTGCTGCAGTTTCTGGAACAGAGTCAGCCCCAGTGTTCATTCATTAATTCACTGCACACTTACTGGTTCTTTAGTTCTGAGAGGAGGCAAGTGCTGAGCTGTTCTTCGCTAGCACTTGCCTTGTTTAGCTTATGGCAGGTCCCCTGTCAACGTCTGTTAAGTTAAATAGGACAAATACAGAGATGACAGGCACACAAAGCAGTGTCCCAAGAATCTTGAAAGCGACACCAAAGCTGAAAGGAGTATTAGTTGTTGGGGACCCTGGAATCCAGCCCAGGGAGCCATTGACCTGTTGTGTGGCCTTGGACATTTTCCTCCCCTCTCTGGGCCTCAGTTTCCTCCTCTGGGAGAAACAGATAGTCCTTGCCCTGCCTGTTAGTTACATGGGTGACCTAGGGGTGAGCAGGGGTCATGTGTGCAGGGAGTTCTGGTGGGTTCTGGACGATGCAGGGGTCAGCCGGGTAAAGGGGCAGAGACAGCTGGGCCTGGTATTCCCGGAACACTGCCCCTCCCACATTAAGACAGGGCCTCCCAAGTGTCCCAGGCACTATATTATCGTCACAGAACCACTGAGTGTTTGGGTCTTGCTCAAAGACCCTGGGCCAGGGAGCCCGCAGGACTAAAACCCAGCCCCAGCTCTGCTCGCCAAGCCTGGCCCCTAGCATGGATCTGCTTCTGTCTTTTTCTAAGTTGACAAATTTGCCATATAGGTTGGTCCATACAGACACATCCCCACCCGAGGCTGGGGCTTTGGTAAGCCCCCTCTTGGAGGAGCCAGCAGAAGAATGGCTATATCTCCCTGAGGTCAGCCCTGAGAGACGCCCACACCCACCTGAGCCCTTCCATACGTCCTTCCTCTGCCTTGCTACCCCCTTTCCAAAACTGCTCCCCCGGGGCAGGGCAGTATCTCCCCCACCAACCTGGTGGCTCCCTTTTCCTCTGGCCTCTGTGTCCCCAGCACTGAGGACCCCTGTGTGCCCGCAGCCTGGGCTGAGCTGGAAGCAGCAGGAGCTCCTGGGAGGGACTTGCAGCCAGTGTATATGTAATAACTATGGCTTCTGCTGCAGGCCCTGGGGCTTGGAGGGAGAGGGACAACTGAAGCCTCCCGCAGCACATAACCCACAGAGGCTGTAAATCCTAAAGAGGCAGCTTCCCAATATGTCACCCACCTCACCCCACCCCTGGCTGGAACACGATGTTGGAATAAGTAAGCTAGTGGGGGGGGGGGCAGCAGAAGGGACACCCTTCCCCCACTTCCCTAAATCCCCCCCAGGAGACCTCCTGCCTGCTTACTCCCAGTAGCACTGATGATTGGCCAGGTCACGTCCTGCCATCTGCCTGGGAACTAACTCCCAATCTCTTAGCAGAAGGGAGATCAGGGTCCCTCTCCACATTTTATAGATGAAGAAACTGAGGGTCAGGAAGGCTCCCATCAGACTGGCTCTGCCATTTGTTAGTTATATAATCTTGGGCAAATAACTTAGCATCCCTGTGCTTCAGTTTCCTTAACTGTAAACTGGGGTGATAGCAGTCCCTCTTTCACTGGGCTGAGAATGAAATGCGCTTGTTATAAGATCACCTGCAAAGCGCTCCGACGATGCCTGGCACACAATTAACCTTCTTTAAATGTGAGCTATTGTCTGGGTGTTATTATCCTCATCATTAAATAAATTAAATTAAATTAAATTATTATCATCACAGGACTCCTCCAAGATCCAGTGACTGGCTCCCTGCCCCTACATGAGTGAACCCCAACCCTAATTCTCTTGCGGTTGATATGCCTGCCATTATGGGAGGGGCCCTGTGGCTTTCTTTATCCCTGGCATCTGGCACAGAACCCCATGAATGAATGATCGAGGTGGCCCTGGGAAGCTGTGTGTGTTCACACACACACACACACACACACACACACACACACGCAGTCTGTCGCCAGTCTTCCTCTTGCAGGCACCCCTCCTCTCCCTTATCCTGGGATATCTAACCTGCCACTCCTTTTGCTCCCTCAGCCTAAAGTCCTCTCCAGCAGCTGCCTGCCACTCAGCTGTGACCTCTCATCTTTGAGAGAAAGGGAGGGAATCAGAGAGACACAGGAGGGGGCAGAGAGGAGGGGAGGAATCACATTGAATGAAAGGAACCCGGCTCAGCTAACTTAGGGGCTAGGAATGCTTCCCGGAGCCCAAAGGAGGACCAGAACACCAGAAGGTCAGGTGGCCACGGGACCCCAAGAAGCTGCTGCTAGGACAGCCCCTGCCAGCTGGAACTGGCCAGCTAGTTCTGCTTCTGGGCACCCCAAGGCCCAGGGAGGGATGCCCTGCTGGGTACACAGCAAGGCAGACCACAGACCCAGGGAAACCAAGTTTCTTGTTTCCTGGCTCCCTGCTAGTCCCAGGGGCACCTTCTTGCTAGCCTTGTAGCCTCACCACCAGAGGGAAGCAATCCCAAGGGGAGATGGAGGAAAGTTTTCCTGATCCTGAGAGACTGGCTGGGCAGGGTGACTCCTTCCCCTACAGCATCTGCTCTCATGGGAACCTGTAAGCTACACATGGCACTGGGGTGAAGATCTCGGGGACCATGACAGAGAGGGAGGGTGAGCAGGGGAAGCCCAAGAGGAAGTGATGGCATCTCCTTGAGGGCAAGGGCCTCAAGACGTACAACTCAGGACAGTGTCTCTGGCTGAGAGGTGTTGCTGGGCTGTAAGTTCTGGGGCACAGAAGCAGGGTTTCTGGGGGAGCAGAGGGGAAGGAGTCCAGGAGAGGAGCTCTGCCCCCTCCTAGTGCACAGTGAGCCTGGCCTCCTTCCGGTGCTGCCCCTGAGCCTGCCCTTGTGAGCTGTGAGCGTGTGTCTGTCTGTTGGTCTGTCTGCATCTGTGATCTCAGGATCAGGACCAGAAGCTCAAAAAGGCTCCTGAAGACAAGGAGGTCTTTTATTGCCAGGCGAGCATCCCTCACCACTTGGAACAGCTCTTTTATTTATTTCTGAAAATCGGAAAGGGGCCTCATCCTCACCCCTGCCCCCTCAACAACCCCTTGGCCCCAGATCACAGCCTGCCCAGCTGTAATGGGCCTGATGTGAAGTCTCTTTTGTGAGGGGAAGGATTGGTTGGGGGCTCAGGGGTGGAGGAAGAGAGGTCAGGGGGTTCATTTGTGGACAGGTCTGGGGTCTGCCAGTGGCTGTGGGACTGGGGACAAAAGGACACTGTTGAAATAGCCCTTTGTTCCTGTGAAATGATAACACTCTCCACCTTGCTGCCCTTGCCCAATTCACGCCAGGTAAGGCAGAGGGCTCCCTGCTCCAGTCGGCCTGATGAAGCCCCCACCTTGACACCCCCCCCCCAAACACACTAGCTTCTTGTGGGACCTGGTTTCTTGGATTTCAGAAAGACTATAAGTGAATCAGGGAATGGGGCAATGTGCTCATGGGAAGGGCCATTTGCAGACAAAGGCCTGCTTTTGCCAGTCCAGTCCTCTGAGAGCAAATGCTGAGCCTCAGGACAGGCCAGGGGCAGGGCAGCAGGCAGGAGGACACCCTCCAAGGGAGCAGGCCTGAGGGAGGAGGCCTGGACCCTCCCACCAGGTCACATCATACACTGAACTGCCTCCACCCCCAGGGCCTGGAAACCCAGGCTCTCCCTATTCCACAGACCTGCCCAACCAGACCTCTGCTTCAGGCGACCAGGAGGGCTGGAGGGAGAGGCCCGGCCAGGGAGCTGAGTGAGCAGCAGCAGGGGGAGGGGGAGCGGGGGAGGGGGCTGCTCTCGGAGTTACACTAAATGACTAATGTGCATTATCCTAATTATAGCCGAACAAGCTGAGCCTTCCCACTGGCACAGCCGCCAGCATCTCCTAATAAACAATTAGGCGCAAACAATGAAAAAAGAAAGTGTGTGTGTGTGTGAGAGAGCAGTGTGTGTGTTCGAGTGTGTGCCTGTGGTGGGTGGGGGTGGGTTTGGAGCTGGGCCTTGAGAAGGCAGGGCCTGGGGAGGGCAAGGGAACCATATCACCCCTCCAGCCCATCCCCCCAGTCCAGGGTCAGGGCTGCAGAGAACAGCAGGGCCCCAGAGGTGCGGGGTAGGCCAACAGGGGCCCAGCTCACATTTAGGGGCTGCCTGTGGCGTGCAGGCACTGGGCTAAATGTGTAACAACCTCACAATAACCCGGGAATAACATCCCTGTGTTTGCCAATGAAGAAGCCAAAGCAGAAGCTGAGGCTTGCCCAAGGACACAGAGCTGGGTTAAGCCCCACTGGCTCTCCTTATTTCCCTGGCTTGAGGCTCATTTCCTGAGTGCACTGGAGGCTGGAAGTTGGGGACCAGGTGTATTGGTCAACTGAGCTATGTTCCTAGATTTGTGCTGGGTGTGGGCACAGTTATGAAGGTAGGACCTCTTCTGCAGTCCACAGTGCATTTCTCTGAACCACCTCTGCTGTTTTCACAACAGTCCTGGAGGTGAGCCTTCTTCCCAATCACGGAAGGCCTAAGGATGGGAAGATATTTGTAGTCCTGGAGCGGGATTTGGAACTCAGACTCCTGATCCCTGGGGTGGGGGTAGGGGTCTGCTGGGTCACAGGAGCCAAGGCCCAGTTCAGGGAGTTTCCCGTTGGGGAGGAGTGAGTGAAACCATCCATGACAGAAGGAGCCGGGCACATTCCAAGCGGTCCAGGGGGCAGCACTGGAGGAGGAGCCCAGGGCTGGCCACTTGCTGTGCTTTGAGCCTTGGCTGAGTTTCCCTGACTCAGTTACAAGTTTTCTAGTGTCTTCACCAGAGAGTCTTGTGCAGCCCTATCTCAGGCCAGGCCGCAGGAAGCCCTGAGGATCGGGTGGTTGGGAAGGACTCCTTCCAGATGGAAAGTGTATGCATTTAAGTGGAGCAAACTTGGGGACTAGGGCATTGCCGTCTGCAAGGAGTAACTCAGGCCTCAGCTCATCACCCACAGAATGAGTAGGGTGATCAACTTGTCTTGGCTTGCTGGAGACTGCTACAGGTATAATACTGAAAATCCCTTGGTCCTGGGCAAACTGTCACTGTTGGTCACCTTAAGAAGGTGACGTAATCATCCCTCTGTCTTTGGCCCACATGGTAGTGACAGGGCCTGAAAGAATTGCCAAGTGTGCAGGGGCGACTATGAGGCCTGGGGCAGTTTTCCATGTAGAGGGTGAGGGATGGGAGCCCTGGAAGATGAGAGCTGCCTGCCAGCGGGGGAGAGACTCAGAGGATCAAAATCACAGCCTTGGATCCAAGACACTTAATCTTTAAGCCTCAATTTCCTCATGTCCAAATGGGCCTAACAGAACCTACTTACGCATAGGTGTTGTGAATAGTAAATTCAGGAATCCATGCAGAGTGTTTCTCACGGACCCTGGCTCACAGGTGCCCCCTCCCCCTGAGGCCCTCCCTGATCAGCTTTGCCCTGCCTTGGTTTCTCTTGGCACCACATTGATTGACTGGCTGTCATCTAGCTGATGCTCCATCAGCATTTCTAATTCACTGCTGGACAGGGGGCTTCAAGACTCTGGTTCAAACCACCCACTTTACAGATGGAAAGATAGGTTCAGAGAGGAGAAAAACCCTGCCCAAGGTCTCACAGCTGCCTCTTGCCCCATGTACCACTCTGTCATATTGCAGCTCAGGAGGGCTGTTGGAAGCTTCCTGCTTCCCAGTCCAGTATTCCCATAGCATTCCCCTTGCCCCACAGTGCTCTGAATGATCTCTCCTTACCTGCTCCCGAGTCATCTCCCACTCCCCAACCCACATGCTTGAGTCTGGGCAGCTCCAGCCATGCTCTCTCTGCCTTTGCATATGCTGTTCCATCTGCCTGCTGTGCTGTTCCCCACACTTCCACCTAATAAGTGTTGCTTATCCTTTAACTTCTCTCAGGTGTCACCTCCTCTGTGAAGCCTTCTTGACCACCCCTTGGCTGGGTTAGGCACTGACTTCTGAGCTGCTTTCATCCATCATTCTGCACTTTTTTTGGTCTGTACTGCAAACGTGGGTTTGTCGGTTTGCTTTCTTGTAGATGGAGCCTTGCTGAGGGCAGGGTCTGGGCCTTTCACCATGCAGCCCGACTGCCTAGTACAATACTAGGGCTTGTCATGAACACTCAGTAAAGATATTCAACAAATAAATATTTACTCAGCCCTGTCTCTGCTCAAGAACCTGCTGGGAACTGTCAGGGAGACAGAGATAAAGAAGATAGTTTCTGCCCTTAAGGAATTTGCCGGCTAACAGGGAGACCAGAGAAGTACATAAATAACTACACTAAAAGGTAGGAAGTGCCAGGAGGCTTTGAAGTGCAGAGCTCCTGGGTGTTCTGAGAACAGCCAGATGCCCACACAGGAACCGCTTGAAGGAGGAGGAGTGATTTGAGTAGTCGCTTGAAGGAGGAGGAGTGATTTGAGTAGTCGGGTCTTGAAGAATGGGTGGAAATTCAACAACGGACTGGGTGTGATGGGACCTAGGTGAGGGTTAGGGACCTTTTAGGTGGAGAAAACAGGGTAGCAAATGGGTCAGGGATTAAAGGCAGCTTTGGACTGAGTGTCATGTAACAGGGAGAGCTGAGACTGGATGGGCAGGGTGGCACCAGGGGGCACAAGCCTTCGAGTGCCAGACAAAGGAGTGTGTGGATTTTGTCACAGGGGTTTTCAACCTCTATTCCTTGGAGCTCTGGGGCTCTATGGAAGGGTCCCAGGCCCTACAAGGGATCCCAGCAGCTTCTGTAGTCACTGACTTTCATAGGCTCTTACATGAATGATAGCTCCTATGCCTTTAAAAGTTTGTCCATCCTCCCGTGGGCTATGGGGAGCCACTCCATGGGGAGTGATACCATGAGATGGTGCCTGGTATTGTGTCCCTGCTCCCCTCCCGGACACACACACACACACACACACACACACATACACACACTCAGACAGGAGGCCAAAAGCAGGGGAGATGGATGAGGCCACCGCTCTGAGGGGCTGATACAGAGCACAGAAGCAAGTGCTATAATTAATTCCTGAGCTGATCTTATCTCAACAGCCTGATGGGTGGCCGGCCCAGCTGGGAAGGAGAGGGCTCCCAGCACCACCGGGCTCAGCTCCCAGCATCCTGCAGTGAAGGGACAGAGACCCCTGACAGGTACCCCCCCCCAACCTCCACCTCCCCTGATGGCGCTTTCTGCTCCTAGTGGCCTTCCTCCTCCTCGTCTCTCATTGCCACTGACTCCATTCTAGCCCATCTGGCTCTTTCCCACCTCCTTCCCTTCCCTTCCTCTGGTCCTCCCCAGGCACCTACTAGGAGGGTGCTGAAAGCAAAGCAGCTGGGAGGGTTCTTCTCCAGCCTCTGTGCAGAACTGAGCACAGGACCCTCCCCAGACACCTAAAACATGCCTTCTCCACCTCCATTCCCTGTGATCCACCCACCATTAAAAGGTCCTGGAGTCCCACCTCCTCCAGGAAGTCTGCCTGGGCTGCTATAAAGTAAAGCTGTCTAGAGATTCTCTTCTGTTGTGCTAAGGAGTCTGAGACGAGACTGATTCTGAATCTGAGTCCAGATTAGCGGGAAGAGAGAGCCATAACTGATGGGTGGTGTCTGCTGTGAGTGCGGAGGGGTAGCCAGTGGCTTCTGCGTCACACTGTTGCTGCCCTGACCCTTCTGACTCCAAGCATCAGATGGGATATTCAATCAGACATTTTTGAGGTTCCCTCCAGCCCTCAGATTCTGGAAGAGGCCACACAAGGGCACATGATACCCTCTTCCATGTTAAGGCCACTTGCTCTCCTGTGTCTGCTCAGATCTGCTCTTTCCCTGGCCGGTTTAGCTCAGTGGTTACAGCGTCGGCCAGTGGACTGAAAGGTCCCGGGTTCGATTCCGGCCAAAGGCACGTACCGTGGTTGCAGGCTCCGGGTCTGGGTGCATGCAGGAGGCAACCAACCGAAGTGTCTCTCTCACACTGATGTTTCTTCCTGTCTCTCTCCCTCCCACGCTCTCTGAAAACAACAGAAAAATATCCTCAGGTGAGGACTGAAAAAAAAAAAAGCATCTGCTCTAACTCTTCTGCAGTCTGAACGCCCACTGCTGGGTCTCATTGCGAGGGCCTCTGGTCCTCACTTCTGAGAGGAAGCGACAAGAAGGCAGAGAGCAGAGTCACACTCCCGACAGTTCTTTGCTCACTCCAACTTGGGGAGCAGTATAAAGTCCATTCCTGAAGGTCAAAGTTCTAACTTCATGAGAGATGTGCTTAATGCTAACTCCATCTTGGGACACGCAATTAATAACAATAACGGCGACAACACCGCTCCTTGAGCCCTTTCAGGTACCCAGTGTTTCATGTACTCTAGCCTCCCTTCCCCCACAAAAGCATGTGTCCATTATCCCAGTTCCACACAGAAGGATGCTGCAGCCTAGCCATGTCCAAGGTCACAGTGAGCAGATGGAGGATCTGGGATTCAAACCCAGGTCTGACTAGCACCAAAGCATTTGCAAGGTGTCCCGGGGAAGAGATCTGTCTGTTGCCCCAGGAAGGTGAGGCATCCTCCCCAGATAACCACAGCTCCCTGCCTAAGCACCTGTCACCTCGCACACCTGTCTGCCTCCGCTGTCGTCTGTGGCCCCAGAGCATGTCGACAGTGACTCTCATCTCGGTGTTCCCAGCTGACATAGAGTAAGTTTTCTTTAACTATTGGTTGAACTAAGATCAGTGAATGGCATTTTGGGGGAGGCAGACTTGGAACTAAAAATGAGATGTAATTTCTTGGGGTCAGAGCAGCCTAGCGGTAGAAGGGCTGCCTCGTGAAGGTAGAGAGCTCCCCATCCTTGGAAGGATCCCAGCCACCTGAAGCTGATGATTTCTATCGGGGATGCTGCACAGGGCCTTCTACACAGGCAGAGGGTTGGCCTGAATGACCTTCCAACTGTGAGAGTCTGTGAGGCAGCCACACCCCTGCCATGGCCTGTGGTGGGACGGGTGTACTTCCTCACCTCCTGATTTGGAGCTTGGCCATGGGACTTGCTTGAGCTAATGAAATTTTAGTAGATGGGACACACATAGAGGCTTGAGATGTGCTTGCACAATTGGGCCTTTTTGCCACAAGAAGAATAAGCTTTGAGAGGAACCTGGTCCAAAGAGGATACAAGAAACACGGCCAGACCAGGACCCAATCAGCAGCTTGGAGTCCAGCCAACCAAGCCCAGTCTAGAGCAGGCAAACCCCAGCACCCAGCAGGCTCACATGAAATCAATGTGCATCAATGTTGGGGCGGCTGTTATGTGGCATTATCATGGCGATAGCAGGCTAATAAATCTTTCCTAGATGCAGGGAGTAGTGGTGCTCATGAGGGGCTTTGAAGGGTTGTCTCAGCCCTCCTGCCATAGACAAGGCCACAGCTTGTTGGAGGCATAGGGCAGCTCCCTGTCTGCAGCCCCAGTGGGACAGCAGGACGGGGTCAGGCTACTCCAATACTGGGTGTATATTTGGGGGGAGGCCAGCTCAATGGGATCTGCTCTGGATGTTCAGGGAAGGACCCCTATAGGAACTGGCCTAGAAGGGGTCACTCCTCCTCCTGCTCGACCCCACCCGTGAGGTGCGGGTGCTGAGTACACCTGACCCCCTCATTCCAAAGGGAAACACTTTTGCTGGGCCCAGCTTTGAAGAGCCACATGGTTCTGGAGCTGGGCTGGGCCTCACTCATCATTTGGTTCATACTCTGAGGACCCCAACTGCCCATGTGACAGTCAGGGATGGGCGACCTGAATCTGATTACTTAGGACTTCAGGGCTAAGGAAATACAGGTATTAGGAAATACAGGTATGTAGCTCTCTAGGCAGCAGAAGACAGGCAGGCTCCTCTCAGGGCTACCTACACATCCACTGGCCCCTGCAGGCTCCCCGTCTGCGCAGCTGGGTTGCAGCAGTAGAGGTCTGCAGCTTACGTTCTGGACTCAGATAAACCTGGCTTCGAATCTCACTCCTGCTTCTTTTCAGCTGTGTGACCTTGAGCAAGCTGCTCAACCTGGCTGAGTCTTGGCCACTTCTCCTTTCAAGTGCTGACAACAGTAATAGGCACCTGATGGGGTTGCCATAAGGCAAAAATGCAAGCATTACACATGGTGCCTGGCACAGAAGTGCTGGGTACTAAATGTTAGCAACTGGTATTAATAATCAATCATTCTCATTAGACTTAGGACTCTGCCTTCCTCAAAATGCATTCATTCCTTTATTTGGGCCTTCAAAGGCTTTCCATGTGCCAGATGGGGCACAGAGAGGTCACAGCTGGTCTCTAAGGGGACAGACACACAGGCAGCTAACTAAGATCAGGGAGCAATGCAGTCCACTTGGGAAGCTCAGGAGAGGCCTCAGCTGGGAGAGTGGTAGGAGTTTGCCAGGAAGAGCAAAGGGTGGATGGGTCAGTGTGACAACATGGGGACCTTCTGAGCTCGGTGAGTCCAGGCACCGATGGTCATCTGGGTGGGTGAGCACACTGAGTGCTTGTGTTTGGGGAGAGAGAGGGCGGGGGGGGGGATGACACAAGAGAGTGGGTGATGACCATTGGAGGCCACTGTGAGGAGCACGGAGGAGTCCATCCTATATACACAGGAATGGGAATGGAAACTATTTAAGGAGAAAGGGTGTTGGTGACATAGTCAGATTTTCATTTTGGAAAGAGCTCTCCTGGAGGGGGCCTGCAGGGGAGAGACTGGGGCCAGGCGGAGCACTCGGGATGCGGTTGCAGTGGTACAGGGGAGAGACACGGTGCCTGAGGTGTGTGGGGGGGCAGCCAGGAAGGAGACCCCTCTTGAAAAGCTATTCTGAAGAACAGATTCCAGGGCCTGTCTGCTTCTCCTGCTCCCGGCTCTACACTCATCAGCTGCTGTGTGGCCTTGGGCACGTTACCACCCTCTCTGGGCCTGCTCCTCATCTGCAACGTGGAGACAGTACTGGTACCCACCCCTGAGGGTTGCTATGAAAGTTAAATGAGTTAATATGCGAAAAACGCCTGGTACTGGGTAAGCACCAGTAAGTGACAAATACTGTTGCTGCTCTTTTAAAGCAGCGCAGTCAGGTGGGGTGGGGTGGGGAGGGGAGGAAGTGGGGAGGGAGAGAGAGGGATAGTGGGCAGGTTTCCAGCTTTGTCCTCTAGGGGGAAGGAGGGAGGCAGGAGGACAGGTGGGGACGAGGCCTGATGAGTGACAGGCAGGATATCCAAAGGAGACTGGATGGGCGGCCAGGCCTGGTGCTCAGTGCTCTGAGCATGGCTGAGACGGCCCAGGGGGAGGCTGCCCCCAGGGGCACAGGGCTGAGGGTGTGGGCACTGAAGAGGGGCTACAGTGAGGCTGAGAAGGCAGCAGAGGGGGCATGGAGACACCCAGGGAACAGAGCTGGCCAGAGGAGGACTATCCACACACCACACCCAGGGAAGAAATGGCCCCTGAGGGCCCCCTCCAGGCTCCAGGTCAAGGTCCACTGAGCATCCTTGTCTGCCGTCACTGTGTCCCCTGTCCACTGGATGCCTATGCAGGGGCAGGCATGACACACATCCCCAATTCCCACACTACCTGGCACGGTGTGGAGGTGTATCAAATATGACCAGGACAGCAACGCCCAGCTGAGCCTCTGTGGGGCACATCTGCACAGTGTGCTAGCAGGGCAGCCATCTCCTCCCTGTGGGACATCTCTGGGCCTCAGTCTCCCCACCAGTCCCTCCCTGGGTCCCTTCCAGCCCTGCTAGCCTCTGCCCCAGGGCTCCAGGTGGTAAGAGGGTAAGGATCTCCTCCATTTGTCACCATCCGGCACTGTCACGCTCGCCCATCCCACTTTCTGTCAGCCTAGATGCAGCCACAAGCATGACAGTGCAAGACCTTAACCCCAGGAAACTAGCACAGGCCGTCGGGTTCATCCTGGCAGACATGGCCCGTGGGGAGACCTCTGCGCAGCTGGTGCTGGTGTTTTGCAGCAGCATTTCTGGGAAGATCTCCTGAGAGGTGACACATCTCTACAGACAGGCCACCACCTCCATCTGGCTCAGACCTGCTCCCCCATCTTCTGCCCTTGGTGTAAATGACTCTGGTCACAAGGATGGGTTAAGGAAGCTGTTGGTGGGGTGTGAAAGGGAAGCTCGACCAATTCCATGGTGGACACTGCCTCTGCCAGTGCACGGCTCCCCCATTCTCTGCCTCCCCCACCTGCCCCAGAAACCACTGCCCTGGGCCCTGCCCTCCCTCTGCTCTGAGTGTTAGACACAGATTGGCTCCAAGGGGATGAAACCTGAGCCACAGCCTCCTTCAGGGGACACTGTGAAGCTCTAGATTTTCCCAATCCCTGTCAGTCTCCCAATGTGGCAAAGTGTCCCACATGCTCTCACTGTTCAGAATAGACACAGACAGGCAGCATGCCATGTCCCAGACATGGAAGAGAGATCCCCTTCCCCTGCACCCCAACCACCGCAGGACAAGCCATCACGTGAGACCTGTAGGGTCCTTGCCCTATTTCCTCTGCAGGCTCTGCAACACTAGAGATGGGGAAAGTGAGGCCCAGGAGAATTAAGGGGCTTGTCTGAGCTCACGCAACTCGGTCAGTCTGGGGATCTGACCCCATGCTCCTGAACTGCTGCTGCTTCTGCCCTTTGGCGGATGAGGCCAGGCCCCGCCTTACTGCGCCTGCTCTAGAGACAGACGGGCCCATGACTCACACAAACTGGGAGCCATCCCCTCCCGGAGGACGGTAATTGCTAACCTGTGGAACCGAGATTAACCCTGCCTGACCTACCTTACAGGTCAGCTGCAGGGATGACAGCTGTGGAGGCCTTGGGCAGTGCCGTGGGAGGGGTCACGAGGTTCAAGAATGTCCCTGAGCCTGGGGCTTTGGGAGAGGATTGGGGGAGAGGCAGCCATGTGGCCAGGGACTGCCTTTCTCAGAGGCCCCAGAGGGGCCAGAGCCATTACAGGAAAAGGACTTCAAGTCGACAAAGACAAATTGGCTTAATTGACCCAAATTAGCAGCAGGGAGGGCCCCGATGGCCCAGCTGCTGGTCCATTTAATCACTGTCACCCTGTGTGGTCAGGGACAGCCTACCTCCCCCAAGGCCATCAGGGTCATCTCCCCTGTGAATGGCCGCCTCTCTGAAGCCTTCCATCAGCAGGAAGTAGGGCTGGGACTTTGGGGACAAAGACAGCCTCTGGCCAGAGGTCAGAGCTCCCTGCAGGGCTGAGTCTGACTTCAGCAGACAGTCTGGTCTGGGATGGAGCAGCCCGGGGAGCTGGGGGGCTCTCCCAAACCCCTCATTCTGAGTTCAATGGCCGCCCCTTGGAGACTGACCACTGAAGCCCAAGTCCTACACTTACAGAGACTCGTAGAAGGGGAGGCACTGCCTGGACTTCGGGACCACTTCTGCTTCTCACAGCTTTCCACAGCATTCCTTAATGACACTATGGTGATGGTGAAATTGGGGTCTCCTGAAGCCTTTAGAAGGTACAAGCCAGAGCCTTCCTTGGTCTCTGGTGACACTTCCCAGGATTCCTTTTGGCTGCTACTACCCAAATCCCACACTGCCACTGCCCAAATCCCACAATCTAGGTGTTGATGCTACACCTCCGTGCAGACCTGCAAGGCTGGACGGGTGAGGAGGGACACTCTTCCCCACCCCAGACCCCTTCTGGTTTCTGCCTGCTCCCTGGTGGGGACTGTCCCCACAATAAACACTGATAGAGTGCCCACTGTGAGCTGGGCTGGGCCCAGGAGCTCTGGCTCAGGTGGTCCTGCGATCTCATGGCCTCCCCCTCACAGCTCCTGGTCTCCAGCGGCATCTGGCTTTTGCCTGCTTGGAATCTTTGCTCTGCCAGAGCTGTCCTTGCACGTTACATGGAGGCCCTGGGAGAAGTACCTTGAACCCCTGCATGGGTCACAGCTCCAGTCTGGGCCCCCAGCTCTTCCAGGCCACATTTGACCTGCCCTAGACTCTGGATGAATCAGGCTTCCCCTGCTGCTTCTCCCCTCAAAACCACCACTCAGGCTCTCCTCCTATGACCACGTTCCTCTCTGCATCCCTCAAATGCTCCACTGGGTTCAATCTAGGTGTTGATGCTACACCTCCGTGCAGACTTGCAAGGCTGGAGCTGGTGCAGGGTTCACCGAGAGCAGAACATCTCCTCCTCCTCCTCCCCCTCCCCCTCCCCTTCTCTTCGACTTATAAATGGGCTGTTTATCAAGTTCATTGGAAACTGGCTGGCAAAGCTTGGAAACACATTTCCACACCCTTCTCAATAGAGACAATGTTATCAGTAGTAGTTACATTCCCAGGCTAGCCCACCAAACAGATTTTCCTGTCATTCATTCAATAAATATATCTTGAGTGCCTGTTATGTGTATGAGACTAAACAGTGGTTCTAGGAGTGTGACCTTGAGTTCTGGATCCTGAAACAGAGGACTAAGTGAGAGTGGAAAGATGGGGAGGCAGAACATGAAAAAAAGTTTCTCTTCAAATAATCAGCACCTTGTCTATACTCCCCCTCCTTCCCAGGGCTCCTTCCCTCTGGCCCTCAGGGCCTCCAAGTCTCCCCTCCCCACCAGGGCCCCCAGAACTGGGATCCCCTCTAGGCTTGTCCTAACTCTAGGCAGCTTTATATAATGTAGGCTCCCAGGCCCCTCCCCAGCCTTCCTAGTTCAGGTCTGGGTGGAGCCTGAGCAGGTGATTCTTGCCCCACTCCCACTGTGTTTAAATCTTGCTCCAGTAGCATCTCAATCACTGTTTCCCTTTAGAATCCCCTGGGAACCTAGGCCATACCCTAGACCAGTGAATTCAGAATCTCTAGGGCTGGGACCTAAAGCATCAGCATTTAAAAAAGAGCTGGATGGGCAGCCAAGAGCAAGAACCACTGCCCGAAGCTCTATTCTCTCACAGAAGTTCTCCCTTTTGTGAGAAAGGGAATTCGCAGGTTCCCCAAGCTCATACCTGCTCTCTCCCTCTTCCCCTCCCCTCCACACTGCATAGTGAAGGCAGCAGCCTCAGACATTCTTGGCAGATGTCACCAATGAGGTTTTGTGCCCCAAAAGACCTAGTGCAGAGGCCACCATCAGACAAACCCACCATGAAGGTTAGGACATGGAGCAACTCCATGCTCAAGCCACTGACCACTGAGCCTGGGACAATGCGTGGTTGAGCAGCATGCGTGGGTGCCCCATAGTGGGCTTTCCAGAATGCTCCTTAATGTGAGCAATTCATCATCCCTGCCCTGCTTCTCACACCCTCTGGTTGTAGAGAAACCTCCATCTCTGTTTCTTCTAAAGAGACCCACTCTGGGTAGCCCAAGGAGCCCCACTTCCCCATTCCTTGAAAGCTTTTTGCTTCAGGCTTGCAATTTTCCATTGGGCTACCTCCCCCCCCCCCCCCCCCCCCCCCGTTTCTCCTTGGTATCCTTGTCCATGCCTCAAAGGTGACACTTACTTCCCTTGCCTGGACTTGGACAGAGCAAAGGTCTGTGGGATCTGGAATGGTGAGTCCACGTGTTGGGCCAATGCAGTTGACGGACTGACTACTGAGACTGGGGGCCAGAGGCTGTGCTCCAGCAGCAGGGGCTGGACTGGGTCACCTGCATCCCTTCCAGCTAGAGGGTCGGGAGTTCTGTTGGTCACCACTTTGCTGCCCTAACCTGCTGGGCCAGGGCCAGGGCCAGGGCCAGGGCCAGGGCCAGGGCCAGGGCCAGGGCCCAGCTTGGATCCCACAGACTCAGGCTGATTCCCACAGGCTCACATCTCCAAGCTGGTGGAAGGTGGTTTCACATTTGTAACAATTATTCACTTAATTGGGTTCCAATTAAATCGGAGAGGAAGTGGAGGGTTGTGTCTGTGTTTGCTCCCCTCCTTCCTCCTCCAGCGGGGAGGATGACAAACAGGCTTTATCTCATCTAGAACAATCCGCCTCCTGCCCTCTGCCAGGGGTGGGCAGGGCTGTCCAGAGGTGGCCCATTCTGTGCATCTCTCATGCTTGCATTTCTATCAGAGGCTGGACTCATTCAAGGGTCCTTGGGGGAGCTGGATGCCCAGGCGAGAGCCAGCTTTTCTCATGGGCTTCACCTTCACTGGAAAACTCAGTGGGGACCCAGGGAAGGGGGAGTGAGAGGTGAAGGGGCAGCCCCCAGCAGGCAGCATTACTCAGACTCCCCAGTTGCATAGTGGAAGAGGCCTCAAGGATGGACTAAGTGGACCAAGGGCTTACCAGCTGGACTCATTGGGGGTGTCTGCAGAGCTGCCATGGATGACAGGGGCAGATGAGAAGATGGGACCTCAGAAAGACAGACACCTGCACTCTCCATTCCACCAGCAACTCTGCTTTGATCTCTGTCATATATAATATGTATTATATGTAATTTTTGTATTATACATAACTTATGTATTAAATCTTCTATATTATAATATGTAGTGTATTTCCCTGGCAAAAAAAACTAGAAAAATCACTGATTGAATGCAATCCTGTCATATCTCAAAAAAGGGAATTGAAACCAGAAGAGAGAAGAGAATTGCTAATTTTAGGGTTAGCTTGCTAGGATCAAGATCTCCCGGCCACGCCACGTGGAACTCACTGGGCAGAAAGTGAGGAGGGGCTATGGTGGAGACTATGGATGGAACCATAAGCCAGGCAGGGTCTCATAGGGGCACCTCCCTGGAGATGGTGGAGCCCTCCCACCTCTGGGCTCTGCTCCCCCAGAGGGGCCCCTTTCTGGCCCACACTGAAAAGAGGCCAAGGACGTCATGATGGCAGTCAGGGGCTGAGGCTGGGTTTATGTCCATGGGGCCCTAGCAGGCCCTTTGGCTGGATGCCCTACCCGAAGGAAAACCAGGACCACGCCTGGGGGCCCTGCTCTCAGGATTGCCTCACAGGGGCTAAATCTGCAGAAGGACACACATCCAGTCAGTGTCTGGCACACAGTAGGTATTTGGAAAGCTTTAGTAGAATGAATGAAGGAAGGAATGATTGAATCTGTGAAACAGCCTAGTCCAGGAGTCAGGACCCAGATTTCTAATCTGGGGTGAAGGAAATGAGGCTCCGTGGAGATCTGGTTGCAGAACAAGGAAAGTGAAAACCAGAGAGGCTTCTTAGTGGCCCCTGTAGTCCCGCTCAGAGAGGACCCCTTTCTGATGAGGCAGGCACAGTTTCTCCTGGGGAAGCCCCCAGCCTGATGAGAGAGGCACAGTCTTCTCTGGAGGAGCCCCAGACTGATGAGGCAGGCACAGCTCTCCCCTGGAAGAGTCCCCAGTCTGGTCGGGGGCGGGGAAAGGAAAAATGCTGCTGCCCTGAGGAGCCCCCTGCCTGATGGGGGATGCTTCCAGCCTGAGGGAGGAGGCAAGGCTCCATCTCAGAGTCAGTGTGCCCCTATCCCAGGTTTGGAGCAGAGGGGCCACGTGTCTGAGCGCCTGGTGGGAGGGAGCTGGGAGCTTCGGCCAGGCAGGAGGTGAGCCATTGACATTCTGGTCAGGCAGCCAGTCACTCGGTTATTATTACTTCTCTTTTTTTTTGGAGCTACTTAGAGCAATTTACAGAAATCATTTAGGGGGCGTTTAGGGAGAAGAGAAAAGATGAAGACTTTTAAAGGCAAGGCCTGGGGATGGTTTTATGCAGATCGGCTTTGCAGGGACAGGGAGGAGAACCTGGTTCCTGAGGGTGTGGGAGGGCAGCAGGGCCTGCAGAGCTCCTGGTGGCCAGTGGCCGGGAGACTGAGAGACAGCAGCCAGGGCCGCAGGCAAAGGGGTGGGTGGGGAGTGTATGCTGGGCAGAGGGCTGAGACACAGGAGGAGGGAAACTGGCCATTCTGTGCCTTAGTTTCTCCTTTTGCTATTGGGGCACCTGCATGGGTGAGTTGATGGCACTGGGATCAAGCCAAATAGGTGTGATGTTTCCTCTATGATATTGGGGGCTGGAGGATGGGCCTGGGGACCTAGTACCACAGAATCAGGAGGTTAGGGCCCAGGGGGAGTGGGAGACACAGCCTTCGCAGCCAGAGTCCCACTCTGCCTCTTCCTGTCTGTGACCTGAGCCAGTCAGTTCCTCCTCTGTCTCAGTTTCTCATCCATACAATGGAGATGATGATTACCAATGTCACAAGTGAGTCTCACCTGTGATAAGGTGACGAGGTGTGGTAAGTAAGATATTTGGAAGCCATTTTTGAACAGCCAAGGGCTCCACACTCCTTGGTGATGGTGGGGAGTGGTCCCCGGAGAGCCTGTGAAAACCTGACCTTCAAATACCCACTCCTCCTGCCCCCCCCCCCCCCAGGAGAAAGCGCTCTCTAAGGCTGGACAATACAACTGGCCTCACTGGGCTGGGATCAGAGGCTTGAACTGGATGCCTGGGGAATGCAGGTCATGTGCATGTGCATGTGCTTGTGCATGTGCGTGTGTGTGTTTACGCCTGTATGTGATGTGGGAGGGAGAGGAGTGGGGGTCCTAGGGAGTGGAATGGTGGTAAAATAATATCGGCTCACGCATTTAGCAAAGCCTTCCCCAAAGGTACCTTTCATGCTGTTGTGATGTGATTATTGGAGATGGAATCTGGTTACTCTGTGTAAACATCATACCTGCTGGGGCAGTCAGTCCTCCAGATATGGCCCCTGGGGAAGCAGGACGTGGGGGTCACCCCATCTGTGGCCGACCAGCTTCCTCCAGTGATTTTTGGCCATGCTGTTTCCTCCCCCGGCCCCCCACCTGTGTGCAAAACCTCTGAAGACAGTAAGACGCCCACTAGACTGGGCATTAGGGACCTGGCTTTGCCCTGCCCGACTGCTGGGTAAGTGGGGCTAAGATCTCCTCTCTGGACCTTCGTCTTCCCATCTTTCAGGTAAGGATGGTTCAAGGATGAGAAGGGCTGAAACTCCCATCCAGCTTCCCTGGCTCAGGTTTCTTTGACTTATAGTATCTCACCTCACCGAGCAGCCCCTCTGTGTCACAGAACAGAGAGGGTTTCAGGGTGCAAACTAGCTTTCATTGCATTCAGCAAATATGATGGAGCGCCAGCAGCATGCAGGGCACCGGCAAGAAGAGTCACCCTGCTTCTTTCCTCTGGCCAGTGCTTCACTAGGGGGTAATAACAGCATCTCCTGTCAATTGAGCATCAGTGGTTCACAGAGATTTTGGCAGTCGTTGCTGCAAAATGACAGGAAGTCACACCTGCCCCTGTCCAAAGTCCAGGTGAGGACACTTGCACCTCTGCCACCCTGGCATTGATTACACCACACTGAAATTGCATGCTAGCCCACATCAGTGTCTAAGACACTATTAACCATGTCCTTGCTGCTGCATGACCCGTGTTTGTCACAGTGCTTGGCGTGGAGTAGTTGTTCAAAAGCATGAACTGAATAAAACTGTAGCTACCTTTTATTGAGCACTTACTACTAGCCGGGCGCTGCTCCAAGCACAGTGCACGCATTGATTTGTTTACTCATGATGACAAACCTTATGAGGAAGAGACATTATTATCCCATTTTATAGATGTGGAAACTGAGCCACAGAGCAGCAAAGTCATTTTCCCAAGCCCACCAAGCTAGGATATGGCAGATGAGAGTCTGAATGAATGAATGAAAATAAATTCCACCCTCCTCTGGTCTCTGCCACCCATTTAGCTCCCAGATCTATTTTCCCAGTGGCTCCCAGGGTGGAAGGGTGAGAGGAAGGAAGGAGTAGGCTTTCTATTCAGTCATTCCAGTCCAGGTGTGGGGAACAGGGCAGTGGATGGCACAGGAGTGGCCCCTGCTCTCAGGGGTTCCCTTTCCAATGGGGTGGTGGTGTCAATCCATGAACAAGAAGACACGTAACATACGACATGTCAGGCAAAGGAACACAAAAATGGGCGAGGAGTCAGAGCGAGGGTGGGCAGGGCTATTTTGGGTAGGGAGTAGCCAGGGAGATGCTTTTAAGTGGTGACCTGAAGGCAACAGGGGTGTAAGTCATGCTTATTTTGGGGAAAAACCAAACAGAATGCAGCAAGGACCAAGTTCCCAAGGCTCAGTGCCTGGCATGTGTGAGGACAGCCAAGAGGACATTGTGGTCAGAATGGAGCAGGAGAGAGGGAAGATACAGTCAGAGAGGTATTGTCGGGAAAGGGGACAGATCATTCTGGCCTTGTCAGCCACTGTGATGTGAGGACTTTGATTTTCACTCTCAGAGAGGTCGAGGGTTCTGAGCAGGAGGGTGACTTCATCTGCCCCATGGTTTACAGGATCTCTGGGCAGAGGGGGAGGGAAAGCTGTATGAATGGCAGTCATCATGGCCAGCGTGAATCATGCTGGGCCTGGGGAAGAGCTGAGCAGGCTCCAGGCGGGCAGAGCATCTCCAAGAAGATCTGCGGAAAGGAGAGCGGCCCAGCTCACAGTCCTCGGAGCACTGACTCCAGGTCCCAGAGACACCTAGCCCTGCACTGTCCAGGATGGTGCCACTTGTCACATGTGGTGTCGAGCAACCGACATGGGGCTAGTTAGAATTGTGATGTGCTGTGATGCAAGTGTAAAGTGCACAAGGGATTTTGAAGATTTAATACAAAATTTAAAAATGTAAAATATCTCAATAATTTGTATACTGATTACATGTTGAAATAATCTTTTGGATATATTGGTTAAAATATATTATTAAAACTTCACTTCGCCTGTTTCTTTTCACTTTTTCTCATGAGATAACTAGAAAAACTTAAATTACATATGTGGTTCATTGTATATTTCTGTTGGACAGGACTGATCCAGCTCAGCAAACCCATCTCTCAAAGACAGGGACAGTAAACTGCAGTGGAAGGAAAGGATTTGTCTGAGGGCACGCAGTTGGCTGAGAGAACAAATGGCAAGGAGCAGAGAATACCCGAGGCAGAGGGAGAATGTGGTGGGAGCCCGGGTAGTTGAGGGACGCTCTGGGGGGATCGGGTAGTTAGAGGCGATTTCTGAGGGCTCACAATGAATAATGGTGACAGTGCCCATGCACAGAGTTCTGATGGAGCCTCAGGTGCATAATTCAGTTATCTGGCTCCTAACACCCCCACACGATGGGTGTGCTTTCCTCCCATTGTTTGCAGATAGGGGATCTGAGACTGTGGAGAGAAGTCAGCTCTGGGACCAGGGTCTCTGAGTTCTTTCAGGCTGCAGGATGGATCAGAGCACGTGTTTCAGGGATGCGTGGGCTGTGTCAGGAACTCCCTATAAGCTTGGACCTAATTCTGGCAATGGTGTGGGCTGCATGGGGAGGCGGGCTCGCCTGTCTTGTTGGTATACAGGCAACCTTTACGTCCACCTTGAGGGCTGCTGGAGATGCAAATATTGCTGTGGGGCCAGCTGCAGGACCCAGGAATGCCTCCTCTACCCCAGGATTGGAGAAGCACTGGAAATAGGATCCATGCCTATGGCTGCTTTCCTGGGAAGGGAAGGAGGGAGGAAGGGAGGGAGGGTGGGAGAGGGGCCGGCAGCTGGCCACTGCTGTTCTTAAAAGAACAGGCATGTTGCTAGGAGGCATCGAGGGTAAGAAAAATCAGACCCTAAACAAAACAAAACAAAACAACCCAGCCATCAGAACACAGCTCTCCGGGAAGTCTTTGGCACTGTCTTAAATGTGCTTCCCGGCAGTGAGGCCTGGCTCTGGGCAGAAAGGAAGGAAACAAGAAACCACCACGTTTACTGAGCCCCTCCAGCAGGCACTTGGCTTCTGTTCTAGGCACTTCCACACACACGGTGGTATCTCATGCTGGCAGCAACCCAGCCCGGGAGAGATGGTGCAGAGGCTCCCATTCAGCAGATGGGGAAACTGAGGCTCAGGGAGACCGGGCAGGCCTGGGCTCCTGGGTCACCCAGTGATACTGCAGCAGGCCTGGGAGTCCCACCTACATTTGTGCAACTTGAAACCCTGCCACCATGATAGCTTCTTCTGAGGCTCTCCTGGAGCCCCGATGCTGAGAGTGACCCTGGGCAGATCTGACCCCTCAGCCTCTGGCTGCCAGCGGGGGAGGAATAAGGAAGGAGGCTGGGCCTCCAGTAACAATAATGAGGGAGATCCTGTCTCTGTGCTCGTCCACGGCCACTTTCCCCAGGACTTCTGAGTGGACAATAAAATACCCCAAGGGGGTCAGAACTGGCTATGAGCTGTAGACAAGTCCCCTCCGCTTCCTGGGCCTTAGCTGCTAAAATAATAAAGACAGCTGCACATACTGAGCCTATCCAATCTTCCAGAGGCGGAAACCAAGGAGTAGAAGAGAGAAATCAGGCCCTTGATAAGTGGCAGAGCCAGCACTCAGATCCTTCTCCCTGGCTCTAAGAGTGGGCTCTTTCCAAGTGATGGCGCCTCTTACAACTTCTAGTGCTCATTCCCCCATCCCAAGAGCTCTCACTCCCAGATCAGCTGCTGCACCAGCCTCCTTCAGCATTGCTCCAGACTGCATATTGCCCCCAACCAAGTCACTGTTGAGAACCCTGCTTTGATCATGTCACTCCCTCACTCTGTAACACTCAACAGTTCCCCAGTGCTGCAGGAAACGTAGGGTCAAAGTTCTGAGAGGTGTTAAGAGATTATCCAGGTAAAGAATTACCAGCCATGTACCCTGCATTTAGGCCTCTGCTGTTCCTTCACTGGCAGCTTGGCTCTCTCCACGCTGGATGCAGAGCTGGTAGGCCAGTGACCATTTTTGTTTTGTGTTTCTGTCTTCCCCAGAGGATCAGACACACAATAGATGCTGAGTTATTAGTCTTCAGAGGCAGAATTCTCTAACCTGGTTAAGATCTCCTTAAGTGGCACCTCCTCCATGAAGCCTCCTCAGATCCCTTGAATAATTATGAGATTTTTCTTGCTCCACACACTGTGTATCCCTTCCAACATGCCTATGACAGCATTTTATCACAGTCTGCACAGTCTGCGTGACTCATCTCCCAGGACACCACCTTAGAAGTTTCTTACAGGACAGGTGCCATGTTTTCTCCTTTTTTAATGTAAAAATTTTTACATACAATTTTTACACTAAAAATGAAGAAAACATGGTCTGTACTAAGTGCCTGGCATGTATTAATAATATTAATAATGATAATATTGACAACTATTATTTTTGGACACTTAGTAGGGCCAGATATTATTCTAAAAATTTGACATTAAATAATGACTCATTTAATCATCACAACAACCCTAAAAGTTGGGTACATTTGTAATCACTTGCAAATGAGGACACTGAGGCACGGAGTGGTTAAGTAGCTTGCCCAAAATCACACTGGAAGTGACGAAGTCTGGAAGTTTGGTTTTAAAACCAAGTGCAGGGAAAGGGTGAGGAGGAAAGTTATGAGCACCAAACCAAGCTGAAACAGAGTAGTCTACTGCTGGCTCCCAGGGAATGATTTCTGGTGCGCAGCATAGGGTCTGGCATATAGTAGGTGCTCAGTTAATAGAAGTGACTATTAAGATAACTAGATAGTTCAATAAGTGTTTGGTCAGTGGGTGCTGGGCGTGTGTGGTTTCCCAGGGAGGAAGGCTGCAGTGCCCGAGTGGGGAGCCCAGCCCTCTGCACCATGCCAGTCCTCTCTGCTTCTCTGCGCCCCCCCAGCCTCCTTTCCCCAGCATCTCAGACCTCTCATGCACAGGGCTGGCAGCTGGCAGTTTTTTCTCCTGCTGAAAACAGCCACAGAAAATTGAGATCATTTCTCTGCTATGTTGGCAGCTGAGAAAATGGCAATTTTTCCCATTTCCAATCCAAGAGTTCCTTCCTATTGGACAAAGGCCCTATACACCTGCTTTCCCCACAGGGCAGGGGAGAGTGTGGGTTGCCTCAGGGCAGGTCACCTCCTTGGTTTAGAGGCCTGGGCTGCAGTGGTCATATGGTGGCAGGGGGCTGGTGGTGGAAGGAGGGGGCCGCCACTTGAGCACTTGCAGACATAAAATGGGGACAGGCAGAGAGGTCAAGCAACAGGTAAGTGAGAGACGCTGCCAGGAGCTCAGGGATCCAGGGAAATTGGATTTTGCATTCCCTGAGCACAACAGTCTGAAGACTTCCTGGCTGTCATACTCCCCTAATCAGAGCACTGTAAGATCACTGCCCGAACAAGTGCATGGAACCGCCACCCGCTACCCCATAGCGAATTTCGTGTAAAGGTAGATCACTAGTTAGAACATCAGAATCTTCGAAGGAAACTGAGGATGGCTTGGTGTCCCGTAGGCCCCAGCTGAGATGAAGACACTGGCGTCTGGCCTTTGCCATGGAAGCGAAGGTAGGATTTGAGCAAGAAGACGCTGCGAAAGCACCTGGTGCTGCAGCCCCTTTTTACAGACAGGAGGCCCCACCCGCAGAAGACACCTGGACGGCCACACAACGCGTCTGGCAGGGCAGGTCTGGAAACCAACCCTGCCAGTCCCTGGGAGGCCTCTGCTGCAGCCTGCTTCCTGTACACTCGGATCCTGCCTGCGATGGGAAAGCAGGACTGTGAGGAGCAAGGGGCTAAAGAAAGCAGACAGAGGTCCCTCCCTCCCTGAGGCACTGGGGGGCCAGTCCCCATCCCTGTAGGTTCTGGAGCTCTGCAAGCCTGCAGCTGTGGGTCAGCTCAGGTCTCTCCTGCTCCAAAGCCTGCTATGGCTCCTCATTTCATTAACCCACAAGTCAATGTCTTACAAGGTTTCGCTTCCCCACCCAATCTCCCCCGATCCTCCCCACTCTCACTGTGCTCCAGCCCCACTGGCCTCCTTGCTGTTCTTTAAAAGGTAACTCCCACTCCTGCCCCAGGGCTGGTCCCTCTGTAATATTCAGGTATCTGCTTAGTTTGCTCCCTCCCCTCCTTCAAGTCTGCTGAATGACACTTTATCAACGGAACATTCATTTTAGTATTGCACAACCCTCCCAACACACACACACACACACACACACACACACACACACACACACGGACACACACATGCACTGCAATTCCCAATTCCTCTTACCCTACTTTTCTTCTGATTTTCCTTAGCACTTATTGTCTTCTGACATATTATATAATTGTTATTAAATATATTTATTATTTATTGTCTGCTCTCTCCCACCCCACAAGAACATAGTCTCATGAGTGCAGAGATTTTGTTGTACCTACGAATTAAGACCAGTGCCTGGCCCATAGTAAGCACTAACTGAAACTTGTTGAGGGACAGGGAAGGTATACAGGCATATGTGCATATGTGCACATTCACTGACTCATCTGACACAGCATTAAATGCCCATAGTATCCCAGACACCCCAGTAGACCCTGGAGTACAGAGGCAGGAAGAGGTCACACACCTTCCAGGTCCGCTTGAACTTACGGCCTACAGAGAGGTCAGGCACTGCAGTTACAAACAGGGCAAATCAGCAATGAGTTGCGGGGGGTAGTGGGTCTTTGTTCACCTGAGAATCAGGGTGGGCTTCCAAGAGGAAATGTGGATATACTCCGGCCTGAAGGCTGCCTAGGACATGGGGGTGGAAGAGTGTTTTGGTCAGAGGGAACAGCATGTACAGAGGCTCTGACATGGAAGAGTATGACTCATTTAAGGAACTGGAAGAGGCCTAGAGAGCAAGAGGGAGAGGGGCTCAAGACGAGAGTGGAGAGATCCTGGGGTCAGATGGGGGGCTTCATTCAGGTGTGTGGGTTCGTGTGTCTGTCTGTCCATGCCTGTGCTTATTCTCTGTATGTGTGAGGCAGAGAGGGATGGCAAGACGACTTCCATATTCAGGGTCAGAAAACCTGGTGTGGCCAGAACTCTGCTGAGCCTCAGCTTTGCCTTCTGTAGAATGGGGATCACAATCCCTGCCTTCACCTAGTGGCTGCTGTGAGAATCAAATGAGATGGTGGATCTGAACTCCAAAGAGCCCTTAGAACTCTGAAGTGTGTGATATTAGTGTGTGCCCATGACTGTGTGGGTGTGCCTGAGTGTGCGCCTGCGCCATTAGCTCCCACTGACACCGTCTCCTGCCGTGACAAGTCTGCCGCATTATCTGTACCAAGACATCAAAAATACACTTGCTTCTAGCCCAGAGCCAGGCTCTCCAATAGCCCTGGGGGCTGGAGGAAGCGGGGTAGGGGGAGGCCTGCAAGGTGGGGTCCTATAACCTCTGGCAAAGGTGGTCAATTTGTCTCTCACAGTCAGACCATGTGAAGGGAAAAAGGCCACCTCTGAGGACTGGGGCTGTGCCTCCGTAGCCAGATTGGGGCCTCTCTGAAGATGACACTCTGTGTCTCTTGTCATACTGGACACTCCCTGGGGTCAGAATCCATTTCCCTTCCCCCCTCTTCTCCCTCAGAAAAGCAAAGGATGTCACTCAGTGTGACTGTGGCTGAATCTTTTTAAGGGCTAGCCACCTCTGGGGCTGTGGTATTGGAGGGGAGTTCAGGGTGGAGGGTGTCTTGGCTGCCTGTTTTCTCTCAGGGCCAGGGGCCTGCCCTATGGGGTCTGATGCTGTTCAGACCCAGATTCTTGGATGGAGACGCCTCTAAGAACCGGGACCATATTGAGTGTCATCCCACTTATCCAGGTGACTCTGGGCATATTGCTCTCCCAGCTCTGAGGATCCTGAGAGATGGGCCTACGAAACAGAGGTAAGCTGAGAAATTCCACCAGAAAGTACACAGCCTGCCCACTCCCTCTGTTTTGAACTAAACAGGAAAAGTTATTCAAGAGAAGAGAGTGATCAGTTGCCCATCCTCACAGGTGAAAAAGGGGTAACAGTGCAGCTGGAAGGATTCAAGTTTGATAAAAAGCAGAACTTTTCAAAGACACAATTATCTAGGTAATAATTCAGGCAAAAGGGGATTTTCTTCAATTACATATTTTACCTTTTTTTTTGCGCTGAATTAGTCATTCTTGCACTCATTCATTCATGCAACAAACATTGAATAATCCAGGTAATTGCTTCCATTTTCCATCCTGATGGGCTGTCTGTCAACCAGCAGGCCTGGGGTGAAGGGGTGTGTGTGTGTGTGTTGGGGAGTGGGGCGAGAGGGGGAAAAGCTGAAAGGGGCAAACAGGAAAGGAGATACTGACTTCCTGACACGCAGCCTGTGTCCCTAGAGGTGCTTGTCCCCCCTCTGTTACCACAATGGCCTCACCTGTCTCAGTGCTTCCCTCCCCGCCCCGGGCAGTCTGTCTGTCCCTTAGAAACTGGTGCGGTAGCTAGCAGAGTGCTGGTACTCCCTGATACACTGCCTCATCCTTGGGGACAGCTGGAGTATGGCACAGCCAGCCGAATTGATGAGAAGGAGGCCCACTTTTCATTTAAAAACACAAAGAAGAAAAATAGAAAAGGAAATTTATTTTCTTTAAAAAAAGCACACACAACTGATTCACGAATCTCTTACCAAAATTCTGCACCGAGTACTGGCAAAGAAGTAAGGGAGACCCTGGGGAGGGAATGGGGGGGAAGGATTGTCTCCACTGGTTAGTATCTGCTGTGGGCATCAGTGGAGGGAGGCAGGGGTGTGGGGTGGACAAATGTAAAGCTGGTGACCAGAGGCTTCTCCCTCACCAAACAAGAGAGTTGGTAGGGGGCTTGGTGGGCATCGTCCCCTCTCACTTGGCAGAGGAGGAAAAGACTCAGAGGGAGAGGTGACTTTCCTGTGGCTACGCAGCAAGTTGACAAAGTCAGGATTTGAACCCCTGTTTCTTGTATACTGGAGACTCCGATTTCAAACTGCCTTGAATTTCAGAATCGAGGACTCTGCTTCATCTCCTCAACTGGACTTCAAGCTCATAAAAGGGAGCCGAAGATCTGGCCCTGAACCCCTCACATCCCCTCTTGGCAAGTGCTTGGCGAGGTTTATTAAAGCTACTGGTGACTGATTCCCTTGCTCGCCTGGCACCCGAGACTAGATTGAGGCCAGAAGCACATCTTGGCACAAAGTTTCAGAGAGGGGGGGATAACAGAGGTGGTGGAATCTCTGTTGAGGGCCCGGAGCAGACCCTCAATCAATCCAGGAACCCCCTTTGGGATCTGGTGCTAGTCCAACTGGCAGGATGGCCTTGGCCAGTCCCTTTCTCTCTCTTGAGTGCCATTTCCTCATCTACATGAGGCTTGGATTTGGTGGTTCTGTGACCTCATTCAGTTTCAGCGCCCTGGATGGACATCGTCATGTGTAGGACAATTAAGCGAGATGCTACCCCCAAACACACACACCCTGCCCTGGTGAGTGGGCAGACCCTGGCGGCTGGAGTTGGTGCCTCTCGGCGTCTCAGTTTCTGCAGTATCACGAGCACGCATTACCAATCTTAGGCCTGGGGTCTATCACTTCCAGACAGACCCCAGGGAAGGTTGAGATGCCCACCCTGATATTCCAAAGTGGCCTTACCTCCTACAGCCAAGCACTGAGCTATCCCCAGTAAAGCTCAATTTCTGCCATCAAGTTTATAGCACATCTCCACCTACTGGTCTTAAACATTACAAAGCTGCGTTGTGGCAAAAGGCTCTGTGTGGCCTGAAAGAAGATGGGTGTGTGTGTGTACTGGGGGAGGTGGGGCAAGCATCGTTCCTCACTCCAGCAGTGAGAGAGCTGTTCACGGCCCAGCACTGATCCATTCCTCCTGCTATGTTCCTCCTGCATCTCCAAGGAGCGCAGAGCTTAGGTAATCAGTGGGATGGGCAAAGCATGGACACAACCTGGAGGAGAAATTTGAGGTTGCCAGGCTGGTGAGCACAAAGGTGAGGACATATGCATTTGGAATCATGTATTCAGAGCGCCACGGGACACTCCATTCATAGGCTATGGAGCTGTGTTATAACACGTGACCCCAGACACATGTATCCTGTATGGGCCACTCAAGGGCAGTGGCACGGCCCTGCCCCATCCCATCCCATCCCATTGCTCTCTTCCTGTGTCTCTGCCTGTCTCCCCCCTCCCCTCTTCTGCCTCACACCTCAGAGCTCCCTTTTCAACTGATACTGGGAGGGCCCCCCAATATACAGAGTTTTCTTTCCACCCCATTCATTTCTTCTCAGAATCTGCTATATGTCAAACAGTGGAGAGTGGGGCAAAAACCAAGAGGACATGGTTCCTGCCCTAAATGCAAGTTTGTGAGGGTCATGTATAAATATGCCCACACACCCTTCACACGCAGGCACCGCAGCCTGTGAGGAGTGCTGCAAACACAGCATGACCGGCCAAGGCAGCACTGGAAGGAGCTCAATTACTTCTGTTGGAGGGATGGGGGCTGCTGGTGAGAAGCTAAGGGGTAATCTAGGCAGACTCTCTGGAGGAGATGATGTTTGAGTTGGGCTTTGAAAGCTAGGTAAGAATTTCTGGAGGCGGGGTATTCCAGATGGAGGGGCTGGTAGGTGCAAAAGCAGAAAGACAGGAAGGTGAGAAGTGTTCTCTCATAAGATGCATGGAGGAAGGAGGAAGGGCGGTACCACAGAACTGAAGAGGGAGCTTGCTACAGGATCATAAAGGGCCTTGGATGCTGGGGGAGTGAATCTATCTCCTACAGGCAGTGGGCAGCCAGTAAAGGTTACTGACTAGGGAGTTGACATAGTCAGCTGTCCAACAGATTTAACCACCACCTGCCCCTTAAACTCTATTCAAACTAAAAATGGAGCGGAAAGCCTCCTCAAAGACCAGATGCAGTAAAGTGGCTTTCTCAGATGCTATCTGGTAGAAGCCTTGAGACTGGGGGCAGGGTAGGGGCTGTCACTCCACAGGCTGAGCTGGCCCTTAAAAGGTAGGGGGGCTCTGTATCTGCCCAGCAGTACTGACAGAAAGTGAGAAGGGGAGGGATGGGCCAGAGGCCACACTGCTGGTGGAAGATGGGGAACATGAGGGAGGCAGCCCAAGGTCACCCTGCCCCGTGGCGCCAGAGGTAGACAGAAACCCAGGCTATTTGGCTCCCAGTCTGGCTGTGTGGTCAGAACCCTTCAGCCTTAATAGCCTGCCAGACACAAAAAACTGCAACTGCTCCCACACTCCAACATCTTCAAAGAGCCCAGAACTCCCAACCAAGAGTTAGCTTGAATTGAGAGTAAATCCACATACCCTTTTCTTGGATAGAGGGATGGTTTGGGTGGGTGGGTGTTAGGCACAGGGGAAATGTTTTTTTGGGGGGAAGGGGGAGGAGTTTCAGTGATTCTGGCCATATCCATTTGGGGGGAGGGGGTTACCAAGCTTTAAGAATCTTCTGGCACTCTTCCTTGAGCAAGGGGAGACTGAGGCATAGGATAGGGACTCAGGGAAGAAACTTGGAAAGGAAGACAGATAGATAATCAGGAGGGGGAAATGCCTGCTTGTTGGAGGTGGATCCCACCTCCTCAAATAGCTTTTCATTCATCATCAGCCAACCCTGGGCCATGCAGGTACCAGGCACTGGCTGTGTGGAAGGACAGAGGAGAATCAGCCCATGGTTCTGCCACCACCACTCCAGGACTAACAGGGCACAGAGAGGACATTGGCATCTAAGAAGAAAATGAGGCAGACTGCTGACACTCCAAGAGAATCGGTGCCAGGACAGCAAGGCAGCTCGAGCTGGGTCTTAGGAAGCAGGCTGATTTCTGGCAGGTGAGGGAGGGGAAAGGATCTTTAATAACAGGCTGAGGACTCAAGAAGGTGGGCAGTGGGAAATCTAGGAAGAGCATTTGAGATACATGGAGGTGGGACCATGGCCAGCTTTCAGAAGGGAACTCTGGCAGCAAGATGCAGAAGTGGGGCAGAACCACGCCTAGACCCAGGCCTGAGCTCAGTTTCCTTCTGCCAGGTGCCTAAACTCCCTGCTTAGGGATCTTCAGGGCACAAATACGTGGAGCCCACCTCCCCAGCCCCTCCCCACCCTCAGTCTTGCATATAGAGCTGAGATTTCCGGTCCCCAGCCCGGGCTGGCCGGTGGGCACGGGTGCAAGCACACAAACACACACGCCCCCCCCCCCCCCGCCCCCCCATGCTGTCCTGCCCATTCTTCTGATAAAGAACTGAGAGGTTGGCTGGGTCTGCTGAACTGAAGCAAAACAGCTCCCAGCATAGAAAAAGAAATCCACCCGCAGAGGGAGGCCAGCCGGTTCCCCAGTCCCTCCAAGCTTCAGGACCCTAGATTCCCAGAGCCATTCCTTTCCTTAAGCTCTCAACCTTGAGAACGGCGTCTTGGTCTGGGTAAGAGGCCCCTGGTGAGAGACCTTGGGCGCCCTCACCGCGAGCTTAGGCAGGGTCCTAGGGACAGGCAGAGATGGGCTCCAGCGGAGTACGACACATCCAACCGGAGAGCTCACGGTCCCCTCCATCTAAGCTATTCTCTCTAGCCTGCCTAGGTTCACCCCTCAGCGGGGGGCAACGAACCCCACCCCCCACTCCCTGCTGGTCAGAGAAACACGTCCCAGGCTTGTTGGTTTCTTGTTGGGAGGAAGAAGCGGGTCTCTCTTCTCCATTCTCCCTCCTTAGCTCTCTCCCTCTCCCTTCTGCGTGCGCCCCTCGCCTCCTGGAGCGCCTCCAGCTTGCGGAAGGCCCGCCGCAGGCTCCTCCCGTCGGATCTGAGTTCCCATTACGAGGGGCTGTTCCGAGACCCTCTGTCCCCCACCCGTATCCCTGCTGTCCCACTGCCAAAGCGCGCCAACCCGGCCCCTCCTTCTCCCACCCCCTTTACCGCGGAGCCCGGGGCGAGCCTGGGGAGCAGACGCAACAGATTGCAGAACGCGAGAGCGCGGAGCCCGCCGCCCCGCGCGCCGCCCGCCGCCCGGCCTGCGCCCGCGGCCTGGACACCCCTCCCTCCGGGCTCGGCGAAGCCGGCCATTTAGATGCAGCTCACAGGACGGCGGGTGGGAGAGCCGCCGCGGCTCCCCGGGCCCCTGTCAGTCTTCTTCCTTTCCAGGGACCGCCGCAGGAAGCGAGGCGGCGGGCGGTGCGGCCCCGCACCAGCCTGCGAGCCAGGGGCGAGGGAAGACACGGTTCCCGCGGACCCCAACAGCCCCCAGCCAAGCTGGCTGCGGGGGGGAGTGACAGGAGGGGCGGCTCAGGCATGATCTAGGGGATCCCTCGGATCCCTATAGATTTCCGTGGGCGGACACGCCCCCGGACACTCGGGTTTGGACCCTTCTTACTAATCAGGAGAGGATTGGAGTGATTCCCCAACCCCCCTCTTCCTGGGTCGGGCTCAGTCCCCAGGGCGGGGCTCGACTCCTCCGCTCCCGCCAAAGCGCTTGGGGGCTGGAGGTAACTCGAGCTGCGAGTCCGGGAATGGGGGTCCGCCTATCTCCAGTCTCCTCTGTGCCCCCCCAGCGGCGACCGCCGCATCTTCGCTCCCGAGTCCGCGACACTTACCGTAGGTGAGCAGCGCCGAGAGGCAGAGCAGGGCGGCGCCGCCGCGGCCCAACATCCTCGGGGCCATGGCCAAGGCGGGAGCGGGTGGCGGCCGAGGGGGCAACAGTCGGCGACGACTTGGCCCCCTGTCTGAGCTTGGTCACATCCAACTTAGGGCTGCCGTGGCGCCCCGCGGTCTCTGCTGAGGCTCTGGGGCCAGGGAGTGCAATTCGGGGACAGTTTGAAGGAAGGGGGCGTCCCAGGAGCCGCCGGCTACACCCTCGGAGCCGATGGGGGCGCAGCTCACGGCGGGAGGAGCCTTCGCCTCCCCGGCTGGTGCCCCCTGCAGGATCTGTGCGGCCAGGGGGAGCCGCACGTGCAGTCCCGGGGCCCGGTGGCCGCCGGCGTTTCGGGGCTGCCTACAGCCAAGTGCTGGATCCCCCAGCCTCGCAGCCCAGCTCGAATCCGAACTCGCTCGAGGGTGCAGATTTCCAACACATGCCCCAGTTTCTTCGGTTTCGGTAGGAAGCCCACATGGACAGCGCGGCTTCCTTCCTCCAAACGCCCTGCAGCAGCTCCAGCATAAAAATCCCTGGGTAGGTGCAAATGAATGATTTCTTTCTCTAAGAAAGAGAAAATCCGGGCAACTTTAATCCATCTGGAGAAGGAAAAGTTTCCGTGTAGTGCTGAGACCGGCGATGCGGGTCTCCACCACCCTCCGCGACGCCCGGACTGAATTCCCGAGGCGGGCGGCCGGCGGCTTGTCCGCTCGTAGGGCTCGAGGCTGGGCTCCAGCGCGCTCTGTCCAGTCTCTACCGGGGCCCGGGCCGCACACAGGCCGGCTCAGCGCCGCCTGCCCGGGCCGCCGCTCCGCGGCTGGGGCGAGGGTGGCGCGGCCGGAAGGGGCTGCCCCGTGGAGACCCGGCTTGGAGAAGCCAGGGAGACGGAAAGCCGGCCGATAGCCTGATGCGAGCCCTGCCGGCCTGGGGCTCCGACTCCAGACTCCAGGTCGTAAACGTAGTGGGATGGAGAGGGGCTCAGCAGCCCGCCGCAGCTCCCAGCCGCCCCCCTCTCCTCCCAGGTCTCGCTGTCTCAGCAAAGGGGCGCACTGCTCCTCCTCGCTCCTTGCCTTCCTCGGGGAGACCTACACAAACCTTGAACTTTTCCGGGGTTCAGAATCTCCGACGTCTCCTTTCTCCCCGCCGCCCCCGCCCTGCCCCCAGACGCCCGGTCGCCCGCTGTCTGGGTGCAGCCGGGCATCAGCGGGCGCTCTGTCTCGGAGTCAGTTGGGGCGAGCGTAGCGCAGCGCCCGCCAGGGTTGCGGGCGGCGCGACCCGGGCGCCGCGCCAGGGGCTGGGGCACCCGGCGCCCGCGCAGCCCTCGGCCAGGGAGGCGGCAGCTGGTATCTACGGGGCCGAGCGGAGAGGAGGTGCCGGCGGTGGGGCCGGCTCCCCATGGACGTGTGTGTGGGGAGAACCACGGAGCAGAAAGGAAGAGGAGGTGGGGGGAGCCACAGTTGTACGAAGCCGCCGCCGCCGCCTCGGCGCTCGCGCCGGCTGCTCCGCCGTAAATGACTCGAGAGAGACACACACTCGCGCTCGCCCGCCCTCCTCCCGCGTCCGGGATTCGGAGCCCACCCCGGCGGGAGCGGGCGCCGAGCCTGGCGCGCTCGCTCTCTCCCTCCTCCCAGGTTCCCCGTGGTCACGTGGCCCCGGAGCGCGCGGCCCGCGACTCGCGCACCGCCGAGACCCCCCCCTTCAGTTCCCCCTTCCCTGTCCACGTGTCCATTCCGCATTCCAGGCCTGGGGGCGCGCGCGGCTCCTTAATGAGGCTCCGGCAAGGGCGGACCTCGCCATTCCGCGCGCCCCTGCTTTACGTTTTATTTTTCCTCCCCAGGGCAGGCCAGCGATGGGGCCCGAGCGGGGCCCGCTGCGGCGGCTGCATTTCCCTCGAGTGGAGGCCACTGTAGCCACCGATGTCCTTTTTAAAAGGATGCACGCTCCCACTCGGGCACCGGAGGTGTTTTACAGCCGCCTGCCAGAGGCGCGGGTAGAGGGCACCCTACCCCCACCCCAGAGTCTGCGAAGGGCTTTCGGGGGCACTGGGTGGGGATCGGCCGAGCTGCCGCGCCCAGTCCCTCTTGGGCCACTCCGGAGCTCGCCGGCTCAGCTTCGTTTGGAGATGGGTCCTGGGGCGCAGCTAGGGAAAAGCCGGTCCTCTGCTCGGGAAGGGGGTGGGCGTAGAGGAGGGAACTTACCTTCCGACAGGTTGTTTTGCAAGCCCTTACTGGGACAGGGGGTGGGGGTGGGGTACTGCTCCTCTGTCGCACTCACCCAGGCACCTGCTGACGAGGGTGAGGGGTGGCGGGGTGGCGTTGTTTCCCACAGTCAGGCCCATTCCATTAGAGCGCAACCCAGATCAGACCCGACAAGTCAACTGTCAAACGTCAGCCAGGCATCGGATCAATGGCAATGATTTTACAGCATCGTGGGTATCATGCTCCAACCCCCAGGGGCCAGTCTCAGTCCCACTCTGGAGTGACAGGGTCTTCAAACCTACGGAGGTAGCTCTTGGTGGGGGAGGGGGGAGGCTCTTGTGGATTCGCACCCAACCGCACTGACTGTGGAGCTAGATAGGTCAGAGCAAGGCCAGCCGGGGGGCTCAGTCTCTGTCCCCCATCCGCCTAACTGGGTCTTTGACTTCTTGACCCCATGAGTTTCCTCTTCATCCAGTGAAGTGACATTTTCTTTTTGGAAAATGGGCGTGGGCGGTTCCTGGAAACCTCCCTCCTCCCTGGCTTCGGGATGTTGCTGCCAATGCCTCTCTGCTTGTACGTACCAGGGGCCTGCGGAGAGCATGAGCCGAAGGCGGCTTTCTCCCCTCCCCCATGTCACATCTGTCTGCAGCTCCGAGGAGCAGCGTCAACAGGGCTGGCCGGCTCTTGGAGGCCCTGGGGATGGAAGGTGCTGGAGTCGTCAAGGAAGATGATTCTCATTAGGCTCCTAATGCCTAACGGCAATTAATGTCACCCTTGGGCTTATTAACCATCCCAGTGAGAGACAAGATAGCAGTCAGGCTGCGTGTGGGAGAAGCCACCTCCTGAGACAGGAGGGCTCCTGCAAGAGGACGGAGGAAGCAGGGGGCTCTCCCACCTCTATCCCCCTCTGTGCAAGTGGAAAGGGCACAGGTCCTGTTAAGGGTAAGTCCAGAAGTCCAGAGAGGAGAGACACAAGTTTGCTTTTCTGAGCTGAGGACCCACTGCCCCAGTGAGGGAGACCAAGCTCCTCTTCTCCACTGATGTTGGCAGCTGGCAGGTCAGTGGTTTCAGCACACTCTCACTGGTCTTTTCTGGAAACTGAGCACAGTGTTCGGCTTCTCTCTACCTGCCCCCACCCCCACCCCGTCCCCTAGTTCTTAGATGATAAAAAAAATGAGCCTCCCTTTCCCCACTCTCTCCCTCCTTCCCTCCTTTCCCTCTCCAGCCCTTGCACAACAATATAGTGAATATCTCCAACATCATAGGCACTGCTCACGACAAATGAGCAAGACAGAACTAGCCTGTCCTCATGGAACCTACATTCCCGAGGGGAGGACACACGCTGCGCTTATAATTGATTACAGTTGTGATATGTTCTGTGGCATTCTGCATTTTTGCTTATCTTATGGAGGAGACTGAGGCCCGAAGGTTTTATGGTGGGGACAGCCTGCTATTTTTAGAGAAAGTAATTTTAACCCCGGGTTCTTCTGGTACCTGCTATGTGGATCTACCCTTCACGGACCGAGAGGCTTCTGCCAGGTCAGTGTGTCTGGTCATCCTCTGATCTTCCAAATGGTGGACCTCCCTCCCGCCCCAGGGCAGTGAAGGTTCTGCTGACCTGCTCCCCCCACCCCCATATGTGCCTGGGAATTAAATGCTCAAATTACTCCAACTCCGGTGCCCCATGGATCTGTTACTCTTGGCAGTGCCAGTTCTAAGACTTAGGGAGAAAGAAGGTGGCATGAGGAAGACACAGCCAGCTGCCCCAACTCTTCCAACCTTACATGTCATTGACTTAGAAGGGGGCTCATACCTTATCCCGGGCCTTGCCTACCACACCCACAGCCTGCCTTGTCTGCACTTGTGAGTCCAATGCCTGTTGGAACCCGGGTAAGGGGTCAGAGGAGCAACCCCAGGGGGAACCCAGGTTAGAGAGAGGACCTGGCACGTGTGTACTCTTCTGCCCCCAGCTGAGCACCTTACACAGTAAGGTGGTGGCACCTCCTTTCTGCTGTTTCCATTTTGTTAAAGGCTGAGTCTTTCTAGCTAGAGAGCTGGTGATGGTTGGGAGTTTCCTTGATCCTCAGCTCCTGGGTGGTGCCTGGAATAGCCCTAGGCCCCTGCCAGGCCTCCGGACAGTAAGTTGAGTTCTGTGTCAGCCTCCTGTGCCCTGCATTTATGCCCATCAAGGACCCATTTAGAAACTGACACCCACTTCTTCTTCTGCCTAACTCACCACTATGGTGGATCTGGGAACATTTGTTCTGTCAGCCTACCCCTGATTTTCAGGATGCCTGCCAACGGAAGATAGGACAGATTGTTGTGGGGCCTCACTAAGGGGAGCCCACTATTTGGGGGCTCCTGGGATCCCCCTGGAATTCTAGTCTGGCTCAAATGGAGAGTGGCTCAGATTTCGTAAGCCAGCTCTCTCATTTTACAGCTGCAAAAACTGAGGCCTTTTAATTCGGTCATTTCATTATGTACTTTTGACTTTTCAAAATTGGATTTATTGGGGTGATATTGATGAATAAAATTATACAGGTTTCAGGGGTACAATTCTACAATACATCACCCATATATTGTATTGTGTGTTCACCACCCCAAGTCAAGTCACCTTCCATTGCCATTTATCCCCCCTCTACCCTCCTCTACCTCCCCCTGCCTGCCTTCCCCTCCGGTCATCATTACGCTGTTGTCTGTGTTTATGGGGTGTTCGTTTGTTTGCTTGATCCCTTCACCTTTTTCACTCAGCCTCCCTACCTCCTCTCCTCTGACTGCTGTCTGTTCTCTGTGTCTATGAGTCTGGTTCTATTTTGTTTGTTAGTTTATTTTGTTCATTAGATTCCACATATAAGTGAAATCATATGGTACTTGTCTTTCTCTGACTGGCTTATTTCACTTAGTATCATACTCTCCAGGTCCCCCAGGCTGTCACAAAGGGTAAGATTTCCTTGTTTACGGCCAAGTGGTATTCCATGGTGTAAATGTCCCACGGCTTTATTATCCATTTATCTACCGATGGGCACCTGGGCTGCTTCCAGATCTTAGCTATTGTAAATAATGCTGCAATGAATGTAGGGGAGCATATATTCTTTCAATTAATGTTTCGGATTTCTTTGAATATATTCTCAGAAGTGGAATCCCTGGGTCATAAGGCAGTTCCACATTTAATTTTTCGAGGAAACTCCATACTGTTTTCCACAGTGGCTGAGCCAATCTGCATTCCCACCAGCAGTGCACGAGGGTTCCCTTCTCTCCACACTTGTTGTTTGTTGATTGATTGATAAAAGCTATTCTGACAGGTGTGTGATGATATCTCATTGTGGTTTCAATTTGCATTTCTCTGATAATTAGTGATGCTGAACCTTTTTTTCATATGTCTCTTGGCCATCTGTATGTCCTCTTTGGAGAAGTGTCTATTCAGGTCCTTTGCCCATTTTTTAATTGGATTTTTTGTTTCTTTGGTGTGAAGTTGTATGAGTTCTTTATAACTTTTGGATATTAACCTTTTATCAGAGGTATCATTGGTGAATATGTTCTCCCATTCAGTGGACTGTCTTTCCCCTACTCTTCAAAAGTTCACTATATGCCACTTTGCTTTTAGGAAACAAAAGCATTGGTACCGGTTTTTGCTAACTGAAAGATATCCGAAGAGGATTTTTGCTTTTTCAAAAAGGGTGGAAAGCAAAAAATAGCATTCAGGGTTTGTTTTGCAGTGAGCCAGTTATAGAGGCACTGTGTGCCCTGAGTAGCGACAGTGGCCCCCCCAAGCTCTTTCCCCGGGAGTAGCACTCAGCGTCTCAGCCTCGAGCCACCATTCTGTGTCTCCGAGCATCTGTGCTTCATCTCGATTTATTTCGTGCATCCGTTAGCAAGATGTGTCCTATGGTAATTACTTCTTTGAGTTACACTATTTCTCTTACAAAAGGTTTCATAGGAATCCTTTATTTTAGGATAGTGGGGGTGGGGGAAAGCCTGAACGTAGGTTGATTAAGACAGACAAGACCCCAACGGGGAAGTTCAAGAACTTAGCTCCACACATCCACATCAAGTGCCTGGTCATATTAATAGCTAACTGGGTGCTTTCTGGGTGCCAGGCACTGTGCTGGACATTTTGCATGCATTAGCCGGGTCCTTACGACAAACTATGAAAAAGATACTATTATTATTCCTATTTTCCAGGTGAGAAAACTGAGGTTCAGAGGTTAGTTTCTTGCCTATGGTCACACAGCTAGAAAGTAGCAGAGCCATAACTCAGGTCTGTAACCCACTTGGCCACTTTTACTGTGAGGTGTAAGTTCCTGGGATTATGTAGATGACAGAGCTACTGTGAGCATGATTGGAAAAGCTCATGGTCTCTGGGGACATCAGGCACAAACAGGCCATTCAATGCAGGGAGGCCAATGCTGTGGTGGCCAGCACAGGGGCTCTGGGGGCATAAGAGCCTCCAACCAGAGAGTAGTGTTCCCTCCACAGCACCAAATGGGGTGGCTCAGCCTCTCGCCTCCCTTTCTTCAGCACACAAACTTACACCTCCCTGCTGTTAGATATACACCCAGTTTAATACAGTTATGTGTACCTGTGGCTATTACAGTAACCACACAGCCTCTACCCTGCAGCTGGACCACTTTGCCTCCCCCTGCAGCCGATCTCCCAGCTCAGATTCTAGGACCCATACTGATTCTCAAGCCAGGAGAAGGTCTGCGGCTAAGGTGCTCAGGGCCTCACCTCTGGAGCCTCAGGCTCTTCATCTGTTAAATGTAGATAATCACACCAACCCCCAGCCACTTTTAAAATTCCAGTTAATGTATACTGATGGCTCAATAGTACTGGGCACACCTGCGTGCTCTGTAATGTTGGCTCTTACAATTCTTGAAAACACACTGCTCACTGTGGTCTCCTAGGTCCTAGATGATTTGACCCACAGCTGCTTTTCCAAATTCATTTCTTACCACTCTCCTGTTTTATTACACCAGAGCCACAAAGGCCTCCCTGCAGGAATATGTCAGGCACATTCCTGCCTCAGGGCCTTTGTACTTGCTGTTTCTTCCATCTGTCATACTTTCCCCTTGGACCTCGGTCTTGTTCCTTTACTTTATTAAGGTCACTACTCACCTACCACCTCCTCTGAAACACCTTCCCTGACCAGCTAATTTCAAATAACACAACCATCATTCTGCCCTTTGCTCTACCCTCTTACTCTACTTTGATTTGATTCATAGCAGTTGACATTTAATTTTATAACTTGTCTGTTACATCTGTCTCCTTTGATTAAATATAAGCTCCCCAAGGCCAAGATTCTTTTATAGAAACTGTTCACCAGGGTATCCCCAGTGCCCACGACAGTGCCTGGCATATGTGCTCAACAAAGTGGACTCATGGGATTATTTATGCATAATCATTTCTTTTGGTAATTGGGACATTGATTTTGGGCCTGAGTTCACATAAGGGAGCTGCCTGGCACCTCACTCCCCTGACCTTCCGGAACCTGGGAGTCACTGCCAAGGTCACCTTTATCCCTGATACTCCTGTTGGTTGTCTCAACTCTAATTATGCCTTATTCCCACTTCTTCCAGCTGCCATGCAAACCTTACCCTGACTTCTGGGATCTGAAAGCCTGTAGGATGGAGCCATAGACATTTCCTACTATTCCCAATGTGAATCCTCTGTCCCAGCCAGGCCAGGTGATGGCCACCAACATCTCCAGGGATGTCCGTCTCCACGCCAGGCTCGTTCCTCTCTCCACACCTTCACCCCTGCTGTACCCGTGCTTCATTAGTGCTCTTCTCAACCAATCAAGCTCCTGCTTATCTTAACGTTTCAGCTCAGGGGTCTTCTCTATGGAACTTTCCCAGACTCCATGTGATATGGTTACGTCACCTCATGGGAAAAGGGACAGGCTCTGGAGTCAGTCAGGGTTCAAGTCCTAATTGCAGCACCCTCTGCTCAGTTTCTCTCTGCATCTTGATCACCCAGCCTCACAACACAGTAAATCTTCCCCCGCATGGGATTGTGTTCTCAATTAGGGTTATAGATCGAAATCCATCACCTTCCTATTTTATAGATAAGAAACCCAAGTTCCAGAGAGAGCAAGTGACTGGCCCAAGATCACACAGCCAGTTCCTGACACAGACAGGAATATAACCCCATGAAAGGGTGGGCCTGGCTCCCTGCATCACAGTGTGCCCATCCCCAAAGTGTCACCACCTAGCTCAGTCCCACCATGGACTTGGACACCAATTTTTTCTTTGATGGAGGGAATGAGGCTCCCCAGATCATTCTTTTGGGGGTTCAGCCTTGATTCTGTGTGGCTGCTGGTTCAACTCCGACCTTGGACTCTGGTTTTGGTGATTACGTTTATGTGCTCATTCCTTCTCGCTTTGGACACTTCTTTCTCTCTGCAGCTTCCCTGACTCTGCCCACACTCTGTCCCTTCCCTGACTCTGCCCACACTCTGTCCCTGCTCTGTGGACCTATTAGGCTGTTTCCTGCATCTAAGTGTGCATAGGATTGTGTTGATAGGTCTGCCTCCCCCTGTAGAGGAAAGACCTAGGGAGGTAGGCTGTGTCTGTGTTTTCTCCACTGTTTGCCCCTCACCGGACATCTGTTGGATGTTCAGTTAATGATTATTGAATAAATGAGTTATTAATCACCTAGTCTATGTCTGGAGCTATGTTAGCTAAATAAAGTGGTTTCTGCCCTCAAGGAGATCACCACTGTGTGCTAGAGGTAAGTGGGCAGACACACAGTATTACAACATAGGGTGGCTGCGAGTGCTGCCCCATAGAGGGGCATCTAGCTCAGTCTATGTCATGAGTGTTGCAGGAAAAGGGAGGGCTTCTTGGAGGAGGTGAGCTTTTAGGAAAGACAATTTGGTGTAGGCTAGAGAGGAGTAGGGAGAAGAGAGAGGAGAGGAAGCTGTTACAGGAAGAGGGAGCAGTTTTTCTAAGGACCTGGAGCCAGGGGGAATACAATATGATCAGGACATGGCATCGGTGGAGAAGCGAGAGCTGGGAAGGGAGGCTGGAGAGGCAAGCAGACATTCCCCCTGCACACAGAGGCATATGCTTGTATGACATGCACTCCCAGGCCTATTCAGTTACACACAGCATTACACGTACAGGGTCAAAGCCGCTGAGATGCTTATAAAGCATCTTATCACCACATGCATGTGCACAGCCACACACACACACACACGCATATATTCTGCAAAACGAGTTGCCCCCCTGAACTGTCTGTTTACAGTCTTTCTACTCTCATTTCCCTAGAGCACTCTACCTGCAGTTCCTCATCAGAAAGCACACTCCCTCCAACCCCCTCCCTCTGCCAAACCCTGTCTCTAGCTGTCCCCTTTCCCTTCCTCCCCCGGCACATGCCGGCAGAAAGCTAGAACCGCACCTGGCCAAAGGGAGATTTGGACTCAGGCCATATGGACTGGGCTCGGCTCACCCGTCTTTACCTCCCCACCCCCACACAGCTTCACTTAATTCCAGGGCAAAGCTCTGATCAAATGTGCAGCAGAGAATAGAGAGGCAGAGCCAGAGAGAGAGAAATATAGAGTGAGCAGCACACTTTCTTTGCCACAGCCCAGCAGCTAAATGGCAGTAAACTCTCGATGTTCCTACAACTTTCTTGACTTCTCTTTTGTTAGCCAACTTGGCTGCCAGGTGCAGGTGGGAGAGGAAGAGCCAGGGACCCGTCTTCTCCTCAGAGTTTCCCAAACCTCTGTCTGTGACCTCACAGAGTTGTTGAGTGGCTCTGCCTGGTTCCTGAGGGTGGCAGGGCCCAGGATTCCTGCTTTGGATGGGGGAATGCCAGGCTGGCTGTTGGGGAGGATGAGAGGGGAGCCAGGCATGCTGGTGACTGGGGAGGAATCCCTCATACCGTAGACTTGTATGGCCATCAGAGGCTTTCTGGGAAATCTAGCGTTTCAGGTGGGAACGTGAGGCTCAGAGCAGTGGACAATTTGCCTGACTTCACACAGGGGACTCATCTCAGAGTTGGGATCAAAACCCAGGTTCTCCTTCTGGATCCCTCAAGATGGGAATCATTGCTTTAGTTTCCCGCTCCACCTCCTAAAGTGGATTCTCAGCTTCCTCATGTCTCACTCTTGGTATAAAACTTAATACATACCTCCTAGCCCTTCTCCCACTAACGAGCTGTACCTTCTCTGCCTTGGTGCCTTCTACCTGCTGTTCCCTCTCCGTGGAGAACTCGTTCCTCCTTTCCCACCTCCTCATGGTGCCTTTTCTGCAAAGCTTTACTCATTACTCAAGATGGAGTCAATCACTGTCTGTCTCCTAGTTAGAATTCACCTGGAACCAGCCTGCTGGGTTCAAATCCATCCAGGTCCCGTTTCCAGGTAAAGAAAGGAGGCTCAAAGAGGCTGAGCCACTGGTTGAATGACAGACACACAGGAAGGGAAACATAGCTTTGGAATTTGAACTCAGGTCAGGCCTGCTATCTACCAGCTGTGTGACCTCGGGGAACTCACTTAACCTCTCTGTGCCCAGTTCCTCATCTGAAAGATGAGGACATTGATAGTCCTTACCTCGCGGTGTTTAAAGCTCTTTGAGGCAGTGAGTGGCTTGCCATCGTTATTCTCCAGCCTGTTACTGTTTTTCCCCTGAGATGCAAGCCCCAAACGGTTTGCCTTTTCCCTTCTCTTTCTGGGAAGAGTGGCCTCTGATTTGTGTGTCTGATTTCTCGACAGGCCCCTTGAACTCGCTAGGCCTCCTGTGTGAGATAAGGAAGCGAAATGGGGCATGGAGAACAGCTCCAAGAAAAGCCAAATCAAAGTGACTTTTGTGGTGACAAATGCTTAATAATAACTTTACAAATCCAGTCAAATTACTATGAATAACAACGTTCTTTTTTTTTTTTTTTGTATAGATACCATTCCCGTCTCCCAGAGAACACACAGCTACAACCCTGAAATCCACCCAAAAGAATCATTAGTGGGAAAACAAGCTAAAAATAACCCCAAAGGAAGCATCGCCAGCTCAGAAGCAGTTCTTTGGAGGTGGGGGCGTCCACGGAACCTCTTCTGTTCCTTCTGAGGCAGTAGATTCTAATTTTTAAATTTGGAGTTGCTTTGGGAGGTGGATCCTTTTGCCTACCCCCACAGTCCCCCCTAGGTCACTGTCAGTATGCCCCTGGGCATCAGGCCTTGTGCCATCCTCTGGTGGCCCCAGGAGGGCTGTAACAGGCTGGGCCCCACTCCTGGTCCCGCTGCTGGTTTGGTTCCTCCCCTGTGGGACCTGGGCTCCCTTTCCCCTGTGGGGGCCAGGATCCCAGAGCTGGCGGGGTTGCCTTTCTGCCCTGTCCCAGGAGCTGGGCTGACCCAGGGCACTGCCCTCCACTGAGGGTCTCTACGCACCTGATATTCCGCTAGGTGCTCCACACACACAACCTTGCCACTTTCTCCTCAAGGCAGGCCCCATTTTCCAGGTAAAGAAAGGAGGCTCAGAGACATTCAGTCACTGGTTCCAGGACACACAGGAAGGAGAGTGTAGAGTTGGGATTTGAGCTCAGGTCAGGTTTGCCTGATGCCAAAGACCACAAATGTTCCTTTAGGAAACCTTGAATTGAGGGGCTCTCCTCTCAGAGCCCACCCAGGGGGTGCAGGGGGACACTCAACATGTAACAGAGACCATGTTTGCCCTGATGGTGTTTCCCAAGGCAGGTGTATTGTCTCTGCCACCAGGGAGGGCTGTGTGTCCCCTTTAGACCTGGAGCATCCCCTAGGCAGGGACCGTGTCTCTCAAACCGGGCTTTCCACAAAGCAGGTTTCTCTCTGCCCCATCAGGTTCCCAAGGGCAGGACTCCCTGCTCAGCCTGGGACTTCCCCAAAACAAAACTGTCCCCCTTTTGGCTGGAAGAGGCCCGGAGCAGGGGCCCTCTCTCCCCTCTCAGACTGGAGGCCACCCCATGGAGGGGCTGAAGCTGCCCTATCAGGCTTTCCTCAAACTAAGTCCCACCAGACCCTATTCTGGGTCTCCCTTGCCTCCTGCTTGCCATTTTCCTGGGATTCCAGAGTTCTGGCCAGTGACAGCCCCACTAATGGGAAAGGCAGAGGCATAAACACGGGGCTCCCCTGGGCGGGACCAAGGCTGTTTTCTCCTCCAGCAGAGATGAATGTCTGTCCCTGGGAAGGCTGACGGCTTTTTTCCCCAAGAGTGCCGCAGTTCCTCTTGATTGAAATGTGTCCCTGTGGTGATGAGGCCAGCTCCGGGATGGGGGTGCTTCTGGTCCCCTGCTTGGCCTGTGGGCTCCGTCCGTCTGGGGAAGATAGATGACGTTATTCCAAGCCAAGATGATGCAACCAAGGTCAGAGTGAAGTGTTTAATTGGAATGTCAGGGGCTGGGGCCTGGCTCTGCTGGATGATTGATGTCCGAGCGGTGCCTGTCAAAGGCTCAGCCACGCCAGGGGGAGGAGGCACGGGGGAGTCTGGGAGTGACCCTGGGGAGGCCAGGGTGGTGAGAGGCTGCCAGCCCCTGTCCATTCGGCATTAAGGGTATCCAATGGGCTTCTGCATCTGCCAGTGGCTATGCTTCCTGCAAAGGGGAAACTGAGGCACAAGGGGAGAGGATGATGTAATGGGAGGTGTTATTGGGATAGGACACCGGGGCTCCACACCCCAGCCTCAATTCTGGCTGACAGCTTGGTTTCCCTTCTGCTCTCAATCCCTTCTGGTCCCTTGAGTGGTCCTGACCCCTCCCTGTGCTGAGAAGAGGGCTGTGAAAGAGGGCGTGGTTGTCCCATGGCACAGACAGGACATGGCCCATTCTCTCGCCTCCCCTCACCCCTTTGGCTCCAGCCTGTTGAGGACTGGCTGGGTGACAAAGGAGTTTAGAAGCCATGGCCCCTCATCTGTGCTGGACAGAAACTCTTATTGTCTCCAGAGACTAACAGGTCACTCCCATGTGGGGAAAACTGAGGCAGAGAGCTGGGCTCTGTGTCATGCTTTGAGCAACCCTCTTATATTCATGGTGGTCCTGTCCCAGGAGTTGAGTAAGAGCTGGAGGTGAGCAGCAGGCAGGGCTCTGTCCATCCTGCCTCCAGTCTTAGAAATCTGGCTGCAGGCCGGTGCTGAATGGAATGAAACCAAGACAGGGGAAATGTGAGGTGTTCCCGGGTATAAATAGTTATGGTGAGTGTGCTTGCTCTCCTTGCCTGGGCGTAGGAGTGAGTCGAGGGAAAGAACAGGCTGGGGAGGTGGCCGGGGAAGGGGGGCTGAGGCTGCAGAGAAAGGAGTGACACACAAGCTTGGGGTAAAGTGGTATCTACAGGGGAGGGGCTGGAGGAGATGGGAAGGTGGAAGGTCTGGAGCCTGGATCTGCAGTTTGGGATAACTGGAAGGAGAAGGTAGGATCGAAAGCCTGGGCTAGCAGGGGGTGAAGAGAAGTCCCTGGGTGTGAGGTGGAGGGGGGCTGCTGTCTCCAAAGCACACCCATTGTGTTACTCCTCAGCAGAAGGCTGGATCCAGGACATTCTAGTTAGTTTCTGTGAACACAATCACCATGATCTCTATCACTACCATCACCACCATCACTACCATCACCATCACCACCATCACTACCATCACCATCACCACCATCACTACCATCACCATCACCACCATTACCACCATCACCATCATCATCACCATCACCACCACTATCACCACCACCACCATCACCACCATTACCATAATCACCATCATTATCACCATCACCATCACCGCCGTTATCATCACTGCCATCACCATCATCATCATACAACCACCATCATGATCACCACCACCATCACCACCACCATCACCATCACCATCACCACCACCACCACCACCACCATCACCATCACCATCACCACCACCACCACCACCACCATCACCATCACCCATCATTATCACCATCATCACCACCCTCGCCACCACCACCACCACCACCACCACCACCATCACCACCACCATCACCACCACCACCACCACCACCATCACCATCACCATCACCACCACCACCACCACCACCACCATCACCATCACCATCACCACCACCACCACCACCACCACCATCACCACCACCACCACCACCACCACCATCACCATCACCACCACCACCACCACCACCATCACCACCACCACCACCACCACCACCACCATCACCACCACCACCACCACCACCATCACCATCACCACCACCATCACCCATCATTATCACCATCATCACCACCCTCGCCATCATCATCAGGGTCATTATTACCACCACTCATCAGTCACTGTTCTTGTCTTTCCCTCCATTCCTGCCTGATACTTTATAGCAGTTCCACATTCTTTCTTAAATAAGAAATCAACCAGAGGCTTACGAAGTAGGCAGGGTTGCTCCGATTATCTTCATCTTACAGCAGAGGAAACTGAGGTTTGGCTATGGTCAGTACCTGCCCTTGTTAAACAGCGTGCTCCTGGGGAAGCTATCGCTAGAACTGAGCTCTGGTCCGCTGTCCCAGAGCTCTTCCTACCTCATCTTGCTGCTGGAATCGCCATTGCTCTCTCCAGCTCCTTCCCCTACTACTTGGCATCAGCATGACCTGGGGAGGAAGATTCCAGCTCTGATAAAACAAGAGAGGCTTTAGCCATAGTGACACAAGCCCAGGTGTATGCCCAGGAGCACGTCCCTTCCTCTGCTGGGCTCCAATTTCCTCATTTCCACAGGTACATTTTGGGGCCTGATGAAGTCTAAGGGCTCTTTCTAACCTGCTAGTCTGTGATGGTGCCACAGAAAAAGCCATAGAAACTGAGGAAGAGAGAGAAAAATGAAATGGAGACATAGGCCCCCGGGGACCAGGACGGAGACCCAGAGAGACCTAGGAAGACCTAGCAGAAAGGCTCATTAAGATCCAGGAAGATAGAGAAATAGAGACAAGAGACAGGAAGCATGAGGGGGACTGAGAGCAAGTCAGAGGGGACCGAAGAGGCCCAAGCCTGGGAGGAAAAGCCAGAGGAAGCAGCTGCTGTCTCCATGCAGGGCCCCTGCCCTGTTCCCCCGTGAGACCTGCCTAAGCCAGGGGCAGCCAGGTCAGCCTCCGGGTGCCTCGGAAGGCTCTGCTGTGTCGGCAGCTCCTGCCTGAGTGTGTGTGTGTATGTGTGTGCGCCTTTGTGTGTTGAGTTGTGGGTTTGAATGCTTTTGTTTGGGTAGCAGGAAGGATGTTGGGACTCCTCTCACGGCTTTCTGCCTCCTTATTGCCCGTCCCTCAAAGCAGAGAGGTTGCTGACTTGGCAGCCTCTGGCCTTGTCACAGAAAGTCCAGGAAAATGGGACATGGTGGAAGTGGGGTTACAGTTTAGGCTGCATTCACAGGGAGCTGGAATGAGCCTGCGGGAGCTCCCTACTTCCTTATAGAGAGTTGGGGTGGCTCAGTCCATCCTGTGAGGCTCCCTGGTCAGCTCTTGGCCATAGAGGCTTTGTGATACTGGCCTGGAGGCTGGGCTCAAGCTCAGCTCAAGCACCAACTCACAAAGTGGCCTTGAGCCAGACTCTGGCTCCTACATTCATGACAAGGTGGGGATGGGTGAGCTGTACTTCCTTCGAGTCTAGGAAATGGGCTTCTTTAGTGACCAGCTCCTACTAGTGTACCCTGGGCCCCAAAGCCCCTGCTTTCTGGGCAGAAGGATCAAGGCCACTTCCCTGTTGAGTGTTCCAGCAGGTTCTACGTGGCCAGGCACTCAGTGGGGCCAGCACTTGTATCTTCCCATCATTCTTTTAATTCACAAACCCAGCATTATCCCGTTCCTCTTTAGAGCCCTTCTACGGCTTCAGGAAAGAGGCCAAGTGCTCCCACCAAGGCCCCTGGTACAGCTGCAGCACTGGACCTGCAGGTGGCTGAGCTCCTCGCCACCCCTGCTCGGCCCCCCGCCCACACCAGTCTTGTCTCTGCAAAGCCCCCACTGAGGGGCAGCTGCAAGACCCACCTAGGCTTCTGCTGGCTGTATCTGGGGTAGGCCTAACTCGAGGGCAGACAACCCAAGGCTGCAGGGGGCTAGAGGAAATGAGGGAGTCCAGGAAAATGAGGCAGGGTCAGGGCCCTAAGGGGTATGCCCAGGAGCACGTCCCTTCCCCTGCTGGCCAGCACAAACTAGGAGGAGGCATGAGCTAAGAGGAAGGGAAGCTACATGTGGGAACCTTGCTGGGCCTGGGGATCCCCAGAGATCTCTAGCTCCCAGGTGAGACATTCTGTCTCACATTTCCTCCCATCATTCGGGGGAGGGACCCAGGAAAGCAACGCTAAAACACATGTCCCCTGCTCGCTTTGCACCCATTTCCCCAGCACACTCCTCTCTTCAGTTTTGCACCATATGCTGTAGCTCAGAGGCCTGTGTTCTCTGAACGCATCGTGCTATCAGCTGTCTTGCATGTGCTGGAATGCCCCCTCCCAGCTGTTCCCTGGGCTCTCATCTTTCTGGTTGCTTCCTCAGGAAGTTCTCCTGACCACCCCAGGCCTCACCTGCAAAGTCAGTCACACCCTCCTCTGCCCCACAGGCCCCTGTAATTGTCCTGAGGTGTTTGGTTCCGGTCTGTTCTCCCCCTTAGAGTGAGAACTTGCCAAGGGCTGAGACCTTGTCTTTCATTTCAGCACTCCCAGCTCCTGGCATGGGGCTTGGCAGGCAGGCAACATTGAAGTTGTGATGAAGAAATGAACGGCTTCAAAAGTGCTTGCGTTGGCATCTGGAGTATGGAGGGAGACTAGGCTGGGCTGGGCTGGGCTGAACTGGGTGGCCTGTGGATTTGGACATGGAGGTGTTCAAGATGAAAGGAGCATATGGGCCTGGAGCTCAGGAGCAGGTCTGGACCAGGGAGAGACTGGGGAGCCGCATACTTGTGGGAGATAGCTGGAGCTCTGGGGGGCATGCACGTGCTTGGGGAGAAATACTAATAAATAGGAAAACTGAGCAAAGATGGACTTGAGGAGGGCAGCCTGCCTCCTTCTCCAGCTGTGTGAGCTGGGGGCTGCCCACCAGCCCTTCTGGGGCCAGCGGCAGCCTTATTTTATGGACAAGAGGGATGCTCAGGATGAAGGTATCTGTGCTGCTTGGAACATCTCTTTCTTGTCTTCCAGTCCTTAGGTTTCGGTGGGTGACTGTTTTCCTCAGTGAGCATGCAGTCGAGCCACTGAGATGTTCTTTGGATCACCCTCTACTGGGTAGCCAGCCTCAGGTACCACCAGCGAGGGATGGGCCAGCCTCACTACAGGGCATGGTGGGCCTTCAGAAACTCATTGACAGCAGGAGGCAGGCAGGCGAGATAGGCTGAGGAGGGGGCAAGGCTTGGCCCAGCGGCGGGGGCCAGGGTGGACGATGGGAGAAACCGCCACCATTTCTGGAGTGCCCTTTATGTGTCAGGTGTGGTGGCAGGTGCGATATAGGTGCTATCTCTGTGACATCCTTTCTAGCAGGGAGCTTACCCTGTTTTTCAGATAAGGAAACAGGCACAGACAGGATATAACTGTCCCGTAGTCACATAGCATTAAGTTGCAGAGCCAGTGTTCAAATCCAGGCCTCTGGGACTTCAGAGTCCCTGTCACACTGGGAGGGGGTGTTTCCCAGGCCTGGGCATACTTGCCACAGAGGTTGGGTCCGGCTCGGGGGCTGTGGCTGCAGGTGCAGCACACCCTGTGGTATCTCGGCTGCTGCTTCCTTCCTCCTGTGGTCACCCTCGACACTGCTATCCAGTTATGTCCAGCTTCCCCTACCTATCCTTTCCTACAGGGTAGGATTACACTGCCTGGTCCCTCGAGTGGGGCTCTGTATTTGTTTTGACTCCTGACTTGTGAGCAGAATTGACACTTGTCACTTTCAGGTCCAGCACTTAACTGCCAAAGTGAGACCCTCAGGGTAGAGTGACTGGCAACAGGAAAAATGTTAGTTGCTCTGTTGTCTGGGGCTCAGTGCTGAGTGGGAGCAGAGCTTCCTGCTGACCAGTGATGAGGATCAGTATGAGCAAGAAATAATGTGGTTTTCAGCCACTGAGATTTGGGAGTTACTTGTTACTGCAATGTAATGAAGCTGATCCTGACTGAGACGTACCTTCTCCTTGTTGCTGTGAAAAGGCACATAGGCCAGTTTGCTCACAAGGCTCTGGCCCTGTTGGCCCTGCTGGTCCTGGGACCATCGCTCCCTGAGCACTTCTCAAGAAGGTCTCCACAAAAGCTGAATTGAGATCTTATGCTGCTTTGGATGCAGGACCTGAGAGCCAAGGTTTCTGGGAGCTTTTAGTTCCCTATAGATTGTTCCACTGTTTACAAAGACAGTTCATGCTCATGAATATGACTAATCTCTCTGGGGGAGACACAGTCATTTCCATTTCATGAATGGGCAGACTGAGAGCAAGAGGGGTGAAGAAACCTGGCCAGGCTATGGGTTGAGTCACAGACCTGGGAGTGGAATCCAGGTTCTTGGCTCTAGTCCTCTTGGGTTTCCCACACCTTGGACCACGAGTAAGGCCTAGATTCCTAGGAGAGAATGCAGACCAGAGAAGAGGTCTTGATAGTCAGTGAGAAAAGCCCCTGCAGATGGAAAGAGTGGAGTCAAAGGGAGAAAACGCCAATGTCACTCAAGGATCCTGGAGTTCATGTGGAGGGTGGCTGGGGAGTAGGTGGGCTGGGATGGCAGGGCAGGACCTGCTTTACTCTTCAATGACTCTGGAGCCGCCCTCCTGCTTTGCCCTAAGTGTAGCAATTTTGTGCCTCAGTGTAGAAATTTTGTGCCCAAACCATACAGTGGAGATAATAACAGGGCCTCTTTCATTTGGTTGTGATGAGGTTTAAATGAGATAATATATTATGAAAGCACTTGGAACAGTACCTGGCTCTGTTAAGTGCAAAGTGAGTATCTGCTCTTTCATCATCATTGTCACCAACATCTTCATCATCACCATCCCCACCACCACCACCTTTATCATCATTCTTATGACGTTGGACAAGTTACTTCCACTTTCTGGGCCTCAATTTCTTAACTTACAAAATGGGGACAGTAAATATATGTAAACTCCGTGGTAATTATAGGCAGAGTTTATTCTAAGTTCATGATCTCATTTAACTCTGACATGTCCCCCTTGAAGATCAGCTCATAAATAGCAGAACCGGGATTCTAACCCAGGCCATCTGACTCTAGAATGAGTCTTTTAACCACCATCCTATAAATTTTATCCTTACAGTTCAAAGTCTCCTAGGGGCTGGTGAGTTGCCTGTGAAAGATGGCATGTGATGCTTCAGGAAGTATCTAGGGCCTTTGATGAGTAAGCTGTGTTTGTGCTGGTATGCGTCCATGGGTGTTAAATGCTTATGTGTATGCATGAACTTGAGTGTGTAAATGACTGGGTATTTAGAGTACAGCTTGGCCCCTGCGAGAGATCATGTCTATGTTCCATGTATGTGTTGTTGCACCTGTGATGTTGTTTAATCTATGATTATTGGTCTCTGTGTGTTTAAGTCATATGTACATTCGGGGATGTAATGCCTTGCTAACTGATTGTGTGTTAACCAAGCTGGATGAACCACTGTAGATGGATTTGTAATGATATGTGAGCTTGTGGTCTGGTAGTGTATGTGATATGGTGTGGCCAGTGTGTGAGAGCGAGAGAGCTGGCATGCAGGGGGCTATCTGAATTTGTTTAGATAGGAGTAAATGGTGGGTACTGGGTCCCATGGGTGTGTGTTCTCATTTGCCTCTGTGTGAGAACCCATAAGCCCTGAGTGTTAATAATGTCCCCATGTGCTGGGTGCTGGTGTGTGTGAGTGTGTGTGTCAGTGGGCTCAGTGCCCTGTGTGAGTCTCTCAGAGCCAGAAGGCCGGTGCAGCGTGGGTTGGGGGAGCTGCGAATTAGAGGGTTTAAACAGGCTTCTTGACTGGCCTGGGTCCAGCTCTCCCCTCCCAGCCTCTGCAAACACTGCCTAGCAGACAGGCTGAGTTTTTATACACGTGGAAACAGCCCTCTAAATATTTACCCGCCAGCCTGGTGCAATGGGCTGCTTCCCTCTGCAAGCAGAGCCCCAGTGAAAGCTCAGCTCTCCTGCCACCTGCCCCTCCCTCGGGCTCAGCCTGGCATCCCTGGTGTCTCCCAGGAGGCACCGAGGAGGGAAACAGGAAGCTTGAAAGCAATGTAGCTGAGTTGCACCCATTTGCACGTCTCTCAGAGCTGCCTTCACCCCCACTCAAGTGAACAGACATACTGTGTTACACACTCATGGGCACTCACGTTTCTGCTCCTCACTCTTATGCTCAGGTACACATAGCGCTGCCTCTCTCCACTCGCTCTCACCTCCTCTCTTACCTCTTCCCTTCACCCTCACTTGCTCTCAGGCCCCCACTCCTCATTCCCATCAATTCAGGCTCCTTCTCTTCCACCCTCTCCAGTTCTGGAAGCTTCTTCTCCTCCTGCTCAGCCTCCTCTCGCCCTGCTCCCCCTGCTCCAGGCCTCTGTGAACAGCACCCCTCCCTCAGGGCCAGGAGGTCCTTGCAAGGCCGACCCAACCCTGTCCATGGTCCTGAACCATGCACGGTACCTCCAAGGCATTGCCCGCCTCAATCTAGGGACATTGGTGGGAACTCTTATCCAAAAGCTTTCAGGAATTCTAAACAGGCTGGAAAGAGTAAGTAGTAGGAGAAGTAAGACTGCAGATGTGCATGCATGTGCACATACGACTGTCTGTGAGAGACAAATGAGAGACAGAGATAAAGGGAGACAAAGAGGCACAGAGAGAGACAGAAAAGGGGAGAGAGAGAAGCCACTGGAAAGTCAGAAATACTGAGAGATTTTTAGAGAGAAACAAAGGCTTTTGTTTTGACACCTCTTTCAAGTGATCCTAGTTACTAAGAAGGCATCTCATTCCCCTCCGGGAAGTTGAGGAAGTGCGTGCCCCCTGATTCTATCTGCTGGAACAACAACTAATTAAGGGCAACCCTCAGATGTTGCAATTCCCTGCCAGGGCCAAGATTCACTTAAAAGGAGAGGCTGGTGTAATCTTGTGCCCAGATTTAGGATCTGCGACGTGGCCCCAGTGCCCTTCTTACTCCAGGGCTGGCATCGTGGCAGGTCACTGCCTTCCTGTGCCTTCCAGGCCTGCTATCCCTCACCTCCTGCCCTGAACAGGATTGTTAAGGTCAGGCACCATCTGGAAAAAACAGCTAGAAACAGGCAGACCCTCTGCTTGCTGCCTGACCATGTTTGACATCAAGATATGTCACTTGGCTCATGCTCCTCCCTGCATCCCACCGAGCTGGCTTCTCCCAGCCTTACAGGCTCCCATGGATCACTTTCCTGCTGCCTCGATCCTCAAGCATTTTGCTTGTGCGGGGCACTCTGCTGGGCACAGTGATCCCATTTAAGCTTCACAATCACCTTGGGAGGGAGTGGTTACTCCCTCTTTATAGACGAAGCAACTGAGGCACAGAGAAGTTAAGGGACTTCCCCAAGGTCCTCCAGCTAGTCAATGACTGAGCCAAGAGCCTGGCAGCCTCTTTGAACAGGGTCTCCTTGAGGGCTGGTGTGTCACATCTTCTGCTGGAGGCTCTCCAAGGGTGGCATTGTGTCGTTGTGAGACAGCTTGGGTTTCACAGGTAGGAGTCCTGGAGGTGACCCTGAGGGTTTGCACATGTTCTGTTGGGGTCCCCCTGGGGCTTCCTCATCCTGGCAGCCCCTTCGTGGGTTCTGGGCAGGAATACCCGGGGAGGTCAGGGAAGGGAGGAGGCAGCGGCAGCCCAGTGTGGGCATGCCAAGTGGGTTCAGCCAACCTCGAAATACCATGGCCTCTGGCTGCAGGCGCGGGTGCCCCGGCCCATCACAGCAGAGACTGCCTGGCAGGGCGGGAGCCCGGCTAATGGCCGTGTTTATAGCTCAAAGCATTATTAGCTCTTAGGAGTGCTCAGCCCTCGCTGTTGTCAACAGCTGAGCTTATTGATTGAGTGACTTGATGTTTTGGTTATTAAGTGCCTGGAGTGTCGGCAGATTTGGGCCAGCCTTGGCTGGGGGAGGAATATGTGAGTGGAGGGAGGCCGTCTGTCTGTGGATGCACTCCGGCCTTGCTCATTTGTTCGGGCCCATGTGTTGGGGTGATGGGTGCGTGTGTGCTCCTGCATGCTCGTGCTTCTGAGCTCAGCAGTTTTGGGACAAGGAATCTTGGTTTCTACCCCCACAATCACAGAGACGCCCTGGGGGATACTGGGATTTGGGTTTGGGAGGCCTGGCTTTGAATCTCAGCCTTATCTTTCCAAGCTGTGTGCTTGGGCAAATCCCTCTGTCTCTGGGCCTTGGCTTCCTTATCTGGAAAATGGGGATTAAAATAACACCAGCTTTGTCTACCTTTGAGATGGGGAATTAATGAAGTATAGCAGTTTGTACACTGTAAAGTGCTGCACACGTGCCAGGGAGTGTAAGTATGGTAGTATGAGCTGAACGGTGATGCCTTTATTAGGTTTATGTCTCGGAGGCAGGTTGGTTAAGTGGAAAATGAACAAGAAGAGGGACCCTGGGGAGCTGTTGGGAACCCCAGTTCTGTGGGACTGGGCTTTGTAGCTCATATTTTAGGAGACCACTGAAACTGGTCACTGGGAGACCTGGGTTCCGGGCCTGGCTCTGGCATCAAGGTGCTGTGCAGCATCAGAAAAGTTGCTTTCCTTCTCTGGGCTTTTCTCTTTATCAAAAGAGGAGCTCTAAACTCAGTGGTCTCTAGGCCCTTTTCAGCTCTGCCTTTTTATGCATGTAGAAATCACTGAGTCTTTTCCAGCCGTGTATGGATATTGGTGGGATTCAAGACTCTCTGTGTTCAAACTGTCCTGTGTACGTTTCACTGCACATGCCACAGGGTTCGAATGCCTCCGAGCTAGTGTGTGTGGGCGAGTTAACAGCCCTGCTTCCCCTCCCCAAATGCCTGAACACATGTGCCAGCCCGATCACTCCTTGTTAAGGCAGAGGGGCTGGGAAACCAGCTGCCTCCCTGGTCTCCAGCAGCTAATGGGGAAAGCCCATTTTAATAGCCGATAACAAGATGGGCCCATTAAAAGAACAAATTAACTGAAAACCCAAAGATTACTTCTGTTCTGCTGGTGAAGGGCCGTGGAATGGCAGCGTCATTTGTTAAACGAGTGCTCCCACCCCTGCTTCGCCAGGCGTAGCTGCTGTCAGGACAAGCCTGAGGATGTCCCCTCCCTCCACCGCCCCCCATTCTCCCGTGAAAGTGCTCCCTGTGCCCAGCTACCTCCTCAATGGAAACCTCCCTGGTCCTTGTGCCCCCACTAGAGGAAGCCCAGAACCCCTCCCTCCTTGCTCAGAGCACTGCAGGGCCTGGCTGCAAGGAGGCGGAGGCTGGTCTGCCTGACTCACATTTCAGCTCTGCCTGTTTTCCCCCTTTTGATTCTGCTCTCCTTTAGGGCAGCACCATTTTGTCGATCACATGGTTGTTCACACATTTAACCGATGTGTTTTGTAGGCCTACTGTGTGGCAGGTGGCATGCTAGGCCCAGTCTGTGCGCTAGAAGAAGGGTGGAGCTGAGAGGTGAACCCCTCATTCTGTGCAGAGGGCCCTGCCAAAGGGCTGGGAAGCAGGAAGAAGCGACAGGTCCTGCTTGGGGAGGTCACAGAAGAAGTGGCATCTGAGCATCCTCTGGCATTTTTCAGGTGTTGAAGGACTCTATGCAGAGGGACCATCGTAAGCATGACTTGCATGGGGCTCATTGAGGAATAGGACCTGGTGGAGGGCCTTGTACACATCAATGCTAAATTAATGTTTATTGGAAAATGAAATGTTCATGGAGTGCCTTTTATGGCCAGGCATTTGCAGGTGCCAGAATGGTTGCCTCAGTTTTCTCATCTGTGAAGCGGGAATAACAATATTACTCAGCTCTCAAAGAGACTAGATAATGAATGTGATGTGCTTGGCACAGTGACTTGCACATGGAATGATTGGGAGGGAGGCTGGGCCTCTACTTTCTTCCACCTGGGGAAGGCTGGTCTTTCTTTTCCAGAGCAGGAGGGAAATCAATCTGCGTGAGGCAGGAAGGCTGGCCCGGGTGGGCAGAGGACCAGATTTTGCTGCCGTCACGCAGGCTTCTGAGGGGATGCCAGAAGGAGTGCCATGACCCACGGGCTCAGCCTTTGAGGCCAAGTGGAAGAAAGAGGTCCTAGGTACAAATAACCTGGATAGTTGAGAGAAGCGAGGAAAAAAATCCATTTGGGGTTCAGATGTTCAGGCTTAGGACTCATCCTGTCTTGCTTAACCCATAAGAATGCTTTTCCATGTGATTCGATATGGGGTCGACATGAGGCAGGAGAGTGAGGGACACGAACTCCTCTGTGGCTACCATCTGCCTCTAGAACAAAGTCCATAACCCTGGGACATTTGAGGCCCTTTCTGGATGGCTTCCCCGTCTCTTCTTTCCTTACTGCTCCTAACACCTTGTACCCCATGCACACTAGGCAGTGGGTCTCTCCTTGCACTGGGCAGATGCTGTTCCCACCTCCGTGCTTTTGCACCTACTGCTGCTCCCGCCTGGACTGTCCTTTCTCCCATCTCATTGCAGAAAATGCTCACTCATTCCTTAGAGCCCGGCCAGATATGCTCTGCCCAGGGAAGTTTCCACCGCGTCTCCTTGGGGAGGATGAGTCCCTGCCTCTCTGGGTTCTTGTGCATTTCCTCAGTTTTAAGATGCCATCGATTGTGAGCTACACCATCGATTTAATAATAGCTTCTGGGGAGAAAGAAACCCTGCTTTAAATGTGTATATCCACACTTCAGAAATGTGCAAATGCTTCTGAAAAGTGTCTTTTAGAAACAGGGAAATTCAGTGGGTGCTTCTTTCATGGCACAAGGGCCACAAGAATGGACTCCATCCATCCATCCATCCATCCATCCATCCATCCATCCATCCATCCATCCGTCCATCCGTCCATCCGTCCATCCGTCCATCCGTCCATCCGTCCATCCGTTCATCCATCCATATTTATGGAGTTTTGTTCTAGGCATGGAGATGGGGCAGTGAACAAAACCAAGTATCTAACCTCAAATAGCTTATATTCCATTGAGAGAAGCAAGTAGTAAACAAAAACACAAAATCTAATCTAAATAATTTTAGAAGGAAGGTCATGGTAAGAGTTTTGAAGAAACACAAGGCAGGGTGGGAGTGACCAGGAATCGTTCTTTTATAGGGTGATCAGGGCCGCACTCTCCGAGGAGAGGACATCTGTGCAGAGATTTGAATGAAGGGAGGGAATGAACCACGTGGATGTTTGGTGAGGACCATTCAAGGCAGAGGGAATGGCAAGTGCCCAGGCCTCGTGGTGGCTTTGTCCTTGGTGTGTCTGAAGAGAAGGTGGGGTCCTGTGTGGCTGGAGTGGCTTGAGTGAGGGGCGTCGCTGGCACATGACAGAGCAGTGTGGTTTACAGGACCCTGAGACAAGGGAAGGTTTAGGCTTTTTATCCTAAGTGGGATGGGAAACAAAACATGATCTGTTTGCAGATGGGACCCCTATGCTTCTCAGGCTATCAGATTGTAAGTTCTCTGAGGGTAGAGAGCCCAGCTCTTAGCACGGTGCCTGGCATAGGAGAAAGGATCGTTGAGTGACTATTGGATGGCTTGTGAGCAGTCCCCTCCCTGGGTTGATAGGTCTGGGTGGGATCCCAGGGTCCTGGAGGGAGTGTGGGTGTGAAAGCAGCCAGCAGGGCCTTGGCAGGAAGGGCCCTCCTGCTGCAGTGCATGGGCCCCACCACCCCATTCCTTCTGTCCAGGCTCATCTAGAGCCTGGAGCCAGTGAAGAGGGGACAGTTCCCACTGACAGCCTTGTCCTTCTCATCTCTGCCTCCCCCATGCCCTCCAGAGGCACATCCGGAGTGGAGCAGGCACAGGCCCAGTATATGTTAAAGGGGTAACAATGAAAATACGAAGCTGTTATTCCACCTGCGTTGTTTTACAGTCCCCAAAACCTTTATCATGTTCTTATTTAATCTATACCTCCAACCCATTTGATTTTCTTTTTACAGATGAGGAAACTGAGGCTCAGAGAGGGTCAGGAAGTTGCACAACATGTGCAAGGAGAAGAGCCAGGACTCACAGATCTGATGCCCCCTCCCCCATTCTCTTTTCTTTCTACTCCGTGGTTTACTCTAGACTTCAGAATCGAAAGGGTAACGAGCCCCTTGGGCTGTGCACTTCAGTGCAGCTACAGGGACAGTGTTTTCTGACCCCGTAGTGGGACACAGGCCTGACAGACCGAAGTGTACTCATGGGCCTGGCTGGACATGAACGATGACCCAGGAAACCTGGAACCTGGAATGATCACTGTGAAACATTTCTGCTCTGAGTCAGGATATGGCAAGCGGCCCCTGAGGCTTGGAATTCGCCTCTGCTTCAGTCACAAAGGCCAGTGTCACCCTTCCTGGGGCTGTGGCTTCGTGTTGTGCTGCAGGCTCTCGTGGTCTGGGTGGCTCAGGTGTGGCCTGCCTTTTCCTCCTTGGAGGCTGCAGGCACAGGGGCAAGTGGCAACTTCTTCCCCGAGAGAAACTGTCTCGGCCAGGCTGCTGCTACATTTGTCCCCAGAGGCAATGCCATCTGCCCACCCACCCGAGACACCTGGGAGTCACCCCTCTGCCTCACACCCACATTCACTCACAGGGCCCTTTGACTGCCCCCACTGACGTTTCCCGGTGGCTGTGGCCGGGTCCCTCCGCCTTCCTGCCCCTGCTTGGTCCGGCCACCGCTCTTCCCGTCCCACCGGATCGCTGCAGCAGCCTCCTAATTGCTCAGCCCGGCTCCAGGCTCCCTCACCTCTAATCCGTTTTCCACACTGCAGCCAGGGCAAGCTTTCCGAACTGTAACTCTGCTCATGCCATCCTCTGGTTTAAAACCCTTCCCTAACTTCCCTTTGCCCTCAGGATAAAGCCCAGACTTTTTAGCCGGCTCCCAGGGTGCTTCTCCATCTGGCCGACATCCCCCCCCCCCCCCCCCCCCCCAGTCCTGATCCTGTTCTCCCATCTCACCAAACCTTCCTCAGTTCTCGGAACAGGCCGCTTCCTCTCTCGCTTCCCTGCCTTTGCACATGCTGTTCCCTTTGTCTGGAATACTATTCTCAGGCCAGCAACACCCCCATCCCTGACCTTCTCCCTCCCACCACCTCCCCAACGCTTAATTGCCAGTCTGGGCTCAGTTTCAAGAAACTGTCTCCGGGAAGTCCTCGCTAATCCTGTCCTTCACCTGGGCCTGGCAAGGCCCCTTTGGGAGCTCTTTCAGTGTATATCACATGGATTGGGATGGGCCATCTGTTCTTCTGTCCCCTTGGCAGTGAGCTCCTAGGTAGCAGAGATCTTGTTCATGTCTGTACCCCAGGTACCGTGGCGCCTCAATAGGTATTGGAAGGGTGAATGAATGGACGGATGCGGAATGTTTGCTGATTACCTATTAGATGCCCCAGGCCAGGCAAGCAGGACTGAACAAGCAAAGCCCTTTTCTCGTGGAGCTTGAGTGCTTGCAGGCAGGTCGTACTGTCTCTTCTTAGTTCTGAGGTTTGGTAACTTAGCTATTTTCTCCACCTGGAGGAATCTTTTTGGGTTAGGAAGGCAAGACATGAGTTAGGGCTGGAGTTGATGCTGGGGCCAGGCCCAGACCTGCCTGTGTCCTGGCGGCCATGGTGCCCCTCCTGAGTGCATCCTAGCCTTGAGGACAATCCTCCCCTTCTCCCGGCCCCGCATTTCCCTTCCTCCCCCTCCTGTCCCTCAGCTCTCCAGTTTCCAACCAGGCAGCTTAACTCAGGCCTCCCGGTTGGGCTTTTAATTTGGATTTATTGCTGGTCGTGATTGTATGTTAAACAAACTCCAGGCGATTATTAAAAACATGATTATCGTGGTTTATTGTCTCGCTAGGTCCTCGGTGGGTGTTCGGATGCTGAGAGCTGGCCAGGCTTCTCCGAGGCAGAGGGGTGAAGATCCCCAGAGAGGGCCCACCCTCAGTTCTGGCCTTGCCACGCCTCCTGGAAGAGGAAGTGGCAGTGGGGGCCCAGGGTCACTTCTGAAGGGGGTCAGAGGCCCCAGGGAGGTGCAGTGATGAGGCAGAAAGAACACTAATCTGGCACCTGGGAAGCCTATGGCTAATTTGGCCCATGACTTCTCTGGGCTTCGGTTTCCTTTTCTGAAAATGGGAGAGTTGGACCACATGACCTAGTGCTCTCAGGACTGGCACCCAAGTATCCATTGAGGCTGGAGGGACTTCACTTTGTTCTACAGAACTATTCAAGCCAGGGGCACTTACAAGGCATACAGAGTCTAGAACATTCCATCATGGGCATTGGATGAAGAGCCACCCAACCCAGTTATGTTGACACAAGGAATGTCCTGTGGGCAGGCAAGCTGCCTGCTCCCTGCAAGGTCACCTCTGGTTCGGGAGACCAGGATACACCCAGACAAAGGCAATGGCAAGATGAGGCCAGTGGAGAAGAGGGGAGGCCCTAGCCTGGGAGCCAGCTCTGCCATTGACCGGCTGGATGGTCCTGAGCAAGCCACTTGTCCACTCAGGGCCTAAGTTTCCTCTTCTGCAAAATCAAGGGGTTGACTGGTCAATGATTCTCAAACTTTAACAAATGAATGGTACCCCCCTTTTTTCTATACGGAATCTCCAGTAGAAGCCAAAGATGAAAGAGAGGAGGAGCGGCTTGGAAGTCAGAAGCAGAGAGCTTGGCCCACCCCCTCTCCCTAGCACCTGGTCTGCCTGTCTGCAACTCTGCACCATCTCAACAGCTCTCCAGGGCTTTCATTTAAAGTCACTGGGGCCTTTCCCATAGAGAGTGAGGACCTGCTTATTGCCTCATTGACCCTCCCTACATCCTGTGAAAGGGGAGGGCAGACAGGCTGTACCCCTACTTTGGGCCTCTCGTGAGGCCCAGATTGCTGAAGGGAGGCCTCCCAGAGCTGGCATTGAGCTCCCTTGGGCAGGGTGCCTCTTTTGTCTCCAGCCCTTTACCTCTGATCAAGGGGGACAGGGGCTGCAGGACCCCCACTGCAGCCCTGGATGCTCATGAAGCTGCATAGCCTGCCGGCCTCCTGATTCCCTCTCTCATTCCACCTCCACTTGGCTTCTCAGGCAACAGCTCAGGCCAATCCCAAGCCTGATGAATCTTTGATGAATTCTGAGTAAAGGCACTTTAAAAATTCAGAAAGGTGGGGAGGTGTTGGGACCAAGGGAGGCAAGATGATTCCACTTCCCATGTTGGTCACTTAATGAGGCCTGAGCCTTGGAGTGTGGGGCTAGGGGAGAAAAACAGGGCACAACTGAGCCACCCAGAGCAAGAGAGGCCACCACCCTGGAGGACGCATCCTGCTAGCCTTTCTGATTAAAGCAGAGGCAAATTCTAGAAGCAAACGATATTAAGAGATAGAAAAACCATCTAAGTCAACCTCCCTGCACTGTATGGAGGTACGGAAACTGAGCCTTAGAGCGGAAATACATGCCCCAAGTCACGCCCAAAGTTTCCAAGGCAGGACTGAACTTAGAACCCTGTCTTCCAGCGCTGAGCTCTGGATCCAATGCCTGACACAGGCTTCCTGATCTATAGTCAGGGCTTTGCATTTCAGTGCCCCAACCCTCCAGGCTAGGGGAACTGGGTCTTCCCCTGCTCCGTTTATCCCCAAACCCTTCAGGTTGCCTTTCTGTGGCTTTCATTTCATCTTGGCATCTGTCCCCAGAGGCTGTTTCAGCTCAGTTTTGCCTAGATAAATCCATGCCCACACTGGCTCAGAGTCTTCCCAGCTGGTGGCTGGATAGAGAGGGGTTGATGTGGAGTCACTGATCTGGGCTCCAATTCTGACTTTACCATTCCCTAGCTGAGTGACAACGGGCAAGTTACCAAACCTCTCTGAGGGTCTTTCCTTATCATTAAATTGGGAGATACTGATGACTAAATGAGACAAAAATGAGTGAAAAGGGAAGGCACAAGGTGGGTTCCATACATGCTGGTGGTGTCCCTTTCACCTTCTAAAGCCTGGCCTCCAAGTTCTGAGAAAGTTAGGACATTTCCTACTTCTTTGTTCACCATTCTCCTTGAATTCCTGCCATGATGTCCTTAGAAATCCACCTAACTTGGAGGCAGAGAGGGCTGCCCCAACTGCACAATTTAAGGGGATGCCATTCGTGTTATTGAACATTCAAACGGCACCTCCTGGAATTGTGCACAGTCTTTATGACTGTACGTGCTAGGGCCCTTGGCAGTGAGGCAGGCATGGAAAATCTGAAGCCTGCAGTTCTGCGATGGAGAACTCTGTTGGGTTTGTTTTTTCTCCTGCTGAAGTTCCATTCCTTTCTCTTGGCAGTGATACCTGTTATCTTGCCTGGTTCTTTGTGTATTTTGAACTTTACTCCCCAAACTGAGATTTCTACTCGGTTCCTATAATTTAGACTTCAGCTTCTGGAACAACTCCCTTTACCGTTGTGTTTTGATTTCCAGGCACGTAAGTTTCTAGAGACACATTTTTTGGTCTATTTCAATTGCACATTCATAGGACTTGTAAATATAAAGGAGGCCCATAAACTGAGAGATGCTGGGTAATGGCCTCAAAAACAATACATTTTATATCAGAACCTAAAGAGTAGGCCTTAAATCAGGCAGCTGGGTTTGCACCCTCCAAGTCTTCAAATTCAAGGTGAGATTCTGCAGGTGCTTCCAGGGGTAGCTGGAGGACCACAGTGCCCAGTTTTAGACTCGTATTTATATTTGGAACCTTACCACAGCTGTGTGACTTTGGACCCATTGCACAACCTCTCTGAGTCTCAACTTCCTTTATAGCAAAGTGAGGCTACTAATACCTACCCACCTCCGAGGGCTGTGGGACAGTGACTTGAGATGCTGTCTGCAAAATGACTGCCTTCATAAACACCCAGAGATGTTAGTTCTTGCTGCTCCCCCCATATTATGGAAGAGAGAGCGGACGCTCGGAGAGGCCACAGACCACTCCCACAGCTGGATTCACTCCAGACCTGCCTGACTCTGACATTCACGGTTGTCTCCTAGCCTAGTTTTATTGTACGTGTGCATTTTCTTTTTACTGTGCTAAAATATGCATCACATCATATTTACCGTCTTAACTATTTTAAGTGTACAGCTCAGTGGCATTAAGTACATTCACATGGTTGTGCAACCTTCACCGACATCCATCTCCAGAACTTCTTCATCTTCCCAAACTGAAATTCCATACCCATTAAACACTAACGCTCCATTCCCCGCTCCCTCCAGCCCCTGGCAACCAGCATTCTACTTCCCGATGAAAATGACTACTCCAGGTACCTCACGTAGTGGAATCATGCAGAATTTGTCCTTTTGGGACTGGCTTATTTCACTTAGCATAACGTCCTCAGAGTTCATCCATGTTATGGCATGTGCCCACATGCAGAATACGATTAAGGCTGAATACTTTTCCACTGTGTGTGTTTACCACATTTTGTTAATACGAAGATGTGTATTTGTGCATGTAATGAACCTGGCACCTGGGAAGTATAAGTCCTGTGATGTTATCATTGCTGGTATTTATTATTCTTACTCAGTTGCTTGACTGTTATAAGCACTTGCTGTAAAATACAATTCTTCAATAATTTAATAATGAATTGTGGGGCAAAAGTAGGTTTACAGTTGTTCATATGGAAACGAATACAATAATTGATAAATAATAATACAAGAATAAAGTCTGTGTTTCCCGTACTCACAACTGTGAACCTACTTTGCCTCACCCTGTAGTAATGACAATAATAAATACCCATAAAGTAGAGAAGTTCTTTCTTTTTCTCATGTCAAAATGTCCCTGGTACAGGGGGCTGGAACTCTGCTGGGCCTCAGAGCCACCAGGGGGGCTTGTTAACCATCTCCCTGAATTCTGATGTGCGGGAAAGTCCGAGCACTATTACCTGGTCTGTGACTCTTTTTCCTGAGTTTCTGGGAGCATGAGAGGACAGAGGAGCAGAAGCACTAGTGTTTCTGAGCAGCTTTCCTGAGATCACAGGCTCTGGCTTGGTGACTGACCCCGTTCTGACTTTCCTGTGTTAGACAAGCATTCCAGCCCTTCCTGGGGAAATGCCTGACAAAAGGAATGACCTATTTGGACCTGTGACTGGAACTCGGGCAGGCAGCTGTGACCCTCTCACCTCTGTCATCTCAGTGGGTCAGGATGGGATTTTTGGCTTGAGGCTGGCATAATTAAGAGCATGGGTGAGCAAGCCCAATGGGGGTCCGTCCATAATGCAATCTTACGAACTGCATGTTTGTGTTCCCCTCTCCGTTCATAAGCTGAAGCCCTCGTCCCCAATATGGTGTTATTAGGAGGTGGGGCCTTTGAGAGGTAATTAGGTTGTGAGGGTGAAGCCCTCGTGATGGGATTAGTGCCCTTAAAAGAAGAGACTTGGAGACAGATGATCTCTCCCTGCAGGTGAGGATACCTCGAGAAGCTCAGGCAGGAGGTCAGTCCTGGCTGAGACAGGGAATGAAAGCACTAACATCTTTAGCATGCCCTTGGCCAAACTCAGGACAGCCAGAGGATCTAGAGCAGGGTGGAGAGAGAGCATTTAAAGGGCAAATGGACGATATCTGATGCACTGGCTTGTGCATTTCCACCTGCCTGGAAATTGTTCTGCTCACTCACTCTCCTTGTCAGGCTGGCAACCTCCTACTGACCCTTGAGGACTCAGTCCAAAGTCACCTCTTCTGGGAAGACTTCCCTGATCTCTGCATGCAGAGCTGGCTACTGTTGTATCATTGTATCAACTGCACAGTTGTGACTGAGACCTTTGCTCATTCAACCCATTACCCAGAGACTTTCTTTGGGGAGGAGGGAGGCAGGCTGGAAATCTCAGGTAAATTTATTCATGTTATAAAGATGTAGCCAAATAGTACACCAGCATTTTAATAAAACGATTGCATTTTCATTCTAAGAATCATTTTCTGATTAAGAATCCTGTCATTTCTTGTGAGGCACAGTCGCAGATTTAGGCTGTAGTTTGTTGGATTGCTCTAAATTACCTAGAGATTTTGAATGTAATAATAAGATTTTGAATGACTAAAATTAGGCAGTCAGTATGTTACAAAATTCAAAATTTGGCATAATACCTTTCCCGTGCTTTCCATAATTACCTTCCCATCGTCTTCTTTCCCTTCTAGTCTTAAGGTCAGATGTCTTGGATAATGTTCCGTCCACGAACAGTCATACTCTTACTGAAAAAAGAATTATTGTGTCACTTTAAAGTTAATAGTTTTGAAAAAGAAAAAAAGAGAAAAGAGCCAGTGAAAATCCCCTTGTTTATTCAAGATGGTGTTTCTCCCAAACCTTGTCATGTTCTGCAAGTTCCACTCTAAATTCTATTGTGTGACTTTGTCACTGCCCAGGTATATGACATTGACAGGAACCAATAAACAGACCAAAAAAGTCAAATGATTGATGCCTGTGGATGGACATACCTTAAAATGCCCCTAAAACACCTGGGTTTGTCTGTGGGGTACTCCTTGGTAACAGGACCTATGTGTCGGGTACTGTGTAGGTATGCGTGGCGCCCCCTGGAGTTACAAACAGGAATAGCACCCTCCAGTGTCTAAGCAGCCTGACGTGCTAAGGTCAGTTGGCTTCTACCTGTGGACTTTCTTTTCTTTTCTTTTCTTTTTTTTTTTTTAAAGTAAACCGTTAATTTTGGAATACTTGTAGATTTACAGGGAAGTTTTACAAATGTATAGAGAGTTCCCATATGCTCCTCACCTAGCTTTAGGATCTCTCCTTGAGAACTACCCAGAGAGGAAATTTTCTCAGGTCCCAGCATCAGGAAGGCTTGTGCACCTGCAGAGCTGTTCCTGTGCTTTATTTTAAGGAACACTGTGAACTGTACAGCTTCGAGCGTTTCTCCTTTTGCACTGACTGCTGGGAAGCTCAGAGGCAAGTCTGTGGCTCAGTTCTGGGAAGAGTGTGGGTATTTTGAGTATTAATTTGACCCTTGCTTTCACCTGGTCCTTCCTATGTTATTTTATTCATTGACTTAATTTTCACTTTGTTTTTCTGTATTTAGCTTTGCTGACCTTTTCAAGTCATTTTTGGAACAAGGTGGAGGCATATATAAACAAAGAGACTATTTCCTCTGTTTTCCTAAGGTGCCTGGCACGGGCTTCTGTTCTAGCATTTATCACATTTTATTATAATTGCTGGTTGACTCCCCCACTTCTCTGTGACTGCCACCTGGCTTCCCTGTGCTGGATGCCTCTGCGTGGCTGGGTACCCAAGGTGGGCTGTCGCCTAGATCCCGTTTTTCAGACCCTGAGCCCACCACTGCCAGCTACATGGGCCCCCTCGCCCCCACCTACGCACACAGGCTCAGAGGCAGCCTTAGCATTTCTCAGCATCGCTCCCACCCTAGCGGTACCCTCTCTATGCCACTCTGAGGCACAGATGGTCAGAGCTGCCCAGCACTGAGGGAAAGAGAGTCAAGGACCAGTGAGCACTCAGTCAGGAGTCACCGTCACTGTCCTGAGCGGGTGGAGAGGGCAAGTGGGGGCGCGGACTGTCTCTTCCTCCTGCTCAGCCCCTGGGCCGTACCTCTCCCTCCCTTTCCCCTTGGCCACCCGGGGATGGGGTGGAGAGGCCACGTATGACCGATACAATCACAGGATCACTAGGTTGTCGGCTCAAGGTTATTCATGTCTTACCCAGGAACTCAACTTGACCTCCTTTACCCACCCTCCCAGCCCCCACATTGTGTAGAAGGGGCAACTGAGGCCCAGAAAGGGTGAGTGATTTCTTCAAGATCACTTCGAATTCAAGGCAGGTCTGCTCTCTACCTGGGGAGCGAGCTCTGTGCTCTGTGAGCATCAAGGTCAAGGTGAGCTGGTGGGGGAGTATTTCAGGGGTCAGGGGGATTTCCTAGTGCCCTGGGAACCGCCATCCAAGGGACTGGAAGGCTGGCCAATTATTGTGGGTAAACCCTTCCTCTCTGCTCTACCCCCTCTACACGCTGCTCCCAGGATTGGGCAGACCCTGAAGGTTTGTTTTGAAGGAGGAAAAGGAATGAAAAAAAGATAGTTTGGGGGGAGGGTGTGGAGGGAAAAGTGGGCCAGGGAACAGCTCAGGTGACTTCCCGTGTGAGGTGGGAGAGAGAGGCTGAAATGTCCAGAGCAGGCACCACAGGTTCTCATGCCTGCAGGGATCCTGCAGCAGGGCTGACTACATGGGGGTGGGGGACATTTCAGGGGAACACTGGTCCTCAACCTGAGTGTGTGCCTCCTCCTCAGAGCTACTGTCGCCATGGGGATGAGGCTGCCAAGTGGCAAATATTTCCATTTTTTATTTTCCAGGAGAAGTTGGAAATCTGATGTTTACGTGAAATCCAAATTTTCACATGTTGACAGCCAATTCAAAAATTTAAAAGCTCTTTGTGAATACAATGTGTAGACCTTGCTTGAATTTTGATTCAAACAAACCACCTGTAAAAAGACATTTTTTGAAGCAATTAGGGAAATTTAAATGCGTACCAGATACCAGATGCTAATGAGGAATTATCCTTCATTTTGTTAGGGTGATAATGTTTGTGTGGTTATGTTTTGAAAAAGTGTTTATTTGCTAGAGTGATGTGTTGCAGTACTTACGGGTGAAATAATTAGGTGTCTGGGTTTGCTTTAAAATCCTTCGGGAAAGAAACTTGTTGGGGGGATTAGGTGATGTGGGCTTGGCGAAGTGGTGAGCCTGGCTGATGGGTTCCTTCAGGTTCATTGTGCTGGTGTCCGCTTTTGGATTTGTTTAAACTGTGTTAAAAGACAAACGCTCTGTTTGGGCTGAACTGAACCTGTTGGTGGGCTGGCTGTGGCTTGGGCCACCATTTCTCAACTTCTAGTCTGGGCCTTTTGCTCACACAGAAGCCGCAGAATAGATACCAGGGTGTGAAGATATCCTAGAGATCACAAACCCAGGGGTTGGCAAACTACAGCCTGGAGGCCAAATCTGGCTTTCCCCCTTGGTTTTTTTCTCAATAAAGTTTTATTGAAACACAGCCATGTCCATCTGTTTTCACATTGTCTGTGATTGCTTTGGTGCTGCGATAGCAAAGCTGAGTAAAGGCGATGAAAACTGTATATCTTGGAGAGCCTAGAATGTTTATTACCTTATCTTTTACGGAGGAAGTCTGCTGACTCTGGCTTCAGGTCAACAGGCATCCAGCTTTAGTACAGAGGACCCTGTGCCGCATTGTTCAAATCCCGGGTTAAGTTGAGGTTAGAGGGCAAGTGGACCCTGCTGATGGTGGGCCAGAGGAGACCTGGGAAAACAGGTCAGGGACGGAATGAGGGCAGTCAGGCAGCATGGGAACTTTGGGTGCTTGGTCTGGAGCCAGCTGACACTCAGGGCAAACCAAGGACCATTCTGACCAAGAGGCAGTGTGGGGCAGGCAGAGATCTTGGGCTTTGGAGCTCGGCTGGTCTCATGTCCCACCCTGGTCCTGTCACTTAGTGCCATGGCCAAGTCTGCCTTAGTTTCTTCTTCTGAAAAATGGAAATAAGGGATGAACCTGTGTAGCCGATTAGAGGTACTGATTGAAAACACGTTGCAAACAGTAGGTGTTTAATAGATGGTAGACATTATTGTTATTTTATCCCTATGATGCATTTATTGAGCTTTTGGACCATAAAGGCTCAATGTAACTAAATTATATTGTTAACCTCAGATAGATCTTCTTAATAAAAGGAAACAAATGCGGATTATAGAGAATTCATACATTTGTTGAAGGTAAAACAAGATGTTTATTGATCTTTTAAGAGGAACAAAGGGTAAAATTGCATCTTTGCACATATAAAAATGATATGCCTCTACTTGTGAGGAACTAGAAGGTCACATTAAATGCCAACTGTAAATAAGGTTTTACATGCAAGGGTACGTATGAGACTACACCATTAATCCAGTTTAGACGGTAGTAGAAAGATTCTGGAAAGCTTCAAGATACATGATGGGGAGGCCAGGGTTTGGGGTGGTCGCTCCAGACTGCCCATGTGCATCATAGATCAAGGATCCGGATACCTGTATAGAGGATCTAGCATGGTACCTGGCATGCGTTAGATGATCAGCAAAAAAAATCTTTAGCCCACCGATTCAGTCATTCTTCCACTATCCACTGTTTGTCTTCTGTTTTCCCCAGCCTCAGATGCCCTGCATTTGGCCTACGTGGTTAATAGTTTGCTTTGTCGATTATGTGCTCTCTGTGCATTTTTTGAGATCATGTTTTTCAAACCTCAATATGTGTACAGATTCTTATTCAGTGGGCTAAAGAAACACGCTCCCAGGTGGTGCAGGATCTTAGGCACGCGTTCAATACTAAGGATGCAGATATCGAGCAGGGTCTCAGCCTTGGCACTATTGACATTTTGGGCCAGATAACTCCTTGTGAGGGGGCTGTCCTGTGCACTGTAGAATGTTAAACAGCATCCTTGGCCTTTACTCACTAGTTGTGACAATCTCCCAGGTTGTGACAACCCAGAGTGTCTCTAGACATTGCTAAATGTCCCTTGGGGGAAGAGCCATTTACCCCTGAGAACCCCTGGTGTAGAGAATGATTAATCCAGACGCGAGTGCAGGGTTCACGTCCATAGTCCCACTCATTGCTGGGTGTAGTCAGGCAGCTAGTGCCAGCGTTTCAGTGATGATTATGATAGTGGTGATGATGATGGTGGTGGTGATGATGGTGGTGATGATGGTGGTGATGATGGTGATGGTGGTGGTGATGATGGTGATGATGGTGCTGCTGCTGATGATAATGATGGTAATGATGGTGGTGATGATGGTGGTAGTGATGATGGTGGTGGTGATGATGGTGGTGGTGATGATGATGGTGATGATGGTGGTGATGATGGTGGTGATGATGATGATGGTGATGATGGTGGTGATGATGGAGCTCCTGCTGATGATAATGATGGTAATGATGGTGGTGATGATGATGGTGATGATGGGGGTGAGAATGACAAATATGTAGCTCCCACAGACCCTATGCCAGAGTCTGGTCTTGGCTTTCCCACCTCCTTAGGGCCCCCAAAGTCCTGCTTACCGTCTTCCTGCTTCCGCTCCAGTGGCATTCCTACCGGGCATCTTTGTGAGTGACAACCATCCTTTAGGGTACTCATGACACTGGCCCTGCTACAACCCACACGGAAGGGCAGGTGCTGTTACCTTTGCTCTGCAGATAAGAGAACTGAAGCTCTTCGGGGTGAAGTGAACTGTCCAGGGTCACAGGGCATCTGGGAGCTGGGGTGCTAGCTGATATGTCACAGCTGCCCCTGGGAGGAGGTAGACCTAGTCATTCACCCCCAGAGCCTAAGAGGTTGCCATCCCCCCTCTTTCCTTCTTGTCCCCTCGGTCAAGGGACCCTGGGATAGTAATGGCAGGAATTTATGGAGCACTGTATTATTCTATTATTCCTTGTGACAACACCTTGTTATAGACGAGGAAACTGAGGCACAAAGAGAGTTAAGTAACTTCCCCAAGGTCATAGAGACCATAAGTGGGAGAGCTGGGATTCAAACCCAGGCAGTGTGGCTCAGAACCCACATGCTATATTGCCTGTTGCCACTTGGAAATAGAAACTGTAGTCCCTGGCTCCCAGGCTGTCATTTTGTCAGCCTGGAGTCTGAGGACATGGTTACCAGTTGCCACAGACACCCAGGATGAGACGCCTCTGTCGGAGTGCGGCTGCTGCTACACCCAGACACTGCCTGCCAGTCGGAGGCCCCCCGACAGCCCTGCTCGGCAGGCGACAGCCCCTCTGCGCAGTCTTCAGAGCTTACTCAGGTGCTGTGACTGAGTGACAGATGCGTGGGCTTGTTAGCCTTGTAATGAATGTCCCAGCCCCTCTGGTGGGAGCCGGCCTGCCCAAGAGGATGGGGAAGAGAGGCAGCGGTGCCTTCTTCAGAAGCCTCCCGTCGTTGTCAGAGAGCGGAGGGAAGGCACCTGCGCGGGCAGAGAGGGCAGGGACGCCAGCTGGCTGCGGGGTTCCCGCCGAGGCGGAGGAACGAAGCAAGGAGCGCGCGCTTTTGACTTAGATCTTGAATCTCGGGTCAGCCAGTATCTAGCTCTGTCACTTTGGGCACATGACTTGACCTCGTTGAGACTCAGGCTCTTTGTAAAAGGGGTGGAGGGAGGTGCTAAGACAGGAGACTGGAGAAATCCGAGAGGAGGTGCTCGGCAGGGCCTGGGCCTTCAGTAAGAGGAAGGTGTCATTATCAGAAGACTGAGACTGTAAGTGTCACCTGAGCCGGGCACTGGGAGGTTTGTGGGACTTAATGAGGAGGTTGAAAAGTCATGTAATAGCCCAGCCCGCGTGGCTCAGCGGCTGAGCATCGACCTAGGATCCAGGAGATCGGGGTTCAATTCCCGGTCAGGGCACATGCCCGGGTTGAGGGCTCGATCCCCAGTGGGGGGCGGGCAGGAGGCAGCCGATCAATGACTCTCTCATCGTTGATGTTTCTCTCTCTCTCCCTCTCCCTTCCGCTCTCTGAAATCAATAAAAACATAAAAAAAGTCATGTAATAGAGCCCTATTGTGTTTGTTTATTCAAAATTCCTTTCTTGAGGAAGCAGCCTCCCTCTTTCCTTTGGAGAAGGTCCCCCTCCCCCTCCACGTAATGTTGGCTGGGCTGCTAATCCCAGGTTGATGGCCCGATTTGAGCCTCAGGTGGGCATGTGCCTGTCTACAGAGAATGGCCAGGAGGGAGGCATATAGCCCAAGCTGGGCCTATTCGAGTACCCCCTGGAATTTTATGTACAGACAGGAGGGCAGCAAACCCTTTCCCTGTCCTCTGAGAGTAATAAGCTGGATTTATTTACGCCTAGAAATATCTGAGGCATGGCACCTATCCCCACTTCTCTGTCTCACCTACTCAACCCCACAGAGAAGCCCGTCTCCAGCAGGAAAAGGCCCTGGACAGAGGCAGGCATGTTTATAAAAGCGAGGGAATGCTGACCTGGTGATCTCATTTAAGATGCACCTCTCTCCCCACGCAGACTTCTCCATTAAATGAGTCAATAAAGTCCCCTTTTAGCTTCAGCTATCTCGAATTAGGTCTTTATAACTTTCAACCATAAGAAAGCCGATTACTACAAAGGAGGTGTTCTGAGAGACTTGGGGTGAGCTGTAGTGGGCAGCCAGCTAAAGGCAGAGGGATCCACAGTCAGGAAAGGCTGTGTTGAGATGAACTTCCCATTCCATTGTCCTCTTACTTGTACTGGTTTCTTGCATCTTGCATGTCCTTTTATCTTAGAGCATGTTATAGCCTCCTATTGTGTCCGAGGGAGACTTTGGCAGTCAGGGCTGCAATTCTGAATCTAGACAGGCCTTGTTCAATGGGCCTTACCTATAGACACTGAAGGGTAGGCAGGACACATGTGGTCTGAGATGTAAACCCAGTGCCAGGAAATCAGTAGATGCTTGATTTGGACGCAGGCTTCCAAGTGCTCCTGGGCAGTGCAGTCACACACAGTGCCAGGAATATGAACAATGGCCATAGCTAAGCCAAGAGCTGGCCCTCCCAATCACGTCAGGAGAACAAGCACGTGAGGTGCTGTGGGGAGCTCCTAGAATGTCCCCAGGGTGCGTGGGGTGGATTGGGTTGGAGAAACTGTCGCTACATAAATGTGGTATAAATTGGAGAGGGAAACCCTGCCTTGGACTCAGGACAAGATCAGTAAAGCGGATTTAGGTTAAGGGTTAGGAAAAGTTGGAGATGGACAGGACGCTGTTATGGTAATAAGGAAAGGGGACAGGAGGACTGCTCTTTTTTTCCAGTATTCGCCAGAAATCATCCTAAATACTTTATAAACATTATCTCAGCTCAGCCTTCTAAGAACAACCCTGGGCCTCATCCATGCCGATGGGATTGTAAAAACAATGCAGCTGCTTTGGAAAATAGTCTGGTAGCTCCTCAAATAGAAAGTTACCATGTGACCCAGCAATTCTGCTCCTAGATATAGACCCAAGAGAAAGGAAAACACATGTTCACATAAAGACTTGTACACAAATGTCCATATTGCATTACTCACGATAGCCAAAAAGTAGAAACAACCCAATGTTCATCACCCGATGAAGGGCTGCATAAAATGTAGGATATGTATACATTGGAATATTATTAAGCAAAAGAGGAAATAAAGTACTGATACCTGCTATAATATAGGCGAGCCTTGAAAACACTATGTTACATGAAAGAAGCCAGTCACAAAAGACCACATTTTCTATGATTGCACTTACAGTTCTATGAAATGTCCAAAAGAGGCAAATCTATAGGGACAAAAAATAGGTTAGTGGTTGCCTAAGGCTGGGGACAGTCTAAGCGACACTGGTTTTTTTTTGGGGGGGGTAGTAAAAACACTAAAATTAATGGTTGTGGTGGACGCACAACTCTGTGACTATACTAAAAGCTATTGAGTTATATACTTTAAATGGTCAAATTGTACAGTATGTGGATTATATCTCAATAAAACTGTTAAAAACTAGAAAGTGTTTTCCTTAAGGAAGTTAGACATGGAAAGTAGAAACGAGGCAGGGGTTGTTTTTCATTAAAGTATTGTATAATGATTTAATGCTTAAACTGTGAGCATGTATAACAGAATAAAACAAAAATTAAATAAAAAATGGCATACTAATCCTAAAACAGGGAATAACCCTGTGAAGTATTTTTGGTGTATGTGCTGCTGATGCGAGCACAGCTTGTAATGTTTCAGCGGTCCTATTTTATAGAGAAAGAAGCCGAGATTCAGAGAGGGGTAACTACTTCACTCGGGGTCCAACCGCTAATCAGTGGAGGAGCCAGAATTAGAGCTCGGGTCAGTGGGATTCCTGCCGTTGGAACCACGGTCGGGGGCCGGCGTGGGAAGATCAGTGTGCTGCTCTTGAAAGTCCTCTTTGGGGGCTTCTGCGTGGGCCACGGATGGATGAAGTTGACGCCCTTCCCCACTCACCAACCCACGTAATGTAAGAAATGCCCCCTGCCTGGATGAAAGCCTCCGTACTTCAAAGGTTAGTGTGGGAAAGAGGGGACCACAGGGAGACAGGCCTGACTGGGACTCCAGTTTCACCTCGTTTCAAAGATTTTTCTTTCTGGTTTCTGCTGCTGCCACCTTGCTGGCCTCGGGGAGGTAATGAGACTTCAGTGGCACTCTGGCCCCACCCTGGACAAACAGCCCTTCCCTTGACACCCCATAGCAGAGCCAAGGAGAGAGCAGATGATCTTTAATAAAGGCTGGAGAGGACCTTGACTCTGGACGGTGGAAAGCAGGGCTGAAGAAGAGGGGGGCCCAGCTGCTTGAACTTGGGCAAGTCATGTCACTGTTTCAAGCCTCAGTTTTCTCATCTGTACAAGAAGTCCTCAGATTACTGGCTCATAAAAACTCAATAAAGAGCTCAGGTAAAGGGTCTGTGTGGTTGTGGGCACCTGATGTCCTTATGTCCTTATGCCCACAGGACTGGGTATTAGGGGATGCGAGATGGAGGTCAGGACATTTCCACATTTTGGTCCCCAAACTCTTCTTCTTCACGTGTCTAACTTCACTCCTGTGTATCATTTCCTAGAAATGGTTTGGAGACCATCTTCCTGGGTCAAGGGACAGCCCTCAAGAGTTGGCTCCTATCCTTAAGTACTCACCGGTCGTTGCTTTAAGGTGGCTACCACGCATGGCTGCATTGTCCCCACCTGAGACTGAGGTCCTCAGGTGCAGGGAAGGCTTGCTCCCCAGCCCATCCCTCCTGGCCAGCATTGTGCCTACCTTGCAGAAGGGACTCAAAAATAGATTCAAGGACAGGAAGAAGAATGTTAAAGCTAAGAGAAACCTCAGAGGACACCCAATCCATTAATTCTGTTTATTTTTAACCTCAAAACCCTTTCTTCAAAGGGACAGTTTATGCAGAGTTCCAGTCTATATATAGATAACAGCTGAGCTGTTCTGACCACGGTGGGTGTGGGGCTGGGCCTCTCCCTTCTTCGGTCTCTTCTTTCCAGTCATCTCTGTGGAACCCTTACAGTGGCAGGTAACAGAGTTGGAAGCCCGTTGATCACATCTCAACTGCCCATTTTACAGATGGGAAAACTGAGGCTCAGACAGGAGGAGTGGGTTGTGACTTGCTGAGAGTCACAGAAGGCACAGAGTTGGGTTTGCAGCTGGGATCCTAGCTCTTGCCTGTTCTCCTTGCTACACACATCTCTCCGCAACCCCAGGTGTTGTTTCATTTAAAAAAAAAAAATATCTTTATTGATTTCAGAGAGAGGAAGGGAAAGGGAGAGAGAGAGATAGAAACATCAGTGATGAGAGAGTCATTGATTGGCTGCCTCCTGCAGGCCCCTCACTGGGGATTGAGCCCACAACCTGGGCATGTGCCCTGACCAGGAGTTGAACCGCGATCTCCTGGGTCGTAAGTCAATGCCAACCGCTGAGCCACGCCAGCCAGGCACCCCCCGGCTTTGAGTGTGGTTTGAGAGCTGCAGGTGTCTGTAAATGCCTTTTTCTCTCCAGCAGTGCTGGCGTCCCGGGACTCACAGGAACAGCATTGCTATCATGATCACGTTAATCATTAACGGGGGAGGTACTGGGGTAGAAGAGAAAGGCAGAGGTTTGGGAATTTGCCAGGATAAGTCAGGCTTTATTATCATCACAAACTGACACAACTCCTACCTCTTCAAAGGACAGCTTTCTCCCAGGTGGAAGGATCCATTCCTCTTCCATTCTCTCTAATCCCTTCCTCCTTCCCTGTCTTCCTCTTAGCTTTCTCCCTTTATTCGGCCATTCACCAAGGCAAAATACAATGGGCCTTTAGTTATTTAGTTGTTTCTTTATTTAAAAAGCAGCCACTGTGTCCCAGACCCTAGGCACAGAGCCTCTACTGATAAAAGATGCAGGCCTTCCAGGAGAATCCAGCCTAGGCCCAGGGAGAGGCTGGTAAGCCCTTGGTTACACTGCGCTGTGCTGGGTGCTCCACACCAAGGCAGACGGGGGGGTGGGTGGGTGGCGGGGTGGAGTGGGGGGGGGGGCTTGGGTTTGATTATGCAGGATCGTTATGAAAACTGCGTTTTTCCAGCCCCAAATCAGGACACCTGGTCTGGCAAGAGCAAATGTACCTAAGGGGATAGCAGAATATGGAATATTTGGTCACCAGAATTCTGGGCTATTTGGGTGCCTTAATTGTTGCATTGATCTCAATTTACCTGACATCACAGTTATTAGGTGGCGAGTATATTTCCAGGGGCAGATATTCTGGCTGCCTATGACTTTTAATCAGAAACCACTCAGAATCTCTGTTTTCACTTCCTTCCTTAATAAAAATCTGGGAAATTTTAACCCCTCTTTAAAGCGAAAAGAGTTGAGTTTTAGTCTTTATGAACCCCGCAGCTGGTGTCATGCCCTGTGACGTTGTTTTTGTGTGCCTAACCAGCTACCAATGCCCTCTCCGGGAGCAGGGCTCTAGCTCCCCCCTGCCAAGACAGGAAGTTCCTTGAGAGCAGGAATGGAAGCTTATTTATCTTAATTTTTCTATCCTTTCGATTGTGCAGTATAGTCCTTAGAATGAGGTTAGGCTTAGCCAGGGCTCAATGAATTGAATTATTGAGTAGATAGGCTTGTGATGGGAAATAAACAAAAGAACCAACCCCCTGTGATTCAATGCTGTTCAACTTGTCACTTGCAGACTAAATTGCAGCTCCCTCAATGGACAGGGAAGGGAAGGAACAGACACGGGGAGGGAAGGATGGGCCAGGCGCTACATCAGGCACACAGGTCTGCCTCACCCTTCCTGCATTCCCGTGAGGGAAGGGCTCTTCCCGTCCATCACACATGAGGAATGGGCTCAGGGGGGTCCGGGCCCACCATCGAGGAAAGGGGGAGCTGCGACGAGGCCCACAGCCTGCCTGTCCCCAGTGTGTGCTTTTCCTACCAGACAGCGCCGTCCGGGTCAATGCTGCTATGACTCCTCTCCTTCCCTGGCCCCTCAAGGTCCCTGGGAACAGGCTGCAAACCCGTGACCTCTTGACCAGGCGAAAACAGTGGCTATGGAAACGACAGCCGCTGTGACCTCTGCAGTCGCTTTGTCTCCCTACTGGCCCTGAGTTTCTGAAAGGCGGCAACGTAACTACCTGACCCGGAGCCTCTCAGCCATCAGGACCTCTTTCACCGCAAACGTGCTTCTGGTTACAGGAGGGCATTTTGTTTCTTTGGTCTTTCTCTCTGTGTCAGCATCTGGCCTTAGTGTATCTTCAATTCTTGCTTGTTGAAAGATGAAGAAAGGGGGCCTGGCTTGAATAACTGAGTCATTCTGGCTTAGACTGGTTCTCAGCTCTCCATTCTCCCTACAGTGGAGGCCCAGCCCTTGCTGATCTGATTTCAAAGCAACCCTAAAGGTCAGGAAGGAAAGGGGGGGGGGGAGGGAGGGAGGGAAAGAAGGAAGGAGGGAGGGTAGAAGAAGAGGAAAAGGGAGACAAAGACCAGCAACCCCTCTTTCTTCCACCTTCCTCTCTGCCATGTACATTTTCTAGGAATAGATGGTTACCCTGGGGGCTACTCTTTGCTACTCAAAGTGTGATCCATGGACCAGCAGCATCAGCATCCCCTGGGAGCCTGTTAGAAATGCAGAACCTCAGGCCCCACCCTACACCTACTGAAAGTCAGAATTTGCACTCAGCAAGGCCTTCATGAGATTTGTGCACATTGGATGTTGAGAAGCACTGGGTTACAGGAGGAGGCTGTTGGAACCTCCTCTGTTCCTCTAAGAGGTGAGTCAGGTTTCCTCCACATCATGGGAATGGCACTGGACAGGGTGCGAATGCAAGAACTTCAGGAATGGAGAGAGAAAACATCAGGGGAAGAGACTAAGAGTGACGATTGTCATTGTCATAGCTAAAGTTTATCAAGCAATTACTAAGCACCGGCCACTTAACATTCACGGTCTCATTTTATCTTCACATGAGCCCCATCAGGAGCTGTCACCATTAGTCCCATTTCAGAGATGGGAAAACTCAGGCTGCAGTGATGCAGCAACTTGCTGTGATCACACAGGGAGACTAGAATTCTGAAATGGACTCTGGCTTCCCTTTGTCCGTGACCTTGGCCAAACTACCTTAATCTCCAAGCCAGGCTGCTCCCTGCTCCAAACCAGAGAGAACGAGGCAAGCAAGGAGAGAAAGAGCAGACACACAAGACGACAAAGGCCTTTGGAGTTGAGATGCCCTATTTCCAGTGCAATAGAATCATTTAACTGATAAACATGGAAGCAATGTCAAGATGGCAATAAATTGCCTCGCTATCAAGCTAAGCCTTTATGCAGCATTCAAAAGAAACTAATTAAAGGAATTTTTCTTTAAAGTATATTTGACCCAGACGTTTCCACATCAGCCTAAGAAGCCAATCCAGTTTGAAAACTTGGTGTGAAGCTTGAATTATTAACGCACACATGAAAAACGGTAGTGCACGTTTGCCTTAGAACATTTTGGGGACTGGGAAGGATTAAACGCATCTCTTGAGAATCTGACCAGGAGCAGGGGTGGGGGTGGGGTAAAGCCGGAGGAGGCTGTGAGTGTGTGCGTGTTTGTGTGCTTGTAAAACATACATCAGAAAACTCGGCGCTTTATCGGAACTCCGGCGTTCAGATGACTGAGACAAATTTTAAAGAGAATTTTTCACAGCTAATGCATAAAACATGATGCCCACAATTTCCCCTCTTTAAACAGCTTTGTTAAATAGTCAGTTGAATGGCATCTCCCTTGCCGCCTGAATCCATTAGGGAATCGTATTTATACAGGGAATTTCACCGGATCGTCTCAAACAGCTTGCAAAACATCATCTGCTCAGCTTCTTGGCGCCCTTGTGGGCGCTGTATGAGTACCCCTGGCTTCTGTTACCTCCCTCGGTGCGGTGACAGTGGCTCCATGAAAAGTCGATTTGGCAGAACCGGTGTCCCAGCGAACGCCTTCCAGGAGAGCTGGTGCGGGCCTGCACCGACCCCCGCGGGCCAGGTTGCTGGGATCCAAGGGGATGGGTGTGAGAATGGGGCTGCTGCGACTCCCGCCATCACTCCCGCTCACCACGCAGATGCACACCGAGCTGACGCGGAAACTCCAACAAGGAGAGAAGCTTGTCTAAATAATGATGGTAATAATCTGAGTAGCTAACGTGTAATGCTTCATGCACAACGGACACTATGTGACACCGGTGCCATGGGCCCAGGCAATCCTTGCGAGCCTTCCAGGTGCTTCTAGTGTCATCCCTGTGGCATTGATGAGGACACTGAGCTCTAGGAAGGTTAAATGACTGGCTCAAGTTCTACATTAGGACTCAAACCCACGTTTGCCTGGTTCTGTCCATACTCCTATCCCTCACTATAGACCACGGGACACTGGACTTAAAGAGGCAGCTTTGTAGAGGGAGCAGGTGGGGCATGGGATGCTACACGTGCAGCTACATGTATGTAGTCAGCATGTGCATTCAACAAATGCCTCCGGTCTTGTTCTTTCTCATTCAGTCCCCAACACTGAGACAGAAGTAATGTTCATTTTCCCCCTTAAAATAACCTGCGTCTGGTTATGCGAAGCAGCTGGCATGGTGGTTGGCATGTAGCAGATGATCCATAATGTTGCTTCTCTTTTCCATTTGCAGTCCACGCACACAACCTTGATTTCATGAATTAATATGTTTCTTCAAATCACGCTCAAAGGAGAATCCTGAGAACATGGATTGGGCAGGAGTATGGCAGTCATCAGCAGAAACCATCGAAAGCCGAGGTAAGGTGTGGAGCAAGAAAGGAGCGGGGCCTATTGGGTAGTGTGGGACAGACAGAGTGGCGGGTGGGCGGCAGGGTGGCGGAAATGAGGACCCATCTGATGTTCTGCTGTGGGAATGCTGGTGGGCTGACTCTGAGTCGAAAAATCACTCATGGCCCCAGTGCGGCCATGTACTGGGCACTGAAGACCTCCAGAGGGCGCTATTGCCACCAGCCAACCTGGGAATGGCAGTCAGTGTGACCGTAGGCATGGGCCTTGCAAGCGCCGTTTACTGAGCTCTCTAAGAGTACAAGCATGTATTGTGGGGAATTGGAGAATACACAGGGAAGATTGGGACTGGTTTGGGCTAAGGGGAAATCAAAGAGGGATTTTTAAGCTGGGCCTTGTTGGTTAAGTAGAATTTCAACAAATGGGAAATAGGCAAAGGGAAGGTCCAGGTGGCTCACTCTTATACCATCCTCCCTGTTCCAGGATGCCTTCTGACACCCCCCTTTTCTCAGCACTGGGCTGACCATATCCTAACCTCCACCACCCCTTTCTGAAATGGCTCCAATCTGTTGACTCCCATGGTGTCCCGTCCCTGCTACATGGCAGAGTTGCGTGGAGGCCTTGGAGTAATGCTCCCAGTCTGCAGAGGTGGAGAGCCCAGTGGCCCAGGAGTACGCGGGTGCTTGCACGTTGTGAGCACCCACAGGGTGCCCTCCTTTCTCTGACACTTGCAGGGACACAGAAACTGGGCTGCCATGGGGTCAGCAAGCAGGGGCGGGGCTGGGTCTGCCTCCCCCTAATCCCATTCCAAGGTCCTCAGGGGGACAGGAACCAGTGGGAGATGCCAGGTTTGCCAGTTGTTTCCCTGTCTTAGCTCCCCCCTCTGCTTTCGAAGGCCCTACAGGCCTGTCCCCGAGGGGGGCCCGATTTGCAGCTCAAAGGCCCTATGGAGGCGTCGGGAGCAGCCCCACCTCCGCACGCTCTGTATGAGCAGCTGCCTCGCCCCCCTTCTCGTCCAAACCCTCTGGTTGCTCTCTATGCTCTTTTGCCGCGTTATCACTCCCGCCTGTTATCTCTCTCCCTGGAAGGCTGGATGCTCTGTGCATCCCGCTTCCCGTGCAGTACGGACGACTCTTTTCATGAGCATAATCCTCGTGCTAATCCAGTGCTCCTCTCCGAGGGCCCCGGCGCACGGTGGGCTTTATCTCAGCCTCCTCCTGGATCCACTGGGGGGGGGGGGGGAAGGGGCGGAGGAGCCTCTTCCCATTTCACAAGTGGGAAAACTGAGGCAAGAGGCACTTGGGCTCTGCTCCTCTGCCAGGAGCCCAGGGCGACCCACCAGCCCCCTGCCCTCCCCTGGGCCTGCCTCGGCCTTACTGGCCTCTTCTCCCCACAGCTCAGTCCTCCAGCCCAGGACCCTTAACTCGTCCTACTGGACCTCTGGCTGCTTCTCTCTGCTTCTGCCCTGCCTTTGGCAAGCTGAAAAAGTTCCCCTCCCTCTGTCTGCCCGGACCCCACAGGCCTGCAACCTTTCTTTTGGTTCTTTGCCATCTGTCCTGCCTGATTCTAGTGGCCCTGGGATTGGGGGATCCCACACATTGTCCAAGGGGCTGCTTAGTACTTTAGCACTCAAACGGGGGTGTGATTCTGGAAGCTTCTGAAATCTTAGGTCAATGTGTCAGTGTATGTGTCCATGGGAATGTTTCCAAGGAGGGCCCACAGCTCTAACACTCTCAAAGGGTCTGTTACTGCAACAAGGTGAGGAGCCACTGCACCAGCCCTGCGGTGATGGGGGCCACCGGGGCCCACTGCCCATGCGGACAGGGGAGCTGTGTCTTGTGTGGGGGCCCTGTGGCCTCTGGGGAGGGCAATTGTCAGGCTATCCTGTCTCTTAGACTCTAGCTCCTCCTTGGTGCTGCCCCCCATCTCCTGCTCTAAACAGCTGCCATCTATACTCTCTCGGTGACTAGCTGCTGGCACTCACGTTGGCATCTCCCTTTTGAAATCAATTTTTCCTCTGTAGATGCCCAGAATCGTTTCTGGGTCCTACTGAAACCAGTGCTACTCGAAGTGTGGTCCCTAGCCCAGCAGGCTGAGTAGCACTGCCTTAGACTCAATCTAGACAGTTCCTTCTGTTTCCCCAACTGCTCCTTCCCCTCCATGTCCATCTGTGGGGATCCTGTCCATCCCTCAAGGCCCAGCCCCAACACCACTTCCTCGGGGAAGTGACCCTGGAGGGAGCTGTCCTTCTGGCTGCCCTAGTACTGGCTTCCTCCCCGTTGGTAGCACTCAGCCGACTTGACAGGTAGATGGTGTTCTCTGCCCCCAGCGGTGCTTGGCACACAGGGTGGGGGGGGGCTCAGGAAAATGCCCAGTGCGTGTTTGGCCCGTCTCAGCGAGTAACAGCTCACTCTTACCCTCAGTCGTACCCATTTCTTCAACAAGCAGGTACCAGACATTGTGCTGGGGACAAGACAGTAAAAGGAACAAAGTGTTGCCCTTACAGAATTCCCAGTCGAGCGAGAGGAACAGACACGAGGACAGACACCGACGCTGGAGTGAGTGAGAACTGCTCTGTTAAGGGTGGAGGGTAGTTTCCGAGAGCACATCACAGGCTCAGGAAGGGCGGCCCCAAGGAAGCGGGGTCTGCGTGCGACTTGGGGATGGAGTTGTCAGGGTGTGGGGAGGAATGAGCACTCAGAGTACGTGTGATGAGTGGAGAGTGCCACGTTCCAGCGCGGAAGGTATTTCAACCTGGAAGAAGCACAGGCTGTGGCAGGAGAAGAGGGAAGACGTGAGCCCAGATCACAGGCGGGGCAGGTCAAGGGGGCCTGCCAAGTCGTTTTAAAGAACTTGAACTTCATCATAAGGGCAGACAATGGGGAGCTGTTCTAGTTCCTCTGCCTGTGTAACAAATTACACCGAAGGATAGGGATATAAAACAACCATCTATTATGTCACAGAGTCCGTGGGCCAGGAGTTGGGTCAGGGCACAGCAGGGATGACTTTTCTCTGCTCCTCGATGTCTGGGGCCTCAGCTGGAAATCTCAAAGGCCGGGGGCTGGAATCTGTCTTGAAGTTGATGCTGGTGGCCTCGCTATGTAGGAAGGGTGGACTTGAGTCCAGACGTTGGCCCTTCTGTGTGGACTCGGGTCTAACTATGTCTGGGGTTCCCCTACTGTGTGTCGTTGTCTGTCCTAACACCCTCTTCCTACAAATGTTGGCTGATAGCCACCTCCCCAGGAAGCCCTCCCTGATCTCTGTGAATAGGACTGACTACCTGTTTTCTGTGCCTGGAGTCATTTATCTCCTTGCTGGCCTGGGACTTCCTTGAGGACAGGAATAACATCTTCCTCACGTCTGACTCCCTACTGCCTGGTACATAGATGGCAAGGTTGAAGTGGCTCCTGCTCTTTGGCTATCTTGGCTGAATTGGCCCTTTCAAAGCTTCATTCTACCTGCTTTGTTTCTAAGCTCATTTGGATCAAATATTCATTCTTATTACGGGGCCTCCTTCCTTACCACATGCTCCCTCTCCTGTCCCCTTCAACTTACTCTCTGCAAAGCAGCTAGAGGGATCTGTATCAAGCTTAGGTGTATCAGATCATAGCCCTCCCCAGCTCAGAACCTTCCTATGAATATTGTGGCTTCCATTACGAGTGAAATCCACACTCCTCCCCACAGCCTGCATTCTACCAGGTCCCATGTGATCTATCCTCTGCCTCTCTTGCTGACCTTATTTCCCAGCACCCCAATTCTGTATTCTAGTGACACACTGGCTCCCTTTCAGCCTTAAAGTGAAACACTCTATTCTGCCTCAGGACTTTGCATTTGCTGTTCCCTCTGCCTGGAATGCTTTGCCTTCATGTCTCTTATCACTGAGAGCTCAGCTCCAATCCCACTTCTTCAGATTTTCCTGAACCCTCCTCTAAGTGGTGTCCTCACCCCAGTCACTCTTTCTCCCAGCACCCTTTCAATTTTTTTCACAGACATTATGATCTGAAATAATCTAGTTTCTCTAGGTGTTTACCTGACACTGCTGATCTGCAACAGCATGCACGTTTGCTCAGGGCAGGGGCTTATCTTGTTCATGGCTACACAGGGCATTCAGAACAAAGCCTGACACATATATATTTGTTGAATGAATAAATGAGTGGAGACCCATTGTATAGATGGGAAAATCTAGGCACAAGCAGCCTACTGACTGAGGAGTCTGTGGCTCTGGGCCTCAGGTCCTGCTGCTTCTCCCTGCTGGGGCTCTCCTCCTTTCCTTCCCACCCCTGCTCCTGTGCGATGTCAGGAGCACTCCTTGTCCTCAGAAGCCCAGGCTGGGAAGGGTTGACAAGCTGGAGAATGCAGGCGCGCAGCCACCCAGCTGTTCCAAGAAGCAGGAGAGATCCTGGTCCAGGGGGAGAATTAAGCTCCCAGCTTCAGGGGGAGGTGAGAACAGGCAGTTGTCTCAGCCACGTGGAGCGGGAGGGAGGCCTCTCCCGGGGTTATTGATGGATCAGATGCAGAGCTGCAGATTAGGCTCCGTGCAGGCGTGCAGGCTCCGTGCCGCCCGGCGCAGAGTGGGGGGCCCCGGGAGGAAAGATGCTCGCCAAGGAGTGGTTGGCTGGCTGGCTCGCTTGCTCCCACCCCGGGATTTATGGTGCTGCCCTTGAGCGGGAGTCTCTGACGGAGATACATCGGCCTGCTTATCTGCTGGGAGTGGGCCCTCCCGATGAATCTGAGCAGCTCCTGTCGCAGCCACCCACGAGAGGCGGTGGGAGATCTACAGCTCTCTCTCCTGGCCAGAATCCCTCTCCGGCTCAACGGCCAACAACCATTTAGCCAGGAGAGAAAGGCCTCAACCCACTTGGTCCCTGTGCAGTAATAATGCTTGGTGGCTAAGAAGGACGGTGCTACACATTTGTCTGTACCCAAGCTCCTGGGAGAACAGCTGGCTGCCATTAGTGGTGGCCCTGAGTGGCTGCAGATTACCAGCTGCCCCTTCGGTGCTGCCCACTCCCAACAGCAAATCCTGCGATGGACCAAACGCAGAACTCCGGGCCTCGGAGTGAGACGGGGGACTCGTGTGTCTTGGGGCCCCTTGCAAGTGCCAGGCATATGCCACATGCCGCATAAGCCCCAAGCCCATCTCCTTAATACCCTCGGTAGCCTGGAGGAGTAAACAACATTAGCTCATTGGCAGATGCAGACAGACCCGGGGGAGGAGGCAGGAGCTCCACTATTGAGCTCCACGTGCATTACGCTCACTATTTAACATTTACAGCCACCCTAAGAGGCGATGATCGTGACAGAGTGTTAGCGATTAGGAGCTAAAGCCTCCACGAGAGACAGTGGGGAAGAAAGGACAGGGGCCTACTGGTTGTGCCCTCCTGTGTACAGACACTCAGTTAGTTTTTTCATGGGCCTGGTCACCATCACAGCCAGTGAGTAGGTATGAATGAAAAACTGGGCTCAGGGGTTTGGTAACAGTGGGGGTGGGGGAGGGCTGAAGTTTTTCCTCTCTCTGCATCTCGTAGCTAGACTGAGAAGCTCCTTTGGGACCACACTGGACTCATTTTCTGGTTCAACATAAGGCATCAGCTGGTGGGGGTTGGGCACGACGATCTTTATTTTAAAGATCAGGGACCCAGTACCCTGTATGCCACCCCTCTCCTGCTGACACCTCCTCCCTGCAGACACCCTGCCTACCAGTCTTCCCCAGCCAGGGCTGGACTGGCAGCATGTGGGAGGCCTCCCTAGGATGTCTCTATCCCTCGCTGGAGCCTGTCAGACTGTCTCCGTCTTCCTCCTGGCTGCCTGCCCTGGGAGACGCAGGGTAAAGACACTTTGATCACAGGAGCCCTGGGGAGCTGCAGCCAGTGAGGGAGAGAGAGAGAGAGAATGTGTGTGATATTTTCATCCGAAGCCAGATCAGAGATTCCCGCCCGCTGTGGTTTCGCAGGACTTGGCCCTGTCAGGCAGTAGTGACCATGCAGATAAAGACAGGAGAGGTAATTAGATCCCTGGGCAGGTGTCCCAGGGCCTGGCTGTCATCCCTCTGACACAGTCATCACTTTTTGGGTGAAGAACCTCCTTTTTACTCCAGCTCACTAGAGAACCTCGGAGCTAGAGGCCCCTTAGGGATCACTCCCCTTGTGACAGACGGGGAAACTGAAGCTCAGGAGGAGAGCAACCTGCCCAGGTCGCATGGTTGACCAGTGGCAGAGCTGAGGTTGGGGCCTGGAACTCTGGGCAGCGCTCTCTCCATGGCAGCAGAGAGAGTGGGGAAGTAGTTAAGAGCATTGCTTTGGAGCCAGGCAGGCCTTGGTTCACCTGTGGACCCAACCCCAGGCTGACTGCTCTGTGACCTTGGGCTCCTGTCTCAACATCTCTGCTTCCTCATAGGATGCCTGTGGACAAGGACTGCTGTGAGGCCTAAATGAGACAGGCACCTGCAAAAAGCTCAGAAATGCTTACTGTTACCATTGTGGGAACTTCAGGTACAAGCAGAGTTGACAGGGAAGGACGGATGGAGCCGGGTGGGGGTGGGGGAGATGTAGAGGCAGAGTGTGGAAGGGGCAGACAGCTTCCTCCCAGAGCAACTGGCCTAGTTAGGGACCTGGACTTCTTGGTGGTGCAGGCTCCTAGGAGGATCGGATATTTGACATAGACGATCTCATGTAATCCTCCTAACAACCCTATTTTGCAGACGAAATGAGAAAACTAAGATTCGGGGAGGAATTGTTCCCATTTTGCAGATGAAATGAGAAAACTAAGGTTCGGACAGGTTAAACAACTTGCTTCCGTTACAGTTAGTGAGAGGCAGGGCAGGATTCGAACCCTGGTTTCTTTGGTTCTTTCCATTTTGCCTGGGACTGGCCTCATTTTCTAAGGGTGCCTTTGCTTGCAGGGCACAAGATGGGCAGCTGACTTGGTTCAAAACAGTCTAAGAGGCTGGACCCTACCCCACCTTGGCCTGTCTGGGGCCCCCATCTCTGGGGCTTCCTCCTGAGCTAAGCTGTGTCCAGTTTTACCCAACAGAGAGGGCCAGCTCCCTGGTCCTCTGGCCTCAGAGTGGCCCACCTTGTCCTGCTTCGCTTCCATGGAGACAAGGGTTGACTTGACCCAAGTTGGTGCTGAGAGAGGACGCCCTCTCTCTTTTCCTCTGCTCCTGCCCGCATTGTTGATGTTCCTAACTTAGGTTAGCACCGTGGCTTTGCCTGGGGAACAACACAAAATAAAACAGAATGGCGTTTATAGTAAATTACTTTAATATTTATGGTGCCGTGTGCCCTGTTTCCTGACAAAGTAACTCTATTTAGTTTACAAGTGGAATTTTTCTTTGGGTGTTTTAGTTCCCGGTCCCCCACGCTCTTACTTCACCCTTCACTGCCCCTCCTTTCCTGCCTCCATCCTCACAACTGAATTAGAACCTCAGAGGAGCCACTGAACCCCCCTTCCGAGTTACTGCAAGGAAACAGGGCCCAAGGAGGGGAGGTGCCTGGGCCAGGTCATACCAGGCGTTGGTGGCTGGCACCCGGAGGCAGGACTAGGTTCCAGGATCTCTCTCCCACGGGTCTTGCAGGATATGCAGGTAGCAGTGGGCTCAGCCCAAGTTTGGGGGGCACTCTTCTAGAGTAAAGCAGAGGCCCAAAGGCCAGCCCCCAGACTTACCCCCAACTCCCTTTCCCTAAAGCCAAGGCAAAGCGTGGGTGCCTGCCCTCCTCCCTGCCCCCAGGTTGTCCTTCTGGGAGCCACTATCTTTCTTCTTTCTTCTCAGAGCTAACACTTATTAGGGAAGGAGGTCCCTTTGAGGCCATCTTTGAGGTTCTTGGCCATTTGATTTGTATAAAATGGCTGGGATGGTGGGATTGCACCCCCTGATAGAATATTGACACATTTAAAAATTTGCTAGAATGGGTGGAAGGGAAGAGAAGCCTGGAGCAACCTGATTTTCCTGGAGCCTTGGAGCCCCCAGGGATATCCTTGTTCTCCACCCATCTAGCTGTACCCTCCATTCGCCCATCGCCAGGGAGCTAATGCTATTTGCTAGGCATTAGGTGAGGTATTTTAAACCCATGCCCAAGTGTGCCAGTGGCATCAGTGACACCTGGGAGCTTGTTGGAACTGCAGACACTCGGGCCCCACGCAGACCTGCTGAGTCAGTCTCTGGTAACAAGATCTCCAGGTAACTGTACCTCAGAGCTGAGAAGGGCACTTGTAAACCACACTTTTCATCTGCACCATCCCCATATCACAGATGCAGACACTGAGGCAAGGAGGGGAAATGGCTGGCCCAGGTAGTGCTGTTATTAAGCCACAGGGCTGGGACTCAGACTCTGATCTTTTTAAAAAATTATTTATTTTTTAATATGTTTTTATTGATTTCAAAGAGCGGAAGGGAGAGGGGAGAGAGAGAGAGAGAGAAAGAGAGAGAGAGATTGATTAGTTACCTTCCATAGGCTCCCCGATGGGGACCGAACCTGCAACCCAGGTATGTGCCCTGACCTGGAATGGAATCGACAACCTTCCGGTGCGCGGGACAACACTCAACCAACCGAGCCACTCCAGCCGGGCAAAGGATGACTTTTTACCCCTCCCTCCACCCCTCACTGTGCCTAGCACAGTGCCTGAGGCAGAAGGCATGATGGGAACATATTAAATGAGTGCTGACACAGAGCAGCTCCATTGTCACCCACCTGCCACCATCCTCTCATGTGCCACCTCTTCTGCTCCCACCTTCTAGGGAGCCTGTTTTCTACTCTCTTGCTTCTCCCTGTTTCTAGAAGCCCTTATCCTCTTGCTGTTTCTTATACCCTCCCTCAAGGCCCCCTTTCTGCCAAGCCGCCTCCCTCTGACCCAGAGGCATAGGCCCTGAGGCGATGGTGGGTATCCCAAGATGGTACTTTGAGCTGCTCTCCAGGCCCCATCCCTGCTCAGTGGCCAGTTCAGTTTTCCATGTGGGGACAGCTGGAATGGAGGCAGCCCTGGCCTGCAGCCTCTGCTCCCGACCCCCTGGTGACCTTGCCCAGCGGTGGAGGGTGCGTGCTCTGGAACGGGCCTGCCCAGGCTGGACTTCGACGGTGCTCCTGTTAACTGCATGACCTGGGCAAGTTACCCCACTTCTCTGTGCCTCAATTTCTTCATCTTTGAAACAGAGTAATGATAGTACCTGCTTCATAGGGCTTGAAGACTTAAATAAGTTAATAGCCTAAAGTACTTAGAGACTACTTAGCAAACATCAGATATTACTAGTCTCCAGGCCTCTGTTTCCCCATCTGTACAGCAAAGGGGTTGTGCTCTCTGCTCCCTCTGGCCCCTTTGGCTCTGACACTCCAGGATTCAAGCTCTGGGTAGTCACGAGCTCTGCTTATTTCTCTCCCTTTGTGGAATTCTCAGCACAGGGTCATGTGCAAGATTAATAAATAAGTGGATAAGTAAATAAATAATGCCTTTCATTTGTGCAGTGTTGAACAGTTTTCAAAATGCTTTCTCATGCATTAATTATCTGCACCCAGTCTCATGCAGGTTCTGTGAAGTAAGCAGCCCAGGGATTATCAAAAGTGACTTGCCCAAGGTCATGCAGTTGTCCAATGTCTGCATGAGAAAAGGTGGAAAAGAGAAGCTGAAAGAGGCAGGCCAGGGAGGGCAGAGGGGAGGCTCTTGGTGGCAGAGAGCAGAAATGAAAATGGGGGAGAGAAAGGAGCATTTGCCAATGCCATCCTCAGAGCTTTGGAGGTTCTCTCCCTCCTTCAGGCTTCTTCAAATATCTGACGTCTGGGGAGTTTACTTCCCTTACTGTAACTGGGTCAGTGGCTAGAGCTCAGTCTAACCTTTGGCTAAAATTAGCAGAATCTTGGGAAGCGTTAATAAAGGTATGGTTCTCAGAGTAAAGGAGGTGAAAATCCACTCTGTATGGGAACCTGGGGTCCAGCCCTAGGGACTGCACTGTGAGATGGATGTTGACAAACTGGATGTGGGTGGTGAAGAGTCTGAACCCTGAGCCATCTGGGGTAAGGCTGAAGGAACTGGACTTGGGGAGGAAAAGGCTGGTAAGTTTCAGTAATGTCTTCACAGATTTGAAAGAATGTGGACATGCTCCAGGAGGCCTCAGGGTGCAGAAATAGAACTGGGAAGTGGAAGTTCCCAGGGGGAATTTAATTGCAACAGAAGAGGAACTGGCTAATCTGTGCTGTGAATCAATTCCTGATCCCCACCATTCTCTCTCCCTAAACACTTTGAGGCTTAAGTTCCCTGGGTTCCCCTTTTCCTGGGTCTCCCCTCAGCCTCCCTGAATCCCTTTCCAGGTTGCAGGAATGCAGTGGGCCCTTGCCCTTGTCACTCCTCCCCACCTCTCCAGGGACTGAGAGCTCCCTGAGGGCTGAGCAGGGTGTGGGGATCCTGGCCTTGGTTGCAGGCTGACGGTTGAGGTCCCTCCGGGCTCTGGATAGAAGTCCTGTGAGGCTGTGCGCCAGGGGGCGGGGTGGGGTGGGGTGGGGAGGCGTGGCTTGGGGATCTGACAGGGCTTGTTTTTGAAGAGAACACCGGCTGGTACAGGATTAAAATTCTGGTGCAGCTGGTTGTTGTGGAGGCTCAGGTCACCAAGGACTAGGCCACCGTTGGGGGGATGTGTGTGGGGTGCTGGGATCCTGAGAGGAGACAGGGAATGAGATCTGCATGCTCACAACAGGGAGACACGTATCCCTGGCACCATCTCTGTTTGGAGCCTGCTGCCCCCTCAGCCACTTGCTCATCCTCAGATGGAAAAACCCCAAAGTGATTATTTATCGTGGGCGTTTGGGAATCCTGAGCACCCCCTTGGAGGCTACAGGGACCAGTGGCAAGAACAGATCTTTAAAAGAGTGAGAACTAGAAAGGCTTAAAAAAAACCCCAGCTCGTCAGCTGTAATCGGCTTCTGTTCTGCTCTCCCTCTGCTGGGGTCTGGGCTGCTCCAAGGGAGATAATTTACCTCTAAGAAGCTTTATGGCTCCTGCCGCCACCATCTCAGGGGCTGGAACACAGGGCCCGCTGCTGCCTTACCTTGTGCTCCGTGGAGCCTGCATCCAGCCCCATGTCCCACTCCTGCACCCACCCCCATGTCCTACTCCTGCATCCACTCCCATGTTCCACTCCTGCATCCACTCCCATGTTCCACTCCTTCACCCACCCCCATGTCCCACTCCTGCATCCACCCCCATGTCCCACTCCTGCACCCACCCCCATGTCCCACTCCTGCATCCACCCCCATGTCCCACTCCTGCATCCACTCCCATGTCCCACTCCTGCACCCACCCCCATGTCCCACTCCTGCATCCAGCCCCATGTCCCACTCCTGCACCCACCCCCATGTCCCACTCCTGCATCCACTCCCATGTCCCACTCCTGCACCCACCCCCATGTCCTACTCCCGCATCCACTCCCATGTTCCACTCCTGCATCCACTCCCATGTCCCACTCCTGCACCCACCCCCATGTCCCACTCCTGCATCCACTCCCATGTTCCACTCCTGCATCCACTCCCATGTCCCACTCCTGCATCCACTCCCATGTCCCACTCCTGCACCCACCCCCATGTCCCACTCCTGCATCCACTCCCATGTCCCACTCCTGCATCCACTCCCATGTCCCACTCCTGCATCCACTCCCATGTCCCACTCCTGCATCCACTCCCATGTCCCACTCCTGCACCCACCCCCATGTCCCACTCCTGCATCCATCCCCCTGACCCACCCCTGCAAAGGCAAGTAGCCTCCAGAAGCCCCCCATCCAGTTTTTCTCTCTCTCTCTTTGTCTCTCTCCCTTACTTTCCCACGCCCTCCCAGCCCTGCCATTTCCCTGGGGCTCCCCGCCTCTCCTTCACTGTTCCCAGCCTCCTGCCAGTGGGGACCGCAGGGAGGCGGACTAGGACCGAGGGAGGAAGCAGTGGGAAGATGGAGGGTGCCGCTAGGTGCTCAGGACTATTTTGCTGCCCTGGCCCCAAAACCTCACCTGGGTCTGGTTCAGATTTAGAAAATAAAAATACAGGATGGTCAGTTAATTTGAATTTCAGATAAAAAAAGTAAAAAAATTTTTTACTCTAAGTATGTCACATGCAAGATTTTGGATATACTAAAAATTTACACATTGCTTATCTGAACTTCAGAGAAACAGGGGTCCTGTATTTATCTGGCAAACCTAGTCTTAACTGCTCTGGGAGGGTCCTTGAGCATCTCCCTGGCTTCGAGGGCACTGTCCCAAATCCTAATGCCAACCGTTTATAAATCAGAACAAAGGCCCTATCTCCCAATAATGGACAGACTGTGATAACTGATGGTCTCTAGGAGACGTCAGGGTGGCCTCCAGCAATCAGTGATTGCTGTCATCACTGTCTAAGAAAAATGGAGGTGTCCCGTTTAGAGGGGTGAAAGGGAGGCCCAGAGAGGCTGCCCGTGGGGCTCGAGGTCCTGCTCTGAGCTGTGGCACAGCAGGCTTGGGCTGGGGCCCTGGCTCCTTGCTCAGTGCTCTTCTCAGCCCACACGATTATGAAGCAGCCAGCTTCATGGTGGGGAAGGGTGGGGATAGACGCAGCGGCCTGGGCTGAGGGAGGGAAGGGGGCTCCCATTGTGGCCTCGCAGCTTCCCTCCTTCCTTGCCCACTCTTTCCTCCCCTGCCAGCCCATTTCAAAGAACATTCTTCATTATTACTTGCTTCATGGGAAATCATGAGCTGGAATATAAATAAAAATTTATTGTCGACATTTTTGTTTTCTGTCTCTACCTCTAGAATACAAGCCCCAGCGGCTTTGTATGTCTTGGCCGATTGCTGTATCCCTGGCACCTAGAACAGAGTCTGGGAAAGGGTGGGGATACAAGTCCCCGATGAAAAGTGACTGAGTGAGTGAATGAGTGACTGTAAGAACCCAAATAACACAACTGCTTTGCCAGGCCAATATCGCCCCCTCCTGTGGTGGCCACATGGTGATTGTCCTTTGGGGGATATTGTCCTCTCTCACTCTACGTTGCTGGGGAGGTCTAACCCCTTCCTCGGTCCCAGAGCCAGGTCCACAGCCTAGGCCCAGCCATCTGCGCATTCTTTCCCCCTGGCCAGGAGCGGTCACTGGGTCAGGCTGTTCCAGGGGGACCCAGTCCTGGGACACTTGCTGCCAATGTGGCTGCTGGTGGGAAAGTCTGTCCCACGCAGAGGGAAGCGGCCCAAGAGATGGAGGGAGACAGATTCCTGGCAACAGTGTTGGAGCACCTGGATCTAGACGTGCCTGAAGCTACCCCTAGACTTTCCAGCTGATGGGGCCAGTAAGTAATCTTTTTTGCTTCAGCCTATTTGAATTGTAATTTATTATTACAACTGGAATTATCCTCATTAATACAGATTGGAAAAAATATCTTAAATCATCTTTTTATTCCCATTTAGCATCTAACAGGGCCTGGCGTGCAGCAGGCGCTCAGTATATGTTTTGAGTGAATAAATGATTGCAAGCACTTTAAGGGAATAAATTATGTCTAAACGTCTCCTGTCTCCCTTTTTCCACGCAGACGAACGTTCAGAGCGCTTTACGCACGCAGCCAATGTTGGTCGATTCCAGCCGGATGCGACTCATGTCCTCTCTCCCTTCTCCTCTATTAACTGTCTGTTACTAGGGGCCCCTGCCTCTGAGCCCCACCCCCGTTTTGGCTCCTGAGCTTCCATTCTCTCTCTCTCCTTTCTTTGAATAATCACAATGATTTGCAGTTTATCATCTAGAATATGCCCATGTCCTAAGTCCTCAAATGACCTGGGGGGAAAAGTGAGCACTGATGAGTAAAATCATAGGAGTTGGAAGTGCAGGTGCCGATGGAGTTACTCCCACCATGTTGCTTAGGCAAACTGTTCAGCTTCCCATTATTCCAGAAAGAGGAAGGAGGCGGAGTCCCTAAAACAGTTACCCTGGTGCTGCCTTGCCACTCATTGCTTCAGGAGGCAGGACATGATATCTTGGGAGGAGCAATGATGGTGTGAATGCTCTGGTCTCCCTTGGGTCTCCTGGTGCTGGCAGTTGACGAGGCATTAAGAAGAGAACTCAATATTAAACATTTCAAACACACGAAAAAGTAGAAACAATAATAGAATGACCCTCACATAGACTCATCAATCAGCCTCAGTAACTCAGGCCGATCTTGTTTCATCTCTGCACTCACCCGTTCACTCACTCTCGTGCCCTGATTACTTTTTTTTTTTTTTAGATATATTTTATTGATTTCAGAGAGAGGAAAGGAGAGGGAGAGAGAGAGACAGAAACATCAGTGATGAGAGAGTCATTGATCGAGCCCACAACCCGGGCATGTGCCCTGACCAGGAATCGAACCCTGATCGCCTGGATCCCAGGTCGATGCTCAACAGCTGAGCCATGCCAGTTGGGCAGTCTGATTACTTTTAAACGTATCATTTTATATGGAAATATTTTAGTATGCATGTCTAGTTGATAAAGTCTCTTTTGATACCGTAATTGTAATCCCACTACCATAGCTTGACCTCCAATGAACCATGCCTCAGTGTTCATGCCCTTGTGATGTCCCCTCCTATGTTGCTTCTGTGCTTGACAATGTGACCTTCTTAGTCCATGAAACAATAACAAACATGATGCAAGGCAGAAACTCAGAAAGCACTTGCCCATTGGGCCTTCTCTTTCTTGATGCTTGCTGCAGACACTTATGCCACCAAGCGAAGAAGCCCAAAGCCCAGGCTGCCCCCTTGCAAATGAGAGACCACATGGAGTAGGAGAAAGAGGCACAATCATTTCTGTAGAGTCCGTGCATATGAGTTAACCAACTACAACCATGTGGGACAGATAGGAGCCATCCCAGCTGACACCTGCCCAAATTGGTGACTCACAGAATCACGAACAAACAAAATAGTCCTTGATTTAAGTCACTAAATTTTGAGTGGTTTGTTATGCAGCAATAGCTAACTGATGCACACACCAAAAACTGAACATCGATTCCTTAATTTCATCAAATACCGAATCAGTGTTGACATTTCCTAGATCATCTCATAAACTATTTTTGCACTTTGTTTCTTTTTATCAGGATCCAATAAGATTTATATATTTTAATTGATTGATAGGCCTCTTAATTCTCCTTTAATCTATAGTTCCCACTTCCAATCTATATATATTTTTCTCTTGGAATTTATTTTTTGTAGTAACTGGATCCTTTGTCCTATAGATTTTCCTACAATCTGATTTTGTTGAATGCCATGTGCCATTGAATGTGTTCCTCTGTCCCTAAATTTCCTTAAATTGGCAGTTAGATAGATCGGGAAGCCTTGATCAGAGTCAGGCTTGATTTATTTTGGTGTTGCGTTCTTTCATCAGGAGGTGTCAATATCTTGTTGTCTTTTTGTTACAGAGCTGTCCACAACCCCGTCCTAGATCAACTCATCCATTAGTTGTTACAAAATAATACCACAGTTATCCATGCTTTGTTTCTCAGCCATTACACTTCTTCTATAAAGATGAAATTTTCTTTATGAAGTATTTGGTCATCAGTGGTATCATTTGTGTGGAAAAGACAGGATACATGGTGGATTCTTTCCCTTTTTTTGTCGGTCTTCAGAAGAAAGTTTTTCTGCAGGATTTTCCAGAAGTGACCAATGAGGTTTATTTTATGGGTTGTTGTTTTTTTCAGCATCATTATAAACTCACAGGTTTAAACATCTGGATGTGTTTTTATTTATTATTTATTTTAATTAATTAATTAATCTCATCCAAGGATATGTTCACTGATTTTAGAGAGAAAAAGGGAGAGAGAGAGAGTCATCAGTGTGAGGGACAAACATCTATTTGTTGCCTCTCGTATGCTCCCTGACAGTGGATCAAACTAGCAACCTAAGTATGTGCCCTGAGCAGGAATCGAACCCACAACCCTCTGGGACACAGAACGATGATGCCCCAACCAACTTAGCCACCTGGCCAAGGCTGGATGTGTTGAATAGAGTGTATTGTTCTTATCGAGGCTTAAATTGCACCAGCTTTGACCAGGGGGAGCCTGTTCCAGTTGGCTCCTGAGTCATTTTGACACAAATCCTGTAATCTCTGATAATGTTCGATAGCTTCCTTGTTTCTGGTATAAAGATATTCTGGCTTATCTTGTACTTTTTCCTGTCTTGGTTTTAGAATTAGCCCTTTCTCTAAAGATACTTGATTTCTTTGACATGGCTATACATGATATTTCACAGGTAGAAAAAACTTTGGTGACTATTTTTAGTTGGAACAGAAAGGCCAGAAATTTTCTAGGGGGTCAAGTTGCTTACCAAAGATAGGTGGCTTTCCCTGAGATAATTTTGGAAAAATCTACCAGGTTAGAGCATATCATTCTTGTGTTTGCAAAAAGCAACAGTCAAGAGAGATGACAGTTCTTGGTGATCCACAGTTTTCCGTGATGAAGAAGAGATCTTACCTTTGAACACAAGGAGCAAACAGAGAGCAGTCTCAGAGCCGGTTGATTGTATGTCCTGGAGATCCAAAGATGAGGAGGTGCTCAGAAGCATGACCTGAGGTCTGAGTCCTGACTGGGGCCCTTGGATTTATGTCACAGAATGTACACAACCAACCTGGGGAGGCTGAGCTGCGTACTGGGGAGCAGAGATGCCTGGAGATCTACCACCCCCAAGTCACAGTGCAGTTTCTATTACTAATCCTGGGCAGTTAGTTTTTCTAAGGTCCCCTTTTGTTTGCCCCATTCTTGAGACACCCTCTGCCCCCTAGGCTATTTCCATTTGGTTCTTTCTCAAAACTAGTGTCAGAAGGCTCTGTCATGCCCTGGGCGATGTTGCTCAGCGGTTAGAGCATCGGCCTGCGCACTGAAGAGCTTGGGGTTTGATTCCTGGTAAAGGGCACTTACCTGGGTTTCGGGTTCACACCCCACCCCTTGGTTGGGGTGTATGTGGGAGGCAACCAGTTGTGTCTCTCTCACACCAATCTTTCTCTCTCTCCCCCCTTCCCTTCCCCTCTGAAGAGCAATGGAAAAAAAAAATCATCTGATTGAGGATTAACAGCAACAAAAACACCTTGTCCCTTCTCTCGGGGAACAGATTGAGAGAGAGAGAGACAGACAGAGACAGGGGGGTGTGGGAGGCTTTGCTCAGAGGCTCTGGGTTCCTACAGTGGGCCCATCGAGTTCACTGAGCACCACATGGAGCCCAGGAGGGCCTGGTGTTTGTTCCTTCTGGGGACCTGGGCTGACCTCCTAATCTTGACAATGGTGATGAACTTGATGAGTTATAGATGACACTGACTGAGCGCTCTCCATGTGCTGGCCTCTATTGTATTATATACGTGTTTCTATTTGTTCGAACCACCATTCTCTCTCCTCTAGGTTAAGCAATAACTTTCCTGCCTTCACCTGTGCTGCCCTACCGTCTATTCTCTGCAAACTGTCCAGGGAGGTCCTTTGAAAACCTCAGTCAGGTCGTGTCACTCCTCAAAGGCTTTCAATGTCTTCTTATCTTACTTTGAACAAAGCGATAAAGCGCATACAGTGGTCTACCAGCCCCTCACCACCTGGCCTCTCGCAATACTCTGATCTCATTTATTCTTTCCCCCTCCACAGTGGCCACCCCGGCCTCCCTGCAAGCACACGCCAGCCTCAGAGTCTTTACCCAGGCTGTTCCCCCTGCACGGAACCCTGCCCTCCCCACCCCCTCTCACTTCCTCCAGGCCTCTGCTCAAACACCACCTCCTGGGCAAGTCTTGCCTTCCCTGATCGCTCAGTATAAGATTGCCCCCTCATGCTGTCAATTTCTGGCCCCTTCTCTCCACAACATGACTCTTTGTTACTATGTTCTGCTCCCTACAATGCAAACCCCATGAAAATAGGAATTTTATCTGTATCAGGAACCCATAAGACAGTGACAGGTACATAATAGATGAGTAATAATTTGTCAAGAAAATGAATGAATATTAGCTCATTTAATAATCTCAATGACCTTCTGAGGTAGATATAATGATTTTCCCATTTTACAGAAACCAAGGCAGAGCTATAACCCACCTTAACCAGCAACCAGAAATTTGCTCAAGATACAAACAAGTACATGGGAAAATGGAATTGGCCCATCAGGCTGGCGAATGGTCACTAATGCTGAGACTCTCCCTCACTTCTTTCCTTTCTTCCTCCTCTGCCATGGGATTTATAGGGGTTCCTTTTCCTCGACACTCACCTGGGCCTCTGCCCTGGTGCCTCATCTGTCTTTCTGCCCTGGAATTCAGGCTGGACAAAGTAGGAGGGACCTGGAGATGCCCTTGTCCTCCTTGCCTGAGCAGCCAGCTCCATGCACAGTAGAAGTCCCATCTTATCCACAGTTTCACTTTCCATGGTTTCAGTTCCCCGGGGTTAATCGCAGTCTGAAAATACTAAATGGGAAATTCCAGAAATAAACAATCCATAGGTTTTAAATTGCACACTGTTCTGAGCAACGTGATGAAATCAGGTACCATCCTGCTCCTTCCTGCCCAGGACTAGAATCATCTCCTTTTCCAGCATCTCCACACTTTATGTATCTGCCTATTAGTCAATTTAGTAGCTATCGCGACGATCAGATTGACTGTCATAGTATCGCAGTGCTTGCGCAAGGGACCCTTATTTTATTGCTATAATTATTCAATCTCATTAATAGTTATTGTTGTTAATCTCTTATTGTGCCTAATTTATAAATTAAACTTTATCACAGGCATGTATACAGAGGAAAAAACATAATATAGTATACAGGGTTCTGTATTTTCCGCAGTTGCAGGCATCCACTGGAGGCCTTGGAAGGTATCCCCCCCAGATAGGGAGGGACGACTGTGTGCTGCCTCTCTGGCTGCCCTGTCCCAGCTCAGGCTGTCCCTGCAGAAGGTTCTCCATCCCCCTGCCTCCGCCTGACAGCCAAAGACTGCACAAAGGGAAGACAGAAAACGTGGAAGGGAGGGGGAGGCAGCCATGATCATTTCTTTGCTCCCCGTGAAAAATCTCCAGTCTTCATCCCAGACACCCGAGGGGCACGAGGCTGGAGGCAAGAGGAGGTGTGATGCAAGACAGAACCAATTTGATGCCACCCTTTTAGCAGAGCTATGTCAAAATGGCCATGTTAACAACGTCTTTATATCTTTTTGTTTTCATGTTTTAAAATTTATTTTCAAACTTACACACAGAAGAGTTGGCTTTTTGTTTTTTCTTAAGTTTTTTTTATTGATTTTCAGAGAGAGAGGAAGGGAGAGGGAGAGAGAGAGAAACACTGATGGGAGAGCAGAACGTCGATCACTGCCCCCTACTGGGAATCCAGCCAGCAGCCAGGGCATGTGCCCTGATCTGCAATTGAACCCGCGACCTTTCAGTGCACAGGAGGATGTCCAGCTAGCTGAGCCACACTGGCCAGGGCAAGTTTGTTGTTTGGTAGCAAACAGTTCTGTGGATTTTGGCAAAGATGTAGTATCATGTGTCCACAACCACGATCATGACACAGAATAGTTGTGTCACTCCCCAAATTTCTTTGTGTCGCTCTTTTGTAGTCAGCCTCTCCTCCGAGGCTCCCCTCGGCAATCACTGATAGTGCCGTGCTAGGGGCTTTTCTAGGAAGTCATAGAAATGAAAGCATATAGTATACAGCCTTTCGAGCCAGGCTTCTTTCACTTAACAAAAATGCATTCGCGATGCATCCATGGTGGCGTTGCCTGCATCAGTAGTCTGTTCCCCTTGATTGCTGAGTAGGATTCCATTATATCGGGGTGGAGACCGTCCTGCCCTGCCTCGGCACCCGCAGGCGGGACTCAAAATCCAATAGATCTAGGAACATTTTTCATAGCTAATTTTTAAGTTGATAATCTTGTATGGCCCCGAATGATGTTATAAATATCCAAATGGCCCTTGGCAGGAAAAAGGTGCCCCACCCTACCCAGCCACCCACTGAAGGACATTCCCATTGTTTCCAGGTTCTGGCAATTACTAATAAACCTGCTCTTCACATTCATGTGCAGGTTTTTGTGTGAACATAAGTTGCCTTTTTCTTGGGGAAATACCTAGGAGTAGGATTACTGGGTCATGTGATAAATATATATTTAAATTTTTAAGAATCTGCCTTATTATTTCCCAGAGTGACTGTACATATTTTGTTTTCCCACCTGCAGTGTATGAGAATTTCAGTCCTCACCAGAACCTCACATGGTCGGTTAAAAATTTTTTAGCCATGTTAGTAGGTATTGTGGCGTATGACTAAAGATGCAGAACATCTCTTTATGTGCTTATTGGTCACCCCTGTTATCTTCTTTAGTGACGTGTCCAAATGCTCTTATATCATAATGTGTGGCCTCCTTCATTGGTGTTAAATTGTCGTGTATCCTAAAGAATTTGCTCCCTTGTCTGAGGGGTCTAGCGGAGGGCATTGTTTTAAGGCTGCTCCTTCAGGAACAGTTTCCAAGCGTTGAGAAGGCAGGTGTGTGAGGGGGTGGGATGTTACCTAGAACTAAGAACCACACAGGCTATATTCTATTTCTAGCAGCTGAGAAAATTCTTCCGGGGCATCTAGTCCAATCCTATTTCTCTGCTTTTTAGGGATCAGAAACCTGAGGCCTAGAGAGAAGTTTTGCCCAGATCTCACCACTAGACGACTCCCGAATTGGACCAAGAACCTGGATTGACTCATTTTGTTTCTAGAACTGCCCCGCTCCCTGCACTGCAGACCCGCGGTGCAGTGTGAGATGCCAAAGGTCTATATGCAGCCCCTATCCTGGGAGGTTTTGGGAATAAATAAAAGCAATGCAGGGCGATGGCAGGAAGAGAAAACACGTGTGGATGTGTGCTGAAAATCCTGCAGGAAATGGAGAGAAAGGATGGAGGTAATTAAGCAAAGCTTCCTGCAGGAGGAGGACCCTGGGTTCCCTTTGGAAACGAAGCGTGAGGTCGGTGTCGCTGAGGCTGTGGGTGTGAGCGCCACCTCGCAGGGGATTGTGTACCCTGGCTGTGCGGACAGTACACGGGACGGTGGCCTTTTCCTCCTCTGGTGATATACGCCAGCAACTGTAAGGCTCAGAGCGCGTTTCTGTTGGTGTATTTGGGGTGAGTTTGCAGCCTTGCTTAACCCCGCATCTTCTCCGCCTCACCCGGGCCTCGCGCGGGGGCACCCAGCCGACCCCTCCCGGAGTCCGAGCTGCAGCCCCCGGCGCTCAGATCCAGCGAGCAGCGAGCTTCCCAGATTTGCTTCTAGTTGAAATCAATATTTGCTGAGAAGAATGCATCTTAATTTCAGCGGCCGGTTCTCCGGGCGAGAATTGCTCTAAAACAAACCTCCAAACCCACAGACTTAATGCGTCCTAGTTCAGTTGTTTAGTAAATCTCTCTGTGCAGAGAAAAATCCATTAGCTGATGAGGCAAGGCTGGGGGCGGGGGCCTGGGCAGAGAGAGCGGAGGTCCCAATGAGGCTTCAGCAGCAGAGGTGGCACTGGGAGCAGGGGTGACCCACGGGAGGCCCCAGCCACGTCCCTGGCCCAGCTCGGACTTGCCCAGCTTGCTGCGAGCCGGAAGGCACAGCCAGGGTGTCACTGACAGAATGAGCGGGAAGTGGAATGAGACCCTTCCCCAGCACTTGCCTGGGGAAGTGTTTTCTAATTGCCACTGTCCCCTTTTAAATCTCCAAGGAGGCGATCGATTTTCTTTTCAGCAGGACTAAGGGGGAAAGCAATCATTTACCCCAGAACATGGGCTTTAATGAGTCAGTGAAACATAGGAGGTCACCCCGATTACATCTTCCCCGACAGCCTGGGATGGCTCCCTAACCCCTAGAAGACTTCTGAAATGAGGAGATTTTCCAAATCCAGGTCCCTCCAGCTCCCTTCACTCTGCTGAGTCAGGTTGTTTCTCAGAGGTTTTCTACCTGGAAGGTAGGAGGTCTGGGTTTAGACCCAGCCTTGGAGCATTGTGGAGAGGTAGCAAGAGCCAGTGGAGAGAGCTGTGGGGTCCCGAGTCACAGTGACCTGAGTCTGGGTCCAGCCCTGCTGATTTCCAGTATTGTGTCTCTGGGCAGTAGCTTTAATCTCCCCAAGCCTCAGTTTCCCCAAGAATCCTTATAGGGAGGAATCATTGTCAGGATACAAGTCCATATATTTAAAGTATGAGGCATATAGGTTGTGGGCATGACAAGGAACAATAATTGCCACTTTAGCACCTCAGTCTATCCTCTCTGTATAATGGGCTGAATAGTATTTGTTTCACAATGAATTCAAGACAGGGAAGGAGAAAGAGGACCTATCATGGCTTGGAAAATAACAAGAAATGATGGTATTGGGCAGGGGGTGGGGGTAGGGGGGGTCCTTCCATAGTCAAATGCTAGCGATCAGAAATAAGCTCAGCAGACAGGCGCAAGATCTACAGGACACGTGAAAGGCATGTCTCATTGCCTCAGAAGGGTCCAGTCCTAGATTATTGGCTCAGAATTAGGACATATTCTATGTTTACCATCTCTCCTAGTTTTACAGATGGGGCAACCAAAATTCAGAGAGAGGGAGCAGCTTGCCTGGGGTCAGCAGCCAGCTGGTTACAATGCAGCCTCCAATTCGGGGCTGCAGATCCCAAGGCCCCAGCCTTTTCTCCGTTAGTAGGTCCCTGCTTTCACCTGCCTTTTTTTGTAATTGGCCTGCGTCTGAAAGGGGAGATGAAAACTGAGGCGGTGTTGATGAGGGAGGAGGAAGGAGCAGGGAGGAAGGAGGTATTTTTACCTTGAATTATTTTTATTAAATGTCACAACGGCTTCGCAGCTCTTGGGATCCGAGTAGACAAATCAATGAAAATAATTATAGCGAGCATCCTGCCTTCCCACTTCCCTCCTCCTTCCACTCCCACAGCTCCCTTGGACTAAGCGAGAGGCTGCCTCAGTCAGCGTTGCACTCCAGCCTCGGGGGGAGCAAGAGCAGCTCCCCTCTGACCTCCGCCTTCTCTTGGCTTCCTTTGTAGGCAGCTGGGCCTGGCTCAAGGCTCAAATCTTGAAGAGAGGAGCAGCTCCAGCAGCAGCAGGAAAAATGAGCCAGAGGCCAGAGAGAAACAGGCAACTCCTACAGGGACTTGGAAACTAGGAAGAAGGTTTTTATTCTGAGAACCCACCGATGGCTTAGAAATAAACCCTCTAGCAGGCCTTATATTTCTAGTCAGGTGACAAGTTTAGTTAAAGCCGTGCGAGTAAAGGCTGCAGGAGTTACCTATCCACCCATCCACCCATCCATCACGCCACTATATATCCATCCATCCACCCGCCAGCCCATCCATCCACCTTTTACAACCATTCCATGAGCCATTACTGAGGATCCACAGGAAATGGCACTGCGATAGAAAGTCCGATAGCCTTGATTCAAATTCCTGCTCTGCCACCGCAGAGTGGGCCATGTGCGCCGGGCATCTTTCATGTGCCCTCCAGACCCACTCTGCCCCGCCTGTGCCCAGGGAGGCTGACCTATATGGACGGTATCAGTGGCTCCTTAGCCCCCTGGCTTCTGTGTGGGCTCATCCCACGGAGAGCGCCGGCAGAGGGTGAGAGTGGGAGGGGAGAGTAAGGTTGGAGTGTTTAATTTTCCATTTTCCTCCCTATGGGGTTCCTCAGCTAAAGGTCCTGAAAAGTGGCCTTCTCCATGCAGTTCTTTCTATCCCTGGCATCCGGGAATCTCCCCTTCAGGTGAAGGCTCGTGTAGTTACCTGTAGTTACCTGTCCTAAGGTACTTGCAGACCCCCGATGGTTTTCCTATGTCCTGCCCATGCCTTTTCAAATAACGCTTTTATTAAACTTTCCTCAGCTATCAGCTTCCTGCTGGACCCAGGCTGATAGGCTGTATGACCCTGAGTAAGTTATTTTACCTCTTTGAGTCTAGATTTCTTCTTGGGTAAAGTGGGAGTATAAATCCGCTTTGCAGGATTGTTGTGAGGCTTGGGGAACATAAAGGACTTTCCCTTTCGCCCAAGGATGCATAGCTGGTTAAGAGGCAGAGCCGGGAAGTGAAACCAGAGGGATGTAGGCCAAAGCCCAACCTCCTCATGTCTCCTAGAATCTGGGGCCCTAAGGTGGTGACCCTGAGCATTCTGGGGTCCCTGGCAATGGGGGCTCACTCTGTGGACTCTGTGCCCCTCTCCAGCCTCACAGAACCCTCTTGGCCAGGCTGGCATTGGGCCCTGGTGCTCATCACTCAGGTGGTGGCTTGTGGTCCGAGGAAGGGGAGGCAGTTAGCATCCTCCTACCCATTGCTGTTAGAGAGGCTGAGTTGCCAGTTTCGCTCAATAACAGCCTTTGAGGAAAGGAGACCTTGCTGCTGGCTGATGAGGTCAAGGAAGTATTGTCACCTTTTTCTTGACTGAGGACATGGTAAAGAGAAAGGGAGCTGATATTTGATGAGAGACTTCTATGTGCCAGGCCTTTTACAAATGAATTCTCTCATCTAATCTCCCAGCAATATATGTGGCAGGAATTCTCATCCCATATTTTAGGTGAGGAAACAGAGACACAGAGAGGTTAGACAGCCCAGGTAACATCCAGACAGTAAGAGGTGGGGTAGGTGAGGGACAACTCCAAGCCAGTCTGTCTGCCTGCATGGCCTTTGCTCTTTCTGAAATACTAGGATCAACAGAGGGAAACAATAACCCATCTTATTTGCTCAGCAATTTATTTTTCTTTCTGCATCGTTGGGGACTTTGGCCCATCAATTATCCTTCCCTTCTGCCCTGCATCTTCAACCTTGCTCTCTTCCTTGGCTTTCTCCTCAACCTAAGAATGTGTTTCATTCTCCTGTGTTCTCAAACTGGTCCCAGTCTTTCTCATAGTCTCCCACTTCCTCACCTACCGCCAGGCTGCTGTCCCTGTCAGTCAAACCCTGTCCAGCAAATGTCACCAATCACCTCCTGGTTGTCAATTTTAACCAGAACTATCTAGTTCCATCTTCTTCAGCTTCATTCATTCATTCATTCAACAAATAATTTGAGTCCCTACTATGTGCCAGGCCTGATTCTAGAAAAAGCGATGAACAAAAAAGAAAAAAAAAAAATCCCTCCTGCCACCATGAAGCTTACCCTCGAGGGGGTTGGGTGACAGACAATAAACAGGTCCATAAATAATGTGTCAGTGGCAGGATGTGCCATGGAGAAAAGATAGAGCAGGATGGAGGAGAGAGCTTGGTGGGAGAAGGCATGCGGGTGGTCATGGGCGACCCTCTGGAAAGGTGCGAGGTAAGGCCCCTCAGTTTACTCTGAGAGCTGAAACAAGGTGAGAAGGCAGTGGTCAGCTCCTTTCTCTTCTTTCTGTTCTCTATCCCCACTGCCTAGCGCCGTGCTAGGCGTGCAGCAGGAATCCCCTCAGTGTCTGCTGAGGGAACGCGTGGAACAGATAAACAAAGGAATACAAACGCCTTCTCCACCATCTCATGGGAGCTGCAGCCACCCTATAGACAGCCATGAACACCTTTCTTTCACAGCCCAGAATGGGAGGCTCAGGCACCTGCAAAAGAGCCCTGCACAGAATAAGGGGGAAGCCAGAGCTGCCGCTTTCCTGTCTCTGGATTTGAGAAACCCAACACTCAAGGCCTCGGGGGTGGGCGAGGACGGCTGCAGGAGCCACTTGCCAAGAAACCGGTCCTCTGAGTGGATGAAGTAATGTTTCCAGAGCCAATAACCAAGGTTCTTACCGCATCCTCCGAGGGAGAGGAATTAAGAACACAGCTGCAGTCCTCAGTGGCTCCAGGTGACCAGAGAGCCCAAGGTCAGTGCAGCCTGAGGGTGCATGTGCCCCTGCAAACATCCCAGGGCGCCGGGGTGTGCGCGGCACTGTTCTGGGCCTGGCGAGTTGCTGAGCTAATACCCTTGGCTGCTGGGAACGTCACAGGAAAACGAAGTCTTCAGAAAAGCAAGCAAAGTACCGTGTTTCAAGTAGGGAGAGAAAGGGATCATTGCGGATGCACATTAAGTATATCTGACACTGTGTATAATATATTTGCAATGCCAGGAAACTTGTTAGCCTCCTAATATATGTATTCTGGGATGTTTGCAAACATCTTGCAGAGCTCGGCAAACAGCTCCACAGGCAAGCTGGAGAGGCTGCTCTTAATGTGAGCTGATGTTACCTGTAGCTGTTAAACTCCCTCCTGCCCCTGTGAGCCCAGACCCAGGTTGGTGGTTCCTAGAACACCCCATCCCACCATGGTCCCTTCTCTAGCTGTGGGAAAGAAAGTCAATGGACCTCCTCCAAATGAGCAGCTCCTCCTGGGGGGTGCAGCGCCACCCTCCGGCTGTCCTAAAGTCCTGGTGCCAGAGCTAAGGAGTTTCTACAGGGAAAACTGAGGCCCAGACAGGAGAGGCACTAGCCTAACGTCGTTGGTGCCAGGTGAAGGCAGAAGTGGGGCTAGATCCGTCCACCCACAGAGTTCCTGGACATTGAGCTCAGCAGTCAGAGTTTAGGGGAGAGGCTGCATCTGTCCCCAGAGCCCTTACATTTTCATCAGAGGCCAGAATCAGAGATCAAGGACCAAAGGTGGAAACAGCATCTACCTCCAAGGCCTCTGGGCAGAATAAAAGGCCTGGTTCTTGTCCCCAGTCTCTTGCCTTCCAGAGCAAAGGGTGCGGGGCCCCACCGCTGGCCTGGCCCTAGGGCTTGCCGGGTGAGAATGGCAGATCAGTGGGGGCGGACAATGCCCTTGGCTGGGCTCTGGCTGTCTTTCTGCCTGAGGAACAAAGACTGGGGAGCTCACCCCAGCAAAGGAAATCCCCACTCGACTTGGTTTTTATAATCTGCCTGCAGATCTTGCCTGGTTAACCCGGTGGGTCATTTTAATTTTCCAGAAGCTTTGTGACTTCCCTTGGATCCTTAATCAGATAAGGGGGTCCGTGTGTTTGTGTGAGTGTGTGTGTGTGTGTGAGGGGTGGGGGGCAGTGCCTGGACCCATTTGGCTCTCCTCCCCCTTTATTCTTCCTCTCTCTTTCCCTCCCACAAGCCCTCCCCCCTTTCTCTCTCTATAATCATTTCCCATCTCTTCCAGGAAGCTTAATGGAGTCTGGAGCTGAGAGGAAGGCCGATTTCATCTCAAAGCAGAAAAGAGGCCATACTCCCTCTCCTCTGTCCCATCCCTTTTCCGTCATCCTGAAAGAGGATTTGTCTTGGGAGCCAGTGTTTTCTTGGAGGACAGAGTGGGACCTTTCCCCCTGCCTCTTGCTCCCCCTGGGAGGGTGTTTGCTGTCCCCTGCTCCCTTGTTGTTGGATTCCCACATAACTGCCTGAACCCAGTGCTGCCTCCATCACGAGCCAGTTCCTGCGAGGGGAACAGAGTATATGAAGATGCGTAATTGGATGGGGAGGAGTGCCCGGGGCTGGCCCATACCACAGCAATGCCCGGGGAGAGAGCCCAATGGGATGCCTCTAATAGCTTATCTCCTAATACTTGTTGTTGGGAAGCTGTTGTCTTCCCCTCCGAGCCTGTCTGCCGGCAAAGCACAGCATGGCTCGTGTCAGCAGCCTCTCCTGCCGAGAGAAGCTCAGCTCCCTTCTGCCCCCGAGGGCTCAGCACCCCTCCTGCTAGTGGGTGGGCATTCGCAGGCGTGGACGCCTTGCCCTCCCAAGGGAGGGGGGTCAACTCAGCAGAGTGAAACAAAGCGAGCAAAAAAAAACCAACAATGCTGTCTTTGCAAATCCTGTGCCCCATTTGTCTTTGTCCCACTGTGCCTGATGCGGTGCTTGGCACACAGTAGGCACTTAATAAATAAATGTCTGTGGTTCTGAATGGAATTTTCTGTTGACGGCATTGGGCGAGACCCGATCACTCGAGGTCCTTCCCCGCCCTGAGGGCTGTGGGTCTGATACATGCTACCTGGTATCTACAGCGTGACAGCACTGCTCTGGGCACTGCTCTGGGCACTGCTCTGGGCACTGCTCTGGGCACTGCTCTGGGCACTGCTCTGGGCACTGCTGGGAGCAGAGGTGTTAAGGCGCCGCTTCTGTCTGTGGAGCTCACCTCACAGGGCTGTGGAGAGAAGGGAGTGAAATCACAAGGGAGAGTGCCGGGGGCCATCCGGCACCATTCATTCCTATGTCTCCCAGAGCAGAGGATACTGACAGGCTAAGGGCCCTGAGAATCGCCTGGCCTGACCCCACTGTTCACAGTTAAGTACCAGAGGCCCTGGGATGACGGGCTCAGGCCTCACATCCATCTGAAACAGAGTTAGGAGGCCAAGTCAGGGAGGATGACTCCCAGGGCGGCGCTCTCTCCATAAACGCAGGTTGCAAGAGTGAAGACCTGGACGTGAGAATGGTAATCGTGGGACACAGCTGGGTCAGGCACAGACAGGTACTCGGGCCTGGTTAGGAAGTGCTCTAAGGATCCCGAAAAAGAAGGCACATCCCACAATCTGTGCCTTCAATCTTTAATGATTTGTCTGTTCCTTGGTTCGTTTCTTTGTTCATTCATTTGTTAAATGAATATTTCATTAGCACCTCTCTGTGCCAAGCACAGGAGGTTAACTAGACTGAGTCCTTGTAGGAAAGGAGCTTATAGTCTAGTTCTGATTCCAGGCTGGCCACCCCTAGCTCCCCTCCTTGGCTCTGCCTCCCTGGCTTTGCTCTCTGAGGATCCCGTCCCCGCTCTGGATAACCTTGCTGCTTCTCTTGGCAAGTCTCCCACACACTCCTGAGTGTGTTTGTAGGCAACACTTCCTACCTGGCCTGTCCCTGCTTCACAGATGGAGCCCAGGCCCTTTGCCCAACATGGAACACAGCTCGGCTGCACAGTAAGAATATGCTCCCTCCTTCCCACAGGCAGTGATGCCAGGAGTGTGCCCCTGGCTTGGTTGTCAACCCGTCCCTGGATCATCAGGACCCCATATACTTTCTACGGCCTCAGCCTTGCCTGGAGCATGACAAACTCTCTCTGCAGGGAGGGGCAATGTGGGGACACTCAGCTCACCTCCTGGTTAGGTTCTGACCTTTAACCCAGGCCCTTGCCAACTCTATGGTAAGGGGCCTGCCTGCTATCTCTGTTTGGGAAGCTACTTCTTCTAGGAGACAGGGTCTTCTAGGGAGGTTCCCACAGCTGTCTCCCTATTGCCCTACCTCACCTGCCCAGAACTCCTCGTTTGGCCGGCTCCCGCTCTGGCTGGTTGGCTTGGATCTCCTCCCATGGAGATCCACGGCCTGGCCTGCAAGTCTCTGACCCAGAGCCAGTGGGCAAAGCCAAACCCTCAGGAATCTTCATGCATGTCTGCAATTACAAGTCCCAGGATGAGCAGGCAGGAAGAAGAAGACTGATGCTTAGGAGCTGAAATAATGCTTTCTGGTCCTGGGAGCTGAGGCAGAGTCTGTGGTCACCCTGGCCGATAGCTCGATCTCTCCCTGGGAGCGGGAGGGGGGACTGACCGAGAGTCCCGGTGTCTGGAGTTGGCCTGAAGTCTCTGAGCTGCCTGTTTTGGGCCATGGGCAAAGGTGCCTGGGGGGGGTGTAATAGGCACTCCTGGTCCTATTTGCATTGCCCCTCCCCAGCCTCCCTCGCTTTCTTCCTTATGCTCACTCCCCTTCCATTATCAGCGGGCCAAGTGGAAAATCACCTGGCTCTTAGGGGAATGCATGCTTGTGCTCCTTTCTGCGGCTGCTAATGGAACCAGCAGCTGTCCCCAGCCATGTGTGGCTGCCCTGACCCTCTGAGATTGGGGGTGGAGACCAGCCAAGGGAAAGGACTCTGCTCAGTTCTGTCTCCCACAGGGCCCAGAGCTGACATCATGCAGGGAGCACTGGGAAACAGAGCCATTGATCTGGAGGTGGGGACTTGAGCATAATGACCACAGCGTCCATTTACTGAGCACCTCCTGTGAGTCAGGCGAAATGCAAGTTGTTCTGGTTGAATTATCTCATTTAATCCTGTCCCTAGCCCCAGGAGGTAGGTAGGAATAGTTATCTTCCTTTGTGGGGCTAAGGCTTAGAGAGGTTCAGCAACTTGCTTAAAGTCACACAGTTAGAAAGTGGCTAAACTAGACTGCCGGGCTCCAGAGTTCTTTCCTGGTGCAGCAGGAGGGCTCCGAGAGGGTACAGACACGCACCTCCATTAGCACAGTGCCCAGTGCCTCATGCCTGATTCCGCCTGGGAAAACAAGCAGGAGGTCTGCCCACCTAGGGGGTCCTTATCTAGTGGGAGGGACTTCCTGAGGCAGCCTGAGACTGCAGAGCCTGAGGGACATTGGACTCCTGGTTGAGGGAGCACATGGGTCACGTCCAAGAACCCCTTTTGGCCTTTTTCTTGTGGTCATGCTATACAAATTGTGTGTCTGTGTCAAACCTTGGGTGGGTTGATCATCTGTGTTGTGTTCAAGAAATCCAAGTCTGGGAAGATGCAAGGATAAGCCCCATGTTGAATGGGTGAGGTGAGATGAGGCCAGAATGTCCCTGGAGGTGGACGGTGGAGATTCAAGGCAGCTGGAGTGAGTGAGAGAAATAGGGGGAGCCGTGGGGAGCAGCCCGAGGCCGTGTGTCCTGCGGAGAGCCGGAGGCCTACTCAGCACTGCCTGACACTTGGCGTGGGCTCCAAGTGGCCACATGAAGGGGTTTCCTAGGTGTGACACCTGCACATAGTAGGTGCTCAGTAAATACTCGCATCAAGAATGAATGGGCTCCCTCCAGGGGCTTTGTTGTTCTAACTTGGAGATGCCCCATGCAGAAGACGGACACATGAATTTTTTGAGCCTCTACTATGTATCAGGCACCCTGCTAGGCATTCTCACATATGTTACCGCAGCTAGTCTGGGCTTTCTTCAAAGCAGGACATTCAAGCCTCCTCGTGGGGAAGCAACACACAACACCCCAAAGAACACCACGGCCCGCAGAAGCAGTCCCATCACTCCCCAGTTCTCCTGGGAGCCTGTGGAACCCATCTCCCTATCCATCCTTTGCTCCCTTCCATCTTCCACCTTGTGACTGTGCCATGGTGTCACCCATGATGCCACCTTCATGCCCTGAGGGGTTAGAGCGCCCAGCAGCGAGGAGCAGGCAGATTCCTCCTGCGCTCTCCCTCTGGTGCCTGAGCCCTCAGCCTTGGACGCTCCAGCGTGTTAGAAGAAGACCACGGGCTCTGGGGCCACGGCCTGTGCTCAAGTCCTGGCTGCCATCTTGTTGACCTACTGTGTGATGTTAGGCAACCCACCCCCGCCCCCCACCCCACCACTGGACCTGGGTTTCCGGTTCTGACAGGCGATGGGGGGGGGGAAGGACTCAGTGCCTTCTCAGGCCTTTCCCTGCATTTCTGTCCTGTTCTTGTCTTCTCCTCACTGCCAGGCTTAGTCCATCGCGAGGGATTTGCGACTCCTGCTCCACCACTTTCTGGCTCTGTGACATCGGGTAAGTTATTAACCATCTTGAGCCTCAGTTTCCTCACCTGATAAAGTAAGGCCCACCTTGTGGGTTGCTGTGAGGGTTAAATGAGATGATACATGTGATCACAGAAAGCACTCGATCCAATGCCTGGTGCAGGGCAAGTGCTCAGACTTGCTCAGCTGATGTTTAGTCTTCCTGCTCCTTCTCACCATCAGCATCGACTCCATGTGGGAGCAGGACAGGGATCCCTGCTGCCATCACTCTCAGGCCCCCGACGGAGCCATCTCCAGCAGACGGTGGGCAAAGGGGTCACCAGGCTTGTCCTGCTCTCTTGGAAGAGCAGTCATCTCTCAGGCTCTGCTCTGTCTCACTCTCTTTCCACCTGCTGGTGTATTTCACCCACTTTAAATTCCACTGTCATTTGGTTTGATCTTGGCCAACCCCATCTCCTGGACAGGGGCAGAAGGACTGTCTGCCTCTGAGGTCCTAGGAAGGGGAAGGGGAAGGGGTCGGCTAGGAGAAACCAGTATAGATGAAGCTAGAATACCAGTCATGCCCAGCCCAGGCAGTGGTCCAGGGGCAGGGCTGGTAAAGGAGAGAGGAACTGAGTGGGGCTGGCCGGCTAAGCTGCACCTCTGAGGCCCAGGACCTGCAAGGCTGGGAGGGTTGCCTCTGTTTTCCTGTCCTGAGACATGGACAGTCAGGGCCAGATTGATCACTAAGGTCTGTTTCAGCAACATTCTTGGGTCCTATGGCCTGATGACTGACTTGCCCTGACACACTCAATGTCCTCTCTTCCAACTTCATCCCAAGCCTCGCCACCCCCAAGGGCCTCAGCCTTGTAACCCGGTATTTCCTGCCCACTCTGATACTGCCAGGCATTCACCGAGCACACCGGGCCAAGCCTGCATGTGTCTGGGTGGAGAAAGGGCCTGGAGATCAGAAGCTGTACTGTGGAGTGGAAGGGCCTCCCAACAGAGCCCTGGGTTCTGGTCCAGCTCTCACACTCATTCCCTGGATGACTCAGGAGGAGTCACTGGCTCTCACTGGGTCTCAGTTTCCTCATCTATGAAATGGGAGAGTAAGGCCTGATGACTCCCGATGGACTTCTAGCTCTGACTGCCTATGTCTCTGAAACTTAGAGGCCTCAGGCTATGGCCATGGTAGTGATTCTCAGGTTCCCCACTGTGTGCAGGCCCCTTCCTACTCCTGGACCCCAAAACCCTTCCCTGCAGAGTAGGAGCACTGCCCTTTGCCCTTCCTCCCTGTTCTCTTTTCTCCCCACTCCCTTCCTTCCATTCTCTCATTTTTGTGAGCGCCTGGCTGTGGGAGGCGCTGTGTGACCCTGGGAGTGTGGGCTGTGGATGCGAAGGTGGACACAGTTCCCCCCTCAGAGGCACTCGCTCTGGCTAAGGCAGATCTGCAACCACAGTCCAGCTGGGGAGGTGGGATGTACGCTGGAGATTGCAGGCCACGGAGGGAGTGAGAGGTCTGGAGGGAGGACGGGGGAGGCTGCAGCGGACCTGGACATTAAGGGACAAGCAGGACAACTCCCCATTAACAAGGGAGAGAAAGCGTGGCAGCAGGCACAGGGCACCGAGGCCTGAGGACGTGAGGCGTGCTCGTGCAGGGCGCTTAGGTGGTTGGATTGGAGGCTGTGTGCAGCGTGGGGAAGTGCGGAAAGCTGGGCTATCACTGAGCCAGAGAAAAGGATCTGGGCCAGATCAGGTGGACTTTAGACTTAAACTGTTTATCATAAACCGCGTGTCTATTAATAACAACGATACTAACAATAAGAGCAAACACACAGTGTCATTTCAGAGGTTGTTCTAAGCATTCGGTACATGTTCCGTTTTATCCTGCCTCAACTCCTATAAGATACATACTATTAGCACCCCATTTTCCAGATGACAAAGCTGAGGCACGGGGAAGTTAAATTACTTGCCTAAGGTCTTGCAGCTGAAAGTGACAGGGATTCAAATCCAGGTAGTCTGACTCCAGAGCCTGTGCTCCGAGCAACCGAGAGGGTCAGGTACAGCCCCCAGAGGGTGCCGGCTGCCCCAGGGCCGGGGGTTTCCTTACCAGGCTGGGTCTTCCTCCCTGCTGGACCGTGGTCACCCCTCACCCCCCCTTTCAAGCAGACGGGCGAGGGAAGGTGGCCAGGAGCCTTGGTTTGGGGGGAAGCATCTGTGCCAAGGTCTGAACATCTGCCTCCATTTTGATCTAATTACTCCCCTCCTCTCTCTATGGGCAGGAGACAGCACCTGCTTCCCATGGTCTCAATTAACCGCATTTTTGTTGTTATTTACTTAGCACTGGGATGGAGAGAATCGTCTCCAGTGCACAAATGAGGAGTTGAAGGGGGGGGGCAGTGCGTGCAAAGCCAGGGGCTCCTCGGCCCCTGAGGGTGATGCCCCCGCATTCAGCTCCACAGCCTCTGGCTGTACTAGCCCATAAGATCCTCATTCCCTGATGTGGGAGTCCAACCTCTCCTCGATGTTTAGCCTGAGTTCGAATCCCGCCTCCACTATTTACTGCTCAGAACTTGAGTAAGATACTTCATCTTTTAGAGCCTCAGTTTCCTCATCTGTAAAATGTGGTTACAAACACCTGCCTTGCAGAAGCAATGTGATATAAATGATATTCCCTTAAACTTCTCACCCGGGGCCAGCACACAGTAGGTACTTCAGCATTTTCTCCATGTTTTATACTATTATCTTCCCCAAGCCTCTCTGAGGTACATACTATTATCATCCCCATTTTCCAGATGAGGAAACTGAGGAATGGAGAGGTGAAGTTACTTGTCTAAGGTCAAAGGCAAAGGTCAAATGGCAGAGGCTTCACATCCACCAGCCTCTCCTTCTGCCTGGGTCATCGGTACACGCCTATCCTGCCCTTCGTCCGAGCAGGACCGCCGGCTGCTCCTGTTTTCCAGCAGCTCTGCCTTTGCCCACCAGGGCCCCTCCCTGGCTTCTCACTTTAAGCTCCGTCTGATGCCCCGCCTTTCAGAAAGCCTTTCCTGATTTGTTAACATAACGGAATTTCTCTCCTTGCTCTGAACTTGTCTTTCTTGGACATTAAATCGAAGAATTTGGGCTCCAACACTCGTTCTGCTACCTAACTGCAGGGTGTGACCAGAAATAAGTCGCTTAGTCCCTCAGAGCCTCGGTTTCCTCACCTGAGCATGAGGCGCCCTTTGAAGTCAGCCAGTCCTTGGTTCGAATCCTGCCTTCACCTTTGACTAGCTGTGTGGCCTCGGGCGGTTTCAGGGAGCCTCTGTGTCTATTCTGTTATCATGAGCAGAAACACTTGCCCAGTGCCCAGGACTGTGAGAAACAGCCGAGCAGGGTGGTTGCACACCTGGATTCTGGAGCCAGGCTGCCTGGGCACAAATCCTAGCTCAGTATCCACGAGACCTTGGCAAAGTTACTTGACCTCTCTGTGCCTCCGTTTCTCCATCTGTGACCAGGAGGTGATGGTAATGATGCCTAACCCACGGTGTTGTGAGAATTAAAGGAGGTAACGTGTGCAGAACAGCACAAACACTGCCTGGTGCTTAGTACGAGAACAGTGTGGGTTTCGACAGTATCTGAGGATTGTTTGGGGATTACTTGAGAGTGTGGAAGTAGTTTGCAAATTTCCAAGCTCTGGACCAACACAAGGAACCCATTTTCCTCCTCTGCCTTGGACCTCTGCCATTTGTGCCTGGCCTCACCCCTCTGAAAGGACAGGGGAGTGGGTCAAGCTCCAGGATCTGTGTCACTGCGCTCAGTAGGCATGAATCAGGTGCCTTGCTTGGGCAGGCAGCCCTGCCTCAGTTTCTCTGAGAGCCCCAGCTTTAGCCACACTGGGAGCTGAAGCAAGCAGTTCATCTCCTGGCCGGGCCCCAGACTGCTGCTTGGGGCCCCCTGCTGGTGGTGTCTGGAGAGGCCCAGTGCAGCCTCTGAGGTGCTTGCAGTGCGCCACCCTGACCCCAGGGCCACTCAGGGACAAGGTCTGCCTGAAGGGAGCCAGATCTCCCAACCCCCCTCCTGCTCTGACTTTGCAGGAATCCAGATCTTCCAGGGGCCCAGAGGCCTCCTGTGCCCGGCCCCTCCAGGCTGGGGGCTCTGCAGGGGGCAGGGGGCACCGCTTCAGCAGGAGCTGTGCTTTGCTGGAGTGGCAGGTTCGGGAGAGAGGGTTTTCTCCCTTCTTCAGGTTGCATTTACTTTTCCAACAGGTCAGTGAGCGCAGAGGCAATTCAGAGAATTGCTGGCAGCAGCAGCAGCTGTGCGCTCAGCCCAGCCTATCAGTCAGCCATCAGGGCGCTAACCAGGAAAGGCAGAGCCACCCGATCATCACGGAGGCCTAGGGGACGGTGCCACCTCTCAGCGAAGCTGCTGCTGCCACTGCCCAGTGCCTGGCCCAGCCCGCAGCTCCTGGTGGCTGGTGGGGGCTGTGTTTAAGCCCACTGAGCACCCCAGGGACCACTGCAGGAGGCAACTGCGCTCACCTGGTGCTGTTGTTGACCTGCACACCCAGGTTCAAATCCCAGCTCGCATCCACCAGCTGGGAGACCTGGGGCAAGTTGCTTAACCTCTCTGAGCCTCAGCTTTCTTATCTGTAAAATGGGCACAGTAGCAGTGTCTTCTTTACATGGCTCCTGGAAAAACTTAGTAAGATTAGCATGGAAAGCACCTAGTCAGTGTGTGGGCCACAAGGAGTACTCCCTATGCCTGTAATTATGATCAAGAGATTATAGATGCAAGTCCCTGGTCCAAAGTGGCCCACCTGGGGCAGTTCAGATGCTGTGGGAGCTCATTTTTCCATCTGGGTAGATAACACAGAGACACTGCAGGAATATTCTCACTTTGTTTTCACAAATGTTTTCGAGCACCTGCTGTGTGCCAGGCTGAGGGCTGCTTCTGAAACTGGGGTGAGACAACTTGAATGGGACCCAGTCGTTCTCTCAAGGAGCTCACAGGTCAGGCTGGTGGGCGGATGTGAACCTTGAGGATTAACCGAGAAACCAAGGGAGCAGGGGTGTGAAAGGAAAGAGGAAGAGATGGGCTCTGGTGGGGACCAGGGCAACTTCTGAGGGGTGACATATGTGGGCACTGGATAAGGCCAGGAGATGCCCAAAGCAGATGGGGAGTGTAGAGGGAGGGGTCTCCCAGACCACGGAGGCCTTCAGTGTCAAACCTAAGACCCAAGGTGTTATTTCCCCAGCAGTAGGTAAAGGGCATCTGGCTCACCAGCCTCACCTCAGGGGGTGGGGTGCTGGCTCAAAGCATATAGCACTGTGCAGAGAAAATGTACCTGGTTCTGCAGAACCCAACGGTCCATAGCTGACAGGGAGCTGCTGGATGAGGGCGGTTTTCTCGCACTCAGAGAGGATTCTCCATGTCACAAAGGGCTACAAAACAACTTTCTTTAAATAACAAATCTTGGTGTCTCTTTTTTCTTTTTCTTTTTCTTTTTTTTTAAAGAAATATAGTTGGTATGCAAGACGTGTCAGACCTCTGCACAGAGCTCCTGGCCATAGTTCCTTTCTTTAAAAAAATTTCCAATGGTGGTAAATGCACATAACATGAAATTTAACCTCTTAGCCATTTTTAAGTGTATAAAGTGCTATTGTGCAACCAGTCTCCAGAAAGTCTTCATCTTGCAAAACTGAAATTTTATATCCACGAAAAAAATACCTCCCCAGTTCTCCCTTCTCCCAGCCCCTGCTTCTTATTTGTAGGACTCTGACAGCTCCAGGGACCTCACATGAGTGGAATCATGCAGTATTTGTCTTTTTGTGACTGGCTTATCTCACTTAGCTGATGTTTTCAAGGTTCATCCATGTTGTCACATGTGTCAGAATTTCCCTCCTTTTAAGGCTGAATCACATTGCATTTTACGAACACACCACATCTCGTCAGCCATCCATCCAGCAGTGGGCACTTGGGCTGCTGCCTCCCAGGGCTCGCCTATGGTGAGTAACGTCGCTGCGAGCATGAGCGCACAGGCATGTGTGAGTTCCTGCCTTGCCATTCTTTGGGTGTGTGCTCAGAAGTGGAATTGCTGGATCCTATGGTAACTCTATGTTTAATTTGTTAAAGATTCCCCCTACTGTTTCTGGCCATAGACTCTTAGCCACAGGAGGAACTTCAGGAGCCACACCCTCCTGCTTGTGGGCAGGGCGATGGGGATGCAGGAGGACCCTTTCTCTGCCTGCCATGAGTCAGCGGCACCTGGAAGGTGGGATTCCCAGTGCAAGCCTCTGGCACCTTTAAAGCCAGCCACGGGAACATCCCGCTGCAGCGGGACGACTTTCCCTGGTCGGTACATGGGACACGAGAGCCCAGGGAAGCTGAGGCCCCCCAAGTCACACAGCGGCCCGCAGGCAGGTAGGCAGCTTCCAGCGCAGTCCAGCTCCCAGGGCTCCGGGGCCCCTTGCTATTCTAAGCTTTAGTTCAGGAGGCAGAGGCTTCCCCTCTGTCTTCAAAGCCCCAGCAAGTGGATGAAGGTGCGGTTGGATGCTGTGGAAAGGGCACCACGTGGAGACCCCAGGCCTCGCTGTGTGGCCCCAGATGAGCCATTCTCTCTTTGCAGCCTCAGTGTAGCCTCATCTACAGTTGGGAAGGGGGCAGATGATCTCTCTGGGTCCTTGCATTTTGCCCTTTCCCCATCAGAGGAAGCCTCAGTTTTTCGGGTGTTTACCAGCTCCCCTTAGTGGAGACACCAGTGGTTCTTAATTTGGACCAAGGCTTCCCAAGCTCCAGAATTCTCTCCTGTTTTGCAGGTAGGGAAACGGAGGCCCGGGGAACAAAGAGATTGCAGAGAGGGTGGGTGAAAACCTAAGCATCCAGGCTCCCCAGACAAGGGCACCCAGCCCCAGCCCCTGCAAGTCCTCTGCTGTTTGCCTCCCAGGAGCCCTCCACCAGGGGTCAACATTGCTGGGGACCACAGGGAGTAGCTGTCCTAAATGCCTTCACCCTCTAGCTCTGGGGAAGGCTGTGTACCCTTAGAGTCAGTCTGTCACCCGGAGCTTATTAAGGATGCATGAGGTTCAATATGTGAGTGAGACCAAGAGGCAGCAGGGTCTATAATAAACTTCCCCTCCCGCCCTGGCTGGCCGGCGCTGTGGAAACATTAGGTGGTGGCCAATATCACTTATTTATTACTGAGCACTTAGGCAGCCGTACTGGGCTTCTGCCCAGAGCACCTCATCCCTCCCCCATCCCCCAGGCCCCTCTCCTTGCCCAGGCCACCTCCTCTCTGCTCCAGCCAGTTCTGTCCTGGACTTCCCATGCCACTCGGGGGTGGCACACAGAGAGCAGGCCAATCACAGCCACACAGTGGCATCTGGGGCTGGGACTGTCATTCTGACCCTGACATTTCAGATGTGGACCCTGTCAGAGAGGGTAAGAGACTCACTCAAGGGCACATAGTTGGTAAGCGGCAGATTCAGGACTGGACCCCAGTTAAGTTCCTGGACTGTCCTGCGAGTCCTCGCAGCCTGGGTGGAGCTGCACTGGGGTGCGGGCAGGAGGAATCTGCTTCCTGCAAAGTCAGTGACGGAAGGAACGGTGGCTCTGCTTTAGGAGCCAGCCTCCCTCTTGGATGACAGAGACTGCAGGTCTGCTCTGGGATTCCAGAGTGGGCTTTGCTCTCTGTCTCTGTGTCCTCATACCAAGCACCCAGCTTCTCTGAGCAGCTGCTGCCCTGTTCTCATAGGGGGAGTCATACCCAGGGAACCGTCCTGCCTTACGAGGCTGTGAGCCCGTGTGATGATGGTGTGGGTCCCAGGAGCCCTTACAGCCATTACCACTGTTATACCCTACCATCAGAGCATGGTACTCTCTGGGGAAGATGGAAACTGGAATCATCTGGATGAAGACCTGACTCTCACTCTGGATTCTAGAAAAGCTTAGCTCCAACCACCTCCAACCCGAAGAGGCTTGGACAGAGGGGACAGTCAGCCAGCCCCTCTCTTCTACCCTGTCTTATTGTCATCAAGGTCAGAGCCAAAGGGGTCTGAAGGTCCTTCTTGTCTAGATGCTGAGGCCCAGAGAGGGAAAGGGGCTGGCCCAAGGTCACACAGCAATCAGTGGAGGAGTGTGGTGTCTGCTGGTCAGTTCCATGGCTCTTGGCCTGTGCTGCTTGCAGTGGGGGTGTGGGGCCTGGCTCAGTGGAGGACATGCAGACATCTTAACCTTCTTCTTGAGCGAAAGCTTGCAGCAGGGTCATAGGCAAGGATCCCTCTCCCCGGATTCCCTGGGAAGTGAGGCGGGAAGACAGCAGGGAGGAATAGAAGAGGCTTCTGAAGGCCCAGAGATCTGGCCTTGCTGGCCCTAGGGATGGATGAGGCCCTGCCAGTCACTGTGTGCCCAGGATTGGGCTTAGGGCTGGACCAGGAGTGGGGGACTCTGGGTGTAGTGAAGAGGTTATCCTGGCCACCTGGTAGCATTTGGGTCTTACCCTAACCACGCTCATGGTTTCCATCTTTCAGTTGAGAAACTGAGACTTAGCAGGTTAAATGGTTCTCCAAGGCCGCCCTGCTTCCGTTCTGCTTTGACCAAATCCGGCTCTACTGGCCTTCGGAGTCCACCCTGTTACCTTCAAGTGCACCTTCGGGCACATCCAAGACCAGGACTCAGGTCTGTCTCTCCCTGGCCCTGCTACCCTCCTGGGAGTGGGCTGTGCTGTGCCTTATGTCTGTTTCCTTTGCCCTCTGGGCTCTGGTCAGAGCCTGGCCACAGTGGGCACACCGGGCTGCCCTGAGGAGCGGTGATGCCAGATTTAGCACACTGCCGTGCCATCACCACCTCAGGCTGCATCAGCAGCTGCACGGCTGAATAATTCATCGAGCCTTGTTTATTCTTTGCTTCCTGGCTGTGAGTGGCTCCCGCCCTCCCCACAGCCCCCACCCAGGTCCAGCTGCCCTGGCCTTTACCCCCTCTCCGACTTGGCCACCAGAAAGCTGCCTCAGGACTGGGCCATGTGCATTGCCGTGAATTATTCAGGCCTCATTTGGTTGGAGCCAGGGTGAATATTGGGGCTACAGGAGAGTCTGGGCCATGGGGTCTATCCCATATGGGGCACATAGGAAGAGCATGTGGGAGGCAGAGATGGAGACATCTTCACCTCCATCTCTCTCTGAGCTGAAACCCAAGTCCCTGTCAGATAGAGTCATCTGCCAGTTGTGAGTTCGGGGGCAGAATGCACCTCCCTGAGAGCTCCCCAAACTTGAAACACAGAGACTTTCACACAGCTCACCATCAGTGCTCAGGGCTGCGGCTTCCGTTAATCAGCAAGGGGGTGACACATCCTATCAGCAGGGCCAAGACAGCCCCTCGGAGTCAGATAGCCCAGGTGTAAATCCTGACCCTTCTACTTTGCAGTTGAGTAGCCTTGGGCAAGTTCCTTAACCTCCCTGTGCTCAGTTTTTTCATATGTAAAATGGGGACAGCAGGATTGTTGTGCAGAGTGAATGAGCTCATACCCCTAACACCTGTTCTACCTACACATTACAGGCTGCTTGATTACTTGTTTGCCTCTCCCGTTGTCCTGAGAGCTTTTTGTAAGAAGGTACTAGTTTGTATTTTTCTTGGCATCTCCCAGAACCTGAGATGGCTCCTTGCAGATGCTTGGCAAATGCTTGTTGAATGAATGAATAAATGAATGAGTGAGGAATTGCTCCCCAGAGATGCAATGGGCTGATTTATGAGGCAGTGAGAAAGTTCCTGATTGCTGGGAGTGCTCCTCTGGGTCATGATGCACATAGAGAGGATGGATGCCCTGGTGAGGAAGATGCTCTTTAAACCCTCCCCTCTCATCAAGCAGCTGTGGTTCTAGGGTTCAATGAATACATTCGGGGTGTAGGAATATGAGTTGGTTGTAGTAGGGGATGATGATGATGATGATGATGTGATGATAAAGGGATACATTTTATGACTCGAGGTGGGGTAAAAAACCAAAAGAAACAGCTGATCCACTGATCCAGCTTATTAGACTGTGCTCCTCATGGGCGAGGAATCATGAAGATTCCTCCGTATTCTCGGTGCCTGGCGCACAGGGGACATGCGATAAAAGTTTACTGAATGAATGTGTGTCCTTGGTCCTTAGGCCATCAGCAGACACAGTGTACAAACTCCTCAGTCTGCCCTGAGCCAGCTTTTGTGGCCCTTCCACCTTGTCCTTTGCCTCAGTTTCCCCAGCCATAAAAATGGATCACATGAGTGGCTTCCCTTCCCTTGCTAACCTCGTCCCAACTGGCTGGTCCCGACCCCACTAGACCTGCCTCGCTGGACCCGTGGCCATCAGGCTTCTGGCAGCCACAGCTTGGGGGGGCGGGGGGGTACCACACTCACCCTGCAGAGCCCTGATAAACTATTTTGATATTTCTGTTGCTTTCAGAAAGACAGCTTTCAAGATTCAGGACCAGGTGGTGTTGGTCTTTTTTTGGAGGTGCTAATTAATAATTTAACTTCATGTAATGATAATTTTATCTTGTTGCAGTTTGTGGATTTATGATTATCTCATCCATCCGATGTGTGGTGCTCAGCACCGAGCATCTCTCCCGCTGTTGCCTGGGACTTGCTGCTGGGAGAATCTCCCTACCCGGAGAGGCACCCGCGGGGGTGGGTGGTGTCTCCCAAACCCATCTCCTCTGGGAGGCTGCTGCAGTCTGTGGGGTTCAACGGCTTTCTGGAGGCTCTCAAGGGCTGATTTGCCTGGGAACAGAGGATGGAGGCAGTGACCTTACAGCTCTGGTCATCTTGGTTTCCTTGGAAATGGCATCAAGAAGCCAGTATTAGTCTGTCATCAGCCTGAGAGAATGTGACAGCTGGCCCCACCCAGCACTGCGCAGATGGAGGAACTGAGGCTAGACACTGGGAGGGACTACCTTAGGGTTATGTAGCAGCCAGTCACACAGCCTGTCCTAGAGCCTGGGTCTCCCCTTCCCACCCAGAGCTAGCAGACCCATCCTTCATGCCCCTTGCCCTGAACAAAAAAGCTTGAATTGGGTGGGGAGTGATCCAGGCACATTTTGAATGGAGACGAGGGACGAGTACTCAGCCTACCCCTCCCAGCCTACCAGCCCCGACTGCTCTCCTGCTGGCAGCGAGGAGAGGAGAGTAAGTGGAAAGGAGATTTGCCGGCAGGGCTGGGACTCCCTCCTGGATGTATGCAGAGCCCTTTTGTGGCCTGGCTTCGGGTTCTCCAAATCAGGGGGGTGATACTGGCATCTCATTGTCCAGAGTGGGTTTGACTTAGATTCAACTGGCCTGGCAGAGAAAGCAGAGTTGGGACCAGGGGCTAGGAATGTTCTGGACTTAAAACTCTTGGGCAGTGGAGAGGGAGCAAAGTGGCTGGAGCAGGAGGCAGGGGCCGGGCTCTGAGGGCCATGGTTGAGGTCACCTTCAGCCTCTGAAGGATTTGAAACCAGGAGTGACTTGACCACTGTGGAGAGACCCTTTGCCTCTAAGGGCTTTGGTTAACTTTCCTGCGCCGGTAGGGAGAGAGCTCGGGGAGGATGTTAGAGGCAGCAACTGTGCCCAGGCTGGGCACAAGGTCCTGCTGCGTCTCCTCTGGCCCCTGGATGGGACCGTGGAGTGGGTTATGGTGCTGGGCTCCTCCTCACTGTCCTCCAGGGTTCTCCGTTTCCTCTCCACCCAAAGCTGGGCTCGTGACCAGGCCCTGGTTTGGCTTCTGCCCATGCTAATGAGATGCTAATGCTGAAGACCAGATTGGCTGCAGCATCAAAGTGTTTGGGGACCCTCCTGACAGCTTGAGAAGCCCCCCAGCCACTCTGGGCAGCTTGAGCTCTAGGCCAGGATGTTCTCTCAGCAATTGTACACGTCACTTCTCATTACAGCTGATGCCTACGGTTGCTGGCAGGGGCTGTGGGGCAGAAACGGCCACATTCTCCACCAGAGCTCCCTGGTCTGGAGGGGTCCCTGAGGACTCCGAGGCTTCGGTGGTGCCATGATCAGGCCTTTCTCATTCCAGACCTCACAAGGACCCCTCCTGCTCAGATCAACATGGTGACTTTTCTTTGTTTTGATTTCTCCTACCCAGGACTTACAGTGGTTTGTGTTCAGACAAATCTCAACTGTGACACGAGCTTTCTCCCCTGGATGCTTAGAATTAAAAAACCTTAGAAGGTCAGACAGAACGGTCATTAATGATCAGCAAATGCAGGGTTGTTTTTGTTTTTTTTTAAGCATTAGTTTTTGATTTGCTTTAAAAACTGTCCAAATAAGATATATGCAAATTGAAAAAATTTAAAATACCAAAAGGTTTATAATACAAAACACATTCTTTCCCCACCCTTCCTACCTCCACTCTTGCTCTCCTAGGAACAGCACATTTTAAACTCTTTCAGCTGTTTCTTTGGCTGTTTGCCTTCATATTTCTAAATAATATGCCTATGCCGCTGTTTCTTGCGTTATCCCTTTTAGACACCATCTACTAACTCCCTAGTCTGGCAGGCAAGGATTTCACTGTTACCCACCCACTCTGTCCCTTTCTCCGTAGAGAGTTCTAGTGTTCCTTTCTGTCAAATCTAGACCATTATTGTGGTGATGTCAATGTGGCTCATTTCAGAATCGAGCAATGGACTAGAAACAATAGTTGTATTGTTTCTTTCTCATGTATTTTTTTTCTGGTGTGGCAAAGACGGTACTGATCAGATATCCATCTGTTCCCCTACATTTCTCAACTTTCCCTCCAGTTAGGTTGGAGTCAGGTGACTAGATTGTTCCTTTGGGTTCAGAGCCGGTGTGCCTCTCCCACCTCTCTCTTCCCTCTCACGGAGACTGTGCAGGTCATGGGCTCAATGTCTGCAAATACTAACTGAGAGGCTGCCTGCTCAGAGTGAAATGTGATGTGAGTGAGAAATAAACTGTTATCGTCTGTCGTGATACCCAGTATTAACTATCAAGATAGATATCCCCAAAGGTAATAATCATCTCACATTTTCCATTGCATCATTTTCTTAAATGTTTCCGAACGGTGCCTCGGATTGGCCATACCATTATTCGTAGTTTGTTCATAAGCGTTGTTTTACATCAGCTCATCTATCAATCTTTTCTGTTTCCCTGGGTTCTTTCCTCCTGGGGCCCCAAATTTCTTGTTTCAATCTGGCCTGTTACTCTCTAGGTCTGCTGCAAAATTGTTCATCCCGGGGATTTCCTTTGCCAATTCCTCTGCTGAATCTCTGGTTTCCTGAATTTTATTATTTTTGTTTAGTTCCCACTTTTGCTGGAGCATATCCTCTGGTAGCTCGCTCAGGAAAAGCATGTGCAAAGTGAATTTTCTGAATCTTTCCATATCTAAAAAAATTTATTTTCTCAACTTATATCTTAATGGTGTGTCTAGGTATAAAATTCTATATTGAAAATTATTTCCCTTGAGAATTTGAAACTGCTTCACTGTTGTCTAATATCCACTGTTGCTCTTGAGAAGTCTTACATAATCCTGATTCCTGCTTCTTCATGTGAAACCTGTTTTTTTCTTGCCAGAAGCTTTTAGTATCATCTCTTTGTATGCTCTGACATTTTACAATAATATGTCTTGGGGATGGATCTGTCCATTGTTATGCGCACTTGGTAGGCCCTTTAGGCCCTTTCATCTGGAGGTTCATATCTTTTAGTGCTGGGAAATTTACTTAGCCATGCTTATAATAATACTACAAATCACCATAAAACCTGGTGGCTTGATGTGTAATTACTTACTCTCATGAATCTGTGGCTGAACCTCACTGATTTAGGCTGAACTTGATTGAGTGGCTAATGGTGACAGGGCTTACCCACGTATGTCAGAGTAGGCTAGGGGGATGGTCGATCTAGGATGGGATTATTGGAGGAGTTTAGCTCTGCTCCAAATGTTTCTCACCCTTATTGTGGGGTCAGTGGGCTAGGAATTATTTCATGGAGATGGCTGAGAGGCAAGAGCCCAATGACAAGAGTTCTTAAGCCTTTGGTCACATTCCCCACACCCAACATCAAATGGTAGAACCCAAAGTCAAGAGGCCTAATTAGCGGGGGAAACTGTAACGTCATGTGGCAAAAGATGTGGATATTAGGATGAGTAAAGAATCAGGGCAAGCAATGCAACCTGCCTCAGACCTTTAAAAATGGCATCTTTTTCTTTTGTTTCCACGTTTGCCGCATGGATCTACTTCCTAGAAGACATCACCGACACCTTTTTACAACCTGTGCTGTATTTTCTTTCACGTTTAAAAATTCTTGAGTTCTTTCTTGTTGTCTAGCTTTCCTTTTTCATAGCCCCCTATTATTTTATGAACACAATATACCTTCTATCTCTTTCTGAATAATTGTTAGAGTTTTTCCGTAAGGTCTTTTTCGTTTGCTTGCTTGTTTTAAATTCGTTAACGATCTCTTTCCCCCCTGGGTTGTCCACCTGCCTTTGCTCTGCTGGATCTCTTGGTGGGCTAGCACAGGGCATGGTGGGCTAGAGTGTGGACTTGGAGGCAGGCTGCAGAGGGCCACAGCTCAATTAATTCTGTGGCTCACGAACTGGGTGGCTATACTTGGGCTTGGTCTCCTTCTCCCTCAGAGTCCTCATCTGTGAAATGGGAACAGAAGCAGTAACCCACCTCATCGAATCATTGGGATAATTAGAAACATCACCACGCGGAAAGCACCGGAACATCGCTAGAACACGATGCGGAGCCTTAGTTATGAGCTTTCCGTGTTGGAATCGAAAGCTGATTGGAAGTGTGCTGTCCAGTGGTGAGGCTCGTGAAAACGGCCCTTTAGTGTAGAGTAGCAGGTGGGGAGCCTGCTCTTGTACTTGGACATAATGCTGCATTTTAAGCTTTTATTTTTTTTCTTACTCATAGCAATTTTTCCCCAATAAAGATGACAGTGAGGAGTGCTGTGACAGATGGGGGTGAGGAGCCGGGCATTCCTGGTGATTTCTGTTTAGATGTTCACTTAATCCCAGTGTCCAGCTCTAGGCTTCACTCTAACCTCCAAGCGCTGGTGCCCGAGCCCCTCAGGGTTTGTTATCATTTGGGGGGCTTCTTGGAGAATCAAAGGTGACATAGAGGTCAAAGCTACGCTTTCAAAGTGTTTGAGCTGCAGGAACCTCTTGTTCAAACGAAACTTTCCATGGCAGCCAGGGTGTAAAGCAGAGGAAAGCAGAACTGCAGCGGTGGGGCCAGGAAGAGCCCCCCTTCCTCTCCCCCGCCAGCCTGCTTGTGAGACATTGGCTCTTCAGCACTCAGTTTTAAAACTCAGAGACACAAACATCCCTGCCCTCATTTTACAGATGGCCAAACCCAGCCGAGAGAGGAAAGTGTCTGGAACTTGACTTCTGACCCCCAGTTCACTGCTCTCGCTTCAACACGTTGTTGCTTCTGCATAGAGGGGATGGTGGCTGATTTCCATTTCACCATTTTTAAAAAGTTAGTCTCAACTCCCTCCCCTCAAACTCCTTCGGGGTCTGGTTCCTCTGATTCTACCTTGACATTCTATTTCCATCCCTGCCCCCTCTGGGGTTAATGACAAGGGCCTCATAATTGCTTGCTACTTGCTGGGTAAAGCAGTCTTACCTTTCATTTGCCCCCAAATGTTGTCATCCCATAATTTGGCCTTCTGACCAGCCTCTGTGATCTGAGCTCCCACTCATCCCAGTCCACAGGGTCTCTGCTCCCCTAATCTGCACCCCGCACATGTTTGAAATCCTCCCAGGCTGTGGATGCTAACAGGCAGCCAGGGGGAAGTACACCCCATCCATCTGTTTCTGTCTCTCTGGGGAAAAATTCTATCTTTTTTCAAGATTCAGCATAAATGCCACCTTTTGGGAGAAGACTTGCCTTAAGTTAATTACTTGAGCTCCCAAGTTTCACTTATTCATCTGTAAAATGGGTGGCTCGGGGCTCACCTTCCTGGGTTTGAGGGGAAGATTAACTATGTTAACCTAAGACTTGGCACAGCGCTGGTCACGCACACAAAAAATGGTTCAATAAATCTTAGCTATTACTATCATGTGTGCGTTTATTATAAGTGTCCCATTCTGTCTCCTTGTTGTATGTCTAATTTCTCCAGTCAGTGTGTGGGCCTCAGCTCTGACCACACATTAGAATCACCCAGGGGGATTTTAAAATGTGCTCGCATGGGCCCCATTTCAGATCAATTGATCACGAATGTCTGGGGAGGGGGCCCAGGTGCTAGGATCTTAAAAGCCTCCCAGGCCACGGATTCTGTCCGATATAACTAGGGTTGAGCATGCTCAGTTGGTCCATGAGCTGCCTGAGAGCAAAGACCAGGCACTGCCAGTTTTCATATCATATGTGGCACCTTGCATCCAGGATTCCATAACTGTTGGATGGATGACTAAGTGAACAAGCGTTAGAGACAAAGTTGGATGGCAGCGTCTTTGCAGACATGGGTTTTCCATTGAGGTTAATCAAGCTCAGACCTGGTTGGCTGATCAGGGAGCCAACATAGGGCCCTAGGAAGCCTGTGTGTGCCTGAGGGTAGGGCTCTGCGCCCCAGTCTGGGCGTCACATTTACTGATGGCCTGTGACTCACATGCTTTTGTTGGACCTCATCGCAATCCCACGAGTAGGTGCTTATTTTACTTTTATTCTTCCTGGTGACCCCCATTGGATAGATGTGGACCCTGTGGCCCAGAGACATCGTGACTTGTCCACAGTCTCCTGGTCAGAGAGCTGCAGAGCCAGGCCATGGACCTGTGTCTCCTGACTTGGTCCTGAGCTTGGTCAGTCTCATTGGAGTGAGGCTCAGAGCCACTCACCTGTCTTCTGAAAGTGAGTCACACAGAGGGAGGCAGAGCAGTGGGAGCCCCCTTTGAGAAGTTGGCTCCAGGGTCGTGGTTCCTCTTGGGGACACACCCTAGGAGGCCTGGGGAAGCTTCAGGAGTGGTGGAACTCGTGTGTGTGTGTGTGTGTGTGTGTGTGTGTATACTATTGTGTGATGCTACATGGATGACTTTGTATATTTCTTTCCGCCCTGTGTGGTGTGTGTGGCTGGTTGTGTGTCTTTGCTGTGGCCCCGTGTGTCATGTGTGTGCCTGTATGGGATGCGTGTGTGTTGTTGTGTTGAGTGTGTGCTCCTCAGAGCCTGCTCCTGTAGCCACCAGGAGACCTGCTACCCTGCTGGGAGTTCAGGGACTCAAGTGGATTCCTCTCCCCCAGTCCGGGGTCCAATGCCCTTGTGGGGACCCCTCTCTGCCCAGCACCCCACACTTCCCCTCTCCCTGGCCTGGCTTCTTTCTAGAGAAGAAGCAGGCGTGTGAACAGGAGGAGGCTGCCTGTGGGTTTGCCTGTCCTTCCCCCTCACCACCCACTGCCTGGTGCCTGCTGAGCCTTTCCTTCTGCCAGGCTCGGCTTCTGTGGGCAATTTCCCTGGGCACCTTACTCCCGACTGTGTGTTCATTGCTGCATCTCCAGCCTCCCCACCTACCTCCGAACTTATGACAGGGTCACCTTGACACATAACTTTACCCCTGTTCCAATAGGAGGTGGGAGGGACAGCCTGGGGCCGGCTGAGCAGGCTGAGGGGTGCCTATGCCACGATTGTGGCCACCATGAGGAGGAGGCAGGTATGAGGAGCTATACGCCCCAATCTGGCTGTCACCTCCCCCTTCCTTCCTCCACTCCTGTATCTAAATGCACACAGGACCATCCTAGTGGTTGAAGGCCCTTGAAAAGAGATGACCCCCTGGTTGTCCAGGACCCGGAGGGGATGTGCCAAGCCTATTTCAGGTCAGGGAGGGGTCTTTTCCAGGGGACAGCAGGAAGTGGAGGGATGGTGGCCCAGAGGGGCACATGCTCACCTGCATAGAGACATGGGGATGGCCTTGGTGGGCCAAGGTCTTCTGCATGTTGCCTCTTGTTAGTGACATCAAGGCACTCTATCCCCTCCCTCAAATGAGACAATCCTCTTTCTGCAAACTCTCCCCTCCCAACTTCACACTGGTCCTCCGCTCCCCCACCCCAACTTCTCACATCTTCAGGCTTTTTGTCCATGGATGAAAAGGGTATCTTTCCACATTCCTGACCAATGTCTGATTGTGCCAAGGGTGAGCTGGTGCCCAAGGCAGGAATTCTGTTTTTCAAGGGCACATGGTCTTAATTGTAGTTCTGACCCTTTGACCACTCTGCTGTGTGATGCTGGCCACATCACTGCTCCTTTCTTTGTTCGGTTTCTTTACCAATAAAAAAATCAAAGACTTTGCAGTCACCCATGCTCCATCCTGGAGCATCACAGTGGGGTTCCAAGATTCTCTTGTGCAGGGACCCAGCCACCTGGACCATCCAACCTAACAGTAAAGGAACTTCTTCTAAGGGAGGCTCAGGGACACTCGGAGGCCCTAGTGGTGATAGTAGGTCATGGTGAGGGGAGGAGGCAGCTTTCCGACCTCAATCTCCATGTCCAAGGACAAGCCAGATGGCAGTGGTGGGAGCATCAGAGTGATTGAGACAGAACTCATCATGAGTAGAAAGACTGCCCAGACCAGGGCAGGACCCACCAGACTGTGAATCCCCGAGGGCATCTCTGGCTCATTTGTCTTTCCAGTTCTTCACATTCTGTCTCCTTAGATATGATGTTCTGTGAATATTTGTTAAAGAACTGAATAACTGAACAGAGGAGAGAGAATAAAATTGGTTAAATAGCCAACTGAGAAGGAAGGGGATCTTGGGTTTCTGGACCAAGTGGAACAAAGGAGAGGGGCCATGACAAGTTAGGACAGGTTAAGTTATGCTGCAGTAACAAACAAACCCCAAATCTCAGTGGCCTAAAGCAACAGAGATTTATTCCTCACTCACGCCACATGTCTATATGGGCTGACAGCCCTCTTACAGACATTTGTCATTAGTCGCTCAAGCACCTAGGATGATGGAGCATTCATCATCTTGGACATTTCCAGTCACAATGTTAGAGGGAAGAGAACTTTCATGTCTTACATTAGCAATTAAATAGTCAGTATAAAAGTTACACTTTCACTCATATCCCATTGGCCAGAACTAATCACATGATATTTCCAACAGCAGATGATCAGGAAATACAATCCTATCATATGCCTGGAAGACAGAAATGTTTGATGAATGGTGCTAATGAGAACAATTTAAGAATTAACCATGAAGAGCTGGAAGGTGAGGGGTGCAGCTGCCATTTCAGGTCTTCGTTGATCCACATCCCAGAGCACCGAGCCTGTGATTGTGCTCCTTTAGGATCATAAAGTCATAGACTAGCCCCTGGAACAGAAATGGAGAGGGCAGGCTGCAGGTGCATTGAACTGAGCACAAGCTGTGTGCCAAGCCATGCTGAGCACTGGGAATATAAAAGGGACACAGCTCCTGCCCCATGGATCCAATAGATATATTAGAAACAGTAAAGTATAAAATGTACGAGGATTTGATATCCTAGATCCAAGGTGAAAACTGATCAGCAGAGGAAAGAGGAGGCAGTATGGTCTGTAGTGGCACTTAGTGGTTGCTGAATTTTCTCCTGTGGCCTCAAGGTGGGGGCTGCCCAACAAAGTCACAGGCCAGTGCAATTACATGGTTTCTGGTTCCTGCTTCTACCTTCTCCAATGCCCCTCAAGATTAGGAACCTCTGAAAATGGGGCCATTTCTGGGGAGAACCAAAGACTCACCCCAAAATCTTAAAAGTGCATCAATGTTGTCTCACTAAGTTATGTGCTCTTATTAAAGGAAATGTTTCATTTCAATTACATTTGTATGGATGTTTTCCTGGTGACATTGTGCTATCCTTGTTCTGAGCTCTACAATCCAATTGATACAAAGGCTGAAATGAGAGAGAGAGAGAGAGAGAGAGAGAGAGAGAGAAAGGAGGGGAGGGAAGGGGATGGAAAAGGAGGGGAAGAGAGGAGAGGGGAGGGGAGGAGAGGAGAGGAGAGGAGAGGAGAGGAGAGGAGAGGAGAGGAGAGGAGAGGAGAGGAGAGGAGAGGAGAGGAGAGGAGAGGAGAGGAGAGGAGAGGAGAGGAGAGGAGAAAAGGAAAATTGAGATGACTAGACCCCTTTGTTTGGGCAGGAAGTGTTTGCTTTTCAATCATTTGGAAGATAATTTATCCCTCACCAGATCTGACTTTGTGTAATTTGGCTTGAATTAGGAAATTCAAAGGGCGTGGAGTTAATACTAAATGTAACAGTGCCAGCAGAAGGAAGATAGGGGGAGAAATGACACGTCTATGCTCTTTTATGAGCAAAGATTTCACTAAAGAATCATAGCTGCCAACGGTTGAATCCTTTTATGGCCCCTTATGGCCTTCAGAATGACGTCTAGGGTCTTCATTCTGCCTTTCCCTCTAGCTTCCTCTGCCCTCTGACACCCACCTGCACCCACACTCTAGTTCTAGGCTGCATTTCTTACATTTACCCAAACACGGCTCATGCCTCAGGGCCTTTGCATTTCATTTGCTCCCTCTGCCTGGGTTGCCCTTGCAGCCACCTACTTGGGAAATTCCTCCTCCTCCTTGTGGCCCTGACTCAATTGACCGCTCCTCCATCAGCATCTGCGTAGCGCCTCCCCTATTCCCTGTGTGGTCTACTTTATGCCACTTCTGTCTCTTGTCCAAATTTCTATTACAATCCTATCATCCCAACTGACAGTTGCTTCCTTGCTTGTCCCTCCATCTAGGTTGTAGGATCCGTGAGGACAGTGATGGCACCCTATCCCTTTTTCTATCTGTTGTACTGAACATCAGGCCTAGCACATAACAGGGGCTGAACGTAAGGCCTAGCACAATTTACATAATACTTTGAGTGAATGAATGAATGAATTGGAGAACATACAAAGGAGCACCTAGTGTAATCTCCCACTCAAAACCCAAATTCCTTCCACAGCAGGGGTCAACAAAATATAGCCCATAGACTGAAATCGGCCAGAGGCCTGTTTATGTGAAAAAAGTTTTATTTGAAACACAGCCAAGCACATTTTTGGGCATACTGCTCATGGCCACTTGTGTACTACAGCAAGAACTGAGTACTTGGAAGCACATGGTCTTCAACACTGACAGTATTTCCTACCTGGTTCTTGACAGAAAATCTGCCTACCCCTGTTCCATAGCACTGGCTCTTTATCTATTTTGGACTAGAGACACCTCTGAGAATTTGCTGAAAAGCTTTGCAATTGAATGCATACACACACACAGAACATTTTGCATTTAATTCCATGAGGAGCAATGACCCCTTGAATTCATTCCATCAGCCCCCTAGGGATCCACCTAGGACAGCAGGTTAAAAATTCTGTTGCCCAAGGCTAGAGCTGAGAAAGTGATGGGGAATGTGGTACAAGGTGGCTGGGGCAGCAGACGGGGTAAAAGTCATACCTCTTAAAAATCCAAGCTGAAAAAAAAAAAGAGACTGCATTGCCCTAAAGCATCTCTGACGTATAGTTGGCCACCCTGGGTCTAGCACCTTCAGCCCCAGGGAACTCACTACTGTACATCATATTGTGCTGCTGCTGGGACACACAGCTCGTGAAGAAGACCAGTCATCACACTCTACTGAGCTCTTACAAGGGAACCCACTGGTCCTTCTGGATGCTGAGGCCATGGGCATAAGCTGGTCTTCTGAGCTGATGAAGAAAGGTGAGGCGAAACCAAAAAGCAGGGGAGAACCCCCCTCCACCCTGATCTTCTTGAGGCACAGAGGGGGGAGGGAAGGGGAGCTGGGGTCGTTATAATGGATCCAACGCAGCCTCTGTTTCTTAAAAACAAGGGGTGGGGATAGAATGTGCGCTCCTGAAAGCTAATGCAGTTGTGAGCAATAAGAGGCGTTAGGCCTCTGGGAAGCAAATTGTGGGCCAAATGAGCTCATTTTTTAGCAGAATTATTAAATTAGCAGATGAAGGAAACACATTAGACATTATGAGTCTTGCTTTTAGCAGAGCCCTTGATAGAGTGTTGCGCAGATGCTCACTAAATTCATTCCGCACAGCGTTGGAGAAAAGCTGGCGTCACTGGGATCCCCAGTGGGGGGGGGACTGGGGACAAGAAAGGTGATGTTTAATGAACACCTGGGCCAAGCACTGTCTTGGGAGCTTTAGATCCACTACTCATTCAATCCCCACAAGTCTTGGCAGGGTAGGGGTGACTGTCTTCATTTCAGGAGGGAAGATGGGCTCAGAGGGAAGAGCCTGCCTCTGCTCACTCAGTCAGTGGCTGAGGTCAAGGTTGAATCCTGCTTTGCCTCAGTGCTCTTGGCCCAGGGGTAAGACATACCTCCCTGCCAGGAGCTCTTAGAAATGGAGTGAAGAGATTTGAGAAACTAGTCAAGGGAGGGGATGAAACAAAAGCTGGGTTCAGGCAGGGAGGGCTGAGAGCCTTAGGTAGGGTTGAGTCAGGGGTAGGGAAGAGGGCTGGCTCCAGCAGCAGGGCTAATTCTGATTGCTGCCTGTAAGAAAGTGTAGTGAAAGGAGAGGTGCTCAGAGATGGCAAGGGCATGGACTCCACTTCATGGGGGGATGCTTGAGTGAGTAAATAAGACTGTGTCACTTGCTCGAAATCTTCAGAGGCCTGTCCTACAGGATGCTGGGGACGCTGTGGCCTCAGAGGGTCAAACTGGGTCAGTGATACCCTCATGCCCAGCCTTGTAAGGAATGAGCTTCCCATCCGGAGACATTCCAGGACCCGCATAGCACGGGAGGAGGGTCTGACTCCCAATAAGATAAGAGGTTGGCTAAAGTTCCTCCCAACACTACAGTTCTCTATCTTCAAAGTCAAGCACAAGGAAGAATATTCTAACAGCAAAGTTTCCAGAGATTCCTGTAGAATTTTGGGAATGAGGTGGGAGAATCTGTATTTGTTACTGAGACCTGCCAGTGACCAACCATGTGCTTAAACACAGAAGGGAGGGACTTTGTTACCCCTAGAGATGCCTTCTAGTCTGAGGATTGCTCTCAGACAGTGGGATGATTGACAGGCCTTTCCAAATTCTCCCAGCATGGTGGGCAGGGCTTCACTTTCAGAGAACCTTCTTTCACAGAGAGAGCCAAACCCATCAAAAATAGGAGAGAAGAGCAAAGTCAAGGGAGGAGGTAACTGAGAGGGACAATGGCCCAACCCACCTACCTACAAACCTTCCCTGAGGTCCTAGGGTGTACCAGAACCCAAGACAGGAAATGGGACATGGGAAGGCTAGTGCAGTGGGCAAGGTAAGGCCTGGTCAACAATCTCTCTCATATGAGCTGGACATAGCCAAGGGCTATGCAAGTACCATGAGAGGTGAGGAATGGGGGGATGGAGAAGTGGGGAATTAGTGAGGAAGGTAGAAGGAGCCAGCTTTTGCAGGGCTTTGAATGCCAGCCTGAGTTCTTCATGCTGGAGGCAGGGAGGTACTGTTGAAGCTCTCCCTGCAGGAGGAGCCAGATCAGAGCCACGCGGCTCCTATGTGGAAGCTGGACAAAGTGAATGAGACTGGAGGCCAGGAGGCCAGGGAGGGCACCGGTATAGAATCCAAGGATATTGGCAGCCTCAGGTTGGTTGTTAAGGAGAACTGGTTAAGAACAAAGGGTTATCTGTGTGTGTGTGCATATATGAGCACACGTCCAAGGGAATGTTGATTTCTCTGAGTGTGCACGTTCAGGGTGAACATGTTTGTGTGTCTGTTTGCCAGTGAGCCTCAGGTGTCTGGTGTTTGCCTTGCTGTGGAGGGGTGTGCATACCTGCCCCAGAAAACATCAGGTTTTGACTCTATGCTTGTGTGCATATGTGTGTTTGCATGTGTGTACACGTGCACACATGCAGAGATTCCAGAAGGAAGCAGTATAGACAAATCCTGCTCACAGGCTGTGGGAACAAGTCAGGCAGACACATCTTGCCAGAGCCTGAGACCAGGCTCTCAGCTGTCATAATTCCCTGTCTCGCCCCAACCCCTTATAATGGCATGGGTACTCCATAAAGGACTCTGTGGGATGGGCTGCGTCCATCTCATGAGGGTCTCCCTATCCCCATACTGCATCCATTAATATCTCCCACTCCTGCCTCCGGCCTCTTAAATTACACAGTAACTGCTCAGTGCAAATCCTTTCTAATTGTTTCTTAACAGAGGAGTAGGAGGGTGCTGTGGGTGAAGCCCCTAATACTGGTGGCAGGACAGAAGAGGAGCCCTTCCCACCATACCAAGGCCTGCCCTATACCATTCCAGCCAGGATCCCCTGAATATTCTCACCTGAGTCAAAGCCACATTGATCTTGCCATTCCTGAGACCTGAGCCAAGAGGCATGTCCCACCTGCTCTGCAGGCAGCCTGGAGAGGGTGTGAGAGGCCTCTCTCAAGCCGCAGAGCCCCAGTCCTGGCCCTGCTCTTGACCCACTAGTTGACCTTGGGTTGAACCCTCTTTAGCCTCAGTTTTTCCTGTATGTAATGGGGCCAGGCTATCTTGATTGGATCTCAGTCATGGAGTTCAGGTGAATACAGTAGGACTGCTATTCACTATGATTAAGGGTGGAGTGCTGTGACAGGTCTTGGTTGGGCAAGTCCTTTAACCAGAGGTATGCTGGTGTTTAACAACTGGCTCCCTGTGAGAAAAAAGGGCAGATTTGCAGTGTTTTGCCATTTTCTCTGGTGTAAATATTCCTACCATGACTGACTTCAATCCACCAGTATAAAGCCATTGAACATGGAGATAGACAGAGATGTGCACAAGTGGCTCCTGGGAGTTGGTGGGAGCTAGTCCAGCACATCACTTCTTTTCTCCTAAATCACCAATAACAGCCCAGCCAAAGGAAGAATCTAAGTCAGGGTCAGGCAGGAGGCAAAAGGTCCAACTAGAGTGCCAAGCATTGGGTCTAAGTAAGAGGTGAGGCTATAAAGTGGAGGAAAAAAAAAAAAGGAATTTAGGCACTAAGAGGATGAGGAACAGTTAGGAAGTGTGACATGCAAGGAGGGCCAGGGCGAGTGCTTCAGGACAGAAACCATGTTTTGCTGGGTGGTGCTCAGATGGCCCGACGAGGCTGGAATACAATATTGCTTCTTGCTGTTCCCAGGCCTGGGAGAGGGAGGAGGGTGTACGTGAGGGTGGGGGAGCTGGGCAAATAGACAGGTGTTCCCTGAGCCTCAGGGATGACGTCTGAGCCAGCCAAGCCAGGAAAGGGCAGATCCAATTCTGTAATTGTTGCTGCATCAATTCTGGTGACAGTCCCACAAGGGTGATGCCAAGGGCCCGGGGAGGGGGGATGCCCTGGCTGACATCATCTGCTATTTCTGGGCTAATTCACAACCTCCTCCAGTGGGAACTTCCTTTAGGACATAAATTACCCCAGTCTTCTCAGGGTTGCCTCATTCTTCTGAGAAAACAGGGGGAATCCACGCACATGGATGTCCTCTGGTGATGTGCTGGGAGTGAAGAGAAGCATATATCCCGAAGGCACAGGGACCTGGGTTCAAATCTCACCTCTGCCCCTTATTAGCAGAATGGCTTAGGGTAGTCATTCCTCTGACATTCCATTCCCTCAAATGGGTTGATAAAACCTGTAAGGGGCGCAGTGTGACAGCCTGCTCATGGCAGGTGCCCAGTGAACACCAAATCTCTCCCATTTCCTTTCTTCGTTTTCCTCTCTTAGAGAATATACTTCCTGTGGGTGATCTGTGGAAGCTTCCAGAAGGAGATGCACACTGCCTTTCTGACCCCCTTCTTGGCTCTGTGGTGAGTGGTTCACAGGGTGGGGGTGGAGAGGGCGGGAGGAGCGGGGGCTGAGGCTGTTCACCTGGATGGGGAACCTGGCCCTGTTGGAGTCTGGGGCAAGTGTGTTCCCCTCCACAGTGCTCAGGCTGATCCTTAGGAACTTCTTGGCCAAGCAGGAGGCAGCCTGGGACCTCACCATGCTCCCAAGCAGAGGTACCTGCCTTTCCGTCACCTCTCCACATGTCTGCGTAGCTCCTTTCCTGCCCGAGGCCTGGCTCTTTGTCTTTCTGCCCCTGCATCCATCAGTCCTAAGGAAATACCATTAGATTTGTTTCTGCTGCTGTACGGATCTCCTCAGAAGCAGGTCTGCCTTCCTGTCTGCCTGTCTGTCTGTCCGCCTGCCTGTGATGTGCCTCCCATCGCTCCTACTGCAGCTGACTCTCCTGCACCTGGGCTCCATTTTATGATGTCTGAGTGACAGTGAGGTGATAAATGAGAGAGTGACGGGCGCACATGTATGCTGGATAGAGCATGTGCACGCAGTGGATTGACAGTTGGGTTGTCCTCTTTGAGACAAGGCCACTCAAAGTGTCCCTAAGCCCAGAGGGGTGCCCAGAGCACCATCCATCCCACCTCGAAGCACCATCTGTCTGCCTGCCTGGCTGCAAACCGAGGTGCCCACCATGGAGGCTCCAGGAGCAGGAGGGACAGTACCCATGGCAACGGGTGGAGAGGCATGTTTCAGCTGGAGAAGAACCTTGTAACAAAGACCCTGTCCAGCAGACCAAATGGGCTGTCAGCGTAGATCTCCCTGTCATTGAGGTTGTTCAGTACGGGCTGGCCACTCACCTGTGGGGCTGCTTTGGTGGGGATTCCTGAGCGAGGAGTGGGGTAAGGAAGGCTGGGGTGGCCGAAGTGGACTGACATCTAAGACAACGACTTCTATCAGAAATCCATGTAAAGCACTTTACACAGTTCCTGGTAGGTAGTAGGTGCTCAAAAACAGAACTATTATTAAGAGGGAGGCCGGACTAAGTGACCTTAAGGCCCAATCCTACAGCCCGTGAGCTGGAGAGAGATGAAAGGTCGATTAGTGGCAACAGGTTATGAACAAACAAGCTGGGAACGTGGGATAATAAAGAGCTTCCCAGAATAGGAATATCTCCATCTCTCTCTCCCTGATTTGCATGGCTCCTGCAGGCCTCCCTCCCCTCTCCTAACTCAATTTCCATTTCCATTTCAATGTCAATAACTTTTCTGGCACAACAAGCAGACCCGGGTTGCCAAAGTGAATTGGAACATTGAGTTTCAGAGTCTCAGACCAGCTCATCCAGCCAGTGTCATCCATCTTAGACCTTCCAGGCCCTTCTTATGCACATGTCTCATCCTCTGGGCCTTTGGGGACATTTATTTTTACTTTCCCCAGCTGTCTGTAACATCATTTGAAAAAAAAGATACACTCCCTTGTTTGATCAAGAGCTTCAAACAGCAATAGCACACGAGAAGCTGGGCCTCTGCTCTGTGCTATGCAGGCACGGTTCTGGGCACGTAAGGACCAGGGAGATGCCAGCCTGATGGGGGAGACAGAGGAGAGCCAACAATTTCAATAATGTGGCAACTGCTTTAGGGAGAGGGGCCGAGGGCTTTGGGAGCACAGCAGGGGGCTCCCTTTCCTGCAGCCTCAGACTCTTGCTAGCCTCTACCGGCCCCATTCAAGGTCTCTCTCTACTCCACCTTTTTCTCAGGAGAGGCCCCTGGATTACAGGGTGAAGACAAGGGAAGTCAAGTGCTGGGGAAACCATTTTCATATAACTGAAAAGGCTCACACAGGCTGACCCTGGGCAAAAGTGGAAGTCATCTGTGCGGTGCAGAGGAAAGAACATGAACTTTGGAGCTAGATAGACCAGAGTTCAAATCCTGCCCCAAGGAACCTCTCAGTTAACCCTATACCTGATGTCTAGGTTAACTGGCCTCTCCATTTCCTGTAAAACCTGCCAGTGACAGTGGGGTTTACTTGAAACGCCTGGCCATGAGACAACTCCTGTCTCATTTACCCGTGTTCAGTGTGTTCCCAAGCCTGTTTATGTCAGTTGTACCTGTCATTGTAAATAGATACAGTAATTTAATCAAGTGTAAAGCAAGCCAATTAAATATGAGTGCAGAAAAGAGTTGTGTTTCTATGGTAATTAATTTAATGCTTTGGGAAGGCTGCTAAAAAAATTGTAGTTGAATTAGGTGTGGGCAAGACTCTGAAAGATCTGAAGAAAAGTAGGCCCCATACAAGGAGGTTTATGTACATTGATCGCCTTACAAGGAATCAAAACTGGAAATCTCCTAGCTGATGTTCCTGTGGTCTCCATTACATGTAATCTCCGAAAACCAGTCCGCCTTTCTGAATTTTATTTTTCTGGGCTTTAAAATAAGTAAAATAACTTTTGCCTCACAGAGTTGTCATGAGGGCAAATGAAGCCGTGTGCAGGCCCATTCCTACTGGTGTTGGCTTCTCTGCGGCTGATAGTTCCTCTCCCTTCTTCCTGCCGAGACTGCCTCCCCCCTTCCAGTGTTTGCGGGCTTCACCCAGTTTGCAGTTTGCTGATCTGATGGCGATGAGGATTGAAGGCATGGACTTTCACTAAGAATGACTCGAACCAATGAGGAAAAGCCTTTGCAGGGCGTGTGACAGGTAGCAGGTCAGTTTGAGCTGGAGAGTCTGGCAGTCCTCCAATCACAAAACCAATGACTCGTCCAGGTGAAAGTGTGTCTTTTTTCCTGATGTGACCTGGCCATCCTTATATCCTTGCTGTGACATGCCAGCTTCCCTAACCCATCTACCTAGGGGTCCACTCAGCCTCAGACTGCAGAGTGCTCTTATCCCAGGCCTGGGGCACCCAAAGGAATTTGAGCTGGACGGAGGAGCTCGGGCCCTGCCCAGCTCTGCGCTGGAGCCCTGCCTCTTGCCCAGCACCTCAGAGTTAGGAGAGGATGGCTCTCACACCTGCACCCCAATGGACTCTGCCGGTCTCCCCAGGGATTGAAATTCTGCCCATGGCTGAGTCAGGGTGCTTGTTGCCTGCTCAGATCTCTCCTAGTGCCTGTCACTTGCCACCTCATGCTTCCAAATCCTGGCCCACAGGACTTAAGAGAGCCCTCCAAAGAGGTCAGGGTCCATTCATCCCCGTTCTGAGGACCTGGCCCTGCCCTCGCTGTTGCCACTGCTGGTTTCCCAGAGCTCAGGTCACCGGCCTTAAGGCTCCACCAATGGGTTTGCCCTCCCATCTCAGCCGGATAGGCCCAGCGGGGGCCCCAGCACCACCTGTGACCCTGGAAGCCTGGAGCCCAGCAGAAGCAACCACTGCAGCTCCGGGTGTGGGCGACAGGCAGAGCTGGGAGCAAAGGAGGGGCGTGAGTTTAGACAGTAAACTCTCTTCTCCTTGGTGTTGGTTTCTGTGTTGTGGATAAAGTCAGGCAGACCTGGGTCATCACTGACAGGTATGAAAACTCGGGGCATCCTCTTAGCCCCCCTGAGCCTTTGTTTCTCCACCTGTGAAGTGGAGGTATGTCAGCCTCCACTGCTTGTTGAGAATGTTGTCAATAAGATACTGTCTGTAAAAACAAAATAAATAATGAAAAAAAGAAGAAAGGCAAAGAAAACAAAAAGATAACGTCTGTAAAGACACCCCCTCCCCGCCCCCATTCTCATCCAAGAAGCATGATAACCACTGGGGAAAGCAAGGGCTCTACTGTAGCTACGGGTCTAAGAATGGACCGTAAGAGTGGGCGCCAGGTTATCCCTCCCCATAGGGCAGTGAACTCCCGGTCCGTCCTGGGCAACCAAGTTGAAGATCGGCCTCCTTGGCTTCTAGCTTGTTGGTCTTGACAGATTTTTGAGAGTTGGAGCAGAGAACCCATTTTCCATTTGGCAAAACTGATGTCTAGAGAGCAAACAAGGCACTCCAGGCCACACTGCAGGCCAGGGCCAGGGTGAGACAGGCTCCCAGAGGCCCTATTCCTAGGTAAAGATCCGGGCATCATGCATGCTGCTCCCAGCCCTCTGGCCCCTCTGTGTGCTGATGTAGGGCACAGGGCATGTAGCAGTGAAGCCGCTTGGGCTCCATGGGGCAGCCTGGTAGTGGTACTGGTGGGTCATCCTGCCCTCTTTCTGCTGACTCCAGGAGGAGCATCCTGGGGGTTTTCTCAGGGAAATAGCTCCCCCACAACCCCATTACGGAATGGAAGAGAGGCAGAGGGAGGCAGGGCAGACAGGCCAGACCCAGAGTGATTCACTCACTCATTCATTCACTCAGGCGTGACGCTCAGCCAGGATACGCCAGCATTGTGTTAAAATGCTGACATTTTACCTTGGCTGCTAAATAGTTACTTCCAGAGCTCTGTGAGCATCACCTATGGCCAGGGACTCTCCTTCAGGTTCTCTTGGATCCCCCATCATGTAAAAAATAAAAGGTTAATGCTTGGCCAAGGGGGACCTCAGGACACCTGCTCCAGGGCTGGTTGTTAAATGTTTTGACTATCATGCCTGGTCACAGATACAAGCAAAAGCTTTAATTGAAACTGTTGGATGAAATAGGAAATAGTCATCTGTGAAATGCCATTATCCATCCATCCATCCATCCATCCATCCATCCATCCATCCATCCATCCATCCATCCAGCAAATGTCTATTGAGCACCTGATAACTGCCAAGGAAAGGGCAGGGAACTGGGATGCTGAGCCGTGTAACATAAGGTCCCGCTCACAGTCTTGCTATGGAATGGAAGCGGTGAGGGGAATATACAGCCGTAAACAGAGTGACTGAGAGGGAGAGGACACGTGGCAGGAAGAGAATGGCATGGGCTGACACCCTGGCTTGGAGCAACAGAGATGGAGGCTGCTAACCCCATGGGGAGGGGCCTTGGAGTCCAGCTTGGAGCTGTCAAGGTTCTTCAGCTCTGTCCAATTATCCACTAATGACTCACAATGAATAGATTAGGAAGGGGACTGAGGACAAGGACATTTAATTATCAAGCAGATGAGTGAGGAAACACTGAGCATCTCATGACAGGTCTCAGGGAAGGGGGGAGGCGAAGGTGGGGGAGGAGCACTCCCTCTCCTGGCAGCTCCATGGTCACTGGTGGGCTTCTGGGGGCTGAGCCAGGCTACTGAGCCTGGGATCCCCCCAGGACCAGAGTGGAGCTCAGCTTGAGAGGGGGGGTCCTGTGGGGATTAAGGTGGAAGCAGGGGTACCTGGGGACTGGCAGGTGGGTGATGCAAGCTTACTCATCCCAGGCAGGTGGTCCCTGCATGCTATTTCCTCTCTCCCTAGTCAGAATGGGTGCCCCAGAGCAGGGAATGGGGCTGAGGAATTTGTCTGTTGAAACCTGGGCTCTGGCTGTGACTTGAGGCTGCCCTGTCCCAGCCTGGGGAGGACACTGGCCCTGTTGTCTGTCTCCCTGCACCTGTTCCTCGATATCTGGGTCCCCACTTTGCTCTGTTCTCCTGCGGGAGGAGGAATTCCATTCAGTCTCTTAGAACAACTGTAACCAGCATCTTCTCCCCAGACACAAAGGCTCACAGTCTCCATTGTGGGCTCCCAGCGTTTTTTCACCTGACACTCCAGCGGTCCTGGGAGAGGGCGGACGAGGCATTCCTTTCCCATGAGCCCAGGAGAAAAATGGGGTTCAGACAGGTAACTTGATTTGCCAGACACCTCAGAGGTGATGTGGGGAGTTAGGGTTTGAACCCACATCTTTCTGCTTCTCCCCAGACTTCTCTTCATGCCTGATACTGATTTTTCCCTCAGGCCTGAGCTGCAGATGAGGAGAGCTAAGCTGTGGCTCGTGGCAAACAAGAGCGGCTAGGCCTGATGTCATGTCTTCCTACCCAGGGCTTCCCTCCTTCAGCCTCATTACACTCGACCTGTGAGGAACGTCCTAGCCCCCGGGCTGGTTCTGAGGTTCCCACGATGCACATGGGTGATGTTCTCCAACCCTCAGGGAGCTCTCTCTCCTTTAATGCCCAAGAGTTCCCTGCCTCTCTCACACACCTGGTGCCCAAAGGAGGCACAGGGACCAGGACAGCTCAAGGTGCTCGAGGCTCTGCCCACAGAGCCTTTCAGCTCCTTGAGTCCACAGCCTGTCCCATATCCCCACTTTCTGCCTTGCACACACCTCGGGGTCACTAACATGTGCTGATTGATCAGACAACCAGGGGACATTAGCAAGGGGTGAGAGGGGTGTACGTGTTTGTCAGATTCTGGGTTCAATTTGATTCCTGCTAGGGCCCTGCTTTCTGAAGGAGACTTTATATATTTCTTCCTATTGTCCTGGGGAAAGAATAAAAAGCTGTTGCATGTCTATTGTGTGCCATATGCTTGGTAGACAGTACCTCATTTATAATCGCAACCATCTCATAAGTGCGTGTTTCAAGTTTGCAAATGAGAGAACTTGAGGCTTGGGAAGGTCAGGTGATTTTTCCAAACCAAGGTCACCTAGTTAGCATGAGATTTGAACAGAGGGCTCTTGGACTCCAAAGTCCATGTTCTTTTCTTCATTTAATATAGTATATGGGAAGCAAACTAGAAATCAGGGACTGGGGTGAGGCTGCCTTGAGCCAAATGCACCTTCATGCCCGTCTGTGGGGCTGCTGGGGAGGGATCAGGAGCAACCAGACCAGAGCGTCCTGGAAAACGATGTGATAATTTTACAGCGCAATCTGAAGCTTCGCAGGTTCTTGGTTAATGCTTTAGCCTCTTGCTCCTCAAAGTGTGGTCCACAGGCCAGTGGTATCAGCATTGCCCACGGCCTTGTGAGAATTGTACACCCTCAGGCCCCATCCCACGCCTACTGAATCAATGTCTGCATTTAAACAAGATCCAGGCAATTTGTGTGCACATTTATCTTTGAAAAGCTCTGGTCTAGGCAGGGTTTGGCCCAGAATAGAGGCCCATTCACTGTTTCTTGAGTAAATAAAGAAATGCATGAAGTCCATAGTGAAGCCTCAGGCTTCTACCTGCAACAGCCCCATGGACCCTGGAATGGCTGGGAGTGAGGGGGGAGAGGGAGAGGGGCTCAGGTTACAGGACATGTGTAGGGTATGCCCAGCTCCCACACTTTTCAATATATTGTTTTGTTGAAAATGTATGATAGTTGGATCATTGTCATTCATAGGTGTGGAAACTGAGGTGTAGACAACTTCTTGTTATGGACCCAATATATGTGTTCCCCACAAATTCATATGTTGAAACCCTGTTGGACCCCCAAGGGGATGGTATTAGGAGGTGGGGCCTTTAAGTGGTAATTAGGTCATGAGGGTGGAGCCCTCATGATGGGATTAGTGCCCTCAGAAGAAGACACACAAGAGCAAGCACCCTTGCACTCTGATCCCCAGGTTGGGAGGAAGCAAGGAGAAAAGAGCCATCGCAAACCAGGAAGAGGGCCCTCACCAGACATCGCATCTGCTGGCACCTTGATCTTGGACTTCTCAGCCCTCAGCACTGTGAGAAATCAATGTTTGTTGTTTAAGCCACCCAGTCTGTGTTAATTTGTTGTGTCAGCTCAGGCTGACTGGGACACTTGCCCAAGGTCACGGAGCAGTGAGCAGCAAAGCTGGGGTTTGAACTTCAGCCTGACTACTTCTAGCTGGAGGAGCAGAGAGACAGGAGGGAGCAAGGAAGGGATGTGCTTTGCAAAGCCTTGCTGGGCCAGGCCCAGGAATTAGCTCACTTCAGGGTGGAACTGAAACCCATTTCCATCAGAAGAAAAGGTGGGGGAGGGACTTTGGGTGGAGGCCTGAGTGGGTTTGATTTGTGGCTGAAATCCCAGCTTCCACTATGGGGCCTCTGGCTTCCTCAGCCTGGCAGGGGTTTGCTCTGTGTTTTTTTGGTGGTGTCCTCTCCTCGTCCGTGTAGGAAATCTATGCCTCCTCTGGGGCTTTCCTGCAGCCCACACCACCCGGGCCATATTTCCTGGGCTCAGCACAGTCTGGATGCCTTCCCGTCCCTGCAGGCACAGGCCCAGGGCAGGGCCTGAGTTTGCCAACCCTCCGTTCTTCCCCGCATCTCTTGCCTTGTCTACAGGGACCAGAATCCGCTCAGCCACAGAATTTGGAACCTGGAGAAGGATCTAGTTCAATCCCTTCATGTTTCGGACAAGGCACTGAGATCTAGAAGTGGTAACAAGTTTCCCTGGGTCACAAGTCACATGGCAGGTCGTGGACAACACTGGGCACGGGAGGGCAGCCTGCTGTTTCCATTGCTCCATGGAGCCCGCTCAGAGCTTCTGTAAGGAAATGCACCCACAGGTAACATTTGCCTTTTTATTATTAGCTATTATTTGTGGAATATTTACCATCTGCCTGATATCGTGCAAAGCACTTAGCATACATAATCACACTTAAGTTTGGTAATCACCTTATTATTTACTTACTGTTCCTACCATTATCATCATTATTATCATCTTTCAGATAAGAAAACTGAGGTTCAGAGAAGGGAAGTAACTTGCCCCAGGGTGCACAGCTAGAAAGTGGAGTGGCAAGGGTTTTAAACCAGTGTTCTGGCTAAGCTTCCTTTTGGGTGGGTTGGCCTCAAACACTTGGCCCTATATCAGTGTGTGGAGGGGAGGGAGGAGTTCTGTGTCTCTCTGAGCAGCTGGGGATTTAAGAGTCATGTTCAGCCCTATCAATGCTTGACCCTCACAGTCTGCAGGCCTGTGTGTGAAGCTAAACCCAGGAAGACATATCCCATGCACACCCTCAGGATTCCTCTGTGAAAAAGGCCCTGGGGGTGGGGTGGAGATAAGCCCTGTCCCCAGCCTGTCTGAGTTGGGTCCTGCCTGCCGTTTGCTCACCCTCACAGCCAGCAGGTGTTGGTGGAGGGAGACATCAGCAAATATGGGGACTGATCTAGCCTTGGCCACTGAGGAGCTATGTGGCTTGGGGTAGTCTCATAATTTCTCTGAACTTTAGTCTTCTCACCTATAAAGAGGGGGAATAATACCTACCCTGAAGACCCCTTAGAGAGTTTGCAAAGGTAGAATAATACCATAGGGTCCGACTGGCCGTGGCTCAGCAGTTCAGCATCGACCTAGGATCCAGGAGATCGTGGTTCGATTCCCGTTCAGGGCACATGCCCGGGTTGCGGGCTCGATCCCCAGTGGGGGGAGTGCAGGAGGCAGCCGATCAATGACTCTCTCTCATCCTTGATGTTTCTCACTCTCTCCCTCTCCCTTCCTCTCTCTGAAATCAATAAAGATATTAAAAAAAAAAAGAATACAATATGGACTAAAGGGCTTCAAGGAGAACAAAGCACTGTGTATGGGATGATGGGGCCCAGGGATTGCACTATGGGGGGGCAACGTTTGTTGAGCATCTACTTTGAGGACATTATAGACACTATCTCACACAACCCTCCACACAGCTCTTCAGAGAGGTATTAAAGGATTTTCTGCTTCTGCTCCTGGCTTAGTGGCTCTTAATAGACCAACCACCCCACCGATAATGACAATAAACTATGAGCAAAATATGAAAAAATAGTTATCAGAAGGAGTGCCATTCAAAGAAGCAGATCCCAGCATCTGGGAGTGCAGGAGATTATTGACCCTTGGAGGAAAAGATGAGTACTGGGTGAATTTTTACAAGCTTAGCCTGAGGACAAGTCCCGGTCCTCTCATGCTGAGTGGCTACAGCCAGGATGGAAACCTGCAGTCATACTGGTCTGAAGGACGGGGGAAGAGATTTCCAGGCAACCATGGCAGCAGGAAAATGAGGGAAGAAACTCAGAAAAGAGTAAGCCAGGGAGGGAAATTCCAGAGTCTGGGCGTAAACTCTGCCCAAATACCTGGTCAACCTCTGAAACAAGGCATGTGTAGGATACATGCCAAGTTGCCCAGTTACGCCTAAAGGAACTGACTGGAAATTTCAGTTGCAATTCACTGAAGGAGTGACAGTTTTGCAGTGAGACCTCAATCCAGTTGTCTACTCAATTAAATGAAAGACAAACCAGCAAACAAACCCAACATGCTTTATAGCAACATAAAGAATCCCAAGTCTCTACAATTTATCATGCATGGTGTTCAGGGTGCAATCCAAAATTACTGACATAGAAAGAAATATGAAGACATGACCTGCAGGAGACAATCAAAGGAGACTACCCAAAAAATAGCCCGGAGTTTGCAATTAGCAAAGGTTTTAAAGCAGCTCTTATAACTGTGCTCAAGGATGTAAAGAAAGTATGCTCACAATGAATGTCAAAATAGAACACATCTCAGCAAAAAAGAACTACAAAGGAGAACCAAATGCAAATTTTAAACCTGAAAAAAATATCCAAAACATCAACAAAAAATAATGTAATCACCATTTGTAATTAAAACAAATTCAGGTTCAGAGAGATTAAATGATTTTCCCCAGATTACACTAACAAGTAATGGAGTTGGAATTTGAATCCCAGGTCTACCTGGCTTTAGAGACTTTATTTTTTCAACCTCACTATGTAGGATTTAGAGATTAGTGGGAGTCTGTGGGAAAATGGAAGTGAACTGTGAACTTTTCTGAAACTCCACAGAGACTAGGGAACCTTGCTGTAAGACTAAGCTGGAGTTAGTTCCCTGCAAGCAGCCAATGTGCTAACATTTGGCCACTGTCAGAAACTTCTGTGTCTACCAAACTATTTCTGGTTATTTGCACCAATGAGGAGAAAGAGAAGGGCAGGGAAACCATAGCCACTCATGCTCTAGAATCTATTCATTGCCCCACCCACTGCTTCCATGGGTTTTGCCTATGTTCTGCATAAGTTTTTGCCAAGTTTTGCAAAAATCGTATACTCGGGTGTGAGTAGAGAGTGAGTGGCTTCATGTATTTGCAGTATAGCTGAGATCTAGTTAAACTGAGTTCCTGTTTGGTGAGTTTAGTAATGTGCCTGGTGCTGTACATCATATTGTGAGAGGCAGAGAAACACGAGACCCAGTGCCTGCTCTCCAGGGGCACCCATGTGAAAATGAGCACAGAGAAGGAGCCAGAGCAAGGCCAGCTGTGTGGGCTCAATGTCCACTGTGTCCTTGGATACCTACCTTGCAGCTTCATAGGAGGGTGGATGTCACTTTGAGTTGGGAGCAATCACAAAACGCTTTCTATAAGAGGTGGAATGTCACCTGGTGTGTGAAAGCTAAGCTCAGGAGAAGAAGAGGAAAGATCATTCTAGGAATAGTAGGTGCTTAATAGGTATTTATTAAATAATGGAATGAGTGCACAATTATTTTCTTCCTGGTTATTTTTAAGCATCTCTTTTCTAAAATAATTTTTAAATATAAAATAAAAGGTTTTTAGATACTATCTTTAATAGCTTTAAACTAGAAACTACCCAAATGCCCATTAATAGTAGAATGAAAAAATAAATTGTGGACTATTCCAACCACGGAACACTGCGTAACAACCAGAAGGGGCCCTCTACAATGCATGCAACATTATGTGTGAATCTCCGAAGCGCAATGTTGTAATAAGGGGGCACACCAAAGAGGGCCTGCTGGAGGACTCCATTTCCATAAAGTACAAAAAGAAGGGGAGCTAATCTATGGCGTTTGAAGTCAGCGTCGTGGACTCGGGCAGCAGCTAGTAGAAGTGGAGCAGGGGTTTTTTGGCGACGAGGAAGGTTCTGCTCTTTGATCTGGATATTAGTTACACAGATGGTTCCATTTTTGAACATTTCACTGGGCTGCACACTTACAATAACTGCATTTTTCTGTGAGATTGTTATATTTCAACAAAAAGTTAACAAAGACAGGCTATGGCCAGCTTGACTTCCCAGACCCGGTGCTCTCTTGCCCTTTCTCATAGGTATCAGATGGCATGACTTTCTGAAGATGGTTTTCAAAGGCCAGGAGAGACAAGGCAGAGGACTCTTTCCTTCTTCTTAATCACTGGGAAGCTGAGGCCTGTAGATGGGAAGTAACTTGCCCTTTTGTCACGTAGTGGAGTCAGGGAAAGAAAGAACTTTGCTCTTCTGGGAGCCTTCCTCCTGTGGCCTCGGTAGTAGATACCTGCTCAGCCACACCCACCTGGAGAAACAAGAATGTCCTAGGAAGTCAGAGTGACGGGTGGGAGTGCCTGGAGGCGTTTGGAGGGCTTTGAGCCCCTACCCACACTGCCAGCATCTGGAAGGTCCTGGGCTGGCCACCTGCTTTTGTGAGATTTGAGTGAGTCATTTCTGTTCCCTGGACCTGAGACCTCAACTGTAAAACTGGAGACTGAACTCGATGACAATAAGGCGCACGTTGCTTTCCTGTTCCAATATTTCACAGTCTAAATCTGAGCCAGGGTCACCCATGTGTCATTAGGCACAATCTCTATTACTGTCTACCCTCAGGGGGCTGTGCTGGGTCAGGGTTAAAGAAGGAAGTTTTTAGGACATTTTAAAGCATTCATTCATTCATTCATTCATTCATTCACTCACTCATTCAGCATTCTTTTGAGAACCCTTTACTGAGCATCTGCTCTATACTAGGTACCGTGCTGGGGGGACACAAGGCCACTGTCCTTAAGGAGCTTACATTCTGGGGGAGAGATACAGTGAAAAGCTGTAAAAAGTACAAGTGTTGCACATCCAAGGAAGTATTGGATGCTGTGAGTGGACAGAAGAGGACTGGATTCCTGCTTTGGGGGCGAGGCTAGGCCAGGGAAGGCTTCTAAGAAGGGAATATTTGAGCTGGCCCTGGAAGGAGTAGGTCAGCCTGGGGAAACTGGTGTAGGGAATGGAGAGAACACCATCTCCAGAGGCAAAGGAGAATGGGATAAGCCACATTTCTGTGCGGCTGGAACCTGGAGCGGAGTGAGGAACAGAGGTGACACTAAAGCTGTGAATGTCACCACAGCCAGCTTGGGGTTGGGTGGGTGGGGATACATATCCAGAATAAGTGTGAGACTGGGTGAGGGGCAGGGGCCTGTCCCCCCACATTTTCCTTCCTTACCCTTGTCCCACATTTGGATGAGACTCGGGTTTCTGCCGCACGTCCCAGCCCCCCTGAGGCTCTACAGTGAATAAGCTCTTTAAGGAGCCAAAGAGAGGCAAGATCAATACAGTTGCCATCGATCCCACCTCAGTGGCCGATTAGTACCTGGGACTCTGCTGGCCCGGGGAGCCTCTCGCTAATGCACCACGGAATTCAGATTAAACTGGGAGCACCGGTGGCCCTGGGAAGAGCTTCTGCCCGCAGTGGAGGAGGTCCTCACCCCGACCGGCTGGGAACTCTTTGACACCCAGATGAGCCCAAAAATTCCCTAGGCAGGCAGCAAGCACCTGATCATGTCATTCCCTTGTTTAAAACCATGGCCTTTTGGGCCTGTGCAAACTCCCTTACGGGGTAAGCACGCCCTCAGTGGTCTGGCCTCTGGCTGCCTCTTCCAGCCTGATCTCATGGACCTTCCCTCACCCCCTGACCTCAGTCCAGAGCTGCCTTCAGTTCTTCCAACTTGACTTCACGTGGCATGCGGTCATTGACCATTTCTTCCCAAAAGAAATGGGCTTCCCCAACCCTCCCCTTACCACCACCACCACCAAAACCTGCTGTAGGCGCCTCTCCAGGGTTCTCCCTGGATTTCCCACCTCAGAACAAGGATGGGATGTGCTGTAATTGCTTCTCATCTGGCTGCGTCTTAGAACCACCTGGGAGCTTTAAAAACCACATCTTCAGGCTCAGTTGGTCTAGAATGAGGCCTGGGAAGTGATGTTTTTACCTGCGCCCTCAGTCCAGGGGATCCTGAAGCACACCTGTGCTGCAAATCCTGGACCACAGTCTAAACATCTAAAAAGCAAGGGAACATTGATCCCTTCCACTCCTCCATCCCTGGCACCCGGCACAGTGCCTGGCACATGGTGGATGCTTGGTGCATATTCATGGAATCTCCTGGCCTGGAGCACTCCCATCACTGGGACCTCCCTCTCTTCCCCGCCATCCCTTCCCTCCTCTGGTGGGTAGCACTAAGCACCAAGTGTTATCTCTTAGAGTTGAATAGCGCCAGTCATTTAGGAGCCTCCTTTGTAACACATCGCATATCACATTTAGTTCAGTGTGGTTCTGTGAGGCAGAAGGATGAGTAATAACTATTTTGTTTTGCACAGGGGGAGCCTAAGACCCAGAGAAGGCAGACAAGGCCTGGGTACCACAGCCAGAAATGGACAGAGCCAAGAGTCCATCCGACCTTCTCTCCGAAAATTTTTTTACATGAGTCTTGTTAGCAAGAGGCTTTCTTAGGCTGAACCCAAGCTTCTCAGCAGCCCTCGGCCCCAACCCTCTCTCCGTCTGCTCCCTGGAGCGGGCTTCTCGCAGCCAAACCAGCCCACTTCTCTTAGCCTCATGCGACAAGGCAGGAGCCTGGCATGGTGGCCCAACAGAGCTCAGACTGGCAGTCCGAACTGGGCTCTAGGCCAATCTCTGTCACCCATAAGTTCTGTGAACCTGGGCCTGTCACCTCTCTTCCTAGAGCCATACTTGCAAAGTAGGGGCTTAAAACTCTTGAGCCAAAGGCCTGTATAGACAATGGGGATAACAGCTCTCAAAGCAATGTCAAGGTCACTTATAATGAAGGACCATGAACCCTAAAGGGTTGTGCACAAGTATAAGACTTGGAGGAGAGGTTTGGCCCAGATGTTCACCCACCTGGCCCCTGAGCCTTAGCACCTAAACTTGCCTTCCCATCTCTGCAAAACCATCAGCTCCTCTCAGCTTTCCCCACAGTAGCCCGGCCATAGCACAGGTCATCTCATGGTAGTTTATTTAGATATAAGAGCTTATGAAGTGAGAGATGCAGATGGATCTGTTTGAAAAGCAGGGAGAGACAAAGGTCCTCCCAAATCTCCGTTTTCCCTGGAGGCTTTGAGGAAAGGGGCTGGGACCCCTGTCTGTCTGATATGGTGGGAGCCCTGTCCTCCTGCTCCTTTGGGCAGTTGAGAGGCTCCTCAAGAGCACCCATCCCTCCCGCTCAGGGACCACTGAACACCTGGAGGCAGGAGAGCACAATGTGTTTGGCAGCCCAGAACCCATGAGACCTTACTTATGGAAATTTCCTGGATGGGGGCAGAGGGCCTGGAAGGGGAAGATGAATGGGAGATGGAGACAGAGTGGGGGAGAGGGAGCCAATTCCTCCTGTCCTAGTCCTGGCGGGGGAGAGCAATGGGCCCAACTGAGGCCCAAGTCAGGACTGAGATGCTCAGGGCAGGAATACTAAAGTGAGGAGAGCGAGGCAAGCAGGTCCTTGGGCTCCAGTGCCCCTCACTCCTTCCCAGTCATAATTCAATAGTCTTAGTGCACCGGCCTCTCCTGCAGTCATGGCCCCCTGGGCACCAGGGGAGCAGACACCATTTAGCCTATAGCATCTCAGGGCAATTTTTTAAAATTAAAAATTTATTTCTCTTTCTTGTGATGTTTGGGCCACTAAGGGAGTGAGGTTGTGTCCTGCATTAAGAAGAAAAATTTTCTGTATAACCTGGGACTCGAAACTCTGCTTGGAAAGCCAGGAAGGCCCAGGGACCCAGGTGCCCAGGAAACCAGGGCTGTGCATCCAATCTTAGAATTTATGTTTTCCTTTGATATTTCCCCCAAACTTCTTAAGCTCAGATATAAATCATTTGAATAATTATGGCCTTTGTTACACTCTCCTCATTGATCACGTTTGTTCCTATTTTTCCTTCCTTCCTTCCTTCCTTCCTTCCTTCCTTCCTTCCTTCCTTCCTTCCTTCCTTCCTTCCTTCCTTTCTTCAAGTTAAAAATATAATAAGTACCCTCAAATCCACCCCCTAACATAACAGCTAAGACCTTGACAATGACTGCTGCTTAATTGTGTGGCCTCCTCCCATCTCTGTCTTCTTCCACCCAAGATAGTCATCGTCCTGAATCCTATATCTGTCATTTATTTGCTTTATTTTTTACATACTTCTCTTTATCTAAATGTTTTTCAGTCCCCTTGTATTTTTGCTGCCCACGCCCACTTTTGGGGTGCTTGTAGCTACAGAGTACAGGAAGTGAGATGTGGGTTGCTCCATTATTTTTAGCTGCAATAAAAGTCTGTTGCTAAAACCACCTTGGCCTCCAGTGTTTTCTGAATGGGAGGGGACACAGGCAGAGAGAAATTCCTGATCCGGAGAGGCCACTATTTAAGGAATCGGTGTGAAGGATGTGCTTTGTTGGGCAGAGTTTAGCAGGGTGGGCTTTCTGAGTAACCACCCCTCCTTCCAATGCCTCATTCAACCCACCCTTGTCCACAGCCTGGAGCCTTGTAAAACTAGCACACTCTCCACGGACAGCCAACCATGGCAGAGCTGCTCCCTAGAAGCCCTGGGTCTGCGTGGGCCAAACTTATCTAGTGATTCCAGGCAACGTCTGCCCTCTGGAGGGCACAGAGCACGTGCCAGCCTGAGACTGGACACTGCCTGAGAGGTAACTATTGGGAAGGGAGGGTTACCTAGTGTCACACCCTAGACGGGCCCCAGCCCCCTGGCCCGCACCCAGACCATCTTGCTGCCAGCGTGTGGCCTTGGACCCTCTATGATAAGCATTGTGGATTCCCCCTTACAGCTCCTCAGGCTGAGAACCAATTATATCCATGAGTGAGTCTGTATAATTCCTGTCCTCTGCTTAGGGATGCTTCAATGGGGGTGGGGAGGAAGTTGCCTGGGCTGGAAGGGCCTGAGCCATACCTGGGCCACAGAGGGACAAGCCTGGCCTCAGCTGCCAGGACAGCCATCCTTTCCTGTTGGAAGATGTCCAGGCACTTCCCTGGCTCACCTGTCCGTGTCCCTCATCTCCAGCAGGAGGAAGTAGAGGCATTAATGAAACCAAGGGGGGGCCACTATCAGGATCCCCTTCCCCATCACATTTTTGCTCTGAGTGGATCTGGGGTGGAGTTCTTGTGGGTAGCACGGTCATGCACCCTCTCCTCCCCCTTAAGGCTGTATCGGAGGAGGGCAGGTGCACCCTGCTCAGAGCTTGACCTGCACATCAGTGGGCCCAGGAGGCTGAAGACATACCGCCCCCCCCAACACACACACCAGCTCTGAGCCAGAAGGGTCTCTAGAGAGAGCCCCTCTTTAGATTTATTGATGGGAAAACTAAGGCCCAAAGAGGAAAGTCACTCAGTTAAGGTTTCCCAAACTGGTCTGGCAAGATAATGCCAACCCATCACTCCTATCTACTGTCTTCTGAGCTCCTGTCACCCATTCTGAATCCTAGAGCCCTTGTACCAATTCCCTCTGTGGGGAAAGTGCACTCCCCAGCAGCCTGCTGTCCCCGAGGACCCATATCCTACTGGTTAAGCCCAGGGTTGGCATTGCTGGTTTCAAGGCCTACCTCTGCCTCTTATTTATTATGTGACCTCAAGCACATGATGCAACCTCTCCAAGTCTTTTCCTTTATCTAGAAAACAACAGAGGTGCTAATAATAGAGTTTATCTTTCATGTTTGTTGTGAAGTTGAATGAGATAGTACAACAGCCCAGCACAGTACTTGGCACATAGTAAACAGTCAAGAAATCCTAGAGGTTATGATCGTCACTGAGCTGGTGGGCTCCTATTAATCCTTCCCAACCCTGCTCAGGCTTCACCTCCTCTGTGAAGCCCTCCTTTATGCTTGTTCCCTCACTGCTGCAGCTTCATCTTAGGCATACACCATTTTCTATCATGCCTGGTTTCTACTATGGCTGCTTTATTGTCTGTTCAGGAACGTGAATGCTTAAGATGTGTGTGTCTTGTTCTCTCATTGCCTCTTTGGGCTGTGGTGGACCAGGGCTGAGCAGATGAAGTCCCAGTGGTAGGCAAGTGGTAGACTTGTTGGTGCCCAGCCTTGCCAAGCCAGGACCCTCCCCTGTCCTTTATGTCTCATCCTTGAGTCCATTCTTCAGGTCTGCATTTGGTGGCCTTCGCTGCCCTCTCCTGACCACAGAGAGCAGGGCAGTGCCTGAGGTGGGGGTGAGGGTGGGGCTGAGAGTTCTGTTTCTCATTACACAACCTTTACATATCCCTGTGTCTTGGCCTTGACCCCTCTGAGCCCACAGGGAAACCAGCCGAAGATTGTGTGCCAGGTGGGCAGGGCTCCAGAAGGGCTATTGTCCCTTGGGAAGCCAGCCTGCATGGCACACAAGGGACCAGTCCCAAAGCCGGTGCCTGCCTGTTCACCCCCGAGCCCACCTTCCCAGCAGGCAGCCTCTGAGAGAGCCCCCAGGGTCACCCTGTATCACACACAGGGACCTAGACTTGCTCACTGGCTCACAGTTATCTCTAGCCTTCCTTGAGGACTGTGACAGATTGAAAAAAGATGGTTCCAGCTAAGAGAGTCCTATAATTATCAACTGTGGATTATTTTAATTAAAATTCTTTGCATCCTCAGCTCTTAATTTCTAAAATGATTATAAATGTTATTATTAAAGAAAAATCCTTGAAGTGAGATCCATAAATCTCAGCCTGTGCTGAGATGACAGGGCAAGCTGGTGCAGAGGAGGAGGCCCTGCCTGGGGCTGAGACTCCGGGGGAAGTGAGGAAGGAAAAACAAGAAGGGAGGTGGGACAGGATGGAAGAAAGGAACGCAGGGGGCCCAGGTTGCAAGTGCGCACATGGTCCTTCAGCTTCTGAGTCATTAAACCACTGGAACTGGGAAATCAGATCGGGTCAGGGTTTGGAACTTACCTCTGCTGTTTACTGTGTGACTTTGGGCAAGTCAAGTAACCTCTGTGAGCTTCAACTTTCTCATCTGAAGATGTTTTAATCTTTCACGTTTCCCATCTAAAGAATGAAAATAATTGCCGTCTGGTAGGGCTATTTTGAGGCATGTTGATAATGTGGGTGCTCAAAGCATGTCCCAAAGCATGTACAAGTGTAGCAATTTTAGTTGGCTATAGATAGCTCCTTCCTCAGGAGGGCTCCTGGGACCCCTCTGTGGCTGCCTAGCTCCATCCTCTGGCGGTCACAGGCTCATAATAGGCGGCCAGCCCTCCTCCCCCAGAGCACTGAGGAGAGGCTCTCAGGGCGGGATGTTGACCAGCCCTAGCCAGGCACCAAGGTAGGCCCTTCAGGGTTCAGCAGCCTCCTGTCACAGGGGCGCAGGGCAGGAGGCGGCCAAGAGGCCAGCCCTCTCACTCAGGGCAGGAAATGGAGGCCCAGAGAGGAAATGTCTCACCCAAGGTCAGTCAGCCAGTGGCTGGCAGGTCATTTTACCTGTTTTAGCAGATGCCTAAAGCCTGCTTTTTAAAAATGCATTTTAAGCCTGTGTTTTGAGTGGCTGAGAACTGATCACCTGAACCAGGAGGAGATGATGCTGACAATGACATTGACGAGGCAGCCAAGGAACGGGGCTGGCAGCAGAGAGATGGAGAGGATGCGCGCTGGCCCGGGGTCAGGACACCTGGCCTCTGCCCTGAGCTCGCTCCCTCCAGGCTGGCCGCCGTGTGCAACCTTGGGCAGGCCCCTTCTCTGGCCTCTATGCTGAGCTTGCTTCCTCCAGGCTGGCTGCTGTGTGCAACCTTGGGCAGGTCCCTTCTCTGGCCTCTATGCTGAGCTCGCTCCCTCCAGGCTGGCCGTGTGCACCCTTGGGTGCATCCCTTCTCTCCAGGCCCTTCTTTCTCTCCTCAGTGTAATGGGATGATCATGGCTGTCCCGCTGACCTCCTGGGCTGGTAGTGAGAATCGGAGGAGATGATGGATCTGAAAGTGCTTTGTAAGCGGGAAAGCGTGAAGCAAATGTAGGAGATTATTAACATGAATATTAATGAACTTGTTCAGTGTTGGCTACTGGCCACAGACAAGACGGAATGCCAGGTGTCCTGGGAAGATGAACTTTTCCAAGCCTCTGAGTGGTTTCCTGAGGGGCTTAGGATGACAACTCTCTGCTTGGTCATTTCCCAAATTCTTATAGATATACGTACTTAAGGGGAAAAACCCTGGGGACCTTCAGCCAAGGGAGCTGGTAGTAGGTGCAGGCGGCACTGGGGAGGGTGCGGAGGGACCCCTCTTCCCTGGCAGGGGCTGCAACAGAGAAAACTGGTTTTCTCATCTCTTCTTGGATTCAGGAGGCACCCAGAGCTGATGGCTGGGTCCCCTCCTGTGGACCCACTGAAGGCAGAGGGGCTGCCTTCCCTATTCGGTTCCCCTTTACCATGCAGAAGGCTTGCCATCCCTCCTGGGAAAACTGCCCTGTTGAAGAGCTGAGGTGAAGTCATGTCCCCCCCCACCCCCCGACACTCACACGTGGTGGGCCTTGTTTCCTACCGCAGGTGAGCATAGAGCTCATCTGTGTCCTGGGCTAATTCTCCATTCACTCATCCATTCATTCACCCATTCATCCACCCATCCATCCGTTCATTCATTCACTCATGTGCTCAGTAAACGTTTGGTAAATGTCTAAGGTGCCGGGTACTGTGCCAGGCTCTGGGATACAGGGGTGAATGAGACCTTGTTCCTGTCCTTAAGGTTCAAAGGTTGCTGTAGGAGACAGATGACAGAAGTGCACACAGGCCCTTGTGGCACCTACCAAGGTTTGGAACGATAGGAACATGTTGGAGCTTGGGGGTAAGGAGAGGCTTCCAGAGAAGGCTTCCTGGAGGCAGTTGTTCCAAGCTGAGCCTTGAGGGATGACATGTAATGTTTATACCCCACATTACTTAACCCACATGGAACTTTCCAGTGTCTTGTCTCACAGAGGAAGGAGGCACAGACCCATAGGCTTGGAGGAGCTCTGCTTCCAGCCACATCCCCAACCAGCCACAGTTCCTGGAGATCAGAGCCTTCCAACAGGTCCCGCCTTCGGGGGTTTGGGAGTCGGGGTTGAAGATGGGGTTTGGAACGCAGCTCTGCCTCCAGCAGATGGTGCCTGCTGGCCCCGCACCTGGAGGATGGGACCAGGTTGTGAGGACTCTATTAGATCAGGATCGTGAATAACACTCTGGAAGGGAGAGAGCGCGCTGTCATTACTTATTATTTTATTACTCAGTTGCTGGAAGTGTTTTGATCTGCCCAGCAGGACAGCGGCTGGTAGAGCACAGCTGAAATTCCATTTCAATATTTGTTGAATAACTCGTACCACTCACAGGGCTTGAGAATGTGAAGATTTATGTGTGCATTGTGTATGTGTATGAGAGAGGTGAGAGATACAGAGGGGGGAAGAGAGAAAGAGAGAAAGCATTGTGTCAGCTTTGGCACAGGGAGTCCTGTGCATTGAGGACTGTGGACTGTGGACTCACGCGTGCCCCTCAGCACTATCACGCTCCTGACAGCTCACACCAGGCATCCATCCCATGAGTGCCCTGGAGGAGCCCCTGGTCACGCTCACTGTGTTCCAGGGAAGCTCTCTGATTGGCACCCCAGGCAGAGCTCACACCCTGGTTCATGTACAAACTAAGGGCAGACTTAGAAAATTACCCACTGGTGCCAATAACCTTATTATAAGTAGACTTTGCTGAGTGCTAGGACAGAGTCCAAATTCTGCACAGTGTGAAGGAAAGAGAGTTCTGGCTGGTAAGATTCTGGAAGAAGGCATTTTAGCTGAACACTGCAGGTGCCGAGCCAGGTGGAAGGGACGGCATGAGCAAAATCAAGAGGCCAGTCGGGGTAGGCTGAGTGTTGGGAATCGCAGCATTGCTGAATGAGGGGTGGGTGGAGAGAGGGGTGTTAGCCGTCGCCAGTGGAGGGCCAGCTTTGAGCCAGGTGCTATGCTGGTGGTTTCTTAAGGCCAGGGGCACCCAGAGGGTGGCTGGCCTTCACTGCTGAAGTGGAGCCGTTGGCAATGGGCACTGTGGCTGAGCTTGGTGCAGAGGATGGAAACCAGCAGATCTGGGTTCTGGGAAGTGAATCTGCAGCTATGTGCTCTTGGTGGGCCTGGAGGAGGGAGGCAGTGAGGTCTGTGAGGAGGTGGCTGGGACGGCTCAGGAGAGAGGCAATGGAAGGTTGGCAAGGGTTGAGCAGGCCAGAATGGAGAGAGAGAATGAAGGAATGATGCTGTGAAAGCCCAGGTGTGTAGCTTGACATTGAGTCACCGGGAAGATGCTCCTAGGGGGCGAGAGGGGACAGGCAGCTTGATGGGGGTGGGGGAGAAGACAGTTCTGGTCTTTGAACACCTGAGTTCACTGCACGCTCCTCTTTGCCTGCAGAGAGAGGAGAATGGACTAGAAGCACCACTCAAGGAGTGCCTGCTGTGTGCTGTACATGTGGCTGTTATTTACCCATTTCACAGGGGAAACAATTGAGGTTTAAGAATGTGTGAGACTGGCTGGATCATAGCATGAGAACTGAGGTCTGACTGCACAACCAATGCTAGTCTCAAATCTCCTCCCTCCCTCTAGGCTGCAGCTGGGACCACCCTCCCCAGTTAAATGCCCACCAGTGCCTCTGCCACAGCCTGGGATTGTCCGAGGCCTGCCTGTGAGCCCAGGAGAAGGGTGAAAGCTCCTTTCCGGCTTCCCACCCTCAGACAACCCAGTGCTTTATTGTATTTGCAGCTAATCACTCTGCAGCCTTTGATTTCCAGGAGAGGCTGGCGGCAGGGCTGTCCCTGGCCACCAGCAGAATTAGAGGTCTGGCTTCAGGTGAAGGAAAGCTCATTTCTCTCCTCTCCCTCTCTTTTTTCCTTTCCTGCCCCCTCTTCTGGCTTTTCTGAAGCTTATTTTTAACAAGGGATTGGAAACCTCGATGTGGCGTAGCTCTGGGACAATGGGAGGCAGAGGGTGGACACTGATTGGCTGGAGAGGGGAGTGGCCTGGCAGCAGACCACAGTGTGGTTGCTTAGCACGTATTGAGCGTGTATTAGCTAAGTGCAGGCCTCAGGCTGGGTGCTTAACTGTTATCCGATCCTCACCTGCCTCTATGAGGGAGGTCGATCCATTTTCCAGGAGGGGGAACAAGGATGTGGAGAGGTTCGAAACTTGCTCCAGGTCACACAGCTGGTAGGAGGTGAAGTCTGGCTGCACCCACCGCCTGGGCTGCTAGGCCTGAAGAGACTGGGACTTCTCCCAGACCCCGTCCCACGGTGAGATCACGAGCGTAGGGGCTCAGATCTTTCTCTGCTCTCCCCACCCCCGTACAGATTCCTGGATGTTGGAGATGTGCTTCCCAAACCCAAGTTAGTCCTTATGGTGGCCCAGAAGGACTTATTGAAGGGATTACTTTCCCCATCTTGGGTCACTTGGAACTTTAAAATCAGATGAACATTCGCCCAGCTCTGTGCACCCCCTGTGAGGAACCAGGAGAAAACCAGCCTAGGAAGCCACAGGGTCCTTGCTCTGCCTCACTCTGTGACCATGGGAAGGAGACTGGTCATTGTCACTCCTGCAGGAAGAGCAGCACAGGGTGAGAGGGGACAGTGGCAGGGACCTGTCTTTGGAGTCTAATGGATCCAGGGGACCTTTGGCAGCAGTCTCCCATCACACTTAGAAGAAAATTCTAGAACTTCCTAGAGAGCCAACAAGGCCTTACCTGGTCTGGGCCTGCCTCTGTCTCTACCTCACCTTCAGCAGTACCCTCTCCTTAAACTGGGCCCAGCCACACAAGCCTCAAACATCAAGCCCTTCCCTCCTCAGGGCCTTTGCATATACCGTTCCCTCTTTCTGGGGCACTCTTCCATCATTTCTTATCTGGATGGTTCTTCCTCATCTTTTGGGCTACTGAGAGGCATGCCTGTCCCTGACCCACAAATCTATCACTACCCCCATTTTTTACTTAGAAGCACTTGTGGCTGATTCTGACCCTGCCGTGAGGACCTGTCACGTACCTGGAATATCTTTGTGTCCCAAGTGCCCACCTGGATCCTGGGCCCAGCTTAGGCCCACCAATGAATACCCCTTGACAGATCATTGAATTTCACTTCATTGCAGCCTCAGTTTCTTCACTTGTAAAATGGTTATAGCAACATCTACCTCATAAGGTTGCTGCAAGGGCCAAACGCAGGGCTCAGCTGGTGGTAAGCACTCCATCAACACCAGGCGCAATTCGTATGAATATTCATTCTTGGGTGCAACCCAACTGGGCATGACTGGCATGCACACGTAGCTTGGCATGAGGAAACTGAGACTCTGAGGGGATCTGAGACTAGCTCCTAGGCAGGCTGGCCGCCGGGGGGCCTGGGGCTCCTGCCTGCTCTGCCCATGTCTCCTGCTGACTAGGGATGGTCATTTGGTTGGCCTTGCCTCAGTGCTTTTAATATGGCTAATAAGACGAGGGGTGGGAGTGCTCTGAGGGTCAAGCAGGGTGTGAAGATGCTTCCCACAGGAAACGGAGAAACAAGGACCAGCTGGCAAGGCCCTGCAACTGGCCATTCAGACCCTACTTCCTCCCCTCCGGCTCACCCCATCCCATTTGCCCTTCAGCCGACTGCCCTCCCTAACTGAGGACATTAGCATGAGCAAAGCATCTCCAGCGACTGCTTTCTCACCACCTGCTCCTGTGGCTCTCTCGCCACCTGAAGTCATAAATACATATGCAAAGTCCAGTATATTAATTTGTGCTTGAGCACAGAGCCGGGACATAGCCAGAAAGGGGATTAGGCAGTGGCTGTGGGTGGGAGGTAACAGATGGCTTGATTGCTTTTACCTGTTGCTTATTTGTTAGGTGACAATTCCTCGCTTGTGTTTAATTGTGCCCCAGGCCCCAAGATGTCAGGGCATCGGGGCCCTGGTGGCTCTCTGGTACTTCCATGGGGCAAGGGGTCAGGTGGCCTGCCCAGGAATTAAATGCCAGAGTCTGGAAGTGACTCTTGATCGGACTCTGGTCTCTCTCCCTGGCGGGGCACTCAGGACCTGCCAAGCATGTGCAGCAAGGAGGGAGCTGGGTCAGGGACAGCAGGCCTGGCTCTTTTGTTAAGCGGCTGTGTGGCCTTGGGTAGGTCACTTAGCATCTCTGGGTCCCATTTGCCTGCCCGGGAAATGAGCATAATCGCACCTGCCCTGTCTCCTGTGCAGGGTTGCTGCGGTGTAGCAGAGATAATGGATGTGAAGGCCCTTTGACGTGCGTGATGCTCGGGAATAGTGAGGCATTATTTGGCAGCAGAGCATTTAAGAGCTTGGATTCGGGAGTCAGCCAGGCCTCGACTGAAATCTGACTCTGCCACTTATCACTGTGTGGCCTCGGGTAAAAATCAAAGCTTTCTGAACCCCAGTTTCCTCTCCTATACAGTGGGGTGCTGGGAGGAGCAAGGATGTTAATGCACGTGGCAGGCTCAGCTCAGCTCAGCTTCCCCAGAACACAGTGAGTCCCAACAGGCTATGGGCAGGTCGCTCCTGCTTTCCTTTCGAGCCTAAGCGTCTTCTGCTCTGTGAAGCCTTCTATGAAGTGTGTCCCCCACCCCTGCGGATGGCTCCCTCCCTCATGTCACCCTCCTGGTGGCAATGAGTTTGGCAGTGACTTTTTCCTGATCAGCTATAATCTGGTGGGACAATAACCTGGGGCCTGTGATCCTGTCACCAAAAGACAACCTATGAATGAGCATGGCCATGTGAAAGTGACTTCTGGAGCTGGACAAGAGGCACCCAGCCTCTGAGAACAGAGGGAGCCCAGGCACCCAGGGGCAGGGCCCACAACAGAGGCCCGAGCTCTCTCTCTGTCAACGCCCAGACCCCCAGGTGGTCCCGGTCCACCCACATTTTCCCTGACTCTCCAGCCTTCCTGCTGCTCCTTCGAACCTCAGGTATATTTCCAGGAAAGTTCCCTTTGCTTAAGCGAGACAGACTTATGTTTCTGTTGCTTATATTTCAAGATCTGGCTGACACACCTCTAAGCCTTAGACGTATCTCAATGACACAGAGAGTATAGGAACTTTCTTTTAATGCGTCTTGTCTACGTTCGTCTCCATTACTTGCTTGTTTTGTGACCATTGAGGCTCAACTCTCTGAGCCTCAGTTTCTTCTTCTGCAAAGTGAGGGAATTGGAGTAGGACTCCCCCGATTATTGTGAGGATTAAATGCCATCGTGTAGGCAAGGGCCTTGCTCAGGATGACGCACTCAGCTGGCCCTCAGTGGTGACTGACGGATTAATTCCATATCAGTGCCCTTGCTTACATTCGAAAACTAGGCCTGCAAGTTTGTCAAGAAAGCATCCTGAAGCAACATGCTTAAGGGGTTATTGATTGAGAAGTCATCTTATCTCCCAGGGGAACATGCCATTTTTAGAAGACGTAAGATGACAGAAGGAATAGAAGGAGGCAGAACCCTCTTGGGCCAAGCTGTTAGGAGGAGCCAGGGTCTTGGGGGGGGGGGGGGGGAGGCTGGATTCCTTGATGCTCTTATGGGAGAGAGGGGACAGGGGGAAGCAGACAGGTGACGGGGGAGAGAGGGAGGGGTGGTGATAAAGATTATGACTGTCCTTTCCAATCTCCTCATTTCCATTCTATATGTAAACAGCACTCTCCCCAAATAATGCCCCGCTCCCGCCCCGGCCCTGCCTCCGTGCTTCACTCAGGGAGCCGTGTCACGTGGGTCAGGATTTCCTCTCCCGGAGCAGCAGCCTTGGGGAAGGGCCTCTCCCACTTATTTCTCTCCGGCAGCTTCCCCTTCCCTGGGCAGGGCCAACACGGGAGTGCACAGAACAAGGGCAAACCTGGTTTGAATGTGCAGTCTCTTGGTACCACCTGGTGTCTTTTGGCAAAATGCAAACCTCTCTGCTCCTCTTGCTAGGCATGATGACACTAGACGCTAATACCTGTCCCTGATGACACTCGGTGATCATACCTGGCGCAGGAGTTGCTGTATGCAGGCATGCAGCACAGGGCCCGGCAGGAGGGACGGGGCGCGGGCGCTGTGTGAGCACCGGCTGCAGGCCCCCAGCCTGACCGGGTTCAGCAGTTGGTGCAGGAACCTCACTGCATCGAGAAGCATCTCCCTGTGGAGGCAGGTTTTCTAAACCAATTCAGGGCTGCCCAAGCCAGCCGCACCCAGGGGTGGGCTATTTGTGATATTATTGAATCTGTCCCATGTTTACATAGATTTCTCCCTTGACCTTTTAATACATCTACTTTCTCCAGGTCTGCTCTGCCTGGATACTTGCCCTACAGTCAAGGAAACAGGGAAGGAAAGGAGGGAGACCCTGCTCTGGGCCAGGCAGAGTATTAGAGGCTCTGTACACATTATTTCCTCTAATCCCCCCCCACAGTCACTGAAGCTGGTAGTACTGTGGGTTTTTAAATTTTTTTATTTTTCAATTACATTTGATGTACAATATTATATTACTTTCAGATGTACAATCCAGTGATTATACATTTATATAATTTACATAGTGTTCCCCTGATGTTTCCAGTACCCACCTGGCACCGTACAAAATTATTACAATATTATTGACTGTATTCCCCATGCTGTACTTTATAACCCCGTGACTGTCTTGTAACTGCCAATTTGTACTTCTCACCCCCTTCACCTTTTCACCCAGTCCCCCCACCCCCCTCCTCCCCTCTGGCAAACATCTGTCTGTTCTCTATATCTATGAGTCGGTTTCAATTTTGTTTGTTCGTTTATTTTGTTCATTAGATTCCACATATAAGTGAAATCATGTAGCATTTGTCTTCCTCTGTCTGACTTATTTCACTCAGCACGATACCCTCTAGGTCCATCCGTGTTGTTGCAGATGGCAAGATCTCATTCGTTTTTTATGGCTGGTATCCATTGTATAGATGCACTATGTCTTATTCATTCATGTACTGATGGATACTTAGTTGCTTCCATATCTTGGCTGTTGTAAATGATGCTGCAGTGAACATATGGACGCGTACATTTTTTCAAATTAGTGTTTTAGGTTTCTTCAGATAAATATCCAGAAGTGAAATTGCTGGGTCCTTCTTTGTCTCTTGTTACAGCCTTTATTTTATTTTATTATTTTATTTTATTTTATATTTTATTTTATTATTTTATTTTATGGTTTAAAAATTTTTCAATTGAATTTATTGTGGTGACATTGGATAATAAAATTATATAGGTTTCAACTGTACAATTCTATAATACATCATCTGGACATTGTATTGTCTTCACCACCAAAAGTCAAGTCTCCTTCCATCACCATTTATCTCCCCTTTACCTCCTTCTATCTCCCCCACCCCCTTCCCCTCTGGTAACCACCAACCTGTTGTCCGTGTCTATGAGGGTTTTGTTTTTGCTTGACCTTCACTTTTTTCACCCAGCCCCCCAACCCCTCTTCCTCCCTCTGACAGCCGCCAGTCTGTTCTCTGTGACTATGAGTCTGGTTCTATTTTGTTTGTTAGTTTATTTTGTTCATTGGCTTCCACATACACATGAAACATATAATATTTGTCTTTCTCTGACTGGCTTATTTCACTTAGCATCATACTCTCTAGGCCTTCCATTCTATTGCAAAAGGTAAGATTTCCTTCCATTTTACAGCCAAGTAGTATTTCGTTGTATAAATGTACCACGGCTTTGCTTTTTTTTTTTTTTTTTCCATTTTCTTTGTTTTTAAATCCTTACCTGAGGATATTTTTTCCATTGCTTTTCAGAGAGAGCAGAGGGTGGGGCGGGGGAGAGAGAGAAACATCGATGTGAAAGAGACACATCAATTGGTTGCCTCCCCCACATACCCTGACCAGGGCCGGGAATCAAGCCTGCAGCCAAGGTATGTGGCCTTGGCTGGAATTAAACCTGGGACCCTTCAGTCTGCAGGGCAATGGCTCTAATCACTGAGCCAAACCAGCTAGGGCTCTAGCACAGCTTTGTTATCCACACATCTACTGATGGGCACTTAGGCTGCTTCCAAATCTTGACTATTTTAAATCATGCTGCAATGAACGTAGGGGTGCATATATTCTTTTGAATTAATATTTCAAGTTTCTTCAGATATATTCCCAGATGGGGGATCACTGGGTCAAAAGGCAGTTCCATTTTTAACTTTTTGAGGAAACTCCACACTGTTCCACAGTGGCTGCACCAATCTGCATTGCCGCCAATAGCTCACCAAGGTTCCCTTCTCTCTGCATCGTTCCCAACGCTCGGTTGTTGATTTATTGATGATAGTCATTCTGACAGGTGTGAGATGTTCTCTCATTGTGGTTTTAATTTGCATTTCTCTGATGATTAGTGAAGTTGGGCATCTTTTCATATGTCTCTTGGCCATCTGTATGTCCTCTTTGGAGAAGTGTCTATTCAGGTCCTCTGCCCATCTTTTAATTGGATTTTTTTATGTTGAGTTGTATGAGTTCTTTATAGATTTTGGATATTAACCCCTTATCAGATGAATCATTGACGAATATGTTCTCCTGTTCAGCGGGTTGTCTTTTCATTTTGTCTATGGTTTCCTTTGCTGTGCAAAAATTTTTTAGTTTGATGTAGTCCCATTTGTTAATTTTCTCTTTTGTTCTCCTTGCACAAGGAGATATATCAGAATATATATTGCTACAAGAAATATCTGAGATTTTATTGCCTATATTTTCTTCTAGGATTTTAGTGGTTTTGAGTCATACATTTAAGACTTTAATCCATTTTGAGTTTATTCTAGTGTATGACCTAAGAATGTGGTCTAGTTTCACTTTTTTGCACATATTTTTCCAACACCATTTATTGAATAGGCTATCTTTACCTCATTGCATGTTCTTGCCTCCTTTGTCAAATATATATATAAAAATATATATATATGTACACATATATATATTTTTAAATATATCTTTATTGAGGAAGGGAGAGAGAGAAACATCAATGATGAGAGAGTCATCATTGATCAGCTGCCTCCTGCACGTCTCTGACTGGGGATCAAGCCCGCAACCCTGCATGTGCCCTGACCCGGAATCAAACTGTGACCTCCCTGGATCCTAGGTAGATGCTCAGCCGCTGAACCACATGTGGCCAGGCCTCCTTTGTCATATATTAATTGATCATAAAGGTGTGAGTTTATTTCCAGGCTCTCTATTCTGTTCCATTGACCTATACTGTTTTTATGCTAGTACCATGCTGTTTTGATTACTATGGCCTTGTAGTATAGTTTGATATCAGGCAGCCTAATTCCTCCAACTTTGTTCTTCTTTCTCAAAATTGCTTGAGACACTGATCTGAAGCTAGCCACTGCGTGTGCTGGCTCTGGGGTCTCCTGAGAGGTGTAGGCCAAGGTCAGTCACTGCCTGTGCCCTGCCTGGGGCCACCCAGCATGAGCTACAAAGTGATCTGTAGATGGTTGTTACTTGTGCTGGACTTGGAGGTGCCCAGGAGAGGCCAAGCTGTGAGATGAGTCCAGCTGCCACTAGTGCTGGGCCTGGGGCCACTTAGCAAGAGGTACAGGGCACACTGAGGCCTGATGCTGCTTGTTTGGGGTTTGTGAACCTTTGAGAGATTTTAGGAAAGTCCACAGCATGAGCCAAGACAGACGGTTTGTATGGAAAAGCCACTGGAGGCAGCTTGGGTGGATCCACAAGTTCGGTGGGGCAGGGTCTCAGGGAATTACCAGGGCAGGGATAACAGCGTTAGCCTGGTTGAGGGAGACTCAGCTATGGTACCCATCTGCACCTGTAGGGGGAAGGCTCAGCAAGGAAACAACGGCCTCTGCCAACACTTGTCTGAGAGAAAGCTGCCCCAAAGCCAGACAATTCAGTTCCCCCCTGTATGTCTCTGGTGCCTTTCAAGCTGCTGCCCCGGTGCTGGACTGCAGAGTGAGTCCGAGTAAGTCCATGCATGGGCCCTTTAGGAGGAACTGCCTGGGACTCCAGCAGCCCTCTGTCTCGTTCAACCACAATGTCCACTGGTTTTCACAGCCAGAAGTATGGGACTTCTCTTCTCGGGGCTAGAACCCTCGACTGGGGAGCCTGGTGTGGAGCTGGGACCCCTCGCTCCTCATTGGGTTATCCTCTGCAGCCGAGACATCCCTGCTGATTTTTCATAGCCACACTGTGTTATGGGACCTGCCCGTTCCGCATCCCTGCCTCTTCTACCAGTCTTGATGTGGCTTCTGTTCAGATGATTCTGAATGATAGTTGTCCTGTAGTTTAGTTGTAATTTTGATGTGGTTGCGGGAGGGTTTAAATACCACATTTACCTTTGCTGTCACCTTGACCAGAAGAGGCTGGTTGTACCTTGTTTTGTTATAGGTGAAAACGCTGAGGTTTAGTAAGGTTAAGTGACTTGCCTGATGGCATATGGCTGGCAGAATTAGGATCGGAGCCCACAGCCTCCACCCAACCGCCTCTAGGTCATGGATCCTCTCCTTGTCTCTCAGCTCATGGGTTTTTCACTGTCCCAGCAGGGACATTTTTTTCTGATTCAGGTAGCATAGAATTCTATGACATCCGGACTTTTACAGACTCTAAGGCAATGTTCCTCCTAGTACCACTTACTCCCACAATGTCTCATTTTCCTGGAAGGTACACTGACCACATATCACATCATATATTAACGTGGACAATGGTGAAAAAATAGAACAGACCAGTCATTGCAGGCATGGAGGGCTCTGGGTGTGGCTCTCCCTGTACAAGACCCAGAGATGGCTGCAGAACCCACAGGGAGCAGCCTTAGCCTTTCTCCCAAACTTAACTGGTGTCTACTGAGAAACAGCTGTTCTTGGAAGCCCAGCAATCAGTTTCTGAGAATGTGATGGTGTTGGATTTTATCAGAAACCTGTGGGGAAAATCGGTGATGGGAAAACAAAGTGGAGGAGCCTGGGAAGACCAAGAATGACAATGAACTGTCTGAAGTCAATTGTTCAGAAGGACAAAAGGAAAGCAGTTCTCACAAGAAGGAAGGCCCAGGGCAAGACGGGCCTCCTCTCCTTCACCCCTCATCACAGGGCCTCTCTAACTGGCTTGCAGGTTATAAAAGGCAACATCTGGGTGAGGGTTAAGCAATTAGGGGACTGTGCATATTTTGTGGAAATGAATAAGTGTTTAATCCCAGCAGTCCATGCCAAAGTTTTCATCAGCTTGTGGGGAACTGAGAAAAACACGGGTGAGTTTTTCATAAAGCTAAATTTATTCATTTTCATATCACATTGTCCTTTTTTTCTGGGATTATATCTTTCCTACTTTCTCGGTGTTAAAACGTCCTTTCATCTGTGAAACGATGTGTGATGGTCGACTACTGTTGATTTCTTGAGCTGCTGTACTTGGCAGGATATAAAGCTGGCAACTCTATGTTAAATCTTCCAATTTTCTCTTTAAAATTTTTGCTGAACTACAAAATCCTAAAGTCTGAGGACCACTGGGTTGTACTTTGTCAGTTATCATTTGTGTCAACTCTCTTTTCAATTTTGGGGTAATTTTTTTTGTGCTTAGCACAGACAGTCTTTGAAATTCAAATACCTGACCCTGTGCTTAAATTTAATAACCTATTTTTGGTCTGCAGGGGAACAGGTATTACACTCCCCATACTCCATAATTTGGGGAAGGAGATAGTTCTTTCACAAGATTGTGAGGTTTTTATGTGTAGTTTTTTTTTTTTTTTTTGGTTTTCTGTACCTGTGTCTAGGACTTGGTTTGAAGAGTGTTCAGTATAATAAAAAGGCCCTGTTGGCGGGAATGAGGTGGTGGGAGTGAAGGTGTGGGGTGGAAGGGTGGAAGGAACAGATGAGTCCTCAAGGTATCTTGAAACAGGTTACATAGAGCAAAAGCTCAAATCATAGGTAAGAGGCTTCCAAGTTCCTAGGCCTGGGAAGGTCAGTGCCTAGAATCAAGTTTAAGGAGCCCGGTGCAGAGAACATGTTAGATCAATAATGTCATGAGCTAAGAGAGCACGTGGTAGAGAGTGAGCCGTGCAAGGAGTTCCCAACCATGGTGATCAAGTTAGGGCTGGAGCTCCGGGCATTACCTGGTGGATGGTGCAAGGTGAGGACCCTGGGCACAGAGACTGCACATGCCCCTGGGGCAGGGGTTGGGGCCTATTCATTCATCACTGTTGGTCATGCAGAATGAAGGGCTTACTTCTTCCTTCCTGTTGAGGGAATTTTGCTGGGGAGCAAGCTTCAGCCTCTCTTCTCATGCTCCACTTTTTCTTCCTACCCCACTAATGCTCCCACAAGGGAAGAGGAGTTGTGATGTGATAGGTCAAGATCTGGACTCTCGTGGGAACATTAAAAAGTGGGCAAGACCCTGCACCCTGGTGCCCCATCCCCTGTGGTATTGTCTGTGTCCTCGTGGACAGTCCAGGCTGGCCCCTCTTTCTGTGTTTCCTATAGAGATGGTAAGCAGACAAGGGAGACTCCAAATATCAGGCCTGGCCTTGTCCTCTGGACCCCAAATTGGGTGGATAAGTTAGGCCTATTTTCAGATGCAGGGGAAGGAAATAAGCCATGCTAGACCTCTAGGTCTCAGCCAGGTTCTCCAACACAGTTGTTCCAGAAATACCTACTGGGGGTTGTTGAGTATTGGCTTAGATATTAGTAAAGTAATCCTCTGATTTCCATTCTGCTCGTGTCTCATGGCTTTAAACACCAGCTATCTGCTAACGACTCCCGGATCCCTCTCTGAGCTCTGCACCTGTACATCCGCCAGTCCACTCGGCATCTCTTGTCAAACGGGCATGTCGCACGTCACATGGCCCAAACTGAGCTGCTGAGCTTTTCTTTCCAAATGTGATTTCTTGCAGTTGTCCTGTCTCAGTCCATGGAAAATCCATTCTTCCAGTTTCCCAGGCTCAAAACCTCAGTGTCATTCATGCCTCGTCACTTCTCTAAGCCTACATCCAACCAGCTGGCAAACTCTGTCCACTCTGCATCTCAAATGTATCCAGAGTCCAACCACTTCCCTCCACCCTTCCTCCCCCACCCTTGCACGGGCCGAGCCCCTGACGTGCTCTGGAAAACTGGTCTTTAACAAGGAGAAGAAAAAAAAATCCAAGGAATGTGCAATTGGAAGGGAACAAAAGCCTTGTCAATATAGTTGATGAAAGGTAGGAAAGAAGATCCTTAGAAAAATTGGATAATGCCTTCCTGGGCCAAATCGACGTCTGGGCATAGGCCTCGGAGTCTGAAGGGAATTCGCTAAAGAAATTATTAAAGCCTTGGCAGGTATTTTCGTAATAATAATTATATATATGGAATATATATATATGAAGAGGAAAGCAGAATCAATGAAGATACAAGAGCTCGGGATAAAAGAGGGAGAGAAAAAAGTGCCGTCTATTGAGCTCCCTCACTGAGCCCGGCACCGTGTGTCTCAGCCGGTCTCTCATTGAATCCCCAGCGGCACCGTGCAGCTCTAAGATCTGTGCGCTTTACAGGCAAGGAAACTGAGACCAGAGTTTAGGTGACTCTCCAAGATCACTCAACTAGCAAATGGGGCAAGTGGGGCTGGCCAAACTTGAACCCGCATTGTTCTGATTCCAAAGAGGCTTCCTTTCCATGTTACCAGCTGCTCCTCCTAACTCTCAACATAGGCGCCCACATGCCAGAGGGAGGGCCTGATGCCCACCTGCCAGTGACCGGCTGCTGCTGATCCTCCTTTGTGTATACACACACACACACACACACACACATATTTATACATACACACACAAACATATATATATATATATATATATATATATATATACACACACACACACACACACACACACACATACATATATATATATATACACACACACATACATATATATATACACACACACACACATATTTTAGAGAGAAAGAAGAAGGGAGAGGGAGAGAGAAACATCCATGTGAGAGTGAAACATCGATTGGCTGCCTCCTGCACGCCCCCTACCAGAAATCAAGCCCACAAGCTAGGCATGTTTCCTGACCGGGACTCAAACCAGCAACGCTTTGGTGCACAGGATGATTTCCAACCAACTGAGCCACACCCCACCAGCTCAGGGTTTCAGACTTTGTAGGTTAAAGAAGAGGAAATGGGGCAGAGGTTGAGGAACATGGACCCAGGAGCACAGGACCTCAGAGTCACCAGGGCAGTGAGGGTTCCTAATGTCCAAAGTCCTCATCATACCTGTGGGAAGCTGAGGCCTGAGGGGTGGAAAGGACTAGCCCAGGGTGACACCAGAAGCCGAAGCCCTAGCCAGGCCTGCTGACTTGCAGTCCACGGCCGTGTTTTCTGCGCTTCTTGGCCTAAGCCCATTATTCACCCTTGTCCCTGACTTGTGTCCTTTGACATCCAAACACTGGCCTTGACTTTGATTCTTGGCTTTAGCTCTGTCCCCTTCTCTCTGCTTTTGTGCTGTAACCTGTGACTCGCATCAGGGGCTTTTTAAATCTCACATCTCATCTCTTTGCTGTTTTGTTAACAGTGTTGGCTGGGGTGGGGGGAGGGCAGAGTGTGAGGATAATGGAGGGAGAGGCCCTAAGGGCTCATCTGGCTCCTATCCCACTGGGATCCTGTCATTCCTGGGTCCTGTGCACAGTGTGATGGGAACCCACCTGTGACCGATTAAAATACTGGCCCCAATTCTTTACTTCCCTCCACCAACCTTTTCCATGACTTCATCTTATGCCGAGTTTACTTCCCCTTTTCTTGACTCTGGGCTTCACCATATGCCTTGCTTTGGTCAATGAGATGGTAGCAATGTGCCCAAAGCCAGGACTTGACATGTACATGTGTGGTTGGGTGTCTCCTCCTGCACCTCTGTCGCTGGTGTGAGGTGAATGTGCCCCAGCTAGCCCACGGGTCCAGAGTGGATGAGAGGTGCCTGGAGCAGAGCCATTCCAGCTTCCCCCACCCTTGTGGCTTGAAGCAAATTCCCAAGTGAACTTAGACTAGCCACATTTCAGCTGACCTAAATATCCCTGAAAATAATGCTTAGTATCGTTTACTACTGAGAGTTTGTGGTGGTTTGTTATGTGGCAATAACTAGCTGTTACACAGCTGTCTACATAATGTGCTTTGAGAGATCTAAGTTCCTATAGAAAAATCTCTATTTTCCACAATTTACTGTAAGTAAAAACAAATCATTAAGCGTCTACTATGTGCCCATTCCCAAGTTAGGCATGAAGCGTTTGGAAGTTTTGGCTACCGTCTTACAAAAGAGCTCAGCCTAGGGAAGTCAGAGAGGTAAACAGATGATGTCAATGAAAGTGTCCTGGAGGAAAGAGCCCCCTGAGTTGAGTCTTGGAGGAGAAAGAGGGAGAAGGTGCTGAGGGCAGAGAGTACAGCATCCCACAGGCACGCGGGTCTGAGCACACTGGCACATCCGTGGAACCAAGTCCCTCTCTGTGCCGGACCAGCAGAGCCCTGGTCTGACTGACACTTTGCAGGTCCCTGACCAAATGCTATAAAATGAGGCATTCACAACGGCAATTTATTACCAGATGATGAAGTCCAGGGAAACTCCATTAAATGAAAAAGTGCCACAAGATGTGATAAAACTCAAAGAAACTCAAAGGGCATAGAAGATTCCGGGTACTGTTGCAGATGCAATAAACAGGCAGCAAAATCCAGGAACGCCAAAGGCGCAGAGGTAATCACACACAGACACCTGCTCCCGGAAGTCGCCTGGGTCCCCGCGGCCCAGCCGGGGGCTGTGACATGAAGAATACCCAGCTGTGCCCTCACCCCACTGGCACCCAATCCCTCCGGAGAGGTGGACCCTTCCTCTTGGCTTCTCAGAGGAGGCGTTTGGGGGTGGTGGGGAGGGGACAGTGAGCAGTCTCCCTGGCCCTGCAGCTCGAGCAGGGCCCACCCTCTCCTTCTAATGCTCCCCCCCTCCTTCTGTGGGGGGAGCCGAGCCCGAGAGTGTGTGATTTCAGAGTTAATCTGTCTGCACTAATTAAATATTGACAGCTGTTAAATATTCATGGGGAGTTTTAGCCGGAGGTTTGATGTCCCAGGCTCCGCTGGCTTCAGCTCTGCTGCCGGCTGCTTCAGCGGGGAGCACTGTACCCAGCCACCTCTCCCCCATCCAGATGCTCCCAGCTGCTGCAGGTGGCCTCGCCAGATAGGAGCCTCAGCTCCTGGGTCTTAGGCACCCTCTCTCAGGCCTGGGGTTTCCCCTGGGCTCGCTTGTGTGGGACATGGGGGCCTGCAGCTCAGGGTTTGGGGGCTCAGTGAGGAAGAGCCTTCAATGTAAACATGGTCCACAGAGGGGATCTGGCCTCAGGTGTAGAGAGGAGAGGCTGAGCTCAGGGGTGGCTGAGGGCCAGGCGTTGTGTCCAGTGGGTTCTCCTGGGAACGTCCCTCCTTCTGTCTTCTGCAGCCTTCTATGAGCAACTCCAAGGCGGGCTCTGTGGAAGGTGCTGGTAGAACACCCGCCGTCAGAGGAAAACTCTGCTTCTGCAAGGGCCCAGTCTGTGTGAGGAGACGGCCTGCACAGTCAGCCATGACCCTGAGGGAAAGTGATGCTGGGGTGGGGGACATGGGCTCCTGGGCAGGGAGTCGAGGGGGCCCAGGGGGACACCAGCCAGACTGGGAGAGGGGGACGGTCAGGGCAGGCTTCACAGAGCGTGACTTCAGGCAGAATCCTGAGAGACAAGCAGTAACGGGGCAGGGCAGTGCAAGAGGATTCATGGGAAGGCCTCCTGTCAGGGGAAGGGCATGAGTGAAGGCTGGGACCAGAGTGAGAGAACGGCCCAGAGTGAATGGCAGGCATTCCGGAGGCTGAAGGGGGGGGGGGGGGCAGCGGAGGGAAGGGAGCAGTCAGCAGCCTGCAGGAATGAGCTTGCAGGCCCCTGGAGCCTGAGCCAGGTGCTTCTTCCTGTCCCTCTCCCTCTGTGTCCCTTCATCTGTTCCCCCTCTACTCTGAGCCCATCTGAAGCTCCTCCTGTTCTCCCACCCTGCCTCAGCACCCGGATCCCCAGATGGCCACTTACCTCCACCTTCAACTTCCTATGGGATAGAAAGGGTGGGAGGAGGGGCCAGAGGGCCAGAGTCAGGGAACAGGGCATCCTTGGAGGCTGATGGCAGAGCGACAGGAAGTAGCTCCTGCTTGCTGATCAGGACATCGGTTTCTGGCTGTGTTTTCTTCCAGAACTGCACACAGACCTGAAGTGGGGGCTGGTGTCTCCTTAGTCCTGGAACCCCTGGTTTCTTGAAAAGTGGCTCGTATCCAGGCAAAAGAGGCCAGGTTCCAAGTCACACATGCCAGTGGGTCACCATCTAGCCACAAGGCACAATCAGATGGCTCCCTAAGGTCAAGAGGAGGTGCACAGGACCCTCCATGCCTGGCACCTTTCCTCCAGGCCATGGGGCTCATGGCTGGCCTCAGGCACCTCTATATAATTTCCCACCTCAGTACAGGGCGAGTGTGTCTGAGAGGGCAGCCTCCCTCCTGTGGTACAGTTGTGGTGTGGGGTCCACGTGGTCCAGGGAGACTTGACTCGAGTGACAATGTGTGTCAGCTCTCCCTATGAGATATGAGGTCTTGGGTAACCAACTGATTGCTTCTGGGTCTCAACATTCCTACCTGCAAAATGGGCTAATAATATCACTTATCCAACAGGGTTGTCATAGCATTAAATGAGATACATGACCCACAGAGCACCAGCAGTAGTTACGTTTTATGTGACTGTTCATATGTGTCAATCACTGTTCTATGTGCTTTACATATATTAACTCATTTAATGTCCTGTTTCCAGCTATAGAACTGAAGCACAGAGATATTAATTCACTTGCTTTGGTCCCACAGAGAGTAAGTGGTAAAGCTGAGCCCACGCTGTTGGGCTCCAGAGTTCGTCTTCTTACTTAACCCATCATAGGTGCCCAATAAATGCTAGTCTCCCAGCCTCCATTTTCCCCAAACTTCAGGAAATTCCGTGTTCTGTTTTGGATGAAGACACCTCTTCCATGGACAAACAATCTGCTCCCAGGAAAGCCCGCCGAGAGAATGGATTTCTCCTTGGTCACTCAGGGCTCTTTCCCTCTCTCGCTCACTTTTTTCACTCACTATTTATCTCACAACTATTTATTGAGCACTTACATGTGCCCTGCCCTAACAGCGGACTAGTTTTGACCCTCATGAGACCACAACTGGGGAACAAAGAACATCAATAAACAAAAAGCTAAGCAAAATAGACAGGGTCTCAGTGTGTGATGACTGCTGCGGGAAAAAGTAAGCAGAGCAGGGAGGACAGAAGGGGGCGGCCAGGGAAGGCCTCGCTGGCAGGTGCGTCTGAGCATGACCTGGCTGGGGAGGGAGCGAGCCACGTGGGGGTGAGGGGACAGCGTGCCAGGCAGAGGGAGCACCAGGAACGAAGCCAGGAAACAGGAGGCTGAGGGGTCCAGTGTGACTGGGTTGGGAGGTGGGGAGGCTGGAGATGAAGTCAGAGAGACAATGGTGGAAGGAGCAGGTCGTGGAGGGTTCCTTAGGCCACTGCTAGGTCTTTGACTTGTGTCTGAGAGTCACAGAGGCCATCCGTGGACAAGGGAAGTGACAAGACCTGACTCCTCAGGGTTTAAACAGGTTGCCCTGGCTGTTCCAGAGAACAGACTGCAGGGCAAGGGTGGATGCAGGGGACCAGGCAGGAGGTCTGGGTGACAGATGATGACGTGTTCCAAGGTGCCTAGGGCCTGAGAAGGTAAGGAGTGCTTGGATGCTGATGTGTGGTATTTTGAAGGTTGAACCAATAGCATTTATTGACATATTGGATGAAGGATGGTGAGAGAAAGGGTGAGTCCAAGGGTATAGGTCGAGGGATCTGTAAGGGTAAGGCAGCCATTTACTGAGGTGGAAGGAGAGTGGGGTTTGGTGTGGAGCTAGGGGACTGTCAGGGGTTTGGATGTGGCTGTATTAAGTCCAGATGCCTATTACTACTGAGATCTCCAAATGCAGGTTTAAGTAGGCAATTGGAATGCACATCTGAATTTGAAGAGATGTTTGGGCTAGAAATATAAACCTGGGTGCTACCAGCATACGGATGGCATTTAGAGCCATGACGCTGGATGAGATTGCCCAGGGAGGAGGAGAATAGATGGGAAAGATCAGGGGACTGAGCACCAAGGGGTGGGGTGGGGGTGGGGCAGGAATATTGATAAGGCAGGGAGACTGGGGCTCTGTGGCCAGGTCCTGAAAGCTGGACCGTGAGCACCAGCTCTGCGCCGTTAGCAGGCCTTTCCTGCCCCCTAGTGGCGGTGATTGGGTACGCCCCCAATGGAGCAAGAGAGCCAGAGTCGTTGCACTCATTTATTCAGCAGTTTCAGGACAGCAGTTAGTAGAAACTCAGGCAATTTCTACCAGGTACCTGCTTATGTGCTGGGCACGGACCAGGGCAGAAGATAAAAATGCTGTCTGGGAATTCACCGCATAACGGAAGAAAAGACACACAAACACAACTGTAACACTGTGGTTCTCCGCGTCAGGAGACAGTCTTTCAGTTGTCAAAACCAGGTAGGGGTGGATGGGTTGTTACTGGCATCTAGAGGCCAGAGATGTTGCAAAAGATCCCACAGTGCACAGGACATCCTCCTACAACAAAGAATGACCCCGCCCTGAAAGTCAGTCAGTGCCCAGGTTGAGAAGCTCTGATCCAAGACACTGTGTCAAGGGCTCTAATTAAGGTATTAAGCAAACCGCTTGGCTGCAGAAGAGAGAGTAATTAAACCTGCCTCTGTGGGAGGCGTAGGAAGGCATCACTTCATAGAGAATGTGTGCTTTTTAACTGGTCTTGAAGGATGAGTAGAGCTTTGCCAAGTAGAAAGGGGAGAGGTTAGAAAACAGATCACGGGAATGTGTTTAAATCATGTCACAAAAAATCCCTGGCTTAGCGAGGGTGACCACAGGCCCCGGTGTCTGAGACTGTCCAGTCTATGCAAGACTGCCCAGCCAAGCATAATTGTTGATGGAGCTCCCTTCCACTCTCTCCTGTGGCCCAGGGTGGATGACAGAGCACATGGTCACCCTAGACTCAGCAGGCTCAGTGTGGCTGGAATGGGAGGAGGTTGATGGGAGCTGCTTTGTGAGGTAAGGCGGAGGCGCTGGGGTTTAGCAGAAAGCAGTAGGGACCCACTGGGGGTTGCAGGCAGGAGTCTTGCCTCAAGAGAGCAGACTAGAGGCAGCGTAAAGGTCCCAGATAGAGAGGGAGAGGGTCTGAGCACAGGCTGTTAGAACGACCCCTCCCTTCACAGTCCTTCTGAGAATCCCAGTCTTGGATGAGGGCTGCAGAGAACAAGACCAAGGGCCCCACACAGAAATGAGGACAATTGGAAACTCTCCATGTCCACAGCACAGGGCCCCTGAGGGGTCATTTGACCTCCCCTGCTTTTGGCAGACCCTTCCTTACCCCCTGTCCCCTGGTAGAGGTGGTAATGGGGTGAGTGCAGAAGCAGGGGGTAGGGGAAGTTGGGATTTATCTTGAACTCTGGGGCAGGTCACAGCTCTTTCTGGCTTTGGTTCTCCCAGCTGTCCCAGGAGCAGGTGGACCAGATCATCTCTAAGGAACTTTCTGGTTCTCACCTCCTATGTTCTTATACTTTCTGACGCCCTCTGAGAAGTGGATTCTGCAGCCAGACAACCCTGACTCTGGAGCCTTGCATTCTGATCAGCCGGTGGGGGACCAACTCCTCTTTCCAGGACTCGGATCTTTAAAGAAACAGGAACGATTCTATCTACTTGGAAAAGGCAGCCCTTTGGGATGTGTGTCATCAAGCGCTCTTCTGCCAACCCTGAGAGTCACAAGCTTGGAGTCTATGGCTGTGAACTCCCAAGAAACTCCTCTTCTGGGGCGTGGGTCCAGTGGAGCTTGAGCCATGTTTCTGGAGAGAGGATACTCAGGCTCTGCCACAGGAAAATCAGAAAGGGCACAGCCCGAGAGCCATGGGAGAGAACGCTGTGTTGCTATTTACAGATGACTTAGCTCGAGCGGGCCGAGATGACAGCAGATGGGGCTGCGGCAGGACCGAGCGGAGAGGGCTCTCTAACACGACAACCTCCGCTGTGTACAGCCATTCACAGCCCACGGGCAGGGCAGTGGGTGGGTCGTCCCCACAGTGGAACTGAGGCTGAGGGGGGGACTCATTCAGCAAGTGTAACGGCTGAGCACGTGGGTGGAGAACCCGAGCACCCGATTCCTACTCGATGCTGTTTTCCGGGACATCTATTCTGAGGCCTTTTCTTGGGTGGAGGAGAGTGCTGGGGTCTAGAGAGACACAGGGTCACCAGAGGCCATCCAGCTGCTGAGTGAAACATCTGGGACCAGGTCTGGCTGCCTCCCCAGGGTCTCCTGCCTCCTGCTGGGCAAAGGGGCAGCGATGCCCCTCGTCTTGGGCCCCTATTTCAGTAATTGTCTCTGTGTCTTCCCCTCTCTATGTATGACATCACGGCAAAACTTTCTCCCATTATAAAAACACAAAGAGAATTTGGAAAAGAAGGGCAAGCTGGAAGAATGGTCCCCCCACCCAAGCGCTCGTGCTTGGGTTCACTTAGTCCTTTTATTCCTCCTGTATGTAATTCTTTTTTCCTTTCCACATAGTCGAGTTCACATGGACTGTACAATTTTGTGCCCTGATTTCACGCACACTATCATAAATATTTTCCATGTTATTACACACACTCCATAAACGTCATCTTGAAGGCAGCAGGCTCACTGGACCAACCCCTGATTGTTGGGCACTTAGACTGTTTGCAGTGTTTAACTGGTACAGTAATGACTCAGAGAGCAGCTTCGTGGAGGATGTCTGATATTTGGGATGATTTTCTTGGGCTGGACTTTCAGGGAGAGCACTGATAACATGCACGCCAGGTGCTCTGTGGTTGGCCCAGCCTTGGAGTCCCGGTCAGAAGGCTGACAGATGTCCTCGCCTCTTCTGCAGCCTTTCCTGAAGATCATGCTGATTCCTTATTCTCATTACTCCCTCAGGTCCTAGAAGTTCTTCCTAAGACCCCTCCACTAAAACCTGTCACATTAGCCAGGGCACACTTTCTGTTGAAAGTGAAGAAAAAAATTGGGATGGGCTGAAAGAGGTGCTAAAAGATGCATTGAGTTTTGAAGACTCAGTCCCAAAAGCTGTGAAATAGCTGATTAATAATTTTTATATTGATTATATGTTGACATAATAATGTTTTGACTATATTGACTATATAAAAATATTATTAATATTGATTTTTTTAAAGTGGAAAAAAATCACATCCCAGACTACATTGAGTAAATAAACTGAAAGGCTTCTGACTTCAGGTATAGCTGCATCTGGGTGCTGAAGCAATGTGATCAAGACCTGGTTTTTCATTGCCTCTCAGCCCAGGTCTGTTAATGGCTCCATCGTCAGGGCCTACATAGGGGCAAGAAGGCCGTAGAAGATTAGTTTCAGCTGGCCTGTGCTTAGGCCTGCAGCAGAGAACAAAGTGTTCTCCCTGATAGCTCCTACCAACCCCCAGAATTCACTCCAGTTGGACTAATTTAGTTGCTCACTCACTCCTGAATTAATCAGTCACCAGAGACATGGCCTGACCTTAAGCTTAGAGGATAGCATGCTTTGTGCCCGGCGCTGGGGTTGACTCCCCTTGTCCCAGAGTGCAGAGATTGGGAAGGGTGGACACTGCAAAGCGTGCTGAGGGCACTGAATATCATAAGAGAGGAGAGTGGGTACTGGATTGAGGAGCACAAAGCAATAGATGCCACTCTGTTCGGGGAAAGAGTCTTGTTTCAGAAGCAGAAGGGGGGTCCTGCAAACACATCCCCCTGTTATCCCAGACAAAGAGGAGCCCCTGTAACAACCGCTCTGGGAGACAGCCATTCTGATTCTCCTCTGCCTCGAGTTTCAGCTCCATCTACCTAACTGAACACCCATGGCACTGGCCCCATTGGACCCATCTGGGAACCATCAAATATGCTAAAACTGGAATCATCGTGAATCTGGGGCCTTTCCCTCTCTCAACTAAATAGTCCCTGGATTTGGTGGATATGACTCAGTTTCCTGTCTCTTTGCCATTGGTTGGTTTCCTTGGAAATGTCAAGATCTGCCCATGAGGCTGGGGTCTGAGGTAAGTACATGAATTCCTGGATTTGAAAGAAGTCTTTAGTAAGCTTCCCAAACGTCCCTTTTACTAAGCTACCCAGCTGTGGAGAGAGTTGGTTCCAGTCCAGGTATCTGAGTCGTTCCTTCCCTTGTGGCTCTTATGAATTGCTCTTTTAGCCAATTTCAGGGGCCTGAAAGCAAAAGTAACAAGCCCAACCGTACGTTACTTAAAAGGAGATTTATTACATTTAACCAAAGGGATTCTTTTGAAAGAAGAGAGCTCTGTGTGCCAGCCACAGGCAAATGGCACCTGCTATTTGGGTGGCTGCCCTGGCTTCCCCCAAAGCTTCCTCTTCTGCCGTTGCCACCCTGATGCTCAGAGCTGGCCTCTGCCCTTGGGGCACATCCGGCACATCTAGGGCCCAGCAGATCATCACTCAGGAAGCACATGCATGGATCATTGTGTCTTGGTGACTCCACAGCATTTCTTGTGACTGTTTTCCTTTCTGTTGCCCTAGGGGGCTGCCATTCAAGACAGCCACCAACCCTTCCTTTTTGGCCAGCCTTGAGCTGATGATACCACCGTTTCTCCAACTGTCAAACACAAAGAAGGGGTCAGTAAAATCATCCCCTGGCTGAATTCAGTCAAAGCTGGGCGGCTACGGTTTTCACTCTGTCGGCCATCTGAGCAGGTTAGGATAAGACTCGCTGCTCTAACAAATAAACCCCATGTTGTGTCATGGCTTGGAAGTGACAGCAGCTACTTCTTCCCTCTGTTACAGGACTGGTGTGTGATCGGATCAGCAGGAGGCTGTCCTTCATGTGACCTCCGGGCCTCAGGCTGCTGGACGCTCTGCCACCTTCAACCAAGGGCTTCCAGGGGGATCCAAGGCTTGTCACCATCAGCCAGCCAGAGAGAAGGGCCAGCAAAGAGAAGTGTGATTGAAATTGTGTTTGGGACAGTCCCAGGAGTGGCACATATATCTGCTCACCTCCCGTTGGCCCGGGCAGAACTTAATCACAAGGCCACACATGACTACAAGAGAGACTGGGAAACACAGTCCAGCTATGAACAAAGAGGACATAGATTTTGGTGAGCAGAGAGCAGTCGTTGGCACACAATCCCAGTCCAAATTGCAAGCTCGGACCCTTTGAAGAAGAAGCCGAGGAAATGGGTACAGAACATGGGGGACGGGGGAGGGGGCTGTGGGGAGGCCACTCCGCCTCCAGCCCTGACGTTGCTCATCTCCACCCAGACCCCCCCGGGGCCATCCCTCTAGCTGGTTCCACCGGGCGCCCTGGACTAGTTACCATGACCATTTCCAGGGCAAAGGCAGGGGTCCTACCTTCCGCTCTGCTTCTCACACACACTATGCGTGATTTAGACATATCATGGTAGAATCATCTGGACAAATTTTGAAACTTAACTAACCTGCCTGGGGTATCTGAAGGCTTGTGGGACAAGAGAAACTGTGATTTGTAGCTTGGAGACAGACTGACACTTGGGAATGGATTTCTGATGACACAGGGTGATTGACGGATAGCAGTTCCTGTTACAACACTTGAGCGACCGTCACTCCGTCTCGTCTGCTCAGTGCACATTAACAGTTCTTTCCAGAGGGTCATCCAGACTCAGACTCGAGGACCCTTTATAGACTCTCAGCCCACCCAGCGCGCTGTAATTACTGCTTGATGTTCAAGCTGAAATTTTAGTTTCTGCTGTAGGACAACCTCCACAAGAGGGTCCCTCTTCTCGGGCAGGCCCCTGCTCACCCCACTTTGGTCCAAAAGCCCCCCTCTCCCTGCTCAAACATCACTGCTCTCCAACCGCTGCTGCTCCTGACCCAGCTTTCCTCCCTGAGTCTATCTCGGGAAAGGCCCCCCCTTCAGGGAGCCCCAGTCTTCTACAAATGACAGTAGGAACAAATGGGTTCTGGGCTGTGACTGTCTCAATGCCACTGCACGCTTCCTGGGCACCTGCAAGGCACTGCCACTGGCGGTTTGGGTCCTCTCAGCAGCGGGAAGAGGTTTGTTCAAAGCCACCAGTTCATGCTCTGTGTTGGTCACCAGCTCATTCCACGGAGCCCCTCCTTTTATGCTTCTCATAGAAGAACCCCTTGATTTATGTCCTTGCTGCCTTTTCAGAGCTCCCGGCGTTTCCCCTCACACACAGCACTAGTTTCTAAATGCCAGGCTGTACATTGTTAAACCAAACTGTATGTCGAATTAGAGCAACTCCCACAGCTCTCAAAATATCAACATCCAAATGCCGGCTTGTGGCTCCTTGCTGGCAGGGTTCCTCCTTTATGACATTCGACACACCACGTGTCGCTCAATACTTATCTGAGCCGGGGGGTGGGGAACTCGCCTTCCTGATCTATTTTCCTCACTGGACTCAATTTATGAACAGCTGCTCACATGCCCAACACCTTCAGGAACCTGGTCACCGGCAGACTTCACCTGAAGTTCTGTCTCCTTTTAAGAAAGAACACTCCACAATGAGTAAGGTTTGGGGGAGCTACAGGGTGTCCCCCCAAAATGTATACACCCTTTACCAGCTGATAGCTCAATTCTGAAAATGAAATGTATTTTAATAAACACTGCCTTTATAATTATTCAAAGTGTGTGTATACATTTTGGGGGGGGACACCCTATAAGAACCCTTTCTTACTTACACTGACCCTCACCATTGGCCATCCACACGGACTCTCCCAGCACACAGCCCAGCAAGGGCATCTTCCCCAGGCAAGTGGCCTTGGATGATCTCGGCGTGTGGTGGAAATGAAGGGGGGGGGTAGCAAGAGGGCGAGAGGTAGTGATGGGAAATGGCAGGGTCGAGCTGGCCCTGGGAAGGCAGTCCTGGGTCCTAAGAAGGACTCTTCAGGCCCTGCAGACTTGTTGGGATAGAGCACACACACACACACACACACACACACACACACACACACACCCCCTGTATGGTTACTGTCTGTGCAACGCTGTCCCCTCTGTCCGGAACACCATTTTCCTCCACATCTGCCCAACCTGTGAATTATCCTAATCCCGTGTATGAAGATCTGTGAGGCCATCCACACCCCTCCCCCTCTGCCCACGACACCTCTCGTACCATTTGCCACACTCAGTTGTAGTATGTGTGTGTGTGTCTGTCTGTCTGTCTGCCTGTCTTATCTTCTGACCCCCGGCTCTTGGGGGTAGGAAGCGTTTCTTCCTCAACTTAATATCCTTCGATTCTGACACATGGTCAATACTCAATAAATGTTGAATGAATGACTAAAATTAGCATCCAACTTATCATAAAATCTTAATGAACATTAAACTCCAAGTGAATTGCATCCCATCCAAAGCCTCTCCTTTGTCAATATCCAGGAAGACGTTTGCTAGGCACGCTAACGACGACCATGCATATTTCATAGAAACGTTTCCAGACCCTACCGAGCCCCCGTGCCTGTCATTTGTGGTCACATTGTGTGGTTCCAATGCGTTAACACGTTTCACTCTGCTGGGTCAGCCCCGCTCCGTTGGCCTTTGGGTCGTTGACAATTTTTAGTTATTAAAGGGTAAGGCTGCTATAGACGTGTTTTTCTTTCTTTGGGGCTAATACCACGGGGTTTGTTACCAAAGAGGGAATTACTGGGCCGGAGAGTGTCAACAGCGGCACAGCCCTCATTCACGGGGCTGATTGCTTATGTAAATCGGTCCAGTCTCTCAGAAAGGGGGTGCTGAAGGGCCAGCTTGCACTGGCTGCCAATCTTGGGTTTTATCATATTTATTTTTGTGGCTTTAATAGGCATGTAATGGGACCTGAAAGTCGCTTGCATCTAAATCTTATTTCCTAGCTGGCGAGATGGCGCAGGTGCCCACTCAGTGATTTACCGGGTCCATTTCCCAGTGTGATTCTGTTTATCTCCTTTGACCACTTATCAGGGGAATCACAGCGCAGCCCATCCATTATCTGTTTGGGGCAGTGAGCCGGCCTGGGAAGGAGAATGTGACAGACGTAATGAACGCCGCCGCCTTCCTTTTGATATTTATTTTTATTACATCGTGCTGCAAAAATTTTCATTCTTCTATAGTTGAACCTATATATCAGAGCTCCGATGGTATCTGTTTCTTCAACAGCTGGGAATTTATCTTATCGGCAGGTTGGCGATGCTGGTCCCTTGTCTCCGGATCTGTCACAGATTAACCGAACGATACGGCTGAACTTGACGGGCACGCGGTAGGAATTTCAATGAACGCTCCCCTGGCCCATTCGCCGGCAGTCCCCGCGATGTTTATTAAAGAACAATCTCTTTGCCCAGTGCGCCCCTTTGCTGCCCTGACGTTAATTTTACCAGAGTTCAAATTCATCTCAGGGATCTCTCTCCTAGTGACTCGTGCTGCTCTTAATTCAGCGAAGGATAATTTCAGCGATGGCCGATTCACATCTTAATTGCTCAGGAGGGATGGGCTCTCGGTGCCTTTAAAAGACGAATCCTTGGACGGGCTTCACCTGGAAGAGTAAGTGCCCTGCGCTCTGAGCGGCAGATTCTATTAGAGGACTTAGAGGACTCACACTGGCGTTACATTAACTCCCCGTATTGACTTTGGGCCGCAGCACGTGTACTTAGGGATTACAATTAGGGCAGAGCTGGAAAGCTCCCCAGAGACCTTGGAGCTTTAGACAGAGGAAAGACTCATGTTTCCTTCAAATGGACCTGGCCGGGGGAGTGCCCCCAGGGGCAGGCTGTCTGGAGGTTAATTGTTTCCAGTAATGTGATGTTTCTGTAGCCTCCCCTCACTCTCACCCTCACCCCAGGAGAGTGACCCGGAACCCCAGTGAGAAGACCGAGAGGGAATCTTGACTATAACACCCTATGAGTCCTGTGGTAAAAGGGCTGGGGGTGGGGAGTAGTTTGGGGTAGGGGATGGCAATAGAGGATTCAGGGCCCCTCCAATCAGTCCGGAGTCCACAGGACATGACCCCCACCACTTCAATGCCAATATTTTCAATCCCTCTGTCCCACTGTCTCTCAGTTCCACTCTCTTGGCAAAGCCGCCCCCGATTGGACTCAATTTACCCGCGCACCTCCTGCTCAGTCCACCCCGGGCCTCCAGGCCCTCCGAGGAGGACCACACAGCTGCACGGGGACACGGTGCTGCGGAAATTCACGGCCCGGGGCTCGTCGGTGCCGTGACCCTCCTCTGCTTCCGTGGTCTGCACCCGCCCCTCCACCTGTCCTTCCTCTTTCCTTCCTGTTTCCCTGGGAGCAGTGTCCTTGTCATGCAGCGACCTGCCCCAAAATAACTCACTGTCTTCTCCATCTGTCCTCCAGAACCTTTGTCTCCCCTTACCTTTTGGTGGATGATACCACTGAAGTCCCCAAACATTCTGGACCTGCTCTCCTACCTTCACCCCTATGGCCTACCAATCACCACGTCCATGCATCTAGCTGCTAACCACCTCCCTTCACCTTCTCTTACCCACCTGCCCTGCCCAAACCCTCACTCAGGTCACCATCATCTCTCACTGAGGTTTGCTGCACAAGATTTCTGGTGGGTCTGTCTCGCTTTAAAGTTCAAATCCCTTAGCGTGGTTCCCAAGTTCCTGTCTCGTACGGGGCTGCTCATGTCTCTCTCCACTCCATTCCAGCCCTCTGGCATCCAGCCACTCCAAGCATGACTCCTTTTGTCCTCTGGCATTTTCATCTGCTGTTCCCTCTGCCTTAGCAGTCTTTTCCGCCTCCTTTCTTTGCATCACCAACTCCTAATCTTTGGAGCCTCATAATAAAAGCCACATCCTCCAGCTTCTCTGACCTCCTACTGTGAGAGGAGATGCCTAGTCCGGTATGCTCTCACGGCACCCTGAACGACACCCAGGCTTGGACCCGCCTCGCGCCAGCCTGTTTAGAAGTCCACATTCCCCAATCATGACTCTCTTGTACACTGCTGTACGTCCGGTGCTGGGCACATAGTAAGTGCTCTGTAAATATTTACTGAATAAATATCTCATTCACGTCCTTATGACAATATACATGCTCTTCAATACATCACTCTATTCAACACCTACTACTGCTTATCAGGGATCCTTCTTTCTCATTGCTCTTCTCTAAATAATCCCCAGACCTTGCCATCGGGGAGCTCAGGGTGGAGTGGTGGAGATGCACAAGGAAGCAGGCAATGGCCGAAGGGATAACACACGGTGATCTTTGTGCATGGGGATCAATGGTGTGAGGGAGGGGACAGAGGGCCGGATGAGCAATACTTCCTGGAGGAATTGGCTCTGAGCCCACTTTTTAAAATTAAGAAAGAGTTGGACAGGGGACAAAAGAGGGGAAAGATGCTCATGTATTCATGCCCACATTCTTCTATGTGCCAAATAGCAGCTATGTAGAGACAACCCTTATGTCTACTTCCGCCTCCTATCAGCTCCGTTTCACTGAAAGACTGTGCTGCCCACCTGGGATACGAAGCACGGCATCCCCTTCTCGAAACCCCTCCAGTGTCTTCGCTCATCTAAATAAGCCCGACCGATCCTGAGAGCAAACCCTGCGTAGTTGATGCTACTGATGGCCAGTGCAGGCCTGTTTTCACGCGTGATCTCTCCAGCAGAGGGCGTGGACCCGAAGGATGTGAATCATTAGTCCAAGGTTGCACAAAAGTACCTGGAAGCCCAGCTAGGAGCCAGCTCCAAGGACCTGCTCTTATTTCCACACCCTGGTGCCTGCTACATTTTGAAACACACCTGTGCTAATGAGTCATGTTAAGGACGGTTGTCTGATGGGGATCTGTAGCAATCCCCACACCTTGAACTTGGACATAAATAATCCTGAATACTTTTTCCATGGAATGTATCATCTACTAGAAAACGAAGACACTTATTCAATAAGAAAAGATAGAAACACTTTGCCTTCCATACCCGAAGGCTGCGGTTCAATGAAATTAGAAATAAATCTCACAAACAAGGAGCTATCCGGTCCCACAGAAGTTTGCACCCTTAAATAAAGCCGTGGAGGGGGAAGAAATTCAGAGCAGAGTATTTAAAGAACAAATACATAAACACAGCGAATCAAATAAATTTATGAGATGCCGCCATGCTGGTGCTTAGAGGAAAAAATATGGCTCGCAATGGCCTCTGTTAGTGAGAAGGAAGGAAAAAATGGGAATTAAGCCTCTACCCAAATACCCAGAGAGAGTACAAGTGATCATGAAAGGGAAGTGGGAAGAGCAATAAACCCAACACAGCAATGAGTAAGACAGAGATGGAAAGTTGAATTGGAAGCATGAGCTAAGCCAGTGTCTCCCAAATCAGGCCGTGAGTCAGAATTATCTGGACGCTTGTTTGAACCACAGACACCCCAGCTCAAGCCTAGACCTACTGAATCCGACTCACCGGTGATGGGGCCCTGGAATCTATATTTTTAACAAATTCCCCTCATGGTTCTTAAGCAGGGAGCCCAGTCCCCTTTCTGTCCTCTGCTGTTGAGAGCCATTTCTATACTGAGTCTCTCCTATGAGACTTACCGGGTCCTTGGCCAACATGACTTTGGATAACCTGATCCTCTCCTCCCTCCACTTCGTGGGAGCAGCTAGGTCAGAATGGACAGCCTCTGGACGCAGCTGGTTGGTCTGAGAGTGGACAGTTGGCCGTGGTGGGACCAATATGTCCTTTCCCCGGGGCTTTTATATTTGGAGCCAAGAAAGTGCAAAAGGGGAGGAAGCTGGTCTTTAGAGAGAGAAAGTTGAAGGCAACCTATAGAGAGAAGTATGGAGGCCAGAGAGAAAACAAGATCCCAGCATTCATCCAAATCCTTGCTTTCTTTTGTGCTAAGGCCCTGTTGCTTTTCTGCCTTTGGTTCCCAAGAGATGTTCCCGTGCACTTCTGCTACTTTCTCTGCAGGTGTCAGCTGGCTGGAGCAGGGTTCCTGTCCCCTACATCACAGGAGGCAGAACTGACTCACAGGTTTGCTCAGTTCCTTTGTCTCCAGATATGGGCTTCCAGCATCGCTGCCCACGCTCATCCTCCCGAGAAAGCAGTTAGAATGTGCTAATGGGTCATCCCATCTGTGCCCTGGTGACAGTGATGCTCTCTGGGCCCTGGGATGAGAGAGGCCTGTCATCAGTCAGACTCTCCTTTCTTCTCTGTTGACATGGCTGCTTGAATCTTAAGGTCAAACGTGACTGTGCAGCCAAATAGCCGTGGAGACGGGCACAGAGTTAGCAGCATGGCTGAGGTGGCCTATCCTTTGGAAAAAATATGGAATCAATCACAAACCATAGAACCTATATTCATAATATTTTTTATTTGCTATAGCACGCCTAATAGTAGGTGCTGTCAAAGTAATCATCACCAAATAGTCAAGAAATGCATGTGGAGTATCTCGTGCAGACTGAGGATGGTGTTGAGTCTGGGTGTTCTGAGATGGGTAGCACATAGTCGCTGCCCCGCGGGGTCTGACCAGTAGAGGGGACAGTCACATAATAAGCAGAAGGGACAAAATGTCAATGAACAAGGCAGGAGGGAGTGCTGAGGTGGCCACTCAGCTCTCACCAGAGGTGTCAGAAGAGGCTGCCCTGGAGGAGGAGCCCTTGCCCAGGTCTTTACGAGTGAGCTCGGAGGCGGATCGGTCAGCATGAAGAGCCTGCTTAGGACACTTGTCACCTGGGCCACTGCCGACTGGAGGTGCTGGGGGCGCGGCACAGCAATGCCTAGTGGCTTTAAGTATGAGGAAACTGAGGATGTGAGAGAATCTAAGCAACTGGCTTGCATGGGAACACATGAACCTGAGTCTAGGCTTTTACGACTCCAAAGAGCATGAGTGACAGACGAGACTTGCATTTCAGGTGAGGTCCCTGCCTGCTCTGGGAGGAAGGGGCCAGGACGTGAAACAGGGGGTCTAAGCAATAGGATCTTGTCTTGAGTCAGGTGGAAGGTCACCCGCTTGCCCCAATTTCATTCTCATAGTTATCCTCTTAGCTGGGCACTATTATTGCCTCCATTTCACAGGTGAGAAAGCTGAGGGCTCCGGAGGCTGAGTGCTTTACCAACGGGCACAAAGCTAGCCTATGGTGGCCCAAGCGGTCTGGCCCCTGAGCCTATGGTCTCAGTCACTGTGCTGCCTCTTCACCAAGACGGTGGCCTCCAGGGTGAGCAAGAGACAGGGGGTTTCATGACACTTGAGAGGGAGAATTGCCCGGACTTGATGACTGCTGAGATGGGCTGGTGAGGAAGAGAAAGGCGCTAAGGGGGACAGCCAGGTTCTGGGTGGGCAGCCAGCGGACCAAGCCCCCTTCACCTATGAGGTGGAATATAGGTCAGGACAGGGAGGTGGTTTGAGGAGAAAGGGGGAGATAATGGATTTGGTTCTGGGCATATTGATTTTGATAGGATTATGGGATTACAAAGCCAAATTTGTGTGGATTCAGGAAATAATCATAATTCGCCCATCCACTTAACAAATATTTATATTTATTCAATGCTTGATTTGACGATGCTGTGTGCCCAGCATAATTTCCCGGCTAATGCCTGTTCCCCAGGAAGACACCCTATTTCTCCATGTTTACTTTCTATATCTTCCTTCAACATTTTTGCTCCCATCAATCACCGGTTCTCAATCACAAATGACAGACAGTCTGTGGCTAGAATGACATTTCCACCCCTCAAAGCCACAGATGCATGGCTGTCACTGTGTGACGGGGCCCCTGCGTGCTCACTCAGATTCTCCACGTCACGGGGGAGCAATCAAGAAAGACATGGAAATTCTTGTGTTCTTGCTCATATTTTCCTAAGTGTCCCCAGCGGCCAAGCCCAATGCCAGACGCCAGACAGAAGAGGTGCCCGCACCTCTGGAGCCGCAAGCCGGGGAGAGCAAGCAGCGCACTCTGCACAGGGAGGGGCTGCTGGCCTGGCGGTGCCTCCCCGGGGTGGGGGCGGGAGCTGGGCCCGCGAGCTGTGCAGGCCCCTTTGCCTCTCTGAGCCTCCTTCCCCCACCTGCAAATGGGAGTGTGGTACCTACTTGCAGGGACCGTATGGGGATTCCGCAGGAAACCTTTGCAAAGTACTCGGTGCATAGTTGGTCCCCTCCTGTCAGTCATTTAGGGATCTTGCTTAGCGACCGCTTCCCATTTCAGTGATGCTTATAAATCCACTTGACCTTCTGTCAGCTTCTGTGGGTGTGCCCATAGGGGACTTTTTGTGCTTTATATAGGTATGATACGTATGTGTCAGATACCTATGGTATCTACGTGTCAGATTCATTTTCTGCAAAGGAAACAATGAATTAGATTCTCATTGCTGTGATTTTTTTTTTTTATATAAGTGTACACCGTAGCTTTATTCCTCAATATTTTACATTCCTATTGAAAGGACTATAACTTCAAAGAAAGTTTCTAAATATTATCCATATTCACTAGACATTACCACACCTCACTGTATTCTCCCATCAGTACCTGCCCACTGTTTTATTTTGTGCCTCTTGCACTTAATAATTTCACAAATGCCTCTCTCTGTGTGTTTTTTAATGTCTTTGTATCAGCAAGTTCTGAGGGTTTCATAATATTTCATTGCATTGACAGTCCTTTGCTAAGCAAGAACTCTTTAATGCTTAATATTGCAGTCTTTGCCTGTGATCTTTTCAGGAGAAGTAGGACCCAAGGATAAGACCCTTTCCGTGACAATGCCTGTGTCCTAAGTGAGGGCTCACTCTCTCATTTTGATTCTCCTGCTAAAGAATTAGGGTTTGATTTTAGAACTCAGTCTGTTTTTTTCCTTCTAGATCATGTGGGTAGCCTTGTCCCATTTAAGAGGCAAAAGTAACTATCCTGACTGGTTGTTATTTAAACAAGAGGAGAGATTTATTACATTTTTACCAAAAGGCCATAATGCTGCAAGGAGCGTAGAGCTGAAGGTAATGAAGATGACAACCTATCTTTATTGAGGATTGTGTGAGTGTCAGAAATTCTTCTAATCAGTGTCCTCCCCTCAACTTAGTGGTTAGGTGCGATTCTCAGCCCTGCTCTGCAGAAGAGGGAGTTGAAGTCAGAGGAGTTAAGTGACTTGGCCAAGTTCACACAACTGGGCGGTGACTTAAACACGGATGTTCAAGAGCTCAGGGCTAGGCTAAAATCCCAGGGGTGCTATTTGTAAATTGGTTGCCCTTCCACACTCAACTTGACCGCTCTGAGCCTTGGCCCCTCATTTGTGAAGTGACAGTGACAAGACCTATTTTGAAGGATAGAGGTAAGCATTAGGCACTTTGACTTATGCAGCAGGAAGCTGGCTTACGTAATAGCCTATGGGGTATTGTTTGCTCAGTGACAGCAGCAGCCTCCTCTCCTCTCCTTCCTGCAATGCTGGGCCTCCAGCCTTGGCCACTGGTCCCAGGAAGATACCTCTATTTTCTACTGAGATCTTTGTGCTCCTCAATTGTATTGTTCTTTTGGCTTGTGAGCTCATTTTTTCCTGGGAATATTGGTGACTCCTTCAGGCAATGCTTGTAGTGAGCAGCCAGACCCCATCTGCTTCAATTTTATTGAGCTCAGTGAGTAAGGGGAGATGAGCCTTAGGGTGGGAGCCCCAGGTATCAGAAAACACCCCTAAACCAACCCTTAGGCCAGGTCTTAATCCTTTGCTGCCCAGGGAGAGGCAGCTTTAGGAGGACCGCTCCTTCCATTGTAATTTCCCAGCCCTGGAGGTTCAGAAAGAGCAGGAGAAGAAGGTGATTTCATCTGCTTTTGTCTCCGCCTCTCCTAAGTGCAGGACTTCTGCAGTGCTCTGATGTTATTCCTGAGGATACCTGGACCAGAAATTTGAGTCTCCATGGGTTTTTCCCAAAGCCATGAATAGAGAAAATTAAGAACAGAATTCGCAATATTTCCCCCTCTCTTTTGTATTTCCACTGCTGGGCTGGGCTGCCTCCTGCCTAAGCCAAAGCCACCATCACCTTGCACCCTACCCTCCAGTTCAAAATAGTACCTACCCCCAGCAGGTCTTCTTCACATTTAGTCTCCCCTTTCTAATTTCTTGGGTTCCTTTGGAGATAATCTTGCGAAGAGATTAGCAGTTTTGCATGTTCTAAGTCTTGATTCGAACTGGGACCTGAAAAGAAACCTCTATTTTCCGTCCCTTTTTGGTTTTGACACCTCATATATAACCGGTTCTATGAAGCTTTAATCATTCAAATGCACACCCACATGCACACACATGTACCCACAGGCTACTCCTGTAGCATTTCCAGGCTGTGGGAGAGCTATGGTGGGAGGCACTGGCAGACCCAGTCTTTGCCCTTCCTCTGCCGTGATTCTTGGTCTATCTGAGGCTCTGATGTCCAGGTTTATCTCTGATTCTCTGATGTTATGAGATGCCTCAGTAGTCTTCTGACACCCTTCCTTTTTCTTATTCATTCATTTAACACATATGTATGGGGCATCAACTATTTGCCAAGCACTGTGCTAAGTGAAAAATTGAATTGACATCTCTTTCTGTCACTTACAACGAAAGTGTCTTAACTGAGACACCCAGGTATTATTATGTTTATTTTACAGGTAAGCATGTAAGGGATAAGGGGTCTAAACTAAGAGCCCTTCACCAATAAGGGTGGAGCTAGGAGATATACCCTTGTCTGAGCTCTTTCCACTGCAAATCACTGAATCTCTGTGAATGGCCTGCAAGTTAGAACTGTCCCTCATCCCGGACCCCAAAGCCACAACAAATCCATCAAGGACAGCTACAAAGGGAATTTTTAAATCTCAAGTTTTCTGTTTAACTTAAAAATTTTAATATCATGTATAATAAAAAATTGTATATTACTTAAATACTCTCCCCTCCCCCATAAAGTATCTGTGGGAGGCAGAAAGAGAGAAAGGGGCAAAGACAGAGACAGAAGCAGAGAGAGAGAGAGAGAACTTTCAAATATCATTGGATGCCTAAATGTCACAGGCTTAAAAAATTCAGCAGAATTCTCATGAATTCTTTCCCACAGGGGGCTACCCTTTAAACAATGACCTTTAAAAAAAAAACACACAAAAAACCCAAGCAAACAAACAGCCCTGATACTGAGGACAGGTTGTTTTCTTTTTCCTTTTACTTTCTTTCTTTTTTCTTTTTTTAAAAATCAGCCTGCACACTCCATTACTGACAGGATGGATTTTTTCAGTCCAAATAGTATTTTGGGCAGTAGTTCTTGGAATCTAACAGATTCTTTTGGTCACATCTGTCTGGGGTGATTCAGTCCCTGGTTCTTCCAAGATGAGATGGTTTAAGTAATGATCACTTCCTGTGGTTGTAAAAATTCCATTTTACCTTCTAGCTGGCAGGACTTATCTGAAGACTCTGAGGGCAGGAAGGTGGGTGCACAGAGTAATCTATAGGGAAGCATATCAGTTACATTGCAGGTGCTCCTTCCCCTAAGATCTCAAAAAACGGTTCAAAAACCAGTGTTTCCTAGGGGAAAGGGCATGGTCCTGGAAGTCTGTAGGGGATCATGTCTTGGTGTCATTAAAAGCTCCCCGATGGAGTTGTAGAGCCAGACAGAGAAGTCTTTCCAGGTGACAGCAGATGTTTTGCAAGACTCCTGGAGACGGCAACCCTCCAGAGAAAAACAGGTAGCAAGAACTCTGCTTAAAATCAGAACTTTGGCCTGACCGGCATGGCTCAGCCGTTGAGCATCCACCTAGGATCCAGGAGGTCATGGTTCGATTCCTGGTCAGGGCACATGCCCAAGTTGCGGGCTTGATCCCCAGTGAGGGGCGTGCAGGAGGCGGTGGATCAATGACTCTCTCATCATTGATGTTTCTCCTTCTCCCCCTCTCCCTTCCTCTCTCTGAAATCAATAGACATATATTTTTTAAAAAATCGGGACTTTGAACAGTTGTACACTGAGAGACTGATAAATCTTTGTCATTAATATTAATTAAAAAAATCTTTGTAAATTAATATTAAACATGTTGCTACATAGAAGTGACCTTTCCAGCTCAGACTGGGTGGGGTCAGGCCAGCCTGGTCAAGTATCAGCAGGCCCTGGGTGGCAGAGAAGAAGAATTCAGGTGAGCTCTGCATATAGAAATAATTGTCTTAGCTAAGGGATTCACTAATTGCGGATGAGGAGGAATTGGAAGATAATTATCTGAATTTTGCTCTGGGTAATATGATTACAAATATTCTATTCTCAGTCCTTTGCCTATCTTCAAAGACTCAGATATAGCAGCCTTTCCTGGTATTAAGGAAAAGGTAAACTCTATAAATAGATGTCTGTTTCCAATTCCTTTCTCTCTGGAATCCATTCTAATAACTCCTGCCAAGGTGGCCAGTGATAAATCCAGTGGTCGATCCTTGGTTCTCACTCACCTTCAACTCTCAAAAGCATTAGACTTAGTTGCTCACTCTTTCCTTCCAGAAATACTTTCCCCCCGGCTTCCAGGACACCATACTCTCCTGGTTTCCTACTGACCCAGTCCCACCCGCCAGTTCTGCTTGGTGCTCTTTCTTGGTTTCTCTTCATCTTCCTGGTATTTAAACAGTGGAAAATGCTGGCCTGCCAGTGTAGCTTGTCTCTTATATGCCTACATCCAGTCTTTGGTGATCTGCTGCAATGCTATGGCTTCAACAGTCATCTCTAGGCTCAACCATAAAAAATAAAAAAAATCACCATTTTGTAGATCAAAATGGTTGAACATTAGCATTTTCGCATGGCTGAACCCAACGACTCCAAAATGTTATTTCCCATGAACTCCAGACATCTCCATCTACTTGGATATTTTGTGCGTTATCTTCTCTTGGATGTCTAAGAGGTCTTACAAGCATGGCTTGACCAAAACCACACTCCTGAAAAGCCCCTGCCATCCCCCACCCCTCACCAAACCTGCTTCTCCTGCATTCTTGCTTATTTCAGTTAATGGCAATTCCGCCCTTGGAGTTGTTCAGCTAAAAATCCTTGGAGTTATCCTTGAACCCTCTATTCTTCTTACAAACAACATTCAATCCGTTTCCAAATCCTTTTGACTCTACATCAAAATATATCCAACCCTGACACCATTTCTGGTCTCTACCACATGTAGGTTCAAGGAACCATTATCCCTCACCTGGCTCGTGCAATTACTTCCTAATTAACATCCTTGTTTCTGCCCTTGCCCCCTAAAGTGACCCTGAAATCCTCTTCTTTTTCTGGGTTACACGAGTCAATCGGCTAGTTCAGCAAGTTCAGTTTAGGGATTTTGTGCTCCTTGTAATACAGGCATCCTGACCAGTCCTCTTTAGCCCATGAGAGGAACAGTGGTCTGGGGGGCAAGGGGTGAGTCCCAGCAGGAGGAACCCAACTCAGCCTCCCCCTCAGGGCCTCCTCCTCAGGTTCCTTCTTCCTCCCCAGCATCTCAAGTCTCTTCTTCACAAGGGACATGTCAGAAGGGAGAAGGGCTGTGGACTCTGGCCAGGCCTGGGATCTGGGGACAGCCTTGACAATGAGCATGGACGGAGCTGATCCAGGTGGAGCCTCAGCTGGTTTATCAAGTGTCTCATATTTTGTAAAGGGACCATTAGGGTCTAAAGGGGGAAAAATAGCCCTAGGTCTAAGATTAAATAATTGTCACTAAACTTTTCCTTTTCCTTTCTCATCTCTTACTTTACTATAGATGCTTCTTTGTATAAAATTCAAAAAACGCCTACTGTCACCAGTTCCTGTCCTTGGACAGTTGTGGTTCCTTTCGGAGGAATGCTACACACCCACAAGTGAAATATAAACCCAAGTGCTTGTGGTTTCACACAGATGGTTTCATGCTGTGAACGCTGTCCCATCCCTTGCTCCTAGCACAGAACATACTTTGGATTTTGTCCTATATAAGCTCACAAAAAAGTGGCCTCATCTTGACAGCTGCAGGACGTTTCATTGCTTAGAGGTAGCATGTGCCTGACCAGTTCCCAATTCATGCATTTAGGTTGTTTCCAACCCTTTGCTGTTACCGAAGCGTTCTTGTTACTGATACGCACATCTTTGGGCCTTGTACAGGGTTATCTGTAGGGTAAATTTCAGGATGTTTTCCCTTTGGTTTTCATTTTTCCCTTGTTAACGAGAAAAACAACCGGCCCCAAATGGTGTCACTTATGCTAAAACCCATGATACTAAACCTAGACTTAATACCCGACCTAATGTCGGTTTCAACCTTCACCAGAAATGTCATTTAATCGACTAGCCTGGACTTTTCTGGTCAAGTAGCAGAACGGTGATCTATTATGTGGGCCTCTCCACCCTCCAAAAGAAGCAGTAGCAATGACACCCTTGCCAGCTCCCCACCCCCACGGTAATGTTCTGGCCTAAAAATAATCCTTTTTTTTCTTTTGTTAATAGCTCCCTTGCCCCATCCTTCTTCCTATAAAAACCTTTCACTTTGTACAGCTCCTGGGAACGGCCTTCTAGTTGCTAGATGGGATGCTACCCTATTGCTTAATAAAGCCAATCAGATTTTCAAGTTTACTGGGCTGAATTGTGGTTTTTTTGACATACTTCTCTAAATCTGAAACACACTTTCTCTCAACCCAGAGAGAAAGGGTATAATTAAGTGAAGGTCAAAGAGTGAGTGATGAACTGAGTTAGAATTAGAACCCAGACCACTGGCTTCCCAGTTGAGCACCTTGGGAATGTTTTGGGTTTCTTTGTGGCACCGAATTGAATTTTACCTGATATAGAAGGTCAGTCTGTTGAACATATTGAGCTTTTCTGGTTATGACACTGAACTTATCCTGAGCTACCTGGGCTTTGTTTGCTAGATCACCTGTCTTGGAGCCTTGGTCAGGGTGTAAATGGAGTTGTAAAGGGCCTGGGGAGTCAGGAAATCTGGGTCCTCACCTGGCTCTGCTCATGCCAGTGGGTTATGTGGTTTTATGCAAACAACTCCCTTCCCCTGAGTGTCAGTTTCCTCATCTGGAAAAGGAGAAGTTTGAATCAGAAAATCTCTAAGATCCCTTCCAACTGTGCTGATCAAAGCTCTGGATGAGGTGTCCACTTGAATCTCTCCCTTCTCCTCTCCTTTGTCCTAGCTCCCCGTGGGTCTCGGTGGTCCTCCCTTGGCACCATGGTCACATTTGTCTTGTACCTATCTTTTCTGCTAAGTCCTCTGAGGCCAAGCTTCTTGGTCTTCTTCTTGCCCAGCTTTTAGAACAGAGTCTTGGATATAATGAGTGTTCAGTAAATATTTGTCAAATAGATGACCTGTGGGCATAGGCATGTTGTGGCTCAAAGAAGAACAGAAACTGAGGCCTAGAGAAAGGTCTGTGTGGGGTTCTCTGCTTATCCTGGTCTGGCTGGTCTGACATCACTGACCTTCTGTGCTAACATGGCAGATTCCCTGGGATCTGTGTGTAAAGGAAAGAATGTTGACATTGAGTCAGACAGCTACTCTGTCTCTTGCCAGCTGGTGGCCTTTGGCACTTGACAAACTTCTTTAAGCAAACATCATCCCTGGTCTTCAGAGTTGCTGAGACAAAGCTACTCACATCAGACCTCTCTGTGTTGCACTTCAACACAACAGCAGACAGAAGAAGCAGTGTTTAAGGCAACTTCAGTTCAAGATCATAGATATGAGTGAAGTTCATTCTCGGTCACTTACTTCCTCTTGCTAAATTATTTCCCTGAGTGTCTGTCCCCAGCATGGGAATGTGGGGCCAGATTGAGGCACCACTGGCCAGTAGCAGGTGGGGTCAAAGTAAGTTGATCACAGTCCTGGACTTCTCCAATGGCTACCTCTGAAGCAGGGGTCAGTACTAGGAATCCTAGGTCCCAGACCAAGGCCAAAGAGTGAGCCCAGCAGTGGGGCAGCCACTGGGGATGGAGTAGGAACCAAGGGAGGGGTTTGGAGGGGAGAATGAACCACTATTTTTCAGTTACCACAGGCCAGGCTCTAAAGCATGACTAGAGCCCCATAGACCTGAGGTCTGACATCCAGCTTGCTATTTACCAGCTGTGTGACTTGGACAAAATCATTTAACCTCTCTGAGCTATTTCCTTCTCTGTAAATGGGGATGAAAGCATCACATAACAGTGTTGTTTTGAAGATTAATGAAATAGCATGCACCTTGGCATATACCAGTAGTTACTATGCTTATAGATGTATGCTTTCCTCCCAGCTTCTCAATGAGGTAGGTGTTATCAACCCATTTCATAGACAAGAAGTCTTGCGTATAGCCACAGAGCTGGGAAGAGACATGGATGGAATATTATTCTAGATCTTTCATTCTACTCCCACCCCCAGCTCATGCTGGTTCCATTTTGACCTGGTGGGAGCTGGGAGAGAGCAGAGGGCTGAAGGGCAGCCATCCAGACCCACCTTTCTCTGCAGCAGCTCAGCTCCCTCTGTGCTGTTAGGTGGAGGAAGAGCTGTGACCACAAAGGGTTTCCCTGCCAGACCTTGCTGCTAATTTTGGTTTCTGTGGCTTGGTCCTTCTCAGTCACACCTACGTTGTGAAGTTTTCCTGCCCCAACCCCCAGCCAGGTAGACACTGCTGAGTGCTCCACTGGGTGGTTCTTTGCTGAGGTCTTCTATCCGTTTCCTTTCCCGTCGTTTATATCGCCTTGTCATCCCTCCCACCCGGGAGCTTTGTGAACTTTGCTTTCTCCTAGTGAGGACACCAGAAAGAGAAGAAACAGAGTGGGTGAGTCACTTCCACCTGGGTTACACAGCAAAAAGGTCCCTGTGGGCAGTCAGCTCCTTGGTGGCCACCTTGGGCAAAAGATGACAGAAAGACCTGGTAAAGGTCTGGTAAAGACCACAGCCCCGTAATGTCCCCATTCCCCTGTGCTCCATGCGTATCAGAATCTCTCTCAGCGACTGGGGAAAGACCCACTTTGGTTTCCCGGTAGAAGTTTGGATCTTTCTGAGCATCACAACTTTCCTCCACATCGCTTCCCCTGTCCCTCACACTGCCCACAGCGGATCAGTCCCCTGTACCACAGGGGAATTCCAGCCCCTGCCCCCGATCTCTGCTCGCTCTGAGCCGTGCTGGGTGCTGTCACATACTGATATCCCACCTGGGCCCTATGCAGTCAGGATTATTTTCAGTCCAGACTGAGGTTCAGAGAGGTCTAGTGGCTTGTCGATGGTCACAACCCTGGTAACTCAGGTCTTTAGACCCCCAAGCCCAGAACTCTCTCCATTACAGCCTGCACAGGGTGGGGACAACCATGTCTTCTCTCACAGTCCTGGAGAGTGGCTCCACAGCTGACATAAATCAAGTGTCTATCCTGTGTCGGGCTTGGCTCTAGCTTTGCCAGTCCTCACCTATGCAATAGGTGCTTCTACTCTCTTTGGCTTATAGCCAGGAAAACTGAGGCCCAGAGAGATGAATGACTTGTCCCAGTTCATGGAGTATGAACCTGAACTTGGTACCAACAGCCTAGTGCCTACGGATGGTGCCACCTGCCTGGAAGAAGAGCATGGATGTGAGAGAGCGAGAGGCCTCGGTTTGAATCCCTGCCCCGCCACTGTCTAGCTGGTGAGGTCTCTCTCCCCACAGGGTCCTCAGCTATGCAATGCGGGTGCTACCTTCTTCATGACTGGGTTGTGTTGAGACGAGAGAGGCATCGGGGATAAAGCTTAATATAGTCTGGCCCTGGGCACAGAGTGGGGGTTCAATCAGCTGGAGTTCCTTTCTTTTCTTTCCAGGATTCAGCAGTCCCCAGTTTTCCTGGCTGTAAACCAAGGAAAGTAGTAGCACCTATTGCATAACGTGCTGTGAGGACTGAAGGAGCTCGAGCCAAGCCTGATGCAATGTCAACCCTTGACTTATGTCAGCTTTGGAGCCATGGCGGTCCCCACCCATGCAGATCATGGGAACAGGATCTGGGATTAAAGCTCAGAGGACATTCTGCTGAGGTTGAGCCAGGCTCCTTCCTGGGCCCCAGGCAGCTTCCTCTTTTCAGCCTTTATTTTTTTAACCTTTTAAAAATTTTAAGTTACACTTGACATACAATATTATATCAGTTTCAAGTGTAGAACCCCATGCTTAGACATTTATATAACTTACATAACTTTATATAACTTAAGTGACCACCCAGATAAATCCAGTACCCCTCTGACACCCTACACAGTTACCACAATAGCGCTGTACTTTACATCCCCGCGACTGTCCTGTAACTGCCAGTCGGTATTTCTCAACCCCTTCGCCTCCCCCCCCCCCCCATTCCAGCAACTGTGAGAATGTTCTCTGTATCTCTGAGTCTGTTTCTGTTCTGCTTGTTTGCTCATTTTGGTTTTTAGATTCCACATATAGTGAAATCATCTGGCATTTGACCTTCTCTGTCTGACCTATTCTGCCCAGCATAATAGCCTCTAGGTCCACCCATGTTTTTGCAGATGGCAAGGTGTTTTTTTGTGGCTGAGTCATGCTACATTGCATAGGTGCACCACTTCTTTATCTATCCGTCTATGGATGGACACCTGGGGTGCCTGCATATCTTGGCTATTGTAATTAATGTTGCAATGAACATATGGAAGCATATAGCTTTCTGATTTAGTGTTTTGGGTTTCTTTGGATAAATACCCACAAGTGGAGTTGCTGGGTCCTTCTTTGTTTCTTATTGTAATCTTTTTTTTTTTTTTTTAAGCCTTACCCAAGGATATGCTTTCCATTGCTTTTTAGAGAGAGTAGAAGGTAGGGGGAGAGACAGACAGACAGACAGACAGGCATCGATGTGAGAGAGACACATCAATTGGTTGCCTCCTGCATGCACCCCAACCAGGGCTGGGGATCGAGCCTGCAACCAAGGTATGTGCCCTTGGCCGGAATCGAACCCGGGACCCTTCAGTGCCCGGGCCGGCGCTCTAACCACTGGCTGGGGCTGCCTTCGTGTTAAAGTCTATTTTGTCTGGTGTAAGTATTGCTTCTTCTGGATCTTGTTCCACGGGGCTGTGGGAAAGGCTGCGTCCTGCAGTTCCCTCTCTGTTTTCCAGCCTCATTTTTTTTTTTTTTAAATATATCTTTATTGATTTCAGAGAGAGGAAAGGAGAGGGATAGAAAGATAGAAACATCAATGATGAGAGAGTCATTGATCGGCTGCCTCCTGCACGCCCCCTACTGGGGATCAAGCCCGAAACCCGGGCATGTGCCCTGACCGGGAATCGAACCCCGATCGCCTGGATCCTAGGTCGACACTCAACCCCTGAGCCACGCACGGCCGGGCTCCAGCCTCATTTTAATCTCCCTCTGCCCCCTCCCCACCCTGGCTTTCCTTTCCCCCTCCCTGGCCCACCACCCTTTGGTTTCCACTATGGTAAGGTCCTTCTGCTTAAACTCCTATCTGTTTCCTGTGGTTAATATTTGGCAGACTTTTTGAGTGGGCCCATCTGTCTGAGTCACTGTCCCCTCCCCAGCCCCCACCGACACAGCACTGGGCTTCTCAGGGTCCCTTCCTGTCCCCACCCCCCACCAAGGTGAGCTGCTCCCCACTCCCCTCTGATCACCTGACACCTCCCTTTGCCAACTGCTGGGAGCCTCAGGGAGCTCAGGGTTCAATGTCAAGCCCTCACTCTCTCTGATCACCGACACTGAGCCAAGGCCGTGTGCAGAGAGCTTTCCACAGCTTATCTTACTTGACTCTCACAACATCACTGCGTGGTCATGATTAGTTAGTACCTGTTTCCTCTTAGAGGCTCCAGGAGGTTAACGAATTTGCTCCAAGTCAGATAACCCAGGTCTGGCTGACTGCAGTTCCCAGGCTTTTAAACACACTCCCCCTTGTGATATTTGGTCCCAAAGCAGACGGAAGGACAGACAAAAGTCCTTATAGCTGGGAGCATTTGAATGCCGCCTCACTAACTCAACTTTCCTGGAAAAGTTGGCTTGTGAGCACCCACTTTGAGCACAAAAGGTACCCTGGGATTTCCCAGAGACCAAGAGGACCACTGTGTGTGGGAGGGAGGAAGTGTGGCTCTTCAGGTGCCAAAGGGCTTCTCAGAACCGAGGGCTCAGTATCTGGAGTCCAGTGGCCTGGGGTGGGGTGGGGTGGGGTGGAGTGGGGTGGGGGAGCTTCCCAGCTCCTCAGAGGCCTGGACTGGGCACCTGCGACCAGGCTTCTCCTTCCCTTCACCAGGGCCTTCTGTGAACCCATGCTCTGCCTTCAAGGATTTTTGACTATCTTTTCCCTGCCTACCCCCAAACTGCATATATTTAGCAACAGTGTGTGAGGCCTTAGCTCTAGTTAAGGCAGGATTTTAGAAAGACATTTGGCAAGCCCTCATTGCTATTTCAGGCTCTGAGAAGAGACTTGGATCTCCTCTCCTCTTTCTCTCCACAGGAGACAGTGTCTCCTGACTGAACTCACACAAACACCCTTTCTTCTGATCCCCACTTTAGACACAGAGAGCCGAGGCATGAGGACGGTGGGGGTGGAGGGGGGTGGAGGTATGTGTCCAGCCCAGTATCACTCATCTGATAAATACATGGTTTTCCAAGTCCCAGCCCACTGAGGATTTATCTACTGTCTGTATAAAAGGTAGAGCTAGCCCCCTCCTTGTGGTGATCTGACTGCTTTTTCCTGGTACAATGACTCCCCAACACCTTTAAATGCTTCACTGTTTGGAAGCATATAAGATAAACATTTTCAAAAGATACATAACAGTCTACTCTGTTAGCAGCAATGTATAAAGACACCTGTTTTTTATACATTTTTATACATTTAAGCAATGTATGAATATACATGTAGTCCTCAGAACTCGGTGTTATTATTTCACTCTCCCCTTCCTTTTTGGCCATTTAGTAAGAGTGTAATTGCACCTTATTATTGGTATAATTTTCCTTTTTGTAAATCCTAGATCTAGTCTTCTTTCCAAAGACAGAGCTGGTCAAACTGGCTTCAAAGGGAATTTACTTCAATCAGTGTGTATGTGTGTGCATGTATGCGTATCTGTGCTTATATGTGTCTGGACACACATGAGTGTCTGAGTATATGACCCTCTCTGTGTGGCTACCTGCTTCCACGTTTATGTCTCAAAGAACACACGTGCTGTGGGGGGTGCATCTGAGGCCGTCACAGACACCATGTTTCTTAGCGTGCATTCCTTGGAATATGTTTATGTGTATGTGTGAGTGCATTGTTTTGTGGGATCATGGATGCAGTGTAGTCAACAAAATCAAACTCAGACCCCTTGTGGCTTAACGCAATTCTTCCACCTTAACTCAATTCTGCCTTCTTGTCGGCTGTCACCTTCTTGCATAGCTTCACTAACACAGGGAATGTTTTTGTTTGTTTTTAATTAATATTTTTTCAGTGAGAATGAGCTGCCTCAGATGTAGCCTGTCTGCAAAGGGACAGCATGCCCTGCTAGTGACTCTGCAGACAAGCAGGCTGTGTGGCCTCAGGCTTACTGTCCTGCCTGGGTGAGCAAGGTGCTGAGAGCACGCAGAAGAGCGAGAGGAAATGCCAACTGTTTGATGAGGCCCTTGCCAAGGTCCCCTTTTGTTGTGGGAACCACACTTGTGGTTGAAAAACAAACAATGAACAAAAAAAACAGGGAGGGGGACTTACTTGACCAGATACCATGAATTCTTATAAGTCAATGCAGTGGCAGAAAAGGTGACCAATGGAATGAAACAAGAAAGCCAGGAAACAGAACCATATATGTATGAAGCTGGGGAGATGTAATTATCTGTCACATCAATGGGGAAAGGAGAGACTGTTCAGAAGTTAGGCCTGGAAAAATGGCAATCCTATGGCAGAAAAGATTTCATTGGATCTTTACATTACACCCTATACAAAAATCCACTCCAATAGTGGCTAAATGTTAAAAATAAGTCTTTAAAATTTTTAATAGAAAATCTTAATTGAAATATTTTTAAACTTTGGAGAAGGGAAAGGTTTCTTAAATAACACACAAAAACTTTGCCTACAGAAGAAAAGACGGATAAAAATTTTTCTGTATTAAATTTATGAGTTTTCTTTCTTAAAAATCAACTTGAAAATAAGCTACACATCGGAGAATATATTACATACACACACTAACAAAGGATTAGTATAAGAATGCACCAAGAGCCTCTTCTGTGGGAGACTATATTCTTGTCTAAAATGATTCAGAATATATTTTTTTACATCAATATATTTTTTTACATACATTGGCCTTGGCCATGTAACTTTCTTGAGCCAGTAGAATATGAGCAGATCGGACATGTGCCACATCCCAGCAGAAGTTTTAAAAGCACTGCTAGTGTCTTCCAAGTCTCTTCTTTCTGGACCCTTTGCCCAAAGATGACATGTCCCAAGTGAGAGCTGTTCTGTTAGCCTTGGCCTGAGAGTGGGGAGACATGGGACAGGGACCTGGCCCACAGCTTGGGACAGAAATGCAGCTGACCTGCAGACTTGAGAGCAAAAAAGAAATGTTTCTTGTCATAAGCCACTGATATTTTGGGGTTGCTTGTTATTGTAGCAAAAGCTGACCAATATGGAAACTAGTATCTTGAAGTGGGGTGCTGTGTAACCAAAGAATAAAATGTGTGGTTTTGGTAGGCTAAGTGGCAGATAGCAAAGGAGTTATCATAGGGGCTGGGGAAAATGGCAGCTTGTGCCATGCAGTAGTGAAACAGTGGGTAAAACTGTCCCATATGAACACTGAGAAGACAGAAAAGGCACCTACTGAATTGATGGCTTTGGGAGAAGCTCTGAAACAGAATATTGTTAGTGCGAGTCAGTTGTTAGTAACTACATTTCATAAGGTACAAGAAAGTGACGACGACAGATACAAACTGGCTCGTTTGCAAGCATTGAAATGGAAAGGGAACAAAGAAAGTCTAGAAATCCTGGCTTTATAGGGTTGAAAGGAGCAATCATCTCTCATTTTCAACCTCTTCGGACTATAAAATATTCTCAAAATAGGGCATAACTTTAGGGGCAAAGATCAAAACTAAAGGCATGGCTATGAACTTCAGCTAAGGTCAAGACCAAAGCAAGGGCATGACCATGAATCCCTTTGTTAAGATCTCTGAGGAGATTAAGACAGTTCCAGAAAGATCCAGTTAGTTGGACAAACTGACTCAGGTAAAAGAAACTGGACGCCATAAAGCCTAGTAGCGCCAAAGCACTTGAAATTACATGGAGAGAGAGAAAGGGCAGGGGGCATGTCTCAAAGTGAACTGTGAGTTTAGCTACTCACACTTCAAAAATGTTTTTGAAAGACTATATTTCCCAAAGTGCTCCAGTCTAGTTTAAAACAAGGCTGACTTTTCAGGACATAAAATGATCTTGAGCCCCAGCATCTGCGGGCAGGAAGCAGGCTGATAATGTTGATAAGAAAAACCAAAGTACACAGAAGAAAACTGGCAAAAAACAAGAACAGACACTTCAGAGAAGAGGAAACACTTATGGCTGATAGACAAGTGAAGAAATGTTTAGCCTCGTTACTGGTCAGGGAAACCCAAATCCAGAACAGAAAGAGATCTAAATTAAAAATAATTTAGTTAGGAAAAAAAAAGGAAAACTCAGGCAATCCCAAGTGTTGGAGGGACTGTGGATCCACACGGTCTTCCAGGCAGTGCTGATATTTTCACGTAGCTACTTGGGAAAATGAATGGAACTGTCTCATAACAGCGAATATCTTAAATCAGCAATTTCATGGTTTTATATATACCTAGTGGAAATCTTGCTCATACAAAAATGTTCATAGCTGCGCTGTTTACGATGACAGGAATCTAGAGGAAAGCTCAAATGCTCCTCAAAAGGGAGTAGATAAATAAATTAGTAGTTTACTTAACCAAAGGAATATCATACAGCAGGTAAAACAAGGAACCGCAGTGACACTCAATAATATGGGTGTATATTAACCAAATACTGTTGGGTAAAACAGTAAGTCCCTACAGTTATAAACAGCATGGTGCCCTTTTAAAAGAGTAAAAAATACATACATTTTAGAAATACATATAGATTTAAAATATAGGAAAGGGAATTCGGGATGTTGGCTACCTTGGGTTGGAGGAGTCAGGGAAAAGATTGTAGAGGAAAACAGATTGGAATTAGATGATCGCAAAGGCTCCGGCTTTTGTTCTGAGAGGCCATTTCCATGGGTTAATGGCATTATTAAAGAGAACTGGAACTTTTAAAAGGAGGTTGTTTGATTGCTTTTTTAAAATAGTCATAGGCTAGGAGAGTTGTGAGTCCTTAGAAGCTGGTTAGTTCTACTCCCTTATTTCTCAAATGGGAAAACTGAGGCCCAGATCGGAGGAGGGACTGACCCAAGTTACGCAGCTCCCGAGTGGCTCAGCACAGCCAGCTCCTGTCTCTGTGCGGACACAGGCCAGCCAAGGCCTCATGCTTCCTTTCTCTCGCCCACATCTAACCCCCTGTCAGTCCTGTCACAGCACACCTGGGGCCGTCCCTTTGCACCACCCCCGTGCCAGGGAAGCCACCTTCGTCTCCTGTCTGCACTTCTGCTAGTGCCCCTACATTCTCTGTTGCTCTCTGGAAAATCTCTTCTCCGCACAACTGAAAGAGGAATGTTATCTTTTTATCCCTGACTCAATTTCCTAGCTATCTTCCCCATGCCCTTAGATTAAAATTTAAACTCATCATGGCCTACCATGAGTATAGACTTCACACGAGCTGGTCCCTGCCTTCCTCTCAGACATCATTTCCTACGCTCATGTCTCCACACCTTTTAAATGCCATTCTCACTGACTTTCTTTCTGGAGCATTCCAGGCTGGTCTGTGCATGTAACAGATGCTGCCAGTATCCAGCTCATACCCCTCAGCCGGGCCTTCCATCACCTGACTTCAGCATGGAAGAGCCCCCTGCCCATGAGCAGTGGGACAGAGGTGCCACAGAGAACCCTCACCAGTGACAGGAATTGGAGTACAGATGCCCAGCTCCCTCACTCTTGGGTGGGGTAACTCAGGACCAGGCTCTGCACCGTTTCCCAGGGTGTCTCTGGGAGCTTCGGTTTCAGGCACCTACAACAAAGCTGGCTTGGTTTTCCTTCACTGGCATGTCCTCTCTTCAGTCTTCCCCACCTTGTTTTTGCTCCCCTGCTCCCTACTCATCTTTCCTGCACCTCCCAAATAAACCACTTGCGCAAAATCTTGGCCTTGCGCCTCACTTAGAGGCCCGAGCTGACTAAGGCAGCACAGCAGGCCTTTGACTCACCACCCCGCCCCTCCATCTCCGTATATCATTCAGGTCTCAGCTCAGATGCCAGCTCTTGAATCCCCCCACTAGTCAGATCCCTCTGTTATGTTTCTTCACTGACTTATTCTATTTGAAATTATATTGTTTCTATAATTAGCTTGAAAATCATGTCTCTGCCCCAGGGTGTTAGCTCTACAGGGCAAGTGCCTTGTGTATTTGGGTACCCAGCACATTGGAGGATGCCTGGCCCATAGTAGGCATCCTTTAAATATTTATTTACTTGGAAAATGAGTGTTGTTTCGCTGGGAGGAATGTCAGACACGGCATCGGGACTGAGATTTACAGTAGCTATTTGAGTGCCCGCATTTCTAATTGGCACAGCAATTGCTGGCATGTAAATGGAGACTGCTATTGTGTTCCTCAGAGGCTGATTCTCTTCAGTGGGTTTAATCTGCTTCCAAGCACTTTAAAATGATCACGATTGTTCTGCTAATTACCAATCCCGATAAACTCTCCATGAAAACCTATCTCTTAAGTACCTTCGGCCCAATAATACTGTTAGAAGGAATTATATATGGTTGAAAGTAAGAAAACCACATTTATTTAATAACAGTCTTAAATTCATCTTGCCTTTCCATGGCTGTACCTGAATTAGTAAAACCAGACTGCATTTACCTGTTTACTTATTTACACGGGTGAGACGTTGACAACGCTTACCCTGGGAAATACAGGCCAGAAAGACATGCTCCGGGTGCAGTCCTTTGGAGGGAACACATTTCTTAGATGGCCTTGGTCCAACCCCTGTTTGCCTGACATGGACCCGCTTCAACACGGAGCTGGAGATATTTTGGACACAGGGCTGTGCAGACCAGAAAAATGACCTCAGGGCTGGGATTGCCTAGGGGAGCCTCTGAATCTGGAGAGTGTGTGTTGACATACATTAGTTTTTATGCTGTTTGTTAAAACACAGGGCAGACGAGGTTAGAGGCTCATGTTCTATTCAGACATGGCTGGTTCATCAGGTCACCTACCATTCATCGGCAGTGTCACATGCACTGTGTTCGGCCAGGAGCTCAGAGTCTAGACAGGAAGGTGGTCAGAGTAAGTGCAGAGGGACACGCAGAGCAGCTGGACCACAGGAGACTGAGGGTTGGGAGGAGGTAAAGCTGGGTTCACTCTGTGATGAAACAAGAGGAGGAAGTTATTCCGGTACAGAAAGGATCATCTGGAAAGATCAGGTCATGTCTGCAGAGATTCAGATCTAGTCTAAGTGCACAGGACATGCATATGAAATTGCAGGTGGCATTTGTCATGGCCAGATTAGGAGGAGCGGTACAGGATAAGCTAAGACGTTTGGAGGGCAGCCAGGGGCAAGTCTGTGCAGAGAGGCAGTGCAGAGCACTGGTTCAGAAGCGAAGCCTGACTGTCTGCACTGGAGTCCTACTTCCCTGGGTCACTAATAGCCACGATTCGCTGAGTAAACTTGGACAACCTCTCGGTGCCTCAGGTTCCTCATCTGTAAAATGGGAGCTGCTACCAATAGCTGCTTCCCAGGCCATGAGGAAGGAAGATTGACAGGTTAACACATGTGAGGGGCTTAGAGCAGTGCCTGGGACGCAGTAATGTTCGCTGTTAACTACTGATGCCCCACAGAGGGCTGGAACATCAAGTTAAGGGATGGGTGAAGGACAAGGAGCCTCTAATCTCAGAAGTGACAGGCATACAGGTTGAAGGGAAACCAGGAGGGACCTGTCATAGAAGTCACAGCAAGAGGATGTTTCCAGAAGGGTCAGCAGGGTCAAGGGCGCTGAGAGGTCAGACAAGACAATAGCCAAGAGTGCCTTGGATTTAGGAACTAGGAGGTCACCAGCGACGGTAGCCACTGCAGTTTTGGTGACACGGTGGAGACAGAGGCCCGTTTGCAGTATACTGAAAACATGGGCGGGGAGGAAATGGAGAGAATGGCATGAAATATCGCAGTTTGGCCGGGAAGGGGGGCAAGCGAGAGGAGGCAGTAGTGGAGCCATGGGAAGGTTGGCAGCAGCCTTCTTTGCTGAACACCCATTCCCTCAAGCTGTGCTGTCTCCTGTGAGGCTCGTGACCCCCGGTAACCATCATGACCTCCGGTAACCAGCCTATAACTTATAGATGAGGTCACTTATGTGCATAGAGTTGGGACCAAGCCAGGCCACGCAACTCTTCCCCTTTTCATTGTGGTGTGGTTGTGTGCAGGAGGGAAGCAGGCAAGGGTGCGATTAATGCCACTTACCTGCTTTATTACACCTGGATATCAAAGGACACATTCAGTGATGAATTGAGGAGGTGGCAGGGGAGGGTGGCGTGAATTTTTTTAATTCCTTTAACCTAACACATCCTGGGTGCTCAACATGTTCCATCTTGTTGAATCACATCCTATCTGTGTGGGAGGAGAAATACAGCTACAAACAGTGGGGCAGGTTAGACTCCAGATCAGCAGAAGAAACACTGTCCCTTTCTCCTATTTCCCTCTTCTCCACAGTCCCTTCTCTGCCATCTGAGACGCGTCTGGTTGGCAGCAGTCCTGGTCTTTGACTGTGCTGTTGAGGAGTTGGGCAGAGGGTGACTTGAAGGTTGGTGTCCCACCAGAGGACAGAGGTGATGGCCAGGAGACCTGAACGTCAGCGTATCCCAGGCCCAGCTCCAGTTCCGAGGGGTGAGCTGTGTAAGCTCAGTGCACTCTCTGTGGTCGGTTCAACTCCGTCTGGAGCCCAGGAGGCCAAATATGGAGATGGTGGCATCTCTCAGGGTAGGCCAACTCTGAGCTGAGCTTGGGAGCCAGGCTTGAGGGACACTGAGAGAAGGGCACCACTGCCCAGGCCAACCTGGGCTCCCAGGGCTGTGGGCACAGGATGCCCTGGTAAATGGGTTATGGGCTGTGGTGGGACCCAGGCTGTCCATCTGCTTCCCCAGAGAGAGAAGGGCACCTCAAGGGATTTTCCCTATAGGCTGTGGGCATGTCCCTTGAATCATGGTGGCCTTGTTGGGTTTTCGGCTGGCATAGTTTGGAGTCAAATTGCTGCCACTTCCTGCCCCTGCATCCTTGCTCTATACAATGAAAATGCCAGGGGGTGTTTTTTCCCCACCATTTCCCAGTGCCCTGAGCTCCAGGTGGGCTGTGGGAATCCTCCAGGGCTTTCCTGCGTTCTCTGGGCCCCGTTGTGCCCACCTTCTCTTTCTGGCCATAGCCCAGCTCTCCAGACATGAGCACAAAGCTAGGAAATCACAGAGGCAGAGCTCAGCCTGGGAGTTAAGAGGCAGGGTGATCTTTGGGGCACCGTCACTGGGTCCCCATGTGGCAGCTCACTTTTCTTTCTGGACCACCCCCTCTTCATCTCTATAGTGAGATAACCTAGCCCAGCTCCTCCTGGGGGCTCTTCCTGCTCTGTGGGGCATGGGGACAGGTGGGGGGAACGGACTAAAGGGTTGTGTCCTCCTGAGCTCCAGGAGGTATATGGTAGCCGCCTGACCCAGACTAACTCCTTGAACCGTCACAGGGACTTTGCAAGGTGAATGGTTTTGATTCAGGGTCAGACAGCTTCAAGAATCACAAAACTGGGTGACAGAACATTCTGGATCCAAACCCCTGTGCTGCCTACCAGGCTTTTTTTGAGCTCCGGACCTCCAGGTGTTTGCTAAGTTTCAGACAGACGTATTTTACATGTGATGTGGCTCCGAGAGTAGATGTCTTGCACAAGCCCTCAGTTCAAATCACAGATAAGGCCACACCCCTGTTCCGAATAGAAAATTGCTTATGGCTTTCTGCAACCAGTGCAGTCAAGTTGGTGCAAGGTCTGAAACTAGTAACCAGGATCCTGTGAGGCCCTTGGCTTCATGTCTTGTCAAGCAATGCAGGCCTGCAGACAGGGCGGGGTGTGGCCCACCGGGCAATACAAGGCTGGGGGTGCCTGTTGTGGGGGGGCAATACAAGGCTGGGGGTGCCTGCTGTGAGGAGTAAGTCCAGTTCACCGGGGGAGCCCAGGTAGGACGGCTTGCAGCAAGTTAGCCCAACGAGGCTGGAAGGGGCATCCCAGGCAGAAGGGGCAGTGAGGTCCCCGTGTACGTACAGCGCAGCGGTGGTGCTGTGTGGCCGCGTCATGTGGCTGCATCGTGTGGGACTGTGTCGGCCGAGGCATTTTCCTTCCCCTCGAGCACAGCGGGATGGGTTGTCAGCTCAGTAGCTCAGTGCCCGTGTACACACACGGACAAGCTGATGCCTATCACGCGGGGACTTTCTCTGGGCACCTGAAGGTTTGCCATTGCTGTAAGAGATGATCGATGCCCGGGCGATGACTGTCGCTGAGAACTGGACGGGAGAGACCTCCTCAAAAGAACAAAAGTGCTGAATGTGAGACAGAACGTAGGGGACAAAGGCACCCAAGCAGAGGTACGAGGCTCTGGAAAACTGGAGAAAGGCGTTTCCCTGCGGGCGAGCTTGGCTGGGGGCTGGCCTGTGTTTGCAGGAGGCGGCCAGGCCTGGCCCAGAGGTGGGCACCTGCTTCAAGGAAGATGACTAATGAGAAGACCTTTCTAAGGCGCTTCCTGGCTTCCAGACTTCTCAGAAAAGGGCTGTACATGGAAGCAACTGGCTCGGGGTTTATGCTGACAGCGTCTGCTCCCTATCAGTCCATCCCAGGCCGTTCCGACCCACCTCACTCAAGGCCATGTTTTATCGATTTTCATACGCTTTGGCTTCACTTCTGTGCTGGGGTTAGGCGGGTGTGTGTGAAGCTCTAGGTTTCTGCGTGACAGAGCCTCAGCCAGTTCCTCCTGGTGCTGAGATGCCCGGAAGGGGAAGGCATGACTCCAGCTTTCCGTTCTCTGTTTTCCAGTCCTGGGCTCACAGTGACGGGAGGAGGGGAAGTGGGTTTCTGGAGGGGCAGCCCGGTCTACTTCTTGAGTGGGCCAGCTGCGTCCCCAAGAGAAGGGGAAGGGGAAGGGGAAGGGGAAGGGGAAGGGGAAGGGGAAGGGGAAGGGGGTAGAATTCCCTGGGTGACCGTATCTGTCCTCTGCATGTCCCAAGTTAGTTTAAAAGACCTACGGTGACAACATTCGGCAGATTGGTCACACACCTTTGTCACGTTCCTCTCCAAAAAGCCCACTAAATTGATGGTAAAGAAATGTAAAAAGTATCAATCTGCAAGGACAAAGAGAATAGAAGAGTGACGACAGCAGGTTAGTCATTTCTACTACTTCCAGTCCTTTCTGGGTGGCAGGCAGCCGCTGGAGGGGTGACTGGGAGCTGGTGGACATGGAGGTCAGGTGTCCAGGTGACTGAGTGTGCACAGTCCCATCTCCACGATGAATTCTCAGTACGGCTTGGGAAGTCAGTTTCCTCTTTCTGAGACCTTTTTTCCCATCTGCAATATGAAGAGAACATACTGGATACATGATTCTTATCTTCTGGGGCCTCAATAACAGGTATAGGGACATACGTTTTTATTCTGATTATGAAATGCTGCCAAGGCATTTTCAAAAGCTCACCCAGGAAACTTTAAGAGCCACTGTTGCGGATGGTCTTCCAGGCCCTTTCCACCGTGACCCGCCAGGATGCCCACCCAGGTGTTCGCCTGAAGAACACACGGAGCAGGGGGGTGGCGGGGAACTGAGACCTCCGTGGGGGAGACCAGGCACAGGGGGCTTCACAGGAGGCTGAACGGGAATAGTGAGCGGAAGGGTCTTTGAGGATACAAAGGCGATGGGAACGGGCAGAAAGCTCACAGAGGGAGACAGTGAGGAGGGCCCTGCAGAGGACAGCGGAAGCAAAATCCTGGACATAGAAAAGCCTGTGGCAAGTTCAGGGAGCTGCAAATATTCAAACATGCAGGAACCCATGGAGCCATAACACGAGGAGCCGCGAATGGCCAGGTGAGCAGCTTCAACTTCGTCCAGCTGACGACGGGAAGCCTTGTGAGCTAGAGAGCGCACGGCCGAGTAGATCAGCCCAGCCGGCACTCTGTGAGCGTATCACGCATGTTGGCCTCATGATTTTGACTGACGCACAGATTCGGCCCAGCTACTTTTTTTTTTTTTTTAAATATATCTTTATTGATTTCAGAGAGAGGAAGGGAGAGGGGGAGAGAGAGATAGAAACATCAATGATGAGAGAGTCATTGATCAGCTGCCTCCTGCAGGCCCCCAACTAGGGATCAAGCCTGCAACCCGGGCCTGTGCCCTGACCAGGAATCCAACTGCACTCTCCTGGATCCTAGTCGATGCTCAACCGCTCAGCCACACCCAGCCGGGCCCAGATACTTTTTACTGAGCATCTACTATGTGCTACGTATTGCAAGCACTGTTCACAAAGGCTTTATGACCTGGCCACTCCGTAGCTGTACGGTCACATCTTTTCCAGCCATTTCCTTGCTCCTGTCTTTCTCCTTATGCCCCATTCCCCAGCCCCTCCAGCTCTATCTAGCATCTCTGAATGAATGTGCTCTGCCGTGCCTCAGTGCCCCTTCCTCTGTTGGCATGCCCCTTTCCACCTGGCCCTCCGTGGGAGACTCTGCTTGAGGATCATTCTCCTGGGAGGCCTCTTTAATGCCTTTGGAAAGTTTTCTTGCACCCTCCACGTGGCTCATCTACCGCTGTGCTTACACTGGCTGGCTTTTACTTATCTGTGAGTCAAAGGATAGCAGCTAGAGGTCAGGCACACATCTCTTTGGTCTTCCCTGGAGCTAACTGAGGGCCTAGAACAGGGCAAGCTGGTGACAAGTGTCAGGTGATTGAAATAGGAAATATCTGGGCCAGGCACTTGAGATAACATCTCATTTAAGTATCATCACACACCCGTGAGGCCTGTGTTACCATAACTATTTTGCAGTGGGTTGGCGAGTTGGACAAGTTTAAGCAACGGCTAACTTGCAGAACTGGGAATCAAACACAGACAGTCTCAGTCCTGGTCCAGAGCTCTTTAGCTCCACCGTGATCTGAGGACAGTGGCTGCATCCCTGGATGAAAAGATGTGGGATCAGAGAAGCCGCAAAGAGGCCACTTCCTCTCACTCACCCTTCTCCACTTCTCAGAGGGACAGCTCCTACTCATTTATTTCAAGATCCTTATCTGCTCCTGCACGTGGGAAACTTTCCACAGAACTTGCGCCCCCTCGGAGAGGTGGCTGAGGGGCGTGTTCAGTGTGGTCACTGGACATGGGTGTCCACCTCCTCCCCCGGTGGCTTCCCCACCTCTGCACCAGGGCCTGGGAAAACCCACTTCTCTGTAATAAAAGCCCTGGGCACCACAGGATGGGCCAGGGGAGAGCACTAGCTCCACCAGACTCACCGAGACCACTCCGGGGAATCCTGAGCCAGACAGCCCGCGATGAAGCTCATCACCCTGGCCCTGGTGTGCCTGCTGCTGGCGGGGATGTGTCTGCAGGACGTGAACAGCTGGAGCCGTGAGTGGGGCTGGGATCACTTAGCTTCACCTTGGGAGGGCAGAAATGTAGGCAGGTACTCTGGGGTTACGGGCAGGGCTCACCCTAAATTCACTGCATCCATCCCCCCTGCTCCAGGAGTAATTCTCCCTGAAGGAAGAGGAATGGAGGACTTGGAATGGGTGAGGCAGAGGGACAGTAGGAGAACCAGGAGTCTGGGCAAACACAGACAGTGAGCCACTAGCTCTGTGAAATGAGGCCCTGCCTCATCCAGACCCTGCAGAGTGATGGATGGGAGCTGTGAGGTTATTAGTCCAAGCTGGGAGGCCTGAGGTTCAGAGGCGGCCCAGGGTCTTGCCTCCACAATGTGACAGATAACAAGCAGAGGTCAGGACCTGGGCCTGTAATAGTTGGCTAACCTTTGGCAAGTCACTTTACCTCTCAAACTCTGGTTTCTCCATCATTTAAAGTGGGACTGATAATGCCCACCTCCCAGGGCTGTTTAGAAGATACCAACCTAATGCTAAATATACAAAAGGGGCTTTGTAAACAGTAACACCAGGGGGAAGGAGCCAGGATTGGAATGCAAGTCTTTGGAAGGTGGAGTGAGGGAGGGGGTGTACAAACCGGCAGAGTGGGGACTGGGGTCAGGACAGGGCTGGGGACTAGGGCAGCAGGGCATTCTGGAGAGCCAGTGGGGGAGCCGACTGGTTCCTGGATGCTCTTCCCTCGTCATTGTATCAGTTTGAAATCCTTGAATGGTGTCTGATCCTGATCCAGGTTCTTAGACCGCAGTTGTCCTGCATGCACTAGACTCACCAGGCCCCAGGGTATGAGATCCAGAGCCTTTGAACACAAATATTGGGGTAGAACCACACAGTAATGGTGGGATTTCAGAACTGGAAGAGCCTTTAGAAATCCGTCTAGAAGCTCTTATTTTACAGATGGGAGGTCTGGGGCCCAGGTGTTCTTGATCAAGGCCACCTGCTGGTGTGTGGGGAGCTAAGATCTGAACCCCAGTGTCCTGACTCTGACTAACCACAGAACCAAGTGGCTGACGGGACAGTGCTGCCCCAGGGCCCTCTGAGTGTGGTTCCAAAGACTGAGCCTGTCCCGGAAGGGTTTTTTTGTTTTGTTATTGTTATTGTTGTTTTCAAAACCATCCTGAGAGGAAAGAAATCCCCATTGAGAAATAGATGCAACCCATTTTTTGTGTCTCTCTTATAGTGCATGTGTCATCCTCCAATTGCTGCTTCATATTTGTCAAGAAAGCGATTCCCCTGAAGAAAATCCAGTGCTACAGAAACTCCAGCTCCTCCTGCTCCCACAGCGACGGGATAATGTGAGTGCCATTCCCGGGTCAATTCCTGACTTTCTCCTGCAGAGAACAGAAACGGGCTCACCTGGAATTAGAACAGTGGGCGCTAGATGGCGCTGTCCCGCCAGACTGAGGTTTCCAAGCCCAAGAGCCGGGCCCTCAAGGCCTGCGCGCAGAGCCGAGTGTGGGCGCCAGGGGGTGCTCTGCACTCCCCAGCATGTGCCGGGAGGGATGCGCCTTCGTGTTCCCGCCGCGACTTTTGTTTCTTGTGGCTTCAAGGAACCAAGTATTATATCCTAATAGTTTGTGCCCAGAGGAAAAAGTTGCTTAAAAGCTCCAGGTATTACCGCATAGTGAAAAGAGTGAGGGGGTCACAATTAATTCCTGACTCTGGATTTGCCAACCTCTAGTCTTAGGGGACCTTGGGCGGGTAACTTTCTGCCCTGCATTATCTAGGCACTCTTGGCACGCCTTCCCTGTGAAGTAGAGTAAGCATGATAGCGACACTCCAGGGTCATTACGAAGCTTGAACAAGGCAGTTTACACTTGTCATTCAGTATCTGTTAGGTACTTTCATGGTATATTGTCTTGGTTAACCATCTTGGGGTCCATATAGTCGTTATCATGAAAACTGATGTTTGGGGAGGTAGAAAGAGTTGTCTAAGATCACCCAGATAATAAAAGGCAGAACTGGTCTACAGTTGGGACAATAGCCAAGTTTAGGAGGTTGGCAGATCAGAAAACACACACAGAGAGAATGACTGAGCGTCCCAGATGTACACAGACACGTGCAAAGGTGGTGCAGAGGGGTCCTCCCAGAGATTCCAGGAGGGGAATTTTCCTTGCTAGCTAATCCTTGGAGTGTCTTCAACCTTCAGTTCCACTCTGACACACTGATTGAAATCTTGGGGGAGGAGATCCAGGAAACACAGTTTAATAAGCTCCCCCTGAAGCTTGGGTGTTCCTCCTGGGATGCAAGCCACAGGTCTGACACAATGACTTCACATTTTGCAGAGACGTCAGCATAGGACACCCAGCAGTAAGGGGAGGGAGGTGGGACTTGGGTGTGGTTCCCAGCAGGTGACTCGGTGCCTTTTTTTGTTCTCTGCCCACAGATTCAAGATGAAAGGAGGCAGAAAGAGCTGTGCCTTGAAGACAGACAAATGGGTTCTAGATAACTTACATAAGATAGCAACCTGCCTGCCAGGGGAAATGTGATCGGATCCCTTTCTACGCTGGACTGTCCAGACCTCATGGCTTTACCTCACCCGACGCCCAGCCCTCAACCCTCCACCAGTTCTTTTCCAACTTTGCTGGGTCATGGAGGGTCCGGAGGGTCCTGATAAGCTATGTTGTCTTACTATATATATTAAATTATAGAACCTTCATTTCCTGCCTCCCTGTGCTTCTTTGACCCCACAGGGATTTCAGGTTGCAAACTTGATTGGCATTGAGGAGTTGGGGCCAGGGGCTGCAGGGTGGGGAAGGGGGGAGACGTGTTGAACCTGGTGCCAAGGGAACCGACTTCTTGTCCATAGGAGCCAATAAATGATTGACTCTTCTGGGTTGACTGCCTTTGTCCTGGGGGGTGAGCATTTACTCCAGCTGTGATTAGAGTCTCTGCTTCCAGGTTGGCAGTGGGGGAAGGCATCATGTAGCAGCAAGCTGGGGCCCAGGGCTAGGTCCACATTTGGGTGAGGTCACTTGCCTGTCAGATGTTGCCAGCCCCATTTTATAGACGAGGTGACTGAGGGCTGGAGAGGGACATGGACAGGCCTGAGGATACATAGCAAGTCTGGGTTAGATCTGGTGTTAGAGCCCAGGGCTCCTGCCTCCGGGGCCAGAACTCTTTTCCTGTGTCCCAAGATGAAGAGTAACTGCTTAGCACGGGGACCCTCTCTCCACTAGACAGACCCTGCAGAGTGGCTTAGCAGGACCTTTTCCCTGGGGAGGGTCCTGGGGAGTGGCCAGCATGGGTGGGCCCGGGCCTCACAGAGATGCCAACATGACTCAGTTAAAGGAGGGAAACACCCTGGAAGAGCAGGAGACCCCTTGGTGGACGTAGAAGAAGGGCAATCACAAGCTCCAACTTGTGCAATGTGTGACTTGGGAGAACAGCAAGGAAGGCCATCAAATTCTGGGTCTCGGGATTGCCACCCTTCAAAGGCCAGCTTGGCGGCTGCAGGAGAGAAGGTCTCAGGTCCTATGTTTTGAGGCTTCTTCCTCTTTCTCCAGCATTCAACATGTTGCATGCCCAGCCTACTTTTCTTAACCCACCCCCTGTCCCCTGCCCTCTGCCCCCAGGATGCCCTGCCTACCCCACTTCCTCTTGCTTGGACCAGGCTGTTCTCGATTCTCCCGGCCAACTCCATCCTGCCCACAGGCGACTCTTCCTGACACCCCCCTGACCTCCCCATGGCTCCAAAGCCTTGGGCATCACCCCCCTGCTTCCGAACTAACTCCAAACTCCCCAAGTTGCAATTCCTCTATAACCACACCACACCCTTCCTCTTTTAAAATCTCTAATGTTTCCATTCTAGAGCCCAACTCTGACCATGTGAGGATATTCCTTCCAGGCCCTCTTTTCCACCCTGCACCTGCTCTATAAGAATCTTGCTATGGCCATGCTACACCCTCCAAGGCTGATCTTGTCCCTTCTTCTCTGTCAAGTCCAGTGCTAACTAGGACTGGGTGAGCTGGTTTTCCCCCTGGGGTCAGGTGCCCATAATGTGTGCATTACTCCAGGATGGACGACTGCTCCCAGCAGGAAGGCACGGGTTCAGGAGACCAGTTAGAAGCTGATGCTGGGACTGGAGCCATTGTTCTAGAATATTTTGGGCTGGTAAGCCAGGCCCTCCCTGACCCTCAGATGCTCCCAGGCTAGCCGTAGCCAGGGCCCACTGCATCCACATTCCTCCAGCTCCCTCTGCCACCCACCTGCTCTTCAGAGTGTCTCTGGATGATCGGAAGTTACCCTCAAAGAAAACACCAGTGCTAGAGATTTTTAAACAAAATGTATTTTCTGCAAAACATCAGCAGCCCCACGATCACATTCTTCTTTCCACAATAACATACTTAGTTAATAATGCCTGACATTCACAAGGCACTTCCCTCCACATTGTGATAGCTCCTCATCCCCACGATTGTCACAGGCATGGCCACAAGCCCTGGGGAGTTAGGCAGGAGAGAGACCCTGTCTGTACCTTATAGGAGGAGGGAGAGGGCTCATGACAGAAACCAATTGGTTCAAGGACTGCTAAAAAAAAAAAAAAAAAAAAAAAAAAAAAGATCACCAGTATTCAAAATAAACTCCAAACCAGCAACAACTAAATAATATTAAGTGTTACTTAAGACAAAATATCCTTGCATCACAAAGCACCCTATTTGAAAGTTACAGTGCAATTGATGCAGGGATGGCTGCAAGAGAGCAGAGATTCATTTTTCATACTCTGGCTTGGTCTTCGCGTGGCTGGAGGAGCTGAGGTGCTCTGGCTGTGAAACTTCCGATACAGGTATTTCACATAGTTCTGGACCCACTTCTCCGTCAGGCTGGCACAGATGAGCCTGCCCCGCTTGGTTTTGAAGCTGTGGATGAAGTGCCAGCACCGTTAGATGGGTGCCCGTGGGGGTTCTACCCAAGAGATGCCCCCTTCCCTGAGGAAGGAAGGAAGGGTCTGGGCGTAGTCACTGTGTTTGCCACCCTGGGGGGAGCTGGCCTGGCCACCAAAGCCCCTGAGAGGGTGTGAACGGGCGTCCATTCAGGGAGCAGGCAGGCTGTGGCATGTTACTGGCCCACTCTGGGCCTGGTTTTTTATTTTTATTTTTGTTTAATCCTCACTTGAAGATATTTTTTCCATTGCTTTTCAGAGAGCATGGAAGGGAGAGAGAGAGAGAGAGAGAGAGAGAGAGAGAGAGAGAGAGACATATTGATTGGTTGCCTTCCGCACCCGCCCCGACCAAGGCCAGGGATGGAGCCTGCAAACGAGGTATGTGCCCTTGGCTGGAATCGAACCCGGGATCCTTCAGTCTGCGGGCCAGTGTTTTAACCACTGAGCCAAACTAGCTAAGGCTGGGCCTGGTTTTGATGTCATAACAGGAGGATCTGGATGACCCAGTCTGGTTAGATCTCATTCCCTGAGTATAAGGTCCTAAATTAACCTGATGCCTGTCTTCTAGGGCAGAACCTTGGATCGGGGGCTTTGGGGAATGGGGTGAGCTGAGGCGGGTGTGGAGGTGAGCAGGGGTTCTCTACCCACATGACAGCTTTCCGGGCACACTGGCTGCTGGTGAGTTGATAGCTCTTCACCTTCTGCAAAGGGATCTTCTTATTGGTAAATGTGAAACAGCAGGTGGACAGGGTATTGAGCGCATCTGGAAATAAAGCCACAGAGAAAAAGCCCTTCAGCAGGTGCTAGGTTTTCCTCAGCTTGACTGCAGCAAGAAATGTGTGCAGGAGGAGAGCAGAGAAGCAGAAGTGGTCTTACCCACCCCTGGCCCAGTGCTCCCGCCCTCAGCCCCAAGGCGGTGGGACCTGGAACAGGTGGCTTCAGATGTGAAGTCAGTTTTCTCAGAGGCAAGGTGGGGACACCTCACTGCTGACCTCGGAGGCCAATGTGACAGATAATAGATATGACCCCCAATCTGCAGGCTTTGGGGAGATCAGCTGGGACCAAAGAAAAGGCCCTGGATTTGGAGTGGGCAGCTTAGGTTTTATTCTGGCTGTGCCGTGGCTGGGGGTGGGAGGAGGTAGGACTCCTCTGTCCCCAATGTGGGCTCTGCTTTCCGTCTTTAAAATTAGATGTTCAAGTGAGGGTCCTGGGACCCCTGCTGCTCTGATAGGCTGGGAAATGGGGCACTTTGGCTTAGGACTTCCTAGAAGGAGAGAGAAACAGGGAGAAGGAGAGAGAGGGCAGGAGGGGGCCTCACCTGGCTGAGGGAGCACCTGGGTGCTGAGGGCGGCCACTGTGAGCAGCAGGCACAGGAGCGCCGCGGAGACCTTCATGCCGCAGGCTGGGGGAGCTTCAGGCGAGGGCTGCTGGTGTCTGGGCCTGTCCCAGCCTCTCCGCTGCTCTGGCTGCTCTGCCGGCCTTTTATAGGGAACAGAGAGGGGGGGAGCTCCCCGAGAGATGTTTGGTTGGGCAGCATCCTGGTCAAGTCTAAATGAAGGAGACTCCTGAATCTGCTGAATTGATGGCTGGGCTGCCAAAAAGTTTTCTAGGAAACGCAAGAGGGAAGCTGTGGCCTGCAGCAGGGTACCCACTGCTTCCTTCCAGCCTCCCGCTGTAGGAAGTGATCCAAGTTTTTCCATGATCTTGCTTAAAACAAAATGAAATATGCTCCCGTAGAGAGGAGCACAGCACAGGGCTTCATTCGTCGTTACGGGCCGGGCCTCGGTGAGCTGTGTGTCACTGTCATTGTGCCCACTCGCGGGGAGATCGCTGAGGGGCAGAGAGGAAACTACTTGACTGGAGTCTCGTGGGAAGCGAGGGCTGAGCTGGCAGAGAAAACGAGTCTGTTTACACAGAACCGCCGAGGCGGTTTCCAACTTTCACTGAGCTGCAGAAGTCCTTTCCCAAGCCCAGTTTTATGTGGAAGTCCCAGACTTGAGACAAATCAAAGCCAACGTCTGGTGACAGAGGCTCCTCATACTTCTCCTGCACCTCGGGCCCAGACGGTGATGGTTTGAAAATCACCCATGTGTCTGGGTCCCTTGCTGTCAGAAATGTCGCGCTGTTGATGGGCAGGGGGGGTGTATCTGAGCTTGGAGCTGTGGGGGATGGGGGGAGTGCTGCAGGGGGGTGGTGGGAGGGGGACAGCGCTGGACACCCATGGGAACCTGGCCAGGACCTTTGCCTGAGGTTCCCGTTGACCATGCTCACTCCTGGCTCCCAGACTTTGTTCAATTTTTGTGCCTGCCTAGAATACTCTCCTCCCTGCTTTCCATCCTTGTGAGTCTCTTCACCCCACCAGAACAAGCCCAATGAGAGTAAAAGAGAGAAAAATAACGAGCCACGCCCTGGCCGGTGGTGCTCAGTGGTTAGAGGGTTGGCCTGGGCACTGAGGCTCTCGGGTTTCATTCCCAGTCAAGGGCATGTACCTGGGTTGCAGGTTCGATCCGGCCCCAGTCAGGGTGCATGTGGGAGGCAACCAATCGATGTGTCTCTCTCGCATTGATGTTTCTCTCTCTCTCTCTCTCCCCCTACCCTCCCTCCCTCTTTCCTTCCTTCCCTCCCTCCCTCCCTCCCTTCCACTCTCTCTAAAAAATCAATGGAAAAAATATACTCTGGTGAGACTTAACAAAACAAAAACAAACAACAACAAAAAAAGACAAAGAAAGAGCCAAGATTAGTGAGCTACGGAGCTCTGAAACAACCCAAACTTGGTTTTCCGACAAGCCTGTAATGAAGCTAAAGCTCTCCTGAGACCAACCACGAGAAAAAGAAAAAGGCACAGATAGGCAGGAGCAGGAGGGGAGAGGACATCACACGGAGCCTGCAGACACCAGGGAGAAAAATAAGAACCTATGTCAGTGAATCTAATTCAGAAGAAATGGATGAACTCCTCCCAAAACATAACTTACCAGATAGCAAGAAAAAAACTGAAAAGGAAAAGTAATTCTAGAACTATTAAAGAAATGCAATCAGTAAGTGAAAAATCTTCCCACAAAATACCCTCGGGGCTCCAAGGGCAATAACAACTTGTTCGTGCCAAGCATTCCAAGAACTAATCATTTCAATTTTACCCAATTTCTTCCAGAGAAAATAAAAAAATGCATACACTCTTCAACTCATTTTATGAGTCTTATATAACTTTGACACAAAAACTCGTCAAGAACCAACAAGAACAGAAGATTGCAAGCTTGTCCCTCCAGACACATATCTCATTTTTTGTAGCCGGGGAAGCTCACCTGAGTGGATCATGTGAATGGGACTGTAGGCCCTCGGCTTCAGGTTGGGTTCGGTCACTGGGGAGCCCCTTAGGGCATTGGAGAGAGGGAGAAGATTAAGGCGAAGTATTTGTTTCTCTGTCACCCCTGTGCCTCAGCCTGGGAGCAGCCGAACCCTCAACTGGTGCTTTTCACTTCTCTCTAGATGGCTCCCTCCATGATTCTGTCCAGCTTTGGGGAACCATGTCCTGCCCTTTTCTCTCCAGCTCTAGGGGTGGTCACCACCCTGTTATTAGCCTCAAAGTACTGAAGCACCCCTGTGGTTTCTCCACACCCAGCCCACATCTCAGTAAATAGCATTTTTATTAAACCTTCCTCAAGTCATTTCAATTTAAGCACCATCAATTTCCTTCTGGGACTCTGACCAACATGAGTTTGAGTGCCAGAGTGGTTCCTAGAAGTCTATCTTCCAACTGGGATTCTAGACTTGGGTTGCTCATATATTTTAGGAGCACAAAACTAACACCTGTCAACATCATTATTACTTAAACTATCACCAGTATTAGTATGGCAGACTGTGTTAACAAGCCCTTCAGGTGATTTGTAGGTGCAGTAAAGTTTGGGAAGCATGGGATTACAGCTAGCCCATGTCCATCTCTCATTTATAGAGAATAGCCACCAGAGAGCTCTTCAGGGTGCTGCCCACCCCTCACAGCCCCTCATCAAAACATCTCACGATGCCCCCATAAAGGAGTGTGCCCTGGCCTTCCCCCCAGCAGTTAAGGGATGGCCGAGTGCTTTGCACATAATAGATCCCTTTCAAAAGATCCACCTCCTTGAGCCTTTAGACTTCTTCCGAACCTCCCAGGGAAGTTCCAGAATTTCAACCTCATCGATTACAGGCTTCTTTTTAAGTCTAGACTCCAATTAGCCAACCTAGCTGAATATTAACATCGCTCCCAGGTATTGGTGCCAGCACGTGCAGTTCTGAATTCTGGGCAAGTAGACCCATATCAGTGAATTTGGCCCATGGAAACTTGTATGTTATTTATCACTTAGAATCAACTCCCACTCGAAGGTCCCAAACTCTCCTCCAAACTGAGTGGGGGAGGGGACAGTCAAACCCTCCCAGCTGCAAGGACTCGGTCTGCCCTTCCCTCTGCTTCAGGGTCCAATGTCTCAGAGGAGAGTGTGTTTAGGAGCCTGAAATCTGGAGTCAGCCAGATGTGGGTTCAAGTCCTGTATCTGCCATTTACTAGTTATTTGATCTGAAGCAAATTGCTTAAATCACTGAGCCTATAAGAGGAACCGAGAGCGAATTATTGCCTCACAGTGAATTATTGCTTCTTTGCGATGTTGTGAGAATCAAATAAGATGAGGCATGGAAAGTGCTGGGCACAGTGGCAGTGATTCCTATCCCACCAGTCCCCGGGTGCTGCTGATGCTGCTGGTCTGGGGACCACGCTGGGGGAACCGCTGCTAAAGGGAGCGGAGTTTGGATCTCAGTGGGCAGAATGGGATCTGGGCCGGGGGAGGACAGAGGCCAGGCAGTGATGCTTGTTAATTAAGCAGCAGAGGCAAGATGGGCACCGTTACCCCAAGAAGCCCCAGGTCTGGAGTGCTAATCAGAGTGTTCTGACCTGCAGGAATCGGTGGCCATGATTAGGGGATCCCTAGACATTAAATAGATGCTATAGTTACTAAGGTACTGCTTGACTTTAGGCAGGAAATCCTAGCTTCTCTGGGCAGAGAGCTAATGCGAGTCTCTGTAGAAGAGATTCATGGTCTCTTACTCAATTATCATATATAAGCCAGTTCATAGACCTGAGTTCCCTTGGTGGGTGGGGGGACCAGGTCCCTTTCAGGAAAGGCCCTGCCATGCCAAGTTGCCAGAGGAAATATAGGACACTTAGATAAATTTAAATTTCAGATAAACAATGAGTAATTTTGTAATAAATATGCCCCTTATTTTTGCTAAATCTGGAAATCCATGGGTTTATACTATAAACATTCCCTCAAGCCTTCCCCAGAGCAGCCTGCTGCCATATGACCAGGGTGACAGTGCACAGGGGAAAGAAATACTGAGACACTCTGGGAATCACCTTACATAGATGATATTCTCTGGAGACCTAAAAATTCATCCCTGCCCAGCAGTCAGTGTGGGAGCTTGGGAAGGGAGGTCCTATCCCAATCGCCCAATTATGTCCAGAGCAGAAGGTCAGCAGGCTCTTTCCATCTGAGTGATCTTAACTTTATACATCAAAGTCCCCTAGGACTATAGAATTCCATGATTTCAGAATCATTATGTGGCTACAGGGTCTTCGCATCCAGGCATCCTGCCCTCTGACTCCAGCATCTGGGGCAATCTCAGTGATTTGCCATCTTATATTGTCACCCCGTGGAGCTGGCTCCACTATGCCAGTGTGGTGGTTTTCAGAGGTTTGTTTACATGCTGAAGTCTTCGATCAACGAGTAACTTATTGGGAAGCTCTGCTATATATCAGATTAAAACTGAAATTGCTCAGGGAAACAGAGCTGGGGCACCTTGTACTTATGTTTCTCCCTGTCCAACTCCTTTTATTGTTTGAGTCTCTATGGTATATTGACATAGGGCAACATTTCCACTTTACAGGACAGACATCGACTGCGGGGAGGCTGATGAAAATGGGAGGGAGCCCGCACTAACTGGCGTTCTCTGCCCCTCAGGCCTGGTCTCTCCAGGGACAGGCGAGCCTGCAGGGGAAGAAGATCTTGTCATTGAGACTCTGAAGGCCATCCACCACCCCTGGAAACACTGCAAGGCTGCCTTACTTTTCCCTTCACGCCACCTTCCCCCCATGTGTCTTTGCTTACCATATCCCATCCCCCTGCAACAGTGTTCTTCCCGTCTGGCCCAAACAGGATCACCTGAGCCCTGCCCTAAATGGTGTCTTCATAATGAAGGCGTCCCAGCCTGCACAAATTTCACAGGGGACCGAATCTGGCTTTGAAAAGGCTGACTAATGACATTCCAGGGCAAGTCCTTCTATTTCTAGGCGATGGAGTCATCTTTCTGGACATTGTCTAGACCCGAAAACAGTCAAACATGAATTCTTACTGGTGATTGAGGGGTCTAAGAAGCCAGAGGGGCTCTCCTCTGTGGGACAATGACCATATGGTTTATCTTCTAAACCAGACAGGGTGAACCAGGATTGCCCCAGGCAAACTGAGGTGTGCAGTCCCCCTGGGATCTTGGCACCTTACCATTTGTTCTATTGCCCATTCAGGTGCTGGCCATTTCTAGCTTTGGCTGCTCTTTCTCTAGGATGAATGCCCCTTCTCATGACAAAATGGATAGGAAAAATCTTATATTTGGCATATGCTGTGAATATAAAAAAAAGGGGAAGTTTTTTTGTAGGGGCAGCAATTTTGTAGGAACATTTTTAAATGTTCTTTGAAAAAAATACATGCTGACTTAGAATACTTGGAAAGTCTCTCTTTAAAAGAATAAAAATATTATATAACCATTTGCTTACTCAGCATTAAGACAAGTTTGTTTATGTTATGTCAAAAACCTTGTCAGAGTCTTTGTATGTCCTTCAATAGCTTAAGTTCTTAATGGCTGAACAGTTATCTAGACCACACTTTGCAATTGGGCGTTTAGTCTATTTCACTGGGATTCTAAGTAATATCATGTATGTAATAAACCTTTATTATCATCACAGTTGAGTCATAGACATGGAAGTTGGGTTGCTGGATCAATAGTATGAACAGATTCAAGCTATTAAAACATATTTTCAAATTTATTTTAATATACTTACATATTTCACATATAATAAAATTCATAAATCTTATAGGTATAACTTGATTACTTTTTAATCTATGTATACAACATATAACTGCCACTCACTTCAAGATTGACATTTCCAATGTCCCTGAAAGTTCTAGAAGCATTACTGTGATCAGAGTGCGCCCTCCCCACACCTCTGAGCCTCAGGCAGATGTGCAGGCTGAGCCAACTCCTGACCTGAGATGGCACGCGTGGAGGAAACTGTGGGCAGGAAACAAGAAGTGAGGAGCTCCTACACTGAGAGCAGATAGCAAGAGAGTGAGGTGAGTGACAGCCTGCAGCAAACTGTCAGCCTCAACAGAAGGGGAAATCAAGAAGTGAGCCCAAGAGGATGCAAGCCAACTGAAGTAAACTCCCAGTTCTTTGCCCCCTGTTGACAAGAGAAGGAATTGGAGCTTCCAGATATGAATCAGTTAATGTAAGGATGTGGATTTTCGAAACACAAATATTCACGTTAGGCACATGAAACATCAATAACATAAATAAGATGACGTATCACTTGAGACATTATGTTTAACGTCACTGAGTTCATTGTGATTTGAAATATAATGGCATAATTCCAGAAGGCAGCTAGCTGGTCAAGGCTCAGGGCAAACATCTGGGGTGTGTCCACACTGTGGCCTGCTGTCAGTTCACGGCGAGTCTTCATGCCTTTGGACTTTGGGGTTTGTGGTCCAGGTACTTCATGAAACCCTGGGCCTAGATCTCTAGCCAGCTTGGCCTAGAGACTGCAGAAGAAAGATGTTAGAATTAGATGGAAACTTTGTGGCCGGGAAGCACGCCTCTTACCTGGTTGACACTTAGCTGCTTTATTGCTCCTGGAGTTTGGAGGTGCTACCTTGGACTTTTTAAAAAAATCCTCACCCAAGGATGCTTTTTTAAATTGATTTTAGATAGAGAGGAAAGGAGAGGGAGAGAGAGAAACACTCATGCAAGAGAGAAACATTGATCAGTTGTCTCCTGTACTTAACCCAACCAGGGTTCAAACCTGCAACCTGGGTGTGTGCCCTGACTGGGAATCAAACCTATGACCCTATGGTGTATGGGACAACAGTCCAACCAAATGAGCCACACTGACCAGGGTGCTACCTTGGACTTTAATGGAAAGCTTATCTCCTGACTTACAGGTGTTTACCAATAGAAGAGGCTCCTACTTGACTTGCCGGTTTTAATTCTAGGCCCTTTACTTCCCAACCCTACCCTGGCCAACAGACAAAGCCAAGTTTCCCAAAGATGTGGCTCCTGGAACTGGAGGGGGGTGATGAGGTCATCTGCCAGACTCCCTCATTTTCTGCCTGTGACACAGCACTAGTTCCACTTTTGTTTTGGGTATCTTAATGCCAGAGAGAGAAGCTGACTTGCCCTAAGTGACACGGAGAGTCAGGTTCAGCTCTGGGATTAGAAATCAGATCTTGGCCTTGCCATGCTTCCAGGTGGACTGGAACTGTGGCATCTCCACACGATCACCAATGACGGGCCCTGAGGAGCCGGGTCAGCAGGACGACAATCTTCTCTCCCTTCATGAAGGGTCTGGTCTTTGTGCCTCAGTGTGGTGGGCCTCTTGTCTGAAAAAGGAGCCAGCTATGCTCACGAAGTATAGGGAATGTTGATCTTAAGTGGCTGTTAAGGAAAGGCAGTCCCATGCCTTCAAATGGAGGTTTGCAAGTTCTTGGGATTGGGGCTAGGGGTACAGATGCACATCTCCAAATGTGACACTTGTCTTCTCCCCCATTTCAAAACTCTTTGTGCTTTGCTATGACTCACTCACTTCCCACTTGAAATTCAAGAGACCCTATGATCTGGCTCCAACCTTTATTTGTAAAACACCAAACTCCTCTGTCTTTCCAGAGCTCAGTCAGATGAGACTCCTTCATTCACTCCCCTCCTCCCCTTCCTGTACCAGCTCTGAAAAGCCCCTCCCATTTTCCACCACATGCCACCCCACAAGACTAGTCCCTTCGAAGGCTCATCTTCAATGGACCTCCAGGTAATAAACACCTACTTCCCTCTTAGATTAGGTTCCACTCCTGGGGTATTGCCCTGGGTTGGAGAGAATTAATCAGATGGTAAAAACTTGAGATCATACAGAAAAGTCTGAAGACTGTTGCAAGAGATCAAGAGAGAAACTGGTGAAGTTAGGTGTGGGGAGAAAAGATATGGGAATCAAGACCCTATTGAATAGGGGCAAGTGACGTGAGAGACTAGAGCCAAAGGGTTGAAGCAGCTTGATCTGGTCCTGCTAGGTTCTCCCTGATCCTCAGTGGACTCCAAAAGACCTCTTAGAGAATGGCCCCTGTACCCCAAATTGCAACCCATTGATGACTGCCATTTTCTCCCTCCCAGCTAAATGTTATTCCATAAAAAATAAGACCAAGTACTTAAAAATTACATATATTTTTATTTGAAAATTCCATAGTTATCTAATAACATTAATTTCATCAATAACATTTACAAAAGCCCATATCTGTTAAAAATACGGGGGTGTTTCACTTTGATGATCCACAGGAGAACTTCACAACACTAAAGGCAATTACCTCTGGCCATGAACTTAACTGGGCTCACAGAAAAGGAAACATCACCAGATTTTGCATTTTACATTCATTAGGATTTATGGCAGATAAAGGCAAACATCAATAACTTAAAACATAATTAAATATTATGTAAATAATGTTGTGCTGTACATTATTAACCCAAGTGCCACTTTTTGTACATTGTAATAAAATAATATCATTCTGCACCTGGGGAAGGTTGAGGGAAAATAAATAAGGTTGTCCTCAGGCTCTGACTGTCTCTCAATCCAGTTGTGAAGGTTCAAGGCTGCAGAGCTTGGGTCTTGCTGTCCAGGAGGTCCATGGTATCCTGGACCCACTTTTTCTTGGGGTCAGCACAGATCTCCTTGTCTCTTTTGGTCGTGAAGCTGTGGACACAATTAGATAGAGCACCTTGAGACTTTTGTTCAGGAGTGTGACCCATTGGCTCCCAAACCTGATCATCCCTTGCTCCCTGGGTGAGGGGCCTGGACTGGGCACAAAAAGAAGGGGAAAGGATAGGAGGAAGAGGCTTTAAGAGGAAGCTTGCTCCTGTTGTCCCTGGGGAAGCCCTGCAGGCCCGCAACTGAAAAGATATGGGTGATCTGGCCAAGCTCCTGGAAAGGGAGCATGGTTTCCTTCTTGTGGCTCAGTTTCTCTATGGGGAAAAGGGCCTTCTTGATTGGATGGTACGTTTATCTGACTCATTTGGACCTGACTCCTGACCTGTTTCCCTTGCACACAACTCGGATAGGGCTTATGGCTGAGGGTGTCAGGATGTGGCTCACTCACATCACAGCTTCCTGGGGGCACTGGCTGTTGGTGACTCTTGTGTAGCTCTTCAGCCTCTGGACATGGATCTCCTTGTGGACCATACTGAAGCAGCAGGTGACTGGGATGGAAACGGAATCTGAAAAACATTTTGCAAAGGGTGAGACAGTTAGGCTGTGTTGCAAGCATGCATTTGTAAGGGCAGGAGGAGGCGGGGGCAGACCAGGCAAAAGCAAGAGGTCTAACTAGGACCTACCGCTCCCAAGCTCAGTGCCTCAGTCCCGATCCCAGGGGTAAAATGTTACCTGTGGGTCCGTTTCCTCTACTGAACTAGGGGGCCCCTCAGCACTGGTTGGGAAGGGAAAGATCTCTACTAACAAGACTAATCCTGTAGTGTTATCATAAGGGGCTACCAATCCAAAGCTTCTGACACTGGAAAGATATGTCCTAAGAACTTGCTTCCAAGCTCGTTGTCCCCTTGGCTTTAGAGCCAACCCATGTCACAGGCTGAGATGTCTCTGGATATTTCTCCCCTTGACACAGCCACTGTTCTGGACACTCCACTGACCATAATCAACATTTGAAACCTCAGGTAGTCATTTCTTCCTCTCCACTACTTCCCAAAATGTCCTTCACATCCCCAATGAGAAGTGGTCCTTTTTTTTTTTTTTCTGTGCCACATCCCCAAACAGTATGAGGGTCACTGAAGTAGTGGCTGCATTTAGTGTCCCAAAACTGGTCTCAGGAAAGGTCACAGGGACTGGCCTCAGTGGCCTGGGCAACAAGTTCTGGCTCCTGCCTCTGATGAGCTGGGGCATGATGACTCTTCTCATTTCCCCTCTTGGTTCCACTTTCTCCATCTCAGGCTGTGCCACAAGCCGGGGATGACTCATTCTGGGATGTTAGTACCTGTCGGAGTTAAAATGTTAAGCCTTAGGCAGAGAAGGGCCTCACCTGGCAGAGCGAGCGCCTGGGAGCTGAAGGCGGCTGCTGTAAGCAGCAGGCACAGCAGCGCTGCGAAGACCTTCATGGTGGAGGGTGCGGGTGGGAGCTTCAGCGTGAGTCGGAGACTTCTGGGTTGGCCTCAGCCTCTCTGCTCCTCTGGCTGCCCTGGCCATTCCGCCCGCCTTTTATAGGAGGCAGAGAGCACGGCCAGCGTCATGAGCAAGGATGAAGTAAGACCCTGAAAATGTGCTGAGTAGGCTCCAGAGCCTGGGGGTGATTTCCAGATTCTAAGAAAAGGAAGCTGTGGAGTTTCGGTTGTTTGCTTAGACGATGTGAAGCAGAGGTGGAAGGCTGATGTGGTCCTGTCCAGCAAAGTTTGGGAAGTGATCCCATTAGACTATTAAGGGTTGTAATTTCTTTGAAATGGAAAGTGATCTGTCAAGAAGGAGAATGGAAGCTGAGGTCATAGTGGAGTGAAGGGAATCAAAGATCTGACCCTCCCAGGGCTCAGGAGGCCTGGGATGGGGCCTTAGGCTCTGCCTGTATTCTCGTTCAGACTCGGGTCCTTGACATCCTGAACTGTTCAGGCTCCTTTGAAACCCGCACAGGTAACTGGATGGAACCTTGCAGAATGGTGGAATCAGGAATTTCAGAGTCTTAATGCCCTGAAATCCTATGTCCTGGAACATAAGAACTGGACAGCACGTGGTGTCCTTCTAGGGTAGTGGTGTCCAAATATTTTATTTAGACACTAAAGTTTCTTTTCAAGTAAAACCAAATGGAGAAACCCAATATTTTATGCAGGTGCAGGTAAAACAAGTCTCCCAACTCCCTTCATTCACACACAATGGGGCAGCAGGTGGGGGCCACAAAGGGAAGAAGCTAGGTTTGCAAGCCACTGACCTTGTCTACTCCCCTCCCATCACATATCTACCACTACAATATTGTACCGACATTTAACTGCCCTAAAAGCCCTACTGTTTCCACCCATTCATCCTTCCTTCTCTCCCCACCAAATTTTGGGCTACTATTAATCTTTTCATTTGTCTCTATAGATTTGCCTTACAGAATGTCCTATGTTGGAATCAGACAGTACACAGCATTTTCAGATTGGCTTCTTCCATTAAGAAATATGCATTTAGCCCTAGCTAAGAGTGTCATCACTGCTTCTATCTTCTGCAATAAATAGTGAAAATTTGATATCACTTGCTACTTAAATGTTTGGTAGAATTAACAAGTGAAGCCATCTAGTTCTGGTGCTTTCTGTCTTTAAAAGTTACTAATTGCTTATTAAATTTCTTTAATAGAGATAAGCGTATTCAGATTATTGACTTTTCCTTGAATGAATTTTGGTAGTTGGTGTCTTTCAAGAAACTGGTTCATTTTTTTAAAATTATCAAATTTGTGGATATAGAACTGTTAATAATATTGCTTTATTATCCCCCTTTTAAATATAAAATTAATATATATTTTATTGCCTGAAATTATGGGATCAGCAGTGATGGCCCTTCATTTCTGGTATTAGTAATTTGTGTTTTCTTTTTGTTCTTCCTTACACTGCCCAGAAGTTCATCGATTTTATTGGTCTTTTCAAAAACCCAGCTTTTAGTTTCACTAATTTTCTCTGTTGTTTTTCTATTTTCAACATTATTAATTTCTGCTCTAATTTTTATTATTTCTTTGCTTCTGCTTGCTTTAGGTTTATAATGCTCTTCTTTTGTTTTCTGGTTTCCTGAGGTGGAAACTTAGATGGTTAATTTTAGGTCTTTCTTTTCTGATATATGCATTCATGCTATAAATTTCCTTCTAAGTATTACTTTTGCTGAACTCCACACATTTTGATAAATTGTATATTTATTTTTATTTAGTTCAAAATATTTTTAAATTTCTCTTGAAATTTCTTCTTTGATCCATGTGTTATTTAGATGTATGCTGTTTCTCCAAATATTTAGGAATTTTCCGGGTATCTCTCTGTAAGCCCGTTGTGGTCTAAGAGTACACAATGTACAATTTCTCTTTTTAAAACAATTTAAGCTATTTTATGACCCAAAATGTTTTATCTGATCTTGAGAAAATTTTGTGTTTTGTTTTTATTGGGTAGAGTAGTCTATAGATATCGATTAGAAAGCTGATGAAAAGTTATTATTAATGTCTCCATTCAATTCCATAGTTAAGAGATTAATAAATCAAAATGTGTAGACATCATTAAGGCTTATAATCAAATTATAGAATAATCACCTTGGTAGAAAACTTAACAGCTTTACTAAAATGTGAGTTTACTACTCTTAAAAATATTTGACAATTGCTAAGAAGACATTCACCTTGTTAAAAGGGAAAACTAGCCTGTGGGATAGTGGTTTTCTCTGTGATATTGACATCACGAGGGAGCCTTTGAGAGGAAGGAATGTTCTATATCTTAGAATGGTGGTTAAACAGTTGTCTACCTATATAAAATTAATGAAATTGTACACTTGAAGTTTCTAAACGTTACTATATATGTTATGCTTCAATATAAAGTAAGTAAAATGAAAAAAACACAGCTTTATTTTGCTCATATTTCATTTGTTCTTAAATGTGTATATTAACTGCTTTATTTTTTTCCTTGTGTCCCAAGTTATTGAACTTCTTTATACTTCAAATTCCTTATTTATTCTTTGTTTTTCAATTTCTCATATCAGATGGCCTTTTATATGAGCAGGTGAAAAAAAGAGTAGCGAAATCATAGTTATTAGGGAGTCAACAAGGATTAGTCAAAATGAGGGGAATTAAGTGTCAAGTAACATGAACCTAGTCTTGATTTAGCCAAACACTAGCCAATGACTTGCCCAATGTGACTATGGGTAAATCCTAACTCAGATTGTCCTCATCTGTAAAATAGTGGGTTTTGACAAGTTCAGGGATGACAAATAGTTTTCAATCATGCATGAGCTTCATGAATGGATGGTGGATGACCAGAAAAGTTTGTTGAATAAAATGAACTAAAACCAAAACCAGTGAGGCCTCATCTTGGGTTATTAAATATAATGTTGTGATTTATTAGTGATGTCTGCAACAGGAGGTGGTCCTACCTATGTAATATAGTTATTATTTCTGGATTAAATCATATTTAAGCTCTTTAATTTAATTCATCTATAGTTGTCTGTGAAGGATCTAATCAGAGACCAGAGAGGCTAGGATGCCAGGAATGGGCAGAGAATTGTCCTTAGCTGTCGCCCTGGGAGAAGCAGAATAGCATGGTGATTGAAAGTCTGAGTTTGGATACTAGAATCACAAGTTAATATCTGTGTTGGAGAAGACACAAGTTATTGAACTTCTTTATACTTCAAATTCCTTATTTATTCTTTGTTTTTCAACTGTGAAAATGGGGTTTATTGCAAATATTAAGTTATCTGACACTGATAACTTGCTTTGCAGAGTAAATAGCATGTGGTAAGTGATCAATAAGCTAGCTGTTAATCAATAGTCAAATAGTGTTGCTGTGCTGTCTAAAACATGCTAGGAAGAGACCCAGTGTGTGGTAATTGGTCTTTTGTAAACATTCTCCTTAAAATTGCTTCCAAATGAAGATATGTGGTAGGGATAGACCTCTGGGAATGTCTGTGCTGTAGATGCAGAAAGAAAAAGAGAGTCTCAGGAACAGAAGGGAATGGGGGTCCTGGGATCCTGCCCTGAACCAGAAGAGTGGAACATTGTGGGGCCTCCAGGGACTAGAGGTCAGATCCCAGTGCCGCCAACGGGCATCAGGGTCTTAGTTCTACAGGGACGTCAGAGATCTTTATTGGTAAGCCACTTCGATTATGCAATTTCCCTCTCTTTTCTTTTTTTTTTTAACTGAATTCGAGAAATCCCAAAATAAAAAATTAAATCGAAACTTTAGTCCACACGAATTCAGTAACTGTCCTGTTCAGAAGCCTGGCTGTGTTGTTTAAGGAAGTGGTTACTCTGCCTCTTCTTCTTTTCTCTGTGGTGTTTTCCCGACGAGTCTTCTAACGCCATTTGGACAACTCGCCTATGGTTCAGCGCCTGTGAAGGGGCGCTCAAGGTCAGGGACAACTGTCTGTGAACAGAAGGCAGGACATGGGTACCCTGCTGTGGAAACACATCTGGATTCTCACATGGTTCTCGAAGAATGTGCTGAGATAGTTCTGAGAATCAGGATATTAGATTATTTTCTTTTTACCTCTGCCCCAAGTGTCCTCAATAGTCACAAAATAATAGAATGTGTCGGAAGAGACATTTGCAATTAATTTATTTAGTCCTTTCGCAAACGAGAGGAAGAATCAAACCGTAGCGTGATTTGTCGTAGGTTGCACAGCTACTCCCTGACAAGACAGGGGTGGTGAGTGCATGTGTCGGAACAAGAGCCATCATTCAATTCCAAGTTAGAAGATAAGAGCCAGGTGGAAGAGGGTACAGTGAGGTTTGCCCAGAAACACCAGAGGCTGTCTAATGCTTTGGTCCCTAGATTTGCCTATAATATCAAGATGCCCTGGGCAATTATTAATAAGATATGCCTTAACCCACTCCAGCAGAATGACTCAGAATCTGTGAAGATGATGCCTCCAATTTCCTGTATTCAAAGTGGTCCAGGTGATTTTTAACTACAGCCAATTTGGGAGCTGTTCACCTAGTTCAATGTCTCATTTACAGGTATGTTAACTGAGGCACAGGGTGGGAAAATGGTTTTCCCGGAGTCACTTTAACAATTTAGTACAGATTTAAAACCAGAACTCAGAGATATGGTGTCCATGATTATGTATTGGGTCTCCTTGTTTGGTCCCTGGTGTGGACAAGGTCTTCATTCTAATGGAGGCCCCAGAATCTCCAGTGTTTTGTTTCAGGAATAAGTGATTGTGGTCCCAGCTGAAATGTAAAAGATTTCAAGGAGAGTTACTTGATATATCTTAAGAGGAGCATAAACAGATTGTATTTGGGCTTGGAAACCTGTAGCTTATCCCATCAAGCCCTCGCATCATCATTCCCCACTCAACCCTAGTATTTTCTGGGCACAGAGAACTATCTGAGGCTCAGTCAACTATCTAATAATGTCTATTATTCTTGTCCTGTATAACTCCACAGAGTCAATTTGAATATTAGGATACATTCCTGAATGGTGTTTGGCGATAAGGGTGTTTGAGGAGGAGGGATAGGCAGGGTTGTTAGACTTAATAGGAGGGAGAGTCCATGCTATTCTGGGAACTGGGACATTGTCTTGATGGCAGCAAGCTGTTCAGTTGCTCCTGGGGCTTTGGGTGTGTGGGGTAGAAGGTTTCAGTGGGATGTGGGTACAAGTCTCCAGACCTGCTCCACTGGTAATGGGGTGGGGGGGTGGGGGCCATTTGCTGTGAACCTGGGCTCCTGGCTGGCTTGGTAATATGAATTACAGGCACTGCTTCATCCTATGCTGTCCACTGGTGGCCAGGGAACAGTGTAGGACAGCATGGCACAGGATACCATGGGCGGCCTCTCATCTAAGTTCCAGTGGTTTCTTTACTAATAACTAAGTGGAGGGTTCTGGTTCTGCTCTAGTCTTTCCTCCTTTGGACTGTTGGAGTCTTTATCATTGGGAAGATCCCTGGTCACTGCGGCAGGTCAAACAGACATGGAGATTCTTATAGACTCTTAGAGCCTCTTAAAGGTCTCTTCCTGGAGTGACACACGCCATTTCTGTTTGTGTTTTATTGATCAAAGTGGCTCATATAGCTTGCTTGTTTTCAAGGTGGCGTGGGAGTATAATCCCACCATGTAATAGAAGAACAGAAACTGGAAATATCAGTGGATCTCTCCAGTCACCACTGCACGTTCCTTGTCATCTGTATGAGCTCGTTAACTATTCAGCATGGTAAAGATGTGACTATTCTACATGATATTCCTAGATTAGACAATTTCTCTACTTCACATTCAAAACAGTCCACTTTTTATAAAAGCATCTTTTTATTTTAACTTAGGCAGAATGGAGAGTCTAAATAGTTTCATAATATTTAGTGCACCCTAGAGCATTCTAAGTAAAATGCTTACTATTTTTGCCCTCAGCTGCACAACTGGCTTTTATGGAAATCTGAGGGAATGCTACTAATGACTGCCACATCAAGTTATCCATATCAGCTCAGCAGCGTGGGAAATTATTATCAAGTCCTTAATGGACACAGGTGTTAATAGATCCTTAGAGCAACATTTTTATTTCATTAGTTATGAAGATCACAATTAAACTTACGGAGGCCAACAGCTTCTAGGTTAGTGCCTGTTAAACAACCATGAAGGAGTCACTGTGCTATTAAATGTTCCACGTCTCATACAAAATAGTCATTTTGTCTATATCAGTGTTGTTGTTTTTTTAAATTGATACCGAATAGTCTACCTGATTTAATAATATATATTATACTCCATAACATTCTGAACCAAACATGTTTTATTATCTTTAAGTCAAAAATAACAACTGATGTTTTGGATTCTTAGGACATATTCCCAGAAGTGGGACCGCTGGGTCAAAAGGCAGTTCTGTTTTTAATATTCTGATGAAACCTCATAATGTTAACCACAGTATCTGCACCAGTCTGCATTCCCATCAGCAGTGCAGTAGGGTTCCCTTTTCTCCACATCCTCACCAGCACTTTGTAAGGACAGAAAAAGGCCTTTTCACAATTTATGATAAGCACCTGGTAATTAAACTCCAGGATTGTTGGCTCCTCTAATTCAAACAACTCCTCTGTTTAAATTGCAGGACAAGAGAAGCTGCTCTCAAAGCTACATTCTTGCATTCCCCACCTCCCTGCTGTTTTCACAGCTGGATAATTCACACCAAGGAGTCTCTAGTTAGTAGAAAGTCCTCCCTCCCCCCCCCTTCAAACAAGCCTCTTTTGAACTCCTCATAACTTTTACTTTAAACGTGTTTTACAGGCTTGAGACAAAAGCTGATAAGACATCTCCTTAGGAAAGGACATCTGCCAGACTGTCTCCTGGAAAGCAAACAAACTGTAACTTTTCAAGGCAGCCCCCCTGGTACCTGCTCAACTTCAACAGAACCCCTCCCTTCCTTGTAGCTTAGCAACTGCAATTGTTTGCTCTTTAAAAGCAGAAGCCACCTTTTCTTCCCAACCCTGTATTGACTAACTATACTTGGCCCCTTCCTCTCTTGGAAAGTAAACTTCCTCTCTGCATCTCTTCTTTTAGTTGTGAATTCTTTCATAGCCTGTGTCACTGGCCAAACCCTAACACACTGGTTTGTTGATTTATTGATGGTAGCCATTCTGATAAGTGTGGGTGATATCTCATTGTGGTTTTAATTTGCATCTCTCTGATTCTTTGCCCATTTTTTAATTGGATTGTTTGCCAAAGAACGTGTATGCATAACCCATAGACACAGACAACAGTGTGGTGATGGCCAGAGGGAGGGCGGTGGGGGCTGGGTGGAGGTGGGTAAAGGGAGGGAAAATGGGGGGCATCTGTAATAGTGTCAACAATAAAAACAACAACAACTGGTTTTAGTCTACATTTTTTAAAGATAAGAAGGCGTAACATTAAATCAATTGTAGAAACTTTAGGTTAGCATAATACACATTAGTGGATTCTATCACATGAAGGAAATCACAATGTAAAACATCTCACTCAGGCATCTGCCAGTGTGGACACTTAGCAATGGGCCTCCGAACTGGCAGTGTTAGCACTGTCCCCAGACGCCCTCTACACTCTGGCCTGCAGCAGCAATGCCAGCCTCTTCCCATAACAGGGATCTCTATAAGATATTGTTATTGCCATTTACAGCTCCCAAGTGTTCACTTTTAGCTTTGTGGGTTTTTACTTCCACTGTTTTTCCCATTGCAATCTCTGAGGTTGCTGAAACCCTACAGAATCGGAGGGTAGGAGTGGTGTTTGCTCGCCTGGGGGCGCTGCCTTCCTTGCGAACACTGTGCTTCCCGGGAATCTGCCCTTCACCCGTGGCAGATACTGGCCTCTCTCCCTTATTGGAAACATCATGAGGGGCTGTAACTTGTGAGAACGGCTGGCTTCTGAAATCACAACTTGGAGGAAGACACCGAAAGAGTTTTGATGACTTTTAAATGATTGCATCACACTTTGTAGGAAACATAAATAATACACAGAAATACCTAAAGGAAAGGACAGCACACATGAATCTGCATTTAGGGTGACCAGCTTTCCCATTTTGGCCTGGAATGTCTCATTTTTTTTTTTAGCACTAAAAGTCCAATGCCCCAGGAAACCTCTTGGTCCTGAGCAAATCCAGATACCTTACCTGTGTTTTAAATATGAAAGTTGAACCTGGCTGATGTTTTTGTGTTTTACCCTTTCTTCTCTCTTCATTTCACTCTGTTTGTGTGTGTACATAAATATGTATGTGTATATATGTTTTTGTGTTCCTATACACACATATGTGTATATATGTATAGACACACACATATCTATATATACATGTATATATACACACACATACATGGACATATGCATATAGTAATATTTACTGCTTTTTTTCTCTTGACATTGGTGATGCATTCTTCCATGTCATTAGATACTCAATTACTTGAATGTTAAACATTTCATTCAGGTTTTTTATATACACACATATATACATATATTTATATATATCATAATTAAAGCATTTCACTAAAGTGGGGATGTATATTATTTATGTTTTCACTTTAAAAATAATTTTAATTACCACTATGTTGAAAAAGCTGGTTTAAAAATCCTGACCCATATCTTTATTTATTTCTGCAGCTGTGGAATTAATACATCACAATGTATGAAATGTAGTTTTTAATACCTCTCACCGTGTTGCCTTCTAGGAAGTTTTACCCTGGTCAACATTGATTGTTTGTGGTAAGCAGAATAATGGACTCTTCCTCTCCCCCCAATGTTCTCGCACTAATCCCTGGAACTTGTGAATATGTTTCCTTATGTGGCAAAAGGATCTTTGCAGATGTGAGCCAGGGTAAGACCTCGAGATGGGAGAGTATCCTGAGTTATCCAGGTGGGCCCAATCTAATCACATGAGAGATAAGATAGATAAAAATTAATTTACATTGTTTAAAACACTAATTTTTTTGGTACTTTTTTATGACAGTAGTAGAAAATAAACACGTTATTCGTTACAAATATATGATGCTTTGTTAATAAAAATATGATCTTGTATATAGGCAAAACTAACCTATAGTGATAGAATTCAGAGAGAGGTTCCTTTTAGGGGCTATTGACTGGCAGGAGGCAGGAGGGAGATTCTGGGGTTTGGAAAAGTTCTGCAAATGTTGATCAGGATGGTGGCTATGTGGAATGTAAACACATAAAATTGATTTAACTTTATTGAAGGATTGTATTACCTCAATTAAAAAGTGAGTTAAAAAAACTTCAGCACCAGCTTGTTTTAATTCTTATCTATTGGTTGGTATTTTCATGTGCAGTTTCAGTGGTTTTATCTTGTGAGTTAGCTGATAATCTTCTTATCTTAAGAGTTCTTTTTCTTACTTGTTTATGAGAGACTTTAAACCCCCTAGGGCTTGTGTATTCCACTTGTTGAAAACACAGTCATCTCTTAACAAAACAATAGTTACAGAATGCAAAGCACATCCCCAACCTCAGGGTTTCTGGCAAGAAGAAGGAACTGAAGCTCTTCCAGGGTGGCAGCTTTCTTCAGCTTTAGGGACTGTCCCCACCAGTTGCATTTTAGAGAGCTGATTCATGCAGTCCCACGCGACTTCAGAATTAAGTTTGTATGGACACTCCAGTACATGTGCAAGGCCGCTGTCCCACTGAATAACCCCACTTTATTCTCTTGATAGAAAGGGTGCATCTGGAAGCAAAAATAGAAATAGCGGCAAAAGTCTGTTAGGAGGATGACAGGTGGGTTAGGCAATGCAAGGGATTCATGCCAAGCAGGCACACTCCTGGCTTGCCGGCTGAGTAGTTATGTGACCTAGCCAGATTCTGCCAGGTCCCTCGGCCTCACCTATAAATGTGAGGGCGCATTAGATCAGGGAGACCCACAGGTTTCAATGGGAGTGTCAGCCCAAGAGGATTGTTGGGGAGATAGTGAGGCCTTATCTGGGGCTATGAGAAGCAGTGATGTGGTTCTTTACTGATGTCCTCATGGGCACAGGGTCAGGAGTGACGCCAGTTTTGTGACATGTTGGTCATTTCTGGGCCGAGAGATATACCTATATTCCCTTCTCTTTTATCTTCCCATGATTATCTTCTTGAAATATTTAGGGCATGAGGAATTGGGTAGGAAGAATTCTTCCCTGCTTATCTCTTGGCGGCAGGATGGTGGTTGAGATCATGAACTCTGGACCAGACTGCCAGGATTTGGATGCTTGAGTGCTTATGTCAGCTCTCTGTACCTCAGTTCCCTATCAGTAAAATGAGTGTGAATTAAAGGAGTTGACGTAGGAAAAGGGCATAGCCTGTGAGCTGTTAGCATATGATAAGTATTTAATAAATTAGTTGCTATGGATACTGACAATGAGGGGGCTGTCATGATCAGAGGCTGCTAGGAAAAGACCCAGAGTGGGGACTATCAGACAAATGTCCTCTTAGCTATTTTCATGTTTCCAGATGAAGACATGTGGCAGAGATGGACCTTCAGGAAGGCCTCTCCTGTAGACGAGGAAATAGAAAGAGTCTCCTGGATACACCAGAGAATGAAGTCTCTGAATTCTCACCCGAACCAAAGGTGTGAAGTGCTCTGGGCCCCAGAAGGAAGGGGGCACACATCTCAGGTACGCTGGGTACTGAGAGGCGCCACGGCCAAGCTACGCAGGGAGTTCAAAAACTGCAAGTCCCTTTGATTTTGCAGTTTTCCTCTTTGGTTTTAATCTGGTTTGGGGAAATCTCAGTGTGAAAATGAAACTTGAGACTGCCCAAGTTCTGCAGCTGTTCTGTCCAATGCCTGGGAGGTGGCCATTCTGCCTTCTCTCTCTCCCCAATGTGGGGACATCCTAGTTAGCAGTTAGCTAAAGCATATACAACAAAATGCGTATAATTTAGGAGTCAGTGAGTGGTGAGACGGGTCTACACAATAAGTTAGTAGTGGATAGGGATGAGCTGACACTGGGAAAGAAATGAGTGTCCTGGGAAAGAAATGAGTGTCCTGCAATGGAAGCTGATCTCCATCTTCTTAGGTGATTCCCAAGGAATGTCAGGGTCAGGTGGAAGAATATCCTGGGAATCTTAACTCCTGGCTACATTTTTCAGCTTTGCCCCAGATTTACTCAGCGATCACAACATCATAGAAAGAATGGAAAGAGACATTAAAAGAAAGAGATGAAGTGCTTTCCAGCAGGTCACATAGCCAGTCCATGGTGAGCCAGGACTGGAGGTGGGCAGTGGTCCATGGAAGAGTTCAGTAGGTTATGACAAAGGCTACCGTGCAAGTTCAAGACACGGGGGCAGACACCAAATGTGAAGAACCTCAGAGAGCATCCAGTGCCTGGTCCCAGACCAGGCTATGCCTCAGTATCTTTCTATCACCTTCAGAACTGAACTCAAACTCTCCATCTTGACATTCAGGATACTCTAAAACATGATTCCAAGCTTGCATTCTAAAATTTTTAAACTTTTTTCCTATTCTTGGACCAAATTCCAAAGAGAGGAGATTTCTGCTTCTCCCCCACTCTTCTGTCCATCCTGAACTAACTGTAGGACCATCTCCTCTTATATCAGCCCATCTTTTAAGACAGATCCTGCTTATAACTCTTTTCACTGAAAAGTGTCACCTGACTATGAAGTCTATTGCCACACAGCCTTCTTCTGAGGTCTCAGTTCACATAATATCAGTATTTCTCCGGGGCTGAAGCTAGATGAATGGGGATGACCTAAGGTAGGGGGAATTTCTGGAAGCTATTGCAGTAGATCAGGATGGAGAGTTTCACTGAGATGGTGGGCAGGTAAGGAAAGGAATGGCTGTGGGCTGGTGCTGGTCAGGTGACTCAAGTCCTTGAGTCCCAGAAAGCTGATGTTGGGCACTGACATCCCTGTGCTGGAACCACCCTGTGTGTCTTGAACTTGTATGGAGACCACCCAAGTGAAAAGGACATTCTATGGGAGCACAGCCCCCACTTCTTAAGGGAGATTTCGGGTTTGTCTCAGCCTCTCTGCTCCCCTGGCTGCTCTGCTTGGTTTTTATAGAACTGTGACTCATTATTTCATAGGAGGTGGAGAGTTAGGAGTCTGGGAGGGAAGCCTTCACGTTGGCTAGGCCACAATCAGGAATGATGAAATGGGATCTGAAACCTGCAGAGTAGGCACTGGGTCCTGGGGAGGTTTCCAGGAAGTAAGAAAGGAAGCTCCTGTCTGAGCACTGAGCACATTTTCCTTCCAGTTCCGAGACCAAATCGGGAGAGAGAAACGGGAGGTGCACTTGTAACCAAGCTGAAACTTCGTTCCTTTAATCTGATTTTCTATCTTTCTTTCCTTTTGATTCAAACTAGCCTTGTCCAGCCTAGGGGCATCCTGACTCACCCATCTCCCTCTCCCTTCATGTCCACGCCCTTAATCATTAAGCCCACAGGGCAAGGAGGTTCTGGTCAGCATCGAATAATCTTTGGAACAAAGCCTTAGGTCTGTAGATCACAGAGACAGAGGTTTAGGCAAACTGAAGATAACATCTTGGCCTCAGTTGTGTTTCAGCTCCAGGTTTAGAACAGCCAACCAACCCCACCGACCACACACCCTTTTGGAACCAGACAGAGTGACACCATGGCTGACATCACAACCAGATATAATGATTAGCTATCCCCTACCCTAGTGCCAACCAATCAATAAAGACCACGTGACCAACTCCACCATGATTAATGATTTTTCCCCTGTATAACCCATTCCTGAGAAGCCATCTGGGAGCGAGGTCTTTTGCACGAGCTCACCTGTGCCTCCTGGCTTGGTTGCATTTTCTTAACTAATAATCCTTTACTCTCTTTGCTGCAAACTCCTGTTCGTGTCTGATTGGGCTTTGATGCGCCCAGGCAAACGAACCCCTTCGGTTCAGTAGCCCAGTCATGCAATTTAAGAACTGGAAAGACTCTGAGTTGCATCATTCTAAGGGTTCCACTTTCTCTTCGCTGAAATATCTTCTGAGGAACAGGGAGGAAGAAAGAAAACGTGGTCATAAGAGAGATGAGCAGATTCAAAGTTCCTCCTGTTTCCACTTTCTAGCAGTGTCCCCGCGAGGCCCTCAGCACTGTGGCTGGGATCCCAGCCGGAGGCTTGCCACAACTCTACATCGCTACGTCCTGCTAACTTCCAGGGATGGGATTCAATTAGAACTTTGGCTGAAGGCAGGGCTCCAGGAATTCTTGGATCTTAGCATCAGAGGATGTCAAAGCTGGGTGGCAGATAAAGAACTTCCAGTGCTGTGGTTTACAAACCTTGGTTTAGCTGTCAAAGCCTTTCCCTGAGTGAGCTCATAGAGGGAATCACATCCATCAGCCAAGGCAAGTGGAGCAGTCTGTGAGACGCAGGGGCTGGAGGCCTTGTTCCTTATACCCAGAACTCCAGAGAAAAGCATAGTGAGAGATGAACTGATCCAGTTAAATTCCTCTCCCCCATAAACACACATCAAGACAGGGTATTGGATGTGCACACAGCACACTGGGTGGTTTCTACCCGCTGAGGACGGGTTCCCTCTAGTGGATACCTGGTGCAGGAATGGGGAGCTGCCAGTGAGGGCCCCAGAGGAAAAACACTGCATGAAACACTGGCTTGGAAGCCTTCCAGGGACATTTGTCCAGCTATCTCTGCACTCTGTGCTCATCCCTGCTTCTGACTAGGCTCCCTCTGCCTTAGCAGACAGTTCCCATAAAGATCTATTAATGACCCATGAATATGGAAGAAGGCACAGGGGTCCTTCCCAGAGGAGACCGGACACCTCTTGTGGATGTCAGATCAGTAGATCAAGGACTGTGACCTTTGACTGATGCAGCCCCTTCCCTTTAAGAACTTCCTCCCTCAAAGTGAAGGCCCAGAATGCCCTTGTTTTGGGACTCAGGAAAATACCTTCTTGTGTCCACTGGACAAAAGCCCCATGCTCATCAACCCTGGGAATAAGAAGTTGGGCCTCAGTTTCCACCTCTGAAAGGGGGTTAATACAACTTGCGAGGGTTAACTGTATGACGTCTGCAAAATGTTTTGAACAGTGACTGCCAGCGCATAGTAAGCTCTCATTAAGTCATTACTCAGGGACTTCAGAAGAAGTACGGCTAGGGGTTGCTGGGAAGGGACTCAAAGCGTAAGACAGTGGACTTCTCACAATTTCCCCCCAAAACTGCCTCATGCTACCAAGTAGAGATATCTTACAGTGGGGATGGTGTCCCAGGAATGCCTGGATTATGGAAAAGGAACCATGAGACGCGTCAGCTAGAGGGCATAGATCCCAGATAAAGGGGCAAGGATCAGAGGTGCTGGGTGCTCTGGGCCTCAGAGGAAATGTGGCTGCTGCGTTCCAGGGATGACAGCCTCTGGGTGATGCCGGGGTCAAGGGTGGGCCAGTGTTCAGTGACGCGAGGCAGTTGGTACGTTGTTTTCACTTTGCAGTTTCCCTCCCCTACTTCAGCTCTCCGCTGCTTACGGAACTTCACGTGAAATATTAACCCCAACCTTTCCGACTGCCGGCTGAGCAGATGCTCGGCCCAGCTCAGCTGCCTTCACAGGGAGCGTGTGCTCCTGGGCACCTTTCTCTGCTCTCTCTCTTGGTGACCTCCCAGCCAGCACGCATCTAAAGCAGCTTCAACTCACAATCTCTGTTGCTGGTGCAGAATAACTCCTGAATAACTCCGGTGGGGGCAAGAAATGAGTCTCCTGTTCTGGAAACAGCTCTCCTGACTTCCTGCCTGGTCTCTAGTGATAAGAATGGCCCAGGGGAAGTGTAACCTGTGAATCCAAACTCCCACTTTTGTTTTGCGGTTAGATTCAGATTTCCTCGGAGACCACACGACTAAATAAAGAACTCAATAGGACCCGAGAAGTCAAAGTATTCCATGCTCTCCTGCGCCTGGGCTCGATCCCCACTAGGGGGAATACAGGAGGCAACAGATGGATGTTTCTCTCTCAAGGTTTCTCTCTCTCTTCCTCTTCTTCCCTCTCTCTCTAAAAAATCAATTTTAAAAATACTTAAAAAATAAAAGACAAGTATCTAAAAAAACAAAAATGAAGCCCAAGGATAGAAATGAAATCCTTAAGGCCACATAGGGTGTTAGAAGCCTACGAGTCCCAATGCCCGGGTGTCCTGACCTGTCTCCTGAACTTTTAACTACATTGTGCTCTCTCATGCCCCGGGCCTCACTTCTCCCTTCTACAAAAGAGAACCAGCTGGGAAGGGCTACTGGTCGTCTCCAAAGTTGCCTGAAACTTTTGGGAAGAAACAGTCTAAAAACTCATTTGCATTGCAACTGGCAAGCAATAAATATTAGATAAATAACGATGGCTCCTTTTTGTTGAATTTGTTCCCCATGCCAGGGACTACAAATTTATAGGTGTTATCTAATTTAATTCTCCTGACCAGTGTCTGAGATAAGTGCTTTTATGACGCTTATTATAAAGATAAAAGAACTGAGGCTTAGCGAAGCTCAATGCCTTCCTCATACAGAACAAAGATGAAAGTTTGTAAAAGTGAAAACTGCCTCTCTGTGCAAACTCGCTTTTTAACTAGGCAAACACACGCCCACGCCTTTGTTCTGTGCTGGTTGCCAGTTATCTCACATAATCCTCTCTTGGCAGGCCTCTGTATCCCCACTGCATCAGCAAGATTAAGTCATTTGCCTAAGGATACACAGTCCAGGGCAAACCAGAGCTGGAGCCAGCCTAGGAGGTAGAATAAGGCCTCCTAGCCCCACGCCCATTCTGACCCATTGAACTTTGCAGAAGAAAACTGAGAATCTGTGCTTTTTCAAGCCTCTGGTGATTTTAATGCATATCCAATTTGAAGCCATATCTCTAGTCCAAGCTAGCTGCAGAACAAGCCAGGACTTAGAGATCATGCCTCAGGCCCAGGCCTGCATCCCGTTAGTGGATTCTGCCTGGAGCTCCATCCACTCTGCAGCCCAAATTGCCCACTATGAGGTAGATTGGGTCAAATCCACCAAGTTATAATGCCAGGTGGGCCCAGCAGCAGTCCATTGAGAGGCTAAAGCTGTGTATTGGGATAAGCACAAGCAGGGCTAGAGGCACATGAAGCCATGTGAGCAGGCCACTAAGACCTCCACGATGTCCACACTGCTGTGCTTTCCCCTCAGTTCACACGCATGGCTGCCTGAGAAGGCACTGCTGAGGGAGGAAGCAAAGGCTGAGTTTGGTTCACAGATGGTTCAGGTCAGCATGTAGATAGAAGCCAAACATCATGGCCGTTGTCTTACAGCGCAGCTCAGCTCAGCTGAGGGTTAGCCTCGAAGAGGGGGGAGCAGGGCTTGGGCAGCATTACTGGTCATCCACTTGGATAGAGAAAGAGGTGGGCCTGTGGTTAGAATATGTATAAATGGTGGTGAATGATCTGGGTGGTTGGTCTGGAAGGAGAAAGGTAGAAAATCGGGGGAAAGGAGGTCTGGGAGAGAAGCATGTGGATGGACCTATGGAACAAGACATGGTACGTGAAGACCTTTGTTTACTGTCCATCAGAGAATTTGGAAAACAAGAGGTGCGCCGAATGGCCAAGCAAACAGAATAATGCAGCCAGCTGACATTGGCCAGCTTCTGACATTGGCCACTGCAGTGCTGGATGGTGGACACAGGAACATAGTAGCCATGGTAGCAGGGGTTCAGGCTACCCATGGGGTTCTGCTCACCAAGACCAAGGTAGTTGAATGTCTACCCTGCCAGCAACAAAAGCGAGTGATGAATCCTTGTCATGGCATTATCTATTAAGGAGACTAATCAGCTACTTGGTGGCAAATACACATTTGATTGATTACAGTGCATCTTTTCTAATCTGAAAAGGACAGTGATTGACATTAACTGGAATGGATACATTTTCCAGGCATGGGTTGGCCATTTTTGTGCCCAGCACCTCAGCCAGCACCATGACCTAAGTGCTTATCCATTGGTATGAGATCCTACAGCACACCACTATAGACCAAGAGGTGTGATTTACAGCAAACGAGGAACAGCACTGGGCATATTACCATGGCATCCACTGATCCTACCATGTTATTATATTCTCCAGAAGCTTGTGGCCTGATAGAATGAAATGGCCTGTTGAAGGCACAAGGGGTGCACCAGCTTGGAAAAAATATCCTGCCAAGATGGAGTACCATTCTTTAGGACTCAATATATATATCTCAAATCAACTATTACATGATGCTGTATTCTCAGTAGGTAAAATTCATGGATCCAGGTATCAAGAGGTAGAAGTAGGAGTCACCCACTTACCATCACCTCCTGGCAACTCAGTTGGGGGAATTTGTGTTTCCTGTGCCCACAACTCAGAGCCCTGTGGGTTTGGGAGTCTTGGTTCATTGGGGCAGAGTGCTTCCATCAAATTGGGGATTCTTGCTGGTGTCGAATTGGCACCAGCCACCATGGGTTGACAATCTTAATGTCACAGTCTCAAGACCAGTTGCAGCAGTGGGGAAGGGAGGTTTGTTCATCCCATTAATGTTCTTGCAAATTTCCTGAGAAAAGGAGGCTCGTTAAGTTCCCGGAAGAGTTTCTAGAATGTATTAGATAAGCAAGTGAATCTGAGCAGTACAATCCTTGGCGTATTGCCCATATTCTGTCTTCCCAGGACTGAAGAGCTCCTTCCCTAGTTGATGAGCATTGGCAGCCAACAGCTCTCAGCAGTTTCCTCTGTGGGGCCTGCCCTTGGTTCAGGAGAGCTGCCTTGCCCAGAGTTCTGCCCTTTCCAGGAGCAGCCAGCATCCATGACTGGCTGGGATGGGAGTATAAAAGCCTGGGCCCTGGTCCCCATTTAGATTTATCCCAGTTCTCAAGCTCCCTGTGGGATTGGCTGAAGCCTGCATGGTGACTGTGTCACTATACAGATTCTCTCTAGGCTCGGTCCTGTTTTCACACTCTACAGTACACTTTGTATGACAATTTTCATCTAAGAGTTTGCTTCCCAATTGGCGACATCTCTAGTTCCTAGCTGGGATCTGTGCACCATCGGAAGGCTTAAGTATGTCCACTGCTCTGTGCCCACAATTTTATACTCCAGGGGCAGGTGATGCTGTGCCCAATTAGAGGAGAATTGGATTAGGGATTCCTTGAAAGAGAAGAGACAGAGCTTGGCCGGCATAGGGCATGTGAGGAACTTCTGTTTAGTCTTTCACAAATGAAAGGCATTTCTCCCCCTCTCCTCTCCCTTCTCAATCCCCTCTTCAATACTCATTAGCACCAGAGAGTCTGCTTATCGCAGTGAGGTTTCCTGCAGCTAGGCTGCAGGAGAGACAAGGGGGCTTGTCATACCTGGAGTAGGATCCAGTGATCTCTCTGAATGGGAGCCATTCTGTCATAGCCACTAGAAGCTCTCTGATGGCTCCTGGGGTCCATGCTTCTACTCGAGGTTCTCAAAGAGAAGCTCCTCAGAAAGGCTCCGTTTGAGATATAGTAAGTGTGCAGTTACCTTGGCCTCTGTCTGCCTTAGGAGTGTGAGCACAGGACCCTCGCCCAACCTTTCCTGCCCCAGTGGATGGAGATAGAGATGTTTTCCAAGGGAAAGTGCTCTCACGGCAGGAACTCTTGTGGGTTCACCTGTTAGATTCCCTATTTTCTTCCCTAAAATATTATTACCCTCATATTATGGACAAACAAGGCCCAATGTAGCATAGTGAGAGAGACTTGACTTAGGGATAAAACAAAGTCACCTTTCTCCCAGGTCAGTGTCTCACTTACATTGCCTGTGCCAAGGCCACCACATATAGTGGGCCAATGGGACTTTGGTGTGGATGGTGTCCCTGGAACTGTATGATGCAATGACCCTGCTGGACATAGAATGACGCAGTGGGCAATCAACCCCCTGGCTTGGCAGCATTAGACGAAGTAGTGTTATATCAGCAGGGCACCTATGATCTCTTTCTACCCCTGTTCCAAGCATAGGGGGGCCACACGACTGACAGAAACGCAGGCTGACTTCATGTGCTGCAGAGGAATCCTGATCTGAGTTGCTCATACAGGAAACAGAGGTCTTGTCCATTTGGTTAGAAGCTCTTGAGCTTGGAAAGCTGGGGTGTAAGGGGGAGGGTGGTGAAGGGAAGTGCATTTTCCAGGTCTAAGCTGCCACCCTTTAATTGCAGCTTTGTGGAGGTATGGAGGTTTCCATGTCAGCAGTCCTGCTTCTCAGTCCTCAAGGTTCAACACTCCACTGCCTTGTCCCATTCTTCTCTCAATTGCCCTCTTTCCTCCCCATCTGCCACTTCCCTGCTCCCGTTTCCCATCGCCTCTCGCCTCCACATTGCAAGGGTGTGCTAACCGCTCTTCTCTTCCCAGCTCACTCTGGCTGTCACCGCAGGGTTATGACTCCTAAAGCCCCTCTGATGGTGGCACTCTTCCCCTGCCCCACCCAGCCAAAACTGTCAACACCTATTAATGCTCGGGTGGTCAGAGGCTCTGGTTTGCCTGGGACAGTGTTAATTTATATCTGTTGTCCCAGCATAACTATTAATGGTGCCTCTTGTATTCTCAAAAGTTCTAATTTGGGTGATAAAAATGACACATTCATCTTACTTATTACTATCTGAATGGAGCACAAACTCCTCACCTTCACAGACTAGCCTCAAGTGTCCTTCCTAAATTTCTCCCCATTTCACTCAGACCTTGGCCCTGACACCTTTCCAATGGGTTCCCCCTCAACTTGAAAATCACTCTGTGATCACATTACCTCTAAGCATTTTCTTAAGCTGATGCCTCTCTCTTTTCCACCTAGCCTGAGGTCCCTCTAAAAGAGCCCCTGCACTTGTCCATCCATCAAGACCTACTTCAAGCTGCAGGCTTATGCCTCTTTAAGTGCCTATAAAGCCATCGTCTAAGTGAGCCTCTTGGGGATGGTCATCTAGCCTTCCTGTGACCTGTGTGTGTATTCTGGGCTGGAGGACAATCAGAGGAGTAAGGTCAGGCATGAGGGATATCACCTGCCGCTGTACTGGGTCATGGGGGAAACTTTGGGCAAGTTGTGAGGTTGGCCAGGAAAAAAGTGGTGATGAAGGTCTTGCTGAATAATTGACAGAGGTACTAGAGTTCTGGAAAGCCGCTCTTAGGGACCGGGATCAGGGGAATAGAAAAGGTTGTCTGGTCCTGTAGATTCTATCCTGAATCTCTTTGAAGGTTGGCCAAGCCAAAAGATCATTTCTCAGAAACACAGCTCCCACCCCCATAGCTATACCGGTCACCCCCGCGGTCACCTCTCTACCTCCCAGCTCAGTCTGGATTCCCCACAACAATACAGCTGTGGGCTGTAATAGAAAGTGCACTATGATGTATTCCTAAAATAATTATTTATTTCCAGTTAACATGGTGAGTCACACCTTTCATTCACAAGGGCAATGTCTTCTTAAAAAGATAAAACATTTTCACATCTTTGCCAGGACCCTGGCAAGATTCCAGAGAGGTAGGGAACATTACTCCAAAGAAACAATGTAAATTACTTTGTGGGGGGATTGGATTGGGGTTCACAGAGGGGAAGGGACCTGACCAAAGCTTTCCACGTTAAAAACAAATAGTATTCATGACAGAGAAGCTTAAAAACACCAATAACTTACATACAATATATTTTTCATTATTAAATAGAAGCCATTCCTTTGGGGAAGATGAGGAGATGATCTCAGAAGGCATCTTAGGAAGGCCAGAGAGAGAATGAATCAGACATTTCTCAGGCTCTGGTTTGGTTTTAAAAAGGTGAATATTTATTGCATTGGAGCTTGGGATTTCTTGTCCAGGTACTTCATGGCTTCCTGAACCCACTTATTTTGGGGATTGGCACAGATCTCTCTGGACAGTTTGGTCTTGAAGCTGTGGGAGAGAGAGGAAGCAATTAGAAGGATCCTCTTTGAAAATTGTGTCCATTTAACCCCCAAATTCCCAGGACCATCCTCCACGAGAGGAGGAAAGCAGAGAGAGGAAAGGTGGGACTCGGGTTGGTTAGCTGCTGCTCTTGCTGGCCCAGTCAAGCCACCCTTGCTCTTGACTCGAAGGAACTAGTATGACCTGAACAAGCTTGCCGACAGAGAGATAAGGGTGGAAATGTCCCAAAGTGAAAAAAGCATGAATGGGAAGATAGAGGTCCAACTCCCTGAGTTTCTGATTCCAAGTAACTCTGACGCAGTTCTTGACCTGTGCCCCCTAGGAAAAGAATTTTTGGGCTGGGAGAGGGCGAGTTTTATCTACTTACATCACAGCCTTCTGGGGACATCTGCTGTCAGTGATTCTTTTGTAGCTCTGCAGTTTATGACTAGAGATCTTCTTACTGGACACTTCGAAGCAGCAGACGGTTGGGACAGAAAGTGCTAAATTTGTGGGAGAAATAAAAGAAAGGGTAAGCCACTAATAATATGTAGACATTTTAAAGCATGCCTTTGGAAGGGAGGAAGGAAATTTAGGAGAAGGCAAGAAAATATGAGGAGGTAGAATTCATTGCTCTGAGGTCTTATACTTATGCCCTTGACTTGGGGTCGCCCTTGAATGGTGGGGACCCATCACCACTGGCAAAATTATAGAAAAAGCGTGGTCAATGCAATAAGCTCTAGTCCTGTTTCTACAGAGCTATGTAGTTATGTGATCACCATAGTACTAGTCACCAAACAGTCTCCATTCTCTGCTTTCTGGACACATGGTAGACTTGCATTTCTTGGTCACTTTTGGTTGATTGGAGCCATTAACTAGTTTGGACCCATAAGTGAGAAGCCAAAGTGACAAGTGCCATTTCTGAGCCAGAGTTAGTAATTTCCAGTGCAAGAATCTCAAGAGTTTTCTTTCCCTTTGTCATGGTAAGCAGCAAGGCTCTCTAGGGCAGCTGCTCCATCAGCCTAGAATCCTGAGTGCATGAAGCAAAAGGTCAAGCCAATACATTATAGACATTCAGTATGAGTGAGAAATTAACCTTTCTAGTTTCAAGTCACTGATCATTAGGGTTGTTTGTTATAGCAGCGTGCACGATCTTATTTGGACTGATAACATGCACTAAATCTAAGTCATCAGAGCATGAAAAAAATAAGTTATGATACAAACACCTAGATTTTCCCCCCCTAGACAGGGTAAAAATATGTCACCTCAAGAGATTCCCCTGGAACCTCATTTCCCTTCCCTAACCACCATTTCTGAAAGCTGTCTTGGAGTCCCTTAAAAATTCTGGACCTCTAATCAAGCATTTTTCCCCCCTACAGCACTGCCCCAAAATACCCACTGTGCCCACAGTAAGAGAGTGTATTTCTTTTGTGTGCTCCAACCCGGAGCACTGCAAAGGCAGCCAGATCGTGGGTATACTCTATATCTCTCAATACCCACGTCAGAAGAGAAGGTGGGGACCAGCCTGGGTTTCTCTTTCACCGATAGTGAGGTTGGGCACTTCTTGTCCACTCATGGGGCTGATGTGATAGTTCTGGAGGTGGTCAGCTCTCCCATAGGGAGAGAGGGGGCTTACCTGGCTGAGCGAGCACCTGGGTGCTGAGGGTGGCCACTGTGAGCAGCAGGCACAGGAGCGCTGCGGAGACCTTCATGCTGCAAGGTGACGACGCGGCTTCAGGGTGGGAGTTGTCTGGTTCGTGCTTGTCTCGGGTTCTCTGCTCCTCTGGCTGCTCCTCCTGCCTTTTAAAGCCAGCAGGGAGAGTGGGAGTTTCCAGGGAAACCTTGGACTCCTCTAAGTCATAGTCAGGTCATCAGTGGTGGTCCCAAGCCGATGATGACCAATTTGTACTTCCTGCCAAGCTAACAGGACTTGAAAACAGAAGGGGAAAGAAACTTGGCACATTTTTATCCATCTTGAGGTTTCAAGTGGGGAAGGAAGGGAGCTTGTGAAACGACCGAGCAAGGATGGTAACTTGAGAAGGTCGTTCTTAAAGGCTCTACTTTCTCTGAAATGAAACATATGTAGTGGGGAGCAAAGCAAGGGAGCCAAGGGCATGAGGAGATGAGCAGGCCTAAGAACCTTCCCGGGTCCCCGTGTTCACATGGTGGTCTGCAGGATTTGAGAAGCCAGGAAGGGGCTCTCAAACTTCTGCTAGGCTCCCATCCAGATGCAGAGAGATCTCAGCAGCTCTGGCCATCGCTGGCTCTCTGGGAACCCAGGAACGGTAGGTTCTCATGAGAACCTCACTGCCATTGTTCCATCTAGTAGCCATAGAATCTTAGTGCCTCTGAATTTTAGCGTCACAGGACATCAGAACCGGGTAGCTCCGATTGACAGATTTTCTGCTCATTTCCTCCCCGGCTCCCAGCTTTATTGAGGAATAAATGACAAATAAAGATTGTGTATATTTAAGGGGTACGATGCAATGGTTTCTTTGAACAAAGGAAATTCACCCAAAAATGCTCCTGGAAGTTTGAAAAAGCAGTTGAAGTATAAAACACCGCCTTTGTAATTATTCAAACGAAATGATTCTTTTTTTTTTTTTTTTTAATATATCTTTATTGATTTCAGAGAGAGGAAAGGAGAGGGAGAGAGAGAGATGGAAACATCAATGATGAGAGAGTCATTGATCAAGCCCGCAACCCGGGCATGTGCCCTGACAGGGAATCGAACCCCGATCGCCTGGATCCTAGGTCGACGCTCAACCGCTGAGCCACGCCCGGCCTGGCGGAAATGATTCTTAATGTTTGCGATTCCATTGTTTCGAGTTATCAACAGCTCCTGGACCAGGATGGCCATCAGTTTGCAAATGGGTGTTGACCAAAAAAAATTATTCATTTCTGTAGACTCTTTTACATGTTGAAAATGAACTGTATGTTAAAAACGCTGACTTGATGATCATTCAAAGTGTGCATACATTTTTGGGAGACGCCCTATTCATATATGTTGTGACGTGATTACAGCAATCAAGCGGACCCCCATGTCCATCACCTCTGTCATCTTCCATAGTAGCCTCCCCATTTTTTGATGTGGTGAGAACACTTAAGATCTACTCTCTTAACAAATTTCAGATCTATAATATAGTCACCAAGCAGTTCATTAGGTTCCAAGAACTTAGTCATCTGAAACTGCATCTTCACAGCCAATGAGCCGCGGCCACCAAGGAGCTATTTGAGGTGAAGGATAGTCCTATCCATGTTCACTACTTTGTCCCCTGCACCTATCATACCACTCAAGAAATATTTATAAAACGTAAAGGGTAAGATGACTCTTTAGGGGCTGTAGATTATGTTTGCACCATTTGACAAAGATCTCCCCAGAAACACAAATTAAAACCGCAATGAGACATCACCCCACACCTGTGAGGATGGCTATTGTCAAAAGACAAGGCATGATTATGTTGACAAGGCTGTGGAGAAAAGGGGAACCCTTGTCCCCTGCTGGTGGGGGTCTAGGTTGGTGCAGCTGCTATGCAAAACAGTGTGGAGGCTCCGATGCATTTCTAAACGATTTTTTTTAGCCCCTAAAGCCTTTTTATTTAAATGGAATCAATAGCAAAAACCTGTTCATCAAATACACTGCAGTGGAGTGTATCTGTTTGAAGCAGAATGGGTGGCCCCCTAAACCCTCACACCCCAGGGCTTCAAGGACCACGATGGAAACCAGAGGCTTAGTTCACCCTCATTCCTGAGCATACGTGGCAGGTGAGCTGCTCCGTGGGTAAAAATAGCCAAGAGAAAGAGAAGGGAGAGGAAAGGATGCAGGTAGCCCCGGTGCACAGCACTAAGCCCCCTAGTGGGAGATGGTGCGAGGGGACGCAGCCTTTAACAGAGTCTTTAATGAGGTCGGCAATTAAAGTCCCTCACGGGGTCACTGTGGCAGATTGAATACTGGCGTTGAGGCATTGCAGGTTCTTTCTTGGCTTTTCCCGTGCTTGCCTACCAAACCAATGGACTGGGCCAGGCTGCACGGGGAGGTGTGTTGCCCAGGGTTAGGGGACTAACCCGAGGTCTCAGCCTCACCTGACTGCTCATACCCATTATGAGGGCAGAATTAAGAAATCCTTGCTGGCCTCGATGGTCTCTAAGCTCCTATGTAAAATAATTGATCTCCAATTACCTAAAAAGAGACCAAGCAGAGGCCGGAAAACCTGGCCCTTCCTTGCCCTTTCCTGTCCTTCCCCAGGTGGGGTGGCCTAGCGTGGACTCTGGAATCAGGCCCCTGAGTTTGAATGATGGCTCTGCCACTAACTAGCTTTGACACCACGGACACCTTATCCGCTCTCTGCTGAGCTAGGATGGGAAGGATAGTCATACCTACCTTAGAGAATTGTCGTGTGAATTAAATTAGTCAATATATAACTACATGTAGGAGGTGCTCAGAAGAGTGACCAGGTCACTGTAGAGACTCAGTAGATGAAAATTCATACTTATTGTTGTTAGGAAATGAGACAGGTTTTGAGGGCCAGAGGATGCTGGAAAAGGACTCTGAGTCTGGCCACACTGCTTCCCCCAGATTGTCTCCTCAATTTTCCCACGGCTTCCAAAGTAAAAACATGTTACTCTAGGGATGGCTCTCAAGATGTAGGAGACACACATGTGGGAGATGGGGAGTCTCAAAAGTTGTGCTTAGGATGTCCTTGACCTTGGAGGCAGTAGGCTAACATAATTGAGAAATTATGTTCCCGGAGCAGGAATAATTTCATAAAGGTGATTGGCGAGCCACATCAACGGATGGCTTCCCATTTCCGAGTTTTCCTCCAAGGGCTTTGGAGGAATCTAAATGAGAACAAGCTCTGTGGGAATAAATAAACACAGTCTTTACATGTCTAAGTCCAGCAGCTGTGGCCAGGCTGTCCCTAACGCGCAGGGCCGGCTCCGCTGGCTGTCTCTTCTCTTGTGCTCAGAGTTTTCTTCCTCTGCCATGGCCTGGGCTCGATTCACTCCTTGCTTTGGTCTGGTGCCTGGGAAAAGTGAGACCTGGGCCAAGAACAACTGTGAGCCATGGGCAGGAAATGGGTCCTTCTCAGTGCAGGCAAACTCTTATCTTTCTAAGTGTTTTCCAAGCAATGATGAGTGAACAGAAGTCAAAGGCCTGGGAAAGCAGGAGTCCTTGTTTTGCCGATCTGCTCCAGGCTTCCTCTCTTAATGCAAAGTTATACGCAGATGAAAGAGACGTTCACATACATGTTATTCCAACTCTCTCTTAAAAAAGAAAAAAAAGGACCTGAGACTTGGGGACCAGTAACAAAATCCCTAAGGCAATGTGGCAGGTTTTAGGGTGCGCTGGTTCTAGCACCTCTGTCTCTTGACTCCCTAACTAGTGAAATCTTTACCACATTACAGTCCTTGGACTCAGTTTTCCCTTCTGCAAAACAGGGCCAAGTAGGGGCTGCTATCTCCCTTTCGCAAGGGCCACTGAGACCATGTCTGCAGTTCCTTGTTACTTTTGAAGGAAAATCATCCCCAAATATATGCTAATATAAAAATTCTAACAATATGTTTAGCAAACAGTAAGGTCTCAATAAGAATGCTAACTTAACACAATCTACGCAAGTGGCATTATTATTGCATTTTACATGCGTTGACTTACTTAATTTTCCCGAGAAACCTATGAACTAAAGTCTTCTAAGTTCATTTTAAAACCGAGAAAACAAAGGCTTAGGGAAGCGACATGTCTTTCTTTTCTTTGAAACCATTTGTGGAAGGGAAGCCTGCTTCTCAGAGCTGCCATGAGAAAAACCAAAGCTCTTTTATGTAAAACACCCCCACTGTCGGTTACATCATCCCATACAATCCTTTGGGGGTAATCAGCTTTACTTTATTGTACAAAGGTAAAAACTGAGCCTCAAAATGCTGAAATAGTTCCCTGAACCATTGGTCAGGGTAACGCATAGCATATGCTTCAGCAATAACAATTGCAGAAGTCTCAGTGACTCTTTGCAACAGAGACTTATTTTTTGTTTATGTTATGGCTTCATCTTGGTCAAGCAGCTTGCCGAAGGTATTCTCTTCTGAGGAGTGACTCAGAGATCCAGGCCTCTTATAAATTACAGCTGTCATCTGGAACATGTAGCCCCCAAGTTCCCCGAGACAGAGGGAGAGAGTGGGAGATTGCGCAGGATGTTTGAAGAACCAGTCATGGAAGCAGCTTATATCAATTCTGTCTGCATCCTGTTGGCCTAAACTCATGACTCTCATCTAATTGCAAAGGGGGCTGAGAAATGAAGTAAAACATTTTGTGAGGACTAATTGTTTCCATCGCAGCCTGTCCTTGGCTGACTTCTCTTCAACAGAGGTTCACACAATTAACCCATCCCTAAGACAGTCCTGAGTCATTGCCTCAACCTAAATGGCCAGGACCTCTGCATGGCGGGTGGTCCTCTCTGTCAGGTGAGGACAGGCATCTCCTTTGTCAAGTGACCAGTGAACTAAGAAGACAAGTTATTTGCCCCTTGCTGGATTTTTAAGTTTGGAAAAGACAGAGTGCATGCAATCAATGTACTCATCGATGGAGGGGAGGGTAGTAGTCGCCAGTGGCCAAAGCTCTGCAGCCATCCTGTGGTCCTTGAGGCAGATATTGCCAAAGTCCCTCACCCTTGAGGAGGTTTGATTCTGCAGTCTGGGGAAGTTCTTTTGTCTTTTCGATCCTGACTCCTGATTGCCCTTGCAAGGTCCCTCCTTTTACACAAGGCCTCTTGGCCGCTTCTGTGACATGTTCTTCCAGGGCCTCTGTAGCCTGTGGAGACTGACTGTTGCATTGCAGGGCTTGGAGTTTGTTTTCATTTTGAGCTGTCAATGGTTCTTTCTGTTTCCCAGTTTAGGCTCATTCGTAATTTTATTGGCAATGTAATATAGTTCTCTTGAAAGCAGGTTTCTGATCTCTCTCTACCCAGTCAATTCCACGTGCCGGCAGCCATAGTCCAAGTTTATTTCGAGATATACTTCTTAAATTGTTTTTCTGCTTCTCTCTCTTTTTTTCCCCCCTTTCTCCCTCCTGCCCTGCCCCCTCCTAATGAAGCTTGAAATGGCAAGGTTACAACTTCAATCTAATTTTTGCCCTGTCACTTCATCTAATTGAGTTATTTTCTGAATTTTAATTACTGAAATATTTTTTACTTACTTTTTTCCTTAAACACCTTCTCTGAAAGGTTGGGATCTAGAAACAGATGGCTTTTCCAACAATGTAAGACTTTGAATTTATGGACTTCATTCCATTTCATTTCTAATTTAAAACCAGTCAATTCTTTTCTGAAATCTTCAGTTTCTGGCAATACCTTAACAAATGCAGACAAAAAACAACCAACATGTTGCTAATATACACTTTTCACACTTCTCCTTGGAGCTACAATTTCGGAAGACAGGACACTTTGCTTTGACCCTTTGTAACATGAATCTCCATCTTTTCAGCTTGAGGTATTAGCTTCCTTACTGCCTGCTGCTGGATGTCTCTGGTCAATGCTACCTATTTTAGCTTTTTAATGGCAACACATGCTCATGGTACCAATTCTTCTGTTTATCAAGGTTAAACTAGGCTCCAAACTTTAATGGCTTAAAACAATAGAGGATTAGGATTATTCTCTTACAGCACAGATCTGGGTAGACCAGATGGCTCTCCTCTAGGCAGTGACCAGTGACTTAGAGAAACTGAGCATTCTAAGGTCAGCATGACAGAGGAAGACGAGGCTGGAAGGATGGGTTGTTTATAGGGACTAGATCCAGAAGTGGCTTAAATTATTTTAGCCCTCACCCAGTTGACTAGAATTTAGTGACATGGCCCCCCAATAAATGACATTTTGGCTGGAAAATGTAGAAAAACACATGAATATGTGGTGGGCATTTGTAGCCTCTGCTACTTGAGGACTGGTGCATGTCCAACAGTCAAGTCTAAGAGGTGGGCACCAGTCAAACCCAGAGGCTGCACTGATCTGAAAGAGAGAATATCAAGAAACTTTGAAATATGTCCCATTACTAGTCCACAGACATGGCTGTGAACTAGTTAAAAAGATGGAAAGGACACCCTCCCCACCAACACTCTGTGTCGGAATCTTTAGCGGTGGTACCTGGAAGTCTGTGTTTCTATTAGTGTCTAAGTGAATGCTGATGCCAACCTGAGAGTCACTGATCTACTGTAAACCTCCATTGATGGGGCGCAGTCAGGAAAGGCAACTTGCCTCACTTTACTGGCCACATTAGTGGTACAACCAGGCTGATCTTTGAATGCCATCAAACTCAGCTTCTGTTACTGGTTGTGGTTTGGGATTTCTCTCTAATCTTCTGTACCCAAAAGGGTCAAGGGTTCCAGATCTACATGAGGACAAGGGCTTTTAGAACCCCTTGAAACTGAAGAGATATGGCTTGACAAAGAGAGCGTGAGCAGATTTTGCTTGGGCTTGGGCATTTGGAGCTCACCTCTGCTTGATATTTGCCTGCACCAGAGGGCGTGTTGCATCTCGTGACACTAAAGCATTGATCTGTTTTCCCTCCTACCGCTGGTTGGCCTCTTCTTCTCCCCTGAAATTGGAGATTACTCTGCTTATCGGTGTTTGGGGATGAAGGCTGGAGGAGAGGCAGAAAGGGACGCTGGACCTGACCTGAGCATCAACGATGGCAGCAAGTTGTCACCAGTATGCTGTCTGATCGCCACTAAGGTGACTTTCTCTTGACACCTTGAGATTTCTACTGGGGCTTTGATGCAAATCCTCTGAAATCCTCTATCTCCAAGAAGCTCAGCCTGAAGTTGTCAAGGGCTTGTCAGTACCCTGCCTTGGGTTTAGGACCCTCATCTTCCTTGCTCTTCCTCAAGAAAGGAAATTTTAAGACGTATGGGTCCCAGATGTTGAGGAGAACTTACAAGGTCATCTGTCATTCCCTCCCTGATTTCTCAACGCAGGTGATGTGATGCTTGAATTATTTTGGATTAGAGGCTTCGTCAGGAAGGGGAAACCCAGCAGCCAGCCAGCCACAAAGCTGATGCAATAGATGAAGGGGGAACACTGTCGGGTAAGTTGTGGGATGGTGAGAAAAGAAATGGACTTGGAAAGGAGGAAGGTATTTGAACAAATGACTGAGGCTAGTGTCAGGTCTGAAGCTGTAGAGCTGGCTAAGCCTGGCCCAAGCTATCTGACTCTCCTGCCTTTCAGGGGAGCCCAGCCTGTGGACAAGCCCAAGGCCATAATGTACTCGTTCCTCCAGAACATCCTTTAAATAAGCCACCAAAGTCAGGTTTTATCCAAAAATATGTGAAAATTCAAGAGTAATACATATGAAAACATTCAACTCTGTATTCATATTATGGTTTAATTGGGACATCACCTGCCAAAGATAAAAAAAAAAGCATTGATTCTTGGAAGGACCTTCACAATCCACAGTGAGATAGAGAGTAGAGGAGCATCCTACAGTTCTTAGGGGGCTGAAGTGATGGATGTGCCCAAATGTTTACATTTAAAACCCACCCAAATCCAGGGTTCATTTAATTAAAATACTAATAACTTTTAAACAGCTAAACCTTTCTTAAGAAAAACTATGATTCTTATCATCAGACAAAGCTGACATTCCTTGGAACGCTAATAAAATAATCTCAGGATGCATCTTGGGAAGGGCAGGAAATACAAATTTTTCGCAAGCACTGGCTTGGCTTCCCTGGAAGTGCATGCTGAAGGGTTTGGAGTTTGGGTTTTCTTGTCTAGAATCTCTGTGGAATCCTGGACCCACTTCTGCTTACGGTCAGCACAGATCTCCTTGGCCAGCTTGGTCTTGAAGTGGTGGACAAGAGAGGGCACAGTGAGATGGAGTGTCTTGGGGATTAAACCTAGGAATTGAATCCTACGGGGAAACCTTCCTGGCCTGTTAGCCAGGGTGATGGGGCTGCCACAGGAGTGAAGAGAGAGAAGGGACTTCAGGGAAGCAGAGAAACAGCTTGGCTCCTGGATGAAGGAGCTGAGGTCTGAACGAATGGCTGGACAGGGAACTGGGAAGGGAAAGTCTTTATTTTCTGGAATTCAGTTTTCCTGCTGGAAAATTTCTGGCATTGGATTAGAGATGGTCTAAGCATTTGAGGGTTTAACTCCAACTCCGTCTGGTAATAACCCTACCCACTGCCTGGGGGACAAGCTCAGGATGGAGGGTTGAGTTCAGGTGCTCACAGTCCACTCACATCACAGCTTCTTGGGAACATTGACTGCTGGTGGTTTGTCTGGAGCTCTCCAGCCTCTGGATGGGGATTGTCTTATGGGCGAATCTATAGCAGCAGGTGGCTAGAGTATTAACCTCGTCTGCAATAAAACAACAACAACAAGGCTATTTAAAGTTTATGTTGGGGATTTCTATTTTATAAACTAGGAAAGCCTAATAAGGAGGAGTCAAAGGGAAAGGAAACTACCCAACCCAAGTGCAGTGTCTCTGTCCTTTGAGGCATTTCTTAAATTCTCAGTCTCACTTGCATGGACTGTAAAACATGAGGGCACCATCACTAGTTGAGAGAGGAAGGGGAATTGATGACAATTCTGGGTTTTGCTAGGAGGGGCTAATAGCATACTCCAACTGCTTAGGGCAGGGGGATCCCAGCTACGGGTCCCCCTTTAGGCTCCAACCTATGTCTGGTTGTGAGTTTCCTGATATCCACCCCCCTGCAGAGCCATGTCTCTGGAAGCTGGACTGTATGAAGCACAGTCCAGATTCTGTGTCTCTGCCCTTCACTGTGTCTGCACACCCACCACCAAAGGCCCCCTCGCTGTGATCACCCCAGCCCCCAAATACTGCTGAATGGAGCTAAGGCTGTAAAGGCACCGAGGATGTTGTTTCCAGAGCTGGGCTCCTGGAAGGAGCTGGGTTTGGGGTCCACAGTTGGATTTCTCACCCTGGCCTTGCCCAGGAGCACCTGTGTGATCAAGTTCACTCTTCTCCCTGCTCTGAGTTTACTGATCTTGTAAAAGCGGTTGTTCAAGTGAGGCCGTGGATGCCCCTTCTGATCTAATGGCCCATGATCACCCGTGGGGTTATGCGCTTCAACGGGAAGGAGGGAGGGGGCTTGCCTGGCTGAGCAAAAACCTCTTAATAATATGTATTTTTAATATGCCTTCTTGGGCAAAGGAAACTAAAAAAAAAAATAAACAAATGGGGCTACATCAAACTAAAAAGTTTTTGCACAGCAAAGGAAACCATTAACAAAACTAAAAGAAAACCTAATGAATGTGAGAAGATATTTGCCAATGATATATTTGTAAGGCTTTAATATCCAAAATATATAAGGAATTCATACAGCTTAATTCCAATAATAATAATAATAATCTGATTAAAAAGGACCTGAATAAACATTTCTCTAAGAAGGACACGTAGACAGCCAACAGAAATATGAAAAGATGCTCAACATCACTAATAATCATGGAAATGCAAAATAAAACCACAATGAGATACTACTTCATAGTTGTCAGAATGATTATCATAAAAAAATCAACACATCACAAGTATTGGCGAGGATGTGGAGAGAAGGGAACCCTTGTGATAAATTGGTGCAGCCACTGTGGAAAACAGTATGGGGGTTCCTCAAATATTTAAACATAGAACTACCCTATGACCCAGCAATTCCACTTCCGGGTATTTATCTGAAGAAATCCAAAACACCAATTTGAAAATATATATGCACCCCTATGTTCACTGCAGCATTACTTACAATAGGCAAGATATGGAAACAACCTAAGCGTCCATTGATAAATGGATCTTGCCATTTGTGACAACATGGATAGACCTGGAGGGTATTATGCTGAATGAAATAAGTCAGGCAGAGGAAGACAAATACCATATGATTTCACTTGTAAGTGGAATCTGAAAAGCAAACAAACAAAACAGAAACAAACTCATGGATACAGAGAGTAAACTGATGGTTGCCAGATGGTAGGGGCTTTGGGGTGCTGGGTGAAAAAAGTGAAGGAATTAAAAAGTACAAATTGCTAGCTATAAAAGCCGTCACAAGGGTGTAAAGTACAGCATAGGGGATATTGTCAATAATATTTAATAACTATGTATGGTGTCAGACGGGTATGAGACTTATTTGGGTGATCACTTCATAAGTTATATTAAAGTCTAATCACTATGTTGTGCATCTGCAACTAATATAATCTTGTGTGTCAATCGTAATGAAAAAAATATTTTTAAAAAACTACTTTTTACCATAAGAGCCCTCAGCATTTTTTCTTCTTTGGAACACTGTGGGTATTGCCTCATTGTGTTTCTGGCTTGTAAACAAACCTTAAGACGCTTGAATAAATATTTTCTAGCAAAGCCTCCAAGATCTTTTTGAGCTCATTTGACAGGTTTGACGAGAGGTTATGCGTAGCCTCTTCACATAACTGGATCACCCATGATGGGCATGGATGCAAGAGAGGAAAATTCTTCAGTGTAAAGAAGCATTATACAGCCTTGAACACTGACTTGGAAGCAATTCAAGGATGTTTTCGAGCTTTAGCTTTACATCAAGTTTATTCTTGCCTCTGTGACTTTGCTCATGCTCTACTATGAGCTCTTTGTCAAATTGCCGTTGCTCCCAGTTACAGAAATTGGTAAAGATTCAATCTACATGCTACTTCCTTCTCCATGGAGTCTTTTCAGATCACTTTGATGTAACCCATCATAACAGCTTCTTTTCTAACTCAGTGTGTATATTCCATCCACTTGGTGCTTCTAAGAAACAGAACCCTCTCCCTTTGTTTTTCCTGGTCCAGGACCCAGTTGACTGTAATGTGAGGGTTTATTTCTGGGATCTCCGTTCTGTTCTATTGGTCTATGTGTCTATTTTTATGACAGTACAATACTGTTTTAATCACTATAGCTTTGTAATATAGTTTGAAATCTGGAAGTGTGATGCCTCCAGCTTTGTTCTTTCTCAGGATTGCTTTGGCTATTTGAGATCTTTGAGTTTCCATATGAATTTTAGGATTTTTTTTTATTTTTGTGAAAAATGCTATTGTAATTTTGATGGGGTTTTCATTGATTCCATAGATGGCCTTGCATAACACAGAACATTTTAGCAATATTAATTTTTTCTATCCATAAACATGGGATATCTTTCCATCAATTTATTTTTCAATCCCTTTTGTCAAAGTCCTATAGTTTTCAGTGTACAGATCCTTCACCTCCTTGGTTAAATTTATTCCTAAGTAGTTTATTATTATTATTATTATTTAAATATATCTTTATCGATTTCAGAGAGAGGACAGGAGAGGGGGAGAGAGAGATAGAAACATTAATGATGAGACAGTCTTCATTGATAGGTTGCTTCTTGCACCACCACCCCCAACTGGGGATCGAGCCCAAAACCCGGGCATGTGCCCTGACTGGGTATTGAACAGCAATCTCCTGGACCCTAGGTTGATGCTCAACTGCTGAGCCACACCCAGCTGGGCTAGTTTATCATTTTTGATGATACTGGGAAAGGGTTTATTTTCTTTATTTTTTTTTCAGATATTTTGTTAATATTGTGTAAGAAACACTACTAATTTTTGTATGTTGACTTTGTTTCCTGCAACTTTACTGAATTTGTTGATTACTTCTAACAATTTTTGGTGGAGTCTTTAGGATTTTCTCTATATGTGATTATATTTCTGCAAACAGAGAAAATTTTACCTCTTCCTTTCTGATTTGAGTGCAGTTCATTTATTATTATGATTTTTGCCTCATTTCTCTGGCTAGGAATTCCAGTACTGTGTTGAAAAGGAGTGGTGAGAGTGGGGCACCTCTGTCCTGTTCCTAGTCTTAGAGAAACATATTCTTAACCTTTGAGTTGATGTCAGCTGTGGGGCTGTCATAAGTAACCCTTAGTATGCTGAGGTATATTCCTTCCCTACTCACTTTGTTAAAAGTTTGTATAAAGAAATGATTCTATATTTTGCCAAATGCTTTTATTTTCAATTATTAAAAGGATCATAGGATTTTATCTTTTATTTTATTAATGTGGTATATCACATTTACTGATTTGTTTATGTTAAACCATTCTTGCATCCCAGGGATAAAGCCACTTGATTATGGTATATGATTCTTTTAATGTGCTGTTGAGAGTGTTCTCTCCTATTTTTCAGAAGAGTTTAAGAAGCATAGGCATTCATTCTTTTTTCAATGTAGGGTGGAATCACCAGGGAAACCATCTGGTCCTGGTATTTTTTTGAGTTGGGAGGTTTTTGACAACTGATTCAATATCCTTGCCCATTATTGATCTGTTCAGACTTTCTATTTCTTCATAATTCAGTCTTGGTAGGTTGCATGTTTCTAGACTTATCTATTTCTTCTAGGTTATCAAATTTGTTGGTGAATAATTGTTCATACTAGCCTCTGCATTTCTGTCACATTAGTTGTAATGTCTCCTTTTTTAGTTCTGATTTTATTTACTTGTGTTGTCTCTTTTTTTAGTCTAGCTAAAGATTTGTCAATCTTGTCCATCTTTTCAAAAAACAGCTCTGAGTTTTGTTGATCTTTTCTATATAAATTTTCAGGTCTCTATTTCACTTATTTCTGCTCTGATCTTTGTTATTTTCTTCCTTCCGCTTTCTTTGCACTTAGTTTGTTCCTCTTTTCCCAATTCCTTTAGGTATAAAGTTAAATTATGTTTTGAGATATTTCTTTTTTCTTAATGTAGGCATTTATTGCTATGAACTTTCCCCTTAGAAGTGCTTTGTCTGCATTGTATACACATTGGTATGTTGTGTTTCCATTTTCATTGGTTTGAAGATATTTTTTGGTTTCTCTCTTAATTGCTTCTTTGACTCATTGATTGTTCATAGTATGTTTAATTTCCATTTGTGAGTTTCCAGGTTTCCTCTCACTATTGATTTGTAGTTTCATACCATTGTGGTTAGAAAAGATACTTGACATGACTTTGATCTTCTTTAATTTGGTGTGATTTGTTATTTATTATATAACCTATCTTGGAGACTGTGCTGTGTGTGATTGAGAGGAATGTCTATCTCACTTTTGGATAGAATATGCTGTATACATCTATTAGGTGTATTTCCTCTAACAATTCCTAATTGATTTTCTGTCTGAATGATCTACCCATTGTTCAAAGTGGGGTATTGAAGTCCCCTATAACTATTGTATTGCTGTCTATTTCTCTCTCTAGATCTGTTAGTATTTGCTTAATATATTTAGGTGCTCCAATGTTTGGTACATATATATTTATGATTGTTATATCCTCTTGATGAATTAACCCATTTATCATTATGTAATGACCTTCTTTATCTCTCCTTACAGTTTTTGGCTTAAAGTCTATTTTAAGCCAAATATAGCTAGCCTTGCTCTCTTCTGGTTTTCACTTGCATGGGATATCTTTTCCATCCTATTCCCTGAGTTTATGTGTATTCTTAAACTTCAAATGAACCTCTTGTAAGCAGCATAGACTTGAGTCCTGTTTTTCTAATCCATTCAGTCTTTCGATAGGAAATTTAACCCATTTATATTCCAAGTAATTATTGGTAGGTAAGCACTTAATATAATAATGCCATCTTATGAATTGTTCCCTGGTTGTTCTGTAGCTCCCTTGTTTCTTTTTTCCTTTCTGGCTGCCTTCTTTTGTGAATCGATGTTTTCATGTAGCGGTATGCTTTGAATCCCTCCTCTTTGCCTTTTTTGTATCTACAGTAAATTTTCGCTTTGCGGTTACCATGAGGCTTACTAAAACATCTGGTAGGTACAATAGTCTATTTTACACTGATAACAATTTAACTTCAATTGCATACAAATACTCTACCATTTTTCTCCCTTTTATGTTTTTAATGTTACAATTAACCCCTTTTCGTATTGTTTAACTGTTAACAGATAATTGTAGCTATACTTATTTTTAATACTTTTGTCCTTTAACCTTTATTCTAGAGTCAAGTGGTTAATACGCTATCATATTACAGTATTAGAGTATTCTAAATTTGACTATATGCCTACCTTTACCAGTGTGTTGCATGTATTCATATGTTTTCATGTAACTAATTAGCATCCTTTTTATTTCAGCTTGAAGAGCTCTTTTCAGTATTTCTTCTAAGACCAGTCTAGTGGTTGACAAATTCCCTTAGGTTTTGTTTGTTTAGGAAAATTTCTCCTTAATTCCTGAAGGATACTTTGTCAGATAGTGCTCTTGGTTGGCAGCTTTTTCTTTTAGCACTTCAATAATACCATCCCACTCTCTCTTGACTTAAGGTTTCTGCTGAGAAATTTGCTCATAGCCTTTTGGGGGTTCCCCTGTAAGTTACAAGCTTCTTTTCTCTTCCTGCTTTTAAAAATCTCTCTCGTCTTTGATTTTTGACAGTTTCATTGCATTGTGTCTTGGACGAGATCTCTTTGAGTTTGTTTGGGGACCTATGGGCTTTATAAACTTGGATGTCCAAATGCCTCCCCAGATTTTTAATGTTCTCAGCCATTCTTTCTTTTTTTAAAAAATATGGTTTTTCATCTTGATGTTAGAGAGAGAGGAAGGGAGAGGGAAAGGAAGAGAGTGAAACATCAATGTGAGAGAGAAACATCAGTCGGCTGCCACCCACAGGCACCCTGCCCGAGGATCGAGCCTGCAACCTGGGCATGTGCCCTGACCAGGAATCCAACCCATGACCTTTTGGTGCACAGGAGGACACTCAACCAACTGAGCCACACCGGCCAGGGCTAAGCCATTATATCTTTACGTAAGCTTTCTCCATCTTCTCTCTTTTCCTAAGACTCCAATGATTTGCAGAGTATTTCTTTTTATTCTATCCAGTAGATTACATAGGATTTCTTCACTTTTTTTTCATTCTCTTTTTTTGGTTCTTTTTTGAGTAAATAATTTCAAAAGCCTGTTTTCTAATTAAATTTTTTTCTCCTTAATCCATTCTGCTGTTGATAATCTCTACTGCATTTTTTATTTCATTCATTGTATCTTCAGCTCCAGAATTTCTTCATTTGTGATTTCTATCTGTTAAACTTCTAATTTTGTTTATGTGTCATTGTCCTGATTTTGTCGAACTGCCTTGCTACATTGTCTCGTAGCTCATTGAGCTTCTTTAAAATGGCTATTTTGAATTACTTTTTAGGTGTATTGCAGATCTTCTTGTGTTTGGGGTCAGTTACTGGAAGGTTATTTTTATCTTTTGTAGTGTTATATTTTCTTGATTTTTTTTGTGTTCCTTAAATCTTATATTGTTTTTTTTTTTTTTTTTTTAATTTTTAGTTAAAGTTACCTGCTCCAGTCTTTACAGACTCATTTCAGGAGAGAAATACCTTCCATCTGCCCTGCTAGGGATTTTAAGGCTTTCTCAGAACTTTTATGGGTATGCCTACTCCATGCTTCTTGCTCCCTCTTGCGGCAGAACTCTTAAATTTGAATGCCTTCTCTCAATCCTGCAACAGCTTAGGCCAGTGCTGCCAGCCTCTCTTTTACTTTTTCAAGGGCAGAGCTGAAGGTGACATTTATGGTCTCTCCCTGGCCCACAGAGTCTTGTGTCCATGCTCACAAGATGCCTGCCAAAGCTTGCTCCCACCATTGTTGACAGGCACTCACAGGGAACCAGCCACAGTTGTTGCTGTCCATGGGCTAGTTAGGGGGATCTGCAGGTGAGACCTCTCCAGTAGATTGTAGGTGGGTTACTTAATGGAGTTCACAACGCAATTAATAAGATCTGTATCTCTTTATTTTATTTATTTATTTTTCTGGTGCCGCGTGTCTTTTTAAAATTTTATCTTTATTGTTGAGAATATTACAGATGTCCCCTTTTTTTCGCCACTGATCCCCTCCACCCCATATCCATTTCACCCCCAGGCTTCCCCACATACCAATGTCTGTGTCCATGGGTTATGCTTATAAACATATAAGTTCTTTGGTTAATCTCTCGCCAATCACACCCTCCTCCCCGCCTTCCCTCTGAGATCCCTCAGATCTGTATCTCTTTAATACCTTCCCAAAGTCCTACTTCTGCTCTACCAGCCTCTCCTTGCCTCCCACTCATGTAGCTCATAGCAGTACTGTGGGCGGGGCAGGGGAGAAATGGGTGTCTGGCAGCATTCAGCGCAGCTGGGGCATGGGGGAAGCTCACTCACACACGCTCACTTCCCCCCCGCAGGTGAAATAATAGAGCAGGAAGATCTTTTCAGGCACTGAGTTCTGCCTCTTTGGGGGAGGGGTGATGTGGGTAATGTCAAACTGGCCCTTATGTCCTCTCCAGTGTGTCCAAACTCATTTGTTTTTGCTCCGATGGTGCGCTGGAACTTCTCTGCCTGAAACCTGGCCTTCTACAGAGGCTGTTTCCTCTTGGATGACCGCCTAAGGCAGTGCTCTCCAGGGGCTCCCAGACCACAACCAAGAGGGACCAGAGCTGATTTATGGGCCAGGGCAAATTCTACAGCAAGGACCAAGATCCGTGTGCCTATTACCTGATGAATGAGTGGGTTAGACTCCTTTCTGTGTTCCCTTGCATATGGTGCTAGGTCCCACAGCTCCCCAAAAGGCACTTTTGTCCACGGATGGATGCAGACTTGTTGAAGAAGAGCTATGAGTGAGGGATGTCTTATATGACCATCTTATTGGATTCACTCCTCCCGCCATGACTGTTTTCTTTTGCAAGAAATAGTTCTAGTGTACCACTTTATTTCTTTTATCATACATCTTTGAGTTATTTTCTTAGTGGTCACTCTGAGGATTACCATTATCATTGTAATTTATCACAGCCTGGATCAGATTTATACAGTTTTAATTTCAATAGTATAGGAAAACTTTAATCCTACGTAGCTCCACCCACTCCCTCACCTTAAAGCTGTTATGGTCACAAATTACATGTGTACACATGGCGTTTCCCTCAACCTGGGTTTATAATTATTGCTTTATACATATGCCTTTTAAATTAGATGCAAGAAAAAATAGTTTAAACAAAAATATACATTTATACTGTCTTTTATATTTATATATGTATTTACCTTTACCTTTATTTCTTTGAATTACTGTCTGGTACAGTTTCTTTTCACCTGAAGGACTCCCCATAGGATTTTTTTGAGGGCCAGGAATGTCTTCATTTCTTCTTCATTTTTGAAGGGTAGTTTTGTCTGAAGTAAATTTGTTGGCTGACTTTTTTTATTATTGTTTCAGCACGTTGGCTCTGACATGCCATTCCTTTACTTGGCCTTTATGGTTTCTGATAAGAATGAACTGTTAATGTTATTGAGAATCTGGTATGTGATGAGTCTCTTCTCTCCTGCTGCTTTCAAGATCTTCTCTTTGTTTCTGGTTTTCGACTGTTTGACTATTATGATCTTGAAGTGGATCTCTTTGAGTTTACCCAACTTTGAATCTGTTAACCTTTGTGGACATATAAGGTAAAGCTTTTCTTCAAATTTGGGCAGCAGGCAGTCATTATTTCTTCAAATAGTATTACTTATTTATCTTCTTGTGGGACTTAAACCAGGTGTTTATTGGTGCGGTTGATGATGTAGCACAGGGTCTCTGGGACTCTAATCATTTTTTATTCTGTTCCTCACATTGGATAATCCATTTTTCTTATTTTTAACATCTTACATAGCTATAGCACATTTCTTAAAATTGGGAAGGCCACATAGGCACTTTACTATTAGCCAAACTCTAGACTTCAAGTGGATTTCACCAGTTTTTTCACTAGTGTCTTTTTTTCGCCCAAGAGTCTACCCAGGATGCCACATTGCCCTTAGCAGGGCCTGTTTTGAGCATGAGAGGACTTGAGTTAAGTTACAGCTCACTCTTTTGTCTGGTGAGAGCAGCCAAGAGAGACATCTTGTGGAGAACTGTGGGCCTTGCATCAAGTCTGAGCTCTTGGTGTCTTCCCTGACATGCAACGCCCGCCAGGGGCGCATATTTAGAAAGTGGCTCCATCCATGTCCTGTATTTGCCAGATATAAACTTGCTGGCCTGAAGCTTTCTAAAGCCACACTGTTCTAATTATGTTATTTACAGAACAAGAACCAAGAGATCTTGGGAAATAAGAGGAGGCAGAAAAAGACTTTCGCTGCTCGGCTCTAGGAGAGGCAGTTGATGACATGCTTCAGAGGAAGACTGTACCATGCACCAAAAGGCTGTGGCTTTGGTGTCCCCCAGGGCACATACCTAGGTTGCAGGCTGCATCCCCGCTCAGGGCAGCCAATCGATGTTTCTCTCTCACACCCATCTCTCTCTCTCTCTCTCTCTCTCTCTCTCCTTTTCTCTCTCTTCCTTCCCCTCTCTCTAAAAATCAATAAGCATATCCTCAGGTGAGGGTTAAAAAAATAATAATAATAAAAGAGAAAGAAAAGGGCTGTAGCATTGCTCACTCTGCTGGACAACCATAGGAAAGCTGCTCATCCTACCAGTTTCCATAGCTATAAAAGTAGAGATACTAAAAACACCTTATTTTTCATTTTTCAAAAGTAATAAGTGAATTAATAAATTATACGCGGGATGAGACTGTCTAGAAGCCTAGGACGTAGTTGCGGTATGTGTAGTTGTCATTATTCATGGTAGAAAATAAGGATGGGCAGTGGGTAAGAAGTTACTGGAGAGAGATCCAGAGTGTCACTGGCAGCCTCCTGAGCAAGCTGTCCCCAGGCTCTCCTGTTTCCTCTTACTTGAGACATTGGAGGGAGGGTTGGCTCCCGGGAAGCACCGCGTTGGACTTGAGGGAAGACGAGTATCTCAGAAACAGGGGAGAGGGAGGCCCTGGAAGTGCTGCAGGTACTCAGGGTGGGAGCTGCCTGGGCCTCAGAGGGATTTGGGCCACAGCTCCCAGTGAGGACAGCTTCTGTGTGGCATGAGCAGTCTGGCTTTGGTCAGCTGGGTGTGTGCAGAGGTTCTATGCCATCATCTCTGAGCAGAAGTTAATTGCCATCTCAGGGCTCCACTGCGGCTTTCCCCCCTTTACCGTGAGGATGGCGTGGCCCAGATGAGGCTTCGCCTTCAGCCTGGATCACATACTGAGGAAGGTACGTGGAGCGGAGACGCAGTAAACTTCACACAACATAAAGCAAATAGGGCGCTAACATCAGGGGGAGCTGAGCACGGGGGAATGAAAACCCTCTGTGGTAGTTTTGCAAAGTCACTGATCATTGGAGAAACGCAAATCAGATTAAAATGAGATATCTCCTCACCTAGCCGGTGTGGCTCAGCGGTGGAGCATCGACCTGTAATCCAGGAACTTGGGTTCGATTCCCGGTCAGGGCTTGTGCCCGGGTTGCGGGCTCGATCCCCAGTTGGGGGGCGTGCAGGAGGCAGCCGATCAATGACTCTCTCATCATTGATGTTTCTCTCTCTCTCTCTCCCTCTCCCCTTTCCTCTCTCTGAAGTCAATAAAGACATATTTTTTAAAAAATGAGATATCACTTCGCACCCTTGAGGATGGTTACTATTTTTTTTTAAAAAAGTGCTGAAACCTTTGTGCACTGTTGATGGAATAAAAAATTGTGCAGCCACTGTGGAAAGCAGTATGGCAGTTCCTCAAACATAAAATAAAATTACCGTATGATCCAGTAATCCCACTTCTGGGTGTACATCCAAGAGAGCTGAAAGTAGGATCTCAAAAATATATTCGCACACCCATGTTCATTGCAGCATTGTCCTCAATGCCCAAAAGGTAGGACCAACCTAATGTCCGCTGATGAGCGAATGGCTAAGCAAAACCTGGGACATTCATACAATGGGATATTATTTAGCCTTACAAAGAAAGGCAATTCTGTCCCATGCTGTACCATGGATAAATCTTGAGGACATTATGCTAAGTGAAATAAGGCAGCAACAGAAAAAGAAATATGCTATGATTCAATGCATGTGAGGTAGTCAAATTTATAGGAACAGAAAGTAGAATGGTGGTTGCCAGGCGCTGTGAGGAGGGGGAAATGGGGAGTTGTTGCTTAATGGAATTAGAGGTTCAGGGTTGCAAGATGAAAAACTTCTGAAGATTCATTGCACAACAGTGTTAATATACTTAACACTCCTGAACTGTACACTTAAACATGGTAAATAGGATCAATTTTATATTCTGTGTTTTTATTTAGCACAGTTTTTAAAACTTAGACAAGGTTTTTAAAAATGAGACGAGGCCACATAGAAGTAAATTTTATAGCTTCCAAATAAAAGATGGTGCTACTTCTAAAAACTGAACAATTTATCCCTGACACACCCATGTACCTGGTGGAGTAGGGGCAATAGAATTACAATAATTACTCTCATTGGGAGACAGCCAGCAGGGACTGATTACAGCAGTTCTGAAATACTGCTGGGTAGGCATTGTGAAATCCTGTTCTCCAAGTAGGATAGTTAAAGCCTTTTTCAGTCTTGGCTTCTGATTTTCTCAGCAACAGAGTTCTCTTGGAAATGACTACTAAGACTTTTCTGAAAATACCTCCCTGTGTGTAGTCCTTGCCTCTGTCCCGTGTCTCTCTGAGGCTGAGGATTCCTGGCTTGAATGGGACTGACACACTCTAACCTGCTCTCTTCCTGAAGCCGCCTGTCCAACTGCAGGTTTCATGGGTACGTTGTTGTTTAAAACCTTTTAAATATTCCATCTCACTGCTTGGGGTGGTGAAACAGTTGGATTTTTGAGCTCTACAAGGTCCTAAATGTCTGGCCTTCATAGTCCCTTGCACTCCTGCTTGTAAATGAACTCAATCTAGGTTAGAACAAAGGACACTAAGAAAGCCCAACCAGAGGTTGCAGAACTGGCTGGCAACTCCAGCATCCTGAACGTGAGAGAATGGGGAGCATAGGACCCCACACTCCCCTGTGCATCTGGATCTCCTGGAGAACTTATAAAATGGACCAATGGGAAGAGGAGCCGTCCCTCATTTCAACATCCCAAATAAGAATCCTCGGGGCTGTACTGGTGTTTTGAAAGGAACTTGGGTGATTTTAATGCACAGAAAACTTAGGAACTACTTAATGCACAAAATAAACCCATAATCTTTGGGCCCACCAATGAAAGGTGATTTTCACAAGGTTATCTCAGATTTTATACACCAAACCAGACCCAGGTCTCAAACACTGGGTCACAGTGCCCAGCTACCTATTGTAAACTTTTGCCTGGTCCCTAGCTGTGGTCGTCTGAATAATGATCCCTTCCCAAGGAGGCCCACATCCTAACCCAAGCCCTGGAAACTGATATGTTACCTGACATGGCAAAAGGAACTTTACAGATGTGATTAATTTAGGGCTCTTGAGATGGTGAGATTATCCTGAATTATCCAGACAGGCCCAGTATAATCACAAATGTTCTTATAAGGTGGAGGGAGGAGGGTAAGAATCAGAGACAAGATGTAATGACAGGAGCAGAGGAGATGAGAGGAGAGGGAGGGAGGGCGGGAAAGAAGGAGGGAGGGAGTGAGACAGAGAGAGAGAGAGAGGGAGAGAGAGAGAGAGAATTTAAAAAGGCTTTGAAGATGGGGGAAGGGGGCCATGAGCTAAGGAGTGCAGGAAGCCTCTATAATTGGAAAAGTCAAGAAAATGAATTCTGCCTTAGAGTCTCCAGAAAGACTTCTGACCTCCAGAAGTGAAGATAATATGTTTGTGTTGCTTTAAGCCATCAATTTTATAATAATTTGCTAGAGTTGCAATACGAAACGAATACAGATTTTTGCAATTGTAAGTATGGTCCTGCTGTAACAAATAGTAAAACATTTAGAAGTGGCTTTGAAATGTGACGAAGATCAGAGGCTGGAAGAATTTTTGAAGTGACAGCAAAAGCCCAGATTTCCTGGAATAGACTGTTGGCAGCCACACGGTGTAAATACACCATCCCTGGCGTTCCCTCCTACAGCAGGGCCTGCCGCCAATGCTTGTGCTCACGTTTCACCATGCAAGGAGCAAGGAATCCCATGCTTAGCTGGATTCAAGATTTCCTGAAAATAAACAGATGCGGCTTGAAAAGGGAGTGTGAACAGATTATTTGGGGGTTTGAGCACGTGGATCACGCCTGTCTTGGCCTCCCCTCCTTCCAGACCCCGCACCCCAACCTGCTGCCGTTAGAGGACCTGCTGCTCAGTTCACTATATGGTGCTCTCCCATTGGTTTGCACTCCACTCCCTTTAGCCTCTTGGCATCCAGGGCAGTTGGAGATGGACTCCAGACCGGTGATTAAGGCTGTAGACTGCAGGAGAGGGAAAGGGGCAGCGGGGGCCGTGGGACCTGGCATGAGGGTCAGTGAGTTCTATACACAGCTGCCAGGAAATTCTCTGCTGACCCATGTATCAGGGCACTTTGGAAAGTGTTCCTTGAAGCTTCGATGGAATCCCTCAGGGCAAGCAGAATCTCCTCTCTTGCTCTCCAGCTCCAGCTGATAGAGATTAAAGTTTTCCAAGAGACACGCTCTCAGATCTTAAACCCAGGTCCCACCGGGTTGCTGTTTGTAGCACAGGATCATCGCTATTTTGTTTATGGAGACTCAGAATACCCAACCTGCCCTAAGGAACAGTGAGTCAGTGTGGGTTCTGCAGTTAGAACCCAAGTGCCCTTCTTCCAGCCAGGGCTCTCCCCAGCACCTCATGCTGTGAAGGTTCTGCCTGGCCTAGCTTGACCCAGCAGCCATCTCTCCATCAGGTCGGGAAGGTCAGTAGCATGCAAAATTGATTCAGTTGGGTAAGATATCTGCTTTTCTTAGAGCAGGAATTGTCTGTACCCACATGGATCAGATACCCCCCAGGTAGGTCAAATTCCATGCAAGGGAATATAGACTTTAGGTGGGCATGCAGGTTAAAGAGGCCCATCCATGTAAATGGATGATCCTGGCCTCCTGGGATTGGGATGGGGGGAGAGTGATGGGGAGAAGTACATTCTGGTTTCAGGGAAGCTAACCCCTTAAAATGTAGGTTGAAGAAGGGGTTTTTGTATCTTAAGTCAAGGGTCCTTCGCCTTCATCTACAACACTCACCATTTCACCCTGCCTACTCACATTTCCCCAAGGCTGACTCTTTGGCTCCATAGTCAAGCCCTCATCATTTCTTGCCTGGACCATGGCAGTGGTAGCCTCTCCCTTGTCCCTACTTCTCCGGATGTGCATGAAGCCACCAAGGTACATTCCCTGCAACTCACCTCTGAACCTCTCTGAACATGGCATATCCTTCCGTGGGCCAAATATTTTCAACACCTCCTTTTAACCTCTGAAGGGGAGCACTAACCACCTCGACATTCAAAATCCTTTTCAGCCGTCCTTTCTAAACTTGCCCATCACTTGACACAGACATGGACCCCAGTTGGAACCTGACTGGTTTTCTCCCTCTTTGATGTATATGCCATCATTTTTTTTTTTTTTTTTTTTACCTCTAGGTATTTGCTTATACACCTCCTTTTCTCAATAATTTTGTAATTTTGTAAGAAAAAACCCCGTCATTTATCAAGGATAAATTCAAGTCATACCGTCTATAGGAACTTCTAATCTAATCGTCTCATCGATGGTCATTAAATCTCTCCCTGGTTTCCTAAGGTCTGCAGTGTCTGTACTGCTCCAGGTTAGAGGATTAATCAAAGGGGGAGAGATTTGGGGCAGTTGCAATAGATTATGGGAGAGACTGTGGGCTGGGCTCAGGGGCTGTAAGAAAAGAGATGGAGGTGGGGCTCTTGCTAAAAGAGTGACAAGGGTAGTTGGGACCTGGGAAGATGGTATTGGGGGCTGGAGCGGTAGGGGTAGGATGCCCGATTGGATCTTGCCTTAAAGATTTTTCCATAGGCGCTCAGATGTGCCCACCCAGTGGAAAAGACCAGGGCAACCCACACTCTCATTCTGTCAAAACATGAGCCCTGTTCTCTGAAACCTTGCCCCTCCCTCACCATCAAGCAAATACTCAGCTTTTAAATTTCCTCCAAGAAAACACCCAAAGTCAGGTTTTATACAAAAATATATATATTGCTCAATAGTTACATCATGTACATCTCCACAGTAACATTTTTAGCAATGCTTTAGAATCTAAAACAACACGTGTTTGCATTAATGATTTTTGCAAAGACCCTCATGCCATTTCAAGGGTGGAATCAAACTTCACAGAGGAAAGCAATTTGCCTAAGTTCCCATGTCTATGGAACACTAGTATTCATGAGAGATAAACTTAAAACATCAATAACTTAAATAAGATTAACATTACTTAAGACGTCATGTTGCATATCAATAAACAAAGTTCAGATTCTTTCAAAATACAATAAAATAATATCAGAGGGCATTTAGGGAAGGTAGGAAGGTAATAAATTAGGTGCCTATGCTTGGGTTGTGGAGAGAGTGTTCAAAGGCTTTGGAGTTTGGGTCTTCTTGTTTAGGAGCTCCATGGATTCCTGAACCCAGCTCTCCTTGGGGTCAGCACAGATATCCTTGGACAGTTTGGTCTTGAAGCTGTGGGAAGAGAGGGCACAGTTAGATGGAGTTCCACTGAGATGTCAGCGTAGGACTGCAGCTCATTCTGACCTAAGAAGCTACCATGAGAACTAACTAAGTGGGAGAAGGGGACCCAGGACAAGCTGCTCCTCTAGCTGTCCCAGTTGAAGTCATCCTGGCTTCTCGCTAAAGAAACTGGGATAGTCTGAATAAGCACCCAGATGGAGAGTGATGTGGGGAGTTACTTTTTCCCTTGTGGCCTCAGTTTTCCTACTGGGCCCCTTTGGGTATTGGATTAAATGGCCTAACTCTCTGACGCTAAGGTTCGAGGCTCCCCTTTCTCTGAGGAAGAACTGGACCGGTGAGGGCTGGTGTGTTCAACTCACATCACAGCTTCTTTGGGACACTTGCTGCTGGTGACTCTTCTGTAGCTCACCAGCCTCGCCATTGGGATCTTCCTATTGGTGAATGTATAGCAGCAGGTGACTGGGGAAATAATTGCATCTAGAAATAAAACAAAAATAAAAGCATTTTAGAGTGGACTAAATTCTTCTGATCTTAATCAGAGTGGAAAAAGTAGTTAGGAGAAGGCAGAGGGAAATCAGGAGTAGAACCCATTTAATTCCAATACTTCCGCTGATACCGCAGAGCTAGAATGTCATACTGACTCAGTTTCCTATGCTGTAAAATGGGTATACAGCATTGCTAACAGAGGGAAGGGGGAGCTGTTGAAATTACATAATTCCTGGAAGTGTCATTAGCAGGAGATAATAATGCAAACGATCATGGTCAGGGAAGTCCAGGGACCCCAGCTGTGAGTCCCCCTTTAGGCTCCAATCTATGCCTGGTCCTGAGTTTCCTGATATCCACCCCTCTGCAGAGCCATGTCTCTGGAAGCTGAACTGAATGAAGCACAGCCCAGATTCTGTGTCTCCTCTCCCCTTCACTGTATCTGCACGCCCACCACCGAAGGCCCTCTTTCTATCTGTGATCACCCCAGCCCCCAGACACTGCTGAAAGGACCTGAGGGGATAACTGCACTGAGGGCGTGTTTCCAGAGCTGGAATCCTGGAAGGAGCTGGATTTGGGGTCCACAGCTGGATTTCTCACCCTGGCTCTGGCCGGGACACCTGTGTGATCAGTCTCCCTCCTTCCCCTGTGGATCCCGCTTCTGCTCTAATGGCCCAGAGATGAGGTGATGTGCTTCCAAGGGCAGGAGGGGGGCCTCACCTGGCTGAGAGAGCACCTGGGTGGCGAGGGCGATCACCAGGATCAGCAGGCACAGGAGCACCGAGAAGACCTTCATGCTGCAGGCTGGGGATAGAGCTTCAGGTGAGAGCTGCTGCTGTGCGAGCTGGAGCTGGTCTCAGCCTCTGCTGCTGGGGCCCGCTCGCCGGCCCTTTATTGGAAACCGGGTGGGCGGAGCGACACCGGGGCTGGGCAGCATCCTGGGGAGTGACGGAGTGAAATCCGAATGTGCTGAGGCAAGTGGAGCACTCGGCCCGTTTCCGGGAAGGAGGAGACGGAAGCAGTGGGCTTGGACCGGGCACTTTTGGGTGGTGGTGGGGGGGGGGGTGTGGCGGGGGGGGGGTGGACAGGGCACAGTTCTATTCAAAGTGACTACAGACAGGATCCAAGTGGATCGTTCTTAAGGATTCTGCTTTCTCTGAAGTGAAAACTCTGCATAAAATAACGGAAGCAAGGGAGAGGAGGTCGAGGGGGAAGCGAAAGCATCTTAGGGCCGGCCCCTGGCCCACCTTCCATCACCCGGGGCTTCAACCAGGAGGGGCCCTGAAGTCTTGGCAGACTCCCCCACAGCGTGTTAAATCCACCTGTTCTTTAACATGCAGGAGGGGGACTGAAGCTTAGCAGAACTAGGATTTTGTAATCACAGAAGTGAATTCTAAGAGCCACTGGATTCTTAGAAGAAGCCATGAAATTAGTGCTGCAAATAATAATAATAATAATAATAATAATAATAATAATAAATAATAATTCATGTGATACTCACACAGTGCTTGCTCTGTGCCAGGGAGATTCTAAACCCTTTACAGGTACTGATCTCTCCACTCTCCAACTCTATCATGTAGGTCTTAATTCCCATTTTATAGATCAGACAACCGAGGCACAGAGGGGTTAAGAAACGTGCCCAAGTTCCCCTCGAGCAGAGCCCCGTGGCTGTGCTGTCGCCACCATAACAGACTTCTGGATGAAATGTGGGCATGTCCTCCAACTGGCTGCCTGGTTATCCAGCTGGGTTCCCCCCTAACCTCAGCACCTTCCAAACCAGGGGGCAACTAACGAGGAGTTGAGAAACATTCCTTGCGGTGAAGTCACTCTGCCTCTGGAGCCTGTGGTTAGCACAGTGGGCAGCAGTGGGCAAGAAGTGTGCCCCCTGCGATGGCGGCTGCTACTTCCACTCCTTCCTGCATCCAGGGAGCACGAGTGAGCTGAGGGACAGTATTGTGGGAATTAAAATGCCTGCTTTTGTCCTGCAGCTCTGCCTCCGATTTCCTCAGAGACCACAGAATCATAGTAATTAAAAACCCCAAAGACCTCAGAACTCATTTCAACAATCTCTTTCCTTTGACAAATATGATAGGATTCCTTGGGGCTTGTTCATGGCTGAGAAGAGCCTGGGACTCGGGCTTCTGGAGCCCCCCCATTCCACTGCTTTATGCTTCTGAGCCTCGCTTTGCCTCTGCCCAGTGGGCATGGAAGGAGCTGGTGACTTTTCTTTATTAGAGGGTCATGGAGACAATGTCTATAAGATGCATGGCACTTCTGGAAGACACACCTGCCAACCTCTGCATTTGTAATAAGAAACGGGTTATATTGAAACAATGACTGTGTCCAGTCCATAGTTAGTGGTCAATAAGGGCAAAGCAAAGGGATAGCTGGTGTTACTGAGTGCTTGCTGGAGGCCAGGACAGCCGAGGGCTCTCCAGCATCATCACATGCATCCTCCAAACAATACAGCCTTCTTTGGTTGAAACTAAAGTTCAGGAACTTGTCCGGGATCTCCCAGGCAATAGCAGGTGGGCCCGAGATTTGCGTCCAAGATGCCTTCATTCCAGAATTCCTGCTCCCAGGCACTAGGCTTAATGTCTCCTGATGGACCTTGGTTTCCTAGGAGACCTTGAGAGCAGAGAATCTACAGGGAGACCATTCCAGACTCTTGGGTTTCATTCCAAAAAGACAGAATGAATGGGGAACTAATCAATGTGTGCACTGCTTTGCTTATACCTCTCTCGGACCCTTATTTTGGTTCTGCCTGAATCTTCCTAGCCAAGCCACTCTCCTGCCCATGCTGAAAGCTCTGTGGCTCGGGGCTCTGGCAATGACTCAATTTACTCTTCTTGGGTGAGTAAAATCTTTCAGGAATGGAAACTGCAACTTCACGAGTCATTCTGGACTATCTCACTTGACTTCCAAGAAATTATTCCTCATGGAAATGGAACTGCTCTCTAGCCAATACACAGTGTCCTTTCCTTTTCCATGGACTCAGAGGATTTTGTCCTATTTCCCCTTGGAATCCAGTCATTCCTTGGTTCTTGTCTAGGTTAACAAGTTTAAAGATGTGAGATCTTTGAACTGTGCAGGCCCACTTACGTATTTTTAAAAAAAATAAATACCATAAATGTATTTTCTTCTCTTTATGTTTTCTTAATAACACATTCTGTTTGCTACCTTACTTTACTGTAAGAATACAGTATCTAATACACAGAACATACAAAATGTGTGTTAACTGCTTATGTTATCAGTGAGGCTTCCGGTCAACAGTAGGCTATTGGTAGTAGTTAAGATTTGGGGGAGTCAAAAGTTATATGAGAATTTCCAACTGCGTGGGTGGGGGTGGGCGCCCCAATCCCTGCGCTGCTCAAGGGTGGGCTGTGTGTTCAGCAACGTGGCTGTTCCTCCTCGTATCCCAGAGGCAGAGGCCCGTGAAGATCACATGCTTCAACCTCCCTCTTCCATGTGAGGAAACCATATTCCAGGGGGCAGACCACTTAGCCCCTGGTTAACTGAAAAGCACGCTGATTTCCTGAGTGCTTAGACTTCAGAGCAGGCAGAGCTGTGTCCCTGTTCAGAGAGGAATCATCGTTTTGGGGAAGTGGCCTGCTCACCGCACGTGTCAGATGATGAAGAGATCGGAGTTGAAAGTGTCTGATTCAGAAGAGAAAGTTTCTGGAAGGTGAGAGCCTTCTCCCTCCCACTTGCGCTCCGCTCAGCTGGGAGGCTGTCACGGCGTGGGGGAAATGGGTGGAAATTCCCACTCTGAGGCAGCTCTGGAAGTTCCCGGATCCCGTGGAGGCCAGGGCCTGCCAAGCCTGCATTCCGGGCTCTGCGCCTGGAGCGAGGGACTCTCACGTGGCCAGGATTGGGCCCCTGCCTGGCTGGGGGGTGGGGATAAAAGGGGGAAAAAGCCCCGGAACGGGGGAGGCAAGGTCAAGGTTTACTAGCTCCTCAGAATCTTCGATTCCCCTGGGGACCTCTCCCCATTAAGTCATAGATGAGACATGGAGAATTTCCTTTTGATGAATAATATTTTTTCCTTTCTCCTAGTGGGTTAACCCTGCTCTAAACTGGCATCTTCCCCGTGGGCCTTTGTCACCACCCAAACTCCCACTCAGTGTCAGGGGTAAAGGAAAGAGGAACTAAGAGTGAGCTTTCTAGAACTATCAGAACCCGGTACCTACCCCCCTGCCCTGGCCCTTTCCACACCCCTGGCCTGTGCTTGCTGATGCTTCTAGTGAGACCCATCGGGTCCTTCCAGAGCCTCCCCCAGCCTCTCCCCTCCCTCCTCCAGGTTAGCTCTGAGCTCCAGGTAGGCCAGCACCTGTTTCCCCCAACTCTGCCATCCTTTCTTTCCCCAAGGACTGGAAATCCATTCTTTACTCTTGCACAGATATGAACAAGACCTTAGAGATCATCTTCCCACTTCACTGATGGGGAGACTGAGGCCAGGAAAGAGTCAGTGACAGGCTTGAGGTAAGTTGAAGATGCATGGCAGGGCCTGGGGGGATTTGCTCATTCCTGGGTCCTCAGGACCGCACTCTGTCTGATATACTAGCTCCTTATATAACACTCATACAGTCAACATCTCCTCTGTGCAGAGACCAAGGTAGGGGGCCTTGTGGGGAAGGGGTGAACCAAGTGTGCAGCATGCTTTCCAGAAAAGATGACAAGGATTCCATGAGAAACAGGGCTGACTTTATGAATGAGCCTGAAGTGCTCACCCCAAGCTTTGGGATTTCCTGTGCCCTGGGTGGATCAGCCCCAGGTCCACCTTCTTGGAGCAGCCAGGAATACGGGAGGGGGCAGTGGTGGGAGAGCCTATGGGAAGAGAAGGAAAGTCTCCTGCAATGGCCTGGGTGGCTGGGGGTGGGGGTGGGCAGTGGTGTCAGCTAAGTGGGGGCTTGTCACTTGGGCTGTTTTCTGGGCCAGCCCTCACGGACCAGAGCCTGAGCCCTATGATGAAGGGGCTGCTGTGGGCGAGGGTGAACTCTAAGTACACTGTTAGGGTAATGACAATGTCAGACGCTCTCCAGCTCCCCCGATGAACTGCATCCAAGGGTAGCACAGTTGGAGGGAAGCCACCTTCCTCACTTGGGGCTTGCATTGCCCAACGTGGCCTGAGCAGTGAGATGAGGGGTCACAGGGACTGGTGCCCACACCTGAGGTGCCTTGTGAAGGTGCTGCGCTGGGGGAGTCTTAGGGAAACAGAGATCATGATCAGCTTGTGGTAGAGACAGAGAAACAGTCTCAACAGCCTTTCATTGAATATTTGTCTGAACATCTGTGCTGAGGGCACCTGAGGAAATCACAGGTGACACACAGAATCATTGCAATAGCCAGAGGGATGCAGAGCTGTGAGAACCCCAGCTAAGGGGCTCAGGGAAGCCTTCGTGGTGGTGCATTTAAGAAGGGCTCAAGGGTTGGCAGATTTTGAGCCTTCGGTGATCATTGGATGGTGGAGGGGTGCACTTTGGAGCAAACTTTCAGAGACTGCAGATTTTAAAGTGCTTAGACATCCCCTTGGGAGCTTGTTAAAGCACAGATTTGGGTTTAGCAGGTCTTGGGTGGATATGATCCTGTGTTTTTAACCAGCTCCAAGGTGATGCTGATGAAACTGGTCCAGGGTCCCCTTAGAACAACTTTAGAAGTGCTCAGAATGGGAAATGCTGGTTGGATGTGGGAAGGAGTGAGCAGATCATTTTGTTTAGACTGGGGTTCTTGGCTAGGCTCCAGGAACCATCTGAGATTGTCTTGTATATTTACATGATTGTGGATTTTTCTGGAGAGAGGGTTCACTGGTTCCATCAGATAAGCAAAGGTATCCATGACCTCCAGATAACTAGAGAGTTATTAAAGCTCTCAGACACAGAGAGTTCTGGTCTTCACCCCAGACCCAATGAACCACAACCTGTAACTTTACTATGTAAAGCTATATTTTATTTAAGCTTTCTCCCCATCTTCAGTTGACCACCAGTGCGTGTTTGGGCATCCCTGGGCTAAAGTGTAGGGTACATGATGTAGAGGCTGTGCTGGCCAGGGTGGGTGGTGAGAAAGTCTAAGAGAAGAGGGGAGAGAAAGAGGAGGCAACCTGGAGTCATGGAAAGAGCCCCAGACAGTGTCAGAACAGTAGGGCCAGAGGCCTGGCTCTTCCTCTGCCTAGCTGTGTGGCCTTGCACAAGTCACTTGACCTCTCTGGGCCTCTTCTGCGAAGAGTGAGTAGTAAGACAGCTGTTTCTAACACTGTCATGCGACTTGTATGAAATAATAAACCAAGGGTGCTTTGTAAGCAATGTGCAAACAGCTGTGTCACTTTAAGAGCCTGAGCAAACTACAGTCCCCAGGCAATTTCAGGGCACACATGCCAGTTCCAAGGAGCACATTCATAGGTCCCCAGTGCACAGCCCAAGCCCCCACTCTTACTTCTTGCTGTGAAAGTTTATTGAGCATCTATAGTATACAGTGCAGTGAGGTTTAGGTTTCCTAAGCTCCTTCTCATCTCTGTTCTCTCGTCCACTGTGGGCAGAGAGAGAGAGAGCCTTTGAGGTCTAACAAAAAAATCAAAGGATCAGAGATGGCAGCCCCAGAATCAAATTAGGGCCTGTGCCCCTCACACAGCAGCCAGCTCTCACCCGACATTTCCATTCTGACCGTCCCTCTGCTTCTAGAACTCTCCACGCTCCATCTCTCCTCATGGCCCTTGCCCATACTAGATGCCAGCACCAGGTACAGTGCCTTTCACATAGAAGGTCCTCAAAAAACATTATTTGAACCTATGAATAGTCCAAGAATTTCAAGTCATTTCCCCCAGATATCTGAATTGTGGGATGGTTTAACAGCAGTCAGGGAAGTGAGTAGAGAAGCAAGACTTTTGGTTTGCCAAGTTCCCCACTACTTCTATTTGGAGACAAGATAGGGGCAGTGCTAGGGGGACAGTGTGGGGCAGAAAGTGATTTTCAGAGACCCATGGATCCTTCTTTGCCAATGACCTGTTTCTCCCTCTTCATTGCAAAATGCTGCATACTGAAAATGGGAAACTTCAGCTGCCCAGAATAGCTCTTTCTTTGCTAGATGATTTCAGCTGGCTTCCTGAGAGAGCCCCAGGTTGCAAAGCACTGGCTCCATTCAAAAGCATTTACTATAAATTCGAGTCTGAGAGAGAGAAGAGAGTCTGGATGAGAGTACAGATGGCATTTGTCTGGGGGGAAGGGGAGAAGTTGGGAGAAATGGTTTTGCAAAGTGCACATACCTCTTCTTACTTACATGCAAGGATTTTAAAACAAAGCACTACCAAAGGATTCAACCCTGCATCTTTTCATGGCTAAAAATATAGCTCAGGTAATGAGAGAAACTTGGAAAGCACACTACTGTCCTTGGAGCTGTTCTGAATGGGGCAGGAACAGCAGGCATGCAGGGGTTGGACACGATCAATCTGGGGCAGGGATTGTCTGTGCGGTTCACACCTGCATCCCCAGCGCCACCACCTAGTATTAGGCACAGAACAAATATATGGTGAATGAATGGTTTAGGGGGAAAAATCAGAGCCAGAAAGTGCCATAGAGACCCCAGAGTGGAGAATCCCTGCCCTGCTTGTTTTAAAGTGTGGAAAAGAAATTTGTCTAGGATTCTATCGCACTCATAAATCAGTACAGACAATCCGTGTTTGTATATGTGTGCCTACTGTGGGAAGTGCCTGGTGACACATCTTGACATTTTCCAGGGAGGCTGCCAGCTACATTTTTCTGTGGAGGAAACAGTTCTTTTAGAGAAATTGTAATGAGGCAGTGGAAGTAGGCACTTGCTGTAAACAGGTTCTTATTGTCCTGGGAGAAGGGGGGAAGCACCACTGGTGACCAAAAGGAAACATTGTCCCTCCTGACACCCTTTGTTACACAGAGCTGGACACAGGGAAGGAAATGGTCAAATGGACATTTTCTTAAAAACCAACAGACCTCCTAAGGGGAGAGAAGTTGAGGTCCCTTCTTTAGAGTCCTAAATTATTAGACACTCTCTGAGAGTCTGGGGGGTGTCTCACTAGATTGGTGGCCTGAGGTCCAAGCCTGGCCTAGAAGTCAGGGGGTGAGGGCTGGGGTGGGAAGACCTCCTGGACCCTCCATGCAGATGCAGTAGTCATGCCTTCAGGACAATAGCCAAACCTGTGGGTTGAAACTGAAGATGCTGCAACTTTGAGACCCCAAGGGTGGCACTGTGGCCGAGACTGTGGGGGAGCATCATTAGAGCAAGGAACAGGGAATAGCTTTGGGTGGCATGGGGTCAGTTATCCACCATTACCCCTCTGGGAAGTGACAGAGCAATGGCAGCCAGGAGGCCTGGCTGGTGATCTGTGGGTCAGATCACCCTGCTGTCACTTTGGTGGAATGAGTAGGTCCCCAAGGTTCTCGGGCACCATGAGGAAGCTGAGAGAAGGCACTCACCCACAATTGATTAGATGTCCTTCTAATCTGGATAGCCTGGGGTGCTAGTTATTAACCGAACATAATAACAGGAATGAAGCGCCTGTACCCTGCGGGAGCAGAGGGACTGTAGCAGCTACATGCACGCGTTTCTCTATTGCGGACAGGTCACCGCTCCAGCGCACTAGGCACCCACTTTCGTTTCCCCACCCCGCTCCCAATACAGTCAGGATGTGCTCATATTCCAAAAAGTACAAGCTTTGCCGTCAGATAATTCCGACTCCGTGACGGTGATAAACACTAATTTTGAGTATTTCCTGAATGCCTTCGAGACCTGGGCCCAGTTCCTGAGGGAAGGTTTCAAAGCTGTGGGCCTTGCGCACCCACAATCATCATTTCTCACGTGCGCTCGGTGGCGCTTTAAACCATGTGACTCTAACAAGGGCATCGCACTGTGGGTGAGACGGGGACCTTCGTCTCCGCGTTACGGATGGGGAAGTTGAGGCTTAGAGGTTGACTTGTTCGAGGACAAGGGAGCTGGGAAGTGGAGGGGCTGCGATTGAAACCTGGTCCAAGACCAGTCTTCTTTATGCTCGGCCAGTGCTTTCATTCTTTGCTTCTCCTGGTCCTTTCCCTTCAGCCCAAAGGCTGCCTTTCGAGATCACCTCCCTCGATCCTATGAATGGAAGACTTGGGAAGGAGGTGGGAGGTTAAGGGAAGGAAGCGATTGGGGCATGTAAGTGAATTAATAAGGAAGTTTTCTAACATCCTTTGGGTCTCTCTTTAAATCATTTCATCACCACATCATTTCACCCCCTGCTCCATGGCCACTTGCTGGATTCTGTCATCAGCCTGAACTTCTCCATTTCGTGGTATTTGACTTAGTAATACATTTCTTTGACCACAGCCTCCTACTCCCTTCCTCTTCAGCAACTCTTTATCTACTGTGTCAGCTCCTCCATGTCCCTCAGTCCCTACCTGGCTTCTTTTCCTTCCCAGCCCACGTTCTCACCACCATACTGATTCACTTTTTCTGGGCTTCTGGCTCCCCTCTTGCCAGCAGCCAAACCCAGGTCATCTGCTCACCCCCCCATTCCTGGTCACTCCCAGGCCCTTACATCTCTCGTTCCAGCCTCAGGCTTCAGCACTCTCAGGAGACAATATAGTCCCCATGAAAAGCAGGGACAGTGAGACACAGAGAACAGACTGACGGTTGCCAGAAGCAAATGAGGTTAAGGGACTGGGTGAAGAAGGCAGAGGGATTGAGAAATACAGAGTGGTGGTTACAAAATAGTCATGGGGATGGAAAGCACAGCACAGAAAATATAGTCAATAATATTTTAATAACTGTGGATGATGCCAGGTGGGTACTGGAAATATCAGGCAGAATACTGTAAAGTATAGGATTGCTGAAACCGGTATGAAATAATATTGAGTGTAAACTGTCATTGAAAATAATTTTTTTTTATAAAGCCAAGGCTATGAGATAAGCACTCCCTCAGTGCTCACCCCCAGGCCCAGGTCAAAACTTAGTTCCATCTTCATGATTTTGCATCTTTTCTCTCCTGCTTTAGAAGGAGAGCTGTTCCCTCTTATGGACGGCCCCTAATCAACCTATATCCTTGATCTCCTGCAACCTCTTCCAGAACCTGGCCATCTCCATTAACTTCATGCCTCTCTTATCTCCTTCTTTCCACTCTTCCTGTTCCTTCTTCCAACCAACATGTTCAAGTCTTCATAGTTTAAAAAAATAATAATAATTAAAAAAAAGAGTATTTCTCCCAATTCCACCTTCCCTCAAGATACTCCCTTCTCTCTTTTTATTTTCATGGGAAAAATTCTTGAATGATTGATTCTCTACTTGTGGGTCTCTACATTCTCACCTACAATGAATCCCATCACTTATTGCCATTTACTTTCTACCCCCATCGTTCAACGGAAGACTGTACGGTCTCATTAGTGACCTCCTCATGGCTTCATCCGTATAAGGAATTCTTCATAACTCTGATCCAACATGAAGCCACTGCCAGGTTAACATGGTCACCACTCCCCCTTGCGGCAAATCCTGCCCTCACCCGTTGTGTCGGGGCTCTGCTCGCTTCTCTTTTACATTGTATTTACTGATTTCTCTTCTCTCTTTATCCCTAAATACTGGATTCATGCATTTATTCTTACTATTCACAAGACTTTGCAAACTGGCGGCCCATCCCTTTGGATGAAGCATATGTTCACAGGTTCCTTCTCCTGCTTCCCCACCCCCATTTCTCCCTTATCTATCCCTTGGCTCCGTTCACCTTGTTACCTTATCTGCCTGGGCCCTGCTACAGTGGGATTTGTTACCTTAGGTCTAAACCCCCTTTCCCATGGACTTCCATATGTAAGCTCTCCTTACCCACAATACTCTTTAGAGGAGCTCTAGACTGGAGTTTTGACCTGCCCACTGGGCATTTACACCTGGATATATCCCTCAGCTTCAAGAAATTCACTTCTCCTTCTTTGCATCTTTCCTTTCCCTCCCTCTATTGCTTCTTTCTGTATTTTCTTCTTTCAACCCAGATGTAATCAGCCCCAGTGGCAGGTGCAACATTTCTACCAAAGAATCGGTTTGGTTGGGTGACATGGTATACAGCTGGCGTTGAGGTTTTGTTGCGTAAGAGGCACACTATTTTCCTTTAGTTGGTTTATTTTGGGTCACTTTAGGTGGGGAGTTTATGGAGAATTTTTTGAGGAAGGATTTTAAATTTCCTCAAACCATCCCTTGATGACATCACTGTGCATGCCTGCTCCGCCAGGTAGGATGCTGATGGTGAGAAATGCAGACAAATCCTAATCCACAGTTCCCAGTCACACCACACTACTCCCAGCTCTGCTTCCTCTACAAAGAATTCAGATGCCTGCCCATCCGGTGGCCAAGCTGGAAAGCAGAGATCCATCTTTAGATTTTTCCTCCCCACATCCTTTCACATCTAGTTGGTCACTAACATCTGTCCATTGCACTTCGAAGTGTCTCATGCAATCATTTCATCATCTTAGTCCCAAATGGCCTGGCCTCAGTTTGGGTTCTGTTAAAACAGTTGAACGTGATCTCCTGCAAGAGAAACTCTACCATCCAGTCCATCCTTTATACTGATGGCAAATTTATCTATCCCAAACCACCAATTTTATCTGCTAAAAATGCTTTAGCAGCTCTCCCTCTCTACTTGATGGAGCCCATCTTCTTAGTATGGCCATCAAGAGGCCTGACGTGGGCCCAGCATGCAATTCAGGCCACATCTCACTTATGAATCACTCTTTTTAAATACCCTAAGCTGTAGGAACACAAATTGGCTTATATTTTCCAAAACATGGCCCTTGCATGCATGGTTTCCTTTGCCTGGAAAGGTAGCTGGGACTTCCCCCAAAAGTCTTTCTGTACACACCATCCTTTGTTTTCCCTTAAAAGCTTTCACTTTCTTCTTTACAAGACTTGATCACACACTGTATTTTAAGTGCTAGTCATGTGTGTCTTCACCACACTATAAGTGATGATAGGTAGGATCTACTTTTTTTTTGACTCTATTTCAGCACCTAGGATAGAGCTAGCATTCGTTCATTCATTTGCTCACCATTTATTTATTTATTCACCTGACAAGCAATAATTAAGTGCCTAGTCTGTGCTGAGCATGAGCTTTGTACTCTGCACATACTTGCTGAATGAATGAATGAATGAATCGAGAGCCTGGGAATGCTGAGAACTTGGCTAAACAAAGGGTACAAAATCTGAAAAAAAATTGACTCCTGCATTTTGGCTGTGTTTTGACTGAGAGCTGTACTGGGCATCCACCCAGCAGACTTACTCTTCCCACTGACTCATTGTAATACTTTGGCCGAGTGGTTGGCTATCTTGGGCCCTCATCTGCAAGGGGAAATGGTAAGTCTCTGAATTGTTTTATAATTCTGAGTTTTGTTTGTTCCATCACTTCTTCACTTCCGAGGCAGCTGCAGAGGAAGGAAATATCTCAGTTTTGGAAATTCCCCACTGGATGTGGTAGCAGGCCTCATGTCCCCAGGCCCAGCATTAATATCATTTCACTTCATACCCACAACAGCCCTGCAGAAGGAGTAGGTTAGGGACAATGATGCCATCATAGAGAGAGGTCAAATGACCAGCCCAAGGTCAAGGGCAAGAACATGATGGGCAAGGACTGGAAAGCAGATCTCTGGCATTAATGAACAGCCCAGTTTGAACTCTCCAATACTGCTTTGCCAAGCATTTTGGCAAAAAAGTGGATCCTGACACTCAGATTTGAAACCCAGTATGCTCAGCAGTAGGGTCTGTTTTCACATCTTGGCCAAAACCGCATCCTCCTCATTTCTGTTTCTCAGATGTGTTTTGTAATGCAATTCTTATCTTCACTGCTCTGGGCCAAGCATCCAGACTCTGGTTCCCGTTCTGCTCAATTTTTCTTGGAGATTTTTTGTTTTAAGTTCTCCATTTTTTTCTTTCTCTCACTTCATTTTCATCTCTGGAGACTTGTCAGCATCTGAACTGGCAGTTTCGGTTTTATCGGACATCCCATTTTGAAGGATGACACTTATTTTTCCAAGGGTGGCATTAGAGTCTACGTCTTCTAGGAAAAAGGAAGTCAGAAAAGCCTTTCTCTCCCCCATTATTTGCATCTTGCAAAGCAAACAGGTCTTCCACCTTTCTGGGACTGGAAAGGTGGGGGCTGCCCGATTCAGCCCCTTGAAGGAAATCAAGAGGCAAATCGGACTTTAGACCCTATTTCTCTGCTTGTGGCTTTTTCTCCATGGGGACCAGAGCTTAGGGTTCCTAACACCCTGTCAGCTTAAGAGACCACCCTTGCACCAGCAGGTCCAGCCACAGGTAAGAGGGTTGGTTGACCCGAGGTTGAGAATGGGAAGACATGGAAGAGACACGGGCACCCAAGTCATGTTGTGCAGATTGAAGATCCCACAGCATGGAGAAAACAGTGAGCTACTCAAAGCCACACAGCAAATTAGTGACCAGGGCCTGGGCTGAAACTTCGGTCTCTGGCTTCTTTTCTGGGAAGGAATCTTTCCTCTACCACAAGGTACTTGGAGTATCAGGAGCCTTTGATAAGGGATTTGCAGAATCTCTGAATATGGATTATGGATAAAACTCTTACAGCCATTGCCCTGGCCGGGTAGCTCAGTTGGTTAGAGCATTGTCCTGATACGCCAAGGTTAGGGGTTCTATCCTTGGTCAGGGCACACACAAGAATCAACCAATGAAGGCATAAGTCAGTGGAACAACAAATCTCTCTCTCGTTCCCTTTTCTCTCTCTTTCTCCCTTCCTCTCTCTCTCTCAAATTAATTTTAAAACCCCCCAAAAGCTCTTACAGTCATTCCTACTTCATACCTTTAAACTTGAAGAAGCTTCCTGGAGGGGTTATATCTCTGGGTCAGATGCTAGCCACAGACATGATTTCAGCCATCTGAAGCACTACAGAGGGAAACGGAGGCATGTTGACTGTTGATCATTCCCATGCCTGTGCTCACAGAATGGAGGACTCTCCAAGGCCAGTGAACAATCTGTGCCCAAAGAAGAGCCACACTCATGTTGCCTTCCTGATTACTCAGTTAGAGGTATGTTGCATTTTCTAGTTGATCAAGTCTATTTGTGTATTGCCTCTCATTTCTGGTCTCTACACAACCTGCTGTAATAGACGCTCTATTTTCCCATTTTACAGGTGAGAACCTAAGGTTCAGAGAAAGTAAGCACCTTGGCCAGGAAGTGGGACTAGCAAACATTAGCAGCAAAGCTCTAAATCTGGGGGGGTGGGGTTGCTATACTGCTCTCACACAGAAATCTGTAACATTAAATGTATCTGTAATAAGCATCTCCAACAGCCTTGCCTCTGTAGATCCTCACAGCAATCTTGCTAAGTCACCCTCACTGGGGTTCAGTGATTATGTGACTGAATGGGATGACACATGCAGAGCACCTTCCACTGCTGGGACAGGCCTCTTATGCCCAGACTCCCAGCAATGTAAAGAAATCCCCAACTGTGTCCCAGAGAGCCCTACATGCAGATGGCCAAGGCCAGGGCAGTGACCAGGACCTCACTTCCTGCCCAGAGCTCTAACTCCACCGGCTCCAGCTCAGTCTTTCTGAGAGAAAGGGGGATTTCTAGACTGAGTAAACTCAAGTTTCCTATCACGCTCATCTGTTTAGGGCGTCCACTTTCCCTAGAGGGAAGCTAAGACAAGATGTGATCACCAATGTTAATCAGATAGCTGCGCCACCCAGGGGGAGGTGTGAGAAGAAGATTTTACTCATTCATTCATTCACTGACTGACTCACTCACTCACTCACTCACTCACTCACTCACTCATTCATTCATCCCCTCATCCTTCGTTTTTAAAAAATATATGTTTTTATTGATTTCAGAGAGAAGAAGGGAGAGGGAGAGAGAGACAGAAACATCAATGATGAGAGTCACTGATTGGCTGCCTTCTGCACGCGCCCTACTGGAGATTATGCCCTGACTGGGAATTGAACCGTGGCCTCCCTGGTTCATAGGTCAACGCTCAACCACTGAGCAACACCAGCTGGGCCCCTGGTCCTGTAACAAACTTTTGCCAGATATCTATTCTGTGCAAGATACCCTGGAACTGATGAAACATGGTATATGACTTCAAGGAGCTGAATTTTGGCCCAGTGGAATGAACAGAAACATGGAAGTCATCCTGGGCTCCTCTATCTACCTTACACTCCAAGCCCATCCCCCTCCTCACCACCCTAATTGACGTTACTCTTCTTCTGGTTCCTAAAACACATTGCCTGGCCACTGCAAGGCTCCCAGCCGGGCCCTTAGCCCGCAGTCTCACGCCTCTAGTCCATCCTGTACCCTGATGCCAAAGCCTGAAATGCCAATGCAGTTGGTCTCTTCTCTGCTGAGAATCCTTCTCTGGCTCCCTGCTGTTCTCAGGATGAACTCCAGGTGCCTTCAGATACCCACCTGGAGCTTCTCACTACTTGGATCTTCTCTCTCCAGCTTCAACCCTCCTCCCTCGCCTCAGGCCACCCTGATTCCAGAAAGGCGAAGCTGTTTTGCAGGGACCTTCCCTTTGACTTCTTCTCCACCACGGGCACAATTCTGGGTCTTTGCACAAGCTATTTCCTTTTTCTGGAGGATCCTACCCTTCTCCTTTACTGGATCAACTTTTACTAATCCTGCAGAACCCAGACCAGAGGCCCTTTCCTTCTTTTCTACAGCATCGATGTTTTCCCTCAACAAGTGTTTACTCCACTGCAGTGATTGGTCTGGCTTGTGTCTTACATTTTTATCTGTGCATCCCTGGGTTCCTAATACATAGGTAATGCCTGGACCAAGAAAGTGTTTAACCATGTCCTACTGAATGAACACAGGAGAAATTCCAAAGAGAGAAGCAATTTATCCTTTCTGCTCTAAGATTGCTTGTCAAATGCAGCCAACTTGGTCCTCCCTCGTGGGTAGCTGGAGCTCAGAAGGAAGGAATGTGTCTGTGTCTGTTTTTCTGTAAAACAAGGGGTTGCATTCAAACCTACGGAGGCTGCAAAAAGCAGGAGCAGCTATTAGTCACTGTGGCTGGGAAAGTCCACATGCTTTCTTGTGGCTTTTCCCTGTAACACAGGTCTTTGGATGGGTTTCAAGGGAGAAAATAAGAAGCTATTTGGCCTTTCTCTCTTGCTAGCCGGCATTTCTTCATCTCTGCTCGATCGTCAGGGTTTCAGGGCAGAATCTTCCTGCTCTCCCCACTTGGGACAAACTGACAAAGCTGGAGCTTGGAGAACTACCCTTGCATACAAGTGCTGTGCTGAACCCAGGAACTGGGATCCATGCATCCGTCAATTTTTAAGTCTCTGTGAATTCTAGGAAAACCACTCACCTCCTCTGCTGGCTTCCCTCACTGTTGCCCTGTCATGGATTCAACTCATTGCAGGCAAGTGCTGGTGCTAGGAGTAGAGGAATGACAGTTATCATCAGAACTACCATTTCAAGAGCCTACAGTATGTAAGACATTTCTGCTGGATGTTTCACATGTTAATTCATGAGAATAATTAGAACTTACTACGGGACAGAGACTGGGTCTACATTAACTCATGTAACAGGCCTGCCTTGGTGAATCTCAGTTTTTGTTTTCCCAGTGGCCCTATGAACTAAGAGATAGTACCCATCTTTCCCTTTTTCAAATGAGAAATCTGAGATCTGGGAAGGTAAAGCAACTTGTTCAAGGTCATATAATCAGCTGAAATTAGAGTCTAGGACTTATGACCCCTTTATGTGTGGTCTTTCTATGATAACTTTAATAAGTGACACTCCATGACCTCTCCATCTAGCCTCCTGAGCATGGTGCAGACCAGTCTGGGTGCACCATCCTGACTCAGGAGTGTCACATGTGTAGCAGAAGCAGCTGGACACCATAATCCAATCGCTCTTGGCTCCAAACCCCTTGTCCACCAGCTCGTCATAAGGGCCTAGAATTCTCCCTTTTATGGAGTTTCTTCCAGCTAAAGTATGCCCCAATTTTGGCACTCTACCATTCCACTACCATTCTCTTATGCTGTATATGTAGTGGTTTTCCTTAAAATGACTTCTTTTTGCTTAAATTCATCTTGAAAAGTAACATTATACAACTGCTATAAATTTGAGAGCAATATTGCTTGCTCTAAGTACAATAAAAACAAACACTGCTTTTCAATTTGAACTTGATGCAGCTGTCTGCCTGGTGTTTTGAGCCTTCAGTTTACTCTCTCATTGGGGGGGGAGAGAGAGAGGTATGGTGAGGGATGGAGATTGGCAAGGATGGAAGCTGGTTGAATCAGAAAGATTAAAAGATAACTAAAAAGGAGTGCTTTTCTCTTCTAGATTTATTGCTGTTCAAAGTCCTGGTCTAGGGTAACAATGGATTCGGCTATCATGCCTTACACATTAACCACCATGGGGTAGCTCATAGAGTGACTCTCACCTAGTAACACCCGATGGGACTCAGTGAGGCCTCTGAGCACTGACACATTTTGTTGAGAGCAGCTGAGGTTCAGCCAGATGACCTGGGCCTTGTCAGGTGAGTGGCCCAGGCAGAGTTTGTGGGAAAAATGAAGTGAAGGCAGGGTGTCCTTTGAGTGCCAAGGTCATGATAATAGGTGATAGGGAAGCCCCAAGAAAGGCTTGGCTCACTCCTGTTCTGCCCAGCCGGGGCTCTGAGAAGACCTTGAGGGATTGGGGAAAGGGGAGTTGGCTGCTGTCCCCTAGAAGAACTTGGAGAAAGAGGAGCCTTGTTGGAGGCCCTCTGGGTGACTAGGCAGGGATTCCCCTATATGCTGCCCATTTCACAAAAGAGAAGGGAAACTTCCTAGAAAACCATGTGAGATGTGCTGAGAGTGGGGCAGGAAAGGTGATGAAAGGGCACTGGGAGCAGTGAGTGGAGGAGGGTCAGCCTCTGGGTAGGAGAGGAGATGCCAGCACATGCTGACAGGTCCCACCTGCTGGGCATGGAGGCAGGGCCTAAGGCTTTGTAGGTGGCGCTCATGCACCCATGTCACTTTGGCCTCCCTCTTACTCTAATAGGTGCCCACCCACTGGAGCACCTGCAATGGCTTGCTTCACACTCTTGGGGTGGGGGGACTCCCAAAGGACTGGGGTCCGGATGGGCGCAGTCTGGGAAGAGGGAGAGATGTGGTTTCATAAGGTGGCCTGGAAAGAAGTCCCACAGTGACCTGCCCAGAAGTGACCTGCCCCAGAGCTCAGAGGACAGGCCTGTTAAAAGAGTTCAGCCTGCCTTTTAGGACAATGAACATAGCTGGGATTTTCCCAATTTCAAAGTGTGGGAGGAAATTCCAGGCTTTCTCTTGGAGACTTAGACCATGAAGAGAATCTGGCCCCCTGGAGAGGTAGGAGGGACATGCCAGAAGAAGCAGGCTTTGGCATGGATGCCCAGCCCAGGCTCCTTGAGTAATTAATGAGGAGAGGGTAGCAGAGCAGGGACCACCAGGGAGGTGGCTGTAGCTGTTGTTCTCAGCCACCGGCTCAGCGGGGTGAGGGGTGATTGTGTAGATAGATGTGGGGTCATCTTTCCTGGTGTCGCCTCACTTTGTCCCTTGGCTTGGACTTATCTCTCCCTGCAGAGAGCCTAGCCAAGGATGTTTGTAAGAAATGACCTTAGAAGACGAGTCCTGCCATGCTGGTCACATAATGTTCCGGGGGAATCCCCTCCCCATATCTCCCATTCCCCTCACGCAGCACCCAGTGTGCAGCTGTGCGTGAGCTGGAGTCCAGGAAGCTGAGACTTAGAAACAGAGCCTGTCCCTTACCTAGAGAGGGAGGGCCCCAAGAATATTGGTGTCAGCTCCCAGGGTGTGTGTGTGTGTGTGTGTGTGTGTGGCGGGAGGGGAGAAAGAGGGAAAGGATAACACACAGTCACTAATGCTTGTCATCTGGGACAGGCTGTGATTACTGGCACAGGGGAAGTCCTGAGGTCTATGTTCTGAAGGGGAACCTCATGTCCACGTGCAGTGGTCAATACAAAGAGACAGAGGCGCATGCTGGGGAAGTGTACCCACTGCGGGAGGAAGAAAGGTCACGACATAGAAAACACTGGACCCATCAGCTTGGGCACCTCTCTCCTGCCCCAAGCCCTTCTGCAGGTGTCAGCAACCAGGAGGGACCTGGGACATAGGGGCAGCCACCCTCGTGCTTCCCCGAGTGCCCGGTGCAGACCAGAGCTTCCGAGCCCTGAACTGAATTGAACCACAGGAGGTGGAAGCCAAGGCTTCAGGATGAGCGAGTTGGCCGACCGCGGTTTAATTTGCTTTCATTCACTGGGATGCGCTTCAACCCATCGCTCATTTAGCGAGTCCCGTGCTATGCTGGGCTCTGCAAGGAGGTGAAGCATTAGCCAAGGGCTAGAGATGAACAAGGACGGTAATTCCAGCTTCATTTCAGTCAATACCTTTTGTTAAGTGTGTCACAAAATGTGACTTTTATGCTTCTATAAGACCTTCATGTGAATAAATTCAAATCCAAAACAAACAAGTAAGATGTGGAGGGTTTTGTTTTGCTTTGTTTTGTATTTTCTTTTTCTTTTATTGAATAGCCCAAGAGTTTTTTCTTGTACTAAAACAACACCACTTTGCAAAAGGCATACAAAACTACAATGTGAAAAAAGGACTGCTCCAAGCCCAATACCCAACGGCAGCTTCTAAAACACAAGCTATTCAGGTGAGACATCGGTCACTTACATCCCTCTTGTTCAACAAAGACCATTCCAGAAGTCAGTTGGCTCCCCAAAACCATGCTCCCAAAGGTAGAGAGGCTTCTCCCAAACTTCCACTGGGGCACTCTGGGGCCAGGAAGCAACCTCAGAAACAGACCACCATGCATTTGAAAGTGGCTGCTGGCCTTCCAGAGCCACAGACAGCCCTTTACCATCCTCCCCTCCCCACTTTCCAACCCACAGAGAACAGGCACCTGCTGCCCTGGGCAGAGTTCTGGAGGAGGCTGGTCCTTCTTCCAGGCTAGGCTTAAGGGCTTCTGAGGTTGCCCACAAGACTATGGGTTGGAGACCTTTCGCACACTGGAGGCTGCACCTGGAATCCCCTTGGAGGTGCCAAGTCCAGCTGGGGCAAAATCCATCATGATCCAAAAGCAGAGCTCCTGGAAGCTCCTTTAAAACCCTAGGAAGCTAAGCCACCTTCTGGGGCACTGGGTGAGTCCCAGCAGTCCTCCCAGTAAGAACTTCAGTAAGGCCCAGTTTCTGGGAAAGGGATCTGATTCATGTCAGGCTGGCAGGGGGCCCAAGGGTGGCTGCCAAGTCAGCAAACTCCTGGAGTTGCATGAGGATAGGTTTGCATGGCTCTAGTAGAACTTCCAACTTTTCAGCCAGGGATTGAGATGAGAGGGAGCTGGGAAAGAGGGAGCGGTACGGTTCTCACTCCAGAGGTGCCTGGCATGGCCTTGAGGAAAGATTCCAAGGTCGAAGACACCTGGGTGGAGAACAAGTTCACAGCCAGGATCCTAAGCCGGCCCCAGGCTAGGACCCATTTCCCTGTGTCTTGGAGAAATATTTCTGATCTGTGGGAATGGGGTGCTGCAGAGTCCATTACAGAGCAAAGGCAGAGGAAACAAAGAAGTCCCTGTGAGGACAGAAAGGTCTCTCCCTCAGAGGAAAGGGTCCAGAGGGCTTTGAGACAGAGAATCTAGAGGCCAAGCTCTTTAAATTTCTCAAGGTCACAGCACTGAGAGTGGGAGGAGGGATGTCACCTAGCATCAGTATATATCTAATCTCTCTATCATCTCTATCTATCTCTATCTCTATCTCTATCTCTATCTCTATCTCTATCTCTATCTCTATCTCTATCTCTATCTCTATCTCTCTCTCTCTCTCTATCTCTATCTCTCTCTCTCTCTCTCTCTCTCTCTCTCTATCTCTATCTCTATCTCTATCTCTATCTCTATCTCTATCTCTAATCTCTTACCTATACCTATATCATCTATACCTATATATTTAACTTGAGCACTGTTATTCAGACACATTTAAAAAACCCTTCAGTGATAGAACAGATACCCCCAGTAGTCCATCCAATGGGACAGAGATCTGAAGATGGGTCCACTTTCTTTCCTAACTGGAACCTTCCTACTACTGGTGAGAACTGCTCCTAAAAGTGACTCTTGGGACCCTTGTGAATCTGCCCTGGGTAAGAAGTGGAGTCATTTACAGCACATGTAGGTTATGTTTCACACAAAGATGTTAGGTTTCTGTCTTTCTGGCCATCGCTTCTCCCCTCCCCTTCTTGAGATGAGAAATCTGGGTGTTGGAGGTTATGGTCGTTGGGGTCACATTTGATTCGGTGCAAAGACAAGAAGATAATGGCCCTCACGAGGGCTCTGGCTTGTAGCAGGTTTCCCGAACCCCGTGCAGTGAGAGCACACGCCGCCTGCCGCGATTGCAGGTGGAGCACCGCTTGGCCGGGGGACAGCTAGAGAGAGCGGTGAGCCGGTGATTGGCCTGCGGGCCACTGGCACGCCCTGGGGGACCCACCCAAGGTGCCCGCTGCCCCGGACTGCACTTCCAGCCTCCAACCCCTTTGTCCCCTGACCCCTGGGCAAGCCCAAGGCCCAGTCTGTTTGGGCCCAAGAGCCCTAAGGACTTGCATTGTGACAGTGGAGGAGAGACGGTCCCTGGGTGTACGGAGGCTGGTCACCAGCGCGGTGAGAGCAGACGGTCTGGACTCCTGCATGAAACACTTCCACACCCCCATCCATCAGCGACAGCACAACTATGCTCCCGTTTTCCCCCAGAAAGCCGCTTCCCAGGAGGGGCTCCAGAGAGGTCCCCAAGAAGAGGCTCTGGGAAGAGATGCCCAGAGGAAAAGGGAGGCGAGGCTCAGGAAGTGGCTGTGAGCCCCCTGCCCACAGAAGGCCGGGCTCCCCAGCCCTGCCGCCCCCAACCCGTCAGCTCTGACACTGAGGGCGTGACCTCCATTCAAGGTTCTTGGCCCTGCGGGACCGGGTGCCCACCCAGCCAGCTGCTCCAAGGCCCCCCAGGTGGTGATGCTGAGCAAGGCCTTGGAGTACTTGCAGCCCTGGTGGGCGAGAAGAAGGTGACTATGGAGACGAGGCAGCTCCAAGGCGGCCGCAGCAACTGCAGAAGAGAATCAAGTACCTCAGTGGCTACCCACTGACCAAAAGGCCTGGCTGCTCTGTCTTACAAAGACCCAAGCTTATTTTTTAACCTTTCCTCTCCTCCTTAGTAATTTGCACATTTTGGTCTGGACAGTCGGCCCCGGGATGCTTTGCAGCTGGTGCACTCCATGAGGGCTCTCCTTGGAAACCTGGAAGCCCAGCTCCCCCTCTCCCCCGACTCCCCAGAACGCTGTGTCTGCTCCGGCGCCTTTGGCTTCTCAGGCAGGCAGCTGGCTGAGGGGCCTCAGGATCTGCCCAGCTCACTAGCTCTGAAGACAAGCCCTGTGCTGTACTTTACATTCCTGTGACGATTCTGCAACTACTAATTTGTGCTTTTTAATCCCTTCACCTTTTCACCCAGTCCCCTAAGCCCCCTCCCCTCTGGCAACCATCAGTCTGTTCTCTGTGTCCATGAGTCTGTTTCTACTTTGGTTGTTCCTTTATTTTGTTCTTTAGATTCCACATAAAAGTGAAATCACATGGTAATTGCCTTTTTCTGTCTGACTTACTTCTCTTAGCATAATACCCTCCAGGTCCACCCCGGCTATCACAAATGATAAGATTTCATTCTTTTTCATGACCGAGTAGTATTCCATTGTATAAATGTATGTAACACAACTTTTCATCTGAGATATGGAGGGTTTTGGATGAAGGGAAGAGAAGAGAGTGGGACTCGAGTTTACTGAGCATTGTCTTGTTAGGTGTGAGACATTTTATCTGCAGTATTTCATTTAATCCTTGCAGTACTCATATTAAGTGTGTCCTGCTATTGCTCATTTTTACAGATGAGAAACCTAATGCTCAATGACGTTAAATGACTTTCCCGGGAGGATCAGTCGAATAAGTGATATATTTGAGGTGTGGTCCTGAGATTGCTTCAATGTAAAGCCATGACTGTCTCCCCTCTACCACACTTCCTCCCAAGACATCCTACAGACTGACCCCTTAACCAGAACACTCTATACAGCCCAACTGCAATTCCATTTTAAGGATGGGTAGCTCAGAACCATAGAAGCATGGGTAATAATGCTTTTAATTCGCCCAGTGTCAGAGATTGAGCCATGAACAGTGAAAGAAATTAGATTCTATCATTGGGAACAGAGGGTGGAAAAACAAGCACCCTGCCTCATGCTTTGTGTTGTTACCACCCACGGCAGAAATTCAAGAATTTTTTCTTTTTCTTGATTTTGTAATGCAAGTTTCAAGGCTATAGCCACCTCTAACCTAAAGCCTATATCTATGTACTCATTTCTCCATTTCTTCTGACTTTCTGGGTGTGGCTTAGTTTGCTTACTTCCAGATGCCTGTGACTACCTAAAAATAACCAGGTCACAGGAGCAAACTTAACCTCAAACCAGATCATGGGGTCTGTAGGACACAACTTCTTTTTCACACTGATGATTCACTCATTTAGCTACAAGTTGGAAACTTGTAGCTAATTTCCATATAGCCCAGTTATTATATCTGGGACAGTGGAGGTTGGGGTTAGGTGAAAATAAGTAGTAACTTACTTTCCGCCTATATCCATATAGCCCAGTTATTATATCTTTTCACATCTTGAAGATAGTTCCTTATGATTGAGTTGAATCTTATAAACTGAATGTGGAAAATAAAGCACTTGACATTCCTTCTTTCATTCACTCATTGATTTGGCAAATATTTTATTGAGTGCCTGTTATGCCCTTGGTCAAGCCCTTGCCCTCAAGGTGCTCAGGGTCTGTGGGCCCCCAACAACATGTTATATTTCAGTGTATATCTGCTGCAATGGGAGTTTGCTCAGAGCATTCAGGTTTTCCAAAGGAAGGAGACTTGAGTTTTGAATTTTCAGAACCTGGACACTGCCTTTGCCATGTAAGAGGGGTTTACCACCCGACTCGTTTCATTCTTTTGAACTAGGAAGACCTTAAGGTACCACCACACCCTCCCCAGTGAGCCAGAAACAGGTAGGGAGTTGGGACAGGTCTATGTGTAAGTTAGGACAGGGTGGGAGGATTATTCTTCTTGGACTGAAATGGGACTGTCAGTGTAGGCTTCTTTGGCTTCACAGGAAGGGCAATTTCTGTGGGCAGGAGGCCAATTTCTTTCAGTCTGGAGAATCAGGCTTACTCCCCAAAACGGGTATGTTACTACTTACTTTCACCTAACCCCAACCTCCACACTGTCCCAGGGCTTGGGCTCTGACTCGGAAATGACAGACAAGATGATAGATATGAAAGCAAAGCTGAATCATCTCTGAGCTTGGTTGTTTTGATAGATAAAATACCTTGTAGGCATCCAAACTTCTAACCTGGTTTTCAAACAGCTTATCCAAGTGCTATGAGATTGAGCTCATATTCCAGAAACTGACGTTCCCATCTGCAAGAAAGGACATGTCACCATGACTGCCTATGAAGAAGGGTGTGCTCAGACTTCAGTTTTTCATATGACAAGAAAGAATGAGAGCCGAGGTTGACAAGAGGGTAATTCGTGATGGGAGAACATTATGGCTATCTGTTGTCTTTTACACGACTCTTTGGGCCACAAAAATGCACTTCCATTCCTGTGTCCAGGTCTGACCCCTTTCACAAAACTCCAGTTTTTCAGAATTAAATGAAGACTTTCTAAAAATGTTGATTCCTGGCCTCCTCCATCAAGATCCGTTAGATCCAGGTATTAGTCAGCGGTGGCTAACTTTACAACCAACCGCCCCATAGTTACAATGACTGAGCAAGATAAGCATTTGTTTTTCATGCCTTGACCCAGTCTGGATCAGTGAGGATGGAGATCTCTATCTCACTCAGTCATTCCGGGCCCCCTGCTTGGTGGTTTTAATTCCCTATGACCTCACAGTCCTTTACTGGGTCTTTTGTGTTCATTCCCCAGATAAGGAAATAAAGTGAGGGTGTGGAGAAAACACACTTGCTCTTAATTGCTGCAGAAAAGAGATCACTGTGTTAATTCCACTCACATTCCCATCAGCAAGAACTAGTCTCATGGCCCCCTGCAAAGGCCTGGGAAACGTAGTCTAGCTGTGTGCCCAGAAGGGAAAGGGAACGTGAAGAATTAGCCAGTCTCAATCATAACCTGGGATGGGAACATAAGTGCATATTGGTTACACAAATCCTTGGGAATTGTAACAAAGATGGCCTGGAGCTTATTTTGTTGAGAAACACCCATCTACAGGCACCTGTCTGGGTAATAACAGGTGGGTGTTAATCCACTTTCAGATCATGGAAACTGGCTTGTCAGGGCAGAAATATAAATGCACAAAGCAAACGCCTACTCTCGCCTATTGTTTCCTTGTCTGTAGCCATAGCTTCCAAGGCTGCGGCTCAGGTCTACCAATCCACACCTCAGGGACTGAAGGACTCCACACAGCTCTCCAGGGCTCAGGTTCTTCATGTATAAAGTGGGGATGTGAACAAGTTACATCAAATAAGCTGGTTGAAGTGCCTATTACAGAGCCTGACACACATTAGGTGTATAATAAATGTTAAAAGGTATCTTTTAATACTTAATGGAGGGTGGTCAAAAGGTACAAACTTCTAATTATAAGTATTTAGCAGAGACTGGGCTTCTAAGGTTTCAGGGGAATGATGGGATCCATAATCCAGGGACGGAGTAGACCCTTGTTACTTAAAGTGTGGTCCACAGACCAGCAACCTTGTCATCTCTTGGAGTGTGTTAGAAATGTAGAATCTCAGGTTCCACTGCCGGTCTACTGACTCAGAGTCCACCCTTTAACAAGGATGGCAGGGGACCCCCTCATTTAATAAGATATGCATTTAAAGGTGTCAGATTACTTGGGATAGAGGTCATCTGCAACCACTGAGTCTGCATTTGACAGAGACACAGTGAAGGCAGAGTGTGAGGGGTGGTGGCTAGCACAGATGGCCTGGAAGAGAACTGATGATGAAAATCATCCTGGGAAGGTGCAGTTTCCATGACCTCACAGGCCTGTTGGCTGTCCTTGACCCCCTCTCCTTTGTCTTTCATCCAGGTGTTTGGTCTATACCTTTGTTAGGACTTCCCTTCTATGTTTCTTAAAAAAGATGTCTCTTCTGGGCATTTTTGAGGTTGAGGGATCATCAAGGACAGATGTGGGCCCAAGAAGTTAGACATGGACTGAGTGTTGGAGTTTTATAGCCTAATTGGTCATGCCAGGCACTCTCAAGACAATGCAGCTCAAAGAAGTTATTATGGGGGCGGTGCATGTTGCTATGGTGATGGAAGATTGAAAACAAATTGGACAAGATGCTGAAATAATGGGGAAGAAAACCACCACAGTACGCATTCTTTGAATTGCGTGTAAAGAAGTCATAGCCCGCTTTCATGCGACTGGAAGAGAGCATAAGTCAGCAACTGCAATGATAATACATTTGTGATCTCTGTCTCTCTCTCAAGTTATCTAAATCCTAATAACTAAAATAAAAGCAAACAAAATAGTAGGCTTTCATTTGTGTAGAGCCTTACAATTCCATAACACTTTTCAGCCATTCTTTTATTCAGCCAGTGTTTGTTGAACATATGCTGTGTATCAGAAACTGGGTCAGGTGCTGGGGTTATAATAGGGAACAAAACAGATATAGGCACTTCCCTCTGTGAAACTTATGCTGACATAGTTTACACTATAGTGGGCTTGGTTAAGATTTATTGAACATTTACTATGTGCCAGTCACTGTGCCAAGCACAGTAGCCCCAAGGAATCCTCATAATAATTCTCTGAGGTTGGCACCTTTATTTTCCCCTTTACTCAGACAGGTTGAACAGGAGTACCAAGGCTCCAAAATTCAGGTGACTTGCCCAAAGAGATCTACATAGTTGTTGGTGTGCCAAACCAGAGTCCAAGTTCATGACTCTGAGGTGCTCATCATGGATGATACGCTTGAGCTGCACATATTCTGACAATGACAATAGCAATGATTCGGGAAGGCTGAGTAGGAGGCTGGAGACAGAGAACAGCCCTGTGGAAGACAGGAAGTGGGGGCTGAGTAAGCTGGAGGAGGTGATGAAAAGATTGTGCCCCATGGGGAGGGGATCCTTGATGGAATTAAGAGCTGAGGGCCTGCAAGTGAAGACTGCCTCTGAGAAATGACAAACGTTGCCCATGGTGGCTGGAGCGTGACATCTGCAGGCACTGCGGATGGAAAGGTAGGACTGGAGCAGATTGTGAAGGGACTTGAATGGCACCCCAAGGGATTAGTCCTTCGTCCTTTGGGCAACAGGGAACTATCAACACATGGTAGAGCGATAAGCCGATTTCTGTTTAAATAAGATCACGCCCTCAGCAGAATGAACATGAATTCGGCCCAGTTTGGCAAGGATGGAGAGCAGTAATGAAAAAGATGAAAAAATGGGTTAGAAAGTCATTGCTGTACTTGTTCCCAATCTCCCCGCCCTGTTTTATGGTGAGCTAACCACTTCTCAAACCACCGCTTCTCAAATGTTTATTTGAGTCCCCAGGAAACCTGTTAAAATGCAGATTCTGATGAGCCTGCACTTCTAACTCTATCTCAGGTGATACAGATGCTGTTCTCTGGGGACTACATTGGGTTCAGCAAGACGCAGAGACCCATGACAACCAGCATAGGGACATAGGGCACCTCCTAGATGTCTTCAACTTTGCTGGGCCCCTTGCACTGCACACTCATTCAGTGCTCTCAACAAGAGCTAAGGCTGTTGAGGTTGTTATCCCAGCTTTCCCGACAAAGGAGCTGGATCTCAGAGGGGTGAAGTCGCTTGTTCAAGGCACAGACATGTTAGTCCAGTCTCTCGGAATCTTTTTCTTTGCCATAGAGAACAAACAAAATGCAATCAGGGAGTCCATGAACTTCTCATTAAATTTAAATTCTTTCTTCAGAAACCTAGTCACCACATAATGACCACGAGAAAGTTTCAACCATTACTCACACCCAGAAAGGAAGGAAGAAGCCGTTTTCTCCATCTGTCTCGTGACCAAGCTGGGTGCCTGTGAGGAACAGGCCTGTGTGATGCTAGGAAAGATGGGGAAGTGCACCAGATCCGTGGAGCCAGCGTCTCTCATGCTAATGTCTGATATAGCATCTTGGTCTTGGTGCAGTGGGGATGCGGTGGGAAAGCAGCAGCCATGATAGGCTGTGGTGGGCAAGAAGCCTTTTGTTTCTCTGTGTAAGATCTTTTGGTTGGGGACAAGGCCTGGCTGGCGGCCCAGGAATGTCTCATTTTTTTAACTGTGGGAGATTCCAGGATGCAGGGAGCGCTCCAGTTATACTAACAAATTGACTATTGCAACATCCATGCCTGGGGTTTCCCACTTCCTCTGGCCAGATCTGTAAAGCTAATCAAAGGTTATAGAGATGGCAGTGATCAGGGTCCAGGCTGAAAAATCCCACAGGAGCAGCAAGAGGCAGAGGCTGAGGAAGACTCCGACTGTCTCCCTCTCACATCCAAGAGAGGCCCCCCATCATTATTTGTGCTGGTCTAGCCAGGAAGGGAGCCGAAGTAGACTTGGCCCACAGGATGATGCTTGAGGAGTGAATCTTCGGGGTCCAGTAGCTGGGCTGGCAGAGCAGGCTTTTGTATGTGAACCACCAGCCACAGAATCACCTAGTGCTTCTTAAAGGTGCTCAGCCTCACTCTGGACCTAAGGAACTGGAATTTGGGGAGTGAGGGTAGATATTCATTTTTAACAAATTTGCAAGGGGATTCCTATGCATTTCAAAGTTTGGGAACTACTCATAACCTCCATTAGAGAAATGGGAACACGGACAATCAAGGAAAAGAGCATAGGCTCCAGAATCAGATAAACCCAGGTTTGGGCCCCATCCCTGGAGCTATTAGCTGTGTGATTTTGTGCAAATCACTTGACCTCAATGATTACCATCTGCAAATGGGTTTATGATGCTCTCTGCAGAGGGTTGTTGTGAGCATCCCGTAGACATTAGGTTTGCAATTCCTGCTACATGTCTGGTGTCCAATAAATGTTTATGGACTTAAATTCAGCATCTCTCAGACCCTAGTCTTGTTTTTGTTGAAATAACCTCAGGTGCTCATCTACTGAGGACATTAACCATTGGTGGATGGTAGGACATGGGAGACAGGAGGAACATGGATGATGTAGTAGAATTTTTTGTTTAAATATATCTTTATTGATTTCAGAGAGAGGAAAGGAGAGGGAGAGAGAGAAAGAAACATCAATGATGAGAGAGTCATTGATCGAGCCCACAACCTGGGCATGTGCCCTGACCCGGAATCGAACCTCTATCTCCTGCATCCTAGGTTGACCCTCAACCACTGAGCCACACCCGGCCGGGCAGTAGGATTTATTTTCATATTTTCCCACATATAGTTTTGAGATGGATGTAAAAATCAGAAACTGAGCTGCCTGGGACATGTTCTGACTCTAACAAGATGCATTTTAACAGGAATAGAAAAGATATTGACCTTATACTTCACAAATTTAAGTGCAAACATGAGGCCCTGTATAGTCTCACAATGTGGCATAGCTAACAGAAAAGTGAAGATGACCTTGAACTGCATTACTAAAAGTATAAACTTTAGAATGAGGTAGTGAGAGATGAACTCTCTATGCTTGTCAGAACAGCCTTAAGACCTCCCCACACTGTGGGTGGGAGTATAGGAGAGTAGGTCTTACCTTTAGAGGAGAGGAAATAAGGTGGTAAAAGAAGTCAAGACCATATGTTTGAGAAGATATTTGGGAACTAGAGAGGCTTAACCTAAATAAAAACAATGAAATTGCTGTGTGTAATGATCTGAAAGTACATGTTTAGGAAGTGCGTAGAAGGAGCAGAATTAGGAAAAATAAGTGGAAACTGCAGAGACACAGACTTCAGTTCCTTATACAGAAGAATTTCAATAATAGCTGCCATTCATGAGTTCCTCTGTCAAGTACATCAAAATGCTTTATGTCATCAGTCCTCCAATGACCTTGCCAAGAAAGCATTCACTTTTACATTTCTTCAGATGAGGAAACAGATTCAGCAAGAGGAAGTGACTTGGCAGTCACACAAATCAGGAAGGGTGATCTTGCTCCGCTGTGCTGGGCTGCCTGACAAATACAGAAGCTTGAAAATGGAATGTGTTGCCTTGATGGTGAGTTCTCTGTCACTGAAGGTGATCGTTTGTCAAGAATTCCACGGAATGGATTTAATAAAAACAGTTTAGTTGAACCTAAGATTTTAGTTGAGTCTAAGATCTTAGACTCTGGAATCATATGCCACCTTAGTAACTCATTTGCTGAGATTTTTCTTTTGCTGTTTCATAGACCTACTACACTCTAAGTGCTTGTCATGGGGCCAGGTATCTGTTAGTGAGGGCCCCAAAAATGAAGCTTTTATAACAGGCTGGTGTCACTTGTGATGACCTTGAAGGTCCCCCAGTCCCAAGAATACACAGGCAGTTGCCTCCTGCTTATTACACATGGGACTAGCCTTCCTTCCTCCATCCTTGAGATTCCTTGGAATCAGCTTTGACTTTAAGTATCTGCTCTCAAGTATTTGACAACTCCCAAGAGCTCACTCACCCTGTAATCTCAAACTTAGTGTAAAGGGTTTCCATGCTGGGTTAAAGCCCATGGATATTGCAGGGGTATTGCATCTTATAGTAGAAAGAGCATACTTTGGGTTTGAATCTACTGCTCCTCACTACTTGATGAAGATTTTATGCAAATCACTGAATACCTCTGAGCTTCATTTTACACATTATGGAATGGGATTAAAACACTTCGAAAAACTATGCAGACTCTTGAAGGCCAGGCATATGCATAGAACTGTACATGCTCAGGAAAGACCCGAAAAAACCGTAAGCTCTCACCTCTGGCTAACCTTGAGGCACTGAGCAAGCAAGAAGTGAAAACTAAGGTGGAGCTGTAAAGACCTAGCTGATGTTGAAGGTATACTCCAACACACACAGAGGCCCCTTTGGCCAAGACTGGGAGACTTATTGTTTCCAGGCTTCTAAGGGAATCTCTGTCCAATCGCTGTTTACCAACTAGGTTAACTGAGGAGATATTTCAGTGGCCGCACATAAAAAAAATGCAGACTTTCTAGAATTAGTTCAGAATGGTCACTAAACAAACAAATAAAAAATAATAACAAAGCTTGGGGAGGAAGGAGAATCTGATCTTCAGAGTTGCCACATTATATTATTTAAAAATTACAGTTTCCAGCCAAAATTATGAGACATGAAAAGAAATGAAAATGTAGCACATATATGGGGTGGGGGGTGGAGAGGATCAACATAAACTATCCTTGAGGAAGCCCAGATATAGGATTTACTAGACAGACTTTAAATTAGCTATTTTCAATATGTTTAAAAACTAAACAAAATGTCTAAAGAACTAAAGGAAAAAATGGGAATGGTGTCTCATTAAAAGGAGAATATCAATAAAGATATAGAAATTATTTAAAAAACTAAATAGAAATTATGAAGTTGAAAATGACAATAACTGGAATAAAAATTTACTAGAAAAGTTCAACAGCAGATTTGAGCAGAGGGGAAAAAAATCAGAAAACGCAAAGACAGGTAAATTGAAACTAATCATTCTGAGGAACAGAAGAAAAAACAATAAACAGAACTTTGAAACTTGTGGAACACCATTGTATATGGGGAGAGAGAGGAGAGACATGGAGAAGAAATATTTAAATAAATAATGGTTTAAAAATCCCCAAATATGATGAAAAGCTTTAATCTACACATTCAAAAAGCTCAACAAACTCCAAGTAGGATAAACTTCACAAGATCCACATCAAAACACATCATAATCAAACTGTCAAAAGCCAAAGCCAATGAGATAATTTAAAAGCAGCAAGAGAGCCCTGGAGGGGTAGCTCATTTGGTTTTAGCATTGTCCCGTACATCAAAATGTTGCTGTTCAATTCCTAGTCAGGGCACGTACCTAGGTTGCAGGTTAGATTCCTGGTCGGGGCATGTACGGGAGGCAACCGATCAATGTTTCTCTCTCATGTAGATGTTTCTCTCTCTCTCTCTCTCTCTCTCTCTCTCTCTCTCTCTCTCCCTTTCTCTTTCTAAAAATCAGTAAAAACATATACTCAGGTGAGGGTTAAAAAAAAAAAGCAACGAGAGAAAAGAAATTCATCACATATAAAAAAAGATCCTCAATAACATTAAAGGCTCGTTTATCATCAAAAACTACACAAGCCAGAAGGAAGTGACATGATTTATTTAAAATGCTGAAAGCAAAAACTATCAATCAAGAGTTCTATATTGGTCAAAACTATCCTTCAAAAGTGAAGGAGAAAGTAACACATTCTCAGGTTTGAAAAAACAGACTTTACTGCTAGCAAACCTGTCCTAGAAAAAATGCTAGAGAGTCCTTCAGGCTGAAATCAAAGACACTAGGCAGAAACAAGAATTCACATGAAGAAATAAAGAGCACCAGTAAATGTAACTAGGTAGGCCAATATAAAAGACAGTATGAATGTATTATTTATTTGTATTTTTCCTTTTTGTATTTTGTTTATATTTTTTATTTCTATTTTTCTCCTGTCTGCTTTAAGAGACAATTCTACAAAGCAATAACAATGACTATGTGATGACAGACACACAATGTATAAAGATGTGACTTGTATGACAATACTAGCAAAACAAAGGAGGGTTAAGAAATGAAGTTATATAGAAACAAGATTTTTGTATATTATTGAAATTAATTAATATTAATCCAAACTAGATTGTTATAAATCAAGATGTTAATTGTAATCCCCAAAGCATTCACTAAGAAGATAGATTTAAAAAAGAAGAATAAAGAAAAGACAAGGGAATTTGAATGGGGCATTTATTTAACACAAAAGAGTGTATAGAGGGATAGAAATATTTAAAAAATGACATAAAACAGAAAAAAATTACCCAATGGCAGAATTAAATTCTATCTCATCAGTAATTACATCAAATATTAATGGATTAAACACTAATTCAAAGGTTGGATTTGGCCAGACGGGTTAGAAAAACACGTAGCAAAATGTCACCTATGGCACGTGAAATGTCCAGAAGAGACAAATCAGTAGACGGAAAGTAAATCAGTGTCACCAGATGCTGGGAACAGGGAAAATGACAACTAATGGATGTGGGATTACATTTTAGAGTGACGAAGTATTCTGGTATTAAATAGAGGGGATGGTTGTACAACTTTGTAAATGCACCAAAGCAACTGAATTGTATAGTTACCAAAGATGAATATTAGGGTGTGAATTGTATCTTAGTTTTTGAAAAAGTTATTAGGTAATGTATGTAGAGATCTACATCCCTGAATATTACTTGGCACATAAGTGGTATTCAGTGAATGTTTATTTTTTCAAGACGTCAATCTCACTGCTTACGTCTAAAAGTCTCTGCCAGGGGGCGTGAGCTTACTGGATTGGGAAATCAAGTTTATAATCTCAGTTTCCTGAAACCCTGATGTCCCATTGGCCTTAGATTCACTTTCATGGTTTGCAGGCAGACACCAGATCGTCGGAGCTGGAAATCGCTCAACCATTCTGTAGTTATTTTCCAATCCTCAACTAGCATGCCTGGGAGAAGGCGTAACATGCCCAGGCCAAGACCGGCAGCCGAGCTCCTGCCTGGCCCTGGAGCATCTGTTCAACTTTGTCGTCTTTCCTTCTCTGCCCCCCGCCTCCTCTGCCAGGATCCCTCACGGCCCTGTCCAGAGCGGACACAGGCGGTGTGACCAGGGCTGAGCGACACAGAGAGTCGGCGGGGTCTGTGTCTTTGAAAATGTGTGTGTGTGTTGCCCTGGCCTGTGTTGCTCAATGGTTAGAGCATCGGCCCATGCACCGAGGGTTAGGGGGCTCGATTCCCGGTCAAGGGCACGTCCCTGGGTTGCAGGTTCAATCCCCAGCCCTGTCGGGGGATGTACAGGAGGCAACTGATCTGTGTGTCTCTCTCACATGGATGTTTCTCTCTCCCTCTCCCCGCTCCCTCCCTTCCACTCTCTCTAAAAATTGATGGAAATACCAAGAAGATGAAGAGGAGGAGGGGGAGTGTGTAGTGGCCCAGAAGGGGGGAAAAAGTGCTACCAAAAACGAACCGCTGCCGTTCTCCAGCTCACTGGGGAGGAAGAAGCCCGCTGCTCCACGAGGGAGAACACTTGAGGCTCTCTGCTGTTCAGCAGTGTCGGGTCTCCAGGCCTCATCGGCAAGGGAAGCGTTGGAAATAAAGAGCTCATTATTTCCCTCCTCTTTGCTATCCTGTTTTTATTTTCTTTGGATAAATACCCAGGAGTGGATTGCTGGGTCCCATGGTAGTTCAATCTTTAATTTTTTGAGGAGCCTTCATATTATTTTCCATAATGACTGGACCAGTTTACATTCCTCCCAACAGCACACAAGGTTCTCTTTTCTCGAGGCCTCAGGGACAACTGTCATCTCTGATCTTTTGGGTGAGAGCTGTTCTAAAGGGTGGGAGGAAGCAGCTCACGACAGTTTTGATTTGCATTTTCCTGAGGATCGGTGATAATGAGGAACCTTTCATGTACCTATCGGCCCAAAGCACAAGCGGCAACAGCAAAAATTACTACGTGGTCCCACATCAAACTCAAAAACTTCTGCACGGCCAGAGAAACCAGCAAAGAAATGAAAAGACAACTATGCAATGGGAGAAAATATTTGCAAATTATATATCTGAAAAGGGGCTAATACTCAAAATGTATAAAGAACTCATACAATTCAGTAACAAAAAACCCCAAGCCGAAGGGTGTGGGTAGGGGGAGGGCATAGAGGGCGTAAGTGCAGATGGGGAAAATAAAGTAAAAGAAAAATTACACCTAAAAATTTTTAAAATAAAAACATTAAAAAAGAATAATAATAAAATCCAATTATAAAAGATATATATATTTTTTTCTGGAGAGATGGTCTGTTTTGGTTAAAGCTGTGGAAAAGATTAAAAGGATGAGGGATGTGAAGAGGCATTTTTCCAAAGAAGAGCTCGCTTCTTGATGTAAGAACCTGGAAAGGGAACTTCTTTTCTCAGCGAAGACTTTTACCAGAGAGGCATTTTCTCTTTCCACCCGTGGGTGTGAGGGCTGGGAGGGGGGCAGAGGGCAGGGGGAACGGAAGACAGGACCAGGTTCAGAGGATGAGCCCATAGCGCTGGGGCAGGTGGGGGTCTCAGGTGACTGCTGACCCAGGCACTGACCTGAAATGCAAGGTTCGGCGGCCTGTTCCTCTGCACGCTGGTGCCCAGAACCTTCGCAGAGCAGGTGGGACAACGCAGCCTGAGTGAGCTGGAGGGGCGCGGAGGGGGTGCGGTGGAGGTTGAGGCCATGTCTGAGCTGCAGGAGAGGGAGAGAGGTCAGGGGTGGGTGGAGGGAAGGCTCAGAACCACCTGGAGAATGTCTCGCCCTTGGGGGTGCTGATCCTGGGAGGTGGCCAGGCCTCTCTCATGTGTGACAGTCATGGCAGATAGTCAAGCAAAGGTGATCGCTGGAGGCTGGCTAACGCAGGCTGGGGTACTGGATTCTTAGGAAAGGGGAAAGGACACAGGCGGGGACTCAGCAGTCTGGGACCAGTGGGTTTAATGAGCTCATCCAAGGGAACGGCACTGACACATCGTGGGACTTCAGTAAATCCTGGGTGAATCCGGGCAGGGGAGCCAAGACTGTAGAACGGTGAGATGAAATGATGGGGAAAGAGGGCCCAGAGCAAAGGACTGGCCGAGTATGAGGGGGCCGACTAAGGACAGATGGGGGCTCAGTATCAGGTGAGGGTGGAGGTGGATTAGTGTCAGGGCCTGATCCGTGCTCTTGTGAAGGGACAGTGCTCAATGCCAGGCACCAGGGGAGGCTCAGTACCCAGGAAGGACGGACTTGTGCCCAGGATTGGGACAATAAAGCACAGTGATGGGGAGGACTCGGTGCCCAGAGAGGGGACATAAGTGCCAGAGTGGGGAGCTAGTTCCAGGGACAACCAATCCCTAGAGGAGAGGTTAGGTGGTCAAATTCCTGGGGGAGCTGTGACCCGGAGAGTGCAGGCTAGGGCCAGGAATGGCCAGGGAATAACCTTCCATGGGGGCTAAGAAGTTCTGGGACCTGGCCACCTATTCCGTTTGCCACACTCCCCCTACTCCTTGCTTCAGCCTCCCATCCCCCACAGCAACCTCTCCTCACTTGGCACATGGCAGGGTTGGACCACGTGCAGGGACCTGCAGGAGTAGACACGAAGCCCCACAGGGGCACAGAGAGCTGGGGCATCCTGTGGACGGCAGTTCTCGACTGCTGGCCCCACATCTGTCCACCCAAGTATGAGACTGGTGGCTTCTGGGGCTGGCCAGGCTGGAGCAGAGAACAGAGGCAGTGGGTCCTGCTTGGCCCCATGGAGCTCTAATCCAGTTTCTTGTTTCCTTCTCCAGCTGTCCAATGACACCCCCCCCCCCCACACACACCTGTGAAGGAGCTTGTCAAGGAAGGCCTGGGGTGGGGAAGTGGGCTGTGTCCTCCTAATGCCAGCTTTCCCGGTGTGGGAGTCCTCTTGCCTGGTGGGGAGGCAAGGCATCCCTGCCTCTTTCAGTCACCAGCCACCGTCAGCTCCAGCTGGGTTCCTGAGACAGATTCAAAAGAGAGATGGAGAGAACTTTGAGCCACCTCATGCAGCTTTTACAGATGGAGAAATAGAGGGCTTAGATAGCAAATGTCCAGAGGTCTCTTAGGGAGCCAGTGGCAGGCCCAGCACCGGAACCCAGGCATCCTGGCTTTGGGCCACTGTCCTTTCCCACACGCCTCATGCCTCCCAAACACAGCATGGCTCTCAGATCCTGCCAGGGAATCAACAGCTGTGCCATTCACTAACCAGGCGACTTTGTAATGTCCGTTAACTTCCCTAAACCTGTTTCTCCACTTGTCATATGAGCACAATGCGATCAGAGTGTCACCAGCCTTATCCGATGCGACAGGAGACTTACCCTCCACACACATTATAAAGGATCTTAGCCTCTGCCATAGTTCTCTGGTCACGGTGAAGCCCAGAGGGGCCCTCTTGCAAACAGATGCATTCCTGGCCCCAGACTCCACCTCTGCCCTGAGAAGCCTGGTAGCACTCTGCTGGGACCACAGGCGGCTTGCTCCTGGAGCACGGAACTCCACAGTGTGCGGTGTCTCTGGGAAATGGCATGCATCTCCCCTCTCTGTGCGAAGGTCGGCCAGAGAAACAGTGTCCAGGCAGTGTGGCTGTACCTCAATGCCTCATGGAGTTTTTAGTAAAATAATGCTTTAAGTTTTTGTTTAGTCATAAGACCATTAGAAGCTAGGTCAAAAGATTTCTCTGAATGACAGATGCCAGACTCCACAAAATGTGGCAGACATGTGACTAGTTCTCGTCAATGAATGGAAGTAATTCACTTCCCACTCGAAGTTCAGGGAACCTATTCTTTCTTGCCCTCACTCAGGAACTGATGACATTTCAGATGCCGGGGCCAGGAGTGAAAATGTGGAACAGAGTCCTCCTTCTGTGGTGCATGAATGGAAATAAATGTTTAAGTGTAAAGCCACTCTGATTTTTGGGTTTTTTTTGGCTTGCTTGCTATGCAGCACAACCTAGCTTCTCCTGACTAATACAGCCACACTTTACATCTCCTAACAGAAGTATCCTTACCTGATCAACCCCATTGGGCCAGGCTTCTTTTTCCTTTCAAGTGTGAGCTCTTCAGGATAAGGCTCAGTTCCACAGCGGCAAGTCTTCTTGTAAGGATTCTCCATGAGTTCATCACAAGTGCCCAGACCCGTCAAAGCCTCAGTTAGAGAGGGCTGATTTTTGCTATTCCTGCATCACCACTCTCCCTCACTGCTGCCCCCAATTCCAAAGATCTCTTCTCTTAACAGCAGATCCCGTCCTGGAGCCCAACCTTCTGGACTCTGAAAGCTAAAGAGTACAGAACTGTGTATGTGGCAGTTTTCCCCAAATTCTCATGAGCTACAAATGCTGCTTGGCCACAGGCCTTATTTCCCATCTCCTCCCATGAGGACCTGTTACATCCAATCTTCACCCCCGTCTACACTCCCATCTCCTCTTGCAGTGGTTCCAACATGCGCCACAGCATCGGAAAATGTCACTGGGTGCTTGCTGGGCGCATGCTGGCATGCCAAGCTTTTGCATCTTCAGGCAGGACTCTGTTGGCTTTTGGGGAGATCCCTTTGAGGCTTGGCCTGACAAGCTTGATCTGCAGTTCACATCTCCAGTCACGCCCAAAGAGCTGGAGGGAGAAGTTTCCATGTTCTCTGAGGAGCGCTTGGTCCCCACCCTACCCCTGGGCCTTCAGGTGTACCTGGGCCTCAGGTGTGGCAGAGGGTTTCACCTTCTCCCTACCAGGGAGCAGGTGGTAGAGTTGTTTTTAGCATTGCCAATGCTCGTTCATTTCTCTAGGGCTTCTGTCTCCTGGGGGCCACTCTGGCTTCCATCAGCTTTGAAGGATAATAGACCTCACCAGGTGCCTGTCACTACAGCCTCTGTGTTCACAAGCCGAGGATGGTCATTCTAAAATCCTGAGTCTGTAGCTCCAACTATTTATTTAGAGACACTGGATATCTTGAGCACTGGGGCATCTTTCTGGGCAAAGTCCTGAATACTTTCATCAGCCCTGTACCCTCGGCCTTGCTAGGTATCCCAGATGAGGTGCAATGTCTCTTAGACTTTGCAGGCCCGGATTTTGCCTCGTTGTGAAGTGACGAGGTGACGTGAAGGTGACACGGCACAGTGGTGAAGAAAGTGAGCTCTGCCGTCAGACTGTGTGGGTTCCAACCCCAGCTCTACTGGATCCAGGCCTGGCGATGTTAGGAAGCTTGCTAATCCCATGTGTCTCCTTTAGTCATCTATGAAACAGAGGATAATTATATAGACCTTCTAGGACTCTTGGGAAGAGGAGATGTCATAATAGAGGATAAGTCCTTAGTGTCAGTCACAGAGGAAATATTTTACTTAACCCTGTTCCCTTCTTCCTTCCCCTGCAGGCTCTTCAGTTCCATTCCTTTCAGCACAGACTTGCCGGGCTTATCATCTCAGGAACTGACTTTATCTTGCCACTCCCTTCCTACAACCTAGAGTGGCTCTGAGACATAGGAAGAGAGCAGTCTACAAAATACATTTTTAAAGGCGCTCTTCTGGGCCCTCGGGACCCTCTAGGATCTGTCCCTGACTCTGCTTGCCTTAGACTCCTCCAGCCTTGTTCTAACCATTCCCCCAGAACCCTCCATCCCATCTAGCTGACCTATCTTGTTCTCATCAAAATTCCCCACTCGTGCCAAGACTCTAGTCTGACCTCCCACACTGTCTCTTTAAGCCTTAGTCATCCTTGAAAGTTCAAGCAGAAGGCCCCCCTCCTCCAGAAAGTCTTCCCTGACTAGGCAAAATTCGTGCCACACACATGCTGATTAGTCACCTCAGCATTAAAAAAAAACACCTCTGTGGTTGTGTTTTCACCTTCATTTACCTACAGTCTTCCTCCCAGCGTGAGAGTTCTTTGCAGGCACGCACTGTGTTTCCTTAGTTTACGTTCTGCATTCAGTAGGTGCTCAGGAATAGCTAAGAGTTGGATGGCTATGGGTCTGAGAAGACTTCTAAGGGTTGGGGTCACCAGGCAGAGATAACAGGTGGAACCTTCTGATTGCTCCTGGGCCCCCAACAGTAGGGAACGTAGTGGAGGGAGAAGCCATTCTTTGCTACCCCTGGGTGCTCAGAAGGAGCTGGAAGAAATGGACTGACACCCCTCTACGGCCAGTAGCCTCCTCCACTTCCCCAGGAGGCTTGTGAAAATAGTCATTCAGTAAACAGGGCAGTAGTTACGGGGCTGAGGTTCAGATCCGAACCCAGGTCCCAGTGCTGGCTCCAGCTTTTACTCATGGTGTGACCTCAGCAAGTCTGTTAATCTCTCTGTGTCTCCGTTTCTCCACCTATCTTTAAAATGGGAATAAAAACAGTCCCGACCTCATCCAGTTGTGAAGGTTAAATGAGATAACGCGTGTAAATCAGTTAGAATGCTACTTCAATGAGAACTCGATAAATACAAGCTACTCTCGCAAGGTGCTACATTAATCATTTAGGCCTACAGGTTTGGACAGTGTTGTGTGGAGAAAAGATCAGACTCAAACCCCATCTCTACCCCTTCTAGCTCAGTGCTTAGGAACCTAGTCTCCCTCTCTGAGCCTCTGCCTGATTATGTTTAAAATAAAGAAAACCATGCCCATGATACAGGGTTGAGGTGGGGATGAGATTTTGCTTATTAAGCCTGGAGCTTATACGGGGCTCATGGGTGTGTTCCCACCCTTTTATTTATGTCTCGTATTTCGCCTGGCAGGCTGGCTGGGCAGACATAGCGGCATTTGGAGGAAAGAAATAGAGAGGAGACATGCTGGGCACAAAGGAGCCTGAACATGCCACTTGGTGTCTTTAGAGATTGGGGAGGGCCTGCTGCCACCTGCTGGATTGAGCAGGAAAGGCCTCTCTCAGTGCTCTCTGATGCCACCTTATGGTGGAAGAAGTTTGTGACAAAAGAGCCGATTTTCCCTGCTCCTGTTCTGGCCTGGGACCATGCCCCCACCCACTCTTCCACAATATGCCTCTCCCAGCCCACCTTCTCTCAGCTTCTCTCTATGTGGAGTACTAACTGTGTTCTGGGTATTTTATTAACTGCAGTGAAAAAGGAGATAGAGGCAATCTGGCATAAATAATTAGTGCTTACGCTTTAAGGAACCTAAGAAATACCCAGGGAGCTTTATTATTTTTAAATCAAATGTATTAGTGTACAGTGGTTGCCATAGAACACAATGGATGCATTTTAAATATACATCTTGATGAATTTTGACAAACGTCTATAGCCATGGCACTAACTAGTTTTGGTATCAAGGTTATGCTGGACACATGAAATGGGCTTAGAAGTGTTTCTTCTTTTATTTTATGAAATAATTGGAGAAATACTGTGATGGAAACACAAGCCCTGCTCTAAGAAGAGTCTCAGCCATATGCCTTTGGACAGGTAAACTCTCTTGGTTTCGCCTGGCCGGCGTGGCTCAGTGGTTGAGCATTGACCTAGGATCCAGGAGATCTCTGTTAGATTCCCGGTTAGGACACGTGCTGGGGTTTCGGGCCCGGTCCCCAGTAGGGGGCATGCAGGAGGCAGCCGATCAATGACTCTCATCATTCACGTTTCTATCTCTCTCTCCCTCTCCCTTCCTCTCTCTGAAGTCAATAAGGACATGTTATTTTAAAAAACACCCACACAAAAACTCTCTTGGTTTTCATTTTCTCATCTGTAAACTGGAGTTGATACTGTCTACATAGCCTGGTTTGGGGAAAGAACAGATGAAATAATGTTCAGAAAGCTGCCTAGTTGAACCCCTACTGGGCCCTTGACATATGGGAGGTATTTTGTTAATTAGTAGGATTATTATTACATCCCTAGGGCAACCAGAAACAAGATTCTCAAGGTCCTTCCTGTTGTAATGTTTCAACACTCTTATGTCTCCAAGAGCTTGATGTCGAACAATTGTGTTACATTTGCAGAACTTTACAAATCGATTAGCTGTTATCGCATGCAACGCCACAGTAGTCTCCAAAGGTTGCCATTAATAGTCTCATTTCTCCCTTTAACAGTGGAGGAAACCGAGGTTTGGGCAACTTGCCGAAGGCAACCTAGAGGATTGGTGACCCTCACTCACTCTGAAGCCAGGGTTCCAGGCAAGGAGGACTTGAAAGGCGCGGGTTCTCTCCCAGCTTCATGGCCACTGGATGACTATTCTCACACTGTTTGGGGTCCCCTCAGGAGAAGGCACCTTCAAAGGTCCCCACCATGAAGAGCCGGGTCCTGCAGGCAGCCGCACCCTCCATCCAGCCGGGTGACCTTGAGCACATTGCTAACCTCACTGAGGGGCAGGCTCCCGATTTGGAAGAAGATGAGACCCACTGCAACGGTCATTATTTACTGGGCCCTGGGGTGTGCCAGTGTCAGACTGCGTGGTTTCGCAGGCGATTCAGTCAGTCCTCTCAAAAACTCTTCAAGATAAGTATGAGCCATAGGTGAGAAAGCTGAAGTTCAAAGAGATTAAATAATTTACTTAAGATCAAGATAGATTCAGATCCAGAACCGAAACCCAGCACTAACTGACCCTTCTTTCAACTGATCAAATTGTACACTTAACTATGTGTAGTTCACTGTAAGTCACTTATACTTCAATAAAACTGTTCTTTAAGCAGCATCCAAAATTACATATAAAAGTTGAGAAGGGAAACAACAACAAAAAGTAATTACATGGTCACGAGGATGTAAAAGTACAGCTAAGGGAGTATAGTCAATAATATTGTAATAACCATGTATGGTGCCAGGTGGGGACTGGAAATGTCAGGGGATCGCTGTGTAAGTTATGTAAATGTCTAATCACTGGGTTGTACACCTGAAACTAATACAATATTGTATGGCAACTGTAATTGAAAAATAAAAAAATTATTTTCAAAACAAGACAAAAAAAAGGACTTGCAGTCACAAGAATACGTATACGTCCAAATTCAACCAGCTGTACACTTAGAATCTGAGAATTTTATTGTACATAAAATATGCCTGAAAAAAAGTTCTGCTGCATTTTCTTTTTAAAAAAGTAATTAGACCTAAAGTTATAAGTCTCAAATATCACCTGAGTCTCTTACTGGCAGAAAGATAACAGTAGACTATATTTAAAATAAATCATTCTCTCAACTCCTGTTCCTCCATTAAAAAACACATTTTTTTCTTCTTATAAAAGCAATACATGCTCACTGTAGGAAAATTACAAAATACAGATGAGCAAAAATATAAAAATGAAAGGGAGCCCTGTTTCTACATTCAGATATAACAAGATTTTACACTCCGGTGTATTTCTTTTCACTACTTGTTAGTACCTATATGTTTATTTTATATATAATTCCATAATATATGAGGAGTTTTGAAAATAAGATCTTATCCTAAAAATTCTTTTATAACCTACTTTTTTATTTTATTGATTTTGTTGTTGGGAGTATTACAGATGTCCTCCAGTTTCCACCCTTTGCCCACCTCCACCCGTCTCCCACCCCAGGCCTTCCCCTGTCTATTGTCTGTGCCCATGGGCTATGCATATACGCACTCAAGTTCTTTGATTAATCTCTTCTGCTCCCCTCTCCTCCCATCCCTCTGGTCCCTCTGTCCCTCTGAGATCTGTCAGTCTGCTTTTGACCCAGGAGTAACCATGAAAGACTCACCCATACCAGTGAACGGTCATTTAAAATGAGCATTTTGATCCCTGGCTGCTTTCCCATGAAACCAGACACAGAGACCCTAAAAGATCTCAGAGCTGTCCTCAAGACCTGAAGAAATGATTCACTGTCCGACCTCACCTCCGACCGGTCAGCTCCCAGCAAGACCCCAAACCCCTCACCCACGGTGTCTTGTGACTTTGCCCTATAAAGTCTGTAACCTACAGGCCATCGGGGAGTTGTCTTTGGATTGGCCAATTTAATATTAAACTATTTTTCTTTCTACACTGCTGATAAATAAATAAATAAGAATAAAATAAGCTTTTTCAAATTAAGTTCCATGATGACCTAGGGTTCTTTGGAAAGCGTCTCAGGTGCTGGGGGCTGAGGAGGGGAGGAGGGGAGGGTTTGGGGGCACAGGGGGGAGACCACACAAACGAGGCCTGCCTCTGCCACTCTTACTCTGCAGAGAGTTTTTATTTATTTGTTCAAATACTCATCTCCCATGTAAGATTGCATTTGAAAAGAAATTCCATTGCCCAAAACAATTTTCAGAAAGGGAATCGTGCTCTGTGCTGTCGTTCTTATTTCCGCTTAATATCTTCCCAAAATGAAAATCACTTGATTGTATTGCCGTTATCAAAGCAATACCTACACATTTTTCAAGAGCCGAACAATTCAAAACTATAGAAATAAACCATTGAAAGTCACCCGTTAATCTCATTCCTCTTTATAGACACTTTGGGGTATATTTGTGGATCAAAATATACCGCATATGTTTTGTCCTGTCTTTTTTCCTTAACACAATCTATTTTCCCAGGTCATTTGTTAGCCTTTAAAGACATGGTTTTGGACCATTTACTATTTGTGTCATGTTATTAGGTTTATTAATAGAAAAACAAAAACAAAACACCCCACAAGTTAAACTTTAAAGGCTTAAGGAGAATTAGGTTTTTATTTTTACCTATGGGATGCTGACCCATTAAATATCCATATGAACATCACACATGGGAACTCTCTGCACAGAAACACCTCCCCCAGGCTGGAAAGCCCCACGTTGGCAGGTCATCGAAACTGGAAGAGCTTCCCGACGTTTGCACCCAAATGCCTTTCAGGGCACAGGACAGTGTCATCAAGGGTCCCCAGATGTCTGAGGGAAGGATACAGGAGCCGTTTGGCTTTACTTCAAATTTGATTGGCTGCATGTGTCTCCAACTCCTGATTGTTTAACTAGTCTCTTATTAATCCTCTAAGTGGAGTTCCCTGGTCAACCAGTAGAGGTCTTTTATGACATTTTATGTATTTTTGCCAAATTATCTTCCGGGAAGGGAAGGTTAATTTAGAATCCTGTCCTTTCATCTCACCCTCACCAATGTGGGCTGGTTCTTCATTATTGTCTTTATTAGGATCTCTTTAATTACCACCGAGGTGAAAGGATTTTATGAGTTTATTAGAGGTTTTTGCCTCACTTCGTAGTATGCATATTTTTATACTTTGTATATTTTTCTATGGGAGGGTATTTGTATTATTATTATTTAGAAAGAGATTATTATAGCCAAAGGGTATTAATCCTTTGCCATTATAGGCGATCTGTCTTTCCAATCTTTAATTTGCATTTTATAATTTTATCATTTACGTTATACTTGTAATGCTTTGACTGTAGCTTTTTTCATCTATTTTTTTTTCTAAATTGAATTTATGTGGGTGACATTTGGCCCATAAAACCGTACAGATTGCAAGTATACAACTCAACAAAACATCATCTGCACCCTGCATCGTGTGCCCATGGCCCCAAGCAAAGACTCTTTCTGTCTGCATTTTCCTCGCTTTGCCCACCTCCACCCGCCCCCAGCCCTCCCCTGGCTATCACCACACTGTTGCCGGTGTCTATGTGTTATGTATATGTTTCTTTGCTTATCCCCTTCACCTTCTTTCACCTTTTTTTTGTGTTGAGAAAGGTCTCCCTATATCCTTCACTGCCAAGATCACCAAATAGCCTCACCTGCATTTTCCTCTTACAGCTTTATGGTTCCATGTTTATGTAAGTATTTTATAGTTGCTGGCTTTATCCTAAACTCTAAGGGTCCCCACGAGACTTGCAACCAGGAGAACAGTGGGCAGTGGCAGCTCATCCTGGGCTTACCCCCTGAACCTGTCTCCAAGGCCCCCTTTTTCTCTGACTTTGTCTCTCCTATTGCTTCTTCTACCTTAAGCCCTTCCTTTGTTTCTCTGTCCCCAGAGTTAATACACATACTCTCAAAATCACCTGGACTTGTGAAATCTTTTCTGCGTGAAGTCAAGAACCCACACACTACCAGCAGGCCCAAGGCAGGCCCATTCCAGGCCCAGACCCTGTCTGGTAACAGCACCATATGTGAACATCTGCATACAATTCATTGGTGTACATCCATATGTATGCAGTTCTGTTTGGTCTGTTCCTAAGAGTGGAATTATTGGGTTACAAACTAAGTATATGTTTTATTTTTGCAGATACTGCAAAATAGTTTTCCAGAATGGCCGTAGTAATTTACAATTTTACCAGCAGTGAGTAAGAGTTCCAGTTACTCACCCTCTTGCCAACACTTAGTATTTTCTGTCTTACTTATTTAGTCATTCTGGTGTGATTGGTATTAAGACACGAAGTTCCATTTCTATGATGACCTATGAGGCTGCACATATTTTTGTAGTTCTATTGGTTATTTTTATGTCCTTTCTACTTATCTGTCTCTTCTAGGCTTTTAGCTTCTTTTTATTGAGTTGTGTTTTTTTTGAACTACAACTGATTTGTAGGAGTCTTTGTGTATCTAAGATTTGTGTTTCTTTTCATATATGTATATTGCAAATAAAATCTTTTACTCCTTAGGTTACCTTTTCACTCTTTTAATTGTGTCCTTTGATGACATCACTAAAGTTTTAATATAAATTAATACTTTACTTTTTTCTTTTATAAGTTAGCACTTTTGTAGCATGTTTCCTCCTTCAATACCACACATGTTTTCTTATGTAATATCAATTGTTTTAGCCTTCACATTTAGATATGCAACTCATCTGAAGTTGTTTATTGTGTATAATGTGAGGTAGGGGGTACAAAATACATTTTTCAAAGGGGCAGGATCCAATTGATCCAGAACCACTTATTAAAATGACTGTGTTTTTTTTGTGTGTTTTTTTCCTCCACTGTGTTGGAGATGCACACTGCATGAACAAATACTACATCGCAATGAGTATGAACAATTTCATGCTATATTCAATAATATGGATGAATCTGACAAAGTTGAATGTAAGAAAACAGACACAAAAGGGGGAGGGCAATACAATTTTTTGCCCGTCATAATGTGTAGGACTCTTTGTGATCTCTCTCTTTTGTCCCAGTTTATCTATTCTTGTGCAAATACCAAAATGTCTTAATTATTAAAACTTCAATAAGAGAACTACCTGGCAATATAAGCCCTCCAGCTTTGTTATTTTCTAAGATTATCTTAGAGAAGGCACTGGGACCTTTCCATTTTTATATACATTTTTGTATTAGATTATCAATTACCACATAAAAACCTGCTGGGATTTTGTTTGAGATTGTGCTTGTCTGTTTTTTGATCCTACAAATAAACTTCATTTTGTCAAGACTAAAAAATATCCCTTTAGAGTTCTGATTTGGATTTTAGTAATCCCATAATTTAATTTGTGGTATATTAAATTCTTTTTTTTATTATTTCAGGGCTGTGAATATTGATTTCTCCACCAGACCATGAGCAATCTATGGAGATGGTGTCTGTCACATAATTCTTTTATTTTATACGTAAGTTTATGGCAATCTATAGCCAAAGAGCATTTAATGTGTTTTTCTTAAATGGACCATATAAACTCTTGCAAAATGACCTTATCAAGTGCTTTTATCAAATATTCTGGAATGGATGCTCCTTGGTTTCTGACAATTCATTTGAATAAATCATTAAATTATTTATTAATTTACCTAGCAAAGTCACTACAAAGACTAGTCTTTTTTAAAAGCTTCATCTTCCTTAGGGAGTTTCAGTCCAGTAAAGGTAGTGAGCACAAAACCAAATATCTAAAATGTCATTTCTTAAGTGCTAGAGATTTAGGGCTACAGCAGTAATTAACTTTAGCTGAAAAACCACAGTGAAGTTCATAAATCTTAATGAAGTTGACAGTTGAGCTGGGTTTTGCAGCATGAATAGGAGTTCTCCAGGCAGTAAAGTCCAGGAGTGGGAAAGAGGAGAGGGAACATTCTGGGTGAGAGGGGAAAAAAAGACATGAAAACATGGAAATTTATCTCATGTCTAGGAATGGTCCAGTATGGTTGAGGCATAGGGAACGGAATGAGAGATAGGTAAAGCTGAACATGTAGGGTGGGGTCAGATTAGGAATGGTTTTTAAATATAGGTCAACACTATTTTTACTTTATTATTTAAGACGGTTAGTATAAGACAGTGTCATGATCAGATCTGTGTTTGAAAGATATTGCTCCACTAGCACTGAGGAGAGTGTACTGCAGTGTGCAGAGGTAGTTGGGAGGTTACAGCAACAGTCCAGGGAGCAGAGAGTGAGAGCCTGAGCAAAGGCCCTGCCAGTGGGATGGTTATTGCAGGTTATTCCAGAGGTAAAACCAATGAGTCTTGGTGACTGATGGGGTGCATGGGGTAGGGGGAGGGCATCTCAGACATCTGAGGGCAGGTTATGGGATTTCACTGGGCTAAGCTCCAAATTGTCCCTCGGATCGTTGGGTTGGACAGAGTAGCTATTCTGAAAGTATGCCTGGGTGTACTTCTGATTGGCAGCTGTGTGAAAAGGCGCAGCTTAACGCCTTTGGGGCTGTATTTTTTTTCTTTTCCTCAGAATAACCACATTTGCCATGTGATTTCATTTTTCACGATTTGTGGGCTCTTTTGTCCCCTGTCCATCTGTATATTTGTTGCTACTTTCTTGGGAAGAGAGGAGATGGCTTATTTTAGAAATATGAGCCCAAACCAAAACATTCTGTCCCACTGCTACTCTGAAATTAGATTAGTTTGTCAGATAAGTTTGGCAAAGAATCTTAACTCATTTAGCACAGTCAGCTCATTTTTTAGATGAAGAGGCCAAGTCCAAGAGAGGAAGGGTGATGTGTTCACCAGTGAGATCAGGAGGCCTGTCTGGGACTGGCAGTGGGTCAGCATGTTTAAAGTAAGGAATCAGATGTGTCCGGGCTCTGCCAACTACCAGCTGTGTGATCTGGGGAACGAGATGTAGCTTTTTCTAACCCCCAGTTTACCTGACTATAAAATAGAGTTTACTTCACCATAAAACATGAGAATTACATGGAAAGTTTGCATGCTGAGAGTGGTGACACATCTGAGTGTCCAATGCATGTCAATAATCATGAAGGTGAAGATTATAGTGATGCAGATGATGGTGATGGTGATGATGGTGATGGTGATGGTGATGATGATGATGGTGATGGTGATGATGATGGTGATGAAGATGATGGTGATGGTGATGAACATGATGGTGGTGATGATGGTGATGAAGATGATGGTGATGGTGATGATGATGGTGATGAACATGATGGTAGTGATGATGATGGTGATGAACATGATGGTGGTGATGATGATGGTGATGAAGATGATGGTGATGGTGATGATGATGGTGATGAACATGATGGTAGTGATGATGATGGTGATGAACATGATGGTGGTGATGATGATGGTGATGAAGATGATGGTGATGGTGATGATGATGGTGATGGTGGTGATGAAGATGATATGCTGTAATTGAAGAAGCATGGGTGTGACCATCAGAATACCTGAGTTAAAATGTGTTATAGCTGTTTGGTAACTACATGTAAAACAGAGATAACAATCTCTATCTTGCACTATTTTGAGAATGAAATAAAATAATACGTATATTTAAATTACCTGCCACGAGAAAGGTGCTCCAGCAATGTTTCTTCTCTACCCCTGAACCCAAACTCCCTGCTTTTCCTTTCCTTTCCCTCGTCCCGTCCTGTTCATTCTCCCACAGCAATCTTATATTTTTATTTATTTTATTATTTTTTAAAAAATATATCTTTATTGATTTCAGAGAGAGGAAAGGAGAGGGAGAGATAGAAACATCAATGATGAGAGAGTCATTGATCGTCTGCCTCGAGCCGCAACCCCGGCATGTGCCCTGACCAGGAATCGAAGCCCGATCCCCTGGATCCTAGGTCGACGCTCAACCGCTGAGCCATGCCTGGCCGGGCTTATTTTTTATTTTAATACCATATTGTCATTTATCCGTTGGCTGCAAACCTGGAAATATATATTGTGGTCATTGCTCCCGAGGCCCTTGCACCCTCTCATTTCCACAGATGAGAATTCATTCTCTACAGCATCTGTCCGTCTCTCCTGGAGCTTGAGATGACCCCAGTTCCTGCCACTCGACTCAGAGCCTCCCTGGGCATTAACTTCGGGGCAAGACACCTCCTCTAGGGGGCCTTGTCGTTCCACCAGGGATCTGAGGCGGCAGGTGTCATCTCCCCCGGGTTCCCTCATCTCCATCCAGGCAGCACTTGGTGGCTAATGAATAATTTGCTGTTTGCAGCTTTTGGCAGTTTCCTTGCTTTAGTAATTAAAGAGGTATTTTATCTTTTGGGTTGTGTTCTGGGCTTCCAGGAATAAGCGTCGAACAAAACTCTTCTGAACCCTTTCCACTGAGTCAGGCTCGTTTCTTTCACTCAACAGGAAGAAAAAAAAATTAATGAGCTTCACATTCAGAATATCTTTTGAAAAAGCAGCAGGTCTCCCGGCCCTAATTTGGACAGACCAGCTTGACAGCTCATTGCAGCTGAACACGACTGGAAACCAGGTCAGGGATTGCCACACGAGGAGTCTGAAAAGGTCAGAAACCAATAACGGGAATGTTCCCTCGGCGGGTGGATGTGCGTCACGGGGCTGCCAAGCACCGGCCCGGGGCTTCCATCTTTCCTGGAACTGCGACATCCCATCTGTTTGCTTTGATGCCTTGATATCCCCAAAGTCACTCCCTCCGAATGCTAGAAGGCACATATTTATTGTTTTAATTAAAACGAATAGGTTTGAGGATTTCAAAAGAGAAAATGGAAGATGTCCAAGGGGGTTGCAAAATCAGAGATGGAAAAGCGTATACCAGAGAGCATTAGGGTCACAGAACTCATTCCAGATTCCCTGACTGATGCATGAAAACTGCACTGGGGTCAGGGGAGGCGGGGAGGGGAATGGGCCCAGGAAGGAGACAAACTTGCGCATAAACCTTTTTCATATCCAAAAAAAAAAAAAAATGGAAGAAAGAAAGAAAAAAAATGAATAAGAAAAGCAGGAACATCAAAGCTTACATCTTTATTTGGTTCCCAAATGGATTCCATTAGACAGTAATATGTCATTCTAAGTGCACCTGGATATAGCCGCGCATTTAGATAACTCTCCCCTTCCCTCCTGACCTTTATTCCGGCTGCAAAAATTCTGAGTGTGAGAGATAAATAATGCATGCTCTCAGCTAGCAAAGGAAAGAAGACCCGAGGAGACGCTGCAGAACACAGTAAGCAACGTTTCTTTCCTCTGGTATATTTTTACTCCTGACCTGCTTCTTCCTTACCTCCATCGCCCCTCCCTGGCCTCTGTTACCCACCCATCAGGACCCCAAAACCCAGAAGCAGAAGTGAAGGAGAGCACAGATTTGGGGATCAAGCTTGCATTTAAAATACTTAGAGCCATGGTCTATCTATTGATTGTGTGATCCTGAGCAAGTCCCCTCTCCTCTCTCGGCCTCGGTGTTCTCTGTAAAATGAAAATACACCCCCTCCCTTGCTATGCACTGTATCAAAGGCTTTGGAAAGATGATGAATGAAGATGTCTGCAAAGAATCTTGTACCCCGGGGGAGAGACAGAAGAAAGGAGATCTGTCCTGATCAGTTGAGAGTCTTGGACACCAGGGAGGAGCTGAAGGGAGGAGGGGGCACCTTTTCAGTGAGCCCAGAGGGGGTAGTTGAGCACCCAGAAACCTGGTCCAGGCTTCAGGCCCTCCAGGCTGGCTTTTGTGGCAGCAAAGCAAACAAAAGGTCTCAACGATAACCTCAGAATGGAGAGCTTGGATTTCTTACCCCATTCAGAAGCCAAAACCCTCTGTTTCTGCAATTGTAACAGAGACCAGTGAAGGGGCAGAATTGGACTCCAGGCTCAAGCTAAATTCAAAGTGGAATCTTATGCAGGGATACTTTGCATTTCTGCACCTGCCTTTGTTTCTTCATGCCTCTATTTTGCCGAGGAACAAGAAACAATGACTTTTTTTCCAGTTGGTGGTTTAGAAGTGCTTCCCCCTCAAGCCTTAGGATTAGAAAACAAGGTGGGAAGGAAATGATTACAGAGCAAAAAACACAGCTTGGGGTACTTACCATCTAACAAAACAAAAATGAAGTTTGGGTACTATTTTCTCTTTTACACATCCTCTCCAGCTCCCCAATTTCACACCTAATTAAGAGCTGGACAGTTAGGTGAACAGTTTAAATGTATGAGAAGGGACTTGGGATTACTCGCGGTGCAGGAAGAGGCACGCCTTGTCTTTAGAAAAACTTGGAAAGAAGTGTCCCTGCCGTGGGTCTTTCCCAGCCCGAGCCCCTGCTTCTCTGTGGGCATTGTGGATGCCCTCTGGACTCTTCTTCAGCTCTCTGTCCCTAAAAACACTAAATGTCACAGGCGGATGAGATGTCCACAGAGGAAAGGAGTGAGTTGCTCAAGGACACAGTGGGTGGGAGAGGCAGGGCTGCCAACCTTCCAAGGGCCAGTCCTGTGACTTCCCCCCAGTCCCCTCCATCGTTGCTCCCATTTCAATCTTGTCATTTCCAGTATTTCTGCTCTCTCTGTGATTCCCTGCCTTCCTCCTAGACTTTCTGGTACCCCCTTGTAAAACTAGTCCTCAGGGCCTCGATTCCCTCTACTGTTGATAGGTTTGGTAGAAAGGGGATGAGCCTGGCTGGTAAACAAGACCATCCCTCCATGAGTGGGGCTATTTTGATTTACCTGGGTGCTGGTGTCCACCAAGGCTGGTCTTTAAATCTAGGGGAAGCCCTAGCGGGTTTTGCTCAGTGGTTAGAGCATCGGCCCAAGGACTGAAGGGTCCCAGGTTCTATTCCAGCCAAGGGCATGGACCTCAGTTGCAACTCCTTCCTGTTAGAGGCAGCCTTGCCATTTCCATGGCAACTGAGAAGTTTCTTGGGTCTCACTGAACCACTGCTTGGGGAGATATGGGAGAAGGACACTTGGTGGGGTAGGTAGATGCAGAGGCTGAGATGCGTAAATCTTCCCATTTTACTCTGACCTCTGACAGGCTCTAACAGGGATATCCCCCAAAGCAGGGACCGGATCGCAAGGATAATTTTTCATTTGCGACCTCAAGGCCCCAAATGCCGGTCCTGAGAGTCACCAACTGCATAGAGTGACTAGAGATCTGCACCTGAACGTCCTGTGCTTTAGCTTCCTCCTGTGGCTTTGTTTCCATTTAGGGATCCCTCCTCTCTGCCCATCTTTCTTCTTTCTCCTTTCCTCCTTCCCAAGCCCTTGGCGGAGTCGGGGAAGGCACACTTCTCCCTCGCTGGGCACCGGGAGGTGTGGAGGGACCAGCAAGTAGACCCCAGAGTCAGAGCAGCGCCTACTTCCCAGCCATGTGACCTTGAGCTTCAGTTTCTTCATCAGTAAAGCGGAGATGATTCTAGTTCCGCCTTCTAAGGGCTGTTGTGCAGATTCGGTGAGTTAATATGTGTGTGTCACTAGAGCAGAGCCTGCTGTGTAGATGGTCCTACAGAGGTAAGGTGACCTTAGAGCCAAATGTGTCTAGGACAGTCTCATTCTATGCCCACTGTCCCAGCATCAGCAGCAGTGCCCTCTTCCCATTTCAAAAGGATTGGGGTTTGGGTGCTAAATATGGCATATATATACATATATATAGCTGTTTTACTACTGGGTGGTGATCAGTATTTTAAGGATGCACAGGGTTGGATGCCCCAGCCTAGGAAATGAGACAGGCGGAGTTTGGCTCCAGAGTATCTACAATGAGCCAATTCAGGTTCCACTACCCTTGTCTTGGGAGACAAAGAATGCTCTGTAACACCACAGTTTGCTCTTCCCCACCCCACCCTCCTCCCTGGTGAAAGGTGCCTCCTCCCTGGTGATTCTTCAATAGGGGTGCAGCCCCTGGGGATCCCGCCCAGTAATGCACACTCAGAAAGCAAGTTTGGAGAGCCAGCCCTGGGAGTTGCTTACTGCTCCACCTCAGGCCTGGTCCCTTGGGTCAAGGTGCCAGGATCACCAAGGCCAGCAGTGCCATGGTTTCCTGGATCAAAGAAAAAATATCCAGAGATGACCAACCTTCTTTCCTCCCTGGAGGGAGGACTGGGGTTGATCTTGGCTGAACATTTATACAGGGATCATATAGTCTTTAAGTTGTCAGAGCAGGAGGCCAAGAGCTCTGCTGGAGCTGGGGCCCTTGACTCTTCTTTCTCACCAAGTCCTTCAGGTCCTTCTGTACCTCAGATCATTGTCTGTCTATCATCTATCTATCTATCATCTATCTATCTATCTATCTATCTATCTATCTATCTATCTATCTATCTATCTATCTATCTATCTATCATCTATCTATCTATCTATCATCTATCTATCTATCATCTATCTATCATCTATCTTCTCCCTATCTTTATCACCATCATTAGAAATATTGTTTGTCATTCTAACGGCTTGGACCCTAGAGTTAAATCTCAGATCCTTTGCTCACTAGCTATGTAACTTTGGGCAAGTTCCTTAACTTTTCCATGCCTGGATGCCCTCATCTGTAAAATGAGGATGATATTGTATCTACCCCATACGGTTGTTGTGAGAATGAAAATCGAATCATATCATGCTCCTAGCATGTGCTGGGCACACAGTGAGTGCTATAATCATTATTGCTGATGTTAGCATATTATTTGCCTTGCTAGAGAGGGTTCTGATCCTCTCATCCCATCCCTTTGGTAATCTTAATATGATTTTAAATGAAAAGAAACCTATTCACATGTTGTTAGGAAGAGCACCCTGACCTGTTCAGGCCCAGCCAACGCTTGCATTCACCATTTTGTTACACAGATGGGCCAGACCAGGAACACCGAGCTCAATACAGAGGGAGTGGGACAGCCTCCACTCCCATTTGGACCTTGGAGAATGAAAGTGGTAAGAACTGCACAGATTTTGGAGTTAGACGGACCATGGTTTGAATTCTGGATCTTGTTTTTTAACCATGTGACCTTGGGGTAAAACATCTCACCCCAGTGAGCCCCAGTTTACTGATATATAAAACAGAGAAAATTGCATGGTTGGTGTGAGGTTAATGGATACCAAAGCTCCCAGCAGAATTCCTGGCATGCAGCAGGTAGTCCATAAATGCTGCTTCCGTGTCCCCTCCTGTTATTAGACTGTAAGCCCCTTGGGGGATGGAGGCCGTGTTTGCTCACTGTCATCTGTCCCAGCACCCAGCACAGTACCTGTAACGGAGCAAAACAGCGGTAAACAGCCGGCTAAGTGAATGCAGAATGAATCGATTTTTCATGCGTTACATGCCTCCTTATACATAAATATATTAACTTCCTGCTTACTGCATCATGGCTAATCACTGCCAGAGATGAAGGCTTTGGGGACTTAATGATTTTTGAAAACTATATTCAAGGTTAAATTATGAGTCGAGCCCAGACTCTAAACTGCTGGAAGCAATTTCCTCATGTTTCAACAGTTGCTTGGCCTCATCTGCTTTATTTATTGAAGCCTGCTAACCCTTCCCCTCGCATTCTCCCTGTGCACACCGTCGCAGCACCTCGCTGGATTTCCCTGGGACGGAAGCAAAGGCGGAGAACACAGGTGACAGGCCAAGTGCTTCAGGTCTGATGATTTCAAAGGGAATTAACTAGAAGGGAAGGGGCAGTGTTTGTCCTTGGCACCAGTCCCTTCACCTCCTAAATTCTACATTTGCTCACAGTGTGCGAGGGATGGGAAGGGGAGACTGATTTAGGCATTGGCACCTCTTCCAGGCCTATCCACAGCCTAGCTAACTCAGGATCCTCATTTCCCTGAAGCTCTATGAAGGGCTGTCTCCTGGTGGGGCAGCAGGGGCGGGGTGACAGTGGAGGTGATGACTAAAATAGCCTTGGGCTGCTCCAGGTGACTGTTCCATGAATATGCTTTGGTGGTCAGCTTCTTAGTTTTTTCTTGGACACCTAGGATGTCTTTGTCTCTCTTCAGGTGTTTCTGATGGAAAGGGATTTGGTTAAGTGAATAGAGCAGTGGCCTGGGGGTTGACATTTTCCAGTGCTTTGTTTGTCTTATATTTGTTTTATATTTTTGTTTTATTTGTTTTATATTTTTAAAAACCAAGACTGGGCACCTGGTCATACCCAACTGCAGCTGTGTAGGGGGAAAACTTGCAGCCCTTCTCTGTGAAGGAGAACCTAGAGGCAAGCATGGAACAGACTTTCTCTTATGAGCCAAACCTATGTCCCTTGGGGGAAGGTGGTGACAGGACTTCGTGCTGTTGGAGGACTTCTTGGGACTTAGCAGAAGCTGCCTCTCTCCTTGTTATTATTGCAAGGACCTGGGACCGTGTGGGCCTACATGGTGAGATGGGGCTGAGATGGCAACCCTGGTCCTAGAGGCATGTGATGAGCCAAATCACAGAATGGAGAATGCTGGCCCTCACCAAGCTCACGGCTGGAGAGAAGGGGCCATGCAGCCTGGTCAGGGAGACCTGAGCAGGTCGGGAAGCTCAGTGTGTGAATGAGTCTGGAAGCTTCTTAGCTCCTGGCTCCCCTGTGTGTGCTCGTGAACTAATAGAACTAAAATCTTGACGGAAGCACAGTTCCCCATTGCAGCCTGGCCCATGGTCTAGGCCAGCACCTGCCAGCATCGCCTCAACTACCATGGGAGACTGTCTCTGGCCCTACGCGAGACCATTCTTCAGCAGTGACCTCTGGTGGTGATGAGGAGGAATTGCACTTATAGTCTAAGGAATTTGCACTGAAATTTGACAGGTAAGGCCCCCCGATTCTTGGGTAAGTGATGGGCGTGAGGCCAGGGGGAAAATGGGATAACATCAAGAAAGAAGAAGATTCCGGACTTCATGTTGATTAGGATAAATTGTTTGAGTGGTTCGTTTCACAACAATAAAAACACATGACTGTAAAAAATGTACCCCGAATTGGTGAAATAGGTCATCCCAGTTATAAACCTTATCTAGGGCCCAGCACCTTGCATTTAGTTGGATTTCAATAAGTGTTTGTTGATTAAAGAGAATAGATGGAATTAACACTCACTGAGCCTTACACTCTGAGAGAAACTTCAGATACTTCTCCAATTTATTCCTCATAATCTGGTAAATATCCACCTCCTCACTTCACAGAAGAGCCATTCAAGGGTTCAGTTACAATAGAAAAGGGTGGAAACAGCAGCATCTGAACCTGGAGCTGACTCCCAAAGCCATGCTGGTCCTTGGCCAGATGGATGCTGCGGGACATCTGCCACAGCCTCAGGCACCGAGGGGCCAAGAGGATTAGGGGTCATGATTATAGTTCATGCAGGCCTGGGAATAGAAAAAGTGATCTAAATGAAACAGAGTCAAGACGGGCCTTTTCCAAGTGTGAAATTCCGGTTTCCCCCTGAGAATTATGATCTGGTGTAAGAATGATGGTGCTAAAAGCCCCAGCAAAACTATCACCTGCAGTACTTACTTGGGGGATGGGAAGGATGAAGGGGGTAAAGGAGAGAAGGTAAGTCATAAGATATGTGGAATTAGTGCCAAAAAAAAAAAAAAAAAAAAAGCATGGTGATGGAAAAAGCAGAGAGGAAAAGAAGAACCTTTTGCAAAAACAGATACTTTTAGTTTATTCAGCTGAAAGAGACATTAAGTGCAAATGGGCGATTTTGCAAGGAGCTCTGCCAAAATCACATGAGGTTAATTATTTTGACCCCCATTTCCTGCTGTCACACTTGACTGAGGGTGTCCTGGACTGGAAAGGACACCACTGCCCTGGGTAACGAGTTTACGGACACTAGTGACCTCTCTGGAGTGTGACTCCAGTTCCTCGAGTACAACTGTAACTCTAGAAGCAAGCTGGCACTGCAGTAATGGCTTCCACGTAATTGCTAGTGGTTTCTGGCCTGTTTTGGCAAGAAACACAAGGCATTGTTCAGGTTTCTTTTTTGTTTTCTTTTTTTAAGGGCCTGTGGTCCATCTTGCCGTAGCAGAGAATATGTATCTGTTGGAAGCTCGTTTTGTGGAAGCACTCATTAGACCCAGCCTGAGGAGGGCGGCAGCCATGGTCACCTTGTGTATATTGTACCCAAGAGCCAGGCACATGGGAGTAAATCAGAGTTACATGTCCTTGGCCGGAATTGAACCCGGGACCCTTCAGTCTGTGGGCCAACGCTCTATCCACTGAGCCAAACAGGCTAGGGCCTTACTTGTTTCTTTTTAAAGAAATTCTTCCACCTCTGGTTAGATATCTGTTTACATAGAAGACTACAATTCCTGGAGCACTTTTGAAAAATCAGAAGCACAGTTGTTGGTTTTAAGGTTCATTCATTAATTCAACAATGAATTGAGCCTCTACCATGTGTGAGGAGCTGAGGAACTGGCAGTCCCAAATTGCTGCCTTCCAGGAGCTCATATTCTAGCCGGGGAGGCAGACAATACAAGAGAGAAGTAAATAATGTGTGAAATATTGAGGACATTCCATTCTAACAGGTGTAGGACATTGAAAGAATTTTAGATTTTACTCTGAGATGGGGAGGTCAGTAATTCTCCATGTTTCTCTCATTTCCTGCTCGGACAAACAGACCCACTCACGCCCTCTCCATTTTTCCAACCACATTTAACATGCCTTAGGAGAAATTCTGACATAAGCACACCCACCCACCATTGCCTAATGCTCCAAAGACCGTCAAAACCATGAACAAATGAATTAACTCCAGTGCTCCTCAAGGGCCTCACTTGTCAGATGAACATCACAATACCTTTATGGCTGTTGTACATCAAGATAAAGTGGATGTGAAAACAGCTGGGGCCCAGGGAATGCTTGATTACTGTTTCTTCTGAAAGCAAAATAAGACTATTTTGTGAGAACCTTTCGGGGCTTAAGTAAACATAGGTTTAAATACAGATCCTTGTGCTATGGTGTTTCCGAAAGGAGGGGCAAGCACTTTCAGGGGGAGGGAGGACCTTCAAGCAATTCATCATTGGGTGTGAAGACCCGGTCTGAGTTTCCCACCCCTCTCAGGGGAAGGCCCTGAAACCAGCTGTGAGAGTTCTCTCCTTGCCTGCCTGTGGGGCCCGGGTGGACCTTGGTTTATAATTATTGATGGCATCCTGCTTATCTGCTCTCATGCTTAAACCCAGATTAGTGACTGCACACTTCCCATTTTGCATGGGGACGGGTGAGTAGCATGGAGACCAAAGAAAGGCCACAGGTCCACGGGTGTGGTTCCATGTCAGCTGGGTCTTTGACACAGTAGTAATAACAAGAATGATGGTAATGATGGTGCTATAGTTACTGAGCTCTTCTTAGATACTTGTCGGTACTTTACATGATTTGGCTCATTAGATCTTTCCATCAGCCCTAAGAGGTGGGTACTAGGGCTATCCCCATTTTACAGATGAGTAAACCGAGGTTTAGACAAGTTACATAGCACGCGTCTAGTAACAGAGCTTGTGTGGTAGATTCAGGACTTGAACTCAAAGCCTCCTGACACCAGCACCTGAACCCCTGACCACAGCACTCCACGGCCTCACGAGACACATGGGCAGGAGCGTGATTCAGTTACCCTGGACTCTCACGGGGAGCTCATGCCCACACCTGCAGTGGAACATGGCGAATTTACTTCACATCTTAGTTTCCTTGTCTATATAATGGGCAGAATATCCTCACAGGAAGAAGCGAGATCTTGGCTCCCAATTCATGTTGATTCCTTTCCCTTTGTGGAAATTCAATCTGTACCGAAACTTAGGAGGCACTTCAATGTCGGTGGGATGCAGCCCACAGACTCACCTGATGCACAGACATGGATGTACTTTATTATTTTGTTGTTGTTGTTAATCCTCACTGGAGGTTATTTTTTTCCACTGATGTTTTAGAGAGAGTGGGGGGGGGGGGAGAGAGAGAAACATCTATGTGAGAGAAATACAACGATTTGTTTCCTCCTGCACACACCTTGACTGGGGCAGGGATCAAACCTGCAACTCAAGCATGCGCCCTTGACCAGGAATCGAACCCGAGACTCTTCAGTGCATGGGCCAACGCTCTAACCACTGAGCCACACTGGCCAAGGCTGGATACAGGTACTTTAGAATTGGGATTGCCCATCAAAGCGTTTGGGTATTGGCATTGTTTTAAGCAACAACTGCAAGCTCCGTTGGACTTTTATCTCCTTCACATAGGACCGCAGGTATTGTTCCTTTAAGTGAAGACTGAATGTTGTGGCTTCAGGTGGCAGCCTCAGGATGTTTTCCCAGCAAAGTTAATTAAATGTACCCAGCGTTCTCCACGTAGCTTCCCTGTCTCTCACACAGTCAGGCTTGTAATTGCATGTGCTCTCCCTCGGTCTATTTTTATATCATCACATAATAATTTATCCTTTAAATATATCCATCATCCTGGACTGCATTTATTTTTTATTAAGTCTCTTGCCTGCCTCCTGTAATTTAATTGGTGTTTACCGCACTGCCTGAGCAGCGGAGGGCATAGAGTTACAAGAAGTGGGTCCAGGTCTGGACTCTGGTGGCGTGGCTGCTCTGGGACTTGGGGCGATTTCTCTTCTGTCAATCAGGTCTCAGTGGGCTCATTTATAAAAGGGGGAACCAGGCCGGGTTCAGCTTGTGGGTAAACCGGCGATTACTTTCTCTCGATGACTTCCTCCAACAACAATGGGATGATGTTTCTTTCTTACTGGTGTCCTCCCACATCGCTTTCCCAAAGTGACCAGACCAAAATTAGCAGGCGATAAACCCTTGCAACACTGAATGTATCATCAGACCCAGAAAATGGAAACACATATACATATGTATAGATTTATACTTTATACACAGAGATAAAGACATTTAGCTCATTCTCACTCCTTCCACAATAAGCTCTTGGAAACTGGCCTCAGGTGGCTTTTCTGTGGCCCTTCAGATGACACACACAAGGACACTTAGGGTCTGGAAGGACCTCCCCAGGACAGCCCTCGAGCCCTGTAGCTTCCTCCAGGCTCTGTCTCCCGCCCATCCTTCCTTGTCGCTCTTTGCACTCTCTCCAGCCTTCATTGATTTCCCTTTTCCTAGAGCCAGCTGTTCTTGTCGTGGCCGGTCCACGTGGCACTGCCACACTGCCTCCCTGTGTCACAGCTCTATGAGGCATCTGTGGGGAAGCTTGATTAGAATAATGGCAGAGTGGAAATAACATGAACTCTGGGGTCAGGAGACCAGGATTGGAGCCCCAGATCCTCACCCTATCTTCTCAGGGTCCTTCAACAATTTGAGCCTCAGTTTCTCCTTTCATATCATGGAAACAGTAACCCCTCTTCAGCTTAAGAGCCTCCCACCAAGTGTGGTACAGATATGACATTAGTGCCTCCCTCGCCCAGGAGATGAACAGCTCCGTGAGCGCAGGGGCCACGCTTTTTACACCTTGTTTATCCCCCGGTGGTGCCCACCTCAGGGTTGGGCACATTAAGACGCGTGCAACGAACTGGGAGTAGAGTGCAGGCAGGTGCGGAGAAAAAGACGCATCGCTCCTTTCCCGCGCTCTTATTCCTGTTTCATTAGTTTTATTTCACATTGTTTTATGAAAGAGCTAGAGAGTAAACACACTGAATTCAAATGAACACAGGAGATAACAGAGAAGCCATCAAATGCAAATAGGTACACAAAGGAAGAGCCCCTGCAGCTTTGTACAGAGCAGCCGCCGCCTGGAGAGGGGAGGCCAGGGATAGGAGGGGGGAGCGAGAGAGGACAGGAGGGGGGGCGAGAGAGGGGGGCGAGCAAAAGAGGGTGTGCAATAAGCCAAGTGACCCAAGTGTGATAAATACCACCGCTGTTGACTTGTTCCCCGGATCAGTAGTTGTAACCACAAGGGGGAGAGGAAGCTCCACTCGGAAGCGAGGCGACCGGCTTCTAGGGCACCGTTCTTGTCTGGCTGGTGTCCTGTAGCACGGCCGCTCAGCCACCACCAAGGTGCCGCTTGTAACATTTTTTGTCGAAAGACTGCCTGTGGCTTGTTGACTTGGGGGGGGCCCTCTGTTCCTTTGTCCTCATGTGCGAAGAGGTTGGCTCCAGGGACTGAGAGCCAGAGAGGAGACAAACAGGGACAGTGTCTTTCATCTGCTTACTTCCCAGGGGAAAGAGGGACAGGGGAGACTCGAAGAGAAGCTCCCATCGAGAGGAGAACATGAAATAAAGAATATGTAGAGAGAAGAAATATAAAGCAGAGAAGTTGGGCAGGAGAAGGATGGGGTGGGGCGCGCTTTCATAGCCTCGGGGAGAAGGGGAATGACGGGGGATCAAAGCAGAAATCGAGGCCTCCGAGCCCTGGGTGCCTTGTTTCACCCATGGCGTAGATTTGAACCAGGCCCGTTTCATTTATATGACAGGGGACTCTCCTGTCTTTACACAGAGGGCCTGGATTAAGGCCTTCAGGATAAAATGGGTGTGGTCAGGTGCAGTCCAGAAGTCTCTCCTCAGCCTGCCAGGGACGTCAGTCCCTATGGGACTAAGGGACTGTAGGTAGATGTGTCTCACTGAAAGCAAGCAAGAGGAAGTGAGAAGCCACTAATCCTGTACTAAGGGGCAAGTGACCACAGGACAAACTAATGTTTGGTTGTCAAAAAACGAATTGATGGTAAGGGTTTGGAGGTCTTCCTTATTTCATACCAGCAAGCATTTATTCAATATCTTCTGTTTAAGGTTTTTCCTGATGACATTATTAGCCTATCAGATTAAGAGAGTAGAAAGAAGCTTGTATGGGAAGTGCTGAGCTCTGAAGTCAGGGTTTCCAGCCAGAGATCCTCTGGGTGCATAGCACCCCCTGCTGGATGCACTGACTCTGGCCCCACTCAGGTCTTCCCCAGGTGTTCAGGGAAAACAGTAGACAGGGCTGGGAGGCAGGAGGTACCCCCCCCCCCCCAGGAATTGGGCTCAGGGCAGGCCCCAGGTTCCCCAGGGTCAGAAGAAGGTCCTTATTCCTGCATCTCAGACAAGCAGTCTCAGCATCAGAATTAAGGGAATTCATCCAGTGCTCATTTATTCATGAATTCTTATATCACTGAGCACCTCTCATGTTCTTCAAGCTGGGAGATAGTCTCCAATAAGCCAGGCAGTGTTTCTGCTCCCAGGAGTGAGGGTGGGGTAGGAGTAGGGTAGGGGTTGGGGGCTTATACTCCAGCAAGAGCAACAGATAATTCACAGGGAGATGAGAAGAATTTCAGAAAATGACTAGTAATGAGAAGAAAAAGTAACATGTGATGGGATAATGGGTGGGGTGGAGGGTGGAGACAGGGAGGCCATCCAAGGCCTCTCTGAGTAGATGACAAATGAGAAGTCAGCCATCGGGGACATCTATCCAGGCAGAGAGAAATGCAAGTGCAAAACTCCAGAAACCAGCCTGGTGTGCCCAATAGGTAGTAAGAGCTCCTATGCATGGCTGGTTCTGGGTGGACTGCAGTTCTGACCTCCATAACCCTTTGAAAGAAGAGGGTCTTCCAGGCCCCACCCCTAGAGATTCTGATTCAATGGAGCATAGGGGTGGAATGGGGAATGGAGCAGAAATGTGCAGGTTTAACAAGTGTTGGGTAATTCAAGTTCACCTGGCCCTGTAATCACACTGATCCGGCAGATGGTGACATGGGGTTAATGAGCAGAATCCCAAATTCTAACTAATTTTTGTCCCATTAACTATGCATTTATGATTTGGTCAAAGCTTAGGTCAAATTGCAGCGGCAGAGAAAGCTGGTGCAGGTAGTAGCCTCAGCGACGATTTAGCATAAATGAGGAAATAGCACAGAGATGTTAGGTGGTTTTCCGAAGGTCACACAGCTAGTTCAATCTATTTCAGGGCTCAGAGCAACTGGCAGCTGAGCCCCAAAAGTTTACTTTGTGTGGTCTGGCTTCTGTAGTTTTCTCTGGGAAGAAAAAAAATAAAACAACTATAAATAAAATCTCTATAAAGTATGCATTAAATGCCCAGCTTTGCTTAATGTTCCTCCCTGGTATATCCTTCATGACAAATTATTTGCTAAGTATACACCGAGGTAACTAAATGGGAATAGTTGTTGAATGAGGTGTTTATTTATAAACCAACCAACAGCAGGGAGTACTTTGGTTTATAATAGTTGATCTTTAATAATTTTTCTTTATGGCAACGATGAGCCAGGAGGAAAAGTTGTATATTGAGGTCCCTCTGAGCTGGAAATGTCGTCTGTATAATAGAAAAGAATGTGTGTCTTTTTTTTTTCCAATTAGGGAGTGATGGTGGCAGCAGCATGTATCTGGCACATGTTAAGTAGCAAATTAGCATTAGAGCTGATTGTAGATCTCAGCTTCCTAACCTTCCTGCCTGTCACCATTAGCAGGAGGCAGGAGGCTGCGCTTTGTGCCTCTCATGTTCCGCAGGGTTCCAGGCTCCAGGCTCCAGGCAGGTCCCAGGCCCCCCAGAGTTGGAAGAGAGTCCAGTTCCTCTTCGTGCATCTCAGAAAAGCAGCCTCTGTATCAGAGAAAGTGAATTTGTCCATGTGTTCATTTATTCATTCATAAGTGAATAAATTCACCGCAGCAAAAACCTGGGCACATTCTCTAACAGGGGGTTAAATTGCCCGATTTGCAAATGAATTTACCTGGAAAATCCTTTAATATTTATTTATATGCTTAGCATTTTGCCTTCATCAAAAGACCACAATAACACACAATTAGGGCCGTACCTGAAAGTCTGGGCCAAGTAGACCCAATCAAAACCTAGTCCCCATACCCCCTACACATACCCACAGAGGAAAACAAATAGGTATTGTAAATCTGCAGAGGGGACTGTTTAATCAACTTAATACCACAAAAGCATTTCTGAGGACCCTGGAATATCTGATGTTTATATATAATTGTTTTTCCACTGCTAATTGTTTTCCACCTCTGGAGGGTATTGCCAAAATTAATTTGTAAAATAGCTCTATTTAATTGGCTTAAAGAAAAATAAGCTTTAATATCATCAGCATACTTATGTAAAATTAAAACTTAATTTTCTTGGGCTATGTGTCTATTCTTGATAAGATTGTGAGAGGTTTTCCTTTACCTTTTAGGTAATCTGCCTAGAAAACAAAGATTATGTTTCATCAAAATAATTTCTTATGCTTTATATTGTCTTTACCAGGAGTCTTCTCTATTAAAGGAACTAAGTTAGTTTCTTTCTTTCTTTTTACAACTATATAACTTTCTATATTTCTCTTTAAAGTCTTTGTCACTTTGGTTAAATGGATAATGTATTGTTCCACAGGGACTTATGGTTCTATTGAATAAAGCATTTTTTAAAACCTTTTGATATTTTTGACAAACTTCCCCCAAATCAAATTCTAAATGAATTCTTGTTGACCTTGAACTAATTTTTGGATATTCCAGAGGGCCCCAGGGACATCTCAAAAGATATGTTCTTTCTCCTTATAAAAGAGGGATATTAAACTAATTAGGCTTATTTGATATGTTAAATTACACGGGAAGCATTGTCAAATAAGTAGTGATGCTAAATTTTCTTTAGAGTGTATTTGCATAAAATTCCTAAAATTTTGATATGTTCTGATATAATGTTATCAGTCATAATTTAAAAATATATGTCACAGGACTAACCAAATTTCCTTGTCAACTGCATTACAATGAACTCTCATCAGACCTTGACCGATGACCATTTTTAAGTCTTTTGTCTTTTACAGTTATTGTTTTACTCTGGTGGTTTTGCAAAAGTTCCTGCTGCAAAAGTACTTGTCTTCAAGGAGATTCCTGGAAAGACTGACAAGTACAGACAGGTTTCTGATAACTGAGATACATTTGCCTGCATGTGGGAGGGGCAATAATGGACCTTTCATGTGCTTTCCCAGGGCTACCTGCACAACCCCACAATATGTGATAAAATGGTAGCTTGAGACAGGTGCCTGTAACCTTTCCCCACATCAGTAAAATGGGCCCATTACATTGATGATATAATGTCAACGTGTGGAGACTTGCCTTAGCTGCAGGACACTCTACAGATTTTGCTACAACATCTGCAAGGGAGAGGGTGGGTGGTGAATCCACAGGAAATTCAGGGCCTAGGCACAGCTGTAGTTTTTGGGAGGCCTTTGGCTAGGAAAGATGTATGCTGTCCCCGAGGCTGTGGTTGATAAACTGCAAGCCTGTTCAATCCCTAAGACTGTGAAAGAGGTGCAAGGGACTTGGGGGTTTGGGAGGACTTTTATTCCCCACCTGGCACAGTGCCTCTGTCCCTAAGCTGCCTGGTAAAGAAAGGGCAGCATGTGGGACTGGGACTCAGCAACAAGCAGCCTTTGAGAAGGTAAAAATACTAAGTGAAACTGGTCGAAGCTCTGGGCATCAACCAAGCAGGGCTACCCTTTGAATTAGATGTGTCTGTGACACTGGAAGGTATGGGTTGGGCTCTCTGGCAGAGACAACCGGAGACAGTATCCCTAGGATTTCGGTCCCAGCTCTGGAAGGAAACTAAAAGCTCCCATATCTTGGTAAACATATCTTGGTAAGAATTTCACTTCCCAACAAGGGGTAGATGGAGAATGTTTCATTGGCTTACCTCTGCCAGGGCTCAAACTCCCACTTTGACAAATGGCATGCCTATTTGCAGCAGAGGAGCACCCTGACCCCCAGCCCACTATCTTGAGAGATGCAGGTGCTGCTAGGCCCTGCAGAGTATGCAGGTATTCCAAATGTCCCCACCCCTATTTCTGTGGTGGCTCCTGTAGCCTGTAGAGAGGCAATGGGGGAATTTTCCACAGACACTTACCTAGTAAACAGATACCAGGAAGCAGGAATAAACCTCGCAGCCAGTGGGCTGAACTCAGAGCGGTTTGGCTGGTGATCACTTATGAACCCTGGCCATTAACCCTTTGCATTGAAAGTTGGGCTGTTATAAAGAGATTAACCTATGGCTTGGACACTGGGAAGCTAGGGGGTGGGATGACCATGAATAAGCCCTTGGGAAACCAGGATAGGTGGAAAGACATTTTCTTGCAAGAGCCTGAGGCAGTTCTCATTGTCTTCCTTGTCTTGGTCATAATGCTCTAATACCCCTGGCAATCAGGAAGCCCAGGCCCTAGCCCAGGTATGAGCCTTAGCAACTGACCCTTCAGTAGATACAGCAGATTGGGTGCATAGGAAGAGTGGCCACTATAGCGCCTGGGTGGGATGGCATATTGCCAAGGATGCCAGATTGCCCTTGAAATACAGTGACTTGGTTAATGCAGTAAGAGCAGATCCTGTGTGTTCTAAACAATGCCCAAGACAACTGCCAAAGGAGCCTGGGGCCATTCACTGGAGTTCCCAACATGAGAGATTGACAAATTGGTTATATGGCCTGCTCCCTCCAAGTGAGGGTTCTAAATAGGCCTGGGTTTGTGTGGACAGTACATCTGGCCTAACCCAAGCATTCCCCTGCTGCTGTGCAAGCCAGCCTGCCGCTGTTATGGGGCTAGAGAAGCTGAGTTCCATCTATGGATACCCAGGGTGAATGGACAGTGATTGGGGCTGTTACATTTCGAAGGTCATCATGTAGAAGACCGGGCAAAAGAACATGACATTGAATGGAGGACCCCTAAAACCTTGCAAGCAGCATGGTTAGCCGAAAGGAAAAACGCAATATTAAAGCAACAGACTAAATTACTCACAGGTAAAACCGCCGCGGCTATGTGGACACTGAGAAGGAAGATATTTTCTAAGAAAGATGCCTGGTGGCTAACTGGGCTGAAATGTGAAAACAGAGCCTAGGGGCCACTTCTAAACGGAGGGAGGGCGAGCTGCCCTTCAGGGGGAGCCAGCACTGCCCTCCAGGCCTCTGAGCCAGCCCTTATAAAGGGGCCCCTGGAATCCGATTTCAACCAGTAGGACTGAGACTTCCCCATCCAATCGGAGCCCTGTGACCATGGCCTCATGTGGGTTTTCTCCTGCCCGCAGAGCGGCTCCGCTCCAGCCAATCAGGACAGTGCTTTTTGGACCGAGGTGCTGTGAGGATGCCGAGTCCTCATTTGCGGGGATCGGAAGCGGAAACTTCTGGCTTGGGGAGCTCACTTTCTTTCCGCAGAAGACCTGAGCGGGCTGGAGGGGGCCCGCACTTCCCGCCTGAGAGCCGCCCCGCCGTCTAGCAGGTCCCGGGCTGTGCTATTTCGTAATTGAGCTCTAACACCATTGAGCTAACTGTTCCCAGCTGTGACTGTCATAATTGACCTGTTTGCACGGAATAGTTTCCTCCTTCCCTGCACCCCAAACTGTGGGTTGGATTCCTGTTGGACTTGAACTGGCTCCAAGGGCTGCCCGGGATGGGTAAGTTACTTGGTACCCCAGGGCGAGGGGGAGCTACTCAGTCTCCACTGGGACCCCATTGCCCCGCTGCCAGCTGGACCCGGTGAAATGTGCTCTACTTGGGCGGAACACACACTGTTGAAAGAGGGGAGAAAGTGGGGGTAGTGGTCACGCATATCCTATCCCCAAGTCCATGTTCTCACACCTGACTGCGCTGCCTCCCCAGCCACATGTATGTTATGCACAACCAGGTCAAGCTCCTAAAGCTGCCAGCCTCCCTCTTCTCAAGGCCAGGTGGGCACTTCTTTTTCCCACTGGTACAATCATTTGGCCACTGTCTTTGTCCCTTCCTTTGGCCTGGAGGACTTAGAGCACACACAGAAGCCCAACATGCCTTCAGTGATAGCCGGCAAAGCCAGCCTTGACTGAGCACGGAAACGTCTCTGTGAAAAGCTGTCCTCCAAAATAGGATGGCCTTGACATTATCACTGCCTTGCAGGAAGGCACTTGTGCCATCATGGAAACAGATGTTGTGTATTCATACCTGATGAGTTCGTTAATGTGTCATCTTCAGTAAGCCACATGAAGACACAAGTGAAAGCCCTGAGTGATCTAAACCCCAGCCGAGAGGACTTCATAAGTCGTCAGTGGTTTGGATCATGAGGCTTTCTGTGGAGAGATGGTTACTTATTTTGCAAATCACTATCTCAATCAGTATTTTCTCTTTAATGTGCTTATACTATTGTTGTGGTAGCTGCCTCCAATGCAGCCAGACACCTGCAGAAAGGAAGCCACCTTCATGCTATTGAAACCCCTCTCGGGGCACACGCAGAAGAGGGGGTCGTGTAAGATTGTAAGGGCTGTCACGAGGGTGGAGCGTTGCAGGAGGTCATCCATTGGATATGACTGTCTGCTGACCTGAGAGCTGGCCCAGGCAATCAGATGCTCCTTTCCCCTTCCCATGTCCTTAAAATGTACACTTCACCTGCCTCTCCCACTCTAGAAGCTGCCTCAAGGTCACAGCTTTGAGATAGTAAAGTTTCGCTGAGACCACTTGGGTGACTGAACCCAGTTAAAGCTTCTATATAACCTTTTAAGATTCTGACAAGCAGCTGTGTGTGTATGTAATGGGGAAAGTGGGATAGAAATGCTTTACCCCTTCCTAAATTTGGGAAGAAATGTTTTGGATCTGCTTTTTGAAGTTGTGTTTCAGAGGCAAATGTGCCTGAGTTCAAGTCCCAGCTCCGGCACGTACTAGCTTGTAACGTGGTCAGGGCACTTTGCTTTTGTGAACCTGTACCCTCATCTGTAGATTAGGAGTAACAACAGCACAGGCCTGCCAAGATGGATGGCAGCGTTAAGTCAGACGATAAGGCACCCTCACTCAGGTCCTGACCTATGACAGATTCTTAGTTAGTTTTGGCACCCATTTTGAAAACCCTATGCCCCGCTCAGGCAGCCATATAGGCAGGGGTCCGGGACCTCTGGGATGGCACATGCATGAGGTTGACTAGCCTCTGTCATTTGTGTTTACTGTTTCTGCTCTTTGAGCTCCCTGATCAATAAACCACTGATTTAATGTCACATGTTGCCTCGGAGGGCATCCGGACACTGATCTCAGTTTGGATCTGGTTTAGCAAGAAGGCTGATGGGATAGAGAAATATTCCGGAGGAGATACATACCAGGAGGGACATTCCCTAAACTGCCGCCTTCGCCACCATGTCCCAAGGAGCATTACTTAAGCTTGGCATGCCCTGGGGACACCAGGTTGGCTCAATAAGGCTCCTCCATGTGGCTTTGCCCCAGTTTGGCAGTGTGCATCGGATTGTCCACGGGAACTTTCTGTTCCTTAACTCCTGATGAGGGTTTAGCATCATCGATTCAGTAGGTTCCAGTCTTTTGATCTCTGGCAGGCCAAGCCACACCTACCTGCTAGCAGGGGCTGACTTCCAGTGGATTTTCAGGAAAACAGAGGTAGGTGGCTGGAAGCCCAATCCTTTGCTCCCACCTATAGCTCCAGCTGTGCTTCCATCTGGCCTATACTGGGGCAGAAAACACACACACACACACACACACACACACACACGCACCCAAAGGGAATGCAGCCAGCTCTACCTGGAACCCCAGATGTCTTTTATTTTTTTTTCTTCCCTCCAGCTAGAATCTCCTGCAGGCTCTGACTGGGTAGGGGCTACTTGTTGCTCTTTCCCTGGGGCTCCAAGGGGTGGCCTGGCTTTTCTGTTTCAGGAAGGGGTTCCTGCTCCCTGGAGGCCCCCCTCCCCGCTGGCAGGCAGCAGCATAGGTGCCGTGGCTTTAGACTGCTCTTTTCCTTCCCTGTTCCCAGCATCTCCCCTCTGGAAACCCCAGTCTGAGCCTGGCCCGGGGCACCCACATTGATGCAAAGGAACGCTGCTTCCACCCGCGTACCTGGCTCATGGGAGTTTATCAAGTGTCTTTCTGCCATCTGTGGGGGGGAGGGCGGGGTGTCACGTCCTCACTCCAGGGCTGGCTTTCCACCTTCGGGGTTGAAGCCCCCACTAGCGATTTCCAAAACAAGGCTGGGAAGAAACTTTCGCGGGGTCCCCAGCCCCCACCAGGCCTCGCCCCCGCGCTCCCCGCCGCGCCCTTCCCCCAGCAGCCTGGTGGAGGAGGGGGAGGGAGGCCAGCCCGCTCCCAGCGCTCAGGGTCTTGCATTTCTTCCCGCAGGCAGGCAGGCAGGCGGGCAGGCACGCGGGGAGAGACGAGCCCCCGCCCGAGCCCCCCAACCCCGCGCCCGGAGTCCAGCCTCGGGGTCTGTCCTCGCCTCTCCGCGGCCGCGCGCTGCCTCCTCTCCGAGGCGCTAGCCGCGGCCGCCGGCTTTTGGATTCTTGCCCAGAAAAGGGGGCCTGAAGGAGGAGAAGAGGAGGGACGGAGACCGGCGGCGAGAAGCGGGATCCGGAGTCCGAGACAGCGCGCGGGGGGAGGCCGGAGCGGCGGCGGCTGGAGGCGCGGCCGCTGCGCCCCCCGCAGTGCACCGCGCGGCCGCCCTGCCCTCCCCGGGATGCTTAACGCGGGGCGCTATGCGCTGCTTAACAGGCTCCGAGCTGCTCGGCGACTTGTTTTAAGCATTTTTTCTCCCTCGCTCTCGCTTTTAATCTTGTCTCTAGTGGCGTGTGTAGGGGGGGAGGACTTTATTTCCATTGGCTAAGCTCTCCCTTCCCACCCACATCCCTTCCACATCACCTTGGTGTCTCCCTAAATAAAACCAGCCCTCCTTATCGCCTGGAAAAAATCAGGAGCTAGAGTTTGAATGGGTTTTATATAAACACTCACCCCTGTCAGCTTGCGGCTGGGCTCTCAGGATAAACTCACCGCACCTGGCCTGATGCTGGCCCCGGGGGTGCTCTCCCTTGAACGTCAAGGTTTAAGCTGAGCTGGAGGACTGGGAACTCCTCTGAAATTGGATCAACCTGAAGCCAGTCGCCGAACTGCACAGGGTCCCCATGGACCTCAAGGAGAGCCCCAGCGAGGGCAGCCTGCAGCCCTCTAGCCTCCAGATCTTTGCCAACACCTCCACCCTCCACGGCATCCGCCACATCTTCGTGTACGGGCCTCTGACCATCCGGCGTGTGCTCTGGGCCGTGGCCTTCGTGGGCTCCCTGGGCCTGCTGCTGGTGGAGAGTTCGGAGAGGGTGTCCTACTACTTCTCCTACCAGCATGTCACCAAGGTGGACGAGGTGGTGGCCCAAAGCCTGGTCTTCCCAGCTGTGACCCTTTGCAACCTCAATGGCTTCCGGTTCTCCAGGCTCACCACCAATGACCTGTACCATGCTGGCGAGCTGCTGGCCCTGCTCGACGTCAACCTGCAGATCCCGGACCCCCACCTGGCTGACCCCACGGTGCTGGAGGCCCTGCGGCAGAAGGCCAACTTCAAACACTACAAACCCAAGCAGTTCAGCATGCTGGAGTTCCTGCATCGCGTGGGCCATGACCTGAAGGATATGATGCTTTACTGCAAGTTCAAAGGGCAGGAGTGTGGCCACCAAGACTTCACCACTGTGAGTACTTGGTTTTCAGCTTACTTTTGTGCTTGGTCCCGTTGAGAAGTGCCACGCCGGTGGTCTCCTGCTTGGTTTGGGGTCTCCCTGTGCTTTGGAGCAGGAGACAGAGGAGCGCCTCATTGGAAGGCCAAGAGGGTAGTTGGCCAGAGTTGTTGGTACTGATTGGAGAAGCCGGCCCGCGGGGAGGGAGCACCGTTGTCTGGTCAGATGGGAGGGGGGTGAGAAGGAAGCTTGCCTTTGGGGTTCACTTCTCCAGATGTGCTGTGTTGGCCTCCTCCCAGCCAGAGGGAGGAGGCCTGATTTGTCTGTTGTCCAGGGCATTTGGTGTCTGAGCTGTGTGATTGGAACAGCTTGTCATTGACGAGGTGGCATTTTTTCTTTCTCTCTCTGCTCGGAAGTGCTATCAGGCACTGCATCCTGTGGGCTGGGCTGAAGCTAAAACTGCCAGAGAAGGGGGTGTGGGGCCCCCTGGCAGCTTGGATGGTTCCAGTGGCTTTGGGAGCTTGCTGGAGCAGGTGATGCTGCAAAGGTGTGGAAGTCTCTTTGCTTCCTTTTCTTGTGTGGATTCTGAGCTCCATGTGGGGAGAGGAGAGGCTGGGGACGCCGGGTCTCCATTGGTCTGGTGGCAGCAAAGAGATGTCCAGGGTGCTTGGGCCAGAGAGGAGTGTCTAGGTGGAGGCCCGTGTGTAGGATGGTCAGCGACATGCCTGTGAGGGTGAAGCAGTCCAGGCTGGCTTGTCTGGGAGCTCCAGCTTGAAACCGAAAGGCTCAGTTTGCTGTCTGTATAATCACTTAACAACGTGGATGCGGGAGGAGTGGTGTGGGGAGGGGGTGAGCAGCTGTGGGATTGGAAAGCCTGGAGGAGGAGTGTGGAGCTGAGTATAGAAGAAAAGCTGAGGGGAGGGATGTGGCTCACATTCAGGATGGGGCTTCCTGGAGAGGCAAAGAGAAAGGAGGGGAGGAGAGCTGTTGCTGCTAGGGTTCTCTGTTTGCCCGGTTAGTAAGCATAACTTGGCACAGCAGGTCAGACTGCAGCTGCAGACAACTCTTGCTTCCAGGCAAGTCTGGGGCTTCAGGGTCTGTGGGACCCTCCAGAAGCCCAGTGTGGCTGCTTCTCTCATTGCTGCCTTAGGGGGAATCGAGAGCTTTGGAATCTCAGAGCCTTGAGCCAAATTCTAATTGTAAGTTTGGGATGGCAGGTGCAGCAGTTGCAGAGGGACTGGACTCTGTCATCAGCACTTGTCTGGGGCCCTCTGCCTAATTAAGACATACCCTGCCTTTGCTATGGTGCATCCATTCTCCACCTGCTCTCAGATCCACTGCCTAGTAGCCTCTTGCTCTGAGTTTCTTTTAATGCTACAACCAGTCTCTGCCCACAGCCTCTCTGCTTGCTGTTGGCTGTCTCTGATTCTGGAAAAGCTCAGAGTATGGCGGGGGGGGGGGGGGCACTGCCTCTCACATCCTTTAGAACTCTGTTTCCTGGGGGGGCTCTTTTGTATTATCCGCTTTAAACACTGTGGGGGAAAAGCAGAGCAAAATCAGTAGTAGTGTATGCTAAAGAAGAAGCGAGTCCAAGCTGGGAGAAGGGACCAACAGTACTGAAAGCCCTTCTAAATAGAGCAAACAGGATCCTAAACCATGTCATGCACAAATGTCTTAGGTGGCTTGGGGAGAGATGGGGAAAATGCCTCATTCTTGGAGGCTGCAGCCATCCCTGTATTCCACCCCATGCTTTCTAGTGCCGTGGCAACGCTCAGCTTCACCACTGCACCATGCAGCTCGAAATGCACTCAGCTGTTCCTCTGTCTGCCTGAACCCACATGGAACACGGACAGCAGAGAGAGGGTAGCCCAGGGAGAAACTGCAGTCAGTAGCAGACCCTGGGCAGAGTTCTCAAGCATTCTCATAACCACATGCGGCTTCCTCTCAATTCATGACCAAGTTTCAATGTGAAGGAAAGGTTCTTTGACCTCAGGCTGCTGTTTTGCACTTGGCCCATCATTTGAGTTGCTGGGGTCCCAAGTGGCTAAAGATCCGCTTTTAAAGCCTTACCCAAGCCTTTGACCTCTCCAGGATGTGTCTCAAATAGTGCAGTTGCCTGTGGATGTGGTTTATTACTCACTATCTGCCATCCTTACCAAGTTCAAGACTGATCTGGTTGAGGTTCCTCCTTGGACTGACCCTCAATGTATCAGCTTCCCCAGGACTGAAAAGGGGATGAGCTTCAGGGCTGGATCTTCAAGTTGTTCAGGAAGGGTCAAAAAGGGCACAAACTCCAGGAAACCTGGAGGAGACCTACATGGGAAGGGGGGTCTTTTTCACTCATTGATCACAGTGAGCAGCTATGTTGAGCCTCTATAAGAGAGATCATGATGCCACACTTGTTCCAGGACCTTGCAGTGAGGGGTAATCCTTCCCATCCCCCTTCTCTCCCCACCCTTTCTGGTCTGGGGGATAGGTGTGCCCACACCTTGCAGGTGGTTGTTGGAGAAGTGGGCCCACTGGCCTCTCTGTCTTTCATTCTCTTCGCTGCACAGCCCTCTCCATTGGACTTATTTACTAGGCTCTGCCTGGGGTTGTCCTTTGCTGGGTGGCTTCTCTCTCTAAGTACTGTGACTGACTTATTAGAGAAGTGAAGTATGGGTGTGTGTAGGGGGTTGCCACAGGTGGATTACTTTTTCTGTTTTTCTATAAAGCATACCCAATGCCGTCTTCGGGACTAATGCTTTCATGTAAGCTTTCTTATTTCAGGTTTTTAGCTGGTGTGCAATGAAGTGCGTAATACTCTTAATTAGTGAACGAGCCATGCTTCTAGTAGAGTGAAAGGCTGTTTGTGGAGGTTAATAACCAGGTGTGGAATCCCAACTGCCACGCAAACAGGTGTGCTCCAGCTCAGGCAGGTGCGCACATAGCGCTCACCTAGGACAGTCGGACTTCAGATGGGCGAGGCGCAGGCTTTTCCTCCCTGGGAAGGCAGAAGAGGGCTCCGATTCCTTAGTGTCTACGCAGTAGAGATCCCGCCCCCCCCACCCCTGACCCAGAGTGGAAGGAAGGGGAGTAGGGATGAGAGGGAGGTGGTTTCTCCAGCCATGATGTTGGATGATCTGAGGTTAAGATCAGGAGTAGGAAGACATAGGGTTGAATCCCACCTCCATCATTTTGTAGCTTATTTCCTGGGTTGTAATTTGTACCCTCTCTAGGCCCTGTAACGTGTGATAGTGATACGTGATTTTCTAACTCACAGGGTTGTTGCAAGGATGAGCCAGATGAGACAATATGTGTGCAAGTTCTTTTGTATATTCTTCCAGCTATGCAGATGTAAGGCAGCTTATTATCAATATTGGTAAGAGGTTATTGTCCAGGCTGCCTGCCCTGTTTGCAGCCCACCACAGGAGTCGGTGGATGAGTAATGCTGTAAGGGTAAGCCAGGAAGGGAGAGGCGGCTGCTGCGTTTTCTTTGGAGCCCATGGTAAAGCCCAGTCTTAGCAAGATGGGGTGTCTTAGCGTGGAGGTCACAGTTGGGCTCAGGAGCTAACCATTGCTGACAGGTGGCATCCCCACTGTTTGTGACTAGCACATGACTATTTCATGTTGCTTCTCTGCTGTCACATTCAGGAATGCAAATGACACTTCAGTGTGCATGGTTAACCTGATTTCCACAGTCGTGTGGACTTGTACTTTAAAATTGAGAGTTCTCAGGAAAAGCATTTCTTTTCTTACTGAAAGAAAGATCTCTACCCTGAGATCTTGTTAGAGGCACTTCTATGGATATTTTTTATCTACATCCCATAGCATTGTGGAGACATGGAAGTAAGGAATAGGAAGTGCACAGATTGGGTATTCTTGCACAGGGATGGTGAGTTCATAGCTAACCTGAAATTACTTATTTTACGGGGAGCTGGCATGTGGAAAATGTAGGTCTGGGAGAGATCTGAGTTGGAATTACAGCTGTGCCCCCCATTCACTGTGTAATCTTGGGCAAGTTTCTTAACCTCGCTTTCCCCACCTCTGAAACAGGAGCCATAATACCTACCACCCAGAGTTGTGGTACCGATCCAATGAGGCGAGGTACATCAAGTTACAGTGTGTGGCAGACCCCAGCCGCAGGGCCGGCCCCTGCTTTGCTTAGTGTCCCACAGGAGCGCGGCCTGAGCCTGCGCTCGACTCCAATCCAGTGCTCTTCCCACTCTTCCCCTGTGACTCACCAACAGCTTCAGAGCACCGGCAGCGTCTGTGTTTGTGGGATTTGTAATTCTCAGAATATGTTACACTTTCGCTTCTCTCAGTACTTCTCGTTCGCATCAGTTCTGCTGCCTAAACGCCTTGGCTTCCACATTCCAGCTCATGCTCCTGAACTCAACCCAGGAACCTCGTGCCCAGCCCCTGGTAGGAGCCGAGTGACCTGTGCTCCGCGCATACGGCTCTTACCACAGTGTGTGTGTCTTGTTAGTGCCCGCACATCCATTCCCTTGTCAATCAGACGGGGCACGCAGCCTGTAACAGTGATAAACACAGACAGGATCCTTGCCATCTGAGAGCTCACAGCCCATTTCCCATCCCCTCCAGATGGGGGGCTAGTTGAGAGCAGGAGTCTTGTCTCATCAAACACATGGTCTGCAAACATCATGCCAAACACAGGGATATAAATACCCACTAAAGGTTTATTGATTAAATAGTTACTTGCTGTTTCCTGAACTCACCCAGAATTCTTTGCTCACGGGCCTTTCTTTCTTACTTTTTTTTTTTTTTTTTTTTTTTACCATTTGTACCTTTCCCTGTTTATTTATTTAAATCCTACTCATCTTTTGAAATCCAGCTCTAATATCACTGTAGCCTTCTCCAGAAAACCATTGCCAGTCCCTCTCCCCATGACCGTATCTAAATTAATCTCTTCCTTCTCTGTCTTCCGAACAGCATCTTGGCTTACTCCTCTGTTAGAGCAGTCGTTACGCTTTTCCTTGCATTAGAGTCATGAAGTGTTGAGGCTAAAAGGGACTTTAGAGATAATTCAATTTCATACTTGAATTCTTTAACCACTGATAATTTTTATACATTGCCTGTTTCTGTCTCTCCTCCCTGTAAAACATGATGGCTTGACTAACATTTTATTCTTGGGACTTAGAACGGCTTAGCACATGGTAAGCTCTCAAAATGTGTCTTTAGAATGTAAGTGGGCTTGAAGTTTTTTTTTAATGTTAGGTGACAATAGCCGATATAAAGGGAAGTGGCCGTTTTTCAGCCTCTCTTTTCAGTATAGGTACCTGGATTCCACCTGCATTGAAGCGACTTGTCCCATAGTTGTTATTATTTTAATAATACAATTTCTGATTATAGAAACAGCCCATGCTTATTGGAGAAGACTTCAGGAATATGAGAAAGAATAGAAAAGGAAGAACACTTACTCATAATAGCACCCCAGATATAATGACATGTATTATTTTGGCATTTTGGGAGTAGCTCCATTCCATCACATAGTGTATGTATGTGTGTATCCCTGTGTCTGGGGTCACACCTGTTCGTCTGGTGCCATGTCTGACACACAGTACACACTCAATCAGGGTCAGCTTGCTCTCTTCTTATTGGACTGCTGGGTGGTATCCATGGTGTTAGAGATTTCCTCCAAGGCCCATTTAGAATAAAAATAAAATCCAAAGATATTTCTCAATGGGTCTTGTCACTACTCTTTTTGTGGGATATGGCTTATGTCATCTGCCAGAAGCACCCAGGGATAATTTGTGAGATTCCCCTCTTAGCTCAGCTTCCTTGGGTTTTAGATTCACAGTTGAACACCTGTGACTTTTCCTTTAGTGGTACTTTATTGAGCGTTTAGCTGTGCATTTATCTTAAGCCCACTGTTGGATGTTCTCTAGGATAAACCAGAGATGCGTTCATTGACCCCACATTAGACCTTCTGACTGAGTCAGACCTTCCTCCCTGAGGACCAGTTCTGGTTCTCCTTGCATGACCATCTACACTGCACGCCTCAGCATACGGGGTAGATTCTGACTCTCCCTTAGCTGGGAAGTCTCTAGTTTTATGTCAAAATTGTGTAAATGATATCTAATGCAAATTGGATGGTCGCACATATTCCTTAAGATGCCTTGAGGTTTTGTGAGCATTTCCCACGTCCTTGGAGAGACAGCCTCTGCCAAGCTGGGTGAGAAGTTTGCCGTGGTGCCAGCCTCTGGTTAGGAATCCTCTGGTTTGCAGAACTTTAGGTGGTAGCCCTGTGGAAGTAAAGCTGTCGGGGGTGTATTGAATTCTCTCTGATGTGATGAAGGGATAGGACAATGACTGGGAACTAACTATTCTAATGACCCACACCATCTATTTGCAAAGTAAAGCTGAAGCTACCGTATAGGCCGCTGAATTAATGCCCAGGAGCTCGAGAGGCAAGTTTATATGTTTGTGCCTCTGTCCTTGGGACTTCTTAGACCTCAGAACTACTGATGAAAGAAGGCCACCTGGGGATTTAATGCTTTGGAACTAGTCCCTTTACCCCTGTCTGCAGAGATTCCCTTTTTCTCTTTACAGAAAGTCCTTGCTTTAATGAAGAGATGAGTTCGAGAAAATTTTCTGTAACATGAGTCCTAGTTTGCTACTGATTGTTATAGTAAGAAAGCCCATTTAAAGAAGTCCTCCAAAGACTGAATTGGTAGCTGTCAGAGATGGTGCTCCGTAGAGCCATTCATATTTCAAAGTACCAAGTATTCCATTCTCTCCATCAGAACAAAAGCATACCACCTGGGTCTAGAGATATCTGGAAGTGTGCTGCATGCTTTTTCTCTTTGTCTGAGTGTTTATGTTTGATGGAACTGGGTTGATATATCAAACTTGAACAGCAGGACCGTATAACCCATGATCTCTTGAAACCTGAAACTAATGGCCTACATCATCCCTGCAAGTTTGAAATTCCATATATCACATTTTTCCCATGCAGTGGACTTAAAACCAGTTCATACAGACTGAGCTTAGCAGTTTCTGGGTAGTGGATGCCTCCAGTACTCAGAAGTACATGTTCATTATTTGATAAATCTGAAACCTGTGATAGAAACCTGTTTATTTGGGAACAACATCCTGAAAAGTGTCATCCTTTGGATGCTACAGCATCTTTCCATCTCTCAGCACTTACTGTGTTATGACTCCGGTACATTCTCTGTTGATTACTTCAGTGGCTATGGAAATTTATACTCAGGAGAAATAAAGCAGGAACACAGAAGGAACATATTTGCCTGGATTTAATGACTTCCAGTGGCTGAGTTGCACAACCTTGGGCAAGGTCATTAGGCTCAATGGGCCTTAGTTTCCTCATCTGTAAAATGGGAGTGTTGATTCCCTAGGACTTGCCAACCTGTAGAACTCTAATGCAATAGAACATAATCAACATTTATTTTCCAAGCTCACATTTGTTTGCTGCAACTATGACTTTAACTTATATTTGGGGAGAGGAGTTGATGTTATTTTGTAACTAGATGTATTTATCCATTTGTTTGTGTTATTAAGATAGAGCTGTACAGTGGAAGCAGAAACACCCTGGCACAGTGAATATCAGTGGGATAAGGGATGCACAGGAACCTACTGTCAAAACCCTGTCCATGGGCCATTATGTGTCTAGCTGCACGTCATTGGTCTGACTGAATGTTTCCATCACTCTTGTCCTGCAGTTGTGAGTGGGGTTCATATATAAATTAGCAAGGACATCTAAGGAAGATGCTGTTAACCCAGATCCCTTTTACTGCTGCTGGGGTACAGCTCCTGACCTCTCATATCGGTACTGGGAACAGGAGTATGTTCTTAGTTGATGGGAGCTCCCTCTTCTGAGATACCCAGCAAGTTATGCACCCCCTGCTGCCTGGGGGAAGCCAGTGGCCAGTGACTTACTGATATAGCAGTATACAAAGCCAGTCATCTTGCCTCAAGACCAAACAAATTGTGGTGCGATTTACACGCCAAAGCTTCTCGAAAGGGGTCATGCTGAGCTAGACTTCTCCTGAAGCCACACTTTGCTTACCTTTTCTCCTGCTCCATCTTGTGTGCCTCATTCTTTTCTAGGCTTTTCCCAGTGTCATTCCCTTAATAAATCATTGGACAAGAAACCCCGTCTCTGGCTCGGCTAGGGAACCCAACCTGTGTAGCAATTCGTTTTAGTTTCTCATCTGTTTGGTAACATGGAGAATTGCCCAGGCAAATGGACCCATGTCTGGTTTAGAAAGAAGGAAATACTAGTTTCAAAGATCTTTTAAACCTTGGACTTTTTAGATCTCTGATCTCGAGCCTGTAACTATTGCCAAGGGAGATTTTTCATAACTCAACTGAGCATCTCTCTGATTAGGATTCGCTACTCTGGGTACAGATGGTTTGTCCCTCTTTGGAGTTTTTTGCCCAAAGTTGGGCCTTTCCAGAGTTGCCCATATCCTAAGAGCTGAGCTAGCCCCACTCTTCCAGCTGCTGCACACGCGAAGCTGCTCACAGGCCAGCTCACGCCTTTATCACTGCCTGCGTTCTCATCATTTCCCAGTTCTGCTCTCTCTGAGAACTTCCCCTTCTCACCCCAACAGGCCTTCACTGCGATTTCTTCCTGAATGTGCATCAGCCTGGCTTCAAGCCACAAGGACGGGGAGGCTGCCTCTGGTGTTGGTGGCGGCCAGGGCCCATCTATAAAGCAGGAGGCAGTGAGAAATGTACAGTTGACCAGGGGTGATGCTCCTCATATGTCACGGAAACCATGAGTGATGAGGGACGTAGGACAGAACTGAGACTATTTAGCCTGAAAACAGAAGGGGGTGACTCAAGGCAAAATGATTGCTGTTTTCGAACACTTAGAAGGCAATCATAGGGAAGAGAAATGAAGCTTTCTCTGTGTGAGGCCAGAGGGCAGAGCTAGCTCCGACGGGTGGGCAGAAGTTCAGAGAGGTGGATGGGTGCCAGCTGATTAGACGGGGCGGTCCTGGGAGTTTAGAGTACCCGTGCCATCAGCTCTCGCGGAGGCCATGCAATTGCTTATTGGTGGTACTGTAGAGGTGGATCAATGTCAAGTAGAGAGTTGGATTTAATGAGCTCTAAAGTTACTTCCCATTCTGAGCATCTTTGATTTATTGCCTTCATGAACAGATACTGGGGAGGTGGCACTAGAAAGAATTGATAACCAATGTAAACCAGCACATTCGGCCTGCACAGACACCCCTTGTCCCAATACCATGTAGCCTTAAGCTTTAGTGTTTCAGAAGCTGGGAATAGGAATAGTGCTGGGGGAGAATTCTTGCAGAAAAAGAGCAGATATTCATTGAGAGAGTGTGCAGGAAGTGTGTGGGTGGTGGTGGCCCGATTTCCAGTGGCTGTTCAGTCACCTGGCCTCCACGAGGAATTTGTCCTGAGCTCTGGGTGCTAGATCTAATCCTAGAGGGCAAATATTGGGAGTGGTTGGGCCTGGCCTGGTTCCATGTAGGGGCTGAGAGGTACACACATTAGAGGAACCTTGGGGATGGGTAGGGCTAGAGATAGACCCAGCTGTAGGGCCTGGAAGGAGGCTCATCTGACAGGGAGAATGCCCTCCCAGGAGCACCAGGGGGTGTGGTAAGTGTTACAAAGATGAAGGGGCTCTGGCACCCGGGGTTAAAACATAATGAGGTATTTTAGCCTCATGGTACAATCATGGAATTTAGTGAAAGACACATATAGGTTCCAGGCTTGCATGACTGACAGTGCGATATAATATGAGATCTATATTTGGTCTTCAACCCAGGTTCCTGGCACAAGAGCTTTTAAAGCCCTTGGAATTTCCTGAGGGATTGGGGTGAGAGGAGCATCTTTTGTTATTCTTAATAAGGTCCTTTCAACCTTACTAGAGTTTATACTAGGGAGGTGACTCTCTTTGGGCCCTGAGGTAGCTTCAGGATGGGGACTGGTTGCCTAAGGAGCCAACCATGTGATTAGAGGGTTAGAACTCCCCAGACCTCCGAGGAGGAGACAGGAACTGGAGATTGAGTTAACCACCAATGGCCAATGATTTAATCAGTTGTGCTTGTGTCATGGCACCTCCATAAAAAACCTCTAAATGAAGGGATTTGGAGAGCTTCCTGGTTGGTGACAGAAGTGCTGGGAGGGTGGCACGCCTGGAGAGGGCAGGGAAGCTCTGTGCCCCTCTCTCCACACCTTGCCCTATGCATCTCTTCCATTTGGCTGTTCCTGAGTTATATCCTTTATACTAAACCAGCAATAGTAAGTAACCTTGTTCTGAGTTCTGGGAGCCATTCTAGCAATTTATTGAACATGAGGAGGGGATCATGTGAATCCCTGATTTATAGCAAGTTGGTCAGAAGAACGGGTGGCCTGGACTCGTGCTTGGCATCTGAAGTGGGAAGAGTCCTGTCCTGTGGGGCTGAGCCCTTAACCCACAGAGTACGCACTAACGCCGGGCAATTAGTGTCAGAACTGCCTGGTGTGAGGGGAAAACCCACACATTTGGTGTCAGAAGGGAAGTGTCTGAGTGAGAAACAGATCTTATTAATGACGTTGTGCAATTTATCTTCACCTCTGCAGGCATCAGCTTCCTCATCTAGTAAATAAGAATCCTACTGGCACTTCATAGGATTGTTTGTAGCAGTCAAATGAAATAATTTAAGTGTAACTTTTAGCACTGGGCCAGATGTCAGCTATTTTGCTGCTGTTATTTTTATTAGTAGTAAGATGAGATGGTGATAAAACATAGTGACAGAGGATCCAAAGGCAAAAGGATTTTTTTTGGAAATCCATTCTGACATCAGCAAATGCTGAGTGTGGGGAGTGAGGCTGCAGTGAGGCCAGGCACCCAGCTCCAGCATTACTGTCGGTCGTAAGCTGCTGTAGGCCCCCAGGCCACGTCAAACATAGAATTCCTTCCATTCGACCAGCACTGGGTAGATTACAAACCCTGCTAAGAACTGTTAACGTTTTCTGAGTACATGCTATGTTCTAGGCGCTATCCTAAATTAAGCACTTTACATGGCAAAACTCCTTCAGTCTTCACAGCAGCCCTATGAAATGTGTAATATTTGTAACTTTGCTTTTTGTACGTAGAAAACGGAGGCTCGGAAAGGTTAAACGATGGGCCTGAAATCTCTTAGGTAAGAATTGGTGGAAGTAGGTTTTGAACCAGGCACTCTGGTTCCAGATCCTCCGTGCTTTCTTTATATGATGCTATTTGAGCCTCACAGTAATTCTGAAAGTGGAAAAAGCAACAGTGTATCTGTTTCATAGTTGAACATAGGTAAGGCTCAGAGAGGTTTAGTGACTGACACAAGGTCTCTCAGCAAGAAGGCAGCACCGTTGGGGATTAGAATTCATGCCTTTCGATTCCGCTTGGGGGTTCTCTGAAGACATCAAACTTATTTGCGCAGGGCTGAGCTGAGTGAAGTCAAGCCATCCATCAGCAGTTCTTTAGCTCAAAAGAGTTGAAGTTGAGGTCAAAGAGCCTCCCCTGGGAACCAGGAGCCTGGTAGCTGCCAGAGCCGAACCAGAGCTGGAGAGTGGGGAAGAGGGGAAGAAGCCTCATCTTGAAGCTGTCTGCTCAGCCCCCCAGCTCCTACTTACCCTTGCATTCATGCAGGTAAACTGAGAGGAGGCACAGGCAGCCCGGCTTTCTGTGGCTCCAGGCCAAGGCAGGAGAATATTCCAGATCTTCAGAACAAGACCTTTCAGCTACAGTTCCCACCTTAGAGGAGAAGGAATAGCCCAGCTGCAGGCAAAAGACTGGCTCTGAGGGGTGGCCCACTCCAGAACTTTTCCTTTAATGAATGAACATGCAGGTGGTCTCTGGGCTTAAGCCAGGCATCTCGGAGGCACTTGGTGTCACTGGTTGTACAGCCTGGGCACTGTACATCAACTTTGTGAATTCAGCTTTCCCTTTTGAGCGGGAGCTAGACTTTGGATCCTGCCGCCATGACTGCGTGTCCCCAACACCACATCTCCGGGAGCTGGACATGTGTATGCCTGTGGGCCTGCTGACCTCCCAGCTCTGCAGACCTGCACGCGGTCCTCTGCTCTCTGCTGCCCAGTCTCCTGGCTTAGCAGTGCGCAGGTGGAAAGGCCACGCAATTCCACAATACCCTCTTCAGGAAGGCTGAGAAGATGGAGAAATCTCTTCTTGCCAGGGTAACACTTGATGTCTTTCCAAGTGGCCAACTGGGGGCCTCAGGGGGTCTGACATCAGGCACTGAGTGTCAGTTTTCAGATGCGTATGCGATTCTTCCCTGGTTCACCCTTTCTGTCTCCACTTCCCCTTATTAAACGCAACTCTGGGTGGCAGAAATGATAGCTTTAGGAGAAACAGATGTTTTTAAGGAACCAGGTTGGGAGAGCTTGACATTGGGAGCTTGAACTTCTGCCTTTGACTCCGTGGCTTGAATTTGAACATTCAGTCCAGGCGCGCTCTGACTGACACGTTTGCAGGTGGCCATATGGCACAGTGGTTAAGAGCTGGGCTCTGGAAAGAGACTATCTCTATGACCTTGGGTAAGTTATTTAATTTGACTTTGGGAGAATTAAAATATAATTAATTTGTGAACTATGTAGCACAGTAGACCTCAACCTATGTGAGTCTCTTCTTACCTTTCTGCCTCTGCCATCTCCACCTACACACAAACTTTTAGACTTCTAATCCAATAGCTATATTTTTTTGTTTCCTCCTTTCTGTTCTTTGAACTGGGGCTCTCTCCTGGAATCCTCTGGACTGTGTTCTGTTGTGTTTTCTTCTCGCACACTGGACGTAGTGATTGAGGTTCTCTGGACAGGAATGATTGGGAACGGGTTCTAGCATGTCCACCATGATGAAGGAGAGAACTTCAGGTCCCCCTTTCCCCATGGTGGCCTTGAGAGATGTCCACCCCTCTCTTCATGGAGTGGGAGAAGGCAGCCAAGGAGAGAAAAATATCTCCATGAATTGGAAGTAGCAGTGTCTTCTAAAGTTTGGGCCAAGGCTGCTTCTGCCTTCCTGGAATGATTTCTTAGCAGAACACCTTCTATCCCCTGGGCCTGTTAGCTATTTCAGGGACATTTTAAGTGGCTATGAACAAATGTTGAATTATGGCTGCAAACCTCTGGGAGCTCGAGTGACATTTGCATGAATCACAAGTGAGCTCTGTGCCATCAAGGCTGCCACAGTGGGCTGGGATTAAACAAACAGGGGCCACGGTTCTCCCTGAAGCAGTGAGGCAAGGAAGCTGCTCCTTGGAGCCTGTGATCTCAAGCACCATGTCCCTGCAAGCAGGACTCTGTTCTAGGACACACAGCTCATTGCTGCAGGGCAGACAGATGCTCTATAGTTTGCAGAGAGGCATATTTCAGCTTAATACCTGGAGGAATTTACCAACAGTCAGCATGTCCAGGGGTATGCCAGCCAAGCCCAGCACATTGATTCAACACACATCTACTGAGTGCTTGCTATGTTTTGACCATTGTGGTAGGCCCTAGAGAAATGGAAATGAGCAAGGCCCAGTCCAAGAATTCAACGAGCTCACAGTCTAGTGGAGAGGCCGATCGGTAAACAGATTACGCTAAGCCACCAAAGTTTGCACAAGGTCCAGAGGCAACACAGGCTAGGCTCCAATAGTCTTCTAAAAGGAGATATTTATATATTTTTCTCTTTTAAAACAATTTCAAACACATAAATGTTGCAAGGCTGGTGCAAAGGATTCCTGTGTGTCCTTTCTCTAGTGGTCCCAATGACGTCTTCTCTGGCCAGAGGACCACATCCAGGATCACTCGATTGTCTTATCTCCATAGAGTGCTTCACTCTGTAACTGCTTCTCAATTTCTCCTTGACTTTTATGACCTTGACATTTTGTATAATTCAAGACAGTCATTTTGTAGAATGATTTTCAGTTTGGGTTTGTCTGATGTTCCCTCTTGATCAGACCCAGATAATGAATTTTTGGCTGAATTGCACAGAACTGATGCATTGTGTCCTATCTGGAGGCACAAGATACTTATACCCAGTGCACAGAGCACTACCTTTTATCACTTGATTAACGTGGTGTCTTCTAGGGAGATACTTTGAGACTATGTAAAACCCCGTTTCTCATCCCTCTTTCAGCCTCTAGTTTTATTATCCATTGATTTTTCCTGCCTGAATTATTGCAGTGATAGTTGCCAAATGGTGATTTTTCTGATTCCATCATTCCATCTGCATTTATTGGTTGCCTTTCTGAAATACCGAAGAGCTTCCTCCTCTCCATTTTTATTCATTTATTTATATCACTGTAGATTCAGATTTCTTTTTTATCCAGTGAGTTATAATCTGTTAATATCATTATTTATTTCAAAACTCAACATTTCCCATATTTGGAAATTCCTTCTGGCTGACTCTGTGTCCTTTTTGATGTTTCCCTGCAACTCAGGAGTACTTTTAAAATTTCTGGCCCAACTAGATGTTCCAGATTCATCTTTTTCTTTTCCTTCCTCAGTCCTGTAGTTTGTCATTTTTCTAGTGAACGCTGGTTCCTTTTCGTTGGAAATGCTGTTTACAAGATCTGGGTTTTAGATGTGCTCATTGGTACTACTAGGTTGCAGCTGCTCCTGGCCCCACTCGCTGGGCAGAGCTAGGATATTTACATCTATTTTTACATCTACGTTGTAAACCTAGAGTTTACACCGATGCTTCCAGTTCCAATCTCACACCACAGGATTCATTCTAGGTTTTCCCTCATTCCATAGTGGTCCCTCCTTTCTCCAGCAGCAGGAAACCTGCCTCCCATTATCTCATTGACTTATTTGCTCCGTGAATGGACCACCTTCCTGTCCCCTCCCCGCCCAAGACTGCTATTCTTCCTGGATGCCTCCTTGCACGGGCCAGTTCTCACTGGGCTGCTCTCCTGCCTCACCCCAGTGCCCCCCTGTATGTTCTCTGGCTGCTACCAGGCTGCCTTCCACTTTTATTAAGATTTCCCCCTATTTTTTTTTACAGCTTTTTAACTTAAAAAATTCAGGATCCATTCAAGGTACAATCAAGATTCATGTGTTGCATTGGGTCATTCTGTCTTATTAATAAAAAAGGACCTGGAGAGTATTATGCTGAGCGAAATAAGCCAGTCAGAGAAAGACAAGTATCACCTTATCTCACTTATATGTGGAATCTAATGAACAAAATAAACTGGCAAACAAAATGGATCTAGAGACATGGAATAGACTGAGGAATCTCAGAGGGAAGGGGGGAGGTGGGGTGGGAAGAGATTAGCCAAAGAACTTACATATGCATAGATGCATAACCCGTGGACACAGACAATAGTGCAGTGAAGGCCTGGGGTGGAGGGTGGGAGCAGGGTGGAGGGGATCAACGGGGGGACAAAGGGGGACATCTGTAATACTTTCAACAATAAAGATAAATTTTAAAAAAAGCTCCCCCCAATATAACACACACACAGAGTTTTTAAAAATAGCTTTGAGATACAATTCTTATATGATACAATTTACCCCAATAAGCTGTAAAATTCGGGACTTAGGACTTAGTGCATTTACAGTATTGTGAATTTTAAAACATTTTCATCACCCCAAATTCAATTCTGTACCCATTAGCAGTCATCACGCCCCCCCCATTTCCTCCAAACTCCACCACTCTACCCCAGGTAATCACTACTCTACTCTCTGTCTCTACACAGTTGCAGTCATACACTATATGGTCTATTGTGACCATAATTTAGCAGTGTTTTGCTAAAACAGACTTCCTTTGTTTAGCATAGCGTTTTGAAGGTCCATCCATATTGTAGCATGTATCGGTACTTTAATTTCTTTTTATTACCAAATAATGTTCCATTATACGGATATGCTATATTCTGTTTACCCATTTATCAGTTGATGGACATTTATTTGCGATGTCTCCATTTTTTTAGCGATTGTGAATAAGGCTGCTATTCACACTTCTGCTAGTATTGACTTTTGGAAGAAAACAGACCAGTTATCCTATACAATTATTTCACGCTATGAATCTGTCTGATTACTTGTGGTTTCACTTAACCCGCTTCTCCCTCCCCTGTTATTTCTTATAAAGTGGGGGAGCTAGGTGTAAGAATTTGATGAGATTCAGGTCAGTGTTTTTGGCAAGAGGATTCCGTAAGTGAAGCTGTGTATTTCATATCGCATCACAGCAGGAAGAGCATATTGTGTGGCTGTCCCACTCTTAGAGATGCTAGGTATTTTTGTTTTTGTTTTTGGCTGGACTTTTTATTTAGTATTCTGTAGTTGCTTAACACACACTTAAATGGTCTTATTGAGCGAGCGGGGGAGGGGAGGTTCTTGTAGATTCCCAAGGAAATGTCAGAAAGGCAAAATATGGCCAGCACTATCCATTTGTTTTGGGTTCACTGGATGACTAGCACTTTCTTTACATAAGCATCTGATCTCAGGTTTTTCATACTGAGCACATTGGAGATTCAGTTTGAAGATAGTATGATATCCTAAGAGTAGCATACGCCGACCACCCTCTAATAGCTGGCTTGTTTGTATATAGGCCGAGGGATTCATCTCTCCATTTTAGACGGCTAGATGTTTGTAGAAGATCTTAGAATTGTTGCCTCATTTACTGGGGAAAAAATTAGAAAGTGGCCCTTAGGGACTCTTTCACTTGGAAAATTACAGCACTAGTACCTGAGTCAAGCCTTAACACATTTAGCATTTGCTCGTTGAAAGCAATGTCATAAGATTAAACAGGTTTTACTCTTTTCCTCACAAGTACATAAAAATTATGAAAGGGGAACTTAACAGGAAATTTTTAAAAGGTAACACAATTTTTTCTTTTAGTAGTCCTTAGGTAGTTATGACAGAATAGGTTCCACTTTTTGCTTGTCTCTTTCAACAGGGATTTTGGTCCAAAGTTTTGTTTTTAATATCTGCTTCTGCCTCCCCCTCTATCAGATCGGCTTCCTCCAGGGCTACCACCCCTTGGTGCTCCGAGGCTTGAACTGCTGTAGGAATTACGTGGAGGAGGGTGCCCCTTTCCATAGAAGGGGGAAGCCCTCTTTCTTGTCTGCCAACCCAATCATGACCACTGGAGTAGAGATCACTTTGGCTGCTTGAGTAACTGTCCCGACTTCCACCATATCCGTCACCTGAGCTGCTGTAATCGTCATAGCTACTGCTTCCATCATAAGATGACGGGGCCCACGTGTAGGTGCAGCACCACGTGAGTTACTATAACTGTCATATGAATTCCTGTCGGAACCACCACTTGCATGGTCTGAATAGTCACAATCACGATCTTAGTCAACTCTATCACTATAGCCTCTTGGGGGATAGTCATCACGTGAACTGGAATGACCATAATCACTATAAGTATAATCTCTTGGTGGTGGTGCATAATCTCTTGTATCACGAGAACTTGGGCAATCTCTGCTTGAATAGCTGTCTTTAGTAGAATATCCATCATCTCTTGGGGACAAAAAAAACATCTCTATGAGAAGGCAGGGGTTCCCTTCGAGGTGGGCCTCCATAACCATTTCTTCCACGTGATACAGGAGCTCTTCCTCCCATTCCACTGCTGGTGCCAGTGGATCCTGAAGGAGCAGATCTTGTAGGAACAGGACCCTGGCTTCTCAGTGGTGGTCCTCTTTTTACTGGAAGTGGTTCCCTGGAAGAACTCATGTTAAAATGAATGGAATAGCCACCATCATCCATGAGCTCTCCACGTGAGGAAGGTCCCCCTGGTTCCTCCACTTCCTCCTCTCCTGCCTCCAAGACCTGTTGGAGGGCCTCTGCTTCTTGGAGGTGGAGGTGGTTCCCATCTACCATTCTCAACTGAGAATGTCCTAAGTCCTTTCCTTCTAAGAACTTCCCATTCATGTCTCTAGCTGCATTCTTAGCATCTGCTGGGCTTTCAAAGGGGACAAAAGCAAGTCCTTTATATTTGTTGGTTTCACGATCTTTTATCAAGAGTACTTCCACTTTTTGTCCATATTTGCCAAATACTGTTTCAAGGGCTTTCTCATTTGTTTCTGTATTGAGGCCACCAATGAAGAGCTTTCCTGGGCGATCAGCTTCAACCATTTCCTCCACCTTGGTGGGAGTTGGAGGGGTGACGATGGTTTCAAGCTCTTACAAGTTTGCCGACAGGGGCTTCCAAGCTGCTCAGCATGAGGGAGGGCTGCCAGCTCCAAAGAGGGAAGAGGGAACCTGCTGGAACTACTGCGCAACCAGAGATGCTTAACCAAACATCACTTGGTAGGTAAAGATTGCAACTGTGGGGTCTTTCCATTGCATCATTTCCCATCATCACATCATCTCCCATCATCTGTAACATGATAGATACTATAGTACCCTGCAAATAAGCTATTTACCATAATATTTGAACCTGGACTAACAGTTTCATTAGAGCTTGCAAAATAGTGACTCCCCAATTCTGTCATTCTACATTTATTAGCTGATGTTCATTATTAAATCATTATTAAAGAAGAATTTTCCTTCAGTGACTGGGGATCAACTACAGTTCCCTCTGAAGGAAGGATACATGCTTATTGTTGTATTTTAATTACCAGTGTTCAGAGGATAGAGTTGGTGTAATAATTGTCATGTTGGGCTTTGAGGGATGGTGAGTTCCCAGATGGACAAGGAATACAGAATTTCCAGAGAATGGTCGTGGGTGGGAGGGGAGAGGAAAGGTCAGTAGGACTCCATTTAGCTGTAGTCAAGGCAACCACAGACTCCTTCCAGATCCCACACGATGACTAGATGGGGATGTTCATCTTGTACACATGGTTCTCACTGGTGCTGAGCCTGGGAAGACCTGGGTAGAGGTGACAGGCACAGGGCTGTGATAACACTGACCCTATAGCATAAGGCAGGTCATGAAGTGTCAACTGCAGGGATCCTAATGATTTAGTCTGTCCCTTGGTATCTCCTCACTTGCCTGTAGGTTTCTTAAGAAGATGCCCAGTGCCTGTGCTGCCTTGCACCTGTCTCCAGGAATTCATGCAGCGCACCCTCCTCAGTGGGAGCAGAGGAGGTGGGGCAGGAACGAAGTCTCCCATGTAGATTCCATTTCATTGAACTACCTGGATAAACCATGGGGACAAAACACTTACTGAGCATTTGCTATGTGCCAGCCGGCATTGAAAGCATTTCCCAGTGATGCTTCGAGGTCCTTTTACTTCTCCCATTTTATGTGTGAAGACTAAGGCACAAGGACTTAAGAAATTGCCAAGGTCTCAAAGTTCATGGTCCCATTCACTGCCCCATTCTGCCTTTCAGGGCAGCGCATGAAGAGCTTTGCAAGGAGGGGGCAGAGGGCAGTGGGTCAACTGCAGCAGTTTCACGTTCTCCTGCCTTCAGCCTGCATTTCCCTGGGTAACTAGATAATTCAGCAGCTATCTGCCTTTAGCCTGGAGGGAGGGACTTCTGTGCAAAATGGTGGAGTGAGGCGGGGCTCCCAGAGGGGAGAGGGGCCCAGTGGACGCAAGCATGACTGTCCCCAAGGAGCCCTTGCCATGGTGGCTCTGCCTCTTACCCGGCATCACTGGCCAATGTTCCAGAAGCAGAGGCCGCGTTTCTTCCATGTAACCTGCTTACGGGCGCTAATTATCTGGCATGCTAACGAGCCCAGAGGATTAACACGGAACATGGGTAATGATGACTTCACTAGATGGGCTGCAATCTACCTTCCTGGGAAAATGTAATTCAGTCTGTTTGCTGGGAAAGCATCTCACAGCCAAACGGCAGGCGATGGCTGAGGTCTCAGATGTGGAGAGCGAAGCCTGTGTCCGCAACGCGCAGTTACTCCAGTCTGCTGTTCGTGCACTCGTTCGTTCATTTCGCATTCCCGGGGCCTGCTTTGGGTGAGAACAGTAAAGGCACATCCCTTGCCCTTAGGGGAATCTTGTGTTTTTAGAGGGATGCAGATACGATGTGATCACCAGGATAAGTCTATTAACTATCTATCACCGTGCGAAGTTATTACAACATTATTGACTGTATTCCCTGTGCTGTACACGACATCCTTGTGGCTTATTTATTTTATAATTAGGGGTTTGTCCTTCTTATCCCCCCTTCATCTTTTTCACCTACCCATGACCCCCATAAACATACTTTTAATTAGAGCTGTCATGAGAGAATGATCTGTACTGTGCATGGGATGGGGGAGTGCAGAGGAGGAAGGGATTCATTCTGATGGGGACTTCGAATGGCATGCCAGCTAGATCTTCCAGGGGAGTAGGATTTTGACAACGGGAAGGGGTAGGTGAGGACATCAAAGGGCCAGGAAACTATGTCAATGAAGTCATGGGACAGGTGGGCCCCGGGTGTGCCAGGTGTGTGCTTGGGTAGAGTTGGGAGCAGGAGAGATGCCACAAGGGTGGGCCAGAAACTGAGTGCTGTAGATAGCGGGGAGATGTGCAGAGTTCCGAGTGACATGATCACATTCTACTTTTTTTTTTTTAATTCTAAAATATATCTTTGTTGATTTCAGAGAGAAGAAAGGAGAGAGAGAAAGAGAGAGATAGAAACATCAATGATGAGAGAGTCATTGATCGAGCCAACAACCTGGGCATGTGCCCTGACCGGGAATTGAACCCCAATCGCCTGGATCCTAGGTCAATGCTCAACCTCTGAGCCACACCTGGCCGGGTGCATTCTACATTTTTTAAGAATCATGCTTGGCACCGTCCTGGTTGAGTCTGGTTTAGATAAGAAAGATGTTGCAAAAATAAGGGTTTCTGTTTGTTTTCATTATTATTATTATTTAAAAAATAAGAGTCTGAGACCTCCTACCTTTAAATCATATCTTTGTGGAGCTCAAGGCCTTGGGGTGGATGATTGTCTGTGGAGTGTGTGCAATGCTCAGGCAGTAAAAAAATGTACCGAGCTCTAAGAGAACCAATCAGGGCATAAAGGGAACATTTAAGCCTGTGATCCTCAGCCTTGGTTCCATGTTGGAGAACTTTAAAAAAATACTGGTCCTACCCCAAAAATGTCTGCTGTGAAGTCAGGGCATCAGGATTTTTCAAAGCTCACCAGGTTCATTCTGATGCTCAGCCAGGATTGAAAACTACTAGCAAGACAAACCGCAGCCCGGAGAGTTGAAAGCAAAACCCAGTGCTGGGTTTGCATCCTGGTCTTCTCCCACAGAGGCTCGAGTTAGCCCTGGTCATCAGCCACTCTCTGTCTGTAGCTCCCCTTCTGGGCCTGCCATGTCCCTGCTATCAGCATTCCTCTTACCCACAGGCAGGCCTGGTGGTGACCCCTTGGCCACAGCAGACAAATGCAGTTCTCGGCTTAGGGAGACCAAGCCATAGCTGGCTGAGGCCTTGCTGGCCAGAGCCTGAAGTTGTGAATTTCTGCTGTTGGAATTATTAAAAACGGGTTTTCCAACTTCCCTAGCAAGAAGAGCTTTTATTTTTGGCAGAGTATCCATTTGTCTCTGGAGCTCTGACAAACCTGTCTGGGGTCTAAACTTCACTCTCTGGTTGCCAGTCTCTTGGTGATGGTTGTGGTTGGAATAGCTGTCCAGTACGTTAGGACTCCAGAGTTCAGGGTGTTGTTCTTTTTTCCAGAGTGAAGGGTGTGGACTGCAGGTGCCCCAGAATGTATGCCTAGGTGTGGGTTGGGGGAGTCCAAGGAATCAGAGTAAGGATCGCAACTTGGTGCTCGGCTGCCCTCTCTTAGGAATGACAGGCTGCCTCTATGCCCATCAGAGTGGTCAGAGGGAAGGCTGCCTGCCTGAGGTCAGAGCTAATTCATTTTGGAACTGTCATGAATAGACTTAGCTTCCAGGGTATATGATGCCAACTGGCATTGAGAGAGTGGTCAGGTCACTCTCTGCCCTAGAACCTCATCCTGGGTCATAAGGCTCAGGCAGAGTCCTACTTCTGAACCTTCAAGGCATTCACAACCTGGCCGTGCCGGTTGTGCCTGCCTCATCTCTACCATGGCCGCACTCACGCACCTGTCTGCCCATCTCTTCCCCTGATTGCGTACTTACTATTTGTCAGGCTTTGTCCTGTATCATCTGTGTTTGTGGACAGCACAAGGAACCTGGTCAGGGTGACTGTCCTGGTGGCTTTCTGGACTGTAGGGAGTTCACATATGCCATTAGCACTTAAGGAAAGATGCTGTGCCTGGGGCTGGGGGTGGGATGGTCACAGAGGGAACTAACCACTTACAAATTCCAAGATGCAAAGAAGTCATTCTTTACAATTCCCAAACGTCTTGTACCACCAGTGGTACCAACATTGTCCTGGGAAGCCTTAGGGCAATTTCTGAAGGGCATTTAAGACTTCAGAGGGCATTTCAGTAGGGCCCATGGTTCTTCCAACTCTGTCTGCTGAAGGATTGCAGGCTTATTCGCCCTTCAGTTTCCTTGGCTTTGGCTGGGATGAGTCTCCCCATCCCAGATATAAAAAGGAGCGCTGGCTTCGGATTGAAGGACCGGGACCTGAAAGCTGAGTCCAGCACTCAGCAGCTTTATGAGCTTGGTAAGTGTCTCTGAATCAGTTTCCTTATTCAGGGTTTCTCAGCCTCATCATCAGTGACATTTTGGGCTGTCCTGCTCACTGTAGGCTGTTTAGCAGTATTCCTGGCCAGTAGTATTCCCCCCCCCCCAGTTTTGACAACCCCAAAATATCTCTAGACATTGCCCAGCATCTCCTGCAGGGCAGAATTGTCCCTGCCTGAGAACCACTGGTTTAATCTGTAGATTGAGATGAAAACCCTATTTCAAGGGCTGTCCTCAGATGTAAATAAATGTGGTTTACAGGATACAATGCTTGGCACACAGCAGACACAGTGAGGCCCAGGGAGGCTACTGATGTCCTTGGCTGCCTCACAAGAACAGCTTCCCCTGCTAGTGCCAGGCCCTGTGAGACTCCCCAAGCCAGGTGGGCACCAGGCTTGTTGGCAACTCTGGTCCCCTAGTCTGTGGCCATGCATGCGGGTGTCAGCCTTCTGGGCTTTTATCCCACAGCCCAGGCCAGAGCTGCTCCCTGGAGCATGTGGATTGATGTTCTGTACCCAGCCCAAGTGGACCAGGCTGCCCAGGGCCCACCTCCTGGCACTGGGAATTCCCAGGAGTGTTGCTCATCCCAGTACTTTCTTTAGAAGGGAAGGGGGAAGAGCTAATGTCGACTGAGCATGTCCATGGCACTACCCCCTCCTACCCAGAGAATCTCTAACCTCCCCCTGCACCAGGAAGAAAAGAGTAGAAAAGCATCAGGATCAAAGCAAGATTCTTGGAGGTAGAGAGAACTGAGTTGGTATCCTCTCATTGCCTTTAAAAGGAGAAATGTATATATATCTCACATATATAATATATCATATATATCATGAAATATGTTATACACACATGATATCTTTTATGTATATATGATATATATGATAGAGTTAATATGAACATTTAATTAAATTAGATCATGAATGCTCAGTACAGGGCCTGGCATATAATAAACCATAAATATTTGGTATTTCTCCTCTCCCCTTACACCAGTGATCTCAGCTCATTCTTCTCAATGAAGGAGGGAGGCAGGTATTAAATTGGGGGGACCCCATTCACTCCTCTGATGTGTTAGATTGGGGCCTAGGCCTCTCTTTGGGGGAGACTGTGTTTCTAAGGAGGCCTTGGGTTCCCGAGAGCCTCCCTCCCCCACCCCCAACTAGAGACCAGCTAGGCAGGGGCTTCCAGGATGGGTGGCTGGAGCGTGACTGCTTTTCTTGGGCCCTTAGTTTATAGAGAACATTCACTTGTATACCTGCCATCGGATTCAGAGCCCTCAGTGGTGGGACAGACAGGTGTTATCCCTGCCTTGCAAATGAGGACATTCAAGCTAAAGGAAGTTTGGGTGATTTTCCAAAGTCATGCTCTGGAGAGTGGCCAAGTCAGGATCCTGAGTGTGACCGGCCAGACTTGGTATCCCTCATGTTTATTTTGATGCCTGCCCCTTGCACAAGGTGTTAGGATCTTCTTCCTCAGGGAGCCCCAGCATTACAGGACAGGGTACCTCAAATTCCAGGACAATACCCACAATTGTCACGGAAGTTCCCAGAACACCTCCCCAGAGAGGAGGGCAGGGGCTAGAGCCAAGGTAACTCATTAAAGTGCCAGCACTCAGGCTTCTGGACGCTCCATTCCAGATGCTCAGGCCTCAGGGCCTCTTCTTCACCTGGTCCAGGTGAGCAGTGGTCCTCAGCAACGGCCCCTGATGGGTTTAAAGGAAAGGCATGCACGGCCACACACTGAAATGTGTCTCCCTCGCTCTTTTGGTAGAGGTGACATATCTCTCAGGGATCTGGGGATAGGATTCCGCTCAGGAAGATGCCACTGTCTGGCACTTCCTGCTGACCCCTGCCCATGTTGTCAGGGGACCATAGGCTGGCTTCCCCCAAGGGGCAGTGGGGTGACCAGGCAGGACTGAGTCAGGGCTGGCTGTGCTCAGGTCCTGGTGGGTGACAGCTCAGCGCTGGAGTGTCTGAGGCTGAGCGGGGCAGAGACCTTTATGTGGCTATTTATAGGTCAAAGGGGGGGGAGCTGTACCCATGGGAGAATGACTCGTCCGGGGCCTGGGCCGTGGAGCTGGGGGCTGGCGTCATATTCGTAGGGAACCTGATGGCTGACTCAGAATGGATCTTTCTAAGCTGTCTCTCCCCAGCTGCTCCCCTCCCGTCCCCATTATTCAGCATTGTCACATGGCCCTGTCCAAAACTCAGCTTTCAGTATGTCACTGCTCGACTCTACTCAATCAGCGGTCCCCATTGCCTCCCCAAACTGCATTTCCAGGCTCAGTTTCCAATTCCTCCTGATATATACCCTAAACTCTGGTTGGACGTGTAATTCACTTTCTCCTCAGTGCTTGCTTTTCCTCGGTTTTGCTCATACTGTTCCTTCTTAGGATTTATTCCTCTCCTCTCCCCTAGTATTCTTTGTTCACAGTGTCCAATTGAGGGGCACGTTTTCCCTGAGTTTTCCCAATCTCTCCCTGCTCCCCACACTCACCCTGTTGGATCTGCCTTCTCCCTGCATGGAACACCTGGGCGCATTTTCCTCTCCCAGGGCTGCACCAGAGTGGCCTTATAATATTCTTCCCTTCCCCCAGCCCTCATCTCTTCAGTTCAAAGGCATGTTTTGAGCATCTCCAGTCTTCCAGGCAGTAACTAAGAGATGCACTTGTTATGCAAACATTAGTAGTGCAGGGCCAGGCCCTTGGGCTGTTTGCAGGCCCTATGGGAAAACAAGCATTCTAACAAATTCCTTCTGGTGTGAGAAGTGCCAAGGAAGGGAATTCCAAAATTTAGTGGAGGAAATGTTTTGTTCTGTTCGAGGAGGGGTGTAGGCACTGAAACGTCTCGGAGGCCAAGGGCACCTTTCGAACAGTGACTGTGTCTTTCTTGTCTATTCCCTCAGTGCCCTGGAACCGTGTCTGGGACACAGAAGCTTCTCAGTACGTGTGGTGTGTATTGCGTTGGGAAGAGGCAGAGCTAGTTCTCTTCTTTCCTGGCTCCTTTAAGCCCTTCTCCTTCCTCCTGGTACAAGTATCCGGTATGATAATTGTTTGCAGGTCTGTCTCCGTACAAGCTGTGAGCCCCTGAAGGCAGTGGTTGAACCTAATTCATTATGCATTATCTTCAGAGCCTGCACAGGGTAAGGGTTTAATGGAGCCTTGCTGAGTGAAGTAATGGTGGCAATGACTGTCCCTTAACTGATCCTACCTTAGAAAGAATGTGAAAGGTTCAGTTAGATCATTCTGTCTGTCTTAGTGTCTCTAATTTGGTTCTTTCACATGTGTGAATGAATTAATTCCCCAATCCCACAGACAGCCTGAAGGGTGAGGAACCACCCTTAAAATGACAAGGTACAAGTTCCCAGGGTGGCTTTATTGTCACCCAGCTGGGCCCACCTGGCTGTTGGATGACAGTGCTTCCTGTAGCACTGGGCCACCTGCCTTGTTAATTGCAGCCCTCACAGCTTATCAGACCCCCTTGTGAGGCGGGAAATGGTGTGTCTGGGATGGTGACAGCTAGCATTAGCCTGCCTTCTGCACTTGGTTAACTCACAGCCTGTCTTCTAAATTTCAGAAGCATTGATCTGAGGGTCAAGAAGATAGGACATAGCTTCATTAGGGATGAATACGCCCTATTTTAAGTATTCAGTAAAAGGGTTCTGTGGCCAAGGAAGCCTGTGAAAAATCTGGGTGAAACAAAACTGCCCAGATTTCTTTACTACAAGGACTTATCAGTACCTTTGCTGTGGTTGACATACACTGTAAATTTTCAGGAAGGTATATACAAAAAGCAGTGATGCTCTTTCTTAGCCAACAACCTTTTAACACTCCAGAGCAAACTTTTGCGGAATTACCAATCCCAGGCATGGCATGAGCTATAGCCTTTTAGGGCTGTGGAATAGGTTTCTAGCCTATGTGTGTTTATCAAATGTAGTCATGTCAGGATTTCCAAAGCTGATTCTGCCCAGCGACAATTCCCCAGAGGTCTTGGATTTTATAGGAAGAAAAAAAAAAAAAACCCACCAAACCAGAAAGAGGACTCCCTGCTTCAAATCCTGGAGAGGCCAAAATTTTATAGTAACCTTTCTTAACAGCAGGTCTCTAGGTTAGTTACCCTGGTTTCAAATACGTTCTGAGGTTAAGGAAATTGAAAAATAAAGGAGCAGTGGATTTAAGCAAGAGGGGGCGGTCACAGGACTATAGATCTAAAAATGACAGAGCTGGCACCCTAGAGACCTCATTTTATAGATGAGGAAACAGGCCCAGAGAGGGCAGTGATTTGCCCAGAGTAAAACAGGAGTGTGAGACAGGTTGAGGGGCCAGGTCTCTTTCTCTAGCACTGGGCAGTGGACTGAAGGAGCGCAGAGCTTGGCCTCACAGTCAGGCATAGCTGAGCTTGGGTGCTGGCTCCACCGTAAATAATGAGGGATAATAGGCTCTGCCGGCATCCGCCCCTGTACATGGGGTGATACCAGTCCCCACCTCACAGGGCTGGCGTGAGGGTTCAGTGGCATAAAGGCTATCATGAGCTTAGCATAGTGCTTGACGTGTAATTCGCATATGATAAATGTAAGCTATTAAAAACTAGATTCATAAATGTTTCATTCTTGTAGTGCACGGGCCCTTGGACTCGGGGGAGGGGGTCATTCATCACTCTGCAGGCTGGTTTTTAGATTAGTCTCCTCCTCTGGTTTATTCACATTCACTTCATTGGGGAGCCCAGGAGTTCTCAACGTAAGGAAACACCTATGAACGTTAAAAAACAACTAGCCCACCCCCCACCACACTCCAACACATCAGAATTGCTGGGGTGGGGCCAGGGCCTCTGGTGTGGTTCTGAAGTTTCCAGGAGGTTCCAACCCACAGCCAGAACTGAGTTAGACCTGGTGTACCCTTTCTACTGACAACCCCCGTCCCCAGTTTTCTGCAAAACAAGAAAGTAACCAACTCTTAACTATTTGGCATTTGCAGGACAGCAATGAATGCCTTGTCCAAAGGGAGTGCTGGAGGTGATACATTAGTTTATCACCTCCTGCCAGATAACTTGTTTTTCTAGCACATAGTTCCAGTGCTAGTACTACTCCATGCCTAAGGGTTGGCAAGACAGGGGCTGTTAACCCTCCCTATTTTACAGAGGAGGAAACTGAGGCTCTGAGAAGTTAAATGACTTGCCTGAGGTCTTGCAGCGACATCAACAGGCCCCTTCTCTCCTATCCCGTTGAATAAGTGTGATTTGCAGGGGAAAGTAGTTGGTAGGTGGCCCTCTGCAGGCAGAGTGAGGTCCAAGGAGACTGCAGGTCCACTCGGCTCCCTCACAAGGACAGCTTCTAGGAGTTCCCTACGCCGGTGGTCAGTGGGAGCTGGTGAGTGGGGCTCCTCAATGGGGTTGGGATGCAGGCAGAGTGGAATCATGTGGAGTGTTTTGATCAGACTATGAGACTCTACCCCCACCCCATAGAAACTTGCACAGATCAGCTGTGTTAATCATTCAAAGCTCTGGCCTGAGCCTCTTACCACCTATCTCCTTCCTTCCTTCTTTCTTTCTCCCATCTTTCACTTTTTTCTTCCCTCTTCCTTTTCTCAAACATCTACTAAAAGTATACAAGACATTAGGCACTGTGCTAGGCACAGCGCGATGCTGATCACCTTGTTCTTGGCTGCCCCCTGCATTTCCTCATTTTATTCTTACAACAACCTTGTGAGGTAGAGACGATATAATCCCCTTTTTACAGATGAAGAAATCGGAAGTTCAGAGAGGTTGGGTAACTTCCCCATGGTCACACAGCAAGAATATGACAGAGCAGGAATGTGGTTCTAAGGGGGTTGGTGGCTGGCCTCCTTTGTGTGAAGCCTGGGATGCTTAGCACAAGAGAGGCCAGGGTTTCTCTGGGCCACACTTCAAGCCCATAGGTTCCAAGTCTGCACTCTGTACGTCCCGACCCCTTCATTTTTTCTCATTCTTCTTTCCTTGAATGGGACAGGTTCTACGATCTCGAGTCCTTCCCTGTGGAGGACTCAGGTGATGTCTGACTCTTTTTGGAGCTGATAGCATCCTCCAGGTGGAGGAAGGGCAGGCGGAGCTGAGGCCCCTGGTTGACCCCACAGAAGGTAAAGGGATGCGTTCAGGTTGAGAAGGGCCCCTGCACCCCATGTCTTCTTTCTTTCTTGATTCTAGCTACTTATTTTTGGGGCAGAATTGATGGCTACATGGCTGGTTTGGGAATGGAGTTAGGTTAATATTCTGGAATGAGGAAGGGGTCGCATCTCCAACCAAACTGAAGCTGCTGGCTATGGGGACCCACGTTGGCTGACTCCTGATGTTTCTATTGGCTCAGAGCAAACTTGAGAATCTTATAGTAGGAGGGGAGCTCCAAAGATCATCCCATTATTTGCTTTGTAGAGCTTGGAATGAAGCTAAGGAGAGATAAGCAGATGAGGGTTAGACACAGGATCAGTGGGATAAGTAGATGGGAGATATAGAGACAGGAGGCCAGATCCTGCGATAGGCAGCCCTCATTTCTGGTTGGAAAAGCCCTGATTCTGACACCTCTTTGATCTATTTCTACTCATATACTCTGATGCCAAATGTGTGGGGTTTTTCCTCACACTAGCCAATTCTGTGACTGTCAGGACACCAACTGGGTGTCCTTCAGTTCAGTTCTGACTACAAAAGATAGTGCAGACCTGCAGGTTAAGAGACTTGCCCCCTCTTCATACGCCAATTGCAAGCCCCAGGCTCCCGTAACTTCTAACCCAGGCTGTAGACCAGGGTTCCCATTATTCCTTGCTGGCGTTCGCTGATTCACGAGAATGGCTCCCAGAAATCAGGAGAGCACTTTACTTACTCTTCCCAGTTTATTATAAAGGATACAGCTCAGGGACAGCCTAATGGAAGCCGTGCATAGGGTAAGGGGGAGGGGGCATGGAGCTTCCATGCCCTCTCTGGGTGTGCCACCTCCCACACCTGGAAGGCTGCCACCTGCGCCGTGCCTGCAAGGCTGAGGGGTACGCAGTCTCAGCCCCAGCCCTGCACTTTTGAGTGTGAGCCAGTGGGTTACCCTCACCTGTGAGGGTGGGCTGACAGCGCTGACATATAACCCCTACCTCTTACTGACTTAGCCTTTAACCATGATCAACTGCCTTTCATGCTCACATCGCCATCCAATCCGAACTTCGGAGGGCAACCCTCCTCATGACGCCCTGGAGCTGGAGCGGCTCTGTCTCCCCGAAGGCCACTAAGCCTTCCCTGGGTCCTCTGTGTCTTTCCACGAGATGGTGGAGAAGATACACCAGCTTTCAGATGCTCCAGCCCAGAGCTGACCCACTTCTCTAGAATTCATACTCCACCGAGCAGAAAACTCTGTGCCAGGGCCTCACTCCACTACAGGGGGCCTCTTGCACCTGGTCCAGCTTTGTACTTGAGAGGAGGGAACGTGCATGGGGGCGCTGACTGCCTCGCGCAGTCTTCTCCATGCTCTCTGCAGCCAAGGGTTCTGGTGTCTGAGCACCCGCTTGGGTCCTCAACTCCAGAGGTGCCCCCCCATGTTAAGGTGGCTGCAGCACAGTGGATATGTGTAGGCATCAGGACACTTACTACCTATGGGGCTGTGAGCCAAGCCCGTGGTCTTGCTTTGCCTCACTTTCCTCCTCAATGAGATAGGAACAACCACCCCTACAGAGCACTGTCACTCATTTATTAAATCATATTGACTAGGGGCTGGGCTGCCGATGCCCAGAGACGACAGTGGCAGGGACTCGGCTGCAGCAGCCCAGCACTGTCACTTGGACATCGTTTTAGGCCACTCCCTTCTGAGGCTGATTCTCTGGTCTTCTGGAGGTGCCATGAGCTACCTCACATCTTCTAATAAATTCCTTTTCTGATTATTTTAGCTACAGTGGGTTCTGTTAAGTTAACATTGTCCCCAAGACCGCAGTAAGACGTCCAGTTGTCTCCTGATCAAGGACAAGATTATCGTGTTTTGTCATCTCTACGCCACTATAATTTAAAATAAAACAATGTAAAAAACACACACACGCAGTGCCTGCTATGTGCAAGTACTTGAGCTGGAGACCTGGTATATACTAATGACCAGGCCTGGCCATCCAGCTGGCCCTGGCTTAACAGGGAGGCAGACAGTGGGCAGATACATGCAGTTCCAGGGGTGACATGGTGAGGTCACTGAGGCTCATGGGACCGTGAGAAACAAGAGTACAAATCTGCCCTAGGGTGCAGGGGAAGCTTCACAGAGGAGGCAACTCCAGCAGGAAGGGAAGGTGTTATCCAGAGTAAGGAAGGAAAATCATTACAACTAGAGAAGCTGACATACGTAAAAGCCCCAACGTGTGAGTGAACAGGACGTATTCCTGAAAGAATTGGGAGGTAACTGGAGTGTAAACTGTGTTACAGGGAGCTGAGACTGGGCAGGCAAACCAAGGTCAGATTAAGGGGATCTTTATCCACAAAATTAAGAGGTATGGACTTTATCAAAAAGGCATGGAGGATCCATTGAAGGACTATAAATATTGAAGTTTTAGAAAGATTTCCCTAGCAACACTAAAGAGTACTGATTGGAGGGATCAGGAGACCACTTATAAGGCTTTTGTAGTAATATGGATTTTAGAAATGCTATTCTGCAGATCAATGATGTTTAGGAGCATGAAGCAGCTTTTAAACTACTTAGAAAGTATGTTAAATATTGTAGTAACAGTGGGTGTTAACACCCCTTGAGCTTTTACAAGGTGCTAGGCATTGTGCTAAGCACTTTCCATGTACTATGTCTTTTATTGAACCTCTGTGCTTCAACTTCCTCATCTGTAAAGTGGCCAGCAAAATACCAACTTCACCAAATTGTTGTGAAGATAAAATGACTTGATACCTTTAAAGAGCTCTGAATTATCCCTATTCCCAGTCAGGCCTTCAATAAAGGTTGCCGATGGTCACAGCAATCCTATGAGGTGGGGTGGCATTGTTCCATTTCATAGATGGGGAAACTGAGGCTTGCAAGACTACTCAGGTTATGTGCGGCAGCTCCAAGGTTCAGACCTAGACTGCGGCTATCGGCTCCAGGCTCTTAGCCAATGCACGACCTGGGTGGTTGTTGTCACTGTCATCATGATGCAAAGATCTGAGAGAGAGGCATTACCAAGGTCACTCCCAGGGGACACCTATGAGGAGCTGGCTGCCATTCCCAGGAGTCAGCCCCCTCCCACTCCCCAAGAGTCTTTGAAGAGATGTCAGGAGGTGAGGAGGTGGCAGGGCTGCGCATTGCCTTCTTCCCTCCAGGCCTGGGTGGGTGGGTTCCTGCTTTGTTTCTGGGTGCTAGCACCAGGTGGGCTTGACCTTAGTAGGGCTAGCTGGGTTGCAGGGCCTCTGAGCCTACCAGGAAGCCTTTGGGCAGGTGTCAATCCTCTCCCCAGTTCCAGGGCCAGCAGGGAGTATCTTAACAGGCAGGATCAACTACCCAGAGCTTTCCTTCTCCCTTGTAGAAGGATACTTTCCAGGGGAGTCTAGATTCTTCTCCTAGGCTGGGCAAGACTCACCTCCTGCCAACTTGGAGCAGTGGGAACCCTGGAAGCCCACAGAGCTCTTGACTGGGGGCAGTGGAGCCAGGCTCCATGAATGTTTGATGGACTCCCCTCCTGCCGATATTAGTGTGCCCTTGAAGGTAGATAATTGAAATTCAGATTCGGATATCCTATTACTTTGCAATATTCTTTATGAGGCTGCTTTGCGTTTCCTGTGACTTGGTTGTAGCTTTAGTGACTCCATTATGGAGAAATATATTGATTTGTCAGGGTGGTGTCAGGGGCACTGCTCTGATGAAAATTGATTTATCTCTCTCTGAGCAGCTTGTATTTTTAATTTGTCTCTGCCTCTAACAAGGCGTGGTGTGTGTGTGTGTGTGTGTGTGTGTGTGTGTGTGTGTAGAGGGCGCCTCCCTTGTGAGGACTCTGCTTACCACCACACATTGTAAATACAGCTCAGGGTGCAGGCCTGGCTCTGGCTTTATGTTCTGTACCCTGGAGATAAAATAGCTCCTCATTTGCCCCTGCTAATGTTTATAACATTTGCATCCATCCTTCCCTTCCCCTGACATAGACACACAAAGCTGGTGTGACAGATGAGGGCTGTAACTCCTTCAACCATGGGAGAATGGCTCTCTCTCCCTCTCTTGACAAGAAGCAAGTCGATACTGAGGTGGCAAGTGAACTAGGGAGGCCTCCATTTGCATCCTGATGAACCGCAGGGAATAACTTTTAATTGAGAGTTCTGCGATGCTCACTGGCTCAGCCCTTCAGTATTCAGGCGGTGTGGGGGAGCTGGGGGCCTGGCCTAGACCCTTTCCTCTGGCGCTTTCTAGCTGTGTGTGCTGGGCAGCTATTTCATCTCTCTGAGACTCGGCCTCCTTAGTGATAACAGGAAGATCATGATGCTCAATGGATATGTTTGGTGGGAGGAGGGAATGCAGCAGTGCATGCAAGATCTTAGCACATTGCCTGGCCCCCAACAATGAATACAACAGCTGAAAGCAGATAAATAAAAAATAAATAGATAAATAAAATGGTTATTTGTTGGGCACCTGCTCTGTGACCACGTTGGCTTTGGTGATACAAGTAACAGAGATGGTTTCCGCACCAAAGGAGTTGAGTCTAGTGGTAGAAACGTGCTTGTGGAGACGACCCCAATGAAAGTGCAGAGAGGGGCGTGCTGTTTAGGCTGGGGGGGGGGGGAAGTTCAGGGAAGACTTCCCGAGGGGGTGATATCTTAGTTGATTTTGAAGAAAGCGTGCAAGTTGGTTAGGTGAAGCAGAGGAGCGAGGTTGAAAGTAGGGCAATAGTACCCGAAGACCCTTAGATGGACAAACTCATTTGATGTTAGAATATTCCAGTGGGCTTGGAGCAAAGGCTGCAAGTGAGTGTGGGGGCAGGAGATGATCCCAGGGTGATGGTCGCAGACATTGTCAAGGGTCTTGAGCTGCACACAGAGATGCTTGTGTTTCTTTTTCAGTGTCCTGAAGATTCAGAGGAACCGTTACAGGGTTTTAATCAGGGGAGAGCGTGATCAGATCGATATTTTGAAAAGATCTCTCCAGCGGCAGTGTGGATGACAGATTGGAGGGACGCTTACTTTAATGCTTTTGTAATAGTTCGGTGAAAAGTGGAAAGACTAAACTCAGGGCGTGTTGGTGGGCATAAGTCAGAGGAGGCGGATAGGAGAGACAAGAGATGAGGCATGGCTGGGATGAGCTGAGCTGTGGGGGCTGAAAAGAGAGAGGAGGCAGAGTCACTGTCTACTGGCTGGAGGATAGTGGGTGGATTAGTTTCCTGGGGCTGCAGTAACAAAGTACCACAAACTAGGTGGCTTCAAACAACAGAAATGTATTGTCTGAGTTCTGGATTAAAGTACTGGAAGGGCCCTCCTTCCCCTGAAATCTGTAGGGAGGAATCCTTCCTTCCCTCCTCCAACTCCCGGGGTTTGCCAGAAATCCTTGACATTCCTTGGCTTATAGGGCCCATCGGTGCCTCTGTTTCTTCCTGTGTGTCTCTCCTGTTTTTTAAGGACATGGGTCATATTGGATTAGGGCCCTACCCTGCACCAGCATGACCTTGTCTTAACTAGTTCCATTTAAAACAACCTTATTTCTAAATAAGGTCACATTCTGAGGTACATCAACATGTCTTTGGAGGACAATTCAACCTACATTGGTCAATTCCCTGGACCCCCTAAATTCTTGTCCTTTCCACGTGAAAAATGCATTCATCCTATCTCAACATCCCCCAAAGTCTTAACCGTTCCAGCTTCAACTCTTAAGTCAAAAATCTAAATGAATCGAGAGAGAGAGAGAGAGGGAGGGAGGGAGAGTGCCCGAGAGGGACAGCGAGAGGAGACCGAGAACTGTGTCAGATTTCCACTGAGCTGGAAAATAAGCTGGAGGAGCAGGTGGCAGGTGGGAGAGGTAGGGGAAGGAAGACTGAGGAGTTCAGCGCCGGATCTGTTGAGTTAACAGCTCTCATGGGACACCAGGTGGAAGTTGGGTATTGCATATTCCTGTAACTTTGCTATCCTTTATCATCAGGAAAGACCTCAAGCCTTGGCTGGTATGGCTCCGTTGGCTGAGTGTCATCCCCTGCACTGAAGTTTCGCTAGTTCAGTTCCTAGTCAGGGCACATATGCAGGTTGCGGGTTTGATCCCTAGTTGGGTGCGTGCATCAGAAGCAACTGGTCTGTTTTTTTTTCTCTCTCTCTCCCTCTCTCTCTCTCTCTCTCCCTCTCTCCCCCCCTCTTTAAAATCAGTAAAAACATATTATAAAAGAAGAAAAGACCTCAAGAAGCCTTATGACAAAAACTGTCATGGCTTTGGGGACAGGACTGCCCAGGAAATCGTGTGAGGCAGAAGTGGGGTTGCCTCTTCTTCCGAGGTGGATCTGGAGAAGAGAGAAAGCAAGAAAGCCAGTGAGTTGTGGCAGCCAAGATGTTGAGCAGTAACTTTCCTATTCATTGGATATTATTTCTTAGTGTTCACCTTATGTCAAGCACCATGGGGGACTTCAAGGTGAACCAGCCACAAATCCCATCCTTACAGAGCTTCCAATCATGACAGAATTTGTAGCTGGACAGGAGCTTATAGTCCACAAACAGCTGTAATGCAGGGTAGAAAATATTGGCCTCCAGGAGAAGTGAACTGATAAATTGCTGTGGGACTTCATAGGGAGCAGAAGCGATCTCTTCCAGGTTGTGTGTGTGTAGCGGAGCTCATAGAGGAAGTGATTTTAGAGCTGGGCTTTGAAGAGTGGGTCGTATTTGGGCGTGTGGGGTCAGGGAGGCTGGTTTGCAGGCACACAGAAGAAAAGATGAGACAGGTCATACAAGCATTATCCTGGGACTGTGACACACTTAAGTAAGTATAAAAGTCAAACTACATATATTTTGGTATTAAAAAATCAGGCTAACAAAACAGTACTTTTGTTTACATTATCTCACTTGATACTCATAATAGCACTATGTAGAAGATGATCTTGTTATTCCCATTTTCAGATGAGAAAGTAGAGGCTCACTAGAGCTTGGTACTGTGTCAAGCTCACACAGTTAGTGAAAGGCAGAGCCGGGACTCAAACCAATGTCTTTTGACTCCAAAGGCCATGGTCCTTCTCCTGTGTCTTCCTTTATTACTCTTTTCTTCAACACTCTGATTAAAACTTGCCTCCTTAGTAAAACTAGCCCAGAAGTTCTGTGGGGTTGACTATGTGGCCAAGACTAGGGTAGTGGATTCTAGCTTATAGGGTGAACTTTTTCTGATTCCAACCTAGACATCTTCCCTGCCACAGCACCTCTGACCCCCAACATGAAGACTGTGAAAGGGGCAGGAGGAAATCTTTAATTAATACACTTCCACTCACTATCACCTGGCTGTCAGCACAGTGGACACAGCAGGGCAGGGCTGATGTCTTTTCATGTTCAAGGTCACTCAGGCTGTCCCATAATTTGGGGCTTGGACAGCACCCATTTGAACACCCACCCCCTGGACTGAAGCCAAACAGTCTCGACATTTCACAAGAGACCTGCAGGCAAGGCTTCAGCCTCAGGGTCAGTCTTGCTCTATTTCCTGAAGCTGACCAGCATTTTCTCTGGGACAGGGTACCTGGTCAGAGGCCCGTGAGCAATAATCACAAATCCATTCCACCTCCGGGAATGTGGCCAGAAGCACACCCTGCTGACAGTGGCCAGGAGCCTGGCCTGTATGTCTAAAGGGCAGACTTTATGACTGCATTGCGTCAACCTTAATGGGAACTTCTGGAAGAAGCGTAGGTGTATAAAATTGGGCCTTGTTGGCTGAGGAGTTTTCATCACCCCTCTACCCTCCCCAAATAAAAGAAACAAAAAGGAAAAGTATATACTGATAGCAATAACAGTGTTCCTTTGTGAGTTCTTTCTGTGTGCCTGACACTCTTCCCAGCCTCTTACATACATTAACTCATTTAATCCCGATACCCTATGAGGTGGATCCGATTAGTATACCCATTTTATAGATAAATACTGAGGCTTAAGAGAGATCAAATAAACTGCAAGAATACAGTCTGTTAGTGGTGGTGGCGGCGGGGATTTGAACCCAGGGCTTCCTGGTCCCAGAGTATATGGTATACAGACTCTTCTGTGCTGCCTCACCTTGACAACCAAAATGACTCGGGGGGGGGGGGGGGGGCCCAGCTGGCAGGCAAAGGAAGGCTTCCTGCAACCCCACGGGGACTCTCCAAGGTCCTGGCTGAGAATTGGCATTAGAGGGTGTCCTTCAAGGGCGTTGTGGAGCTGATATTTATTCTGAGGCCCAGGCAGAGTAAAGTCCTTGAAGCTGATGGGAGATGTGCCCCTTGCTGTTATTTATCTAACCTCCTCCGGAACCCGCTCCTTTTCCTGCGTTCTCAATCTTGGTTAATGATGACGTTATCCAGTCGATCTCTAAAACCAGAAACCTCCGAGTCATCCTCAACTCCTCCCTCCTCTTCAGGGCCCCTCCTTCCTACAGTCCATCACCAGTCCTGCACATTTCATCTAGCAAACGTATCTTGAATCCAGCCTTTCTTCTCTCCACCCCCACGTCTGAGTATGAGACTTGAGCATCTTTTGTTGGACTGATTGCAGTCACTTCTCTTTAGCTAAAATTTCTTAACTAAGGCCCTTCCCACACTGGACCTAAATTCCTTAGGTCCCCTCTTCTTCCAGTACACCTGTTAGCCCCAAGCTTCAGGTGTTCTTATTGTCTGAAAATAATGTGCCCATCCACAACTCTTGGTGTTTCACAAGCTGTCTGCTCTGCCTCAAATGTCCTCCTTCCATGGCAACACTGGGAAAACTCCTATTCATCTGTCAAGGCCCCAACCATGACCTTCTTTCTCTGTGAGTTCTCTGAATTTCTCCAACCCTAGGGAATGCTCTCTGCTCCATCCTCTGTGCTCTGACTTCACTTATACATCTGGCTAACACAAACTGCTGTAACTTGTCTGATTACATCTCTCTCTTCCACCAGAGACAGGACCGTATTTGTCTTTTTCTCCTTTACCTCTAGTGTAGCGCTTAGGCCATAATATAGATTAAGTAAAAGGTTGTTGAATGAATGGATGAAAAATCCTGACAGATTGATGGTTCACAGTGCAGGCAATTGGGACACACACACGCACACACACATAGGCACATATACACACTTGCAAAATAATTGGAATGTCTTGAAATTGCTTAGTTACTACCACCCAGCGGTTCATGTCTGTAACCGAATCATGGAAAATGCTGCCCTGTAAGTAAGACATACTAACAACAGTCATGAACTTTTGGATGGCATCTTTTAAATTCCACCTCTAAGGAGAAAGCAGGTGGTATAGGGAGGAGAGGGGCCAGCAGCTATTTCAGAGCCTCCATGAAAGCTGCTTGCTAAGAAATAAATGAAAATGCCACCACCAGCATCTCTGCCACCCCCTGACTAGAGCGTAAAATTTCTTTAACACCTTGGCAGACAAACTCCCCCACGGCAGGAATCACACCGCCCTGCTGGCCCACACTGAGGTGTAAATCAGTGATGTGAGGCCTTCGCCCAAAGCAGGCTTCCCTATCGAGGAGGGGGCGTCCTCCTGTTGGGAGTGCAAAACCAGTTCTGAACCCTGTCCACTCCCAGCTCTGTGCTAGGTCCTGCCTGTTGCCTTCCTTCAAAATCATAGCCACTTGGGGCCAGAGACACCACTGTGCCCATTTCACAGACAACAAAAAAGGCTCAGAGAGAAAAAGGCATTTGTATGCCCCTACGCAGCCTGGGAGAGCGAGGGTTCAAACCAAGGTCGGTGTGACTTAGAGTTGTTCTTCTTTCCACTCCTGCCGAATTAGGAGGGAGGAAGGGGCCCAGGGGCCTCAAAGTTCAACAGCTTCCTCTGACTTTGCCAAGAGCCAGGTGGACTCTTCACCCTCTCCTACACCGAGTGGTTTTGCCCCACGTCTGCCTCGTATGATTTCCTGCCCTTCCTGGGTTTGTGTCTTTAATCCTGGGCTCCAAAATGCTTATGAAGTGAGTCCCACCAGCCTTCTCCCCATCATCTCCTGCAAAATTGTCCTATGGGTGTGCAACCTATTTTCACGTATATACCTATCTGTACTGTTTGAGCCGTGTTAGTAAAAGTATAGGTTCCTGAGTAAGGAGAGTGTTGGTCCAAACTACACCCGAAACACAGTGTTTTCAGCTTGTTACATTCAAGATGCCACGGTCTGGAAGGAACACGATGCAAATGAGAGAAACCAAGATAGGACAGGCAGGTAGGACAGGTGTAAGAACAAAGCTATCTGAGGAATGTTTGAAGGAATCAGAAATGCTCAGCCTGGAGAGACTTGCAAATATTTCAGCAGCTCCAAGCGAGACAAACATAGACGTTAGGAAGAGAGAAGTTTGTAACAGATGGACTAATCAATAAATGGAGAACAACTCCAGCCACCAGTGAATGGCCTCCGTATACTCAACATGCACTGAGGGTCTGCTGTTCTCTGTACTCGGCACTAGAGCCTACAGGGAATGGTTTCTTTGGGTGGCGGGAAGCTTCCATCACGGGAAGAACCCAGGCAGGAGTTGAATGGCTGCCTGTCATGGGTAATATTGAAGGGGATTCCAGTATTAAATAGATGATTGGAAAAGTTGAGTTCTAGTGGACTGCACTTCAGATGTCTAAAGCTCCTCAAGAGAGCTAGTCATCGCTTTCTGCCATCCAAAATACAAAATGCAGCATCCTGCATTCTGTAATTGTTGAACGATTGGCTAAGGCAGAGCATGGCTTTTCTGTCCACCAGCAATACAGTCAGGGCACGTAATACAGCAGCCAAGCTAGTAGAGGCCCAAGAGAACTAAATGAGAAGAGGGCCGACGTGAAAGCAGATGGATTTGGCTCGAATGAATGTGCTGACTCTCAAGGGACCGGTCAGTGAAATGAACATCTGAGGGAAAGCTGTCTGTCTGTCCCAAGGGATTCCTTGAAACCTCTTGGGTGCCCAGTTTTACAAGACAATAGTCATAGAGCGGACACACTAATGTTCACTCATTAGACGTAGCTCCAGGGTATAAAATCAGAGTTGAGCAGAATTGTTCAAATTGTGCTCTTAACAGTTGGAGTCGGCTAGCTTAAATGGTCGCCTGCTTCCTAACCGGTTGTCTTCCCCTCCTCTTGTCCACAGTTCTCAGCCCTTCCCAGCGGTTTTCATGAGCTCTGGGGAATGGCATGGTCTGGGTCTGGGTCTCCATTCTGGATTAGAGGCTGAACCTGTTACCCCCTTCTTAGGATGCCGACCTCCACCTAACCTTCACAGTTCTCAGCACGGGAACATTGTTCAAGGGGAAAAGACGATGCCTCTGTGCCGGGCACTGGGCTAGTTGTAGTGTCCACCTGAGTCACTTTTAGCCCCTCAAAAATCCTTTCTGCAGTTGAGGATCTAAGAATTTAGGAAAATTGCCTGAAACACACAGCAAGCAAGTGGCAGAGTCATGCTCGATCTAGAGGGTGTGTGTATGTGTGTGTGTGTGTGTGTGTGTGTGTGTTTTCCTGCCTCCAGATCCTATGCCCTCTATATTCCATGGGAAGAAGGAATCCCCCTGTTCAGGAGCCCCTCTCCCTGCCCTCCCAGAGCAGAACACCGCCTCTTCCCACTTGGTGAATGCCAGGTGTACTTCCCTTTGCTGCGAGCCAAGAGCTGTTTTAAGAAACTGCTTCAAGTGCAGGCATTTAAAGCGCTGTTCCCAGTCCTGGCACCAGGTTTGTTTCATTCAACTAGGTGCAGGCAAGAAAGAGCAGACAGCTTGGACAGCTGCACTGCCAATTTATTCCTTTGATCGGGGAGCTTCTGCCCAAGGGAACAATGTGTTCTGAGGAGCTTCATGAGCAAGCCTCCCAGCGGAATGAGAAATTCCACCTCCTGCCTATCTGTCATGTCTCCTGGACTGTAGTAAGTGCTCAACAAATAGATGATGAATGATTAAAACAAGTATACAGCCTCAATTTTCTCATCTTTAAAATGATGGGGGAACAATATTTTCCTAGCAGGTGGTGAGTATTAAATCAGCCAGCTCATTTATTTGTATGTCATTGATACTAAATCTTTGATAGCATCATTCTCTCTCCACCCCACCACTCTCCACTTCCCTCAGCCCCTTCTTTGGGCCATGGCTGGAAGCAGGGGGCACCTCTCCTTGGAGCTGCTTGTTCACCCCAGCCAAATAGTCACGAGCCATTGCACACTTAGGGCCTGTTGCTGGGAGCCCAGGTGAAGATTCAACAGCCAGGATGCTGTGGGTCAGGGTACCACTTTTTACTAGATACCCATCAGTGCTTGCCTAGCTCCTGATAATGTTTGTTTCATTTCTGAAACTTCATTCCCCATTCCCCCATCCCCCATTATCCTTGACCCTACATTTGATTTGGGAAATAGGGACATAACAGACCAACTTCAAGCTTAGCAAGCACAACTGCCCAGCCATAGGACCGTGTAGAAATGTAAATAGACCTCATCTTGTTAAGTGTCTCCTGTTCTCTTAGCAGTATGGAAGTCGGCGGGAATCTTCCCATAACATCCCCATGGAAAAGAGCTTACAATGTCTCTAAGCTCATGAGAGAGGACATGCATTCTAAGAGGCTTCAGGGAGCATCACTGCCCAGCCTGTATCAAGGTCTTATCTCGTAAATGCCCAAAGGACCAGGGGAGGGTGAGTTTCCACATGCTGGCTTCCCTGCAGAGCCCAGGGATTAATATCTAATGCATTCAGTGTTGGTGAAGCGTCAGCTCTGCGGCTGGTTTGAGCTGAGAAGGATGCTGGCAAGGAGTGAATTCCCCCGTTCACCCACCTCCCTTGGCTGCCCCATGAGCATACATGCGTGTGTGGGCTGGCATCCCTGCCTTGTACCAGAAAACCTACAGAGAAGTTTAGAGATGATGGAAGCTTGAGAGGGACTATCATTTTAACTTATTTTTTTTTTTGGTAATGAATTTATTGTGGCTGATATTTTTGTTAATGAATTTATCATGGTGGGCTCAGTGTTTGTATGTGTTTTAATTTATTTATTTTGCACTATGAGCTGGTGAAGTTAAAAATTATTATCACCATTTTACAAATCAAGAAGACAGAGCCTCAGAGATTATACATAATTTGCTCAGTTTCACAAATTTAGAATATGGAGGAGCTAGTGTTAAAATTCCAGACTTTTCCATTCTGAATATATTTTTCTTTCCACCCAAACACATGCCTCTCTTCAAATACAGCTTCATAACAACCATGGATATTATGAAAACTAATGCTCAGTTACTAATATCTTTTAAAAAGTCTTTTATTTTCCAGGTTCCCATGAGCATAGTTTCCATATGGACATGCATTTTTAATATACTTATAGTCTTTCCATAGGAATATTTTTTGTAATCTATTCTCTTGACAGGTATATGCTTTCCCTGATGTTGCTAAATAATCTTTAAAATGATCCTTTACAAGGTGGCAAAATAATCCATTGGGTTAATGCCCCATAATTTACTCAAACATTCCTCTATTATGAGCCACTTTGCTTTTTCTCACTTTTTGCTACTATGAATAATGCTGCAGTGAAGATGTTCATGAGTAGAACTCCCCCCAAAGCAGCATTTTATATTTTACAGAGGAAGAGACAGGGGATTGGCCTCATGTGGACTGTGTTTGAAGGCAGGTTCTCTCTCATACTAATGCTGCAGCATCAGATAAGTCATTAGTCACCGTTCTAACTTCCGTACGTATAAAATGGTATAAAATGGTAGCCTGTGACATGCAGAATTGGTAGCAGAATGACTGTAAGCATGCCTAGCCCATGATAGATATGTAACCAATTTTAGCCCTGCGCTCTACTTTGGAAAAGCCCATTAGAAGACTGTCAGAGTGCATGTGCTTTTGTGAGTTTTGGTGCCTACTGCAAAATTCCTTTTCAACAGGGTTAAAAGACTTAATGCTGTCATCAGCAATGGATGAAAGTACTATTTTACCACAAGCTCACAAGCAGTTGGTTTTATTTTATTTATTTATTTTTTTTGGCACTCATAGTTTTGAAAGGGTGACAAGATAGAAATAAAAACCAGCTCTCCGCTCTTGACTTGCGAAGATGCTGGACTGTACCGTCACACAGATGAGTCACAAAGCTTTGGAACGGCAGAGGCTGACTAGTGAGTGGCCAGCAAGGCTTATATGTCATCCTATATGACTAATCAAATCCTCTTGAACCAAGGGACTGATGGAATAGAAAGAATGTCTTCTTGACAGGAAACATGATCTGACCCGAGCCTGGGTGGCTGGTAGACATTGCAAAACCTTCTTAGCGGATGATTTTTTTTTTTTTTTTAAAGGAGGACTTGTCATCAGATAAGGAGGGTTAACAAGATCCTCTCCTAAATTGGATTTGACATGTGCCTGGCAGCCGGGCAGCTGAGCCCTCCCTCTGCAGCTACAGCCCAGGCTGGGGGGGCCTTGCCGGGCTCGCTGCTGACACAGCTCCTAATCCCAGGCTAATGAGCAGTCCCGAGGCGGAGGGAGCCCTGAGGCTGAGCGAGCTGCGGGGAGGGCTGGGGGGGGGGCAACTAGAGCTGCTGCAGCCACAGGCTGGGAGGAGCTGCCGCCTCCTAGAGCAACCTGGGAGTACACCTTCTCCAGAGTTGGCCCTGGGTACGAACTGGGCCAGTGCCCTGGGTCCTGTCCTCATCTGGGCAGTGTCCTAGAGAGGAGGCAGAGAGAGAGAAAGAGTTGGTTGCTGAGGATGACTTGCTGCCCATGTTCATTTGTTCAGTCTATAAACCCACATAGGAAGGTAGGCCAGATGGGAGTGGGGGCTGTCTTCTGAGGACATCTCTTCAAGGTTGTGCTTGATTTTCATTCATTTTAATTTGATTTTACTTAGGAAAAAGATTGGGTACCAAAGGTCTATTGGGGGTGGTTTGCCATGGATGTTATATTTATCCAGCAATGGCTTTGAAGACCTCAAGTCAAAATGTGAGTTTAAAAAATACTGTCCCACCCATCTCTTACACACACACACACACACACACACACACACACAGTCATGCACAAACTGACACATGTACTTAGTCATAAATCTATAGATATTAGAAAATTTTTTCAGTGTTAGAGTACCTTGACTCACGTCCAGTTTATAACAGTGCTGTGATCTAGGGCATATTCCTTAATGCATCTGAGTGCTTTTTTTCTCAACTTAAAAAAACAAGAATAAGTATATGAATGGATGAGTTCCCCAGGAGGAAAGATTAGTGATCAATGCCCACACGAAAAGATGCATATTTATATAACAGTGTGATTCCATTTAAAACCTGTCAAACGGTGCCCTGGCCAGTGGTGCTCAGTGGTTAGAGCACCCACTTGTGGACTGAAGGGTCTTGGGTTAGATTCCCAGTCAAGGGCACATTTACCTGGGTTTCAGGTTTGATCCCTGGCCCCTCAGTCAGGGCATGTGTGGGAGGCAACCAATCAATGTGTCTCTCTCACATCGATGTTCCCCTCTCCCTCCCTCCCTCCCTCCCTCCCTCCCTCCCTCCCTCCCTCCCTCCCTCCCTCCCTCCCTCCCTCCCTCCTTCCCTCCCTCTCTCCTTCTCTCTCGCTCTCTCTCTGTCTCTCTATCTCTCTCTCAAAATCAATGCAAAAAATATCCTTGGGTGAATAAACAAAAAATAAAAAATAGATGAAACCTGTCAAATGGCAAATGTGTGTGTGAGAGTATATAACATTACCAAGTATTAGGAAGGATGCTGGTCAAGATGAGCTCTCATTCACTGTTAATGAAAGTGTAAATTGGCAAAACTCTTTCCTTTGTGGTTGTATAAGTGAATAGTTAAATGGTAAAGATAGATGATTTTTACTTCCTGAGAACCAGGAGTTTTACACTTAGCTCTGTCCCAGAACATACATGTACATAGGAGGCATTGACAGGAATTCATGTTTTGGCATTATTTATACCAATGAACAATTATAAAAACAGCCTAATGACCATCAATAGCAGAACGTAAAAATAATTTGGTAGATTCCTATAGTGTGATATGAGACAGCAGAGAAACTGAATGTACTGGAGCCAGCTTTAAGGCACCCCCATTGATCAAATTCAGGACAATTTGAGCACTGAAATAATTAAGCGTACTAATGAGTGATAAACCATGCAAATAAAGGAATTCATGGGTTCACATTCACAACCGATAGAAAGATAAATAGACTCAATGCATAGATTAGACATATACACATACATACATGAGAAGGGAGCCCTCTTGGTTCCATTAGAAGGCTGAGGGCTGACTGGTCACTGAAGGGAGTGCTGGGCTTTGGAAATCATTTTGCAGCTGCCATGGTGAAGATAGTCAGGGAAGAATCATCAGTAATACCAAGTCTTGGGGGAAATTTTGACAAGAGCAAAACATTTACATGATTTTTAAGTATCTTCCACACATTGATTATTAGTCGAAAGGGAAAGAAACCAATAAGTATACAGCATACTGAAAAAAATTGGCAACATCTTGATTGAATAATCAAAATGACCATCCCCAATAAGGAACAGATGGACATTGGGTGTCTCCAGATGTGAGATCCTAAGAGTGTATGACCTTAATCTAACCATGAGGAAATACCACACAAACCTAAATGAATAACTTTCTATTGAAAGAGAGAAGGACTGTATTCTTTAAAAATGTTATTGTCATCAAAGACAAGGAAAGGCTGTGGAAATATTACAGATTATCTAAGGCTCAAGAAACTTGAAAACTAGACAAGATCCTGAACTGGAGGAGAGAAAGATGCTATAAAGGACATTTTTAGGTAAACTGACACAATTGCAATAAGGATGGTATATTAGTTAAAAGGATAGCATAAATGTAAATGTATAAATTTGATAATTGCAGTGGTTATGTAAGAAAGTATCCCTACTCTTAGAAGCACATATTTAAGTATTTAGGGGTAAAGGTCTATGATGCATGTTAATTACTCTCAAATGTTTCAGAAAATAATTACACAATGGATTTTAGACCAAAATGTGGACGGTGAAATTATTCTGCTTTTAGAAGACTCACAGAGTAGACAAAAACTTCTAAGAAAAAATTCAGAAACCATTGACAATGCCCTGGCTGGTGTGGCTCAGTTGGTTGGGCATCGTCCTGTGAACCGAAAGGTTGCTGGTTTGATTCCTGGTCGGGGCACACGCCCGGGTTGTGGGCTCCATCCCCAGTAGGGGGCATGCAGGAGATAGCTGATCCATGTTTCGCTCTCACATTGATGTTTCTCCCTCTCCCTCTCCCTCTCCCTCTCCCTCTCCCTCTCCCTCTCCCTCTCCCTCTCCCTCTCCCTCTCCCTCTCCCTCTCCCTCTCCCTCTCCCTCTCCCTCTCCCTCTCCCTCTCCCTCTCCCTCTCCCTCTCCCTCTCCCTCTCCCTCTCCCTCTCCCTCTCCCTCTCCCTCTCCCTCTCCCTCTCCCTCTTTCTCTAAAAATCAATTAAAAAATTGTTAAAGTCTCTTGTCCTCTCTTTTGTTTGTTTGTTTGTTGGTGTTTTGTTTGTTGGTGTTTTGTTCTCCCTTCCTCTTTCTCTAAAAATCAATTAAAAAATTGTTAAAGTCTCTTGTCCTCTCTTTTGTTTGTTTGTTTGTTGGTGTTTTGTTTTTTTTCAAAGAAACCATTGACAATAAAAGAAAAAGAAATTATAAATCAAACTTCATAAAAGTTAAAGCAAAAACTATGGTCAACAAATGGTATTTTGAAAAACGAACAGGCAGGAAATATTTCCAAAACATTTCTGACAAAGGAATTCTATTCAGAGTATACAAAGAACTCTTTCAACTCAAAAATAATATGACAACTTCATGAAAAAAGGCCCAAGTCCTGAACAATGAAATACACGCCACAGCAGGGCTTACTGAGGATACAGAGCAACCGGGATGCTCACGCAATGCTGGAGACAATGGAAAATGGCACAGCCACTGTGGAAAACAGTTTGGTGATTTTTCATAACGTTAAAATACACCTCTTTGACCCGGCAATTCCACTCCTTTATCCCAAAGAAATGTAAACCAATATCCACAAAAGGTACTGTATAAAAATGTCCATAGCAACTTTACTCACAATAGCCAGAAAGTGGAAGCAGTCCAGATGTTCACGAACAAGAGAACGAATTAACAAACGGTGCCGTGTTCATACAATGGAATCCCGCTTAGCACTGAAAGGAAGCCGCCTGTTTATGCAGAGAACCACAGGGACGGGCCTCAGAGATAAAACACCTTGGCCAAAAGGGACACACATGGTTGTGTACTCTGGGAACCTATTTATATGAAGTTACAGAGCAGGCCAATGTGATCTAAGGTGAAAGCTCAGAACAGTGGTTTCCTAGGGGGCAGGGATGATGGGGGGGAAAGACTGGGAAAAGAAATTTTCTGTAGAGATGGGACGGTTCCATATCTTGATAGAAATTGATACATGGGATGTACCTATTTAGAAAAAGTATACAGTTAAAATTTATGCGTTCAAACGTATGTGAGTTTTACTTTAAAGCAGAATTGTAAAATATAACTATTGAGTGAGGGGAGGGAGGCAGAGTGTGGGATCAGTACAGGTGAACCACGAATGACTGAATATTGATACTTGGAGCTGGGTGATAGGTACATGGGTGTTCATTATACAGTCTGCTTACTTGTATACATTTGATTTTCTCCATAATAAATGTTTTCCTTGAAGAAGCAAGCTGCAGGAGATGTACAATACGGTATCATTTATATCAAGTTTGAAAACAGGCAAACAGAAACATACATTGTTTATAGGTATACATTTTTGTAGTGTTTTTAAAAAGCATGGAAATCATAACACCAGGTTTGAGATGAATGGTTTCCAGTGGATAGCACAAAGAGAAGGGTACAAAGGCCTTTATCTTAATTTATTTATTCATTAAATTATCCTCTGTACATTTTTAAACTGAACTATTTCATTAGAAGTACAGGATCCATTGAGGATGTTAGGCACTAGGGGTATTTGTTACTGTAAAAGATGTAATAATAATCCATGCCCTGCTCACCTTTCAAGTGAGCACCAATGAAATATTAAAGGGACAGAAGTACTGTGTAAACTGTAAAACATAATCAAATGCAGAGACTTTGGGGGGAAGCTAGAAGGGCTTCCAGACCTCAAGCTCTAAGCACTACTTCAACACATTGCATTACAGCTTGTTAGCTCCTGGAAGGAGGGGTCATGCTTTCCGTGTCTCCATGTTTTGGGTACATAAAATAATGCCTGGTACCTTTGGGATGCTCAACAGCTATTCATGGAATGAATGAATGAATGAATGAATGGTGCTTCCATCCTTCCACCTATTAAAGACTGTGTGGGGACATCTAGGAGATCTTAGGATTGTTTTAACGAGTAATAACAAAGGCTGATATGAATTACATTTCAGGCATCTTATAAGGGCTTTGTCAGAATTCACTCATTGAATCCTAATGGCAGTTCTGGTCAATTACCAACTCCATTGTACAGATAGTGAAACAGAGCGACAAAGAAGTTAGATTACTTATCCAAGGTCACACAGCTAGTACCAGAAGACAGGGGTTTGACTCCAAATATCTTACATTTGACTCTGAGACCTATGGCTTCTTATGATCAAGTGACTTTGGAAACAGAACCCTGACAGTGAGGACAGATCTGACTCCTAGGTGATACTGAGACACCTGTGGACATAAAAGAGCCCAGCGGAGTTCTCTCAGGGGAAAAGGGGCTTTCAACTTAGAAGGAGAAATAGGCAGAGGAGACACCCAGGAGAACAGATGGTCATGGTTTCTGGGAGCCCTCAGCCCTCTCAGGTGTGTATCCCTTTGGATGAGACAGGTCCCTTCTGGGTCCCATGTTCCCACCTGTGTTGAGGTGTCTGAAGCTCTCTGCCACCCTGGAGGGCTGGAGTCCCTCTGGGCTGCAGCTGACAAAGTCTGGAGCTGACTGCTCTGGATAAACAGAGCCGCCCTGCTCCTGTTGCCAAGCAGAGTGAATACAATGTGTTTTAATAATGAATGAGTGATTAATAGCAACTGCTTTGGAGAATTATGATGTGAGGAGCCTTACCATACCACGGAGCCGAGTATAAATGATGCCGGAATGCATAATTGGGATGTTAGCATCTGTTACAAACTGCATTATAAACCAGGCTCCCTAATGCCGCTTATCCACACCTCCCTGACATGTTATTATAACACCTCTCTTGAGAATGGATTGGGGGGAAATGTAATACCTATTAATCACCAATGGATTAAAAAAATAGAAGAATGTTAAATTAAGGTAGTGTTAACACGTGCCTCTCCCTCTTTCTGCCATTGATTTGAATTCTACCCTTTGATGCCCTGCAGGGACTGGGTGAGCAAATGTAGCGTGGCCAGAGGAGCCTTGCAAAGCCGGTAGCAGATATCTTCCCTACTGCGGTCCTGACCCCTCAAAGACATCCCCGTGTGCTTTGGCTCCCACTTGCCATATCAGCCTCACCTACCTTGCACCTTCCTTCCCAGTCCACACGCCAGGTCACGCTGAACTGTTTGCAGTCCCCGGGAGGTGGCAAGCTCTTTTGGGGATGTAGCTGCTGTTCTTTCTAGAGCCTTGTCTTCCCTCCTCTGCCAGGCTAATTTCCTGCTCATGGTCTGAATTTCAGCTTCGTGTCACTCCCTCCACCAAGGCTCGCCTGCTCTCTCACCCTGTTTTTTTCCATCAGAGGGTGTGTCACATTGTAAACGTGGAATCCCTTATTTGCCATCTTCTCGGTCTTCCGAGAGCCCTTGGAGAGCCTGTTTTACCCGCCTCCGTATCCCCAGAAAGCAGCCCAGGACTCAGGACGGGACATAGATGTTCACAACTGAAGGAATAAGCACAAATGATGGGGGCCGAACTTCCAGGAGCATTTAGAGACGCTCATATACAATCTCATTCTGATGGGAGTAATTATATCTATCTATACATTGAGCACCTACTATGTTCTCTTCTAAGTGTCGTGAATAGAGCAGCGATCCTAACAACCTGAATCCTTGGTGTTGTGGAGCTGGCATTTTAATTGAGGGACTCTTACGGGAAGAAGCTTCACCAGCCTGTGAGCAGTGCCCCCCCCCCCCCAGCACATTTCCCCTCTTCAGGTTCAGCTCAAGAGCCATCATCTTTGGGAAGCCTTCCATACTCACCCCCGGGCACAGTTACAGCACTTTCCTGATTCTAAGATGCCCACCTCCTCACATTTTACTGTTGTTTTTCATTGGGAATTTACAGCATTGCCATTTGAACTGCTATGTGTTCATGTAATGTGGTCAGGTTTCCTTTTTTCTGCAAGCTGTTGTTAAGTCAGGAGCTGCCTCACCTTCAAGGTGTCTCTTGGTGACAAAAATAGGAAGTACCCAGGGGCTGTGTTTCCATGGGCTTTGCTCACCTCCTTGTGTCTGGTCAACTAAACTGTGAATTCCTCAAGGGCAAGCAACCACATTGAATTCAACCACAGTTTTTCTTTGGCTTTGAACCTGTGCCTGCCACCCAGTAAACACTTTTATCTTGGGGACAAAAGCCATGATTGACCTCACAGAGGAATGTTCTCCTGGTGTCCACATGATCACATGTGGTAACTTCTGTTTCCTATTTATCCTTCAAGTTCATCTCCAGAACCACCTCTGTAGTGGATGCCTGCCACATATTAGTGGGGTGACCTGCGCATGTTAATTCTGGGGCCTCACATTCCTGACCTGTAAAATGGAACTAAAAGTGGCCACCTCGTGCGTGTCGAGGGAAGATAAAGTGAGATACATGCTGTATCAGTTTCCACAAATTGGGTGGCTCGAAACAACAGAAATGTATTCTCTCATTGCTCTGGAGACTGGAAGTCAAGGCGTTGGCAGGGCCACGCTCCTCCCAAAGCCTCTAGGGGAGGATCCCTCATAGTCTCGTCCAGCTCTGGTCGCCATGCGTGTTCCTTGGCAACATGTGACAACCTAACTCCGATCTTTGCCTTATCTTCATATGGCCGGCTTCGCTTCCGTAGAAACATCAGTGATGTTGGATTAGGGGCCCACGCTGCTCCGTTTGGTCTCATTTTAGCTTAACCGATTACATCTGCAATGACCCTATTTCCAAATCATGTCACTCTGGGCTACTGGAGGTTAGAACTGCAACATCTCTGTTTAGGAACCGTAACTCAGTCATAACACACGCAGTATGTTCTAGTGAATAGTCATTTTCCTCCTTCCCCCCCACCCCCGATCACGCCAGCTCAGCCTACTCTCCCCGCATCCCACTTCTTGTCCGTGCCTGTCTGATGTGTATTGCTAGGTATATTTTTAAGGGAAGTGTGCCTTCCTTTCTTAGCCAGTCTAGAAGCTTTCTGAAGGCAAAGAGATAAAAGAGATCCCTTTGGGACAGCATGGATGGAACTGGAGAGCATTATGCTAAGGGAAATAAGCCAGTTCAGAGGAAGATAAGTATCACATGATCTCACTCATATGTGGAATCTAATGAACAAAATAGACGGATGAACAAAATAGATCCAGAGGCATAGAAGCATGGAACAGACTAACAAATCTCAGAGGGAAGGCAGGAGTGGGGGAGTGGGTGGGGAGAGATTAATCAAAGGGCTTACATGCATAACCCATGGACGCAGATAATAGTATGGAGAAGGCCCGGGCGTGGGGGAATGGGGGCAGATGCTGAGTGGAGGGGATCAATGGGTGAATAAAAGGGGACATCTGTAATACTTTCAACAATAAAGATAAATTTTTTTAAAAAAAGAATGCTTTCAATTTTGTGGAAAAATAAAAAGATATTCTTATAGCAACTAAAAGACTACTTGGCATATCCTGAGTCTCAATATGTGTTTATGGATTGTTTAGTAACAAAGGAGAGGAAAATATTGATCCCATTTCCTTTCACACTTCCCTTCTTTTAAAATCCTTCCTCTGAGCCCTTAGAGGGGTATTATTATTCTCATTTCATCTAACCTCATCCTGTATGAGCTGCCAAGAGAAAATGAGTTTAAAGAGGTTGCAGGGTCAATTCTCTCCATCTTGACAGCCACACCCTAAAAGAGGCAGCTGCAACAGTCCTGCCCCCTTTTAAGGTCAATCTCTGCACCGCACTCAGAGGAGTATTTCCAAAACACAAATGCAATGGTGCCTCATTCATGAAGATTGAGCCAAGTACCCTTCTTGCGTGTTTTTTGTAGAGCTGGAGATGGCACATGCCTGCTACCATGGTGGGCACAATAATTGCCAGATACATATTTGTGAAAAGTTACATGGATGTAGTTGAAAGAGGTTCAGGCATGGAGTAAAAAAATCTAGGATTCAGACTCTGGATCTTCCCTGGATTAGAATTTTGATCTTGGAAAAGCCACCTAATTTTTCTGAGCTTCAGTTTGCTCATCTATAAAATGAGGCTAGTAAATGCAGATTGGTTTCAGGGCTGACTGAAACAATGCAGGCAAAGAACCTAGTACCATTCCCAATGCAGAGTAGATGTTTATAAAAAAAATTAACTCCCTTCCTTACCTCCCAGCCTGTGCCTTCCCTCTCCATCTCTAGCGGTTTTCCCCACATTATCTCTACTTCTTTTCTAACTCTGTGTCTCATTTGCCGTCTTCTCCCCAACTCTTTCTTTGACTGGTTCCCACCGATCTCATTTTTTCTTGATTAAAATAAAGCGTCATGGAAAACTAATTAACATTGAGAGATGAAGGATGTAGTGTTGCCAGTACTAGCTCTCCACTGAGTGCAGAGCACTTACACTGAAACCTGCCAGCTTGGCTATTTAGGAGGAAAAGTGTTTATTTATCAACAAGAGGGAATACAATCCTTTTATAATGCAGCTATTAGCCTCCCTTTGATGGCGCCTCTGGCTTCAAACCCCAGGTGCCTGCAAAAAGGCCAAGAGGAGAGTGAAATTGCGCAGAGGAGACTGACAGTATGGAATCCCCTGGTCTAATCCGCTGTGTCACCTGGGGCTCCAGAACTCTGTCCACCTGGTTACGTCTGAACTGGTGGTGCCCAGGGTTTGGTCACTACCAATAAAAAAGAGCTCTGCAACAGAAGCCAGAGAGCGGCAAGAGATCATCTGGTGTTATGATCACATTTCATATACGGGGACACGGAGGACCCAGAGGTGGAACGCCGTATGAGTTGTACAAGGCCACATAGTACGAAACACATAGGGGACCCTGAGTAATCAGGTATGCTTTCACCCAGGATATTTCTTCATTGTTCTCATTGCACATAGTTGCTAAATCCCTTGGAGTCATTGTAAATTGAACTGTGAAACTTTGCTGATTCCACTATGAGCATCTCCAAAGCAGGAACTCTGGTTTTTCTTTCTTGGCATTTGTGGAGCCTAGAAAAGTACTTTGTGCACAGCAGGGATTTAATATTTATTAAATTAATTTACTAATACATGAATTCAGTCATACCACAATTTCCTTTAATGCTTCATGTGATAAAATGGGCTCAGTGGAGGAATTCCAGTAAGATGGGCCTGGATCCATGGACCTCGGAGATGATTTTCAAGGTTGAGCTGAAGCATCTTAGTTTTAGCAAGTGCTTCGTGATCCTAAGTAACGTGCTGCTGAGGTCAACCTGGCAACCCTGGGTTTGAATTGCAGCATCCTCGCTAACCACGTGGATGTGTGCCTTACTTTCTCCATTTATCATCCTGGTCAGCCCAACAGGGGTGTTGTGGGGATCACATAAGATCATATGCCCAGTGAGGAGCCAGTATGGTATAGTGGTTAGAAGTGTCTGCAGGGGCTGCCATGTGCCTGGCTGTGTGGTCTATGTTGGTCAAGATGAGGCTAACTGACCTAGCCAAAGTTACAGGTTAGAATGTGGCAAAGACAGGAGTGATGGCAAGTCCCCTTTCTCCATACTCAGTGATTTTTATTCCACCATGACTTGCTCTTTGACTGGAGTGTCCTGAATTTCCCATGGCTGCATCTCAGTTCCACTCCCCCTTCCAGCTAACAGCAGCATTACTTTTCCTTATTTCTTTTTTTAATGAGTCCATTGTGCTTTGTGCTTCTTTCTTTTGTCAATATCTGCTGTGAGGAACAGCACTGCTATCAGATATTTCAACTGTAGCATGTGTTTTACATCAAAAAGTAGCCTCACAGAGGTTCTGGTCAAGATGTCGGCATAGGGAAATGCAGTGCTTGAATCCTGCAGCCACATCACAATTACAGCTGAACTACAGAGCAGTCATCATTCAGAACTGGCTAAAATCTGGCTGAATGGAAGTCTGACAACTAGGGGTTTAAAGAAGAAACCACAGTGAGACTGGTAGCAGGGGTGGAGACAAGGACGGGCTGGTCTCACACCCACGTGTGGTGGCTAGAAATTGGGAGGGGTATCTGGCCTGTGGAGGTCCCCCCTGAGGAGCAAGGGGTCCTAGCCCCACACCAGACCCCCAGTCCAGGGTTCCAGTGCCAGGAAGAGAAGTCTCCATAACTCCTGGTGGTAAAAACTGCAGGGATTGTGGGCTGCTGGAATCCTCTTAAAGGGCCCACACACGGACATACTAGGACTCACTCACTCTAAGCTCCAGACCTGGGGCAGCAGCTCAGAAAGCACCAGGGACATACAGGAAATAACTGAATTATCTGACATCAGGATGAGAGCTGGAGGGGCAGCTTTCTCTCAGACAGAAGTGCTGGTAGAGGCCATTGTTCTTTTCTGAGCCCTTCCCTCACAGAGCCAGCAGGCAGGCACCATATCTGAGTCTCCATCAACCTGGCTAACACTGTTCAATGCATTCTGGTGATTCCCTGACACCCCACCCCACCCAACTGTGGGCCCACCCAAGCCATTTCCAGTGGCCTTTCTGTACAAATGGCCTATCTTGGCACACGCTTCAGACTTTCCTAAAATCTCTCAAACAAGCAGCATCTTCCCTCAGTATGCCCCATACCTCTTCCTAAGTGGCACCAGGCCCACACTAGCTGCAGCCAGCCTTGGTTTGCAGCTTGGTGTCTGCTGGGAACCTCCAAGGCAGCACAAATAGCAGCCATCCACAGATCACTTTGTAGTTCATGCTGGGTGGCTCTGGGGAAGGCACAAGTGGCCGCTGACCTTGGCCTGTGCCTCCCAGGAGGCCCCAGAGCCAGTGAACCTAGTGAATAGCATCAAGCCTTGTCAAAGCATCACCCAACCACCTCCACTCGTGACACCTCAAGAGGTGGGCTCATTGGGCACCAGAGCCCTGCCGAAGTAAGTCCTGCTCTGTGGGGTGGGTATCTGCACAGCTTATCCTCCACAGGGTCTCAGCCGGTCCTCACAGCCAATCGGCCTGGGGGTAAATCTCTCCGTTGGCATTCCAATAGAACCAAGGCTCAATGATAACAGAAGGCTGTGCACAGCCTATGTGGGAGGGGGAGGGGGCACAGCTGGAGTGCCCAGCTCAGGTGATCGGGGAGGCTGTGCCACGGACCCTATAAGACACCATAAGGCCACTCTTCCAAGCACTGGAGTTGTAGCAGCTCTACCTAATACATAGAAACAAACATTCTATGTATTTTGAATGCAAAAATGAGGAGACAAAGAAACATGTCCCAAATGAAAGAGCAGGACAAAACTCCAGAAAAAGAACTTAACAAAATGAAGACAAGCAATCTACCAGATGCAGAATTCAAAACTGGTTATAAGGATGCTCAGCGAACTTAGGGGAAGAGTAGATGAACTTAGTGAGAACTTCACCAAAGAGATAGGAAACATAAAAAAGGACCAATCGGAAAGGAAGGATACACTAACTGAAATGAAGACTACGTTACAGGGAATCAACAGTGGAGTAGATGAAGTCGAGGATCAAATCAGAGATTTGGAATATAATGAAGCAGAAAACGCCCAGCAAAATGAAAAATGAATCCAAAAAAATGAGGATAGTTTAAGGAATCTCTGGGACAACTTCAAGCATGCCAATATTTGCATCATGGGAATACTGAGCGAAGAGAGAGACCAAGAAATTGAAAACCCTGTGTGAAAAAGTAATGAGGGAAAGCTACCCTAACCTCATGAAGGAAATAGACATACAAGTCCAGGAGTGAAGAGTCCCAAACAAGATGACCCCAAAGAGGCCCACACCAAGACATCATAATTAAAATGCCAGAGGTTAAAGACAAAGAGGTAATCTTAAAAGCAACAAGAGAAAAGCAGTTAGTTACCTACAAGGGAGCTCCCATAAGACTGTAAGCTGATTTCTCAACAGAAACTTTGCAGGACAGAAGGACGTGGCACGAAATATTCAAAGTGATGAAAAGAAAGAACCTATAACCAATATTACTCTACCCAGCAAAACTATCATTTAGAATTGTAGGACAACCCTGCCGGGAGTGGCTCAGTGGTTGAGCATAGACCTAGGATCCAGGAGACCGTGGTTTGATTTCTGGTCAGGGCACATGCCTGGATTGTGGGCTCGATCCCCAGTCGGGGGACTGCAGGAGGCAGCCGATCGATGACAACTCTCATCATTGATGTTTCTATCTCTCTCTCTCCCTCTCCCTTCCTCTCTCTGAAATCAATAAAGATATATTTTAAAAAAAGAAAAAAAGAAAAAGAATTTAGAATTGAAAGACAGATTTCTAGAGCTTTCCAGACAAGAAGAAGCTAAAGGAATTCATCACCACCAAACCAGTATTACAAGAAATGTTAAAGTGTCTTCTTTAAGTAAGAGAGAGAGAAAAAAGAATAAAATGGCAATATATACATATCTATCAACAATTACTTTAAATGCAAGTGGATTAAATGCTCCAATCAAAAGACATATGGAGGCTGAATGGATAACAAAACAAGACCCTTCCTTATGCTGTCTACAAGTGACTCATTTCAGATTGAAAGATACACACAAACAGAAAGTAAAGGGATGGAATAAAAAATATTTTATGAAAATGGAAACAAACAAACAAAAAACTGGGTTAGAAATACTTATTATACCAGATAAAATAAACTTTAAAATAAAGGTTATGTAACAGGTGACAAAGAAAGGCCCAGCAATTCCACTTCTGAGTATTTATCTGAGGAAACTCAAAACACTAAATCAAAAAGACATATGCATCCATATGTTCACTGCAGCATTATTTACAATAGCCAAGATATGGAGGCAACCTAAGTGTCCATCAGTAGCTAAATGGATGAAGAAGAAGTGGTGCATATATACAATGGAATACGACTCAGCCATAAAAAAAGAGTGAAATCTTGCCATCTGCAAAAACATGGATGGACCTAGAGAGTATTGTGCTGACTGAAATAAGTCAGACAGAATAAGACAAATGCCGTATGATTTTACTTATATGTGAAATCTAAAAAACAAAGTAATCAAACAAGCAGAACAGATGTAGACTCATAGATACAGGTAACATTTTGATGGGAGCGGAGTTGAGGGGATGGATGGAAAAGGTGAAGGGATTTAGAAGTACAAATTGGTAGTTACAGTATAGTCATAGGATGTAAAGTACATCATAGGAAATATAGTCAATAATATTGTAATAACTCTGATGTCAGATGGATACTAGATTTATTGGAGTGATCATTTGGTAAGTTATATAGTGTAATCACTGGGTTTTACACCTGAAACTAATATTGTATGTCAACTGTAATTGAAAAAAAATTTAAAGAAAAAAAAAGTGGCCTCACCAGGTAAAGGGAAGCTATCTTCACTGGCTTCTACAGGTTGAGTGCCCTAGGAATCCACTATTCTGGGGTACCCCAGGCTCTTGGAGGGGCTGGGGTTCACCCTGTGTGGGAAAGACTGGATGTTTATGCATCTTTTAAATAAGATATCACTAAATGGTAAGAGGCAACTTTCAGTCTGCAGAAAGCCCAGTGATCACATGGGATTCACTGGGATTGCCATGGACCCACAGGTGGGGTCTGTGTACCTAGGTAAAAGTAAATGCAAGTGTATAAGCAATCCTGGTTATCTGGTACTCTTTTTCCATAAAGCATTTGTTCATACATTCATTTAGTCAACAAGTACTTAAAGGACATGTACATGTTCTAGGTCCTATACCTGGGATGGGGCCCTGTCATCGAATGAGTCAGCCCCAATCCCTACCTTTTGGAGCTTATCATCTAGTCAGACAGGAGTGAGGGAGGAGATGGTAGAGTTAAGGCAAGTCTCATAGTACTTTGTAGGGCTTAGGGATGGGTTAATCACAGAGCTCAAGCAGAGTGTCTTGGGTGTGGGGCATGGGGAAAGGTGTGTGATTGAAAAGGAAGTACAGGAGTGATGGATGGGAAGATGGCAACATCTGTCCACTTGTGCATGGAGCCAGGCTAGGGAATGTTCAGCAGTTTGTAAGAGAAAAATTTTGAGAGAGAACCCTTTATTACCTATTAACAGGAACAAATAAATAAATTATAATGTTCTCAGAAAACAAAAGGTTTAGCAGAGAAAAGTAATAAACCAGAGCTACACATGTCAATGTAGATGAATTGCATAAGTAATGCTGAGTGAAAAACAGCAAGCAGCAGAAATATATAACTATTTTATTGATACCATTTATATAAAGTTTGAAAACATGAAATCAATTCTAAATATTATTTAGGGATAAACATATAGTAAAAGTATAAAGTCATTTGTGGGAATGATAAAGTCTAAATTCTAGATCATGATGACTTATGGGGGTGGAGAAGAAGGGTGTCATCATGAAGAGACATAGTGGGTGGGGGATTCAGCCATACTGGGAATGCCTAACTCCCTAATCTTGGTGGTAGATACATGGCTTTTCATTGTATTATTATTTATGCCTTTTAAAAATATATCTCAAATATTGCATAATAAAGATTATTTAAAAAGCAGTAGTAATGCAAGTAATGTGGATTAGGAAAGGAGGGTCTACTTTCTCCCCTCCCCACTGCCTCTAGTCATTTAGATATCAACCTTGGGTGTCCTCCAAAGCTTTGCTCAGACGTGCAAAACCAGATGGTCTTCATAGACCAACTGCTGGCCTGGTAAGCTCCCTCTCCATCCTGCTCAGCCCTCCCCTGGTGCAATGCAATGACTTTGGAATAGGGAGAGAGGCTTAAGCACTCTTAGGTACTCTTAAGTTCACTGACTTCCTGCCAACAGGGAAAAGTTGTCTTGTGGCCAAAGGAGCTAGAGCCCCATCACTACTCAGTGGTGCTGCCCTCTTATTGGTTCCACCAGTGCATCTGGCCAATGCCACCCTACCCTCCAGTTGTCCACTGATGTCTCTGGCCCTCCTCACTCTTTTCCTGAGACCTCCTCCGCTGTGTTGCTTTTTGATCTTGATACTGGATCCAGGGCTAAAAGCTTTTATACATTCAATATATCCAGGATCCCCTACCATCCCTGGAATTTCCTGTGTACAGCTCCCCCTGACTTGCCCCTTTCTGCCCCCCCCCCATTGCCACAACTGCTGGGTCCTGTTGAGCTGCTTCCAATGGCTTTTCATTCAAACAAGACATATGCTGCTGTTTCTCTACAAATGAAAAAAACTGACGCCCAAATAAATACCTTGCTGAAGGTCACAGCTGATAAGAGGCAGAGGTGGGATTCCAGTCTATGGTTCTCTGACCCCAAAGCCCGTGCATGCTCTTTCCTTTACATTTACCGCCTCTTGAACATTGATTGAAAAGTTCTCAATGAGGGTTTTAACGTTTTCCACTTTGATTCAGTCATGCCGTGGACTGCCTCCAGTGAATGTTCTTGAACCTGGCTTGTTATGCTCCTTCTCTCACTGACTTCTTTTCAGGATGCTTTTCACCTGGGGAGGCAGAGGAGTCAGAGTGTGTTGTCTCCCATCTCGACAATATTTCTCAGAGCGTGATCCTCCCACTCTCAGGATCCTCCCAGTCTCCAGATCCCGGCTGCATAATGGGACGATCCCAGACCATCCTTAACTACTGCCACTCCAGTCTGCAGGCCCTGGCCTCAACTCTGGGCACCTGCCCCATACAGGCACCAACTCCATCCTTACCTGCCAGAGACCAAGGGGAATTGTTTGAGGCCTTTCAGATTTGACCTACTCAACCCCTTTCTTTACATAAATGGCTCCTCCTGGATGTGGGCTATCTAAGTCTTTATAAGGTCTCTAAGGGGTTTCAGACCTCTGAGTTCTGTGAAAAGATAAACTCAGTCACAGAAAGTTTAAGATGCTGTTGGGCCTGTGTGGGCAAGGGCTAGATGATTAGTTATCAGAGTTGGTTTCCCACGATGGAGCATTTCAGGGTAGAACATTTCAGGATAGAGTCATCTTCAAGCCCATCCTTAGTGGGGAGAACTGAGGATCTGGTTGGGAAGAACTGACAGGCCAGTGCAGCAACTAGTACACTGACTCCAAGTCTAGTGTTTACCTATCACCCAACTGCCTTTTCTTCTTGAAGAAAATATAGTCTGTATCCTTCCCTTGGACCTAGAGGGATGGGGAGCAAGCAGCACCTCCCAGCTGAGTCTGAAGGCTTTCTCCTGGAGCCTCCCCAAGCCCACAGCCAAAGGTAGGCAGAGATCAGAATTAAGCAGGAGGAGAGGCTGGGTTTGGGTGCCCAAGACCTCTACCTGTTCGGAGAGTGTGTGCTTTCTCAGGCTGAGACCACAGTGGTCAGCCAGGATGTGGAGTGTTTATGTGGGGAGCAGGACAACACTCAAGGTCTGTAAGAAGTTGCCTGAATTTGGTGGCAGTGTCTTAGTCTACCCTAAGTACTCATTTCCCTTCATGGTGTGAGTCATTCTATAAAGAAACAAAATGCAAACTCCTCCAAGGCATGGGCTGGCTTGAGCTGTGCCAGGGGATTCTTTTGATGGAGGGGAGACTGGACACCTGGCCACAACTCTGCCCTCTTGAGTGTCTCCTTGCCCACATACCACGCTGGCATGGTTGTCAGAGGCCTGATTCTGCTTCCCGTGTGCTTCCTGTTTTACCCTGTAGACTCCCTCCCATCAGAACAGCAAGTCTGCATCTGATTTACTGAATGACCTTTGACAAGGCACTTCACTTGGAAATAGAATGGGCACTCTACTTTTCAACTGGCTCCCTCCTCCTAGGGGGCATTGGGAAATGTGTGGGGACATGTTTTGTTGTCACTGGGATTTATTTCTAGGGGAGAAGGGTAGAGATGCTAAGTCTTCTTGCTATGCAAGAGAGCCTCACACAAGGAGGAATTGTTTTCCCCAAACATGGCAGCAGTGCCCTCAGTGAGAAGATCTCTAGACTTTGCTGAGTCCCATCAGCTATGATCTTGTCAGTCAAGCATAGTCCTGTGACATAATACATATGGCAGCAATGTGGTATAGCCCTGGTCAGAGGCCTGAGTTGTGAGGTTAGCAAGTTGGGGCCATTGTCTTGGAGGAGCTCAGACCACCGGGAATGGACTGACCTGGGAACTGCTTGGTGTTGAGGGCTGAATGGCCTGTTACAGCAGCCATGAATCCTGGGCTTTTTAAAACTGAGCATTCAAAAGTGATGTGTTGGATCCTCCTGGAGCTGTGAGGTAAAGGCAGGTGGAAGCCACGGCAATGCTGGGAAAGGGGGGAGCAGGTCTGAGATCTGCAAGCTTGGAGTGTGGCGAGGGGATGAAACAGGTCACTGAAGAGAGCAATTTGCTGTGATCAGCTCTGCAACAAACAGGGGCTGGGGGCCTGGGACTCAGCAGGGAGTCGGGGGGAGGCATATCTTTAGGTTCAGAATCAATACTGCATCTGTCCCTTTTAAATTCAGCACCTTCTTCTAATAAATCAAGTGGAGCTGGGGTGTAGGGCTTGTCAGTCTGAAAAGAGCCTTTGGCTCATCAATTTCCATAGCAAAGGCAGGTAGTTTAAGGGAATCAGATCATTACCAAGCCCTGAGAGACCCAGGGCCCTTTTTAGCAGCTGTATACCTGGCTGTCACCTTGATCTTTACAAAGCCCTTGGGACTGAGTGGGGAGGAACTACTAATAAGACACTGCATTATTGCTCACTGTTCAGCATGTTCATGCATGTCACCGTGTACCCTCCGTGAGGGCAGACAAGGTATCTACCCTTGTCCTCACTGGGCTCAGCCCCCGGGACAGCACCTTCGTAATTATTGGTTGACTACTTGAATGAATGTCTGCATATTACGAAAATGGACTGTGGAGAGAAAGAGAAACATATCTCCTTATACTCCTGCCTTCAAAATATTCTTCCTGTTGTAGGAGACAAGGCATGAAGTAGAGGAAGGAGCCCAGGTTGGGGGTCAAGCTGTCCTGTATGGTGAGCCCAGGTCAAGCACTTTACCGTCTGTGACTTGGCCTGATTACTTGACTTTTCTAAGCCTCGTGTCAAGAGTGGCATCAGCAATGATGGTGGAAAAGCACTCAGTGAGATAACGCATGAAGCTCTTAGCACAGGGTCAGGTACACAGCAAGCGCTCAGTAAGTGGAAGCTGCTGAGGACGTGGTCAGTATGTTACCAGGATGTGCATGGAGTGGGTGACTGAGCTGGATCAAGGACACCCCAGCATTTGTTCAGGAGCCCGCCTGTGACAGCATTTTCAATAGTCCAAGGCAAAAGGAGCAGAAGATGGACAGCGCAGTGAGCTTTTCATGAAGCTGAGTTTGTTCCACTTAAAGGACAACCCTTTTGAGTGAAATATTCTTCCTTATTACTTCTTTTGGCATTAAACTATCATTGTTTTGTGATACGATGATGAGATTAGAAGGCAGGCTTTAAAAATACATCCTCACTTGGAAAAATAAGTTTGTAGCCTGATGCTGGTCCATCAAAAACAAAAAAATCTGTATGTGAAATCCCAATACTTACAGACCGTCGATCTTGCTGACTTAGATGTTCTCACCTCCAGGAGGTGGAGTGGGACTGAGGCCTCTGTTGGCCTGGACCTTGAGAAGGGTGCCCAAGGTATTCGGGAAGGACTTGAGCATGGCCTTTAAACATGGTGGGATTTTCTTTGGTAGATGAAAGGGTGTGGTCATGCTAGGCGAAGGATACAACTCGGGCAAAGGCCCTGGGGCAGACATGAGCCAGGTGTGGTAAAGGTTGAACTGGAGGTGTTGGGTCATGGGGGAATCAACCAGGACCAGAAAGCCACTGGGGTTTCGTAAGCAGGGGCAGGCCATTCCAAAAGTGGAACAAAGAAGGGAAAAGAGCTGACTTGCTGAGCTCCTACGATTATTTCTCATACTCACTACTACCCTAGAACTATTGTCTCCAATTATATAGGAGAAAACGAAGGCCTATGGCGATCAAACAAGGCATCAGGGGTCATATAACTATTAAGTGGCAGAGCCAAGAATGTAATAGGAGTGTTCAGATTCAAGAACTTTTGAGAACTAGGGGTTAAATTTAGGTGGAAGGAGATACAGCGAACCCTGATGAGTGAAGAGGTGGGGCTTGAGGGCTGAGAGTAGGAAGTCAAGGTAGAGCTCCCTCATGATGCATCCCCTCTCTTTGGGAAGGACGTGGGTGCAGTGGGTTCTGGATGCCATTCTCGGCACTAACGGTCCCTCTGTGGTTGAGGGATAATGTCCTGTTTATGCTTTTTCTTCTGTCATTTATAGGGAGTGTATATATACAATGCCCAGCACAGTGACTGAGTAAATACTTAATACCCAGTAGGTCCCATTTTCCTATTGTGATAGCTGGGTATTGGTTGTTAAACTTAATTGTGTGTCAATAAATGTCTCCTACCCCCAGGTTCTGAGCAGCGTAGACAAAGACCCGGAGGCTAGAGAGAGTTGAGTGTTTGGAAAATTACACATTGCTTAGTATGACTGAGATGAAATATCATGGGCTCGGTATGGGGAGAGGGATTGGGAAGTGGTCAGAAAGCCAAAGCATGGTAGAGCCTGTATTCTATGCAAAGTGGGGATATGCTGAAGAATTTTGAGCAGGAGAAGTGACATGATCGGAATTACATTTTAGCAATATTCTGGTGGAAATGTGGAGAGTCGATTGAAGGGAGGTGAGAACAAGAGCTGAATGAGCAGTTGAAAGGTGATTGCAAGAGTCCGGGTGAGAGGTGCTGAGAGTCCCAAGATGGAAAGGCACCCTGACCTGCTGTCCTCACTCCCTTGCCTTGCCTCTGGGCAGGGAGATTGCCTTCTGCCCTTCCCACGCCTGGGCAGCAGCCAGGGAAGCTGCAGTTGCTGGGGTGAGAGTGAGCTTCTCCAGGTCAGAGGAAAGGAACTTGTTCCCTGCTCCCTGGCCTGGAACCTCTTGCAGAACCAGGGTCTCCCCGGGTGGGAGCAGATAGCTCCTTCCAAGCCTGGGCTGAAGTGAAAGAGTGCAGCTTCGTCCACAGGAGGAAGAGCCCAGAGGCTTCCTGGGGAAACCTTTCTCCCAGGACCGAGCCCCTCCATTCACAGATGAGAGGCACCCCAAGTGCTGGGGGCTGCTCCCCTTCCCGCTGACTGACCCTCGTGCCCCTTCTCCATATTTCTATAGCGATCACTTCACTTTCTTCTTTCCTGCCTCTCAGATAGTCTCTCCCTGCACCTCCAGGGGTGCTGGGGAATGAAACTAATTACCTTCCTATAAATACCACCCAGATGAGCTCCTGGGGCCCCAGACTTGGCTCCTCTTCCTCAGTCCTCTGCGGTGGGTTCGCAGTAGTGGGTAGGTGGAGTCTGTACAGCACTTCACCCATATGTTTCTCCACCTCTTAGAGGCTGGCCTGTGTCCGTCTCCCCTCAGTGAACTCATACAGTGGGAAGATGTCAGTTAGCAGCAACATCACGAGCATCTCCTAAGTGCCAGGCACAGTGCTAGGCACTGAGAAAGTGGGGGTGATTCAGAGCCTGACTCTGCTTTCCAGAAACTCAGTGTCTAGAAGAGAAAATGGGTGTGCAACAAATAGTTATGATGGGCCGTGTGTCACCTAGGGAAGAGGGAGGAGCCATAGTTCTGCCTGTTTTGGGAATGGAGGGCTGTACCAGGGAGGTGGCCCATATAGCTGAACCTGAAAGAGTTAGCAGGTGGAGAGGGCAGGAAGGCATTCTAAACAGGGGGCATGGGGCAGCAGAAACTGAGCTGTGGGTGTCATTAGGGAGTAGATCCTGCCCTTGTGACTCTTGCCCAGAACGTCCTGAAGGAAGGAGGGAGGTTGCAAAGTGCAGTTGAGACCTGGTTCCAAGAGTCCTTCAGGACACTGTCCTGCAGTCCCTGGGAGCTACAGAAAGCTTTTCAGAAGCCCTGTGGCCTGATCAGATGCATGCTTAGGGACCATCGCTCCAGACAAGCTGGAAGCCCTCCCTCTGGTCACTTAGCTTCATTATCTCAAAAAGGCTTTGCTTCAGGGACTGGAGCTCCAAAGGAGGTGATGGCAGTGGGCAAGGAATTACAATGAGGATGCAATTAACATCTCACAAACAGAAGAGAAATGCAAACACCTCACCAGAGGAGTGGAATTATGCGCAAGGGGAGGGAGGAAAAACATCCTTCCCCTAATAGCTCTTCGACTTTCATTAGTTCTGACAGCGAGGGCTGCATGGCTGTGTGTTCCATGGCAACCGTTTCCAGGAAGAACAGTGCCAGGAGGAGCTGGTCCTGAAGAGTCTGAATCAGTCGGAAAGCGGAGCCAGACAAAACATCTCCTGGCTGGCTTCACAGCCTCCTCGGGGCCTGAGGGAAAGGGTATGACGTGGGCAAGCATTCCCCGTGGTGATGGTGGCGACTGGGGCTCAGGGGAGCATGAGCGAGGGCTGCCCCCCCAGGCGGGGCTGGGCCACAGGGGAGGTGCCCAAGGGCCAGAGGCTGCCAAGCTTCGGACCTAGGGCCTGTGACTCCAGGAGACTAATGATGCGGGGAAAGCAAAGCTACATACAATAGATTCCTTGGCTTCTTCTCTGCCCCCCTGAGAAATATGCAGCTATTTTTCTAGTGTGCACGCCTTGGACAGCACTGGTAGAGGGGATGGGCGAGGCTCTGGAGCCAGAGGGCCTGGATCTGAATCCCAGGCACGCCCTTACTTGCTAGCTGCGTGATCTTGGGCAGCATCAGTCTCTGGGGTTCAGCTGCTTATGTATCCCAGCATCCCAGAGTAATCACAAGGATAAATGAGACCACCCATAGAAAATGCCCACCTCCCCTGGCTGGCTGGGTATCTCAGTTGGTTAGAGCATCCTCCCTATACACCAAGGTTGCAGGTTGAATCTCTGGTCAGGGCACATACAAGAATCAACCAGTGAATACATAAATACGTGGAACAACAAGTCAGTGTCTCTCTTCCCCTCTCCCTCTCCCTCTCCCTCTCCCTCTCCCTCTCCCTCTCCCTCTCCCTCTCCCTCTCCCTCTCCCTCTCCCTCTCCCTCTCCCTCTCCCTCTCCCTCTCCCTCTCCCTCTCCCTCTCCCTCTCCCTCCCCTCCCCTCCCCCTCCCCCTCCCCCCCTCCCCTCCCCCTCCCCCTCCCCCTCCCCCTCTCCCCTCTCCCTCTCCCTCTCCCTCTCCCTCTCCCTCTCCCTCTCCCTCTCCCTCTCCCTCTCCCTCTCCCTCTCCCTCTCTCCCTCTCCCCCCCCCATGTCCCTCCCTCTCTTCCCCTCTCTTCCTCTCTCCCTCTCCTCTCCCTCTCCTCTCTCTCTAAAATCAACCAATTAAACAAAAGAGAGAATACTCGCCTCTAGAACTGGCTCTTAGTAGGTGCTGACCTTGGTCCTATTTAGGGTTCAAGAAGGTGCTGTGGGAGATGCAGCTCACACTCTGGATCCTAGCTGGCCACCTGCGATAGTGCCCCTGTTCTCTCCTCCCTTCCTTTTCTTACATCCCTTATGTGCCCTCCCCACTCTTCCTCTCAGTTTCTGACTGTATAGTCCAAGGATGGAAGCGTGGGGAACAAAGCAAGTGGCCTCGCTCTTGGCCTCAGGGAGTCAGAAGGATGAACTGGTTTTGGTGCCCTTTTGGGCTGTGGCCTTGCCGCAGACAGAGTGCATGGGGTGGGGGCACTGGAAGCACCAACAGGGAAGACAACTGTAAACAAGGAGTGCCCTCAAAGCCCGTCTTCACTGCAGCAAAGGCCTATCTGGGGCCTGCGGTTTCTGAAGCGCTGTTCTAGGCACTTGGGATATGTCGGTGAACAAAGGGAACACTGCCCTCTGTCCTCAAGGAGTTTCCTACTCCCAACAGAGACCAGCCATAAGCAGTATACACAATGAACAGTAGATATGAAGTTAGAAAGTAATAAGGGCTGGGGAGATAAACCCAGTGGGGCAGGGGGAGGGGTTAGAAGTGTTAGTATGCGAGACGGGCTGTGATTGTAATGAAGGCACAGTAGACCCATTGAGAAGGCAGAGTATGAGCAAAGACTGGAAGGACGTGAGAATGTCTGGAGGAATATATTGGGCAAAGGGAATGGCCAGTGCAGAGGCTCCGAGGAGGGTGTGTGACTGGCATATCTGAGGAACAGCAAGAAGGCCAGTGTGGCTGAGAGGAGTAAGGGGAGTGTAGCAGGAGATGTCACATGGTCTTGGGGGCTGGAATGGGTGGGCTGCAGTGACTTCTCTATATGGTGCCGAAGTACAGCCAGGGATTGGGAGGGGCTAATGGTGGTCCGCTCTCTACAGATATTTAAACAAAGGCTTTGCAACCTAAGAAGTGTTTGAAATCCACTGATTGAGTCTTGTACCAATGGGGAAACAGAGCCTCAGTGGAATAAATGGAACTCAGACCTAGGGCATCTGGAGGGGGCTCTTTGTGTTATCTGTGTCAGAGCCATAGGAGGTCCTGGAGTTGACACAGGGCCTGAGACATGCACGCAGTTCACACGGGATCACCAAAGCTGGATCCCCACGGAACGCCCCACTCCGGCTCCCTTGAGCCTATGCAACTTTGCCTGTGCTGTCGTCTTTTCCCCCACATGCACCTGGTCCTTCTCAGTTCAACTCCTCCCTCCTCTGTAAAGCCACCCCGCTTGCTTGAGCCAGAAATGCATCCCTTTGTTCAATTCTATAGCACTGTGAGCTCTAGTAGCCCCCAAACAAGTCACACTGTCCTCTGAAGCCTGTGTTTCATGCTCTGTAAGTGCTGAGGCAAGTTACCTACTCACAAGGGTCAGGCCAGGATGGAATTTAACCCCATGCATAATACCTTAGGATATGGCCTGGCACAGGAGAGGAGGTCAGTGAATGCTTATTAAGTAAATAAGTCATGGCAGCCTTTGGGGAAGTCCTCATTCGTGGACCTTCTCACCCTGTCCACAAGGAGAAGGCACTAGAGCATAGTGCTCAGTGGTATGGGCTTTGGAATAAAGATCCAGGTTCAAATCAAATTTCTTACCATATCAGAGCCTCGGTGTCTGCATCTTTTAACACACTGTTTGCGGGTAGTTTTTATCGCGCGCTCTACTACCAGTCAACATAAAATGTATAAATACATTTCCCGCATACAATGTGTTAAATGGCAATAATAATGAGGTCTTGGGATTCTTAGGAGGATAACATTACATAGACTGCTCGGCAGCAGAGGCCTAGCCCCTTGCGATGTAGTCCTGCTGGGGGTAGAAGGATCCTAGGCAGTGATTCTCAAACCTGAGTGTGCATCGCAGTCACCTGGAAGGTGGATAAAGCGCATATTGTTCCCCCCCGGGTTTCCGACTCTGTAGGTCTGGGGTGGAGCCTGAGGCTCTGCCTTTCTAACCAGCTCCCAGTTGATGCCATGCTACTCGTTGTGAGCTCGCTCTTGAGAGCCAGTGTCTTAGACCAAGATGAGAGCTGTGGGAACAGAAGGAACTGAAGACCATGTATGGGCTTGATGCACAGACAGTCCAGATGGAGAGATGCTTACCCAGAAGGAGGCCTGTTCTCTAGGCCAGGGAGCCAGCTGACTTCTCACACCTGGGTGCCCAGCTGCTCTCTCTCCAGCTCCATCACATGCGCTGAGATTCATAATCCAACGGAGAAGCAGTCAACACAGAACTCCTTCCCCTCCTTCTGTCCCAATTCTGTTCTTCCAGCTGGAGAACTTCTGGCCTCTGGGCCTCTAGGGATACCGAAATGGATTGAATTATAAGATGCTAAGAAGAGGTAAGCAAGAAAATAGAAAATCAAGAATAGAGATGAAGCAAAAATCGGCTTTTCTAGGTTTGGAACCCTTCCCATAATTTCTCAGAGGTAGCTGTTATCCTGGGAGCAATTTGGGTCACCAATACTTGAAAATGGTCCCATGCAAATGAGTGGATTCTCTGTCTGCTACACAGTAAAATATAGAGACTTCAGCCCAATGTTTAGGCCCTATGTGACTTGCCAACCATTAAACATCTTTCCCTGCTCCCTGCACTTTCTTCCTATGTTTTTGCTTTTACAACTCTGTCCAGCTGGAATGTCCTCTCTCCAATAAGGCCCTAAAATAATCTGTGTTTTTCTGTCCTAAATTAGAGCTTGACAGACTGTAGCCTTTGGGCCACATGCAGCCCACTGCCTATTTTTGTAAATGAAGTTCTTTGGAACATAGATGCACCTGTTTGTTTCTGTACTGTCTAGGGCTACTTTGGGGCTGCAGTGATAGAGCTGAGTAGTTTGCTGACCCCAGTTTCAAATACAAGGTCATTTTCTCAATGAAACCTTACTGGATCCCACCAAGTTACATTCATCTCACTTTCCCCTGACACTTCCCAGTTCTTCGCTCTGTGATTTTATTACTTGTCATAATGGTTTTCCATGTACATTTTTTCTCGTTGAATCTGTATGTTTACACTGCTTTCTCTTTGAAGTTACAAATTTTAGTGCCAGAGCCCTTAAAGGTTATATTAAAAGACATTCCTTAAAGTCATTCGTAAAGCCCCCAAAGTAGGATGCAACTTAAATGTCCAAGAGTTGAAAAAAGGTCAAATGAACCAAAGTGCAGACATATGAAGTATTGCTATGTAGCAAATAAAATCACTTTCTTAATCTTATGTAATGGCTGGAGAGAAATTGTCCATCACATAAAGTTTTTAGAAAGGATTCTAACAGTATACACACTACAGTCCTACTTTTAAAGTAAGGAAATAAATAAATATGCAGATGAATTAATTAAAAAGACTAGAAGGAAATATACAGCATTTTTATTCTTCTCTGGGTAGAGGATTATGGGTGATGTTCATTTTGTTATTTTTATTACCTTATATATTTTTCATAATCAAGATATATTGCTTTTAGAACCGGGGGAAAGTCCAAGTTATTAAAACACTAGCAGCTGGCTCTGTCCCGGCTTTACCACATTCTAACACTATGGCTTTAAAAATTCATCTAGCCGTACGTGGCGTGGCTCAGTGGTTGAGCATTGACTTAGGATCCAGGAGATTGCTGTTCGATTCCCTGTCAGGGCGTATGCCTGAGTTGTGGGCTCGATCCCCGGTCTGGGGCATACAGGAGGCAGCCAGTCAATGACGACTCTCTCATCATTGATGTTTCTATCTCTCTCTCTTCCTCTCCCTTCCTCTCTCTGAAATCAATAAAGATATATTAAAAAAAAAAATTCACTTAGCCTCAGTTTCCTTATCTGAAAAACAGAGGAAAATATCACCTCCCTGGCAGTGTTGTTTAGTTGGCTTTTGGAACCAATCCAACAGTCTCCAAAATGCCTTTCTTCCCTGCAGGCTGCTGCAGCAGCTGGGCCTTGGTGGTGAAATGGGGGTGTCGGGGAGCTCTCACAAGACCCAGTGGGCACCTTGAGATCGAAGCGGAGCTGTGGTGGAGCAGAGCGGTGCTGAGGCTGCCTTGAAGGGCAATAGCAGCACAGGCTCTCACAGCCCAGCGCCAGGATGGCTGCTGCGAGAGGGGCCAGGCCCCAGCTTCCCCCAGCTTCATTTTGGCCTGGTGCATAGCAGCATTTGTGTTTCATTTTCACCCTGAACTAGCTGCTCGAGCCGGAGCGGCCTGGTGCCTGACCTTTCACACCTCCCGCCCTGTCCTGTTTTCTCACCTCCTCTGGTCAGCCTGTACCTGCCATTTCCTTTTTCCTTAAAAGTCACACCTTCATACTTCCACTGAGGTTTTTAGTTTGTATGTTTCCTTAGCCAGAATCTTTCTGCCCCTTCCTCCCTCCCTGACTTGCTAAAAAATATCTTTACTTGGTTTTTCTACTTCTTTCCCCATTTCTATTCCTCGAACTCTTCTTTTAGAAACATCCTTATCATTAACTTTCCCCTCTGATTATCAAGTTAAGTTAGGGGAAGCAAGAGTAGATGAGGGAGGTCAGTAAAAAGGAAGGTAAATTGGTTTCAGAAGGTGGCAGTGCAGATGGAGAGAACCAGGTGGGTTCAGATAGAAAGAGATAGAATCTATAGGAGAAGATGGGGCCCAGAAAGGGAACGTGACATGCCCAAGGTCATGCATTTACCAAGAGGCAGATCAGGGTATTTAGGTCTACATTCTTGCCTTTCCTGGGTATATTTCAATACTCAGATATATCACTCGTCTATTCTACCCCTTCCCACCCCACATCCCTATTCTGTGTGTTGTCCAGGGATATGTAGATGTTGGTCTAATCCCAGGCCACTGCCCAGGGTAGTGTATTGAACAATTTGTGCACGCCTGAGATGCCAAGAGGGTAACTACTAACTCCTGGACTTCTGAGAAGTGTGTCACACCTACCTTTGGCTTCAGAACTTGGAGTTTTGGAGATTCTGTTAAAGACTAGGCCATAGAACCGGAGGGTTATGTTTTGGATGGGGAGCACTGGGGACAAAAGTCACTAATTAAGTCAATTTGTTATCAGCTTCATAAAAGCAGAGCTGTGGGCTCTGCCTCTGGGGTGCTGTCCCTAAGCTTCTTGGGGAGTCAGAGTCTGCAGCCCCAGAGAGTGCCTGCAGAGCAACGGAGGCGTCATGGGTTATGCTGTGAACTAGCACAAGAGGAGAGGAGAGTTTACTGAGCACGAACTACCTTGGCTTGTGAGCAGCTTGTGAGTCCATGGCTGATTTCAAGCTACAAGGTAGCATCACTGGAGACAGGGTTGGGAAGAGATAAGCAGAATCAGCTCCTCTGAGCCAGTGGGAGCCAGCTCAGTACATGACTGTTTCCCTATCGTTTGGCTTTGGGTGGCTCCACTTGAGCTCTGCTCATGGATTTGCTATCATTGTTTTTGTTTCCTCCCTGTTAAAGCACTTCACCTATTTGCTAAAATCTCCTGACAGTACTAAAGTTTTCCTGCCAAGCTGGGCCCCACTTGGACTTCCTAGGTCTGAATTATGGAAGACAATGACCACCTACTTCCCTGAGGACCCACCTGACTGAGGAGAGCCAACCCATGCATTTCCAACACTGTGCCAGGCTGGGAGTGTGACACATATAAACAGAAAGGTATAGCTTTTACCCCTGGAAAGTTAAGGGTCCATGATCAAGAAATAATAAACATTATCCTGCAGAAACACCATGAGAATAATGCCACAGCCCAGACAGAAGTCTCAATAGTGAGTGATAGAGCTTCAAGGGATGTTCACATCATTTGGTCCCACTCCCTCATTTTACAGGAAAAAAACTAAGGCCCAGAGAGGGTTAGCGGCTTGCTTAAGGCCACAAAGCTATTTAGTGGCAGTGCTGGGATTGGAATCCACCTTTCTTGACATCTAGCAGCCAGTTCTCCTGATGCAGAACAGGCTGTGGGAAGCTACTGTAGGTTCTCAAACGAGGGAGGGATGAGGGCCTCTCTTCCTCCTGCCAGGGTGACCAGTTCATCCTGGTTTCCCTGGGGTTTTCCTGATGTTAGCATTTGAAAGTCCTTCCTGCATCCTGGGAAAACCTCAGTCCAGGCAAACTCAGACAGTTGGTCAAAGTGTTTTTCACTCACGGGTGGCCTCTTCACATTTACCTGTCTCAGTGTTCCCAGCCCAGGCTGCACATTAGATTCACCTGGGGAGCTTTAAAAAATATGGATACTGAGCCCCCCTCAAGGGGTTCTGACTCAGTTGGCCTGGCATGAGGCCCAGGCAACAGAGTGTTGAAAGACTTCCCCAGGTAATTCTAATGTGCAGCCGGGGCTGGGAACCAGTGGCCTGCGGAGATCACCGGGGAACTTTCACAGAGATGAATGACTTAATTACCTAGTGGTTCAGGACTGTTGCCTGTGTTGGTCACAATATTGTCTCCGTGGTTTGTCACCTCCCTAAATCCTTCGAGAGTGGGGATCGTGACTTCAGACTTGAGGTCTTCCTCTCCTTCAGCCAGGCCTGCTCCGGTCTCGGTCATCCTGGGTTTGAGTGTGGACCATAGACTCAGTTTCCTGGGGCTCAAATGCCACTTCTGTCATCTAGCGCCTATAGGACCATAGGGAAAATGCTTAACCCCTGTGTGCCTCAGTTCCCTCACCTAAAGTTGCAGAAAATGCTAAAACTATCTCAAGGGTATTGGTGGATTAAATGTTGCTTGTAGGCAAAGTACTTAGACGAGAGGCTGGCAGCGTTTCAGCACGCTAAACCTATTGTTTTTACCACCTGGGAGAAGGAACTTTCAGAGTCAAACCAAGCGGTTCTCTTTAGAATTCTCAGTCCTGATTGCTCTTCTCCTGTCCTTCTCGGTTTCTCTACTCTTCTCGGTCCCCTTTGTTTACTTCTCAATTGCCTCCCTCCCTCTTGCTCAGAATGCAATAATCAGGGCTGGAGGCGGAACCCTCCCTCCTGCCAGCAGCCTGGTTGTGAGAGTCAGAGCATAAGTAGCCTGTAAGAACAACCTCCCCGCTTCGCCCAAGGTCTTTTGTGCTTGGGGATGCAGCACAGAGTAGGTGGAGAGGAGAGGCTTAGGAAACAGATGGAAAATGGTTTGAATCTTGGTTTTGCCGTTTAACGGAGGTGTGAACTTGGGCGAGGCCCTTCATGTTGCTGACCACTACCTTCCTTTTTTATGAAAAGCAGGCTGTGAAGCCTATCCAGCAGGTTGTCAGAAGAGAGCCCAAAGGTTAGGCCTAGTGTGGTATTTGGCGCTTGGTTAATGCCCAGTGAGCACGAGGCCACTACACGGAGTCCCTGGGAAACCAGCCGCGTCTGCTCCTCTCCCCTCCGGTGTCGTCTGCCTGCATTCCCACAAAGGAGGCAGGGTCATCTCTAGTCCCTGTATACATGGCAGGGACTATTAACACACTACCCTGAAACCCACAGAGTCAGCTTATCTGGGAGGAGCGGGATGGGAAGGAGGTTTCAAGGACAGCATCTCAGGCCTGCTGCCCATCTTCAAATTGAGCAGCTGGTGCTACGGGGATGGAAGTCTGACCTGAAGATCTTATTTTAATAATTCACTTCATCCATGAGGCCCTGGTGTTCAATTCACAGTGGGTGCTTCTGGGAATGAGGGCCACAGAGACAAGAGGACAGGTTAGAAGGTCTGGATTCAAGGGCTGTCCCTTCAGGCTGCTGCTTCCTCTATAAGATGGTTATACCCACCGCTGATAAACCTCACTGGGCAATTGTGGGGATCCGGTGAGGTGACACTTGTGGATACACTCTGTAACCCCTGAGAGGTTATACGGTTCAGTATGCTTCAACCCCTGAAGAAGACTGGGAGACAGATCTCATATAGGCAGCCTCAGGAAGCTCATAGTCTAGCTAGAAAATGACATGTGCAGAATTGACTCAAATCTATGGTAAAATATAAGGTAAAGATAGAGTTTAGAAAGATATGATTTCAGGTGAGAGGATCTGAGAAGTCTTCCTAGATGAGAAGACACTTGAATTTGGCTTTGAATAAAGAAGTAGGATTTGGCCATGCGTAGATGGGTAGAGGTATGAGTGACACACACACACACACACACGCACACACACATCCCGGACCATGCCTCATTCATACTAGTTCACCAGAGTTATCTATGGTGATTACTCCTGTCCTGGAGACGGCCCTCCATACCAGCCTTTATGCAGTAAGGGGTAAGGTCAAAGGCTCTTCTGAAGTCATTTCTTTCTTAAAAAGAAAATAATCCTCATGCCAGAGACACACATTTTAGAGTGGCAGATTTGCTTCCCTACTTGGTCACTGCATTGCCACAACAGTCTTTCTAAAGTACATATCATGTCTCTCTCCCTCTAAAGACCCAATAATGGCTTGCATTTACTGAACATAAAGAGTTTGTCTACCTGGCTCTAGCAGAGCCAAACACTAAACACCGTGAGTTGCAGCGGAGAAATTAGAATCTCTTTATTTGCAGAGTGCTAAGCAAAGAGAATGAGAAAGCTATGGCTCAAAAGCCCAAACTCCCTGATCTGGGCTTTAGGACTGGGTTTTAAGGGATTGGGGGGACAGGCATGTGGGAGCACTGGCAGGGCACGCTTTAATTGGAGGACTTCAGAGCTAGCCCATTTCGGTAAGGGGCTTTAGCACCCATCTTGCTGGACAACTGGACAACGGACCTTAGCTTCTGAAAGGGTTCTGGTATTAAAGTTCTGGTTATGTCCCAGTCCTTTGGTTCCCTATGTGTATGGGTGGGTTGGGGTGGGTGAGGCTTTGGTTCTAGGTGCAGCTGGAGGTCAGAGTTCTCTCCTCTGCTCCTGCTTTAGCTGCATGATTTGTGGTTTTGGTCTGTTGCCTTTGAAAAGCAACTCAGTATATCATTAAACAGGGCGGGACAATTATGAGCTGGTTCTGCAGTTACAGTTGCAGCCAGAATAGCATCAAGTCCAATGATCCAAACAGGCCCTGCCTACCTCTCCTGCTTTCGCCCTGTTTTCTCAGTCCCCTCCCTGGGCTTCAGCTGCAGTCCACTGGGCTTCATCCCATGTGCAGATCTCTCCCATGCTGGTTTCTCTGCTTGCAATGCCCTTTCCCAAGGTTTCCTCCAGGGAAAGTTTTAATTTTCTTTCAAGACTCAGTTTAGACTTCCCATCCTCTGAGGACTCTTCTTAGAACTGCCTTGGAATATTAACAGAGTAATATACCCAACTCTCCTTGGGTTTGTTTACATGTCTAGGTGAGCATCTGTGAGGCAGCATCCACAGTTTTACCTGTCTTTATACTCGAGTACAAGGCCTGACGTGAATTAGGTGATCGATAAAAGCTTGATGATTAAATGAATGAATCAATAAATGCACAGGTAGTTTTATTAATAACAAAAACACTCACCCATGCCTTCTACTGGGAAGGGAAAATGAACCAGCTATTACACATTGATTATCTAATCTACTCTTTGACATTTTCCCCAGGATATTTAAATGCTTCATCATTGTATTTAAAAGTTTGAAATCCTTCAGAGTGAGTTTTCACAAGAATGGGTTATTTAACCTTAAGAAAAGAAGGGGTCCTGGCTAAAGTTGAAAAAGTCAGTGTTCTTGAATTTTTGCAATTTTAGGATCAGGTGAAAGGTCAAAGACATTCAGTGAGGACTTGTAAGATACTGAATCAGGTTCTTTTGGTAGAGGAATTGAAATAAAGAAGTAAAAAAGATAGCTCCATATTGGGCCAGCCTATATATTTGCATAGTCTGGATCCTTTGTCTGTATTACTAGTGGCTTTGTTTTTCCGGATCAGGTTCTTCACTTTTTAGATGGCTGTAGTTGCGGGTGTCTGCTTGACCAGGCATAGACAATATCTGAATTGGGCTCTACCACACTGTGTTCCATGGCCATGGAAGGCATTGCCTGCCAACCCTCAATGTCATCTCAGAATCTTTTCTTGCAGTGTTCCAGGTGGCTGTTACCAATATACTAGAGTAAAAAATCACCATGAAATAAAATCCATTTTCCATTTCTCTATCAGGTCATGAGGTATTTTTAAGGAGCAGTCTGGATCCAGGCAAGGTGGAAGCTACATGCAGGGTAGCATTGGGTCCTCCTTTTCCCTGAGCTCCAGTCTCTAAGTTCCTACTTCATGCCTTCTCCTGGATGTCTCATGCATTGCAAAATGGAACTCTCTAAATTCTTTCTCTTTTCCAGCTTTCTAAATTGCAGTAAAAGATCCCAATATGCAACCACTTTAGTCAAGCTAGAGACCTATTCATCATCCTTGATGCTTCCATTTCTCTTACCCCCCACATTTACCTCACCAGCAGTAACTGATTGTATCCATCTCTACATGTTTCCTGTCTGCACCCCTCCAGTCTTACTACAGTCCCTTTCCACTGTAAACTCCCATAACAGCTCTCATAACTATTGTAATTGCTTCTTAATTGGTTTTCTTGCCACTATCCCTGCTCCCTCCACTTTATTCCCAGTCCCTAAAAAAGGTATAAATTAATTCTACCGCTAGATATTTATCCAAGAGAAACAAAAACATATATCCACAGAAAGAACTGTACAACATTTATAGTAGGTTTATTCACAATGGCCAGAAAGTGGAAACAGCCTGTCTATCAACAAGTTAACCGATAAGCATATTTGTATATTTATGCAGTAGAATACTAACCGGCTAAAAATAAAAAGACAGAGCACTGATACACACAAACGGATGACTTTCAAGAACATTATGCTGAGTGAAAGAAGCCAGACACAAGAAAATAAGACTGTATAAACCCATGAATAGAAGCTTTTAGAACAAGCAGAACCAATCTGAGATAAAAAGGTAAGAACAGTCATTGCCTCTTTGGCGGCGAGTTGGTGGGTGGGGTTTGATTGACGGGACATGAAGGAAATTTCTAGCAGGATGAAAGTATTCTGTGATATAGATACGGGTTTCATTTGTCCAAATAATACGGCTAAGATTCATACATTTCATTTAAGTAGGTTTTGCCTTTAGAAAAGGAAATTAGGATGGAAAACATAATAATAAATAAGTGGGGGAGGCTGGAGAGTAGGTGGAAATATTGATGATACGAGAAAGGCAAACTGTTGATTATGGTTGAATCTGTGTGATGAGTGTGTGGGGGTTCATTATACGAGTTTGATTACTTCGTATTATGTTTGAAATTTTCCATATTAAAATACTGTGGTAAAGTACGAATTAATTCATGCCTCTTTGTAGTGTGAAACCCTTTAACGACTGGCTGTTTCATATAGGAAAAGTCCTAAGCTATCTGCTGCGATTCAGATGGCCTCGCCCCATCTGGTCACCTCCTATCTTCTTCCTCTCTTCTCTTACCGTGCAGCAGTCCCACTCGACTATCTGAGAGATACTTAAGCATGCCAAGAGTTTTCTAAATGCAGGGCTTTCGGGTGAGTCATTTTTCCCAATGGGCTCCTCTCATCCCAGTTTTCACATGAATGTTTCCTCTCGTCCTTCAGGCCTTCAAGGAGCCATCTCAAGGGACACATTTGAGAGACTCCATGAAGACAGGCATGATGCCTCTCTTATTTGTCATTTTATACTGAATTCCTAGAATGTCACCTTCTTTTCTGTTTTGCGAGCCTTTATACAACAGTGGATGTTGTCTTTCCAGCACCTCCCCTCCCGGAGCCCTGCAGTTAGGGGTGTTCTCCTGGCTGCTCCCGGTAGCACCGTGGACAGCAGCAATGTGTGGGCTCTGGGGCTGCACGGTGGAGCTGGAGCAAAGGTCGGGTGGCACCATAGGTACAGGGGGGCCAAAAGCAAGTTTACAGTTGTGAGCACTTGAAACAGAGTTTATGCTTGTATTATTTTCCTTACGAACAACGCTAATCTTACTTTTGCCCCATCCGGTCTTTTGATGTTTTGGAGTCTGTCTGGCAAATGAGAGTGTGTGAACTGAAACACCGGGAGACTTCTCAGGAAGACTGTTACCTGGATAGGACACCGCTGGTGTGGTTTAGCAGCCCACCCTTGCGCCAAACATAAGCTGGGAAGGGAGGTATCTCCACTTTCCCACGTTGCTTGGAAAAGAGCACCGTCTCCTGAGCCAGGAAGCACAAATCTTGTCCAATCTCTGCACGAACAGGCTTCATGGCTCTGGGCAAAAATATCCTCTTTGAGCTTTGGCTTCCTCGTACTGAAAAAGTGGTACGTGATTGATACGTATGTTTCCCAACCAAAATCATACAGTAGATGCCTCGAGTGAGGAAAATGGGGAGTGAAGAGGGAAGGAGATACGTGAAGGGCGACACTGTTGGTCAAGCAAGGGGATAGAGAAGCAATGGAAATCACTGGCCTAATCGATCCATTCTCTGCTGTTAGCAAACTGGACCAGCGAGCATCTGAGATTATTGATGGAGCTGGTATTCTGTGGGAGGAGTACCTGGCTCTTGCTGTCCATTGTCTCCTAGGTTGGAGAAAATAAAGGTACATTCCATTTAGTTGTGGGGTGGAGGTCCTGTAGATATTCGTGTTCTTGTCAGAGACTGATACAGGAGGAACTTTGGGCAGAGCATTTTTAGAGAGAAGAGCACGTAGACAGTATCCACTTTATCGGTCACACTTGTCTTTAACTCCTTTGGGAGCCTATACCTTAAAGGTGGACCTCTGCCAATGCCAATGTCTGTGTATACTTACGCCGGCAGGCTCTGAAACCAGACTGTCTGGGTTTCAATCATTTCACTTCTCCCGCCTCTATTCTGTTTGACCTCGAACTCATTACATAACTTGTCTGTGTCTCATTTTTCTTCTTTTATTAAATACTTTCAAATTAAATACTACCTGTTGTACAGGGCTGTTAGGCAGATTATGTCGGATAATGCTTGTAAAATGTTTAGTGCACAATCTGGCCTGCAGTAAATAAATTCCACCTATTATTAATATCACTCATACTGTGGGATGTCACCCAAATGGTGGTAATCAAGACTTTGGCTCTGCTTGTAAGCTGGAAAATAATTTTTTCCTCTTCAGAATGCTGTATTTATCATCAAGCATCTCACACATCACAACAAATGGCCACCACCCAGCTCTGCACTTTCAGGGGCCGTAATGGCGTGATGAGACCAGCCAGGGCCCGGGAAGGCATTTCCATTGTCTCCAGCTCTTATAAGGCCTGATTTTTATGAGTGTGTAAAATGCCTTGTGGACACATTAAACTTAATATATGATCATAATAACAATGGAGCTGCCCGCCTGAGATAAAAGCAGCAACCCAAGGAGAGCAAAATTTGGAAGCATAAAGCATGGTGAAGAAATGTTACTTTGCAGGGGCTGAGTGGTGGTGGAGACACGGAGGGGTGGAACTAAAGAGCAAGAGGTATGGTAAGTGGGAGACAGCAGGCACTGCAGAAGAGTTTTGCTCATTCCAACCTGGGCCTGGTGCATGAGAACTCAGTATAAAATTGGAATAGACCAGAGATTAGAGGGTGGAGGGGAGGAGAGGAGAGAAGACCTGAGGGACAGAGAAGGAGACGATAGCAGGGTTATACCTGGCGGGGAAAACAGAGCAGTGGTGTTGGGGACAGTCCCAGAAAGTGGCTGCAGGGGTGATGAAGAGGTTATAGACGCCTTGTCTATGTGGCCCAGTTTGCCTGATTTACAATCCAAAGTCTGGATTTAGGACCAAAGCAGTCATTGTCGTTCTGCGTCTAGACTCAGACTTACCACGAACAGTCTTTTGAGAGATGGGATTTTTGGTGGACTGTGTTGGCAACATATCACAGTAATAGGAATTATATCTATGGGGGGAAAGTTTCAACATTTTGATCTCCAAAATGATAAAATTGAAGATAAGGGATAGTGGTCAATGCCACATATAGAGACAGTAGTGGAATTTCAAATGTTTCATGGCCCAGGAAGTAAGATCTGGAAGGATCAGTGGGAGTTTATCAGCCAAGAGACTGGGTCAGACATTTTTCACCTTGTAAATTTTTTTCACCTTGAGGCTTGGTTTTCGCATGGAACCATGTGCTGCCAGTGAATGAATGAACGAATAAATGAATGAATGAATCGAGAATGAGAACCAGGGCATGACCTACTAGTCCATCTCTGTTCTCTTAATGCTGAGCAAAATACATTCACTTAACCAAGAGCCAAAAGTTTTTCAGCACACAGTATTATATAAATTTAGTGTAGACTTCCAGCCGCAGAAGCAACACACACACAATTACATGTGCACGTGTCCTATTCAGAAAATGCTAAATATTTTAAAATTCATTCTGAGGATTCCAGACTTTCTAGAGATTAATCTGTCTTTCTTTCTTTTAGCTTTGAGGGAGGACACATGCCTTAACCTCCAGAGAAGTATATTCCAATTTGTTCACTTATTAATTTAACAGTTATTCCCTGAGGTGCTCGTTAAGTCCCTGGCATTGTGTCAGGTTCAGGAAATCCCCAAATCGAAGGAAGCAAGGACTTTCTTATCCAGAAGGCACCCAGCTTTTTAGGAAGAGCTGATCAGCACAATCTGAAAAGAACTGATAGTCCACCTTTACTTATATAGATCTTTACAGTTAATGAGGCGATTTCATATGCATTGTCTACTCTGATCCTCAGATCACTGACCCCATTTTACAGGGAGGAAGTTGAGGCAGGCAGAGGGAGGTGGTGATTCACCCAAAGAGACACAGCTAATCAGTGGCAGAGCCAGGACTACCCCAAGTGTCCTAATAAAGATCTTGTACGCTTTCTACACTCCATGGCTCCTGCAGGCTGGCAGGCTCTGGCACTGGTGTAATGTTTGGATTCACTAGCGGGAGAAGAACTGATGGGATTAGAGAGAAGTCATACATCTCCAGTTTGCTTGATGCCATGAAGCTCCCCTGACAAAGGGATTAGTCAAAATGTTGCTAGTATAAAGCAGAATTCCTCTCCTCTGCTGTTCTTAGGAATTTGGTATTTCTGGATAAAGCAACCTACACCCAGGAGTTGCAGGAAAACTATCTCACAATAATGAATCCCAATTTGGGGACTGTGTTTTCCCCCCAGTCAGTAGCAGAGAGAGAGCAGGTTCGATTTATGGAAATAAATACCCACCTGCAAGTCCCATTCGCAACCCATCTCATCTCAACTAGGCATCCAGGGATTTACAGGCTGCCCTTGCCTGGATACAGTGAGGAGGAGCTGGGTGGGTGAATGCCACATGTTTTTTGATGTGTTGTGTGATTGTGAACACAACTTGTACATGTTCCCATGTAGTCTGTAAGCTCATGGAGGCTGGGACACTCTTCCTCTTGACCAAACATGTAATAGGTGCTCAGTAAAGCTTTTGTGTTTAATGAAATAGGAACTAAAAATAGGTTAATTTTAGGAGCATTAAAATCCATAAGTGAGAAGAAATTCCCCAACTCAGGAGACTGATCTTTGAGCTCAGTGATTCTGGTGTTCAGATTAAACACATAGAGATTAGTTACTCCAGAATCCTTACAGCCGAGCAGCCTTGTGAGTGGCCACGCCAGCCCTCACACCTAGAGGAGCAGCCTTCGTGCCACCTCAGCTTATCTATGTGTAACAGACCTGTGTGTGCTTTTGAAGTTGTGAAAAATAGCTCAGTTTTCTGCCCTTTCCTGACTTGGTGAGAAAAGAGGAGCTGGGTTACATTCTCTGCTTTTTCCTCCTGGGTCCGTTCTTTGCTTTCAGGGCTCAGGCACACGGAGAGGTCATACATTGCTTAGTTTTGGGATGGGACGTCCAGATGATAGTCATTGTTACACAAACTTATTTTTAATATTTTTGGTTATTTGAGATGCTTATGCCTTATTCTAATGTGTGTTTCAGACATTTTCCATGTGCCAAGTACTACTAGGTGCTGGGCTCAGATAAGGGAGGCCCCTACTCTGCTCTCACAGTCCAGAAGGCGACAGGCAGATAAACGGAGACTCGCAGTGCATGAAGACACAGTGCTGCTTAAGGTCCAGCGTGGACACACAAGAGGAAGGAATGACCTCCATGGAGCTAGTTTTCCGGGGGTTATCAGCATGACATTCCCGAAGGGGGCAAATTCTCTGAGTTTTAAAGGGCGAGTCGATTTGATCAAATGAATAAAGGCAAAGAGAGGGACTTCAGGTTGGAAGGATTTGCACGTTTTATGGCATTTGGACATAAAATATTATAGTGGGTTGGATGAAGGAAGGACAGTGTAGAATTGCATGATTGTGGGATCTGACTGGGAGGTGGTTGTGAGCTCTGCTCGGGCCATGGGCTTGATCTTGCAGGAATTGAGGGTGGGGGTAGGTGGCAAGGAGAGGTGGGAGTAGAGAAGGGTCATGTGAGGGCAGTGTGGAGGGCAGGTTCTAGAAGGGTAAAATACGTAGCAGGGAGAGAGTCCTCTGGCACTGCACCTGGAGTGTAAGGGCCAAAACCCTGGGCCAGTTGCACCTTAGGCCATGGAGGACTCTACTACTGTCCTGAAGTTTTCTCTTGCTGTGCCTGTCACCTATGAAAATATTTAATGCGGCATTTCCTCAATAGCTTTCTTCTCTTAGAATATCACAGAATGGGATGCACTCGTTAGGAGGGACAATTATGGCTGCATAAGCTCTTCTCTAGAATGATTTAAATAGTATTGAATTTTCATGTAGAAACAGAGCCACTCAGTGCATTGGAGATGGGCTCAATAAATGTATCTGAAAACAGAATGGTGTCCACCGTGCTGCTGGTCTGGAGTTCCCACTTCAAGACAGCACCAACACGCCACCTCTTAACTGCATAGCATCCTTATGGAAGAGTTTATTTACAGCACGCCCCATCCTCACCCACAGCCTCAATAACAATTCTTATGACTGGGAGGAAGAAAAGCAATGGTTCATATTTATGAATGAAAAAATTGAGATAGAACAGGTAAGTAATACGCCCAAAGTCACTTAGCTGTTAAGTGCCAGAGCTGGACCTCGGACCCAGGTCTTCGGATTTCATATTCATGTGCTGAATGGTAAGATTTTACAGGTTAAAAGTGAGGTCTGTGTTAGGAGATGATAGGTGGATGGGCAGGCTCCGCAGCAGTGATGGAATTAAATCAGAGGAAGAAGAGACTATTTATTGAGCATCTAGGATTCATTCCACTGTTCACTGCTGCCTCTTCTCAGAAGCTATTAAGTTTAATTTCCTCATTTTAAAACTGAGGAATCTTAAACCCAAAGAGGATATATAATGTGTCTGAGGTCATACAAGTTGGTAACTTTCGAGTTTATTCCCATGAACCAAACTTTAGCAGAATGTAGAAAAATAACATAGCAAGTTCAGGAGAAAGACTGGGAACAGATGTCAAAACCATGACATTGGGGAATAGCTAAGGGACAAAGGAAGATTTATCTGGGAGGAGGGCGAGCTCAGGATAGATATGTAGTTAGACGTGCTGTATGTGGCCCTGAGGAGGGTCCATCAATCAAAGCGTGGATGCTCTTGATGGATAGACTTCGGTTCACTCTAAGAAAAGGCTTTCTAGGAGTGAGCTTTCTAAAACAGGAACCGTTACATTGGCACACAAGGAACCCCCCGTCTTTGGAAGGATTCAGAGCCTTAATTGGGATACTATGTAAGATTTAAGCAGGAGCTTCTGAGTTGGTGAACATGAGGGTGGTGTGCTTGGAGAGCGTATGGAACTTCCATGCACCTGCCCACATACCTTGCTCTATGCATTTCTTCCATCTGTCTGTTCCTGAGTTATATTCTTTTGAAATGAATTGGTAACCTAGAAAAAAAGATTTAAGTGTTATTTGAGGTTGAATAATGGTACTTTCTAACCTGGGAAACTGCAGATTCTCACCCATCATTCATTGATTCATTAGAATATAAACGCACTCCCAGTGGGGACCATGCTTATTGCTTTCATAACTTTGTCTTCAGTTCCTAGAATATTACCTGACTCATAAGTGACAGACTCATGGTGGAGGCAGAGGTGCAAGAGGGTGGACCGAAGCATGCAACATGGCCCTCTTAAGACCCAGGCTCAGAAGGGGCGCGTGGTCACTTGTGCTGCATTCTGGTGGTTGAAGCAAGGCAGCAGGCCATTCTAGATTCAGGGAGAGGTGGAAAATGGGCCCCACCTCTTGGCGGAAAGAGCTACAAAGTCATATTGCAAAGGGCACGGGTATAGGTGGAGCGGGGGAGTCGGGCCCAATTTTGTAATCTATTCACACAAGTCTTTAAAGAGAGGCTGTAAAGGTCTTATATGTTCACCTGTGTGACTAATCTATTCCTGACCCTCCCACAAAAGGTAGTTCTGTGATTTTTGAGGGCCAGGGCCAAAGCCCATTTGCGGGGGCATGAGAAAAAAGAGAAATCAGAGAAAATTTTCAAGACACAGGATGGAGGCCGGGGAGGAGGGGAGGGAAGCTGTTAGGCTCGGTTTCTCACTAACGGCTTCCTCACCTGAGCTGCGCAGCCCTGCGCCCTGGCTCGGGACCCTCTGTCCATCTCGCCTCATTTCCTTGTCTCTGTGCTGCTTTTCGTTTCTTTAGCCTGCAAAGCTCCCAGTGCCGGAGCAACTCAGGACAAGGCGGCGAGGCGGTGAGAAAGGCACAGGCCGTGCCAGGAATAGAGCAGAGATCAAAGCCAGGCCGGGCTTCGGAGCCTGGAGCTGTAGCGAGGGTGGGAATGGGAACGGCGATGGGGCAGTTGGGGTAAAACGCAGGAAGCGATTCAAGGATGTTGTAAAGCGAGTTCATGGGGAAGGTCATGGTGAGTATCTATGGTTTAGAGCCCGTGAGGGTGGAGACTGTTTTGTTTATTAATGTGTATCTGTTCATACACAGGGTAGGTGATCATTGAATATGTTAAATAACTGAATATATGTTCTGAATAAATGGGTACATATATGCATGTCTGATCCTGGTAATGGTCAGGGCTAAGAGCTGTTTCCAGTTGGGGGAATTGTTAAGAGCTTGGGTGTTGCGGCCTTGCAGCCTGCAGTTTAAGTATCGGCTCAACCACTTACTGAGCATGAAGCATTGTTTAATATCTCTGGCCTTCAGTTTTCTAATCTGTAAAAAAAAGGGATAATAAATGTGACCTGAAAGGTTGATTATAAGGACGCAGGGAGATAGCACAAATAAACTGTGTAGCCCAATGGCGAGCATTAGGAGTTCTTGAAAATTAGTACCTATTGTGATTGATAGTGAGGTGGGGGGAGTGTTGTGCGGTTCAGCTGGGAGTAAATCCCATGGACACAGAGCTGTACAAGGGCCACAGACCTCTTAGGCCTGGAAGAATAGACAGGAGTCTGTGCTACTCTTCTTCAACAAAGACAACACAATCCCCCATAAAAATGTTATTAAAGCAACACAACAGCGTTTACTTTTCAAAGCCCCAGATGCTATGTTTCCCATTCAATACTACATAAAAGCCATTTGTTTCCATGGTTTTCCATCTCTGGTCCTTTGAGTGAGAGTGGGGGTGGGGACTGGTGAGGGGAGGAGGGAAGCATAGGAAATAATTGGGCATTTATGGGTGAAATTTTACTCCCTCCACATTTGGAACCAAGCAGGCTTCCAGCCCATGTTGGAGGGACATCTGCATGGGCTCAGCCAACCAACATTGTCTAACTCCAGTGACAACACATCCTACAGTAATTAAGTGTCTTTGAGACAATAGTTTCAGTGATCTGTCTTTCCCAGGTACTATTCCATGACAACCCAGAGCTCCTAACCCTAAGCCAACCCTTTGGCCATAGTCACCAGTCTTTGTAAGATTGTATACCTGTGGCATTTACCTCTGGCACCTGTTTCACTTATCTGTTGCTGTATAACAAACTGCCTCCCCTCCTCTTCCTCAATGTAGTGGCTTAAAATAACAACCATTTATTTATTCATGACTTGGTATAACAAGCAGGCAGGACTTGGCTAGGCAGCTCTGCTCATGTGGACATTTGGAGGCTTAGTGGGGCCTGGAAATCCAAGATGGTTTACTTTACATGAATTTTGACTCAGCTGAGATGGCTAGAATAGCAGAGGGCTAACAAGGCATATCGCTATCTCCCTATCTGGTTTCTGGCAGGGTAGTCAGGCTTCTCGAGATGGTAGCTCAGGACTCCAAGAGGGCTAAAGTGAGAGCTTTCTGGTCTCCAAGAGCCTAGACCCCAGATTGGCACAATGTCAGTCCCTTCCCATTCTGTTGGCCAAAGCAATTCACAAGACAGCCCAAGGGAAGGAGACATGGATTCCGTGTTTAGACTCCAGATTGGCACAGTGTCACTCCCTTCACATTCTGTTGGTCAAAGCACTTCACAAGGCAGCCAAAGGGAAGGAGAAATGGATTCCATGTTTTGATGGGAGGAGTGCCATGTATATGCAGGGATATTAAAGAATTGTCAGTGACCTTGTTGGTATAAGAACTGCCCCAGTCCTCAATTTTCTGCAATTTTCTCCAAGTCCAGTCCTGCTTTCAGTTGGATGTGTTACTTTATGGCCCTTGAGGCCTCACCTTTTCTGAACATTATATAGTTTCTTCAGTCCCGTCATTTGTAGTACACCAGGTGGAAGTCCACCCAGGGAAAGTAGCTGGCCCAAAGGCACACAGGTGGAAAGTAGCGGTGGGACGGCAACCTACACCTCAAGACCACATTTCATGGCTGTGCAGTTTTGCAGTCATCTTGGGGGAGACCGAAAGTCAGTGTAGTTCCAGAAACAGTCTCCAGGGCTAGAAGAAAGATTCAGGGGCCTCAGATCTCACATAAGACTAGTTCTTGATCTTTTAAGATTATTCATCTACCACCAGCTGCTGTAGAACTTGTCTGGTTCCCTGGCAAAGCTGAGCATGGCCTAGGATGACGGTTGAGTTCACTTGACTCTGGGAGTGGGAGATATGCTTCAGGAACATGCCCTGTGAGTCCAATTATGGACAGAGTGAGGGTGGCAGAGCCTTCTCAGAGGCAAGGTGGGATTCCTTGCTGCAGTGGCGCCCGGGGTAGACCCGCACAGGCTCTCAGGAACTGGAAGGAAGTGTAAATGGTGCCCCACTCGCATTTACCCCCACCCCAGTCTCATTGTTTTCTATCAGAGCACTAAATGCACCCTAAGAATCTTTGCCCTTGCCAGACTTCCTGCAGGGCTGTGAGTGCCCTGAGGGCAAGGCCAACTGAGTGTGTTCAACTCTGGACCCTGAGTGTGCCCCTTAGAGCAGAGGCTAAATAAATGAATGAGAACAACTCCAAGTAATAGTTTCCCAGAAGCATCTGAACTGTGGGAAGTTCAACAAATGAGCAGTGGCCTAAGAGGGAAGTCAGGTCTCTGTGGCCAGGTTGTTGTGGCTGAGTAGGACTTGCCTGCTTGAAAGTCTCCATGAATGCCTGGATACATCCCTGGACACCTTTCCTTCCACTGGAAACAAATGGCTCTGCTAAGGTTGTGTCCTCCAGGGCCTCCCCAAGGGAAGCAGGACTCAGAAGCAGACAGGCACGTTCCGATTTGCCTTTCTGAGTCTCCTCCAGGCTCCCTCCACCTAAAGGCCCGTCCTCTGTCTCCATAAAGATCAGGTCAGTTTCAGGAACAGGGATTAAAACTTGTCCCTCTCTCAACCCTGTAAGGAACACTTGGCCCCTTTCTGGACGGGCTTCCTTCCCGATGCCCTCTCTGCCTCTGAACCACGGACACATCCCATTTGCTGCCCTGGAGACGAAGGATGGAAATTTCGCTTTTTAATTTTATTATTCTTGCTCTTCCGGCTTCATTACGACGATGTTACTGGCCTAAAATACTGTGTGTAAACGATGCTCTGAGGCCCATCTGGAAGCCTGGACTCTCTGGGGATATAATTATGCTAAGCTGCATTCACGAGGGACAGTACGACTGAGCGTCCACCTGGGCATCTGCTGGCAGCAAATCTTTCCATTCTTTCGAGGGGACTGGCTGCTGTCCTTCAGGCCTTTTCCTTCTGTGTGTGTGTGTGTGTGATTCAGGGATATGGCCCACTTTCATTTTGTATGAGCTGTTGTGATAATTTATTGCATCTTTGTGTGTCCTCAGCAGGGAGGCCATGCATGCCTTTGGAATTGTAAAAGGTCACCCATATAACCAAAGAGAAAATGTAGCTGAAAGACATTGCACTGTGTGCCTCTCCATCCGGGGCTTAGGGCTTGACTCGTGTTTGCTTTCACAGCTGAACTGGGGAGGGGGCCACAGCTGGAGGGAGGACAGTGGGCTTTTTGTTCCAGCCTTGTCCAAGTGCACAGGGCTCAAGGTATGGAGCCAGGAATTCAAACTGCACCCATGCTTTGGCCCATTCTGCAAGAAGTCTCTTAACGCCTGGGAGCCTTGGCTTTTCCCTCTTTGTAAGGTAACTAATACCCCTTGTCCTGCTTGTCTACAGAATGCTCCTGAGAAATCACTGAGTTATTGAAAGTGAAAGTGTTTTGCATTCAAACAAACATTTGCTGAAGGCCCACTCTGTACATAGATTAACAGAGTTCCTATCCTTGCGGAAATCACAACCTTGCAAACTATTAATTATGGAGCACTAAGCAAATGCAGAGTTGTAAGATGTTTATAGTGGAATTCATTTTGCATATGCAGGGTTGGAAAAATCCTGCCAAGCCCAAAGTGTCCAGTTTATCTGCTCTTGTCCACACAGCCTCACACTCCCTTTTTCCTAGCTCCCAATCATATTATTGCTCCATCCCCCATCTCTATCCCACCGGGATCCCCAACTCCTTTCCTTTTCTGCACTCTCCTTTGCAGCACTCTTTTAAGCTCCACTCAACAAGTCTTATCATGTACCATTATAATAACCTTTAAAAATAAATGTATTTATTAAAGCATAGCATATGTACAGAAAATGGAGAAATCATAAGTGTACAGCTTAATGCAATATCACAAGAGGACGTGGCCATAAAGGAATCACCTGGATCCAGGAATCCTAGGAGTTCCTGTCACACCACCACCATCGTTCCCCTCCTTTCTCCGTTGATTTCTAACACGACAGTTTGTTTTCAGATATATTTTAAGCTCTTTATATCTGGAATTATGTGATTTGTGTTTTTTCATCTCTAGCTTACTTTGTGCGTTCTCATTTGTGAGAATGGTCCGTGTTGTTGAGCATAATTGCAGTTTGTCCATTGTCATTACTGTATAGTGTTTTATTATGTGAAAGCACTGATGTTTATATATTTCTCTGTTGATGGACATTTATACTGTTTCCAGTTTGAGGCTATTATGAATAAAGATGCTGTAAACATTCTTGTACATGTCTTAAAAACCAGATTTGCTGAATTATAATTGGTATAAATTACCATTAAAAACTGCACAAATTTCAAATGTGCAATTTGACAAGTGTTGACACATAAATTATTGCTCTCTGTATAAATCAGTACACACACACACACACATATATATACACACATATATGCATACACACACACACACACGGAACAATCACAACAATCAAGAAAGGAGACAGATTCTTAGCCCCCAAAGTTTCCTCATTCCCTTTTGTGACCCTGCCCTCTTGCCAACCCCATGTTCCACTTCCATCGCCAGGCAACTGCTGACCTGCTTTCTATCACTATGTACAAATTTGCACTTGCCAGATATTGTATAAGTGTAATCCCTACAGTGTGTGTTGTTCTTTTTTTTTTTTGGTCTGGATTATTGCACTCAGCGTAATTATTTTGCGATGTATGTCTGTTGATGTGTGTGTTAATAGTCTGTACTTCTTAGTTGCTAAGTAGTGTTCCATCACAGTTTGTCATTCACGTGTTGATGGCTATTTGGGTTGTTTCCAGTTTGGGGCTCTTACCAATAAAGTTTTGATGACTATTCCTGTGCAGGGACTTTGCAGACATATACTTTCATTTTTAATAGGTAAGTATAGAGGAATGAGATGGCTGTGGCACATAGCAGTGTGTGTGTACATTTTAAGAAACTACTAAATTGGGTCCAGAGTGGCTGCACCATTTTACATTCCCACCAGCAAACCATGAGTGTTCTCACTGCTCCACATCCTCACCAGCACCTGTTGGTTAGTCTTCTTGACTTAAGGCATTCTAGTAACTGCAGTGGAATCTCACTGTGATTTCACGGGACACTTCTCTAAGGACTAATGCTGAGCAACTGGTCATGTCTGTGAATGAACCTTCGGGCATATTTCTGTTGAGTACATGCCTAGGAGAATAGTTCTTTGGTTATAAGGGACATGACCAGATTTGTGTTGAACGGGGTACTCCAGAAGGTGGGTCAGGGGGAGAATGTTGAAGGCAGGACAACACTCGGGAGACTGGAGCATTTCTTATTTTCTCCTGCTTGTTCTCTTTTGTGTCCTGCATCCCAATTAAATTATAGGCTCCCAAGAAGCCATAAAAATCATTACCACTCATTGTTTTCCCCGTTGGACCTCACACCAAATGTTATTCCAATTGGGATGTGGAAAGGACTCATGTGCTTGGAGGATTATCTGTGTGTTATGTGTTTCTACATTTGTTATGTCATTTGGGGGAGGCACTATATAAGGCAATGTAATCTCCCCATGTCACAGCTGAGCAGTTCCCCAGGCTCCCGGAACAAACCTCTGTGATACCGAGTCCTCCCTACCGCACACCTTATCTGCCTTTGCCTGCACTGCCTCTTGGCGCTCAAGGAGAGCACAGCTGAGTGAGTAGAAGCGCATCTGAGGACTGCTGAGGGGTTCTTCTCACGCCTCAGGACTGTTGGCTTCATGCTCAGAGGCTCTCCTGGACGATTCGGTCCAATCTCTCTTTCTGCCCTGACCCAGGATGGTTGGGGCAGAATTTCAGATAGTCATACTGGCATAGAGCTTGGAACCTTAAAGGCTGTCTTGTCAACTCCACCACCCCTTGCCCAAGTTCAGCTCTTGTGTTGTGATAGTCCCTCTCTGACTCTGCAGAACACCCACTGAGAGAGCCCAGCGTCTAGTGCTGTGCTTCTCATATGGTGGACCCATTTGGTATTTGCCCTTGTTGTAGGTCTCTGTTTGCCCACTTCCCCATTAGCTCCAGCTGCCTCTTGGAAAGACCAGCATTTGAATCTGGGCCATATCATAGAGTGGTTGTGTGCCCCTGTGCACATTACTTAATTTCTCTGATGCTCTGTTCTATCATCTGTAAAATGATGAAAATAGTAGCTCCCTCCTCGGATAATTGTGGCAATTGCATGATGAATGGCTAATGATATGTTTTTGTTACCATTGCTACGTTAAGTGGTTATCCCTCAAGCTACTTGCCTGCTTCAGTGTTGATGGAAACTAGCTAATTCTGGAAGAAGAAGAGGTGTGACAGGAGGTGAAGAAACTGCATGCCACCCCTGAAGCAGTTCCAGCTTCACGGCTCTCACCTGCAGCACCATGAGATGGAGAAAACTCAGGCTGTGTGGCCCAACAGTGATGGCTGTGCCACCTAGGAGCGTTATGATGTTGGGTGGGTCACCTTAGTTTCTCTAAGTCTTGGTTTCCTCATCTGTAAAGGGTAGATGGGCTGCTTGATGATTAAGTCAGGACACAAATTCAAGGTATCAACATAGTCTCCAGCCCATAGGGAGCCCTTGATAAATGTCTGTTCCACCACCTGTCCTAGCTGGTTTCCTTCGATAAAATCAAAATGCATGAATGATGTTAACTCATATAGAGGGTACTCAAAAATATTGAATGGATGGATGAGCAAAAATGGCAGAAAGTGGAGCTGGAAGGGTACATAGATTGTGAGGAGCAAGGCAGAAATTCATGAAATCCTTGTTATCCAATTAACATAGGACCTCTTTCTTGGGCTTATGTGCAGCATGCTCATTAGACGTCCTCTCAGCTTTCATGCCATGAGGGATTTGTTTGAAAAATGTCTTTGTCTCCTTTTCTAAGCCCTTTGCACGTAGACAGTGGTGGTGGGATATAGTCATGAGAGAAAGAGCTAAGTGTATGGGGCTTGGGCTGAGGACAGGCCATGCTCTGAGCCAGGCAGCCTGGCGCAGTGGAATAAGAGCAGGCTTATTACCGCTTATGTGAACTTGAGGGAAAATCCTTCTGTTTCTCTGGGCCTCAGCTGTTGCTTCTTAAAAATGGGATAATCAAATCTGCCTGGCAGGGTCTGTTTTGTGGGATATCTTAGTGCGCTCAGGATGTTATAACAAAATACCATAGACTGGTGGTTTAAACAACAGAAATTTATTTCTCACAGTTCTAGAGACTGGAAGTACAAGATCAAGGCCAATTTGGTTTCTGGTGAGAGCTCTCTTTCTGGCTTGCAGATGGCTGCCTTCTTGCTGTGTCCTCACAGGCATGGAAGAGATAAAGATCACCCTCTCTCTTCTTTTTAAAAGGCCACAGTCCTATAAGATTAGAGCCCAACCCTTATGACCTCACTTAACCTTAATTACCTTTCAGAGCCCCTACCTATCTCCAGATAGTCACAGTTGGCATTGGGGCTTTAGCATATACATTTCCGGGTAACAATTCAGTTCGTTGCACATGGAATAGACAGGATTATTGATACGAATATGCTTCACGAATTATGAAGAGCTGTACTCATGCGGATGGTGGTAGGGGTCATCTTTTTTAAAGCCCTACTGTCTTAAGACATTTCTCAGGGTATCCATTTATTTATTTAACAAAGTTTCACCGAATTTCTGCTTTGTGCCAGGCACCATTCTAGACAATGGGGTGGCAGCAATAGAGAAAACAGATCAACACCCTTATCTTCATAGAGCTTATCTTTAGAATGCAGAAAGTAAAAAAAGCAACTAAAATGGACAATAATATGTAATTTGTAAGATGGGGAAAAGTGTTATGGAGGAAAATAAAGCAAGGGAGGGGGTTTAGAATAGCGCTGGATAGTTTAAATTTTAAGTGCTCAGAGTAGATCCTATTTGAATAAAAACTTTAAGACTTGAGAAGGAAAGAAAGTGAACCTTGTGGCTGTCTGGGGAAAAGTATTCCAGGCACAGGGATTAGCCTGTGCAAAGTCTCTGAGGTAGGAGAATATTGGGTGTGTTTGAGAAACAGCAGTGAGAGCTGAGCAGCCAGAGCTAAGTGAGCAATGGAGACAGTGGGAGGAGATGGGGCCAGAAAGATTCAATCCAAGAAGGGGACTCGCTCTCTGTGTGAGATGAACACAGGGCAGCAATGATGAGACAAGCATGAGAGGATCTCAGAGGAGTAGGGGAAGGTGTCACTTATTCATTGAATATCTCCGCGCATCTCTAGGAACACCTGTGGGAGCCAGTTCTCCTTCCAATATTTTTGTGGCTCCAGACATCTCCTCCTGCGAAGCTATGGTTAATGGCTGCTGGTGGGGGAAAAAAATGTTCCTAGTAAAGTATGTAAATGAGCTTGCATCCATGCATTATTAAAAAGAGTAAATCCATAGCTGGAAGCGAATGTGTGTGAAGCAAGATTAACTCAATGAAACACCTTCACACACTAATAGGACTAGAAGCTTCTTGAGTGCAGGGCTCAGGTTTGGGACACCTCTGTGCCAGCCAAAGTTACTAACATAGTTCCTAGAACAATATAGGTTTTGAAAACGTGTGCTGAAAACTATAATCCCTCTAAGAGGCATATATTAGAAATGCAAAGGGAGGAGAGGGGATTTTCTTGATCGGCAGCACTCCACTAGCCCCTTAAATGGAAACGAGGCACGCTGCAGTGCAGACGGAGCTGTCAGCAGTATCGGTACTGAAATAATATACAGCTGGTCCTCAGGGCCCCCAGGGAGTGACAGATAAAGTGCTCGGGTTGGCCCAGGGAGGGGAAGATAAAGTCGACTGCAGGAACCAGGGAAGGATTTCTTCAAAGAGGTGGCTTCTGAATGAATAGAGCGGAAGGAGTGTCCATCGTAAAAGTCTGACAAGCGATGGCATAAAGCCCATGGCCATGCAGCCAGGCAAGACTGTCTGGAGAGATGCCAGTGAATTTAAATGATTGGGAAGTTAGAGGTGGACGAACCCCAGGTCTCGGATATTGGAGGCTGGGGGTAGTAAGCTTTACTGATCCCCAGTTCTCCACGGACAAGTTTCTTCACCCACGGGAGGAAGACAGGGAGCTGGGTGCGGCAGAATATAAAGCTGCCACCCTTTTCGGTGTGGGACTGCATCATGCCGTTCTTATTTTTGCTTCATCGTGTTCAGCACCAGGTATTGGTAATAATTTCAGGGTTCTTATTAATATTTCATCGCAGCACTTTTGTTTTCCCTTTAAACATGTATTTAGAGTGGATTGCCACATTCCTGGGTAGTTTTATTAAATCCAGAGGCCAATTTTCTCTTTACGGCAGCCTCCTGCTTTGACTTTATGAGGAAAATCAATAGGAAGGAAGGGGTTGCTGAAACAGAAATTTGCTTTATAGCAAAATATCCAGGAACTCGTCTATTCATTTTTAAATGGGAGAAGCGCTGCAGTTGTAAAGATAATCAGGCCTCGCCTGTGTACACACACGCGCCCGTTTAAGTGAACGGAGCACGGCAGCCAGCCGCTTCCCTTCTGCCGGGGCCTTGGGAACTCGGTCTAGCGCCGCCGGTGCGGACACAGCCAGAGGCTCGCCGCACACCAGCCTTTCTCGTTTGGGTTCGAATCCCAACCCGGCCACTGACTCAGTGCGTGACCCGGGACGGATCGCTATCCCTCTCCAGGCCTCAGTTTCCTTGCCGCAAAATGAGGTAGATTGGCCCAAATACTCCTGAGATCTCACCTGCCGCCGGCATTTAGGGAGTTGATGGATACTGAGAGAAACTTGGCCGTGGGCCGCAAAAGCCACGGAGAGAGTAAAAACATTTCTATTTAGTTCGAAGACAGCACACTGAGAAACAACGAAATTAATGAAAAGAACTACTTCTATTGCGTTAGCAGTGAGTAGAAAAATGGTGACACGGTTGTTTTGGAAACCTTTTCGGCTTCAGATGAAAACAAACCCCAGATCGCAACGAGCCTCCCCTGGTTCTGGCTTAGGCGTAGTGGGACTGAAACTCATCGGCTGGGAGGGCTGTGTCCCCGTCATTTCTAAGGCAGAGCACGGATCTTCTAGGCGGGCCAGGCCTGTCTCCTGCTCCCCAAACCGCCAGACAGTTCCAGAAGTGAAATTAACTTCATGCATGGCTAACAGCTGCACCTTCAGTGGCCGCAGGGCTCCCGGTTCTCATTAAGACTGCAGGGCAGGCAGGCTGCTGCTGGGAATAAACACCTTGACGTGGAGTCGGGGTGAAGGTGGCTGGGAGGAGGGCGGCCTTCCAGCCTCTGCAGAAAATACCTGCAGACGGCTTTTGTGAGACTCCAAACCCAGCAGTCGCGCCCCGGCTGCAATCAGTCATCATTCGCTAAGCCTCATCTGTGCGCTGAGCCCTCATCCATGAAATCTTTGCGGAGACTGTCAATAACCCTCGGAATTCTGTAGATCAAACCCGTCGTGTGCATTTCACAGATGAGAAAACTGAGGCTGGAAGTTGAACGTCTGGGATGACCAACATGATCCTGGTAATGAAAGCATCATCATTTTCTTTTCATTCAGGCTGCGTACTCTCCGAAGCCCTCTGAGATACACATTCTCGTCTGATCCTCGCACCATTTTGCTGACATACACCAGGACAACATTTTTATTCCCATTCTATTCATAAGGAAACTGAGGCCCAGAGAGGCTAAATGCCCAAGGCCTATGGTTAAATGATTAGCAAGTCAGGTCTGAAACTCAAATCTGGCTCCTTGTCTCCTGCACACTGTCTCACTTAGATACAATGATAGTTTATAAGAGAAGCATTTTTCTAGTATATACATTTTTAGGGCTGGAGAGAACCTTAGAGATAAGCTATAAGAGGAGTTGGTCATCTGAGGTGTGAGGAGGGACTTGGTCCTGGGTCTCCGTGCCTCACTCAGAAATGAGAATGGACTCTGGGTAGTGCAGTCTGCGATAGGAGGCTTTGTGACTTTCTAGAGGTATCTGGGCAACCAGCACAGTGCTGGCACACAGTGGGTGCTCAGTAAATGTTAGTGGCATTAATTGGATTCTTAAAAGTACTTGTGATGCCACAAAAAACTATGAGTGTGTGCAAGGGCCTCACTGGGTCTCAGAAATCATCTCTTCAGTGTTCTTACCTTTCAGACAGACCCAGAGGCCCAGAGGGTGCAAGGTACTAGCCTTGGGTTCATAAGGGGCAGAGCGGGGACTAGGAGCTGGGTCTCAGTCTCTGCTGGAGGGTCATCCCCCTGACCGTGCAGCCTCTTCCACAGGGCTCCCAAGGCCTCCTGCAGTGGGAACAAAGTGCTTTCCACTGGAGGCCCCGAGGCCCCAAGGCCCCACGTTGGCCAGCTCAGAATGGCTTGTATTCATCAAGTCCCTCTCCTCCATGCAAAGGGAAGGAGCTAAAGTGTTTGAGAAAAGAAATTCTCTTAAGTAGGTTAAACACTCCCCCACTCCCCAGCCTCATTTACACTATTTATTTGCTCAGCAGACTGTGGCTTCCCAGATAGTACTCAGGTAAATTGCAGTCCTAGCTAGGTGTGAATGATTCTAAACCACAAAAGACTGGGGCCTGAAGTCACACTGCCTGGGTCTGGGTGGGCCTCAAGCCTGCACTGCATGCATCCCTCTCCCTGGCCCCAGCTTGAGCTCTCTCTGGGGGTTACTGCGGGTCCAGCCTGCTAGGAAACAGGCAGTCGGATGCCCAGAGCAGTATTTCTGGGAAACGAAGAGTTTCTCCCCCCACTCCAGCCATTTCTCTCTGTCAGAGCCCTAATGAGCTTTTAGTGCCAGGAGGGAAAGCAAATGGAAAGAAAAACAACCCGAAGTTGCTAATGCTATGGACACTAACCGTGCTGCAGGCACTCCTGCCCCTGGGGCCACCATCCTGCCCCTGGTCTGCCTAAAAGAAAGAAAGGGCAGGGGAACAAAACAAGGTCCTTTTAACTCTAAAGAAGGGAATTCTCTACACTCCATTTATGCAGGTATCGGGGATCTGGAATGAATCCTTTCTGCCTCGTTAGTTGCTAAGTACTGTTGAAATGAAAAGGGCTCTGTGAGGCCCAGGATGGTGGTGATGGGAGGGAGGGGGTGGGGGATGCCGATTGCAGTGGTGAGGGTCACGATGGTTGTGGGGTGATGATGAAGATGGTGGAATGTGGGGGGAGTGGTGGTGTTGACACCGGTGGGAGTGGTGACGGTAATGGGTGGGAGTGATGGTGGTGATGGTGTGGTACTGGGTGATAGTAATTTGGTGGTAATGCTATTATTAGTAGGGCGATAGTATTTGTTTTCTATTGCTATGTAATAAATCACCACAAGCTTAGCAACGTGATACCCATTTCGTAACTCAGATTCTGTGGGTCAGGAGTCTGGGTTGGCCCCACTGTGTCCCCTGTGACATGTCTCACAACACTGAGACCACGGTGCTGGCAGGGTTGGGCTTCTTACTGCGCTGGCAGGGACTCTTGGGAGGAATGTGTCTAAGCTCCTGCAGGTTGCTGGCTGAGTTCACTCCCTTAATGTTATAGGGCTGTGCTCCCGTTTCCCGCTGACTGTCAGACGGGCTGCTCTTTGCTCCTAGAGGCATTTGGCACCTCTTCTTGTGCTTTCCACATCACTCCTTCCAGCAATGGCAGGCTGACTTCCTCTCACGCTTCAGATCTCTCGGCTTTGCCTTCTGCCACGTCTCTCTGACTCCAGCTGGAGGAAGCTCTCTGCTCTTCACTGCACACGGGATTAGAATGGGCCCACCTGAACAGTCCAGGATACCCTTCCCGTTTTGAGGTCCGTAACCTTTATTGCATCAGCAAGATCCCTTTTGCCATGTAACATATTCACAGGTTCTAGGGATTAGGGCCTGGGCATCTTTGGGGGAGTGTTCTGTAGTGATGTGATGATGATGGTGATGATGATGATGATGGTTATGGTATTGATGGTGGTGCAGTGAGCCCTCTCACTATGACAAAGATGTCCCTACCCCACTGCCAGATCAGGTTCACATTGGCTCAGGGGCTGGGCAGGGCTGAGCCTGCAGGCGGCACGGCACTAGGAGATGTGACTGGCTAGTGAGGACTGGGTTGCAGGTGGTGGAGAAGGGAAACCATGCAGGAGGGCAGGAGGAAGGCAGGCATACTTGTTACCTTCCCCAATCCTCTTGTCCTACACTTTGACCTCCCCAAGGTTGTTTGTTCCACATCTGTCTCCCTTTCCCCACAAAGTATTCTGTAGGCTCCTGAGGACAGAGATGCCTCCCACTCTCTCCTTCCCCCAGCTTTGAGCTCAGAGCTTGCTCTTAGTGGAGAGAAGAGTATGGGGAGCTCAGCTGGTGAGTGCGACTGTGTGCCAGGCATCTTCCTATGTAGTATCTGACTGAGGTGCGCATGATGCCTATCTTACACCTGAGGAAACTGAGGCACAGGTAAGTTATGTTACTCGCCAAGCGTACATGACTAGCAAGCTGCAAAGCTAACATACAAAGCCAGCCTGTGGTTTGTTCTGCGGCATCATGCTGGCTTCCACTGTAGATGTTCAGGGGAGCCCAGTCACCAGCTGACTGATGGAGAATTGGGAGAGGTCACCCAGAGTGCTCCCTCACCTCATTGCTTTCCATAGCTCTCATCTGGGGCTTCAAGAGGGTGTGAAAAGTGGGGGGCGGACGGGTACAAAATAGTTCTGTTCCCCGGTAACTGAGTCTGTTAGTGCATTTGTTTGTTTTAGGGAGCTTTTCTCCAGATTTACTACATGAAACAAACATCGTGTTTGGCTGTGGGTCCTGGGAGAGAGATGGGAGGGAGGCTTAATCAGTCAGTGTTAGTCCCACAGAAGGCTGTGTGTGTGTGTGTGTGTGTGTGTGTGTGTGTGTGTGTGTGTGACCCTGCCTCTAGCAGCTGCTACTGCTGTGCCTGCCACTCACTGGAGGGCCCACCCCCCCTCATCACTGGAGGGCATACTGAGAGGCTGATTACTCTTCAGGCTCCGGCATCCCTCCCTTGTCTGCAGGTCCAAGCCTAACACCCATGTCCAGCATACTCCCCACTCGCCCTACCATCACCATCAGAGAGTGTGTAAACCCCCAATGTGCCACAGGTGAAAGGCATGTTGAAAACTATCCTTTCTTGTGAGCAGTTTAAAACTGGTTGAAAATTAAGTTGTTACTATTATTATTAAGACCAGAAACCTGTCTTGAAAGATATTTCATTGCGGTAATGGTTGAACAAAACCAATTGAATTGTACACTTTGAATGGGTGAGCTGTGGTATGCAAATATTATCTCACTGAAGTTGGTAAAATAAAAATATCCAACATAGGAGAGATTGAAATTGGAGCTGTTCTGATTGGATCAGAGCAAGCCCACATTGACACCCCCTTACCACCTGCCGAGACTCTGGGGTGTGATTGCTCTTCACTTTATTACTAAGGGAAGTGAGACACAAAGGTGGAAGGTGGGGTTCCCAAGGTCATACTGTCAGATAAAGACCGAGCCTGGTCTATAACGTTTGTCTCTTGACTCCTAGTATGTTGCTCTTTCCCTCAAGTCAGTTGACTCCCTGATGGGCGGGGGGGGGTGGGGCAGGACAGGTGGCCAGTTGAACCTAGAGAAACCTGGAGAGAAGGGGAGGCAAAAGAGGCTCGATGTTAAGAACTACAGCCTTGAGGATTTCTCAAGGGATGCTCCATAGACTGAGCATGTCCAGGGACTCTGTGCAATCTGGGTGGGGAGGGGACAGGTGATGACTAATTCTGTGGAAACTACATCCCCGTGATCTACTTCACCCATCACAGAGCCCAGCTCAACCACACTCCTAAACTGGGACCCAGGGCAGTGGCCCTCCAGGGCAGGCTGACGGGCGTTGATGACATCTGAAGATCTAGGATGTCAAAGCAGTTAAAGCAAAGAGGCTGCCAGCAGGACTGAGACGTTCATTCGTTCATTCAACATATATTTATCAAGCCAGGTCTGCCTTGTGCTATGGCCCAGGGACCACTGGATACTGGAGAACAGGGCAAAGTGTACTGATTAAAAGAATGACTTTGGTCATGCAAACTGCAATCATGCTGATAACATTAAAGCACTAGGTTAAATATGGCCACAGATTCTTTTCAAATTCTCTCATCATGAGGTGAGATCTCTTTCCCCATTCCTTTGGTCTGGGCTGACTCCGTGACGTGCTTTGACCAAAGAGTGTGGCAGGAGTGACACATTCTGGAGTCTAGGCCTCAAGAGTCCTTGCAGCTTGTGTTTTATCCCCTTGGAGCCTGGAGTCCACTCCATGAAGCAGTCTGAGATGAAAGAGAGTGAAGGGAGGGAGACCCAGCAGCCTCAGCAGTCCCAGCTGAGCCCGGGCCCCGGGCAATTGCAGTCGAATGCAGCTGCCTGGGAAAGCCCAGGTTCGCACTGCCCGGCCAGCTCCTAGAATCATGGCAAGCAATGAACCCTGGTTGTCCTAAGCCGCCGTGTTTGTGAAGTGGGACATAACACAGCAGGAGATAACTGAAGCAATGAAATACATTTCAGGTTTTCTTTTTATTCTGACTAAAACGGTCAACTTGCTGATAAATATCTTAGGCTCCACGAATTTAGAAATTTTAATCTACCTGGGGTCCATCTTTCCATTTATTTAAAAGCAATATATCTATATGGTATGACTATTCAAACACTCAGGGAGGTAGAAAACAAAAGCCGAAGTTGTCCTCCACGCCGGGACCCCCAGTCCATTTCCTCGAAGGTGAGCACTGTGAGCAATCTCTCCTGGGCCCTCCCGGGCAAGGTGGAGCATAAACACACTGGCGTATGTGCAGCTATGCCAGTGTCTACGACTATCCCCTTTCTTATTGGCTGCTACTGTATTGTGCGCACTGCTTTGCACTTTGGCACATTGTTTTTTCTGCTAATGATTTATCCGAAGTAACTTTTCTTCCCCTGGGACCTGTTTCACGGTGTCTCACTGTGAAGAAGGACTGGTGAAGGGCAGTCGCATGGTTTGTTTTGAATATACATATAAACACATTTTGGCATGCTTTTGCTTGCATGTCCACAGATATTGCTTACATATGCTGGATCAAAGGCTGTGTTTATTTTACATTTTGACAGGTATATTTATTTTGGAACTCCAGTATGAAAAGGGTTTTGTGACCATTTCTAACAATACTTGCTTCTGAGGAGCCCACAACAGCATATGAGTTGGTCACCTCCCCATTTTACACAAGGTGAAACTGAATCTTCAAGAGGTTGAGTCATGTGCCCAAGGCCCCACAATGAGGAAAATTAGTACCATTTAAAAAAAAAATGTTTTCTTAATTTTAAAAACATTAACCTTTCACGGGAACCTAAGAGGTTGGCAAAACTGAAACCACCTGCATACTAAGAAAATCTCATTACAAATGGAACACAGACTTAAAACTGTTTCATCCATTTACTCATCTGTGGTCATAACAGGATAGCTAATCTCTTCAAAATATGAGATTCTGGAATTGCAAAGATGTAAGCTCATTGTAGGTGGTGGGAGCAACAGGCTCTGAGAGGCAGGGTGAGGACATTTCATAGAAGAGCCATGCATCTAGGCCCCATGAAGTGGAGGTGAGCCGGCAGGTCTGGCCAGATGGCACCCCGACAGAACCACACAATGCTCCTTGGCCTGGATTCCTGGCTGGGGCTCGGCTATGGGAGATGCTCCTGTTGAGAGATGCAGCTGTGAGCTCAGGCCTTGGCAGGGCAGCCTGGGACTTCCACAAATGACTCGTACCATGAGTGGACGTGGAGGTTTACAGAAGGTGAAACTGAATCTTTGAAAGGTTGAGTCATGTGCCCAACAACGAGTAAGGTTTAAACTGGAGTCTTTGCCTTGATACTTTAGGAGTCAGAGTCTTTCTGTCACCTCAGTTGCAGTCCCCCAGGTTTAACTGGGTGTGGAGTCAGAGGTATCATTTGCAGGGGGTTTCAGGTAGGGGGATATGGGGACAGGGAACTACTGATCATGAGTACCTACTTTGTGCCAAGCGTTCTACGTGCACTGTCCCCTTGAAGCCTCACAATAAGCATGAGGGGCTATCACTGACCCATTTCAGAGATAAGGAAGATGACGCCCAAGTGGCCAGTTTTCACAACTGGGCCTCAAGGTCTGGACCAGATAGGCAGTTAAGGTGTTGCGTTTTCAACGTGGCCACGTGAGATTGGATGACTTAAACAGCACACATTTACTTCTCACAGTTCTGGAAGCTGGGAAGTCCAAGACCAGGGCGCTGACAGATTGATTTTTTGGTGAGGGCCCACTTCCTGGCTTGTCACTTTCTCACTGTGTCTTCATGTAGCTCAGAGAGAGGTCATTTCTCCCTGTCTCTTCTTGTAAAGGCACAGATCCCATCATGAGGGTTCTCATGACTCAGTCACCTCCCAAAGGGTCCACCTCCAAACCGTTACATTGGGAGTTAGGGCTTCAATGTATGAATTCTAAGGGGATACAAATATCCAGTCCAAAGCAGATGTACTGGATTCTGTACCTGAATCACACCTGATTCCATCAATTGGATTTTCTCCCTCCCATCAAGACCTCTACCCCAGGGGGTTTGAGCCAGGCCACAGGATCAGCTTTCTCGGGGAGCCTCCCCACTCCCACTGCTTCCTGTAGCAGGAGGGCTGCCTCTTCTGATCAGCTGAGCCAGGTGGGGAAAGGCTAGAGGGGGGAGAATTGCCCTGAGAAATGGTGCTTTTCAGTTGTCATGGCAACTGTTGCTAGGTGTCACCAGGAACCCACACTAGACTTTGACCTCAGGGAAAAGGCAGGGCTCTGAGCTCCATCTGAACTCTTTTTGGGCTGAGTTAGTCTGCCTCATTCACATATTCATTCATTCATTCAATAAAGATGTGTTTATTACATTTTATGATACAGATTATGTGAGTATCTGGGAATTCATAAATAATTCAGTCTCTGTCCACAAGGAGCTCAATACGGTGGGGGGGGGATGCAAATATAAGGTAATATTGGGCTGCATAAGGGCTGTATTGAGTTGAGAAGGCTCCAGGAATGCAGCCTAATGGGGGGCACTGGTGCTGAATATTTAAAGAGGGCCAGTAACCGAGGGAAGGCTTCTCTACCTCTGGAAATACTCAGGCCACCGCTGGAGATGTGCAACAGCATGGGGATTTGGGAATAAAAATAGTCTGTAATAGACTCGTCTCTGTGTCTCTCTGCGTGTTTGTATGTGTATGCGTGTGCTGGAATGAGGTCATAAAGCATGTGTAGAGTTCAGAAGACCCCGAGCCAGCATCTAGGCCAACATCATCCCAGTTGTCCAAAAGAAGGGATCAGCCCCAGAGACATGGAGGAACTTACTCAAGGTCACAGAGAGCAAATGACAGAACCAGCTGGCTTCTGGTCTCCAGATGAATTCTGCACATCTTGAGCTCTCAGGACAAGCCCATGGATGACGAGTCTTCAGAAGGGGAGGCCACCAAAAACATTGCAACTTACCACACCACAGGGCCTGTCATTTTTCTCTCCCTAAACTTGCTTGGGACGTATAAAAAATTGTCCCTCAGTCTGAACCTGGAGGCCCAGCCCAGGTGGTCTAAAGTACCTGGGGACTCATTCTCATTTGTCATGGGTCCTGGGAAATGCTCCCCCTGAGAGGAATGACTAGATGCCCAGGATCCCCAGAGCCCAGCCTTCTGACCACTATCCTGGCACCTGAGGGCTGATTCACTCCTGCGCAGGGTAGAATTGGGTATTTAGAGCCCTCCTTACCCCACCCCCTGCACTGGAAACATTAGTGCTCCAAGCTCATGTGAGATAAGCCCTCTCCACACATCGAATCAGAATGGCTTCACGCTGCTGTTACAGCTGGAATTTCATTGCCTCTTGGATGTTCATTTTGCCATCTAATTTGGTGATAAATCAAGGTGATTTATAGGGAGCAAGCCTACATTTAGAGTAACGTTCTCATCTGAAATGCTAGCTCCTGATGTACTACTATCATTACTGCCCTTCAGAAGTATGGTGGTGTGGTGGGGGGTGGCGGCTTCGGAGGGTGCAGGATGGGTGTTGGGTGCGTCTAAAGGCCCTAGCCCACTCCAACCACCAGATTCAGGTCATTTCCATTGATGTGGGCATGAGCTGAGCTAAAATCCTCAAGGCTGTTTTTAAACATTTAGCAGGAATGCCCCCCTGCTGCAATATTATCCAGGACCTATTTGGGATAAATGGTACTTACTTCCCTTAGAACAGCATTAGCCAATAGAAATGTAATGTGAGCCTCATATGTAATTTTAAATTTCTCGTAGCTGCATTTTTAACAGTAAAAAAAGAGGTAGAATTAGTTTTAATAATGTTAATTTTAATAATTTTACTTAGTCATTGTATCCAAAATATTATTTCAGCATGTAATGAATATAAAAATTATTAATGAGATAGTTAACATTCTTTTTTGTACTAGGCCTTGGAAATCTGATGTGTGTTTTACGTTTACAGCCCTTCTGAGTTCAGACCAGCCATACTGCAGGTGCTCAGCAGTCACATGCGGCTGGTGGTTCCCCTAATGGAGAAGCCTCAGAGATCTGTCTGGTGCTACCAGCCACTTGGAACAAGGTTGTTCTTCTACAGCATCCTGAGCTGGGGGCTCTAGACCTCAGTTTTCCCATGTGTGAAGTGAGGGTGATACTCCCTGTTGTTCCAACTTCCTGGGGGTGTTTTCATGGTCTTTCAAGGTCAGGTGCCCTGAGCATTTCCAGTTTTAGAGTTCTCATTCTGAGAAATGATAAAACAGGGCTATAAAATGATAGACTGTGTTAAATATTTGCATTTAGCCAAGTAATGTTTCAAACACCCTACACTAGCAACTAGTGTTTGTATAACCTCCAAATGGAAATCAAAAGTCTAAATTTGAGGCTAAATCTGACTGTGAGGCCCCTGCCAAATGTTCCTCCTACCCAAATGTCCTTTCTGCCTCCTCTCTCCATTGTCCACTATGATAGGCTCTTGACATTTGAGAAACAAATATGGTTTTTTTTCCAATATATATAGGGAACATGCTTGGAATGGGACAGCTGGGGTCTCTACATTTGGTGAGAAGAACCAGGGGTGCTGGAGGGTGGTTCTGGGTCAGTCCTGAGTCAGGCCTGCGCACACTTCACCCAGAGCACTCTGGGGTTTCTGGAACTCTCGAAGCGTGGAGAAGTGGGAAGAGGGCCTCCAACACTGGACTAAGTGTGTATGGGCCAGGAGGGAAGGCCTTCTCCTTGTCCCAGTGGAAATTTCCAGATAGGTGTGACTCCTCAGACCCGTTTCTCCATGCTTTGGAGGAAATGGCAAGGCAGCCTGGGTGTCTAAGCCTCAACTATGCTCTCTCTCTCTGTGTCTCTGTCTCTGTCTTTCTTTCTTGTGAACACACACACACGTCACGCACAGGGTTCAGCTTGTTGACCTTTCCCTCCTCTCTGCCTAACCATGATGTGGTTTGTTGAGAGTTGCTGCATGCCAGTTGCTTGCAAGGGGAGATGACCCTCTTGCCCTAGAATCACTCTAAGATTCAGGATGAAGAAGATGAATGATTCCCTTCCCTGGGGATCATCTTGTCCCAGCTTCAACCTTTATTCTTAGCAAGATACAACTTGGTGCCATAGAAAGAATATGAGACTTGGAATAAAGAGACTTCAGTTCAAGGCTTGGCTTGCTATTGAATTTCTACTTTAAGGTCCTCAGTTTCTCCATTTTGATACCTTGTCAGTTCCACGGAACAGGAGCCGTCCTTAGCACAGTGTTTGGCACATAGTAGTGACATAAATATTTGGGAAACAATTAAATGTATGCATCTGTAAAACAGGATGAATAATAATACCTGCCTGATTTTGATTGTGCTGAGAGCCAAATGAGGAAACATCTCACACACACACACACACACACACACACACACACACACACACTCTTCCTCAGCCCCATTCGTGCTCAAGGAGGAATGAATGGATTGGCTATTTAGAAACTTTAATTCGAAAGGACAGGGTGGTTGAGGAGTGAACCAAGGTCATGGAGTATGGTAAATGCAGACGTGGGATAAGAAGTTGTCTTAGTTTACCAACTGCTTCCGAGTGTGTGTGTATGTGTGCATGTATTTGGGGATCTTCCTATGTGAGACACACATTTTCACTGGGTATTTATCTAGAAATTACCATCAGGCAATCATGAAGCATGTTTGCTCCCAGAATCAGCAAACATTTTATGGGTGCTTTTGGCAGTTTCCTAAAAACGGGATAGGAAGAAAAAAATAGAGGATCTGTGATACCAACCCTCGGATGTATGCTGTCTAGAAGGAGGTCAGGATGTGGTTTCAGGGCATCCTCTGCTTTGGGGAGGGGAGTGGGCACCGTACACTGGAAAGAGCACTAGGCTGTGTTGGGAGCCCAGGCTCTCCTTCCAACTCTGCTATGAATTCTGGTGCTGGGCCAGTCACTTCCGCTCTCTGGGCCTGAGTGTCCTGTGTTAAGGCTGAAGTCGGACCCCAGATGATGTTGTCAGACCCTTTGAACACTGCTGAGGGTTTCAGTGGAAACAGCTCGTCCAGCACTTTCCAGCCTAGAACACAGCCACCTGCTTATTCTGCTGGAGTTAGCAGAGCTGGTGCTGGGCCAGCAGAACCGGGGAGTGATTTCTGTTCACTTCAAAAGCACGTTCACCTCCCAGGGCAAGTCATTGAGCAACAGCAAAGATGCTGAAGCTTGAATTTAGCTCAAGGTGAGTTCAAAAGCTCCCTGATGGGGCTCAGCCTTCAATCTTAGAGTCACCCCTTTTGACAAGTTGGTATAGAGGAATGAACTCCACACTTAGGTCAGGAGACTGGAGCTCCAAAACCAATTTTGGTACTCCTGCACTGACTTCCTCTCTCTGAGCTTTATAGTTTACCTTTCATGAGATGGCCCAGTTCACCTTGATTATTTCAGAGTTCTCAGCATGGTGGTCTTCCAAGTCATGTCATCTCCCTTCCATAAGGTGAAGTTACTTCCATAAGCAATCTGTCCACCTCTGGGGAAAATCAGTCCTGAATGGTCAGATTTTTAAGCTGCCAGCAATAAGTAAAGATCACTCCTATAAAGAGACTTTGAGCAACTCTCAAGATAATTATACGGTCAGTTGCAAAACATACAAAAACACTGAAAGGAAAACAACCAAACCAAACTTCACTCACCGAGTTCCTATTATATGATCCGTATTGTAAGCAGACATCAGTCTTCACAGGACCGTCTTCTTTCATCTTTCAGGTCTTGGTTTAGAGACCAACATCCTAGGAAGGGTTCCCATCTTTGAGAAACTTGAAAAGTAGGTGATATCTGCCCCATTTCCAGGTGAGGAGCCTGAAGGTCAGAGTAATCATTTAAAACTCAAATTCAGTTATATCACTTCCTAGCTTAAAACATGTCAACACTTTCTCATTGCTTCTCAAATGAATCCACACTTTGGGCACCCCCCTCCCATCTCTCCCTCTCTCAGCCCCGCTCTCAGCCCCTCTCTCTGTGCTGCAGCTGCCCTGGCTTCTGCCAGGGCCTCACACATGCCAAGCTCTTTCCATCCTATGAATCCTGCAGGCGCTGAGGCTTCCTCCTGGAAAGCTCTCCCCAGCTCTTCAGCTGGATGGCTCCTTCAAATCCTGAAGATTTCAGCTTAAATGCCAGCTTCTTAGAGAGGCCTCTTAGGAAAATCCTAAGTAATCCCCTTCTACCGATTAGTCTTCATCACAACACCGTTTCCATCCTTTATAACACATTCCACAATTTAAATTTCTTATTTAGTTACTAGCTTACTCATATTTTTGTCTGTCTTCCCACTTGACTGTAAGCTCAGCAGGGCGGAGCCATGACTATTTATTCAACCCAGATGTGCCTGGTACGGTGATTGCACCTGCACATGTGGGAAGCCGGCATGTTTGAAGGGCCCTGATGATATAAAGATGACTAAGAAGAAATCTTCACAGATGGTCACTGTCAAGGACTATCTTTTCTCCAGTAGTGATGCTACAGCATCAGAAGACACAATTGCTAATTCTGTAGGGAGTGGTTACTGTGCTGTAGTCAAAGAGGACTTCCCAGGGGAGGTGATGTTTTAGTGACATCTTGAAGACTAAGTAGTGATTTACCAGGTCAAGGCTTTCTAGGCGGGGAAATGAATATGAACAACAGCCCAGAGGTGTGGTGAGCAAGGGAGAATGAGGCATTTGGAGAAAAGTGAGGGTCTTTCTGTGATGTGTACACGGGAGCTTTGGGGGGAAACTTCAGGAATTGAGGCAGAAGTGGCCTACTGTTCCAAGCTCAGGAGACGATGCAATGTCACCCTGAAGATAAAGGTAATGGGGAAGAGAGTAAAAGGTATTAAATAGAGAAATGATCAGACTTGAATTTAACTTTTAAAAGCTTTTTGTAAATTATAAAAAGAATGCATTTTCCTTGTAGAAAAATGTGAAGATAATAGAAACATCAGGAAGCAGGTGAGCTGTGGCCAGTAGGCAGGGGAGTTAACATAGGCAGAGCTGTCTGGCAGCCATCCAGGGAAGGGGCTGGAGCAGGCAGGGACAGGAGGCAGAGGAGCCCTTTATTAGTACAGGGGGAGAGATGACAGGGGCTTGAACCTGAACAGAGGGGATGGAGGTTGAAAGAAGATAACCAGTGGAAGATTAAGGGGGAAGATACTGGGACCAGTTGCTCGTGGTCTGAGGGAGAGGAGGGATCTAAATGATTGCCCTGTTTCTGGTTTGGTTATATAAATAAATGATGGAACCTTTCATGATGATGAATCTCTTAGACTAGGATGAGCAGTGTGTTGTGGACAAAGTGAAAGGGGATTGTGGTCACTCCCCCCCTCCATCTCCTGAAAAGGACCGAGCATCCTATCTATCAGCATCAGGCACAGACAGACATGGATATTTTATGCCTCTTGTAGACACCTCCTGTGGACCCATAACGCACCACAGGGACATAATTCCAGGTGAGAGTGAAATGCAGAAATCCTGGGAACTCTGCCTCCCTGCCCCCTTTCACCTCTCGTGCTGCGATGCTTAGGGTTAGCTATAAAGCAAGGGGTCTTTCTTGTGTGCAGAAATGCGCTGAGTGCCACAAGGAACTGAGAGACTATCCGTGTGATCAGAAAAGCAGGCCTGGAAGGACTCTCAGAAATCACCTAGTCCACTCCCCTTAACTACAAAGGGGCGTGAAGCTCATACCTACTCTGTGCCATCTGCTACAATGGGTTAATTTGCACACTTTTTAATTTAGTCTTCATAAGACTCTTTTGAAATATGTCTTACATTCCATATCTTACATCTTATGACTGAGAAAACTGAGGTCAAAGAGGTTAAGTCACTTGCTCAACGTCTTAAAGCGATTAAGTTGCAGAGCTAGGATTTGGTCCTCAGTCTCTAGGGCTCATTGTTTTATCAGCTAGGTTGCTCATGAATTAATTGGGGCATGATTCCAAAGCTTTTCAACATCTATTGCATTGGAACATTCCTGGATGAAATCTGCCCCACTACCATCCCAACAAGGGGCCTGGGCAGAAGTTCCAGCCTTCGTGCCTTGAACTGAGATGACTCCCACGGGCATCATTCATTCCTTAATTTATTCTATTCACAAATTCACCAGTGTTCATTGAGCCAAACACCACATTTTGCCCTAATGATAGAAAGAAGAAAGGCTAGTGAGATGAATGATAGGTAGCAGCAGTATATTTGATATGCATTTTGATAGTTACAAGTCACGGGTTGTATGTAGATGTATCAGTCAGGGTCCACTAAGGGAGAAAGAAACTCTGCTGTTTTTGTGTGTTTGTGTGTGTGTTTTTAACAAAGAATTAATTCAAAAGAATTATCACCTAAGAATAATGACTTTTTAACTCGGTAACTTGAAGGACAAAGAGAAAGCAATGTTATCACAGATACAGCAGCTACTGGAAGCAGCCACCACCCCACCCCTATACAGAATGAAGATGTTGGCATAATTAAAACTTAGACCAGTGATTTTCAACCTTTTTCATCTCATGGCATATAAACTAATTACTAAAATTCTGCGGCACATTAAAAAATATATTTTTTTGCCGATCTGACCCCAAAATAGGTATAATTTTCATTCATTCACATTGGATGACTATTGCTGTGTTGGTGTCATTTTTATTTGACAATCTAAGGGGAGAGAGGTCAGTGTCTCTGCCTAAACAGTCAGGTATTGCTTGTTTTAAAAATCCTTGCGACGCACCGATTGATAATCGCTGACTTTGGTGCTTGGCGAGGGGACCCTGCCCGGCTAAACCCAGCCCTCTGAGGAGGGGGCCCTTGCCCACCCCGCAGCCGCCCTCCAGTCCCCTCTGCAGGCGCGCCTCGGAGACACTGCAGGCTTGCTTCTAGAGCACCACAGCAAAGTGAGTCGTAATCTTTTTGCTGGTAGAGGGGCTTGCTTTCAATTTGTAAAAAAACCAAACACCCCACATCTGAGAAGTGCAATTAAATAAGGTCTGCCTGTGTCGGCAAAGCCCGACAGGGGCCCAGCTGCCAAAGTGGAAATGTGGTTTGCAGGGACCTATCATCAAGCAGGGCCTAGGAGGGTGGGGATGAGGAGGAGAGACGGTCATGGGCAGGAGTAGGGACTCAAAAGCTTGAATGGGCCAGAGGAAGCTTCCCGGAAGGCGTGACACCATTTTCACAGGAGAGTCCATGTTGAAGGCTGGGAGTGGGACTGAGGTCGAGGGAGGGAATGGCAGGAGCCAGGGCACATGCCACGGGGAGTGGGGGAGATGAGGTGAGGGAGGTGAGCGAGGCATGGGCACGGGAGTCTCGCTCTGCCGCATTCTGGGTCTCAAGCCTTGAAGGTTAGGATGTCAGGATTAGATTTTGAGGTGAGGGCATAAAAAAAAAAAAAAAATTAAAAAAAAAAACTTAATTCACACACTTGCCTGACTTCATCTTCTGTGTTGTCCTGTGATTAAGACATTATTGCCTCCATTTTACAAATGAAGAAATTAAGACTCAGAAAAAAATTTTCCTGCCATTCTGCACAAGCCCAGGGGGAGCCGTCAGCATTGCCCACTCTGAGCAGGGTGCAGCCTGGCATTGTAAGGGGTTTCGCCTGCATGGCCACAGGTGGCCATCCTACACTGAGATCACGGAGCTCCCAGGCAGGAGGGTGGAGTCCTCTAATACATCCAGGATCTTTTTTATTTCTCCAGTGTTAGAAAGATTTTGGATAGGAAAAGTTGAAGTCAAATACACACATCAGCTCCTCCAGCGAGCAATATCTGAAACCTCATCTTGAGAAGCCCCATTACTTTTGCATTGCCCCAATCCTTTGGGGTGCTTGGATCAAATGGGCCAGTGTCGGCATCGACAAAACTTCCCAGTAGTTGTAGAATCACCAGATTCCCAACTCCAAAACCCATGGGCGTCTGAAGCCAGGAGGTTAGATGCCATTGGATCTTGAGGGCCAGCTACTGATTTCTCAGCTTGTTTGGGAGTTTGCAAAATTCAGTCCTTGATGCTTGTTATAGCTAATTTCACACTTTGCTGTCACATGTTATTAGGCGAGAAAAAATATAGGCCTGCTAGCAAATCCTCATTTAAGGAGAAAAAAATGCCCCATTGGCTCTGGCATCACTAAGGGAAAGAAGCCATTACTGAGTAGAGATTGCTGAGTGTAACTCGTGACTTAAGGATTCAAGGAGGAATGGGGCAGAGTATGCAGTGACTTTCAGTGGTTTACTTTGACCACATCCAGGTGACAGACACTGCACAGTGTTCTTCATGCATCATTACAGGTGGGTGACATCTGAAAGATCATCATTCAAATCCCGTCGCTCACCCATTGGGAACTTACTACATAGCTCTTCTTATAATATGGGGAACTTATCCTCAGGTCCTTTCTGGCAGTTAACACATATTGAGCGATGGGCTGTGCCGGGGACAGAGCCCTGCAGCTAGAGCGTCAGACAGCTCTGTAATAGGCTCAGGCTGGCCCTGTCATTGGATGAGGCATTTACAAAGCAGGAGAGAGGTAAGGCGATGGAAGCCTAATGTGATAAAAGTCCTAAGTTTAGGGCACTGTCTGGGATCTAGAGATACACAGACATATAAGGTCCATTCACTACTCTCTGGGGTCCCACTGGGGAGACAGGCTGTATGTAGAAAAAGATTGATCACTGCGGAAGGCAGATAAATGCTTAGTGAGAAGCAGAGACATTAAGTCCCTCTAGACCTGAAAAGGCCCATCCAGAGCATCTAGTCAGGCTCCATTATTTTCAGAGGAAGGAAATTGAGGATTAGAGAGGAGTGTGACTTTACCAAAATGAATGGCCAATGAGGGAAGAATCAACCATGAATGAGCATGGTTCAGTTCTGAGTCATTTCTAGTACATGGTATCAGATGCATCTGGATGGGTTATATCAGTTTATCTGAGAGCTGTCCGCCTCATTTTATGCAGGCAGAATGCATGGCTTAGGGCAGCTAAGTCACGTGCCAGATTCTCACAGCTCTTCAACAGAACTGGAGCTTGAACTCAGAGTCAGTTTGACACCAAAGTCCATGCTTTGACCACTGTGTTTTACTGATGGCCCTGGAGATTAAGGAGTACTTGTGCTGTCCCTTTTATTTTTATATTTTTAAAAATCTATCTTTATTGATTTCAGAGAGTGGAAGGGAGAGGGGGAGAAAGAGATAGAAGCATCAATGATGAGAGAGTCATTGATCAGCTGCCTCCTGCACTCCCCCGACTGGGGATCGAGCCCACAACCCAGGCATGTGCCCTGACCGGGAATCGAACTGTGATCTCCTGGATCCTAGGCCGATGCTCAACCACTGAGCCACGCCCACCTGTGCTCTGCTGTCCTTTTAAAGAGAGAAAATAATGGGTCTGTCACCATGGAGGGAAGGGAATGGCAGTGGCCTTCAAGCGTGGGGATCTGGAGGCAGTGGGCATGCACTCAGTGACTTGCAGGAAAGCTACCTTTAGGTTGCAGGTGCTGGACTCTTGGACAGAGCTGAGATTCTTTTTCTTAAACGACCACTTAACTAAATCATCATGCTGGACATGAGCCGAACAGTCAAACTCTACCAAGTGGCGAGGAGAGCTCCTTGTAACCCAAACCCTTATTACAGGTCTGGCTGCTAACTTACCAGTGAAATCTTGTCCCTCTTTCTGACTCTTAGTTTCCCTATATTACAGTGATGGGCACTGGTGGACACGTGGGGTGCTTAGAGACGAGTGGCATCACGGGCTTAGATTAGTCTGGGAATTTTCTCTAGGTTCTCAAACTTGGCTATACTTTAGAATCATAAGGGAATATTTAGAAAATACTGATGTGTAAGACCCACCCCAGGGATTCAGGGCTGGGATACGGCCTACACATCAGGTGATTTTAACGTTCAGGCTGAAATCCACTGCTTTCATTTGTACCCTTCCTGCAGGTTAGCTAGGCAGCTCTCTACCTCACTTAGACACAGAGCTCACCCTCCTGAAATCTCTCAGTCCCCACTTAACTGTTTCTGGTCATTGATTTATTCATCAAAATTCAATCATGTGGCTATCATACCCTAAAAGCTAAGCAGTGGGGATATAAGCAGTGACATGCTAGTAAATACTTAACAACCAGATTTTTGGGAGGAAATAAAGCCATGATTTGTAGTTTTTCAATTTCCCTATTATAAATACTCCCTCCATGAGCAATTTCATGAAGTCACCGAATTCAGAGTTAGGAAGAAAAGCATGTAATTGGCTCTTGTGCACCAGTGTGAGCCGGCTTCTGCACACCCTGGGTAGAGTGATAACTGGAATTCACCCCACATCTTAAAGGGAGGCAGAGCCTGGTTGGGAGAAGATATATGTGCAAACAGGTAACAAATCCCAATGAGAAGTGAGTGCTGGAGGGACAGCAGTAAATTCAGCCTGGCAGGGTCAGGGAAGCTGAGTTTCAACAAATAAATAGTTGACCAGAGACAGACCTTAGAAATCAATTTCCTCAGCAGCCCCCTCCTTTTGTTTTTCTCTAATGGCTTCCAAATCCCCATGATGTCATTGACAATCAGAGCATCTGACCAGGCTGAGCTAACGTGTTTCACACTGAGAAGACATAATTCTGCCCAAGAGAAAAGAAATCACAATTTACTTAGCCTGTGAGGCATTGGATTGGTAATATACATCACTCTGTTAGGTCTGCTAAAGTGTTGTGGATAGCTTGTGGGCCTCTAGCTCAGATCCACTGACCAGACCCCACCCTATCAAGTAGGTAATGAGAAACTGGGACCAGAGACCCCGAGTGGATTGTGCTAGGGGCTCGGAGCTGGAGTGAGTGGCCAGGCACCATGCCTCCCAGAGTTGTGTTCTCACTACTCCACCACGGGTCCAATAGTCAAGATCAAACACCTTCTGGACAGCATTTTATTAATATACTGATATGAGCAACACCAGTTCATTTGCTTCGAACAAAAGGTTCTGTGCAAAAAAGAAATCCAATCTCCTGTCGAAATTGCTCCTAATAAGCCCACAATTGGCAGCCCCGGCGATGATCCTCTCAGGCTGTAATCGTGCAAAAAGTGGATGCATTCCCATAACCAAGAGGAAAGACCAAATCTGCCCCCACTGGGCAGTGGTTAATAATCTCATTAAGTTATTAATGGAATTAGCAGAGCTTCCTGCCTTGGCTGGCTGGGAATATCAAGTGCAGCTGTTCGGTGCAACGTCCTGGAAGCCAGCAGTCCAACACCTTAGGGGATTCTTCTCTGCTGGATTTTTATCTTTCAGAGGCCAGAACCCACCAGCTGGCTCTGAGCGCTCCGTTCATGAGATGCCAACAAGGGTATAGCAGGCTCCATGCAGACAAGGTGGTGGCCCACTTGGGGTCACTTTAGGAGTGTGTGTGCGTGTGTGTGTGTGTATGTGTGTACACACACTGAAGCTGGTGGCAGCCTGGACTGGGGGACCTGGAGTCGATGATTCATTTAAGAGACAGGGTGGTATCTTAGAAGGAGTAGTTGGGTGGGAGTCAGGAACTCTAGGACTCTGTCCTGGCTCTCCAGCTGGGTGCCTTGCCCTCTCTGATGTCTTTTTTTCTCATCAGGAAAGCAGAAGAGGGGTTTGAATTAGCCGGACCTGTGAGGTTCCTTCCATGTGCATCACTCTGGTTTTTGCAGTGGCGACTTGAGATTCATTTACTAGGGAAAAAATATTTTTCCCCTATGTTGACACCAAGCTCTGTACCCATCCATGATAAAAACACAGATGAATGTTTCTGTTATGGAGGCCAGCCCTAGTTAACTACATCACGGATCACCCATGTGGCTTAGAAGCTGTGTGAGTTGGAATCTAGATAATCCTGCGCTTTCAGAACTACATTCTTTATCCCCTCCCTCTTTTTTACCGTAATGACCTAAAAATTTGGGGTTAGAGTTTTTGTTCGAGTTCCTTGTCTTTGAACTACCATCTTCGAACTAATAATTGAGCGAATGCTATTACTCATAGCTGATTCTTTTGAAAAGGATTATGTGTGTCTAATACTTTGGAAGAGATCTTAGTGTTCCAGTTATTTCCTCTCAAAATCGTCTAGGCAAAACGAATCACCCTCTCCTCAGCCTACCCCTAGCACTTGGTTCAGGCTCCTTACAGAACTCTTCTCACTTTGCATGTTGCTTGGTGTTCTGTATTTCCATCCCCTCCAAGAGATTGTGAGTTGTCCCAGGGCAGGAACCGAGTCTTCTTCATCTCAGGGTCCCCATTTCCACTGTGTCCGGCTCATAAATGTTTGTACAACTAAATTGAGTTGTACTCCTTATGGGAAAACAGAAGCAGCCAACTAAAAATTTATCTTCACTGCCTGTTGGTCTTTGACAGGACATTTCCTCGGAAAGGTAATTGATCTCAACTGTGCTTACACATCAGCCAGCTCCTCTAGTCCGGTGCTTTCCGAATCCGCATGTCAGCTCTGAGCCAACCCCAAGACTCAATCTCAACGGCACGATAAATGGTTTTTGTTTTAAAAGCTAATTATTTGTTGAGCATCTATTAGTTTATCAGTTGCCTGACATCTTCATATGCCTCAGTCCTTAGAAGCAACCGTGTATTCATTTTCTCCTTTTGCAGATCAGGTCATGAAGGCCCAGAGAGGTCCTGAAGCGTAGCTAGTCGCACAGCTTGCGTGTGGCAGAGCTGGGATTTGAACTCGGGTCTGCCTGGCTCTTTTGGTCCATATGCTGCCTCTTCTCTACATGTCCTGATATAACTTCAAACTCAACATACATCACATCAAATCCTCCACCTTTCCCCTCAAACTAGTGCCTCTTCTCAAATCTCTGTTTGTTCAGACACTCGGTCAAACCTCAAAGACAGTTTGCGTTCCTGGCTCTCTCCCACCCCCTCGTCTGCTCCTTAGTTGTCCTCGCCTGGCTCACTTTTCACTGTAACACAAGTTTCTCTGACACGTTCTTCTAAGTATCTCACTTCCTTGATCAAAGCCTTTTCAGTGACTCCTCTTACGGAATGGAGCCCAAACAACAGAAAACAAACCCCTTCATTGTTTACATCTCTAGTAATGGGCCCGCGGTTTTCTTTGGGCTGTTCCTATGGAATCCACAAAGCAAACATCGGCAGTAGGTCTGTTTGCGTCACTGCTGAGTAAACTGAATGACCTGTTATAGGTCCCAGAGCTGTAGGAACTAGTGGGTGTGCCATGAGAACTGTGAGCAAAGATGGGCCACACGCTACACCTGTCAAGCTCAGGGGAGGCCTGCATGGCGGCCTTACGAACTCAGAGGCCTGAAGTAACCACATAGGATGGTCTGAAATGAAAACTTTCTAGCCAAAGGCAGGTCATGGTGGGCAGTCATGTCTTAGGCTAGAATCTTCCCTGACAAAAGTCAATCTTTACCTTAACTGAGCTTGTCTAGTGTCTTTTGCATCTAGGGTAACATACCTTTGCAATGCTAAGTTAACTTCCCTTTCCCCGGACTCCTCTGGGCACAATAACCGTGCCCAAGCAGAGACTACAGATCCTCTTGTTATTTTTATCGTGTTACTTGTTGACTGTTAACTATCCTGTACCGACCTATGTAAAAGATGTATGTCTGTCATTTTACCTTTTACCCAATCCCAGAGGTTGCCCTGCTTTCCTTTCCTCCGCCTCCCTCATCTATCACCAATGGATTTCACGTAACCCACTTATATCTTCTCTTTAGATTCTAACGTATAAAATGAGGTGCAGAACTGCCATTCTCTGGAGCATTATCTCAATCTGTTGAGATTTTGCTTCTTGGCAGTTGTTGACAGTTTGGCTCAAACTCGCAAAAACTCTCTACATGTCTGAACGTTTCTTACGTTGACAGAATCTAGTGTGTCTGCCGCAACAGAGCATATTTTTCCCCACATCTCATACGTCTCTGTAGCCTGATCCCAGAGAAACCCTCCCCAGTCTGGCCTCGATCTTCTTTCTCACACTATTTCCCGTGAATCCATCTGGGGGGCACAGTTTCCTCTGTTCTGTAAGACTTGTCACCTTTAAAATGTTATTCGTTTGTCACATCACACTTCCCCATCCTGGATGCCTACTCCCTCCACTGTGGTCATAACCTACACATCCTTTGATGCTGAACTGGTATTTCTCTGACCCTCAGAGGCTTCCCTGTCTCCCCATAAGCTCAAAGAAACCCCTCCCTGCTTTTGAACCTCTTATCATTACCCCTCATTTTAGCCATAACTGGTGTTTCTCCATTTAATCAAATCAATTCTCCACCTTCATCCTTTTGCTGGTAAGACACATCACTAGCAAGAGATGGGGCTTCAGATCCGGACAGACACGGATTATGTTTTAGGTTGGGTTCCTAAAGGAGCCTCTGAGGTGAGAATTCCTGTCTGAGTGATTTATTAAGGATCAAGCACAGGAGAAACCAATATGGAAATGGGGGCGATAGGGCAGAGAAAGGGGAGATGCGAGGCAAGGAAGCAATTTGTTGCCAAGTTCTGGCACAGCCTGATCTTCAGGGGAATTTTAGAGCGTTCATTACACCCTAGAGTTTGTCCCTGCTCTGGGCAAGGTTGCTGGGCAGCCTTGCTCTCAGCCTTCATTGTCTAAAGGTCACTCCACAGCATTTACCTCCCAGGATCTTAGACCTCTCTGGGAGCGATGGATCTAGTAGCCCCAGGAAAGCAACTGAAGAGAATAGTAGAACTAGGTCATTAGGAGCGAAAACCAACAGAACACAAAGCAAATGCAAACCCATAACACTTGGGGGAAAGGCACACAGAAATGATTCAGAGGAACATGAGCGACTTGAGTGGAACATCAACAGTGTCTGCTCAGGCTGGCCTACTTGTTTTACAAGTGTCTTAGTCATTCAGAGCCTCAGTTTTTCCAGCTGTGAAATGGGATTCACACTTACTTCATGGTGGTGCTATAGGCACCAGAAACACCAGTAAAGGTGTTATCAGGTAGCCCCCTGAGTCAGACGGAGAGGGCTCTCCCCTCCTCGGTTCTTGTCGGCCTTGTGAGAAAGAATTCAAACAAGTGACAGACAGCAGCATTGTAGTGAAGGAAATTTATTAAAGAAGCAAGGCAAGCAAGTTTATCAAAATACACCTGGAATAAAGCGCAGCTGAGCTCTCAGCTAACCTGAGGAGCGAGCCTGTTGGGGATTCGAGGGGTTTTATACCCTTCTGTCTGCAGGTTTCAAGGTTCCTCCGCCAGATATCTTGGCACAGATTAGTTCTCAAGGTCTCCCTTTTACTTTGTTGTGGCTTTTCTTGGGATGTTTGAACCTACACCTGGTCATCTTGGCAAATCCTAAGACGGCTGACTTTTTCTGGTCAGTGAGCGAGATAAAACTCCCCTTTTTCTTTCCCCCTTCCTTCCTCCTGGCTTAGCAGTCCCAGGGTGACTTAAGCTATCTATTCTCTGGTTAGAGAGGAGAGGCATTAACCATTTGTTCTCAAGTGTCCTTGGCTGAAGAAGATAAGATCTCGCTACAAGCTGGCTGCAAGCTGCCCAAGCTGTTTGGCCTTATTTAATTTTCTTGTCTCAGTTTCCCTACTCCTCCTGCCTTGGAATTTTTCTAGCTTCTTGCTATCCTCTTACAATGGGATAAAGCCATTGACATACAGCAATCACTCTATAAATGTTCATTTTTTCCTCCGAAAGAGCCTTCTACTTTATGTTTTATGCATATATTCTATACTCTATGATACTATGCTAGTATATTATCATCTTAGATGTGCTAGATTCTTTCTGCCCCAGGTTTTCCTTTACCTCCTCAAATGACCACTTCCTTCTGCCTATTGAATGGGCCTTCTTTCAGAGTCTGGAGTTCCTGGTGCCACGCTGGTGTTGTGTAGAGTGTAGGAGCTTTAAAGTACAGCAGACCTTTATCTGAATCCCAGTTCCACAAGCCACTTAATCTTTCTGAGATTCAGCTTCTCATTTGTATAATAGGGGATTAAGATTCACCTTGGAGGATTACTTTGAAGGTTAAGTATGTATTTGGGAAGCACCTGTTGCTTAAAAGGCATGGTGGGGAACCTGCTGCCTCTTGACCAGCAGCACAGTGGGGGGGTTGTGTGTGTTGGGGGGAGTGGGATGACACTTTGGCCCTTTGGAGGAGAGGGAGCAGTGAGTGTTCCTCCCATGACATTGTTCTCAAAGATTTATAGATAAATTTATACTGTGGGTAATAAATTTATGGAACTCATCGCCCTGGGACCTGGTAGGGGATGATTATGAATAGGCCTGGAAGGATTTAGGAAAATGGATGAAGGCTGATCCTCAGTGAGTTATCACAGCACCATTTCTTAGAAAAATGTGCCTTTAGAAATAGTGGTCATGCTGAGAGGCTCTGTAGGAAAAGAAATAAGAAAAAAAATAGCTCCTGTTGTTAGAAACCTTTAGGGAATCATGCTTACTGCATTCCACCCCCACAAAGACTTTCACATTCACATTTATTCGGTTACTGATTCAGCACATATTTAGAGTACCTCATGCACGAGAGGCAGGGTTCTAAGCTCTTATAATACAGCAATGAAGAAACAAAGTTCTTGCCCTCATGGAGCTTATAATCTAGTGGGGAAGACAAACAATAAGCAATAAACAATACATTATGAAAGTATATGGTGTGCTTGTAGGTCCAAATGCATTCACAAAGAAAAAAAAAGATTAAACGGGTTAAGGGGGATTGTGTATGTTGAGACCAAAAGGGTAGGTTGTGACATTCCCCAGGGTGGCCAGGGAGCCTCACCTAGAAAGTGGTATCTGAGCAAAGAAGGAAGCAAGGGAGTTAGTAGATTGCCTGTTAGAGGGCAGACCTGAGGCAAAGGCCTTGAGACTGGAGTGTGTCTCTCTGGTGGTCCCAGAGAAAGCCTGTGTGCTTGGAGATAACGAAGGTGGAGAAAAGGAAGGAGTTAAGTCCTGCGGGCCTTGTTCGCCACTCAGGGCTTTTATGTTCTCAACTTCAGACAGAAGAGTGACATGATCTGACTTATACAGTGTAAAGGCACTGGAAAGTCCTGCAGTAAAGAGACTCATTTAACTTCATCCCAGTTAAGTATTTAACCGTGGAACCTCTTGCTTTCTATAAAGCCTTTAACATCTTTATACATGTTAAACCCCACCCCCTTCCCTTGGAGTTTTGGATCTTTATTAAATGTAATGTAGTGTTTTCCAAAACATTTTACCTCTGGATCTTTTAGTGTCCCTTAAAGATCTGTTAACATCTTGCTTCACCAGTATTCTAAAGCTTTTCTACTTGCAGTGTGTCCTGTGGACCAAGTGGCACCAGCAGCACCTGAGAATGTGTTACACATGCAGAACAGAAGTCCCTGCTCTGGACCCCAAGTTTCTATGCACATTCAAGTTCCAAAGGGCTGCTCTATCAGCGCATGTTGAGAAATGCTGGATCTGGCAGAAGGTGGGGGTGGGGTGGTAACTTGGAGAAAAGTTTACAGAACTTTATGTGGATTGTTCCCCAGTACCCATCTGCAGTGTAGACGACTCACGTGTTCCTGGTGCTGACTGAGCTGGAATGTCCTCCTCACATTCCTACACACCTTTACCAACTCATCATGGCTGAGGCCTTTATTAAAACTCTCCTGACACCTGTTCAGAAGACTTGGCCTCCTCTAAGAGTAATGAGGCCCATATGTTTATCACCCACATTGAAATTCATACTGCCTATTGCAGGTCCTCCAACAACCTTTTCCTCCTGCCTATTAGAATGTGTCTCCTTTCAGTGCCTGGAGTTCCTGGAGCCCTGCAGGAAGGTGCACAGATGGTAGGGACAGGATTGGTGCCGAGGGAGGGCGGCAGGGTTGGAGAGGTGATCCAAGCCTTTCCCTATTTCCTCCACTCTTGTAAAGATCGAAAGCATCCCTTTCTGTTCTGTTTACAGCAGCTGGCTATAGTGGCAAGAACATGTGCCTTGGGTCAGTCGGATTGGTGTTTGCATCTCATTTTCATAATTTCTTAGATCTGTTACCTTAAGTGAGACATTCAGTTCCTTAAATTCTCTTTTCCCTGAATGTGAAAGGGATGTTCATATATTTGTCTTGTACAGTGTTTGTGAAGACTACATGAGAAGATCTGAGGAACATCTCTCTTGGGCCTTTTATGTGCCAGGGACCTTTGGATCTTATACATGAGACTCAAATCATAGAAACCAGCAAGGCTATCAATTGCTTGGATAATGTGGGTGTGCTTGATGGCTTGGGATGGAGAGACATTGCCAAGCACAGTAGTGGCACCTCATAAGAAACACAGCAATTCCCATCATCTCATAGACAGGAGATGCTATAGCTTCTTTCCTAGATCAGTCTGGTGAGGAGCAACCAGCTCCCGAGCCTTGCTACCCTTCTTGTGTCTACCGGGACCAGTGAGAGGAACATGCATGGTCTTTTCCCCAGGAGGAGAGAAATAGCTGGCATCTACTGGTGCCCATGGGCCTTCAGAGTTTCCACTCCTTTCCACAGGCAAGAGCCAACTAATTCTCAATGAGTACACTTGCAGCCAAGAGTCATGGGAATCACATGAAGGAAACCTGTGCATTTGTCCTGAGCATGTGTGCACCAATGTTCCTTATCATCAGAAACCAAAATAGAAAAGATAAGCACATAAAGAGGTCTGAAAACTGAGGGACCAAGGTCAGTAATAGACAGCATGGAAACACTCAGGCCCAAGCCTGCCATTACATACAGTAGAGTTTCTCCGCCTCGGCACTGTTGACATTTTGGGGCTGGATAATTTTTAGCTGTGGGCGGCCATCCTGTTCATTGTGGGATGTTTGGCAGCATCTCTGGCCTCTACCCACTAGATGTACCACTAGTGGCATCAATCCCAAGTTTAACAACCAAAAATATCTCCAGACCTTGCTCAGTGTCCTCTGGGGCAAGATCACCCCAGTTGAGGACGACTGACATAGAGGGAGCTCAGGAAATGGTCCCTGTCATCCCAATCCAGAATTCAAGCAAAATGCCACAAGAGTGGTTCATTAATTTTCACACTCAGCCTCCACCTCCTAACGTCTTGTGGGAAATTGGCAGCAGGTGATGGCCACAGAAACTCCAGGTGACCCTCATCAGACTCAGATGTCGCCTTGAAGGCATGGCCCAGACACTGCCCTGCTCTCCTGCTGCATTTCTGGCCCCATGTCTGGTCTCTCAAGTCAAAACACAGTCAGAACTGGTGCCAGCCTGGCTCACTGGGGCTCTTACTGATTGAAAACTTTCTTGGGCAATTTTGGCTGTTGGGAACGTTCCATTTCACATTGATTTATTATTGTATTTTTAAAGACACCGAGATTTAAGACTCATCCAGGAGACTCTGCTTGCCAAGACATAATTAGAGAAAATGACAGAGGTAGTAAATATATAATTAACTCTTTTCTTAATGCCTTCTGCTGGCATTCTTCATCTATCCGCACAGCCTGAGAAACCAGTTCTCTGGAATCTCCAGGCAGCTAGGGACCAATTACCATCATGTCTGCATATTATGTTTTTGCATAACATGTATACATGTTTATGTGTAGGAAGTTAAGTGGGGAGCCACAAAGATAAATATGAGCGTGCACATTTTCAGGTCCTAATTGACTTTTGATTGGTTGATTTACTCATTGGTTCATTGATTTAATAAAGATTTAGTGTGCAACCACTGTGTCGGGCACCGTGCTGTTTCCACACTGCTAAAATCTGTTCCTAACTGTGAGTTCCTGTAAATCTATCTAGACACATAATGCATGTGCATGTGATGCTAGGGCATTCTATACATTTGTATACACATACACTTACGTAATGGGGTTCAGAGAGGTGAAGTAACTTGCCAAAAGTCACATAACTATTAAGTAATGAAACTGGTTATTGATCTCAGATCTGTCTGATTTTTACTATCCTATGTAATCTTCTTTGAACAAATACTTCCCAAGTGAAGTGACATTTGAGCTGAATCTTGACAGTTAAATAGGAATTTATTAGGTAAACATGACAGGAAATAGTTCACACAAAGGTGGATGGAGTAATGATCGGGAACTCCAGAAATTAAGTACAGAGAGATCACTAGGTGCTTTGAGAAGAGCTGGAGGAGACAAGCTGGGTGGGGCTCAACTCAAGGAGGTTCCAATATGCCAGGCCCCTCACAGAATGCACAGTGAAGTTGGTTCAGGTCTGACCAGGATATGAACCCCTTTCCCCAGGAGCCAAGATAGCTCCCACTGGGAGTTACAGCCTCTAGCCAGGCACAAGTTATAAGGTGACCCCCAGCCCCATTAAGAAACCAGGCAGCACTTGAGCTCACCCAGTAACTGTCTCCAGCTCTCTCTTGCCCAGGAAGCAGGGACCAGTTAATTGCAGGGTGATCGCCATGTTCTTGTGGAGCATTTAATGTAGCATGTAATTGCAGGGTAAATAAATACAGAGCTATTTCCAGCTCTCAACCCAGTGCTGCAAGCATGGTGGTAATTACGGCTGGGGATTTGCTTGGTGCAATTTCTAAGCAATGGCTCCAGGCCAGAACTGGGTCAGCCCTCAAGCGGGCACTGTCTGCTCCCTGAAGAACCAGGATGCTGATCTATTCAAGCTTCACATCTCCTCAGGTGCCTAGGCCCTTCATCGGCTGCCCTGGCCACGCCTGTGTCTTAGGGTCCCTCAGCCTTCTGGTTGGCCCTAACTCTTAGTGAAAGTAGTGGTTAAGGTGTTTGGGCTTGGAATCAGACAGAACTGAGTTTGTATCAAGGTTCTGCCACTTACTGGCTGTGTGACCTTGAATAATGTGTTGCACCTCTCTGAGCCAAATTCTTCATCTATAACATGTAGATAGAAATAATGTATATATCATGACATTGCCTCACCTGCCCAAATTCTCCACAAGGCTCCTCCCCAGTCCTATGATCCCTCTTCTTCTCCCCCCGCCATCCCCATATCTGCATCTTTAAGGCCTATTCTTCTACTCCTTTCTAGACTCCTCTTTTCTTCTGACCCACTGAGTCATTTCTGGATATTCTAATCTCACCCGGGATTCTCACTTTTCTAAAAGCTGACCTTGGCCAAGTGGCAAGGATGGCTGCTTCCCTCCTCTTCATGAAGAGCCTTGCTGAGCTCTGACTGTCCTTGGGCTCTTGCATACCAAAACTATGTGGCTGTCGCCAGAGGTGTGTCCTTCCATTTCTCCTCCTAGCTGCCTCTGTGAAACTAACCTCCACTTCTCATCCTAGTGTCCTTATGTGTGTGTGTGTGTGTGTGTGTGTGTGTGATGGTGTCTGAGACTACAAGGCTCACCCCGGCTGGGCCTCAGCTCAGAATCCCAGGAATACGCAGTGGCCTGGGCCCTGTGTCGCTGTGTCCAGCAGACACGGAGGAGGCCTGACGGGCCCAGGGAGAGCTGGTTACTTTGGGCCACCAGCAGCTTTTCCATGAGGAAGCCCGCTTGAATGAAAGAGAGACCCCGAATTCTTCATCATGGAGGGCAAGGAAAGGATGGAGGACTCTAAGTGTGAAGACAGAATCTGTGACTGGGACCTTGAAAGTCAAGGGTTGGCCATTTATAAGTATTTCACTTTGAGAAATAGCCTTGGCTTCCACCTTCACATTGGCCAACGTGACTTGCCCTAGTGCTATCAGAGTGTTATCAGAAGGAAAGAGCGCAGGTGTTCTTGTGGGAGGGTGGGTTTTTACATCTTTTCCTGACACTTGGGGCTTTCTGTCCCCTCTTGCCCTCAGGGGACCAACTAGGACCCACCCTGGTACCTGAGGAAGTCATGGCAGGGAGGGCTGGAGCTGCTCGCTCCCTCTCAGCACGGAGTCTTTGGGGAATGACAACTCCTCAAGGGAGGGGCCACCAGGGTAGAGAGCACCCCTCCTGGGCTGGGTGGAGCTCGGCTGGGTAGAGGTGAGGAAGGTGGGGTCTCCAGTGGCCTCTTGGTCAGCTGCCCCGGGGAAGCTGTGAGCTCCCGTGAGCAGTGTCTCCAGGCCCCACCGCTGGGCACAGAGCAGCAGCTGCAGCAGCCTCCTCGGGCAGGCGGGTGGGAAAGGGGGCTGGAGGGTAAATGGTTACTTTCATTCCTAAGAAAGCGCCAGGCCAGGGTCCACTCTGCTAGGCTGGTGTAAGGCCTGCGCCCCAAGCTGCAGGGGAGCTTTTATGTTCGTGTGCCCCCTGCCCGCCTTGCTCACCCTGGTCCTGGCTCACGGACATGGGGAAGCAGATGTGGGGGGTGAGACCCTGCGTGCATCCGTACCTGGCTCTGCTCGAAACTGTCACCAAGGCAGTTGTTCCCACCAGCAATCAGGCTTGTCCTCTGCCCCTTCTATGCTCATTCTGACCCCTTTCCTGATGTTTCTTCTATACAAACTCCTCCAGGAATTTCTTCTATCTTGATGTTACCCATGACCGCATGTTCAGAAGTCTGGCAAATGGAGAGAGGCGTGGGAACCTCACACATATGTTCACACACACACACACACACCCCAGAATTCACTGGTGGGGTCAGGAACCTTGCTGCTCTTTCCCATCCAGAACCCTGTTCTTTCTTGTCAATCCCCACACCTCCCGTCTCCCCAAGGCAGGGTTTGTGGCATCTGAAAGGTGCCAGCCCAGCACTAATTCCAGAGACACCCTCAGGCTGGCATCACTCTGAGCACACAGCAGCCATGGGTATTTGGCCCAGGCACTGTCAGAGAATGTAAACTGGGACCCATCCCACTGTCCCCCCAATCCTCCCTGTAAACACAGACTCTCTGGTAGGTACAGTTCCAAGCACTTATTAGAAAAGAGCCCGTCTAATCTTCACAGTGAGCCTGTGAGTCGCAGGCTATCACTATCCTCATTTTAGAGCTGGGGAAGCTGTAGTTTAGCGACAGGGCAATTGAGGCTTCTAGCAGCTCTGGAGTGGACACATCCAGCAGAGAAGCCCCCCAGCCCAGGCTGACGCTGGCACATTTCAGCCACCAACCTGGGGAAGAGCTGGGTGCAGCATGGTCTCAGCATGAACTCCCTGTGCCTCCCTGCCTCTAGTTTGGTTCAATGTCTCAGAGGCTGGTGCCAGCACATAGGTGCCAAGACTCTGCATCCCACAGACTCATAAGTGTGCCAGGACCACTGTTGACACTGTGCTTCTAGGAACAAGAAGGCCCTCTGGCTCCAGTTGTCTCCATCCTGCTCACAGAGGTGCCGGAGGCCTCTGACAGGACAGGGCCTCTCTTCCCCTGGGAAGAATAAGTGTCATGAGGCTACTGCTGGGTTAAGGCAGACAAAAAAACCTATGCATACTCAGGTATAATTTAGGGACATCAGAGTCCCCCCTAGCACAACTTTGAAGGGAACAGAGGGACAAAGGGAAGTAAACAGTTATATGCTGTAGGGAATTGGGCAAGGATGTCTCTTAGGAGAGGGCCCCAAAGGAGAAGATCCCACAAACAAATGGCATGGATATAAGAGATGGAGAAACCATACCCTCCAGCCAAGTACAATGTCTGGCTCATAGTAGGTGCTCAATAAATATTTGTTGGCTGAAAAACAACAAAAGATGTGCAAAAACTAGACATGGAGTTTGTGCCCAGCTTTTCTGTGTTTCTATACTCTGGTGAACTTGACATTTCCCTCTCCAGGGTTTAATTTTGACTTTTGTGAAATGGGGACATGAACAGCTCCCCAGTCTACATCACGGGACCACAGCAGAAGGGCTTTGAAATTGGTAAACTCTGTGCAGACTCAGGGACATTTCACTCTTCACTGCTTTCCTTCCAGCCACTCCTGGGGTCAGCCCCCTGTATCCATCATCAATATCTAATGCTTTCAGCAATTACTCTGGGTTAATTGGCTCAGGCAGCACAGTCCATAGGAAATGCCCCTGGCGGACCTGACAAGCCCTTCTCTCGGCGTGTGGAATATCTCTCCGGATTAAGTGTGCCTAATGTCGCCGGTTGCTGGATGGGGGCTAAGGACCACAGGGCCAGAATGCAGCTGCACATCATTTGTATCAGAAATACCAGGGCCAGCTGCCGGGCTGTAATGAAATCCCAGCAAGCCTTGTTGACATTCCAGAGGCATCTCCACAACGAGGTTAAATTATAAGTTGATGATGACAAGCAGACGCACAGGAAAATGTCAAAATTAGCATGACGGAGCACAGGCACCCTCCTCCCTCCACACTTCCTTGGGTGCGGACACCTCTCCCTCCCCTGCCCAATGCTACCCCCAGGACTACCTAATCTCACGGTTTGGTTTTAAAGAGTACCATAGCAAAAGCAAATTTGTCCTGGGGGCTTCCAGCGTCTGCCTCACTTACCCTTCTCCTTGGGCAGGCTGATGGAGGGAGAAAAAAGCAGCCTCCTGGCGAGTCAGTGACCTTGGACATGTCCTTGGCCCATTTGGAGCTTCCTTGTGCTCATCTGTACGGTAAGGATAATGACGCCTTCCTCCTGGAAACGGCTGAGGATTGGACGGGCTCATACATGGACATCCTCAGGCTCAGGGCTCAGCGATGCCACTGTCCTCCCCTGCCCCTGCCCTCTTCCTTGGACCCACTCTGGCTGTTCCATCAGAAGAGAGCCCTGCACAGATGGGGGAAAGCAGCCTGGGCTTACTCCAGGACCCCATGCAACTTGAAAACCAAGGACTGGAACATAGGTCTAAGCCTGGGAAGGCACCTGGACTCGTAGGTGTGATTCCAAATGGGTGGCTGAACCCACTGTATGAGGTCATGGAAATAAAGGGCAGGCATCTTGCAAGCATTTTATAGGCATTTCACAGTCTGAGATCTAATTAGATCAAGTAACACTAACACCATCTACAAGGCATCTTTACCTGGATTATATTGTTAAACGCACTCAGAAGCTATTTGGGAAAGGGATGCATAGCCCATTTTACAGATGATCCAAGAGGACCCATGCAGTTTGGGGTGCAGAGGAGTGAAGGAAGGCTCCAGAGGAGTAACGATGGGCAGAGGGCCAGGAGGCTTCAGGTAGTAGAGGTGCTCTTCAGATAGAAGTTTGGCGTGTGCAGAGAAGAATTTGGGGAAATCTTCAACTTGGAGGGAGAGAGAGAATGGAAGCCCTGTTGATGAAATGGAGCGGCGTATGAAGTTCAGAGGGCTAAGAACGCGGAGCCTTGGGGAATGTCTGTTGTTTAATGAGCAGGGAAGACAAAGAGTGGAGGAGAGACACTGAGGAGTTAGGGATGCAGAGACGGACCTGAGAGGGCAGTGGTGTGGGGCCCCACCAATGAGAGGAGCACATGGGACAGGACATTATTGATGGGACCAGAGCAGAGAGATGGAATCAAGGTTTCCAGTGAGTCAAATATATTTTGATGGGCTTGCCTGGAACTCTCTTTACTATTTATGACCTTGATTCCACAGGAGCATGAGTCATTAAATCCAAAAAACATTGGTGTATCAGATTGATTTTCAGGTTCTAGCCCCCTGAGACCTGTCTGTATTGTTTTCTTTTTTTTCGTTTTTGCTCTGACTTTCTTAGACACAGATCGGGACTTTGAGGTTCCTTAAGTGAAGGTGGTCCAGGGCAGGGAGTTGAAAGGGCAAATGAGGAAGCTGGAGGGAGAAGAGTGAGCTACACTGCCCTGGAAGAGGCCAGGGCTGGGAGCTCCCCACAAGAGGCCCCCCTTCTATGGGCTGTGATCCCTGCTTTGTTCAGGCTTCTTGCTTCCCTATCAGCAAAGGGCTTCCCAGCCAGGGAGGAGACAAGGATCCAGAGGGCAAAATAGGAGACAGTATTCGTTAGCTAGAACCCAAGCCAGCTGTGGTTACTTTCAGGCATCAATTCATACGTTTATTCATTCAAACAATATTTAATGGGCACCTGCCATGTGCCAGGCACTGTTCTGACTGCTGAAAATCCAGCAACGAACAAAACAGACACAAATGTCTGTCCTCATGGAGTTTGTGTTCTAATGGGTAGAGATGGCCAAAATATAGAAGTAAATTAGACAATACAGTTTTTAAAAGGCAATAAAGTTCTACAGAGGAAAAACAAGGCAAGCTTTGGAGGGGCTGCAGTTAGAAATGGGGAGGCTGGGAAAGGTTATATTGAGAGGGTGGCATGTGAGCAGACTTGCAGGACTCAGGCACACAGATGAATGGATCGATGGGATCCACGGCATCAGCAGCAAGGCTAAGAAGGTGGCCACAGAAAGGAGAATCAGAAACATCTGAAGATCTAGGAGGGAGGAATTCCTGGGTAGCCTCCTCATGGCAGGACCCCGTGAATGGGTGGGCCCCAACCTTTTCATCCCAGGGCCACTCCATTCAGTCAGCTTCTAGGAAAAGAGAAGCTGCCTGGGCTTGCCAGTCTCCTGTCCACTTGTCAGGAAGCACGTTTGATGGATGCTCCTGCGGAGATGGCATGCCATGGGAGGTGGCTCCCTAAGGGAAATTCCAGACACACACGCAGGCATGCACACACACACACACACACACACACACACACACACACACACACTGGCTGCTAGAGAAGAAAGTCTGTGAGACACAGGAGCTCAGAGATCATTCATTCTGCCCCCCTCACTTTGCAGCAGGAGACACGGAGACTTGGGCATTGGGAAGGAGTACTCACTGAGGAAAGGGGGAGTTTGGGACTGGACTTCAGGGCTTCTGACTCCCAATGCAGAGTGCTGCCCACTTCCCAGTGCTTCCAGGGAGCACAGGAGTCAGGGGAGGGAGGTACCTGAGAAATCATCTCATGGAAGCTTCACATTGTTCAGTTGGGGAAACTGAAGGCAGGAAGATTGAGAGAGTGGGGACTATTTCTCATTAAAAGGCAATACCTGTCTCTGTAGGAGATTATGTGGAAAAATCAGGAATTTCCTTCCTCTGCACCAGGTGGCAGGATGATGCATGGAGAATGTTTCTTTTCTTAAGCAAATATTTGGAGATCTCTGTGGGCAAGCGGAACAAGGCTGGAACGATATCTCAGAGGCCCAGTGAAGCCAAACTCGGGGCCCTGGTTTGGTGGCATGTGCTCCGTGGGACACGCCCCAAGGATCACAGCAAATACATTGACCCGCAGGAGAACCTGTTTGCAATTTAGGCCAAATCCTATTTGGTTTAATAAGCCCCTGTGTAAACTCAAGCTATGTCTCACACCCTGTGGCAGCTTGGTCGGATGAGTGAGCAGGACCCAGCCACCGCTCTCTGTGTCTATATGTGCAGGAGGTGGTGTGTTGCAAAGTCAAACACACCCTGGAGTGAAGGGAGAGCCATGGGGATCCATTTGGTGTGAACACAGTCATTGAAATTTAGAGCACTCCTACCTGCCCAGTCTTCCCTCTGGAATTTGTACCCTTGTCTTGCTGGGCAGCGCAGAAAAGTACCTGATGGCTTCAAATCTAGGCCTGCTCCTCAAGTGAGTGCCTTGGCTTGGCCATTCTGCCAGTGCTCTTTATTAAAAAATCAATTTTTAGAGAGGGAGAGGGAAGGAGAAAGAGAGAAACATCATTGTGAGAACGGAACATTGATCAGCTGCCTCCTGCACGCCCCCTACTGGGGATCGAGCCCTCAACCTGGGCATGTGTCCTGACTGGGAATCGAACCAGCATCCTTTCGGTGCGTGGGACCATGTCCAACCAGCAGGGCTCTGCTGGGGCTCGTTCAGCTTGGCTATGCACTCTTTTCATGTCACCCCTATGGCCCCCGCCTGCACTGAAGAGAAAACTAGGACCACAGCACTGTATTTATGACTTGACTGATGGGTGCTTGTCCCCTCCCTGGGTCCTGGATCCTTGGCATTTAGTATCTACTTCTGATCCCCTTAATTTAACAACCTCTATTCCTACTTTGGTAGCTCTGGGACTTGAGCTTCAGCTCAGGGCTGTGTGCTCTGCCTCAGTCTCTGCTGAGAAGTTTCTTCTCTGGCTCTGAGCCGAGAAGTGCCACTGGCTAAGCCAGAAAGGGGATGGCAGAGATTCGGGTCATCCTTCCCTCAAATGCTCGCAAGATTCCCTCTCTCTGTGGGGAGCCATGTGCAGGGCTGGCCCCGGCTGTAACTCTAATGCTGCCCATTTGACCAGGGTTAGTTCTGTTACACCATCCCTGCTAAACTCAACTCCTGATACATGCAGAAGCGTGTTGTGGCTCAGAGAGGGAAGAGGCTTCTTAAGGTTTATCTGAATTCTCCTTTTCTTAGCTCTAGCTGGCTAGGACTCGTTTGCTGTCCATGGTGGGTGTCGAGCCCCCAGGGGATGTTCTCATACCAAAAGCTTCAGACTGTTAACACGCTTATGTCTTATCAAAACTGATCTGTCTGTGTTCTCCTCTTGAGGGTCAGCTGTGCGGCAGGAGCTAGTCTCATAAACTAATCCTCGGTAAGGTCTGGTGGGCTGATTGCCGACATCTAACTCTTCGGTGCCTTTGCTTCAGGAAGTGGAAGGTGCAAATTTCAGACAATGAAGGAGTTTTTTTTCTAGAAAGGGGATGCTTTGGGTGCTCCTCAGAGCATGCTATCTAGTTGGGAATCACAAGGGCTGGACCAGTCCTATGGCAGGGGCCTGGAGGGTATTATTCTGAGTCTGGAGATTGCTGGAGCTTTAAAGTATCAGTATTTTTTTACTTTTTTTTTTCTCTTAAGAATGAGAAACTACCTTTTTCGAGTTTAGAGCCCGTAATGTACCAGATGTGAGTATTCTTCCCTCTTCCCTGCTGGGTTTCTGCCTTGTATTATGTAAATGAAACCATCATCAAATGTGCGGTGGTCGCTGACTATGGCAAGTTGGTTGGTCCTGTGGGGGATTTGACATGGATAAAGCGTAACTCATATCATGGTTGGTAAATAAGAGGTATAATGCTTATGACGATGATAATATTAGCTTAACAGTTGTAAGTCTGTAGCTTGAAGTTTATGGTTTCCGGCATTACTCAGCCCTTTTGAGCCTCAGTTCCTCTATCTGTAAGCTCCCTGTGTTGTGAGGGTCCCATGAGGTGATGGGTGTGAAAGCCCTTGCTAGCTCTAAGTGCCACGAGCCTGGTGGCTATTATAACTTCTATTGTTTTTCTCAATCTTGGGCAGAATTATAACAATGTCAATGGGATCACAACTCCCATTTACACGAAGACAGGCCAAGAATTCCATCTCTCTCCAGGTGAAAGCAGGGATGCAGATTGTTCTAAATCTATAGCAAGGTCCGCGTCAGAAGACGCACAGCTGAGTCCCAGTGCAACCTTTCTACTTCTCTGTGTTTGTGTGTCTTGCATCTATACAGACATGTCCCACCACAATCTCGCCTTCCTCATCTCTTATCTCCCAGGGGAATTGTAATTTTGCGTGTGAGTGGCAGGTGAGGGGCAAGGTTGCACAAAACTGCCACTTTCTGGAGCTGGTGTGTGAGTGCGTGTGCCTGTGTGTGTACATGTGTATGCATGCGCATGTGTGCTAAATCCAGCCTTTGGACTTGCCAGAACTCCTGCCAGGTGCCAGATACCCCTCCTCAGGCCTCCTGAAGATTGCAGCAGGGGCCAGGCTCAGGGACAGAGGTTTCTTTGCTCCTGGCTGGTGCTTGGTTTTGTTTATACCAGGTAGGCTGCTGCACTGACAACCCAGAACACAAAGGCAGGAGTGGCGGGGTGCTGATAGCACAGCCGGCTTGGGGCCCCACTGTCCATCTTTGGATTCTGTGCTCAGCTGGCTGCCCGGTTTAGCTGTGAATCAGTTCTGCCAGAGGACCAGATGCTACTGTGTGCCCTTTGAGTGGCATGCGCTTTGCATGGGCATCCTGGAGGGAAGCATAAAGGAGAGGAAGTGGAGGGGGTGGACGAAGGGAGAAACAAAACCCTTCACGCCCAAGCTTGGCTTCTCTGACTTGCTGGACAATAGGTGAACAGGGGGAGATTGGCTGGTTCTTTGGAGCACTGACAGCCAGTGAGTCAGCCGTCAGCGTGAGTGACTCAGGGCACCTGGGTTTATTCTGAGCATCACTGCTGTCCTGTTGGGAATGGGTCTCAGGCCCTCCTCTTTAACTACGATGCCCCCTGCTGTAAGAGAAAGAACAAGGAATTTGGAGCCAGTTGGCCCGGACTCCTTTCCTGGCTGGCCGAGTACTGGCTCCCTGTATAACTTGAGGGGAATTGCATATCCTCACTGCGCGCCTGTCACTTCACCACTCCCTCTGATTGAGTCAGCCCTAGTCTCCCTGGATCTGTCTTCGGGGGTCCGCCTCTGGGACCAACTGCTATGTGGGCTGCTCAGCCAGAAACTGCCTAGCTCCCCTGCCTTGTGTGGTCCCCGGAGCCCACCTGTGATGCCAGTGCTGTCATGACTGCTTAGCTCTCCCTGCCTAGAGCTCGGTGCTCTGCTCAGCAGGGACAGCGTGTTTCACAGCTGGGTTCCAGCTCTGCCTGTCTCTGGGTGTGTTCCAAGCATAGCATCCATCTGAGCTGAGACTAAGAGAGCCACGGCCTGGCTAGGATGAAACCAGAGCTCAGAAAGTCTGAGTGAGGGACTGCTGGGGTCTAGGACATAAGGCAAGACATCTGTCCACCTCAGTGACTCTCAGTGGGGGGTGACTTTGCCACCCGAGGGACATTTGCATGGAGACAAGTTTTGGTTGTCATAATAGGAGGTGCTACTGTTGTCTAAGGGGGTAGAAGCCAGGGACTCTGCTGCACATCCTAAGATCCACAGAACAGCCTTCCACAGTAGAGAATTAACTAGCCCAGGTGGTCAGCAGTGCAGAGGTTGAGGGACACTGATCCATCCTCAGAACTGCCAAGGAAACAGGCAGCTGGGGTGAACAGGACTTTGCATTGCTAGGGCCTTGTGGTGGCCTTAGCTGTGAGCAGGGATTTTGGATCACTAGTCACCAGTGGGTCTCTCCCTTCCTGCCCCCCTCCCCTCCTCACCCAGCTCAGGAAGATGCCTATCAGTGGAGCAGTGGGGCAGATGCTCACCCACATCCACTGGGCACTCACTGTTGTAGTTGCTACCAATGACATCCGACAGCAGATACCTGCAGCTCTCCAGCTCTCAGCCAAGGGCTTTCTTTTATCCCACAAGCAGGACAGGGCCCTGCAGCTCATGTCCCCAAGAGGGGCCCTCAGCCATTGACCATGACAGTTGTACACCCCTCACCTTCCAGCCTGTTTGGCTTTGTTTCCTCGAGGTCCCAGTATGACTGAGTCTCAATTATCCTCAGTGCTCATGGGCTCACTAATGCATCCTGGGCTGTTTCTCTCCCTTCCCATTCTCATTTCCTAATTCTTCTGCTGATGCTTCTTGGGACCACCTTGCAAATAAACTGCTTCCTTCCTGTGTCAGCGTTTGCTTCTGGGGCAGCCCGACCTAAGGTAAGCAGCGATCATGTGCCTTCAGGAGCTAGCATTGCTGTTTGCACCTGCTCATTTCCTTACATCATTCCTCCATTCATCCATTTGGCCAGTCCACAACATTTATTGACTGTGTGCCAGAAACTGAGGATTTCATACCCATTCATAGGTGGGAAAACTGAGGCTCCAAGATACACATACACTTGTTGAAATTAGAAAGTAAAGGACCAAAATTAGGATATAAAGCCAAGACTAGATGCATTTCATGCCCAGTTGTTTCTCAACAGGCTGTACTGAGAATTGCCTGGAGAGCTTTATAGAAACACAGATATCTGAGTCCCACTCCAGAGTGAATCAACATCTCTAGGAGTGGTGCCCTGGCATCCATATTTAAAAGCCCCCTTTAAAGCACATGTGCACACAGATGGGGCTATCTGTGCACCCCTCTCCGCCTACTGCAAGCACACACACACACTTCCCGACAGGTGGACATCGACTCCAGGATGGAGTGAATGAGAGGAAGGAAGCATCTTCTACAATTGGGGCAGAAACTTGAGGCTGAGCCTTATCACCTGTCACACCTCCCCTGACTCCTGAGGGAAGCTGGCACCCTTGGGACAAGCCAGCTCTCCATTGCTGATTTAACATCTTTGCAGGATCATCTTGCCAGATTTCACCTAAATGGGCTCTCCTGTGGTTTTCACTGCATGTTTCACAGTTGGGGTTTCCTTTCCTGCCATATGGTGAGCCCCCTACAAGGCATGGCTCTAATGGGACTGCACAGTGGCAGACGGGTGCTTCCTAGCACAAAAGTCCAACCACACTTGAAGCCCCCAGCTCTGCTCTCACCTCTCCCTGCCCCCCTGGATGGGTTGGAGATTGAAGGATTTCAGGCTAAATATAGAGGCAGGCCACGAAGAAATGGCATCTCCCCCCCTTCGCCAGTCTCTCTGGGCTTCCCATGTGATGGCTTCATTGCCCGGCAATCTGTTCTGTTTCTCTGTGCAGTGCATGGGAAGACAGCAGCCACAGCCTGTGGTGAGAGGCTGCTCTAGAAACAGGAGCAGCTTTTCATGGAAGTTGGAGGCTTCTTCAGGTCTCAGAACATGGTGCAGTTGGGCTTTATTTTTAGAGGTCTTTGCCTCTTGTTCAGTGCTCACTGGATGCTCGGACTGGTGGGGCCACTGTTTTTATTCTGAACAACATAGCAGGAAGGGCGCTGGGCTGGAGGGCAGGCTGACCTGGAGCTGAATTCTGATTCTGCCACTTACAAGCTTTGTGATTGTGAGAAAGTAATTTAGCTTTCAGGAAATGAAAGAACAAGAAATGCCATCCACTTTTGCAAAGTGGGTATGAGGGTGAACTGAGGGGACCTGAATGGACGGCATGTAATAAGACTCAAATATAGAATGGGTCTGCCACACAGTAGGTCTTCTGTATAGTATGCTATAGGTAAGAGTTCTTGGTCTCACTAGCTGTGTCCTTGGTTTTCGCATCTGTAAAATGGGATTATTAACAGTACCTATTTCTAGGACTGGCTGCATTATTTTGCAGGATTCAGGGCAAAATGAAAAGGTGAGGCTTCCTGCTCAAACAAAAGGAATTTCAACACAGTGACAGCAGAGCATTAAACCAGGCATGGGGCCCTCTGGGCCCTGTGCACCTACACAGGTGCTACACCGATTACGTCATAGGGTCGCGGGGAGGAATTCATAAGACGGTGGATGTAGAGTGCTTAGGGCACTGAAGTGTTTATTACTATTACTAATTAAGCATGGGCTGTGTTTTGGAAACAGTAAGTCACCCATTTTGCTGTGACACATTAGAGGGAGAAATAAATGTATTAAGATCAGCTTTTAGAAGCTACAGATGGCAAGCTACAGAGTTGAGACACTGTAAGGTAACAGTGGGGAGTGACTGAAGACAGCTGGGCCATCCTCAAAGTGTTGTTAAAGAGTTCCAATCAGTGCTCTGTGGGGAATGGAATGAGGAGCGTGTCCTGGGAGAGAAAAGAATTACATAGAGACACCCAAGGCAGAGCCGCTGGGTTTTCAGAAGACGGATGCTATTCACAAAAACAGAGAATCAGAAAAAGGAGATTTGGGGGTCGGGCGGTTACTTTTGGCCACATAGCATCTGCGATGTCAGTGGGGCCTCTGCAGGTGGGTGCAAAACTACAGGCCTTAGGAGATTGGGGAATAGGACCCAGATTGGGGTTCTGATGAACACGGTGGGGGCCGGGGACTCTCATGGGCACCCACGTGCAAATAGCTGATGTACCAGAATAGATGAAATTGTCAACACAGAGCACATTTCCAGATTGCCGGAACTAGGGATAAAATAGAACCGGAAATCAACTCTGTACAAAATTAGCAAGTGAAACCAGGGGCTTTGAACTGATCTAAGAAAAGAGGGAGGGGATGAGAGAATGCCGTTCCTGCAGGGGAAGATCTTGAGCTTCTATGGTCCTTGGGTTCTTCATCTGTAAAATGGGTACAGTGTCATTCATTGATGAAAAGGTAAAATGAGAAAAATGTCTAAACTATTTCTCTTAGTATCGGGTATGTGTTAATGAGCAACACAATTTGTCCCCTTCCCACTTTAACTTCTGATTCTTGGATCTTTTTTAGCAAGTTCCATTCTATTGTATTGCTGGTTTTTATGTTGGTTCGGATGTGTTTGGTTTTAGAGAAATCTTGGTATTATAGGAGCTACTTTCCATACATTATCTCTTTTAATCCTGGCAACCTTCTGCATGGGACATTGGTATTCCCTCCTTATGGATGGGATGCTCAGAGACATTAGGTATTTACCTAAGGTCCCACAGCTACAAAGTGACATGGAATTCCAACCCAGGGCTCTCTTTTTCCAAAGCCCACAGCATGCTCATTACTTAGTGGGAGCAGGAGAGACAGGACAAACAACCTGCAAGAACTTACCCTCCAAAGCTTGGCTCCTCTCCAGCCCACCTGCTAGCAATGCCATCTGCACAGGTATGCAGATGGAGACCAGAGAACACATTGTTCTACGGCATTGTTCATTGTAGGTAATTTGCTATCTGCATGTCACCAAAGCGCCTTGAACAATGAATGGGGCCACTCACAGGGGCTGGAGCTCTTTTCTCCTCCACAAAACCTGCACCTGGAGGGACTGGCAGGCTTGGCATCTCCCCAGCATTGCAGGAGGAGGAGACAGAGGGCAGCAGGCAAGTGGCCTGAGCTGGCAGGAGGGGAGCTGAGCTCTGTTCCTCCAAACTCCCCACTCCCCCTGGGCTAGTTACTTCCCTGTTAAGGGACAAAGGTGACCCAGATGCTTTCTTGTGATTTCCCACATCTCCTGCCACTTCCTCAGGGGGCAGGCAGTGGGAGGAATGCTGTGAGAAGCAGGTTTAATAGTCTCATTCAGACACTGACAGGTGATGATGATGATGGTGATATGATTCATGCCATATATAATATTGTATATTATATGTAATATATATTCTACATATGCATATGTATTCTATATATTATACATAACATAACAATAACATAATTTAGTGCCTCTTATGTGCTAAGTACAATGGCGGGGCCAGCCTCCTGCTCAGTATCCACTCAATGAATATTTAAGTCATTTCTCCTCTCAGATCTTCGGTTTTCTCCTCTGATTAACGAAAGCACAAGAACAGATGCCTTCTGTCTGTGCTGACATTTTCCTCTCTGTGCTTCACATTGTCAGCACTTACTCTGTGCCCAGAAACGGGGAAATGGCATAGGACAGATATGAAAATGTGAATACCACTCTTTGCTCTTCAGACACTCAGCCAGACAATGGAAACCAAACGCACCCAGAAACCAACTCTGCAATGTAGAGAGACGGAACAGAAAAGAAACTGGGCGGCAATGAAGCATGAAACAGACCAGAAAAGAGCCTGGGTGGCAATGAAGCATGAAAAGGGGCTAGTGGGAGTGTGGTGGAGAGCAGAGGTTAGGCACCAACCCAGGCTTGAATCTTTACTAGCTATGCAACCTTGAGCCAGTAGTCACTGAGCACCTCTCTAGGCCTCAGCATTCCTACCTGTAAAACCCTGCTCTTATTACAGATGTTGCAGGGGTCCTAGGGGAAGGGTGGAGAGGGCACAGCTGTGCAAGCTCAGCGAGCAGTGCAATAACTGATACTCCAAGTCCAGATGTGTCAGTGAGTGAACTGGAAAGATATTCAGAAGGGGGGAGATTTACAGTTTCAGAAGCCTTCCTGTAGGAGGTGGCTTAATATCAGCCTTAAGAAATATATTAGTTTGGGTTTGGGAGACATAAAATGACATTAGTCATTTTTTTACCCCAAATTGTTCCTTCTCTTAGGCCCCCATCCATGCCTTTTTGGAGTGGAGCGTGAATATTATGCACATTTTTCATGCACTTTGAAGAAAAGCAGACTGCGCTGGCAGTGTTTCAGCGAATCTCTTACATATTTAAAGAGCATCCCGTTGATTTGAGGGGGAGGCAGCTCTGCCTCCCTATTCTCTCTCAGTAGCCCCCAGTACAAGCTGACATGAGCACTTTATTTCTGACCCCAAATGATAACAGAAGAGATATCCCTTGTTCTACACACCTTGCAAAATGTTGTGCAGTTTACAAGGTATTAGGATAGCTACAGAATTCACTGTGGTTCTGGGATGAAGAACAGACTAAGCCGTCCATCCATCCTTCCATTTGGTCATTCACTCATTGGTGTTTAAGCATGTACTGTGTGCCAGGTACTGCACTCTTACAAGACTCTACTCAGATGTTGCCTCCCCCAGGCAGCCTTCTTTGATAACCACCCCCACCTCTGCTGGGTTCAAAGGCCCTCCCCCATGTTCCCAAAGCACCCCATGTTTATTTATATCTTGCCCTCCTCTGTTTCTATGCCTGCTTCCTTATATTACTGTGGGCTCCTTGATCTCTTTCACTAGCAAACAGTAGGAGCTCAGTATGTGTTCAAGAGGCCCATAGGACTGAACCGTTTCCTGATTTGGCTTCTCCCAGGCTGATTCTGACTGCAGCCCAGATGTGGAGGTTGGAAGGCAGATGTGGGGAGAGGCTCTGGGCTCTGAGGTCCCATGATATCTTCCTGCATGAAGTGGCAGCAGGGGTCTACCCAGCTCCGTTGGTTGAGGTCCCTCCCCCCCCCAAGGATGTGCCCTTACCCTATCCAACAAGGCCAGAGTTTGGGCTTTTTGAAATTCTGCCCTGTTTGAACAATCATCACCTGAGCAGGCAATTATGCAAACCACCCAGTAATCTCCTCAGAACAGCAAGCTTGCTCCAGAGGAGAAATGCAAACAGTCAACAGCCCTTTGGCTTCCTCTTCTCCAGGACAAGGACAATGCAGGCACCTCATTTGTACAGTCCCCATTAGTATGCAGCTTGGCTAGCCAAGTGGTATTGGAGGGCAGAACCCCATTGTTCCTGGGGACTTAAGCCTCCATGCACTCCCTACTCAATTCTGGTTGCATCCACCCACCAGAAAAACTGCCCTCTGACCCCTGCCATCTCTTCCAGGTCCTGCAAAATGTGTAGGCTTTGTCTGCTTCTCTACATAGCTGCATGAGAGTGACCCTCTCAGCAGTGACCTCACCCTTTGCCAACAGCTACACATTCCCCTTGCCCATGTGATCCATGGTCTGGGTGTCTCTCTGAAGATTCTTTTCAGCTGTCATCAAAGTTGATCAATTTTTTTGGCTTGTCCATTCCCACTTTTCATACAGTCTTTCCTTCCTTTCCCTTCCCCTGCCCTCTCTCTTCCTGGGGTCGTGACCTTAACCTGGGCCTGATCACCGCATACCTAGACTGCTGACTGAGCAGATCTCCTCAGCCCTGGTTTTGAGGTCCTCCACTTCTAGCTACTCATGCTTGCACCGTTTGTCTCCTTACAATGTCCAGCAAATAGTACTTCTTGGGCAACTATTCTGGCCCTGGTGATAGAGAAGAGATTAGACAGTGTGGATCTGACACTCACGGGTGGGGCAGGCATTGCACATGTGATCCCAAGCATGCTGAGCATTAGGAGAAAGGACTGCTGTGGGAGGCCCCAATGAAGTGGGAGCCGGCCCTCTCTGGTGCAAGGAATGCCTCCCTAAAGGTGTGAGTTTGAGCTGATGTTTGAAGGATTCGGGGGAGGGAGCAGGCGAAGCAGATCCAAGGAAGAGGCCCATGTGTATAGAAGTCTGAGGCAAGACACAGTGACACATTCCACAGACTTAAGGGCCAGTGCAGCCAATATAGAGAGATTAGGAGGAAGGAAAAGGGCTGATCATCGAAGGCCCTGAAACTGTGGTTAAGGAGTTGGGGTTTTATCCTGAGAACAACAGGAAGCTTTTGAAAGGTCTAATGATCCACTATAAATTCCCAGCCAAGTATTTAAGTCTGTAACTCATTCATCCCACTGTGTACATTGGTCCAGACTCTTTCAGTGTAGAGTGATGAAGACCCACTCAAAGTGCTTTGGCGGGAGGGGGGGAATGTATTAGTTCAAGGATTGAAGCACTCAGGCAGGGCTGGATCTAGGGGTTGAAATGTCCCTTCCCATCTCTTGGCTCTGATTTCCTTGGTGTTATTTCCATTCTCAGACTCCTCACGAAGTAGCAGAGATGGCTGCCAGCAACTGCAGGCTGACACTTCACTGCCTTACTTTTCAAAGAGAGTGACCTTCCCCAGTCACTTTTCTGAGAGCCCTGGGATTGGCTCTGAATTTGCCCTGCTTGTGTCAGAGGCTCATTCCAGCACCAATGACTGCAGCCAGGGGGTGAAATATGCTGCTGGACCAGATTGCATTACAGAGCAGCCCCTGGATGTGGGCAGTGTGTCTGCCCAGGCAGAACCCATGGGTCAAGGGTGGAAGAGAGGTGGGTCCTCAAAGAAAACATTGGGTACTATCACTAGAAGACGGAGGAATGGATACCTGGATACACAAGAACAGCGGGAGTCCGGCATAGTGAGATGCCTTCTCATAAATCCTCAACATAGACTTTCGACTCCAGCCAGGCTAGATTCCACTTTCCATGGGCTACTGAGAACATCTTGCTTCCCTCTGTCTCTAAGCCTTTGTGCTTAAGGTTGCCTGGCCAGGAATATACCTGAATCAGAGAAGAAAGTCATGGCGTTCAGATGGACCAAGTTCAGAACTTCAGGAACGTAGGGACAGGTGGAGATATGAACAGGGACATGGTGGAGATTGTATCGATGGTGGCTGGATTCCCAAGAGGTCATTCCAGAACCCAAACTAGCTTCGGGGTGTTTCCCTAACCTTTTCAGAGGCTCATTCTTTCTCTCTGGGATTGGCAGAGACAGGGACAAAAGATCCTCTCTATTCTGGTTGTTAGACCCAGATAAGCCGTCAGGAGGGCAGCAGCTGCCAAGCCCGTGGCAAGGTGGCCACAGGCACAGGTGACTCCTGCCTCTCTCTGGAAGCCTCTATCCTTGCTCAGGCAGGCAGCCATCCCGAGGCAGTTCACTCACAAGAACTACAGGATGGTGGGGGGGTGGGTGCAGCCATCAGCACCAAGGTAAACAGCTTTCCTGGCTGGAGGAGGTCAAGGTGTGCAGCCGTGTCAATACTTGGGAATCTTGATGCTTCTGACCAATGAAAGGGCTAAGAGCTGTGTCACATCTCCAGCCTGGCCTCGTGACAGCCTTCCTAGGATGATTCCCTAGGTGCTACTTACTTCTCACATTGAATTCTCATCCTCCAAATGGCTGAAACTTTTCTGCAAGAGCTGTTTCCAAAACCACCTCTCCCCTGGCCTTTCCTGCTTGAGTCGCTGCCCAAGTATTTCCTCAACACTAAGGCATCCTCTATTCACTATTCTTTTTTTTCTCCTCTCACTCAATAGCTGTTTCTTGAGGTCCTACCTTGTGCTGGGCACTCTGCCTATGCGTTGTTTCTACCTCATTTCATGGGTCCATTACTCCCGACAACCTGATGACAGGCCCTCAACTATAGTTTGTGGGTCAGTGGCCACTCAGGAGATAGGAACCACACCTGACATTTGAATAGAGAGAACTAACTATAAGAAATTTTAACTAGACATCAATTTGTTAACCAGGTAACTAGGTAGCCACTACAGGAAGCAGCTACCAGCCCTTGGGCTTAGGGAAGAAAGGGAAAGGATTACAATTATTCAAATGTAGAAACTTAGAATTCGGACCATTGAGAAGGGGGCGCCTGCAGGCTGATGGGGGTTCTGCAAATCTTGGAAAAACCACACACTAGGTTCCGCTGCTGCTTTGGGAAGTAATTGTCTCTGCCAGGATGAAGAAGTGCAGCTGGGGTAATGCTCACAGGAACAGAAGTAAGCAGGAAGCCGCCAGAAAACAGCAGCAGAAATCCTTCTCTCCAGCCTTGCAACTCTCCTCTAGCAACCCCTACTGGCAGAACCTTACCTGGACCCAGCTGGCAAAGCAGAGAGGACTAGTAGCCCAGCAAGACAAAATAGCCCAGAGAAGGGTGGGTTTGAAACTAAGAGACAGTAACTTAATAACTGACACATGGGGGCCCATTGGTTGTGCTCCCCACAGTGCCTAGAGCTGGGCTGGCTAGAGGCTGGCATTGGAAAGACACTGGATTTGGAGTCAGTGGGCTCAGATCTACCAGTTAATTTTGGTGTGATTTATTGCTTAAGACACCAATATCTCTAAGCCTCCATTACCTCCTCTGTAAAATGGGAAAGTAAGTCCTGACCTCCCTACCTTTGACAGGAGGAAGGAAATCAGTATAATGAAGTGTGTGGAAGCACTTTGCACTCGGAGCTGACTTTTAGAGGCAAAGTAGTGAGGTCGTGCCCAATAAACACTTTGTCATAGAAGAAAGATTCAGTCTATTTAGGGCTTTGAATATCTTCTTAAAGTACATTTCCCCCTGAAACCTTCAAGTTTCTTCTTTTAAGCAAAAATGGCACAAACCAGGCTTCATGTCAGGGAAACTTCCCTGACAGTGAGAACATTATATGAAAGAAGGCAAACGGTCTCTTCTCCGAGATGTGGTTCTGTTGCATGAGACATCTCAAATAGACTCAGACAAAACACTTGCAGCTCGTGGCAGAACTGGGGGTGGCACGTCGGAGGGAATCAGGCTGCCCTTATCCTTGGGGACAAGCAGCCAGAGCTGGTGAAGCTGTTCCCCACGTCTAATTTGGCGGCGCATTTACAGCTCCACTGGCACTGCGTGGGCGTAAGAGATGTTGCCTCTTCTCATCTTAATGATGTTTTGCTTTAACAGAGACATTTCTGCTCCTCAGAGCTCTGCTCACTGCTTTGAGGTAAGCCTCCCGGGACTCCGCAGGGGAGCTTGCAAACTGGCTCCCAGCTTTAGGCACAGAGGCTGCCACTGAGCAGTGGGCACAAACAGGCAGGGCCCCGAATTTGCAGCTTGACTGGTCTTGCACACCTTAGGTGGCAAGACTGAGGCACGGGTCCCACATGCCTGTGGACCTAGGGTGGCACTGTGAGCACAAGCCTTCTCCCCCTCCCCATTTCAGGGCCAGGGGACAGCCTTGCACCACCTTTCACGGACCACTGCTGCGTCCCACCTCCATGGAGGCAGGTTGGCAATGGGGACAGATGGACAGGGGTTTAAACCTGCCTCAGCTCTTTCTTGGTCATGTGACTTTGGACAATTCATTTAAACCTCTGTATGTCAGATTCCCCCCAAGAGGGATTGTATGTGGTCAGGCTTAGCTCAGTGCCTCCCAGATGTGCCCACCCTGCCTCTCAGGTTCCCTTCTAATTCACCCTCCTGATCCTGCCAGGATACTCTCAGCAAAGCACACTACTCGTAACCCATCCCACTTCACGTAGATGAAAGTATGTTCCACAGTCCCCATTGCCTAGCAAACAAAATTTAAACCCCAGTGCTTGGCATTCAAGGCCCATAATCTGTGGCCTGCAGTTTTGCTCCTTCCCCCTCTCCTACTCATTAACCCCACCCAGCGTGGGCTGCTTTGCAGCCCCGAGGAATGGATGACACATTTTCTCCTCTAGCCCACTGCCCACAAAGCTCCCCTGTCCAGAAGGCTGGCCTCTCCTCCACCCCCATTCTAAGGCTCAGCCCATCACAGCCTCCTTTCTGAGACTTTTCTCCGTCTCACCAGCCTGCTGTTGTTTCTTTCTTCTCTGAGCTTCCTGGGGAATTTTAACTTTTTAACAGGGTATGTACATATTGCAGGATTGATATTTCTTTTATTACAGATGGAGGAGCATTAGCAGCCTAGTAAATACAATGGACTGGGATTTGAATCTCACGTCTATCACTGGCAAGCCGAAGCCTTAGACAAATTAGATTGAACTCCCTCAATTCTTTATGGGGCTGTTGAAGGGATTACAGATCATGTATATGAAGTAATGATCCCAGTGTCTAATAAAGGTAGTCATAATTGTTTTTATTACACTGTATTATGTACATGTTAAGCACCCAATGACAATCGATTGAATCAATTGAAATGAAATACCGGACATAGGGTCTGGAGGCAATGATATTGGAACTAAAAGTTGTAATTTGGTAGTTTTAAAAATTGGTATTTTAAGAATTGTTTTAAATTATAAAGCAACATTTGCTCGTTGTAGAAAATGTATACTATGTGCGTATAAAAAGGTAAAAAAGTCAACCGTAAAGTCACAACTCAGTGGTAATGACTCAGCATGTTCTATTTTCTTCCAAGTTTGGATGCATTTTGTATAGCAATCTCATACGAATATATAATTTTATTTCCAATATTTGTAATGTGTCACAGATATAGTTTAGAAATCCACTGTTTAAATTATTATTATATAAATAATATATAATAGTGATTTTAAATACAGAAAATATTGAAACATTGCATTAAATATCTGAATCTAGCCTACTATCAATATTTGGCCATACTTTTTCCAAACTTTAATATTTGCATTTTTGCTTATTTCAGATATCAGTATTAGGTTAAGAGCATTTTCCTCTGCCAGGAAACAAGTTTCTGACATCCCTTTTGACAGCTACATAATACTTTACCCTAGCAGATGTACCATAATTTGTTTAATTCTATCCTTATTTCTACATAATTGGAATGTTTTTATATTTTTCCATTATGAATACATTTTTGTCTGAGTTTCAGATCTTTTCCTTAAGAAGGGGAGTGTGAATCTATCTGTAATAAATTAAAAAACACACAAATCGTAATGGCTTATAAGGGAGCAAGTATATAGGGCGTCCCCCCAAAAATGTATACACACACTTTGAATAATTATAAAGGCAGTGTTTATTAAAATACATTTCATTTTCAAAGTTGAGCTATCAGCTGTTAAAGTGTGTATACTTTTTTTTGGGACACCCTGTATTATCTCAAGTGACCAAAAGTATGCAGGTGGGGCTGTTCCTAGACTAGTTAGTTCTGTGACCCCATGATCTCAAGGACCCAGGTCTTTCCATCATTTCACTGCTCTGTTTTCTTCAGGACCTCCTGTGAATAGCTATCATGACACGTGATTTCTATATATTATCTGCTTTCTTTTCCACCACAATCCTAGGAGGTGGGTCTTATTGTTATTCTCACTGTACAGATGAGGAAACTGGGGTACCTTGCCTGAAATCACACAGCACAAGTGGGACTGCTGTGGCTCCAGACATCACATCCTCACACCCGGGGCAGGGAACGAGTCCACTCTTCCCATGTCTCTTCTCCACCTTTTTTACAATATCAATTTCCAGGCTACAGAAAATTTGAACAAGCAGTACAGTGGACACCTGTATTCCCTTCACGTTGATTTACGAATTATCACCCATTTGCCACGTTGCTTCCTTTCTCTCTCGCTCTGTCTCTCTTCCAGTCAAAAGCAATTTGAAGACATCATGATTCTTGTGTCTCTCTTCTTCAAACTTTTAAAATTGAAACATGATGCCCTTGCAAAAAGTGTACTTCTCGTGTGCGTGCCGTTTGGTGAAATTCCACAAATTGATCACACCTATGCAGCGGGTTCCCCAGAAGCATATTGAGGGTGACAATGAATAAAATAGAAGTTCGTTGGGTAAGAAAGGTGTGGGATAGGCATGCACAGGGTCTGCCACATCATCTCATGGTCCTGTGTTCTCCCTTAGGCTAGAGAAAGAGACTTGTCTGAAAGTGCAAAGAAGTTGGGGCCATAGTACTAACTTCCAGTTCAGCACAGACTTTGTAGTCAGAAATTGGAGTCTCAGCTTGACCTGTAACTTGCTGTGTCACCTTAAGCAAAATGCTTGTCCTCACAGAGCCTCAGTTTCCTCATCTGTACAATGGGAAGAATAGTAGAACCTATCTTCAAGGTAAAAGGAGATCACATATAAAATCACTTATGGTGCCTAGTTCATAATAGCATGCACTCAAGAAATGTTCTTTGTTAACTGACGTTATTATTATTGGATTAATAATCTTGCCAGATGGGTGATATAACTATTCCCATTTTTTTAAAAAATATCTTTATTGATTTCAGAGAGAGGGAGAGGGAGATAGAAACATCAATGATGAGACAGAGTCATTGATCGGCTGCCTCCTGCACACCCCCCACTGGGGATCGAGCCTGAAACCTGGGCATGTGCCTTGGCTGGGAATCAAACCTCCATCTCCTAGATGCCAGGTCGATGCCCAACCCCTGAGCCACACCAGCCAGGAGCTATTCCCATTTTGTAGCTGAGAAAACAGATGTCCCGAGAGATAAAGGAAACTATGACACTTGACTAATAAGGGATAGAGCCAGGATTCACAATCAGGTTTTTCTGACTCTAGTCTTGTTGCCTCCCAGTGAATCGACCAGGCCTGGACAAATGGGAGACTCAATCATACCTCCGAAGATCAATTTGCTAACTGACAGTTTTATAATAGGAGATGTAATTGCCTAGCAGCCAGCAAGCTGGTGCCCGTAGGTCGGCACTTTCTTCCTCCCAACAAAAAGTGCACAAGGCAGCAGGGGTGGTGCTGAAGAACTGAGTCTCCTTTGGGGCCACCCTATGCCCCAGTCCTGGCATACACCCCAGAAAGCACTGGTCCCAGAGAAGGGGGCGCTGAGTCTCAGCGGGACTTCGCTCCTAACCTATGGCCGTTGTGCACCCCTCTCCCTCCCTGGGCTTCTCAGCTGTATGTGGTGAAAGCACTGGGGCAGGAGATCATGGTCGAGGCGAGGTCTGAGTACCCGGCTGGCTTCTGCAGGCTGGGACTCCCCTCATCACTGCCCCAGCTCCCTGGCCTGCTTTCCCTTCAGTATTCAGGAAAGGGATTTGCTGTTTGGTTTTTATAACTTACTTCACTATTACTTTATTACTTTTCAAATGACAGGCAGCAGAATAGACTTTGTCTTGATTCTGGCGGGGAGAACGTGGCGTGCATTCACTATAGAGCCTGATTGCATTTTGGTTTCACTCCTTTGTGTGTGCAGGGGAGAGGATTGGTCTTCCTGATATCACTTTCATCTGGAGGAATGGGCTGAGCCCCGAGCTTGGCCCTGGCAGTGTGTATGAGGTAGGGGCGCTGCCTGTAATCTACTCTAGAGGTACCTGGGCCGAGAGGGGGTGCAGTTCCCTGGAAACGTGCAGCAAGAGCGCCCGATTAGGAAGAAGGCCCTGAGAGGTCTCCCTAACGTGCTGTCTGGGGTAGCTGCTTCTGTCTGGGTTTCAGCCTTCTAGAGCCCTCGCTCCTGCCAGCCTTGGGGCTGCTCTTCTCTGAGACCCAGGCTACCTGCAGGAGGCAGAGCCAGGCCTGGCTCAAGTCTAGATTCAGCCACTGACCATGGAGCCCGGCTGCGGTTGGCCACTCCAGGGTTCAGACGCCCATGTTCTTTCGCTTTGAGGCACACGTCTAGCCTCTCTGAGCCTTCGTTCCTACCTGGGAAAAGTGGACAGAAGTTTTTATCTTGGAGGACCACAAAATAATAACCAGTCTTCAGTGAGCCCTCCCTAGGTGCCAGGCAGTGGGCTAAGTACTTTCTGTGACTGTCTCTTCCAATTCACACAATAACGAAATAGTGTTGGTACAAATACAACCCCTCATTTATAGGTGAGGAAACTGAAGCTCATATCTGACAAGAACTTGGCAAATATGCCAAGTGAGGCTGGAGAGCAGGCCTAAGGGACCCTAAGGGAGAGTAATGTGTGTTTTGTGAAAATTGTATTTCTGTATAACAAATATGTATTTTTACATAACCTCATTAATCCTGTGGCTCCTTAGAATAGAAAGTGAAATCATAGTCACCTGAGGCATCATTGGAAGGATGTATAGCATCTTTCATTTTTTTGAAATTGAAATTTAGAGATTTATAAAAGAGACATTCACTGCAGAAGGGTTGATCGAGCATGCCCTGTGCCCAGCATAGTGCCAGGCTGTGCGGACATGAGATGGACAAGCTGGGGGCGGGCCCTGGATGAGCTCCTGGGATTTGGCCAAGCAAATGGCCACAGTACATTGTGGCTTCTGTGCTGACTGGGGTCCACAGAGGAGTGACCAGCTCACTGGGGCTGGGAAGGGCACCGAGGAGATTTTCCCAGAGAGGAGGCATGAGAATGCGTGTGTTATTATAGCCCGGCACTGCAGGCCCATGAGGGATTTTTTATAAATGCTGAAGAAACTCACCCACCATCAGGGGTGCCAAACTATGGCCCTTGGGCCCAACCTGGCCCTGCTTTTGAATGGCCCACTGGTTAAGAATGGTTTTTACATTTTTAAATAACTAAAAAATCAAAAAAAGAGTAATATTTTGTGTGCCATATGAAAATTGTATGAAATTCAAATATAAGTGTCCTTTGATAAACACATATTGGAGCACAGTCACTCGCTGTTTACATAGTGTCTGTGGCTGCTTTCACGCTACAGTGGCCGACGCAGCTGTTGTGACAGAGTCCTTTTGGCCCCGAAACCTAAAATATTTACTACTGGGCCATTTGCAGACATAGTTTGCTGACCTCTGCTGTAAGCCATCACTTCTTCATCATGATCCTTTACTTTAGTGTGTGTATATATGTATAACTTAGTGTGTATATATATGTATGTGTGTATATATATATGTACACTTGTGTGCGTGTGTGTGTGTGTATGTGTATATAGGGTGTCCCCAAAATGTATTTTAATAAACACTGCCTTTATAATTATTTAAAGTATGTATATACATTTTCTGGGACACCCTGTATGTGTGTGCATGTGTGTGTGCGTGTGTGTGTATGCATATATATGTATGTATACATATATGTAGTTGCACAATCTCCCTGCATTGCTTTGTCTAATCCTCCCAATCACCGTGTGCACCAGGCATTGACAGTCTCTCCTTCAAATGCCCAAATTGAGGATTCCAGAGGAAAGTACTTGCTCAAAGTGCACAGCCAGTGGGAAGGGGAGCCAGGACGGGCCCTGGACTCGGGTTCTGTAAAGCCAGGGCCGGCCCCATGCATGTCTGTGCAGCACAGACAGCACGTTTGAGGCCCAGACACCACGCCGTCAGAAGCCAGCTGGCGTTTGAGGTATGAGCCTGTGATCCTGGCAGGGGTGGGCATCACAGAGTGGGGAGCCTTCCGTCTGGAGGATTAGGTGACCTTTAAGGTCCCTTTCAACTCTGTGAGCCACGGTTTTGTGATTCCTGGCCAGGGGGACAGAGGGTTGGGTCACATGCTGTCTCCAAAGGCTTATCCACAGGGTGAGGCTCCCTGCGGGGCCTCACTCCCCATGCTCCAGCCTGACTCTCTGCAGCTCTGGAGTTCTGAGAGGGGCCTCTGGAGTGCTGATTATTTCTCCAGATGATTTCTGCAGGCTGAAGGAGAGCCACCCGGAGACAGCAGAGGTCGAGGTCAGCTTAATGGTTACCAGCCACCTCTGCTCTTCCCCACCTGCAGGAGTGTCCTCTGTGGCCCCGCCAGAGACCCGCCCTCAGTGCCCACCCAGCGTGGTGTGGTGGAAGGGTGTGGGTTTTGGAGTTAGATGGACCCAGATTCCATTTCTGATTCTGGCATACAGGCTTTGAGACTGAGAGGAGAGATCTCAATTCTTCCCCCCTCTGCATCATATTCTGAAAAATGGACATATTAATAGTAGTTACCACTTAGGGTCAAGAGGAGAAATGGGACAAATCATATAAAGTACCTAGCACATGAAAGGGTCCAATAAATGTTAGTTATAACCTTAAGTCCTGTTTAAAGCAATGGGAAACTGAAAGTATTTAGGAATGGTAAAAATATATAGCATGGGACTTAAAACATCCACACCCGAACAAATAATAGCAAATATAAGCCCCTTGATAGCCCCCTTTGACTAGAAAATATAATCTTACAAAGCAGCTTAGCTTTGTGCTTAAGGACCTACACATATTTTAAAAATACATCTCTTTGAAGGATGAATGGAAAATTCAGTCATCTCCTGAGCAATTAGACTTCTAACTGCCCCCCAGATCTAGCATGCACTTGTGCACATGCACATTTCTCTGTTTCTATTCATCCTTTAAAACCTAGTTCAAATATAACCATTTCCATGAAGCCTTCCCTCATCAGTTCCTCTTTGAAGTTCCATTGCACTTTGTACATAAGCCTTATTGGAGCATTTAGTGCCCTGTAATTTAGTTCACTGTTGGTGTTGGAACTTTTAAGGCCTAAATAGAGCCCACTCGGAGCAGTCTTCAGAATAAAGACCAATAGAGCAGAGTCCCTTTACCTGGAGAATCTACCTGTGCCTCAAGCCCAGAGGGCAAGTGGCCATGATAGGTCTCCCCATGAGACCGTGCTCCTAGTTTTCCTTTGCTTTTACTTCCCAACTTGATTAAAACTACATGATGTTTACACTGCTGTAGGGCAGCTAGAACTGTGAATTGCTTTATAATCTACACATCAGATTTTATGTCCTCTCATACTTCATGTCCCATCAGATTTCTGAAACTTCCATCTCTCCTCTTCCACGCGGTGGAAGCCAGAACTTTATAGCATAATCTTTGGGGTGTAGGTGCAGGGGAAGGCAGGTCCCTGGGCATAGTGATGAGGGTGGAGAGGGCACTTATGCCCCGTCTCTTTGCCCCAACCCAAACTGCTACACTTCTGCTCTTCATCCTTCCATGCTCCCTCCAATCATGTCTGGTCCCCTGGCCCTGTCTGCCACTCTCTCCTGTGTGTGTGCCCATCTCTGCCAGCTGCAGCAATGTACCTGGTCCCTGCTGCTGTGGGCCTTCTAACTTTGCTGCCTATTCGCCTTTCTCATTTTTTCTTGCCCTTAGTATTTATCTCCTATACCATTTCCCTGGCACCAAACTTGTCTTCTGCCGAGACAGTTCCAGTTCCATGGGGCCTCTGGCTGTCCTGACTCACAGTTGTCCTGGTTCTGTGCCCCAACACCACCCGTGTCAGAGAGCCCACTAGTCCTGAGACCTCCGAGAACTCGGTAAACCTTTTCGCCTGTGTCGACCTTTGAGGTTGTGAATATGTTACTCATTTCATGCTTCCAACACTTCTGTGAAATAGACACCGCTGTGTTCCTTTCTCAGATGGGAAAACTGAGGCTCTGGGAGATTAAATGCCTTGAGATCAAGAAGCCACCCCCCCCCCCCCAGTGGATAAGCAGTGAGCTTTAGCTTTAACACCAAGCTTCTGCCCCCAGAGTCTGTCTTCTGTCTTCTGCAGTTTCCCTGTCTCAACAGCGACCACACGCAATCCCGTAAAGCTCAGACCCCAACAGCCACACCTTCAGGGTGAGGGTGGATCAGATATTATCCCCCCATGGGAAGTACAAGGGAAATAAACAACCTGAAACAGAGGCCCTGAGTGGAAGGGGTGGGCAAATTGCCACGGAAAATTTAGAACCGTCAGCACGTTCTTGTGTAGGTTTTCAGACTGAATTTACACCACCTCGGTGACCTGAAAACCTCAGGGCAAAACTTTTACGTGGAGGAACTCTGGAGTGTCAGAAGTGAGCACTCATCCTACCCAGTACCCACCTTTGTTCTAGGGGCCAGACAGTTCCCACTAACAAAATTCTAAGGAAATGAGCACCTCACAGTTAAAAATAACTAAGTGACCAGGAAACAAGACCCCCTTGGAGTGAATCAGAGGAAACAACGACACGTACTTCATTTCCAGAACCTCAGTTTCCTCACCAGTAAAATGGGGTAGTAACACCTGCCTCACAGGTCAGGTATGTGGAGGAAGTGAGAAAGTGAGCACCGCGTTTTATCTCAGGGCCTAGTGTGTGCTGTGGATGCTCAATGAGAGGGGATGGCTGTGTTTATTTTCCCCTATTTATTTTTCTAATATTATCCTTCAGTGAACGTTGCCCCTCCTCCAATATCATCATTCAGGTGACAAAAGAAAGGCACTATAAATAGAAAAATCACAGGATTTGGTTCAGGAGGTTTAGACTTGAATTCGAGTCCATCAACCCCCGGGACCTGTGATCTCATGTACAAATCAAGGCAGTGGTGTTTTCATATTCTCTCACCGCGCAAACCATTTGAGGATGAAGTGGTGTGAGGGCGATGGAAGTGTTTTACCAACCATAAAATGCTCTGCAAGTGTTCTCTAACAATATCTTCTATCTTCTCCTTCGTGATGTTTCTATCCTGAAATTCGGGGTGTGGAGTGTTCAGGGTGAAGTTGGGGGATGAGGGCATGTGGGGAGGTGGTGATTTCGGGCCTCATTCTGTGGTTTCTACATTGCAATGCCAACCATCTTTCCTTGGGACACAGGGGGACATCAAGGAATGAAAGAGTGGTCTGGAGTTCAGAAGTTCTGGCACTGAGACTTCCTTCTGTCGTTCCTTGCTGGGTGGCCTTAGGTCGTTCCCCTTTGTGGGCCTTAGTTTTCCCATGTGTAAAATGGGTATGTGAGAATTAAATGGGATTTTCTTTGCAAGATAAGGTACAGCCTCTAAGATCGCTCGTAAAGTTAACTTTGGAGGAGAGACATGCTTCTGGAATAGCGATGTCCTGTCATTATTGGGGATAGTGGGGTCTGGAAACAGAGCAAGTGAGGACTTCTGTGGCCCTTGGAGATCAGCCTTTGACACGGACCACGGTTTCCCAAACTGCGCGGCAGCTGGCACACACTGCTCTGCTGATGAAGCAAGGAAGAGAGTCTGCCTCCTGAGCTGCCCAACTTGAGTTATGTCTCAGCACCACACATCATCTGCCTCCGGCTAAATGTGAAGTCGGCAATAAACAAAGCTTGACCCCTGACTTCAGGGCCCCAATCTGTCTCAGCCCCTTGTTTCCATAGTGATTGTCATCGAGAGATGTCTTGCCACTCACTCATCTGTGGCTTCATGTCCCCGATCCAATTCCTGCCTCCCGCACACACACCCATCATCCGATGAGACACAGGACAGACCCTATAAAGCAGAAAAAGAACTGGGAGGCCAAAGAGCTGGGTCCCTGCCCTGGCTCTTCCACTGCTATTGTGTGACCTTGAACGAGACCCTGCACTTCTGTGAATCTCTGTTTCCTCCTCATTAGGCGACTTCCAAAGGTTATGAGACACTGTGGGAATGAAGGCAGGTCTCTGCTCAGGTCAGAAGGAGCTGCGTTCCTCCTTTCCAGTGAAGCTGCTGTAGCATCTCACTAATCAAGCTGGGCCAGTAACCCTCAGGTCCCAGCCCTCCCAAGGGCTCCACGTCTGCTGGGTCCCCACAGCGGTGATGCTGTCCACGCTCTGTGCAGTTCCCTCCTTTGCTCAGGCTGCTCCTCCCACCTTTGGAATCTTTCGGGCTTTCTCCCCTCTCCCCATGGGTGACCTCCCATCCAGCTTTGAAAACCTGGTCCAGTTGTCTCATGCAACCTTCTTCAACTCCTCTCCTGCCCCCCCAGTCCAAATGCAAACCTCCTTCATTCGTTCCTGGGCCCACCTTTATTACAGCCCTGGTAATGCCCTCTAGGAATGCTGTGTCATGTATTTCCTCAGCCACACACCCATTCCAAGCCTGGGTTGTCCTGTGGTCATGAGGACAACTACACAGCCCTTTTCTGGCTCCAGGTGGGCCCTGCAGGGAGACAGCAGCACTGTCCTGGCACAAGCACCTTCTAATTTCTGGACTTCCCACCAGGCTGCAGCTATTGCAGAACCTCTCTTTTCTGCTGCAAGCATGAGCTCAGGGGCTGCTTCCCTCCAGGACTTTCTCCTGCTCCTTCATTTCTTTATCACTTTTTCTCCACTCTGAGCCAACCTGGGTAGATACAACCACTGCCCTGTGGATTGGCATGTCTCTGGGCCACCACTGCTGCCCAGCTTCTTTGCCCACAGTGGAGAGGATGCTGGGCCAGAGACCCCCAACTCCACCCCAGTCCACTAACCTGGATGTAGCTGCATCTCTAAGTCCAGGGCTGAGAGCACAGGTCTCTCCTGACCCTGCTCTTGGGGTCCCATTGAGGATTAGCTCCCTGGCCTCCAGGGTGCTCCTAAGAATAGAGCGGAAATCCCTTTTAGCTCCTGTGCTATAGGAGGGCAGCCTCCCTTTAATGCCTGTACCCTGTGTGCCACTACTCCGGGTATATCCTGTAGGGCTTCCTTCTGGGATGGGGCAGATCTGTTGCTTTTCTGCCATGAGAGTCTGGTAGGAGAATGACCCGAAGAACACCCTGTCTGCATTGGCTGTGACCATCCTTCCAGCTCAGCCTTGAACCTCTCATTTGGGCTCCCTACAGGGGCGGAGACTCTCCTGGCCCACTGACAGGTGGGGTCGCACCACAGGGGGATTCATCTGTGTTCTTGCAATTAGTGTCCTATGGCAGTTCTCACCCCATGCCCACCACTCTCCACACCCATCCTGAGAGATCTTCTCATACTGCTCACCTGATGCTGCCTCCCCCTGGCCAGGAACTCAAATGTTCTTCATTGCACTTAGAATGAAATCCAAACACCTTGACTGGGCCTTCAAGGCCCTGGGAGATCTAACCCTCCTCTCTCTCTTCAGCCCCACTACACACACCCTCTCATCTGCTCCGGACTCTAGCTGTGCAGGCTTCCTTCCTGTTCTGGGGAGAAGGCTTCTGGGCCCTCACACATGCCCTGCCATGCCCCACCCCCCAACTGTGTCATCATTTACACTTCAGGTCAGATGGCACCCTTTCCACGATTCCCTTGACACCCCAGCCTAGATCAGCCTCCCTGTTGTATTTATTTAAAATACCCAAGGCCTTCACAGTCCTGCCTTGGTTTGCAATGATTTGTGTAAGGTTATTATTTGAGGGATAACTATGTCCCCCAATGGTCTTTAAGCTCTGTGAAGGCAGGAACTATATTCTTGTCAACTGTTTTATCCCTATACTGTGCTTACCACAGTGTATTGTTGCGTTCAGTTTAATGTTTATTGGAAGGAAGGAAGTGGGGTTGGAAGGAGAAGCAGGGAGGGAGGGAGAAGGGTAGGGACTGTGTATTGCTCCCCTCTGTACCTACAGTGCCCACTATTATGCTGGAAAGAGGTTGACATAAGGAGAGGAGGGGCTGGCTGGGTCCAAGGTGACCACTGATTCAGAAAGATACTAGATAGAATTTACCTCTACAAAGACATTGTTGGAGAACCCAGCCACCATTGACCATGCTCTGCCTTTGGGCCTTGACTTGGGGTCCCCCATCCAGAAACTTAGACTTGCTCAACGAGAAGGGGCACTAGATGATACAGATGTTTCAGGGTGAGCCCTCGGGCAACCGTTCTTACAGCCCTGTGATGGCACAGGCTGGAGAACTGGCTTCTCCAGGGAAGCCAGAATGTGTCAGAGGTGCCCACAGAGACCACGGAGTGAACCAGCCTGGCGCGCTCACTGAATGATACATCCTAGAGCCAACTTACTGACTAGGAGAGGGTGGGCGCGGAGTGGAAACCTCATGATCCTTAGAGTCCAGCACGTTGTCCCATCTGATTGCTGGCTGCATGACCTTGTACAAAAACTTAGAGGACAACATCTCTTTCCCAGGGCTGAAGGGAGGGAGTCAGTGACAGACGCATTAGCACACAGGGTAGGCACTTTCCTTCCCTCTCCCTTTCACCTCTGACATCAAGTTCTCAGGATCGCCTCCATTAAATGATTGATACCTTGGTCTTCGTTTGGACTAATGAGGTCCCTGGTCTCCCCATTGGCGACTGACACTACCAGCTTCTCCTAGATGCCCATGGACAGCCCATCTCTGAAGGGGAGTTGCTATGGAGGGGACAGAGCCCTTCTTTCTCTTGAGCCAGAGTCAGAGGGCAACGTTGCTGACCACACCCCTGCCCTGCTGTGGGCAGCGGCAGGGTGACCACCTCTTAAAACCATAGTGCTCTGGCTCCTGCTGCCCGCTCACCATCTCTTTGGCCTTCATCCCAGCCCTGCAGTCCCCAGTGGGTCTCACCAGCTCTGTTGAGTTCACCCAAGTGTAGGAATCCAGCAATCAGAGCCATTTCGTCTCCAGGATCCACGCACCAGAATGGCATTCTCTTGACTCATTCATGCTCTGTTGGCTTTTTGTGGAGGAGGGCCAGGGAATAGGACAAGTTGGATCTGGTTCCAGCCTTTCTCAGCTGAAATGGTTTATGACCTTAAATAGCCTCTTCACTTCTCTGGGCTTCTGTTGTCTCAACTAAAAAACAAGAAAGAGACCAAAGAAAGGAAATTCACTGGGCCCAGAGCCAACAGATACTGCTTCTAGAACGGATTTAATTACCAGTGGGCTGTGCAGCCTTAAGAAGGTGACTTGACCTCTCTGATTCCTTCTTCTGCACAGGACTACTGGGAGGACCAATGACGTAATCATGGTATGACTCTGTACTAATTGTGAGATATTCAACGAACAGGAGGTGTCCTTGGGATATTTAAGAAACCTTCTAGTTCTACCATCTTGTGATAGTGACATCTTGTGACAGAATAAGACACCCTTTCTATAAGGGGGAGCTAGTAGGAGCTGGGCAGGGTGCAAAGCCCTCACCAGTTAAGTGGATTGTCTTCAGGACCCCAGTGAGCCTCGGGGGCATCAGGGAGAGGTGGGGTGAGCCAGAAGACAGATGGGGCGGGGGAGGCCTCAGCTGAGGAAGGTGACAGAGACTCTGCCCCCGTCCCAGCTGGTCCAGGTGTGGGGGACACCACCAGCTTCTTCCCTTCCTGGCCTCCAGCCCCTGAAGCACAATGAAGGCCCATCTTCTCTCTTCTCCCCTTTTAGGGCAGCCTTCCAGACTCCCACACCTTGGCGGTAGCACAAGAAGGAAAATATTTATAGGATTCAGCACAGCACGGGAAGCCCCAGGCAGATATTTTAAATTCAGATAGCTCAGGAAACCCATCCGCCTGGGGGTCTATTCAAACTAGGCCAAACTATTCAAAATAATAAACGTAAAGGCTCTCACTGCTGCTTCCCCAGAGATTTGGGCCAAGCCCAAGGCCGGTTTTCCTAAAAAACTATTTTCTAACAGATCCTTGACTTTCATTCTCCCCAATCACTGGCAAGGCAAGGGAGCCCAGAGAGGGGTGGACTTGCCAGGCCTGAAGGTCAGCATTCTCTCTGCACCATAAAGCTGACTTCTGCTCATCAGTACACAATAAAAGTCCCAAAGGCAGTTTTAGAAAAAAGATCCCTTTATAAGTGAAATATCAGTGGTCTTTGATTTAGAAGAGTGGACGCTCAGAAACACGAATGCCTGACAGCAGGGACGGACTGGTTAGGTCCATCACAGCACCATTGTTAAAACAGTGATTATACAGATGGGAAATTTGGTCAGAACAGTAAGTAGAAAAAAGCAGGAACGACATGGTAGATAGAAGATGACCCCACCGACTCGAAAATACTCTACACAGAAGGAGAAAGGCAAGGAGGTACCCGGAATGTCTTTGGACTACAGAATCACTGGAGATTTTTTTTCTTCTTTTTTTCAACATGCTCCAAATTCTCTGTAATGAGTATATGTTGCATTCTGATGAAAACAAACACTCCATAAGCTTCAGTTGAAAAGAAGGGTTTGCTAGCAGCACGGATGGTTTGGTGGCCAGGGTGCCATCTGGTTAAGAGGTCAAGGAACCAATCTCCCAGAGGCCGCGAGCCAGGGCAGCCCCTCGCTATCCCCCTCAGGCTTCGTGGAGGAGGAGGTGGGAATTAATTGAGCACCAACAGTGTGCCATCTCCTAGGCGAGGCACTTCAAGTGCCCCTTATACACAGTAACCTTAACTAGCTCCATTGTACAGACGTGGAAACCAAGGCTCAGAGGGATATGTTAATGCTTATCTTCTCAAGGCTTTATAGAGTGATGGGGACTGATATGGAGGTGATCTCAGAGTTCGTGCCCTCAGAGGGAGGAAATGAGGCTTAGAGAGGACCAGAACAGTTTTCAAAGTCAACAGTGAGCACCTGGTAGCTTCTCAGTTCCTATCCTGAGGCTGTTCTGCGGGTAATTCACCTGGCCATGTGACTAGGGCTCCTCTGTTCTCCCAGCTCCTAGTGCCTGGCAGTGGCTCACTGGCCTGCCTGACTCAACTCTGGTTTTCCTCCTAGACCCTCTGTAAGCTTTCTCTCTACTTTCCAGGGCCTGCTTTGGGCTGGCAACCTCAGGCCCTGCCTGGTGACTACTTGCAGGGGCCACACTCACAGAACTTCTGGCCAGCACTGTGGAGAACATTCCCAGCACAGGGTGAGGGTCAGTCTCAGAGTCCCTCAGTCTGCTCTCTTTAGCCTGAGGTCCAGGATGCCAGACATTCAAGGCACTGACGCCTGAGACGGGTTCTTTAAGCTTTTTGCCAACCTCCAGAGTCCTAACCCTCTGCCCTCCCTGTTAAGAGACTCTGCTTCGTGTTTGATCACCCCCCCTCTCCTGCTGTTACTCCAGCACCCCACTCAACCCTACCCTTTTACTCAGCTTTTATTCATCCACAGTATTGTCACCTGTGATAGAGGTTTCATTCATGGCCAGTAACATTCTCCGGTTTCATTAAGGTCAGGAGTGTGGGATATTGTCCACCATATCAGTAGGTCGCATGTATTGAACACGTGTGAGGTGCTATTTTTTGGCTGCACGTGTTCCACATGTATTACCTCCTGTAGCCCCACAGTGACCCTCTGGGATGGGGACTCTCGTTCCCCCATTTTACAGATGAGGAGACTGAGGTTCAGGAAGGTGAATGACCTGCACAGGACCACACAGCCTGTGATTGGCAGAGTCCGGTCTTAGCCAGTCTGCTGTACCACCTCCCCAGACACAGGATGCAGCTAAGAACTTAGAGTTTATCTTGAAAGGTCACAGGAAGTGTGGCAGGCAAAGGGTTCTCTGTCCCTTGTGAATTTATTGATTCAATCCCTTTCCTGGCCCCAGAGCACACAGTGGTTAAGAGCACAGGCTCAGAGGTCAGACAGATGTGGCTTCAAATCTCACCTCTGTCTCTTATAAGATGTATGGCCCTGGGGAAAGTTATTTCTATTCTCTAAGCTGTAGTTTTCTGATCTGCAACTTGGGAATACAGTTGTATAGGATGCTGGTAAATTAGATGAGATCATGCATGTGGAGTGCTTAGCACACGCTTGGCAAAGCAGGTGGCTGCATTGGCATTATGGTCAGAGTTGTTTTCATGGTTATGCATTACCACCATTGGCTGTGTTCATTATTAATAAACAATAGCTTTAGCCACGAATGCTCTGACTGGCTTCTACGCCCCATGCTGGGGATGGCAGATGAATTACGCCACGCTGCCTTCGCGCTCCGGGGACGCCAGCCTATATTCTATCTGAAATATAATAGAACCACTCTAATAAAAAATGGGCTTTTCCTGCCCCGTGGAGGTTCGACATTTGAGTGGGTTGAGGATGACTAAGAGTTCGTGGGGCTCGGAAGAAAGGGAAGGGGGAAGTGTGTATACAGGAGTGCCGAGGGGAAGCCCGTGGAGGGCTTGGAGAGGGGCGAGAGGCCTGTGGGGCTGGAGCTTGAAGCTTGTAGGTTCGTGGGGCCCTTGCTGGGATGGCTGATTGGGACCCGGCTGTGATATGCCTCATGCAGCACGCTGCTGGCAAGTCTTTAGGCAACAGGGACCCATTTTCATTTGTGGGTTGGCACCTGCTAGGATCCTTCTATCACTGTTCAGGGTGGGGTGGCGGAGACACTGAATGGCAAGGCTTGCCTGAGAGAATGAGAGGAAGGCTTGAGAAAGAGGAAATGGAAGTGACTCTGTGTGTGTGTGTGTGTGTGTGTGAGAGAGAGAGAGAGAGAGAGAGAGAGAGAGAGAGATGCAGGCCGAGGTGAAAAGTGAGATGATGATTTTGAGCATTGTTGCTGAAGAAGACAGATGAGTAGGTTCTACTTGAAACATCTGTGGGACTCACAGACTGAACTTTCCAGTAGGCAAGTGCAATGGACAGGTTAGCATCTCCTGCTGCAGGATGGCCTCCCTGCATCCCACAGGACGGGTCCCATGGGCCTTCCCTGTGCCCATAGTCCCTGCCCTTGGCACTTGCCTCCATCACAGCCGGATCCTGCTGGGCTTTAGTGCCCTGCGAACTTGTGGCCTTCCTCGGAGACTGTGAGGCCAGGGGCTGTGTCTTCCCCATCATTCTATTGCTAACGTGTAGCACAGCGCCTGGCTCACACGAACACACGAGAAGTTGCTGAAGTAATGAGAAAAAGCATGTTTGAGTTGGGCAGTCAGGAATCAGGCTGGCTGTGGTGAGCTGAGGTTATTCTGGGTGAGCCAGGAGGAGTCCGTAGCTTCAGAGAACTAGCCCCCCCAAGAGTGAGTCACCTAGAGCAATAACGTTTATCAGTCTGACCCTTGGGGTCTGATTCAGGCCGCCCTGCCAACAGTGCTTTCTGGGAAGCTCGGTTTCTGCAGCTCCCATGACCTGAAGGGCTGATCTGGGGAATAGGAATGAGTGGTGCTCAGCGCGGCTGTGGAGCCACAACTAGAACAAGTGTCTGAAAACAGCAACTACGAGGAAGTAAGTAGCTGTTGACCTGAAAGAATCAAGTGCTTTCTGTTGATTGAAACAGACACAAGACTACCAGCTCGGCTGCCTTGGGAGTGGTGAGCTCCTGCTGTCTGGATGAGTCCAAGCAGAGTGGGGGTGCTGTGGAGGGGATGGGGCCCCAGCCTTGTGCAGTGCCATGGCTCTCAGGTCTGTGTCTGGCATCCAAGGGGGGCTGTATTATCGAGAGTCTGTGAAGACAGAAAGTATGCGGGCCAGCAGGCAGGGCCCCTCTCTCCTTTTAACCCTGACATCTGCTTCCACAGGGATGCTCCACAGCACCCCAGAGTGGTCTTGCTGTCTTTGCCCTATTTTCTTCCCCTGATAAGGTGGCCCTCGCTTCTTGGGCTGGGCCAGGTGACTGTGTGTGAGATCCTAGAGGAGGTTACTTTCCAAGTCACCAAGCCAGTATGCCTTTGCCACTCGGTGCAGTCAATGGATCCAATCCCTGCTCTGTCCTGCTAACCTCTCTCCAAGCCCGAGTTAACGAATCTGGAAAACGGCCCAACCCCATTCACCTTGGGGGGCTATTATTGTATGTTCATTAAACAGACATTCACTGGGCACCTAGTGTGTGCCAAGCACTGTGATGGACAGAAGAGACAGAGGCTCCCTGTCTGGAAGAGATGGAAAGTAAACATGCAGCTTAATGTCAGGTAGCAATGAGAGCTTTGCTGAGAATCAGAGCAGAGCGAAGGGATGGAGATTGATTCTAATTGAGATGGGAGGGTGAATCGGGGGTGGCTTCTGATGGGGGTGACTTTCTGGTTCAGAATTAAAAAGAGAGGGAGGAAGGAGAAAAAAGGTTGGTGGGAAAGTGCCCTAGGCAGGGGGAACAGCACTTGCAAAGGCTCTGCCATGGGGTAAGGTTGGCTGTGTTAAAGAGAAGAGAGGCCAGGGAGGCTGGAGCAGGGAGAGGGAGGGCAAGTGCCATAGGAAATGAGGAGGGTAGGAGGGCACCAGCCAGGGCCCTGGGGACCTTGGGGAAGGCATTATGAGAAACCTTTAAAGGGTTCTGAGCAGAGAAATGGCAGAATCTAAGGCTCATCAATATTTCCCTCTCCCTCTGTTCACACAGAGCCTCTGATAACCTCTCTAGCCACAAGTGACCCTAGAGCAATGTCGCCTGAAAGGAACACAGTGCAAGTCACAAGTGTACTTTTAAATATTCCAGTAGTCATATTGAACAAAACAAAAGGGGTGAAATTAATTTCTATACTATATTTTGTCTCATCCTGTATATCCAAAAACATTTAAACATGCAATGACTATAAGGATATTAATGGGATATTTCACCTTTTTTTTTTTTTTATGCTAAGTCTTAAATATCTGGTACATATCTTACACTCACAGCACATCTCAGTTCAGACTGGCCATGTTTTGAATGTCCAGTAGCCACATGTGGGACATTGGGCTGCTCTGCACGGGGACCTGGGTGGAGGGAGGGAGAGGAGGAGCCCATTCTGGGTCCCCAAGGGAAGGTGGTCTTGGCATTGATCCCTGCCTGTTCCAGGACAGCCTGCCTGCCTGGCTCAGCTCCTTGGGGGAGTAGAGAGGACATAAATTGAGCCCGACAGACCCAGCATGACTTGTGTCTAATCGGTTCTGAGACTTTAATAAAGTGCCTTTTAAAGGTCTGCGGGAATCAGTGCCAGCATCGCTTTCTTCGGGGAACCGTTGAGAGTGCTGAATGGCGATGGTTCCCGTGCCCTTCTGAGCAGGCCCACTCCCAGCCTTTCCTTCTGCAGCTGGCGAAGACTGGCTTACGTTCAGAGGTGCCTCCTGGTTAATGCGGAACAATTCACGGGAGTGTTTCTTTCCCCAAACTGTACCTGCAGGCTGGCTGGTGGCTCGTGGGAACCTAAGGACTCTCCTGATGGACAACACAGAACGAGACTCTGAGAGGCTGGTGTCAGCTCCCCGGGAGAGCCTGCTGGGGTGCAGGGGTTCTCTGCTTTGCCATGGTGGGCTTCCTAGAGCTCTGCCAGCCCTCCTGGGCATCATGCCAGAGGAAGAGATGTTCAGCAAAAATGGAGAGGACAGCTGAGTAAACGGGAGCTGCAAAAGCAGCCAGTCAGGGGTCAGGACTGGCCGGTGGGTAGTGAGAGAAGGAACTAGCGGTGCTTCCCAATACTTGAACTTTACTGCCCATGGGGATAGTGATGCTTCTTTTCACAGTAAACTGGACTTTGCTTCTCACAGCATTTTGCACACTTAGGCAGAGGTGGTGGTTCGGGGGCTGTGGTCCCAGCCCCTGTCCTGCCACCTGGAGATCCTAGGGGATCAATATCTTAGCCCAGTGAGAGATCGGGTAGAAAATGCCGAAGCACACTGAGCCAGAGTTGTGCAGGAAGGCCTGGTATACAAGCTACAGGTGGATTTCTGGAACTATTTATGGAAAGCTTGACATGTGCTGTGACATCCATCTTATTATGGCTGTTGGGACTCAAATGAAATACGAAAGGAACCAGGGCAGACAACTCCTTCCCAATAAATCCGGAGATATGACAAATGCTGGGAAAACTTACAAGTGAAAGAATCCAGTCTTCACTGCTGTGGGAATGAAGAAAGGATTTCTGACAAACTCACAACCTCTGTTATTTAACAGAATGCAGACTTCGGTTATTATTACTTGGTGCATGCTCTCTTAACTAGACTGCAGAGTAGTAGAAGGCTTGAAACAAAAAGTTGGTCACATCCGATCAGAGCCCAGGTGTCGTGGGCTCTGATCGGATGGTCTGAGTTTCATGCTACCATGAAGCCCATGTCAACTGCTGGCTTCTTGGGGATGGAGATGGAGGGAGAGCCAGCCTCCCCCTGCTGCCTTTAACTCCTTACGACCCAGAGCCTCTCTGTGGTTGTGCTCAGAGGCTCCCATCCCTTGGCTGTTGTGATTTTGTGAAGTCTTTTATTCTACTTTAATTTTTTACTTCCCAGCCTTTGTAATAATATAAGCAGCAGCCCCCGCCCCCCCACCCCCCCCCCCCACACACACACTAAGCTGAAGCTATTTTAGGCTCAGGTGAAGGAAATGCTTTGCACAGCAGGCAGTCAACCTAGAGCTGGGTGCACAGTGAATCATTTACAAGGCAGGAAGGTGCAGTCCGGGTGCCTCCTCCCTGGGCAAAGCTGCCTGGGTAGAGGGCACTTGCTGCCCTCCAGGATCTTGACCCCCAGGGCTGCAGCCAGAGGAAGCTGCTGAGCTGACCCTGCAGCAGGATCTTCTGCTCCCAGCCCCGGAGCTGTGTCCTTGCCTTTGCCTAAGTGGGGATCTCAGCAGGGAAGCCACCACTCTGAAACCCTCCAGAGCCCCAGAAGGTGATGAATGTAAATGCAATCGAGGGCTACTTTTGTGAACATTGAATTAACTGTAGAAAATTAACTAAATGAGGTTGGTGAGTGAAATGTAAATGAGCCCGAGCTCAGCAAGAGTCAGGGAAAGGTTCACAGTGGGAGACAGAGTCAAGTAGGAGGCTGGGAACTTGGGAGTGAGCAATAGGCTAATGTATAAAGCCTTGTAAACAGCTTGCTGAGGATCCTGAAGGGCAGGTGAGGGAAGGGCCTGGATGTGAAGAGGGGAATGAGGGAAGAAATGGAACACTGCAGTTTCTGAGAACCCAGTGAGGGTCCGTGAGAGGCAGGGATTCACTTACAGAGCAGTTTAGGTCCCAGGAACCCAAGCACCTACCTTGTGCACCCTTGTTTAAGACAGTTCTGTTTGTTGCAAGGAACAGAGGTTCAGGTTGGCTTGAGTAAAAGTGTGGGAGTGGCAGTTTGTGATAAAGATACGCAGAGAGCGGAGGAAAATTTTCATGTCAATCTAAGAACAGCATCTGAGTGCGGCCACATCTGGAAGAAACTGGGGCCAAGAAGAGGACAGGAAGTGGGGCCCCGGGCACCAGTCCCTCAGTCTCACCGCTCTCCTGGAGTCACCTCTCCTTTCTAGGAATCCGCTCTGTTTTCTAATTTGCATCAACTGACTCTCCATACTCAAATCTCCTGCATCCCCATAACCCTAGCTCATCGCAGCCGCTCATTCCCTGCCCTCTCTCAGGAGCCTGGAGCCTGTTGCTCTACTTTTCCAAGAAAGGGACCTGACAGTCAGAATTCATCTTTTGAAGTGAGGCTCAAAGCTGTTTCCTGTGCAGTCTGTGATTTGTCTGCCCTTGGGCCAGGTGTTCAGCCCAGGCCAATCAGAGGGTGAAGGAGGTGTCATGTCATATAGAACATAGTTATGTAGTATGTGAAAAGACATGTGGATCATCTTAGAACCGTGATTCCACAAGGGTGAGAAACACCTCAGAGCTGGGCTGTCCTGCCATCACCAAGCTTCTGGTGAGCTCCTGGCCCCATGGGGGTGCCCAGACTCTCGCTGAGCATCCTCACTGCACCCGGCCACTGTTGCTGGGGAGAAAGGGGTGTACTCCTCCAGAATGTCAGGCCAGAACACCAGAAGGGAACCCGGGAAAGGGTTGCCAGTGGGCATGCAGGCATGGGCATCTCTGACATAGCACAGGTTTCCACGAAAACGGGCCAAGTTATTCTGCCTCTGACACACAAGAATGTGGCTTTTCACAGTTGGCAGGAGGAAAGAAAATAGACCAAGACATCGAAATGCTTCCCAGGGAGGCTCTTCTCCCATATGTTTTTCTTAAACCTTTGGTGCCTCCTACTGTTTGCCTGCTGTCACTCACTAGCGGTTGACAAATGAATCCACAATTAGCTAAATTAGCAGATAAATATTATCAAGCAGCTGATAACTCGTGCTTGGATTTGCTGTCTTGTTGGTGTGTGAGTCAGCCCATGTGTTAATGGCTGTGATTTGACATGGTTTATGCAAAATGTAGTCACATCAAACTAATGGCATTTTCTCTGAGTCCCAGGGATGGGAAGGGGGGGGTTAGGAATAAAAGCTATGGAGTTAATTTAACTTTCTGGATTGACTCACTGATTCCCAACTTGCGCAGTGACATTGGACAAGTGACTTAATCTCTCTGGGCCTTAATTTGTTCATCTGTGAAATGGTAATAAATAGTAGCACTGATTCTTCCTCAAGCGTTTCTGTGAGGATTGAGTGAGCAATGCTGTGTGAAGCACTTAGCACAGTGCTTAAAACTAAGAATAGGAATGACTTACATTAGTATTTTTACAGATCTCAAGTAAATTAAATAATATTGTTGCTTCTGCAAAGAAGACAAAAACTTTCAGATACTTTATCACCTAAACATGACTGAGGACCCCTAACTTAGAATATCATCTATGGGGCTCCCAAAATGTCATTGCATGTGATCAACCAATCTTAAAATATGTTTTTTCCCTATTTAGATAATAATAATATTGGAATTTTAGTCTCAAGACTGTCCACATTTGGGGGCACACAAACATTTTGAGACTTCTTAAGATCCTTTAATATAGATATAGGTCATATCTTCAGCACTCTGAACTCCAGGAAGGCACCCACACAGCATCAGGTGGGGTGGGGGTGGGGGTGGGAGAAACAGGAGTAAGTGTTGTCAGTGGACCACAGCCTCCATGCCAGGGATTCAGGATGGGCCAGGACAGCTCAGACCATGGGAGGGCATCAGGCCAGTTCCCTGGATTTGGAGGAAGCACAGATGGATGAATCCTGGGCCATGGGAGCACAGCTACACCAGCCACAAGAGTGACATGGTGCCGGCCCCAGAACATGGAACTGGGAGTCCCCAAGCCAGAGTGTCTAAGGTGAGGAAGAGCCTCAGAGACTGGGTTTGGGCTGGGCTGCAGATGAGGAAGAGGAAGGCTACTGTGACCCAATTGGACAAGCCCAATTCCTGTTCCACAGTCTTGGATACAGAGTGTCTGTGGCCTTCTCCTTTGTTCCATATACCAGAGGTAGGGACTCGAGGATTTGGATGCGATGGTGCAGTGGTGGCTGGGTTTCCAGCTGCCCCCTGGAGGAGAGGAAGGGAGTGGCACGTGTGCAGTGTGATGCTGCATTAGGTGCCCCCCTCCTTGCCCTCACACAGTCTCTAGTGCAAGCTGGCATGGCAGTATGCCCACCACCCTTCTACAGATGACGAACTGGTATTGGAAGGGTTAAGGAGCCAGGCGAGGACCACACAGCTGGGCTTGAATTCAGGTCATTGCCTCCAAACTCTTTGCTGCTACACTGAGCTTGGTTTCTGGAAAGTTCTGAGGCATCAGCCCTGTAGCAAGTGAGCAGAGAAGCAGGGAAGGTAAGCGAGTCCCCAGTGCAATGACAGTAAATTCTCCTACTTGACTCAGAGGTCAGGGGGCGCCAGCTGAGGAGGGGTTGTTGTGACATGTGTCTGCATGGTTGTCACAAAGCTGTCCCTTCCTTCACTGACCCTCTTTCCCTTGCAGGGTCTGAGCTCCAGTTGAGGGTAACTTAGAACGATAGGGTGTTTGCTGGGGCCCGAGGCAGAGGCAGCAGGGAATTGAACAGCCTGAGAGAGTGGGCAGCTTCAGCCAAGCACAGAGGCCCACCTGGTGCTTGTGTCCCCTCGATGCTCCCTGCAGGTCAGCAGCCCTGCCTGGACCACATCAAAGAACCTTCTGAGAAGGCCAGAGAAGGTTATGGAAGCAAAGATCACAGCAGTCTCCTCAACCCTCCCATTCGCACTAGGCGAGTTCCTAGACACGTTCGAGGAACAGAATTTTGGCAAGTGGAAATTGGACTTTAAGTGCTCTGGAGAGGCTCCCAATTAAAGGAAGTGCATGGCGAATCCTTCTGTGGCATGACAGCGACTCCCACGCCTTCTGATTTATCCGCTCTGCGATGCTGAGATTTGTCTGTGCGGTTCCAGCTACATTGTGAGGACGCTAAGCGCTCTGCTCCAAATGCCATCCCGAACTAATGGGAAGCAGACGCGGCTCCTGCTCCAACCAGCAGAGCTAAAGGAGCCAGCGTGTGGGCAAGCCTGGCCCAGGAGCTGGGGGGAGCTGGGGAGCCCACAGCCAGCAGTTCTTCACTGCTCTATGCAGGAGGCAGGTAGTAAATGGTGACCACTGCCATTTAGCAAGGGCATTTCAGGCCAGACCCTGTGAGAGGCATTTATAAATATGCTCTCTCATTTGTCCCACATGCCTGTAACTCAGGTGTGTAACAGATGAAGAAACAGAGATCTAGGAATGATGGGGAAGGGGAGAGAGGGCCTGGGACCTGCTCAAGGTCACACCACAGGTGGTAGTGAAGCTGGGAGGCTCTGGACCGATGAGGGGTAGATGTTTCCAGACCTCTCTGCAGCTCTGGGAAAAGCCTGAGCACCAATCCACTTTGTCATTTTCTGCATTGCTCTTGGGTGGTAGGAGGCAGAGAGGTGCTGCTTCAGGTGGGATGGAGGCAGAGCATTTGAGACTGTTCACGTCCCTCTCTCTCCTGTGAAAGTTCCCTGTAATTAGCTTGGTTTGAGCCGTTTATCTTGCAGACTCCCCGTTTTGTCAGAGATATATGCCGGGCCATCAGGACTGATCATGCTGTGGCAATGATTCCCCATCCAAACTCCAAAGCCCATTTTGCACAAGGGTCTTTAGGATAATTAAAAGCAACTCCATCATCTTTCCTCCCTAAATACTAAAGTGTTTCCCAAATGAGCCAGCAGCAGGCCTTCTGCTGGGAACTTTCCATATACATCCTTCCTCCAGTCCACTGTCCCAATCCTGCCCAAGACCATTTCCTCAGGAAGCCTCACCTGCCTGCCATCCCGCCCAGCTCCTTCTGCCTGGCAGCTCCTTGAGCAGGTATAGTCTGTACCCCTGACTTGGCACTTCTTATACATTGTCCCATCCCCTAACCATATTATATCTCCTACAGACACTACTAATGATGATGATTAATATATTAATATTATCATCAATATCATTTTATCATTCAGTAGGTACTAGGTATCATGCTAGGCCTCTGCTTGAATATTTTATTTAATCTTCACATCAATATATCTAGGCAGACACTATTACACTCATTTTACAGATGAGACTAAGAGAAGTTAAGAAACTTGCCCAAAGTTACATAGCTAGTAGATAGAAGAGTCTAGACTCCAACCTGGGTCTTTCTGACTTCACACTATCAACTATAACGCTTCCCTCCCCTCTGCGGGGAGTGCTGTCATATTTCACAGCATAGTGAACATGGGATGCAGCTAATTAAATAAGTAATAAATGCACAAAATAACATTAGTTGACATTCACTGAGGACTTGCATTAGGTGAGGCACTGCTGTGAGTTCACTGAATCCTTCCATGAACTTTATGAGTTAGGGACACAGTCCTTTGGCTTTTAAAGACTGGACATCTAGGACTAAGACAAAAGCTGATCACTGGATATTCTTCAGGGTCCCTGGCAATGTGTAAGATGACACCAGAGTCTGGGGGATGATGGTGTATGGTGGGGGGCACCTGGAGACCCCAAGACATCCCTTTCCCTCAGCACCTGTATCAGGACAACCAAGATGCCTTTAACAAGATGCCTCCAGCTCAGAGCACTAGTTTTAATGGCTGGTGAACAGCTGTGTGATTTGGGGGCTTCACAGCTGCCCTTCTACATCCTGATCTGCTCATGACCCTGCTATCTCAGGAATTAGGCCCAGGCAGGAATCCGGATCCTGAGAAATCATAGGCCAGGCTGATGCCTTCCTAAGACCACCTGGATCCATATCTGCACCTTATTTGCAACTCTGGAAGGAAACCAGGGTCTTGGCTGAAGGTCTGAAATGACCTACAATTTCTCCCTCTTCTACCTCCTGCATTCATATTACCCAGGAACCCAGATGGCCAACCCCCAGCCCCAGCCTTCTCAGAAATCCTGATGAGCTGATGGTGATTATGGCACATCCCCACCCCACTTCATGGCCTCACAAAGTAGCAGGGACGATGGACTATCCATCACGTACACTGGACTGGCCCTTACTGGCACCCAGGGCCCCGGTCTAACTCACAACTGATGTCCTAGGATCCTTCAGGAACTCCAGGGAGACCAGGTCCTTTCCAGCATGACTCATGTGTAATAGCACCTCCCAGCGTGTTTGCTGTAATGTCAGCTTCTCCAAGTTAAGCTCTGATTCCCAATACAGGCTTTGGAAATGAAACACCATGCCTTAATCTCATAGTCAGTGAAGATTTATTCTCTTCTTCCTTCTAGGAAATCATTAATGGGCAGTGGTTTCTAACGATTTCACTTTTGTTTGTTTGTTTGTTTGATTTCTCCCAATCCAGTTTTCCTCCAAGCTAATAGTTAATAATCCATAAGCAAGTTAAAATGAGCCTGAAGATTTATTTAAAAGAACCTGTGGGAAATCTTTTAAATTTTTTCTTTCAGTAAAGAATTCTTTAGTGCAAAAGAACTGGCTCTGTATAGGTAAATGCATACTCAGCACATTGAGAAATACTTTCCAGTGGTTGGTGATGCAAAGAGAAATAAAAGCCCCTTCCCTTAAAGCATTTGCAATCTAATTGGGCAGATAAGTTACTTACATAAATACTTCCCCCCGCCCCCCAAAAATGGAAAATGCAAGATAGAGGTTTATATAAGGTGCTTTGGGAGATAAGGGGAGGAAAAGATTACAACTGACTATGGTAACAGGCAAAAGATTTATAGGATGGATCATTCGAGAAAGGCTATAAAGGATGCATGAGGTTTGGCGAAGCAGAGTTGGGGGGAAAAGTATTCCAGGCAAGGAAACAGCATAAGACAAGTCAAGGAGGTGGGAGAACATGGAATTATGTGTAGTTCAACCGGGTTTATGGAGAAGGCACAATAAAGCAAATTAAAATTGGGAAGACGAATTGGGAGTGAATGAAGAAAGCACCATTCACCACTTGGAGTGTGTGCGTGTGTGTGTGTGTGTGTGTGCATGCCCACACACCAGGCCCTAGAGGTCAGGGCCTATATCCATGTTAATTTTGTCTTCCTCGCAATGCCTAACACAGAGCCTGACACGGAGGAGATGCTGTGGTCAATGTTTGTTGAATTACGTTTATTGCATTCAAAAGATCATAGGCAATTAAAGAAGTTTTGGGGAGAAGAGAAGGTTAATTATGAGGGCCTTAGTATTACCAAGATTTATTCCTACAGCTACTGGGGTCTGAGAGATCTTTAAGAGGCTGCTCGGTAGGTCACTAGGATGACCCCCCATTCCCAGCCCCAGGGGTGGCAGGAATTGGAGGGGTGGTCTATGGAACAGAGAGAAGGTGGGGGGCTGTTCAGAGGTATGAAAGGAAGAGGCAGGACGTGGAAACTTCCTGGGAGCTAAGGGCAGGAAGGAGGGGCAATGACTTCAAGGTCCCAGCCCTCAAGGCCTGGGAGAAAAGGGAGGTAATTAGCAAAAGAGCGAAAGTCAAGAGGAGCGAGCGAGGAATTGAGAGTTGGGGAGAAGAAACAGTGTGTGTGACATTCAAGGCTCGCCAGGCTTGGGACACCCAGGAGGATGGTGTCCGGCATGTAGTGGGGAAAGCAAAGCTGAAGCCCCAGAGGAGAAAGGATCACAACGCAGGATAGAAGGTCCCCAGATCAGAACTTTGGAAAATACCCCCATTTTGGAGGTGGGAGAGGAGTCGGAAAACATGTGATTAGAAAGGCTGGAGGAGAAACTCAAAAAGTATAAGTCAAGAGGAGCCACAAGGAGCGAGGTAATGAAGCAAGTGCTGGCCAGCAGTGGGTGGTGCTCAGGGCAGAGATGGATGACACAGTGGGGACATCTGCCGCCACCATCTTCCCACAGCATCCAAAGAACTGCTGCCATTTCTTCAGAAGCCACTACGTGCACTCCACACAGTAGCCCCATGTCCAGGTGAAGAAACTGAGGCTGAGAAAAGTAGAGTAACTTGTGCAGGTGCAGGAGCTTGACCTGAACCTGCGGTGCTCTAGCTCCCAAGCGAGGGCTCTGGGCCATGCTCAGAAGGGCAACGGAAAAGAGAGGCCATGGATTTCGGTGCCTCAGGAGCCACCGATGCCCATATTAGATTTCTCTGTCAGTTGGGACTCTTTCTGCTGTAAGTAGCATAAATACCAACAAACTGGCTTAAGCAAAAAAGGCTCAGTTCACTGAAATAGCCAGTGGAGAGGAACATTATCAGGAGTGACAAGATTTAGGGGTTTGAATGATGTCACCAGGATCAGATTATTCCTCTGTCTTCTCTAGGTCCCTTTCCAACCAGGCTCTCCCCTTGTGATGGCAACTAGTTACCAGCAGCTTGAGGCCTTCTCTCAGATCTAAATCCAAGAGCAAAGAGAAGGAGCTCCCTCTCAGCAGTCCCAGAAAAGGTCTTACGTGCCCATCCCTTAACAATCACGGATTGGGTCAAGCCAAGACCATATGCTTCACCCTCGAGGGAGGTATATGGATGACCGGGCAGATCTCATAAGTCGAGAGTGGGAAAGGAAGTGATTTTTCAGGAGGAGAATTGGGGTGTGATTACCAGAAGAAGGGCGAACAGGTGCTGGGGGGAGTGGCAGAAACCGTAGGTGTTTACTGCACTGACCTTTGGCGAAAGGGTTTCAGTAGAGTGGTGAGAGGACGGCCGGCACTGGGACAGTTAAGAATCGAGTGTGTGGTTAAGATCTAAGAGATGTTCATTTGAAAAACTTGAAAAGCAGAAAAGTGGGATGTATCTGGAGGAGAAATGGGAAAATGTCATCTTGAATGTAGATAAATCTGAGCATGTTTGTAGGCTGAGAAGACCCCACAGTGAGGAGGAAGACATTGAAGATGTAAGAGACACCAGGACAATAATTGAAGGTCTGCTCTCCAGGCAGAGGCAGGAGGGGGTAGAAGCAGCGCAGAGGCAGCCCTAGAGAGGAATGGGGCCCATTCATGCTTCGGGGAGGGGAGGGGAGGAGAGGGGAGGGGAGGGGAGGGGAGGGGAGGGGAGGGGAGGGGAGGGGAGGGGAGGGGAGGGGCAGGAGGGGAGACTAACGCAGAAGAGCACTGGGAAGCTCGTGGTGAATGACAGGCTTCCTTAACACAAGGCGCGCCTGTAAACGCCCATGTCTCCTCCATCAGAGGTCTTAGCTTTGTGCAGCTGTTGGTCTTGTCACTGAACATTCATACAAACCATTCCCCATGAAACGTGGCGGTTTCTCCTAATCCTTCAAAGGAAATGGAACCACTTGATTTCATTGCTGATGCCCTTGACATCTGGCCGGTGGCGGTGAGGGCAGAGCACTGGCCACCCGTGCATTGCTCACATGCGCCAGCTGTCTCCTGCTAACCCTCCTGGTTGGGTTAAGGCAGCCACAGCAGATCACATGGAAAGTTATAACCATGATGGCTCATGCCCTCTGAAAGTGCTTATTCCTAGGATAAGGAAAGGACAACACAAACCTATGGGCATTCTTGTTGCTTGGTCAATTATGACTACTTGATAAGCATTTATCTGCCCATGGCCATGTCCCAGACAGCTCAGGAAACCACAGCTTCCCCCCCCCCCAAGTTTGCTCAAAATCTCAGCAGTGCAAGGCATCTTGATATCCTTGGAAAATGAAAGTGTCCAGGTGCCCATCAGTAGATGAGCAGATAATAAAGCTGTGGGACATTCACACAATGGAATACTACTCGGGCATAAAAAAGAAGGGAATCTTACCCTTTGTGACAGCCTGGAGGACCTGGAGAGTATTATGCTAAGTGAAATAAGCCAGTCAGAGAAAGACAAGTACCACATGATCTCACTTATATGTGGAATCTAATGAACAAAATAAACTAACAAACAAAATAGAACCAGACTCATAGATACAGAGAACTGACTGATAGCTGTCAGAAGGGAGGGGCTTTGGAGGGCTGAATGAAAAAGGTGAAGGGGTTAAGCAAACAAACAAACAAACAGACCCCATAGACACAGACAATTGTGTGGTGATGACCAGAGGGAAAGGCGGGTGGGGAAGGTAGGAGACAGTAAAGGGGGGATAAATGGTGATGGAAGGAGACTTGACTTGGTTGGGGTGGTGAGCACACAATACAATGTCCAGATGATGTATTATAGAACTGTACCCCTGAAACCTATATAATTTTACTCACCAGTGTCACCCCAATAAATTCAATAAAACATGCACACAGAATAAATCAATCAAGTGTTTTGGAGTCAGACTGGCTCGGTTTGAATGCTGACTGCTGTGTCTGTGTAACCTTAGGCCATTGACTTCAGCCCTCTGGGTGCACTGGATAACCTTTATAGGCCACCCCATATGGTGTTGCTCCAGATGTCCCTTGTTCTAAGCCACTTTTTTTTTTATCCTAACCTGGGGATATATTTTTCCATTGATTTTTAGAGAGAGAATGGAAAGGAGGGAAGAAGGGGAGAGAGAGAGGGAGAAACATCACTGCCATATCAATCGTTTGCCTCCCGCATGCGCCCCGACCGGGGCCGGGGATTGAACCTGCAACTGATGTACATGCCCTTGACCGGGAATCAAACCCTAGAGCGTTCAGTCTGCCAGCTGACGCTCTAACCACTGAGAAAACCAGCCATGACTCAACCACTTGTTTTACTTCCACCTCTGTTGGACCTGCAGAGGCTCTGGCCTCTCCACTGGCTGCCAATAGAAGTTGAATACATAACTGGGAAGGGTGGAGGGGCTAACACCCCACGGGTCTGACTTTGAGTAATAAGATACAGGAGACCACAAAAAGCCATCCAGTAAACTGGTTGCTCATCCCGCCCACATGTAGAGGTCACTTATAGCTTCTCCTGATCAGTCCTGTGTGATGCAGCTACCAGCTGTGTTTCCTTGCCAGGTCGTGGCCAGCTCGGCTGTGCACCTCCTTGGAACTGCCTCCCTTCCCCTTCCCCTTCCCCTTCCCCTTCCCCTTCCCCTTCCCCTTCCCCTTCCCCTTCCCCTTCCCCTTCCCCTTCCCCTCCCCCTCCCCCTCCCCCTCCCCCTCCCCCTCCCCCTCCCCCCCTCCCCCCTTCTCCTTCATCCATGCCTCCCTGGGACTGTGCTCCCCACCCAGTAAAGCGATCGCCGATAAGCTGTGGCTCTGGCTCTGTTCTCTAGAGAACCCAACCCAGTCTCTGAACTTTAGTTTCCTTATTTATAAAACTGAGTCAATGATATATATCTCACAGGATTGTTGGTGGGATTAAATGAGATCACATGTATTAAACACCTAGCCTAGAGTGGCCCAGTGTGGGTACTCAATAAATATGGAAAGTGCCATTATCAGCAATTAAAACATGATGAGAAGTTGCTATTTGGGGGGGTGTCTGATCTATGCCTAACATTTAATCATTTTATTTATATCATGTTTGACAGCAAAAGCATCGTAAGGATGGAGAATAAGACTAAGTGCATTTTTTATGATAAATATGAAGAGGGATCCACACGCACCTATTTGGAGTCTTATCTAATAATTGAGAAGGAAGGAGATGATGTTTCAGATTTGATACATAGATAGAATTTGCTAGATTGGGCTGGTGATAAGAATGTCCTATGTTCATTTCATCATAAAAAAGACGCAGGAGGATCAGCGTGAGTAAAAGGGTGGTCTTTGCTCGTTTTGATGCTGTGATAAACAGAATAGCAGGAGGTAAGAAGAAAAGTCCCTTGGTGAAGAATTTAGCTTAAAAATAAATTGTGTTTTATTAGTCACAACATGGGGCTTGCTGTAAGATAACACGACAATTTTATATTAAGCCATTTTGGTTAAAAATTATGTTAAAGTTGCATTGTTGCCTACGCAGAAGACATTTTGAGAAAATGAGAATAATAGTTAACATTTATTGAGAACTTACTACTGCCAGGTGCTGTGCTAAGCTCTTTACAGCTATCTCATTTCACTCCTCTAAAACCCTAAAGGTGCCAAGTCATCTTGGATCCCCGACAAGTCCAAATAAAGAAGCTGAGAAATTGTGAGAATTGGCACCAAAAAAAAAGCGGGGGGGGGGGGGAACATTTTTGATTAGAAAAGTGGTAACGCTAGAAGTGCTACTGGAAGGCAGAGGAATTAGAATGGAATTTAAAAAGTCCTGCTGACAGTCAGTATTCCTCTGGGCAGCTGCCTTTAAACAGAGGTTCCCACACTGTGCTCTGAGGACCCTGATGGGAGGACCGAAGTCCGGGGGGTGTAGCTGGTGCTCCAGACTTCCCACCTCTGATTTCAGTAAAGAAATATGTGCTCAGGAATTTAGCGTCACGGAATTCCATATGAAGTGTTATTGGAACACAGGGTTCCAGGGCTTTCAGTGTTGGAAGTGATGAGCATGGCGTGGTAGTCCACTGCTCAGCATAAATCTTGGCCAGCCTGAGGATACCTCAGCCCTGGTGCAGGTGAGTGATTCACTGCACATGCCAAGGGCAAGGTGAGCGCACCCGAAGGGCTGGTCTGCTGTGGGCCGACTGCAGCCTGTAGCCCCGCCCCCAGTATCTGTTCTAGTTCCCTCTAGGCCCCCGGAGTTTTAGGCAGGCACATGGTCTGCTGCATACATTAAGGCTGCATTCCTCCGCCACCTTTTGTACACAGGGATGGCTGTGTGCCTAGATCTGGCCAATGGGATGTAAACAGAAGGCTTCCAGAAGCTGCTCCCTTCCCCCACCCCCTTCATCCTGCTTCTTAGGACACTGGAGCAATGGCCAGGGCACATCTTGGACCATGAGGACAAGAATGGTGCCCTCGGGATGATGAATAGGAAGCCAGAGGCTGCTTGGTTCCTGAGGACTGGGAGCCAGCGTCCCTCCTGTTTCAACTCCCACAAATTCAGCCAACTGCATTCCAAAGGGATGCTCATTTGTAGATTAGGCAGAGGTTCCTAATCGAAGTGTTTCCCCCTCTCTCTTTGGATGGTGAAGAAAAAGACATCTTCATTCCCTCACTCTCTCCCTCAAAGGGATCCTCCAAGGACTTTTTGCAGCATAAAAACCCAGCCTCACATGAGGAATGATAGCCTGGCCACAGGCACTCACTCTGGGAAACAAGGGCGCCAAGACGCTTCCCGCAGCTGGGCCCTCTCAGCTTCCTGTGGTTTTGCCTGTGGACATGCTTGAAACAGCCTCCACTCTCTCCGCACTTGACACAGTCTCTCTCACCCTCCTAGATCCCATTTCTAAGCCGCCTCCTCCAAGAAGCCTTCCCCAGTGCCCTGAAGCGAAACCCCATATGTTTCTTCATGCTTTTATTGTAGCAACTAGCAAGACAATACAGCTTTCTGTTTCCTCGCCGTTGATTATCCAGTGGTATTTATGGAGTGCCTGCTGCATGCCCCGCTGCGTGCTGACTGCTAGATAGGCGATCATGAGCAAAACAGGTGCTCTGTGCCCTGCCCTCATGGAGGTAACAGTCTGGCGAGAAAGCCAAGCAGTAAAGTGTAATTAAACATTGTGACCAGTTTTCTGAGGGTAAAGAGAATGGGATTCCATGAGAAAGAAGAGCCAGCTCGGGAGGGGTGTTTGCTTGATGGAAGAGGGAGCCAGCTTCCCTTTGATGGAGTAGCTGTCACCCAAAGAATCGGCAGCGAAGAGGCCAGGCAGTGGAGCAGGCGGGTGTGGGTTTTCGCCCTGGCCACACCACTTCTTCTGAGCTGCTGGACTCTGGGCCAGTCCTTGAACCTCTAAGCCTGAGAGGTATGAGCACCTCTCTCATTAAGTCCAGTGCACAGCAATGCCTGGCACAGAGCAGGTGCTCAATCAATGGGATCTCTTGTTATTTTTTAGTGTCTGTCATCTATCTAGAATATGGATGTTCTGAGGGCAGATTCTTCCCCTGTTTCTTTTCGCATCCTGGGCATAGGATATGTAGTTGGCATCCCCAAAAGTTGTTCAAAGAATAACAGCCAACATGTACTGGACCCACCTGTGTGCCAAGCGCCATTCTTAGCACTGCATGGACATTAACTCGTTCAACACGCGCAGCAATTCTATGAGGCTGCTGCTACTATTACCCCTAGTTGACAGATGAAGAATCGGAGACCCAGGGATGGAGCAGCTTGTTGGGGTCACACAGTAAGCAAGTGTAGTAACGGGGCTTCAATCCTAAGCAGCTTGGTTCCAGAACCAGCACATCATGTTGACTCTGCAGCAGATGAAAGAATTCTATCCATCGTTTCAAAGTAATGTAGCCTCCTCTGGTCCATGTCCTCATTAAGGTATAGGCTCGCAAGAGAAATACTAATTTGGGAAATCCATCCCCCCAAATTATAAATTATGTAATAATCATCACCACACTCTCTTGTTAACTGTGGGCGAATGCAGAAGTGAAACAAATAGAATTAAATTCTTTACCTCCCAGTTGTCATTAATGGGACTCTCCTGGGGGCTTCGGGTTACATGGCATGTGTCTGAGCAGCAAGACATCTCTCCTCACACTCATCCAGCACACCCTCTCCTCCCCCAGCTCCCCCCACCCCCCAAAGCCTGTGGGCTCCGCTCCCCATGCTCTGTGGTTCCTCCCTGCCTCTGGCTCCTTCTCTCTTATTAAAACACCTTCACTGGAAGGCATCTGCAAGATGAGAAGAGTGCCTGCCAACTCACCCTGGGAAGCCAAAATGCTTAAATTGCTTCTTTGATTTTCAAAAAAGTATATGTTCTTTGGAATGGAGAGTGGCCTCACCTTGTCCTTGTGGGCCTGCTGTTCTGGGATATTTTGTTAAAAACGACGGGAGAGGATAATGCCGTACATACCCGCAGCTGCTCTTGTTACAGAAATTGTAATAAACTGCCAAGAGTGCAGGCACCACCGCTGTTCTCTTGATTAATGTTTTCCAAGGTGTGGGGATACATCCGCCTTGAGCTGCCATCCCAATTATCCAATTATGTAAGGAGGGCATCGTGGAAGATAGTCGGTGAGAAAAAGCGCAGGCAGCCCCCAGCGGTGCCACGCTCTCCAGGCTCCCATTCCATCGCTGATCTTTTCTGTGACTCAAAGCTGATTCCGAGCCGAGGGAATGACTAAGGGAACAAACAGAGGCCACCAGGTAAGCAGTGGGAACAAGGAAGGAAGGAATGTGGGGCTAGGACGAAAATGACCCAGGACATTTCACTAGAGAATTTCACAGCCTAATAAACGAATACGTATTAATTGAGGTCCTACTAGGTGTTTGACTCTGGGTTAGGTTTTAAGCAAAGGATGGTATATTAAAATCCGAAGGCCTGGTTTCAATTTCTAGTTCCAACCACTCATTAGAGGCAGTGGGGCTCTCTCAGACTCGTTACTTATACTGCGAAATCGAATGACAGATAATGTTTCTTATCGGGGGGGGCGGGGGCAAAAGTAGGTGTACAGTTGTTCATATGGAAAATAATACAATAATTCGTAAATAACGATATAGGAATCAACTCTGCGTTTCACGTGCTCACAACTGTACACCTGCTTTTGCCCCACCCTGTAGTTAGCCAGATGTATGCAGCTGCTAGTAATAGTTACCCATGGAAGCCAACTTCATCACACCAGAACCTGTTGGAAGGATGAGTGGCAGGAATCAAGGAACCAAGGACAGGAAGTACTGCCAGCCTCACGGGGTCCTGGAATCAGAGTCAGATGATATTAGGAGTGGAGTTTGCTATCCTTGCTCTGTCTCTCCATCCTTTATCTCTCCCCCATCTTCTCTCTCTTCTCCTCTCTTTTTGCTGTGTTTCTCTGTGTATTTGCTTAATTCATCTCTCTCCATCTCCTCTGTGTTTCTCGACGGACGTTGTAGAAAATAGATATTCCCACATTGTGCCCTTGGCCCCTAGGTCTGTATCATCACAAGTCCAATAGTCAGTGGAATTTTTGAGTCCAAATTACAAATACCAAAAGAAAGAGAATCTGGTTGGCCCAGCTTTGGTCCAGGTATTGGACAAGACCATGTGGTCTACTAGCCACCCAGTGTGGCTGTGGAGTCAGCGGCTACGAGATGTGAACACGGGCAGGTTTTCTAAGAGGAGATGCCAAGGCAGAGAGTGATGGATGGAAGCACCGAACACTGGGCAGCTGTAAGGAGTGAACAGGATAATGGGAAATTTCATAGTGCCATCCGTGAGAACTCAGTGAGTACTAGCAAAATCTGCTGCAAAGAAGCTTAAAATTCAATGTGAGGGGCAACGTTGATGCACGCACAAGGTGTCTAACACAGCGCCCTGCTGTACTGAGTAGGTGTTATTTTTATATCTATACTCAAGTCTCCAATACAGTGTGCTGGCCGATTGTCAATGTTCAATAAATGCTTGTTGAGCAGAATGAGAAAGCTGCCACTGAGCAAGAACCTACAACTAAAGACAGTGTGGAATTAAACTCTACATCAGGGCACACTCTGAAGACACCGTAGTCATTCAGGAGTGCCATGAAGTGGCTAGTTGACTTTAACAGTTCGTAGAGGACTCATGGAAGAGACAGATTTTCACATTGCCTTGCAGATATACAATCTGGGAAGGCATCAGAAGACAGGAAAGAATTCAAGCCAACAGAACAATGTGAATGGAGACTTAGAGCAGAGCTGACAAGGGCCTGGTAGAGAGGAGTGCCAAGTGGGACCAAACGAGGGAATGAGTGACAGGTCACAGTGAGGAGCAAAATTGGATGGCAGGGAGAGGTCATTTTCATAGACCATTGAGAGGCAGGCAGAGATGATCACATGGGAGGGGCAAGGGGCTCCTTGAAGGCAATCACAAAGTGAGACTGCCAGCTCCTGTCTTCCCCAGTTCTGCTTAGCTGCAGGGTGTAATCCTGCTCAGTGCTTGTGTCAAAGAAAACCAGAGCTTAAGAAGCCCCACTCTTATTAGGAAGAGGTCTGGAGTCAGTCTTGCTGCCTAAGTTGCAGTGTTCTAGTGCCCACTGAGCTGTAGAGCTCTCTCATCTCATCAGTCTTTATGCTTTGAGGGCAGAAAATAGAGCCTCTGCTTCTGGGGTTCCTGACTTCTCCTCCTTCCCCACACCCTGATTCTTAGCCTTTTGGGTTGAGAATTTGATTCCTTGTCTCATTTTAGCCGGCCTCCTCCCCCAAGGACCAGATCTTAGCTCTTTGTACCCAACCCTTGGTGTAGAGGCTACTATATTCTAGACAGAATCTAAAGCCAAGAGAACATCTTCAAGCTGATTAAAAAGAGACTCTGACCAAGGGATCAGACACGCCTGAACATCAGTGAGGCCAATGGCCCCTGGAGAATAAGGGGCCGCCAGCTGTGGCAGTCACTCTATCCATGGCCCCACTCAGTGCCAGATGACCTTCCAGTCCCCAGCAGCCTCCACATTAAGTCCTAACATTGTCTTGAAGCTAAGACCACAGATCCGTTTTCATCTAAATGATGCAAAGTCCTAGAGAACTGTAGAGTGTCCTGTAAGATACCAGCATTCCAGCAGCCCCATAGGACAAGGTCAGTGAGTCCAATAGTCTCAAGGGAGATTGAGTGGTGCACTGTTTTGCCAACAGCATGTTCTAATATACTCCCAGTGAACATGCAGTGAGGCAAGAGTCTTTGTGCCTCCACATTGACCTTATTAAATTACCAACAAGTTTCCTACAAGTAGAGAAGGACCCGTGTTCCACCTCATAACTACCAATTCATCAAGGAACAGAATATAAGAGCCTAAGAACTACCTCCCCTAGGTAGCTCAGAATGTTAGGGGATAAATACTTATCAGCAGTGATGGGAGGCCTTAACTTTACTGGGTGAACTTTTTAGGATATCATAGGTCTCCCAGTTGGGAAGGTATCCCAGGCACCTGACAAGAGATTAGATGTTAGCCTAGTGTCATCCTCTTTTAGGAACATCAGCTCGTGACCACCCTCCCACACCTGTACTGGGTCATTTCCCCATTTGTCTGATGGCAGACTAGCTTCTTTCCCTCCCCCAGCTGGTGGGCACTGGCTTCAGAATACGTCAGGGACAACTTCCTTTCTTCTGTTTACCATCGAGGATGATGGGTGGTTGACTGAATCCTGTATCTACAGGTTCAGACCCCACATTAGCATTTTCCTCTCTCCAGTGCCCCTATTTTACATATTATCTGTCCTTACCCATCTCACATGCACTGAGCACTCCTTATCTGTGTCCGCACACATCTCTGCAGCAAGGAGCTGAGGAGGAGCTTGGATGCAAGAGAGACCATCACATGGGTGAATGAGTAGCTCTAGCCTCTGATGAATGAAAGTTTTCTTGTTGTCTAATATCAAAATTTCTAGTGAGATGGAGAATCAGTCATGGCTGCCCTGGGTCTGAACTAGGACTGGTCTCAGTGTTTATTAGGAACAGTGCCTTCTGAATGCCTTGGTCCATGGTGTAGTAGAAAGAGCAGGGCCTTTGGAGTCATCCCCACATGAGTTCCGGTACCAGCTCTACCACTTAATAGGTAGGAAAATATTTGCCTTCTGGGAATCTTGGTTTCCTCTCCTAAAGCGTAGAATACTAACAGTCACCTCCTGGTGAAAAAAAAACCTCTTAAACTAGATAGCTTAAGAAAATTGCCTGGTGTGTAGAACTACTTAATATAGCTGTTATATTAACAGCTATATGTTTCTTATATAGCCATAAGAAACATCTGTGTCCAGTGATGGGAGACGCTAAGCCTGTGCACATTTGGGGCAATTGCTCTTCTGAAGTTCTCTATTCAACCCAACATTCTCTAACCAACTGAAGACTCCAGGACGGCTTCAGCCCGCTCCTAGGGGGAGAGCATGTGTAGTGATGGCTGCTGCTTCCTACTGCACAGTCATTCCTGCTTGCAAGGACGTTTTTCTGATGAAGTTCCGAGACCCCAAGAAGACACAATAGCACAGTTCCTAAATCACTTTGGGAAGAAGTCAGCATAGTAACTAAGTCCAGAAGGGTAGTAAGGCTTTGGCATCTGAGAGTATCTGTGCCGACGCTTCCCTGGAGGCTGTGGAGTGTTCTGCAGGTGGTTCTAACTCATTGCAGGGAGCCATGCTGCAGGTTTCAAAGGCACCACTCATCAGCCCCAATGTGAGTGGTTCTAATTCATCGCAGGGAGCCATGCTGCAGGTGCCAAAGGCACCACCCATCAGCCCCAGTGTGAGTGGTTCTAATTCATCACAGGGAACCATGCCGCAGGTTCCAAAGGCACCACCCATCAGCCCCAATGTGAGTGGTTCTAACTCATCGCAGGGAGCCATGCCGCAGGTGCCAAAGGCACCACTCATCAGCCCCAATGTAAGAGGATGTGGAAAAGGCTGAATGTGGCTGTCCTTCTTGTGTCTCCCAAGACTCCTTCACTCTCGTTGCCCACAGCTGGCCTCTGACTTAGACCTGTGCTTCTCAACCTTGGCACGATGGTGGGAGTTTTAGAAAACACTGATGCCGCCACTGCCTCAGAAGGGTTGAATCAGAATCTCTGGGGATGGGTCTCAGGGATCTATAGTATTTTTAAAGCTCCCCAGTTGATTCCAAAGTACCGGCAGGTTGGAGAACTGCAGCTTAAGGCCGGTGCTTCTCACATTTTAATACGCATACAAATCACTTAGAGATCTTGTTAAATTGCAGATCCTGATTGAGTAGGCCTGGGGCGAGGCGGAGAGAGCATTTCCGAGATGCTGCGGCTGCTGGTCTGGGAGCAGACTTGAGCAGCAAGGCTCTGCAGCTTTCCTCATCACCGCTGCTCTGATCATTTAAACCCCGCCTGCAGACTCAGCCCTGGGCTCCTTTCTCAGAACCAGCTATGAGCAGGAGAAACCCACTCAGCCTGAGCTCCCGTCCTAAGCTCAGTGCCAAGCCCCTGGCTATGACTCTTACCCATCCACAGCAGGTGCTTTGGAAACTGGAATCTTGTCTCATGTTCATACCCCTGGTTGTATAATTCAGTTTTCTCTTCTGAAATGTCATCATCTACCCCGACTGGGAGCCATAGAACACTTGGAAGCAAATATCAAAACTTGTCCATGTTTAAACAAACTGGGAAATACTGGGCTAACCACATTTGAAATTTGAATGGGTTCCTTTACATAGGATTTATCCGATACACAAATCTGTGTTGTGAAATCGAAAGCATGCAGTGCTGTTCAACCTTATTTGACTACAAAACACTCTATTTGTGGCACACTTAACAGCATTTTGTAGACCCAGTGAGAGAGAAAACCCATTTTAGAAAACGCTACTTTAGATTTATTTCTACAGACTCGAGATAAGCATGGGGATAGATTTGTATGGAGTCCGCTGGTTGGGATTTTCCATCAGCTTGCAAGAAAGGAGAACCCTCCATGGACCATCATAAATTGTCCGCCTGTCTGCAGCCATGAGAGAGAAAGACAGGGCCTGAGAAAAAGATGGTCAAAGGTGCTAATTTTCCATGCTTTGAGAAATATGGGGGATAATTTATATGGCTGCTGGAAAGGAATAAATTGCTGCTGCAGTGTTTATGGCACCGAGGAGAAAGGTTGAAACTAAAATAGTCTTGCAAAGTCAAAGGTCTCGGGAGGCAGACCGATGGAATGGATGCTGCTCTGTCAAGGACATAATTTCCTCTCCATATTTATTATTTCTGAAATATAAAAGATTCCTGGACTAGGGGGGGATGCAAGCAGGGAAGAGGGCTGTCTATGTGCAAGCGTCCCATGCCCAGTGTGACGTTTGTTTCTTCATGTGGATTTGATGTTCATCTCCTGGAAATTGGTGAAATTGTGGGAAATGGCAGCATCTTCACAGTTCTGGATGAACTTCTGCTCTTATGTTCTGTTCCTTGAAGAATTGGGGTCTTAATGTTTTTCCCCCCAAAACATAAGTTCCTAATGAACTCTGACCAGTGGTTGGGAACCCGTTACCCATGGATAGAAAGCCTGAATGGTGACTGTCTTTGTGTTGACTGCCGGAGCCTCTGCTTACTCACTAGACTGAGGCTGGACCACCCTGGTGCCTGCCCCAGCCCTGCATGGGATGCTCATGTCTGGGCCCAGCCATACCTGCTGGCCCAGAGCCGTGAGGTCGGGACTCAGTGTATCATCCCTGCCCGGCACGAAGCTGACGTGGACATTCCTCTTTGTAGCTTTGACATCTACTTTAAAGCAGAGACAACCTCGCAGTTAGGAGCCTGTGGCATTAGCCGAGTGGGGAGGTGTACATTTCAGCGTGCCCCCTGCTTCCCTTTAGCGTAAACTGGATTCTGTGCTATTATGATGAATTTCTTTTCCTTCCAGGTGCTGTGTTGGTTAAGGCTTAGTTGCACTCGATAGAAACAACTCTGGGTGGTTGAAGGGAAAGGAATTTATTACTAGGTCTTAGGTGGCTTACGAAATAATTGATAGGGCTGAAGGAACAAGACAAACTCGCAGTAACGATTCAGTCACACCTCCCACTGCAGTAGATCTGCGCCGCCTCTCCGTGCAGAGCCCGGATTCCAGTTTAGGCCTAGTGCCAGTGCATCTGAGTAAGTGAACCTCAATCACCACCGGGTCCTAGGCACAAGAGGGGCAGGGAGGTGCGGGCGAAGCTTTCCTAGCGTCTGCAGTGCCGGAAGACGCACTCAAAGGAAGTGGGAACAGTAGCAGAGTGTGCACATCTACCCTCCCCGTCACCGGAGTGACAGAGCATAGTCACAATATCATTGTCATTAAACGACTGATGAAACCCATTATAACTGGTTGGCAAACATAGCTCTACTGATTGAAAATGCAGTACCGCCGATTGGAACAAAGCTGCCAAGATGATTTCACAACATCCCAGACCCAGGTCCATATCACTACAACCCCATTTCCCAATATCCATATTTTCTGCACCCTCAACACCCTAGCCCACTAGAATTCTGGAACTTAAGGGGACTCTGGGGATGAGCTTATTCAGATCCCTTATTTTAAGAAGCTTATCACATAGTCTGCTAACTTTCCATTTTCAGACCTGTCTTCCTGGCTGAGATGTGGGTTTGCAGGAACTGTGCCTTAGTATCTTTACATCCTCAGTGCCAAGCTTGATCCCAGGTTTAGGGTGGGTGCTGAATAATCAAAGAAGGGAGGGAGAGGGAGGACGTGGAGACCCACATAGGAGGATTCACCTGCCCCCCACCTACCCCATCGACTTCAGGGAAGAACGAGGTGAGAGGCCAGACACCCTATCTCTGTGTAACGCCTTCCCTTCCCAGGCAGGATACCTGGGGTCAGGATAAAGAGCTACAGCGCTGAAGCTGCTGAAGGGAGTGTCCCTCTTCCAGAGCTTTCTTTCTGTGGCTCTGTGGCTGGTGCAATCCCAGAGATGCTTGCCAAGTTCGGAGGGAGGCCGGCTCGGCAGAGGCACGAGTGAGCCAGAGGGAGGAGTTGATGGTGAAAAAGAGATTCCTCCAAAAAAAGTACAGAGACCAAAGTACAAAACCAGGGACTCTGGCAACCAGAGAGGGGAGGAAAGGGGTCAGCGGGTCAGAGGAACGAAAGAGCAGGCTTGGTCCTGGTGGCACACCTGAGGAGGGATGTCACCCTCGGCTGGATTCTTTCTGGGTTTTGTTGGAGCTAATGCCTAAAAGAGGCACCTAAATTCAAAGAAACCAGCACCTGGGGCCAGGACCCAGGGGCTGTGAGCCAGTCTCCCCGTCTCTCGAGCTTGCTTTGTAGTACTGCCCGCTGTCTGTAGCCCAGCCTGCTTATGGGCACAGGCATGGTGCTCCTGTGTGCAGCCTCCTGCCCACAAGGCAGTGTGAAATGGTTGAACGGGCGCCCCATCCTGTTTCCCTGTGGGCTGTCTTACACCTCACTGGGTATGTAGCGAGCTGTCTGTTAGCGAGCCTTTATTGTACTTTGGGAGGAAGATTGTCTGAAAATAGACAGTCATTGCTGTTCTGAGGTTAAGTACTTTTCGCTAAGCTGATGGGTAATCTAATAGGGATTTTTCTTCACTTGTCCTGAGTCAAAATAATACAATGGGTATTTAGATTTTATTCCCACCCCATCAGTAACAAATAATACACAGTAGGGCATTTATTTTAATGGGCCTGTACAGGCTTACAGTGTTGGGAGGGCACGTGGATGGGGTATTTGCTAGATATATATTCTTAAAACTACATGCTCTGTGGGGGCATGGGAGTCTCAGGAGGCACCCTCTGGAATAATATCCAGAACAAGAGAACAAAACCACTAATAATGTCTCTTCGCTGGCTGGTCCCCGGAGACTCCATCTGGGGGATGAGTGTTGTATTGGCTGCCTTCCTGTACTGGCTGGTAAACACACACTGGCCACTGGCTCCATTCCTCTCCCCTCCATGCTTGAAGAGTGCACTCCAATACTGTTAATGTGTGATGAGGATGGTGGGGAGAGGGGAAAAACTAACTTTGCCGGTGTCTACTGTGTGCTGTGTACCCTGTGTTACCTGAGTTAACTGTTTGAAATGCAGGATAACCCCGGGGAGAAAGGGATTGCCATGCTTGTGTGGCTATTGAAGGAATTAGGCTCCCAGAAGTTAAGGTAGGATACGCTCACCCCCATCAAGTATTACTCATTCAATCACCTGTAAAAGCTGCCTTGTACAGTTGTACCTGTTGTGTGTGGCACAACTCCACAGGGCTCTGTTCATGTAGACACTCTGAACTTTTGAAGTTCTTAATCTGCACAGTTTTATGAAATATATTGATCTCTGGGAGCAGGGAACCAGGAAGATACAATCTTATGTACATAACATGAAGACATCTATACCTAAAGTGCATGTTACAGAAGATCATTGTGATTGAATTTTAAACACAAGCTTCAGGATTTGAAATGTAAGTGATATAAGTTCTCCTACACATTTGACGCTGTGTCTCCCAGGTCCTCTTGTGGAGGAGGGATTCAGACGTCTTCCCCAGAGGTAATCCATGTGGTCACTTTTGAAGTTCTTAATCCACACAGTTTTATGAAATATATTGATTGCTGGGAGCAGGGAACCAGCCTTGTCCTATTGACTTCTGGCTTTTTGCTATAGGCCCTGACTGTCACTCATGTATCGCTCAGATCGATGTAGGGTCTCCCCGTGTGCTTTGTCCATGTCAGACCCTGCTGTCTTCTGGCTTGGTTCTCCCATCTGCCTCGAGGCTCGCTTGGGAGGCCACCCCCACTTTGATTTTCGTTACTCCCACCTTGGTGCTGACAGCTGGCAGCAGTCTTGCCCCATTATGTGGCTAAGCTAGGACGCGCAGAGGTTAAATACTTTGATGGTGCCACCTCTGCCGAAAACCTTTTTGCATCTTCCCTTTGGGGAGTTTCTTTAGAACTTTGAATCTGCTTCTTGTTGCTTCTTCAAACTTGAAACTCTTTGCCTTTGGGGAGTGAATATGAATTTGGGAAACAGACAAAAGCCATTGGAGGAAAGGGTTGAGTTGAGTCAGTAAGAGCAAGATGTGACTCTAAAAATGGAAGCTAATATTCTTGTACGCCGTGTAACCTGTCAACAGTTATGTATTTTCTCCATTTATAATTTGGACAAAATTGAGAGACATTCTACAAAATAACTGACCAACACTAAACAGGATTGCCAAGGTCATGAAAAAATGAGAAGCGGTCACAAATGAGAAGAAACTAAGGAAATATGACAACTAATTACAATTTGGGATCTTGGATTGGATCTTGAAGCAGAAAGAAGACACTATAGAAAAAATAATAACATTCAAATGGTGTCTATAGTTTAGGTAATAGTATTAAACCAATGTTAATTTCCTGGTTTAATAATTGTACTGTGGTTATGTATATTGTTAGAATTAGGGGAAGCTGAATAAAGGTATACGTGAACTCTATACTATTTTTTTAACTGATTTTTTAGCGAGAGAGAGGAAGAGAAAGAGAGAACCATTGATTTGTTGTCCCACTTATTTATGCAATTTATTGATTGCTTCTTGTATGTGCCCTGACCAGAGATCAAACCTGAAACCTTGGCGTATCAGGACAACACTCTAATCAACTGAACTACCTGGCCAGGGCCTCTCTATACTATTTTTGTAGTTTCTCTGTAAATCTAAAATTATTTCAAATAAAAAGTAAAAAATAAAAACAAACCAACCAGGAAATGTGGGCAGGGCCCCCCACCCGGGGAGAAAATGAAATGAAATTTTATTTGGAATCCCTTTGCCTGCTGGTATCTTGTATAGTTGCAGGGAAAATATATTGCCATGTTATCAACCCAGAGCACTTTGCTGTCACTGACTCCTCCTGTTTGAGTATAACTAGTCTGCATTATGATAACTGTCCCAATAACTTATATCTTTCATCCATTTGCCACTCCCACCTGGCGTCCCTGGTGTAAATTCACTTCCAACTGCCCATTCTCACTCTCAGACTTGTTTGCACAGTTGATGTGATTGTCCACCAAACAAACCCCTTTCCTCCCAGAAGCCCTCCCCCACTGCACCTCCAGGGCTAGATTCTAGCCACTGGTGGGCTCCTGCGTCCCATGGGCTTCAGCCCAGTCGGACCTCAGCCCAATCCTTCAGCTAGGAGACAACAGCTGTCAAATTAGAATCTCAGATGCATTTGAGCAAAAGCCATATTGTTGGAAGTAATGTGTAGCTTTCCAAGGAGATCAACTATTTTGAAATGCAACATCCTTGGACACGTATGGGTGCATTTACTGCAAATGCAGTTTTGCCACTTTACTGCCAGCCTTTTGTATGTTGCGACTGGCTTCCAACATGATTTCCAGCAAAAGAGAGCTGGGTAAAGACACATGTTAAATACCACGACGGAGCAGACACTATACCATGTAATGGTAGCACAGAGATGATTAAGAGATGGCCTTTTTCCTTGGACAGTGCAAAGTATGGTGGGGTGAGATGCCCACAATACAAAGTTTAATGTGAAAAGGGGAGGGAGGGAGAGAGAGGCTCTTGGGCAAACCCACCTCTTTTTCTGGAGCAGCGAAAGGGCATTTGATAGAGGCTGTGCAGAATAGCAATGAATCTGGAAGGAGGAAATGGTCTCTGAGTGTTACCCTTCTTGACATTTAATATTTGGAATAGCAGCTCACGCTACATTCCAAAGTCCCTCCTATTCAGTGTTCATCTGCTGGCCAAACGCACAGATAACCGGCTAAGTGGCGATACCCCTTTAATGTGGTATGATGCTGACCCCCCCAATGTTACTGCCCATAAACGTTATCTGGGGAGCTTTAGTAGAACTTCATAATCCCAAAGCCCCCCACCCCATGCCGAGATTCCAACTCAGTAGGACCAGGGATCTACTTCTTCTTAGTGTCTGATGCATTTCAAGCAAGGACGGCCTTCCATGGCCCTTTAACAAGAGGGCCTGCATTGCTGTGGGTGCTTGCAGAGAGCAGAACAGAGTGAGCGGGGGGGGGGGGGGGGGGCAGGGCCACCAGTTGTCCACCCCCAGGGGGCATCAGGCACAGGGATACAGCGTGGATACTGGACTGTAATCTATGGGGTAAACTGTTTCCCGTGGAATAAATGGTATATACTCTAGTATACACTGAGCGGATGCAGATTAGTGAGAGCCAGAGCTGAGGCTCCGTGGCAGTGAGGTTGGACCCAGAGAAGAGCTCACTGAGTCCCCCAAGCCACACAGAGCCCCCGGCAGGAGCCAGGCTGCTGGGCCGGTGTGTTCTCGCCGAGCTCCAAGCCCCGTGGGCCAAGCGTGCAGACCCCGCTCTTCCTCCTCTGTCAGCATTTCATGTCCACCTCACAGCTGAGGAGTGATGATGAATATTCATCCCCTGGCTGTGCCACCATCACCTGACTCTCTGCATATGCAAAATCAGAAGTTACTTGGGCGCGCAGGAGGAAAGATTGCCCCAAAGAAAGCATCTGATGGAGTGGGTCGAACGGTGGGGGAAATGAAGCTGGTGATGGGAAAAGGGAGGAATATTGCAAAGTGACTTCCGTTTCTGCTGGGGTTTGCAAGATGCCATCCCCAGGGGAAGGAACCTTCGGGCCACGGGGACAGACACAGTCTTGGCCTGAAGGTATGTTAAGTGGAGCACTTGCTCACACTTCCCTTTGCCCTCAACCAGGCCCTAAGGCAGAAAGAGAAAAGAAGGACAAGTAAATAGTTTCTTTGCCACGGGCAATTAGAGGTTGGTTGGATAACTATATAAATAGAGCAACACTTTCACATCTGAAAAACATTGCTCCTTATTGAGTGCCTACTGTATGCAAAGTGCTTTGCATTTTAAAAATTTCATTTAATTCTCATAGTTGCCCTGCCAGGGCAGCTACTGTGGTCTTCATTTTATGGATAAAGGAGCTGAGGCTCAGAGAAGTTAAGTGTCTTTGTAGCAAAGTCCTGTACCTAGTAAGGGGTGGATTCGGGATTTGAATTCAGGTTTTATGAGATCTAAAGCCCATGTTCTCGCCTTACCACTGTTCTTCCATATATGACATTAAAATTTAAAGAGAATCCCAGTATTTCAAGACATGCGAGATGGACACCCCATCACAGCATGGTGTGGGGCAATCAGAGAAGATTCCCCGCCAGAACCATTGCAGCCTTGGAAGACATCCAGATATCCACCAGGCTTGAATGATGAAGGCTTTTTAAAAGGCTATCTGCCTGTTTACTCTAACTAAACTAGGCAACTCCCTAAGGGACAGTTTTGGCTCCATCTTTTCTTAAGAGAAGCACAGTCTAGCGTGAGCAGGGGTCTTTTTCAAGTGGTGTCCACTGCTTCGGTACTTATCACTAGCAGGAGCTGAGTGCACGGTCCTTGCCACAGTGCTGCCACTAACTCTCGTTTACTCAGATGGGGAAGCAGGGGTGGGCTCGGATGGCTTGCTCAAACCCATACATTTAGGAAGTTCAGAACTTGGACATGAAACCTGATAGTCTAACATTTGAGCCTGACCTTCCGTAATATGGGCCAGAATTACAGCATGGGGAGCGGAAAACGTTATCAGAGTGCTCCATGCGTTCCAGGAGTTCAGACCATGTTTGTTTTTCATGCCAGCTGTCAGACTAGAAGGGCCTGGGAGTTTATCCCGTCCCTCTCCCTGTGGACTGCCTGGGATACTGAGGCCCAGCAAAGGCCAGTGTCTTGTCCATCTCAGGCAAACACTGAGAGCAAAGCTGACCCCAAGTCAATAATCAGGATGTCTTGATATAGCACTTCTCCTACTCACTCATGTGCCATCTGTTAATTGCTTATCCACCCACTATTATTAACCCCATTTACAGATGAGGAAACGGAGGCCCACTGAAGTTAAGGGACTTGCCCACGTTCACGCCACTAGTGGGTTTTGAAGATTGGATTCAAACTCAGGTCTGACTAACTCTAAATGTGTAGGCTCTTGGCCACTAGGTGATGTCCATGTGACTCTCATAACGGTGGCACCAGGTGACAGGTGAGAGCACTTGGGAGGGCACAACTCACTCTTTTGGTATCTGTTCTCTACTGAGGAATATGTAATAATGGGCATTATGAGGGCCAGTACAGGCCCACGAACACACCCACACCCACACTCACACACACACTCAGACACCCACTCTCATACACTCACACACACGCACAGTGTTTCCCGGTCTCCTCCCTTTTCTCCCTGTTGAGAGCCCCAGCAGGCTTTCCCACCCATTATCCAAATGTACTCTGGTTCATACCCAGAAGCTCAATTTCACATCTGGCAGGAAGCAGTTGTGCAAAGCTGCCAATTCCTCTTCTCCGCCCCCTTTGGGGGTTCATCAAACCCCATCATCCCAGAAGTGTCAAAACATTTTCCATTCCCCAGCAAAAACAAAAGTAGTACAGAGTTGGAAAGTCCATAACAATAAAATATAAAACCAAGCAGCTTTCAAACAAAATTCTCCTTCAGGAATCTGTGGGGCTGTAGGTTTTGCCCAAGGGGCCTGTAGCTGAGAGCAACGCATATACCCGACATGGGCTCCGATGAAGCTTTGGAAGAGCGAGCTCTCCAAAACCCACACCACATGGAGAGAGCCACCAATCAGTATGGTTTTGTGAGCTCAGGGCTGGATGAAAAAGCAGAAGGATGGGAATAATATTTATTCATTGTCTTCTATTGCAAAATGCATTCCATATATATAGCATCATATGCTGAATCCTTACAGCATCCTGAGGTATGATCTATTTTACTTATCTTGTAGATAAGGGTTTTGGACAAAGAATCCACACTCCTGAGATTTTGTCCTAGGTTAGCTACTAACTGGTTACGTAGCTTTAAATTAAAATCCAGAAATCCAGAATGGGCTTTGAGATTGTCAGGTATTTGCTGGAATAGTGAATACCCAGCTTTTGTCCAGCTATCCTCCTGGCACATGCCTCTGACTGATATTTCTAACCGGTCATACTGCTCTTTCCCAAGAATCTTGGGTGAAACTTCAGAATCCTTCTTAAAAATAGCGTTGTAGGTGACCACTTCCTTTACATTGGAATTGGCACAAGACGTGAACTATATTTGCTAAATCTGACCTAGGTCAAGTCTTTATTTTTAGGATGAAGATGTCAAGGCTCAGAGAGGAGCAGTAATTTAATATCACACAGCAAGTAACAGACAGATAGATCTAGTATTTAGGGCTTAGCGTCCAAAGTACATTACCCAATGCAGCTTCTCATAAAGGGAGTGATCCTGCCAACCCCACGTGGCAGCACAGCTCATTTCTATTGTTTAAAAGCCAATGGATTTAAATTCTAGAAACAGCTCCTCAGACTCCTCCTTCCAAAATGCCCCTTCCTCTGCTCCAGTTGAGCAGCCAAGACGAACACTGTACCCAGCCAGTTAATGTGTGCCTGGCATTAGCACAAAACTAACATTTTATTTCCCTTCCATAGCATGTAATTTCTTTGGAAGTTGAAGTGTAATGAAATTGGTGTTTATTATAATTAATAAAAGCCCCATAACTTTAAATTGGGTCATAAATCTTGCAGGGAAATCCAATATCGCTATAAGAGTCATTCTTTTCCCAGAAGGGGCTCTTCAGAGGAAGGAGGCAGCAGGCTCCCTCCTCCCAAGCAGGCTGGCTGTGCTCACTCAGGCGGCTGGTTCTCTGCTGCCAATCTATTCAGGTCACAAGCAGAGCTCGTGGCTCTGCAAATGGAAAAAGTGGACCTTAGAGCAGCGCCCGAAGACATTGCTCAAGTGTGAGCGTTGCCTGCACTGTCAGCTTAGCAAAGACTTATCTTGAAAAATAAAACAATGTGCTTTCTGTGTGCCAAGACTGTGCTGGAGAGAAGGAAGATGCTGTTCCTGTCCTTCCTGAGGACACTTCAGGTGATCACAGTCCAGCAGGAAGGCATGCTTGTAAGGAAGGCATGAAGTGGTTGACTTTCTCTTTGAGTGATGTAGAGGGTGATGGGATTTGCTGCAATGAAAACAGAGAAAGAGGTGAGATGAGTTTTGAAAGCTGATTAGGGGGTTACCAAGTGAGCACAGACATCCTTCCAACACATCACCTTCATCGTTGCACCAGGCCCTTTGCACCTGCTGGTGGCTGTGTCCGGAGAGCTCATCCCAGATCTCTGAGTGGCTGGTGCCTCTGCATTCAGACCTCAGTTCAAAAATCACCTCCTGGAATCGCCTTCCCTCCCACTCTGCGTCATGTTTCTCCTTCCCAGCCCATTGCCGTCTATTTCCTTTACAAACCTGGCCACTCTGTGAAATCACGCTTTTATTTCTTTTCTCGTTCATTTCTGTTTCCCAAATGCCCAGTACATTGTGAACGTTGTTACAACAAGAACCAGGTCTAGTTTATTCACTGCTGTAAGTCCCCACACCTAGAACAATGCCAGGCACTTAACAGGTAATCACTATTCTAGGCCAAGATTCATGAAACTGCATGGCTCATTAAAAGGAACTTCTTTTAAAGATTACAAAATTGGATGTGATGTTAGAAGGGAAAACAGTACATGAATTTGCCAAGGCAAACGAAAGGGCAGAAAAATAAAATTTCCTACCACCTGTATAGCTCCAGGGAGAGATGTAGTAGTCGAGAAATGCCTAATAAAGAAGTTGTAATCTGTTTGTTGCGGGATGTGAACTACAAGCCCCCTTCTTTGCCCTCTCCCTTGAATTTTTTAGTTAAGTCTTCATAGCTCACTAAAATAAATAGGTAAATAAAAATTCACCAAGCCAAGAGTGAGGTTAGTGTATCCATTTCATATGCCTTAAAATCTTGTTAGAGCTGGGTAGCAAACTGGGTTTTGAGCTTCCTAACAGTCAAAACAAGAGGGCAAAATGAAATGTAATAACTTAAACCTCAGCATCTCTGAAATAAGCCCAAGGCCATGGCTCAAGAGAAGCTGAAGCCTGGACCTGAAGCCTGAGAAAATTTTTTTCCGTTCATCTTCACAAGGGAAATGTGTTATGATTTAATGTCCTGTAGCATCCCTTCAGTATATTCAAAAGAAAGTTTCATTATAGAATCTTTCTTAGCCACCCAGTGACCTAATATGACCTAATACCAATGTGCAATTTAGTAAAATCCTTTCTACAAGCAGTCAAAACCATGGCACCTAAGCTCATCTCTGATGGGTGGACTGGATGAGATGGAGATCATTTTGGAGAAATGGAAGTATTTGCTTAATATGTTTAGAATGCTCCAATGTTGAATGTATATTTACAATTACAATTGTTACATTCTCTTGATGAATTGGCCACTTTAACATTACATAATGACCTTATATTTGTCTCATGTTATAGTTTTTGACTTAAAGTTTGTTTTGTCTAATATTCAGGTATAACTACCCATGCTTTCTTTTGGTTTCCATTTCCATGGACAGATCGGCGCTCTCTACAATAAAAACCAAATTTAATATATTAAAAAACACCACAATGGATGGATTATCCAGACCAAAAAAAATCACCAAGGAAACATTGGACTTGAACTATAGACCAAATAGGCCTAACAGATATATGCAGAACATTGCATTCAACAGCAGTAGAATTCACATTCATCTCATGCGCTCCCAAAACATTTTCTAGGACAGATGGTGTATTGGATCACAAAACAAGCCTCAGAAAATTTAAGAAGATGTAAATCACATTAAGTATCTTTTCTGACCACAGTAGTATGAAACTAGAAATCAATAATAGGAAGAAAACTGTAAAATTCACAAATGTGAAAATTAAATAACACACTCCTGAACAACCAATGGTTCAAAGGAGAAATCAAAAGGGAAATTTTTGAAAATCTTGAAACAAATGTAAATGAAAATATAACATACCCAAACTTACGGGATGCAGCAAAAATAGTCCTAAGAGGGAAGTTTATAGTGATAAACACACATTAAGGAAAAAAGAAAGATCTCAAATAAACAACCTAACTTTACACCTTAAGGAACTAATATAAAAAGAACAAACTAAGCCCAAAGTTAGCCAAAGGAAGGAAATGACAAAAGTCAGAGCAGAAAGAAATGAAACGGAGAACAGAAAAATTATAGAAAACAAAACAAAGAGCTGGTTTTGTTTTCTATAATTGACAAACCTTTAGCTAAACTAAGAAAAAAAGACAAGACTCAAAAAAGGAAATCATAAATGAAAGAGGAGACATTAGAACAGATACTACAGAAATACAAAGCATCATGAGACTACAATTGGATAACCAAGAAGAAATGGATAAATTCTTAAAAACATACAACCTACCAAGACTGAATCATGAAGAAACAGAAACTATAAACAGACTGATAATGGGTAAGAAGACTAAATGAGAAATCAAAATCTCCCAACACAGAAAAACCTAGGACCAGATGGCTTTACTGGTGAATTCTACCAAACATTTAAAGAATAATTAATGCCAGTTCTTCTCAAACTCTTCCAAAAAATTTGATGAGGAGGGAACACTCCCTCAAACTCATTTTACAAGGCCATCATTATGCTGATACCAAAGCCAGGTAGGGACACTACAAGAAAAGAAAGCTACAGGCCAAATCCCAGAGGAATACTGATGCAAAAATTCTCAACAAAATACTACCAAACTGAATTCAGCAGCATATTTAAAGGATCATACAGCATGATCAAGTGGAGTTTATCCCTGAGATGCAAGGATATTTGGACATATGCAAACCAATAAGTGTGATATACCACATTAATAGAATGAAAGAGAAAAATCACATGATCATTTCAATTAATGCAGAAAAATATTTTGACAAAATTTAACATCTTATCATGATAAACACTCTCAAAAAGTTGGGTGTAAAAGGAAAGTACCTCAATATAATATTTAACAAGCTCCCCCGGTGTTTCTGCAGCCCACATAGTACTGACCTGAATGATAGTGTCAACAATCAATTTTTTCCATTATGGCCTCTGACACTAAGATGGGGCTTTAAAGTTCAAAAGGCACTTTCCCTGCCAAACTCTTTCATCTGATCCTCAGAAAGCCCTGTAAAGACTGAAAAAATAGATTCTCCCATTGAATTGGTGAGCTAAGTGGAAACTGAAGTGTTTAAATGTCTTTTTTTTACAGGAAATACTCAGCAAGGGGCAGGGCCAGGGCTAGGGACATCTCATAAAAAACTGCCTGGGTGGTGGTTTGACTCAGGCTCTGGAGCAGACCGTCTGGGTTCAGTTCCTGACTCTCCATTCATTGGTGGTGAACTGGGCCTCCCCCTCTTCATCTGCATACTGTATGCACAGGGTTTTTGATGAACAAATGGAGTATTGCTTTGAGAGCACTTAGCACCATGACGGCAAATGGTAAGCACATTATAAATGTAGTTACCACCGTTATTTCACATCCCAGTATTAGATAGACTACAACTGCAATGGAAAAATTTGGCAAGGCTTTTGAAGAAATACAGATAACATTCACAATTTGGGTGATTACCCCAATCTCACTTGGAGAAACCCAGAGAGAGTGGGGGCCAATTGGAGCTATAATGCATGGTAGACCCTGGAGTCAGCAAATGGAGAGCCACCCTTGCCAATCCTGTTCCCAGCAGAAGCCGTTCCAGTGTCCAGATCTGATGACCGCTTGCCCACTTTCGCAAACCTCCTAGGTAGGATGATCTCTCCCTGAAGAGAACTACCCAAAGAAAGCCAGCCTCTAAGCTAGCACTGTGCAATAGAACTTTCTACAGTGATGGAAATACTCTAAACCGGCACTGCCCAGTATGGCAGCCACTAGCCACATGTGGCTATTGAGCGCTTGAAATGTAGCTATCATGACCGAGAAACTAGATTTTTATTTCAAAATATTAATTAATTTAAATGTAGATAGCCACCTGTGATTGGTGGCCACCATACTGGACAGTGCACCTCTAGAAGGAGAAATTTGAGCTCCATGCTGGAGTCATGGAATGGAGTCTCCCCCAGGCTGAGTCCAGCTCTGTGCACGTGCCAGAAGAAAGTCATACTTGTTTGGGGCACATTACCTTTCTCCATTCCCCTTTTCTGACTCCCACCATGCCAACCAGTCCTGGTGAGGCTGTGAGCCACTGGAGGGGTGGGTCCTAATAGCACAGTGCCCAGTGCACAGTGTTCATTCATTCAAGTTGAGTCCAGCTAACTCTTCTCCCCTGTCAGGCTTGTCTCATCCTTACTGCAATGAGGGCGATTACCTGTTCCGAGGTGCCCAGCCTAACAATGGGTGCTAATGAAGATTTTTAAAGACAAGTGTGAATATCTGATTAAAAAGCCAGATGCAGGCAAGGAATTGCAACTCACATTATTAGTGTTATCTCTGCAAGAAGCCAGGCTGCCTTCTCATTGTGAAAGGAGATTTTTTTTAACAGATAGAATTATTTTCCGTGGGTTAAATTAAACCCATGTTTCGATATAAAATGCAACATAATTCAAGTCAATGCTAATCATGATGGGAAATCTGAAGAATTATCTTTTACAGTAAATTACCTCTGAGATTGCAGGCACAACATATCAAAAGTAAATTCAATATAAAGAACACTCAACACGCAGAAGGGATAAATTACGGAGAGAAGTCACCTGCCACCATTTGGTGCCTCCTCGTTTTGCGTTTCAAGTAGCAACTGAGACTTTAGGGAAGTCGTTTCCTATCTTTGGGCTGCAGGTTTCTCATCTAAAAAATGAGGGGTGGCGGTTAAACCAGATGTTCTCCATGGAACCTTCCAGCGGTGAATATTTATCAGTCTCAGATTCCACGAAACGGATCCATTTGGTATTTCATTCTCCAGTGCCCTCATCACAAGAGAGAAACCTGCTAATTTAATAAGCTGAGTGGGCTCCTAGAGGGCAGCTGTCAGGGGCAGGTCCCCTCCCGTCCCCACTCAGGGAGCATTTGTACTCAGCAACATCAAACTATAGTCGCTGCATGTATTCCTGAGGCCAGGCCTGGGGAGGAGGGGTTGGGGAGGGGGAAGAAAGCCCTTCTGTGTGTCTCTGCTTCCCCCATGCAGTGGGCTCCTATCCCATTTGTACTGGGGATTGTTCGTGATAGGGACCCCAATAGATACTGACAGCTTCAGAGAAAGGATTTTTTTCTGCCCTCACCCGGTAGCCCCCTCCACTCACCTACTCCCATATTTGATGATCTCCAGATCTCTATCTGACCCCTGACGTGGACTTCAAAACCGCAGTTCAGGGAGGTTAATTGTACTTTAATTGCCTACTTATCCAGGGGAACCTACATTATCATTGCGACTAGGAGGCTTGAGGAAAGATGACTAACCCCCCTGACCCTCGGTGCAGCCTCACCCACGCTCTGCCCTCCACGCCCCCCCCCCGCTCTCCCCAGCATCGTACTTTAACAGCTCTCTCTCTTTCTGGTCCTCATCTCCTTGATGCCCCATGTGGCCAGTGATGCTCTTGTCCTTGCCTCTGGGAGTCCCAGGGCCTGGAGCCCAAACTGGGATACAGGACAGGTGGGTAGGGTTAGAAGGTAGACAGATTTTTTTGGCTTGAGCTGAGCAAATAGTGGAATTTATGATGCAAAGGAACCACACCCTCCTGCCTCCAAGGTCATATTCTGGCTTTAGGAGCTTGGAACCCCCACATTTGCTATGCGGGGCCTTTGCCGTCACTGTCCCTCCCCCCGCCCGGTCCTGTTCTCTAGGGTGCCCTCCACTCCCATTCTTTCCATTTCCTTCCTCTTCTTTATCCAGTTAACCCTACTTTAAATTCAGCTCAGTGTCCAGGTCTTCCTGCAGTCCTTCCCTGACATTCCCAACAATAACTTCTGTTTAACCATTTTATATATCCCTCTAATAGTATCTCTATGTCTTTCTCTATCTATATTAACATTATATTAAAATTACATTAAAATAATCTGTTTATTTAAAGTAACCTTCATCTGTTTATTTATATGTCCCACTCAAAATGCTACCTGCCGTAATCCACATTAGCTCAGAAACAGAGTGGGGTCTGAGCCCGCAGAGTGGGGTCAAACCCAGGAGGTCCAGAGAGGGGCTGACCTGTACTGTATTCCTGACCAGAGCCCATTCCTTTCACTTCTACCCGCTGTACTTCCCATCAGGTTCGACATTTAGGCTATCTAGAAATTACACCCAGGAACAGCAAAGACTTTACCCACCCTCCTTCCAACCCTAAACACCAGCCATACCCAGTATTTCTTTGTTGTGTCAGTGGTCTCTGAGCTGCTGGTCGCTGCCTGAAAGGTACCAGATCCTCTACAGCCCCTGCATAGCAAGCTCCTGTTCATACCTTAATGACTGCCTCCTCCATGAAGCCTTCCTTGATACCCCAAGATAGTGCCTTCTTCTTCTGAGATCTCAAAGCATGTTGTTTACACTTTGGTGAACCTCAATCACATTGTACAGTGTCTATCTATGTGCATGTCTGTCTCTCTCCACTAGATAGCAACCTCCCGAGCGCAGGGACCCTGGTCATGTCTCGGTGCATGGCACAGCTCCTGGTATGTAGCAGGCGTGCAAAGAATGTCCACTGACTTAATGAATGAAAGAGTGAATGGTGAGAAAGTTGTTGGAAGGGGCACTTAATGTCATGGGCTTTCAGCAACAGCAGTGCCTGTTAATGCAACTGCTCTCACCTGGGTACAAGGTAGCAGGTTTTAGGTCATTTTCTCCTGTTTCTACAAAATTAACATGATGAAGCTTTCCACCGAGCGTAGCATCACAGACAGCTATGCCCTGCTCCCCGATTCTAGTAGAGACACAAAATAATGCATTCATTTCCCTTTGGTGTCTACATCAGTGCTTCTCAAAATTGAATGTGACTTTACATCATCTAGGATCTTGTTAAAATGCAGAGTCTGGTTCTGGAGGTGTGGGGTGGAGCCTGAGAGTCTGCACGTCCAGCTGATGTTGCAATACCACCATTTCAGGGCTGATGCTTCGAGTAGTAAGAATTTACTCCATTTCCTAGAGATAGGGCAATGCTTTCTAATTATAAGCGTCAAAAACCAAGGAGAACCACGTGACTTAGGAGAATGTGAGTTTTGGAGTTAGACTCACTTCTTGAAGCCTTGGGTTCATCATCTGCAAAACTAAAGCAATGCTCTGTACCCCCATGGGCTTGTGTGTGGGGGGTGATCCTGTGTGTGTGTTTCAATAAGGATTCCATGTCAAACACATAATATGCTTCGTTGGCCTTGCCTTGGCCAATGAGATGTGAATGCGCATGTGCTTCAGTCACAGCTGAGCTGGAGCTTTAAGGGCCAGTGTGTCTTCTTCTGTCTGTCCTTCATCCATCATCTATGAGACGTTCATAATAGAGCCAGGGGCTGCTTCTTCAGCCAGGGTCCCAGAGTAAAGGCGATATGGAGCCCAGGAGCTCCAACCAACTGCAAGAATATTGAATGAGTGAGAAATAAACCTTTGTTTTTCAAAGCTGGAGGGTTATTTTTTTTACTACAACATAACTGGTTTATCTTGACCGATGACTCCTACCACCCATTATTGGCTTCCTGTCTGTTTCGTGCAAGGTACTGAGATGGTCACTAAGATTGCGTGTATGAATGACAGCAGTTATGTCCTCAGGACACTCTGTTTAGTGAAAGAGCTAGAAATGTAAATTCCCAAGGAAAGCACACAGCTAACTTCAGTTGATCTGAGTAGGTCTATAACGGGTGCTTCTAGACTGCAGGAGGAAGATTAGTAAATCCTTCTCAGGGAATTAAAGAAGATTTCACAGAGGAAGGGACATTTGAGTTAGGCCTTGAAAATGAATTAACTTTTTAAATATGTTATTGATTTTTAGAGACAGGAAGGGAGAGGGAGAGAGAGAGGAACATTGATGTGAGAGAGAAGCATTGATTGGCTGCCTCTTGCACGCCCCCTACTGGAGATCAAGCCTGAAACTTGGGCGTGCGCCCTGACCAGGAATCGAAAGGGCAACCTCTCGGTGCATGGGACAGACGCTCAACCAACTGAGCCACCCGAACAGGGCTGAACTGACTTTTGATTGGACATCAGAGCACATTGTCCTTTGAATCAGACGTCCCACATTCCAGTCTTGACTCTCTAATAATACATCTCAATATTGGGGCAAGTTTAAATAAAATAGTCTACACACAAGCACTGCTGTATGCATGCAGCTTATACAATAGACATAATAATATGAAATATAATAACCTTGCCTTATAATAGAGCATAGAGTAATACCTGCTTGCATCTTCGAGAGCTTACTTTGTACTTAGCACCATGTTTCATGTTATATTTAATCCCCTAAAAAAAAAACAAAAAACCCCACCTGCGTAGAAGGTACAAGTGTTCTCCCTATTTTACAGAGAAGAAACTAGGCTTGGAGTGGTCCACTAACTTGCTGAAGTTCAAAGAGAGGGCAGGAGCTAAACATAGGCAGCCTAACTCCAGCCCCCGCTCCTAACCGTTTCACAGTCCTTCCTCCCTGTGCGGAAGGAGCAAAGCCTGAAATTCGACTGTGTTTCAGTCGAGAGCGAAGGCAAAGTAGATGGGGCCAGGAAGAGCTTTCGCAGCTGCTCGTCCTGGGATTACAGCGCTGGTCGAGATCACAAGGTCTTTGACGATGCTTTCACTGCAGTGATGTGTTCCTGTGCTGTACACCTTTTGGAACTTCACAAATAATGATAATATTTTCTTCATTCAACACAACGTATATTGAATACAAGCAAGGCCCTTGGAGAAATACAAACTGAGTAAGACCGACTCTAGACTCCGAAGTTTGATTTTGTTCTTTGGGCTTTAGGGAGCCATTGAAAGGCTTTGAAAGACAAGTAAAGGGGGAATGTAGGCTTTGTGGGGAGGGCTCTGACTGTATGGAAGACCCATTGGAGACATTAGAGCCTGCGTGCAGGGAGGCACTTGGGAGCTAAGGGGGTAGTCTAAGGCAGCAGTGGGAGTAACAGTGAAGAACAAAACGCTAGAGACACTGCAAGGCTGGAACTCATAGGCCTTCGTCATGCCAGGGGTGGGCATGTGACTGGAGGGGAAGGTCATAGGTGACATCAAGTTTTGGAATCCGAATGGGCTCCAGCAGGAAAGGGAAGGCAAGGACTGCTTATAGAGGAGTGAGCAGTGTAATGTGGAGCAATCCAGGGACAGGCGCAGTGGGGAACTATTATTATCCCTGGGCCTGCAGGAGCAAGGTGAGGAAATGGTGTTACTAGGCCCAAGCAGGAGTGGTCACCATAGAGCTCAGCCCTCAGTCGTACTAGAGCGAGGATGGGAGGGAGTGGGTAGGGTGTGGATATAAATATCCTGACTTTCCTCCCTTCCAATCTTCTAGTTTCTCATTGGCCACACTCGACCTTCAGTCAGGGGTCAAGGAAGCCCAGACGGTGTAGTGCTAGAGGTCAGCCTCCTGAGGCCCAGAGCAGGGCAGACAGAGGAAGGCAGAGAAATGACCAGGTGTGGGGTTGCAAACAAAGGGTGCACAGCACAGTGCCTGGGCGGAGGGATAGTCTTGTGGTTACACATTGGGCTCTGGAGCCAGACTGCCTGGATTTGATCACCACTCTTGCACTTACTAATGATGTGACTGAGAGCAAGTTCCTTTATCTATCCGAGCTCCAGTTTTCTCATCTATAAAGAAGAAATTTGATTGTCGCAACATAGTTTGTAGAACACAAGTGCTAAATACATGGGAACTTTGTTTTTGCTGTTCTTATTGTTCTTTGTTTTACAAAAATAATGGTACCTCCTCTGATACAGGAAATGCAGAAAGAGATGCTGATTGGGGAGCGGATGTTGCCTCCTCGAGTCTTGTTCTAATGGGAGCCTGTGTCTTGTGGACTGTTCATGGGAGGATGGCCAGCAGGCACGTGGACAAGTGCTCTGGGCTGAGAAGAGAGGTTACGGGCCTGGAACAGATTTGAGGGTCATCTATGTGGGGGTGATGGCTCTCAAGAGAGGCAGTGGATGGGATTGTCTGGGGATAGACTATGGGAAGGGAAGGGTTGGAACTTCTATACCCGATGAGGCTGCTGACCCATTTGCTCTGACTTAATCCCCCCATTGCAGTGAGACAGTTGTATAATCCTCTACCTGGCTCTTTCTGGTCACAAATTCAGTTATGTGTTGAATGGTGGATGGAGCCAGAAGCCAAGTCTGCAGTCTTTGTTTAGAGCTAAGCCAATCAACCCACTCGGGGTTGTTTTCATTCATTCATTCATCCATTTATCAGAATTCTATTCAGTATGCAAGTGCAGGGTACCATCCGAGAAGAGGGGGGAAAGGAGAAAAATTAATCATGAAAGGGCCTCAGCCTCACTAGCAGCTGTTACCTATTATAACATGTTGAGATACGCTTTAGTGTTTACTGTGGCAAAGCACACATTTCTGGATTTTTATGAGTTTAGAAATAACATAGAGCTCTGATCCTTGGCTCAGGAAAGCAAAAGGAACATAATTGATGTGAAACTCAGATTCCAACCCCAGTACATGGGCTTCTTAGATAATGGGAATGTTTTCAAGGAAAGCTGCAGCTCTCAGCTCGATGCATAGGGAACCAATCCTGCAGAAATTCGTGATACCACATGGCCTTTGGATTCCACAATTACCGATGGCTGGACTGGACTCGCTCTACTTCTTGCCCATCCAAGTAGCATGACAGACAGACCTGGTTCAGATTCCAAGTTCAATGACATCTGGACCATGAGCTCCAGACTGTGTTTTGCATGCCCCTCCCCCACAGTATTCCCAACGCCTAACACAGTGATGGTCATGCAGTAGGTGCTCAACAAATAATGGTTGAATGAATGTAGACACAGGGCACCTAAGGTAGGATATTTAAGATAATGTAATCTTTTCTTAGAAAAGGGACCCTGCCACTTATTGAACTGTGAGATCTTGGGCATCTTACTTAACTTCTCTGTAATTCCTATTGTTCATCTATGAAGTGGGGATAATTGCCCTCATAGAGTTGTTAAAAAGCTTGAGGTAGTGCAATTAAGTACTGGGACCTGATAAGTGGTTAGTAGAAAGGAAGCTCAAAAATATAGATTACTGTAGTATTAGTATTCTATCGTTGTTTTGTTTATTATTTTTAAGACATTTGTTTAGTCTCAGCTGCTCTGGTTTGAAAGGGATTGTCAAAGTCTTGTTTCCTAACCACGGGTCAGATACAAAGTGACCAGGTGTCCTATGTGCCCACAGTGGCAATGTCCTGAGGGCCTTCCCAGGCATAACCATGTGAGAGACAGAGATGTCCTCCTCTCTGTGCAGGGCTTCTCAGGGAGTCAAGAGAGTTTACATTTTCTGCCTTATTTTACTCTCACAAGGATACTTCGGTCTCATTGCACAGATGAGAACACAGAGGTATGGAGAGATAAAGACAGCACAGCAGAAAGTGCCAAGGTGAAACCTTGAGCCAATGCCTTTTGAGTCTTGGTCCCGCACTCTTTGAATAAAATGCTCCTGATGTCAATTTAGGTCCATTTTTTGCTAATTTTTTATTTTAGATATGTTTGATTTGAAATACCACCCTCTTTTCTTTAAAAAAAACAACACACAAAACACATCTCACAATTGAAAGATTTTTTAATTTAAGCATTTTCCCCCTTTGTGATCATCAAAAGATTTCCTTGCTCTTTACTGGAATTAAGAGACCTGCATTGAGTGGTATTATGAAAGCTGGGATTAAGCCACTCATTTTTAGACCCTCTGCCCTTTCAAGGGGATTATTCTTTTTTTTTAAAAAAAAAAAAAAGAAAGAAAGAGAGAGAGAAAACTCATCCAGTTAATCATTTTCCTGTGGACCAGGTTATTTCAGTTGAAATAAAATACAGCAGCCAAAAGTTTGTATTAAGCCTCATTCATTAAGCATCTTTTTAGTGCGCAGGTGGGGGTCCAGGGGGACAGGGCAAGGGCAGGAAGAGGGTCTGGGGGCAAGAGCAAGAGAGTGAATAACCCAGGACAGCCCCCTGACGGCCTGAGCTTATGAGTAAAGGAGACACAAGATCCTTCATATGGATTGAGAATTCTGCTGGGAGGGGCAGCAGCCAAAATTATACCCCAAACTCTCACTCTTTATTTTTCCTTTCCCCTCTCTTCTGGGATTTCTTTAACTTTGAGCTAGTACTGCCAAAGGAACCATATAATTTATATGCGATTATAAAAAATATTTGTGGTGAGCAGACCATGGGATGGTGATGCGTGTACTACGTGACTGAAGCTGCCGGGTGACGGGGAATACAGTAGATATGGGCCCAGGCATGTTCTGAGCACTGTTAGAGCTCAAAGACTAGCTTCCACTGGAGCTTGACATCAGGCAAGGGGGAGGAGGGCAGTTAATTTTAACAGAACAGGAATACTGCTGGGAAAGAGAAGCAAGACTAATCATAGGTATGCTCCCTGGTAATCCAGGGAGGACACACTATCCAAAGAGCATATGGTGACCAGCAGCAGCAGGCGACTTCCAGCAGAGGGAACTTAAGGTGAGTGGCACGAGGCACCAAACACACAATATTCAGAAGTGCTGGTTGGCAGAAGGTTGGCAAGAGGGAAGTCTGTGGCCAGCTAAGGGGTGGGGAAAGACTCCAGTGTCGGTGGGACAGGACTAGCAAGAAGAAGTCAGGGTGTGTAGGATCCTAGGGAAGAGGTTATGGGGAGGCTCAGTCACGGGAATGGAGACTCATTTTTCAGATCTGGGTGCAAGGCCATGTCCCAGACCAGTTAAGCCATGATCAAAACTGAGGCTCAAGGTCAAGGAAACGTGGTGGGAAGAATGGCTGACTTGAGACAACGGGCACTTGGTTTAGCAAATAAAAAATACAGAGCACCCAGTAAAATTTAAATTTCAGATCAACAACAGATGGATTTTTAGTATAAGTATGCAATCTTTGGGATAAATACTTATACTAAAAATTTGTTGTTTGCTGTATTTTATCCAGCAACTCGACCTGAAGAGAAACCATTCCTCCTGCTCATATGGTCAGCTCGCAGAAGGATATGATACACCCTTTGAGGGGTTCTGAGAACAAGTGGGGCCCAGACAGCTCTAGCAGAGGCAACGTCCTCTCCTGTCATATAGGCATCTCTAGATGTTTCTATCAATCAAACACTAGAGGGAAGGGCAAAGTCAGTGCAGTGTGATTAATATTAGAACCTCGAAAGAAACAAACCCAAAGAGGTGGGACCAAAGCCCTAGTCTCCAGGTCAATACCCGAGAAGTCTTATGAGGTGAGAAAGACTGAACACAAGACCAGCCTGGAAGAAAACAGGCAGGAACCTGTCAAGAGGGGGAAGCCCAGCTGCCATGCTAAGACATAGGTTTAAGCCCCCCTCCTTCCAAGTGCCAGAGGTCAGAGGCCTGCAGCTGGGAGTCAGAGCCCCAGATTACCCTCTTCCAAAAGGGGAGCCTGGGGTGTCTGCTTCCAGGTTTGGACATGGACACACAGGATTCTCATAGCCTTCGGAGGTATCATTGCCAGGGGGTGGGTTGAACCATGAGCAGGTTTACAAGCCTGGGCTTGAATCATGGCCCAGCTGGAGGCTTTAAAGTATTGCAGCAGGTGCTTGTGCATATGTCATTGCCCCTTAATCTCCACAACAATACTTTAGAAGACTGAACTCGATATTAATACCCCATTTTACAGAAAAGGATGCTGAGTCTTAGAGAGGTGAGGGAACCTGTCCAAGGTCACACAGTGTTAAGTGATGGCATAGGAATGATCCCAAATCCTTCAGGCTCTTCCGCTGCCCCACACTGCCTGTCAAGGGCGTAATGGGGGAACCCTACACCACAGGTCAGAAGGCCATGTCATCATGGCTTAGCTTCTTCCTCACTTGTCAGAAGCACAGGTTGAAATGCAAGATCTTAACCATGCCTTTCAGTTCTCCCAGGTGAAGATGAATGGTTAAGATCATGGGCTGTAGGTCAGAGATGGAATCCTACCACTTCTTGGGTAGACAGGTTATTTAACTCTCTGAATTCCATGTATTTCATCTGTGATAAGAATTGTTACAGATAATAAAAGGGACCATGTATGTGAACCTACAACATGAAAAGGGTGCTTCATAAATGTCCCTTCTATCCTTTGTCTTCAAATGTTTGATGTTCCTACCACTTTGCGGCTACCAGCAGGCTCTGGATAAGTGAGCACTACCTGTCAAAGGCAAAGCATTGTGCCTCCAGCCTTTAGCTAGGGCCAGCCCCTAATCCCAAAGCAGAGTGACAGATGCCTCCAGGGCAGCCCCTTCTCGTAAACAAAAAGTTCTTCTCCTTGGGAAGCCATCAGCAGCTGCACACAACGCTGGAAATCCAGTCTCTGCACCTTCCCTTGTGGTCTGGCCCCTCCAGCTCTCCACTTCACCCCTCCTCCCCCCTCACTGAAGCCACACCAGCCCTGTGGGCATTCTGAATGTGCTGAGCAATTCCCTGCCTCAGGCCCTTCATGCGTGCTCTCCCCCAGGTTCCGACATCCCAGCATCAGCTCCAGTGTCCCCTACACAATGTGGTCTTTCCTGATCACCGTATCTGAAGTAGGCCTTTCTCCAGTCAATCACACCATTCCCTTTCTAGTTTCTTCCAAGTACTCATCTCTGTCTGAAATCAACTTGTGTGCTAATTGCTTACTTGCATTTTGTCCGTCTCTCCACCACACTCTTCCAGGAGAATAGGTATCTTCACTGTTCTGTTAATATTCCTGACATTGGGAGGAGTGCTGGTACATAGTAGTGCTCAATAACCATGTACTGGTGAATGAATGAATGAATGAATGAATGAATGAATGAATGAGCCAATCAATCCATCCACCCACCATCTGGGTGTCTGTGGTTGCTGTCTAATCTCCGTTTACATCTCCCTGCCAGGCCTGCTTGGACTGACCCTTGATTCAGGCTGTCCGTGGGGTCTTGGCTCCCCCCATCTTGAGTCTGCATAGCTCTATGCCCTGTGTTTACCAACAATCAGCCCCACTCCTGACTTGAGGCGCACCTCTGCGATTTCCAGGCTGGTCTTAGAGGTTGTCCACGAGACCAGTCAGACACACACAGACAACAGAAATCTATCTGCGTTCCTCCCTGCCAAGGGGAGAACAGTCCCAGTGCTCTTCTGGCTGAGATCTGGTTGGTCCAGGGGTGTTAACAATGGGGAGGGGCAGGGAGGGACTGAGCCTGCAAGTGGGAGTTGAGAGGGACCTCAAAATAGTTGGCTCATCAGGCATACATGTGCCCTCCCTGATCCTTTTGGGGTCCAGCCATCTCTCTCTCCCTCTGCAGGGTGTGACTCAGTCTAAAACCTCACCCGAGATGGTACCGCTGACAGACTAATCACCCCCTTTGCTGTGACTCAGCACCCAGCTTCCCTTGTTTCCAGTCTGCGGCAGCTCATCACAGCCACCCAGAGACTGTTTACTGTCACCTCCAGCATGTATAATTCATCAGCCTCCCTCTTTCCTGTGGCCATCATCTCGCCTCCCCCCATAATTCAGACAGCTGAGTGCTCCTTCTCCTAGAGCTCTGAGAACACAGTCACCCCTACCTACTGAGGGGGCTCTCTGAGAGAGGACACCTTTAGACTAGGGTGGAAGGGGTAGGAGGGACTCAGGGGCAGAGAATCTGTTCTAGTCCTACATAAGACAAGTGCATATGGGGGGAAAGCATCAAACACATGCCCCTCCCTGCTTTCCAGCCCCGCCCCACTCACTGGGGTCTTCTCCCACAGTGTCCATCCTGGAAACCGGGAAATCACCAAGTCAGGCTAAGCGAGTAAGGAAGGAGGCTGGTTGACGCGGTGGAGGAAGCTGGGAAGGGTGTAAGGGGGCACCTGCTGCCTTGCTGCAGTCAATTAATATCAAGTATTATTTTTCAAGTGCTGCCCAGAATAATTTGCACTTGTCGAGCACTTTTGATTATCCCAAGGTTGTGACTTACTGCAGTCTGACCACCCTCTCCCTGTCCCAGCTGAGTTGACTGAGACACTGACCCTTAGCAAGTGTCCCAGCCCTTCTCAGACCCAGAATCCCTCCAGAACGGGCCACTGGGACTCAGCCCTCCCAGGGGGCAGGAGCTACAAGTGACCTTGTGTCGCAGACCTGGTGTCTACCTGGGAGGGCCTGAAGTGAGCGCTGAGGGCTCGGGTGCCTCCAGAAAGGAAGGGAAAGGGAGGAGAGATTGTCACTGCACTTGATTGTGGACTCACATCTCACGCTGAGGAAAACCAGCTCTCAACTGGTGCAGAGACTTCACCAAAGAAGACACCACCTGTCAACGTCAAAGCATGTGCCTTCCACCTTTACTGAGGGCCACCCTGAGTCCCAAAGCAAGGATGGCAGAGGCATCCAGGGCAGGCACTGCTCTGAGAACTTTGCATGCATTGACTCTCTGAATCCTCACAATGACATAGGTACAGTTCAGCTCAATTTAGGGGGGAGGAAACTGAGGTACAAATGAACAATAGGTGGCTTGCTCAGTCACACAGCTGGTAAGACATGCAGCTGGGATTAAATCCAGGTGGCCTAGCTCCAGGGATGAGCTCCCAACAATGGCACCATAGGGCTCCACAGCCACAATGGCAGTGGCCAAGACAGCCAGGCCTAGTGCCAGCATCTCATGGGAGAGGGATCGCGCAGCCAGGACAGTTTTCATGGGGAGGGTCTTGCCTCTCCTAGCTCCTGTCTCCCCATTGAGGCCAACTCTTTGCAGTCCTTGGCTGTCAGAGCACAACAGGTTCTCGAATAACTGTCCTTTCATTCAAAGTCGTTTCCTCAGTGTCGTTTCCTTATAATGTTAATAAGAGGTTATAGGAACTTCGCTCTTGTTTATATCAATTAGCCTCTGGTAAAATTGGTCTCATTATATGTGGTTTCACTGCAGTTCCAAGAGCCTGTCAACCTTAAGTGAGGGCATGGATATTCTGTTTAGCACTTACATTGAGCTTACATATATGCCAAGCAGTATTCCGAGAGCTTTACAAATATTAACTCATTTAACCATCACGACAACCCCATAAGGTAAGCATTATTATTGCAACTGTACAGAGAAGGCAAATCAGTTCTCAGAGTGTTGACACTTGGACCCTCCTAGTGAGTCTCCAATGTCTGAGATTCTCCTCACACACCACCCACCGCAACAAATCTGTGCAGAAAACAGCACTGCCCTCCACCAGCTGCTTAAGCCAGAAGACTGGGGCCACATCTTGAATTCTCCCTCCTCCAGCCCCTCCAAATACAACCCATCATCATGACCTCCTGTCCTACAAACTTGGTATCTCTCATTCCATCCACCTTCCTGCTGGTCTGTTTCCATTCTTGCTCTCTCCCAGCCCACTCTCCAAAGAGCATCCAGAGCGAGCCTTTGACAAAACACTTAGAAAAAAACCCCAGAAAAAAACAGAAATCCTCATCATAGTCCACAGGCTCTGTTTCACTCTGTTCCTCCTCTCTCTCCTGAATTTTTTCCTTTGAAACACCTATTACAGTTTCTAACTACATACCAATTAGAAATGATTCTGTGTTCCATGCCTGTCTCTCTCTGCCACAGGACTGTGTGCTTCATCAGAGCAATGGTGTCTCTCAATTTCTCTGTATTCTCCCCACCTAGCACTCTACCTGGCATCCTATAAATTAGAGGTTGGCAGACTATGGCCCTGGGGAAAAACACAGCCTGTCATATGAGTTTTTGGTTGTTTTTAATATAACAGTTTTACTGAGATATAAATTCAAATAACATACACTTCACCCATTTAAAGCGTGCAGTTCAATGGTTTTTAGTATAACCAGAGAGTTGTGTGACTATTATCACAATCAATTTTGTAAACCCCTTAGCAGTCACTCCCTATTTCTCTTCCACCCTCACCCCCAGCCGTAGGCAATCACTAATGTGAACTCTGTCTATGTAGATTTATCTAATCTTGACATTTTATATAAATGGAATCATACAAGTGGGTTCTTTCACTTAGTGCATTAATTTCAAGGTTTACCCCCTTTTTATAACATGTATCTGGACTTTATTCCTTTCATGGCTGAATAATATACCATCGTATAGATATGGCACCTTTTATTTATACATTCATCAGCTTATGGATATTGAAGTTGTTTCCACTTTTTGGATATCATTAATGATGCTACCGTGAACATCATGGATAAGTTTTATGTAGACATGTGTTTTTATTTCTCTTGGGTATATACCTAGAAGTGAAATTATTGGATCATATGGTAACTCCTTGTTTAACCTTTTGAGGGACTGTCGACCATTTTCCAAAACAACTGTGCCATTTTACATCCCCACCGGCAGTGTGGGAGGGTTTCAGTTTCCCTCGGTCCTCACCACACTTGTTATCTTTGTCCTTTGTGTGATAGCCACCCCAGTGCGCAGAAAGTGGTATCCCCTGTGGGTGTTGATTTGCATTTCTCTAATGACTGGCGATCTCCAGCATCTTTGCATGTGCTTATTGATCATTTACATATCTTCTGAGAAATGTCTCTTCAGATTCTTTGCTCATTTTTTTAAATTGGGTTACTTGTCTTTTTTGTTATTCTGTTGTAAGAGTTATTTATATGTTTTGGATACAAGTCCCTTATCAGATATATGGTTTGCAAATATTTCCTCCCGTTCTGTGGATTGTTGTCATTTTCTTGATGACGTTTTCTTTGCAGACGAAAGTTTTCATTTTGGTGAAGTCCAGTTAACTTATTTTTTCTTTTGTTGCTTGTGTTTTTGGTGCCCTACCTAAAAAAAATACAAGACATTGCCTAATTTAAGGTCATAAAGATTTATGCCTACTTTTCTCCTAAAATTTTATGATTTCAGCTCTTACATTTAACTCTTTAATCCATTTTGAGTTAGTTTTTGTACTCAGTGTGAGATAGGGATCCAACTTCATTCTTTTGCCTGTGGCTATCCTATGTCTCCTGTAATTTGTTTTTATAAAAAAGTTTTGTCTGAACACAGACACACCCATTCATTTACATGTTTTCTAAGGCTGCTTTCAGGATACAGTGGTAGAATTGAGTGGTTGCTACAGAGACCTATGTGGCTCATAAGCCTGAAATATTTACTGTTATTTCATTCAAACACCCCCCCCCCCCCCCGCCAAATGCTGGCCCCTGCTATAAATATTTGTCAAATAAGTAAATAAATTAATAAATTAAATTTACTTAGTATATACATGTATCACTATCAATAGGACTTTCATAGCTCAGAGGAATAAAATATCTCTGGCTCTTGCCAAGAGTCAACAGTAGAAGAACCTTCTCAGATGGAATCCATGGGCCAGGAGATGTGAGTCCAAATGTCAGCTTTGCTGCTCATATAAGTGGCCTTGAGAAGAAGCCATTAGCATCACTCTTTCATAAGCATCAGCAGTGCCAGATCTCTGACGCAACTGGGGCATCCGCATCCCTCTTTGCACCTTCCTGACTGCCTTGCCAAGGTGTTCCTTCCAGAGTGTCCCCAAGTGTAAGGGTGCAAAGTGAGCACAGGGAAGACACCCCCATGGCCCTGCCTGCGGTAGCAGAAGCCCTGAGGCCGTTATCAGAGCAGCTGCAACCCACTCTCCACCTGCCCTTAAAACACCATGTGGTCAGCCTCTAAGAGAAGTCTCCCCAGTTGAGCCTCAGCTCCTCTAGCGGAAACCAGCACCCTCTCCCTTATGTCTCCTTGTCTGCATCCTGGCAACCTTCGAAGTCTCCCTAACTGGGCTTGTGCTTTGCTCTTTGTTAAAACACCTGTGGGTGGCAAAAAAGAGCCTGGTTTTTGGAGTCGGACAGTGATGGTTCCCAATCTTACTTCTCCTTGACAAGCTGGGCAACCTCGGCAAGTTCATTCTCTTCACTTTAAGCCTTTAATTCTTCATCTGAGAAATGGTGGGGGAAACAATAAACATATGTCACTGTAAAAATTTATGGAGATAACTTAAATAAAACATCAACATAAAAATCCTGGTGTTGGAGGGGATCCGAAAGAGGAGTTGTTGACAATATTCAGATCCCACTTAAAACTAGGTAATCCTCAGCCAGCCTGACCTAGATATAGCAGCAAATTTATGAATTTTCTATTAAGCCCTTTCTGTTGCTTCTGAAAGTAATCATTCCGTCTTCTGTGCTTGCATAACATGTCTTGTCTCCATAATAGAATTTTTATTATGTCTCTGTCCTAATGGTCTTTTGGTAACCAATATCTAGAATAGTAGTTGGCACACATGGTTCTCAATAAATGTTGGGCATCAGCATTCACATATGTTCTTTTCTTCCCACATGACTGATGTGTCCAAAAGACGACACACAGTGGCCCTCCATGGCCAGGTCCGTGGCATCTCTAGATCCCACTTTTTTATCCAGTCCATTCAAGGCTGTCCAGGAGGCACAGCGATCAGTCCTGGGGCCCACATTTTATGGGATAATTGGAGAATATTCAAGGAAGCAAACAGAAAAATGAAATTTAAGAACAGCCAGAAGGATCATGGGGTTGCAGGAAATCAACTTAGAAAAGTAACTTTGGAAACCTGAAAATATGAAAATTTAAAATACTCATACTCTTTGATGCCCAAATTCTCACTCCTAGGCATTTTGTCTAAGGAATAATTACAGAAGTACCCCATGATAAATGTGAAAGGATATTCATGGGAGCATTGTTTGTTTGTTTTTTTTATTGCATTTATTGGGGTGACATTGGTTAATAAAAGTACACAGGTTTCAGATCTACAATTCTGCAATCCATCTCCTGTATCTTGTACTGTGTGTTTACCTCCCCAAGTCTCCTTCCATCATCCCCCACTTTACTTTCTTCTACCTCCTCCCACCCCCCTTGGAAGCATTGTTGGCTTTTTGGTTTGTTTTTGAAATGTGTGTAGAATTGGAGACGACCAAAGTTCCCATCATTAGGAAACTGAATATATTCTTACAATAAAATATGATGCAGACATACAAAAGGATGAATTTGGGAGCTTTCATAAACTCATGTTGAGAGTGGAAATTGTTACCGATGTTTTAGAGAAGTGGCAATTTCACTCCTGGAAATAAACCCAAGAGAAAGGTCTTTATAAATGTACCAAAAAGAATGCACAGAGCAGCTCTCTTTGTAATGGCCCCAAACTGGAGGCAACCTAAAGGTTCAACAACATTGGAATGGATTCATCATTTATTATATAACCATACACTGGAGTACTATAAAAATAAAAATGAACTACAGCTACACAAAATGTTGAGCCAAGGAGCCAGACAGAGAGGAATGAGTAGTGTTTGATTCCTTCTATATGAAGTTCAAAATCAGGCAAAACTAATATGTATTTGAATGCAGGAGAATCATTACCCCTGGAGAGAGGGAAGTAGTGATCAGGAAGGGGTACTAGAGAATTGGGAGGGGGGAGGCTAGGCCTGGAGGAAGGGGAGAGGCTAGTAATGATCTAAGTGTTATCCTCAATGGTGGCTTCATTATTTGTGGACTTTTCTATGTTTACTATATTTCAATAAAAGACAAAAGTTAAAAAAAGAATATTCACCATATATTAGAGGAAAGAAAACAGATTACAGATTACAATATGTAGTAGCAATATCTCATTTATATTAGAAAGAAGGAGGTTAGCTATGATTAGAAAAGTCTGGAAATATATGTACCAAGATGTTAATAGTGGTACTTGGCAGGAAAGTTTTTACTTGCTGCCTTATTATATTTCTATACTCTTGAATTTTTAACAATATCTATTACTTTATACAAAAAGGAAGAAAAGATGCTTCTATTGTGATAAATGAAGGAAGCGGGGTCCTAATTATGCCAGTTGCGGGGTTAGTCAGCGTCCAGGGAGACAGAGCAGAGTGAGGCTTCCAGTTTCTGTAACTGAAACCAGTTACAGATTCCTGACCGCAGCCTGGTGCCGATGTGCATCCTCCAACCTGGGGCATCAACATCTTTAATGCATCACCCCAGGTCTCCTAACTTCATTCCTGTTCATCTCCTCAGTTGCTAGGCAATATGTAATTAAATTTGGGAAAGCTTCCCCCACCCTGGATAGATTATCCTGAAAATTGGACTTTGCATCTGGCAGTCTTAGAAAGCAAAATTCTACTCCTCTCAGCCCCCCACCCTCTGACTTGCAATTGACTCACAATTTAATTAAAAAGATTCCAGGGACATCTGGTTCTCTTTTTCTAGGAGTCCATTTGCAGTTGGTTTTCTGGCATGGTTTTGTTTGCAAGCTATGGATTTATTTACAGAGGCAGAGGCTCATTTTCCTCTCTCACGTATAGCTTTGTGGTCTTGATTAATGCTGTTTTATGAGCTACCACTGTTCCTCTGCACCATAAGCTCTTAATGGTCTGTTTCTCCCTGAGCTCTGCCGAGTCAGTGAGTGACCAATGAGGCCACCAAGGTGCTGACCCCACCCAGAGTGTAGGATGCCTGTTCACTGCTAGGGAATCTAGAACATAGCCCCCTGATAGTCCCCAGCCCTGGTGCCCCTTACCATCAACAGAAGACTTTGGGGGGCCGTTTCCTTTACTAAGTAACAAAATAAATACAGAAAGGGCTCTTAGAGATATATGCATGGACCAGGAGAGTGGGGAGAACTGAGCCAGGAGGAGCTGGGAGGTGATCTCTGGTGAACCACTTGCCCTTTCTGGGCCTGTGTTCCATCTGCAAAAACGGTGGTGGGACTTAACCAGTATTTCCTAAACACTGGGCTCTCTCCTTTCCTTCATGAGCTGTTCTGTATCCGTTTGACTCCTATGCTCTCTTTATGTAGTATTTTTCTTTAAATTAACTCTATTTAGTTCCATAAAGGTGTGCATTTATAATGAGGACTTTAAATCACTGCATAAATGGTAAAATATTATCATTCGCTCCAAATAGAAGGTAACTGTAAAAAGAATATAATGAAAACAAAGCATTGTTGCTAGCTTGTAACTGGATACTATTTTCTGCCAAGCTTCTGTGCCCAACACTTGTTCTTTCTTTGTTAAAAAGGAAAATTAGCACATGTTTAGAGACTTGTAAGAGGCATATTAACACCACTTTGAGACTTTCTCCTTAATCAATGGCAGAAGGACTGAAAGAGAACTGAGAAGGAAATAAGCTCCTAATTATAGGATAATTTAAAAAGAACAGGGGCCTGGATAATCTAAAAAGTCCTTTCTGCTACTAGCAATCATGAGAGAATAGACCACAGCAGAGGGCAATTGCAGACTTCAGGAGTTGATGTGGTGATCATTTCCACCAGGCCTCTTCTCTGAGTTATGACAGCCTATGTCACCAGAGGGAAGGTGTGCACAGGGAGGGGATAGTGTTAAGGAAGATCTTTGATTAGTCACTAATTCATTCATTCACTCACTCATTCATTCATTCATTCATTCAGCCAGCCAGCTATGGAAGGGCTGGTAGGGTATTATGGGAAGAGCTGGCAACACCAAAGTAGATGTAAGTTCAAATATAGACCTGCCATTTACTAGCTAGTTTACCCTGAATGCATATGTGCACCTATTTCTCATCTATACGATTGGGATTAAAAAAGCCTATATATATTAGATGCTTTTGTGAGGATTAAGTGGAATTGTGCATTCTCTGGTCCTGAGCACTTAGTCTTGTGGGCAAGACTGAAATATAAAACTAAACCAGAATATAGTGTGCTGCAGATATTAAGAGAGGATGTTACATGGTGTTTGGAGCTCCCAGAGGATGGAGCAGCTGACTCTGCCACCAAAGAGGCTTCATTTTAGCGGACTTTGAAGGGAGGAGCACACAGAAATGAGATACTGGGCAGAAGGAAAGCTTGAGCGGTATGAAGAGGTGGGACAAGGGAGCTAAGCCCTGGGAGCTGGGGGCAGCTCAGTGCAGCTCAAGCATAGGGCTTACTGAAGTGGCTGCTGCTGAAGGAGAGACCTGAGAGATGGGGAGGGGCTGCTTGTGCAGAGTTAAACACCGCCTTGCTTGCGAGGAGACTGTCTCCCACCTGCCCCTGACGGTTTCTGTCATGGCTTGAGCCTGAGTCAAAAAGAATTGTCACTGAGGGCCCCTGTGTAGGGATATTTCTACACTGTAGCAAGAAAGCATTCCTGGTCACATCAGTACCGAAGTGAAAGCATAGATTACTTTGCTACAGAGCTAAGCAGTAGTGGGAGTATACTGAGACAATTGTGGAAAATTATTACTTTAATTCAATCAGCAGTGGCCCTCTCACCTTCCTCTCAGCCAGCAGAGAGGATGGGAAGAGAAGAGGCAGGCTGCTCAATGTTCATGAGCTGGTGTCTAGCATAAAAAAAAATCAATGCGTTTTATAAAGCGTTGGTAACAATTCTCCCTTCCTCTCCGCACTTCTGCTGCAAGTGAAATTCTTGGTTATTCCATGCATAAGCCTCAGCGAACCTCAATCTCCTCACATTTAGAATGGGAGCAGTAATGCATGGCCTGATTCTATTAAAGGGCTGCCATGAATCTTAGAATTAAGAAATGCATGTGAAACTACTTCAAAAGCTGAAAAGTGCCATTTGAATATGAAAAAGTATGCTATTGCTGTGATGTCACTGCACTAACAATTTTGAATCCCACGTTTTTCATTTAACATTGTACCTAAATATTTCCCACGTTATTGGGAACTCTTTATATTGGCTTTTTAATTACCCCCCCTCTATCCCATAAAGTGGGTAGACCCCAAATTACTTAAGCACTGCCTTACTATTGGACATTAAGATTGCTTTCTTTTTTAACATTATTCTTTTTTATTTTTAAGTTACAGTTGACATACAATATTATATTAGATTCAGATATACAACCTTGTGATTAGACATTATATAACTTACTAATTGATCATCCTAGTAAACCTAGCACCCAGCGGACACCATGTACAGGAGTGGGCAAAAGTAGGCTTACAGTTGTAATACAAATAAATGATACAATAATTAAAAAGTAATAATACAAGAATAAACTCTGTTTCACATACAAATGTAAACCTGCTTGGTGGGCACTTGGTATAGTTATTAGAATACTTTTGACTATATTCCCCATGACTATTCTGTAACTACCAATTTGTACTTCTAAATCCCTTCAACTTTTTCACCTGTTTCTTCAACCCTCCTCCCATCTGGCAACCATCAAAATGTTTTCTGTATCTATGAGTCTATTTCTGCACTGCTTGTTTGTTCATTTTGTTTTTTAGACCCCACACATAAGTGAAATCATCTGGCATTTGTCTCTGCCTGACTTAGTTCACTTACCATAATACTCTCTAGGTTCATCCATGTTGTTGCAGATAGCAAGATTTCATTCTTTTTTATGGCTGAATTATATTCCATTGTATATACGCACCATTTCTTCTTTATCCATTTATCTACTGATGGACACTTAGGTTGCTTCCATATCCTGGCTATTGTAAATAATGCTGCAATAAGCATATATGGATGCATATGTCTTTTCCATTTAGTGTTTTGGGTTTCTTTGGATAAATACCCAGAAGTGGAGGTGCTGGGTCCTGCTTTGTCTATTTTTATAGCCTTTGTATTAAAGTCTGTTTTGTCTAGTATAACTGTTGCTACCCCACCTGTTTTTTAGTTTCCATTTTCATAAAATATATTTTCTCATCCCTTTACTTTCAGTCTCTGTGTGTCTTTCAATCTGAAGTGAGTCGCTTGTAGACAGCATATGGAAGTAAGGGTCTTGTTTTGTTATCCATTCAGCCTCCATATGTCTTTTGATTGGAGCATTTAATCCATTTGCATTTAAAGTAATTGTTGATAGATATGTATATATTGCCATTTTATTATTTATATTTTTGATGTTTTTCCTTCCTTCTTAAAGAAGACCCTAGCATTTCTTGTAATACTGATTTGGTGATGATGAACTCCTTTAGCTTTTTCTTGTCTGGAAAGCTCTTTGTCCTTGGATTCTAAATGATAGCTTTGCTGGGTAGAGTAATCTTGGTTGTATGTTCTTGCTTTTCATCACTTCGAATATTTCTTGCTACTCCCTTTTGGCCTGCAAAGTTTCTGTTGAGATATTAGCTGACAGTCTTATGGGAGCTCCCTAGTAGTAACTAACTGCTTTTCTTTTGCTGCTTTTAAGCTTCTCTCTTTGTCTTTAACCTTTGGCATTTTAATTAGGAAGTGTCTTGGTGTGGGCCTCTTTGGGTTCATCTTGTTTGGAACTTTCTGCACTTCCTGGACTTGTATGTCTGTTTCCTTCACCAGGTTAGGGAAGTTTTTCATCATTATTTTTTCAAATAGGTTTTTAATTTCTTGTTCTTGCTCTTCTCCTTGTGTCACCCCCATGATGTGAATGCTGGTGTGCTTGAAGTTGGCCCTGAGTCTCCTTACATTAGTGTCTTTTTTTTTAATTATTTTTTTTCTTTTTGCTGTCCAATTGGGTGTCTTCTGCTTCCTTACCTCCAAATCACTGACTTGATCCTCTGCTTCATCTACTATACTATTGATTCCTTGTAATTTATTCTTCATTTCTGATAGGTTCTTTTTTATTGTTTCCATGCCCTTTTTTATGCTATTGAAGTTCTTACTAAGTTTCTTAAACATCCTTATAACCATTGTTTTGAATTTTGTATCTGGTAGTTTTTTTTTTTTTTTGCCTTCATTTCATTTAGTTCTTTTTATGGAGATTTCTCCAGTTCTTTCATTTGGGACGTGTTTCTTTTCTTCTCATTTTGGCTGCTTCCCTGTATTTGTTTCTGTGTATTAGGTAGATATGCTATGTCTCTCAGTCTTGGTACAGTGGTTTTATGTTGTAGGTGTCCCATAGGACCCAGTGACACAGCCTCCCTACACACCTGAGTTGGGCTTTGGTGCCTGCCAAGTCCTCCCAGCAACCAGAAGGAAGAAAGAAGCAGCAGCCTCACTTGGCCCTGGAGACAGCACACATCTTTCTGAACATCAGCAACTACAAGCTAACACTCACCATGTGCAGAGATGGACAGCCCCATAAGGAAGGCTCATCTCAGGCAGATGACAAATGGGAACTGGCCATTTGTGTGACAGAGGTCTCCAGATCTCAGCCCCAGCTGACTCAGCTGTGCCTACACATCATTATGCACATGCCCCAAACATGCACATTGGCACATATGTAAATATGCTCACCAAAGAAGCACATCGCACACTGTGCTCATGTGTGTGCACATACACAATATACACATACATTGATGCATACAGAATACACACTCACACCGGTAAATGCCACATTGTGCACCTTGAGGGACTGCACATGCGACCCATACACATACATATGTCTGCACAACACATATTTATAAGTAGACACACTGCCCACCAAATAGATATACACACATGCCCTGAGTACAAAAACACAGCCTCACTCCTCAGTTTTCCAGACTCGGCTGGAGTGCGTGCTAGGCCATTAACCACAAACCAAACGTGCCTCCTCCCCACCTCATTTCCCGAACAATAGACTTGTACTGGGACAGATGATCTACAAACTAGCAGATGTATCCCACCAGAATTGACCTCTGAGTTTATTCCTAGTCAGAGTGGCTATCAGATCAGGGACCTTAGACTATTAACATCGATGTGCAAATACTTCAACTTTCTTAGAGGTAAATTCATGGAATCAAAGTGGGAGATCTGCAGAGGCAGTTTAGAGATGAGGGAACTGAGGTCTAGAGAATTTAAAACCTCAAGGTCAAACATCTGCTTGATGGGAGAGCCAGGATCAGAATTCTGGTCTCTTGCCTCCCAGTCTGGCCATCTTCCATACGTGTCCACTCACGTATCAAATTCAGCAAGCATTTTGTGAACATCTAGTCTGGACCAAACTTGGTGTAAGACCTCAGGATATAAATGTGGATTAAGTTTTGCCCTTGGAGAGCTTAGACAGGAAGTCCTTGTTATCCTCTCATCTTCACCCTCCTGCTGCTATTAATCCATTTGGACCTTCAGCTGGCCTCAAAAGAAACTCCAGAAGGCCACTGCTGTCACTTATGGACTACCCTTGACTTATAGGATCCTGGTGACGGTTAGGGATCATCCTTCGGGATCATCTCTTAGAGATCATCCAGGCCACACTCCATTCGCAGGTGAGCCTCCTTGGCTATTTTGTCTTCAAGCCAAACAAAAGCGAAGACATGCATGGATGCCTGACGTATGGAGTGGTGCTCACTCCATGTTAGTTCCCTGCCCCAGGCCAAGTGAGCCATCTCCCCCAGGGATTCCCTCCCCATAGCTGGGAGCCTCTCCTGCAAGGAGTCACAGAGAAGTCCTCCACCACCATCCCATCCTCGTCCTGGCCTCCTCAGGATGTGTCCTCCTCGCAATGTGTCTAACAAAATCCCAGCCCTGCCCTGGGATGTAATCAGATCCCTGCTTGATTGTTACCTGGCAACTGAGGTGTCCACGGCCTTTGTGTGTAGCAGAAGTGTTTTAAGCTGAGGGTCATGGGACCTTTAAAATTGCACACAACTTATTTGTCTAGGTGAGAATGTGCATTTTTATAAGGAAAGACTCATAGTTTTTATTAAATGACAAACTTGTCTATGGTGGGAGAAAAGGGTTTAACCCTCTATCAGGGGTGGCCATAGGACAGGGCTGTCTGCAGTGCTCGTGTAGGTGCCATATTCTGGGGTGAAAAAAGGCCCCACAGAGTGGCATCATGCGATGGTGGCCTGCTCCTTAGACCTCCCAGCTCCTGAGCCTTGCCGAGCTCTCCGAATCTCACCTCAGACCATGGTCAAGACAATTGACTTTGTACAGTGAGCCCCTTGGTGTCCACTGAAGAGCTATGTGAGTTTGGGGAAACTGTTTCCCCTCTTTGGAGGAAAAGTGTCCCCATCAGAAGCAGCAGGTGTAGGGAAAGGAACATGGCTTTGCAGTGAGATAGCCCTCAGCTCAAATGCTCACACCCAGTCTTCCTTGGCAAGCCGCCTAACCTTCTGTAGTTCAGTTCCCGGGCTGTAAAACCAAACTTACTAAGAGTATGTCAAACGTACATGTGGATTGCGTGTAAAACCCAGCATGGTGCCTTCAGATGGTTGGTGCTCAGACACCAGCCCCCTTTTGCCATCCCTTCCCCAAAGAGAGGACCTGTATTCAGTGGCTAATAGCCTCTGGTCCCCAACAGGAAGGGGGCATAGGTCAGGTTATCCTGAGGCCAGGGGAGAAGGTTAAGCTAATGTATGCCTGTCCTTTTCTGACAGCGTAGATCTCTTCCTTCCCCACTCCAGCCGACACATGACCACAATCCACAGTGATCAATGATGATGATACCAAGGAAACTTCCTGTGCCACTGGTTTCTACGGCTGCGTGTCTCTAGAAGATTGGAGAAGCAGTGAACTGTTTTGGCAAAGGGCCTCATTACTCCTGGAATGAAGACAAATGCTCCCCGATTTCCTTATTAAAGAACAGCCATCCATACACCATGACAGAGTGAAGGCAGGCTCCTCTCTGTTTGTACAGCTGGCTGGCTGTCTAGCATCTTTTCTCAGATATTCAGAGGAGCTGGGTTGATATGGTCCAAGCGATGCAGGGCGGGCCTGAGTCACTGAGTGCAGGCTGGGGGCACCGGGAGCTGTATGTCACGGACTTGGCATGCACCCAGTGCAAGGGTGGCTGGTTGCTGGGATCGTCTTTCTCATCTGACGGCTAGAGGTGGACACTCTAGCTTCGGGGTCATGGACACAGCAGCAGGACTTGTCATGTTTGGGTAGTTCTTTTTGATTTCCCGCAGTTACTCTGGGAGCTGAGCAGATCTGATGGTACCTATTTGGGAGAGAAGCAAACTGAGGTTCTTCAGTGATTGAGCATCGTTTAGAAGAGTGGTTCTCAACTGTGGGTGACTCCCCTCCCCCCAGAGGACATATATTAGTGTCTCAGCGAGGGGCACTACTGGCATCTTGCGGGTAGAGGCCATGGGTGCTGCTAAACATCCCACAAGGCATAGGACAGTTGCCACGACAGAGAAGCGTCCAGTCCAAAAAGTCAGTAGTGCTGAGGTTGAGACCCTGATTTAGGCCTTTAAGCTTAGTCTTCGCCTGAGTCTTCTAGAGTAAGCAGCAGCAAGGATCGGTGAGAAAAACCTTTCTTCTTTTGTGGCTCTTTCTGCTTCTGAAAACGGGACTGACTTTGACAAGGGGTCTTCCTTCTCTTTCACGCTGGATGCCCCCTGCCCCTGCCCGTCAGCGAAGTTCATGCCCCCTCGGCCTCTCCCCCCAGCACCGCGTCTGCGCCACTGTCCCTCCCATGTCAGCCTGCCCTCTTCTGCAGCAACAGGGCTAAAGGAAGTTCTCCTTCCCCGAGGGCCCTCCCCTTTGAGGACGCCTGCTTCTCAGAGAGCCTTCTCCTTGGGAACTGGGGGTCCACTGTGATTGCTCGTCTCTTTCCACAGGAGGTGGTTCCTCCCATGCTCCTCAATTATTCAAACTGAAAGAGAATTTTCAAATTATTTTGCTCCCCATACCCCTTTTGAGATCTCTGCCTCTTAGAGATGAGGAAAGCGAATTCCAAGGCTACAAAACTAGAACCACGGCTCTCAGCTCCTCCACCAGGGGTCTTTTCATGGCATCCCCTGCGCGCACGGTTCTCCAGACCCCTGGTGCTGGGTGTAGTTTTCCCAACCCTGCCCATGGAGAGTGGGCTGGGACTGCCAGGTGCAAGTCATGTTTCTGGGATTGGGTTTCTGCGCTCAGGTAATGGCATTGTGATGCTGCATGATGTACCGAGTGCCCGAAAATAATGTGATCGAATGACCCGAACAGGAAACTCAGACGCGTCTGACAAGGGCAGCTCTGGACGCCTGGGGCTCAGTGCAGAGCGTCTACAGCTTTTCATAGGTTCTATTCTGTCATAAGAACGAGCAACAATTTTACCGACAGAAAATATGACTCTCTTATATGTGTGCTGTCCAATCGCAACCCGAAGGAAACAGGCCCTCAAACAGCCCCCATAAAAACCAAACCCCAACAACAGTCCATCAAGCTAAGCAGATCAACTGTTTTCAAGCTCTTCCCTTAATATCTCTTCGCCATTGTTTGCTCCCTTTGTCATCCGCTGGCTCGCGCTAGCAGACGAGTGGTAATTGCCGCCAGAGGCTTAAGGAAATTTATGCGAGGACTAAACACGGAGAGAAATGGGTCCATTTACTGTCTTTCTGCATGTTGGGGAAATTAGAGGAAATGGGGGACAGAGCAACAGATTGTTTTGTCCTGGTCATAGCATTTCAATCTTTATTTTATTGTATTTTTGACGGATGCACGGGAGTTCTCATGAACATGCAGTTTAATGGGATGAATGGCTATAACATGGGTTAGTTTGTCTACATTCATTGCTTCCATGCTCCCTGCCACTCACTACTTCCTGACCTCAAAACTGGATCTAGAACCCTAGGGTGCCCTAATGCCAGCTTACCTGGAGCACCTGAGGGGAACAATAATGGAGGAAAGCTGGGCACAGTGAGACCACACACTGCAATCAGGCAAGGACATCTTTTGAGATGTGCTTCTTGCAAGAAGCAGCATACTTTTCACATAGCAGAATGCAAAACATACCTTGTGTCCCCGCTGCCTCTGACTTTGTAATTGCTCAGAGCTGCAATAGCACCCACTGATTTCTCTGCCTCCAGCCTCTCCTCAATCCAATCCATGCTGCAGCGAAAGTGACCTTCCCAAGATGCAAATCAGATCAGCTCCCTCCTTGGAATAAAGTCTTTCTTGGCTCCCATTGCCTTGGAGAGAGAATCCAACTCTTTCATGGTATGGAAAGGTTTTCTTTGCTCAAGTCCTGCTTACTTCTCCAGGCTCAGAGATTGCTGTTCCTCAGTTTCTGATAGAGTCTTGCAGGATGTTTGACGTTTCCCTCTCTTCACTTGGTTGACTCTGAATAACCCTTCATACTCAGCTGAGATCACCTCCCTGGGGAAGCCTCCCAGGACTCCCATCCATCCTTGAATCTAGAAGGCAAATAGCATGTTCTTTAAAATATATTTTTTCAATTACAGGTTACATTCAATATTATTTTGTATTAGTTTCAAGTCTACAGCATAGTGGTTAGATAGCAATACACTTTATAAAGTGGTCCCCTGATATTTTGAGTACCTACCTGGCTCCATACAATATCATTGACTATATTTCCTACACTGTACATCCCCATGACTATTTTGTGGCTATCAATTTGTACTTCTTAATCCCTTCTCCTTTTTCACCCACTCCTCCAACATGCCTCCCCAATAGCATGGTTTTTAAGCGAACAGACTTTGGTATCAGACAGACCTAGACTAAGATCCTGGTTTGGTTCTTTACTGACCATGTGACCTGAGCAAATTATATGGCATTTCTGATTCCTCAGTTTCCTCAGCTGCAAAATGGAAACCGTAGTGGTGTGTGTGCCTCTTTGGGCATGTGAGGGTCAGTTGAGAGCATGCAGTAGAGCACTAGCTCCCAGGCGGTGTCCACTCAGGTGGACTGCAGGTCATGCTCAGGTGCTCCCCTCTGCTTCCAGATCCTCGTTCTCCACATGGAGCCCGCTGCCAGGCAGAGACCCAGGCCAGGGTCAGGCCCGCAGTCAGCACTGGGCCTGAATTTGTAAATGAGTATATTGATGAACAGGTACATTTATTCACTGGTATAGAACAGTGAGGGATCCAGGTCGTACTTCTCACTTTAACACTAGTTATGAAAATTAGGCCAATTTTCAGTAACACGAATGCAGAAACCGCCCAGGAATCAATGAGTGGGCAGGATCTGCCTCTTCTGAAATGTGCTACTTGAGCAAATGAGTTAGCACCTCCTGAAGCCTCAGTTTCCTTAGCTGCAAATCAGAACAATGCCTACCTGTCATGAGGAAGGCATACTGTGCAGAAAATGTGCTTAACAAATATACCCCCCCCCCTTCCCGTGTATTCCTGCTTTGCCTGGCGAAGCCCCCCGAGCTGTGCCGACGATGCCATGGGCCTGGACTGGAGCCTGTCTGCCTGCCCAGAGCCTCTCCCTCCCTCACCCGCACCACCCAGCTGCTGCCGGAATGCTTTGGGGAGAGCAAATTGGGAATTACAGTGCACCTGAAATGCTGACGCTGGTGTTTCTGCTCCTTTATAAAAGCATGAGGCAGTCGGCTCTGCAGTGTTGTATAAATATCCAGATTAAAAGATTAGTGAGAGGTTCCTGAGAGCCTTAGATCTTCTAACGCATGGCCCACTTTGAGTCAGGGAGGGGACAGTAACTCCATGCCCCTCCTCTGTAGCTTTCAGGTTATAACACCCCCCTTCACAGGGAACAGGAGCTGATGTTACCACCTCTGCCAGGTAGTGGTTCACTGAAAGGACAGCAGAAGAAGAGGGGTGCACGACCTAGGGGCTGAGGGTATAAGAAGAAAAATCGGGGAGACCCTCACCCCTCTGCCGTGTGATCCACTGGTTTGCCCCTCAGTTGGCACTTTTATTATTGTCGAGGATAGGATGTCAACGCTGCTGCGTCTGGGGGCTTGTTTTGCATCTAGAAGTAACCCAGTCTGGTTCTCCTTAGAAGGGGTTCTCACCCATTCAGCTCATCTGATCCTAAATCTAGTGGGTTTTCTGGCAAAAGCAGCAGTGACTTTGCTTCGCTTTAGCACTGTCCCTCTGCAGTGTTGACCACCCTCCTCCTGGAAGGGCAGGGTGCATACTGGAAGAAGCTCAGGCTGCTCAGTCCACTGGCAGTGAGGCCCTGGGAAGTCCAGTCACCTCCTCCTCTGTCCAGCAGGGACATATGCATACCTCATCAGGCTCCTGGAGGGAGCCCCTGTCCCCATATACACACATTTACATCTCCTGCCCGGACCACTTCCCTCTCTCTCTACCCTCCCCGCTCCCCTTTGCCCAACAAATGCTGTCTACTCTTCCTTCCTTCTCAAAGCTTCCCAGACACCCCTCCACTGGGCTCCCATCCCTCACCCTTTCCTGTATGCTTGCCTTCTGGGCCAGCGACAGTCTCATCCTCCTATCTGCCCCCAGCACACAGGAACTCTTAAGGAAGGCTGGCTGATGAATTAACATGTGGGAGAACAGGCTGTGTCAAGTGTACCATTGCAACTGAGGGCACAGTAGTGCCCTAGGTGCTGTCCAGAGTAGAGAGGAAGGGCAGATATACCAGGGAGCAAGCCCAGTCTCAGTTCTGCTGCTTATGTCTTCCCGGCTGCAGGCAGAAAGAGGCCGGAGATTGGGAACCGAGGACCACAGGTCAGAAATGGAGTGTCAGGCAGAGGATGGGGAAGTGTTGACGATATGGGCTCTTCACAGGCCCGTTGACTCAGGACTTACTCTTACTAGATGGTAACCGTGCTGCACAGAGCTGGATGCAGAGCTGGGCTACATGGAAATGCCAAGGCTACTCTCCCCATTTGATAGATGGGAAAACTGAGCTCTGGGAGAGCAGGTGGGTTGTCCCAGAACCCATGAGAATGGTGGAGACTGAAGCTAATAGAAACTTTCTCCTCTGATGTTCCTCTCTCTGACCAGCCAGGTGCCTCCCAGTGGTCACTGTTTCCAGGGGAGAGTGTGATGAGGTCCCTGGAGCTGACTCCAAATCCTCTAGGTGCCTGGGTTTAGATGTGCCTGGTGGAATTGGGGACTCTTCCCAGCAGCCCCTGGGAAGGCTCTCCTGGGGGAAACCAGAACTCTCTGAGGGCCTGGGGAGCATTTATGAGCTGGAGGGAGCCAAGGTGTAATTGTCTGGAGTGGGAGGAAATGACATGGGTAGGTTTGAAAAATTGTACTTTCCTGGTCATCTGCCTCTGCCTTGGGGAGGGTCAGATCCCTGGAAAGAAACTGTGAATCCTAAAAGCTGCCATGAGGAATCCCAGCTGCTCACAGGTGCAGGCAGGGAAAGAAACAGTGTTGTCGTGGGTGGGTGGGGGCGCATGTGTGTTTAACAGCAAACATCCCACTTTGAAAGGAGTCAGATTGGAAATGTCTGTTAAGATGACTGAAAAACATTCATAACAGTGGGATGGCATCACACACGTCTTTAATTTACCTGCCGAATTTAGAACTAACTCATTCATTGTCACCAGTCCCACTCTGTACACAAGGTTCAACAGAACAAGGCTGATGGCCAAGGCCTTCAGAGCTGTTAGTGAGGCCACCGCCACAGGGATGCACCCTAGGGAAGGGGAGAGAGCTCAGGTCAACCCCCAGCAGGACTGGGCAGGTGAAGCAAGTGGGTGTGGGACGTGGGTAGAGACCTGGGTGTTCTAGCCAAGCCCGGGCACTGGCGCCTCGTTTCCTGCCAGCATCTGCTGCGTTCCCTCTCTTGATCCCTCCAGCTCGTCTGGCCCAGGAGGAGGGTCCCAAAGCCAGAGCTCATCTGAAAGCCTGTGCTTACTGGAGACAATTCGCTGCTCCTTCAACTTCTCACTTATGTCATTTTGTTTATGCCCAGTGTTCCTGCTTGTCATCTCTGGCTACTGGAATATTAGACATTTTGTCTGCAACTTGGAAAAGAATAGGGATGGTCTTTGTATGAATTCTCCAGAGTCCCCTCAATTCAAAAGTCATGAAAGGAAGAAAAAGTCGGTTTTAACTCAACAGCTAAATACTGATAGGAGGTTTGGCAAGGCTGGGGTAGTGGAGCTCTGAGATAGCATGGCCTCCTCCTTATAGTCTCTTATTCAGGTGTTTCAGAGTTTCCAAATCCTTGTCACAATATTTGACAAGAAATTCACTTACTTTTATACATTGGAAATATGAGGGCATTTTAATCATAGGTTTACACCTCATGAGAAACATGAAAGTGGGGAGGGGGAGATCTACATGTAGGGGGCTCCTGTGTAGCTGACATTTAAAATACAGTTATTCCCTCATCCAAGCAGGTCTGTGAGGCTGCATTATCACCATACTCAGCTCAGAAAACTGAGACTTAGGTGAAATGGGCAGCCCACAGTCAAACAACTGATCAATAACAGAGCCACCGTCTGCCCCCTAAATGTATGCTTTTCCCTTCACCGTGCTAGCTCGTTCGTTCAGGGTTCCTCTTTCCCTCACCCAGGGCGTATCTCAAAGTTCAGTGCTGCATGGCTAGGTGCATCCTTCACTCAATACTGTAAAAGCTTTTGGGCCATGTCAGGGGCATAGCAAAATGATGGAGAGTGAAATCTGTTTTCTCTTTGGCGTAAATGATAAATTTGGAGATAAGTTTCCATGAAAGGGAAAAAGATCCCACTATAGGCTAAGATGAAAACTGAATAACAATTAATATAACCAGCTTATTGATTAAAAAACAGAATTAGGTATCAATAGCAAGCTACTTACTTGACTTCTGCAGCACTTTATCAAATTTTGGAGAATTTCTTCACTCTGGCTTTGTTTCTAAAACCCCAGGTGTTTATCCTACAACTCAGCACTTTACCTCCTGAACTTAGTTTTCCCCATAATCTGTTCACATTTTTAAAGTGATTAAATGTTTGCGCTTTGGAGCCAAGTTGAATCATGGCTTCACCGCATGCTGACTGGATGAGTTTAGCCAAGTTACTTAACATCAGCATGCCTCAGTTTCCCCAGCATGCCTCAGTTTCCTCCTCTGTAAAATGGGGATACTAAAAAATGGGAATTCTGTGATTGCTAGAAGAATAAAATGATTTGTATAAATCAATTATGAAACTATGTAGCACATAATAAGTACTATTATTATCTGGTATTTTACAATCACTGATAGAGTTAAACAATGGGACAGAACTTCATATTTGGCAATTGGATAGCTCCTTAAATTGGGCGAGGGAATGTGTTTCTTCCTTTTATGATGCAAAGAAATGAGGGTCACTACCATCTCTGTGAAATGAAGGTTTGACGGCTGATTACCCTCCATCATCTTCACATACTTATGCCCATCTACTATCTCCATTATGGCAGAAGCACCTTTGCCACACCAAAAATGTTGGGGCAGAGAATCTGGAGGTCATGGTTCTTGTTTACTTGGATGCCTATTAACAGCCAGTCTCACCTTAGAGCTCATAATTAGGCCCACGTCAGTCAGCCGTCATTGCTGCAGCCTGTGTGGTCCTGAAGGTGACTGATGGCTACAATCCCCACTGGTCTGCAAGAATCTGAGATTCATAAGGAATCCTGAAATTTGTCTTTGTCTGGTAATATTTATGTTCAAGTGCTGCAGGAATCTTGCAAAATGTTTTAAATTCAAATTTCATTTTCATACATATTTAATTAGTAAAGTTTATTTAAAAGAACAGCAGCAAATTAAACATGCCGTATACCAAATTTTAACCACAAATATATCAACTTGTGCTACCAGATCATTTTTGTGCTGTTCTGAGAGCTCTTCTCTCAATAGAGTCATACATCCATAGCAGAGCTTATTGAAAATGAGACATTGGTTATGAAGGCTGCATCTTTGCACTGATTTTTTTTTAAAAAAAAAAGATTAATTCATGCCTGAGCATCTCCATCTGTGGAATTATAGTTCCATGGCACAGAAACATGGCCTCCTGTTCAATTAAGAGCTAGGCGGGGAGAAGGTACTTGCCTGCCCCCATGGCCTGATGATCGGATGTGCAATTATAACTGGATGTATAACTCTTCAGATTCATGGTAATGTCACACATCACAATAGCGCCGGCACTTATTGTAAGCTTTGCTTCCCTTTGTCTGACTTTGAATGTCTGATAAGAGGCACCACTCACTGTTCCAGTCCCTAAGAGATTTGACTTCCAAGCTCCATTTCCCAACTACTCCCTTTTCAAGCCCCTGCGTCAGTTTAATTGAAGAATTATCCGGAGATTGCCAGATGAGCTATTGGAGGCTGGTATCACTTGCTCCTACTTCTCTGCATGGATCAGGGTTTTCTCGGTGCTGTGCCAAGTCAAAGAAAACAGAGGAATCAATGACATTCTCAGTGTTCTGGTAGCCTCGAGTTCAAAGACTTTATTAGGTTTATCAAAACAATCTCATAGTCTTCAGTGATTCATATTATAAATAAAAATAAATGGTTTACATTTGGACCTGTGAAAAAGCTTACGTTGGCAGGGGAACGAGGGCCCCTTTGATTTTCTCTGTCCAACACCTTTTGGATTCGTTGCCTCCAAAGCGGCCGGATCCCGAGTTGGAAAGCTCAGCCCTGACTGCGTCAGATGTCCTCCTTTCATCAAACGGACATTGGTCTCCCTGGAATTCCACTCACTTCTTCTGATTCTCCCCCCTGAGCCTGCCTGAGCAGGTCCAGTTTGTCTTTCACAAGGCAGCCCATCACGTGTCTGTGTGCAGTGATGGCCTTCTCATGGCCTTCCTCCCAGCCTCAACACCCCAGAGCTCCCCGCTCTCACTCCCAGGGTCTCTGCATACCTGGCCAGGGCTCCAGCTCATCAACAGCCCTCTGACAGTGTTGAGGTCTGGGTCCGAAGTCGCCCTATGTGTGATCGGGGCCGAATGAGACAGTCGCCTCACCCTTCCTAATACTCTGCTTCTCCACTCTCAAGGTTGTATTGGCTTTTTCCCTCCGGTTCCATCATACTGTGGCCTCTCTGCCTTACAGTCAACTGAGTTTGCCGAACTGCCTCTGGTGCAGATGCTGACACATCTTTCTCTCCACCTTCTGTACTATGGCGGTTTTGTGCCTAAACCTTAGCACAGGGCATTGCAGGATGCTCTCAGTTATTTCCCACGATGACAACAGAACATCAGTAATGACCACTCAGAAAGACCCATGCCTTCCTCCCTCTGGGACGTCTCCCCGGGAAAGGTGGTCAGTGTTCCTCACAGTGCCTGGGGACAGCATGTTCCCAATGCCTGTTTTTCACTGTGTAAAGTGACGTTTTCTTTGATTGGTTTCAAAATGGACTCTTTTAGAATCAAACAGGGCCCAGTGGTTCAAATTGGGGATTGGGGACAGGCACTCATTGTAACACGGCAGCCTTGGCACGCCTGTGTCAGCCTGCTTTTCCTAATGGCCTCCAGCACTCTAGGCTTACAGGCTGGCTTTGAGACTTTAATTGAAAAAAATATTAAAAGCTGCATTTAAGTAGTCTCAGCCTCCCACTAGCCTTTTCACGTCCTCACAGCTTTGCACCAAAACAACCCAGAATTCTGAACACCAGGACCTCTGGAGCCTGTGTTCATACCTCCCCTCTCTGGAGAATTTTTCCTGTCACATTTGCCTTTGTATTTCTAGTTGTCTACCCCTTGCCCATGAAAAGGACCGTGTCTTACCTGTTCACTCCTTTTTAGGTATCATCTCTATCCAAATGGCTTCTGGGTCCCTGAAAATTAAGGGGTCTTCCAGTTGCTTTAAACCCTGGCTTGTGGTTTGTGGACTCTTCACAGCTGTGTAGCGGTCCATCAGAATGGCCATCCCTTCTACGAAGATGCTCCAGTCATCTTAATGTGCCCTCAGGAGAAAGCATTCTTTCCTTTCAACCAGATCATCTTGGCTCTGTGTGTGTGTATATACATATGTGTGCTGAAGTACCTTACGCAATGACCTACCTAGATTTGTGGCATCTGAGTGGCTCTAGAGTGCTGAAAGAAGCAGGGGCTGGAATGAACTACTGCTTCTGCGGGGTGGCATCTGTCACTAGCTGGCAAGGTAATGACAGGAACAGTAAGCAAACCAAGAATGTGGCAGCCCTGTATCCCTCCTTTCTAGTCTCCCCCTCGCGTCACCTATTTGTAGAGCCTAACAACAAACCAGCTAGAATAACTAAGTGTCCTGGTTTACCCACACCTAAGAGGTTTTAGTGCTCAAATGCGGACAGTGGGCAGACTTGGACAATTGGTCTCCCTAGAGCGAGCAAGCAGACAAACGCAGTTTGCAGAGTCCCAGCCCCAGAACTAAATAGCAGAGTATAGAAGGGTGGATTTGGGGCTGGGAGACAGTAAGTAAATGACTGACACATAGGTGATCAGTTAGTGTTGCTTGCATGAATTAACACATTGTCTGGATGGTTTGGAGAATTCTTGGAACTGTGGAAAGCTGGGTATTGGGAATGAGATGACCAGTTTATAGTCGAAGGCCTTAAGCTAGCCTTCACCCAATGTTTCTGGGTACCCAGCTATTCCACTAGTCTCTTAAGCATCTTTTTCTATCTGTGTTCCATCTATTATCTTGATTGCCTTCCAGAGCATTCTCCTAGGCTCTTCCGAAGTTAGACACTCTTTGTTGCTCCCCGGAGTCTAAAGAATAACTAGCACCTGAATCTCAGAGGCACGTACTAGGGCCAATAATGCAGTGTGTAGTTAGTTACATAGCTCTTTCCAAGAATAACCCTTCAAGGAATTTATACAGAATTAAATGTCTTGTTCTTTAAAGTGTGATGCTTGGACTGGCAACGCTGGCATCACTGGAGAGGTTGTTAGAAATGCAGACTCTTGGGCCCCTCCTCAGTCTTAAGGAATCAGACTCAGCAGAGACCCCCAGGTGCTTTGTTTGCACATTACAATCTGAGAAGCATCTGTCTAGAGTGGAGGCTTTCCACCCTCGCTGCTCTTTGGGAGCTTAAAGACATTCTTGTACTTGGGCGAGAACCTCAGAGATATCAGTTGGTTGGGGTGGGGCAGGCAATGGTATTTTTAACGCCCTCCAGGTGATTTTAATGGGCAGCCAGTAAGGCAGCCCATGGATCCAGAGCTGCATGAGAGCAGAAGCTGCCTTACCATAAGCCATCCAATTATCTCACTTTTGCTGCGCACAGAGGCACGCAAGTGAGAGAACCAAGGCCCAATTAGCCTAGTTCTACAGCGATTTCTGAGGTCTACAACTGAGGCCAACAACTGAGGCCACCGCTGAGGTTTCCTGAGTCCTGATTCAACTCTTGTTGTATAAGTGCCACTGAATTTCTATTGATGTTTGTAGTTATTTATATGAGGAGATACTTCAAGGATGTGTCATCAGCTAGCTACTTGATCAGGTCTTAAGGATTTTACTGAATAACTGAGAGAAATATCTAGGGGTGAAGAACATGATCTGGCTGAGTCACAAATGCAGAAAACTCAGTGAGGGATTCATTCAAGCAGGGCCAAGACCTTGTTCAAGGGCCTCTTTGAACACAGGAGGGACTTCAGTGACTACCCAAGTCTTTTTGTCTCTTAGAGAGCCCAGCAGTTCAAGGTTGTCCCTTCTACTTCCTGTTATTTCAATCCAACTCTGTTTAATTCAGTCATCATTTATTAAGCATCTATGTGCAAATGCCTATGAAGGCATGGAGATAAAAACACAGGAGTGCTTGCTTTAAATCTTTATTAGAGTCAGGTAGTGGCAGAAGTGAAAGATGGATGTGTATCCTAAACTCCATTAGAAAAGACTGGATAAATCAGTGTGAGCGTAGAGGGAAGTATGTCACATGCAAGTACACGCAGATGGGTCACCAAATGTTTTGGGTGGTGACTCGAGAATGGTTTTGGAGAAGAGGTTGAGTTCGCATGTGAACAGATGGTAGGAAGAATAGTTCTGAAAGAAGGAACAGCATAAACAAAGGCCTGGGTGTAGAAGTGCTTGGGCGAAATGATGTTGGTGAGAAATAGAAGATGAGACTAGATGGGTAGATTGGATGCCATGCTATGGAGCAGTGAGCATGCCCGGGCCAGATTAGAGTGTAGTTAGCGAGATAGGGTGAGCCACCAAAGAGTTCTGAATGGATTTAAACCCTGCAGAGGGTGACTTAAGTAAGGTACATAGGGCAAGGTTGGAGGCAGGCAAGAGACCACTATGCCAGCACCCAGATAAGAGTAAGGTGACACTGAAGTGGCATTTTGGGGACAGAAAGGAAGGCATAATTTGAAACTCATTGAATCTAGGCCTTAATTAGTACATTTAGGAGAACATTTATGGGGTAAGTAGACATTGTGTTTACATTAGTTAATTGAAAGTACATTTCCCTGGAGCTAAATTACAGTGAACACTATTAAATCACAATTAAGGTCTATCTGGATATCTGCACCATTATGGATTTTGTGGGTGTTGAAACTGGCTCACTGTATTGCTAGATAGCAGTATTTTTCAAATTTTCCATTATTTGCAAAATCAACTGCAAAGAGAAGCTTGGGGCTGGCCTGAGGCCACTGACTGAGCAAGCCCCCAAATCCTTAGCCCCTCGAGACTGCCCAGCTACTAATAAGTCATGAGGGGATTTCAGGGTCTAGGACAGCCAGCTCTTGCCACCACTTTTGGATTTGACAGCCCCAAAGAGAACTTCTTATCCAGAGGAAGGTTTACATTGCACACCACAGAAGGACCCAGAGGGCCTGGAAAGTCCACACTAAGCTGAAGCCCATTGAACTCCCAGCTCAGCAAACTGGTATAGAGAATGAACTAGAACTGTAGGAACTCAGATATAAGTTTCTATCTCTTTATTTAACGTTAATTTTGTCTTAACCGTTGAGTAACCAGTGTATTAAATCCTGTGGGGTACAAACAGTGAGAAAGCACAAAGTGACAGACTCATATTCAAATTCTATCTTTTATTCACTATGGGACTTTGGAAGCCTGCTTTACTTCTTCAAGCCTTAGTCTTCTGATTTATAAAATGGGCATAATAATAATAATAGTACCTGCCTCTAGAAGCTGTGTGAATATTAAAGGAGTAATTTATATATACACACATGCAGTGCATACATACATGTATTTACATTACACATGTATATATGTAAACATATATATTACACATGTATGTAACTATATGGAATGGTATAGGTGTCTAATATATACAATTATTAAAAATTGTTATGCTAATAATTATATAATATATAATTTATGTCTATAAGTTGCTCAACTAGCTCACATCTTGCCAATAAATGCCAGGTCAATATATATATATATAAAATGACACAATATTATATATATATAGCATATATTACAGATGTATAGTACGGTGTAATACATATTATTACACAGTTAATCATGGGTGGATAAAAGTAGGTTTACAGTTGTTTGTATGGAAATAATACAAATATACAATATAATAATTAATTAATAAATATTAATTATTTGCATACTCACAACTGTAAACCTACCTTTGCCAACCTCCTGTATATATATTTTTACATATATATTATAGATATATGCATTATACAATAACTGGAACATTTTGTTGAGTGATAACATGGCAGTGAGTGACATAGCATTTTTTATTAGAGTCCTCTATGATGTGATGGAAGTCAGAATAACAGAGTAAAGTCATAGGATTTGAAATCAGTCAGACTAGAATTTGAGTCCCAGACTCTACCATTAACAACTAGCTGGGTGATCATCTGCTAGTCACTTGCTTTCTCTGAACCCAGAGGTGACAACATAGAACTTGAATACAAGCCAGAGTGGTGGTGTGTAAACCTAGATGTTGACGGAACAGGCCTCAGGACAGGAGGGGGAAGGGTTAAAGAACAATTAAAATGATATGGGATTTATCAGAAAAGACTTCTTAGAATTGACAATATTTGAGCTTAGAGCAACTTACAGATATAAATTACTGGAGAAGAAATAGGGAGAAATATGTTCAAAGGACTGATGACTAGATTAAGAATATAAAACACATTTCCCTAGAAATGGAAAAATCTTGATGAAATGTAATTAGGAAAAAAATTATTGGGTGCTTACTCTATACGTACTATCATTTTAAGTTCTTTAAGTGTTTCAGTGTATTTTATCTTCAAAGCAAACCAATGAGATAGGTACTGTAATTAACCCCCTTTAAGATGAAGCAGACCTTGGTTAGGTAGCTTAGTTGGTTAGAATATCATCCCTATATGCCAGGGTTGGGAGCTCGATCCCCGGTCAGGGCACATACAAGAATCAATCAACGAGTGCATAAATAAGTGAACAAGTCAATTTCTCTCTGTCTCTGTCTCTGTCTCTGTCTCTGTCTCTGTCTCTGTCTCTGTCTCTGTCTCTGTCTCTGTCTCTCTCTCAAATTAAGAAGAAAAAGATGGCCCGGCCGGGCGTGGCTCAGCAGTTGAGCATCAGCCTAAGATCCAGGAGTTTGAGGTTCGATTCCCGGTCAAGGCACATGCCCGGGCTGTGTGCTCCATCCCCAATGACTCTCTAGTCATTGATGTTTCTGTCTGTCTCTCTCTCCCTCTCCTTTCCTCTCTCTGAAATCAATAAAGATATATTAAAAAAAAAAAAAAAGATGAAGTGAAGCAACTTGTCCAAGATCAGCCAGCCAGTAACTGGGTAAGCCAGGACTAGAACCTAGGCAGTCTGGGCCCAGAGCCCATGCATGAAACTGCTATGCTACACTGCCTCTGAGGTAGGATCGGAAAGACAGGAATCTCTTGAATAAGTCTTGCAATGTGAAAATCAGACCTGTCTTATTGTTACACCCACAGTGCCTGGCACATGGTGGTGACTCAATAAATGCTTGTTGAAAATGTGAATGGAAGCACCTAGGAGAGTTGTACCTTCACTTCTTGGGGAGACTGTCCTGGGAGGGGCTTTCCAAAGCTCCATCGCCGGGGGGGCCAGTGTGATGGACAGAGCACCGCCTGGGCACAGCGGGACACTCAGAAACCCCCTAAATCACTGGGAAGATGATCATCTATTCCACCCAAGCAACAAAGATGAATTTGTCACAGTGAGAAAAGACAGAAATGGCATCATTTTAGATCTTTCTAAAATAGCATTAAAATGTTTCGTTGGTTACCTGATGTCGCGGAACAACAGTAGGTTAAGGGCGTTGGAGGTTGACTGACTTTCCCTTCTCCCTTGTTAAATCTGGCTGCATTTGTTAAGTCACCACAGGCAAAAGCGACTTCCCTTTCCCCACTGAATGGTCCCTCACAGCCTGCCAGCGATGAGAGGACTGGGCTTGAGCCGGCATCTATCTTGTTTGCACCAGACAAGGACCATCTGTAACAGAAACCACTGAAAATCAATAACAGGACCTGGCCCTTATGTGATGGGTTTCGAGAGATCCCCAACGGAAGGAGATTAATCTAAAAAGGCACCTTGCCTGGAAGATGTTCAGAGTAGGAATTCAGCACCCTCATGGGTACAATGTGGTCTTCACTGATAGCTCCTAAAACACAATGCCCTGGCTCTGCCGTAAGGTTCTTTCTACTTGGAGGTGTTTTTGAAGGAAAAGCGTAGTGACTGGGATCTGAACGATACAGGGATTGGTGCTGACAGCAGACGACACTTCTGTAGCGAGAATGATAGTGGTTTATAGAGGTGTGGCAAACAAGTCAAATTTCCTAACCATGCCTATAGGCAATAGTTGATTTTAAACCACCAATAAGCCTGGCAAGCATTTCTAGGGATCTTCATTTTATAGATTAAAAAAAACACCCCAAATCTCAGAGATAAAATGCCAAGACTAGCTTCTGGTCTGGTTCTCTTCCACTTTTCATCAGGCTGCTTCTGCCTGAAACCATTACCATGACATTTGATGGAGGATTACATCATCCCTGCTGCCCCAACACCTGTGTGCCCCCCGCCCCCCCACACCGACAGAGGCAGGGGAATATGTGCTATAGATGGGGTACTTTCTTCCAACTATTGCGTGCTATTCCTTAATACCTACTTATTGTGTCTTACTTGTTCATATGCTAACAGTGGGTGCCTATTTGGCTCTGACTCCCCATTATAACAATCAAACAATACTCCAAAGAAAATTTTGTGCATGCCTTTCAAAGAACCTGCACAAGAATTTCTTTGGTGTATACTTCAGAATCTATTCTCTGGAGTATATTTGTATATATTGACCTGGAGTAAATATATTCTGGAAATGGGGTTACTGGGTTATGTGGCAAAAACATTTAATTTCATCTTTAGCTATTTTTTAGAGAGTAGATGCCAACATAACACTTTTTAAACATAACAGGTGTCGGTGGTAATGTCTGGCTGATGCTAAAGATTTGGGACTTTGCAGCAGCCTACTAGTTGGTTCCAGATTCCTTAGCTGGATGTAAATAAAGGGATATTTTGATAGCATTCAACCTCTAATTTGCAGTCTCCAGGTTGCTATCAATGGAGCTCCCTAATGTCTTAAACTGCTATTGTCTAGAAGGATGCATCTCATTAGGTTTTCTGGTTGAGCAGGAAGCCAGAATTTCCACAATCCTACAACGGACTCATTTTCTATGTCCCTGACTCCATTTCTTACATGACTTTTTTTTTTTTTTTTTAAATAACCAAGGGTGGATCTCATCAACTCTCTCCTCACCCTCAAACTCCATTCTTTTCTTGACCAGGTGGGGGCTCTTTCTTAGAGGAAGCGCTTCTCCTCAATACCATGAAGTCACAGGCAGGGTCCACCTATCAATGGAAACTAGTGGTTGTTGTAGTCCATCTTGGTTTCAAGTAAATCACACCCATCCCAGAGAATGTCAGTCTGGGGAAGGGAATGCCCATTTTTTACATATCTACTGTATTCCAGGTTCTAACACACATTTTACATCATTATTTCATGTAGCCATCACAGTGGCCCTAAAAGTAGGTGCTTCCTCTACTAGAATCTTTCTCCCTAGTTTTCCCTGAGGAGCCCTGAGTTATGAGAAAACCAACACTGGTCTGACTGTGGGGATCTTCAGAAGCTTGGTGGTCTGCATCCGTGTTCATTTACACCAGGGGAATGGGCAGTGAAACATCACAAACAGGCCTGAAAGGAATATATTTAATTAAAGAATATGTGAACGTTTCACCCTCTTTTTCTAGCTTGTGCTGTCTTCTGTCATCATTTCATAGCCAATGCTTAGTTCATCTTCATACTCGCATTTCATGCAGAGGCATCAGGAGAGAAGGAAGTGCTGGGGCTGCCAGACAGCCTTCATCAGTTATTCATATATCCACCTCCCTGGAGGTCTCATCCAGTAATCTTACATCTTCTTTATGTATTCCAGTCATAATGCAGCACCTACCCACAAGCACTAAAATGTGTCCAGAAGAAACTGAACTCTTTTCATATGTGACACCTATGATCATTTAAATCCCTTACCCTGCCTCCTTAGGTGAGCCTCCGTGGATCAAAGGCATACCAAAGTTACGTAATCTCATATAGAGACGAGGGGATAGGTGAAGACGAAATATCCTTAGAGGCCTGCAGTAAGTTATCATGTGGTGGTCCTTGCTTGATAGGTAAAGGTGTTTGGGCTACAACAGGACCTAGTCCTATGGGATAAAAGTAAATACTAGCAAAGCACGCAGTCATTGACTCCCTGTCCAGTGTTCCTTATGCAGGAAGCTCAGTTTAGCACCTCCAACTGTGATTATCTCCTTTTAGGCAAACTCACACCCAACAATAGCATTTATTCCCATTTTATAGGTAAGGAAATTGAGACTTGCAGAGTGCCAGAAAGTTTGTCAAGGCTTCGTGACTCCAGAGCCATATTAAACATTCAAGCTATTTTTAACACATAGAAAAGACCCTCCCCCACCCCTTCAATAATCCACATGCTGTTAAGCTTCAAAGCTACTCGTGTGTCTAACCCTCTCCACAAAGACTTCCAGGCTCCTGCAATACATAAAGTTTTCTTCATTCTCGCTGCCGCATAATTTCAGTACCTGATTATACATTCTCCTATAATGTTGTTCAGATTGCTTCAAGTGTACTTGTGCTTTTCCATTAAGTTTATCACAGAGATCCTTGAGGGTGGAAATTTCCTTTTGTGGTTCCTGTTCTTTTCTACCTTTACCCATCTCCCTCTCCACCCCTAAAAAATCAGACCATAAGGGATGGTCTATTCTGCACTATACTTGGTGCTTAGGAGCATGGCAGTGGCAAGGTATGCTAGAAAGAGCACCTGAGCCCTGGCCGGTGTGGCTCAGTTGGTTAAGAGGAGTCCCATGCGCCCAAAAGTTTGCGGGTTCAATCCCGGGTAGAGGGCATTGATGTTTCATTATCACATCAATTTTTTTTTTTTCTCTTTCTCTCCTTCTCCCTTCTTCTCTCTCTAAAAAAATCAATTTAAAAAACTTAACAAAAGAAAGAAAGAGCACTTGAAGGGAAGTAAGATGCCTGTGTTTCGGTTCTTCATTTCCTTCGAGCTAGCTAGCTCTGTAGCACTGGGAAAGCCATCTGCCCTCTCTGGGCCTGTTTCCTCATTGATGAAATGAAGGCTTTGAGCTGGTGCTCCCCGATGTTCCTCCAATCCAATGAATCTCTCTTTGTTAAAGGGAAAAGGGACCATCATGAAGAAATCCAAGCTGAGATTGGACCCTGCATATGGTTGGTGGATAAATGACCGGAGACAAATGCTGTGGCCCTGATATAGAAACAGACTAGAAGTATGTTCCAGCCCGGCTGGGCATGGCTCAGCGGTTGAGCGTCGACCTAGGATCCAGGCGATCGGGGTTCGATTCCCAGTCAGGGCACATGCCCGTGTTGCGGGCTCGATCAATGACCCTCTCATCATTGATGTTTCTATCTCTCTCTCTCCCTCTCCTGTCCCTTCTCTGAAATCAATAAAGATTATTAAAAAAATAAATAAAAATAGAAGCATGTTCCAAATCATGCCTCCCAGCCAGGGATGGCTCTTTGCCCTCCATCATATGCCATGAACGTGGCAAATACACGAACCCACAGGGAGGTTCTAAGAGGAGTCATACTGACCTAAGCTCTACAGGACCACTGAATTTCAAGGGAAGACCAGAGGAAATGTTCTTTTCCTGAGGAGTGAATTGTAAAAGGTAACCTTGATAACTACCTGGTATCAATTTAATCAACTGAACTAATTATTAAAAGCTAAAAGCTTGGAAACTGATAGACGCATAGGTACCTGCCCTAAGGGACCTATCATAATTCAACATTAGTTAAATGTACCATTAAAGTATCCACAGAGTTAATGGAATTTTGTTGGGGTTTGAGGTTTTTCCGGAGTTGTTTAAATTGCCTCTATCATGAGTGACTTCCTGAATTAAAAATTAAATGGACTTTCAAGTATCTACTAATTAGATAGATCTATCATTGAAGTGGAGAAAACAACTGAAGTTCACCTTAGAAATCTTTTTTTTAAAGGAATACAGTACATCTTCAAGATTATAAATATTATATTTTGTTGAGAAATTTAGGCACAGCTGCTTTTAGGGAGAAAATAGACCACAGGAATTTTCTTTTGTGGTTCTTTCCTACTCAGATTTTACAGTCTTAAAGGCACCTGAGCTTTTTATCCTCTTGAGGTCTTTAAATACTTGTGAATCTCAAAAAACCCCACACCATTATGAGGTTATGAAATTGATGCAAAGCAAGGGCAGGTGATGGTGACTGCCAGGCATAGCAAGCTGAGAATTTTCTAGGGCAGGGCAGAGCAGGGCAGGGCAGGGCAGGGCAGAACCCCCTTGCCCTAATTAGGTAACTTGGCTAGAAATACCGTGTGCATGGCGTGTGCATGACATTCTGTGGGACATGCAAGGAACTTCGTGGTTCGGGGTGCAGCTGCTTCAGTCAGGGCCTCTTTTAGGGAGCGAACAGTGTTTTGGCCCATAAGAGTCCTTCTCTGGCTCAAAAGGGATCCCAAGTGTCTTCTCTCTTACATCCAGTACACCTTAGAGCACTGCTTTGTCAGGTAACCCCCCCAAAATCCACCCTGTTGCTCTGAGCTCTTTCATCCCATCTCCCTGGCTGAATGGGACACATTGATTTCTCCACTTTGCTGCCTCTACAGACAAGACGAGGGCCCTTTCGATTGTATAGGTCATACTGCAACACTTTACAGGGGACGAAAGCAAGGGATGCAGAGGGCAAGTGACAAAAAGTAGAACAGATGGCAAATCTAGCTAAGTTTCAGAATGACATATTGAGGACTCGCTCTGTGCTAGGCATTGTTTTATCTTCCTATGTGCATATTATCTCGTTCGATGCTCTGCACAATCCTGGGGCGGGGCGGGGACCGTCATTATTGTCTTCATCTACCAGTGGACAAACGGAGTCTCAGGAGGTTATGTTATTTGTCAAATGGCAAACAGGAAGTTAGGGGCAGAATCGAGATTTGACTCTGACTCAACAGCCCGTGCTCATAACTGTTATGCCGCCTTTTTTCTAAAAAGCAAACAAGCAAAAGCTATATAACTGCTGATATCTGTCTGAGACGGTCACTGGAAGCCTTCTCTTTAATTTCTTTCTTCACCATGTGTCTTTCAGGTGTCCTTCTCCATAGTCCTTGACCCAAAGTTGAAAGATGCGCTGTTACCTTTCTCAGCAAATGCCCGCATTCTTAGTATATAGGCCCGCCTGGACATTCAGGGCCCAAATAGGACCCTTTGTCTCAGGCGGTCTGTTTGGAGCCCTGAAACCTCCATTTTAGGGAATCCTATGCTCCAGCCTCTCTCCCACTTAGGGATGGTCTCCATAGGCCGTATTTTTACAATCTCCATGTCTTCTCTGTGTTTCCTGCCAGCCTTCTGGGTCATGTTCTTGTTGCTGATCAACCACCTGAATTTGGGACAACCCACTCACCTCAAAATAGCTCCCTGCAGCTGGTTTTAGGGACAGGAGAGAAAGCAGACCTGGAAAAGAATGTCACATCCGTAGAATATAAACCTCAGGGCAACCACAAATAAAACAACAGAAAGGACCTAGAACAAGCCTAAGGGCCTGGGGTGGAGATAAAGTCCTTAACAGCCGACAGAACACTTTGGGTGCTGAAGCCTGGAAAGAAGAGTGGATCTAGGGTCCAGAGGATCGGCTTCTTCCCGACCCAGAAGTGGTCTGAGACTGTGGGTTGTTCATCTCTGTAGTCAAGTACCTGCAAGGAGAGATGAAAAAGTTGGTGAATGAAGGAACAGAAAGAAGATATAAGTGAGCCAATGAAAGAAGCACGGCCAGTGCTAATCAGAGATGAAACACCGATATCAGCATAAGGCAACTGAAGCAGCCCATGGCTCCTGCTGTCACCCATGGACATGGCTGCAGGCTGAGACCCGCTGACAGTCTGTGAGGGCGCCGAGGGTGAGAGGTAGGCATTGCTCTCTGGGGCATGGGTTCTTAGACACTCATCTGAATCTGGACTCTAGATACACATCTACGTAAAAACTGGGATTCACTTGCCTTTACTAGGAACATTAGATATAGAAAAGGGTGAGAAATCTGGAAGATTTGCTTTAACAATCCATTGAAATACAGCAAAAGATAATGGGGCATTCACATATTTTTAATTTCTCAGGAGCTCCTAAGGCAATCACTAACAGACATTCTGGGCATTATAATAGTAGCTCTGAGGACTGGGCTACCATTTATTGAGCATCTACTCTATGTCAGGTTCTGTGTCCTTGCAAACAGATCCCGAAAATAGGCATTATCATTCCCGATTACAGGGGATGAACCTGAGGCTTAGAGAGCTGAGGCATTTGGTGAGATAATCGGTGACCGGCAAGTAGCCGAGCCAGGATTCCAGTCCGGCCACATCCCTTCTGAATCCTATGATGTGCCTTCCTCATTTCCCCTCCCTCCTGGTTAAATCAGAAGAGTATCACTGCAGTGCCTCACAGCCTCAGGGCTGGAAGGGGCTCGCTCCAATCTGCAGGCTTCGGGCTCCCCCTCTGAGAAAGGCGACGGCTGCATTAGTGAACCCCAAGGAGCTTTCTCTTATAGATGAAGAGAGCTGTGAACTTCATCAGGCTGTTACTGCTCTTCAGTAAACAAATGAAACAGTTGCCGGTAATCCTGAGGAGGAAATGAGTTTGCTGATGGATACGGTCCAGCCCGGGCGTGGGAATAAACGGGAAATCTTAATCTCTTTCCACATTTGGTTAAATAGCACGAAGCCTTGTGCAAATTAGACTTGGAACCCAAGCCTGGCTGGTCTGCTCTCTGTTTGATTTCCTGTAGCACCTGCTGCCGGCCCTTCTCACTGCGCAGGTTTTTACCGGGAACGGCCATGTGCTCTGGGCCTATTTGGACACCTAGGCCCAGGAGCCTGAGGTTGAAATGAGCTAAGGCTTAGCTCTGTAAAGAAAGGCCTGAGAGATTGGAGCAGACCCCACAAAGATCAGCTCTCCGGATATGCCAGTGCCTAAATGAGAAGTTTCCTCACAGGGTGTGAAGGAGCTCTATTCTGCCTCAGTAGGATGGAGAACTCCTTTTCTCTGCAGGCAGTAAAGGAATCGATCTAGACATCTGAGAGGCGTCAGGGGTACGCGGGAGGTGGGGCACATTCAGGAAAGGGAAGGCCACATGCACAGAGGATGGAGAACTTGTGAAAGGAATGATATTAAGATGGCATCTGACTAAAAGATCCAGGACCACCCAAATCCTACCAAGACCAACCCAGTCACTCCTCCCTACAGCATCCTCAAGGGAAATGTGTACACAGAGGAAGAGAATGGAGTCAGCAAAGGTACATGCTTCCTCCATCTGAAACTGGCTCTAAAGCCCAATGCAGAACTCCAGGCGAGCTGTTTGTACCTAAAGTAAAGGTAGCCTGGGTCTAGATTCAGAGCCGTCGGAGTGGTCTATGTCAGCACTGGCCAACAGAAATATAACACAAGCTACATGTGTAATTTTTTGTTTTCTAATAGCCACATTTAAGTGACATAGAAACAAGTGTTATTACTTTTAATAATATATTTTATTTCACCCAAATATCTAAAATATCGCAATAACTATTCAACTTCAACATGTAATCAACATAAACATTATTAATGAGATAGTTGACATTCTCTTTTGTACAAAGTCTTCAAAGCATGGTATGTTTTACACTGAGAGCTCATCTCGGTTATCAATGGAAGTACTTGATCTGCATCTAGATTTCATAGAACTCACAGTTGAGAAACTAGGTCTCCATACCAATTTGTTCCAAACATACTTAATAATTGAATCGAGTATGTTTTTAAATTTAAATGTAAACTAATTAAAATTAAATAAAATGTAAAACTCAGATACTTGGTCACAGCAACCATATTTTAATTTCTCAATAGCCACTGATCATAACTATATTTTAGTTTCTCATTGTGGCTAGTGTCTACCGTACTGGGCAGTTCATGTCTATATCATTGCCTCATATATGACCATAGCTCCCCTGGAGTTGGGAGGTCTCAGATTTGCAGCCCCTTGAGAGTAGCCAGCAAAGGGAATTCAGAGGCTAAGGCTCTGAGCTTCAGGAAACATGCAGACATCCAGATCCCAGTCCTAAGAACTCTAGTAGTTTCTCTTTTCAGATCAGATTTTCAGCTTCTGCAGAACTAGGTTAAGAATAATACTAGCAATGTCTATACATTGAGTTTCTTCTACTCTGTGTCACTGTGTTTGATGCTTTTTGTTACTCAGAGAGGTTAAGTAACTTGCTCAAGGTCACACAGCAGGTAAGTGTCAGGGTCAAGATTCAAAATCAAGTTTATTTGACTCCAACTGATGCAGCCCTGCCTCCCCTGGCATGGCCAACGCCACAGTCCCAGGATTAGAACTGACAAACCGTGGTGATGCCTGAGCTTACACCTAGCCTACCTGTCGTGGTTATGGCCCATATTAGAAGAAGATGTAGTTTCAGAGGGTGCCCTTGATCACACCCAGAATTAATGGAGTGCTCAGCAAAGAGCATGAATGCAATTATTATCCTGGAATGAATGTATCTGCTCTGTATTGTCACAGTTTCCTAGCTCTTCCTAAAAGCCTTCAGAGGCTGACTTCATGCTGGACCTAGCATCTGCCCAGCCTCTAATGCATTAGCTGTGTTCATTCGGCAGCTTGCCAATGAGCGGTTGAGAGGGGAGGAAAAGGCCACAAAAGCTTACCTTTGAGCTAAAGGTTAACTTGTAGTGCTTTTAAAATACCCGACCACTGACTAAATTGTACTGGCATCGCTGCAGATGTGAGCGGATGACTTCGCCCAGCTCCGTGCCACTTTGCTTCCCGTAGCAGGAGGGGTATCTCCCCTTCCCTCTGTGGAGTGCCCTCCGGGCGCGGCTAACACTTAGGCCACAGGCTGCAAACGGCATTTCTCCTGGTCTTTTCTCACATAGCCTGTGGCTTCTGACCTTACAGGCTCCCGCCTGCTTTGTCTCACAGACAGCTGAGCCCAGCCCAGTGGACCCTGCGTGACAAGGCGGCCTGAGACTGCCGGCCACCTAGTCCTGGATCCAACCCCATGGGGAAAACAGGGCCTTGGAGGCCTGGCCGATTTTAGGCGCTGTGAGTTCCAAACCCAGGAGAACAAGCACCAGCCAAGGGCCAGTCCAGGAAGAAGTTGGGGCAGCAGGATTAGGGGAAGGGGAGCAGAACTAACATGAAGACGTGCTTGTAATTAGGTAGTAATTAGAATTTTGTCTTTGGAGTGGCGTTTCTCAATCTTGGCACTATTGACATTTTAGTCTGAATAATTCCTTGTTGTGGGGTGAGGGACTGTCCTGTGCATTGTAGGATGTTTAGCAGCATCTGGGGCCTCTGTCCACCAGATGTCAGTAGTAAGCCCTCCACGCACACCCTAAATTGTGACTGCAAACAGTGTCTCCAGAAATTGCCAATTGTCCCCTGGTTAAGAACCACTGATCCAGAGCCACACAAGTCTTAAGATCCAAGCTGTGACTCACTGTGGGTGACCTGCGCTGGCACCTTCACTCCTCTAAACCACAGTTTTCACTTCTGTAAAATGAGAGGAATACCTATGTCAGGGGCTGTGAGGTTTAAGTGAGATAATAGATACAAAGGGTTTATTAATAATAAAGGCTAGTTAGTTTAGGTGAAGAGTTTAGGATATACTTTTTAACCACCAAAATAAGTCGGTTTTGCAGTAGAGTATTATTATTCCCATTGTGAAAGACTGTATTTTCCCAAAGTGGCTGCGACATTCCTTCCAGCCCCAATGCTCTTCCCAACCCTTGCTGCTCTCCCACCAGGAGAAGGCTCGTGTTTCCAGGGCAACCCTTGTGAGTGACTCTTCTGAGCCATCCCATAAGAAACCTGGTTACCCAAAAGTCACATGCTAGGCAGACCACGTGGGGAGACCATATAGAGACAGAGATGCCCGAGGAGCTCCAGCACCCAGCCCTGACTGACTGAGTCTTCCCAGCCCAGGTGCCAGACATGTGGGTGCGTGAGGCCTCCCCTGACTCCAGCCTCAGCCTGCAGGCTGCCCCCAGTTGATGCTGAGTAGAGCAGAGATGAGCTTTCCTGCTGAGCCCTGCCCAAATTGTGGATTCTTGGGCAAAGTGAATGTTGTTTTCAGCATTTAGTTGGGAGTTGATTTATCGCACAAAAATAAAAAACTATAGCAACCATTTGACAGGTGAGAAAACTGACTTTCAGGATGTTATATAGCCAGTAAGTTACCCAGGCTAGAACTTGAACCAACGATCGCCTGCCACCAAAATGGCACTGTTTTCCTTTCATGATCCTTGCTCCCAAGATGGCAGGGGAATGTCCTGATAGGTGGGAATCCAGGACTCAGCAGAGGACAGCGCCAGTAAGGCCTGTGAACAGGTCCATGACAGAACTCAGCCCATCTGTACTCAGAGGAGAGGAGCAGGCCTCAGTCCTAGTGAGTTTGGGGCAGTTGAGGAATCCCCCAAACAGAACAAAACAGAAAATTCATTTTCAAAATAGAAGCACAGGTCAGGGCAGGCCAGCATCAGAAGTGTGTGTCAGAGCAGAGGCTATTCAAATCCCAAGTGCCTCGCGGAGGGATGCATCCTGAGCTAACGGTTCTCGGCCCCTGCCACACACATCTCCTGGAGAACTTCGAAGAATCTCAGTGTGCAGAGTCCTAGGCCATCAGATGTTCGGGGCAGAGCCCAGGCATCAGTGTCGTTAAGGCTCCCCCAGGTGATTCCAGGGTGCAGCCAAGCTCAGTACGGCTGCTCTGGGACTGGGGTGGGATCAGGCTGCAACCAGGCCAGGTCAGCAGAGCCATTGTCAATGCCGTGAGACGGTGACAGTGCTGTGAGCTCAGGCAGGCTGCGGAGCCTGGAAAGACAAAGTTTGAGCATTAGCTACAATTGCTGGTTTGCTTTATGACTCTGTGAGGTGAATTAAAACTCAAACCTCATTTGGCTTCCAGGGAAGATGAAGATTCAGCAGATTCGGGGATTCGTAAAGGCCCCATTTATATGCTCATTGGCAGAGCTCCATTTGATTCACTAACATGAAGTTCGGCAGATGAGTGTTGCCTCTGCTTCAGGAAGGAGGGCAGGAGGGAAGCTCTTCTCTCTGTGGCTGCTGGGTAGAGGACAAGAACTGTCTTCCCTGAGGATCCCAAGAGGGGACAGTCAGCTGAACACCACCCCTGACTTCTCTCACTTGATGTCTGAAGTAGGTTGGCAGCAGCCGACAACAGGAAGGAGAGGGAAAGCCAGTGGCAGAGCCAGGCCGGCCTGGATTTGAATTCTGGTCCCCTCTGTGGACACGGCGTGAGAAATTATTCAGTCTCCCCCAGCTTCAGCTGTCTCCTTGGTCCAATGAGAATAATCATAATACTGTCAGCATGGAATGAGCAAACATACAGGGGTGGCCAAAGTAGGTTTACAGTTGTAATACAAGCAAACAATACAATAATTAATAATAGTACAAGAATAAACTTCGCCTGCTCACAACTATAAACCTACTTTGGCCCACCCCTCTGTGATCTACCAGCACGTGAAGGAAACTGATAGTGCGTTGCCTTCATTTGCTCATTCATGCTTTCATGCCGTATCGTTCATCTCCTTTCCCCTTCACTCCTCTTTACCCCCTTTTTTTGGAACATTAGAAATGAGAAGCAGGTGCCCTGAAAAGAAGCCCATAGCAGCGCATTAGATTAGAAGCATCTCCATCTCCCCAAACTCCCTCACCCTCTTTCCTGGGTGAGCTCCTGCTCAGGAGACAACACCGACGTCACCTGTTTGGAAGCCCTCGGCCATCTCCTCCATCTGTGTCAGAGCCTCTCCCCTCTGTTCCCACACCCCCATGCTTCCCTCCGTAATAACACCCATCACGCTGGCCCATCTGCGTGTCTATCCTCTCCATAGACTGTGAGCACTCAGTACAATTTCTGTTGAATAAATTATGCAATAGACTGGTGTCACTTCCTTTTTCTGGGCCTCAGTTTCCCTGTCTGTGAAATGAAAGGGTTGGAATAACTATGTTCTAGGAATGGTCCTGTTCACTCTAGTGTCCCATCTCTCTATGGAGCTAGAGAGCAACGAGAGGAAAGAGAGGAAAACCAGACTAGTCAGTTAACTTAGGAAGTGGTAATGAGGAGACACAAGGTCATCACTCAGGGATGCAAGTTAACTTGACCTTGATGTCATCCCATGAGCAGGGCAGTGCCATTAGGCCTGTGGCAGAAGCTCACCAAGCAGCAGTGGTCAAGGTTATTCAAAGGATGACAGGTGGGTCAGGGGAATTCAGGTTCTCCAAAGAGGAACAGGTAACATCCAGATATTTTCAGGAACTAGGACCAAAGAGAAGCGGGACCTATGGCTGGGTGGGCTGGAAAAGTGTGGGGTAAAATGTCAAGACCCAGGACCAATGCTGGAGGCTGAAACTCAGGGAACAACGTGCTGTCCACGTCAGCCTGTGGGGACCAGGCCCCAGATTGGATCAGCCAGGAGTGTGCATGCTACCCAGAGTCTGAAGCTGCCCAGGTTGCCTCTGTCTTGCCAGGCCCCTGGGGACATTTAGGAGCTGGGCAGGGAGGGAGCCTGTGAGGGCCGGAGGTGGGGCTCTGGAGACCCCACTGTGGGGAGCTGGGGTATTGAGAGGAACTGAGGCCTGAGATGACCAGTGTCTCTGGGGAACATACTCAGCTCCCAGTCCTGCAAAACCTTCCCTTGAGAAACACACTTCCCCAGAGCCCAACTCTGCTGTCCCACCCCCACACTGGCCCATGCATGGCCCTCCCCACTAGGCTCACCTCAGAGACATGCCTTTCTTTTTCACTTGGTTGACATTTATGAAATGTCTACGTGCTAGACTTCGGGGTTTGTAGATAAAGAAACTACAGACCCTGACCCCTAGGAGCTCCGAATACATTCATATCCGCACACACAGGCAGAGCCCAGACTCACAGTGTCCAATGCATGTACGCCTACTTGTTTGTGGGTTCCTGTACATCCCTACAGAGGCTCACACAGAAGACCCTGAGTGGTCACGCATGCACAAACCTGCACACTGGGGCCACCCAAAGACAGCACCCCGATAGACAAGCAAATGGAGCCTGTGGGTTCCCATCCACCGTAGCTTAGTCAGCAGGTTGTAGAATTCGTTAACACTCTCCCCATTTGCATGTCCAATGTAGAAGCATTGCTCTGCCCTTAGTCCCACCAGAGAAGCTTTCCAGGTCTTTTATAGGGACATTACTTTATGGCAACATTGTTAGCTGACATTTATGGGGATTTAATCAATAAATTAGATACTGCTCATAATGACGCATGGCTGGCTTATATTTGCTTAAGAGCCCTAAGGACTCAAGCTCCAAATGGGAAGTTTCAGACCTCTGCTTCTTTCCCCACACCACACAAACATGCACAGTTGCAGAAAACGACGTTTTAGTCAAGCTGGGAATGTTCTATGTTTTGTTTCTTCGCTTCCCACGAAGGAAGCCGGATGTGCTGTGGGGCTGTAGGGATCATAGTCCCAGGAACTTACAAGGTGGTTCCTCCTGGGAAGGAAGAATGGAGGAGTGACTGGGGGGAATGCTCTCCCGCTGCTCCCCTACCCCTGGGCAGAGGCGGGAAGAGTCTGGACTCAGAGACTGAAAACTTTCATTTCTCCACTCAAGTCTCCACTCTTTGCAGCCACAGTTCCCCTTGAGTGCATCCTGTGAATCCACCCACATCCGAGTCAAAGGGGAGGCTAGAATTAGACGCAGGAGGGAAATCAAGGGAAGGCCCTGCAGAGGCCACCATCCACGGCGCCCTACCGCCCACTCGGCCTTAGGAAAGCAACGGGTGCACAGAAAATGGTGGTCAGGGAGGAAAGCACTTTTCCCAGGCGATGGCTGCTCTTGGAAACACAAAATATAAAGCATGCAAGTGTCAAGTGTCAGATCATCTTTCACCCTCATCACCTTATTACTAGCAAAGAGGACACTCCCCTTTTTAAAAACCTGCCTAAATGTTGGCGCTCTGGGGCTGGGTTTTGTTTTTTCAGGGAGTGGCCTTGAAGACTGTTCATTTGGGGGCAATGATGTCACACCACCCTTTGCTATGACAGTTTCAGCTGAGTGGCTCAGGCCAACTTGCCCTTTGAGAAAACAAATGCTCCTTCCACCCCAGTGAATGCCACTAACATCCCCAGGCTGGACTCCTTGCTCTCTGCCCTTAGGCTCTACACGCCCCTCTCCTACTTCTCTACCGATCCAGTTTCTACAGGTCTTTCTAGAACCATCCCATAGTCATTGTCTTATGAAGGCTTCCCATGGTGAGAACCTCACAGTGATGCTTTCTGTCCTACGCCAAGCTTCCACGTCTCCAGAGATTGCCCATCAAGGATGCCACTGGCCTTGGCACTAGATTAGGACATCAGCAGCCTGATCAAGAGAATGGACAGGGCACATGGGGAACCCCTCCCAACTTCTGAGTCCTATAGCTTTGAGCCCTGAGGGTGAGGATGCCCTGGGAAGTCCCACCAGTCCTGTCAAGGGGCCCATCGCTGGTCAGAGGTGTAGTCGGAAGGAGGAGCATGGTGGCTTCAGGAGGGCCTGGGTAGAAAACCCTGAGGGTCCCAAGGAAAGGGAGTCTGTCCTGTGCCTGATGTGGATAAATCTAATCCAGTTAGACCGCGGTACAATCTCACACAGTCTCATAGTGGCTCTCTCTCAGTCATTTCCACCTCCCTCTTGAGGGCACACAGAATTTCTGGTGCTCTTCTGAGCCTGTCTGGGGCCCAGGAATATTGAGGGGGTTGACTCAGGTCCTTTCTCTCCAGGTTCTATTATTCCTGTCTCTGCCACCCCAGGCTGGGTCCATGTGGAAAAACTAGAGCATTTGGCTCACTTTCCAAGCAACCCTTTCCTCCTTGAGAGCAAACACAGGTCCCCTTGGCCTCCACAGAATGCTCCCCAGCATCCTGTTCTCTTGCTCTGCTCTCTGAGTCTTTCTTTGTCAGGCTGATGGACAGGCAAGGGGGAAGTCGCCCTGGTAGAGTTTTTTGTTGTTTAGGCCTAGATGTGTGCCCTTGACACTCTAGGGCTTTTTCCCCTTCATAGCTATTGTCTTATTGATTTCAAGAGTCTGTGATGAAATTCAAAAGCTGGCCATTGACTTGATGACAGGGCATTGCTGACAGAGTGGCCCTGCCTAAAGGCGGTTGGCAAAGGATGCTCTGGTCCCTGCTGGTCTCTCAGTGGGGGTGCGGGAAGGCAAGAGTGACACTAAGTACTTGGAGCAAAAATATGTCTGTTAATGCTTCACAGTATCATCCTGTCTCGTGGAGAAGAAACAAAACCTCACAATGGAGGGCTTTCTGTGGGGTAACGGAAGTGTGTCCAGCGTGGTGCAGGGACAGAGACAAAGGGACACCTAGTTAGGGGGAAAACTCTTAGGGGGCTAAGGAGGAGATAATGGCAGCTTGATAAAGGTGGCAAGTGACCCACAACTGGGTCTTGAAGGATGAGTAGGAGTTGGTCAAGCTGACGGGGGACAGCATGTATAGCGGCATGGAGGTGGCAGGAAGCATGACACTGGGAAGACCAGTACTGGGGTAAACTGGAGCTGGAAGTCTGGTCAGAGTTCCAGCCGCACCACTTCCCTATAAGGGCAACTTTGGGATAGCTGCTTCACCTCTCCCAGCCTCAGCTCCTTCATTAGTAACGTGACAGTCCCCCGGGAGCGTGAGTGCAGCAGACCCGGCCTCAGGTTCCGGAGCAGGTGCCGGAGCAGACCCTCCCTGCTGTGTGGCAAATCTCGGGACCCAGTCTGGGTTCCGCAGAAACGCGTGCTGTGATCTATTAGTGAGGTCTGCCCGTGTGTAGGGGAGCAAGGAACAAACACGCCAAATTGTCAGCATTCGTGGGCTAGTGACTAATAGGGACTGAATATTAGCTAATGGGCATGAAATGAGACAATGCCTATACAAACATTTCTCACGGTGCTTGGCACATGGGGCTCTATGATGAATGAGTCCTCTCCTCCCTAGGAGTTGTTTGGTCCACTGATCACTGAGCAAGGAGCCAACTCCAGCCTGACTTTCTTGGGAACCCACGCAGTATGACTGGATCCAGGTCCCCTGCCTCCTCCCCTTCTCCGGGCTCCACAAAGGACTGAAGCGGAGGACCAGGGTGACATACAGAGGAGAGGGGCTGAGGCAGGTGGCCGAGGAACCGGGCAATGGACTTTAATGGTTGGTAATTGCTTTTCCAATTGGCCTTCAAGTCGGAATAATCTCATTACATGAGCTACTGAACCTTGTGACTCGGCCTGAGAAAATGGTCTTACGTGAATCTATTACTGTTCAGAAAGGCCTGTGCCATTTACAAGCCTTCCTCCACAGACGGCTGCCCCAGGAGGGACTCCCCTGCTTCTTGGCTGCCCTAAGCCTGGACGGGAGAGCCAGTGGGACAGGAGAGCCATCAATTTGGGGGGAAAAATTAATCAAAAAGGGAATTTTTTTGTACCCTTAGTTGCTATACTGGCTGTGTGTGTGTGTGTGTGTGTGTGTGTGTGTGTGTGTTTTGGAAATTGTCCTTCCAAGATGCAAGTGTTGTTTGAAGGGGCACATGTTAATTCTTCAGGGCATACCCTTAGAATCTTTTTATATGAAAACATTATTTTTCTCCCCTTTTATTATATACCTTTGTAGCAGCATCTCCTGCCCTGAAAGGAAAGATGCCAGGACTTGGCTTCTAACTCACGTCCTTCGAAACCACTCCGTTTCTCTGTAGCTGAGTTCCCCAGTCCACCCCCATGGGATGGTGGCACCTGTTCAAATGGCCTCATGGAGTTGTCGTGAGAGTCAAATGAGCTCCAACGTCACCCTAAGGAAAAGGGAGGTGAGCAGTGTTGCGTTCAAACCAATGGTTCCCACATTTGGCTGCGTATTGGAATCAGCTGGGATCTTCAAAGACTATTACAGCCTGGCGTCCACCCCCAGACATTCTGATATAATCAGGTATATAGTACGACTTGAACATCGACATTTTTAAAAGCTCCCTGAGTGAGTCTAATGTGAAGCAACATTTGGGGACCACCAGGACAGACTGGGGCTCTCTTTTGCCCTCCCCTCAAGAGCTACCTCCAGATCCCCTGACATGTCAGGAGATCCCCCTGCCAGAAACATCTTAAGACTCTGTTTGGCACCCTCCCAAGAACTTTCTCAACACTTCCCCACAAACTACCTCCTAATGAACCATGAATGAGCTAAAAAATATATCTCACGAGCCAGACCATCCAAGTAACCTGCTCCCCCCCCCCCCATGCATGGCTTTAGTTCACCTGTGAGAATTAAGAGGCAGAAGGTTAATGTCTGTGCTCAAGGAAGATAAATCTAAAGCCCTTTCCTACTTACACCCCACTCCCCATCCACCCCTGAAGGGGGCTCAGGTCCTAAGTGGATGTGAGAGCAGTCCTTGCTTTATGGAGAAGGGTTCTGAGAGCTAGTTCAGGTTCAGCAGGGACGGGTGCTGGGATCTATTAGTGATGCCTGCACTGTGCAGAAAGGGAAGGGTCAACTCTCTACCGTTCATACGCAAATGAAGCCTGTAGACAAATTTCTACAAGGGGGTGGCAGCTGCTGTTTCTTCCTCAAGGGAAACATGTCACACCTAGGCTTTGGAGCGGGGGTCCCTGCTCTATTCCATAGTCTTCTGAAGGATTGGGGTTTACCATACTCATGTCAACTCGTGAGATCTGTGTGCACAAGGGATGTATAGACCTACTTACACACGAGAGAGGAAGGAGAGAAACCTTGAGCTCAGCTTTTTAATATCCAAGCCGTCTCACGCTTTCTTCCCTTAGTCAAAGGCTGCTTATGGCAAAGGCTGGGTCAGTCATTCAGGTGTGTGCGTGAGACTCCTGGGGAGGGGAGCTATTCTTCACCTGTCACCCACACTACTGGGGCTTCCCTAGTCCGGGCATGTACCCCAGCAGCCACCACCTCCTGGGTGCCCTTTGCCTCCCAGTTCATTCACACTCTAAATGCACACACTGCTCTCACTGCCCTGGGGGCCAGGAACAGAGGGGAACCGGAACACCAGTTGAGAGATCAGGGACCTCAGTGGCCTGCAGGTAGGTATTCAGGGCTGGGCTGAGAGGTAGATCAATCCACCAGGCCAGTGCAGGGATGAGAGTACAAGCCAGGGTGCGACTAGGACCCAGGGGTCACTGAGAGGTTCTCAGTCCCAAGTCTGATTGGAAGGGAAGAAACTCAGGACCTTGGCTCCTGTGAGCCAGCTACTGGATCTTGGGGGTGGGGAGAACTTAGCCTTCCCCCCACTGGATGGGGTAGAGGAGGGTGGCTGAAGTGTCGGGCAAGATAAGACTGGCACATTAAAAAAAAATGAATGAGTGAATGAATGAATGAATAAATGAATATTTTGAAAAATACAATGACAAAACAAGGTAGATTTAGCATCAGAGCAGGCCTGGATCTGCAGTTGGGGACGTCAGAGGGCAGGGAAGGCACAGAGAGCTGGGATGGGGGTGAGGATAAGTGGTGCCCACCCTGACTGGGTACCTGTCATGTACTGACAAGCACTGTGTGAGCCACCCTCTACATCTCATTCTTTAATGCCTCCCACTTCAAGGGAGGCACCACAGTAGACAGGATCAAGGATTATCTTCCACATTTTACAGGTAGGAAAGAGGCCCAGAGAGGGTACCGGTGTGCTCGTCACCACACAGAGAGTAGGGGATGGGCATCCTACTCCTCCCAGCGCCCCCCCCACCTCTGTGACACTGCATTGCTCACGCTTCCCCAAGTCCTCTCTCTGCGCCTTTGCCCCAGAGGCTTCCTCTCCCTGGAATCTTCTCTCCCCACCATCCCCACCTCTCTGCTCAACTGGAAACTCATAGTCACGCTTTCAAAAGCCAACTCAGAGCCATTTCCTTTAGAAGGAATTTCCTTGGCCTACCCTTTTCATTCATTTGTTCATTCATTAAATCTTCCATTCAGCATCCTTTTATTTAAAACCTATCCTGTACCATGCATGGCACTAGACACAGAGACACAGCAGGGGCCAAAGTAGACATGGACCCAGCTCTCATGGAATGGAGAGTGTAATGAGAAGACTTTAAACCAGAAGCTAGTCACCAGTCACATAATGATAGAATGACCACTTGGACTGATAGGTTTAAAGAGACAGTACAGGGTACCGAGAGTGTATAAAAGGGGTACTTAATTGCATTGTATCAAGGAAGACTTCTCGGAGGAAGTGGCAGTTAAGTTTCAATCTGAAGGGTGCAGAATGCTGATGACAATGGCATTGGCTAATATTAGTGAGTACTTCCCCTCCTTCCAGGTGCTTTCCAGGCACTTAGTGTGTATTAGCTCATGTAATCACAACAACCTTATGAGGTGCTGGCACTATTTTACAGAGGAGGAAACTGAGGCACTGAAAGGTGAACTAATTTGCCCAAATAACTCAGCTAATAAGTAGGGGAGTTGGCATGAGGATACAAGCATCTGATTTCAGATCCCTTGCACTTAGAGAGAAGAAAGAACATCTGTGAAGGATCTGGAAAAATGATTCACAGAGGAGAAGGTGTAGACGGGAGCATAGGTGCTGAGCCCGTGGGCCCTGGAGGGGTTTCAGACGTTATTCTAAGTGTACTAGCCATCCACCCATCAAAAGAGCTTGAGTGAAGATGTGATATGGTTAGATTTGCAAGTTAAAAGGCACATGGTGGCTTCAGTGAACAGGTGTGCGTGAGGAGGGTAGGGAGGGGTGCAACACTGGAAGTGGGGACACAAGTTAGAAGTCATTCTTGGTAGTTTAGGATAAAAAGGAGAGACAATGAGTGAGGGAGGAGAGGAGAGGGGGAAAGGGGCAGAGAGGGAGAGAGAAATAGAGACTGAGCTGCTTCCCCTGGGTTAAAGCACAGCTTCTCCAGGTGTCTTGCGCTGTGAGGGGTGGACTAAGTCCTTGCCTCTCCTGCCCGGCGGGCAGCTCCAGGGGAGGGGCAGCTTTGTGCTGTTCTCCCACCTTGGCATCGGCAGCACCTAGCATGGGGCCTGCCACAAAACAGGTACCCAGCCAGTATTTGCTGACTGCTCGAATGGATTGTGAACGAAAGACTTAATGGCGGTAAAGCCGCTACCTATAACTGTACAGAATCCACCTCTCTAACTCCTGCCACACGCCCTGGACCCAGAACCTTCCTCAATCCAGTGTCTGCTCCCACCCAAACAACCGCTGATTTAATCACATCAGTAAAAAGAACCTCTCCAGCTGGGCGCCTGGCATCCTGCAGGGAAAACAACGGGTTGATTGAGCATTTCCACGTTTGCCTGGAGTGGAGGGGAGGTGTTGTCTGTGGCTGTCTTGGCAGGTTGTGGTTTCCTCCTGCCTCCGAGCTAATGGTGAAGCAGATGTGTGGGCAAGACGGCCAGTGTTTTCGTTCAGGTGGAGGGGGCTGCCTTGTCAGTAAATCACATTGGCTCTCAGATTTGGAATGTAGCATTTATCACTGTGGTGACAGTGTGCAAACATGACATGGCATCTTGGGTGTTCTGCAGATGCTGTAACTGTTGTTAAAACACACGCCTTCTTAAACAGAACTGTGGGCAGAAAGCTTCCAACTGGAACCAGCTCAGATGCCAAACCTGACAGCCAGAGAGCTGCTGGGACTAGTGTTGGCAAAAGAGGCGAGCTCCTTTGGCATGAGACCCCCACCTGGGACACAGGGGAACCAGAAGGCCTGCTTTTATTGTGGAGGTTCCCCAAAGATGGCAGAGGGGAGCAGGATTATTCAGAAGGCCCGTGCTTGACACCAGATTTAGGAATTGACAGATTTGCATTGCTAAAGACCTCACTGCAAAATCCTTTAAGGAGCAGGTTTCTTAACATGTTACAATAGGAATCTTTGGGCAAAAATTCATGCAGTTTTGATGGTATAAAGCAAGAGTTGGCCAACGATGGCTCACCTGCCAAATCAGCCTACTGCCTACTTTTGTATGGCCTGTGAATTAAAAATGTCCTTTACATTTTTAAGTGGTTGAACACAAATCAAAATAAGAATAATACTTTGTGGTATGTGAAACTGATACCAAATGCAAAGTTGAGTATCCATAGGTAAAGTTTTGTTGGGACACAGCCACGTTTGTTGGTATATATATATTGCCCGTGGCTGCTTTCACCCCAGAAGGGCAGAGTTGAATGGGTGTGATGGAGACCAAATGGCCCACAGAGTCTAAAATATTCACTTTCTGGCCCTTTAAGGAAAAAAGTTTGTCAGTCTCTGATTTGCATGATAAATTATTGTATGAACATGAGTGTTTTTCTGGATGTTAATAGGGCCTGGGTGGTCCTGTGGAAATGAGAAGGGGTCAAGAGCTGCATGTCTGCAGGGAAAGAGTGGGCCTGTGAAGGGGCAGGTTGAGACTGAGAATGATGTCTGTGTGGCAGTTCTCTTGACCACTGTGTGTGTGTGTGTGTGTGTGTGTGTGTGTGTGTGTGTGTGATGGAGCAGGGAATTGGAGTAACATCAATATTTTTGCCAAGTGTAATACTAGCTCCAAGGGACACTGTAGGCATGACTTTATCAAAATGAACCTGGTGGCCAGATAAGTGTGGGAACAGCCTGTGTGAGCAAAGCAAAGCAGGTTTCCTCCCCACAGGCCTGTGAAGACATGTAGGGGCTCATGTTTATCACGAGCTTCTGAAAGTGGAGTGTCAGCAACAGCGTTCTCTAACCTATCTGAAGGCAGAAATTTTAGTATTCCGTGACCCAGTGATACTGAGTGGCGCCCATGTGCTGGATTGACCGCAGGTCTGCTGCTGGGTCCTTTACTTACCATAGGGAGCTGGAAGACTGTTGCACGAGGAATCCCAATGGTCAGTCAGTGCCATTGATACTTACTGTAGTCTAAGACCCATTTCAGTTCCTCCAATCTGAAGGAGAGGTCTCTCTGTCAGGAGGTAATGGGGCCTTCGAAGACTGATTGGTGTCAGGAGTGGCAAATGGGAACCTCTACTGAGAAAATCAGCCTGTCCTATTACTCTCAAAAGGGCGGCCCTGAAATCGACCAAACTCCCTTCTCTGAAAAAGTGGACTTTCATCTTGGGACATGGACCAGGATTCTGAGGACCTGGGTCCATTAGAAGGCATGGCAGAAGTGGCCCATCACCTTGCAAAGGTTTCCCTGGGCAAAATCACAAACCAGAAATATCGACCAACTGTCATATCCATCTAGGGGGGTTAGACAAAGAGGAAGGACTGAAAAAATAAAATGGCCCTTGAGAGAATTCAGGAGTGTCAGAAAAAATGTTGAGGGGTCCAGCTCCTAGATGATTCCTGAGCTCCTGGATCTTAGCTGCACATGCTTTTTCTGGAGTGCCTGGAGCATCATCCAGTGAGGAGGGAGCTTTAAGGGCACCAGGCTGGCTTGGACCAAGTGACTCAACCGAGGGCTTAATCAGATGAGTTAATGACCTGAGGTTGGTAAACAGAGAAGGAAGCAAAGGCAAGTGGAAAGTTACACCTAAGAAGGAATATCAAGAGCCAAAGTGAATGTTGTTTAATCTGTGTTCGGGTCTGAGGGATTGATAGAAAGCTAAAAACAAAAGCCCCCAAATCCGGGAGACTGATAGAGGGGGGACAGCCCAAAAGCTGAGAACCAAAGTTGGGAATAGACTCGCAGGCTCAGTAATGGTGCCATGATGCCAAGAGCACCCCTCTTCGGGGCACCTGCCGCCATCATAGCCCAATATGAAGGTGCAGAGTTCTTGTGGCACTAGACTGTTAGCTTGGCCTCCGCCTGTCCCCCAGCACCAGAAAGTTCTGGTCATGGACAAAGACTTTAGCCCATAGAAACTTGACTTTAATACATTCTAAACAGAGCGCTTCTCCCTTCCCGGGTTTCGCTCCTGCACTCATTCACTCAGCTCTTTGCTGTTACATTGCACACTTACTCTCTGCAGACCAGCAGGCCCAGTGGGTGAGGCCTCCTGGGTCTCTACCACATACAAAACCACTCACCCTGATTCCTGACCCACCAACTGGCTCTGGGAGGGGGCTGAGCCACAGGAACAGAGTTTTAAATATCTATCTCATCTCAGCAACTGAGCTATCTTCCCCCAAGGGTTTCCCCGTATGTTTACAATGGTGCAATTAAATGTCTGGATAAATAACGGTTATTAAATGGGTAAATATATTTCTAATGCTAAGCAGAGCTGAGGCCTCTTGATCCATTGGCTGCTCTCATTTGTTTATTTAGATCTAAGGGGAAACTGGGACATGAGGGTAATAACAGGCGACTTCTGACACATCTTTCTGCTTGCTTGGATAGGGAAAGGTCTGGGGCTGACTTGGAGGGGAGAGGACAGGGAGGGTGGCTGCTGTGGGTATTTTTAGATCCTCACTAACAAAAATCATTGGCATGAAAATACTGGGATCTCTTTCAATGCTTCTCTTTGGGCTATTAAGGCTATGGAAATCACACAATTGAGCTACCTTTCTACCTCACACTGGCAATCTTCAAATAAAAGCCTCCTGAGCTGTAGTTTAATCCAAATAGATGGTTTGCCAAATAAATAAAAAAAGCTAGTTATGATAATTAGGAGAATGTACTTATGGAGTTTCCGAGCCCTTACCTTTCTCAGTGCTGGTGAATTGGAGAGCACATTTATCTTGTGGGGCTTGTCTGGGTGGAAAGCAAGTGAGGGAAATATGGGTTTTGTGGGTGAAATGAATTTTCTGTCAGTGAAAACAGATTTCTGTTCTTGTGATAAATATGGAGCCAAAGCCTTCAAAGAAAAAAAAAAAAAAGAAAAAAAGGCGTCAGCTTTGGCCAGGGCTTTCATTTCGGTTTTCAATTACTTCATCTTCTAGGAGTGAGCATTAGGTATCTACCCTGCCAACCGTAGTAAATCCCATGCCCTGGAGTACACACTCAATTCTCTTGCCATTTATTATACTGTAAGTGCTTTCCATTTAGGAAAATCCAAGATGTGGAAATCCACATTGATGCCAGCCTCCCACCCCCCGCCCCAACACACACCCACACTCACACAGAGGGAAACTGCTGCCTGGCTTTTCTTATGCGCTCAAATTTGGAATGGTGTTTATGTCTAATTTTGACTCACACAGGTTTCCTCTGTTTACCTCTGATGCTTTCATTTAAACGTAGTGGTCAGAAGTGTGGAGTGCTTAGAAATTCCCACATGCAGTTAACCAGCCTGTTCTCTAGTGTTCCCCAGTTAACCAACTGGAAGGACTCTAGGGCTTCAGGAATGCCTTCTTTCCCGTCAGCATTTCCTCATCGAGAAAGAACTAACTTCTACAGATGAGCAAAAGAGAGCGAGGCTCACCAGTTGTCCAAAGGTGGCGCTTCCATCCCAGACCCCTTCCACTTCAGAACAAGGTCAGGGGAGACGCGCGAGGCTGCTAACGTGGCTCCAGTTCACTCCAGTTCCTTCCAAGGGCTGGACAGTCCTTATGGAATTGCTGCCCTTCCCTCCCAGCCCTGACAGAAGAGCCATAACTGCGTGTCCCTGACCTCCAGGCCGGCCAACCACAGACAAAAGCAAGGTTTTTATTAAATTGTTCTCTCTGTTCCTCCTTCTGTTTCTAGAGGATTCTCCTGACTGATCCGACTACTGTTGCAAATCAGGAAAAGAGCAAAGACTGAGAAACAATTCACAGAAAACTGGGGAGTTGCCACTTAATGTATTTCTGTTATTCAAGCAGGCTCGGGCCTGTTTACCAAGGAAATTCCTCATGCTGCCTAGAGATGGACCCTTGGTCCACCTTCCACGTGGCAGGGGATGACAGGCGGTTTGAAAGGTGACCCTCTCCAGTGTTCTCAAACTTCACTGTCTATTTCCTTTTTTTTTTTTTTTTTTTTTAAAGAATATAGATCTGGTGTGCTTAAGAAATCACATTACCTGCCCTCCAGGTCTTTTCTAAAGAATTATCCATTGTCCAAGTTTTAGCAATGATAGCCTGAGAAAAATAATATTTTCGACATAGTTTGAATACTTTGCTGTTCGTACATCCCTCTAGATCAGTTCTGTCAACAGAATTTTCTGTGATGATGATGATGGTGGACATGCCCAATATCTGTGCTGTCCAATACAGTCACCACTAGCCACATGAGGCTATCGAGCACTTGTAAATGAGAAACTAAATTTTAGATTTTATTTACTTTTAACCAATTTAAATTCAAATAGCCCTGTGTGGCTAGTAGCTATCCTACTGTTCCATTCACTATGCTAAATATCTCCATTGCATCATCTTCTTTAGTCCTTACATCAACATTTTGATGTATATATTTAGATTTTTATCCCCATGTTACTGAAGACGGTTGATTCTTAAAGGTGGTAAGTAACTTGTCCAGGCAGGGTCCCTCACAGAGTAAGTGGTAGAACTGGGATTTGAATCCATGTCTGTCTGACTGCAAGCAAGCCTACGTGTTTTACCCCATGTTTTAGTTGAACTTTATGCAAAATCAAGGGAAACAGCTCTTTGACCGCACTTCACTGCCTGCACTGATTTGACTGGATTTCACTCTCTGTATTTTGTAGCATGAAGAGAATACGCTCTTTTAATTTAACAAATATAAAATTGCGTTATGATATTTGACATTTTTGTCAAGTTGTACGTGATGTCTGAGAAGTTTCAGTTTACCCTTCTCTCTCTGTCAATTCAAGTTAAGAACTGGCTTTCTCCGAGCTTTCCTTGAACAGTTTGCTCTTGACTTGAATTAAAGAAGGTCTCCTACAAAATGGTATTACATATCTTGTGGAAATGTTGGAAACGATGTTGTCTGTTATACTGCATCACATCCCCATTAGGAATACTCATGGGAGAAATTGTTTTCAGGTCTAAGCACCAGGAGAAAGCAGATAGCATGCGGTTTCCAGGGCTCATAATGCAACTAACTCTACCCCCTTTATGCTCTTCCACCGGGAACTGCAGAGCCAAACTTTTAATTTCCCTTTAATAGCTGTGTAAGATGCTGTGATTTGTATGCTTATCTTCACTTTCTCCTTTGACTAATCTTCCGCTAAGCCTGTATTTCCATTATCTTGATTTTTGTGCAATCGAATCTTTTCATGACATTTGTACATTTGTACGATCAGCCTCAAATCCTCTCTCCAGTTTGCTGGACTAGCAAATTCAGAATTTGTAGCCCATGCTGGGAAGAAGAGCTGAATTCCATCTTTGGTGATGATGAGATTACCACAAACCCCCCAAAGTTTATATATTTATTCACATAGTAGTCCAACATTTCTTTTACACTGAGAAGGTTTAGAAAGCGGAAAAATAAGGGAAGAGTTTGATAGTCACCATATGGTGCCCGAAAAGATACCCTATAGATTCCTTCTTTGACTTGAAAGAGTAGAAATGGAGTTAAGCAGGCAGAGCTTTGGAGTACAACCTAGCTCTCAGAATTTTAGGTAATGAGCAGCAGGCACAGGTGTCCTTCCAGAGCTCTCCATCATAACCAGTCTCTGCAATGTTTTAATAGACTCAGCACTGATTAATCCAGCTGGAAGTTTCATGACTCATCATCTGCATATGGTGGCAGCACCAGCACTGGGGAATCATTAAAGGAGTAACAGAAGCAGAACAAATCCCGGGTCCCCAAATCGATCAGGGAAGACAGGAAGCCAGCCACCAGCCTAGGGGGCTGGGGACTGCTTTCAACCAAAAGAGGCAGAGCATATGCTAAAAAACAAACAAACGAAACAATGGAAATGCTTTTCTTTAATTATTTACACAGTGGGTACTTTAGTTCGAGAATGATTATTTGAATGACAAATGTGTGAGGGGGCGTGATAATAGATATCATCATATAAATGGGTAAAGCCACAAGGCAAACTGAGACTTTGGCATGCTGCAGTGAATTGAATTGTATTGGTTTGATTTGGATTGGATTGGGTTGGATTGGATTGGATTGGATTGAGTTGAGTTGAATTGAATTGAATTGAATTGAATTGAATTGAATGAAATTGAATCTAATTAAATCACATTTAGTGGTGTTTAAATCAGTCCACATAAGAATGTTGACTTAGGTAGCCTGGCTCAATTCAAGCATAGAAGAGAGCATCTTAGGACAAATAAACCCACCTCCCAGTCCTTTCCTTTGGAAATATCAGATCCACAAGAGGCAGTACACAGAAGACAAGGGAAGCCCTGGTACCCGAACTGTGGTACCAATTTCAGAATCACTTGGGAGCTTGTTACAGGTGCAGCTGCTCCAGCCCCATCCCAGACCTTCTGAACCAGGGTCTGAATTTAAACAGCATCCCCAGGCTATTTCTTTGCACTTCAGGTTTTGAGAAGCACTGCTCTCAAGCAGCCTACTCAGGACTGTGAATTCTGTGTAGTTACCTTAGGGTGTCCCAGCCACTTGACTGTACATTTATTTGAGAAACATGTACCAAGCACCTTCAGGGAGCAAGGGATGTTCTGAGCACCGTGGGAGATGCAAGGATCCTTATGGCTTTATCTCAATTCTAAAGGAGTTTAAAGCCTGTTGAGTGAGTAGTTGGAGAAATAAAACACACATATATGGAAACTAATGGTAACAAATAAATGTCATAAAAAGTGGCAAAGCAGGGATTAGGAGGAAGGACTGGCCACATTAGGTCAGGCAGGCAAGTGGGGCATTTGGGAGCTGGGGCTGCAGAGAGCAGAGCTGTGCAGGTGGAGTTGTGCAGAACAAGAGCCTCGTGCTTCAGTGTGTCCCAGCGCCTCCTCCCAAAACGTTGAACATTTCCCCCCTCGATGGCTACCTGTCTCTTCTAATCCCAGGGGACAGACCCCTGTTTTTCTCCTTTCTTTTTCCCAAGAAAATTTGCCCCTAACTCCTTCCTTCACCAGATCTGTGAGTGAGTGATGCCAGCTTCAGGTCCTTTGGGCCAGATTTTGATGGACACCAAAGCCTTCTGATGATGTGGAATTCTAAGCCACTCTTGGTGTACTGCAAATTTCCTTTCCCAAAGGGTTTTCCATCTCGCCACTTGGGACTTCACTCATTCTTCCTGTGGATGAAGTTGACAGAAGAGGTCTTTTTCCTTGAGAGGTAGCACAGGATGGCAGTTAAGATACAGGCCCTGGTGTCAGACGAAGCGAGCTGTATGAACTTGAGAAAGTTTCTTAACCTCTCTCTCCGCTTCCTTTCCCCATCCATTTAGTGGGATTAATATCTGCCTCAAGAAGTTGTTAGCAGGGTGAAAACAAAACAATACCGAAAGCACTTGAAAGAGTTGTTGATGATATAGGGTAATGTTTAATAATGTCTGCCAATGTCGTGGTCCTGTCTGCAAAGAGAGAGCTGGTGGCTGGGCTGCTGCTCCCCTTTGTAAGGCAGCAAAGATGACAGGTGAGCCACTGGATGACAGGTGTTTCATGACTGTTGTAAACCCAGGGATAAGACGACCTTTAAACAGAGCCCAGAGCACATTCCTGAAGGGAACTCAGACAGGCAGCTGAATGAGCAAACATGCCCACTCCCCAGTCCCACCCCCGCAGATGCCAGCCTGAGCCCCTGCCCCCGTGCCCGGCGCAGCCAGGTGCTGGGATGTGTGTTAATTGGATGAACACGCTCATTCACATGATGGCTTTGATTTGTGCTTTGGGGTGCTTCATCAGGATTTCTCAAACACAAATTGATCTCTGCTAATTCCTGCATCACCACTGTGTTTTGACATGTGACACCTCCCCCTTTCAGAGAACCTGGCAGACTGGCAAGCCAGCCAGCACCTTCCTCCCTTCCCCTCTGCAATGTCCCCTGAGCCCGAATTCCTGCATAGGCCCCTCCTCTGGGGGGTGTCTTTCTACACTGTTATCTCAGCTCATTTTCTCCCCTCCTCCTGCCTCAACTTTTTGTTTCAATACCTACTTCTTTCTCTGTGCCTTCTCTTCTCTAATCCTTTCGTCTCTCTCATCCTTTCCCCGTTTCATGTTCTTTCCTGCATCAATAAAACCTGCGTCTTTCCTTCTCTCCCTGCCACCGTCTTTTCCTCCATCACCTCTTCCCCTTTGCTGCTTTGCACACTGTGATTTTCCCTTCTCCCTGTTCCTGCATAGCCAACCTGTGCGTGAACCCCCCCCCCCAACCCCCTGAGTACTGAGACAGAGGAAGCAGATTCCAAAGGGTGACTGAGAAACCCTGAGCTCCTTCCCTGTTTCAAGCACTGAGCAGTGTCCCCAGAGGCCAGGACCACACACTCAGTCAGAGCAGGAAAAGCATGCCCCAGTCTCAGTCCCCCCAAGCAGGCCAGTAGAACCTTGGATGTGCAAACTCATGCCTCAGCAAATTACCTTGGTCAGGCTCTCTGAGCAGCAATTAGCATTTATCAGAATAAAATATCTGTTGGATGAATGAATGAATCCATCAGTACTGTACGCAGAGCCAAGCTTCACATCAACATGCATATTCATTTACTAATGATCAATCATGGACCAACAACATTGAACATAAATCTAAAGTCATGACAATAACAATTATACAGTAAATCTATAACATACATACATCAAAGTAACAAGGGGCAAATATGCCGCCCACCCTGTGTTCCCCAAGCCACTTCATTCTACCAGCCCCTCTAAGGGATCTCATCTTGCCCTCTCACATGTGCCAGTCACACCAGGTGTATCCCCAACACGCAGCTCCATGCCCTTGCACGTGGCCTGACCTGGAAGATCCGTTCCTATTGTCTCTTCCTAACCTCTCCCTGTCATCATTTAAGACCCAGCTCAAGTGCTACCTCCCCTTGATGGGGTATAGCCCCATCTATGCAGCAGAATTTCTCATTTATTTCTTTTGGGGCATTTGGGTGCTGGGGCTATAGCCCTGAGCAACAGAGCAGTGGTCCCGCCCTCATGGCCCTCACTTGGGCTGAATGTCCGGCCGCATGCACTCTGCACGTCAGCATTTCCACCGCGCTCCATTCTGGCTCACTGACCGTGCTGTTCTTCTATGGGAGGCACCATAACTGACTCATCTTTGTATAATGAATGTCAGTTGAATGAATGAATAAATGAATCAGGACACTGAGGCTCAGGAGATTAAATGATTTATCCAGGATCATAAGCCAAGAGCTCAGGGTTTCCACCCCCTGGTCCCCTGCCAGCCCAGAGTTTCCCTGTGTGTCAGAGGCACCCTGATAGGGGGTGTGCAGGAGACAGCCAATAGATGTTATGCTCTCACATCGAGATTCTCTCTCCCTCTCTCTCTAAAAATGAAACGGTGCCAACAGAAGTTCAGAAAAGTGCTTCGGAAGTGTTTGTCATTGCTACCACATCAACTAATGATGTATGTGTGTGGTTATTAGAAAAACCTATGAATCACTAAAGATATTTCTTACACAGCAAAAAGTCTAAAACAGGCTAGAGAGACTTCAGGATCACTGTCAGGATAAGTGTTAACATTTCATTTTAAGGCTTCCCTCATTTTTTAAAAAAATATATCTTTATTTATTTCAGAGAGGAGGGAGAGGGGGAGAGAGAGAGAAACATCAATGATGAGAGAGTCATTGATCGGCTGCCTCCTGCACGCCCCCGACTGGGGATCGAGCCCGCAACCTGGGCATGTGCCCTGACTGAGAATCGAAATGCGATCTTCTGGATCCTAGGTCGATGCTCAACTGCTGAGCCACACTGGCCAGGCAGCTCCCCTCATTTTTTATTCATTCTTTCCACAAAGACCCATCTAACATTTACTGTTTGCAAAGCATTTTGCTAGTTGTTTCATAGGCTCTAGGTGGCACTAAAACCTCACCTCTCATGGAAGCCCCCAGTCTGGGCAGTTAGTGGAAGTACATCATCTCATTTAGTCCACAAGAGCTCGGAGAGGTTGTTGATCCAGATCCAGTCTTACAGATGAAGAAACAGGAACTTGGAGGTGAAGGTGCCCAAGGGCACAGAGCTGGGAAGAGGTGGCCCGGGCGTCGTGTCTTTCCACCCCATCTTACGGGAGCGCCTAACAGAGTGCTTTCCCTCTGCGCATGTGACTTCTCTTAATTCATCTTTCATCTGTATAATGAGACAATGACACTTGCTTTGTAACAGCGTCTTTGACATCACTCTGGCCTAGATTTGAGTCTTGGCTTTGCCACTTAACAGCTATGTGACTCTTGGGCGAGGACCTGACCGGTGGCATCTATAGAGCTCGAGACTAGACCATCGCACGAGCGTTTTCTAAGCCCCTGTGATTTTTAAAGACAGTATTATCTTTTCTCTAAACATAAAAATATAAGGTATTACAAGGCACCCAAGGTATCTTTGAATTCAAAACACCAGTTGTGACATTTTTAAAAATTTGATTTCAAAATATTTTCTTCTGACTGACAGCCCATAAAAGCCCACTTTTTGGGTTGAGTGTAATTAATCTCGGTATTTTGACCGCCTCTGGTACAAACTCATCATAATCTCTCCGCCTGGAAGTCAGCCGGCTCTCTCGCCGCTCCCCACCTTGTATTTTGGTGCTCACAAAGCAAGACAGAAGCAGGTAGTGGAGAGAATGGGGACCCTCTTCCTCACCCAGCGACATGCGTGTGGCACCTGGGAGCAGGAGGCAGCATAGGACAGTGGGGAATGGGGTCATATGGGACCTGAATGCCTAGACCAACGCCACCACTGCTAGTGTGTGACCTAGAACCCATCCCTTAATGACTCCCCATTTCCCTTTTGTGAAGTAGGAGGACTCAAAGGGACAAAAGATGTCCTGTCAAACATTTCAATATGTAAAAACTCATTTATATACTAGAAAGCACTTAAAAATATAAAAGATAATAATAGTAATTATTTTATATATATCTATCTTTTAATCCTTACCAGAGGATATTTGTTCCATTGATTTTTAGACAGTGAAAGGGAGGGAAGGAAGGGGAGAGAGAGAGAAGCATCGCTGTGAGAGAGACACATCAATTGGTTGCCTCCCACACACACCCCGACTAGGCAGGGGATTGAACCTGCGACCCAGGTACATGCGCTTGACCCGGAATCGAACTAGAGACTCTTCGGTGCATGGACTGATGTTCCAACCACTGAACCACACCAGCTAAACACAAGGAAGCAGATCAGCCGGAGGAGCTGAGCGCCTTCCCTAGCCTCCCCAATTTGTCCACCCCGCTCCTGTTAATGAGCTCAGAAGTGCCAGGGGCTCCCACGCAGAAACATTTCCATGCAGCCCTTACAGCCTGGGCTCTACCTGGGCATGTGGATGTTTGCTCCCTGAGTGGCAGGCAGAGAAGGACCGTCTTCTTTGGGCCTTGGTGACAGCCCCTGGGTCTGTTTAGTTCAGCAAAGGTGAGGATTCAGGTCCTCTTTGGCCAGGCACTCACCAAGACTTAGACTGTAGGGCTGAGTCATGAACCCGCAGCTGGAAGTCTGGTGGGGAGAAGCCCTTACACTGTGACAAGGGCACTGAGCCCAGAGGAGGGCCTTGAACCTGACCTGAAAGGTCAATGAAGGCCTCCTGAGAGAATGCACACCTGAGCTGGGACTTAGAGGACAAGAGAGCACTGTCCAGGTGAGGAAAGGCACACATACATCCCCACCCAGTTTTTCAATCAAACTCTAATCCAGGTGTGTGGAGGGAGTCTGCAGATGTGATTCAAGTCCTTCGTCATTTGATCTTAAATTAGGCAAAAGAGAGATTATACTGGGTGGGTCTGGACAAGTCAGATAAGCACTTTCAAAGAAGACTGAGGCCTTGCCTGAGCTCACTGACTACACAGCCACTGGGTCTACAATCCCCACCACCCCTTCCCCCGTCTTCCTTAGCAGTGCCTCCTGTGGACAAGCTGCAGCTCAAGTCTGTAAAAAGGGGGCAATAGTATGTCATTGGAGAATTATGCAAAAATGTTGTAAAGGTGCTTATCAGGGTGATCAGGCAATGTCATTGTTAAGTGTCACTTCTATGAGACACCCCGACTTCCCAGGTGCTCAGTGGTGTTGCTCTTGTCTTGTCACAGATGCTGTGCATAACTTCCTGCAGTCGGGACACACCCCTTCATCTTTCCCCTGCCTACTTGCCACTCTCTCCCACTAGTCGGGGTCCGTTCTGAGAGCTATGACTCCGTCCAGTTTACCTTTGAATCCCCAGCACCTGTCGCAGAGGTTGCCACCTTATAGAAGCTCAAACAATCTTTATTTCCTTCTTTTCCTTGGCCCCAGTAAGTGTGTTGAATTCTTTTGAAACATGTTGTTCCACCCACTAAGTGACCTTTTTATTATGTGAATATTCTCTTACCAGCTCACTCTGGAGGGGGCTCTGGGAATCCCAGCTCCCTCCCTGCTATGGATGCCACCACAGGCCTGGGCCCAGCTTTTACACCTGCAGGTGGCCCTCTGGGTCCACAGACATCGCTGAGCCGGTAGCACAGGCTGCCCCCAGGAAGGCAGTGACGGCTGTGAGCCCCTGGGGCCTTGCAGAGGGCAGTCGGCCTCCCATCCAGGCAACTGGGAATAATTGCTGCAGTGGGAGAGAGCAAGTGCTGGAGGGGGAACTGGCCTCTGGGAGCAGGTTCCATGAGCTCTACGCGCTCCCTGCTGTTGGCTCATTTTCTCCTGGACTCAACAAGCAACTGAGAAAAGCATCTGCAAATCAGTCTTACACATCCAAGAAACCCAGTTTTCCAAAGATGTCTAATTAGCAACCCTTTGCTAAATTAGCTGGTACCACAGTGTGAAAGCATGAGTTTGTGAAGAGGAAAATTAACCGGGCCATTGAAGATGGGCTATAGTTCAGCTGTTTACTATTCAGACCAGTTAGTACAGAAGGACCCTTATCAGTTTCTGCCCCAATTTTCTGTTGGGCCCAGAGGGCGACTACTAGTCTGCCTAAGAGAGATAGGCCATCAATCCTACTTCCCTCTTCTCTTTTGCTCCCTCTACAGCAAAATGACCTAGAGCTCCGGGCACAAAACGGGGTGGGCTGGGCCAAGATTCCCCCAACTGCTGAAGTGAGTAATGAGGGGTCTTTTGACTGCAGCAAAATGGGCAAAAATAAAGAGTAGCAAATTTTCATAAAATGAAATTCATTAAATTTAAAGGATCATTCTTTTTATGAGATTAAAATCTTAATTAGGTGTGTATTAAAATGTCCTTTTTATGTGAAATAATGCTGACAGCAGATAGTTATTTTTTCAGATGCAATATAAAAAGTTGGTTCCCAATACTGCTTCATTTTTTTTTTATTATTAATATCACTTTACTAGTTCTTGCCATCTAGAAGTTTGGGAATCTCAGTTTGAACTTGGAGCTCAAGGCCACCTTTCCCTCAGCTGTTCCTGATCCATCTGGGAGTCACAGAGCACCCTCCACTTGAAATCAGTTGAGATTCTAGGACATTGGTTATTTTGCCCAAGAAACTGGCTGAGTCTGGATTCAAACTCAGGTCTCTCTGTCTTTAAATCTTGTGGTTTTTCCCAACAACCTCTACTGTGTCACCTGCCTCAGTGATGGGTGTGTGCTTTGCAATGTTTTCCCAAGTGTGGGGATAGATTTGCACTGTGCTTCTCCACTTCCCCTGTTTGCCTCACTTGCAGTCTCGGGGACACTCTGGCCACATGGGGTGGGCATTGGCAGTGTGAGAATTTTGGAGGGGTGGAGTGTATCTCTTCGGCCCACTTGTGGTCTGCCCCCCATGCTTGCTGACCATAGCTGCTGTAGCCACGTCCAGGTCCAAACACCGTTTTATCACCCCTAGTGATGGGACATTGTGGGATTCGTTTATTCACTAGACATCAGTTTCCTCGCCTATAAAATTAAAGTCTTCATAGGATTGCGTGAGGATTGAATGAGTTGGAACAAGGAAGCATTTGAATGGTGTCTGGGATGCAGTAAGCGTTCGTTTTAGTTACTGTTATTATTAGTATCATCATTAAAGCCCCTTTGCTGGATAAACCATCCCTCATGGCTCACTTCAGGGCCTAGAGCTCTCTGTGTCCGGTTACTGTCCCCACACCCTCCAGCCCCAGGGTCCTGGGGAGGAGCTAAGTTCCTGGGGCCTGTGCCCAGGAAAGCAAATCCTCGAGGGCTAGCTTCTTCATTCTGCTCAGGAGACAAAGGCCTGAGCTGGCTTTGTATCTAACTGACTGATTAAGCCGCACGTTAGCCAGGGATAAAGCTCCTTACCCAATAACTAGGCTTTTGCTGAGCCGGGATGATAAATTCATTCTTAATGCACTGATAATAAAAAGATTTTTTCCCCCCCACTTCTGAGTTTCCAGAGGCTTTCGGGCTTTACCTGTGTTGAATACTGCCATCTAGAGGTCATCTGGAGAGTGCGCGGGGCAGAAGCAATCACTTCGTAAGGAATTTGAGAATTTACACAATCCGTAAGAGGTTCAAAGCAGACGCCCCGGGAGGCCAAACGTGTTTACAAAATGACTGCCAGGAATGACTTATTACCCTGGAAATGCCGTCCTTCTCTGATTGCATGGCTCACTTACTCCCATGCCTCTTCTGTCAGAAGTGGTTTCAGCTCCCGTGGCATATCGGGCTCATTGAAAGAGGCTTCTCTTTAAGTACCTACTATGTGCTTAGTAGCACACTAGCCCTGGAAGGAATACAGAAATGTGTAAGCACACTGTGCCTGTAAAACACCAGTGTGCAGATAAGTAAAATAACAATGAGATGACTTATAGATAAGTCAGAGTAACCTAGGAGCCCTACACTGATGACTATACAGTACAGGCAGAGCCTGATGGGACCCAGAAGAGGGGTAAAAGGTTGGGTTCAGAGGTCATGAGCATTCACTGTGCAGTCTGGACATTATCTCACTTAATATGCACCCTCACCCTATGAGATCAGAGAGGAATTCCCATCTTCCAGAGGAGGAGCTAGAGGCTCAGAGAGGTTAAGTCACTTTCCTAGCGCTACCCAGCAGTGAGATGAAGAAGCCGGGATGTCCGTCCCTACCTGTATGGCTCCAAAACTCTTCTTGATGATGCTGTCTAGTGAGGGAGAAGAAACCGACTCTTGAATTATCTCAGTTGTGACAAGTGTTTTTCCCCAGGAGGTGAATTTGATTTTCAGAAATAGTCAGAATCTTTCTAGGTCAAGTCATTCCATGGATAATGGTGTTTGAGGTTTTTAAAAAAGTGTGACTATGAGGCAGGGCAGTTTTGGGGGAAACACCTCATCTGCCTGGCTGAGAGGTGTTTCTCCAAGTCTGGTAAACAAACAGCAGCGTGCGGATGAGGTGTGGCTGGCCCAGGGCTGCTCTGACGGGAGCCCCGCTCTATTGGGTGTTTGGGGCCCCACATGCTCAGCGTTCTTATTTTCCTCTTACCACTCACACTTCTAGTTCTAAGGCTGGAGCTACTTCTGTAAGTACTCACAGAGGATCCCCCAAGGTCTCCAACAGCAGCTGCACATCTTTACTTGAGGAAGGAGGAAGTGGGCTTGAGATGAGCGACTCCCCCACTGAGCCTGGTCAGCACGGATGCCAGTGGGACAACACAGCTTTGAACTCCCTGTGCTTCTCCGGTCTCCCAGGGGAGGGACTTACAGACTAAGGGAATTGATATTGCCATCCTGAGAAGATCCACACTGGCACATACCCATCACGGCAATGAGAGTCAGTAGAGTAGAGCAGAGTCAGTGAAGGACAGTGGGAAGAAAAGAGGTAATCATGGAAGGCTCCCTACAAGAAGTGGTGCCAAGATCCACTTCCTGGGAGGAGAGGGGCAGTTGGTATCATCTAGTTGTCTTGTTATCACAATAATCCCAAACCTGGTACTTGGGAGACTTTTAATAATGTCACAAAGGAAATTTGTATGCAGTGGCTGATCTTTTTCCCAGGTTGTACCTAATCCAGATGTTCCTTCTGCAGTCAAAGGTAGCAAGCAGGACAGGAAATCTCCCTCCCAGTGCTGCACAGCAGGCTGGATTCGGATCTCCAAGCTGTAAAAGCTCTCTGTGCATAACAGCCAGGCCCACAAATGGTTGGTGATGGACCTCAGGCTGCAGCCCAGTTGTTCAAATGGATGCCATGATGGGCAGGGAGGGTGGGAGGGAATTGGGGATTTTTCCTGGCCGCCACATTTCCAGGGATCATATTATGCTGGTCATGATAAGCCGCAGAACAAGTCCCCGCAACTGTACCCCAGGATCCAAGATACTCTCAGCTGCCTTCACCGTGCCACGTTATGAGGCACAGATAAAGGCAATGAGTGATGATGAATGACAAGACCGATGACAGTGGTTTTAGAAACTGTCACGGCCTATGAGTGTGCTCCCTTCCCCATCCATTCATTCATTCAACGGTTTGGGTTGGTGGTGCACGGGCAAAGGCCCAGAGGCAGAGAAGTGTGATTCATTCTGAGAAGCTCAAGTAACTCAGGATGGTTAAAGGCTGAAAAGTGAGAGTGGGCGGTGAGATGACCCCCCTAAAGGTCGAGCAGGGGCCGGCTCATGGAGGGCACGCATTGACTTGGGTGGTAGTGGAAGCCACTGCAGGCGTCTCTGAAAGGGAGCCACGGGAATATATTCCTGTGTCAGAAAGATCCTGCAGGCGTTTGCATGGATAATGAATGGAGGGAGCGAGACTGGACAGATGAAAAGGCCGAACTGTTATTATTATTTATTAAAATGGTGGCCCTGGGCTAAGAGATAAAGCGGAGAGTATCACAAACTCTGATTTATCAAGCACCTGGAAAGGTACTTTGCTTCAGGTCGCAGGTGTGTGTGTGACAAAGCTGCATATTGTGCCCAGGACTCTGTTTCCTAACCAGGGCCTCACGGGATCCTCCAGCCTCCGCGTGTTGCGTCTGCCTCCTTCCCTCCACACGTGTCAGGGCTGCTTCTTCGACCTTGACTTACAGATGAGAAAACAGAGGCCCAGGCATTGGGGAGGGGTTCCAGGCCCAAGGCCAGCAGCCCTGTTGCAGTTGTCTATCTGAATTTCACATTTAGCTGGGTGTCCTGCATTTTATCTGGGGTCCTACCCTATGGGAATCACCAAAGTCCCAGTCAGTGTCACTGCCCACAGGAGAGCACTGAGGAGCCGAACTTGGGTGAGACCCACAGTTAGGGCGAGGTGGACAAGAGGACTGTGGCTTCTCACAGATTCAGTTCCCTCTGCTGGACACTTTCCCACTATACATACATGCGCACTCCATAAACATGCACGTGTTTACACAACATATGCACATGAACATATGTACATGACACACATACACTATTTAGCTCCTGCTTATATTTCAGGTCTCAGCTCAAACTTTATTCCTTCATTCTGTACCGACAGAGCTCCTGTTCTTTGCTCATGTACTTTTCATTCACAAAACTTACCCAGTTGTTAAGAAATGCTTTGTTGTTAATCGGGTCTGACGTCTCACCCTCGAACTCCCAGAACCGAAGACAGACACTGCATCCCATGTCCTGCTGCCCTCCCTGGGCCTGGGAGCTCCAAGGTGGAGTTTTGCTCCGGCTCTGTTGTGAAGGGGCTGTGCCAGCTTAAACTCCCATTATCTCTCTCCTGTCTCATCCATGCCCTGCTGGGGTTGCTGCCAATCCTCGTCACTATGCTGAGATCACTCCAGGGCTTCCTGAGCCTTGCTCCAGGGACCCATCTCCAGTGGATTTTCTGCCCTTCTGAATTAAACCACCAGGGATTGTTCCTTGGATTGATTCCCTCACACCGAATATCTATTAAAGACCCCTCACGAACCAGGGGCTGCATACTCATTGAAGAAAATTCCATTGTATCCAAGAAGAACTGAACTTGCCAAACCATCAGATGGCCAAATTGGCCAGAAGAGACCATGGAGATATCCAATCTGGGGACGGTGCACGTGACATGTGACAGACACTGCTGGTTTTTTCCTAATATCCAGTTTCCACTTCTCTACTCACAGAGCTTCATTTCGCTTTTTTGGGGGGGTAGAAATGGACCTGAGCAAAATGCTTACTTTTCCAAACTCCCATTCAGCGAGGCATCACCATGCCATACAATTCTGGTCAGTGAGATGTGCACAGAAGTCTGCTAGGAATTCCCAGGAAATGTTTTATTTCCAGATATAGGTATGTTCCTTCTCCCCTTCTCCTTCCTTCTTCCCCTTCTTGCTTAAAAACACAGGCGAGAGGCTGAGGTGGAACCGCCATCTCTCAGTGAGCTGTGGGGACAAGAATAATCCTAACAGCCCTTTTGTGAAACATTCTCAGACACCCACGGATGTCCCTAAGGCGGACACCACCAGTCAGTCCCAGCGAGGTCTCCTAATGAGCCCAGACAGGGCTGCTTCCGACCCCCATTCAACCTGGAGCTCCAAGCAGCCACTGCCACTTGATCACGGTTGGCCTTTGTGTGAAATCTATTAGCCATATCTGATCTAACCCAGACTTTCCCTTGACCCATCATTTTGAATTAAAATAAGCCTCCAGAGCCCTGGCCGGGTAGCTCAGTTGGTTAGAGCGCTGTCCCGATAAGCCAAGATTGCAAGTTCAGTCCCTGGTCAGGGCACTTACAAGAATCAACCAATGAATGCATAAGTAAGTGGAACCACAAATCAGTGTTTCTCCATCACCTACCTATCTATCTATCTATCTGTCTGTCTGTCTGTCTGTCTGTCTATCTATCATCATCTAATCTATCTATCATCTATCATCTATCTATCATCTACCTATCTCTCCCTTCTTCTCTCTCTAAAATCAATAAATTATAAAAAATAAGCTTCAAGAGAAAAATAAAAGAGAGCTGAAATAATAAATCAGTGTTATGGCCAGAGCTGGAAGCCAGTTCCCTGCCGTCTGCTAGCCTGATGCAGAGGGAGGAGTATGAATTTCCCTGTTATCCTAAATGCACCCCTCACTCTCTGTGTGACTTTGAAAATACCACTTCCCCTCTCTGAGCTTTAGTTCTCTGAGCTGTGACATGGAGACAGTGCTGCGGACCTCACAGGATGGTTGTGAAGCTAAATCTGGGGACGCGAATTGAACTTGAAGGACATTCAGTACATCCTGGTCACTTGCGTCTCTTTTTCCTTTCCTTTTGCAGTCCGGTACAATTCCACAGAGAAAGTGGCCAAAATTAGAGAAGTGTAACTGAGAAAATGAGGGAAGAAATTCGTCTGATTTTCTCAAAACGAATTACGTTCACTCTCAGCCTGCCGCCCCCATGTACCAACTGGCAACTTTGCCAAAAGCTGCAACAAGCTAATTCACTGCTCAGCTGGGCAGCAGGCTCCCCACCTTTGGAGGTTTTAATGACAAGCTGGGGTATGAAATGTTATTAGGAAAGAAAATAACGCTTCCCTTATTGCTATTGCTTTCTTCTGACGACCCCCTCCTCTAGAGTACAAAGGTCATTAGATCACAAATGTAGTTAACTATATCCTAAATTTAAAAAAAAAAAAAAAGTAGTTAAATTCTCAGTATCATTTCCTGAAAGATTTGGATCTCCTATGTCATTTAAACTTATTTGGTATAAAGTTGAATTTTTCTTAACAAAAATGATCATCTGGAAGTGTGTGTTGGGTGTTAGAAACATCTGGCTGCATACGAGCTAGATGACCTTGAGTCTGGAACTTGACCCCTCCTCAGTGTTCTTGTCCACGGCGGGGGTGGTGACAGTAGCTACCCCTTACTAAGCAGTTGCTGTGTGCCAAGTACTATACTAAACTCTTTACATGTCTTGTTTCTTTTAAACCCACTTCCACCCACCAACAACCTCATTAGGTAGGAAGCATTACTATTCACTTTCCAACTGAAAAAGACTAAAGAATGTCAACAAGACCACATAGGTAGGAAGTGACTGAGCTGGGACTTGAATCTCAGACTCAATGATCTGGAAGCCAGGCCCTTCCTCCCAGCTTAATAATATGGGTAACGTACCTGGCATGTAGTTGGAGCCCAGGAAACATTCATTCCCCTTTTTTCTCCCTCCCTAAAGTCAAATTGGAGCTTAGTGTAGGCATGAATGCATAAAAGCGATCTCTAAGTCTTGTCTAACCAAAGTAACTTTGCTGGATTTTTCAGAGAAATAAGAAAAAGCCCTTCTAGGCATGTGCCAAAAATTTCTAAAAGTTCAGCCCTCGGGCAAAACCAGCTCCATGAGATCTTGAAGAATGCTAATGGAAGTTCTATGGGGCCTCCGCTTGGATTCAATTTCTACCCACAGGCACAGGCTCAAAGAACATCCTTAGGAAGGAAGGAAAATGAGATGCCAACCAGCTATGCCTAGTAGATGCAAAGGGAGGAAGAATATTCAGGGCGACAGGGAAGTCTGTGCATGTGGACGGGAGGGTGACGCGAGAAGGAACCCAGACATCCCACACAGATCAGATCAGGACTGCACTCCAGGTTCTGCCACTTACTCGGTGACCTTAGGCAAGTTATTGAACATCTCTGGCCCTCAGATTGCACCTCAGTAGACTGAGGAATACTGGTAATTCCTCATTGCCAGGGCTGATAGTCACCTAGAGCACCCAGAAGGGGCTACTGGCCAGTACCCATTGTGAATGCTCAGCCCCATGATTGCCCAGCAAGTTCCTTAGTATTTTTACCCTTACTCTGGATCCCAGAGTTGTTTAGGGGCAGAGCTCTCGGTTCAGTGTCTGGCACATAGTGAATGATAAAATGTGACTCCCTCCCCAGATTGGGTCCTTCAGCAGTGCTAGTCCCAGGTAGCCTGCTGATGGCCCACCAGCCACAGGTGACCAGGTCCTCCGTAGATGACTAGTGCCCCTCTGTGTCTGAAGGTGCACTCCCAGCCTGACACGGGTCCAGGGCCCTGTCAGAGACCTCATAGTTAGCCTGTCTTCTGGAAGACAAGTTCTGCCTCAGTCCCAGGGTAAGGAAATGTCAAAAAACCAACCCTGCAGGTTTCCATCTGAAAAGCATTAATGCTATAAAGTATTTCAGTTTAACCAAGGAGAGCGATAAAGCTGTGAGTACCCAGCAGGGATGGGGAATTGCCATCTCTCCGCTTGATTACAGAGAATTGGTTCCTGTTCAAGAGGCAGCTGGCGACAAGGGTGAGAGGCAGATTTACAACCTGGAAAGTGTGGTGGGTGTCTGGGAAAGAAATTAGCATCATCAAATAGCAGTCAGAGCTGGCATAGAGCGAGCTTCTGCTACACTCCCAGAGTTGTTGTGGATGCCCTATTGTCCAAGAACCGTACTGTTAACAACAGCGACACCAGGAACGACTAGCATATCTTGAGTCCCCCTCTGTGCCAACCACTGTCTAGGTGCTTTAAAAATGTGTTCTTCCATGTCATTTGCTTACCAACACTGTGAAGCCACCTTTGGTCTCACGGAGGAAGACCCTGGGGCTCAGGGCCGTGAACAGTGACTGCAGGGCTGGAGTTAGAATTCTGGTCTGCTCCACGCTGAAGGCTTGCTCTCAGTTACATGACAAATAAAATTTCTGTCACACTAAACTTGGTGGAGAAAAAACAGTTCAGTTTAGGGGTCAGGGCTTCTTCTTGTAAATGCCTTCATAGGGTCTCAGGTCTTTCAGGGATCTTCACAGTCACCCAGGCCCAACCCCATTATTGGACAGATAAGGAAACTGAGGCCCAGAAGGGGAAAATTACTTGTCAAAGGCCATGAAGCGAGTGGCAGGTATAGGTCTGAAACCTTGGCTTTCTGTCCCCGGGAAGGCACTCGCACCCTATCTACAGAAATGCCCCTCCCACCCACTCACCTCTTGGCCCACCATTTCTCATTTCACTCTCAGAACAAAGCGATAGATCCCAACTTGACTTCTCCACTCTGATGGTTGGTCATCTCTTGTTCCAGACTCAAGGTTCTTTCTCCAGAAGAGACCCATAAATATTTGATGTCTCTCTGGATAGGTAAAAGTGGCACATGCACCCCCCCGACACTATCTGCCGATATCCGAATCTGTGCGAAGGGTCATGAATAAAGGCCATCAGAAGGGAAGAGCATGTGTCAGACACTGTGATCCAGCTCTGGGTCCCCTGTGCCTGTGTGGGACTGGGACTGTAAGATTTCAATATGTTGTTCAGTAGACGTGAACTTCAGACCAACAGACGGTGCCAGCCTGTTAACCTCTCCAGCGTGGCCTCCATTCCAGGGCTTATTTGTAGAAAGGAAGCAAAAATAAATCTGTAGTGTAATTGCTCTCTTCTTAAGTATTTTAACCAAAGTGCTGAGACACTAAATCACTTAGAAAATGGAGAGGAGAAGTTTGCACTGTGTGTTAAATTAAACCATTCAAGTCACTTTTTAAAAACGTATATATTACTTCTTACAGCAAGGAATGCCGTTAGCTGTGTTACCACTACGAAGGGAATCTATGCGGATGTCACACTGAGTTCATTAGAACTCAATCAATGAAGAGCAAGTCAGTGGGTTAATTATCTCAAGATTGGTGAATAAAATCGGCCGCCTACGGCAAACAAAGCTTACCATCTCAAGTAAACTGACACAGCACCCAGAATAAATATTCTAATAAGTGTGGTGAATTAAAATGAGTATTTATAGGTTGAAGGTTACCAGTTAAAACTTTTAAAACAAACTTTTCAATCAGACAAGAGCAGTTGTTGTCTTGCATGGCCTTAGTTAGAAATGTTACTTTATTATGATCTGATATAAACTAATAGAAAGTTAACTTAATCTTTTGAAAACCGGCATGTAGATATCCCCTGAACCTCTCTCATATATAGCTAAACGCGAGTTAGTTGATTCAAGGGGACCTTATATTCTAAAGACTTGTGTCAAATAGCTTAGATTTTTCTGCTCAAAAATATACTGTGGCGTCTGGTTTTAGCTTTTATTTTAATGCAAGTTGATTCAAATAGCTTTGGGGCTACTTTATTTCTGCACTTAGTAGTTCATATGTAAACACGCATATATGAAATCTGTCACCAAAAACACACACACAGACACAAAGCTGAGCAGTTTCCCTCCAGAATCGTAAGGGATGTTTCACAGTGGTCTTATTTTAATCGAGGATCCTGAAACACGCAGGAAATGTTGATTTTGAAAGCCCCAGGAAGTCACAGGGAGAGAATGGCTGATACCAAGGCGGGAAAGAAGGAGCCATGGGAAGGACAACAGGGCTTTCAAACGTGAGCCCCAAACCCAACATCACCGGGCAGCCGCCCTGCATCGCGAGCTCCGATCCACTCTCAGGCTGCTTCTCAAACGGACAACTTCTGAGCAGCCTACTCTGGGGCAAACAGCAGCAAGAATTTGTTTTAATGTCAGTTAATAATTATCATAAGTGAAGCCGGCTGGAACTCTGTGTACTTTTGCTATCTTCCTCAATATCTGTATCTACATATAATTAGGGTTTATAACCATCATAATCAACCGAGGAATAAAGAAGATGGAGTGCCAGTACTGGGGAGGGCTGGACATTTGGGCTAATACCCAGGAGTGAGCCAAAACTGCTCAGGTATTTTCCTCTTTTCACCAGGGTTCAAAGGGGAAACACAGAGCTTAACTCGAAACATATAGCCTCCCTTTAGGGGACGGTTAACCCCACCCCCCCACCCCACCCCCCGAGGCGAGAGCTAAACGGTGGTGGGAAACCCTTGCGCATTTTGGGACAAAGGGCTCTGTTACCCATGTAAGACATGTGGGGGATGCCACCTCGGTGAGCCCAGTCAACCCCTAGCTCGACACCCAGGCCGTGGTGTGGGGACGCAGGTTGAAAAGTTGTAGAGATTTCTTTGAAGTGGGTTGTTCCCGTATTATGTGGAGATGTTTCTTTCACCTCACTCCTATCAAGAGGGGCTTTAAGGACACTACTTGGGAAGTGTGACAAGTCTCTCCTTGAGTCTGGGCCACCTGTAGTGGCAGAGCTGAGAGTCCCTGCCAGGAGGATGGCTGCTGGGCACGAGAGGCCCCCTCCCAAGCTGCTCTGCCGGGTTAGGAGCCACGGTGGGGATGCCCACCAGAGACCACGTGGGGAATACTTGCTCACGCCAAAGAGCCTGTAGCGACGTGGAGCCCGAGGGACGGGCCCCCAGGGACCTCACCAGTGTGCCTAAAGCCAAGTCCTATATTGGAATAGCTTCTGACTCCGCATCTTACTCCAAAGCCAAACTCTGGCAGCACCAGGTGAAGTAGAAAATCCTGTCTCCAATCTTTTCTCCAAAAGCTTGCTGTCTCTCTGGAAGGATCAGGAGTAGTCAGGGAAGGTGGAAAAGAGAAGATCCCGGCCACACTGGTGTTTCCCATCCCAGGCTTCCAGGGAGAGGGGAAAGAAGCTTGAAGTTCAGGTTTAAGAATTACAAGGGACTGGACATCTTGTCGCTGCGATCGGTGTTGAGACTACCAGTGACCAAAGGACTTTTCATTTCCTGACAGTGACAGGAAATGGAGGGACCTGCCCAAGATACCATCTCTGGGGGGACAAAGGCTTGATAAAGTAGGTTTGTCAGACAGTCCTGAGAGGGTAAAATAAGAGATCGCACCCTATCAAGTTCCACTCTGCCAACATCACGGTTATTTTTTGTCTGCTGTTACTTCGCCCCCAGGGAGCAGGTACACGTGGGGGTGAGGGGTGGGCGATGCCCACGCTGGTGCTGGTTGATAATTGCTTGGCAGGCAGCACATTTTATAGGCTGGCATTAGAAGATGCCGAGGCTGATGGCCCATGAGCAGAAGAGAGCAGTGACGATGGGAAGTGATGGAGGGGAATGGGGAGAGGAGAAGTCCGGCGTGGGAATGGCCTGGGGGAAGCAAAGGGCTGGGTTGCCTCGCGCACACCGCCAGGATTCAGAGGATACTGGCTGCTCCAAGACGGTGCATCCGTAACCAGGGACTCTAACTAGCCAAGGCTTGAGGACGGGGCGGAGACTGGGTCCCAGGATGGATCGAATGTAGGAGAAATCCTCTCGCACAAAAAGTAAAGCAGAGTGGCTGCCAGGAATAGGGTGGAGGGAAGAGACCTGGCTCGTGTCAGTCAGGTGGAAGCAAGGTTGTGCTGCAATAACAGCCAGCCAGCCAATCTCGGTGCCCTGAGGCCCGTCTACCACCTGCTGGCGGGTGCTCTGCTCTGCACCACCCTGGCTCTGAGACCCCGTGTGAAGGAACAGCTACTATTTGGAGCGTGTTCCGTTAAGTGCTGCAGAGGACAAGATAACAGAGTGTTGCATGCTGGCTCCTAGGACTTCCACCCAGAGGCTCATCTGACCTTCACTCTCACGTATTTGGCCAAAGTAGATCACTTGGACGCACCCAAATTCAGAAGAATGGGAAAGAATGACCCTCCCGTGGTGACGGAACTGGAAACCAGTGGCCAAGAGCGCAGTCTGTCCCAGTGCCCAAGGAGAGGGGAGAAGGCCCTTCTGATACAGAGCCAGAGGATGTCCTTGGGCTTAGAGATGGAGCCTGAAAGGCCTCAGGGCTAGAGATGGGGGCTAGCGACCCCCCGGGAGACCAGCCCGACCTGCCGCTCCCTGAGCCGACTTGAATTAAATGCATACATGGGCTGAGAACTGTGTTCTTCCTCCAGTCATCCCTTATTCCTTCATTCAACACATGTTGAACACCTACTATGCACCGGGAGACAGATAGTCAACAAGACACATGCACTCTGGCCTCTAAGGAACCACAGTCAAGGAGACGTGGACCCAGAAATCTCCCCAGGTGAACTTAATTTAAATGGGGGCAGCACGGTTGAGGGGAAAGAGCCCTGGATCTGGAGTCAGAGGGTCTGACTCTGGTTCTAGCTTGATTGTGTCACCTCGGTCCAGTGTATCGCCCTCTGTAGGTTTCACTTTACCTGTCTCACTCGGGGGATCTTGTTATCGCAGAGGACGGGGCCTAGTCTACCAGCTTAAGTAAAACAGAGAAAGGAAGCAAAGGAACAGACGGCATCTGATGGATGCCAAGGCCCACAGGGGCCTGGGGATCACGGGCCTCACTCCTCTCCGTTGCTCCAGCCACCCATCCCGGCTTCAGCGCCCCATTCGCAGCCTCCACCTCACCTCTCTGACAGGGCCACCCTGCTTTAGCATGTTCACATCCAACCTCGGCAGCCCCCAAACAGGGCCCTCAGAGGCCTCCTCCTTTCAAATACACCATCTTTAAGCCCAGTGCCCACAGCTAGCAAATCCCGGGGAGGGAGAACGTGAGTGGCCTGGACTGAATCGTGCGTCCATGGCTGGTCCGATCAGCGATTTCCGTGTGTCCATTGGGCAGGGGCTCAAAGAGAGCGTAGGCTGGGCCTCTAAAAGGTGAGCTGAGGAGGAAACAACAGGCATCACCCTTCACGGAGCAGCTGTAAAATGGTAACGATCGTGTCTGGTTATCATCTCCTTACATTCGGTAGCACTTCCATACTGTCTCCTCTGCACCCAAAACTTCAGGTTAGACGAACTCACTGTGACAGTGATTTATTTCTGCACACATGTCCGCCTGCTCCCTGGGGCGCTATCCCCCACAGCACCCCTCTTCACCTTATCTAAGGGCACGGGGCATGGGGTATAAGGTGTGGGCCATAATCCCGGAGCACGTTATAAACAGTTGACATCTTTTCTATCCTTGGGGTCTCTTGGGTCCCAGGACCCAACATGGTGCCAGGCCCTCCCAATAAATGTAGGGCATGGCATCCGCTGACCCCCATCCCCCTAGAGCTGTGCCACCCCCTACAGGTCTCCCAGAGGGGACGTGCCATGCCCAGCGCCTGTTATCACTTGGTCACAGCCCCTGTTTGTGGGCACTTAGGTCTGAATGGCCGCTCCTCTGCGCTTTTGGTGTAAGAAGGTGTGAGCAGGTGGCAGTTAGCGAGCCCCTTGTTCCCGACCCTTTCTCTGCCCCTGCTCACCGCAGACAGTGCTGGCTGTTCTCACGCTCGCCGCCTCCTTCCCCTGCCTCCCAGGAGGGTCAGGCCTGGGATGAACACTGTGATGAAGAGTCTGGCAAAGGAGCAACGGGGTAAAAAGGCACTTGAGCGTGGGGGGGTCTTAGGGTTTTAAAAGAAGCGTGTGGTATCGGCTGCAGGGTGACAGAACCGGAAGGCAAAGAAGAGTGAGCGTGAGGCATGATTACCGTTCACCCTGCTAACCTTTGTGTGTGAGACACTCTGGGGGTGACTGGGGTCATTTTGAAACCATGTGTTTGTTTCCTCGACTGTGACGTGTGCCTTTGAGACTGGGCCACATGCTACCACCCTGTAAGGTTTCATCTTTCGTCCCTGGCGGAGATCCCTCCCAGAGAGTCGCTGGCTCTGCTGTGGTTGGCACCAGGCCAGACCACATCTGCAGCACGCCCTTGGGGGTGATCTCTCTGACTCAGTCCTGGCGCCCAGTCAAAGCAGGAAGAGACTCAGGGAGTCTCCCCCCGTCTCTGTGTTGAAAGATCCCAGAGTCCCCACGGAGCTCCCTCCTTCAGCGGGCACCCCCTCCAAGAGGGCATGTTCCCCGTAATCCAGCCGGCACATTCAACCCAGGCATCGCTCGGCTCCCTTTGGGGAGTTAACAGCACAGCCAAGCAGGGGCACTAAGTCCATCCTACAGCATTCCTTCAACTGTGACTCTTAGTCTATTGAAAGGATCGTGTATGGGTCAGAAAGTGTGTGGCAGAAAGTACAGGAGGCGGCTCAGAGGGGCCGGGAGGAAGGAAAGGAAAGCTACGGTGCCGTGGACCACTGCCTCTGGGCTTCGATGAGGCAAATGAGAAACGCACACCAGGTGCACATCCGCCCAGGCGCCTCTAGGTTGGGACCCACAGCAGCCGTGTAAATACCCCGTTCCTGCCATGGGGTACAAGGCCAGTCCACTAACCACACAGCTCAGGAGGAACCTCTTCTTGTTCTGGCTCAATACACGCATTTTACTCCAGAGATTTGTTGCAAACTCAGGTCCTAGGGGCAAGCACAGTCCCAAATTCACAGCAGATGGAGAGTCTGTGGGGGCCCAGAGATCTTAAGTCTAATAGTCAAGAGACAAGAGTAAAGTTATATGGTATATGTTATATGGTATACACACACACACACACACACACACACACGCACACGTATATTGCTATATATATGTATGTATATGTGTGTATATATACATATGTGTGTGTGTACTGTGTGTGTATATGTGTGTGGATATGTATATATACACATATAATATAAAAAATCGGGCTATAGTTTTTATATGACTGGAAGTCAGCAGAATATCAAAGACAACTGAACTCAATTTTTATTGAATGCCTGAGTGTTCTGTTGATGATCCAGTGATGTTCAGATAAAGAATAAAATAAAAACATACATTCTTTATAAATATTACATATTTGTTGCGTCACATGTTTTTCCTGCTTTCATTTCAGCAGCATCACTAATTCTGTTGTAACTAGTCAATATTGTCACATGATATGTGTTTTATTGAAAGTCACAAACAACTTCAACTCAACAATTCGAGTTCTTGTAATCTTTAGATAAATTTTTTAAATTAATTCTAATTTGGACGAACTGCTCTGCTGAAACAGTAGCAACTGGAATTGCCAGTAAAAATATTCATTAAAATACTTCTTAGGTTCAAAACAAGACTATGAGTTTTATGTATCATGTTCCAACACTGCAAAAGGGCTGCATTTGATAAATTATTTTTTCAGAAGATATTATTAAATATGTAAATTTCATCAAAAACTACCATCTGTGTCAACTTTAGTGGGCTAAGGGATGCCCACATAGCTGCTAAATTTTATTTCTGGGTGTGACTGTGAGGGTGTTTCTGGAAGAGACTGGCATTTGAATCTGCAAACTGAGGGAAGGTCACCCTCCCCACTGCAGGGGGCGCTGTCCAAGCTGTGAGGGCTGAAGGGACAAAGGGCAGAGGATGGTGAATGTGCTCTCCCTGCTTGAACTGGGACATCCATCTTCTCCTCCCTCAGATGCCACCACTGGCTCTCCTGGTTCTCCAGACTGCAGACGGCAGATCATGGCACTTCTTGGCCTCCATAAATCTTCTCTTATATCTCTCTATGTATTCTATTTGTCCTGTTTCAAAACCTAATACAGTATCGTATCATGATTTTCACTGGCTTGTGTGTGTCACACACACACACACACACCCCACACACAAATTTAAGAATAAGATGGGTTATTTACTACCACAACCTGCTCTCAGCCACGCCTGCTATATCTGTGATTTGGGGACTACTGCACTGTCCCGAGTCCCAGCAGGAGAGCACATTGTGACAAAAAAAGCAAGAGCATGGATCTTCTCTTTGTGCAGGAATCGATCGTTGTCACACTCTCTGAAAGGAAGGACGTGACAATTTAATTAATTTCCCTTTTCAATTACCAAAAGGCTTCTGCAGCTGTGCCCCCCCCCCCCCCCCCCCGCAGTGCACTGTCCCCCTCGGAGGCTGGCGGCCATAGGGCAGCATGCACCGCACCTGCTGGGAGCTGCAACATGTCGCCTTTGGTTTGCAGGACACTGGGCAAGAGATGGGGAGCAGTGTTTTCTGGACCCTACAGTGTCAGTCACAGAACAGATGTCATTTGGGCTACAGGTGGTTCTGGATAAATGCTGAGCGGCGGATCCCCAGGGCAGAATACACGGGAGCATTTCAATACGTTTGTTTTCAACTGTCGGTTATAGGCAAGGCCTTCTAAAAACATGGCATCCCAGGCAAGGGGGCTGAGGGCTGTTCTGTTGGGGCGCCGGCTGTGAACTATGCTGGGATCAACTCTGCTGTTTGGACTTAAACAGAAGTAGGGAGCACCTCAAGGCTCCCGTGCACCCCTCTGTGGTCACCAAGGCCACTGGGTGAAAATGCATCGAGAGAAGGAGAGAGAGCAGGATGCTAACACCCAGGGAGGGACGCCGAGGCCCGTTGTCCAACAGGAGGACAGGCAAGGGACTGAGAAAGTCCCAAGGAAAGTGTCTTGGGTTTGTCCACTGTTAGCATAAGGTCAACCTTGAAGCCACAGCAAAAAACATCTGCCTTCACCTCATTTCCTGTTCTCTTCCTGGGACCAAGGAAGGGGTCAGGGTCACTGCAAGAATCGCTCAGCAGTTACCTGATCATTCCCCCCTGGAGCCAACATGAGGCTCTGGATCTGCTCCCTCCCTGCTGGCTGGACCCGAGGCCTCTGATAAACAGAGACCTGGATGTGAGGGAAGATGTGTCTGAATGGATGTCACTGGGAGAGTGAGGGCTTTAGTCGATCATTCGGCACCTTTTAGTGAACGCTGCCAAACCCACTAGGCTGGAGCATTTTGAAAGGAAGACTCCTCTTGGCCCTGAAGGAGTTTGCAGGAGAGCGGGGGAGCAGCCACATGGTGAGGAAATGCTGCCTGACGTGATGTGTACCCAAGTGTGCAAGAGTAAATGCAGAACACAGAGGGGACACAAAGGAAGCAGTGGTTCATGGGGGCAAGAAGGTCTAAGAGGACATTCCCAGAGGAAGTGACTTGGGACCCGTATCTCTATAGGTGAACTCCCAGGACGTGCCAGGAGGGCAGAGAAGGCCCCAGTGGTGTGGAAGACAGTGTCCTCAATAGATGAAGAACAAGGGAAGGGGTTGGGCCACGTGACCCAACACCTACTCCAATGTCATCTAACACGTAAATGAGGGGTCAGCCCACCCAGCGGACAGCTCTGCTTCCTATCCCCCGATTAACTGAAAATCATACCCCGATAATCTGCCCATCAGCATGGTCTGAACACACCTGATGAATGGACAAGACATAACCTTCCAGTGGACCCGTGGGATTGGTGGCGTGGCCATTCAGTAGGCCATAGCACCTGACCACGGTCATCAGTGACTCTCCAGAGTCGTCCTGCTGGGGGCTGCTGCCCTGGATGACCAGCGTGCATGCCTGTGGCACACAGCCAGCCTTCCCTCCCAGACAGCTGCTGGCAGGTACAGCTCAGGGATAAGTGACCCCTAAAGCTATCTTTATGGGCTTGTCCAATAAATGTCCCTTATAACTAGAAAGTGGTTGGGCCTGTGGCTTTAGGATTAAGAGGTTGGGGATAAGACCCTATACATAGACTGTCTACTGTGTCAGATGGTAGAGCTCAAATTCAATGTTTTGGTAGTCACAGCCCAGAGGTGCCCCTTCTCTTTCCTGACACCTGCACAAGTATGAATTCCCCATACAAGAGCTGGGGCTTACCTCCCTGAAAACAGACCCAAGAGGTTTCTGAGCCTCCATCCTGGCTGGGAAGGTACCCCTGACCCTGGGCGGGAACCTTGCCAGTTGGGAAAGTTACCAAACCATATGAAAACCTCTTTAAGAGAGTGAAGGGAAACCTATAAACTAAACCAATGTGGGAGCCCAAAGATGGACAGAACCGGAAAGAAGCCATCCCCAGTGGAGGAAGCTGTATTAGTTTCCTGTTGCTGCTGTAACAAATTACCACAAACTGAGTGACTTAATACCACACAAGTTTATGCTTTCACAGTTCTGGAGTCAGCAGTCTGAAATGGGGTTTCACTGGGCTAAAACCAGGGTATGTGTAGGGTCACACTCCCTCCAGAGGTTCTGGGCAGAATCCGTTTCCTTGCCTCTTCCAGCTTCTGGTGACTGCCAGCATTCCTTGGCTTGTGGCCACATCACTCCAATCTCTCCTTTACGTTGTGGCCTTCTCTTCTTATATTCAGTTCTCCCTCTGCCTTCCTCTTACAAGGATACTTTTGGTGACTGTAAGCCCATCTGGATAAACCAAAATAATCTCCTCATCTCAAAAATCCTTAATCCAATCTGCAAAGTCCCTTTTGTCATATAAGGTACCGCTCACAGTTTCCACGGATTACGACCCATGTCCTTAGTGAGCCATTTTTCAGTCTGCCACAGGTGCTAAACCTGCTACCTCATTTAGTTGATGATTCATGTTTGAGCACACCCTCTGCCTTGGACACTGGGTTTGTTCTGATAAAGAATACCAGCATGAATTAGATACAGTCCCCACCCTCCCAGAGCTTGCAGTCTAGCTGGGGAGACTGAGGTGTAAACAGTTGCTCCCAGGAACCCAGAGCTTGTGGCCTTGGAGTTAATGCAGTGACTGGCCTGGCCTGCTTACAGCTAGGAGGCCTTTGGGTTTGCCTGTGACTTTCTGGGACTGTCTGGAGCCCTGGTGCTGGGAACCTTCACCTGGTGAGTTTATGCAACCCTGACAGACACTCTACCTGCCGGGTCAGGCATCATCTCACACCTGGCCCTCCAGTGTTGTCCGAGGTGTTTTGGAAGCAGAATCTGAAAATGGGCTGAGAAGAACTGATGCTTAAAGTTGAGAGGAGGGCGGGAGGGACGGGCAAGAGGAGATTTAGACGGGGTATGTGATAAAGAACCGGAATAGAGAGTAAAAGGGCAGGAAACACAAGAAGGCTGGAGTAGCCGGTGTTAGTACTCTCTTCCCGACCTACCTTTTTATTTCTTGTTTGTTTAATTAATAGATTTAATTTTTTTATTTAAAAAAAGCAGTTTTAAGTTTACAGAAAAATTGAGCAGACAATAAATTTGAAGATCTAATTGGGCTTATTAAACATTCATAATCGGGCAGCATCCCATCCAGCAACTAGAAGGGCGTTCCCAGGAGTTGTACAGAATGGGTTTTTTGTCAGAAGAAGGGCGAGGCAGGGAAGCTGTTAACCAAAGAAAAGATAGGACTATTTTTAGACCAGTTTGTCTTTTGGAGGTTAGGGAACTGCAAGGGTTTTTACCATGCAGATGGCCTCTTCTTTTTATGGGGTGGTGGGTGGGGGGTGGGTGGGTGTGGAGAGGGCCCTCTTGACAGATTACTTTACTGGTGCTTGACCAGAAAATTGGAGACTGGTGAAGATTGCTTCTGGGAAAGATTGAAACTGCCATTAGGTCAGGTAGTAAATCTAGGTTTGGTATCATGGGCTTTAGCACAAGTGACGCCATCTTCGACCTGTGGTTTTCTCTGTAACAGTACAGAGAGTTCCCAGGTACCCTCTTGCACTCTTCCAGGGACCTCCTCCTTTTGGGCACCCCCAGTCCGCCCCTGAGGCCTGCCCATCCTATAAGGCAGGTCATTCTCCACTGTTGCATGCTCTCTGCCACTCCCTCGGCTGGCAGGTCGTTCTATACAGGAACCAGGGGAAACTAGAATCAAGCAAAACCAGGAACTGAATCCTCAATCTATAAATACATTATGCAAAAGAGTTGAAAAACAGAAAAGATGTAGGGATGAGGGTTGAAGAAATATTTGTGTTTTATCAGCGTAGGAAACATCCAAACCTGTAGAGAATTTTTATGAGTTTATTTGAGCCAAACTGATGACATTTGCCAAGAAGCAAGATCTGAAATGCTCCTGAGAACAGCAGTTCTGCGGCTTCTTTTATGCATTTGAGATAAAGAAGGGAATTTAAGGAAGATTACATGCAAGTGGGATAAAGCAAGGCAGGGATTGGATTACAGGATAGTTAACAAGATTATGTGCTCTCTTGAGGGTGGTTACTTTATTTCAAAGGTATGTTAACCTACATTCACTGAAACTATGGACAGGGCTTGCTTAAGGCAAAGATAAATCTTTTACTAAAATGTTATATTCCTGGGGTGAGACTACCCACCATGAACTGCCCAGTTAGGAATTTATGATTCGATCACACTGTAAGGTTACTTTCCATAGAGCTCCCTTTTTGTGTCCACAGTTTATATACCCTAGCATTTTAGGAAAATCAATGAAATTTGGAATAAAACATTCTGATCCCATCCCAAAAAAAGTGTCCTTGAGCAAGTGACTCTCAGACCTCAGATTTAGCATCAGGAAAAAGGGAAGACTGGTCAGTATTTTCCAAAGGCCTTTTCATATCTTACCTTTTCAGAAAGGGCAGCAGTTTCTGTTCCTTCTAGAAGCTGGCTGCATCTTTTAAAAAGAAGCCAAAATATTTTTCTTCTGTTTTCCCCCAGCAATTCCCAGAATTGCCACTAGATGGCAGAATGAGACCACGATGGTGCTGCAGATCCCTTTGCTGCCAAGAGCAAGCTAGCAAGCCACCTCCTGCAGACATCTGATTAATAACAGAGCTGTAATTATCTTTACACAATCCTGATTGCAGCTCTATATTAGCCTAGCTGTTAAATTAAACTGCACAAATAAATACGCTGGGCAACTCAACTTCTCCAGCAGCCCCACCCTGGCGGCTTCCAAGCTCATTAACATACCAAACCACAAACTTTACCCTCCCACTTCCCTTCATTTTCATAACAAAAGGGACCCCCTTTTATCTCCCCAGCAACCCAGTCTGTATGTAAATAGCTCTGTAAAAAGTGATAACATTATTATTTATTTCCCCAAGTCTTGCTCTGGGGATATCTCCAATCTGTTTCCCAGAGAAGCTGGATGGCTGGGTTTTATTAAGAAGAAGAATCAGCCCTCCCTCCCCTTCCAGCTGCTGTAAGCTGAGGTTTGGTGTATGCTGTGGGGAGCGGGAGCGGGGAGAGTGCCTGTCCTGAGGATTCCAGGAATCAGGCATCCTTCCGGCTGTGTCCCTAGACCTGTCTGACGATGCCTGATGTCTCAGGGGTCTTGGATCAAAACAGAGCAAGCAAGAAATTGCCCTGGCCAGTGTGGCTCAGTTGGTTGGCCTCATCCTGTGCACGGAAAGGTTGCTGCTCTGATTCCAGGTCAGGGCTTATGCCTGGTTTCGGGCTGGATGCCCAGTAGAGGGCATGCAGGAGGCAGTTGATTGATGTTCTGCTCTCACATTGATGTATTTCTCTCTTCCTCTCCCTCTGAAAATTATATATATAAAAAAAAAAAGGCAAGCAAAAAATTAAAAACAAACAGGCAAACCTGACATCCATGGATGCTTTCCACACAGGGTGTAGTTATGGTCATAGGCTACAGTGTCAAAAGTCATCACAGGAGTTGGGGAGGCCTTAGGGACCATCTCACCCCAGGTCCACGGCCAACTAAGTGCCTTTAATTTATTTTGCAACATGTCACGTGTGCAAATACATCTGAATTTGAGGGAAGGGATCTGCTGTTTCCATCATCTCCTCCAGTTCTTGCCATCTGCTCATTTAGCACGAGGAACACATTCTGGGAGAGGGGTGGGGGTGGCCCAGGGGCCGGGATCCCTCTGCGGGTAGGATAGGACTCTCTGGGTCTCCTGACTCTACTACATGTGACTGCTCTCACTTGACCTCTTGAGCCTCAGTTTCCTCCTAAGGAACTGTGCAGATCCACAAGTCACAGCCCATACTCTCAACCTAGCAAGATGCCTCACACAGAACAGGTATTGATAAACCGGAGTGAGAGCAGGAATGAAAAACTGGGAAGGGGATTCTTAGATTACAGAGAGCTGTCTGCCCATGTGGCTCAGCAGTTGAGCATGGACCTAAGATCCAGGAGATCGAGGTTCAATTCCCAGTCAGGGCACACGCCCGGGTTGCGGGCTCAATCCCCAGTCGGGGCGTGCAGGAGGCAGCCGATCAATGATGACTCTCTCATCATTGATGTTTCTATCTCTCCCTTCCTCTCTCTGAAATCAATAAATATATAAAGAGAGAGAGAGAGAGAGCTGGTCCTTAACTGACATTGCAGGGTCAATAAGTCAAATCTGGGGCAAGTGTGTGGGGGGTAACCTGGGGGTAGGCTCCTGACATTCCCAAAGCTCACCTGCAGCACAGCCTTCAGGTTGGAGGCATTGGAGATTCCAGAGAGCACACAGCTGGGCCCCAATCTTGTACCTGCCAAGAGATCTCTTTCTTCAGTTCACATTGGCTTAGGATTGGCTCAGAAATGAGGACAGCCTGGGGGGTCCTTCAATAATAAAGTCCATGTTAGAGATTTACAGGCCCACAAGTAAGGAGAGAATGGCAGGGTTTAGCTAGTAAAAATGCCCCCCTCCCCCACCTAAAGATCCCCCCTCCCACAGCTCTGCTCCACACTTTTGTGCGACTCCTTTCTACTCCAAATAGAGGACGTGGGCTGGGCTGAGCAAGGGTTGGGGAGGAAGACAATGCACCCTGAGGAGAGGGACCCTGTGCCCCTGGGGTGGGGGGAAGGTAGAGTGAGGGATGGGGAAAGGGCAAAAATGCCCCCAGGAGGGAGAGTCACCTGCCCCCCCCCCCTCAGAGTTCCAGAGGGAGGCTTCTCTCTTGCAGCCCAACCCCAGATCTCTCAGGTCACCTGCTTACCCTTCCCGCCCACCTGTCCAGGAGGCAAAGAAAGGGAAGTCCCAGAGGGGGCTTAGGTTCCCTCTTCTCACCTCCGCAGAGGCTGTGCTGTGGGCCCCTCTCAGCCCTGGGCTCCAGGGAGAGAGGGACGGACCCACGGGCTTTGGCGACTCTTGTCACACAAGACTCGTTTCTTCCCACTGGAGCTTGTCAGTGGTTCATGCATTTTATTCACCCTGCAAATATTAATTAAAGTCTGTTGTGTACAGAACATTACACTAATCGCCTCATTTCTGAGCCAGGAAAGAAAAGGGCTGGATGAAGCCTTACGTGTAGCACCGTGGAGTCCTGGAGCCCAAGGCAGCTCGCGGGTCACCGGGCAGCTTCCGTTTCTCACGTGGCCCAGAGAGTGGGAGCTGGACAGCAACACCGGGGTTGGCCCCACTCTCTGGGGTCACAGATGGGGAAACTGAGACCAGGAGGGGCAGTACCCTGCCAGTCCCCACCCCCACCCGCAGACCACTTAACGGTGTTGAATCCCCCTTTTTAAAAACCTGTTTCCCTTTCATATCAGGAAGCCTGCTTTAAAATGATGCAGTTCTGTCTTTCTCAGGATCCTAGTTCTCCCAGCAGGCCTGACAGGTGGGACATGTGCTGTGTCCCCTCATGGAGGCTCAGCCTGAGGCCGGGAGGGCCCCATGAACTCAGGGTGCAGGCTGGGTGCCCGGCACAGAGGTGGAAGGACGGGAGTGTGGGGTCCGAGATTCCAGAGCCCAAGCCTGGCAGGTGGGGACGTTTGAAGGGGAGACACCCAAGACGAGCCTGCGGGGAGGCTAGTGAGGCCAGCACAGGGCCATCTCAGCTGCGGAGTCCGATGGCTGGAAGGGCAGGAGAGGAGGGGGCTGCCCAGGAACTGGGGGGTCAGAAGGGTAAGCTTTGCAGTCAGATCCAGTGGGCTCAAAGCCCAACTCCTTAGCATTTAAAGGTGCACACTGACCAGTCATGTATCCCTCCGGGGCCTAGACTTTCATCTCTGAAATGGGAACGATGGTAGTACGTTCCCTAATGGTTGTTGAGGGTGATGGGGAAAATGCAGAATGTCTGGCTCAGTAATCATTGGCTTCTTCCATTGGTGTTGAAGTGACCTGAAGACATGGGGATAATGTCAGAGGATGGCTCCAAGTCCAGGGTGTTTATTTTTTTAAACAACTTTATTGATATATAATTTACAGACCACACATACATAATTCGCCCATTAAAGTATGCAACGCAGTGGCTGTCAGCATAATTAGAGTTGGGCAACTCTCACCATAATCAATGTTGAAATATTTCCATTACCCCAAAAAGAAATGCTGTACTCCTTAGCTGCCACCCCTATTCCCCTCCCCCTCCCAGCCCTAGGCAACCTGTAATCTATTCTCTGTCCCGATAGATTTGCCCATTCTGAGCATTGCGTATTAGTGGAATCATAAATCTGTGGTGCTTAGTGACTGGCTTCTTTCACTGAGTATAATGTTTCCAAGGTTCATCGTAGGCGTTTGTAGCTGTAAGCACTGCGTTAGCCACTTTCTCTAAGTTTGGGGGTGTTACGTACTTTCATTCATCTCAAAGTATTTTCTAATTCTCCTTGTGATTTCTTTTTTCACCCGTTGATATTTAGTAGCATGTTGTTCAATTTCTACATGTTTGTGAATTTGACAAATGTTTTGCTGTTATTAATTTCTAACTTCACTCCATTGTGACTGGAGAGCAGACTTCGTACAGTTTCAACCCTTTTAAGTTTATTGAGTCTTGTTTTATGAGGCGTGGTCCTCGTGTGCTTGAGAGGAATGCATATCCTAGTGCTGAAGAAAGAATATCCTATAGGCCTCTGTTAGGTCCAGTTTTTGTACAGTGTTGTTTAAATCTTCTACTTTCTGCCAAGGTCTACCCATTATTGAGAACATTGTTTGGGGTATTGAGGTCTGCAACTATTATTATTGAATTGTGTCTTCCTCCCTTCAGTTTTGTCAGTTTTTGCTTTATGTGTTTCAGGACTCTGTTGTTAGGTGCATATATGTTTATACTTATGACAGCTGCCCAATGAACTGACCGTTCTATCACTACAGAACATCCCCTTTTCTCTCTAGTAGTACTTTTGGTTATACAGTTTGTTTGGCCTGAGTGATAACCATTCGGGGTTCTTACCCTTGCTCTGCATGATACAGCTTTTCTCATCATTTCACTTTTAACCTATTTGTCTTTTGAAAGCTAATGGTTGCCTCCTATATACAGCATATAATTGGATCTTGTTTTTTTTATCCAGTCTGACAATCTCTGCCTTTTGATTAGATCATTTAATTAATTTACATTTCGTATTATTGTTGACATATTTGGATTTACATCTGCCATTTCATTTTTATTTTCTATGTCTCAGGTCTTTTTGTTCCCCTGTTCCTCTTTTATCACTTTCCTTTCCATTAAGTGAGTTTTTCCCTAATGCAACACTTTAATTTCTCTAATGATCTTTTTCACTTAATTTTCTGAGTTATTTTCTTAAAGGTTCTCTAGGGCTTACTACATATATTTTAACTTATCAGAATTTGCTCCTATACAGCTCTCTCATCTCTTCCCCATTTTGTGTTATTATCATTGTTACATCGGCATATGTTACCAACCCAAGAATACATTGCTGTAATTATTCCTTAAATAATGTATGTTTATTAAAGAAGATGAAAAAAATAAAAGAAAGCAAAGCAAATATATACTTATGGAGTATGTTATATTTACCTTTGCACCATTTCTGGTTGTCTTACTATGTTCCTGTGGACTCAGTTACTACCTGGGGTCGTTTCCTTTACTCCAATACAACTGTGCTCTCCTAACATCTGTGCTGTTGTTGTCAGATATATTACATTTCTATATGTTATAGGCCCAATGATGCAATTATATACATGATGTTTTGACGTGAGCATGACACAGTGGGGAGCGGCAGTGTGTTCTTGTGGCTGGAGGGTAGGATGCGGACAAGGCTGTGGAAGCAGGTTGTCCACGTTGCACTCTTACTCTCTCCGGTCCAGATTGCTTTGAATGCTCAGAACAACCTTGTCTGAAACTGGCCTTCATCCCTTCTCTGCCTGTGCTCTAGCAAGGACTGTATCTAGTCCCCACTTCTCCTGGAGTCCCTGCTGGTTATCCGCCACTTGGATGGCGTCAATGTCCAGTCAGGCCGCATCTTCTGAGCATCGGTCCTTCCCCATGGTGGGGACGAAGCCTGGACACTCTCCCTCACACTGTGAGCTCTAGTCAGCTTCCCATCCCCCTCTGCAACCCTTAGGCTACCCAACTAAGGAGTCTTTGACCAGCTTATCTCTAAACATCAGCTCACACTAATCCCCTGTTCTAAAATCTGACAAGGGGATCTGGGATGGTGGCCTCTGGGGATGCCTGAAAATCATCCAAAATAAATGCTGCGGCTGAGGCTGAGCTCATGGCGGTTGTGTCTGACTAGAACAGGAGAAAATTGCACTGTCTGTCACTGTCAGTGATATCAACAGCAAACACAAACATTTTAGAAGCCAAGATGGATAGCCCAGCTACCGGCAGTGCCTGGAGATGCTGCTCAGCGCCTGCTCAGAGTCCTGGGGACTCCTCCATCACCCTAGCATCAGCGATGTATTATCTTTATTGTCCCCGCCAACTCTCCAGGGTGTTGAGTTTTGAATCTGCCATATATTGAATTCAGGGAAGAGGCCAGAACAGCAGGTTCACACATGTAAACACATCAGCGTCCAGTCTGTCAGCCTCCTTCATCTGGCTCGATCTTCCTATCAGTCCTGTGTAACAGACACGATGGACACTGATGTTCCCATTTCACAGATGAGGAACATGATGCCCAGAGATGGCCAGAAATACGCAGCTATTAGACAGGGAAATGAAAAATCTACCCGATATTCTGACTCCAAAGAGAAAATGCTTTCTAACCTACCAGTGCCTCTTGGTCTAACAGGATAAAGGGAGCATAGGGTCTGTAGTCCCTGGGCAACACTGTCTGTGCCTCTGCCCCATGCCCTGACCTGCCTGGAAACAGCTCTGTGCACATCCTAGGCTCCCTGGGCCTGCCTGAGCAGCCACGTTCTCCGGAGGCCTGCACGCTAGGCTGGTGGACATGCTGGGACTTAGAGAGAGATCCATGGAGTATGAAGGGGGTTCCAGATTCAGACAGGGATGTGTGCTATTTCCCTTTTCCTCACGATTATCTCTGTTGGAGGGGAATTAGCCACATTTTTTAGAGAAGCTAACAGAGGCTTAGTGAGATGGATTTAGTGACTCCCCCCCCCGCCAGCCAAGCCCATCTGGTCCCAAAGCCATGCCCCACGCTTCGTGGTAGAGGCTAAATCACATACCACTGAATCTCTGAGGGAGCATCTGATGGGTTCATGAGTAGGTGTTCTTGGAGTGTCCCTACAGGAAGCATCTAACCCTCCTTCTGCCCTGGCGGAGGGGGGAAGATCTGCTCCCAGCCCACCTTTCCATCTGATTTCCAGTTTCTTTGCTACCAGCCCTTTCTGCAGCCAAATTGTGTGCATATGTCACAAGATTTGAGCACTTGAGTGGCAGATGTCCCCCTACATCAAGCGTGACCCTCACTGGAGGCCTCACAGGAGCTCTCAGTGGATGGATGACCAAACACCACGTAAAAGCTGTCTGATGACTCGAGTCAACCAACAGAGCAGTGGGCCGGCTCGTGGAGAGGTGAGCTCTCCATCACCAGTCATGCTGAAGAGGCCAGATGGACAAAGCAGGGCTTCCTGCTCTGGGTAAGAGTGAGCAGATGCTCCCTCAAGCCGAGCCTAGAAACCAGGTCTTCTGCTGCTGGTGGCCTGGGAAGGTCTATGATGTGCCACAACATTCAAGCCCTTCCTTTGGTCTTAAAGACTAATAATCTTGTTCTCCTAGATGTCTGCTTTTGTGGACGACTGGATGGGATTGCTGGTGACTCAACCAGTGAGCTGTTAAAGCTTACCCATAGTTTGGGTCTAAGTTTTCTATTTTGTTCAACACTTTTTTTTTTTAATGGAATTCTTTTTTTTTTTCCTTCTGAAAATTTGAAAAGGGTAGGTGAGGTGGGTCAAGGGGTGATTTGCCATATCAACTGGACTCCAGTCTAGAAGTTTGCAAACACTGGCTCAGAAGTGATTTTCAACTCTAACTGGAATTCTTGTGCAGTTTCTAAATAAGTGTCGCCTTCCCCTACCTGGATAGAATGGACACCGAATGTAGGTAGATGTCCCATTGGTTTAGGAATTCACTCAAGTAGAACAGCTACCATTTATTGAGCAAACGCTCTATCCTATGCATAGTTAGAGGTGTTTTACATATTGACTTTCTGTAAATTCTCACAACCCAGTGAGTGAATTCCTTTTTATAGCCCTGTTTTGGGTGTGAGGAAACAGGATGAGAGAAGCAAACTTGTAACCTGCTTAATTAGTAGTGGGATAATTTGGGATTTAAACATAGATTAAGAGCTCTAAAAAATCTCCCTAATCCATTCACATGTAAGAAAGCAAAGCCATTCCCGAGATAACCCATTCAGGAAAGAGACAGGGAGGTCCTACAGAGAATGTTGGGGCAGGTAGATGTATATTTAGGGAGTTACAGTGTGGTTTGAGGATGTGGTCCTGGATTAAAGAGAGTAAGCTAGAGGCACAACCTGTCCCTAATTTAGCCAAGACTGTGACTTGGGCAAGCAATCTGATGGGATTGATTAATATGTAAAATGAGCATGTCTTTGACCAGCAATCCAACTGCTGGGAACCTACCCCACAGAAATAGCCTGTTTAATAAGGGGAAGTGTGCAAGATTGTGTGTGTGTGTGTGTGTGTTGGCAGCATATTTTGTATTAGCAAAAAAATTGCAAACAATTCCAATGTCTACCAATAGAGGAATAGATTAATATACTGTGGTGCATTCAAACGGCAGAATATTAGGCAGCACTGGAAGGACTGTGCTGCAAAAGCCAAAATTTGGGGAATCATGCACTCCAAATATGTGCAGTTTATTACATCTCCGTTATATTCAATAAAGCTGTTTGAAAAAAGATCGAGTTAGATGCACCTATATTGGCCAAAAAGATGTCCCTGATCTATACCTCAGGGAACAGGAGCAAGTTTTCCATGTAAAGTGTATGTTATAGTTCCATTTTGGACTTGAAAAATTGGGGAGCAGTGATATGAGCACCCATACTTGTGTCTCTATAAGCAGCAGGGAAGTGAGAAAGGTCATTTTCTAATGATCTTGGTGAAAAGGTACAATTTTCAGGAAAAATGGGAAGACTATTAACATTTTTTATATAGTTCTCTATGATAGGACTTTTGACAACAAGCTCGTATTGCTTTGGTAATGAAAAAGAAATTGTAAAATAAAATAGAATCACTGAATTATCACAGAAGTATAACCTGTCTGCCGGGCCAAGGAGGATCACTTGCCTCAAAGGAAATGGGTGCCTGGGGACGTCCCTGTCTCTTCAGGCAGGAGAGGAACACTCTGGGCTGGGGCTGTGTTGACCCAGGCGGCTGAGCACACTGCAGTGGGTGGGGTGGGCTGAGCTTGGAATAGGAAAGTAAAGGTCAGTGGCAATAGAAAATGTATTTCCTTCCCCAAATGTCTGCATGATAAAATAGAGGATTTTAATAAATTCACAGACTGGGGATTATTTGCAGGCTGGACTTCTACCACTGTCTCAGGCATTGGACTGACCCCACCAAGACCCCACTTACCTCAGTGACAGTGGGGTGATTTTCTATTTCACAATCTTTTCTCTCCTGTGGGAGGAAAAATAAATTCCTTGGGTGGCCTCCCAGCAGCCCCAGCCCAGCAGATCCAAGAAGGGCAGGATTTCGTCCATTTGTTCAGCCATCAAACATTTATTGAGCACTCTTTCCCTGCTTTTAATATTTTGCTTGTAACAGGCACTGAGATGCAAGAATTCCAAGAAATGTTCTGGGCAGCACATTGAAAAGTGAATTTACAGAATGAGTGGAGACCAGGGAGCATGATGACAGCCGGGAGGAGCTCAAAATCACTCCTTTATTCACTTTTTCTCCACTCATTCCTACCGAGGGAAAACTCAGAGACAGAGGTCTTGAGCCAAGAGATGAAGGAGAATGGTGAGGTTTCCAGGGGGAAAAAATCAGCCTCATGCACTGTGGCTCCTGAGAGCAGGCCTGGGATGCAGGGCACAGAGATGGGTGCAATGTGAAGCCATTGCTCACTATTATAACTGACCTCCCGTGGGTGGTCCTGGGGGCACCCTTCCTGGGAGTGCTCAGTTGGGGTGGGAAGCTACTGTTGAGGAAGCTGAGGAAAGGGTTTAGTCTCTGCTGGGGCTTCACCAGATACCATTCAGGGCCTTGGCAGCTACAACCTTCTCAGACCCACTGAGTCTTTTCCCAGTGGAGTGATGTCATCAAGGGCAGGCCTGTGGCATTTCCAGGCCACCTGCATCCCCACCGGGGGCTCCAGGCTGAGGCTCTTTCTGGCTGCCCCACCTCTAGCATGAACCTTTCCTGGACTCCACCCTAAAGGAACATGCCACTTCTGCAGTCACCTGGGACCTATCCCCTGGTCGCTGTGCTGAAGAGCCATCAGGAATGACACAGTGATTCTACATTGAAGACTTGCACCAGGAAAAACATTGGGCCCTTCACACCATCCACACCTCCTGTTGCTGACTCTGTTCTGGCGAGAGGCCTGGGTCAGGGACTGGGACAGGTCCCTTCCTTGAGTGCTCTTATTCCAGTGAGGGACAACCAATAAGCACAGATATCAGGCAGAGGGCAGGTGGCTAAGATGGAGCAGGAGGCTGCTTTGCACAGGACGGTGAGAAGAACCTCTGCAGGAGCGGAGATCTGAATGACACCATGGGGAGGAGAGCTCCATGCCGGAAAGTCGAGGAATTACATTCTGTGCTATATTTTTAATTTTTGAAAACATTGGAATTATATTTTTTGGACAAGTAACCTCCAAGTGCCAAAATTTAAAGGATACCAAAGGATAAACAGGGAAAGTCTCCTGTCCTCCAGCCAGAGGCCACCCTGTTATCAGTTTTCCTGTGTGTCCTTCCCAGATATGCCTAATGCACTTATCAGCATGTACTTGTAGAGCCTGCATCTTTCTTTTTCACACAACAAAATGTCATGGCGGTCATGCTCTATCAGCACGTGGAGAGAAACATTGGGGGCAGGGATGTTTGACTCCAGGCCGCCCTCAACGCTTCAGCACCCAGGACAGCGCCCGACACAAAGGAGGAATTCCGTCCATGCTGAATGACGAGTCCATTTTTTGTTCACAACCTTCCACCCAACACACGTGCCACACTTTATTCAGTTGTCCCTTTTAAACTTTTCGGTTATTTGCACCCTTTGGACCCCATAATTGGTGCCTCCGTGAATAAGTTGGTGCACACGTGCGGCCTCACGCCTGTACGAGCCTGTCTGTGGGATAAATTCCTAGAAGCAGAATTGCTGGATCAAGGGGACGCGCTTTTGTAATCTTGACGGGTAGAGTCCAGTTACCCTGCACATACATTTTCAGTAACTTCACGATTCGCCCCATGCATTCACCACACATTTTGTGTGTCATCAGTTTCCATTGGTTTTAAGGCACCTTTATGGGCTATACGAGCATCATTCCCAAGGGCGTTGGGCGCAGTGAGGATGTCACAGACTTGCATCGAGTATCCCCGATTCCTGCAGTGTGAGGGGGCAGGGTGGGGGTAGGGGAGAGAGCCTCCGCTGAGACTGTCATGTTTTAGGGATGAGCTGAACGTCTAGACACCCTTGTCAGCTCAGCCTTTCTCAGGAACTTTCCCCTAAAGTCCCCAGGGGATTTGCCGTTTCATTTACCATGATCCAAATTCTCCCTATCAATCTCTCTGTATATTAAATTTCCAGCTCATTTTAATTACTTATTGATTAGCCCCAGGAGAACTCTAGCATGGAGAGGGGCAAAAGGATATTTCTCTCTGAGCCTCAGGTGAAAAACAACAACAACGTGGCTTCAAACTTTGCAAACTCTTGACTCTCAACTAATTTGCCCCAAGCCCCATTTCCCTGCCCTTTCAGATGCTCGTCTCCTCCCAACATTTATTCCCATTCTAACAAGGGGTTCTGAATGTTTGAATTCCCTCTAGCATTTAGCACCACTGTGGCAATATGTGGCTTGACAGCAAGAGATGCTCATAGACCTCCAGATGTCTACTCCCCAAGGGACATTTGAGAAGGGAGCGGCAACTGGTTCTGCTCCCCCCTCCCTGCAGGAAATCTCTGCCAGACAATTCCCCACACCTGGAGCAACGATGATGGAGACCTGGGAATATATCAGGGGGCCCGGGCCCTTGTGCTATGAGTCTTGAATTCAGACTCGCGTCCATTCACTCGCTCACCCAGTCAGTCCACTTTTCTGGAGCATCTGAGCCGTCTCTTTGAGGCAGACTTTGAGTTTGGGGTAGGGAGAGGGGAGTATAGTATGAACAAGATGAATGCTGAAGACCCAGAGAGTACGGCCCTCATTGCCACCCCTGGGGGAGAATGCCACTCACAAGAGAGTTTAAGCCATTTCTGGTCTCAGAACACATCAGACCTCTTCCTGAAAGGAAGCAGACAGGGGCAGGGAGTTATTTTTCAGCTTTGGAATTTGGCCCTCTTTTCTGAATCTTTGAGTTCCCCTCAATCAGCAGTCACCACGGGGAGACCTACTGTGTACAGGATGCCACACTAGATGCCCTGGGCGACTGCTCACTGTTTCCTCCACCATTATATCTCAGGCCCCAAACACACAGGAGGAATTGGGGACGCGTCGAATGAGCTGAATGAATTCTTTGTTCTTCACGGTGCCCCGTTGCACACACGTGCCCCTATTTATTCAGTTGTATCCTGTTGGAAAGAAGTTAAAGACACATCGCCAGGAAAATATGGGGATTTTTGAGATACACGGAGCTGAGTTCAAGTCCTGACTACTTTAGGCTAAAGCTAAGTTGACATTTTCCTTGAAGGATCTTAAAGAAGGGCTTGTAAAACACATTGACAAGGTGAGCAAGACTTAGGAGAGAAATGTTTCAAATACCCAGAAGGGCTCGTTTTTCCCAGCCCCCTTCAAGCATTTTAGAATCATTTCTTTCCGGTCAGGTAGTGGAGAAGTGAACATTAGATCATTCCCACCCCTTCCTGAAACCTAAGGACTTTTGAGTGAGCAAACGGACTGATGAGTTTTGCGAGCCGGGTCTGAGTTATGGTGTTTCCAAAATCACGAAGCGGTGCAGCGGCTTTTCAGCCAGGACCTTCCACCAGCTCCACGTCACCCTCCCACAATCAGCCCTCGGTGACCAGCCCTTGGTGACCACCCTTCAGTGACCAGCCCTCGGTGACCAGCCCTCGGTGACCAGCCCCCCTCGCTGGCGGTGCAGGAGTCTGAGGTCGGGGCTCCTGGAGCAGGGCCTGTCCTGATTTACCTCTCCCTGTGCTTGGAGGAATCAAAGGCAGTTCATTAAGCAAATAAATAGGAGAGACACAGTTTCAAAAGAAATATCGAGCCCATCAAAGGAGGCAGGAAGGATTTTTTTAAAACACATTTTTAAAGGCATCCATTCACAGGCAAACTCCGCCCGTGCTAATTAGCAGTCATTCCTTTGAACTCACACGGTCTGTCCCCACTGGACTTGGATTCGCGTCTTCCTTAGGTGACCTACAGTCGCTGCGTGTCCCTCAATGTAATAAAACAATTTAAATGGGATGCCTCGTATTTCTTTCTAGCATGAGGCAGTGAGGTGTGGAGAGACCATGGGCTCTTCATTTAAATGCCAGTTTTTATGACTTTCTAGCGAGAACACATCGAGCATTAATCAGTTTCCAAAACAGATCCAGCCGCATAATTTCGGTCAACTTTCTTAACCTCTGAGCCGCAGTTTCCTTACCTATAAAACTGGACTAATAATACGGACGTGTTAGGATCATTGATACAGCGAACACTCCCGTGGCACCAGGCGTTATTCCTGGTACTTAGGAATATTAACTCATTGGCTCCTCATAGCCCTGTGAGGATGTGGAAACTAAGGCCAAGGCAGGGTAAGGGGTAAGAAATTTTCCCAGGCCACCTTGCTCAGAGAGCAGATACAAGATTCATCCAGAATGCAGCTCCCAAGTGTGCAGGCGTGACCGCCGCCCTCTACTGCCCCTCACAGTGACCATCCATAAAGGCCTGGAACCGCACTGGGCATCTACTACAGAACCATCTCACACTGGGTAACTTTCTTGTCTTCCATTTCTCTGGGGTTGGACACATGAACTTGAATTTGTACAGTTGACTGTGCTATTGGGGGTGGGATGGGGGGCACTGCAAAGACTGGGAGTGCCAGGGCGCAGATTTGCACCCCTCGTAGGACTCCCACATTCGGCGTCATCTTTGGTCATTATGATGCATCCACAGGATCCCTTCCCACCCGCTACTTTGTGGATGCTGATGCCAGTTGGCACAGACCCTGTAGTGCCACTGAGCCGCCTCTCTCATAACTTTTCTTCTGCCTTCCCAACTCGCCAGGGTCTGCCCTGAGAACAGATTCCCTCCCATGACTCATATCTCCGCAGCTGTTGCTCATCCCCCTAAATCACTCTGGAGGTGTTCCCTGGGCCCTCGGACCCTCTCCCACAGGCTCTCCTCTAGACAAACCCCATCGCAGCCTGGGGAACCAGAGTTTAAATTATAAGTACACAGAGAGAAAACCAATTTCTTCCTGTAATAAGGTCTCTCAGGAAAGGTCAGGCAGGTAAATAACTGTGAAGGAGGGAATGATGTTATCTCAACAGCACAAGACCTGGTTAGAAGGAGCTGGGGTTCCCGTAAATTGTGCTTTTCTTTGCCCTGTTAAAATAAGGTTCCAGAAGGGGGGAAAGTCAAACCGGGGTGTGATTTTAGGTGAAACCCCAGCCTCAGCTCCCAGATCTGGAGCTCTGGAGTGGAGTGTCAAGTACACTGTAGCATTTATCCCACCTAGAGGCCCATCATTGGCTTTGGGCCTCTGGGAGTATGGAAACTTCCAGGGACATTGGTTCTTTGTGTAGGTAAAAGTGGCTCCAGGTGCCCAAGGGTAACCTCTGAAGATATTTGCAGGTATGTGCCAACAGGAGCAAAGCGTGCAGAGGGGGAATGGGGGCTCAGAATGGGGCAAGGGCACCTTCACCAATTGTCTGCACAGAGCCCCACACTACCTCTATCGTAGCACTTATCTCACTGTGTTTGAATATTCTGTAAGCTCTTGGAGAGCAAAGACTTCACATCGGAAGGTACCTGAGACAAGCAGATGCTCAATAAATATATGTTAATGCACGGGCGAGTATGGACACAGGATGACCACCCAGAGTACCAACAGGTAGCTTATCACAAAGAAGCGTTCTTCTCTGAAGGTGAGAAAACTCAAGCCAGAAGTCCCTATGAATTTAGCATTTGAAAAAAATTAAATCCTTTCTGCCTATTTCAGCTCAGGATTACTATTAATAAAAAGAGATGTTTGGAGGCATGTTTTGCATCCTGGAGGTTCCTACATACAGATGCGAGACCACATGTTGCCCTTTCCCAGGCTTAAAGCTGTGAAGTTGGGACTCACTGACTGCTCGAGAGCCATTCCTTCTCTCTTAGAAACGTGTGAGCCAGTTTCTCCACTAATAAAGTGAGAGATAGACTAGATCAAAGACTTTTTGCGTAGGAGGCCTGTTTATCAGCACGGAGATGCCTTACCGATGCGCCTCTGTAGCTGACTTTGATATTCATTGTTGGAGAGAATGTGTGACAAAAAGCTCCGCAGAGACTCTGTGACTCTTTTAAAGAAACTTACATTTTATGTTAGAATATTTATGGTGATTTTTCAATTAGTAGCAGGCAGGCAAAGCAAGATGCATTGTTTACATATTCTACCCAAACTTAATGGTGCATTTGAGGATGGCCACAGAGCCGGAGCCAGTGTTCCCTCAACCTCCTTCCTGCCCTGCAGTTGTCATCTGTAATAAGATCATAAGGAGGCCTCACCTTTCTAAGTAATTTTCTTTTATTTATTGATTTGAGAGATAGGAAGGGAGAGAGAGAGGTCAGTTTGTCGTTCCTCTTATTTATGCATTCATTGGTTTGGTTCTTGTATGTGCCCCGACCTGGAGATCAAACCCACAAACCTGGTGTATCGGGACGACACTCTAACCAACTGGGCCACACAGCCAGGGTTCTAAATAATCTAAACAACAAATCCCTTCACATTTGGATAGCTCTCATTTAATCATTACAGAGTAGGGAGTCCTGGCTAGGGTTGGCCAGGGACACCTAAGGAACAAGTGGGCCAGACTGCAGGCCTTAAATTATCTGAGGGGTTTTCAGCGGGTGGCAAGAGAAGAGCATCTTTAGAATGAAATCTCGGCGGAAAGAAGAAATGCAGAGGGGTGTAGGATCTGTCGTTGTTACTGCCCCCAGCCCTGCCCTACGAAACTCCTGCCGTAGCCCAAGGGAGGGAAGGGATGCAGATGTTATTCCAGGAAGCTCTTTTATGATAGTACAATGTGAAAAGGGACTTTGCGGACTGCAGACACTGGTGCACTGACAGGAAGACAACACAGTTTCAGTGCTTGTTGCTACATCAAACACCCCGAGGCTTACAGTCACCACCATTGTATTACCTCTCCCAGTTCTGAGAATTGACTGGGCTCAGGTGGGCAGTTCTGCGGCGGGGCTCCCTGGGGTCTCTCACGCAGTGTGGCCAGATGGCAGCCATGGCTGGAGACATCTAGAGGCTCTCTAACAGTGGGGAGACGTAACCCACCCCAACATTGTTTTGACACTGTTTCTGTAAATGCTGACTCTGACTAATATGTAACTTGCCGATAAACAGCATGTTTGTATAAAAATCCTCGGAACTAACTTCAAAAGATACAGACTCTGGCCTAGAAGACCACACAGCTAGTGAGCACAGAGCTGGGCTTGAAAATCGAGCCAGTCTGACTCCGAGGCCTTGATTTTTTCTTACCTCTCCATGCCGCCCCTCCTGCCTCCCCATCCGCAGCTCTGTCTGAGTCCACACGCTGTGTAAAACCTCCTAATTGGCCTGACACCTGAATATTTAATGCTGTCACTATGGTTTTTCTTTCTTTTAATTGAGGCCTTTATCAAAATGAGATTTTTCCCTCTCCTCCACATGTCCTCCTGGCTCCCTAATGATGTGTTTATTGAACACGGAGGCTATTTGTTCTGACAGCCGCCCCACCTGCTGGCCCAGCTGGGCCCCCACGTGACAGGTGGCGGAGGCCAGAGCTGCCTCAGCCCGCGGCTGAAAGCGGAGGGCGCGGCAGGACCATGGCCCCACGTCCTGCCGTGCCAGTGACACGCGGGCAGAGCCACGGCGCAGAAAGGATGTTGTGACAAGCCCAGGGTACCAGCCCGCCTTTCAAGCCTCAGCCGTGTTTTCCTGACCTGGCGGCCAGCACGTTCTGTCCAATAAATGTTACGGGGGGTGATTACAGCTGAAATAGATGAAAGGCGCGCTTAAAATCCATTTCTTCCTTTTTAAAGGAGAAAACAGAGGGGAAGGAGTGGATGTTTTACTTAAGGCAACGGGAATGTGTGTTGGGGGGAGTACTGATATTTGCTACCTATGAATCCAAACTCAGTCAGTCAACTACCTCCTGAACACTTAATTGGCTATGTAACAGGCACCTCAGATTTATCATGTTCAAAGTCAAATTCTTGACCCCCTCACCTCCCAAACGGCTCCTTTTGTCTCCCTCGTCCCAGTGATTGCCAGCTGCGTTCTGTGGGCGCACCGGCCAAAGTCAGTGTGGATTCCGACCCTCTCGTCAACCCCCTCCTCAATTCACTATTAACCTGGCCTCTCAACCTCCATCATTTACCCAGAACCCCGCTCCCACCTGCGTTCCTTCACCACCAAGGGCATCTCACGTCTTCTGCTCCCACCCTGTGCCCCCACCCACTGGGACCAACATCGATTCTTCACATAGCGGACAAAATCATCCTTTCCAGATGATTTGCACATCTCTGACATCTCAGAATCTCCCAATGGCTGCCCATGTCTTTTGGAAAGAAACCCAGCCTGGCTGGGCGTGGCTCAGGGGTTGAGCGTCGACCTAGGATCCAAGTGATCGGGGTTCGATTCCCGGTCAGGGCACATGCCCGGGTTGCAGGCTCGATCCCTAGTCGGGGGCGTGCAGGAGGCAGCCGATCAATGACTTTCTCATCACTGATGTTTCTATCTCTCTCTCTCCCCCTCTCCTTTCCTCTCTCTGAAATCAATAAAGATATATTTAAAAAAACAAAAAGAAAAAAACCCAAAACTCCTACTGTGGCCCTGAGGTCCTACATGACCTTGCTCACCTCTGCCTGGCAAATTTTCTCTCTTCTCTACTTTTATGGCTCTTTTCTATTGAGGTGCAGTTTACACGCAGTAGAATGCAGATCTTAAGCAGACAACTTGATTGAGTTTTACCTGTGTATACACCCAGGTGACCCCCACCCAGATCAAGGCACAGAACAGGAATATTTCCACTCCCTGGAAAGTTCCCTCATATCTCCTTCCAAGGAACACTCACCTCTACCCACAGTAACCATTAGTCTGACTTTTATCACTGTGGATTCATTGATGTCTCTTCTTAAACTTTACTCACATAGAATCATATGTGATTCTGCATCTGGATTTCTTCGTTCCATGTTATTTTTGAGATTTGTCCATGTGCTGGTAGCAAAACTGTGTTCTTTTCTATGGTTGTGAAGTATTCTGTTTGTACCACAGTTTATTTATGTATTTCACTGTTGATGGGTATTGCTTTTAGCTTTGGGCTCTATGTGTCTTTTTATTTCTCTTGGGTATATACCTAGGAATGGAATTTCTGGTAAATGGGATAGGCACGTGCGTACCTTTACTAGAATTGCTAAATAACGTTCTGACATGATTTTATGCTCCTACCAGCAAGAATTTCATTGCTTCATATCCTTGCAAATACTTGGGAGTTTTCAGTGTCTTTTTAGCCATTCCTGGAATGTATAGTAGTATCTCATTTTGCTTCAAAATGTTATTTCCCCGAGGAGTCATGAGGCTTGTTGCCAATTTGGATATCTTCTTTTATAAGTTTTCTGTTGAAAGCTGTTGCTCATTTTTCAAAATTAGGTTGTTTGTCTCTTTCTTATTGATTTGTGGGAGTCTTAAAAAAAAATTCCAGACATTAATCTTTTTATTAGACATACATTATAAATATTTCTTTCCTGGCTGTGGTCTGTTGTTTCTCAGTTGTGTCTTCTGATGAGACCTCATCTCTTGCCGTCTCACTTCCTTCCTCTGTCCCTTTCTCTGGCCTTCTTGCTGATCCTGCCACAAGCCCAGCAGGATCTGATCTTTGTGCCTTTGTGCTCACTCCTCCCTTTCTCCAGAGTGCCTCCCCAGTATCTGGATGGTTCACTCCTTTACTTTATCTGGATCTCTGCTCAAATGGTATCTTCCCAGAGGACCATCCCTAAGCACTGCATCCAAAATCGCTTTTTCAAGCTTCTTAGCCTGTCTTGTTTTGCCTCACAGTATTTATAACCTAATATATATTAATTTTTTGTACCCTCCCTCTGAGAAGGAACTGGGCCCATTTTGTTCCTTCCGAGCCCCCAGCACCTAGACGGTGCTCAGCACTTGTTAGGTATTCAAAAAAAAGTTGTTAAATGAATGAAAAATTGAGTGGAGGTATTAGTCGGAATAAGTGTGAGTATGGTGTAGTAACAAATAACACCCAAATGTCAGTATTTAAAACTTCCAAAGGTCCTCACTCATGCTGTAGTTCTAATGTGGACCAGAAGGGGAGTTCTGTTCATTATAGTTATTCAGGGTTTCAGGTTGATGGAGAAGCCATCATTTTATGAGGCCACCTTCTCAAGTACTGACTTTTGGGTTTGCCATGGTGAAGGTAGAGAACATGGAGAACAGAGTACTGTCCCTTAAATTACTTCACCCAGAAGTCACATACATCACACACTGCTCACATTTCATTGTCCAAAGCAAGGCACATGGCTGGTGTGTGTGCCTGGAAAGAGAGGAAAATTGAAAATCCTAGTGAGCACCAGTAACGTATACCACAGTGAGTGAAATCATGATAAATGCCCAAATACTCCAATGAATGAATGAATGAATGAATGACTTCAGGAAATAAAAATGAAGACTTGGGGCAAGGTATGCAGGAGAGGTTGGAAGCCTATTTCTTACTTTCTCTCATAATGTTGCAAGGGACCAACATTGTCTTCTGTTGAGAAACAGCTGCTGGAAGAATGCCTTTAACAGAGCTCTAAGGAGTAGAGGAATAACAATGAATATTTGCTGTGTTTTTATTACATTCCAGGACCATATGCCTAGTGTTTTACATGAATTACTAAAGTAGATAGTGTTTGCCTCATTTAACAGTTGGGGCACTGAAGACTCAGAGAGATGGAATAAATGGCCCACTGCCTTGCAGCTAGCTGGGCCAGACCTCAACTCTCAACCACGTGCTCTTTCCGCAGCACACCAAGTTATAGACATGGTCCCCGTGTGCATTCCTCTTGGGTCTCCTGTCTCTCCATTTAGGTTATAGCTGGAGTCACAAGCATAATTTCATTGATGGGATTTGGTGAATGTTTACCGCGACTTCCAAGTTATTCCAAACCAGGTCAACCTGGCTGGTCAAGTCACTTCACCGATGCTATAACCTAACAACTTCTACCCATTCATCCTGTTCAGTAGGCATGATATGCCCCATTCCTCGAGTTAGTAAGACTGAATCTTTATATAGTACATCAAGCTGAGTGTTTAGAACCCCTGAGTAAACGGGTGAGGCTGGGTGCATCATGTACGTGTTTGCATTGCAATTTATTCATTTGCAAAATGAAGATAACACCCACCCTGCCTTCCTTGGGGAAGTATCCTGTGGATAAAATAATACGGTGCATATTAAAGCATTTTGGAAACTGGAGAGAGACATAGAAAGCGATCGTTGTTTTTTAACCATGTTTATTAGCATCAGAGAAAACTCAACGCCTCCTGTCTTCTTAATTCTACTGCTCCTGGAGACCCCTGCTTACTTTTTTTAGATTTTTAAAATAAAAACAAACTGGGATGGGCAAGTATTCTATTTCTAAGAGCCTCTCTTGGCCTAAGTGGATGACAAGCCCTTCCTCCTGGCTCTGCATCAGAGCTCCTTTGAGGGGTGAGTTTGAAGTTTGGGCTGGGGAAGAACAACAGGCCTGAAGGTCCCCAGCCCAGCCCCAGCCTTGGGCTTATTTGGAAGCCAAGCTTCTTGCCCCACATTCAGCTTGAGCCGAGACTCAGCACCCATCACAGCTCCAAGTGAAATCTGGCTTCTAATGCTGACTGAAGGCTTCACGTCCCTCTACGGTGCATGGCTCAGGGACACCGGGCCTGCGCTGGCTCTTTCACATGCTGACAACTTAGACCTGTATCTATTAGAATAATTTTCTAGCAGATGGCAGGAAAATTTCTTGTTCTGACAAAAGCAGTATATTATGACAAGTTCCTGACAGATGCAAAGGAAGCATGTTGAGAAGGGCACATTCTCCTGGTCTGTATGACAGAACCCTGGGCACTAAGCAGCCCTGCTGCTGGGTGAGGGTCAGGCAGTGGAATTCGTTGCCCAGGGTGCTCCTCAGGGCAGAACTTAAGTGAGTCCCCACCAAACCTCCTGGGTCCTGGCTCACCATGGTTTCCCCTGAGTCCCTGTCACCAATCCCTCTCTGGCCTATCTCCACCGTGCCCTCCTCCACACCCACTTCCCTGTACAAGGTCTTCAATTGTCCCTAACTCTTCAGCTGAGAACTAAAGGCATGAGAGCTAGTCTGTCACCCTGACTTGGTCCCTCTCTACCCATGTGAAGGTCTGATTTCCACTCCAGCAACACGGCACACAGAGGGTTCTTCCTGTCACTTTCAGTGAGGTCTCAGTGGTAGACTCAACCCATCCCCGGGGCTGCCAACAAGTCTAGGCTTCGGCACTGGTGGTCGATAAGGGCTCTCTCCTGGGTGACCCTGAGCAGGCTTGGGCTACACCACCACCTGTCTCTGGGTTTCTGCTGGTGACTCAGACCTCAGCAGTAGAGGCCCCGGGCTGCTGGGAACATGCCTGGAGACCCCTGCTCCTGGCTCTCACTGACCCCTCTGACCAGGGGGTAGTGATGCTTTAGCCAGGCAGGGAAAGAGAGAGGCTCTGGGCCTCAAATGTCATGTTTGCTGTGCAGTGTCACTAGGTAGAGCATGAGTTCCAGGACTTCGCGAACCCCTTCTCTCTGCAGGGACATGTAGGGAAGGTGGAAGCTGGCTCACTTCTGCTCATAGGGCAGTTTCCAGCTGATTTAGTCTAAGGCACCGTGTTCTTCATCTCTGCACCAAGTGGGGAGTAGAACAGGATTTTGTAGCCATCCTGAAATTGTGGAGATGGGTTCTACAGACTGATTATTCACTTGTTAAAGCCTAACCCCCAATGGGATGGCGTGTGGAGATGTGGCATTGGGGAGGTGATTAGGTCCTGAGAATGGCATCCTCATGAATGGGATTAGTGTCCTTGTAATAGAAACCCGAGAGAGCAACCTCACCCCCTCCACCCTGTGAGGGCACAGCGAGAGGTGTGAAGATGGCCATTTATGAACCAGGAAGGTGGTTCTCACCAGACTCTGAATCTGCAGGTGCCTTGATCTTGGACCTCCAGCCTCCAGAACTGTGAGAAATATATTTCCCTTGTTCATAAGCTCCTTCTATGGCATTCTGTTGTCGCAGCCTAAATGGAGTAAGGTCGTGGGGGTGGAGGCACGAGACTCGAGGGCATCTTCTCACACTTTCAGATCACCCATCCCATCTGCTGCTTTCTCCTGGGTCCCTTCCACTCTGCCCAGGGACCCAGAGCTGTGTGCATGCAAAATGCTCTTTCCATAAATAAAAGCCCCTCTTGAAACGGTAGAAACCGAGAGCTTCGTGAAGTCTCTGTGTGGCTTCTTAAGACCTGGGACACCTTATCACTCTCTCTGATTGTTATTTTTAATCAGCTTACTCCCTAGGATAGTCAGATGATAATATAATAATAACCGTAAGAAGACCTACTGCTTATCAAGCGTCTTACTAAGCTAAGCATGTCATATCCATTCCCCCCATTTAACTTTCACGACATCCCTGCGAGGCAGGAGGAATTACCTATGTTCTGGGAAGGAGGCAGCTGCGACTCAGTTGAGAGATTGCACACATTTCAGCTCAGAGAGGACAGTCCTCTGGGACCTCTGAGCCTTGGGCAGGGAGCAGCTCTCCTCCTTCCTAACTAGAGGTTGTACTCAGCATCTCACAAGCTTTTAAAGGGGCCTCTGGATCAGAGGGGGTCTGCAGCCTTAGGGGCCCCAGGAGTCCAGACAGGGCACACTCAGCGCCAGCGTTTACAGGGCAGCTGGGTCTTCCTAGAGTAGAGAGCCAGCATTACAGCCTGTTCCAGTAGCTGTCATTTTAATTAGGACTTTCAATACTCCTGATAAGTGGGGAGGTGTCCGAGAGGGACCCAGACAGGCAGCCGCAGGCCATCGCACACTCGCCACCACAGTGCACTAAAAGCCTGCCGTTCCAGCCGTGCCCTCCTTAACAGCAGGCCCCACTGCGTTTCCCTTTGCTCCCTACCTCTGTTCTGAGCCAGAAGAGAAGCACATTTCCCTCCTGTAATATTCATTTTACAACCATTTGGTGCAAGGGCTGAGAGCTGTCAGAGCAGTAATGCATTGCATCAAATTAACATTATTTTCCTGAAATGGTAATTACACCCTTTTTGTGTGCCTCTGAATCCCCATTTTTTTGAAGTGTGAATGAGGTGCTGACATCAAAGTCTCTCTTTAAATCATCGTTATTAGTGCCTCTGTCCACATGATTCAAGGGAAGTGGCTGGCAGAGGGTTTGAAGTTTAGAGGAATTTCGAAGTAAGTCACAGAGCTGCTTTTGAAAAGTTGGAATGCCTAGCATCCCTAATAAGTGTTTGTTCCTCACACCCTAGAATGATTTCCAGCCAGAGATGCCATTCAGCTCAATTCAGCACATCTTTATTGAGCACCTACAGTGCTGAAGTGCCTTGTGTGGTTACTGATCAGAATAAAACATGGTTGCTGCTTTCAGTCTTAGAAGGAAGGACAGACAGATGACCTGAAGAGGAAGAATCATGACATGGCATTTGCATGCAGAAGACAGAGGATGATTCCAAGTATGTGTGATGCAGGCAGGAGATGCAATGGCACTTTCAGGGGGTGGCATTTGAGCTGGACCTTGGAAGGTGGCAAAGATGGAGTGTTGTTGACAATAAATCCAAGTTTAGGGAGAGATAAGTATAGCATGAGATTGGAAATAGCAAGAACCCAGCTTTCAGTGCCCAATGTCAGGAGCTTAAGGTGTCATCTCCATTACAGGCCCCGCCCCCCAAAGTGTCAATCAATCGCAGATGGCCGGAACACACGGATCGAGGTGGAGCAGGCTATCATGAAGGGCATTATAGCCATTGAAGAGCTGAGGCTTCATCTAAGGACCATAGAAGGCATTGAAGGTGTTGGGAGTGGAGGGATGGGAACAGATTTGTTTGTGAAAGATCACTCTGGCTACTAAGTAGATCATAGATTGGACACAGGGGAGTGGCAGGAAGGACAGGAAGAAGAAGGCTGTTACCACAGTCTAAGGACATAATCTGGGCCTGGGCTGAGATGATGGCAGAAGGAATGGAGACAAGTACATCGCTCTGACAGGTGTTTAGAAGGAAGTTTGGGCCAAACCTAGTGATCAGTTGATTACTGGATTGTGGCAAAGGAGGAAGAGGTGTTAGTCATGAATCTTGGGTCTCCAGCTTGAGCAATGGAGCAGATGGTGGTGCTATAAAAAATGTGGAGACGTGGGACAGAGGACCAGGGGTGGGAGAGAAGCTGATGCATTCAATCAGGGAATGGTGAGTTCCAGCCCCTCGAAGCCACTTTGTTTCTGTACCTGAAGATGTCTCTGTTATTTTAACAAGCCTGCTGGGGTCTTCTTGTGACCCTGACCAAGAGGAACATGATCTTGTTTGAGATGTGGCTTGATTGAGATGTGGCTTGTTTGAGATGTGGCTTGTTTTGATTGCAAGGGAGCGATAATATCCACTGGAGCTCGTTCCTGAAAGGGATGGAAGAGGTGTCCTTGGAAAGACACAGCGACATCCCACAGAAACCCAAGATGAACAGCAACTTAAATTTGGTCAGGCTTCATGGAAATGAGAAAGAAAAAGACATCAGGCCAAGATCACTCTTTCCCTTTTGCTCCGGGTCTGAGGATTTTCTGCAGTTACTATGCCCCAACGAAATGTAGTGAGAGGCCTAACGCTGAAGGTCTGGGTAATCCCATAGCTTCGTTGTAACCCAGGATCCGGAGTTGCTCCCTCCAGTTCTTTGCACTTGCCTCAATCAGCAGGACATCACCGTCCTGCCCATGGCCAGGCAGGTTGTGCCCTGCACAACTCTGGGGACCACATGCCCACAGGAACTTAATCTTTGCAAATCAGGGTCTTCTTTTCATTCTTATCTGAAATGTAAAAACTCAGAAAACCAATAGTAATATAATGAATTACTATTACAATAGTAATATAATGAATTACTAACCAGCAAAGCAACATTTGGTTGTTTTCTGTGTTGATTGTCAGCAATGTTTGTACAAAACAAACAGGATGGTACGGATAGAGTTAAAATTCTCCTTGTTCCCCTCTCCAGTCTCCCTGTCCACCCTCCCTGCCTGAAGGCAACCAAGATCCATGAATTTGGCTGGTGTTCCTCCTGTTCGTGGTTCTTTAACTTTTACTGCACATGTACCTGTGCATAAACGTAACGCGATGTTGTCTGGTGTGTTTTCATTTAACATAAACGGCACCACTCAGTATGTGATGTTTTATCATTTGCACTCCCCCCCCCCCTTGGAATTGTTCTTAAGATCTATTTTTATATTTTCAAATAGATCTGGTTGGTTTAACTGCTGCATAGCGTTCCATTTTGGGAACATGTCACCTTTTGCTTATGCATTCCCCTCCTGAAGGACATTTGTGTTGCTCCCAAATCTTTGGTGTTACACACACCGCTGCAGGGAATATCCTGTTTTGTGCTTCATCCTGTGCTTTCTCTAGAGTAGACAGAGTAGGTGGGGTGTATGTGTAGGAGTTGAATTGTTGTGAATTGGTGGCTTAGCGAGGATGCGCGGTTTTGTTTCATTAGGCGTTGCCAGGCATCCCCAGTGAAGGAGCCAGCGTCAGAATTACCTTCAGACATGCCACCCATCCAGTAGCTTTCATACACCTCTGCACCGGCCACTTCTCCTGGCCAAGAGGGCGTGGACTCCCCGTGAGAACCCCTGCTTCAGGGAGACACCTTCTTGGAAGGGACTGTGTCACAGGCTGGAGTGTATTCGAGGAGAAAGGGGATTGGAAACTATTGACTCAAAGATCACAAAGACGTAACCCATTTGCTCTGATATCTTTACTTTGGCGACCAAATCCCTCGCAGTCTTGTTCTCAGCAGAAGCATTGTTTGGATCCCAGAGGATTACTGGGGCAATGAATTAACTGCTCTGCTGGCTCAGCCTTCAGGTTAGGATGACCCTAAAGCTGCACTGATCCTCAGAGGCGCCAGCACTAGGCTGAGTAACCAAATCATTTGTGAGCACTTGTAACCCATGCGCCGGGGCCAAGTTCAGGGTGAAGAGCAGTGAGAGGGCAGGAGAAGGTGTGTGAAATGAGGCCATCGCTTGGGGAATGGAAGGGACAGAATTAGATGTTGTAGTAGACAGCCCTACTGGCTTAAATGGTGTTCCCCAGGGGTGGGGGGAGTAAAGGGTAAAGGGGGCCAAATATATGGTGACGGAAGATGGTTTGACTTTGGGTGGTGGGAACACAATGTAATTAATATACACATCATATATCATAGAAATGTACACTTGAACCCTATATAGTGTCACCCCAATAAATTTAATAAAACATAGTGCCCCCCAATTCATATCTACCTGGAACCTGTGAATGTGACCTTATTTAGAAACAGGGTCTTTGCAGATGTAATCGAATGAAGGTGAACTCACACTGGATTAGAGTGGCTCCTAAATCCAATATGACTGGTGTTTGGTGGGACGAGGGAAATTTGGACACAGAGACACAAGACACACACGGAGCGGAGACCACTTTCCCTCCCCCTGCAGTCATCAATCACCGTTCCAGGAAGCTTCCCAGGAGACCCCCTAAGCTTTGCCTGGATTCTCCACCCACAGAAACTGTGAAAGAATTAACTACGAGTTTGTTGCTTTCAGCCACCAAGTGCTGGGGGAATCTGCTATGCAGCGATAGAGAAGGAACAGATGCCAAAGGTAGATCCAGGCAGGTGTCTGGGCACAGAGACTGCAAAGAGCCTGTGCTGGAGGCCCTTGAGGCTCGGTGTGTGCGCAGGGGTGGATGGTGCCTTGGAGAGGCTGTGAAGGCGTGCAAGCGTCCAGCCGCTGCATCATGTACAGACCCCTGTCGCCTGCATAGAAGGCGACCGCTCACAGGTAAGGGGAGGGCGTCGTTGTTGGAGGCCACGTGCTTTGGTGGAACTCCCTGAGGGAAGACAACGGATGGCGTCATACAGACCGCTCCAGGCAGGCTCAGTAACTTTCCCGAAAGTCCCCAAATTTACCCCTGGGATTCCCTTCTCCGTCCAGTGTTGCCCTGAGGGAGGTATGAAGAAAAGGGGGAAGGTGACTGGATTAGGAGTCAGGAGAACAAACTTCTGGAATTGGCTGTCACGCAGCACCCTGGGGACCTTGGGGTTTTAGAAAGTGAGAGACTAACTTCCTCCTTCTGAAGTGGGAGCTAAGAAGAGGTTCTTAGACAAAGAGCATGGAATGACCAGAGCAGGGCTACGGAAGGGAGCTTCCCTGCTCCCTCCTGCCACCCACAGACCGGGTGCGCGGGAGGGTCAGGCTGTTATCACTGCCCATTGTAGCAGGGCTGGGTGCAGGCTGGAAGCTCAGGGGTCCCTGCGGAGTAGTGGGGGAGAAAGGGACATTCAGCAGGTTAGCAGCACATCACAGACCACCCTGGGGACTTGCTTGGCAGGTGGTCCTGAAGAGGGAATGCTAGGCTCCATGCATCATGCTCTCTGAGAGCCCAGGCTGGGCTGCAGGAGTCACAAAGGCACAGGTGCCCCCACCGAGCCTGTAAATTATGGTACCAACATCAGTGACACTCTCACAATCCAGACCAGCACCGTCCCTAGATTCAAACTACTACTTTTTAACAAAATGGCATTATTTATTTCTAATCTGGAGCCCACAGGTTTCACCTAGTTTGATTTCCTGACCCGGGAGAAAGCCTTATGACATGATAGCTTTTGCTAAAGGACCCGAACTATACACGTAGAATTTCTTCAGGCATCCCTACCAGTATGCATGGATATGCCACAACCTTTCTTCTACCTCAGTTTTCATATTTATACAATCAGGAGCTTCGTTTATATAATCTTCAAAGGCCTCTTCATCAGTTTCATTCCTTGTAAAATATTCTGAAGATGTAGGGAAAAAAGAAGTAGAATCTAGTGAGTGTTCATGGGGCTCGTTTTTCAAAACTAGAGCATTGCCTCCTCTGGGAAGCCTTCCATGATCTCACCAGATTGCAGGCCTGAGTGGAGTGCCCCTCTGGTGCACGACCCAGCACATGTCCATCAGTCACAACTTACACTGTGGTGCTTGATTGACAGACCTGTTTTTCCCACCGTCGGTCAGCGCTGTTGGCAGAGACTGGCTTATGTCTTATTCTTTGTATGACCAGGACCTAAGAAAGAGCTTGGCACATAATAGATGCCCAGTAACTATCTGATAAATTAATGAGTGACTAGATGGATGAATGAATGAATAAATGGCTCCTCTGCCCACGGTGGGGATCCTGCTTCCTACAAAACAGCCCAGGAAGTTCTGCCTCCCTCTTGCCACTTAGCTTGCTGGTGGCAGTGCCGTAATACGGGCAGAGAAGGGCATAGAGTGGGACAGAAAGCCTGCCCTCAGGCTCCAGGCAGACCCATGAAGGTGGGTAGAAGCTCACTTCCTTTCCTCTAGCAGTCCGTGGAGCTTGGAGGCAGAGATAATTAATTCATGGCATATGTGGAGACAGATGTTAGGAAAGTGGAACAAAGATAACAAGGTCAACACGAAAAGAAATAAGGGGCTATGAATACTGCAGTGGCAGAATGTGTTGCCCCGCAAAGTCCTGAGCACTCTCATAAATAGAAATACCCAACAGAAGATCAACATCGAACAGACAAAGAAATGGGTGTTTAGCAGGTTAAGTGGCTTCAACTTATTGTCTCTCTCTGCATATTAAGGATTTTCCCCTAATGCAGAGGCCATTGCAAAGGACTCCTTAGTGGGATACTAGGCCAGGAGCTGAGGCGTGAACACAACCAAAGGTTAGGTGGGGAGGCAGTTGGTGGTGGAGGGGGGGTGCTGGTGGACAGTCTCTGATGTTGCCACCAAGTAGGAGACACCAGACTAGTCAATATGGAGTGTGAAAAACACACCACTCACCCACTAGGTCCCAGGGTGTGATAGAAAAGGCATGGCATTGGTAGAGCACTGATTTGGGTTTTAACTTCAGCTCTGCTGTCTATTAGCTGTGTGCCCTCGCCTGGGTATATGAGGCCTCATCACCTTTCCCAGCCTCAGTTTCTTTACCCATAGAAAGGAAAATAAGAGACCCGTCATACAGAACTGTTGTAAAGATTTAAAAAGATGTTTGTTGAAGCACCTATCAAATGCTTGGGGTCCAAGTTCTGCTTATAGGGCTAGAAGAATCAGGCCACAGAAGTTGCTCCAAGGTAGGATATTTTAAAGGAGAGGATGGTTGGTGCAAAGTGGCAGAAGGGGGTGTGCAACATGGCAGATGGGCTTTCTCTGTTCCACATCCAATAGGGAGTAGGGGTAATGACCACCCACTGGCAATTGGAAAGAAGTCCCCGGGGCCACCAATCCAGACAAGAAGGCTTCAGAGCTAGAAGGAAAGAGGACAGGAGGAGATAGGTTCTTATAAAATTTTCTTTTCTATAAGTAAAAGCTACTGGTCTGAACAATGGCTTGGAATCCCACTAAGGAGATAGGTTCTTAAAAAGTTTTTTTCTGCTCTAACCCAAGCAAGTGCCCATGAACATGAGTGTAAAAAAAGGAAGGGCGGCCATGCCCTCATAAAGATAGAAACTGGGAAAGGAAAACAGAAAACACAGAGACAGCAAGAGAACTTTGAATGCTAGAAAACAGATGGATAGGTAAAATTTAACTTTGCCTGGCGGCGAAAGCTAAAATGGGTGATCGAGAAGCCAGCCGAGTTCTCTGCTAGAGCCCTGTAAACCCTCCGCACTTGAAGGCAACAGGCGTTTCTAAAAGTGAAGGTGCGGTGGCGCTGGAAAGTAAGAGACCGGCTAAAACTCTCTAAAGGGCAGTTAGACCTCCCTGATTCCCTACTCTACCCTCAGCACCCAGGCATCTCCCCCCCATAGGAGACTGGGGGTTTTCTCTTTGGAGAAGTGGGGTGCCAGGGGAAATTAGACCTTAATAACACCATGCACAGCTTGGGCAGAGCGGGAGATGCAGGCTGTGGGATTGAAAACTGGAAATTAAGGAATAGAAGACTTCTAGTCCTTATAACAGAAGATTATAGGATAGATAAGCTGACCTGCAAGAGAGACAAGTCTTAGAGATACCGATGGTTGAGATCCCCCCAGCAAAATGTGATTAGCTGCCCTCTAAATGAAACATAGACCAGCAATAAAGGAACCGGAAGAAAAGAGAAACAATGCAGGAAGCAGAGAGGGGGAAGCCTTGGAGGGAAATTCTTCAATGTATAGCCTCAAAAAGATAAAGAACAATATTGATGCCTTAAAAAATATTTTTAAATTAGCTAATAAAATTTCTCTCAACTTAAAATTATGAGAGGCAAAATACAAACTTTGATAGGATGTATATGTGTGTGTGTGTGTGTATACACACACACACACATATATATATATAACTTTTTACATAAAATGAAATGACAAAGTGATGGAAAAGAGCAGGGAACGTATAAGCACCTTATAAAACGACTCCAGAAAGTTCAAAGTCTGAGAAAAGCTCCAGAAAAATGAAGAAGTTGGACAGGAGAAAACCATCCAAGAGCTAGTAAGAACATTTTTCTGCAGTCGGAGGGTTTCCAGATTTGAAGGGCTCACTTTATGCTCAGCGCAGTAAATGAACTCTCTATAAAATTTCAGAGTAACGGAGGTAAAATGAAAAGCCTAAAAATTCTTAGAGAGAAACAAGATCACATGCACAAGATCAGCAGCCGGCTGGGGCTGAGTAACTAGTTTTATCCCAGACATGTACCATGTGCCCTACCAACACGAAATTACTTGATCCTCACAATACTTGGGAAGAAAGATGGGCCTCACCATTTCACAGACAAGGAAACTGTGGAACTTGCCCAGGGTACCAAAGGTAGTGCGTTTCAGAGCCAATACATAAACTCACATCTTCCAGAGCCTTCAGCCAGGACAATATGTAGGATGCCATGGTGGAGGGGCATGAAGCGGGGAGCTGCTGCCTTCCAGAGGGGTCCTGTTACTCACCAGGCCAATGGAAACACCCTCCCAGAGGGCTCAGCCCCACCAGCTTCCACTCTCTGCGGATCCCCAGCTGTCACTTAGACAGATTGGCCCCCGAGTATTGAGGGTGAAATGCACGCGCCTGTGATGATCGTTACACTAACACGGATTGATGCGGGAGGCAGGCTGCACTATTCCTAGTGAAGGGACAGATGGAAGGTGACTGATGGCCATCTTAATCCTAAGGCTTGCTAGCCAATTAAGTGCTTGCAAATAGTACCTCACTCTGACAATCAATCCTTTAGGGTCAAGTTGGTTAAAATGTGTTATCTAAGGCAGTGATGCAAAAGAGTGTCTCAGCATAGGACAGTGCTGGCCCTGACCAGGAGGGTCTCTGCTGTGTCAAGGTGCTGGGGTAATACACTGAACACTTTCTAACCAGGGCAGATCCTGCAGAGGCTGGGCTATTGCTTGGGAGATGGATCCAGACCTACTTCCTTCCTCTTATGGAAGGGTGAATTGGGCTGAGTACTGTGGCAAAAAATGACTTCCTTTTTCATCTTTGTGTCTGTAGAAGACAATTTTCTTCCCTTCCTTCCCCCCTCCCTCCCTCCCTTCCTTGGCTGCAGTCGGGTAGGACTCTAACAGTATGATCCAAGGCTCGGCCAATCAGATACTTTGTGCATAACTTATATATTTCATTCCACTCCAGCACAGGGAGTCCTTAGATCCCACTTCTCAGGGGACCCCAGCCCTCCATCTCAGCCCCAGGTGCCCCATCTGAGGAGTCCCTGGTTCTTCGCTGTCCCTAATAAGTTGTGATTTTATTGGGAAGCCAGCTCAGAGATCAAAATGATAGCTCCACACTATGACATCGGCGACTTTATAACTTTCTAAAAATTGCTTTTTAAAATTATTATTGTGGCCCTGGTCAGTGTAGCTCAGTTGGTTGAGCATAATCCCATGCACTGATAGGTCACCGGTTCGATTCCCAGTCAGGACACATGCCTAGGTTGCCAGCTTGATCCCCAGTGGGGGGCGTGCAAGAGGCATCCAATCGATGTATCACTCTGACATCAATGTTTCTCTCTCTCTCTCTCTCTCTCTCTCTTCCTCTCTCTCTCCCTTTCCCTTCCTCTCTCTATAAAAATCAGTAAAAATATTTAAAGGTAAAATTATTATCGTGGTGTTACTAATTTTAAAGCAAGCCTTAGAATGCTCCCAACACTCTACTCTTAGTCTTAGCCTTGTAAACGCCAGAGAGGGAGGGAAAAGTAGCTCAAAGAGAAACGGACATTGAAATGATTTACTAACAGTGTCAGAAGCTGAGATGAAAGAAGGAAGATGACTTGGAACCCAGCCTCCGCCAAAGCACACAGTCGCTCCATTACACAGGTAAACCGAGGTCATCTTCAGGCTTATAAGGTCTCACATCCCTCATGTGTGTGCATTTCTTCTTCCAAAGCAGCCATGGGGTGGTGGAAATCCCAAAATGAGGAGAATGTGGTGTACAAGGAAAGGGGGTCTCATCAGACAAGGATGGCAGAAGGAGGCCCCCAGGCAGTGGCCGGTGGAAGTCCCAGGGTATGAACTGGGCAACAGTCTTGACCTGATAAAATATAGAGTGGCCAGAAATGGGGCCTCCAGTTTAAATATAGTAATGTTACTACTACTGCTAATTGATAGGTGATAGTGTATCATCTGAAAAACGAACTTAAGAAAACTGAGGAAATATTGAGATAAAATCTGATTCCTGTATAGAAAACTCAGCATTTTTTTTAACCCAAGAAACCCAAAATTGTATGAGAAAGGAAATGAACCACAACAAAACTCTCTGGTTAGCAGCGAACAGTATTTGTATAGCTATAATAATAGAAATACTGACTTGATTTAATAAAAAATTGAAATAAAATGATACTGGGAGAATGGGAGAAGGGGCAGAGGGAGTGGTGGGTGTGAGATAAATATTCCTCTCTCACAGAAGGAAGTTCATGTCTAACTGTGAACATCCAGAAAAAGCTCTATCGGCATATTTCAAAATATGGTGGTAAAACTAAGAAAAGTAGCTAGAAGAGTTGAAAGAGGTTGCTAGGGGGATCCTGTAGCTGAGGGGTGCACTAGAATGTGCAGGGAGCTAGTTTATTTATTCAAGTCCTTTTAGTCATTTTTAATTTTTTAAAACGTATGCATGTGTTGCTTTGAAAAGATTGCTTCTTTAGAAAGTCATGAAATAGCCTGGCTGGTGTTTCTCAGTGGTTAGAGCATTGGCCAAGCAACAAAGGGTCTCAGATCCGATTCCCAGTCAAGGGCAGGTCCCTGGCTGCAGGTGCGTTCCCCAGCCTGGTCGGATGCCTGTGGGAGGCAGCCAGTCCATGTCTGTCTGTCTGTCTGTCTGTCTGTCTCTCTCTCTCTCTCCTCTCTTCCCCTCCCTCCCTGCCTTCTATTTTCTCTAAAAATCAATGGAAAAAATATCCAGGGTAATGATTAACAAACAAATAAAGACAAAAAGTCATAAAATGATGTAAAGAATTTGCATATTTTAAGAAGCTTGGGTTCTTAATGGGCTGAGCTCACAGCAGTCTGGAGAGCTGAGCTGCACAGAGGGACTTGTTCCCCGGGGCATCCGCAGAACAGTGCTGGACAACTAAGCAGATGAAAAGTTCTGTTTGTTTTTGTTTCAGATATATTTTACATAAACACACACACACTAAATATAACCTTATAAATAAAGTTGAACACATTTGTCCCCCATTTCATTCCTATAAATTCCATCCCCAAAATAAATTAGGAATGTAAATTTAATGTTCTTCTATGTTTTTTAAATAATATTTTACTCTACATATACACACACATACCTATAAAGACATATTAATTTACTTTTCATGGTTTGAAATTTTTACTCACGTGCTATCATAATGCGTGTATTATTCTGTCACTTTCTTTATTCATTCAAAACATGGAGGCCCATCCATGTTGCTTTATGTAGCTAGTTCATTCATTTTATTTTGTCATATGAAGACACCTTCCATCTTTTTTACTTTTACAACAACATGGCAGCAAATCTCTTTATACAAGCCACACAGGGGAGGCTTTCTCCAGGGTAAATACCTTCAAACAGAATTGCTGGGGACAGGGTAGGCACATTTCCCATTTTACTAGGTCACTGGGTCAACAATGATTACAGGGGATAAATGGTGATGGAAAATAAAATAATAAAATAATAAAATATAAAATAAAATAAAATAAAATAAAATAAATAAAATAAAATAAAATAAAATAAAATACTGTGCTTTCTGTGGACTCGGGCTGCCGGCTGACCAGCTTGTACAGACTGAGCCCTGGCTAGGGGCTGGGGGCCCTATCTGAAATGCCACCTGTGTCGCCGTCACGGCGATGTTCAAGGTTCTCTCCTCAGAGGCGGCACTTTAGCTCCTGAGCAGAGAGACATATTTTTCACATTCTTTCTAACAAGCTGGTGCCTGACATTTACAGGGCTGCTCAGGTCCCTTTCCCTGTCGACACGTGCGGGGAGAGCTCTCGTTAGCACACTGCCGGGAAGGTGGGGGGCGGCTGGACAGGGTGGGGTACAGAACAAGTGGTGCAGACAAGGCAGGCCCCATGCATAGGGCACAGTGTACACAGGCTTCTGCTCATTTGTTCCTCACTGTTTATTAAGTATGTGCCAGAGGTGGAGCTAGACTCTGGGGTGGGCAATACCATAAGAAAGATATCAAGCCAGGTATTCTCTAAGTTTCTGACAACTCTAAGATGTGGTGACTGCAGAAGTGGGCGTTGTCGGTATCACGCCCTTCTGACCGGGCATGGCAGGGGGATCTGGGGAGTTGGCTCCACCTGGATTCGTTTCCAAAGAAGCAGCCACTGGTCTTGGGCAGCCAGCTTGTTCCAGGTCATTGCATCAATTTCCCTCAGCTCTGCTTCTCGAAAGCTGTGTCAGGGGGCTGGACCAGGGAGTGTCACTCGACTCGAGGACTGCTAGTATCCTGAAACCACTCAATACTTATGGTCATGCTCCACGTCGGGAAGACGAGTGGCACCGATCATACTCGCTTAGGATGCTGTCGCCTGCTATTAGGAGACTCCATCCCCCCAATGGCTTAAATGGCAAAGAAGGTTTCCTTGTGGCAGGCAGTCCTAGGGTGGAGTAGGTTCTGGGTGTGTCTCAGAACTGTGTCCCCACAATTCATGGTGTCAACATTGACCCTGACTAACTTTTCTCATGGTCAAGAAGAGGGACACCTGTAGGAACAGAAACCAGAATGCTGTCTGGTCTGTATCTTGTGGGGAAAAAAACATGGGATGAGTAATGGTCCTCTAGTCTGACTGAGACAGCTGAAGCCATGTGGCCACCCTGAACCAATAACCTCCACTGGGAGAATGTCATGCACTGGCTGGTTAAGCCGGGGTTCTGCACCCATCAGTACAAAAGGGGTGGGATCACTTTAATTGGTTTATACCAGTGACAGACTCCTAGAGCTGGAGATCAGTCCCCACCAAGTCACGTGAGCGCCATGAGGAAGTAGGAATAGAGGAAAGGATTCCAGTAGGAAACCGACGGTGCCCACTTCTATAGCAACCCCATCTTAGAGTTGTCAGAAATTTAGAAAGTACCCGGCTGGATTTACTCCATAGCTGTTAGTTCCATTCTTTCCACTTTCGGCCCATCTGCCAGAGCCAGTCATCTGGGTAAAAACACGGGCAAGCAAATGGAGACGCAGATTTGACACTCACTTGGATTTCTCTTTCAGCAGAGGGTCTGAGCCAGCTCCCTTCCTGGGTACCGAGGAGAAGCAACTCCTCTTCACACTCTGAGATCACTCTTGCCATTGCAACAGTTTTGCGTGCATGCGCGACCAGGCCCACCTTGATGCTGACTGAGGGCAGGCAGATGTTCCGGCCCCATTCCTCTATATTAGCTCTGCACAGATGGAAACAGCTGTGCACGTCGGGTCGCAACCACTAAGTGTCCTCAACTCTGTTAGATCAGTCACCAGCCTTCCAGCTGCTCATAGGCACCTGTGCTTCCTGCAGAGACAGCTGGGAAAGGACAGGCTATTCAGAGGGACTCCCGCAACCTTATTTATCTTGCTAATAGCCGGGGATGATGGCCCTGTAGCAATATGGCCCGGGTGGGGTATGGTTCACATATCAGAATGATGCACGTGTGAGGAACACTGTCACATAAATGTACTCAGATCTGGACATAAGAGCCTCTAATGGTGGGGTGGGAGGGTGAAGGAGGCAAGATAGCCATTCAATGTTATCCAATCCAAAACCATTTTGTTATCATGTGAGTACTATAAACAATACGACATAAATCGCGTGGCTGAGGCAGGCTGTGGCCTCAGTGCCGTTTCCAGGACTCGGCTCTAAGGCCAACATTTAAACTCCCGCCAAGTTAGGTACCTCTCACCTGAGTGGCTGTAATAATATTATTAGGATGACTTTTATCCTGTTGGAATCTGTGTTTTAAGTAAATTATTGGAGACCTCATTATTTTTACTGTTAATAGTAAAAACTGACTTGCAATTCACCTTGGAATTGATGCAACATGCCAGTGGGCCACGACGGCCACCGCATTTCATTAGGATCTTTCATTTAAACACACACAGATACACAAAACCAGCCAGAAGCCCCAGAGCCGAAGCCCATCTCAGCTGGACAAGATGAAGCCATTTGAACTCAGAGGCCATTTGAACCCAAAAGTGGATGGAGGAGCTTTCCAATTAACTCTCATGCTGGCCAACACACATGCGATCCCCTCTCCCTGCACCCGTGGGGGGCTGCGCAGGGTATAAATTGAACCCAAATTGGAAGGAAGTGAGGTTGATGGGGTGCTGAGAAAAGCGCCGTGGTTAGGTTCCTCTGGGCCTCCTCGGGGCACTCTGATGGTTTTCGTCTTCAAATCCTGGTGACTCTCTTTCCTGAAGCGGCAAAATTACAGGTAATTGCTTTGGGGAAAAGCCCAATAGGAGGTAGCTTCTCCTCAGACCAAATTTTTTTTAATTCTCAATAAACAGAGTAATCATATCTTTGCATTGGGGAGGCCCTTGTCCACGGTTCCTTGGACTTAAAAATGCTCTCCATTTGCACCCGGCTCCTTCTATCTCATCTCTGGCTCAGGTGTTATAATTTGTTTCCAGCTATGAAACACATCACCCCTTACTTGGCTGGAAACAATATCTGTTTATGAATTGGGTTTCCCAGGGTCAGGAGTCGGGCTGGCTCAGCTGGGACCTCTGCTCAGGGCTCCATGCGGCTGCAGTCAGGGTATGGACCAGGTCGTGTTCTCATCAGAAAGCCAGACAAGGGAAGAATCCACTTTCGAGTTCACTGAGGTTGCTGGTGGAACTCATCTCTTTACAGCTGTAGACTGAGGTCCTGTCTTCCTGTTGGCTGTCAGCCAGGATTGCTGCTTTCGCGACTGGAGTCTCAGGCCACATGACCCTCTGCACCCTGTGACAGTTGGCAGGACAGCCTCTCTGGCCTCAGGGGAAGGCTGTGCCACCTTTTAAAGGGGTTCCAGCTGATTATGTCACACCCACCCAAGATAGTCTTCCTATGATTAACTTAAAATCAACGGATTTTGGACCTCAGTGACACCTGTGAAATCCCTTCACCCTGCTGAATACCATAACCTAGTCACAGCAGCGACATCTGTTATCTTTGCCTTGTACTGTAACCAGGATAGGAGATGGTGGGGCCCAGCATTTCTTCCTTCAGGAAAACTTCTTTGGTGTCCGGAGGTTGGAGTAGTGTCTACCCCCTCTCTGGCCTGTTTATGAAATATTTTATTTATGCATCGGATTCCCACACTGGAACATGAGCTCATCAAAGACCAGGAGGATGTTTTATTTCTGAATTCCAGAGACTGAACGCAGAGGCTCCATGAATACTTATCCAGTGGAATTGGATGGGAACCATACATGTAAGCCTTTTGTCTTGGCCAGGCATGGTTGACACCTGACTGTGTGGCCCTCCCCCACTCAGTGCCCTTGGTGGACATCACTGGTTGCTCACGGTATCCCTGACTCCCTCCCTGCGCCAGGGTGACCTGCGGGTCCTGCTCAGGGCAGAGTTGTAGGCAGCACTAACACACTGGAGGCAGTGTGAGAGATGAAACCCTATTCTTGGTACACCAGACACACAGATTGATGCCTCCTTACCTTGCTTTCCTCTCCCTGATTTCCAACCCTCACCTCTAGTTCCTGAGTGAGGACACACTGTCCCTCTTCTGTGAGGCACGTGGACCTTGACTCAGCCGCCTGGCTTCACCTTTGCCCACTCCTCCAGCCCCAGCTGCAGCCACAGGACCTCAGAAACCTGCTCCTGCCCAGCCCAAGCCCAGCCAGTTCTCCCGCTGGAGCCCAGGATGTGGGCCTCCTCCCTCTGGGGTAGGAACCAGATTAACAAGGTAGTCAAGTGGGAAAACAGCCTGACCCAGCCTCATGAGGGAGGCTCACTACCAAAGCATCGTGTGTGAGAAGTCCCATGGCTCCCAGTGTGTCACCACCTGATGGAGAGCCAGCCATTCAGTGAGGACAGGCACTGTGACACAACCTCCTGATTGCTTGGTCCTTACTGGACTGAGCCAGGGGAGAAATATGGGCATCATATCAGACACTGTGGCCCTTTTACAGCTGTTGACAATGTTCAGCGCTGTCTCGAGGCCTCAGTCTGCTCATCTGACCAATGGGGCTACCCAACCCATGAACTCTGCTATTTAGAAGCCTGAGAGGAGCAGCTAAGGAACAGATGGCTAGAGAGGGCACAGTGAACACCAAGGGATTGATCAGCTCGCTTCAGATGGGTAAGATCACCAACCCTGCCAGCCTCCTTCCTCTTAGAATTCAAGCAGTCCTCTCAGGCCGGTTAGGCTCATTTCTTGTTTTCCAGGAGACAGCAGCTCTTTGGGGTCTTGGACTTTGCATTGCACAGCTCGTCACTCTGCTTGGAAACATGGTCTTCAGTCGTCCCTTATCAAGGAGGAGCTGTCAGGATAATTTAGAGCTCAGACAGGAGAAGCACTTTGGGAGGGGGGCAGTTTCCAGAGGACACAGTGGGGAAGGCTGGAGATTGTGGTGAGGCCTATAGACAGGCAGCTAGTGATGGATGGAGACGGGAGAGGTGGGCTGGGGGAGAGCCATTCATCTTCATGCACACTGTGGGAGGGGCTGTGGGAGGTCGGAAACTCGCTTGGGACTGAGCCAGGAGTTATGGGCTGGCTTTTACCTACCTAGACAACCACAGGTGCCATCTTCTGCCTTAAGGAGAAAGTCTGACCTTCGTATGCTTGAGCACCACGCCTTGCCGCTCAGAGAAAGACTGTGATGCCCTGGAGAAAGCAGAGGTGAGCTGTGTTCCTGCTCTGATATGACAGCTCCACTCATATTTATTATATGCCCTAGACTTCCACAGAGTGCCTGCTTCCTAGCAGGATCCAGCTGGTGTACATCTTTCCAACTTGATACAGTTGGAAGCGAGACAGGCTTCCCAAGAGACATCGGTGTTCCCGACTTGGACCGATTTGTTCTTCCTGTGAAATATGATTCTGGACATCTTTTCAACAATTAAAAAAAGAGACATGAATATAATCTCCTCAATTTTAAGACATGTTTTTCCCCTGGAACCATTGGGACCAGATACTTCCTGTCAAAACCTGAATCTAGAAAACATAATGACCAATTTAGCAGGCAATTATACATTTATTATATTCGTTGTAGCTTGACATGTCAGTATTTCATGGCCTTCTGCAAAGAGGAACTGTCATTTGTAGCTGCTCCACTACCTAGGAACATTTTAAAAAGTGGTTTCTTGTAGCATTTGAAAAGCTGCCCCTGCCTTGTCCTGGGCACCGAGAGGTTGCCGTTTCGATTCCCAGTCAGGGCACATGTCTGGGCTGTGGGCTCGATCCCCGGTAAGGTATCCCTCTCGATCTCCGTTCCTCTCTCTAAAATCAACAAAAACATATTTTTTTAAAAAAAGAAAAGAAAAACCAGATCTGTAGTAAGCCACTCTGAAGAGGAGCTCCGGGAGGGGCAGGGCTGAGGAGGAGAGGTGGGCTCCTGAGATCCACGGCAGCCACCAGCTTGGCACCTTCTCTGACATCCCTGCATTTTCTGGAGATCCGGGCCAGCATTTTGCTTTTGGAGATGCCAAGCTGTAGAGTTTGTAAGCCAGGTTAGTCTAGCCTAGAGCCTTTTTAATGGTAGACTCTTAGAAGGTTATAAGCAGAAAGGGTGGAAAAGTATTAGCAGAAGCATCCTGAAAGCAATTAGTTAGATGGGTGGAAAGAAGTAAAAGTCTGTATGCGAATGACTGAGTATTTAAATATTTTTTCCATCAGGATGACTGTTATGGATTGAATTGTATCACCCTGTTTTGTATCGGTCTCAGCCTATCAATAACCAATGTTGTGGTTGGACCCTGAGGTTCCTCACCCCTGTTCTAGACCATGAAACAATAAATGTCTCTTGTTTGAGCCACCCAGTTTGTGGTTCTTTGTAACTGCAGCCCTAGCAAACTCGTACACTGACTATCAAATCTCTTGCTGGGGATGGGAGCTCTGGGGAGACATTCAAGGGCTTCAGCTTGCTGCATGGTTTACTCCACCACTCTAGTATTGGGAATCCCTGTTTCCCAAAGTTAAATCTCCTGAGAATAACCTTGACAGGTTACTGAGGCTGGAAACTGGCTGTGATTAGAACACTTAGGGGTATGTCTTTTTTTAAAATATCCTAAGCAAGGCATACTTAACTCCTAATTCCACTTCTTGATTAAGCATTAAAGGTTCCCACTGGCTCAGCAGAACATGGAGTTATCTGTTGTTAACTTGCAATCATGCTAAATTCATAAATTTAATTTGGTTCTGGCATTAGGCCAGGAGCAAATGCAAGAGATTAACTTTTTCGAACTATCGGGGCTGAAAATGAAAATTATTCTGTTATTGTTTTTTTAATTGATTGATTTAATTCGGTTTCCAGAGGCCACACATGGCTCTCTTGCATATGGCAGAAAGAATAGGAAGTGGGAGGTGCCTATCCGCTTCCAGCTGCTGAGGGCAGCAATTCAATCGTGGAAGGTGTCGCTGAGTCGATCATGTGTCAGGGTGGAATCACAGAGTTCTACAGGGGTCTCCTTGTATGCACGCCACCTTTTATGGATGAGAAAGTGAGAGACAGTTCTCAGAATCTGCTCATCATTAAAAGGCTGTGTCAGAAGGCCTTCCAGGATCTCTCCACCCCTGTGCCTCACAGCCATTTTTCTCTATCTGGAATCCTGTTGGCTCCCTTCTTTTTGTTTTTGTCACTGTCATCTGTCATTCTAGCAAGAATACTATCTCCATGAGGGGCAGGCTCGTGGCTCTACTTGCTGCTGCACCCCAGGACCACAGAGCCTGGTACCAAGTAGGCCCTCAAGAAATCCATGCTGAACGAATGCATGGATTCGTTAATGAATGAAGGACTGAAGTAATGCCCGTGAAAGTCGTTGGGATGCCAAGGGAGTTAATGAATTGTGCATACTGTCTTCTCTTCTTTTACTTTTGAAAGTGGATTTGCATGTTTGGGTTGATCACCTGTAGGGAAATAAAAGGGCCAGGCATGGTTGTGAGAGATGCTGGGTCAGTGCCAGCGAGAGGCCTGAAGTCTCTGCATGAATATTTCCCATTCCTCCTATTGCAGGAGATAGTCCAGGCTCATATGTAACTGAAATATGTGTTGTTTCTGTACCACCGTGTCCAGGATGTTTCTAGAAAGGCTCATTGCACAGATATTATTTAACAGAAGTAATACATGTCTGACCCCTGAACACACATTCTTCCTGAAACATGAACACGTTAAACCCAGAGCAAGCTCAGATGTAGACAAGAAGTGCGGCCCTGAGGGACTGGCCAGCTCTGCTTTTGTCTAGCTGTCAGACTCTGAGCAAGTTACCTAATTTCTCAGGGCCTCAGTTTCCCCATTTGATAAAGAGAGAAACTTATTTACCCCACCCATCTCCCAAGGTGGTTGGGAGTCATAAGGGAGGGTTTTATGAAGCTAAGAGCAGCCCCTGGGGTGCCTACTGGCCCCGTACCCCCTTGGATGTGGGCACTGTCATCTGTTGCCAGGTCTGTAGGACCAGGTAGGTGCAGCTGCTCCTGTGTGCTGGGACAGGGATCAGCAGTCCTGATGGAAAATCAGTCTCTTTCTGCAAAGGAGAGTCAAATGGGCTCTGGCAGCGGTGTTGTGATTTGCTGTGGGCTGGGTGTCAGGCGCTGCAGTAAAGTCCCACTGTCCCTCTGTCCAACTTTGGGCCAATCCCTTCCCTGTCCTGGGCCGTGACACCCTCCACTCCACAATGTGTGTGTTTTTAAGGAGTAAACTAAGCACCATAGCCCATAACTTGGAGCCCTTAATGAAAACTTCTCCATCCCCAGGGAATAGATATAAACCCAAACAAGCAAAACTGAGATGCTCTGAAACTCAGCCGTGGAGCCCAGCCAGGAACCCTTCATAAGAGTGTTTCTAAGGACCTCCAAACTCAGAGTTTATGCTCCTTTAGAACAAACTCAGGTGGAGCTAACCACAGGGTCACCCCTGAGCTCAAGGGCAGGCATGTCCCTTGGGAATTCAGAGACCAGGGTATCCCGCACTTTTCACATTCCCGCAGCTCACCACAGCCCGCCCGGAGACGTGATGGAAGGGGGCTCAGACCCTTCCCTCTAAGGAAGCCAGACTTGCTTATGTGCTCTTTCAACTGCACCACGTTGGGCCAGCAGAGGGCAGAAGAGAGCAGCATTGCTCTGTTTCCCAGGCCCTCCGCGGGAAGGCACCAGTGGCGTGGGTGGCACCGGCCAAGCAGTATCATCCGCCCATTCACCGGTTTTCTCAATAATTTATTTTTCAAGTTACAGGTTTTTCGAACTCGACCAAGTCCCTCCATCTCTGAGCCTTTGTTTCTATACCAGTGCAATGAAGAGAAAGGATTTGCCTCACAGTGATACGAGGTTTCATACGCTTCTCTTTAGCAGTTTCTGGCACAGAGCAAGTCCGCAAAATAGTAGCCACTACTATCACCATTATTAATTCACACAGCCGTTCATTCGTTCAGTCATTTCAATTCGCCAAACATTTATTCATCTAGTATGTGTTATGTAAAATATACTGCCCTAGGCCCTGGCCGGGTGGCTCGGTTGGTTGGAGCTTTGTCCCGTACAACGAAAGGGTGCCCGTTCTACTCCCAGGCAGGGCACATGCCTATGTTGTGGGTTCAATCCCCAGTCAGGGCGCATACAGGAGGCAACTGATAGATGTTTCTCTCTCTCTCTCTCTCCTTCTCTCTAAAAATCAATAAACATATCCTCAGGGGAAGATGAAAAATAAATACTGTCCTAGGGGCTAGGATGGTGGGGACGAGTTTCAAAGATGACTCAGATAAGGTCTCCCAAGACAGCGAGAGAAAACATTGCGAAGTAACCGCTATGAGGAACGATGAGGGGGGGTCCCTGCTGGTGGGAGACATGCAGGGCACCTTCTTGAAATGCTGAGCTTCTGAAAGAAATAGCTTATTGAAAACACAGATGCACATGCCTCAGCCCAGATGCACAGAAGCCCCTTCTCCGAGGATGGGGCTGGTTTGTTTGCACCTTTACAAAGCTTCTCCAGTGATTCTGCCAATAAACTAAGTTTAAGAATCCATTTAGTTGGACACTGGAATATGCATAGGATTTAATCCCCCGTGGAAAGCTTGCTGTTGCTGTGCGTGCAGGGGATGGGGTCACAACTGTAGAGGCTCCAAGTGAAAAGGCATCAGCCCTAACGTGGGAATCGTCTCCACTTCCTCTGTGGCATGTGCTCCTGGAGCTTTTGCTTGAATATTGCTCCTTTGCTTTGAACCTCAGTTTCCCCATCTTTAAGAAAGAGGGTGGAATGGGGTGATCTTCAGATGCCTGTCATCACCAATGTTATATGATTTCATGTGGACATCACTGCTCTGGAAGGCAGCCTGCTGGATGAGATAGCAGAACTTCAGGAGGAATCAGCGACATGCCTCCCCAGTGCCCTGACCCCCAGAGAAAGCCCAAGCCTTTTCCTCTTTGGATGTAGGCCTCCTTTGTCAGTGTCCGGTGCACCAAAAGGTTGCAGGTTCAACTCCTGGTCAGGGCACTTACCTAGGTTTTGGATTTGGTCCCCGGTCAGGCCTCTTATGGGAGGCAACTGATTGATGTTTCTCTCTCACATCAATGTTACTCTCTGTCCCTTCTCTCTCTCTCAAACTCAATAAACAGATCCTCACACGAGGATTTAAAAAAATTGGAAAAATTGCTATGAAACAAAAAAAAAATTAGAGTCAACTCTACCTTGGCCCAAGTCAGTGCACTCTACCTGTGCTCAGCAGGCTGAGAACACCGCTCGACGGCTCCAAGTTTAGACCCAAACCTTGCACAGCTCCCAGGAAATGTTTAAGTGTAGACTTTATAAAAAAGCTAAAAGCTGAGGGCAGAAAATAAAGTAATAGCCACAGCACAAGTGAAATCCAGTTTTTAATATGGCGCTCTTTCTTGGTGGGAAAGGTACGCCCTGCCATAGGCCTGCGATGGAGCAGCCACACGCCCCTTCTCTCCTACACAGATGCTTGAGATTCAGGAAGCGGCTCAGATGGGAAAAGCCACCTGTCCGTGACTGTCCCAGTGGCCGCCAGCGTTAATGGGGTGTGCAAAACTGGCCTTCGGGGAAAAGATTTTTGAAAAATGACTGCCATGGGTTAAGAACCAGGTGGTTTGTTTTTTATGTGTGCAGTAGTGAGTCCCAGATCCTTCCTCTTATTTGGGAGATTTTTATTTTTAACTTTTCAACCCCCCAAATGAATGGGGGGGAGGAAGTGAACTAACGTGGTTCTAATTTGCAACAGGAGTGCAATTCTAATGGACTTCACATGGGGAGCAACACAAGTAATGATCACAGAAAGAAATTGGAATTGGTTAACAAGCAAATAAGATAGGAGGCCCCCAGCCTGACTTTTCTTTCATTAGCTTTTAGGGATGAGAATTTGAAAAGGCAGGCGGTTCCACTGATTAGGTTCCTAATAAAAGCATGAAGTGGTGGGTCCCACGGCTCAGGACCAGGACCAGGTGGTCATGGGCGGCACTGGGATCTAATTGGGACTCCCCTCCACCCCAAACCCAGCAGCATGGTTTGACTCATAGAGATGCGCTTATTAATTGAAGACATCCCAGGAGCTTTGGCTGCTCCCAGCTAGGTGCCCTCGTCATCTGAGCAACCTGTATCCTGGTGTTTCAGTGCCTCAAGACCTTAACAAATGGTGCTCAAATAGTACAGCAACATAATCTGCCTCTCGTCCTTGGTCCTCTCGTCCTTGCTCCCCCTCGGCTCTCCGCCGTAGAGACCGGCTTTCCTTGCTTCCATGTCTAGTGCCCGGTGGCTCACCACCCAGGGGACACGGCCACTGGGCGGTGCAGAGTTAAGACAGGCGAAGAAGTGCTTAGAGCTGACCCTGGAGCACAGTGCGCACCCCACGGGTGCTCGTCTCTGTCCCTCTCATTGTGGGGGTGGTTTTTCTGATTTTGCCCGCTGGGTGTGTGACTGTGTTGCTGGAGGGGAGAGGTGGTCAGCACAGTGTGCCATGTGAGGCTCAGAAAGGGGGTGAAGGAAGGCTTGGGGTGTGAGCGAATGTGACATAGTTTTGGAGCAGGAAGTGTGACAGTTTATATTCTAAAGAGCAGGGATGTCCGTGGGGTAACTGATGAAGGAGCTGTAGGGTGTCCCCAAAAATGTATACATACTTTGAATAATTATGAATTCCAATGGGTTAAAATCTAAAAATAAAGAAATGCCAATTGAGCTATCAGCTGTTAAAGTGTGTATACATTTTTGGGGGGACACCCTGTAATCAAGAGGCAAGGCCCCCTGCAGAATTTGGAGTTTTGTCTCACAGGTTCTTAAACCTTTTTGTGTCTTAAAAGGAATAAGGAATGTGAGGGGTCTAGGGTCAAAATCCAAAGAAACTTTTTCCAGGATTGACATTTTGAAGGAGTCTCATATGTTATCTTTAAGACCTGTTGAAGTTTGTGTTCTGGTCTGTAATAAAATCCAATATAAAACCAAAAATGATAGGACCCTAAGAAGATGCTCCTTACTTACCTGGGGGGGGGGGTTCCTGCCTTACACCCCTGGAACCTGCCTCCCCAGTGTGAGAAGCACCTCTGTAGGTGATGGAGGGACATGCGGACAGAGGTAGGCTTTGCTGTCTGTGTTTCAGAAAGATGGACTGGTGTGGACTGCTCCCTCTAACCCAAGAGGGAGCAAGCCAAGTGGCTGGGACACTAGTCCCAAAATAGCTGCAGGCCTTCATGGCCAGATTGAAGGGGGTGGCAGGGCAGGAGCCCAGGATGGCACTGCCCCAACGGTCTCTAGTAAGAGACAGAAGTCAGCCAGGTGAGCGAAGGTCGTTGGGTTGGTCGAAGATGGATGAGTGGAAGGATGTTTCAGGCAGAAGGGAGAGCAAATAGAAAAGCCCAACGCACCCGAAAGTGCGGGGAGTGTTGTGAAATCTGCAGGTGCTTCCCCGTGGCTGGAGTGGAGCGAGGTGGGCGCATGGGGCTCCCGGAGGGATTTGTCCTGATGGAAGTTCAGTGCCCCCCTGGGCTGGGGAGCCGCAGGGGCGGCATTGCTGGGCAGGTCCGCTGGGCTGGGCACTAGGGGGTGGATGCACCCGCTGAGGGCCACAGGGAGATCCGGCAGCCACCGATGGGCAAGCAGTTGACCTCTTATTGGTATGTTTAGAGGCTGGCTGAGTCTGATGACAAGTTTAGGGGGAGGGCAGAGATCACCTTTGTTGAGCCAGTCACTGTCCTGAGAACATTATAGGAGTTTTCTCCTTGGACTGTCATGACAACCTGGCAAGTTACACATTGTCTAGATGGTCCGTGCTAGGAAATGAGGTTCAGAAATGTTAAATAACTTCCCCACGGTGGTTTGGAAAGAGCCTGGATTCTTGGCGAGGTTTGTTCAAGTTCAAAGCCACGGGAGGATGCCTTCCACCCCCACTTCCCTTGAGATCTTGACTATTTAATTCTGCCTCCTTCATTTATTGTGTAATTAGGTGGAGAAAAATTTATTCACCAGAATTCCTCCCGGGGCGTCACCACCGAACTCGCCTGGAGAATGTACTTGGATAAGCTGTTTGGGGGTGGAAGGTGAGGGGAGATCCTGAGGGCATTTTCAAATGACAAAAGATGGTCTCCTGACTGCGGTGCCAGAGTCCAGCCACCTCCTGGCTTTGCGTTTGAACGGCGGTTGTCCTTAAAGACTGTTCATTTGCTCACCACCTGGTCTCAGGATCTCCTGTAGCCTCAGGTAGAAATGCCAGCTCTGAAGAACCTGAACCCTGGCCCTGAGCACTTGGACAATGCCAGCCTGTGGCTCATTCATTCAACAAGGGCATGCCACTCATGCCCAGCTGGGCATTTCTCTGTGCCAGGTGATAAGAGTCACTGTTTACTCTCTCTGGCTTTCATCATAGCGCCTTTATCCACAGACTTTGAACAAGACACCCCTATCAGCACATAATGTTGAACACACCTCCCCATATATATATATGTATTTAATTTATAACTGAATGTATAATATAAATGATATACAATTGGCCACTTTTATGGACTGAATGTTTGCATCCTTCCAAAATTCATATATTGAAGCCCCAATTCCCAATGTGATGGGATTAGGAGGTGGGATTAGGTACTGAGGCTGGAGCCCTCATAGTGGGATTAGTGCTTTTATATAGAGACAGGGGACAGGTGGTCTCTGTCTTGACCAGGTGAAGACATAGCATAAAGGCAGCCCTCCAGGAACCGGGAAGCGGGCCCTGACCAGATACCGAACCTGTCAGCACCTTGACCTTGGACTTCCCAGACCCCAGAACTGTGAGCAATAAATGTTTACTGTTTAAGCCACCCAGTCTGTGGTATTTTGTAATAATAGCCCGAACCGAGACAACCACTGTTCCAGTGGTTTATGAAAATAATAAAATGTGCACAAAATAGAAATGCTGAAATAATGAGGAGTAGGTGGAATAAACACAATTTTTAGCAAAACATCGTGTGTGATACTGGATGTGCTTACATATCTCACCTAGTCCTTTTGGCAATTGCAAACCTATGGGCTGACTCCTTTTCAGACCCAATCAGACCAAGTTGCTTTTAGCCTAGAAATCTGGCCGACCGCAAGCTCTCGCTGGGAGGACCCTGGCGCTCACGTCGTTAGCATCCTTTTCAAACCAGGGTTTTCCCCCAGGAATTTTTTGAAGCTCATTGTCCATTTTGCAAGGGTTGGTTTAGTTAAAACTCAACACTGCACTGTGAAAATTCTCTTAGCTGGGCCTACAGGAACAGCCTATCACAGCATGTGTGCAAGGGAAGGGGCCGTGGCTATGTCCACTCTCCACTGTCCACTGCTTGGACACTTTCTCACCTTTCTCTGGACCCTCGAGGACCCTCGTGACGCATGGCTACCTGACACCGGGCTGAGTCAGGGTGTCGATATGTGTATGAAATATGAGCAGGGCTCAGTTCATATTTTTAGATAAAAGTAAAGATCAGCAGAAGTTCTAATTTTATCTTCTCAGCACTCCCTGGATCACCTTGTAGACCCTATTTTGGAACGACCCATCTGCTGAGTGGGGAATATCCATATGAGCCACAGAATCACCCAGTGAATATGTGTCAACTTTGAAGTGCGCGATGAAGAAAAATCCAGTCCCTGAGAGAGAGTGTAGAACAGGAGGCCTTAACTTGGTCCACGTGACCCGGGACCTCTTCCTGGAGAGGGCCAACCGAGATGAGCTCCAAAGGCAGAAAGCAGTTTCCCCGATGAAGGGACAGAGAAGAGACGTCCAGATAGAGGGAACAGCGTTGGCAAAGGCCCTGAGGTCTGAGGAAGTAGAATCCATGAGGGGCACCGCACAGAGGCTGGTGTGGCCGGCCCACAGAAGGCGAGGGGGACAGTGGCATGAGATAAACCCTCACATCTCTTAGACACTGGGGACCCCGACAGGACACATTTCAAAGGAGGTGCTGAGAAAATACCCTGGGGATGAAAAGAGGCTGAGAGGTGGATGTCAGGAACAGTAATGGTGAGAATGAATTGCTCGCTTGGTCATGGGGTGACGAGAAGAGGGCTGGAGCTGCTGGTGGCGGGTGGGGCCCCTGCGACGGTGAGGATGGCTGTCCTGAGCCCATTGAGATTCAGCCAAGAACATCCCAGAGACAAGAGAGATGAATAATGACCCTGAGCAGTGAAGTGTGCAGGGAAGGGCCAAGGAACCATTGACAACAATCACGGCTGCCGATAAAAGCTCAGGCATGCCGTCCACTGGCCAGTCTTTCCCTGGCTTCGAAATTACAGTCTGTGTCCCCACGCCACCACTGCCCCGTTAAATTATACATTCATTTCCTCGCCGCTTGGTACAGTTCAGCTCAGCTCTGTCCAGAACCTCCAGGCACAGAGAAGACTTTCAAAGTGAAATGTAAATTGTCTTGTAACCTGCATTTAATGAATGCCACCTTACACTTAAGATCTAAAAAGAAGACTCTACAAACACCCGTTAGCATGCACACACATCTTGCAGAGACTGAAGGGAGGAAAAAAGAAAGTGAATGACATCATCAGCCTCAGTTACATTCAATGAGCAAAAGATATTTCTTTACTTTGAGTAAATATCTTAGGGTCCACTGGAAGCTGTTTACAAAGTTCATACCGAGAAACAAATATTTACTCTGGGAAATTTGTGTGTTCTTGGGAGGCAGCATTGCGTGCGCTGAAAGAGCAAGGGTTTGGGAATGAGACCCAAGTTTGAATCTGGGGTCGCAGCTACCTGCCATGTGAACCTGGGAAGCTTGCTTAAGCCCTCAAAGCCTTAATTTCCTCATTTTCTAAATGCAGGATGTATATTTACCTCGAAGACTTCCTATACAGATTGAAAGAGAGAGTGAACGTTAAGCGACTGGTGCCTGGTGCATACTGGGGTCCCCATCGGGTATGTGCACGTACAGCCACGTGCCTGTGCAAAGCTGGTCCATGACGTCATCTAAGGGGAGTTTGCAAAGAGCTTACAGTTGGCAGGTCTGCACCATTTAAATTTCACTACTAGCCCAGAACCAATATTAACCCTTTTGAAAATCTGGAACGTTTTTTCAACTTCCCAACTGTGCTATTTTTATGACCTACTTGGTATGTGACCTTGGCCAAGCCATTTAAAGACTTCTCATTGCATCTTGCATAGCCTTGGAAGTACCCTCCAATGCTAGGATGAAGAGAGAAAAGGAAGGAAGAAAGAGAGAGGAGGAAAGAAGGAAGGAAGGGGGGAGGGCTGAGGGGAAGGAGAGATGGAGAGAGGGAGGAAGAGAGGAAAGTGAGGGGGGCAATAATACTAAAATAGGAAGCACTTGACTAGAGCTCGCTCTTTGTCAGACCTTGCTCTAGATTCCCACTGCATCCATCCATTTAATTGAGGCGGGAACTGCTATCATCTCCATTTCACAAATGAGAGAACTGAGGCTCTTGCTTGCTGTGTGGCTTGAGGCAAGTTGCTTAGCTTCTCTGGGCCTCCGTTTCCTCACCTTTAAGCTAGGAATACTATAATATCCACCTTGCTAAGTTTTCTGGTGAAGGTTGAATGACAACACACACACACACACGCACACGCGTGCACACAAGGTCCTTGCTCTGTACGTCATATGTAGCAGGAAGTGTTATTTCTCAAGGAAGACTCGAGCAAGGATGGCCTCGGTCTCCTACCCCAATAGCCCTGGAGGGGAAGGAGTGCAGGGCTGAGTGGAGGAGAGAGCTTCAGAGATGGCAAGTGAGTCCTGGGGGGTGTGGGAGGAAGAGAGTAGTGAAGTCTAATTCTTGTAGGGTCCTGTGGGTCTTCGGAGACCTCCACCAGAGCCCTCTTCTCAGTGCCCACAGTGGGATGCACTGACTTTCATTTAGAACAACTCCAGGACTTGTTGCCACAGTGAAAATCAATCCAACGGTGTAACTGAGCTGCAAACAGGTTTTAACTTCCCATTCCTCAAAGTATTTCCAAATCAGTTCCCGCTTCTGTGCGATTGGAAGGCATAGAACTAAGCTCAGTAACAGTCCCCACAGCTCTCTAAAGAGCCCCTCAATTAAGCTTGAGCTCCTGGAGGAAGGACACTAGGCTAAAATCATGCCTGAGGCCATACAGCTTGGCTTGCAGTAGAAGGTGGATGCATTTAGTTACATGCTCTGTTTATATTTATTCTACAAAATTGGTAGCCCCAGGAGCCGGGCAGTAGGACAGCCCCAAGGGAGGTGGTAGAGTTTAAATCCAGGTTTTTTTAACTCATGGTCAAGTGCTTCTCCCACACTAGAGGAGCATCTCAGAGTTTGCCTCTTGAAGAAATTCATGCTCAGAAGTATAGGAACTATTTTCCAAACTCCAGGTTCCTACAATCAGTAGCTTGCTAGACATGAGCTCAAGTCAGCACAGGGCACTTGCTCTCAGAGGCTGGAGCTACCTAAGGTTTAGCACCAGCTGAATGAGAGGTCAAAGGAAAGGAAGGAGTGGTTGCATCTGAGAACAGAATGGGCAATGGGAGTGTGTGGGAGTTTAGCTTGGATCCGCTCATGGAGTCAAGTCAACAGGATCAGAGTATAGCTAGCAGAGTGTCCAGCTGGAAAATCTTGAGGAGACCAGGTAGTAAAGGCGGCCTAGTAAAGTGTCGGGATGGAGGCTGAGATCAAGCTGAAGGAGCCAGAGACGCAGTTCAAGGTGGCTCAAGCTCTGTGCGTCTCAGTGGGCTTGTTGGCTTGAAAGGGCCCTGCAACTCTCAGCCTGTGGCCGCCCAGGGAGGACGTCCAAGGACACAGAGTAAGATTGGGGGTCTTGAGTGTCAGGCAGAGCAACCTTATTGTAACAAAATGCCCCAGGGAGCCGCAGAAGGTAAAAGATGTGATGCAAATGTACCAGCCAAGTGGCCAGCCAGGGTCCCTCTGGTGTCCACACTGGGACCTCTGACATCATGCAGTACCTGCTCTCCCACCCACTTCTGAGCTTCAACTGAACTTGCCCCAGACCCTGTCGTCCTGCCTCTCATCAGACACTGGGCTCACACCACCTTCCAGAGACTAGCACATTGGAGGAACCCATATGGAAGCCCAGTCTTTGAGCAGCATTTATGAGCAGGACTAGCAGGTGCCGGTAAGGGTTGTGCAGGCTTCAGCCTGGGCCTCACTGCCACAGGGGTTGTCACTCTTGCTTCCCTGGACTGGCTTACTGTCCGAGGCAGAGGGCAGGTCTCCCAAGAGGCAGGAGCTAATTATATCCCTGAGGAGCTGTTAGAAGCAGATGGCCAAGCCCCACGCTTTCCCAGGGCTCCGATTAGCTCCAGCGCACCTCCCCGCATTCGGATCGTGCCCTTTATTAGATCACTGTTGGGTTCCAACTAAATTTAATTCAGCAACCGCTTCCCTGAACATCCTAGAGATGACAATTATGCAGGAGGCCTTTTCTAGAAACTGCCAAAGGTACCCGAGGCCACCAACTCAGGAGCTCTAAAAAACCGTGTTGCTCGTTTAACATGAGCTTTCTGGGGAGCTGGCCCAGAACCTCCTGCCAAATTCTTTGCAGAATCTTCCCTTCTTCCACTCCCCAAGCACCTCATTTAGTTAAGTGGTTTTGCCTCCTTTAGGTTGCTTTGTAATTGGGGTGATTACTCATTCCCAACACAAGACAGAATTGGGAGAACGAAGCTGGCTCGGGACCCCAAATACTGCGCCCTGCTCCCTGCTGAATCCCATGCCTTCTCTCGCTGTCTGAATGCCTGACTTCTCCCGAGGTTTGAGGAGCTGGCAGGGGCTCAGCCAGTCCCAGCCGCCTCATGGCCACTGCTCAGGAGTAACAGTTTCATTGTCATAATGGTGCCAGGCTTGGGAGGAGAGGCCGTGGGGACTTTGGCAGCCAGGAGGAAGACTGGGTGACCCTCAGCCTCACCAGGCTGTGCACTGCAGCCTGGACGGGGAGCTCTGTCCAGGGTCTTGCAGGCCAGCAGGGGTTATCTGTGATCATAAAGACGGTCTAGGACCCGCCGTGCCAGAGCACGTTATCAGTAAGCAGGGAAAATGTGACTTCCACTGTATTCTGCACAGATACAACCCCGGAGTTGTGCACGCAGCTTGCTTCATGTTAGGAGGCGGTTCACTTTGGTCCCACCCGACAGCCCTGGCTTAGCGAGCGCCCCATTTGCAGATCTGAGGCCCCAGGTAGTCACTTGGTGTGCCTGTCATTTATTTATTCAATGTATAGTTACTGAGCGCCTCCTATAAACCAGGCACGGTTGGAGGCGGTGGGGATGCCACAGTGAACAACAATGTCCCCATCTTTTAATGACCCTAGCGCGGGGTGAGGACCGGTCTGGCCAGGACAGCGCAGTGGAGTGAACCAGAAATGGCTCGAGCACATTGTAGCCCTGCCTGTGCTCAGAGAGACCGAGTGAGCTCCCAGCGTCGCACAGCTGGCAGAGGGCAGAGCTGGGAAACCAGTCCGTCCCTCAGAGCGGCACTCGGCTGCCACTAGATGGAGCCACCCGGACTCATCCTGGATGTTAACCCTCCGTCGGGCTCAGCGTCCGCTCACCAGCAGAAAGGAAGAAGAGGCAGTTAGAAAATACAGGGGCTTGTGATTCTCGATGGCGAGTGGTCTCACGCGCTGAGCCCAGAGATGACACCGTGAGGCCGCTCCCTGCTAGTGGCAGCAGGGTGTGGTGGCGGCTGTGCCCCTTCCCTCGGGACCAGGAGGCCAGCAGCAGTTGTTGGGTCAGGAAGGCGTCCGTGGCAGCAAAGCTGGGCTGCCCACGGCCGCCTTGATCAAAGTGGGGCATCCCTCGGCCCTCCGGCTAGGCAGCCAGCGAGCGCTCTGATCTAATTGGGCACTTCCAGGCCATTAAATAGATTGATCAATGACAATTATCTTTGGCTTTAATTTGGCTCCTTTTTCTGTCTGTCAGTCTCCAGGCTTTAGAGGTACTGAGAAGGGTACACACTTATATACGAGAGTGCACACACACACCCATGCACACGGAGCCCACCCCGAGCGTGTGCAACACTTGCGTGAGCTTGTGCACACGCGTGCGCGCGCACACACACACACACACACACACACACGGTGGGGCAGAGGCCATCAGAGTGAGTGGCCTGGACCCCAGGCCCTGCTGCTCGGCCCTCACCTTCAGGTCCCAGGCTTCTTTACGCTGCAGCTATGGTAGGAAGCGGAGAAGTTCGAGGCCTACGGGATGCTGAGTAGCCCTCTGCCTACTCTCGGTGTGGGGAGTGGGGTGGAATGGAGGCATTATATTGTACCTGAGGGGGCTCCATGGTCTCTTTTAATGCCCGTTTAATATATATGGAGGAGCCCAAAGGCCCATTTTCTGCCCATCTGAACAAGCACATAGAAAGCACCAATCATAGGACATCTCTTCTATGCCAAGCAGTGGACGTGGCCCTCCACACGCACCATCTCTTTCTATACTCCTGGCATCACCATAAGGCAGGGATTACTCCATTTTGCAGATTAGAAAACAGAGGTAGGACGGGGTTGTGGCCCCCAGGCACTCTCCCACCTAATCTTCCCGTGCCATTCAAGACTGCCCTCCACATGGTCAAAGGTGGTGGCTCAGGGGCTGTGGGCTCCATCCTCAATGCCATTTCCAAGCATGGGCCCCCACCAGGAACACTGTCCCTCTCCTGCCTGTGCATCACACGTACCTCATCCCCCAAGACTCAAAACACACCCACGAGGAGCCTCCTCTGACTCCCTCACACCTCTCTGCCCACTGCCTCACTCACCTTCGGCCCTCCCAGCACAGCTCCTGCTGGCCTCTCATCACCCTCCTCCCTACCTTGCTCTGTGACTCTGCTGTTTTCTTGCTGGTTGGTGATTATAAGCATTTTAAGGGCAGAAAACACACAGCCTCCTTCTCTGAGCCCCTCGTCTCTCCATGTAGACACTCAGCACTCAGAAGTTGTTACTGCAGGGCTGTCCCCTCACCAATAGTCCCAGCTCAGCTTGCCAAGGAAGCTGATTTCCCCTAGACCTGAATTTGTGGAAGATACATGTTTTTGTTTTTTTCTGTTTCCAGTGGAATTCAAGCAAAGCAAGATCTGGGCAAAGTCCTTTCATGCAAACCACAGAAGCAGAAGGGGGCAGCTGTCTCCAAGGCCCTCTTCTGCCCCTGATGGTATCTCCACTCCTATTGCCCCAGGAGCACTGTCCCCGCCATGTCTAAGTTCCTTCCACTCTCTCCCATTATAGGACATATAGGAGGTACAGGGGGAAGGCTGGGGAGGGGGTGATGTTTTCTCTTGCCTTTTCCGTCTTTCCCTCCATTCCAAGCTCACCTTCACCGCCACACTAGCCTCTGGGGATCTGGCCAATGGATGGAGTGTCTCTTCCTTACCTTGCCTAAGGTCATTTCTGAGCACCTGCAATCCTTTCTTTATCCGAGTCTTATAATTTGCAACACACACACCTCTTATCTTCACTCTGTTTCTGGCTTCCGAGAACTCCAAGCCTTGGCTGTTAAAATCTTTCGTGCTGCTTGGGATCCCTGTTCCTGGTCAGAAGAACTGTCTTGGAAGAGAGTATTTCTTTAAAATCCGGGGTCCAAATCCCTGGTGAGCTAGAGGTCTGAGAGCAAAGCACCTAGGTGGGCAATGAAAGAACGAGAAAATTAATGCCACTGGTCTGACCCCGTGCAAATGGTGCGGGCTTCGGCATCAGGAGGATGCGGGTTTGAATCCCAGCTCTGCCACGCACTGTTCCTCACTGATGAGTTTGCTCAGCCTTCTCAAGCCTCAGATTTCTTGTCTACAAAGTGGGGATAGTAAAAACCTCATTGGTGTATTGTGAGAATTACAGATGCATAATAGAAACTGGCGGCATGAACCAGACACGTAATAAAATTACACAATTAATTGAGCAAGGCTGTCCTACTCCTGAGAGGACCGAGTTGCATTTTAACAATCAGGAATTAGAATAAGGTGTCCCTAAGGCCCAGTGGGGAGTCATCGCAGAGGGGGTGGCCACAAACAGTGCTTGTGGGTTAACTTTATCCAAACTCAACAGGAACTGGCTTGTGGAGTTCAGATGTCAGATATCAGGGGTCAGGTAAGGAGTAAAATCCTATCCAGGCAGCAGGACCTCCCGGTTCTTGGCTCAGGGCTTCAGAAAAGCTGGTCAAGAAACCTGGAAAATAGGATTTTCTGCTTCATAGGTTTACTGAGGCCTGAGGCACCAAGCAAGGGGTGATCTGGCCTGCTTTGTTTTAATGTTGCTTTCTGAGAAAATCAAAAAGGCGTGAGCCAAGGACTGTGACTCCTTCCAGAGTGGTCTCTGTCCTAAATGGAACCAATCATCCTGCACAGAAGGAGCGGGGAGACCAGCACTGTCCTGCTGCCCCCAGCGTCCCCTCCTATCACCTCTTCCTGCCAGTTTTGGGGGACGGAGTCCTGAACTAGGAACCCTGGGGGCTGAGTTCCAGATTTGCCGCTGACTTGCAGCATTACATGAGATGCAGTCGCTACACATCCTAAGATCCCATTTTCACCGTCAGATGGGAATATTTCCTCTGCCTCTACTGCAGGATTTTTAGGAGATGACAAGGGTGGGTACTGTAAAGGTAAACTGGAGCGCGTTGGCATTTGTAATTGTTAATCTGAGCATGCCCCCATTTGAATCAGGCAGCAGCAGCCCGAAAGTGGGTAGGGGTCCTCCACAGACAGGAGCCGAGGGAGACATTTTTAGACAAGATGGGAAACAAAGCAAGGAGATCATTTGGTTGGCTGTAGCTGAAGGGGTTGCATTATTTTAGAAAATCCAGATGGCTCTTCGTGATTGGTTGTCTTTAAGTTTCATTTTCTCAGATTGGAGTGCACTGAATTTGGCCTAGGTTTTGGTTTGCTTACGTGGGCTACAAGGTGCTGGAGCCACCTCACTCTAAGGGCCTCTGCATTTAATTACTTTAACAATGCTCTTTGCAAACCGAAAGGCCTGTAACACATTCAGTGGATTATAATATTTCACATAACTAGTTCTGAAAACCAAAGCAAAATAAAAATGATGATGATTATCCTTATGATCAATCTTTAAATTTTTTCCCTTTGTTCATCTACCTTCCACCTACCTTCTTACCTACCCATATGCCTATCTTCCAACCTCCTATCTTTTTAATTTTCTACCTTCCTACCTATCTATGTACCTACCTTCTCACATACCTGGCTGCTTTCCTTCCCTCCTTCCTTCCTCCCTTCCTCCCTTCCTCCCTTCCTCCCTTCCTCCCTTCCTCCCTTCCTCCCTTCCTCCCTTCCTCCCTTCCTCCCTTCCTCCCTCCCTTCCTCCCTTCCTCCCTTCCTCCCTTTCTCCCTTCCTTCCTTCCATTTACCTTCCTACGTATCTAGATAGAAATGTTTACGTATTTGCTGCAGCCAGTGGACACATGGCACGCAGTACAGTAGTCCCCACTCATCCTATCCATGATAAGTTCCAAGACCCCCTGGTGGATGCCTGAAACAAGGATAGTACTGAACCCTATATGTACGAAGTTCTTCCTATACATACATACCTATGATACACTTTAATTTATACATTAGGCACAGTAAGAGATTAACAACAATAACTAAGAATACAATAGAACAATTATAACAATATACTGTAATAAAAGTTATGTGAATGTGGTCTCTCTCTCTCAAAATATCTTAGTTTACTGTACTCACCTTTTCACTTCACAGAAGCACTTTACAGCTTCTCTCTGGCATGTAGGAATTGTCAGCATCACTACTCCTGCACTCTGGGGCCACTAGAAAGTAAAACAAGGGTGACTTGAACACTGGCACTGTGACACTACGACAGTCAATCTGAGAACCGAGGCGACTACTGAGGGACTAACAGGTGGGCGGTGTATACAGGGCAGAGACGGCAGGAAAAGGGCGATTCACTTCCCAGGTGGGTAAGAGCTTGACGGCGCAAGATCTCACGCTGCTTAGGACGGTGCACGATTTAAAACTCATGAAGTGCTTATTTCTGGAATTTCCCATTTAATATTTTCAGACCACGATGGACCGCAGGAAACTGAAACCACAGACAGCTGGACCACAGAGAAGAGGGGGGACTGCCGTATTCTCTATAAAACCATGCTTGTTAATTTACAAATGTTGACAATGATAGGCAACAGATAGAAAGTGTCTGTTTATTAGAACTGTATGTATCTCTGAGCAATTACTTGTTTAATATTTTTGAAATTAAGCTTAGAATCTCCCAGCATTTAATAGTAAATTTACCTCCCCTAGTTTGAACACGATACAACTCATTGAAGTATTCTTGATGACTGAACGCATTTCCAAGGGTTAATGTATGTAATCGAAAGAGGGAGGTTATGCTTCTGTGAGCAATTCATCCAGTTAATCAAAGGTTTAAAAGTTGTAGGATGTGTATTATGGCTGAATCATGGGAAATAATCCTGAGAAATAATAGAAGAAATGCTAATGAAGTGTCAGAGGAGAGATCAAATAGACAATGCAACCAAATGAACATCTAGTCTGACAAAGAGCAACAAAGGACGCTGATAAAAGAGGAAGACAGTTGCAAATGAAAAGGAGGGAAACTGTGCAGGGCTGGTCAAGGTGTCAACAGGCTGTAACAATTAATGTTGGAGGAATAATACAGGAAAAATGCATCGCCATGGTGAGCTAGCAAAGCGGTTCATTGGAGCCACATGTTAACACACAGCATATGAGACTAATACAGTCATGTTGGAAAGGTGTAATTGGCCCACAGTCTGGGACATCTATGCTGTGATGAGAGTTACCCCCGAAGGCCAGAGAACCTGCCCCAGAGGAAAACTTAGCAATGGTGCTCTGTCAGTGGGGACCCACGTGTGGCTCTTACCTAAGTGCCTTCAGTGGACTCACAGAGTATTGGATCAGACATGAGTATAGATACATATATAGTCATAGACATATATATATAGTTAAATAAATAAGACAGGTTACAATTATATCCATAATTGTCAGGATCTTTACATCAACTGACGTCACATTGGGTACAACTTTTTTTTACTACTTTCAATAATAACAGATGCTGTTTATTGAGCGACTCTTAAATGTTATTTATATATATTACCGTTGTTACCATTTATGAGCACCTGCTGCCTGCAGGCCCTGGGCCGAAGCTTTCTACTCTTTATTTCTCAACTCTGCATGAGAGGAGCTCTGATCAGTGCTTTGTAGGTAGGAGAACTGAGACACTAATAATTTGAATAACATCTTCATGGTTAGTAAGTAAGGGAGCTGGTATAGAAACTCAGGTTTGTCTGATTCACAGTCCTTTGCCCTGTTCCCCCCCACTTCCTTAATCATGACCTTTTCCACCTGGCCCAGTAGCCCAAACATTATAAACCTCAGGTCCCCTCAATTCTTATTGAAAACTATTTTCTCACAGAGTTCCTGAACACCTTCCTCTGCTCCTGTCTTCATCCCTGCAGGCTGCTATAGCAGATCCCAGAGATTGGATGACTTAAGGAACAAACATGTATTTCTCACAGTTCTGGAGGCTGGAAGTCCAAGATTTAATGGACCACTCCCTGGTTCATAGACAGCCATCCTGCTGCTGTGTCCTCACATGGCAGAAGGGGTGAGAGAGCTTTCTGGACACTCCTTTATACAGGAGCAATCCCATCATGAGGCTCCACCCTGATCACCTAGTCATCTCGCAGAGGCCCCACCCCCTAAAACCATCATTACACTAAGGATTTCAACATATGAATTTGGGAAGGACACAAACATTCAATCCATAACAGTCTCCATGGCAGTGTTGGAAATAGCAGATGGAGACTGCTGTTTTCACCCTGAAGTTGACTAAATAGGTAGTAGTGACCAGCATTAAAACCAAACGAAAAGAAATAGACTAGAATAGCACATAGGAAATATCACGGGGTGTCATGTCATAAAGGTAAAAAGTAGTTATTCAGTCATGCATATTCCATATTTCACTCAATCAAAGTCATAATCTATTGGCAGACAGAAAATTTTATGTACCACTCAGAAAGAAAAAAACACTGCCAATTAATGGCGAGATGTCATAGTTTGAAAGATGCATCTACATTTCTGAGAGATTAAAATGTGAAAAAAATCTGTGTCTGAGAATGATGGAGTACAGTGTATGCATTTAATTACTGGATCACTATACTAAATGTATTTCCCACAGCCAAGGATTTTGAAAACCTCCATTCTTTGCGGTGGGGAAGGTGACTGGGGCATCTGCACAGTGGCTGGAGCTGCCAGGAGTGCCCAGTGTGACCAACCGATTAGTGTGCTCAGCCATGGATAGTCTGGGCTGAGTCCTGGCTGCAGGGTGCCCTGTTACCCACCCCTTGGACTGCATGCTCCAATGAGGCTCGAGGCGGTCCCCCCATGCCAGGGCCACGCGTTAATGGAGGTGCGTGGCACTTCAAGAGTGCGACTCCGAGGTGTTCTCTTCCCAGGTTCATGTTATACGGAGAGAAGGTCCTGACCGGAATGCATTAGGTAATTAATTGAGGCGTTTGGGAGAAAATCAAACTGGAATTGATATTTCCTAGGCAATCCTCACAAGGTTCAAGCTGGAGGCCGTAGGAGATAACTGAAGGGCCAGCCCAGGGTAATGCTGAGGAAATTCTGACTTCTGACAGGAAGGTCTGATGGGTGGGAAGTGCGGGGATAAAAGTGTTAGAACTACGGGTTCAAATTTGATGTCAGTCTGTATTTTTTATTTATTTAGCCAGTATTTACAGAGCACCCAGGAAGGTCAGGCATCGTGCTAAGGCTGCTGGAGATCACAGGTAGCATGCCAGATTAGAACTGACTTCTCAAGCTTGCTATCAGGGCGTCCCTACCTGGTTCCCCTCTTCTGCCTGCTCCAGTGCTGGGCCGGGTGTGCAGGGGCCCCTTACTGCAAGCTGAGACCTGTGTCAGCTCCCAAGCCACTCCTTACTGAGGCTGAGGTATATCAGAAAGTCCTTTGCCCCCTGCCTGGTAGAGTTTAGTATTAAGTCCCAAGTTTCATCATGTAGAGACCAGCTGGGCAGCTATCCCTGCTGGGGTCCTTCCTGTTGCCCCAAAAGCCCAAGTAACAGCACCGCCTGCTTCCTGCTTGAAATAGTTTACAGACCATAATAGTTTAAGGCTTCTGCTGTGAACCCCAATCACAGTATATCCAGTTGCTCTACCTAAGATCTTGTGCCCTCTAATAATAAACCGAGCTAAATTTATTGGCCCTGTCCTAAGATATGTGCAATCTTCTTAGAGCTCATTTAATCCCTTCCACAGTCCTGTGTGATAAGGCCGGTTATATGCTCATTTTACAGATGAAGATACTGAGGCCTACTCCATCTCCTGCCAGTCCTTTTGCACATACCACTTAACTGGTGCTAATGGCATTTCTGCCTGCCTTTTTTTTTTCAGTCCTTACCCAAAGATATTTTTTTCCATTGAGTTTTAGAGAGTGGAAGGAAGGGAAGGAAGGTGGAGAGAGAGAGAGAGAGAGAGAGAAACACCAATGTGAGAGAAACACATCAATTGGTTGCCTCCCACAAGTGCCCCAACCGGGGCTGTGGATCAAACCTGCAACCCAGGTACATGCCCTTGACCGGGAATTGAACCTGTGACTCTTCAGTATGTGGGCCGACCCTCTAACCACTTAGCACACTGGCCAGGGCTCTGGCTGGCTTTTTAACTATTCAAGTCCTGGATCCGCCACAGCTTGCTGTGTAGCCCTGAGTGAGTCCTTGGACTTCCTTGGATCCTGTTTCCTCATCTGTCAAACCCCTAAGGCTTTCCCAGCACCAGCATTCAGGAATCCACGAAGACAGAGAGCATTATTGTTCAGGGGTGTGAGCGTGTGTGTAGAGTAAGAACAGAGCTTGTGTTACATGCCGGAGATGCTGATGTCCTACAAAACAGCGGAGAGGTGTTTGGCTTCCCCCCCACACACACAATTTTTTAATGTGCTCATAATTCCTCTCTGAGCCCTGTCCATGTGCAGGTGCTGGGCAGAGGAATCCAAATCTCTATATGCTGGGCTGAACATGGGGCTAGAGGCAGGGAGATCCTGTGACAAATCCAGTGAGTCACTCTTTTTGTTGATGGGAAGAGCTGTCTTATAGGAAAAGGAAAGGGGACAAGAACATCCCTCCCTGTGGGGAAATAGGCAGCCCAGCTTGATCAGGCTTAATTTCAGCATGTAAAAAAAGTCGGCATGAAAAAGCGAGCTGCTCCATAGCCTAAGGAGGACTCCTTTCCCACGTGGACCGTATCGCCTGCTATTCCTTTAGCCAGGGACAGTTTTCATTTTCTGAAGTGTAATGTGCTGCAAGCCCAGAATGGAATGTGCCCCCTGAAAACCACATTCTGCAAGGGGTTTGCCTCATGGAGCTGCCCACTCTCAGCAGCCAAAACAGATTCTCACAGGCAGGTGAGGCCAACAGTCTCTTCACACAACAGGACCTACAGGGGCTCTATAAGATAAACAGGCATCCAGGGAGAAGGGCTGGCTCAGTCCTCCAGAATGGGAACTACGGACAATTCACTGTGTTAGCACGGACGCACCTAGCTACAGTGCACTCCCAGCACCGTTCAGCGGGGCCCCGAGTGGCCCTTGCAGCCTCTCTTCACTAAGAACTTGGTAAAACTCTCAACAGTGCAGCCGCTGGAAGAGTCTCAGCGCCAGCTCGGTCTGAGTTTCATCTCTGAGCTCTGTTGATCCTTGCGCGTGTCCCACATCATCGACAGCCCCTCCTCTGTGTGTGGGATTGGGGTGCAATCCAGGCAGATCATGGCGGGTTTTGTGGTTCCAAAGAAACAGAGTCTGGCAACCAAACAATAAAAGAACACGTTTCATATCTTGACTTATCTTTTGATGAAATGCAAAAGGTGGGTGCGCATTCTCGATGCAAGGAAAATCTCTTCAAAAGAAAATCTCATTCCTCGTCGCTCTTTTTAGATGTCCTGCACCCCCCCACTCTCCCCCTCAGTCCTCAGCCCCCATGGCCGCCTTTCTTTCTCTCTCTCACATGTCTGTTATGCAGATCTAACACCTCTCTGATCTCCTTAGCATTCTCTCCATTGCATCCCTTACCTGAAATCACCACAAGAAAAACAGACTGCCCAACTGGCGTGGCTCAGCGGTTGAGCAACGACCTAGGATCCAGGAGATCGGGGTTCGATTCCCGGTCAGGGCACATGCCCGGGTTGCAGGCTCGATCCCCACTCGGGGGCATGCAGGAGGCAGCCGATCAATGACTCTCTCATCATTGATGTTTCTCTCTCTCCCTCCCTCTCCCTTCCTCTCTCTGAAATCAATAAAGATATATTTTTTAAAAAAACAGACCAAGGTACGATCCAGCAAACAAAAAAATTTCTCCTGGCAGGGGTGGGGGGTCAGGAATCCTCATACGTGAGCCGTCTTTGTCCCCATTACAGTCACTGCCTTCCGTCCAGCCCTTTGTTACCACCGCAGACTGGTCGCCATCTCCGCTAATGCCATCGCTCAGAGGGCACTTTAAGTATAATCATTACCTATTGATTTTTTTTCCGGAGGTTTTACTCCCTCCAGCAAGCTCTGCCAAAAGCTGGCTGCTGGCTCCACGTGTGAAACGAGGGGGAGCTGTGCTCTGTGTGGCTCTTCCCTGAACCCGAGCTTCCTGTCCGCCCTCAGCACGGGGCCGAGGGGAGATTTTCCTGCCGCCCCTTTGCGTGGGAACAGCCAGTTCCTGGTGGGGATGTGACCTGAAAACGGGTCACCCCCTGGCACTTCCTGTGTCATGCCATCAACCAGCTCCCACCCCCGATGACGACCGAGGAGACACCTGCTCAGGGCAATTCCTTCCGGGGAATTTTGTGGTTAGTGATAAATTGGCTACTCAGGGCACCAGAGAGGGAACCTTTGGACTGAAAATCACCTGATGCGTATAGGATCAATGTCAGAGACTTAGAGCAGATTTTAAACAAGGTAAAAGAGCAAAAGGTTGACAAGGTGATGGGACGACAAGTTCTGGAAAAGGGCCCAGAAAAAAAACATGGCTTTGAAGACGAGCTGCCTGAAGTCACCAAGTTCTGAGCCAGGCAGCTCGAGGCAGGCCCCTGACTTAACTTTGTTTGATTTTAGTTAATTTCTATAGTTCTTATGCCCCTTTCCTAGATGACTACCACTCACAGACTCTGGTAACCACCCCTTTCATCCTCTTAGCCTGGGGAAGGGGGGCCGAGAAAGGAAGAGAGCAGTAAAGGGGGCATTGTCAAGGCTGTTAACCACTGGAACAACTGGAGCTCAGGCTTGCTGGGAGACTCTGGGAAGCATGCCCCAGAGTTTTTGTCACTGAGGGACAGGGAAGCTGGGAAGTACCCACTCACTGTCTATCCATCCTTGGCTGAGGGCGGTTCCAGGGCTCCTGATCCTCTGTTATTTTTTGTTTGTTCTGTGCAGAGATGAAATGTGCTTGTGTAGCAGGTGGGGTGGTAGGGCAACCCTTAGGCAGTCCCAAACATTCTCAGCAGCCGAATGAGGGTGGGCCACAGGCATGATCTGCTGCACCCATCTCCCTATTGAACTATGACTCTTAGAGCATTGGTCCTAGGCCCCAACACTGTGTTGAGTACCACGTGTCTCAATAAATGCTGAATAAATGTGAATGTGTGCATGCAAGATGGGCATGCTTGCATGCAAATAGTGTGCGTGTGCAGCTCTTCCCTCCACCCAGCATCCTTGGCTCTTTGGCAGACAGCACTCATCAATCAAAGCTTCTTAGTGATGCTGACAAAGGCTCTTAATAGCCACTAGTGTGGGAAGTGACAAGACCACTTATCAGCCCAAACTTCTTTCATTGGAATCTGTGAACAAAGACCTGTGGAAAAAAAATGCCTTCCTAACTACCCCAGCAAAAATGTCTTCGATGCAAGTCCTTCTTGAGCCTAAAGATATTCTTCCCGGCCCCTCTTCTCTGCCTCTTCTCTCCAAACCCACCCTTTACATGTGGAAGTGAGGTGGAGCGGGGGGCCGTGGAGGTGGCCGCAGGGGCTAGCGGGAGGCCAGCTGCAAAAGAAAAAGAAATGGGCAGAGCTGGGGGATAGAGACCTAGGTGCTGAGCTGCCTGCAGAGAAAGGGCACATCAGGTGCCAGCTTGTTGCTTTGGGGGGCTCAGTGGGGAACAGACAGATAGACTGAGGGTGGATAGACAGTTGAGGAAAAGCCTGTTCCTTGCTGCCCCAGGCAGCTTTTAATTGGTGGTCCAGCTCCCGCTTCTATTTGTGCATCCTTTAGCCTCTAGCGCCAAGAAAAAAAAGAGAGCTTGGAAAAAGAGCTTGAGTAGAGGCAGGCAGAGCAGAAGGGAGAGGAGGGGGAGGAGAGAGGGAGGAAGAAGAGGAGGGGGGGGAGGGAGAAGATGAAGAGAGGGAGGAAGAGGCTGCAGAGGCAGAGAGAGAGCAGGTTTGCAAGTTCAGAAAGATCTGTGGTCAGCCTGCTGGAGGGGCTGGAGCTGCACCTGCCTCTTTTCTCTCTCTCGAAGCTGGAGAGAATTGGACAGGTGTGTGGTGTGTATGTGTGTGTGCGCACGTGTGTGCCTGTGTGCGCATGCATGCACCGTGTGCTATTGCCGTGTGCTGCGGCTTTGTGAGCATGGGGTTCGAGCTGTTGTGAGTTGTTTGTCCTGGTCATGTGTTGCATTGGTGTGCACCTGTGTACACTCGTATGGATGTGCGTCTGTGGGCTGCGTGTGTGTATCTGGGCACAGGCCTTGAGACCAATTTGTTCCCTAGAAAGGAGAAAACTGAGTGAGGAGAAATGGTCAGTTAACATCCTCTCAGCTGCAGAAAGCAGCCCAGAAAGATGTTCCCCAAAATCAGGGCAGCCTTACGGGGACGGACGAAGGAGCAGTAGGCATCTTCCCAAGCTTGTCTTCCCAAGCTTGTCACCAGCTCCTGAGCCTGCCAGGGTGGTTCTGTTAGCTTTCTAGGACAAGGAGTCCTAATACTGAGGACTGGGGCAGATGGCCTGACACATGGTAGGTTAATGAGAGGGACTGGAGGCAGCTCTTTTTCCCCATGAGGCTCCTCATGCTGCCTGAGGGGGTGATCATTTCTCTTTCAAATCAAGGATATCCTTACAAACTTTATAGCATTTCAAGAAATGCACAACTTACAACATGAAATTATCCCATGCTCCTGTTAGCATTTTGATGTCTTTCCCTCCACATGTTTTCTTTGCATTATTAGCATTTGGGGTATATGTGGATATGCCTGTATGAACATGATGTATCTGCATACGTTCACATGTACACATGCCGTTATCACTTCTTATAAAAATGAAGTAATATGGTTCTGCAGAACCATATTCTTGCTTGCTTCTCTAAATAGCATTCTGTGAAAGCCAGCTCCTGTCGATTGAAATAAAATTGCATTAGTCATTGAAACAGCTCGATACTACTCCTTTGTGTGGGTGGGCTCCAGTCAGCTCTCCCACGTCCCCATGAAGGACATTTCCACGGTTGTCTAAGTTGTGTGGTTGCAGTGAGCATCCCTGTGGATGCCCTTGTGTGGTTCTTTCTGTGAGATCATAGAGAGGAGGTTGTGATCTAAGGAGGACCTGCCAGGAAGCGAGGGCGAGGGAACCGTGAGCCTCCAGTTCCCTGTTCTCAGCTCCTCGCTGTCCCCGTAACATGCAGGACAATTTCATGTTCTCTACCTCTGGTGCCTTCTCGGTACAGAAAGATGCTAAAAATACATTCACCTCCTCCTAGTCTCTGTTTATTAAATTGTCTTCCTTAAGGATTCTCAGCATATCCATGAGGGCTTAAAAATACATACTCCAACAATTTCCCTGCTCAGAAGATTAAATGCTGCCTCCCACTTAAGGCTTTCACCAGTTGCGGCTATGATGTGCTGACATCCCTAACGGAGACAGTGGTTCTAAGGGAAATTAGAGCTATCAGCCGGGGAAAAGAGTGGCATGGTTAGAGTCCCAGCACCTCGGCCTCCCAGCTGGAAGATTGCAGTCAAGTGAGTGGTTCTAACCTAAACCCCAGTTTCTGGAAGTGAGGTAATAAACGCCTAGAGTGGTCAATGAAACGTGTACTATTACCATCTTTCAGATGAGGACATTGAAATTCAGTAATTTTCCCAAGGTCACACAGCTAAAAAGTGGCAGAGCCAGGAATCGAACCCAGGCCTGTCTCCCAACCCCATACTCTTACCTTTGTTTTGCCTTTCCTTTACGACCTATATATTCAGCTCTGCTTCGAGCCAATAATACGACCTTTTCCCAGGCTTTTCCTCAGTCTTGAATCAGAGAAACCTAGATCAGAAAGGACATCATGGTCAGCTGGCCCTGCTCCATTCCCCTGCATCCCGCTCATCAAATATTTGAAAATGGTGATCAAGTCCCCGTAAGACAGCAGCAGTCCTTATTTGAATGGAACAAAGAGCCCTCTGGGTGAACCGCTTCAGGTCCTCAGTGCTCCAGAGTTCACTTATCTCTTGGGGTCTCAGACCCCGACCCCCTCTGCCCTCTTGGTGCCCACCCCATGGGTGCTACCCCACACCCAGTGCCTTCACCTTTGGCTTAGCCTCTGTCCACACGCCAGGCGCGGCGCTGCACCCTGCAGGCTCGTTCTCACCCCGGCTCCCCAGCAGCCTTTGGCAGTGGATGCGGTTCTTACCCCCATTACTAATGAGGAAGCTGAGACACAAAATAGCCCCCAGCTGTCATCCCACCTGGGCGGCTCTCGCTCTGAAGCCCCCGCTGTCATCACTTGGATGCAATCTCTCCACTTACATTCCCACTCAGTTCCTTTCCCTGTTTCTCCTCAGAACAACTGAGACAGGCTGAATTCAAAAACAACCCTTCCCTCCCCCAAAGCCCTAAACCCCTAAATGCTAAAAGCTGAAAGAAGGCACAAAGGAAACAATTATGGAAAACACTAACCGCAAAAGATAATTGGGGCCTCAAATCACAGATTTCTGATCCTCCCGTAATGATGTTCTCGACCCAAGGGCCTGGGGCCACCCCACCTGTGTGCTGACAGGCTTCGGGACTCCTGGCTTCCCCCTCCTGCCATCATGTGGCAGCGACATCTCGGGTCCTGTCCACAGAAACTGGGCAACCTCCCGCCTGCCCTCTACCCACCTACCCTGGGCTCATTCTCTAACTTCGTTGCAGTCTGGGGGTTATGCTTCCTCCATCCTTGATCACTCATTCATTCCACAGATAAGCATTAGCAGGTGAGAATTTCATGAATGGACTCACCCTTTCAGTGAAATTAGACCTTCTACGTCAGGCCTTGGTTTTCTATTTATCATCAATTGCACCTACTAGGGGCCAGAGCAGTTTACTCAGTCAACACTCGTCATTGTTACTTTTTGTTATCATGGTTACTATAACTACATCTTCATCTCCTCCCTCATTCTACAGACAGTGCTGGTATTAACATAGTCCTAAACTTGTCACTCAACCAGCGTCAGCTTCCTAACCTATCAATTTTTTACAGATATTTTATGAAAAGCAGAGTAGCCTTCCAATTCCTATCAGACTCCCCCAATTAAGAGCCGTACCTGGAAATCGATGAGAAACGCCCCACTGGAGTGAAGTCTCCCCTCCAGAACTTCCTCGGTGCCTTCCAATTTAAAGCCAAATCATTCATCTCTAATAGTGGATCCAGGGAGACTCCAGATCTTAACCAAACTAAGAAGTGCAAGAAAGGCTGCAGGAGAGCAGGAAGGCAGGCAGAATGAGGGCTGGGGATTTTTCTTCCACTTTAGAAGCTGGTTTCTGGGACGGGAGCCAGGAGGGCCAGGAGGGCCAGTATCCTGGTCCAACTGGAATAGCAGCTACAAGTGCCATTTGGACAGATGTTGGCAACACAGGGCCTGGTTCAGTGGAAAGGATCATTAAGAGGGTTGGGTGAAGGCAGCTGTGACTTCTGGGAGCTCAGCAGGTCCACAGCGACTCCCCACTCAGCAGCTGTAAAGGCCTCGGGTGGGGAAAACGACTGCTTCATACGCCCAGATGCTGTGTCCCGGGGAGTGCGTGTCAGGAGCGGGGACGCATGTGCTATCAGACCACCCTGAGTTCAAACCCAGCCTTGCCTCTTGCTAGAAGGGAGGGTTGGCGCTGATAAATTCCTTGATCTCTTTTGATTCAAGTATTTCCTTTGATTAAAGGGAGGTGATAATTCTGTCAACCTCAGAGGGCTGTTTCGGGGATGAAGTATGATGCAATACGGGGCGTTCACCAGGCCTGGACGCAGGCTTAAACAGTGACAAAGTGGTTATGATCATTGTAAGCTCGCGCCAGGGATGCACGCATGAATGGAACAGAGTTCCCTGCCCTCAAAAAGCCGATGGATGGGGACCCCACTCCAACAGCAAGTCAGGGCATTTGGGGAAATGGCAGCGGAGTTAGGGTGGACACACACAGAAAGAGCCGGGCAGACCCCAGGCATCTAGGACCCCCCTCATCAATCAGGGTGGCTGGGGCTGGTGGGGGGACATGGACGGCTGGCATCCTTCGCCTTCTGCTGCCCCCATCAGGGCTGTCTGAGCCACCTGTTCAGGGTGCCCACAGCATGGGGAGCCTCTGCCCATGTCTAAGCCAGAGATGGGGCCTGAGAACTCACTCGATGCTGTGTGTGAGGCAGATAGGGGCCCTCAGAGCCGACTCAGCTGCAGAGACTGAATGGCTTATCTCGTCTCCCCAGTGAAGCCGACCCAAATCCATGGAAAATATTAGGTTTTCAAATAAAAAAGACAAACCATGTTGAGTGAACCAGCCGCCAGCAGCAGGCAGCTAATTGGCTTGTGTCTGTCAAAAAGCATTGAACTGAACAGGAATCAGGAAACCTTGGCCAGAGTCTCACCTCCCGGGGTTGAAGGGATCTACCCAGGATGCATTGCACCTGACAGGCCCATCTACCACCCACACCAGCACCCCAGGCCCATTCATTTTTCCTGTTGGGAAGACGAAGCAGTTCATCAGAGGAAGATGCGGGAGCAGGAGGGAGCTGGAGTTCTGTTCTTCTTCAGCCAAACCACAGACCTGCCCCTGTGCCCTGCAAGCCATGCATTCATCTGCGAAGCATTTATTTTGTGGCTTCTGTGTGCCGGGCATCTAAGACAGGAGTCGATAGAGCTTCCTCAACCCGGTCTTCACATTATTGTATGGAAGTGGGATTTCAAGGGACATCTATAGCACAGGGTGCTATGGTGGAGATTTGCAGCCAGTGAGACAGTAGCTCCAGGGAAGGCAGGCCTGTGTCTCTATGGGGAGATCTGGGAATCTTTAGCTGACCCCCCCACACAGAGATTGAGGAGGCTCATTCCAGGGACTGACAAGGGAGGATGATCCAGGCGGACAGCAGAGTCTGTTGAAAGACACAGAGGTATGTGTGTGAGAACAGTCTTGTTCAGAGAAGTACAGGTCCTCCCTGGCTGCTGGAGCCTGAGGTATGTCTGTGTATTTGCTGTTGGAGGAGTGAGGTCCAGAGATGAGGCTGGACTGGCTTGGGGTGTCCAGGGCCTAAAGCACCACTTGGTGTGCAAGGCTAATAAGGAGTTTGGGTTTTCATTCTGAAGGCGATGGGGAAGAATTTGAGCAAGGGAGTCACGTGGTCAGAATCGTGTGGAGAAGAGAAAGGTGAAGTCCTGGAAGGCAGGAAGCTGCTGTTATGGTGCACGTGACAAACAGTGATGATGGACCAGGGACGCTGTGGACGGAACAGGGGAGGGGGGTGTAAGAGTTATTTGGGAGACAAGATCCATGGACTGAGTAACTGATTGGAGAGGGAAGCCTTGAGGGTGACTGAATCCAGAGATGACGACACCCAGGGACTTCCATTCACTCTACTCAAGCACAGCTCCAACCAGGGCACTGCGTCCCCCTGACACCAACTCCCAGGTGTTTCCCAAAGTGGGGTGTACCCCTGCTGGGCCATGAGGGGATGTTAGGTGGTGCACAGAAGAGCACATGTTTTAAATAGCGATTCATTTATATATTTATTAGCACAAATATAAATATATATCAAACCCATGGTTTCATGGATATTATTGCTTAGGGCAAAACTGAAATTTCACAAAGCTAGTCAATTTAAATGAAACATAAATTATGATATGTGGGATACGTCTATAAAATAATGGAATGGTAAAGAAATGAAAGCTTAAACGTGGAAAAAGGGCTCATGTTTTTGCACGGCACTCACCTTATCTCCATACTTACCAACCACGTTAAACCACCGGCCAAGCTTAAGAATGTATCCAGTTATGTAAGTGGCTGGCTTTGGTTTACAATCACCGTGGCATTTACTATACCCTTCCCCTGTGCACACCCAAGTCTCACCTTTCAGTAGCCAGTTCAAAGACACTAATGAAACATTCCCAGGCCAAGAAGTATGGATTCCCCTCTCCTCTCCAGCTAGCCATGAGCTTGTCCCTGTCAAAACTCCCGTGGCACATGTGTCAATTTTATCCCTTTATAGCACTTTTTAATTCAATTATATTCCCTGAAAGTGCACACCAGGCCTTTCTAAAATATCTTTGATGTTTAGGGATGTTCAAAAAGTTTGTGTAATAATCCTATAGGTCCATGTTTTCATTCCCTTCTGTATTAGTTATTAGTTGCCATGTTACAAATTATCCCCAAATTTAGATGCTTAAAACAACAAATATATTTTAGCTCACAGTTTCTGGTTTTGGCCTAGGGTCTGTCATGAGGTTATAGTCAGGCTATTGGTTGGGGCTACAGTCAACTGAAGGCTCAAATTAGGGAGCATCCATGTGTAAACTCACTCATATGGTTGTTGGAAAGCCTTAGTATTTCTACTGCTCGTTGGATGGAGACCTCACTTCTTTGCCATGTGGGCCTGTCCATTGGCTGACTGTGTTTTGTTGAATTACGGACCTGGTTTCCCCCAGAGCAAGAGCAAGAGTAAGGGCAAGAGGAAGATGAGAGACAGAGAGAAACAGAGAGAGGATATGGTGTCTCTTAGAACATAAACTCAGAAATGACATACCATAACTTTGCTGTATTCTACTTGTCATAAACACTGACCCTGGGGCAGTGTGGGAAGGGTCTAAAGTCTAAACAAGGGCGTGAATACCAGATTGCAGGGCTCACTGGGAGCCATGCTGGAGGCTAGCTCCCATACCTTCTCACAATGTATTCTTTGAAGATAAGTCTTGAGTTGTGTCCATTTCTTAATGCCTAACTTAGGTCTTGGCATATAGGAAGTTCTTAGGGACGATAAATGGATGGATGGTCATTTCAGTGGACAGATGGATGAGTAGATAGATGGACCAATGGGTGGGTGAATGGGTAGATGGATGGAAAGATGGATGGGTGGGTGGATGGATGGATGGATGGATGGATGGATGACCTGATGAATGAAAATGACCTTCCGACTACTTCAATCTGAGGTGCTGAGCACTATGATAAGCAACCATCTTTATGGGTTGTTCTTTGACAATAAGAATTTAAGATCTAGATAGGATCATTCAACATAAAAAATCAGAGGCCAAGAGAGATGATGTGAGTTACTAAAGATCAAATAATAACTTAGTAGCAAAACCAGGACTCAAACTTGAGGCTCCTCTTCCATCACCAACATGAAAGCTACTGTGTATGCTTGCCCCAGAATTCCTACCGGTGCCTGATCTAAGAAGAGGCTTCAGATAGAGGTAGGGAGAAAACATGAGTTGGTCAAGTCCAAGACCAGCTGGACTTCACTGACCCAGGTACCATCCCTGCTTTTCCTTAACACCCACCTACTTCTGATCCATCAGTGTATCTATCCTCTCACGAGACCGTCACCCCTCGCCATGGGACCTTACCATAGACATGGGTATTCCCCACCATTCCTTCCCAGCATGCCCCAGTGTGCTTTGCTACTTTGGGTTGCCTCTGCCTCCAAACCCATTCCTTGTCAAGCAGGGACTTTCTTAAGTGGATCTTTTCCTCTGCTGACACCTCCCTGTGGATGCACCGTAAAGACTGACATTTCTCCAGAGCAGGATGTTTGTGAAAAAATATTTTAGATGAATGCCAGGCCAGGCCGCATAAAATGTCATGATGACTTTCCAGAGAGACCTGCCAGGAGTCATAGTGAGTAAAAATAGCCACTGTGCGGTGCGGATGTGGAGAGAGTAAAGATCACAGAGAGAAGAGTTTACTTGTTTTTATTTTTTTTTAAATATATCTTTATTGATTTCAGAGAGAGGAAAGGAGAGGGAGAAAGAGAGAGAGAGAGAGAGAAACATCAATGATGAGAGAGTCATTGATTGGCTGCCTCCTGCAAGCCCCCGACTGGGAATCAAGCCCACAACCCAGGCGTGTGCCCTGACCGGGAACTGAACAGCAATCTCCTGGTCCACAGGCTTGGGGCTCAACCACTGAGCCACGCAGGCCAGGCCGGAGATCTCTTTGGCTGCACTGATAGAGGTTCAGTATGGAAAACACAGGAGGAAATCATTCCCTTCTCCTCTGCCTGTATCCAACCTTACTTAGACTCTCTGCAGCATCCCACAAGTTGCTTCATTTTTCTGACAAACAAAATGAAAGGTATTGCATTTTTCTCGTTTTACAAAATTTCACTGAGATTTTCCTTTTGGGGGATTTTAAAGCAGATCCGAAGAACATTCTCTTTCCATGTTTTTGGGCTGTACAGATATAAACACTTTTATAGGAGAAACACATCATTTTTTGGCAATAATACCACATAACAATGGCAACATTTCCAAACATCTATTTTTCCAAATGCTCTTTCCATGGCATGACTTTTTTTTGGAGACTCAACGGCTCTCTTACGTGTCGTTAAAATGTCATCTCGTCATGAAGGAACAGATTAAGTGTGCATTATTTTTTTCAGGAAATATACACTGGGTAATAGACTCCCAGCTGCCATTGTCATTACCAAAAGGTCATCAAATTTGGAATGCTTATCTTCTTTAAAAGAGTAAGAGGCAGCTCTGCTTTAAGTTTGTCACCTGTTTTAAGTACTCGCTGCGACATAATCAGGGACACTCTGAGCTATGGGCGATGTTATGCACTTCCTCTCTCCTTACAAAGCATCCTAATGATGGACTGTATTTTTAAGCTCCTGTTTTTATAAATGTAATCACACTGATGGCATCCGTGGCCTTCCATTTATTGCTTGCTTCCATTTCTCAGTGCAATCACTTGCCATGAATGAATCAATGGATGAATTGCACATAGTGTTCTCTCTCCAGCCTTATCCCTGGATTCTTATTTATTGCAATCAAAGCACCTGCTACATCGGAGGTTATACTTTCACAGTTTGTCCCATTAATATATTGTGTTTTACAAAAGAAGTAATTTATTATTGAGAATATAAGTATTCTGGTTCATTTTTAAGAGCTTAAAAAAAGTAGCTCTTCATATGCTGAAGTTGAAATTATTATTGAGTACAAACAAAAAAATTATTATTTAAGCCCTGGCCAGTATTGCTCAGTGGTTAGAGAGTTGACCTGCGCACCACAGGGTTTCTGGTTCGATTCCAGGTCAAAGGCAAGTACACAGGTTGCAGGTTTGACCTGTGAGGTGTATGCGGGAGGCAACCAATCTATGCATCTCTCACATCAATGTTTCTCTCCCTCTCTCTCTTTCTCTCTCTCTCTCTCTCCCTTCCTCCCTCCTTTCCACTCTCTCTAAAAATATCAATGGGAAAAATATCCTTGGGTGGGGATTAACAACAAAAAACTTATTATTTAAGTTATTATTAAGGCCAGTTCACAATTGTTATTTAAAGTATTCTTTAAACAGAATTTAAACTACAAATCTAGTTACAGACAAGTTTGACTCATCTGTACTTTCATTCAAGTGTGTGGCAACTCCTCTACCCTGCTCACTTGCAGGTGATTAGTTCATCTCATTGTGACTAATCTCTCTTGTAAAAAAATAAAGAATAAATTTATTGGCATTTCAGGCATTAATAGAAAAAGTATTAGGGTTATAGAATTCTTCTTAAGATCCACAAAATTGTAACATGATATATTTATCACATGGCATAACATAATCCTAGCAAACTATTCAAACATTAGTGGCATCCGTATTTCCTGCAGGGCTTCATTTTTATTGTGGTAATATATTCATAACATAAAATATACTGTTTAATCATTTTTAAGTGTACAGTGCGGTGACATTAAGTACATTCACAGTGTTGTAGAACCATCACCACCATCCATCTTCAGAACTTTTTCATCTTCCCAAACTGAAATTCTGTCCCCATTACACAATAACCCATTAAACATACTCTCTAAACAGACCATCCTAGAATGAGCTGTGGGGACATACACTTGGCCCCGTCAAGGTGGTTGCAGAGTTGGTTGAAAATAAGGAGAATTGAATAAACACCTATGCATGAATCACAGTCCATGATGGTGGAATCCAAATTCGGAGCAGGGCAGTGGCCTACATGCCCAGGAATGAGGAGCTAGGTGTGACTGCCTTACAGCGGGCTGTGGGACTGCCCAGGAGGCTGCTGGTCTCCCTTACGGGCAACGTGAGAACATATTTTTCTCAAAAAGAAACTCTGTAAAGAAGACAGAAATGTTAATGCCCTTCTGGTGTAAATATCAGTACAGTTTAGAACATGCTTTTGCATCCATCAGCCCCTTTAACTATGAAAAAAAATCTCAAGAAGTGAGCAGAACCAATATTGTCTATCCTGTTTCGTAGGTGAGAAAAGTAAACGGCTTTCACGGAGTCCTCTGAATTGTCAGCGGCAGAGGTGGAATTTAAACAGAGGAATTTAAATTCTAAGCTCAAGGCGATTTCTACCTACTGCTTTGTAGGGACAGGCTGATGTATTTGTCAATGGCAGGTCAGGGAAGTAGAAGCCACTTAAGATGTTTTAAACAGGAATGTATTTAATATAGGGAACTGGAGGCGTATACAGTCCTTGCTGGCTGGGAGAAAGAGGTCAGGGAGCATTGCTGTATTTCAGAAAATGTGGAAATGTAGATGCTGCAAGGAAGCTACTACAGATCCCAGTGCCTGTGGAAGGCTGTCCGAAAGCTCGCGGCGAAACCCCTCCTCCTGGCTGCTGACAGCCACACGTGTGCCCACAGAGCTGCTGCTAGAGATCTGCCTCTCCTTCTCTCCCTTCTCTCCCATCTCAGAAGTCTCAGGCAAAGGGCCCTTCCTTGGCAGAATCTCCCTGATCCCAGCTGGCAAGGGAGTCTGGGAAATGTAGTTTCTAGACTTCTAGCCCCTTGAGGTTCAGGGATTGCTTAGAAAAGCAGTGATGATGCTGTTAACAAATAATAACATCCAGCATGTGCAGTTGTTAGCCAGAATCACAGCTAAAACGTAGAGAGTAATAATCAGTAACTGTGTTGTTAACCCCAGATATGGATTTATTTCTCTTGTCTCCTGCCACACCCTGCTGGGAGGACCTGCTGGGACCTGCTGGGATCTATGTGCTTCCCCTCCTAGTGATGGCGTGAGAAAGCTGGGAAGAATTCAGAGCCCTCTGAAAGGGAAAATGGGTGAGGAAAAGTGGAACCATACTAAAGTAGATGAGGAAGTGGCGGGGGGGGGGGCAGGAGTGAGCAGAAACCAGAGCCAGCTCCAGATGAGAGGCAAGGTGGAGCTGCAGGTGGAGCCCAGGCTCTCAGTTGGGTTGACTGGCGTTTTTCTTCCAGCTTCACTATATACTGGCTGTGCGACCTTACCTTCTGGGTACGAGTGTCTTTATTTGCAAAAAGAGTAATAGTGCAATGATATGTATAGGATAGGGATCTGGGGAGCACTTAGCACAGTCTTTACCTGGCGCATAGTACAACATGCTCAAGAAACCCAAGGTGTTACTGGAATGAGCTCAGGGAGTCAGGTCGGCCACCAAGGCATTCCTTGTCAAGTGACAGAACTCGCTCTGCATGACGATTTCCCTGCTGCAGAATCTTATAGCTGGGACTGGATACAGGGCTTTTAACAGTGAGTGCTCAAACCTTATTACTTTTGCTATTATTTTCCTTACTATTATTGTTTTATAGTGAAATAGCACGGTATAGTCACATGCACTTTCCTGTCTCTTATTTTTATTCTTTGTAATTTTACAACCCCACGGTATAAGGCAGTGCAGGTACCTCATGTCTTGTAGGCGAGGGGACCAAAACCCTGGGAGGTGAAGTCACTAGTGAAGCTTGAGGTCTGAGCGGCAGCTCTAGGTTGGCGGCAGACAGCTTGAATGCTACTGTATACACAAGGGGTCTCAAAGGGTCTGTGATAAGCCCCCGCTGCTTGTCAGCAACAAGACTGTTTATTGATGTCCTTGAACTGCAGTTCTGTCCTCAGACACTCCCCCTCCTCCCCCTCTCCTCCGTGGTTCTCTCTGGCCTTGCAATTCCTGACAAAGCTCACTTTAGAACAGACATGGTTGCCTTTCTGATATATTTAGCCCACTCTGTCCGGTTTTCCCTGGACAAAGAATGAAGGAAACTATTCTGCATTCTGCCTCTTGAAGAAGAGTTCATGGTTTGGGTCTCTGTGTGACCCTGGACAAAGAATGAAGGAAACTATTCTGCATTCTGCCTCTTGAAGAAGAGTTCATGGTTTTGGTCTCTGTGTGACCCTGGACAGACTCCCCAACCTCTCTGAGCATGGGTTTCCCCACATTTGAATTGAGAACAGGTGACTGTGTAAAAGCACCAGGCTTAGTGCCCGGCCCGCAGTGAGCGCCGAGCAAACAGGGTCTTCCCCTTCCCTTCCCACTCTCCATGCTTCCCTCGGCCCCTCTTCTCCATCTCCCTGGGTCCCTGGCAGTTTCAATTTGCTGCCCTTCACCTTCAAGCTGCTGCGCCCAACATCCTTCAACATCAATGCTCCTGAAAAGAAGATAAAATGAAGATATTCTGGAGGGGTCTAACCACTAATGTAACCTCAACCTTTTCAAATGGAAATCCAGGATGCAAAGTCCTAATTTCATTGTACACCGAAACATTAAGGTATTGACCCCAAGTCTTGTTTAAGCTGGGACACAGGCCTGGAGTGATGGACGCTTCTCATGACAGGAGGAGACGCTTCTGACCTGTGACCCAGCCGGGCTCTGTGGCCCTCCCCGACCTGTCGCACACCCACCACTGCTCTCCAATCTCAGTCTGCACCCTCAGGATGGATGTTTCTTCCTGTTGTATTTCTTCCATATGTTCCCCCAGGAGGCCGTGCCTGGGCACAGAGCACCCAGACAGCATTATAAACTCTTTTCCACACTCTGGGTCTTTGCTCCCACTTTGTAACTAGGCCCTTGTTGGTCTGTTGCCTAAAAGATTCTTGGGTTACTCCATCCCCCCATGTCCTGTGATCTGAATCAGTGCTCCTCTTGGCCAGAAGCAACTTGATTTTCTGCAGGAGGCTCGGCCACCCCCGTGGAGCCAAACCAGTGCTGGGAACTCAGTGGGAGTCCTGCAAGCCGCTGGCCCAAGGAAGAGGTTCGCTGCTCTCACAGGCCACACCTGCACTGCTCTGCACGCTCAAGCTGGTGGGGGGGAAGAGGCACCAGGATCTAAGGGTGGGGCTGGATAGAAGTGAGAAGTAGGCAAGGGGGTCCTCAGACCCTTCAGGCCCGATGCTGGGGTGCCTTGTCCCCTTTCGAAGCAAAGTGCTTTCCCTGGGTATATCTCCCCCTCCTCTCAGCAAGGCCCGGGGTTTGGCAGCTGCAGCGTGGTGAACAGCCATTTGCGTTTTTATTTGTTCATTCGTTCACTCACTCACTTATTCAGAGTTATTTTCCAAGTGCCTAGCAATGTGCCGGGCACTGTGCTACATACTGGAGATAAAAAGGTGACAATGATACCATCCTTGTCTTCAGGGAATTCTCAGTCTAATGGGAGAAGCAGCACAGGCCGTGTTAATCCTATGTTAAGCATTTCAGCAGGAGCAGTTCCAAGTTCAGGGCTAGGGGAGGGGCATCGTTAAGGGCTTAGCCTTGAACTCGGGGAGATGGAGATTTGCGCAGCCCACTGCTGGGCTAACGTCTCCGTATCACAACGCCTAGCCCCAGCCTCGCTCCTGGAGGGACCCGGATAGAGGTGTGTGGAGTGGTTGGGGTGCTCTCTAAACCCCCCCCCCCCCAATGCTAAGCCTCAGTCATTCTAAGAGGAGATTGTCACCAACTGGCCAGATACAGGAGCCGGGTTCTAAAAAGTGCTCAGTAGAAGTAAAATAAATTGGAAATTGCTGCTGCCGTTGTCCTCCTGGCTTTTGAAGAGCCGTCTTTTATTCTTCTGTCTCTTGGTCAAATGAGCTTCTGCCTCCAATCTCGGCCCCTGGGTCCACCGGCCAATGGCAGATATTTCTGCCCTGGAACAGCTCATTGGCGGAGCTGAGATGACTAATAACAGGTCCTGACAGCCCTTCATGGTTTTCACTAAATGTTTCTTCCTGCACACAAAAAAATTTAATAAAAATATGGATTAAAGCCGAGACTGAGACCAGAAAATCAATGGGGGCCTCTCGGCTGTGTTATTGTAATAAGTTCTGTGCCTGTCCTGCTCAGCAGGGGCGAGGCAAGTGGGCGAGTTCAGAGCCCTGCCATTGAGGGAGAAGAGTACCCTGAGGCAGGGGCACTGTGCCTAAGACAGGAGCTGGTGAGCATGAATAGCTCCAGGCTGCTCTAGGCAAGGATAGGGCATGAGGCAGGGTGCACTTGTGTCCTTGATTTTCAGGGTGGGGTCTGGAATCTCCTTGGCTAATGTTACTGGTAATCTGGTCTGTATAACTGCTTTACTATTATATGTAAATTAATTGTCCCCACGCAAAGCAATAATATATGTAGACCACCCCTGAATTATTATGTTTAGTTAAAAACAAAACAAAGTGGTTTCCAAAATGTGGAATACCAGCTCTACAGCAGAAAGCACACTAATTACACAAGACTTTCTCTTCTGTTCATTAAAGTGGTCCCCAAAATGCCTCTAATGGGGCTTGTGCTCTCTAACTGTCCATTTTGTTCCTGAATGCCTTGAAAGCAATTAAAAACTGCTGTCTTGAAAAGTTCTCTGTTATTTAGACTTTATATCACTCAGACCAGTGATCTTCACTCCCAACCCTTTTTTGCATATTGCTGAGGGTTTCTAGATGGGCCCTGTGCAGGGGCCACTCCGTGAGAATGCTGCCATTCTCAGAGATGAGGTGGATCTTCTCCCCTGGACCACCCCTGAGGCAGAGACCCACTTCCCCACATGCAAATGGCAGCTAGGGCTCTTGCCACACCTGTGGACACAGCAGGTGCCAGCTGCCCAGTGTGAAATGATAAATATGGCTTAGATCTTTGCAAGCTGCAGAATTGATTACTGGGGCATATGGCTAAATCAGCCTCCAATTGTCTGTGACAGGGTTTCTGCATCCACCTGGGCTCCTCAAGGCTTCTGGGGGTGTGTATGAGCAGTTGTAGGAATAGGACATGCCCAGGAGACATGAGATGAGGGTTCTAGGCCACAATATGCTTTCAATTAGTTTTGTGGCTTTGGAAAAATTGTTATTGAGGGGGATTCTTTTCACACTGGAGTCCCCCTCCGCAAAGTCTGACTTCAAAGGCCTGGGGTGGAGCCTGGGTCTTTCTATAAAGTTCCCAAGTGAGTCTGATGTGGGCCTCCCTCAGACCCTCTGGCTCCTTCCACCTTTCACTCTAATAGGCAGCTCTGTGTCTGCCCTCCTGGAGTCTCCAGCCTGCACTTGCCCTAGCCACCCACCCACGGTTGAAACTCCCCCCTCACCTCCTACTCTGAGGACCCCAGTTCACTCTGCCCCTTGGGTAGGATGCTCTGTTTGTTGGGCTCGAGGGATCCTGTATTGTGTTGTAGCATCAGTTTATTCCAGCCCTGCCTTCCCCCACCTGCTTATCACACTGCTGATAAGTGGTTTCCAAAATGTGTCCTCTAGGCTCAAAGAGGACAGTAAGGCGCTTCGGAGGAAATCTTAATGAGCACCAAACAGGGGGCAGAGCTAGCGTGACACCCAAGGTCTAGACGAAGGTCCCAGTGTCTGGACATAAACCCACTTTGTCGTTACTGCTCTCCACACCCACTCTACCACTTTCTTACCTGCTCCCACTCCTCCCTCCTTCCCGCTTTCAACAGAAGCCAGGAAACTCCTACGAGAGGAAGCCTCAGGATACAAATAACCAAAGATTTTGGAGTCAGGCCAATCAGGATTCTAGTCCTGATTGTTTATATCCCTGGGTGCTGTTTGCACCCGTGGGTGCACCCTCCTGTTCAGCTGTGGGCGCTGTTCACTACCAGTCCACTCCCTTCAGACACCTGCAGGGCCAGGCTTCCTTCCAGCCTGTGGCAGAGACCCCTTCATCTACCTGGCCACACAGCTGGACTACATTTCCCAGACACCCTGAGTTAGGTGGCATCATGTGATGAAGTTCTGGCCAATGGAATATGGGCTGAGGGATGTAGCCCACTTGCAGGTCTGGCCATAAAAACCCTCCCTTGTGACCCCCTACTCTTCCTCACAGTATCTCTGCTGGATGTCAAGTCCAGAACAACCTCGGAAGCCACCAGAGCTTGGCAGACCCTCTATCACCCTGGGTCCCTGAGCACTCCCTCATCCCCCCCACTCTCACTAATGCTGACTGGGCTTTAGGTGGAATGGAGTAAACTATTTTCAGGCTAAATCACTGAGATTTGGGAGTTTACCTTTTACAGCAGCGAACATTATTTAATGTATAATCACGTAGCCATGTCAAGTCCTTCTCCCAGGGGGAAGGTCTAGAATCCAGTCTGGTTTCTTGTTGGACCCAGCCAAGGCAGTTAACCAGGGCCACATCTGGGTTTAGCCATGTAAATGGCACCATCTCTTCACTTTTCTATGCATTTCTTTTCTCTCTTGTTCATTTCCCTCCCTCCTGCTTCTCTGAGTGCAGCACCAGGTCAGCCACGTCCCCAGAGAAGGAAGGAAGACTGTCAGGCCAGGCACAGAGAACGCCTTTCTCAGGGGCTACCACTGGCCCCATGCAGGTGCCCCTGCGGTAAACGATGGCTCTGTGTTAGGGCCATGCTCCTTCCATGCAATGTGCGGTCACGCGTGTCACTGTGCTGGCTTTCCAGTCCAGCTACTTAGCCAGGGGAGGGAAGACAGGGAGACGACTGACAGCTCTGTCCTTTTCAGATGCCGCTTCATGGGACATCCACACAAGCAACCCAACACCCCCAACACCACTCCCACTGCTGCCACCTTGCTAAACTCCAGGGACACACTGACCCAGGTTCTGTGGATGTCTGGTGTCCCTGTTTCCATGACAACCAGTGAATGATGACAGAAGTAACTTTATTCCTGCTGGGAGGGCAAAGAAAAGCATGGCCCATGGAGGACCATGGGGCTCCTGGTGGAGAGATGTGGAGCCAGGGGAAGGTCTAACGGGGGGACTTTGACCGGAATTCACCCTCCCCGTCAGGCTCCCTCTCTGCAGCTCTGGGAGGTGCTGGGAAGGGTGCAGGCCTGACTCTCAGAGCCCCTGTGAGGGCCCTAGGCTGTGCTCTAGAGGAGGAAGCTCTGAGGGAAAGGGGCAGAGTGAGGCAGAGGGGTGAACTTCATTGCACAGGTATTTTCTGAGCTCTGGCCTGGTCCTATAGCTGGGTCTGCAGCCCTGAGGCAGAATGCACCAGGCTCCCACCCTGCCCACATGGAGGTGGCACTCTAGAGGGGGCCTCCATGGTGCCCCGGCTGCGTGTACCCTGGGATCCCCACGTGACCCCCTGTTATTCTGGAGAATCTTCAGAATTAGGAAGCCTCACGGGGCTGTGAAACAGGGCCGGCCCTCTAGTTTGCTCCAGCCGCCTCCGGTTCGGTGCCCCTCTATTTCCTTCTGGGCTGGCTGTGGGCGGCGCCACCTCAGCTGTGTGTGTGTTGAGGGGGGTCTCCAGGCAAGTCTGGAGAATGGCCTTCCGAGCCACTCTTCATTGGCATTTGTTCCCCGTACCCCAAGGCAGCTGTGCCACTGATGACCACAGTGTCCTCCAGTTCTGGACCTAATCTCATGCACACTGGGCTTTCACTCACATTTAAAAACACAAATTTTTTTCCCCAAAGCAAGTTTATAGTCATGATCTTACTGACCCATTGCAGAACTGTGTGAGGTGAACAAGGCAGACATCAAGGTTCCCAGTTTGCAGATAAAGATGCTGTCCCGGGCTTCAGCTTCTTCCTCTATGAAACAAGAAAGTTCACCTAGATGCTCTCTCTTCAGCTCTGACTTCTTGTGACTCTAATATGCACCCACATGCAGGAGAGACCCCCTACACACACACCCGTGCTGGAGCAGACGGGTGCGTGCATGCACACAGGCCCGGCTCCCTGTTAATTGTGTGAATGCGCACACACTCACACAGTCCAAATGATGCTGCTGCTTCCCGGCAAAATGCACGCTGCTTTTGCCCTGGAACAGGGCTGCAGGATCTCTGCCCTTCCCCTGTGCTCACACTCGGTGGGAACCTGCTGGCTGTAACTCCTGAAGATGCAGATGATTCAAGCTATGTCCTTAGCCCAGAAACTACAGAGTAACCTGCACACACTCCATGTCAGAAACCACCCTCCTGATGGAGGCCCTGTGGTCAGGGCTGCCGCTCAGGGCCACAGGGCTGAGAGGGCAGAGCGACCTGACAGGGGGAAAAGCCAGAGGTCCAGGCATGAGGTAAGGGTGTGGGGCTGACTTGATGAGATGTGTCCTCACCGCTGGAAAAACAAACAGATCAACAGACCATCTGGATAAAATCTCCAATGACCTGCCATAGACTTGACATTCCATTAATAGTCATCTCTCCTTCTTTGAGGTGAAAATGGTCCCCAGGCAGAGTGGCACAGCTGGACACTTTGGTTTCTTCTTTCCTAACCCTTCGGCATGGATGTGTTCATCTTTTTTTTTCTTTTCTTTTAAGCCACATCACAGGATCTTGGGGTAACAGGACATAGGCTAAATATATTTGGGTAGAGGAAAAGTTGCGGATAAAGAATATTTTGAAGCCGTTTTGCATGTACTGAATTTTGACGAAGGAAAGAAGGAAAAGTCAAGGAAAGTAAAACAGAGATTGCAAGCGGCGTCCAGAGAGAAGCGAGCCAGGACGCCGGGGCCCGAAGCCACCCTTTCCTGCCATCTGCAGCGTCACCTGTTGAGGTTATTCCCTCTCTCTGGGTCTCAGTGCCGTCACCCACAAAATGGGGGGCTGGGCAACATGACCTCAGAAGGAACCTCCTCCTTGGATTCTGCCCACTGTTGGGACCAGTTGTGCCCCCATATCTATTGTAACCCTAGCAACAAGAGTTCTTCGTATTTGTGTAGAACTTTCTAGTTTGTAAAACATGTTCATGCTCATTCTCCCACCGGCTTCTAACAGCAACAAAACTTAGGTCACGTATGTAGAAGCGATAAGCCGGTTTTAAAGAGCAGGGACATGTCACCGGCGCAGGGGGCCAGGATTGCTGTCTCCGCCTGCACCCCGTGTACTTTTAGATCCAACACTTGTTGACAGATTGAGATTTATGAGCTGACAACCCTTGGAGAGTCTTGGAAAAAGAGACTTGGAGTCGGCAATGACTGAGCAAACCCTCTGGCTGTCCTTGAAGGCGTTTCTTCCATCTCTCGGTCATGCTTCCTTGCCTGCAGGACCCTCTGGGCACCCTCGACATTTTGGGAGATGTTCTTGGCAACTCCGGTGACAACAAAGAGGCACGATACCTGGTTGGCTGGGGACAGTCACCAGGTATCCTCTGGGTGGGTGGAAATAAGGCTCTGAAACAATGGAAAAGTCTGGCTTCTCTAGAGCTGTTTTGCCAGAAGCCTTTGGCTGTGTTGATCTGATCCTTTCACCAGCAGTGAGGTCAGTCTTTCATTTGACAAATGTTGTGGAGCACCGACTGTGACCAAGAATGAGTCCAGAAGTCCTGGGTCGTTCTGAAAGCTCATAAGTGATCTGTGTGACCTTGTGTAAGTTGCTGAACCTCTCTGGGCCTTATTTCCTCACCTGCCAAATGAAGCCACCACGGTCCCCTGCCCCGGCCCCAGGCAAGGCGGCTATTTAACTCCATTGATATACTAAGGGTGTGAGAGAGCTTTCAAGAGTGTGAGTCATTCTGTTGGTGTGAAAGGTGCCTGGCCACTGAATTTGATGTTAGTGGGGTGGAGGGCAAGAGGAGAGGAGGAACATGGGGGCGGTGGAAACAGAAGACAGAGGAAGGTACAAAAAGGAGAGAGGAAGGAAGGAAGAAGAGAGTGGGGAGAGAGAAGGGGCGGAAGGAAGGAAAGGACAGGAGAAGGGAGAGCAGGGCCCGTTTAAATCTTCCTCCTGCAGGTCAGGGTCCTAACTGCCCGAGGAAGACACTGCTGGGTCTTTCTATTAGACCCAGCAATTCTGCTTGAGGCTAATTCTGTAATGAAGGGAGCATAAAGGAGCAGAGCTGAAACCACTCTACTCCAGCTCCCACACCCTAACCTCTCCTCCCCTACTGTTTCAAAGTCGTTGTGTTTTCTCTCTGAGCAGTTTCCAGAGCTTAGAAAGAATGTGTATGCTCAATTAATCCCACTCCCTCCCCCCTTTAATTCTCCACTATCTCTTTCCTGGACGTTTAAAAGAGAAAAATCCTGCAAAGGAAGTAAGTCAGGTGGCAGAGCCGTTTCTTGCCTCTGCGTCGATGATCGGGGGAGACGGGGAGAAGTGAGAGAGAGAAAAAGAGAGGGGGAGAAACACTGAGAACTCTACGACTGAAGGCAAGCGAGCCTCACGGTTGGCTAGAGGAGGGAGAGGCTCAGAGCTCCAAGAGTTGGCGCCCGAGTCTAAATTTAGAACTGGTTTGTAGACAAGTTGGAGGGGGTTCAGAGTAAAGCCACCAAAACAATTAGAGGAATGCAGCTCAATGGGCCCAGCTTGGCTGAGCAACTGCAAAGCAGAGAGCACGGGAGAGTCTGTAGCCAGAGGAAACAGCATCGACACCAGCTCGCAAACAGGAGGGGATCCAGCGTAGACATGGGGCCTGAAGAAGAGGGACCCAGCTCAGCCGGGCCTGGAGCTTCCCGGGAAGACCTCGTGGGTTTCTCCGGCCATGTGGCTAATCTTCATCACAGGGCCATGACTCCCCAGGCAGTACCCACAGCAATGCAATGCATTCATGTTTAATGCAATCTTCAGGGCCACCCTGCGAGGCAGATGAGTTTATTCCATTTTTGCAGATGAAGAAATAGGAGCTCGGGGATGTTACATAACTCGCCCAGGATCTCTTGGTAGTAAAAATAAAGATTTCAACTCAGATCTGATTGGTTTTTAGGGTCTGGCTCATTTCTGTGACACAACATTACCTCCTGGGAAATGCGACAAGAAGGGAAGGGACAGGGGTAGGAGCCCCACTGGCCGAGGCTCCCGAGGGCTCCTTATCCAGCTGAAAGCTACCTAGACGGGAAGCCAAAAAGATGACAAACTCTCCAAGGCGTGTTCAGTGCAGTGCCGTAGAACAGCAGGGCCCCTGTCCTCTGGCCCCTGTGTCCTGAGGATCCCACCCCTCTTTCCTGTCCTTGCTACCTCTTTCCACCCACCCTGGGTCTCTTCGCCCTCTGAGGCCTCAGCTGGTGTATAGCAGGAAGAATACTGGACTTCTGGCCAGACAGACCTGGTTTTCAGTTCTCCCTTTTACAGAAATTGTCTGGCCTCAGGCAAGTTACTTAACTTCTCCATGCTGAGCTTACTAACCGCTTAAACAGAGATCCCTGAGTCTGCCTGACAAGGTTGTCGTAGGAGCACATGGGACAGTGAGTATGCATGTGCTATGTAAATTGCAAAGTGCCGAATGCAGGAGGATGTTATTAGCAACAGTAATGTAAGTTGTATTCTAACACACTGTAGGCAATGCTGGTCATATCTGGGTTTCTCTTACTTGAGGCTTCCATCTGACACACGCATTCCCCAATCCACACATGCCCTGCGGTACAGCGGGGCTGGCCTGAGATTGCAGCTGACCCAGAGATGGCTCTGGAGGTAGGCAGTGGGTGAACACCAAGGTTAAGACCGAGTCAGCCATCTGTCTGGGCACACAGAGGCGGCCTACGTCAGAATGTGCCCAGATGCCAGCGCTGCAAATACACAGCAGATGGGCAATGGCAGCCTGGAATCAGAGATACATGGAACAGACCATGTAAACCTGGTAGGAGAAGTGATCTCAGATCCAGCCAGATGTCTTGCATCTTCCTGATGGGACAGAGCCCAGAAATGGGGCATTGGGTCTTGGCGGAGGTGGGGATGGGAATGTGAGTTGAAAATAATAGCTCCAGGGGCTTCCTGGCATTTAGAGGCATCTTCAAACCTCCCTGATTGTTGGGGCATCAGCAAGCCCAGGAGATGGGCTTTTCTGTGGCCATGGTTGCCCAGGTCCTGCAGATGCTGTGGCGAGCAGCAGATGTAGCGAACAAAGAAGTGCAATGGGAAGAGCCCAGACTGGACTTAAGAATCCTAGGAGAGTCTGGCCTCAATGTATTGACCTACAAATTACTCCTTGCCCTTCAGTTATCTCTGCTATACACAAATTATAGAAGAGCCAGCACTTAGTGAGTGCCTACTGTGTGCCTGGCTCTGGCCTAAGATCTCACATGGTTGACTCTTTTGCTCCCTAAAGCATCCCTGTGGGGAGATGCCAATATTATCCATTTTTATCACCATTTCTCAGAGGCTCCAAGAGGAAACCGGCCCAAATGGCAAAACTGAGATTCAAACCTAGGTTTTCTAGCTCTGGAGCCCACCACCCTTAGCCACTGCATTCTTTCACCTTTTAAATAGATTCTGGCCCTGGCTGATGTGGCTCAGTTGGTTGGGTATTGTCCCATGCACCAAAGGGCTGTTGGTTCAATTCCCGGTCAGGGGACATGCCAGGATTTCAGCTCGATCCCCTGTGGGAGACGAGCAAGAGGCAGCCAATCGATGTTCTACTCTCACATCAATGTTTCTCTTTCTCTCTCCCTCTCCTTCTCTCTCCCTCTAAAACAACAACAACAACAACAATAATAATAATAAATAAATAGATCCTGAAAGAGATGGTTTCTGAGGTTTTTCACAAAATCTCAAAAATCAGTTATGGGCCAGACCTTGAAGATAATATAGCGTGATCTGCTCATTTTACCAATGAGGAGATGCAGAGAGACAGTCACGTGCCCAGCAGTGAGCAGACCTCGGGCTCTAAAATGCAGTCACTGCATGATTCAGAAGCATCAGAAGGGAAAATGTATCTATCGGACAGATGTTCCGCTGGCACCACAGCTGGGCCCGCACACAATTGCTGCCTCGGCCGTGCATGTTTTTGATATCATCAAAACCTCTCTCCATCTTTGCTTCAAGACCTCTGGATATACTGGCCAAAAAATCTAAGTAGTGATTCTAGACCGTTGTGGTTCACAGATGCCTTCGGGAATCTGGTGGAAGGTATGGGTCATTTGGCAAGAAAAAATAGGCCTGCATTTCAGTTTGGGGGAGGGAGATTATAAGCCCTTTGAAGCTCCTCCATGAATCTCTTTTGGGGTCTGTGAGCCACAAATTATAAAACTCCTGCTCTAGGTCATGAGAAAACCAGCAGGAAATATGTGTTTCCGAGTCTGTCTCTTGAGAAAGTCTTCAGAAGCTATTCTGTTCTTTCCACTCTACCCTCCCCACCCTTGGGTCCAAGGTAGAGTCCCCACTCCCAGAGCCATCACACCTGCACCCATTCCACTGATATGGGAGGGATCGCCTTGGCCTCATGTGCTGGTGCGTTCACCATGCCCAGCACACTGCCCACCACATGTCCAGGGCTCAGTAGACATTTTTGGGTTGATCATGGATTTATTGCACTGAAGAGAGAGAATAGAAAGGTTTGCACATCTGCTCAAGGTATCCGGTCCTTGGTTTTTCCTTCCTGGGCGTAGGGTCAGGGACAGGTGTGATGAATGACTTGCTTAGGCCAGGTTCCCTAGGACCAGAACCTGAGATGGGGGTTTTGTGTGAGGGTTTAGTGAAGGTGTGCTCTCAAATACCATCTGCAAAGGTGTGAGGGAGGCGAGATAGAGCAAAAGAGGAAACCAGGCAATGCCCAACCCCAGCAATATGAATATGTGCGCATAGCAAGGGGACCGGGCTTTTGTTCCCCTGTATCAAAGCATGACAAGCAGAGACATTTCCTGGCAAGGTGGCACCCATCAGGGCCAGCAGAGGGCGGTGCTCAGGAGAAAGGTACAATCGTGGGTGTCACAGCCAGTATGTACTCCCAGCAGCTGGGGGCTGAGTGCATGGCTCAGAAAGATCTGGGTGGGACAACGACAGCGTCTGCCACATACTGCGAGTGCCAGCTCGGGTCCATGGAAGGCAGCTGCCTAGAGCCTCGTGTTGAGAAAGGGTGAGAAGTCGTGCCCTGGCTCGGCCGGAAAGCACAGGGTGGGGGCTAAGGAGTGGCAGCGGGGTTGGCTATTCTGAGCCTGAGGAGGAACTGGAGCCTGTTTATTATCAGAGGTGTACAGTGGCTGAGGGACTCTGGGGCAGGTTTGTGGGTCACACAATTTAGAATCTATGGTGTCAGATAGGTGTCTGTGTTTTCACTGAAATAGGTAGAAACCAGACAGGCAGCCGGTAGCTAAGAGACGGCTTCCCCGAATTAAAGCAGAGGAATGACTTAAACGGAGAGCCTTTCAGCAGGGAAGGCAGTCACCCTCAGAGTCCGACCAGCAGCATACAACTGGCGCGGAGGAATCAGAAAACAGACAGGGTGCATGTGAGGACCTTAGAATAAATGCAGCGACAGGCTGATGGCGAAGCCCTGCGTCCTGGGCGTCTGTACCCACAGGGCCTAGCACTATGCCAACTGCACAGTGGTTTCTCCATAAATATGGTTCAGATGTTTGAAACTAAATAAACCAAGCCTTGGGAGATTAACTCTGAGGTAGGAGGCAGTCGCTCCAGGATTGCTAGACCTAGTCTCCCAGGCAGATCCGCCAGCCCTCTCAGTGAGGAAAGCAGCCTGGCTCCCGTTGTTTCTCTCAGGATGTGGTGGGTGGGTTTCCACTCCTCTCTGTTATTAGCACAGATTTCGGTGTCAGGAGGAACTGGGGTGTAGTGGAAACATACGGCAATGTAAGATGTCATCCCCGGGTTTTATTTCCGTGGGCTTGGCTGACGTGGTTGTGATTGAAGGAGCCTGTTCCTCACCCCAGTGGAGCACCGGAGTGGGGACTGCAGTGACTGCCCCTTAGGGCCCCTCAGGCCAGGGGAGGCCACTGGGGAGCCCCCAAGTGCTCTGACAAGGACAACAATGAAGACAGTAGCAATAGCCATGACTGCAAATATCTGGATGACCACTTCACAGGTTTTATTCCTTGAGCTTCAGAACAACTCCGTGAGGTAGGCATGGGAGTAGCTACCACCCCATGGATGCTCTGGGCCGGGTGGGACTGGGGAGGGAGATAGGAGAGGAGCCGCACGTCTAGGGAAACCAGGAATGACTTAGGTGGTTGTCGTCATGGTTGGACACGCAGCATGGTTCCTGAGAGGAGGGCAAGTAAGAGATTGTCTAATGGGTGGGCCACCCCACCAAAGCGTGCCTTCCCTTGGCATCAATCCAGAGTTTTTTGCTTCCTCCTGCTCAGTCATCTCAACCTTCAAAGTTCAGTTTAAATAGAAATACCATATGATCCAAAATGCCACTCCTAGGTACATACCCAGAAGGACTGAACCCAGGGATTCACACAGATGCTGTGCACCAGCGTACATAGCAGTGTTATCCACCAAAGGGTAAAGGCGACCCAAGCGTCCTCCAACAGATGCGTGGAGAAGCAAGACAGATGTGTACATACAATGGAATATCACCCTGCCTTATGGAGACATGAAAGGGTGGCCCATGCTGCAAGGATACGTCTCAAAGACATCATGCTGGATGAAGTAAAAGGACAAATGCTGTGTGATTCCACTTATGTGAGGTCGCTAAAGCAGGCAAATTCATAGAGACAGAAAGTAGAGTAGAGGTTGCCAGAGGCTGGGAGGAAGAGGGGGAATTGGGACTTACTGTTTAATGGGGACAAGGTTTCTGTTTGGAATTATACAAGGTTTTTCTGGTGGTGGATACTGGTGATCTTTCCATAGTATCATATATGAATTTAATGTCTGAATTGTGCACCTAAAAGGATTTTAACATGGTAAATTTATGTGTGCATTTTACTGTAATTAGGATGGATGGATGGATGGATGGATGGATGGATGGATGGATGGATGGATGGATGGATGGAGAGATGGATGGATTAGTGGATAAATAAATAAGAAAACAAATTGTGTTCAGGGCTCATGGCCTTCCGAAAGCTTCCCTAGATCCAGCCCAATGGGAGCACCATTCTCTGCACCCGCGATGCACTGTTCTCTGATTATAATGCACTTGACCGTCTCCACACCAAGCTGTGAGCTCCGAGGGACCACGTCCCTTTCTACTTTATATTTCTGGCTCTAACCAAATGCCTAGCATATTATGAAAATGTGATAATTCTGTTTCAAATGAATGGATCTGGTATATATAATATATTTCAAATTCAGATCATAGCTGTGAAATAAATGAAACAGACGTCAACTACTGTCCAGATAGTGGTTGGTTAAACTTGGTTCATCTTTTTAAATGTATCTCACTGCCCTTTCCATCATAATTTCAATAAGCAGTGTGGCAAGATTGATTAAAAAAACAACAACACTGAACCTCAGATATGAAATAAATGGGAGACAGTTTATTAACAGTCCTTAACATGCACCGATACCTTTGCCAAGGAAATTCTTCTTCCTCTCCCTCTCTGTAGCTTAACTTGGGCTCCTCCTTTAAGTCTCAGTGTGGATACCACCACCTCCGGGAAGCCTCTTAATCCAGGTAACACCTCCTCTCCCTGTCCTGATCTGCCATGAGCTGGCAATGCACTGTCCTCTCTCCTGTCATCACACTTGTCACACCGTATTTTATATGCTTGTGTATTTTCTGTCTTCCCCACTGGACAGTGAACTCCATGAGGGCAGAGACCGCTGCTTTCCCAGCATCTAGCAAGGTTCCTAGCACACGGAGTTTCTCAATATACAGTATGTGTTGAAAGGGTAGCTAAGGGAATGAGTGAGTGAAAGCAACCATGTGGGCATCAAACTGTACAGAGCATGTGGCCTGTTCCTTTTAATGAGCTGAAACAGATGAGGGGGTAAGGTCCAGAGAGAGAAGGTAAATTTTCCTAGGTGCATAGAAAATGAACAGACAAAGGAGAAATGGAATCCAGATACCCCGGCTCACGGTCCTGTGCTATTTCCATTATAACACTGCTTCCTGCTCCCTGAGAGGCCTATACGTCTTCTGTCCAGGGTGATCTATGACCTCGTACCTCTGGGATGAAGTCGTAAGCTCCCCATGCAGCCTTTTGAAAGCATCATCCATTTTAACATAGGGATTCTGGGGAACGATGCATTCAAACAAAATGTCTTTTGTATAACTTGGTTTAAAACATTGGACTCGCCGGCCGGGAGTGGCTCAGCGGTTGAGCATCGACCTAGGATCCAGGAGATCGCGGTTCGATTCCCGATCAGGGCACATGCCCCGGGTGCAAGCTCGATCCCTAGTGGGGGACGTGTAGGAGGCAGCTGATCAATGACTCTCTCTCATCATTGATATTTCTATCTCTCTCTCTCCCTCTTCTCTCTCTCTGAAATCAATAAAACAGACCAAAAAAACAACAACAGACAAAACCAAACCAAAAAGATTGGACTCTGCTGGTGGCGGATAGAAGTTGAGGCATTTTACATTCTCTTTGGGTGTCCCTCAAGCCTTTAGTGTGAGACCAGGCTGCCTCCTTAGGAAAATCTGGACGGAGTGGGGTTGTCATCAACTGAGCTGATACCTGCTGGCCTGAAGTTATGGTCAAGGCTGGTGGCCGGTGGGGAGAGAGCGGTGGAGGGGGTAAAGGGTGAAAGATAAGATCGACCTGAAAGCTGGAAGGAGAGTACTGATGGGATCATCTGTTTCTAATTCTGCCGAGGGGGGAGCATGAACAAACGTCAGCCCTTAATCACAGCCAGGCCCAGTGCAAGGAAATGGGGTGTGTTTGTGTCATTCGTGCAGGTTGGGAGGCAGCCGCCTCCTTCTCCGCTTACTACGGGCAGTGTACCCAGCTCGAGGCCTGAATCATGACCGGTCTGGGCCTCTTTCCCTGTATCAGTGACTGTCTGGCAGTGAGCATGTGATCCAGGTCTAGCCAACAAAACACAGAGCGAAGGCCATCTGGTGTTTCGCAGGGTGGGGATTTTATTTCCCTGGGAAGAAGAGAGCCAGTTTTTGCTCTCATTACACTCCTTCCTCCTTGGAGTTCTTTTTTATTTTTCTCAAATATTTTAAAATTGATTTTAAAGGTAGAGGGAGGAAGAGAGAGAGAGAGAGAAACATTGATTTGTGGTTCCACTTATTGATGCATTCCTTGGTTGCTTCTTGTATGTGCCCTGACTGGGAACTGAACCCACAACCTTGGGGTATCAGGGCAAGGCTCTAACCAACTGAAGCAGAGAGGTGCGTTAGGAAGCTATCTCAACAGCCCGAGGAGTTTGTAAAGGGTTGTCTGAACTCGCTTACATTGTGGATACAGCAGGTTCCCCTTGGATGGCAGAGATGGGCTGAGGGGAGAAAACCTGCAACTTAGAAACCCCAGACAGAAAGCTCCAAAGGGATAAACTGGCTTCTCTGTGAAGACATTCACAAGCCACAGTTCACTAAGGCCCTGAGACGGGGTTGCCTGGCACCTCTCCACCCACCAGCAGCTCAGAGGGGAGCATGCACAGGTGCTGGATCCTCCCGAGGGGACGAAGGGGTGATGGGGCCCACGGCTGCAGCCTGGCTGGGGGCAGGGACCAGCGAGGCCTGCACCCGCGTCTCTGCCTTTCTGCTCCTGTCCCTTCATCTCACCCCAGAGCGCTATAATCCAAAAGGACATTGGCGCTGGGGCTGGTGAGATGGTGTTCTCTTCACTCTGTCCAACAGAGGATTTGAGGGAGTTTTCAAGAAATACTTGTAATAGCCCTGTCCCGGGACCTCTGTTGGTTAGAGCATCATCCTGATAGGCCAAGGTTGTGAGTTCGATCCTGCGTCAGGGCTCATACCAGAAGCAACCCATGGATGCATCAGTCAATGTTTTCCCCCTCTATCTTCCTTTTCTGTCTCTCTAAAATCAATACATTAAAATATATTGTAATAAAACATACATGTGATAAAATTGAAAAAATTAAATATATCAAAACTAATACAACTCAGATGAAAGCTCAAGGCCTGTGGGCAGAAGAGAAAGCCGACATGCAGGTCATCACACCCTTCATGGTCGCCAGCACTGAAAAGTCGGGAGGCCCCGTCTCTTCACTGATTCTTACGGTCTTATTTACATCCCCTCCAGCAGTATACAGTTTCCCACATTCACTCCAGCCCCTGGGCCTTTCTTGCCAGTTTCGTGGCGATGTCCGCGCACCGGAGTGGTGCCCACGCAGAGGGCCCTCTCTCCCCACCTGCCTCCCTGGTGCCTCGGAGACGATGCTGCTCCTCTCCTCACGGGGAGGGAACACTGTCGCCGGCATTCACAATTTTCCACTCGATTGCTTTGTTTGGGGCTTGGTTTAGCTTAATGATTTCCCAATCAGATTGGAATTTCTTTACATTACTAAAGTCAAAATGCTAACAAGCAAGGCAAACAGAAGCAAGCGCTGAGATTCCCACCCTGAAGTGTCAGGGAGAGGCGGCTGAGCTCCAGGCCCAGAGGTCCCGGGCATGGATGGAGGCCAGAGGGAAGCTAACAGGGGCGCAGAGATGGAAAAAAGCCAGTGGGGGCAAGCGTGGCTCCCGCTTCGGTTCAAGGCTAAATCCTCACTAACTCGGGCTGGAGAGCTCAGTACCCTGCTCAGGCTTGGGCCACTTTGGGCAGATCCTTTCCCTTCTTCTCCCTGCAGCCAGGTGGGGTTGGCTAGTTCATCAGGAAGGGGTGGACCCCTAGGCGGGGGGTGGGGAGCTTCACCCACAAAGGAGAGAGACTGGCTGACAGTGGACGGCCACAGGACTCCTCTCTGGTTAAGTCTGCCTCACTCTCTCCGCCCACTTCCCCCATAACCCTTTCCCTCCCTCCTCCACTGTCCTAACAACCCACCCGTGTGCCTCTGCCCCGTCTCTGTCTTCAAGCCATTGGTGTCTCTGTCTCGGGTGCTTCTGACCAGGCAGCTCCTGCTAGTGTCCCCTCTCTGGCTCAGCACCCACAGGCTCCCAGAATCCTTCTTTTGTGAACCATCTCCACAAGCAGCCCACGCAGAAGGGGTCACTCATATGTCCAGGCCCCACCTCCTGTCCCTCCAACACCCCCCAGCACAAGGTCATCTCAGATGGATCTCTGGCAGTCACAGTGGACTATTCTGAGCTTGCAACCCTGGCAGACTGGTCCAGACATACCATTCACCTCACCTGTGCCAGGTCAAAGGACCTCTCCCTCAGCTGAACCTGGTGGGGATGACAGGGCTCCATCACGAGAGGTAGCCAGGGGTCCTGACATAGGGTCACTTGCCCCGTTTTAAAACTGAAAGTCCCAGATGCTGGGAACCCCGTCAGGCCTGGGTGAACCAGGATGGTTGGTCACCTTACAAGAGAATGGGACTTAGAATATAAGAACCAGCTTCGGTCCCAACTCTGCTCCATGTCACCCGTGGAACCGCCGGCCACATCCGTCTCCCTCTCCATAAACCAAGGGCTGTAATCCCTTCCCTGCCTACCTCGCAGGGCAGTTCTAAGGGTCACATGGGATAATGGATGTGGGAGTGCGTAAGGAGCACTAAAGCACCGTGCAGATGTAGAAGGGGTTTTATTACCCAGTGTTTATGACCCGGAGGCCAGAGTATTAACAATTCCAATTAATCAAATAAATGGAAAAATAAATTGGTTTTATGGAAACAGATTCCTGCACCTTGCCAAGGTTCAGGGCCGGGGCAAGGGAAGGGAAGGAATCCAAGGCACTTACAGCTTCAGCTGGGCTAAGCCCAAGCAGAGGCTCACCCCAGCCCGCCCTCGGCTCCAGGAGCCCACAACACGCCTGCCTGGGACCTGCAAGCTCAGCCCCAGGGCGGCGTCTCAGCAAGACCCGTTCTCAGCCACAGAGAAACCAAAGGCAGTTCATTCTTCACCGCCCGGGCTGTGGTTAAATCAAACTGCCAAGCGTCAGCCGAGCATCGTTGGCGCGACTTACAGGGGCCTTCAGAGCTGCTGGAGTGCTTGCCCTTGAACACTGGTGTGTGTTTGATGCTTCGGGCTTCACAATATTTGGACATGCTCAGGAAGCAACATCCCGAAGACCCGATTCAGGAGGCGGTGGAGTCCTAAAGCAGCTCTAAGAGGGTCCTCTCCCCCTCGGCAGTGTCCACTCTAGAGATTGTCCCCGGACAATGATGCAGAGGGCCAGCCTAGCAGGACAGTCTCTGTCCTGAAGTCCAAGTCCTGACGCTTAGACTTGAAGATGGACGTGGCAGTGATGAGAGGGCCCCTTCTTCCACCCTGGAAGGAAGGTCGCGGCTGGGGCATAAACACTAAACTCACTTTGACAGATCGCCGGGTACCCCCTCTGACAGACTTTCTCCCCCAGGTGAGGAGACAGGTAGAGAAATGGCCACACATAAAGCCTTCTAATATAGGGCTGTCTAAGCTCACAGTAAGAACTGTTCGTGCCAAAATGGGCTTAGGCCAGGCAAGTGAGAGTCTCATCAATAATCGGGGAGGGAGGTGTGCTGGGGACAGTTGGCAATGCAGGTCTTCGGTCTCATATAATCAGGAGTAGATTGTACCCAGTTCTGGGTTTATGGGTTTATGGAATTGGGCCAGTGTGAGTCCAATAAAGAAAAACAACGCTAACAGAATCGACAGCCTCGCCTCCCGCCAGCTCTGCTGATCAATGAGACCATCGCAGAAGCAGCTTTGCCCGGTGCAGGCCAAGCCGCTGCTTTCCAGTTAGCCTTGTGGAAGCCACTGGTGTCCCCACCCATGTTCTCTCCACTTGGAGAGTAGGGTGACAGCCAGACAACCCTCACCCCGCCCCTCCCATGGTGACACTGTCTACTGGTGAGTTTCACTTTGGGAAGCCAACAGCAGTGAGAAGTAAGGGAATCTGTCTAGATTAAAACAACCGTGTCCAGTGCTCTTTAAAGTGATACATATTTTAAAATTGGAGAATTTTCTTAAAGTTTGCCTTGTTGCAGGGGAGAAAATCAAGGCTTGGAGTGTGTATGAAGGGGTGAGGCACCGAGAGGGATCAAGCACAGGGCTGGAAATACAAAGATTAGATTTGGAGGAATCTGACCCTGTCTGTGAAGTAATACCAAGTATGTATTGAATAATTGCAACAGGGTGGCCCACTGTTCCCAGGGCTTGCTGTGCATTCCCTTATTTAATCTTTGTGACAACCTGCTAGGTAGTTATTTTTATTATCTTCATTTTGCAGATGGGAAAACCAAGGCACAGAGAAGTTAAGTAACTTGCCAAAGGTCACACAGCTAGCTGACCAAGCTGAGATTAGACCTCAAGCTCCAGACAGTATCTTCTTCAGCACTCACGTCTCAGCTATCCTGTCTCTCAGTTGAGCATATCCCAGAGCCTGTAGTTTTTTTCAGCAGGATGTATTCACTGATTCATTCATTTAGAAATCTTTATTGCACATCTACTCTATACCAGGTTCTGGGGTCTCCGAATAAGTAATAGGTAGTTTCTGCCCTCCAGGAGCTCATATTCCATTAATGCTCCTCCCTTAAGCTGCAGTCTTCTGATTTATAAACTGCACTAGTTTTCTGTTGTAAATAATTACTACAAACCCTGTGGCTTCAGACTACACTCAGTTATTAGCTCGCAGATCTGTCGGTCAGAAGCCCAAGGGGCCCAGCCGACGTGGCTCAGTGGCTGAGCTTCGACCTAGGATCCAGGAGATCACATTTCCATTCCCAGTCAGGTCACATGCCCGGGTTGTGGGCTCGATCCCTAGTAGGGGACGTGCAGGGGGCAACCGATCAATGACTCTCTCATCATTGATGTTTCTCTCTCTCTCCCTCTCCCTTCCTCTCTCTAAAATCAATAAAGATATATATATTTTAAATTAAATTAAAAAATAAAAATAAAGAAGCCCAAGGGGCCACTGCTGGGCTCTTTGTTGAGCCTGAGCTCTTACCTGGAGTCTAGGGGAAAATCCACTTCTAGGATCACTTGGGTTGTTAGGGGTATATGCTATTATGACTCCTGTTTTATAGAGAAGGAAATGAAGCCCAGACAGGTTCTAAATCTCCTCCAGGACCACACTGGCAGAACTAATGCAATCCCAACTCCAGTCCATCAAACTAAAAAAGCAGGTGCCCTTCCCTTTCCCTGCATGCTCCAGGGTCGCGGGGAGACAGTGCCTGTGGGTGGCGAGTGAGTACTAACCTCCCCAGCCCAGCCCCACCATCATGTTATCACTGCTACTACGCAGATAACTGGAATGCACCCAGTTCTTACTAAGTGCTCACTTAATCCTCACAAGTACTCCGAGGTAGGGGCCATAATCGTTTCCATTTTGTAGCTGAAGAAACTGAGGCATCGTGAGCTTAAGTCAGTCACCCAGCGCCACACCACTGGTTGGGAGGAGAGCCGGATGGGAAGCTAGGCCGTCTGGCTCCAGAGCCTGCACTCTCTATGCCATCCTGCTTCTTCTGCCAGAAATTAAGAAGGAATGAAAAAGAAATATGCAAATCTTGCCCAGGGTGGGGTGTAAGGGTGCCAGCTATATGCTGGGCACCATACTATGGGCTCCGTATCTGCAACAAGCCTAGGCGGAGAGCATAGATTGCCTGAGGCTACACAATCTGAACTTGGTTCTCTCTGCCTGTGGTTTTTCCGTTCACCAAAGACACGCAGAGACACAACTGCAAGGAATCAGAAAGCATGACCTGCCGGTGGCCCCGAGTCCACAGCAGTTTGGGGCAGAATGAGAGCCCAAAAGCTGAAGGGCACGGGGCTCAGCCAGGTCAGTCTAATCCAGGTGGACTTCTGAGAAGAAGCGAGAGAGAAGGGGAGTGAGTGAGGAGGTACAATTGTAGCTATTTTAATGGTTTGGCTATAACTGGAAACTATGTCCATTGTTTTTTTTGAAACAAATACTTGCACTGGATTTCTATAAATAAACAGTGGACTCTGCTTCTAAATTGGATTTTATTTCCATGTGTTAATAACTAATGACTGGCACAGTGGGCAGGCAGCCCCTCTCTGAGTGTGCAGAGGCCTTAGCTGTGGCAGCCCCTGCTCTCTCAGACTCTTGCTCACAGAGCCCCTCGCCTCCCTATTGAAGGGGGTCCCTACTCACCCTTAGCCTCCCCTCTCCCTGCAACATGAGTTCAGAGCAGCTTGACTCCCTCATTTCAAATGCAGATTTTATGGAAAGGAAAGCAAAGCAGGCACACATGTAGAGCCCCATCAAACTCGGGGGTCCCTGTGAGCCCATGGGTTAAAAAAAGATCCTTGTAGAGTTTTTTGTAGATAGCACAGCCCAGCTGCCCAGCCCTGCCCATGGATGAGAGAGGGGAAGTGAAATTCTCTTGGGAGAAAGGACGGAGCCTCAGGTAGGCTTGAACACCTTTGCAAAGCCCCTCCATCGTTCAAACTACAAGCTCATTACCGAGCTCCTTTCATCTCTTTCTTCATCTCTCTATTAAGGAGGATTGCCTACTAAGGAAACTCTTTCCAAGTATTATTTGTGTCTAAAGGTAGCCAAGTATTGTTTCTTTATATCATAATCTACAGTTTGCAGTGCCTCCTGATCCAGACTACTGGTTACCACCTTTCGGTAGAATCCTAACAACATTCTGTGGCTTTCACTGTGTGTTAAGGACCCTACATGGACCGTCTCGTCGAGTGCTGGCCAAAGCCTTAGGAGTTTGGTGCTATTGGGATCTCCATCTTCAGATGAGAAAAGCAAGGCGTGAAAAGGGTCCACGGTAAATCAGCCACAAGGCACAAGGCAGTGGCAGAGCGAGGTCTTAACCCTGGCGGCCCTGGCTTCAGATTCAGCTGGCAGAATGGGCTGGAACAGTGAGCTCTGTGACCCGCTGCTCTGTTATCACACGAGGAAACCCACACGCGCGAAGGACAGGTCCTCATCGTCGAGGCAGCTAGTGACAGAGCCAGGACGAAAACCCAGACCTCCCCACTCCTGGTGCCTCATTCTTTCTACTCCCCCGAAGCAGCTGGGCAGACCTGGATCCATACCCTGAGGCTGCTGAGCGCCCTTGGACAAATACCAGACTCCGTGTCCTCGGCTGTGGAGTAGAGATAGTAACATCTTTCTTATGGATTTGAAGCAAAGATGGGAAGAGAGAGTACCCAAACTAGCACTTTGGACATAATAAATAGCCTGTTCTTTCTTTCCCTCTCTAAAGAAAAGCTTTTGGAATAGAGAAGAGCCAGAGCTATTGACTAGCCCACAGAACCTTTGTGAAGATAGGTGCAGTCTGTTAACTGACAACAGATTAATATGCATGGAACACAGAGCGTCCCTATACATCAGCGGCTCTCAGCTGAGGGTGACTTGGCAATGCCTAGAGACGCGCTTGTCACAACTGGGATGGGAGAAGAGGCCAAGGATACTGCTAAAGGTCCTCCAATTGCAGAACAGTCTGCGGGAGAAAGAATCATCCATCCAAAATGCCAATAGTGATGCTGTTAAGAAACCCAGCTATAAATCAACATGAAAAAAGATCAATTCACTAGAAAAATGGACAAAAGATTTGGAGAGGTAATATAAGGGAGTGGAAACAGAAAGGGTCCATGAGCATGAAAATATGCCCTGCCTCACTGGTTATCGGGGGGGGAGGGGGGGCGGGGGGGGTGCAAATTAAAGCAAAACGAAGGTGCCACGTTCCACCATGGCATCAGCAGGAATTAAAAAGTGTGAGAGTACTGAGGGCTGGTCGGCTTGCAGAGTAATTGGAACTCGTGTTAATACAAGGTACAACCGCTTTGGAGAGCAACTTGGCAGGGCCTGGTTAAATGGAAGATGCACATAACCAAGCCGAGCAGTGCTGCCCTCGAGAAGCCGTCCTCCAGGCGCAGGGAGGAATATGAGCAGGAAAGCTCGCGGCAGGGCTCGAGCAGAGAGGGGAGTGAGCTAACCGTCCTCGGAAGGGAAGTAGCTGATGGCATGAATGAGCTTGGAAAGGAAGGGTCACCCTGGGTCCTGAAGATAGGCTTTATGCCTCAGTAGAGATTTAAAACCTGCAAACCAAACTTTTGCCAATGCTAATATTTACTATCACACATACACTGAAAGTGTATCCGCTGGATGATACTTATCTCTGGGGAAGGCCTGGAATAACATCTAGCAGAGGAGTCACAGAGGGTTTCTGTTATGTTTATAATGTTTCCTTTCCTAAGGCTCGGGGTGCGTGTTCATTCTAGTATTCTCTGTGTTTTTCTCTGCTGTGCTCTGTATTTATTAATACAAAGAAAACTCTAAGCGAGAATTAATCTCTGGAAGAAAGTCATTCCATTTTCACCTTCAAGGTCTAAGAGGCAGACGTTTGCAATAGTCTCTGGGGACAGTGGCACCAGGTGGAGCGGGCCCTTCGTGGGTGTGGGCAGTGCAGGTGGCTGAGAGCAGGAGGGAAGGGGATGGGAGTGTTCCCGGAGGTGGCAGCAAGTGCTTGGAGCGAGGCAGGTTCTTGGAAAGCGTGGAACAGCCATCGTGGACAGCGCCGACCACTCCTATGGGGCTCTCTGTAAGCAGGTCTTGTGATTTACTCGGGAGTGCTTATTGGTACTGGGCCCTCCCACGGACTAAGCCTCTGCCCAGGTGGGCAGCCAGGCCTAGTACAATAAGACACTATCTACAGATAAACCTGAAATTCAGGGGCCTGCCATCGCTTGGATCTGAAGGCAGGAGCTCCCCACCCTGTTTAAGAACTTTTCTGCTCACAGCCAGGGGTGGGGATGTGGTGAGGGTCATAGGCCCACTGGGTGCCTCATCCCTCACCATGCTTGGGGGAGCCGGTGTGGCCAAGATTCTGAAGACAGCTGGAGCCACGCCTGCCACTGCCTCACGTGACAGCCACACTGCCGAGGTGCTGGCTGCAGACATCACTGCTAACTTCCTGGGGCCCCACAGCAGGACACATGGAGACCTTTGTCCTCAGGTGATGTCTCTTTATTCAGAAAGCCAGGAGTCTGTCAGGTTGATCGTGTCAGGGTGTCTCGGAGGCCTTCTGGGCAGTGAGCCAATGGGGTAAGTGATTCCATACAAGGTCCTGGGTGAAGAAGCCACAGTCAACAAGAGTGGCAAGTGGCTGCCAGCCAGAACCCTGCTAAATATGCGAATAGCAAACCCATCCATCTCTCGGCTGGTGTAAAATTAACACATTGCTCAATATGGTCAGTTGGCTAGGGTAGACTCTGAGCACTAGCTTTTCCAGCTTCAGAGAAGGAACAGAGCAGTCTCCATCCCCTGCCAAAGAAAACACCAGAAATCTCTTCCATACAATGTCTCTTGTAACCTGGAAGTTGGCCTCAGGGAACACCTCTTCTGGACTAACTGGGAAGTCTTGAGAGATTGCTGGTAACCCCCTTGGTGAGGGGTTACACTGGTGGTGCGGGTGTTTGCTTTTTCTTTTCCACGTCTGAGACGAATTTATTTGAAGGGATTTGAACGAAACACAACACCCTCTTGTCTTTCCATATGTTCAAATGTTCTCTTACCAAAGAGCTTATAGACTTCCGGGGACCCATAGAAGACTCTTAAGAGACATTTATAAAATTGGCACAAAGAGGACCTCTGCGACCTTCATCAGGTTTCACACTGTGTAAAATAAATGAATGAATTATCCTCAGAATGCAGATGCTGATGGGCATGTTCTATCAATAGGAGCTGGGCTATAAATAGGTTTAAGTTCTGATCACAGCCTTCAGGGGGCTTTCGTTCATTCAGAAAATATTTACTGAGTACCTACTATGGGATGAATGTGCCTCTAGGTCTGGTAATTTGTCAGAGGGAAAACAAAGTCCCTAGATGAAGGTCTCATTTAAGTGAAAGAGACAAACATGCACAAGTAAACAAAACAAAAAACAACAATGAATGGTAGAGTTTAGACAGTGATGACTGTTGTGAAAAATATGCATTATGCCCAGCTGGTGTGGCTAAGTGGTTGAGCACCCAGCCATGAGCCAGGAGGTCATGGTTTGATTCCCTGTCAGGGCACATGCCTGGATTTCCGGCTCTATCCCCGGTGGAGGGTGTGCAGGAGGCAGTTGATCAATGACTCTTTCATCACTGATGTTTCTCTCTCTCTCTCCCTCTCCTTTCCTCTCTCTGAAATCAATAAAAACATATTTTTTTAAAAAATGCAATGGGATAGTGTGTAGAGGGTGACTGGGGCTCAGACAGAATCCCTGTCTTCCTAGATCGTGTACTGTAGTTGGGACTAGCCGAATGGGAAAATGCTGTAATTGACCCAGCTGGAGGGGTGACCCCTGAGGTAGTGACCTAAGGTGTTATATACCATCTCCAAAAGTGGTGAACTCTAGCTTAATCTGAAATATGTACTGCTACCTGGTGGGTGGGCCAGGGTAGATGGGGTGGATAGATGGAAAAACCTGGCCCCAATGTTTTAGAACTCCTCCCATCAAGAAATGCAATCTCTCTCCACATACCTTGAATCTGGGCTGGCCAATAGAGTGTGTTGGCAGGGACCCTGGGTAAGTTCCAGAGCCAATGTTTCAAGAGGTCGTGGAGCTTCTGTTTTGACAGTCCTGGAACCTCCAGATGGCCACATTCTGAAGAAGCCCAGTCTGGCCTCTTCCAGCATGAGAGACATGGAGAGAGAGAGGCCCTGTGAAGGATGGGAGGCCATTCCAGTCCACCCCTGCTGGCGCCCCAGACACATGAGGGAACCATCGAGGGTGCTCTGACTCTTACTGTAGTAACCTGAATGAAGGTCGGCAAGACTCAGCCCACCTGCAGAATCATGAGAAGCAATAAGCTTTGAAGTGGTTATACACCAATAAATAACTAACGTAGAAGGTAAAGCTCGAAGAAACACGTACAGCAGAGGCATGGTTCTCTGGGGCCAGTCAGTTCACAGATATGGCTCATCAGATTTGGGGTAAGAAAGGCAGGTTCCACTCCCAGGAGAGTGACCCAGGTGTCAAGGGCATGCAGACTGCTAGGCGAGCCCCATCCTGCACTCTCCTTGTGTGTACTGGTGGTCTGAGAACTCAGGCTTCAGGGCAGAGGCTCAAAGCTGCCCAGGACTCAGGCCTGAAACGGTGGGCCCAGTGCTTGAAGTGTCAAAACTCATTCCTGACCCCTCTCTCTGAGTCCTAATGGGCTTACAGCTAAGTGGAAAAGAGTAAAAGGAATTCCTGTTCAGTAGCACTGAGCAAGGGCAGGCCTCTCGGGAGAAAGACCACATTTAGAAAAAGATCAATATGAGGACATGAGAGTCAAGCACCCAAAGAGTGAGTCAGACACTGAGAGTTCTAGGAGTTTAGAGAGAGGATGGATCACCAGGAGATTAACAGTTAGTGAGGGAGGAAGTGGACAGTCTCATGAGGAGGTGAGGATCTGAACGAATGAACAGTTGGACTGCGACAAACAGAAGCGGACAGGAGTGATGGAGAGGGAGCTTAGGAAGGGAGACGATGGAGGGAGAAAAGGAGAGAAAGCGAGATTCAGCTTGACAGGGGAAGTCGAGCCAACCCGGTTGGCTAAGGGAAGGCCCGTGTAGATACGATCAGGCAGTAAAGGCTAATTGTGAATCCTAAGATAAGCAGCTTTGCTTGTAGGTTGTGGCACGTGAGAGCCACTCTGGGTTTTTGAGCAAGGACATGATATGTGCTTTAAAGGTAAAGATTTAAATGGATGGATGATGGATGGATGGATGGATGGATGGATGGATGGATGGATGGATGGATGATGGTTGGATGGATGGATGGATGATGGATGGATGATGGATGGATGGATGGATGGATGGATGGATGGATGGATGGATGATGGATGGATGGATATGCATCAGTGAGGAGTGGCAGATATGTGCCTTAAACATAAAGATGCTAGTCAGTAGATGAAAGGATGGATGGATGGGTGGGTGGATGGACTGATGGATATGCATCAATAAGGACAGGCATCTAAGTGCCTTAAACAAAGATATGAATCAGTGGATGAACGGATAGATGGATGAATATGTAACTATGACTACACACAGATATGCACTTTAAAGATAAAGATCTGAATGGGTACACGAATGAATAAATGAATGAATGCATGTGCGGATAGATGCATGGGTAGATGGATGAATGGATGAATACGTGGCCAAAGGAAGAGCCTGAGGAAGTCAATTAAGTCTTCTGGGGAGCAGCGTTGACACTTACATCCATCATTGCTGCTGCTCTCCACTGCCCCACTCCCTGGGGCCCATCCCATCAGCCCCATCCTGTAGGCTCACCCGTGTGCTGTGAAATGGTTTAGGAGAGTGTGTCATGAGGGTGACAGGAGCTCATCGATCCCAGCCAGGCCCCAGCTCTTCTGGGAGCAGATCACAAGCATGGGATGAAGGCTGCAAGACCGGAGACCCAGGCATGCCACACTTCTACATGCTTGCAGACCCCACCTCCAAAGTTTGTGCAAAGGGGTCTCCCAACCACCTTGCCTCGTCACAGCACTGAGTACAGTGCTAGGCACATAGTAAGTGCTCAGTGGAAGTTTGATAAGTTGAAATGAAGTCTCATGACGTTCCCTGGGACAGAGAAACATGCTATGTGTAACCAACACCATCCCCTTGTTAGAGAGAAAGACAGAGTGAGTTGAACAGCCTGTAACCTGACCTTCAAGGGAAGACATAAATCAGACCTCATCAGCTTTCAGGCAAATAAATTCTATGAAATAAGCCTGCCATCTGCCTTTCATGATATAAATCAAGCTTCCATGGGCTCTTTTTTTTGCCTACAGGCTGAAGTCCGTATTCCTTAGCAAAATATGCACAGCCCCCCCCACACTATGACCTCAAGCTTTTAAAATATCCACATGGTCATTCATTTATTGATTGCTAACTGTGCGTAAGAGAATGTATCAGGCCTTGGGACCCTGAGATGACTGGGATACATTCCCTCCCCTCGAGAATACTATCCACTGGGGAAACCGATACTTGTATGTATACTATACGTGTTATATAGCTACACATTACAGCACAGTAACTGAAAAGGTGGGCACATCCACATGGCCCAGCTAACACAAAAAAGGAAGGGGTTGGCGATTCACTCTGCCTGCTGGTCAGGGAAGGTGTTGTTTCATATTTAAGCTTCTTCTGATAGGTTAAGTGGAAGCTTCCAAGGCCAAAAAGGAAGGGCAGAACATTTCAGGCAGAGGGAATAGTCTTAGTTAAGACCTTTGGTTACAGGTTATGTAAGTTGAAGTGAGATAGAAAATTTAGTATCTGGAGACCTGCCCTGTGAATTCAGAGGTTGGTTGCACAAGTCCAGTGAGAGGATCTTCAAAAATCCTTTGTAAGCTGCCAAGTGGGGGCAAAGGCTAGGGCTTATCATAGAAGGTGCCCAGTATCTGAGTGGTGATGGATTGGCCAGTGTCACACAACCCAGCGGGAACAGAGGATAACTCCTCCCTGGACCAAGGCATGCTAATGGAGAGCCTGCCAGAGTGAGTCTAATTGGAGGGCTCCCCCTGAACCCATTGGAGTTTTGTTTGACTGTGAAATGACTGATGATGGAGGGTACAGGTAAGGGCAGGGGTCAGACAGACTTGGGGCTAACAGGGGATGGTCACTGCCATTCAAATAGCCATTAAAATAAGAGAGAAATGATTTGGTGGTGATCAAGTCATATCATGAAAGTAAGGTTGTTTGGGTACCATTTGCAATATTTTGGGAAAAAAGACACTGGAAATCAAAGCATTCATCGACAATGGACTGAGTATCTGCTACTTGTGAGGACCTGTGCTCAACAGAATGAGGCAGATAGAGGTGAAAAAATGCATAGACCCTCCCCCCACCCCCCAAGGAGCCTGAGATGTGTAACAAAGTCTTGCAGTACCATTGATAAGTGCTGGGTCCAAACCCAACTCTTTTTTATTTTATTTTAAATATTTCTTTTTTTAAAAAAAATATTTCTTTATTGATTCCAGAAAGAGGAAATGAGAGGGAGAGAGAGATAGAAACATCAATGATGAGAGAGTGGTCATTGATCGGCTGCCTCCTGCAAGGCCCCGACTGAGGATAGAGCCTGCAACCCCGGCATGTGCCCTGACTGGGAATCAAACAGCCATCTCCTGGATCCTAGGTCGATGCTCAACTGCTGAGCCACGCCTGGCTGGGCCCAAACCCAACTTTTGATTTCCACCCTCAAATGCATTCATTTCCTCCACTTGTTTCCATCTAGATAAATGGTGTCTCCATTCACCCAATTGCTCAGGCCCCAATCTGAAATTCAATTCCACCCTTTCCCTCACCCTCCCCTCCCTCATCCAGTCCATCAACAAGCCCTCTTGGCTCTTTCTGCAAAGGAGACCCCAGTCCTGGAGCTCCTCGCCCCTCCACAGCCACCACCATCATCTCTGCCTGGACCCCTGCTTCCATTCTCACCTTCTCACAACCCAGCAGCCAGATCACCTTTCCAAAATGCAAATCAGATCACAGCACCCACTCCTCTCAACCTCCCCTTCCCCCAATTTCCCTTCATGCTCTGACCAAAATCCAAAATTTTTCTGGGGCCCCCTGAGGCTACTAAGTTCTGTATTGCTTCACCTCTGCCCATCTTTTAACCACTGCTCTCTCTCATTCACTCCACTCCAGCCACACTTGCTCTCTCTCCCCCAGACTTACTCCCACCCCAGGGGCTTTGCCTTTGCAGTTCCCTCTGCCAGAACCACTCTTTCCCCAGAGCGCCACAGGCTCGCTCCCTTACCACAGCCACACTGCTCAGAGCCACCTTCCCTGAGGGCCACCCCTGGAATAGCCGCACACACCTCGCCCCACCTCTCTCCTCGCCCAGCCGTTTCCAGAGCAATAGCACAGTGCCCATAGCCCACGCAACATAGCGTTTGAATGAATGCCAGGGAAGCACCGGGGAAAGAGTGAGCCTGTCTGCTGGGGTTGGGTTCTGGAAGATAAAGGCGACCTCACCAGGTAGACAAATAACAAGGACATTCCAAGCAGAGGGGATAACAGAACCGAGGCAGGAAGATGTGTGAGAACTTAGCACATCTAACGGAGTGGAGGTGACTCGGTGGGAAGCCTCGGGGTGCCCAGGAGACAGGCGGGATGCAGGGCGAGGCAGCGCAGGAAGACGTCTCAGACAGTGGGGGGCTATTGCAAGGGGTGGCAAAGGGGATCCTGGAATAGAGGTTCCTGAGCCTAGTGAGGAAAGACCTTTGGGTTCCAGGCGGCTCAGCAGGGCTTGCACACCTCCCTGTTACTACCCTGCTGTAGTATAACATGCACCATAACCCGCCGCCCACGCCCCCTCCCGGGCCTGCTCCTCTCTGTCGCTCAACCGACTGAAGGCTTTGTTGTGTGTGTCTTTAGTTTAAATTCCTCAGACAGAAAGAAATGTGATTGACTCATGCTTTCTGTTAAGGGAATCCATGCTTTATAGGCCAGCTGGCAGCCAGGATGGTCTCTCTTGAGTCCCATGGTCCTGCCTGACTCAATCAGTCGGAGCACTGCTTAGAAAGAAGTTCACAGGATGTGAACTTGGCCGCTGGGCCCTGGCTGCCCCCAGCAGGGACCATGCGGACACTGGGTGGTTCCTTCAGTGGGAGGAGGAGGGGCCATCACCCCAAAGCTGTCTAGTACCACATACGTGGCCAGGAAACACAAGTGATCCTAAAGTTAAAAGCAAAGTAGTAACTGTCTCAGGGCTCCCCAGTATTTGCTGAGCCCGGGGGAGTCCCCAGGTACGCTGTCTTTCAGATTCCTCCTTTAGTGCGACCAGGGAGGCTCCTGCAGAGACAGGCCTAGGGGAGGGGAGCACTGACTGTGGGAGGCCTCGGAGTGTCCACAGGTGCTGCGGGGCAAGGCCTCGGGCTCCGGGGTCCTAGGGAGAAAGCCCCACGGGCACTGGCATGAACAGTAAGGGCCTTTGGGATATCACAGAGCAGGAAGTCCAAGAGCCCAGGCTCTGCCCTCTCTCTGCTCAGGGACCAGCAACCCTCAGCTCCGGCTTCATCTTCATACTGGTGGCAAGGTGGCCGCGGCAGTCCTGGGTGTCAGACACAGACAGGACAATGCCCAGGGGAAAGAAGAAACTTCTCCTGTGACTCTTAGAGAAGAGGACACATTTTTCCAGAAGATTCCAAAAAGATTGCCCTCCCCCCTCCCAATCGTTGGCCAGAATTGGTGACATGGCCCCTCCCATTGCCAAGGGGAATGAGATGCCCTTAGAGCAGCCTAGGACGGGGGTCGTCTTCCTCTGAAATGGGCTGCTCTGCTGCGGAGGGATGGATATCTGAACAGGGTGCGGGTACTCTTGGGCAGGAAGATGACCCGTGCGTGGATGCTGGGAAGGGAGCCTGAGAGTTTCCCTTCCACCTCTGAAGATCATTCCAGGGAGCAACAGAGACAAAGCCACAAAGACAGATATGGCACAGGAAGTAAAGAGGTGGCAGGAGCTCTGCTTTCAAGTCCTGACTCTGCCACCCCTACTGCTTTGTCTTGCATCTCCATGACTCTCTCCCTGGCACCCATGAGCCTCCTAACTGAGTTCCTTCCACTCCCATAAATGGTTTGTACTGTTTCCTCTACTTGGAATGTCCTTGACCCAACTATGTCCTCACTGAATCTCAGCTTGCTCACCTGTAAAATGGGCACTCAGATATCTGCTCTGACTCCTATCATTGTCTCAAAACCCAAACAAGACAGTCGGGGCAGAGAGGTTCCCAGTCTGAGGAGTGTGCCAGCTCCTATGAGGATGTTGGTTATTATCAGAGAGAGAGAGAGAGAGAGAGAGAGAGGGGAAGAGAGAGAGAGAGAGAGCTCCTGGCTGTACAGTCAGAGTCAAGGGCAGGCCCCGAACAAGGCTGGGGTGGCTTGTTGGCACCTCGAGGTATAAATGGCAGGCAATGTCCCTCAGGAGCATCAATGCCCTTCTCTACCCTTGGATATTCCTGTTTGCACTAAGACACCTAATAACAAAGATAATGAATCCAAGCAGGACTTTGTACTTTCTGTGACTTTCCACCCACCCAGGGGCCTTGCTGGTGCTGCCGGCAGAGACCTTTATCTCTAAAGTTGAGGGCCCGGCCCCCTTAAATCAGCATTCTAGAAATGTCCTGGAGATGTCGGAGAAGCAAACGTCACCCAGGCCACGGAAAACCGACTGGCGGGTTAATGAGGCAGGACAGACCTTCCAAATTGAGATTTTATTTTTTCAGTTTTGTGGCCTTTGCTCAAAAACCTAAGTTAACTGGGTTGCTGACTTGGCTATAGGGGCACAGGCTTTACAATGAAAGCAAAAGGCAGACAGAGACAGGCAGCGTGCGTCTGTGTCGGGAGCTCCGGCCTTTATCCAGTTAATCTTAGCTTAGCGCGACTATAGAGCTTCCTCACCTGCATCCGCCCAGCCTCATCTGTCGGGGAGCTGGAGCGACACTGCTCCTCAAAGTAAGGCCGTGTCGGGCCTAATACCCCTGATTCGGACCTCAGCCACTAATCTCTTACAGTAGATTACGGTACCGGGGTTAGGTCTGCCCGTCTGCAGCGGCACACAGGCCTTGGCTCTCCAAATGGAGACAGTGGAGGGAAGCTCTGGAATCCTGCTGGCTGAAGCATCCAAGAACTTAGGCAGATAGATGACTAGGATTGGGGAGCCTGGGTCCAGTGCCCCACCCATCTCCCTGGCCACATATGGCCTTGGACAGGTCACTTTCCTCTTTCACCTTGGTTTTCCAGTGTTAAAGTGATGGAGTTCCACTAGATGGTGTCTGAGATCCTCTCCAGCTCGGCTCCTCACCGGCTCTTTGGGAGCTGCGGCTACAGGACAGGCTAAAGGCATTTTTTCTCTCAGCCTGGTGCACCCTGGAGGGTCTGGGTGGACTTACTCAGAAGCAGGCCTGGAGTCTTGTAGTTTCTAAAGACAAGAGCAGCCATCTGCACTTAGTGAAAGTGCCCAGGGGTGTGCCGGAGGCCAGAGATGGGCTTGGGGGAGAGCCCTATGATGCATTTTGTAGATAACTCACATGCAGGAAATCAGAAGGAGCCAGGCTTGGGATGGTAGAAGCCTAGATCTAATTCTCACTTCTGACGCACCATCGTCCTGTGAGCAGACGCTTCTTTCTAGGCCTCAGTTTCATCTGCTATGATATGAGAAAAACAATATCCGTATCACAGGGCTCCTGGGTGGGTTACATTGGATGAGTATGTAAAATGCCCGATATGGGGCAAATACTGAAATAGCTGGAGCATCGTCACCTGCCCGCTTCCCAGAAGGCCTGAGCTCTGGGAAGCAGAGAAACCTCATCATTTTAAGTAGCACAAACCTGGGAGTTTAAGCTCTGGAGAGAAACTTCTCGGGTGTGAGGGGAGCTGGTTGTGCAATTGCAGTTCCATTTGGCTCCAGAGTTATCGTCCCCTTGAGCTCCCTCCGTGTAACAGCTCTTCTTAGAGCCCACAGGCCTAAGCCTGGTCTCCGACGGACACTGTGGCTCTCCTGCCAAGCAGCTGGGATGAGCCACAATGCACAGGGCAGGTGACTAAACCCTAAGGGAGGGCAGAGAGTGAGCAAAGAGGGCAACACCCAGATTCAGTTACTTTCAGCAGGGCTCCACACGCCACTGGAGGCAGCCCCCATTCCAGCTGCTGGCCCGACACTCCACCTCCTAACTTCTGGATCGACTCCTTATAGATGGTACTACTTCATCCAGAAGGGGCCTCGTGGTATTTCAACCCCCTGGAGGCCGAGCTTGGAGAGCCCCCTTCCCATAGGCAGTCCCCCACCCTAGGCTCACAGACGCCAGCTCCAGTCTGAGAGGCGCCTTGTCCATAAGCTGGTTCCAAGAATGACGTCCCCTTTCAGGCAGGACCCACTCTGACACACAAGGGTGTGTCTGGCCCTCTTCTGGTGGTGGCCCTTCAGGACAGAGCATTTCCGTTTCTATGCTAATGCAGCAGTGACGTTGGCTATCTTGTACAGTGGTCTTTCTGTCTGCTTTCTTCCAGGAGAGATGTAGGTGTAGGGAGGGCACCCAGAGGGAAGCCAGGAAATCTCTGGGGCTCTGTCTTCTTGTTCAGTCATTTAACAAGCATTCCTAAGCACCCGCTATAACACTAAGTCTGCATTGGGCACGTGCACAAAGATGGCTATCTAGAAAGAAACGTGCTGTGAAAGCAGGTTGGATTTGGCCTGCAGGGGAAGATGGAGGGGCATTTGGCCCAGGCAAGTGAGAGAGGGTTTCACAAGGAGTGACCTTTGAGCTGAGTCTCAGAGAACACTGCTGACTCTCCTGAGAACAACAACAGCCCCTCTGATTCAATGGGGAAAAATCCTTAAATCACCTTGGGTTGGAGCAGCTGCCCTGAGATAAACCCGGAGGAGTCTGGCAAACCAGGAACAAACTACTAAAAGGAGCCCCAGGAATGTGAACATCTACATCCGAACCCAAGGTTTTAAGATCTTCCCAGGAAGGGGGCGTTCATGTGCACAGCCCTGGGGAGGGCTATGTCAATAACTGAGCCAAGTCCAGGGTCTATTTTTAAAGTGGTCTGCTCTTCTGAGAATAGTCCCTGAAGGAAATTGGTCATCGATTGCTAGGAAACCAGTGATCCTTGCTGGGTGTCTGCCCTGCCACGTTTACACATGTTTTTCCCAGGCTCCTGCCTTCTCTCTTCTCAACATGAACATGCAAACTTATCAACATATGTTCCAGCTTACACCCCACGTTTTCCTGAATAAAAACGCCAGCCTGTGTGGACGCTGTCCAGCAAACCGTGGCTCTCCAAACAGTGTGGACCACGGAGGCAGAGTCCATGCGTTTCTGCATCTTGTTTCTGTTTAGTCTTCTGTTTCCAGGGCTGATCATCAAAAGCAAACCCTTGGCCATGCTGAGAACCCCTAGCAAATGAGAAGGAGGCCTGCCTTGCTGCGGGGGGGAATGAATCTTATAAATGTTGCATTTGCACAGTAAGGAGCTAAATTCAGTGAGCGCCTTCAAGTGCCATCAGTTCTATGTTAGACCAAAGCCTCTCCGTAATTGGCCTTTAAGACCCAAGTGTGACACCACACACACACACACACACACACACACGCATGCATGGGCATGTGCTGTTCCTTCAGGATCCCCTGGTGCAGCCAGAATCTGGTTTTTGGCCACAACATACGTACATAAATTCTAATGTCACTCAGGGTAGGAAAATGGAAAGGATTTTTATCAATAAATGAGTGGACCTGGTATTTGACACAAATACACTCAATCATCATGAGACTCCTCTAGTTCGTAGCATTGCCTTCAATACCCTGTGACCCAGGAAGCAGAAAGATCTGACCCCTGAAAATGTAGACTGCCCACTTGTGTGCCACCTACTGCACACAAAAACAGCGTACCCGGGAGACAGTCTGGTAATTGGGACCGTGGGCTTTGGAATTAGACAAATCTGGGTCCAAATTGCAATTCTGCTCACTTTTGACAGATATATTCACTTACCTAAACCTTGGTTTCTTCTCTTTTAAAATAGAAATCACAGGACCTCCCTTTTAGGGTTATTATGAAGACAACACAGGCTAACTCATGTAATCCCCAAGCAGAGTGCCCCCACCCCAAGGATGCTCAGTGGGTGTGAATTTTCCTCTCCTTCTGCCCTCCTTAGGGAGTAACCCAGCAGCCTCTCTCATTCCTCTGTCTCACAGGCTGCTTCTTTCACCTTGGGAGTGTTTGCTAGGGGACAGTTAAAACCACATCTCAGAGAACTTCTGATCCTTTCTGAGTTCCCCCTTCCAGAGTCTCAAGCCACAGACTCACACCTCTCCTCACTCTGAACTTTGAGCTCTACCTTCCAAGAGGCCTTTGGACTGTTTCTGCGCCAACCCTGATTTTTCCTTTCCCGACTATCACAAATGCTAATTCTCTGTATCTAAGATTTGCTGTCGAACGTATTAATCAACTCAGGGGTCCTTTGGGGCCTTCCTTGCTCCCAAAGTAGCAGTTCTCTTAGTCACTCCCTCTGCAGCCGAGAAGGAACTCGGTCTCCAAGGCGATTTCCCAGCTCTCCGATGTGGGGAGGGCGTCAGCGTCACGCAAATGGTGTGCTTGCTATCGATCTGTTTTCTCTGATTTTAAGATTTCTGCGAAAAACTGGTCGGGGTTTTATTTTTAGCGAGTTGATGATTCCTTCTGCCTGCACATATGTCCTTCTGTCTGTCTATGGGTACAGCCACCCCGGGTCCGAGGGAAGCTTTCTTCACCTTGTCTAGATAGGTCTATCCATCTTATGAGCGCTGTGCCAAGAGGCTGCAGGCCGTTGGCACTGTGATCTTCAGTTGTCATAGTCTCCACACATAAAGTCATCAAGTCATTGATAGTCAGCACCGTGAGTTGGAATGTTACCGACAAATTCCCTATTCCCCGCGCTCTCTTATGCCTCCCTGCCTCTGCTCACGTTGTTCTGTGTGTCCAGAATGTCATTTCTCGTTCATTCACTCATTTGCTCAAACATATGTATTTATATACCTATTGTAGAGTAGGTGCCATGCTGAGTGTTGGGAATTCACTGACGGACAAAACAGATTCTGTCCCTTACATGTGATCTTAAGAGCAAGCAGGAAACTGAACTCTTTTTGGGCAGGCACGGAAAATGGTTAGATAATTGGATGGGAAAGAGCATTGTAGCTGCAGGGTGAAGAGAGATGGGAGAAGACAGATGTGAGTGTGGGGATTTCTGTTTTGGCCCATGATAGAAAAAACAGGCACTAGACTAACCCTGTGCCATATATAACTACATAACTGGGCTGAGTATATAAGCAAAATGCTGTCTGGCAGTGGCACTGGGCAGCGCAAGACCATGATCCCTGAAACACAGAAAGTTGTTTTCTCCAGTTCTCCATCTGGGGACAGTGTCTTAACTGTGATGTAGGGAGGTGGAGCCCAGCTAGAGCATGATGCTCCCCTGGGCCTGGGGAGAGAGGGGTCAGGTTTTGGAACTGCTGAGGGGACTGGGATCTGTGAGGCAGGTTGTCACAGAGGACAGAGCTGTGCAGGGGGGCGGGGCAGGACTCTGTGTGGCTGGAGGAATGGGCTGCACATGCATAGGGCAAGGCTGTGCGAAGCTTACCAGGAGGGGCTGTTACAAGGTTGAAAGTGGGACGGAAATGCTAGAGGTCAAGGAGTTCTGGGAGGTGTTGGAGTTCTGGCCCAGCCAGAGTGCAGAGACCTGATTAGCACCTGAGGATCCAGTAAAGACATCAGAAAGGTGATGCCTTAGGATTAACAACCATGTCCTGTAGCAGGGGTCCCCAAACAATGGCTCCTATATAAGCAATATATAATCGCAATAATAATAATAATTTATAAACATACCTATGTTTGTAAATAAAGTTTTAATGGAACACATCCATGCCCATTTGTTTGCATTCAAGCTATAAAGGCAGAGTTAATTACTTACTACGAAGATAGTAATGGCTAACAAGACTAAAACAGTTACTATCTGACTCTTATGAAAACATTTTCTGACCTTGATCATAGGGTAAGGACTACTGTACACCAGTTTTAATAGAGCCTAAAAATAAGCCTCAACAACATCCACAGGGGATTTTGAAAGGTTAAGTCTTATAAAGTTAGAAGCAGACATTAGAACCAGAAAGACCTGGATTTGATCTTCAAATCTGTCTCGTGTTGATAATCTGAGAAATGCAGATAATAAGAGGTAGCTCTCAGAGTCTTTGAGAGTATCAGGATGTACTTAAAGCCCCCAGCCCCTACCTGACATGTAATAGGCTCTTTCCCTTTCATTCATAGCCATCAGTGGCTGCTAGTGCATTTCAGATGTTTCCGTCTCAAAAGTCCCATTGACAGCACTTCTCAGTAAGGCCAGGTCTGAAGTACCCCTCAGCCTCACTTCCCACCAGCTCAGTCCCGGGCCAGCCTCGGGCCTGGACTCCCCCCTGGGGTGGGAATATTTCTTCTGGTGGACCTGTGTGAAAAATGACGCTGGGTACAGTTTTTAGAAGGGTTCCGTGTGTTAGGTCGATGGTCTTTGAATTGGCAACCCCAGGCCAGTTCACATCTTTCCATACGCTGTTCCCACTTCTTGGACTGTCATCCAAGGTGTGGGATACATTCATTTTATAATAGCCCAGGCTTCCACAGTCACTCTTTTCAATTGATCCCCACGCATCACATACACACACACACACACACACACACACACACACACACAGAGGCACATGCATGCATATTTATGCTAATACTATTTTATTTCATTACTTATTTCCCTGTGCACAACCCCTAAACTATAAACTCAATTAGGATGGAGACAGCACCATCTTTGTGTAGAAACAAACTCAACCAAATAATACTGCCTCCAGCTAAAGCCACTTTCCAAACAGAACAATTCCACCCATAGGGCAGTTTAAAGCATCAGCCTCCAGTTTGGGAAGTGATCCCTCAGGCGCCTGGGCCTTCATAGCCACCCTGTTTAATCCCCCCTAGTCCTTACTGCCTGTGTGCTCTGCCACCCAGTTTCTCCGTGACCGGGTAGCTCTGTGCTTCTGGATGCTCACATTGTGCTTGAAAAGAGAATTCAATTGCAGGAAAAATGCCAGGGGGACTCAGTCCACTCCCACCTGCTTCATGCACACAACAAGAAGAACCCTTGAGTGGGTCCTTCTACATGTCCAGGGCGCTTCATACTCTCATTTAAGCTTCACAAGTACATTTGAGACTTGGGGATGAGTTCTTTTATCTCTCTTAGCCTAGCTTTCTCCACTAGCAAAATTGGAATAATAATAACAATATCTACTATGTCATAATACTGTGAGAGTTAATTGGGTTAAATACATAAAGCACATAATACCATGCCTGGTGTGTGGAAGGAACTCAATAAATGTTAGGTGGTATTAAAGGATCTTTTCCCCCAAAACTCTCTTCCATCAGGGGTGCAGAGGTCAAGAGCTCTAAAGCAGTGTCTTCGACCTCCTTTTGCAAGTCTGCATGGTTGGCTTACCCTTCGCTGAGTCATAACATTTTTTTCTTAGGGCCTCTGAAGGTTCTGAAGCAGAAGTTTCATTGGTTGTTATTTCTTTGACTTATTATAGATCCCCAATAAGCCACATATTCAATTAGCACCTGCTCTAAGCCAACTTAGTACAGTCTGCACCCGTGTCCCCAGAGGGTCCCCTGCCCTTTGGGTCATCTGCCGTGCCTCTGCTGCATGGATTTGGTGTTCCCCTGATGGAGCCCCGATTCTACCATGACCTCTGCCCTTCCAGGGTATGGGTGGGGTTACCAGAGCTCTAAGAGTGTCTTTCTCTTGAATAGCCCCAAGCCCCAAAGAACAGATGACTTGAATGCCCCTGTTGCTTAGTGCCCCTCTGCTGGGGACACTGTCCAGTGGGCCCAGAACACAGGCTGTGGAGGCAGAAGAGACGCCTGGCACGTGCAGCTCTAGGCAGTCTAGGGGTGCCTGGCAGCTCTCCCCCAGGGTAACATTTCCACAGTCACCAGCCATGCCCACCTTACCCACGGGACACCTGCATGGCATTCCACTAGCCACCTCGCTTCCAGCCTTATCAGGGACTCACTAGGTGACTTTTGACATGTGTCTGCCCTAAAATGGTTACCTAAAAAAGTGAAAAAACTGGTTGATCTTTGGCTGAACAATGTTCTCAGGATCCATGATAGACAAGAGGGGAACAGACCTCAGTCTGCTGAGACCTAAGTATACCAGGTACTCTGCACACACTGCCTCCCTTCCGCCCCCAGCAACCAGGGAAGCAGCACAATCCTTCCTTTTCCAGATGGGGAAACTGCAGGTCAGGTGGCGGGTAAGACTGTGCCCGAGCTGGGCCTGGACCCAGGGCTTGTGGACAGCAGGCCTGTGCTGTTATTCTTGCACCACGCTGCCTCCCATTTCACGGTTTCATGGAAGAAAATCAGTGCAAAACACGTGAGTTGATGAAAGGCCTGTTGGTGAAAGGCCACTGAGAGGAGACAGTGCTGACCCCATCCCTGACCACCCTCCCTGACCCCTGCAATTGTCTACTGATCTCTAGGCTCCTAGCAGCTGGTCCAGCCCCTGTGCAGCCTGGCAGGAGGCAAATCCTCTCAATGCTGCGTAATAATAGGCTTTGAAATTGGGTTACAAGGCAAACCATCTCTCATTTCCTCTGGTAAGAGGAAAGCTATTCAGCAGAGGTCCTTTCCCTCTCAGGGCCCCTCCAGACTTGTTAACTCTCCGAAAACACTGCTTATGAAACAGCACTTGAAGTGAGGCAGCCGAGGCCCCGGGAAGCGGTGGGTGATGGGATTTTAATGTGGTCCTCGCTGTGAGCCCATCCTGGCTGTCTGCAGAGCCTTGTGCTCAGACCCTCAATTATCCAGTCTCTCAATCTTCCACATCGCCGCAACACATCTCATTTCTCAGACCAGCCTCGGGCTCCTCGGCGATAACCTTCATTTTCTGTGCACAGCTTGGTGGCGGCAGAGACAGCTGCTGATGGGAGGGGTGTGGGACATAGGACAGCGATGGCTGTCTTCTCCGGAGCTGAGAATGGAGAGACGAGTGACATGGCCTTCGTGAGTCAAGACAGCCACCATGAAGTTTCCTTGTGAGGACAAGGTCTGCCTTTTACATCGAAAGGGTCCTGATGGCTGTGACGCCTCAAACCAATAGTCTGCAAATTGCCACAAACCTGAAAGAGGCATGATCGAGTGGATCTGGAGGTGCCAGGAGAGAAGGTCTGTAATCTCACTGTTATCAAGAAGAGCTTTTTCCAGGGTGAAAGACCACGCTGTGTGTGTCTGATTGGGAAGTGGACCGGGGGCCTGCAGAAGAGAATCGCAGCCATCATTGACTGGTCATTGATGAAACCGTTGACCTCAGTTTTGACTTCACAGCAGTAGTGGATTTCTCTCTTGGAGCATTTCTGCCCAAGAGGGCATCCTTCCCGTTCTCCACAGCCCCACAGGCACTGCCCTGGCCTTGGCCCTGGCCCAGGCCCAGGTCCTCTTCATGTCTCCCTGGATCAGAGTGTGGCCCAACAGCAGCCTGACCTCTGGCTGCAGCCTCGGCCAGACCATGTCCTTACGGCCACCACAGGGATCTTTCCAAAATGTAAGCCTGGCTGTGATAGTGTCCTGTTCAAAAATATCCCTTAGATGGCATTTTTTAAAGCTAGACTCACATACATATTCATCAAGAAGTGCTGAAAAGACATATGACCAAATGTTAACAGTAATTATTCTGTGCACTGGGTTTACATGGATTTTTTTCCTTTGCACTTTCTTGGTATTCAAGTCTTCTGCACTGAGCTTAAGATAAATAGTGTTTATTTTTCTACATATAAAAATATCAAACATATAAAAAATCCTTCTGCATAGAATGAAGCCCAAATTCCTTAGCCTTGCATTAAACTCATAGAGAGCTTTAAGTTATCTTTTAATAGTCTTGTTGCATCACAGCTCACAGGCCACTGCACAGAGGCTTCACACATGCTGTTCCCTGCCTAAAATGTAGCCCCTCCTCTTACCACCACCATCATTTTCTCCACTACCTACACCCGCATCCTCACCATAGCTTTTTCTGCCTATTGAACTCCTACTCACCCTTTGATGCCCACTTCAAATGTACCTCCTCCAGAAACCTTAGAAGTCATTGCTTCCTTCACTCCGGGCTCACGGTGTTTGCTAATATTCTCCCTTCCCCTCATCTCCACTAGGTTAGGAGGGATGCAGTTTCTCCCATCTCTAGACGAGGAAACCAACACCCAGTAGTAGCCAGTAGGTGATATAACCAGGGCCCAACCAGGCTTTCTGGCTCTAGATTCTTTGCTATTTAACTAGTATGCACTAGAGCATTAATACAGTTGCTATCTGTCCCAAGCTATAAGTAAGAACAACTTCAATATGTATGTTAACTATGAAGGTCCCGTGACATTACTACGATTGTCCACCATGATTAGTCCTGCCACATCCATGCCATATGTATTAGGCCTCTAGATTGGGTGGTCAGGGAAGGCCTCTGAGGAGCTGTTTAAACTGAGATATGAATGGTGGGAAGAAGTCCCATATGAAGATTCAGATAAAGAGATTTCAGACTAAGGGAATGTCAAGTGCAAGGGTCCTGTGGTGATTACAGACTTAATTTGCTCAAGGTACAGCAGGAAGTTCAAGCATGACCTGAGTAGAATGGACAAGATTGATAATCTTGGGAAGATAGTCAACGGCCTGACCATAACTCATCACATAGCAGAGATTTGGAGATTTTTATTTGTTTTTATTGATTTTTTAGAAAGAGAAGAAGGGATAGGGAGATAGAAACATCAATGAGAGAGAAACAGCATCAATCAGCTGCCTCCTGCACGACCCCCACTGGGGATCGAGCCACAACCCAGGCATGTGCCCTGACCAGGAATCAAACCAGTGATCTCTTAGTTCACGGGTCAATGCTCAACCACTGAGCCACACCGGATGGGTGGATTTGGAGATTTTGTAATAGTAAGTGGAGTCATGAGCAGTTTAAGCAGGGGAGATACACATAGTGAACTGAGAGTAGAGCTGGAGAGGAGTGCCCAGGCCTGTAGACTCCCAGTAGAGTGCCCTCCCCACCATCCTGCATGCCCACTGTGCACTGATATCCTCACTTGCTCCCTCTGACTTCTGCTCCAGTTTTCTAGAATCACAGAGTGATGGACTATGCCCTTCCTTCTAATTAAACTCTGAGCCAAATGAGCAGGGAGATTTGTTTCTGCATATCTTTATCCCTTAAGGAGGAACAATGCATGATCATTGGTAACCAATTAATGTTCATTTCTCTTTTTTCTGTAATCATTTTTAATTTTCAATTACAGTTGACATACAATATTAGTTTCAGGTGTACAACCCAGTGATTAGACATTATATAACAACTTACTAAATGATCACCCCAATAAATCTCGCACCCATCTGACACCATACATAGTTATTAGTATATTATTGACTATACTTCCTATGTTGTACTTTACATCCCATGACTATTCTGTAACTACCAATTTGTACTAATTACTTCCTTCACTTTTTTGCATTCATCTTCCCAACCACCCTCTCATCTGGCAACCGTCAAAATGTTCTTTGTATTTATGAGTCTGTTTCTGTTCTGCTTGTTCCTTTATTTTGTTTTGGGGTGTGTGTTTTTGTTTGTTTGTTTTTTAGATTCATTTGTTGATAAATATGTACTTATTGCCATTTTATTGTTCATATTTTTTATCTTTTTTTCTTCTTGAAGAAGACCTTTAACATTTCGTGTACTACTGGTTTTGTGATGATGAATTCCTTTAGCTTTTTCTTATCTGGGAAGCTCTTTACCGGATCTTCAATTCTAAATGATAGCTTTGCGGGGTAGAGTAATCTTGATTGTAGGTCCTTGCTTTTCATCACTTTGAATATTTCTTGCCACTCCCTCCTGGCCCGCAATGTTTCTCAGAAATCAACTGACAGTCTTATGGGAGCTCCCTTGTAGGTAACTAACTGCTTTTCTCTTGTTGCTTTGAGATTCTCTCTTTGTCTTTAACCTTCCCCATTTTAATTATGATGTGTCTTGGTGTGGGCCTCTTTGGGCTCATCTTGTTTGGGACTCTCTTCACTTCCTGGATTTGTATGCCTATTTCTTTCACCAGGTTAGAGAAGTTTTCTGTCATTTTTTTCAAATAGGTTTTCAATTCCATGCCCTCTTTCTTTTCTTCCTGGCACCCCCATAATGCAAATGTTGGCATGCTCAAAGTTGTCCCAGAGGCTCTTTACACTATCTTCATTATTTTTTTATTCTTTCTTTTTCTTTCCTTTTCTGATTGGATGCTTTTTGTTTCCTCAAGTTCCAAACCGCTGATTTGATTCTTGGATTCATCTACTCTACTGTTGATTCCTTTAAATTATTCTTCATTTCTGTTAGCATATCCTTCATTCCTGACTGGTCCTTTTTTATGGTTTTTATGTTCTTTTTCATGCTGTTGACGTTCTCACTAAGTTCCATGATGTTCTCACTAAGTTCCTCGAGCATCCTTATAACCATTGTTTTGAACTCTGTATCTGGTAGTTTGCTTGCCTTCATTTCATTGAGTTCTTTTTCTGGAGATTTCTCTTATTCTTTCATTTGGGACCTGTTTCTTTGTCTTCGCATGTTGGCAGCTTCCCTGTATTTGTTTCTATGTATTAGGTAGAGTTGCTACATCTCCTGGACTTGGTAGAGTGGGCTTGTATAGTAGGTGTCCTACAAGGCCCAGTGGCACAGCCTCCCCAGTTCCTCGAGCTGGGCACTCCAGGTATGCCCTTGTGTGGACTTTGTGCACTGTCTTGTAGTTGAGCCTTGATTACTGTTGAATTCACTGAGAGGGATTTACCCCCAGGCCCACTGGCTGTGCAGACCAGCTGCAACTATAGTGGAGGAGGTGCTGTGCAGGAGCTGACCCTACTGAGTGGGACTTGCCTCGGGGGGCTTTGGTGATCGCTGAGTTCTCCTTTTGACTGTGTCACTTGTGGAGGTGATAGGGTTGTAATCTGGTGTGGTCAAAAGCTGTCCACTGGGTACACTGGCTCTGGAGCCTCCCGGGAGGTGCAAGGTCACCCACTGCCCATGTTCTGCCCATGGCCACTCAGCATGAGCTACAGAGTGACCTGTAGATGGCTGCTACTTGTGCTTGGCTTAGAGGTGCCCAGAACACTCCAAACTGAGAACCAGGGCTGGCTGCTGTTAGTGCCAGGCCTGGGGCCAATTAGCAAGAGGTACAGGGTATGCAGAGGACAAATGCTGCTTGTTTGAGAGATTTTATGAAAGTCTGAAGCATTAGGCAAGAGAAGCCATTTGCATGGCAAAGCCACTGAAAAAGGCTTGGGTGGGCCCACAAGTTGGGTGGGGTTGGGTCTCAGGGAATCATCAAGGTAGGGTGAACTGTGTGAGTCAGTTTGATAGAGATTCAGATATGGCTCCTGCCTGCCAGCTCTGTGTGTTTGTGGTAGATGAGGGGGTTCTCAGAAAAGGAACAGTGGCCTCTGCACAGGCCCTCTTCTGGGCCTACTGGATCAGAAATGCTGGGCATGGGGGCTAGCAAGCCATGTTTTAACAAGCTGTCCAGGGGGTTCCGATGCACACACAAATTTGAGAACCACTGGTCTAGGACATGGTTGTCATCTGCATCCAGTGAAAAGCAAAAGAGAGAATGGACAAGGCACCTGAAGATTAAAAGCCGTGACCCCAGCATGGCACACATCCCTCCCACCAGCACTGCTTCAGTAAGAACTAGTCACGTGGGCACACTTGAGCTGTAAGAAGGGCTGGGAATGAGGGCCCATGCTGACTAACATCTTTCCAGCTATAAGTACACAACATGGAACAAAAGAAAAGAATTTTCTTGCTGCAAAACACAAACCAGGGGCCTGAGGAGCAAAGGAGATGGGCAGAATAGCCAACGCTCTGAGGACTTAGGAAAGCAAGTAGCAGGTTTCCCAGCATCCCTCTCTGCTGGAGAAGGGGCTTCTATTAGGTGCCCGGAGGCTCACACTGGCTCAAGATCATCAGAAAACTGCTGAAGTCAGAGAGGCCACATACTGTGCCAAGGTCACAGAGACAGTAAGTGACAGGGCCACAGCTTGACCCAGGATTGCCTGGTGCTGATTCCTAGGTCTGATTATGACACTCAGATGCCTCCCAAATGCCAGCACTCTCAGACCATGTAATTGAATTTTGATTCTTGAAATAGGCCTGTGTAGCCCTCGTATATCCATTTGCAGCAAAAGATAGTACAACTGAAGGTACAAGCAGGTGTTGAGAATATGTAAAAGATGAAAGATACTGATCAAAGAGCACAAAGAAAATCCCTTAGAGGATGTGGCAATTGAGAATGCATAGGGGAATGCATGTATGTGTTTGTGTGTATATATACATATACACACATTGTACATATGTGTGTATATACACATGCATATTAGCTCATTATAGGCAACTCAGAAAGAAGAGAACACGTTACGCATAAATGCACCATGCTAATGTGGCCAAATGAGCATGACGCTCCACCTCTGTGAGTAGTCTCAGTAGGAGTAGAAGAGAAAGACTTCATAGAAAAATCATATGCAGGATCCCAGAGGGGCAGGTTCCAGAGGGGACAAATCCAAGGCGCTTTTGGGAAACACCAATCATATGTGCCCTGAGTGAAACATGATGAAGATCATCCGGACCAATAGATAAGGCCCAGAATGTAGGAGAAACTGAGTGTCAAGCTAAGGAGTTTATTCTTTAAATAATGGGAATCCAGGGAAGAGTTTAGGGAAAGAGACTGACACAGTCAGATTTGTGCAGCAGAAAGATCACAACAGGGGTAATGAATAGAATTGAAGGAGAAGAAATTGCTAGAAGGCAAGTGGATAAGTGAGGAGGTTTTTGCAATAGCTTAAGAGAGAGAGAAGAAGGTATGGAATGAAAATGACAGGAGGGGGTGAGAAGGGGAGAATCATTGTGATAGGATGTGGTTGGGGAGGAAGGACGTGTTAAAGAAGGAGCAGATGTTTCTGTTGTCTGTGACAAGGATTTGGGAAGGGACGTTAAAATAGAGCACCACAGAAACTCAAATTTGGGGTAAAATAAGCTATATTTTATCAATTCGAAGATGCACTTTTTTTTTTTAACCTCCCTACAATCAAGTTGTCTCCCACAAATGGAAGGCATCTTTCCATCACTGGCAAGCAGCAAGTCGAGAAAAAAAAATCCCAGCCACACACAGGTGCACTTGGCACCACATCGGGTTTTGTACATGACTTGACCTATAGAACCATCAAGTACCGAGGGAAATACCACATTTCCTTTTAAAAAATTGAATGAAATTTAAAGCAATAGAGGCTAATATGACTGATTTATCCATTGAGCAGGACTATCTTTAAGGCACTGAACACAATAATAAATACAAAATGGAACCAATCCAAATGCCCATCAGCTGGTGAACAGAGAAACAAATTGTGGTATGTTCATACAATGGACTACTATTCAGCAATAAAAAGGAACAAACTCACAACACATGTGACGACAGGGATGAATCTCAAAGGCATTATGACAAATGAAAGAAGTCCTGTACAAAAGACTGCAGAACACATGATTCTACTTACATGTCATTTGTAAACTACAGGCACAGAAACAAAGCAGTGGTTCCCAGGGTTAGGGTGGGAGGGAGCAGGTTGCCAGCAAAGTGCTAAGAGAGGGCCTCTGGGGTCAGGGCCATGTTCTATAGTTCAATTATATGGTGGTTATACAACTGTATACATTCGTCAAAACTTTTCTTTTTAATTCTTAAATAATTCTTTTTATTTTTCAACAATAGTTGGCATACAATGTTATATTAGTTTCAGGTGTACAACATAGTGATTAGACATTTGTCAAAACTCACTGAACTGTCTGCTTAGAATGGATGAATGCTATTGTATGTAAGTTATAGCTCAGTAACTGGAGTTTTGAAAAATGTGGCTGAACAATTGAAAAAGACCTGAGTTCAAATTCCAGGTCTTCCTCTTACCAGCTGTGTGACCTGGGCAGCTTATTTAACCTCTTAACTGACCCCAGGCTCCCCATGCACAGATACCTCTGCATGGGGCTTTGTTGTGAGAATTGAGTGAGAGAATCTATGTAAAGTACTTGGAGAAATTGCCAAGGAGTAAATGCTCAATAATGGGAGCTCGCACACTGGTAGGGACCACAGGCAGTTTCATTACTGAGGAATTAATCAGTGGTCGGAATGACAGAATGTATAGGCCAATCGATGGCTTGTGGCTGAAACTATCATTCTGATGAAAACAATGTTGAAATCAGGGCTCCAGGGAGACGCAGCCCAAACCATTCACAGCCTCTGCATTCAAGCTCACACTATCCATCTCACTCCGAGAAACTTTCTGGAAAGGGAAACTTGCTGGGTGAAAGTTATTGAGAGCAGGAACCCCAAGGATGCCTGGGAGGCTGAGCACAGTCCCTGGCACAGGTATGGAGGATTGATTCGAATGGACTTTTGCTTCCCATTAATTTCGAATCATCTGCACAGTGCAAAATGAATTAATTATTTTGTATATAACCAGGGTTGAGTTGAGCGTGTTACATCCATTGGTCTCATTTAGCCTTCCCAAGAACCCTATGACAGAGAAACTATGGTTGTCTCATGAAACGGATGAAGAAAGAGAGATAAAGGCACTTATCCAAAGTCACAGCTAGTCATGGGCAGAGCCTGGATTCAAACCCTAAAGTCCTGTCACACACTCATACATTAGACCAAGTGAAGGGCCCAGGAACCCAAGGCGAGGACGGGAAGTCTGGGAGCAGAGTGCCGGGGGATCAACCTGGACATGGAGTCCTTGGGCCTGGTGTGCTGGAGAAAGGGCTGCTTGCGGAAGGAGTATTTGCAGTAGAGTCTCTGGAGGTAGATGGAGTCTGGAGGTCCAGGGCCCAGTGTGTGTTATTCTTTGGGACCTACCTACCTTTGTATTCCTTCCTCCCTCATTGAGAGCAGTCCTGGGCAATTCTGTAAGGATGCTCACCCTTTCCCATGATGCTCCAAGGCCCCTAGAAAGAAGAAGTTTTGACAGTACAGTCTTCACCTGGCTGCAGGTAATGCACTTTGCAGCAATGCCCTGTGCTTCTATGAGTGTCTCCCTTCCTGGCCTCTTATTACCTGCTGGCTCTGCTCAGGTGACTCCCCATTCCCCTCGGAGCCTCTCTCTCCCCATCTGTACAGGGGTGGGTGGGCAGATCTAGCTGTTCTCTGGGCTCCTTTCCAGTTTGGATGCTGCAGTAGAGTGAGCTCCACTTCCTTTCCATGTAGCAACTGATTTGTCAGCCATTCGATCACTCTTTTGAGGAAGCATTCGGGGGCTCCTGAGCCCCCTTTCTTCAGAAGTCCAAAGACTATGGTCAGGGCTACAAAATCCTGCTTCTCCCTGAGCGTACCTGTAGGAATCAATTTTTTTTTTTTTAAATGAGAGAGCGTGAGAGACCCAGGCAAAATCGTAAATCTTAAATTCTAGAAGTAGATCATTAAACTTACAACCTCTAACAATGTGGCGGTTGAATAAACATCATTTTAAGTGTTAACTTGTCAACCTTAAGGTGGCAAACTGATTCTGTTATTTCCCTCAACATTGATGATGCACAAATAACGTATCGATTTCTTTCTAAGACAGATAACAAAACACCCGGTCAGGTCTGTTTTGCAAACCACCCTAGTACAAGATTCAGGAGTCTGGGAGAACATGACAAAGGATTATAGTTTTAAGAGGATGGCACATGCATAGGGAGGTACAAAAGGGATTGTGTATTAATGCCGCAATGATGTAAGAATAGCAAGTGTAAATGCAGAGACAGCTCTGCACTCAGCTGATACAAGAACTGAACTGAATGTGTTCAGTTAGCAGGCATTTGTTAAGCATGTGCCATGTGCTGATCACTCTGCTGGGGGTCCCAGTGAGCAAGACTTGGTCCCTGCCCACCAACCCAGGATAGTGCCCTTGGGGAGCTGAGTCAGGCCCGAGAACCCAAAGGAGGTGGTAACTCTATGTGATGACAACGAAGATAGGTTCCCTTTGCTCTTATGATAAATGGCAGTCTCCCCCATGGCTGACGAGTCCTCCCTGCGAGGACCCTGGTAGACACAACCAGCTTCTTCTCTCCTTTCCATTCTCCTCTGCAATCTCTACACCACATTTGGTCCTTTGAGCAGTGCTGTTATGAGTTGAATTGTGCCCCCCTCAACAACGTCGAAGCCTTAACTCCCAGTACCTGTGAATATGACCTTATTTGGAAATAGGGTTTTTGAAGATCTTCAAATTAAAATGATGTCATTAAGATGGGTCCTAATCCAATTGACTGCGTCCTTATAAAAAAGGAAATACGGACACAGAGACAGCTGGACACAGAGGCAAAATGGTGTGAAGACACAGGGAGAATGCCACCTACAAGTCAAGAAATGCCTGAGGCCACCAAAAACTAGGAGGGAGGCCTGGAACACATGCAGAGCCCCAGCAAGAACCAACTCCGCCGTCACTTTGATTTTGGACTCCAGCCTCCAGAACTATGAGACAACACATTTCTGTTGCTGAAGCCACCCAGTCGGTGGTTCTTTGTCACGACAGCCCCAGGAAACAAATGCAAGGCCTGAGCTCTTTCAGTTCTAGGCCCCCACATTCACTACTCCCTCTGCTTGGAGCACTCACTCTTCTTTGCCTGCCCCTTCCCAGGGCTAACTCCTCCTTAGCCTGGATGTCCCTTTCTTGAGCGGAGTCCCTGTCACACATCCCCAAACCACCATGTAGGTCTCATGTTGTGCCATACATGCCTTCATCTAATTTGCTGGTACGTCTGACTCCCATCCCACCCAGACGGTGAGCTCTTCTGGACACAGTCAGCTCTCAGTCAATACTGGTGCTAGTTATGTGTGTTGAGCTGCATTTTCTATGAGAATCCAGTAAGAAGGTGATTGTGGGTGTGCTCTGCAAGCAGTAAAGCCCCGGGCACATGGACTGGGTTCTTACTATCAGTGTCGTAACCAAGGCTGTATTGGATACACAGCGATCCCCCTGCTGCGCTTTTTGCAAGGCTCTGCATATTGAGGTTGCCTGTGTGTTTTCTTGGCAGACAGGAGAAAATAATTTGCATTTGGGCCTGAAGATATTTGTATTTGGAGCTGCCTTGCTTGTGTTTCTGCCTTTCTGCCCTCCACTTTGGAATCCAGCCCGCGAGAGCCCTGAAGGGGCCCAGGAGGAGTAAGCTATTAGCATCGAAGGCGCTGGAACCATTCTAGGGCAAGGAAAGCAAGAGCCAATGGCAGGAGCAGCCTCGTCTGGCCCCAGGGAAAGGCCAGAAGGCCTCTCCATCTGGCTGTCCATTTAGAAACCTGACCTCTTTGCAAGCAATAGCATCCGGGGCCCATTAAAATGCAAGGCACCTGCTGGGTGTCTGAGAAGGAATCTGCTAGTCAGAAATTATCCGCTTTGGGGGCACTGCAGGCTCCATCTTCAGGTGGCAGGAGTGTGTTTTACAGTAACCAATAGTCACCTCCCCCTCAGACTAGCTGAAGGCCACCTGGCTCATCAGAGGTTGTCATTTCTCCTCTCTGTGCCTCAGTCTTATCTGCAAATGGGCGTAGTATTCTCTTCTGTGCCTACCCCACAGGCTTGATTGTTGGAGTGAAAACCTGGGTCTGAATGGGCTTTGTAAGGTAAAAAGTATATTACAGGTAAAAGGGATTGTCATTTCTGTTTCCAGCAAATATTCATGACGAGACGTGAATTCCCAGCTCTAATTTATGCATCTGTCTGAGCCTCCCAGGTTCTCCCAATGGTCATGTCTTTATGGAGATTTGGATGCCTCCTCCCCTCTCCTCATCACCCATCCCAATGTTGCCTACGGGGTGCTGTGATGAGCCCCATACATCTACAGCTTTCTTCTCTAAGTCCCTTCTAGATTTGGTACCCTGTAGTTCCTGCTTCTAAGGTCCAACTAAAGAATACAGTCAATAAAAGGAGTGATTACTCACAGGCAAGAAAGTCAGGAAAGGGTATGGAAATTCGTCATTTTTGAGCCAAGCATTGTGCTGAAGGCATTCATACATGTATTCCTTTAGTGATCACAGCAGCTGTGGAAGGATATCATTAACCTTTTCTGCAGAGGAAACTGAGGTTCAGAGAAGTCAAGTAACTTCCCCAAAGTCACACAGCTAGGAAGTTATAGATAGGAACTGGTTCTCTCTGATGCCCTAACAAAGGGGCCTTAGGTAAATCTATCCAGATTCTATCCAATTGCCCCTCCTAGACCCACTTGTTCTGTCTCTTCATTGATGGATGTTGACCTGAGACCCAGCTCTCATTATTCTTCTGCATGCTCTTTATAATTTTCTGCTCTGTCTAGGTACTTCTCTTGGTTCCCTTTTTGCTCATGCTCCTTGGGCATAAGTCAGCCCATCCAATTCTCCTGCCAGCCCTGCTTCCTGTTTAACAATCAGTTCCTTTCAGGGAATCCTGGATTGTAGCATTTTCCAATTCCCATGGTGTAAATAATCCCACCATGAGCTACCTCAAACTCTTAATAAGATGCCAACTAGCTTACAACATTTCAGACAGTTTGTCGATCAGCTCTCATCAGCTGGTCTGAGCCAGCTCCAGCACTCCACTGATTAAATATTGAAGACAGAGGCTACAGGACTTGTTGATAGTTAAGATATGGGAAGCAAGGGAAAGACAGAAGTCCAGGATGATTGCCAGTTTATTGAACACCTGGTGGTGCCATTTATTGAGATGGGAAGACTGAGGAAAGCAATCAGTTTGGAAAGGAGCTCAGAATCATGAATGTTACTCCAATATACTCTCCAGGCGAAACAGGAGAAAATAATATCACCATGTTTTTGCTCTTGGGTTTGGGACTAAGGAGAAAATTTTATACACTCTTTATAAATCTGAACAATCCTAGGACCATCTATAGTATAGCAGTTATGAACATGCACATCTGAAACAAGACTTTTTTTTGGTCTGCATATTAGTCAGGGTAATGCTAGCTGCTGTAACAAATAGCTCCTGAAATCTCAACGACTAAATTCAATTTAGGTATATGTCTTTCTTAGGTAAAGCACCATCAGCAGTGTGTGGGAGGCTAGAGTAGAGGCGAGAACTCTCCTCCACACAGTCATTCAGAGATCTAGCCTGATAGACAGTCTGCCACCTAAAACACACGGCTTCTGAAGTCAGTCTAGGGATTAATGCCCACTGACAGGAGGAGAATGAGAGAAGTGAGAAGGCACATCAGCTTGGGAACCTTTCTACCAAGAAGGGACATCTTTAGTTCCACCATATCTACATTGCTAGGAACTGGTCAGTGCGGCCTCATCTGTCACAGGAGAGACGAGAGGGGCAATTCTTACCCAGGCAACCATTTCTCAGCAGCAGCTGCACAGTTTGAAAGGGAGCCCGAATCCTTGGTGGACAGTCACTGATCTCTCTCTGCCTCAGTTCCCCATCTCCTCTCTGTCTTGGGCCAGTTACTTAACTATTCAGAGTCCCAGTTTCCTCAGTCTTAGTACTTACCTCATAGGGCTCCTGTGCAGCTGAAAGAAATATTGTTTGTAAAGCACTGGGCTATTTATGATCACCCAGTCCAAGCCCATTATTTTCCTCACATCAATGTACATTCTCTCGCTCAACCCCAAGCTTTCGTCCACAATCCAGAGAATGAGGCCAAATAATCAAAGCATTTGGAAGGATCTTTACCCCTTAGAGGGGCCCCTAAAGACACTGCAATGGGCCTTGTATGCACAGCACTGGCTTTGGAGGCAAGGGACCTGCATTCCAGCCCTAGATCTAGCAGCAACACACTGAGTTCTTTGACAAGTTGTTAGAATTCCCTGGGGATCCCTTCCCTTTTTTGTAGAGGGTGGTAATAATAAATATCCAAGCTCCTTGGGATGATGAAATAAGACATATGCGCAAGTGCTCACATGTGAGCCCTTACGTGTGAATGTCTGTCTTCTTGCCAGCATCAGAAAACACTTTGAAGGCTGCTTAGGATGCAGTGTGATAAGACGCAGCACCGCACAGACCCACCCCCAACGAGAGATTTGCCTCGATTTCAGAATGATCTGTTTGGGAATCAGCACATACTGCTGCTGCCCCGTGAGCAGAGGGCTCTTGTCGGTGAGAAGTCAAAGCTGTTCATTTTCCAAGACTTCTCCCTCCCGTCTTGCTTCTGCACGCTCAAGGTTGTCCAGGGTCCCAAGCAATCAGAAATGATTTGTGTCAAAGAGCGTATTACAAGAATCATTTGTCATTTCTGGTTCGCGTTTGAATTTGAAGAATGATGCCGGGGACTGATGCGAAGGGTTGTTATGATCAGCAGCAAAATCGTTATGTTAACCTTCTCGGGAGATAGCTCTGGGGTTCAGTGTTGGCATGGTCGATGGATTGGGGAAGTATTCATAATGAGAATACCTTATATTTGGATGACAACTTTTTTTCAAAAAAACAAACAACAAAAAAAAACAGAGAAACTCATAATGGAACAGAGCAACATAGAATGACCTACAGAGAACATGCCTCTCGTTCTACAGAGAGGGGTTTTGTATTCCTGGTCACAGAGCTAAGTTTGCCATTGATTAGATGGTGCCTTCTAACTGCAAAAGCTGGCATGCAGGATTAGCATCTTGACCTTGGGATTTAGAGCCCCAGGTCCTAGGCCCAGCTCAGTCTCCAACCAACTGCGGAAATTCAGGCAAGACAATCCATTCCTCTGCGCCTCCATCTGCCCCTGAAAGGGGACATCAGTGACTCCACAGGTCTCCTACAGCCCTGACGTTTTGTGATTCTGTGCAATTCATGGAGCACGCTTTTTTACCCTTGTTTGGCAGATGAGAAAACTGAAAATTCAGGTATCTGGAGGAGCTTCTTAAAAGTGGCTTTTGACCTGAATCTTGTGACATACATAGATTTTTCTTTAATAGACAGAGAGGGGGGAGAGACACTCTAAGCAGAGAGTGTGGTCAAAGGCAAGACCAGGGTGGGCACTGTCTGGAAATCCCGTGTACGTGTTTGTGGCTACATTGTAGGATGTGAGGGCAGAGAGGATGGAAGGCGGTTTAGAACAGTTCCTGGGGAGCCTTGACTCTCAAGTTCAAAGACATATTGTTTCTTAGCCAATGGCTCTCAACCAGGGCTGGTCTTGCCTCCCAGTGGAAATCTGACAATCTCTGGACACATTTTTGGTTGTCTCAGCTGACAGGGATGCTGCTGAACATCTACAACTCTCAGGACAGTTCGAAACAAGAGAGTTGTGCAGCCCATGATGTTACCAGCACCAAGGCTGAGACACTGCTCTGGACAGAGAGCGGTTCTCTGCTCACTTCTCTGGAGGATGCATCGTGCTGGCCAGGAGGCAAGGCTGCCACAATCGTCCAGGGGAAAGGTGACGAGGGTCTGAACTGGGACGGGGTAGAGGTGACCCAATCAGTGACGTGCAGGAGATGGAATTGACAGAATGGAATTTGTCCCATCCCTTGTCATAGCACCTTCAGGCTTCAGGCCGCCTTTTAGCAGCACCTCCTTCCTTTCTCTTTCCTGTCCATTGCCTGTCCCAGGAGCCAGGGATTGATAAGAGATTCAGGGCTACATTTCGCCTCCCACATGCTCCACTGACCCGTCCACAGCTGTCTCAGTTTTGATCAGACCCAGTCATACTGGAGGGAGAGGGAGGTCAGGGGCTGGCACAGGAAGGCATTGTGATATTATGATCTGTGTCATTGTTTACCTACCACCCTTTTCTAGCATAAGATTATTACATTCTGTGAGCAGGGACCTTGTGGATCATTTTCTTTGCTGTATCCCCAGAGCCCCGCGTAGTGCCTGACAGGGATAAGTGAGTGTCCCTTAGCATCATGGGTTAGGCTGGTTGGGCATCACACACTTGCTGGAGGGAAGCTGTGGATGTCCCAGCTTGGTGGACTGGACCTCACCCCACCCCTAGCCCCACCCCCACCCCCACCCACCTCCCACCTACTGGGCTGAAAGGGTAGGCTGGGTGTTGGCTCTGGTTTCCATCACTGTGTCCAGCAGTTGGCACACACCTGCCTCCCCAGAAGCAAGAAGGAGCAGGGAGAAGCAATAGACAGGCGAGAAAGGACCTGACCGTGTCCCTTATGGTCCCTCAAGCCCTCCCTTCCACACCCTCCTTGGGCATCCCTTTCATGGTCATACCTGTTCCCCACCCACGTGGCCCTTGCTCTCACCTGGAACACTGAAGCTGAGGCTAAGGGGAGGAAAAGGGCTGGACTGGTCAGACCATGTGATTGTCCCCATTTGGGGGACAGCCAGGGAAATGCCTCACCACCTTGAGCACCCCCTGTTAGAAACTTGAGAGAAGGGACCAGCACCCCCAGGTCACAGGGAGAAAAAGCTGGGCTTGGAGAAGAGCAGAAGATGGAGAAAAAAGGACCTCCGTCAATGGCATATGACAAGCCCTGGGCCGTGTGGCCAGATTGGAGGTGTGCGGACATGTGCGTGCGCTGCTGAAGTGCAGAGGGCATGCCTTTAACCACTGGGCTCCCTGCAATTGCAGAATTCTGAGCTGCAGCTCCAGGGACACACCAGCCCTGCAGCTCAAGGAATCAAGCCAATGTCATTCTCAGTGACCCGAGTAGCCAGCCATCTGGCCCTAACCCCAGATGGCAAGAGCTGAGGGCCTCTGCAAAGTCAGCATCTCTCTAGAGGCAGAGAGAAGACTGGGACCCATGTGCTTGATCCCCAAGTGCTCTCTGTGCCCGGGGACCTGGCTGCTGGGGATGAGGGGTCGGCACAGAGAAAGCAGCTCATGCCTGGTGTACGTCCACCTACTGCCCCCGCCCAGCTTTACACGCCCCGGTGCTACCCAAGACAAAGCCTCCTCATTTGCCTGTCCTACAGGGGTGTTTAGTCACCCACATCCTGGGCTGTTCTGAAATGTTTGTCTTAAAAGGCCACTAGGCGGTTGCTGCAAACTCTTTCCACGGATCAAGGCTCAGTGCAGACAATTGGTGGTTCAAATCCTGTCAAGTTCTTGCTGTGTGATTTTGAGCTTAGTTACTTAGCTTCTTTAAGTTTCTGTTTATCTATAGATAAAAACGGGGAAAAATAGAGAGATCTCATCTAATTAAATGAAATCAAATGAGACAATGTACAGAAAGGCAATCAGTATACCTAACACAGTGAAAGTGTTAGGGAAACTTTCGTCTAATGAGTGAATACATAAATTGATAAAAATGACTGACTTCTAGAAAGCTATGAGGTGTGCTCTCCAACCCCTTGTCACCTGCTAGGTTGGTCCTGGTGTCCTGGGGAAGCTGGCCCAACTCTGGCTCCCTAGGGAGGACCATTGTGCTCTCCCCTGACCCTGGTAGCAACACAGACACCCTGAGAAAAACAGTTAGTGTGTTCCCAGAGGCCCCGCGCGCCCATCTGAGCCCCTGGCCCCATGCCCCGAGCAAAGGTGACCTATACACCTGCCTGTGTTCACAGCAGTTAAGTGGTTTCATTAAAAGGCCTGGCACGGTCTGTGGGCAGCTCCAGGGTGACCGCATTAGGAGGCCATCACTGCCATCTGCCTCGCCTCCCCTCACAGGCCACAGGGCCTGAGGGCAGGAGGGACCGACCCTCCTTTTGTTTCCATCCAGAGCATGCTGGGGATGAAGGGGGTCCAGAAATTATCCCAAACTTGGTTTTATTTTTCTAGAAGTCCACAGTCAAATTATGTCTCTAAACTTTTAATTTTGTGGGTTGAAATCAATCCAACACAAAGAATCTTCCATGGCATTTTGGGGTAGTTGCTCCCCACTCATGGACACTCCCTCCTTCATCAGGGTCAGGTTCCCCCCAGGGGCTGAGAAATACGTCTAGGGACTCAGCAAGCCTGGGCACCCTCACCTCCCCGCCTCTCTATTCTCTAGCTGAGGAGCCCTTTATGTCCTTCACATTTATTTAATACACATTTCCCAGACCGATTTTGTACTCACCCCCAGGAAGAGAGCAGAATAAGATCTACTAGGTGCATACGACCCAGTGGGGTGGAGAGACTTATAAAAATAGCTTATTAAAATACAACACCCCGAGGGCTGGAGGAGATGGATGGGTAGAGAGCCAGAGGAGCACACAGGTTCCCTCTGTCTGCCTTGGGAATCCTTGAGGAGATAACAATTGCTTGCACTTATTAAGCACTTACTGCATGTACACACTCTTTCTTCCAAATGCCTTGCGTGACTGATTTTACCGAATCTTCATTTAGAGGGGAAAGGATCTGGCATCTATGGAGAAGTTACTGTGGGCTGGGCTCTGTGTTGGTGCTTTGCAGAAATGACACCATCGCCTTCTTCTGATGGTCCTGCCATGGAGACACCGTCCTCCTATTACACAGAGTAAAACGGCCTCAGAGGAGTGAGGCAGTTTCCCATGATGCTGGCCGCAGAGTAGAACCCAGACAGCCTGGTGCCTAAACCATTGCCTCCCGAGCTCTGACAGGCATCCGAATGGCCCAGGGACATTGTGGGTTCCGCTTCAGTGGCTCTGGGGAGGGGTCTCAGAATCTAACAATCTCCGGGTGGTACTGTTACTGCCGGTCTGTGGAGCACACTTGGAGAGGAAAAGGGGTCCACAGCACCTCTGGGACCAGTGGCTCAGTCCTGCGTGCACCACAGGATCACCTGGAGAGCTTTTAAAATGCCTTAGTGTTTGAATCTCACCCCTTAGAGATTCTGATTTGACTTGGAGGGGGGCGGTTCTGGAGTGACTACGTTTTAAAAGCTCCCAGATGATTCCACTAGGCAGTCAGCATTGAAAACTGCTACAGTTTTTACTGTCTTCTTTCAACCAAATCTTCAAAGTTCAGCCCAATCCCCAGACGTCCCACATGTTCACTCCCCTGGAGGGGAGCCCCGGTCCCGTTCCGCTCAGCCGTGCAGCCCGAATCGCTTGGCCAGACTCTCTCGGTCACTCTTCCTCCCGGTTGTCCCCCAGGTGTGGCGTCTGCAGCTCTGCGCCTCTCGCCACCTCCAGGATCTAATCCCCTGGATTCGGAGCCTCCCCCTGTCCTCTTTTCTCACCACCTCCTGAGCAGCAGGAGGAAGAGACTTCCCCAGGGCTATCGATTCCCCAGGAACTCGCAAGGTAGCAATTTCTTCCTTAATTAAGACCTTCACGATGAGCCACTGGTATCAGGCCAATTCATCAGCTCTCTGCAAGCGAAAGAGGGCGATCCAACGACAGTTTCTCATCTATCCGGGGCTGTGACCTGGCCACATGTGGGTGGGAGCGAGGCGTGGAGGGGAAGCACAGCCGGCCTGCCTTCTCTGTCTTCTTCCCCCCCTTTTTGAGTCACATGCGTGATGACACATTCAAAAAGCAAACTTTAAACAAACATTATTCACCTCACCCTGGCCAGTCCCCCTCACCACTCTCCATTATCAGTCATCGGAGACAAGGCAACAGAAGATAATAGGAGTTTCCAATTTATGCCTTTTCTTCCTTCTATTCTCTGGGGAAATCATGTTGAACATCTTTTTTATCGACTTATTTATAAGTGTAGAAAATGAATTGCTCAAAGGTTTGTGTTGGAGCAACCCAGATGCTATCAGGGTCACCGAGGCTCCCTCTTGGGCGGCAGCTGTGGCCGGAGGAAAGATTCCAGGGGCTCAGTGGGGTGTTAATTAAATAGATCAGCCTCCCTGTCCCCATCATGACCCCTGAAGGTGGCCCGAAGCTTTGTCCAGATTTGAAACAGAATCAGCGTAGCAAGCCCCACTGGTTGCTCCCTGCCTCTCTGCCCCACAGGATCGCCATGGGAGAGGACACACACGCGGGGTCCACCAGGCCTGGCTTCTGATCGCGCCTTTCAGTGCTGGAGCCATAAGGGCACTCGCTGGCTCTGCCACTCACTCACCTTGGGCACGTTACTTTGCTGGTTGACCGTCGGCTCCCTGGTCTGTGGACTGTAATACTGCTCCCCTGCCAGGAGTGCCCAAGCATGATGTGAAATGAGCACCTGGCACACAGTAGGGCCTCCGGAATGTCTGTCCTCCTTCCTTCTGTTCCTGCAGAAAATGTCATAGCAGGAAGTGCCCTCGTAGACCACCTAATCCAGTCCTTTCCGCTGGCCATTGGGGTACAAGGCCTAGAGAGGGACAGTGGGGGGGCAGAGCCAGCTTCCTGACACCCATCTAGGTCTTTGCCCCTCCCCCCAGAGCCTCCCTTTGTTCTGGTTGACGGGTGTACTTCATTCTGTGCACGTGACCCTAAAATGAGTGAGCAGATCCAACTCTGGTCCCCACAGACGCCAGGCACGCAGGACGGGGTGCTCTTTAGAGGTGCCCTTTATGTTGTTCACAGAACCCCTTTAGTCAAAGCTGGTTCCTTTTGCTTTGGTTGTTGCAAATACGATTTCTGTAAAGTGGGGCCCTGGCATCCCACTCCTGGTCCTCACTTTCACCCCTCTGAGCACTCTCCTCTGCATCCTGACCCTGGCTCCCAGCCCAGGGATTATTGGGCTTCTAGCTGAGCAACAGATCCAGAGCCAGAGTCACTTTGGTTCTAGCTCCTGCTGAGAGTCCAATTTGGAGTTTAAAAACTTTCCCAGTTTCTTGCCTCTTGGCTGGGTTTGGGGCCCTGATTCTGCCTTCCTCAAAGACTCAGGTGAGAAACTCTCCTTTCTTGGGTCTGCCACTGGACAGTCTACCCACCGCCCGCGCCTCCTCCCCGGTGCACACATCCTCTGGAGAACAGGCATCCTCCTTCCTTCGTGCACAAGGCAGCCACCCGCATTCTCCAAGGGGTGCAGCTGAAGGCCGCCCGGCCCTCCTGCAGAGGAGATGGGTGGTGGCTTCCACCCACAGCACCCTGAGCCACCCCAGCATCACTCCTGAAAGAGCAGGTGGCAAATTGTCTAGCTGGAAAATGGAGATAATCTGTCTCAATTATGCAGGAGTTCAGCAAATTAGGGCCCAGCCCGAGAAAACTGCCTGTGCTTTGATTAGGAAACAGATGAGTCCACGGTGAGGGATTCACGCAAAAGCTTCCTTCGTGGACATCAAACCTGACCTTCCCTGCAGACACAGCCACCGATCTGATCCCAGTGGGGAAGCCAGGTTTTATGGAGAGGGGTGTGGTAGGCACCCCGGGCCACTCGCAGACTTCGGGCAAGCAGGACCCCAAAGCAGCACGCCCAGCAGCACCTCTAATATGGATCATCTATTGCTCCTGTCCCCCCTCACAGTAGGGCAGACCCAGTCCTGCTCAGAGGACAGCCTAGCCCTTGTTTTTATTGAGTGGGATAAATAAAATCCTTTACTGCATTTGGCAAAGGATTGGTCTAGAAAGTGCTAGAGAAACAAGTGGAGAGAAGGCCCCAAAGGAGAAGTGGCCATACCTGACTCAGGCCCAGTCCTGGGGATTCAGAGGTGGGAACATCAGAGAAAAATAAATAAGGGACTGGGAGGAGGGTGGGTGGTCCGAGAGAACAGTCCTCTCAGCAGTGGCACAGAGGGGACTGGAGTCCTGGAGCGGCTCGGATCAGAGTGAGGGACAGTGAGGGACTAGGAAATGAATTAGCCCCACTCAGGATCACAGGAATAATTGACATCCCCGGCTCCCGAGGTCTAGGGCTTTGGCGCCCTGCTCCTCTGAGAGGAGCAAGAAAGAAGCCTGAGAAATCCGACCCAGAAGGAACTCTAAGCCAGGCTGTCGCCCCAAACAGGCAGGTTCGGACACCTCCCTTCCACAGAGGTTGTCATTGGTGGCCAGAGCAGTCCCGCTCACATCAATCAAGACATGGATCCTGTCATCTTAGGGCTCACACTTTACTCAGGGCTGAGTTTCTCAAATTTCTTGGTCATCATATTTGTGTTCTAGGTGAAGGCTCACAGAATTAGAATCTTCTAGGGTTAAAGATTTGTATGATCTATGAAGTGTTGGAAACCTTGATCAAGGACAGTAAGACCTCACTGCGGGACAGATAACTTACAGCTTAAAGCAGGACCTGCTACTCATGCTGTAGTAGCTCTGAGGTGGGAGTGCATACTGATCACTAGTGGGGCCTGGGAAGGCCTCCTGGAGGAGGTGAGACTTGAGCTGGGCCCTGAAGGATAGATAAGAGTCGAAGGTCACCATCAACCTCCACACATTGAACACAAAATCAGTTAAAGCTGAGTAAGAAAAGTAAAACCACCAGGAGGCAGGAATAGAGCAAGGGATTTGTTACAGAGATTTGACCTCCTGTCTTCTGGGAGCTGCTCGGCGAGTCTCCATAAGGCTGTGGACTTCACGTCTGGCGCTGGATCTCAATGTGGGAAAGGCAGGAGAGAGGGGAGGGAAGATAGAGGTTAAGGCGGGGGCAGTGAGGATAAGCCAGGGCCCACCAGGAATCTGAGGTGGAATTCCACAGGATGGACTAAGTTTTACTGCTCCGACCCAGTGCCATCCGCCTGTCACACCAGCCAGCATGGCCACGTCGCCCTTCCTGACAGCCGTGACGGGGCTACCTCGTTGTTTGAGTGACATAACATTTAATGAGCTCTGACAGGTCCTCAGCAAATCATGTGGACCGGTGCTTGAACCCTTAACCCAGGACATACAGAAGCAGTAGCAGCAAGAGATCACTTGTCTTGTTCTGCATAAACCTGCCTCTCTTTCATACCCATGTGGGGGGACCCCGCTCTACTCATTCCCTCACCCTGATCAAACTGACCACGCCTCAGTTTGCTGGCTGTGTGACCTTGGGCAAGTCACTCAATCTCTCTGAGCCTTCCTTATCTGTGCGTGGGAATCACAATACTTACTCTGAAAGTGTGTTTGGGAGGACTAGAAGGGGATTGTATATAAAGTGCCTGCCTATAAGGTACCCAACAACTGTCTGTTTCAATGCATTCCTAAGAGACGGCCAAGCTGTTGGAGGAGGGGATCAGCAAGAGCTGGACAGAGCTCAGAGGCTAAGCCTCAGGCAGCCAGAGGAATCCCTGAGCCCAGCTCGATCTGAGCCCACAGAGGTGCTGCTGGCAGAGGGCATTGGCCCTGGGCTATGCAAAGTCGGCCCTGACAGTTAAAGTACAATGAGCTCCGAGCTGAGAGGAGCTGGGAGGTCTGAGGCTGATCCACGTGAGGATTTGGTAAACAGAGACAAGAAGACTCAGCAGTCACTGAACGGTTGATTTAGAGAAGGAAGGATTCAATCAATGTCTTGAGACTTTACCCAAGGGTGAGAAGTACATGGAGACAGAATCATGGCATTTCAGTGGGAACTTCACCACCATCCGAGCTGGTCAGGGGTGCCAGCCCAGTGCAGTGGTGAGCTTCCCGTCCCTAGAGGTATATCAGCAGTAACCAGAGTTAACACAGAGGTGCTTGCCGAGCCTGGAAGGCCGGGCACCAACTGGGTGGCTTTGAGATTATTTATAACAAGGGGAAAGTGTGATTCCATGATTCAGAGTTCACGTGGGAAGGGGCGCCTGCCAGGAGCCAAGCCCGTCGCCAGGGTTATATACACACCTGCTTCTCTAAACCTCCAAACGACCCTCCGCAGGGGGTTCGTTATCCCCACTCCAGAAATAAAGGCACGAAGGCTCAGGGAAGCCAGGTAGGTGTCCAGAGTCACAAGCAGCAAGTCCAGAGCAGGCAGGCCTCCACCCTGAGGTCACTCCTTTGGAGTAAGACCTGGTTTCTACAAGGGCAGCCCTTCAGGACAGGAGAGGAATTATCCATTTACCCTTTAAGAGTCAGTGTCATACTGACAGGGTGGGAAATGGAAGGGAACTCAGGAAATAGACTGGAGAGTTAGGGGCGCAGAGAAGAGGCCCCCAGGAGGAGCCCTGAGCAGGGGGCACAAGGCTGCCTTTCCGAGACCACAGGGACAAAAAGGAACACCTGTGAGACAGGTGGCTCAGGTCACAATTTTGCCATCACTGGATCTGTTTAAAAGGATGCTCACCTGACCTCACCACGCTCAGCTGGCTTCGCTCAGCAGCCCCCCATTCCCCTCCCCTTCCTTCGGGTCGGGCAGCGGCCACCCAGCAGAGGGCGCCCTAGCCCAGGCCTAACTACACAGCCGGTGCTGGCCTGGAAAAGAGCCAGCTGATGGGCAAAGGGGGTCTGTCTGCAGGACCCACCCAGAGCAGCAGCCTGGGCACTTTCTTGCCAAGCTTCTTCAGGTAGCAGGGCTCTGGGGAGCTGAAATCAGATTCAGGCTTTGTGAGGAGCAGCGGGCAAGTGTTGAGAGTAAGTTATAACACTGCAGGCAGGAAAGGTGGGATCCCAGCGGTGCCATCGACAGGTTATGTGATGTGAGCAGTTCCTCCTCCCCCCAGACACATTTCTCCACCTATATTGCGGGGAGTCTGGACTAGAAGATTCTCCAGCTCTGACAGTCTGGTCCGACATCCTAATGCATCTCTGCCACTCTCCTAAGCAAGCTCTCACAGGAATCCTGCCCTGGTGGGTCGTCCCCCCCTGGCTTGGGGGGTGGCTGACTCATTAGTTGTATGTCTCCTTCAGTCTCCAGGAAGCGAGAGGTCAGGCACCTGTGGTCCCCATGGCTACCGCACCTCTTGTGTCCCAAGGACCACACTCAGGGATGATCATTGTCACGAGTCTGGTTCCAAGTGGCACAGCTCATTAGCCAATGGCCTTACTTACTTCCCACCTCCTCACTCAGGACACAAGGACTCATTCAATTCCACCTGATTTTTATTCCTTAAAAATTATTCCTTTGCAGACTGAGACATTGGGCTCTCACTAAGTCCCAGAGGCCTTTATTCTCTACTTCCCACCCAGGAGGCAAAGTGTTGTGTGGACTCAGCCAGACCTGGGTCCCCACACTTCATTGGCCACTTAGCCAGGTGATGATGTTGGCATTACAGAGCCTCAAGTCCCTCATCTGTGCAAAGCCTGCGTGCAAGGTAGTGTCTGACCCACGGCAAGCATGCCAGTGCCAGCTGCCTTGATAATGAGGTTAATGAGATTATATTATTATTGTTGTTGTTAATATTCAGCTTCTTGGCTGACAGAAGCCGGTGTGCCAACATCAACACCTTCTCCTTGACTCTCTCCTACTTCTAGATTAAGTTTTGGCTTTTTGAAAGCAGACCACCATCATTCCAGTACCCACACACCCAAAAGCATGAGACAAAAACCCTCTACCTTCTTGGTTCCACAGGCTTAATCCCAGGGCCTGATGTCAATTCTAAAATGCCCCTTGTAACTTCTCCCTAGGGACCGGGCAGCCTCTGGGAAACAGAACTCCCTGCTATCTCAGATTCCAAAATAAAAACAAAATTCCAAAGGTGAGACCCAGAGGCACATTCATGTGAAGCAAAGGAAGCTCAGGGTTCCAGGTCTCTCACTTGCTTCTATACCTTTCAGGGCCTTGAGCGGGGGTCCTGTCCACCCATCCATGTATCAGAGGGATTAGCCAGAACATGGGCTCACTGCTCCCCTTCCCTCTAGCGGCCAGCAAGCAAACTGTCCCTCCCAGAGGGTAGGTTGACTCCTTGCATGCTGAACGGAGTTGGGTGCACTAATTAACAGAACTACCCAGATAATCCGAAGACCGCTGGGAGTGTCACTTCCTCAGAAAATTCTACAGGGTGACGTACCTGTGACTTAAACAATGGCAGGAGAAAGTACTTTCTCCTGATCCAGACCCAGGGATGAAAGTGGGAGTGATTTTTATGCGTCCCCCTCTCCCTGTCTTTCTGTCCCGTGTTCTTTCTCATTTCTTTCTGCTGAGGCAGGCTTTCTTTTATGGGGAACAGCTATGCTCATGAGCATGGCATGGTTGCCCTGTGACTACAGTACCTTTATTAACAACCTTCCCCCAAATCTATCAGCCAAGAAGGCCCCCGGGAGGGGCCATAAGAAGCCAGATTTCCTCTTGCAAAGCTGCTCTCTGCGGTGGAGCTTGTAATCAGCACTCAGGTGGTAACAATCTCCAGGAATAACAATAATTAACATATGAATGTTGAACACCATTTGTCCTCTGATTCCCAGGCTGTGCTGAACTGTAATGAAAATTGTTTTCTCTCCGAAGCATAAAAAACGTTCTCCTGTCACCTGGGGTGCTCACAGGTGTGCTGATTAATTGTGGCCTCAAATGTTGTAATGACCAAGCCACAGGCTTTGCTCTTGGCCTAGCACAGTTCCTTGCTCACTCTGGGTTTCCATGACCCAGCTGGGTGGCCTGAGGTGAGGTCATGTTTGACAGATGGTCTAGCAGTGCCCCTGCCCAGAGACCCAAATAGGCGAGACCCCTGGCTGGGCTGTCAGACTCTGGTCTTCCCACCCCCCCCCGCCCCGCCCCTTAAGGAAATCTCTAACTCCAGGCCTTTTTAAGCCAAATGGTCTGTGATCAAGCTGTCCACCCTCCCTCAGGACACTGCAGATCATCCTGGTCAGGGAGCCTGAGAGCCACCTGCGTGCTCATTAACATGGAGATGCCTGGGCTCCACCCAGACATTCAGATCCTGTGGACCTGGGAGGCGGCCTAGAAACCTGTATTTTAATAACCATCCCAGATGGTTCTGTGCGGGTGTCTGCAGAGCCCACTTAGAGAAATAGGATATAGCTCATCGAGGGTCAGAGTCAGAGGGAAAAGCACCCTCAGGCATGAGGGCTCTGTAGCTGTACTTGGGGGTATCAGTTGCAGAAGAGGGAGAGAGGGGCCACGCAGGGGACTCTGGTCTCCTCCTCCATTACGCCTGGAGCATTTATGCTTCTGTTTGTTCAGCAGAGGGGCCAGATCAAGGCCCTGGGGCCTCCCTGCAGGAGTTCAAGCCGCATACAAGCTGTATGACCTTGGGCATGTTACCTTACCTCTCTGCTCTTCAGCCTTCACTTCCATAAAATGGGATCATGATTTTTAAAATAATAGCTAACTCCCAGGGCCACTGTGGGATGAAATGAGTTAACTCGTGCAAAGCATTTAAGAGCAGCATCGAAACAGACTGAGCATGAGTGTGTAGTAGCTGTTACCACATTGTCTATTTTATATCGTAACAAGGCAGTAATACTGTAGTCATCTCATTGGTTATAAGGCTTAATTTGGAAAATGAAGGTGCTGCTATTTTAAAAAACAGTCTAATTAATACAGAGATGAGCAAAAGTAGGTTTACAGTTGTTCGTACGGAAAAAAGACAAATGATACAAATAAATAACGCACTAAGTAATAAATAATAATATGAGAATAAACTGTAAACCTACCTTTGCCCACCCCAGTCTATGATCCAATGAACTAATTTTATAGATGAGGAAACTGAGGCCGCAGGGAAAGAACAACTGCTGGAGGTCACATGGTGGGTGAAGAGCAGACCTGGAGCCGACTGGGATCTGACTGAGCTTGGGGTCCATTCCTCCCTGTAGGGAGACACCTGCGGCCTCCCTCAGAGACGGGCTCCAATGATCTCGGCGTTGGCCTGGTCTCCCATCATGCCCCAGCCACGCACTCTTAAGGGCAGGTCCAGGGGGTGGGTTTCCACCAACTCACCCTCCTCCCCTGCAGAGCCCACTGGGCAGCGTTCCTCATTCTGTCCTCTGCTCCCAACTCCATTGTCTTGAAATGTGGCTATAAAAAGTTCATCATTGGAGATATTAGAAACTTCTGGTTTGCCCCTGGGTCTCAATTCACACGTTTTCTACAGAGAGTTCAGGCGTCATAGAGGAGTTTGGGACTGAGAGCCAGGGAGCATTCTCCTATGGCCCTCCCCAGTGAGGCCAGGATAAAATTCATTCCTTGCACCATTTCCTGCACAGAGGAGAGGTGAGTATGTGTTTCCAGTTTGAGTGGGTGATGATAAAGGGCTGGGACAGGGACAGGATGCCCTGTCTGGAGTCCCAGGCCAGCTTTCTGCATGGGGGTCGTGGTCGTCACCATTCAAAACGGCCTGCAGTGATCCCGCCTCCTTGTGCCATCCCATCCACACGGCACCAGGATTGTTCTGTGAGGCCTACGAGGGAGTGACATTATGTATGAAAGAGACTGGGTCTCTCACTTGCTTGTGTATTTGTCCCGTGGATCCGTGGCTCTTGGGAAGGCCGTATCCTGAGCAGCTTTACAGAGAGGCCGCTGTGGTAGCCACCAAAGCTGCTACCAGCAGCCACGTGAGGAGCTTGAAGTAGATTCTTGAGCCCCAGTCAGTCTTCAAATACCACAGCCCTAGCTGACATCTGACTGCCACCTCGTGAGAGACCCCGAGCTCAACCTCCCGGCTCAGCTGCTGCCAGTTCCTGCCCCACAGGGGCTGTGTGTGGTAGTGAATGTTTGCTGTTTTAAGATATTAAGTTGTGCCCAGCTAGTGTGGCTCAGCAGCTGAGCATCGACCTAGGATCCAGGAGATCGCGGTTCAATTCCTGGTCAGGGCACATGCCCAGGTTGCGGGCTGGATCCCCAGTAGGGAGTGTGCAGGAGACAGCCGATCAATGACTCATCATTGATGTTTCTATCTCTCTCTCTCCCTCTCCCTTCCTCTCTCTGAAATCAATACTTTAAAAAAAAAAAAGATGCTAGGTTATGGGGCAATCCTTCCCACAGCAAGAGATAACTAACAGGGGCTGTGAGGCCTCGGAAACCAGAGTAGAGACACTATCCAAAAGCGAGGGGAACTTCATTCACCACCAGAGAGGCAGTAAGAGGGGATGAGAGGTCCCAGATCCCTGTGGCCTGACACATTCCAGTGTGTGGCTACTTTGACAAAGGATTCAAAGATGAGAGTCAGGATCCTGCCCTAAGTCAGGCAGCATTGTCTATGGAGAGCCACAGACAGACAGACAGGGAAACAGGAAATTAAGCAGAGTAATAAGTGGCCACTCAGCACTTGGTCCAGGTGGGAGGAAAGGGGTTGGTTAGACAGAGTGTCCTGGAGATGGTGACTCCTGATAACTGATGTGCAGTTGGTATTAATCTAGGCACGCAAGAGGAGACAAACATGGGCAAAGCTCTGTCCCTGACTCCAGGAGCCACACCCAATTCAGTCCTTCCCCACACCAGCTGGGCCTGGCAGTGCTGTGTCAAAGGCCCAGTGCCCAGAGTCTACTCCAGACCCATTGAACCGGAGTCCCTGGGGATACGCCTGGTGTCACCATTTCAGAAATTCTTTCTAGCCCTGGCCAGGTGGCTCAGTTGGCTGGATGGAGCATCGTTCCATATACTGAAAGGTTGCGGGTTCGATTCCTGGTCAGGGCACATACTCAGGTTTCAGGTTCTATCACCATTCGGGGCATGTATGGGAGGCAACCAATTAATGTTTCTCTCACATTGATGTTTCTCTCTCTCTCTCTCTCATCAATAAGCATGTCTTCAGGTAAGGCTTAATATAAACAATTTTTTAAAAAGTCTTTCTAGGAGATTCTAATGTGTAGTCAGATTGGGACCCACTTGCGCACACACACACTTGCATGGCAATGAATGACTGGTGATTTCTCAGTGAGGGGTACAAACTGGGCGCAGTGGGCAAGTGCAGAGCAGACAGACACAGCTGAGGCTGCACTGGTCGGAGGCATCTCCCAGCACAGGCCTGGGCTCCACCCAGCTGGATGCGGCAGGACGCTGTGCTCTGCACTATTCAGAACAGGACAGAGGGCAGGACAGGATCAGCAAGCGAGCCTTGGAGTGAGCATTCAGGCTGTTGAAACCTCAGGGCTGGTCCTGGGAGCTGTGGGCAGGGCTAAGCGGCAGCAGAGGCCCCTGCAGCCCTGGCTGCGGGGAAGGGAGCAGATGCTGAAGGCCTGAACTAGGAGAGGTTTCACTGAGAACAGTGGTGGAGGGAAGACAGAACTTCACAGGCACCGGGCCCTCTGCTAACACTTGACGTTCCTTATCTTGACCTATCCCTATGGAAGCACGTGGGTATTCCTATCTCCACTGTATAAGTGAGGAAACAGGTTGAACGAGGTTAAACCCATGGACCTAAAAATGCCCATGGGTCGTGGAGTCAGGTTTGTGCCTGAGCTGTGCTCCACAACCAGGCTGTGACAGTCCATGACTGCATTGGGGTCAGCCGCTGAGACCTCAGAGAAAAACCTGTAGTCCTGAGTGGAAGGCCCAAACTAGCCAGAGCCTGCTAGGGGGACAGGGCAGGGCTGGGCTTGGGTCTGTCCTGGAAACCTGGAGGGTCTGGGACCGGATATGCTCCCCTCTCCCATCTCTGCCCTACCCGAGCTGTGGGAACAGCTACAGAGTAGTTTCCCTGCCTTGTTTACTCCCCTCCACCAAGTGCCAGCGGGGCAGCCATAATCTTCAAGTCATTTGTTCATGAATTTGTTCATGCCTTTAGTACGTTCTTCTTGGCACCTATGGCTTGCTGGACACACATCCACTAACCCAGTAAAAAAGAAAACATGATGCCTAAGGAGGTGGTACTGGGGGTGGGCACAGAGGTTGAAGAAAGTGAGAAAGTTGGGGAGAAAGAACCAAGGACTAATTCCCAGACAGAGCCAAGAGCAAGGCTCTGAGGTGGTGAGTGGCTTCCCCACGGCCACAAGATCGCAACACCAAGTGGGCGAGAGTCTGCATTGGGAAGGAGAGAAGCTGTGAGTTGGGAAGAGGGAGAGAGTGGCCCACAGGGTGAGAGAAAGGTAAGGTGGCCTTTCCAAGACCCCTTGACCTTTTCTGGCTTTAATATCCCAGTTCCCAGGAGCAAAGTCATAAAACTCCTTAAATGATCTATTGTAATGATATGGAATTCCATTCCAAAAAATAATAATAATAATAAAATCCGTAACTCTCTGCCATTGGGTAAATAAATGCCCTAGAAAGATCAATGTGGGTGGTGTGAAGGTCCAAGAGGGTGGCTGGGAAAGGCTCAGCGTGGAAGGGTCCATTTGTCTTGTCAGTCTCCTGTCCCCAAACAGAGCTTTCTCCTCTGAATCCCTCTCCCCATCTGCCCACCCCTAGTTCCTACCAAGGTCTCCACACTCCTCAGTTTTCCCAGTTAAGAACCAGGGACTGGGGTGAGGATGGCAGAGATGTTGGGGGACTATGGGGAGATGGAGACAGGACAGACTCATGAGACAAGATGGATGCACATGTATTCTCCCTGGTTTTAATGCCAACTTCATATGGGCCCTCCTGTGCCATGCACTCACTCTGGGTTATGTCTAAATCCCTTGAAACTCACGGCCTCATTTCCACATCTGAAAATTCTGAGTGGTAGCAGGTTTGAGGAGGTGTCAAGATTGGACTAGAGTAGTATAGCACGAAGGCATGGCGCCAGAGAAATCTGTGTTTGTACCTAGTTCTCAGCTGTGTAATCTGAGAAAATTGCCCACATCTTTATAGGACTCAGTTTCCACCTTTGCCAAGTGGGAATGGTGCCTGCCCAAGGAGTATAAGAGGTCCCACATGTCAAGCACCCAGCAGAGTGTCTGACACAGTGGGTGCCCCATATTCATTGATCTCATGATGTGAGGTCTATGGTGGTTCCCTTCTTATACCCGTGATGGCTTCTGAGGCTGCCCCTGAAGAAGGACAAGAAGGGGAACAGCTTTCCTGCTAGGAGAGGAGTGGTGGCCACAGACATTCTCATGTGCCAGGGGCTCATTCACCAAGGGCAGGCAGCCTCCAAACTGTCCCATGCACAACATGACTTCTGCTGCAGAAGGGGATGGGCAGTGTGGGAAGGTGCCTCCTAGAGTTTAGCAAACAGGGAAGCTAACCTAGGGGCAGAAAGGGAAGCAGTCCTCTGGGTCATAGCCTAGAAAGCAGACCAGAGAACACACCCTGAACTGAGGACATCATGGCGTTCTGCTCCCCAACATCCTCTTGTTCCCTCCTCCTCTAAATCAGTGGAAGTAAAACCAAACACCCAACCTAGCTGAGACCAGCCAGAGTTGGAAAGTTTATTGGAATTGCTTATCTCCTCCTGGATCCAACTCCTCTTCATTCTGTCTCTAGGCAGCAATATTGATGGGTATTTTATTTTAGAAATTATTTTTTAAAAACTACCAAAAAAAACTCTATTTTGAAATTAAGAAATATTTTCTAAATAATTGTTGGCTCAAAGAGGAAATAAAAACAGAAATTATATATTATCTAGAAAGTAAAGAGGAGAACACTCCATATCAAAACCTATGGGACTAGCTAAAGCTGTGCTCAGAGGACATTTTATAGCCTTTAATGCTTTTTATTATTTTTTGTGAAAAGATGAAAATAATTGTGCTAAGTATTCAACCTCAGAAATTAGATAAATAGACATAAAATAAATGAAAAGCAGCAAAGGAGTTTGATTTAATGAAAATAAAAGCTAAAATTAATGCAATGGAAAACAACAAAAGTATTCCACTTTTACTCTGAATAGTTTTCCCTCTTCCCACAGCAGTCCCATAGTGCCTGCACCCTCTTCACTTACACCCACTCCTAAGAGCCTCATGTAAAAGTTTAGGTAAAAATTGATATCAATGAGATGCATCTCTTTACTTTGTAGAACTGATTTCATAAGACTATTTGATACAATGCAATGAGCACTAGACTTTACAATAGGAATACTTGGCTTTAGAGCCAAGCCCATCACCGTCACCTCAGTCAGGTCACTTCCCTTCCCTGGCCCTCAAGTTTCCCATCTGTACAGGTAGAGGCCAAGGCTACTTGCCGGCACTGATAGCTGTCAACTACATTTCATTCACAGCCAAAACTCTTCAGAACAAAGAGTTCACCCTCGTATGGATGGGTAAATGCAGGTGGACTCTTTTCTGAGTGGTGGTGGTGGTGGTGGTGGTAATGGTAGCTGTCCTTGCGGGCTGCATTATAGAAGGTTAGCCTGAGAGGGAGCAGAGGTTGGAAGGGTAAATGTAGACACTTAGGGTAAAGGCAGCCTGGAGCATCTTAGGGTGTGGGCCTGAGCTGAAGCGAGCAGGGAGTGTAGGCAGGACCTTGGGCTCTCTTAACATCTGGTGGATTCCCATCACTTCCTCCTGGACTCACTCATCTCTCTTTTTCTCCTATACCTGTTCTAAAAGCTCATCTATGTTGAAGTTAGAGCTCTGCAGGCTCAGTACTGGGCAGAAACAATAATGATATGTGGAAAGAGCTGGTCTAATCTTCAGCCTGAGGCTCTAAGATCAGAGGCCACTGGTCAGGGGCCAGGCTGTCTGTAGCTGTGACCAGCGAGCCTTGGAATCTGGGGTGCGTGGAGGCCTCTGTCCCTCTTCTCAAGTCAAAGTAATGATGCACTCACATTTTGCCAGCAGAGCCCCAGGTGTGCTTGTCCACAGGGCCTCCTGATCACTGTGTCTGGGGTTCCTCCAGCTCCGTGAGCCACTGCCTGGAAGCCCCAGCTCAGTTCTTTAGGTGAGTGTGAGCTTTGCAACAAGGCCAGCTCCTCCATGTCTGCTGCATACAGAGGGCCCAGATCCTGCAGAAGCATATAGGCCTGTGAGAGAGAGACTGGGGGCTTTATCCTGAAACCTGTCTGAAGTCCTGGCAAGGTGTTACAGAGAGGCATGCTGTGACCAGATTCGGGTCTTCCAAAGACCCCTCTGGCACATGGAATGGGAGGGAAAGGAGTGGATCAGGGAGGCCAAGTTAGGAGGCTATGCAGGAGGCCAGGCAAAAGCCGGTGGTGGCTGGTCTTGGATGTGAGCAATGAGACTAGCAAGAGGTGACACGTTCAGGGAATGGAATGTGTGTAAGTATGGAGTCAGTACAGCTTGGCTTGTGACGGGCTAAGAAGTGTGAGGGCAAGGAGAAGTCGAGACGACTCTCACCTCTGACTCGAGAGACTGGGAGATGCCTTTATCCAAATGAGGGACAACGGCAAAGGAACAGGACAGAGGTGGGGAAGAGGCCACGGGTTTAGTTAGGACACGCTGAGTTTGAGGCGCTGTCAAGAAGAATTTGGATACATGTGTCTGAAGCTAAAGAGAGGAAGAATGTTGTGTGGGAGTCAGGAGTAAAAGCAGCTCTCAGTAAAGGACGTGTCCCCTCTTTGAGACTCATTGCTTACAGTTTTGGCCCCCCCTTCCCCTGTTTTTATATGGAGAATCAACTCTATGAGTTTGGCGGATGAACCACAGAATTGGGGTGATGGCCACAGAGTCTTGGAGTGAGAGGACTACGAGGACCTTGTGTGGAGTGGGTGGGGTGGGGACCCGACTGTGAGAAGTTGCATGTCCCTTAGGGGAGCACTACAGCATCTCCAAGAAGGCACAGGAGTTTGAAAGGTATGTTCACTCTGCTAATACACATTTATATGTGAAAAATGCAAATAACTGGTACGTGTTATAATATAGTCATCTAAGCAGACAGCAGAGGGCTGGGTATCAGCCTGTGGGAGCACAGTGGGACGTGTATGCCTGTGGGAGGGGTGCAGGTTAAGGGGCCCTCGTCCAGGGGTGACACACACAGGTGCTTCCAGAGGCAGGTGACATGGATGAGTCCAGGGGGCTGAGTGGTAGTGGTGGGACAGGCGGTGGACACCATTCCATAGGGAGCAGTCACTGCCCACTTCCGATGTGCCTCTGGTATGAACGGGGCCAGGCCTTCTGGTTTTTCAAGATGACTTAGGGATCCAGAATTGGATGTGAAACCTCCCAGTCCTTAAATGTTGGCTCACTGACAAGGTGGGAGATAATTAGAAGGATGGATCTGCCCAGGAACCAGATAAATCTCATCCGCGAATCAGATTTAGCCCACAGCTCATCCGTTAGGGATTTCTGCTCAAGTCCAAGCCACCAGACATACAGATACAAAAACTCAGGTTCAGACACAGGACTGGAAAAGCTCGAGGTCACACAGTGAGTTATGGGTCAAGTGCAACCTCAGGTGCAGACTCTCCACTACTCTCTTTACTGCACCGTAGCTACTCCCTCCCGTGGGAGGTCTGCTTAAGAAAAAAGATCTGAATTTTTCCATCACCTCACTATAACACTGCCTACTGCTGCTAAACTGAATTTTCCCAAACTCCTCATTTTACACAGAAGGAGACTGAATCCCAGAAATAAAAACAAGACATGCTTCCCTCTTATGCAATGGCAGGACTGGGAACAGAACCCAGGCCTCCAAATCCTGGCCTCGTCTGGCCTCCAGCAGTTTATATTCAGCTTGCAGCAAATTGCTGAAATACCCTCTTCCTAAGCATATTCGACAATCCAAATTATAGTTCCCAGGACCAGCCCTCTAGGACGCATCACCTTAAATCTCTCCACCGGGTCTGACTCACCAGCCTGGCCCATCGCCTCTCCCACTGATGAATGACAAATGCGACCACAGCAGGCATGGAGCCCTGCCAGCCGCTTCTGATTTGTCTGCTAATTGGAGCCGGGGCGAGGCTGGCAGGATGCCACCCGTCACTGAACGAGCTGTGTGAGAGGGGAGAGCATAGAACTTTGGGTTCAGGAGACCAGGCTCAGGACTGCTCTTTGGAACTGGTTGACCTTGAGGAAAAGGTCATTTAAGTTCACTAAGCCTCACTTTTCTTAATGGTGAATCAGGAATCATTACACAGGCCCGACAGGTCAATGTCCACGGTCAGGAAGGAGAGTAGAGCCTAAAATAGACTGATTCTGATGTCCTGGCTTAAATTTTGTAAAGGGTCCCACTGCCTGTATGCTAAAGTCTAAAGTCAGGTCAGACAGGTACGATCTGGGGCCAACACCAGACCCTGTACTGCCTCACTCCCTTCTCTTGGTGAGAGCAGCTGGCACTTACTGAATACTCACTGTGTGCCAGGCACTGCGCTAGGCACTTCACACTCATTGACTCACACATTCCCCCCACCATTCCTCTACGAAACGTACTATTCTCTCTAACTTGACTAATCACACACAAGCGCGCACGCACACACACACACACACACACACACACACACACACACCAGCTCAGATTGCTTAAAGAACTGGCCCAAAGACCCCAGTAGTAAGTGAGAGAGTTGAGATTTAAACCAACTCTGGCTCCAGAGACTGTTGTCTTACCTGCTACACAATCCCATCTCCACAAATGTTCTAGACCCCACCTGACTTATGAATTCTTCTCCTCAAACAACTCACATCCTTTCTTGTCTTCACCTCTTTGCTTAAATGTCTCTCCAGCTTGGAAAGCACTGCATAGCAGAATCTTACTTCGAGGCTCGATTTCCAATCCCATCTCCCTGTGATCTGCCCTCTTTTCTCTCTCTCCCCTGGGCTCCAGGGCCTGCTGCATGCTGGCCTGAGATAATACCTATCCCACCAGGCGGTGCTCCCTGCTGCACTCCTGCCTCGCCTGTCAGTGCCAGTAGGCTGCCATTCCTGTTAGTGCACTTTGCCAGCTACTGTGACAGGCTCAGTCACCTACTGAAAACTCCTTAAAAAGAGGAGTCTTGTTTTCCTCATCTTTCTGACTCTGGCCACAGCACAGCACCCAAAACCTAGTAAATGCTTTGGGGCATAGGGAGAAGAGAGGGAGAGCGGGAGGGAGGCAGGAGGGACATGGTAGAAAGAGAAAGGGAAGGAGGGGCTGAAAGGAGGAGGGAGGGGAGAGTAGGAAGGTAAGAGATGCAAAGAGAAGGGAGAGAAGAGAAGAGAAGAGAAGAGGAGAGGAGAGGAGAGGAGAGGAGAGGAGAGGAGAGGAGAGGAGAGGAGAGGAGAGGAGAGGAGAGGAGAGGAGAGGAGAGGAGAGGAGAGGAGAGGAGAGGAGAGGAGAGGAGAGGAGAGGAGAGGAGAGGAGAAGAGAAGAGAAGAGAAGAGAAGAGAAGAGAAGAGAAGAGAAGAGAAGAGAAGAGAAGAGAAGAGAAGAGAAGAGAAGAGAAGAGAAGAGAAGAGAAGGAGAGAGGGAGGGAGGCAGAAATACATTTATGAATGCATTTATTTAGTGCATGGTGTGAGGCAGGGGTCAGCACACTATGGCTGTCTGGTTTAGAGTCATATCCAGACCCGGGCTGCTTTTGTGAAACCCCAAGCTAAGAATGATTTTTACACTTTAAAAGGTTGCAGAATTTTTTGCCAAAGAATATGTGACAGAGACCGTAGACCTCCCAGAGTCTAAAATATTTACTCTCTGGGGTTTCCCAGAAAAAGCCTGCTGACCCCTGGCGTAAGATGATGCCATCATGGACATCTGACATAATGAACAGCAAACAAAAGAGGATGTTCATTCTGCAAAGAGAGTAAACTTCAGAATTTTCTAGTAAACTAGGAAATCATAAAATATCAAACCTTGGAAACTTAAACATATGAGACGAGATTAGTCGCGTCTCCCAGGATGCCAGCCACCATCCTGATGATTTATCAGGACACTGCAGAGACGGCCGGGCTGCGCCTCTCTCAGCACAGGGTCTCTGGGCTCTCTAGAGGAAGGAATAAATTTCAAAAGCAGCTAATAGAAGATAAACCGAGATCTTGGAAGCCGCCGCCTGCCTGTCACGAGGCAGTGCTATAGAGGCAGAGTTTCCCGGGACTGATACAAACACTGTGGAGGGGAGGAAATGGAGAGGGGGTACTGGGAGTGAGATCCAGCCCGGGAGGGTAGAGAGGGCCCTGAGAAGCTGGCCCAGGTGTTCCAGGCCCCCTTGCCAGCTGTCCCAAAGAGGACTTCAGGACGAGTCCTTCCTGGGTCTAGCTATCAAGATCCTGTGTCCTCTGCTCTAATTTACTAAAGGGGCATTTGGTGACAATTGGACTCCTTCCTGGAAGATGTTGGCCTGTCCAGCTGGCTTGCATTTCCTCAGCCTTACAAACAAGATCACCACAGGCATGCTAGGCATTGAAAACCTGTCACAGGCCAGGCGCTGGGTGAGGTGTGTCCTTATTTACATTATCTCAGAGCCGGGCATCATTATGCCCAGGTAACATATGAGAAAACTGAGGCTCAGAGAGCTCAATGAGCTTATCCAAAGGCACATATCTATATGTGCCTGATTTAGTGGCCTCAAAGCCTAATTCTTTTCATAATCTTTCTCTCCCTCTCTCTCTCTCTCTCTCTGTCTCAAACTGTCACACACACACACACACACACACACACATCTTAGTTTTTTGTTTAATATCATCTCTGCCTTATACTTCTTGACCCCAACATCCTGGGACCCTGCTCTAACCCCGGACTGCATGGCTAGAATCCCTAATATTCATTTCCATGTTATCAAACACCTATTGATCACATGTTACATGCAGAGATAAACAAAAGTCAATCCCTTTTTCAAGGCACTTGCAATCTAGTGAGGGTGGCAGATAAACTAATAAAATTCCAGGTGATGAGCTAACGTCACGAGTATAAGAGCCAGTAGCCCTCATGTTGGGGTAGCTTAGGCTTTGGACCCTGGGCTCCAAGAGGGCTTCCCTGAGGAAGTGAACCAGGGTGGAAGAGTTCACAGGAGAAGGAGAGGAGAGTCAGTGGGCGATCCAGCCAGAGGGATCAGAATGTGCTAAGGCTGGACGGCTGGCAAGACCTGACTGAAATTCATCTGGGATGGATGGGGCTGGAGTTGAATCTGAGGAAGTGGCAGGAACCAGACCATGGACGGTGTCTGCAGCATGCTGAGGAGCTTGTACTTCATGGTCACCACCATGGGGAACCATGAAAGGCTTTGACTAGGAAGTGATATGGCCAGACTTGTACATTTGAAAGATCCTGTGGCCTCATATGGGGGGTGGATTGAGAATGCACCACAAATGTAATGTCTGAATTGGGAAAGAAGCAAAGGCGTGGAAGGAAGACTAAATGCTCGAGAGCTGGATGGTAGAACCAACAGGTCCCGGTGGTTTACTGGGTGTGAGAGAGCTAGAGAGGGGGGTGGAGGCGAGCACCCCGACTGGTCCTCAGCCACACTCCTCCAGAGCACTGGACTCGGCCTCCACGCCCCCAGCCACCGATTGGTCCCACTCTGAGTACCCTGACCCTGTGCTATCACACCTCCTAGCACTGTGGCTGCCCCACTCCATGTGGAACTGCCCTGAAAGCTATCATCAAACCCAAATTTACCAGCTCATGTTAAATGTCCTCTGTTGAACTCCTTGTCACATTCTGTCCCAGCCCTGAGCCAGGCCCATTTCCTAACCCCCATCCTTCCCGTCCTGCTTCCTTCCCCTTCTCCACGGAGCTGAGCCAGGCCCTGCAGCAGCAGCCACCCCTCCCGGCTCCAGCTCTGACACAGCCAGCTCTACCCCCTGCCCCCCGCCCCGCACTGCCACACAAAGCTGGCACAGAAGCTAATATGGTAGATGTGAATGCCCCTGATGGCTAGGAACAAAGGACCTGAACCAACAAGATGAAAATTAGCAGAGATGAACGTCAAATTCTACATACAGAGCCCAGAAATCCATCACAGGGGCAGGCTGGGGAGAGCTGATCTGTAGTAATGATAAAGGAAGCATCCAGGGGAGTGGCTGATGAGCTGGTCAAGAGTATGAGGCAGCGACTGCGTAAAAGGACAAACACGATTTGAGGCCAAGTCAGTAGGAACAGAGTGTCTGGGAAGGGAGCTCTGTTCTAGACCCCAACTAAAATGCAGTGCTTAGGTCTGGGCCTGAGCCTGTCCAGAAAGAAGAGCAGAAATGAGGCAGTGAATATCTAGAACCAGATTCTGGAAATATAGGGAGGAGGGATGGAGACACGGCTGTCAGGGGCCGGTGCTCAATGAACGCTCACTCCCCCCATTATTTTTTTTTCCCCCAGTTGCCCTGTTCCTGGGGGTGGGGGGCAGTTTCCAAGGCCGAGGGTCTGCCTCTTGGGAAGCCCAAATATCCCCGCCCTAGCTCTGCCTGCTTCTCCTTAGTGGGCCCTACCCCACCCTCCCAATGGGCCAGGGCACGGGAGCTGTGGCTGGTGTGTCTGAAATGGGGTCCTTTCATCTCAAGCTCTCTGAGCTGGGGGTCAAGGTGGCGAGTCTGGTGTGGTTTCTCTCTTCGTTTCTCATCTACTCCTGGAATGCAGATCTGATAGCGTCCTTAGAGTCGAACCCTGTGTTTCACAGATAAAGAAACTGTGTCTCTGAAGAGGACTGTGGCTTGCTAAGGTCACTGAGCTCGTTGGCAGCAGAGCTAGGATTAGAACTGCCGTCTGCCCAGCGCCCTTTCCAAACTGCCTTCTGGTCTCTTTCCTCCTGCTCCAGCCACTCACTGGCTTCCCAGGGGGGCGTTATTTTTTTTTTTTTAAAGGCAGAATGTATAGGCTCTGTGGGCAGCAACAGAACACACAAGATCAAGAGAAGCCTGGACCCAAAGGCTGTCTTTTATCAACAGAGTTGCCTTTGTTACTGGAGAGAAGTGAGCCAACATCTTGGCTCCCAGGAAAACCCTTGATCCACCCCCTCACTGCTGCCTGCAGAAGGAGATAGGACCTGCCTGAGATCAGCTTGAGCTGGAGCCTCTCCCCGGCTCCCCGGGGGTGGGGGTAGGGCTCACTGCTTTGAGTTGCAACAGCAACAACCCCAGGCCAGGTATTAAATAAAGGAGGCAAAGTTTTGCCTTTAATGGTCCCATTTCTTTTTTCAGCACAACTTTTACCTTCAAGAATCCAGCAAGTTATTATCATCATCACTATTTTCTCACCTCCACCGCCTTCCCCACGCACAGCACACGAAGGGGTTTGTCCTCGAGGCACCGCCTCGCTTGGCGCTCCCAGGTACCCTGCAGGGTGCCCAAGGAGACGCGGTGCCCGGGGAGCCTGCGGGTCTGGCTGAGCTCAAAGCAGGTCTGGCTGACTCACAAGATATTATCGGTTGGTGTCGCTGCCTGGGGAAGGATGTATTTCTTGAATGCGCCTTCTCTGAGTTATAAAGTAAGTTCCGGACAGAACTGCAGCTGCCCACGTTCCCAGTTCTGAGATGAGAGACGCCTTATTGCTACAGAGAGCCAACAAGGGCGATGCGCGGAGCCGGGCCCCAAGCAGCCCCACGTCAGTCCGGGTGGCTCTACCTGTGTGGCCGGAGACTTAAAGCCACAGGAGGAAGGGAAGAAACGATTGAGGCCAACTCATTGTAAAGATGTGAGCCCTGGGACTCTGAGAAAAGGAACAGTCCCTAGAGGGTGTAGAGCTGTTAGTGGCATGGGAGGGATTATTCCTTGGGTCTCTGGGTAGCAGTCATTCCATGAGCCTGGCGCCTGGCTCACTCCAGCCATGGGCACTGGGTGATCGGGAATCTGCTGGCTATAACGTGCCATCCCCCTGGCAGTGCTGAAGGACCAGCTAACCGCCCTTGCCCTCTGTCTGGAGCTTGGAAACCACCTTTGCTCCAAGCTAGCAGACATCTCTGCTGAGCCTTCAGGTGACCATGCCGCGTTCGCAGGTGCACCCCTGAGGTCTGCAGAGACAATGGCATGTAATTGCTCCCCATCTTCCCAGACCTCCAGGGTGCCTGGGGTGTGTCTGTGTTCCCCACAGCCTTGATGACCTCGGCAAAGAAGGAACACGTACTTAATACTCCCGATGCCTTTCTAAGGTGACACCCACATTTTTCTTGCTACCCCATTTCTAAGAAAGTAGATCCAGTTTCTCTGCTGTGTTCCTTTTGTAGAGCATCTGTGTTCTAGTAAGGTGACCTCCCTGTCCCTGGAGTCCACAGTCCTATCTTGCCCCTCCCCTTTGGATGCCCCTGCCCCCCACCTCAACCTTGACAATAGCCTGGGACTCCTTTTGGACTTCTGTGTCCACCCTAAGGACTGCCCCTCTCTGGCCTCGTAGTCTCCACTTAGTCAGCAAATAGGCAAAGCCCATTCTTCAAGATATAGTCAGGACCAGTCTTTCCCAGTGTTGAGGTTCCTGTCGTTGCCCTCAGAGCCTCCTACCCACGCCCCACTCCCTGCCTGCCTGCTGTACCACCTCTGCCCAGCTCCACACTCCACAGAAAACCCAAAGTCCAGCCCTTAAAATAGAAGTTCGGAGGAAGTAATTCTTCAGGCTTGCTTCCCACAAAAAGGGAGGGGGAGTTCCCTGGCCAGATGAATTTGGGAATCACTGGGTTAAATAGAAGTTCAACAGAATTCCTGACTGCACAATTCTGGTGTGCTCTCCAAGCAAAGAATGTTGAATCCACTGTTTCCAACACATACTTGACTGTTCCAAAAGACCAATGTTCTCTAGAAATACAATTCAGGGAACATTTATTTAACTCTTTCCTGGGCACTAACATGGACAGGTTTTGATGCTACCACTAATTGGCTGTGTGGCTTCAGGTAAGTCGCTTTCCCTCTCTGGGCCTGAGTTTCTTCATCTGTAAAAGCAAAAAGCGAGGCAGGAGGTGGGCGAGATGGTCCCTGGGGTCCCGTCTGACACCTGCGTTTCCCAGTTCCCTCATCTGTTTCTTCTGTAAGGTCCGCATCCTGGCACGGAGGCAGCAGAGGTGCTAGAGGTTGGGAATAGTGCGGAGCTAACGAGACCCAAGCTCAGTGAGGGGCTGGGATGCTTTCTAAACGTTGAAAGTCGTTTTTATTCAGCTGACATCACACGGCTGTCCACAGCACTCAGAATCCCCAGGGGCTGAGAGAAGCGTGTAGCTCAGCGACAGACGCTCCACCCGGACTGCCAGGCTGGGGAGTTCTGCTGGGGATGCAGGTTCCACCACTGGCCCACGCAGATCAGGTGGCCTTGCAGAGGCCATGGCAGGCAGCACAGGGATGTCATGCCAATGTGACCTGACACGGCCAACACGGAAGCTACCAAATCACATCCTTAGAGTCCCAATCAAGAATCCAGAGACAGTTCCAAAATCCAAGGGTAGGGTTTTGGTTGACTCCCTCCTGATCATCACTGTGGTCTGTAGCTTCAGGCAGAAGGGGGAGACCGTCTACAGACCATTGTGACAGTCAGGACGGGGCCAACCAAAACCCTGCCCTTGATGTCGGAGCTGTCTCTGGATTCTTGATTGAGACTCTAAGGATGCGGTTGCAGATTGGTAGCTGCTGCCCCGGGGGCCGTGCCATGTCACATGGGCACCACCTCCCTGTGCTGCCTGCCACGTTGCTGTCACATGAAGACACCCCAAAAAGAGATGAGAGTAAAAAAAGTGCCAACAGGGTGTATTTCTAGTTACAGTTGCCAAGGTTTCTGGAGCTGCCGTGCTTCTTATAGCGCCTTCTTCCATTTATTTCAATACAATCTCAGGTTCTTTCCAGGAAAGCCTTTCTTCTTTCTTTCTTTTCCTTGTTTTTGTTCAACCGTATAAGTCAAAACTCTTTCTGTCACAAGTTGAAGGAAACTTGACTCAAACTGACTTAAGCCCAAAGTGAATGTGTTGGCTCATGTCACTTATTAATCTAGAAGTAGGAATAGCTTTGGAGGTGGCTGGAGGCAGGTGCACAAACAACTCATCAGGACCTACCCACCGTTGCCCCCGTCTTTCAGCTCCTCTCTGTGGCCTCCATTCAGGACGACTCTCCCTGGTGGTGACACACATGGCAGCAGCTGCTCCAGCATCAGGTTCAGTCCAACAGAAAGCAACCCAACGCATGCGGGTGGCACCTGCAAAAGTTCAGTGTCACTGTGGTTGAACCAGCTTAGGTCTCTCGCCCACCCCACACCCAGTTCCACCAAGTGTGTTCATTCCCAAGGGTGACCAGAACGAAGTACCACAGTCTGGGAGGCTTGAACAACAGAAATCTTCTCTCTCTCAGTTCTGGAGGCTGAAAGTCCAAAACCAAGGTGCTGGCAGCTCCTTCTGAGGGTGGTGAGGGCGAGTCTGTCCCACCCCTCTCTGCTTGGCTTGCAGATGCACCACTGGATCTCTGCCTCCACGTTTACGTGGAGCTCCCCCTGTGTGCTCCTGTCTGTTCACATGGACGTCTTTCCTAAGGACACAGTCATTGGATGAGGGGCCCACTCTGCTCCAGTGCACCCTCATCTTTACTGATCACACTTGCAGTGACCCTATTTCCAAATGAGATCATATTCTGAGGTTCTGGGGTTTAGGACCCCAACATATGAACTTTTAGGGGATATAATTGGCCCATAGCATGGAAGGAACGTGTTGACCCTGTAAAACCAGGCACTAGCTTCAGTCGTGTCTTTTCTAGCAGGAGTGTTTGTCCCCACTTCTCTAATAAACCTCATGGCCATTGTCTAATTCCCATCCAACGCCCCTCCCCTTCTCCTTGCTTCTACAGCAGTTGGAAAAGCATCCATGGCAGCACTTTCCCTCTGCTGCCGTGGACAGGGAGCCCCTTGAGGGCAGGTCATCCCGCTCACACAGAGCCCAGCACAGTGCCAGGGCAGAGGAGAGTCTCCGTGCACCGTCACCTGGGTGGCTTCATGCAGACAAGCCTGGCCCTCCCCGTGACTCCCTGGGCCTGCCCCTTTCTGCACAAACACATGTCCAGTCCTGGCTCCCCTGCTCTTCCCTCACTCAGGCAGTGCCTCTACACAGGCTCCACTATCTCATGAATAGTCATGAGCCTCTTTGTGCATCACGCATCCCGGACCCAGAGCCTCTGGAACTCTCTGGCTCCTCGCCGCCCCTCCCGCAGCAGCAGCCACACTACAAGCTGCGTTTCTTTCCCTCTGTTCCCAACTGTTTGATATTTAACCCTTAGAGGACAATGTCACCACCACTGTCTGCTCTACTTACTTTGTCTCAGAATCACCACCAGCTTTGCATTATGGTTCAACAATTTCCTGGAAAGCTCTCCTACCCCGATTCCTTGAGCTTTTTAGAGTTCGTAACACACACTGGCTTTGGAGCCAAAAGCCCAGGGTTCAAGCCCTGAATTTGACATATGAGTTAAATAACCGTTTTCTGTGCCTCATTTTCCCGTCTGAAAGATGGGGCAATTCTATCAGCACCTTAAATCACTTTGTAGAACAAAAGGAGCTATGCGCACTTCGTTCCTTACGCCCCTCGGTATTACTCCCCCTACTCAGTGAGAACCCTAAGGAACTTTCCTTGGATGTAGCCAACCCACTAGGACCTCTCCCTCCTTCCATTATGATTGTTTATCACATTTCCTTTGATCAGAGCTTGTGGGAGGCTCCTTGTGGAAAAACGGGGTGCCTATACTTGGCCGTATACTGTTTTTTTCTACCTAAACGTGTGACCTCGGGTAAGTCACTTAACCTCTCTGAGCCTCCTTTCCTTTACCTGCAAAAGGGAGTTGTAGACCCTTCCTTCCAGGGCTGCTGGGAAGCCGTGTGGAATGTGGTTTGTTAAGCATGTTACGGGCCCTGCACAGTGGTGGGCACCTTCCTGCCCGCTTTTCTTCACTCCCCCAGCCTGAAGGAAGGACAGGCTCCCCAGAAGAAGGGAAGCAGAGAGTATTTTAGGTAAGAACCAGGCCGCTCAGTGATCCCGCTGCTATTTCAGGCACCGCATGAAAAGTCTGTTTTTGCTGATTCATTTGCAAAGCCTATCCTTAGAGGGCCTTCAAACTTCCCCTCAGGGGCTTCCCCTGGCCGCCTATTCTTGTAAAAAATGAGAAAAACAAGTTGCATCAAGGAGATTGCCAACTATTTGTATGTTCCAAGGTGACCCTTACATGGAATGAGATAAAGGGGAGTGCTCGTTGGAGGTAGGAGTCCGTGGGGGTGAGGGCCTTCCTGACCAAGAGCCAGGGAGCTCTGCCCAGAGTGAGAGAGCATTTCAGGGAAGGTTGGGGGGAGAGTTCATCTGTTCACTTAGGGTGTATCGATGGTGCTCCCACAGTGGGCCGGGGAGAATGCTGGGTGCGGGAGCACAGTGATAAATAAGCAAGGTTGGGTTAGGGTGACGGGTAGGGGTTAGGGTTAGAGGTTAGGGTTGGGTTAGGGTTAGGGGTTAGGGGTGAGGATTAAGGTTGAAGATAAGGGTTAGGGTCAGAGGTCAGAGGTTACAGTTAGGGTTAATGATAAGGGTTAGGGTTAATGGTTAGAGGTTAGGGTTAGAGTTAAGGGTTAAGGGTTAAGGGTTAAGGGTTAGGGTTATAAATTAGGTTTAGGGTTAGGGTTAGGGTTAAGCTTTCAGTCTACCAGGAGACAAAACAGGAAAACAATCCATATCGTGATCTACAACTGCCCTTCCTCATCCTAGACCCATGCACTGGAAACCTCTTAGAAAGCAAGGGCATTGGATTTTCAGGGCATTGGATTTTCAGGTGATGATTGGGAATCGTTAGCTATGTCAGGTCCAGTCATTACTTAGATGTGGACTGAGCTCTGCTACACCCCAGGCACCAGGAGTAAGAACTGACAATGAGACATGGCTGCTGTCCTCCAGAGTTCACTCTGGGGGGCAGACTGCAGTGTGTCCTAAGAAATGGCAAGCACCCCAGCCTGGCAGGGATCAGGGAGAAGGCTTCTTGGGTAGACTGACTCTGAGGAGACCTTTTCCATGCTTTTTTCACATCTACTTCTAACAGTCTGCTCCAAGCTGCCATCCGCTCTCCTAAACTATGTCCAGAGTGTCCCATCCTTCCATCTTTACTACCCTTTGGTCTAATTACCCTAATACTGCCAGAGATTTCTTTGCAAAACCAATCAGATGGAGTCCCCCATCACACCCGCCCAAAGTTCGATAAGACTTGACCAGTGCTTGTGGGAAAAGCCCCTGATACTCACATCTTCCGGGCTCCGTCTGCCTCTATGGCTCCATGTACAGTCTCTCTCTTGCCCATCCTCTGCCTCCAACCTATCGCCTTTAGCTCCTTAAATGTTTCCTCCTTCTTCGGGGCTTTGGTACACACTGTTCTTTGTATCTGGAATGTTCTTTCCTCCCTCCCGGTCCAGTGAGCTCAACCTTAAGAACTCTGCCTAGTGTCACTCTCTCGGGAAGGAGACTGGTCAAGATCACCTTGCCCTCCCTTCCCCTGCTTCCCTGTGTGTCCCTATCATGGTTTATAAGAATGTTCTTATGTGCCCAGTGGTGTGTCCCGTTACTGTTAGCTCTGTGAGGGCAGGGCCAGGTCTAGCCCAGGGCAGAGCAGAGTGCCTGGCACCTAGGAACCATCTATGCATATTTGCTGGAGGACCTAAAAAGCACAGAGCACTGCTGTCCCCAACCCCAGGCATTCTAAAGACCATAGGACACAAGATCAATGTGAGTTCCCAGAAGCTACAGTTCCACCTGCCATGAGACAAATTGATTTGGTCTAGTGACTGAGAAAAAAAAGACCCTGGGTTTGGGGTATTTTTCCTTTTTGCTTTCCCAGGAAATGAGAAGATGGATGGGAGCTGTCCATGGCACCTGATAGAAGCAAAGAGGCTTCTGTGTCCAGAAGCAGGACCCAGGAGGCCTGTGATCAGAGCTGCTCAGCTCAGGGGCTAAGATAGGGCAGCAGTCCCGGGCTCCCCTGGGTACCCACCAGAATCTACTGCAGCGTTTCACAAGTGTGGAGCTAGAGACAGGCCAGGAATCCACCCTTGCCTCCCGCTAGTCCCAGTCCTGTCTAGAGACCACAGCCTCACTCCCTAAGCCTTTAATTCAGTCCTTCCCAGGTGACTCTGATGCACAGTCGGGCTCCGGAGCCCCTTAGCTGGAAATCTCCTGGGAGGATGGGTGGAGATCCAGGCACACAGCAGGTCAGAGTCCCTGCCCAGTCAGGAAGATTTTCTGTGAGTGATCAGGGTAATGGCCTAGACACAGGACATCATCCATTCTCTGTCTCCACATCTAACCTGCTGAGGTGAGCCAGTAATGAGCTAGAGGGGGAAAAGTTCAATCAAAAGAAAACTGTGTTCAGAATGCCACACTCCCCGAGTCCTTCCTCAGGGTTGCACAGGACTCCAATTAGGGCCACATTTTTGAATGGGACAAAGAGAGGAAAGGTGTGTTCACCTAACGAGGGGAGTATGACCTTGTGCTAGAGGGAAGAGAAAGGAGATTGAGAGTCTGCTTTTCTGAGTATCTCTGCGGGAAGGAGAATGTCACGCTGACAGGCAGTCCTTCCCCAGGAAGGACCGAGGAAGACCTTGTGCTGACCTCACCCACGCCGCGGGCACACTCTCTTAGAACCCTCATGACACCTCTAGGACACAGGACTCACTGTCCCATTTGATAGCTGAAGAAGATGAGGCTAAATAACTCTACAAATGGCCAAAGTAGCAAGCAGCAGCACCAGAACCCAAGTCAGGGGACTTGAACTATTCACACCTGAGCTCGATCTGCCATCTGTAAAATGGGACAATAACTGCACTCGCCTCGTAGAACAGTTGTGAAGATTAAATGTGTGTGTTTTCCCATGCACTTCGGACCCACTGCATAAGGCACACTTCATACACTGGCTGTGTTCTTCTTTCATTAGGCACCGCAACTTCTAGCAAGGCTTTATTTTGGGAAGGGACCTAGGACAAAGGGCAAACATAAAAGTGGTTAAAGGAACTGGAAAAATGTAGGCTGAAAGGAGACTATTACAGGGAGACAGGATCTTAATTCTTAAAAGTGCAAAAGCGGCTACGAAACAGACAGGACTTGTTCAGCATTCTCCGGAAGGCAAACTTAAGGCCAACGGGAAAAAATAAAGGGGGTGAGATTTAAGCTCCTCCTAAGGCAGCCATTTCTAGTGAATAAACTCCCTAAAGGGGTTTCTGTTTCCATTTCCCCTTTTTGTGGAAGCAGAGCAGGTGGTCGTGAGCAGGGGTGCTCTTGGGGGAGTAAAGTGTCAAGTGGGGACCCTCCAGCCCCTGGTTTCAGGCCAGGCTGCCAAGGGAGGAACTTGCCCATCAGTCCCTGGGGGAATGGCATCATTGGCCAGGGGCTGCAAACCACTGGGCCTGGCCTTCCAGAATGATCTGGCATCCCCTGTGGTCAAATCGCTGTCTGATCGGTTCGATGAAAGTAATTGCGTATGTTCTCAACGCCGCAATTAAAAAAACTCACTGGCAAGCAATGTTGGGCAAAAAACCATTTTTAAAGTTTTTCCTTTTTTATTAGCCACTCTCCCATAGAAATAGTCTATGCACGCAGTAAATCAGAAGTCAATATGTGGAAAATTTCCAAGGAGCTGGGGGGCGGAGAAGACATGGAAATGAATTGCAGGCGGAGATAACAGTGAGGCTGGAGGCAGAGATGCGTAAATCCACTTGACAAGCAGGCCTGGGCCTGGGTGCCCAGCTGTGTGTGGGGCCGAGGGGAGGAGTCCGGTGATGAGTGTCCGCCTTCCCCGTGATCAGCGTGGGCCTTCCAGCCCGAGCCCCTCTCCGGGGTTCACTAAGGGAGCTATTCTGGATGCTCGATGCCTTTGGGGGGGTGGGAATGCAAATGAAAGATGGTCAGGGAAATAAGAGGAAAGAGAAGCATTGTGTCCAGAGGGGTTGGTAGAGGCGGGCTGGGGGATGGAAGTGGAGGAGGAATGAGGGGGCTGCATGGCCAGCTGGTCAGGGCAAGTGCTAACAAGCAGCCTCTGGTGAGCTAAGCGGGGGTTCCACTGAACAGAAATTCAAACACGAGATTCGCAGCCCAGCTGGGGCTATCAGTGGGTGAGGGGTCAGGAAAGTCAATTTCTAGAGCAAAACAGATGAACACAACAGGGACAGAATTTCCACCTCCTCTAGCAATAATGTCAGATGATTTGACCTATGAATCCACATGGGAATTTTTTCTAAGGGAATCATTCAGCAGAAGCTCAAAGATCTTTATTGCAAATTATCCAGCCTAGCAAATTTCTCTGACCACTTGGGAAGTCCTGAGTTATAAATCACAGGCTGCCCAGTAGAGAGTCATGTGGCCATTCATTATTATAACCAGCAAGACTGTCTGATAATATGGGAACCTTTTCATAATTCTCTGAATCAAGGGTTGCCAATTTTTTTTCTGGAAAAAGCCAGAGAGTAAATATTTTTGACTTTGCAGGCCAGAGGGTCTTTGTTGCAACTACCCAACTCTGCTTAGCAGTGGAAAGCAGCCACAAATAGTATATAAACAAATGGGTGTGACTGTGTTCCAATAAAACTTTATTTACAAAACAGGTAGTGGGCCAGATTTGGCCAAAGAGCTGTTTTAAATCACAAAAGCAAACCACAAAGTTGTATATTCCTTATGGTTGCAACTACATAACATATGGATTTGAATGGCAGAAATATTCAGACCTGGATGGGTAGTTTAGTTACAGTAGAGGTAGAGTGGGTTCTCTTTCTTATTTGGGGGTGAAGTGAGGACTCACAGACCCCCTAAGGACTGGGTGTTCAGGGGCCCCAATTCCCATTTCCAGTCACGGTCTTTCGATGAGGTTTCTCAATGAATGCTTGGTGAGTCAGTAAACCCTCAGGAAGGCAGGCCCCACCCTAGACCTGGGAGCCCAGTTTTGCCTGCAGGTGGAGCACACCCACTTTCAGCTGGAGTCAGATCTGAGGATTTGCCCAGTTTAGCTGAGGATCCTACATCCCGGAGAAGCAGTAGTGGGAACCCATGCAGCCCCAGTGCCCGGGGCCAGTGAGCTGCCTCAGGCGGGAACCTCAGGCTGGGGGCACAGGCTTCAAGAGACCCTAGGAGATGAGGAGGTGGGAGGCTGGAGGAGAGCAGAGACAGTCCCATTCTGGTTGGGAGCGCTGGCTTTGGAGTCAGACAGACCCGGGTTTGACTCCGGCTCTCTGCTCACGAGCTCTGTGTCTTTGTCCTTTCACTTCTCTGGGCCTCCGTTTCCATGTTTGTGTCACGGGGATGGTAAAACCCAGCCTGCAGGTTTGTTCAGAGCACTAAATGAGACCACGTGTGCTAAGCTCTCAGCACCGGCTCTGGCTCACAGGAAGCTCTTAGTAACGGTGGCACTTAGCCAACGGGGGCTGGGGTCAGAGATAGAGTGGGCCATGCCACACAGCTGCCCATGCCCGGGAGTCAGACGGGCCAGCCCAGCTGGCTTTCTGCAGGGCCCTAGCTCTGCACCATCAGAACAGTATGTGGCCTTTTCGCTGGAGAGGATGGGAGCCTGAGGACACAGTGGCCAATGGCATTAATCTAATTAGACACGGGATAAGGTTGTGACCAGAGAGAGATGTCCCCAGACCAATTGGAAGTGGAGAACCTCAGGAAGACTCAGTGTCAGTTCCAAGAAAAAAACCCACGTCAAATGCCAGGTCTTCCTGTGTCAAGGTCACCCCATCACGGGACTGAGCAGACACCAGGACTGAGAAAGCAAAGCTGGAAGGCCTAAAACATTCACTCTGAAGAGGGCTGAGGTTCCAGAACTCCTTCACAGGGGGCTGAAGGAGAGCAGGGCTGGCCTGAGATAGAGGTTCTGAGAGCTTGGGTGTGAGTTTCAGGGATGCGGCGGGTTATGGAAGAATCTTCCACTCTACACTTAAAAATGGTGAAGACAATTTTGTTATGTGTGTTTTACCACAATTAAAAATAAAATGCAACTGTACACTCACCAAATGTAGCAAATGAACATAAGTACCAAAATAAACACATTTTAGGGCTTGCAAATAAAATGCAAAACAATAAATGCATTTCTGAACTTCAAAAAACACCATTCATCAAATTTGATAGAGGTGTTCCCGATGCTAATACTAATAAGACAAGATATGCACAATTTTAATATCCTCTAAGTTTAGGTAGTTGGAGAATATTGAAGGATATGGAGCATACTAACAGTAAGTATATGTCACTGAGCAAATAAACCAAGTTATAGAACAGTGTGCACAGCAGGAGCTTAGCTGCTCTGCTCAGCCTCACTCTCCCCTCCCCACTCCCAGCTAGGGAGGCAGTGCCCTTGAATTCTAGCCCTGATTCTCACCAGCTACTAGCTTGACCCTGGGTGACCGTTCACAACAGTGTCTCTTGTACATTTTATCCAGGCCTTTCATAGCCATTACCTTCCCGAGGCCCTCATCCACTCGGGGTCAGTTAGAAAGAGCCCGACGAACTCATCCACTCTTAGGAGTTGACAGTCTTACCCTTTTATTTTTTTCATTTTTATTTTTTTAAAATATATCTTTATTGATTTCACAGAGAGGAAGAGAGGGCGAGAGAGAGAGATAGAAACATCAATGATGAGAGAGTCGTCATTGATCAGCCGCCTCCTGCACGCCCCTGACCAGAGATCGAGCCCGCAACCCGGGCATATGCCCTGACTGGGAATTGAACCTCGATCGCCTGGATCCTAGGTCGATGCTCAACCCCTGAGCCACGCCCGGCCGGGCCAGTCTTACCCTTTCAGAACTGTGCTGCTTGGACCCAAGATCAAACCAGAGCCCCGGGTGGCCGGTCCAAACAGAGATGTGCTGTACATGTAAAATACACGCTTGACCCCAAAGACCTAATACAACAACAACAAAAGTCTCCAGAAAACGTTTTCTACTGATGACCATTGAAACGATAATATTTGGGATGTATTGGGTTGACTAAGATATATCGTTAAAATAAATTTCACCTGCTTCTTGTCTTTTAGTGAGGCTACTAGGAAAATTTTAATAACCTACGTGGGGCTTGTGTTCTCTCTCTCCTGGCCAGTGCTGCTGTTGAGGGGAATTCACTTTAATGGGGGGAGACTGCATGGCACAAAAGAATGTCTCTACCAGGGGTTGCTCCCAGAGTGTGGCTCTTGGACGGGGTGCCTTGAATGGGACCATATAACCTGGATATAAATGATGCTAATGGGTAAATTAGTCCTGCCATATTGATTCCCTATGGCTGCTATAACAAATGACCACAAACATCGTGGCTTCAACCACCACAAATCTATTCTCTCACCGTTCTAGAGGTTAGAACTCTGAACCAGGTTCCCTGGGCTCCAGTCCGCATGCCGGCAGGGCTGCTTCTTTCTGAGCTCTGAGGAGAGGATCTGGTTCCTGGCCTTTCCAGCTTCCAGTGTCTACCCGTACTCTTTGGCTTCCGCCCCCTTCCTCCGTTTTCAAATCGCATCACTGCATTCTCTGTTTTTGGTAATCATACTGCTTTTTCCTCTCTGACCTCCTGCCTCCCTCTTCTAGGAACTCTGTGATTACATTGGTCCTACCTGGAATATCTGGGACACGTTCCCACCTCCAAATTCTTAACTTCATCGCACTTGCAAAGCTCCTTTTGTCATCTGAAGTAATACAGGTTCTGGCGATTGGGATGTGGACGTCTCGGGGACCGTCTTTCAGCCTAGGACACCTGCCTATTTCATTCCAGCCTCTGATTTATAAATCAGAAGATGGACCACAAATAGTCACCAGACCAAGAATTGTAGGCCTAGAGAGGGAAATGGAAGGATATCTTGTCTGCTTCCTGACTTTGGGACAGTAAAGTCCTGTAATGTGTCTTTGTGTGGATGAAACAGCAAAGACCCAGGGAGGTTGAGTGACTTGGATGAGCTCACCCAGCTAAGTAGTGCTCGCTCTGGACAGAAGCCCCTGCCCCCTGCCAATAGAGCCCCACTGGGTCAGGCCAGGCAGCTCTGCCCACTCCCTTCTTTGCAAGCATCGCAATACTCAGTGACCTTGTCTGCCCTTGTGCTCTCACAGACCATCCTAGGCTGATGGCCCTCCAGCTCCTTTGGAAGCAGCCCAGATGTGTGGCCATGTCAGGGGACCCATACTGACAAGACTGAGGCAAAACTGCAATCAAAGGGGCAGCTGAAAAGAGGTTCCAAGCAGATGGCAGGCTTGATGGAGCCCACCCCGCGCGCACACGTGCCAGGCCCGCTGATGCCGACTTTATTAATCAGGGACAGAAGGGAGCAGCTTGGGCTCGGGGTGGAGGGAGGCTGTGAGGATGTGTGTGGCTCGGGGACACGGAGGCTCTGCTCAGCAGTAGTTCTTCTATGACAGGACTTCCTTCAGCCTAAAGACTTCCCGCCCACTCTGCCTCTGTGCTCTGTCTCCACAGACCCCCGCCTCATCCACTGCCATCCTTCCTAGTCACCTATTTTTAGTCTCATCAGCAGAAGAGCCACTGTGCGCTGGGGAAATGGAGTCAAGGAAAGGAAAACATTTCATCCTTAGGAGAAGGAGGTTTGTCTTGGAGTATTCCCACCACCTGTTCCCTCTCCGTTAATGTGGGGGTGCAAGCGAGGTTGCCAGGCAGCCCTCTAAGAGCACAAGGGTCTCGGATCCAGAGGTCAGCCACCCTCGGTTGGTCTTGGAAACAGGGTACCACCCTGTCAGGTTGGGACTGGGCATAGTGAGGAAAAGTGGAAACAGAGCCAAGGCGAGGAGTCACAAGATCTGGGTTCAAGTCCTAGATCTTGTATCTATCATTGTGAGACCTTGGGCAGGTCACTGAAACTCCCTGACCCTCAGTCTCCTCTGTGGAATGGAGGTAACAGTGGATATTCCCACCTAACCGGGTCGTTAAGAGTATCAGGTGAGAAAATGAACATGAATGCACTTTGAAAACTATAAAGTAGATCTAAAGAATAAGTTATGTGCCCTGGCCGGTTTTGCTCAGTGGTTAGAGCATCCACCTGTGGACCAAAGGGTCTCAGGTTCAATTTCCTGTCAAGGGCATGTACTATGTGCAGGTTAGATCCCTGACCCAGGTGGAGGCGCATGTGGGAGGCAACCAATCGATGTGTCTCTCTCACATCAATGTTTCTCTCTCTCTTCCCCTCCCTTCCACTCTCTAAAACATGGAAAAAAAAGTATATCTTTGGGTGAGAATTAACAACAGCAACAAAAAGAGTAAGTGGCACAAGGTTGGGAATACAAAACTGATCCAACTTATCTGAAACACTAGGTCTGAAACACTTTAGGGTCAAGGTAAGGTTGTGGTCCTCAAACTGAGGAAGTGACTGGGAGAAAGTGATAGAGGGTCAGATAACCAGAAGGCACAGTGTGGGCCAAGGGGTGGAGGCCTCTAGCCGATGGCATGGAAGATGCCTGCGATGAGGCTTCAGAATCAGCGTGTGAGGCCTGGCTGACAACCTGCGGAGGCTGACAACTGTGCAGAGGAGAGTGGCTGTCAGCCAGAGGACAGCAGAACCGTGGAGAAGGCCCACGGTGAGTGTCTTGATTCCATTTTCCCTGGAGGGATCCGGCTGGAGCGCAGAGCAGGTTGGGAGAGGGAAGGGTCAAGGTGGGGAGACCAGAGCAGTGAAGGGTTGAGAGAGCGTGGTCACAAAGTCAGCAGAAGAGAGGGTTTCAAAGAAAAGAGAGGGCAGCAGGGTTGGACGCGGCCAAGGGACAGGTACTCTGGGACACAAAGAGTGTGCACTGCGCGTGGTAAAAATGAAGTCATCCGAGGATGAAGAATTTCTTTGAGAGGGTGAAGCCAGGTGATGGGGGACCGAGGCGTGAATGGCAGGGGGTGGAGCGTGACAGGGGCTTAAGCAGGTCATTCAAGTGCATGCTGCGGAGGGGAGAGGAGACAGAGCTGTAGCCAGAGGGAGATGTTGGCCAGGTCAAGGGCTGTTAGTTGTGTTTGGGGTTTCGGTTTTAAGTGGTGAACAAGCCTTGAGCGGGTTTCAGTGCTGGAGAAATGAATCAGTAGAGAGACAGAGGTTGAAGGCAGAGAAGGTAGAAATTATTTAACAAATATTCTTCAAACACTTGTTATGGGCTCAGCACGTTTCTAGGCACAGAGACATGAGCTCTTTCTTCTTGAGAGTGGCTAATCAACGGAGCAATCTCCTCATGAAGGGAGAAAACTTAGGGACTTGGAGACCATGTTAAGGATCAGCCACTGAAGGGGAGGTGGAAAAGAGCTCAGATACCGGCTAATGGGTAGGCATCGTGCTGGGTGAGTAAGGGGGTTCTTGTCCATTGGCTTTCATTTTCACCTTGAAGCAAGAAGCAGGTCATCTGTTGAGACTCCAGTGGGAGGGGAAGTCTGCAGGAGAGGAATGAAGATTTGAACTCAGCAGAATGAACAAGCATGGGAGAAAGGGATGGCCGGAGCTGCCCGCAACAGGCAGCACCCAAGGCCTCATAGGCATCAGAAGTCGTGAACTCACAGAGGGACACACCTGCAGCACTTGTCTCAGCCGTCCAGGCGTAAAAGGAGATGCTACTGTTCAGTTCATGCACGATTGGAATTTTGCAGACCAGGCACAGGCTGGTGAAGACACGGACAAAGCGAGGTTGATGGCTGATGGGATGGATTAACTCAGGCCAGAGAAAAGGAGTTGAAAACTGCATGACTGAGAATGGCTGAGAAGTCAAGGACTTGGGTCTTGAAGCGGTCAAAGTGCAACCTTGGGAGAGAACCGAGTGAGGGGCCAGGAAGGAAAGGAAGGAAGCTGCGGTGGCAGAGAAGGCGGTGTGGATGTAAGAGCCTTTCCTGGTGATGGCCAGGTCCAAGTGTGTCCTTGGGAATGAGGAGCTGAAGCAGGGGCTGAGGGAAGTCTTTGGAGTTGAGGGTCCCTACAGTCCTTCCTGAGGATGGCTGTGTTTGGGATGGAGGGACAGGCTGAATCGGGTGCCTGAGTTCGCCATATGACTTGACCAAGGACGCATTTGTGGGAAGGAAGGAGGTGGTCAGTGGTCATGCCTGCCCATGGCCCTTAGCAAAAGCCCAGCTCCTCACCTGCTTTTAAAAGACATGACCAATGCCCAGCCCCCTTCTCCAGTTTCATTCCTTGCTTTCTTGCTGCCCTGTTACTAGGCTCCACCACCTCAAAGACCTTTCTCCGTTCCATGTTCATGAAGCCCCTTAGTCCTTCAGGCTTCCACACATCTGCAGGTTCCATCCAGATACATACATACATACATACATACATACATACATACATATGTACCACGTGATCCAGCAATTCTACTTCCAAGTGCATATATCCTGCAGAACATTTTTTTAATGAGCTCAGGACGTTTTTTATTGCAGCATTGTTAATAAAAGCAAAAGACTGGCAGGTTTAAATGGCCATCAATAGGAAAATGGATAAATAAGTTGTGATATATTCATACAACGGAATGTGATTTAGCGACTAAAATCAATGAAGTAGGTTTATATATGTCACCACAGCTCAGTTCATAAAGCTGATTACAAGGGTGGGGGTGGGGGTGGGGGGGTGCTGGTGTATCCTTAAGGTCCCTGCAACTGGTGCTAGGAGAAACCCTTCTGGCAGGATATACCGTAATCCTTGGGTTAGCTGCTTGTTTGAACGGCTTCTGTGGAACCAGCGTGTTCTGGGTCATAGACTTAAGGGTCGGCCAAGTCAGAGCTCCAGGGTTAGGTGCTATTTGGTGATGGATTCATGTTTTTCTTTATTTTGTGAACAGAGCTTCCAAATAACAGCTTCCCAGCTTCCTACCTCTCCTCCCATTGAGAGGTGAGGTGGTGTCTATATAAGTCTGGAAAAGTTGATTAAAATCATGATGCTAAACATAAAGAAGATACCAAAACATCAAGAGCACTTCTGGTATTTATGGGCAGCTGCTGGAGGTGGTCAGGTGGCCCCAGGGGAAAGCAGGAGCCCTGCCAGATGACGAGTTAAAGGTGACAGCGGAGGCAGCAGCCACCTCTGCCCCGGCTTCCCCAGGTGGCCTCCCCCCAGTGTGATTATCAGGAGGTGGGCAGTCACGCTGTCACCAAGGGAAGGTGAGGAGCTGCGGGGAAACTGGATAGGTCCTGTAATTATCGGTGCTTATGAAATCCGTATGAAAGCCACTCTCTTTAAGTCCAGTGTGGACCTGACATCATTACTTGACCCTAGTCATTAGAGGGAAGCCATCTGCCAGTAAAGTCTCTTAAGACTACATCCAAATCAACAAAGCCAGGCCAACAAAACACCCACATCACTTTGAGTGGAAAAAGCAAGAAATAAAAGGATGTCTGTAATTATATACATTTTCAAAGCAGAGACAGCCAGCAAACATTTAAAAACACGGACGGGTAGGATACTCTAACCTCAGAATAGTGCTCCAGGTGGGGGAAGAAGTATAATAGATGCTTCCGTGGTCTCTGGGATGTTTTATTTCTTTAAAAAAGATCTGAAGCAAATGTGGCAACATTTCAACATTTACTAAGTACAGGTGGTAGCTACGTGGGTGTCTGATTTTTATTCTTTATACCTGTCTGTATGTGTAAGTAGGCCATGGTTTCTTAAGGTCAGCTACGAGTTAGTCAGGCAAAGAGGGAGAGGAAGAACGTTTCAGGTTGGGGAGAAGTGGTAGGTGCAAAGGCCCAGAGGGAGAGGGTATCGGGCATTCAGGGAAAGGGGGGCCTCTTGGCATTGGTGGAGGCGGGCGAGTTGAGGTGGGAGGAGGGGGAGAGGTGTAAGGAGTCACCTGGAGAGGCAAGAAAGGGCCAGACCATGCAGGACTTTGCCAGCCATGCTGAAGAATTTGGACCTCACCCTGAAGGCAGCAGGAAGCCACTGAAAGATTTCGAGCTGGAAAGTCAGCCAGATGTGTGCATTAAAGAGCTCACGGCTGCCACAGGAGCACAGACTGGAGGCAGGGAGGGCAACTGCCCACCCACTCCTTCCCCTGTGAATTTGGGAACGAAGTGGAATGGATTGAAATGAAAGGAATGGTAGGAATGGCTCACTCCCTTCTCAGGCTCCCTAGCTCTCTGTTCTCACGCTAGCCATTCGAGGTGGCAACCCCTGTAGTCAATTGACCTGCGTCTGCTGGTCATCCTGTGCTTGCCCCCAGAGCCGCTCTCCACACTCTCAGCCTTGCTCTGCACCCTGGCGGGCCAGCCGCTGTGGACCAAACAGACGAGCTTGTTGCCCTTGAGCTTCTGCCTGGTCTTGTCAGCTAATGGGGAGCAGAAGACAAGCCCATGGGTTGGGCTCTCTCCCTGAGATGTTACCTTGGCTGCTTGTGTCCCTTGACAGAAAGGTCATTGCTTCTCTCTAGGTGTCCTGCTGCTCACAGCTCTCACCTGCTGGGTTTCAGGATCCATTCCCTTCCTTCCCCATTGGCCCCGGCGGTGGGGACAGCCATGCTGCTGGTGGCTGCACCCCTGGCTTTATGATGAGTCCCTTTGTAAATACACCCTCCTTGAGTTATCTTAATCCGTAGGTGCCATCTGCTTCGTGTTGGGATCCTGTCTAATACAATGCAGCGTCCCCCATTCGTCTCTGACCAGCTCTCGAGGGCAGGGAAGAGGTCTGATTATTTTTTGAATGCAGCTCTTTTGCTAGGACCTGGCACTTTTTCAGTGAGCAAAACACAATTCAGGAATGAATGAGAACATGGTATTAATGAATGGGTGGATGAATGGGGTGTGCTCCTGGCTGTGTGAACAGGCCATACACAGGCAGGCTCTTTGGACAAAGAAAAAGGTGATTCCAGGAGAAAGGAAAAGTATAAAAGGAGAAAAAACTTAACATTTCTGGAGCTCTGGAATCTTGAAGAATGGTGCTAGGTTTTTCATTTATTACTCTCACTTCGTGCCCAAACATCATGGTGCTCATCTCACAGGCAGAAACCAGAAGTTCAGAGAGGTTAAGTAACTTGCCCAGCACAGTATCCTGTGTTCTTACCACTTCTCCATGTCGCGGGCAAATCTAATCTCCTTAATTGTTCCTGCGAGCATCTCATAAAGTGTCCAGAAGCCCCACGTGTCACTCATCCCTGCCGGCTGCACCCCAGGCCCCGCCCCCGGAGGCTGACACTTGCTGGCTCAGGGGGTGCCTCGTCTGGGCTATCATTCATGGCAGGGTACCTGGGGTCTGATTTCCATTCGTTCCGCATCCTTCATCTTAGACATAAATGTCACTGCCATTATTACAGCAGTGGGCTGACGGATGTTTATCCATCCGGTGCTTTTCAAACCAATTAGGTGGAATTAGTGCTTGGATGAAGGCTCCTGAAACTAGCATTTTGGCCTGAAGAAAGAACCAAACAGATGGATATTATGCCAGAATTTCCCATGCCAGTTCATGCCCTGAGGCCACCCTGTTGGAATCAGATCCTGCCTACCCAAGAAATTAGCCTCTTTTTCTCTATAGCCTGATTAGAGCCTGCAGGAGCCAAAGTAAACAGGGCAGTAAGAAGGTACTTACTGATTATTGCATGCCAAGGGCCGGACTTTGCCCTCATTTATTCTTCCCCACATCCCTACAAGGAGGGTATCAGTATTCCCATTCTACAGTTGAGAAAACTGAGGTTCAGAGAACTGTAGTAACTAGGCCAGAGTCTCCCAGGATTAGAACCCAGGAATCCTGGACTCCAGAGCTGCAGGCTGCCTACAGCTCACCCCACCACTTCACCAAACTCATCTCTTGTCGTTGACCAGCTAGCCTCAGCATCTCACCTCCTTACCAGCCCCATAATTTCTCAGTTTCTTTCCTTTTCCAGGTAATCAATCATCATGCCATGTGCACCTCCAGTCCTAAGCAAATGGGGAGCAATCATTTCATTACAAAAGGGGCTTGCCCCAGGCAGCCTGTCTGGAGCACCCATGTTTACTGCCACCCATTTGGTTTAAGACTTTCAAGTATTTAATGAAGGATCTGGCAAGGTCAAAAGAAGATGAGTTTTGGTACTCAGACAGACCTGATCTCTAACTCCAGTCCTTCCATTTAATGACTCTCTAAATGTGCAAAACTCACCTCTTGGCACGAGCATCCTCCCCTGCAAAACAGTGCTGCAATACTTGCTTTCCAGGGTTGTTTTCAAGATGAAAAAGATGACTATGCAAAGTGCGGGGTACACGGTGGGTGTCCCACAAGTAATATCAGTTAATAGTCATTGGTTTACATTTCTGGGTTCAATTCCAGCACTGTAAGACTTTGAGCAAGTTACCTAGTCTCCTTAAACCTCAGTCTACCTATCTGTAAAATGGGGAAATAGGATCCCTTACTTTGCAGGCAGGTTGGGAGGATTTCATTAAATTATATAATACATATAAATTATTTAACACAGTGATTGGCAGGAAGTCAAAAGACATTTGTTGTTCTTATAATTAGCATTATCAAAATCTTGATTGTGGTTATCTAAGAGATGTGATAAATTTACGATCTCTTAGTTCTCTTAATTACTATGTTTCTTGTGTTGTATCCAGATATTGTTATCCTCTCTAAGCCTGACCATTCCTGGGAGAAAAGGCAGAATCTGTTTCTTTTTTCTCTCTCAAGAAGTGGTAGTTTCTTTTATTAATTGACTAGAGAGAGAGAGAAATAGCCATCAGTTGCCTTCCACATGTCCCCCAACCAGGGATCAAACTCAAAACCTGGGCATGTGCCCTGACCGGGAATTGAACCTGCCACCCTTTGGTGTATGGGACAACTCTCCAACCAACTGAGCCACACCGGCCAGGGCCAGAATCTCTTTCCATACAGCTTCCTTGTTTTAAGTCACAATGAGCACTCCCTTTTTGTTATGTTCACTGTCCTTGGTGCCTCTCTAACAACACATTGTATTGTAGATAGAATATATGGTATAGGTCCCCTCCGCCAAGCAATTTGAGTACAGGCGATCCAGTCTAATTGGTCTCTTCATTTCCAGCCTCTCATCTAGTACTATTCCCAGCACAAAAGAAGAAAGGGAGAGGAAATTTTAATGGGGAAATTGTATAATTAACTGAATTGCATGTGGATATTGCTTCTGAAAGGCAACTCTAGTGAGATTAAGACTTTTCCCCAGAGCAAGAAGGGGTAACCAACCAAGATCCACTGTATCACCCTGGCTGGTGTGGCTCAGTTGGTTGAGCATCGCCCCATGTACCCAGAGGTCCCTGGTTCAATCCCTGGTAGGGGGCATGCAGGAGGCAGTTGACCCATGATGTTTGTCTCTCTCTCTCTTTTTCCCTTCCTCTCTCTTTAAAATTAATAAAAATATGTTATAAAAAGAAAAGATCCACTGTATTAACAGAACCCACAATGCAAGGCCTATTTTGCCGTTTCTAAAAGGCAAGTGACATCTGTCAACAGCTAACTTGCTCACATGACTGAATCCCAGAGCTGGTTGGCTGGGACAACAATCCCCTCCAGGTAATTTCTCCTAACACACAAAGGGCTTTGAAGAGGTCTCTCACACTAATGATCACAAATTGCTCCCATGAACAATACTTTTCAAAAATATTTTTCAAAAACTGTAAAGGACAAATGTGACCCGAAGTCATTGTACCAATTTTTCTAGAGTGAGTGTCAAAAAGAAGGAATGCAGAACACACTCAGCCCTCAGATGTTCTCTGAGCCAGGCTGGTGCAACCAAACCATCTCTTTGCTGAGCTTCTGGTGGACTGGCAATAGAAGGATCCAGAACATAGTCTTGAAATCCCTGGGCAGGGGAGGAATGTATAAGATCCAGGAGAGTTCTGCAGATAGGTGTAAAAACAGGAACACAAGAACATGAGAAGCTGGGGCCAGAGGGGGACTAGAGGCAGGGGAAGCAAATACAGAGGCCACAGATGGGTGCCTTGAACCTGCTGGGGTGTCCTTATTTCACCTGTGTAAGCAGGTGGTTTCGAAGTGAATGGGTGTGTGTGGCTTCCTAAAGGTCCAGGATGGAGAAGCATGCATTTGCTTTCAGAAGCATTTCCTGATTAAGAGGACCTCTTAACTCTGGTTCCCACCATCCTGGTATGAACCAAAGGGCTGGGGGATGGTTTAGAGCCCTGCTGCTCAGAGTGTGGTCCACAGACCTGCAGCAACAGCGGAACCCGAGGGTGTGCTGGAAATGCAGAGTCTCAGGCCTCTTCCCAGACCATCGGAATCAGAATGTTTAAGGGAAGGGCCCAGGAATATGTATTTTAACAAGATCTCCAGGAAATCTTTAAGCATACTAAAACTTGGGACTGGTTTGGGGCATTGGCTCTTAACTGAAGATGCTCATCAGAAACACTTTGGGGGGGGGGGCGCTTTTTCAGTATGCAAACACTCAGGCCCTGCTCCCAGGGCTCCTGAAACAGGGGATCTTGAAAGGGATCTGGTCATTTGTAAATGATTTATGTGATCCGTGGGTGCTTCAGGTGTCCAATCTTGGCTTGGAAGCATTAGTTTAGAGCCTTGTAAGTTGATCTGAGACCCAAGCCCATGGTTGATGGTCTCTCGGGCTGGACTCTACTCCCTTCACTGCAGTCTGGTCTCTGGCTAGGGTCTGGCTCTAAGCTACCCAGGCCATCCATAAGCATCTGTCTCTGAGCAGCACCCCTGCCAAGAGCTTCCTTCTGCCAGGCCCTGCCCACCACTCAGTCCCTCCTGGGTTAGCAATGCCCGAAGACAGACAGCCAACTTTTTATACCCATTTAGGCACCAACATTGACTGTTGGCCACCTCCCTTCTCAGGCTCCAGGCCTCCCACCAGGCTCTTTCCCAGCCCCCTGGCCTCCTGCCCTTATTCAGTCACTTGTCGCTTAAGCCAGCACCCTTCATTCTGCAGTGTGCAGTGCCCACGCTCCCTGCAGGCTCCTCATCCTGCCCCTGGCGATGCCCTGAGAGGCGTCAAGAGGCACTCACGCAGCTCAGGAGACAGACGTGCAATCAGAAAGCGTGGACTCGAGACCTCACTTTGACCCTCACTGGCTGTGTGGCTTTGAAAAAATTGCCTTTTTTAACCCTCAGTTTCTTTACCTGTTCAAATGAGGAGGAAATACGTGTTGTGGAGATTAAATGAGATGATATGTATAAAGTTGCATCACAGTTACAAAGCACCCTAGAAGAATGTATCATGGTGTTTGTTATTAATATTATTGCTCTGAAGCAGAGAGAGAAAATGATGTTTCGGTTTCTAAGCCCTGTTTTAAAAGTATGTAATGTGGTTAAAGTGTTTTACTAACCGAAAAAAAAAAAAAATTTGGTTTTATGCTTAAAGAAACTAACTTCAGTACCCGGAAAATTAATCTATTTTTGAGTCTACATCCCTGGATAAGTTAGTTGTGACAATGTTTTGCCATCTGGGATGCAGAGGGGAGGACATGGGATAGTCTTGCCTTTGTAACCACCACCGTCAACTCTCTTCAACTGCTCTTTGATTACTGATTTACTCAGTCACTTGCCCAATAGCATTCCGGAAGCTCAGAATTTGCCCTGGCTGGGGAGCAGTGGGGAAGGTAAGGAGTTACTCATAGCTACTAATTAGCATCTCTGGTTCTCCAGGACACAGCCTCTTAAAAAAAAAAAAACCCTGTACCCTTGCATCATCAGTCCTGAGAACTGAGGAAGGCCTGTCTGATAAGTCTAGAATCATAGACCTGCCCATCTCTCTGGTCCAGACTCCCTACTTTTTGGGGTATTTGACATACCCCAAGAGAGTTCGTGGTTTTCTCACCTTTAAAAACTTTTGGGAAGATGTCCCTCATGTTAGCTATTCTCCATATGTTTTATCACTTTGATAATCCTTTCCAAATTCACCCTCATTTTTAAACATTTTGTTAAAGCCAGAATCTCAATGCCCTAATTCCCAAGAAACTCTTTCATGTGTCTCACTACATTCTCCCTGACTTTAGCCTGAGGACACTTTCTATGATTGGTCCTTACAGTCTTGAAGATTTGCCTCCAACAGCAACAAGAGGAATACTCCAGTGTAGAGCCTTCCTACACATCCCCACCCAAGTCAGGTATGACCAAAGGGAACAGCATGAGACTAGGGTCAGGAGTCCAGCTTCTGATCTTGTCTCTGCCACCACTTCCTAGGTGGCTGAGCATTTATCTCTTCTCCTCTCTGGGTCCCAGGTTATTCATATTTCAATGAGAGGTCAGACCTTTCCATCTTTGGAACTTACAAGCTAACTTATCATTAAAGCTCATCTTCCAAGATCCCTCACTACCTTTCCAGAAGTGACTTGAGAATTTACATTTGCAGCCCAAGAAACAATTTTCCTGTTGAACAATTATGAAAATTCAGCATGTTGGGGAAAGCAATATAAACTGTCCCGGTGTGTTATTGCTCTAACAAGCCCCTAATAAAAACAGCCAGGGGAGGCTGGAAGCCCACATGAAATATGGCCCCGATGGTTTTCTTAACAGTCAGCTTCCCAAAGTTATCCAGGAACTGTCAGCCCCAAGTGGAGCACAGCATATAGAATAGGGCAATTTCCTGTCTTTTATCTTGGTGTCTCATGCCCCAGACATTATTTTAATGGAATTCTATTGTATCTTTCTATTCAAATAGACTTGAAGGCAAACAAAACATTTAAAGGCAGAAGTTTCTTCCTAAGCAAAAAAAGTGCCTTGTTGATGCTTAGGACTTCTGTGGAAAGTCATGACTCAAAGAATCTGGTAATTCAGAGGGTCTAGAGATGCTACCTTGAGCTTTGTCCAAATGCTTAGAAGGTAGGAGGTTATCTGAGGGCTCAGTGTGAAGTTTCAGTTAATGAGCCCATCAGGAGAGTTAATTTCCAGATACCTGCTAATGTTATAAAAACATTAAATGTGAGGGGAGGAGGGGAGGAAGGAAGAAAAGGCATGGGTAGAGTCATTGAGGAGGGTGGAATGGAGGATGAGGGTCTTTTCATTGAAATTTCCTACTCAAATGTCTTTCCCAAATGTCAGTAACAAGTATCCCCCATGTGGGTTCAAATACTATATTATACAAATCCCTGTCCCACCACCTCAAAGAGGCCTGGGGCTTGAGAGAGGCTTCACAGAATTTGGCCAGAAATGAAGAGTACTTCACCTAAGATCCCAAAAGGCACTGAGCAAGCGGGATCAAGAACTATGAGAATCTAAGGACCTGTCTCAGATTCAGTGTTATCCATGAATGGCACCAGATGTTAGATCTTGGTCCTTGAGATTTGGCTAAGAAGAATTCAGAGCCAAAACTCAAATACAAGCAAAAGTTTATTTGGAAAGTCACAGAGGTAGAAGTGAGCCATGGAAGAAGTGAGCCAGTTGGTCTGGGTGGGCTGAGGAAACAAGTTACAGAGGCAAAAGAAGGGCCCTTGGAGCTTAGGAGAAAGAAAGCAAAAGTATGCACCTTGAGGGAAGAAAGAGGGAGGAAAGGCTTGGGCATGCAAGAGAGAGACAGAGAGAGAGAGAGAGAGAGAGAAAGAGAGAGAGAGAAAGAGAGAGAGAGAGAGAACAGGCTGGGTTCTTGTCTTAAGAGTTTTAAAGGTAGGGATTTTAGGGGAGGTCCAGGGGTGGATCTCAATAGAATATTCATCAGTTTTCCAGGTGTGTCGTTTTAGGCTTATGCTCTCTACTGATTGGTTAACCATAGGGTAGGGGGTCATTAGTCATTGTAGCTGGTCCTGATGTCAACTATGGCCTGGTTTTGTTGCTTTTCTGGGCCTGAAACACAACTGAGACCTAGATGTTATCTCTAGTTTGATCAAAACTCTGTCTCTATGGTCAACAGTCCCAAGGCTTTGTTCCTAAGACTATTTGATGCGAGTCAGAACCTCATTGTCTTAAAGACTTAATGCTTAAAGGGGTGGTTATTCAAGGGTTTGTATAGGAGTTGTATGAGGCTATTCTCTGGCCCCTTTGTTCTTCCTCTAAGGGGGTCTACCACATGACTAGCGACATGTCAGGGGAGGAGAGGTCAGCAGAGTGTCTGAACTGCATGACCAATGACATGAAAGGTCAGGGGATCTAGACCACATGACCAAGGAGTGATATTCTAGGGGAAGAAAGGTCACCCTGAGGGTGAGGTCCCACTCTACAATTGTCTGTTGCTAGGCACTCAGGGCTTTTCACCCTGATGACCTTCTGTACCTGGCCTATCGTTCCTACTCTGCTCATGCCTGTCTAACTGTCTATTACAAAAAACATGCAGAAAGGAAAGCCAAGACTCCCTGAATGGGAAGAAGGCTTCAGAGCCAGGAATTTTGGGACTGGGAAAATGATCATTAACTGGTAACAGGGCACACCTGGGGCTGTGGGAGGACAAGACCAGGGCTGGAAGGCCAGGTGTACCCAGAATTTCAGAACAGTACTGTTTGGTGACCTGGTGTTCAGATATCTCTCAGAAGAGCCTGTAACCAGTGTGTCAGCTGTGTTTTCTAGGATTCATCCACATTATAAACCCTTCCCATGTGCTTGGCGTACACCAGGAGACTGGGAGAGAGAGTGGGGAAGGGCAGGAGGGAGGGAGAGAGAGAGAAAGAGAAGCCAACTGAGCTGAGGACTCCAGGCCTTCCAGGGCTAAGGGACAAAAATCCTAGGAGAGCAGGTATCTGAGAGTCTATTCTTGGTTTCACAGATGATTCTCCACAAATCTTGTAATTGTCTCTTTTTTGGTCCACAAGGGCTAGATAGAGCTCATAGAGACAATTTTTTTGAAGTAGAGACCCACTCCCCCACCCCCCTGCCCAGAGACTCTAATTGCTTATAGGTAGATGGTCAGAGAAAGGCACCTGACTGACAGCAAGTGGGAGATATTGGAGGATAGTGAAATCATCTTTTTGCCCTTGGCATTCTTTGTGTGCCAGTAGTCAACCTGAAGAGCAGTTTTTGGAGGTGCTCTTGGTCGTGTGGCCAGGTAGGAGAAGGGAGAGTGATGTGTTAGATGGCTCTGTAGCTCTAAGTATAAAGCATTCGAGAACCTCCCTCTGGGAGACGATGGCAACAGGACAACCAGCAGTGACCAGTGCAGGTAGATAGATATGAATCAAAACTGACCCAGGCCAATGAGAAGGAAGACTGAGGGTGACAGTACAGACCAGGTCCAGTGACAGGTTCTAGGGCTTGGAACCAATGCACATGCCATTAGGAAAGGCCTGGAATCTGGGCTTTTAATTCAACAGGACTGGGTGGGAGACAACTTCGAGACTACTGTGTCTTGGGAAATCTCAGTAATCATAACAGGAACCCATCTTTGAATTGAAGAAGGTCAAGATGATCTCTGACATTGCCAAGAGCAGAGGCATGCCCAAGGGGAAGAGGGGGCAGGAAGTAGGTGGGAGGCAGAAGCAGCCCAAATCACAGGCTGAGAAGCAAAGCGAGGCTCCTGTCACCTAACCCATCCCATCCCTTTAAACCTGCTAGGAGGACTGGAAGGGAGCACTGGCTATATATGATGGGGGTGCTCACGGTGACTACAGCTCAGTGCTCTCACCTAAATCCAGTGTTTTATTGATCCTCAGGTCCCCCAGAAGTATCAAAGCCCAGTGACCACCAACTGTTTATAAATCACATCTAATCGAGCTGAATTTCTTGTGCAGAGCTGAGCCTGTGGGTGGGTGGATATTGTGTAAAGGTTCGGGTTAAGCTGCTGTTATAATGGGCACCTGCCTACAGTGGCTACAGTGGGGGGTCCAGGGTTGGTGGTGCCTGTGTTCCACAGAGTCATCCGGAGACCCCATTTTCTTCTGTCTTGTGGCTGTGTCATCCACTAGGACATTGTCCATATGCTCAGAGCTAGGCCACTTCTACCGTATCTAACCAAGGAGTGTGGGAAAGAGGAAGTGGGGGGCAAGATACCACTTTTTAAGGTTGTAACCAAACTGCACACATTTCCCCCACTCATATCCTAGGGACTGACTAGAATTTGGTTTCACAGCTGCAACCGAGAAATGCGGGAGACCAGAAATGATCCTTTGGCCGTTGTGCCCAGTTAAAGCCTGGAAGGTTCTATTACCAGGAGGAGGGAGGGGAAGACAGATACTGGGAAGTAGTTAGTAATATTTCCCACAGTGATTCTCAGCTGCTAATCCCAGTTGTCACCTTTGCTAGGAGGTCTTTTCTGACTCCCGAAGCCTGGCCTTTGGTCTGTGCTCCTATAACACCCTATGGTTGTCTCTGTTAAAATGCTTACCTATGGACTAAAGTGCTCTGTTTCTCTCCCACTGAACTATGAGCTATAAGGGGAAAATATGTATTTTTCATCTTTATATTTTCAGTGCCTCTCACAGTAGCACATGTAGGCGTTCGATAAGGTTTTGTTAGATGCATGGATGATGGGTGGATCAATACCCAATTCAATTGATGAGTGAATGGAACTAGGTTATAACTGGTAAAGTCAAGGATCTGAACGTTTTCTTATGTGATTTATAAAAGTTATCCTCTCATGTATGGGCATATGTATGTATTTATTAAACAGAAAAGCCAATAACTGCTTGATAAGGATGGGATAGATAAGAGACGGGATGGCTGGGGTATGTCACACACACACACACACACGCACACACACACCCTTTTCATGTGTTTGACAGTAGATTCTAGAGGATGGTGAGCACTTGGACAACCTGGGTATCAGTTCACTTTCAGAGGTATGATGCTATGGGCAGTGTCCCCCACTGCTTGCCAACGTCTGCCCTTCTTCATGACCCTCATAGTGCCCTGATCATGTAGGGGTCACAGCAAGGAGAACTTGGATAGCACCAAGAAGCAGCACCCTGGGGAGTATCAAAGTGCGGGAAGGTAGAATGTGAGAATCTGGAAGGCCTTGGACTTGGAAATTGAGGGAATGGTTATTTATATAGTTAAGATTGTGCCCGGAGGTTGGAATTGACAGAAGATAGAGAGGGGCTGTGAGGAAACATTCCATAACTCCCCACTTCTCTCAGGACCTGGGCAAAACCAGAGTCACAAACTGTACAAGATTTCAACACGTGGAACTCACCAGGGGGCATGTTCGTGTTCATTTCCAAGGACTCTGATCCCACCAAGCGCTTTCTCAAGCTGTCAGACCTGCCTTTGGGACTGTTCTGGAAAAGCAAGTACTGAAGGGCAGGTGGAAGTGGGCTGGTTGCGTTCCGATATAGTGCTGTGGCGATACATGTTACAGAAACTGGAGTGTCAGACTTGGAGGGGGAGGCAAGAGGATTTAAGAATGCAACAGATAATTTGGGCAAAGGAGATGGAATTGCAAAAAGCTGAGAAATCTCTGGGCAATGAAATTGGCTAGATGGTAGATCGTTCCCAGTGGGAAGAGTCACTGGCTCTGTTTCTGGAAACTGTAGAGTCATAAAACACTAGAATTGCGGGGAATGTGAGAAGTCTGATGTCAGATTAAATCATGGCTCTGCCACTCACTGATTCCGTGACCTTAGACAAACTACTTAATATCTGTGTACCTCAGTTTCCTCATCTCTACAAGAGAGTTAACAACAACGGACACCTCACTGGGGGATTTGAGGGTTTAAAGAAGTCATAGGATGTGAGTTATAAGTCTGGCACATCTTTTTTATAAACATTAGCTTTTACAGGATCCGCAGTGTTGAAACAGAAAGGAATATACCGGGTTGTTGAGACCAGATAAAGTATCTTTGGCCGTTGGTTTTCCTCCTTTCTGTGGTTGATTGGACTGTCTATTCTACAACTTCCTTTTGCAATTAAGGGGAACACTGGCCCAAAGCGAAACAGAGTAATTGGCCTACATAACTGAATTCAGAAGTGGTCCTGGCTTCATGTGTGGTTTCTTCTACAGATTCACGTTGTCATCAGGGAGCCCCGATTCTCTCCATTCTGCCCCCTTTGTGTGCCAGTGTCGCCCTCTGCGTGCCCCTTGTCCAGGAAGCCAAAAGGGCTGCGCCGATTCCAACCTCGTGGCCTCAGAGTACACCCTCTAGTAGAGGGTGGACGGGAGAAGGGCACATCACCTCCCCCACCCCCCATTGGCGGGCTGTGCATCACTATTCAAACTGTGTCGCATTCCTGGTGACGGAACATACTGTTGGCTTCAGCCGATCCAAGCTCACCCTGGAGTTGAGGGGGGGTCAGTACCCACTGCTAGCGCTGGGGGAGGGGGAAGGTGTCCCCTCAAAGCACATCTGGACATTGTGGACAGAATAAAGTGGGGAAGAGGTATGTTGGAGGCAAGCAAAAAAAAAAAAAAAAAGCCTACTAGAGTGTATGTTATTAACTGGGCTCTCAACAGAAATCTGAATAAGACTCTGGAATACAGTAAAAAGCCTGGGATTATTTTTTAATCATTTCACTGTTCCCAGATTTCTGGGTCATGAAGAATCTAATCACAAACCAAGGACTAAATGAACTTAGTGCCAGCTTACATCCTTACACTCTGAAGGAGAGAAGCTTCATCCACCCAAAGATGGTCACTTCCCAGCTACAGCCCACATTGCTGTCCCAGCCCGGGCTGGGAGCAAAGGGAAGTCACCTGGAGGGGCCAGCTGTGCCCCTGAGACAGCAGGACTGGCAGCTTCATCCCCCTAGGCACAGCCAGCCCTGCACTGATGAAGGGACTCTCCGGCCCCCACAGAAAAGCTTATTATGTAGAAATATGGATTCCCCACCACTCACTTCCTGCAAGGAGGATGTTGCTTGGAGCCAATCTCCTTTTATCTCTCTGCCTGGATGCTTTCAGCTTCTCGCCTCTGCTCTAGCAATGAGCCACTCAGTATGCAGAGCTCCTTACATTTCCCTCCAGAAAATAAACCTAAGACAAAGGAGGGAAGCATACTTAGCACTAATGGTGTACCGAGTTTCATTTTTCTATTTGAATCTATTGCTGTTTAATGAGCTAAATAGTCACTGGATGAATTAGATGACACCGATCCTGTATACGTCTCCAGGGAGGCAGCCTCGGACACAGCACATGGGAGCCACACGGCCTGCCTGACAAACACGCCAGACACTGAGTGGAACCACAGCCCAGTGGGGACATGAACAGGGAGCAGGCGATGCATTACTGGGGGGCCGACCCAGCGGCCAGCCGTGCACGCAAGAGACCTAACAGAGGCAGAACTGAGTCTTGATCAAAACACTTGAAAATGGACCCCTGGACAGTCAAAAGAGACCCAAACTGACAAAAAACACAAAGGTAACAAGGTCCTTAGAATAGACAAGTTGGCTCAGTAGTCCACTCAGAAGAGTCGCTGTCTCTCCTTTGACGAGACATCAGCCTGGCTGGTAGGTAGGACCAGCTCCGAGAGGTTCAGCTGGACTGGATTCCTGTGCAGAGTAGATCAGCGCCCCTGACTTATACTGGTTCTTCATTTCACAGGAAAGGAAAGCTCTGAAATTATGCTCTTAAACATTTTCACCAAAAGAGCCATTTGGAATTAAATCATTTAGATGGGAAGAGATCATAGAACTGATATTATTCAGTCCCTTCATTGATGGATAAAGGTTTAGAGGCTCAGATAAAGTCACGTGGCCAACCATTCATTGACCCAAGACTAATAATGATAATGCTTTTATGAGTGTTAGTTTCATACCAGGCACTGTTCTAAGTGTTTATATACATTGATCTGTTCAATCCTCCCAACAAACCCATTTTGTCAAGGAAGAGACTGAGGCTCAGGAGTATTGTTAACTAATATGCCCCAAATCCTATAGCCAGTAAGTGATAGAGATAGGATTCAAACTGGAGGAGGGGATTGGGGGTGGGTTTGAGCTCAGAGCCCATTATGATTTTAGTCTTTAAAATAAAACCTAATTTAGTCTTTAGTCAATAAAACCCAATTCTCCTGGCTCCCAGGTTAAACATGTGAGAAAGCTCCAAAACGCAAAATGAAAAAATATCTTCCCCTGTGGATCCTGGGATAATTTACTTAAGCTGACAAAATAAAACAAGTAGCACCAGGCCTCCTAGCCTTTGCGCTGTGTCATCGCACAAACTTAGCCTCTAAAGACCCCTCCCCCAGCTGCACTCCTCTGTCTTTACTCAGAACCCTCCCTCCTCCCACACCACCCACTTCTTGTCCCCCAGCCACACCAGAACTGCAAGGCCTCTTTGTAGTGGCCAGGCTGTTCCCTCCGTCTAGAATCTCCTTTTGCTCCAATCCTTACCATACATCTACTGATCCTTGTAGACCCAGCCCTGAAGGTGCCTCAGCTGTGAAGACTTCAGCAATCGCCCCATCAGAATCAGGATGCTCCCGTCCCCTCCCCCATAGCACTTGGTCCTCTGTCTCAGCATTTGTGTGACTCTTTCCTCCACTATAATTGGTCCTGGAAGGGCAGTGCCTCGTGGTTGGGTGCAAGGTCTTTGACACTAATCAGACTTGAGTCTGAGATCTAACCTCGCTGCCTAGGAGCTGTGTGGCATTGGGCAAGTTACTCTAGGATCTGGAACTAGACGGCTGGTGTTTAGAATGATCATCAGTCCAGCTCTCTTCCCATCCCACACTTAATCCCAAACCATCCACACTCCAGCAGCCATTACAGGCAAGCACCAGGCAGACCCCGCCTACCACATAGTTAAGAGAGAAGGAATTCTCCCAGATAGACACATCTCCACACAGTGAGCACCCAGCGGAGGAAAGAAATGAATGCCATCAGGAAGATGTATCGGCAGTCACCACCCAGTGGCTGGTGCGGCCTTGAATTATCGCTGAAGGATGAGCTCCGGGGGTTGTCGTTACGAGTGGATTTTGCAAGCTGGGAATAGACCCAGAGGGGTGGGGAGAGTGCGCAGTGGGAAAGAGCAGCATCTCAGGGGACAGGAAGCAGGGAGGGAAGCTGGGGTGAAGGGGTCTTGGGGGCCGATCTGTTATTCAGGCCCCAGGAAGACAATCAAGTGGGGGCAAGAGCAAATGGAACATTCATGAAGGCCAGAGACCCCAAGGTGGGAAGTGCCGCTGACCTCAGCAAAGCCTGGGAAATCAGTCTGCAAAATGAAAGAGGGAGAGAGGAGCGCCAGAAATAACCTTGAAGGTAATGGATGAGGCAGAGGAGAAAAATCAGTTCAAGGAAAACATATTAAGCACAGAAAAACTAAATGAGAGCAGTGGGCTGGGAGCCTGAAGGCTGGGTTCTTGGTCCGGCCCAGCCACTAGCAAGCTCTGTGACTCCGGGCGGGTTGCCTCCCCTCTCTGAGCGGCTGCCAGCTCCTCTTGGGAATGACACAGTCGGACAGCATGGTCTGCCGAGGCCCCCACGATTCTGACAGTCTGCAGTAAAGGATTGTACGAAAGCCTAGCTGGTTTCACGAAGACAGCCCCAGGCAACTAGATGAAAGTGAGCGCATTTACCCAGTTCTCCAGATACTCTCAAATTATCTGGGTGCTTGTGAGATGTAAACGAAGCCCCACTGGCTTGAGTTTCACTGTTCCTTCGCCTTTGGAAGGGATTATGAAACTGATGTAGAGGGAAACTCAGAGGCGTAAGTCAGCAACCATCAAAGAAGCTGCTTGAAAGGGTTGCTATGACATTTACATGTTAGAACCATACACACAAAAATATGGTAATTATGTGAGAGGATGGAGGTGTTAACTAACCCTATTGTGGTCATCGCTTTGCAATATATACTTGATATGCCTTAAACTTACAGGTGCCAGGCAGGGTGTGGCTCAGCGGTTGAGCGTCGACCTAGGATCCAGGCGATCGGGGTTCAATTCCTGGTCAGGGCACATGCCCGGGTTGCGGGCTCCATTCCCAGTCTGGGGCATGCAGGAGGCAGCCAATCAATGACTCTCATCATTGATGTTTCTCTCTCCCTTTCCCTAAAATCAATAAAGATACATTTTTTAAAAATTTAAAAAAAAATAAACTTACAGGTTATAAGTCAATAATATCTTAATAAAGCTGGGGGGGAAATGAAAGAAAGATCACTACTCATCCTGATAATAGAAGTCCTCCCCACAAGACAACAGAAGTCCTCCCCACAAGACAGAGGGCTTAGAGTCAGAAGGACACCCTGGGACCTCTCAGACACGAGACCGATATATATCTTAATATTGATAGGTGGTCTCAGATTTTTAAAGAGTACTGCCTCCCTCACCCAAAAGTTATTTATTTATAATCCCCAACTGTCAAGAAAGTAACCTAGACCTTGCAAGCGAAGCAACCAAGGAAGGAAATACAGCAGAAGGGATTCAGATATATTAGGTGATTGCCATGGGTTTCACATCTTTTACGCGCATCTCAAACGCCAGTGTGTCCCCACCAACAGTCTACGTGGGGCGCAGGGCTTTGCCTCACAGCTGTTCCTGAGTCAAGTCCTTGGTGTAGCCACTTCTGTGGGCAACCTTCAGTTCTGCTTTAGGCCAATCTTCTCTATGCTGCTGGTCACCACACGGAACCAGCCCAGTGGATGGTGAACAGGGGGACAAGCCACCCCACCCCTCCTTGTCCCTTTATTTTCCATACCACCATGTGAGACTGGCTGGCCATGTCAGGCTTTGCAGAGGTTGGGGACAGCTCAAAGAAATATCATCACCAGAGGGGGTACATTTAGACTGTGTATTTTAGCATCTATTCACACAAAGGCTTATACGCAAATGCTTATAGAAGATTTATTTGTAATAAGCAGCAATGGAAAACAACCCAAGTGTCCATCAACAGGCAAATGGATAAACAAACTATAGTATATCCATACAGAGGGAAAAAAGAATGAGCTATTGATACATGCTACAATATAGATGAACCTCAAAATAATTTTGGTGAGTGAAAGGAGCCAGACCAAAAAAAGTATATGCTGTATGATTCCATTTATATACACGTCTAGAAAATGCAAACTAATTTATAGCGATGGGAAGCAGATCAGTGATTGTTTAGGTGTGAGGGGTGTGAATTACGAAGGAGCATGAGTCAACTTTGGGGGATGATGGGTAATATCTTGACTCTGATGATGGTCTCACAGGAGTAAACATATGTCAATATGCACTAAATTGCACACTTTAAATATATGCAGATCTTCACAAATCAATTTCACCTCAATAAAGCTTTTATAAAATCTGTGCACATCCTATGATTGTCATCAGACCAAGGGAAAAATTAAAAATTTGAAAACCTTCGTGAAGAATTGGCGTACCCTCATGGGTACACACTTGCCCTCTTTTCCTCTGAGAGCACCTCCCACCCCACATGGGTCCCCCACCTTGTTTCAACAAGTCCTCCTCCATTCTTAAGGGGGTGTTGGCCCTAGATTCCATCACCCTCCTTCAGAGAAATCCATGGGACAGGAATATTTTCCAAAATATGAGATATCGTGGGAAAATGAGACCACAGACTCAGAATGTAAAATCAGCCTTTTATAGCTACCAAAAACTGCTTTGTAAGAAGGAAGAAGACAGTTGTCCCCAACCAGGGGCTGGGAAACCCCCGTGCCCCTGCTCACACCACATCCAAAGCTGCAGGCTTTTCTCTAAGCCTGAGTGTAATCTAAGCCCCCTCTCCCCAAGCACACATCCACACTCTGAGAATTGAGGGGAGGGAGAGAAGACCGTGACGCTCAGCAGGGCCCGAAAGGCAAAACCCACCGCATAAGTTAGCAACCTTCCCAGAGGCTGTTTGAAAGGGATACTAATAGCAGGCACTCGAAAGGAGTCACGGTGCTTGTGCATGAAGTCATTAAGGCCCCATCATTTCCTGAGACTTTGCCTTTCTTGTGCTGAACAGTGACACGCAGAGCTGTCTCACTTGAAAGGGCTTGACTAATAAAAAGTTTGATGGTTTTGGCAAAAAAGCCTGGATTGTGGTCCAGCAAAGCTGAGCTCCTTGTGTGTGCACCATACACCTGGACTTCCTGGCTCTTCTTTGCTGTGTAAAAGTCATTGTGTGCATGCGAGCACACACACACCGCTGCCACCATCACTCCTAACAAAGAACAGTTCCCAGAGAGAGCAGCATCCCTGGCACAGCTGTCCCAGGAAACACATAGGGAACAGGGCCATCCCCACTAAGGAACATCTCTCAGATGCGACTCAAAGGCAGGACAGAAGCTGTGAAAATCAAGTTTTCCGTTTCCCTAGATTTTGAGCAGGTGAAATTCTTGGGGAAGAGAAACAGCATGAGGATGTATGACACTCTGAACTAAGCTTCCAGGCAAAGTGATTGGAAGAAAATAATTTTTTTAATTTTTTAATAAAATAGCTTATTGATTTTTAGAGAGAGAGAGAAAGGGAGAGGAGAGAGAGAGAGAAACAGCATTGATCGGCTGCCTCCTGCACACCCCCTACCCGGGATCAAGCCCACAACTCAGGCATGTGCCCTGATGGGGAATTGAACCAGCGACCTTTCGGTGGGTGCATGGGACAGTGCCCAACCAACTGAGCCACACCAGCCAGGGCAAGCAAGGCTACCTTATTTAAACCTTACAACAGCCCTTTGAGAGACATATTAATGTATTCAGTTTGCAGATGAGGAAACTGAGGCTCAAATAGACCAAGAACATGCCCAAGCTTTACAACCAAGGAAGGTCAGGCCAGAGCCAAAGTCCAAGATTAAGTTCCTTCCGTTAGTCACCAACACCTATGAGCAGTAGATGGTACAAAATCTGAACAGGAATGTGCAAACAGGTCTGTGGTCAGTGTTTTTTTGTTTGTTTGCTTGCTTTTTGCTTATAGTTTACATACAGCTCAAACTCAGTATTCCAGGTTTTTATTTCACAGCTGATTAAAATCTGCTCACCGGAGGAGATGCATTAATTCATTCACATATTCACTCATCTAACAAATGTGTGCTGAGCACCTACTGTGTAACTGAAGCTGAATATACATCAGGGACTAATACCATTAAAGTCCCCACCATCACAGACTTATAGGGGAGATGGGTAGTCAATGAATATGCACAGGAATTACTCTAATTATAATTATGAAAAGCACTAAGAAGAAAAAACATAGAGAACTATGGGGAAGTCTCCTAATATATGCTCTTTTGACTAGGTTCAAAGACTGCCTTACAGAGGATTCATTCATTCAACACCTCTTTATTGCATATCTAGTCTATTTTGTGTACATCCAGGTACTGGGATGAAAAGACGTAGCCCCTGCCTGTGTTAGTGTCCTATAGCTGCCGTAACAAATCACCACAAGCTTGGGGGCTTAAAACAACGGACATTTGTTATCTTACAGTTATCCCCACGGACAGTTCTAATCTCAGCTGGCTGGAGACAGTCTCTCTAATTTGGTCATCTGCCTAAGGATTTGTGTTTCCTTCCTGTAGCCACAGAGGCTGGGAATTCCAGGCTCTGAGTTATAACTCAGTGTGACAGTGACCTCTCAGAAATCCCAAGTCAGTGTCAGGGTGTTAGCAGAATCACAGTTCCTCCAGAGGCTCTAAGGGAGAATCCATTCCTTGCCTCTTCCAGCTTCTGGAAGCTGCCACGATTCCTTGACTTAGAGCCACATCACTCCAGTATGTGCCTCTGCCCTCACATTGCCTTCTCCTCTGTGTGTTCTAATCTCCCCCTGGATCTCTCTCATACAAGGACACTTACGATGACATTTAGGAAGATGCCTGCTTTCTCCATGGTAAGCCAACTCCTGATTCTAGTTTATCCTCAGCAGGCATCTCAGTCCTTCAGTTCTACAAGATACCTCAGTTAACCCTTCAATAACTGCCCCCAACTTCTTTCCCCCGCTCGTGAGGCTAGCCAGAATCGGTTTATTTTCAATCAAAAGGGAGCTGGCTGCTCACACTCAGTGTTCTGAGCTCTGAGCAATCCTGCCTCACCCATTCACAGTGGTTTCTGTTGCTTTCCTCTCCCTCCATGAACCTCACTCATCTCCCTGTGCTCCCTTCTACCTAATCCCTCTAATTACAAGATCTGACCACTCACTCATGTCTCTAGACTTTTCGTTCCAATCTGACTTCATTTCTGGTAGTGCTCTGACAGATAGTCATAACCAAGAAACACAACCTCCTTTGACAGACTGACCCCCTTGACCTCTCTTGGTTAATGACATCTCTAGAAAGACCAGCTGGGACACACCCGCCATCGGGGACAGACTCTGACTCTGCTTTTCTTCAGAGGCACTTAGCCGTAGCCTCTCTGGCCCCATCGGGCTCTCAGAAGTCCTCCTCTGCCATTCGATTGTAGGCAATTACATGTAATCAACAGCCCCCCGCATCCTGAGCATTCACACACCAGGACCCGAAGTCACAGGGGCAGGCTGAAAGTGAGTACACATCACAGCTCATTCTGCAGTTCATTCAGCTGCAGACACTGAGGCGGGGGAGACGGTGTGGCCTTTGTCCCTGAGCTTGAAGCCCACACATCCCCCGTTGAGAAGGCCTGCAGGAGATTACAGATGACCTCCGCATTGCAGTCAGGAGTCCACACTGAGTTCTACTCTCAGCTGCTGGAGGCTTTCTCTCTAATTTGGTCAACTGCCTAAGGATTCATATTTCCTTGCTGTAGCCACAGAGGCTGGGAATTCCAGGCTCTGAGTTATAACTAGTGACACAGTTATTAATAAACTCTCACCCAAATTTCAGTGTCATGTCAACCACTGAATTATCCTTACTGTTGTCATAAGGTTTACCATGCTCAGACTCTTCAAGGGAACAGAAAGAATCCATAAGATTAAGCCTCAAATGATAGTCCTCTCCAGCAGGGACACAACGGCCTTCAAACCACTCCCATGCCTGTTTCACAGGGCGAGTTGTTTTTAGAGTTCTCTCAGCCCGTCTTCCTTTGCTCTATGATAGAAATGCTCTCCTGCTCCCCCTTCAAATCAAGGGAAAGTGCCTAAGAAAATGCTAGATCACATACTCCATATGAAAGGTACATAGGTAATATTCAATCTATAGGAAAAAATGGATCCAGGTCCACATGGGTGTTCTGCAAAGGTCAAAATGAACACCAGTACGCATAGTGCTACATGGTTTACAACATGCTTTCTCATATAGTAGGTCTTTTGAACAACCCCAATGACAAAATAAGCCATCTGATACCCATTTCACAGTGGACTCCAGCCAGCGGCTCGCTCTGGCTGTCCCTGCTAATATGAGGTGGTGCCCCAAGCTTGATCCTGTTCTCTGATTTTATATGTTCTCTGATTTTCCATCCACATATCAAGGGCTTTAGCTACTGTAGTTTGAATTTAAAACAGGGATTGGCAAACTTTTTCTGTAAAGGGCCAGATAGTATGGCCTACAGTCTATAGGCCACACCGTGTCTGTGACAACTGCTCAACACTGTCCACCTAGCACAAAACCAGCCATAGACTGACAATATAGAAATGAATAGGTGTGGCCAAGTACTAATAAAGCTTTATTTACAAAAATGGATGACAAGCTGAATTTGGCCTGAATGTTACAATTTACCAACCCCTGCTTTAAAGTATCAGGGCCAAATCTTTATGTGAGGCTTAGAGCTGAGCGAGAGGTCGTGACCCTAGACCCCCTAGACCCCCTAGTCAATACTGATGTGCTGGCCTCCACTTCCCAGGCGTGCGTGACCCCCTGTCACCCTACCTTCCCCGTGTCATAGCCAGTGCACTCACATCTCCACCCCAACACCTGTGCACTCCCCAGAAGACAGGAAGCTCAAACCAGGTCCCTGGGAGGAGACACTCAGGGAGACAGTGGCTGCTAGGTTGGTGACACTGAGGGATGGTAAGGTAGGCTTTTAATTTTTTTATTTCATATTTCCCCTTATACTGTACATTTAGTTCCTGCCTCCACCACTGTGTCCCTGTCTCACACCTCCTCACTACCTCCATCACCTCTGGTCTCCAGCCACCTCTCAGTCTCTCCAGTGCCCCAGCTCACATCTTTCCTGGTACCATTTCTAGTCCTAACTTTTACAAAATCAGTTTATACTCCTTGGTTTCTAGATGCCCAACAGCACCTTTAAAACAAGAAGACAGGTCACACACACAGCATTTTAATAAGACGAAGGGGACTTCCGGCTGCAGAGGAATGAAGAAGTTGACAAATTCTCCCTACACAATTGTCAAAAACAGCCATCTCAAGGCTCTGGAAATTGGCCAAAGGCAAACAACAAAATGAGAATTACTTATTTGTGAGAAACTTTGGAGCTTCGGGTGAGAACAACAGGAGTCTAGGGCATCCTTGCTGGCCACGAAACCCATCAGCTTCACTGCCAGCGGGGGCCGACTTTATTAAGAGAACAGGGCAGAGCCTGTGCCAGCCGTGGGTGGGGCAGCTGCAGCTCTCCTGGACTCAGGCTGAGATCCAGGTGAGGTGAGCCACAAACCAGAAGACTAGCAAGAAATGTAAGAGGGCGATCCTGGAAATGAGAGACTCCGGGGGGTTGGGAGGGATGTTAAGCCACCAGCACATCCATGCCTGACCTGGCTGTGCAGACATGCAGAGACCTGAGAGTGCCCGGTGGAAAGTAAAAACCATGGCAGATGTGGAGACTGCTTGAACTTCAAATGCTCTCCCAGCCCACACCCAGGCTCACTCACAGAGGGTGGAAGCCCTGCTGACTAGAGGTGATTGGGCAGAGCTGTGCCCAGCCATTGGCTGACCACTAAGCTTGGTGGAAACTGGGGCAGGCCTTAGGAAGCTAGGCCAAAATATAAAAAAAAGAAAATGTTAAGAAGCAGAGCAGACATGTAAGCAGCTACACAGCACAGAGGTACAGATTCTGCAAATTAAGTTCAGACAAATGGCCATAGATGACCAGAACTAACTCCAGAAGGAGTGGAAAACCTGAATAGGCCTCTAACAAGTAAAGGGATTGAATTAATTAACCACCACCACCACCCCCCCCACACACACACACATAAGGCTCAGGTCCAGATGTCTTCACTGGTGAGTTCGACCCCATTTTTAAAGAAAACGTAATACTGATCCTCCAAAAATGCATTTAAGAAATAGATGACACCAGTATTACCCTGAAACCAAAGACAAAGACATCACAGGAAAGGAGACTTACAGATCATTACCTCTTATAGACATAGATGCAAAATTTCTTACTTATTAGCAAACTGCATTAATCAATATGTAAAAAGGACTATACGCCTGACCAAGGGGGATTTTTCCCAGGAATGCAAGATTGGTTTAACATCTGAAAATCAATTTGTGTAATATACCATGTTAATAGGTAAAGAGCAAAACCCATGTAATTACAATAGATGCAGAAAAAACATTGTTGCACAAAGTCCAACATCCATTCATGATAAAATTTTGCCAACAAACTAAAAATAGTAGGAAACTCCCTCTTTTGGATAAAAGGTATTTATGAGAGCCCTACAGTTTACATAATACTTAATGATGAAAGACCGAATGTTTCCCCCTGAAGATCAGGAAAAAGGCAAGGATGTGAACCCTTCCTGCTCCTGTTCGGCATTATATTGGGAGCTCTCACCAGTGCAGTAAGTAAGGGAAAAGAAATTAGCCACACAGATAGGAAAGGAAGAAGTAGAACTGTTCTGTTTTTTATTTATTCTCTTACAACATGATCCTTTAGGTCAAAAAGTCTTTGGAACCTACCGCTCACCCCCCAGAAATACAAACAAACCTGCAAGAACGAATGGACAAGTTAACAAAGATGCAAGATACAAGATCAGTATTTCAAAATGAATTGTATATCCACGTGCTAGCAATAAACAATCCAAAAGTAAAGTTAGGAAAATAATTCCATCTACAATGGCATCAGAAAGAAGAAAATATTTGAGAATAAATTTAACAAAAAGAGTGTAAAACCCGATCGTTGAAAACTATAAAATGTTGCTGAGAGAAATGAAAGAATATCTAAGTAAATGGAGAACTAGTTCATGTTCACGGATTGGAGCACTCAACAGCCTTTCCAAATTGATCTATAGATTCAAATCAATCCCATTGAAAATCCCATCAGATGTTTGTAGGAAACTGACAAGCTGACTATAAAATTTATATGGAAATGCAAAGGACCTAAAATCACCAAAACTTATTTTGTAAAAGAGCAAATTTGGAAGACGTAAAAGGCCCAATTTCAAAACCTACTATAAAGCTTCAGAAATCAAGAAAGTGTGGTACTGGCATAAGAATAGACATATAGATCAATGGAACAGAACTGAGGGTCCAGAAGAAACCCTTTCATTCACGTTCAATTAATTTTTGACAAAGGTGCCAAGTCATGTCAGTGGGAGGATGATCTATTCAACAAATGGTGCTGGGACCCCTAGGATATCAGCACACACACAAAAATACCCTTACCTCACGCCATACACAACAGTTAACTCAAAGGGGATCATACGCCTAAATGTGAAGGCAAAATCTATAAAACATGTTTGCAGGAGAGAATCCTTCTGACTTCGTATTAGGCAAAGACTTTGTAGATAGGTCTCCAAAAATATAGTCCATAAAAGGAAAAAATTGATGAATTAGACCTTGTCTAAATAAAGAATTGTTCTTCAAAAGACGCCACGAAGAAAATGAAAAGATAAGCTGTAAGAGAGAATATTTGCAAGTGGTATAACTATTGCAAGTAATATAAATATTTGCAAATAATATAAAAGGCTTTATCAAGGAAATGTAAAGAACTCTTATAACATAATTATAAGAAGACAAACAGCCCATTTATTTTAAATGGGCAAGAGATTTAAATAGAGATTTAAATAGAGATTCACTGAAGAAACTCCATGAATGATTAATAAGCACATGAAAACATATTCCATGCCTTTAGTCATTAAGGAAACGCACATTGAAATGACAGGGAGATACCACTACCTACGTACAAAAATGTTTTTTATCAACAAGTCTGACAATCCTTGGTGTTGGTGTTAGTAGGTAAAGAAACTGCAACCCTCACTCATTGCTGGTGGGAGTGTAAGGTGGTGCTGCCACTTGAGAAAAGTTTGGTAATTCCTCAAAAGCTTAAGCATAGAGTTTTCATGGGACCCAGCAATTTCTAGGTATCTACCCAAGAGGATGGAAGCACATGTTCACACAAAGACTTGTATGCAGATGTTCATAGCGGCATTACTCATGATGACGAAAATGTGGGAACAATCCAATTGTCCGTTATTTATTTTTTCTTTCCTAGTGATTCCCTGTCATTGTAGATTTGAGAGCCTTATTTTTGCTTTTCTTTTTTAACCTTTTGACTCCCTTCGCCCATTTCTCCTACCCCACACCCCCACTTCTGGAAACCACCAATCTGTTCTCTGTATCTAGGAACCTGTTTGTTTTTTTGTTTTAGTTTTAGATTCCACATTTAAGAGAGATCACATGGTATTTGTCTTTCTCTAGTTCCCTGGAGGTTCATCCATGTTGGTGCAAATGGCAAGATTCCATTCTTTTTTATGGCTGAATTATATTTCTGTGTGTGTGTGTGTGTGTGTGTGTGTGTGTGTGTGTGTGTGTGTGTGACGATTTCTTTATCCACTCATCCATCAATGGACGCAGGTCGTGTCCATATGGTGGTTATTGTAAATAGTGTTACAATGAACATAGGGATGCAGATATTTGGGGGAGTTAATGTTTTTGTTTTCTCCAGATAAATACCCAGAAGTGTAATTGCTGGATCATATGCTAGTTCTATTTTTAATTTTTTGAGGAACCTTTATCCTGTTTTCCACAGTGGCTACACCAAGTTATATTCCCACCAACAATACAGAAGGGGTCCCTTTTCTCCATATTCTTGCCAAAGCTTGTTATTTCGTATCTTTTTTATAATAGCCATTATAAAAGGAGTGAGTTGATATCTGATTTTATTTGCATCTTCCTGATAAGCAGTGATGTTGAGCATCTTTTCATGTACCTGTTGGTCATCTGCCTTCTTTAGAAAAACATCTATTCAGATCTTCTGCCCACTTTTAATTGGATTGTTTGGGGGTTTTTTGCTATATGGTTATATGAATTCTCTATATATTTTGTTGTTTTTTAATTAAAATTTTTTTCAATTACAATTTATATTCAGTATCATTTTGTATTAGTTTCTGGTGTACAGCATAGTGGTTACTTTACAAAGTGTTTCCCCCTGATATTTATATTTCTACAACCCCTTATCAGATATATCATGGGCAAATATTTTCTCTTATTCTGGCGGTTGCCTTTTTATTTTGTTGGTGGTTTCCTTTGCTGAGCAGATACTTTTTGAGTTTGATGTAGTCCTACTTGTTTGTGTTTACCTTTGCTGCTTTTACTTTTTGTGTCAGATTTAGAATATCATCGCCAAGACCTATGTCAAAGAGCTTGCCACCTAAATTTTCTTCTAGGAGTTTGAGAATTTCAGGTTACATTCAAATTTTGAGTCTATTCCGAGTTAAATTTTTGTGCGGCGTAAGATAGGGGTCCAATTTCATTTGCTGGCATATGGTTGTCCAGTTTCCCCAGCCCCATTTGTTGAAGAGACTGTGCTTTCCTCATTGTATATTCTTGTCCATGGACAGTTGAGTGGATAAACAAAATACAGCATGTACATGCAATGGAGTACTGTCCAGCAACCAAAAAGAGCAAACTACTGATACATGCTACTTCATGGAAGAGCCTTAAAAACATCCTGAAAGAAGCTGTTATCATCGTAATCAGCTAGTTCAATATTAATGAAGAAAGAACGAAGGGAAGGCCAGACATCATAAGCATGGTCACCTGGGCAGCTTCCCCAAGAAGCTACAGCCTCACGGTCCCCAGGGAATCGCTGGTTCATTCCCTGCAGACCACTGGGGGAAGGGATGGAACAAAGGAGGGGATGGGTGCATGCACAGTGAGGTTGGGGTGACGCAGGAAAGGTGCTTGTCTGTCTGTCCAGCCCAGGGAAAAGATCATTGGCTAGAGGGGTGGAGCCACTGCAAGGGAGCAAAATCTTGAAAGGTTAAAATCCCTAGACAAAGAGCGCCCTCTCTCGAGCTCGGGCTTGCTGCTGGGCTCTCTTGCTCTGTGCCCTGCACTCGCCAGGGCACTCGCCTGCCACATGGCCTTAGGCAGCACAGCTGTCTTTTTTGAGGACCTCTAGCTAAAGATTTTAAGGCAGTTAATGGGGGAGGCAAACAGCTCTTTCCTGAGTCTTGGTTGTCTTCAGCTGGAAATAATCCACAAGCCCATGTGGCATTTTGGGGGACCACATATTCTTCTTCCTCAAAGGAGCAAAATCAGCCTTTAGAACTAATTTGAATAATTAGTTAGGTAAAAGCGGGTAGCCCAGTGTGCTCAACAAAATGATTCAGAAATCACTAATTTTCTTAGCACAGGCTCTGTCTTCTTGTGTGAGGATCAATGCTTACGAAGAGGAAAAGTCGGGAGTTTGGCCTGGGGTAGGAAATGAATGGCGATCCCCGGTTCTTTGCACCGTCATGCACAGCCTGGCTCTCCAAACCATGGCTCTCCTGTGTGTAACTGCCGGGTTTGCCCACGAGGCTGGACAACCATCAAACAGCCCCACAGCCCCCTCCACCCTGTGAAGCAATTACAGTTCTGTAAACAAATGCTTACCTCATCCTGCAAGCTACTGTTTGAAGGAACCTTGATGCCAAACCCTTCTTTAAAGGGAAGAATCTAATTGTGATGGAAATATCACGATCACCATGAAATTTTCCACACTGGATATTGTTAAGGTATAATTTGCCTGACAATATTGAGCCACCATTATAAATATACATTTCTCATGACATTTGCTGGAACTTGATTTGACCCCAGAGGTGTTCTGGTTAAAATAAAGTAGAAATGTCAAATGCAGGGAGGGAGCCCTCTACTCTGGGCCAAATTTTATTTTATTACTCAGCTCATTCTTGGCTCCTAATCAGAGTCTGTAGCTTACTCTTATGACCTCTACCTATTCATTGGATAATCTTTTAAATGCTATAAGCCTGAGAGAACGTGCAGTTGGGAGTCCATGTTGGCAGAATTTGAATCTGTAAGTCTTAATGACCAAAGTTACCTCGTCAATATGTTATATTTGGCCTACTTATATATGTAGGTGTAAAAACAAAAGCTTTTTATTTTTAAATAAAACAAATACACCAAACCAAAATAAATGCATAGCTTGAAGACATTATTATAAGACAAATACCCTGACTACACCAGCCAGGTCAAGAAATAGAATTTTGCCAATTACTCCAAAATTCCTTTTCTGTTCCCTTTGCCAGTCACAACCTCCCTCTCCCCAAAGTAATTATATTCTTACTTTTATAGTGTTGATGAAAGAACACCCAGCCTGAGAAAAAGTCTTATAATAGTTTATTTGAGCCAAACTGTCGACAATTGCTGGGAAGCAAAATCTTGAGGGATTAAGAAATGCTCTGGAGAATGCTAGTTTTACAACTTATTTTATGCATTACAGTCAAAGGAGGAGATATAAGAGGGGTTACATGAAACCCATTGGCGGTAGGTTAAGGGAACAGGAGAAAGCAAAGTAAGGAAATCTCTGAGACTGGATAAAAAGTAAAGCAGAAAGATATATACTTCTTTTACAGTGGTAGCTACAGGATAGTTAACATTTGCAGCACATAGAAGTAGTATTTGGGCAACAAGATCATAATGAGGGGTTTGGGGGTCTCCTGCTCTGGTGGGAGATTGTGCTCTGAGGGGTCTGAAAAAAAGGGGATTACTCTGACATTCCGAAGGTAGGTTATTTTAGGTGCAAAAAGACAATAAACATTCTCACTTAAAGTAAAGTCTGACCTTTTTCAAGGAAGCTGTGGGCCTAAGATATGACTACTCACTGTGACTTGGTTTTAGATAGGAATTTTTGTGTTCCAACCATCCTGTGTGGTTACTTTCGGTCTCCTGAGTTTGTAAGGCCACCATGCAGGCCTCCTCTGAGCTTGTCAGGTTTAGTACATGGCCCCATTTTCATCCACAATAGTAAACAATTCTTTGTGTTTCTTTATAGTTTTATCACTCAAGTGTGCATCCCTAGTGACCATAGTCTTGCCCATTTTAAAAAGTTGCGGTGTATTTTAAGGCACTACAGGTTTCTCTAATAGTTTATCTGTTGAAGAATCTGAATTATTGTCCCTAAATTTCCTACTGTCTGGGTTTTGCTGGTTGCTCACTTGTGGTGCTGTTCAACAAATTTCTCTGTCTCCTGTATTTCCTGCAAATGTGTTATCGGTGAGGTGCCCTCTGAGTCCCCACCTGTTACTGGTGAAAGTGGAGCTCTTGGGGAGCCATGGGAACAAGAATTTCCTGAGACCCCCAAGGGAAGATGAGGTATCGCTAAAAGCTTTATTGATGAGGTAACATTAAGGGGTTCCCCTCCAAGGTCCCATCTCCCTCCGTCTTGCCGTGAGAAAAAAAAAATCCCATTTTGTTTCCAGCAGGGCTAAGATTAAAGCCACTGCCCAGAGCCTTCACTCCATATTAAAGCACAGTCCAGTCCAGCATCCGGCTAGCTTAGCTTGTGTTCCCAGCTGCAGTTCATTGCTTGTGGGGTCTGCATGGCCATAGGCCATTCGGCTTCTAGGGCCACATGGCTTTGGAGGAAGCACAGGCAAGTGCAGGTCATGGAGCCAGTGAGAAACAGGAACACAAGCAAGCAGGCAAGAGCAGAACAAGCGAGACAGTGAGAACTGCTTGTCTCCAGGTTATAACTAGGAGCTTAGCCAATTAAGCCTTCAGGACTTCTCTCACTTACAAGGGTTTTGCTCTCCTAGCCAGTCATCTTTACTCCCCGGGCTAAACTGACAGACAAGCACCTCCTCTATGTCACCACAACTTCCCTGTGCATGTGTCCGTCTCCCCTTTGTTTGATCCCTTCCCCCAGTGATCTGCAGGGAATGGACCAGTGGTTCCCTGGGGAGTGTAAGTTGCAGCTTCCTGGTGAAGCTGTCCACGTAACCATGCTTATAACGTCTGGCCTCCGCTTCGCTTCCTTCCTATTATTAGTATTAATAACTAGCTAATTACGATGATAACAAATGGTCAGCTTGGTCCAGAGGCCTGATCAGACTCAGGTTTGGCCCTGTTGACCAGATCACAAGTGGTACATTAGGAGACAACTAATGTCTTGTTTTCCTTTTATGATGCTATTGGTGCTCAATACCTAGATTCAATCATCTGTTAGCAGATATAAATGGTGAAATTCCAATTTAATAATTTATTTTTCATTTATGAGTTGTGGTATTTTTATAAAGAGATACTTCTCCTACAGTTCATATAGGAAAGACATGATAAATGCATAATACATTCTCTTTCTTTATGCGATTGCAAGATAATAACTGGTTCCCTATCATCTTCCCAAGCAGACCAATTATATGCATATATATTATATCATACTTATTATAATATAATTATATTACATACTTTATATATTTATAAATCTATATTTATTTTTATTTTATAAATAAATTGCTTTGTTATAAGTAAATCTATTTTTTATTTTACAAATATAGACTTATAAATATATAAAGAATGTAATTCTAATAAATGTAATATATAATAAAAATAAGTATAGATCTATAAAATAGAGATATGATTATGAACACTGTATTTAAATATATGTGGTGGGGTTTAATCCATTTAATTTATTATTATACTTATTAAAGTTCAAATGGCCTCATCTTTGGCCAGTGGGAGCTCCTTGAGTTGGCTCCTGCACCCTTTAATATGATTCTAGTGTTTTTTGATAACCTCTTGCTGTCTGGTATGACAAAATATTCCAGACTTACCTTGTACACTTCCAGTGTCAGATCTGAAATCTGACATTTCACAGGAAGCCCTGATTCCTTCTGGTGGGAAATGGTATTTCAAGACCATGAACTGTGGACTAGGGATGTTCCTTGCTACTGGCTAGGTCATTGTTTCTAGGCCTTTCCAGCGGACAAGGCTAGAAAATACATATACTGTGCAGATACTGATACTTTCTCTTTTTTTTGACATACAATGTTATATTAGTTTTAGGTGCACAATATAGTGATTAGACATTTATATACCATGCCAAGTTATCACCAGGAGTCTAGTACCCATCTGACACCATGCATAATTATTACAATTTTTTTTCAGTTTTAAATCATTTTTTACTTTTCGATTACAGTTACCGTACAATATTATATTAGTTTCAGGTGTACAGAGACTTATACTTTTGATTCAAATTCAGAACTCCTGGGTTTTACCTAATCTCTTTCCTATTATACCTGTATCTCCTTTCTTCCAAACTGAGCGTCCTTGTTTCTTGAGAATACAGGAGATAAGATTAGAATTTCCCAGAATCAATCATTTGCTTTATCTTCCATTACTCACTCAACAGTCTCAGAAAAACATTACAAATACTACCACCACTATTTTCATTACTGAAAATAATTAGAAAAATAGATCTGCGTATGTTTTCCTCATTGTACCCTAATTTTTGTAGTTGTCCTGTAAACTATATTTTCAGATCATCTAGTGATAGCATACTATACTCTCACCCTTTTAATCCCCATTCACTCTTAATTTTATAAGTAGCTAGTATTTAATGTTCACTATCAGCTTTCAATATCAGTGTCTCTTTGGTGATTTTGTTTATCTGAAGCTTGTTATCCAAGAAAACCCTCAAAAAGAGCTCGCAGGAATGATACTCCTTGAGTGTGTGCATGTTGATAATAGTTACCTGTGCTCTTTGTACACAAAAGTCCCTTTTTCTGAATATGAAACTCTTGAATTATATTTTCTTTTCTTAAGGATATTAAAGTGTCTTTTCATTTTCTTCTAGCATAAAAAGTATTGTTGTCAGAAAGTCTGATGGTAACCTAATTTTTCTTTCCCTTGTAAAATATTTCCTCTTTTTGGCTAGACACCTAAATAATTTTCTCCTGTTTTAAAAAATTTTTCTTCTTCTTAAAGTGCAGTAATTTTACCAGACTATGTCTTGCTGTTCAGGCTCAATTTTTAGGTACATTATGTACACACTTGTGTTCTTTCAATATGTAGGTTCAGACCTTCTATTCTTCTTATTTCAGGACTGTTTCCTTAAATTATAATTTCTAGCATTGGCTCTGTAGCCTTACTTTGGTTTTCTTTCTCAGGGACCCCTATTGCTACATGCAGGATATTCCAGGCTTTTGTTCAATATTTTAATTTTCCCTCAGATTCCTTTTATCTCTCTTTTCTTTTTCCCATTTCTTTTTGATTCTTAAAAATGTTCCTTTTACCTTCTGCTATTCTTAGGGCATTATTTATTATATTGATTTAGTCTTGCATACCTTGCAGTTTTAATTTTTATTTTTGAAATAACATTTTTTTCTCTCCTTTTAATTCCTTCCTGTGAGTTGTCATGTAATTTCTGAAGTTTCATTGTTATTCTTTTGATGATGGTGATGATGATATCATTTAATGTCTTTTAGCTCATTTTGGTTACATCATTTTAGTTCACTAGGTCACAGTTTTTATTTTTTTTTGTGAACGTATCTTTCTGGCATCCCCTTTCACCGACTATAAAGAAGTTATTCTGTACCTTATGCTCTTTGTTCTTATAATAACTTTGCATGGGTTTTGTCCTCAATATTTTTATGACGTTTATTTTCATGTGAATACAATTTTTCTGAACTTTGTGAAGGGAGCCTGATTCAGGATAGCTTTTCCAACTTCACAGAGCTCCCTCTTTGGTTGTTTTTAGGTAGTATTTAAAAATATAGCAGCTGACCTTCTGAGACTTCCTGGCTCTGTTCCCCTACCCATTTTTATAGGGGCCTCTTTCTTTTTGAGCCTTTAATTCCTATTCTACTTATTTCTGATCCCACACCAGCAGTATGGAGACCCTGGGATGGGGATGTCTGGCTGGTCAATTTGGGTGTTTATAGGGCCTGCATTCCTTCAGACTGTACCATAGACCCCTTGCACTCACCCACTAGTGGACTGGAAAGAATGCTTCCAGTTTCAGCTGCTGTTTTCCAATTGCTCCCCACCCGGTGATTTCATGCAGGAAAGATTCCACTACACAAGTCCAGGGGATTTTGAGAGTACGTTTATTAAAGCTGGGAACAGAGAAATAAAGGAAAGGCTTAAGATAGAAGAGGTAAGATCATAGCTACAGGAGTGAGCCTAGGGGGAGCTCTCCTTGGCCCTTTAGAAGATCACAGAGGAAGAAAAAGTGAGCCACACTGGGCTGTGTGGACTCAGGAAACAAGTTACAGAAGCAAAAGGAGGGCCTTTGGAGACAGGTTCAGGGGTTAGCCCGTGACGAACTGCTGCTGCTTGCTGCTCCCCAGGTTGCAAGTCTTGTGGGAACATTTAGAGCTTAAGAGAAAGAAAACAAAGATACACACCTGAGGAAAGAAGGGGGAAGGAGGTTTGGGTGTACTTAAGGGAGAGTCCACACTGGGTCCTTTGTCTTAGGATTTTTAATCTGTTTTCTAAAGGTGGGAATTTTAGGGGACATCTCAGTCAGAATATTCATCAGCTTTCCAGCTGTGTCCTTTGATATGCTGATACATCAAAATGAACTCATAGAGGGACAAGGTTCATTCTCTGGTCAGTTTCACCTTCAAAGAATGTCATCGGAAAGGGACCAGGACCAAGGTGGGTCTGCCCCAGCACAGGCTGGAATGTGTAAACTATTTGTTCCTAAGTGTCCTTGGTTAGGGAAGGTAAGATCTTGCCATTTATTAGCTGGCGGTAAATTGCTTGGACATCTGTTCAGCTATCTGTCTCAGTTTCCCCATTTCATGTGCCAAAGAATTTTCCTAGCTTTTTGCTAACCTGACACAGAAGTGGGGATTATCTGGGAGCCCCTTGCCTCCTTACCCAGGGTTTTTCACTAATAGCCCCCTATTTCTTCCCCCATTCTGAACCCAGGGTACCCTGCTCTTGATGGTGGTGGTACCCCTTCCAGGTTTTTCTCCTGGAATCTGTTCAGACATTGGGTTTCTGAATTCCCAGGCCTCCTCTCCCTCCAGCTCCTGGTCCCAAAAGGCACATACATGTTAAAACTGCCTGTGGATACAATTTATAAAAGAAGGCCAGGCCCCATCTGGGAGTCAAAAAGGTTGAAGAGGGGGAAGGGAAAGGCACTGGTGTGCTCCCCAGAGGGAGAGAATGCCCAGAGTCTTTTGTTTTGAGGGGCTTTATCTCTCTCTTGCAGGTGGGAATCTTAGGGAAGGTCTCAAGGGAGGGTTTCAGCAAAATATACATCAGTTTTCCAGGTGTGCTCTTTCAGGGTCATGGTCTCTACTGTTTGGTCAGTGCCAGGACAACAAGAGGTCTAGTCATTACAGCTGGCCCCTGCATCACTCACCTGGTTTTGCAGCTTTTCTGGGCCTGGAGCCAGAATACAACTGAGGCCTGGATGTTATCTCTAGGGAGACGACCTTCTGTATCTGCTGTAAATTACTCGGCCAGTTTGTTAAGCTATCTGTCTCAGTTTCCCTATTTCACTCGTCCTGGCTTACTGGCCTGTCTCAACAAGTACTCAAAAAGTGTTTAGAAATGCTTCTCAAATCATATATATCATACAATGACATGCAGGCTGTACTAGTGCCCATTCATAAGAGGGTCACAAGAGACCAGTCAACTCACCCTGACATGCAGTGCTGAGAGAGGCTGGGGAATTCACAATATCCACCCATACCATCAGCATCTTTCACCTGCTATAATCATTTTAATTATTTTATTGCAGATTTCATCAGGGAGATAATATGAGGGAGAGCAAAGAGGCAGCCAGGCCTCCTGAGTTATTGTTCAGAGATGGGAGCTCTGTCCCATTAGCCATGGAAATTTGAGGACACACAGAGGTTTTCAGAATCAGTTGTCATCATTGCTCATAAGTTTCGAAGGGCACGTTTAGAAGCAGAAACGTGGTCTGGATAGAAATCACAGTGGCAGGTGGGAGGGAGCAGGAAGGCTATATGTCTGTGGAGAGCAGGGCGCCCTGCACACCTTCATCCTAAAAGTGTAGGGCTGCAGGGGGCGTTCGTAGGTCAAAGTTATTATCTACAGAAAGTGGATTTGCCTGCCTGGCACTGGGCTTCCCCTTCCCCTTAGCTAAGGCCACTTGATTTCCTTCTATAGGCTTGTGTCCTTGGGAAATTTAGGGACACCATGGTCAGAGGCTGTGAACACTAGCACAACCTGACTATTCACCCACACTGAGTGACCCTGGGCACTGATCCACAAACAGGGCTTTGGACTTCCCCAGAGTAGAAACCTCAGCATAAACCAAGTTCTAACTCTGGTTCTGGCTCAGGGTCTTCCGTGAGGTTGTAGTCACGATGTTAGCTGGGGCTGGAGGATCTCTTTCCAAGATGGTTCTTCCACATGGCTGCTGGCATGAGGCCTCGGTGTTGTGCCATATGGACCTCTCCACAGGACTGTTTGAGCATCCTCACAGCAAGGCAGCTGGCTTCCCCCTGGTGAGTGATTTTAGGAAGAATAAGACCGAAGCCGCAGTGTCTTTTAGGACCTAGCCATGGAGATCACACTCTACCATTTCCACTGTATCCTCATGGTTATGGGAGGCCAGGTAGGGGCTTATGTACCAGGAGGTGTGGCTCTTTGGGGGTCATTTTGAAAGCTGGCTACTAAATCAGGTGCCTCTGAAACGCAGCCAGAGTTGAGAATCCTTGCTCCTAGTCCTTCTGGGGTTGAGACCCTGCCTTTGTCATGACCCTCCCAGGGGCATTTCTCTTTTAATAGATGTAAAGCTTTGGGCTCCTGGGGTAACCATCACCCTCAATGCTGTTGGGAGGGTGGAGAGTGGGGGGATCGGGAGGCTTTCAGGTAGACACCACACATCACAACTTATGAAGGGCTTTCACATCCTTTCCTCCCATGATTCTGAAGCAGGCAGGACTTATTAATGTTTATTTTCTTCACGCAATAGCCAGAGTGGTTCCAGTCTTTTTAACTATAATGAATACTTCTGTACATAATTCTTTGTTCTGCCAGCATATTATTCCCAAGGGGTAGGTTCTGTAGGATGAAAATACTTGTTCAAATCTTTTTTTCCCCTGTACAGAGGCCCAAGTATTTCCGTGGGTTTTGTCATTGTTTTTCCATCTCTTTGTGTTTATTTTTAGTGTGTGAATCCAGTGATCACACTCCTGTTCAGAATTGAGCTAAGGCCTCTCAACAGTCATGGAGTAAAGTCCCAAACCCTTCTCATGGTCGATGGGCTGCCACATGATGTGCCCCTCTCGTACCCCAACCCCACTGTGCTCCTTGCTCACTGCATTCAGGCCACACAGGTTAACTTCAGCTCCTGAAACATAACATTCTGTTCCCCTCCTTAAGGCCTTTGCACAAACTCTGCCTCCAAGTCTGACTCAGGAAACTTGAACTTCTCCTTCAGGAATCAGTTTTCAGTCTCTTCTTCACAGGCCTTCCCTGATCCCTCAGGGCACAGACTTCCCCCACAGCACCCTGTCCCTCCCTCAGACCATTTACTACAGTGTGTCCTGGGGCACTCATCTGTGCAATGACTCATTTACCTCCACCTGACTGACCTCTCCATGAGGGCAGAGATCATGTAGTTTTCTCTGCTACCTGGCCCTCAGTTGGCATACAGTAGGTGCTCACTAGGTGCTTACTGCATGACTATGCACAAAAAAACAAGGCCCAGAGACATTACAGACATGCCCAAGGCCACCCAGGTATCCTACCTCCTTGGGGCCCTGATGGCAGATACACTCAATCCAAAATGCACTCCACACCTAGGGTCCATCCTGTCCCCAGAATTACATCCTGTAGAGAGAATTGTGTGCACCAGCTGCTCTAAGCAGGCTCCCCACCAATGGGACAGGCAGATTTTTGTGGCAATCAAGGGGTTACCCACTCACCAGAAAGTGACGGCAGCCTTTGGCTGGGCTCATGTGCTGTGCTGGAGACAGCTCTGATCAAGGTAACCCTGATATTTCCACCTCAGCTTCATTCTGAACATCCGTGTTTCTTGAAATAGCCCTGTGAGTTTCCATTTGCCCCTGGGGATGCTGCCAGGCAGCTTGTCTGCAAAGGAGAGGTGCAATGGCTATGATTATTTAATGATCTCCAAACCACGGGGCTGTTTTTCCTGTAGCCTGTATTCTTGCTGCTCTCAAGAGGTGTCTGGAAGAAGCGAGGGACATCTCAATGACAACTTCCATGAGCCTTCACTGCCCCCAGGCCTGGGGCCAGGTGCTCTGCGCAGCTAGGGTGACAGGTTGAGGATGCTCGGGGACAGAGGAAGAGCAGAAGGGCAGTCAGAGCCCTTATCTTTGATTAACTCTCTCCAGCTCCCAAGTCCCTGTGCTGCACCTAAAATTACCTTTGTTGATGCCACACCTGACCCCAGAAGCAGGCCAGGGTCTAACTCCTCTACTCAACAGGATATGCCCATCCTGGGAGCCACTGCTCACCTTCAGTGCTGCAGAACCTGGCAGCAGATCTCTGTGAGTGCCCAGGTGGAAGGTAAGGCAGACCTCTATGTGACAGACCCACCCTGGAAACACAGACAGATTTCCACTTGGGCCTCATGGCACCTAAGCCCAGAAGAAAGTGCTAACCACCCACCTCAGCATATGTGCACACACACACACTCACACTCACTCAAACTCACATGCACTGTCACACACATACACTCACACACTCATATACCCACTCACACACACACTCACACACTTACACTCACACACACATACTCAGGTTCACTCAGGCTGGATTGCCTTCACCCTGAGCAGCTTGCACTCACCCATGCGAGGGGCACTGCGTTGCCAGGTTACTCCCCAGGACCCCACCAGGACCCCATGTAGGCTCAGATTCTAATCCAAGCAGCTCCCCAATGTCCTGACTGTGACCTGTTCCCTCGGTGGTAGGTTACTTACAATTGTAGATTATTCATGACTCTCCACTGCCCCTTCTGTCTGATCAGCCTTCCCCGCCCTCCACCTCTCTGGGTTGAAATCCCCCTCATCCTCCAGGCTCGAATTCTGCCCCACGAAGCCCGCTCGCACGCTTGCAAATGGAAATGAATGTCTGTCCCCTGAGCACCCATACACTTCGCCTCCACCTCTCGGACTCTTGAGACCGACTTGCTGCTTTCTAATCATGCTCTTCCTGGACATGTCCTAACAACTCTTTCCCCCCAACCACTTCATGCATTTCTCTGATACAAACCTACCTGCTTGCCCTCTGCAGACACACATGCATTGATGGAAATACACTGGCTTTGATGTCCGAAGGGGCTGTTGTTTCCTACTCCCCCCCTTCCCCAGTGCTCCCAAAGCGCTCCCTGGGCCAGGTCCCACGCTGCGCCCTGCGAAGACACGCAGCCCTGCCCTGACTGAGTCTGCCGGCTGGTGGTAGCTAATCCCCAACCTTTCCATTGCCCAATATCAAAGGGCCTTACTGTCCTTATCGACAATATTGAGTTTTATAATAACCACCTCCTCGGTGTTGTAATAATTAAATGGAGTCATGTATATGAAATGTCTAACACTGCACGCTCAGTAAGCACGCGTTTCTCCCATGTTCCTCCTTTAGAGAGAACTCAGAGATTCGAGGGTGTTTTGCCTAAAGAGAGGGGCAAAGGAGGGGAGGAGGGGGGAGGCAGTGAGAGGTCCTCAGGGCTGTCTCATCGCCAGCCCTCCCCCTGCCCCTTCTATTCTCCTATCTGGATTTTCAAAGGCTTGCTGCCTACAGCCTCGGAGAACCAGCTCCAGACAAGGACCCCAGCGCCCCCCATCCTTTCCAGATTATCCTGCATGCAATTCCAGCCACAGAGCCAAGGCTAGGAGCTCTCCCCTGGAATGATGACACATTTAAAAAAGAAAACAGCTTCCGGTGGTTCTCAGGGTCCCCGAAAGCTATTGCTCCCAGGATTCCCACTGAACTTCTGCCCTTCATATTTATGACCCTCTAGTTTCTTTCCGTCCTGGCTTTCCAGACAGCGGTGCAGACAAAAGGACCATTTGTAACAGCTTTTCTGACAGCTGGACATTATTTAATTACAACTTCTGGCCAGCCACACAGTGTGCCAGAGGCTATTTAAAGTTCTAGATGGCAGGAGGAGAAATGGGGAAACTTACAACCCTTGGGGGGCAGGGATGCGGGGAGCCAGGGAGGGGAGCAGTCAGGACAGACCCTCGGACAGACTCTCGGTCCCTTGCTCTGAAGTGGCACCTCTCCGAGCCCTGGCCTTTGGTGTTGGAGTCTCTGTGGGAAAGGTGGACATGAAGTCAGTCCCCTACGGCATATTCTGGGGGGAAGAGTACTGCAGAACCGACAGCACCAAACAGAACAGAATTGTCATTTGTCCAGATTAGCCACCCATATCGCACAGAGCCAGCAACTGAGGCACAGAGAGGAGACAGGACTTGCTCGAAGCCACATTATAACTGGTGCAATTCTGGGGAAGTCATCTAAGCCCCTTGGGCCTTGCGGAGGCCCTTGTATGAGCAAGGGCCCTGCTTAATTTTTCATGCAGCAGCCACACACCTGCCGATGTCATCTTGAAGCACTGAGCTGTGGCAGGTGGCACTCTAGGTGTAAACAGGAGTGTAATCATGGGTGCCAGCGTTTGGTCATCTGGTCAACCCCAGGAGAGTCATTGGTTTTCCATTTAGCTGCTACAGCCACAGTCAACTGAGATAAGGAGAGAGGTCTCCCCCATAATGGGGCAGGGGCTAAGGAAGGCAAGTCTACCGGAGGTTGCTATACCCTGGGGACGGAGGGGCAAGAGGCCAAATATGAATACAAATCACAGTAGCTCCAGGGATCGAAGGCTACTATCAGCACCATTGTTATGATGAGTAACATGTTGCCCTTTTGATATTTCCATGAACTCTATACAATTTACATGATTTTACAGATGAGAAATGGAAGCTCAGAAAAATCAATTATACCCTGAAGCTACCCAGCCACTAGTGGACTAGGATTCAACCCCAATTCTGTCTGATTCTGGAGCCTGTGATCTTTCCACCGGATTGGTGGTTCTCCATCCCCGCTGCACATTGGAAGTCCCCAGTAGGCACTGGAAACATACAAAGGCCCAGGCCTTACTGCAGCCAAAGAAATCACAACCGCTTAAGGTTGAGCACTGGAATCAGTATTTTCTAAGTCATCCTAATGTGTAGCCAGGCTTGAGAGCACCCTGTGGGACTGCAGCCTGCTGGTGAGAGCCCCCACCAGTGTGACATCGGAAGTATGACCACTCCCACTGTCGCCTCCCCATTGCTGCTAAACCATCCCACGTGGTCATAGCAGGGCCCTGCTTGGTGGCCAGGGCTGAGCATCACTCTGCTGAGGTCTGTTGCACCTGGTCTTCTCTGCGGCTCTCCTGGCTGCCCTGTTGACATCATCACCCTCCTGCCTGTAGTCTCAGTTCCTACCACTGTCACCCAGGTGTGCCAACTCTGACCAGGCTGCTCATATCCACAGCCCTTAGCATCCTTACAGGTTGAGATCCTCAGGATGAAAACTCTGGGATGGAGATTAGCATGTAGGAGGTTTATCAGGGCGTGCTCTGGAGAGCAGCACTGCACCTAGGGAAGGGAAGGTCGGGGAGTCAGTCCTTCAGTGATGAAGGGGGATCTAGGTGGCACATCAGGGCACCCACATCAGCCCTGAGCAGTGGGGTGAGTTTATGTGGGAGCCGAGGAAGCATCCTCTCCAGGGAGCTAGAATGACTTTATTAGAGCTCAGCATGGAGCTGCCTTGAACATGGCTTTCATTTACCCCACTCTACAACAGCATTATAACCCTCCTCCCCCCTGGGAGCTTTACTCAAGTCCCCTCCAGGGCTCAGCTGAAAACAATTTAAGGGACTTGGCAGATCAGTGCTCCTCGTTGGTCTTCAGCAGAAGTCTGTGGCTGGCTAGGCTGGGACTGGCACACCCACCCTCTCTCCCAGGGTGGAGCTCTGGGGGTGAGAGGAGCAGCCTCTCCTCCTCCTGTCCACCTGGCTTTCCCAGTGCCTGGGAGTCAGTGACCAGTTCCACCCTGTTCTAGTTCCACCTCAGGAGCCAAGACAGAGTTTCCTGCCCTCACAGGCCTCACAGGGAAATGGGGGAGATAAAAACAGACACTTGCAATGAAATCATCCTGTTGCCATCGCAGTAGCTTGCATGGGGAAGCAGCTGCCTGACCAGGGGAGGAGCGGTCACCTCTATCTGGAAGCAGGGCAGATATGATGGGGAAGAGCGTTCCAGGGAAAGGTCTGAGCAAAGGCTGAGGCCCGAACCTACAGCGTTAGCAAGCAGCAGGTGCTCCCGGAGCCGTACCTGGGTGTTACAGGGCTGGGCTGGGGGACTCGGGAGGAGATTGGAAAGATAGGCAAGGGCGGGAAATGGAGGTCCCTCTACCCGTTCAAAGGAACTTGGAGTTTGCTGCAAAGGTAAAGCCCCCCGACACACACTGAAAAGCTATCTTCAGCAGGGGTTGTCATAATTTTTTTAATGTATGACATAATCAAGGGGAGTTTATGGCTTTTTTTCCCTAATCCATCTCCCACTCCTCGGCCCCATCAGGCACTCACAAAACACACCTCACTTTTGCCTTCTGCTGCTCTGGTTTTTCTCTGTCTCTCTCCTAAATAAACAAACCCACCCTGCTGACCAATTCTCCCCTCGCTTCTGACATGGATGGTTGTCGGGGCTTCTTCACTGACTCACAGGCACAGAGACTGGAGGGGTCCTGGCCCCGCTTTAGGGAGAAAGGCTCTGACACCTGCAGAGAGGAAATGACTTGCCCGAGTACACACAAATCGTCAAGGATGCGGTGGGACCGGCCCAGTTTTTCTCCCACGTATCAGGTCAGCTCATTCTGTTCCTGCTCCGGGAGGAAAAGTCCATCCTAAACAAGACTGAGCAGGTGGGAATCCAGTCTCCCAAGCCCTGCTTCTGAAACCCCTTCTGACTCCGTCTTTTCCTCGCTTCTCTGGTCCTTTCACGCACCCCCAACACACAGAACCTGCCTGTTGCCCGAGACCCCTTCTGCAACCCATGTGCTCTCTCGGAGAAACTTCTCTCCTTTTCTCTATCACCTCTTGTGCCATCAAAACCACGTGGTCTCGTGATCCATCCTTTCCATTACATGAGTGATTTCCAAGGAAAAGTAGAGATTTCACTACACTAAGAACTAGAAGATAATGTCCCCACTCTGCTGCTTCTTCTGACATTGTACAAGCACCTTAATTTCTTCAAGCGTAGCTGAGGTTTATTTTAAACCTCTTTAATTTCCTTTTAGCTCTGATATTCTGGGACTCCAATTTTTCCAGTGGCATGCCGGAGCGTGCTCTTTCCAGCTTAAGAGAGTCTGTTATGCATGTCGCCTCCCTCCCAAGTCCCTTTCTATACTGGTAGCTTGAAATCAGCCATGGTGGGAATGCTTACATGGGGGAAACAGACTGTTAAAATCCAGTCCTTTGGGGGTGGCGGGGGGCTGGTTTACTAGCACCCTCACTGAACCCCTCCCCTCACATCTTAATCAAAAGCAAGTGTCTGCGATCTCACAAAGACACCTAAGAGCAAATGATACCTTAACCCACCAGACAGCGCTTCTGATAGTACAGCAAGCATATGAGGAGGCACACTTAGGGTGGCGCCCCATGGCGTTCTTTGCCCCTTTCATAGCGTTGGTTCATGTTGTTCTCTCCCCCTGCAGAATGGAGTGAATTCTGCACCCCATTCATTCATTCATCTTCAGGTCTCACGATTCTACTACTAATCCTTTACAAGCCAGCTCTACAAAATCTCCAGCCCCCAGTCAAGATTAAGTTCCCCTTCCAACTTAAAGGATACCTATGCAAACACATCTTTCTCCCCATCTGGACAGTAGGTTCCCTGAAAGGAGAACTGTATCTTCTCTTCCCTCCCAAGTGAGGCCGGCACCGTGTCCTGCAGACAGCGGGTGTTCAATAAATATCTGGGTCAGTGAGAACTGCAGCATTTGGCAGATGTGCGCAAGACATGCGAGTCCTTTCCATTATGAACTGTATTTGTCGGGAATAGAGCAGAAGCTGACGAAATGAATTTAAATAATGCAAGCCTCCCCCCTCCCCATTCCTTATTCTTTCATCACCACTCCCAAGCAAAGGGGAGCGGTATCACCAGTTTTATGGGGATCCTTCCAGAAATGGCCTACACATGCACAGGCACGCATGTCTGCGAAGAGAGCTTTTTATTTTGCACAAATGGCAGCACACTGTTCTGTAGCATTTCCTTCTTAACGTGCCCCATGGATAGTTGCATCTCAGCAACCAGATCAGCCTCATTCTTTAAGGCTGGGCGCTGGTCCCTCATATAGAGGGCTCACATTGGATGTGGCCACTTCCCTACTGATGGGCGTGTAAGTTCCTGCCTGTCCTGGGAATCGCCGAGAACGCGGCAAGTATGTCCACGTACCTGCACTTTTGCCCACATGTGCAAGTATATCTGCAGGAAAACAAAACCTAAAAATGGAATTTCCCGATCAAAGAGGAGGCATGCTTTTAACTTTGATGGATATTGCTGCCTTTTCTTCCAAATACATGGAAACCTGAGTGCTCTTATCTCTCTAGCAGCCTTTATCTGCTTCTTTCTTCTTACCCATTGCTCACTTCTACCTTTTCTGGCATGAGAAACCGCCGTTGTTATTTTCACAGTCACTCCATGGAGCACCGGGTGACAGAGCCGACCAGCTCTGTGCTGCCACAGCCTGGCGCTGGGCGAATAGCTCATCCCTCCAATGAGCAAGTGCCTCGGCGTCAGCAGGCGAACCTCTTGACATGATTTCTTTGAGCTCACCCAGTTCGGTGCCTCTGAGCTGCTTCCCATCGTTGCTCACAGATCAATAGTCAAGACAGGGAGGAGACCCAGACATGGTTACCACTCCTCTCAGCCACTCTCTCCAGGGCAAGGAGGAGAGAGACCAATGGGCGCAAATAGCGCTTCCCAAACCTCTCACAGGCGAGGCGCAGGCCCCTTCCATCTCCAAAGTCCCTGCCTTTTTCACACCTTTATTCTCTAAGGTAGTTGCTTGGTTTACTGCCAGATGTCACACTTCAGGAGGCCTAGGGAAGGGGAACATTTGGTGCCATCCAGGTGGGGTAAGCCAGAGGCTCAGGGATTCCTGAATCCTGCCCTCCCTGAGATCCCATCTGCACTGTGGGGATTCAAACTCGGGAGTTATTCGTGAAAAAGAACAGCAAAATTCTTTTCAGAGCTGGGAAAGTCCCCAGTTACTCTGACATAGGACTTCTGTAGCTGGGTATGCCTGAGCACACACACTCACAGACACACAGACACACTCATGCATGCACACTGGGATGTGCCCAATAGTTTCTGATCCTAAGACGGCTGAGTCAGCACAGTGGGCTTGACCTGGCTGTAGGCACAGAAGGGGTACACCAGCATGTTCGAGCCTGTCCTGAGGAGTCCAGGCTGCTTGGCCTCCTTACTGCCTAGTGGCCAGGCGGCAAGGGGGAGACCACACGTGGTGTGAACTCTTCACCCCCAGTGGCCCACCCACTAGCCAAACATGGCCTGATGAGCATCATGGACCCTGAACTGTCAGCTGCCCCATCCCTCTTGGATGTGAGTTAGGAGGGCGGTGAGCAGAGGGTTGGAAATGTTGGCATGGGCATGGCAGGCCTTCTCCTCAGCAATAGCATGGTAAAGGGATCTGGAAGCGTGTCTGATGAGGCACACACTGCTCAATTGGAGTATTTATCATTGCATCCCCAATGCCTGGCATGAAAGAGCCCTTGGAGGACGCAGCCTGGAGGAAAGAAGTCTCAAAGCGGACAGGTGACTTCCTTTACGGGAGGCCATTAAGGAGAGGGAGTGGATGTGCTGTGTGTGTTTCTCAGGCTAATCTTGACCCAGTGGGTCGAAACCACAGAGAGACAGATATCAATTCAACATAAGCCATTGCAAGGGACAGTTTATTCCAAGTGTGGAATCATCTGCTTTGAAAAGTCACAATGTCCCTGTCACTGGAAGCATTCAAATCCAGGGGCAAATGTTCAGGCAGGGATTCAAGGATTAGAGGCCTGCACTAGGTGGCTTTTAAGATTTCACAACCCCTGGGAATGAAAGATTCTGTGCAATGCTCCCTCCTGCCTAGAAAACCATGCTGTAGCTATCAAACACCCTGTTTCCTCAGCACCCACTCGAGCCTGAGAGTGTTCCAGGTGTGTCTGTGGCAGCGAGAGGGGTTGTGCGGCCCACTAGAGAGCTGTTCTTCACCCAGGGACTATCTGCTCTTCAAACAGAGACCTGGAATCTTTTTTTTTTCTTTTTTCTCTCCTCCCTTGGCAAAGCAGGCCCTGGGCTGAGCCGTTAAGCTGCCTGCTGGTTCAGAAGCGCGCTTGCTCCGTCTAGCACAGGGCGGGAGACAGCTGTGGCAGGCATATTGGTTAGATCCCAAATAAATATTTTATCACCGGCCTCTGCAGAGGAGAAGAAATGGGCCTTTCAGAGATGGGCAGGCCGTGGGGCTTCCTATTGGCACTGCCGACTATTTCGAGGAGAAGGGGGACCTGTCATTCACCTGGGTCATCAATCTTGAAGCCCAGACCACTCTGAACCCAGGTCCCCTTGAGTCAGAATTTGACAAATGGCAAAATAAACCCACACGCTCAGATGAATGAGGGGGGCCCCCGGCTATTAAAAAGCCATTGCATCTTCCCACAACTGCACAGACCGCCATCCTCAGCTGCCTGTGTGGGCAAGGCACCCAGGGGGGCACACAGACGGGCACCAGCAGTAATTAGCAGCTCCACCCAGGCACCAACGCCTGGCTTAGTTCCCAACCCCCACGACCCTGTGGGAGGCTGTGCTCCAGGAGTCATGAGGCCCTCAAAACGGAAACAGAATATTCAGACAGCAAAGGCGAAGGCCCATGGGAGAAGGCGGAGAAGACTGGCCATGCCAAGAGACAGTTGCTCACTGGCAGGGACCCCAGAGTGCAAATGGGGAAAAAATAAGAGAGCATGTCCACTGCTATGACGAATGGTCCAGACCTGGTCAATCTGTTCAGTGAGGGGAGGACACTGGGGAAAGCAATGAATCATGCTTATGTGAAAATCTCCAAGTCCTGCCCTAGCTGATTTGGTTTGGTGGTTAGAGTGTTGGCCTTCGAACTGAAGGGTCCGGGGTTCAAATCCAGCCAAGGACACATACCTCGGTTGCAGGCTCGAACCCCGGCCCCGGTCGGGGAATGTGCAGAAGGCAACCAATCAATGTGTCTCTTTCACATTGATGTTCCTCTCTCTCTTCCATTCTCTCTCTTTCTCCCTTCCACTCTCTCTGAAAAGCAATGGAAAAAATACCCTCTGGTGAGTATTAAAAAAATAAAAATAAATAAATAAACCTTCAAGTCCTGCCTCAATTTTGGCCTCATAAAATGGGTATGTGAGTTACCTCCAGAACTATAACATTTCAAAACACAGGCATGAGTCAGACCAGGGAACTGGGCTCAGCAGACTCCCATGCTGACAGCAAGTGCAAGGCCAAACTTGTCCTGTCCCCAAATGAGCTATGAGCCCTGGAGGTTCTGCCTGAGAGAGCATGGACCGCTGCTCCCTGCTCTGCACATTAGCTAGGACTGGGCTCGTGCACCGTGGAAATAATTTTCCTTATCTAATGCAGTTCACCCCACAGGGCCCCACAGAGTCCGCTGGAGCAGGAAGGAGCACAGGCTTCTTGGACATCCTCGGCTTCCAATCAACTCTCCAAAGATGGATACGATGTGATCAGAATCCTTTCTGTCTCTCACCCGCTTCCCTCCCTCTTTACTTACTTGTCTCACTCTGTCTGTCCCTCTTTCTCTGTCTCCCTTTTTTGATCCTTGTGTCTGATTTCCCTCCAGGATATAATATGAGGCCCCCTACAGCTCCCACCCCATTCACTCCATTGACCGTCTGCTATAGGCATGAGGCCACTGGGCAGTGAGAGGGACTTGGACCATTTTAAACTGAATGAATTCTCCCTCTCCCTCTCCCTTTTCCCCTCCCCCTCCCTCCCCCCCCTCCCCCTATCTCTCTCTCTTGGAAAAATACAAGGACCTTCAACTGAAATTTCTGGAAGGCTATCATATTTTCCAGTTCAAGCCCATCATCTCGTTTTAGCTGAGCTCCAGAGAGGGTAAGTGACTAAAGTCACAGCGTAAATCAGTGCAGTTAAGGTGAAGGCTGTTTCAACCCCACGTCAGAGGTTGGTCTGACTGCTCCTCGAGCTGTCAGGGGGAATGCCTGGGAGAGCAAATAGGAGTATCACTGTCAGAGGGCCAGCCCCACAACGTGCAAGAGGACATTCAATCTAGAGTAGCCTGGTTGGGAAATTTGCATCTCTTGATTAGAAGGAAGGAGAGGAAGAGAGACAGGCAGCGGAGAGGGGCCAGAGCAGAGAAGGAAATGCTTTGGAACCTGTTGGATGTCACTGCATGTCCATTATAAGATGTCATTTTGAGGGGTAGAGTGGGGCCATGTAAGAAATCAATGGCAGAACCAAATTAAAATGTAAAAGAGAACTGTGTTTGGCATTCTCAGTGGAAATGGACCTTGTTAAGGGCCCAAGATTGCTCTCTCGGGGAGTCTTGGAAAGACCCTGGAGTGCCTGACCTCAGATTATCAGTGGCCTTGGGGTTGCATAGCTCCACAGACAACCAAGAAAGAGGAGAGCCCCACAAGGCAGACTCACTTCGCCCAGGGAGGTGCCAGACACGCTGAGGGGGGACCAGGGAGGAGCCATCCCAGCCAGGGGCGTCATGCCTCTGCCTCCTTCCCTCCTCCTGCCCATGGGCATTGTCAGCCACGCAACCTAGAAACACCCCCCTGTATCCAAACTGCCACTATGTCCTTTCTTCTCTGTCCACTAGGTTGTCTCAGAGCTGATCCCTCCAGTCTCCGGGCTGCCACTGATGGTTTCACCTCCTCAGTTCCCTCCTCTGCTTTGGCCACAGCCCCCAGCTAGCTCCCCTTCTTGCATCTTTCTGCCCCCAATGTATTCATTCTAGAAGTATCTGTTGAATGTACTTTTCGCCTGTAGAGCCTCAGACTGCCGGAGAACCAAGCAGGGGCGGGACTAGGCTAGGTGAGTGACGTGGCCCCGAGGCAGGATTGAGGCGGTGCTCACACTCGGCTCACACAATCTCAAGGTCAGCCTGAGAGTGAGGGCCTCTTGAAACGATGCTTCCCCCTCGTAATCACCCCGAAGCCCGTGTGAATAAGAGGGAGGGGTGTCTCCCTCTGCAGAGCTGGCCTGCTAGGAAGAGATGGGCAGGAATCAAATAATCCAAATAAACTGGACCGGCCCTGGGAGGGAATGGGCCAGGGTGCTGGGTACAGCAGCGGGGCTGACCCATTTTGGGGCGAGGGCAATGGAGGGCTGCGCTGAGGAATGACATTTGGGCTGAGCGATGAAGAGCAGGTTGGATCTAATGAGGTGAAGGCTGGGAAGGGGTGGGTCAAGGGCTGAGGGCAGAAGGAACAGCAGGTAAAAATCTGCAGCAGAAAGGCATAGATATGTATGAAGAACCAAACAAAGGAGTGAACGGAGCACAAGATGAAGTTGGGGAGGGAAAATGGGGCCAGACAAGGCTTTAGTTGGCCAAAAAGTGATACAGAGTCTGTCCCAGAGGCTACCAGGGCAGCCCTGGTGAGAAAAGGGTGGGGAGGGTGTCTCTAGCCAGAGTGGCAGCTATGGGGTGAGGGAGATAGGGGGGCAGCTTGAAGAGATATTTAAGAGGTAAAATTGACTGGCTTCACGCTGCAATCAGGATCGAGGGCATTTAAGAAGGCTTGTTGATCGATCCATGGTTGCTCATTGGCGCTAATGGGTTTAATCAAGGGAACAGATCTCAATAAAAACAAATGATTAGTCTTTATAATAGAAGTGTCAATGGGCATTTAATGACTAAATTTGCTAATCATCTTCTCGTCTTGGGTGAGAATATTAGGGATCTTAACCCTGAGACAGAGCTCTTGATTTGGGGGCTCTTTCCCACTCCACTTGGAAACACAGCATGGCATTCCCAGGGGACAGCATGGCATTTCCCAATTGTATGCCTCCTATGTTTCTACCTCCAGGAAACCCTGGCCACCAACCCCAGTCTCAGAAAACTCAAGTGCCTTTAAAGCATGGGGACAGAAGCATGTCACAGGAACAAGTAAGAATAAAGAGCAACTTGCCCATAGCACCTCATCTGACACCTGCTGAAGGCAGCAGGGGACAAGGGGCTCCTTACACACTCCCCTCACCTCCATTAGCCCTTAGCTGCCTTGCAGCCCCAGGTCCCTCGCAGAGCCCTAGGTCTTGACCTTCTGCTTGTCACACAGAGCCCAGTTTTTGCATCTGAATTCATGGTTCCTTTCAGCTCCCTGGGCTTGGACCTATCACAGGACACCGCCTTCTCTCCCTCTTTGCATTACTCCTCTCGTTCCCAGAAGTAGCAAAGCTAATCCAGGCCGCCTTCCTCTAAGCCTACGCTAGCCTATGCCCACCCCAGACATCTGGCCCACATCCAGCCCGGAGACCACAGGGAAACCAGAACCATTGCCCCATCGAATGGCTGTTTCATCACTTTGGCCTTATTGAGACAAGGATTTTAATTCTGATCCTCCCTCTTCCTCCCTCTCTGACCTTGGGCAAATGTTCTGACCTCTGCCGGCCTACCTCTCTGTAAAGGAAGGTAATGGCAACCTCAGAGACCGCTGTGGTGGGGAAATGCCTAGCACAGTGCCCTGCCCATAGGAGGTGCTCATTAAGTGAGTTCTCCCTTCCCCCTTCCTCTCTGCAGTCACCACGAGTCACGGGAAGGCAGACCGGGATCATCACCCGTGGCCCTGGGTTAGCCACAAGCACTCCATGTCCCACAAAGGCTGTGGGGTCTGTGCCCTGCAGACATGAACTCCTCACCCTTTCTTTTCAGCTAGGGAGTTAAAGCAATAGACCATGGGGAGCTGAAATGTGGCCCAAACCAGGCTTGGGCTGGAGGAGTCCAAGACAACAAGTGGGAGAAGCCAGAGCCTGAATGCAGCTTAGAGTGTTGTATGTGTTTCGTTGAACCTCACGGGCTTGTTCAAGCCCTGCCCACACCACCTTGGGCAGCCACTCATGATTGTGACCTTCTATCTCTACCACACCCTAGATTGGTGAAGCCTTTTTACTTGTGTCTCATTCGACCTGCACAGTGATGCTATAGTGAAGGTGGGTGTCATTGTCCCATTTCACAGATGAGGAAACTGAGGCTCACAGCAGTCAAGAGACTTGCTCAAAGTCACACGATGAGTCTATGGTAAAGCCAGTCCTCGGACCTGAGGCAGCAAATGCCAAGGCCTATCCCCTCCTCTTCCTCCTTCTGCGCCCCCTCCCCCTTACCCTTCCTCTTTCCTCCTGCCCCCTTCCTCCTTCCCCCCCTCTTATTTTTTTCCTACTGCCTCCTGGTTCATAAACTATTGACTCAGAATAAAACCAGTCTGTCCGCTGGCTCTCTGATACCCACCGAAGCAGCTAGAGGCGCAGGTTAGCTCCAGGCCTAGAAGAACGCAGAGTCCCTTCCTCTCCTTCCCTATCAGCTTCTCTCCCTCCAAACTCAGCCCAGTGGGAAGCCTCACATGGCCACTGAGGGGGACCTTTGAAAACTCTCATCCAATTAGCATTCTAATTGACATCAGATCAACATAATCACAGGCCAACTCTGGAAGTCTGGCCCAGCTGCACTGATAATTCATTTGGCAACTCACAATTAGAGAGGCTCTTTTTTAACTACTTCAGAGATTTTCTGATCATTTGAGGACAAGTGATAACAATCATACAATCTAAACTCTAAACAACAGGGTGGTAAATTGCTGTTCTAATGACGGTTCTGAGGATTGATGTGAGGACCACACGTGAGAGCCCAGGCCAGTTGGCCACCCTGGAAGCAGCCTGTATGCATTGTGGTGTGTAGTGTCGACTTGACAGTGACCATTCATTCATTCATTCACTCACTCATTTTTTCATGTGTTCTTTCACCTATTCTAATGTTATTCGTGCTTTCAGTTTTTTCGTGCATTTGTTGACTTGTCCTTCATTCATTTATTCGCTCTCCTGCTCTTTCATTTATTCACACCCACATCCATTCAAAAAAACAAATATTTAATGAACATCTCTGTGCCAGACACAGTTCCTATAAGTATCCGCTGGCATCCACTTCAATCCTAGACATCACTGGCTGGATGCAAAGGAAGCTGCTGCCCTTGCAGAGTTTGCAACCCCCCCCCCCCCCCCAGACCAAGAAGAGCTGCAAAGGGAAAAGGAATATGCTGGACACTTGTACCTGCTCCAAGAAGATGGCGCAGGAAGACAGGCATGGAGCAAGGGAGGGGTGTCCAGAGGGCAACCCACTCAGGGAAGGGTCTCGACAAAGGCAAGGGTCCAAGATTGGCACAAGGAGCAAGCAATGGAGGGAGGACACACACAAAAGCCCATGACTAGGACAAGCACTGCGACCACAGCCTGATCGGATGGGGACGTGCTAGGAGGCTGGCGGTGAGTCAGAGGCACAGGGAGCTGCTGGTACTTACTCAGGGGTCTTGAGTCCCAGGTGAGTATGTCGCTCAAAAACAGTAGTTCTCAAACCCTGACCAGCAGAGAAATGTGTTACTGAGCTAACCTGGATCGTCGATTTTTTTTCTCAACTTAGAGAGGAAAATAATAAACTAGAGGATAGAGTTCTGTCAATTAATATTTTCATATCTCATACATGTTTCTAGACTATTAGTGTCTCTTACTCACCTAGACCAGGGTCTGGTATGAGAGGGTATTCAAGTAAGCATGAATTATGTGTTCATTGTTTTGAGTTGCATGGTCCAGAGCTCCGTGGTCTCTGGGTGCTGTGGCCCCTCATCACTTTTGCCTAGAGCAGCCGGCTCTGAAATTCATTGCTTAGACCCCTCATTACTGACTGTCTCAGATGGGTACAGCTCCTCAGCTCTGCCTTGTGACAGGTCCATGTCATCATCTTTGAAGCTGACCCTGAGGCTGGCCATTTGCCAGTGTGTCTGTCCATCAACAGTGGTTGGGAACTATGAAGTCCGTCCTTGTAACTACACTGAAGAGAGAGGGCTCCACTGAGTGGTGCTGGAGTGAACTGCCCTGAGCTGCTTTGGACGGTGCCGGCTGGGCTGAACTGGATGCACTAGGGAGGCCTGGACAAGTGGAAACTGGGCTGAGCTGAACGGAGGCAAACCATGCTAGAACAGAAAAGCATGACCAGGAGGCCACCCAAACTGGAGGCGACCTGGATCCTGGAGGACCAATTGCTCATGAAACCTGACAGTTACATCCTAAGGCTCTGCAGCTAAGGCTCTGTGGCCCCTACCCCAGCCTCCAGGAATAAGCCAATTAGCCCAGCTCCCTCTGCCACCTCCTCAACCAAGATTCATCTTTTATCAGAGCTTCAGAAAATGCCTCCACCTGCTGCAAACTTTCATCCCCCTAGCCACAGTGCCGTTTGATCTGGATGAGTTAATTGGTGGAGGGATGGGGGAATAAGAGGATGGGGGTCCAGCGACTATGGCTGAGAGAAGGTTGATGCTCTTTTGGGGCATCTCTACCACTCTCCCCAATTCTGGCCGAACTCCTGACATCAGTTTGAAGATAAGTGTTAGGGTTAGCCTTGGAGTTTGCTCAGACAAGGTGTTAAGTTCCATCCCTAGTCCCTCCCAAATGGGGGGAGGGCGGGTGACTACGTAAGGCACCTGGGTCCTTGAGGCCACTTCAGTGTCTGTGCTGATGCCTCACTGCAGACACCTCTCACCTTGATTCAGGCCCCCGTGCCCTGAATGCTAGGGCTGACGACTTCTGGAAGTTTTAGGACCAGTATATTCTATACATGCTGTCTTCCCTGGGCTCTTTGAGCAGTCTCAGGCATTTCTCTGTTCTCTCTCATGTGTCACTCTGTTTATCCCCTCCTGTGGCTTTCCCACCTTTCTGCCATCCCACTGGGACATCAGGAAGGATTGTTCTGCAAAGATTAAATTGGTGCTCTATAGTTTCTGAGTTTTTCCAGTCCCCTGCAACCCATCCATCCATCCATCCATCCATCCATCCATCCATCCATCCATTTGTCTGTTTATTTACTTATTGCCAGTTTTCATCCAAGGCTTAGAGGATAGAGGCATTGTTACTCTGGCGAAGGGAGGGGAGAAAGGGCGGTTGTTATTATAAGTGTGTTGTCAAGCATCTAATAAGTACTAAATGATTTTTGTAATTGAGTGTTCTACGCTACCATTATTTTACATTTGGCTTGTTCTTGTAAGTTCATGTTCACGTTTATCCCACATTTTAAATATGAGCAAACTGAGGCTCTCATACCTAAGAAGTGCCATAGCCACATTCAGACCCCGATCCGGCTTCTTTTCCTTACACTGCACTGACAGTCCTGCCCTCCTTACCACCCGTCACCTACGACCACAACCCAGAGATGGGCCCAGGTGCTCCTGTTACCTGGTGTTCCCACCAGTATACCACACTGGTGTGGCATTTACTGGGGAATGAAAATTAGTCAAAACAGAATGGGAAAGCTACAAAGGAGACAAAAGTTGGTCATTGAATTAAGTCTTTCTTTTTCTTTTTTAGCATAATTCAGCCAAATTGATTTATGTGCAGGGGCCCAGCCAGTGACTTCTGCATGTTAAACCCTGCCCAGGATCTGAGCAAGAAAGGAAGATCTTGGGAAGCCATTCCCGCGGGCTGCCACTGCACATGTTACTGTTCGCATACGGGGTAGAAGTCACAGATCTTGAACTCTGTTGAGATCTGGGTTTGGCCCTACCTGCCTTCTCACCCTGAACAGGGAGGATTTGGAAGTGAAATCATTATGCTGACATCAGATGCAATCAGAAACTTTCTGATGAACTGTGCCCTGGCCTGGCATTTGATCCAATGCCTACTCTGACCTGGCTGTAGACTGTAGGTCTACCAGGCCTACCACCGGCTACCAGGCCAAGCCCATCCCAACTTAGCTCCCAGGATTCCTCGGGCTTGCTTGGCCTGCAGGTCCTGATGCTTCTGCATTAAATCCATTTAGAGTAAACCATTTATCTGATCTAGTAGGCCAGGCAGACTGTCCTACTGTGTTTGTCTTCTCTAGCCGGCCCACCTCCTTAACGACAGAAAGAAAAGAGCACAGGAGGCTGGCCCTCTGATCCGGTTTTCCATACTTCACCCAGCTAGTCTACAATCAGTTTTTCCATAGGGCAAGTCAGAAGTCGTTTCTTTCTATTTGTGCATTTACAAAGAAGTGAGAACTTGTTGTGGATACTATCTGGAGCTAGATCATGGCCTGGCTGAGACAGGGAGTGATGATATGGGATAAATAGGTCCAGAATCGAGTCACAACCTAGGCTTTAAGCAAGATGGGAGCAAGGCCAGGTTGAATTGCTGGGATCCTAGGGAAGCCGCTGGTTTGGAGAAAGAGCTGAAGTAAATAGAGAATATTTAGCAAAAAATTCAAATTATTTCTCTAATTGGACTATTTCACTACTAAATTTATTGTGTTAATTTTTGATCAATGTGCCTGGGGCCCATTAAAAAAGACTTTTGCTTTTTTCTCTCCTCACATAAAGAAAATATAAAGTTGAGAATTTTAGAATTGGACCTATATTTGCCCAGAGCGATGCATCCTGGGAGTATCACCAGGCTGTTTCTGAAGTTGAGAAGAAAATATAACACTTGGAGAGAATCTTAAATGATCAGGGCTGTTAGCCAAACAGATCAAGGATGCCACACAGTTAATAATAACAAGCGGTTGTCATTATTTGAGTGCCTGCTGGCTCCAGCACAACTCTGAGAGATTTAGCATAAAATAACAGTTATTAGATCAGCTACTGGAATCAAGCTGCCTGGGTTCAAATCCCAGCTCAGCCACTTTTTACTGAGTGACCTTGGGCACTGAGTTACTGGCCTTTCTCTAAGCTGACTTCCTCATGGAACTTTTGGTCCAGTGCCCAGAGTATATAGCAAGTGCTCAGTAAGTGTCAGCCGTTGTCATTACTGTTTTGTTCCCATCTGCTGCAGTGCATTGTACAAGTGAGAAAACTGGGACTCAGAGAAATTAACTAACTGGATCACACGGCTGGAAATGGCAGAGCTGAGAAGCCAGTTTCCCCAGACCTCGAACCCAGGTCTGTCAGACTCAAAACCCAGTGTTGTTTCAATAACATTTCACTTTCCCCTCTCCCTTTTCTATTTGAGAGTGTTTATGGGCCAGAATATTAGTCTATTACCACCTTCAATTTTTCGGCATCTCATGCAAATGCAGTTTCGGAAGCAGCCCTTTGATCTTCCAGAATGCTCTAGGCTCTCATTATACGTGTAAATTATTTAAGAGTAGGAACATACATTCCACATCTTTATAGATTCCAAAGTCTCAGCACAGTGCCCTTCCCATAACAGGAGTCAGAAAATAATCAGCAAATGCTTGCATAGCCCTTACAACGCATCAGCCACTGTCTAAGTGTTTTACAGATATTTACCCAAGTAATTTTTACACAACCCTCTGAGGAGACTACTGGTTTATTCCAACTTCTAAATGAGGAAACTGAAGCATAAAAAGGTAAAGAAGTTGAAGAGGGTCCTGGCCAGTTTGGCTTAGTGGTTCGAGCATTGGCCCGTGGACCAAAAGGTCTTGGGTTCAATTCCCAGTCAAGGGCACTTACCTTGGTTGCAGGTTCTCCCAGCACCGGATCAGGGCACTTGCAGGAGGCAACCAATCGACGTGTCTCTCTCACATCGATGTTTCTCCCTCTCCCCATCCCTCCCTCTCTCCTCCACTTCCACTCTCTAAAAAAAAAAAAAAAAAAAATCAATGGGAAAAAATATCCTTGGGTGAGAATTAACAAAAAAAGAAAAAATTGAAAAAAGACACACAGCCAATAAGAGATAGAATCAGGATCGAAGTCTGTACTGGGCTATGTTCTGTGGTTAACAAAAGGAAGAATAGTCAGAACTCGACCTTGAGGAAAATTCAATCTCCTACAGATAAAGACTCGGCCCAGACACTATTATTTATAATTTATGCCCCACCCACATTGCAAAAGGAATGTTAACAGATGACCTTGAAAGACCTAAAAATATACATCAGACACAGCACCCTAATGGTCCCATCTCACCGAGTCTGTGGGCCAATGCACAAGTGCATGCTCCTTCTGGAATGCCCGTCCACCTAGAAAACTCCCAGCCACCCATCGAGCTTTCCCTACTTGTATCAACTGTACCACAGGATTTTAATCCATAGGAGTGACTGAGTGATGACACTGCGAATCTAATGCCATTGAAAGATGATTTTTATTACTTACACTTCCTAAGAGGAGGGGCAGGCCATGTCATGCACCGCGACAGGGGAAAGTGCCAGGTTTAATCAGGGGGCAGAAGGAGGTGAGGAGAATGCATGGCCCACAGCCTGGGCTCTGTGTTTCAGGGGAAAGGCAAGGCAAGGGCAACAGCTTAGCACTGGCCCTATTATGACATTCTATTTGCGTTTATTCCCATATCTGCCTCTGGAGGGCAAAGGTCATGTTGTATCCATCATTCCAATCCCAGTGTCTCGCATGGTCCCTGGTACATACTATGTGCTTAAGAAACACTTGATGATTGAATGATTTGAGAAAACTTCCATCACTTCCTGCCTATTTATTTGCAGTCACTCTTAGTTCCCAGCTCTTGTTCCAGGGAACCACTAAGCACCCCCGTTTTCCCCTCCATCACTTAAATGCTTCCCTGCCCAACCTCGACAACTCAGGCTGTTGAGGTCTTTTCAACAAGAACCTCTCTTTGCTTTTTATGGAAGTCAGTACAGAAGAATAAAATTTGTTTTAATTTAGGTGGTGACTTGGCAAAGCTGCAGCTTTGCCCTAACCTGGAAACACCAAGAGGCAAACACAGTCAGGCCACAAGCCTCTGTAAGTCATGGTTATTCTCTGAGGATGCCCTCTTTCTGATTGCCCTGCCACAACCCTGCTAGGCTTGGGCCAGTCACCTCCTCTCTCTGGGGCTCAGCTTCTTCACCCAGGTGATTGCCAAGGTTTCCATCAGCTTTAGTCTTTCAAGACTCTTTAATGGAAGTGAAAAGGGCCCTGCCCTGGCTGGTGTGGCTCAGTTAGTTGAGCACCATCCCACGTACCAGGAGGTCACCGATTTAATTCCCTGTCAGGGCTCCTGCCCAGGTTTCAGGCTCAACCTCCAGCAGGGGGAGTGCAAGAGGCAGCCGATAGATGTTTCTCTCACATCAATGTTTCTCTCTCCCACTCCCTTCCTCTCTCTCTAAAATCAATAAAAACATATATAAAAGAAAAGGGCCCACACATGATGATGAAGGTTGTTTTCCTTTTCAACACCCCTTCTTGTTCAAAGGTCAGCAAATCCCACGCCCACCTGAGAGGTCATTTTCACCTACCCAGGTACCTATGGACACTTCCTCCAGATGAGGCCTTTCACTGGGGAATAAAATACTCTTAGACCCATTGTAGATTTTTTCTGTGTCTAAAACCTTTTTTTCTGGGCATGAGAAAGAGCCTTGTTTTAACTAAAGCAACATGTGCAGCTGCACATAAGTAAATTACCATTGAACACAAAGATCCGATCAACCCAACTAGACAACTGAAGGGGAAGAGGTGTGACCTTCTTAAATGTAAATGAAAAAGTGATTCCTTCTGACAGGGTCGTGGGAATGGAGGTGGGAAGCTATGTGACTACTTACTTTCTTTCCAAATCTTTGCAGTCTATATAGAGTTTATTAATGTGATAAGACACCCATATCCTGCTAAGGGTGCTGAGACTGGGAACCAGAGAACTTATAGGCTCTACCTGAGTCCATTTAGGAACTCGGGGTGAGCCCTACATGGTGATTGATGCTGGGGTCTGCAGCCAAGTTCCAGACTGGACCTCTGAGCTGCTTTACCTACAACTCCCAGGTAGAGACAGCAGAGCCAGAGGAGAATCTAAATCTTAATACAAGCGGTCGAAAAGGAGATCTAAGGGTAAGGCAAGACCATCAGATGGAAGAAAAGGCTGAGGTTAAAAATGAGTTTAGTCATGGAGCCCCTTACACAATGTGGGCTCTCAGATTTAGCCCCCAGCCCCAGCCTACTCTCAGCTCTCCCAGCAGACTTGGGGCTTGCAAGAAGATTGACCTAGAAGAAGTCAAGCATAGAGCCCCAAAATGAAAGAGTGCAAAGATCCTCCAAGAGCATTCCTAGACAACAGCCCTCTTGCTCTGTGGACTAAGATGGCCCAGGAGAAAATCAGAGTCAGAGAAGAGAATCAGTTCACTCAGAATCTTCTTGGTCAGTCATGTCATTAGAAGCTATCAGAAGCTCCCAGAAAGGTCACTCTACAGAAAAGGGAGCTCCCATAACTCAATTTCCTCTCGTTACATTGTGAGCTTCATTTTCTCTCACTCTCACCTCCTTTCTATCTCTTCGCCAGGCCTGCCAAGTCCTGTTTATTAAAAGTGTTGTGTCCAATTTACCGGGCTTTTAATTAAGCTGTCAAGTTGAAATGGGATTGTCTCCTGGGAAGCGAACAAAGATTTTTATGGTCATTTAATTTTTGCTTAGGATTTAAAATCTTTCTTCTGGCATGCTTAAAATTATTAATGAGATCCAGGAATTCTTGCCCATTTGTGTGCATTACAAGACATAAATCATTAAGCTCAATTAGGGGCAAGGGAAACTTGTGAAGTTAGAGTTGGAGGTTGTGTTCAATCACGTCTCTCCAAAGCAGCCAAGTGATAGAGGTGCGGCTGGTCATCAGGGAGGGGAACAGAAGAACAGGAGGGGAGATGATGGATGGCAGAGTTAGGGAGGAGATCATGGAGACAAGGGGAGGAATGGTAGGACGGAACATTGGCCAAGGGGTCAAAGAATGGAGCTCAGGGGGAAGGTCAGGGAGGGAAGAAGGGAAGAGAGGAGTTTGGGAGGTGGATTACAGGAGGTGAGGCAGTGCTCACCAATAGTTCTGATTCTCCTCTTCTTCCAAGCACAAGGGGGAATTATATCTCCCTGACTCCATGAAGTTGGGCATGACTATGTGACTTCCTTTGGCCAATTAAATAAGGGCAGAAGTGACATGTGTCTCGTCTGGGTAGAAGCACTTAAAAGCTCGCATGCAATTCCCCTTGTTTCCTTGTCTGGTAGAGTGTTGAGATGGTTGTCATTCACGTAGTTAGCTCTCTGTCTGCCTGGGCCCCTGAATGACTAGGCTGATTAGAACCCTCTCGTGACCTGCTTTTAGATGGTAGAGTAAATGAGAAATGAGTAAACTCGTGTTGGTTTAAGCCACTGAGATTTTGAAAGTGTTTGTCAATTTACAATGCATAGCTCATCCTATTGCAACTGATACAGGTGAGCTGAAAGCAGAGATGCCGGTTTGCAATAGGGAGAGGCTGGGGAGGGGGAGGCCAGGTAGCAACCTGAAGGGATGAATGTGGGGGACCGATGGGAAGCAAGATCTGAACAACTTGAATTCTCAACCCTGAGACAGTGGTTTTCATAGAGTAGTCCTGTGGAAGGGAATTAAATGGAAATGAATGGAAGTTCTCTTTAAAGTCTTAATTGTATGCTATTTGCATAGTTCTAAGCAGATGCTAGGTCCTTCTCAGCAAAAAGACTCCAGTTTCTCCCCAAAGACAGACTTCTGACTCCCCAAACCCCCCATTATAAGGCATATTTTAGGAGCTGAGTAGAGTTGACAAGGTCCCCAATACTCACAAACCCCTCCACTCCAGCCTACTTTCAGCCTCTGCACTTCTCCTGCTTTTTATCTCCCTCCCCTCAATTCCTCTCCTGCTGCCTTCTGAGCTCACTTCCTCTTACTTGATCTCCCAAGACCAGAAGGTTGGTCACAAGATTGTTCAAATGCTTCAAACTTTAGGTCCAGGAAGACCCCCAGGTCTGCTATTTCCCTGTAATGAGATCTTAGACAAGACCACACAGGTAGAGCAAGGAACACAGTGCTTGGCACACAAGGGCCTTGGCATCTGTTAGCTCCCACCCTCCTTCTGGAAGGTACCCCTCAGGTCATTTCCATATATCCTACTCCAGAAACCTCCTGTCAAGATGGCTTTGCAGTTAGAGAAAAAGAGAGAGATTGGTGGAAACACCAAACTCAGCTTCAACCCAGACAAACTTCTGCACGGTCAAGAGAGAAATTAACAATGTGTAGAGTCCAGAACAGACTTCTGGTCCAGACCTTGCAGACACATGTCTAAGGGAACTCAGGTCTGCTTATTTTCCTGGGCTTTCTGTTCATGCCTTTTCCCTATCAGAAATTCCAGGAAGCTGGGAAGGGGGCCCATATCATGAGATGTGAAAGAAAAGAGTCACAAAAATGTGATCACACTAGGAAGAAGAGTTGCTTCTCAGTCTCTATTGGGGCCCTGGCACTGTGCCTGCACATGACGGCCAACGTGAATTGGGGGAACAAGTTGAACTGGGATCCAGATAAGGTAGATTTTCTCATCTTAATGCCACCTAGGCATGGAAAGGTGAAGAGGGGTGGGGGTGTAACCTCTCAGGAGTGTAAGGATAAGCCTTTCACCTCATTGCTGCCCTTCCTTCATCCGGTGTGCCTCTGGCTGACCTCAAGTTCAGGGGCCTTGGGTGAGTGATGTCCTGAGGCTTGAGTGAATAGGCTGTCACAGATGCTTTGTTTGAAGGGAGCAGATTCCCAGCAGTGCCTGCTTAGCCAGAGGGGGTTTTATTATGCAGATCCCAGGAATAGGACATAGAGAAGAACCTCACAAAGGAGAGGATCTCACACCCAAAAAGCCATCAGAAATCACACCACCTCTGCCCACCTGGCTTCCTCCTAGCCCACCTAATCTCTCGTCTCTGTCCATCTATGTGTATGTCTCTCTCCCACCTTCCTGTCTCTCCTCCACTGAGTGCACAATGGGAAATGTTCACCCATAGCAGCGTCCAAATCTTGGATTGCGTTAACTGACTCTATTTTATATTCATTTATTTGTCCATTCAACAAATATACATTAAGCACCTACTATCTCCCAGGCACTGTTCTAGATGTTGGGGTTGTATCAGTGAACAAACTAGACAAAGATGACTAATCTCATGGGGCTTATATTCTACTGTGGGAGGGGAGGTAAACTGAATAATAAACATGACATACAGGTAACTTACATGGTATGTTAGAAGATGATTACGCCAAGAAGGAAACAAAATCATAGGGTAAGGTCAGGAACCCAAGGAGAGAGCAGACAGAGGCGTCGTCCTGTGCCTCCTCCACGGCCCGCACTGTTCCCACCGTCATGGAAAACTTCCCAGTCTAAGATTTCTCTTTTTACTGTGATCTTCATCGAGAAGGTCATTTTTTGACAAGTATAAATCACTGTGACTCAAAAAAAAAAAAAAAAGATCTGATTAAAGAGAGATTTAAAAATAAGGTATAGTGAATTAGTAAATTATTCACAATAAAACCGGATCTCAATCAATACAAAGAGTAAAATGAAAGCATTAAGGAGCTGGGACGAGGACAGTGCCTGATGGGGCGCCTCAGCTAGACCCCGAGACGTGCCCTGAGCTTGGCCACTGTACTGACTGGATGCCAAGGGGATAATGGGAGGATGGTCAGCTCTTTTCTTCAGGGCTCCAAGGGCTGTCCTTTGGTCTCTGCCCTGACTTAGACCCCCAGGTCCAGCTCTAGTCAAAATAGAAAATGGGTCCAATGTGCCTGAGATGCGCCTGTAGCCCCAGTCTCCCTTTCCCCGCATGTGCACATCTTTCCTCCAGTTTCCTTCTCCTCCCTCCACCCCTGTTGTCTCTTACCTTTAGGCAGCCTCATGTTTTCATCCATTTTACATCCACTAACATTTACTGAGCACCTACTCTGTGCCAGGCCCCACGCCAAGCACGGGGAACACAGAGCAGTGTGACATGGGCCCCCCCAAGCAGCTCGAATTCTAAGATAGACAAACGAATACGTGTCCACAAGTGGCCAGGATTAGTGCTGTGACAGGGATCATGCAAAGTGCTAGGTGAGCACTGTGGGTAGAGAAACCACCGTCCACAGAAATTTGTCAATGGACATGGTCCCCGACTCTGCCCTCTCCGAGGCTGGGAACCCCCTCTGGTTACCCCTGAGTTAGCATGCACCTTCCTTCATTCCACTTTGCATTGTTAATTGTGCATTTTAATTGTGCATTTTCTCAGCTGGCCTCTCCAGAAGGTGAGCCCTCAAGGCAGGACCTGTGCTTCCTTAATAGTCCTTGTGTCCCTAGCCCAGAGCACAGAGTGATGACTTAGGATATTTTACAGGTTCCTGTGCTCCATGACGTGTATGCTGGGCCTGGAAAGATGAGTCAGAGTTCAAAAGGTGGGAGAGGGAAGAATAAACTCTCTCACGCTGAGCTATCAGGACTTGCTGAGCCTTCATCCTCATGCTCAGCTAATCAGGATGAGAGCCACAAATCAGCCAAAGGAATAAACCACTAATGGTGGAATTTCAGGCACTGGAGGAGCAGAGAAGTATGGTAGGTGACCTTCCCAATGTCTGCCCCCGTCATTGAAGTTCCCTCTAATATATATCTTCAGCATCATGTGAGATTGTTAGAGAGATGGCCTAATCGTGTCCCTGTGATGAGAAATGCCACCATTCTTCCACCTTAGCCCCAGATGTGTGGTCCAAGGCCAGCCTTAGACACACAAATATCTATAAACTGTTTGGGGGCAGCAAGGCAATGAGGTAAAGCACAGAATGTATGAGCTTTGAAGTCACAAAGACCTGGATTCGAGCCCAGCACTGCTACTTTCCAGCTATGAGGTCCTGGGAAAGTCACTTAATTTCTTTGAGACCCAATTTCCTACATCTATAGAACAGAGAAAATAATCGTAGCACCTACTTCATGGGCTTTTGTAAACACTGAATGAGACAACGTGAAGATGTGTGCCTAGTACATAGTAGAAGCTCAAGAAATGTCAACTGTTGAGCCCTCTTTCTGTTGTATCAATGCCAGTTTCAGAGCCATAATTCTTGAAACTATTTTCTGTTCAGCAGAAACCAGGGGTGCACCTACTCCTGGATGATGAATGAGAAGTAGGACTAAGTATCCTGAGCTTCTTCCAAGCCCTGAATCAGTGACTTACTGTGCAGCCTGGGCCAAGGCACCACCCCTCTCTGGGCCTCTATCTTTATTTGTAAAATGAGGGAATTGGACTAGATGACATTTACATTCCTTCTAATCGCAAATTGCAAGTTTCTCTGGTTATGAAGGGATCTGCTTATGTGGGGAAATCTGCTGGTCTCCTCCAATTGGTTGCAAAATGAAAAACAAAAGCCTGAAAGTAATTCAAAAGTTCTACCGATTCCATTCACAACTTCCCTGGCCTTGGTTGGGCACACCGCAAGTGAATCAGGCCTCACTTGCTTATTTGCAGTTTAATCATCACCACCGCCGCCCAATGTTCCCATTCTATAAATTTTGGAACTGAAATTTGGGGAGAGAAAACACATTGGTCAAGATCCCACAGCTACTAAGTGTTAAAGCCAGTGCTTTTTCCTCCAAATGACTGGACTCTGATGAGGAAAGCTCAGGCACCATTACCTTCACCCGCATCACCACTCACCCAGCCCGTCCAACTCCAGACCCTGGCTCAGAGCTGCAAACAATCCAGGGTCTTTCTCATCATAAGTTAAGCCCAGAGCTGGACCCTGAACATATGCACAGTATCCCTGTGAGGGTGAATGGCAGCAGACTGGAGGGCTAGCCAGGCGTCTGTGCATAACAGGCCCTCATCTACTTTTAGTAAATAAATAAGTAAATAAATAGGGTGAATGGAGGATGGATGGATGGATGGATGGATGGATGGATGGATGGATGGGAGCACGATGAGAGTAGGAATTTAGTCTTCTCCTTTTTGTATATCTGCTTCCAAAAAACCATGCCCCACATATACAAGCAGGAAGGGAAACATGTAAGACTTTGCTGTGGGCCCTTGGGAATGTCTCCGGGCAAGACTGTTCTAAGTAAAGCAAATGAGGTGCCCAGGACACAATACTTAAAGAGACTTCTCATCAACTCTTCCTCCCTAGACACCTGCCTTGCCTTCCCCGTCTCCAGGGTCATTTCCCCTCAGTTCTGCTCTATTCCCTCACCTCTCCCCTGCCCTCACAAGGTCATTATTCTGACCTTGACCTATGTCTCTTTTTAGCCTACTGTTCGTCAACCCTGGCTGCACAATAGAATTGTCTGAGAGGCTTTTAAACGAAATACCCATATGTGGGTCCAGCCCAACAAATGGAATCAGAGACTTCGTCGGTGGGGCCCAGGCCCAGCATTTGTTGAAAGCCCTCAACTCCGACTCGCATCAGGGCCGAGAGCCACTGCTCGGCCCCTCCTGTTGAGTGACCCAGTTTCTAGCTGTTTTCTGTGCACAGTTCTCACCTGTGCTACCGTCTGTAACAGCTGCTGCGGAGCAGCTTCCCTCGGCTCCCACCGGGCTCTTCCAGGGTTGATGAGTGAAACATCTCTTTCTCTTTCTACTCCCATTCCCTTCGCTCTGGGATGAAGACAAGTCCTTAGGCTCAAGAATAATAACATAAAACATCATAGTTAACATTTATTTAAGTCTACAGTCTGCTGGAGGCCTGCTGAACTCCCTGTGGGTGTTTCATTTATTGTCACATCAACCCTATAAAGTAGGCCCCACATTCAGCCCCCATGTTGGAAGCGAGGTACCAGAGGCACACAGAGGTGAAGGAACCTACCTAAGATGACTCAGCTGAGGAGTGGAGCACAGCCCCCAGACCCAGACCTGTCACCGCTGTGCTTGGTCTCTGTCACCCAGGTATTGTTTCAGTCACGTCAGGTCACCTGGGGTCTTAGACACCACGAGTGTGTCCTTCCTCTTGGCACAAAAAGTGGCATGGCCAGTCTCCTCCATGGACCCTCCAGGGGTGCCTGGTTCTGTCTGAACCCTAGACTGGCACAGCTGAGGTCACCGATCAGAACCTCTTTGGGGCACACGCCTGCCCTCGTTTAATCCTCTCTACATCCCAGGACACGTATTCTCTCCCATTTTACTGAGCACACGAGGTTATATAGCTTGCCCAAGGCCAAGGCCGCACAACTCATCAGTAGTTGAAAATCTGACCCGTAGCTCTCAGTAAAGCCCCAGCTCTCCCCTCTACACCACATGAGAACCGTTGCTGGGGGTCAGTGGTCAGAGGAGGCCGGTGGAGATGTGAAGACGGGGTGGGGCCCAGGACCGTGGAGGGGAGCAGGGAGGGCATGGCCAGCAGGAGGAACAGTGCGAGCAGCGGCGTGGAAGTGGGGCTCAATGGGGCTCAATGGAGCATTAAAGACACGGTGAGCAGCATACTTTAGCTAGAACAGGTAATTTATATAGTGCCGCGGCGACTGTGAGATCGGAGGGTGCAGTAAGGCATATTGGGAAGGTTATTGAAAGCCCAGCTAAGAAGCTTGGGCTGTATTATGTAGGCATCGGGGAACCATTGAGCAGACGAGAGATGTGTACAAAGCGGTGTTAATAGAGTAGAAATCATCACGATGAACTGGACGGGGCAGGGAGGAGTGAGGCAGGGCGCAGGTTTGGAGGTGATTGCAATGGGCCACATGAGACATCGGGAGACAGACTTGGGATGAGGGCTGGGAAAATGGAAAATGAGAGAGAGAGATGAGAGGTCGAACAGAAAGTCTGCAGGGCCTGTCCACTGCTTAGCCATAGGGATTAAAGGCATGAGATGCATCAAAGGTGACTCATTAGCCATTGGGTCTGCTGGCAGGATGGGAGCTACAAAGATGACACCCACGGTCCCTGCTGCTATGAAGTGTACTCCGCAGAAGGAGGTACTCACAGGTAAACAGGTCATTCAGGTCAGGCGATGGCTGCTATTGCAGGAGGAATCCTCAGGCACCCTTTCCACATTGCAGTGACTTGGTTCCCATGGCAAAGACTAGCAGGCTCACTGTGTGTGGCCCAGCCATGTGACACCAGGGAGGAAGTGATGACCTCAGCAGTGGGGTGACAAGGAGGGGATGCTTAGACCAAACTGATGATTAGGGAGACAGAACCACAGGCACAAAGGCACAGAGATGTTCCTTGGCATGGCATGTTTGAAACTCCAAGGTTAGGATATTGAATAAATTGGAGAAAGGCAGAACAAAAGTAGGAGAGTCCAGAAGTAGAAGTCTCAGGGAAGAGTGCAGTAGTTAAAAGCCCAGATTTTAGAATCAGAAGGACATGAATTTTTTTCCTAGTTATGGAATGTCAGGCAAGTCACTTTACCTCTCTGAGCCATTTTCTCATCTAGAAAATGTGAATTGTGTTACAGTTCAGTGTTCTTTTTTTAAAAAAATCCTCACCCAAGGATATTTTTCCCATTGCTTTTCAGAGAGAGTGGGAGGGAGAGGAACGTCGATGTGAGGAAGACACATATATTGGTTGCCTCCTCCATTCGCCCCCAACGAGGGCCAGGGATCAAGCCTGCAACCCAGGTACGCGCCCTTGGCTGGAACTGAACCAGGGAGCTTTCAGTCCGTGGGCCGATGCTCTAACCACGGAGCCAAACTGGCTAGGGCCAGTTCAGTGTTCTTGAAAGGATTCAGTAAGGATATATAAGTAGGGCACAAGCACAAGAACTGGCACGTACATCATGAGTAACAGTTGAAGTTATTCTTATAATAACTTAGGTATCTTAGGAGCTTAGGTATCAATGATATGTCAATGAGAATGCCCATCAGGCAGCTAAATACGGGAGAACTGGAGGGCAACTCAAGGTCAAAGCAAGAGGAGGTGATCCTCAAAGCCCCGAGACCAGATAACTCCATCCAGGGACCTAGAGGGCAGGGAAAGGGCCAAGGCTAAGGACTGAGCCTCTGGGGTACTGTGATTTTGCTTGGTGCAGGGAGGAATAAGAGCTGGCCACTGAGAGAGAAGGTGGAGCCAGGTCTGTGTAGTCTCATAGAAGCCAAAGGAGATGACAACCCAAAAAGTAGGTCAGGAACACATACTTCACCAAGAAGTTTCTAGGTGACTTTTGAGAGAACCATTTCTATGGAACGACTAGAACTAATAAAGTTGTAGAAGATTATAAGGAGAGTAGGCGAGAGAGAATGGGTAAGGGAAGCCAAATGGGGAAAAGCAGGTGACCTGAGATCCCACTCTAAACCCCATTCTATAAATAATCCCATCCTTTTGGGCAGGCCACACACCTCTTTTATGGCTTTTCCTCATCTATAAAATGAGGATATTAGGCATGATTTCTAAGTTCCTTTCCAACTCTCAGATTCTAAGCAGCAGACCGGGGTGTGGGACATTGTAGGGAGAGAATTAGGGGCGATGTGCTAAAGACATAGCTAAGCCTGTGCCAGTTCCTTTCTTTTTCTCTGTCTAGCCAACTGCTACTTGCTGGAGGAAGGAACATGTGGCAGGCAGCCTCTGAGCTGGCCCCCAGTGATCTCCACCTCCTGTATTCATGCCTTTGTGTAATCCTCTCTCCCTGAGTGCGGTGGGCTGGCTCTTAGTGACTTGATTCTAATGAATAAAATATGGCAAAAGTGACAGATGTCACTTCTGAGGTTACAAAGAGACTCAAAAAGTGTGAATTACAAAGAGACTGTGGCTAATTGCTGGGGTGTACACCTGAAACTAATATAATGTTGTATGTCAACTGTGATTGAAAAATAAAGAAAAATTATTTTAAAAAACCCAGAGACTGTGGCTTTCTTTTGCGTGTTCTCTTAAGCTTTCTCACCCACACCGAGGAAAGCCAGCTATCGTGGTGTGACCTGCCCTGTGGAGAGGTCCTCACGGCAAAGAACCGAGGGAGGCCCCAGCCAACAGTGAGTGCGGAGTCCGTTGTCAATGGGAAACTGAATCTTGCTAACAGGTGTCGCCCCAGCTGAGCTTTCAGATGGGATCGCAGCCCCGGCAGACACTTTGCAGTCTCGCAGCAGACCTTGAGGCAGAGGCACCTAACTAGGCTGTTCTTGGGTTCCACAGAAACCGTGTGATACTAAATGCTTGTTTTTTTAAGCCACTGCATTTTGGGGGTAATTTGTACACAGTACATAATTATAAACTACGTGACAGTAAACAGAACAATCGAGTTACATTTTAAAGGCGAGGAAGCGTTAACTAGAGGAAGAAAAGACAAGACAGGAATGAGCATCCCAGGAAGAAGGGGTAGCCCGTGCCAGTTCCAGGCTTGGGTCAATGTGGCTTTTGAGCCTCCACACAGAGTCCAGCACAGAATTGGTCCTCGATACTTGCTTCATGAAGTTCGTTGTGGTGAATTCATCATCATCACCTCCCCACAATCCTTAGAAATATTTTATTGTGTTCAATTCTCATTTACCCAGACTCATTGCATTATTCCTGCTCATCAACAGTTTGCCGAGTCTCTTAGGATTTTCAGGAGCGTAAGCCAGGCTCACTGATTTGCATGCATGAACACATACAAGCATCGTTCTGTCAGGAGCTGTTGTGATATGTTCTTTCCACACCTCTTCCTCCATCTTTCTCCTGCAGACAGGTTTAACTAATAGGCTAGGTGTCTTAGTCCTGGCATTAATTTCCCACCTGGCTTCATTTATAAGAGACTCATATAAATTTATAAATTTATAAATTTATTTATAAGAGTCTCTTCATTTTGTCTTTGCTCTGCTTACATAGTCACTGAAACTCTGCCAAGCAATTTTTCACCTATTGCGAGATTTCCCTTTGAGCCTCAAATCCACAAGCAGAACTAGGGTGACCTCGCTGTGGTATAGATTAGGAAATCTCACCACATCCATTTTCTTCTTCATCTAGTGTTATATCCAGATTCCTCAGCCTCCTGTGCAGTTAAGTTGGGGCTTGGGTGACTGGTTCTGGTCAATGAGCCATAAACAGAAGGGACGTGTTGTCCTATCTGTGTGAGGGCAGTTGAGAGTGGGAGTGGATTCTTCATGACCTTGATCCCCCTGCTGAGGTGCTCATGGAGACCATGAATTGAGATGGAAGAATTATAAGATGGAAACAGCCTGGATTGCCTAGTGGAAAACAGCCATGCTAACCTGGACTTTGTGTGGGCAAGAAATGAACTTTTGCTATGTTAAGTCACAGAAATTTGAGGGTTTACTTATTACTGCAGCATAGACCGGCTTATACTGATTAAGGGACCCTGGAGCACACTCACCAGCTGTCCCCTTGCCATGTAACTAATGAGCCAGTTGCCATAGGAGGCAGCACTGAGCTAAAATTCTCTGGAGATGTAGTCTGAGCCATCCATGGTGAACAAGTGATCGCTGCTGATGAAAGCCTGTATCCTTAAGGAAGGTGTAAAGCCCATCAGGTGACTGTGTGTGTAAGGAGTGGGGAGGGAAGGTAAATGATTAGCTTCAGGAGTGGCTGGAACTAGGCACACCCACACAGGAGGTCTCTCTGGGTTCACCTTTATCCTCTGCTTCTCTCTGCTGTGGGAATCATTCAGTTTTTCTGCAAAGTTATAGCACATGCTACCTGCAGCCTGGGGCCTATTCTTATAGTTAGTGAGTGGCTTAAAACAACTTCTCCTTTCACAATTCTGGAGGCTGGAAGTCCAAAGTCACTATTACAAAGCCAAAATCAAGGTGTTGGCAGGATCACGCTCCCTCTGGAGGCTAGGGGGGGAATCCATTTCTTGCCTCTTCCAGCTTCTGGTGGCTGCAGGCATTCCTTGGGTCCTGGTCGCATTACTCCAATCACTGCCTCAGTGGCCACATTACCTTCTCTTCTATCTATAGTCAAACATCCCTCCTACAAAGATACTTGAGATTGCATTTAGGGGAGTTCACCTGGATAGTCCAAGTTCATATGTCCATCTCAAGATGCTTAAATGAATCACACCTGCAGAAGCTTTGCCGTATAAGGAAACTTTATAGGTTCTGATACCTTTTGCGGGGAGGCATCTTTTAGCCTACTACACTTTGCTAGGAGGAGAGGGTCTGTCTGTTGCCAGAACAATGAGAAAGAGGTTGTACAGTGATGAAAATGATAAAGGCCCATAACCATTTCCCTCCCCAGTGCCTTTCCCTGGGGCTGGGACCCAGGTTTGGGAGGAAGGCTCCTCTGCTGGCTGGGGCATCGGGGTGGGAAAGGAGCTGAAATACTGTCCTGTTACTGCTTGACTGTATTCCAGGAGGATTTTAGGGTCAGAGCTGGATGTGAAACCTTCAATTCAGTGCCTTTCTGACCCTCAGTTTCTTCTTGTATAAATAGGGATTCAAAGAGGACCTGTTTTGTAGCTCTGTTGCAATATTTAAATAATTCATGTAAATGCACAATGCCCGTCACATACTAACCTCTCAGAAGTCTTCATGGAGACGCAAAGGTGATGGCCTTGATAGAAGTTGCCTGTGCTGGGGGAACTAAAATCAAGGGTATGACAGAAAATCTGAGAGCTGCTCAAAAAATGGCACTAAATGAGACCACAGAGATCGGGAGGGGCTCGCACTTTGCAGAGACCCAGGACATTAAGGATGTTGTTGGGTTGTTCTTAAGGTGAAGGGCATAGAGCAGGGGTGGTGCACTCAGTGGGCATTCTTGCTCCTGGTTGGAGAATTGTGTGGTAGGTACAGGTGAGAGTGCAGGTGACAGACGGCTGTGACTTGGATAAAGGTGGCTGCAGAGCCGATGGAGAGAAGTGGATGGATTCGAACTGTATTTAATATATAAAATCAGCAGAACATGGTGATTCATTAGATCACAACGTAAGGTGGAAAGATATCAAAATATAACTCCTGGTTCTCAACTGAGTGAACAGTGGTGCCAGTGGTGCCATTTGCTGGAATAAGTGCCACTCAAAAAGCACCAGTGCAGTAAGAGGGGCAGGGGGGCAGGGTAAAGTGATATGTCCAGCTTTAAGCAGACAGTGAACATGAGGCGGACGCGGGAGAAGACAGGTGGGTACTTGGAGATACAGGTGGATCTCTAGAGGTCAGGGGTGGAGATGGACGTTTCTGTCATCAGCTTAGGGTTGGCTATGGAAGAAGTCGAAGATATGGGAGAGAGCACCTAGGGGGAAAAGGGAAGGAGAAAAGAGTTTATTTCAGTTTAGCAAACACCTTTCCAATGCCAAGTCTGCCTAGATACTGGGCATACAGAAAGGCGAGTAAGACGCCATGCCTTGGGTCTGTAGAGACTTAGTTACGGTGCTGAAAGTTCAGGAGCAGACACCTGCCACGGGGGCGGGAAGGTGCGATCACCTCCGTGAGGCAATAGAGGAGGTGGGATCCCTAAGCCTGGGCCCGTCACCCTCAGAGGAGCCCCTCACTCATGGTGCAATGTCTCGTCTTCCTCAGTCACCAACCAGCCATGAGGTGGGGTTCTTCTGCCCTTTCCACCTGGTCTTTGCAAATACAAAGTCCCCTCCTGCACCTCCTGTGGATCTGTCCCCGGAAACCCCCTTCTTCCTCCCAGCTTCCCCAAAACTTTGCAGAGCTGCAAAACTTTTGACTCCGGCAGGCCTCATGGAAAAGTGAATGTAATCAACTGGCTGCATTCTGCAGCTGCCTCCATTAGTAATGAAATCCTTTTATTACAAGGGATTTGTTTAAAACATGTTATTAAACAGATCAAAATGAGCGATAGCAATGAAAGTCGTTAAAATGCAAGGCATACAAGGGAACAGCTTCCCCCCAGAAATAAGAGAAATCTGAAGGTTACAATTGGACCGATTTTGCATGGGAGGAAAATGAGAGTGACATGCCATGAGGCAGGAGGGGATGCAGGGACAACGGCTACTGCTTAAAGTGGGGGCGCTCACCTGGGAGGAAGCCAGGTGCTGAAAAGAACAACTCCTGGTGTAACCCAGGAAGAAGGCCTCAGGAGCTGGGTAGGGATGGATGCAGAGACCTAGAAAACGGAGTAGCAGTGGCTAATATATGTTGAATGTTACCATGTGTTACATTTTACGATTCTTCACTTGCACGACTTACTTAATCTTTAAACAGCCTATGAAATAGGCAATGTGATCACCCCCATTTTTGGGGGGAAGGAGCTCTTAATGTCATCACTGACAGGGCCCTGACCTCCGGGGATTTACAGTGGCATTGGGAGTAGGAGTGAGATTTATGGATTTGAAATGCAAGCAACCCAGTTATGAAAGGAGCTTGAGGTCTCAGAGTCAGTACTTAAGCATTCACATTTGGTTGGACCATTCCTCAGGACTTACTCTGTGGGCACGAGAGAGCAACGCACCTTACAGACAGGAGCCTCCCCTGAGCACAGAGAGAACTGAGCAACAAGTCCTTCGGTCAAGGTCAATGACCTGCCCTTGGCAGGACAGATGCAGCATGGGGTGCATCTCTAACACTCCCACTTGTCCACTGTCCTCCCCTCCCCTGGGGCTGGGACAGCTGGGGAAAATCAGGTTATTCAAGTCTAATTTGGAGTTTTAGTCTGTCAAGAGCAGATGGCACCTGAAAGTTTATACCTCCCTCCAACGTCATAATTCCTCCCATAACACTCCTGATAAATACTTCAAGTGAAGGAGAGTCCCGGCCTCACCAGGCAGCTCATTCTGCCGGTGAGTAGTGCTGACTTATGAGAACATTATTTCTATGTAAAGTCGAAATATGTCTGGCTGACACTTCTACCAATTAACATTGATCCTGTCCATTAGCCTCAGAGTCATTCTTCAGTGTGATAAAATTGAATATTTGCAAAAAGTGTTCATGTTTCTTCTTCACCCCCACTCCACAGGGTAACATTCCCTCAGTGCCTTGGATTTTAATGCCCTTAGTGTCAGGACACTTCTTGGGACACGGGTCGTTTTGTCAATGCCTCACTTAAAAGGTGGTGACTAGGTGAGAGCCTCACAGTCCAGGTTCTGTCAGACAAAGACAAGTCCAGCAGCACCATCACTTCCTTCCTTCTAGAACCTCTACTTCTAATAATGCAGGCTGAGCTTCCACTCCTAACAGCCACGCTACTCTCTGGCTCATCTCGAACTCACTCCTGAGTGAACAAGCCTGTCCTTCCACATGCTTCCACTAAGTCCCACCACTCCCCCCTCATCCCTGTGCAGCCAGTTGCTGGACCCAGCATGAATCTCTGCTCATGAGCTGACCCTTCATTCCAACTTGTTGCAGTCATTTTGGATCCTGTTTCTGTCATCTGACATAATCGCCATCCCTGCCACTGTCTTGTCATCTGCAAATCTGATGAGCAAAACCTCATTGTATTTTTCCGAGTCATTGTCAGAAACATGGGGTTTGTCAGGCCAAGAACAGAGGCCTAGCTGGGGTGGGGACCCGATGCTGGCTAAGCTACCTCCAGATGTCTAGACATTGAGACAGGGAAGAATTGACCCGCTGCTACAATCTCACAAAAGGGCAAAGCATGGGTCAAAGGGTCAATTTACTATTGATGTTGGGATGTGTTTCTGCCATGAGGTCTGCGATGGACCAGTCACTCTGTGACCGTTTCCTAACATCCATTTCTTTGAATCAGCAAGCTGGGAAGCCCCCTCTGCTCTCAGAAGGTAGGGGCTGCGCATACTGTTTTCAGACGAAGAAGTGGACATGCTTATGGAATATTCCCAGGAAGGCAAGTTAGCATGCCTGCTTTTCCTGTTCTGTTCTGGGCACAGAGGCAATTGCGACCTGGCCAAGCCCTTAAGCTGTCTAATGATAGAAAAAATACATAATCAAGTAATTGAATATGTGCCATAAGAGTTCTCCCGGAGGGAAGGACGAATTACAGTGGGGCCTTACCTGGGAGATACTCACCCCGCAGAAGGCACTTCTCACCAAAGAAACGGGACATTTGAGCCAGGTGTCAAAGGGGGAATGGGAGTCTGCTCAGGGGAGAAAGGGAAGGATGCTCTAGGCTGGGGGAACTTGGGTATAGAAAGAGATACGGCAAGAGTGAGAAACAGCTAGAAATCTGGGCATGTGGGGCAAGTAGAAACAAGGCTAAAGGAGTCATTTTTCCTCATCTGTGCCAACACTGTTGTGCTGCTAATGTGGACTGAGCATTGTTCCCCTCCGGGGGATGAGCTTATCTAATCCTCACAGCCACCATGGTGCCATGTACTATCATCAGCCCCATTTTACAGATGAGAAAACCAAAACTTAGGAAAAGTAAGTAACGTGATCAGTGTCTGACAGCAAGTGACCCAGTATTAGGAGGCAGATCTGCTAAATCCAAAGCCTAGTTCATCAGAGGCCCCACCATGCCGCCTCCTCAAATAACCATCACCAGTACTGAAGACAGCCGGTTATAAATCTTTTGCTCTGGTCCAGTCACTGGCTTAGTACTTTGCACACTAAATCTCATCTAATGCTCCCAATAGCCCTCAAATGCTAATATCCGTGGAGACTTTTTACAGTTACAAAGCCCCCTTTCCCAGTTATTGGTTATCATTGAATTATTATACAAATCCTGGAAATAGTAGGAGAGGCCCAGAGAGGTGAGGTAATTTACCCAAAGCCTTCAACCCCATGTCTGTTCCTTCGGGTCAGACTGCCCTTCCAGCTTCCTTTCTCCCCTGCCCTTCCCTTCCGCATCCAGTGAAGGTCAGTGTCATTTCTCGGGTGGGCAAAATTAAGGCCCAAGAAATGAAGTTGTTGCACAGCCCAGGGAAATAGAAGCGTCTGCTAGTATGAATAATTCCCAAGACCTAGCATTTTTCTCAGGCCAGTTGCCTTCTTGCCAGTTCACTTCCAATCATTGGTCATTTAAAGTCATCCCCCACCAAGAGCCTTTTCCATAAAGCCGTTTGCTGTACATAGTGTCAGTTCACCTGCTCTGCCTCTCGAAGGCGCTCTATCTACATGCTTGGGGAACCAGAGACTGAGGAGGAGCAGAGCATGAACCCCCCGGAATGGAGCCAGGAGGGAGGAGGGCAAGGCGGAGGCCAGTCCCAGCCACCCCCTGGGCCAGCAGACAGACCCATCATTCATGGCAGGACCGTGCAGCTGCCAGGCCTCAACGCCAGCTGAGGCCGCCTCTGGGGCTCAGAGTCCAGATGCTCTCTGTCTAGGAACTCACTAAGTAACAGAGGAAAGAGGGCTTCCCCTAATGTCACCTCCCAAGCCTTTCAGCCAAAGCTGATGGCCATCACGTTTAGCCAGCAGGGAGGAGGAAGGGAAAGAGCATGAGCAGTACATCTATATGTGTCATGCCCGTGATAATTTGCAACAATCTCTGCTGAAACTATTATCATTGGAAATTTAGAAAGGGGAGAGAAAACTGAAGCACTGGGGTTAGTGACTTGCCCAAAGATCGCATGGCTATAAATGAGCTTGAATCCCAGATCTACTGGCTCCAAAGCTTCTGTGCCATGCTCTGAAGGCAAGAGAGCCATCCAGTCCTATCTTGTGCCCACTAGGGGGCATCTGCATCCCCTAAGGAGGAGTAGGGGTGAGAGGGGACCTACTATTCAGGGTTCTCCCCATTTGGCAGCTCAACTGGTGTTGGGGACCCTGTGGAGCCCCACTGTACCCTAATCTTATATGTTGAGAAAATAAAATGGAGTGATGCCTGGGTTCTTTCCTATTCATGCAATGAGGCCCAGAGAGGGCCCATGACCCGCCCAGAGTGACAACCTCTGGATTGGCTGAGCCATATGTTCTCTGAGATTGGAAACAATTCCCAAGAGGTGAGGGTCAGAGGAGTCAGAGGTTGAAAAGACGTAAAAAGTCTTCATGGAGAAAGGATTTTTTTAACTAAACCTAGAAGAAGAGTGAAGATTTCATGAAGAAGGATTAGGGACCAGGAATAGAAAAAGACATGTACAAATGGCAGTAGATGAGAATTAGCTTGGGGAAATGCCAAGAATTCCTCTTTGCCTGGAGGGTAAGGTAGAGAGAAGGGACAGTGCAGGGTGAAGGCAGTTGGGTCAAAGCCACCATGAAATTGAACATAAGAAGTTGGCAATGAGAAGTAGGTGAAAGTTAGTATCTGAGAGGGAAATTTATAAGGGGGTATTATAACCATTTTTAAAAGCCTTTAGTTTGCAAAATCAGTCTCCAGATGGATTTATCTCAAGGAAGATCTTTCTAATTTTTGGAACACAGCAGATCCAGAATTGAATGCCAGCTTCTCTTTGCAAAGGTTGTAGGACATAAGGTAAATGACTGGGCTCCTCTGATTCTTAATTTTTTTCATCAGTCAAATGGAGATCCTCAAACCTCTCATTCATCGTGATTTTGAGGATTGAATAGGAGAGTGCCCAGGGCCAATAATTGCTAACTAAGACTAAGATGATGGTGATGATGATGATGATGACGATGAATTGTTCAGGTAAATTGGCTAAAGAATGCTCTTGATAGAGGAACTGTACTGTGACAGTCAAGGCCATGGGCTCGGGAGGTGTGTAAAGTTCACCAATAATTTCTCCCTTCTTCTTCCTTGCTTTTAATATGGGGGTAGCCATAATGCCTGCTTCCAAAAGTTATTGTGAAGATTAAATGAGTTAGTACGTGTTGAACACCTACAAGAGCGCTCAGCGAAGAGTAAATTCTCAATAAATGTAAGCTATTATCACACGCTCATTGAAGAGCAGCTTGAAACGGACAGTTCTGGAAGGAAACACAATTTAATTTAAAACTGTGCTTTAAAGGAGCACTTCCTCATAAAATACTTCATATTTTATTATATTTTATTTCCTTTATACGGCCTGTATTATACCGACATCGTGTTTTATATTCATCAGTTAATTTATTTTATGGATCCCCCACTGAAATGTGGGGCAGAAGCTTAATCAGTTTTCCTCACCTCTGTTCTCATAGTGTGTACAGTTGTGACTGGTACATACTAGGCACTCAGACTATGTTTGGTTTACAATTTGATGATGTGTTTAGGTGTGGTTTCCATTATGTTTATTTTGCTCGGGATTCACTAAACTTTTCCACTCTATAAATCTGCATTTTTACCAAATTTAAGAAAATGTTGATCATATTTTTTTCAAATACTTTTTATTTATGTTGCATTTTTTTCAGTTCTAGAATTTCCATTTGGTTCTCCTTTTTGTCTTTACTGAGATGGGATTTTCTTTTACCCTTTTCATTCATTACAAGCATATTTTTCTTTATATTCTTGATCATAGTTAAAATAGTGACTTTAAAATCTATGTCAGCAAATTTCAACATCTGGGTCATCTCAAAGCTCAGCTTCCATTCATTGCCATCTTTCTAGGTTTACATTTTCCTGTTTCCTCAAATATCTACTAATTTCAAGCTGTATTCTGGACATTTTAATTGATATCTTATAGAGATTCTGGATTTTATTATGGTCCTTTAAATAGTATTGATTTTTTTTCTTTCTTTTAAAAAGCAGTTAAGTTGGTGAACTCAAACTTCAAACTTTGCCCCCCCTGTGGTGGGTAGAATGTGAAATCTTGATTCTGTTATTTATTTCTTAACTGGGTGGCTTGGAGTCTGCTCCGTATATGTGTAGTTCAGGGGTTGGTCAGACAAAGAACTGGGGAAAATGTATAGAAAAAATTTAGGGCTTCCCTTCTATGGCTGTCTTCTGCATGGCATCCCCTTTCTTCCATATTCCAGATTCTGTGCTTACCCCGAATGCTGTCCTCTGATTTTTCAAGACGTAAAACCTAAGATTTTTCTATCTGCGCTTTTACCATCTCATGTAGCACTGCTAACTATGTCCTGACATTAAGCAAAAAAAAAAAAAAAAAAAAATCATAAAAATGTGAAATTCAACTATTTCCATTTCTCGCCTCCAAATGGAGACTCCTCTCCTATTGCTCCTTGCTTTTGGTTGTCTCTAGTGCTTTCATGCCTTCAAGTTTCTTTTTCTTTTTTTTAATATATTTTGTAGAGAGTGAATAAATGTTATCTATGGGAGAGATGGTCCATTAAGAGCTACTTCTCCATGATCGGAGGCAGAAATTCAATAAATGTTTTTGGTTTGAAAAAAAAATGGCATGCAGTAAAACTGCATAATATCAGATTTTGAGAATGCAACCCTTAGTCCTCAGGCCCTACCCTCTGTCTTTGACTCACCCTCCTACCTTCCGGGCTAAGAAACTTTGTCCCTGCCTGTTTGTTGTCACCATGGTTCCAAAGGGTTTGTTTTAGTCATTCTATAAACCAGTGGCATGCGCTTTATTTCCCTGAATGCTGTCTTTTGATTTTGCAAAGCTTTTTTATTTGAATCCCACACGTCTCCAGAAGGTGAGCAGAACTGGAATGGGGATCAGAATTAATAGCAAGTCCCAAGGCTGAGATCCTCAGCCCTGAACATTCCCCCCTCTCTCTCCTATGCCATTAATTTTATGCTGGCTATTGGATCATGCCCTAAAGCAAACAAAATTTCTCCCATTAAAACAACAATAATGAAAGTTTTAAAAACCTGCCTTGATTCGACCTTCTTTCCCAGCTATTGTCTCACTTAGCTGTGCACTTTTCCGGGGCAGCTCCTCATGCTTTGCTCGCTTTACTTTTTCTTCTTTCCCCACTTTCTCCTGAATCTATTGCCCTCCCCATCGCCACTTCATGAGAACAGCTCTTTGACCTTTATATTTTTAAATGCTACAGTTAATATGCAGGTCTCAACACTGATTATCAGAAGCACTTGATGTAGCTGATTGCTTATCCCAGATGCTTTGGCAACCCCTTCTTGGTGTGGCTTTGGAAACACTAGCTTTCTCTCTCTGCTCCCCTTGTGTTCACTGGCTTCCCCTTCTCAGTCTCACGTATGGACTTTTCTCATCTCCTCTCTCTAAGCACTCAAGTGTCATAAGGCACAGACCTCTCTTCTTAATCCCCACGATATCTCACCCAGTCTCATGGCTTTAACTACCACTCATATGCTAACAATTCCCAAATCTGTATCTTCATCCCTGGCGCCACCTGGTCCCCGGGCTCTAAATGCACCTGCCTGTTCAGTATCTTTATTTGGACGCCTAATCCAAAATGGTAACCTCATAATGCCCATAACCAAGTTCTGATCCCCAGCCCTCAAACCACTAATTAAGTGAAAATGCTTAACACTTTCAGTTTCTCAGATCCGAACTTTGGATTCATCTTTTATTTCTTTCCTTTTTCATAACTTCGTATTTACTCCGTTTGCAAATAGCTCCACCCTCAAAAATATTTCCAGAATCTGATTACTTCTCACCGCCTCCACTGCTCCTGCCAGGGTGCCAGGGTTCAAGCTCCCCATGGATTATTTCAGCGCCTCCTAACTGGTCTCCCTGCTCCTTCCCTTGCACTCCCTGTAGTCCACTCGTGACACTGCAGCCAGGACAGTCCTTTTAAAACACAAGCCAAGTCATGGCATTTCACAACCTTTTGGTGGCTTCTCATCTCATTCCCTGTGAAAGAGAAAGTCTTTACAGAGCCCTGCAGGGCCCAACATGGTCCCCCGCTTTCCTCCTTGGCGTTGTCTCCTGCTGCTCTTCCTCTCGCTCTCCCCGGGCCACCATGCAGGCCACTTCATCCCTGTTTGCAATGCTAGCGCCGTCCTGCCTCGGGCCTGTCCACATGCTGGTCCTCTGCTGGACGGTTCTCCCTCAGAGAGCCACGTGGCTCACTCCCTGTGCCCATCGGTCTCTGCTCAAATGTCACCTTATCAGTGGGGCCCCCCCTGAGCGACCTTGATAAAAGGATGGACACCTTCACCATGGCGCTCTCTGCACCCTTGACCTGCCGTAGTTTTCAATACAGCACTTACTATCATCCGACTATGTGTTTACTTATTTACATCCTTATGGGTCTTCCCTCAGAAAATATAAAACTCCATGGGGGCTGTTTTGTTCACTGTTTTGTTTCTATAATCTCAACAGTGCCTTTAACATGATAGACACTCAATAATATCTGTTGAATAAATGATTGGATGAATAAGTAATGATTTCATTTGGATCAGAATTGCCTAAGAAGCACATAAAACTATAGATTTCTTAGAATGCAGATTCTCGGGCCAGCAGAAACCTAGTTGAGGCAGAATCTGCACAGGTCCCAACCTCTCTGGGGTTTTCCTCACCTGTAAAATTGAGAGAATTCCTCATACCCCTCAGGGATGTGGTTCCAAGTAAGTGAGATGATCTCTGGACAAGAGGGCTTAGTACCCTGTCAAGCACATAGAAGGTCCAGCTTAACCGTTGGAAGACTCCTCTATAGTAAAAGATTGGTTGACTCCGGGCCTGAACATTGGGACTCCAACCCCATTTCCTAGAATCCTGGTTGAGGCTCCGTCCACAGGCCCATATAAATTGTACACTCACACTTTCCCAATCTACTACTATGCAAGGGGAGGGCCCTGTCCCCATCCACCCTCCTTTGTCCTAGCATCTGGAATACTTCCTAGCATCTGCATGTCTGGCCCATTCTACCATGTGTCCCATGGGCCCCATTTCAAACGAGTGCTACAGGATCTAGGGACATACTGACCTTTCCCCCAGGTTCCCTTTCTGGAAGGGACCAAGGTTGCTCACAGCCAGTGCTCCTCAGCTCTCCTCTGACATTTCAGACCACTCCCTCTCACTGATCTTGGGCTGCATTCCCTCTGACCTTGGTCTCTTGGCACCAGAGCTCCAGTAGTGCCACTGATGGAGACAGCCCCCAGGCCCCAACCTGAGTAAGATGTGGAGGAGAAGAGTGGGAACTCTCCTGCATGGGAAACAGGGCCAGATGTCCCAATGTACTCCTGCCCTGACAGCAGCTGCCCAACACTCCTCAAAGCAGTTGTGACTTGTTATAGCCACCCCAGCACCTGACCCCACCGCTCACTCAACCCCGCTCCAGTTTCCCAAAAAATAGATCCTGCAGGCAGGAAGCATTTGAGCTGGCTCTGTCCCTGGACCGCCCCATCTGGTTTCGTTCCAGCTTCAAGACAGGCAGAGAGGGTCACCTTTGGCAGACGAGGACTTCTTCCCATCAGTGTTCTTTCTGGTCCCACTTCTCCTGGGACTCAGGTTATTGTCTGGGGCGTCCACTCTCCCAGTGGAACCTCCACCCTTCCCACCTCTCCCACTGACCTCCCCCTGGGAGAATGCAGGGATCTCTTCCCAGGTCAACCCTCCTCCCCAGTCTGCTCCCTCGCCCCACTCAAATAAACACACAATCACTTTAGCTTTGTTTTCAATTTCCGATGCATTTCAGAGGCTCTGAAACCAATTTTCCCTGAGCCCTAAAGCACAATCTCTGAGGATTAAAGCCCCCCTGGACCTCATTCCCATGAAGAGCCCCAGAGCTGCTTTGAAATTTGTTTTTCTCCACCGTTTATGTTCACCCTCTCCCATCAAAAGCAAATCCTAGAGCATATTTATAGTTTGCAAGTGCTTTTCACACTCGGCAGTCACATCATTTGATTCCCTCCACTGGCCCTGATGAACCTGTGATGATGCCCATTTCACAGGTGAAGAAAGCCAAGTGCAGGGACCACAAATGACACAACTAGGTCCCAGGGATGAGTATGTGGCAGAGTCAAGATGTGGAAACTGCATCTGGAGGAGGAAGAGGAGGTTTAATAAGATTGCCACAGGGCCTCAAAAGGGCAACTACAACTTTTTCATTTGTTTTTTTTACTTTGCTGTGCAATGTATGGGGCAGCCCCTCCCTGAGATCCTCTTGCATTTAGCAATGCTTGCTTCCTGCACACACACACAGAGAGAGAGGAGAGAGAGAGAGAGAGAGAGTCAGGAACTTGCCCAAATGGCAGGCTCCTAAATAGGAAAGCTGGGAGGTTCTCCCAAGCCCTGCTGTGTTATTCTACCGCTCTGTGCTAACAAGGGGATCCCGGTGGGGACTGTGGGAATCCGCTAGTTCCTGGAGATAGATTTCCCAACACTACTCAAAGGATCTGCTTTGTACTTTCTGAGCTTCTTCAGCTGGGAAGTGTGGTATCCCTCACATCCCTCCTACCAACCTGCTTGCAGAAATGGGCGAGGGTCTCTGAGTGGCATTGCCCTGCCTCGGTTTTGATTGCTAAGGAGCCAGAGCTCCCCTCCCCTCCACCCTCCACTGGGCAGGAGAGCTGCCCTAATAAGCCTTGCACTTGCATTTCCATATCCCCTCATGTTGACTCTCTTTAGTCAGAATCCACACATTCTCAGCTGATTTGTTAGAAAGCGGAGCGTGTCCTGCATGCCTAGCTGCTCATTTTGCCTGTGCTGCCAGGCTGCCCGTTTGGGCTTTTTTCCTTTGGCAGAAAAGGTTAATTATGGAGCATTGTGGGTGGGAGCACATGCTGAAATTCTGCTCACTCCAGGCCAGGGGGCTCATCCAGGTTGGGTTGCCTGCATTGTGGGCTCCCTTTTTTGCCTCCTGTAGGTTTCAGGAAGTGAGCCTCCCGTCAGCCATTCCCACAGTGGATGTCTTGGAGGATGCTCTCTTGCCTCACGTATGCCATCTGCAGGGCTGGCATGTATAGACCTCTTCTCATCAACATCATTGGGGCATCTTTTCTGGTCCCTCATTCCCCCAGAATCTTGGTATTAGAAATCAAGACGTCTTTGGGAGACAACATTGCAGAAATCTGGCTAATTCAATTGGAATGTGTTCCACGGGGTCAAAATTTAGGGAATTTTCCCCGGCCGGGTGGCTCAGTTGGTTGGAGAGTTGTCCTGTACAGCAGAGGGGGCAGGTTTAATTCCTGGTCAGGGCATATACATAGGTTGCAGGTTCGATCCTCAGTAGGGGCACGTGCAGGAGGCAACAGATGTTTCTCTCACATCAATGTTTCTCTCTCTAACTTTCTCTCTAAAACTCATTAAAAACATATCCTCGAGTGAGGATTTAAAAAAAAAAGTGAGGGAAATTGGAGATCACCAGGTACCTTTCATGATGCCCAGGCACCCCATGTGCCTTGTACTAGGAATATGCTCACACGATGGATCATCGAAGAGGCACAAAATCAATAACAACGACAACAATGGCAGTAATCGTGTTTTAATGGAAAGAACATTGGCCTCGGCAGCAGGCAAATCTGAGCTGGAATGTCAGATCTACTTCTTTTTTAGAGAGAGAATGGGGAGAGAGAGACATCAATTTGTTGCTGCATCCATCCCTGCATTCACTGGCCAATGCCCGTATGTGCCCTGACCAGGATCGAACCTGCAGCCTTGGCATATTGGGACGATGCCCTAACAAACTGAGCTACCCAGCCAGGGCCTAGATCTGCCTCTTGTTAGCTGTGTGACCCTGGGTGAATTGTGTGGATCTGCCCTGTTTCCTTAACTGGAACATGTTGATGGTTCCTACACTGCAGGTCATTAGGAGGAATAAGTGACAGAGCATGAGTGGTGTGTCATTTGATCTTCCCAACAGCTCTGGGAAGAGACAGGCAGGCTGGAGTTGCTCCCATTTACCAAGAAAGGAAGCCTCAGGAAGGTAGAGTGACTTGTCTGTGGTCACACAGAGCAAGCAGGGGACAAGCAAGGACTTGACTCATCTAATTCTTGCCTCTGGATTCTTTCCAATCATGTGGCTCAGGTTCATCCATTATCTCCCTAAAGCATCTAGTTCATGCTCAGAGGGGAGTCAAGTACCAGAGACATCCTCTGCTTTGAACTCTCTTTGGCCCTCTGTGTCAGACCCGCCCTCCTGGGAAAGGGGGAGCCTCTTGCTGATGCTCCTGGAGACCTTCTCAGGTATTTGAGACTTGCAGTTGGGACACTTACAGCCTTTGATTCTTGGTTCCTGGGGTCCTTTTGCATTTGACCCCAGTATTTGACTCCCCACCAGATAAATTGGTCTTCCATGGGAAACAGAGGCCTTGCACCTCTGCACCTCCAGGCTCCTTTTTTCCATCCTGAAGAACAGGAAGGGTGTAGGGTTGTGTCTGAACAGTTTAAGTCTAGGTGAATGTCACCTGAGGAGAGGTTCACCAGTGTTTTGAACTAAATATTTGTACCCCCCTCTCCAATTCACATATTAAAGTCCTAACATGATGGTATTTGACAGCAGGGGCTTTGGGAGGTATTAGGTTTACGTGAGGTTATGAGTTTGGGGCCCTGTGATGGGATTGGTGTCCTTATAGAAAAGGAAGAGACCTCACTGTCACTTTGCCATGTGAGGACTCAGCAAGCAGGCTGCAAGCCAGGAAGAGGGCTCTCGCCAGGAACGGAATCTGCCAGCACATTGATCTTGGACTTCTCAGCCTCCAGAATCGTGAGAGAGAAAAGTTATTTCAGCCACTCAGTCCACAGTATTTTGTCAGAGCAGCCAGAGCTGACTAAGGCAACCAGAGAGAACGTTGCCTTCCCGACTGTCCGGTGCCTGGCGTCCAGGCCCCAACCCAGGGCCTTCTGTGGAGAGTCTGTGCCATGTTGGAGGATCCTGAGCTAAGAGGGAGGAGAGATGGCAGAAGAGGAAAGCCAGCAGCAGCCCCATCAGCAGCCAGAAAAGGTAAAGGCAGTGGCCAAAGAAGTGACATTCAAATAAAGGGGCAAGATGAAGCTTACATGGGGGAGGAATTGAGGTGAAGGTGTGAAGGGCCAACAGCAAGGTGGTAAGTGGTCGGTGATGGAGGTGAAGACAAGCTAACTGGTCCCAAGGCTGTGAGAAGTGCTTTTATTTGCTCTGGTTCTCTATTTCTATATTACAAAATTGCTCCAAAGCCTAGTGAACATAAAGCAACTTATGGATTACACTTATGGATTTGGGGAGTCAGGAATTCAAATAGGGCACAGCAGGAAAGGCCTGTCTCTGATCCTCGATGTCTGGCCCATCACCTGGAAGCCTTCGGGACTAGAAGCTAGAAGCACCTGAAAGCTCATTCCCTGGGGCTCAATGCTGGGAAGACTCGAACAGCTGGCCTCAGGGGCTCTGTGGGCATTTCTTTCCGTCTCTGTGTGGCCTCTCCTTGTTGTCTCTCCAACCTGGCAGCTTTAGGGTAGCCAGACTTCTTACACGTCTGCTCAGGGCTGCCAACGTGATGTTGACACCAGGTGGAAACCATATCACTTTTTGTGACCTAGGCTCAGAAGCCATGCAGTGCCTTCCCACCATGTCCTACCAATCCAGGCTGTTGCACAGGCCCATCAGGTTCAGAAGGGTGAACATAGATCTCACCCCTTGATGGAGGAGTGCCAGGGTCACACTGTAAGGAGAACATGTGGGATGGGGTAAACATCTGTGAAGCCATCTTGGAAAATATAATCAGCCACTTTGGCCAAGGTCACTTCTCATGATACCGTCTCATGGTGCAGCGGTCAGCTTGGGTGGAAGCATAAAAGCACAGACAATGGGTCTCCCCTTCAAAGGATGGGGCTACAGATGAAGATACCTGAGGCTGAGACAAAAGGAGTGGTTGGCATGTTCCTTAAGAGAAGAATGAAGCAGTTTCCGGAGACCTGGCTGTACAGGACAGGAGGTCTTTGCTCCTCTGTCTCAGTCACGTCACTGTTTTGCTTTGTGGTCGTTAGTGATGGTGGAAGTCTCTCATCTTTGTCAGTTTCCCTTAGTTTTTGGTAAAGATCTTTCTGAAAATTGAGCCCATGTCAGTGTTGCTGAGAAAAACCAAAGGAAGGCTCTGAATTTGCTCAGGGCTGAGTCAGAGATGAGGTGGAGCTGTCCCCCTCCCGACGGGGCAGGGATGAAGGAGGGCAGGTATCAGCGGGGGGCAAGCTGCTGGCCCATCGCCCCCCCCCCACCCTAACTCCCTCTGCACAGTTCGTCTCAGCTCAGCCCTGGAGCGTTTTGTCTTTTGCTTCAGTGAGATTCTTTTACCCAGAGAGGCAGGGAAGGATCAAAGTGGGGGCGCCTCAAGGGAGAGGTGAAATGCCAGAGAGGTAGAGCCAGGCACTTGAGCAACCGCCATCCTCACACCAGAATCCTCTGCATATCATGCACTTTCACTCTCTGTGCATCTCCCCTGCCCTGCCCCACACACCACCTCTGGGCCTCTGGCTTCCTCCCTGCTCCACTGAACTCCCAAAGACTGTATTTCCCAAAGGAAGGTCCCCAAAGGAAACCCCAGCATGAAGGAGCACACAGACACACTCCATTACCACGCACAGACGCTAATTCAGAAGGTCCTGGTGGAGACCCTTTGTCAGCTGAGTTCTAGCATTCCCCATAGCACCCGGTGCACAGGACGTGCGCAGTGTTTGCAAAGCTGTGTGAGCACAGGAGTGAATGCTTCGTCCATAAAACACTGAAAATGAACATATTTGCCATCACAGCATTTCCCACCAAGCAAATAATATCCTAATTGCAAATATTTCCCCTTATTATTTATTAATAGAGTGTACAAGGTTCTCAAGGACTTAAAGCCCAAGTTCGTTGTTGTCCTGTGCTGATGGAAATACTGTGGTTGGACCTTGAAAGTTAGATTCCATTTTTTATTTGCCATCCATTTGTTCACTCCAAAAATATTCATTGATTATCGCACTGTGCTTGGCCTTGGAGATGAGCAGATAAGAGTCCCTGCCCTTGAGGAACTCATGTTCCTAATGGGGAAGCAATGAAATAAAGAAACATTTTAGTGGCTGTTATAAGAGAGAATACTGGGAGCTATGGGAGGATATAAGAGGAAGATAATCTAGATTTGAGGAAGGAGATATCAAGGAAAGCTTCCTGGAGGAGGTGACGCCTGAGCTGAATTTTAAACCATAAGTAAGAGTTGGCCAGGAGAATATGAGAGGGTGGGATGCACATGTGCAGGTACCAAGGCATGGGACATGCTGCCTCCAAGAAACAGAGAGGAGCTCAGCATTCCTGGAAAGGACATGAGGGAGGGAGTGGAAGGGCAAGGAGATGAGGCAGGAGAGAAAGAGAGAATGAAGAGCCTTAAATGCCATACTGAAGAGTTTGGTCTTTCTCCAGAATTATACAATCATAAAACTAGCTTAAAACTTGGAATTTAATTCACATAAAGCTGATGAGTCCACACTCACAAAATCACCTCCAAGAAGAAATGACAATGAAGTTGTGCTGGTATCATCAGTCAAGAGTAGGGCTAAGTTGCTGACCTAGTAGTGTCCCTCTCACCATCATAGGAGGGTCGGTACAGGAAGCAGACAGCACCTGCTCTTAGCTAACCTAGTCATGTACCCCGACCTCCACACCCCATCTGCCTGCTCCAAACCCCCTTAGCTCCTCACCCAGAACTTGACCTGTCGGATCTGCCTGCTCTGCCTGCTCAGCTGGACAGTTGTTTGGGGCCCTTCCGGGCAAGTCCTACCATGTCCTGCCTTTGTTCTCAAGATTCAGCTGTAATTAAACTATAAATCAGTAGGATTTTTTTCCTTTTCATCCTAACCTCAGCTGCTATACTTGCTATCTGCTGACTACTGATTGGATATCTTGGCATTATGGGCAATTAAAGATAAAAAGGCACTTTAGAGATTATCAGGCCCCAACCTCCCCGTTATAGCTAACACCAGGAAGGAGAAATGACTTCTCCAGCATAGACTCACTTGAGGGTCTTCTGACTCGGGCCAGCAAACAACTCATAAATGGCTTCTTGGTAACTGGAATCGACAGGCTGGTAAATAGTGGGTGACAGACACTCACAACTGGAACTTGGGAATTTGTTTAGATAACTCCCCAGAACTCCATAATGGACTGAACCTTGTAAAGTCAGATTTATTCATTCACTCAGCAAACATCATCTAAGTACCTGCTCTGCGTCTGGCTCTACAGGAGATACTAGGGAGCCAACAGAAAACAAGACCCAGTTCCCACTGGAGGAGCCTGTATCCTAGTGAAAGAGGCGGGTAGTAAACATAATTATGCAGCGTGAAGGAGCTCCAGCGGGCATGAGAGATAGCAGAGGGACTTCAGTAGTGTCAGGAAAATGCTGGATCTTGAAGAATGCGTGGGAAATAGGACAAGCGTGTAAAGGAGGGGCAGGGCGGTCGGTGTGTATGACTCTGGAGACATCCGTGTGTTCAGAAACATCGCAGTCACAGGGAAGCAGAGGAGTGATAACAAAGGGGGCTGGTGTGATGCTGCACTGAGGCAGAGCCTCATAGCCATGCTAAGAGGGGAGGAGAGTGGCCTGGTCAGGCGTGGGTTTTAGGAAAATAAAACCATAAATTTGACTGGGGAGTTAGACTGGAGGCAGGAACACTTGTGAGGAGGGCTGTTGCAGGATTCAGACACTATAGCGAAGGAGCCTTCATGGCTAAGTCACTGATTTGCTCCTTAAAGCTGCCATTACTTCTGTGTAGATGCCAAGAAAAAGCATGGGGGTCATAGGATACAGTTTGGGAGCCTCATTTCAACCCATTTTTGAGTCATCAAAAAGGTTACGTCATTTCTATAAATTAAGCAGAGGATCATAGGTCATTAAGACAAACATCTCATTTATCAGAATGGGAAACTGAGGCCCAAAGAGAAGTGACTTAGCCAAAGTCATCGGATTATGGTAACTGGACTCTACGTAGCCCTTCTGACTTGCATCAGAGAAGCAATGTGGTGCTGCAGAAAGAGCACTGGGCTGTGAGTTCCAGTTCTAGCCCTTCCTCCTTCCTGTGGGCTGACTGTGTTCCCCAAAATTCATATATTGAGGCCCTAAGCCCCCATATGATGATATTTGGAGATGGGGCCTTTGGGAGGTGATTAGGGTTAAAGTCATGAGGGTGAGGCCCAGGAAGGGATTAGTGTACTTATAAGAAGAGTCACATTCCTCCATGTGCACCCACGGGAAAGACCTGTGAGGACAGAGAGAAGGCAGCCACCTGCAAGCAGAAAAGAGCCCCCACAGGGACTGAATCTGCCAGGACCTTGATCTCGGATTCCCAGACTCCAAAGCTATGAGAAATAAATTTCAGTTGTTTAAGCCACTCAGTCTATGGTATTTTGTTCTGGCAGCCCACACGTACTAAGAAACAGTATTCAGAGTGTGTTTTTCTACATATCACTGTCCTTCTGGGCCTCAGTTTCCCTACATGTCAAAGCAGAGCATTGGGCCACAGAGATCTCCGTGACGCCAAGGTCCACCTCTGCGATGTGTTGCGTCTATCATCCATCGAGGAGAGAGGCTGAAAACCAAAGCAGCTCCCCAGCCACTTGCCGAGGGAGGCTTCACAGCGAGTGGTGCCCGAAGCCCAGGTGCCACCCCGGGAAAGAGTGAGAGGAGCGGGGGGGGGCATTAACATTCCCCCAGAGCCCCCGGGAAGCGTGGAGGGCCGAGATGGGAAGCAAACAAGCAAACCCTCTGACGTCTGCGGAGCCGTAGATCACCTTCCAGAGCAGCCGCCGCTGCTGCCCCGTTGCCTTGGCAACTTTTCTCTGGATTTTTCTCATTTCCCAGCACTCAGCCCCAGGAGCAGGGCCCAACTGACCTACAAGTGGAGCCCTGACGGCCAGGGCGGGCACGGGTGTGGGTTGGGGGGCAGAGGCATTAATGGTCACTGACCGAGGCCGCACGGCTCAGAATGCAGGGCTGGGATTTTAACCCAGGTGTGTCCAGCGGCTGCCATCCTTCCTCACAGCAAAGCTTGGAAAGGGGAATTTTTACATGATGATCACCTGGTCTTAGAAAACCACCGCTTTTCTCTAACAGCCATTTGTAGCAGCAGTGGAAAGGTCATTGCTTTCTACTCCACAATGAACTTGCTGTATGACCTTGGGCAGGTCATTTAATCTTTCTAGGCTGTGCTTTCCTAAACCGTGAAATGAGCCAATAATTCAATTCAGGAACCCGGAGGCAGGCTCTCTGCTGCCCCTCCCCTGCCTGAGACTGCCAGGGAGCCTGTGGAGATATTTGGAGGGTCTGTGCTTGGGAAATGGCAGTCTTTTGAATGTAAAGGTTTACCAGTAATCTTATTTTTCCCCCATCATTATCTGTGCATTTAAGGACTGATTTTCTGAACATTTCTCCCTTTATGGGGAAAAATGCTTTAGGGGCCAATATATTAGACAAATGCCCATTTTATATCAAGAGGAAATGGAAACAAAGCTACTCTGAAATTATTATCAAAGTCATTAGGAAAAAAGGATTTTTTTCTCTTATCAGACTTTAAATTACACATAGATAGTTTTAGGAAGACTAAAAGGTGGGCAGTTCCAAAACTGATATGTCACCCCCTTGAGATAGTATCGGGCCACTTCCTCCCTCTCTGCCTGCCTCCCTGCCTGCCTATCTGCTTTATTTATTCAGCAGATGCTCAAACAGTGCCAACTCCCAGGACTGTTATTCAAATGCATCTAAGGAGAGCCTGCCCTGTGCCAGGCCCTGTGCTGGATGCTAGGGATGCATTGATAACAAACAAGGTCCGTGCCCTAGAGGAGCACAGATCCAGGGAGACAGACCCAGCAGTAGGGCTCCCACACCCTTATCTTCGCAGCCTTTCAAAGACCCTGCGAGGGAAGTGTCATCATTGCCATTTCAGAGGGAAAGGACTGAACCCCCCTGAGATAAAGTGAGTCTTACCTGCAGGATCTCTGCTGGATCCAGCTGGGACTCCTGGCCTCCCCCTCGAGGCTGTATTCCCCAACATTGCCCCACGGCCCTGCCCGGCCTCCCTGGTTTCCGACTGGCAGCATCCATCACCCCTCCAGCTCCTGCCTTGTCTTCCTCTCCACACCTGACCGCGTTACAGTGTCACAATCCAGAGCCCCCAGCACCACTACTTCTTAACCAAGGTCTCTGAACCACTAGAGCATTTACAGACAGACTTCGGTGAGTTTCAGAAGCCCTATAATTTCATGCAAAGTTTTGGTGGAAGGGGAACGTGTGCATTTTGAGGGAAATGAAGCCAGATCATTCATCAGATCCTCCAAGGGATCGAGAGCCCACACAAAGTTGAGAATTACTACCTGTGCGCCCCCAAGTCGCTGTGCCTATTTCCCCTTCCTTCCTCTACAGAGCCTGGCACCCAACTGATAGGCAGAGGAAAAGGGGTGCCCAGCCACCACTTCCAACTGGTTCTACTAGGTGGGGTAAACACATAGCAGACCTGCAGCCAACCCCCACGTGCTCTCAAGGAAATTTGTCTGTAAGAGGAAGAGAGAAATGAAGAGTAATTGGAGGGATCACAGAGACAAGAGAAGGTCACGGAGAAGAGAAGACTCGGGTAGACATAGACCCCCAGCCACACAGAGGAAAGCCGAAGGGGCAGGAGCTAGAAGAGAGGGAATACAATGACCTTAGCAAGGTCCCAACTCAATCGGCTCATCAGCAAATGCCTTCAAGTACATTTTATGTTCCAGAAACTGTTCCAAATGCCTTATTTTGTGACTCAGAAATTGCAGAGGCACTAGGGGGACGGAAAGGGCCCTGGACTTGGAGACGGGAGACTTGGCACCTGGAATAGATTCTGCTGCTCATCATCAGGATGCCCTGGGGTGAGACTCTTTGAACCTCAGTTATTTCACCTGTAAAATGGGGACATCATCCTGGCCCCGCTTCCGTGGTTGCTGCCATGAGGCTCAGATATGATGCTGGGTATTACTAAAGCAGGGAAATTACCACCAGCAGAGGTCATACTGACGGATCGCAACATTTGAGAACCAGGCTTCTAGAAGTTAGTTGCTGTTGATGTCTTCCATCCCTGTATGCCAATAGAGCTAACATTAGGTTAGAGATGCAGAAAGCAATTTGCTTATTACCGCCCCCAACCACAACCCCACCTCTCACCCTCAGGGCACTTCAAGCGAGCCTCAGCTCTCACCTGCCCCAGCTGGGCCTCAGTGGGCTCGGCCTTCCCACCCAAGCCCTTTGGGTTACCCTTTATGCCATTTCTCTCCCTCCACCACCCCACCAAACTCCCACAGGGGCTTCCCATTCACTCTCTCAGCCCAGTTTCTGTCCTGTTATGGTTCCTCTCAGTGTGAATCCAACATGTCACCACCCCTCCTTGCATATTCCAGGTATCCCCCATAAGCCCCCTTATCTACATGTATCTCCCAGCCTTTGTGCAATGGCCAGTGAGCAGGAGACCACAGTCATCTCTCCTAGGCCTTCAGAGCTGAGGACAAGTTGTCCCAGGTGTCCTGTTCAGGCAGAACCTCAGGTGAGGAGTCTGAAAGCACCCTGAAACCCATAGGGCAGTCTGCACGTCCAGGACATGGGACAGCGTGGTGACTATGGGGGCATCTATACTGAAAGGCTCCTGGGGTGAGCCAAGCCGCTTGAAAGGGGGGGAATTCCTCTTTCCTCCCATCGCCAGGAAATGAGTTCCGCTTGGGGCCCCGTCTGACCACAGGTGATGAATATATTTATGCTCAAGAGAAACAAGCAGCCATAGATCTTCTATATGAGAGGCAGTTTCCTTTTATTTCAACCACATGAAATGGGGCCCAACCAATGAGCTGTCGTGAGGAGGAGATCAACACAGAATTATAAAATGGCTGAGGCTAAAAGTTCCATTTAATAAAACCTAGAAAATAAAAACCCTAAGAGCAGGTTGCCTCCTCGTGCTTTGAAACGAGAAATTAAATATCAGAATATTGGGAAAAGCATACAAGGATGGAGCGTAGGGTCTTTCTTCCAGTGGGGAGGGGTGCAGGTAGTGGGCTATAGGGGGGCAAACGGCCTGCTGGGAAAAGCTGGAGCCCTTTCTGGGAGACAGTTGTACATGTTTTCATTCATTCCACAGACATTTATTGAGCATCTGCTGCGAGCAAGGTAAGCACTGGCCTGTCCCAATGAGACAGGGCCAGTGTCAGCGTCGTTCCTCATGGCCCCGCTTGCAGACATTCAATCACTTCAATTCTACCTCCATGATTGTTGCCATTGCTTCGAGTTGGTTGTGCTATTATTTATTCAGCCATATCATTTAAATTGACTTACTTTTTAAATGTAAATTCCTACCTGAGTCTTATCCATGAAACCACAAATTTGAAGTGCTGCCTCTCTTTTCTCTAGTATATATTAAAATAAACATATAATCATAGATCCCTGCTTGTCTGAGTTAATACTATCTAGAAGTATCTGTGTACTGTCCATGACACATATGCCACATGTTGGGAAATGCTACTGGATGGACCAAAGTATCAGCTAGGAGTAAGTTTGGCATTACATAATGAAAAAAACCCCAAATAACTGCCCTAAACAAAATAGAAAGTTATTTTTAATATAAAAGAAATCTGGAGATAGACAATCCAAAGCCTGGGGTAGCTGCTCCAGAGTTATTAGAGACCCAGACTCCTATTGTTTCAGCAACACTACCCTAGTATGTGCTTCCATTTTCACAATCACTTCATGGCCCACAATGGCTGCTGGAGCATCGCCGTCACATCTGTGTTCTGGGAGGCAGCCGGAAAGGAAAGGGGGGCAAGAAGAGAGTGCCCCTTAAGTCAGCTTTCTTTGAGGAGCTTTTCTACAAGTGCTTCCAATGATTTCTCTTACATTGTTTTGGCTAGACCTTTGTCAGATGGCTTGCTCTATCTCAAGCTTCGAGAGAGCAATTTTGCTTCGTGGGTAAGAATCAAGTTCTAGGAACCTCTTGAGCCCTAAGCCTCCTTAGTTGGCCTCCAGTGCGTGTCTGAACTTCTGCCCTGGTTCTGCCCTTGACTTTTGGCTGCCTCTACCAAAATTAAGGCTTGGCCCTGAACCCTAGACTAGGTAAGTGGTGGTGGCACAATATACTATTGCTTTGTTTTCATCTGCCTTTTTCTTCTAAAATGGCATTCTGCTTCAGAAACTCTTTTCATTAACTTGGATGTACCTCCTTGACCTAAAATCTGAACCTTACCTGATATTGAGAATTAGTCCTACCTAGAAACCCCCTTCCAACTTTCCTATACTCCAACCCCAGGCTGGACCCTTCAGACATTAATTTCTGTTCGGATTATACTGGAGTTAGCTTGGCCCCTTTCTCTGCCCTTAGCAGCAAATGAATTCTATTCAGCCTTTCCTGGCTGGCCCACCTGCTCCCCTTTTGCCATCCAGCTTGTGGGTAGCCAGAGCCATGCTCTTCAAATATATCCAATCACCTCTCTCCCCTATGTGGCCTCCTGGAGCTCCGGCCTCTCTTCCCCTTCCTCTGGTGCTGTTAGGTGTTGTCCACTGAGGCATGTTTTCCTCTCCTGCCGGCTCATGCTCTTGCATGCTGGAAAAAAAATACAGGTCCCTGACCCTTTGCATGCAATTGCTTCCAGTTTAGTCTTTGCTATTTTCTATTCCTGTAAAATTAAGGCTCTTCAATAGGTCCAGTTATCTCCCAGTGCGAACCTTTTCTGTTAATGCTTTTTGCAAAAATCCCTCTGCAATAATATGTAACACTGTTGTACAGTAATTAGAGATTAGCTAGTGTTTAGCCTTTTATTTAATAATGAGTTCCATAATGGGAAAAGCACAATTGCCAAGCTTATGTATTATTCACCTGTCGTGTTCTCTTCTGCAACGCAATGCCCCGCATCCAATAAATGTTTACTAAACGAACGAAGAAATGAACGAGTGAATGATAATATTCGTTCTCATTTGTCTATGCAGCAAGGACTCTAGGCCCATGGGTCATGATGTCACCGCCACACATGCACATAGCTATTCACATGGAGGCACTTTGTAAAGTGGAGTTTTAGGAACCGGAACATGAGTCAGCAAACTTCTCCTGTGAAAGGCCAGACAGTAAATATTTTAGACTCAGCAGCCCACACGGTCCCTGTTGCAACTACTCAGCTGCCACAGGAGCACGAGAGCAGTCAAAGGAAGTCTATAAACAAATGAACAAGGCTGCGTTCCGATGAAACTTTTCGCACGTCACCACATATGATTCTATTATTTTCCTCTGGATTTGTGTAACCTTTAAACATGTAAAACCCACTCTCAATTCATGGGCTGTATAAGAACAGGCGGAGGGCCACATTCAGCTGGGGGCCACAGTTTGCCGATCCCAGATCTAAGCTACGGTTGTCAAACTTTAGTGTGCATAAGAACCAGCGGGGATCATTTCTAAAACACAGATTGCCAGGCTCTGCAGCCCAGGAATCCATTTCAGTAGGGATGGGGTGAGGCATAGAAACATGCATTTTAAGAAAGCAAGGATTCTGCTGCAAGTAGTCCTCAGGTCATGCTATGAAAAAACTAATCCTATTAAGTAAGGCAGGCAAGACAGCCAAAACAAATGGACTCCAGAATTGCAGTGGTTTAATACAACATAAGTTTATTACATGGAGTTCCGGGTAGTTATTCAACTTGTGGATGACTCTGCTCCACACACATATTCAGGGCCCCAGGTTCTCATGAGTTCCAAAGTTACCTGGAAGTCGACATTCACAAGCAGCGGGGAGATCAGGCATTAGGATTCCAGTATGTGGGAGGGGAGGCTAACACGGGCCAGGCCTGGAAGAGTTCTGCATCATTGCCACCCCATTTCTGGTGAATGGCCCCACTCAACTAGAAAAAGGCTAGGAGACATGGTCCAGCTGGTGCCCAGGAGGGATGGAAGAACATAGACTTTGATGCCTAGTTAGTGGTCCCCCTCCCCTGAGCTAGAAGGAAAAACTGCTGAAGATCTGCCTGTGCAAATGTAAGCCTGGTGAACTGTTGCAACGGGTAACAGAAGACCTCAGTTCCAGACCCGGCTCTACTATTTCATGGGCCTTGGCTTCTTAATCTGAAAAATAAGAATGACTACCCTGTCCTCCCTCCTTCACTAGACTGTGAAGCTCACTGTACACCTGTGCACACTCGAGGAATGAGAGGTGAGCTCTGATTGCCGGGCCTGGTAGGGAGTCTTCCAAGGAAGCTGGAGGTTGGGTGCCTCAGTTCACTCTCAAGAACAGTTCTCAAGGCGTGGTCCCCAGCTATCATCACAGCATCACTAGGGAATATGTTAGAAATGCACATTCTCGGGCCCTGCCCAAACTGAACTCAATGGGAACTCTGGGGCGGTCCCAGCAACTTGTGTCTTAATCAGCCCTCCCAGGGATGCTAATGCGCTCTCAGGTTTGAGAACCACTGCTGTAGGTTGTCCCTACCCCCCAAGACATTCCCCACTGGAAGATAAAGGAAAGGGGCCCTCTGTTCTCCTTGCAGAGTCTGGGGGCCCCCTGGAGATTTCTTGCCAGCTGAATCTCCAGCTTGACAGTCTTCACGTAGCAGCAGCAATGAGTAACAGAGACACAGACCAGCCTCCCCTGGGAGCCCTGGGCTGCGTGGAGCCCTCTGATTGCTGTGGCTAAAGACTCACCCATTTTCCAAAGACCTAATTACGTAATGAGGCCTTCATGCCCATGGAGCTTCTTCCAAATTGTGCTGCCAGGTGCTGGCTCTGAGTGCAACCTGTGGGGGCCTCATTTGAATATTGTTAAGACAAGAGGTTAACACTCTGTGGCCAAAAGCACTGTCTGCAGAGGTTGCCTTTCTAGCTTCCCATCCTACCTCAACTCAGCAGCACACAGCAGATCCTGATTGCGGTAGACACCAGCCAATGAGCCCAGGACTACAGACTGTGGCCACATCCTCTGGGATGTGCTGGCTTCTGGTTCCAGTGTCTGCCCAGTGTTGGGTGTCTTTTACCTCTGTGGCCTCAGAACCCCGAGGTGGTTCAGGGTTTGGGAAACACCTGAGCCATAGGTCTGAAAACTGGTCCGGATGCTGATCGGCTGGGCAAACTTCCTTAAGGCACTGAAATTTCCTGAATCTTATCTAAAGAAATGGAATGATGTCCTGAAGACTCAACAAAACTGAATTTATTAGGGTGCCTGGCCCAGCACCTTCTAGCACCAGGCTAGTGCTTACACTGGTCCCAGCCTCATCATACACCTTTCCCCCAACCTTCATTCCTGTTGTGGCGAGTGGGTGAACGATGTGGAATTCTCTGGACTTCCACATAGGTTTTTATCTCTGTCTCAAATACTCTATGCTTATCCCGCACTCCGGGCTGACTCCTACTCATCTGTTAGGTCCCATCTTAGAAATCAGTTCCTCCAGGAAGCCTTCCCTGAGCACTACCCTCACCCCAGGTCTAGCCCAGCACTGATCCTATCGTTCAGTTCCCCCTACACTGTAAGCTCTGAGCACACAGGAAATGTGTCTGCCTTGTTCACGATTGCAGCCCCATGCCTGGCAATCAGTAAGTCTACAATAACTGCTGCATGAGTAAACGAACAGTAGAGGTGCAGTAAATGTTGAATGAATGAATGAATGAATCTTACCAGGGCTCAGGCTGTGATTGAGATAAATTCAATTCAATTCAGCAAACATCTACAAAAATTCTATTATTTGTCAAGAGCTGTTATGGGAACAGAGGAAACCAAGGTGGATAAAATGCAGTCTTTACATTTAAATAATTTACAATCTTAAGAGCTGAGCATGTAAGGAATGTAAGGCACGTCCTGGGAGGAAGAAGCCAGGGCCTTTAAAGCCCCACCCCACTCCACGCCATGCCCAACAACAAATCCTACCTCCCAAAATTCCTCAGGATAACCTGTAGCAGAGCCCTAGGCACTGGCTTACCCAAAATTCTGCTCAGAGGAGTTTTACCCCAGATTGCTTCTTCTGTTCTGCTTCTCAAATTTGTGTACATGGTCTTTGGTGCTTTTTGTTTCATCTGCCACCAGCTGAAACTCTGGAGAAACACATCCTCATAACTGTGCACATGGACGCACGCACAGCACCCTTCCTGCTCCCAGTGAAGATGCATGTGAGGCAGCCAGCACCCGCGTCCTGAGCCCCGCTCCGCTGAGCACTGAGCTGGGCGCACGAGTGTGGGGACGGGGGCATGGAAAAGGGACAGTGTGAATACAAAGTGATGGTCTCCGCTCCAAATATTCATTGCAGGAAGCTAACAAACTGTAAATGCTGAGTGTGTCGTCAGAGGAGCGAAGGTTGTAGTGGGAGTCAGAAGGAGTGACGTTTGAGTGGAGATCAGAGGTTGGGTAGAGGTCCACCGTGCCCACCAGGGAAAGCCGAAGAGGAGAATGTTCCCTGCAGAGGAGCAGCCTGGCCCGGCCCTCAAGTGGGAAGGATTCCAGAGCTCTTAGAAGGGCAGCAGAGCTGGAGAGCAGAGAGCACAGGGAGACCAATGCAGATGGGGGTGGAGGGGTGGGGCAGGGCACAGACCCTGTGGAGGGTGTGGGCCTTTATCCCAAGAGCAACAGATTTTTAGCTGGGGGTGACTTGGTCACGTTTGCACTGCTAAAAGTTCACACTGGCTGCAATGGCAACATGAAGACTAGTCAGAAGGCTCTTGTGTGATGGGGGGGGGGTCTCCACTAGAGGACTGAGGTGGACATAGAGACATGGGGATGAACGAATTGAAAGATGCTCCTGGACCGTCACTGGGAAAGTTTTGAACTCTCCCATGTGACACATGATGAGAATAACCTTGATGGAGACCCTGCACATGGTCAGAATGCACATGGAAGAGTAATTAACAGATAAGTTAAGTTGACCACATCACTCTATTAAAAGGCCCAAAATGCTAAGCATCATAAAAGTGGTTCAAAGACTTAAGGGACTCTTAGAAGAAAAGGCCCCTCCTGGCTTGGGAAGAAGGAAAAGTAAGAAGTGACATTTGGCTGTGCCTTAAAGATCAGATAAGGTGTAGACATGAGAGGGGGTGAGAGGTGGGGAGCATGTTCGGGGTGTGATTATGGAGGGGTGAAGGGTGCAGTTGGCTTAAGTGCTAACAGTGGATGGGTCTAGAATGGAGAGTCTTAAACACCCCGTAAGGAGAATGGACGTTATTTCATGGATTTGGGGGGCCATTCACTCACAATATAATTATGGAACCTGTCTTTTCAGTCAGCATCGTGCTGAGCTCTGGGATTGTGATTTCAGGACTTTCAAGGTGCTCGGAATCCAGTGGGGAGGCCGATGTGCATGGGGGGGGGGGGGTGTAAATGCAAAGTTAGCTCAACTTTGGAGGAAGAGGGAGACTTGATCTGGTCCTTAAAGACTAAGGACAAGTTCACCAGACAGACCCCAGGAAAAAGAAGGTAAGGGGTGAGGAAGAAAAGAGTAGGAAAGAGAGAGAGAAAAGAAATTCCAACAGCTAGAACAGAAAGTGCGCAGCATGGAGACCTGAGAAGCACCTGGTAAGTGTGAGGCGCTGCCAAGCATTCCATGGACCTTGAACTGAAAGCACGTGGGGAGGTGCTGAGGCCCCCGAGGGAGGCAGGCAGCAGTCGGTCCTGGAGGACATCGCAGGTTTCCTCCAGTCTTGGAAAGTTCCCTCTGAAAATGGCTGGGAGGATTGTTTGGAGAAGAGGAAAGAATCCAGAGGCGAGGCTCTATCACAGGGTATGGAGTAATGGAGTTAGATGAACCAAAATTGAGTCAAAGGCTCTTGGGGCCATAAGAGTCTTATAAGATCCTCTTTTCTACATCTCCCCATTTTATGGAAGCAGGGAGAGTCCTGTTAATCATCCAAGTTCTCACTATTAGTGATTGGGAGGCGGGGAAAGCTGGCCGCAGTGGGTAGAAGAGATTAGAGAGAGGAGTTCTGGATGGGTCCAGGCCTGGGGTAAGAAGGGCCTCCCTGGGGCCAGGCAGTGGCCGGGGGGCACGGTGGGCAGACACCAAGGCATCTCACACTCTGGTCCAGTGTGTGGGGGATAGACGGTGATGGAAGGGCTGATGGACATTTCCAAGACTTCTGGCCTCTTGTTCCTGAGAACAAGATGAGGGCTGGTACTCTAGGAGCCGGGTGACTCATGAGAAAGAGTGGGCTGCAGGAACGATTGCGTGCTCGGTTCCGGGCGTGCTGATTTGGAGATACCTGCAAGATGTCCACGTGGAAGTCAAGTTGGAGGTTCAGGTGGATAAAGCTGAACGTGTCAGCTACAGAAAGAGTTTGAGGAGCCACCCTTGGAGGGGTGGCAGTAGGAGCAATGGGAGAGGAGGAGCTAACCCAGGGAGGAGAGAGAAGAGGCGAGAGCACAGGACAAAGCCTAGAGGGAGGACCTAAAGGAGACCAAGGAGGAGGCATCAGGAAGGCACGGCAGAAGGAAGACGGTTTTAAGGACCAAAACGTTGGCCGACTTGCTCCTGGTCACATGGTCACTCAACTGATCCAGCTTCTCACTCATGGTCTTCCTCAGCACCACATGCTACCCCAGAGTGTACACACACACACACATACACACACACACACACACACACACACCACTGAGTGCCAGGATAAAGAAATCCTTCAGAAAAACTCTGAAAGGCCCAAGGATCATAATAAATGCAGGGCGCCAGCCCTCCTGAGACTTTGATTTTCCATGGAAATGTTCTCCGCGAAATAAAGTTGCGTTATGAATGCATTTTGACAGGCTGCACAATCAAACACTTTGTAATCACGGGAAGAGCTCGGAGGTGGGGGAGCGCGAGCCTTCCGCCTGCGCCAGAGCGCTGCTCAGAGGTTGGGCTGCTTGCAGAAGGATCCCCTGGGGAGAAAAGTGAGCTTTGTACCTTGGCAGGGGGCCATGTAAACAGCGACAGGACTGATGAGGAGACGATGGAAAATCTTTAGACCTGCACAGAAACAGCTGGACCTGGGGCTTGGTTCTTCCGAGTTGCGTGACCTGGAAGCCTGAGAAGAGATGGGCACTTGGAAGGGAGCGCTCCAGGCCAGCTTCAGCCTCCTGGCCTTTCCATCTGCAGTGGGGCAGGTCCTGGTGTCCAAACACCAGACAGTTGCCAATAACCAGTGGATCCTTGCAAGTGGGGAGGGGCATGCAGGCAGAGAGGAGAGGAGAGGAGGGGGGCTAACTATAATTGGCTCCCCCCATGTTAGCTCTATGACAGAGGTCTTGGTTTCATTTTCCTGATATAGATACTGAGGCTTAAACACTCAAGTGCCTTTTCAAGTACCTTCTCTAGTAACAGGACTAAGATTTGAACCCAGGGCTTTCTGGCACCAAAGTCTATCCTGTTTTCAACACTACAAGGGAAGTGGAGTCCTTATAGTAGGAACAAGGGAGATTCAGGGAGTCTGAAGAACAACCCCCATATTATGGCAAATCTTGTATGGATGGGCAATTTTTTACAGAGAGGAGCTACAACATCATCAGATTCTTAGTTTCTGTGACTCATGGGAGGTGGGGAGTTGCCAAGGTCCTGAGATGCAGAGAAAAGTTTGTGATTCACCATTTCTTGAGGCTGTTCTTTGCTGGCTCAGCAGAGGTTCAAGTCACAGTCCCAGCCACACAAGGGATGACTGGACAGCGGGACAGACCGTTCAGCACTCATCTCAGATGGTATATAACTAGGAGTGAACTGTATGTTTTGGATGCAGCGCCCCAGCGATGAGGGTGCTGAAGGGGAGCAGGCACCACTCAAAGAGACGCAGTAGAGAGGGGTCTTCACCTGGACTTTGAACAATAGACGGGATTGGGTAAACTCGCAGCCGTCTCTCACTTGGAACATGGGCATCTACAAGCTCGATAGACAGCTTTCCCCACTAAAGTACAGTAATAGACATTTCAGTTCCAAGAACACATTACCTTAATGGATAGAATTTTCTCTATATTTTTTAAAGATTTTTTTATTGATTTTTTTAGAGATAGAGGAAGGGGGGAGAAAGAGAGAACCATCAATCTGAGAACAACACATCAATCAGCTGCTGCCTCCTGCACACCCCACACTGGGGATCGAGCCCGAAACCTGGGCATGTGCCCTGAGCAGGAACAGAACCAGCAACCTTTCAGTGCACAGGACAACGCCCAACCGAGCCACGCCAGCCAGGACAAGAAATTTTGTTTTGTTTTTTTAATAAACTGTTAGCCCTGGCCAGGTAGCTCAGTTGGTTGGAGAGTTGTCCCTCACTCTAGAAGGATGCAGGTTTGATTCCCGGTGAGGACACATAGCTAGGTTGCAGGTTTCATCCTTGTTGAGGTGCATATGAGAGGCAACCTATCGATATTTGTCTCTCACATTGATGTTTCTCTCTCTCTCTGTTCCTCTCTCTCTAAAAATCAACATAAACCTGTCCTCCAGTGGGGATTAAAAAAATAAATAAAATAAAATAAATTGTTTTTAAACTTTGGCTACCTGCTATACTCGCCTGCTGGTGAGCGCTGTAGGTGACACAGAGAATGAACAAGTAGAAATAAATGCTAATGGGAAACCAGGACTATGTTTTCTCCCAAATATTTTATGTGTGATAATTCTTTTCTTGAGTAACAGAGGCCTGCGTACATATAATACGGCCATATTTCCTGCTAGAAAAATGGTTTCAGGCCTGAATGATAGAATTAAATATGTCAATATTTCATGGAATTTCACAAAGAAAACGGAGACTTCCCTGCGCTCCATCACCTAAACCACTTTAGTGGCAGTAGGATAGATGGGGAGGTGGGAGCAGGGGCAGATGGAGGGCGTTCTGGATGAGGGAGGCAGAAACTTTTTTGTAGAGGTAGGAATGAGTGCAGCCTGCCAAGGATAGGTGGCAGCCCGGGTGCTGGAAAAACTGCTGTTTCATGTTCAGAGGCTGTACAAATGGTACCCTGTAGTGCCAGAGGCAGAGCCAACTTTATGACCCCGAATAGCTGACTCCCAGTCCAGTGCTCCTCCATCCCCCATCCTGCCCCAATTCCTCTCCGTCAGATAGCACACATCAATATGCCTTAATCCAACGTTTGGTTTGGCCCACCAGTGTTTTACAAAACTTTTTATTGTTTATCAATATTTTTTAAATGGGATGATTTTACATAAAAATTCCGATTTCTGATTGCTCTTTTAAAATCAGAAGAGACAACAATAGTGAGCCTTCATGGTCCTGTGACAATAGGTACAGATGAGAGAGAACTGCTGCCTTTAGCAGACCATGGGCTCCCCAGTCCTCGCTACTCAAAGTGTGGTCCTCGGACCAGCAGCGTGATCATTGCCTGGAGCTCCTTAGAAATGCAGACCCTGAGGCTCCACTCCGGGCCTACCAATCAGAATCTTATTTCAACAGGACCGGATCCTAGGTGCTTCGTTTGCATACTGGAGACTGAGAATCCCCGATCTGGTTTCCCCCCAGTTCTGGCCTGCCTGCTTCTCTTGTAGACCTCAGTGGCCTGGCCTGGGGACACATGGCATGCCTGCTGTATGTCTAGTTCAATACAAGGCACCACCTAAACCAGCCCTTTTGACCATTACCATGAAACCTCAGGAGAGGAGAGTCCTGCTTGAGCCCACCTCCTCCCAGGAGACCATTAGGCCAGTTCTATCGGCCCACACCCCATTCTTCTCAGCCCCCAAGCCTCCCTCATCACAGAACCACCCCACCCCCACTGCTCTGCACATCCCCTCATTTAGCCCAGTTTCCTGGCCCTCCCACCATTGTGTGGTGCCCTCTTGAGCTCACAATCTATGGGCAGAAGACACCCCGACAACTACAACCCTTCTGACTATTCCCTTCACCTTCTCGCCCTAACTGTAGCCCATTTCAACTCTTTCACTTGTGCCTCTACCTACCCTTAAGGGCTGAAAGTGGGGTAGCTCTTCTTCCTCTCGTTCCCGAGCACCGCCTTCGAACTGATAGATTCATAACTCCCCCCCCCCCCCCCACACACACACACACACAGCTCCTTGGAGCTCAGTGCAGCCTTTAGCACCAGCTGGCCCTCCTTGATGCCCCTGCCTCAGTCAGACCCCATTCGCCTGTCTCTCTGTCACGTCTATCATCACTCACAGTGACCCCAGAATCCCCATGGATGGCTCATCCAGCACCGTGGCCTCTCAGTTGCTTGACCTCATTTGCAATAATCCATTTTTCGCCCACGCCGCCTCAGCTGCCCCGCTCCACACTCACGATCCTGGCCTCTTTATCTTTCAGGGCTGCGTCACCTTGAGAAATCTTGACCGTAAGTGTCCCCCTGATGACTTCTTGTCCTGCCGGCCCACCCACGCCTGTGCTAGGGCTCCAGCAAGTGTGTGGCCTCACCGAGGCCTCTAAACAAATGACCCCTACCACTTCTCACCGCAGTCCCCCCCTCAGGTCCTCAGGACCCTCCCAATCTTTCTTTCATCGCATTGATCTCTCTTCAGCCCCCTGTCATTATCGTCACTCTCTGCCAGGCGCCTTTCATTCTTTTGCCACTTCTCTCTCTCTTTCCCTCCCTGGGCAAGCCCTGGGCACAAGGAGATCTGACTCTCCACCTGCTCCGAGTTGCCGATGAAAACACGTGCACAGGGCAACGGGCCCAGCGGTAAATCCGCGGCCGGGAATGTCAGGCGGGCGCTCGGCCTTGCCTGGCCGTCCCACTGCGCTCCCAGGTTCGCGGGCCTGTTTTTCAAAACGGTTGTTTCCCCCTTGTAGCCTCTGCGCAAACTCCTGCGCCTCCGCCACCTGGAACCACTCACACACGTTGTCACGAGCGGCAGCCCCGGCCCCTTCCTTATCTCTCGCTGGAATGCGATGCGATGCCGCTCGACAGACGCTCTCAGGTGTCCGTTCTGTAAAAGATGCTGCTCAGAGCCCGCCTTCTTTGCCTTTCCTCTTGTTTCTAGAGATGAAGTGTCCCTGTCCCTTTCAAAGGCCACCCCTCCTCTCGGGCTCTGGGTCCCATTGATCTCTCTTCAGCCCATCTCCCTTGCACCCCCCACTTCTCTCTTCTGCTAACATCATTTCCCTTGATACATAAACTTGTTCCCAAATCTTCTACCCGAAGCACGCAAGCTCCCATTTTATCTTTCAGCCACTGCTCTACTTCTGTTCCCCTGCTCAGCAAAACTCCCTTCCAAAAAAAACCCAAAAAGGTGCCTATAGCTGTCCCTGTTTCTGCCTCACGTTGTCTTCTCAACCCACTGTAATCAAGTGTGCAGCCTCACCAATGCAGGGACACTGCCTAGGGCTCCTGCCAAGGCCACCGGGTGCCCCACCCAACAGCCACTTACCTGTCCTCACACCCCTGAAATCAACACTGTTTGCTCTGCCCTCTCTTCTGGAGCCTGGTCTTCTCTTGGCCCCAGTGACAGCTCGCTTTCAGGCTTTACTCTCACCCCTCTCCTCTCTTTCTTGCTCTTCTTTGCTGGTTCCTCTGTCTTTGCTGAAACTCTCAATATTGAAGTGCCTCAGGGCTCTGTTTGGGGTCTCTTTCTCCTCTTTACCTACATTTCTTTCCCTTGGTAACCTATGTGCGAATAATGCCCAGATCTATATTTCCAGCTTTAATCGCTCCCAGGACTCAAGTGACAAATATCCAGTGGTCTACTTGACATCTTCAAATGGATGTGCAACAGGCATCTCAAACTTAGCAAGGCCAGAGGAGAACCCTGGACCCCAAAACACTGCTTGAGTGCATGTGCACACATGTCCACACACACATGCCCACACAGAGAAAATTCCAGACTATTTTCCCCAGTTCTTTCACATCTCAGAAAGTGTCACCACCACTCACCCTTCCACAGGTCAAATATCTTGGAATTCCCATTTATTCTTTTCTTTGACTCACTACTACCTTCCCCCAACAATCAATCAACAAAGCCTGTTGATTTTACTTCCAAAATACATACATGTTTCCACTTCTGCTGCTCAGACCTCCAAGCCACCACCATTTCCCATCACACTACTGGAAGAACCCCTAGCTGGTCTCTGGCTTCCATTCTTGGTCCCTAAAATTCATTCTCCATGCAGGAGCCTTAGATATATATCTTTTTTAAGACATAGATCAGATTGTGTAACTCCCCTACTTAAACTTACATGTTGCCCTTGGAACAAAATCTAGATTCTTTCCCCAGGGATTTTAATGATCTGCATGATTGAGCTTTCACGTTCCTCTCCGACTTCATTTGTGCCACTCTTCCCACTTGCCCACTGCTTGAGTATGCCAGCCTCTTTTCTACCCCAGGGCCTTTGCACCAGCTCCTCTTTTTGTTTGAAATTCCTTCTCCCCATGGTGTGACCACCCAACCGAAAGTAGTCACCCAGTTGCACCTGAGCACGTCACCCTGTTTTAAACCTCTGTTCCATGTCTACCATTCCTGTTTCTTTTATTTATTTAGTCATTGACCCTTCCCTAGATCAAAATATATACGAGAACAGGGCCCATTGCAGTACTGACTGCTGTGTTCTCAGTGCCTAAAATAATACCCGGCACAGACTAAGAGCCCAATAAAAATTTGTTGAAGGATCGCACACACGCACACACAAAAGGTTACCAAGAAAAATATTGTCCATCTCCAAAAGTAGAAGGACAATGTTTCACCTCCTCCAGAGAACAGATTCTTTTTCAGAACCTGAGCACCTTGCTGCATTTGACTGCACATGGACGCTCACTAATTACAAATGAGCCTCATCTATACACAAGAGTCTCCCTGGCAAAGCCTCTGTCGGGAAACACTTTGGTAGTCAGGAGCTCTGCTGGTTTATTAATTGAAAAGTTCTCTTTTAAAACTATTGGTTTGTTTTGCTTTAAACGTCTTCTTACGGTTTGCTAATTGAAGCTGCCATCCTCAGCTGCAAAGAAACAAGGTTTTGCTGCATATATAGCATGGCTCTCCCAGCAAAGAATTTATATGTATTCATTCGTTTCATTCATTTATTCAAGTGCATGTTGGCACCCATATGTGCAGGTACCAAGAATGCAGAGTTGAGACTTAGTCTCTGTCCTCGAAGAATTTCCATTGTACAGACATAAATAAATGCACCCTTCAAGTAGGAACTTAATAACATGAGAAATGTGTGGATAGGGTTAGGTGGGAAGAGAGACCACAGAGAGATCTATAGGCAAGGCAGCCCCCAAACCAGAGCTGTGGCATTTCTGGTGGGAAGGCCAAGGTGAGAGTTAAAGATCACTTACAGTCCCAATACACATTTAACCAGTCATGGAGAGCAGGAGGGGCCAGGCTATAGGAATGGGGGAGCAGGCAAGCAGAGGGACCCTAACAATGTCAGGCAACAGGGAACACACACACACACACATGCACACACATATGAACACATATAGACACACACAAACAAACACATAAGAACCACACACTTACAAAATACAAGCACATACACAGACTTGCTCAAAGGGGCCCATAAACACATACACTCATGCACAGACACACACACGCAGGTTCACCCATGCACACGCCTCTCCACAAAAAGCCACTCTGTGGTTTAAAGCCCTAGCACCAGAGTAAGGATTTCAGAGGAGGGCCCTTGTACTCTGCTAACTTCCTAGCAGGGCACCCCGGGAGAGCCCTGTCCTGCTGCACGTTGGAGTGGAGTTGTTGGATTTCAGGCCATCTTCTGCTAATGTCACTTGCCACTTGGCGGTGGCACACACTGATCTCTGTTTACTCACAGCACATTTTCTTCTGCTAAGCAACATTAAGTTTGAATCAAAATATGTGACTGCTATGTAATTATTCTTGCTGCTACTTCCCATTGGTTGCATTTTTCTTGCCATTTATTTGTTCAGGAGTGGATGTGGGCATTCATTTCAAGAAATGGCAGTCAGTGGCAGGCCTCTGCTCAGCACTCTGGCAAAGAGGCATCAGAAGCCAGGGTAAATCCCCAACTTACTCCACCTCCCCCTGTGCCCACTCCAGTTTATCCCAAGGACCGCTCTTTAAAGGTTCATAGGCTGTGGACCCACATCCAATATTGAACAATGCAATGCAATCGGATATCTGGGCATTGCCCAAAATTTACTTGGTGAAATCCTAACCCCTCTAGCTTCAGCTTCCTTCTTAGTGAAAGCGGGGGAAGATTAAACTATAGTTAAGGTAACCATGCCCAGATTACACCTGCAAACCTGGAGTAATTATTAATAGTGTCTCTGTATCAGTCAGTTATTACCATAATAATGCTGCTTGACAAGTGACCCCATTTTCATTGGCTCAAAACAATCAGTGATGCTTGCTCATGGGTCTTTGGACTAGCTGAAGTTGGCTGGTCTTGGGTGGGTGCTGTGAGCATGCTCCACACAGTGAGTTGAGTCTGAGTCTGCCCCACGTGTCTTCATTCTCCATGGACCAACAGGCTAGTCAGGACATGCTCTTCTCAGAAATTCGAGAATGACAAGAGAGCAAACTCCATGGTGCAAGCCCGTGGCATGGCCCCTAACATCGCATGGCCCATGGCTACACCCAGCATCAATGACATGGAAAAGCATGCTCTGCCCACAAAGAGGAAGAGACAGAGAAGGGCTACATTTTTGCTGAGCAATAATTCAAACCAGGCATTGTTCACTGTTTCTGCAAAGAACCACTTCATAAATATGTTGTGTTTTACAGGCCTTGTGGCTTCTGTTGTAACTACTCAACTCAGCCATTGTCATTTAAAAGCAGCCCTAGATAATACATAAACAGATGGGTATGGCTGTGTTCCAATAAAACTTTATTTACAAAAAACAGGCAGAGTTTGCCACCCTCTGATTTAAACAATCAGAAATTCCTTTCATTCTCAAAGTTACCCCATTTGGATGATGAATTGCATTTCTCCCCTAAAAATAAGAGCTCAGTGGGTGGTCCACAGACATGTGCACACAAATGGGCAGTGTGTGTGCACATTAAACATTGATCTTCGGGGTGGAGCCTGGGAGGTCTGACCAGCTCTTCCCAGATGATCCTGATGTACTTTAACATTTGACTGCCACTGCATTGGATGACCTTAAAGAGCCCCCAAAAATCCAAAATGTCAGGAAATCTATCCTTGGTTTGGAAGACCCTTTAGGACAAGGATATTGGTTCTCCCTCATGAACTTTGTTTTAAACAATGTCCCCTTCCTATATATATACATATACATATACATATACATATACATATACATATACATATACATATACATATACATATATATATTAATATTACAAGGCTGAGGCACCATGAGGCACAGACAGTATGTACTTAAGGAGGCACCGACTCCTGGGTCGTGCGAGTGCAGGGTCAGCGGCTGAGAGTGAGCGCCTCCTTAAATGATGCTCCCTGGCCCTGGCCCTGGCCCTGGCTTCACCCTGGTCCCGGCCCTGGCTTATCCAAGCATACACACACTTGTTCATTCACACACAGGTATCTTCTCACCCCCCACGCCCTCCACCTCCCACCCCACACACTCACTATGCAGAGCTAGTTGGATGAGGCAGGAGCCTCCTCTGCAGTCTAATTTGAGGGTCGTGAATACCCCTCTCCCTGGACTATTAATATACTTGAAATTTTATTCTTAGACATTTATTCCTAAATCTTAGGAGTTTCTTTCTGATACCATCTTCCAGAAAACACAAGTACACCTGGGGGAGGTCACACCTGAAATTTTAGCATGGGTCTGAACTAATGTTAGCCCACCTTGAGGCCTTATAGACCTTGGGAAGTAAGAGGATGACTGGAAAGAGAAGAAACAGTTATTCCACGAGCATTTACTAAGCGTCCGCTATGTACCAGGCCCTAACCTAGAAAAAACAGCAGTCCCACATTTAGGTGGGATTCCTGCTTCATTAAGAACTCTGAACTTTCTAGGTAATGCGAGTAGAGCAAGAAAAATTATCATCATCTGTTTGTATCTGAGGAAACCCAGTACTCTGGCAAATAATGAAACTGGCCCCTGACTGTGGTCCTTCCCATCCCCTGGCAGGGGAGTTTGGTCTTTTCTCTTCTGGCCACCTCAGCTCATAGGCACAGTCCACTGGTCACAAGGGGAACTGAAGGGTTTCTCCAGCCCAGTAGGCAGCCTGACTGAGCAACATAGACCTTCATAAATGGAGCAGAGAGCAAAGGTGAACAGTTTGGGGGGGGTTGCTCTCTGAGTTTTAACACTGCTGACATTTCCACATTTGTGGCATTTGGTTATGTATTAGGCATTTAAGGTGCATTTATAATATTAACCTTTATAGAGGGGCCAATTTTAACGCAGTCATCCTTGCCTGCTTAAGATGCAACTCCAAGTGTTACCTGCAATTCCAGCAGTTGGAGTTAATGAATCAAAGCTATGAAATGCAGGGCGTGTGTGTGGAGAGAGCGGATTTTGCTAACAAATGACCTACAGCGAAATATTGGATAGCCATTCTAGTGTCATCGCTGCCAAATTTGGCTCTGTCTCCTCTTGATGCAGCTAAAATGATCTCAGAGAGCTGCATCTCTTACCTTCAGGAGCTGGGGAGCCATCGCAGCCTTGGGTTTGCACAAGGTCAAAAAGAGGAGGCAGTGCCAGAGAGGGACAACTTCCCTCCACTCAGAAGATGCAGCCTGGCATGAGGGCAGGAAAGGGCCCCCACCTCCCTGCGGGCAGGGCACTGTGCTGGGATGGGCTCCTTAAGTGCACCACGTTCTCCAATCCAATCTTTGCATAGCTGCCAAAGTTGTTCCTTAAATGCAAATTGGATCCCCTGAGTGCACGTTTCCAAGGGTATAGGAGGCGTCGAAGGCAAACTGTGACACACTGGCCAAATCCAGATGTCTCCATCTTGGTAAATAAAGTTTTATTGAAACACAACCATGTCCACCTGCGTATTGTCCGTGGCTGCTCTTCCACTATGACAGCAGAGTTGAGACCATATGAACCACAAAACCAAAAATCCTTACAGAAAAAGTTTGCCAAGCTCAAGCCTATAGGATTGGTTGATGTGTTCATAGCACAGAGGAGCCAGGCCGTAAAGTAGCCTGCCTCCGGTCACATAACTTGTTGGAAGCCTGGCAAGGACTTTGGAGTCAGACCACCCATAGGTTAAAATCTGGATTCTGCTACTATTGCGTGCCCTTGGGCAATGACATTCCTCAGAGCCTCAGTTTCCAGATTTGTAAAACGTAGCATCAGTGAGGCTCAGGGAACTGATGTAGACAACGTGGCCCAGGCGGGACCCAACCAATGGTAGCGTTATTACTCTAAGTGACAGAGCTAGTGTCTGAGCCCATGTCTGTCGGCCTGCAGAGTCCAAACACTTCTGTTTCTCTCACCGCTGCCTCGCTAGAGTGGACATTGAGTCAGAGCCCAACAGGTGCCCTGGGCCACTTGTCTCTGCTGCCCTCTGTAAGAGGGCAGGACCCCTCAGGAGCATAAGGCCAGCTCTGGAGGGTACTTGGAGAGACTCAAATTAAAAGGGAGCTGGATGCTCTCAGGAGATGTTTCCATCCAGCCCAGGTCAGCCTGATGAATCACCTTTCTCTACTCTAGGAATATTTCTGTCTCGAAAACCAAGGCCATTTGTCTAGATTCCGAGTCTTTCCGGCTCCTCTGTGGCGTGATCATATTGACCAGTCTGACTGTCCAGTTCCTTTTTGTTTCAGTCAACAGAAGCCCCATTACCTCCTGTCTGACAGGTAACACCACCCACCCAGCCTGGCTTTGTGGGATCAGTCAGGCTCCAGCCGGCTCTCCAGACAGAGAGAGAAGGGGGGGCCAAACCTTGGGAAACACTGATCACTCACCAGACAGGGGCAACCTTGGGCAACTCAACCACCCTGGGCTTCCGTGGCCTCCCCTGTAGAAGGGGGCTAATGACACCCTCCCTCCCCACACAGCTCTGGGAGGCTCAACCAGGGATCTCTGTAAAGCATACAGTAGGCACTCATCCATTTCAGTCCCCTTCCCAGCACCGGGAAAGGTGAGGCAAATGAAGCACTCACCTCAGGTGCCAAATTTAAGGGGTCCCCCCAAATCTTAGTAACAAATATAAAGAATACTTTAATGCAGTACTTTTAAAAAAAATCCTTGCCCAAGGATATATTCATTGATTTTAGAGAGAGGAAGGGGGTGAGAGAGAGAGAGAAACACCGATGTGAGAAAGAAACATCGATCGTGTGCCTCTTCTACAAACCCTGACCCAAGACCTAACCCACAGCCTAGGTATGTGCCCTGACTGGGAATCAAACCTGCGACCTTTCAGTTCATGGGACAATGTTCCAACCAACTAAGCCACACTGGCCAGAACTAATGCAATACTTTTTAAAAATAAAAATTAAAATTAATTTCAAAGGACTCATGATGAACCTAAGATCTACGCTTTAAATAAGGGCAGGATCAGTATTCGTCAAGTTTCTTTTTCCTTCAGGCTCCCGTGTGGCTTGACGTGGTCTCACCCCTTGCCCTTCCTTCTGAAAAAAGAATACATGACTGACCTAGAGACACTGGGGCCAGAAACCTCACTTCTTAAGTTTTGATATGATCCAGGAATTGTCCTGAAGGACAGAGAGCCTGGGCTGAGCGAGGTGCCTTAGGCTCCCGAGCAGAACCAGCAGCAGGCCCGCAGGCCACCGGGCACTGGTACCAGTCCGTCCCAGGGCTGCCCGAGCACTTTCCCTGCCCAGGTGCTTTTGCTTAGGTGGCTGTCACTAATCTCCTCCTTTTCTCTCCTTGGAAAATTCTTAACCTTCCTTCGACGCTTCACTCAAGTGGCACCCCTCTTCCAAGGAGACTATGCAACTTATTTCCTCCCCTTTCTGTGAATCGATGATTGCTACATAACATTTGCTGCGTGTCTGAGATGGGGACTGGGAGGCTGAACTGTGGGCTCCTTGAGTGCCTTATGCATCTCTGTGGTCCCAGCTCCTAATATGACATAGGTGCTTCTCCATGTTTGATCAATAACTCTGACCTCGGACACCCTCACATTCTTGTGATGTGGCTATAGCCCCTTGGTGGATCCCCCTTGTGCTTGGACCTGCCATGTGCTTTGCCATGCCCCTGACTAATCCTGGTGGCAGCGCAGGGCATGCCACATGCCCTTGGCAGCCCCTGAAGAGTAGAAGTGCTCCGGTATGTCAGCCAGCCTTATGGGTTCACTGGCCCCACCCTTACAGCTTCTGGGACCCAGCCTGGCGTGGTGGAAAATGCCTGGACTTTGAAGCCCATCATATCTGAGTTTGAAATTGTCTTCCCCACTTACTGTCACATTGGCGGCACTGCTTCCATGAGCTAAACCACAGTTTCTTCAACCCCAAAATGAGACTAAGCACCCCACCTGCTAATTTGTGAGAACTCACGTGAGTGGAATGTGTGTAAATTACCTGGCACACAGTAGGTGCTCTGGCGCTTGTAGCCTTCGTTATTGCTACTATTTCTGTTTTCCTCCTACTTAGGGCAAGGCATGTGCAGCTTCATGCCCTGGCTTTATTTTCAGCTTTCAGGGAACTGAGTAGGGGTTTTAGGCATCCGGCGATTATCATTTTCCCTGGATGCTGGCTCTGGGATTAGCCTAACTGCTTACATTTCTATTTTTCCATCACTGGGTTCTCACAGTTTAATGTAAAAAGGCCTAATAGATCTGTGTCCTTTAAATCCAGCTGCCAGGCTTGGCTCACATGACATGTTTTACAGACTTTGAGAACTAGCAGATAACTGGCAGGTTTGTCAGCCCCAAGTTTTCGAAGCAATGATTCAATCTTGACTTGCTGTTATTATCTCCTAATAGCTTACGCTGTATTGTTCCGTAATTACTCCGTGAATCACCCTGACAGCCGGCACGCGTGCGGCTTGCCTCAGTGATTCCTCCGCTTCCTCGGAGAGCATCATTCGTCTTGCCCTCACCTGCAGGAAGACCACCCCGTCACCTGCTGCACACAGAGGCCCCTTTGTCAGTCCTTGTCAGGAGAGGATGACACCCAGGCCATCCAGGCCTTGGGTTGGGTTGCTCCTCTGCGGAGAAGGGGCAGTTGCTTGCATTCCATGTAACCCCTACAAACGATACACCCCTTCTGCCCTCATGTTGTGAGGGCTCAAGATACTCCTTTTGTGTAAGAATGTCCTCTTGGGCCAAACTTCCTCTCAACTTCTAAAATCACACACCAGCCGGGTTGATCGCCAGTGGGGTCTGCGACAGGCTGTGTGGCTGTGGTCGTTGGAAAACAGGTCTATTGCCCCTTTTTACATTACACTGTGAGAACCCAGAAATGGGGAAATATGATTGATCAGAGCTAGGAGCCCGCTGAACAGCCAAGTTTCCACCTTCCAGGGCTCGCCCACCTCCTCCATAGCCCCTGCAGAGCTGAGCAGAAGAGAAGACAAACAATGGGAGGTGCGTGAGCCTTGGAGCCAGGCAGACCTGAATTTGAACCCCAGGGGTGCCCTCATTCCATCAGTGACTTTCTCCATCTTCTCTGCGCCTCAGTGTTATCATCCATGAAATGAGTCCATAAACACTGCCCTCCTGAGATGCCTCAGCAAATGCTCCCTTCTCCAAGCTCACTTTGCAATAAACAGAGGCTATGAGGCTCCCTTTTGGAATGTGTGAGCTCAGAAAAGCCTCGGGGTTTCAAACTCAGGGCCCTGGGACAAGGGTTCTGCTGCCCAGGGGATTAGGAAAATAGTTGTGCTTCTCAGACACATCATTTTAGACTTAACGCCACTGAGCAGCTCCCTTGTCCAGGCTCTTCCTGGGGGCACTGAATACGTCTATTTAGGGGCTCCAGGCTGAAGAAAGAGTTTGTTGTGTCAACACCACTAAAGAGGGGCTTGCTCACAAACCAGCTTTTTGTTTAAGGGGCAGCCCCAGTCCAAGGCTCTAGGGAAAGACATCCCAAATTGTCAGAAACGATGCATCAGTGTGCAGAATGCAAATCTGCCCTGCAGGAGAGGAGCCCAACACCCACAAACCCCTTCTTCCCTCCCCTTCCCCCCCCAGGAGCCTACAGTCCCCCCCACCCAGGAGCCTACAGGCACAACCAAAGGATTTTCTACCATGCGACAGCAGAAACTTTTAATTGCTTTTGAAAGTTATTTTTTTCTCTTAACTTTGTGTACTTGGTGTAATAAAACCTATTTTATTATGAAAGAAATATGGATTCACTGTATTTCAAAAAATACAGATAAGTGGAAAAAAGGAAGGGAAAAATTGCCCATCATTCTCCCACCAGAAGATAACTACTTTAAAACTCCTTGGTGGATTCTCTTTCTGTCATTTTGTTGTGTGAAGATGTTTTTACAAACTTAGAATTCTGCCTAGAAATTTTGATTCTCACTCTTTCCCCTTCATATTTTAACACAAGAAGCCCCCTTATGCTAACTCTCTGATATTATTATTTTTTTTTTTTTAATCCTTACCTGAGGATATATTTAACTGATTTTCCTTTTTTTGAGAGAGAAAGATGAAGGGAGGGAGAGAGAGAGAGAGAGAGAGAGAAGAAAGCACCAAAGTGAAAGAGAAACATCGATCAGTTGCCTCCCATATGTGGCCTGACCAGGAATTGAACTCGAGACCTTTCTGTGTCCAACCAACCAAGCCACCCTGCCAGGGCCTCTGATATTATTTGAAATGGCTGCATGATCGTTCACGCTTTAGCCCTGGCTCAGACTCTGTAGTCACTGTGCTAGCATCCAACATCATGTCCGGTTATTTTGTAGTATAAATAAGGCCCTGATAAGCATCTCTAGGCCTCAAACTTTCTCCGCATTTCAGATTGTTTCCTTAGGAAATTACTTGGATATTTTTTTCTCTCTCCTGATCCATATCATCAAATTAATTCTCAAGACATTTCACTCTTCAAAAACAAAGAAAGGGAGGAATCTGAAGAGAGGTGACTGGCCTTCTACCATCTTGCGAAGCAAAGCCCCATCCCGAGGCTTGACTCTCTTCTTAAAGGGTCAATAGGTGAAGGTTGCTAAGACCCTAGATCTTAGATGTTCTCACTACAAAAAAAAAAAGAAATGGTCATTATGTTGCAGGATGGAAGTATTAGCTAATGCTAGGCTTGACTCTCTTCTTAAAGAGGCAATGGGTGAAAGTTGCTAAGACACCAGATCTTAAATGTTCTCACTACAAAAAAAGAAATGGTCATTAAGTGACAGGATGGAGGTATTAGCTAATGCTATGGTGGTGATCACTGGGCATTTGGGAGAGCAGAAATTGATTATTGACAATTGAACAGATGCTATATAGGTAATGAGACAGATTGGTACCTAGAAGGCCACAAAAATTCAATGAGGGAAGGCCTCTCCTGGGCACACTGCTATCATTCCTGCATGAATCTGAGACCTTGGGAGAGGAACCAAGGGCCCGAGAAGATTGTCCAGAGAGGACAGTCCAATACATTAGCCACTACGGCCACATGGAGCCATTGAGCACTGAGTGTGGCCAGTTCAAATGAGACGTGCTGTAGAGATGAGGCACACACCAGACTTCTCACACTTCACACATACACACACACACAGAGAATGTAAAGCATCTCATTAATTATTTTATACTGATCACATGCTGAAATAACATTTTTATGTATTAAATTAGATAAAATGTATTTTGAGAATTAACTTCGCTGGTTTCTTTTAACCTTTTTATAAGAACAGGGAAACTGAACAATGTGACATTACATATGTGTCTCGTATCGTATTTCTGTGGGACAGCGTGGTGGCAAGTAGCCCTGGTGTTGGCTTCGCTGGCACCAAGAAGGCCAAGGCCGCTCTCGTAACATCAGGGGCTTGTGAAAGGTGGTAAATGAACTGTTTGCCTGCTTTCATTTTGCCACCTTTTGATCTGCACTCCTGCAAAGGTCTGGACCCACTCGGGAGTCAAAGACAGCCAAGTAGCAGTAATTCACAACCCGTATGTTAAAAAGAACAGTTCGGATTTATTATGCACTTCCTGTATCCCAGATCGTGGGCTGGTCTTTCAGTTCAGTGCCTTTGGTGTCTCAGAAACTCACATTCAGAAGAGAAGGCGGCAGCAGCCAGTGGAATCAACTTGAAATACCTGAGGTTTTCAAAGCAAACGGACCAAACATTTTGACTCCACCACTTAACTGCTGTGTAGCCTTGAATGAGCATCTTAACCTCTCTGAGCCTTAGTTTCTTCATCTGGACAATAAAGATAACAGTAGTGTCTACTTCAATAGTATTATCAAAAGCATTCAATGAGATAACCCCCCAGGCACACCCAGCACCATACCTGGAACTTCATGGGAGCTCAGTTGTGCCTTCTTGCTGGTGTGTGCCCTGAATTGACCGTGAACCCTGGGAAAGTCACGGATGCACTCTAGACCTCAGGATATCAAGCTGTTGGATGACCTTCTTGACCTTGGCCAAGCCACTTCTGAAATTTGGGCCTTCACTTTCTCATTTGTAAAATGGGAGGTTTTCCCAGGTGACCCGAAGATCCGCGCCAGATCTGACCAGCTGTGATTCTGACTCAGGGTCCTACCCCCATTAGCTCAGGCTTCCTTATTTCTTCAGGCTGATAGTCCCATTATCCCAGCAGCCTTACAGCTAATGAACTTCTCAGCCAAGGAAGAATTAACCGTCCAATCACACTAACGGCCACCACTTTACAAGCACCTACTATCTTCTGTGCGTATATGTATCCCTGAGCCCACAGTATCCTGCAAAGGGAGATCAGACGCCTCCATTTCACAGGTGAGGAAGCCGAGGTCCTAGGAAAGAAAGGGCCCTTGGCACAGTCACACCACCAGTGCGGAATGCCGACGTGGCTCAGGCCTCTGCTCCTGTACCAACCGCTCCATGCCGTCTTTGTCCGCATCACCTGAGCATCCCCGCCATCATTTTCTTGGGATTCTGAGCCTTTTTGTGCCTCTTAAAGAAGTTTATTCTTAAACGAGGAAGGCATTTGGCCGGTCGGCTGAGGTTCCACCCAGTTTTCCCAGCAACATCACCCCCAACCCCAGGAAAGGGGAATAAAATAGCACTGTGAGAAAGACGTCTGAAAAACACTCCAGTTCACTAATTACTCTATTTAGTAGGGCAGCCCCAGGAGACTAATTTAATGTATAGATAGCAACCGGTAAGTATCACAGGGCTTGCCAAACCTCTATTTACAAAACAAGCAAACTCAAAAACAGCAAAAGTGCTGAAGATAGTCTACAGGGGAGACAAGGGCTTTCCTTTTTAGCTCTTCCTGATGCTCCCTGCTACAGGAGAGGGGAGAATGGGGGAGATGAGAGTGCAGGAGAGGAAATGCCGAGGAAATGCCGAGGGCAAGCAATTGCAAAGTTCTTTAAAGGGTGGGGGTGGGGGCCTGGCGGGGCGTGGCTCAGCATTTGAGCAGTGATCTAGGATCCAGGCGATCAGGGTTCGATTCCCAGTCAGGGCACGTGCCAGGGTTGCGGGCTCGATCCCCAGTCGCGGGCATGCAGGAGGCAGCCGATCAATGACTCTCTCATCATTGATGTTTCTATCTCTCCCTCTCCCTCTCCTTTCCTCTCTCTGAAATCAATAAAGATTTATTTTTTTTTAAGTGTGGGGGGGAAGCCAGCATCACATCTGTGCCCTGAGAGGGCATGTCTCAATCACAGAAACGTGGTCCTCAGAAGCGGAGATGTTACAGGTGGTGGTGGGTGGGTATCGAGGTCCACAGCAGCCTGGCTGTCTCAGAAGATGGAAGGGGAATGGGGAGAGAGATAGGAGGAAGCCTGAGGACCGTCTAACTCCCTGAGAATCCTGGGTGGCTTCAATCCGGCTCATAGTCCGCAACTCAGCCTGGCTGCCTTCACCAACCCGAGGGCCCCATCAGCACCACAGCGGGGCTCCTCCATGTCTCAGCCGTAGCCTGAACCCAGACTTCCCACCTTCCCGCTCACCGTGCCCAGAGCAACCAGGTACTTCTTCTAGCACAGATGTCATTTCGAGGGGCTTTTCCTCAACGCAGGTTGTGTCCCCTGGTTACCCCATTGGGCCCCTTGGCTTGTAGCTGCCTCTGCCTCTGTTGCCGCATGCCTTCTTCCCTGTGTGTCCGTGCGTCTCCAGTGCTCTTTCCTGAGGACACCAGTCATTGGATTTAGGGCCCATCCAGTACAATTTCAACTTCATCATATCTGCAAAGTCTGTATCCAAATACGGTCACATTCACAGATACTGTGGCTTAGGACTTCAACACATCTTCTCAGGAGATAGTTCCACCCATGACACCCCCATTCTTGCCACAGTCTGGAGTAGGGGGTCTCTTCTCGTGAACTGGCTTAGAATCCTGCTCTTGTAGCACAGCATGTATTACACTGAAGGTAGGTAAGTGCCCACTGACCTGCCATCATCCATCCATACACTCAGCTCCGTGACAGCAGAGAATGGTCTCGTTCACTTCTGGCATCCCCAGCATAGCAAGTGCACACAGTAGGTAGACAATCCGCTCTGTTGTGGTTCAATAAACAAACACACGAATGCCTCTCTTGGGTTTCACTGACTTGAAGCATGTACCAGATTACCACTGAATATGTAGGACTTTTCAAAGCTCCTCGTCATATTCCGCATACGGGGCTGTGCTGGACATTCTGGCTACAAGTGCACAGGAAGCCGTCCCGGTCTGAGACTGAGAAAACGCAGTAAATACTTTGAGGATCAATGGGAGAAATTCTTGCCTTGAGAACCAGGAGAGGCTTCCCAAAGGAGGTGAGACCCAAGTGTTGCCTTAAAGAAATGGAAGACAGGTGGAAACGGGAAAGAGAGGGGGGGGGATGTGCCAGCGTGAGGAACAGTATATGGTCAGAAGTGTGGTGGAGGGATTGTGAGCGACGCCTTGGGAGATAATGGGTTGGCTTTTTTGGTTGGAGAGAAAGCTCCCTGCTGACTAGCCCTGGGAGGTGAATTTCAGAGAGATTGATGGGACTATAAAGATTCCTGACCCGTTGATGAAGAGTTCCAGGTGTACTGCGCAGACGGTGAGAAACCACAGCTCGGGCAAGCACTGGGATGGTCAGCTAAAAGGTTATTGTGATAGATTCCACAAAAGGCAATGGGATCTGGCCTGGAGCAGTGGTGGGGATGGAAAAAAAAGAGCAAGGAGGGAGAATTGGCAAGACTCGGTGACCGACTGTCTATGGCAGTGGGAACAGGGCAGTGGGGAGGGGAAACTGTGCTCAAAGTCCTCATGGGACATTGATAGAAATAATAGGGGACCCTTGGGGAAGATGTTGGTCTGCAACTCTCTAGGCTTCCCTTTCCCCAGCACTGGGAGCTCTGCTTTTTCTCATGGGAACGGGGGTATTTGGGTGGAGAAGCACATACTCAAGAGTATTTCCCTAACTAATGAGAATTGGGTGCTTGCTTCATGTTAGGTGCTGTGCTAAATGCATTCAGCCCACGTTCTCTCTCCTCTTTTCTCTCCTTCCACGTGGCTCTGGGCCAAGCTGGGATCCTGGGCTGTAAGGGACAATGGTCACACCTCTTTCCAGGGTGGCTTTCTTGTCATATTCCTGGTGACTGGAGTGAGGAGGGGAGCAGGCAGGCCAGGAGCCTGGAGGGATGATTAGCCTCAGCTTCACATCCCTGCGCCCTGGCTTTCTTTTCTGGAACAAAGAGAGAAGCGGCCTGTGCTGCGGAGCAGGCTGCGAGAACCGCTGAGCCCTGGGCTCCCGTCTTAATGGGACCAAAAGAACACAAAGGTGGGCTCAGCGGCATGGCCAGTTGCCAGGGGCAACGTGAAATGCTGAAAGAGAGCGGTGCCATTGCAGCGGAGGGCTACCTATGGGCGCACCAGGCGCTCAGGTTTTCTATTCTGATTTTCATGCGCAGCATCTCCAGGTGGATCGGACAACCCCTGGCCTCCCAGGCCTCTGGGTCGGGATACAATGACCCCTGGAATTGGCATGGTCCTGTCCCATTCCTCATCGTGCTGGAGGTCAGCAGGCCTGCAACTGATGGGATTAGGGGAGAACCAGCAACAGCTCTGTCAGAGCAGCTCCCCCAGACTGCGACCCCATTCATCTGGTGTGGAAGTTGAGGGACAGAGTCACGCTGCCCACTGCTAATGATCAGAGACTCAACCGTGTGCAAAAACCCTCGGTCTGTTCACAGCCCCGTTCTGCCTTCTGCAATAGTAGCATCTGTGGCAAAAGCTCAGTGAATGGGATGAGACCTCCTTGGAGAGAGGCTGAAGTGCGTGACTTAATGAGACAAGGGCCCCGAACCTCCCAGGAGTGCCCACTCTTCTCTCGAGGGACCCAGAAGTACCCAAATCCTCCATCCCTCATAGTCCACCTCTGGCCTGCGGTCTCACCCTGGATTACACGTGGCTTTCCAGCTTTTACTGAATGGTAATATCCACATAAGACAGCGCACTCTCATCAGTGGGCAACTCACTGAATTCTCACAAAGGGAACATCTCCAGGTCACCAACGCCCAAATCAAAACTTAGCCCATTACCAGCACCTATGCGACAACCCCCCTCCCCATGCTTGTTTCTGGTTACTACCCCTGCCAAGTATAGCCGCTATCCTGACTTCTAATAACGTAGATTCGTTTGCTGGGTTTTGTACTTTGTGGCATTAGACTTTGAGACTCATCCCCTCTGTTGAGAATGGTGGTACATGGTCCATTGTCACTGTTGTACAGTACTCTACTGTGTGAAGACCCCACCGTTCATCTATCTGCTCCCCAAGGGTGGCATCAGGCAGTTTCCAGGCTGTGGCTGTTAGGAATGGCACTGCTGTGAGTGTTCCTGTGCATGACTTCGGTGAACATGTGTGTACCTTTCTGTGGGGTATATCCCTGGGAGCAGAACGGCCGTGTGATAGGGTCGCCAGATGCTCAGCTTTAGCAAATACTGCCCGTTTTCCATGAGACAGTTGTGCCAGCTTATATTCCTATCAGCAGCATGTGAGAGTTTAGTTATTTTTTGTGTGTGTTTTAAAAATTATTCTCTGGTCCTTTGTGGCTATATCCAGAAAGAGGTAGTCACAGTTTTAAATACCTTAGTCCTTTATTCTCATGAATAGTAAACCATTCCTTAAAATCTAATAGGGCAGGACTTCAGCTCCTAAATGTACACTGTGCACATGTAATTTTATTTCCTCACTAACTCTTGTTCAGCCTTCATGTTTCTACTCAAGCATCACCTCCTCCAGCCTGCACCAGGGCTGGGTGAGGGACCCTCCTTTTTGCTGCCACCATGCTCTGTTCTTGCTCTCCCAGTCCCTCTCACTCATTTTGTAAGCACCTGTCTCCTCCCTGTCTATCAGACAGTGATGTTCTTGAAGGGAGATATTGTGTTTTAACTCTCTCTGCCTTCAGTACTTAATATTGTATAGAGCACAGATACGCTTTCAGAAGATATTGAATGAATGAATGAATGAATGAATGAATGAATGAATGAATGAATTTTTCTGGTAAGTTCATTAAAGGCAGGGGTCAAGACTAGTATTACCCCAGTGGACTAACTGAGCATACAGCAGACATTTAACAGAAGTGCCCAACCCAACAAAAAATTGGCGTGAATTGCAAATCAGCACCTCTAGTTGCTTAAAGGAAGACTCTTTTTTAAAAAAATTATTGATTGATTGATTTTAGAGAGAGAGGAAGTGGGGGAGAGGGAGGAAGAGAGAGAAAAACATTGATTTGTTGTTCCTCTTATTTATGTATTCATTGGTTGATTCTTGTATGTGCCCTGACGGAGGAATGGAACCCACAACCTTGGTGTATAGGGACAATGCTCTAACCAAGTGAGCTACCTGGCCGGGGCAGGAAGACTCTTCTTGAAAACTACAAGAGCAGGGCTCGCTGGGCAGATGAGGCTCTCATTCTGGCTGGCTTTGGGCAACACTTGGATCATACTTCCCACTGGCTTTTTCCCTGTCACTTGGGAGGCAGAGTGGGGTGATTCAGACTCATTTCTCACCCCCCCACAGAGCTGGCTTTGTCCCACTTTCAGCCTGGCTCAGGCATTGATCTCCCAAGATCTGAAGTTCAGAAGCCAGGGTTGAAGTGATGGAAATAAAGACCAACCCACCTCCTCCACCCCCAAGCCCTCAGGAGCAGTTCACAGAGAGGGCCCTTGCTGTCAGCCAATTCTGGGCCTGGCCCTCTACTGCTATGTCACTATGTAGGGTGGAAAGCTGTGCGGGGATCCATGGTGGGCCTTCCTGGGCTCCAGACAGCAGACAGAAAACCATGACATCCTGGACAGACTGAGACCCAAGACTGCCACCACCGTGCCTACTGCTGCGTAAGTTCCAGCGCTGTGAGGTGCCCGGTGCAGAACACGGTGCAGAACATGGTGTCCGCGATGTGCTGCTGGCGCGGAGAACAGCACACCCCCAATGCTCCGGTGAAGCCGGCACCCCACTTCTCATCAACAGGGCTGTAAACTCAGTGAGAGGAAAACGTGTAATGAAAGTTCAGTGGATACCTTCCCCTCCCCTGCAAGAAGGAACCATTTCTCCCAAAAATGTGATAGAGAGTAATTATGAATTGATTCCCCTGAAGACTGAGAAATGGCCATTCCTGCTCTGACCTCCAGCAAGAAGCAAAATGGTTTTTGTTAGAAAGAAACAAAATAGCAATAAGAAGAAGAAATGCTAGAAACACAATCTTCAATCTTTCTTTATGCCCAAGGGAATTTTATAGAAAGATGATTTTTAATGCAACTTAACAGATATTTCAAATGACGGACGGCACAGGAATTATCAGCAGGGCTTTGTCTTTTCACAGGGGCCTGGTTTTCGTTCTTGTTTGTTTGTTTTGTTAATCTTCACCTGAGGATATTTTTCCATTAATTTTTAGAGAGAGTGGGAGAGAGGGAGGGGCAGAGAAACATCGATGTGAGGGAGACACCTCAATTGGTTGCCTCCTACACACCAAGAGAGGGGCATGGCTCCCTTGGGGCAACAGCAGAGGGTTTTCAGGGAGCTGGAGTGGCCGTGCAAGACACAGTGCCAGGAAGAGACAGAAGAAGATGGGTATTGGCAGGTCAGAGAACAGACACATCATGACTTTCGGGTTCCACGTGGGAAAGTGAATTGCTTACGGAATCCAGCCAGCTCCAAACCCAGAATGAGCCCACCAGTGATGTGTTCACAACATGAAAACCCTCAACAGGCTACTGTCCATCTCAGGCCCGCCCTGGCCTAGCACAGGCCCAGCTCTGGCCACAACCGGCTCCCTGACTTGGGGTACCTCCGTTACCTCCCCCAGATCCCAACTCCTCCTCTATAAGATGGGGGTGGAGGTGGGGTGAGGGCGACATGGTTTGGAAAGGCCCTTAGGATTCGGATCATCTCTAGGCTTGTAGTGATTATGACACACCAAGGGCTGTCCCAATAAAAGATGATACCTTTTAAAGCTCGGAAGACTCGCTGCTGTAAACCCACCAGCTGAAGGAACGTATGTCTCAACAAACTCACATTCACCAAAAATACAGCCACGGAGCTCCTGGAAAGGAGCAGATGCACAATTTGCGAGGGAATTTTCTAGAGAACCTGTCTAAGAGGGAGGAGGTTTCTGGAGGATGCCAGACTTCTGATTTTATCAGACGCAGGGCTGCGTGGCAGGAACCACCTCAGTGCCTGCTAAGACCTGCTTTTCCCTGCTGCGTGAACTGCTGGGAGAGCCCCAAGGTTGGGCACATGCCAGGTCATCAAGGAATTATTTTGCTTGGGGTTCCTAGTTTGTTTGTTTTTGTTCAACTCCTCTCCCTTAGAATTTTTCCAAATCCTAGCATTTATATAGATCGGAAAAGGGGATGGTCTGAATCTACATTAACACAGGGGAAGCCTGGGCTCTTCCCTGACCACTTCTGGCTGCCCTGTAGTGTGATCAGCTGGTCCCTTGCAGCCAAACAGATAACCCCGGGCAGCTGTTTGTCCCCCACCCCCATGTGGGACACCGTGGGCCCTTGAAGAATGAAAAACCATTTCATTGGTGCTGAGCATGTCCAAAACTACTCCACTAGATGTGGAGAATTATAGTTCTTTTTTTAAAAATATTTTTATTGATTTCAAAGAGAGAGAGAGAGAAATATCAATGACGAGAGAATCATAGATCGGCTGCCTCCTGCGCTACCATCACTGGGGAATCGAGCCCAAAACCCAGGCATGTGCCCAGGTTCATGGATCAATGCTCAACCACTGAGCAACACTGGCTGGGCAGAACTGTAGTTATTAATAGTCAGCCATTTCAGCCCTTCCCACAGACGTTCTCCAAATTTATGGTTACCCAAATTTATTCCTGGTGACTATCCACTTTCCTTCCCTAAAGATCAGCTCCGCCACCCCCTACCCCCCCGAAAGTGAGCATCTTTTTCGCTTTTAAACTTCAAAGAAAACAGGCCTTATTTGTCCCCTTCCTGCTCAGCACAGCATCTTATTACCGCCCTGAGGGAGGGGAAGCTGCCCTGTTGATCTCCAGGTGCCTGAACACCTGGCCCCCAAGGAGCCTCAGGGGGACTTACCTTCCTAGTGATGATCACAGGGACCCTCACTAGAGCAGAGATGGGAAATGAAAGCAAGTTCTATCTCGGCGAGGCATCCTGCTCTATTTATTGGCTCCATTAATTAAAGTAATGAGAAATAAAACCAGTTGCTCAATGGGCAGAAGCCGAGGAAGCTGCTCCCCTAGAAAATGGTTTGAATTTGTGATGCTGATGTGAAGGCCAAATGAGGCAGGGTAGCAGGGAGGGGAGGCCCCCTCCTCTCATCAGTTCCTGAGAGTGGAAGAAAGCCTAGTGCATAGTAGGACCTTATTTTGGTACCAGACCCACCTCACAGCTCTGCAGCAGGTGAAACCGTCCTGGGCTAAGGCACACACGTGGTAATAGATAGCCTGGAGCCCGCACTCTCATAGGGGCGGAGAGTGTGGCTCTCTCCCTGAGAGTGGGCATTAAGAAAGGGAAGAGAAGGCAGGAAGGCCCAGAAATAGAGGGGGCATGTCTGGAAGTGGGAAGAAAAGAGGAGGGGGCGTGCCCCTCAAGGGAAAGAGGAACGCAGCAAGGGGAGGCTGATTTCCAAATTCACCCACCCTATAATGCTGCAGAGGTCCACCCTGACCCAGCACTTCCTGGGGCTGCCAGCTGCTGTCCAACAAAGTTTCCTCTGTGATGAATGCGAGGCTCCACACAAATATGTGACTGCAAATGCTAGAGGTTTGTCTCTGGAAGCATCTCAATCTCTTTTTACCCCACCTACAAGCACACACACACACACACACACACACACAGTCTCTGTTTACCCAAATCACTCTCATAAAAATCACCTGGCCGAAAATGCCACCTCCTCCATGAAGCCCTTTAGAATCTCCCTAGCCAGCAGGGTTCTTCTCTTGCTCCAAGATCCTGTGTCACCGTCTTGGACTTTCACTTGTGGGCCTCACAGACACACACACACACACACACACACACACACACACCATTAGCTTGTAAACTCTTTGCAAGCAAGAGCCATGTCTTACTTATCTCTGATTCCCCACAGCAGTCCCTGGCCCAAAGGGAGGCCCTCCAGAAATATCTGTTGCATTGGCGATTCTCCTAAATCAAAAGTCGCTGGGTGGAAAGGAGCTGTAGAGAGGGCGAAGAGACTTCGATTGGGTGCCCCCTATATGCAGGCCTCGGACAAAGCTCTGCAGATACAAAACAAAAAAGCACAGGTGCGCCCTCATGGAGCTCAGAGACACATACTGGAAAACTGACAAGTGTGTTGGGGTCAATGAAGAGAGACCGAAGGACCGCTCGCCCAACCTGGGGCAGGTTCTGCCCACAAGAACATGTTAGAGGAGTGACCTTAAAGCAGCACAGCCAGAGCTTATAGGAATCCTTGCTGCAGCAGGAGGAACGCGTTTCAGCAAGCCTAGCCCTCTGACCAGGCGTGGGGCCCACGGCATCCCAAGGGCGCCAGGCCTCTGCACTGGATGGAGGACAATGGCAGAAGAAACTCCAGACAGCATTCAGACTTCTCTGGGGCTTGATTAATTGCTTTAATTAGCCAGCCTGCCAGCCTGTAACCATTAAGGGAAGTGGCGTGGATGCTAATAACACAAGAATGGGACCCAAGATTAGGCCTAAGCGATGGCAGCCCTGCCCTCCAGGCGGCGGGACCCAGCCCTCGGAGCCAGAGAAGAGAAAAGTGCAGGGCGTGGGCCGAGCAGACCAGCGCTGATCAGCAGCGAGCTCCTACATTGTCAGCACCGGCTCCCAGGGCGGATGAAGCGCCTGCAAAACAAGTGCACGCCTGGAAAATCTCCAATGTGGATTTTAGTCTTGCCCCGGCGTTACCCAGTGTTTTAATTAACCTGGGCTTATTGTTCTAATTACTGGAGTTTTATGCCATGGGTTGCTGCTCGGGAGTGGTGACGATCAGTAAACACAATTACCCTGTTTATTTCCAGCCAAGCTTTGCCCTTAAATTTTTATTTAAAAAAAATAATAATTAGTAACATAAATCTTTAGTTTCTAGTTCACTGGGGCCAACAGACTAAGTAGGATGGAAGAAAACGTTTCTTAGAATATCAAGCTTTGGTCTTAATAATCTCCCGTCACTGATGTTTTAAGGGCTTTTCTTCATTTTGAGAAATATCAGGTGCACAAGCTGGGGATGCAAAGGCTGCAGTGATACATCACTGACTGAGAGAACACATAACAGGCTGTAGGCAGCAACAGCATTTTTAAAGGCATAATACAAAAACATTGTGTGAATGTTTTTGTGTGTTTGAGTGTTTGTGCTTAAAATACTTATAAAAGGATATATACTAACCTGTTAACACTTGGTAGTTATTCTCAGAGAATGGGATGGGACACATCAGGAAGGTGAGAGGGAAGATTTACTTTTATTCTGTATGTTTCAGTGGTGAAATTTGAATTTTACAGTTAAAACGTTTTTTATGAAAATCAGAAAATCACCACTCCTTGTATAAACCAAGGGCACAGGAGCCCAAAGGGCCCTGCGAGGGGAGTCCATGAATACAGGGTGGCTGTGGCTTTGCCAGCCCGTGGCCTCGGAGCACCCTCTTTGGTTGTGACAATGGCATCCTGTGGAGCCCAGACCTGCCTCCCTGCCTCCCTGGCCTCTGTTTTTGGACCCTGTTCTGACATCTTGCAGTCTCTTCTTAGCTGCTCTGTTCTTTTTCTTCAGACCCATGCTGTCTCCTGGCATGGCCTCCCTGATCCCCAGCCCGTTTCTGTCTTCATCTTTGGACTCCATCCTCGTGTCTACCTTGACTTGCTCAGTGTGAGCCTTTTCTAACCACCTGTGCCCCAGAGATTCTGCCTCCATCCATTTGTCATCCACCAGGCCAGCCGTCCACCACATGCCCTCCCAGGGCTCCTCCCTCTGGGGTCCCAATCCAGTCCAGTGTTTGACAATACATATTTTTGATTCAACATGACCCCTAACACAAGTTAATTATGTATTTCTAGGGTTCCACTAAAGAAAATTAACCTTTCCAGTGCAGAAGAGAAATTGATGAAGTTGAACTTGTTAATAAATAGTACTTCCATGGGGTACCTTCCTAAAAGGTTCTCAAGGGTGATTTTTATTTACTTGATTTTCACCTTATACCCCATATTAGAACCTAATCCCCACCTAAGATGTAATTCTAGAGAACTGTACTTAATGAGGTTCCCCTGAAATGGAAATATATTAAAACATCAAGTTGCAACAACAGGTGTTGGCAAGGATGTGGAGAGAAGGGAACCCTTGAGCACTGTTGGTGGGAATGCAGACTGGCTCAGCCACTGTGGAAAGCAGTATGGAGTTACTTCAAAAAATTAAAAATGGAGCTGCTTTATGACCCAGGGATTCTACTTCTGGGTTTATATCTGAGGAAACCCAAAACACTAGTTCGGAAGAATACATGCAGCCCTATGTTCATTGCAGCATTATTTACAATAGCTAAGATCTAGAAGCAGCCCAAGTGCCCGTCAGTAAATGAATGGATAAAAACGCTGTGGGACATTTACACCATGGAATACTACTTGGTCATAAAAAAGAAGGAAAGCTTAGCATTTGTGACAGCATTGATGAACCTAGAGGTTATTATTAAGTGAAATAAGTCATTCAGAGAAATATAAATGCTACTTGTTTTCACTTATATGTGGACTCTAAAGAACAATATACATGAACAAACAAAATAAAAACAGACTCACAGACACAGAGAACACACTGATGGTTGCCAGAGGGGAGGAGCGTTGGGGGACTGGGTGAAAAAGGTGAAGGGAGTAAGAAGTACAAATTGTAGTTACAAAATAGTCATGGGGATGTAAAGTACAGCATAGGGAATATAGTCAATAATATTGTAATAACTTGTATGGTGCCAGGGGGAACACTTTGTAAAGTCTGTGGTTGTCTAACTACTATGCTGTACTCCTGAAATGAATATAGAATAATATTGAATGTACACTCTAATTGAAAATAACATTGTTTCAAATGTCAGGCTGAATCAGTCTCCACCCCTCATCTGAAGAGCAGGTGATATGGGGTCCAGCAGTCCTCACTCATTCACCCGGAGTGTGTTCATTCATTCTTTGCAAAGCATGTCTTTCCCCTCGATGGGCAGGTGGCAGGCATGAAAGACGCCAAGCCGAAGGAGAAAAGGTTCTTGCTTTCAAAGAGTTGACGTCCAGCAGGAAAAGCTACCCCATGAACCAAGGTGGTAGTCAGAGTCACAGAGGTGAAGTCGGGCTGGGCTGTGTGCAAGGTACCGTGGAGGCACCAGCTAGCAGCAGATGCCAGCACCAGGGTAGGTACTAAAAGAGATGCTGCCCATTGTCTGGCAAAAGAATGAGAGAGAAAGTTGCAAGAGAATGGGAAGGAATCAACAGGGGAATCCGGAGACAGAGAGAGACTAGCCGGACAGCAATGGATGGCCTGACCGAAAAGGGGCTACTTGAACAGGCTTGAAGAACGAATGAGTTTGTGCGCCAAGCTGACCGGGAGGGTGAGGCAAAGGGTGCTTCAGGCAGAGGGAGAAGCATGGACAAAGTCTTTATGTTCTTGGACAAAGTCTTTATGTATTCTGCTCAGGTCAGGGGTTTAAGAGACCTAGAATTTAGAGTGCTGCTGGGGAGCGGTGCCTGAAGATAGCAGAGCCCTGGGGGTGACGGGCTCTGAACGCCCGGCCGAGGCATCTGCGCTGTATTTTGTAGACAGCTGAGACGCTCCCGAGAGGGTCAAGCAGGGAGAGACATACGGACGTCTGTATTTTAGAACCATCTCTGTGGTGCCAGGTGGAGGGTTAAGAAGTATGACACAGGAAGGCCTGGAAATGAATTCGCTCATGAGCTCAGAGGCCTCCAGGAAGTAAAACACCAGCTTATACTCTGGGAAAGGTAAGAGGAAGAAAACCGATCTAGTTTAGGAAGCACCTACTCTGTGCCACACTCCCAGCTGGCTGTCACACACCTGTCTGCTCACTCGGTGCCCACAGGGATGCCACGGGAGGGGAGGGCGCTGTGATGAGCTCCATATGCACAAAGGGCAAAATGAGGCTCTGAGGGGGTAAGTGGATTCACGAGGTCCCACGATTACAAAGTGATTGAGCCAGGATTTGAACCCGAGTCTGTTAGACGTCAAAGCCAGCGCTCCGCCGTGGTTTGTTACTGCCTTGGCTTCCTCAGTCAGGAGTCAGGATGCTAGGGACCAGATGGAAGGCACTGCAGGGGGGTCCCTATGAGACAGCGTTCCTCGCTTAGCTCTGTGCATAAAGGCTGACGTGCAAGGTCACAAATGCCTTAGGGATTTATGATCAATCCCTTTGGAAATGCGATGCCGAGGAAACGTTTCCTCCCCAAACAGTGGGACCGCGTGCTGGCTCCGATGGTGAGAATCCTTTCATCCAATCCTTCCTTCCTCTTGGCTTGTCTACCAGGAAGCCCCAAGCTCAGCGTTTCAACTCAACAGCCGTCAGCCAAAGTAATTACAACATAGGCTTTCCCAACCTTTTATAGCTTTTTGGAACTTCCTATTTAATTGTACCCATATACTTTGTTTTAAGACACCTCCAAGCTTTCCGATATGAAACTGGAGAATGCATGAACTTCACTACAAAATGTGTTTTCTACTTATCTGGTTCTTCTTTCCATCTTGACTCTGATCAAATCTCAGAATGATCGCTGCAGTGGGCAGGCCCGTGGTTCCTCCCTCCCTGGGTTCTGTTCCCAGCGTGCTCTCAGAGAGGACATCGCTGCTCACCGTGATGACTGCACGTTCTCTGTGTGAGCTTCATGCATTCGTTTCATCTTTAGTAGCCACTAGGTATCAGACACGGCATTGCTACACACCGCATCACGTCTAATCACGCTAACAGGCAAGGTAGTTACTAGTACCCCCATTATACAGGTGGGAAAGCTAAGGTTCAGGGCCCTTACATGACTTGCCCAGGGTTACACAGACAGTAAGGGGTGGAAATGAGATTTGAGTTGTGGCCTTTTTGATGCTGGAGCCTGTTTGCTTTTCTCTCTGCTGAAGGAGACCCAGTTTCCCTAGTCCCTTTGTGAGTTGGCTAGATTGTATGTTTCATGTGACCTCCCCACCTCTCTACCCGTTCAGCTCCCCCAGTTAATAAAAAGAAAAGAGAAAGCTCTGGTCCCAGCTATTCGCACAGGACTAAATATCTGGACTAGCTATTTTCCTGACCGAAAGTAAGTGCTTTCAGATCGTAAAAATAGACTCGTTCTTTCCCATTGTCTTTGTCCCTAAGAACATGGAATGGAGGCTGCATCAGACCCCCTGGCTGGTCTATCTTTGTTAAAAAAAAATTTTAAATCTCTTCCACTGAGCTCTTCTGCTTTCTATGAGACTGGTAATGAAACTCAATGTGCAGATCCTAACATCAAATCCATGTTATGTAATAAACCTCTGCCTCCCCAGCCCTCTCGGGAAGGACAGATCTCAGTGAGGCCGTTTCTGAACTGAAGTACAAGAAATTCTTCCGTATGGACGTGGGGTGCGGGGGTTGGGGGTGGAGGCAGAACTGGGGGTTCTCCTCTGGAATCCACATCTCAGAAAGTTCCAGGCTCTGGAAATGCTCAACCGAGAAGGAACTATGTCCTTGGGAAAGCCCAGCAGACTTGTACAATACCATTCAGAGTCCCCTCCGCATGGTCTGGGATGGAAGGAAAGAGAATGCTGAGGGCTGGCTGCTGGCTCCCGAATCGTCTCAGCAGCCTTGCAACAAGGCTTCAGCGAGGAAACGGGGGGCTGAGTGGTAGCATGGCCCGGGGTCATCCCAGATAGCAGAGAGTAGAGCCGCAGAGCCAAGCAGCATCTCCCGGCTTCCGACCCCATTGCTTTTTTTTCACTTGACATTGCCACCCGCGGGTAGCCACAAACGAAGCAAAACCCTGACTAATCCACAAAGAATAATGCGTCCTCTGTGAAAGAACTCCCTGCTGGAGGAGGTCACCCTGCCTCCTGCTTGTCCTCTTCTCACCAGCAACGCCTGTGTAGAGGCTCCTGGGTCACCATTGCATGTGACCTCTTAGGTTGGCCCTCTCCCTCTTAGCTATTCTAGCGACAAGTCTCCCTCTCCCTAGACCCAGCCCAGAAACAAATGGACTACTTCAAAGAGCCTCTGAAATGTGCAGGTGCGAGAGCGAAAGTAGGGGAGCGGAATGTCCTCTGAGAGCAGCTCAGAGAAGGGATTTCTTAATAGATGTCATGTAGGAGCCCCCATCCAGGTTTTCATGTGTCATGATAACTAGAAAGGTGTTTTTTAAAATCTCTGGACTTTGTGAAGAAAACACAGGGATTTGTTGAAAACGGCAAAGTCTGCACTCCTGTGATCAAAAAGATACACATTTACTAGATATAATTGTGCACAGTAAGCCATACAGTGGATTATGATACCAGATGATAGGACAAGGGATAAGCCTAGAGACTGAGGAGACGCTTTAACTGTGCTGGGGGAGGCTCGTGAGTCTGTCCCACCCCCCCCACAGGTGTGCAGGCTGCTCTTAGGACACACACCTCGGCTGAGGGTCGCTTTTCACCTTAGGTCCTTCACTGCCAAGGATGGAGAATCCTGAGCCTCTGGCCTTTCATTCTTCGCTGATTTTTTTCAAGTGATCTCCTTGGATATATTTACTTCTCTCCAGCAATCCTTGCCACCCTGCTCTTCTTGGTCTTGGAGCAGGTAGGTGGTTCTGCGGCACTCGATTTTGCCGATCTAAGTGTTCTCACCTGGGTCCTCTCCCATGCCCGCCACGTTGCTCCACAGGTAGGGCCCATGACATTTTCTCTCCTGTGCACGGGGAGGGCTCAGTATGCTCCATCTGGCAGAAAAGTCACTTCCTTTTTCTACCTTGGAGCCCATGAAGAAACAAGATTCCCCCATTAGGTAGAAACCTGGACACCATGAGGCTTGCTGTGTAACACCATCAAAAGCCCCGCTGACACCCGGCCAGTGTGGCTCAGCGGTTGAGCATCGACCTAGGATCCAGAAGATTGTGGTTCGATTCCCGGTCGGGGGAGTGTGGGAGGCAACCGATCAATGATGACTCTCTCATCATTGATGTTTCCATCTCTCTCCCTCTCCCTTCCTCTCTGAAATCAATAGGGATATATTTTAAAAAAAAAAATAGTTCCACTGACAACACACCTTAAGACGTTGCCATTTAAGAATGACTACTATCCAAAGCGACAATACACCAGGCCCTGGCTGAACAGGTTCCATATAGTACTGTCATTTGATTCAACTTTCACAAAAATCTGCAGTGTCGGTGCTATTAGCTCCACATGAAAGATAAGGAAACAGGTACATTACAGAGTTGATATTGATATTCAAACCCATCATCCCCTACTGCCCCTGTGTGACTGACAGCAGTCCTAAAGACCTCTGTGGGGTTCAAACATTATTCTGAAGGCCAAAGGGATCCCTGAAAGGTGTAGAGAAGACGAGTGGGGTGTTCTGATTTGGCAGAGCACGGGGAATGGATGAGAGGGCGTGGGAGTGGAGACCAGATGGAGACTGTCGAAGGATGCCAGGCGACAGGAGTCTTGAGAACATTACTGAGAGTGGCTATAGCGGGAGAAAGTTAAATAGGTTTGAGAAAATTATAGAGTTTGGGCCCACAAGACTTGGGGAGAGGCATAGGAGGAGGTCAAGCATGACATCTGGGTTTCTGACACGTGCAGTTGGCTGGATGGTGGAGCCAGCCGCTGAGGAGAGAAACTTAAGAGGAAGGTGTTTGGAAGAAAAAGATGAGGCACTGAAGGTTGGTCATGCTGAATTTTTCAGTGTCTGAAGATCACCCAATGGAGTGTACGAAATGAGTTGCAAACACAGGCCTGGAATTTCAGAAGCAACATTTGGCAGGTTAAGAAGTCATCGCTTCATCCATGAGTCGAAACCAGGAAAGTAAATAACTCTCCAAAGAAAGCATATAGAATACAAAGTGGGATGGAGAGGGAAGCCGAGGGATATAGCTGATGGCAGGCGAGCGTCTCCTCTCTGTTCAGATGAAAGCCTCACGCTCTCCTCCCAGTCCCTGGGCTACCTACCACCCGCTCCTACCTGCATCTCGGGGCTCTGTTAGAGTCGAGCTCCCCAAGCATCGCTGAGAATTTCTCTCTCCATCCCCGACACTCCTAGATTCTCTGCTTCTAGCATAGACATGATGAATCAGTCATTTCCTGCCGATGAGATAAATCTGTGTTCAGAAGAGAGTGAGGTGCCCTGCATTTTCCCATCCTGACTATTACCACCTCCTCCCACAAACACACACACAACACACCCAAGGAACAACCACGTATGAATGAGGGAGTATATTATCTAGCAGAAAAAAAACCACAGTCTTTGGAGTCGAACAGCCCTGGACTCAAAATCCCAGGTTTTATGTGGAAATTTGAGCAAGTTATTTCAAATCTCCAAGTGTCAGTTCCCAGATCTATGAGGTAGGTAATCCTCCCTGGAGACCCAGAAGCATGGTTGAAAAGATCAGGTGGGATACAGGGTAGTCAGGGCAGCACCTTGCACAGAGCAGTGTCTCCCAACTAAGGAAGTGCCACCTTCCTCCTCTTGCTCTCCCCAGGGTAGGATGGAGCCACAGCCATGCAGAGAGTCTGAGCTTCATACCACTCCTCCCAAGTCTTTTGAACCCTGAGAGGGCTCTAGTAGATCTGTGTTTACCTGTCTGCCTCTCTAGCTGGAGGCTGCAAAGTCAGGCTCCAAGATTTCCAAGAAAACTCACCCTTGGGCCAGATAAGTAAGTCTAAGAAAAAATGCAACCTCTCCTGGTTATATAAAAGAATTTAAAAAGTTTTCCTTGCAGCCTCAAGCAAACATCACTGAATTCAGCAGGTGTATATTCCAAGAGAAGACTCTGTCTCTTGGACCCTATTTGAGTGGTTTCCCCCTTCTAGAAAAACATAAAAAGAAAGAACAGCAATAGATACAAGGTAAGGATCAAACTCACTCAAGGCAGCGTCCAGCTTCTTCAAATGCATGTTTTACACAGGTTCTGAGCCCAAGGATGAAAGTCCTGGCTGCTCCCTCAGATCGGCACCGCAGTCCCTAGCCTCTGTCCTTTTTAATACACGTTAGTCCCCTAAGTTAAGGAGGTAGTGTTGGCGCTCAGGATTGCTCTGAAGACGAGACTGGGGCTTCTGTATCTAAGGATCATGATCAGCTCAGGTGTGTACAAGTTTTAAAGAAACACAAATCCTAGAGGTCATCTAGTCCAACTGTGTCATCTTAAAGATGAAAGAAAGACCTACTCCCTGAGGGGGAAGGTGAGTTTCCCAAAGTCATGGGGTAGGTCGGTGGCAGATCTGGGACATGAACCCAGAGTTCACCTGCCTTTGCTGAATATAAATGTCATTTGTTCCCATCACAGATTGGGCTGCAGAAAGACATCAAAGGGGTTCAGGGATGTCGTAGGGATCGAAACACCCAGGCTTCAATGGGCAGGCACCGAACAGCCGTATTACAATAACATCGAGTATTCATATTAATGGAATATAATACTCTCTCACTGCGTATTCTTCTATGACTCAATCTTAAAACCACATTTGACTGATGAAGGCATCATCTTACTTGACTCCATGGAGTGGACACAGTGATGGGATTCCAGCTACCAAATATCCTCCAGAGTTAGGGATGCTTCACTCAGTTTTTATTGAATGCCTGTTTATGTCGAGCATGGGCTCAATTTTGAGATTACCGTCAAGATGAAATGGGCTCTAAGATCTCACAGTCAGGTGGGAAAATAGATACAGGAGCACATGCTGGCATCATGAAATGATTTTGTGTCACGAAGGCGGTCGATATAGTAGGTGTTGAGTGTTGGACTTGGGGGGGGGGGGTGCTTCTGTGTGTGTGGTCAGAGGATGGGCAAAGGATGTCCCGAGGTGAACAGAAGAGGGAGGGTGACAGTGGTGTCAGTGGCAGTGGGGCTACTGGTAGAGGAAGAGTAGGAGGGAGATGAGGAATGCAGTTTGGGACAAGCCAGGTTCAAGCAGCCTGAGAGGCACCAAAGCTCCAGGGAAGAAGCTGTCGGGTGAACCGGCCCAGGCTCACGGCCGTGGGGTTCCCCCTCGGCCCGCACCTCAGCTCACAGCTCCTCTGTCCCGCCGTGTGCACCGTGCCCTTCAAAAGCGGATTGAAACATCGCATCCACTGGTGTCGCCTCTTTGTCTTTGAAAGGAGCCCCCTTGGCTCGTCTTTGACTATCATTTAGATGGAGTGGGCGGAGGTAAAAGATGTGTGTCTGCAGACAGTTCCCCGGGAGTTTCAAAAGTCAGCATCTGAGCGGGAAGCAGAGGAGGGGAGGGGGGAGAGAAAGAGGAGGGGGCAGAAGGAAGGGGGCGCGGGGCAGAGGGGGGCCCAAGGGAAGGTGCGAGGTGTCGCAGGAGAATCAGGAGGCGCGCAACGGGAGGGAGCCGCTTCGGTACCCTTATTCGCTCTATGGTGAGACTGCACCCCCAAGTCAGGGGAGCCTTTCAATATACAGAGTTGGTGGTACCCGAATGCCGAACTCCTCTACCGTCCACGTCGATTTGCCAAAGGACGGGAAGCTATCACCGAGTGGGCCACCAGTTCACTGAAGCTACCTATTCCATCTCTTTTTTTTTTTCTTTTCACTAAAAAAAGTGACTCTTTATCTAAATTATGTAGATGATTCATGATGATTTTGATATGTCGGTGGTACTGACTTTTACCAGAAACAAACCAGCTAAGCCAAGTTTTGGGGTGTTTTTTTTGGAATCCTATAGGTTAAACCTGTCAGTGGAATAAAATTGCTCCTTTGAGTTCCCCTATCTTCCTCCCTTCCTTTCTGTTTTCGTTCATTGATCATTCATTCAACAGCAACACGGATGCCAGCTGCTGGGCCAGGCTCCACCAGTGGGGTCTAGCTTATGACCCTGGCAGCTGGCTGGACTGATAGCAATCCCAGGAGAGGTGTTCAAGTAAGGCAACCCTGTGGGGTCTTGGAAATCCTAACAGGAGGAAATTCTGAGATCAAATCCAAATGACTTGGTTAATGTGAGAGAAGATGTGATCCTGTATGTAGCATGAACGTGCCCACTGTCTGGACCCTGGGCCTTGAACTTGAGAAAGGCTTTCTCCCTTGGAGGAGGCAAAGGAACCGTGCGTGGTTGTTAAGACTTGAGTAAACACCATCTCACTGAAAGAAAGCATCAATTTAGAGGTCTTTTCAATAATTAAGCTGAAAGCCACTGAGTCATTCCTTCCCTAGTTAGCTTGGTTCTCTATCCCAGGCAAGAAATCCCTCTTATTAAAGCCAAAGTCTGTTTGCTTCAATGAGATCCCCGGTTTTGTTGGCCTCTTGAACATTTTAAGGGGTGTTTCCACCAGCCTTGATACCTGTCTGACTTCCACTCCATCACTTTGACACCTGATCAGTTGTTACCACGTCTTCATTAAGGAGCCTCAGGTTGACTCCTCCTTCCCTGCATCTCTCACGTGCATCTCTTCATTATTTCTTTCCATGGAAATGCTTCTTCCCACTCCCACCACCACCCTCGCGCTCAGGCCTCATCAAGTCAAGGAGAGAAGACTTCAATCGTCTCCCCGTCTCCCCTTCCTCCCACCTATAATACATTCTACTACCTGTCGAGAAAATAACTTTCTAAAAGTTTTATATTACTTGTATTTCCCTGCTCCGATTTCCTGCAAATGAAACAAAAAATAAAATAAAATCATCTTCATTACCCAAATCATAAAGTACACACACACACACACTTCAATGTGGCCTCAAGCCACCTTTGTGCCTTATCTTTGTCCACTCACCTGCACGTACAGAGGATTTTCACTTCTCTGACTCTGTTCACAAACCTGAGCTACCAAATATAGATGAATGGAACCCTTAAATAGACTTGATTTTCCCAATATTTGGAGAGTATTGCCTTCTCATCATATCTCTGTTATAGAAACCATAGTCAAGTGGGAGGAAGGCATGCTTAAGGGGAGTCCCACAGCAGGCTGTGTGACCTTGGATGAGTCACTGACTCTCTTTGGGCCTGTTTTCTTGTCTATAAACTGGACCAAGGAACCTGGACCAGCTGATTGCTAAGGAGCTTCCAGCTCTCAACTGAAGAGCGATCCACCCTAAGGCCTCCCTCGGCTGCCCTTCCCAAGGTGACTCTCCTTGATAACAGTAGTCACACCCTGGTTTGGAGAATGAGAGTAACTGGACTCAGTGTATAAAACATCTGGAGCAGCATCTGTGTTAGAAGCATATGAACTGAAGCTGGCAGATCCATAAATCGCTCTTCTGTTCAGGCATCTATTTCAGAAGGTCATGATACAAACTAGAATGCCTGCCTCTGTCCAGCAAAAGTGTTGGCATTTTATGTGGGCACCAGATGTCCCTAGAACTTACAAGCCACACCAGGAAACATGAATTTGGAAGCAGGTTTGTGTGCTGACAGCTCTACCCAAGCATCCGCCTTCAGACAAAAAGTCTGAATGAAAGGACAATTCCTAGAGTTATACAAGATGTGTAAGATATTCATACCCTCAACGTCTTTCTTCTGCATCATCACACTTGACCTTCACAAGAACCAAATGAGGAAAGAGAGCAATCAGCAAATGTTGCTGAGGTCGCCTGCGTGCCAGGCCCTGCTGAACGTGTGCGGGATACACCGGTGGGCAAACTCCAGATCCCTTCCTTCACGGAGCTCACGCCCCAGCAGAGGAGAATCCGTTCACTACGACGACCAGAAAAGTCTTACAGTGTGAACAACCGCTGCGCCGTCATGGGGTGCGGGCACCAGCGGAAGCTCAAAGGTTAATGATCGCAACCATCATTTATTATTCAACGCATATTTACCCAGCGCTTACTGTATGCCGAGCTCTGTGCTCAGTGCTTACAGCGTTATTTTATTTAATCTCCACGCTAACCCTGCAAGGCAGATATTATTATCTCCATTTTTCAAACGAGAGAATTAAGACTCAGCGAGTGGAAGGAGCTTCCCCAGTTTCCCGTCGCCGGCTTGCACTGGAGCAAATGGAGAGGCGGGTGCTCCGGCTCGCAGGCCCAGGGGAGCGCGCCACGGAGTGGATGGTGGAACAGGGTCTCAGCAGCGAGCGTGCAAGGTCCCCAAGCGAAGGGAACCGTTTCAAAGTCATGCACTGCAAAAAAGCAAAAACCCAACAGGTGGTGTAGATTTAAGCTGGAAAAGCAAGAGGCTTAGATCACCAGGGCTAAGGGTTTGGGGGTAGGAAGTAGTGTGAGAGGCTGGTGAGGCAGATGGAGCCAAGGTAAGGGAGTTTTATGAGCTAGGCTTTTCCAAAACTTTCTGGAATTTTTTTTTCAAGAACAAATAGATATCTATTTGTTCACAGCTCACTGGGGCCTAAATGAATGAGACTAAAAATAAAATAAAATAATAAAATAAAATAAAATAAAATAAAAAATAAAAAAATAAATGAATGAGACTGTGGCCCTGAGCAGCTCCTGGGGCTCCTGCTACCCCAAGCTTGCCCCGTTGCTCCCAGAGCTGTGAGCACTCCCTGCAGCCACTGTGGGACACAGCACACAGGCTGTAAGCTCCACAGGAAGCAGTGGGAGCCAATGAAGGATTTTAAGCAGAGGAAGGACCCAGTAGGAAGGGCAGAGTGGGGAAAGGATTGGACAGGGAGGGAATCAAAGGCCAGGGGTCCAGTTAAGAGCTCTACACACCAGGGTAAGCTGTAAGCCATAGACCAGGAAGGCCCAGCCAAGGTGACAGTGACACAGACAAGGGGCTTGAGGATGATTTAGGAGACAGATTTCACAGCCTTTGGTGCTGGATGGAGCGTGGTGGGGTGAGGGCTTAGTTGAGGATAATTCCAAGATTTCTAGGTAAAAAAAAAAAGAGAGACTTCAGATTTATAACTGAAATGTCTCTTCTTCTGGGTAAAATCCCAGTCCCAAATTTAGAAGGATATGTTGTCAGTATTTCACAGAGCAGTAGGGACATTGCATGTTCCTCTGTATCAGTCAATGAGTGAGTGTGCAAAAGAGGGACACACACACACACACACACACACACACACACATGCACACAAAGGAAAAACCCTCCAAGGGAGGTTCGCATTCAGGACCCAAATGATGAGCTCCTGCAACATCCCTCTGTAAGTTGGAAGTCAGCCATCTCCTACTGCACAAGGCCTCCGAGTCCTAGGGAACAGAACCCTAAAATGCGTCTGACGGAGACACGAACGTTAGAACTGTTTTCTCAGTTAAAATCCCATTTTTCCTTTCTCGTGTCTTCCTGCAGGGGAAACACTGTGGCAAAAATAGGTCTGTTGTTGCTTTTAGTTGAAGAAACTAGAAAAGCGATAGAAACATTTAAACACCACAAAACTGCCTTTTATGGAACAACTAACTTCCCACAACATAAACCCAGCCGGCAGCCAGGTAACCAGTGGGGAACATGAGTCCTGTCCCCAATCGCTGTTTGTCCGTCAAACAAAATGACAACAAGGGAAACTTAGGTTCACGATGGTGGCTGGGACAGTGGGCCAATGCGAGAGTCAAAGCTTCGCTCTTCACACTCTCCCCCAACGAAGTACATTTTCCTGAATAGCCAGTGCTTCCAGGATTTATGGATTCCTTTAAGCACCAGCTTTTTTGCTTTTTTAATGGAACCATTTGGCTAAAACACCTTCTGAAATATATCCCATCCTTTCCTATATTCTTATGCAAATTATACAGAACAAAATGTAATCTTGGTGACTCAAGGCCATCATTGTCAGTTCTGACTATTATTTTGGACTCAGAGACTTCAGGACTTTTTTTTCATGTGTAGTGTTTGCCCATCATGAAATCACATCATTTTTTCAGTTCTTTTCTGTTTTTACAGTGGTTTTTCTCTTCTCCTTTGTTGTGGGGCTTTGGCTGTCTGTTCTGTCTATTGCTACTCTTGATTCTTAAGCCTACTTGTTACTTTTCATAACATGCATCATTTCTATTCTGCTGAGAGCCAGAGAAACAAATAGCCCAGCATGTTATCAAGATCGTACATAGAGTAAGAGTACGCAGGCTCCGGGAAAAGGCAGGGGCTCACTCATGCTTACACTCTGCAATGGTATCTTTAGTGTCTGGAATCAAGTAACGGGGGCCAGGGAGAGAGGATTTGGCATCAGCAGAACCCGAATTTGACCTTCAGTAATCCCCTTGCTATCTCTCAGCCTCAGATGCCTCCCTGGCACAAATAGAAAGCACGGCATTTACTTCATTAGGTTTACGGTGGAGATTAAACGAGATAATGCGTGCAAAGTTCCCAGCATGCCCACCCCATGACTATCCTCAATTAATTAATGCTATTGTTATTATTGTTGTTATTATGGATTTTGTGACACGCATTGTGACTGCTCAAATGGTGTTTTTCTTTATCTCCATGCGCTGCCTCTAAACCGGAAAGAAGCGTATTATGGATGCCAAGACCAGGGGGGATTCCAGCTGAAGATGGAGAGAGTGCTCAGGTCCTTCTTGCTGTTGAGGTCCAGCCAGGGTCAAGTGCACCAAACCAGTCTTCCAGTCAAGAATTTAATCCCAAGTCAGAGCAAGGTTTCCAGGCAGAGACTGGGAACAGAGCATAGAGATGCAGCGAGCAGAAAAGACACAAGGAAAACAGCACCTCAGAGGCAAATAACAATTTCCTCTTATTGGGGACAGTTTAGCCTCTGAGTCAGTTTTCATTACAGGTCACTATTGGTTCCAGAGCATCAGTCTCGTGAGGCCTTGCTGAGGAATTGAGGGATTGAGACAAAGGTGGGGATCCTGATGGAGCCTGGTAATTCAGGCGGAGGGGGACCCAGGAGGCAGAAGCCAAGAGGAGCATGGCTCCGAGTGGGCACGGTTCAGGGTGACTGTAACCAGCCATATCAGGGTGACATCTGTGGCTCGTGTTCATTGGTTGGTAGGCTGTGTTGGAGGGAGGATGGTGAGGTTGGCCACAGGTGATACGGCTTCATAGAGACAGAATACCTTCTGCTTCCACTGTGCCTGCTTCCCGAGCCTGGCTTAACTATTTGTCAGTAACCCCTGCCTCTCCTGCTGCCCCTCTGCCCATGGTTCATGGACAAAGAGAGTGGTCAGGCCTGTGTGCCTTGGAACGCAGATCTCTTTACTCGGTGTTATTTTATATATAACTCAACACACTGGCGTCCTAGTTCTTCTTTTAAAATGACATCAGTTTCCAATGACACAGTATCACCGTCACCATCATTGGCTTGGCCATTCCCCTGGTGTTGGGCATGTGAATGGCATTTAATATGTTTCTTTCTCTCTCTCTCTCTTTTCCCTCTATCCATGAAAAGCCTCACTGCAAATACCTTTGTAATTTTGCTTTGCTTTTGGGTTATTTCCTTGGGGAACCTACAAGGGCGTGGGATTGCAAGGTCAAAGGGTATGAAGTGCTTCATGCTCTTATTACACATGAAGCTTATGAACTTGCCTTTATAACTCCAAGCGCTTTCAGAAAACTGTTTCGAATCTAATGTTGTGAGTTAGTGCTGTAGGCTGCTGAGAAATATTGGATGAGTCAACTTAAGCACTGTTGAGCTAAACAAGTATTGATTAGAGAGGAGAAAGCAAGACTGAAGTCAGGAATGAGGGAGGGAGGGAGACAGGGAAGGAGACAGGGAGGGAGGGAGGGAGGGAGGAGGGAGGGAGGAGGGAGGGTAGGTAGATAGGCTGGAAACCTGTGGTTTGTAAGGGTAGGTTCCCACTCTGTGGCCATGTGATGGTGCTCAGTGTGTAGGTGACTTGGATGTTGAGAGAGGAAATATTTTGTGTGGCCCTCTCTAGCTTGCTTGGCCCAGCCTGCCACTTGTCCCATGGGTGCTCCTCTGTACCTCTTCCCCACCCCGGGGGTGTGTATTTTTAGCTCTGCCAGCTCTGCCGTGATGGCATCACACTGCAGCCGGGAAGAGCAGAGCTCCAGACGCGCAGTGGATACTGAGAGTCTAGCTTCCGTTTTCACCTCCGTCATCTCCCCAGGGCTTTTGCAGAACTCTCAGTTCTGCTGCCACCCACTTTGTCTTTGCTCCTTCTGAACTCCCTGTCTCTTGCCTTTCTAATAAGTTCCAGCACATTGGAGGCAGACCCGGGTCGGAATCCTGGCTCTTAATACCGTGCGACATACCCTGTGTGGCCCCAGGTGAGAAACTTCACCTCTCTGGGCCTCAGTTTCTTCATTTGGACAAAGAGGCTTAACTCAGGGCCTGACATCTAGCTCAGTGAACGGCGGCATTATGTGATCGTGGCTGTTATTGTGGTTTAAGCTGTGCTTTAACCCACAACAGAGAGAATAACACTGGGAAGATAAAGTTTCTAGGTCCCCGTATGTAAAATGGGGCAAGATTACTCGCCTGGGCGGGTTGTCATGAAGGATCACTACAGGCGCAGGTAATGGGACATGGGAGGTGCCTGGTTGGTACTCTGTGTTATTGTCCTCTCTCCTCCCGTCTTTCCCTCCCCTCCCTTCCTTTCCCTTCCCTCTCCTTCTTCCTCCTCCCCTGTCCTTCCTGTCCTCTGTCTGGATCATCACACCACCAAAAGGATGCAGTGGCCCCCTCCTTCCTGCTCCTTATGTGGGTGGACAGGCAAGATAAACTGGGAGCAGAGAGGCCCACGGCAGCAGTTTGGCCAGGTCGTTTATAAGGGAGAGAGTAAACAAACCTCCAGCGGCTGCGACACGAGAGCTGTGGCTAAGAGGAAAAGCAGCCCGGATGGAGGCGTCTGACCAGCGCCCCTGAATCTCCCAGTCACCGCAGAGGGCCTGTCTGCCGAACAGATTCAGGGCTGGGCGGTTAATGCTCCCCAAAGCAGAGGTGAGAGCCAGGGCAAGACTAAGTCATGACTGAAAACAGTTAAGGGGACAGTCAAGGAACTGTGGATAAAAATGCCAGACTGTACCTACAGTTGTATATTTCCCTAAATCCTATTTTAACCGGATGCCTTTTCGTGCTGTGAGTGGATGGTAGGTGCTGGAGAAAGCTACTGTGCTTAACTCTTTTAATGAGAGTTTTGTCATGTGTATGGGAGAGGAAATTGGGTAGGAAAGTGTGCAAAGCTCCATTTCTATGCCAGGTTAACTTTATAGCCCAGGTTACAACCAAGGCCCAGTTATTCAAGCGTAGGCCCAGAATAAGTCAGTGATCGGCACAGCTGTGCTAGGGGAGGGGGGCAGATCATTGAGGTGGCCTGAACGTAGAGAGTAAATGTTGCAGGTCAACAAGATACCACTGGGGATACAGAAACCCACATCAGGAAGAGGAGGTGATGTGGATGTCATGGACAGAGAGGGTCAAGGCATCCTCAAGCGGGGCTATGCTGGCATGGCTTTGGTCTTAGATCTTGGCTCAAAGGTTGACCCTCCTGGGGAAGCCACCTAGTCCTCCATGGGCTGGAGTGAAATAATGAAAACGAATGGAGAAATTCTGAGGAAACCAGAGAACATGGATGGTGACAGGTCTCAGACTGATGGAGGGGAGCGCCCGCCTTTGGACCCTCTCAATATGCTGTGCTCATGTTTGGCATAACATTTATCATGTATTATTAAAGTTATCTATTTTTATACCGAGGTCCCTCACTGGATAGTAAGCTAAGTCAGGGACCACATCTGAGTAGATGATGCATTCCCAGTGCCAAGGGCAATGCCTGACATATTCTAGGTGCTCAATAAATATCCCCTAGTCATTACTGTCAGCTAATATCAACCAACTTAATTAAATACCTGGGTTTTATTAAATACCTATGCCAAAATACCTGGGTTTTAATCCAGCCATTAGACATGCTACATATCCAATCTCTGTCTCAGTTTCCTCCTGCGTAGAAGAGCTTTAATAGTAGTACATATCTCATGGGTTGTTGTGAGGATTAAATGAGTTAATGGATGTTAATTGAGCACAGTGCCAGATACGTAGTTAGTGCTCAATCAATGTCAGTTATCAAATATCATTATCATTACCATCATCACTATCACCATCATCACCATCAACATCATCACCATCATCATCACTGTCATCATCACCACCATCATCATCAGGACCATCATCATCATCACCATCAACATTATCACCATCATCACCATCACTATTATCATTATCACCACCATCACCATCGCCATCAACACCATCATCATCACCACCATCATCATCATCATCATCAGTACCATCATCATCATCACCATCACCACCATCATCACCATCACCATCATTACTGTCACCATCATCACTACTATCATCATCAGCAGCATCATCAGATCAACTTTCCACTGACCAGGGGCAAGTCACTAACCTGTGTGCATCAATTTCCTCTTCTAAGCTCAATTACATGCTCATTAAGATCACTTTGGGCACTGGTACCTTCTGGTTCTCATTGTGGCATGTTTTACGCTCTCTATATATTAGTTACAGAAGCTCTTGAATCCCAACCTGGCTTTCTTTGCCAACCAATGCCTGTTTGGACTACCTTCCCAAACCAACAAGAGCTGTGTGCTCAGAGTGCTCAGTAGCATGTGTGTTATAATTAGCCTAAGGAAAATATGACCAGAAAATTAAATCCTGTGCAAATACATCATGTAATACTCTCCAGAGGCAAAGAGGAGATATCTTTGCATTACCTGCTGTTGGAGATTTCCCATGAGAGCTTCCTTCCATCAGCATATCTAGCAAAGAGTTAACAACAAATCTGATAATAAAATGCCAAGCTCTGTGTACCACCTTGTCATAGTGCACACTGTCCTTTTTGGATGGGAGAGCAGGACATAGTGAAATGAGAAGTTGAGAAAAATAACAGAAGTTGGGATGAGGTGCCAGAGGAAGGCAACCATAAAATAACAGAAAATACAGGGCAGAAGGTGTGAAGAATAGAGCTACAATTACTCTAGCAAATGGCATTCACGGAATGCAACCATTTGTGTAAGAAAAGGGACATATGGTGGCTACACACACGTATGTATTCATAAAGTATCACTATTAGACTATACAACAAATTCATAGCAGTAAGTGCCCCTAGGGAGGGAAATTTAGTAAAATTTACTGGATTATTTCCTCTTGTGTCCTTTTTGAACCATGTGAATACATTACTGATTACAAAATGGACTTTCAAAAAGTTATTTCATTGGGTGAGCTGAGAATGAACCAGAAGTTGGAATCCCGATTCTAGTTCTGTGTTTATCGGTATCAGTCTGTGTGATTTAGAGTAAGCTTCTCCCCTCTCTGGACCTGGGCTGACCTGGGCTTCCTCCCCTGAGATTGAAGGGGTTAAATTAGATCTCACATCCAGCTCCCGTCTCTCAGGATTTGCCATTCATCAAAGATCATGGTTCTTCAACCCAGCGCCCTCAGCTCTGGGGAGCATGAGCCTACCTGCCCTCTACTCCAGACCCGGTCCTTGCAGCCCCTGATCTTTTATGTGGTGCTCCTGGGCTCCTGTTTGATCTCTTACTCCTGGGATTTAGTGCTGGTGGAGGGTGGGCAACTGAGGGCTCGAACTCAAGAAAAATGGGGTTGACTGAAAGGGGAAAAAAGTATCTGACGAGTCTAGGAGAGAGCCCAGAAGAGAAAACTAAGAGAGGCCAAATGTGATACAAGAAAGCCACAAAGTGAGAGGAAAAGCAATGGAGGAGCTGAAACATGTGACAAGGTGGGATGGAACAGCAGCTCCAGTGCCAACCTCATGGGGGATGGGTGGCAAAAATGAGTGTGCAAGGAGCTAAACCCACGGTGGAGAAGTCCTCCTTGCTCTCTTTCCCCAGAACAGGAATCCCCTCCATGATGACTAGGCTTCTGCTCTGGACCTGTGACACCGCAGCCACTTCTATGGCCCCTGAGGCCACTGGTAGCACAGGCAAGAAGGTGCCGGAGAGGACAGCTAGGCTTCAGGCAGAGGTTGGGGAGAGGAGAAGGGGAAGGGAAAGAAGAGAGAGGAAGGCAGAGTGACAGAAAGCCAAGCGCAGTACAGAGACAGAAAAAGAAAGAAAGAGACAGGAGGGAAATCGAGATGATGAGGTTCACAGGCAGCCCCCTAGATGACTACCTGCCCCATCATATCGACGACCTTAAATATTAAAAGTAGTGTTGACTCATCCCCATGAGCAGCAGAGTCCTAAAAGAAAGGGCACAAGGCATTCTAAGCAGGGACACCAAGAGCCCATTGTTGAAGTCCCCTCTCCCCACCCACCACCTCCACTAAACCCCAGCGGTAAGAGGACAGATAAGAGCCCACGGCCTTCAGAAGTAAGACCAGGAGCTGCAAGGACCAGGTCCAGAGTAACAGGCTTGGAGGGCTTATCCTGCCCAGGGCTGGACGGTCACTTTTTAAGGACGTTGACATCTCAGATCCCACCCCAAGAGCAGAACATACAGGAGAAACAGTTGAAGGGACTGGTGACATTTAGCCCGGATTTTAAAAGACTGCCGTATTAGATAGACCACAAGAGCCCCTTTCAGCCTTGAAGGAGTCTGATTCCATAAAGTATTCTGAAGGGTTCTCATGTGAGAGAAAGATCAGCCTCATTTTGTGTGGCTCCCGATGGATACATTAGGAGAAATTACAGAAAGTCACAAGGAGACAGACTCCAATTTGGTGAAAGGAAGAAGCTTTAAACACCGCCAGGTGTTCCCAGAAACGGTGCTGGGCGGTCACTGAGTGGGGGTGGGGAGGGGTTTCCCCACAGGGTGAGGTGCTACCTCAGATACTTTCCAATGCCAGACCCCTGAGTAGTAGCCCTTGGGGTAAAAAGGAGCATCAGGGGCTCCACTGAAGCCTGATCAAGCCAACAAAAGTGTCAGCTCCTAAAATTAGACTATAAAGACAGAAAATTGCATTGACTTAAATGGACCTCTTTCTCTCAACAAACTCATTTCATGGGAGAAAGAGCTTATTATTAATGGTGGTGGTCACACGGCAGACTGGGGACTGGCTGGCCACAGGCCCTTCTGCCGCTGCACACAAACACCACACAGAATGCCAGGATGCCAGGTGTGGAGCGACAGATGTTTCAGAAATAAACACCAAAAGGGAAATGTCCTTAAAAGCTTATTGTTGGGAAATCACGACGCTCAAGTCTAATTTCTTGGTGGACAGGTTATGTGGGTCAGCTCGCGCACTGCCCTCCCTGTGAATTTGTTTTTCTGGCCAAGAGAGTCTGCCAGGCTGGGAAAGCTCATTCACAGGAGCTGTATGTCCATGTAGCTCGAGAGCAGAGATGGGATGGGGTAGGGTTCGAGGGCGCAGGGGATGGAGCCAGACCGCCTGGGTTCAAAGACTACTCTCCTGCTTAGGAGCTGTGTGGCTTAGGGAGAGTAGCTCAACCTCTCTCTGGTGTGGATTCCTCCTCTTTGAAGTAGAGAAAACAATGATCTACCCAAAGGATTATTTTGAGGATTAAACATTTACAACACTCATGACACTTATTTGTAGTGTAAGTCACTTAGAACAGGACCTAGTGCTTAGGAAGTACTACATTTCTTATTATATTATTATTGTTACTATTGTTATCTTTTTTTTTTAATCCTCACCTGAGGGTATGTTTTTTATTGATTTTAGAGAGAGAGGAAGGGGGGGAGAGAGAAACATTGATGTGAGAGAGAAACACTGATAGATTGCCTCCCCTCCGTGCCCCAACCAGGGATCAAACCCGAAACCTAGGTATGTGCCCTGACCGGGAATCGGACCCACAACCTTTTGGTGCATGGGACTACATTCCAACCAACTGAGCCACCCGGCCAGGACTATCATAATGCTTTAGAAAGAAGCATGATGAAGAGGGAAAATCTTGGACTTTGGAAGAGTTAGAGCTGAGCTCAATTCCTGTTTTCCAAGCCCTTGGTTCAACAACTGTAAAAAGGGGGGTGGGGGAACCCTCCCCTGCAGAGTTGGAGTGAGAAATAAAATAAAATATATTTCTGTCTTGGTTCAGTGCCTGGCATATAGAAATATTCAAGCAATCTTAGCTCCTTCACCTTCTTCCTTCATCACTGTGCCAGGGCACTGTGCTAAGAGGTGGGGGCATAAATATGAATGAGAGGTATTCCCTGTCCTCAAAGGGCTCACATCCAGAAGAAAGGCCTGGACACAAGCAATGATGAAGGGCAACAAGGGCTATGATAGGGATGTCAGTCTAACTACCTAGCAGGCAGTGCTTGAGCTGGGATTTGAAGAAAGAGTTGAGCTTCACCGAGCTGGTCAAAGTATTGGTCAGGGAGGAGGTGGGGATATTTCAGGCTGTGTAGGGAACACACTGCATACATGTGACATAAAGACAGCCATTGGTCATGCTTGGGGTCACTATCCACCTCTGAGTCCACCTCCACATTCCTGTGTCAAGACCCCTGGAGGCCATGCAGGGTACCCCCCCTTCTCCCTCTGGAGAAGCAACCACCTGAGAATTAACAGGAAAACCCATGGCAGAGAAGACGCCTGGGCAACCAAAAGCAGTGTGTGTACATATCAAGGGGGAAATTTCCAAGAAAGAAAAGGCCTATGATAGCTGAACAAATCTGAAACATGCAACGTCCTGAAGGTTTCTGGAAGACAGAACTTAGTGCCACCTGGAGCTATGATGCGGGAACACATCCCATGCTGCCCTGGCTGTTCTTCAGTAACTGCACTGAGCTCACAAGGTGGCCCCACCTTGGCTGGGATACCTGTCGCTCTGGCAGCCCCCAGGACGGCTGGAACCAGGCTGGGAGCACTGGTGTATGAGCTGTTGTTAGAGGTCCCATAAAACTGGCAGACTCAGAACCACCTGCCCCCTAAAGCCAGCAACGGACATGTTCAAGGAATGGAATCCAAAGCAGAATTTCAGCGAAGCCCAACTTCAATAGCTTGTGCCCCAGGTGAATGAGAAGGGCCTCCGGGTGTGTGTCATATACATGTGTGTCGTGCTTATGTGTGGTTCTCTGTGTATATATATATATGTATGGGGGTGAGTGGGGATGTGTAGGGCTCGGGTGGATCTTCTCCAGAGACCAGATGCAGGGAGTCGCCATGCTGACAGGATGCCCTCCAGGTCTGTGGGGAGGGAAGGCCCACCCAGCACCTCTCCCACACCTGCTGCTCAGTTAACAGGTCTGCCCAGGGTGCCCTCCCGCCCTAAGGACCCCTTCCTACTGTCTCTACTCCCACCTGCCCCCCAATCAAAATCTACTCCCCTGAAAAATGTCTGGAAAATGTCCTTTATCCCATGAAATAAAGGGGCAGGAAGTGTTACCTGTCCCCATGAGGCCTCAGTGAGTCAAGTGTTTGGGAAGTAGGGGTAGAGACCTACTGTGCACCTCACACATCCATTGGTACCTACCACCCACTAAGTGCACACATACGCACACACATAGAACACACACACCATCAGACACTCTCTCCTACACACAGCAAGCGCACACAAGCTCACATTCCTGAGGTACACGGAAAAGCCTGTTCTCACACACACGCGCACATCCCATCCGCTCCCAGAACAGGACACCCCACTCACGCACTTGTTCAAATGCCCACGCTACCCAGGGGTTCACCGTCTCCCCGGCCCGCCTCACGCAGGCAGAGGGCTCTCACACTTATCTGCACAGCGCCCCAAGGAAACACCGTGTTTCCACGCCGCCCCTCTCCCACCGGCGCGCACACCCCGGCACATCTGGCCGCGCGTCCCTGCCCGGCGCGCTCCGCCGAGAGGCTTCCCGCTCGGTGTGCAGCGGCCACAGTGGCCGGGAATTAAAATGCAGCGAGGAGGAGCCGGGCGCGTCAGCAGCGCGTCTCCAGGAGCGCACAGCGCCCGCCGCCGCCCCGCCCGCGCAGAGCCGCGGGGCCAGCGAGCTGAGGAGCAGGTGCCGAAGCCCAGCCGCGCCGTCGCCGCGCGGCCGCTGCCCAAGTTCGCCCGAGGCCCGGAGGCGGCCGGGCAGCCGGGGGAGGAGCGCAGCCGGCGCCGCTGCCGCCGCGGGCTCGCAGTCTCGAGAGGAGAAGGGCACGAGGAGCGGCGAGTTCGGATCACCCCGGGAGGTGTGATTACGCCGGGTCTCCGCAGTCCTCAGCTCCTGGCGCCGCCGGGGCAGGGAGAAGCAGCGGCCGCTGACAGCGAGGCCGGGCATTTCTGGAGACTCGAGGCACCCAGGAGACCCTGGTGAAGAAACGACACTTCCCTCCGGCCAGCCTCCTCGACGGGGCCCAGCAGTCAGCAGCCTCTGGCCCGACGCCTCGAGAGCCCCCCGGCCCCAGGCGACAGCGGGCACCTGGGCGCGCAGGGCGCGGGCGCGGGACTGGGGGGAGCCTTAGCCAGCCTGGGCGCAGCGCAGCCCGAGGAGCAGTGAGAAAGGTCCTGGGGGAAAACGAAAGAAGGCAGCATCCAAAAGAGCGACCGCTCGCCCCAGTACACACCCACCCTGCCCGCCGAGCCAGGGGCCGCGGTGAGCCTCTGGGGGCGCTCATTCCCTGGCGACTTCTCTCCCGCGTCCCAGCACCGCCGGGCTTCGGGCCGGGCTGGCGGGGTCCTCGGAAATGTCCGAGCCGGGCATGGTGGCGGAGTGGCTGCTCTCCCGGGACCAGCGTAGAAGCTGGGGTTAGGCGGCGCGGGTGGGGGCACTCAGTCCAGGGTCCCCCGAGGTCCAGGACGCAGCGAGGCGGGCGCAGCACCCAGGGACTGGAGAGGCGGCGCCCGGTGGGGGCCCGCGCAGAGGTAGCGGCCGGCGTCGGGCATCCGTCAGGAAGTCTAGGGAGGCGCTCGGGAGCGGCCAGCGCCGGGGGCGGCGGGCCGAGGCGGTGCTCAGCCCCGGGCGGGCATGCCGCGCCACCGGAGCTCCTGTCGGGCGCACGCTTCCCTCGCGCGGGCTGCGCGCGGCTGCTGCTGCTGCTGCTGCTGCTGCTTCCACTGCCGCTGCTGCCGCGGGCTCCCATGGCGGCTCCGCCCGGCCGGGGCCGCCGCCGCTGCCGCCAGCCGCGGGCTGAATGAATGAGCCGGAGCGGCGGAGCCGGGCTGCCCCCGGCCGCGCTCGCCGGCCCGGGACGCTTCCGCATGGCCCGCGAGGAGCCGGCGCCCGCGGCGGTGGCGGCGGCCGGGCAGCCCGGGGGGGGCCGGCGCGGCGCGCGCGAGCGGGCGCTGCAGGGGCCGGGGGGCGCCCGCAGGGGGCGGCCGTCGCTGAGCCGCGCTAAGCTGCACGGGCTGCGGCACATGTGCGCCGGGCGCGCGGCGGCCGGGGGCTCCTTCCGGCGGCGGGCGCTGTGGGTGCTGGCCTTCTGCACGTCCCTCGGCTTGCTGCTGTCCTGGTCCTCCAACCGCCTGCTCTACTGGCTCAGCTTCCCGTCGCACACGCGGGTGCACCGCGAGTGGAGCCGCCAGCTGCCCTTCCCCGCCGTCACCGTGTGCAACAACAACCCGCTGCGCTTCCCGCGCCTCTCCAAGGGGGACCTCTACTACGCCGGCCACTGGCTCGGGCTGCTGCTGCCCAACCGCACGGCGCGCCCGCTGGTCAGCGAGCTGCTGCGGGGCGACGAGCCGCGCCGCCAGTGGTTCCGCAAGCTGGCCGACTTCCGTCTCTTCCTGCCGCCGCGCCACTTCGAGGGCATCAGCGCCGCCTTCATGGACCGCCTGGGCCACCAGCTGGAGGACATGCTGCTCTCCTGCAAGTACCGCGGCGAGCTCTGCGGCCCGCACAACTTCTCTTCCGTGAGTTGCCCTCCGCGCCAGCGCGCCCCCCCTGCTGCCCCACTCTCTAGCGGCAGTGGGTCCCCGCCCCTGGGGTGCGGTGGGGGGCTGGGCACCAGGCCCCTTGCTTTGACACCATTCCATGACCCGCGCTTGGGTCCCCTGCGTCTTCCCCTCCAGGCGGTGGGAAGTTGAACGCAACTGTAGGAGGAGTCTCCGGCGCTTCCACCCCTGCCTCTCTCCTTCCACTGTCAACCCCCAAGCCCTCAACTCCGCTCCTTGCGGCCCCTTCTGGGAACACTAGGCCTCCTTCTGCAGGGCCTCGCCCCCTGGATCCACAGGACTCCAGGCAACTGCCCTGTATCTGCGTTGAAGGGATGGGAGGAGAGAGGAAGCGTGTCTTAAGTGTGCATTTGTTGTCTTTGGGAAAACCAATAGGAAGCTCTTCAAAAATGGGCCATGGGGAGAGGCACACAGAGGCCCCTAAAGCAAGCTTACCAATCTAAGAGCTGTGGCTTTAGAGTTCCAAGACCCTTCCCATCTAGGAGGACTGTGGAGGAGAACTGCCAGAATATTAACACTGAAGCTGTAGCTGGTTTGATGGGGAAGGTAGCCGTCCCTTCTGCTACTTTTAAAAATTGTGTCTTAAGCATCCAAAGGAATTGAGCAGGGGTGGGCACTGGCGGGGCTCTTGCCCCCACCAGGTGTGAGTATGGGTCTTCCGGCCTAGAGGAACCAAAGCCCTGGAGTGGAGAAAGCAGCAGGGCCGAGGTAGTGATGGAACAGCTGGGGCCAGGAGAAGCTGTGCTCAGGGTTTGTAAGCCATTTGCTGTGCTGGTTCCCCCACGCTGTGGGTCTGGATAACGCAGCTCTTGGACAGAAGGCATCTATCTGCTTTGCGCTGCTTGCAGAGGAGGAGTTGGGGCGCCAAGCCCCAGCATGGAGCGAGCCTGTCCAGCCATTTATGTGTAAATGCCTCTTAGGTGGGTTCCTGCTTCTCCACTAATGCAGGGAATGTTGCTGTGTGTATTTATTGGCAGTGCTGCGATGGTGATTTTGCCAGCCCTAACGCATCACTCCTGACTGTTTCTGACAAAGCTTGTTCTGGGATGGTAAAGAGATGCCACCATTCCAACAGGTGTTGGCACATCAGCCAGGCCTCTGATTGGCTGGTGGGGCTAGTTCCTTGTCTAGAATGGTGACCCTGGCTTCAGTCTTGCCTTCCTTGCTTTCTTTCAGCCTGTTTGTCACGCAAGCCTGAATTATTGTTTTCTGGACTTATTCAGTTTGTCTTTAAAAAATACCCACCTGGTGACTAACCTACTTCAGGAAGCAGGAGATGCTGTGGACATTTACTTCTAAGTGACTTCTTCTAAACTGGGAATACAGTTCTGAGTTCCACAAAGATGAAGGAATGAGGGCAGTGATCCCTTTCTGTTTATTGTTTTTTTGTCTGGCCACTAACTAGCAGCCCCTAGAGTTATATTGAAGTTAAATGTCACATTCAAGTATCAGCAGCTCCAAGTTATACAACGTGGCCCACCAAATACAATTCTGCACATCTGACAGCTTTACAAAGCATGCAGAATCACATGTTAACAGCCAGTGTCCACCTCTGACATTCTCCACAACCCTGCGTTAGCAATGAGTTTCATTCCCATTTTAAAGATGAGGCCCTTAAACACTGTCCAAAGCTCAGAGCCAGCAAGTTCAAAGTCTGACTTTGCATACTATCAAATCCATTATATGGAAGCCACATGTAACCTTCCTTTCTGACCCTGGGCTTCTCTTCTATTGGAGGATCCCCTAGGCAGGACTCTGGCCCTCCCCCGCCCAGACTAAATCCTGTCCCTCCTAGGAGCATGGCTGGGAGAGTTGAAACTGGAACTGCTCCAGGGATCCAGGTGGTCATGTCTTTGGCCACATGTTACCCAAGCCTAACTCAGCCCTGCCTACAAGCACATAGCACCTCCAGGAGCTGCCTGACCTCAGCCGCCCCAGCAAGTGCCGGCATGGCCATGAGTTGAAGAAAGCAGGGTCCTTCCTACTGGGCAGACCCTTTTCTTCCTGCCCCATACCCGGCTTTCCTGCATTTGAAGAGTTTGTAGGCACACACCCAACCAAGCAAAAGTATTACCTCCATTTCCCAAAGGTGTGTGTTCCTAGGAACTCAAGTGACCCCCTACTGGCTTCCTATCATGGCCTTGTCCTGGGAGTTTCCTGCCCCTTAACATTTCACGCGGTAGTTCTTTTCCAAGGGCCTCAGAATTAAAGGCTGTGCCCCTCTATCCACAGAAGCCAGGAGCTATTTCAGGGAATCCCCAATACAGAGTGGACCCTTCAGGAATCCTTTTGTCTAACCATGCCACCCTGTCTCAAGCCTTTGTCATCTTTGATGGAGTGGCTGTCGCATAGTGGTTAGGAGCGTGAATGCTCAAGCTGCACTGATGGTTTAGATGCTGAGGCTGCCACTTACTGTGTGCCCTTGGACAAGTGACTTGATCTCTCTGTTCCTTTGTTTCCTGCTCCATCTAGTGGAGGTAACAATAGCAGATACATCATATTGGGGGAGGGGGGGTGTATACTTAGGGACTCAAGTGACCCCTCCTGGCTTCCTATCATGGCCTTTGGCCTCCAGCTCTGTACTCTCTCCACTCTGCATCCATCCTCTGCACTACAGCCAGAGCTGACTTTCTAAAACTCTATTCTGAGCATGCAATCCTGTTTTGTAAACCCTTCAGTGGCTCACCTGTCCTCAGGACGAGGTCCAGTTCCTCAAGCCTTGCACCTAGGCTGTGCCTCCTCTCTTGCTGTGCCCTCACTCATATCACATACTCAAGCTCTGCAAACTTACGACAGCTAGACTCCGCTCCTCAAGACTGTCACTTTACTCTGCCCCCCACCCCTGCTGCTTTGTCAACCTGGGGACATCTACTCTTCCTTCAACACCCAGCCCTGTGGATGTTTCCTGATCACCCCACTCTCCTCCCCTCAACAATGGATGTCTTCCTCCCTTTTACCCTCTACCACCACCCTGTTTAGGTGTCAGTCCTCACATGTGTTTGTCATCACACCTATTGGTCCGTCTGTCTCACACTCCAGACCCAGGCAGGAATCATGTCCAGTTTCCCTAATGCCTTGTCCAGCCAGCATGGAGTCTGATTCTAAGTGCTCAGGAAAGAACTAGGGAAGGAATGCCTTCACCAGGTACCTCTGGGACTTCCTGTTGTCCTGGGTCATCTGCTCCAAGGCTCTTGGCTTAATTTCTCCAGGAAATACCAGTGGAGGGCATTTCTAATGAGTAAATGCCCAAACAAGTTTGGGACATTTATTCCTTTTGGGGACAGAGGGGGAGCAGGATGCCAGGCACTCCCCCAGACACCTGTGCTTCCCAAGCCCTAAGAAGACTAGTGCAGCAGGTGAGGAATGGGCTCTCAGGGGACACCTTTAGGGGAATGTGCCAGCTGTCCCCAAGGTCTCACTCCATTCAGTTAGATTCATGGTCTGGAAATAAACTCAGTAGGGAGAGAAGATTGTGGAGAGGCCTCTGCTGAGTTTTATTGACCTGGCCAGCTCAGGATGGGTTTCCTTGCAGCTCCTTGGTTTGTGTGTTGCAGCTGTGCAGGGGTTAATCACCGAGCACTCGGACAAAGCAGCTCCGCTTCTGAATGCCTGTGCTGTCTCCCTGGCATCAGCCCTGGACCTTGGGCTCTGCACACTCTGGCCCTTCCACACTTCCCAGGGGGCAGAGGAGAGCAGTCTTCCTAATAATTGGGCAAGATGCAGACTGTGAGGCCAATCTATCTGGGCACCGGGGGCTTGGAAGAGGAACTGAGGGGGGACAAGTTCCACTGTGAGAACAAGGAGCAGTGCCCCTCTCTGGATGGAGGCACGGTTCAGGGGAAAGTGTCGGGCAGACCTGGCTCAGGGCTCCGTCTCTGCCCCGTACTAACCCTGGGCAGACACTTAACTCTCAAAGCCTTGGAGAGCTGGGATGAAGAGAGCATGTATGCAGTGACCGGGCCGGGCCTGGGCTGCAGTAGGTGCTGATATTCAAGAACTACGGTTATAATTTGGAGAAAGGGATTGACATCGAAAGAGTCCTTGTGTCTGGTGGTAGCAGTTATTAATTATTATCAGTATAATTATTGTATCTTGTCATATCCACTTACCTGAGAGAGGATATGTTCATTTCCTGGTTCATATATACAACCAATCAGCATCTATTGAGTGCCAACTATATGTTAAACTCTCTACTAGCCCTTGGGGATGTAAAATTAAATAAGGCCTGATGTGTTGCAGTATTGTTGAGGGAAGAGATGTGTGAACAGTCTGCCAGGAGTGCAGAGGTGCTCTGTGGGCTCAAAGGGGGCCCCAGATCAGACTGGGGGCTTCTGATGGCTTCTTGGAGGAGGTGACACCTGACCTGAGTCTTGAAGGATCAACAGTAGTTGCAAGGTAGAAAAGGTGGGGAAGAAGACTTCAGGGAGAGGGCACAGCATGTGCAAATACGTACAGGGGCATGAAACAAGGAGACTGAGCACAAGCTTTCTAGGCCCGAGAATAGTTCAGGATCGCTGGAGGGAGGGCTGGGGTGCTGAGGGGGGTGGAGTTCAGCGATGGTAATGCAAAGGTACAATGGACACCTGAAGCCCAACTGAGTTTTTAAACTTTGTAGCAAAAGCTCTGACTTTTTTCCTACTGGCTATTACACTGTGGAAGGAGACCTCCTCTATGCCCCAGCTCCCCAACTGCCACCCCCATTCCTCACTCCATCAGAGGCCACTCCTCCCTCTACCCTTCTCCCATGTTCTAGCCCCATTTGCAGGGGTCAACCTCCGGTCCAAATTTTGGACTAGTCATCCTTTAAAGACAAGGGAGCAGCACTAGGTTCCATCACCCTTTGTCAAGGCAAGCAGGCCGGCTAGTCCGAGCCAGTGACAGAAAACAAGACATTGTTTCAGCAGCACATTGTTTCAAATCAGCAAATTCTGTTGAAACGATGCTAGCCTGAGAAGTCCAGTAGTTGTGAGGATGGATGTCTTTAGGAGGCAAGAAAGATACTTTTGCCTTTAGAGAAAGGAATAAATAAGCTAGTACATGTAAAATGCTTACAACAGTTTCTGGCAACAAGTTAAGGCTCAATAAATGTGAGGTATTTCGGTTATCATTACTTGCAGTGAGCTTTTCGACTGAAGAATGAGAGCAAATAGCACTGGACGGCTGTCACGACAGACCTGGGCTGGGCATGTTTCGTGCCACGTCAATTCTTGAAATAGCCTTAAAAGGTTGGGGATTATCCACCTTTTACAGATGGGGGAACGTGGGTCAGGGAGGGTCTGTGGTCGTCCCAAAGTCACAGAGCCAACAGGCGTCGGAACTGGGGTTTGAACCCAGGTCCTCATGATGGGAAAGGTATGTGCAGCCCCAGGAAGGGACAGCATGGGTGGGAGGCGGGGAGTCCTGGGAGCACCGGCCCAGCCTCAGTTCTGCCCTGATCAGCTATGTGACTTTGGCCTCAGGATCTTCCTCTGTGAAATGAGGACATGAGCTAAATGATCAGTGGGACTCGGCTACAAAGTTCTCCATCCAAGCGAGCAGTCAGGGAAAAATAGGGCTTAACTGCTACAGATGGCCCGAACTCTTCGGCCATCCATTTCTTTTCTGTGCAGAGCCGAAACAGTGACCAAGGGGGAAACAGACAAGTTATTGAAGTGCTAGAGACAGGATGGTGATTAAATAGACATTTATACAAGGAACGTGAAAAGACCTGCCCCAGTTATTTGACTTCGGGGAAATTAGTTTAAGGGAATCAGATGTAAACTCTGCTAGGGTCTGCAGATATCCAAATTGACCAGCGGCAGGCTGATGCTAATAGTGGCTATTTGGGGGCCACTGTGGCTGGCCAGGAAAACATCCATCAGATGTCTGCCCAGCTGAGAAGGGCTGGAAGAGTAACTAGGCTGTTTTGCTTCATGCTTCAGTTGCTTTGATCCTCTTGAGTGATTTGCTTGGATCGGCTACTCGGAGATTCAACCAACCAGTGCTCATTGAGCATCTATTATGTGCCCGGCCCCGGGCCACAGAGACTACCATAAATTCTCTCTGTTTCTGGTAAACAGGCTGGTAAAGGTCAGTGTGCGTCATCAGGTGACCAGATCTATTAGGAGCTGCCCATCATACAGGGAGTGGGACCAGGCATGTGACAGCCTAGGGTATGTATGAGATACCCGTTAAGTAAATGGTCACATCACTTCCACCAGAATCAAATGGGCCTTATGGAACCCATTTTACAGATGAGGAGAGCAAGGCCCAGGAAGGTACAAAGTTGCAGCTTGGGGACAGCAGAGTGAAGATACAAATGACCGTCCCTAAAAGTACAGGATCGATGATGGACTTGTACCCTGCTGCTCCATCAGCCAAACAGCTGGGTGGAAGTAGATCTACGAACGGGGATCTACTCGAGCTGTGGGAAAGTTCTAATTCAGCCATAATCTGAGCTAAATTACCATTTCCATCCTTTCAAGGACATTGGTAACTGAAGTCCTGGCTAAGGAACCATTGCCAAATTGAGATCCAGCTCAGACCTGTGCTAACAAATAGATGACTCACTCGTAATTGGAACATGAATTGTTGGTAAAACAAATAGAGGCAGCGAACATACTGGGCAGGTTTGTTCTCCTGAGCATGTCAAATATCTCCCCTGACACCGCTGTTTATGCTATTAAATGGTTTAGTAAATTGTTTTCTCTGATTCCACACACATTTATTGAGCTCCTACTCTCTGCCAGGCACTTCACAGTCATTAATTTATCTCAGCCTGACAACAAGAGGACAATATTCTTTTGTCCCTGGTACTCATAAGGAAACTGAGGCGCAGAGTGGTTCAGTAACTTGCCCAAGGTCATAGACAGAAACCCTGATCTTAGGGTTCCAGTGCTCTTTGCATTGCATCACAGTTGTTCCATAGAGAAACCCCAGTGCAGTGGAGTCCTTGTTATCACAGTGCGCATCACCATCTCATTTTATCTCTGCAGCAGTGGAGGCTGTTTATTGCACTCCGTTGTCTGCCTAACTTCAGAAAGGGCAGGACCAATGGGTCACATGGCATGGGAACAGAAAACAGCCAGAATTTGGACTCGGACCTCTTAAGGCTCCCATATGCCTTTTCTTCCCCCACAGTTCCTCTTTCCTGGTCATTAGGGGCTGGAGGGATTTTCCTGCCCTGGGAGATTTTCTCCAGGAAAAAGCACCAGGCTTCTGAGTCCCATGCAGAGAAGAACCTGTGCTAAAACTGATTGCTGAGAAGAGGCATTGAGGCAGATGTTGAGTTTCTTCTTTGTATTTGCCCAGAGACGTGCCCTCCTTCCTAAGCAGGTCTGTTCAGGCACACTCCACTGGCCGTGGAAGAATGGGGAACCCTTGAGGCCTATGATTCTCAGACATTAGCATCCCTAGTTTCCTGCGCCCACTGGGGAGTTCCTGATTCAGTGGATCTGGACCCTGGCCTGAGACCTGCATTTCTAACAGCTCCCAGGTGATGCAGTTGTGTGGCTGGTCCATGGGCCACACTGGCAGGGCAAGGCTATGGGCTCCTTGAAGTTCCATGGATGCTGAAAAGGAATCAGTCCCTTTCAGTCATGTCCCATTCACTGGGTCTGTAGAAGTGCATGTGGAATGAGCATCCTAGAGTAAAGCAAGGAATGAGGCCTGGGGGAGGAGTGCTGGGCTCCCCAGTGAACCCAGGAGAGCGAGCTTAACAAAGTGGCACTGTTTTGGGGGCAGCCTTCATGTCACACCAAAGCAGGGGCCGTGGGCCTAGCCAGAGTGTCAATCAAACCAAAATGCTCAGGCCACCTGGTAAACTGAATAATGGCCCCTCAGAGGTAGCCATGTCCTCATTCCCAGAACCTGTGACTACATTACCTTACGTAGCAAAAGGGACTTTGCAGATGTGACTAAGTTAAGGGTTTGAGATGGGGAGATTCTCCTGGGTCATCCAGCAGGCCCTATGTTGTCACAGAGGTCCTTAGAAGAGGGAGGCAGGAGGATCAGTCAGAGAAAGAGGTGTAACTGTAGAAACAGAGGTCAGAGAAGCAGAGAGATTTGAAGACACTATGTTAATGGCTGTGAAGAGAGAGGACGGGGCCATAAGTCAAGGAAAGCAGGCAGCTTCTAAGAGCTGGAAAAAGAAAGGAAACATTCTCTCCCAGAGCCTCCGGAAGGAACACGGCCTTGCCGACCCCTTGATTTTAGCCTTCAGACCTCCAGAACTATAAGCTAATACACTTATGTTGTTTGAAGCTACTGAGTTTGTGGTAATTTGTTATAGCAGCAACAGAAAACTAATACAAGCCTCATCTGACATACAGAGCTCTCTTAACTACACACCTGATTCTACAGAGTGAGCCAGGCTGGGTAGGTTTCAATCAGTGTCTATCCCAAAACCAAGAAGAGAAAATAATTCATAACAAACCTGCTTGGGTTAGGTTACAAAATAATCAACATGAGAATGTCCTATCCATGCTTACATTCATGCAAGATGGAGAATTTGGGCCCCAGTAACGTAAAAAGGAGCTGGTTTGAAGGAATAGGAAGAAGGTCCTTCAGACAGACTCAGGTTCAGATCCCAGGTCTGCCAGGTATCACCTGGGTGGCTGCTGGGGAGTTGCTTAGCTTCAGTGAGACTGTTTCCTAATTTGTAAAACAGAGATTATACCTTTCTTACAGGTTGTTGTGAAACTCAAAGATAATGTGTTAATCCATTAAAAACTTATTTTGGGGGGCCCTGCCTGGGTAGCTCAGCTGGTTAGAGCATCATCCCGATACGCCAAGGTCGTGGGTTCCATCCCCGATCAGGGCACCTATAAGAAGCAACCAGTGAATACATAACTAAATGGAACAACAAACTGATGTTTCTCTCTTTCCCCCGCTTTTCTCTCTCTCTCTAAATCAGTCAATAATTAAAAATTTTTAAAAGCCCTCTGGGAAGCTTGAAGTAGACCCAGGATATTTGTGCTTAAGCCTGGAAAGATATTTTTACATCGCTGCAGGGTCTGCTTCTCCCTCTGTGAACTTACCCTTTTTCCTAAATATGTATGCTGGCCGTCCCCTTCCGATTCCAATGGCACATCTGATCTGAACGTTGTTGCTGCTCTGATCCCTGAGAGTGAAGGGGTTAATCTTCTCTTGGAACCTCTCCCAATGAAAATTATTTTCCCGCTTTGGAATGGCATGGGCATCCACTGTGAACTCGCATCTATAAATCTACACCTGCTGCTCGGGAAAGCAGATGAGGTCTGATTCTGCATCTCAGCACAGCCTCGCAGAGCAAACGATGGCAAGAATGTGATTTATAGAAGCACCTCGAAGGCGCCGGAGTGAGACGCGTGTTTATCCACTTTATTACCGTTTATTTTACACTATCTCTTTATGCTCCCTGTGAAAGACTGTTAGGATAGATGTGTCTGACCTGCCAGTTTGCACAGCCCTGTTGGGGAGCATGACTCCCCTTGGCAATGCAGCCAGTAGCTTGGGTTGGGGGTCCTTATACCAGTGTCTGGGTGAAGCCCGGATGTAACAAATAGGCTTGAAGACTGTTGCCCAGAGTTCTGGCTCGAATCTCCCCAGCTCTGCGTCTGTGTGGCTCTCGGCACAAGTCTCCAGCTGCAGCCCCTGGATCGCGCAGGCAGGCTTGATTTAAGATTCGATATCTCAGAACAGCTGGGGATATTTAACATGACTATAATTACATTACATTTTGACAGTACATGGAGTGAGAGTCTTTTGTTGTTGTTGAATATTCGATGAGCATCAATACTTTAGCCAGGGAGACATGGCTGCATTTTTTACATTCAAGTGGTTTAATCTTTAAAATACTGGCCCGGGTGAGTGTCTCAGGTTCCAGCCTTCTTCTGCCTTGTCTCTGGGCACGGCAAGAGCGACAGCCCTTTAGCTGTGGCTGCGGAGCTGGGTTAGGTGAGCTATGATGCTGAGGGAGGAAGGGAACAGGCTGGGACGGTGGGCACCCCTGTGTGGCAGGAGCGACAGGCAGGGTCTAGAGCGTCATCACAGCTCTTCTCGCTGTGGCACCACCCCAGCCACAACGAGGAGGGAGCAGAGACCCAGAGAGCAAACAGAAACGTGCCAAAAATGACATTGCTAATAAGTGTTGGAGCCGGAGTCAGCGAAGGCCTTTACAAAGGCATTTCTGGCCTCTTGGGTATAATGGTTGATGTTAGGAGGCGGGTGGGGATGGGGGAACCCGGGTGGAGGACCACCTGCTCTGCATCAGGCTCTGTGCCTCTGTCATGCTGAGGGAAGCGAGGCTTGTAAGGTTAATGTGGGAAGAGGTGAGGAGGAACCTGCATGTCATGCAATCGCAGTTTGAATATTTAATTTTCTGTTGACCTCTGGCTCCCTCCCGCCCTCTCCCTTCTCTCCCCTGACTCCTGCTGCAAGCATCTCAACCAGCCAGTGAGATGGGAAACCACCTCTTACCTCTTCCCACTTTCCTGGAGTCAGAAGTGCACGGCCCTGAGTCACAAAGCCAAGCCACTTACGAGCAGCTCTTTTTTCAAGGTGTTTTCCAACCTCTATGCCCTTGCTCAGATTGTCCCTTCCCTCGGATCAAGCCCTCTCTGTTCTACGCAGCTGTGTGCTCAGATATGCACACACTGTGCCAGGGAGGGTGCATGGGGCCTGACACCGGCTGCCCCCGGGAGGGGACTGAGGGGATGCGACAGGTGGGTGGGAAGGAGCCTGGTGTCTTATCCTGCACTTTTTCCTATGGTTTGAATTTCTCAACCATGTTTATGTGTAACTTACAATAAACAATCACATGGCACAAAACAAAAGTACTTTCTGAAAAAATGCCATCTCTTCTGAGGTTATCTCTGGCCACTTCTCCATGTAAACCAGCTGGAAAATAAAGGCCTCATTCCTTCAACCACCTTATCTGGCCTTTCCTGTCCTGGTCTTTTATTGCAACTCATCAGACCCATCACCTCCCAGAAGGCAGGGGACATGCCCAGCTCCACCCTCTGGCGCCCCAGACCTAGTGCCATTCCTCATAAGTAACAAGTGCTCAGTCTGAATACTGAGTTGCCAAAACAGGAGAAAGAATCGGTCCCACCAAAATATATGTGGTCTCGTTCAGTGGTTTATGAATGCATTCAGTGAAGAGTTGCGTGTGCCGCATCACGCTGGGGGTGACGACGGCGGGAAAGGGGTACCTAGGGCCCTTCACTGAGCCATCCTCGAGCCCGTCTGAATCATTGTTCAAACATCCTTGGCTCCGCCCGGAACTACTGAGTCAGAGTTTAGGGGGAGAGGCTCATCAATCTATTTTTAACATGCGACCCAGGTGACAGGATTTCAGGAAAACATGCTGTGTTGCAGGGTGGCGCAGATAATCTACAGACAAATGAACAAGAGCGTTTCCAATATTAATCAATGCCGTGAAGGCAAAAAATTATGGGCATGTGGTAGAGAATGGCAGGAGGCTACTTGAAGACGGGAGGAGGGAAGAATTGATTTCCTGGGCAGGTGACATCTTTGCTGAGACACCTGGAAGATGAGAAGGGGAAGCCGTGTGGGGAATCCAGGGACAGGCATTCCCAACAGAGGGAACAGCAAGCTAAAGCCCCTGGGGTTGGGGAGTGGTGGTGGAAACTCACCTTTTTCCTCTCGACGCTGGAAATTCAGCGCCCAGTAGCTCAGTTCTCTTGTTCTATGTACTGCGAGTACATCTGGCTCCTTCCAAAATGTAGCTGCCTCTCTCACTCACACAACTGAGAGAACATGATTCCAGCAGTTCTGGAAATACTGGCCTTCGGAATGCTAATGTAATGGAGCCGCAGGTCCTTGGGCTGAACTCTTCTTTAGAAAATAGCTGCAAGTGAGCAGAAAAACCCACAGTCCCAAAAGCCAGTCACAGATCCCTGTGTGAGGGCAGCTCCGTGAGACCCACGAGGCCAGGCCCTTTCTGTGGAGTGAGTGCTGCATCCTGCTTAACCAGCACCCCATTCCGCTGCTGGTTAATCGCTCCGAGGGCCAGGTCTCACGCCTTCAGCCTCCCGGTGGGTTTTCTTTATCATCTAAAGTGCTGGGTCAGGACGGCAGGTTGTTCACCCTGAAAACAGGCCCCTTTGCCTGGCTTTGTGTTTGACGGAGAACTTACAAATTTTTCAACACCTCTTCATCTTAATGATGACCATGTGACAGGAAAGCAAACAGTATTATCCCCATTTTACAGATGGGACAACTAAGGCTCAGAGAGGAGAACTGACTTGCCCAAGATCACCCAGGTAGTGCCCGAGGCAGCTCAGTTCTGACCCTTCTGGTACGTCCCCTGCCCGTGGTGGTGAATCGCCACTGGGAGACAAAATCTGTGCCCTTCTGCAGATCTCAGTGTCCCTGTCACCGCCTGGGGGACTTCTTCCTTGATGCCCCTGGAGGGCTTTGTGAAACCTGGCCAGGTAGTCGGATCCTTGGTTCAGAGGTGTCTGGCTCTCCCTCAGTGTTTCTCAACTTCAGTAACTTACACGCATGAGCCTCACCTGTGGGTATTGCTAAAATGCAGGGTCTGGTTCCGTAGATGGGGTCTGGGTTTCTGCATTTCAGACAAGCTCTCAAATAATGCCAATGCCGCCGCTGCATGGACCACATTTTAAGTGCCAAGGATCTACAAGGCAGGAGGAAAAGGCAGCCTGGAGTGTGAGAAAAAGAAGGGCCTCTGGTTCTGGACAGACCTGGGTGCCTATCAACTCTGACGCGTTATTCTGTGTTACAACAGCCATCCCTTTTGGACAGAATTCAAGGAGGGACCACCTCGGCCTGGCCCTGCCCCTGCCCCTGCCCCTGCCCCTGTCCCTGCCCCTGCCCCTGCCCCTGCCCCTGCCCCTGCCCCTGCCCTGAGAAGCAAAGCTGCTGCTTCCAGGCTAGAGCTCCAGGCCGCTGCTGCTTAAAATGCAGACGGCACAGTCGGCACCGTCATGGCTAAGTCTCTATTAAGGATAACTCTTCCCTTTGATACTGAAATGACTAGTCATTTCGGGAGACCGTGTGAATGGAGAAATGACAAGGGAGTCACACACCTCCAGAATGAGGGCCAGGCAAAGAGGAGCCGATGCCGGCTATTTCTGCATACTTTCCTGATTTTGTGGATGTCAGTGGACGCGTCCATGAGAGACGTGAGTCCAAGAAGGATGGCTTCTGGCTTGATCACAGTCATCAGTCTTTGTCTCTGTGCAGCATGTCACTCCTGAGCGGAGAAGACTTCAATTGGAGGGAGGCGTGCCAATAACTGGGCATTTCTAGGTAATTCCGCTAGGAGCCTGCGCTTTTGCTGCTGCAAGGCCATCAGTTAGAATTGCCAAGGCTGCTTGCAAACCCTGCCTTGGGCTGTTCACCTGATTTACTCATTCATAGCCTCCTTGGTATTTCGCTCATTCATTACTTTGCACATTTTTTTATCCATTCATGACTCTCAGGTTCATACATTTGTAGAGGGCCTTCTGTATACCAGGTATTGTGCTGGGCTCTAAGGATTTCAAAGTAAATTCATTGGAAGTCATCAGTTCAGGCTCCTCGCCACTGTATATCCTATAGCCAGCAACAGGCCGTCCGCCTCAATGGCCTCTTCAGTTGAGTGCTGAAAACCTGGGCCAGCCATTTGTTGTCTGTATTGTGAGAACCTTTTCTGCTTCAAGTTGTCACATGGTTCCCCATTACTAGATAAGAAGGCCACGCACCCAGGTAAGCTCCAAGCTCTCACCCCCCACACATCACGCCTTCTGCAGTGCTGAGCTGCCTCGGGTTCCTTGCCAATGCATACTCCCCCAAGCCTTTGCATATGCTGTTCCCTTAGCCTGAAATGTCCTGCAGCCCCCACATTTCCCTGGAAAACCCTTTCTCATCCTGCAAGACTCAGCTTCGGCATCCTGTCCCCTTCCCTGTGCCTCCATGCTAGGTAGAATTAGGGCCTTCCGCTCCCAGGCTACATATAGTCAACCATGCCCTGAGACGTTCTAACATACAGTGGGTAAGAGGAAGGGTTTGAGTCTTGGCTGTGCCATGTGCTAGCTGTATGACCACAGAGGGAGATTACTAGAGCCTACACAGTTTCACATTCATCCTCCAGGCAAGTGGAGTGACTTGCTCAAGGTCACAAAGCTAATAAGAAGCCAAGTCTTAACTACAACTTAGATCTTCTCACTGCCTTTCCAGGGCTGATGCTGGTCTACAAATACACAAAGATGTTAGCCGCTGGGTGACATTCATTAATACCTGCTGGGCGTTTTCATTACTTCCCACTGAAGGCAAGAAGACTCTGCTCTGGCCAGACAAGCAAGCCACAGAGGAGAACTGAGGTTATTATACGATGATTCAGCTTTTGAAAAGCAAGTTTTGCCCAAGATATTTAAATAACTTTGAGTTACTGCCACTCCATGCAGGACAACCAGGCAGTGGTATATGACTTCTGGGTGGGAGGGGAATTGAGTGGGAGGCCAGAGCCAGGCTTCCAGAGAGAAATTACCATTTTGTATTTATTACTTTGGCTCACAAGAGTGCCGCAGGGACAGGCTTGCTAATACATTAGATAATTGCCTCCGTTCTCTGCTTCATTTTGCCGTGTGTAGACCAGCCCAGGTGCAGACTCGTAGGATGTGATTCAGCTTAGGCCTCCCAGGTGCCCAGGACTCTCTTTGGGGACATGAGATGCTGAAGAGGGTTAGAGAATTAGGAGAGTGGGAGGTTGGGGTGTCCATCTCTCAGGCATCAGGGGACAGACAGCAGGATGTCTGATCCCTGTGAAGAGAGTAAAAGGAGTGGAGAAAAAGTCCCAAGCTAGGAACCAGGAGACTGGAGCGTGCAGTCTGCAACTGACTGTTGAGCAACACTGAGCTCTTAGCTGTCCTCTCTGGGCCCCTGGGCCCTACCTGGAAAATAAAGGAAATCATAGATCAGTATTTCTCAACTCTGGCTGCACATTAGAATCACCTGGGGGAACCATTAAAACAAAACAATTGCTAACATCACAAGCACAACTCCCAGAGATTCTGATTTCATTAGCTTAAAGTAGAGCCCAGGCATGGGTAACTTCTAGCCAGAGTTGATAGTCCCTGAACAAAACTGATCTATGCGGCCTTCCTGAAGATGGGCGCTCTAGGAGCCTTTGTCATCAAAAAAGTCAACAAGTCAGTGACCTTGAGGTTCAAGGTCACTTGATTCCATGTTTAGATTACTGCTGTCAATAATTTGGACCTGCTCGTGTCTCACCTCCTCGCAGTGAGGTTCTCTCCTGCCAGTGAGTGTTGGAGAACTGTACCTGGAGGCAGGAGGCTCAGCTCCAGGCTCTTGTATTAGCTCTGTGGCCGTGGATCAGTTACCTTGGGATCCCTAGGCCTCAGTCTCCTCCCTAGATGATGAGAGGGTAGCTCAACTCCACCTGCCTGCAAGCAGGGGTTGGACCAGTCTTAGTGCCGTGTGGTTTACAGAGGACTGTCCCATCTGGTGCCTGAGCAGTCAGCCTGAGAGAGGATAGTCTTCCTATTCCCTAGATAAGGAGACAGAGGCTCCACATGGTCAGGTAACTTACCCAAGGCCATCCAGCCAGGGAAGAAATGGAGCCAGACAGACATCAGTTCAAACCCCAGCAATGCAGCTTCCAAACATGGACTCCTTTATTAATTTTCCTGTGCCTCCGTTTCCTCATCTGTAAAATGGACATAAACGTCACCCATTTCCAGAGTGTGATTGTAAGAAGGAAGAAAGATAACCAGGCAAAACTCCTGTGGAGCCTGGAACTAAGCAGATGCTCAATTAATATTTCCTTCCTGTTCCCCTTCCTACCTCCATCATTTCTCCCAGTCTCCTTTTTTTTTTTTAATATATCTTTATTGATTTCAGAGAGAGGAAAGGAGAGGGGGAGAGAGAGAGATAGAAACATCAATGATGAGAGAGTCATTGATCAAGCCCGAAACCGGGCATGTGCCCTGACCGGGAATCGAACTCCGATCGCCTGCGTCCTAGGTCGACGCTCAACCACTGAGCCACGCCTGACCGGGCCTCCCAGTCTCCTTTTATCCTTTCCTTTCCCCCTGCTGGTTTTTAAACTCTTTAAGGACTAAGACCCTGAGAAGCAATTCACTGTGCATGACCTTGGACAAGTTGCTTAATCTCTCTGGGCCTCAATTTCCCCATCTGTAAAATGGGGATATTAGTGGTATTTGCATCTGTGAGGAGTAAATATGCTGAGAGCACAGGTTCTGGCATAGAGTGCTGGCTGCTACTGTTCTACTTTTGTAGAGCCACCCTTCTCCTCATCAGGCCCTGGCACAGAGGACTACTGTGCCCCTCTCCCTGCCCCCAGTGGCTGTTGAGTGATCTAGAGAGTGATCCCCCCTCTCTGAGGCAGAGGGACAGTAAAGAAACACAACTTCCTAAGTCCCCACTTGCTGGCTGTGTTCTCAGGCATGACAGCTCTGCTGAGCACACAAGGCCCCCAGGGGTTCCCGGCAGAGAGAGGCAACCCTATATCAGGGGATGGCTTGTTATCCTGAGGAGGGAAAAAATGGAAAAGCCATAAATATGGAGGATTTGTCTGTGATAAGACGTGATGAGAAATCCCAGCTATATAACTTTTTAATGTTCCACTCCAGCTTGCAAGCTGATGTAGTAAAAATAGTCACTAGTAATTTATTTTTTTCCACTCTTTTAATTTTGTAATTTTTTTCCTTAACCAACCAAAAAGTCCTCCTAAACTCTCCTTAAGCTTTTATTTTTTTTCTCTTTAGTAGTCATAAAATGTCACCAGGGATTACTATTTAAAAGCTATCGCCTTTCCTACATTGCCAGGATGAAAATGTACAGACTCGGAGCAGTTTCTTAATTAGGTGTTGTTAAAGTAGGCGTGAGTCCTGGGCCTAGGTTGCCTCACCTGCCCCCAGGTGGCAAGGAGGCTAGTATGGAGGCAGTTCAGTCATAACTGGGCATACAGCTCAGGTGCTGGAATTGAGTCACTTCTTTTTCACTTTGGAGCTGAGTGATCCCAGGCAAGTGACTTAGCTCCAGGCCTCAGTTTCCTCATTTGTAAATGCGGACAAAAATTAGGGACTGATACTCTCTCACTGGAATGTTCTGAGAATCCAAAGAGATAATATATAGAAAATTATTTTTGTTCAATGAAAAGGACTATAAACATGCTGGAGATTATTGCTACTGATGATGATGGTGATGGTGATGGTAATGATAGTGATGATGATGGTGGTGATGGCGATGGTGATGATGTCAGTGATGATGGTGATGATGGTGATGGTGGTGATGGTGGTGGTGGTGGTGGTAGTGATGGTGGTGATGGTGATGGTGGCGATGGTGATGGTGGTGGTGATGGTGATGGTGGTGGTGGTGGTGGTGGTGGTGGTGATGGTGGTGATGGTGATGGTGGTGGTGGTGGTGGTGGTGGTAGTGATGGTGATGATGGTGGTGATGGTGATGGTGATGGTGGTGGTGGTGATGGTGGTGGTGATGGTGGTGGTGGTAGTGATGGTGGTGATGGTGGTGGTGGTGGTGGTGGTGGTAGTGGTAGTGATGGTGATGATGGTGATGGTGGTGATGGTGGTGGTGATGGTGGTGGTGGTGATGGTGGTGGTAATGGTGGTGGTGGTGGTGGTAGTGATGGTGGTGATGGTGATGGTGGTGGTGGTGGTGGTGGTGGTAGTGGTAGTGATGGTGATGATGGTGATGGTGGTGATGGTGGTGGTGATGGTGGTGGTGGTGATGGTGGTGGTAATGGTGGTGGTGGTAGTGATGGTGATGATGGTGATGGCCATGGTGATGATGTCAGTGATACTGGTGGTGGTGGTGGTGCAGGGTAGAGCCTATGGGTTTATGTGATGAGAATTGGATTTTCTTCAGAGCCTTATACTTTTCTATGTATACAAAATAGGTGCTCAGTAAAGAATCATACACCCAAAATCAACTTCAGATTTCAGAACTCGTTCCACCTAGCATATAGTAAGTGCTCAATAAACAGAAGCTAGTCGTATTGTTTCTAAAACTGTTCAGGTGGGTAGAGTTTTTATTAGTCAGGGGTGTGGCGGAGGTGCCCAAGTTATGAAGGGAAGATATCAGTTGGGCGTTTCTGCCTTCGCACAGGGTTGCAAATGAAATTGTCTGTAAGGCTCAGACAGGTGATATAAGAACTAGCCAGGTGGAAGCCCTAACCTCCTGATCTTGGCATCAGGGAAAGTAGGGCCACTGGCCAACTGGAGCACAGGCATCCTTCCTACAGGCATTCTAATTAGAATGTTTAAAGTCCTATGCTGGCCAAACAGAATCTATTCTCATGGGCCCTATTCCGCCCGCCTGGCTTTGAGACCCCTGTAAGTTTACGGTGGACCAGAGACGCAGTTTAAACAGATCGATAGGCTCAGCTTTGCATTTCAGGAAGACTTCTGGAAGCAATGCACAGAGAGGATGGCAGGGGGTGGGCCTAGTTACCCCCCAGGGAGAGGAGCCAGGAAACCCTTTTCTCAGGTAAAAGGAGAGGGGGGATGAGGAAATGACTCGTTATAACATAATTAGCTGTGTAATCAGTATGCAGGCTTATCATCTGAAAAAACATAAAGATGATTATACAATTAAAGGGTTTTCTTCCTTTTAATGGAAGTAACTTGCCAACCTCGGGGTTTGAGTGGGCGTTTGAAGAAAAAAGTAAGGTATTTTTTTAACCAATTGATTTTGCAAGGAATTAGTTTATTGATTTTAAAAAACCACTCTCTGTGGACAGTAAAAGTTGTAAATGAGATTAGCGTCTGGTTAGAGTGAAAGTTAAGTGCAGGGGCCCAGAGGCTTCCCCTCATTAGGCTGGAGAGGAGGGGGCTCTGCCTGGACCACAGGGTCTGCTGGGGCCTGGAGTGAGTGTGTTCAGGTTTGAAACTCTCTCCTCTGTTCTCTGTAAAGAACCAAAAAGCAGTGGGACTTTGGGCAATGAGGCAGTCTAAGTGACCAGGGCTCCCCCCTGCTCTAAACATAGAAAATATTTCTACCACCATTCCCAATGTTTTTAAATACATAGAAAAGAAAGGAGGAAGGAAAGATGGAAAAGAGGGAGGGAGGGAGGGAGGGAGGGAGGGAGGGAGGGAGGGAGGGAGGGAGGGAGGGAGGGAGGGAGGGAGGGAGGGAGGAGATAGGTCAGGTGGAAACTAAGTCCCAAGGAGGTGTGGCAACCTGGCCGAGATCACACAGTGTTAACATTAGGCAGCGAAGGGTAGTGGAAGCACCAGGGGTGTTGGAAGTAGTAAGGCCTGAGTTTGAATCTTGGTTCTGCCATTTAATAGGTGTAATCCAGGTGAAGCTGCCCAAACTTTCTGAGCCACACTTTCCAGAAAATGGAGTTGATGACACGTGCTTTGTAAGGTGATTGGGAAATAAAGGAGATCACTTTAGTAGAAGTATTTAGAATGATACTATATACTGACACTATATGCTCTATAAGTGCTGGTTCCTTTAAACTTTGGTCTTAAAAGATTCCCTCCTCCAAAGAGCCCTCCCATTAAGCCCAGCTGGCCCTGGTGCTTCTTTATCTAGCAGACCATCTGTGTTCTATTACTTCTCACTGATCTGCTTGTTATTATAGGATTAATTTTTAAACTCCTTCTGGCTTTTCAGTTCCCTTTAACTTTGTGCTCCTTGTCTGTTCTTATTTGTTTTCTTTATTCCTCAACACTCTAATAGATGGGGGGATGGATGGATGGATGGATGGATGGATGGATGAGTGGATAGGTGGGCGGGTAGATGGATGGATGATGGATGAGTGGATAGGTGGGTGAGTAGATGGATGGATGAGTGGATAGATGGATAAATGGATGAGTGGATAGGTGGGGGAGTGGATGGATGGATGGATGGATGGATGGATGGATGGATGGATGGATGGAAGGATGAATGAGTGAATAAATGAATATCAGTTAGGATTTATTGGTCAGTAATAGAAGCTGACCCTGGCTAAGTTCATCAAAAGGGATTATATTAGAAAGATATCAGGAAGCTCACAGAATCAATAGCCCTGGAAGAGCTTTGTTTTAATTAAACAGCCACTGAATGAGGTTTTCCTATACCAAATATGGCACCAGGATAGAGCCTAGTTAGAGAGGTGGGACACACACAAGCACCAGGCAGGCACAAACATATGCACACAGGTGCACACACAGAAAGAAATGCTGGGAAACAGGCCGAGGAAAAGGCAGGGACTGAGGGACTGCAGGGTTCAAAGGTGGCAATATTACCTCTCAGTCAGATCAGGACCCTGTGTCTGGAATGAATGAACAGCAGGCATTTTTCATGCCCAGACCTAACTGCATTCAAGTCACAGTCCTGGAGAGAGAAGCCAGTGGATGTACCTTGGGTCACATGTTCCTTGATGCATAAACCTCCCCCTAAGCATGTGTGCGCTTCCCAAAAGGAGATTAACGTATTGTGGCCAAAAGAAGAGAGAATGGCTGCTAGGGGCTCGGTGTCCCACCACTGAGTAGCCAAGATGTGCTGATTGATTACCCCAAACATTATATCTTTTGAGAGTCGATGAATTTCAAAAAGTAGATATTTTGTTGTGTCTGGACAGAATTATCTAAATCCTTGTGTCACCAAAATCACTCTGAGCAGGAGCCTTTGTCAACCACCCGCCTCACTCCGCCATTCTGTGCTACTTGAAAAATTAGTTGATGTACTGGAAATAAAGTCACAGGGAGCGAACGTTTTGACAAGGTAATGGTCCCCTGCCTTTCTCGACATTTGCGAGGGAGTCAGAGTCCATTATAATGTCACAATGGCGCGCGCCACTGACATCTCATTGAATAATTAAAAGGCGGTTTAATCATGGCGATCATCCACTTAGTGTCTGGTTCCAGATGGTGGGGAAGCATGTTTAAGGAGGCAGCCGTGGGAGTGCAGATGGGGGACAAATCTGGGTCAGATGGAGACCTCCGGGTGTCGGGTTCTGCTGCAGTGCAGCAGCTGGGGGACCTGGGGGACAGGAGGAAGTTCCTGCCCCCTGCCGTGTCCCCCCAAAATAAGAAAGAAAAAGTATTTCTACCTTCTTTTGCTCCTGAGAACTAAATGCAAGAGCAGACTTTCTTTTCAGGGCAAGTGGAAACTGCGTTTGTTGCTGCTCATTAATCACAGGTCGTCTTCTTTCCCTCAGAAGGCAGGTGCTTATTGAACGCGGCTCTGAACCGGGTGCTGTTCACAGGCCGTGGGGTCAGGGGATGGAGAGGACAGGCCCGGCTCCCACTCCCACAGGGCTCGTGTTCCACAGGGGAGAAAGCATGGAAACACACGAGCTGTGCGTAGGACTAAAACTGGGTGACCGGTGACTCTGCTGAGTGACAGGGTCAAGGTGGGTCTCCTGGGGAGTGGCTTGGTAGCTGAGGTCTGCATGGCCAGGGGCCAGGAATTTGTCCTTCCTGGCAGGCATTGGGAGGGCCAGGCATCTCCACGGCTCTCCGGAGCCCCCGTGGGCTTGCAGGTCACTTCCCAGCTCAGACTGTTCAGGGCCCCTCCTGACAACCTGGTCATGCACCAGCTCCCCGTCACTGCTCCTGTCTCCAGAGGCCGCCTTGGCCGGGAGAGGCCACCGGCACCCTGCATGGACGCAGAGAGGGACAGGGCGGCTGGGGGCCTCTGGGACTGGAAGCACTTCCCGAGTGACGACGGCCACCAGTCCCCACGTTCGCCACCATCACACCCATGGCTGTGACTGCAGTGTTGGAGACGTGAACTCTGGGGCCGACTTCCCAAGTTCACATCCTTACTCCGCTGCTAACATGTCGCTTCTGTGTGGAAAATGTGGGTGATGTAATAAACAGTGCTCGTGTCCTAGGACAGTTGTGAGCTTTGAACGAGCTAACGTGCGTGGAGTGCTTGGCTGGGGTCGCTGCTCTGAGCATCTGGACGCTTATTACTATTGCAACGGTCTGGATGCCTGACTCTTTCCCCAGGGGCAGGGGCCAGGCCTGGCTCACTCAGCAAAAGCTAATTGACTTTCTCCAGGTCACCAGGAGATTCATGACAAAGCCTAGTTCCCCATTGCCTTGCTATTTCTCCCATAACCCTGGAAGCTCCATGAGGACCAGGACCCAGCACCCACCCCCAGGCACATAGTGGCTGCTCAGGGAACAGTTGTTGAATAAATGATTGACGGGGGGATGAGCACTGATGATGCTGTGATGGGGAAGATGAGGGGAAGGCAGGAGACAATAGTCATTCTTACGTGTCCTGTCTCTCTCAATGGGGTAGTTCATAAATCTAATAACCAGGTGAGGAAATAATAGGAGAAAAGCTCGCAATGCTGGAAATCAAATTTTTGAAATTAGTGATGAGGGAGTAGGATACTGCCTGGATCACTAATGAATTTTTTACTTGGCAAAAGTGGTCCTTTGAGTAGGGCACACTTGAATATTTATTTCTAAGTCTGTAGTCAAATCAGGAGTGTGAAATTCTGCTGTCAGATCAGGGCAATAAGGGATGAAATCAAAATGTTTGTCAGAAAGACTTAAAAGGGTTCTGAAGAAGAGGTTCCCCAGGAAGAGCAATTTATTGGCAATAAAGCATCTTTGCAATCATGTGAGGCCACTGTGGGAGGCCAGCATCTGGTCCGCCCAAGCTCATTTACTTGCAGGTGCCCAGGGGCCAGGACCTGGACTGTGCAGGGAGCCTGTGAGGGGTGGTGGTAAGAAAGTGGCCCCTGGGGAGGGCCGGGGCTCTCCCTGAGGGAGCAGACAGGGACCCGGCACTGGGGTGGGGAGAGGTCGATGTCTCAGCATCTCTGCCTGCAGGGCCCCACCCGCCATGGCATCCCCGCCTCCTACTTTGATCCCATAAGTCATTTTTTACCTCTCTTGAGAAAGCCTCTGCCTTACAGTGCAGCCCAGACCTGTATTCCTTGGCCTCCTGGTGGCAGCGATCTATCGTGTGGCTGTTGGAGGTGATGAGGTTCAGCAGGAAAAAAAACATCAGACCATCATTTTCCTTTCAAGAAGCCATTAGATGATTCCAGCTGACCTTCCAGGGAGCCCTGGGAAGCTCAGAGTGGCTTCTGCCAAGTGCTCCAGCCGGCCCCCGCGGAGTTAATGTAGGGCAGGTTCTGCGGTGAGTTGCGTGCCTCTGGTTGCCATCCTTGTGCCCTCCCCTAACTGCTGTGGCTCCCATGGTTGGAGTATGCTTGGGGACAAAGTCAGGAGACAGGCAGGGCGGCCCAATGGAAGAGCACCAGCCTCAGCGGCCAGAGGACCTGCTTTATCTGCAGCTCTGTTTATTCTGCTGCGATAACTTGGACAGGTTGTTTCTCCCTCTGTAGTTTTTATATGGAGGCCCCCAATGTCCCCTGGAATTACCCAAAGTAAGGACCCAAGACCAGCAGCATCAGCATCGCCTGAGAGCACGTGCAAAATGCAAATTATCAGGCCCCAGACTCCAATCAGAAACTAGCGGGATGGAGCCCGGCATTTGTGGTCTAACAGGGTCCAGGTGATTTGTATGCATGTTGAAGTTTGAGAAACTCTGCCCTGGATGGAGGATTGCATCCTGCATCCATCCCTATCTTCAGCTCAGTGCAAGACATGTGGGAGGGGCCATAGGATCAGATAGCCTAGTAAGACCTTCAAATAAATGATTAAACCTACACTCACATCTGGATCTCCAGACTGTCACTCCCTGTTCTTTCCACCAAATCTTGCTGTTTTAGTACCTTTGTCTTCTTCTACCACCAAGACATAGCCTGCTGCTTAATTTACTGCTCAACCTCTGGGTTCTGGCAGTGATATGCATGCCTTACCTTGTCTCTTGCTTTGGGCCTAACTTCTAAACCAAGTGGTTACAGCATAGAGAATGCCAGGCAATGATACCTACACATGTATAATACATAGGTTTGCACGGTTCTGTTGTAAATTACGGGGTTTTATGACTCTGGTTGTGCAGAATGATGGCATGAATTGTACCAAAGCAATATATCGCTGTGTAAGATAAGGCCACCAGAGATGGAGGCCTAATATATCATCACCAAATAGGATGTTGCACTTAGAAATGCGCTATTTTTATTTAAGTGCCTTTGGTGTTTTAAAACTGCAAGCTCTGAGATGTCCCAAGAACTGACAAGATTTGTCATGTGAACCACGAGCCCTCACCATTTCCCAGAGTGGCTGACTGGAGCTGCCAAGGTGAATGTGGGTGAGTCAGGACAGAAAAGACACCCCTTCCATTCTGCTCCACTCCTGCACATACGTCCATGCACACACACACACACACTCTCTCTCTCTCTCCCTCTCTCTCTCTCACACACACACACACACACACTCTCTCCCTCTCTCTCTCTCTCTCTCACACACACACACACACACTCTCTCTCTCTCTCTCTCACACACACACACACACACACACACTCCCCACTGTCCTACACTCTGTGCCTAATTTCCCTGGAGACAGTTGGGAGCAGGGATAGGTGTGTCTGGACTCCCACTGGATTGCTGGTGGTTCATACCCAAGGCAATGTATATACCAGCGGTTAAACACATGCCTTGAAAGCAGACAGTCTTCGATCCAAATCCCTGGTTCTACTAAGAAATCTTGGGAAAGTCATTGAACGCCTAACTCCTCTGAGCTATAGTTTCTTCTGTAGAATAGAGTATAGGCTCAGTCCTTGTCTCTCTCCCTGCCCTGTGCATGGGCTCTCTCCCCCTTGCCCACTGGCTTCAGCCGCTAGGACCTCTGTTGGGCTCCTGGAACACTGCACGTAGCTGGCCTTTCACCCGACCTCAGGGCCATGGCACTTGCCCTGCCTTCTGCCAGGAACACTCTTCCTGCCTTCATCTTGGCCTCTCTCACTTCACTCGGGCCTCTGCTCAAAGGCAATTCATGGGAGCGGCCTTCCCTCACCACCCTACCGAAATTCTTCACCCAACCCCCACACCCTCATTCTCTCTCCCTTAATCTGTTATTTCCCTTCATGGTGTGGATCACTCCTGACTACTGACGAATTGATAGATTGATTATCTGTGTCTTCCTACCCAAAGAACAGAATGTAAGCTTTATGAAGGCAGAAACATTATAAGCTTTCTGGGTTTTTAATGGAATATTCCCAGCACCATGGACAGCGCCTGGCATAAAGACAGTCGCTAGCAGTTGAATGAATGGAGGACACTTACCTGGTTCTACCTAAGAGAACTAACCGAGATAAACATGCAAATCACTTAGCATAGTTCCCACCATATAGTAAGTATATCCCCTTACGTTTATTGAGCATCTACTGTGTGCCAGACATGGTTTAAGTACTCTGCACCTATTAATTCAGTTAATCCTCAAAACAATGCCTTGAAGTGGATGCCATTATTATAATTTCTACTTAGCAAGTGAGGAAACAGAAGGAAAGAGGGACAAATAATTTGCCCAAAGTCACCCAAATAATAGGTACTAAAGCTATGGTTCAAAGCTGTGCTCTTCTCCTCTGCTCTGTACTCCTGTTGAGATGAGTGTGTAATCAGTGAAGCTGTGATCATTGCTATATCTCTCTCTGGATGTCAAGGAGCCCTGCGCCCCACACACACGCCAGCCCTCTTGCCTTACTCTGGAGATGGTGCCAGAGGCAGAGGGCTGGGCCCCACCCACAGGGAACCCAGCCCCTTGACTCTCAGCCACACCCAGTCTGGAAGCTTGTCCGTCGGAGGCAATGTAATGTGCACTTGGTGCTCTGGGCTCTTATCCTACCCCTGAAACTAATTTGCTGTGTGACCTCAAAGAAGTCACCTCACCTCTGTGAGCCACAGCCCTCCTCCCACAGCGGAGCTTCTTAGGATGGGCTTAGATAGACTCCACTAGAAAATACTGTTGGACTGAGATGTTCAAATCCCACTTCCCTAGGAGCAGGAATTGCAGACACAACCGCCCCTCGGCGGCAGGAGCCAGATGGGCTCTGTGAACGAGGGGACCTAGGCCCCCGAGAGTGCGCACCTGCTAAAGGCAGCCAGCACCTGGCCGATGCTTAGCGCTGCACTCACAAATACAGCCCCGGTTTTGCCAGATTTCTCCAGATGGTTCAGGAATCTGAATATTTTATGTGAAATCTATACATTTGAAATGTCGACAATTTTTACCGCAGTTTGTGATGATAGTCACATCTGTGGGCTGGATTGGGCCCAGGGGGCTGACAGCCCCCATCTCTGCATCTGTGCCTGCTGGGGGAGGGGCTGCTGGCACGGCTGCTCAGAAGGCGAAAGGCTGCCCATGAGTCACCTTTGCCTCGGCACACCCATGGGGGACTGGGAATGACCTCCCTCCATGTTCCCAAACCGGGGGAGAGTGTGTTCTAAGAAGGGCCAGGAGTCCTGGCCAGCGTGGTTCAGTGGTTAGAGCGTTGGCCCATGCAACAAAGGGTCGGGGGTTCGATTCCCAGTCAAGGGCACTTACCTGGGTTGGCTGCAGGTTCGATCCCCAGACCCAGTCAAGGCATTTGTGGGAGGCAACCAATCAATGGGTCTCTCTCTCTCCCCCGCCCTCTTTCTAAAATATCAATGAAAAAAAATATCCTCAGGTGAGGATTAACCAAAAAAAAAAAAAAGATGTAGATTATTTATGAACATTAAAAGAAAGAAATAAAAATCACCCAGCTCCTCCACTGGTGGCAGCCACTGTCAGCACTCTTGTCTGTTTCCTTTGGGCCTGCTTGCTGTGTGTGTGTCTGTGTGGGGGTCATTAATGAAAGTGATGCCGTTTTGTGTGCTTTCTTGTGTCATGCTCTTTTGACTTATTATGAGCCTTATTCCCAAGTATTTAATTTTTTTTTAAACAGGAAGCTTGAGAGGAAACAAACTCTAAGTTAGATGGGGTGTGTCGTGCCTGTGATGTGGGAGAGAAGATTAGGGAAGGAGGTGATGCTTGAGCAGAGCCCTGAAGGGTGAGTAAAAGTCAACCAGCTAGAGAGAAGGGGGAGATAGGTGTGCCAGGCAGAGGGAACAGCAAGGGCAAAGGCCAAGAGGCAAGAGGAAGCTCGGTGCACCCAAAGCCCACGTGATGTTGGGTGAGTTGGAGTGCGGGAGGGAGACGGGGGCCAGCTCCCGGAAGGTTTTGGGCTAGATTCAGCGACTTAGATTTTGTCCTGAAGGCAAAGAAGACCTGTGGAAGGACTTCATCCAGGAAGGGAAGGGAAGATTGTACGATCGTGTTTGAGATTTGCATTTTAGGATAATCGCACTGGTGACAGTGTGGGGGTAGGACTAGGGAGAGGGTTAGAGGTTTCACAGAAATTCCTGAACCCACGTTCCACAGCCTTTTTTTAGACTGATATCTGAAAAGTCACGCAGGCCTCCCTCTCCCCTGCAAGCCCAGGCAGCTCCTAGAACAGTTTCCTTAATTTTTCCTGGCAGTTGGGAAGTTCTCAGCTGGTGGATGGTGTCTCCAAGCCCCAGAGCACCTGTTAGCGGAACCACTAACAATTTGATATAGATGGTTTTGGAAAATGTGCTCCCAAAAAAACCTGTGTGTCTCTTCTACAGTTGCCCTCCACGACCTATAGTTCAAAAACCAGAAATTCAGGGGAAACAAGGTCCTGGGAACCCACATAGTGACCGTTTAATGGTATGAACCATGGGTGAGTTTGAGCATTCTTTCCACCTACTGACCCCAGTCCCATGCTCTCAGCATCATGGACCTAAGACGTCGCCAGAGACGAGGCCACCTTCCACATATTACCGTTGGGAAACCCATGACTCTTGGAAGAAAAGACTAGAAGTATCACTTGTTTTAAAAATTGTCTTCTCAATCAAATCCTTCCGTTCCTTTTCTTTTGATGAAAACTAGAGTCTCCAGGGTTGGATGCTCACCTGTTTTCCCCAACTCCTTCCCCAACCTGAACCCCACCTCAACCTTGAGTCCCCTGGCTGACTGCCCATCCAAAGAGGGTCACATCTGCCAGGGAGCACCAGTCAACGCTGCGTAGGCAGACGCCTTTTTTTTTCCCTCTTATAAACATCTGTCACATTAAGTGAAGAAAGAAAAAAAAGAAAAACTATTTATCAGCCTGTTTGGAAGTGGGATGTTTTCCATGAGCCGCTAATAATACTGACTTTATGGTAATTTTTCATTTTCGATCCTGGTCTACTTTGTGTACCTCCCAACGATACAAATGAGGAGTGATATTTGTTTGTGTGCACGTGTGTGTGTGCACACATGCTCGGGCCTGTGTACCCTCGTGACCAACATGAAGCAAAAAACCACAGTCAGGAATACATGCTTGGTTTTGAATTCATGAGGATAAGCATACTGGTTGGGAGGCAGGATTGCATGTTGCTAAAAATATACAGACCTGCACTTGAACCCCAGCTCTGTCCCCTGCGAGCCGAGAGATCTTGGGTAGTTGTGTACCTTTTCTAAGGCTCGGCTTCTTGAGTTGCAAAGTGGGAATACTATAATATCCATCTCACAGGGGTGTAAGTACTGACTGAGATGACAACCAGCAAGCAGAGGGACTTAACACAGGGCCCAGCGTGCAGTCAGTGGTGACTGTTATGCTGACAGAGCTCAGTGTATGCGTGTGGAGGGATCCAGGTGTATCTGAGCTCCAGCCACCAGAGCAAGTCAGAGGCGGAGTGCAGAGGGCAGGAAGGTCCTCAGTAAATCTAAGAGGCCATGTTCTTAAAATGGACAGATGCAGCCGTAGTCCAGCGAAGAGCCAAGTTCTTGAAAGAAGGAAAGAGAAGATATAATGAGCCAAATATATGGGCAAAGACATACTAGGAGGGAGGACAGAAAAACTCCATCTAGGAGAGCTGAGAAGCGTCAGAGTGTAAGGGACACACCAGGTCAGGAGCTGAGGCCCAGAACTAGGGGTCCGCACTAGGTGACCCTGTGAGCACCACTGGAACATCTGCGCTGCCATCTCTGGGCTCTGCAAACACATTTTCCTGCTGGTCAGGGAAACAACGTTCCTGACTTTGCCCAACGTATTAACCTTGAGAATGGCAGACCCAACAAAAACACACTTTTGCCAATGTTTCCTCCCAGCAGGCCACGGGCAGGAAATCTGGTTTCCAGACTGGGTCTGTGTCAACACACCAGAGAGGTGTGTTGGGTCCTTGTAGACCAATTTGTCCTAGAACAGAGCAGGCTGTGACAAAGGCTGTTTGTAGCAGGGCTGGCTGTATTATGCATGACATTCATTTGCTCATTTGCATTTCCTTCCCCTGTTAAAAATATGAAAGCAGAAGCAAATAAATGATGATTGGAAGGGAAAGCAAATGCCTAATACATGAAAAGCCTGCAGTGAGGAAAAATTTGGTGCACTTTGTAAACAAAATGGGTTCTGCTAAAGGGACGTGGGGTGGGGATGAACTTCCTGAGCAACTTAGCCCTGAGGTTCATGGTCATACTCTTGATGGGGAAAAGATTCAGAGGGGAGCAGCGAAGACCCAGTTCTCCCCACAATTGGTGTGATCCTAGGCAACTCACTCTATCTCTCCAAGCCTCAGTTTTCCTATCTGAAAAAAGGGCACGATGGTCCTGGCCTGCTTACCTTACAGGGTTCATGGAAAGATCAGCGTTAGTAAAGTAGATGGGGGAGCTGGAGCTGAACAAAGAACTTGCAGATTAATAAAAGGGATTGCTTTTAATTCAGTGACTGTCTACTAAAATCAGACAGATTTTTTGCCCTTAGAAATAACGTGGGATGGGGAGAGCACAGTCTTTGCATATAGATCTGAGTTTGAATTCTGAACCTATTAGCTGTATAACTTTTGGGTAAGTCACTCTACCTCTCTGGGCTTTGGTTTCCCCATATGTGAAATGGGGGTAATTATACTTGCACCTTCATAGCACTGGTCAAAGAATTAACTAGCATAAGGAATAAGACGGTACTTGGCACATAGTAGGTGCTCAACTAAAACTGGTTTTACTCTCCTTCCTGCCCTAACTCTTGAACAGAAGCATTTGCCCTAATTTCTTGGTAACCCAGAACTGCTTCATGAAATTGTAGAGACTTACCACAAGAAAAAGTTACCATTTTTGAGATTTTTTGAGCTCAGAAAGACCTTAGAAATACTTAGCTCAGGATCTGTCTCTCTATTTCTGTCTTAACTGACTACAAATACTAAGTCAACCCCCTCATCAGAATGTAACCGTGCAGCAAATTTGACATCAAGAAAGTAACAAGTAGGCATAAAACATTAAGAATTTGGCTGGCTATCTGCAGGTTAAAAATGGAAATAAAGCATACACACAAATACATTTTTATACATAACTATTTGAAATACATATTCATCAGCACCAATTCATCTAACTCCAGTCACATATAGCTTTAAATTCAGAAGCGCTAGCAAATGTTGCCGTTAGTCAGAGTGTTTCAGGCTGTTCCTTAGAGCGACAGGGGTCTATGGAAGTGCCTGGGGCTACCTTAGTGGGATGAGGAGGGTTCTGATGTCCCTCCCCACTTTAACCAGGGCTTCTTTAATCTTTTTTTTTTTTAACCCTCCCAGAGGATTTTTTTTTTCCATTGCTTTTCAGAGAGTGGAAAGGAGAGAGAGAGAGAGAGAGAAACATCAATAGGTTGCCTTCCACACATGCCCCAACCAGGGCTGGGGAGGGAGCCTGCAACCAGGATACGCGCCCTTGGCCGAAATCAAACCTAGGACCCTTCAGTCCTCAGGCCAAGGTTCTAACTACTTAGCAAAACCAGCTAGGGCTCTTTAATCTGTTTTAACTATCAGGTACCACGTAAAGCTTTAAAAAAAATTAAACCGTGTTCCTGCTATAAAACAGAAATGTGCAAACAACCAGTGTAGTTCAAATGCAGCGCAAAGCCCTCGTCTTATGAGTTGAAAAACTGACACAGAGGAAGAATGACTTGGCGAGGACACCGTGAGCGGGCAAGGGCAGTGAGACCGGGGTCAGGACTCGTGCACCAGGTCCCTTCTTGACCTACTCAGAGAATGTTCTTTGAGTCCAGAGGCAGCGGCTGCTGTGAGCCGTCAGCAGGCTCTCCCCAGGCCTCCCTGGACGTGGGTTTGCGAGGTGGCTGGGCCGTGCTGGGCTGGCCTTTGGATGGAGACAGGAGGCCAGTTGCCCCACACGAGGAATGGGCTCCTGGCTCTAGCCTCCAAGTCCACAGGCTCGCTGCCTCCACCTCCTGGCTTCTCTAAAAGGAAACAGCTCCCTTTGGGTAGGTGTTGGGGGAAGAAAACTAAAATTCTTTGAGCACCTCCGATGTGCCTTATAGCTTAAACACAGTACGGTAGTCCCCCCTTAACCACAGTTCCAGGCATCCGCTGGGGTTCTTGGAACAAATACTGTATCTTATTACTTCCCAGAGAAGTAGATTTGGGCAATCCCTTTTTATAAATAAGGAAACTGGGGCGTACAGAGGACAGGTGATTCACCTAAATCGACACAGCAGGTGTCAGAGGCAGGATTACTTCCTAGGGTTCTGGCCTGAGAATCCCTGTTTTGAACACAGGCCCCCGTGACCCCTGGGTTGGCGGCACTCCCTGTGTCCCGGAGCTACCCCTCTTCTCCCCCTCCCGCCTTCCCAGCTACAGGCTGGCGGGTCAGAGGTCCCAGGCTTATGTCTCATCAGCCACATTCTGAGAGTCCAGAGGGTTCAGCCTGTTCCGCAGCCTGTTGGACACAGACCCACCCACACCCCACCTTTGGCAGAACTGAGTTTCTGCAGCCAGTGTCTTGCATGCAGGTGGGGGGCGGGGGGGACGACTGTATGATCTATGAAGGCTCACCCTCCCTCTCCTTAAACACCTGCTCAGGAACCCACTCTTGGCTCAGCAGGCTCACTCCTCCTGCCCCAGGGAACCCGAGGGGAGCTCCTTCTGCCAGGTCCCTTCCTCACTGGCCTCCTGGCTGTCGGCAGACAGGTGAGCTCTCCCACTTTGGGTTTCTGGATGCCACTCTGTTCCCTCTCTCTTGTCCTGCCCCACTGGAAACATTCTCTCCAAAAAATACCAATGGGTTCAAAACCTGAGAGACCACTTCAGCTGTTTCTCTAGATTTACAGAGGTTCATGAAAACCAAATAAACTTAGAAAAAAGACCCAAGGGAGACCTGCCAGCTGGACACCCGAGATCTCCAAGGCCTTAGACATTTGCACTGGGCACTGTACCCCATTTATATCAAACACACTAACGTGAACCCCTTATCCCACATGAAATAAAACTTTCAACAGCAGCACATTGTGAAAGGATTGGGGAGACGCTGCCTTGGTGGTCATTTGACCACAGGTTGCCCCTCTGACTCACCGCTGGCTGTGATTTCTCCACCACCGCCCTGTGCACCTGGGAGTTCTCGCAGCAAGCGCGAGGCACATCTAGCCCACATGTTATTTCTCAGCCTAATGAAATCTTCATGCATGCTCCATGGAACAATTAATGAAGTTATGCAGTTGATATGACATTACTTTTTTTGTAGACATTTAAATAAACATTCATTTATTTCATCTCTACCCTTTTTCCTTCGGGGTTTTAGAGCCAATATGTTTTGTGTGGTTTTTCAGGCCCCAATTTTGTTTTCTTGTAGGCTCTTGAAAACATTCTAGGTCCCAGGGCCCGTGTCAGTAGTAGCTGATGGATAAACTGGCCCTGCTGAGGAACCCTCGGCTGGAATCAGAAAGGCCCGGGCTGCCCCCGGTGTACTGTGTGAACTTGAACAAGTCGGTGCCAAACACACTCTCAGCCTGAGCTTCCCGATCCTAGAATTGGGGTTGTAGCTCTGCTTCCATGTGCTTGTAGGAACCAGATGGGGTCAGTAAAGCAGTGTGCATTTGCTCTCCCTGACGATCATTTGGACCGGCCACACCTGCTGATGTCACCTGGCAGGTGTGGAGGTCTGCCTTACTTCCTCCTGAGCAGGGGTCGGCCCTCGCTCCCTGGCACCACTCCTGGCACAGCACCTACTGTTTGCCCAATTGCATCCCAACCCCATTCTGCCCGCTGGTTTGGCTTCCAGGCCTGCCTGGGTTTTAGTAAAGTTACTCCCTTGCAGTGAAGGGTGAGGTATTTATTGAGGTCCTGCTGTGTGCTGGGTGTTTTTTACATATCATTTCACGGAAGCCTGTGACCCAGAAGTGTTCTGTTTCTCTCCCTGCTTTCACCCTCTTAGTACATAGCCCCTCTGTCTGCCTCATACCGTGAGCCAGGAGGCTGGGAGTCGTTGCTTACTCTCCCCCTCCCTCCTCCTGTCCCCACATCGTAGCCACCAGCCAAGCCTACCTTCAACATGTACCCCAAATCCACCCACCTCTCTCCATCTTCTCTGCTACTGTCACCTCTCACCAGGAGGATGGCACAGCTGCCTGTAAACTAGCCATCTGGCATTCACAGAGTCCCCCATCCATCCCGCCCCTAATGGGAGCCAGCGTGCATTTTGAAAGGTAGCCCAGATCTGTCCACTCCCCTGCTCGCCCCTTCAGCGCTTCTTCCTGGGCTCCTTGTACAGCACCCGCCTCACCGTGGGCCTCATCCCTCCCCACGCGCCCTCTCACTCATGGCACTCCTGCCACTCAGCCTCCAGTTTCTTGAGCCCCCAGCTCTTTGCACCTTTGCGCATGTTGCCTCCAGTGCCCTTCCCCGGACTCCTCACTGGAACGCCTCCATCTCACCCCTTGGCTGCCGGCTCAGCAGTCACCTCTTCGAGGAGGCCTCCCTAGATCTCTAAGGTACATCTGTCCTTGTCGTTGTCTCTAATCATTTCTGAGCCTCCTTCATAGCTCCACACACAATGTGGAACCCGCATTCTTGCTCCTTCCCTTGAGTAATGCCTGCCTCCCCGACATCAATAACTCAGTGGCCTGCACAGCACCTGGGCTCTGCAGAAGTTCAACAAACAGTTGTTGAATGAATGAAGATTTCCATATTGACTCAGTGTGGCAGAGCAGATGTTGAACCCAGAGACGAGCCGAAATCCAGCCCCTTCAGGATTACAGCCGCCGCCTCTGGACTCCTCAAGCACCTGTTCTTATCTCCGTAATAGCACTTTGATTGCTCTTTTCCGTGTCTCTTCTGGTAGCCTATCAGCTTTCAAAGACAGGAACCCCGTGTCTCAGCATCCAGCCCCGTGAAAATGCAATTAAAGACTAAATAGAGCTTATGGAGAGGCAGTCCCAGGAATCGGGGCCTGATTGGGAGTGTTTATAATGCATATGATCGATTATTCCTTTACATTGTTACAGTTATGATCTATAGTAATATAATTATTATATCATAATTATGATGCAATAGACTATGTTCATGCTAAAAATACCCCCCAAATCTCATTAAACCCTTTTGTTAAGTGCTTGAGACCAAGAACGCTGAGAGAGGGTCATGGCCAAGATCACGTGATGGCAGAACCAAGACCAGGCTCAGGGCCTTGTCCTGTTCCTTCTGCTCCTCCCTGCTACCTGCACCACCTCGTCTCTCTCCCGAGCAGAGATGCTGAGCCAGTGAGAAAGGCCGGGTTGGTGGGAGGGCTGCTTGTCGTCATCAATGCTGAAGGCTGTGTGTGGAAAGCGCAACTCTCCATACGCAAGGCCCATCCCAGAGCTCAGGGGTGGCAAGGTGTGAAGGGACAGCAGGTGATTCTTTGAGATGGTGAGCTGCTGACTTCCCCCAGGGTGCTGTTTAGGGCATAGATTTTCCCCACCTAGCAGATTATGGTTTTGTTTGCTGTTTTGTTACCAAAGCTGGCTGTGTTGTGTGAGCTCTATACTATGTGTATACTTAAACCCTTTAGTTAAAAAATCTGCATGGAAAATAGAAATCATCAAAATTATGTCTAATGCTTACCACGCCAGGCACTGTGCTAAGCGTTTTATATGTTTCCCTCATGTAAACAATGATCTGATCAATTTGACCAACAAAGGCCACCCAGCTGTGTAAATCAGATTTTCACGGGCTTCCCAGGGGCCTTGTTTTCTAATCTGCTGGTCCACGTGGTTTTCTTAAATCGATGGGTGGTCACCTAATCTGCCTTTCCAGTATGAATTGTAGACAAATACGCAGTTGTCCCCAAACACGGCCGATACAAATCCACTATTATTCTATATTATTTTTAAAAAAATGATTTTTTTTCTGCTTCTTCCTTCACTCAAATGAGGGCCTATCTCAGCGTATTTGACCTGGTATGAGTGTCTGTCCTAACAGGATCACTTAGCATGTCCCCATACTTCCTTAGACGTGGTCCATGGGAAAGGTGATGCCAGGAATAAAGGGTAGAAAGACCCTGCCAGTTCAACTTGCTCAGCACCACATTTAGCCTAGAAATGTGTGTTATTTATTGCTGTTTATGAACTTATAGAAGTGGGTTGGGGTGACAGGAGGTGTCTGGGAGATTACCTGGTCCATCCCCCTCATGTAACCTAAGAGGAAACAGTCTCAGAGAGGTTAAGTGACTTTTCCAAGGTCACACAGCTAACTGTGGCAGAGCCATAACTAGAACCTATTTCTCCCAACTCCTCATTAGGTGATCCGTTTTTAGAGGGTTCAAAGTGATCGGGGAGAAGCTGGGGATGGTATATGAAATTTTTTATACTATTCTCCCTACCTTTGCTCACACAAAAAAAGTTTATTTTTAAAAGCCTTAGGAGAGTGTCGGATTATAGCAGGAGGGGGTCCTGTTTTTATATCCACATCTTCAAAGAAGACTTGTTTAATTCTTCCCGAAGGGATCCTTCCTGTACTTTGAATTTCCTCAACATGACACACAATCTGTTCCACACGCAATTACTAATGATGAAGCAGAGGTCTTTTTGGTTTGTTTTTTGCCTTCTGTCCACCAGCCAGAATGCAAGCTATCCTATCTTCGAAGCTCCAGACCCCTCCAGGAGGTGACCTCAGGCTTCTTCCCCACCCATGTCTCCCCGATCTGCCCACGCCAAACCCTCAGGGCCAGGATACCCCCAATTTCATTCACCTACAGACCATCTTCGGGGTTTTCACCATCACCAAGTACTGCAGCGCTACCATTTACTCAATACTTGCCTTTGAGCTGACTCGCTTTATTTACTTCAATATATTTTCAGAGAAAATTACATATCACTACTATAGATGGAAAATCGGCCATATTATCTATGAAATCAGGGTTTGAGGTACTAGGTACACCTATTCTAACAGTCATTATAAAAAGCATAGTTATTTAGAGTCAAAATGTCTATCGATGTACAACTTAAAATTTCAGTGCAGACTGTGCTTTAGGAAACTGTCATCTGCTGCCAGTCTTGGGGAACAGCCCTGCTGAGTGCTTCTGCCCAGAATCAGTCGAGTGGGAGGTGTGAGTGCACACGTGTGTCTTCAGTAGCAGGACCTGGCCCTCTGGCCACGGCAACAGGTGTATCATGTTCCAGTGAGCGTGCAGCTTGTGGGGAAGCTGAGCACACAGTCTGGCAACAATCACCTCTAAACACACTTGTATTCTGCCCACCCGCCTTGCACAGCAAGCCCCCCAGAAAGTGAGCCCTAACTGCCCTGCTGGTGATGGAAGTAGGACCAAGAAGGAATGGGCCTTAGCTAGAAAATCGATGTTTTATGGAGGTGATTATATGCTAAAGTGGGATTTGTCGATTGGGAGCCTCTGGAGGTCTTGGGATTACCCTAATTAATGTCAAGGGCTTAATGCCATTGTGTTTATGGAGAGGCAGGGTGGTGTGCTCAGATGGGCTTGGCTTCGGAATCACACGGGCTGCTTTAAATCCAGTTTAAGTCATCTTGAGACCTTACTGAAGTCCTTGGAGCCTCATTTCTCTACCTCTGGAATGGGGATAATAAAAACCTCCTGAGCAGGTGGCGTGGAAGATTAAGAAAGAACTGGCCGGGGCGCCAGGCTGCACCACACGGGCAGTTGTGAGTTCCCTAAATTCATGAAAGATGTTCCGAGTCATTGAAGAAAGAATCGATTCCGTTTTGTACAGGTTCAGAGTTAAAGTGGGGAATATTTATTATTGTATTCCAATATGTTGAGATTGTATTTTCCGTTTACATACGACAACTATCAACGGGGACATTGATTTAAACGGATCACCGGATGCTTGCTGGATGGAGCAGTGAAGCCATCCAGGGCCTCGCCTTAGAATCGCCTTGGGAGTGGCTCGTGGCTCGGCGGGGCCTCCCCTGCTTGGCCGTGAAGCCCGGGAGCACGGAGAGCACGCTTTCTGCGTCTTTAGAGAGCCCCGTGGTGCTGGCACAACCTCGTGCATGCTGGATTCACGGAGCAGGTGCCCTGGGTTGAACAGAAAGGAATTAGATCACAGGACTGCCAGGGTCCAGAACCTCCAATAAATACAGCTCTTTCCTGCCCAGGTTCTGAACCATTTGGAAAAAGAATAAAGAAGCTAGAGGCCGAAATGTTTCCCATAGGACCGATAGGTCTAGATGAGGGATGGTTTATATCTGTGGGAAAATGACTTCGGAAACAAAAGCCAAACCCTGGACGCGGCCAGGCAGCTGGGGTCCGGGACAGGCCACTCCTGGGGGACAGCAGGGAGGCTGGGAGCCGAGGAAAGCGGAACGGTGTGCGAACTAAGCCACCGCCACATGAAGGAAGCGGCGGGGGAGAGGAAGCATCCTCTCAACCAGGATAAATGCGTTTAATTTGTGTTTTCCCGCCCCTACTTCCCTCCCAGAACCGGCACCCTTTAAGTCTTTAATTAAGCACGCAATGCCCAGTTGACCTATCTGTAAAACAGGGGTGGCCCTTGAGAGAAACAGCACGGGTTCAGAAGGAAGAAGCTGGAAGGAGGGACTTCAGTATGACTCTGCCACTTGCTAAGTGTGCGACCTTGAACCTCTCTCTTAGGCTCTCTGAGCTTCCGTCTCCTCATCTGTAAAAGAAGTTCTATGAACTCTATGTCCCAGGGCTGTTCGAGTGATACATGAGAGAATGCAGGTGCCCAGGTGCCTCGTTGGTAGTACAGAGTAGGGGCTCCATAAATGAAAATGTTAACTGAAGAGCTAAAAGCCCCAGATACTGCTATGCCAAAGTCCTGTTTTCAATGCTTTCTCTTTTTTTTCTTTCTTTTTTTTTGTTAATTCTCACCAGAGGGTATTTTTCCATTGATTGATTTTTAGAGAGAGTGCAAGGGGAAAAGGGGGAGAAAGAGAGAGAGAGACAGAGACAGAGAGAGAGAGAGAGAGAGAGAGAGATTGATGAGAGAGACACATCCCAGGGCAGGGATTGAACCTGCAACCCAGGTACATGCCCTTGACGGGGAATTGAACTGAGACTGCTCAGTGCGTGGGGCCACACTCTAACCACTGAGCCACACCGCCCAGGGCTTCAATGCTTTTTCTTGAGAAGGCTGGCCAGGAAGGGTACAAAGAACATGGCTCTTAGAACATCTCTATTTATGGAGGGAGGACAGCAGCAGGGCAAGGCCCAGCAGGAACGGGAGGCGGGGGACCCAGCCTGCCTTCTCTGGATCCGCAGCCACTTTCTGTTCCTGGCTGCCCGGGGCTGACAGTCTCTGTTCGCCTCCCATAGTCCCACAAGCAGATGAGGTGGGGTCTATAAAGACATGGAAACTCTCTCCCAGACAGAGAACTCCAGGCCTGAGCCGCACAGTGCCTGGCTGTGGCCCCCGGAGATGAGGCCGGTATTTGCTTCCTGACCAGTTGCCTAGCACCCAGACATCTCCCAAAGAGGAATATCAACAATAGGCCTGAACAAAATCCTCACGAATGAGTTGGGCCCAGAGTGAGGTCGGCTGGGTCCCCAGCCTGCTATGGGAAGTTGCTCTGGCCTGAGGCCTCTATCTCAGGAGAGACGCCGGGGCAGTATTTCCTGGATAGTGACCTGTGTGTCACCAAGACAGTTTGGGCATCCTTCACTCTGCAGACCCCAAGTCAGGGTGGGGATAGAACCAGCACCCATAGGCCCAAAGCATCCAGTCAGCTATCTAAGGGTGTGCACCTACTGTGAACTCAACAGTGTCATCGGCACTAGACTGTACAGCAGTGAGCAAAACATACAAACTCCCTGCCCTGCAGAGCTTTCGCTCAAGCTACAATGGACATAAGGGGACAAGTATATAACTGAAACGTATGGAATGTCAGATGGGGCCAGTGCCATGGAGGAAACTAAAACAGAGGGGGGAACAGGCATTGCTGGGGTCGGGGGTGGGCGTGGGGTCACAATTTTAATTAGGGTTCTCAGAAAAGACCTCATATTTGAGCAAAGACTTGAAAAGTGGTATCAGTATGCTTTGTGAATATCTAGGGAAAGAATACTCCAGGCAGAGGGAACAGCCAATGCAAAGGCCGTGAGGCAGAATCACACCTAGAGTCCTCAGTGCGAGGAGGGAGGACACCGAAACCAAGGCTAAGTGGGTGTGAGGGACAGAAGAGGAGGTGAGGTCAGACCACTGTAAGCATGCGGCTTTACTAGGAGTGAAATGGGAAAATCGGGCAGGTTTTGAACTGATCAGCAGTGGGTTACATTTGATGCCTCTAGTGTCAAGAATAGCCTGCAGGGAGGGAACAGAGGGAGTGGGGAGCCAGTGAAGAGAGCTCCCGGCAGCCAGAGCCTCAGCATTGCCTTAGGCCATGCTGCCTGCCTCCTGGCAGAACACCCAGGGCCTCCTCCTCTCTCAGGGTGAGTGAGTCACAGCAGCCTCAGAGTCTCAGGGTGCAGCTCCCTGAGGGGGCGGCCTCCCCGTTTCTTCAGCACAGCCTCTTGCATTTCGCCTGCAGGGATCTTCACAACCAGACCCGCCAGCACAGGACTTCAGGTCCTGGTGGCAATGGAATCAGGTGGTGGAGGGAGCTCTCCACAAACATGAAACCTGTGAGCATGAAAGCAGCGGCCTTTATGATAGCGCTAAGCATCCCCAGCTCTGGAATCACACAGGCCTGCTGGGTGTGAATCCTAATTACCTACATCTTCCCTGCCCCAGCTTCCTCATTTGTAAAATGAGATGATAATGATTCCCAGGGCTGCGGTAAGGATTAAATGAGATAATGTATGAGAAGTCCTTAGCACAGCTCATGGCATGGGGAAAGTGCTCCTCATAGAAGTAGCAAGGAGGAGGTGACTGAGACTCTCCGAGAGTGGACTTTCCCCACGTCCCTTAAATTAGCATTAGCAGCCTGGGATTAGCAGTGAGATACCTTCTGTGTACAGCCCTCATTTAATTTCTCCTCCGCCCTGCCAGTTAAATACAATTCCTCTTACTTTACAGATATGAAAACCAAGGCCCAGAGCAGTCAAGGAACTTGCTCAAGAACCATCTACTAAGCGGCAACGTCAAGCCCATCTAATTCCCGAGCCCAACTCCTGCCATGATGCCTCCCCACACAGAACCGCGCTGTGGTCCCAACTGTGTGCAAGCCCAGGCCTGTCCTGGCTGGCATTCAGCTTCCCCTGACATGCCTCACAAGCTGCTGCCTGATATTTGGGGGGGCGAGGGGAAGCCACCAGTAACTTCTTCTGGCTCTGATGGTGCCCTGCTGCCTGCCCAGGTGATGGACTTCTTGGTAGCCTGTCTTTGGCATCCCTGAGAATTCCGTGTCCCTGTATCACACTCTGTGTTAGTTTCCTAGAGCTGCTGAAGCAAATGACCACAAACCGTGTGGCTTAAAACAACAGAAATGTGTTATTTCACATTTTGGTGCCAGAAGTCCCAAATCAAGGTGTTGGCAAGATCATGCTCCCTCTGAAGGCTCTAGGGAAGACCTCTTCCTTGCCTCATCTAGATTCTGGTGGCTCTAGGCATCCCTTGGCATGTACGAAGCAGCGTAACTCTAGTCTCTGTCTCCATCTTCAAATGGCCTTTTTCTCTCCGTGTCTGTGTGTCCAAAACTCTCTCTCTTTTCTCTTGTAAAGACACTTCCTGTGTTTCTTTATGTCCAAATCTCCCTTTCTTTTTTTATTGGATTTAGAACCCACTCTAAATCTAAGATGATTTCATCTCAAGATCCTTAACTAATTACAAAGACTGTTTCCAAATAAGGTTGTATTCTGAGGTTCCAGGTAGACATGAATTTGGAGGGGACACTATTGAACCCACTACAGTCCACCTTCTGCCCCCCTAATTTAATATGCAAAATACATTTACCCTATTCCAACATCCCCCAAAGTCTCAACCCATTCCAGCATCACCTCTAGTCCAAAAATCTCATCGAAATCTCATCAATTCAAAAAGTACCCAATCTCAACATTGAAATCATCTAAACCGGGTATGGATGAGACTCTGGGTCTGATCCATCCTGGGGCCAAATTCCTCTCCACTTGGCACCCAAGAGAAGTTCAGGGCACACTGGCTACATGAAAGCCAAGGCTGGCCACACACAGAGCTGGCTCCTTTCCTAGCAGATGCCAGTAGACCCTGGGACTCAGTAAACAAAGCAGCATAGAGGGCTCCTCTGAGGACTAGGAAAGAAGCCCAGGCGATACCTGTGTCCTGAGGGAGGTGTCCTAGAGTCACCCACTGGCTTTCCTCGCCCCCAAGCCACTCCTCCCATCAGCACATACATTTATAGATTTGTACTTATGCCCTGACTCATTCCAAAAACGATCTGAGTTAGAAATAGAGCAGGGACTGTCAGGGCTGGAAGGGATCAATTCCCATGCTTGAGTCATCGGGGCCCGGCTCTCCTCTGGCTGTGCTAGAACCCTGTCAGTGACAAGGTGCCCCCTCCCTCCCATGCTGTGCCCTCCACGGGGGTTCCTGTGCTCAGACCGACTGCAGGACCCTGGGTAGGAAAAGGGGCAGGAGCACTGGGCCAGTTTGGGAATGAAGACAGGGTGCACCATGGCTGCCTGCATTCGTGGCTGTGTCTGTCTTGTCTCTCATGCTCCAGGGTCCCGCAGTGACCTTGTTTTTCAAGAACCAAAGACAGCAAGACAAGTGCTGTCTAGAAGAGAGTATGTGGCCAGAGTCATATGCCCTCAGGAGAAAGGGAATGAAGGAAGCAAAAAAGGATATGGTCACAGCTTTGTTGCTTTTGTTTTTTTAAATCTGTCTTTATTGATTTCAGAGAGAGGAAGGGAATGGAGAGAGAGATAGAAACATCAATGATGAGAGAGAATCATTGATCGGCTGCCTCCTGCACACCCCCTACTAGGGATTGAGCCCACAACCTGGGCATGTGCCTTGACCAGGAATCGAACCCTGAGCTCCTGGTTTATGGGTCAACACTCAACCACTGAGCAACACGAGCCGGGCAGGTAACAGCTTTGTGTCTGGTTTCAGTCTGATTCCACAGGGGAACTTAGGAGCATGAATTATAGCATCGAAGGCTGGGACCCTCGATATGGATGGGGGGTCTGTGAGCAGCAGACCACACACACTCTGAGCCCACTCCCCTCTCACCAAAGGACCCTGCTCAACAATCCACCCACAAACCACCACACCCTTCCTCCAGCCGGGCTGGAGCCTGCAGGGCCCAGCCCGGTCAGTTATCAGGGCTGTTTCTGAGGCCAAGAGAGACCTGGCAGGAGCTGGCGGCCCCTCGGGCCCCATTTTTGTCAATTACAAGGAGGCAGTCACCTGCCCCCAACCTCATAAAAGATGGATGGCCTCGTTGTGTAACATTCAGGGCTTTTTACGAACTTCACCTTCCCTTTAAAAAGTGCTAACTTCAAAGAAAAGAGAAACTGCTCTAGGCATTTTGGTGGTTGTAATAAAATGCATTCCCCTCGGGTTGTGTTTCAGCCTGGGAGCAGGAGGTCACATGGCCATGTGGATGCCCACGTGGCCGCTTCCCTGTGGGTGACAGGTTTTATCTCCCCCCAATGATGTATGCTGAGAATTGCCAGCCTGTGGCCGTGACCTCCTTTCCCCTTTACAATCCAGTGCCCGGGGCTCGGCAGGGCTGCCCCGCTTAAAGGAAACCGAGAGTAGGCACCCAGCTTGGTAACCTTGTGCTCCGGGGCATCTCTGACTATGTGCTTTACCAAAAACTAAAATGAAAGTGTGTATGTGTGTGTTTAATTTCCAGTTCGGTGATCAAAAGTGTCATTTCAGTTTTGCAATTCTGGTTAAGAGTCCATGAGCGTACGAATTGGGTCAAGTAGTAAAATCCAGCTCAACTCAAGGAAACATGCGCAGAGCAACCCTGGGCCTTCTGTGTTGGGGGAAATTCTCCATAGGGGAGGAAGAAGCACTTTCCTTCTCCTCCTGAGTTCTTAGCTGGGACCCCTGTCACGGAAGGCACGTGAATAAGAAAAGAGTATTAATGTGTGTGTGTGCTGCGTGCCATTAAGCCGCCTCCAACTCCTAGGGACCCTATGAATGAATTACGGCCGGTGTCCTGTCCTCAGCAGCCTGCTCCGCTCCTGTAGGCTCAGGCCTGTGGCTTTCTTTATGGAGTCCATCCATCTCCTACTTGGTCTTCTCGTGTCCTGCTGCCTTCTCTTTTTCCCAGCCTTATTACTGTCTTGCCTTCTCATGAACCTGGCCCAAAATAGGACAGCCTCAGTTTTATAATTTTTACCTTCAGTGATATTTCAGTGGTATTTGCTCTAGGACGCACTTGTTCATCTCTCTGGCAGATCGTGATATCGGTAGAGCTCTCCTCCAACATCATACTTCAAATAAATCATTTTTTTCCCCCCATCAGCCTCCTTCACTAACTTTCGCATCCTCACAGAGTCATTGGGAATGTGAGGGTGTGGGTGATCTTAGCCTTGGTCTCTAAGGACTCCTCTTTGCTCTTGGGGATCTTTTCTAATTCTTCCGTTGCTGCCCTTCCGAGTCTCAGCCTTCTCCTGATTTCTTGGCTGCAGTCTCCATCTGAACGGATGGCTGAACCAAGGTAAGCAACATCTCTAACAATCTTGATCTCTCCATTACCTCTGTGAAAGTTGTGTATTTCTTCTTGTAGTCATTACTTTTGTCTTCTTGATGTTCAAATTCAATCCTGCGTTGACACGTTCATCTTTTGCTTTCTTTCACCAGCAGTCATTTCAAATCATTGCTACTTTCTGCCGGTAAGATGGTGTCATCTGCACATCTTAAGTGACTGATGTTTCTTCCACCAGTTTGCACCCCTCCTTCCTCTGAGCCTAGCCCAGTTTTTTGTACATGTTCTGTGTACAGACTAAACAGACAAGGAGATAAATGCACCCTTGTCTGACACTTGTGCCCGTGTAACGTGTATACCTCATGTATATATGGGGGACACCCAGGAAAATATGAGTAACTCAGAAATGTAGCTTTATCCCTGGCCGGTGTGGCTCTGTTGGTTGGGCATCGTCCATTGCACTAAAAGGTTGCTGGTTCGGTTCCCGATCAGGGCACATGCCAGGGTTTCAGGCTTGACCTCCCCCATAGGGGGCGTGCAGGAGGCAGCCAATAAATGTTCCACTCGCACATCGATGTTTCTCTCTCCCTCTCCCTTCTTCTCTCTCTAAAATCAATGTAAAAAAAATTTTTTAAGATAGCTTTAGAATTTAAGCTTAAATACCATCTTAATAGGGAAAAGAGAGGGGCAATGTGGACCTCTTTAGGGATAGTAAGTGATTTTTAGGAAAGACGAATGGGTCCTTAGAAGAACAGATGGGAGCCATGATAGTTTGTGGTAGTTTGGGTGTAGCCTCGACTTCTGATCTCTTTTCCTGTGACAAGAATCAATCCTTCCTGAGAGATGAAACGCCCAGGATGGGATCTATGATACTTGATCTCTTTTTGAAGGATTTATCTTGAGGCAGATAAGGTGAGCTCAGAAAAGGCCTTTCTCTGCTTTTGCCATTTTTCAAGTGCCTACAGCTCAAAATAATCCATGCTCCAAAGTGGCACATTTTGGGGTGGCAGGTCCTGAACTCCTACAGTCACATTTTAGGGTGGTATATGCTGCTTGCTACCTTCCTGCTCCTAAGGAAATAGTGTGAGGGGGTCTCTGCTCAGGGCCCTGGCTGGAGCAGCCTGGATGGGTGGAATGGGAAAGGGAGGACTTGGGATTTAGGTGGAGCCTCAACACAGGTGTTGGCCCAAGACATGGATCCTGGAATGCTAGCATTGAGAACCATCTAGTACAGCTGTCTTCAAGACATGGATCCTGGAATGCTAGGATTGAAATTCATCTCATGCCACTGTCTTCAAACCAGGCTACCTAGACCACTGAGGGTACGGATACAGGAAGACTTTCCAGGGGGTGCACAGGCAGAGAATGTGGTAAAAGAATCAATTTCCAGATTCTCAACTTCCACATGGTCTGCCTGGGAATGTGCCTGGAGTCTGCTAGAGTGGCTCTTCTCAGATTCCCTTTCATAACCCACCTTTTCCACCCTTTACTGACTAAAGGCAAGCCTCACACTTTCTAGGGTGCATTGCCCTGAGGGGTGCAAATCTCCTGGTGCAATCAAAGGGACAATTCAAAAATGTGCAGCTCCAACCCTGGCTGGTATGTCTTAGTTGGTTGCCCTATGCACCGAGAGGTTACCGGTTCAGTCTGCAGCCATACCACCCTGAACACGCCAATCTCGTCTGATCTTGGAAGCTAAACAGGATTGGGCCTTCTTAGTACTTGGATGGGAGGTCACTAGTTCAATTCTCGGTGAGGGCACATAACTGGGTTGCAGGCTCAATCTCCAGCAGGGGGCATGCAGGAGGCAGACTATTTATGTTTTTCTCTCATGGATGTTTCTCTCTCTCTCCCTCTCCATTTCCTTTCCTCTCTCTCTAAAATCAATTTTTTTTTAAATATTTTTAAAAATAAAAGAGAATGTGCAGCTCCCGAGAGAGAAGCCCCTGAGGACAAAGCAAAGGTGGTTTCAGTACATGCTACCCCCGAATATGGTACCCTGGCACACCGAATATTTTTTTAATTTTATGTTTTAATTACAATTTATAGTCAATATTATTTTGTATTAGTTTCTGATGTTCACCATAATGGTTAGACAATTATATACTTTACAAAGTGATCCCCCAATATTTTTTCAGAACCCACCTGCCACCATACATAATTATTAGAATATTATTGACTATGCTTTACTTTACATCCCTGTGACTATCAAGGGTATTATACTAAGTGAAACAAGTCAGACAGAGAAAGACAAATACCATATTATTTCACTTACTTCTGGAATCTAAAGAACAAAATAAATGAACAAACAAAAGGAAAAGATTCACAGATACAGAGAAAAGACATATGGTATATCAAATACCTTAAGCTGAAAGAATTTGAAAAAATAGCAGAAGCAGGAAGGTCACACTGACCTCCCCGCCTTGCCCTTCTTCCCTGAAACAGATCATAAAACTCCCAAATGAAAGGTGCCCTCCCCCTACGAGGAGGAAAGAAGATATTCTTATCACCAGAGAAGGGAAATTTAGGGCCAAAGAGGCTTTATAAACAAACCTTGTTAAACTAATAGCCCCAAACCCCTTTGCCTTATCAGTTCTTAACAAATTTATTATTTCTTTGTCTAAAGGTATAAAGGCTTCCTGCTCTGGCTGCTTCTTCAGGTCCTTACTCTCTGGTGAAAGCTCCCAAGCACATATAAAAATTCAACTAAGTGTGTGTGCTTTTCTCCTATTATGCTTTGTCAGTTTCGTTTTCAGACCCAGCCAGGGACCCTAAGAGGGTTGAGTGAAATGTTTTCCTCCCCCGCAGGTTGTAAGATGGATATTTTACATAAATTCAATGAGCAAAATTCACAGCCCAGGGTTTCAGTGAAAATATCTTTAAAGCACACATACAGCATAAATTATATTTAATTGCTCCTTTAAAATGTTTGAGGTGTTTAGTTTTTCTAATTTATTTTAGGAGTATGTTAGCAAAACTGATCAAGTACCTAGCATGGTGCTAGAGATGTCCTACACAATAAATATTTGTGGGACGAAAAAAGATAAATGAATATGGATGAGGAGACTGAGGCGGCAGAGGACATGTAATTTGTCTATTTTTTAAAAGTGGCACTCCATTGTACACTTAAAAATACTTAAAGTGGTAAATTTTACTTTACGAATATTTTACCACAGTAAAAATAAATTAGTATCAGAGTTAGTGCCCAGTGTCCTGAATCCCACCCAATGGTCCTGCCTCCTGCTTGCCTCCCTCCCCATTTCTCATCTTCTTAGTTTTCGCCAAATGTTGTTACAAGGTGTGTATTTGCTGAGTGATGCCTGCAAAACAGGAGACTTCATTGCTGAGAAACACTGAAACGACACACAATTCTAACCACAGTGGCAGGCTGGGAAGGAGAGTTTCTAAGCCTGAGAAATAACAGGATCAGGAGCCAGTTCCAGGACCCTGATCATAGAGCCCAGAGTGGTCATTAGGCCTGGATCTGACAGACATCCAGGGTCGGTATCTGAGGCTGAGATCTGGGGCCTGGGATCACAGCAGCGGCCCATCAGTTCTGAGATAGAGCTCCAACTAGTGCAACAGGGTCCAGCCATGAGGAGATGGAGCTGACACAAGCTAAGGCAATAGGATACCCTCAGCTCTAGGCCCCATGCTTTACAGAGCCCCGTTCTGGCTCTTGTCCAGCCATGCACCTCCCTGTGGAGTGAGGAGTCCATGCGCCAAGGGACCATGGCCACTGGGGGGCGAGACCCTACTTCAGGCCCCAGCTCCTGGAACTCCTGTCCCAAAGAGCACCAAGCCCCACAAATGTTAGGGATAGGCCTGGGCAGGCACGGAGGTATGTTTCCTCCTGAAGGCAGGGAAGACGAGTGCCTGGCCTTATGATGCCACCTAGAGTGGGGACCTTACCATTAACCTCAACACCCAGTGTGTGTGTGACAGCTCACACAATACCCCTCACATCCCGTTACTGTATTTGGTCCATAAGGACATGATCATCCCCATTGTACAGCAGGGAAAACAGAGGCTCATGGAGAGGACGTGGCTTCCCTCAGACCAGCCAGCTGAGGAAGTGGCAGAGCTGAGCTGGAAGCCCTCCCCCAAGTCCACGGCCCTGCTCTGGGCCCTCACGCCACTGGATGAAAAGGACACCACTTGTTTCCCTTGGCCGTGGCCTCTGGACCAGTGGGCCGGGCTCCATGTAATCTTCCCTTTCACCTAGATAGTTTATAACCTGTCACCGAGCATCAGCTTCCACCATAGAGGGCCAACCTCACTAGAGTGACTTCTGAGCCCAGAAAAGCAGAGGCTCTGATACTTATGGAGTTAACGGAGCAGACGCTGGAGCCCACAGTTGTCTGCTGTCATTTTCAAGTGGACAGCTGCCAGCTTTGGGCCCCGAAGGCCTTCTGACAATTTATTAGGCAGAAGTGAAGGGCACTGCCTCACCCCAGTGAGTCATTCAATGGTCAGTCTGCATGTCCTGAGCCAGCAGGGGTCCCACCTGGGACCCAGAGAAGGGGCAGATGTCCTGCATGACCATCCTCGGCTGCCTGGCTCAGCTCCTTAAGCCCCATCTGGGTCCCAGAATCAGGACAGCTCAGGGCTGGAAAGGACCTTAAAGGTCATCTGGTCCAAATACCTATCAAAGGCTAGAATCCCACACAGTGATGCCTACTCCCTGCTTGAATACCTTGGGTGATGGGGAACTCATTGCTTGTAGGAGCAGCCAGAGCTGGAAAGTCCCTTGAGAGCCATCTAATCTGATAACCTCATCTCACAGATGGAGACATTTCCAAAATCGGAAAAACAGCTTGTCCCAAGGTCACCCAGCCAGCCCAACAACAGGGAGAGGTCTATTTACCGCCTCCTGCACGTCCCACGCTCCAGTTGTGTATCAATTCCTGGAACAAGCAAGCCATGCTGTTTCAGGTCCCCTGTCTTTGCTCACCCTGCAGGACACAGTTCAGAGCACTGTCACCTTGGATTCCATATCTCTAAGCTCATCTGATCTCTGACTCCCCTGTTGCCCAGCTGTAAGCAGCCATTCTTGTTCAGGTCATCTCCAAGTTCAAGGCAAACATCGTGGCCAGTTGTGCCACCTCCTGAGTGGCTTCTCCTGTGGATGAACCTTCCCTGGGACCTTCCTCTTCCCCATGCTCGGCTCTGGGTGCCCCTGCAAGTCTCTTGGATTCTGCGTCGGTCCATCTGAGATCCAGCCCCCTGAGGATAAATGGGAACGTGGGATGCAGGTGTGTCACCTTCGTATGATGGAGACACGAGAGGGCATGGACAGAAGCGGGGGGTCAGAGAGACCTCGGTTCCAGAGAAGGGAAGGATGGTGGATACAGACTGTTGCCTGAGCCTGGGAGCCAGGGAGGGCTGGCCGCATATCCCAGTTTCCTCGGAAGCTGCAGCTGGCTACTCAGAGCTATACTATACCAGTAACTCCTTTCACTTTCTGAGGTTCAGGATTGGATACAGTCCCAGCCCCTTTTCTCCATGGGGTCAGCTGTTTCTTAGGACCAGAACTGGCTAGTTGGTCACCTGCTCAGTGGGAAAGGCTTGAGTCTCAGAGGGCTGACAGGCAGGAGGCAAGGAACAGAGGGAGTCTTATTAATGATTTCCATATTTATGAAGTACTGTTAATTATAATTTATTAACTCTTGACTATATGCCAGGCACTGTTCTAAGCACTTTCTATGTATGTATTCTTGTAATCCTTGCAACAACCCTGTAAGTGTTATTATTATTCCCCATTTTACAGATGAGAAAACTGAGGCACAGAACAGTTATAACTTGGCTCAAATCACAGTGAGTGGCAGAGCTGGGATAAGTATCCTGACTTGTAACCAGGCTTCTCTGTACAGAGCATTGTATTGATCACCCCCCTGTTGGTGCACACTCGGGTTGTTTTTGGTTCCTTGCTGTAACAAGCATCACCATGCTTCATTTCGTATGTGCGCAAGTACCCCCCCAGGACTGCCAAGTCAGAGCTGTTGGGCATGTTTCATTTTGATAGAGAGTGCCCTGTCGCCCTCCGAGAAAGGCTGCCCTGTTTACACTCAGGAGGTGCCTCTCCTAGGCGAGGTCTCCCAGAGAGCAGCAGAGGTTGCTGTGCATGGAGGGGACCAGAAAAGGCAATCAGTTCTCCGTCAGACTCAGGCTAAGGGGACTCAGTGTGGCAGGTCCCCCACAGAGCTGCTTCTCCTCCCAGGGAGGGGGGGCTTTGGCATCTTTCTCCCAACAGCACCTGATGCTCATAGCTTTGCCCATGTACCCCCCAAATCAGCATCTGGCCAGTGGGTACCAGACAGCATGGCCTGAAGTCCCCACTACGAGGCAATGACTGCCAGTCTCGTGTAGCCCCGGCTTCCAGCACCGTAGAGCAGCGACACTAACACCCCCATCGCAGGGTCCTGGAATTAGATGAAACAGGTGTATGTCCACACACACCTCCCCTCGTGTAATGCCAGTGACAAATAAATGACAGCCAGCTCAGGCCAACATTCTCCCTCGTCCACTCAAGTGGGAACATTCTAGCACTCATTCGTTCATGCAATCATTCATTCACTTGGCCTTTACCCAGCACTTTCTTCAGTTGGGTCTGTTCTCTTCCTCCCCGTTTTTTAGCCCATTCTTGGTCAACTGGCCTCCACCTTCTCTGAGAGCAACATTGCTTTTCCTTTCTGTCACTGCTCTGGCCTCCCTCTTGCCCTCCCTGCCACCTCCCGCTCCTCCAAAGCCCTAAGACGGGGGAGTTCCTTAGCCCAGTCCGTGTTTCCTGGACACAGATGCCCCATCTGCACATTCAGGTGCCACAGCTGGCAATTACCAGTCATCACCCTATTCTATATCCGGCCTCATGAATAATTCAGGGCCCAGAAAGCAAGAGCATAGCAATTAACATGAGGTGGCGGGGGCCGTCCAGCTCCAACAGGGCCCCATTGGTTTTATGATCAAATGTTACCGAGTTTAAATACACAACACCTGGCCCTGTGTTCCCGGCTTGCTCCTGAAGTTGCTTTCCATATTGAGACAACGTGCCCGAGCCTCATCTCATCCGAACAGGAGTCCTTTCCAGAAGCCAGTCGATTAGTAACATCCTTGGAAAGAAATGAAACAAAACTGCCTGCAGAAATACCCAGACCTCTGTCCTTCAGAATGTCACGTGCAAGAACCAGGGGTCTACGACCAGAATCTCCTCTGCCCCTTGACTGATCTTCTCCCCGGCAAACTCCGACCTTCGGGGACAGAGGGTCATCTGCAGCCCCAGCGCCACCCAGGTCCCAGCAGAGCATCCTGAGGCACAGAGGAGGCACCCAGTAAGATTTGGGGCTGCCCCTCACTCGCGTTGTCTCTTCAGAAACACTGTCTCCCTGGTTCTGAGGGAGAGCTCTGGTGGGTTGCCGCCTTGAACATTTCTTTGTCTAGAGCTTTCCTGTCTGATACCAAACATTCAGTAGAGAAACAATGAAATGCACCAGGCAAACTCCCCCCGGATGCCGTGCTGGAAATCGTTTTGTAAAGCACATTAACTGATTTAGTTGAGTACCTCAAATGTTGGGATGTGTGTTCCTTCGTTTTTCCCCTTAAAAATAATTTGCTATTAAAGGGCAAACATTTGAAGGGAATGGGGAGAATTGGATATATTTTGGTTCAGTTCTGTGAGACGCGGGTTGGAATGTAAAATAGAGATAATTAAGGCTTTTAGCAAGCACATCGAAGCATTTTTGGAACCTGGCTGCCTGGTGTGAACCTGGCTCCCCGGTGAGAATCTTGTTCCCTGGTGAGAACCTGGCTCCCCGGTGAAAATCTGGCTCCCTCCTGCTAACAGGGCTTCCTGGTGTGAACCTGGCTATCTGGGGCAGAAGTGGTGATCAGAAAAAGTTTCTTGTAGGATAGGAATGAATGAATGAATGAATGAATGAATGAATGAATGAATGAATGCTGCTAAATGGTAGTTTCATTGAATAACATTTTGGGAAATATACTCTCTCTTGAGAGACACATCGAAATACTGCCTAAATTACAAATCCCCTTGTTACAAACATTCCTACATATTTATGTGAACAGCATGTCAGCACCCAGCCAGGGGAGTGGCAAAAGCTCTCGGAGCACAAGAAAGCGAGAAATATTCCCTCCATTGTTTAGTTTAATTCTGCTTCTTTAAAAAACAGCTTTATTGACATATAATTCACATGTCATACAGTTTGCCCCTTGATAGTGAGCAATTCAGTGTTTTTAGTGTATTCAACAGGGATGTGCAAACCTCACTCTAAGCAGCTTTTAGGACACGTGTGCCCCCCACAAAATAAACCCGTACCCATTACTGTCACTCTATTCTCTCCAGTCTTCAGCAAGAGCTAATCTATTCTCTGTCTCCATAGATTTGCCTCTTCTGGACATTTCGTATAAATGGAACCATAAAATATGTGGTCCTTTGTGACTGACTTCATAGCATAAGGTTGTCAAGGTTCATCCATGTTGTAGCGTGTGTCGGTACTTCATTCCTTCTTATTAGCAAATGACAGTCTTCTGTATGGATAGATTACATTTTATCCATCCACTCATCAGTTGTTGTTTTTGTTTTGTTTGGGTTTTTTTGCTTAATTTTTGCCATGGTTGATGTTAAGCCATGAAGTTGTGGCCAGAGGTAAAAAGAATTCCCCCAGTCAGCATGTTTCTTTTTAACTACAGAGAGCACCCACATGTCCCTTACGTCACCATTTTCTCTCTTGGTGGCACTACAGGGAACCTACTTACCCTAGGGAATAACCCAGGATAGCCCCCCAAACACATTCAGTTCATAATAGAGCTCCCAAATGTTGGGCAGACCGCAGAAGGCATTAAGATATAAATCACTTCGAAAGGGAAGTAGAGATGTGAATGAGTTAAATCCGCCTCTATGGAACTAGCCTGAGAACTTGACCGCCCTTTACAACTTGGCTTTCACGAGGAAGTGAATTCTAAATAATTATCTTTAAGATGAATTTTCAGAGAGAAAAAAAAAATGTCTTATGATCTTCCTGTTCAGTGTCTGCATTTCAAAACTTCAAACAAATACATATATTCTATATTAGGTCCAAACGAAAAAACAACTCAGTAGACTTCCTCCTGTGCATTGTGGCTGTTTTCCAAAGTCAAATCTGAAAGAAGTGAATTTCTCTTATCTGGCCCCCTTTAAAATAAGCATCTTAAATAACTCTGGGTTTTCTCAGTGCCAAGTAGAAGCAGAACCTGGAAGCCTAAAATCTTTACTCGTAGTCTAATCAGCTAGGTGTCTTACTATCCCAAGATCAATGGAAGAGACACTCAGAAGGTCAAGTCTTTCAGAAGGCAAGGAAAAAGACACAGTCACGCTGGTTTCTGGTCCTTAAAGATTCTACCTCTTTCTTTTGGGGTAAAAAACTGTTTCTTGCCATTTCTTCTGAAACTCAGATCATCTGCCGGCCTTTTCCAAAATACAGAACAGTATTTGGACATTCTGAAACACCCCGGAGTGCCAGAGGTGGACCTCAGATGTGGAAACCAAGACCCAGAGAGAGGAAACGACATGGCCAAGGTCACATTTGGATTCACAGCAGAACCGGGACTAGAGCCAGTTCCTAGAATGAGAGAATTGCTACCAAGCTCTATTCGTCTGTTCCAGGAGTGTGACTACACCTGGAATCCTTTCAGCATCACAAAAAGGGCAATATAGCAAGCTTGAGCCACAGGCAGGGCGAGGGGCTGGAAAGGTGGAGGAACTGAAGTGTGACATCAGTTACAGGTATTGATTACCTGCCCAGTGCAGGGGTTGTCCTGCATGCTTTGTATATAGTATCTCACCTAATCTCAAAACCTGTGTGGTAAATAGATTTTTTACATAGATAAACTGAGACTTGAAGAAATTAAATAAATTGCCCGTGTTATACAGCTAGCTACTAGTTAGTAGATTCAGGATTTGGACCCCCAGATCCCAAGGCCCATGTCCTTTCTCAATTTATCTGCTTCTCCCAAGGGGGGCTGGAAACCATGTCAGTGGGGACATGGAGATGTTTAGCCCAGGGGAAGTGACAATGGCCTTTGCACATTTTGGAGCTGACAGAAACAAGACATGTAAGAACTGCTGGAAAGTATAGTTCATGTTGACAGGAGGAAGGACTTTCTAACAGTTTCTTTCTCTGTAGGACAGGTTGCTTTGTGAAGGTAGCAAGTTCCCTGTCCCTGGAGGCATGCAAACAGAGGCTGAAAGATCACTTGGGGAGGCCAGGGTGGAGAAAAGGCTCTAGTCTCTACTATAGGGTTAGATTAAAGGACCTCTTAGTGCCTCTTCAACTAAAAGTGCCAGATGAGCACTCTTAATGTTATTCATTGTGTATTCAATCCCTTTTCTCGACAGTGATTTTTTTAAACTCTTATTTCTCTTGATTAAGACTTTCCCCTTAAGAACTGAGCCCAGTGGGAACACTGGGTAAAACTGCACTGTCTGTGAGTCCTCTGGCCAACAGTAGTGTAGCATGTCCATAGCCCTGCTCCACAGAGCTCAGGGGTCCGTGAGGTGGTGATGAACATTCTGGGAATGAATGAACGAATGAGCACATGAATGAATGGCCAAGTGATCAAGCATGATAGGGAAATGGCCAGGCTAAACGAAAGCAACACATTTAACAGAAGATCTCTCAGGGCCTTCAATAACCAACTGTGTGCTGACTCTAATGGGGGGTGAGAGGTTATGCAAGCAAAAATTCCCAAACAGCTTGGATTACAGAACCCTTTTCCCCTCTGATAATTACCCATTAGCATCTCAAGAGGCCCCAAGGTTCCTTGGGACAGTTTGGGAAACAGAGGACTTTACGACTATGGGCGTCATAAAAACAGATTTGGGCTCAATTTTTTTTAAATATGCTTTTATTGATTTTTTTTAGGAGAGAGAGAGAGAAACATCGATGAGAGAGAAACATCAATCAGCTGTCTTCTGCACGCCCCCTACCCGGGATTGAGTTCACAACCCAGGCAGGTGCCCTGACTGGGGATCAAACCGGCGACCTCTCAGTGCATGGGGGATGCTCCACCAACTGAGCCCTACCTGCCAGGGCCCAGGTTCAGTTTTTATTTCCCCCATTCACTTCTGTGAGTTTCCGTTTTCTTATCTATGTAACAAAGACAACAGAACTATGTCTTTGGATGGTTGCAAGGATTCGTGAAGATAATGGATATAACGTGCTGAGCAGGGACCTGACACCTCCATAGGCAAGAAATATATATGGGGCTGGTATTTATTACCTCCTAGGCATTAAGTGTATTACCTCATCAGGTCATTGTGAAGATTAAATGAAGTAAGATATGAAATAATGTGTGCCAAGCACTTGGCATCTCAGGGGTGCCTTCTTAAGGCTGATTTGCCTGCCTCCCTGCCTCCTCTCTGGACGCTAGTAGCGAGCTAGTAGCAGGTTTCCTGTGCCGGGAAGGCATCAACTACTTGGAATGTGGAGCCTTTCCCATCTGCTTATGGCTGTTGGGAGAAGGTGACATTCTAAGCTTTGTCAGGCCCTTGAGTTTTTAAGTAATTGAAGTGCTAAGAGTCTGGAGTGACTCACCCCATGCCGTCTATTCTGGTCTGCTTTGCACAAAAGAAAGAAAAATCACCAGCTCTAACCACCCACTGCAAAATGTTAAAGATTAGAATAGCTGGAGAAAATACCAAAAATAATTCCCTGGGCCTGGTTTGGCTTTGCCTTACTTGGGTGGAGCTGGGAAATATCCGTGGCAGATCCTGAATCATCAGTACCGTAGCCCCCATGTATCACTGTGTCCCCGGAAGGGGTGAGAAGGGAAGGGTTAGGAGGGAGGAAGGCAGGAGAGATGCCCTGGGCAACCCAGTCTGATTTCCAGTCCACACTGGAAGCAAACAGGAAAACATGTAAAAATCCATCATCGTTGCCCTGGCTGGTGTGGCTCAGTGGTTAGAGCAACAGCCCACTTATCAAAGAGTCTTGGGTTCAATTTCCAGTCAAGGGCACATACCTGGGTTGCAGGTTTGATTCCTTCTGTTAGTCGGGGCTCATGCAAGAGGCAACCAATCTATGTGTTCCTCTCATATCGATGTTTTACACAAACCCTCCCCCCCCACCTTCCACCGCTCTCCACTTTCTCTAAAAAGCAATGGAAAAAGTATCCTCCAGTGAGGATTTTTCAAAAAGTTCATCATCGGTGACCGAACACCTACTATGTGTGAGGCCACTGCCAGCTATGGTAGAGGAAACAGTTACACCCAGAGGCAATTCTCAACTGAAAATGATAAGAACAGTAACCTAAGCTCCCACACACTAAGCATGTGTTATGTACCAGGCACAGTGCTTGGCAGTTTCTACTTGTATCTCTAATACAATTCTTCAAAGGATGTATTATTATCCACTTTTTAGGGAAGGTGAAGTGGAGACCTTTTTTTCCTTCCTTCATTCATCCAAAGGACTCTAGGCCCCCACTGTGCCAGGAGCTGGGCTGGACAGGAGAATGCACAGATGCATAGAACACATGCTCTCAGCGGAGTGTTGCAGTCAGTGACTTTCCCAAGGTCACTAGCAGGCAGTGGGAGCAAGGGTGTGAGCCCGGCTTTGCACCGCAGACCTGTGCCCGGCCTGCAGCATCAGGAGGCTGCCTCTGGACCAGGCCCCAGCCAGGCTCCCAGACTCCCAGGGATGGGATGTCCGCAAACTGCGCTCAGAGGCGGCCTTGCGGTGCAAAGAGGTGCACTGAGAGCATGGCCATGGTCTGTACCATGTCAACAGCACAGCTCATTTATTTTAAACAAAAATATGTAAAAGTGTGAGTTGCACTGTCTAGCAAATAGGACTTTGCCTTTACCATCACAGGAAATTTTGCTGCAGAAACTGCCCTATTATTCAGGACTATCACAGTGCTGGATTACCCCAGAGGGCCTCTGTGCGGGCACATGTACCTACATACCTGTCTCAAGTCCCCTCTGCCCAGATCCAGAGGACAAGCTGCTACCTAGGGCACCCTTGGCCCGAGTGTGTCGCTCTCAGCTCTGAAACAGGTATTGAGTCCCTACTATGTGCTGAGAGCTTTACCTGCATGATCTCATTTACTCCTCACAGCAAGTCTCCAAGGCGATGCTGTCATCCCGTTTACAGAAGAGAAATCTAAGGATCCAAGAGGAAGCATTCCTTCCCTTCCAGACCCAGCTATCTCTGGAGTCAGGGTCTAGGCTCTTTCCCCAACACCAAGCTATAGGTTCCAAAGTGCTCCGGGAGAGTGGCACAGCCACGGAATGTTTAAACATGTTGAGTGTGGCAGGTGAGAAAGGAAAAGCACCCAGAAGCTGGAGACTCAGGCTCAGGCCTGACTTGGCCATAACAGGCATCATGTTGCAAAACCGGCCCTCATCTATAAAATGTGTGCACTCGTGCCCGTGTGTGTGTGCGCACGCATTTCACGAACGTGAGAGTGAATCACAAATTCGTGATTCCTTTCTGCTCTGTGAGGAATGGTGACCTGCAAAAGGAAGCGCAGCTGTATCTACCTGACAGCTTCCCAGAAACCACTGTACCTTTGTAGGTTCTTGCTTTCTACTCTCCACACTCCACCTCGATCTGGGATAGCAATCAGTCAAAAGGAAACACCTCTGCACTGCAGTGCCTTTTGCTATAAGAGCAGGAGCTCTCAACCAGCAGAGCCAGCATCTTGACTTTGCCCCACACACACACCCCCCCACACACACACACCCCCCAGGTAAAGCATGTGAGTGCTGGATGAGGGCCTCCCGGAGGCCTGGGAAAGGAGCCGGACCACTCCATCTTTGCAATGGCTTGCAGATAAGATGTGGGCCTTTGGTCTGTGCATGTACCTACGTTTTCAAGAAGCTGTATATATTCCTAAAAGGTTGTGACTAAATCATATTTTGTTCAATCAAATTGCCTTTTAATTTACCCTGAAATCTGAGCCTGCAAAAATACATAAGTTAGCAATTACGAATGTGCTGACAGTCAACCCAGTTGTCCAAGCCAGAAACCTGGGAATTTCTCTCTCCCCCTAACCCTCCAAACCAATTAATTTGCAAGGGCTGTAGCTATTGATTTACCTCCTAAATCTCCCTCCCAGCTGTCCAGCTCTCTCCATCCCCACTGCCACCCGCTCATTGTTTCTCACATAAATTATTGAAGCATTCCCGGACTGCTTCTCGCTACCCCCACCCACACTCTCAGTTTGACCAGGGTGGTCTTCATTAATGTCCAATCTGGTCATGATCCTCACATCTTTAAAACCCTCCTGGCATTTCCATAACCTTCAATAAAATCCAAACCGCATAGCACGGCATCTATAGCCTTTGCAGATCCCAGCCATTCCCAAGCATGCCACCCTTAGGCCAGGCCACACTTTAGGTGGCTCCCTAAACCCAGCCATGTTCTCGATGTGTCCCCTTTAAGTCTTTGCAAACACTGCTTGGAGCATCTTTCTGTCCCTTCCTTGCCCAGCTCCTCCTCATTTGGGACATCTGCGGAAGGGCTCCTTCAACATCCCCTCCACCATGCAGCATGCAAATCGGCCCTGAACGTCTGCTTTCATGGGACCATAGTAAATGATCTGCTTCTCTCCCCTTACAGACTCCATGCCACTTACAAACTGCCTTTCACCTCAGCGTCCATAGAGCCCAGTCTGTTGGAGGAATAAATGATCACTCATAGGTCTCTTTAATGCCTGACCCTCCTGATGACTTTGTTTCCTTGGACACTGTGACATATTGACTCATAAGAGCTGGGGACAAACCACAGCTGCACCAATCAATGACCAATCAGAAGAGAAGTTCTTGTCCCTGAAATCATCGTGTGAATCAATGAGGAAATAAGGAATAATTTCTAAAACTTTAGTGTACCTTTGACTTTTATGTCATTGGGGTAAGTGCAGTAGATCTATATTCATTTGAAAGGACATTTTTACAAAATAGCTATAAAAGCCACATGCACATTTTAGAAAATACATAATCACCCATAGCTTCACAACCCAAATCCAACCACTAACGTGTTGGCTTAATTCCTCTCGGTCTTTATTCTCTATGTAGGTTTAAGGGGGTTTTTAAATATCAATTTTAGGTTATTTTCAATGTATCATTTTGCCAACCACTTTTTCTCCTTATGACATTAGCATGTTCATGGTATTACAGACGCAGCATTCGATGGCTACATAAAACTCCATGGTGTGGATGTCCCATAGATTAGTCCCTTCTACTGTTAGATGTTTACACTGATTCTACTACTTTCTTATCCTAACTAATGCTTGGACACACCTATTTCAAGACTGTGTTAGGTTCCCTGAGGCAGAATGACTGAGTCAATGGCTAGGAACATTTCTTTCTTTTTTTTTCTTTTTTCTTTTTTGCTAGAACATTTCTAAGGCACTTGATAAATGTTGCCATCTGTTGTCCAATCAGTTGCCCCAATACACACTCTCCCTGGAAGTGCATGAGAATCCCCATTTTACTGCACCTTGCCCTACATGCAATTATTACTTTAAAGCATCTATTATATTTTGACTGGCAAGAAATCATTTCACACCGTTTCGCTTTGTATCGTTTGGATGAAGAATGAGGCCCAGGGTGTTCCATATGTTTACTCACGAGATATATTTCCTCATTTGTGAATTGCAATAGAGCTTCATCTTCACTTGCTGGGAAACACCTTAGCAGACAGAGCGAGCGTGAGCCAGGCGCGCAAACTCATCCCGGGCTCCTGGCACCAGCTGTGTGGCTCCGGCGCAGGCCTGTGGCTCCCCCAGCTCCCTTGTCCTTGTCTGTGAATTTAGGATTCTAATCCCACCTTGCAAATGTGATACGGGGATGGGAGAGGGAGCAACTTTCACCCACCTGGCAGCCCCTGCCGTGCAGCAGACATGCAATTTTAGTTCCCCCTTTCTTTTCCTTCTTTTTGAGCTTTCGGTCATTGCCTCAAGGTGATCTCGTAAGCCCCTGCTACCTGGAGATCACCCGCACGAGCATCAGTTGGGCACTTGTTAGAAATGCAGATTCTTGGGCTGCACCCCAGACCTATTGCATCAGAATGTGCATTTTAACAAGGCCCCCAACTAGTTTATATGCACAGGAAAGCTTGAGGACTCCTGCTTGAGACTTTGATATTTGAGGGTGATGGGTATGTTCTCCAGGCCCGGTAACCAGCACCAACCCAGGGGTAGATTATGAGACTGGTACCTGGAAACACTAACACACACCCCATTCTTACCCAGCTTCTACCAGCCCCAGAGAACAGTGTGCGAACAGATTGCCCCCACCCTCTTTGAAGTCCCAGCAGGTTGCAATCTCCAGGAAGGCAGCCCTCAGCCAGCAGCTCAGGGGTGTGTTTTTGCCTGAGCAAGAGCTACATCACCCAGAAAAGTGAACCAGGGGTGCAGGTGAGAGGTTGTAGACTCAGCAGGATGTAGCAGCCTGACCCGTTTCAGGTTGACTTTCTTATTTGTTGCAGGGGCCTGGAGCTGCTGCAGAGGCCTCAGACAGGAGTCGGGGATGCTTAGAGCTTGGAGAGCAGGCCCTGGATGATTTAGGCTCCCCTCCTGGTGCATGCTTATGTGGGGCATGAGAGATGCAGGGGAACTTTGCTCTTAACATGGCAGAGCGCCAGCTGGTTGGGGACAGGGAGGAAAGCACGCTTTCCAGCCCACGGTCACCTGCTGCATGGGTCCAGCTCCCTCAGGAAGAATAGCAGGGGACCTCATATCTGTTATCCTGTCATGTCCTGTTATTCTCTCAGCCTGGGAGAAAGTCTGCAGGGGCAGCACCCCAGGGCCTATGCCCTAAGGTATCCTATCTCACTGAACCTCCCATCAACCCTCTGATGAGGAACCAACCCATTTTCCAGTTGAGTAAACTAAGGCTCAGGCAGATTGGCAGCTAGAACACCTGGCCTGGGGGGGGGGGGGGGGGGGACAGCGTTGCTCTGCAGCTCCAAAGAGCTCATCATTCACCGAGTTGACAGATCAGGAAACTGAAGTTGAAAATTTAAGACCCTCAAAGTCCCAAGTAAGGATGGTGATAGGCCCTGAAACAGAGCCTAGGGCTTCAGAATCCTAGTTCCTGGTTTTCAGTTAAGCCGCACGCCAGCCCACCGAGCTTTCCTCCCAGGCCTGACCTCACCACTGTCGCCAGGCCCAGCCTCCAGTGGCTAAAAGCATAGCCCCGCAGAACGCCACCACCGCTGGCAATCTAGCACGCCGACCCTGAACCGTGCCATTCCCTCTCATCGCCCAAACTGCCCCCTCCTGCCAGCCCAGCAACCTCACTCAGAGCCTTCGCGTTTGCGCGTTTCCAAAAATCGCTTCTAGTCTTTCCAATCAGGATTTTATTTTTTTCACCTTCGGTTCATAGGACCAACCTGTGCCCACTCTCTGCGAAATCCTCCCCAATTAGTATGCATCGGATTTTCTCCCTGAGGAATGGTTCCTCAGCCTCCAACTTCGAGAGGCCTCCCCAGGGAGCCCCGGGAAACTGTTTGCGGAAAAGATGAGCAGGAATAATCTGCATGGAGTCTGCTTTGGAGGCTCCTTTGGTGGGCTCCACGTTTTATCCAACTCGAGTTTACAGGATTAGTTTGCTCAGCACATGGAGATAAAAATTGCAGAGCTGGATCTGAGAAAACTTGACGTCTTCAGAAGTTGAGAGAGATGAAGTGCTTCGGCCGAGATAACATAACAAGTGGCTGGCAGAGTTGAGACAGATCCCTAGTGACGGAGCCCAGGGTGCTGTCCTGTTTTCTCAGCCGCCTCCTTCCGTTTCCTTCGGGGGTCACGGGTGCTCCTTTTCATTACAGATGGCGTTGTTTCAGAGTGAGGTCGGTGCGGCTGAAAGGGGTGGGATGACAGGAAGGGAAGGCCACCTGGAGACCCAGCCTCATCTCATTCGTTTCCTGCCTTGGCGTCTCGACTCTGCTCTCTTCCTCCTGCTTTGGGAAGTGTGTGACTTTCCTACTGAAGCTGTAACCGATGACCACAAACGGTGGCTTGAAACAACAGAATATATTTTCTCAGAGTTCTGGAAGCCAGAAGTTCAAAATGAGCCTTAGAGAGCTAAAATCAAGGTGTCAGCAGGGCTGGTGCCTTCTGGAAGCTCCAGGGGGGAATTCATTCTGCGCCTCTTCCAGCTTCCGGTGGCATTCCCTGGCTTGTGGCCACACAACTGCAATCTCGGCCTCCCTCGTCAATCACATTGCCCTCGTTGCTTCTGTAGTCAGATCTCCCTCTGCTTTCCTCTCCTAAGGACCCTTGTGATTACATTGGGCCCATGATAATCTCCCCATCTCAAGAACCTTAACTTAATCACACCTGCCAAGTTCTTCTTGCCAGGTAAGGTAATAGTCACAGGTTCCAGGGAGTCGGATGCAGATATTGATGGGGATCTTTATTTGGCTGACCACAGGGAGTCACAAGATATAGTTAAAAGAGTAAGCGCCTTAGAGACAAGCATGGGTCTACCTCCTAGCTCTGGTGCTTGCTTCCTGCAAGACCTTGTGCACATTTTTCAGCCTTCTTAGGACTCGTTTCCTTTCCTGCAAGATGGAAGTTGAATTATCTCCCCTTTGAGGCTGTCTTGAGAATCAAGTACCATTCTCACTGAACCCCCACCATCATAGAGGGTGCACTGCGGGTGTTTGATACAGGCAGCCAGGGGTGCTGAGGGCTCTGGAACTCTGCTCCTTTACTCACAGGAGGGTCTGCTGGTCTGGCACAGCCTCGCTGGTTCTGCAGAGTCAGCAAATGCTCTAAGGAGGCAAGAGCCAGCTGATCGTACAAACAGATTGGACCTCCATTATCCTCGAAATTAAGTTTGCACCAGGTCCATTTGGATTAGCTAGTAATGGAAGAGGCAAAGCGCTGATCTATGGCAAGAGAATTCTGAATAAATGAGTTTGAGATAATGTAATATCCGTAATAGATGGAAGGGGCTGTGTGCTTGGCCTGCTTCCCCGCTGAGAAACTACAGCAGGTCAGAGCCTCACTTTGATTTTTTTTTTTTTTTTTTCATATAAAGAGATGTTTGCTTCTCTTTAGATGGGGCATTCCCACTTGGCAGGGAAAAAGAAACAAGAAAGAAAAAGCAGTCACTTCTGGTTTTCTGAACTACAGATCTGAATTTCCAGCCATTAGCGTCACCTTCCTGGAGCCCTCACTTTCATCAGCAGCCTTACCAACCTGTTTTTTTATGAGACCTTGGAGGTAATGTCCCTCCACTCCTCAATATGTGCTGGTAAATGTTTAAACAGTGGTCTCAGGCCCAGCTGGGCATGGCTCAGCAGTTGAGCATTGACCTGGGATCCAGGAGATTGAGGTTCGGCTCCTGGTCAGGGCACATGCCCAGGTTGCAGGCTTGATCCCCGGTCCAGGGCATACAGGAGGCAGCCAATCAATGATGACTCTCTTATCATTGATGTTTCTATCTCTCTCTCTCCCTCTAGCTTCCTCTCTCCAAAATCAATAAAGATATAGTTAGAAAAGAAAAAAAAAAGTGGTTTCAGGGTGGGGGAGCGTCATGATTGCCCATTTCCATGGTGTAAATATTCCCACCGTGGCAGATTTCAAGCTACCAACCTGACCTCGCTGAACACTAAGTTGGGCAGGATGGGCAGTGGACTGATGAGCTGATGCAGGCTGGTTCCAGCACTCACTGCATCACCTGCACCCGCAACCCTCTGACATCACCCTTCACACACCCCTCGCCCCATGGAAGGGGCAGGCACACCTGTGCATTTGCACACTTTATCCTACAGCCCTGGAAGCTTCCTATCTCCCTTCAATCAAAGTTATATTTGTTCCTCAAGCCTGGACACATTAAGTCCTTCAAGTGAGTTAATCCTCCCTCTCTCTGCTTCCCCACAGGATACTTCTTATACCTTTATTTGGCATTTCTTTCATCCTGCCTTGTAGTATACAGCTAAGCCTCTTTCCCGGTCACCTGGCTTTGGAAAGACAGTGGCCTTAGTCGAATCCCCTTAAGTAGCTCTGTGACTCAAAGCACATGAGATTCTCAACTGTGACACAAAGCTACCAACCCACACCCCGTTTTCTGTTGAGGGCTTACTGTGAGGATATATACAGAGTGCACACAGTAGGTGCTCAATAATTGGGGAGGCCTTTCCTTGGAGGGCAGGCCCAAGTCTCATTCTCCTTCAATTACCCCCACATTCCTGGTACTCGGAAGGCTCTCACTCAGCTGAGACTTGTTGAAATGAGATGAAATCTCCAAATATGTGCAATGCAAATAGAGATGAGGGGGGATCACACCCTCAAAGGTCTGCGGTTGGCCTCCAATCTCATCCATATGGAATGAGGCTTTAAGGCCTGAGCTATCCTAGCTCAGCCCAGGTTGGGGAGGGCGTGTGGAAACAAGTGCAGGTGGAGAGTTTTCGTGGTGGCCCAATCTCGCAAGCATCAGAGATAACTCATAAATGTCAGAAGTGATGCACACAATTTAGAAGGCAGAGAGGAATCTGCAGAGATGGAGATATTTACCGGACCACGCTGGGGGGGCAGGCTCAGCCTCCGATGCCGCTCATATTTTCATTAGCAGAGGCTCAGTGAGCTTGAGCAGCTTAAAGTCTGATAGAAGCCTCCCATTTTCTTATTTGCGATCTGCATGCAGTTGCTTCATTATACAGTGTAATGTTCCCTGATGGATGTTTGCTCCCTCGGTGTCTGTGAGATGGGGAAACATGGGGGGCCCAGGGAAAGTAGCAGCTCCTCAACTCCCTCCGTCGGAGCCTCTTACGTTGGATCCCGAAGGGTGTGAATGACCCCCGCCCCACATAGATGGGGGCATCTGTTGCATACATTCCCGTGTTCTGCCTCCTCCTTTCCCTTGTCACTTGAGGGTTAAGGTTAGATGTTTCTGGATTCTGTGCACAAGGCTGGGACAGATCCATGGGAGCTGCTGCCTATTTGGAGATAGTTTATGGGGAGCCAGATGGAATAACTCTGCCCAAGGCTGCTCTGACCGGTCAGTGAGGCTGGCAGACGACACAATGTCAGGGAGACAGGAGTGAGGAGCTGCTGCGGTCGGGTGACTCAGCAAGCTCAGTCCAAGAACTCTGGCTGGATTCAGGCATTCATTCATTCTCTTAGTCATGCATGTATTCATTCTTTCTTCCAACAAATTTCTATGAGGCGTTTAACGTGGGCCAGACACTGACAACACAGTCATCGGCAAAATAGACATAGTACCGGCTCTCCGAGAACTCAGGGCAGTGGCTCTTAAATGCGGGCAGTTTTGTGCCCAGGGAACAGTCTGGAAACATTTTTGGTTGTCATAACTCAGGGGAGCTTCTGGTATGTAGCGGACAGAGGCCAGGGATGCTGCAGAACACCCTAAAATGCACAGGGCATGCCCATCTGCAAAGAATGATCCAACTCTAAATGTCAGTGGTGCCGAGGCTGAAAATCCATGGTCTAGCAGCTTTAGGGGGAAACATTCCTTTTTATGTGACATGTTTTTAAGGGCAACTAATTTGTATGGCTGACCTATATATTTGCTCATAAACCGGCAAAAGATAAAACTGGGACAATTTCTAAATAAAGTTTGAAATATCACAGCAACAAGAATAATACCCTCTGTCTATGCAACGTGGTAGGAGACCAAGCTGCATGGTCAGAAGGTCTGTGTCAGGCGTGCAAGTGACCCGTAGAGGATGCCTACAGGACCGGGGTGGTCCAGAGCACGGGCTTTGTGATCAGGACCCCAGGTTCGGGGTCTGACTCTCCTGCCCCCACCTGAGTGATGCTGAGCCATTCACATCACCCTCCCCCTCTCCTATGGTCCTTTAAAAGCAGCTGGTTGGTCCAAATAAGTATCCACCAAGGCATTAAAAAGCAGGCAGAGATGCTGGCCCTTACACTGCGGCATCCTTGCAGACCTCTGCCACCGCCGTCTTCTCATTAACCTATCACTCATTCTTTCATTCACTCATTAACCAATATTCACAGGCCACCTACTATGCACCAGGCCCTGTTACAAGGCTGAGGCTGCGTCAGGGAACAAAACAAAGAAGATCTCTCATAGAGCCTGCATTGTATAGAGAGAACAAGCTGGTAATAATAACAATAATATATTCCAGATACAGATTTTATGATGGAAATAGAATGAGATGATACGACAAGGAGTGACTACGTTGGTTGGTCTCTCTAAGGAGGTCACTTTCCAGTTGACGCCCAAAGGAAAAGACAAGGGGAGTCAGGCAGAGCTCTGCGGGAATAGTCCTTCCAGGCAAAGTGCCAGCGTGAATGCAGGTGCCCAGGGGAGGGAGGAGCTCCACGTGTCCAAGGATCAGGAGACGTAAGGCTGGAGCCCGCGAGTGAGGGCAAAGGGGGCTGGGATAGGTTGGAGAGGGTGCAAGGTGTGAGTAAAGAGTTTGGACTTTGTTCCACAAGAACTGGGCAGCCAAGGGTGGGACCTAAGCAAGGGGGTCCTGTGTTCTTCGTAGACCGATTGCCCAGCGTGAAGTCACCTGCCTGACCTTAACTTCAGCCCGAGATTTCTAGCATGTTTTCTCTGCTCTTCACACCAGTCCAGCTGGCAGAATGCAGCCCTCCCAAGCCCAGCTCAGTCTCCAGGAAACAAACCCATCAAGGCCCAGTGACCCCATTCCCTCAACCTTCCCAGTCCAGGGTCAGAGATGGGACACATTCTCTCATCCATCCACTCACTCCATAGCCGTTACTTAACCCTGTCTCCGTGTGGTTCCCCTAGAAGCAGACCGTTAATAAAGGACGTGTAGCTTATTGGGGAGATGATCTCAGGAAACACTAATAGGGAAATAGTGAGACAGGGAAGGAAAGTAGCCAAAACCAATGCATTATATATAAGCAAGTTAGACCTCCCCCAGGGGCTCTGGGAGCCAGAGGGGACACGCACCTGAAAGTTCTCTCACCTGAAGGGTCAGGGAGTGGGGGTATTTAGGTACCAATTCCTGACAGTCTGGTAAGAGTAGCTCCCAGGGAGCCTTAACTTTTCGGGTACTTTTGGCCTGCCCGGTATGTGGGCAAGGAGGGCTCTTGCAGTCAGAGAAAGGCCTCGGGCAAAAACAAAACAAAACAACAAAGATGCTGGTAGTTGAAATTTGGGCTACCCCAGACTAAAATCGTTAAGTCCACGGGGATAGGAGAGGGCGTCAAAAGCGTGTGCTACGATCAGGTGTGTGTTTTTTTAGCACTTAATTTTATTTATTTATTTCTATTTTATTTTGCTGAGAACACCTACCATGAGAGGCTCGTGACAGTACAGCACCCCTGACTGTGGGTGCGTGTGGTACAGATTAGAACTCGCGCATCTTGCGCTTGCTGCCCTTTGGTGAGTGGCTCCCCATTTCCCCTCCCCCCAGGCCCTGGCAACCTCCATTCCACGATTTGAATCTCCGAGTTTGACTGTTTTATCATGATGTCCTCGAGGGTCGCCCGCGTGGTCGCGCGTTGCAGAACGCCCTTCTTTTCAAAGGCTGAAGAGCCTTGCGCTGTGTGCAAACCACGTTTCGCTTCTCCAGTCACCTGCGCAGGGACCCTTCGGTTGTTACATCTTGGCTCTTCTGAGCAATGCTGCAGTGAACATGGGAGTGCAAATACCTGTTTAAGATCCTGATTGCAACTCTTTTGGATGCATTCCCAGAAGTGGGATTGCTGGATCAGGTGGCAGTTCCATTTGTAATGTTTTGAGGCACCTCCATACCGGTTCCCATAGTGGCTGCACCGCTTTACCTTCCCACCAGCAGTGCACAAGTGCTCCCGCTCCTCCACATCCTTTCCAATACCTCTCTCTCTCTCTGTGTCCCTCCCTCCCTCTTGCTCTCTGATAATAGCCATCTTGACAAGTGTGAGGTGTTATTTCATTGTGGTTTTGATTTGCATTTCCCTGATGATTAGTGATGTTGGGCATTAGTTCATATGCCTGCTGGCGATTTTCATGTCTTTGGAGAAATATCTACCCAAGTCCTTAGCCCATTTCGTAATTGGGTTATTAGTTTTTCTGCTATCGAGTGTTGGAGTTGGCTCTTACTGCCAGACGCTGTGCTTGGTGCCGAGGATATGTGGGTGAAGGTGCTTTGGTTCCTCCTCTCCAGGAGCTGCCACTCCGGCCCAGCATCCTTTCTCATTATAAAATAAAGTCTAATAAGTTCTACCGCACAGGGATGTTTCAAAGATTCGCTGACATGTCACATATGAAAACCTCGTGCGGATGAATTGTGGGCACAGACTTTAGATATTATTATCACCCCTCAGCAAGTCACTCTCTGTAACCTTAGATTCCTCCATCTGGCAAATGAGAGTAAGAGTGTTGGCTCTGCCGACTTCAGACAGCCATCATATGCTTCCAGGGAAGTAACGAATGAGAAGGCACTAGAACGCTATCGAAATGTGAGCCACCGCTCACCCCCTGCACCCACCCTCTTTGCACTAAAGGAAACAGTTAAGGACAGGGAGCTCGTGTGGTCCGCCTTTGCGAGCCTCCCCTCAGACCAGGTAGAGTGCCTGGCACATGGTCAGTGCGCAGTAAATCCTGGTTGGGTTGTCAGATGCCACATCAGTTGTCACTGTGAAGTGGACAGGGAAGGAATTACTAAACCCAGCTTACAGATGAGGAAACTGAGGCTCAGAGAGGAGGTAAGAGTCATGCTGCTAGGTGGGGGCAGAGGCAAGACTAGGATCCCTGATGTCTTGCTTTTGATCCAGTGGGCCCGTCACTACCACCCATTAGAATGACTGTTTGGGGGATACACCCCCCAAAAATAAATGTTGATGTTTCCTGGGAGCTCTCTGGCAATACCGACCTCTGATAACTTATCCAAGGTCAGTCTGAAAGCACCTTCTCCAACCTGGAGGTATATGCATCTCCTTGGATTTGCACCCAGGACCCAGTTTATTTGCATCCCCTCAGATTCTCACCTCCACCCATTGGAGAGGCCAGAACCCATGGAAGGATGTTCTGCCTTGACTGAGACACACAATGGAGGGGTTTTCAAGGGATAGAAAGTAGAAAACAACACTCCCTCCCCCCTCCAAGAAGAGTCAACAGGCAGACCCACTGAGTCTGAGATATCTCTATCATAAGACACCAGTGAGAAATCCCTTCCTGGGGTAGCTCTGGATGGCTGCCAGACCTGGGTTCAAATCCCGGGGCCTCCATTAGGCAGAAGGCTTCACTCTTCTCAATCATAGTTCCTTCCACAGCACAACAGAAATACCATTCACCTCATAGGATTTCATGAAGATTAAGAAAGATCATGAACGCAGAGCAGCTAGCATGGAGCTTGGCACATAGTAGGTATTCAACAAATGGTGGTGTTCCCTCTCCTCTCCTTCCCCACCAATCCCAGAACTAATTACAATTGGGCTGCTGGTGCCTCCACCTCCTCACAGGTCGTGGGAATTTACGAGCCAATACCAAGCAAGCAATTCTGTTTCCTGGGAAGTATGGCACTGCTGTTTTGGAAGGGAAAAATATATATATTAAAATGTAGCTCTCTTCCTGTCATCCAGGTTTGAGTCTCCAGGAGGCCTCCTGTGGCCATCCTGCATTTTTATCACCCTGGTGGGTTTCATGACAGGCCCTGATTTCCTGGAATCTCATCTACTATCCTGACCCTGAGAGCATTTGATTCAAAACATCAATCAGAGTTTAGTGCTGAGCTCCCTGTTTACAAGTAACTGCAGACACTCTTGTTGCCAAATATGAACTGTGGTCTCAGAATGGGGTATTAGGGAGTCCCACATGGCCCAGAAAGGAATGGATGTTGTCAGCCCAATCTAACTGTCTCCTTCTGCCATTGCCCTGGGAACGCTATGTGAGAGACATCACAGACTGCATGGTCCCAGCCCTGTGGCATGCTGGGAGATAAGAAATGATGTCAGTATCACCAGGCCAGGATGGGGGTGTCAGGACCCAACGGGGATTGCCGGGCCAGCCCCCTCCAGGAAGCGGCCAGTTGTACAAATTACCAGGTCCCAGGGACGTCCACAAATTCTAGTCATGGTTTCCCAAAATATGTTCAGGTTGTTATAGATGTTATACCTACACCAAAAATATATGTGCTCGGGAGTCACGTACGCTTCAAAATGCTAGATTATGATATGGCAAACACTTCTGTTTACTACAGTACTTATCAGAACCTTTAATAAGTGAACGTGCTTGTCGATGTCCAAGAGAGGAATATAAAACACAGGGCTTTGTCAACCTTTAGAAATTACAAACCTTTGTTTTGTTTCTTTAATCTCCAAAAAGAGCATCTGATCGGACCTGTGTTTCCCAGAACATATTTCCAAGGCCATGAGGCAGAAGCTTGTACTTTGTGCTGTTCTCAGTATTAAGGGATGCAGGGGATTCTGAGGACCAGGCATTGAGGGAAGGCTGAGGGGGACCTGTTACAGGACGAGGGCTGAGTAAGCATCTGTTCTGCAGACCCAGGCTCCATTTCCATCACAGGTTCCAGTGGATCACCACTGACCAAGGGTGGGGAGAGAAAGCTGCAGACCCCACAGGGCAAGGATTACAAGAGAGGCTACTGGAGTGATCGGTGGGGACAGAGGCTCTGAATCAGTGAGGACACTTTTGTTTGCAAGTGAGAAAACCCCAGTGAAATGCTGTTAAGTGAACTGGAGAGCTTACTGGTCCAGGCAAGCTGTATGGGAACGCTATGGGGTCCGGTGCTGTCGCTGGGACAAGGTTTGTTTCTGTCCATTCTGACTGTGCTTACTCTGCGTTGGCTTCATTCTGGGCCAGACTGTCTCTTCACGGTGGCCGTGAAGTTCCCAGTTCCCCACCCTTCCAGCTTCATGTCCAATGGAAATGAAAGGCCACTTCTCCAATAGGGCGCACATGGACACACACAGGAACTGAGTTTTATTGGCTATAATTACCCTGACTTGGATCACATGCTCACCTCTGGTCCAGCTGTGCAGAAGGATGGAATTCACTGGGTGGCTCGGCCTCAGCCATGGGTGCCACCCACGGAGTCTGGGGACAGTCCACTTCAGCTGAAGCACATGGGATGGGTGGAAGAGGTGATTCCCCAATGGAGAAAAGTCCCCTTGGACTAGTTACCGAGAGGGTGAATGGGTGTCGGACAGTAGACACAATAAATGACACACCGGCTGTCTTCCTGGTGACCTCCAGGGGCCGCAGCAGCCGACCTTCACCTCCTACCCAGATGAAGGCTCCTCTTACTGCGCCAGGCTGGCCTCTCACTGACTTAGGGGCTGGACAAGGGCTGAGCCTGCAGGTAACAAGAACACAGTGACTAGAGCTACACAAGGGAAGGGGCGGCAGGGGCTCCCAAGAGAGAGGTGACAGGTTAAGTTCTGAAAGATTTGACATTTCAGGAAATGAAAGGCCAGACAGTCACCAGACTGAAGAGAATGGGACTGAGCGCATGTCCTTCTGTCAAAGCCCATCTCCCTGAGGCAAGGGGACCTATGTCCTGGGCACCACCACCACCCCCCGCCCAGGTGTGACCAATAGAAAATAGATACAGAGACCACAACCCAATGCCAACCAAATATTCATTTGATTCAAGGTCAGGTGTGTGCTTAATGCCTCTCAAAATGCAGGGTTCTCAGACAGCGAACTGGAGAGCATGGCTTCCCTGAGGCTGAAGCAGGGGTCTCATAACCCTCACTCCTAACTTAGACCTTGGAACCTGCCAAGGCCAGTCAAGCAGATGGTGAAAACCAGCCCAGCCGGTCACTGGCCCCACCCCACACCCCCAGAGAGAGTGACAAGCCACCCCAGCCTGCATGCCATCCGCAGGTGCTCAGCCACATGAGCAGGGAGCGGAGGAGTTAGTCCCCAGGTATGTCCTGTGGACTCCTGAGGTCCATTACTACCCCTCTTAGTAAAGGGGCCACTGAAGGTCAGCTCCCACCGCAGTCAGATGAGCTGCTCTCTCCAACTGGGTGGAATTAAAAGGGGCTCATCCTCAGTGTTCCCCAAGAGGGCAGAGTGTATGGAAGCTCCTTCCTCTGTGACGAGTAGGGATGTGCAGAGAGAAGGAGACAGTTTCTTTGCATCATTTACACAGGTCTAGTTTCCTCTCATGTGGCTCCAGTCTGTCCACTGGCCTGTGGCCTAGACCTTGGGGCCTGGCAGGATCAGAGGAGTTGTTTCCCAGAACAACCAAAGAACTATGATTTGAACAGGCATGTGAACACACACACAGACACACATATATCCACAAATGTATTTATCACTGCATGCCAAACACTGAGCTAAGCCTGGGGGCCATAAAAATCCACTGGACGTGGTCCCTGCCCTCACGGTGCTTCCAGCTTAGAGCAGGAGGCAGGCCTGGAAACCGTTGATTCTGACGCAGTGGGATCAATGTGCTGGGGAGCTCCGGGTAAGGAAGGGGCTGTGGCTGCACACAGAGAGGGGGCCTGTGCCTCCGTGGTTGAGCCAGAGAAGTATCTCAGAAAGGAGCAAAGACAGGTGCCCAGCCTTGGACCGGGCACCACACCTCTGGACCAGACAGTTCCCATCCAGGTGTTCTCTCCTGTTCTCTGAGCTCTGCTGAGGATGTCCTCTCCCTCCATCCCGGCCAGGGCTCATCTTCTCTCCTGTGGCATCAGTGCAGAGCCGCTCCACTGTCAGAAAGTGCTCCCCTAAGCCCTCTGGCCTTTGCTTTCGCTAACAGCTCTCTTTCCTGCCTGGTTCTTTGGCCAAAAGAAGCCAGTGTGTTCTCTGGTTTAATCGCTGAAGGTTCCAAGCTCATCGGAGCAGGCACCCTGTGCCATCCTTTCTCATGGAGTTGTAGGGCTATTCTTGGCTTTTCTTTCCTCTCTGACTTTTGAAGTGCTAATCCTCCTGGGGAAGCCTCAGGGAGCAAGCCCCAAACGCAAGGGTTGTGCTAAATAAAAGTGAAAGGAGAAATTTAAATAACTCCATTACTTAGGAAGATTGCAAGGGAGCCACAATCATTTCTTGCAGTCACATTTTCTTTCCGTAGAAATGCATATCTAATTTTTCCTAATATATAAGTTAATGGATGAATGGGTGCACAGTTCGCTTTACGATTCGTGTCTAGGCTAGCTGCCAAGTTCAGCTGGAGCCCTGCTGCCCCTCTTAGTGGTACCCCAAAGGCGGGCACTGACCTCCTAGCCACACCCTGACCACCCAGCTGGGGAAAACACTCTCTCCTAGTGGGTGAGGTATCCGGGCCTGCGCTTGGTGCTCTCCACCTCACAGTTTCTTCCTGCTCTCAAATCCAATTCCAAATATTCCCCAGAGAGAAAACCACCCCTGCTTTCAGCAGCCCAGTGACCCCAGACAGCCCAGTTATCTCCCTCCAAAGCTCACTGCACAGAGGAATCCACAGCTGTCCCTGTGCGGAGTCAAGCCGTGCTTTGCTATTGCAGATGTGCCCTAAACTGCTCCCCCCTCACGATGGAATCGCCCCTGCTGGTTCTGCAGCACTGGAGGGCTGCTGGAGGGCTTCTCCCTGAAGAATTTCATTCATTCATTCGTTCATTCATTCATTCATTCACTCATTCTACCAACTAATGTTTAGTGGACACCTTCTAAGGGCGAAGCACTGCTATAGGCCCAGTGGACACATTCATTAACAAAACAGACCAAAATTTTTGATAAGGTGGCCTGAGGTGATGTGAGACCTGGAGGACGTTAGGAGGCTAGTAGCCCTATGGACCTGGGGAGGAGCACTCCAGGCAGAGAGAACAGCCAGGGCAGGGGCCTTGAGATGGGCACTTGCCCGGGGTGTCCGGAGAACAGAGATGAGCGGGGCAGGTTGCAGGGCCCACATGGCGTAGGGCCTTATAAGGAGTTTGGCATCCACTCTGAATGTGATGGGGAGCCTTTGAAACGTTTTGAGCAGAAGAGCGAGATAATTTCACAGGATCACCCTGAGTGCTGCTCTGGGAATACACGGAAGGGGGGAGAGTGGACACAGCCAGGGCTGTGCGGTAATCCAGGTGAGACCCTTAGACCTCAGGGGTGGGGCTGCGAGGAGTCAGATTCTGAATCCCTTCTGAAGGTGAAGCAACGGAATCCCTGTCAGACAGGTATGTGGTATAAGAGAAGGAACCAGGGGTGACACTGGAGCTTTTGTTCCGAGCAATGGAAAGACAGGCTTTCCATTAGGAGCCGAGCTCTGGGCAAGCTTGGACTCCAAAATCTTTGTACGTGGGCAGCTGAGTGTATGTGTGTGGAGGTTAACGGAGTGGACTGGGCCAGGTTCATTTGTGAGTCCGCAGCATGTAGATAGTTTTTAAATCTCAGACTGGATAAGATTCCCTAGCGATAGAAAGCTGGGTCAAAAAAAACTCAGTTGTTGCCTCCATGCCAGGCACTGCAATGGCTGCTTGACATACAGCAACGAGCTGGTGGTGGGAAGCTCAGGGGTTAGAGGGAGGGGTGACCCTGCATGAGGTGGTGATGTCAGGGAAGGTCTAAAGGGGAGAACCCTGAGCTCCCCATAAAGGTAAAAGGAGTCATTCAGCAGAGATGGCGGGAAGGCTCTCCAGGAAGAGGGAACAGCATGTGCAAAGGCAGGAAATCGGCACAGAGCATGGGCTGGAACAGGAGGTGCCTGTGGAAGAGTGAGGGGGTGGGGAGGCTAGAGGAGGTGAAGAGATGGAGGCAGGCCTCCGTGCAATGCTGGGGAGTGTGGACTTCGTCCTGAGATAAACAGGAAAGGGCCACTGAGAGACTGTACTCATGAGAATGGCATGGTCAAGTTCCCTTTATTAACAGTCAGAATCTGAGACATGTGATATGTATCCAGGTTGGTGATGGTGCTCAAGGTATTTATGTGAAGTAAGGGAGAGGAGACATCAGTTTCTGAGCCCGCTGCTTCGTTGGTGGCCCAGTAACTGGCCTGAAGCTAGAGGTGTGCTTTCCACATCAGGGCCACATTCAGGGTCAAGGCAAGGGGGAGGGAGCTCAATTCTGCTACATTACTATATGTCCTTCATCTTTTAACAACCAAACCATCACATGAGAGGGGTGTGAGTGTCTCTGCTTTCTACAGTAGACAATGAAGTCTCAGAGAGAGATTTATGTATTGAGTCAAAAGTCACTCAGTGCAAATATGGGGAGCCGGGATTTGAACCCTAGTCTGTGGGTGCTTCCTCTGATGAAGCATTTTCTAGTGAACATTTCCACCTGCCAAGAACACACCATTTGCCGGGCATCTGATGATTAAACAAGTTGGCTTAGTGGTTCTCATGCCTTATCCGCCGTTGTTCTTGCTTTGACATACTGTGGATAGAATTTAAATATTGTCTTTCAGATCAATGCTCTTTTTATTAGCAGGAAGCATTTAGAATGAGCCATTACACCATCATGGGGGCTTTTATTATTGGTCCTTAATAAATATTTGATGCTCAAAATGATTATGAGCCCACAGTGTGGGGTTGGTCCCACCCGCTCCCTCCTCTAACTCCCTCTGCCATAAAATTAACTGAGGTATAAGTTAACAGACGTATCATTTATCCTACTTTCAACTGGCATGATGTTGGAAAAATAAAATAAGCATATCGGAGGAAGTACAGAAGGCTTGTTAATGACAGCAAAGCTAAACTGAAAGAGCAATCCTTCCCACTGGCTTGTTCTCATGAGCAGGGTCAGTTAATGGCACGGTCAAGGCCTGAGACCTGAATTCAGACTATTTATTTGCTCTTTAGAAGGGTGACTGTGCATCTTAGCTGCCCATGCATCTTCCCCAGCTGGGGTGGTGACATTTAAGGAGGCCTTTATGTGCCATTTCAGTTTTGCCCCAAACAGCTTGGTGCACATGTCTTGTGTGCTGGCTTTGGCCATGCAGATGATGTGCCCTTTGTCCCCAAGGGTGGGACGATTCCAGGAGAGACAGAGGAGTCTTCTTCAGGTGGCAGGGGCTGCCCAAGCTGAAGGTGACCACAAGAGCTAACTATGCAGCCAGTGTTGTGGTAGGGCTACCATGTGCCAGGTGGCAGGACGGGGGTACACAGTGAAGCCATTACAGTGGAAGACCAAGAAGTCTGCAGGGCATGGTGGGGGGAGGGTAGGACCCCAGCCCGGGTGGCAAAATAAGAACAGCTAACATTCTACTGAGTGCTCACTGTGCTTTGGCTGTAGGACTAGTTTCCATGTGTCGCCTCATTGGCCCAGACGACAGCTCTGTAAGCTTAGTTCTAACATTATTTCTAGTTTATTGATGAGGAAACCCAGTACCAAGAGGTTAAGCCGTGTCCCCAGGGTCTAGGCTCCTTGTTAACGTTTGTGGCACTTAAGACAAGAGAAACGATGGAGGCCCATAGACCACATGTCTAACTATTAGAAAGCATGAATCCAGCCAACAAATTGTTAAATAAAAAAAATGTTCTGTCATCCTATTTGACAACTCTACCTGTGTAATGACTGGAAAGCCCAATATGAATTCAGAATCCTCACACTCCTTGGAGTCCCAGACCAGAACCAGTGGCCCAGGGAGAGTGATCCCTGGCCCACAGCTCACCTCCATTCCTTCCCTGCCCCCGCAGCTCTATCTTAAACTGTGAGGAACTTTTCCCACATGCATGGGACACCCAAGCTTACACATACAAGGTCGTATGGGGGTGTGCACACCAGCGCCATGCCCACCCTAGGGAGGATGGGCCCACGGTGAGGCCCTCCCGGGTCCTGGAAGCTGACTTGGAGTCAACCAGGCAGAGGGTTCCATGGCTCCAGGGACCCAGAGTGTGGTCTAGAAGGAGAAACGCGGTTTCCAGGTGGGCATGTCCTCTTGGCCCCTGTAGGGAAGGACACAGTGGAAAGGGACCAGAGGAGCACCTTCTAAGTACAGGCCCAGTGGCGAGCTGATGCTCGAAGCCAGGCTGTCTGTCTGCAGGGTCCAGATGCTGAACCCCAAGCTATAGTCTTTCTCAACAACAGAACATAAAATCAGGTGGTGGACATAGATTTCCAGAGCCCCACAGGTTGGAGCAGGGAGGGAGGGAAGTATTTCAAAGAGCATCCAGTCCATCCCCTGCCCACTCACGCTTTCACTCCCCCCACCCATTAGATAAGTAAGGAAACAGGCTCAAAAAGGGTAAGTGACTTTCTCAAGAGGACAGACAAAAAGCCAGGCTGTGCCTTTCTCCACCTTCCCTCTTCCTACCCCACCTGCCAGCTTTCTAGAGAGGACTTGGATGTGTGTCCTTGCAGGAGACAGTTCCCTCCATGCGACTTAGAGTATGCGTCCTAACGCTGAGGCAGAGGTTCCCACCCCCATCTGTGTGTCATGCTCCCAGGAGCCTGGGTGATGTCAGTGCAGTGCATTCCAATGAGCCTTCTGAATCATATTTGTTGTCTTAAAATATGTATATCCAACCACTTCCACCCACTAGAATAGAATTTTAACCACTTCCACTGTTCCTCCCTGTCTCAAACCCGAAGGAACACTCTTGTCACATCAGTAGTTCATGACATCAGGCACTGCCACCAAGCTCCAAGGTGTTTCCTAATCAGACCCAGGGCACTGAGGCCCTCGTTCTTGGAGCTTATTGCTTCTGACAATGGTACATCGCTTTCACCAAGAAAAGCCATTTGCAATTGTATTTCTACTCCTCAGTTTGCTCCACACACCTCCTAGGCTTGTGGGCTGCTCAGCAGATAGCTGCAGGGACACCTCACAGGGAACCCTGCACATTTTACCCTTCCTGGTGGATTGAGAAGGCTGGAGCATCTTTTGCTGCGGGTTATGATGACTTTTTTCTTCCATGAGTGTTAACAGTCACCATCCTCTCGTGTACTTTCAAGCCACAGACAGCATAGTACAGTGGAAAAAGCACAGTTTGAAAGTCAGGATCTGTGTCTAAGAGCTGTGTGACCTGGATTCCGTGGCCAGTTTCCCCATTTGTAAAGTGGGAATGACAGAGGAATCGCGGTGAAGATGAAATGAGCTGCTCACCTGCTCGTGGCTTTCACGGAGCACCCACTCTGTGCCCCGCTGCTGTCTTACTCCCTTTGGTGTATGTAAGCAACCAGCAGGGTGTCTGCACATGGCACGCAGAGCATGACATAAGGCAGGGCATGTGTAAGTGCTGCTATTTACAAAGGAGGCCACTGACCGCCTAGGCTCAGCCAGCAGGTGAGCCGTGCTGCCTGGACCTACACCTGGGAGGCTTGGCCACAGTTTCAGGAGTCTCTTCATTCATCCTCAGAGAACCCAGGCGTTCCTGCGCCAGGAAAGCAGCCTGGCTGATAAGGTGTGTGGGCAGGTGACAACCTGAGTTATGGGAGCCTGAAATTGGACAGTTGAGAATCCATGCCAGGACACCCCCAATGCCCCAGATGATGCCAGGACAGCCTCCACCTCTCCAACACGTTGCTTCATCTCATGGATTATAATATGTGTTTAAGTGCCAGGTCCAGTAAGATTTTGGCAGGACTCATATCAAAAGCCTCCCTCTTGGCCCTCATCCCTTCCAGACCATTAATCTCAGAGTCCCCTCACTGTGTCCCAGGAAGGTGAGGAGGTGAGGGCGGCCACCCTTGAGGTGTAGTTCAGGGTCAGACACCTAGACCAGAGCTATGAGCCTCCTTCCTAGGTGTATGACCTTGGGCAAGTCATTTGACTTTCTGATCATCAATTTCCCTTTCTGTACAATAAAGATGATATGTGTTTTCTAGACCAAAATAATATCTCTTAATTATTGGGTTTTTAAGTCTACCTCCGATGATAACCTACTAACTCCCTGAAGACGGCGTTTATTCATTAATGTAAAAAAGTTGATGACCAGTGGCCATTTAATATGTGGATTGGAAACACTATAAAACTGTAAGATATCAAGCCAACCATCATGATCATCACTCATAATAGTCATAGTGCAATGAAGTCATTGGCTTTTCCATCCATACTCCACCTGAGTCCAGACAATGACCCTCTTCTGTGCAATTATCTCATTTTACAATAAGAGTGAGTCATGGGATTATTCCAAGGCCGTGCAGGGCTGAGCGATGGAGCCACACGTGCACCAGCATCTGTGTGATTCCAAATGAGCTCCGTGACTTTCCCTCCCCACGCTACCATCATAAGGTTGGGCAGAGGCTGCTTTATGCCTGCGGCCTGTGCTCAGGAAGGTTGGGGTTGTGACTGATGCCTCAGTTTTTAAGTCTTCTTTCCATTTTCATGAATAATATGTCACGATTCAGGCAAGCCAACTGAATAATAATTTATCAAGCCCGAAGCCCACCTTAGCTGGTTCCCACATTTGTCTTCCTACCTCCTGCCTCCTGCCTCTTTCTCAGTCCAGTCTTCACACATCCTGCTGAGCTCCAGATATTTCTGCCTGGGTGCTGTCAGCATTTCCTGAGAAGTGGCAAACATTCACTTTCTGTCTTTCCCCAAAGTTTTCCACTCAGCCTACTGGGATAGGCTTTGCAGCCTGGGGTGCTGGGGAGGGGAACAGCTAACGGCCCTGAGTGCCGCTGACACCCTTTGGAAGCTGGATTCCACCGCATATTCTACCCTGGGAACTCGGCTGCCTTCAGCCTTGGCCTTGGTTTTGCAGAGTGTAAATAAGAGGGACTTAAGTGCTATCAGTTAGCAGTGGGAGCTCCCAAATAGTAGATTTCTACCCCAATTTGAAAACTTTAAGGCTCAGGTCTGTACATAATAAATATGTCCCCTACTTTCCAGTGCTTAAATATAAGATTTCACATATAGATATAACAGAAACTAGTTTAGGAAAACTGCATATGAAAGATCACAGGGGCTGTATTTTTTTTCCTATATAATAATCATTCACATGAACCTTATCAGCTTAGTGAGGAATTTCACACCTGTCCTCTCATCTGATCATCACAACAATTCTATGACAGCAATAGGGGCAAGTATCAATATATACCCATTATTTGGGTGAGGAAACCAAGGCATAAGCAACATTCGATGAAAACCCGGGGAGGAGGGACTGATCCTGACGTGGGAGATCAGGAGCAACTCTATGGAAAGGACGGCATTAGAAATGAGTCCTGAAAAATGAGGAGTGAGCAGAGAAGTGGAAGCGGTACTTCCAGCCTTATGGAACAGCAGGGCCAGAAGTCAGGGTCTTGGGAAGCTGTGGTGGGCCTTGGACTGGGGAGTCGAGACTGGTGGGTCCTGACCAGCACCTTCTACCCGCCCAGGCATTTATTACCTGTTGTCTTAGGGTGGGCTCCCCAGAAGCAGGACCTGAGACAGAAAGATTCATGTGAATGTGATTGCCTGACGGTGGGGCAAAAGCGTGACAGCCACCGTAGCGAGAAGGTGTCTTAAGACCAGCAAACAAAGCTGGCAGCTCCATAGAAACAGCTGAACTTATTATAAGGTAATTGACTCACGGGAAGATCGGGTTAGAATGGGAGAGACGACCCGACACTTTTGTAAAATTATTCTCGGCTGCCAGGCCCCTGCTACAGTACATTTTTGTGTAGTATAAGTCAGGGACTAATGATTGACAAGACAAAGGAGCAAAGAACACAGAAGCGCCAGGGGCCATGCTTCGGGTGGTCCTGCGATAGATGATTGCTGTAGTCAATACTGTTACCGGGGTGATATTTATCTCGGTTGTCAGCCCTTCCGGCCATTGCTAACAAAAATATTTAAGGCTACATTGTAAGGAACACAGATAATCGTCAACTAGAAGGCTTTGATGTGCTTGCTAAGGACAGGGAGTCAAAGGCCACCGCATGGAACTTAAATCCAGGACACAGATGAAGCTGGTTTTGTTCACGTCTACATCTATACAGTGATTTATCAGGACGTATTCGCAGGATAAGTCAGCAGTGAATTGGGACCTGGACGATCCCAAGCCAACCGAGCAAGGTGACCAAACTCCCCAAGATGCAAACTTTACTCAGGCCCACCAGCATCCTGGATACAGTGCGGACCTGAGGGACTCCAGTGTGGCTCTGGACCAGCAGCAGCGGCAACCACCGGGGACCCTGCCGAGTGAATTAGATCCTTGGGTCTTGTTATAATGGTTTTGATCACATCTCAGAGTTGTCCCAATGCGTACACAAGGGAACTGAAGTATGTACACATCCCGCACCTGTCAGTCAGTGGTTTAATGTAATTTCTACATGGTTCTTATGTTTGCAGTTCATTGATTTGTTTGCATGTATGGGTTTGTAATTTCCATCAAATTTTGTAACTCTGTCCTTTATTTCTTCAAATGCTTTTCTACTCTCTCCTCCTGTCTTCAAAGACTCTAATTACATGAGTATCATGTCAGTTGATATCCCACAGCTCACTGCTACTCCATTGTTTTTATTTTGTCTTTTCTCTTTGTGTTTCATTCTGAATAGTTTCTATTGCCATGTCTTCAGGTTCATTGATTTTTTCTTCTGCAGTGTTTAATCTAATATAAATTCTATCCACTGTATTTTTCAGCAAAGATATATTTTTCATCTCTAAAATTTTGCTTTGGACCTTCTTGACATCTGTCGTGCCTTTCCTTAGCATGCTTATTTTTCTCTACCTTCTTGAACAAATGATATGTTAATAACAGCTGTTCTAATGCCCTTATCTACTAATTTGATCATCTCTTTAATTTTTGGATGTTTTTATTGATTGACTTTTCTCATTATTATAGATCATAACTGGGTCTATTCCTTTGAATGCCTGATAATTTTTTATTGGATGACAGGCATTGGGAATTTTATGATGTTGGGTGTTGTCGTTTTTCAACTCCTTTAAATATCTGGGGCCTCGTTCAGGGATGTGGTTAAATTACTTGGAAACAATTTCGATGCCTTAGAGCAAGGATCAGCAAAATACATTCTGCATGTAAAATACAGCCCACATTCTGTTTTTGTAAATGCGGTTTTAATGGAATAGTCACCAGGTCCATCTATTCATTATGTATGGTCTGTGGCTACTTTTGCATGACAACAGGACACTTAAGTCATTGAGACAGAAACCATATGGCCTACAGAGCCTAAAATATTTACTATCTGGCGCTTTACAGAAAACATCTGCTGACCCCTGCATCAGAGGCTTGCTTTTCAACTTTATTAGGTGAATTCAGGACAGCCCTGGTCTATGGCAAATTTGTCTCCACCACTAAGCAATACCCTTTTGAGGACTCTGCTCGATGCCTGGTGTTTCGCAAACTTACTGCACTCTGACTGGTAGAAACACATATTTCTAGTCGTTTGATCTCTGGGGATTGTTCTGCCTGCGATGGTTCTCTCCCTCAGCCTTGATAGTTCCCTCATACACGTGCATTCACCAGTACCCACTGAGGCCTCGAGGGAGACTTTCTGCAGAACTCTGGAACTCTTTCTCTGTATGGCCTTATCTCTTAGGTTTCCAACCCCATGAATTCTAGCTATTTGCCCTTCCTGAATTCTCAACTCTATCATCTAAATTCAAGAAGACTGACAGGGTCTCTTAGGGTTCTTTCTTCCTTGACCACAGTCTACAAACTCTCTTGGCAGCAATATGGGACAATTGTGGGGCTCACCTTTTTTGTTGCCCTTTCGTCAGGGAGCACCGTCCTGCATTGACTGTTGTCCAATTCTGAAATTTTTCCTAGGCTTCTTATGTGGGCTAAAGAATTTACTGTTTGAACCAGATTGAGTTGATTTTTCTCTCATTTGCAGTCCCAGACTCCCTAACTGACATTCATCCAAGAGGACAGGCTGCCGGTTTTGTGGAGGACATTTTACTCCTTTGAACCCCAAAAAGCCATGTCATGAAGGAGATAGTGGAAGAAACAAACAAAACCCATTCAAACCCTGGACGACAACATACCGCGCTAGGACAGGAACGTTTCAAAGTAATAGTCCAATTTTTACAAATGCCGGTGGGATTCCCACTTACACTTTTGTTATTGTTGTTTTGTTTTGTTTTAATAAGAGATTGCAGAGAAGGCGCCAGAGGACTAGAACTGAATAAATCTTTGGGGCAAATTTCTCTCTGTTATTAACACTGTAGAAGGAGTGGTGGAAGTTGATTGCTCCTGGGACATTTAATAAAGGTTCTAGGCCTAATGAATTGACTGCATTTGCTTATATTAAGCAGGTGCTCAGTTTCATGTAAATTTATATCACTTCCCAGGGGGTAATACGTTCTGGAAGCTTCATACCCTCTGTTTAAAATAGAACTGTCTTTTAATGTCCTAAAGTTATTGTTGAATTGGAGCAAACCCAACAAGGCCACAGGTCACATTGGTCAATACTCATGTAGAATTAACAGGTCAATGGTGCCAGTAACTTACCCCAAAGAGGCCATAGGTTGATGGGATATGGGGAGGTATGTAAAAATGGTAGCAAAGGATGGGAGTTGAAGATGGGGCCCCAGGAGAAGTTGGAGGCTTTAAATTGAAAGGGGTTGGAGCAGACAACAGAGCCCAGGGTCAAAGGTCACAATGATCTAGAAGCAGGTTGTTGGGTAGTCACATTTGGCACGTCTATTGTGAAGGACACAGAGACCAGCAATTTGATGTGTCTGGCTGCTGACCACATGTCTAGGAGAAAGTTCTGTCTTAAAGGCATGAGACTGGGGACTCCCATCCTTCCCTCCAAAGTCTCAGACAGCAGCCTTTTAAGGAAATTTAGGGTATTCATGACTTACCCTCTTTTAGCACCTTCGCTTGCAGGCAGTGCATTTCTAGATTGATAGGTTCCAGATGAAGAGTCTATGATGGGTACTTGGGAGGAAGTGTTCTTCAGTGTTAACATAACGGTTGATGAAGTGTTGAGCCTAGAAGCTGAACACCTTGATTCCGCTTTAATAGCATTGGAGTCACTAGATAGCCAGGTGGATCTGGACGTCACTTTGACCTCCTGATGCATTAATCCCTCCTCTCTAAAATAAAGGTGCTGGGCCGTATGGCTCAATTGTAGCAACAGACCCCTTTAACTCAGCACAATTTACTGTGCTGGTTGCCATGGGAGACATTTCACGTGCAATGCTCAAAATCCTCCAAATGCTTATGACATAAAAGTGACCATTATTAGCTTCATTTGTCTGATGAAGAAACTGAAGCTCAGAGAGTTTAAGGATGTGCCCAAATTTGCACAGCTAGGAGGGAGAGAACCAGGACTCCATGGCAGGTCTCAGTTCCAAAGCTGTAAGCTCCCTTCTACTTCTAATTATGATTTTGCAAAGTATGACTGAGCCTATGCATTTAGAACGCAAATCTTAAAATCTGACATAAACCTCAGGAAAACAGGCCACTGCTCTAACCAGGGCTTGATGGAAAATGGCCAATGAAAGATTATCATAGATCCAATAAATACTTTTTAAGCTTAGTCCTACTCATTCAGATTTTGATATAAAGACTGATACAGTGTCCGTTGCCTTTTCTGAGTAGATAGTTTGAAATTACTTCCACTCCTGAAAACTTGGGGGTCTCAGTAGGTAGTGAAAATCCCTTTTAAATCAGTATCCTTTCTCTAAAATTAAGGGCTCTCAAATTCAACATTCCTTGCATGCATCGGCAACTTCAGAGTACGGCAATTAATTATTGTAATGTTAAAGGTCTTCTATGTTTAGGATGCACGCTTGCATTCTGCGGGCTTATTATGAATTGTAATTTTTTCATTACCTCCCTTCATAGTCATTATTTGCACTCTATTATATCTCAGTTGACCATTTATATAACATTTGAAAGTAATAAAACTTTTTCATTAAAGTCATTCTATAATTCCAACATTTCACTAAGGTTAATAAAAACTGTTTCATGAAGGGGGGAAAAAATAAAGATCCATTTCCATAAAACCAGTGCAGTTGACCCTCGAATAGCGCAGGGGTTAGGGATGCCAACCCCCCATGTGGTCAAAAACCCACGTTTAACTTTTGACTCCCCCGAAATTTAACTACTAATAGCCCACTTTGGATCAGAAGCCTTAGCAATAACATAAACAGTTAATTAATACATATTTGTATATGTATTATACACTGTATTCTTACAATAAAGTAAGCTAAAAAAAATTAAGAAAATGTTGTTCAGAAAATCATAAAGAAGAGAAAATACATTTACAGTATTTATTGAACAAAATCCCCATATAAGTTAACCCAAGCAGTTCAAACCCATTTTATTCAAGGGTTAATTGTACTTTGAAAACCCACTGCCCAGTGTGGTGGCCACGCTTTGGAGTGAGGAGCCTACAGGCCTGAGCTTTTCTTCTCACCAGCGGCGTGGCCTTGAGCATGTTAGTTTCACCTCCCTGAGCAGCGGTTTCTTAAATCTATAAAACAGGGGTGACAAAAATAATAGCTACCACGTTGTTAATAAAAGTTGTGAAATGTTCGAATGAATGGACCGCAAAAGCAGTGAAAATTCACAAGCTATAGAAACGATCCCGGAAAGTATAGTCTTAAAAGCAGTGAAAATTCAATACACTCAGGAATCAAATATGGAATATTACTCTCCTTTAGAAAAAAAAAATCAACATGCAACTGTCATGTGGTTAAGAATGTTGCTAGAAACCGGGGGGCGAGGGGACTGGAAGGGAATAGATGTATTGCTTCTGGAGCAGCAGCCTGTCATTGCCTGCCCCTCACTGTGAGGAATGGAGAGCCTGCGACTCATCCATTTCAATTCAGTGGCTCAGGGGGAAAAAATGACAAGGATCTCAAGGAGATAATTTCAAAATTGCCACTGTTTCCTTTCTTGCTGTCTTTATCGATACTGTCTTGCTCATTATGACAGAGAGAGGCTTCCTGAATATCAAATGTGTACTCAGCGCAGGCAGGAAGGGAGGGAAGTACTAAAAGGACAAATTAAAATTATTTTCGGCTAATTATTGTCTTATAATTGAGGCCCTGATTTTCTTGACAAGTGGTTCAGCCCACTCTGGCACCTCCTGGTAACCCAGAGCTGGAAAACGTTTCCGATCGCAGAACAGTAATAATAACAGCGGTCGGGAAGGCCCTGGGCAGTGCTTCCCAGCCACAGGTTCCCACCTGGCTCATTTGGTTCTCACGAGAGCCCTCAAAGAGAGCGGGAGAGTCGACCGCAGCTCCAGCTTCCCAGGCGCTCAGCTCAGAAACCTTGGCTTCCTCTTTCTCATAAAGCCCACGTGCACCCTGCCAGCAAATCTGTTAGCTGTTTCTTCAAAATACACCCAGACTCTGACCTTTCTCTACCCCTGCCTCTCTGCCCCAGGCTGCCAGTATCTCCTGCCTAGATTATTGCAGCAACCTTCCAACTGACTCCCTGCTTATGCCTGGGAGGCACAACACTCCCTTCTCAACCCAGGAGCCTCCTGGAATCCTTTCAAACACAAAGCAGATCCTGTCACTTCTTTGCTCCAAACCATCTAGGAGCTTCCCATCTCATTTGGATTGAACATCAAAGTCACTAGAAGGTTCTACACAATCTGGTCATCACCTTCAGATCTCAGCTCCTCCAACAGACCCGCTCGCTCCCTGACTTGGCTTCACGCACTGAATTTCTTGCTGTTCCTGGAATAGGTTTGGGGTCTGGGGGTGTTTCGTCTTTTTTTTTTCCCCACCACTGTTGTGTCTCTAGCACCTAGCACTGTATCTGGCTCCATAAATATTTGTGTAATGTAGTGATTTTTTTAAATATGAGCTCTGTAAACAGACCACAGGGGTTTGCATTTCAGATCTGCCACTTAGTGACTCTGATTGGCCCCCTCGCCTGTAAAATGTGGCTAATAGAAGCACCTATTTCACAGGCGTAGTAAGTTGAAGTGTGTCTCTCTAAAAGACGTGTCCATGTCCTAACCCCTGGCACCTGGGAATGTGACCTTATTTGGAAACAGTCTTTGCAGCTGTAGTTGAGTTCAGGATCTCAGCAGGGCATCATACTGGATTTAGGGAGGATCCTAAATGCAATGGCTGGTATGCTCCAGAGAAAGGAAAGGGAGATTTGAGACACAGGGAGAAAGGCCATGGAGGCAGAGCTTGGAGTGATGCTGCCACAAACCAAAGAACGTCAGGAGCCAGCAGAATGGGAATACGTAAAGACGAACTCTCCTTAGATCCCTCGGAGGGGGCGTGGCCCTGCCGATAACTTGATTTCAGACTTCCAGCCCCCAGAGCTGTGAGAGCATAAACTTCTGTCATTTTAAGCCACCAAGTTTGTGACAGTTAGGCCAGCTCCAGGAAACTAATACCATAGGGCCGTGGAAAGGATTGAATGGTCTTCTCTATATAACGAGCTTTATTATAAGTAGCTCTATAGGTGTTCACGGTTAGTATTATCCTTTCACAGACCATGAAATCGAAGTGCTGAGAGGCAACGCGACTCATCCAGAAAGCTCACACCTGCCATGAGGTGGACCAGGTGACCAGAGCTCCCATATTGCGGCTCCAGGTTCTGCCAGGCTGCCTGGCATTTTGATGACAGGCGGCACCTGGCTGATGGGCATCTCGATTAAATCTATTCCGGCTCCCAGTATTCTATGAATTGGCCATATGCTTTTCAACAAAGGTTCTATGAATTGCTAAAGTAAATGTTCCAGAGGTGAAGCAGGGAATGTCCTGGGGACTTTTGGTTTGCCCACAGACACTAGGAGGAACTGAGGGTTTAACCAGCCAGACTCGCCTGGCAGGGCCCCCACCTCCCCTGTGGCACACACACGTCTGGGAGCTGGCTGCTTCACACTCCACGCATAGGCTCAGGGGGTGGGCAGTGTGCCCAGATGTCCTCTAGAGTTAGGATTCTGGTCAATAAGTAACTAGCTTCTAGAAGCATGGTTTCTAAATCAGGAGGTCCCCAAATAGCTGAATGAGTCTCCCAGTCATGTTTTTCCGGTAGAAATTTTCCCTATAAATCAATAAGCCCAAAATCACTGCCAAGGACTTGTTGTCATTCCAGGCCGGGTGGGGGCTGAGGTGGTGGAATATAGAGTGAGGATCGACTTCAAGTGAAACTACTCCCTCTACCTACCTCATGAGCACTGGGCCCAGGAAGGGTGTCAGTGATCCTCAGCGGGCACTGGTTTCTGGCTTCCGAATATGCTGGAAACAGAGGGAGCCGGTGGTGGGGAGGGAACCGGAGGGAATGCCAGGCGACCCTCCCTGCCTCCATGGTGCTTTCCTGAGGCACCACCTTGTGGTACCCAGACCATCTCCCTCCCCTGCCTGTGGCTGGGCCTGGACTAGGTGGAGGGATTTGCCGAGTTGTGGGCACTAACATTACTACTAACAAAATACCTCCTCTAACTGAGGGCATCTTGCAAGCAAAGTGCACCCCATTAGGAGAACTGGCTGCGTGCCAGGCAAGTAGAGTCAGATGGGCAAGTAGAGTCCGAGTTCCCTCTCCTGATGTAGAAGCGGGGCTGGGGCGGGGTCTGTCATCCAGACACCCAGCGGGAAGGGCTTGAGAACAAAAGAGAAACCACCCCCTGGGGAGAGCACCCAGGACAAGCAGGAAACAGTTCTGAGCCGGTGTCTACGGCAAGTTCAGACGCTGGAATCAAGAGGACAGATGCGGGGAGCTTTGGGCAGAGCACTTGGCGACTAAGAGGTAGTTTGGGTGGGGGTGGGGTGATCCTGGGATGGTCCCAGGGCCTAGGGTCAGCCCTTATTACAAAGTAGTTAGACTTCCACATTCTGGAGTCAGCCTGCTTGGATTTAAATACTTTACAGAGCTGCCACTTTGCAGCTCTGTTAAGAGCAAAATGTCTTCACAGCTCCGTGCCGATGTCTCCAGATCTGTAAAATGACGTTGGCAGAGACGAGTGGGTGAGTTAATTCATAGGAAATACGTAGTACCTGGCATATAACAAGCACTCAATAAATATCGGCGTTTGTGCTTATCACTGTTACTATCGTGAGCAGATCTCTGAAAGGGGTTGAGTGGGCTGCACGGAAGAGCTTTCTGAAGACCCACAACCCGAACCTGCTTCTGCCTAAACCGCCTGCTGCCTCTCCCCGGGAGCGACAAAAAAAGCCACAGCTTGGGGAAGACCTGCCCAGACGGAGGACCAAGGCTGAATAGTTGGGATGGTGATGGGCAAACAGGAGCAAAAGGGAATGTGCAGGACATTTGTACCGTGCTCAGCTGCTCAGTAATCACAAGTTACGTTTCTGAAAGTTGGAAGTAAATAGAGCCGTTGTTGGCCAAGTCCCGTTTTCAGTGCATTGGGATTCAGGGTCAAGACTCTGTAGTCAATCTTTCCATAGTTTCCTGGCCACTCCTTTCCCATTGTTTTTATGCCTTCGAGGATTTGAGGGGAGGCTCGGGTTCTTAAAGTGGAGGTGGCCTTCCTGTTTGTCTAGAAGGCCACAGGAGGCAAAGAAATCTAAGAAGGAATTATAGGTTGCGAATGGCTAGAGATAAAGCATCTCCGAGGGAATCTGTAATTAGCTCCTACTTTCATTCCACAAACACTCCCTGTGTATGTTCGAGGCACCCTTGACCCTAGGAAGGCCGTGCTGGCCCAAGCCTCAAGGAGTCCCACCAAATGGAAAGGAAGGACCAGCCAAAAGATGAAGAAAAATGGTGTGAATCCTGATGAAAAGTCAGAATGAAAGGGTCCTTCGAGCAGAGGGACTTACTGCAGCTGTTTGTAATGAACATAGCATCAGTCAGCCTGGGTTCAATATCTGGTCTCATCACCCATGAGCGGCTGGACCTCATATGGGCTTTCTAACTTTGCAGCCTCAGTTTCTTCATCTGTAAAATGGCACTGCTATCTACCTATGGGGTTGTTGAGAGGATGGCTTGAGATAATAGAAATTGTAGCCCAGTCCCCAGCACATGGTAGAAATGCAACAAAAATCTGTTCCCTTCCACTCGAGGAGGCTCAGAAAAGACGTTATAAAGGGGGACCATTTAAGCAGGTCATTACGGAAAAATGAGAGCTTGCCAGGTAGAATGGGATGCATTTGGAGGATCCTTTCAACAATATTGTGATTTCTGCCCAACTTTTCAGGAACCCATATGCTTACTAACTGACAGTAATTTTTCAAAGCCAGACATGTCTGTATTTTTTTCTATCCAGAAAAGGATCTCTTTTAATTTTTTAATTTTTTTTTTGGTACTTAATGGTTGTTTTGTCATAGTTACAAAACGTCCTCTTAGTGCCAGCAACAAATCTGCCAAAAATATCATAGAAGGCATTAAACGTGCCAGGAAACTGAAAAGAGGCAGGAACCTGGTTCCTCCCATTAAAATGGAGCGAAGCCTTGCAGGTGAAAAACTAGTGTTGAGCCCAGAGAAGAGGTAGCTGAGCTGACAACTGCATGCTGTGCCCCCTGTGTCTCTGTCCCCATCCATGGCTATGCACAAAGGCCTGGAGCCATACGGAGTATTGGCCCCCAGGGACCCTTTAGTATCCGAGCTGCCCATGAGCTTCCATTTCTAATGCACTTATAATTCTGACCAATGTGGAGAAAGAAAGAAGAGAAGGCCCTCTCCCAAGGTGGGCTCTGGACTGAGATAGGGGAAGAGGCCTTGGTAGTGCCTTGGGCGTAGCAACCCTGGTGATGGCTCTGGGCACTGCTACGGGGAGGTTGAAGGGGAAGCGGGGTCCATGCTGGTGAGCTGGTCTGCTAACTCGTGTTTGTATATGTGCACGAATGCACACGCACACACATGCACAACCATGGCTCCTCCCTTCCCTCCATGGGGCCTCCTCTGCTGAACTGTCTTCTTCTAGAAAGAGCACTGGGCCCTTAGCCAGTTTTGCTCAGTGGTTAGAGCATCAGTCTGCAGATTGAAGGGTCCCGGGTTCAGTTCCAGTCAAGGGCATGTACCTCAGTTGCAGGCTTGATCCCCAGCCCCAGTCAGGGCACGTCAGGGAGGCAACCAGTCAATGAGTCCCTCACATTGATGTTTCTCTCTCTCTCTCTCCCCCTTCCACTCTCTCTGAAAAGCAATGGGAAAAATATCCTCTGGTGAGGATTTAAAAAAAAGAAAGAGCACTGGAAACCGGCCTCACCTAGTGGGTGGAGAGGAGCAAGGGGAAGATAGTGCCTGTCTGCTATTTTCTTATAACTCAGCCCATGCCTCTCAACTCAAGCCCTGCTCTCTGTCTGGACTGCGCCTCCCACCCATCCCCAGCTGTCTTCTTTCCTGACTGATCTCAAGACTCAGTTTAAATATCACTGCCCCTGACATTGGACTATAAGATCCAGGTGATAAGAATTATATGGCTTTATTCACCATTCTGTCCCTGAGGCTTAGCATAGTGCCTGACATATAGTAGGTGCTCAATAAATATTTGTTGAGCAAGTCACAAGCCCAGTCTTTTTAAATTCCATTTTCCCTAAAGGGTGGGGCTTCACTTGTAATTTCGTAGCTCCTCATTTCATATCACACAGTTGTTTACATGCCTGTCTCTCCATCTAAACCAAGGGCTCTTAACCTAGGGGACTTGGACAAGCTTCAGAGGAATCCAGGAAGCCCCTGAATTTCTCCTAGAGGCTGAGCCTGGAATCAGACTAGTCTGCTGAGGACTAGACTGTGCTGCCTTTGAGGCCAGGGTCCTCACTAGCACAAGGCCTGGTGTACAGTAGGTCCTGAATTTGTATGTGTTCACTGAGCAAGTGAGTGAGAGAATGATGCTAGGCCCCAACCTGAGTTTCCACTGTTACCAAATTTGCAGACGTTGATGCCTCCAGTCATTGCCCCCACGACAGAGGATCTGGCCATTTCAGAAATGAGCACAAGCCCGGACAGTGTGGTTCAGTGGTTGAACATCGACCTCTGAACCAGGAGGTCAGGGTTCGATTCCCAGGTCAGGGCACATGCCCAAGTTGGGGGCTTGATCCCCAGTAGGGGGCATGCAGGAGGTAACCAATCAATGACTCTCTCATCATTGATGTTTCTATCTCTCTTTTTCCCTCTTCCTTCCTGTCTCTGAAATCAATAAAAATATTTTTTTTTTAAAAAGAAATGAACACAAGAGCAGATAGCTCACTGTGCATCCCTCACACCAGTAGTTGTCAGCTGATGGAGATAATCGTGTGTTAGAAGCCAGAGAGAATGCCAAGCATATATCCCAGCCTACTATTCCTGAGTGAAGCCAGGGGACCCCACCTGCAGTTCATCCCCTCCCCTCCTGGCATTGCACATGTCTTTGTTCAGGCTGCTGTAACAAAATACCATGGGCCACGGCTTATAAACAACACACATTTATTTTTTGCAGTTCTATGGTCTGGGAAGTCCAAGATCAAGGCGCTGGCAGATTCAGTGTCTGGCCAGGCCCACTTCCTAGTTCACAGATGGCACCTTCTCGCTGTTCTCTCACACAGTCAAAGGCATAGTGCCTCTCTCTGGGTTCCCCGCTATAAAATCACTAATGCCATCCACGAGGACTTCACTCTTATGACCCAAGCACTTCTAAAAGGTCCCACCTCCTAACACCATTCCACTGGGCATTAGGTTCCAACATATGAATTTGGGGGGACACACACTTTCAGTCTATAGCAGTCTACCAGCTTTATTTGTTGTGCTTGGTGCTCCCTTTACCTTGTGGCAGCCCCTCTCCCACCTTCCATTGTCCGAGGTCATGTCGTCCCTCACCATCACAGTGCTCCTTCCAGCATATTTCCTGGGTTCATGGCAATTGCTATCTTTACCCGGTAACATGGGATCCCCTTTTTAATATAGGGGACCCTGGGTTTCCATACACTATAAAACAAGCACCAGCAAATCTCTCTTGGGGTTTCAATTAACTCAATGAATCAGGCAGCTCAAAGGCCAGTAGGGCACAAAGGACACCTCTGCAAGGCTAGGGACTTCCCCTATCCCCAGACGAGTGTCATCATTACATGGGAGGAATTGCCATGGGAAAACAAGGAGACTATTACCAGAAATCCCATTTCGCGTACAGATGTAAGCTGTCCCCAGCCACCCATATTCTCAGACACAAGGCATCCAGATTGCGAATGGACTAGATCAGATACACAGGTGCAGGCCCTGCTGCAAATCCATCTCTGTTTTCTCTCTGTGCCCTGTGCCCCTGGAGAGCACCTGGCTGGGACTTACTCTCACCCTTTCTGTGGTGGCCATTCCAAGTACTCTGAGGAGGGGACATTCGGGCCGAGGCCTCCGTGGGGAGGAGCATTAAGTCATGGAAAGGAGGCAATCAGACTGTGTGTCTCTGAGCCTCAGGTTCCTCACTTGTGAAGTTAGGGTTCATTCTTGCCCAGCCTACATCCCTGAACTGTCATCAAGATTAAATGACATAATAGATTCTTTCTCTCATATTCGACAAGTACTTACTGATCACCCGTGACGTGCCAGGCTCGGAGGTATAAAGGGAAACGAGATACAAGCCCTGCTCTCAGAGAGCTCACAGCTGAGTGGGGGAGAGAGACAAACGATCAGCCTCAACACAGTGTGGAAGGCACACAGCGCCATAGGAAAGCCCAGTTGTGAGAAGTTGAAAATGGACACCGCTCAGAGGAGCAGCGGGGACCCGAAGGATGAAACAATGTCAAAGCAGAACAGATAAAGGACAGTCAAGAAGGGGACACTGTCTATGCAGAGGCCGGTAGGTAAGACTGTGGCATCTTCCTGGTGGTCACAGCTTGCCTGGTATCCAGTAGGAGAGGCAGAGAGGCTCCTGGAGAGGTGAGCGGGGGGAGGGTTAGAGGTCTGAAAATTGAGCTTTCCCTAGAAAACAGTGGGGAGGGATTTTGAGCAGAGGCATAAAAAATTCAGATTTATATTTTCGAAAGGTCACTCTTGGCTCCAGGTAGAGAATACATTAGAAAAGGAAGACTGAGAGCGCCGGGAGCAGCCAGGAGCGAGATGGAGCTTCTGGGAAAGGGGTCAGGGGACCTGAGTGGAGATGACAGCGGCAGAGATGGGAGGGGAGGAATGGGTCCCAGGGACACCTGGGAGGCAGCTGGCCTTCGCGAGTGAATGAGAGAGCTTTTACAAACTGAACAGTGCTGCTTCTTTATGGTAGAGCTTTGTGTTCTAAGTGTGGGAGCCACGTTAAGTCGTTTCAACCTGCTGCAGACCCCACCCCTTCTTATCTGGGGGGAGGGAAAAAAGGCCCCGTCCTTCTATTTGTGAATCCCTTTTATCTCTACAGTCTGACAAAGGCAAAACAATTAAATAACAGTAAAGCAGACATGCTTTTAAAAATAAAGTGAAACTCACTCGGGCCTGTCTTTGGAAACGGGGGGACACAGAGTACCCGCAGGACTTGCCTTTTGCCAACAGCTACTTGAAAGAAGTGCCTAGAAATGCCCCCTGTAGAGATCGAGAGGAGAGAAGCATTTCAAGCCAGGTCGGACCTGGGGTTGAAAGCATCTGTTTCAGAGAGAGAGATTTTGCAAAAGAAAAATGCCTAATCAGTACCGATTTAATAGACCACTTAAACAGAAGAGGTGTTGATATTCTAGGTCAGCTATTTTTTAACCACCAGAATACTTAGCTTTATGTAAGCCATCTTGCATTCATCAGAAATAAGAGTAATTTTATTCTATTGTTTAGGGTTTTAAATTCCAGTCAAAGAGGCTTCATTTTTGGCAGGAGTTGGGGGGGCAAGCAGAGGGGAGGGGTCATTCATAATGACAAAGACATCAGGGTGCTTGGCGGCTGTGTCAGTCAGAACCGTCTGGGTTATGCTGTGTAAGAAACAACCTCCAAATCTCAGTGGCTAAGCACAACACGAAGTCATTTCTGGCTCATGTTATGTGTCCAAGGCGGAGCGACAGCAGGTCACTCAGGGACCCAGGCTCCATCTCCGTATGAGCTTCCATCGTTTCCAGGGCAGGGGAGGGAGGGAGGTGCTCTGACTCTTACAGTGTCCTCCCTGCAGTGGCATCTGCTGCTTCCTTTCACTGGGCAAAACAAGTCACCTGTGGCCAGAAGTCATCCTACCTTACCGTGTGCCTGGGGGTAGGAGGATGTCTATGGACAGTCCCAGGGAGTGCACAGCGGCACCAAGGCCATCGAGTCCATTGCACCCCCACTGAGACAAGCTCCCTGATGGCAGGGCCCACATCTTATGAATCTTGGTATCTCCAGCATGAATACAGCCCCTCTCACAGAGTAAAGGGGGTTTTTTTAACGCGTAAATGAATGAATGAATGAATGGGTACAGGCCACTAGTAGGTACTGGGAAGTCCCATGTAGCAGGAACTGTACTACCAGGGAGCATGACTCACTAGTGAGCAGACACAGACCCATGGCTCCCTCCCCTTGTGCAGTTTAAAACTTAGTAGGAGTGCCAGACATGAATCAAAGAATTACGTAAGGGAAAATAAGCGTTTTGACCTTGACCTGTGCAATGAGGGAGAGGGTCACAGTGCTATGAGAGGATATTGAGGAGGGGAATTGGCCATGAAGCTGAAATTTGAAGAATGAGGGTTTAACTAGGCTGCGGGGCCAAGGAAGGGTTTTCCAGGCAGAGGGAAGAATGTTTGCAAAGACCTTGTGAGGGATCAGCTGGAGCAAGTATGAGCCAGAGGGACTGGAGCCCAGGGTAGGATGAGGCTGAAGATGGCTAGGAACAGACTGAGGCCACGTTACAGGGTTTGGACCCCATGTTCAAAGGTCCTGCTTCTGTCCTGAGGACAGGGGGAAACCCTCGAGTAGTTCTAAGCAGAGAGGTATGATCGAATCTGCGCTCTGAAGGGATCGCTCTTTAATTTGGTGAACCCACTGGAGGTAGGCCAGTGGGGACACAGGGAGACCTACTAGAGTGCAGGAGGACAGGTAATGGATAATAAACACGGTAATGATGTTGAAATTGGGGTATAATTAGGAAGTAAAATGAACCGGGAGGCAATTCTGAGGCAACAACAGTGATCCAGGTGAGAAATGACAAGAAACTCAACTCAGGTGATGGTAGCAACGCTAAGAAGCTAGGAGCAGCACTGAGGGCCGCTGGGGGAGTAGAGCCCCTGCAACTTGTCAGGTGACTAAACAGTCAAGAGAGGAGTCCCAACTGCCTGCAAGGCCTTGGGTATGGCTGGCTCACGTAGGGGAGCGGTGCCACCAAGAGAAATGGCAGACACAAGAGGCGAGGCTGGTCTGATGGCACCAGGGCCCTGTGAAGGAGGAAGCGCAGGTGACAGAAGTGGCTTGGAACCTGTTCAGTGTCATGTGCTGCCCTGACACTTCGTCTTTAAAACAAGGGTGTTGGGCCACCTGATCAGGCAGTGTGCACCTACTATGTGCCAAGCCTTATATGAGAAACTTTATACTCAACTGGCTCGTCTCATCGTCACAGCCTGCCTGGGAGACAGGCGTTGCCTGCCCTTCCAGCTGTAAGATATTCTGTGATTCCAGTCTGTTCCCAAATGACGCTCTTTTCATAGGAGCAAGTCGAAATCCTGTCTCTTTTGAGCTCTTCTGGAGAAACAAACAAATCACTGTCACTTCTAACACTTTAGCTGAATCTGATGTTCTCTGATGAGTCGTGCAGATGCGTTCTGCAGAGCCGCTCGGTGCCACACTGCGGCTCTGCTAGTGCAGACAGCAGGGGGCTCGCTCAGGCCCTGCTTCTGCCCGCTGTCTCGGTTCTCCCTGCACTTCCCTGCAGCCCATCTCCTTCCAGTTACTGCAAGGATGAAGCGGGAGGGTGGGCTTTATTTGAAGCCCTAGGCAAGCAGGCCCTGCCTTCGTTCAGGGGACCTGGAGCACGAGGCACACCCAGACCCCAGGGACACCTGCAGTTGGTAATGGGGGATGGGGCTCAGGGACCCAAGAATTTCTTCCTTTCCCCAGCTAAAGGGAATTCTTCACCTTGCTGAACCCCCATAGCACTTGGTCCCAACTGTCCTTTGGAACTTGACTCTCAACTTTGTCTTCATTATCCACGATGCTCTTAGATTATTTCTCCCTCTAAACTGTGAGCTGCTTGAGAGCAGAAAAGAAGGAAAGGAAGGAACGTTTCATAAGCACCTATATGGGTCAAACAATGTAACTCTATAACTATTAATCACGTAACAACCAAATGAGAAAAAGATTATCGTCCCCATTTTCCAGATGAGGAAATTAAAGATTAAAGCAACCGAGTAAACTCGGAAAGGTGCTTGGACCAGTGCCTGGCACAAGTGCCCTGTAAATCACAGCGATTACTATTGACTGGCTTGTCCAAGGACTCATACCCAGAGCTCAGTCCAGTTGGACTGAGCCCAGCGTCCCTGCGTGCCTGAGCTCTCAGTCCATGACAGCGTCCACTACAGCAATTTAGAAGATGCTCTCCAAATTGTTAAGTCCTTTATACTTTCTTTCATATCCTTGACCCTTCCACACCCTCGCAGAGCGCTTGGATTATCTCGCTGCCCTGCAGGGAGCGCCTCCCACGGATAAGCCCCTGCGCGAACAGCTAAGTGCTCCACTGCCTTCTCCTGCCCTGCTCCTCTCTGCAAAGAGTGGCTGAGTCTTGGCAGAGGCATCGCGTGGAGAAGTCTCTGCCACTCTCTCTGGAACTGAGTTTCTTATAAATGGGCTAGAAAGTACTTGGTCAGAGTAGTGCCAGAAACCCGGGGACCCAGAAAGGGAGGCCTTTCTGGCTGATTCATGGGCTCAGACCACTTAAAGGTTAACCAGACCTCCCACTTCCACCAGACGCCCTCACAACCAGCCAGTGAAACACCCACAAAGGCCCCTGCAGCTTATGCATTCACACACACACACACACACACACACACACACATCTTAGAAGGCAGCTTGACCCAAGCCTGAGCCAGTCTGTGACGATCCATCTCGGGCACACGTTAGTTTCTCATGTGAGTGTTGAGACGATTGGAGTGGCCCGAGCCTGAGCGCCCTGCCAGGCCCAGGGTCCTGTGACTCTCTGCATGGCATGGCAAGATTTTAAGCCCTCCTCCCCCTCCCCAAATGCCAGAGCTGGCAGAGGGGAGGGCAGGCTCTCTGGGTAGACTGGACCAGGGTCGCCAGGTGAACCTTGGGCACAGGTTCGCTCCTCCAGGATCCCTCGGTTCAGAGCAGGTTTAGGTGGGAGCCCAGGGACCAGTGAGGCCTCGGGACCAGCTGCCACACCTGTGGCAGGTGTTCACCTTGTCTCTGTTGTGCTTAAGTCTCAGGTGACTTTTAGAGTACTGGAGATGACAGGGTACTGAGAAGGGTCACAATGCACATGGTAAATGAGAGGAGAAGGGACTTATGAAATCAAGGTTGAGGGTGAAGAAAGCTCACTGAGGGGAGAGTGGGGACTTGATTCCTACACTGGAGGTTAGGAAAGTGTCATGGAGAAAGAACACACAAAGGACCCCTCCTAATGACAACGGGATGCTAGGGAAATGTACATATGGAGAAAGCCAGGGTCACTGAAGGCCCTGCCTTGGAAGGTCACTCCTTACAGGTGGGTTATTATTCCAAAGGGCTCGTTACATGACGTAGCTGCCAGGGAGCCCCGAACCTGAGCCAACTCTTGCCAATAGTCAGGGATGGGGGTGTAGTTGTATGTGTGTGTGTAATTGTGTGTGTGTATGTGTTTATGGTTTGGGGACAGCTCTTTCCAGAGAGCCTGGTCAGTTATCTACCCTCCAATGCCATTGCCTCCTGCAGGAACTGGGTCAGTTCTGCCACCTTCAGTCACTCCCATGGGAAAGACCTCAGCAGATCTTAGTGTCTGAATCCCAGGGAAGAGCCACTCAGGTGAGAGCCCAGGACGACAGCAACTCATCAGAACCCCAGAATGATTCATGAGTCACCTAAATATAGAAACGGCTGTCCTGCCAAAAGTGAGGCAAGCTCTGTCAGCTGTCAGCACAGGGTAGGCTGGAGGGGAAAGAATGGGACCAGTGACCAGACACACCTGCTGTGCTCAAATAAGCCTGGGCCAAGCCACAGGTCGGAGAAAAAGCCTGGCAGGAATTAGGAGCCCATGCCAGGAGAGGATCATGGCAGTGTGGGCTCTCTGGCACGACCCACGTGCCTATAGATTCTGCTTATGTGACCTCGGGCAAGACCCCGATTTCCTGACTTGTGAAGTGAGGGCAACCACAGTTGAAGATACTAGGATCCCCCACCTGAGGTTTCGGCCTTGCTGTTCCCTCTGCCGGTGCTTTTCCCCGTGATGCCTGAATGGCTAGGTCCTCCGCCCCCTTGCTCTGCACTGAACTGTGAGTGAGGCCGTCCTGACCGCCTTGGTAAGACTGCAACCAGCCCTGGCGTTCCTGGGCCCCGGCCCTGCCCTAACACTTGTTTCCCCACAGCATCCATCGTCACCTGACATGCTGTGTGTTTCATTTGTTTCCTTGGTGATACCCTGCCCCACTGGGACGTGAGCTTCACGGGCTCATGGGCTCACGTGTGTTTGGTTCCATGCTGTGCCTGCCATGCCTACAGCAGTCCTCGGGATCTAGTAGGCGTTCAGTAAATACCTGGTGGATGAACGCTCGAGCAGGCCATGAATGAGTGGATGAGATGGCATGTGGAAATCACCCGGCACTGATGCCTGGTGGCAGGCAGCGAGTAGATGACATGTGACAAGTGGTCAGCCTCAAGCATGTCAACCGCAGGTAACATGGGAGGGTCTCAGAGTGCAGGTGGGGGGCTGGAGCAGGCCCTGCACATCACTGCTGGCAGCTCCAGGCGCAGAGAGCCGGGTCTGAGAAGTCGGCCTGCCGGAGGGCCACCTCTTGGAGGGCAGGTAAGAGGCAGGACATGGGCTTCTGGAAAAACAGCACGTGGTCATTGTCCGCCAAGAAGGCTGTGCCTCTCTTTCTCTGGCTTAAAAAATGCTCCTTGTGCTTGTGGAGCCTTCTCTGATACCCAGATACCCCATCTGAGATCTGTAGCCCCTGGGCTCCCCTCTGTCAGAGGTCTCTCCGGGGTCACCTTCATGTTCGCACCCACCCTCAACTCCTGCCCAGATGGACTCAGTTCTTTGGTGGGCAGGACTGTGACTTATCCCCAGGGCACAGCCCAAAACCAGGCACACAGCGGCCTGTGTTGGTCAAGGTTCAGTGCATGCGAGAGAAACAACTATGATCAGTGTAGGTATGAAAGGAAATTGGGTGCTTACAAAACTGCCAGGAAAGACAGAGCAGCCTTCCCGTCAGATGCGTACATGCCTCTCAGAATAGCCCAGAAGTTCCCATCAGGGAGCTGCTACCTGGAAGGCAGGGAACCAGGAGGCCATGGCTCCCATCCCCACTCCACTTGCCTTAGACACCCACAGAAACAGCAATGTGTGACATATGTCCCATCCCTAGGACTGGGATTCAGTGACAAGCAGAGTCTAGGTGTACAAGACGGACTATCCAATAATTAGAACAGGCCATCGAGTCAGACCTGGACCTGAGGGGAGGCAGGCCTGTTCTGGAGCCCAGATCCACACTCAGCTGTAGGTGGGCTGAGCCCGTGGCTTCACTTGTAGACAGGAGAGGGCTGGGAGGGGCACGGAGCCGGGCAAGCAGGCACAACAGCCAGCTTCCAATCTCCCTATCCTTTGCTCTTCTGGGAATTTTGTTCTATCTGATATCACTTGAAAGAAATGGGCCACCCTCTGGGTTTGGGGAGATGTTTTGTGCAAGGAGATTTGTGTTGCAATGTTGCTTGGCCCAAAGTACTGAAGCAAATGTGATCGGAGCATGCCTCGTTCACCCCAAATCTCACTTGGCAGCCACCCCAGCCTCCAGGGCGTGGGCTGCAGGCCTTCCTTCTCAGCTGAGCGTGATCAGGAACTGATTATACCAATACCCCCAGGAGTAGGCAGCCTCCGTGGGGCACAGGCAGGGTGGGGGTGCATGTCAACCAAGCTTTTACAAAAGACTGGATGGTAAATAGAAATACCCAGTGATTAACTTTTTCTGGGAGAGAGAACCGCCAGGCAACATGAAATATTCATGCCAGATGGTTGGCACCTTCTTTCAGCAGGATCTCTTTAGAAAGCCAGGTGAGGACCAGAAGGTTGCTTGATGGGAACTAAGGCATCTCGGTGCTGCTAAGAGCCAATGCCATTGCATTATCCTGATCTGGGACATATCATTACGTTGTGCTGATAGGGAAGCAGTGTGGTGTGTCTAAAGGTGTGGCTTTGAAATAAAAGTGCTAGTTCAGGTCTTAGATCTTTCATTTATTGGCTGGCAAGTCCCTCATGCTCCTGATTCTCTGTTTTTCACCTGCACAGTGGAATAGTCATTCCACCTCCCGGGGCGCTTGGGAAGGTTACATAAAACTCCATGGGAAAGGACGCAGCCTCCAGACAGGAAGAGCTATTTGTTGAGCACATACTATGTGCCAGGCACTGCCCATGGGCATACAGTCACGATCAATGCCAAAAGAATCTTCAAAGAGTTTATATTCTAGTGATGGGAAGCAGGTAGCAAGCAAACAAATAAATGAAATGCTGGGGTGTGGAGAATGCATTAAACAGTACAGAGTAGGGTGACATGGAAGTGTGCTGGGCAGGGTGGAAGGAGGGCTTTAACTGGGGTTGGAGAAGGCTTTTTCAGAGAAGACCAACTTTAAAACTTAAATGGTATTCAGGAGACATCATGCAAAGAGCAATGAGAAGAAACAGGAAGAGCAGTACATGCAAAGGCCCTGTGGTGGAGCAACTAGGTTTGAGAGGAAAACAAGGTTACACTGACTGGAGCATATAAAGGGAGACAAGATAGATGCCTGGCACAGTGCCTGAGGGCCTCTCCCCACCCACAAGCAGCACGTATAGCTCACAGTCCGTGGGGAGGGGCTGCCAGTCTGTTTGGAACCTGTCAGCCCCTCCCCACCCAGACCCCATCCCAGCCATCTTCCATCAGCCAGGGAGAGCCTCTGTGAGGAGGCAGGGTCGAGGCAGGACGTGAGTCCAGAAATGCTAAGGTGAGCTCCGGAGGCAGTGTCGGGAGTGGAAGGGCTCTGGTCATAAAGCCACAAGACTTGAGGTCAGAGTCTCTGCATCATCGAGTCTCAGTTTTCCCATCTATGAAATGGGGATCATAATCCTTGCCCTTGAGTCTCAAATGAGACACTGCAAATAAAATTACTTTGTAGAATTGAAAGCTTTATAATTTTTTCTTTCTCCTGAGAGACTCCAGGTGGGCATGGCATTTTAGATATCAGTTGATATCTAAAAATATTAACAATAACCATCATCCACTGAACATTTTCTGTGTGTCAGGCCCTGTGCTGGGCACAGGTGTTAGCATTATTCTTATGTTACGATCGAGGAAGTTGAGGCACAAGGACACAGAGCAGGAAAGTAATCTGCCTCCAGAACCCCACCCCTTACACACTACACGTCCTCTCGTCCCTACAAGCCAGCACCATATGGGAAAACCCAGGAGGAGCACCTAACCCAAGGGGAGGATACTTCAAGCCACCTCTGTGGGGAAGGGGTCCTGGCCTACGCAGGTAATGTGGTGAGTGCAGGAAGCTCAGGACAGGTAATCGGAGAACTAGATTTTAGTGACTGTATGACCTCTGACCCTTCACCTCTTCGGGCCTCAGTTTCCCCAAGAGGGAAGATTGCTCTAGAACAGTCTCTCATCCTTTTTGACTCTAGCCTACCTAGGCAAGGTAAAAAAATAAAATAAAATAAATACAAGAACCACAGCCTCCTGCCCCATCTGTCCCGAGTTCCCTTCCTGTTTCATCAGGAAAGGAACTCGGAGGTAATGTGCAAGTTACGATGCAGGCAGTTTGGGGAGAGACTGGAAACATTTGCTTTAGGAATGGGAGCTAGATGACTCATAGTTGAACCACAATGCACACATGCCTTAAAGCCCAGCCATTGAAAAATCATAAGCCCAAATTACTGTTGTTAAGCAAACAACCCACAACAAGCTAAATTGGGAATGATGAAACTAAACGAATGGTAATTTATAATTAAAAAGCAAGATCAGTGGCAATTGGAACGCAGCACCAGCTCAAGACAACACTGCCGACGTTCTCGCTGATAACCACGCTCCCCGCCTAACTGTCGGCTGTGCCGGGTGCGGGCGGTGCCCCCCATGCGGCTTGGCATCGGGCTTTTGGGGTGGAACACCAAATTAAAGTCTTTCGTAATCTCCAGCCACATATCAATTTTCGCATGTGAATACCCATGTTTGGTAGCCCCCTACACCTGACTTCCAAGCAGGAGCCCTTCGTTAAACACCAGATGTGTTTGTCTCCCCACTAAGCTCTCTGCAGGCATCGTCTCTGGCAATCCCCACACCCCAGTGAGCTGGGCACAAGGATTGTTTTCATCTTACAAGGGAGGTCCTGAGAGATGGAGCAGTGTCCCAAGGTCACATGCCTGGTAAGCGGTGGAATTCGGTGTTGAATCCACGCCATCAGGCTCTGAGCTTGCTGTGCAATACAGTGTTTGGAAAACCACTGAGAAGTCGGCCGCAGTAACAGGTAAAAGTGAACTTCTTTGGCAATGCCAGTCATTCACCTAAATGAATCAAGAGAGGACTTGCATTGTTGGATTAGTTCAGAGCCCACCGGGAGATCCTTGGAGCTTATGGTGACCCACAGGCATGGCCCTGCCAGCAGCCCATCGACCACAGGCCTTCTGATCCATCCCACCACTCTCCCCCTAAAGCAGTGGTTCTCAATCAGAGGTGGTTTTACCCCCACAGGGGACACTTGGCAACGTCTGGAGACATTCTTGGTTGTCACCACTAAGGAAGAAGATGCTACTGGTAGTGAGTAGAAGACAAAGATGCTGCTAAGCATCCTCCTAGCCACAGGACAGCCCCAACAACAACGAACTGTCCAGCCCAACATTACCAAAGTCGAGAAAGCCTGCCACAGACTCTTAGCTCTGAACAAACCAAGTTGCCCTTGGGAATTGTGCACAAAAGATGGCATCAGCTGAGTAGGAAAAAAGGGACTATGATCCCCCAGTCCACGAGTACCTGAGGCAGAAACATAGTGCGAGGAGAGGCAGGGCCTGGGTTCAGAGGGCCTGGGGTGCAATGCTGTCTTCATCGCTCACTGGCTATGTGACCTTGGGCAAGCTATTTCACTTTTCTATGCCTCAGTTTCCTCATTCAGGGACAGCGGTATATGGTAAAGGTAGGCCCAGCGGGATGTCCCAATAGCTCACATGCGGGCTGCGAGGGAAACAGAGGAGGCAAAGGTGACTGGCCCGAAGCCACAGGATGGAGTTTATAACAGCCGTTTACTAATGTAAGGAAAGCCACGTGCACAGGAGAAAGGTGATGTTTGGGAACTAGACGGACTGGGTTTGACTCATGGTTCCACTGCTTAAAGGACACCGTCACTTAGCCTCCCAGAGCCTCAGTTTTTCCATTTATGAAATAGGCATCACAGTGCCCCACCTTGCAGGACTGTGATGCTATAAGGAATGTGAGGTTTGCCCGAAACCAAATTTGGTGCCATTTCCTCAAGGACATCATTCTGGGCCTTCATTTCTGTGACACCCTTCACTCCTCTGATTGGCTGGATTCCTTGGGGAGTCTGGGATTGGAAGAATCACTGAAATAAGCTGTCATTTTCTTTGGCCAGGGAGAAGATGGAACCGCTGGCTTTTTGCCTTGACCTAGCCCCACCTCATGGGCTAGCACATATGTGGATTCCCATCGTCTCCAGGGTGGGATCTCAGTCTCCGTAACCTGCCCAGGACCCAGTGCCTCCCAGACCCACTGTGGTCAGGCACCATTCCCTTAAGCATTGGGAAGCCCATGACATGTCTATAATCCATGCCCATAAGAGCACGTATCCAAAGCAAGTCAGAGGGGAAATGGATTCAGTTCACAGGTGACAGCTGAGACCTGTCTGTGGGGCAAATAAAAGAGTCCCTTCATCAGGGACCGGAGCTGCCAGACTTCCATGGGCCCACCTCGTGCTTGGGCCAGATAAGCAAAATGAGGGTTAGTTTAGGAACCACCCATGGTCGGCCAACATTTATTGGGCACCTGACGTACACCATGCTCCAGGTCTGGCACTCAGGTCCTTGATGAGCAGGCACCAGCCCTGTTGCTCTCCCTGTGGATTGCAAGCCCTGGGACTCCAGCTGGAGCTGCAGCCCTCACGGGTGGCACCTGCAGAAAAGTACTTGCCACCGCCAGCAACAGCTTGGCGCAGCCGGTGCAGGTGAGAGACAGCCTGGAGTCTAGAAGCTTGGCCTTCGGTGTCCCACAAAGCAATTAGAAATGCAAATAAGCCTCATAAGTTTCAACTTTTCTTCCAGCCTCACAAACCACCTGTTATGAAATTAAAGGGTATTTATTTTTAATGAACATGACAGTAATTAACAGAGAGTTCAGATGCTTAGAACTGGATCTGCATGGGGAGGAGGGGAGGCATTGAATGGAATGTGACTTTATTTTGCAAAAAGGAAGGTCTGAGCATGTTGGAATTCTGCAAGTGCTCCTCTCTGCATCCATATGGTAACTATGCATCCATAGTTACCTGCAGCCGTGTTTGTAACATACAGCCAAGGTGTGCATCTAAAAAACAAAAAATGCTGCGAGATAGAGCACAGGTGTTGGGCTCAGCAGGCCTGAGTTTGAATCCCACATGGCTACTCACCAGGTGCGTAGCCTTGGAAAAGTTTCTTAACCTCTCTGAACCCTAATTTCCCCATAGAGATAATAAGACCTGCCTCCCCAAGACTATCGTGAGATTGTTAGAAGAGTAAAGGGGGAAATGGCACATGTCCCTCTACCAACTTGTTAAAGAATGAAAAATAATTATTGATCACCATGAGGTTAATTGTCTTGCTTGGGTTTTCTGTAGGGTCCTAGTGTGTGTGCCCAGGACTGTCTTGGTTTGAGCACTGAAAGTCTCACATCTTGGGCAAACTGGAAAGCAGACCCTGAGATGGCACTTAGTGTCCACTAGGGGGCACCCTGGGGACCAAAGGGGGAAAAAGCAGGACAGAGCAGAGGGAAGCTGATAAATTGTGAGGTAGGCCCAACAAGAGCCTTGGTCAAACCCCGCAGGCACTCAGAGCTAACTGTCCCCTCAGAGCAACCCTACGTTGGGCATGTGTGGCCCTCAGGGATGAGCCACTGAGTGTGGGCTGCCTAGGGAGGGGCAAGATCGGAGGTGCAGCTCCCCTACAGGGGCTGAGCTGGAGGTCCCAGCTGGCAGCACTCCCAGCCGCAGGCAATAGGTCTTTCTTTGGAGGGGAATGGGGCAGGGCATCAGTGTCTACCACAGACATGAAACCAAGCCCATTACCAAGAAAACATGCATCACTTAAATTGTGAAAGTGTGCACCCTATAAATCTGTCATCAAAATAGAAAATTAAAACCTACCATTTCCATATCCAAGAAATCTCCCTACCTCCTGGCCAAAGGTTAGAATGTGTTCATGAGGGTAGAGATCATAACAGGCACTCAAAAAAAAACAAAAACAAAAACCAGTTCCCTAGAGTTTCCCTGTTTAGCTTGTGATCACATTGCCCCCAAATTAGTGAACCCTCCTTCTCATATGCACTACCCCCTGCAGTAAGGAAAGCCAGTCTACCCCCTCCCTCGAAGAAAGGGTGGTTGGCAGGGAATCCTGTTCCATTCTTTCCTCCGAGGCTCTCCCCAGGGTCAGCGCTAGAGGCTCACTTTGGGAAGCCAAGTCTCAAGAATAAATCCGAAGCCTTTACCTTGACATCGGGAACCCTCCCTGATCCATAGGCCAACCTCCCTTTCCAGCACTCTCTCTCCCACCACTCTGTGCAAAGCTCTTGTTCCGAGTTCTCCTCACTCAGTCCTCCACACTCACTCCTACCTGTCTGCCTTGCTCATGATTCCTTCACTCCCTCTTGCTTTGATTTACTATTTATCTGAATCCTTGCACCCTCTGAGACCAAACTCAGACCTGCCTCCCCCTTGCAGGCTTCCCCAGGGCCTCGGTCTGCAAGGGTCGGTCCACCTGTGAAACATCAGGGCATCTAGCCTCACGGCTTTGCAGTGTTAGGCATTTGGTGGAGGCATTTTGACCCTTCCGTGGGAGTGTAGGCTTCTCCTGCGTCCTGCTTCCCCTTTCCCTAGACCAACTCCTCCGTCCATAGTATGACCTAGCAGTTCCCCACTGGGCAGCGCACAGAGCAGGTGTCCTTCCAAATCTGTGTGACCTTGAATGAGAACTACACCCTCTGAACATCGGCTCCCTCATCTGTAAAATAAAGACAAAATTAGCACCTACTCCCTAGGATTGTTGTGAATATTAAACATGATATAGACCAAATGCCCAGATGTGACGAGATTAAATGATAGGCCCAGTTATCAGTGTTGCTTCCCTTCTGCCCCTTGTGGAAGCAGAAGGTACTGCAGCGGGGAAACGCACTGACTAAGCGGCCCTCAGGTGTGAAGCCCTTGACTGAACATCTTAGACTTTAGAATTACGACTTGGCAGAGTAGTTGCTCCAGGACCATCACTCTGGAAACGAGAAAACCACAACACAAGAGCTTCCCAAGGTCACATATAAGTAAGTGGCAGAAATTAAAGCAGGAATGACTTCGCTCTGATTAAAGAGAAAGTCTTGCTCAGGAGTGATAAGACCCTGGGATGATTGATTACAGGTCAACGGGAGGTTTTGCTTTCCAAAAATGCTCCCAGAAGAAAATGAATGTGTTTCCAGGAGGATTTGGACATCCACTTGGAGACAAAGGATCAAACCTCCTGACCACTACTCCAGTTCCGGAATGTTCTGTGAGGCTCTCTGTGACTCCCTGAGCAGCAGGCGGGACATCTGTGCCAAAGAAATACGCACCTGTACTGGGCAGGTGGGTGGGAGGGAGCATGTTATCATGATAGGAAATAAAACCCATTTTTCTTCTATTGTCCTCACTTCTTAGTAATTAATGGGATGCTCATGCCTTAGATTAAGGTTCCTCCGACGCCACGATTGAACTTTAATAAGGTGTGCGTGGAATTACAGGAAAACTAAATGGCATTCTGATGCCGAAATGTCAGGAAAGTGTGCGGCAGCTGCCAGCTCCCTAAACTAGAGAGAGAAATTCATTAACACCCGAGAGCGTCAGACGTTCCTCAGAATTAACGACTACGTGAGCTTATTAACACAATTACCTTAAAATAATTAGCAAGCACGCGATTCACTGTGATGAGCCTCATGGATTACCTGGAAAGGTGAAGGTATCCACAGGAAACATGTTGAGACTGCTGGGCTGGTGCCTCTCTTTTCATAAAGGCTCCTTTCAAAGGAAAGTGGGAAGGATGGGAAAGGAAAGGGGAAAACTACAAAACAGACAGCTGACGAATAGATGAGTGAACGTTTATATATTAATATCAATGAAATAAAAATCAAAACAATGGGATTCCATATTTTACTTAGCAAATTGGTGACTATTTTTTATTTTACTTTTTTAATTAAATTTATTGCAGTGACATTGATTAATAAGATTATGTAGGGTTCAAGTGTACATTTTTATAATACGCGATCTGTCTATTGCATTGTGTGCCCACCACCCAAAGTCAAATCATCTTCAGTCACCATATATTTGGCCCCCTTGACCCTTTGCTACCCCTCTGCCCCCTTCCCTCATGCTGTTGTTTGTGTCTATGAGTTTTACTTTCACATATGCGTGAAATCATATGGTTCTTAGCTTTTTCTCACTGACTTATTTCACTTAGCATGGTATTCTCAAGGTCCATCCATGTTGTCGCAAATGGCAGTATTTCATCTCTTATGGCTGAGTAGTGTTCCATTGTATGTAGGTAGCACATCCTCTATCAAAGGACACTTGGGCTGTTTCCATGTCTTGGCCACTGTGAGTAATGCTGCAGTGAACATAGGGGTGCATATATCTTTGCAGATAAATGTTTTCAAATTTTTCAGGTAGCTACCCAGAAGAGAGATTGCTGGGCCATATGATAACTCTATTCTTAATTTTTTGAGGAACCGCCATACTGTTTTGCACAATGTCTGTACCAGTTTACATTCCCACCAACAGTGAATGAGGGTTCCTTTTTGGTAAAGATTTTTTTTTTTAATTTAAAACCCAATGCAGGTGAGATTGGAGTAAGAAAAACACTCATACAATAAATGTGGGGAAGTAAAGTGGTAGAAACTCTCTAGAAGTTCCTATCAAAACATGAGTTTTCATTCACCCAAATATTTATGACACATCCACCGTGTACAAAGCAGTGCTAGGGTTAGGCAGGCAGCCGTAGGCCGGAGACAGCCTCTTCCACCAAGAATGAATGAACAGCCAACTGCATCCACCGTTATGTGAAGAGTACATAAATTATGGTTCACCTGCAAAATGGCATGATTTTGTAATGACTAAAGGTTCTCTTTTAAAAACTAGGTAATAGCATAGGGAAAGGCCCTTATTATAATGCTAAATTTAAAAGGCAGGATAAGAACTCTCCGTGTATATAGTTCTAGATGTGTTTAGAAAAAGATGGCTGGAAAAGTGTCAGAACATTGTGGTTATCACTGTGTGTTGGGATTACAGTGATTCTTATTTCCTTTTTTGTGTTTCTATGTTTTCCATTTTTCTACAAATCAAAGTGCCAATCTGAAGCTGAAGTGTCAAGAAAGATATGGGTCTACTTTTTAATTTCTTAATATTACCACTTTATTATTACTTTTATAATAAAAATACTATTAGCTAATATTTACTGAGGGCCAAGCAGGACATTGCTCTGAACGCTTTCAGACTTGGTTGTTTAATTCCCCCAATAGAGCTATGAGGAATGTACTATTGCTATCCCCATTTTACAGATGAGAAAATTGAGGCACTGTAAGGGTAAGTGGCACAGCCCCCTGGGAGTGGCAGAACTGGAGTTTGAACTTGGGCAGTTTGACCTCAGACCCTAGGATGCGAATCACTCTGCGTTTTGTCAATGGCCTGTTGGTATTTAAGTTCGCTGCTTGTAGCTCTCCTCAGCGTGTACGTAGAGAGCCGCATGGTAACTGAACAAGACCTAAATGTGACATCAGGTGACCTTGATTTAAGTCCTAGCCTTGCGACTTCCTGGAGATCTTGGGCAATTCACTTCTCCTTTTCGGAACCCCAGTTTCATCATCAATGGAATGGGCTTCATAATCCCTGCCTTGGGCTACGTAGGGAGTACGTGACATGGGTCAGTGTTTCTTTGCACCGGACTACTTTCTCTACAAACGTAAGGTCTGGTTATCTCCCTGCCAACCTCACTGGGCTGTGGGGGGGATGGGATGGCACAGTGGCGTGAGTGCAGCTTGAAAACCGTGGGGATACTGTGCATTGATAGGTAACTGTCACTGTTATTCACGGTTCACGTAACGTGGCTTTCTTGTTGACCTAAGTGGGAGGCCTAGTTCTAGTCTCGCCTCAGCACCTCCCCAGGCCTCCATTTTCCCATCTGTTCAGTAGGGGCAAAGGGACTCTTTGACCTCCAAAGCTCCCCCAACTTGGGCACTGCAGGATCCAGGTGAACACAGGGCTCTAGACATTCCTGGTCCTCCAACCTGTGATGACACCAGTGCCCAAGGCAGGTAGCTCCAACCGGGAGAGGGACACCACTGGTCAGAGCTGGACTCGGGTCCACAGTCTTGCTGAGAGCATTTAAAAGTGATGGTGGGTGCACTGTGCTCAGGGAACATGAGTTCCCTTCTTTTCCCCGCACACCAGCCGAGTCGAGTTGGCACCGGCCCTGGGTTTGACTGTGGGGTCATTTTTGCTCATTAGAAAAATCATTAGCAGCTCCTTCCTCAACCAAAACCTGTGGTGGAAATAGCATGAGATTGGGTTGCCTCCTCTGTGCCAGTACCCCACAGTTTCTTTAGGATGACCCTGCTGTGTCTCATTAACTGTAAAAAAAAAAAAAATGACAGTGAATTGAAACTTGTCAGAGGACACACTTCCTGTGGCCCAAGCAGAGGTGTTTATTAGTGTGATCAAGTTGCGGTTCGGGAAGATGTCATCAGCCCATCTGTGCTTCTAGACTGAAACACCCGCTGAACCTGTACAGCGTCTTTTATCAAACGGTGAACACTTTCTCTTTTCAGATCTGAATTCATAGTTCCCATGCATTTACTAACTCATTTCAAATGTTTCCTTCAACTAGCTTCTCTCTCCTCTAACTTGCTTTTTAATCTGCCCTTTTGGGGGTGGGGGAGTAATTTTTACTGTTCACTTTATATATTCTGAAACCTTTCTATTTCCTCAAATTCTCTACAGTAATAAAAATAATAGCACTCCTCCCACCTATCCCCAGCCCTGTGATACTATCAGTCAACCTAACCTTGCCCAGACTTGAGATGTTATCAAACCCTTCCTTCAAATGTGAGATAAAACAGCACATTTTCAGAGTGGGAAGCAGGGTTCTTTGAGAGACATCAAGGAGCAAAACAGATACAGCAGCAGCGAAAAACAGAAGGACTCGACTGGGCCCGTCAGTTGGCATCAACACCGAGGATCCCCCAGGTTTGGTTTCCTATGGGCTAGTTTCCCCAGAGAGCCACTGCGTGGCCAGAGCTCCCAAAAGGATAGCCTCACGCCCCTGGAATTTACCACGTAGACTTCTAGGGCCTTCCAAATGCTTCCCCCCTTCCTTCCAGTCTAGACCGAAGCTGCTCTTGGGAATCCAGCCAGAAGCCAAGGTCCCACAGGCGAGGCCGCAGGTGGGATGCAGTCTCCTCCGGTGGCACAGAGTCCCCTCCCAGCCCTGAGGACCCGGGCTGGGGACAGGACCCTCTGTCTGCCTAACCTGCATGGAGCCTCCTGGTTTGGGAAATGTGATCTGAATGTCACCTACTCAGATTCCATACCCACCCGTTTCCTACTTTTTCATCATGGGCAGCGGAGTCTGGTGTCCACGGGCAAGACCTAGAGGGCAGAGCTCACCCTCCACCTGACAGCCCTGCGGCCAGCCAGCTCTGCCACCTGAATTACAGGACGTGGGCCCCTCCCTCACCCCTCCAAAGGTCAGGTTTCTGGTCTGTAATATGGACATAATCCCTCCTGCCTTGTGGGTTGTAGGGACGATTGAATGAGGGGTGATGCTTTTAAGGTCCCAAACACAGAGCCGAGGCCCAGAGGTGCTCATTCAGTCACTCAGTCCGTCATTTCTTACGCTGCCACAGGGAGGGTAGCTTTTCTTCTTTCCTCTCTCAGGCGGATCTCCAGGGATTTGTCATTGACTCCAAGGAGGCTGGATGGAAAGTCGAGCTCCCTGCACCTGCCTGGGGCCATAGAAGGATATTTTTGAGACCAAATTAGAATCTGCTCGAGGAAATAAGATAGGGGATGCCAAGAGGGAGAAAGGTTTTTTTAAACGTTCTGAACACTCTTGCCCCTACCTGCAGGTGAAGCTGAGCTGGCCGGGCCTCCAGGTTGACTGTGGCAGGAAGGGGAGGGGGGCCCACTGGGCTTGGCTTCTAACCGCGTAGGGTACAGTTACTGGGGACCAGTTCTCTCAGCAGATCACCAGGAGGAGGAAGCCTCCTTCGTACATGAACTGACTGTCTCGGCCACAGGGTGAAGGGAGTAACCAGCATTTATTAGCCCCCTACTGCATACCAGCCACTTGACTGCCATTTCACTGAATCCCCCGAACACCTCCATGAGTTAAGGATTATTACTTTGTTTTCAGAGATGAAGAAATTGAGATTCAAAAAAGTTTAAAAAGTTATATATTGTTGGGGGTAGAGAAATAGACAAGGGGTTTCAAACACAGGCCGTTTAATCTGGGAGATTTGTAACTCGTGTGTTGGAAGGCTAAGGGAGAAGGGCAGGGTGCCCAGGGAAGCCACAGACGAGCGTCTGCAAGGAGCGGTTGCCACCTGCTAAGGTGGGGAAGGAAAGGGAACATATGGCGTTGCCGGAACCAAGTCGGGTGGTGTGAAAGGGACCATGATGTGCAGTCTGACGTGGTCCAGGCCACAGAAGGGGATGGCAGCCCAGGGAATGAGATCTTGGAGTGGCCGGCACTTTTCTGGTGCTGTGAGTGACAGAGGAAGCTGAAGGCCGGGGCCACCCATGTCCCCTGATGCCCGAGGGATGCTGAGCTGGAAGCTAGCTGGTAGACAGTCCCTTCTCCATTCCCCTGCCTCCACCGTGCTACAAGGCCACCTAGATCTGCCAGTCTCCTGGCAAGAGGTATCTGGGGAATGTAGGGTGCAGTGTCCTGGCCCCAGCATCAGAGAAGAGAAGAGAAGGGTAGGTTAGAGCTGAGAGACTGTGTGTAAATAACCCCATAAGCCAAGTAAGGAGGGGACTGCACTGGAACCCCAGTCTGCCTCCCAGGAGTGAGCAGGCGCTGGCTTGACCCCTTCTCTGTACCAGGCCCTGTTCTAGTGCTGGAAATACGGAGCTGAACAGGAGGCAGCCTGGGTCTCAGGAAGCTGCAGCCCCTCTGATCAGATCCATCCTGTGCTCATCAGGTTCTCCTGAAGCATCTTAAGGAGGATGAGTTTTCTGGGAGGACAGGAGTCTAGGTACGTGCCCTAAGGCCACCACATTAGACCTGTATACATGCCGGTATAGTGGGGTGGCCCAGCCCCCAGTTTTCACCAGCTCTGGGGTCAGGGCACACCTTCTTCAGGGGTTGTGTCTAGTTCTTCATCCAGCCTTTTCTTGTTGGTCCAGGCCTTTTCCACCTCTAAACTACACCTGTTCACCTCTGCAGCCCCACATTTTCTTCTACAGAACACAGTCTCTTAAACCCCTGCCATTTCAATTAGGACTGTCTTGGTTGCACGTAACACAAATCCAATTCTAACTGAGTTGGGCAATGGGAAGCGTTTATGGGAAGGGCGATAGGGTATCTTGCAGGGTTCAAGTGCAGCTGAGTTCTTGGAACAGTCAGAACCAGGACCTGGAGTGCCATATGGAATGGGAGCGGGCCTCCTCCTGTCCCTTTACTGCTCTCAAACCACCTCCTCCCCTCTTCCTCCTCCTCCTCCTCCTCCTTCTCTCTCTCTCTCTCTCTCTCTCCCCCCCCCCACCCCCCTTCATCTCTTGGTTCACAGAGACAGGACAGGGCCATCAACCAATATGCCTGATGTTACAATATAGTCCATGTTCCCAAAGAAAAACGGAGCTCACTCCAAACCTATTCTAAGAAATTCCAGGGAAAGAACTGATTGGTCCAGCTTAAGTAAGGTGGTGCCCACCTTGGAGCAGCCACCTTGACTAAGAGGGCAGGGTCACATAAATGACTTCTGCCCAGGGGTAGTCAGTTCCCAGAAAATTGGGGCAGTTCCTAGAAAGAGAGATGGGTGGACAACCAGTGGGACCACATTACAACAGAGCATGTATGTTACACTGAACAATAGCACCACACTGCACTTAGTTGTCCCCCTATTGGACATTTCTTGTTGCAACATGTTTGAGATTATGAATAATGCTTCAGTATATTTCTCTATGCATAAATATTTTTCATAGTTATAATTGTTTTCTTTATGTACATTCCCAGATGTGGAACATAGCTTAGAGTTTATGTGGATTTTTAAAAATTAGATTATCCAAATACCAACACTGATTTTACTACTGTTTCCATGGAAACTGTTTTTTCTGTTGCTAGGCAATTGGTAAAAAATTGGGTAGTGAAGACTAGTAAAAAGACACAAACAGTCTGTCTGTAGAGCCAACAATCTGGAGTTAACTCAGCTTTCAACCGGCTTTGTGACCTTGGGCAGGTGGTTCGACCATTCTGACCATTCTCTATTCTTCCAAAAATGGGATAAACATAGTTTTCCTAACTGGGTTATTTGGAGGAGTAGGGAGAATATATAAAAAGCAAAACCAACCATTTTGGTGCCTGGAACATAGTAAGTTTTCTATAAATTGTACTTTTTATATTATATCTTAAATGTTTTGATGGGTGTAGTAGTCGCTTTTTATCATTAGATTAATACTAGTCAATATAGACCATTCACAGCCTCACAGAATGAGAGAGACCTTAACACACCACGAGTCCAAACAGTAGCTATCTCCAAATGCTGTCTACCTGAGATAGCTGCATTTCAAAGAAAAGCTTTACCTAACCAGCCAGCACACACAAGAACTAGGAAAGGTTCAGAGGTCTAAGCAACCCACCTACTATGCTATCTCTGTGTCTGCCTGCCACCAGGTAGCATGGAGCCACAAGGGACAGGAAGAACTAATGATCCTCTCCTCCCACTAGACAACATGCATTCCCCTCCCAGCCCGCCACCACGCCCTTCTTGGTTTATATATGGAAGAGGCAGTGGAAGCACCTGTATCCCAAGGGTCAGAAAGACACAAGGCCCTGGCCTTCGGGACCATGGACAGTAACACATGCCCCGTGTGTGGGGAGCCAGACTTCATTCTGGCCACACCAACAGCTCAGTGAGCCTACCACCTACAGTATACACATACAGGATGGTCACCAAATCTGAGGACATGGATGAATACCTAATCAGTGGTTTATTGCTGGTACATTATGATACATAATAAAATAATATCTATTTTTCCAGTGATGTCCAAAGGAAGAAGAGGACAGTTCTACCTGAGTAAAGGGTGTGGTCATTGAACTTGGCCTTGAAAGATGGGGCCAAGTGGCCTAGGAGGGGCTGGACATTCTAGGCGAGAGGAGCACCATGTGCAAAGATCCCACAAGGGCCCCAAGGCCCAGTACCAGTCTGCCCTGTCCAGAGAGATAGCCTGCTGTGTATCTTTGAGGACTCCAGACTGGGCGTGTATTGACCTGCCATGAGCCCAGATTCTCCAAGCAGGAGTGTGATCCTCTATCAAAGGATATGGCTATCCTTTGAAGACAAAGATAGGATCTATAAATGTTCAGAAGAAGTTGAGTGATAATAGATTCATCTCTGCGTGCTGACTCTTAGCTCTCTGTCTGGTTTTTATTTTCTTTCCACAACCTAACCCTCTGGGTGGAAATTCTACCTCTGGGCTCCACAGAGGGCTCAGCTAATGAGCTGGGTGTCCCAAACACCTGACATGTTGTCTCAAAGCCCACTTTTGAGTCTCACTTTATTTCATTGACCTCCTCATTGGCAAGATAAGCCTTGCTATTCCCTTATTTGTTGATTCATTTAGTTAATATTTTTTGAGCTCTCCATGTGTGCCAAGCACTGCACAAAGTACTGAAGAAGCAGCAGTGAGCAAGCTCTTTGCTTTGCACTAGTGGGGTTTACAGCCCAGTGGAGGAAACAGATATTTATCAAATAATCTTACATGCATAGATATATGCCAATAAGGTCTGGAAATATAAGGACTATTTTATTTTGAACACAGTGAAGATGTCCTTGTTGACATTAGGTAGAGTTGTCTGCTTACGGGCTTCGTGGACACCCTGTATAATTACAAACTGTGTTAACAAAAACCTCAGAAGGCTAAGAGGTGCTTAACAGAATGACTTGGGATGAGCACTCTGTGATATTAGGGCTAGAAGGGACCTCAAGGTCGTTCAGGACTGAGGCTTAGTGAGAGTAAGGGATTACCTGTGGTAATGCAGGTAATTAGTAGCTAGGAGACACCCAGGCCCTGATCTCCTAGTTCAGTTCCTGCGCTAAAGCTCAGAATACAAATTAGTAAACAAATATTGATGCCCAAGAAATGGTAGTTGGGAGCTACCAGCATCTCTCCAGCCCCCCCTCTCCTCGCCTGGGAACCAGCTCTCCCGCCTCTCTCCTCTGTCTTCTGGGAAGCCCGACTCCAACCTCAAAGTGTTTGGGTCAAATCTGCGGCCACAGCTCTAGCACTAACCCACCTCGGAAGCTCAGCTTAAATCACCGTGTTTGCCCTGCACTTAAAGGAACGGAGGCCGCCGAGTGAACATTTAGCAGGACATTTTATGCAGCTTTTTCTTGCCAGGAAAACCTACTCCTCCTTCCTCTCTCCAGTTTTCCCCTGAGCAAAATATAAATTATCTTAACTATCTTTATTTTAAAACCAACAAGCTGTGAAAGAAAGCTGGTTGCTTTCTGTTATTACTGCTTACAAAGCAAAGGGCAGAGACCTGGGGCAACGGGCATTTCAGGTCTGGGATAAACAGGGCACTCTAGACAGTCTCTGGGACAGAGGCCAGCAAGCAGCCTCCACCTGGGGAAGAGGCCTTCAGGCTGATCCTGGGGACATAACCCTGCCCAGGAAACCTCCTGGGCTGATGGCGAGAGCACCGTTCTGCCCTAATTGGAGCCCCAGTCTGATGGGAGAGACACAACCCTGCCTTAGAGAATCCTAAGCTGAAGAGAGAGGCAAAGCTCTGTCCCGAGAGTCTCCAGTGCAATGAGGGAGACAGGTGGCTCCTTTTCTTTGCAGATGGAGAGCTGCAACTCCGAGCCATTGCCAAACTCAGCACAGATATGTATGGCCACAGAGCTCTGCAGGACGCCACTGTGCTAACCTACCCAAGCTTTGCAGTCCCCAACCAGAGTGAAGGCTCTCCCCACCCTCTCACAGTGTCTTCTGGCTCAGCCTGGTGGCCTGGCACACACCCCAGCCCCAGGGGAGTCCCATTCGCTGGGGGCAGCCCTGGTGGGTGTAACAGCCGGTCCAGCAGGGTTTTAATAATGCACGTCTCCCAGAGCTGCTAATTAAACTTTAATAGTCCTGCGCAGAAAGCAGTGGATCTCACGCAGGACAGGGCTCAGGCTCAGGGGAATTCAGCAGAAGTTTTGCAGCAGCTGCCAGGTTCTGAGAATCAGGTTCTCCAGAGGTCCAAACATGCCATGTGACATGACACCCGCTTTAAACAAGCAAAGGCAGGTCTCAGCCCCTTGGGTGGAAGGAAGTCATTTTTAATGAGCCTGTTCAATGTGGCAGCTACTTTTCCTATATTAACTTACTTCCTGTAACCCTGCCTATAACCCTGAGATAACTGCTGCCAGATAATAGTCTAATTCCAAGCACCTGCTTTTCCCACTGTTCCATGGTGCCTCTTGCACATACTCAGAAAATACCCTGGAGTCGGAGGGAGTGGGAGGGAAGCCACCCAGACACTAGGCACGTAGTAACACTCCAGAGCATGCTCAGTGGACCCAGGTAGCTAAAGGGAGAGCTGAGTGTGCAATCTAAGAGGTGCAGACATAATAAAATAAGTCAATGATCCTTACAGATCGGGACTCATAAAAATCACCAGGGGAGGGTATTTAAAACCCAGATCACTGAGCTTTACCGCCAGAGTGTGGTAGCTCTGGGCCAGGCTTTGGAAATGCATTTTTTCTTGATGTTCTAGGCAGTCCTGTTGCAGCTGAGCCTCCCGAAGACATCTGCAGAAACACCAAATAACCCCACTCCAAGCACAGTGTGGTATCCTTTATAGACATGTGCACTTTTATAATCTCATGTGATCCTTGCAGCCTCCTGGCAGGTGGGCAGGGCAAGACCTCCTAGTCCCAGGTTACACACAGGAGAGTGAATCTCTGTATAGCAATAGCATGAGAATACAGCAGATAGTGGCGAGGCCAGGGCCTGCACTCATGTCTTCCTGCCTCCAAGTTGGCACCTGCATGAGCACACAGTCTTCTCTCTGGGGAGCCATGGAGGGGAGATGCTCAGGGATCCTCACAGTACGGCCCATGCGAGGGCGTTTGGGAGTGGGTCAGTGAGTCCAGGGGCCCGTCTCTGGGGCCTGCAGGAGGGGGCAGGCTGCTGCAGGGAACAAGGGGGCTTTAGGAGCATTATTGACCAGCCAGAAGGGACCAGGCCCGGGGGCCAGGGAGACTCCAGGAGCCCTGGTGAGAGATGACAGAGGCCTGATGGGGGAAGCCACTGAAGTGAAGGGAGACAACACCAAGGAAAGGGGTGTGGGAGGTCTGTGCCCAAGCAGTGTTGCGCCCAATAGTCACCATTAGGTACTGGGTGAGCGAAAAGGGGATCATGTTTAGCAACCCATTGGCCATAGAGTCAGGGATGGACAGACTCAAGATTTTCCAAGAAATATTATTTAGGGCATTGGAGGAAGGATGGATTGGGGAAGGGACTTGAGACAGCTTCATCTTTAGCATATTTAACTCCAGTGGGGCAGGAATTGGGCTCAGGGTGAGAGGTCTGGAAGGTAAGAGCCAGGTAGCTACCAAGTAGGCAGATAAAAGTGTGTCCAGCATATAAATAGTCCCAGGAGAGCGATGACATTGCTGGTGGCCCTGGCATCCAGGGAAAAGATGATGGAAGAAGGCCAGAGCTCTGGGGGGACTCTGGCAGTTCAAAAGTCATGAAAGGCTAAGCTGAAAGGCACCTGAGGGATTGTTGAGTCCTACCTCCTCACTTTCCAGATGAGAAAAGTGAGGCCCGGACATGACAAGTCACCTGCCCAAGGCCACATGACTGGGGACTAGACCCCGTGACTTCTGACCCCCAGGACAGCACTCCTTCCAGCTGAGGGCATCTCCCCAACAACTTCCACCATCCCGCTTAGTAAATGCCACACAATCCTGGACTTGGAGACAGAAGAGGCACCAACTGAAGTATGCCGTTTTTACATGTCGGGTCAGGATAGCGTCTTAACATAATCCCAGACGGAAGCGTGAGCGTGCGTGCCCGTCGCATTGCTGCCAGAACTGCTGACATGCCGGGAACCGAACATGCCATTCGTGCCTGAGGCGGCGGGGAGCCTCCCAGGAACACACGGGGTGCGACGAGCGGTGGAGAGTGAGGGCCCAGCCGCGGCCCGGCTGGAGGCGAGGGGCGGAAGGGGCCTGAGCAAAGGTGCTGTCAGGGCTCTGTCCGTGGCCTCACTCTCCTTTCCCGCTGTCAGGCCCTTTCTGCAGACACCAGTTCCGATTCAGGTGCCCCCCCGACAACTTTATTTCCCCCTTCTCGCCTTCCCCCCACTCACACACACGTATCACCTCCCATTAGCCATCACTGGCCTGAAATCACTATCAAAGGATGTTTCACAGGCCCCGGGTGAGCACGCAACAGCACACCCCACTTTATTCTTGCGCCCGCCCGCGGACTGCCAGGCAGGCGTGCACTCACATTTATACTCCAGCGTGCACAGGCATCCCGGCTCCCATACAACATTTCATTCACTTCAGTGTTGTTATTCTTCTAGGCCTCTGGGCTGGGCCACCCGCAGGGGCTGAGACTATCTCTCGCCATGAGAACCTCAGAGGCAAGCAGAGTCCGTCAAACAGGAGGTGCTCAATAAGCGCCTGTGCAATAAATGGATGGATCCACCCACAAGTGTGCAAACCGCACCATGTAGCAAACGACAGTGCACACAACATGCTGGCTGGGGCAGGGGTAGGTTTACAGTTGTGAGTACGTGAAACACAGAGTTTATTCTTTTTTTTTATTTTAATCCTCACCAGAGGATATTTTTCCCATTGTTTTTCAGAGAGAGTAGAAGGGGGAGAGAGAGAGAGTAACATCGATGTGAGCGAGATGCATCGATTTGTTGCCTCCCGCTCGCACCTTGACCGGGGCCAAGATAAAACCTGCAACCGAGGTACAGGCCCTTGACCAGAATTGAACCCGAGACCCTTCAGTCCACAGGCCAACGCTCTAACCATTGTATTATTATTGATTAATTCTTGTATTACTTTCCATACGAACAATTGTAAACCTACTTTTGCCCCACCCAGAATGTGCACGAAAACATACATGTACTTGGGAACACACAGATATGCACAGGTCCCCAGGGCCCCATCCAGAGCCCAAGGTCAGGACAGGCACGTCACGCCCACTGACATGAATCTCTTGAATGGGACCCAGAGAGACCCAGCAGCCATCATTCAGCTATCAGCCTATCTGCCCCAATTATAGCTGAAATAAAATGTGTCACAGCTGCTTCACTGCGGACCGACGTAGACGTGGAGGGAGGTGGAGAAATATCAGCCCGGCTTGCATTCTAGCTCACTGGTTTGGGGGAGCTTAAGGCATAAACGAGTTTGAATTTAATTGACTTTTTTATTGGGCTTTAACTCACTGGTACTTTTCCAGACACTGACTCCAGCAGGCAGATGCAGGGTGGAGCAGTCTCGGGGCCTGCCAGCCCCCCGAGGCCCCCCTGCGCCCTCAGGCCTGTTCCAAACCACTTCTGCACACAGAAGCACCCCATGGTGACATGAGGAGCCGTCAGTGCCTGTCCCCTGCCCGGCCCCCATCTTTTGCCCCTTCTCTTTAGCCTCTCTTGTCATAGCTCCCTTCCCCCGAAGGCATTTCAATTTAATGCAATAACATTGATTGAAAGCTTGCTCTATATTAGTCCCTGTGCGGGGTGCGGGGTGCAGGGTGCAGGGTGCGGGGATACAGAGATGAGCAAGAACAAATCTTTGCCCTCTGGGAGCCTGAAATCAAATGGAGAGACAGACACATAAATTCCACAGTGTAACAGATACCAAAATTTAACCCTAGAACAAGGTCTGGCGAGACACAGTGTTCGGGTAAGGATGCCCAGATGAGATTCTGGGAGGCAGTAAGGAGTCTGCCATGTAGGGTACTCCCAGGAAGGGTGTGCTGGGCAGGTGGAACAGCAGGTGCAAAGGCACGGAGGGCTGGAAGAGCAGAGCTCATCCAGGCATTTGCCAAAGGTTCCATGTTTTGGGGTGGAGGGGGGAAGACGAGGGTCTCTGTGAGGGCCGTGGGACTCAGAGGAATGACCTCTAGCCTGGGAGTCAGGAAACCTGGGTTCCTGTCCCACCTTTGCCACTAATTAGCAGTGTGACTCTGGGCAAGTCGGCGTCCTTCTCAGAGTCCCAATGTCTTCATCTGAAACATGAAGAGTTTGAACTCACTGAGCTCAAAGATCTTCTCTCATCCCCAGCGCCTCCTTATCTTCCCGAGGTGACACTGCCGCTCTAAGTCTCTGACGTGGTTGATGCTGGTTTTGAGTGAGTTTGAAAGAAGCCGGCCACAGAAAGGCCAGTGGGGAGCTATTGCGGTCTAAGAATCCGAGGGTCTGACAGAGCGACTGTGGGTGCCATCCTTCTCTTGGGGCAAGGAATGCTCTGGAACGCTCTTCCCAGTGGAGTAGGGGACAAGGCCACGGGTGAGGTGCCCTTGACTCAGGCAGGAAACCTGGGCTGCGTTTTAGAGTTTTACCATCCAGACTCATCCAAAGTTTTGAAATGTCAATGTTTGAAAGGATGAACTTTAGTTACCCGGGAAACTTTCTCATTGCACCATATGAAGCATGACTGAAGGTGGGAACACACTTTTTAAAGCCCTGTGCCCATATAAACAGTTCGCCTTTAGTATAGGGTGAGCCTACATCCCAGCTTGCCCTGGGCAGTGCCAGCATATGCCTGCTATCCTGGCGTCATTACTGAGAGCGCCCTCACCTTTTACTCCCAAAGGAGTCCTCATCAGGGCAATAAAGATTATAACCATCCTGACCGCTAAGCTCCCGAGGGTGGGGATGAAAGCAGGGAGGCGAAGGGAAAGGAGCGGACTTGGTGTTGCCTTGACCTGGGCGTTAATCCCACTCCACCTTGGAGGAGTGCCTGAGTTCAGCTTTCCTGTACGTAAAATGCTGGTCCCTCCTCTTACCACATGCTTCCTCTGCTCCTGTCTGTCGTAGCTATGTGCTTACTCTCCTTTCCCCCCAAAGGGACTACAGAGTCCTTGAGGGGGAACTTTATCTTCTTCGTCTCTGTATTATAAACGACCTCAGAAACTTCGTAAAATGTGGTTAGGGCATGAGCAAGTAAAGTTAAAATTTTGGTCATGATTTCTAGTTCCATTTCCGTGATGAACTGAGCCAATGCAAACTTATCTTCCACGACATGCACATAGAAATGCAGGACAAAGTGCAATTTAAAAAAAAATGTTAATGCAGAGCCAGGCCCTAGAGAAATGGAAATTTCTAGTGCCAGGAAGGAGCAAGCCCTGAAAACAAGTGCCTGCAGGAAGCCAGGACTCAACAAGTGCATGGGGATAGCCATGTGTGTATGGATGTGTGTGTATAAATGTATGTGTGCGTGTGTGTATGTGTGTGTATGTGTGTGCATGCATATGTGCCATGTATGTATGCTTGTATGTATGTTCTCTGCTCAATTCAGATGAATGACCTGAATGCCTCTGTGTGGAGGTCCCTAGCTGGACACGGGACCTGGCCCACTGTCCCCTCTCTCCACTCGAATGCAGAGTGCATCCTCAAGAGGGCAGACACCTTTGGGGACAGTGTCACTGCTGCTCTAAACCCCTTCTCCATACTGTCCTGTTTAACCTCGTGACATCTTGTAAGGTGGAGGCTATTACACAGACAACGGAGGCAAGGGAAGTTAACTTAGTCCCTGGCTTGGGGTGGATCCAGCATTTGAAACCAGGAATTCTGACTCTGAACCTGTGAGTTTAAATGCTATGATACATAACCTCATGTCACATAGTAGGTGTGCAAAAATATCTGTTGAATGAAAACCAGAATAAGTGGCCAGGAGAAGCTCACAGAGCCTTTATAATGCTATGGTCAGGGCCAGGCCCAGCATCGCTGATGGGAGGGGCCCAGCATTCAGCCCAGCTTTCTGTCAATGGTGCCAATTTTAAAGGAAATGAACTCCCCTGGCCTGTAGATACTGGGAGATGGTTTCTCCTGTCTCAGGATGATTGCATCTGGCTTCATTTCCTCCGAGGCTCTTCTTAGTTTTTTCCCCTCCCTGCTGTGCATCTGGCTCTAATTCCCTTCCCGGGTCTCATTTGGTGGTTACCACTTATGTTCTAAAATGCGCCATTAGGCACCTGATATATAGATGTTCGGGGGTGGCCATGCTGGTGCTTGGAGAAATAAGGAGGCCACCACCATCTGCTGGGAGCCCTGCCTGCTGCCAGTGGTTGTCAGTGGTCCCCTTGGGTCTCTGTGGGCCCAGCTGGGGGAGGGCAGGACATAAGCCTAGAGTGGGCAGGCCTGGCCACCGCTCCTATCTCCACACACAGCTCAAGAATGTATTTGCTTGCCACCCATTTATTAGATACCCAATGTGTGCCAAGAACTGGAGACAGACAGATGAAAGAGATGCCTTTTCTGCCCTTGTGGGTTTCACTGTGTGTAACTCAGGGCCTGGTCCGGACTGGCTCAGGGTCTAGGGCAGGGTCACAGCCAAATAAACCCTCCCCAGACCCCATTCCTTCTTTGTTTTCAGAAAATGGGGGACTAGCTGCTGACATTGATAAAAAGAGACCTGATTTCCTCCTTACCAAATTCCTTCCTAGTCCATTCAACCTGGAGCCATGAGGACAGGCAAAGGTTTATTATGGGAGGTCTTGTCCACTTGCCAAAGTTCTCGTTAGAAGACGGCTGGCTCCTGGGGTGGGGCCATACAGAGGCACTCACTTTATGCAGCCTTTGAACAGCTAAGCTGTGTGCAAATTTATCTTTCTTTATAAAAAAAATTGCAGCATCATTTCTTCCAGTCATTCTCTTTTAATTTAAATTATTCATTCAACAAACTTCTATTGAGTACCTATGCTAAGCTAGGCTCTGCATAGAGCACTTGGGTAAATAAGACATAATCTCACGGTTTGGGGATGGAGCAGAGATAGACTCACCCGGCAGGACTGACTCGCCATTTGCAGTGTTGGCACCTCTGTGTAGAGAGGTCCCTCTCCCTAGTTTCTGTCTTCTCCCCAGAGATGGTCCAAATTCAGTGGGGTGCAGTGGCTGGCCCCTGGTCTCAAGCCAAAACAGCTCTGCAGGGCCACTCAACCCCGAGGGGTGTGATTATCCCCATTCTTCAGATAAGGAATCAGAAATTAGGGAACATAAGTAACCGGCCCAAGGTCACGTGGCTCAGGCCTGGTGGAACTGGGATCCCCCCTTGGATCTGTCTCAGTAAAACAACCTGTAATCTTTCATCACTCCATGATGCCTCTGCAAGTCACTCACCCTCTCCGAGCCTCAGTTTCCTCACCTGCAGATGGGACAGTAGTGTCTGTTTTGCACGCTTGTTGTGAAATCGGTTGTCATTTTCATCACAAATATCTGGACTCCTGTCTTCACCTGGCTTTGTGGCCAGGACTAGGGCGAGGCAAGTGAGACACCATCATGGGTGCTGTGTGTCTACCAAGAGGGTGCAAAATTTAAGGAGGGGCTCCCTCTCAGCTGAGTGTGAGTGCAGCCCCCAGAAGTGAGTGTCTCCTTAAATTCCACAGCCTTCAAACAGCCAAGGCCCCTCACTTGCCTCACCCCGGCCCAGGCCCAGATTTGAAGGTGAGGAGGTACAAGGGCTGGGGGAGTGTGGAGAGGACAGGGCAGACGGGCTGTATGGCATGGGGGTGTAAAAGCAGCAGCTGAAAACAGGCCTTGCTGGGGACGCGCACGGCTCCGCAGAAGCGAAGGGTGGGCCTTGCTTCGTGGAATTGTCCCCCAAAAGCTGCATTCTGTAAACTAATGTGCACATATCAATGATGGTGTTGAAGCTGCGCTGCCTCCTTGAGGATCTGAAGCGGTTTTATCTCCATTTCCACCCAGACAGCACACGAACTACCTCAGGGCAGTGTCCGTGTCCTATTTATCTTTGTATTGCCAGAACCTAGCAGGGTATTAGATAGGTAATGCCTGCTCATTAGATGTTGAATGAACTAAAGAATGCTTTGTCTTTCATTTTGAAAACCTTTAATCATCTTAGGTCCTTTGAAACATGGATCATAAGTCCTGTGGTACAATGAAAATTAGAGTCTTCTGGGAGGCCAGTCCAGCAATCTGAGGCAGTAAGACATAGGGACGCTCAATAAATATTAGCCCAATTTTCAAAGCTAGAAAAATGGCAAAGTCAGGATTTGATTCCAAAGGTTACACTCGCTCCACTATAGTGCAGGGCCCAAGTCTGAGCAATATATATATTTAAATATACAAAGTCCTGTCTCTGCCACTGTCACCGGCTAGAGTCCCTTCTACCTAAACCCCCAAGATAGTGCCCCTCAAATTGTCCTGTGGCATGTGCCCAAACCTTCCCCACCTTCAGATGTTGTCCCTGAGCACAGAAACACTGGCACACCCAGCAGAGCATACATTCTTCTGGCACAAGGATTAAATAGGATTCATCTCGCTCATAGTGGCCTCCAGAATTGTTGGGCTGAAAGAAACTGTGAGCCAGAGGGAAAGAGTGTTGTGATCAATCAGTTACATCTGCCAGGGACCTGGAAGGAGAGCGGCATCGTGCATGCTGGGGATCTGCCAGCCGGGCCTTAATTGCAAATGCCAGGAAAGCAATCTGATTAAACTACCGAAAAGCCTCTGCGTTGTTGAGTCTGCAATGGCTTCAACCACTCGTCGCGCAAGCCTTGCTGCTAAAATCCCATGGGACGAAACCTCTGGACCCCCCCGGGGAAGAACTAGGAGACAGTGACATCCTCTGAGTAGTTCCTGAAGATGATGAAGTACACTCTAAGTGCGAAACCATGAAACGGGCCAGAATGCAGTGTGGGGATTTCAGTGCCATGTGGGTAGTTACTTATTTGACCTTTTCTTGATCAGCTTTTAGAATCCACCCGCCTTGAGACTGTTTTTAGCCTTTGCATTAATTGGAACAGCTGCTTTTCCTCTGTAAACATCATAAACCATCATTTGGTTTTCACTGCTGCATCGTTTTCAATGCAGCATTGTAGAATAATGCAAAATTAGCCAGAAACACAACAGAACACATCGCCGGTCCCCTCCCTTCTTCTCTCCCATCTCACATCTGCTCACAAGAAGGGCGATTCCCAGAAGGTGTGTAGTGAGGCAGATGCAAGGAGTGACACGTGTCTTATGTCAGGGTCGGTTATCCGGGTATAAAACACACTCACAGTGGGAGGGTGAAGCCCACCTGAGCCCCTGGGATAGGTGCTGGAAACACGCGGGAGAAGTGAAGTTCAGACAAGCAGAAACATCCAGCAAGGCTGATACAAACGTCTTATACGAGAATACCCAAGGGATGTTCCAGAAAGGACCTGGGCACGCCACAGGAAAACCAAGTAGGCACATATTCCTATAGGTCCCACAGGCAGCACTGAGAAATGGACACAGGGCTGTGCTCACAGGATCAGGCACTGAGCTATAAAAGGACGTGTGGCAAGGGCCACGAACCCAGAAGCCACATCCCGTAGAAGCTCAGATTTCAGGACTCAGCTGCACAGTCCTGCCTAATAATAATTACATTCGCTAATTTTATGAAGTGGGTACCCTCTGCCGGGCACTTTCATTATATCATGAGTAATCAGAATGCAGACGAAGATGTGCCCCACTGTGGGGCTCTGCACCCCAGAGCAGCCAGATGTGGCAGGACTCGGTGCCACCTCCCCAGGGTGTCTGGGTGCCACCCGGCCCCCAGTCTGCTTTGCCTGAGAGTTGGAATATCAGTAGGGTTAGCAGTGGGGGAGGAGGGCAGCAGAGGGAAACAGTAAAGGGACTGTGGACAGTTGGCAGCCACACTTTCTCCTTCACTTTTCCTGAGCCTCTGCCCTCCTTGAACGCAGGAAACCCCTCCTGAGTCCTGCTCCCCACATCTCTGCATCCCCAACTCCTGCAACAGCTAAGAGTTCACTCCTCAGAGTTAGCCTTGGCTGGCTAGAAACGTGCCCCATCCCTATTGACACTGGGCAGGTCAGAGACTCAGGCTTGGTGGGGAGGTACCTCTAGGACTGACACCGATTTCCTTGGACAGAACCAGATGCCACTTCCTCTCAGTCACTGCATCTCTGTCTTAATGAGTATGTACCATCTGACAGCAAAGCTCCATTATTCATTGTGTACAATGTCTGACACACAGTAGGTGTTCGGCCAGGACAATGTGACTCCAGAGACTGTTCTTCCAAAAATCCTGCCTGCCTGTTAGTAGAGCCCATAGGTGTCTAGCTTGGGGATTAGGTTCTGGATGCGCAAGAGAACTAGAATGATAGGCAGCTAGGCGGGGCTCAGCCGGCAGCCAGCACCCTAGACCCGCACCTCTGGGCTCCCTGACAGCATCAACATGGCCCTGCCAAGACCAGGAGGCCATCTGAGGGATCTGTCTCAACCTGCCAAATACCATTGGTGGCACCTATTACTGTCCCTAGGGAGAATTCTGCAGCGGCCTCCCACATTCTCCCCATCACTGCCCACCAGCCAGCTTCCTTCTGTGCGTTCCCAGAGCACTTGGCACCACCCAGCATCAGTCTGCCCAGCCACCCTCCCTACGAACTGGTTCCTTACGGGTTGACTCATCTCTGCATCCCCAACGCCTGGGAAGGTGCCTAAAACACAAGAGGGGTTCATAGATGTTCACTATGCGAATGAATGGATGAGCCACCAACGTGGTCCCAGATGGAACGACAGCTCAGATTCCGTTTCTACAGCCAAACAACAGCTCTTTCCCTCCCCTGCTCTGGAGGAACTCAGGCATCATGCAAACCGTAAACAGCAATGCTCTCTGCCTGGGCTGAAGACTGTTTTTTCTGCAAAGTGCTTTCAGACCCATTAAAGCCCTTTTGATCTTTACGGTAATTCATTGGAAGGTGCTCTTACCAGCATTTCCAAGATGAGCGATCAAGATCCAAAGGACATAAAATGTCTCCCCCAAATCAGTGAAGAGCCAGCCCTGGAAGCTGGGGCTGCCTGGTTCCCAGTTCCACGCCTGACTTTTTCTCTTGCCCAGACACCTCCCACGAAGTGCCTGCTCTGTGCCTGGTACGGGGCCAGGTATGGGAACCTGGAGATGAAAATTCTCTGCACAGGAGACAGACAGCGGAGGGCCTCTCAGCAGAAAGAGCAACCAAGCTGCCGTTGGGTCCTGTGTAAAGCCTCCATCAAGCCCAGACTTCCACCAGCCAAGCTGCCGTCCAACTTGGAAGCCGGTTCCCCACCTCCCACTTCAGAACCTCAAGTCGGGCCCAACTTGGATTCTCACGTGAGGCGTCAGGAGCGATCCATCAGTGGAGGCCTGGCCTTTCGAGCAACTTTCCAGATGAGCCCCTGGAACGCCTTCACGCTTCCCTCTCCCTCGGCGAGCCGCCCGCCAACAGAACCTTTGCTGGCAAAATGTTTGGGCTGAAGGCGAACACTCAGAATTACCCAGAGCCGGGTGCTGTTTTCCCAGGCGACAGAGAGATTGCAGTCGCTCGCTGCTCTTTTCTCCTGCGTGGCGCTCACACATCTCCTGCACGGGCTGAAGCTGTCTGGACAGCTGCCCAGCAGAAAAGGCCTGAACTGCGCTTCAGGCTGGGAGAGGAGAGATCCAGGGCCTCTTTGTGAAAATGGCCCAGGAAATGTCATATCCCAGCAGATGGGTACAGGGGCACAGGGAAGGGGGTCCCACTACCGTATCATACATTCAAATCATGCTAAGCGTTCTTCTGACAACCCAAGCATAAAGGGGAAAAGGAGAACCGCTCTCTAGCTGTAGGACCTTGGACAAGGCATTTAGCCTTGAAGTGCCTCAGTTTCCTCATCTGCGAACTGGGGAGAATATCTACATCAATGGGCCTTAAAAAATAGAAGGTGCATGAAGCAATCGGCACCATTCCCGACTCATGGTAAATGCTCACTGATTGCTCATGCTCCCCCCCCCCCGCCCCCCAAGAAATGTAGCCTCTAAGGAGATTGATATTAAGGATGTCCTAAGAGAGATGGTGGCCCCCTGGTTGGGAAGAAAGGACAAGTGGTTGCAAAAGTATGGTTTGTCCCTCATCTCCTACACTCCCAGGGACAGCACCTGCCACGTGGAGGTGCTTTCCTAGGTGTTTGTCAAAATTGCCCTTTTAATCTCATTATGGGGGCATTGTGGGCAGAGTCACACAACAGTCCTTGGAACATAATAATGGATGGTCAGAAATTCCTGGGACAGGACCAGATGATTGAGCAAGCCGACTTTTTCATGATACTGTCAGGGATACAGTCTTCGCCATCAGAGAGCTGGCCATCTGTGGCAGCCTCCTCACACATACATCCCTCGGCTGTACTTAATTTTCAAACCTATTAATTGCAGCTTCAGAAAACAAAAGACAGATTCATTTTGTGTACTGGAAGCTTGATAACCTATTTGACAGACTTTCTCACTTTCCAATTGTATGAAACGTGTTTGAGGAGTTAGAGAAAAACAAATGACACTAAATGGCTGGCTTCAACATGCACAATATTTTGCAAACAGCCTAATGAGAAACTTTAGCAATTCATCGAGAAGAAAGCTCTATCAACTCAGGGAGGAAAAAAAAAAAAAAAAGTTGTTTTTTTTTTAGAGGCATTTTGGAGCAGTACAGTTTCATTTCCTGCAAGTGTAGTAAGCAAGATGAGACAAGAAACCCACTGCCTGGGAGAAGCCTTAAAGGTCAGGATTAATGAATGGCTTGGAGGGTTTGAAGCTTGCAGGCCCAGTTGTGTGCCGGTAAGTGGGTGTTTCAGCAGTCCTTAAGGGAGCTAATCCATAATTTATTTTCTTAAATAGGTACGTGGTGTAGAAATGTTGGTTGCACTGTTAATTGGACCAGAAAACTGTGTCTTTATGAGTACCAGCTTTTCCTAAATTTCCCAGCAAGGGCTCCACTTCACATTTCCTGAACTCTAAGGCAGGGCGCCCCAACAGATCACGCTGAGCCTGGATGCTGGCACCTGGGCAGGCAGCAGTTGCCAATCTTTCTCTTATTCCTGGATGCAATGCCTGGGAGGGGGAGCCCAGCCATTATCTGCAACCCACCGCATATGCAAATAGAGGCTTTAGAGGAAGAGCACACACAGACCCAAGCCAGCAAACCCAGGTCAGACCTCAACTCTGCCCCCAAACTAGCTGTGTGACCTAGGACAGATCACTTCACCTGTCTGGGCCTTAGACTCTCCATGTGCAAAATGAGATGTTTGGGCAATAATATTTTTGGTGCCTGCGTTTTTTCAGGATTCCCTGATTCTGAGATCTACCTCCCCCACTGCCAAGTGGGAGAGCCCTAGTGTTAGCAAGGCACCAATCTCACCTGCTGGGAACAGAGCTGGTTGGGAGGGTGTATGGGTGTGAGCTGTAGCTACAAGGGACCAGGGAGCAGAGAGCACAGGTTTGGAATTAGGAAAAGATCTATTTCATCCTGGATTCTCCACTTGCCAGATCTGTGACCTGGCTCTGCCCCTCTGGGCCCCAGTTTTCTCATCTGTAAAATGGGGGAGATGATAACAACGTGGCTGGGCTGTTGCACAAATTAGTGACAGCAAATATAAAGTGAATGGCACTCCAGGGAGGGCAGCAAAGCCAGTCTGTGACTCAAGAGCTACTAGAAGGCAGTGAGACCCTCTCCCTGCCCCCATATCCGTGTTTCTTTGATTTAGAATGTGCCAAGTTCGGATTGGTGGTGTCTATCCACTGTACCAATAACTGGGTAAAATTCAGTTGTTGGAATTTAAATATAGATTTTCAAAATGAGTTGTAAGCATCAAAGCATCTCCCTCTCCTCCAGAACTCCACGGTCCCCGTATCTCATTGGCCGCCCTGGGCTTCTAGCAGCAGGCTTAGCTTATTAAGGACTAAGCAGTCAGTGGCGCCGGTGCTTTGCTTCCCCTCTGACTACTTCAGGATGAGCGTAAGCGGGCAAGACAGGACCACTCAATCCTCCCAGTCTTTGTTCATCTCTGACCTACCCCCATGACCCAAAAGACGGATCCGTCTTCTGCTGAAAGGAGAAACAGTTAATCCCCCCACTCCGGGTATGGATTCATAACTAGTAAAAATATCTATTATGAACCTTCCAAACAAATCTACTTTCATTCCCTCATTTAGGCCCCGCATGCACACGGCAAGGTTATCTCGCCCAATTTGCAGAGGAGAAAAGGCAGAGGCTCAGGAACTGTCAGTTCCTTTTCCTCTAACTTCATGGGCCATTGAGTCATTGAAGTAGATGCCGTCTCTAAACTGTCAGGCGCATGCAAAATGTTCGCAATGGAAATGATAGTCGTGGCCCTGTTTTTATCTCAGGATCCCCCGTCACTCCTGGAGATGCAGGTTTGAAATGAATTCTTCCAAATCAACCCAACTAAGAGCAATTCCAGACGCTCAGCAGCCCTGCACACCCAGCCCTGCCAGGGGGTGGGACTGTCAGCACACGGGGAGCAGAGATGAGCCTGGGAGACTGGCAGGTCTGAAGCAGCAGCGAGCTCACCTGACTGACAGTCTGGACTTAAATAAATTGTGGGTTTCGGCTGGAGGTGATAAAGCCTAAATTTGAAGCGTGTGTTACTCTTATACATCACTATGCCCCGAGATGGGGAAAGAGAGCTGCATCTTATCCCAAGTTTGTAGCAAAACTGCACTAAGTGTCAATAGCCCTCAAGCCTTTGATGTTGAGTGGAAAGAAAAATAATCCTTTCAGAAAAGCTGGGCAGAGCAGAGGGCTCAGCAGGCGGCAGGCGGGCCAACTGAGGGTGCCCTGCTGTGTCTGCACCCCCTCTCCTGCCCCCACCAAAGTAAACTGTCTTAGTTCCTGACAGGATTATTTCCTCTAATACCTTCACAGGGGAGCAAGAAAAAAATGCTTAGGTAAAATTAAGTGGGCATCTGAGAGGCCAGAGCAGAGAAAGGGAGGGGAGGGGAGTTGGATGAGGTGTCAGCCTGAGCTCCCGCCAGAACCGGACCATCTCAGGGCGCCTCCCAGAGGTGGGCAAGGGGGTGGGGGGCCACAGCACCTTGGAACCCATTCACTCGTTCATGCAACAAAACAAACACAGTCCCTGCTCTCTTGGAGCTTACAGTTCAGTGTAAGACATGTCCAACTAATAACCTAGTTGCATACTTTGATATGTACTATAAAGGAAGAAAGCAGGGGTGCGAGGTTGTATACCAAGGAGCCCCAGTTTAAGTGGAGGCTGGCAGCAGGAGCCAGGTGCTGAAGAGAGGCCTCTGGGGACTTGGCATTTGAGCCAAGGCTGGATCACAAGTTAGCCAGGCGAAGGATGTGGGGAGAACACTCTAGGCAGAAGGAACAGTATACAGAAGGCCCCGTGGGGATGAGCTGGCCGCACACTCCCAGAGCTGAAGAGCCCAGAGGGTGTGAAGCATGTGGGAGGGGAGAGAGGGAGCCCCTGCTGAGCCATGGGAGACCCAGTGAGGATTTGGGCCTATATCTTAAATGCACCAGGAAGCCGCAGAAGGGTGTTAGGCCTCTTGATGGTGGTATGACTCGATAAAGAACCTGGCTGTTGTAGATTGTTCCTTGGCCGTCTCTCAGACATGGCTGTGGTCACCCTCTGCCACTGTGGTTGCCACCAGCCCTCACCAAGCTCCCTTCTGTGTCAGTCCACACCTGGCAACTTCATGCATTTGTCCCTATACCAATGCCCAGGAGGAGGGAGCAGGAGAGATGGGACTGACACTGAGGCATCTGCAGGAGCTGTGGCCTGGGCCTCGGATGAGTCCCAGGCCTGTAAGGAGGCATCAAGGACGGGTAGCAAGTCTGTATCACTCCCATCTCAAGGACCTGTCTGCTCCCTCTTCTGTAGGGAAAGACTAATTCACAAGGCTTCGATGTTGCCAGCCAGTGCCTGGCACAGAGCAGGCATTCAGTCAATGATCATCTGAACTTAGCAATGCCATACACCCTCCATTTCCTCTTGCAAGTGGAGAAACTGAGGGAGGCTGAGGAAGAAACAGGTTGAACCAGGAGTCCCTGTCGCAGATGGATACATCCTTGCTGCATAGCCTTGGGCAAGTCACTTCCTCTGGCCCAGGTCTCCATTTCCTTACCTATAAAGTCAGGTGGGTGGGGGAAATCATCTCTAACTCCCCTTTTAGTTCTCATACCTTGTCATCACCCTCGGAAGCACAGAGAGGTCAATACCTTTATCAGTGCCACACAGCATTGATACTTAAAGCTTAAGTACCAAATGGGGGGCGGGGGGGCTAGAATTTGTAATGATCTGGTGCTAAGCTGAAATGTACTTTTACTTACAACTCTCTTTAGATAGATAGGGAAATTAATATTATAAACAACTTTGGAACCAAAGAAGTTATTTGGTGGGTCTACAAAGAAAAACTCTATTGGAGCACCCGAAGTCATTCCAGATGTGTTGATGGGTTCATCCCCTTTCAATGGACATGCTAACTATAAAATGTTCTCCTCCATTAATTATAGAGGTCCCCAAGAGCATCTCTCCGGGGGAAAGTTTCATTAGCCAAGTTCAGTGGCTGTATACAGTACTGATGATAAAGCTCAGTTTGAAAAATCATGTTCCAGCTGTCTCCACCACAAAGCTGAGAGAGTGGGGCTTGTCTGTTTTCAAATAGTTTGGCTGCCAAGGACTCGGTGCCATGTTGTCTAGAGGAGAAAAATGTGGAATCTGTTGTTTTGATGACCCTTCCTATGGATCGTGAAGGCAGGTAGTAAGGCTTGTACTTCTTTGCAATTCCCAAATCCTTGCTCATAGTAGGACCACATGCATATGAATATTGATTAACTGACAGAAGCCAGGCAGAAGGGAAGAGTATATGGCTCAGAAACATCCCAATGACAAAGACCCAGGACAGCACACCCAGAAAGAGCACATGTGTTAGAATCAGACAGATATGAGCTTGAATTCTAGCTTCTCTGCTTAATAGCTGTGTGACCTTAGGCAAATCACTTAACCTCTCTGGGCCTTGGCTTCCCCCCCTGCACAAAGGGAGAAGCAATAACCACTCGTGATCACAGCTGCAGGGGTTAAATGAGACAACATAAGTAAGCATCTAGCACAGTGCCTGGCACATGGTAGAGGCCCCTCTCCCTTCCTTCCATGCAGCCATCAAGATCTGCATGAGAAAGGCAGCCTGCAGCATTCACCCCTGCTATTACCTGCCCCTGTGCTGAAGGATGGGAAGCCGAAGAGTATCTCTGGTCTCCGTGCCAGGAGGGGACAGTGCAGTGGAGCATGGTTGGGGAGGTGACCCAGGCCCAAATCTCAGTGGCTGCAGGAATCCAATATCGTTGGCCTGGCTCTCTTCCAGCCAGTCTTGCCAGATGTAATTTGGCTTCTGCTTAAAATTCAAAGCAGTTATGTAATCATAACAACCCTAGAATTTGGAGTTTTTATAGTTTCAAAGCACTTTTGCACGTATTACCTCAGTCGATCTCTCAATAACCTTGGGAGCTAGCTAAGGCAAGGACTGGAACATCCATTTCTTAAAATATTTTTATCGATTTCTAGAGAGAGAGGAAGGGAAAGGGAGAGAGAGAGACATATATACATGGGAGGGCGAAACATCGACCAGCTGCTCCCGCATACCCTCCACTGGGTATTGAGCCTGCAACCCAGGCATGTGACTCGACTGGGAATCGAACTGGGAACCTTTTGGTGCACGGGACAATGCCTAACCAACTGAGCCACACTGGCTAGGGCTAGAACCACTGTTTTATAGATGGAGAAATCAAGGTTCAGAGGGTTTCTTTGGCTCACCTTAAGTCACACAACTAATAAGTGACAACATCAAACTTGGACAAAGAGCTCTATCCCTTGCTCTGGGCTTTCCCACACCATCACACTGTATCTTTGTAATTGTGCATTCATCAAGCAAAAGTGGACCGAGCACCTACTGTGCTCCAGGCCAGGTACTAAGTGCTGCGATTCAGAAATGAAAGGCAGAGTCAAGTTCAGGAGAGATGTAGGACCAGCTGCTCAGTAGCATGTGGTAGCTGCCATGGTGAAGGGGTAAGGGGGACAGTGTGTGTTGGGGGTGGGGGGTAACCCCAACTTGATCCAACCCTCAGGAAAGCATCAATCCAGTCTTGGAGAACAACTAGAGTTTGCCCAGGCAGGAAAAGGAATGAGAAAGCTACAAGTGTGTGAACCAGCAGGGCACTTCTTGGGGTGCTGCAAGCTGCTTGATCTGGCCCCACCCACTCCTTCCTTCCTTCCTTCCTTCCTTCCTTCCTTCCTTCCTTCCTTCCTTCCTTCCTTCCTTCCTTCCTTCGACATATATTTCTGGAGCGCCCTCATGTGCCAGGCATTGCCCTAGCCACTAGGGATAGATATCTCAGTGGATATAGTCCCTGAGCCCACAAAGCTTACCTTCTAGTGGGTTTCCGGGGACTCAGAAGGGAAATGGTAGATGGTGGAGGTGGAGGCATCATAGAAGGCTAGGTGTGAAGGGCCTGGATTTCAGCCTAAGGGGGAAGAGGAGCCCAGGTGGATTTTAAGCACAGGATTCACAACATCAGGTTGGCATGTCAGAAAGAGAGAACCACGGTTAAAGGATGGGCTAGAGAAAGTTGTCTGGAATCCAGAAGCCCAGCTAGGAGGCTGCAGCAGCCCAGGACAAAATGCCTGGGTCCTGGGATGCAGCGATGCAGAAGACAGAAGGCAGAGTGCAAGGGGGTTGTGGAGACAGCGTGGACAGGCCTTGCTGTTGCGTGGGGCATGAGGATTAGGAATGGGAAGCCTGGGCAGCCACTTGAGGGCCTGGCGTGAGCCCTTGGCAGGTAGGGGTGCTATTTCCTGGAACAGGGATGCGGGAGACCCATAGCGGTGGGGGCGGGGGAGCTGAGGAAGATCTGTTCCCACTGGGACGTGCTGAGTGCCGAGGGTCTGTGGTCCCCCTGAGGTCATGCTGATTAGGCAGTGGGATCAGCGTGTCTGGAGCCCAGAGGGTCTCAAGGCCAGAGGTGCAGATTGGAGGGTCAAGAACTTACTAACAGTGTTTGACACTTGGAAGTGGACAGAGGGAGCACACAGAGGGAGAAGAGCCCAGGTGCCATTGTAGCAAACCCCAGAGGGGTTTTGCCAGAACAAATCTGGCATCCAGATTTGTTCTTTGATGCCAGAATCCCACATCACAAAAGTCAAGCCATTAGCCAGGGCAAGAAATCATTGGTCCCCAAGAGGGGTTGATTGTGGTGAACTGTGGGGACTTTAGCCTATTGTTGGATTTCTGGGGTCTCACCTGTCTCTGGAGCCCTGTCTGAAGTCACCCATGTGCTTCTCTCTCTCTTTCTCTCTCTCTTCTCTCCTTCAGGTGTTTACAAAATATGGGAAGTGTTACATGTTTAACTCAGGCGAGGATGGCAAACCTCTGCTCACCACGGTCAAGGGGGGGACAGGCAACGGGCTGGAGATCATGCTGGACATTCAGCAAGATGAATACCTGCCCATCTGGGGAGAGACAGGTGAGCTGGGCACATGGACCTGGGCCGTGGGTGATGGTGGAGGGGCGCAGGACTTTGAAAGACTGGTTTGCTTCGGGTGGGCTGTCGTGGCCCACTCCATGAAGGACTGATCTCCACCGAGGAGTTGGTGGCACGCTGGAGAGTGGTAAGGATGCCCTTGGCATGGACTGGGATGAGTTTCTTTGGATTTCACTAGATGGGAGAGGGGCAGATGAGGGGAGTGTTGGGAAGGGGAGGCAGGTAGGGTGAGGATAGGTGTTGAGAGGAGCCATGGAGGAAGGTTTGAATCAACAGTATGGTTGGTCAATCAATCCAGGTCCTGGCTTGATTTTAGGCAAAGAGGAAAGGATGAGCCAGCCCCTCCCTCTCCCAGCCATACTGAACATCCCAGCCCAGCTAGGAGGCCCAGCAGAAAGGAAGGCAGGCTCCTTTCACTGGGGGAAGGTGGGGAGGCTGTGCAGTGTTGGAAAGCCAAAAGGTAGGGACTCAGGGGGCCGGCACTGTACCTGTGTGAGCCCCTGGGGGCCCGTGTGTGTACGGGGTTCAAAGCTTATTGCATGTATTCATTTATTCATTTATTCCATTCAAACAATCCATTCGCCATGTATGCCACCTCAGGCTTCGCACCAAAGTAAAGACATTAAGGTGGAAAAGACAGGCCTTGACCACAGGCTGGAGGAGACACGCAGTTGCAGTCCATTGTGACCTGGGTGTGCCCGGTGCTGTGGAGGGATGGGGGCCTCCACCTGGGCGGGGGAGGGGGGCAGTATATGGGGGGGGGGCAAGGAAAGCGTCCTAGTGCATGGGGCATTTGAACAGGGTCTTGGGATCATCCTGGGTTATACAGATGGGCTCTCGTAAGAGGGATGCAGGAAGGTCAGACAGAGGAGCAGGCGATGTGAAGGCAGAAGCAGAGATGGGGCCATGCAGCCAGTGAGCCTAGGGATGCTGGCAGCCTCTAGAACTCCACCAGGTGGAGGAAGTAAAGAGGGGTCAGGAGTGGGGCCGTGGCTGCAAAAGAGACCCAAATAAGACTAATGCTGTTAGGAATGGGGGAGGGGCTCACGAGGTGGGCCTGAGGAGGGACCACAGGGGAGGGTGGAGGAGAGAGAAGGTTCCAGCAAGAGGGAGGCCTGAGCCCTCAGACTGGAGCTGAGGATGGGGAGGGGATGGAGGCCAAGCAGCCCAGCCCCCTCTGCCCGCAGCCCCCACCCTGTGCCCAGCCCTCACCACGCCCGGCCCTCCAGGCTTCTGAGGCAGCAAAGGCTTCCACCCAGGGTTGATGGCAAACTTCAGGCTCTCCCCCCACCAGCAGGCTCCCCCTTCCTCCCACATCTCTCGCTTGAGCACCCTGGCGGGAAGAGGTGAGTGTGGCCACTTACCTCATGGGACAGTCAATTCTCCTACTCCTTCCACTGAAAGGTAAAATGGGCACCCCAGGGTCATTCCAGCAACACCTCCCAACCACGCCCTCATGCTCCAGGCCCTCCAAACCCCATCTGCCACTGGCTAAGGAAACAGCTGATCCCGTCCACTTTTCTAAATTCAGTAATTCAATGCCACCGCTCCAGCAGATGGACGGAGGTGTGTGTCCCCGCCAAGCTCTGGCATCCTGCACGCTGACCAGCAGAGCCCGGCTCTCCAGACATCCCGGAGGCCAGCCCGTGTCTAACGACCACAGGGGCCCCCAATAACCCTGGGTCCCGGGAGCTGGATCTTGGTCCAAAAACAGACCCTGCCTTATAAGCATCAGAGCATATTTGTTATTGGACCTCCTGTGGAAGAGGAGAGCAATGAGGCCATGGAAATGAGTCCTGCTCCCGAGGTGTGTGGCAGCCGGGCCTCCCTCCCGTGGGCCGCAGGAGAGAGGCCGCCTCCCTGCCTCCGGGCCGCGTAGCCGCAGACTCCGTGTGGCTTCCTGGCATTCCCACCTCCTCCCAGCCCCAGGGGAAAGCAGCCTGAGTCCTTACAGGAGACGTCTGGGTGATGATAAAGAAGAAATTAATTGAAATATGTCTCTCGAGGGGGTGGCCACGTGTGGCTTGACAGCAGAGGCAGTGTCATAGGGCAGGAAAGTAGCATCATAGAGACCGACACTGGGTGAAACCTCCAGCTCTCCCACTACTCTTGGTGTGGCTGAGGGCCCGTGAATGAGCCTCAGTTACCTCATCTGTGAAACAGATCAATAGAAGAAGTAAAACCATCCCCTTGGCAGGTGGCTGAGGGATCGAATGAGAGCTCTCTGCCAAGCGTACCCAGCAGAAGGGCGATAGTGACGGTCGAAGCTGGGGGGACAGTCACGCGGTCCCAGAGGCAGGGAACACTGTCCGTGTCTCACAGCTGTCACAGGGGTCCTAAAACACCTCCACATCTGACGTCGCATGTGTTCAAAGCAGCGCCTCTGACATTCTTGCCTGGCCTCGTGGGCAGCTTCATCTCTCAGAAATTTAAGAAGGAGTGAGGGGACCACCCCCTGGGTGTAATTCTGACTGACGGAAAGGACCTTGGGACCCACAGGTGAATTAGGAAAAGGCACCTCCATCGGGTTGACCCAGCCCAACGGGCTCCTGCTTAGTGAAAAGAAGGTGACTATCAAAATTATCAAGAGTCCTTTCCTCTGGGCTGACAGTGCCCTGCACCAGGACACCCCCTTAGCCAAACATGCTTGTGCAGGGCACCCTGGAAATGAGCCCTTCGAAAGAAGGCAGGCTCCGTCAGTCACATGTGGGCCTAGTCTGTGCCCCCAGATGGCCCTGTGCAATGTCAGGCGTTTGGGATAGTTGATGTTCCAGGAATAAAGAAGACCAGGGAAACTCCTGTTAGACAAGTTAGACACGTGTATTCATCGCAGGGAGGCTTTCATACGCTGCACTGTGAATCCTCCTAGAGAGGAACCTTGCACGCCGCGTTTATTTCCCAGATGCCTTTGAGTGGAAACTTCCTTTCTCGTGGAGGAGCTTGCAAATAGAAAGGAGACAGAAAAGCTGTCCTAGGCTATGGGAGTGCGGTTTTCATGGCCAGCATTTTCTAAAGGAAATTAAACCAAAGGCAGGAGGGAGGTTGTTAAAAATGAAACTCTGTGTAGATGCCTCTGAGAAACTTCAAAGAAAACAGAAACAGGCAGTGGGTTATCTGGGTTGCACATGAGAGAAACCGGATTCAAACAAGCTTAGGCATAAAAGGGATTGTGTTGCCCCAGAATTCAAGGCAAACTTCAACAACCAAACAGCAGGGGACGGGGGCGGGGGAGGGCTCAGCTTCAGAAACAACTGGAACAGGGCTCTGGCCCTCTCGTGTCCCTCCCTCCTTCTTTCTCTGGCCCCTCCTCTCCCTGGGTCCCTTCATTCTCTTGCAGTAGAGACGGGTTTTTTCACACTTTTTTTTCCACACACGGTCCCCAATAGTTTTATATTTTACACATCCTACCACTATCAAGAGACTATTCTGAGTTTCTCACTGATCCCCTATTTAAAAAAAAAAAAAAATCAGGGGAGGGAATCTTTGGCCCAGCTCAGTCAGGTGCCCGCCCCTGGTCCAACCTGTGACCAGGGAGTGAGTTCATGGAAGGACATGGGAGCCCTAAGGAAGCTGGGGAGATGGCACCTGGAAGGAGGTCCCAAGAGATTGTCTCATGAACGGCCATGCTGAGGGAGGCAGGGACCAGGGTGAGGGGTGGCAGTGGTTATATCTGAGGAAACCAGAATCAGTGTTCAGGGAGCTCTTTTTTTAAAAAAAGTAGACTTCTTTTCTTTTATCTAATTAATTTTGAGAGGGGGAGAGAGAGAGAAAATCGATTTGTTGTTCCACTTATTTATGCACTCATTGGTTGATTCTTGTATGTGTCCTGACCGGGGATCGAACCCGAAACCGAAACCTTGGCGTATCAGGATGATGCTCTAACCAACAGAGCTACCCGGCCAGGGCCTGTACAGGGAGCTCTTAAATGAACTCAGTTTCTGGATAGATAGACTCAAATAGGGCCCCTCCCTTTCTCATCTCCCTCTATCCTTCGTTCACTCCAACGCAATATACGTTTTTATCAAATGTTATCTCCTTGGTTTCTCCAAATGTTAATACTGTAGAAAAATGAATTTGATACTATATGTTTGAACAAAGGAGTGCTCTAATGGAGGTATGTATCCGCCCCCTTTTACTCCCCTCTGCTCCGTCACCTCCTGTTCTGTCCCCTTGTTCACTTGGCTCTAGCCACACTGGCTCCCCTGTGGCTTCTGGAACACTCCGGGAACACTGTCACTTCAGGGCATCTGCAGTCTCCATTCCCTCCGCCTAGAATCCTCTTTGTTCAGACCCACGTGGCTAATTGCCTCGTCTCCGTCAAGTCTTTGTTCAGGGAGGCGTCCCTTGACCCCCTTATTTAAAATTGCAATCGCCCCTCCCACTCGTCACCTCTCTTCATCTGCTCTGCCTGTCCTTTTCTCTAGGACATGTGTCACGTTCAGATATATCATATGATTTACTTATTTATTTTTTCTTGCCCCTCCCCTTTTATGAAAATATATGCTCCAAGAGGTTAGGGATCTTGAATGTCTGGCTCACTTACATATACCAGGTTAATAAATACTTGTTAATATGTTTGTTGAGAGAAAAAAGAAATTGCTGTGCACACTGATGGGGCCAGGATGAGGGAGACACTAACTTTAATGAGGAGCGACTATTTTTATGTGCCTTCAAGATTCTGTCCCATGATTCCTCCCAGTTACCTTGCTGTCAAGGGTTATAATCCCCATTGAAAGATAAAGAAACTGAAGCCCCAAAAGTTTGCGTAAGCTTCTTAAGAACACACCCCTCGTTAAGTAGCTGAACCAAACCCAAACCCTACTTGTGAACCCAAAGGCAATTCTCCTCTCACTACATCCCTTTAACGTTCAAAATATGATTGTAAAGGCACTGCCATGAAAATAGCTCAGGGAAGGAAGGGTTCGGTGACATATAAGGTTAGGTCTGTTGATGTTCTTTCCTATTTTTTCCTGTGTGTTTGTTTTTTTCCAATGGCAGAATCCTTGTGTTGAACAAAAGCTTTAGCACAGCCCCAATTTATAAAACAGAGGAAGGCAGAGCAGCTCTAGTTGAACTGGAGGTGGAGACCCAGTTCGATTTCTCTGTGTTCACTGTGGCCAACCTTAGGATATTCCCTAAGGAAATTTGCAAGGGCTCCAACGATCCCAGTTTGATGTTATTGGGATGGAAGCAGAGTTTGTTGGATCTGTGGCTGTGTACATCACAGAGACCAGCTCTCAACATCTTTCCCCTTCTCCTGGGATGGTGAAAGGAGCCTGGGACGTGTCTGCTGAGCTCCAGAGCCTCAGGGAGGTTGACTGTCCAGACTTCGGGTTGAACACGATGGATTGAACATCAGTGTTTATGGAGCTCTGTCCCCAAACGCCACCTAAATGGCAATGAAAGATTTTTTTTTTTTTAAGGGCAAAGTGGATAGGAGAGAAGATAACAGTAGATGTCAGCAAACTTTTAGAAGATGGAAAGCAGATGGTCGGTCACTGACTGGGCAGAGCAGGCGAGGCTGAAAGATAAGGCTCTGCACTGGGAAGCCAGCTAACGCCAAGCAGTTCTCACCATAGACTCTCAAAAAAGAATCAGGGGTTGAAGGCATCGGATTCTACTAAAGAGAGAGACAAGAAGTGGAGCTAAAACTGGGAGGATTAGTTCAAAGTCTGTAAAAGGAGCAGTTAAGTCCCCCAGATACCCTCCCTTGGCCCAAAGCAGCAACAGATCTCTCGCCAGGAAGATAAGATTGACAGACAGGCTCTGGGCTTGGGGAAAGCGGCCGAGCTGAGTGCCAGGTGAGGCGCCGTCCAGGAAACCGCCACTTGTGAACCCAGATGAGCTGAAACTCTGCTCACTGAGTACTGAGACCTCCAGCCAGGCTCATCTACCCCGCCCCCAAACGGGATTCTGGGGCAACCCTTTCTTGGAGACACTGACAAGTTCAATAGAAAAGGCCCCCACAGAATGGCAGTCAGGAGTTTCCGAACCAAACGGCCGGTTAACTCACTCTCGAGTGAAGTCCCTTGGCAGGTCCTCCCACACAGGGAATGAGTGCAGCTTTTAAGAGCCTCTTAACTATGAATGGACATCCAAAAAGCCAGATGTGTGAGGGGGAGGAACTAAAACCAACCAAACAAGAAAGAATCGCTGAGGAAATAGAGATCATGGTTAATGGGACAACCTCTAGAGGCAGACTAGAGCCTGGGTTCAAATCCACCTATACAATTTGCCAGCAGTGTAACCTTGGGCAAGTTACTTAACTTCTCTGGGCTTTAATTCCATCACCTGTAAAATGGCAATAATATTATTATCTGTGCTGTTGTTAGGAAGATTGAAATGAGTTAATATTTGTGAAGTGCTTAGAAAAGTGCTTTAATAATATTAGGCACTATGTAAGTCTAAACAAAAACAAAAAATGCAGGGACCAGAAAGAAACATTAAACCATTTTAATTAAAATTCTCAAGAGATAAGAGATGGTACTACATCCATAAACATGAGCTATTAAAATAGGATGCTATTAAAAAGTAACATTCAAAAAAAGAAGTTTTAAAAACTGGAAATTAAAAATATGATTGCAAACATTTTTTTTCAAACTCACAGAAGGACTGAAATTGAGGAAGTCTCCTGAAAAGTAAAACAAAAACACAAACAGATGGAAAATGAGAGAGGAAAAAATATGAAAATGAGAAGGTAAATCCAAGAAGTCTAACATCCTATGAGGAGTCCCAGAGTAAGAAAACTGAGAGATGAAGAAGAGGACTTTGCCAAAGAAATAATGTAAGAAACATTCCCAACGGAAGCACGTGATTTTCCATATCAAAAGAATTCACCAAATCCTGTCTGCAGTAAGTGGCAAAACAATCAGACCAAGACACATCCTTAAAATTCAGGCTGACAGAGATAAACAGAAAAACCTTAAAAGCTTCTGGAGAGAGAAAACAAGTCACATACCTAGGATCTAGGATCAGAATGGCCTGGGACTTCCCGACAGATAGAGTTGAAGCCAGAAGACAATGGCACAATGCTTTCAAATCCGGGGTGGAGGAAAAGGGGACTTTTTTTTCTAGGATAGAATTTTTTTTTTTTTTTTAATTTAAGTATAGTTGGTAGTCTACAATATTACGTTAGTTATATTAGTTATATTAGTTTCAGGTGTACAATATAGTGATTCAGCATTTTTATACCTTACAATGTGGTCACCACCACCCCTCCATTCAAGTAATCATCTGTCCCCTTCATCTTTCTCACCCATCCCCACCCTCCTCCCCTCTGACCACCATCCCTTTGATCTGTTTCTACGAGTCTGTTTTTGTTTTGTTCATTTGTTTTCCTTTTTTAGAATCCACATCTTTCCCTGTTTGACTTATTTCACTTAGCATAATACCCTCTAAGTCCATCCCTGTTGTTGCAGATAGCAAGGTTTCATTCCTTTTTATTGCTGCATAATATTTCATCACGTATATACACTACATCTTCTTTATCTGCTCATCTATCAGTGGACACCTAGGTTGCTTTCATATCTTGGCTATTAACATGGGGGGTGCATATATCTTTTCCAATTAGTGTTTTTGTTTTCTTCAAATAAATACCCAGAACTGAAATTGTTGGGTCATCTGGTAAACCGATCTTCAGTTTTTTGAGTAATCTCCATACTGTTTTCCACAGCGGCTGCACCAATTTTCAGTCCCACCACCAGTGCCCAAGGGCTCCCTTTTCTCCGAGTCCTCACCAACACGTTCTTTGTTGCCTTTTTTATAATAACCATTCTGGCTGGGCTGAGGTTGTATCTCATTGTTTTGATTTGCATTTCCCTGATGCTCTCAGATAGAATTCTAGATCCAGCAAGTTACAAATGAAGTGTGAAGGTAGAATTTGGTTTCAAATATATTCCAATATTCAAATACATTTAAATATATTCAAAAACATATTTTTGATGAGAACATTTAAATTCTGCTCTCTTAGCAAATTTCAATTATACAGTACAGTGTTATCAATTACAGCCACCACGTTTTACATGCAAGCCCCTGACCTTGCTCATCTTAGAACTGAAAGTTTGTGCCCTTTTACCAGCCTCTCCCTGTTTCTCATTTCTCCCCATTTCTCCCCAGCCCCTGGAAGCCACTTTTCTACTCTGTTTCTAGGAGTTTGACTTTTCTTTGCCATTTCTGTGATAGGGTACCTAGCAAGCCAAACAAACCAGCAGACAAGAATAAAAAAAACAACAAACAATAAGAACAAAATAGTTTCACAAGAAAGAAATAAAAAGCAGAATCTACTACAAGGCTGGGGGAGCCAGTAGTCATAATCATAATTATGTAAAAGCTGGACACCGACTTACACAAAATATCACAGAACTATGTCTAGGAGGGTGACAGGAAAGCAAATACGGTGGACTCTTCAGGTAAGGAGCCTATATTCTCATCTCCAAGGTAGAACTTTGGCAGAGAAGACTTAAAATTTTAGAAACCAAGAAATAACCGTCAAGCACTTGATGTCCATGAACATGCGAAAGGAGACGCCAGGAGGACCAGGTGAAGCGGCTGAGAGCAGCTGCTCCGAGCAGTGGGACTCGGGGCTGGCTGGCTGGGGAGAGGTGGGGCCGGGCCCTGCTCTTTTTCATTAGCAGTCTCGAGGTACCAGTCAGCTTTTAAAATTATGTGCATATATTGCTTTGATCAAAATTAAAATTTAATTTAAAATAATCATGAATTTTCCGCAGAGCTGGAAGGCCTGAGCAGCTATCAAGGGTAGCCCATTCCCCTTTCTCCATCACAGATGGAACATAGCAGGAGCGGATGCAGGTGGCTGCTAGGGTTTCTCCAACAACTCTGCTCCCAGGAAAAACTCTGGCCTTGGTGCCTGGTGACAAGGACCTCCACAGAAGTTCAGATGCAGGCTGTGACCTGATCTTGGAGAGTCCCGAGCACAGGGCTACGCAGCAGGCAGCTGGGATCCTGAGCTCACTCCCTGAGTGGCCTTCGTGCTGGATGGAGGGTCTCTGCAGGTGCCTGGAGAAATGATGCCGTGAGTCAGAAGCACTGCTGCAGTCAGGCATCCCTGACACAGTGAGAAGAAACCTGACTTTAATAATTTCTAGAAGACCTGCTCAGTGCTATGCAGAGAAAATACGTGCTCTAGTTAAAACTCCTGGCCAAGCAGGCAATGGTCTGAGGGAAACATCTCAGAGGTGGGTGAAACACACCCAGCTCAGAGTTCACATCTGCCTGGTCACTAAATCCCCAAGAGCACCTACTGTGTGCCAGGCACACAGGGATACAGATGAAAAGGCCCAGTCCAGGCTTTTTCACAATTTAGGGACCATGTTGAGGCTCCATTTGTGTAGCAGATGGACATTCATTGATCCAACAGCCCTCATGTAAAGTGCTTAAGGAGTGTCAGGCATTCGCAGTCTGGTCAGGGGACATGTGAACAATTAAATGCCATCAAGTGCTATGACAGATAGAGGAGAGATGGAGCACAAAGGAGGGGACAATAGGCTCTGGAAGGGAGGCAAAGGGTATCTAGGGGGAGGCTTCAGAGGGGAGATGACCTTGGTCTTAGTCTCAGGCCTGTGTGCCAGGTGGCTAGGCAGTTGTGGGAATTAGGGTGTGGGTCGTGGCACGTGAGGTGCCATGGAGAAGAAGGGGAATCAGAAGCAAAGGCCAAGAACATCGTGGGTGTCCTGCAGTGGCTGGATCTAAGGATGGGCCCTGTGGCTTAAAAGGTAGGCAGAGGTCAGATCACCACGGGCCTGGCGGGTTCTGCTAATGCATGGATGTTCTCCTGTGAGTTCTTCTACCCAGAGTGTGGTCCTCCCACCAGCAGCATCATTGTCCCCTGGGAACCCATCAGCAATGCAGACTCTCAGGCCCCACCCGGAATCTGCGCTGTAACTGATGGTCCCCAGGTGGCTCACAACCTAGGGTGGGAAGCTCTGAGCTTCTCACCTTTTGGAAATACGAGGATGACTTTTTAACATCTGGCTATTTCTCCAACATCACTCCCACATGAACACTATCGTGCTTTTTTATATTCATTGGCTGAGGAAATAGTAACAAGAAGCTGCTATGAATTCAGTAATGCTTTGAATGATTTTGAATTTTATAATCACTTCGCCATCTACATACCTGATCTGTCCGGCAGTCTGCTGCTACCTCACTTCTGCCACCAGTGTATGTCAACAGAATTTTTATGAATAGAATCTTAATCATCCACCAACTTCCCCTGTAATTTCAGAGACATGACACTTCCTGGCAGCTTCTCAAGGGTGGTGTCTCCTGCATGCCAGTCGTCCACCCGGACTTATCAGCCTTCTTAGCAAGTAATTTATAATCTCTGAGCCTGAATGCACCAGGAAACTCATTTTAAAAAGACTTGGAATAAATCTTTCTGTAATGAGACCAAACCCAGCTCCACGACAGAGTGCCTTCACTAATGTCGGTTTTGTAAATATTCTATTTGACAGGAATGTATTAAGTGTAGCCACTCTTCTCTGTTGCATAACTAAGACCTAACATTAACTGTCTCCTCCCCCCACATGGGCACATCACTCTACAGTATATATGGTGCTTTGCCTGCATTCTATCTTCTGATCCTCATACACTCACTCTTATGATATAGACAGAGCAGGTCTATGATTTAACAGATGAACCCATTTAACAGATGTGGTAAGCAACGCTCTGAGACGCTGAATGACTTTCCCATGATCTCATGGCTGAAGAAGTATTGGAAGTCAGACTTCAATCCATATCTCCTAATTTGGTCCTTGGCCAGGCTGAGCACAACCCTGAGTGCCCCCCTTCTAACAAGGCCTCCAGCAATGAAGACACACTGGGTCCGTTCTACTGGGGAAGGTTAGCATGGAAACAAGAAGACTATGGTGGCCACAGTATCCACCTTCAGATCCCTGAAGGGCTGTCAAGTGGAAGAATGGATTTTAGGAGCAGGGGTAAAATCTATTAGCAGGCAATTTCTACTCGATATAAGGATGAACTTTGCAAACCATGGCTGCCCTGCAGGTAGTGAGGTCTGCACCCCTAAAAGGCTCAAACATCATGGCTGGCCTTCAGTGAATGGTGTCAAAGAGGGGCCTCCTGTAGTCTCTCAGAGGCCCCTAAGGGCTCGAGCAACCAGGACCTAAACAGGAAATCAACAGCACCCATCAACGGGATAATACAAGGAAAAATTCATGGAGGACTGTTTGCAAAGGCGTGGGCAAGGCTTAGGGAAGGCAGTATGGGATGGTGCAGAGTCCTGGGCCTGGTAAGAGGGAGAACCTCCCGAAGGGAAACAGGAGAACGAGCTGATATCAGAACCCAGGGAGAGAGCGGTATGCAGAGCTTCTTCCAGCTCCCCACCCCAGAGCTGTGGTCTCCCAAGGTGACCTGCTGCTAACCTGCCAGGACCCAGCAAATAAAGTTGACAAACTGCATGTCCCAGCCTGACCCTCCACTGTCCTCCGGTTTCCCACCTGGACCACCGTTGGCTGAACCCAACCAGAAGCAGGGGGCAAGAGAGCCCATCAGTACAGTCTCTACAAGGGCAGCTTCCAAGGAGAGAGCACAATGAAGAGGACTGGCCAGGGGATGGACAAACAGAAGCGATCTTGCGCTGAGATGACCCCACCGCCATACAGCCGGCCTCCCTCCCACCCCTCCTTCCAAGCTGGCCATCCCAGCCACTGTCACAAAGTCAGACTCAACCAGCATAAAATTGCTTTGTATCAGCACAACCCTGCGTTAGCCAAGAAAATTTCCCCGGATTTTCAGAGCAGCTTCCCTTCCTACCTCTCTCCAGTGTTTATTTCCTCGGCGTGTTTCCTGTAATTTGCAAAGATTAAAGATTTAAGCTTCTTTTATTGCAATGTGCATTCCCTGCCCAATTATGCATTCTGCCCATGGCTCCCCGTCTCCTCCTGCAGAGCCCCCTCCTCTCTGCATGAGCAGAAAACACCACAGGTGGACCTCGCCTCCTTGTGCCACTATGGCCATGCTCCTGAAAAATGAAAGAGACATTCAGCCGCTGCAGGTTGAACAAGCTCTACCACCCTCCTCCTGATTCAACATCATCTTTCATGTCAGGCTGCCTGGGTTTCAGCCTGGTCCCAATTAACAAGGGCTCCTAACACTGTGTGTGTAGTGACTTCCCCATTCCCTGTTCTCCCTCTCTCTCCCACTCCCCCCCCATCCCCAGGGGATTTGAATCCCGGTGTTCCTGATGGTAAACAAATCCTTCACTGCCCTGGGGCCTGGCACCCTTTGAAGCAGCTCTGTGTTGAATCATTTAGCGGGGAGGGGAATGTGAGGATGTGAATAATTCTGTCCAGCACCAATCTAGGTTACTGTAGGGCTGGCTTTCTGGATATGCAACCTGGGCAGTCATATAGGCCCCCGTGCTCAGAGCATTCCTTGGTTTGGACTCTAAATTGGCCTTGCCCGTTTAGTAAGTGAGTGAGGTTTGAGTCACAAATCTTTCACTCGTTCCAGATGCCTGGTGCTGTGCAGGACCTTCGAGATCCTGAGAGAGAGCCCAGAACCTGGTATCAGGATGCTCCAGCCTGGGGAAGCACAGCCGTCAGATAAAGGACTGATACATGGAGGGCAGGGGCATATCAGGCATGTGTGTAGAATTCAACAGAGCAAGCGAAGCAGTTGCTTTGGGTGGGGCTGGGAGCTAAATCGCCAGTGCCGAGGTAGAGACATCCGGGCAGAATGAGATATACGTGCCTCTGTGCAGAACAAGGACCGGTAACAACCAACCTGGGCAGCCCTGGAGGGCTGGACCCTTCGCACCACGAAGCACAAGGCTGCTCGGAGCAAGGCTGGGAGAGGGCGGGTTAGGGGGATTGGGTGCCGGATAAGAACAGGGGGGAGTTACACAGGTTTGGACTTTGGAAAGCTTATTCTGCGGGCTGTTTGGGAAGATTAAGACAGAGAAGGAAGCCCATTAAAGGCTTATATGTCACATAGGTGCACTCTCCACCAAGCTTGAGTGCCAACATCTAAGATGAGCTAGGCTCTGTGGTCCCATCATCTCCTGTCACCTCTGCCACCTCCCATTGCCAAGGGCCATTTCTCCTGCCAAAGAAAAAAAGGCAGAAGCTTCTGTTTTAGTTGCCCATCTCCTGCAGCTCAGAGGCGCAGGCATGTGGCGTACAATCCAGGCAAGCCTGTGTTTTTATCTCTGCTGCCGTATCATCTTGCTTTCCTCCCCCTGATCTCCTCACCTTCAGCTCACAGCCCCGTAGAAAAGTGTGTAAATAAAATAAAGGTGCTCCGTCCACATCATATCCCTGTTCTATAGTTTTGGAGACTGAAGCAAGGTGTTGGCCTAACTGCCCAGAATTCGTTTCTGATTGCTACTGAAACAAATTACCATCAACTTAGAGGCTTCGAATAATATAAACATATTGTCTGACAGTTCCGGAGGCCAGAAGTTCATAATGGGTTTCACTGGGCTAACAATTAGGTGTTAGCAGGGCTGCGTTCCCTCTGGAGGCTCTAGGGAACACCCACTCCCTTGCCTTTTCCAGTTTCTGAAAGCTGCCTCCATTCCTTGGCTTGTGGCTCCTCCAAAGCCAGTAGCGTAGCATGTTTCCGTTCTCTCTCTGGCTCTGCTCTCCTGCCTCCCTCTTACAAGGACCCTGGTAATTACACTGAAACCCACAGATAGTCCAGGATGCTGTCCCCACCTCAAGTCCCTAACTTCATGGTATCTGCCATGTCCCTTTGCCATGGAAGGCAACCTATTGACTGTTTCAAGGGATACAGAGGTGGTCAACTTTGAGGTCTTGTATTCTGCCTACCACATGGCCTCATTGGTGTCCCTTGGAGCTGTTCAGTCCCAGGACTCCATGGCACCTGTTGTCTCTGACCCACGGTCCTGTCCTTCTTTGTTTTTTCAGAGGAAACGACGTTTGAAGCAGGAGTGAAAGTTCAGATCCACAGCCAGTCTGAGCCGCCTTTCATCCAAGAGCTGGGCTTTGGGGTGGCTCCAGGGTTCCAGACCTTCGTGGCCACACAGGAGCAGAGGGTAAGTTCCTGGGCTCCCTTGGTCCGTGGTCCTCGGCCTCTCCAGGCTACCTGCAAAGGCATGAGGAGGAAAAATGGGATTCCCACTTCTGGAAGGTTCTGAATGACCCTGGAGGCTGGGGCACAGCTGGGCTCCGTAAAGGGACTTACCCTGAAAGTGGAGAAGGTGTCAGCTAACCTTCGTGACCCGATTCTGCAGTACCAACTATTGGTTCCAAAAAGTGGGTGTGAAAGAAACCCAGCTTATTATCTTCTGCACTGAATTGATTGGGTTTGTGGGGTTTTTTGTTTCACTTTGGTTTTGGTTGGTTTTCGTGTTTGTGTTTTCTTTTTGCTGGAACATTCTGGAGGGGAAATATTTGGAAGGGTGGGGAGAGAGAACAGGGATACTACAGGAAACTGCTAAGCAGGATTTCATATGTGGCATCACTTGTGTTAATAGAACTCGAAGTTGCCTACACAAAGGCAAAGGATTAGGGAGTCACTCCCGTAATAGAGCTTAAGTGGAGGGAAGCCTCTTGCATGGATGGGTTCCTGCCCGATCTCTCTGACTTAGTGCCAGGGAAGGGACACTCCCAGCCATGCAGGACTGCTGCGTCAACCCTGCCTGTCAGTGGAGTGAGGACTGGCACAGCTCATGCCTGACATGGGTTTCACATCTTAGAAGGGAGACGTTCACAGAATCTCAATAGCATGGAAGTCTCAAAGCAGGACTGCAGAGAAACACAGGGACCCTTCCTTTCTACTATCCGTGGTGTGCCTAGAATAAATGCGGGAGAGGCTGTGGCTCTGAGGAAGTCCCGTCGCCCTGGGAGGCCTGGGGCAAAGAGTGAGGGCAGTGAGAGGGAGGCGGCACCAGCTGCCGCGAGTCAGAAAGGAAGAATCCAGGAGAACAGGGAAGGAGTGATCAGCAAGGAGGTACACGTGTAACTTAAAAGTTCAGCTTGTTTTTAAAACTGAACTCAAATGTCATCTTTCATCTAGTACCGACCGGAGCTCTTTCGCCACTTTATAAAACAAAATTCTGTATTAGAAACGGGGTTGAAATCTGTGAGCTGTAGTTTTGAATCTCTGGGGGGAAATGGATGGTGGAGGCCTCAGGAACTGGGCCCTGTACCTAATGCCGGGGCAGTTGCTAAAGGCCAAGTCCAGCCTCCACTGCGGCACGGAGGGGTGGGGTGGCAGTGTTGAGGCACAGGCACAGGCACAGGCACAGGCAGAGGCAGAGGCACAGGCACAGGCACAGGCACAGGCACAGGCACAGGCACAGGCAGAGGCACAGGCACAGGCAGAGGCAGAGGCAGAGGCACAGGCAGAGGCACAGGCACAGGCACAGGCACAGGCAGAGGCACAGGCACAGGCACAGGCACAGGCACAGGCACAGGCAGAGGCAGAGGCACAGGCACAGGCACAGGCACAAGCAGAGGCACAGGCACAGGCACAGGCACAGGCAGAGGCACAGGCACAGGCACAGGCAGAGGCACAGGCAGAGGCAGAGGCACAGGCACAGGCACAGGCACAGGCACAGGCAGAGGCAGAGGCACAGGCAGAGGCAGAGGCACAGGCACAGGCACAGGCAGAGGCACAGGCACAGGCAGAGGCAGAGGCAGAGGCACAGGCAGAGGCACAGGCACAGGCACAGGCACAGGCAGAGGCAGAGGCAGAGGCACAGGCACAGGCACAGGCACAGGCACAGGCACAGGCAGAGGCAGAGGCAGAGGCACAGGCAGAGGCAGAGGCACAGGCACAGGCACAGGCAGAGGCACAGGCACAGGCAGAGGCAGAGGCACAGGCACAGGCACAGGCACAGGCAGAGGCACAGGCACAGGCACAGGCAGAGGCACAGGCAGAGGCACAGGCAGAGGCAGAGGCACAGGCACAGGCACAGGCAGAGGCACAGGCAGAGGCAGAGGCACAGGCACAGGCACAGGCAGAGGCACAGGCACAGGCAGAGGCACAGGCAGAGGCACAGGCAGAGGCAGAGGCAGAGGCACAGGCACAGGCACAGGCACAGGCAGAGGCACAGGCACAGGCACAGGCACAGGCACAGGCAGAGGCACAGGCACAGGCACAGGCACAGGCACAGGCAGAGGCAGAGGCACAGGCACAGGCACAGGCAGAGGCACAGGCAGAGGCACAGGCACAGGCAGAGGCACAGGCAGAGGCAGAGGCACAGGCAGAGGCAGAGGCAGAGGCAGAGGCACAGGCAGAGGCAGAGGCACAGGCAGAGGCAGAGGCACAGGCACAGGCACAGGCACAGGCACAGGCAGAGGCACAGGCACAGGCAGAGGCACAGGCACAGGCAGAGGCACAGGCACAGGCACAGGCACAGGCAGAGGCACAGGCACAGGCACAGGCAGAGGCACAGGCACAGGCAGAGGCACAGGCACAGGCACAGGCAGAGGCAGAGGCACAGGCACAGGCAGAGGCAGAGGCACAGGCAAAGGCACAGGCAGAGGCACAGGCACAGGCACAGGCACAGGCAGAGGCACAGGCACAGGCAGAGGCACAGGCACAGGCAGAGGCACAGGCACAGGCACAGGCAGAGGCACAGGCACAGGCAGAGGCACAGGCAGAGGCACAGGCACAGGCAGAGGCACAGGCACAGGCACAGGCACAGGCAGAGGCACAGGCACAGGCAGAGGCACAGGCACAGGCAGAGGCACAGGCACAGGCACAGGCACAGGCAGAGGCACAGGCACAGGCAGAGGCAGAGGCACAGGCACAGGCACAGGCAGAGGCAGAGGCACAGGCAGAGGCACAGGCACAGGCACAGGCACAGGCAGAGGCAGAGGCACAGGCACAGGCAGAGGCACAGGCAGAGGCAGAGGCACAGGCACAGGCAGAGGCACAGGCACAGGCAGAGGCACAGGCACAGGCACAGGCACAGGCAGAGGCACAGGCACAGGCACAGGCACAGGCAGAGGCACAGGCACAGGCACAGGCACAGGCACAGGCACAGGCACAGGCAGAGGAGGCTGGGAGGTTGGCCCGGCCTCACCGGCCCCAGGGACTAAGACAGGTGGTGTGAGCAGAAATGGAGCGTGCAAGGGTATGCGAGGTGGAAACCGAGCTGTACACCCAAAAACAACCTCTCTGAGGACAAAGAAGGAGGCATGAACCAGACAGCAGGGACCCAAATTCATGGCTGAGGACTTGAGTCAGAAAACTAGTCTCAGGGATGGAAAGTAGAGCACAGGGAATACAGTCAATGACATTGTAATAACTATGTATGGGGCCAGGTGGGTACTGGACTTATTGAGGGGATCACTTCAAAAGTTATATAAATGTCTAACCACTATGCTGTGCACTTGAAACTAATATAATATCGAATATCAATTGTAGTTGAAATAAAAAATTTTTAGAGTGAGAATGTAGACTGACAAGTCGAGGTGTGTGGACGGATGGGCAGTCAGGGTGAACCGGAGCCTGAGCGGTTAACCTAGGCGGCAGCCAGCCTCGGTAACATACTCACTGCAAGAGGAGAGAGGGCTCCGCATGAACTGAACTCAACTTCCATTTGTACAGAGGTGACTGGGCATTTTAAAGGAAAAATCAAGGTGGAAGGAGTGGGAATAGAAGGGGCCTGAGCAGTCAGGGAAGTGAAAAGTTACAGAGTGGAAAGGAGAGGCTGGTCCATCTGAGTGTCCGACTGGCGCTTATCCAAGTTAGGCTCCCACCCTCCTGGAAGCGCAGGGAGATGGAGGCCCTATCTTCAGGGGTTGGCAGGAACAAATAGTGAATTCTCTTGGCAGGGACTTTAAGGGGGCGGGGGGCAAGGTCATCCCAGAGATGTAGCTTTAAGCTGTTAGAAACTATGTTAGTGTCTGTTCAGGTCTTTAGAGACCGGTATTGAGGCTTAGTTGGGAAAAGGGCTCAGAGGGGCCTGGCTAGGGTTTGGTCAAGGAGAGAATCTTTGTCGGTCCTTCCTTCTGCGTGTTGTGTGAGTAAACTCTCCCCTCTTACTAGCTGTGAACATGATTTCTTTGACTCTCCAAAGGCAAGTTTTTGACTAGCCGTCCAGGGCAAATCCGACTTTGTGGGTTGTTTACTGTAAGTGCCACACCTGTCGTGGGTGACTTACTCGTGTTGACATCTCTGACCACGTTGCTATCAGCTTGAGGGGAGGAGAGCGGTATTCTCTGAAAGCCGCTGTGCAGCTCCGTCTAGCCACTGGCGATGGCTGGAAAGAAGGAAGCTCTTTGCAGGTTGCTGTCTGTCGTTGGGCCGAGAGATGCACTTATCCCCCCTCTTCTCCTCCATCCCTCACACTGAAGAAATCCCTGGGCGGGCGGGGAGCTGGAGCTGATGGCTTCTAACCACCCTTCAGTCCCCTTCCCTTCCCCATGTGAGGCAGGGGGCTCCCCACCGTGAGTGGGAGCAGAACACATTCCCAGCTTCCCAGGGCAAATTCGTTGTTTGCTTTGAAGTATATTTGCAGAAAAGCAGCCTCATTCATACCCTTATTGCCATGATAATTATAACTAATAATAAGATATTCAGTTAAACATTTTACAGTCTTCAAAGCATTTCCGCATCATCTCATTTGATCATTTCATTCATATTAATAGAGAAATACAAAGACACATCCCGGAGCTAAATCTGATAATGCGTTATGTTTACACGTATATGAAAGAGCATATTCATAGGAAATAAGACTCAAAGGAAATAAGCAAAAGACCCACAGTTGGGGGATTATGAATGATTTACTTTCTTTTCTGGGTTTTTCCTCGTGTTTTATAATGCGGCTTTGTTTGGTTTTTTCATTCGGCAAATGTTTGTTGAACACCTACTATGAGTGAAGTGATGGGGACACAGTGGTGAACACGACAGAGCCAGTGTCTGTCCTCACAGAGCCTGTGTAGTCGTGGTTTCTCTCACAAAGAAAAGATAGTAATCCAATAACTCGAGGCCACATATAACTTGGGGATCGGCCCCCATTTGTACATTTTCGCTCTGCCATTGGTACTGACCTATCCCATCCAGCTGACCCTCGTCCTCAAACACTGTGTTTCATATTTATTTTTTCACATTGTAACATTTCTGAAACCAGGGTTTGTTCCCCAGTCAGTTGTATCTCACAGTTACAATCGGCGGTGCTGTTTCTTTCTTGGTGGCACATAAGATCATGGTGGGTGTCACAGTCTGCGGAGTCTGCATCGTTCCCATTCCAGGATTCCGCTGCCTGGGGTCAAAGCTCAAGGGAGTCTTGAAGAAGGCCAGGAAGGGGAGACAGGACTGTGGGAGCAGAGGGCTCTTTCCTGGAAAGTTGGTGTGAATCGCGTTAGGGAAATTGACTCCTGAGTGAGGGCTCCAAGAGGAACTGGTGACTTAAAGGAATCATGCCATGAATCTTTAAGTAAATGGAAAAGTCCTTTCGCATGGGAAAAACTCATCCCAGCCATGCAAAATTACCCACACACTCCTTTCAATATGTTTTCATTTTATTTTGTAATCCAGACCAAATTGCTTTTTTAAAATATATATATATTTTTTTACATATATATATATATATATACACATATATATATGTTTTTATTGGTTTTTTTAGAGAGAGGGGAAGAGAGAGGGAGCCAGAGATAGAAACATCAATCAGCTGCCTCCTGCACGCCCCCTACAGGGGATCAAGGCCGCAACCCAGGTATGTGCCCTGACTGGGAATGGAACTGATGACCTCTTGGTGCATGGGCCAATGCCACACCAGCTGAATCAAATTGCTTTTTTTGTTTGTTTATTTTACCTTTATTGATTTTAGAGAGAGGAAAGAAGAGGGAGAGAGAGAGAGAGAGAAACATCAATGATGACAGAGTCATTGATTGGCTGCCTCTTGCATGCCCCCAACTGAGGATTAAGCCTAAAACCCAGGCATGTGCCCTGACCGGGAATAGAACCACGATCTCCTGGATCATAGGTCGATACTCAACCACTGAGCCACACCAGCCGGGCCCAAATTGCTTTTTAAATCAGTATTTGCCCTAACCCCAATTAGGCCAAGGTATGCTCCTGCCTTTGTGGACAATGTGAGAAATGCCCCCCCTCCCCCCCCCCAGCTAGCTCAGCTGCTACAGAAGCCCCTGCATGATCCCAAGACCACCACTACCAGAGACAGACATTGGGATAGCATGCTGGGAGCAGAAGCAGAACCCTGAAGGCTCAGACAAAAAGTTACTACTAACTGAGGGCACACTACCTGCCAGGCATTGAGCTGCAGTGACTCTTGTCATGCATATCTTCTTTAGTCCCCCACAACAACCCCAAAAGGAGACTGTTTTACCTCCACAGTCCAGATGACAAAACTAAGTAGTTAAGTAAGAGCTTAAGGTTGCATAGGCAGGGAAGTAGCAGGGCTCAGCTTTGAGCCAGATCTTTCTGTGGAGAGAAAACCAGACTACAACCCTGGGCCTCAGGTTTCCCATCCATAGAATGGGAGGAATGTGTTAAATGACTTCAAAGGGCCTCCAGCATGCACAGCCTGGGAGTCCCTGCCCGTGTCACTCAAGCACACAGCTATTGCCTGGAAGTTTGGCCAATAGCAATTTTATTAATTTATTTATAATAAATATCCTCTGCAGGAGCTAAAATAAATAGCAGCCCTAACTTTAGAAGAGAGGCTCTGGGCATGTGCCTTGTTAGTGCCCCTTCCTCAGTCCCCGCACATAGTGGTCCCATCGCTACCCTGCCTAAAACCCTTAAATTCCCCAGGCTTCCTGTAATCTGCAAAATCCCAGCCCTTTAGAATGGCTTCTGAGACCCTGTTCCCACTGCCCCCTGCCCCCTGCCCCCTCTCCAGCCACACTATCTGCCTGTGGTTGACCAACAGGTGCCCTACATTCCAGAATGGAGACCCATCCACCAAACTCTCCACGCTCTTGGGTGCCTGCCTCGGTGCATCTGCACCCGCTGTTCCTTCTACCCAGAATCCCTTCCTTGTCTGTCTACCTGGCAAAGGCCTCTTCCTATTTCCAAATACTGCTCATAGACCATGGTCTCTAAGAAGACCTTTCTGTCCATCCATATTCCACGTTGTGCATTCATTCAACAAATATTCACTGAACACCTACTGTGTGCTGGCAATATGAAGACAAGCAACACCTGGTCCTGGCCTTGGAGAGCTCATAGGATGAAGTGGGTTCGGGACAATTTTGTCACACTCCTAAAACTTTATAAGACTTGCTTTCCCTGTGTATCACTGCTCCTTCCACCTGCCTCTTAGGAACTTTCTCTTTAGCTTCCATCAGCCTTGTCTCACCATGGACTGACAGCAGCCTGAGAGCAAGGACTGTCTGTCAGATGGTATATTCCCAGTGCCTTGCTTAGATATGAGCTCAGTAAAAGTGCATTGTTGAAAAAATAAACACCCTCTAATGCTCCAGTTTGCACTCTATGCTCAAATAGCACTCCAATGCTCTCCCCGCCTCACCGCCCACCCCTGCCAAAATTCCCATTAGAATCTGCCCTCGCGGCCCTTCCCCCTGAGGCCGTGAAGCCCACCTGTGAGAGATGATGATTTCTGTGTCATTTCTGGCTGCACACGTAGAGACCTGAATCAAACCAAAAGCTTATGAAAGGAGTCAGGGCTAGAGATACAGGTCTGGAAGCCATCTGTGCACAGGAGAGTTGAGGGAACAGATGAGAGGGCCAGGACGGAGCTCTGGAATTGGGGAGGAATTAAATTAGTAAGCAAATATATGTGCAAGTGCAAATCTGAGGCAGTCACGTGGTAGGAGCACCAGACAAGCTGTCTTCGGTATTGACATCACTAGTCAGACTCTTTGCCCCAAAGTTAAGGTGATTACTGATCCTGGTGGGACCCCCCAGTCGTGATTTGATATCAAAAAAGACTTATCATCTCCCACCCCCTGCTCAAAGAGCCTGGCGGAGATTCTTGTTTTCTAAATGTTTATCCATGTAGTCATCAAATATTTTTTTTATCTTCACCCAAGGATATGTTTATTGATTTGAGAGAGAGAGGAAAGCGGAGAGAGAGAGCACAAGAGAGACAGAAAAACATCATGTGAGAGAGAAACATCTATCTGTTGCCTCCCACACTCACCCCAACTGGGAATTGAACCCCCACTCTAGGTATGTGTCCTGACCAGGAATCGAACTTGCAACCTTTTGGTGTTTGGGACAACACTCCAACCAATTGAGCCATCCGGCTAGGGCTCATCAAATATTTAAACCACCACCTTGCCCTTGCCTGTGCTTTTTGGTAGGCCTGAGAATAAATCTGGAGAACCTGGCTGTGGTTGGCACACCAGCTTCATGGTCCAGGAAATTCTCTGGAAAATGTGGCCCTGGGTTTACATTTGAGGGTGTCAGAAACACCTTGGGGAGTCCAGGTTGGAAATCACTACTCAGAGGCATCTCATTCTCACCAGGAACCATTTCCACTACCAGTTTGGAAGCACTGGGTATGAGAAGGATTTTAATTCCATAGCCTGGACTCTGTGTTGGTTCCTCATTTGAGCTGTATCCTAAGTGCCATGAGAACGCCCATTGTCACACGCACCCTGCCTGGAGCAGCTGCCCTCTAGCATATTCAGGCTGTAAATGAAGACAAACACTAACACTTGTGTCCTGTTGGCCTCAGTTAGGTCATTGGCAGGATGTCTGAGGCCAGCTGGCTCCTGCAGAAGCCTAAGTCTTTGCCTTTGACATAGGTTGACCAGATTTCCAACATTCGGAGGGAATCCCTCTGTGGCTCACCACCAGAAACAGTATCCCCCACCCCAAGCAAAAAGGCCCAACTGTTGGGTGGGGTGCCCCCTGCCCGCCTTGGACAGCTCCCTCAAGCTCCCAAACACATCTTCCCGAGTGCCTTTCACAAGAGACGGCTCATTTGTCAATCTGACAGCCGAATACATGATCCTTAATATCTGCGTTTCCATGGGCCCTTTAGAAATGGAGGTTTGCCCTGTTGTTGTTGTTGTTGTTGTTGTTTTCAAGGCAAGGGAGAGAATTTGTTATGCGTGCCTTCAGCAATTTTCAAACTGCCAAAGCAGGAGCCTCATAAACACAGCAGCGTTCAACTCTGCTCCAGAAAGCACCAGGAAGGCATCAGACGGCAGAATAGCCCACTGTGAGGCCATTCGCTCCATGATCAGCAGAGAACATTGTTTCCCATCAACAGATGAAAATAAAAATCAATTAGACATCTACCAGCTTAGCCACTTCATCACTTGTTGCCATTCAGCCTCTTAACTAGAAATATCTTCAGATCCCCACATGGTTTTACCAATAGTCAGATTTTCACCATTTTTTCCCTACCCAATGAGAACTTGATTTTAGCAGGGGGAGGTGATGGCAAGGACTGGAGGAGGGAGAAAGAAACAGTCGATCGCCTAGGGTGAGCCGGCGCGCTCAGCTCTGTTGGGGAGTCCACACGCAGCGAGCTCAAGTCTAGGAGGCAGCATTGCCCCATCCTGCCCCCCTCTGCCTTGAGCCCCTCCCTCTCCTTTCCTTGCAACAAAGAGTCTCCAAAGAGTTTTCTAGACTTACTTGTCTCTACCTCTCTTTCCGTTCCCAGCCACCTCTAGCATGCCATTGAAACTTTTCTTTGTCAAGGTCAGCCATGAAGTCTTTGTGACTAACCCCAATCTGTTGGTAAGAACGCAGCTCCCTCCTCAGCCCTCAGCCCACTGAGACTCGAAGCCTCATGTGGGCTCGACCGCCCCCTCCCTGTGGCACATGTCTCCACCCCGCTCTGGGTTTCTTCTCGCCTCTCCACCCATTCCTCCGAGTCCCCTTCCTAAGCAGTTCTTTCTCTGATCACCCCTGAGATGACAGGCACTCCAGGATGCTGTTTCTGTCATCTCCCAGTCTGCAATGTCCTTGAGTGAGTTCGGCCTTGACCGTGACTTTCAGATTGCCACCCCAAGCCCAGAGCTCTTTCCTGTGCTCTAGACCCAGCAGTCCGGGAGCTGCCAGGCGCCTCCTCTCCGATTTCCATGGGCATCTCAAATGAACAGTCTAAACTGGGCTCCTTTTCTTCCTGTGACCCCCATCTGCACCCTAAAATTGCTGCTTCCCTTAGATTCCCCAACCCTGTGAATGGCCTGCATACAAATCTGCATTCATTAGATGTGTGTGACCTTGTGCCTCAGTCTCCTCACCTGTGAAATGGGAATAATGATCCTTCCATTCAGCGAGTGACCGGAGGACTGAGTGAGTTAACGAATTCATGTAGAACAGCTCTTGGCATATAGTAAGCGCTCAGTAAATGCCTAGCTATTATTACCCCTCACCCCGGGCACTACTTGAACTCAGTCCATGGTTCCTCACCTGGGTAAGAACAGCAGTTGCTTTGCTGGTTTCCCTGCTGCCCACCTTGCCCCTCTCCGATGCAGTCAGTGCACCAACATGCTCTTCCTAAAACACAGATCCGAGCATGTCCCCCCTCATTACCTACGGGGTGAAGCCCAGGAATGCCCGCATGGGTGGTTCTGCTCGGGCCCCTGCCTACCTTTTCTGCCCCTCTCTGCCCACTCCCCGCCTCCCACACAGGCACCGGCTTTCCTGAGCTGCGTGCAGTCATTCCCGAGCATCCCGCATGCCCCTCCCTCTCTCTCCCTGTGCCAACAACGCCCTCCCCACCCATCCTTTATCTAGTTCACACAAGCCTTTGAGACTCGGCTCAGATGTTACCTCCTCCAGAAGGCCATCCTAGAGTATTCTGTGTGACTCGCTCGCCTAAAATTTATGCACGGTGATCATCTGTTTATTTACCCGTCCTCCCTACCAGCTTGTGAGCTTTGAAGATATGACCCTATCTTATTTCTGGGTTTTATACCTCAGCATTTACACCTAGAAGATGCTTGACAAACTGTATTAAGTGGAATGAATAAATAAACAAACGTGTGAGGGAGAGAGAAGGAGCCTCGTTTATCATGTCACTCTCCTGCTTGATGCACAGCACTGCCTTTCCCAACCCAGAGAATAAAGTCCAAATGCCACATCCTGGCTCCAGCTCTCACCTTTCCCAGAGGTTACACCCCACTGCTCTTCAGCGGCCCCCTCTGCTCCACCCACTGCCCCCCCCCAGGCCTGGAGCCTTCCTGCCCTGTTCCTGATCATTTCCTGCTGACTCATTTATTTTCGAGCATCTACTATGTGCCAGGCACTGTGGTAGGCACGAGGGAGTCATCGGCGAACAGGACTGACCTGGTTCTCAGAGCTTACAGTCCAGCAGGAGAGGCAGGCATCGATCATAGAGTAAGAGCTATATGTGTCTATATAATGTGCCCCAGCACAGTATACTGTAAATTTCTTAGGGGAAAATACTAGGTCCTACAATGCTTAGATGGATGGATAGAATGTTGTAGAATGATCTCTGAGGGCTATGTTCAATAACTTACAGTCCATTTAAGCTCTACTTAGCCTTCAGATATGAGTTAAACAGTCTTTAACACTAGGATCTAAAAAATAAAAATAAAAATCCCTTTACTGAGCGCATAAAATAAAAAAGGGTAAGCCGTAAATTATAGTAACTGCCAGGGCAGCCCCAGTCTGGTCCAAGGTGGGTGCCCACGCTCACCAGCATCCATCAGGGCGGGACTTCTCCTGGACCCTCTCTGCACTAACTGGCATCAGACGCCAGTTGCTTATCTCTCAACAGCTTGTTTCCTCCTCAAACCCAGGCAGTAGAGAGGAGGCCCACTGTCCATTCACTCATCAACTTTATCTTACTCGGGGGACAAGTTAATAAATCAGAACATTCTTTGGTTGGGTCCTGCGGCCCAGTACCGCATTCTCTTTTGATTCATGAGCAGCTCACTATCTGAACTCTGAACAGTGCGGCCTTGGATTCCGATGGGTTTGTTTATAATAAGGGATAAAAAATTATCTGTAGAGGACATTTCCGTATGCAGCTGAAAGCTGTTTCATCTTTTTTCCTGCCAGCCGGGAAGGTTAATCACAAACAAGTCTTTTAGAAATATGCCCTGGACAGTTTTGCTCAGTGGTTAGAGTGTCAGCCCTTGGACTGAAGGGCCGCAGGTTGGGTTCCGGTCAAGGTTTGGTACCTGGGTTGCAGGCTCAATCCCACATGAGGGAGACTCTCAAGTCGATGTGTTTCTCTCTCTCCCTTCCTCTCTTCCACTCTCTCTAAAAAAAAAAAAAAGGAAAAAATATCCTCTGGCTGGGATTAACCAAAATTTTTTTAAAAAAGAAATATCAACATGACTGAAAGATGAATGAATGAATGTGAACGGTCCTGCTGACTGTCACACTGCCTTGGCAAGGGCACAGGAAAGGGGCCTGGTAAGACATCTCTTTTCTATTTCCCCCCTTCTCCTTCACGCTTGAAAACAACTGCTGCCCAGGGATAGCGAAGTCCCTCCATTTGTTTCTGTTGTGACAAACTGGCTGGACAGCCCCAGTAATCATCCACTGTGCGCTAGTAAATCTTAGTGCTAATCTGTTACACTGCTCTATCCCCAAAGTATCTCTGGTCTCTCACCTACTGAGATCTCTCTCGCTTTCTCTCTCTCTTTTTTTAGCCAGCCAACTATGAATGCATGTTTATCTAATAACACAAGTTATTGGCATGTCTTGCCCTATGCAATGAGAGTATGCCCTTTGAAAGAAAAGATTCCAAAAAAGCCAGCACAGAAATTAATGCTGTGAATGAATGAATGAATGAATGAATGAATGAATGAATGAATTGCAGATTTAATCAACAGTTAATGGATTGCAACAAACCCTGCAGCAGATCTTATGGTGGAACAAAAAATCATTCTCAAATGGGAGTCCTTGCTCCTTGATTTATCTGCTTTATGTTTTGAGATAGCACTCAGAGTCCTTAAAATGGGACCTTTGACTCAGTTGGGTGGCAAAGGACAGGAAGATGGCATTTAGCCAAGGTCTATAGGGAGAGGCAAGAGGACTGTAAAAGGAACACGCAGAAGGGGCGTGAGATCCCAGCAAATAAGCCCTCCCTCTCTGGAGAGGGCAAATGAGACAGCTGCTGAGGGAGTGTAAACTGGGAGAGCCTTCGGGCTAGAGAGATGGGTGGGGACCTGGGAGGATCCATTAAAATACAAAAGCACACATCTGCTTCAGTCCGACAATTTCACTCCTTGGAATCTGTTCTAAAAGAAATACTTACTTACAAATGTACCCCAAGAAGCACAAAGATCTTTCCTGCAGCTCTGCTTGTGAGAGCAAAAATTTAGAAACAACTTAAATATTCGTCAATAGGGAATGATTAAATAGAAGAGGGCAAACGCGTATGAATCCCCCCACCTCCCTGCAACAGGTAAACCAGCTTAGAAAGACCTGGAGGTCCCTTGGGGACATTTTCCAAGATATACTAGTAAGTAAAAAAAAAAAGCAAATTCCAGAACAATGCATACAGTGTAATCCCATTTGTGTTAAAAATACACATTAAACTAAGAGATATATTTATTAAATGCTCATGTATGCACAGTAGCCACAGAAAACTTCCAGAGAGGAGCATGCCATACTGAGAGCTGCTTGGAGAAAAGGAACAGAATTGAGGGTGCAAGATTTTTTATTTTTCTGGATCCCTGGAATGAATGTGTGTATTTATATGTATTAATTGTGCAGATTTTTAAGGATATGCATAATGCAGCTATTGACAAATATGTTTTATTGTTGGACCCAACATCTAACAGACGGACAAGCTCACGTAAGGGTGGGGGGCCTGCTCCCTCCAGCCAGGGACAGCTCCTCCCCAAGCTGGTCCTGCAATGCCTTCCCCAGGGACATCCTCCCCCAAACCCTGCTTCTGCTCCCAGCACGAGCAGAGGCCACAGGGAAAGGCCTGCAGCTCTGAAGGTTCCCTTTTAGGAAAAGCAACTTTTGTAAATATTTTTTTTCTGTGTTTGTAGTTAGTTTTTTTTTAAAGGCACCCCTCCCCCCCAGTCTTGGGCAACAGTGTACAGTTCCCAAGGACCGTTGAAGAGCGCAGTGCCCGGCACCGCTTCTGACTTCCACCCGTGTGGGGTGGATTTATCAGCTCAGCGGGCTGGATGAGCTTGAATGAGATTGGATTGGGTTGATTAGGTTGGATTAGATCCACAGCTGTCCTTAACCACTCCATTGCTCCTAAAATGAGCAAGCCTCTTCCCTAACTCAATGCCCTCGGTACTGCGCTGCGTCACAGGGATGTCCAGGCTCTCAGTTTTAGTCCCTGCTCTCAGCTCAACAGCACCTCCCTGCCCCACTATAAAGACTTTGGTTGCCAACCTTCCAGGTCTTTTACTTGTTGTGTGTCTGTCCCTGACACTGAGACTTGCTCCTCTGCAGGAGGGCTCCATCATTCCTTATGCCTCAACTCTCAGGACCCCCCGTGTGATGGTGGTGATCCGTGGGCACCATTGGCCAGCTACCTAATCCAGGCTGCCTCATCACTCCTGCCTTCAAGACAGGCTTTCCTGTGCCCATCTTAAAGGTGGAGAAACTAAGGCTTAGTAGCTCAGAGACACAATTCAAACCCAGACCTTTCAGCTTCCAAAGCCTGTGTTCTTTCCACCATCCCACCCTTTGTCTGAGCTCACAGGCCACCAAAGAGGCCGGGGCCTTCTGACAGCTGTGTGCGACAGAATTCCTGGTAACCGAGAGGAAAGAAGACCCTCAATGAAAGAGAATCCATTTCAGAGCTCCCCAACTTTCTAATGCCAACTCCCCTTCAAATGTGATTGACGTGGCTTTATTTTACAAGCTTTTAAGAAGCCGCTTAGTGATAGCAACTTACTTCTTGATGGGTAGCAAACATTTTTATTATTATGGCAATTCCCCCAGGCTCACCCATTCCTTCAGTGGGTCCTAGTAGAAATGAGGATGAGTGACTGTTGAAATTTTCCAAGGAAACACACTGCCATTCTGTCCACACACCATGGCAACGGTCAAAAACCACAGGATTGTACCATACACGACACGCCTCCCTGCAGCCCAGGGGCCCTCCTGGGACTGCGTCCATTGTGGCCCTGCTCTTCCACATGTTTTCTAGCAGCAAACTGGATTGTTTTTCCTATTCCCAGCAGGGAAATCCGTTTGTCTTCACAATCCCGAATGAAAGCTGAGCTCCCTGCCCGCGGCCTGGCTGTGAGGGGGAGGAAGCAGCAAGCCCAGCCCAGGAGTGGAAGACAGGGCCCTGGTTAGCGCCCTGGCCCTGCCGGCTGCTCCCCATGTAGCCACAGGCAGCTCACTATCCCTCTCCGGGCCTCCGACTCCCTACCTGTCAAGCGGACTAATAATGCCTATTTATCTCACTTGGCTCTTGAGAGAATCAGATTTGCTAATGACTGTGTAAGTGCTTCCGTCGTGAAGTGGCTCCATCACTCTTTTCTGGATGGAGAGGCGATGCCACATGGTGGCCCGGGCATCCCTGACTCAGGCCTGCTCTTTGCCTGGGAAGAGCATTGAGCCCCTGGTATTAAAGTGAGCCTGGCGCTGGCATGGCTTGGACGGCTGGTGGCAGCAGAGGCCCTGACTCCTGCTTCTAGTCAAGAACCAGTGACAGAGTGGGTTTATTCTCTCACACAAAACTACCACAAAAAGCCAGACAAGATATATGAAACAATAGTTTTCAAGAGTGAATATTAGAAGGCAAAAAATGAGGGAAAGGGGAAACGGAGAGCAAGGTGGACCCGACAGACCACACACAGCAGGACTGTAGGCTTAATAATCACATAAAATGGAAATGGTCTCAGCGCGACAAAGGGCAGATTGTCAGGCAATAAAAAAGCAAGTCCCAACACTGCGCTGGCTACCAAGGCCATGCACTTTAAGTATAAGATACAAAGAGGTCAAAGGAAAGGATGGACTCGTATATGACATCTTTGCACCGCCCAAAAGAAAGTGCGAATGGCTATCCTCACGACGAAGTAGATTTCAGAGCCGATAACATCCCCACGAATAAAGAAGGTCATTACATACAGCGAAAGGGCCAGTTCATCAAGAAGACAAAACAACCCTAAACATTTATGCACCTAATGGCAAAGCTGCAAAAATACGTAAAGCAAAAACTGATAGAACTGCAAAGAGAAGTAGACAAAGCCACAATGACAGCTGGGGATTTCAAACCTCTCTCTCAATAATTGTTGTTAGCACAAGTAGACAGAAAACCAGCAAGGAAACAGAAGATTTGAACCACGCTGTCAACCAACCTAATGGACATTTACACCCCCTGCAGAAATGGCAAAACGCACATTCTTTTCAAGTACGCAAAGGACATTTGCCAAAATAGACCCTATTCTGGGCCACAGATTTCAATAAAGCTAAAAGGGTTCAAAGTTATGCTGACTAGGTTCACTGGTCAAAATGGAATTAAATTAGAAATCAGTCACAGACAGATATAAAAATCCCCAAATATGCGGAAGCTAAATAACATACTTCTAAGTAATCCACGGGTGAAAGAAGACATCCAAAGACAAATTAGAAAGCATTTCAAGCTGAGGAAAAATGAAAATTTGTGGGTGCCACTAGAGCAGTACTAAAAAGGAAATTTATAAAATTGAACACCTATATTAAAAAAAATAAAGTCTCAAATCAATGACCTCAGCTTCCACATTAGGAAACGAGAGAAAGAAAAGCAAATTACACCAAAAGTAAGCTCAAGAAAGGAAATAATTAAGTTCAGAACAGGGGTCAATGAAATATAAAAACAGAGAAAAACAATGACGCCAAAGAAATTGTTTGATACAATTAATAAAATTGATTAACCTCTAGCTAAAGTGATCAAGAGAAAAACACAAGGGGTCAACATTAGGAAGGAGAGAGTATAGAATCTACAGATATAAAAGGGGTAATTCGAGAAAATTTAATAACTGTATGCCAATAAATTCAACAGCTTAGGGCCGGATGGTGGCCTGCAATGACTCAAATCCGCAATCCCTCCCTGCAGCTTCTAGGCGCTGCGTCTAGGGTGGCCAACCACCCTCCCCCCAGGTGCCACCTGCCTGTGCTCCGAGTTGTCTTTCTAACCCTCGTGGCTCACCAAAAATAAGTCCCCAACTCTAGTTCTTTACTAATTAAGCCATTGCCTTTCTGAGAGAGAAGGGCACAGTGAAAAGACTGGCAGGCAGTGTTCCCAGGGCCCAGAGGAAACCCTGACGGACGGATGGCCCTGTGTCCTGGCCTGGCGGGGAAGGACCTGGGGAGACAGAGCCCGTCTGTTGGGAGGTGGGAGGTGACTCAGTGTGTGCTTCAGCGTCCCCACCGCTGTGGCTTCCCCATCAAGGGCCTTAATCTCTCAGGCCCCCTCTGTCAAAGGCCAAGGCCAAGCATTCCCGCCTCAGGGAGCTGTTGTGAAGGTTAAATGCTTTCAAAATCTGATGCAGAGCTTTTTTCGTTTTTCATTTTACTCCACTTTTTTCTTTCCACTGCCTAGCCCAATCTTCCTCCCAGTTCTGTTTCTCTCCTTAGCTTGTTATGTCGCGTGAGGCTGATGTTAGTGGCACAGAAACCGTTTCCTTGGCGCGATTTCTCGCACATGGTAGACAGTTTGTAAACATACATGGATGAATGAACACACATTTGCTCAGACCCGTCAGGTAAGGCCGGACGTTGCCCCCGACCCTGCTCCCGGTATATCGTTGGAGTAAGAATTCATTCAGTCGTTTTCACTAGAGGTGGAGCCCTTACCATGTGCCATTAATTTTAGTAAACTAAACCCCAAATGACCATGTCCATTAAGTAGGGTGGGTCCCCATTTCCCATCTGAGAAACGAACACTGAGAGGACTTACCCACAGCCCTTGGAAGTGACTGGGCCCTGAACCAAGCCCAGGCCCTTCTCTAAGTCCACGCTCCTGACCACTCCCTGCAGCGCCACCAAAGGATCTGCCATCTTTCCCTTCAGAATCACACACATGCATCGCCGTACGTTCGGAAAAGACAGAAAAATACAAAGCATGAAAGCTTAACCGCCAAAGACATCCTGAGTTTAATGCTTTGGAATGTTCTTTCAGATTTATTTTTCTGCCTATAGATTTCATGGATTTGGGTTTTGTTGTTGTGGGGTGTTCATTGTTGTGGGTTTTTTTGTTTTAGAGCCATAATTATACAGCAGCAATTTTCAACCGGTGTGCCGCAAGAATGTTTAAAATATGCAGGGGAGCTGACCTCTTTTCCCTGAGATTGTCAAATAAAAAAATGACAACAGCCAACACAACTATTCTGGTGTGAATGAATCAGAATTATACCTTTTTTTGGTCATATTAGCAAAAAATAAAGTTCTTGGTGTGCTACAGAATTTTAGTAATTAGCTTATGTGCCATGAGGTGAAAAGGTCGCTGTCATATGGTGTAAGCAGGTGTGTGTCCTCACTAACAAGTTGTTGAAAGCATTTCTCCTGGTCCTTACCTGCGCTCCGTAGCCACCATTTGAATGGCTGCGTAACATTTGTATCAAGTGGACGTGTCATAATTTACCTGTCGACCCCCCCTCTGGTGTTGAACGCTTGAGTGGCTTTATCTGTTTTTGCTGTTGTAACTAATACTCCGCTGAACATCTTTGTGCGCAGAGCTTGAAGATCATTTTTTAGGCTAATATTCATTCTCTCCTTAGTGTGGTTTTTAGAAGCATAAGATTACTGGGGTCAAGGGAAATCAGCATTTGCAAGGTTCTTGAAAAATATTTTCCCAAAGATTTTCATGTCAAAAAGGAAAGAGAGTAGGCGACCAAAGGAAGATAGATGGTGACTAGACAGCTGACAGCCACAGACAAGAAAAAGCAGGGAAGCTTTATCATGGACTGGGTTATGTCAGAGAGAAGCTATAGCGGGAATCAAAAAGGCGTTCTCTTACTTCTCAGGAGGGAAAGAACAGATATAAATACTGCATGTGGGTAAGTCAAATAAAGATATTTTCAATCACTCTAAAAGCACAACAGGTATGCTTGCTAAAAAAAAAAAAAAAATGACACATGGAAATACACTCTCATTTATCAATCCTCCCAGCCTTTCCCAGCCTGCCACAGCTCTGTGCTTCAAGGAAGGAGCACGATTCCAACGTGAGGTCTGTCCCCAGCAGCTCTGTGACCCGCTGGCCTCCCTGTACTTGGATTGCAGGCCTGCCTGACTTACCTCCCAGGGGTTATTATGAGGATAAATTAGCTCATGTTAATGAAAGTCTTTTGTAAAATTTCAATCACTTCTGATGTGCTGGTGAAAAATTAATTTCCTAGTAATTATCATGCATAATACAAGGACCGTCGTGGCTCTGCAGAAGGCATCCCAGAATCGTTCCTCAAAATGTTTTAATATGCCGATGAACTTTATGTAGTTCTGTTAAAATAGACTTATATCGCCCGGCCTGGCGTTGCTCAGCGGTTGAGCGTCGACCTAGGATCCAGGCAATTGGGGTTCGATTCCCAGTCAGGGCACATGCCCGGGTCGCGGTCCCGGTCCCCAGCAGGGCGTGCAAGAGGCAGCTGGTCAATGACTCTCTCATCATTGATGTTTCTGTCTTTCTCCCTCCCTCTCCCTTCCTCTCTCTGAAATCAATAAAGATATTTTTTTTAAAAAAAATAGGCTTATATCAATTGATCAAAGTGAGGCAGGCTCAATTTTACTGGAAGACTCATTGTATAAAGCAAAGCACAACGACTTCTTTCTGAATCTGGACAGGTACAGCCTCTGTCTGTCCCTTGCCCCCCATTCCAATGCCAGATAAGACTGTGCTGCCTCGAGTGCCCCCTGGAGCTGAGCTGCTCGCATCTGTGTGACCAGGCTGCTTAACCACACTGAGGATCGCAGCCACAATCTTGCCAGAGCCCCCAACCCTGAGCCAGCCCTGGAGGCCGGGCACAGACACCAGAGCCTCCATTCAGTTCCACCAAACACCACGGAGCCCCACTGCTTGAAAATGATCTTCCTTCCACTCTCCAGAGGCTTATTCCAGAAAGGTGTCTGGTTCCTCCGACCAGCAAGATCTTAGAAGACCCTGGGGTTTGGCTGTCAGTGGTTACAGCGCAGCCGGCCCTGCCAGGAGCACACTTGGGGCCGCATTTTAAACGTCCACGCCTCTTCCACCTTGGCTTCCAGCTGCCATGCTCGCGTCCACCTCCATGGGCAGGTAGGGAAACAACAGGTGCGTAGAGCTGGAAAGATGCTAAAGGTCATCTAGTTCTTCCTCCTGATTTACAGTTGAGATATCAGGGTCCAAAATTCCCCCCATCACCTCAGTATTGAGAATGAAGTTTTCCAAAGCTGGTCTCTCTCTAACTTCAGTGTGTCAGAAGCAGATAGGAAGGAAATTAAATGCACATTCCTAGGCCCAACACACACACCTATGTCAGACTTTCGGAAGGTGGGGCCCAGGAATCTGCCTTTCTAACAAGCCCCTCCAGGAATGCAGGTGCACCCCAAAGTTGGAAAACTCTGAATGGTGAGAAGGACCAGAAGACCCACTGCCATTCGATGGCCAGAGCCCCAGTGATGCTGCTGGCAGCCCTGGCTTGGTTCCTCCCTGGTACTGCTTGCACTCCCGGCACCCCCTTACACACACGCACCAGCACGCTCACACTGGGCTGTTGCCGTGGAGGTGAGTGCACAGGCGAGTTCCACATTCAGGCGGACTGAGCACTGTGGCCTGGGCCTCTCGGCGGATGGTCAGCGGCCTTGGGAGAGGCGCTCTGCTTCGGAGGGAAACCCTGGGCAGCCGCGGCGGGCTGCAAACACACCCACCTCCTTCCAGTGCCCGCGGCTCACCTGCCTGAAGACACCAGCTCAACAGGGTGTTTCATTTCTGCCTAATTTAACAGCTCATCCTTCCCATTAATTTCTTCCTCAGGGCAGTCTCTGACGGGGACTACATCGCTTTCTGATGAGCCATTCCATGGTCAGTAAACTTTATAGAGCAGCCCAGGCCACCCAGCCCTGGACAGCCAGCCCCTGATCCTGGGGATGGCAGGCCCTCTGACATGGGAGCATAGGGAACTTGGAGACAGATAGATGGCCCCTAACATGGCCCCAGGGCTAGGAAATAAGGCCTGTGAGCCCTGGTGATGTGCCCATTTCACCAAAAGAGGCTGAATTCCGTCTGGGGAGCTGGGAAGGGGTTAGACTCCCCACTCTGAGTTGTCAAGAATGGTAATCAGGCAACAGCATCGAACATGTTCATGTTCAACTTGAGGTCTTTTTACTTGAACTCCTTCCAAGCTCTACTGTTAATTTCTGCATGGATTTTCCAAGAGAGAGTGAATCTCTCTTTCTCTCTCTCTTTATCTCTCTCTCTCTCTCTCTCACACACACACACACACACAGCTGTGTGCTTATGCAGTCTGTTGCCTGCAGGAAAGGCTCACTGGGACAGGCTAGTTCAAGCTTTGAATGAGGAATTCAGCGATAACCCAGAGACCCGAAGCCTAATCCCACCTCTGCAGTCAACCGCATGACCCCAGGCAAATCACTTGGCTTTTCTGGACCTCAGTTTTCCCCTCTGTCAAATAGGCTGGACTGGATCTCAACCTAGCTACAGGGTTAGAATCCTCTAGGCAGCTTTTGAAAAATATGCATATTTGGGCCCTATGCCAGAACAAAAGCATCCTAATCGCAGATGAGCCCAGGGCAGCTGTGGTTTATTCAGGTTCCCCAGGGATTCTGACCCAGTGTGGGCTGAGCACCACTGCCCTGGGTGATCCAGTTCTGCTTTTCAGTTGATTCCACCATTTGTCATGGAGGAGACAAGACGGAGAGAAACGGTGGAATAGCCCCTTCTCTTCTAATTCCCATGAAGCGAGGCCAAGGGCGGAACGGCTGACACTGCGCCATCTGGGATTCAATTACCCTTAGGAGTTTCCCGAATAGAAAGAAAAGAGTGCTCTGAATATAAAATTAGGCAACGGAAGCCCTGGGCTTGAGGTTTCTTAGCAGAAGTACCCTGCCAAGGGACAAGAAGGGATCCTTCCCCACAGGGTGCCGCCTGAGCTCTGGATGAGCTGGGGATCTCGGAGGCCCCATGGCCATGCAGCGATCACAAGGACATCCCCCTGCTTTGCCCTGGGGCCCACGATGCTGTCAGAGCACAGTCTTAGGCCTCCCCAGCAGTGAAACTGCACGAAGTCCTGGTTCAGCCTCTTGCTGGCCACGTGCACACCCCAGGCAAGTCCTTCCTCTCTACACCTCACATTTTCCTTAGTAAAAGGGGGAGGGTGGAGTTCAACCGATGTCTTGTTCCAGCAATTCTAAGTCACACATTTAACATCTCCGACAGTGTGATGGGTTTCACAGTTGATGGCCTCTCGTCATTAATTGGCTGGATACCTTTTTTCCCAGCGATATACAAAATAATGGTGCATCTTACACAGGTTAGCATCTGGGGAATAGTTAGCAAACAACGGGGAAAATATAGGAACATCTCTGGCCCCTCCCAACTCAAACATCCTAAAAATTCCATGATTCCAAGACTCTGTGCCTTCACTCAGATCATCTTTACCTTCCAAGTGTATATTCATCAAGCCCGATGCAGGGGCACTGATTTTAATTAGTTTTTTTGCTATTCAGTGCTACTCTCCATGGGCCAGGAACATCAGCAAGACCGAACATCAGAAACACCAGAAATGCAGCCAGGAATGGTCAGAAATTCAGTCTCAGACCCTACTCCAGGCCTGCTGATCAGAACCTACATGTCCTCAGGATCCCCAGGTGATTCTAGGCACAGTAAAGTTCACACGTGCACTCTGCCAAACACACACACATACACACACACACACACACACACACACAGCCAGATCCTCACTATAGGTAAGAACCTGCGTGGGGCTCCGTTTCATTTCCTGCTTGTATATGCTGTGGAGAGCAGTTTGTGTAAACTCTCTACCCCCCTGAGGGGACAGAGGCACAAACTGTTCCTTTAAGAGCCAGAGGTGGGGCAGGTGCATAATCGCAGCTGAAGCCACGCCCTTTTAGACTGGGCCTGGGCAGGTGCCAGCAGCAGGCCCCGCTCCCCCTCACTGACCATGTGACACCTGCTCTGCCCCTCTCCTCCTGGGCCTTGCCCTTGGAATTCTCCTTGACCCTCCCTCGCCCGAAGAGCCCATCACTTCACTGGCTCCACGACGGCCAGTCTAGTCTTGGCTGCTCCTCTCTGCCCCTGGACTTCAACTTTAAGCCTGTCTTTCCCATTTTCCTTGTGCTCTTCTTATTTCCAGCTGAGCCCGCCATCCAGCCATCCATGAATCTGGCAAATATTTACTGAGCATCTTCACAACCTGGGAATCCACAGATGCCTAACACGTGGGCCTACCTATGGGGAGCTCAGAGTCTGGTGGAGCTGGGCAGCCAATATGTGAACCACTAATGCCTTGTAGTAAGTGCTAGGAGAGGAACAGCAGGGGGTGCTGTGGGAGTCCAGAGGACAGATCCTTACTCAACCTAGGGGTCAGGGAAGGCTGCCTGGAGGAGGCGCTGTCTAAACTGGTATTCAAGGATTGGTAAGCACTTGCTGGGAGGAAAGGCACACTAGGCACTGTGAATAGCCTGAAGAAAAGCAAAAAAGGTAACAGCCACTTGGTGAGGAATTCACATTCCAGATCATGAAACCTGAATCAGGAAGTGGAGAGGGGAGGCTGGGAGGCAGGCAGGGCTAGATCAAGCAGGGCAGGTTAAGAATTTTGACTTTAACCCTAGGGATTGGCTCTTCCCCATCTTTTGCTATGTTGCCATGCAACAAATAGTTAATGGGAACCTTCAGGGTGCCCCACACTAGGTGAAGTAAGGTCATATAGAACCACCAGGCAGGCTTATGTTCTCAAAGATCCAGGCCTTTGGGACAGGTAGAAAAATATCATATCATAGAAAGATAAATGGTGACTCCCAGCTGCGTGCGTTAATAAGCATCCAGTAAGATGGGAAGTGCTACAGGAGCCAAGAAGAGAAAGAGTGGAATAACAAGCCAGGAAAGCTTCCTGGAGGAGGCAGGACTTGATATGCAAATTAGCAGACTCAGCCTTGATGTAGAAATGTGAGGTACACAGGGGAGACGGAAGTGCTGAAAAGACTGGCTGACCAGAAATCAGAAGTGACTCTTGGGGAATGAGTGATCTTGGGGCAGGAGAGGAAAATGTGGCAACTGAGCTCATTCATAGGTGAGGAGCTGCGCCAGAGTCAGAGTCAGTCAGCTGAGCAAGACCCAGCGGGAGATGCCCAACGACTCACTCCACAAGCAGCCAGCAGTGGCCAAGTCCTAGGAGGCCAAGGCCAGGCATGAACAGCCTCATAAACACAGACTGAACTCTCACTGTTTTGAGCTTGTTAACCTGTGAATGTAACTCCACTGGACACACTGACTGTTCTGCAGTACTGAGAAAGTGACAACCCAGCCCAGCACCACCCGTGGCACCACCCCAGTGTAATGTGCAGAGAGGAGAGCCCCAGCTCTGGGGCTAACAATAGGCCCATCGAGGAGAGGGACCTTGCCCAAGGCCACATGGCCAGTGGCCTCAGAGCCCCCTGAGCCTGCTAATGGCATTGCATGAAGTGTGCCCACCCCACACACACTCTGGTGTCTAAAGTCAGGGATCTACGCAGCGAGTGGCAAGCCTGCAATGACCTTCCTTCCCATGCCAGGGCACAGTGGGCCTCGTCCATTTGTCCTCAGGTCAGTAAAAGAGGCCACTTACCCCAGCTTTCTCTCTGAGCTGGTTTATGCTCCCAGTAACTGAGGTCTAAGTAGCAAGCGGTGTTTGGTGGATAAATGAGGCGCTGGAACACCTGAGACGCCGCATTTGCTAAACCTGCAGCATAAGCTTTTCTGTCATGATAAATTCTCTCCGGTGTCAGGCAAAGCCGAACGCCCCCGGCGCCCCCGAGGACAGCCTTCTGAAGAATTGCGGCTCACACGTGGCTCAGGAAAAACTCGGAGTATTGATTCCCCTCCCATGACTGCACTGTTAGTGATAAAATCCTAGAATCCTGGAGCACAGGAGCTGGAAAAGCCCTGGGGGACCGTCAAGGACTAGCCTTGCCAAGCAGCCTCCTGATTTTGCTTATGGAGAAACTGAGGCCCAGGGAGGGAAGGTTGCCTTGCGACCTGGCTTGGCTGCAACAGAGCTGGGAGTTTAGGCAGCTGAGCTCCGGCTGTGTGCCATCCAGGGAAGAGAAACCAGGCCCCCAGCCCCCTGCTCCCGAAGAGCTTGAAGGCTAGCAGGAGGCAGGATGCCAGCCAGTAACTACAACAAGGTATTGCAGGTGCTGTGATAACACGTGAGCCAGGACACCAGGTCCAAAGGGGGAAGGAATGGATGGAGAAGGCTTCTTGGCAGAGGGACACAAGCCTTAAAAACTGGGTAGGTGGCTACAGGCTGAGAAACAGAAAGAACCTTCCAAGCAGGGAGGCAGAAGAGCACAGATGGAGAGGATATGACAGCCCGGTGGTTTGGGGAAAGATGAGAGGAGAGACGGGGAAGCAGATCAAGGGTCCTCTGAAGAAAAGGAGCTTGGGTTTTTATTCAAGGGAAGGTGGTGACACGACTGAGTCTGCATTTTTGGAAGATCAGGTGGGGAGTCAGATTGGAGGAGGGTACATGGGAAGCAGGGGGTGCCAGATTAGAAACTGTTGGGGTAGTCCAGGAGGGAACTGATGATAGCCTCAGCTTCTGGAGAAGAGGGGATATTTGCACTGGCGATGGAATCTGACTTGCTCACCCATTCAGTGGAAGTTAAGAGAGAGAGAGGAGGGGTCAAGGTCCTTCCTTCAGACCCCCAACAGGAGCAATTTATCAGGTCTAAAAATTGAGAATCCGTATACCCAGTGTTATAAGTGAATGTCCACACAACAGCTATCAGAGGTGAGTTACAATGTGCTATCTAGTTAGTAGAAGCCACCCTGCTAACTCAGAATAATCTGCCCACTGGAATTTCCTTAAATTTGAACATTCGAGTCCTATTCAAGAACCTATTGCCTGTTGTAAGCAAGAGAGGCTAACTGCTGTAACAACCAACCCTTAAATCTGAGTGGTTTGCTGCAACAAAATTGTATTCCTCACTCATGTCCCAGCCCAGTGCAATGAGCAGTGGAGTTCTGCTCCATTCAGTCATCCAGGGATCCAGGTTTCTCCCATCTTGCATCTCTGTCCTCTAGGACATCTGCTCTTAACCATCCCAACCACATCACTTCTTCCTACGTCTCATTGTGAGAACTGCTCGCATGCCCCACCTCGAGGCAAAGGGGGCTGGGAAAACCAACCCTCATCAGGAAGATGAGAGCTCCAATATGGAGCACTTGTGGTCTCTGCCATGCTGCCCGAATTTATGTGTTGGATTCACAGTTTAGCACATGGTATTTCCTTAATGAACGTGCTCTAGATACTTACTGGAGCTCAGTGGGCAGCTACCCTGATCCAAAGACCCCAAGCAGGCAAGGGTGCCTCATGGTCTGGAGGTCACTGAGCATATATCGTGTCCTGCTTTCTGTTCCCTCGGCCCTCCACCTGCCTACCTCCCCAATGCCAGGAGCTTTCTGTCTTCCGCGTGTTCTTCCTAATGGATGGCCCTTGCCTTTCACACCCGCAGGAGACAAGAGGCTCTAAGACAATTGTCAAGAATTACTGCAGCCCAGAGAAAGGACTGAGAGAATGAGAGTGATTCATCAAGAAGACTTATAAGCCAATTGGGCAACTCATGATCAGAGCTGTTTAGCTACCCAAAGGGATAGCAGGATAAATTACAGCCAGAAGAATGAACAGTTATAACTTTGGCATCTTATATTGGGAAGGCTCATTCCAATCACCTGTCACCAGGCTTTTAGAGTTTAAGGGGAAACATTTGAGGGTGCCTGACTCTGCATTTACATCTTGCTTTGAACAACTGAAGGATGGATTCCTGGGAAGAGGGTGAGATAGATATCAATCAGTGAAATCTTTTCCTTAGGTTACTCTTTCAGACCTATTTTTTCTCCCCAATCCTATTTGATTGCTAGCAGGTAATAGCTCTTAGCACTAGCTTCCAACAACACGGGCTGTGCTGTCTCTCTCTCCCCACTAACGTCACTGTCAAGTAGCTAATGAGTCATAAACAGGGAGGACAGCATGCACATGTAGCTGCCACTTAAAGTCACCCTGCCCAAGCCCTTTGTGAAAACCAGGGAACCTTGAATAATTAAAATAAACCCTGCCCTGGCTCAAGGTTGGGTGAATTTTACAGACCAGATTTCCTAAAGGTAAACAAAATTTTCTGGACTCTTTTGCCAATGACAGAGGACAGGATCTCCGCTGTATTGAGCACCTGCTATGTGTCATATAAACAACATGCTGGCTTATGTTCATATATTATCTCATAAAAGCTCTCCAAGACAGACTAATATTCCTCTTTCACATAGAGGTAGCTGATAGAGAGGTTCAGTAACTCCCAAAGTCACCAAGCTAGCAGGTGGTGAGGCTGAGCTCCAAGCTTACTTACAATGTCTGACTCCAAATTCTTTCTAATTCTTGCCACTCACAACACAATCCCCAAGTAAAGTGTCTGTCTGTGGGCTTCTCCGGAAGATCCCAGAGATAAGCCCATGGATTAGTATTTTTAAAGAAGCTCCTAGAAAAGGACAAAACTTTGAATCCACAGGATACTGTGATGGGCAACTCAGTATATGGGATCAGCCTGCCCCTCATAAATGGCTGGGCAGTGCCCCAGAAAGAGGACTGGACAAGACAAGGGAGGGGGGGCAGTTGGTTCAGTATGGGGCAGGAACAGAAGTCAAAAGACATGGATTCCTGTACAAACACCGCCTTCAACTTGCTAGATAACCTCAGGCAAATCCTTTTGCCTCTATGAACCTCAGTCTTGTCATCTGTAAAATGGTGATAACAGTTGTCCTATGTAGTGAGAGGGAAAGAAGAGAAGAGGCCTTCAGTGGCACATCCTGAGACATGCAGGAATCTCTTGGTAGGTCTCTGATCATGAATGGCCTCTTTCTGGGGCAGTGGCCATCACCTCGGATTAGACAAGGAGGGCTACCTGGGAGAGAGGACTCTAGGGTAGTGGTGCAGGGCTTCGGCGTCAGGCTGTCCAAGTCTGAATCCTGACTCCACCACTTACCAGCAGTGAGGTCCTGGGCAAGCTTCTGCACATCTCTGCCTCAGTTTCCTTATCTCTAACACGGGGACAACAATAGCACCCCCCTCATACTTAATCTATGCAAAGTGCCAGGACCAAAGAATGTCAGTCCAGGCCCCCTTCCTCCATCAACCCTCCCACTCTCTCTTGTGGTGGGATAGGCCAGTTTCTCCACAGCCAAACGAGAGGCCTGGGGGCCATGGAACAATCTCGGGGAGCCAGCAAAGAGCCTGAATGGGGTTATTTGTTCCTCTTGGAAAGGCGAGCACCCGGGACTTCCTTGTGGTCTGACGATTTGCATCTGCTCATCTGAGGTGCTCCAGACTTGCAGGGGAAGGTTCACTTCAAAGGCCGTTTTATCAGAGCGACGGGTACATCTGAGCAGTTTGTAGTTAAGCCGGTATTGCTTAGGAGTTCCTCCAGCGCTCCTCTGAGTCGGGAGGAGGGAAGTGGGGCAGGCTGCGTAACACTCTGAGGATCCACAATATGACAGGCCCTGTATGCACACTGACTTGGCAGCCCCCAGACCTGTGGGGGAGTGGCATGCGCCCATCTCATCCAGAGCCAGGATTTGACACTGGGTCGGACTGGTCCCAATCCAGACTGTGGTCTCTGGGCAAAGCAGGAGGAGGGATGCTGCCAACCCACACTGCCAGCCAGGGGCCGTACGTCTCCAGCCCAGAGGTGTGTTCTCCTGGGAGGCAGGCAGAGACCAAGGAGTGGCTCTCAGTTTAAGATGTGTGATCTGGGGCATTTTCCCAGCAGCCACATTCAGTATAAAAACAACCTCAGTGAAGGACTTAGAGGCTCATTTACATTTTCTTAGTCACAGTCTCAATCAAGGTCTTCCTCACACTGAGCAGGGTTGCCTGCCACTATTTTCCTCTCTAACCTTCCCATCTGGTTCAAGTAACCTTGGAGCCACCAGGGGGGCAGCAATGAGCAGGGAACCTTATCCAGCCAAGGAGCTCAGGCGTAAGGACTCCTCACCCTTCATTATCCCACCTGTACCAAAACTCCACCATGCGGAGCTTTGCCCCAGGTATTTCTGGGGCTCTTGTTGTATGCCAAACACTGTGGTAGGTGTCTCAGCCTACATGTTATCTCATTTAATACTCCCTCAAACTCTAGGAAGTAGAGATCATTAGTCCCATCGTGCAGATAAAGAAACTGAGGCTAACAGACATGTTAAAACTTGCCACGGTCCCAGAAGAAGTCATAGCAGCAGTGGCCACTTTTGGAGCAACTGCTCTGTGCCAGGCACTTTGCTGAGCCCTTTCAAGCATGCGCTCATTTGCTATATTTTATCAAATCTAAGACAACAACAACTGTAAGGGTCAGCATTTTCTTATGAGCCACTAAGAAAGAAAAACACGCCCAGCTGGGCATGGCTCAGCGGTTGAGTGTCGACCTAGGATCCAGGCGATTGGGGTTCAATTCCCGGTCAGGGCACATGCCCGGGTTGTGGGCTCGATCAATGACTCTCTCATTGATGCTTCTATCTCTCTCTCCCTCTCCTTTCCTCTCTCTGAAATCAATAAAGATATATTTTTTAAAAAAGAAAAAAAAGAAAGAAAAACACTACTCGTTAAACTATAACACAATGCTAAGAGGCCACTGATGTTAGGATGTGGGAAAATGTGTATTTTGTAACCGATGGAATACAGACATTCTCCCAACAGTGAAATATGTACTATTACTCACAATTTACAGGTGGGGAAACGAAGACAGTAAGTGACAGAACCCAAAGTCGGGTCTACCTGAGTCCAGAGCCCAGTTTTTACCCATGCAGTGCTGCCCCGCCTTGACTCGGAACCCGCTCTATCTCAGGGAGCTGACGCCCTTCTGACCACCGCGGTCAGACCCCACAGCAAACCTGTGGGTGGACCGGTGTCTTCATCCTGTCCTCATGTGGCCTTTCCCGTGTACACGTGGGGAGAGCGAGCTCTGGTGTCTCTTCCACTTTTTTTTTTAATATGCCTTTATTGATTTCAGAGAGAGGAAGGGAGAGGGCGAGAGAGAGATAGAACCATCGATGATGAGAGTCATTGATCAGCTGCCCCCTGCACGCCCCACCCTGGGGATCGAGCCCACAACCTGGCATGTGCCCTGACCGGGAACCGAACCTCAGTCTCCTGGATCATTGATCGATGCTCAGCCACTGAGCAACACCAGCCGGGCTCTTCCTCTTCTTATAAGGACAATAATCCAGTCAGGACAAGGCCTCAATCTAGAATGACCTTGTTTAACCTTTAGTGCCTCCTGAAAGGCCCAAGCTCCAAGGACAGTCACATGAGGGTTAAGGCTTCAATATATGGATTTGGAGGGGACACAACTCAGCCTGTCACAGGTACAAATGACAGTGAACTCCCGAGGCCAGCAGTGTATTGATCTTTTCCATTGCAGTCCTTTCTAATGGTCAAAACAGTTAAGATTCTGTCCACGAAAGGACAGCGTCTGCCCAGCTCCCCTTCGAAGTGTTTCATGGATGCACCCTGTAGGCTTGGAAGTGTCACGGGGAGCCATATAAGACCACCAGCTCAGCCATTGAAAATTGGAACCATTTAGTGGAAAATAATGGTTTTTACGGTTGTAAAGCACTCTGGCCTGTGCGAGAAACGCAGCCCAGGGTGCTGATGATGGTGGCATTTCTAGGGATGGTGGAAAGGAACCACAGTTTGAAGGCCTAATAGAAAGTGATAGGTGGGCTTTTGCAATTATAATGAGCCCCCCATGAATATTAGTTCTTTAGGGAGTTATGGGCCATGGTGTGGTGTTATAAATAGTGTCGGTACAAAGCGATTACCCCTCTGGAAAATTATGTGAGATTCCATTAAATGTGGCTCCACTTGGTACAGTGCTGAGCTAGGACCTGAGAGCTCACCCTCCCCTCTGAGAGCAAAGCAGCCCAAGAGCATAAACTTTCGATTCCATGTCTTTTTTTTCAATTACAGCTTACACTCAGTATTATTTTGTATTAGTTTCAGGCGCACAGCACAGTGGTTAGACAATCATATACTTTACAAAGTGTTCCCCCTGATATTTCCACCTGGCGCCATATATATTATAATAGTATTGACCGTATTCCCCGCGCTGTACTTTACATCCCCGTGACTGTTCGGTAACTACCAGTCTGCGCTTCTCAATCCCTTCACCTTTTCGCCCAGTCCTCCAACCTCTCTTCCCTGGGGCGAACATCAGTCCGTTCTCTGTTCAATTCTGCATCTTACCCTTCCAGAGTCCACACGTTTTATGCCATCCCCCCACCAAAAAGCTACAGGAAGGGGGTGATAAAAGATGTGTTTTATGGCAACCGCTCCATGCACACAGCGCCCCCACACTGCGCCATCTCAGGCTCGAAGGGATGCAACGGAGCCTTAATGATGCACTGTCACCAGCCCAGGCAGCACATCCATCTGGGCTCCTACGTGGGCTCCAGGGTGGGGTCTGCCCTGCCAGGCTCCGGCTGCAGCAGTGGAGTCCCGGAGGGAGAGGGCGCTGTGCCTCATTTCAATGCCCTTGCTAGGCCTTCAGAGGCTTCCCTGTGGAGTGTTGGGCGTGGAATTGTTTAAGTGCTGTCCCCTGACACTCAGGGAAACTACCTGAGCCTACCTGGAGAATTCTCACGAAGATGAACTGAAGTAGTCAGTGCAGGGGCTCAACCAACATCCCTTCCTTCCTTTTCAGAGTTAGACTTGAAGCCTGGTGGTGATTCGGCTGAAAACCCTGCCACCTAGCTCTTAATCTGTTCTAGGGCCTGTGGAGGGCTCAGGCGGGTGCAGAGAGGGGCAGGCAGGTGGTCCCAGGGGAGGACAGGAGGGCTGCAGAGGCCAGAGCCTTGCCTTGTGTTCAGCCCACCCTATGCCTGGCACCCATTCCTCACTGCCAGCCTGGGCAGAAGCCACCCTGAGAAGATGGACAGCTCCCCCAGCCTCGGTCCCACCTAGACGTGTGGAAAGTGGGTTTGGAGTAGAGCAGAAAGCCTATGCTGTGGCAAACACATTGAGGTGGGCTTCACTTTAAGAAAACCCACTAAGTAAACATTTCAACCTGGATCCAACTTCTGTTTCAGATATACCCAGTAAAAAAAAGCAAGGTCATAAAAGGCATTCATTCCAAAAAAGATTGTGGACAGAGTTCAACCTTTGCCCCTATACACTCTCAACAACTACCCCTCCAGCCCCTGCCCCGCCCACTCATACAAGAATGTCTCCAGGGCTACGTAAAACCAATGTGCTTTAAGGGAGACAGTGGGAGGACTGAGATTGAAACCAGATGGCTGCCAAGGAGCAGAGTGGAGCCCCAGGTGGGACTGCAATAAAGAAATAGACTGCGCAGGGCTGCCAGGTGCGCTGTCCAGAGGCGACATTCACACTTTAGTCCGAGTGAGTGGAACTTCCTGCTGTTGTGCAGTCCACATCTGCACAACTGTGCACAGCAGCTCTGACCTAGTCCAATTTAGCCTAGAGAGAGGTCAGTCCTGCCAGCCTCTTCCAGACTCTTCCATTGATGATGCTCAAGGGTGACTGACAGATTCTCTTAGAAAGATGAAAATGCAACTAGGTGGGCTGGGGGGTGAGGAAGATGAGGGAAGGAAAGGCAGAGCAGAACAGCAGTCTAAAACCCAAATGGCCCCTTTCCAGCTTAACATGGCTGAGAGTGTGGGTCAGAGAAAGGAACAGGGGGATGGTACCCCCTCGTACCACATCACAGGGGTCCCTGCAGCACTGACAAGTCAGGGGGAGAAGTTGCCTGGGCCCTGGACAGGAAAAAGCAAAGGGACCTTTCAGGCAGAATCCCGGCACAGGGCTGGAGGGAGTGAAGAAAACTGGGGCTTCCGGCCCACATCGGCCTGTGAGTAAGTGGCCAGGCCAGGGCTATGTGACTCCAAGCTCATTCCCAGGCACGAGGCCACCTCCCCACCGGCATCCCTGCAACACTTCCCTCTCACTGTTTCCACCAACAAATTACACACCCAGGCGATTTGCTGAGAACACGCTGCCAGCAGCACCGCCAGCACTTGCCCAAGAAATTGTGTCCCGATGAAGATGTGATTATAATGATGCGGCGGCATGCCCGGGCACGCTGGAAACACTCCTGCGAGGCGGCTCTGCGCTGGGCGGGGGGACGCCCGGAGCTCAGCCAGCTCTCTCCCGCGGGGGATGCAGCTTTGCCGCAAGTGCAGGAGTCAGAGTAACAATCAGGAGAATTGTTCAGTGCCTGGGGCTTCTCCCTGGGCACTAAGCCCTGTGCACAAGCCTGACACTCACCTCTCTGGGCCGCCAGAGGCTCCCCCTCCAGGCCAGGCCACTCTTCGCCTCTGCGCCTTTGCCCAGGCAGTTCCCTCAACCCAGAACACCCTTCCCACACCTGATCTGCCTAAGGAACCACACAGTCATTCTGGGCTCAGCTGAAAGGCAACCACCCCCTCCATAGTCTTTTCTGATCCCCCCCCCCCACTCCAAGTTGGCCTGGCCAGGCCCCCCTCAGGGCTCCCGCTATTCCTGCACCTTGTTACCCCATTATAGCACTCGCTTTGTTGTGTGCGTGTCTGTGCTTTCCAGACTGGGAGCCCCATTTGCGGTCGTAGGACCCACATCCTGTTCATTTTCGCAGCCTCAGTTCCTAACAGTGCTCCTAGGACAGATTAGGTGCTAAATAAATATTTATTGAGCATGGGAGGCGGGTGGATGGATAGGTGGGTGGCTGGGTGGATAGATGGAAATAGAGCTGCAGAGGCTGTGTGCCCCGTGCCACCAAAGCTGGAAGGATTCCTGTAGAGCTTCAATACTTAGAGCCAGCAAGGTCCAAGGGGAAAGTCATGTTGAAATGAGGCGAGTCAGTCTTTCAGAAAAACATCCTGTTGCTCTTTTGCATAGACAATTCACATTTTCTGCTCTTGTCATGTTCTCTCCACTCATAGACATTTTTGCAATGGCTATAACCTTATTATTTTATTATTAGTCACAAACCATGAGTAATTCACTTTCTAAATTGATTTTCGCTGCTTGTTAAAGTGCCGCATCAGCTACTACTATTTAGTTTCCAGCCAGCAGCTCTGTGTGTGATCCCAGCGCCGAGTTGTGATTGGGTGAGTCCCCCTGTGGCCCAGGTGGTGCCAAGGCCAGTCAAGGGTGCTCCCACACGAGGGGACAGGCTGGGGTTGTTCTTCCTGAGGGCAGTCACAGCCTGTATTTCATATAGTACATCATAATTTTTATCTGGTATATGTGAATATTTAAGAATGTGTAGTTTGATGGGCTCTACAGATGAGACCTCCCAAAATACATCTCTCCTCGGTTCCCATTTCAATCAAATGGCAGTTTTAGATACGTTCTAAGACCATATCTGTGATTGATTGGCAATGTCTGCCATGTGCCCAGAATTGGGGAAGGGGAGCAGCCGCCTGGTTTGCCTTACAGAGCTCCACCTATACACTACATTACACTACCTCTGGAGGTTATCTAGTCTGAACCCAGGTGCTGCAGGTGAAAGAGCTAAGTCCCCTGGAGAGGACAGGACGTCTCCCAACCCCCACAGTCAGGAGCCTTGCAGCCAGACAGAACCGGGTTTGAATCCTGCTTCTGCTGCTTCTTAGCCACGTGGTATTGGGCAAGTTACCCAGGTTTGCTCATCAGTAAAACAGGGGTAATAATATTTAACTGGCAGGGTTGTTGTGAGGACTAACCTGTTCAGTGACCCTGTGCAATATTTCCCACGTCGTCATCTAAAGAACTCGCGCTCCCATCTCTCTAATCCCTGCCACGGCCTCCGCCCGCCCAGGAATTGCCTCTGCTCCCTGCCGACCCCACCCCTGCGGGACAGTCTTCCTGCAGTCGAGGCAACGTAGGTAGTTATGAAAAGTGTAGTCTGCTGGGCTCTAATTCCAGCTCGGTCCCTGCTGTCCATGGCCACGGTCAGGTCAATGCCCCAGGCTCCCCAGGTACACAATAGAGAGAAATATCAACTCCATGAGGCTGTTGTGAGGATCAAGGACACAGCCCACGCACGGAGCTTACCAAGGGCTCTGTAGACACCAGCCACGTCTGTGCCATCAATGAGGCTGCAGCCAGTCTTTTGGGCAAGTAGTGCCTATTCTCTCAGGGTCATTGTGAGGACTGAAAGGGACAGCATTTCCGTCTTTACGATGACTCGTGCTTCTTCCTGATGCCGTCTCTTCTGCTTTGACCTTGTGGGCTGAACTCTCCCTGAAGCTGGGGGAGGTGGGGGGATGGCGCGCCTCCCTGCTGCTGTGCTGCCTACGAGGACATGTCTCCCCTGGGACCCCATTGCTGCCTCTGTTACCAACTGATTTGTGGGTTTGATTTGAGGATTGGATTTGATTTTAGTATTGTTTAAAATGAGAACAATATAATCATTTGTGAACATGCTTAAATCACTCGGTGGGATGCAATAAAAACATCAAACCGAAAATTATGGCTTAAAAAGCAGGCTCTGATTTCCCGTCCAGCGGGGTAGGAGAGGCAGAAGTTTTGCACTGCAGTGGAAGGTGGAAAATGGGGGTGTGGGGGTGATCCCAGGACTCGGCTACTAGCAGGGGGACCTCATGGGCCACCTGATCCTGGAACCTGGGGCATCTCAGAGCACAGCACCCTTTGCGCCCGCCCCTTACAGATGGGACAGAGAAGTTGAGTGGCATGTGCAACATCACACAGGAAAACTTGACCTCAGCTAGCCCGGGACTCAGATGGGATTCAGTGCTGAGCCGACCTCAACACAGAGCCCACGGGCACCAGCACGGTGGGCCCTCTGCTGTTGCCAGCTTGGAGGGGGCAACCCTTGCACCCATTCTCTGTACCAAGGCGAGGAGAAAGCAGGATGGCTCTGGCAGCTCATTCATTCATTTAGTAAACAAGTATCAAGCACCTGCCGTGTGCCAGATCCTGTACCAGAGGCCCGAGGTCCAGGGAGCAGGACGATATGGGTGCTGCTGAAGAGGGAAGTGCTAGGTGGGACAAGCCTGTGTGACGACTTATACCTGGGACAAAGGACTTTCACAAGTGCTTCCCTAGCCTAAAAAATCAGCAAACACATATAAACACTGTGCATCCATGCCTATTGTCTCATTTCACCCTCAAGGAAGCCCTCTGGGCTGCAGATTTTCAGCTCTGTTTTGCAGATCAGGAAACTGAGGCCCAGAGTAGTTAGGTAACTTAGCCAAGGCCACACAGCTTGCTGGTCGTGGTGCCTCCATGTTCTCCCTACTGCCCCTCAGCTGTGCGGGCTGGACCACCGGGCTGGCTGGGCCAACAAAAGCCCTCCTGAGGCTTCTGGAACAGCCCAGGCTATAGTCCCTGGCTCCTGCTCCCTGCACCCCCAGATCACCCCCTCAGGCGCAGCAGGCCCTGGTCAATGGGAGCCTCTGAGCAAGAGGAACACCCCTTCTAACCATGTTCTCTGTGGAACGGATTACAAATGGGACCTCTTTTCCTCCTCTCTCAAGGCAGTTTTTCCCAGAGTGAAGGCTTCCTGCTGGCTCTGAGCCAGGGCCACACTAGGCTCATCTTGATCCATTTCTCCAAACACACGACTGGAAGAAAACACGTCCTGAGCCAAATATTTAGACCAGATCAGTCATCGGAGAACAGCACACCCACTTCCCACCCTTTATTCTGCATCGTCGTGAGACACTCAGACTCAAAGCTGAAGGTCCTGGAAGGTTTAGATGTTTTCTGATCCAGACTCCTTGTTTAGTGGAGCAGATAACTGAGGCTCAGAGAGGTCACAATTCCTGCCTGAGAAACCACATAAGTCTCTGGCACCTCACGCGGGTGGTTGTTCAGAGTCTGCACTGTGAGCCTTGGTGGTCCTGAGAGATCCTCAGGGCACCACAGAGCCCAGAAGACTGAGCACAAAACTCTGGGCTCCCCACCCGCACTTGCACGCACAGCAGCTCACCGTCGCTTGTTCATTATATCGGTGTCCACATCATACTTGATTTGAAGTGGCGGGGTAGGGGGAGTTCTATGGCTTTTGAAAGTTTGCAAATCACTTTACAGGAGAGGGGTTTGGGAGTCTGAGACACCTGGAATCCATGCAACTTGTGACTCAGGGAAATGTACAAAGCACGAAACTGATGGAGCCTCAGTTTCATCATCCATTAAATGGGATAACAATGCTGCTTGATGGAAGATGAAACAAGCTTACTCAATTACAGGGCCCAGCACAGAGCCTAAGGCCCAGCGGGCACCCAACAGACAGGACTGCCCGTTTCCCAGAAGCCCCACAGTGCTCCTCTCACAGCGCTGCCCACTACATTTCATTTCTGGCACAACAATGAAGAAGTGGTCAAAACTGTGGAATGCTGGCTTTCTGGTCAATGACGTGCAGGTAGAGATCCCAGAGAGACTTCAGAGGAAACGCAAAATAGGTGTGGGCCCCCGGTCGGTAGGGTGTGCCTCTGTGTTTCTGGTCACCCGAGTGTGTATCTGTGGCTCTGTTCCCAGGTCGCTGCACTCTAGCCAGACCCCTAGTGGGGAGACAGGAGGGCAATGAAGGCTCGCAGTGAGACCATTGCTCCAGTTTAGGCAGCATCTATTATGCACTGGGCAACCTGGGAGACGTTTCATCTTGTTACAGAACAAGGCAGAAAAAGCATCTTAACATTTCAGCTTTACGGTTCCTCTAGAACTGCCTTCTCTTGGGAAAAGGCTTGAGAATAGGTTGATTCTGCTCCTGGAAAGGGCAGCAAAGCACATGCGAGAGAAAGGAGAGGGCCTAAGATTGGGCAAGGTGATGCAAACCCCTTCTCCAACTCTTTCTGGCAGCTTCCATATGTTCTAATGCCTCGAGCAAGTGGCTCTCTGTGGATCCTAACAAGGGCTTCATTTCACATCTGTTCATCTGACTGAACAGAGACCGGAAGATGCCAGCCAAGGGTGACAGCTGGTTACACGTACCTCATGTTCAAAACTCCCCATGGCCCTCTGCAGTAGCTAATATCTTAGGTGATTCTCATGCGGAGAGGAGAGGTCAGAGAGGCTCAGCCAGGTCCCCTGCTAAGTAGTGGCAGAGCCAGGATTGAAACCCAGCTGGCTCTGACCACAGAGCACATGCTCCTAACCTGGCTGCTCTCAGCAGACGGGGCTCAGGACCTCGGGCAGGTGGATAAATGAAGAAGAGGAGGTGCCAGGCAGATCAGAACAAAGCCCCTGATCTAGCCAGGGAGGGAGCCTGCAGGAGTACCCCCGAGACTAAAGTGATTTGGTCCAGGAGGGCATTTTGTGTCATCACTGAAACAAGAGGCCAGGTGGTTCACATAACAAAAGAGCCAGCTGGGCATCAGGTGAGGTAGGTGAGCATTTCTCCTTGCCCCCTCCTCTTTTCCCTCCCCTCATGCCTTTCCTGCCATTTCTAGGATCAGAATGAATATATTCTTATGCAATTTCATCATCTTCTCAGTGTGTCGCCCCCCACCCCACCCCCCACACACACACACAGCAGCATCCAGCCCAGGGCTCAGATAGTGGGCTGCAGACACAAGGAAAAGGCCAAGGGAACTTGGCAGCGGCCTGGGAGAGCGGCTTGGAGCAGCTCCGGCTGCAGACAGGCCTCCGGCAGCTCCGCTACCTGCAGCGCCACCTGCTGGCTGCCTCGGGGTCTGTGGGCTGGGAGAGGCTGGGAGAGCCGGCGGCTGAGCCCCAGCGCAGGATGTCCCGAGGGCAGCAAGGGAGCCAACGCAAGCTTCTAGTGATAAAATGAAAAAGACTCTAGAGAGAAGCCTCAAGGCGGTGGAGCAATGAAAAGCAAGCCCTAGAGTATTCAGTCACAAAAGTTCTGATTCTTTGCTCAGTTCATAAAGTTAAGCAATTATCCAAAGCCACCAGGTCCACGACACAATGGGGGGAAAAATGGTAAGAGAGGATGAGCTGTCGAGTAAATGCAAGAACATGTCAAGGCTCGTCCTGGGCGTCCCTCTTCTCTCCCTGGGCTGGGTCATCCACCCCACAGCTTCATTAGGCACCAAAGCTTCCCATACTCCCATCTGCAGCCCAGATCTCTCCCAGCTCCAGACCCCGAGATCCAGCTGCCTGGTGTCATCCTGACTTGGATATCTGAAATAGCAGGAGTCCTTATCATAATAACCCTAGTCAAAATAACTTGGCTCCAAAATTTGCTTGTCTGTAGAACCAAATTGTAAGGAGAGCAGAGGTGGAGCTGGGCTATTTGTTGAATGAATGAAAGAATGTGAAAACATGAAAGAGATTATTAAGAGAAGGGGATGGGAGCTAAGTCTTGGTGAGTACCAAGACTTAACTTATTTAATCAGACAAGACTAACTGCCAAGGATGAGGGATGGGAGCTATGAAGTTTACCTGAAGTCACACAGCTAGTCCAGGAAAGAGTGGGGGGTCCTGTCTGGCTCATTCCACTGCCTCTAGTTCTTAAATCAGAATAATAGATTTAGGGCCTATGATTAAACATAGGGGCTTCAGAGACTTTAGAAGTCATTTCATTCACTGCATACTCGATGCTTGAATCTCTCTCTTCTCATCCCAGCCGGGTAGTTGGGTAGCTTCTGCTTGAACACCCCTCATGATGGGGAACTTACTCTCAAGACGATGATTTTATTATTGCATCATACAGTAAATTAGAAAGTTGAGCCAGAATTTTTCTTGCTTTAAGATTGAATAACGTAATATGTGTAATGTGCCTACCGTAGTGCCTGCAAACATCAATAAATGCTATCATGGTCTCCACTTCCCTTATTACAACTCTTCTTGAGTCTGTCTTTCCCTTGGGATACCCAAAAACAAATATAATTCTTTTCCCAGAGACAGCCCTTCTTATATATGAAGATAGTGCTTCAGGGTCCCCCTGAGGCATTGCTTGCCCAGGATAAACAAATACTCCAACCTACTTTCAGACACTCACTGCTAGGCAAGAGCTGATATGTACACGCTGTGATTTTCCAGCTGCTGTGGGGTGTGAGGCTTCAGAAAAGCTGATGGAACAAAGGATGAGCCAGCCACAGCAGGGTAGCCGTGGTATCTGAACCATGACCTCTGCAAAAAAAAGGAAGTGGTTGACCCCCAACAGGCCTTGGCTCATCCATCACCAGAGCTTCACCAGCTACACTCTTGGCCCACCTATTATGGGTACTTGTTTTAGTAGACGAAAAAGAAATGAGTGTCCCCTAAAGTTAAAATACATCATTATAGATCCCCAGCTTTTCCAAAAGTCACTGTTGGTCCTTCCCAAATCCAATTAGTGTGTTTATGGATGTTGAGCAATGTAGGAGGCCTCATCCATCACATCATGGAATATCAACCCCCAAATCCTTCCTGTTTACAGATGGGGAAAGTAGGTCAGAGAAGAGCAGTGAATCATTCAAACTCATACAGGAGATTCGTGGAAAGGCCTGGTCAAGTTCTAAGGGAACCCTGGAGGCAGGGCTCTGGCAGAAGGCAGCAGTCATTAAGCTACAAAGGCACAAGCCAGGGTTCAGCGTTGCCAGAAAGGTTGAAAATTGGGGGGAAATATGCTAGAAAGGAGAGACCCACAGAGGGGGAGCTCCAAAATTTTTATATAAAGTTCCTTAAAATCATAGACTGAACCTTGAACTTCACATAGGGAGGGGTGACACTCCAAGAAGTCCAGGACAATCGTTGAAAGAGCTGGGCAGTAATTTCAGCAGCTGCCAGTGTGGGGGAGACAGACTTTGTAATTCAAGTCTCGCCAAGTTGCACTTGATAAACACCTCAGGCTTCCCATTGAAATCCCAGAGGTGTCACATCAGTGTTTCTCTCTCACACTCTCTCCCTTCCTCCCTCTCTGAAAGCAATAAAAACATATTCTCAGGTGGGGATTCAGGGTTTTTTTTCCATAATAATAATTACTTAAAGAGGTATAAATCAAAAGACAATAGAGGAAACGGAATTAACTACTAAAACAATAGTCAATTAACCCCAAAGGAATCAGGAAAGAGACAGCTAAGGAAGAAATAGCAGTAGGAACAAATAGGAAATAAAGCAAGGTAATGGGTTTCAACTCAATGGTATTGAGAATTACTTTAAATTTAAGTGGATTAAATCCTCGGCTATTGTCAGATAGGACAAAATAGCAGCACTCTAATGGGTTGTTTACAAGAGATTAGCTTAAATATATAAATATTCTGACGGTTTAAAAGTAAAAGGAAGGGCAAAAAAATGGGGAAAGTTAAACAGTAAGCATAAGATTTGTGCTTTTCTATTTCTGCCTTGTGCAAGTTTTGTTAAGTTGGGGGGAAGGGGGTGTTTTTTCAAGGAAATTGTGCATTTCATCTAAGTTTTTTAATTTATTAACATAAAGTTGTATGTAGTAGTTGCTCATCATTTTTGAAATGTCTGTACGATCGGTAGTGATATTCTCTCTTTCATTCCTGATATTGGTACCTCGTGTTATCTTTTTACTTATTGTTACTGATTTCTTTTTCTTTTCTTTTTCTTTTTTTAAATATATCTTTATTGATTTCAGAGAGAGGAAAGGAGAGGGAGAGAGAGAGATAGAAACATCAATGATGAGAGAGTCATTGATCGAGCCCGCAACCCGGGCATGTGCCCTGACCGGGAATCGAACCCTGATCGCCTGGATCCTAGGTCGACGCTCATCCGCTGAGCCACGCCTGGCAGGGCCTGATTTCTAATTCAGTTGTGCTTTGGTGAGAAAACACACTCCCTACAGTTTCACTTTTTTTTTTAATTTATTGAGATTTGTTTTATGCTCCAGCATATGTTGTATGGTGGTGAATATTCCACGTTCACCTGAAAAGTACACGTATTCTGTAACTGCTTGTATCGTGCTTTTTAAAAGGCATCTGGGTCTCCCAGCCGGCCACGGAGCAGCAGTTGAGCATCGACCTAGGATCCCGGTGATCTCGGTTCGATCCCTGGTTGGGGCAGGTGCCTGGGTTTCAGGTTCGATCCCCAGTGGGGGGCATCACGCACGAGGCAGCCCATCAATGACTCTCTCATCACTGATGTTTCTCTATCTCTCTACCTCCCTCTCCCTTCCTCTCTCTGAAATCAATAAAGATATATTTTAAAAATAAAAAATTTTTAAAAAGGCAACTGGGTCAAGTTGTTTGATGGTGTTGCTGACTTTTTGTCTACCCATCAGTTACTGAGAGGGCCAAGCTGACGTTTCTAACTATGGCTGTGTCTACTTCTCCCTTTAGTTCTGTCCAGTTTTGCTTCATGTGTTTATGGAACTTATCTTTAGGCAATGCCTATTTAGAATTATCATTTCCCCTTGATGGATGGATCCTGTTATCACTGGGAAATAACCCTCTCTATCTCATGCAATATCTTTGTTTCGAAGTTTACTTTCTGTAATAGACATTTTGTTGAGCAAAGGAAGCCAGACACAAAAGAGCATATAGGTAAGTCTTCACCTATATGAAATTTGAGAACAGGCAATGCCAAGCTAACAGCGAGTGCCTGGGCAGGTGAGAGGCTGACTGGAAAGGGACAGGAAGAAACATTCTAGGGTGATTAAAAATATCTTATATCTTTAACTTGTTGATTTGAGAGAGAGAGAGAGATTGAACTGTTGTTCCACTTAGTTATGCATTCGTTGGTTGATTCTTGTATGTGCCCTGACCGGGGATCGAACCTGCAGCCTTGGTATATCGGAACAACGCTCTAACCAACTGAGCTACCCAGCGAGGGCAATAATGTCTTATTCTTGATTGAAGTGGTAGTTACATAGGTGTATACATTTTTCAGAATTTGTTGAACTATGCACTGAAAATGTCTGCATTTTATTGTATTTTTTTATTCTTAATTTTTTTTTTTAAGTATAAAGGACTGGCTTGGGGCTTAACACATAGTAAGTGCTCAACAACCATTAGTTCCCTCACCCTTCACCCTCTTCATCTTCAGGAGGTAAGTGCCATAGGTGTTAGGACAGTTTATGGTCATTGAACCTCTGAGACTAAGTGACATGTTCCCCAAAAGAGTTTGTCCACAGCTTACACCCGGGAGCTGCTCTAGTCAGGAGGATCATAAATAACAGTGTTTATGCCTAAGGCCATTTCATCTCAAACCTTCCCACAGGCTTGGTCTAGGTCTCGGGTCCCAAGTCAAGCGGGTAGAATTTAACTGGGTCCTTCCAAGAGACGGGAGATGACAAAGTGTGGAAGCGGCAAAACATGTGGCATGTGTGAAAGGTTCTGTGAAGATCAGCATTTCTGGAAAGGTTATAAGAGATAATATAGGAAAACTAGTGTTAGAGTCACATGTTGAAGGCATGTGAGGTCAGTGGAGTTTAGATCGTCATATAGCAGATGCTCAATAATTGTTTGTTGACTGAATAAGTGAATGAAGGAGACACTGAGTCCATCGAGGCTGAACCTTCCTGTCTTGCAGCTCACATACCTGCCCCCGCCATGGGGCGAGTGCCGATCATCAGAGATGGGGCTCGACTTCTTTCCTGTTTACAGTATCACCGCCTGCAGGATCGACTGTGAGACCCGCTACATCGTGGAGAATTGCAACTGCCGCATGGTCCACATGCCAGGTCAGTGCCAGGGGAGGGGCGGCCACAGGGCCCTGCCAGGGACCGCCTGGGACCTTCTTTGCATTTCTCACCCTAATGGAAAACACTTGGCCTACCCCATGAGCATCCAAAGGGCTGTTATTTGGTGCCCAAACATTTAGAGGGCAGACAGAAACATTCACTCTAGTAACCAAGGCAGCACCCTGGTGTTCACAGCATCCAGATGTTTGGAGAACATTCCTCCCAGTGTTCGATATGTTTGCCAACTGCTGTGTCCAGTTATCTGGCTGCTTGCAATCGTTGCATCCTGGTGGTACATGTTCACACATCCAGATGTTTGTTGCTTTCATCCAGATGTTTATTTTCTTCCAAAAGTCCAGCACCCTTTCAAATGAGGCCAAAATCCACGGACCAGCAAGTAAATGTGCGTCTGCAGACATATATCTTGTCAGACTTACAGTGCATGTGGCCATCTCATCAGAGGCGGTCTGCATGTCAGAGGCAGACTTGAGGAGGACACGGGGGCTAATTTGGGCAGGAAGGATGACTGGGGCTTGAGGCAGGGGCCTCGGCTTTAATTCAGGTTCCTCCACTCACCTGCTGTGTGACCTGGCCCAAGTTTCTAAACCTCTCTGTTCTCACCTTCATTATCATTAAAACAAAAACGTTAGTTGTTATGAGGATAAAATTAGGCTAAGACATCAAAATGCTTTTTATATTGCAAAAGTCAGTGGTGGTTGTGTTAGCAGAGGAACTGAAAGTCCTGTTGACTAAAGACCTACTATGTGCCAGGAAGTTTGCTGTCATATTTAACAGCTACTATTTCATGTTTATAGCATGCTTTAGTTAAGCATATTTCACGAAATCCTTATATTGAACATTTAGTTCATTACCAGTTGTTTTCTAATATTAACCAATCCTCAAATGAACATCCTCACAGCTAAATTCTGAAGTATTTCATTAATAATCAGTAATTTATTTAGTAATCTAAGATTAGAATTATTGATCTTTAAAATTGCCTCTGAGGCCCTGGCCGGGTAGCTCAGTTGGTTAAAGTGTTGTCCTACTACTCCAAGGTTTTGGGTTCAATCTCTGGTCAGGGCACATACAAGAATCAACCAGCCCTGGCCAGTTTGGCTCAGTGGTTAGAGGTTTGGCCTGCAGACTGAAGGGTGCCGGGTTCAGTCCAGCCAAGGGCAGATAACTCAGTTGCAGGCTCAGTCCCCGGCCCCATCAGCATGCGAGCAGGAGGCGAGCAATCAATGTGTCTCTCTCACAGTGATATTTCCCCCCCTTCTCAAAATCAATAAATAAAAAAATCTAGAAATAAATAAAATAAAATTGCCTCTGAGCTGCCTAGAAGACAGAGCAAAAAGGAAAACGTGTCATTGAATGATTATTATTGGAAAAGAGGGAGCATAACAGCCCCTCAGCTCTTGAAAAGAAGTATTTGGGGAAATGGTGAGGAAGAGACATCGCAGTGGACTTTCACTTTAGCACTTGGTGAAAGAGAAAACAGTAGGTCCTGGACTTCTGCAAAGATGTGCCAGAAAGGCCAGTAGAGCAATAGTTAATGTTACCTGCCTGCTGCTCGCACTGGGCCGCCAGCCAGGGAGGTTTGCCTCATGGAGCCCAAGCTAAAAGCAAGCGGCGGAAATTTCAATCCTTCCACCCAGGACACTGGCACTGGCATCTCCATGACTAATGTGGAGCTAAGGGCACAGCAGAGAGGGACTTACAAAGCAGCCCTCCTCACATGGCACTGTGGTGTGGAGGACAGGGCCCCAGCCTCGGCTCAGGCCGGCCTGGGTTCAAAGCCCGCCCCGTCCCTGCCATGCTGGTGCCCTGGGAAGCAGGGCAGCATTTCCTACCGCAGACGGTACCGTGTGAGTTAAGGATCTGACCCCGCCCGGCTCCTAGCTCACCTCCCCCCACCATCGGCCAACAAGGCTTTCTCACCCGTCACCAGCCCAGCGGTCAGGGAGGGTCCTGTCGTCGCCTGCTCAAGGTCACTGAGCAGACGGGAACCCAATCTTCTGGCTCCGGGTACCCTTCTCCCCCGGCGCTCCCAGGCTGCCCTGGTCGAGGTTTCCCTTCAGACTGCCACAGGCAGACTGCTGCCCCGCCCCTAACGGGATGCCCCCTGCCCGGCCCCTGCCCCAGCAGGGCAGGCTTTGCTGCCTGAGTACCTCTCCCTGTGTTTCTCCTTTGCAGGGGATGCCCCTTTCTGTACCCCTGAGCAGCACAAGGAGTGCGCAGAGCCTGCTCTCGGTCAGTACTGGGGACACGTGCAGTGATGGGGGCCTGAGAGGCACATGTCCTGGGTGTGGCAGAGAGACTGGGCGGGAGGGGCAACAGACGGGGGTGGGGGCTGGACAGGGTGGAATGGGTGCAGGAGAGGGAGGCGGTGCTGGGTGGGGAGGGGACTGAGGGGGGTGGAAGAGGGCTGAAAGGACACTGGGGAGAGAAAGGAGGCAGAGAGGTGGAGAGAGGAGTGGATTTCAGGGGGAATGGAGGGCGCTGAGGAACGCAGAGGAGGGGCAGGGGTGAGAGAGTGCACAGCAGGTCTGGAGGGGCGCAGCAAGGGCTTGACAATATTCCCTCCCCGCGTGCTGGTGGTTCACGTAGGGAGGCCACCAAGGTTGTGCCAAAGCATTGAGCCCAGGAAGGTGCAGGAAAGGAAAGAGGTAAGGCCGGCGTGCATTCCATGTGTGCAAATTGAAGGCACCAAGCACTCCCTGCCCTGCTTGGTGTGTTGGGGTTGGAGTAACTCTGCTGGTTCCCTCCGTCCCCTCTTCCCCAGCCCCCAGCTGAAAAACGTCAGGTGGGGGAGATCCACCAACAAGCTGCATCCCCAAAGCTAGACCCATTCCCCACGCCTGCCTCTCTCCAGGACTGGGAAGCGGTTTACAACCAAGTCGAGCAGAGTGAACTCTTAAATCATACGGACTCGAGTTCGTTCGGCAGCTGCACTTGCTGGAGCTAAGTGGGGGCAGCCTCGGACTCACACTTCCAGATGCTTCTGGGACGAGTGGGGGGAGGCCTGGCTGAGAGGAGAGGAAGTGACTTCCAATGTGTGTAAAGACTCAGACTCTCCTTGGATCAAAGAGTCAACAAAACCCATGGATGGGTAGCCAGAAACTCTGAGATGGTTAGAGGAGGTGGGGAGGGAAATGCTGTCTCCAACTGCGGGGTTCTAAATGGAGAAGAGAGGAGAGGGACACTGGATGCGGACACAGGGAGATTGCCTCTAGGGAAAGGAGTGGCGAATCGTGGCCTGTGGCCTAACCCAGCGGGCACAGGAGCTGAGCATAAGCTAGGAGGGAGCCCCAGAGAGAATCTGCGGAGCCCCGGCTTTCAGATGCCGTGGTCTCCCACATTTACCTTTGCTGGGTGGCCCATTTTGTGGATGAGAACACTGAGGCTAAGAGCAGAGAAGGCCTGGGAAGTTGAAGGGGCCAGGACTCCCTTGAAGCTTATTCTCCAAAAGTGGTGCCTTTTCAACAATTTTTAAAGGGTGACCAAACAGTAAAAGAAGCAGAAGGAAAACAGTGCCAAGAGGAACTCAGGAAGAGTGGGTACTTTTTCATAAGCGCTCACACCCTCAACCTAGAGCAAAGGCCCAGCTCCCTTCTCTCCGCAGCCCTCACCCCTCACTCACCCCGGAGGGCACCTCTTCCCAGCTCATTTATCTGCAGCTGGTCTGGCTACTCTGGGCCCAGAGGTCCCAGTCCCCACATCTGACTAAGCCCCACCTCCCTCTCCCCTCCAGGTCTGCTGGCAGAAAAGGACAGTAATTACTGTCTCTGCAGGACACCCTGCAACCTGACCCGCTACAACAAAGAGCTCTCCATGGTGAAGATCCCCAGCAAGACATCAGCCAAGTACCTCGAGAAGAAATTTAACAAATCAGAAAAATATATCTCGTAAGCACAGGGTGCATGTGGACAGGGGAGTTGGGGGGAATATGAAGACAAAGATGATTAACACGCAGCCCCTGCCTTTAAGGAGCTTATAGTCTTGCAGGGTGACAAGTAGACAGCTGAATGCGACAAAGGCTGGTACAGGCAGTAGGGATACAGGGAGATGGTTGACTGCACCTTGCATGGAGATGCGGTCAAGGAAAGCTCCAGAGGTTTTTAAAAATGATGCATAGGAGTTTTCCAGGCAGGCTTTGCACATTCTGTTCCCTCTTCCCAGAATGCTTTTCCTCTCACTCTTCACCTGACTGGTCCCTTGTTGTGCAGGTCTTCATTTAAATGTCATCTCCTCAGACAGCTGAATTAGAACCCCTCCTATTATTTTTTTTCTCGAAGCTCTTACGTTTTTCTTTATAACACTCACTGTGTAATTCTAGATTCACATGTGTGTTTCCTTTTTATTACCTGCTTGCCTCACTAAATTGAAAGCTCCCTGAGGGCAGGAATTTTCCTTTTTTGTTCTCTGCTGTGGAGTGCCTAGCACATGGTTGGTGCTCAAAAAATGTCTTTTAACAGAATAAATGAATGAAAGACACCCAAAGAGGGTGTCACAGGCAGAGCTCAGCAGAGGGAAGCAACACTGGACACAAAAGAATTGCAAGGAAAGCTGGGTGGGACCAGCGGCTGTGTCTGAGCAACAGGGTGCTGTCGGCTGAGCTGGGTGTGAGGAGGAGGTGGGGGTGCTGGGCGGGGAGTGGACTTTATCCTAAGAGCCTCAGGTAGGTGAGTGACAGGCTCAGATTTGTGTTTTAGACCACTGCTCTTCAATAGAACATTCTGCAATGAGATGTTCTGTATTTGTGATGTCCAGCATGGTAACCACGAGCCACATGTAGCTACTGAGCATTTTAAACATACCTTGAGTGACTCGGAAACTGAATTGTAATTTTATTTCATTTGAATTACTTTAGCAGTTTTAGAATGATCCTTTGGGCAGCAGTTTAGAAGATAGATGGGAAGCCAGATGGGCAGAAAGGAGCTTGTTAGGAGGTAGTTGCCATAAACCAGGCAAGAGATGGTGGCACTTGGGCGCCTCGGAGAGCCCTGCATGGAGAGAGGAGGGTTTGCTCCTCTCTCTCCAGCCACTCCCTCTTGCCAACACAGTCACCAGAGCCCATCCTGGGATTGATATCTGCAAAGCTGACTGCTCTTTTTCGGTGGGTTGGGCACCAGGCATTAAGGGCATTGTGAGCAGCATTGAAGGAGATGGGGAATTGTAGGAGGCGCCAGGTCCCACTGCTGAGCAGACATTCTGCAGGCAGCGACTCCTCCTGCCAAGATGTATCTCATTAACGCATCTGCCTAGAGGAAAAGAAGGGAACCAAGGTACTTCTGCCAGAAAACCCCCAAGCCAGATATAGGTTTGTGCCCTCAAAAGCCACTCGGGCTCTGGCAGCTCATTGGCAATGCCAGGCTGGGGCCTCCCACTGGGAGAACCTTGTTGTAAATCCCAGTGGGAACTGGGGGGACTCTCGGGAGTGGGCAGGGAGGTCAGCTGAGGCAGGCAAGCCTCGATGAGAGAGTCCTGAGCTCACTTGCAGGTAAGGACCCAGGCAGATCCTTTGGGGGCCCATGAACCTGGAGGCCAGGCAGCACTCCTGGAAAGCGTGCAGAGGGAGGGAGAGAAGTAAGAAGCAAAGGGGGACAGCTGATATGTGCCCCCAGTCCTGTGAGGAGCACGGGTTTCAAGGCCCTGCTCTGCCACTGATCAGCTCAAACCCTGTGTCAGCTGTTTCGCTTCCTGGGGCCTCAGTTTCTCCATCTGGCCAAGGGAGAGCTGTGTTAGATGATCCCGTGGATCCTGGTGGTTCCACCCATGCATGGTACAAACATTCCCCCTGCAGAGAGAACATCCTTGTCTTGGATATATTTTTTGAAGCTCTCAATTATGAGACGATTGAACAGAAGAAGGCGTATGAAGTCGCTGCCTTACTTGGTAAGTTGGAGCGTCTATTGCACAGATTTCCATCTCTTCCAGGAGGTGGGAGGGAGAGGGTGGCGGGCTGGCAGCAGGCAGGCGGGTTGCTATACACGCCTTCTGACAAGCCCAGCCTTTATGCTCAGGCACTTCCCTCCATCCTTGCACTACTCCTGTCCCAGAACTGGAAGAGCTCCCGTGTGCTGCAGGCTTTAGGCCAGTTCATGCTGCACTCTCTGTCTCAGTTTCCCCATCAACACATTGAGGCAGGTGGGCTGAAGGTCTCCCAGGGCCTTTCCAGAGCTGCCCTCTTGGATTTGGAGGCCTTCTGCCCCCAGGTTGGAGTCAGAGCCTTGGGGCCTGGCTGGAAGAAAGAGCGATAAGATGCAGGGAAGGCGGAGCTGTGGGTGGTCCCAGGCCAGGGACACAGCGAGGGCCCCCAGTAGCACCCCCACCTGGAAGGCCAGGTGCCCCCCTGGACTGAGTCCTTTATTAAACACAAAAGAAAGTCCACTCATCCCCAAATATCTACAAACCTGACTGCCACCCCACACAAGTTCCCCTGGCCCCATAGGCATATGATGGAAGCAGGGAGTCCATTTCAACCTTGCCTCAGTCCAATGCACAATTCACAAGACCCCTGAGGGCAGACAGCTAGAAGACCTGCTCCTTGGGCCCTCCTCCCAGCTTCCACTCACTCTCAGGAAAGGACCTGCTCCCAGCCAGTGTGGCTTAGTTGTTGAGGATCAACCCAGGCACCAAGAGGTCACCAGTTCGATTCCCAGTCAGGGCACATGCCAAGTTTCAAGCTTGATCACCAGTAGGGAGCATGCAGGAGGCAGCCAGTGTTTCTAACTCTCTATCTCTCTCCCTCTCTCTCTAAAATCAATAAAAACATATTTTAAAAAAAAAATTATTTAAAAAAATAAAAAGAAAGATCTGCAAGTAAAAATAGCTGTTGTTGCCTCTGTGAGCTGAATTGGGCTGGGGGAGGGGACCTAGACACCTTCTACCTGCAAGTATAAAAGAAATCAACTGTGAGAATGTAGGCCAGTGGCTTCTCCACACTGGCCCTCAGGTCTCTCATGTGTAAAATGGGTCTAATAAAACCCACTTTATGTGTTGGTTGTGATGGTTAAATGTGGTAAAGCCCCAGCTCACAGAAAGTCCATTAATAGTCATTCCTAGTACCTGGACAGTCTTCATGCCAGAGACCAGGACCCAGCTGGTGTTTCCAGGTGCCAGCGGGCCTTTCTGCACCTCTCCCAGGAGGCTAGGGGCTGGGCCACAGCTGGGTCCTAGCTGGATCGCTGTCACTTGGGCCTCTGAGACCCTTGTGGCCAAAGAGGCTGAGCCTAGAGACTTGTGCCCTGGTCCCGAGGTAGAGGTCATGCACCAGAGATGTGGGCCCCTCCCCTGCCCTCGCCACCTTCATTTCCTAAAGGGGGCTCAGGACATGCCTCCTCCCCATTCCCACATAAGCTCACAGTGTCTCTCTCTCTCTCTCTCTCTCTCTCTCTCTCTCATACACACACACACACACACACACACAGCTAGGGGGGCCTGAGCTCTGCATCTGTCAGGAGGGACAGCTCGTTTCCCCATCAGCTATGAGGATGAGAATCCCCAGCATTTTGTTCCTTCCCACCTGGAGTAACCACTGAGAAAAGCATCCGGCATCTGTAGCTTCGTGGTGGGAGTGTGTGCCCTTGTGAACCTCAGCCACCGGGGCTTCAGGCCCTCTCTCACTGCCACAGGGCCCGCACCCACACCTCACCGCACACGGCCCCCAGCGGCTGCACAGACCCACCTGCACTCCATTGCAGGCCTGCGGACTCACACTCATTACAACTGCTTATGCACACAAACACACATCGGCACATGCTCACTCATGCTCCACACTCAGGCACACTGTGCCCACCTCCACAAAGCCACACACACTTAGACATAGACAGCCACCTACACAAAGCTGTCAACAGCCAGATGTATTGCCTATTTCTATACAAACACGTGCGCACCCAGCACCCTGGCACATACCCCCTGCACTCAGTCACACTTCATGCACATACAAACACACAGTCGCACCCTGTGAGCACACACATAAGTGCACACTGCCCGACACACTTCCATTAAGGACATTAGAGTGAGCGGTGAGGGAGGAAAGGAAGGAAGGGAGGCTTTTGAGCTCAGCACCAAGTCCCGCCAGGAAGCACACCCTCCCCGCAATCTCGGCTTGTTCAGGATGTGGTTGTTGGGCTCCTCCCAGTTATCATCAGGGTAGGAGTGGGCAGATGTACCCATCAGGAAATTCCAGACCAGAGGTCATCCTGGAATCTCCAGGACTGTATGCCCACCCCCAACAGCACCCCCACTCCCAGCACTCTCCCCAGCCCAGTCTTAGAGATTACAACTGGGAAGGACGTCACAGATCACCTCCTCCAACCCCTCCCAACCACCTTCGCCACCAAGGGTCCTTTGAAGGCAATGCTACTGAGAAGATCAGGGCTCATCAAAACCACACAGCAAGCTGGTGGCCACTCCGAGCTCAGAGCCCCGGAGAGCAATGAGGAAAAGCACCTTGGGCTTCTGGGGGATCATAACTCCTTGGAAAATCAGCTAATATCTTCTCAAATATGAACTCTTCCACTGCAAGTGCCCAGGGGCACATAATAGGGTTTTCATCCATTTTGGGAGGTCTCCAACCATCTGAAGCTCCCACAGGAGAGTGGTTTTCAAACTCTGGTGGGCAGAGGACCACCTGGAGAGCACATAAATCCTGACTTCCAGACCCCAACCCCAGAGATTCTGATTTTGTAGCCTAGAGTAGGTCCAGGCCTCTGTACCGATTACAAGTCTCCCAGGAGTTTGATGCAGGGAGGTCTGATGATCATTCTAGAATAACTTTGGTCAAGGGGGTCGATTCATCCCAGGGTAAGAACCTCTGCTCTAGAAAGAGACCAAATTGAACATTTACCTTTGGGTAAGGGAGATAGAAGATGCTTCCAATGGCCTTATCCCAAAGGTGAGAGATGCCCCAAGGTGGCCCTGAAGGCCGTGTCATGATTAAAGGCAGGGGGAGGCCTCTTGTGACACTGCTCCCAACACTCCCACCCAGGGCACCTGGCACGTTTCTCAGGCTAGACTGTGCCTTTGCCCAGGGCAAGGATCACACATGTCTTATCTCTGTACCTAGTCCAGAGCCAAAGCAGGGCCCAGTGAGTGTGGTTTCTAACGTAATTGGCAAGCCCATTAGTCTATGAGGTCTATTCTAGAACCCTCCAATAAGCACTCAGGTTATTTGTCATCCTCACTAGGTGCTGCACACTGTCAGCTCTGAGAGCTGTGCCTCGAGGGAGGGACTTGTCAAAGGCCTGGCCTTCCAGTTTCAAGTCCAGGCTCCCCATGGTGGGAGAACCACTCAGAAGGTCTGGTGTCTGAGTTCTGAGTCTGTTCGCCCTTCCTGGAAGTGCGAGTGAAGCCAAACCTTTGGTCTTTTCTGTCTCTCTCCAGGTGATATTGGTGGCCAGATGGGATTGTTTATTGGTGCTAGTATCCTCACAATACTAGAGCTCTTTGATTATATTTATGAGGTAAGATTTGGAATTAGTCATGGGGAAATGACTACATGCGAGTCCTGGTGCTCGTCGGCCTTCCCACCCACATGTCCCCAGACCCAGCTGGCCCCAAGGACTCGGAATCCCTCGGGCACACCAGCTCTGCACAGGCCCCAGGCAAACAGGGTCTGCCTCCCAGGGAGGGCTGCCAATGGCCAAAGCTCAGTCACTGGGAACCACGGTGGGGCTGGAGGGCCCCTGCGACCAGGCTTCCCGGGAGCCCCACCCCATGCCTTTCAGCATGGTGACCTCCTTCCCCAAGCCCAAACCACATCCCATGGCCAGATTTTATTCTGCTTTGTTTATTAATTTTGTGAGAAGCTATATAAAGTCATGGAAATTGAATCACACTAGGTAACATAGTTAATAACTTCCCTTTACTGCTTAGAAAAAATTGTTACGAACTCCAGTGTGCCCTGATCATATGAACTGTGGAGTTAACAGGCTTAGAAAGTGATTGCAAACTTGTCCCCCAGGCCCAGCCTCAGAAAGGGGCCCAGGCTGCTCCTGAGGACAGATGGGGGGCCAGCCACGCAGGCACGTGCCACTTAATCACACTCTCCACCCACGAGGGAGGGTGGTTCACACTGCGAGACAGGGCCCTCCTGTGCCCTCTTCCAAACTCTAGCTCTTGCACCAAAATCCCTTGGCCGCCCAAAGATTGGGCAGAGGCTCCTGCCAGGCTGGGCTCCTGCCACGGTTTGTCCAGCCACAGCCCAGGCAACTGCTGCCACTTTGCTTCCCCCGCTGAGCCGAGCGCAGGGAGGTCTCTCTACCTCCGCACATACCCCAGCGTGACACTCCCTTCCTGCCTTTCCTGCAGCTGATCAAAGAGAAACTATTAGACCTGCTTGGCAAAGAAGAAGATGAAGGGAGCCACGACGAGAACGTGGTAAGGGCCGTCTGTGGGTTGTAGGTCCACTTGCTCCTCTGGCCTATACAGGGGACATGAAACCAGGTTCGGGGGCCAGAGCAGGAGGGGAGGGCCTCACCGCACACCTTCCCATGGCTCGTGACACCCTGCCTGTCAGCTCCCAGATCCAAGACTAAGCCCTGAGCCTCTGTCTGAGACCCATCCCAAAGCCTAGTAGTGAGGTACCGATGCAGTGGATGCCAGGAGATGCTTCCAAGGGTTGGTCCTGCCTGGCCCAGTCCAGTTCCTCCCAGGCCAGGGCTCTACTCCCATTTCATGGCTTTGGGAGAGGGAGACATGTTCTGTGGAGGTCTGTTCCCTTAGGCCCTGGGTGGCAGAATGCAAGCAGGGACGTCCCTGGAACTCTGCTCCATTTGAAGGGGACAGAGGGCGTGGGGCCCGGTGAAGCTTGGAGCAGCAACATACCCATACCCACGGCCTCCTGTTCACCTGCACGTGGTCAGACTCTGCTCCGGGACCTAAAAGGCCATGTCATTTTAGCTGGGCAGTCACCCAGGGAAGGGTCGATATTTACCTCATTTTGTATTGGAGGCTGGTGGGGTCGACAGGCCAAGGTCACGGAGCTGGGGGTGTCAGACCTGGACACAGAGCTCCCCTAACCACTGTCCTGCTCTGCCTCTCTTTCCTAGAGCCAGAGAGGCAGCCCCTCTCATGGCCGTCCATTCTCCTTCCCAAGCTCAGGCCTCTCCTGGGCTCAGGCTCAGCCGTCTGGGGCAGGTATCGCTGGCTCCCAGTTCTGTTCCAGACACCATTTCTCCACCCTTCTCCCAGGCTCAGAATCTCCCCTTGGTTCTCTCAGGCTCCTGCCACCTCTGTGTGAACAGGAGACAGCTGCTGTTGAGGAGGGCAGAGTGGAAGGGCCCAGGCTCAGTACTGAGCTGACCTGGCTGGATCCCAGGTCCCTGCTTCTTAGCTGTGGGCCTGGGGACAAGTACTTATCTCCCTGAGCATCTGCCTCATCACAGGTGGAAGGACCTGGAGATGAAAGGCACTGGGGGGGGGGGGGGGGGGGAGTCATTCAGATGAAGTGAGACCAGCCTGTGAAGCAATCAGCAGGCCTAGTTTATAGTAAGAGCTCGGCAAGTGCAGCTTCCCACCAGCACCTTTCCTTTTGCCTTCGGAATGTCTCAGTTCCAGCCCCCCATCCCTTCCCTCTCCCCCACTCTCTCCCTTATTGAATCTCTCCAAATTCTTGGCACAGCCTCCTGGCTAGTCTCTCTGCTCCCATCCCTCCCAGCCTCCCACCCACAGCAGCCAAGACAGCCTGGGAATCTGCCTAAAGACTCACAGCCATCTCAGCCACACCCTGCTCAGGGACCCAGGAGGACTTTTTCCTGTGGCCAGACTAACCCTAAAGGTCATTTGGGCAGCTGTGACCAGCTCTGGTTCTGGCTGTCGGAGGCCTCTGCCCCTGCAGCTTGGCCTCAGCAATCGGCACCCCTGCCCCAGGCCTAGCCACAAGCTACACCTCCTCACCCCAGATAGGCCCCAAAGGAGGCCCCCAAGGTCAAGGTTAGGATAGGTTATCCAGCCCCAAAGCTACACATCACTCAGATGTAGCTTCAAGTGGCACATCAGGGGGCCTCTAGGAGAGAAGGTCAAACCCCATCACCAGAGCCCTCTCCCCTCCCCGGGGGGCACCTAGGTGGGCAATGGCAAGGATTCTGAAGGCAGTGAGGTCCCTCAACCTCACGCCTGAGATGGCAAACAGGTGCCTGGGATGCCTGAGGCAGGAGCAGCAGTGCCCCAGGGAGCCCACAGTGAGGAACACTGTCCCCAACGCTGCCAGGGGCACCCAAGGAATTTTTGAATGAAAATAAACACTGCCTTCCCTTCTCTCCAGAGCACCTGTGACACAATGCCAAACCACTCTGAAACCATCAGCCACACTGTGAACGTGCCCCTGCAGACAGCCCTGGGGACCTTGGAGGAGATCGCCTGCTGACAGCCCTCGGACCACTCGGCACCCCCCAAACAGACCTTGAGGCCCAAGACCCAGGACAGGGGACAGCCGACTCAGGCGGGATGGCCCCTGGTGACAGAAAGAAGCAAGAGCCCCCTATGCACACATAGCAAACTCTCTGCCAAGCCTCGCTACAGCCGCGTGGGGCACGACGCGTCCTCGGGCCGCCGTGAGTCCCTCTTAGGAGAAACGAGTCACACTCTGGAACTGCCCCAGAACCCATCTGCCATCACATCTCACTGCCAGACGTATACAGCACCTGCATGCTCAGACTCCTCATGGCGCCACCTCCAAGTCTGTCTCTGTCCGTGACACTCCTCCACGCGGTTTCCACGCAGTGGGACCAGGTTCTAGCCCCAAAGTCACCATGAGGCCAGGCTGGAATCACAGCTGCACAATCAAGGGAAACCGCAGAGCTGTCAACTCCGTCTGTCCTTGTGTGGTTCCTAAAGGTCCTTAACCTGCCCGCCAACCCCTCCCCACCCCAGTTGGCCCACCGGTGCCGGGCCCACGCGCCTCCCACTCCTGCGCCTGTGCTGGAGGAGCGGTGGCCTGGTGACTCCAGCCCACGTCCACGGCGCCCTCGGCGCTCTGCCCTCCCCCGACCTGGCTTGTACAGTCTGATTCTGTCTTTGGGGGGCTTTTACTGTCTGTCAGAGGTCCATTTTGTTTTGTTTTCTGATTTTGGGTTTGATGTTCTGAGTTTGGTTTGCTTTTCCCATTTTCTCTTGCGTTTATTTATTCGTGCTTCCAGTCACGGTCACATTAAAAGCTGGTCTTGTGGAAGTGGCTCAGCGGCGTCTGCCTCTCCCCCACCCTCAGGCCTCTCTCCCCGAGCGCTCAGGAAAGGGCCAGACCTTCCAGGTCGAAAACCACAGATTATGTGAAGTTTTATGCAACAACACTTACCTTTACAGATTGTGTACATGCTGGATTCTACTGGAAATCTTTAAAAACTACTGATTGTGACCTTGTAAATCACTTCACGACCCATGGACAGGTCAAAGCCCAGGGTCTGAGTGACGCGCCCTGGACCATGCCATGAAGAGGGGGAGGCAGAGAACCTGCCCAGCCCTGAAAACCATAGAGGAGGCCTTCACGCCCCTCTGCTCTCTACCTTCTGTCCTGACTCCTCCTCGCCCCATCAGTGCAGTTGGCTGGACACAGGCCCAGTGTGGCCTCCCTCCCACACATCAGCCTTCTGGGACCCTCTCTGCACCTCACCTCTTCACCCGTCACACAGGCCTGAAGAGGTCACATTTGCATCCTGTCTCGCTCCTCACGGCACCTCAGAGGTTGTCCAGGTGGGAAAGGAGGTGGGAGGTGCCTTTGGTGGGGAGGGGGCCTGCTCTGCCCAGCCCCACTGTGGCAAAGAGAGCTTCCTGTTCAGGCAGAATCCTTGTTCTCAAGCCATATGCTAATTCCATGGGGACAGTTCCTTCCCACACGGCTCCCAATTCAAAGTTGTCCCCAGCCCGGGAAGAAAGGTCAGCTGTGGTGTGTGCCTTCAGCTCATGTGCAGATGCACAAAAGCACCGGCCAGACCAGAGATCCCCGTCTCTCGTCCCTGCTCTGCCATGCATGCTGGCTCTCCCCCCCCCCAACCCACTCACACAAGGGAAAGGTATTTCCCCCATGTGACCAATTGAAAAAGCCCAGGCAGGAGTCAGGAGTTAGGAGGCCAGTCCCATGCCTTCTTCTCTCAGGAGCTGACTGACCAGGGATGAGACCCTACACCTCTCTGGGCTCAGTTCCTTCAGTTTGAGGATGAAGGTAATACCTGACCTGTGTCTCTGCAGATGACCCCTAGAGGCCCCTCCACACTTGGGGTGCCACGACAGCAACCCTCCCTGCCCCAGGGGACAAGTCAGACCAGCCTCACGCTTGCAGCCCACAATACCGGGGCCACCAGAAGACAGTTGAGACAGAATGTGCCTGTGACGTCTCCTCTCAGCTGAGGTTGTCCATGGCTGTTGGCAAAGCTGGGTTTGAATTCTTAAAAACAGTGTAAAGTTGAGGGAAGGGGCCCTGGGTTGGTTTTCTATTCCTCCATGACGAATTATGACAAATTTAGCTGCTTAAAACAACACATATATATTATCTGACAGTTCTGGAGGTCAGAAATCTGACACTGGTCTCACTGGGCTAAATCTAGGCGTCAGGAGGGCTGGGTTCCCTCTGGAAGCTCTAAGGGAGAAACCCTTTCCTCACCTTTTCCAGGTTCAGGAGGCCCCCACGTCCCTCCCCTCAGGGCCTCTTCCTCCGTTCAATGCCACCAATGACAGGCCAGTTCTCACTCACACAACAGCAATGTCAGTAGCCACTGCTCCCTCCAACTCAGCCTCTCCTGCTTCCCTCTTTAATTGGTCAAGACCCTGTGATGAGACTGGGCCAACAAATAACCCAGGATAACCTCCCACCTCAAGGTGATTAACTCAGTCTCCTCTTCAAAGCCTAGTTTACCAGGTAAAGTAACATATTCACAGGTTGCAGGGTCACGGTGAAGACAACTTTGGGGACCATTGTTATCTTGCTATAGAGCCCTTTGGACCCTATAGCCTACTGTCTGCATTTCCAAATGAGCAGCCCCAAAAGGGGAGGGAAGGGGTTGCCTAGAGTCACCCAGTAAGTTAGTGGCAGTGCCAGTGGTGTGCCCCTGGGCCCCCAAGCTCACACTTCCATTTGTAAACCCACTTAAAGCAAGAACGACTGAGAATGATTGTTTTTCCAGACTCTGCCAGGGCATTGAAATCCCTCTCCTGAGACAAAGTCACTTCTCACTGCTTCAGGCTGGAAAATGCCTTGCTGGTGCCTAGATGGTCAGATTCAGAGGAGCAGAGAGTGTCCTCAGGTGCTCCCATCAGGGACAGGAGCCAAATGAGATGTCTCTTCAGTGAGTTTGGAGACTATCAGATGCTCTGCCTTGCCCCAGTTTAAGAGTTTCATAAATTTTTTAAAACCTATAGGTTAAGTTGCAATTCAAAGTGCTTCATTGGATTTCTGGCTTCCTTTTTATAAACACACACACACGCACACACACACAAACCACTTCAGATCAATTGAGATGGAGCAAAGAATATTCTAATGGGTTTGCATTGCTTCTGGCCTCACATAGTCATGTGCTCCTTCCGATTTGGGGATTCTGGCTTCATTCACCTGGGAGCAGGTCTACAAACTTAACCTGTTTAAAAGGGAGAAAGAAAAAAAAAGCAGGAGAGCAAATCAATAGCCAGCTATTGATTATGATTGATTGGTTGTGAACCAAAGACCTAGCTGTCTGCCTAAATTCCTGGGAAGGGTGGGTTTTTTATTACCATCATTTCAGACAATAGCCATGTGTGTAAGCATTTCCTTAGTGAGACCTGGAGAGGTTTGTAGACAGAGGAGACATGGGGATATGTCACATTTTCAGAGTGACCCAAGTGGCGATACAAAGGCCAGGAGTCTAGACAAATCACAAACCCGAAACACAAGGTTGAATTGTCAGTAACCACAAGGGGTGAGCTCAATCAATCAATTAATCAATCAATAAAATAAAAGCACATGACCTGAGGAACAGAAGCAGTGGGGTCTGCTGCAGTGAGGGAGGGAAAGGACTCAGCACTTCATGAGCAGCCTTCCCAGGATGGAGCTGGCTGCCTACATACTGTGACTTTGTTCTTTTAGCAGAGAGAGGCCAGAGTTCTTTCATGTTCCCCTTTCCAGCTTGCAGCTATTTTTTTTTTATTGATTGATTTATTTTGGAGAGAGAGACATCGGTTTGTTTTTCAACTTATTTATGCATTCATTGGTTGATTCTCATATGTGTCCTGACCAGTGATCGGATCCACAACCTTGGCATATCCAACGGCACTCTAACCGCTATTTTTGTAAGAGACCATGAACATGCTTAGTGAAAAGGGTCCCCAGAGGGTGTCTGGAGAAAGGTGCCTGGTGAGCTGGAAAGGAACAGCTTTGGTAGGTAGCTCTTCCCCAGGTAAAGCTCGGCTCAGCCTGAGAGGCCCAAAGAGAGACCTGGGAGCTCTTCCTTCGCAAACTCAGAGATTTCAATTCGATTGTGAGAACTGAACTCAGTGCAGAGGTAAGAACCTCCAGAAAGCACTAGTGAGTGTGTTCCCCATTACCGAGAAGCAAGGGAGGCTCCAAAGGCCAAGGAATTGGTTTCCACAGGGGAGTTTTGCCAGCCCAGATCCACATGTAGTCAGGCAGACCCTGAGCTGCAGAGAACAAGCTCCCTGGCCCAGCTGGGAAGGCAGCAGGGCAATAAAGGAGAGGAAACACGTGAAGGACACAGATTCCCCACTCTTGCCACTCCTACTGGACATCTGCCCAGTATGTGCTGGGCACCTGCCCTCAAGGAATCCATCATTTGAGCAGGAGATACTGACAAGTCAACAGACGACTAGGAGAGATGAATCTGAGTTTTGGAGTGGAAGGAGAGTGAGAGAGCAAACTATGCACAGCCTGGCGCATGGGGGGGGGGGGGGAAGTGGAGAGGATATAGTCCAGGGACTGCACATAGATACAGGAGACCCAAGCATGGAAGTCAAAGGGGAGTGTCCAAAATGACCACTGAGAGCTAGGCAGGTGCCAAAGGATGAAAGGCCAGTTCAACACGCTGAGGGTACCTCATAGCTACAGTCCTCAAGGTCCTTCTTCTGATGTCCAAGTGTCTAAGGAAATATTTCCCAAGCCAAAGGCTGATTTAGCTAATGGCTTTCTCCCCATGCATTTGAGATTCCTGACGCACTGAATCACTTTGAGCACGCATTTGTGTTTTCTTAAGACAAATAGGTAGAGCATGCCTGAGGCCATGTGTCCCTGGGGACCACAATGCAGGTGAGTGGACACCACCTACCTGAGGTCAAGTGAGAGGAGGAGAGCCTCTTATTAATCCAATTTAACATTCAGTGAAACCTATGCCCACAGGCTTTGTAGAAACATATGGTTGGCAAAGGTTTTGGACAGAGAGTCAAAAAACTGTATTTCTAACCCATTTCTGCGGTAAACTGACCATATACCTCTGGACAATCCGCTCCATTTTTCTGAGACTAAGTTTCCTCCTCTATAAAAGGAGAAGGGATGGAAAATGGAGAACAAATCTCCCTAGTGGGTCAACTCTAACAGCCCATGAGTCTCAGTTGAGAATGGTGTCAGCTGTCTCTGCAGGTATTTAATTCACTGCTTAGAACCTCTATTTCCCATCTCTATGCTGGAGATCAGGATGCCTAGTTCTCAGGATAATTATGAGATCGAGTGGGTTAAGGTCTATATTTTCTATCTTCTCTTGATTTCTTTTTTCTTCCTGTAAAACATTGATTCTTGATCTTACTTGAATCACTTGTTTGTATTAAAAACAAGGTGAAAGTTGTGAACTTTCTTCCCAGAAAAAACAATGCACATGGTCACATAGACAGACATAAGATTTGCCCACCATTTGAGAAGGGTTATGGAGCCCCAGACCCTGTGTGTGATCCCCAAGGGGGCACAGATGCTCTGCAAAGCCACCTGGTGCAGAAAGTGTTAACCCCTCGTCCAGAAGAACATCCCAGAACTACACCGAGCAACCAACAATTCTTCCCCTAAAATGCCATAATGGCTGCCAATTTTCAATTTACAGGAGGGGGGGTGACAGGCAGGATTTGATCAGTTTCAAGGTCTCTCTCCCATCATTTTTAAACCTCTGGCACCTGCGGCAGCTTGTGCACGGAGTGAGTTCTCACAGAGGGAGCAATGAATGAATGAGCAGAAAATGGATATGAACAGAGAACCTGGGAGCCATGATTTCATAAAATTATCTTGTGCACGTGGCGATTTGGAGGGCTGAGGCGGCCTGCCGACAGAGCAACTGCAGCCTCACTGTGCAGACATCCCTGTGGCCTGGTTCTCAAGGAATGAGCTCAGCCAGTGCACTGCAGGGGGAAATGCACGCGAAACATGCTCTGGCTGCCACGGAGCCCGGACATGCCCCACTGTGAACGTCCCATTCATTTCTGAGCAGCACTGCAATGACGGTTTTGTTTAAAAAAACAAACCGCCTCCTGATACTGGCTGTGAGTGATGCCTTGGGGTGGGGAAGTTCACCGTCTAGCCTCCTTGAAGCTGGTCTTCACTCCATGTCTCTGAAGGAAGTGGCTCATTGGCTACATTACCACCATTATGGGCCATTTGTCTTTAGTGTGATTCAGACATTGGGGCTTCCTTTCAAAAGGATTTACATCCCAGTTAAAGAGGCCCAACACAAAGTGATTGGTGGGCAATTAAAAATACCCAGCTCAACTCACTTAAGGGTCAAGAAGCCTCTGGAAGAAGCCTTCCCAGCATGAGGCAGGGGTCTCTGGCTGGATTCCCTCGTTCCACGATCATATCCTGGTGCCCACCATGTAGCTGGCACTATGCTAGGCACTGGGGGTTCATATGTCAAGAAGACAGAATCTCTTGTACTGGCTGGTGTGCTAAGTGGTTAGAGCATCTACCAGAAAACGAAAGGATTATGACTTCGATTCCTACTCAAGGGCACGTACCTAGCTTGCAGGTACACAATACATCATGTTTTAATATAAGTAGGTCTCATGCAGTATTTGGGACACACTCATAGCAAAATTTATTTGTCGTGTATCCGAAATTCAAAATTAACTCAGGCATCTTGTTTTTGATGTTATCATTGTTTATTTTGTTTATTTTTTCTTTCCGGACTTTTTTTGATAAATCTGGCGAACTTAGATTCAGGTAAAGGGTCTAAAAACTCTGCCAGGTATGTTCAAGGGAGGCACTGAACCCCTGCCCCCAGGACCTCCCAGGAATGAAGGTAAACCTTCCAGGGTAGGCTTTTTGGAGCCTGCCTTAATCCCAGCCCAAGTGGACAGGTGAAGAAACCCCAAGGTGCTCTGGCTCCAACGTGACACCTGAAATCCCAGTGAGAGCTGAGAAGCACAATTATGTTAAAATATTTTTTATTAGTTGATTTGTGTTCCTTCATGGGAAAGGGCCCAAAGCACATCTCCCAGCCTACTGAGCATGGCCTGGTCCATCCAGAGAGGATTCTAGTAGGTACAGCCTTCCACCCAGTCCCTGAGGTCCTTGCCCATGCAGTGATGCCTCCAGGTCTCCCTGAGGATGGAGAGTGGGGAGAGGAGAGACCAAATCAGCTACAGCCTTCAGTCCCTGCTCAGTGAAGAAAGGAAGGCACTTGGGCCCTAAACCAGAAATTAGGAGAGGAAAGGGGCTAGCAAGGAAAAGAGAGAAAAGTAAACTGTGTTAACTAGCAAAGAACAAAAAAGGAACAGAATGGCCCTTAAAAAGAGTCATCTACAACCCCTTACCTGGGGCTCTGGTTACAGGGGATCCCGACTTTGATAACTAGTATCCTCATGATGTCAATGTCAAAGACCCCCATGACCAGGAGTGTCCCTAAAGGACCTCTCTTGCCCTATCAAACAAGAGTGGTCTATTGGCTCCATGGTCTCTTCCATTAGACTGTGAGGCCCTTGAGGGCAAGGACTTGGGTCTCAGCCATCTCTGTGGCCCACCGCCCAGCACAGAGCAGGTGCCAATGTGTGGCCTGGGAGGAATAAGTGGCACCCTTTCCACGTCCTGGGCCCGATTCCTACCAGCCTCGGCCACCTCTGTGGGGTTACACCTGTCATGAGTTTGCTCCCGCTGTACAAGAGAGTTGCTCTTTGATGTAACACAAGACGACCAGTTTCTTCCATCCCAGGGTGGCACCCCAAGGCTCAGGGCCTTGGGCTCCTGCTGAGCCTGCATGCACACTGCCTGGTTTTACCCGTGTGTGTTGTGTCCTGCGTGGCCTGCCTCACTCCAATCCAGTCCTAGGGCTTCCTCTGTTCTCACCCAGCATTACTCCTAAGCTGTGGCCATTGTCCAGGCCCATCGCAGACCTTCTCTGTACTCCCAGCCATGCTCACCCCCTCCTCTGCCTCACTGGCCTCTGATCACCTCCCCCTGCTCCACAGCCCCTCATGCCCAACCCTTCCCCAGTCCATCACCCATGTTCCTGTCCCGGTCCAGACCCAAATCTCTCCTACACTCCTGCAAAGATCCTCTGCTGCTCCACCTGCCTCTAGTCTCTCCCTAGACATTTGGTGACTTTACCAGCCTTGTCACTATCACACCTGCCCATGGTTCTGGTTGCACCGCCACCTGGATTATCTGACCTTCCCCACATCCTCCCCCTGCTGGTCTATGAGGAAAGGGAGGTTGGAAACTCTAAGTGACGCTGCCATCAGAAGATGCTGGGCAGCTGTTGGGCCTCCAAGGACCTGTGAACCCAAGGCCTAGTCTAATGCCCCATTGGTCCCCTCCGACTCCCTTGCCTGTGAGGAGGGCTTCCCATCAGGTGGGAAAGAAGCAGGAAAGGGGAAGGCTGGCAGGGTGAGGCTCCAGAGAGCCACCCTGCTCAGGCAGGGAGTCTATTATTTCATCTGTTATACACTGTGAGCTGTTATAAAATGATGCCACCGTTAAAAACAAGCAAGAAAGGTTTACTAGATGCAGCTCAAGTGCACCTGGAGGCAGGCACCCCGACATAGCAAAGCTTGAAGGAGCCAGGCTGGCTCCACAGCCCCCAGGGAATTGCTTATTCCCCCTGAAACGCAGGGTGCTGGCTGTCATACTTCAGTGGTGGCTATGCCCCCCATGGAAGGCGAGGGGTTCCACTGTGAAGCTACAGAATGGTGCCTGGGACAAGGCGGGCACTCAGCAAAGGATAGTTCCCTGCAGCTGTCCACACCCTGACCCATGCCCTGGGGGTCCAGCCCAAGTTACTTACCAGCTGCTCAGCCCCTGGGGCTGTTGACTTATCTTCATGGCACAGATAACAGAACTCTTAAGGTCAGGTTCCAATAGCTCTGGGGTGGGAGGCAGAGAAACAGGGTGAGGAAGCAGGGGGCAGAAGAGCTGGACATGCATGGTGAATGTGTCTGTCTGTCTGTCTCTCTCTCTCTCTCTCACGGACACACACCACATAGACCCCCCTTCCCCACACATACTCTTCCATCCTAAGCTCAACCCTGTCTCTCGACCCCTCTGGAAGCACAGGCATCACTCTGTCACTTTTTGTCTCTTATCAGGAGCAATCCCTGTTCCATTCCTGGGCTCTCAGGACAGTCTCCCACCTGGGAACCCAGCTCAGGTTCATGGAGGACCTGCCCTCATCACTGACTCCATCACACCCTCTTTGGCAGAACCAGCAGGATAGAAGGGATCCCCACTCAGAGATAAAGGCCAGAGGAGAAAACAATCCAGAAAGAAGCACAGGCTGGGGCAGAGGCCTGGCCCCGCCAGCCCGGGCTCAGGCCCTCCTACCGGTGCAGTACACGTTGCACCACTTGTGGTTATATTCCTTGAGAGTTTTGCACCACCTCCGGCTGTTGATGTGGAAGATGCCATTGTTGGTGCTTCCATCGGCTTCATGGTCCACAGCAGCTGAGTCAAAGCCACTTGCGTAATAAGCAAGACAGAGCCCTGTATAGGGTGGAGACACAGACCAATGAGTCAGACCAACGTTGTCAAGGCCACCCCAGACCAGAGAGCTCACAGTGCAGGTCCCAGGTGCCAGCTCCTTCGAGCTCAACTCATGCTTTGAGGTGATCGGGGCAAATGTCCTCCCACCTCCTGGACTAAAGAACCCACCGAACCTCAGAGGGGCAGAGTCACTGCTCAAGGTTCCAGACAGCTACCAAATAGCAAGTCAGGCCTGGACCTCGGGCCTCCTGCCCCTAGGCCTGCAGTCTTCCCGCAGTCTGCCTGCTCTGCACGTACTGAAGCCCAACAAGTGTTTGTGGATGAACGAATGAGAATCTCTAAGGCAAGATTGGGAAGATGCAGGTGGGACCTGTTGAGGGGCTGGAACTAGAGTAAAGGAGTCCATGGGGCTCCACTTCACAGCGTCCCCAAACCCCCACCAGATGGAAGTTTGGTTACTGGCTTCCCCAGTTTGCCCTCAACTTAGTGGGCATGTCCGAGCTCATGCCCAGATGAAGATGAGGCCACTAAACTGTTCTGTGGACTCGAGCACTGGGGGCAATGAAGGGGCGATCCTGGTGTGACTGCCTGCTGCCTGCCGGCTATAGACTGAACTCTGCTGGGTGCTCTCTCCCCGTGACTTCATCTAATTCTCGTTCCACAAATGAGAACCGAGGTTCAGAAAGGTCCGAGGCCACAGCCCTTGAGTGAGGAGGAGGGAAGAGAGGAGGGAGAAAGCAGAGGCGGGGGCCAGGGCCAGCCAGGGAGAGCGGTTCTCACAGTCGGCCAGGCCGTGACCACGGTACCCCTCCAGGCCGAGATCCTGCAGCTCCCGGAACAGCTCGCAGCGACTGTAGACCTTGGCTTGGCCAGAGGGGAGCAGGCAGCTTAGCACAGAGGCAAAGGCCAGCAGCGTGATGCCAGGGGGCACAGCTGTCCTCTGGGAGCCCAGCTCCTGGCTTCCATGCAGGGCCGAGGTGGAGCCCCCACCACACTGGCTGGGAGCTGGGCTTTGAGACCACAGGCAGCTCCACAGCCCTGGTCGTCCTCTCACAGACTCTAAGCCTTGGAAGAAGGAGAGAAACAGGGCCTGAGTGGACCTGGGAGATGGGAGAAGGCTCCACACTGCCAACCAGCTGCCCTCAGCCCTGAGGAAGCATCAGCCACACCCCGAGATGCAGGGGAGGGCTCCCTGAGCCTGCACCTCTCCCCTCCAACCTGCCTGACACCACCCTGTCCCAGAAGCTAAGAGAAGGGAAGAGAAGGAGACAAGGGAAGGAAACAAACATATTTTGAGCTCCGTACTATGTGCCAGGCATTACTGAACCCTGAGACCTAGATTTCAGAACTAGGAAGGAACAACTTTTGGGTGGAGACCAAAGTTAATGTGAATCCAGCGTCCCGCTGGGGTGTGGCCATGAGAGATGTTCCCAGAAGGGAGGGACTGAGCAGCTCCATTGGTGTCATCACACCCAAGCCCAATTGCCAAGGAGTCTCTTCTAGCACTAAGCCGGGCTCCCCCGGTGTGAACTGACACAGGGTCACCTGCAGCCCTCCAAGTGGAGCCTGCTCTCTCTCCCTCACACACAGGTCCCAAGGCCTCGCTGAAAATCTCCTTCATGCCCACCCCCCTTCTGCACCATCACCCTGCAGAAGCCCCTCCTCCCTTGAAGCTCAGCCCATATGATTTGCCCAGCAAGCCTGTCATTGCTGCCTCTGGAGGCCAGTCACCAAAATCACTTTGGACATTAGCATCTAGCTGTGACCTCCCCCTCCACTCTGACTCAGCACCCACTCCCATGGCCTTGTCACCCCTGCTTTCATCATCACCCCTCATTCCTCCGACTCTGCAACCCTCTCTCCTTGTCTCCATCACCCCATCCCCTACCTGTCCCCACCAATGCACCCGGAGTGCTGTTGGTTCTGCTGTCCCTCCAAGGCACCTGCCTGCCCTTAGTCAGAGCACCATCCTGGTGTCATGATGGTGTCCTTGTCCCCAGTCTTGACTCTCCTTCCAAAGTGTTCCACACATATGCACCCGAATGAGATCTTTAAACAAAGAGGCTGTGACCCCCTTTGATAGGTCCCTTCATCACTGCTCCTGAACAGGATCCACAGGCTCCCTCAGGATCTGCCCTGCGGACTGTCCCTCACCTACACGTTAAGGTCCAGTAACGCATGGCAGTCCTGCCAGCCAGGGAGAGCCTGTCCTCTCCTTTCCAGGTCCAGCTCTTACTCAGACCTCAAGGGCCCCATCAGAGATGAGCCGCCAGCAAGACGGTCCTGGTGGCCCCTGCTCCCCAGCGCCCCTTAAGCACCCCGTGCTCCTGCCCCTCCTCTGTACCACTGGTGGAATACGTGTTCGTCTTTCCCACCACAGGGCAAGCTTGCAAAGATCAACGGCCGTCTTAACCGTCTCCATATCCTAAGGGTCAAGTGGGGTTGCCAGTGTGGAGAGGCTGTTCAATGGATGCTTCTTAAACAGAAAGATCCTGAAGTTGTAACCACAAAAGTATGAGCCCTTCCCATCAAAGTTTGAGGAAAGAAAGGGAAGAAGACAACTTGAGCTCTCCAAGCCCGGCAGACACTGCGCCAAGGCTTTTCAGGGTGCTCTCCCACTCTTCTCATCTAACCCTCTCAACAATCCAAGGGCCCCAATTTATCGACCAAGAAGCCAAGTGGACTGCTATAGGGAAACTGTTCTGATTTTTGGTAGCAAAGGGACTTAAAAGTAACTTTATCCAGAGCATTTCACAGGAGGACCAGAGGCACAAGGAGTCAGGTCTGGTGATTCAGACAGAGGCCTGCCAGCCTGGGCTCCTCTGTCTCTCTGAACTCATCACTCTCCCAGCCCAGGATGCCCCCCAGGTCTGACCACCACCATTCTCAATTCCTGCCCCTCACTGGCCAGCCCAGCCCAGGGACCTGGTTCACAGCTACAGGAAGAGGGGGGAGGGGCTCACTGATCAGGTGTGGTTCCCACCAAAGCTGACACAGCAGTGACAATACCAAAACACAGCATCAGCTCAGGACATCGCCCTTGACACTGCCAGGTCCTCAGGCACCCAGGCAGGCTCTAAACTGACGTAGGACCTTCTGGAACTCCCCAGTTCTATGAGCTCATCTTCTAGAACCATCTCTCACCTATTGGGATTTGACCAGCCCCCTTGGGCCCTAAATTACAGACCCTTGGAGACATAGGCGGAGTATCTTAGCCCAACTTCTCCTGCCCACCTACACACACACACACACACACACACACAACTTTGAAGGATGACTCTTCTCCTCCCTACAGATCCTTCAGGTGGTTACCCAGCAATGTGAGCAGGCAGCCTCCCCAGGCAGCCTCTCCCTCCACTGAACCCCTCTGACTGGCAGAAAGTTCTTGAACGCTGAGCCACACAGAAACCCCCTTCTCCATCTGGGTGATGACTGTTCAGTGTGAACAAGCCTGGAACTAACATGACTCTGTCGACCCTAGAGCTGAGGGACACAGAAGTGACATGGAAAGGTGTGTGACAGCCATGTCTGTGCCCCTCAGAAGCCCCTGCTGGAAGCTGTCGCTCAGTAGTTAGGGCGAGGGCTCTGGAGTCAGGCTGACCTGAGGACGAACACAGACGCTGGGGACTACCAGCTGGGTGACCCAGAAAAAGTGATTTAACCTCTCAGCTTTCTCAACTCTCAAGTAGAAATAACAGTTCCTGGAACATCTGTATAGATGTTTAGCACTTAGAGTGCTTAGTACTCAGAGCACCCAGTACACAGGCACAGTTACTACTAAGAGCACAGCAGAGCCATAAATATGGGAAGTTGCTCCATGTGCCTCCTCTCTGCCCGGGCCCTACCCACACCGACCATGTTAGAACTGAGGGTGGTGCAGCCAGGGTCACAATTTTTTTTCTTTCTTTTTTTAAAAATTTTATTGTGGTACAAACACTTATCACGAGATCCAGCCTCAACAAATTTCTGAGTGTACAATACAGGACCACTGACTGTAGGTACAGTGCTGTAGAGCAGATCTCATAGCCGGTTCACCTTGCTTCCCTGAGCTCCTATGCCCAGCCCCTGGCAACCCCCATTCCACTCTGTGAGTCTATGAGTTTGACTATCCCTCATGTCAGTGAAATCATGCAGTATTTGTCTTTCTGTCAGGGGCTTATTTCACAGAACACAGTGTCCTCAAAATTCATTCATGTTGTCTCGTATTGCAGAATTTCCTTCGTTTTTAAGGCTGAATAGTACACCATTGTGTGTATAAAATATACTTCTTTATCCAGTCTTCTGTCCATGGACATTCGATTGTTTCCACACCTTGGCTGATATCTGTTCAAGATCCTGATTTCAATTCTCTTGGCTAAATGCCCAGCAGTGGGATAGCTGGATCATGTGGTGGTACTAATTTTGATGGTTGAAGGCCCCTCCACTCAGTTTTCCATAGTGGCTTCACCATTTCGCACTCCCACCAACAGTGTGCAAGAGTTTCAGTTTCTCCACATCCTTGCCAGTCCTTGTCGTCTCTTGGTTGTTGTTTTTATATGCATGTCATAGCCATCCTGACAGGAGAGAGCATATCTCACTGTGGTTTAGATTTGCATTTCCCTAATGATTAGTGATGCCAAGCATTTTTTTCCATGCGCCTGTTGGCCATTGGCATGTCTTCCATGGAGAAATGTCTACTCGGCATTGGTGTTACTTAAAGGCTCCCAGGCGCCTCCAGTATGAGCCAGGCCTGAGCCTTTATTCAGGGGAAAGGGTTCTGGACTTGAGTGAGATGAACCAGAGGTCACTGCCTTCTCAGCCCCTGCCTGGCTATTTAGTCTTCACAAGGGAACCTCCATTTCTTCATCTGTAAAATGAAGCTATGACCCTGCCCTGCACCCTGGAACCTGCTCCCAGTCCCCGCAAGCCTCAACTTGCTCCTCTGTAAAATGGAAGTGATCCCCCCTCCCTGACTCAGTGCATGGAGATGCTGCCCACTGAGATCCGTCCAGTTTCGCTACTGTTTTTATTGACTGGCCCCCGCTGGTGATTCTGTCTGGTTGAGTTTTGGAGTTTTTACAGCATCGGCCTCCTTTTACCATTTTATCGCTTCTTTTCATTGAATCCCCTTTCAGCTTATTTTATTTTATTACCTGATTTGTTATTTCCCACCTGACTGTCACTTTTACATGGGGAACAAGAAACAGCAGCTCAGAAGGAACCGTTCTGAGGGCAGACAAAGGCCCCAGTTGGGACTCTGCTGGTCTTTATTTCTCTGCTGGGCTCTGTAGGAGTATTTCCTGTTTCCCCAAAGCTCCAATTCCTTTGTGGTTTTTGTTTGCATTTGCTTGTTTGTAGAGAAAAAGACAAGAAGGGAGAGGGAGAGAGAAACAGCAATCTGTTGTTCCACCCATTCGCCCATTCACTGGCTGATTCTTGTGTGTGCCCTGAGAGGGCATCTAACCTGCAACCTTGGCGCATGGGAGCGAATCTCCAAGCGGCTGAGCTACCTGCCCAGGGTGGGCTCAGGTTCCTGCCCATATCTTAGCCGAGACGCTCCACCGACTCCCTTCAGGCTTAAGCTCAGCAGCAGCATCTCTTAAAGTGAGCCTCCCAGTAAACTGACACCTTCAAAAGCTGAAGGCCCCTACACACCCAAGGCCTCTAAAATCCTGAGATTCTAAGCAGGGCTAACACCTGACGGCTTAAAGAGCCTAGAATGCCAGGAGTCTGAGCCCATCATCACTGAGGCCTCTAATACTTGGGGCCTTTGAGAAGCACGAAGACTTTACTAAATTGAAAAACTGAACAACCTGGGGCTTCTAACAACTCAAGACCTGTAATAAACTGAGACTCTTAGCAACCCAGGTTGCCTAGCAACCTGAAGCCTCTAATTATCAGCAACTCCTAGCAGCCACACACAGGGTCGGTGCACAACCTGGGGGCCCAGCATGCACCCTTCCCTGGCCCCAGACTGCCTGTCCCTGTGCAGTGACTGTGCACTGAGTCTACACAGGCGGTGTGATCTAGGAAACAGAGACAGGACCGCGGGCCGAAGACCCGTGCTTCATGTTCTGCTCTTGTCACTTATTAACTGTATATCCTCTGGCTTAACCTCCCTATCAGTCTCCTTACATATAAAATGAAAGTGAGGATTATAATATATAGCTCATAAAGTTACTGTGAGATTCAGGTAAGAAGGCAGATGGGAAAGCACTTTAACAGCTATACACAGGCAAGTTGCATTTTCTCACTGCACCCTCTCCCCTCCCACCCCATCCCAATACCCACCATCTTCCGTCAATTCTTCCTCCAACACATCTTTCCCACCTATCCCAGCTCTGTCACCACCACCAAAGTCCCAGGTGCCTCCACTTCACGGTCTACACTGCTACCCATTACCTTTCCAACACACAAGTCCTATCACGTCGCTTTTGCCTAGAGGCTTTCACCGGCTTTCTTGTCCTTGGAGTCAAGTTCTCACTCTCTAGCATGGTACATACGCTCTTCATGATCAGGCCCTATCTTTCCAGTTCATCTTCAATACCTCTCCCAACCCCCACTTCCTTCACTTACTCCCAGCACAGACCTGAGAGATGAGTATTATCATCTCCATTTCACAGATAGACTGAAAAAAGTAACTTCCCCAAGTTACTGGAGCAGTGATTGGAAACCAAGCCTCACTCAAGTTCTCTGACTGCAAAGCCCAAGATTCAGCCCTGCCTCTGGGAAGGTTCCAAACGTGTGATTCTCTGGCTGCTCTCTTAATTAAGAAACCAACTTTCGTCCTGTCCCAAAACTCCTCTACCTTTTTCTGCAGCAGCCGTGCACACTCAGCTTTGGTGGAGCTTGAAGATTGACCACCATGGGGCAGTCTTCTTGAACACAAAAATATAAATAGTATGCACCAGATTTAGGAGACTATTAAGACCATGCCCAGTGTTGCTGAAACTGTGGCCTGTCTCATTTTGCCATATGGATCACACTATAATTTTAGGATAAACGGTTAAAAAATGTTGCAGATCCTCGAAAGTGCTGTTATTAATATTTTAGTGGCTTAACAAATCATTTTTATTAACATCCTTCCTGTCAATAAAAGAGGTGATTCTGAGTGTTAAGAATATACATTTTCTCCATAAGACTCAATAAAGCTACTCTTATTAAAATAAATATGACCTGGAAACATCTTCATTTGCCCTGCCTGATTCTCAAGTTTGAGGATGTGAGGAGGCAGGCAAACTTGATGGGACCCATCTGTGGCTCTTAGCACATAATAATAATATTGAGAGCTAACGTTTTATTAAGCACCTAGTGGGTGCTTTCCCTCACTTGGAATGCACGAGGATCCTAAGGGATTTGCACTTTTATCCCTGTTGACAATTGGGTCACTCAGGAGGGAATGGCAGGGAGGGGTGTGAAGCAGGTCAGACTTGGCCTCAAAGCGCTGTAACTCCCGCTCCGCACTAACTGGGCTGTTGAAATGATTCTTCAAATAGAAGCTTTTTTTTTTTTTCTGACAGTGACATTTCTCCTTAGGATGGATCAGAGACACAAATACAGACCTGTGCATCTTCAAAGCCCAAGGTCTTTCTACCTCACCAGGCAGGCAGCCTGCAAAGCCCAAAATCCAGAGCTGCCTCTTGGAAAGTTCCAGAAAAACGTGATTCTCATGTCTGAAAGGTCCCTCCGCCCTGGTAGCTGTTCAATGAAGACACTTTTTAGTAACTCATGGTTCTCTTGAACTCCCCCTGACCCCTGATCTATTATGATTGTTTTCTTTAAAAAAAAAAAAAAAAGGCAAACGTTTATTAAGTACTGTGTGTGAGGTCATCCCTTCTCCTCGCACCAACACAGGACGGTGAAGTGGGAGTGATATCCCCACACTGTCCCTGAAGAGGTGGAGGCCAGGGGACTCTCTGCTTTGTTTGTGGAAACTCAAAATACCATAAGGAGAAGCAGCAGGTGGGTGGGCTGAGGAAGGGTGGCGGAGGGTGGCAGTTGGGAGTGGCCATGGAGACATCAGACCAAACCACAGCGTCTCATTTCACAGGTCAGGACACTGAGTGGGGTCCGGAGGTGAGGTGGCCGGTCCACCACCACACGGAAAGTAGGCAGAGAGGGGACCAGACAGAGGCTGCTCTGCGCTGTAGAGTAGGGTATTTCCACCTCGGCACTACTGATTTTAGGTGGAATAATTATTAGTTTTAGGGGGCTGTCCTGTGCATTGCAGGAGGTTTAACAGCACCCCCGACTCTACGCACTAAATGCCAGTAGCTTTCCTCTGCCCAGTTGTGGTCATCAAAAAGTCTTCTGACTTTGCTAAGTGTCCCCTGGGGAACAAAACCACTCCCAGGCCCATTTATCACCATGAACTTGGGGCTCAGCTCCTCCCTGGCAGTTTGGCAGGGAAATGGGTTTGTGTGCTAAGGGAAGAAAGTCTTTCCTCCCAACCCCCCAGCACTTGGGAGAGCTCTGCTGGGGTCCCTGGTCTCAGCCTGGAGAGAACAGCCCTCAGACAGGGGAGGGGAAGGTGGCAGAGGGAGCACAGCATGAAAGCCACACCTTCTGGGAGAGACGTGTGAGGATCCTCACTTCACAGATGGGGACTTAGGCATTCCGAGGGTTGAGCCCCCCCGTAGAACCCCGTACATATGTTTCCTCCCACACTCCTCACAGGGAGCCCCAGACAGTGCCCAGGATAACTGTCCCGTCGGCTTGTGCTCTGGGCCATGAGCAATGCCAGGGGGCTCCTCTTAGGTCCTCTTTGTTCATTACAAAACCAGGTACACATATGAAGTTATGCTCTGGAAAGTGAGATCTGGTCCCTGCCCTGACTCACTGCTGTGGGTCCTGGAGCAATTTGCTTTCCCTTTGGGAATCTTCATTCTCACATTCCTCAAATGGGGATGTCGGATGCACCAGTGGTGAGCAAGCTTCCCCCCGTCCCCATCAGCCTCCTCGCACCCCCAACCTCCAGAGACTCTAAGTCCTCAGGTTGTTAGCCCACTCTGGTTGCTAAGCATCTCAGGATTTTAGAGGCTTTGGGTTTGTAGAGGTCTTAAGCTTTTGAAAGTGTCAGTTTACAGGAAGACTTACTTTAAAAAAAATGTAAATCCTCACCTGGGGATATGTTTATTGATTTGAGAGAGAGAGAGAAATATCGATGTGAGGGAGAAATATCTATGGGTTACCTCCATCCAGCACGCTCCCCAACCGGAATCGAAACTGCACCCTTTTGGTGTCCCGATGACCCTCCAACCAACTGAGCCCCAGGTTTGGGCTGGAAGCCACAGTTTTTACCACCTCCAGCTTCTGATGGCTTCCAAGCAGCTGAGGCTATGGACTCAGATTTTTAGGCTTCACAGCTTCCCAAAGTCAGGGCACATACTGACGTTTCAGGTATGATCTCAGCTTGGGGCCCATTCGGGAGACAACCGATAGATGTTCCACTCTCACATCAATATTTCTTCCTCTATCTCCCTCCCTCCTTTCCTCTTTCTCTAAAATCAATAAAAGCATATCTTTAAGTGAGGATTTAAAAAAATACTGATGCTTACACCCAGAGATTTTGATGTAATTTGCGGGGCCGGGGGGAGGGGCATCAGTATGGTTTTTTTTCTAAAGTGCTGCCAGGACTGAGACCCGGAGTGTCAGAGATGCTGCTGTTGAGCCTAAGCCTGAAGGGATCTCGCCTAAGATATAGGCAGGAACCTGAGCCCGCCCTGGGCAGGTAGCTCAGCCGCTTGGAGATTCGCTCCCATGCGCCAAGGTTGCAGGTTAGATCCCCGCTCAGGGCACACACAAGAATCAGCCAGTGAATGGGCGAATGGGTGGAACAACAGATTGCTGTTTCTCTCTCCCTCTCCCTTCTTGTCTTTTTCTCTACAAACAAACAAATGCAAACAAAAACCACAAAGGAATTGGAGCTTTGGGGAAACAGGAAATACTCCTACAGAGCCCAGCAGAGAAATAAAGACCAGCAGAGTCCCAACTGGGGCCTTTGTCTGCCCTCAGAACGGTTCCTTCTGAGCTGCTGTTTCTTGTTCCCCATGTAAAAGTGACAGTCAGGTGGGAAATAACAAATCAGGTAATAAAATAAAATAAGCTGAAAGGGGATTCAATGAAAAGAAGCGATAAAATGGTAAAAGGAGGCCGATGCTATAAAAACTCCAAAACTCAACCAGACAGAATCACCAGCGGGGGCCAGTCAATAAAAACAGTAGCGAAACTGGACGGATCTCAGTGGGCAGCATCTCCATGCACTGAGTCAGGGAGGGGGGATCACTTCCATTTTACAGAGGAGCAAGTTGAGGCTTGGGGGGACTGGGAGCAGGTTCCAGGGTGCAAGGCAGGGTCATAGCTTCATTTTACAGATGAAGAAATGGGGGTTCCCTTGTGAAGACTAAATAGCCAGGCAGGGGCTGAGAAGGCAGTGACCTCTGGTTCATCTCACTCAAGTCCAGAACCCTTTCCCCTGAATAAAGGCTCAGGCCTGGCTCATACTGGAGGCGCCTGGGAGCCTTTACGTAACACCGATGCCGAGTAGACATTTCTCCATGGAAAACAGGCCAATGGCCAACAGGCTCATGGGAAAAAAAAGTGCTTGTGGCTGGGCCACCCTCAGTTCTAACCTGATCAGTGTGGGTGGAGCCCCGGCACAGAAGAGGCACATGGAGCAACTGCCCATGTTTATGACTCTGCTGTGCCCTTAGTAGTAACTGTCCCTGTGTACTGAGCTCTCTGAGTACTAAGCGCTCTAAGAGCTAAGCATCTATGCAGGTGTTCCAGGAACTGTTATTTCTACTTGAGAGTTGAGAAAGCTGAGAGGTTCATTTACTTTTTTCAGGTCACCCAGCTGGGAGTCCCCAGAACCTGTGTTCTTGCCCAGGTTAGCTTGACCCCAGAGCCCTCGCCCTCACCCTCACTGCTGAGACACAGCTTCCAGGAGGGGCCTCTGTGGGGCACAGACATGGTTGTCACATGCCTTTCCACGTCACTTCTGTGTCCCTCAACTATAGGGTTGACAGAATCATGTTTGTTCCAGGTTTCTCCACACTGAATAGTCATCACACAAATGGAGAAAGGGTGTGGTGTGTGGCTTTCTGCCAGTCAGAGGGGTTCAGTGGAAGGGAGGCTGTGGGCACCCGCTGACATTGGATCTATAAGGGGAAGAGTCATCCCTCAAAGTAGTGTGTGTGTGTGTGTGTGTGTAATTGGGCAGGAGAAGTCCTGCTTAGATACTCCTCCTATGTCCCCAAAGGCCTGCAATAGAGAGGCCCAGGGGGGCTGGTCAAACTTCAATAGGTGAGAGATGGTTCTAGAAGATGAGCTCATAGAACTGGGGAGTTCCAGAAGGCCCTACGTCAGTTTAGAGCCTGCCTGGGTGCCTGAGGACCTGGCAGTGTCAAGGGCGATGTCCTGAGCTGATGCTGTGTTTTGGTATTGTCACTGCTGTGTCAGCTTTGGTGGGAACCACACCTGATCAGTGAGCCCCTCGCCCCCTCTTCCTATAGCTGTGAACCAGGTCCCTGGGCTGGGCTGGCCAGTGAGGGGCAGGAATTGAGAAAGGTGGTAGTCAGACCTGGGGGGCATCCTGGGCTGGGAGAGTGTTAAGTTCAGAGAGACAGAGGAGCCCAGGCTGGCAGGCCTCTGTCTGAATCACCAGACCTGACTCCTTGTGCCTCTGGTCCTCCTGTGAAATGTTCTGGATAAAGTTACTTTTAAGTCCCTTTGCTACCAAAAATCAAAACAGTTTCCCTATAGCAGTCCACTTGGCTTCTTGGTGGATAAATTGGGGCCCTTGGATTGTTGAGAGGGTTAGATGAGAAGAGTGGGAGAGCACCCTGAAAAGCCTTGGCGCAGTGTCTGCCGGGCTTGGAGAGCTCAAGTTGTCTTCTTCCCTTTCTTTCCTCAAACTTTGATGGGAAGGGCTCATACTTTTGTGGTTACAACTTCAGGATCTTTCTGTTTAAGAAGCATCCATTGAACAGCCTCTCCACACCGGCAACCCCACTTGACCCTTAGGATATGGAGACGGTTAAGACGGCCGTTGATCTTTGCAAGCCTGCCCTGTGGTGGGAAAGGCGAACACGTATTCCACCAGCGGGACAGAGGAGGGGCAGGAGCACGGGGTGCTTAAGGGGCGCTGGGGAGCAGGGGCCACCAGGACCGTCTTGCTGGCGGCTCATCTCTGATGGGGCCCTTGAGGTCTGAGTAAGAGCTGGACCTGGAAAGGAGAGGACAGGCTCTCCCTGGCTGGCAGGACTGCCATGCGTTACTGGACCTTAACGTGTAGGTGAGGGACAGTCCGCAGGGCAGATCCTGAGGGAGCCTGTGGATCCTGTTCAGGAGCAGTGATGAAGGGACCTATCAAAGGGGGTCACAGCCTCTTTGTTTAAAGATCTCATTCGGGTGCATATGTGTGGAACACTTTGGAAGGAGAGTCAAGACTGGGGACAAGGACACCATCATGACACCAGGATGGTGCTCTGACTAAGGGCAGGCAGGTGCCTTGGAGGGACAGCAGAACCAACAGCACTCCGGGTGCATTGGTGGGGACAGGTAGGGGATGGGGTGATGGAGACAAGGAGAGAGGGTTGCAGAGTCGGAGGAATGAGGGGTGATGATGAAAGCAGGGGTGACAAGGCCATGGGAGTGGGTGCTGAGTCAGAGTGGAGGGGGAGGTCACAGCTAGATGCTAATGTCCAAAGTGATTTTGGTGACTGGCCTCCAGAGGCAGCAATGACAGGCTTGCTGGGCAAATCATATGGGCTGAGCTTCAAGGGAGGAGGGGCTTCTGCAGGGTGATGGTGCAGAAGGGGGGTGGGCATGAAGGAGATTTTCAGCAAGGCCTTGGGACCTGTGTGTGAGGGAGAGAGAGCAGGCTCCACTTGGAGGGCTGCAGGTGACCCTGTGTCAGTTCACACCAGGGGAGGCCGGCTTAGTGCTAGAAGAGACTCCTTGGCAATTGGGCTTGGGCGCTGCTCAGTCCCTCCCCACTGGGAATATCTCTCATGGCCACACCCCAGCGGGACGCTGGATTCACATTAACTTTGGTCTCCACCCAAAAGTTGTTCCTTCCTAGTTCTGAAATCTAGGTCTCAGGGTTCAGTAATGCCTGGCACATAGTACGGAGCTCAAAATATGTTTGTTTCCTTCCCTTGTCTCCTTCTCTTCCCTTCTCTTAGCTTCTGGGACAGGGTAGTGTCAAGCAGGTTGGAGGGGAGAGAGAGGCGCAGGCTCAGGGAGCCCTCCCCTGCATCTCGGGGTGTGGCTGATGCTTCCTCAGGGCTGAGGGCAGCTGGTTGGCAGTGTGGAGCCTTCTCCCATCTCCCAGGTCCACTCAGGCCCTGTTTCTCTCCTTCTTCCAAGGCTTAGAGTCTGTGAGAGGACGACCAGGGCTGTGGAGCTGCCTGTGGTCTCAAAGCCCAGCTCCCAGCCAGTGTGGTGGGGGCTCCACCTCGGCCCTGCATGGAAGCCAGGAGCTGGGCTCCCAGAGGACAGCTGTGCCCCCTGGCATCACGCTGCTGGCCTTTGCCTCTGTGCTAAGCTGCCTGCTCCCCTCTGGCCAAGCCAAGGTCTACAGTCGCTGCGAGCTGTTCCGGGAGCTGCAGGATCTCGGCCTGGAGGGGTACCGTGGTCACGGCCTGGCCGACTGTGAGAACCACTCTCCCTGGCTGGCCCTGGCCCCCGCCTCTGCTTTCTCCCTCCTCCCCTCCCTCCTCCTCACTCAAGGGCTGTGGCCTCGGACCTTTCTGAACCTCAGTTCTCATTTGTGGAATGAGAATTAGATGAAGTCATGGGGAGAGAGCACCCAGCAGAGTTCAGTCTACAGCCAGCAGGCAGCAGGCAGCAGGCAGTCACACCAGGATCGCCCCTTCATTGCCCCCAGTGCTCGAGTCCACAGAACAGTTTAGTGGCCTCATCTTCATCTGGGCATGAGCTCGGACATGCCCACTAAGTTGAGGGCAAACTGGGGAAGCCAGTAACCAAACTTCCATCTGGTGGGGGTTTGGGGACGCTGTGAAGTGGAGCCCCATGGACTCCTTTACTCTAGTTCCAGCCCCTCAACAGGTCCCACCTGCATCTTCCCAATCTTGCCTTAGAGATTCTCATTCGTTCATCCACAAACACTTGTTGGGCTTCAGTACGTGCAGAGCAGGCAGACTGCGGGAAGACTGCAGGCCTAGGGGCAGGAGGCCCGAGGTCCAGGCCTGACTTGCTATTTGGTAGCTGTCTGGAACCTTGAGCAGTGACTCTGCCCCTCTGAGGCTTGGTGGGTTCTTTAGTCCAGGAGGTGGGAGGACATTTGCCCCGATCACCTCAAAGCACGAGTTGAGCTTAAAGGAGCTGGCACCTGGGACCTGCACTGTGAGCTCTCTGGTCTGGGGTGGCCTTGACAATGTTGCTCTGACTCATTGGTCTGTGTCTCCACCCTATACAGGGCTCTGTCTTGCTTTTTACGCAAGTGGCTTTGACTCAGCTGCTGTGGACCATGAAGCCGATGGAAGCACCAACAATGGCATCTTCCAGATCAACAGCCGGAGGTGGTGCAAAACTCTGAAGGAATATAACCACAAGTGGTGCAACGTGTACTGCACCGGTAGGAGGGCCTGAGCCCGGGCTGGCGGGGCCAGGCCTCTGCCCCAGCCTGTGCTTCTTTCTGGATTGTTTTCTCCTCTGGCCTTTATCTCTGAGTGGGGATCCCTTCTATCCTGCTGGTTCTGCCAAGGAGGGTGTGATGGAGTCAGTGATGAGGGCAGGTCCTCCATGAACCTGATTTGGGGTCTCAGGTGGGAGACTGTCCTGAGAGCCCAGGAATGGAACAGGGATTGCTCCTGATAAGAGACAAAAGTGACAGAGTGATGCCTGTGCTTCCAGAGGGGTCGAGAGACAGGGTTGAGCTTAGGATGGAAGAGTACGTGGGGGGAAGGGGGGGGTCTATGTGTCTGTGTGTGTGTCTGTGTGAGACAGACAGACAGACACATTCTTCATGCATGTCCAGCTCTTCTGCCCCCTGCTTCCTCACCCTGTTTCTCTGCCTCCCACCCCAGAGCTATTGGAACCTGACCTTAAGAGTTCTGTTATCTGTGCCATGAAGATAAGTCAACAGCCCCAGGGGCTGAGCAGCTGGTAAGTAACTTGGGCTGGAGCCCCAGGGCATGGGGCCAGGGTGTGGACAGCTGCAGGGAACTATCCTTTGCTGAGTGCCCGCCTTGTCCCAGGCACCATTCTGTAGCTTCACAGTGGAACCCCTCGCCTTCCATGGGGGGCATAGCCGCCACTGAAGTATGACAGCCAGCACCCTGCGTTTCAGGGGGAATAAGCAATTCCCTGGGGGCTGTGGAGCCAGCCTGGCTCCTTCAAGCTTTGCCTATGTCGGGGTGCCTGCCTCCAGGTCCACTAGAGCTGCGTCTAGTAAACCTTTCTTGTTTGTTTTTAGTGGTGGCATCGTTTTTTAAAGGCTCACAGTGTATAACAGATGAAATAATAGACTCCCTGCCTGAGCAGGGTGGCTCTCTGGAGCCTCACCCTGCCAGCCTTCCCCTTTCCTGCTTCTTTCCCACCTGATGGGAAGCCCTCCTCACAGGCAAGGGAGTCGGAGGGGACCGATGGGGCTTGGGTTCAGAAAAGGTCCTCGGAAGCAGTGGCCCAACAGCTGCCCAGCATCTTCTGATGGCAGCGTCACTTAGAGTTTCCAACCTCCCTTTCCTCATAGACCAGCAGGGGGAGGATGTGGGGAAGGTCAGATAATCCAGGTGGCGGTGCAAGCAGAACCATGGGCAGGTGTGATAGTGACAAGGCTGGTAAAGTCACCAAATGTCTAGGGAGAGACTAGAGGCAGGTGGAGCAGCAGAGGATCTTTGCAGGAGTGTAGGAGAGATTTGGGTCTGGACCAGGACAGGAACATGGGTGATGGACTGGGGAAGGGCTGGGCATGAGGGGCTGTGGAGCAGGGGGAGGTGATCAGAGGCCGGTGAGGCAGAGGAGGGGGTGAGCATGGCTGCGAGTACAGAGAAGGTCTGCGATGGGCCTGGACAATGGCCACAGCTTAGGAGTAATGCTGGGTGAGAACAGAGGAAGCCCTAGGACTGGATTGGAGTGAGGCAGGCCCCCAGGACACAACGCACACGGGTAAAACCAGGCAGTGTGCATGCAGGCTCAGCAGGAGCCCAAGGCCCTGAGCCTTGGGGTGCCACCCTGGGATGGGAGAAACTGGTCGTTTTGTGTTACATCAAAGAGCAACTCTCTTGTACAGCGGGAGCAAGCTCATGACTTGTGTAACCGAGGTAGCCGAGGCTGGTAGGGAGCGGGCCCAGGACGTGGAAAGGGTGCTACTTATTCCTCGCAGGCCACACATTGGCACCTGCTCTGTGCTGGGCGCTGGGCTGCAGAGATGGCTGAGACCCAAGTCCTTGCCCTCAAGGGCCTCACAGTCTAATGGAGGAGACCAAGTAGCCAGTAGACCACTCTTGTTTGACAGGGCAAGAGAGGTCCTTTAGGGATACTTCTGATCATCGGGCCCTTTGACATTGACATCATGAGGATACTAGTTATCAAAGTCGGGAGCCCCAGAACTTGGGATCACAGGACCCAGAACCCCAGGATCTTCCTTATCTTCCTCAAGATGCCAGTGTGGCACCCGAACAATGTCATGGTCCTAAGTCTATAAACCGAGTTAGCAGGAATGGAAAGGCCCAGGGAAATTGGGTGTGGGCACAGTTCTGCTGTTCACCAGCTGTGGGCCTTGGGCAAGTCATTTTGCATCTCAGTGTCAGTTTTTCATTGGGAATACAAGGATCATAATGTTTCCCTAATCCACCTTATAGGGCTACTGCGGGGGACGGATGCATGGGTGATGGATGGGACAGTGCTGTGTAAACTGTAAAGGGCTGTACACATGTAAGGGGGCACAATCGTCAGCAGAAGCAGCATGATTATGGAAAGAGCATTGGACTGGACTCCAAGACTCCAGGCCTTTGGCACTGACTTCTGGGTGAACTTGAGCAAAGTCCTCTGTGACCACGCTGGGAAGTGAGGGGGCTACCTAAATGACTCTTTTTATGGGCCATTCTGTTCCTTTTTAGTACTTTGCTAGTTAACACTGTTTACTTTTCTCTCTTTTCCTTGCTAGCCCCTTTCCTCTCCTAATTTCTGGTTTAGGGCCCAAGTGCCTTCCTTTCTTCACTGAGCAGGGACTGAAGGCTGCAGCTGATTTGGTTTCTCCTCTCCCCACTCTCCATCCTCAGGGACGCCTGGAGGCATCACTGCATGGGCAAGGACCTCAGGGACTGGGTGGAAGGCTGTAACTACTAGAATCCTCTCTGGATGGACCAGGCCATGCTCAGCAGGCTGGGAGATGTGCTTTGGGTTCTGCCCCAGGAAGGGGCACAAATCAACTAATAAAGAATATTTTAACATAATTGTGTTTCTCAGCTCTCACTGGGATTTCAGGTGTCACGTTGGAGCCAAAGCACCTCGGGGTTTCTTCACCTGTCCACTTGGGCTGGGATTAAGGCAGGCTCCAAAAAGCCTACCCTGGAAGGTTTACCTTCATTCCTGGGAGGTCTTGGGGGCAGGGGTTCAGTGCCTCCCTTGAACATACCTGGCAGAGTTTTTAGACCCTTTACCTGAACCTAAGTTTGCCAAATTTATCAAAGCAAGCAAGCAAAGGAAAAATAAACAATGATAGCAACAAAAACAGGATGCCCAAGTTAAATTTGAATTGTGAATACATGATAATTTTGCTATGAGTATGTCCCAAATGCTGCATGGGACATACTTACATCAAAAAGTCTTTTGCTGTGTCCCAGAAACGCAAATTGAGTTCCGTGTCCTATATTTTATCTGACTACCCTTTCTGGGTCTGCGGTAGTGTACCTCTGGCTTGTTTGAGAGGGCTCTTGTTTTCTGTGGCTCTGGTCGCAGAAGGTGGCCATGGTGCCTTGGCCCTCCAGCTGGTGACTGCTGACACACTGGTGGCAGCCAAGGAGTGGCATATGGTGACTGGTGACGACCTCCAGGGACTTCAGCTAGACCTTTCTTTCTGCTGTCCTGTGTCATCTGGTAGCAGGAGATTCAAGTGCCACTGATAGTGATGGTGGCAGTCACATCCTGGGAAAGGAAGCCACGGTTTGTCCTGCCGCACACTCCTCAGGCCGGAGTGTGGGGTGGAGGGCACGGGTGGCTCTCAGGCAGCAAACTGAAGGTCTCTGCCTTCTCAGTACGTGGGAAGGTCAGAAGAAGGCAGCCCTGGCTGCCACTGACCTCGAGCTTGGTGTCTCTCGTCAGACGGGAGGGACCGAGTGTTAAGAAAGAAGGTGGGCAGAGTATCCAGATCGCTGTGGATGAGGTGATGTCTCAGAGGCTGAGTCCTGAGTTCAGATTGTATTTCTGGAAAGGCCTCAGAGAACCCTGTCGGTACTGATCTGCTGATAGAGGCATGGCAGGGGACACCCAAGGAGGAAGAGGGGCTGTGATGTTGACCACCCTCCCCATGAACCTACCATCTCCAAATGCTACTGGTCATACTAGAGGGGTGCCTGAGCATCCACAGTTGGTAAGGCAGGAAGTTTCCATCCACTTCTGGTCTGGTGTTGGGCCACTCCCATCCCCACCTGTGTCCCACCCCGGCTTTTGTCCCTGCCTCCCATTGGAGCTCCCACCTCCCAGTCCAGGTCATGATAAACACGGGCGGACGGTGATGAAGGACCAGCTTCTTGCTGGAGTCGGGGTTGGAGGAGATGAAAGACTAATGGATTCATTCTCATTAAGTCACTGGTAGGGAGACACCCGTCTCTTTTTAGTATTAAAGCAAACATTGTGTGCCTGCCATGCGCCACGCCTCATCTAAGTTAGACCTAGAACAATAATTGCAACAGAGGTGCCACTGTTGTGCCCATTCTACAGATAAGGAAACAGAGGCTCAGAGGAGATACATTTGCACCCAGGTCAATATAGCTGCATGTGTGCTCTTAGCCACTGTACTTTGCTGAGAGGTGGCTGTTCTGGATCACCCTCAGTTTTCTCTCTCTCTCACCTGGACAGTGACTCATGGCCCACCATCGTTGTATGATGATTATCCTCTGCTTCAACTTCGCTTTGGACTTCTGTTGCCTGCAGCCACCTGATTTACCCAGGAGCAGGTGGAGCGAGGTCTTGGGAATCAAAGGGAGAGTCGTTAAATAGACACTGAGGCTTTGGGCTGGCAGGATAGCCTCGGGGCCCTCCAGTGGGGCTGGGCAGGGGTCAGGCCTAGACAAGAGGTCTCGGGTGGTTGACCAGGAGCAGGTGGAGATGGAAGAGGGGTATCGGTGGAGAGTGCCCTGGCCAGAGCCAGGCAGCCCTCAGTTGGACCTGAAGGTTAAGTGGTCTATAAGCTTCCCCACCCCCTGGAAGTCCCAGTTCCTAAGTGAAGCGCTCAGGGGCAACCATACTGTGTCCTGGAGATCCCCTGCTTCCATGTCACTCTCTCATCCCACATTCCATTGGTCACTATGTCTTGTCTATTTTATCTTTTTAATATCTCTGGAAACTGTCCCTCCTTCCCATCCCATATACCTCTGCTTTAAATCAAGCCCCATCACTTTTTTCCCAGGACCATTGCAATGGCCATCTAAGGGTATCCCTTGCCACCTACCTCCCCTCGGAGTGAGCTTTACACCCTGTTACTCCCTTGCATCCTGGCCCCAATGGCTTTTCTCACTTTCAGGTTAGAGGCCAAGTTCCTTGGCTTGGTACCCAAGTTCTTTCATGACCCAGGGTCATGCAGATTCATTTCTCAACTGTTCAGAAACTTTTGCTCCAACTGGTTTGTACCCCTGCATTTGGTTCCCTGAGTGTAGCCTGCTGCTTCCTACCTTTCCCCACCGCCTACCCTTTTCCTCCCTCTCACTACTCAGCTCACACACACACACGCACACACCCCGCCCCCCTCCCAGGCAGCCGGCTTGTCCTCAGCACGGCCCTGCACTCCTGCACCTCTGTCTTCCTGGAGCGCCATCCTCAGATCTTTGGGTGGCTGTTTCTTTCGCTTCAGGCAGGTCTTATCTCAGTTTTACCTCCTCACAGTGACTTCTCCGACCACTCCACCCTCTCCTCTGCCTCCAAGCCTTTGCTCAGGAACCTCTTCTGCAAACCTGCCGGCCAGGCAACTTCCACCCATCTCTCAAGGCTTCAACCCAAACCTGCTCTGCCTCAGCCCGGCAGATAGAAGCCCTTCTCCAAGGGGCCTGCTGTGCTCCTGCGCCCACACTGTGGCCCTTGCTGCTCACGTTCTTGTGTGCGTGTCTGTTTGTGGCCACAGGGAAAATGCTGGTGGAGTCAGGGAGTCCGGCCAGAGGCCCCAGCCTGGTGCTGGGAAGGCTTCTTCCAGAGGCTGCTTGACCCTTAAGTGAGTTGAGCTGGGTATTTTTTGGTGCCCACCAATCACTTCGTGTTGGGCCTCTTTAACCGGGGATGTAAATCCTTTTGAAAGGAAGCCCCAATGTCTGAATTACACTGAAGACAAATGGCCCATAATGGTGGTAATGTAGCCAATGAGCCACTTCCTTCAGAGACATGGAGCGAAGACCAGCTTCAAGGGGCCTAGACGGTGAACTTCCCCACCCCAAGGCATCACTCACAGCCAGTATCAGGAGGCGGTTTGTTTTTTTTAAACAAAACCGTCTTTGCAGTGCTGCTCAGAAATGAATGGGATGCTCACAGTGGGGCATGTCCGGGCTCCGTGGCAGCCAGAGAATGTTTCGCGTGCATTTCCCCCTGCAGTGCACTGGCTGAGCTCATTCCTTGAGAACCAGGCCACAGGGATGTCTGCACAGTGAGGCTGCAGTTGCTCTGTCGGCAGGCCGCCTCAGCCCTCCAAATCGCCACGTGCACAAGATAATTTTATGAAATCATGGCTCCCAGGTTCTCTGTTCATATCCATTTTCTGCTCATTCATTCATTGCTCCCTCTGTGAGAACTCACTCCGTGCACAAGCTGCCGCAGGTGCCAGAGGTTTAAAAATGATGGGAGAGAGACCTTGAAACTGATCAAACCCTGCCTGTCACCCCCCCCCCTCCTGTAAATTGAAAATTGGCAGCCATTATGGCATTTTAGGGGAAGATATGTTGGTTGCTCGGTGTAGCTCTGGGATTTTCTTCTGGACGAGGGGTTAACACTTTCTGCACCAGGTGGCTTTGCAGAGCATCTGTGCCCCCTTGGGGATCACACACAGGGTCTGGGGCTCCATAACCCTCCTCAAATGGTGGGCAAACCTTATGTCTATCTATGTGATCCTGTGCATTACACAGCCAGCTCCATCCTGGGAAGGCTGCTCATGAAGTGCTGAGTCCTCTCCCTCCCTCACTGCAGCAGACCCCACTGCTTCTGTTTCTCAGGTCAGGTGCCTTTGTTTTATTGATTGATTGATTGAGCTCACCCTCTGTTGTTACTGACAATCAGCCTTGTGTTCTGGGCTTGTGATTGGTCCAGACTCCTGGCCTTTGTGTTGCCATTTGGGTCGCTCTGAAAATGTGACATATCCCCATGTCTCCTCTGTCTACAAACCTCTCCAGGTCTCACTAAGGAAATGCTTACACACATGGTTATTGTCTGAAATGATGGTAATAAAAAACCCACCCTTCCCAGGAGTTTAGGCAGATAGCTAGGTCTTTGGTTCACAACCAATCAATCATAATCAGTAGCTGGCTATTGATTTGCTCTCCTGCTTTTTTTTTTTCTTTCTCCCTTTTAAACAGGTTAAGTTTGCAGACCTGCTCCCAGGTGAACAAAGCCGGAATCCCCAAATCGGAAGGAGCACATGACTATGTGAGGCCAGAAGCAATGCAAATCCATTAGAATATTCTTTGCTCCATCTCAATTGATCTGAAGTTGTATGTGTGTGTGTGTGTTTATGAAAAGGAAGCCAGAAATCCAATGAAGCACTTTGAATTGCAACTTAATCTATGGATTTTTAAAAATTTATGAAACTCTTAAACTGGGGCAAGGCAGAGCATCTGATAGTCTCCAAACTCACTGAAGAGACATCTCATTTGGCTCCTGTCCCTGATGGGAGCACCTGAGGACACTCTCTGCTCCTCTGAATCTGACCATCTAGGCACCAGCAGGGCATTTTCCAGCCTGAAGCAGTGAGAAGTGACTTTGTCTCAGGAGAGGGATTTCAATGCCCTGGCAGAGTCTGGAAAAACGATCGCTCTCAGTCCTTCTTGCTTTAAGTGGGTTTACAAATGGAAGTGTGAGCTTGGGGGCCCAGGGGCACACCACTGGCACTGCCACTAACTTACTGGGTGACTCTAGGCAACCCCTTCCCTCCCCTTTTGGGGCTGCTCATTTGGAAATGCAGACAGTAGGCTATAGGGTCCAAAGGGCTCTATAGCAAGATAACAATGGTCCCCAAAGTTGTTTTCACCATGACCCTGGAACCTGTGAATATGTTACTTTACCTGAAAAACTCGGCTTTGAAGAGGTGACTGAGTTAATCACCTTGAGATGGGAGATTATCCTGGGTTATTCATTGGCCCAGTCTCATCACAGGGTCTTGACCAATTAAAGAGGGAAGCAGGAGAGGCTCTGAGTTGGAGGGAGCAGTGGCTACTGACATCGCTGTTGTGTGAGTGAGAACTGGCCTGTCATTGGTGGCATTGAACGGAGGAAGAGGCCCTGAGGGGAGGGACGTGGGGGCCTCCTGAACCTGGAAAAGGTGAGGAAAGGGTTTCTCCCTTAGAGCTTCCAGAGGGAACCCAGCCCTCCTGACGCCTAGATTTAGCCCAGTGAGACCAGTGTCAGATTTCTGACCTCCAGAACTGTCAGATAATATATATGTGTTGTTTTAAGCAGCTAAATTTGTCATAATTCGTCATGGAGGAATAGGAAACCAACCCAGGGCCCCTTCCCTCAACTTTACACTGTTTTTAAGAATTCAAACCCAGCTTTGCCAACAGCCGTGGGCAACCTCAGCTGAGATGACAAATCATAGGGAAGCTTTGTCCCAACTGCTTCCTCCAGGCCACCGTGGCTTTACCAGCTCTCAGCCACCGCTTCTGCACCAGTGTGGCAGGCTTGTCTTGTCCCCAGGGCAGTGGGGTAGTGCACATAACCTGGAGAAGAGGGAAGCTGCTCTGATGGAAGTCGACCGGGGGTGGGTGGCAGAACCCTGCCTGCTCACTTTCCCTCCACACCCCTGCAGTGTCTCCTCCGACATCCCTGCAGAGTCACAGACTATCATTTAACAACCACTCCCCTCCCAGGAGATACCTTCCCTCCTGCAGGATTCAAGGATCTGAAGCCAGGTTGAGGAGGAGCAGACCCTCTCTGATGCTTGGGTTTCAGCATGTGGTTCAGAAGGGGCTCCTACTAGACACCAGGTGTAAAGAGGAAGCCTCAGGCCACACCTGACTGTCCTCAAGCCAGACCACAAGATAGCAAACAGCCGGGTTTGTTCCAGGGCTCAGCCCCAAAGGCCTGGGGTGCTGCACCTCCATCTCCTTCCCTGCCTCGGACCCCGGGGCAGGAGTTCCCTGTCCTGTGCAACGTCTGGCTCTCAGGTCATGAGTCTCCTGTGAGAGGCATTGTGATTGTTATAATCACTGTGTTATTACCACCATCTCAGTTGTGCCTGTTGGACAGGCATCCTGGTTGCTGTTTCCAGACTGAGCCACAGACCAGCCCCAGCCCATGGGGCCTGCCTACTACTTGGCTCTCCTCTGGCTGCCAGAAAAGCCCATGCAGGGAAGTTAAGGTGCTCAGGGGATAGGCCAGACCACACCCCACTATAGACTTGCAGCATTGCTCTGTGCAGGTCTTCAGTGTGCATGTGGCCAGACCAGACAGCAAAGCCCAGCCTCCTCTGGCCCTCTCCCTGAAGCAGTGGGGACAGGCCCAGAGGCTCCTGTTGCAGGCCCACTGGCTCTGGCACAGCCACTCTCACCCCTCCCTGGCCTTGGCCCCAGAGCTCAACCAGCAGATCCACCTCCATGCCTGATACGGCCCATTACATTTCTCCTACAATACTCTTGTCCTTCACAACTTGGCAGCACCTGTACTTTTGTTCTTGCCACCCAATTAAAATGAGAGGTTTAATGAAAACTACCCTGGGGAATCAGCAGAGAGGCAGTGGCCTCCTCTCCTTCCTGGGGGCTGAATGGTGCAGGCAAGCGGCAAACGTGGTGTCTGTGGGGTTGGTCTTGCCTTCACTTGCTTTGTAAGGAAACGAAGCGCCTATTCCTACCAGTGTCTGGCTTACACACTGAGAAGACAGTGAGAGACGAAAAGCCACAGAGCTGTCCTCTTCCCTACCCACTGGCCGGTGGGGTCTTGCCCCAGATGGACGGATTTTCCAGGTTGACTTTGGACACCAGGCTTTGGCGGGCTGCTGAGACCTGCTGCTGCGGTGCCCTCGCCCCAGCCAGGGCAGCTGTCCTGACATCTGCTGCCTCCACCTTGGCCTTGCTTCGCCTGTTAAGCTTAGCACCTTGAGCCTCTAGGGTTGCCCTCTCCAGAGGCCAGCCCTGGACCTGAGACTCTCCTCCCCGACCCCGACCCCGACCCCGACCCCGACCCCGACCCTGTCCTGAGCATTGACCTGGCTTGTTCTCAGCCCTTCGCCCTGGACTTGAAGGAAGTGGCTGCTTTTTAAGTTCACGCGTTGAATTCTGTCGATAACATAATTACATGAAAGCTTCTGGAATAACTCCAGGGCCTTTCTGTTAGTCAGCCCCCTGTGATGTAGAAACTGGGGGATAACTAAGCCACCTTCTCTGGAGAAAGGGAGGGTTAACCTGGACAAGAGCAAGTTTCCGCTTCTCATTTAGATTGTTTAAGGAACCAGGACTGGGTAGCTGCTGTTTGCCTCTCTCCCATGTGGGAGCCACTGTCCCCTTCTGTGTCCTCTGTCTTCCTGTCTGTCTGTCTCTTTGGCCAAGCCCTGACTCTCTCCACACTGCCAGCAGCAGGAATGCACACCTGAGTTCACAGACCTGCCTGACGGTCCCTCGAGCATGTGGCCATTTGCAAGCCCTGCATTGAGCGGTGTTGGCTCTGAGCTGGGTTGCTGCCCTCCTGGTTAGAGGCTGCTGGTCTGGATTTTAAGAGCAGTGGAGGCTGGGGCTCTGATCATTCCTCGGGAGTCGCATCTCTTAGTATTTTGAGTGATGGGTTTCAGACATTCAGCTTAAGACTTGGCATTTCAGAATGTTAGGTCTCTGCATAGTTTAGCTTATCTACATTCCAGTTGACCTTTAGTCAATAAAAGATGGTCTTGGCTTCGCCACTGAGCGGATTCTGTTTTACAAGTCTGCTTTCCTTATGGGGGCTCAAGGGTTGAGTGACATGGTCCCTGCTTTAATGAGCCAAGACCATTCATCTTGACCTCCTCTGACTCACAGGTCCCTGGGAGTATGCTGGTGGGAGGGAGAAGGTACGGGATTTTAAAAATAACGTGCTTATATGCTGTATCCTTCAGATCCTCACCTTAGTCAAATGTCCAACATTAGCTTTTCTATATGTAAAATGGATGTGTGTGTGTATGTGTGAGTGTATGTGTTCATGTGTGTGTATATAGGTGGGAGAGTTGCACAGGCGACCAAACACCTTTCTCATGAAACTGTAAAGGAGTCTAGCAATGTTTGTGATCTCGTGGAAATCTTAACTAGGAATGCATGGTACATACACGCTTCATGATCAAGCCCTATCTTTCCAGTTCATCTTCAGTCACTCTCCTGAACCCCATTTCTTTCACTTACCCCCAGAACAACCCCGAAAGTGGGTATTATCATCTCAGTTTTACAAAGAAACTGAAAGAAGTAACTTACTCAAGTTACTGGAGCAGTGATTTGAAACCAAGTCTCACTCAAGTTCTCTGATTCAAAGCCCAAGATTCAGCCCTGCCTCTTGGAAGGTTCCAAACATGTGATTCTCTGGCTACTCTCTTAATTAAGAAACCAACTTTTGTCTTGTCCCATACTGGCTCTCCCCTTTTCTGCAGGAGCCACTGGACATTCAGCTTTGGTGGAGCTTGAAGATTGACCACCAGGGGTTGCTATGCTTGAACACAAAAAATGCAAATAGTCTACAAAGTGATGCTAAAACAGTGGCCTGTCTCATTTTGCCATATGGATCACGCTATAATTTTAGGATAAATGGTTAGAAACTTACCTCCATGTTGCAGCTTCTCAAAAAGCTGTTATTAATATTTTAGTGGCTTAACAAATCATTTTTATTAACATCCTTCCTGTCAATGAGAGAGGTGATTTTGAGTGTTAAGAATATACATTTTCTCCATAAGACTCAATAAAGCTACTCTTATTACAATAAATATGACCTGGAAACATCTTTATTTGCCCTGATGGATTTTTAAGGTTCGGGGTGCGAGGAGGCTGATGGGGACGGGGGGAAGCTTGCTCATCACTGGTGCATCCGACATCCTCATTTAAGGAATGTGAGAATGAAGATGCCCAACGGGAAAGCAAATTGCTCCAGGACCCACAGCAGTGAGTCAGGGCAGGGACCAGATCTCACTTTCCAGAGCATAACTTCATATGTGTACCTGGTTTTGTAATGAACAAAGAGGACCTAAGAGGAGCCCCCTGGCATTGCTCATGGCCCAGAGCACAAGCCGACGGGACAGTTATCCTGGGCACTGTCTGGGGCTCCCTGTGAGGAGTGTGGGAGGAAACATATGTACGGGGTTCTACGGGGGGGCTCAACCCTCGGAATGCCTAAGTCCCCATCTGTGAAGTGAGGATCCTCACACGTCTCTCCCAGAAGGTGTGGCTTTCATGCTGTGCTCCCTCTGCCACCTTCCCCTCACCTGTCTGAGGGCTGTTCTCTCCAGGCTGAGACCAGGGACCCCAGCAGAGCTCTCCCAAGTGCTGGGGGGTTGGGAGGAAAGACTTTCTTCCCTTAGCACACAAACCCATTTCCCTGCCAAACTGCCAGGGAGGAGCTGAGCCCCAAGTTCATGGTGATAAATGGGCCTGGGAGTGGTTTTGTTCCCCAGGGGACACTTAGCAAAGTCAGAAGACTTTTTGATGACCACAACTGGGCAGAGGAAAGCTACTGGCATTTAGTGGGTAGAAGTCAGGGGTGCTGTTAAAACTCTTGCAATGCACAGGACAGCCCCCTAAAACTAATAATTATTCCACCTAAAATCAGTAGTGCCGAGGTGGAAATACCCTACTCTACAGCGCAGAGCAGCCTCTGTCTGGCCCCCTCTCTGCCTACTTTCCGTGTGGTGGTGGACCGGCCACCTCACCTCCGGACCCCACTCAGTGTCCTGACCTGTGAAATGAGACGCTGTGGTTTGGTCTGATGTCTCCATGGCCACTCCCAACTGCCACCCTCCGCCACCCTTCCTCAGCCCACCCACCTGCTGCTTCTCCTTATGGTATTTGGAGTCTCCACAAACAAAGCAGAGAGTCCCTGGCCTCCACCTCTTCAGCGACAGTGTGGGGATATTATTCGCACTTCACCGTCCTGTGTTGGTGCAAGGAGAAGGGATGACCTCACACACAGTTGGTGCTTAATAAACATGTGCCTTTTTTTTTTTTAAGAAAACAATCATAATAGATCAGGGGTCAGGGGGAGTTGAAGGGAACTGTGAGTTACTAAAAAGTGTCTTCATTGAACAGCTATCAGGGCGGAGAATCACATTTTTCTGGAACTTTCCAAGAGGCAGCTCTGGATCTTGGGCTTTGCAGGCTGCCTACCTAGTGAGGTGGAAAGAGCTTGGGCTTTGAAGATGCACAGGCTTGTATTTGTGCCTCTGATCCATCCTAAGGAGAAATGTCACTGTCGGGGGAAGAAGAAAAAAAAAGCTATTTGAAGAATCATTTCAACAGCCCAGTTAGTATGGGGTGGGCGTTATAGCGCTTCAAGGCCAAGTCTGACCTGCTTCAGACCCCTCCCTGCCATTCCCTCCTGAGTGACCCAATTGTCAACAGGAATAAAAGTGCAAATCACTTAAAATCCTCGTGCATTCGAAGTGAGGGAAAGCATCCAGTAGGTGCTTAATAAATATTAGCTCTCAATATTATTATGTGCTAAGAGCCACAGATGGGTCCCATCAAGTTTGCCTGCCTCCTCACATCCTCCATCTTGAGAATCACGCAGGGCAAATAAAGATGTTTCCAGGTCATATTTCTTTTAATAAGAGTAGCTTTCGCCCGGCCGGGCGTGGCTCAGCAGTTGAGCATTGACCTAGGATCCAGGCGATCCAGGTTCGATTCCCAGTCAGGGCACAGGCCCGGGTTGCGGCCTCGATCCCCAGTCGGGGGCGTGCAGGAGGCAGCCGATCGGTGACTCTCTCATCATTGATGTTTCTATCTCTCTCTCTCTCCCTTCCTCTCTCTGAAATCAATAAAGATATATTTTTTTTAAAAAAGTAGCTTTCTACCTGGGATTGAGGCTGCCACCCAGTCGTGTGCGCTGACCAGGAATCAACACAGCAACCTTTGGAGCATGGGACAAAGCCCAACCAACTGAGCCACATCGGCCAGGACTATATTTAATTTCATATAAGTAGCTTTATTGAGTCTTTTGGAGGAAAATATATATCCTTAACGCTCAGAAAAACCTGTTTCATTGACAGGAAAGGTGTTAATAAAAATGATTTGTTAAGCCACTAAAATATTAATGACAGCATTTTTGAGCAGCAGCAAATGGAGGTGAGTTTCTAACCATTTATCCTAAAATTATACCGTGATCCGTATGACAAAGTGAGACAGGCCATGGTTTCAGCATCATTGGGCATGGTCTTCATAGCCTCTTAGGCCTGAGGTACCCTACTTCTATTTTTGTGTTTAAGCAGTGCGCCCCTGGTGGTCCACCCTAAGCTCCACCAAAGCTGAACGTCCAGTGGCTCCTGCAGCAAAGGGCACAGGAGCATTGGCACAGGACGAAAGTTGGTTTCTTAATGAAGAGAGTAGCCAGAGAATCACATGTTTGCAATCTCCCAAGAGGCAGGGCTGAATCGGGGCTTTGAATCAGAGAACTTGAGTGAGACTTGGTTTCAAATCACTGCTCCAGTAACTTGGGGAAGTTACTTTTTTCAGTTTCTTCGTGAAACTGAGATGATAATACCCACCTGTCAGGGTTGCTCTGGGGGTAAGTGAAGGAAGTGGGGGTCGGGAGAGTGATTGAAGATGAACTGGAAAGATAGGACTTGGTCAAGAAGAGTGTATGTACCATGCATTCTTATTTAAGATTATTATGAGGTCACACACACTGTCAAATCCTCTTACAGTTTCATGAGAAAGGTGTTTGGTGGCCTGTGCTACCCTCTCGCTTTCACACAGAACCCCCAAAGACCTGTGAGTCAGAGGAGGTCAAGATGAATGGTCTTGGCTCATTAAAGCAGGGACCATGTCACTCAACCCTTGAGCCCCCATAAGGAAAGCAGACTTGTAAAACAGAATCCGCTCAGTGGCGAAGCCAAGACCATCTTTTATTGACTAAAGGTCAACTGGAATGTAGATAAGCTAAACTATGCAGAGACCTAACATTCTGAAATGCCAAGTCTTAAGCTGAATGTCTGAAACCCATCACTCAAAATACTAAGAGATGCGACTCCCGAGGAATGATCAGAGCCCCAGCCTCCACTGCTCTTAAAATCCAGACCAGCAGCCTCTAACCAGGAGGGCAGCAACCCAGCTCAGAGCCAACACCGCTCAATGCAGGGGCTTGCAAATGGCCACATGCTCGAGGGACCGTCAGGCAGGTCTGTGAACTCAGGTGTGCATTCCTGCTGCTGGCAGTGTGGAGAGAGTCAGGGCTTGGCCAAAGAGACAGACAGACAGGAAGACAGAGGACACAGAAGGGGACAGTGGCTCCCACATGGGAGAGAGGCAAACAGCAGCTACCCAGTCCTGGTTCCTTAAACAACCTAAATGAGAAGCGGAAACTTGCTCTTGTCCAGGTTAACCCTCCCTTTCTCCAGAGAAGGTGGCTTAGTTATCCCCCAGTTTCCACATCACAGGGGGCTGACTAACAGAAAGGCCCTGGAGTTATTCCAGAAGCTTTCATGTAATTATGTTATCGACAGAATTCAACGCGTGGACTTAAAAAGCAGCCACTTCCTTCAAGTCCAGGGCGAAGGGTTGAGAACAAGCCAGGTCAACGCTCAGGACAGGGTCGGGGTCGAGGAGGAGAGTCTCAGGTCCAGGGCTGGCCTCTGGAGAGGGCAGCCCGAGAGGCTCAAGGTGCTAAGCTTAACAGGCGAAGCAAGGCCAAGGTGGAGGCAGCAGATGTCAGGACAGCTGCCCTGGCTGGGGCGAGGGCACCGCAGCAGCAGGTCTCAGCAGCCCGCCAAAGCCTGGTGTCCAAAGTCAACCTGGAAAATCCGTCCATCTGGGGCAAGACCCCACCGGCCAGTGGGTAGGGAAGAGGACAGCTCTGTGGCTTTTCGTCTCTCACTGTCTTCTCAGTGTGTAAGCCAGACACTGGTAGGAATAGGCGCTTCGTTTCCTTACAAAGCAAGTGAAGGCAAGACCAACCCCACAGACACCACGTTTGCCGCTTGCCTGCACCATTCAGCCCCCAGGAAGGAGAGGAGGCCACTGCCTCTCTGCTGATTCCCCAGGGTAGTTTTCATTAAACCTCTCATTTTAATTGGGTGGCAAGGACAAAAGTACAGGTGCTGCCAAGTTGTAAAGGACAAGAGTATTGTAGGAGAAATGTAATGGGCCGTATCAGGCATGGAGGTGGATCTGCTGGTTGAGCTCTGGGGCCAAGGCCTGGGAGGGGTGAGAGTGGCTGTGCCAGAGCCAGTGGGCCTGCAACAGGAGCCTCTGGGCCTGTCCCCACTGCTTCAGGGAGAGGGCCAGAGGAGGCTGGGCTTTGCTGCCTGGTGTGGCCACATGCACACTGAAGACCTGCACAGAGCAATCCTACAAGTCTATAGTGGGGTGTGGTCTGGCCTATCCCCTGAGCACCTTAACTTCCCTGCATGGGCTTCTCTGGCAGCCAGAGGAGAGCCAAGTAGTAGGCAGGCCCCATGGGCTGGGCTGGCCTGTGGCTCAGTCTGGAAACAGCAACCAGGATGCCTGTCCAACAGGCACAACTGAGATGCTGGTGATAACACAGTGATTATAACAATCACAATGCCTCTCACAGGAGACTCATGACCTGAGAGCCAGACGTTGCACAGGACAGGGAACTCCTGCCCCGGGGTCCGAGGCAGGGAAGGAGATGGAGGTGCAGCACCCCAGGCCTTTGGGGCTGAGCCCTGGAACAAACCCGGCTGTTTGCTATCTTGTGGTCTGGCTTGAGGACAGTCAGGTGTGGCCTGAGGCATCTTCTTTACACCTGGTTAGTCTAGGAGGAGCCCCTTCTGAACCACATGCTGAAATCCAAGCATCAGAGAGGGTCTGCTCTTGCTCAACCGGCTTCAGATCCTAGGATCCTGCAGGAGGGAAGGTATCTCCTGGGAGAGGAGTGGTTGTTAAATGATAGTCTGTGAAGCTTGGGGGGCTCTGCATGGATGTCCCAGGGGACACTGCAGGGGAGTGGAGGGAAAGTGAGCAGGCAGGGTTCTGCCCCCACCACCACCACCCCGACTTCCATCAGAGCAGCTTCCCTCTTCTCCAGGTTATGTGTTAGACTTCCACACAAGGTGGGGCAGAAGGTCGAGCGGTGGAGAGGGCATTAAGGAGTTATTAATGGGCACAAATTTTTGGTTTGGAAGATGAAATTCTGGAGATGGATGGTAGTGGTCATTACATATAATGTGAACATATTCAGTGCCACTAAACTATGCACTTAAGATGGTTAAGATGTTAATTTTACGCTATGCATATTTTACTGCATTTTTAAATTTAAATAAAAACTTAAAAACCATTCTTAATGTATGGCCCCGTACAGAAACAAGTGGTAGCCAGGTTTGACCCATGAGCCATAGGGGAAGACCCAGTGATGAATGGAACATGCTACAATTTATATACATCAAATATGAATCCCTACTGAAATCAATGGTACCTCGGTTTTCAAACGTCTCTGTTGAAGAACATTTCGGTTTCCGAAACCATAAACCAAGAACCAGCTAAAAACCAGCAGTTCTATTACTACAAGGACGCTGTTAGAGACAACAGGTATTAGAGAAAGCAACACACAACCCATCACTGTCACCAACTTAGGATGTCACCTTGAACAGGTGCTGTCACTTCCTCGCCCTTCAGTCAATGCATTGGATCAAGTCATAGCTAAGATCCTTCCCAGATCTGCCATTCTTTTCTATATAATTCATTGATTCTAAAGTCAAAAGAGGCAAAGTCAAGGGAACTAGTATTTATTATTTATTATTATTTATTCATGAATGATGGGCACTGTTTCTCTCTTTTAAACCTCAGAAGCATTTGTTCGATGTTGGATGTATACCCACTTTAAAGATAAGAAAATTGAGGCTCAGCTAGGCTAAGCCACCTCCCAGACTCATGCAGCTTTAAGCGGTGAGTCCAGGATTTGAACCGGATCCATGCTCCTCCCTTAAAACAAGCTGTCAATTTCTGTATTTAGAAGTGGACCCAAATGCAACCCCAGGTTTGCCACTTACTAGCAGTGAAACCCGGGATAAGTTACTTATCTCTCTGTGCCTCATTTTACTCATCTGCAAAATGTGAATAATAATGATACCTAGTCAGAGGATTGCTGAGAGAATTCAATGAGATGACTACACACGAAATCTCGGAACAGTGCCTGGCAGGCAGTGTTCGTCTATCAAGTGTTAGCTGTTATCCTGTTAGGCGACAGGTGAGACATGCCTTGAGGAGGGGCTGAGGAACAGGGAGGGGGCTCCAGGCAGAGGGAACAGCCCAGTGCAAAGCTGGGAGGCGGAGACGGCTGGGTCAAGTCCTAAGGGCTCAGGGAGAGTCGTGAGTCTCCAACCCCAGTACTTAGGCAGGGCCTCCTAGACACACATTTTATTCAAACAGGCCTCAGGTAAACCCCTAAAAATGAACGACTGAGGCATGAATCTCAAATTTTACCTGGAAAGGTAGTTCTAATTCCCAACTGCAAGTTCTCCACGGCTCCAGGAGCATGAAAAGGCAGCAGCCTAACATGCAGAGAGAGGGACGTGAACTTGGGTCCCGGTTCTGTCTCGGCCCTTCTCACGCTGTGCTCCAGGTGTCCTCCTGTGTTAGTCACAGCTGGCAGCCAGCCAGCGCTGCCACCCAGCCCTACCCTCTGAACTTTCTCCCCAGTCAGGAAAACTTTCTCCTCTGTGTGCTTAAGAAAGGAACAACTACACAGAGTCACACCCACAGGACCATCTGGCCAGGGCGCTGCAGCCAGCAGGAGGCCCGAGGCACAGGGCTGTTCTCCCGGGTGCCAACCCCCCAGGAGGGAGCACCTCACTGTCTCAGGGACCACGTGCAGGCCCGGCCTTTATGAAAGCCGGCGACCAGGGCGTGGAGGCAAGCACCCGAACATGGACCTGGGGGCCTGGGTTCTCCCCCCTGATCTGCTGCTGATCTGCTGTGAGCCAGTGCCTCCACCTCTCTGAGCCAAGGACTGGTGGGAGTAATCATACCCATCTCTAAGGCTGTTCTTCTGGTGTGAGGAGTAAATGAAATATTGCATGTAAGGTGTTACAGCAGCTCCTGACATGCTGTGGGGCCCAGCCCACGCGAGACCCTTGTCCCTGCAGATTCTCTCAGCTTTCACCTCCAGCGCTGTGATCGTGAGACCCACGGGTGGGTAGATGACTGCTCTCTCTCTTTTTTTTTTTTGTCCTAACTATATCTTGTACTTCTGAAGTTAATGAGTTTACCTTTGAACTTTTTCATACTGTTTATGCTTTTATGACTTTTTTATCACAACTTTCACATGATGACAGGTTGTTAGGGGCCCCGGGTAGCATGTTCCCCTCCTCTCCTCCAAGCTCCAGTGAGATCAGATCAATGTCATGGGCACACTGGGTCATATGCCAAATGGGGGGTAAATATCTAGTCTGTTCATCTACTATGGTATATGCCAGCCTTCAAACCACAGGCTTTCCTATAATCTGTGTTTTTAGATCAATTCCAAGGGTACAAGTTACACTTCCTCACTCCCTAATTTAGATATTAGAACACATCCCCTCACACAGCCAGAGTTTGCTGCAAAGATGTGGCCAGGCCTGCAGAGATGTGACCAACCTGCAGAGATGTGAACAACCTGCAAAGATGTAACCAACCTGCAGAGATGTGGCCAGGCCTGCAGAGGAAGCTCAGCTCCACTACACAGACAAGGATGCAGGCCTTCTAGAACGGAGATGAGCCCAGACCAAATGTGCTCCTCACTGAGACCCCAGAAGAAGGAGAGCTCCCCAAGGAGGGTGGGAGTTAGAGAGGAAGCAGTGACCTGGCTCCTGATTCTGGAAGTAAAAGGTCACCAGTGAACATCAGCCTCAGTCCAGTGAGCCTCGACACTGCTCTTCCTGGGCAGGAGCAAAGAGGGCTCCAGAGAGAGACACTACACGTACTCTGACACGTCTCCATCACAAGAAGAGAAGGTTTGAAAGGAATTTCAAAAGAAAGGTAAAAAAGAGAAATACTGCCTCTTGCTCAACAACACAGGTCTCCTCCTTTTACTCTCAGCGTAAGCAAGAGTAAACCCCCATCCTTGAACATGCACGCATGTATGTGCACACACACACACACACACACACACACACGTACCACCTGACCCAACCTGTGCAGGAGGAACAAGGCTGAAGGTGAGTGAAATAATGGGGTTTGGCCTCATAGCTGAACTTCTCATCCAAGTAGAACATAGACTTGACTAGAGGCATGTCCCAGTCAGAAAACCATTGGAAAGAGATTACACATCTTGTATCTGGTGTGCATACAAGAGAAGATGTTGGTGGATCTTGTTCCCAGAGTGCCTGTGGCTGACATCCTAAAAATAAATAGAAACAAGGTGATTCACCTGCCATTCTGGACCATGACCCCAAAAGATCTGCAGGCCAGGGTCACAGGCTCAAGACAAGAGGACTTTTATGGTAACTTCCTGAGAGCAGGATCCGGAGCTCACCCTTGCACTGGCCCACTGCCCAACTGTCACTCCAGGGTGGAGCCCTGGGCAAGCAACGCACTGGAAAGTCCTTGGCACGCCTTCTCCTCTCAGCTCGTCCCTTGCCAGCTGCGTGAGCTTGGAGAGTTTGTTCCCCTTCTTAGGTTTCAGTTTCCTCCTTGCTAAGTCTCATCTTCCTAATTTCAAAACAGGAATAATAGCCACACCTTCTGGGTCTCCCAGGCATATTTTAAGGAGCCCCTGGGCTCCAGCAAGGTGGGTATGGGATATGTTGTCCCGGGGAGAGGGCATGGGGGTGCACAAAGCTGCATCCGGTCAGGAGGAAGTGACCGATCCAACAACAGTGGTCCAGGGACAGGAAGTCTGGTTCACTGTTCATGAGCCAAATGGGGCTCGGGCATCTTGAAAGACACTGTGAGAAAACCTCTTACAGGAGAGAATAAAGCCAAGAGTTGAAAGGAGCAAAATCCCACTTGTAGAAGTAAACAATGAAGAACAGAGAGAGAAATGGTAATGGTGAGGGATTGATGCAGAAATCACTAAAAAAAAAAAAATTTTCAGAGAACCAAAGTGAGAAGTCTGTATAAACAGGACCAGGAGAGAAAGACAGAGTAGCAGGCCGTGTACAGACACTCCTGAGGAACGCGGGCGATCAGAAGGTGCTGGGCGCTGGAAGGGGAGGGAGGGACAGACAGAGGGGGTGCCCAGAGGGAAAGCAGGGACAACGCAGCAGTGTTCAGAGTCTGCTCCAGGGGCACGGAACGGCTCAGAGAGTGGGCAACAAGCTACGGCGGGAGAATCTGGTGGCCCAGCTAACATCAGAATTCCAGACCCTACCAAGCTATAAAACCAAGGCAGTGTTGCCCTGGCCCGTGTGGCTCAGTTGGTTGGGCAGCATCCAGTACACTAAAGGGTCGCTGGTTCGATTCCTGGTCCAAGCACATGCCCAGGTTGTGGGTTCGTTTTCTCTCTCTCTAAAATCAATAAAAACATTTTTTTTTAATTTTTTTTAAAAAAGTCACAGTGCCCCCAGGGACTTAGGGTCTGGTTCTCGGGTTCTCTAAAGGGTCTCAAGACCAAGCCAACCTCAGACGGCTGTCCCAGGAAAAGGAGGGGGCCAGCCAAGGAGACGAGAGTGCATTTAAGAAGGACAGTGGGCAGCTCTGACAAGCGGGGCCCACAGCTGGGGCTGAATCCCACCGCAAGTAGCATCGAGACTTCTGTGCCAAGGCTGGCATGAGGGGGGGCACACCAGCAGACAAGGCTGGGGGCCATGCTGGATGGCAGCGAAACATTCGGCCCCCGAAAGAGAAATCATCGAGGACACAGTGGAGGAGTCACCACATTCGGGTCCACAGTAAGCTTTGGACCACACAGTGGGCCCGGAGAGATGTCGGTGGGAACTTTGGAGGCAAAGAAATGCCAAACAACTGGGGGAGTGACAAGAAAGAACCTGGAGAGGAGCGTGCACAGAGAGTGCTGAGGCTCAGAGACCAGCCTTTGGAAACTGCATGCAGTGGACCGAGTGTCACCCTTGGCAGGAATGGACCAGTGGGGCAAACACGGAAGGTCCTTTGATTACTTGCTGCCAGAAGGAGAAACACCATCAGTGGGGGTGAGGTCCTTCAGAGTGGACATGCCTACATTTTTTGAGCTCCTACTGGGTGTAAGGCAGTGGCCTTGGCATATCGCATACTTCAGCTCCCACAGTTCGCACACACACTTTGACCAGAGCATTGAGATTTAAGCAATTTGCCCAAAGCCACACAGCTAGTAAGTGAAAGGGCTGGGATTGGGTCCCACTCAGCTGGACTCCCATTTCTCCCATCCCACTGGAAACGGAAGGAAGGGAGGACTCTGAGAAAAGGTTCTCTGGAAGGGAATGGGGCACTGAGTCATGTGCCCTGGGCGGGGTGACGGGCTTCTCTTCCATTCCCCTTCAGCCCCATGCTTACTTCTGCTTTTGCATTGTATTAAAATTATTTGTTTACAAATCTGTCTCTTTCCTTAGACCACTGAGCAGTTCTCATGCCCTGGCCGAACGGAAGAATCTCTTTTAAAAAATAGCAATGTCTGAGTCCCACTCAAGACCAAATAAATCAGAATCTCCAAGACTAGGACTTGCCATTCTTTTTTTTTTTTTAACTCTTCAGATGATTCAGATGTGCCATCAGGTTTGAGACCCACTGGTGCAGGCCGGGGGCACTTCAAGGTCCAGGACCAGGCCACAAGTGTTTGAATCCCCAGAGACCAGCAGAGTCTGGTTCTTAGTAGGTGCTTGACACACGTTTCATGAGAGGATGGGCACAGTAGCAGAAAATGGAGATCAGGGTACAGAAAGGAAAATCAGTTAAGTATTATGCAGAAGGCGGCAGGGGGAGTGATTTGAGACTGAGAAGCAGAAGAGAATCTTTAAGAAGCCAGGGGCAAAGGAAGGACCTGGAGGAAGCAGCGCGTGGTGAGGTTGGCTTGCATAACAAATCTTCAGTTCAAGCTAATTTGAAGCTTTGATGCAGAATAAATAGCATCTGCCTCGGAGAGAGATGAGGTGAGGAGGAGCCAGGAGTTCCTGACTGTGTTGGAACAATGGGCTTTGGGGGCCAAGACCCTAGGGCAAGTGCCAAAAAAAAAAAAGAAAGAAAAAAGAAGCGAATGACCAGAACTGTGAATCACTGAAAGGTGTGGAAAAAAACTGACAAGGAAGATAAAACTCATGATTTAAAACTAAAATGGGAAAACAAGAGAAAGCAGGCTGAGGTGAGAGCAGAGTGAATTCCCGTCACCCATATGCATGTTTGCTATTGTTTCGGCAGTGGAAAAAGGGTTAGCGGTAAATAAAATATACAAATGCATTTAATAATGAGAAACTGTGGTGAACACTAAGGTGATCATTGTGAAAATTCTCTGAAAAAAATAGAAAATGTCCTAGAGATGCGAGGTGGTATGAGTCCCGTTCTATGGCAGCTGCTGCTGTGTGAGCTAAGAAAATTTGCTCTCCAAGTGTTGGTCATCGGGCCAAAGGAGCCTTAGTTCAGCTTCAGAGGGCTCTCAGAAGGCTGTCTCTCCAGGGCAGGGGCCTGGAGATCAGTGCTTGCCTGGTATATACACTAGCTTCCCTGGAGCCATCTCAAGTTGGAAGAATTAGGTTTAAGTCTCTGGCCCCATGGGAAGATGCTGAACCAACTGAGACACACCAGCCAGGGCATGACTTACAATTTTATATGTATTTAAGCAGTCATTGGCTTAATATCTGTCTTCCCTCACTAGTCTAGTATCCCCTGAGAGCAGAAATTGTGTGGTTTATCTCTGCCCCAGATCCCCAGCACTTGGACAAGGCTTGGCACATAGCGGGTGTCCGATGGAATCTGCAGAAGGAAGGGAAGCGGGCAGGCGAGGAAGGAGGTGTCTGGGGGTAGCAGAGTCAGGGTCCCAGTCCGGGCCTGTCTCCCTCCAAAGCCCAGGTTCCTGGCACCAAGAAATCGAGGGGAAGAAAGGATAAGACATTATCTCCCCACCATCGGGTCCAGATGAAGACAGGCTCTTCCCTAAGAGCGGGCAGACCAGCGCCATTGTCAGTGAAATTTGGTCCCCCTCTCTTAGTTACTTTTGTCTGCCAGACTATGTCTCCTTGAATGAAAATCCCAGTTTTGGGGACCCTTTTTTTCTGCCAAGGTCCATTTGGATATTTATAACGTCATTCGTGAGCCATACAAAATTATCAACTTAAAAACTAGCTATGAAAAAAGCTCCTAGATTTATTGGATTTCTAATCCCGCCTGCGCTTGCCTTGGCGGGGCCAGACCAAATGATTTCAAGGTCCGTGTATGGCCCACAGGCACCAATAATCTGGGTTGTATCTTCAATGGCTCACCATTGCTCTCAGAATAAAGTCCTTAACATGATTTATGGGCCCTCCTTGGCTTTCCCTGACCCTTCCCAATCCCCTCACCCATCACTGTTTCTTCCCATCTAAGATTCTAACCAAACATGCTATGTTCCTTCATACCTTACCCTGGGACAGGTAGCTTCCCCCCCCCCACTCCCACCCACTCTACCTGACCACCTCCTGCTGGTCCTTCCCGACTCTCCCTGCCTCTCCTTGTCTCCCTCAGCCATCTCTTTGATCCCTGACTGTTCCCACCCCTATCCTTGGGCTGGGTTTGGGTTGGGTAAAGGAAGGTTTGATTTCTTCTGCTCTGGTTGTTTTGGTGGGTTTTTTTCTGCCACTACATCTAACCCGTGAACATTATTATTAATCATCCACCCACGGCACTCCACTGCCCCAAACATTTCAATGATATTTATTTGATCTCTGGATGAGAGAGGATTTTCTAATCATAAAAGCAACGGAAGACATCACCAAGGGAAAGAAAATCAATACATTTGACTGCACCAAAATTAAAACTGCTGGCCGTCAGAAACATCCTAAACAAAACTAAAACGCAAATAACAAGGCTGGGGAAAATATGTGCCATAGATATGACGAATGGGTTGCTATCTTTAATATATGAAGAGCTCATATAGATCGACAAGAAACATATTACAGTCCCAGTAGAAAAAATGGGCAAAGGACATGAATAAGTACATAGAGCTAATAAACACATGAGAAATGTTTAACTTCGCCAGTAGTCAGGTTAATGCAAGTTAACATAATGCCAAGTCATTGTGCACCTATCCAATTAGGATAACATTAAAGACTGGTGAGGGTGCAGAAGATTATTTGATAGTTTTCCAAGAGAAAATAAGAGCTTTTTCAACTTTCAATAGCTCCCTACCACCTGGAGGAAAAGTCCTGGGTCTAGTCCCCACCGTCCTCTCCCACCACCTCACCTCCCACCTGACACGTGCCCAGTGTGGAAGGTCACACTGCACAGTTGCCCTTCCTGGGTCCCCTGTCCCCTTCCTACCTAACACTTACGCCTCCTGGACAGTTCTGAGGCATCCGGCTTTCTGGAAACTCTCCTGAGCAGGGTTTGGTGCCCCTGCTCTGTGATCTCATTACCCACGCATTCCCTTACTTAGCACTTACTGTATTGTATCGCAAATCACTCTTTATGGGTTTCTTTCCACCTTAGGTTATATGTGTCTCAAGAGAGGCATTATATTTTTATTCATGCCAATATACTCCAGGGTTAGTCCAATGTGGATGCTCCACAGATGACTCAGACTAATCAATCATGTAATAAACTAATTATTCCATTTTGCACCATAAATTTTTGTGACTATTCCGGTAAACGCACGTTTTACTTAAAACAGAACAAATTAAAGTCATTTTGGATGGAGAGAGAATACCTCACCCATGCCCCAGCCCTCATTTTACTGCCCATGTTCCATCACCCTATGTGTTGTAACTGACTATTGGCCATGAAATTAACTTATTGGTCAGAACCATCATTTTTTTTTTAATGAAACATAGTAGAACCAGAAGGAATGGACTGACTCTAACTGCTGTTTCCTTCCTCTCACTGTAGATTTCCCCCCACGCCGCCCCCTGGCGGGCAGGAGTGGTGGGGATGAACACAAGCTGGGGAGCTGAAATTCCCATTCTGATTCTTCAAGACTCCAGAAGTCATTGATCTCTCTAGGCTTTGGTTCCCTTGCCTGTAAAATGAGAATGGTGAAAATTCAGAAAGAATGAAACAGAAAGGACCCAGATATACCTCAAATCCTCAAAGCTCTGCTCATGAACATTTCTGATACAGAAACTGTTACCTACCAGAGGCAGACCCAGCTCAACCACGTGATTTCACCCCAGCACTTTGTCTGGATGCCTAGCTCCTTGATTCCTCCCTTCCCACCCAGTTGCCCACCCTGACTTTACACCATGACTGAGTCACGAGCCTCTCAGACTCAGGGAGGAAAAGTACTCGGTGGCATTGGGCAAATTTATGGATCCTGGAGCCTAACATCATAGAGTATGAAGTAAATGAGTCTCTTTCTAAATTGCAATTCTGGCGAAGTCACTCCCCTGGTTAACACCTTTCTATGGTCCCCATTATGCTCAGGATAAAGCATCAACTCCCTAATATAACCTATAATATCCTCCATGACCTGATACCCTGCCAACCTTTGTGTCCCACACTCCGGCCCTCCCCAATCACCTGCATTTCTCACATGAGCCATTCGCTCTTGTCCTTGGACCTTTCCCACGTGGTCTGGGAAACCTCAGAAACCTCTCCGACCCTCTGTCAGCCTCAACTCAAGCATCAGCTCCTTCCAGGTGTCTCCCCAGACTTTCTGGACACAACCATCCCATCCTCACCTCACCCTTCCTGCCCTCATCACAGCCCCCTGCTGTGCATCCCTCGCTCACTACACTGACCACAGCTGTGGTTCAACCAGCTGCTCACCTGTCTCTTTTCCTTCTTAGGGACAGGGCCTACGCCCTCTGTCCTCTACCCCCGGCACCTAGCACACCACTTCCCTGAGTGAGCAAACAGTACGCAACTGTGGGAGGGAGGGGCGGACGGGGGAGGAGTTGCTAAGGGAGGGAGATGATTGAGGGAGGGAAGGAGGAAATAGATGGGAATTCGTCATCTGACATCTTCCCAAAATGTTTAAGGTCATAAAACAACTCAGGGGCTTTGAACTGTAAGTCATTTTCTAAAGATCAGACTCATGGGCACAGAGTCTCTGCGGAGGAGCTCCTGGAGCGAGGCAGGTCAGGGTAAGCGCCAGGGTGAGCTGAATGCCAGGGGCATGTGCTGTGTCTGGGAGATTTCACAAGCTGGAGGAGGCTCCCGGGGCCCTGCTCTGCAGGAATGCGAACTTGAGCAATCAACCCTGGGAGCCCTGATAAGAGGCTAAGAGCTTTGATTGTCTCCATCCTAAACGTACTTGGGGTGGGGCAGGGACACGCTGGACCACTCTTACTGAGGTGACTGCAGATTTTTGGTTACTCAGCTGCCAAGCCCCTGCTTGGGCAGAGCCACAGTAACTGAGGTGATACGATCTGGGTCAGCTACATCAGGGCACGATGGGAGAGGGGGGTTGGAGAAAGAAGGGTTAATGTTGGTTAATCAGTACCAGGCACACAATTGGGCATTTCACATACGCCATTTCATTTGAGTCACATACCAACCCAATGAGGCAGTAGCCTTGATTTTCCGGGTGAGAGAGCCAAGGACCAGAGAGGTTAAGTAGTTTGTTCAAGCTCACACAGTAAATGACTGAGCCCAAATTTGAACCTAATTCTGTCTGACTTCAAAGATTTCACTCTTCTCACACTCAATTCCTATCCTTCTTCATTCAGAATTTGAGTCTGACACTCCTACTCCAGGGTAGGAGGAGGTGGGGGGCATGGAAGGAAAGATCTACCACCATGCACACAGGCACTAATGAACTAGGGACTTGGGATGTGTCTGTCCTCTGGGAAACTTCCCGGCTAGATCCCGGGTGCTCACCAACCAGCCCCTCCCAGGGGAAGAGGTAACTTCAGCCAACTCCCAAAGGGCAAAGATGGTGCTTCCACCTCAGCCATCAGCCACTAACACCAACCTGATCTAGAGACTTCTAATTTGCCCTGCACTAGAGACGAAAGAAAAACAGAGCAGCGAGAGCCGAGGTCCTGCCACTTAGCAGACACCGTCTTCAGCAACTCTCCTCATAACTGAGGGCAGCAGCTGGGCTTGGGGAAGCAGGTGTGCCAGGACTTGTCAGGGCTCGGAGAAGGTGACAGTGGGGGTGACTTCAGGGGAAACGCCTCTACCTCCAACCCCACACCTGGTGGATGGTATTTAAGAGGCCAATTCAGGGTCGCTTCTCTTTGGCGTAGGGCTCTGGTCCAGGTTAAGTGTGGGGGACATTTACAACAGTGGCAGCCAGCACAACCCTAGCATGGATGAGTTGCCAGTCTGGTTATGAAAGCAGGTTTTGGGAGGAAAAAAAAGACAAAACCAGGAGGACTATGGAGGCCTATTTATGGAGGCCACATATAGAAAAGTCAAAGTGGCTTTCTGGACATTTCCCACTTGTAGCTCACCAGCAGGATGGGAACGTTAACTACCTCGCATGTAGTCAGAGCTGATGGCAGTGGCCAATCCAATAAGGGGTCCCCTGTGACCAAGAATCCATCCTTCAGCCCTGGCAGGTGTGGATAGAAAGTCATCGGTTTGATTCCTGGTCAAAGGCACATACCGGGTTGCAGGTTTGATCCCAGGCCGTGGTCAGGGCACGTGCAGGAGACAACCAATCGATGTTTCTCTCACATCAGTGTTTCTCTCCACCCCCCCCCCCACTCTGAAAATCAATGGAAAATACATCCTCGGTGAAGATTAACAAACAAAAAAGAATCCATTCTTCAGTCCCTGAGAGCCGAGCTCCAGCTTCCTTCCCCTGACTCCATCTCCCCAGGCGGGAGCTGGTGCACGGTGCTGGTGAGAAGCACCCTGCTCTCCAGGAGAGAATGAAACATGCCCAATGGCATATCTCAAGGACAAGCAAGGCCCGAATCTTGGACTCAGGAATACGGGTTCCTGGTTCTCCAGAATCAGGCTAAGGGACTTGCTAAGTTAGGGCAGAGAAATTGAAATGAGAATCGATATGGAGCTCCAAACATGCTTAACAGCATCAGGCATGAACCAAGGCAGGGCCCCCTCCCGAGAGTCAGGCTGGCTCTGAGAACCTGTGAGGAAGCTAAGTACTGAAGGCACTCCCACACTTACGATGGAAAGGATGCAACCTGGCCGTGTGTCTGGGTTATGCAGCTGTGACTCTGGGTCTCACAAAGGTCTCAGGTCATCAACATGACCCTCACCTACAAAACGCACCGATGTCCAAAGAACTCGGAGCACATCCTTCATGGGCAGGCGTCACTGCTAATGCAGACCTACTTTATGGTGGTATCGTCACCTCTGCCTGAACTCAGGGATGTTTAAATATTTCACTCTGAGTCATACACACAAGGCATTCTGAGGATTCCTGGGCTCCTTCCACCCTCAGTGCTCAGACAAATATGTCCCAGAAGCATTCGGATTTGACTCAATAACCACACACTGGAGAGAAAACTAAGTATACATTTACTACCCGCCTAGTGGCCGCTAGGTAAAATTGCAGGCATAGTGACAAAAATAATCAGTTCCGAGGCGTTCGCCTTCAAACTCACAGCTGGGGACTGGGAAGAGGGGCTCCGATACCTCGGGGACCGGGAACATAACACAAATCAATGGAACAGGCCAGGTGAGAGAGTACAAGTCTTGTCAAAAGAGGCAACTCCTACTCAGTTCCAGTCGATTGTCCCCTTTTGAAAACGCAGGTCAGAGTTGCCTCACCTGCTGATTGCTTAAGAGAAGTCGGAAATGCCGATTGTGATGTGAAACCCCCCGATTCTCAGGCGGTGGCTCAATTTTCCTGAAAGCACCAGGTGAGGCAAATAAAGGTGACAGCACACCAGTGTCCACAGGTCTGCCGGGCAGATGGTGAATGGCACCTCCCCCAAGTGTGGTATTAGACTGCCACTCGCCAGCCACCACTGGCAATTGCAATGGAACTCACAGGGGCTCGCCTGCTTTCCTACGCACACAGCTGGACCCCCCCGCCGTGTAGAACTAACTACAGAAAGAGTGGAAGGCTCAGCTGGGCAGCCCACAGGCGGCAGCAGGCCAGCAGGCATTAGATGGCAGACTGCTCCTGCAGGAAGCCTTCCGGGCCTGGGAGACCTTTCTCTGGCTCAGAAGCCAGGGCTGCTTCTCGAAGGACTTCCAAGTGCTCCTCAGCAGCTGACAGCGACTGGTCAACCCAATCCAGGCCCCCGGTCAGGTGGCAGGCATTCCTGGTCACCAGCACCAGATGACTGACAGACAGAAGCAGGGCGGTTGTCCTAGAAAACACAACAGGATCAGGTCCCCTAGGAGACAAGGGACTTTGTGCCAAAGCCCAAATGGTCTAAAGTCTGTTCCCCAAACTGAAGCCCCTTCCCTAGGAGGTTGGTGAGCATGCCATTTAAAGATGGTCCCATGCTCAAACAGATTTGGGAATTGCTAATTCAAACACGGTTAACTCAAGCCCTTCTCAGGGCCTTCAATGTGCATGATAAAGCTTTACAGAGAAACTATGATATGCTGTCTCATTAGCTTATTTAAGGCTGTGGAGCCCACTCTCTGTGGCACCGCACCTACTAACAGACTCCAGAAGAGAGTTTTACAGGACAATTTGGATCTAGTCAATTGGACGAGCACATCACCAACTGCTACCCACATAAAGGTAGGATATACATATCCCCACCTTGAGCATCCCTTACTGATTCTGAATCAATAGGCCCAGGGTTGGTTTACCCTACACTAAAAATAAAATTAAAAATTATAGAAAACCCAATTAGGAGAATTTTTTTTTTAAATTAGTTTTGGGAAGCAACCAATCGATGTCTCTCTCCCTCTCTCTCTCTGTCCCTTCCATTCTCCCTGAAAAGCAACGGAAAAAGTATCCTCAAGTGAGGATTAAAAAAAAGAAGAAAAATCAGTATTGAGCCCAGCCGGCTTAGCTCAGTGACTGGGCATCGACCTATGAACCAGGAGGTCACGGTTCGATTCCCGGTCAGAGCACCTGCCCAGGTTGCAGGCTCGATCCCCAGTAGGGGGCCTGCAGGAGGCAGCCAATCAATGATTCTCATCATTGATGTTTCTCTCTCTCTCTCTCTCCCCCCTTTCTCTCTCTGAAATCAATAAAAACTTATTTAGAAAAAAATTTTTTAATTTTTTAAAAATCAGTATTGGAAGGTTTACTATAGAGTATCTTTTACGCAAGGAGTGTGCAGAATGCATCTGGGGATGTATTATGACTACAGCCTAAACACAGCTGTGGGGCAACAGGAGAGGGGCAGGAAACCAGCCCAACCGCCGTGACCCGCTGCCCAGCTGGCAGGCATCACGCAGGGGTCTATGAAATAGTCATGTGAATCCAAGACAAAAAGAATCTGGTTTTAAAAATGGGTTTACATCTGGTACAGGAAGACAACAATTTGAAAAGGCTACGTATGTTCTGTATATTAGAGGAGAATCACAAGAGAGAGGTTCCTGGGTATGTCCTGGGGAAGGGGAGCACAGACTGGCCGAGTTCCACTTCCATTCTCACTGCCCTGCTCAGCGCCCGCCACACTGACCCAGTGCCCTGCACTCACAGCTAAGGTGTGTCTGCATCCGGGGTCCCCAGAGCAGAGAGGTTAGGGTGATGGGGAAATGGGAGGGAGGGAAGGGCACCGATGGGACTTAGTGGGGCCAGATGTGTAATCATAAAAATTCAAAATCTAAACTGGCTCTTCCTTCCCCAGGGTTTCAGGAAGAGGACCGGCCTCTGTCCCCGAGCCAGGCGTGGCTCACTGGCCGGATGACCATTCACGCTGCACTGAATGATACCCAAGGCCCAGGACAGCCCAGGAATCCAGCAAAACGGCCTTCTCCCCAACAACCCAAACAGCCGACCTCCCAGATCTGAGCCCCCAGGTGAGCCTACAGCATGGATGGAAGAATGACACCTCACCGTGCATCCAGGAGTTTCGGGTCCAGCGGAGGGTACATCGATTTCACAACATCGTCCACTCTGAGGGGAGGCAAAGGGCTTTCAGTATCTCACCCTCCTGCTCTCCTTTCCTCCCTCCCTCCTGTCTACCTCCTTCAGCCCAGTCCTCTTGATATTCGGGCCCTTGTCCTCAGTGGTCCTTTCGCTAACAGCTTTTGCACTGTCCCAGAGACTTGGGAAGACTTGTTCAGTTTAGAGAGTATTTTGTTTTCTGGTTTGGTTTTAGTTCCAATGGTTTGGAAAGTTCATAGTAAAACATCTGGGATGCTCAAGATATGCTACTAAATTGAAAAGACAAACTGCCCAACAATATAAAAAGTTTGATCCCTTCAGAGTAAAAATAAACAAGACACGAAATTTGGAGAAGAGAAGTCTGGAGGGATACTCACTATTCAATAGCGGTTACCTCCAGGAATTGGGAGCGGGTGGAATTAGAGAATACTTCACTTTCCTGATTTCCATAACGTTTTTATTTTTACAGGTATTTATTATTTTTGTTTTTTAAAAAAAAACAAGGTTAAAGGTTATATAGAACATACACACCAAAAAAAACCTACGAGTTTAATTTGGGTGCAAACTGCTCTATTGTATTTCTTTTAACACATAGTATAGCTTGTGGTTAATTTTTTTTTTCAATCTAGTTCAGAAAAAACAAAAAACACTCTATTCATTCTGATTTGCATGGTACATGGTCTTGCTCCAAATTTTTGCTCTTGGTTCACGTGATAATCAGGAGGAAAAAATAACAATGCATTATTTGATTTCTAAACACACTTGAAAATAGATGTCCTTAAATGTTCTCGTCTTAGGGCTGAGGGACGGGTGAGAAAATGCAGAGGCGCGGTCACTCTCAGCCTCTGCTGGGCGGGCCCGTCTCCACAGCGCCCTGGAACTGGAGCCTCCCTCCTTGAAACTAATGCGCCACCAATACACCACGTGGAATAAACAAAGCAAGAAAAACAATGGGACAGAACCGAGCAGAAGGAGAATGAAGGACGCAGATTGAATTATGGAGGAACATTCTGGACGTAGTCCGAGGTGCTCTGCAGGATGGGCCAGTGGGCACCAGGTCAAGTCCGCCCTCCGAGCAATGCCACACCCAGACGCTAGCACTACTGCTAACCCCGATCGCCCAGCACTTCATTCGCCTGCAGAAATCTCCATCTATTTCCTCCTCCGACCCCTCCCGGCAATGCTGCCTTATAAACCTAGTATCCCGTGACTCCGTCTGGCCCCTGGGGTGACCTCAGGACTGACAGACAGGAGGCATGATGAAGGCCCAGCGAGCACGAGCAATGCAGGGTCTCTACCGGTAATAAGTAGGCAGAGGATGTGCTTGACCAGAGCCTGGGTTGGAGGGTCCTTCCAGCCAGGGGCCAACCGAGGCTGACAGAAGTCACAGAACCACACCCACCCAGGGAGAACTCTGCCGAAAGCCAAGAACTGTTCTGGGCTGAGTCCCTCCTACTTTCTCAACTCCCTGAACTCCCTGGACAGAGTTCAAGTGCACCAACGCGTTTGTATTCCCTCAAAGGGCCGGTTCCTCGGGATCTGCCCCAAGGCCATGGCAACCAGGAAAGCAAGGGCCCCTGGAACTCAGGGGGTGCCACCCCTCCCACCAGGGATGTGGCTGACGAAGAAAACATCCTGGACAGGGACAACAGCCCACTCGGGCACATCCGCATACCAGTCACCAGGTGGCAGCGCAAACTCAGCTCAGCCCTTCTAAGAGAAGGGCTTTATTTTTCTTCACCAAATTGAGCACGCAGGAGGGGGCGTAGCTGCGGCTGACTGCAATCTGCTGGTTGCCTCCCACATGGGATTTTGCAGATGCCTGGAATTTGGGACAGCTGAGTGATGTACGGCTTCAGCTCCCACCCAGTCCCGGAGGCTGCTGGATGGGCCGTGGATGGCGCAGCGGGTACCAGTCACCCCCAAATTAAGTCTCCAATACAGATACGGGTGGGAGACAGGACATGACCAGGAGGTCTCTGCAGAGGGGGGTGTGGGCCCCTGTGGGAAATGTGCTTACTGACCTGAAGCCTGGGAGGAAGGAGTGGCAAAGGGGAGGAAAGCAGCCCCAGCGGGTATGGGACTGAGAAGGAGGGAGCGGCCGCAGTGGGACGCGTGGAATAGAAGAGCCAGCACTCGTCATATGCTGGAATTTCCCAAAAGGTCTACTGGATGTTGGGGGAAAGGTGTGAGAATATCTTAGCTTGAAAATCTCTCCTGGCCCAAACCCTCCCAGACGCTCTGTATGTGTTCAGTTCATGAATAACTGGAGTGGCCGGTGTAGTTTCCTAAGAGCCTGGCCCTGCCTGTAACCTCAGCTTCCGGCCCTCCCTTCCCTCACGGCGTGCGGGGACCTCAAGGCCCTGGCTGCTCACCTGGGACTGATCCGCTTGGCCACCACGATGATGTCGCTGACACTGGCTGACGTCTTCATCTTGGCCCCAGAGCCCATTGTCATGGCAACAAGTTTTTCAGTCAGCGTGTGACAGATCTAAGGCAGCAAGGAAGACAGAGGTGACGAGGGGTGACCCAAAGCCAAATATGACCCCCACCTTGGGTCCCTTCTCACAGCTGGACCCCCTAATCCACAGGGTCAAATTAAAGCAAAAAGAACACAGAAATGAGAAGCAATGGGGCGGAAGAGGCCAACGATGCTGAGAACACTGCTGGGTGAGCAGGGAGGGGTAGGAACCTCGGGTCAGGGCCAGGGTTTCAGCTTAGAGAAGTCTAAGCTGAAATAATCTAAGAAAAATCATGTGCTCTAGTTTCCCCATCTTGCTAAAGGGGAAAAACCTACTTTCCCTTTCTATTCCTTCATCTCCAACAGGGAGCCCTCAGAAACCTGGCTAGAGGACAGCTGCTCCCTTTAAGCACATCCTCCGAAAGTGCCGCTTATTTCAACCATTTTCCCAGGTAATATACCAGCATGTTTGTCCAATGATGATGCAGGGGCCTTGGAAAAACACAGGAAACAGGTATGACTAAGACACGGGCCTTTCCCATCACCCACCAACACTGCTGGGCACCCGCAAAGCTGTACTCCCCCCTCCACACCTCCCCAATGTTAGAACCTGGATGTGCCTCTGTCCTGGCAAAGAAGTTCCATCACCCGCCTTATACTTGGGGCTGCAAAAGAGGGGGCACAGAGCCACTCAAAAGCCCACCCAGGAGAGAGCCCAGGAGTCACAGGGACTCAAAGGCAGCCGGGCAAAACAAAAGGACCTGGAGATCTCCACAGGAAGGCAAGAGCCTCTCCTTTGACCTGAGGTCCCAGGATGGACCACTGATTCCAACCCAGTAGGACTCCTTCGGGCTGATTCATCTCCCACCTCAGGTCCCACTACCCTGCTCCTCCAATAGGCAAGGGAAGGGGCCAAACCCAGTGCCAGAATACACCCTGGCCAGGGGCAAAGAGATGCAATATGCCATTATTGCTCCAGACATTATAACTATCTGTCTACAACCACATCTATCCCCAAATTGCTTCTTGGAATTAAATAAAAAGCCTGGACTCTGTGACAGCAATTTCCTACTAGGCATTTCATTGTCCCCCGAGAGAGACAGCTGAAGAAGAGGTGGGAGGAAAGACGTTTTAATATCTGATACTGAAAGATACTGAAGAAAAGATGAAGTTTTTTTGAGATTTTGAATAATTACTAGACAAATTTATAAATGTATGGTTTCCCAGGTTACTGAAATGAAGAAACTGACAATATTTGCAACTGGCCAAATACTTCCAAATTATTATTATTCTATTAGGCAGGATAGGATCTGGCAAGAATTGGAAAACAAATGCTGAAACTAAAAAAATTTCCCAAAACTATAAAAATTACCCAAAATGCAAACTGGGTGCAATTTCCCACCCAGCCCTGGAGGCTGCAGACATTAAAAGAAAAAGAAAAAATCTGTCTTCAATTTGAAGTACTCATGGTCTGGATTTTTTAACACTGACTGTCCCATTTGGCTGACTATTGTCACAGCCAAAGAGGGCCAGTGACGGACTTTCTAGTAATTGGAGAAGTCCAGATATAGAACCCACTCACTGTAGAGAGCTGGGCTCTCTGTTAACTAAAGGATGTGCCCAGGGGGAAGGTGGGAAGCCCAGGTTCACCTTCAGCAGCTACACAGTCTTGGGCACACAGCTGTGTCCACCGTTGGCAAAAATGTGGCTGGTGACCACGCATGTGGCCTTTCCCACAGGTCACTGTGTTATGGGAACCAGCCAAAACAAGGCCTTTGCTAGGGCCTCGAGGACTATGAAATATAACAAACCATCCATGTAGGAGTGGAGGTAAACTACAGAAACTCCAAGTTCACACAGGTTACAAAGGCCTCTTTTGCAAGGGTTCCATGCCTTTCCTAAGCCCCTTTCAACTCTAACCAGCTATGCACAGGGATGCTCTGGCGACCACCCCCTTTACCTCTTGGGGCGATCAAAGAGTATTACCTTCAAGATGGCAATGCAGTGGGACATGAGACCCCTGTGGAGACAAGAAGAACAGGTCAGTGCTTCTCGCTAGAGGCCCACCTCCCCCAGCCACCACGGCTGCTCCTCCCAGCTCTGACACACCTGGGCACGACCTGAGAGCAGCAATGCCTCCCTCCGTGTGAAAATGAACTAGTCCATGAGCTAATGAGGAAGCACCTTCTGTCCTTAACCTTGTCCTCCCCACCCCTTCCGACTCTCCACTGGCACTATTCCCTACCGATCGAGCCATGCTCTGAGCTTCTCATGCCGTTCCTTCCCCCTGGCATACCCTTCCTTCTATGCTCAGCCTGGTGAGCTCATCTTTCAAGACCCAAGTCACAAGGCACCTGCTCTGTGATATCCTTCATGAAATCCAGCCCCACCTCCCCACCCCAGGCAACTCCAGACATCGCCTCCACCGTGTGCCCACTGCTCCAGGGGCCCTTGCTTTCTGAGATACTGTACTCAGAATCCTGTCCCCACCACCAGTTTAATATCTGCACACACTGCCTCACAGATATCTGCCCGGCGAATGAATGACTAAATGACGGGCGAGTGGAGTGGCTCCTGTCAGGTGGAGAGATCCCTGAGGACGCTAAAGACAAAGGCTCCATCCCTGGAGCCTGACTGTCAGATTCATGGGCACCCTGAGGATAACCAAGCACCTAAGGGTGACTTTATAACCACCTTTGCCACCCATCTACGGACCACAGCGTTCAGGTCTACAACGTGGGACGTGGAGGGTGGAGCCAGGGCCAACGCTGTTATGTCCTATTCTGATTTCCCTCCTCGTGAGGGCAAGGAGAAGAGCAGAAACAGACACAGGGCTCCTGGATGCCCAGTCAAGTGCTCAGGCACAGGAAGCCAGAGAAGGGCACAGGGAGTCCCGCTGGCCATCCCCAGAGGGCTCCAGGAAGGCACCCCATCCCCAAGGCCTTACGAGGCATCCTCGATCCAATCTTCTTTCTCCAGGATGGCCTCAATGTGGGGGTTGGTGATGACAACGTCGTCCAGTTCTAACTCAGAGGGCTCAGACTGGGTCTCCATGGCGCCGATGAGGTCCACGATGGGCCTAGAAGGAAGGGCCCAGGGAAGCGGTCTCAGCATGACAGCTACTGCTGAGACCTCCTCAGAGTGGCCCACATACCCCCAAAAGGATGACTGGAGTGAGTAAGTTAGAGCAGGACCCCTTGTGCTGGATCCAAACCTAACCCAATGGGACTTCAGTTATGGGCAGGGCACACGGCTAGACAGTCAATCAAGGAGGCAATGAGAAAAAGTGACAGAGAACAAGACGAGCCACCAAGAGCAGGGCTTCAACCACAATAACTACGAAGATGTCTTAGGGCTGCTCTTTCAGGACAAAATAACAACCTTTGGAACTTATTTTCCCTTCAAGCCTACCTTTTCCTGAGACGCTGAAGTTCCTAACACCTAGCCCACCGGCACCCCCAATTTGGTCTGCAGAATCACTCTCGGGAACCACCCTGGTCCACCACATATCCCCGCCCCCGCCCAGGTATCCTGGAGAAGTACCACCACCTGCTACTTTACAGCAGGATTCTTCAAAACTTGAGACACCAGGGCATTCTTCTCAATAGCAGAGCTTCCCTAGGTCACAGACATGGGCGTTTATGAAATTATCAACCACTCGACAGAGATGCCGATAGGATGCCGTAGGGGGTAAAGAGAAACTAAGGGGCCGTGGCCGTGGCCCCTTAAAGATCCATTAAAACAGCCTTAAATTGAATAGGATCTTGTTTACAGAATATACTTCACATAAGTGCATCATGAAATCTGAGCAGAGACAGACAGTAATGCTGGGACTTCCCAGCACCCAGTGTCTGCTGCTTAGATGGGTGGCTGCAGTGCGGGCTTCGGATTTCTGTGCCTGAGTTTGGTTGGAAAGGGATTTGGCTTGTCCAAATGCTGAGGGAGGCGGCCGTTCGGGGTAGACGGCCATATCTTCATGCTAGGTGAAAACACGTGGAGTCACTCTCTCGTTAGTTCAGTGAAAGTCAGAGGAAGCTCAGGATATTGGGGGGAAGCTTAAGGAACATTATTTATTTTCTTTTTTTTTGGTTAATCCTCACACAGGAATACTTTTTCTGTTGATTTTTGGGGGAGGGAGGAGAGAAACATCGATGTGAGAGAGACACATTGATTGGTGGCCTCCCATGTCGGGCAGCAATCAAGCCTGCAACCCCGGTACATGCCCTTGACCAGGAACTGAACCTGCAAGCCTCTGGTGCCCAGGCGGATGCTCTAACCACTGAACCACACCAGCCAGGACTTAAGGAACACTCTTAAGCTCTAAGGTCTTTATTGGGAAGGAGAGCCTTCAGGTACCCTTGTAGAGACAAAAAGCTGAGCCAGTTGCCCAGCACCAAATTCTTTTTCTTTCGTTAGAGCCCCCGGGCACAGCCCCCCCCTCCTTCCCCTGCCGAGCGCACTCACTTGGAATCGTAGCGCTGCAGCAGGTCCCGGGGCCGGCAGTAACGCTGCCTGCAAACCACCACCAAGGCTGCAAACGAGGCCAGGAAGACGGTGGCCAGCACGCCTATGGCAACAATCACCACGGTCTCCATGCTCGCGGGGCTCCCTCAGTCCCGGTCACATCCCTGGCACGAGCTAAAGCTTAGAAGACACAAGGCACAGCAGGCCTGGTAAGGAGGCTGCGAAAAAGGGCAGGGCCGTGGGGTCTTACCTGCTGGGGGAGGACAGGGTTGGGGGGGGAAGTGAGGTTGCACCCCGTCACCTGCAGAGACCTGAAGTCCTCAACAGAACTAAGATGCATATTATGCCATGCCCCAGATCTGCCTTTTCTTTTACCAAAAGAGTTTGCTCCCAAGTTGGACCAGGATGGACTTTTGTCCTGGGACAAAAGGAAACATTTTCACTAGCGCTGTCGTCTTCACTTTTACAAGTGCATGAAAGAACACCCACCTCAGAAGGGCAGGGTTGTATTTACTGAGGGTCTCCTCCCCACCAGGCACTTTGTGTGTTAACTCTTCTAACGATCCTGTGAGGCCCGCATTAGTACCCCCACCTCACAGTTTAAAAAAACTGAGGTTCAGGAAGGTTAGGCAATTTGTCCAGGTTTACGCAGTCAGGAAGCAGAAAGCCAGCCTCTTAACTAAGGTGAACATTCACCTCCCTTCTCTTTTCTACAAAGTAAAGAGAATTCTAAATATTGTAGAAAAAGTTCTGATTGTCAGTTTCAGTGTTGGAAACTTAAAACTAGTAATAAGCTACTTGTTGTCCAGATTGTTTTCATTTCTTTCGCACCTATTTTAAACTCTCGGGCTAGAGGAACAAGGGCATCTCAGGGAAGTCTGTATTCACAATGTTCTTTCACTGCAGGCCTCCCCGCTTGTGTCCCTTTAAGCAAGTGTCCTCCCCCCTCTGGGTTTTAACATCTCCACCTGCAAAAAAGGGTGTTTTGACCCAGGAGTCTCTATGAGTCCTCTATCTGCATTTTACTCTGTTTCTCCATGTATTAGAAGGTCCAAATGCTCCCAGTTGTCATTCAGTCAGTATTTATGGGCCACCTACTATGCACCAAGCACTGGGCTGGATTCTGAAGGTTGGAGATAAATAAAGACGTAGACCTCAAACCCTGAGGAGCAACGGAAAGAGGCAGACAGGTCGGAAAACCATTTCAACGCCACGTGCCTGTGCCACATGCAGAAACACATAGAAAAGAGAGTAACTGTGATTGCACATTTTCTGGGAAAGCCTTCTTCACAGGGCAGGTGATGCTTGAGCTGGGTTTTGAAGGATGAGTAGGAGTCCGCCAGCTGGACAAGGTGGAGACTGACTTGAGCGGCTCAACAGTGCCAAGGAGGCCTTTCTCAGAGGTCTCACCTAGCTGTGCTCCCACCTGGAACTCACTCGCCCACGAGGGCGAGAAGGCTGGGGTCTCTTCCATCTGGTATCTCCCATGGCGCAGGTTGGGCGGGGCGGGCTCATTCCCAGGGTCTGCCTCGGTTTCTCTAGATGTGTTTATACTGTCCCTCCTAAAGTATTCCCTCCGTCAGCCCTTTCTCTTTCCTCCTCGTATTTCTCTCTGCCTCTCCATTTCCCCTCCCTCCGCCTCTCCCCTCCTCAGAATTCCCTTTCCCCTCCCCCTGCCCCGTGGCCTCCAAGACCCCCCGCTTTGTTTCCTCTCCGCCGGGCTCCCCGCGCTTTCGCCCGTGCGCCTCGGTGACCCGTCTGCACGCGCTTCTTTGTTTCCTTCCTGCGTAGACTCCCGTGTGTTTCAGGAGTTGTTTCTTTCTTTCTTTCTTTGTAGAGCTTGGGTAGGTCTCTCTCTCTCTCTCCCCCCCTCGGGTTCTCAACCCACAAGAATAAAACAGACCCAAGTCCTTCCCCTCTGCCCGGCCACCCAGACCACCCACCGAGAACACGCGGGAGACTGGCACGGACCCACCGCCTCGGCGCGCGCCGCGCGGGGCGCGCAGCTCCAGCTCGCTGCAACCCGCGGGCTCCTGCGCGGCGCCCGCAACAAAGGGGCGCCAGACGGCGGCGCCCCTCCCCCACGGCGGCGCCCGGGTCCCCCGCACCCTGCCCGCCGGCCCCGGCGCTGGGCGGCCCGCCCGGGGCCCCTCTCCCGCAGCTCCGGGCGGCGGGGCTCACCCACCTCAGGCTGCGGCTGCAGGACGCGTCCCGGGGCGCTCCCGCGGCCGGCCCCCCGGCGGATGGCAAAGTCCGGGCGCGGGACTGGCCGGCGGCTCCTGGGAGCGGGGCATGCCGGGAAGGAGCTGGGCTGTCCCAAGGCATCGAGATAAGTCCCCCCGGCGCGGCCAAACCCCCCGGCGGTGCGGCGGGAGGGGGAGACGCCGCCGCATCCAAATCCCCCGCTGCCAGGCGCCGCTGTCGCCGCCAGGCCCCCAGGCGGGCCGGGGCTGGGGCGGCGGGAGGCAGTCGCTGTGAGACCCAGCAAGCCGGGCCCGGCGGGCAGAGCGGGGGGAAGCGGGAGGGTCCCTGCCGCCCCCCACCCCACCCCACCGCACCCCCACCCCGGCCGGCCATGCCACGGGGGCCGGGGAGCACGAGCAGTCTCCACAGTGTGGCTGGTCTTTGCTCCAGTCCGCTCCGCTACATAGTGTCGGGTTTAAATCCTGGGGCTCCGCCACGCGCGCTAGCTGTGGGCAACTTGTTTCACTTCCCTCTGCCTTGGTTTCTTGGCCTGTAAAATGAGATTACTGCTTGTAAGCATCCTCCGTGTCAAATAACATGATGCATGCGAGGCATGTAAGCGTGCCTGGCCCCGGGCGAAGGGGGAAGAGGCTGGCTCCTGGCCAGTGGGCGAAGCTCATGCTCTGCCCAGGCAAGGAGGGAACATTGGTTGAGCACCTACTATGTACCTGACACTGATTAGGTCTCTTACGTGCCTTATCTCACTTGATCGTCTCAGCAACCCGGAAATGTCGGTATGATTATGTTGGCAAGGGAGAAAGTAGACTTGGAGGTGTACTTAGCCAGCTCTCAGTTTCTAAGTGATAAGGGAGGGAGTGGACTCCCTGGCACCAAAGCCCACAACACTCAAACCAGGAAACTGCTAGCTCCACCCTAACCCATGTCTCTGGGCAGCAGCCCCTTCCTTCTGGACAGATAGGACCATCAGGTGCGCAAACCCCTCCTGCTCTAGCACGAAAAGCTTCTCACATGCCGGTAACCCTTGATAAACCCTCCCGGGGCCACCTCTGGGCTGTCGGAGGGGCCTCAGAGTGGCATCCTCACCTCCACCAGGTAGGGGGTTAAGAAGGAGAGGCTGAGCCAGGAAAGCGATCTAAGGTCTGCTTCCTCCACCTAGGAGCTGTGTGACCTCAGACGGCCCACTCAGAGTTTCCCCATCTGTAGAATGGGCATAGCAGTAAAACCTATAGCCTACAGTTGTTTGGAGGATTACATTCAATGATGCATTTCAAGTGCTCATCCCATAGAAGGTAGAATGGTGGTTTCCAGGGCCTGGTGGGGAGAGAGGAATGGGGAGTTGCTGTTGAATGGGTACAGAATTTCAGTTTAGGAGGGTGAAAAAAATGCTGGTGATGGTTGCGCTTAAACTTAATGTGGGTGAACGATCCTTTACAATGGCTACTATGGTAAAGTTTATGTCATGTGTATTTTGTCACAACTAAAATTTAAAAGTACTCATTATAGTATGACTCAGAAAAAAAATGGGGCTGCTTTGGTGTTCCTCAAACATGCCCAGCTCACCCTACCTCGGGGCAATGCTGTGCACCCCGTCTGGAATTCTTACCACCATTATTCCTGTGGCTCACTCCTTCCCTTTGCTCAGGTGACTGCTTAAGTCACCTCCACAGAGCAGTCTTCCCTGATCACTGGACCTAAAGGAGCACCGCTGTGATCCACGCTCCCCTGGCTCTGGTGCATGTGTACGTGCGTGTGTGTGTGTGTGTGTGTGTGTGTGTGTCTAACGGGACTTACCACTACCTGAAAATGCACTAAATGTTTGTCTAGTCCCTTCCCTTCCTGAATTTAAGTTCCATGAGGACAGGGACTTGACTGTTTTCTTCTCTGCCAACCCCCAGTATCTAGCACAGTGCCTGGCACGTAGTAGGTGCTCAGTAAACACTTGTGAAAGAAGTGAAAATAAAGCTTGGTTTTTGTCTGTGTCACTCCACAGTGGAGATCGGAACTCTAGACCAATTTTTGCACCCAGAAGCCTGCTGGGGTGTGGCAGCCACGGGAGGCCTAAGGCAGAAGGTTAGCTCCTGGAAACATGCAGAGAGGGCAGCCCTCCCCCCCCCCCCCCATGAAAGAGTCACAGTTTTAAACCCCCGATTGGACTGTGAGCCCATGCTCGTTTTAGTTGCTTTTATGGGCTAGCGATTGGCTTTCCACGGAGAGAGGCAGCTGGGGAGGGGCTGTGCACAGGCAGGCCAGGCCTTCTCTGAGCTGTGGGTGTGGACAGAGACCTCGGTGACGCCAGTCCCCCTTGCAGGAGCGAGAGCCAGCAAACTCTCCGGACTGCCGTGGCTGCGGCTGGCCTGAGCCAGGGGCAGGACCAGGACCAGGAAGCAGGGAGAAGGAGGTTGCAGAAGGGCTGGGCCAGGATCCTCCCTGGGGACAAAGGTCACGTTTGCATTTCCTCTTAAGTCAAGGCAACTGGAGCAGCGGACATAGAGACCACAAACAGGGATTTCCCCAGGGAACACTGGCTTGCCTGCGTACACCGAGGCGATGAGGGGGAGCGGGGAAACTATACTTTTGGCAAATACACTTAAAGTCTTCAAAAGACTTCGGAAAGAGCTCTGAAGACAGATTCCCCAGCCTTCCTGCCTTGCGCATTCTAGAATTGTACCACCCTTCTTCGGAGTCCATGGAACTCTCTTGCTTTAAGTATTTACAGAGTAATGGGCAGGTGTATATAAGGGAGGGTAACGTCCCATACTTATGTATTTTAAAAAATTTTAATCCTGACCAAGGGTATGTTTCCATTTTTTTTTTTTTTTTGAGAGGGAGAAATGTCCATGTGAGAGAAAAACATCGATCCGTTGCCTCCCATACAACCGGGGATCGAACCCGAAATCTAGTTACATGCTTTGACCGGAAACTGATCCCAGCAACCTTTTGGTGTAGAGGACAATGCTCTAACCAACTGAGCTGCCTGGCCAGGGCATCCCAGGTTTTACTTAATGCAGGCGAGGCAGTTTCAAGACTGGATTTCATGTTCTCAGTAAGGAACCGTCATTTGGGTCTCCTCCAGCTTTGCATCTGACCCACCAGCATCCCCTTCTTCTGATGTTTCAATGTGATTGTATTGATCACAATTGCTGTCACTTTTTGGATACCTATGTGCCAGTAGGACTATGCTAAGTTCTTCACAGGGAGACCGTCATTATTACAATAATCCCTTACAAGCGGGATTATACTCCCTCACTTTACATATGAAGAAACTGGGGCTCAACGCAGTTAAATACGTTTCTACAGCTAGTAAGTGGTCAAGCTGGGATTTGAACTAGAACTGTGTGTCTGAAACGTGTGCAGCGTCGCCCAGCACCTAGCCCGGTGCCTCGCCCATCATATATGCCCCAAATATTTGATTTTGAATGACCTGAAGTCATGGGCTTTCAGGAGCCCGCTCACAGAGTTCCTGCTCTTTCCTGGGTGATTACAGGCCGCACCTCATCCAGTGTCTCACCCGCTCTGGGAGGTGGGAATTATCTACAGGTCGTGCAGGTGCACAGAGGATCTGGGAGGTTCAATGGCCTGTCAGAGGAGCCACAGCTAGTAACTGGCAGAGCCAGATGTGACGTTAGCCTGTCCAACTCCAAGCCCCATCTGTGTGCGTCTTACACTCTTCCCGCTGCGCGCTCTCAGTCTAAAAGGGACATCAGCTGCGCCTTGCTTCTGAGGGATCCCCCAGTGACTGGGAGTTCCCTGTCTCTAGTGGAATTTCATTGCCATTAAAGCTTTTTCTTTCTCCTTAAAATTTATGAAATCTATCCTGGCCCGTGTGGCTCAGTGGTTAGAGTGCCCGCCTGCGCACTAAAGGGTCGCAGGTTTGATTCAGGGTCAAGGGCACATACGTACCTTGGTTGCAGGCTCCATCCCCACCCCGCCCCGGGCACAGTGCAGGTGGCAACCAATCAATGTGTCTCTCTCCTGTGGATGTTTCTCTCTCTCTCTCTCTCCCCTCCCCCCTCCTCCCTTCCACTCTCTCTAAAAATCAATGGAAAAAATATCCTCGGGTAAGGTTTAAAAAAATTTTTTTGTGAAACCTGCCTTCGTGTGAAGATCTAATGATCATACCTGAAACCAAAGCCCCGTGTCAGAGTAAGAAACACTCTCAGGGACACTATTAATTTTCATGTACATCAGTTGGACTTTCACCACAGCCCTGTGCCCTGCGCGTTACCACCACCACTTGGCAGACGTGGAAACAGGCCTGGTCAAGCGACTACCTGACAAGTTCGATGCGCAGGCTCCCCTGAAGTCCAAAGTCAAACTCAAACTGGGGATGGTGAGATAAGAGGGAAAGAGGGTTAGAGGTGAGTCAGACAGTCTTTTTCCATTTCTTGACCTTAGAAAACATCTTCCTCACCCGCTCCACTCCAGGGCCCAGGCCTCAGCGACACACCTTCCTTTCACCCTCCCGTGCTGAGCCTTAAAACCTGATTTGCTAACCACGTAAAGTAGAAGATTAGCAGCAGGTCATGGTAAAAGGTAATTCGTCAAAACAGTAACAGTAGCTTTGGTCATTGCAAAGGGGGTAGGTATCCTCTCTCGGTCTTCTTTGCACTTTCCTGTGGGCAGAGCAGCCCCTAACTAAGAGACTCCCAAGTCCTCGGTCCAGAAGTAAAGCTCAGTACCTACAGTGGGTGACAGGGCTTAGGGACAAGCCCAGGTTTCCTTCTAGACTAAGCTGGATCCCAGGGCTTGAGTCAGGAGGCACCTAGGTAGAGCCAGAGACATTAGGACCCTCTCAGATCCCTGAGCACAGTCAACTCCAGGGAGCAGAGGTTGAGGCCTCACTCAGCTCTTGAGTCAACCTGAATGACAATTCCCCAGGATAACAGCGGGCTGGAAAAGGCTAGTGTCTAAAAACCATCCTAGTGCCTGATCCCATCCTAGGATGTTTGCCCTCGGTCCCCAGGACAGCAGGAACCTAGCAGAGAAGCCCAGGTCTGGGCTAAGAGCTCGGGTCTGGACTTCCAGGTACCCAGCTGAGCAGCAGCCTCTCCATCCCCATGGAGAGTCCAGGGCCAGTGGCACCGAATCCTGCAAAAGAGACGACTTGTGGAGAGTATCGGGGAGGGCTGAGTGCCTCCCAGGGGGAGCAGAACACCCCATGATTATTTCATACAGGGCTGCTTCAGGGTCTGCTCACAGCCTAAAACCAAGAGGTTACACTTCAAGGAGTGGTCACTGGGTGTCACCACTGCTGCTTAAACAAGTGCCGACGCGGCTTAGCCAACAGGAAAGGGCGCTGGAGAGAGGAAATCCCTGCTCCTGGCCTCTTCTGACTCCTGTGAACATCACGAGGCGCAGGGTGCACCGTGGAGTCGACCCCCTCTCCTTCCTGGCTCACTCAGCAGAACTCAAACTCCGCTTTCCCCACAGTGGAGTCGTGCGGCCAGAGGAGGTCACACAGCAAAACTGGCTGTGCTTTCGACTCATAATCGCAGGCCTTACACAGGCGCTCGTTCCTGGCAACCAATCTGTCCCTAAGTATCCAAGTCTTACTCTATTATCCCTTAGAAGACAACTTTGTATCTTATCTTCAAACCTCCCAGGCCCCTTCTCCACTTGCATGTGAAACTTTTGTTTCATTCGAAAAGAAATAGAAAAAAAATTAAGTACTAACCCTCCTCTTTCCATTACCATGTCTCACCCGGGTTTACACATACCCTCTTTCACATCTACTCTGAATCCCATCCCCCTTCACATTCTCAAGGTCTTGGATTTTTCTTTTTTCTTTTTTTTGGCTTTTTTTACCCTCTTCTGAAGTAACATCTCTGTCTTGGAAAATTTCCATCAGCAAACAATTAAGCTCTAACACCTCTCATCTTAAACATCTATCTCTTTATACTAAATGATTCTCTGGCTACTGGCCTGCGTCTCTGTTCTCTTTCAGAGCTAAATTGCTCCTTCAACACCATCAAAAAAGCTGTCTCCACTAATTACTTCCCATTTACTCTGCAACCGGCTCAGATCTAGCTGATCCCCACCCACCCTGCTCCAGTGAGTAGACTTCTCAAGGTCACTGCGATCTCCGTGTCACCAAAGGCAACGGGCATAACATCTCCTTGTAACGCTCTCCCCGGGGCTGTGCGCAGCAGACCGACCACTGTCTCCCCTCTTGGCTTCCACGGAACCACCCCCTCCTGATTTCTCAGATTTCTCCTCCTTAGTTTCCTTTGTCAGTTCTCTACTATTGGCTTCTAAATATGAAAATGTCTTTGGTGTTGGCTTTGGATCAACTTCTGTTCCTTTTTACCCCAGCTTCCTAGGGAAATTGCACCCGTTCCTGCTGGTTTATGTATCACCTTTCTATGCTGATGGCACCAAGTTTGTGTCGTTGGTCCAGTCCCATCTATTTGACATCTCCATTTGCATGTTTAACCTGGCCAGCCCTGGCCAGTGTGGCTCAGTTGGTTGGGCATCTGCCCATGTACCGAGGGGTTGCCGGTTGCCAGTTTGATTCCCAGTCAGGGCACAGGCCAGGGTTGCAGGCTCGATCCCCGATCCCCGGTACAGGGCTGATCGATGTTTCGCTTTCACATCGATGTTTCTCTCTCTCCCTCCCCCTTCCTCTCTAAAAATCAATTTTTAAACACCTTTTTTAAAAAAGAAACTTAACATGTCCACAATGGAATTCTCTCCCAAAACACCTGCCCGCCCGTTAGTCTTCTCTATCTCTGGAACCGACACTAGTGTTTATCACCCGGCTTAAGCCCCAAACCTAGGAATCATCACTTTATCCTTCACTGCACATGTCCATTCCATTAGCAAATCCCTTTGGATTCTATCTGCAACTCATTTCAAATCTCTTCACTTCTTTCCATCTTGACTGCTACCCACACTCACTCGGGCCTCGATCATCTCTCTACTAAACTCATGCAAAACATTTCTAACTAATCGTCCCATTTCCACTCTCCCTTCAATCTATTCTTGGCATTAGCCACAGTAATGAAAATGCTCTTTATTTTCATCTGGGCATATACATAAAACTTTGAGGTGTGCTTCAGATTTGTACACTTTACTATAGGTTATACCTCAACTAAAACAAAAGCCACAACTAAAACTGCGCGGCCAGTGTGGCTCAGTGCCAGCGTGGCTCAGTGGCTGAGCATCTTCCCAAGCACCAAGAGGTGGCTGGTTCGTTTCCCCATCAGGGCACATGCCCGGGGGTTGCAGGCTTGACCCCCAGTAGGGGGCATGTAGGAGGCAGCTGACTGATGTTTCTCATTGATGTTTCTATCTCTCTCTCTCTCTCCCTCTCCCTTCCTCTCTCTCTAAAAACAAATCAATAACAACTTTTTTTTTTTCAAAAACAACTAAAACAAGATGTCAATTCTCTGGTTAAAATCCTTCAGTGGCTTCACGCTGTCCTTGGGATTGACACCAAACCCAGCCTTTTCCTCCAAGCTCGTCTTCTACCATACTTCTCCCTCGCTTGGTAGACCAAGCTGCCTTGACCCTTACCTAGTTTCTCTAACAAGCTCAAAGCTCTCCAGCCTGCCTCAGGACCTTTGCTCAGGCTGCTGTTCCCTTAGCCCGGAATCTTTCCTCACGCTTAGCACCTTCCCTTCCTTCATGTCACCTACCCAGGCTTTCCCAGATCCCCACATCTAAATTATATCAGCCTGTCTATTCTTTCTGCTCCTGTTGTATTTTTATAATACTATTATAACTGTTTTCTGGGGTTTTTCCCCAAAGTTGGGAACAGCATATACATTTGACAGACACTTATTACATACATGTCTCATATTAAGGGCTACACAGATCTTAGAGTCAAAGAGCAAATAGAACCCTTTGCACTTTATTTTTTAGTTCCCATAAATCAAGGTAGGGGTGCTTAAATTTTTTAAAAAATCATCAGTTTATTCCAGTTCAGCAGCCTCTACCCCTGGGCTGGAGCGGGGAGAGAGTTGGCGAGTATACAGTGTTATAGGTTCAAATGTATCCTCCGAAAAGACGATAGGTAAGCTCAAAATAGGGAAGAAGGATGCCTGAGGAAATATTAAAAGCTAGAGACAACAAGAATAAGAGAAAATGCCTTTCCTTTATTTTTATTTTATTTTTTTCACAAATTAATTCAGAGGCTAAAACTACAGGACCCAGGGTCCAGGAGTGTAGCAGCAAGACTCCTGTTGCGGCAGGTACCTCCTAGATATCGCGTCTTCCAACACAGCTCACTGACACCACGGGTTTGTTTTGACAAGTGGATCATTCGACAACAGGGCCATTCAGAACCACTTCATTTACTCAAAAGCTCTTCCGAGAGGATCTCTGCTTGGCTGCCTCAAGGGCCTCTCTGCTGGTGGCTGTAGGAGGACAGGCCCACCGCCTCCTGGCCAGCCCGTTCCGGTCGCCAAGCCTCCAGATAGCCCAGCGCACCTAAGACGCGGGAGCACCCACTGAAGTTGGGGTGGGTCCGGGGGAGAAACGGCCCAAGGGTGAGACAGAGGAGCGGAGGCTTCCCATAGTGAGCAATGTTCAATCTATCCCAGCCCCCGGGGCTTCCCAGGACTCGGGCCTTATGTGGAACCACAGGAACGACCCAGAGGGACAATGGTAGGAATGTGGTGAAAGAATCAGGTGAGTGCTGCTCAGTGGTTAGAGCATCGGCCCGCCAACGGGGGGTCGGGGCTCCGATTCCCCGTCAAGGGCACATGCCCCGGGCTGTGGGCGCGATCCCTGGACAGGGCCGAGCAGCAGGCAGCCGATGGACGGATGGTGTACTCACATTGACGTTTCTCTCTTTCTGTCCCTCTCTCTGCCTCTCTTTCTAAAAATATCAATGAATTATTTTTTTAAAAAAAAAGATTGGAAGACTGCTTATCAGTCCAAGCGCTCCTACAGAGGGCCCTTCCAGCCGAATGCGGACTCTCCAGCAGTGGTTCTCAGCCGGAGGCGATTTGGGCCTCCAGGGGATATTGGGCAATGTCTATGGACATTTATGGTTGTCACAACTGGGAGGGAGGGTGCTACTGGCATTTAGTGGGTAGAGGCCTGGGAAGCTGAGCAACATCCCATAATGTACAGGATAGTCCCCCCTACCCCCCCCCCACTGCCCCCCCCCGCAGAATTACCCAGCCCCAAATGTCAATAGTGCTGTGTTGAGAAACCCTGCCCTATATGATGCACCTTCTCGCCCCCATCTTTCCTCAATCCCACTTCCCCCTTCTCCCAGGATAAGCAACAGAGTCCAAAGGATCCTACGGAATACGGGGGGCTCTGGGACAGTCACACACATGAACACTCGGCCTTGCTTCCCTGCCATGCAGAAGTAGAATCTCAAACCGGGCCTTAGCACACCTTTCATAGAATGCCTTTCTCTCTTCCCCGCAGCTTCATTAGGAGGGGAAGGCGTCTTTCCCCAGTTTTGTTTCCTACAACTTGTCTGCTATGGGGGGAGGGTGGGGGGCAGGGAGAAGAAGGGTGTCTTCCCGCTTTCGATACCTTCTAAGTACAGGGCACCGTGGAATGAAAACCTGATCTAGGCAACTCTTCAGAGTGTAGGACAGACGGGGTGGTGAATGCCCCCCTACAAGGAAAGAGGAGGGCACTTAAGAATCAATTTACAGATTGCCTGTCAACAGATACAAGAAAGGGAGACGCTGAGAGCTCAGGTGTTCAGAGGTGCTGCCAACAGAAAGGAAGCCAAGGGGAGACGACAGCAGCCGGCGGCAGATCCAGTTAACAGAAGCCCTTCGCACGCCGCTCCTCAGGAACCGGGTGCGGGAAGGGCTCCCGGGGCAGAGTAAGCGGGAGTCAAGGACACAGCCAGGGCCACGAACACAATGCCTGACTTGGCCATTCGAAAGTTCCACAAAGAGAGTCCCAGCTCATTTGCTTTAGGATTTTCCCCACGTGACCAAAAGAGGCCTCCTTTTTCCTTCTGGGTCTTCCCAAAGTCGGAGCTGGCCCCCTCGGCCTTCTTTCCAGCTGGAATATGGGCTAACTTTCTTGGGGAATCTTGGGTCACAGGAGCAAAGGAAGAGCACGGGGAGGCATAATCCTCACGCGTCTAGCTCAGAGCACTGGCTGTAGGCACGTGGATGCTCCGAAGAGGTTTCCTAGGGAGAGCTGGAAAGCACTCTTTCCTAATAAAACGCGGGGCGATAGCGCCTGCAAGAGAGGAATGCTCTCAGAGTCCTTCAGGGGTATTGGGTGTAGGGTCCAACGCAGGCTCGCGTTACATTCCTGCAAGGAGGAGCATGAGGCGGGAAACTCAAAATCTTCAGCTTTCTTCTGCTGAAAGAGTGAGCGGCCACTTTGGTGGAAGGGCCATCGCTTCCCAGGCAACACTCATCTCAGCAGTTACTCTTTTTAGGGTGTCTAACTCCAGGTGTTCTTATTACAGTGGTTCTTAGCCACAAAGAATTCAGAAGGACCGGCAGTGCAATCCTGGAGGCTGCATTTTTCTAAAAGCATCCCAGGTGAATCCATGACCAGCCAGATTTGGGGTTCACTGGTCTGCAAAACCTTCCCAAAGCAGCTGCCCAAGATTTGGGCTTGGGGTGGTAGGTACAGCTCTTGACACATTTTATGCATTGTGCCCTATGTGTTTGTAATTGCATTGGGAGAGAAATGTATGTATCTCCTGAAAGGCAAGCAGATACCCGGTGATGCAATAGCCAACGGGAACTCGGGTGACAGAGCACGGATAGGAAAGCCAGGAAGTCATCGTACCTTCTGGAATGAACATTGAGCAACTGTAGATAGAGAGGCCGCGAACTCCCTATAATTACTCTATCAGCTCAGCCTCAAGGAAGTGGCCAGTCTGACACGGACCAACAGATAAGAGGACACCAGAGAACCAGAGTGTCAAAGAAGAAAGGAACCAGACCGGAACAGACGCCATGCCCTCCCCCATCTCACTATGAGCCCACCATAGCCCGGTGGGGCAGGGGACTGGTGGGTCATGGGATTGCTGTCAGCGCTGACTGAGCTCTAACTATGTCCCAGACCCCATGCGGAGTGCTTAACATACTTCACCTCATTTAATTATCAAAGCAACATCATGACGGAGGATATCAGTAATACTCTCACTTTACAGAAGCGGAAACTGAGTCTCAGAGGGCTTAAGTGACTTGCCCGGGCCACATACAGTGCATACGGGTCAGAACCGGCTCCTGAACCTTTGCCTCCAACCCCACGCTCTACCACGTCCCGAACCCGAACACCAGCGCCCAGCCATCCTATAGATACACACGTGTTCTCTACATAGTTGCTACATGTATTTACTCATTGATGGGGAACTTTGGATGTAACTTTTCCATAGCATAGGCTCAATTCTTGTGAATTAAGCTTTTGATAACAACAGCAGAAGCTACACTGAACACTTCTATGAACGAAAAAGTGCTCCCCCTTACCTGGTTGTCAAAGCCACGTTCCACCCACCACCCCACTCCTACTCTTGTTTCGCCAGCTCCATCTCTTATTATTTCTCTACTGAGAAATGGAATATATGCACAGAGCATACGATGAAGTGAACTGGAGGTTTTCATGCCAAGAAATAAATACAAACTGGCAGGTCTTCAAGGCTCTGTGAGACGGCGCACTTCACTGGACTGGGGCCACGGGAAGGGTCAGGCCAGGAGGGAACTGATGCTGGAGAGCATTGGAGAGTGTAGCACAGAAGGCCTGGCTGGGTGGCGTTCATTCAGTCAAAAATATTCAGTAAGTTTTGATCCCCTGCTAAGTGCAAAGCCCATGGCTATGCATAGAAGTGGTAATAAATTCCCAATAGGACTCACAAGTCACACAGAGGAAAATCACAGGGTGATCAGAATTAGATATTAGATATTAGAAATCTTAGTCTGCTAAAAAGGATTTGCAATAAATTATCACCTGCTAATCATTTCCCTGTCCTGGAGACAAAGGAAGCAATGTCGCCTACAGCAATGCTAGTGTGTATTTACTGAGTGCTTACTACCTGCCTTGAATTATATGAAGCACTTTATAGTCATCATATCATGGTTTTAATACTCAGGGATGGCTTTTATTTTATCTTTTATAAAGGTAGGGAGCCCTAGCCAGTTTTTCTTAGTGGCTAGAGCATTGGCCCATGGGCTGAAGGGTTCTGGTTCAATTCCGGCCAAGGGCACATACCTCGGTTACAGGCTCGATTCCCGGATCCCCCACCCAGGTTGGGGTGTGTGGGGGAGGCAACCAATCGATGTATCTCTCTCACATCAATGTTTTTCTCTCTCTCTCAGAAAAAGCAATGGAAAAAAATATCCTCTGGTGAGGATTTAAAAATAATAATAATAAAATAAAGAGACGGAAGCTGAGGCTTATTACACAGATGAACAAATTTGTCACACAAGTAGTATGTTGCAGAGCTAGGAATTAAACTCCGGTGTGTCTGATACCAAAATTCCCACCGATATATCTCCAAGTTAGGCCTCCTGCCCACCTACAGCAGAATCTTCTGGGCTACTTATTAAAACGAAGATTCCCCAAGCCCCATCCTAAGCCTCTGGTACAGGTACCTAAAGTTTGGATGCCACTGGACCACCACTGCCCCCCAAGTGTGGGAAAATGCTACTCTGAACGGAATCCTATACAGAAGAGCTCATTAGAGACTTTGAAAGCATGGGAACACCAGGAGAAAGTGACTGTGACACGGCTGAGAGATAAGCACAGTCAGACACAGACCTAAGACGTGGAGAAGGCAGAGTTTAAAGAGATCAGAGAAAAGCGGGCAGGGTTCTGTGAACAGCAACTCTAAAAGGCAGGTCAACTCAAGAAAAGCAGGACGCTCCTCCTTAACTGGCAATGCCCTTGGCTTCCCTCCTGGAGTACAGTTCACTTGAACCTGCTCCTATCTTGGCGGAATATCAGACCCAAAGTCCACACCAAGCTCGTAAAGAGGGGTAATGAGTGACAAGAGCAGAACATGGGACAGTTGGGAGCTGGCTGGCATACAGGGGATTGCCGTGAGTCTGGGTAGTGATTCAGGAGCAAATCTGAGTGAAAGGATGTTGGAATCTGCTTTATGCAGAGACACCTGCAGGGGATGGGGGTGGCCTAATAAGGTCAAACGGCCCAGGCCGGTCCAGGCATCCTGGTGCATTGCAGAGGGGACTCGGGTCTTGGGTGGGATATTGGATTACATGGCCTCTGAGGTCTCCTAGAGTCTGCGATTCTACTTTTAAATTGTTGAAACGTTTCCCGTGTATCATTTCTTTAGGGTTAGGTTGTCATGGAAAGTGGTTCACCGTTTTGGATAAAAATACTGCTCATATTATTTCTGTCTCTCGATAGTCTGAAGAATGAATCCAGTTGATTGGAAAAAGTCAGAGGGTCACACTGTGCATTTTAATGTCACCTTATTTCATGATCTTCACTCCAGGAGACGGGTGCTGCCCACCAGCCGAGAAACTCTGGGTGACTGGCAGGAGGAGAGGGGATGCGGAGGCAGATTAGAAGCTGTCACCTTGGGCAGATGTCACGTTCTTCCTGGAATGTCAGCTCTGTAGATACTAACCCTGTATTCATGGTGGATGGTATTAGTACTAACTACTTGCTGCTTTGTCAGGCAAAGGGTAGAAAGGAACTGACATTTTCTAAACCCCAGAAATATCTTCTTCAACCTTTACTCCAAGCTTTAAGAAAAGAGGCACAGGGGAAAGGAGGGTATCAGCGCCCCACTTAGGAATGGGGTAGAGAAGTCCTGGGGTTACCCAGAGAAGATCTAGGGTGCTGTCCTCCCTACTTCTCTTTACAACCCCCCCCCCCACACACACACACACACATTGTCTCACAAATAGATGTCCATGCTGGGTGGTGGAAACTACCCGCTACCCAAGTCAGAAGTTTTAAGTTCTGGTCTCAGGTCTACCAGGGCTTCACTCTGACCTAGTCAATCAGCTGCTCTTCCTGGGTCTCAGTTTCCCCATCTGTAAACCAAGGACACAAAACTCCTTTTTTTTTAAAATATATCTTTATTGACTTCAGAGAAAGGAAGGGAGAGGGAGAGAGAGAGAGAGAAACATCAATAATGAGAGAGTCATTGATCGGCTGCCTCCTGCAGGCCCCCGACTGGGGATCGAGCCCACAGCCCGGGCATGTGCCCTGATGGGAATTGATCCGCGACCTCCTGGATCCTAGGTCGATGCTCAGCCACTGAGCCACGCCCAACTGGGCCACAGAGCTCCTTTGAACATAAACAAAATACAGAGAATGTTGGGAGATGCCTCCTGAAGGGGGGAGGAGATGGAGGAGGAAGGAGAAAAGGGGGGCCACCACTGCCAGGCTCTTGGGGCAGCAGGTGGACAGCAACCTACTGTCAGGCTCCTTAGAATCTTGCTACTCAAAGTGTGGTCTGCAAACCAGCAGCAGTACTCAGGAATCTTGTCAACATGCAGATTTTGATTCACTAGGCCTGGGGCAGGGCCTGAGACTGTATTTCTAACACATTTCCAAGTGATTCTCATAGACTTTAAAGTGGGAGATGTCCCGCCTTCAGGCATCATCAATCCATGACTCAGCTGTGGATGTGCCTTGTTTTCCATTTCAGGGGCTCCTACCACACTCCCGTATTTTCTAGCTCTAGAACTACTTCTAATGACGAGAATAATTTAAGATAGAGTGGTTTTCAGGCTTCGGTCTTAGAGAAATGTCCCATACTCCTTGAAATATAATACTGCATCTACACACACCCATGTACTAATAAATTAACCCAGTAACTAATTCACCTGTTCTACTGAAGAAATACCTAAGGGGCACCAGGCACCACCGCTTGAGGGCTGGAAATAAAAGGATGAATAGGGTATGGGCCCCAGTCGCGGAGAGTTTAGGGACACACCTAGAAGCCAACTCCAACTCAGAGTGATAAGTACTTGTGTAATTAGCAGAGAGGATACATTCCAGTGACAAGTCTATAGTCAGAAACTATGTCGCCACAGGCAGGAACAATTCTGGAGGCATTCCAGGCTGTGTCTGCCTCTGCCATCCGATTCTGTCTTTCCTGTGGCCTTTAATGGGTGGCTTCTCTGCCCACAGAGGAGGAAGAGTGCTCTTGGGACGGTCCCTGTCTGGTGATTCACAGGACACGGAGTGATGACGTGTTTAAATTCTTCTCCATTCCCCCGTGATGAGGAGCTGAAGCGTGGCCCTTCCCTTAGCCCAGGGGTCCTTAACTTGGGATCTGTGGACAGGTTATTTGGGGGGGGGGGCGGTTTGCGGCAGGAGTCCACGTGCAAACTGTTTTGTGGGTGTGCTTAATACATTTGTCTTGGGGGAGAAAGTCCACACGTTATCATCAAAGGATGGTGAAACCTAAAAGTTGACAACCAGGGCTTGTTACTTGTCCACCTGCTGCCCCGAGACCCTGGCAGTGGCAGACCCTTCCTTCTCTCCTTCCTCCTCTGTCTCCTACCCCTCTTCGGCTGGCATCTCCGTTTGATTATATTAAAAGCTCTGCCTGCAAGTATCAGTTATTCCAAAGAGCTAAGGAAAGATCCTTGTCCTCAGCTCAACACTGTCACAGGTAAGCACAGCTGGGCCACGGGGACAGAAATCCCTGGAACCCAGAACCAGGTCTTTAGTAATTGGCTGGCTGATCCTGTCTTTAATAACCAGAGGTGAGACGATGAAATATTTAAGTCACTTCCTGGGCTTTCAGGGTGGTTAACGATCGTGATGTCTGCTCTGAAAACTCCCTTTCCTTTGTCCTGTGAGATGTCTACACTGTGAAAGGCAAGGGGGGGGGGGGCCAATACGTTGACAACAGAGAGGCTGCAGTTGGGTCTGTTTGTATTTTAAAAATTTAGGCTTCCAAAACCATAGAGAACATATCTTTGATGAATCATTCTTAGTTCAAATCCAGCCATAGACATGAAAGGGGAGAAAGCATGTTTTGAGTAACATCTAAGGCAGAGGGCTCCAGATCACTGCTTTACGGTGATGAGTGCATCATGAAGCTCTTTTGCAACATAAATTTGCCTTTCCACTTCTGCTCTGGAATAACCGGAGCTTACTGCCCGTCCTGGCCTTCCCGCCTGCGTCTGGCAGGCCCCACGCTGAAGTGAGCTGTCTTCCTGGATGCAAAGCACCTGGTAAAGCGAGGGAGGGTGGGGCAGCCCGGAGCATCCCGGGAAAGTAGAACAGGGGCAAACATTTGCTGGGGAAGATTCAGAGGTGATTTTCATGGATGACCCAGAGCAGCTCCTCTGCAGCAGCTGTCAACTGCACAGGGCTTACTAAACATAGCTTCTGTCCAGGGTGAACACAGAGTGCGCGGGCCTGGCCCCAGGGAAGAAAGGAGCACAGCCCCGAGACCCGCTTCCAGGGGCAGGAGACAAGAATGAGATAAATGCTGCACAAAGACTGGTTTCAATGCAGAAAAATCAACCACGGGGATGGATTTACAACCTCGCGTGACATGAGCCATAGATTCAGAGACCATTCCATATTCCTGTACCAAGCGAGCCTTTATTAAGAGCTTCGCGCACTAGGCACTGTGCTGCTAGGTACCAGAGTTACAGCCAAGAACAGAACAGACACAGCGCCAGCCCTCATGGCCCGCACAGTCTAGTGAGGGATGGGCAAAGGCTCAAGCGTTCATTGATGTAACAGGAATGGCATTTCCAGGGTGCTATGGGGCACAGAGGTGCTAAGCACTTTAGAGGGTATCTCCTAAGAACACAGACATTCTCTTATAGAACCACATCACAATGATCACATTCAGGAAAACTAGCAGCGACGCTAACTATGCCACTATCTAATACATGGTCTGTATTCAAATTTCACCAATTGTCCCAATAATGTCCTTTACATTTTCCTAGCTGGAGATCCAGTCCAGGTCACACATTGCCTTTAGCTGTGGTGTCTTTGGGGGGTCCTTTAACCTGGACCAGTGCCTCAGCCTTTTTTTGTCTTTCATGCCATCGATATTGTTGAAGATTGCAGATCAGTTGTTCTGTAGAATGTCCCCTAATGTGGGTTTACTTGGTGTTTTTTCAAGATTAGAGTCAGTTGATGCATTTCTATCAGGTGAGTGATGATATGTCTTTTTCAGGAGATCACATCACTCATGAGATCAGTGCATCTCCTTACGGGTGATGTTAACTTTTATTTTGGTTTTTGGTATATTTTCAACTGTAACACAAACATATATATCGAAATATGTTTATATTCAAACTTTGCCATAAAGGAGATTAATGAGCTCACCTGCTCGACATCACCTGGTAGCTGTGTTTTGGCCTTTAAAAAGGCTGAATGTTGCCCACCCAGGCCTGGCTCAGCAGCTGAGCATCGACCTAGGAGCCAGAAGATCGCAGTTCGATTCCCGGTCAGGGCACATACCTGGGGTGGGGGCTCAATCCCCAGTCAGGGGCCTGCAGGAGGCAGCCGATCAATGAGGACTCTCTCATCATTGATGTTTCTCTCTCTCTCCCTCTCCCTTTCCTCTCTCTGAAATCAATAAAGATATATATTTTAACAAAATAAAAAGGCTGGATGTAAAATTGTAGGAGTAACAAATTACTGCTTACCCATGTAAATCAGAATTTTCTTGATATTGTATAACCAAAACAACATGCAAAAGAAAACTGGAATCCTAAGGCTGATGTAAGGCGACAGTGAGCCCTGTTGGACAGATTTGGGTTCATCATAAGAGCCTCATTTGTCTCAATGCCTGATCATATACTCATTTGGGCTTATAAAATACCCTTTGCATACGTCCTGTATATGTTATATAGGTTGGGCTCCTGCATGAGATATTAATTGAAACAAGAGTTCCCTTGCTTTGGCCATTTGAAACCATAGCTGTATAACACTATAAATCATATCCACTGTACAATCTCTATGGTTCTAGCAACCCAGGGCTCAGAAAATACACATACACCCATTTGCTAATGGTTTTTTGAGTTTGGTCCCTGGTTGCTCCAAACAGTACAACATTTGAGATTCCTTGCTTTTCTTTTTGAAATTCAGTCCTACTTATGTTCAAACATACCAACACAAACATTTTATGACTACCATACCCTACACAATCCCCTGTGTAGCCACTGACTGACCCATACCAATGACCCAAGTAAAGGACAGTCCTACCTTGGACAGTGTGTAGCCCAGAGGTCTTATTGCACAAATGAGGACGCTGAGATCCAGAGAGGTGTCTTCTGAAGAAAGCAAGCTGCTGATGGGCGTCCGGCCGCGGCTCTGCCTGGGCAAGGCCGTGGGCAGCTTTCTGATGGCAGAGGTGCTCTGGCAGGAGGTGGCCAGGCTGCTTTCCTTCCCCTCTCTTGGCCGGGGTGGGTGGCTGGCAGCTGAAGCAGGCCTTGGGCAGGGTCCTTCAGGTTACCCATCTCAAATTCACCCATAGAGTTGGAGTCCTTCCAGGTCTTTGGGGGCTTCTAGATTTCCCCTTAGATTTTGGAACAGAAGATGGTCCTCGCGGAAACACCTGCAGAAGAGGAGCTGCCTTCGAAAGCCGCTTATAATGCATCTTCATCGGGAAGCGCAGTCTAAGTTCCAAAAGACATTTCCAAGCTCCACCAATGGATCTATAAACTGGGGCCCACTGAAACCTATCCCATTCCATGGCACCCCTGTGGACTTCATGCCCACACGTGCAAGGCAGTCCCCTAGCCACCCGGTGGGTGCCAAGGGGGATATCGGGAAGTTCAGGGCATGGCCCCGTTCTCAGGAAGCCTACAATAATCTCAGGGGGATGAGCCATACATATATTAAAAATATTTAAGGACACGTTTGAGGATATGCTCAGGTGAGTGGCAGAAAAACAAGACTCTGGAACCCTGGCAAAGGAAAGCAGCCGGCCCGCTATGTGGCTAAGCGCTGGGGCCCCTAAGTCAAGCGACCTGGACGGACAGGCAGCTTCCTCTGCCGTTTCCTAGCCAGGTGGCGAGTCACTGAGGTTCCCCAAGGCGCTGGGAGCGCTGGTCCCTTCTATTGTCACCCACACGTTAGCCATCGCTCTCGCCGTCTGGGCGTGAAACACCGCTTCAGGGACGGAGGGGATGAGAGCAGAGGAGCAGACGTGGGCTTGGGCGGGGGGCGGGACCCTAAAGTCCCCCTGGCGGAGAGCCGGGCGAGGGGCTCGGGGACTCCGCGCGCTCCCCGGCGGCGGCGGGAGGCGGAGGCGCTGGAGCCGGGTCCCGCCCCGCGCTCCGCCCCCGCGAGGCCCCGCGCCGTCCCCAGGGGGCGCTGCCGCCCGCCGGGTCCCGCGCACCCCCGCGCCCGCCCCGCGCGAGCGCGCCGCCCAGGTGAGGGGGCGAAGGCCGGCGGCGCCGCGGGGCGGGGCGGGGCGGAGCCCGGGAGCCGGGGCGGGCCGGGCCGGGGCGGGGCGGGGCGGCGCGGGGAGGGAGGGACGGAGGGAGGGAGGGAGGCCGCGGGGCCGCGGCCAGAGCCAGGCCAGAGGCGGGACCAGCCGCCGCCGTCTCCGTCCCGGCGTCCCGTCCCCCACAGCGCCAGGCAGCCGCCGCCTCTGCCGCGGGAGAAGCGGAAGCCGCCGGTTGCGCCGCGCGGACCGAGCGCGCGCCGAGCAGCAGCCGGGCGGCCTCTGTCCGGCCCGCACCCCTCCGAGCGCAGCGCGGCGCCCCTCTCCCCCGGAGCCCCCGGCCCCGCGGCCCCGCCCCGGCCCCGCCCGAGCTCGCCGCGCACCCCGCGCCGCCTCCCGCGGCCCCAGCGCGCCCCCACCTGAGCCCGTCGGCGCCCACCTGAGCGCGCGCCGGCGCCATGGCGGAGCAGGAGAGCCTGGAGTTCGGCAAGGCGGACTTCGTGCTGATGGACACCGTCTCCATGCCCGAGTTCATGGCCAACCTCCGGCTCAGGTGAGGGCGGAGCGGCGGGCGCGGGGCGCGAGCCTGCGCTGTCCCGGGAGGGGGCGCTCCTGCCGTGCGGCCGGTGCGGGGTGCGGGGCGCGCCGCGCGCGAGGGATGGAGCGCCGCCCGAGTCGGGGTGTCCGGGGCTCCTCGCCGGGAGGGGACGCCCGGGGCGCGGCCGCGCTGGCGTGTAGGGGGCTGCGCCTCCCTGGGAGGGGGTGTCCCCGGGCGCCGTCGGGGCGCGGGGGGTGGGGGGTGGGGGGGTCAGGGGGGTGCGGAGCTGGAGGCAGCCCTTGGGGCCGAGCCGGCTGGTGCGCTGCCCCAGGTGAGCGATGTGGGCGGGCCCGGTGACCTCATGGAAACAGCCGTCCAGGAGAAGAGCTTTGGGAGAGTCCGGGCCGCCCCGAAGTCCTGGGAAGACTCGAGGGCTGTTGGGAGGGAGGGACTAGGGGCGCATCCCGCCTTCGCACTTGCTGCTGTTGTGTGTTTTGTTTTGTTTTTTCTCTTTTTATTCCCCGCCCCGTCCCCTCCCCTGGCCTGGTTCCATCACGTCGCTCGGGATGCTCTGGAGTGAGCCCTGAGCTGTCTGTTCCAGGACACAGGCTATTTTTTAGTTACTCTCTACACGTAATTAGACACGTTTCCAGACATGGAAGAGACTGCTCGGCTTGCCAGTGCCAAGATAAACTGTCTGAATTTGACAAGGCATTCATGGTTTCCGTCTTTCCAAGGAGTCGTGGATGGAGCCCTTGTGTTATTGACATCCTTGCAGACGCAGGGGCAGCTCAGCACCCCCAGATGCGCTCCCAAGGACGAATTTATTTTAGAAAGTCTTCTACATGTGATTATTTCTCTTTTGATAGAGCAATATGTGAGCAGAACTTTAGTGTTTTTGTGTTGCTTTTTTTAAAAAAAAAAACAAAAACCCAACACACATTACAGTAAATAGAATTTCCAAGTAACTGAGCTTCGGTCTGTGTTTCCTGGAAGTTCCAGCGCCATTTCTGGTAAGGTTTAAAGCTAAATATCACACCATAAGCTTTATGAAGTGCAATCATAATTTAGGCTTGGGTGCTTAACTAACCCCACTTCTCAGTATTAATTATCCCTGCCAGCCTCGATTTAAATTTTAAAAAAACATTTTAATCTTTTAATTGCCAACTCCGTAGAGTCTTCATCTGCTCTTGGCCAGATGTCCCTGTGTCCCAGAGGATGGAGCAGGGGCCCAGGCCTATTTTCTACACCTGCCTGTTAACAAACACACCTCAGGCAGCATGTGTGAGTTTCCTCATGTGTAAAATAAGAAGGATCTTCAGGATTTTCCAGTGTTTATCTTCCCTTTTGCCTTCATGTGTCATCGGTGGCAGTTTCTAAGTGTGAGGTTTGAATCTTAAGAAAGATTTTCAGTGTGAGCCAAACTTAACTCCTAGGTGCACAGAAGAGAACTTTGCAATTTAATTCTACACTGTACTAAGGGGCTCTGCAAGGTAGGGTGGAAGGATCCAAAGAACTGTGAGGCGTGTCCCTTACCTCTCAAAGAGGGGTCATGTCAGTAAAGACGGGGAGAAAGGCGAAACTTTCTCTCGATTTAAATAATTGGTGAAGAAAACAATAGAAGCGTTAATCAAGCCTTATAGAGCTTAGGTGATTCTCTGCCAAGTAATCGTATAAGCTAATTGTTCTGGAAGTTCAAAGAGGGAGATGCTTTAGGCCGGCTTAGAACGCCATGTGGAGAGGAGAGAGGTGGAGTTGCGAAGGATGGGTAGGGTTTGTCCAGCTGGAGAACGTGCCAGGTGGGTAACGGGGCATGAGCAGAGGTGTGGGGGCACGGAAGCCCACTCTGGGTGATGGCAAATACATTATCTGGAGGGCAAGGAGTTGTGGGAGGAATGCCCAGCTCTCATTAGCACGACCTTGGCCAATGCCCAGGTTTCTAGGTCTGCCTTTGTGCCTGGTCACCAAATCAGTCGAGATTCTGGTGGTTCATCTCATGTGCCTCATCTGTGTACTCGACAACTCTTAGAACTGGCTGCAGTTCTCATGGTACAGATTCAGTGCTTGTTCATGATTTACTTGTAAGTTGGGAGTAGCTTGTTCCCAGTAGCTGTAAACAGGATCCCAGCAAAGGGTAGCTGCTCCCTTTTCCTCTCCAGCTGTAAACCCTGAAGACCCAGGTGGAAAGCATTCCTCTCTGTAGTCTTCTGAATTTCTTATCACCTCGATTACCCCTGGGCTCATGCTGTTGTGACCCTGGGTCACTTGTTTTACTTTGCAGAAAGTGACCAGAAACCCACTGTAGATTCAGGTGCTCTTATGTGATGTTGTGTAGTGTTTTCATGTCCTGGAACATGGGTGGTTGGGCCATACCGTGTGTATCTTTATGGTTGTATCTAGGTGAAATTTAAGTGTATTTCGTCTCCGAGTCCTAGGTGTGCCTGTGCCCGGTCCTTCCTGCCTTCCCCGAGCTGAGGCTTCTCCTCTTCACTGCACGTGGAATGTCCTGTCCTTTGCTCCCCACCTGGCTCCTCTGCAAGGCCCTGTTTTGCATTTATGGCCTGCGGCAGACCGACAGGCACGTAAGGCTGCAGTTGTTTCAGGGGTCTGTGTCATCCAAACCTGATGTCAATTTTTCTGACAGCTGCACCCAGCACACTGCTGAGCACGTAGTCCATTCCTACGACAACATTTTTTGTAGAGAGAAAAAACAGGAATGTTTCACTCCCCTTTTTGATGCTTTTATGACATTGTCCGTTGAGAATTATCTAATCTTGCTACTAGGCTGGCACTGTCTTTTCCTGTTGGAGCTAAAGTTTGGTTTTTAGACATCTGCCGTAATTGATGCAACTTTCCTGTTCATGTTGCTATTTTTAAAGACTGACGTAGGTGTGAGTCTGTGCACATGAGTCTGGATGAGGCAAGATGAAAGGTTTATGTGGATTAGTGCGAGTTAGTACCTATATCTGGGAAGGAGTTTCAGTTTTTATTTTTCACCCTATGCCCCAGACCGCTAGTATCTTGAGGGCTGCCGCCTTTCCCTCCTAGAAGTCTCTTGCTAGGGGAAATTTGTTCTGTTGGTTTTTACTTTGGGTGGAGGTGGAGGTGCTGGTGGTTTGGGGCGCCGTGGTAAGCTCCTCGCTCCATTTTCAAGGGTCTGTGCCCAGGAGTAAGATTCCTGCACAGGCCCCTCCTGCCTTCACGGTCGGGCCTGGCTCCTGCCAACAACCCTAATGACCACTTGAAGCCCCGACCAACTTCTGCTTTCCTCGTAGCCGCTTCCTTTTTGGACCTGGAGCCCCTTTGCTCGGGCCATTCCTGTCCTGGAGTTTCTCCAGCATTCACAGCAGCTTTGCACCCCCTTGAGTGCGAGTCCCGCCCGGGTGAGCCGCGTGGAACATGAGGTCCTCGCTGCGCTCCTCTCTCCTCACTGAGCCGTCCACGTGAAGGGAGGAATGCAGACTGCCGCCCTGGAGTGGACTCGAGCCCAGGACAGCATCCCCGAGAGTCGTGCTTTTCATTTCATAGGATGAAGAAATACACCTTAGGCTTCCAGGAGTCCGGTTTCCTAACTTTTTCTGTTTTAAGAATAAGGGATCGGCTCAGCCTTATACCTTGGCTCCTTGGAATTTTAATTTTTCCTCCCCTCACTTCCTACTGGCGTTTCTCTTCCATAGAAGCAGTCATTTAAAGCGCCGTGCTTGCCAAAGCTACAGGCAACTTCTCACTTTTAACCTGACACACTATGTCTTTTATACTTTTGCTTGGACCCCGTTTTCTCAGCCTTGGCACTGTTGACCTCTCGGGCTGGATAATGCTTTGCTGTGGGGGGCTGTCCTGTGCATTGTAGGGTGTTTAGCAGCATCCCTGGCCTCTAGCCCCCAGATGCCAGTGGCACCCCTCCCTTCCCATTTATAGAACCAGAATGTCCCCAGAGATCGCTAAATACCCCTGGGGGACGGGGGGGGGGGATTGTCCCCATTTGAGAACCACAGGCCTAGGCTGTTCTCACTCCCCTGGCATGCTCTCCCCTCGTCTCTACCCTCCCCGCCTGTCACATTCATTCATCCTCTGAGGCCAGTTCTGCGAAGTCTTTTCCCTAATCCTTCACATCAGGGTTCATTTTACTTCTCTGCTCCCAGGATATACCGACACTTGGTCATCCTGTTAGAGAATTTATCGTATGTTGTTATCTGCATGTCTGCCTCCCCCAGCAAGCTGTGAGATCTTCAGAGACAGAGCCTGTCCAGAGGTGGGTCCAGGTGTTGTGGTCCTTCGAAACTCATTCCAGTTGAGGAGGTGGGGAACCATCTTTAAGAAAAAAGAATGAAAATTACGAATGCAGCATCAGAAGGGGACAGGGCAGGCGAGTGGCTGTGATGCAGATGCGCCTCCGGTCCCTTTGTGTTTTCTGTCCTGCTGCAGAATCTGGCACCTGTGTGTGTTTTCACTACGTCTTAAAACGAGTTACCTGAGCGGTCAAATACTTGGCCTATGGTTCTTCAACCAGTGGACTCCTTAATTTTAAACAGCATACAGTCTTCTAAAAAATATGGTACTGATTTTATTTTATTATTTTTTTAATATATCTTTATTGATTTCAGAGAGAGGAAAGACGAGGGAGAGAGAGAGGTAGAAACATCAATGATGAGAGTCATTGATTGGCTGCCTCCTGCACGCCCCGACTGGGGATTGAACCTGCAACCCAGGCATGTGCCCTGACGGGGAATCAAACCGTGATCACCTCCATCCTAGGTCGATGCTTAACCGCTAAGCCACGCCCAGCTGGGCCTCTGCCACTCTGGTCATTTGGAAAATTTGGTGGGATGAAGGATCCCTCTCGCTTGCCAGGGGCAAAACCTTAGATGCTCTGGGTGGTCTTCAAGCAAGTGTAAACCTGCGATTGGTTCAGAGCTCCAGTTAGAAGCAGCTCTGGTTAGATTTACAGGAGAGGTGAATGGCACACTAAATCTTTTTGGCTTCCATGTGGAATTCTTTGGCAACCACTTTTAGAGGCCTTCGGAAAAGGACAGTTTGCTCTGTGCCTGTTTTGCACATTGGCTTCATATTGGGACAAAAATGAGCGTTTGGGTTTTGGAGCTGCCATTTGGAGTGAATCACCCTGCCGTCTTGTTTCCTTTGCCTCTCCATGACAGATTTCCAAGACTATTTTTATTCAGGGTCATTTGTTGACCCTGGAGACTTCTGCTGAATTTAGCTCCCAAATAGAGCCAGATGTGGGTGGAATCAAGCACTCAGGAGCCGCTACTGGTGTGCGTTTCATTGCAGATTTCTGAAGGGTTCGACTTCTGCATTCAAGAGATGAGCTTTGGCTTTTGGCTTAGCTTGGGGACAAAAATGGTGGCTCTGGCGTAGGTAGAAATGTGTTTATTTAATGACCCATGTGTGAGTTGTCTGCTTTGTGGATAATTATCCTAATGGGGAGAGCCGTTTGTTGACATTGTCACCTAAGTCTGAGCCAGCTCAGCACAAAGGACCCTCTCCCAAGGACGGGCCCCATTTTATGGTCATTCCCTGGCACCCATTGCCGTGTTGCTGTTGGGGCTGCATCGGATCCCTGTGTCATTGCCCAACCCCTGCTCACTCCATCTACTGGGAAGCTCTGCTGTCCGTGGTGGCCGAAGCCCCACCGGGTAGATGAGCTGTCGACGAGCCTCACTGACGGCCTATAAAAACGTCAGCTCTCTCCATAAATGGGTTCAGAGGGCAACAGCACTTTAAAGTATACATTGTAAGCCCCTCTCTCTTTGTCTGTTACATTCCTTGGTTGAGATGACAGTTTTATTTCCTGTGGGAAGCAGGCTCCTTTCAGTTCAACTGCTATATAATTACTGGTTAGATCTCTGAATGGAACAGTTTCCCCAGACGTTAGTTTTTGACCTTTATGGGAAGAAGGGAAGGGAGGGCTTGCTTGCGACAGGAGCCGTGGAAAGAGCACAGTCTTTGAGACCCGACTGGCCACGTTCAAATCCCAGCTTCACTTTTACTCTTTTTAGCATTAAGACTTAGGGTAAGTTAACTTGCTTAAGCCTCAGTTTCCTTATACTGTATAAAAGGATCCCTTTTTCAGGATTTTTGGGATGAAGTCACATGATGTATAAAAAGTGCCAGGTCGGTGCCAGGTACATGATTCCCACCCAGCTAATGTTAACAGTCTTCTTGAATCCTTTCCAAATGGCCCCACCTCCCTGCCCTAACCCCATAGCTGCTGAAGGTCTATTTTCACTTCTTCCCTCCTCATGAAGACAGATTGGATTGCTTTGGTTGGTTTGGGTGGCAAGGATGAAAAATGTTCTAGAAGGGGTTGAGGTAACCCAGTGGAGAGAGCAAAATCATTGGAGACCGTTCTGGACCTTATCCTGTTTCTGTCCACTTATTACCACCTATGTGGCCTTGGGCAAGTTAGCTCACCTCCCTGAACCTGTTTCTTCATCTGTAAAGATGATGTGTTGTTGTGAAGATTAAATTATAGCACCTGTGAAACACCCGGCGTGGAACCTGTGGCAGAGCAGATGCTCAGTCGGTGGTCCTCTGTCTCCTCAATCCCCTGGCCCAGCCCTGTGGATCGGGTACCTTTGCTACTTCCAGTTCTCTCCATAACTGTCACCTTACACATACCCATAATCCTGCTCCCTCCAGGGGCACCACAGTTTAATTTTTAAAAATTGTTTTCAACTCTTTGGAAAAGGAAATCTGCTATTCATATTAAAAATTTCCAAAATATTTTGTTCTGCGTGTCACTGTTCTCTGCTTTCATGAAGGTTGGCGACAGTGAAAACCCCAGGCACTGTAGCTGGGTGAGGAACTTAAAGTATAAAGTCTTTGTTTGTTTGTTTGAATATGTAACTTCTTTCCTTTTATAACGATACACCTTCTGTATTGTTAATATAGTCTCCTGCCTTTAAAGCTAGCAACTATGTACTTGAATTCTTGCTGGGTACTTAACCTTGCGTTGGATACTTTGGTGAGGGTTACTTTTTACGAAGTCACTCTCTGAGGGGTAGCTTCCCTGGGAGTAAAAGCTGCCTTAATAAACGAATCAACGCGAAATAGAATATTACCGAGCCAACAGGAACAGTGCAGACAATTATTTTAAGAGGTTCCTGGAGAGAAGGAATCAACATACCATATTTTTAAAGAAGAGGGCTGGTGACAATATAATTAAGAGTTGTATGTGTTATATACGAGAGCTCTGAGGGAACTCAGAAAAAAAGAGAAAATAGGATTGGGAGTCGGTAGAAAATGCTCTGTGAGGAGGCAGAACCTGAGCAGACCCTTGTTGGAGGTAGATCGTCTCGTCTGGAAACAGCCCTTTCACGCGGTCCCCACTGCCCAGCGGCCCCCGCCTTCCTAACCTTTTCTTCCCTTCACCCACGCAGCTCGAGTGGGCTGGCCGTGCTGCTGGCCAGCTTCCGTTGCACAGAAACGTTTCCCTCTGCATTGTCTGCACTTCTTTTCATTCCTGTCTTATGCTGCCCCGGATCCTTCCAACTAGAGTTTGAGTTCTGCTGATGAGAATCCCCTTAAGAGGTCCAGTACGTCCAGTGCAGCCCAGACGCAGGAACGTAAACTAGCTCGGCCCGTTCTTTCTCAGCCTAGATGAGATCAGTTAGAAGGAGGGACTGAGAATTTCATTTTTGAGAAATAATTTTGCAGCATGTCCTTACCAGGGATAAGGTCACCTGGGAGGGGAGGCCCGGGCGGGGTGTCGTGCGAGCTCGGTTGGTTCGCGGGGAGGCGGGCCCCGATGGCAGAGCGGGAGAGTGCCAGGGAAAAGCTTCGCTCCGTTAAAAAATGTGTCATATCTTTGGGCCTAGAAAAGAAAATGAAAATGTTCTTACGCCGAATCGGTGCAATAGGAATGGTCTACGTTTTGGAAGTTGACCAATTTGAAGGGTCTGATATATGACTTCATTTGATGGAGAAGGGACTCGAGAGCACCGGCTGGTCCTTCTTGATTCTTTGCCTGCCTTCCAGTCTCCTCATTGCCGCAGCCTCGCCCTGGAGACACCCCGGTTTATACTCCCAGGCACACCTCCCCGTGTGGGAGAGGTCCCTGTGACGGCTGAATGAGGCCTCCTTCATCGCCCCCATGTCCTGTCTCCTTGATGCACGGAATAGAAATGGATTTCACCTCAATGAGATTAAAGCATTAACTCGGGCAGAGCTGTTTTGCTTTAATAAGATTGTTTGCTGCTGACCATAGCTTTTCTCCAAGAGTCATGAGCCAATTCAGGGTTGTAAAAAATAAAAAAGAAAGAACGAAAGAAAGTATGGGATAGGCGAAAAAAGATAAATCAAGGAACAAGCACAACTTTGCTTGAGCTCCTCTCCACGTAGCTCCCACAGTCGTATTACTAAGACTTGGGGGAGGGGGGTAATTACTACCATTATGTACATACAAGGCTCACATGAGTGCCAGAAGCAAATAAATTAGTCAGAAAAGTGGCTTCATCTACAACAATGGAGCAAACACCAAGAGAAACTCAAGCAGTCTTTCCCCCTCTGACCACAAAGTCTGCTTTGAGCAACTTGGACAATAGAGCATCATGGGGGGGGGGAGGGTCAGGGTGACCCCGAATGGTCCTCCCTCACACCGCTGCTTTGTGTTCCATATAAAGTCAAGAAAAATGTTATAGTCAATTAAAAAAAAAAAAAAAGGTCAAACTCCATTAAAAAACCTTAACATTTATTTTGGGTAACCCTAAATTGGTTGTTTCGGTTTTGGCTCTTAGCAGACGTCTTGGTGATTTTATGATAAGAACAGTCCTCGGTAATGAGGCTGAGTTAGCCTATCTGCCGCTCTAGCCTATGTTCCTATAATTAAGACTTTATTTTTAAAAAGCAAAAACAAAAACCCTCAAAGCCAACACATCTCTAGAGCGGTTTAAATGTCAGTAAGGTAACCGTGAGGAGCTTCTCGTGGCATTCAACCTGCCCTGCCAGTTCCCGGGCCCCGAGGTCGAGGGCCAAGTCGCCTTTATCCCCACAGGCTTATTTCCAGGCATTATGTGCAAAATGCTCTCACCTCGACCAGCAAAAGAAGAAACAAACGCATAATATTTCTGCCTCTCCGGTTCCTGTCTGAACTATGTATTTACTCTCTTTTGTGTATTTTATATCATTATATAACCTGATTTTGCTATTGTGACTCCAGTCTTTGGGAAGATAGGAAAGTGAAACTACCATTACCCTTGGGGGGGGGGGCGGGAAACACCACCACCTGAAATATATTTAGGGTCTTTGTGCAATGGTGGACTTTTTCTTTCTTTTTAAAAGTCTTGTGGAGCTCAGACTCGTGATGCCAAGGGGGACACAGGCCTTAGTGGTTCTGTAATCTTGCTCTTCTCCTGTTGTTGCCGATCTTCAACTTGGACAACATTTTTACCAGCATCGTGATGCTTTTGTATACTTTGTATCCTTTGTTGAATAAGGGACGTGCTTTTCTACAGCAAATCCAGCGACAGCTTATTGAGGTGGGTGCTGTTTTTTTTTAATCTGCATTTATTCTGTGTGTCCAGGCCATGGAGGGGCCTGAGGATTCTAGGTGGGGTGGGGTAGGGCTTCTGTGTATTAGGGCTCCAAGGAATTTTTTGTTCCAGAAAAAAAAAAAAAAAATGCTATCACATTGGAAAAAAAAAAACATTTGAAAACCACCGGTCTAGGTGATTGTTTTCCAGCTGGCTTTTACTCTTGTAAACACACACACGGAAAAATTCCCAACCAAAATGACTTGAACAGTGCAGTTTAAAATCATGAGCAAAGGAAATCGTTCAGGGATCCAAACTGCACCACGGCTGTACTACAGGCTGTGTGACTTCAATTTACTTCAGTCCTCGGAGCCTCTGTTGCCCCGTCTTAAAAATGGGACGGGCCCCTACATTACAAGGTTATTTCATTAAATGAGATGAGAGATGGGTTGTCCATTGTTCTTAGCACATCGAGGGCACTCAGACGTTAATGCGTCCTCGTGTTTGTCCCTTAGCCAGAGAGAAGTATATGACTTAATTTTCTCCTTAATGACTTAGATCATCATGACCGTCATTTTGAACAGTCGTTTTCATGCCCTTGGGGTTGATGAGACATGTGTAATGTTTTGTTCCACACGGGATTGAGCTAAACCATTTAATATTTTAGGGCCTATGGGTGCCTTTCTGTTGTCTGACGCAGTGCGTCTCCCTGTGAATTCCGTCTCCCCCTTAGTGACAGATCTGATCTCCTCTGCGACGGGCCCACAGAGGGGAGCTCTGTGGAGAAGGGGTTAATGCGTGCTGAGGGAGACCGAGAGGTTGTCTCGGGCGTATCAGTTGCAGGACAGGAGTTCTGAGAAGTCTGTTTTTTATCTTCTCTGCTCAGAGGTATTTTTCAGTTGCTTTGAGACGTTTGGCTGGACAGGCAGGTAGGCCAAGGCTGAGCTCGGAGTCGGTGAGGTGCTGCTCTGAAGCATATTGCTGCCCTTGGTATTTGAATCATCTGTGTGGTTGGAACAAACCAAAGCATGCTTAGTGGATTTTTTCCACGCTGTGCACACTTAGATTTGCGGTGGGCCGCCGCTGTTGGCAGAAGCTATTAGTGTTTGCATCCCTGCCTCTTAGGTTCCTGTTTTATCTGAAACGGGTACTGAAAAGGAACCTCTACTTTGACTTCTTGATTTATCCTGGGGGGAGGGTTCTCACATCGGGCATTGCATCAGAGTCACCCAGCTTTACAAACATACAGACTCCACGGACTCGACCTCTGGAGATTCTGATGTGTTTGTTGTTGGCTTTTTTTTGGGGGGGGGGGGTTGTGTGTGTGTGTTTTTTTAATATATCTGGATCTCCTGGGTCATAGGTCGATGCTCAACGGCTGAGCCATGCCAGCCGGGCCTGATGCATTTGTTAAGCCTCATAAATGCCCAGGTGATTCTCATGTGCAGCCAGGTTGGGGACCACCGTCCTAAGCTGATGGTTTCCACTCCGCAGGTGTGTTCTGTTCAAGGTAACTGGGGAGTGACTGGAGTGTGAGCTGATCGGTATGTTCGCACCTGTGTGGTCACTTACCGAGACAGTCAGTGTTGGTAGTTCTATGATGGTTATGAAATCAGTTCACTTATTTGATAGTCACAGTTGGTTCTTCATCCTTGCAACACATTTTCTGTTCCGTCAACCTTTGGTTAGAGTTGTGCACATTTAGCATATTTTATATGATTTCCTTTTAGCTATTATTTTTTTAAATTAATTTTTATTGAATTTACTGGGGTGACATTGGTTAATAAAATTATATAGGTTCCAGGGGTACAATTCTATGACACATCCTCTGTATATTGTATTGGGCAGCATATTTTATGTTATTTCTGTTACCAGATTTCTCCACGCAAAGAGGTATCCTCATTTTCGTTAATACTTTTAATATATTTCCTTATACTCTTTTGTACATGTATAACTGTATATAGTTTAAAATGTGGAATCTTCCTGCTTATGCAAGATATAGTTTTGTAAACAGTTTTCTCAAACAACATAGTGTCTGAAGCGTTCTTCCATGTCATTGAGTTGGCTTTGGAACTGTGGTGGCAGCTCTGGGTGTTCAGGGGCACCCCAGACAGACAGACACAGTTTCTGCTCCCATTGAGCCAACGAGCCAGCTGGGGAGACACGCAGAACTGGTCTACAACGAAAGAATAATTACGGGTAGTAGTGAGGGAGGGAAAGAGCGGGGTTCCCCATGGGGGGAATGGCCTCGGTGTGCCTGGGGTGGATCTGCGGTGTGCGTACGTGTCACAGAGAAGGCATTTCAATGGGAAGTTGGCTTTAAGATGAGCAGGGTAGGAATCGGGGGGCGGGGGAGGCAGGTGTGCGGTGAGGGACTCAGGTAGGAGAGGGTGGTATAGGCCAGGCAGGGAGAGGGAGGAAGGAGGGAGATGTTGACAGACAGACAGACAGGTGGGTGGGTGGTGTGTTTCAGAAACTGAGGCTGGAGTCTCCAGGCAGAGTGGGGACAGGTGATGAGGGGGCACTAGTCAGGGTCAGCTTTGCGAAGGGCCTTGGGAAGTGAAGGATTCCGACTTTAAGTGCCCGGGGAGTGATTGAAGGCCTTGACACATCTCACACTTTGCAGTCACTTCAGGGTGATCGCAGACTTTTAAGTACCTGGGCTTCCTTTCCTTTAGCTGCCCGAATTCCCCAGGCCTGGTGGCTGTTCGGAGTGTTTGGTTTTGTCAGGTTGGTGAGTGGAGCGTGGACTTGGCAATTACTTTCTATGCTTTTCATTTAGCAATAGTGCGTACGAACAGTCCCGTCTTGATCTGTAGCAGAGCAAAACTGTTTATTGGAGTAGGCAGCCCTAGAGCGGCCCAAGGGTGTTGATTTGAAATAAGTCAATCTCTCTAATGACTAATAGACTACCACTGATTTTCGGGGAGGGGGGGTGCTTTTTATTTCCTGATTTTATGCTTCAAGCAATAAAAGAAGAATTCTGAGTCATACAGTCTCTAAGGAAGTCTCTGAGTCATAGAATTTGAATGCCAGAAAGGAACCTTGGAGTTATCTCACCAATGTACAGATGCATGAAGTTAGGGAACAGTATGTGTTTTGTCCAGGATTCTTCACTAGTTTAGTGGCATAGTTATTACTGGAGCAAAAATCTCCTGTATCCTAGCTCTGTATTTATTTATTCTACTCTTCCTCTCTTCCTAGCTGTATTGCTTTGCAATCAAGTAGCAATTCTATAACTTCATTATTACCCACTCAAAACAAACTTAAAAAGATCTGGATGGGTTGAAACAATGGAAAAGCTAACACTGTAACAATAGATAAATCCCTAGCTCTTACCGAGGGGCAACAATACAAGATCAAACTAACACCTTAGGAGTGCCAAAGATGAGGATTTTAATAGCCTATATTATGCGTCAGCCTGGCCTCTATCAAGAACCTTATAGACTTGGAAGCTCTGCTCAGGCCCATCCCGCCTCTCCTGGAGGGGTGCACAGTTCCCATTCCACCCAGTATCATTTAGAATGATGGGGGCTGCAACTAAAAGAACACCGACCAAGCAGAAAGGAAACGCATTATCTCCCACAGCCAGAAGTCTAAGCAAGAGCCCCTCTGGCCAGTCCTGAAGGGCTCTGGCTCCACTGGTCTGTGATGATCTCAGCCCTGCCTTTGTGCTGGTTTTGTCCTCAGGCTACTGGAAGGTAGTCACAGCGGTTCTGTGCATCCCTTCCACGCACAGTAACCTCCCGAGGAAGGAGAGGGAACCATCTGCTGGTCTGGTGCTTCTTTCTTAGGAAGGCCCTGGAAGACTTCCTCGTGGTTCACTGGTCAGCATTTGGTCACATGCAGATAACTAAACCCTGGTTCCCAGGAATGTGGTTATCATGATCGATGTAGAATAGTCAAGAGCTGAGGATGGAGCTCACTTTTCCAGAAGCACATGACTATGTGGAAACACATGACTATGAGTAGATACCGGAACAAAACCTGATTCTTTTAGGCAGGGATGAATTTCAGGGGAAGATTAGAGTGCCATATTTATTATATATATATATATATATATATATATATATATATATATATATATACACACACACACATATATATGTATATGTGTGTAATTACATATATATATATAAAATTGAGGATGAGATTTTATATATATATATATATATATATTTATATGGTTTTTTAAACAAGCTATGTAGACAGAATGGTGTTCATTCAGAAAAGAATGCTCAGTGTGATAAGGCACTTGAAACTATGTCACTTAAGAATGACTGAAGAGACAAGACATAAGACATGATGATAGCTCTGGTATGTCATCCAGTGCCACCAAGCAGTCCTCCAGTTCTCAGCGGACATCAGCTGTTCCTTACAAATTGAATGTGCACAATTCTGGTAAGAAGTGAGGATTGAGATACTTAGTATCTGCCCACAAAATGCTCATCAATTAATACCAATGAGAAAAAATAATAATATTGTTGCAATGGAGAAGACAGGCAGACACTAACCACCTTAATAAGTGGTCAGAAGGAGCAGAGTCAGTAATGGGACAAATCAGAACACACACCATGTGAATAGATGCAGTGAGAACACAGCATCACTTGTGTGACATTCCCGCCAAAGATGCATAACCTGGATCTAACCAGAGGAAACATCTGGCAAGTTCAAATTGAAGGGCAATCGACAAAATAATTTTCAGAAATGTCGAGTTCGTGATAATCAAGGAAAGATTGAGGAATTGTTCTGGAATGAAGGCGGGTAGAGAGACATAACTAAAGGCCAAGCATGACTCTGACCTGGATTCTTTTGCTAAAAGGGACATCGAGACATTTGATGGAGTTTGAATGGGGTTTGTAAATTCATTGTTGGTAAATGTATCAGATGCTAGTTTCCTGATTTGATGGTTGTGTTGTAGTTGCCGAGGAGAATGTCATTGGAGGAAAGACACACAAATGGGTGGTAGTCAGCAAGTAACTACTCTCAGAGTAGTTCAGGAAGAAAGAAGGTACTTGCAACTTTTGTTTTAAGTTTGAGATTGCTTTAAAAACAAAGTAACTGCTACCTAGACATCAGATGGGTTCCCCGAGGATGCTGTGTGTCTCCGGTAGTGCTGGTTTATTGCAACACAAGTTGCAAGTTCACTCACTGAACTAGTGCTTCTTTCTTAGGAAGCCCCTAGAAGACTCCTTGTGCTGTAAAGGGATGTCGTGCACCTGGAAGACGGGTCATCGTGGCCTCTTAAGTCCCAATTTCTAAGATTCTGGGTATCTGCATACATATTTTAAAGTAATAGTTGAATGTATTAGATGATGTTTATGCCTTCAGTTTTTACAAATCAGAGATTGACCTCTCATACCAACCAATAGGTGTTCCTTAAAACTGTTTGCTAGACACTGTGTACACTAAGGACTGTATATATCTCCCTACAAGAAGTTAATGGGCATTGACCAAGTATGTGACCCCGTAAAGTAGTGTATATTAAGGTATATTAAGTGTCAGGTTGCGGGGGTACCAGTGCTCTACAGTTCCGACCAGGAGGATGTTTCTGTGAGCTCTGGTGATTGAGGAGGCCTTCGTAGAGGTATAGCGTTGGGCTGGGTGTTGGAGATGAGTAAGACTTAGGTATGCGTGAGGTAAGAACGGCAGGGGAGAACATTCCGTGCACACGTCCTCCATAAATGGGCAGGATGTGTTCGGGGACAGTGAGAAGACTGGTCCGACAGGTTTGGAGGTTTCATATAGGAGAGCGCTGCTTTAAAGGTTGCATGGTCTGGGAGATAGGACTAGTTTCCATAAAAGGGAACATGGGGAAGATACTGGTGACTGGGACAGCTACCAGCCATCAGGCTCTGTGTTACGTGGTGTTTAGCTAATCAAGTTCATTCATTCATTCATTTCTTTGAATCTTTTCAAGCTTACAAGGTAGGTGTCATAGTCATTGTAGGGATGTGAAACGTATTCAGAGAGAGACAGTGCCTTCCTCAGAGTCACATACAGAGCTAGTTAAGAGGCAGTTTGAACTGAAAACAGATTGGTGTGACTTCAAAGCCCATCTCTACTACCCCGGCTGCTGTTTACACCTGGAAGGGGGTAGGGGACAATGATACCACCAGGGGGGCGGGGGGGCGGGTTACTGGCTGTATGTGTAGAATATTGGAAAAGAAGATTGTCTCTCATTACCTTCCCCCATGTTGAGATTGAGGTGCCCGTGGGATGTGCCCGTGAGACGCAGATTATCAGAAAAAAGAGCATGAAGTCTGAGAAAAGGGCCCAGGACTGAACCCAGAGAAACATCTGCATTTAAGGGACAGTCAGGAGAAGCACACGAGTGGGATCGTGAAGAGGAGCATCCAGAGAGGCTGGAAAGAAACAGGAGAGTGCAATATCACGAAAGTCAAGAGAGAAGGGGTGTCGTCGGCAAAGTCGGACACTCCAGAGAGGTCAGGCGAGGTGAGGATGGTGTCCATCGGATGCAGCGTCAGGGAGGGCACGGGTGACCTCAGTGAGAGTGGCTTCAGCTGAGGGGTCGAGCTGGAAACCAGCTGCGGCGGTTGGACAGTGAGCGGGGAGGCGTGAAGAACTGGAAATGTGACCAGGCTCTCCAGAAGTTTGTTCCTGAGGAAAGGAGAGAAGGCCATAGCTGCAGGAGGTTGTAGATGGATATTTGTTCTTCTGTGAATTCTTTTTTTTTTTTTAATATATCTTTATTGATTTTAGAGAGAGGAAGGGAGAGGGGGAGAGAGAGAGAAACATCAGTGATGAGAGAGTCATTGATCGGCTGCAGCCCACAACCCGGGCATGTGCCCTGACTGGGAATTGAACCCCGATCGCCTGGATCCTAGGTCGACGCTCAACCGCTGAGCCACGCCCGGCGGGGCATCTTCCGCGACTTTTAAGTCTGGAGGGTTGAGTGTGGATAGATGATGATAGGAAAGAGGCCGGAGAGAGACATCTGAGAGAAGAGAGGGTCTAGCGCTGAAGGTGAGACCCCTGAGGGAGATGGGATCCCCCGGAATCCGGAGCAGCAGTTGCAAGCAGGACGGGGCGGGATGGAGGTGCCAGTGCTTGTTGTCTAAACTGCCCCCCCACACCCCCAGAGTCCTTGTGTCCTTTGTAAGGTGGCCTCACTCACCAAAGCTCAGTGCACGGCCCACGCTGTTTCCAGAAACCATCACCCATGAAGAGCGTCCGCGCGCACATTCCCGGCGACGGCAGCTGAGATACATGCTGGGTAAAGCGGCTCAGCCCAGCGCTGCCTCGGTAATGCCATTTGATCTGACGTGTCCTTGTGAAAGACGGAGAAGGAGATGAGGATGAAGGCCCTCCGGCCGTGCAGGGCAGCCCCGCAGCCCCCCGGCCTGGGCCGGCGTCAGGGCCTCCGCGCGTCCCCAGGAGCCTGTGCCACGCTCCTGAGCCGACCGTGTTTGCCGCGGGCCTCGTTCACCGTGTCACGGCCTCGTTTTCCGTTACTTGGTTTGGGTTCTGAGGAACTGTTTTGATCCGTAATAATTGACCAAAAAATCTTTGAATGGAAGCATGCAAAAAATAAAAAAATACTGCTAGACCTGCCTTGTGGAAACAGTGTTGGATGTTACAGGCAGTGAGGAGGAAGAGCCGAAACCTGGGGAGAACACACCTTTCCCTCAGCAGCGGGTGGAAAAGTAAATGGTGGCGTCTGTACGGCCGCGTAACTAGGTAACACAGGTGAGTGAGCCCCCGGCTGCGTGTGCCCGCGTGACTTAACCTCGCGGCCGTGACGCTGGGCCAGAGAAGGGAGACGCAGACAATCCCCGCTCTGCGCTCCCGACTCTGCAGATTAAAAACCGAGCGGCGCTGCTCCGTGGTGTGAGGAGCCAGGGTCCTGGCTCGTTGGGGGGGTGCAGGGGAGGCTGAGGGCGCTGCCGGGGCGCTCGCGGCGAGCGTCGTCACACCGGCGTGTCCGGGCGCCCGCACTGTGGGAACTCATCGCCTTTTTCGTGCACGTCTGTCACGCTCCAGTAAAATGTGTTTTACGATAAAAAAGACAGCGAGGAGCCTTCAGAGAAACGGTCGAGGAAGCCGTGGAAGAATCGGCAGGCAATTCAGGGTTGGCGGGAGCTGGCGCGGCCCCGGCCCCTTGACGTTGGCAGGCCATCGTCGGCAGCCTCACGTCAGCGATGTCCGCTGAAGGCCCGTCCGTCCGTCCTTCGGGGATCTGCAGAGACAGCAAGAGCCGCTGCCAAGTGTGGGATAGACGTACGTGTGTGAGGCGGCATTTGCGCACACGCACACGCACACGCACGCTTGTGTATGGCGCGGGCATCTCCCCGGTGCCCCGGTGCAGCCACTCGGACGGCGTGGGGACCGGGCCGCGCACTCCCGCCCGGCGGGGTGCCCAGCTCCCCGCCTCCCACCCGGCTCTGGCCCGGAGCTGTGGTTGGGGATCTTATCGCGCCGGGCCAGCCTTCACCCTGGATTTATGACGGCTCCTCAGGCTCCTCTCCAATTTCATCTTGCGTCTCCGATGCCTTCCAGACCCGCACGTCGATGGGATGTTTTCCGTCCCGGCTCCTGCCGGACTAGCTCGGTTGGTTTGCGTACAGGAAGCGCAGACTCCTTCTGACGTTAGTTCGTCAAATAAAATTAAACCTGTCACCACCGCGTAAAGTATATCGTGTATCCCAAAGTGCAGCAAGAATTACGGCGGGATGATGTGTTGTTTGCTGTTGGCTGCATCCAGGATTTCCTCCTTTAGGCCAGAAGAGACCGAAGCTCATTTCCTGAGGTGTGCCAGGTCTTCCCATTCAGGTTTATTTCAGGTGGAACTTGGCTTTTTTTTTTTTTTTTGGAGGAAGATGACTCACTTGTGAGGAATTTTAAATAGTTAAGCAAGGAAGAGACCTGTTTTTCAAAGTCTTATAAAATTTCAAGACTCCGTCGGGACTCATCGTTGTCTCTTCCGAACCCCCGACGAGTTAGATCCTCGTGGTAATTCTGATTAAGAAACTAAAATCCCCATGCGTTTGGAATGAATGGAAAAGAAACTCTGTGTTAGGTGAAAAATGAGATTTTATTTTTCTTTCGTTTGGACTGATTCCAGCAGTCGACGTTGCTAGTGACAAGAGTGTTTGACTTCTTTCCCTTTTTAGGGAACGAAGGTAATTTTTGCCTGTATTTGAAAGAAGTACCTATGAAAGGTGACTTTCAAACATGCACCTCACAAAGAGGGAAAAAAAAAAAAAGCTTATAAACTAAGTTAAAAACTTGCATACTTTATTTTTTGTGAATTCTCACCCAAGGATATTTTTTCCATTGATTTTCAGAGAGAGTTGGAAGGGAGGGAGAGAGAGAAACATCGATTGGTTGCCTCCCAGGACCGGGGATTGAACCTGCAACCCAGGTACCTGCCCTTGGCTGGGAATCACACCTGCGACCCTTTGGTGCGCCGGCCCACTCTAACCACTGAACCGCCCGGCCAGGGCTATGTTGTTTCTAAAGATGGGCGATGCGCGATGTAGGCATATTCATAGGAATTGGAGATGTTGGAGGAAGCGAGAGAGGGGTCCCGAGCTCTAGGGACAGGAGGGAGGGTGCTCAGGATGGGGGTGGATGTTAGGTAAGCTGGTAGGCAGCTGGAGTCGTTTCTGTCCGATAGGTTTTATTTTTCCGTGAAGCAGAAGGCAAGACGTCGGTTGGGAGTGAAGGGAGTGGTAGAAACAGCTCGAGGGGGAGGTGACCAGGTTTCCTTTTTGATGCCGTGATTGGTCAGGGCAGCTGCTTGAGGACACCTAGGAGGGTCACCAAGCAACGTCCAAGGGTCTCCTGAGGCTGCAAAGCGCCGATTTGTCCATCTTGGAGATTTCTCTGGTAGTTTTTAGCAGCCCAGGTGCAGGGGGAAAGCAAAGTAACCAGTTGGTCATCTGAAAAAAAAGAATTTCCTGACAAGGATATTTAAATAACTGTACGTACGGGGAGGTTCATTCTGTCATAAATGAGTGAAAAGAAACAGAGGTCGACTCCCCCGTAATCTGGTGAACAAGCCCTGTTCAGACCTTGACTAACTAATGCTTGTAGTTAAGTTGTAGAAAAGTTGGTAATAAAAAAGAAACAAGTTGTTACAAGATTGGTATACATGGATCTTAAACAAGAAACAGTGTAGGTAGGGTTGAGTTAGGGAAAAGCAACAACAAAAAGGCAGTGTTACTATGTTACTGGAGGTGCACTAGTGATTTGGTCAGTGGAAGTTTAGAGAAACCGTGCAAGAGAAGGCACCGGAGCCTGTACAAAGCCATTTCGCTTGTGGGCTGCCCAGACCTTTTACGTGAAGATTCCTTTTAAAAAATTAACATGCATACAATTTTTTTCCCAAAGGAAATGTCTGCGTTCTTTGATAGTATTGCTAGTACAGGTGGTAAAAGAGCAATCGTCGTGCGATGTGTTAGGGATGGACAGCTGTCCATTTAAACATCAGTGGATAATTATTATTTTTACGAGAAACGTTCACATAGTTTGATTCTCTCTTAAAATATTATAAAGAAATCATTTCTTTTTTTTTCTTTTTTTTTGTAATATATCTTTATTGATTTCAGAGAGAGGAAAGGAGAGGGAGAGAGAGAGAGAAACATCAATGATGAGAGAGTCACTGATCGAGCCCACAACCCGGGCATGCGCCCTGACCGGAAATCGAACCCCGATCACCTGGATCCTAGGTCAACGCTCAACCGCCGAGCCACGCCTAGCCGGGCAGAAATCATTTCTTTATCCAATTTACTGTTATTTTTTCCTCTTATGGGGTTTTGAGTGACGTCAGTTTTCGGTGGATTTGTAAACAACCGTTCTCGGGAACAGTAGCTATTAAATTAAATTGGTTTAAACGCTGCTTGATGATGATGAAAAAAATATATATTACTTCCCAAAGGACTGCAGTAGGACCGAGGATTTTTATGCCAGTGGAAGGCCGGTTTTTACCACAAAAATTTCCCGGGAACCTTTCGTGATTGAAAACATATTACTTGCTATTCAAAAACGCAGGCAAATTAGTGAGGAGACTTTCTAAAATAAGCGCAAGGGTTAGACATGTAATTTGCGGATGACACGTCATGATAGTAAAGTGCATTTCCTTCTGTGTTTTCTTTTAAACTGTAGAAAGTGCATGAAACACCACAATTCAGGCTTTAATCATGTTCTTACGCTTGATTTTTAAGGGACTGCTTGTTCCAGGTGTATAGCTGTTACTACCTAATGTTTACTTTTAACAATATATCTTCTTTATAATAATGTTTATATAACCTGGATGCATGGGAATGTTAGGGAGCTTGGCATCATCCAGAGCCTCTTTATTACAGGGCTGTTCCCTTAAAACATATGTTTTAAGGAACAAATATGACATCTGGGACTTATGTGTTGAATGAGCCCAGGACATATCTTTACAGTCAGGGCACAGGGCACTGGAGTGAGATGGCACCTGCACCAAGTGCAAGTGGCAGGTGGTCGCCCACTGACACCACACTAACCGAGTGTGTATTCTGTCGGGAGCGAGTCCGCTCCAGGTCCAGCATGACCGTCAGGGAGCTAAGGACAGAGTCCGGCGACCCTTCAGGCACAGCAGAGACCTCTGCAGCATCCAGACCGTCCCGTTTCCTTGACCACTCTGAGATGGGACTGCCACAGAACCACTTGTTTCTTTTTTAATATTTTTTAAAAATTGATTTCAGAGAGAGAGGAAGCTGGGAGAGGGAGAGAGAGAAACATCAGTGATGAGAGAGAGAGTCATCGATCGGCTGCCTCCTGCACGCCCCCGACTGGGGATGGAGCCCACAACCCCGGGCATGTGCCCTGACCGGGAATTGAACCCCGATCTCCTGGATCCTAGGGCGATGCTCGACCGCTGAGCCACACCCGCTGGACAGAACCACTTGTTTTCTTAAATTTAAAGAGAGAGATGAATTAACTTTTTGGGGTCACTTCTTACTTAGAGATAATTTCACATTTCTGAAAAGTTACAGGAATTTCCATGTACTTGTCACCCAGATTCACCAATAGTTTGACGTTTGCTCTGTCACCTCGTATTCGAGAGTGAACTGCAGACGCCAAGCCCCTACACCCCCCTGCGTCAGCGTGCGCGTCCCAGGAGCGAGGAGAGCCTCGGAAACCTCACATGGCATGAGATAGTCGCCTAGTAGCAAAGTCCGTATTTAGATTTTGCCAGTTGCCTCCAATAATATCTTTTATAGCGGCGTTCTTCCTGGTCCAGGATTCATATCCTCCCTCTTTAATCTCATTTAATCTTAAACGCTGGAACTGCTTTCAGGGAAAGGGAGGGAGGCACAGTTTTCATTGCCTGTTTTTATTGCACTCCTGTGAAACAGAACGACAGATTTCACAAGTCCCGTGGGGCGCGCCTGAACGTCGCGGCTTATCAGCTGCTCCCCTTCTCAGCAGAGGAGCTACTTTCTGCACGAGCGACCGACCGTCGTCCCCCCTCGGTCTTGCTGTGTGGGGACTGTCGTGAGCTGCGTACAGTGTTCAGCTTGCTTCTGTTGGAACTTGTCTTTTCAGCCTGCGAGCGGTGCTCTCGCAGCCCGGTGCAGCATTCTGTGTAAGTCCCGATGAGACAGCTCCCGAGTATGTCCTGCCGCTTATCTTTGGCGGAGGAAAGGTGACCAGCGGCCGCTGTCCTTTCGCCTCCGCCCAGCAATTCACTTTCCCTTCACTGGGCTGTAATTGCTCCCTGGAGTATGTGAACAAAGCAGCCCGTGGTCTTGGTTTCCAAAGCTCTCCTAACCTTCCTCGTGTGGGTCCCGCGGAAAACCTCACGGCCGTTTTCTGTGCGGGCGTCTCCTTCTATAAAAGTGGCGCGGCGTTGGAGTCCCGCCTCCAGCTCATGCCCACCAGGTAGGAAGAATCCCCAAATTGAGATTTCTCCTAATAGATGCAGGGCCTAAGTGGAGTCAGATAACGTAAGACACCCAGCACAGTATTTAAAGGGTTACTTTGTTTCATGTGATGATTCGACGAAGATGAGAATTATACTCTCATCTCCGTATCTTGTCTTGATTATTGAAATTTTTATAGGTGGTCGGCTGCAGAAAGGTCTGGCGTTCTTCCGAAAGTTCACCTAGGAATGTGCTTTCTTTTTTTTCCTTTTTTTTTAAATATATCTTTATTGCTTTCAGAGAGAGGAAAGGAGAGGGAGAGAGAGATGGAAACATCAATGATGAGAGAGTCATTGATCGAGCCCACAACCCGGGCATGTGCCCTGACAAGGAATCGAACCCCATCGCCTGGATCCCAGGTCGACGCTCAACCGCTGAGCCACGCCCGGCCGGGCAGGAACATGCTTTCTTAATACTGATATTGGCGAGTCCGTTTCCCTTTTTATTTAGTGAATTGAAAATGTTGGATCGTTTTTGTACGTATGATGAACAGTTTTCATCACTGTCACTATTTTCATTTACTTTTGCAAGAATGGGTTCCTATTTCAGGCGATAGAATTTCAACACCTAAGGCACAGAATTCGAGTTTTCACACCAAGATATATCTAGATACTTAACCTACGATGGGTGGCCTGGATTAGTAAACCTGAATGACACACTTCGTTCCCGTTGCTGGTCGGCCGTGCTGAAGAGCTGTAACTCTGAGAGTAATGTGTGTGATCACATTGTGTACCTGCACTTTTTGGGTAATGCCTGAGATGCTGTTGAGCTGGGTCGTCGGCTGTTCAACCTTTCAGAGGTGAAGACCAAAGCCACATGAGGGTGTCACCCAACGGCGAACTCCTCTTGTTTTATGAGGCCCACTTTTCGTTGCAGCCCAGTTCCTGAACCGCGAGGCACAAAGACTGTGTGGGGTGGGGGCAGAGCTGAAATCTTAGTTCTGTTACAGGAGGAGGTGACTAGGTCCCGGGCAGGCAACCCCCAGAGTTCTGCACCAACCACCTTGCCGCTATTCTAACTCAGCGCAGGCTTTTGGTTTTTTCCTATATTTTTTTCAGAGAGTCACGTCTTGTACAGTAAGAGCATCAAGTGATATTTTCCTTCCTTTCAAAGGGCAAAGCAAGGGCGTAGAAAGCCACCACATGAGTGGAAAATGTTGTTAGAGTGGAAATCACGTCGTTTCTGTGGTGATGGAAATATTCTATATCTGCCGCTAATACAGTAGCTACTAACCACGCGTGGCTCTTGAGCCCTGAAGTGCAGCTGAGGAACTGAATTTTAAATTTTGTATCATTTTAATGAACTTAAATTGACACAGCCAGATGTGTGGTTCGCGTCGACCGTGTTGGATTGTTCGAGCCGGCACTAGCTCTCGCCCGTCCGAGACCCCGGGCACATCCCTCCACCTCTCCTGACTCAAGCCTCTCATCTTAAAAGTGAAGATTCTGCTTCCCCGGCCTTTTCCATAGACGCGAGAACCAAACGACAGTGCAGATATAAAAGCTCTTTGAAAATCATAAATCGAAAATCTCAAACAACATTATCAATATTATGGTGCCCCTGTCACTTTTCATAGCAAAGCTAGGAGCAGCCACTTTTTGTTGTTTGTCTCAGTCTGTTATTTCTCCTGTTTCACTGCTGATTATTTATTTTAGTGGGAATACCTCTAGAGTCTATTGCGTAAATGGGGAGAGAAAGCAAGATTCAAACAATAGGGCAAATAGGGAGAGGAAGTAAGATTAAAACAGTCCATTTTTGAACTATTTGTGGAACCTGATATTAGCTCTTAAAAAGGTTTGGAAGTGATCATTGAAGACAGATTTTTAAAAATGAGAACTTTATAAAGACAAAGTTACAAAGAGGAAAGTAAAAAAACACAAAGATCTTACCGCACAGAATAGCCGTTCTCAGAGTTTTGGTGTATCCTTCCAGGTTTCCTTTTCTTGTACATGGGTAACTTTTTAAAAAACACAATTATGGGAACTTGCTGCTTTGGCCTGTGTTTTTCACTTAAAAATGTATTGTTGATATTTTTACCTGTCAATAGATATCCATCTACTTTAAAATACCTATAGGTTTCTAGTTGCAAACATAATGACAGTTATACAGAGTTAAAAATTCAAGCATTGCATAAATATAAAACGTACAAAGAGAAACTCCCAGAATTCGCATCCCTGTGACATTATTGGGTGTATATGTCTTCATTTCTTGTACACATACGTGTGTACATACATATTGTTACTTAAAATATTTTTATAAAAACTAGATCACACTCTATATACTCAGCTTAAACTTGCTTTTTTTACTTGGTAGCATATGTTTTATATACTTATTTTATATATTATTTACTGTATTCCATACAGGTTATTTAGTCAATTTAATGGTGAGCGGATTTCAGTTTTTTGCTAACAAAAATATCATTGTGCTAATCAATATCTGTGTGTGTGTGTGTTTCTTAGTATAGATTCCTAAAAGTAAAATAGGGGTCAAAGTGTATGTACATTTAATTTTTTTGTTTGTGTTTTAAATATGTTTTTACTGATGTTTAAAAATTTATTGTTGAAAGTATTACATATGTCCCCTTTTCCCCCCTCACTGGCCCCCTCCGCCCCGTTTCCCCACCACCACACATACCCAGGCCTTCACGGCACTATTGCCTGGGCCCGCGGGCTACATGCGTATATGTTCTTATTGCTTTTATTAGAGAGGAAGGGAGAGGAGGGGGAGAGAGAGAGAAACATCGATGAGAGAGAAACACCGATCGGCTGCCTCCTGCACCCCCCCTGCTGGGGATCAAGCCCTCAACCCCGCCACGCGCCCTGACCAGGAATCAAACCGGCCACCTCTGGGTGGGGGGACAACACTCAGCCACTGGGCCACACAGGCCAGGGCTGACGTACTTATGTCCATGACCAGATCGCTCTGTAGCAAAGCGGCACTAACTCCACAGAGCATGGAAGTGTCTTCAAAACGGATAGTGCCAAACGCATTTAGGGAAAAGAAGTTTTATCGTTGTTAGTGGTTTCTCTCCGTGTTAACCCTCGCTTGAAATTCCACTGGGTGAGCTGATGCGTATTCGCCCCTGGGGAGCTGTAGGCCTCCCCTTCTGCCTGCAGTACCTTGGTGAAACCCGCCGCCTTTTCTTCCGTCTCTATTCCCGCATCTGTAGATCACTTCTTTCTCCCTTATTTTCATCTCCTCTGTTCCCCTAAAAGGTCGGGGAACAGGAAGGCTGGTGACTCCGGAGCTCCTTGGCGTAGCACGTAGAACACAGGGTTTAGTGACTAAGACGCACGAGGCCGGTGGTCGGCGCCCGGCCTTCCCCGGGATTCGTTCAACGTTCCATGACTAATGTGGCAGGTGGTTGTGCAGCTTTGAGCACATTTCATGTAAACACCCCTCTCTGTTTTCCGCTTCGTCGTCTCTGGAGCTTGTTCTGTGTAGATACTCAGTGTGTGGTATGAGCTTTAGGAGAAGGTGGTTGTCTTGCGTCTTGGGTTGCCCGAGCCCTTTCAGTCAAGAGTATTTCTTGGGCTCCGACTACACACACATATTGGATTTTAAACTGAATTTAGGAAGGATTTCTATCACTAGAGAGAATTAGCAATAAAACAAATGGCAATATAACCATGTGGAATAAAAAACAAACCAACCTGTGTCTTGAAAGAAGCCGATGTGGGTTAGGTAGAACCTTGGAGAGCTTCCTAGAAGTTGGCTGCTTACCCGGATTTCGAAGGGGGTGGGATTTTGCAGCCTGGGCGCACCGGCAGGGCGTGCTTTCTAAGTGAGAGCGGGAGGGGGCGTGCGAAACACCTGAGTGGAAGGTTAGGCGCCAGCTGCTTCGTGGAAATGCAGGCGGCTTCCTCTGATTGCAGACCACCTGACCCGGGGAGGAACGCAGGTGGCGCCGAGAGAGAGGAAGTAAGAGAAGAAGAGAGAAATACCCTCAGTGTATAAATATAATGAATAGTGAATATTTCTGCCCAAGAGTAGTTCAGAAACACCATCAATTTAGTGTTCCTCTGACTCCTAAGAGGCCTGATGACCCCCGGCCGCTGAGACACTGTTGGGATGAACTGGTCGCAGGCCAGCCCCTGTGCTCTTGGTCATCTCCCCAAATGTCACCTGTATTCTTGTTCTCCTTCTGGCCCAGGATTACCAACCCACGCTCCGCTGCATCTCTTGTCTCCTTTCTGAGCCTTCAGCTGCATTGTCCCGCTGTCCCTCGGGGACCTCGCTCACCTGGCACACGCCCAGCCGTGGACCCGTCTTTTTTCTTTGCTTCTGTACGTTCGATATTGGGGCTGCCGAGACCTGCTGGAGAAAATTACTGTACAGACAGGTATCGACACATGTATAGTTGCCGGCCTCGCTCGGACCTTAAGCCTGCGGACATTCCTGCTCTGCTCCCCTCGGCTGCCCTCTCTTATCTTGCAGAACATCCAGTTCATGTTCTTTCCACTAAACTCGTATTTCTACCCTGTCCCCTCTCTCCTGCATCACCTGCCTCCCTTCTCAGAGAAATACTTCCCTTGCCCTGAACCGCAGTTCCTGCCAGCACATCTAGGCCCTGAGTCACCCCTTCTCCCCTCCTCCTTTCCTGTCACCATAGAAGATGTGCGTGCCCTCTTCTGTGAGGTCAGTGCCCCCCACCCTGCATGGATCGCACCCCTTCCACCCCCCCAGGAACACTGATCGCTCAGTTGCTTTGTTCTTCCGAATCTTCAGCCTGGCCCCCCGTCACCCAATCCCTTCCCTGTGGCATTCGCATCTCATAGTGGACCCCTGGTGGTCCATCTGACTGGCATCCCTCCCTCCAGTCTGGTCAGATGGTCACGCTGGGAGCCCTGATTTAAATACAAGATGCTCCTCCTCTGTGGCCGCTGCTGACCGGTCCAGGAGTGGACACCTGACTCAGGCTGGAGCAATCCCAGTTCTTTACCAGGATTTTTATATCAGAAAAATCATTTCTCTCTCTCGGCAACTGAAACGCAGAATGTGTGTGTGTTGGAACCGCCGTGTCCTGCGGTGTTCTGGGGGAGCACCCCCATAGCGCTCACCTGGGCGGAGCCCCCCTGTTCCAGTGCCCGGTCCCAGCTCCCAGCTTGGATCCCAGCGTGGACGCCCTGCGAGATGCCACGTCAGCTTCTCGTAGGGGCCAGTCCCCCGCGCTGCCCTCCCGACCTCCCGGATGGCTCTCCCTTGGGCTCCGGCCACCCCTGCGCCCCACGCTCAGTTATTTCATCATCTGTCTGGGTGCCCAGCGGTCCCGGGGGTCCCAGGAGGGAGGGGAGCACATCTGCCTTTTCATCGCCGCGGCCCCTGAAGGAGGGAGCTGCGCTCGGCCCGGGCGAGGTGAGGAGGAAGATGGTACTTGGAACCAAGCCTGCGTGTAAATATTCTTTCTTTCGAAAGGAGACAGCTCTGAATGGGAGCCCTGGAGAGGACCGTGCGTGAGAACCAAGTCCTTTTGGCATTTTCTGTCGCGTAGTTTTGTCAGACCATGAAATCTTTCAGTGCCTCATATTTTGACTGGAACTGCATACCTCAGTATTCGTACGGGAAAATAGCACTCAAGCCATTTTCAGAATAGCAAACCTCTTGGGGGGGAAGAGGGAAGCCTTAAAAAAAAAAACCAGAATAGCCCTGGCCTGTGTGGCTCAGTGGTTAGAGCATCTCACCCCCCCCCCCACCCCCCACCCCCACCCCTCAACTCCCCCCCCACCCCGCACCAAAGGGTGGTGGGTTTGCTTCCCGGTCAAGGGCACACACCTGTGTTGCAGGTTCACTCCCTGCCCCCCCTCCATCAGGTTGGGTGCAGGAGGCAGCCAGTAGCAACCAGTGGATGTGTCTCTCACATCAATCTCTCTCTCTCTCCCTCTCCCCTCCCCTCTCATCCCCTTCCTTCCCCTCCTCCTGAAAAGCAATGGAAAAAATATACAAAAACTGAGAATAAACACAGGCCTAACAGAATGGGCCGCTTCTCTGTGCTGTCCCTGTCTGGATGGCAGGTCCGTTCTTGTTTATCTGCACTGAAGAATGCGGGGAGGGCTGGTTTCCTCGTCGCAGGGCGCGCCTCCCCCCCCCCCCCCCCCCCCCGGGTCTGCCTGCCTCCCTCCCCCCACTGTCCCTCGTGGGCGCTCCAGGCTCACTGCTTCACTTTGCCCCGAGAGAGAATCGGGGCTGTGACCCAGGGCGGCCACAGCTACTGGTCGCTTAGCTCGGCCCAGCTTTAAAGCACCCACAGTCTCTTCGAGGGGCTTTTGCACTCTTGGTTCTCAGGCCCCGCCGCTATGGCTTATAATTATTTTGGTAAGATGCCAGCTCGCTTTGAGTTCTGGTTGAAGATTTTCATTTATTCACTTCTTGGCTTTGGGGAAAATAAGGTTCTTTCTTCATTGGGCCCTAGCGCACCTGTTTAACTCTGAATTCACAAGCTGTCCGTCCGCCTCTCCAGCAGCTCAGCCGGCCTTCTCGGCTTAGATCTAGCTCTTGCTTGCCCTTGGTGGTTACGTCTCCTGTACTCATGGTCAAGATGAAGGCTCTTCTGTCCTATCTTTTTTCCCCCCCTTCTATTGGTTTGCTCACAACCATATGTTCCCTTTGCAAAAATGTATGCCACAAGGAGATACGGTTTAGCATTAATTATTTAATCACCTTAGAGAAAAGGATCCCTAAAGTTGTAACTCTTCGTAAGTTAAACATTTAAGTCATTTCAAATAAAGTCACGATTGGGTTGGAGGAGTCTGGTGTGTAAGGGGAAGCTTGGCTAAATAATTTCGAGATTAATCTGGAAAAATAAATATGTGATAGGAGCATAGAGAAGTTTGAGGAAGAAGGTTTCCGAGTGAGGGCGTAATCTTACTCCTGGCACCAGACTAGGCTCCTTGGCTGAACCCTTGACTTCCCCCATTAGATTATTTTCCATCCTCTTACGGCCAGTGTGGTTCTAACCCGCGTATCCGAGCACCCTGCTGCGGGACTGAGCTGTGCGTGGGTTACCTCGCCCCCAGGATAAGTACAGGTGCGTTTTGAAGGCCTCGCGTGGTCTCACCCGAGATGCGTCTCCAGTCTCAGCTCCTGCACACACACGCCTCTTCCCCTCTGCGCTCCGGGCGGAATGACACGCTCCCTCTTCCCTTTCACTCCACATCTTTTCAATGTGCTTTCTGCTCGGCCACACGACATCACGCCCTCCAGAGACCGTTTCCTCATTTCCAAGTCCAGGTTTGAGGCCCCTTAGCCCCCCGTGCGCATCTGGCGTACGTGTTGCACTGTGTCGTCAGTCACTGCCTGGTGACCCCTCTCCATCCCCCGCCAGCCTGCAAGTACCGTGAGGACAGGGGCCAGGGGTGCCTGGTTCACACTTTTTACATGCAGGCGCCCAGTGAACACTGGCCAAGTGGAGTAATTATAAGGCTCTAAGAATGGAAACAATGTTTTATAAGAACAGACAAGTTGATGGAACTGAAAAGGCAGCCCAGAAGGAGACTATTACATGTATAAAATTTTAATAAGAAACAAAGTATGCATCATAAATCCAAAGAGTAAGGAGTATTTATTTGATAAATAGTATCTTTAAAAAAAAAAAGAAAGCTGTCGTCACTGAGGACATGGTGCGTGTGCACTCTCGTGCGTTGGTGAGGACCAGCATCAGTTGACAGAGTTCTTTCTGAAACCGTTTGCCTGTGTCTGTATCAGTACCAAGGGGTCATGCACATTGATTCAGTAATTCTACTTCTGTGAATCTGGGTTAAGGTAACTTTTTAGATAAAGATAAAGCTTTAAAAGTTGGTCATCAATGTGTTTAATTATGGCAAAAATTAGAAATAGTCTAAATATCCAGCAGTAGGAAAATAATTAAATGATGGTGTATCCAACTGATAAAATAATACATACCTGTTAAAAATGAAAAGAGCAACATCTGGAAAGAGATTGTCACAATAATAATATTAGCAAAAGTCTCATGTCCAGAATATATAAATACTCCTACCTATCCCACTCCCCAACCCCCCCAAAAAAGCCCAATTTAAAAAAATAGACACTTAAAAAGATAACCAAATGATCGATAAACATTTAAAAGTCCACAACATCATTGCACATCAGGGAAATGCAATCTAAGGTAGCCTGGCCCGGCGTGGCTCAGTGGTTGAGCGTCGACCTAGGATCCAGGCGATCGGGGTTGGATTCCCGGTCAGGGCACATGCCCGGGTTGTGGGCTCGATCCCCAGTCGGGGGCGTGCAGGAGGCAGCCGATCAATGACTCTCTCATCATTGATGTTTCTCTCTCTGTCTCCCTCTCCCTTCCTCTCTCTGAAATCAATAAAGATATATTTAAAAAATTTAAAAAATTAAAAACCACAAGATAGCATTATACATTCATCAGAGTCACTCAAATTAAAACAACCCACAGAAATCGGGTGTTGGCGAGGATATGAAACTCCCTGTTGCCAGGGGGAGCATAAGTTAATCCAGTCACTTTGGAAAACTCTTCTGCAGTATTTTTTTCAAAGCCAAATATACACCTCCCCTACGACCCAGCGCTTCTCCTAGGTATACACTCGGGAGAAATGAGTTCATGTGTCTTATCAAAAGGCATACACAAGGTTATTTAAGTGGCTATATTCAAACGAGCCCCGGACTGGAAACAGCCCACATGTTCATCGACAGGAGGATGGATTAATAAATTGAGACATATTCCTGTGTGGAATATTGGGCAGCAGCCACAAAAGCGCAAACTAGCGATGCTTCTCCCCGACGTGAGGTTGAACAAAAAGACAGACCACAGGAGTACGTACTGAATGGTCCGATTTATATGACGCAAGAGCAGGCAAATTAATCGGTAGTGATAGAAGTCAGCATAGTGGTTGCCCGGGTGGGAGAACTGACTGGGAATGGGCACAGGGAGCCCTCTGGGGTGATGAAAAATTTGTCTGTGTTAACCCAGAGCAGGGCTACATAGGCCTAGGCCCACGTCCACATCCAACAAACTGTGTATCTTCCTATGCCTGTATTCCTGTAGATGTCTCACTGATTTTTTAAAAATTGGGGAGGTGAGGGGAATGACACACGGCCTTGGACCCGTCACTCCGTTCTCCTAAGCTTCCGTATTCTCATCGGTAAATCATCGTAGTACTGAACTTGCAGGTTTGTTGTTAGAATAACACAGGGTCAGTGTGCAGTGAATGGCAGGTGGTTGTCAACTGGAAATATTTTTAAATGCTGATGATATGTGAGTTATTTATAAATTGACTCTGTGTGGTTGGTGAACTATAAGACGAACAGAACTCGCTTATACATTGAGAAAATTTACGAAATATATTCAGTGGATTCAATGGCTTCGGTTGGTGGGAGTTGTTTTGATCTTATTTTTAGTTTACAAAAATGTTTTTATGAGCCTTGCTTTCATCATGAAAACATATGACTCTTACTGTAAACATTTAGAAGGTTTCAGTCCATCATCAGCTCAGTGTGAACCGACGGTTAGTGCGAACCCCCAAATATCGATTCTCTTTTCGGTTGGATTAATTGAAGAGGAGTAACTACCACAAAGGAAGTGATACCGATTCCGTTTTAGGTGCCGCCAGGCTAACGGGATGTGAATAGTCTAGAATGTGGTCAGAAGAAGCGTGGCCGGGATGGTAAATAGACTTGGGAGAAGGCTGAGAGAACGGGCCGTGCTTCTCTCGGGGAAGAAGTACTCAGAGGGATCCGGTGGCAGCTTTCAGGTTAGAAGGGCATTCACGTGGTAGGGAGCCTGTCGTGCGCTCCGTGGTCCCCGGCAGAACCAGCATCGGAAGGCAGAAGCCGCTCCAGGAAACCGGTTTCGGGGCTGCGTCAGGAAACTGGCAGCGCCGTTCGCGCGCTCGTTCGAGACGCTGGTTACGTGCTTCTCCGTGGTGGGCACTCTGAAAGCACAGAGTTCACAGAACAAGCAGGCACGGTCCTTTCGGGGAGCCTACGTGGCGAGGAAGGAGGCTCTGACAACAGTAACACGATGTTTCAGGGCCGCGATACCAGTACGAGCCTTATGAGAGCCCCGAAGAGGAAACATTCTCTTTTGCAGGAAACTGGAGGAGGTAACGTTTTCATGGAATAGTGAGCGATGGATTAATCACTGTTTGCCAGACAGCCAGGCCGAGAGTGGTATCGGGGGGGAAACAAAACAAAAAAAAACCCCGAAAAACACAGAGCTGTGTTTAATGAACCTGTCAGAGTATATTTGGGACAGGCGTGTTCAGGACTTTGTCCTTGTGTAGGCAGTCGGAAGAGATTTAGGAAAGGGAAGAGTGCGCGTGTGAGTTGGGGCGGGGCGGGGGGGTGGACCTACAGCCACAGCGTGTAAAACAGACCCGATGGGAGGAGACTGGGGGCGCGGTGCTACTTAGGGATTCCCCGTCTCTCTCGGTGGCAGGTGAGGGGGGCTGAGGAATCTAGGGATGGAGTTAGAAGGTCTGACCGCCTGTGACTCATTCCTACGGTCCACTCAGGAGGTCTTGACGACACGTTGGTTCGTTGTTTGGATGTTGAGAAGAGAGAACTGAGGGTGATTCACAGGTTGCTAGCTTGGTAAACTAGGGGCCCGCCGATCCTGACCTTACCCACAGGTACCTTCTGATCACGGTTGTGGGGACAGAGGAGCAGACACCTTCCCTTGGCTGTCACCTCCCTGAGGACAGGAACCGCATCTGCGTGCTCCCAGGGTCTGGGACGGTGAATGAATGAACTATTTGCCATCCTCCCAAAGTCGTCTCCTAATTTTGATGGCAGTTCTTAGACTTCTGGTTTTTTGTGTGTGGTTCTTGTTTTGTTTTGTTTTGTTTTTAAATATATCTTTACTGATTTCAGAAAGAGGAAGGGAAAGAGAGAGAGAGAAACATCAATGATGAGAGTCATTGATCGGCTGCCTCCTGCACGCCCCCCGCTGGGGATGAGCCCGCAACCCGGGCATGTGCCCTGACCGGGAATCGAACCTCGATCTCCTGGATCCTAGGTTGATGCTCAACCTCTGAGCCCCACCAGCCAGGCTAGACTTCTGTTTTTTTATATTTAATTAGTGTTAAGCAGGTTAAACATGATACCACATATTATTAATTTTTGGAGAAGTTGACTCATTTGGAGAAGCTGACTCATTTGTTGAAGTGGTTGTTCAATAAACACTTATCAAGCGCCCACTTTATGCCAGGCACCATTCCTGGCTCTGGAGAAAACAAACAAAAAAAGACAAAAAGTAAACACTACAGGTAAAAATCCATTCTTTCATGACGTTTGTTTTTTTAAAAAATATATATATGTTTTTATTGATTTGAGAGGGAGAGGGAGAGAGAGAAACATCCATCGGCTGCCTCCTGCATGCCCTTACTGGGCATCGAGCCCGCAGCCCGGGCATGTGCCCTGACCCAGAATTGAACCTGCGACACCCAACCAACTGAGCCACACCGGCCAGAGCTCCTTCATGGAGTTTTTATTCGGGGGCGGGGGGAGGAGACAGGCAGTAAAAGAACACTAAAGAAGCACATAATACAGCGCCGTAGATGGAGACACGTGCTGTGGGACAGGAGCCCAGAGGGGGGACAGGGGTGTGGTTGGCAGTTTTGTGTAGATGGTGAGGTAAAGCCCCACTAAGAAGGGGACACCGGACAGAAGTGAGGACGTGAGCCGTGCAGTTATGTTAAGCCGCTAACTAATGTAGGAGGAGAGAATTCCAAGGGGAATACAGTGCTGGTGCAAAGCCCTGTCAGGTGGGAACTCGCGTGGTGTGTTTAGAAGAACAGGGAGACGCCGGGGAGGCTGGAGGCCAGCGAGCGAGGGGGGCCGAGAGAGATGCTGGCCTAGATGCGGGTGCACCGGAGTCGGGAGGGCCGATGGAAAGATCTGGCATTTTCCTGAACGCCTTGGAGAGCTGGAGCAGAGGAATGACGGGGTCTGGCTTCCATAGGAACAGAGCCACCCCGGCTGCTGTTTAGAGACCTACGCTGAAGAGGAAGCAAGGGCGGAGGCCGCGAAAGCGTGCGGGAACCACGTAGCAACCCGGGGGCACACGAGGTGGTCGCGTGGACGGAACAGCAGCACGGTGGTGAGGGGTCGGGCCTGGAAATAGTCTGAAGACCGGCGGTGCAGAGAGCAGGCCGAGCGGGCTTGCGGGCGACAGTCGGGAGCTCAGTTTGAAACACCCAGCAGGCATCCGAGGGCAGAGGCCTAGTGGCGGCCGGATGTTCGGTTCTGAGGTTCAGGGGAGAGGTCCAGGCCGGAGGTAGAAGTTCAGCGCAGAGGGAGCTTGTCATTGAGTGCGCAGTCGACGATTTGAGCACCGGGGACTCGGGGGAGCGCTATACTCAGCTCGGCTTGAGAATCGTGTAAAGCTCCCGTGGGAAGAGTTGAGGTTATGTTTTGTAGGCGCAGAAACATTTTATAGATCGGGTCCATTAAGCTGCTAACTTGCACCCAAGTTAAAAGCTATTTGCATTTTAAACGTCAGTGGATTCTTAAATGATATATAATAACTTCTATTTTTTACATTCACTTTTTAGTTTTACTTCAGAATAAAATATGCCTCTTTCTCAAGTCAGTAGAATTAGCGAAACTGACAAAATTTTAATGCAGCTGCATTTACTCTAAACATCGATTCCTGTCTTAGCTTGCCATGCCCTTCTCACGAGTGCGCAGTCACAGGCTGAGGTCATTTTAACAAATACAAAATATAATTAGGAAATAATGTAGAATATACCAGACTTAATTCCTGGTTTATAGAAAAACAGCTCTGATTGGGAGCTATGAGACATATTTAAGCATTTTTTATAGCTAAAGACTTCCTAATATATAACTACTGACATTCTACTTACTAGACCATTATTTTCAGTACCCTGAATGTTATTTATTCCAATAAGAAATTATGGAAAATAGCCGTCTTGATACAGTGGCATGAAATGGGGATTTCTCTGTTAGTGAAATCTTGCCCTTTTTTAATATTTAGTTTTACATGCACAATTAGCTTTTATTAAGTGTATTTGTAGAAAGAATTTGGCCGTGCCTGCAGCTGGGGCGGTTGGCCTCAGGAACCATCTGAAAAAGACAAGTACGGAGCTGCCGTTGGTGGAAGGGTGGAACTTTATTCATTCTTCTAAGAAACGTTTATGGAGGCCCTGCTATGTTTCACGCATTTCATTTAATCTAATAGCTGTTAGAGGTAGAGACACGAAAGAAAGTCCGGAAGACAGTGGAACACACGTCTAAATCAAGTCCCTCTTGATTTAGAGGGACACAGAGTCAAGAAGCACAGGAGGCTGCCGCAGAGAGTCCTACTCAGCTCCTCTCTGACAAAGTGACAGGAGCCGAAGCCCCTCTAAACACTATGTGACAAGCACTTTATATGTATTAACTCTGAGCAACAACCCTCCTGAGACAGGTACTCAGTTATCTCCATTTTGCACTTGGGGAAACTGAGACAAAGGAGGTGTAACTTACTTAAGATCACACAGCTCATGAGTGGCAGAGCCAGCATTTGATCTAGGTATCGCTTGTTTGGAAACCGCCTCCCTCCCAGGCTGTGTGCTGAGTGCCGTACATACATTCATCTGAAGAATCCTGTAACCCCACCTAGACAGTAGTAACTTCTGTTTATACCCAAGGCTGCAGAGCTTAGCAAGGCCATTGCCCACAGTCACACAGCTAGCGAGCGGCTGAGCCAAGGCCCAGCGTCTCTGCAGTTGCCTTGCCTTACCTGAAAAAGGTGAGGAGATGGTGGAAGATGCCTCGCACTTGTGTGTAATGGCAAAGGCGTGCCTAGTTACCTGTCGGGCAGTTCGACTTTCAGGAAAAGAAAGTGGCAGGTGAGGCCCGGCCGGGCGTGGCTCAGCAGTTGAGCGTCGACCTAGGATTCAGGCGATCAGGGTTCGAGTCCCGGTCAGGGCACATGCCCGGGTGGTGGGCTCGATCAGTGACTCTCTCATCATTGATGTTTCTGTCTCTCTCTCTCCCTCATCTTTCCTCTCTCTGAAATCAATAAAGATCTATTTTTAAAAAAAGTAGCAGGTCAGTATGAACTTGTCTAAATATCTGTGTAAGAATGACATGTAAACCTAAGTTCAAGTACCGCAACATAAGTGTGTAGAAAAGTAATCAAATTCTCTGGGGCACAAATTGAGTTAATAAATACAACACAGTATTTTTTCCGCACATAGTTCGGTTATTACTTTGCGTTGCATTAATAATTACATTGTTTTCACCTTGTTTATTTAGATTTGAGCATGTGTTACTTTGTAATCGATACTAAGCCTTCATTTTTCAAAACAAGTTAGTGGAAGCCTCTTTAAACATATATTTTAATGGGATTATTATTTCATTATGTGAAAGCACGTAATGCTCTGTCAGCATGGGTTCTCCTAAGTAGTGTTCACAAATCAGAACAAAAGTGAAATAAATTCCTTTTTTGAGCATTTATCTGGGTACCATTAGTAGAGGGTATTTTTCATAGGCTTCCTGCAGCTAAGCCTCAGCATGGCCTAACACAGCAAAAAATATCAAAAAGCTGTTTCTTTTTCCTCCAAGTGAATATTATGTGCTTTGAAAAAAATGTCATTCTCTTAGCAGAATTTTGAAAGCATTTTTCTGATTGGAATAGCACATTATGAAAATTGCTTCTTAGTACTGTGCTGAATTCTGTTTTCTTTTTAATCTGCGACACTGTTTCTTCTGTTGATCACAAGTCAGTAATATATTTATAAAAACCTCACCTTTCCCTTTTTTTTGCATTCACATACCTCATGCATCACTTAAAACCTTTTAATTTTGCTGTGGAAAAATCAGAAAGTGCATGTTAGGAAAAGAAAAAAAACTGTAATTACTCCACTTAGTGATAATCATTCTTAATATGTTGTATTTATCTGCCCATACTATTTTTCTACATATAAATGCAGCTATTATAAGTAAGATAAGTGCCTACATGATTTTAAAAAATAAAAATGGATTCATACCATAAATAAGTACAAAGGTTTCTTTCACTTACTGTTTTTTAAAACATTTTTAGGTCAATAGATAGTGACTCTGTAGCATTATTTCTGTCAGCTTCATGCTCCACTGTATTTCAAAGTCATGTTTTCAGCCATCCCCACTTTCATCCAGTGATAGCAGCTCCTGGGGGGGCCTATGCTTTTAGATATTTTTAATATTATATTTAATGATAATTGTATTGTGATAAATGCCCTTTTCAATGGATGCAGGAATTTTGCTTTGATTTAAGTGTTAATGCTTTCTCTCCTCACCCCAGTTATTCAGAACACAGTTGAGGCGAAAAGTAAAATCAATTTCATGCAAAAGCTAAAATAGATATTGTAAGTAAGTGATTCACTTTCTCATAGGAGACTGACTGTCTCAGGCCTTCCCTGGTGCTCTTTTCCCCTCTAATGTAGGTATGACTCTAGGGCTAAGCTTCAATTACCTGAAAAAATTGATGCTATCTTATTAAAATGACTGAACCTATTAGGTCAGCTCTTTTATTCTTGGAAGAAATGTTTACTTGATTAACGATAAGGGGGGTGGAGAGACCTTTTATAATAGGTCCTGTGCCGGTCATTTTTATTTATTTATTCCATTGTGTCTGTGCCTCTGTCTCTTTCCTTATTTCCCCATTTGTTTAAACAACGTGAGACTCAAGTTCCCCCTCCTAGCAAGTGTGAGAACTGGGGTCCTGCCTCAGGGATGACTTGCAGAGAGCTCCTGTTTCTAGGATTCGTGCAGAGGTGTATAGGTAATTCAACGTGGAAAAACATAATTTTGGATTTGGGCACATGATTTTATCCATTTGTTTGAAAATGGGTATGTCTGATGTTCCGATAAATACCTGCCCAACAAAAGGGAGTGAAAGTGCCCTGAGAAGACCTTACTCGAAAATGCCGACTCTCTCTGCTCCCCTGTCCCAGTGCCTGCTCAGCTTCTCCCTCTTAGTTGGCTCTTGCTTGCTACTATTTCCAGATCTCATTTTAAAAGTAAATGTTTTGTAGTTTATTTTGGCATCTGCCATTGCATTTCTTTTCCCCTCCATCATTTCCATTTTCATTCCTGACTGACTTTCTCCTGTCCGTGTGGGACTGAGGAGGTGTAGCTCGGGGTGTCCTGAGCTTGGCGTCAGACCTGAGGTGTGCGTCCTGACTTCGTCATTTACTGATAGGGGGGCTTCTGGCACGTTTACCCAGCTGGTGCATGCCTCAGTTTCCACAGCGGTAAAACAGGAATATAATAATGCAGAATCAACAGAACCAGTAATGCAGAAGACAAGCCCATAGGGATGCTGTGAAGTTTACACACAAAAAAAGCAGAGGAAGTGGCACCTTGCCCTTTTTGCACAAAACGTAGCTCTCACACCCTTCTTGTTATTTTAAACATGAAGTAGTTTATTTTTCCCAGTGGCTTACACTGCATATTCCCTCCTCTCCCCCCATCCGTACCCCTACCCTGCATCTGAATACAGAGCTAAAGCGAACCCTGGAACTTGGCTATATCACCGCCAAGAGCCCAGTCGTCCCCTGATTGACTCATAGACATACACACCTGTTTCCTGTCTTCTCCTAATAACAGAAGAATAAAAACAGTCTGACTTACTAAGACAATTAGCTCTTGCCCAGAGCCTTTCTGGAAAGTGGTTCCTGCCACCTGGATCACTGGCTTCCACGTCGCCTCCATCCACTGAGGCCTTGCCTTAAAATGTTTTTCAGTGCACTTCAGTCTCTTCCATGTTGTTTTGTTCTTTGCCTGGTATCTGGCAGTTAGTGATCATGTGCTTTTCACCCATGGTGTGGCTCTGACTTGGCAAGAGTTATTTCTTGATGCTATGAAATGTTACCCCTTTTTTCCTTAGTAAAAACATAGTTAATAACTATGGCCGGTGTGGCTCAGTTGGTTGGACATTGTCCCACACACCAGAAGTTGCTGGTTCAGGTCCTGGTCGGGCCACATGCCCGGGTTATGGGCTCAATCCCCAGTAGGGGGCGTGCAGGAGGATTGATGTTTCGCTCTCACATCAATGTTTCTCCCCCTCTCTCCCCTCTCTCTCAAAAAAAACAAAAAAAAAAAACAAAAAAAAAAATTAGTAAGGATAGAAGAAAAAAAAGATAAAAAACACGAGCAATAAAATGGTAGCAAGGGAAAAGCAGTCTACATGGGAGCTCCCATAAGGCTGTCAGCTGACTTCTCATCAGAAGTTCTACAGGCCAGAAGGGAATGGCAGGACGTATTCAGGTTAATGCAAAGCAAGGATTTGAAACCAAGACTACTCTATCCAGCAAGGCTATCATTCAAAATAGATGGTGAAATAAACAGCTTCCCAGACCAAAAAAGGCTAAAGGAGTTTATCACCGCCAAACCAGCACTGCAAGAAATGTTAAAGGGACTGCCGTAATTAGAAGTAGAAATATATAGAGAGAGAAACATAGGCATAAAGAATTTAATAAGTACCTATCAGTAATAACCTTAAATGTAAATGGGTTAAATACTCCAATCAAAAGACACAGGGTAGCTGAATGGATAAGGAAACATGACCCAAATATATGCCATCTACAAGAGGCCCACCTCAGAACAGAAGACTCACACAGGATGAGAGTGAAGGGGTGAAAAAAAATTTCCATGAAAATGGAAATGAAAAAAAAAGCTGGGGTAGCAATACTCATATCTGACAAAATAGACTTCAAAATGAAGGCCATAGCAAGAGACCAAAAGGTCACTACATTATCCGACAAGAGAATATAACCCTGGTAAACATATATGCACCCAATATAGGCTATTAGTGTGGGCTAAGGGTTGGGGACCAAGCTAACGTGGCTGGTGGTTGGAGTTTAGATCTGTCTGTGAAAGTTCAGTTGTAAGCCAGGACTTGATCTCCCTGGATCCATAGGGAGGCCCCATGTCCATCAGGGGTGACAGGCTCCTGGCCACTCCTTATTTTTCTTACTTGTATTTCTTAAACGGAAGTTTTAGTTAATTGTTAGTTTGTTGATTTTGAAATATATGTAGGAGACAAACAATGAAAGTGATAGTTACACTAGACATTAATTATTAAGTTTGCCTGCCCACCACCTACACCCTTTTTAAGAGAAACCACTGTGCTGTGGCCTTGCTGAGAAGTGGCTCTGCTGGAGCCATCTGACCCCCTGCCCTCCTCCACCCGCACCTCCCCACAGCTGGGCCAGGGCTTGATCCAAAGATGGGCAACCTACGGTCTTACCCACAACCTGTGGCTTGATTCAGAGAGTTGAACTCAACCCGTTTCAACCACTTTGTATATTGCCTAGGTTTCAGTTCAAGCCCAGCCAGTTACTGGTTGTATAACCTTAAGCAAGTTGTTCAAGGTTCATTATGCCCAAAATTTCCTTTCTGTAAAATATTAGACCCTATGTAATGTTGTTTTGAGAATTAAACATTGTTCACCCACGTAAACTCTTTACAACAGTGTCTGACGCATACTCAAAGTCCTGTCAGTGGTGGCCGTTACTATTATTATTCTATTAGGAATTTGGAATTAGGAAACCGAATGACTAAGAGAGTTACCCGTAGAAACTAAAGCTGGAGTGTACTGAGGTAGAGCAGTCCTGGTTCTTAGTCTTTTGGGGGGGGGGGTCATTGCTTCCTTGAGTGACCTGATGAAAACGTGGACAATTCCTTGCAGAAATGCAAATGTACGCACACACAAAATCAAGGTTGAAGGCCCCTCGTACGGGAAAAGAGGGGAGGGGGCTGTGGCTAAGCCGTGTGCAGTCAGATTTATGAAAGGACCAAAACTCATCAAAGCAGAGGGAGCAATGGACTGAAGGAGAGGAGACAGCACCTCAGGTCCAGGTCCAGCAGTTTCCACCCCAGAACTCCTCTCGGATCCCTGCTCGTCTCCCCACTTCCCCGGACATAACCAAGTCGGCGGAGCCCTCGCATCTGGCAGCCCAATTAGCCAGATAGAATCCGTGTTGAGGCTGGTGTTTACATGGTGAGGAGTTACTGCTGTGTCATTGCAGGTTTCTTTTGGCCAACACCGTGACGTTTTCCTGTGCTGTGATCCTATCAGCAGCCAGGGCTTTCAGAATAAAGCGAATGACCAGCTGCTGCGACTTCCCAGTGACGGCCGACTTCCTTGTCTGTTGGTCAAACACTTCCTCGGGCACGTCCTATTAAATATTCCAGTTTAAGGAAAAAGCAACTGCTCCAGTAGAATTCTTTTTTATTTTGGTTAATCTCTTACATGTTGAACTGAAAATGAGGCAGAACTTTGCAAGATTTTATAGCTGGGAAGGATTTTAAAATGTTTCTTGTCTGATGACTTTTTTTTTCAGAAATAAAGGAAGCTGGACCCTCCTTCTGCCCCACCCCTGCATACTGTGTTTCATTAGTACTCACAACCACCTTATGGGGTAGAATACCCTCACTTTACGGGTGAGAAAACAGGCTTAGAGAGACTGAACTCCTTACCCGAGTTCAAAGATACCGTAAGTGGTGGAATTAGGATCTGAACCCAGGTCTTTCTGACTACAGAGCATGTGTAATTATGCCTCCATGGCCTCTAAAACTCAGGCCAGGAAAGAGTGAGGCTTTTCTTTTATATTTCTTTCCCTCAATGTGGTTTTTTTTTCCAATGTGCTTTCTTGAAAAGAAGGCCGGAAGCGTAGGAGCCTCACTTGTTGATCCGTGAGCTAGAGTGGGCTTTGCCTCCGTCTGACACCTGCCTCCATAGCAGGGTAACTCTTCCCACTGAGCCGGAGCTGCTGTTGGACATTTCGCCCAGGTTCCCCCCGTACAGAGGCTCTCACGTGTACCCCGGCCCGGTGCTGCCGGGGAGGGTGGTCACAGACTGCTGGGGCAGTTTCGTCGTTGGCGTAACTAATATTTGTTTACAGCGCATTTGCAGGACGCAGGAGCGGTTGAGAGCACTGGCTCTAGAAATAGACGGCTTGGGTGAGCCTCAGCTGTTCTGTTTTTAATACTTGGGTGACCTTGGGCAAGAGCTTACTACCTCTTGAAGTCTTGGTTTCTTTATCTGGAATATAAGAAGTATGTGATACATTGGATTGTGGTGGGATTAAACGTCATCTCAGTGCCTGGCAGAGTAGCGCTCAGTAAGTGTTCGTTGTTGTTACAGTGCTTGAAAATGGATTAGAGAAACAGCAAGGAAGAGGTAACACCAGTCTCTTCCTTGAATTCTCTTTTACTTTGGTTAATTTTTTTAAAGTCTTCAAACTTAAAAGAATAAGTTGTAACTTTATAGGCTTTTATAGCTGAGGAGGCGTACTTTCCTTGAAATTGGTTCACTCCTGTGTTTAGCTGAGAAGATCAATTTTTAAAGCTGCAGTCATTTTAGGAGCGTGAAATATCAGCTTCAAAATGCATAAAATGTACATACATTTTATGACTGTAATGAAGAGATACGTTCTTGTTCCAAGTTGTTTAGTTGCTAAACCATTGACTGATACGGCTGTTATCTTCTGGTCCACAGCAGAATAAAGAAGCTTCGGTCCCTGTATCTTCTGGGTTTCCAAAAAGTTTATAGGTTTTTTTATGCATTCTGCTAACATTGCTGTGAAGTAGTTAGCAGACGGCTATGCTTTTTATTTTCTTGATAACACTATATCGATATTTAACTTTAAATAGTAAGTCACAGTTGTCTCCTGCTTCGCTGCCTCGCTGAATGATTTTCAAGTATTTTTGTTCTCCTAGACTATATGATTTGTCGTAGGGCCGTATTGATTTTTCAAGGTTCCTAGACATTTTCGTGGGAGTCTTGGTTTGCAGTGTATCACCAATTATTATGTAAATTGTGCCAGTGTACACGTATTGTGTATGTGTGTATGTACACGTGTGGTATAAGACTATAAAATACAATAATGTGTAATTTATTATTAGGTGATTATGGACAGAATTATGCATACATTTGACAGGCTGTCATTTGGAGGCACAAAAGTACCACGTGTGTTTAGAATCACAAGAGGTTGACCTGGGAGGGAATTTAGAGAGTATTCTAAACTAGTACCTCACTAAATAGAAAGCCGAGGCACAAATAGTTACTTGTGTAAATTACGCAAGTAAATTAACGATGATTTTTCCTAACCCCAAAAGTTTTTACAATGTGGCTTCTCTTGCCATTTGTCTTTCCTCTTTTGGGCTAAAAATACTAGTTAAAAAAAATTTTTTTTTTTTAATTCTCCCAAATGGGAGTGTATTGCATTTGAAGAAAAAAGACTAGATTCTGTTTTTATAATAAAGATGGATTAGGGTTTTGATATTGAATTTTAGACTGAATGTTCTGCCCAGGAATTTTCTGTAATACCTACAATTGCATTGAGCATCCATCTACTCAATTTAGACCACTTTTTAAATTACACATATACAGTGGTACCTCGGTTTTCGAAAGTCTCTATTGACGAGCATTTTGGGTTACGGACGCCATAAACCCAGAAGGCAGTGCTTCGGTTTTGGAACACGCCTCGGAAGTCGAACATGCCGCGCGGCTTCCGCTGAGGGCAGGATCCTGAGGCCCAGCTGTCGGCTGCGGATCCCTCGGTTTTCGAACGTTTCAGAACTCGGACAGTCTCCCGGAACAGGTTACGTTCAAAAGCCGAGGCACCACTGTAGATGTATATGTGTATATATATTTAAATTGTATATATATTTATATAAAACAATGAACTAACTCATGGTTCACTGTTTGCAAATAAATAGTATCACTAATTTTTCAAGAAAAGTCGTGTTCAGTGTTCTTCCCTCCCCTAATATTTGAAGATATTGCTAAAGAATTGCAGTCTGTTGCAAACTTGGCTGTCCGCTGCACACTTGATTGGTTAGGATCAAATCGAATTCTTTAAAATTCAGTTTTAATAGTGTTATAGCAGTCAAGTGGAGAGAAACCGAAAGAATTATTAAAACTATTTCAAAGCTCAGGACCAGACAGACACATAGACATCCTCAGTGAATATTATTGATGGGTGAATGGATTCCTTGTTTAGGATGTTGTGGCTAAGAGAGGTTGAGAGGAATCAACTGGCTACTTCAGATAGGGCTTCAGATCACATTCCTTTCTAGTAGGTCACCCCACATGAAGTATTTGTTTGTTTCGCTTATCAGATTTGTTGGTACTGACAAAAATTACAGGAAGCCGATCGGTATGCCAGAATGCAACTTTCAGAGTAGGAACTGTACCTACGAACTGGGATTTATGGTCTGTACAGGTTAGGCCAAGACAGTCATCATGGAATAACCTCGTATGGACTGCTCCGCATTTCCTAGCCTATCTTGATCACGTTGGGACCACATGACTAGTACTGGCCAGTGAACTCTGAGCGGAAGTGATAGATACGTGTCCCTCTGGGGCCTTGGTCATTAAGAGCTGCTGTGCTCTCTTCATTTCTGTCTTCCTTTGTCGTGGCACCTGGTGGGCCACATGGGCTTCAGTTGGCAGATCTGCAAGACGCACAGGACTACCTGACCAGGATTGAACTTACACGACCAAGAAATAAACCTTTATGTGTTTCATCCATTGAGACTCCAGCGGCTTATTTGTTACCACAGCATAACACCTGGTATTAACCTGATTAATACATTGGGAACTCTCTCTGGGTTTATAGATTTCCATTCATAGACACAAATTACAAATACGGAGGTTGGTTCTGGGGGGGGGAGGGACCTCCATATTTGGATTTTGTTTCCCTGAGCTTGGACTACCTGAAATAATAACTATGCTTTATATCAAAAGTATTGGAGTAAGAGCTGACAAATGAAAGTGTAAAACATTTGAGTAATATCTCTAACTGGGATTTTGTAGTACTTTAGAAATAGTACTCGGGGTTCATAGTGAAGCACAAGTTTGGAACAGTTTCTGCCTCCATGATATTTTTGGTATCTGCCTGGTGAATAAAGAAAAATCCAGGTTGAAATGAACAACTTCTATAAATCAAGATTTTAGAAAGCTTCTGTTTTTTTCACAGTCCTTCAGTTTATGTGTTCTGCAATTAACCTTTTAGCAGTACTTTATCCATAAAATGGATCTCTTACAAGGCTGTGTTTTTTTTCCGTAAGATATTTTTTCAACAGAATTATATCCGAGTATTTTAATTCCTATTTTCTTAGAGATACTGTTAGGCTTTGCAAAGATGAATACGTTATATGTGTTGTCCTTAGAATTTCCCATCTACACCAGGCACTGCTAACTATTCACCAGAATTTGTTTCCTCTCCTTTGTGGGCACACACTTCCTTGAAGGCTGTATGTGTTATGCGACTGAGGACTCGCCAGTGGAATTTCTGAGGTCTAGCCACTTCCAGGTCTAGCTCATAAAAGCCTCCCGCGTGTGAGTCTCCATTCTGGGCCCCCTTTCGGCCACTGGTTATCAATGGCCAAGGTAACCAGGAATTCACGTGTTGCAGATGGAAGGGTTTCTGTCAGGCTGGTCGCTAAATGACTGCCTGGAACGAAGAACCCCTCCCTCGCCCAGAAACATTTGTCTTGGACTAATGTGTGCGTAACAAATAACACCTCTCGCGTCCAGCCACTCACTGAAAGCTCGGAGTTTGTTATTGCAGCTAGCGTGGCCCCAAAGCAATGTTTAATAGCTCATATAGCGATTCCAGAGTAAATATTTAAATTTTCAAGAATGATTAACTTGTGTCTTAATTTGTAATGTGTCCCGCTTAGAAGAAAGAATGGTTTCATTTAAAACAGTCCGTTAATTCTTCGCCTTGCTTTCATTATTCCAAGTCACTTGGCTCTTCCCGACACAGCCGACCGATGGCCACTCCGATTAAGTAGGCCCTTTGTTTGTCTTTCTTTCTCCCACACCGTTTTATAAGGTCACATTCTGTGTTTACAGATCCAGGGAGCACCGACTCTTATTTATAAGTGCGGTAGGAAAAAGAGAAGGAATACATTTAAAATGTCAACACAAAGGTATTTTTTTATGGGGCTGACCGAGACTCTGGCAGGTCACTTTTCCAAAAAGTGTTGCTGCCTTGAGAAATTTACTGCCGAGTAAAAGCTGCTCTGTGCTCGGCCTTCCCCTTCGTCCCCAAGCCGGAGATCTAGTTGTTCTCGACTCATCTTTTTCTTCAACATCTCCGGCCCCATTGGTCGCCAGATGCCGTAAATTCAGCCTCCTAAATAGCTTTGGAAGCTGACTGTCTCCGTTTTCTAGCCTAGATGCCTGTGAGGGATCCCTGGATGCGGCTGTCTCCTAACTGGTCTCCCCAGCTCCCATCTTAATACTCCCATGCTGTAGCCAGAAGTCGCTTTCTGAAATGCAAACCTCAACTCCTCGCACCTTTGCTTTGAAATTCTTTCGTGACTCTCCCTTGCTTTTGGCACGAAGCCTAAACTTCTTCAGGTGACTCGCAAGGCCCTGCACCATCGATGAGGAGCACCTCTTGTTTTCTATTTGTCTTCCCTTCACCTGCGCTGTCCTTTCTGGACTCTGGACTCTGGGCTCTGGACTCCGGACTCCAGCCTCACTGAACTTTTCTTTAAATACGCCTTAGGCTTCCTTAAGCTTCTCAGCCTTTGCTCCCGCGTGGCCTCTGGGTGGAACACGCCTCTTTCCCACCTTCGCAGATCCCCGAGGTCTGGGTTAGCTGCCCTTTATTTGTACCCCAGTTTCACCCTGCGTTTCCTCTGTCCCAGAGGCCATTGCGCTGTATTTTCCTGATTACTTCTCTGTATCTCCTCCTGGGCTCTCTGAAGGGACCTCAGACCGTTACTATATTGGTTACCGTGAGATCTAAGCCCTTAGCACAGCGATTTTCAACCAATTTGCGCATGAATTTTTGAAACATGCAAATTTAGTCAGGGGCACTGATCTCTTTTCCCTTAGATTGTCAAATATTAATAATAATAAAATAAAACAAAAGCCAACACAACAGTAGCCATCCGGTGTGGACGAATCAGAATCATGCCTGTTTTTTTTGGTCGGATCAGCAAAAAGTATATTTTTTGGTGTGCCGCGGAATGTGAGTGATTAGTTTATGTGTGCCGTGAGACGGAAACGGTGACAGTCTCTGCCTTAGCACATTGCCTAGCACGATAAACCCCTCCTGGGCAGTGAGGAGGAGTAGGATGTGTCAGAGCCCAGTCTTTGTCAATTTGTCTGTGAAGTGCCATTTGAGGCTATACTAAGGAAGACTAAAGTCAGTGCCAGGAAATCTTCCCAAATTCTGAGAAACCATCCGTGCCGAAGGCCACTTACAGGATAAATGATTGAACTCTGGATATGTTTTGAAGGTTGAACTCATAGGACCTGCTGAGGGACGTGAGTGACTCCGCACTTACAGATTGTATTTGCTGGGTGAAAGTGCCCATGAAAAGATAATGTCACCGTGGTGGTTCAAGTTATTGTCAGGATTAGAAGACACGACATACATATGGCGTTCCCACCTAGCCTGGTGCTTGGCGTTTTTTCCGTACTCAATAAATACTCTTTTCCTCTTTGTTGGTGACTTAGTGCTTGTTCAGGCGAGACATGCGCTATGGTAACGTGCTGCTCCTACGCGGCGCTGCGCAGCGGGCGAAGCCGGCGTCCAGCCTCAGCCTGCACTCCGGCAGCCCCCTCCTTGTCCTGTGCAGAGTCCGCAGGCGGCCTCAGGCTCGGGACCTCGCCCCTGACCCGGCCCTCGCGTTGTCTCTCCAGCTCCGAGTGTCAGAGTTTGTTACTGTGATGCCTCATTTTTTTTCCCTGCAATTGAAGCTGCTCCTTTATTTTTATTGTTGTTAAAAATATTTTTTTAAATTGATTTTTAGAGGGGGAGGGAGAGGGAGAGAGAAACATCCATCGGCTGCCTCCTGCATATACCCCCTACCGGGGATCAAACCTGCAACCCAGACATGTGCCCGGACTGGAAATCGAACCTGTAGCCTTTTGGTGCCCAGGACGAAGCCCAGCCAACTGGGCCACACCGGCCAGGGCTGCTGTCCCCCCCCCCCCCCAGAAATGTTGTGGTTTGTCTCTACTTCTCTGAATATTGCTATTTATGGCCCCACTGTGTTCTCTACCTATGACCTAAGCATTAGGTGGCGTAACATAAACCGCGTTGGCTCTGTCATTAGCCTGCCGGGTTTAAACTGTCCCACTCCCACCCCAGCCTAGGTAACCTTTGGCAAGTTACCGAAACCTCCTTAGTCCTGATCCCTGCCGTATGTAAGATGGGAATGGAAACTGTTGAAAGTTGTGAGGATCAAGGAGATGAGTCTTTCAATACGCTTGGGTCGGCGCGTGGCACCTAGAGGGCACTGCGTGTTAGACGTCACCGGTCGTGATCGCACCTGGTGACCTCAGCTGCCCTTCTGTGACTCTCCGTGTCACTCCTGTGCGGACTCTCGAACCTCTGCACCTCTCCCCTCACCTGTTCTTTGATCCTATGTCTGCTTGGATGTCCACGGTAGACTCAAACTCAGTGTTCAAAACTCAGCGTATCAGCCTTTCTCTGTAGCAGGATGCTTTGGCTACAAGTAGCAGAAAACCCAAATAAAAGCGGCTTAAACAACAAAGGGAATTATCTCTCTCTGATAGCAAGAAGTGTGATCCGAGGGTGCATAATCCCGGTGCTCAGAGGTTTGCTGGCAAGGAAGGTGGTCGGGGGATGGCTTTGGGTAGAGAGCATACAGTGTCTGCGACAAATAGTTTACAGTAAGTCAGAGGCAACGAAGAAGACTTGGGAGTCACAGAGAAGTCAGGAAAACCTGGGTAGTGGGTACTGTCGGAAATGAAGTCAGACCGAGGCCGAAGCAGAGGGGTGGGTTTGAGAGAGGCCGCTGTGGCATCCTCAACGACGGGGGCCAGGGGTCGAGCCTGCGACCAAGGTACGTGCCCTTGGCCGGAATCGAACCCCGGACCCTTTGGTCTGCAGGCCGACGCTCTAACCACTGAGCTGAACGGGCTGGGGCGCCTCCCTGTTCCTTCCTTCGTCCCGATGCTGTTTCCCAGTCTCCTTTGGGCCCTCCTCTGCCTTTGTGGCCCGTCCAGGTTGATAGCCTTCCCCCGTCTTCTTAGGAGCCCCCTCTCTTCACGCTTCACCCGCTGTGTCCCAGTTGTTTTGGAAACGTATGCGTCAAGTAACCATCACCTGTTAAAAGTAATTCAGAATTTACAGGGCCAAATAATTTATTTGATCCACTTTTTTAAAGGCCCATAAAAACTATATTACATTACAAAAAACAAAACTCTCACACCAAAGTAAGTCTACCCCCCAGCCCAGGAAATTGCGATAAGCGGACAGTTCTTTAAAGCCATGTTTAAAGGCAAATTTAAAGCCATATTAAAAGTTACGGACTTACCTTCTAGTTCCCCAGAATTGTAAATATGAAAAATAGTGATGATAAATATTTGTTTTCAGTTTGCACTTTAGACCTAAATTACCTGGGGAAGTCACTCAGCACGTTCTGACACGGGACAGCCAACCCCGACTGAATCGGGGAGCGCTGAACCCCACACGGGGTTGCCCGCGCCAGCCCCGCATCCTCACAGCCCCCAGCCCCTCCTTCCTCGGCCTCCTGCCTGCTGCCCGCCGCTCCCCTCTCTGCCCCCTTGCCCTGCACACACAGTCACTGCACATGGGCCCCTGGTGCAGGTCACTCCTCCCACCGCCCTGCCGCTTCTCCGCAGTATGTGCGAACACCTCGCGGCCCCCGCACTGCTCTCGCTTCGTCCGGCCTGCCCTTCACGCCTCTTACCCAGCCCGCCCTCCGCCCTTAGGTGGCGAGGAGGCAGTGACTAGTGTTGGCCTGCCTTTGGGGCAGCCGGATCGCTGTGAGTTTGTTTGCAAATACTGCATAGACTGTTCGTTCACCTGACAATTGTAGTTGAACCTCTTCTATTAAGATAATGCGAAAGGCCCGGCTGGCATGGCTCAGCGGTTGAGCGTCGACCTAGGATCCGGGAGATGGAGGTTCGATTCCCGGTCAGGGCACATGCCCGGGTTGTGGGCTCGGTCCTCAGGCTATCAATGACTCTCTCATCATTGGTGTTTCTCTCTCTCTCCCTCTCCCTTTCTCTCTCTGAAATCAATAAAGATATATTAAAAAATATATATATATAATGCAAAAGGCATTATTAGCATTTGCTATTACTGCTGAGCACAGAAACGCAGCATGGGTGCCTCTTATTTTAAAAACAGCCCTAGGAGGGTGTGGGGAAGGAGGCACTCTGAGAGGCAATTTAGAAATATCCCTCACCCTAAATATACACGTGTGTGTGCGTATACATATTTACATATACACAAAAGAGGTATAAAACTTCGCACGTATGTATTTAAAATCTCTCGGGACATAGGAAATTGATAGCATTGGTTACAGTCAGAGGAAAACCCTGGAAGGTGGGGGATCGGGTGTGAGGGAGACGTTACTGCATTCTTTTGTGTAGCTTTTGAATTTTGACCGTGGCCATCTTACTTACTAAAAGTATTTAACGTACTGTTCTATACCCGACAATTCTACTTCAAGAAATGTACCCCACAGAAATATCCGTATATGTATTAGCAAAATTGCATGTAAAATTACGCGAATGAAAGCATCGCAGCAACAGTGAGAGCTCTGATAGCGAAACTACGAGCAACGTGCAAGTTCACCAGCGGGGGCTGGTCCATCAGTTGTCACTTATCTGTGTTGTTGTTTAGAAAAATGAGATATGCAGATATGCTCCTGGGGAAAGATTGCTGAATTAGGATAGCGTCATTTATGCTGCAAACAACCATCAAGTCTCAGCAGCCTAATGGAACAAAGGTTTATTTCTCACTCCTGTGGAATCCGTGGGCCGGGCAGCCACTGAGCACTCCGCTGCTCGGGTCGCGCGGCCCGGCCACCTCGGACCCGGAGCTGCACGTCTCCGGCGCAGTGTGCACGCCGGCTTTTCTGTGCTTTGGCCAAGGCGTGTGTGTGCCCATTAAACACGGCCCCGCCTAACCGGGAAAAGGGGTTGAAATGTGGGCGAACACATGGAATGTTGGGGTACAAACCCTCTTTCCCATATTATTTAAGGTATTGAAAAAAGCAGCGTATGGATCAGATTACATGGTGTGTGTGTGTGTATGCTTGCATCTATATATAATTTTATTTTTTAAAATAAATACGTATTCATGGATAAAGGCACATAAAGTTTTCCAAAAGGATATACAGAGTTATTAACAACAGGGACCTCTGGAGAGTGAGGCTAAGGCTCCCCTATTTGAATATTTTTCACATTATTTTTTATATTTTCAACCTAACCATAAAGCGTTTACCTTAAACACTATCGTTTACTCTCTCCCTTCTATGAACAGACATTACGACAGTAGAATTAATGAATATTTGTTTTTGTGGGTTTTTGTGTTTTTTTTCCCAACTCGGTTTAAATTGACTCCATGAAATCCTTGGTGAAAAAAATTCAGTTTGGGGAAATCTCAGTTGTACAACTAACTGTTAATGTTCCTTAAATGAAATTAATTTGAAGCTCTACCACGTGTATGTGTCTATAACATGTACAGAGTAGAGAGAAGGGCAGAAGCCACCGGTACGTGGGCTCCCTTGTGTTGTTTGGTTAAGCCTTCCGCGATGCCAGCGTTACAACACGGGAAATGCCATTCGCCACTTACCCGCTCCACCCCTTTCCTGAACACGCTGGAACCCAAGGGCCGGCAAAGAAATAAGTAATTCATTCGTAGTGACCAAAGAACTGACTAGTATGGCCTAGGAAAGCCAAACACCCAATGAGCTATAAAAATACGGTAACAGATGACCTAATCCTTACTCCTAAGAGAAATATCTAGAAAGTATGTTAATCTCTTTCTAACATGAAGGTTCGCTTTTACGAGTTAATGCTCCCCTTTCGCCAAGCCGGACCTTCTCCTCTACAGATGGGCTATATGTGAAATGTACATTGAAGATACATTTAAACTCTAATTGAAGACGCAAACGGCATTACCCCTTGGGTGTAGTGGCATAAGGTTACTTTTATAATCCTGCTCTTCTCTCTCTCTCGAACCCAACCCTCAGAGGACAGTGTAGCCCCTGAAGCTGGATGGAGCCTGAAAACCAGGATGTGGTTAGAGACTCTGGGGGAGTCTCTAAAACCCCGGGAGAAAACACTCAGCCTCAGAAATAGCTCTTTCCAGGATCAGGTCCAAGGCCGGGGGTTCTTTGGAGCAGCCCAGCTCTGACCTTGATGTCCTTACGGGCTGCCCTGACCAGGGTTCGACTGTCCTGTAAATGTTGTCTTTTTAAGTTAGTATTTTTTCTTTCAAAGAATTCTTTTGGTTTTGCGTTTTCCTCTTTATATTTTATGTGTACATGCTGTCTCATGTGGATGGTTTTATTATTTTATTAGTCATCTCTGCCAGTAACACACCTCATCATCGGTTTTAGCCCTAAAACCAGACTCAGTATAGGAGGGAATCACACCTCTCAGTGAAACCTACTGCAGACTCTTTGGGGCTTGATTTCCCTGGACCTGCTCCCATCATCATCATTTGGCTCACAGTAAGTGCTGCATTTGAAAAGATGTGTCTTTTTTGGGAAAAGAAAAAGTCTGTGAAGCTTGTTTTGTGAAGGATCAGGCATTAAGTTAAATTGGATTGAAAATAAATACTACAAAGTTTACTCTCCTAGGGTAGCTAAGAGTGCTCAACTATAAACTTAAAAACAGGCCTTATTAAAATTTAAATGATTGTAAACATAAGTAATAAGAATAAATAAATGCTTATGTTTTCTGAGATTTTTATGTACTTTTAAGTTAGAGTTGATAAACTAGTCTTGAGTAGTACACGTTGTAACATGGTCCTACTGGGTATGACCGATACTCAGTTTCCACCACAGAGGACCTCACCGTGAGAGTTTAACAGTATCCAGAATGGTGTACACTTTGTGGGACAAAATGAGTTCACTGACCTCGCTCTTGGATGCTCACTGTAATGTCAGTTTGCCATAAAAGTTTCTAAGCGCTCTCTGTTTCCGTACTTGCCGCAGCCAAGCAACAAACAGTTTGCAGGCTGGAGCACTTGCAGTAAACTGTTCTAGGAATTACAGAAACGTGGGAACACTGGAAATATTAAATAGCAATAAAAAATTCAGTAGCTTAAAGAGTATTAGAAGAGATACCCCAGCGCAGCATCCGATTCATTGACAAATACGTTGTAGAGAGGTTAGCATCCTCAGTGGCCAGCGGAGCGAGAGAGGCCACTCGGGCCAGTTGGATAGAGGTGCCAGGCAGAGCCTTATACAGAACACACCGTGGGACTTGAGTGATTTCTTAAACGATGACAGATGTTTAAAAACATAAATTGCAGCTGTTTTATTTTACGAGTAATTGTAGCATCTTGATTAATTAATAAATTGAACTATAAGCCAAAAGTAAACAAATATTAGCCATACTAATTAGTACTATATCAATACTGATTTTACTACATAAATCTTAAGGTCAACCTTTGACTGCAAAGGGAACTTCCTTGCTTGTCTTCTTTTAAAAAAATTTTTATTTGAGCCCAGCCAGGGTGGCTCAGCCATTGAGCATCAGTCTAGGATCTGGGAGATCGAGGTTTGATTCCCAGTCAGGGCACGAGTCTGGGTTGTGGGCTCGATCCCCAGGAGGGGCTGTGCAGGAGGCAGCCGATCAGTGACTCTCTCATCACTGATGTTTCTCTCTCTCTCCCCCTCTCCCTTCCTCTCTCTGAAATCAATAAAGACGTATTTTAAATAAGTAAATAAATAAATAATGAACAAAGTAAAAAACTTTCTTTTTCAATTACAGTTTACACTCAGTGTGATTTTGTTACTAGTTTCAAGTATAGAGCGTCGTGGTGAGACAGCCATATACTTTACAGAGTGGTCCCCCGCTATCTCCAGTACCCGCTTGGCACTGCTTGTGTTCTGTTTTTAGAAATTAAATTTATAAAATTAAAAAGGAACGTCTTTGTTCTTTTGAATCATCACCGGTCCCTTGGTAATTGCTGCGTCTGAACTGGATTCTTTATCAGTGGGAGTCCTCGGTGAGGTTCCTTAAAAACTCTGTTTCACAGATGGTGCTGTAACTCGGGACCGGCCCTCGCCAGCCCCACCTTCCTGTCTTATGTGTGCTGTGCCGTTTAGAGCGCTTCGCTTCCTCTGCAAGAGAATGACTCCAGGATCCTGGGGGAGGGCCATTGTTTGACACAGTGTTACAGTGTCGGTTACCTATTTATGGTATCAGACCTTTCTGTTAGTCATCACCAGATATTAAATGGGAGTTACTGTGAACACCTGTCAGCTGGCTGGTAGTGTTCAGTGAGCTGTATACAAGTTACAGATGAATATATATATATGTGTGTATATATGTATATGTATATATACACATATATATATATTGCCTAAACTAGTTTTATTATTTTTAAACATCAGTCCCATTTTAAAATAGGATAATATCCCTTAAAAATCCACTATCTCTAGGCCCTGACCAGGTAGCTCACTTGGTTAGAGCATTTGATTCCTGGTCAGGGCACATACAAGAATCAACCCGTGAAAGCATGAATAAGCGGAACAACAAATCGATGGGTTTTTTTCTCTCTCTCTCTCCCCCTCCCTTCCTCACTCTCTCTCAAATCAATCAATAAATAAAAATTCCACTATTTCTAGCTTCTCTTGAAAAATCAGAAGTTCTGGCACAACTTGGTCCACATTTCAAAATAAGAATGCTCTATTCGGTATTTTAAACAAGCTGCTCCCTTTGTACAGGGCACGCGAGTGTCCAGTCCCCGCCACGTCCTAGGGTCCTATGTCCTTTCTGCTTCTCTCATCTGCCTTGGCAGCCTGGCTTCCGTAGGGACCTTGGTTTGATTACTGGACTCATGTGTAATAGCACAGTTTACCCACCAAATCTAAAACCACGCCAGAACAAAACCTTCAGCCGTACCAGCACCGTCAGTTGCCTTTCCTAATTTGAATTGTGTATCATTTGAAGAACAAAATGATATATAATTCTGTGGCTGAAAGAAGTTGGTTGACCTCAAAAGTAGATTATAATCTGCATAAATAAAATATTGTGTGTGTGTATTTGTGTGTAGGTACATATTTGTATGAGAGTAAGACAAATATGTTTGAAATCATCTGAGTGAAGGATATTTGGGAGTTTTTCAATGCTCTTCTTACAACTTTCATGTTTGAAATTATTTCAATATAAAAATATTTTTAAAAGTCAAAGCTAAATCTCAAGCACAGATTGTCAACAGCAAGAAAGATGTTTTTTCTTCCCCAAGTGATTAATCTTTTAGTCAGAATTTGAGGAACGGGAACATTTAAAGCCAACCTAATTGATACCATATCTTACAAGTTATTTTTCTGGGGGGAAAAAATGTTTTCTTCTAGTAGATATTAAGAGTACAACTTAGAAAAATATTTTTTGTATGCATGAACAGCCAAACGATTTGTCTCTGCGTCTGATTGTTAGTACCTGACATAAGAAAGCGCTCAAAGCATAAGTAAATGCATTGCCTCACTGTATCCAGAGAAGGACCTTATTAGCAAAGTGTATACATATTTGCAGATGTGTAGGCATCCACATACTAGATATTTTTAAAAAGTAACCATAGCCCAGCCGGTGTGAGTCAGGTGGATGGGCATAGTTCCATGCACCAGGAGGCCTCCAGTTGGATTCCTGGTCAGGGCACATGCCTGGATTTTGGGTTTAATCCCCAGCAGAGGGCGTGCAGCCGATCGATGTTTCTCTCTCATCAATGTTTCTCTCTCTCTCCCCCTCCCTCTCCCATCCTGTCTCTGAAATCAATAAAAACAAATTTTCTTTAAAAAAAAAAAAAAAAAAAAGATAACCATATTGTCAACAGAGCATATATCTGAGCTGTTTCTTCATTTGTGGTGACAAATTTATGTCAATTTAACCCCACATTAGCTTTGGTCTAATCCATGGTCTGGGCCTCCCCAAAGGCTGGAAGGTAAAGACTGTAGCCCACACACCCACAAAAAACAGAAGTAAATACTAGTCAATAATGATATTCATTCTCATTTTCCCAAGTAAGCAAACCTGCTTGTCCCAGATTTGGAGAGTAGGGGCCCCTTTCGCCTGGCTGCTGTATCCTTTGGGCGTGTCCCCGGTCGTCCTCACTTTCACTCAGTACATTCCCAGCTCATCTTGTGCTTTCCCTGTCCCAGGGATGAAACCAGCCTCTCTGTAAATAGCCTCGGTGTGGGATGTGGAAGCCAAGCTCTGGGTAGTAGGCGTGCTTGGTGTTGCTGCTGTGTCACTGTTTTAGATTTTGTCAGCAAACAGAGCAGGGTGGGAGTGGTGGACACACACACACACACATATGGGTGTTTCTCTTTCTTTGTCTGTTTATATTAAATACCAGGAGTTCATACCGATATCCCTCGTTTCAGCCCCACGCCACGGGGTTTCATTTCGCGTTCTCCCTTCCATAGCTGTCATTCCCTCTGCAGTGTGAGAAACCTGGCTCCCATCGCCCTCAACGCCTTTCCTTACTTTCTCCGCCCCCTGGTATGGAGCTGATTCCCCTCCACGGGGCGCCTCCTCGCCGCCTGCCCCGCGGGACGCCCCAGCGGCACCGGGGGACCCTCACCCCGGCCCCTCGGCACAAGTGGGCCGCGCCGGCCAAACCCTTGACTTTTTAAGCTTAGATGAATTATAAGGAAAAACTTGAGACAAAGTATTTCCTGAAATTGTAAAAATGAGAATAGTAATCGTTTTAGCTATTTAATTACATAGTTTAGTTTCAGTTCTTGTTCAGCGGAACTTAGTAACAATTTGGAAATACTGAGGCTTAGATTTTTCTTTTACTCTTTGAAATGTAATATTACCAGACACGTAGGGTGTAGAGAAGCTGCTGACCGGCCTAAACGAGCGAGGCTGAGCTAGAGGACAGCTGCTCTCTGAGGGCAGCTAGCGCTTTTCTTCATGGTCCGTGAAGCCCTGAATTCCCAGTCATAGCTGGGGTGACCCTTAAAAAAGAAATACTAGATTATTTTCTTAAATTGGCAACCCATCAACTTACACAAATTCCTTTCTCAGTTTGATTTAGCAATAAAAATGATTTAATTTCTGCTTTAGGAACTTAAAAAAAAAAAAGGGAAAATTATTTGTTTTTTCCATTTCCTGATGTATTTGATCTGTTTTTAGTTTTTGACTCTTTTCTGCGCCACCGCGGATTCTTGCTCTCTTAGGTCATGTCCTGCTGTCTGGTACTCCTGAGCATGGACGACACTTAGTTATTTCCACCAGTGGGGCAGGACCTGCTGGGTTAAGGCCGAAGAGCCGATGATCGTGTTTGTCTTCGGAATGCGTTGGTTTTTGTCCCGCGCACCAAAAAGGCGGCTGGTTCGACTCCCGGTCAGGGCACGTGCCGAGGTTGCAGGCTCGACCCCCAGTAGTGGGGGGGGGTGCAGGAGGCAGCCGATCCGTGATGTTTCTCTCTCCCTCTCCCTTCCTCTTTCAGAATCAATAAAAATCTATTTTTTTAAAAAAAAAAGATGAAAACTCCCTGCAGACTGGAATAGTTGAGGTCTTTCACCTTTCCTGTCCTCTTTAAATGCCTCCAAATTCAGCTGCCTTTTGTTTTTGTTTGTTTTCTGACCATAAAAACTCTACCCCCAAATGAACATCCCCCTCTCCCCTCCCCCCGTGAGCGGTGTCAGCTGAGCACAAAAGAGTTCGGAGGCTTTGCTGACATTAGAAATGGCAAAGTTTTATCCGAGGGTCTTAGGATTTGCAAATCGGAAACGCTACCAGGCGTTCCGAAGAAAAAGTTGCGAGTTCTCATAGTGAAAAGTACATTTTTGAGAAGAATCAGTCCTGCCTTCTTAGCCTCTGCTTTGTTCTGGGGGGGGGGGGGAGCAGGGTTACAGGTGTCCAGTGGTCTGGAGCATGGCTGTCAGGTGGTCTGTGCAGGCAAACATTCCTTCCCAAGTTCTTCACGTGAAGACTCTTTCTCAAGTCCTTCAGAGGGTCATCTGTAGGGTGTACATATGTCTCCAGGGGTCGACGCTCTGCACAGTCCAAAAGTGTAAGTTCCCAGGCCCGTTCAGGCAAGGACAGAATCATTCCCTCGCCCCTCGGCCTACTCGATGGTAGTAATTTAGCAGCCTGACCGCGGTGACTCCGTCTTATTTCTTCGCCTTTTCCTCGGCAGCTTTCGGCGTGTCACTTGGGAGTGCCGTCTGACCGCCTCAGCCTCCCTGTCGGGTCGCTGGCCTAGGAGGCGCGTGGGTGTTCCCGGGTCCGGGTGCCTGCAGACACTCCCAGCGTCGGGACACTAAGCGTGGCCGGTTAACCTCTCTCCTGCCCCCGAGGCTGCTGTCCACAGCCCAAAAGCAAGGCCACCTCACTGACAGGAATTCGACGCCGCTGATACGGGGAAAGAAGTTAACCCCTCGCTCCACCTTAGGCACGAGGGAGGTTGTTTTAAAAAGAAGAAAGCTTGACATGGGGAAATGTGGCCTTAATGGATGTTACAGACTTCTGACGAGGAGAGCCAGCTTGACAGCGCTTCTGGCCAGTCAGGCAGGCATTCAATAAATATTTGTGCTGGTTTTAAAATCCTCTGCTCAGTTCTGTGGTGGCCCAACAGAAACGAGAGCTGAGGGAGAACCCTACTCTTACACAGTCCATTCTGTAGTCGAGGAAGGGCTCCCTCCCGGGCCAGTGAAAGCTTTGCTTTGTAATTCAGATTTCCCCAAGCAGAGGTGATAATGGGGTGATCGGTTAAATGCATGGTCATTTCCTTCTTACCTGTAACTGGGTGTGTGACGCCAACAATAGAAGGTTCTGGAAGGTTTTCTATTCATACGTAGCGAGCATAATTAGCAACGTGCATGAAAAGCATCTGAGGCAGTTCTTGGCACAGCAGGTGCACAGTCAATATCAGTTCAGCATCACTGCATCGAACTGAACACAGGTTGTCACAGTCACTGAAGTGGAGATAGTTCACTCGCCTGACAGCTTAACCACTTGTGTCTCGTCTCTCCTGCCACGACTGCTGCTACTCAGCTCGTACCCAAGCGCTGCCCCTCTGGTTGCCCCAGGATTCAGTAACACCTGGAAAAACCTTGCTCTCCATATGTCAGAGCCTTCACGTGTTATGAAAATCGGGGTGAGGAACGACAGCTTTTATCTTTTTTTAATTTATTTTTTTTTAAATATTTTTATTGTTTCAGAGAGAGGAAAGGAGGGGGAGAGAGAGAGAGAGAAACATCAATGATGAGAGAGTCATCGATCGAGCCTGCAACCCGGGCATGTGCCCTGACCGGGAATCGAACCCCGATCGCCTGGATCCCAGGTCGACTCTCAACCGCTGAGCCACGCCCAGCTGGGCAGGAACAACAGCTTTTAAAAAGTGATTTAGTGGACTGGTTAGATTTTTCTGTCATTTACTAAATTAGGCATAGTTGTTAAAAAGTGACGGTGTATACCTGGTAGGTTACCTGTCACCCAGAGAGCCCCAGGGTGTGGAATAAGTACAGCGTAAGGCTAAGAAGCTTCCTACCTTGTGTTGGAGGTGTGTGGGGGGGTGATATATGGGGGGTAAATGGCAGTGGAAAACTAAATACAGTAAATAAAATTTAAATTTTTTTTTTTTTTTTAAAAAGAGGCTTCCTACCAGTATGAATGTGAGGGGTGACCTGAGATAAGAATCCTAAGTGCATCCTTTTTAGCTTCAGTCCTCAGACCTCTGTGAGATTGTCTGTCTTTTAAGAGTGTTCAGTACAGTAACATAAGTGGTTTATAGTATTATTTAAAATGCATCGTTGTTATCAATTTACACAGCAGTGCATGCCTACCAAAGGGTCTTCTGACTCAGATCCAGAAGATACTTAGCAACATACACCTAAAACATCGGAGGCGTCTTCCTGAGCAGTATTGATTTATAAATAGGCTAACTGGTTAAGGCAACATGCGGTTAACTACACCCCTAAGGCATGCCAAGTAGCCAAGCGGTTACTGTAACAGGAAGTCTCTTGGTTAAGGCAACATGCAGTTAACTACACCCCTAAGGTATACAAAGTAGCCAAATGGTTACTGTGACAGGAAGTCTTTTTTAAATAAAATGGATGGAAAGGACTCAGTGTATGAGTTGAGCCCCATGCTGGAAAAATTATATTCATTCCTTCTTCATCAGAAGAGAAAATAATAGTGCCATGTTATTAATGGGACAGTGGCATTCTTATATTTTGGTCTAAATCTTCATGCCTGTCACTATTCGGCACTCAAGGATCAACCATGCTCTTGTGATTTAGTCGTAGGCTGACATTGTAGAATATGTAGCATCTTCATTGTGGTTTTTTTTGTTACTAATTTTAACTGCCTATGAATTTCAACATCCATCTATTGGTCCAGGGGTCTGCAGTTTCTAAGGACCCTTAACAGCCCTTTCTCGTGGTTTTTAACTGTGGTCTAGTTCATCGATCGCTGCATTTCCTCCATTAGCATTTTAGCAAAGTCGACCAGCCAGTTAAATAATTACATACTGTGGAAAAGCTACCGTGTGGCAGATGATGGCCGAAACAATTTGCATTCCATGGTATGGTTTTGGTAAGCTATAACCCTTTTATAATCTCAGGCAAAGGACGCCTTGTCTTTGCAAGATCAGAACAGAACCATTTCAGGATTCATTTGTTGAAGCTGCTGCGGGTGCTCTCACCTAACAGTGCTTCTCCGCCCGGCACGGAAATGTCCCGACACCAGCAAGTAGCAGAGACTCGTCTGAGTGTCGGGGTGGGCTGACCGAGTGCCCTGTGATTTCCCAATATCCTCCTCATAGTGACAGACTGGATAGTTCAACTCTTCTCAGACGGTCCAGCAGACAGAACAACAAAAACTGGAAAGCAGTCTGTTTGCCGATGTCACCGCAGCCTGCTGCGTCTGTGGGCATGATTTGCTCGTCTCTGTTTGACAGATTATTTTCTATAACATTGAGACTTATCCCATTTTCTTCGACATATGCTATAAAACGTTCTGTTTCCTTTTGCCAAGCGAATGAGTTGGTAAAAGTATCTTTCATGGGCCAGAGATTTATTTAGGCAGTGTTCTGAGAGCTAGGCTTTTTTTTTTTTTTGGTTTTTTTAACCAGATTGCCTGGGACCTTAGTGCAGGGCCTTTATGGGTGGGAAGGCTTGTGTTTGTTTCTACTGTTTTCTTCTACCAGGCATGTGGAGTCGCTGAGTAACTTGACATGATCAAATTTAGTTACTAAAACATTTTAAAATAGAACCCAGATAGACATCCTACCTCTTTAAAGTCTTTTCCTTGCTTCTCAGCGGCATGTGGCCTCCCGGCAGCCTTTTGCCCGCCGTGACAGGTCAGGATTTCTGGTCGCCTTCCTTCTCTGTGTTTGCTGCCCTCTGTGATTTTTCCCTCTGCCTCCCAGGGATCGGGTTTCATTAGCTGGCGAGAGAAAGAAAAGTTAAAGGCCTCTTTGCTTGAGGATCTCTCAGGTTCATTCCGACTCCAGGCAGCCTATGCAAATCACGGCCACCTCCTGAAATTCTGCTCTTCTCCTGTCCCGTCCCTGTCCGTGAGCAACCTCGTGGCCTGCTCCGTGGCTCCCTGACGCCTCCCTCGCTCTCACCTCTCACGTCCCGCAAGTTATCCTGTCTAATCAGAGCCGGTCCACTGCTCCGCCTCCACTGCTCCATCCCGGCCAAAGCCACGGTCGGCCCTTCCTGGGACTCAGCGCGGAGCCTCCTCTCGGCTCTGTCGCCGGTCGCGCCGACCTTTCCACCCTGCAGTCGGGGGGGCTTGCAAAACAGCCAGTGTGATCAGTACCTAAAACTCTGCCCTTGAAATCAAGGCCAAAGCCCCCCGCAAGGCCCCGTGCACATTAGCCTCTCCCCCGGGCCTGCTCGGGTCCCTCAGATGCTGGGCCCCTCCCTCCCTCCCCGGGCCGTGCACATTCCCCTGCCCCTCGGGGGGCCTGCCCTCGGTCGCCCTGCCCCCTCCCCCCTCTCCCCGAGGCCCCCAGCCCAGGGCTTGGACCACGGGCCCTAGTAACTGTTCATGGACTGAGTGAACACGTGAACATGTGAGATAAAATTAAAGACAGCAGTAAGAGCATGTAAAGTTAATATGTTTCTACAAGACATGCCCGAGTAAGTAACGTGTTTTGAAAGAGCAATCGTTATCTTAAAATGTGTTTCCCAAAAATAAATTTTTTTTTTCCATTGCAAACATAAAAAGTAAAATAAATGCAGCCGGGCATCTCCTGACCACGCTTTCTGGTGAAGTACCTTTTGTGCTGCTCAAGGGAAGAGATCTTGGTTAGAGAAGGAAACCAAGGCGTGTACTCAGGAAGTCGGTGAAACCACGCCAGCGGCCCTCAGTTTTCTTTCTTCCTTTCTCTATTTCTTTCTCTATTTCTTTCTTTCTCTATTTATTTCTTTCTCTATTTATTTCTTTCTCTAGTTCTTTCTTTCTTTCTCCCTCCCTCCCTCCCTCCCTCCCTCCCTCCCTCCCTCCCTCCCTCCCTCCCTCCCTTCCTTCCTTCCTTCCTTCCATATATCTTTATTGATTTCAGAGAGAGGGAGGAATAGAGAGAGAGCTGAAACATCAGTGATGAGAGAGTCCCTGATCAGCGGCCTCCTGCAGGCCTCCCCCTGGGGACGGAGCCCGCAGCCCGGGCATGTGCCCTGACCCGGAATCGCACCCCAATCTCCTGGATCCTAGGTCGATGCTCAACCGCTGAGCCACGCCGGCAGAGCCCTCACTGGTTTCTTACGTCCTGGGGAGGGACTGTTAGCTTTAGAAGGTCCTTAGGAACCGCTAGGCGAGCGCTTGCCGGACACGACGCCAGGCGGGACCGTGACTCACCCCTGACAGAGGCCACCCTTGCTGTGAGGATAAACACTGAGGCAGTGCTGGGCCAGGGGCCTGAGCGAGGGAGCCACGCTCCCTGCCGTTCAGAGAGCTCGCCGGCGGCTCAGTGACACCAGGGCTTCGTGCTGCTGGGCTCTCGCCACGTGTCCGCAGTGTGCCCCGCGTTCTAGTAAGTGGGTATCTCGTTTCTTAAACAGTCCTGGGAGGTCCATGTCCCTGCTGCCCTACTTTTCACATGAAGAGAGCAGGGCACAGAATGCTGTACCCCTGACGCTAATAGAATATTGTATGTCAGCTATAACGGAGAAGTTTTTTTTAAAAAAAAAAAAAAGGTGGGGCCCTGCCGGGCGTGGCTCAGCGGTTGAGCATCGACCTAGGATCCAGGTGATTAGGGTTCGATTCCCGGTCAGGGCACATGCCCGGGTTGTGGGCTCGATTAATGACTCTCATCATTGATGTTTCTCTCTCTCTCTCCCCCTCTCCCTTCCTCTCTCTGAAATCAATAAAGATATATTTAAAAAAAAAAAAAAGGTGGGGCCCGGAAAGGTTAAGTCACTTACACACAATCATAGAGCTAGTTCGTGCTCACTGCAGTCAGGAGACGGGTGCACCCCCTTAAGTCACCCTTTCCCCTGCCGTAGAGGGACCAGGGATCCCCGTGTGCTGTGCTGCGCTGCGGGGGGCCTTGGCGTGGGGTGGGGGGAGGCGGCTTCTGCAGCGTTTTCTTCCAAGGCTCAGGATGTTCGTTAAAAGGTCAAAATAAAGCCTCCTCTCGCAGGTGTTCCTGAGGCAGTGGAGGCCAAGGGGTGCCTGGAGCTACCTGTAGGGCGACTGTATAATCCCATAAATAGTTCAGATGTCGAGAAGCTTAATTTTTAGGATGCCGTCTTCGAATCCTCCCACTCCTGAAGCTGGGTTTGGGTGCCCTGTCTCCAAGATTCCGTAGCGCCCTTTCTATCTTTGTTATTGTCTGAATTATTTTGTGAAACGGTGTGATGGGGGGGTGTGCGTGTGAGAGAGAGAGAGAGAATGAATGTGGGAGTAAGGGGAATGATAAATGAAAAATATGTAAATTTTACACCACCTATCATAAAACGTGAAATTTGAACTACACGGCACTGTTTATAGGCAGACCTCTGAGCCCAATAATAACACCGTGCTTTATTCTCCTCTGTAACTCGGGTTTTTGGCATGGCGCCTGGCGCTCATTACTCAGACGTTTATGAAGGTGCACAGTCAGTAACCAGCAGAGCCAGGATTCAAACCCGGCGCTGCAGGGCTGCGGGCGCTAAAGCTCCTCACCTTCCCGACACTCAGTCCCTGCCCATCTCGGGAACGTCCCGTCTAACAGAGGGGATGAGACAGAGCGAGTCCGTCACGAGGGGACCGTGGTTTTGCCGGAAGCAGCAGAAGCAAGGTGCCTTCACCCTTGGGAGAGAGACTCACCGGAGAACTGGGGAAGGTGAACCCGTATCGAAAGTTGGCAGCATTGCAAAAGTTCGGGACTTCGGTCAAAGAAAAGGCCGAAGTTCTGTGTACTTTGAAAGTAAAACTTTCAGAGGGTGCCCTTTGGAAAAAATGGGCCAGCATCATTGGTTCAAAAACCCACACCTAGGAGACAGAAACTCCGACGTCATGTATGCAAGTTTCGGTGGCTGCCACCTCTGGAGAAAATGTGACAGTAATTCCTAAGTTTAACATGCACCTAACCTTTGCACCAGCAACTTTAATTCTAGAAACGCGTTCTGCAGGGGAACATACACAGGTGCCCAAAGAAATAGCTGCTGTTATATTGATAGTTGCATTAACTCTCTGGGGAGTTCTAAAGGAAATATCTTAATACCATAATCCTGGTGTCAGAGATGGGGTATCAGAATGGCTTCCTGCATAGATGAGACCGACGAATGTCAGAGGGGTGGAGGAGGGCGGGTGGGTGGAGGGGAGAGAGAGTAACCAAAGAATTTATGTGCATAGATGCACAGCCCAAGGACACGGACCGTGGTGGAGCAACTGACCCTTGCATATATATATCACGTATGGGTTTCTGTCTCCTAGGTGTGGGTTTTTGAACCAATGCTGCTGGCCCATTTTTTCGAAAGGGCACCCTCTGGGGAGGGGGTGGGACGGGGCGGAGTGGGTCATTGGGGAGAAAAAGGGACATCTGTAATATTTTAAACAAAAATATAAAAAAAATAACTAAAAGAAAGAAGAAGAATGGCTCCCTAGAGGAGCTGATACTTAGGTTTTTGAAGGAGTGAGAACCGGCCAAGCAGGTGGGGAAAGAAGAGGGACCAGGTGGGGCAAGGGCAGAAAGAAGCCCTGGAGCAAACCGTAAAGCCATGACGCTCTGGGGATCTGTAAGTCTCCCATTCATGTGGAGGCGAGAGTGACAGAGAGGGGGTGGGGGTGTTGCCGGGTGGAAGTGTTGAGTAATTAGGGGAGTCGCCTGGAGAGAACCTGGCTCTTCTGCTGTGGCCTGCGTTCGTATCCTGCTCTTCAGGGCTCCTCATCGAAAGGGCTGCGTTGTGGGCATCCTGTCCGCCCCTGCAGGTGGTTTCACCATCTCACCTCGCATACTGCATCGTTATTATTTATTTACAGTACTTCCCTGTTCTTTTTCTCTCTTTAATTCCCGGAGTCAGGCCCGCTGTCGGGTACAGAGTAGGCCTTGAACAAATATTTGAAGAATACGTCGTAAACGTCGGTCACGAAAGGCCCGCACACTGAGGCCGAGGCTGTAGAACGTCCTCCTGGGTCTCCTGTAGGAGGCGGTCTCCTCCCGTTTGCTACTAGGATCATTTCAGCAGCTCCCCCCCCCCCCCCCAGGCAAACCAGCAGGTGACCGCAGGACCTCAGCGCTTGCTCCATGCCCTCAGGCCTTCCAAAGCCGGGGAACGGCTCGGATTGGTGTTCGTGGGTGTCCTGGCACCATCTAGCGGTGGATCTTAGCCGAAGCACATTCACGTTTCATCTTGGATAACCCGACGTAGTTTCAAATGAGATAAGCTGCTAACGTTTTGTAACTTGCTGAAGTATTGTATTTAATATCGTATTTGGATGAACCTTTGCCACCCTCGCCAGGTTAATAATTAATTATGCCTTTGGTCGTTCTGTTCGTGTATTTTACTCGTCTTATGAACACGGTGCCTAGAACTTTGGATGAACAGAGTAATTCGATGTGGAAGAAAATGGAATTTTGGAGAAAGTACATGATTAGACAGACCTGGACTCTTAGAACATTCTAATCTCATGTGTTATTTGCTGAGCCTCTTAGTCACCAAGTTCCAGACTCATGAGGTCATTTTTTTTCTAATAACCTTCTCTTTTGCTTTCTTTTTTTTTTTTTTTCTGTTTGGACAGTGTTTTTAAAAGTAATGAATCCTGTCCTTTTCATGCTTTATCCTTAAAGACAGCTGTTGGGCATGCCGTGCAAATTGGAAGGTTAAGCCAGGAAGGCCGGGTGGTGAACCCCAGCTCTCTGTCCCTTCCGCGAGCCTTCGAACGTGGGTGGTGTCCACCTTTTGCCTGTGACTGGCCGCTAGTTGATTGACAGCTGAGGCAGGGAAGCAGGTTACAGTCATCAAATTATCTCCCCACGTGTAGGGATCGCTGTGATTTCAGTGGCGGTGTTAATAAAATAAAGGCACTTGTTAAAAACCTCCTTCCTGCGGAATATAATTGGCAACATAAAATTAATTGCCTCTTTTTAAAAAAGTACTTACGCAATGCCGGGGGAGAGAGGGGGGTAATTACACCACCTTGCGGGGGAGGAAGCTGAGCCCCATGGAGGTGAAGCAGCTTTCACACGGTCTCGCCGCTGTTGAGCCCGCAGTGCGAGCGGTCGGGCCCAGGTGCGGAGGAGCCACGTGAACCTGCCCACAGCAGGAGGGTGCGCGGGAGAACCCCCCCTGACGTGGTCCGTAGCTCCTGCTTAAATACACACCAGCCACTTGATCAAAATCTTGGCTTTAATGTATTGTCGACACTATCAGCATCTTTCTGTTTCCGCTCCTAATTATAGCCACGGCCTTCATTCCAGTGTGAAGGGAGCTCAAGATTCTTTTTTTTGCCGTGTGGTCCCAAATGCTTAGGACCTCACCGGCCTCACAGCGGGAGTGTCAGCGACACGGCTCCCGCCTGTGTCAGCGTTTCCCCGTCTCGGCGCTCCCCCCGTGGGGCGCTCGGAGGCCACCTGTGTGTGTGGCCGTGGCCCTCGGCGGGTGGAGCGTGATGGGGGCGACCACTTGTCCGCTGGGGTGCTGGCCTAGCTCTGGTTCACACATGTGGACGTCGGTGAGTTGGTGTGTAAGTAGTGAATACATATGGGCTGTCTAAATTTAAAATTTTTTCTTTGTAAATACAGACACACAATTTTGTGCAATCGCAGTCATATCACCTATGCTGGGCTTTCGTTTTGCGGGGTTTTTTTTTAACACTTTTTTCCTTCGTTCCCATGGCTTCCTTCCAGCTGCCCACATGGCCTTCTCCCACCTCACCCTATTGTATGTATAAAAGGCCACGCAGGACACAGCAGGTAGTCTTCCGCGTTTCCCCATTAGAAAGCGCATATCCCTTGCCACCAGCCATTCCGTCCCTGGCACTCTAGGCCCCAGAGATGGAAGCACGGATTTGTAAAATTGTGTATCGAGAGTATCTTCTACAGTGTTACTCAAAATAGCAGGAAGGACAGGGGAGGGTTAAATAGTGAGCTATCTACACCGTGGGGCCTTCGGCGGTCGTTTTTAAATAATGGATTTGGTTTATACCAGAAGCGTCTCCTCTTCCTACCCTCTGTTACGGATTTCACTGTTTTTATTCTTTTACTGACATTGTAGTGGGGTTTCAAGAGGGAAAAGAAGTACATGTATTGGGACTTTTTCTGTATCATGGAAAATCTGGCGAAGTGGATGCAAGACCTGTTTTAACTCCTGTCTCTTTTCTCCCTCGAGCTCTTAGGTTGCCTTCAGCTATTTTCCCCCTTCTTACCCTTCTGTATTTTGGAAATCGGAAATCCCTTGCTTCCAAAAAGTTAAATGTCTTTCTTCTTTCTGGACTTCTAACCCCTACGGACCCCTCCCAGCGGCAGCCTCTCAGCTCAGCCTCAAACATCGTCTCTCGACATAACCTCAGAGCCAAGGGATGCCAGCTCAGACGTCGTGCCTGATGTTTGAAGGGACGTGGAGAGAAGAGACTCGCAGAAAAGCAACGGCATTTCTGTGTGACCTCAGCCATTTCTTCCCTTCGCTCCCGTACAGGTTTGAAAAGGGGCGCATCTACACGTTCATCGGAGAGGTCGTCGTGTCCGTGAACCCTTACAAGTCGCTGAACATCTATGGGAGGGAGACCATTGAGCAGTACAAAGGCCGCGAGCTGTATGAGAGGCCGCCGCACCTCTTCGCCATTGCCGACGCCGCCTACAAGGCGATGAAGAGGCGGTCCAAGGACACTTGCATCGTGATATCAGGTATTTGAGCGGGTCCCCTGCACTTCCAGGGTCAGGGTCTATTTAACCCATTGGGTACTCAAGGAGCCAAATGTTTGATTAGATCTTTTTTTTGAAGTTAGAAACTCAAGCATTTTTTAGAAGACAAAAAAATGTGATGAACACACTAAATTATTTATATCATTCCTGACCGCCCTGGAGTCTTGGTTCATTTACAAATACATGTTACATTTGGGCGGACTTCTAGTCAGTTTTGTAGACTGAGCTGACCCGGAAATTCCTTCCAAATCTCAAACACCTAAAAGTACTGGATAAATTGTAACAAAAATTATTTTAGATAATGACAGAATGAAACTGAGAAAATGGGATTCTGAGTACCAAAAGCGGAGAGAGAACTCTAAGTCGGAGTGGGGCATGGGAGCTGATGTTGAGGGACGTACTGGCAAAGGGCCCGGAAGTGGGCTCGAAGAGCTGGGGGCACCCGACTTGAAGGGAGACAGACCCTGTCGGCCCAAGAAGTAGAGCAGAACTTTCCATATAAAGCTGGACCCTTCAGGGAATCTTGTGCAAGAAAATGGGGACAGGAAAAATACCTGCCCACTGCCCAGTTCCCTAACTGTGGGAACTTCTTTTTGGTGCTAATAGCACCTCACATTTTGCATTACTGGCTTTATACTTTTTTTTTTTTAATTTTTTTTTTGAGAGAGAGGAAGGAAGAGAGAGAAACATTGATGTGAGAGCAAAACATGAGTTGGCCGCCTCCTGCACGCCCCCTGCTGGGGATAAGCCGGCATCCGGGGCACGTGCGCTGACCGGGAATCAAACAGGCAGCCTTTTGGTGCACTGGACAGCGGCCAACCACTGAGCCACACCAGTCAGGGCAGTGGCTTTACACTTTTAAAAACACTTTTATGATCTTTATTCCGTTTTGCTTACCAAGACAACCCTGAGTGGTAAGTAAAGCAGTTGTGTAGATACTTTATAGGAGAGAATATTAAGGGTCAGAAGAGTTAAGTGACTTAGTATTAAGAGTTAGAGAATTATAGCCCAGGACTACATTTTGTGAAAATAAATTATGTTAAGAAATATTGCCTGATTATAAAAGGGGGGGAAAAACCAAAGAATTATGTAAGTGTATTAAATAAACACAAAAAGTCCCTTCCCTTTGAATACCTTGCTCCCCCCCAAATTTCAGTAGTAACAGCTGTAAACAATAGAGCGTTTATCCTTACACATTTTCTCTGTACAAATAAATATAGTCACACGTGCGTATATGATTATGTCGTAAGTGCACAAGTATAGAATTATGTTATAGCTGCTGTTACATAACTTGTTTTTTCATTTAACAATATATAATGGGCGTCTTTTCATTAGAGTACTCTAGAAGTAGTGTATTCTCTATCAATTGTATAGTATTCTATTGAGTCCTTGAATCATAATTTATTTAGCCAGTCCTCTACTTATGGGCATGTTATTTTCAGATTTTTATCTAGGAGACCTGTAGTAGTCTGCAGAAAGCCTTTAAAAACCTATGATGAAGATGATGATTTTATTATATTAGTATTTTATTATTTCCATAGTATAAATTTCTACAAGTACAGTTTTTGGGTCAGAAAGTAAAAACATTTAAAAATTGGGGTAGATAATTCTAAATGGATTTCTTCCCCCCTTTTACCAGTTGTCCTGATTTTTCTGTGACACCATGTATCTGAAGCTTGCTGTTGGTTTTTTGTTTGCTTGTTTACCAAAATATCTCTAATTTTCATTTTCCGAAAGAATTATTTTTTCCCCATCAAGATAAAAAGAAATACGACTATAGGAAATAAGCTTATACTAATTTAGCTGTGGCTGCTGTTTGAATCACTAACTGACCTTTCTTCTGCTAGACGTAAGAGTCATTGCGAAGTACGAAGACTTTAGTCTAAGGAATTCGTTTGTCACATTTTATCTCTTGATATTTTTTTACTAAAGTAAACCTTGATTTGTAATCTCTTTGTCACTTCACTCTTACGGTAGTTTTATTTGTCCCAACATGGTCAGAACCAAGGCCACATCGAGACAGAATGAGGGTGAAATAACTCAAAAGAAGCAAACATTGAAAAACGTAATGGATTTTAAATAAATAACATCACAATTTTAAATTATTCCATGAAAAATCGGCTTACTGAAGCCTTGTGCAATTTCCCCCCAGGGGAAAGTGGAGCTGGTAAGACCGAAGCCAGTAAGTACATCATGCAGTACATTGCGGCCATCACCAACCCCAGCCAGAGAGCCGAGATCGAAAGGTAAGAGCGGCCTGCTGGCGGGCGGAGTTCTCATCAGAGCTTTACTGTCTCCATAGAACCGACCGGACCTACACTCTCGTGGGCTTCAGCCATTTATTGGTGGTAACCTGCTCGGATTCTCTTACTGCATGCTGACTCTGCTTTTATTTATATCACTCTGTTTCTATATCTGCTTCCAGTAGGGAAAAAAAGCTGACTACCGTGGTAAGCTCTACATATAGATAAAACAATAAAATTATTCTGAAACAGATGCCAGGGCCCCCTTTCTAGTTGGTAACTGCCTCCTTAATAGGGTGTGCTCGGCAGAGATGGCATCATTCAGCGCTGGTAGGTTTTATGGTACAGAGGCTCACACGGTCCTTATTCTTTCTATTTCTCTCTCTTTAAAACGATGTTCTGAGGAGCCCTGAGTTCCTGAGAGCGCAGGGGGCTCTGGGAGGCAGCTCTGTGCCGTCAGTGTTACAGCTCGAACTCCTGGCTACAGAAGGTCTGAGCATGATTCATCTTCTAAAAAGGATGTCCGCCACCCAGGCTGCCCGTCAGCAGTAAAGCTCGTGGGCACTGTCATTGGCACATAGTGTTTGCTTAATAAATGTGTGAGGAATGAATAGATGAGTATTTTAATTTTGTTTGTTTTTAAAAAAATATGTTCTTATTGTTTTGAGAGAGAGAGAGGAAGAGGGAGGGTGAGAGAGAGACAATGTGATGGAGAAGCATCTATCGGTTGCCTCCTGTACATACCCTGACAGGCGTCGAACCGGCAACCCGGGCACATGCCCCAACCGGGAAGCGAACCGGCCACCCTCCAGTGCACGGGGTGACGCCCAACCAACTGAGCCGCACTGGCCGGGGATAGATGGGTTTTTTAAAAAAAGGAAAGCAATGTGGCTATAAAGCAGCGTGACTCAACTTTCTTATGTGGGGTGGGTTTTTTGGAGAGAAAAAAGGAATTTTTCAGAGTTGCTACTTTGAAGCTCAATATGCATTCACTGAAGAGTGACATATATACATCCACACCTTCCGTTGTATGAGTAGAAAGAAAGGATGCTGGGCTGGTGTGAAAGAAGATAATTTAAAACGCGCCGCCCGATGTGGGCTTTCTCCCCACCCTCATTGGGCTGATCGGGTCAAAAGAGGTATTTTTGTTCATTATAACACACTTCCCACTTCTTGTTCTGACTTTGCAATATGATAAGACAAAAATACGAGTAAGTTTTTTGAATTTCCTTAAGAGCTCAGGAGAATAAAACTGGCTAAGGAACTAAATTTTATTTCTAAACCCAGTTGGGGTCGTAGAGCAAGGCCTATAAGCATTAACCAGTCTCTCACAAGCGTGTATCTTACCACAGTGTTATGCCTTTGTTTGCCGTAAGCAAGCAGCTTGCCCCACATTTTAAAAGTACGCATTCATTTAAGAGGAGGTGAGGTCGAAGGGTCACTTACAGTAATAGCGGAAGCAACGGTGGATCTGCCACATCGGGTTATTTCCGGGGCTAAAGTCACTTCTGCAGGTAGGTGCATCTGAGAAGGAATCTGTCAGTGAAATAAAAACAGAGACATAAGGAGCAGGGCGAAATTAAAATACATAGAGACTGCTCTATAGAAGGTTAGGCGTCATTATATAAAGAATGAATTAACAGATACAAAAGAGAAATGCCATACAGCTTCAGACAAAGTGATTAGCAATTTCTAAACTACCACATTGACGAGACATAACTAAGTGCGGTTTCGCAGTTCTAGGCGTGATAAGCGAGTGCGTTTAGAAACTGTGTAATTTTCTGTTTCACCCACTCTTTCTTTTCAGAACATATCCTATTTTAAGATTTTTCTTTATGTCAATAAAACGTGTTTATTTAAAAGAAAAACTAAAAATTAATGTTGAAGGTGAATGTTCCCTGAAATCCTGCCCCACCTACCACATCGACCGAGGTAACCATAGTGAAGTGTGCTGTTCCCTCCGGGTTTTCAAACACTGACCAACGCGTGTGCACAAGCACACACATGCTCACGTGGGTGCGTGCGTGTGCGCCCACATAGATCCTGCAATACGTATTATTTTGCAACTTAATTTCTCATTCATTAACATATTCCGAACATTTTTCTATGTCAGCACATACTATACTGGGACACAGAAATTTGTTTTTATCCGTCCCTATCGGTGGACATTTCGGGTGCGTGTGTGTGTGTACACACTGTATAGCAAACAGTGCTGCAGTGAGCTGCTTTGTATAAATATTTGCATGCCTTTTCATGAAATCTAGTTTTTTTTTAAGGCCCAGCCTTTAAAACCCTTAATAATAGCTTTCTCGTTTGTCTGTGTTTAAGAGTAAAGAACATGCTCCTTAAGTCCAACTGTGTCTTGGAAGCTTTTGGAAATGCCAAAACCAACCGTAACGACAACTCGAGCAGGTTCGGGAAATACATGGACATCAACTTCGATTTCAAGGGGGACCCTATCGGTGGACATATCAGTAACTACTTATTGGAGAAGGTAAAATGTGCTTGATTCCTCGGGGTACTGTGCTTACAAGTGCTGAACGTTGTTTTTTTACAGACCTAATTATAGAATCTCTTTAATTGCTTCAAAGTCGCTTTTAAAACTATCCTTCCTCCCCCGCTGCTCCTCAGGTAGCTGTCACAAGACATTCTCCTTTTGTGTTGTTTCATTAGCACTGACAATACCAAGTTGAACAAAGTTACAGACTTTGTAGATAAAGATTTAGGTTCGCGTGTGAGAGGCAGTGGGAGCGGCCTGAGAGCGTGTGCCCACTTCTGGGTACGTTTTAACCCAAACGCCGATCTCGGACTAATCAGTTCTACCCGTTTTACACATCACCACCTCCCCTATATTTTGGGTTGTTTTTTTTTAATTTTTGTTTGTTTTTAATGCATCACAGAAGAGCTATCATGTTCATTCAGACGATCACGCCCACACACCTCTTTTTTTAACCGAGACATAATTGACACAGAAGATTGTGTAAGTTGAAGGTTCACGGCGTATTGATTTGGTACTCCCGTGTGTTTTTATTCTAATTGATTTGAAATCTCATTTTCTTCTAGTTTCTATTTGTTTGTAGCCATTACCAAAAAAAAATTGCCCGGAAAAACCACATACAGGAGACCTTGTTTTACATGGGTACTACCCAGGGGGTCTTCAGGGCACTTAAACGCACTGTTGATACAGGACTCCCTGAGAAGGTGCCTGCTGTTTTGTTTTAGGGGTACATTCTCAGAGTAACAGTTTTAACTTGTTTTTTTTCCTTAGTCTCGCGTGATTGTGCAGCAGCCAGGAGAAAGGAGCTTTCACTCTTTCTATCAGGTTAGTAATCTGCCGCGGTGCAAATAATTGATGGTTTGCTCAGGTGTGCAGGAAGTGGATGTTTTCATGTGGGCATTCTCACCGGCCCTGGGCCTCCCTTGCCTCCTGTGGCGCATGACACGTTACACACGTGTGTGCGGGCACACTCACACCCTACCCCACGTACTCCTTCAGAGATTTGATTAGCGTGACTATTAGAAAGAGCTGCCAGGTGGTTCACCACCCAGGCGACCGGTTGAGCGTCACCTGCATTTCTTTGCAGTGCAGATAACAGTTAAATGACTTGTAAAAGCTTTTGAAATGGGAAATCCTGACTATGTTAAGTTAATTTTGTTTTATTTTTCATTGAAGCTTTTGTTCCCTTATTTGAGAGCTTCAGAGGTGGGAACACAGACTCAGTTTATTTTGCTCATGGAGACTATAAAGTGATATGATTACTTAAAAAAATATAACCAGATTTATGATTCAAGAGAATTGTCTTCTTCATCCCATCAGAGCTGTGATTGCTTAGGGAAAAAATGATGAGTACGTCTTTGGGGAATGCTTTTAGAGACTAAAACAAAATCTTTTACAATAGCCCCCCTGTTGGCAAGTGTTTCTACTCAATAAACGAGTCTGAGACACATTATTATAATTTTTTTACAGCCCAACATAATATAAACCAATGCTACTAAATAAAGTGGGTGACTGAATTAAACAATACTGTGCTGGATTTTTATGAAATAAAATAATAAATGAATAAGATTGATTTCCACGTGTAAACTGTGACGGTTATCCAGTTGGCCTCTTTGCCTGAGATATCAATATTGATGAGGACAGGCTGTTTTTTTCCATTGTGATTCAGCGTATGACTGTCTGCCGGGACCTCTCACTTCCGTGGCAGTATTGCTTTTTTTCTGAATTCTGAAACACAGCTCTATCCTGTGTGGATAATGAGGCTACTCAGCAGGTGACCAGCACAGAGCCTAGGCTCCTGTTTTACAAATGACCAGAGTAAAAGCCAGAACCTTTTATGCCAGTTACGTTGTGAAAGAGCTGAGACTTTTAAAGTCATTTTCTTCATGATTATATAACATTCTCCGGGACTGATAACTGCTGGAGCCATGTACCTTCAAGGTAAAAACAAACAAACAAAACTTGAAAGCCAGAAACAGGAGGACCTAAGTAAATTAAGCCCAGAAAGTGAATAAAAGCTAGACTGCCATTGATAGACACATCTGGTACATTCGGTTTAGTATGTATTTTGCCAATTTATTTTAAATTATTTTTCAGCTACTCCAAGGAGGTTCGGATCAGATACTGCGTTCTCTCCACCTGCAGAAATCCCTTTCGTCCTACAACTATATCCACGTAGGAGCTCAATTAAAGGTGAGCATTTCCTCTTTGAGATGCTCAGATATAAAATCAAAGAATCAGAGGGGGCACTCAATAATGATCTGGTCCAGCCTGCTGCCTTTAGGCAAATACATGACTCTTTTATTATTAAAATTCTCAGGGACAGAGAGTGAATGCATTATTGACTGAACAACTTTGCTTAATAACCCGTTACTATATTTTATCACCATCTGACAGGAAGGAAGTTTCTCTCTGTGATCTTGTGTTTTCTTTTAACTTTTATTTGGACACTATAAAAATACTGATGTGACTAGGAAATCCACCTCAAAAGAAGATACCATAGGATTTGGCCAAAGGCAAGTTGTTAAGACAAAAGAAAAATTTAGAGCATTTTGGTTGAAATGACCATCAAAGTTCCCCGTTCACTACTTTTTCGACTATCGATGTATCTGAGAAGTGGTTTTGTGACCCTTGGAGCATTTCTGTTTAGCTTTGAAATTTTGCCATTTTTTTTCTTCCCCTTTGCATGTGAGTTCTTGCACACATATGCGGGTACTTTTTTATTTCTAATTGGTTTTCTGCTAGTCATTTTTCAGCTCACCCTAGTAACAGTTTGTTGATGGTAGGCTATGAAACAGTATTCACAGTATTATCCTACCCTGTTGGGGGAAAGTACTGTATACAAATGCATAAAATAAGCTATAGAGGGAAATAGACCAACATTTTAATTGTTTATTCTGGATTGATGAGATTACAAATATTTGTGTTCTGCTTTCCCATATTTTCATTGTCTTCTATAATTAAAAGTGTATTGCTGTTGTAGTTGGGGCAATAAAAGAATTCATAAAAGGAAAGGATGTAAGATGTGGGAAGTGTTCTTTTTATTTTAAAATTGTTACTCACCTTAAGCTAATGATACCTGCATTACTGGTTTACCTGTATTTTTATAGCCATGCACAGAAATAAATTATATTTAGGATTTTGCAATTAATTTTCCATTGTTTGCATTTAAGTTGCATGATTCTTTTTTTTTTTTTTTAAACAATTATCTGAGAGCAGGATATTTGCTGAAAATTAATTGAAAACAAACAAAACATTAGAGGGCAGCACTCCAGCCTTCTGAGATGGGCCAGAAGTACTAAAGATGTAGAAAGGATTGTAAAATCAACACTTAGAAAGCCAGTGACTAGAAACATTCCTTTTTATCAGATTGTCTTATTGACCAACTTACTTTTGTCCAGGTCATATAGAGCCTCCATAGAAAGCAAGAATTAAATGAATATTTAACCTTCTCTCTAAGCTAAATTTAGCTTAGGTTCCCTTTTCATCAAAGTTTTCCATTCTTACTCTCCTCCTACCCTTTTTTCCTTCCTCTCTAATAAAAACAAGGAAATATTACATGGTCATAGTCTATGCTTAAAATAAAGATTAACCTAAAGGAAACAAAAATGTGCTAAAGCTTATCATCCAGAAATAACTATTGATAACAATGTATGTGTGTATATATTTATAAATGGATTCATACAATAAATCCTGATTAAGTAAACCTGCTTTTATTATATTACAACACAGTTATTAATATCTTTTCATGTTAACAAATATAAATTAATCAAATTATTTTAATAACTATCAAGCATTACACTCTATGTATTATAATTTTACCTAACTATCCTAAAATACAGGGACCATGTAAAATTTAGGTATTTGGGGTTTCCAGTAAGATAAGACTCAAACGTCTCCAAAAACAATAAGAAACTTAATTATCTCACATGACAAGAGCCCTGAAACGGGGCAGTTTGAGCGTTGATCAATTCGGTGCCTTATCAATACTGATCGGGACGCAGAAGTTTTTGTTTCTCCAACTTACACCTCCACCATCCTCCCTGGACTTGGCTCGTCTGCCTCGGCTGACCTTCCTCGTGGTCCCACAGTGGCGGCGGCAGCTCCAGGAGTCACAGGCAGTGTCCCTTTGTAAGCGGCGGGAACCACGTGTCTTACCAGAGTGGCATCCCATGGCCGTGGCTGCCCCTCCCTTCCCCGCCCCCTCTCTTTCAAGAGTCAGTCAATAAATAATTAAATAAAAGGCGAATTGTGGAACAAAAAAGGCCACAGGTGACAATAGCCAGGCATGTGCCTCGGAGGCTGCCACAGTCTGTGTTTCCCCTTGCGAGCTCACGTCCCACGTTGCTTCCTTCCCTTGTCGACGAGCGGCTCTGAGTCAGCCCAGGACTTGCTCCCCTCGCTGAGGGTCCCAGGAAAGTCCGGGGTGCTTATTTTGGGTGACAGTGGCTCTCACACGCAAGTGGGCATTGTGTGTGCCGAAGGACGTCTCTACCCTGGAGATCATTTTTATTTTCTCCGGATGCTCAGTGACTTGCTGCAGAAGCCTCAAGACCTTGACTGAACTTGAGTCTAGTCTCGTAATTATTTTAAAGTTCATATGAAATGCGTGTGACTTGACTTTTCCGTTTTCATTTCTAGTCCTCTATCAATGATGCTGCAGAATTCAAAGTAGTAGCTGATGCCATGAAAGTCATTGGCTTCAAGCCTGAGGAGATTCAGACAGTGTATAAAATTTTGGCTACAATTCTTCACTTGGTGAGTGGGGAGCTTCTCGGAATCTGCTGCCTCCTTGTGGAGGACCCAGGATGTTCTCTCAGAAGATCTTGAGGGGTTTTCCCCTGTAGGTTTAAAAAGTAATTTATGTAAAGAAAACTTCTTACAGTTTGAAGAAATTACTCTTATCAGTCGTTTTCTCCATCGTATTATAATATCAGGAGGGATTTTCCAAGCCACATCAGGTTTTGAGGCTGTGGCTTTACTGAATTACCTTAACTGGTATGTCCGACTTTGAACTGATTTATTTCAAGAATGAAAGAATTCAGCAAGGATGTCACTACCAACAGTGTAAACTAAAATCCTTTGAACAGAATAGATTTCTGACAGCGTTTGAAACATTGGATTCATGGATGCTTAGGACTGGGGTTTTAATCATCTTATTTTGCACGTGGGGAAATGAGCCCTACAGGGTGGCATGACTGGCCCAGAGGCACAGAGCCTGTGGCCGCCAGCACCATGGACCACGCTGGCCAAGTCACGGTCCAGGTGTTTTCCCTGCACTTCACCAAACCCAGAAGGGAAGAGCCGTGTGCCACATTTCCTTTATTACTATCTATATAATTGGACATGTTTAACATATAATGAACATGTAACCTTACAATAAATGAGTGACAACATGAATTCAAATATGGAATAAAAATGACCTTTCACTTTACTGTTGCAAGATTTAATTCTAAATGAATCTGGACCACATAAAAATATCACATAGCAATATAAATGAGATCTGACATAAATGTTTATAAATATAGTATAACAGTCTCCTTTAGGATCCAAATAGAAATTTTGTTTTTAAAGGGACATAATGATTCTAGAATTTACTTTGAACAATAAACATGTAGGCAGATCAAATAAAATGTATTAAAGAAGACTAGTAGGGTAGGGGAAAGGGAGGAGAGGAGACATGACTAATTTTTACCAGATTTTAAATGACGATAAAAGCTACAATACCTTAAAACTTGTTGCAAAATTCAGCACCAGGTTAAGCAACAGGTTAACTGATGTGCTGGACACTTGGGTTAGTGCTGGACACTCGGTTGATGGTTAGTGTTTATTGAATGAATGGAATATAAATAAACTAAAAATCTGGGGGGAATTTAATATATAATAGAGGTAACATTTCAAATCAGGACAGAAAGCTAAACTAGTCAATAAATAGAGTTGGAGCAACTAACCAACCATCAGGAAAAATAAGATTCTTTACACCACGTACAAACAAATTCTGGGTGGACTAAAAGCTTAAATGTAAGAAAAAACTGTACAACTATTAGAAGAAAATATTAAAAACTTATAAAATCTTTGGAGCACAGATGGCCTGAGTATGACACCCAAGAAAGATGCATAAGCAAAAGATTCATAGACTTGACTACATAAAAATATAAAACATCTACCCATCCAAAACATAGACTGAAAATGAAAAGAGGTGGATGTCTGGAGAAGAGAAAAATAATGCATGAAATGCACTAGGTTTTTATATGTAACATATTTAGGAAAATAGGTGCTACAGAGTCCCTTTGAATTAGATAAATGTCCCATAATTATATAAACGACGTGATGTTTCAGAACCTCATTGTTTCTTCGCTCTTGGTCCAGGGAAATTTAAAATTTGTGGTGGATGGAGACACGCCCCTCATTGAGAACGGCAAGGTTGTGTCCATCATCGCAGAATTGCTCTCCACCAAGACGGACATGGTGGAGAAGGCCCTTCTCTACCGGACTGTGGCCACGGGGCGCGACGTCATCGACAAGCAGCACACGGAGCAGGAGGCGAGCTACGGCCGGGACGCCTTCGCCAAGGTGGGGTCCGCTCGGCTCGCGCTCGGGGCCCGCGGTGGGGCTCGGTTGCGGTTGCGGTGAATTTCCACGAGGATGCGTTCAGATGTCCCTTGAAAGTAGGTTAAGGCTTTCCAAAACCGCCCCGCGGCTTTTTGGCCATCGCGGCCTCAATCAGACCCCCGCCTGTGAGCGTCGCTTGTAGAAAACAGTCTGAGAAAAGCAAAGCCGACGGGCGGGCGGCTCAGGACGCTCGCTCCTCGGCCCGTGCTGGCGGGGGCCCCTCACGCCCCCCTGCAGGTCCGCAGGTAGAGCCTGCTCCGTCCTGGTGGTCCGCGGCCAGCGTGTGGCGATGGTTCCGTGACTTACTAACCATCCCCTAAGTCATTCCCCTCGTTGCCTTTGATCCCAGTGCAGCCCATTGGCTCAGTCCATCTCCCTACACACAAATGCTTTTATTTCCGCCGGGTGGACACCCAGGAATGATCTTGCCAGGCCGAAGGACACACTGATTTTAAACATTAAATTTACTGATTTTATGGGTACCTAGTAATATCTCCTCCTTACTTTAATTTTCATTTCCTAGTGTGTGTGAGCATCTTGTCATATAAGGTATTTAAATCTGTTCTGAGCGTTGCCTGGGTAGATCCTTTGTACGTGTTTCTTTGGGGCTCTTTTTATCGTCCGTTTGTAAAAGTTGGTAACCTTAACCCTTTGTCCATTTTCTGTGTGGCAGATGTTTTATTTTTTTCAAGTCTAACATTTTGTCTTCTTTTTTGCTGGTTGATAAGGTTGCTTTCTATTCCATTCTTTATTCTTGTAAGTCCCGGGCTTGGGTTTCAGTCTTGGGAAGAATTTGAACGTATCTAAGTGCAGGGAAGAGTGGCGGATTTGAAGGCAGGACAGTGACGTCAAGTTTGAGGTTTTAAAATGATCACTGTGGCCTCAGTGTGGAGAATCTTGCTGGGAAAAGGAAGGGGGGAGGGGAGGAGGGGAAGAAGGGCAACAAAGAGACTCATTAAGGGGAAATTTCAATAATCCAGGAGAGAGACAATAGCAGCTTGGACTAGGGAGGTAGCAGTGGCAGGGGGGAGAAGAGGGTGAGCTGAGACCAACTGGGTTTGGAAAAATAAAATCCACAGGACCCATTTGTCTGGGGAATGATGGAATCGGGGGAACTCCTGGCCATGTCCGGCTCCAGCCTGCCTCTCCTGCCTTGCTTCACACCTTCATCCAGCCCCCCCTCCTCACTCCAGCATGCTCTCAGGCCTGACAAGTGGTCCATATCCCTTTCTCCTCGCGGCCCCAGGACCTCTGCACGTGCTGTCTCCTCTGCTCGGATTGCTCTTCTCTCCCCTCTCGCCTGGTTAACTCTCACTCACCCCGATCTCAGCCCCTCTCTCAGAAAAGCCTTCCCAGGCCGCCCTGAACACTGCACAGGTTCAGTTCTCCTCAGATCCCACGCACCCGTCCTTTAGTGCGCGCATGTGTGTGCGTGTGTGTGTGCGTGTGTGTGTGCGTGCATGTGTGTGTGTTTTCTTTCACCTCACTCCCTAGCCTCCTTGGAGACAGACCATGTGTATGTCCGCTGAACACTATTGCCAACATGCTGCACGTAGCAAGAATTCAGCAGATATTTGTTGAATGAGTGAACGAATTCCCAAGCTTTCTCTTGCCGTTTATTCATGGTTCAGCTTCGGGCAGGCACAGTTTTGGGGGTGGGAAGGTCACGGCGTCGGGTCGTGGTACAGGAGCCTGGAGCTCAGGGGAGAGGCCTGCGTGGGGATAGCCCACCTGGGAGGAGGAGTTTATTGCTACTGTTTAACGTTGGGTGACAGCACTCAGAGAGGGGTTAGAGGGTGGAGAGGACCAGGAGGAACCCCCACCTTCCCAGGTCAGGCAGAGGGAGACCTGCCAGAGGCCACCAAGAAGGGGCAGCCCGTGGAACAAACAAAATTAGGAAAGTGCGGTCAGTGTCCTGAATCCTGGAGGGGAGGTTTCAAGAGAGAGGGGACACTGAGCTGAGTGCTGAGTCTCTGGGTGAGATGACGGGAAAGTGCCTCTCCAGAGATGCTCCGCGTCGCGATGAGCCCTCTCGGTGGGGCCGCGGGCTAAGGGGAGAGGAGCGGGGTGCAGGGAGGTGAGGAAGCGGGCGGTGGGTATCGATGTGGGTGGGTGAGAGGCGGGTGGCGGGAGGGGGCGGCGAGGAGAGGAAAGGCTTCCTAAAGGTGGGCGTTGCGGAGCTCGTTCGGACCTTTGCACGCAGCGTGGCCCCTGCATCCTCGTGTTTGCTGGATGCGCATTTGATTCTCAAGGGAGTTCAAACTCAAGGGAGTTGGCCCAGATCTTTATTTCGCACTATAAATCGGTATTTCTATCTTTCAGAGGGATGGAGCTCTTGTGGAACGTAGTTACTAACGCGTCGCTTTCCCGCTTTATACAGTTGAGATGAAAACAGCAGGGAAGTGACTTGCCTGGGGGAGCAGGGAAATTATTGAAGTAGCTGGGCCCACAGACATACCTGGGGGGTGTTGCTGGGATACATACAGCATGTGTGGCAGCTGGTGATAATCTTAAAAAGCCAAACTGTTGAGTTTCGCATCCATCGCGTTGTGCGTGTTTTCCATCAGGCCACTCTGCTTCGGGCCACCACAGCTCTGCGTAAGGGTCAGGCGGGCAGGAGAGGAATTTAGAACGTGCCCTGAGCCTGAAGAGACTCGATCCCCAACGGGCAGGAATGTTACCATGTTGTTTCCCTCACAGGCAATATACGAGCGCCTTTTCTGTTGGATCGTGACCCGCATCAATGACATTATCGAGGTCAAGAACTACGACACCACGGTCCACGGGAAGAACACTGTGATTGGAGTCTTGGATATCTATGGCTTTGAGATCTTTGACAACAACAGGTACAGCAGATTAGCTACTTTAAAACTCTCCTATTGCCCGGCCGGGCGTGGCTCAGCGGTTAAGCGTCGACCTAGGATCCAGGCGATCAGGGTTCGATTCCCGGTCAGGGCACATGCCCGGGTTGCGGGCTCGATCAATGACTCTCTCATCATTGATGTTTCTAGCTCTCTCTCCCTCTCCTTTCCTCTCTCTGAAATCAATAAAGATATATTTTAAAAAATAAATAAAACTCTCCTATTGCCCCGGCCCATGTGGCCCAGCGGTTAGAGCGCCAGCCCCACCCCCGCACTGAAGGGTCACGGGTTCAATTCCCGGTCAAGGGCATATACCTGGGTTGCAGGTTGGACCGTGAGTGTGGGAGGCAACCAGTCGAGTGTGTGTGTGTCTGTGTCTCTCCCTCCCTCCCTTCCACTCTAAGAAAAATCAATGGAAAAAACTTCCTCATGTGAGGATTAACCAAAAAGAAACACAAACCTCTGTTGTTTACTCTTTATTGGCTCGAACATGGCGTGCTCCTTTCCTCGCAGCTTTGAGCAGTTCTGCATCAACTATTGCAACGAGAAGCTGCAGCAGCTGTTCATCCAGCTGGTGCTGAAACAGGAGCAGGAGGAGTACCAGCGGGAAGGCATCCCCTGGAAGCACGTGAGTGGCCCCGGGGCGTCCTCGTGCCTCTCACGTCACTGACCGGGTCAGATCTTATCGATATTTTTAGGTATTTTTTAAAAATCGTCTTGGGTACGTGAAACACCAAAATTTTAGCTTTTCTTTTTTGAGGGGTGTGTGTGTGTAAATACAGTTCATTGTCAGGGTTGGTAGGTGGGATTTCTCTCATTTAAAAAGCCCCCCCGTGGGTGCCCAGAGGATGCTGAGTTATCCCGGTGGACTTAGCATCTCCGCCCTGTGGCCGATGCCCCGCGGGCTTTCTGGGGCACGTCTGTCGGGTAAGAGTTTGGCATCCTCTATAGGGTATTCAGAGCAGCAACTTTTGCCTTTAGAACTGGCTGAACTTGGCTCCAGATTCAGTTTCTTCTCCTTCCTCTTTTTTTTCTCTCTCTCGCTTCTTTTTGCCGCTGCCTCTGGTTTGTAAACTAACTGACATCGAGTCTTCAGTTGATGTGATTCCTGTTCTCTGACACCCTCGCCAGAAGACGCTTAACGTGCATTTTATTTCCACTTCTTGCCTGTGCATCACGTTTTTTCGTCATCTCTCCTTTCGTGGCTCTTTGTGAGCTGTAATATTTGTCAGGATTGAATGTTTTATGCTATGCCCTGAGAAACATCAACACTCCGCTAAACCCATGTATGCTTGTTAACTTTGGGAAACCGGAAGAGATGCTCTTTTGGATTTTAATCCAGGTCCATGTAACTGAAAATGCCAGTTCTGCCCGGCCGGGCATGGCTCAGCGGTTGAGCGTCGACCTAGGATCCAGGCGATCGGGGTTCGATTCCCGGTCAGGGCACATGCCCGGGTTGCGGGCTGCAGCCGATCAATGACTCTCTCATCATTGATGTTTCTTGCTCTCTCTCTCCCTCTCCTTTCCTCTCTCTGAAATCAATAAAAATACGTAAAATTTTAAAAAAGCCAGTTCTCCATAATACCTTCACTTCATCAAATTATGTACCAAATAATACTTTAAGGTCATTTGCTGGCGCAGAATGGAACCTAGGCCTTGTGGTTAATGGCAGGCGGGTTGGGGGACTGAGAGTGTGCAGGAGTACAGTCAGGTGCAGGCCATGGAGACGAGTAAAACAAGCGTTAGCGATGGGAGAAACACTATCTACTTCATAATTTTTGCCTTGAGCTATACTCATCTAAGACAGAGTGTTTCGTGTTACCAAGTCAACAAAGAAACAAACCAGTAAGCCCCTGACAGAATTTTAGAGTGAGACCTCAGCGGTGTCGCTCACATGTTTCCCAGCAAGGGAGCTGGACGTAAACTCCCAGCGCACGCGGAGGCACTGGTGTTCCACGTGTCCTGGTTTCCGTTCCCGTTGGGATGGCTCCTTTGCTGTGTCCTGCAGATCGACTACTTCAACAATCAGATCATTGTGGACCTCGTGGAGCAGCAGCACAAGGGGATCATTGCAATCCTCGACGATGCCTGCATGAACGTCGGCAAAGTCACCGACGAAATGTTCCTCGAAGCCCTGAACAGTAAATTGGGCAAACACGGGCACTTTTCCAGCCGAAAGGTAATGTGTGTACTGAGAACTTCCTCTCGTTTTTATCAGTAAAGTTTTCCTCGTTGTTTGAGAGTCTTAAATGACTTAATATGTTGGGTTACAACAGTGTCCACTCAACTAAGGCCATAAACATTCATTAAATGATTTATTGCTGTGGATAAATTCTGCCTTCTCTGGCTCATAGGGTGACAAGATGGATAAAATTCATACCGTCCAGGAGAGGGCGCCACAGACCGCTCCATTTACTAGAAACCGTAAAATGATGATGTCATTGATAACCAATAGGTATAGAGTCCCTGTTCATGTGCTAGAATTTTGCTCCTGCCTCTGATAATTCTGGCACTGAAAATGCTTTTGTCCTTGACTTTTTACTGTAAGCCTCAGTTATCAAATGTAGTATGTGTGCTTTGCCAGACCACGTGACTTTCTTAAAAACAGAGACATTCTAGCTGTAATTCTAGTTGTTACAAGGAAACTTGTTCCTTAAGCGCCCGGGTATCCTTTTAACTCCCCATGTCTCACGTTCTAAAAATGTTACCCACAGATCATATTTCTGAATAATTGGCGGTAGGTGCGGTTATCAGAGCTTATGCTGGGCCTCACGTGTAGTATGCCATTAATATTTGTCCTAGGAGGGGTCCACCATCACCCCCCAAGCGTTTCCTACAAATATAAGCTTGTCTAGCAACCGTACGCTGAAGGAAAAGCAGTCCCCATGCGTCTTCACTTCCACAAAAAAGGGGCACCCGTTTCTGCTCCCCCTTAATTCCATGGAACTCTATGATGCACTGCCATTTTCAGCACAAAAAACTCTTTTCTCTAACTTTGTCCCCTCTGAAATTATATAATCAGAATAGGAAGATTCCACAGTTAACCAGATAAAGCACAAACCATCAAGATATAGGTTCCTGGATGGTATTTCTTTTAGGACAGTTTATTTCTAAAATATCCTCCTTGGCTGTTACTGAGGATTGACTTTAGCCCTCCGACAGTCGGCTTTCACACACTCCAGTCGGATTTGGACATTGGGGTTCAGGTTAGAGGCATCCCTTTAGTTATTGCACGTTTATAATGCAAATACTTACTAAGTGCCTCTCGTTTTTCAGGTACAGTCCTGTGGGTGGGGGATAGTTGAGAAAGAACCAGAATAGGAATAAAATTATTATTCAATAGATTCAATAAAAATAGCCATACTAGAAACTGAATTATTTCCCATTGATAATGCAAATACTTACCGAGTACCTCTCATTTTTCAGGTACAATGCTAGGTGCTGGGGACAGAGCAGTGAGCAAAGTTAGAGGCAACCTAAATAATTTAGAATGACGTTTTTATTTTATTTTTATTTTGTTCTTCCTTCCTTTATTTATTTATTATTTACTGGGTTTTTTAAATTGTATCTTTATTTTGAAAGTATTACAGATGTTAGAATGATGTTTTTAGAGATGGCATGATTACATGGGCCAATGTCCTGTTTTTGATGGCGAGATGAATAATGTCTTTTATAATCACAGTTCAGGTTTTAGAGACTGGCAGAAAATTGTGCCTACCAGAGAATTGTGCCTATCAGATGATAGACAATCAGTGTTTGTCAAATTTGAATTGAATGGGTTACAATCACACCAAATAAATCTTACAGAACATTGCATTTTAAATTAAAACATGCAAGGCTCTATTTCATTTAAATAAATAACCGTGACTCTCACATGGGAAATTACCTCATATTGATATGTTTCACCTTGGCCATTTATGCACCTGAATTAAATTTGTCAACCAAGTATTTTGAAATGTAATCTCATTCTGAAGATAGCAACTGTACGTAGTACATTTAAGCAGTTGCTACTGATTTGATAGGAAATGTTGAACAGTAATTTGTAGAGATAAGCCTTCCTTCCTTTTTTAAATGTGGGACCCCAGGTTTTGCCATCTCTCAAACCAGGTGGCTCCTTCCTCCAGCATCATCCCCCAGACAGGCCCAAAGATGGGGAATTTTAAAGTGTGTTCTTTTCTGGGATTTTTGCCTAATGAAGGAAAGAAATGAAATAACCAAGCTGTCAGGATATTTTCATCACTGTGAATCCAAATGTATCCAAATGTAAGGATAGTTAATTAGTATAGATATCTCTCGGGTCTTTTTCCTTTGGGGATTTTATAAATGAAAGGGTCTTACAAAAGTGGTTAATAACGGCCCCGGCCGGGTGGCTCAGTTGGTTGGAGCGCCGTCCCACACCCCGTAAAGCTTGTGGGTTCTGTCCCCAATCAGGGCACATGCAGGAGGCAACTGACTGATGTTTCTCTCTGCCTCTTCCCCTCTCCCCTCCTCTCTCTCTAACAAAAAATCAATAAAAACATATCCTCAGGTGAGTATTTTTAAAAAGTGGTTACTAAGAGAAGGAAAGAAAAGTCGCATATTTTGTAGAACCCTCTATGTTATTTGGTTTCCATAGTTTGTTTAACCTTCCAAACGACTCTCTCAGATGTGATTATTAGAGGAGACAGAGCAAGTAGATGGTAGAGCCAAGGTTTGAGCATCAGAAGTCTAATTTCTTGTCTGACTCTATTCACTTATTGGGCTAATAGACTAATTATTCCTTTAACAATCTAGTTATCGGCATGGATCCCACCTTCCTGGTTTAGGGATGTTTGTTACCGAACACTACAACCTGAGTGTTTTTTGTGCATAGCTGCACTCAATGGTTCATGCCTTCTTGAGGCATCTGCCTTAGAACTTAAGGGATATGAAGTGATCCAAGAAGTCTAGATGCTACTATAACAAGGAAAATTGCAGAAAGTTATAGAGACCACCGGGGCTATATAAAAACTGCCTTTCTGGAAAGCATTCCTCTTCATGTGGATCTCTGTGAAATGACAGGCCTGACCTGGAGCCCCAGCTTAGCAAAAGACAGGTGAGCCGGGCTACTTACTGTGTGCGTAGGAAGCACAGATATTACATTCGGTCCCAAGAATCCTTCCCAGAGCTGCCACTTCCTAGGCAAGCCGCCTTCTGCCAATTGCCTAACCCTTTTTGAGCCTTAGATTCCATGTGTGGGGAAAAAAAAAAAGAGCTCATAACACTTCAAATATCAGTTGTGAGGATATGAGATATAAGATGTATGTGCCTGGCAGACAGCAAGCCCTCAAATGCCCTCCGTAAGTGGAACATGAAGAAAGAAAGTGTCAGTCAGGGTAGGCTGGGCCGCATTAAGATAGCAGCCAAGACTTAAGTGTCATAGACAATAGAAGCCTGTCTCTCTCTCAGGGATCAAGACTTCCTTCATCTTCCGGCTCTTCCATCCCCTAGGCACTGTCCTTCTCTGCATCCAGGCAAATGGGAGGGGAAAAGAAAGTACAGAGGAGAATCGCCCTCTTCTAACCAGCTTTGGCCTGGAACAGCCTCGCCTCAGTTCCACTCACCTTCCATTGTCCAGAACTTGGTCATTTGCCATATTCAACAGCAGGGGGTGCTGTGTGGGTTTCTGGGGAAAGCTCTGTCTGCCACACAAGCAAGATACTTAAATCAATCCCTACACAGTGTGATTTCATCCATAGTGCTATCACAATTTGTAACAGTATTACCATCTTCTGTGAAATTGGAGTACACTTTTAGGAAAGTGTCAATGGTTATTTTCAAAATAATCTCCTCCTTGATTCCTTAGCTCTGTGCCTCAGACAAGATGCTGGAGTTTGATCGGGATTTTCGAATTCGACATTACGCAGGTGATGTAGTGTGAGTATCTTTACTTTGTTCCCTGACGTGATGCTTTGCAGGCAGCCTCACTTCAGAAAATATAACCAGGGGGAGAATATCCGTTTTCCTATTCATTCGCCTCATTTTCAGTCATTTTGTATACCTCTTTTAATCTTTTCACCCGGAAAAGAAGAAAAAAGTCGGCATAACGTCATTCATGCCTTGCTTTTCAAACATTTATTGAGCACACACTATGTGGCCATGCATAGTTCCTGGCAGAGCTGGCGGTCGGTCAAAATGAAGCGATGGATAAATCAATCATGGGAGCATGTTAAGAACTGGGATAGAGCAGGAGATGAGATAGGCCTTTCCCTGGAGAAGCTAAAAGTCCTAAAAGTAAAAGAGGCTAAGTCGGGGCAAAGAACTGAGAAGAGGGGAGGGAGAAGAGAGGGCGTTCCAGGCAGCAGATGTACGGGCCCTGAGGTGAGAGTCGCCACTGTGTGTAAGAACCGCAGCAGTTGGGTGAGTCGGTGAGCAAAAACCAGTTTTGCCGTATTATTTTTCAGATATTATTTGAAAAGTGAAATTTGCACGAGCCACATTTTTCTAATTGCAGTGAAAGTTGACATTGATAAGAAAATATAACTAAAAAATAGAACTACCTTACTGTTTTCGTTTCCTAGGACTGATGTAACAAATTACCTTAAATTAATGGCTTAAAACAGGAGAAATTTATTCTTTCACAGTTCGGGAGACCAGAAGCTTGAAATCTAGGTGTCTGGAGGCTCTAGGGAAGAGCCTTTTCTAGCTTCTGGTGGCCTCAGGCACTCCTTGGCTTACAGCCCCATCACTCCAGCCTCTGCCTCTGTGTTCACAGTGCCTCCTCCTCTTGGGTGTGTCTGTGTTAAATCTCCTCTGCCCCATCCTTAAACTACACTTGAGATGGCATTTAGGGCCCACCTGGGAAATACAGTGTAAGCTTTTCCTCTCCTGATCCTCCAGCAAATCACACCTTTTACCGTATACGGTCAGCATTCGCAGGTTCTAGGGAATTTGACGTGGATGTTTTCCAGGAGGGCATTTTTCAGCCCACTGTACGCAGTAGGCTTTGTCCACTGAACACTGCTCCTTGTCTTATTATTTAAAACACCCTGTTGTTCTTTCTCCTTATGGTTTACATTAGGAATTCTGTTCATATTCATAAAACCCATTATAGGAAGAGATGAAACAACAACAGAAAAGCAAATGATCTCTAAATGCTGAAAAGACATCTGAAGAAATTTTAATAGCCGTTCCTGATTTAAATTAAAACTCTGGAATCATGAAATAATATGGCTCAAAAATGATCACGCCATCTGTCAAACTAGCCATTAGTGCTGCTAGGGCACCAGTTTCCACTTTTTCTGGTCCTGTTCCCAGGTTCCAGGATACTGAAGAGGGAGGACCCAGCACCGCACAGATATCTCGCACTGAAAACCCAGGCCTCTAGCTCGAAAGGGCATAAAAGCCTAGCTGGTCAGAGGCCTTAGAGACCACCGAGGTCAGCCCCATTGTTTTACAGATGAAGAAACTAATGCAGAGTGTGTAAAACTCATACCCAAGGTCACAGAGCATGTTTGTGGAAGAGCTGAGACAATAACTCGGTTTCCCAACCCCCAGAGCTCTAGCTGACCTCTTTGAGTGTATTTGTGCCTCCGAGATCCCCTTCTCTCCTCAAGCCCTCCAATCCTTTATTCTAGGTTTTTACTGGGTATCTTTTGTGTGCACAATACTTTATAAAGTATGGTCCCTGCCCACAGAGAGCTTTCCATGTAAGATGCATACATACACATATGCTTGTGCGTATGTATTTATAGACATAAATTTATATATTATCTGTATAAATACGCACGTATATATACACACATTTACATACATAGATTGGTACAATAAAAGATGGCCTAAAATAATTGCCATGTGAGTTGTCAGAATGCAGAATAAGGGAATGATATCATACCTCTAGCTGTGCGTGGTAAACCCAGGAAGGCTGGTGCTGCCTCAGGTCCTTGGATGCAGTCCTTGGATGCTAGGAATTATTTTTGCAGGAACAAGTGGGAAGAGTGCTAAAAATATTCAGAAAATAGCAGCCAGGCCCATTTGACTGGAGCGCATCCTTTTGGAGCAGAGACAAGTAGAAATGCCTGGAGAAATAGGTTCAGATCAAGGCGTCATGAGCCTTGAAGGCCAAAAATAAGGATTTTGAAGTTTGAGTTTTATGAGTTAAACAATAGATCGAGTCAGGTGACTTCAGAGATTCAGTCTAAAATGACTTGAAGGTATTAGGAAGAAAACCTAGGGTGGGGGAGGCAAGGGAATAATTTCGGACCCGGTGATCTTGCAGGGCCCATGGGCACGTAGCCTGAGGGGACTCTCTGGCAGAATTAAATACATAAGGCTGGAACATTGGCAAGGGCTCCGCGTTAGAGATCTGAGAATTGTGCACATTGATGTGATTGCCAAGGAAACACATAGACGGGTTAGGAAACAGCTGTAAGGAGCAGCAGCATCTGGTTCCTGTCTGCTCGTCTCCCAGCCTCCGTCCTAATCTCCCTGAGTCCTCCCTGACTGTTATACCCAGCCCTGAGTTTGCTCTACCCAGAACCCATGCCAGCCGCCGCAGCAGGACAGCCCCCATGCCCCTTTCTCACCAGCTGCGGGACGGTCGGACCCTGCTCCCTTCCCCTGCTCCAAGCCCCGGATGCGCCGCCTCGTGTCCCCAGAACGCCGCGCCCGGGCCTGCTCCCGCCCCCTCCCTTAGCCTGTCCCCCGGTGCTATCGGCCTTTCCTCTCTCCTCTGCTTACCCAGCTCTCGCCATCCTTCGCGGCTCTCCTTGGATTCTTTCACCCCACCCCGAGCCCACTGAGCGAACCTTAGGCAAGTCCCCTGACCTCCCGGCCGACGAGGCTTAGTTCCCGTGTGTGGCTGGTTTGCTTTTACCTTAGGGATCTGGGTGATAAATACAGCTGTCTGTATTTTCCGAGTCACCTTCTCGAGGTAAGCGGTAAACCAGGAGAAAATGATCCTAATTGTCATAACGGTGATGATGTTTGCTCTCCTTTTAAGAAGTAGAAACAGTGGCCCCTTTATGCAGGAGATAAATTTGATATCCCTCAACAGTGACCGTGGAGGACAGAACCAGCCTGTAGACTGACTGCATAATTCACAGTGGAAGGGCCCGCGTAGGTTTCTTCAAAAGCTTAAATGTGGCTCTTGCTTGGTGGGTAATGCACGTTTTCTTTGTTTTTTCCTCTATTAGCTATTCGGTCATCGGTTTTATTGACAAAAATAAAGACACTTTATTTCAAGATTTCAAGCGCCTCATGTATAACAGGTAGGATTAAATTTTACTATCTTTGTACTAAACGCTTTGACATATATTGCACAATATGTATGCACCTTTTTCACCCAGCCCACCAACGCCCTTCCCCTCTGGCAACCATCAGGTCTCTGTGTCTATGAGTCTGTATCTGTTTCGCTTGTTCATTTATTTTGTTCTTTAGATTCCACATATAAGTGAAATCATATGGTATTTGTCTTTCTCTGTCTGACTTAATTCACTGAGCATAATACCCTCCAGGTCCATCCATGCTGTAGCAAATGATAAGGTTTCATGCTTTTTTATGGCCAAGTAGTATTCCATTGTATAGATGCACCACAACTATTTTATCCACTCGTCTATTTATGGACACTTGGGCTGCTTCCATATCTTGGCTGTTGTAAATAACACTGCAGTGAACATAGGGGTGCACATATTCTTCTGAACTAGTGTTTTGGGTTTCTTCAGATATATACCCAGAAATGGAATCACTGGATCATAAAACAGTTTCATTTATAACTTTTTGAGGACCCTCCATAATGTTTTCCATGGTGACTGCACCAATTTTTATTCCCACCAACAGTGCACAAGGGTCCCAGAAAAGAATTCCTTTAAATGTTTGGAAACTGTTTTGTTAATATTACATTCATGACTTACTGGCTTAAAAGTTCTTTCTCTTTAAAATGATTGTATGTGTCTATTTGGATTCATTACGTATCAATTCTGCTGTTTAATAGTATAGTAATAATAAATGTCTCATTTCCTTGATTTTCAACACACACGCACACACAATTTACAAAGCAGTACAGGAATAGGCTCTAAAAATGGCCAACAGTGAGAATGGTAGTGTTTGGGGTGGAAACTGCGTAGACCAAAAGCCAGTGATCTTGCATCAGAATTTTCAAAGTGCACGTGCTCTGCTTACAGGAAACTGTATTCAGCAGGTGTTAGGAAGGCATCCCGGCACCATGGGCAAAAAATGTTGAGAACCACTACCTTAAATTCTTATCGTTAGAAAATTATGGACTGAAACTAGAAAGTAAGATAACTGGGTCCCTAAGCCACTTTCGATGGTGGTTGGCACTGCTAGCCAGCAACGGTGAGGGTTAGGAGTGTGGCTCTGCCTTCCTTCAGAGACCCAGTAAACCTCCACCTCCCCATTTATCTTCTTTGCTTTTTTGTCAATTGACTCTGGCATTTTTACAGCAATTATTTGGAGCCTCTCTATATAGAAATTTACTAGGTATTTGGGAAACCAACTCAATTTTCTCAGCTTTATACCAGGAGAGGAAAAGTGGGCAATATGATGGCAGTAGTAAACACAATTAGCAAAAAAAACATGTCCATGTTAATTCTTTTCTCTTCTCAACCCCCAATTAAAAAAAAACAAACCTGACAAGAGAAAAAAGTTTCCAGGAAGCCAGCAACGTCTCAGGTTTCAATTTCTTTAAAATCAAAAGCACCCAGAATGAAGCAGGAAGAAAATCAGAGCCGAGACCACCACACGGGTTGTTAAAAATATCCCCACAGAGCCAAATAATGAATCTGTCACTGTTAGCGTGAAAACTGGCCTGAAGTGCATGTCAGGAATTGGGCTGCAGCTGTCTTAACGTCACATCCATAACATTAGAACCGCCAGTGCTACCTGTAAGTGTGCTCATAAATTTAGCTGCAGGCAAGGGACTTGCTAGAAGACAGCGTGAAAATGATTATTTTATAGTCCTAGCTGTATTTTTGGAAAGGCCTGGCTTTTCATTGCATTACCTATTCTGTATGAGTCTTTGTTTCCATCAGAAGATAATTTCCCGTTCATGCTTTCTACCGTAATGTTGAGAATCATTCTCTCACTAGGAATCATTGCCCTCATTCTTATAACTACCACTAAAATCATTTTGTTTTATGTATATATCGTAAGACCCACGTTCACTACTTGAGGGTCCTAGGTCATCATAATATAGATGTCACTTTAAATAAGTTTAAAGAGGGTTTTTTAAAAGGTGGTATAGTTTGGACACATCTTTCAGCATAATTTTCAGGACGGAATTGTTTTCCCAGTTGGGCCTTGTGAGTTCAGTCTGCAGTCGGGTTCAGCAGGATTGCTTGGCAGTTCTTTTTGAGCCTATTTGAATTGCTGTTTCTGTGCTTCTCAGTTCAAATCCTGTGCTGAAGAATATGTGGCCCGAAGGCAAACTGAGCATTACAGAGGTGACCAAGCGACCCCTGACGGCCGCCACCTTGTTTAAGAATTCTATGATCGCCTTAGTAGACAACCTTGCATTGAAGGTAATTATTTCCTTTTCTAAATATCCATGACATATGTGACTGAACAAGTATGTATGATGTGCCTTTTAGGTAATTACAGTAAATCAGATTGAAGAATATATATTTAAAGTGAATGTTAAATAGAATTTTTATTCCTGTTTTTCCTTTAGGTAATTATAGTAAATCAAATTGTTGTTGTTGATGTGGCTGGCTAAAACAGTTGTTTGTGTCCCAGATAAAAATTTTTAATTCGGGCTTTTTAATCCTACTGTTACATAACTATAAATTATAGCATATGTCTGAACTTCAGCCCTGTGCTGACGACAAGGGCTGACTTTTTTTAAAATCTTGAATTAAACTGTAATACACCATCTGTGTATCGTATATGAATACAGAATGACCAGGTAGAGTTTTAAGAGGAGGTTTGATACTTAAAGTATTATCCTCAGGTTGCTTTAAATAGTTGAAATAAGAAGATATGTTACTGACAGTTATGTCTGCTTTTTATTACTCCTGTGAGATCTAATACTATTTGATAACTTTAGTCTGTTTTTTCTTAAAGAACATGTTTTTTCTCTTAACTGCTGCTGCTGACAACTTTGATAAATTAGGCAGCATTCTGGGACCCATTATTTTTAGTTCCTTCGTTTTTAATCTTTCTCTTCTGGTGCTTTTCCTGTGTACTTTCTTCTTCGTTATCTTTTTAAAAAAAAAAAAATCAACTTCCTCTGTAAGAGTTTAAATCTGTACCATTTCTGGATGAATTAGGCAAATGCCACGAGAACATGTCTGTTCCGTAGTTTTCTATTTTTTTTTTTTTTTATCAGGATTCTTTGGTCTCAAGTGGCAACAAATAAGCACAATTTGTTGGTTTGTATTATCAGATCTCCAGAACGGGAGGGGTAATGGGGACACCAGAGCCAAAGACTGGGATCCACTGGACCCCTCCCTCTTGTCTCTCGGCTTCTCTCCGCGTGTCAGCTTCTACCTGCCTCACCCGGCAAGAAGGAAGGCGAGCTGACGGGAAGGCATGTGACACAGGAACTAGAGTTGAGCACAGGATTTTATAAAATATGTTAGATTTATGTACTTGACTAGAAAAGAATCGCTTTTCTAAAATTGGTAGTTAAATGTGCAGTTTTTAAAAATAAAAATACTAGAACGTCTATAGTTTCTGTGTCAGGAGTTGCATTCAGCTGCTAATAAAAGAGACCCCAGTTAGTAGCTTACAAGCTTGAGGGACATGTGTTTCTCTGTCCTGTAAATGAGGTACAGGCCAAGGTATCTCAGGACTGGTACAGCAGCTCTAAGGTTGTTAGGGTCCCAGGTTCCTCCGTCCTTCGGCTCTACCATCCTCGTGCTTTCATGCATTCTCCTGGTCCAGGGTGGCACCCAGAGCTCCCTGATGGTCCAGGGTGGCACCCAGAGCTCCCTGGTGGTCCAGGGTGGCACCCAGAACTCCCTGATGGCCCGGGATGGCACCCAGAGCTCCCTGATGGTCCAGGGTGGCACCCAGAGCTCCCTGATGGTCCAGGGTGGCACCCGGAGCTCCCTGATGGTCCGGGATGGCACCCGGAGCTCCCTGATGGTCCAGGGTGGCACCCAGAACTCCCTGATGGCCCGGGATGGCACCCAGAGCTCCCTGATGGTCCAGGGTGGCACCCGGAGCTCCCTGATGGTCCAGGGTGGCACCCGGAGCTCCCTGATGGTCCGGGATGGCACCCGGAGCTCCCTGATGGTCCAGGGTGGCACCCAGAGCTCCCTGATGGTCCAGGGCGGCACCCGGAGCTCCCTGATGGTCTGGGATGGCACCCGGAGCTGCCTGATGGTCCAGGGTGGCACCCGGAACTCCCTGATGGTCCAGGATGGCACCCGGAGCTGCCTGATGGTCCAGGGTGGCACCCGGGGCTCCCTGATGGTCCAGGATGGCACCCGGAGCTGCCTGATGGTCCGCGAAGGCTCACACAGCCCTTCAGCTGCATCTCGTTTGCTCTGCCTAGTTGCCAGGGAAGCTGGGAAGTGCATTTTGATTCCAGTCGGCAGTACACCCAGCTAGAAATAACTATTCTGTTTCAAAGTAGGAAAAGCAGACTGGATAAGAGGTAGGCAGCTAGCCTGACAGTCTTTGCCACAGCTTCCAGTCCGGATGTTCATGGAGGTGGGGGGATGAGGGAGAGAGCTTGGATAAGCAAAAGTACATAAACAGCACAAGGCAGGAAGATGGGCGGGGCGGAAACACAGGAAATAATGCTGATTACATTTAGAAAATACTAAATAATGTGATAGAAATAAATCTAAATAATTGGTACTGGCCATAAGTGTGAATAGACTTAACAGACTGGATAGGTGGAAAGTCCACCCGTAGGAGATACCTAATTAACACTCTGCAGGAAGATTGTAAACAAAGTAGATACAGACGTAGCAGGCCTCTGCCCCTTTCAAAAAAAAAACTGGTTAAAAGCAATATTAATGTGAGAGCACATAGAATTTGAGGGGGAAAAAAGTATTAACACAGATAAACAGACTAATAATAATAAAATGAAAATACCCAAGACAATAAAGCCATTTTGACTTAGGTACCTACTAACATAGCCATGGTGATACATGAACTCTGTGAAGCAGAAGAACCTGAACATTTTTGAAGGAAAAATTTGACAGGCACACAGTCTTAGTGGGAGATTTTAAACCAAATCTACCAGAAACTGATAGATCAAGCAGACAAAAACCTTATTAAGAATGCAGAAGCTTTGCCCTAGCCGGGGAGCTCAGTTGGTTAGAGCATTATCCCGATACACCAAGGTTGCGGGTTCGATCCCTGGTCAGGGCACATACAAGAATCAACCAATGAATACAGAAATAAGTGGAACAAATCGATGTTTCTCCCTCCCTCCCTCCCTCCCTTCTTCTCTCTCAAAATCAATCAATAATAATAATAAATTTCTAAAATAAAAAAAGAATTCAGAAGCTTTGAAAACCAGATTTAAACTTTTATCTAATAGATCAAAAGAACTCTGTACCCAGGGCATAGGAAATACATATTCCTTTCTAGTATACATGGAACATTTACAAGAATTGACCACATGCTAAATCACAAAGGAAGTCTTAACTATTTTAAGAGATGTATGTGTGGATGCACTCTTCAGCCTCACAGCAAGTAAAATAAAACTCAGCATTTTAAAAAAATTTAATGTGCTTAGGAACTTAAAAAAAAAAGATCTCTTAAATAACTCAGTTGAAGAGGAAATCCCAGTGGAAATTACAAAATATCTGGAACTTCATGACAAAGAATTTGTCAAAATTTGTAGGAAACTGGTGAGGTGGTCCACTTGTTAGGCCTGTATAAAAAGCAAGGAAGATTGAAAGTCAATGAGTTAAGTTCTCAAGAAGCCAGAAAAGGAACTCCAAAGAAAATCTAAAGAAGTCAGAAAATAATCTTAATAGCAATATAAAATTTGACCAAATAGACAAACCTTGAATAAAACTGATTTTTAAAAGAAAAAAAAAAAAAAATGTCATGAATGAGAAAAGAATACAACTTTATATACTATAGAGATTTCAAAACGCATCAGAATATCATGAACGACTGTATGCCAATGAATTTATAAAATTAGTTTTCTAGAAAACGATGTTACCAAAATTAACTCAAGAAGAAATAGAAAACCTAGATAAATCAGTAACCTTAAAGATCCTGAATCACTAACCAGAAATCTGCCTTCCCCCAACTCTGCCGAGAACATCAGGCCCAGATGGTTTCACAGAGAAGTTCTACAGACCCTTCAAGGAGCCAGCAAGCCCTATTGTATATACACTGTGTGGGAGGATGGGAAGAAGAGAGGCCACTACCTGACTCATTTTCTGAGATTAATATTGCCTCAGTACAGGCTAATATTAGAAAATAAAATTAGAGATCCATTTCACCTGGGAACATAGACATAAAGATCTTAAAAATACGTACGAGTAATGCCGCCCACTAAAGCAACCTGCCCACTAAAACCAACTGAAAACAATAAAATGTTAGGTAAGTCATACAAGCCAACTTCTTGAATGCAGCCATGAACCAACAAGAAAGCAAGAAATAGGCAGGCCAGGGGCTGTGTGGAGGCAGAAGTTAACTGAATGACGGGAAACCTACCCAGAGCCCTAAAGCTGCCTTTCGCCCTGTGGCGCCTTGTGGAAGGAATTAGCTTTGAATGCAGTAATGCGGAGCCGGGTCCTGGAAGCGGAGCCCGGAGCCTGCCCACAGCCTGCGCACATGCCGTGTTACGTGGCAGGAGATGTTACGGTTGCCAGCCCGATGACCTTACAGTAAACCCCGCGTTATCCCGGCGGGCCCAGTGTCAACACGAGTCCTTCAAAGGGAAGGAAGGAGGCAGAAGAGTCAGACCAGAGAGGTGGCGTCATGAGAAAGACTCGATTGCCCATTGCTGGCTTCGAAGCTGGAAGGAGGCCGCAAGCCAAGGAATGCGGGCAGCCTCCGGATGCTGAAAAAGATAAGAAGAGGGGTTCCAGAAAATAGCAGCCCTGCTGACACTGTGATTTTCTGCCCAGCGAACTCCCATTTCCAACTGCTGACCCCCGGAACTGTAGGAGAAAGAAATTCGTGTTGTTTTGATCCACGGCATTTGTGATGACCTGCTACTGCAGCGAGAGGAGACGAGGACAGCGGGGCTCGGGCAAATGGCCTTCTTCTTCATCACGGAAGGCGGCAACCGTCTATACGTGGGGCTTCCTCTTTAGATGTTGAACACTTACTCTGTTCAAAATGCAAGTAGATTCACATTCTTCAACTCTCTCCTACTTCTTAAATTATTTGCTGATCCTTGTTACCTCCAGCCCTCCCTGCAGCTCAAAAACTACCCAATTTAACTGCAGAGGACTCATCACTTAATTAAAATGCGTGTGTGCGTCTGACAGAATAGATTCAGAGGAGGGGAAGTAACTTCACACCGATAAGTAGGGTACATTTGACCCCATTGATTCATCCAGTGATCATTTGGTATCTTTGGTGTGCCAGGATCTATGCCAAGCGCAGTTTTATGCTTGAAAGGAGTTACGATCTAATGCATGGTACAAAGTGGCGTTGGCACAGAAAGAAGGACTTTTTGCTAAGCTCTTTCTTAGAGTCACTGATGCCTGCAGGTGGTTTTGTAACTTGTCTCCTTATATACTCATAAATTTTAAGTATCAAATAAGCTCATAAATCTTACTCTCTTTTTCAAAAGCACCAGCTAATGTGGTAACAACATTGGCTGACACTTACGGAGCATTTACTACGTACCAGGCTGTGCTTAATATTTGCATCCTCACTGTAGCCCGTCTTCATCACAGCTCCTGCCTCGTTCTCTTACCCCTCCTGTTACTTTCTAACCATGTTTCCGTAAATACACAAAAACTCAGTGTTTGCATATCTCAATTATTTATTCCCTAGTTTTATCCCCGTGCTGCTACTTCTGATGAACCCTAAAATATAATAAAAACAAAATTTTAGCTAAATGCATGAGCACTTCCAACCTTGGGTTGAAGGGAGCGGAAGAGTAACTACTTTATTCACAGGCCTGTGCCGGAGAAATGAGAGGCTCCAGAGCTTTAATTTGACACCGTTAACGCTAATTACGTGAGTGTCCTTAGTCTGGGATTTTTCTGAAACTTAATCGCTTGCTGACTTATTCCTTTAGGAACCGTATTACGTTCGTTGCATCAAACCCAATGACAAGAAGTCCCCGCAGATATTTGATGATGAACGCTGCCGGCATCAGGTTGAATATCTGGGACTATTGGAAAACGTGAGGGTGCGACGGGCAGGATTTGCCTTCCGCCAGACGTACGAGAAGTTTCTGCACAGGTGAGAATAGACTCGGCAAAGAAACCTGATAGTACACTGAGAATCTCAGTGTCCTCCCCACCTACGACAGTGCATGCGCGTCTGCGTACCTGGCGAGTGAACAGCAGAGCTGAGGGAACTGCAGGTGCGAAAACTTGCCCAGACTCAGCAGAGGGCGTCCTCTCGAGTTCATGGTTTATGGACCGTGGGGGAAAAGTGTGTTTTTCCTTTGTAAAGAAATGTGGGCATCGTAGCACAGTAGAAAGAACAAGGATTTGGCGTCACACACGGGTTGGGATCCTTGGCTATGCCACTCATGTGCTGCATGATCTTGGGCCAGAAATTTAACTTCTTTGATTCTGTTTCTGCATCTGTAAAATGAGTATCGTAACACCTACTTCATAAGGCTGCTGTTGTGAGGACTGAAAAACCTAAGTAAAAAGCCCAGGTGCCTGGTACATTATCGATGTTCAGTTAATGCTGCTTATGATTACTGACATTAATAATTACACTTGACCCTTGAACCACACAGGGGTTAGGGGTGCCAGCTCCCCACGCAGTTGAAAATTCTTGTATAACATTTGACTCCCCAGACCTTGACTGATAGCCTGCTGTTCACCAGAAGCCTTACCGGCACCGTGAACAGCTGATTAACACATGTTTAGTACGTTATATGCATTATATACTTTATTCTTACAATAGAGTAAGCTAAAGGAAAGGAAATGTTAAGAAAGCCATGAGGAAGAGAAAATGCGTTTACAGTATTTATTGAAAAAAATCTGTATATGTGTGGACCAGCACAATCCAAACCCATGTTTTCAAGGGTCAACTGTATAATAATCACAAAGTATTAAATAGTTAATCACGAAGGTCCTGAAATTAGTCTACCTGGTTAATTTCATAGCTTCGTGACCTTGGGCAAATCATATAACCTTTTCACGCCTCAGTTTGCTCATATGTAAAATGGAGGTAATAATAGTATCTACTTTGTGGGGTTGCTAGAGGAGTAAATGAGAGAATATACAAAAAGCACTTAGAATAGTACGTAGTATATATTAATCACTCAATTAATGTAAGATATGATTGCTATTGCTATTTATTGTTGGTAAAGGTAATGATAGTGGACCACTGGGGGGGGACTCATAAAAATAATGTCTTAAATTCCATCTGTGCATTGATTTTAAAATATTTATTGACCTTTTCCTGTTCAATCTACTCTAGAGATTCCACACAAATATGAATAAATAAATACTTAAGATAGTGGATGGTCAGAAGAGTCTCTAAGGAGATAATAAGGACAGGAAGTAACCAGCCACACAAAGAGCAGAGGAGAGAGCCCGCGGGGCAGCGGGTACAGCGGGGAAAGGCTCTGTTGCAGTGATAAGTGTGGCATTTTAGGGGCCAAATATAAAATGTATTCCGTGTGGTCAGAGGATGCTGAGTGACAGGGCCGTGGTGTGAGATGAGATCAGAGAGAGGAACAGAGACACCAGATCATGTTGAACTTTATAGTCCAGACTAAACAGTTTTGGTTTGGGCTAAAGGTGGTAGGAAACCATGGGTGGATTTTAAGCAGAGAGTGGTTCAGTCTTCTGGACGCTTTAAAAGATCACTCTGGCTGCTGTGTGAATAGAAAGTGAGACGCTCAGGGATGCTACTGCGGGGTCCGGGAGAAAGAGCTTAATGATAGTGCTTTGAACAAGGGATTATTGTAGATCCGAGAGTATAGTGGACAGATTAAAAAGAACCTGTGAATTTTAAATATGGTGGTCTCAGTGGTGCAAGCTTAAATCTCCCATTCCCACTCCAGAACATCCCCAAATAATATAAAATATGTATATTTAAAACCAAGTAAATGCACGGCCACACTGTGGGATCAAAAGGGGATTCTCAGCGAACCTTGAAAATGTGAGTCCCCCCTAAATATGATACGAGGCAGATAGGAGGACCCTGGAGTAAGCCAGGGTGGCCGTTTTAAGGACAGACCTCCTCGCAGGGCTCGAGCTGCCGTTCAGGAAGCCACCCAGCTGCTGCGTTGGGGTAAACCACAGCCGCGGCCCCAGAAGGTGGCCACAAGGGCCAGGACGAGTAACCTCCTCGGCAGCTGCAAGGGGAACACACAGGCATAGGCCAAGGCCCGGGAAGCAATGGTGGCCGCCTTACAAGAGGCCGGCAAAGGCCCAGATGTGCACATAGCCCGGGGCACACTTGCCCCGGGTCACATAGCCAAGTAGCAGTGGAGCCGTATTTGAACTCAGTTGGCTTCTGAGCCTACAGTCTTCAACAGTGAATGTGTGGCTTTCAAACCAGAGAAGCAGATAACCTGGCATAAAGAAGCAGCAGCCGTGGGAAAGCACGCCCAACAGAAAATAGGAAATTAGAAGTTGAGAAGATTGAAACATGTTCATCTTCAGGAATGTTTCAAATTACCCTTTAAAAGGCACAGTGGTGGAGAGACCAAAGTCTACCGAATTGCTGATTATTTAAGTTGAGATTAGCCCCTCTCTAGAATCCTCTAGGAAAAGCAGACAGTGGGGTGTGTGTCTGGGAAAACAGCGGTTCCTGTTCTGCAGGCTGTGTTTATCTTCTCTTTCCATAAATGAGTTCGTTCAAATCGAGACGCTGACATTTTATTTTATTACGGGCTGAACTGTCCACAGCGGGACGTGGGGTGGCATAGAAGGTGCGCAGGACATTGGACTAACGTTCCCAGTGGTGCGGGAGGGAAAGGAATATTCCCCACACTGCGTTTTTGCTTCGAGGTTCTGCAGATGTTTTGTGTAAGCTAGTTTGGAACCTAAATTTTTACTTGACACCTTTCTTAATTTTCACTCTTTCCTTGATAAGAGAGAGAAGGGTTTCAAATTGTACTGAGAACCTTGAAAGCTGCTAACGTCTTCCTCAGGGGTAAAGCTAGTTGTCTGAAAGCAGACGCGCCCGCTTCTCAGTTGGCACGGTCGGGAGGCTGCCCTGCCGGGGAAGCCTGGGCCCTGGCGCTCGCTGGGCGGCGGCCCCGGGCTCTCCCAGCTCCTGCAGCGCCCGCGACTCCCCCGGACGGTGGCCCAGGGGTTGGCCCCTGCTCTCGTTTCATAATGAATTTGGGAGGGTCCTGGTTCTGTTTCCTCTCTCGCATGATGATGTGTGATGCCGCCTCTCTATCCACAGCAGAGCTCTTTCGTTTGGTTTCTGCCTCTGTCCCTGCCTGGCAAGCGAGTCGGCTTTTAAATGAATTTCCTGCTGTGGTTTTTGTGTGTGTGTGTTTTTCTTTCACTCAACAAATCTGTGTCCTCGTCGTATGGCAGACAACGTGATATAGAGTGGGGAACCAAACAAAGTCCCTGCCTTCATGGTGCCCACAGATCAGCCCACAAATCAGTACAAGGAGTGGGGTAAGGACAGAGCTCAGCCGGCGGCCTTGGGAAAGAGTCATGGGTGCGAGGATTGACGGTCGGTGAAGGAGGGAGGTATGACCAACGGGTGGGAAGGAACCAGCTTTTCAGGGAATAAATTAAAAAGCATTCCAGGCAGTGGGAACAGTATATGCGAAGGCTCTAAAGCAAGAGAGAGGCAACATGCATTTCAGGGCCCTAAAGGAGGCCTGTGTGGTTGGAGTGTGGTGATAAAGCGCAAGGGCCGTGAAACATAAAAATGAGCCCTGGCCGGTGCAGCTCCGTGGGTTGGGCATTGCCTCGTGCACCCAAAGGGTGCCGGTTCAGTTCCCGGTCAGGGCACACACCTAGGTTGCTGGTCTGATCCCCAGTCAGGGTGCATTCAGGAGGCAACCAATAGATGTTTCTTTCCTCCCCCCCTTTTCTTCTCTCTCTAAAAATCAATCTTTAAAAAAATTAAAATGCCAGGATTTTTAGAAAACAACGGCTGCTGAGCAGGCAGAAAGGATTCTATTGTAGTCAACTTGATGGTGGCTCGGGTTAGGATTGCGGCAGTAAAGATGGGAATATTGAATTTTAAATGTGTTGTGGAGGTAGAGCCAGTAGGTCTTGATGGATTGGAAGGAATGAGAAGAGAAGGGATCAGCGTGAGTCCCAGGATTCTGCCTTTAGTAACTGAGGGCACTAAGGCTAGAAAGATTGAAAGAGAAGTTTGAGATGCCTTCAAGATCCATGTAGGCTTTGGATATATGAGCCGGAAGCTCAGAACTGAGAGCTGGGCTTGGGATAATAAATTCACAAATTGAAAAGTACAGTGGATAGAATATATGAGGTGATGTGGGAGGGGGATGTACATAGAGAAAAGACGGCCTGATAGGAGCCCTGGAAAGCTCCAACATTTGGGCCCAGTAATAGAGGAGCAGTAGCCAGAAAATGAGATTGAGAGGAAAATATTGAGAGAGAACGAAGGAAGCCAGGGAGCGCTTGCTGTCATGGGAGCTGTATGGAACTAGGGAAAGAGAGGGGTGTCCAAAGGGATTGGATGCCACTTAGATGTATATTATCTTAACCAGAAATGTGTAAAACTTAGACTCCTAAAGGCACAAAAAATAGGCTTGAAAGATAGAAAGGTCGCTCTTGTTCCTGGATTGGACAACTCAGCATCAGAGATAAATTTAATGACTTTAACGTGGGAACCCAGTAGAGGTGCCGTCCAGGTTTGTTTGTTGTTTTGTGATTGTTTTTCTGGAACTATGTAAATTGATTCTGAAGTTTACATGGAAAGACAGACATGCAGGAATAGCTAGAAAGGCCTATAAAAAAAGACAAGACGTTAAAATATACTTATAACATCTGTAATTAAAACCATGTGGTACTGATGCACAGACAGACAGTGCAGTGAAGCCTAGAAATGAACTGAGCACATATGAAACAGTATAGGATAAAAATGACTTAATAAATAACGGGGAGGGGGGGAAGAATCAGACTTTTTAGTAAGTAGTGTTGGGAATAGCCTTTTGTCAAAATAGGGATACAATCTTCATTCCCTATACCAAAATAAACTTCAGGATCTAGATGTAAAAAATGAAAACACACATGTACTAGAAGAACACATGGGTAAGTTACTCTGTAACTGGAATGTGGGCAAAGCCTTTCTCACTATGACTAAAATTCAGGTGCAGTGTATGAACGTTATTAAATTTGACTCCCTCTATCGAACAAGTTTGCACCTGGGTCGGGGGGAGCGCTGTGGTAGGCAGCCTTGTAAACTGGTCCCAAGTTCCCCACCTCCTGGAGTTCACCCAGAGTAATTCCCCTTCCTGCAAGGCTGGCCTGGGCCTGGTGATTTGCTTCTAGCAAAGTAGAATACCGCGAAAGTGATGGGATGTCGCTTGTGAGATTCGGTTGCAAAGGGCTGGGACTCTGTGACTTCTGTCTTGCTCACACTCACACTCTCGTGAAGCCGGTGTGTAGGGAACTGCCCCGTGAGAGGCCCACGTGGCCAGGAACTGTTGGCTGCTTGTACATAGAAATGCAGTTGATTTTTGTGGGTGCATCTTATATGCAGAGTACTCTTAGTTGTCTTTCAGTGATAATAGTTTATCTGCTTGATTTCCTTTGAAGTGAGTATATTGTGCATAAGTAATGTTAGCTTAGTTCTTTCTCCAGTCACTTACCTGTTCATTTATCTGGCTCACTATGCTGGCGAGAAAACTGGTGGTAGAGGCAACCTGGTCTTGTTTCTGTTTGTAAAGAGAAAGCTTCTACGGTTGCCTCCTTTTTTTTTTTTTAATTGATTTTTTTTTTTTTTAGAAAGAGACGGGGGAGGGAGAGAGAGAAATGTCGATGTGAGAATGGAACATCAGATCGGCTACCTCCTGCATGCACCCTACCGAGGACTGAGCCCACAGCCCGCAAGGTTGCCTCTTTATGAATGATTCTTGCTCTAAGCTTTTGGTAAAGAGCCTTTATTAAATTAAGGAAGTGCCCTTCCATCCTGACTTCAGTAAGGGTCGTTGTCATGAAGGAGTGTTGTATCTTATTGAAGGTTTTTCCCCACATCTCTTATCAGGCCATGACATTCATTTCTATTCCTAGTTTGCTAAGAGGTGGTCTTTTTCTTTCTAGGAAGCATCTGGAAGTTTACAGAATGGTGTTTTTCTGCATGCCTCGAGACCACATGGTGGTTCTCCCTTCATCTCGCCCTGTTGTTTTTCGCCCAGGTACAAGATGATCTCGGAATTCACCTGGCCCAACCACGACCTCCCTTCGGACAAAGAGGCCGTCAGGAAGCTGATCGAGCAGTGCGGCTTTCAGGATGACGTGGCTTACGGGAAGACCAAAATCTTCATCCGGACGCCCCGCACGCTCTTCACGCTGGAAGAGCTCCGCGCGCAGATGCTCGTGAGGATCGTCCTGTTTCTGCAAAAGGTAATTCCATGGTCTGCAGGTCCGGGGCAGGCCTGGCCGCTGTGTTCTGAAAAGTTCATTGAACACTTTCTTCCATTCAAGAAATGTTCGTGATGGTATCGATTTTTTTTTTTTGGTATCTTCGCATATCCTAGAATGTTTTCCGTTGCCTTCACGCGTGGAAAACATACTTGGCTGTCTGAGCTCAAAATTATTTTACCCTCCAAACACTGAGGACGTTTCATCTCCTGGCATTTAAAGTTGGAGAGCTGTCAGAAGCAGCCCGCTTTTGTCTGTTGTAGTAACTGAGTTGTTTCCCTCGGCGTCACTGCGGGGAGGACTTTTTTTTTATCTTGTGATTCAGAAGTTTTGCCAACATGTTTGAAGCAGCCTCCCCCGCCCTTGTGACGCGCCGCCTGCGCTGACCGGGGTGCGGAATGTGGCCGTCACACTGCCGGTCCCTGTCGCCCGGCCAGGGCTTCTCGTTGCCTTCACTCACTGAGGCATTTCTTTTATTTCCTTACACCGGTTTTCACACCTAGCACATGAACCGTCTTCATGTGAAATACTAGATGAAACCATGTGCCTCTGTGAGAATGTCCCTGGGACATGTGGGTCATTGGGGAGATGCAGACGCGTTGGTGGAAGGAGTGCACGTTTCTCTTCCGAATGACTGTGCCAGTCTGCGCCACCGCCAGCTGTCCAGGGGGTCACTCTGTGCCCACATCCCTGCAGCAGCATCCAGCTGCCTGGACATTTTGCCAGACTGGCAGGTATAACGATATCTCGTACTTTTGTATTTCTCTGATTACCGTTGAATTTGAGCGTCCCATTGAATACTTGTTTGCGTTTTTGTTTCCCTGTAAACCGCTCATTCATGTCCTTTGTCCATTTTTCTACCACAGTTGGTATCATTTTCATGTTGGTTATCAGGAATCCCTTGAATATTTTAAACATAAAGTTTCATATTCACTTTAGGTATTATAAATATATTCTCCTATTCTGCATGCGTTCTAGGGAACTTTATAATGTGCTTTGTTGAAGAGAATCCTTAATTTTGACATAACCAGATTCTTCAGTATTTCGTCTTATGTTGTGCTTTGGAGTTTTGTTTAAGAGGGCTTTCCCCGTCTCTAGGTGACAAAGATACTACCCTATATTTTCTCCTATGAACTATATACCTTTATCTTTTACATTTAGGTCTGTAATCCATTTATAATCTACCTGTGTATGTGGTTTTAGATAGAAACCCAGTTTCGTTTTCTTCTATATGATGAGCAGGTTTTCTCAACATCATCTGTTAAACAGCCTGTCCTTTACACACTGATTTTTGTTGTTACATATTAAATATATATATATTTTGTTTCTGAGTGCTCTGTTCTGTTCTGGTTTTATGTTGGCTGTTTTTGCACTAATGCCACACAGTTTTTATTGTAGTATGTCGTAGTATGTGATAGGATGAGTCCCTCTTCTCTGCCCTTCTTTATTAAGGTTGATTGACCTGTACGTAGACCTTTATTCTGCAGTATAAATTTTCATGTGCGTTTACTGTGCTCATTAAATTCAACAATACTTTTCCTTAGGACTGCATTGAATGCATAGATTAATTTGAAAGGATTAACATTTTTGACAATAATAAATCATCTTAAGAGTCTAGAATAGGCTCATCTGAACCATTTCTTTCACCTTGAGACTTAGAGATGCCTTATGAATTCATGGTTAATTTCTAGATATTTTATTGTTTTTGTCGCCGCTGTGAATGTTTTCTTATATTTTCTACATGGCAGTGTTTGTTGAGACAGAGAAGTAGTATTGGCTTGTGTTGGTGGACCTGTATCCTGATGAAAACTTTCTTGATTTATATTTATTGATTCTGTTAGTTTTCCTAGGTAAATGACTCTATCATGTGCAAATAATGGATGTCTTCTCGTCCCAATTGCCAAGATGTTCCTTGGGCTCTGTCATTTATTTTGCCTAGAATTTAGAAGAACTCGGAGTGAAGCAGTAAATTCTGTTGCATCCTAACAGTTTCCTTCTATTAATTGCTGTGTTTTTTTATATTGCTTTTACTCAGTTCTGTTTTCTTTCTCAATTTACTGCTAGTAAGTTGGCAGGTTTGGACCTCTGTTTTCTGTCTGCCCTAGTACATTGTATTTATACACCTGTTCTTCAGTACTTTCCAGGGATGCTTTTGTTGTTTTGCAGACCTGATACTTCCTCTTCTTTATACCTGTCTAAGAAATTGACTCAATTTAGGGCATGGCCCTGAACCAGCGTGACCATACCTCTCAGTTTGCTTGGGAAAATCCTACTTTATGACTGTTGTCTGTTATAACTCTTGGTAGTACCCCTTTCACTCTTGAAACTTTCCCAGTATGGGGTATATACTGAAGAGTCGCCCTCTCCTGAACTCACTCTCTGTCCGCGTGGTTGCTGGTAAACCTACAGGGGCAGTTTTTGTGCTTCTTTCACAGTTTTCAGCATCCCACAGACTTTAGACATTACAGTTCTGCCAGCCATAAATAGGACCCACTCCTCTCCCTCCCACCCCATGGCCCAGCCTTACATAAAAATCTCAATTCCAGCCCTGCGAGGGTGGCTCAGTTGGTCGGAGTGTCATCCCACATTCCAAAAGGTGGTGGATTGGATTCCCTGTCAAGGTACATGCCTGGGTTGTGGGTTCGATCCCTGTTAGGGTGCTTGCAGAAGGTAACTGATCAATGTTTCTCTCTCACATTGATGTTTCTCTCTCTCTCTCACTTCCTCTCTCTAAAATCAATTAAAAGAGTGCCCTTTGGGGCAGTATGGGTGGACCTGGAGAATATTATGCTAAGCGAAATAAGCCAGGCAGACAAAGACAAACATCACATGATCTCGCTTATATGTGGAATCTAGAGAACTTAATAAACTGATGAACAGAATAGATTCAGTGACATGGAAGCATGAATCAGACTGATGAATCTCAGGGGGAAGGTGGGGGTGGGTGGGTGGATGAGTGGAGAGAGATTAACCAAAGAATTTATATGCATATATGCACAACCCAAGGACACAGACAATAGTGTGGTGAGGGACTGGGGTGGGGGGTGAGTAAGGGGTGGAGGGGTCAATGGGGAGAAAAAGGGACATCTGTAATATTTTGAACAATAAAAATAAAAATAAAATTTTTAAAGCTTATTGTAAAAAAAAAAAATTAAATCAATTAAAAGGAAAAAAAAAAAACTTTAAAAAAATTGTAATTCCAGGTGTGCACACCTACTAAAAAGGAGCTCTTCCTTTCTCAGTCCCCTCTCAGCACCTCTACTTCCTTTCTGGTGAGAAATTAGAATTTCTACCTGGAGAATAGATTCTAAAAGAAAAGGGATGGCTGCTTCAAAGCCATCTCCTCCCCCCCACCCCCACCCCACACCCACCCCCTCCCCCTGTGCGTGGAGGGAGAGCTCTCTAGTCTCTGTGATGCAAAGCTGGCCTTTCTTGACCAGAAGGCAGCGCAGTAGGAGGCAGGGATCTTCCTCCCGCCCTCGGGCAGACCACTCTAGGGTTGGACAGATGCGATCTACTGATTGTGTTCTTTAAACAACTCTATGAGCCATGAAATTTGTGGAAATTTCTTCAGCTTCTGGGAATAGGCCATCAGTTTAGTCACCTAACTTTCCACGTGATGTTTTCATTTTTTTCTCTGTTTTTGTAAGAATTTAATGGAAAGTTAAGAGAGACAGCATCAAGGATGCTATTTTTAAACAATCTCCAGCAATCAGTTTTTATTTCCTTTTTCAAGAAAAAATAGCTTTATCTTTTTTCTAAGTATATAATTCAACTGTGCTCATTGTAAAAACAAGTTCAAACCATATAGGAAAGCGTCAGGGAAACTGTGGGAAATCACTTAAAATCCCACCATCCCGGGGTAACACTGTGAACATCATGGTCACCATCCTTTGCAATGTCTTTCTGGTCATATATCCTAGTAGATTCTATAATATAAATGAGGTCATAGTTCATCTGATGATTTTTTTAGACATTTTTCTACAATATTTATTACTCTTTTTACCACATTTACCTTCTCTGCCCACACCTTCTCCTACCTCCTGTGTCAAGGGTCCCCAGGACCACTCCCACTTTCATTGATTCACTAAAAGGACTCCCAGGACTCAGTATATAGTTGTACTCATGAGTAAAATTCATCACCAAAAGGATGCAAAGCAAAATCAGCAAAGGGAACAGGCACATGGGGTGAGGTCCAGAGGAAACCAGGCACAGCTTCCAAAAGTCCTCTCCCAGTGGGGTCGCATAGGACGTGCTGAATCCCTCCAGCAGTGGGCTGTGACCTGTGCCAGGAAGCTCATTGGAGCCTCAGTGCCCAGTTTTAGTGGAGGCTGGTTGTGTAGGCACCGTCTGCCTGGCATATACCACAGTTCCAGACTCCCAGAGAATTCAGGTATTCAGCATAAACCACATGGTTTGTATAAGCACATTAAACCACTGTTATTTAGGGAAAGTTTGATATCAGTGTGGGAAACTGTTTACCAGCCAAGGTCACAGACACCAGCCGAGGGCCAACCCCGCCTTGCCAGCAGGCCTAGGGATAGCAGTCTCAGGCCTGCTATGTTGACTCTTTTCTGGACAACCCACACAGTCTTCCCATAATTTTAATAGACTTCTTTATACATATAGCCTTCCATACTATTGCCTTCATTTCTATGCGCTGGATTCCTAAGAGCAAAATTATTGATTAAAAGGTATTTATGTTTGTAATCATAATAGATATTAACAATTCACATTTCTGCTCACAATGTAAGTGAACTCTTTTCCCTAAGTTTTATTTGCCACAGTGCTCTTTATTTCTTTAAGAACAATCAGTTTTGGCCCTGGCCAGGTATCTCACTTGGTTAGAATATCCTGGTACACCAAGATTACAGGTTCAATCCCTAGTCAGGGCACATACAAGAAGCAGTCAACAAATGCATAAATAAATGGAACAACAAATCGATGTCTGTCTGTGTCGCCCCTCCCGGCCCCCCCCTTTCTGAAAATCTATCAATAAGTTTAAAAGATTTAAGAACCATCGGTCTTGGAGGTTCTGGTTTTAGTAAACATCCTTGGTCCTGCCTCTTCCTCCTTGCCATTGAATCTTTGATAAGGCATAGAAAAATACATGAATATACACTGAAAACCAGGTTCTCACTTGTTAAAACCTATTGTGGTATGCTGTGATGAACACGGTATGGTATTGGCATAGGAATTGACTGTGGAGTAAAATAGTGAGTCCTGAAATAGATTTAAGTATATGTGGGAATTGAATGGTAGACAAAGGCAGAATTTCAATTTGGTGGGGTGAAAAAACAAATTTTCTTATTAAACGGAATTAGAGCAGCTGGTTGTTTACCTAGAATGAAGCCGTATTGGACCCCTATCTCATACCATGTGCAAAAAATAAATCCCAGACCTATACATATTTTGAAGAAACCCAAAATCCCTAAAGAAAGAGATAAGACATATTTCATTATATTACGTGAAAATGTTTCACATTGAAGAGCGTACCACAAACAAAGTCAAATGACAACTGATAGCTTGGAAAAAATAATTGCAATACACAAAGTTAATACGTAGCATATATAGGCAGTTCCTACCGATTCATAAGAGAAAGACAAACAACCCAAGAGAAAAATGGGCCAAGGGTATGAAAAACAAGTACCAGAAGAGGCAATCCAAGAGACCCATAAACACACCCTCACTAATGTCACAGATACAAAAATGTTCATTCAAAAGATAGGCACTTTTAAGATTTCCTATGCTCATTACCCAATGGCTTCCAGAAGGGTTGTGCCGATTTACGCTCCCACGAACTAATGCGTGAGAGATCTTGTCTCGCTGAAGCTCTGGGTACTTTCAGTCTTATAAACACCCTTTCTGAATGGCCTAAAGCCTGAATGCTTTGCCTGGACATTGAAAAAAAAGCACATGTTCTAAAAAGCCCAGTTGTCATCTACACATTTCTGCATCGTCAAAAGAAGTGGATCCGTATAGCCAAGGTCACTTGTCTCCTCCCTCCACGATATACAATTGCTTCACTTCACCACAAACCCTCTACCTCGGAGTCTGTGTGTGTGCGTTCTTTACATCACACTTGAAAATGAGAAATCAAACAAGATGATATCTCGAGGCAGCACTGAAGAAACTGTTTAAAGTCGTGGAATTACAGCTTTAAGCAAGGAGGTGCTGAGAGATGAGTCGAGTCAGCTCAGCAGCAAGCATGCGGGGCTGATCTGTCCTGGGTAATTGTGCGGCTTTAGCTTTTTTCCTTCTTCAACCGGAGCTTTCTGGTTTTGATTTATTGTTTGTCTTCTGTGTGTCACATTCATTAACTGCCAGAAAATGGGATACATTTTTTGTGCATCTTTGGGGAAATCCTGAAAGAAGTCCATAGTTCTGTTAGTGAAACTACTGCACCAGATGCATTGGAAAGAGTCACGATTCTCTAATACTCTGTACCCACTGAGTTTAAAATATTTTGTTGTCTTGAAAGAGGAATGGGGTATGGAACCCCTCAAGAAATTCCCTTTTTTAATTTTTAATTTTAATTTTTTTTTTTTTGGTGCATGTAGATTTCTAAATTTATGCTCTCATTCTAGGAAATCTGTAGGTCAAGATTAAAATTGTCATATAAGGTGAATTGAAGATGGGTTCTCAAATGAAGATGAAAATGTATCTGGGAAGTTTTATCTTTTTTTTTTTTTTTTTTTTTTTTTACTGTTTACAAGAAATTTGGAATAGGCTGGTGGATTTGAAGAGTGACTTTTTTGACCCACCTGTATAACCCATACGTGCTTTTGTAAATTGTGTCTTTACTTGGGAGGGGGGAATGAGTTCTTTCTTAAAGGGCATCTCTTATTGATTATAGACAGAAATTCCACCTTTTTTAAGTTTCTAATTTTTTAAATTTTGCTTTTTATCTTCAGCAATTCGTTCCTTTTTTGAATATAAAGAGCAGAAGCAAGCAGGAGATTATCTTTCTCCAACTTCTGGAGTTGGGCACTTCATGCATTTTTTTTCTTTTAAATTTATTAGTAATGGACTATGAAATTCGTTCTGAGAATTACTTTCACTGTATCTATAGGACCTGATGCATTATCATTTAATTATTTTTTTATGCTTAGGTTCCCTCTTTCCCAAAGTGTTGTTTAAACATCTTTTTTAAAATTGTCTCCAGGTGATCCATGTTTTGCGTGTACATTTTGTCTTATTTTCCAATTTTTAATTAATTGTTAGTTTTATTGCATTACGATCGCAGAGCGTTAAGTGTACCACTTCTAGTTTCTGGAATTTATTGAATTTTGAGGGCCTGGTGTAAGTCATTTTTTGGTATATCTTGAAAAAGGAGTATCTTCTTTTTTTGATATTTTTATTATAAAAACTTGTAAGCATTTACAGAAATAGCAAGAATAGTATGAGTCCCCATGCTCCCACCTCCCGACCTCAGCGATTGTCAATGTGTTGCTGTTCTCTCTGTATCTGTTCTCACCTCACGCTTTCCTGTGTTTGCTCTGTCGGTCAGCTCTGCTCGGCGTTTTCAAAAGGAAACCCCAGATGATGATCTTTTCACCCCTGCATACCTGTATAATCGCTGCAGATTGGGGCTTTAGTGCTTCATTTTTCGACCCTGTGGGAGTAAGAGCAGTGCCTCACCCCTCCCTCCTGTGCAGTTTGTGTTGATTTTTCCCAGTTGCTTAGAAACCTCACTCCACACGTGGCCGGGGATGAGCTCCTGTCCCCTTTGAGCTCAGGACCTTTGAGCCTGGGACACGCTAGTCCTTCTGATAATGATTTTCAAGGACATATCACCTTATCCTTAAAAACTGTATGTTGCAAAGGTATCACCCCAAGGACTGCCCTGGTTGGTGTGTCCTAATATTAATAAGTAAATGTTATTAGTATGTTCTTGTACTTATTTGGTGAAGTTGCATTTTGGGTACTTACTGTTGGGTTTATAGTACAGTCCCAATCACAGGGAGGTTTAAAAGTGGCTCCGTAAGGAATAAACATAGAGTGAAAATAGTGCACTCTAAACCTGAGAATGGCGTCGTAACTAATTATAAGAAGTCTCGGAGGTTAATGTAGACCTGAGGTTACTAATTTTCTAACTGGCCAGAGAGAAAGTACGAATAGAATCATTACCTGAAAATTGGATTTTATTGTTTAATTATTCATCGGCCTCTGTTCCCTGACGTAGTGTTCATGGCGACACTTTGTCAAGTAGTGGCCTGAAACCAGGGGCGGCTCTCGCTTCATTTTCAAACAAAGCTCACGGACTTCGTGAAACCAATCCAGTGCTCTGTCTCTCAGACCCAACGCCAAATACCTGTCTTTCACAGAAATTAGTTCCTTTTGCCCTTAAAGTAAAACAAAGAACTACTAATTTTCGCTTAGTGGCAGGCACCATCCTCGGCACTTTACACGTACTGACTAAATCTTTACAAGAACCTAGGGACTGAGCGCCTGTTACTGTTTTCATTTGCTGGGAAAGGGAACTACAGCCGCAGGTGGCCGGGTCATTTGCTGGAGGTCACACAGGTGTCAGAAAAGGGCCTTGAAGCCAGGAGCCGACCTTCTGCACACACTCCCCTGGCCCCTGCGCAGTGACGGCTCAGTGACACCCCGAGGGCGCTCCTCGCAGGAAAGACAGGTGCGGCTCGCGGTGTTGAGGGAAAGCTTCTAAACCCAGCCACATGTTCAGGGAGAAAAAAGAATGGGATGTGGCCAGATTCCTTTACTAAATGACCTTGGTAGACATCCGATGATGTCTGAGCCATTTACAACCGAGCAGGTAAACTAATATGTTTTTACTCAATTGAAAGGAAACGCTAATGTTGAAAATACAACTCAGCTCTTGACATAGGCGCAGAAATGAAAAGTGGTGACCCCGCGTTTTACTGAGAAAACGTGCATCGGGAGAGGGAGAGATTCTTCTTTCTGTTGTTAAAAGTGACTTTTGAGCCATGGGGAGGTAGGGAAAGGTGTGTTTGGATGACTGCTCACAAAGCATGCGCTGGATTACGGGCAGGAGGGTGGTGGCATCGCTGTGTGATGAGGGCGGTCCCGCCCTAATGCCATGCGTTGCTTGTTTTCGTGGGGAATATTCACGGTCAGACATGTGCTGCTTGACCTTGACTAAGTGTTGAGAGAAATAAAGAAAACTGGGCCTTTGATTAAACGGTGGCCATTGACTGACTGTCTTTTGGGGAGCGAGCGCCCCCTCCAGTACTGTGACCTGGGGCTGTGCGGGAGAAAGGCGCTCGTGTGCACGTCTGCGTGAGTAGGAAACACGGACTGGTTCGTTCATTTGTGAAAAGGGGCCTAAGAATAAACAAGACAAGGTTCCACCCAGAAGACGCTGACAACCCAGCCGGGAGAGAGGTGTGCTGGCACCCACACCAGGGGGAAGGAGTGGTTGTGATGGTCTTAGATCGGTAACGACTGCCAGGAGAGAAGGCCTCCTGGAAGAAGAGCTACCAGAAAGTTTAAGAACCGACCACCCTGTTAGATTCACGTTTGATTTGAAAATGCTCTTCCAGGCAAGATAGATGTGAAGCAGTATTTCATAAACCATTTATACAGGTTGAGTTCCTTAGAGCTGGGTCATCGATATCATCACGGGTTTATAGTCACGAAGGTTAGTGGGTAAAATAAACTTCCTGTGACAAATACAGGGAACAAAGTTTTCTACAAAAATATTCGAACACAAATGTCATTTTTCCATAATAAACGTAGACTAATCCTAGCCCTCTGAATTATTAAAACAGCTCTTTCAATGTTACAGGAAAGTTCTTTCCCCTTCTTAGAAAATAGCCATATGGCCCTGGCTGGTGTGGCTCGGCTGGTTGGAGCCCCTGAAAGGTCGCAGGTTCGATCCCTAGTCGGGGCACGTGCAAGAGGCAAGAGACCGATGATGTTTCTCTCTCTCCCTCTCCCTGCCTCTCTCTCCCTCTCTGCCTCTCTCTCTAAAATCAGTGGACACATCCTCAAGTGAGGGTTAAAAACCAAGCAAACAAAAAACAGCCACATGGATAATTAGGAAGCAAACATCCATGGCAGCAGTGTCCCATGACATCAGAATTAAATTTAGATTTAACTTGAATTTTACAACCAGTACTCAAACATTGACTAACGCTCCCGTTATTTACCCAACGAGATGTAAAGAGCTAGCTGAGGACTAGTCTTCTCGGAGCTCCCGGCTCAGCAGGCTTTCCTTCTGCAGGTTCCGCTTAGTCTCTGCTGTCAGGGCCGGAGCCTCTGTCTGAGGATAACTTTCTGTCACAGTCCACAGTGCTCTGTCCCCGCACTGTGCTGTGCTGAGCCTCCCGCGGCTTCGTTTTTCTCACCCGGCGTGTTTGTTTTTCACACAGCATGTTTTTAAATGCCCCTAAGCGTAGCTCTCGTTTATTTCCTTTTATTTCTTTTTGTTCTTTCCTGGTTAAAAAGTCATTCCTTATTTTCCTGATAATAGTTTTTCAATGTTTTTGTCATTTTGTGTGGTGCCGCAATGAACATTTTGGTGTCTGTTTCCTTGTCTAAAGTGAGTAGGTGTCTGTGGGGCGGCTATTCTCAAGTTTTGAGGACCCCAAAAAGCTCACCTTTGAAAATGCTACAAAATTCAAGAATATACAAATACACGTGTGTGTATACAAATACATGTGTATATACACTCACGCACACACATGCCCTTAGCTGTCAGAGTAATGATGTCATCACGTGTGATGCAGCCTCTGGAAGACTCCACTGTAGACGCGTGATAGGATGAGAATTACAAAGGCCAAGTAACCTGCTGGTATTATTATGAAATTAGTTTTCATCTTGAGGGTCCCCTGAAAGGGTCTCAGCAATGCCCAGGGTTCCCCAGGCCACACCTTGAAAACCGCTGCTCTAGGGAATGCTCCGCAGATTGCCAGTGCTAGGTTGTAGAGCCTGCATATTTTTCAGTTTACTGGAGATTGCCTAGTTGCTTTCCAAAGTAATCATATCCACTTACACGTATCCTGAAACGAATGGGAGTTTTTGTCATTCTATATCCTGGTCAAGAATTTGAATCATCAGAATTTTACATTTCAACCAACCTTGTATGATGCCTGAGAAAGTCCTTTACTCTCCTGAGAGTTGAGCTATGCGGTTACATTTCTCTAGCAGCAGGGCCATCCGGTTGTCTGCTCCCCCACATGCCCACCAGATTCAGTGGAAGTCCCGTCGAAAGATTTAGGAGACAGAAGTGATGTGGTCAGTGTTCAATTTTTAAATAGATCTGTGTCAAAGAGAGAGAAGTCAACAAGACTGGGGGCAAGGTGGCCAATTAAGAGCCTCTTGCTATCATCTGGGGAAAGCAGATGGGGGCCTAAATCCAAGCAGCGGTCGCTGCGGTGTGGAGGAACCTGAGAAAGGTTTGGAGGTAGAATGGGCAGGCCGTGATAGCTGGGTGGGGCAGTTGTTGGGTGGGGCAGGTGTCACGGATGCCCAAGTTTCCAACTCAGGTTCCTGGGTGGCCAGTGTTGCTAAATGAGATAGAGATGGGGGTACAGAAGCGGGAGTGTGTTTGGAGGAAATTAATTGTTTGGGGCGTGATGTCTTTCATGGTTTAAGACATTCCAGTCAAGGTGACCAACAAGCATTTGGATTTATGAGGGAAGTAAAGGAAGCAGCAATTTAAAATAAGAAGGAATGACCAGTAGTATCAAACATAGAAACGTCCCACAAATTAAGGACCAAAAAACGCCCATTTCATCTGGGAGTCAGGGCATTATTGGTTTATTAATGACCAGCATGTTTATTAATAACCAGCACATGCTGGGCTGTGGGCTCGATCCCCTGTCGGGGGCATGTAGGAGGCGGCCAATCAGTGACGACTCTCTCATCATTGATGTTTCTCTCTCTCTCCCTCTCCCTTCCTCTCTCTGAAATCAATAAAGATATATATATTTTTTAAATTTAAATTAAAAAAATAATAATGGTACTATGTACAAGGCACTGATTCTACTCCTGTGAAAAAGATTTCTGTTGATTGATAATATAAGCCAATAACTGATGTCATTTAGATTTACATATTGACAAATAAATTCACAGCCCTTGTAGAACAATAAAAATGCCTCAGCAAAAATTTAACATCGGAACAACAGAGCATCCTTTCTTCTCTCTCTCCCCTCTTTCCTTCCTCCCATCCAACCGATGAGTAAAAAAGATAAAGGCGTATTTGGAAAATAATGGCGACCTGTCAAAAATAATTTGTTTCCTATTTATCTCCTCTCAGATACTGCCAATAAGAAACTGCTGCCACCCCTTCCCCGGCCCACTCCCCTGTAAGTTGGAAACAGATGATCCGCTCTCCTGAAAGGGCCGCAAATCCGTTGCCTGGGTGATATCTCATTACTAAGGCAACCAGTTTGGTGCATCAGTGTGAATCCCAATTTTAAAATGTAATTATGCCAAGATATGTACATATGCTCGAGATGTGCTTAAAAGAAATCTGTTCCCCTTCGGAAGGAAAACATTTCCTATGTCAGATGAGATGAAAGGGGGAAATCGCGCCTTTATTCTCTGCTGGCTAAAATAACACCGTTCAGCTGAGCGCCCCCACCCTGCTTGGTCACACAGCTTGCATTGGTTTCTCCCTCGCCACTTTTTTTTTTTTTTTTTAACTGGAGATGTTCCTGTTCCAAGACATTTCTCTCTTGAGACCTGTCACTCATAACCCAGCAGCTGTTGTCTCCATGGCAGCATTTTCCGGGCCCTAAAGGTGTTGGTGGGAGGGGGAAAAAGAAGGGAAAAAAACCCGTGGCTACATTACCGTTGCACTTTTCTTTTTTAATTACTGGAAGCTCAAGAGATTACTCTTTATGAGGAATTAATTAGCGAAGGGGAAGTGGTTCTGGAATAGATGTTTGCCTTCAGTGAGGAACTTCTGAACAATTCAGTGAGGATTGCTGTCCCAGACTCCAGTCAGAGATCTTACAGGTAGGTGTGCAGGCAAAAGCTACAGTGCGCACAGCCTGCCAGACAAAATACCTTGAACCACTGCCGAGCAATTAATCTGTCTTCCTCAACAAGAATTATTGTTTAAAAATTAAAAGAGCATTTTGGGTAGGGGGAGCATTTCATTACCAACCGTATTGAATCTTGAGATCCATGTAACTCAGCAAGTTTCCCGGTTGCTGTGGCTGCCACACAGCTCGGGGCGCAGATTTGTACCCAGGCCTAGGAAGCCCTCGTCTGGGATTTGAGGCGAGACTGCCTCCCTTCCCACCCCCAGCCCTGCTCCCACTGCCTAGCTGTCCTTTTATGCGACCTCGGTGACTGCATTGTCCATGTCGCTTCTGTGTAAATTCCCTCTGATCCTTTCCGAAATAATTGGGTAATAAGCATTAAAGGCGGTGATGGAGATGTTTTATTGTAATGGCCATTCGCTACAGGGACGACACTGACAGTTCATGTGAAATATCACGCAAAAAAGATAATTTTAAAAACTGACTTTTAAAAAGGGCGTTTCTAAAGGACGTGATTTTGCCCCGTGGTTTCATTAAGCGAAGACACTTTCTGGATGACAGAATATATTGTGTTTACCAAATTAGGTATATAACAGAATGTGTGTGGTTTAAGCGTGGGGGCTACAGTATTGGGGTTTGTTTTGCACTTTTTCTTATTATAGCAGATGTATGTAACGATTACCAAGAAATCTAAATATACCAGGAAATTGCTCATATTCTTTGCAATGGCAAATTTAAACACATTCTGCTTGGATTATCAAGTTTTGCTAGTCAAAAAAAAGGTTTATGAAATATTTAACATGTTCTGGGAAACATATCATTACATATAGATAGAAATCATACAGTGTCTCTTAATGGGGACACATATAGTGGCTTTAAACCCTTTTTTTTTTATTTCAACAAGTACAGAACATAAGTACCTTTAATATACAAAACGTCCTCCCAAAGAAATTAAATAAATTCCTCACTAGAGAATTGAGTAAAAATATGAACTAACGGTCCACCTACCCCCCAAAAAAGAAAAATGGCCAATAACCATATTTTCACCTATCAAATACTCAGGTTGTGGTGTGTGTTTGTTTTTTTATTATAAACATTGTTGCTGAGGATATGTATACTGCTGGCATAAGAGGAAATTGGCGAGAACTTTCTGGAGAGTAGTTTAGCAGTCTGTTTCCAAAAAATTTAAAAGTTGGGTTTGCCTCTGACCTAGCAGTTCTACTTCTAGAAATTTATACTAAGGAAATTCTGAAGAATTTAGGTTAAAATTTAGTTGTAAGAAATTTCTTTTCAACATTTCTCATGTAAGTGGAAAATAATGGAGAAAATGTTAAGAAATTAGTTATATAAATCATGGTACACCCAGACCGTAGAAAACTAAGCAGCCATTAACAATCACAGTGTAAAAAAAAATTAACACATCAAAAATGTTCATGATGCATGTTAAGTGAAACATGTATGTTACAAAACAGGATGTTTCCTGTGATTCTTTTTGAACCATGTTGTTAATTCTTAGAAACATCCATGCACATGCATGTGCACACACACCCCTTGTACGTACTGAGAAGGAACCATTGATTCCTGAGGACCAGTGAGTTTGGGGAGACTTTTCATAACTGAAAAAAAATCTAGGACTGTTTTTATTTAGTGGCTTTTGTCCGTTCTAATGTTATCAGACTTTGCTCTGTATTCAAATTTAGCACAATGAGAAGTCTGTATTCTTAAGAAAATTTAATTTGAAGATGTTTACTAGTCATCTGTCCTGAGTTGGCCTTATTGTATTTGCATTTATTCAAATACTCAAAGAGGCCAGAGACTCAGAGAGAACGTGTTGGTGACTAGTAACCTTGGAGAACTAAAAATATAATCAAGCGTTTATCATTTAAATGCAAGTTTACAAAGTACTTGATTCACGGGCGTATTGTGCCTTGATGGATTATAGACAGGGACAACATATAACGATAACTGCATTATTTCCATCTAAAATTTTCAGGTAACCCAGTTTTTATTATGAAGGAATACGTGTTCGTTGTGAAATATAAGAAATAGAGTCACATCACCTTTAAAAGGTAGCTGCTGTTAACATTTGGAATGTGTCATTCCCGTCTTTGTCCTCCTCTCTCTTGCACACACACACACACACACGCACACACACGCTCTTCAGAGTGGAAGTCATGCTGTGTGCGCCGTGGAGGGGTGTCGGGTGTGAAAGCCAGCAGAGCCCAGGGATGGTTGTGACTCTCTCCAGAACCACTCCTGTGTGGCCTCCTGGGTTCCCTCCTCGGCCCTCACCTGTACATCGCAATCTTAGTCTTCATGATGTTCTTCTCTTCAAAAACTCTTCAGTCACCGACAAAATTAAGACCTGACTCTCCCAGAGTCTGGCTCCAACCGACTGCACCTCCCATTATCCCACCCTTGTAGCTTCATTGTGTTTGTCACCAAACTCCCAGACGGATCTTTCTTTCCACCTGTGCGCTTTTGCACATTTGCACATTCTGCTGGCCTTGCCTTCAGCGTTCTTCAGTCTAAATAAAGTCGTGCTTACTGCCCTCACCAGAGCCCGTCTGTCAGCTGTGTGTGGCGCTCTGCGACAGTAACTTCAGCGGGAGGCAGGAGCCGAGCTGGCAGCTGGCAGTTTCAGGTTCGTGTGAGGTTTTAGGTCACCATTTCTTTTACCTGTCAGAGGGTAGGTTTGGATATGGGCACGTCTATCACCATCAGGTATGAGGTGTATTATGAGTAATTTGTTACTAATAAGTTATTGAAGATAATGAATTAGTTTGTAAGTAGGAGCTAATTCAAGGTTATTTCTATAAAACTGATACTTGCTTTCTTGAGTGGGTGAGGAAGGCACGTGTTAGGGTCTGTATACCCCACAGGAGTGTGTTGCAATGTGAGTGTCCTTCATAAGATAGACCATGGAAGAATCCAGGGCGGAGGACCTGTCAGCTGGGTGATTTATAAGAAGTTTTCAGCTTAAAATTACCACTGAATTCTGTAATTTCAGTAGTCTTTAGATCATCTATCAGTTTTGCTCATTTGTTTTATCAATTTTGCACATTTGTCAAATTGGATTATAAATTGTTGAAGGAAGCAGCGCCCTTATACTTGTTTATATTCATCCCAGGGCCCCCAGAATAATGCCCACAGAGCACTGGGTGACATTTTGTCAATAGTATAATTATATCATCATGACTCAAGTAAGTAGGTGCTTTGGGATTTATAAAGATCGATTGTGTTATATATGAAAGCAAAGATATTTGTCAATACTTAAGAGCTATGCATATGCATTTAAATGAGGTACTTTCATGATACTGAACAAATGGAGTAATTAATTAGTAGGCATGAGAGTTATCCAACTGGGAAAGTCTTAAAGTTTTGACTCTGCTGCCAGAGTGGAAAAATCACTAACTTCTATATAATTTCTAGACTCTGTTACTGCCTAACCAACAGATAGTTCTTGGCTTCAGTCAACCAAATGCACTTGGGTTCCAGTCTCAGCTCTGACACTTAAGGGCTGGGACTTTCGGGCTCTCTGTGCTTCAGTTTCCTCATCTATAAAAGAGAAATAAAACAGTACCCACCTACAGTGTGGCTGTATTAAATGAGTTAACACATGCAACATACTAGCACATGGTAAGTACCATGTGTTTGCTATTATTATTATTAACATTGATATTATTAATACTAATACTTGGTTTGGATTTATATCAGTTAACTATTGCCACAATTGTGCCACAGACCACTGTATTAGTTTCCTGCGGCTGCTGTAAAATATCACAAACTTGGTGACTTAAAACACCAGACATTCATTATCTCACATTTCTGGAGGCCAGAAGTCTGAGATCCCTTTCTCTGGGCCAAAATCACAGGGCCACACTCGCTCTGGTGGTTCCAGAGAATAATCCACTCCTTGTTCTTCCAGCCTCGGTAGCTACCAGAATTCCATGGCTTGTGGCTCCTTTGGCTGCCTCCAAGGTCAAGGCCTTCTCTTCTGTCTTCAGATCTCCCACTGCCTCCCTCTTATAAGGGTGTGTATGTGATTGTGTTTAGGCTCCAACCAGATAATCCAGGATAATCTACCCATCTCAAGATCCTTCACCTAATCACATCTGCAAAGTCCTTTTTTTGCCATATAAGGTAACATTGATAGGTTCCAGGGGTTAAGAGGTAGCTGTCTTTCAGGGAGCCATTAGTTAGCCTACCACCCTAACTTGACAAACACCCTAAAACTTAATGGATGTAACAGAATTTATTTCTTCCTCATGCATCTGGGGTTTGGCCATTCTTGGCTAATCTCAACCAGGCCATGGGTTGAATATAGGTCGGCTTCACATGTTGCTCACTTTCCTGAACTTGGTGGACCCCTGGACATGTTCTTCTCATGTTAGTAGCAAAAGCCAAAGAGGGCGAGGCTGACCACACAAGCACGTCCCAAGATACTCAGCCACGTGCATTTATATGCTATTGACCAAAGCAGATCACATCGAGGAGGTGACCCGTGTGGGTCAAGAGGCAGGGAGTGAACATTTGCTATAACACCGTAACCTGTCATAGGGTCCTCTGTAGATGACAGTAACTTAAAGCTAAGTGAGCGATATATGGACTTATTTGGTGGAGGAAGGAAATCCAGAATTTAAAGCAGTTATTTAGTAATAAGACAGTTTTCTGTAGTTATTATCTGATGATTAAGTCAAGGGGCTATGTCTATCGTGGTCTTAGTCTGGTCAAATAAATACATCCTTGAATGTGATGATCCCAGGAAACTTGTTCCATGCTTTTTATATAGGGAATAAAGCTCTACAGACATGGAAACTCTGAGACTCTTTGGGGCTACCTAGCTCCTTTTGCCATAACGTAGTGCCTCAGTGGAGTCCGTGAAAGGCATAAAGCAGCAGCAGGGGTTTTCTGCCCCTTTGGTAAAACGGTATCTGCTGGATAGCCCCTCAGGAAGAGAAGCGAGCTGGAGCACACCCGTCAGCTGCGGCGTTCAGGCCAAAGGTTCGTGAATGAAGCATCTTGTGTTGTCTTTGGCCTATGGTTTGAATAGCTAGTTCAGCTAAGTTATCTAACCAAGGGTTGGTTTCTTATCCCTTAACTGGAATCTGATTTTTGTTCACTTGAGAACCAGTGTACGTTTGTATATGTGAATTTGTTAGAGCTTCCCAGTCCCGTTTCTTTTCCTTCTTTCTTGTCATTCCAGTAATAGAGGAATTCCATCATTTTCACAGGCCCACTGGAGACAGGAAGAATGCACAGTAGTTCATAGGCTCGCTCTTAGTCTCAGTGAGTTCAAGAGAGAATAAAGATGAGCTGTGTCAGTTTCCTGGCTCACTTGGTAAGATGCAGGCACTTTTGTTCCCCCCTCCCCCCCAAAAAAGGCAATTTTTTCATGAAAAATTCTATAACTGGAATGGACAGGAAAATAGAAACTTAATTTAGGACACCCACATTTTTATATGTGCTGGATATAAAAGTATCCAGATATTTGTATAGCCATAACAGAGCCAACTAATTTAAGATGAAGATTTCACATTTTTAGTGAAATTCTCTTCGTGTAAAAGGAATATCCGCTGAAAACCAGGCTTTCTCATGCATCATGTTACTGGCAAACTGGCAACATTTTTTCAAGGTGATGCTTGTTTGTGCTAGACAGCTCTGGAATCGTCAACACTGGTTTTGAAATTCCTTTAAGACTGGAGAGCTGTGTGGCGGCTGCCGTGTGTTTCTTCTTGAGCATTTTCATAATTTGCTGGGCTCGTCTTCACAGTTGTGTAACAGATGAACTGTCTCCTTTAAGTGAGCTCTCAGAAACCCAAAGATTACGGAGCCCTTCTTGGGTATAAAACAGTCTGAGTGCCCTTTTTATTTTTTTACAGATAAGTACGTCTTCTTTTATGCTTTCAATAAAGATATTTCATTTATTCAAGCCAATAAGTATCCTTTTTCTAAAAAATGTGTTTATTGCTAGGCACTCTTTGGAAATACAGTGATGAATATAACAGATAGGTTTTTTTGTCCTCGTGGGGCAAACATTCTAGTCGAGTGAGACAGAAAATAAGTCAACGATTACCAATTGTGTTAACAGTTTTGAAGGAAAGGAAGGGCTGATTGGGGCATTCAGGGGAATGTATTTTAGGCTGGTCAGGGAGGACTTCTCTGAGGAGGTGGCATCAAGCTGCTGAGAGCTAAAGAATGAGAAGGCTCGGACCCTGGGACAACTTCAGGAATTCAGGGAGAGAAGATTCGCAGGGGGAAATGCATAAGAGGCTGCGGTAAGAAAGGGCTTGAACATTTGGAAGGCGTTTTAAGCAGTATTTCTACAGCATCTGTGCTTCTGTCGCTTCCTGTCGCTGGTGCACATCCATTTCTTCAGGGTTCAGCGCAGCAGGGCCTACGCCTGTGCAAGAATTGAGCTGGAATTCGGGTTTCGGTTTTCTAGAAGGACCCCTGGAGGGCAGCTAGCTATAGAAGAGTTCCATGAAATATAGATCACAAGCCAGTTGAAATGAATGAAAAAAGACCAAAAAGAAGGGTAGATTTTGATGATGCTGAAGTATTTCCAAGTTTCACGTACAGAAAGAGCTGTTTAGGCGATCTGAGGCTGGTGTTTGATAAGCAGTCTGACTTACTCTCTGAATTCAAGATATGCTTGCTCTTACTTTGCATAAAACTGTTGATTTATTGTGACTGGTATATTAAAACTTATAGTACATGCCCTTCTCTTTATAGCTTATACCTTTTGCAATCAAGTCATTTTATGTGTGTGTGTAGGTACATATTTCCCCCCTGATTACTTCCCAGTGGCTTTCTACGCCGCTATTTCAGAAGAGACACCCTGATAAAGTTTCCCAGTATTAACTCGTCTTAATGCCTGAGCAGGTAGGAAATGACTTAGATTCAGTCCACTCATGTGAGTTTGACCCAGATAGTACATTTCTCCTGTCATACTCATTGGCTATATCTGGTAACTCATTTGTATTTCAAAAAATCCAGAGATTCTAGTGGTCATTTCACACATCTTTAAATATAGATAATCTATCAGAACGAGCACAATCGCCTGCCGTTCATGAAGTGATTGTAAAACAAAGGCGCTCTCCTGCTTGTGACCGAGTCTCCCTGCCCTCGCAGAGAGCTTACATTTTAACAAAACACATTCATTTTACAGGCACATGCTTGACTTTAAAGTAGAGAAGGTCTTTCTAAGTACAGCAGCAGCAATAGGATTCATAAGGGCAAAGACCCGTAGGTGTCCTCCATAAACATTTAAAACTTCTTCCTCTCAAAAAATATCATCGTATCATCATGTGTTCAGTTGCCAAGAAAGTAAGAAATAAAGAAAGACAACGCAGTTCAGACTGGCATAGACTGCAGCCGGCATTTCTTTCATGAGGCCCAAGTGTGGCTCCCCCTTGTGGGTGCACAGTGGCTGCCAAGGATTTCCGCAGCCACATAGTTTTCCTCTGTTCAGGGAGTCACTTCTAGAAAGTCCTTGGACATTCAGTCAGAAAAGTGGGAACATTTTCTTTCTCAGAAACTACCTAGCAAAACTCTTCTCATGTTTTATTGACCTGAACCAGATCATCATGGGCAGGAGGCGGTAAATGGCCAAATGCTAAGGAATCGTTGTAAATGTGATCAAAGGTTAGCTTATTTCATGTATGAAGAGCCCTTACAAATCATTGTGCGAAATTATGAATATGTAATGGGCAAAAAAAGGAATGAAGTGAGGACTCACAAAAGAAAATACTCAAATAGCTAGTGAGTTTTAAAAAGTTGAATAATAGCCCAGCCGGCGTGGCTCAACGGTTGAGCATCGATCTATGACCCAGGAGATCGGGGTTCAATTCCCGATCAGGGCACATGCCCGGGTTGCGGGCTCGATCCCCAGTTGGGGACGAGCAGGAGCCAGCCGGTCAATGGCTCTCTCGTCACTGATGTTTCTCTCTCTCTCCCTTTCCCTTCCTCTCTCTGAAATCAATTAAATATATATATATATATATATATATATATATATATATATATATATATATAATTTTATTTATTTTTAGTTGGATAACAATAATCAAAGCCATTTAATCAAAGCAACGGTATGTTATCCTATCAATTGAGTTAATTCTTTTTAACTATTTATATGATAGAGTTGGGAAATGGGTACGTTAATTAATGTGGCAGTTTAAAACATAAATGGGTCACAACAACAATTCTGTTTCTAGAACTTTGCCATAAATCATTTGTGTGCAGGAATTTATAAAGTTATACCACTAAAAAATAGAAAACAGTACAGATATCTCACTGAATTATATATACATCTGTCTGAGTACTGTGAGACCATTCAGAACCTCATGAGATCTGATCCCATGGGAAAATGTGCCTGGTATATCAAATAAAAAAGCATTGCAAAGCACTTTATGGTTATTATATTACCTCAGTTTTGCATAAAATAGGAATGTAACCATAAAAGAAAAGTGAATACACTTGAGCCTGGCTGGTGTGGCTCAGCACTTAGAGTGTTGGCCCCAGCACTGAAGGGTCTAGGGTTCGATTCCTGGTCAAGGGCACATGTCTGGGTTGCAGGATCCTCAGCCTGGTCGGGACCCATGCAGGAGGCAACCAATTTATGTGTCTCATATCAACTTCTCTCTCTCTTTCCCTCTCCCCTCCCTCCTAAAAATCAATGGAAAAAATATCCTCGGGTAAGGATTAACCAAACAAAAAAAATAAATACGCTTGACTACATAAATATTTTAAACAACTTCTGTTGGCAGTGTACCTGAAACAGTATCAAAAGATCATTGACATACTGGAAAAAATATTGAAAACACCAATGACAAAAGGGTGATTTTTTTAATTTACAAAGAGTTCATATAAATCAATAAAAAAGCCAATCCAAAGAGCATGGATTTTAAATGACTGATAAAAATATGAACATTTTCAAAATAGACTCTAGAGAAGTTAGTTGAAAAATTAACCATATTACTGTTGACATCCATTTTAAATCTGTCTGACTTGATTAGTATATGACAAAGAAACCCCAATTTTCAAATATTGTGTTATAAAATATTTCTTGGGGAATATAGCTAGTGGGATATTTTAGATTTCCAAGTACAGGTTATATTTCTGATAAAATCGACAGTAATAAAGCTAGCTATAACTGTGTGTACAGATATAAAACCTAAACATCACTGAGGAAATCCAGCATTTTGTGATCTCTAGATTTTTCTGTAAATAGTAGCATTTCTTTCTGTATCACTACAACATTAATCTAGCATGAGCCTCTTACTACCCTGATCACATGCCTCACCTATTATTGTGAGGAACCAAGCACCCAAACAGGGCAGTTGTATTTTTTTGTAATTGAGCTATGACCCGTGATGGCCTTCACAGTAAATCATTTTATGTTCTACTTGTTCTGTCTAAAGTTGAGCTGTTGAAAAAGTTATCTGTCCTTAATAAGCATACACTTGCTTATCCGGCCACTTCTCCGTCCGTTACAACCCAAGACAAGAAAATGTTAAGAGGAAGCACATTTGATGTTCACCCCAAGAAATCCAAGGGCCCTTTTCCAGATTACTCCCGTCCCCCAAGATTCAGGAAGCATCTTCACCCAGTACCCCGTCATAGTGGGCCCTGGTGACTGATGGCATGTTGGGCTGCGGGGATTTGTTGGGGGACGCTGGCCTTAGCCCCTGCTGGCACCATCTTCCACTGCCCACAGCCAGAGCCAGGCTGCTGGCAAGAGCTGTGCGTGTTCATTGCATTCCTCTGTAGAGGCAGGTTCCCGGGTCTGAAAAAGCGGTTGTTCCCAAAGCCAAGTATTTGCCAGCAACATATATTAATGTATGACTTAAAGAAATGTATTCCGTGCTTTCTCTTCGGTGAATTATATTAGTCATAGAAACCTGTGACAGCACTATACAAATAATATGTCCAGAATAAGTGCTTTTTAAAAGATTTTAAAATATTCTTTAATGTATGTCAGGTGTCTAACACAGGCCTGGCATGTAATGAACTAATTATGTCAAAAAATAATTAGTGAGCTAATGTTTTCTCTCCTTTCCCTTAGGGGTAATAATAGTAACCAGAAGAAAATCAAAGATAGAGGTTGGCAATTCCTTGTGCACTTTGGATCAAAAAGAACCTTTGAAATAACATTTTTAAAATTTTGCTTATTAGTAGCTGTTCTGGTAGAATATCCTAGTGGGTGCTCTGCTAAATCACCCAGTGTACATCCTTGCTTCACAGGTAAGAGGCCTGCAGCCTGCCAAGGCTGACCGCCGGTCCCCCCATAGCCCCAGGGAATGCGGGCCTCTCCCTCCAGGGCAGGACCCTGTCCTCCCGCCGCACAGCCAGCCAGGGAGCTGTCCCCTCGGCGGTGCTGGGCTTCCTCGGAAACAGCCTCGCTGTGGCGGAGGAGTTCAAGCTTCCTTACATGGAGGTTTGTGTTGTGGCGTTTGACCCTATCTTACTTTTTAAGGCATTAGCTGTAGTTGTTTCCCAGTTACCTCATGGACATTTTAGATTCTCCTAGCACATTATAGGTATTTCCTGTTTTCCCAAGAGAAACCACACATACAAGTAGGAATTTGGGAGATTCTTGTAGAATGAACAGACTCTCAAAAGAATGCTTAGGGCAGAGTGGCATATTTGGGGATGGCATATCTCAACACCCCCCCCTCCCAAAATGAATGAGTAATCTGTGTACAAAGGATTATCCTGTCAAATATGTTTTTAAAATTCTGTTGGTCAAAGTTAAAACGGGTTTATTTACATAGAGCTTCTCAGAACTGTTCATATGCTGATGCACATAGTGAATCTCCAACAAGGAATCACAGTATGCAGCTTTCCCAGACTTACTGAAAATGGAACCCAGAATTCACTTCGAAACGCTACAGAAATGAATGTTAGGATGCACCTTTGGCTGGTCCTTTCAAATATCAGTTATTATTATGTGAGTTTTTTGAGTGACCTAAGGAACTGTTCAAAATTGGGGTCCTTTGTAAGCGTCTGAAGCCAAGGTGTAGTGGGTTGTTGTTTTTTTTAAGGAGTTCTGCGTGTTTTAGATGCTAGGCACAAAGGAAGAAAAGCCAGCACATTTGCGACATGAGGTAAAAGCCCAGCTGACCCCTGACCAGATGGTGAACCACCTCGACATTAGGTGGAGGTGGGTCTAGGGGCTGACAAGGTGGTGCACGGCTTCAGACAAATTCGTAACATCCCCGGATGCCTCGTTGGATCTGCTCAAATGGGCCAAGAACCAATTTGGAGAAAGCCTTCACCTGAGAGATTTTGACAATGAGTTATCCATTTTGATACCTCCTTTTTTAAGAAAGCTAAGCAAACAAAAGAAAGCAGCCACTTAACACATTGTTTGGGGGTAGTTTTTATCGCTCGCTCTACTACCAGTCAACGTAAAACGTATAAATACATTTCCCGCATACAATGTATTAAGTACAGCTCCACAGTGTTTGTGTTTGAGCAAGACCGGATCCTGAAAGGCCCATCAGATTGACTTGGCCTGTTGGTTGGAGTGATTTTAGTTTCGTGTGTCTTCAAAACAGTTGTCATTTGGGTGTTGATAGAGTTCATGCTGAGCTGGTCTTCTGACTGTAATTGACCAAGAGGTTCAACATGCTTCTTGTAGTTACAGTTACAAGGGGTGGTCACATATGGCATCATCATAGTAACGAAACCATTAATGGGCAACAGTTGTACGCATTAAAAAATTGCTGGGCTCATGGATCTGGACAAGGCCACATATAAAATGTATGAGTCCTAAATGAAGGTTCACAGGTCAGCTAACTCGGCAGGTTAGCCTACCAGACCGAGATGAAGCATCTCGGGAGGGTGGGCATTTCCGAGTTGTACTCTGCCAGGCACATACCACCCCTTCCACACACGGTTAACTTCACCAGGGCAGCTTACAAGGATCAGGCTGACGTGTGCTTTGCTTTGCTTTTGTTTTGTTTTGTGTTTGTTTGTTTATTTTGTCTGTCTTTATTTTAATGGTTTTCATTTGTTGATTAAAGATTTATTTATTTCATTACTTCTTAATTTATCTATTAAACTAAGAAATTTTATGTCAAGAATTGTGCAAAGAACGTACAGATTATATCCACTGGGTCTTATTTTCTTCTTGGTCCATATTAAACTGCTGCTCTCGTAAACAAACAAACAGACAAGCGTGAGCACTGGCATTTTAAAAATAGCACCTCAGGTCTTGATTCATTTGTCCCTCATAGTGATACCTGAGTTGAAAAGAAGTAACTCAGGGAGATATTTCTGTCTTTGAGTCTTCCTTTAAAATAACTCCTAGAAGTTATTAACTGCAAGCCTTCACTAATCAATCATGAAATATCCCACATAGGATGCAATTACCATATTCTAACTTGATGGGGCATGTGGATACCTAAGATAGGTTTTGTGTGTTTTACAGTTTGCTTGGAGTTCAGCCTAGTAGCTAAATAAGTTATCTTCTGCCTCAACTCTTTAACAATCATAAGCTGTGAAAACTCTGCCAGATAAATATGGGGAACTTAAGTTGAGAAGTGAAAGATGCTTCTCCAAAAAGTTGTTCCTAGGCCCAGAGGGCCTGGGAAGCTGACACTTTGAAGGCTTCTGGTTGTAGAAACCAAGCAAATATCCAATTCAGAGCACCAGGGAGCTATTTGAGAACAGGATAGAAGGGGCCTACCACCCATAATGACTAGAAAAAAGAAAAACAGCATGAACTAGGGGAAAAATGTGAAAACTGGTCGGTGTGTATTTCTGAGACTAAATTGAAGATATGTAATTAACCTACTTCTTAATAGAGTGTAACCTAGAATCCTACATCTTTTACAAAATATAGGCTGTCCCAAAAAAATGTATACACACACTTGGAATAATTATAAAGCCAGTGTTTATTAAAATACATTTCATTTTCAAAATTGAGCTATCCAGCTGTTAAAGTATGTATACATTTTTGGGGAGGGACACCCTGTATATCTTGTACTTTAATGACTGCCAGATGTTGCTTTGCTGTGCCCAACCACGGAGGAAGTACTCACCAGAGGAAAGCGTGGCAGAATTAAGATGGCATTAGAAAACCTCTGGTTAAACATGACAGATGTATTTGCATCCACTTCCTCTCAAAACCCTTAAATGAGCAGTAAGGGGTAAGAGCTGGAGACACACCCACAAGGACAGACAGAACCATGGTGGAAACAACAGCAGACAAAAGGCATCTCCCTAATTTTGGAAGTGAGTGGCAGTGACGTGACTCCCCCAGGCGGGCGGAGAAAGCTGACATCCAAGCGCCCGCAGAGAGGCAGACACGCACGCCAGTGACCTGACCGCGCGGCCGCTCTGGAAAGATTCAGGCGTGAGAGGGACCGGGGACCTCTGTAGATGGGGTGAGGAGCGGAGCTGAAGGGGCAGGTTGCCTGAAAATCTGTATAAAGACCAGTTAGATGCCCACAAATCCCAGTGACAACCTCAGTCTCATTCTAATATAAGACAAGAAGTTTACTCTGAAGACACTGAACTAAAACCAAGGAAATTAAGAGAAAGTCAAAATACTAAAGATCCCTCCCATCCACCTGCACTCAGAATTCTGGCAGCAAAGAGAACATTCTGGGGCCCCCACAGGTGGTCGTTCCCCACCCGATCACCCTGCGGTGAAGTCCACTATTCCTAAAGCAGATACACAGACCTCCAAGCGTCATTTCACTGTTCAGGGCATGGGTGGCCAAGGGTCCCCAGGCATCTGAGGCCTCTCACTCAGAAGGCCAAGAGCAACACAGATGGAGGAAGAGGGGAGCTAGACCAGCGGATACAACGCAGGGAGCAGTGCGTAACGAAAAACCATAGTTCGTGTACTCGGAGAGGAGGGATGAGGTGTTGCTTTTGCAAAACAAGAGCAATGTTTTTAAAAGGAACGTATAGAGAACTAGGCGAGCTCTCAAAAATGGAAAGCGTGACAGCCAACGTGAAAGGTGCAGCGTCAGGCTTGGAAGATGGAGTTGAAAACATTCACCCGGCCATTGGTTACTTGTCATTTATGCGACAGATACTATTGGCGTGGCTCCTTTGTCCTAGGCATTGTTCTAGGTGGTGGGGATTTATCAGTGAGAAAAGGAGACGGAGAACCGTAGGCCGGCAGAGCTTAAATTCCCGTGGGGGGAGAGCATAAACAATGCAATAATGTGTGAGCCCCACGGCCTGTTGGAAGCTGGTACCTGCTGGAGGCAAGAGAAAAAATAGAGCATGGTAAGGAGAATGGAGAACCAGGAGGGGAGGGGAGCGACAAGTTTAAGTGGGGTGGTCAGGCCGGTCTCATCGGGAAGGGGACAGCTGAGCCAAGACTCAAGAGGGCGGAGAAGTTCGCCATGTGGTGTCTGCGGGAAGAGCATTCCGGAAGGACGGAGCACCAGGCCCTGAGACAGGAGGGCGCCCAGCCCGCGCAGGGTGCAGCTGGGGCCCAGTGTGGCGGCCGTGAAGGGAGAGAGCAGTCCCGGGTCGCATGGGCTCGGAGGCCGGGGGAGGCACTGGGACTGTCACTCTGAGGGAAACGAGAGCCGGGGCAGAGTTTTAAGCAGAGAAGTGACATGATCTGACTTTGGTCTTAAAGCGATCACGTCAGTGCTGTGTTGAGAATCGACTCTGGGGGGTAAAAGTATAGCAGCGAGAAAGTGGGTCCAAAACTCAGTGGCAAGGACGCGCGCTTTCTCTGTGCCTCAGTTCCCCCTGAGCCGGCCTGTTTGCCTCCGCCCTCTCTCCCCCCTAAGAAGTGACTCTCTCGCCCTCTCCCATGTCCTGCCCTGTGCCCTTCAGCTGCTCACCTCCCCCACCAGGTCCCGTCGCACCTCTTCCAGCTCCCACCCTCTTACGTCGTATCCTGCAGCACAGAACGTGCGGTCGGTTCCGCTTCCAGTGTGACTGTTGCCTGATGAGGGGGCCCCTTTGGCTCCCCCGTTTTTTGCTGACTCTCGCGAGGCACATGCAAACAAATGCTAAGCATTTCCTTATTGAATGTAACATTTAATTTTCTGGTTTTTGACACCCCATCAGGCAGAGTCCTCTGCTGAGGTAAGCTTTGTATGAGTCCTGGAAAACCCAGCAGCTTGAGCTGCTTTAAACAAGAGGGAAATGGAAAAACCTGTCTTATACCTTAATTTCCAACCTGCAGACCCTCGGTGGGAAAATCAACAACAACCTTCCCCCACACACAGAGTTTTTTATGGAAGCATATCTGTTTATGCCAAATATGCTTAGGTTTCAAGGGAAGATCCTTGAGTCGGTTTTTGCATAGAATCATTCTCCACTGGGTGGTTTCTCAGTGCTACCCTTTCTCTGATATTAAAAAATAAAGCCTAAGGGACTTCAGATAAAGTTGACGATAAAGCTGCAGGTTCACACCCGGGCCAGGTGGCTCAGTTGGTTGGAGCGTCGCCCTGGACACCAAAAGCTTGCAGGTTTGATTCCGGTCAGGGCACATACCTAGGTTGCCAGTTCAATCCCCGATTGGGGCTCATGTGGGAGGCAGCTGCTCGATGTTTCTCTCTCACATGGATGTTCTCTCCCTCTCCCCCCCTCTCCTTTCTCTCTCTCTCAGAATCACTTTAAAAAACATATCCTCTGTGAGGTTAAAAAAACAACACTGCTGGTTCACAAAATTCCTTTCCCCTGAATTAGCTGAAATTAACCAAAATGTAAAAAGAACAACATGCCGTCAACCCTGAGACCAGAAAGAGATCTCAACTCTATACCATACACCTGGAGAAGTGTCATCCAGAAAAGAAAAACTGGACCAAATTGAAAGAAGGTGCTAAAAAATTAATGTGTCCTTGAAAGAGAAGACTGGAACCCGGAGAAGCACAAGGAGGGAATTCAGAAGCCGCGCTGCTTCTCAGGGCTCCGACTTGACGCAGAAAAGCGCGCATCCCGGAGGCGGGCCCGGGAGAACCCGCGCTTCCGTCAAGAGGACGCCTGCCCTTAGGCAAGAAGAGTCGGGACATTTTACCGTCTTCCTCGCCTCTCATACGTCAGTACGTGGGCAAGGAATGTGGTCCTGTGTTTACAGATAAGAAAACTAAGGCACGGGGCGGGAGAGGGTCAGGAGCTTGGCCAGGTTCATGCAGCCGGTACGAGTGGGGTCGGGATTTGAACTCAGGCAGTCGTGAGTCCAGAGCCTGTTCTCATCTACTCTGCTCTTCGAACCCCAGGACACAGACTTCGTTTTAGGCAATTGCTTTGAACTCTCAGATTAAAGAGAAGAGAAGTGTATTGGCTGTGCACCCTTCCTTGGAAGCTCCTGGAGGGAGGAAAACCAAGAAAAAAAAGAAAAACTTAAGCACAGGAATCAGGGATCCAACACGGAGGAGTTGTTTTTAAAGTCCCGGGCTTGGGCCAGTGCAGTGGGCCTGAAGAGCGTAGGCTACACAGAAGGTCCAAGAAAAAGATTCCGTCGATGGGCTGGAAAATGGATGGGTCTGTTAGAGCAGCTGGCAAAAACTGACAGTAGGTGTATAGAAAATAAAGCAGATGTTTACAATGAAACAGTTGTTGCCCGGCCGGGCGTGGCTCAGCGGTTGAGCATCGACCTGGGATCCAGGCGATCGGGGTTCGATTCCCGGTCAGGGCACATGCCCGGGTTGCGGGCTCGATCGGTGACTCTCTCATCATTGGTGTTTCTGTCTCTCTCTCTCTCTCTCCCTCTTCTGTTCTCTCTCTGAAATCAGTAAAGATATATTTTTAAAAAATAATAATTAAAAAAATAAAATGAAACAGTTGTTGACTGTAAGTGAAAACAGCGTTGCCCGACATGGTAATGAGAAGGGTAGTCATGCTCCTTAGCACAGTGGTGAGTCAAATTAATATGTAATATGAAATATAATATATATACTGTGTAAATTACTTACGTAATATATCATATAGTTAATATAATGTAAGCACTGTTGACTTGAAAATTGTAAATGTAATTATTATTGGGATGATAAAGGAGAGGTTAGAGGGATAGCGAGAGAGCTAAATCACCAACCTCTGTAATTTGGATGGTGTCTAAAAGGATCAGCCAAGAAATTACAGTATGTGGGTTACTGGTAAATACCAGGAGAAGCAGTTAAAATGGTTTGTGTGGAATGGGACTGCGAGGTGGGGAGGTGTGGGGTGAGGCGGGCAAGGGGAAGAGCTACTGTCTTTTTTTTTATAACATTTCTGTACTGATTTTTTCAACGAGACAAAAACCTAAGTAAACCGAGAACACAGATGAAAATGTAAAGGTTGTCAAAAAAAGAAACACAGCCTACGCCTTAAAAAGCACTTACTTATAAAATGGTTTTTTTCCCAAATTGCTACAGCACCTAACCAAAAACATTTTAATAAAAAGCTCCATAAAACCCTTCTTGAAAATTAAAGATTGGTTTTCTATGTAGACGTAGCCCCAGGGAGTCTTAATTTCCTTCCTCTTAAAAGAAAGGCAACAAACAGTATGAAACTTTTAAAAATGTGTTTTCTTTAAGAAATTCAATCACAGACTTCCACCCTGTAATTGTATTCTTTGGGTTTTTCAAGACACAAAAGAAGGGACCTTTATTTTAGCACTTGGGTGGAGGCGTAACAAAGCCATCTGTAGGGTGGATTCAGCAACGGAGCAGAGGGGCCGTTTCACTAAAAAGGGGTTTCTGCACCGAGGCCACGTGCGGCGACCGTTGATTTCGTTTCCATTGTCCCGCGGCCTGTATATCCCGTTCAGTGTGGACGCTAGGTTCCCGCCACAGAGCCCTCCTAGTCTTGTTTCCCTCCCGTATGGTGGGTTTTCTGGCCCCACGGGTTCCTCTTGGGGGTCCCCTCCTCACAGGCAGGTGCAAACAGGCCCGCTGTGCAGAGGGCCGAGACGGACGCCACCGCAGACGCGTGGAGCCAGGCTAGGAGCCGCACGAAGGCGCCCGAGGTGCCTGAATAAATGGGGCGTCGCTTGAGTCTTTCTGACACAAACTGGGGGGCACAGTCGGAGATTTTAAGAAACCTGAAGGAGTCTGGAGAACCCCTACGGTGGGCTTTGGACTCGAGGTTGCACGTCTGGGTCGCAGGAGGCCAGAGACGGAGGGAAGGGTTACCATCAGCCTGAGAGTTGGGACGGTCGCTGAAGAAGCAGCAGTAAGTACCTGGAACGCGACGCGTGCGAGGAGCCTGTTATCACAGGAAGCAGTGAGGGCCTTCGGGGTGTCGGAGACGGTGGCAGGAGGGAGGAGAAAGGCCTTTGTTCTGGAAATACTGCGGAGGAAAGAGGTTGCTGGCAGAGAGCATATATAGGGGAAGAGCCAGCGGTGAAGATCACACCAGAGTGTCTTTAATGGAGAGACTGAGAAATATGGGAACCTGGACAGAGGATCCTGAAAAATATATATAAGTATCTCCGACTTCCCCTGGACAGAGGATCCTGGAAAATATATATAAGTATCTCCGCCTTCCCCATGCTTGACTAACGCTGGCATTGCGCCCTGGCCGGGCAGCTCAGTTAGAGCGTTGTCCCGATACTCCAAGGTTTCAGGTTCGGTCTCCAGTCAGGGCACACAAAAAAACAACCAGTGAATGCATAAATAAACGTACAATAAATCGACATTTCTCTCTCTCTCTCTAAAAATTAATAATTCTTTTAATAAAATTTTTTTTTTTAATCAACCAACAATGCTTAAATAGGTAGAACAGCAAATCGATGTTTCTCTCTTTCTCTAAAAATAAAAGAGCTGGCATTGAGACGTTTATATATTGTCCGGTTGGTTTCTGAGCACTGAACAGATTTTACAAAGGTTCATCTGGTACCGGTCATCTGTTTTACCCTTTCCCCAGGAATACACCTAAATCCTTGCGTGTTTACACAGCGCGGGGAGAGGGGCTGCCCAGGCTGTGTATAAATCCGTTTGCAAATCCAATGGGACAGTATGCTGGTGGCCAGTGTACAGAATCTATGTAAAGCCGGGTTTTGTAAGAGATCTACAGATGCTGGTGGCTTTTGGTTCTGACACATCTCGTTTCCTTTCAACATTCTTAAAATATATCTCCAAAGATATCTGTAGCTTGGCTTTCTTCTTTTCGGGACTGTAGAGTTAAGACGGCTCTCTTCGCACTCAGCACGCACGCCCCTGCGGCCGGCCAGGGGTAGCCGCTGGAACGAGGGCCCCGGCTCCCCACCGCCACCTGTTGGTGGCAGGCAGAAGTGACATGCCGTGGCTCCGGCTGATCTGGGTGGCACCTGCCGGGTCTCCAGTTGAGTTTATAAGCACAGGAACCTCTGTGATTTCAAAGTTACCTACTACTCGGCCGGCCAGCAACGTCGTCTTTTTCTTTCCCCTGTCGTGAAGGTGTGGCGGGGCACCCTGGCCCGCATGCGGTACAAGAGGACCAAGGCGGCCCTGACCATTATCAGATACTACAGGCACTACAAAGTGAAGTCATACATCCGGGAGGTGGCCCGTCGTTTCCACGGCATCAAGACCATGAGAGACTACGGGAAGCACGTGAAGTGGCCAACCCCTCCGAAAGTGCTCCGCCGTTTCGAGGAGGCCCTCCAGGCAATTTTTAACAGGTAAGAACTTGTTCGTAGGTGCTGCGTCCGTTTACGGCAGCGCATACACGTAATGCATAATATAAAAGCACAATTCTTAGGCCAGGACGCTGGCTCAGCTCTACTTGCTGTTAGAACATTTTCTTTTACCACATTTCTCCAGGTTTGTAGGTTTTGCTTTCAGAGGGCTGCCCATTTATTTTTCCTGTAGCCATGGACAGCAGTCTGCCACCGCCCCTGGAGCAAGCCATATTTAACATGTTATTGGCATGCAGACTCTAGTAGCAAAAAATAGCTATTATAATCACCGCACGTGACTCAAACTAGAATTTCTGTCCATCCTTTCAGCGCAGTGGTTGTCTATCCTGCTGTGCCTTAAATTTGCAAGGAGTTTAGAATACATGCTGCTGCCCAAGTCCCACTTCCAGAAAGTCCTGTTTAATGGAGTTGGAGAGTGGGGCCCAAGCAGAGGTCCTTTTTAGAGTTTCCCAGGTGATTTTTAAAATGCAAGGGAAACATGGATCAAGAGATCACAGTTCAATTCCCGATCAGGCCACATGCCTGGGTTGCGGGCTCGATCCCCAGTAGGGGGCGAGCAGGAGGCAGCCGATCCATGTTCCTCTCATTGATGTTTCTATCTCTCTTTCCCTCTCCCTTTCTCTCTCTCTGAAATCAATAAAAACATATTTTTAAAAGAAATGCATAGGAGAAAACAACTGTTTTAGAGCACACTGTTTTTTAAAATAAATAAGGGCCCCTGTAAATTGGTATTTTTCCATCCAATCTTCATCTTTTTTGTAAACTGCCCTGAATCCGAGTATTTAGTTATTTATAGCTTCTGGTTCCTCATTGCTTGAGCTTATTTGTTGCCAGTGTGCACCAGACATACTTAATTGTGTCTTAGATGCAGCTATCTAGTCACATAAACTAAGCTAATGGTCCTCAACTGCGGTCGTTTGGTGTTACAGTGTTCCATATAGAACACTATAAAATCATTGAGATACTGAATGTAAATTGGTAGCAGATATCAGAAGACAAAGAAAATGCATGGGGCCCAGCCGGGCGTGGCTCAGCGTTTGAGTGTCAACCTAGGATCCAGGCGACTGGGGTTCGATTCCCGGTCAGGGCACATGCCCAGGTTGTGGGCTCGATCAATGATTCATCATTGATGTTTGTATCTCTCTCTCTCCCTCTCCTTTCCTCTCTCTGAAATCAATACAGATATTTTTTTTTTTTTAAATGCATGGGAAGAAAACTCTTTAATACATATCTCCTTTGCTTTAAAAAAAAAAAAAGTGATTGCTCATAAAAAAAAAATCAAACAGTACAGAATTATTGAAAGCAAAAGTACCTAAATCCTCAGGCATAAAACTATAAATGTTAGTTCTGAGTCTTGGTAGCCTTTTTAATACACATATAAGTGGTGTGTTTTTTCATGAATTGTATTCTTTGCAACCTGCTTTTTTTTAAGTTGATTTTTAAAGAGAGGATGGGAGAGGGAGAGAGAGAGATAGAAACATCAATGATGAGAGAGCCATTGATCGGCTGCCTCCTGCACGCCCCCTACTGGGGATCGAGCCCATAACCCAGGCATGTGCCATGACCGGGAATCGAACAGTGATCTCTTGGGCAACCTGTATTTTTTACTTAATCTAAAAAGAAATTAAGTGATACATGAATACATGCTCATATTTTTAAAAAGTGGAATGATATGAAAATATATAGGATATAAAGTTGAAATTCTCCACACCTCCTCTTATCTCTCCCCATTTTATTTCTGCCCCTGAAATAACCACTCATTCACAATTAGTTTGTATCCTTCTAAATCTTTGTCCATACATTTACAAACACACACACATAAGAGATAGCATGGTCTAGTGGTTGGGAACACAAGCCCTGGAGCCGGGGCTCATATTCTAGCCCTGCACTGACTGGCTGTGTAACTTGGCCAAATTAATTAACCTCTCTGTGCCTCAGCTTCCTTATCTGTAAAAGGGCTATAATAATAGTGCCTGCTCATCGAGTTGTTGAAAGGACTATGAGTAAATACGTATATAAAGCATTTCAGATCGTGCCTGACACACAGTGAGCACTTTGGAAACGTTTGCTCGTACTGTGAGTGCGTATGTAGACAGCCGTGTGTCACTGGGGCTTTTTCCCCTCTCTTTTACACACAAGCAAGATTATATGTATGGTGACATGACTTGACTTGGAAATACGTCTTGAAGACCCGTCCATGACAATCAATAAAGATCTGTGTAATATTTTTAATGAATATTAAAAATATTCATATTCATTAAAGAATGACTGGTTTTGATGATGTTGCATTGTGGCCTGTACAGTCTTCTTTAGATTTTGAGATTTTATGTATGGCTTAGAATTGGTTGATTTTTGTAAAACTTAGTTTATTCACTCAGGAAATATATACACAACACCTGCTGGGCCACAGGCACTGACCTAGGTCCCAGGTATATGGTGACAAACAGCCAAGATGCAAAAGACAGCCCCAGCCATCTTAAGGCTTACGGTCAGTGAGCATTTTGAAAATAAGGCGTCTGCTCGACTTGTGGGCCGTTTTCTCTCCCTTTCTCTCCCTCCCTCTCCCTCCCTCTCTGAATGAATCTTGCTAGTTGTGTTAATCGAGTCCAAAGGCAAACTTTTTCTGTAAAGAGCCAGATAGTGTCCATTTTGGATGCATTGAACCATTTTTAGGGTATCACGCAAGCAGTTTGCTTTAATTCTGCCTCACGGAAGCTTCTTGCTCTCGCGTTTCTGAAGCCGAATCCGTGTTGTTTATTTCCTTATAGATGGAGAGCCTCTCAGCTCATCAAGAGCATACCCGCCTCAGACCTGCCCCAGGTCAGGGCAAAGGTCGCAGCCATGGAAATGCTGAAGGGTCAAAGGGCTGACCTTGGGCTCCAGCGGGCCTGGGAGGGCAACTACCTTGCTTCGGTAAGTCCAGGTGGCATCGCTCCTGCTCCCCTAACAAAAACAGGGAAGAATTTGACTCCCAGAATTTATAGAAAGACTGACACCTGCAGAAACTGAATTTCTCTGAGCGATCCTGAACTGAAAGATTTGACCGCTGTCAGGTGTACAATATTTGATGTCTCCCCCTCCTTACAGCGGGTGCTCTGTCTTCTCTCTGATGCATTGGGCGCCCTCTGTAACCCGGCTTCGACCGTTTAAACCTTCCCTTGCCTAATTCAGCAACTGTGTGAAACTACCGCCTCGACATCCGTTATCCCTAAAGCTGAATTCCAGCCTCTGTCCCATCCCTTATTTTAAAATTTTCGTAGGCCCCTCGGCGATAAAACAGCCGTTCGGTGGGTTACCGTCCGGGACGGGTGGGGAAACTTCCCGAGCAGGGCCGCGTGCTGAGTGCCCCGCATCGTCTTCTGCCACGCTGCTTTCTCTTTCAGAAGCCAGACACGCCTCAGACCTCGGGCACTTTTGTCCCCGTGGCGAACGAACTGAAGCGGAAGGACAAATACATGAATGTCCTCTTCTCCTGTCACGTCCGTAAGGTAAGGCGATGTTGAAGCTGACCTCCTCTGGCTCGCGCGAAACTCGCTTGGACGTGGCCTCGGGAAAGCGTGGCCAGCTGCGTCCGCGGGGAGCTGTGCCCGCCCGTGGGCACGTGCTGAGGAAGGGCTGCCCCGTGGCACGTGCTGAGGAAGCGCTGCGGTGACTGCACTTCTAAGAGTCAGGCTATCACGCCTTCTTAAGGGGAGTGGGTATTTTGAGTAACCATTCCTTTTTAAAACAGCAGAGGGGGGACCTCCCCGAGGTCAAGGACTTGCATTTTACTGCGGGTGTCTCTTTCACGGCACGTACTGGTCTGCCTTGTATTTTTAGTGGTCACTGAGTACTTTTTATACATGTTTGTTACTGTTTTAAGTAGGCGGAGAGGGAGGAAGAACGTAGTTTGGAAAAGAGAGGAAGACATAGTGAGATTTGGAAGGGGACGAGGTTACGGGCCGTGAGTATGTTGGCTCCTCTGAAGTAGGATGTGCCTGGACCATTGTTGACCTGGAGAGGACGGCAGCCGGGCGAGTGGAACAGGCGAGGCTGGAAAGTGGAAGGCGGGGGACATCGTCGGTTTTTTAAAACCTTGAAACGCTTATTTAGGAAAGGAGAGAGAGAGGGGAAATTGAAATAATTATAAAAGAACATTTTGTAAAGTTATGCAAATAAATTATGCAAATAAATTTTAAAATGTTAACTAAATGGATGAATTTAAGAAAAATGTAGCCTAGATTAACCCCAGAAGAGATTTTGATATAAATACACTAATATCCAAAGGAGGAATTAAGAAAATACCAAAGAGCTACCTCACAACAAAGGATCATCAGGTCGAGGTGATTTTAGAAGTCTTTTGTTTCAAAGTTTCAAAAAAATACATAATTACAGTGTTCTTCAGATCAAAGTAATGAAATATTATTTTTCAACTATAAATCTGGCGAACTTTAAAATGTTGATAACAACTAGTGTTTGCAAGAGTTTAGGGAAACACTATGGGTAGGTCATAAAACAAGTCTCAGTACATTTAAAAGGATTGAAATCATACAGAGTATGTTCTCTGACTGTAATGGAGTGAAATTAGGAACCAACAACAGAAAGCAATTTAGGGTGTGCACAAATAGGAGGAAATTAAATGACATACTCCTGAATAACCAATGATCAGAAAAGAAATCAGAGGAAAATCAGAACATTTGGAGAAGACGACACAACATACCAAAGCTTAGGGGAGGCAGCCAAAGCCGTCTTAGAAGGACATGTAATTGCCTAGAATAGAAACGATGAAAGATCTCATATCAATAACCTAATCTTCTACCTGAAAACACTGGTTAAAAAAAGCAAACTAACCGAAAGCCAGCAAAAGAAGGAAATGTAACTGTTAGAGCAGAAATCAATAAAATAGAGAATATAAAAATACAGAATGTGAAAAAAAACACCAAACCAAAAGTTGGTTTAAAGATCAAAAAAACTGATAAATCTTTAGTTGGACTGACCAAATACTATAATAGAAGACTTCATGAGTAATAGACTTTATTCATGTAGCTCAAAAAACCATAACTGTTACTGTTCAGACATTCCAAGGAAGACATCACATTGTTATTACTTTAGGGACTTAACCTGAAATATACACGTCTACCTGCATGGGATAGGGGGCAATGAGTTGTATCCTGTAGGGGTTCCTTTTTTTTTTTTTTTTTTACAGCTTCACTGAGATATAATCCATACAGGATACTATTCACCGTTTTAATAAGTCACACAATTCAATAGCTATTAGTATAGTCGCAGACTTGAGTCTCCGTTGCCACAATCAATTTTGAACATTTTTATTACCCCAAAAAGAAATCCCACACTCCTTAGCTGTTGTTCCTCCAAACCTCTCACCTCCCCCTGCCCTCCATAACCACTAATCTACAGTCTGTTTCTATAGATTTGCTTATGTCGGGCATTTTATAGAAATGGAACCATGCAATAGGTGGTCCTTTGTGACTGGCTTATTTTACTTAACATGTTTTCAGGGTTCATCCATGTTATAGCATGTGTCAAGACTTCACTTTTTTATTGCCAGTCGATATTCCGTTATATGGATAGATCCCATTTTATTTATCCACTCATCGGTTGGTGGACATCTGGGTGGTTTCTATGTTTTTAGCTATTATGATTAATGCTGCTGTGAACATTCAGGCAGGAGTTTTTGTGGGATTATGTTTTCAACCCCCATGGATAGCCATGCCCAGGAGTGAAATTTCAGGGTTGTACGGTAATTCTATGTTCATCTAGCTGAGGAACTGCCAGGCTGTTTTCCAAAGTGACTGCATCGTTTTATATTCCCACCAGTGGTGGTGAGAGCTCCAGTGTCTCTGCATCCTGGCCAGTGCTTGTTAGTAACTGCCTTTTTTATTATTGTCATCCCAACGGGCATGAAGTGGTGTCTCGTTGCGGTTCCGATTGACATCTCCCTGGTGGCTAATGGTATCGAGCGTGTTTGGCTATTTGTATATCCTCTGTGGAGAAACGTGTGTTCAGATTCTTAACCCATTTTTAATTGGTTTTTTTTTACCTTTTATTACTGAGTTATATATTCAAGATACAATATCTATTTTATTCTTTATATGTTTTAAATACAAGCCCCTTATCTGATATAGGACTTGTAAACATTTTGTCCCATTCTGTGGGGGTTATCTTTTCATTTTCTTTATAGTGTCTGGGTTCCACATTTTCGGTCTTTCCATTATTTTGTGTTTTTCTCGTTTTCCCCATTAAGTTGTAACATCGCGGAATTTAAATCATAAAGCTCCACACGTCTGGAAGCCACTACCCCTTTCGCATCTCTGCTGCGTCCAGGAGAGGGGCCACCGGGGGCACGCCTATGAAATAAAGACTGCGTCTCCACGACCACCGCCCCTGCCCGGGATGATTTCCCGGCCGAGCCTTCGACTTCATTCAGGAGATGATACAGTTGTTGGTTTGTTTTCTTACAGGTCAATCGGTTTAGTAAGGTGGAAGACCGAGCAATTTTTGTCACTGATCGCCACCTGTATAAGATGGATCCCACGAAGCAGTACAAAGTGATGAAGACCATCCCTCTGTACAACGTAAGTGTCCCCTGCTTCTGTCCGGGCCAGGGAGTGGTAACCTGGTGTTCGCGAACCGCTTGTGGCGGGTAGTCCGACCACGAAAACCTCTGTAGGAAGCCCATGAATCCGTGAAGTTTCATGCCCATCTTATGTTTTATGCACATGTACAATTTTCTCTCAGGAGGATCCAAAGCTTCCAATAGGTTATACTGCGAAAGCATCTTCTTTTTAATATGTTTTTATTGATTTCAGAGAGAGGGAGAGGGAGAGAGACAGACAGAAACATCAAAGATGAGAGAGTCACGGATCGGCTGCCTCCTGCCCGCCCCCCGCTGGGGATCGAGCCCGCAACCCGGGCAAGTGCTCCGACGGGGAATCGAACCGCGACCTCCTGGATCCTAGGTCAATGCTTGAGCGCTGAGCCACACCGGCCGGGCACGAAAGCATTTTTTTAAAGCATAAAGACTCTGCATTCTGTGCGATCTTCCTCCATTCCTCATTCCACTCGCTGCTGCCATGTTGTGATACATAATCTCTTATTTATTTTCAGGAGGCTTGTTTTTATATGGAGATGGAATCAGGTAGAGACAGTAAAGAATTACTTTCTGAAAACATTACCTCTCTTGTAAATGCAAAATGTATGCGGCTCCCAGAAGTTCTTTTGTCCAATATATTTTACCTCTGATCTAAACCCACTCAGCGGTTCACAGTATCCACGGTGTTTTCAAATTCTGGAACCAATTCCTTATTTGAAATAAGAAATTTGGTCGGTGTCTCCTTGAATTTCAGTATGGGATTTTTTATTTTTATTTTTATTTTTTTCCCCCTGCTGGATGGGGTCTGCTCTACAAGTGACTGTTTATCCTGATTCTTCAGGAAGATCCTGCTGGACTCCTGATCTCATGTGTGGGGTGATTTTTTTTCTGCATGTTCTTAAAGAGGGAGGGCTGTGCGGGCCCAGTCATAGGCTACATGAGGGATGTTCTTCAAGATGACTTTACATCCTTTTGGCCTCTGCAAAGGGGAGTAGGAAACAATGTTGTGTAGCTTTATTTTGTTAAGTCAGGAGTCTTATGGGTGGCGAGGTACAAAGAAGGCAAATCATTGCTGGCTTCTGCTAAACGATTCAGAACATCACTGCGGGCTTACTGCCCAGGTTGAGGTTGGTTCTCATGATGCATCCGCCCGCCTCACACACACGCGCACGCACACACACGCACACACACGCACACACCTTTCTCCCTTTCAGGGGAAGGCTAATGGATTGCAGCGAGTAAGAAATGCTATTATTCTAAGACATTCTCGATTGTATCTCTTCTGAGCAAAGACTCGGAGTCTTATGTATCCATCACAGTTCAAGCCTAATGGCCCTGCCGTCTTAACGCGCCAAGTGAAGGAAGTTATGGGGGGAGGGGGGGATCAAATCGCGTCAAAGTCTAATGAAGTGTGGAACCCAACACACATAAATTGCGGTTCGCATGGGATTTATTTCTCCTTATGTCCTGTTAAGTGGAGATCAGTCAGGCACAGGATGGAAATTCAATAAACAGTTGAACAACTCTTCGAGCTGAAGTCACCGTCCCAAACGGCCTTCCCTTTTGTGTGCTGGGCTGGTGTCCGCAGGATGGACCCGCGGGGTCGCAGCTGCTGCCAGCGCTCTGCCCACGTCCCCTGCACCTCCTTACTTCTGCACGCACCAGCCTCCCTTCCAGCTGCCAACATCCTTGTCTAAAAGCTCTGCTTCCAGAACCCACTTTGCCCCCCCACACACACACACAGAACTGGAAATGCCGCCCCCCCTTCACCCCAGGAACCCGATGGCGGGAGAAATACTCCCAACACCCTCACGCTTTGCCAAGGTAATTCCGAGGTGTGTTTCACACTGTTCCCCAGAGCTCCCTGCAGGAGTCGGGAGGGCGCGCAGTCGGCCCGCAGTGGAAGCCGCTCAACGATGGGCCCTGCCGGCTGCCTTGTCCCCACTCCCTCGCCAGTGCCCCTGCACCTCCCGGATCAACTCTGAATGCTCATCAGCCTTGGTCTCAGGGCGTGTGCTTCTGGGGGGAGCTCACGCCGGAGCAGTGGCCAGGAGGGAGCAAGTTGAAGGGGATGGGGACTTCCACGGATGGGTAAAAATGCTCTAAGTCTGAAGCACATGCGGCAGACCGCTGCTAAGTCTAGGTAATAGGAACGTGCGTACGTGTTATTTTATTCTTAACGCTTTTCGTAGGTATGATCGAAATATTTTGAAATTAAACACAAAGTTTAAAACAAGGAACCTTTGAAAGATAATGCTGATCCCAGCGATGGAGCAGCTGGGAGGGGGAGAATGGTTTCCGTTTTTTAACCCTGTTGAGTTTTAGGTGTCGGTGAAGCTTCCAAGTATCTGTTCCGTGGATAGTTGGAGATCAGTATCAGGGAGGGGAAGAACTGAGCATGTAGGATAAAAGTTTAGGGGTGTTTCTGTGTATAACCTGAAGCTGAAGTTATGAGTCCAGAGGGAGAAACAAGGCCGATCATTGGAGAACATCCATCCGTCACATGGTGGGGAAAAGAGAGTGGCAGACGGGAGTGGAATAGAAGGAAATTCTTCTCCGTGGTCCATCCGTTTTCTCAGCTCTCTGTTAACGTGCTGCGCAAGCTCTGATTTTCCTTCGGTTCCATCAGGTTATGGATTATTCTAGGAGAGATTAAGAACCAGGAGAACACCATGTTTCAGAATCAGATTGGAAAGTTTTCAGAAATAAGTGTAATCGATAAGCGCGTGCAGCTAAGCGCCCCACGCTCCTCTCCTCTCGCGCTCCGCCTTCCGTTTCCCCGTCTGCGTTGGCTCCCGGGGACAGGCTGGGACCGCGCACGGGCTCAGGGAACGCTCTGCTGTGTTTTCCGTCAGGACACCCGGGGAAGCAAGGGGGAGGAGTGTGACGGAAATCCAGGACACGCCACCGTGCAGGCTTTAGGGCAGCGCGGGGACCGTGGGACCCTGCAGCCCCTCCGCAGCCTGAACACTTAGTCTAAGTTTCTGCCATTCTCTCAGTCTCCCTACCTCTCTGCAGAGTGTGTCTTTTTACTGTCAGTTACTTTTTTGCGGTATGGGCCAGCACTAGGCTCAGGCCTAAATCAACCAACCGGTCAAACCATTAGGGTTTCGTCCTACACCAACATATTGGATACAATGTCTCAGATGAGGCCTCACCATAGCAACCGGCTCTGCATGCTCCAGATTGGTATTTTAGTTCCTTGTCAAGCACTTGCAAATCTAGGCACAGCCTTTCCTGACTATATATATATATATATATATATATATATATATATAGCACATGGATAATTATTACAATTCATTTTGGGTGTAATTGATTTCTTCCCTCTGCAGTTTTTCACTGTTATCCTTTGTCTCAAGTCACGTTTGGACCTTGGTCACAAACCATGCTGCGTATTGGGGTGGATCATTAGGTTTTCCCGGTGGGAAAGAATCAGTGGGAGAGAAGTATTTGCACATTTGTCAGGCATCCTTGAGTCCTTGGCGTCTTCCCACATACCCGTATTCCAGTTTCCAGAATCCCAGTCTTTGTCAAACAGGACTTAAATTGTGCCATAGAGACAGTAATTTAATGGTACATGTATATGCGTGCATGTGTGCACAAGTATGTGTGTGTGTGTGTGTGTATGCGCGTGCGCGTGTTGTATAGGGAGAAAAGTCCATAAACTTTAAGTTTACTTATTGCTTATGAGACAGTCTTTGTTTCATATATTGTTTTAATGTATATAATACGTAAAGCTGTTATCCTACAGTCAACATTCTACTGCACTGGCATTATCCCCCAATTTTTTTTTTAATATAAGAATTCATCAGATCATTATCTATTGTATATTGTTCTGGCCAGTTTCTGTTAACTTAAAAGCAAAACACATTGCAGAACTAAAAAAAATTTAAAGAGAACTAAAATTAAAATAATTTCTAAGCCTAAGGAGACTTAGTAATCTCCTTCCTCTTTTCTACCATTGGCCCAGTATCCGCTCTCATCATAATTCTAACAGGTCAAAGCAATATTATTAGTACCACATGTCAATAAACAAAATACTTCCGATTCTAGTTCTCTTTGAAAATGAGTTGCCGGAACTAGAACTTAATATATATTGGCTGTTGTAATCATTTTTTAGTGACAGTATCTCATTGGAATATTGATTTTCAAACTTTTTTCAGGAGGCTTGGGGTAATTTATTTATTTTTTAAAGCCTAATCCCTTAGTTTTTTGTTTTTTTAAATATATCTTTATTGATTTCAAAGAGAGGAAAGGAGAGGGAGAGAGAGATAGAAACATCAATGATGAGAGAGTCATTGATCGGCTGCCCCCTGAGCCTGCAGCCTGGGCATGTGCCCTGACCGGGAATCGAACCACGATCTCCTGGATCCTAGGTCGACGCTCAACCGCTGAGCCACGCCCGGCCGGGCGGCTTGGGGCAATTTAAATAAAACTGAGACCCTTGGAATATTTTGTTGACGTGTGGCACGCCTCTACCACCGATATTTGTTCACGTCAGAGCAAATATTTTCACTTCTTTATTGAAGTATGCCTCACATGCAGAAAAGGGCACAGATCTTCAGGGTACAGTTTAATGAATTATCACAAAGTGAATTCACTGGTGTAACCATCACCCAAGTCAACATACAGGCCATTGCTAGGACTCCCAGGAGCCCCTTGTGTTCCCTCCCAGCTACTATACTACCTCTTCCTTCGTTTTCAGAGGCATCATCCTGCTCATGTTGAACTTCAAGTATATGAAATCAAACACTCTGTATTCCTTTTTGTTTCTTTCAACATTACGTTTATGAGATGTATCCATGCTATTTCATATAACTCCAGTTTGCCTATTTTTATTGCTGTGTAGTATTTCCTTGTGAAAAAACACCACCATTCATGTTGATGACTATTTGAGATTCTTTTAGCTTTGTGTGGATCCATTTTTGTGGGACAAAGACCCAGGAGTGAACTAGCTGTTCATCACCAGTAGATAATTCCAGCTTTCAAAGGTAATTAGGTTTACACCCCTAACAACGTATGAAAGTTACAGTTTCTCCATTTCCTCTCAAGTACTAGGTACTGATGGCAGTCTTTTAAATTTTAGCTATTCTGAGCCCTGGCCGGTGTGGCGCAGTTGGCTGGAGTGTCAGTGAACCTGTACACCAGAAGTGTTACTGGTCAGGGCGCATACCCAGGTTTTGGGCTCAGTCCCATCAGAGCGTGTGTGGGAAGCAACCAGTCGATGTTTCTTTCTCTCACTCCCTCTCCCCCTTCCTCTCTCTCGAAAATCAATAAAAAACATATCCTCAGGTGAGAATAAAAAATTTTTTTTTAAATTTTACCTATTCTGGTAGGTATATGGCAGTTACACATTATAAAGTTTTCCCCCCAGCTTTGTTGACATATAATTGACGTATAACGTTGTTTAAGTTGTAGGTACACAATGTGTTGATTTGGTTTGTATTTTACTAAATGATCGCCACTATAGCATTAGGTCGCGCCTCCATCACATCACATAATTACCATTTCTTTTTTGTGGTAAGAACATTTCAGATCTACTCACTTAGCTACGTTCAAGTATATAGTACAGTATTATTAGCTATAATCACCATGCTCTACACTAGACCCCCAGAACTTATTTATCTTCTAACCGGACATGCGTACCCTTTGGCCAACGTCTCCCCATTTTCCCCACAGTGCACACAATGACACCCAACCAACTGAGCCACGCTGGCCAAGGCAATACATCATCTCTTTTCCATCACTGAATAATATCCTATTGTGTGGGTATACCATAGTCTGTCCATTTGCCTATTGAAGGACATCGCGGTTGCTTCCAGGGTTAGGCAATTATGAATAAAGCTGCTAGAAACATTCACGTGCAGGCTTTTGTATGGACGCAAGTTTGCAGATCATTTGGGTAAATGCCTATGAGCAAAATGTGGTAACACTAAGTGTGGCTTTGTAAGAACTGCCAGATTGTCTTCCAAAGTGGCTGTGCTGTTTTGCATTCCTACCAGCAACTACCGAGTTCCTGCTGCTCCACATGCTACTCAGTCCTGGTTTCTCAGTTTTTAAAATGTTAGCCATTCTGACAGGTGTGTAGTGGGATCGTGTGTTTTCCTATTCAGCGCACCTTGGGGCCTCCGCCGGTCTTTACAAGTCTTAGCTCTCCACTCTCAGCGATTGGTTTGTGCTCGGGAGATAAAGGCTGGTCTTCGTGTGAGCGCAAGCAAAACATAGCTAAAAGATAAACTTGGCACCTTTTTTTTCCCTTCCGTTAGCAAGATTTTTCTATCAGTTTATCATTCAACAACAATCCCAGCCGCTCTTCACAGGAGAGAGAAAAATAGGAAATCGTGACAGGTTTTTGAGGGTATTTACAGTGAATATTGTTCTCGCAAGTGGCGTGGTCCAAAAATGGTCAACGACAACCTGAGAAAGAGACATTCAAGTTACAGGTGTCGCCTTCATCAGCCGCAGAGAGACTTTCTATGTGCAAATCGCCGAGTTAAGTCGAGGGTGTCCGCGAGCCGGAATCTGTGTTGTTGTCAAGTTAGCATCATCCCCCTCGAGTCACTCGCTACACTATGTACGTAAATTGTGATATCAAATGAAAGCATGAATTCCAATACAGTTGTCAAGAAACGTTACAGTTTTTACCTTTAGGGGGTCGTGGGGTCAGAATTGGGATGTTCTGCAGAGCTGGGAGGGGGGCTGGGCTCGGCTGGATGGCTTTGGTGATAAAGGCAAGAAGTCACCCCCACAGTTAGTAATACTGTATCCAGAACTGGGGCCACGGCCTCTCTGACCCTGAGAATCACCCTCGAGGTCGCTGTAAACTGGCGGGAAAGATCGCACCCCGCTGCTGACGCTCGCTGCTTGAATCAGGGCACCTCTGCCGTCCTATCGATCGATCGCGGGGGGCACGCGGGCTCACCCCAGCTGGTGGGGCGCCCGGGGAGCGGTTGCCAAGGTGGAGTTTAATTTGCGTAAACATAAAAGCTGTTCCCTGGTTTCGAGCGGAACCGCAGACGCTGAGGCGGTTCACCCGACCTCAGCTGGCGCTCCCCTTACCCTTTGGTCGGAGAGCTGCGCCCACATGGGCCGGTTCAGAGGATGTTTGAATCTGCCCGTTAACGCTGCTCGATATGGCCCCTTTTTATCACTGTGGGCTTGATGGCGGAGGTAGCAGCCAATTAATTACACAAATACGCCCTTCAGCTCTGCGGAGAAGACCGCGAGCCGGGGAGAGAGAAAAGGGACAATTATCTGAACCGACGTGACTGTGCCGCAGCAGCGAATGGATTGCGATCATGCCGGGCTTCCCGCTTTATTGCTCCGTCTGATGCCACTTGCTGGAAAGCTAGCGTTTCATCTGGAAGATGGATTGCCCTTGTAGCGTGTCCGGGGCCGAGCCCTGCGAAACCCACGGGCCGCCAGCCCACTCCCCATCGCGGGTCCTAAAGCCCCGGCCCTGCTGGCAGCGTCCCAGGAGGAGGCGTTTCCATGGCAATCGGCTGGCAGCAGTCAGCTGGTGCCCGCCGGCCTTCGCCCCCTCCTGCCTCCAGCCTTTAAACTGCATTTATGAGTCCTCCTTAGTGGAAAGGAGATAATCCCTTAATGTCAGATGCTGAGTGGCACTCGGCTTTACTTATTGGCTTTCTGAAGTGATAAATCTACCTTCCTAATTAATTCTCAGCAGGTCCCGGAAGCTGTGTTATTTTGAACACCTTGTGTAAACGCATATATTTTTGCCTGTTACAACAAAGAGGGCTGCTTACCAGTGTTCAATATTTGGGAACCCCTGTTCTTGGAGAAAAAGCGATGTCCCTATAAAGAATTTTTAAAGATACAGATGTTAAGGTTTCAGTTTAATTTTTTAGGAATCTCTTCTTGCTCTGAGGGCTTTGGCAATGAGACCATCTTTCCACTCTCCTTACAATTTTTTTTTTACTTAGTCAGTGATTTTGTTCCTGGATTTGAGCAATCTGTGTGGGTTTAAATATTTCTAAGGATGTCACATGTTAACCATGTTCTCTCGGTTTGTTTGTTTTTCAGTAAGAGAGAAAGAAGTGAGCATTTCAGAGCTAACCTACTGATTGTTTTCCTGACACAGGCACAGAAGTAGCTGCCTTTGGTCACACCGGTTAGGGACCACAGCTTACGTTAAACAGCACTAAGCAACCTGATTTATAATGTCAAAAGTCAGGGCTTTCCGGCAGGAGGTGGAGTTCATTTTCATCAGTATGATACTTGGAAATTCAATTACACATGTAAAAGATGTACTAAACTAGTGTCTGAAAGAAACGATTGTTAGAGCCAATTTATGGCCCCTTTAAAAAGCTATCTTGTGAAAGAGACACAAAGCCTTTTAACAACTGAAGTATAAGGAATTTAGTGCGGCACCACCGTATTTATCCAGAGGTCAGAGTCCCAGGAACGAGATCCTTTGTAAACAAAGTCCTAAACGGAGGCATGGACATGGAAAGACCTCTGCATGTGCAGAAATAGATGTGGCTAAGCCGAGGCAGAGCCCTCTTTTATGCAGTAAACATTTTTGAGCACCTACTGCGTGCTGTGCATTTACCTGGCACGAGCGATGGAATAGGACGTACATCCCTCAGTCTCTGCCCGCAGGCCTCGCAGCACAGGCCTGGGGGGGCCATGTGGCTGCACATTACCTTTCTCCCAAGAGGAAACTGTCGCTCAGAAAGATAGAGTATCCGCCCGAGGTTACGAAGCTCCCAGGGAATGGAGCCCTTGGAGTCGCACTCCTGACGGTGACCTCCTACCACTGCCTCCCTTTTATAACAAGTAGCACATACAACTAAAATCCTACCTTAAGAGGAAGAAAATAACAGGACTAACATTCGCCGCGTGCCCAATGCCAGGCATTAGGCGACTTGAACATACTATAGCTCCATCTTTATAAGAATTTTGGGCAGGAAGTTAAATATTTCATCAGTGAAGAAACCCGTTCTCAGGGAAGCTGGCCTCTAGTGCAGGATTTCAGAGCAGATTTTTTGGACACCGGAACCCAAGGGAGCCATAAGACTAGTTGTCTTCTGGCTCAGTTGCCTACCATATGCTCTTTTTCTCTCTCCCCACTCTCTTTGTTTATTTACATAAGTCTTTCTTACCATAATAATTGCTTCCTAAAACATTTCATCTTAACCTTTTGAGAATAAGTGGCTCGTAGGCCCTGGGGATCCTGCAGGAAATCGCATAATCAGGGCTAGCTTCTGTCCTGGCCGTGTTCCGCACGTCAAAGGCTCTCCAGGATGGCCCATTGGGGTACAAAAAAGGGAAAGAAAGCCCGTGCTTCATTTCTGTTGGAGAAAAAGAAAAAACCAGCACCTTTGAAGACAGCGGCCACACTGTACTTCTATTTGCACAGCTGTTTCTCTCTTAATTGCAGTCCCTTCGTGTCCAGGAAGAAACATGTAGGAAAAGGTACTATAGTGTCAGAAAAACAGGCCAGAAAAAAATGTGCTGCTTGCCCTGCTACCCTGATTCTTTGGGGATTTGGATTTGATTTGATTTAGTTTCCACGTTTAAAGCCCAAGTCAAAAATGTTAAGTAGCTTCTAACTCAGGGGTCCTTCAACTTTGGCTACACAGGCCACACCCCAGATGAGTGAAATCAAATCCCTGCAGGTAGGCCCAAGCATTAGCGTGTTTTAAAAGCTCCCCAGGCAAGTCTGCTGTGCAGCCAGGGAAGGAAACCACTGATCTCACTTTTCTGTTCCCCAAATGTATTCACTTTCGTTGTTCTAGCTCTTTCTCTTGGAATCATTTTTTGAAAGTCAGACTTGCCCCCGAATTTGTTTCTGCCATTAGATTTTTGCTCACCTCCGTGAGTGTGCACACATGTGTGAGAGAGGAGGGCTCTGTGTGTGTGTGTTCTAGAAAGCTTTGTGACCTTGTGATCTGTATCAAAAATTAAATCTTTAGGGTACTATGATTTCATGTTTGAGGACTGTCTTACCTGAAGATTTTCGCTAAGCAAGCATAGTGTAAGGTAATGAAATCACCTTACCTTTATGACTTTCTTCCCTGTAGTGGGCATCTGTGTACAGTCTCACTTGACCCTCCCCACGTAAGTGGGAGGCGGCCTACGCTGGTCCTGAATAAATGAGTTTGCTTCTTTGTTATCGGCTGAGGCCCAGAGAAAACTTTCTTTACACAGAATTATGATTATGAAGTTCCAGGGCACTACAGGGAGAGTCTGATTTTCTAATATACGAGACATAAAAAAGATTTCATCTTATGGGAATTATATCTAAATAGAGACATGACACCTTTACCGTGTGCCAGGGATGGGGAGACGTCAGCGGGGAAGGTTAGGTCGACAAGTTCGGGATGCTCTCTCCTGCCTTTGCTCAGTAACAGCTTTGGCTTGGCCACGGGACAGTGATCTCGCTCCTTGGGAAGCCCCTCCGGTGTCTGCCCTTGCTCCCCGGGTTCTCCGTCCCTCACCATTCCACACAGCCTGTTGAGTTGTAAAAATACCTCATGCTGCCTTTAAAGACTGTTCCACCACGAATGATAAAGAAAAAAAGAATTCCCATCCCGGTGGAGTCTGGCAGACACAGGTGGTGGGATGCGAGGGAATGGTGGGTGGTTCTGAGTTCCTCTTAAAGCTAACTTTTTTAAAAAATGTTTTCTCTGTGCCAGGCACTAGTTTAATTTTCTCCGTGTATTAATTTAGATAATTTTTTATTTTCCCTATGAGGTAGATAATATTATTAACCCCATTTAAGGTGAAGAAGCTGATGCACTGAGCATGGACAAGGTGGTGTCCAGATTTGAACCCAGGCAGCCTGGCTCCAGAGCCTGCTCTTCCTGTCTGAGCTGCCTTCCAGTTGAGAGTAGATGAGGAGGGGGGATTGAGGAGAATTCATTGGGCTTGGGACACGGTATAACTGGTGGCACTTCATTGAAATAGGGGCCCTGAGAGGGAGAGCGTTGAGGGCAAGGTGGTGAGTTTCATTTTGGCCAGGTCAGATCGGTGGTCCCATGGGCCCTCCAGGGGGCCCCTGTCTGTCCACCCATCTAGAGGTCCAGAGAAAGGTCTGAGCTTGATACTCACATTTGAGAATCATCAATATTGAGAATCTTCCCCACACAAGTCTGTGTGGTCCACTCCACTCCTGTGAGATGTGCCTCCTGGCTCCTCAGTTGCACTGGGAGCTCCCTACGGAAAAAGCTGCATTTTCTGACTCATTTGCATGTGTAATCTAGAAGAGAGAATTGACACTTCCAGTTCTAAACGAGAGAGAATGGACGCGTTTCCCCCTACCCCTCTCCCTAGCATAGCTAAAAACTCTGGACATTCGAGTATAAAACAAACATGTTATCTAGGAAAACTGAAAGGTCTCCGGAGAGAAGGTGGACTAGCTAGGGACCCTAGGACTCGAGAAGCAATATGCCGGCGAGCTCCCCGGGTTTTTGTTTTACCTCCTATATACCCTGGACTGGGAGCTGGAAAAGCCCCCGACACAGAAACACCAACAGGCAAGACAAGAGAAGCTTTCTCTCTCTCCCCAGAGGACCAGGAAATGGGCAGCCTAGCAGAACAGAAACCTTTTTGTCAGTAAATCCTCTCCTCCAGAAAAATACCAGGGGGTAGAAATTGCGGGCCCCCCAACTGCAGTCAGCAAAGCCCAGGCCTCTACCCTTGCCTGGGAATAAAGAAGCACCCCTCCCAGTCCCGCCAGGGTGGTGTCTAAGGGCCCAAAGGGAAGCCAGGACTCGCTGCCCCCACCCTGGGGGAGGGAGGTGCTCCTTCCAGCTCCTTAGTGTCCGGGGAGGCTGAGGGAGGAGCCTGGGTTTCCACCCCCTCTTGGTGGTTCCAAGGTGACTGTCACAGGCTCTACCAGGCCCTGTGAAGGAGGCCAAGTGGGGCCTGGACTTCCACTCCCACCAGCAGCAAAACATTGGTGCCTTCCCCTACTGGTCCATTTGTAGGAGGAACCTGCAAAAAGAGAAAATTTTAACTAGATCCAGGGTCTGATAACACAGTACCCAAAATGCCCAGGATACAATGGAAGATCACCCATCACCCCTAAAATAGAGAGGTACTGTAGTGCACATATTCAACTTGTTGACAAACACGGGATGAGGGAAGAAAGCCTAAAACTGAGCCAATAATCTTTTTGCATTGAGAGGATCATTAATTTGTACTGTTACCAAAAATTCAATTTAAAGGACAATTAGGAAAGCAACGTAATTAAGTTGGTATTTTAAGAGAGAGAGAGAAAATAAATTTAAAATGGATAATATAAAACTCGATCCAATTAGTAAAACAATTAGCTTTGTAAAATAATAATTTGACTGTCTGGGACCCAGTTATTTAATAGTTTTACCTAAATCAGTGGTTGTGTGCGATTAGAATCCCTTGGGGAGCTTTTAAAAAGTACAGATGCCCAGCCTGACCCCAGACCAAATAAGTCAGAGCATCCCCAGTCATTCTGATACGCGGCCAGAGTTGACAGCCACTGGCCTAAAGAAACCAGAGGTGAGCCCGGCCGGGCGTGGCTCAGCAGTTGAGCTTCGACCTAGGATCCAAGCGATCAGGGTTCGATTCCCGGTCAGGGCACATGCCCGGGGTGCGGGCTCGATCCCCAGTCGGGTGTGCAGGAGGCAGCCGATCAGTGATTCTCTCATCATTGATGTTTCTCTCTCTCTCTCCCCCTCTCCTTTCCTCTCTCTGAAATCAATAAAGATATATTAATAAAAATTAAAAAAAAGAAAGAAACCGGAGGTGATAAATAGAATATAAGTGGGAGGATGTTCCTATCTTCTGTCGTCCGCGTAGACAGGGAGAAGCTTGCGCACTGAATCCTGCGAGCTCTCTGAAGGAGCACCCTCTTGGGCCATTTGTCTCGCTTCACGCACCCTTGTGATGAGCCTGGTGATCTGCTCCCCAAGCCCCACACAGTAAATCTGAAGTTGTAATTAAAAGGGAGCCGGTCTCTTGCGGGCAGGCATATTGATAGTTGCAATATGTGAAAACAGCAAGTACAGGAAGACTCAGAGGAGACTTAGCTCAATTCCACTAGATGGGTTGGCATTAAAACCCCTCGAAGTGATTTCTTGAGCTATTTCCTCAGAGCCGTATTTCTGGAATTAAAAGCTTTTCGTGAAACCACTGAATTCCAAGTTCCACGAAGGCAAACCCGGGACATCAAACCGCCAGCTGTTCTAGGAGAGGGGCCTCCAATAGGCCTGGCTCCATTTTTGTTTGTTTTTTTGCAGAAAGAAAATAATTAGCCATTTGGGCTGATACCCATGAACTGGTGGGTTCTAACCACCTTTCTTGTAAGGAATTTGACAAATTTAATCTAAAAATGGAAAAGCCGTACATCAGGCCATACATCAGGTCCTTGCAACAAATGGCAAAAACGAGTCGAGCATTTGAATTAATAGAGGAAGCTACCGCAGGCCCAGCTCCCTGCGAGACTCCAAAGCTGTTCGTATTTAATTTTGTAAAGTGCAACATTCATTTGCAATGAGAACATTATCTGGGCCATAAATTTTCTTCTTGAAGTGCCTTAATCCCTGTCGGGATGTGGAGTATTTGGAAGAAAATGGGAGTTCAGCGTGGAGATGTTATGTGTTCAGCACGGTCGGATGGATCCGTATTGGAAACTTATTGAAGAGTTTTACGGTGTTATTTTCATTAAGCCGTTAAAATCAAGAGTTGAAAGCCCTTGTCAATCAAAGATGTAAACTTAGCCCTTTAGTCAGTTGATTATGGTTATTTTCATTGACCTGAATAATACTGATCGATCATACTAGGCTCCTAACCAGGTGCTTGTGGATAAAGTCAATTATCTTGGCTTTCAGACAACTTTTTTGTGACTGCTCACGGCCCGTATTTTGTATAATGGGTTTTATTTCCCCGTTAGAATGTCACATGGTTCACACGTATGGTTTGGGAGCACAGCCCACTTCCCAAGTCGGGTGCCAACTGTTTTAGGGTCATGCTGCAGAAGCACCACACTCCTCCTTCCAAATGTTTATTCCAGTGATTTTACTGTGTAACAAACCACCCGGACTTAGCGGAGTGAAACAGCCACCATTTCATTATGTTCACGGGTTCCACGGGTCAGGGAATTCGGAAAGGGCACGGTGGGACCGGCCGGCCGTTGTGCCGACCATCTAGGGTTCTGGGCGGGAAGACAAAGGCTGGGGCTCCCCGACGGCGGAGGGTGGGAATCATTGGAACCCTCAGCGCTCCCTCGCCTGGCTCTAGGGCCGGGGGCCCCCCCAGCCCGCTGACCGAGCGTCACCACCCACCTCTCCGAGCCACTGGGGCTCCTCGCGGCATGGCGACCTCAGGACAGCCCCGAGGCCTCTTGCACAGTGGCCCAGGACACAAGCACTGCGTTGCTTCCGAGCGATGGTGGTTTGTAAAGGGACGAACTCTCAGTCACCCCAAACTGTGCATTAACTTCCACGGCAAAGCTGCCCAGCTGAGATTTCTGATTTACAGCGAGCTGGCCCAGGAGGGAGAGGGAACGAAGGAGAAACGAGGAGGGAGAGAGGAGAGGGGAGATTAGGAGACGCAGCTGAACACAGACAACGGGAGAGAGAAAGCCAGGGCGCCTGTCTTCCCAGTTTCTGGATGGAAAGATGGAATGAGCGGAATGTTCTCTGTCGTCACGCAGCCAGATTCATTTGTTGATTGAAATCAAAAGCCCATAACCCGACCGGGCGTGGCTCAGCGGTTGAGCGTCCACCTAGGATCCAGGCGATCAGGGTTCAATTCCCAGTCAGGGCACACGCCCGGGTTGTGGGCTGCAGCAGATCAATGACTCTCCCATTGATGTTTCTATCTCTCTCTCCCTCTCCTTTCCTCTCTCTGAAATCAATAAAGATATTTAAAAAAAAAAAAAAAGAAAAATCAAAAGCCCATAAATGTTACAGCCCTGCCATCAAACCAAAGAACCAAAGTAGTAAACCCCGAAGGCCAAGTGTGTGTGTATATATATATGAAAGTACAGAAAGTACCTGAAGAAGTTAAGGGGCCACTACAGTTTCCGAAAGCCCTTTGCGCGTCAGGCACACCTTGGGTTAGAGGAAGAAAACCCGAGGAACCGAAGGCCCTTGAGGACGGTTGTGGAGACCCCCGTGCAGAGGAGAGGAGAGCCTCCCCCTCAAGAAGGCGGTGGAGAGGCCGCGACCGCGAATGCGTGGGGAGGACAGGCGGGAGGCGCCGTGAGGAGGGCACTCGCTCTCTTCCCTGGTTAGTCCTTGGGGATTTCAAAGCCCTGGGTCATCATTTAAAGTCACGAGAGCCCAGGGCTCATGGCCTGTGGCATTAGCGGAGGCTTTTGTCCTCAGATGTCAGTCTTGCGATGCACGCCTTCCCTGGAAACCGGCAGCTCCCTGAAATTGTAGTTTGGGACCCTGGGATTTATGGCTGGTGTTCGGCGGCCCCCCAGTTTTCACTGACAGAGCTGCGTGCAGGCCGAGGGGCGCAGACGGAAATAAAGCGGAATGTAAAGCCAAAATTACAGCCAGCAAAACGGCACGTCGTTCCCACAGGCTGCGGGGAGCAGTGACCCCACCCCCGGCCTTCTGCGGCCTTAAAACCCAGGCACGGTCCTGCGACTGCGGACATAGGCTCGATACGGGTTCTTGTCCTACAAGAGACTGAATCTGCTCTGACGGCTATGGGTTTATAACCTCAACATAATTTTTTTTTAATTACTAAAAACTGGAAATTGGATACCAAGGATTATCTGACCATTAGGAGAAATCAAGTGCAGTTACGCTCTATCAGAAGAATCTTACCGTAAGAGAACTGTTTAGGCAACTAAAGTTCAAGTTCCACACCACCTATTTCGAGCAGTTTTGAATAAACCTATTTTATTATTATCAGAATCTAAACGGTTCCTTTGAGATCACCGTTATAACCTTTGGCTGGTCTGTCACCGTCAAAGATTAACTTTTTTTTTTTTTTTGGGTAAAATTCTCATAATCCTAAAGGCACAACCCATGAAAGCTGCGTCCTTCGTGAGTTTGTTCTCACTACCGTGGACACCTGGGTTTCTGGGTCTAGGTGAGGAACTAATCTTTTCAGCTCTCAAGAGCTCAGTAGGCCAATTTGACTTATAAGTATAGAAATAAGACTTTAGAAAGAACAATCAGAGGGAAGTCTCCGGCATGATGGGAATGTTCTGTATCTTGATTTGGGCGTCAAAAATCATCCACCTATACTTAAAATCTTAAGTGAACTTTATTGTATGTAAGTTACACCTTGATTTTTAAACTCCTGTTTGACAGGTTAAGTTATATAGAGTATGTTGGTGGGAGTAGTGTTATTTATAACTTTTAATTTCCAGTTAGCTCTTTGTTGCCCCCTGTTTGTAAACGCAGTAAGAGGCAGAAGGTTGTCTATTAACATGGTTAGTCTCTAGCATTTCAAATTTGTATTGATCCGGCCACAGTGTCTGTGCTCAGTCATGATACTGGTCTTGGTCCTGTGTTGCTTTTATTTTATTTTTTTTTTTAATATCTCTTTATTGATTTCAGAGAGGAAGGGAGAGGGAGAGACAGAGATAGAAACATCAGTGATGAGAGAGTCATTGATCAAACCCGCAACCCGGGCATGTGCCCTGACCGGGAATCGAACCCCGATCGCCTGGATCCTAGGTCGACGCTCAGCGGCTGAGCCACGCCCGGCCGGGCAGTCCTGTGTTGCTTTTATAGCGTGGAGGAGTCTCCGCTCTCCTTTGTCCACAGTGCTTTGCTGCCAGAGATGACCAGGGGGGTAGGAAAAAATTAAAACCAATGTAAAAGTGATGATCTAATAACAAATACGTTTGAGCATTTACCAGCTTGCTATGGAGAGGAGTGTTGTTTTATATGCCACGGGGAATCAAACTGAAAACAAGACCAAAACAGTGAAAGCCATCAAGCCCGACTGCAAGGAGATACTCTAGCTGGACAAGCCCAGGTATCACGTAAATGTGATTCTTAACAAGCTGAGTGAGACAGATGCATTTCTGATTAGCGAGCCATCCTTCTGCTCGTGGGATACACCCCCTCGGCCGTGGCGTATAATCCTGCTGAGTTCAGTTTGTGAATTGTTTTTTTGCATCTGTACTGTGAGCTTGGCCTGTGTGTGTGTGTAAAGGAAACATTCATCAAGTTCTGTTGCCAGGATTAAATAAACTGAGTTTCCATAGTTTTCTGTTCTAGAGCCTGTTCAGCAGCCTAGGAATTACATGGGCTTTGAAAGTCTTCCCGTAACATCATCGGTGCCCGGTCACATTTAGGAGAGTGCACTTCTGACAACGGACTTTTTTTTCCTAGTTACAAATTGATCGTGATTATGTTATCTTTCCTTGAACCAGTTTTCGTAATTTGCATTTTTATATAAAATCATGCACGTCACAACCTTTTTAATTTATTGATATATTACAAATGTTGTTCTTTTATATCTAAAGTCCACAGCACACCTTTTCTTCAACCCCTTTTTCATTCTTAACTTCAGATATTTGTGTGTTTTGTCTGTTTTGGGTTTCGTTTATTTTTCATTAGACCGTGCCAAGGGCTTGGTGCTTTTATTGGTCTTTTTAAAGAATTAGCTTTGGGATGTATCCTATATGTTGTTTTTCTCATTCATCAACTTCTGCTTTTATCTTAACTGATCTTTATTTTGATAGATTTATTTTGTTCTTTCTCTAGCTTTTTTTTTACATTTAATTGACTTCCTTCTTAGTAATAAAAGCATTTAAGGCTGTGTTTCCTTTTGCATGTGGCTTTGGCTGCGTCCATGAATTTTGACGGGTAATTCTCGTTAACTTCTTGGTTATCTATAATTGCAACTATAATCTCTTCAAGGATTGCTTAAAGAGTTGCTTTTTAAAAAAAAAAAAAAACTTCTTAATTATAAGGTTATTTTGTTGTTGTTAATCTTTTTACAATTTCCTGGCCTGATTGCGCTGCGGTGATAGAATGGGCCCAGCACACAGCCGACTTTCTGTAATCAGGAGAGAGTGTCAGCTTGTGGCCTACTACGTAATAAATATGTGTACAAGTCCCATATAAATGCTAATCAAATCTGTCGATTGTGCCGCCTCTCTCCACACTCGTTTGCTTTTCGTGAGCTTGAACTGCCCGAGCCTGGCCACCCACTACCACCACGATTCAGCCCGTTTCTTCTTGCATCAGAACAGGTTTTGCTTTATTGGTTTCAATACCCTGTCATTCAATTCATGAAGGCTGGTGGTTTTCTTTTTCTTAAGTTATACTTTTTGCCAAAATAAAACAAAAAATAGCGTTGTGTTTTTTGCCTTGGGTTTTACTGTCCATTATTACTGTTCCCCCCCGACTTACTTTCTGATACGCCTAGGCCCGTCCTTTCATTTTTTATCTTCCTTGTCTTTCTGTTTTAGATGCATCTTCTATAAACAGCATAGTTAAAATTCGTTTTTTACCGAATCTGTGAACCTTCTTTACCCAGTAAAGACGTGGTATCCCATTCTCATTTTCCGATAGAAACTGACGTGGTGTTTGTTTGTTTGTTTGTTTTCTTACATTGAATAATGTTATTTAAATGCTTTTTAAGTAATTCCATACTATTTCCTTCTTCTTTTCTGGTTACTATGTTGGTCAAGTTTTACTGATTCTCTTTTTACTAACTGTTAGAAAGTTATACATTCTTTCTCATTCTAATAATGGTTACTGTTAAACGTTTAAACTGATCTCTCTCAATCCCAAGAATAAAATAGATTCACTTACACCCTCCTATGAAGAATGACAAAATTAGTATGTTTCCTTCCCAGGCCTTCCTACGTTTTCAGACAGGAGAAACAACTGATGGTTGTTGTTTTTTTAAGTATATAAACCTGAATGTTCTTTTCCTGTGTAAATAACTTATTTTTATGCCTCCATACTTGAAGATGGCTTTCCCTTCATTCCAGAAACGCGAAGCTTCCTCCGGGCTGCGTCTCCCTGCGATGCCCTGCTCATCAAGCTGGGCTGGGGCCTGTGACCCCTTTCTCGCTAAAGACCCAAATCTCTGACGTGGAGGAATTTCGCCCCACTGCTCTCTGACCTTCTGCAGTGCCTGTCCCGTCGCTTACCGCTTCCGTTGTGTTTTCAACTCACCGTGTGTATGTTTCAGAATCGGTTCACTGTCTAACGCGGGCCTGTCTCGCACCCACCTCCTGCCTGAGGACGCAGAGTCGCGCTGTTTCCCTTCGCGTGTGCTCTGCTTTCTTGCCCTTACCCCGCTGCAGGGCGGGGCATCTGCTCGACGCTTTCTTGCCCTTTCTCTGCCGCAGAGCAGGGCATCCGCTCGATGCTTTTTTGCCCTTACCCCCTGCAGAGCGGGGCATCTCCTCGACGCTTTCTTGCCCTTACCCCGCTGCAGAGCGGGGCATCTCCTCGACGCTTTCTTGCCCTTACCCCCTGCAGGGCGGGGCATCTCCTCGACGCTTTCTTGCCCTTACCCCGCTGCAGAGCGGGGCATCTCCTCGACGCTTTCTTGCCCTTACCCCCTGCAGAGCAGGGCATCTCCTCGACGCTTTCTTGCCCTTACCCCGCTGCAGAGCGGGGCATCTCCTCGACGCTTTCTTGCCCTTACCCCCTGCAGGGCGGGGCATCTCCTCGACGCTTTCTTGCCCTTACCCCCTGCAGGATGGGGCATCTCCTCGACGCTTTCTTGCCCTTACCCCGCTGCAGAGCGGGGCATCTCCTCGACGCTTTCTTGCCCTTACCCCCTGCAGGGCGGGGCATCTCCTCGACGCTTTCTTGCCCTTACCCCCTGCAGGATGGGGCATCTCCTCGACGCTTTCTTGCCCTTACCCCCTGCAGGATGGGGCATCTCCTCGACGCTTTCTTGCCCTTACCCCCTGCAGGGCGGGGCATCTCCTTGACGCTTTCTTGCCCTTACCCCCTGCAGGATGGGGCATCTCCTCGACGCTTTCTTGCCCTTACCCCCTGCAGGGCGGGGCATCTCCTCGACGCTTTCTTGCCCTTACCCCCTGCAGGATGGGGCATCTCCTCGACGCTTTCTTGCCCTTACCCCCTGCAGGGCGGGGCATCTGCTCTGCGCCCCGGGGGAGCCTGTTCCTTCCGCGCTGGTCGCATTGTGTTCGCTGACTGGTCCTCCTTGTGGAGGGGGCTCTGAGAGGTGAGATGAGTTATAATCAGAGACTCTTAGGCCTGGAAATATCACAGCGAGGGGATCCCGCAGACGATGAGAGATAAGGCACCTAATGGGGAGGAGCCCCGGTGAGCAGTCTCCCTTCTGTTCAGAGAAACCTACTTGGCTCGCGGCTGCCCAGAGACAGCCGAGGGAGCGGCCCTTCCCCAACGGAGGCCTGTCCGCACCGTACCTCCCCGCCCCGGGGTCAGCTATCAAGTTTTCCGGGATTGCTGTCAGAGCTTTTCTTTTTTTTTTTTTTAAATCTTCACCCAAGGACATTTTTTCGTTGATTTTTAGAGAGCGTGGAAGGGAGGGAGGGGCGGACAGAGAGAGAGAGAAACATCTACGTGAGAGAGACACACCGGTTGGTCGCCTCCCGCGCCGGCCCGACCAGGGCGCGGAGACCCCGCAACCCAGGTGTGTGCCCTTGCTCGGGAATCGAACCCCCGGCCCTCTGGTCCGCGGGCTGAGGCTCTGATCCCTGAGCAACACCGGCCGGGGCTCTCGCACCTTCTCTCAGATCAGAGCGTAGAGACCCGCGAAGGCAGAGGGGGTGTGCGTAGTTACGTCTTACACCCTGAGTTGCTCCCGTTCGATCGTCACCACAATTTTATAAGGTCGGCCGGGCATCTAGTGTGATCTTTATTTTGCAGAAAAGGAGAGAGAGAGAGATGCCCCAGGACGCGGAATCACTCACTCAGGATCGCCTGGCGGAGTTGGGATTAACACCCAGGCCCTCTCTTGCCCCCCTGCCCCTCCCCACCCCACCCCCGACCTGCCCCCAGAGCGAAAGGCGACGTTCTGGATGCTGTCCTCCCCGCCTTGGCGACGGCGGGTAATCTTTATTTGTGGGGCAGAAGATACTAGGTGCTGTTTTCCTCTCTGCCGGGACTCCGGTTCCCCCACGGGCCAGAGCACACGCGTGAGGAGTTCCCGTGGACGGCCGTGTAAAGGCACCCGACAGCCTGCTGCGGGGAGGGGCCGGGGGAGAGAAGCCCCCCCTTGAGGCGGGAAGGTGGCTGAGAAAAGAGTCAGCGGCTGCTCCCCCTGGCCCAGGCGGCCCCTCGGAAGGGGCGCCCGATCGGGTGGTTTCAGCAGCGTTCCCCGCTGACTCTGACCTTGAACCCCTGCAGCCGATGCTCCCGGGACACGCCGGCAGGGTGGCTGCCGTGAGAAGCCTCATTTTATTAAACTTTAATCAAGCTCTCCGGTGACGTGCTGCATAAATTCAGTTTCGGATTTTGAATACGAAATAATCAGATGAGAGTGAAGCGCCGCTGACATAAAATGTTCTTTAAAATGAAAATGATACTTTTAATTTAATCACCTGAAACTCAGCTGGGGGAGACACATCTAAGTGGCAGAAAGATTGATGTGTTTTCTTGCCAAGACCTCCGAACGCCCACCATCTACGTGGGTTTGCGAACTGACTTCTAATTCCTTGAATGTTTTCTCTCCATTAAGCATGGACCCTGACATCCTTTAAAGTCAGTCTAAAAACTCACCTCCTGTGGAAATGTATCCGCTTGGTGCTGAGGAAGACTTACGTATACAGCTTACGTTCCTTTGCACGTGATCCTTGGAAACGCCGGCTGTGGTCAGGAGCGTGGGTCCGGGCTCGTCTGCAGGCCTGAGGTCCGGTTCCGAGGTCTGCAATCAGCTCACCTCCCTGAGCCTGAGGTTCCTTACCTGTGAGGTGTGGGCATGGAGCTCAGTGGCCCCCCACATGTATGAACTGTTAAAGTCTGATATTCGTCTCTTCCACTGGGTCATGACTCCCCCCGGAACAGGGGTTGTGCCGTCAGCCTCTTAAGGGGGACGTTCACCCCCACCCCAGGCTGCCTGGCGCTCTGCCCTGGCCCCCAGGGGGTACCCTGCCAGGGCCGACTGCCGGGCGGATCTGACAGCACCGGAGGCGGCCAGGAGGTGGCACTTTGGTGTTTTCTGCAATTGGAGACGAAACTACGGAATGAGAAATCGCTCGGGTTTTTGCTTTACTGACCAAAATGAGTATCTAGGGATCACAACAATCAAGGAGCTGTGTTTTTTATATTTACATGTAATAAGTAAGATTGGCTGTTGGTCGTGGTGACAGGGCGCAGGTTCATGGGTCTTAACACATGCATGGATGTGTGCAGCCACCACCACAGTGAGGATACAGAGTCGTCCACCGCCCCCAGAACTCCCTCGTATCTGACTCCGCCTGATCCCAAACCCTGACCACCACCGATCTGTTTTCCACCCCTAGCGTTCTGTCTTGTGGAGACCGTCACTTAAATGGAGTCATGCGGTAGGCCACCTTCTGAGACGGACTGCTTCACTCAGCGTAATGTCTTTGAAATATACCCACGTTATTGAGATCAGTAATCTGTATCATTAATTGATTCCTTTTTATTGCTGAGTAGCATTCCAGTGTACAGATGTATCAGTGGACGTTGTAAAGATGTATCAGTGGACGTTGTAAAGATGTATCAGTGGACGTTGTAAAGATGTGTCAGTGGACGTTGTAAAGATGTATCAGTGGACGTTAAAGACGTTTCTCCATTCACCTGTTGATGGATATTTCTGTATCCAGTTTTTGGAGGTTATGAATAGCGCTGCTATTAACATTCATGTATCGTAAGGTTTTGTGGGAACATAAGGTTTTATTTCTTGAGGGTCGATGCCTAGGAGTGAGATGGCGGGGTCGTGTGGTAATTCCGTGTTTAACTTTTTGAGTAACGGCCAAACTGGTTTCCCGGTGGCTGTGCCGCTTTCCATTCCCAGCAACAGTGTCTGCGAGCTGTAGCGGTTCTGCACCCTCGCCAGCGTTTGGTATTGTCACTTTCTTGTGGTTGCTGTTTCATTTTGTTTGTTGCCACTTGGGCCATTTCTGATAGGCCGTGATCGTATCTCAGTGTAGTTAGAGTTTGCGTTTCCCTAACGGCTGGCGTGGCGTTAGCCGCGGTGTTTTTTGTAGATGTCGTTGATCAGACTGAGTCTTCTTCCGGGGCTGGTTTGCCGAGAGCTTTTTTACCGTGAATGGGTGTTGACTGGTTGAGGGCCTTTCCCGCATCGCTTGATATGATCACGTGACTTTCTTTTTTATTCCCTTGCTCTGATGGATTCCACTGATTGATTTTTGAGTACTGAACTAGCTTTGCATTTCTTAGATAATGCCACTTGGTCATGGGTTGTTGTTTCCATGTATTGTGGGATTCGACTTGCTATTATTTGACTGGCCGTTCTTACATCTGTGCTCAGGGAGGATATTGGAGATTGGTTTGTGGTTTTCTTTGCTTGTTATTGCCTTTGTCTGTTTTTGGTAGCAGGATAATGCAGTCCTCATCGATCAATTACAAAGCATTCCCTTCCCTTCTGTTTTTAAAAGATAGGGAGAATTGGTGTTATTTCTTCGCTCAGTGTTTGGCCGACCTGGCTGGGTGGCTCGGTTGGTTGGAGCGTCTTCCCGAACTCCAGGAAGGCTGCGGGCTTGATTCCTGGTCTAGGCTCGATCCCCAGTCAGGGTGCGTACCAGAGGCAACCAATCGATGTTTCTCTCACATCGGTGTTTCTCTCTTTCTTTAAAAATCAATAGAATAAATAAATATTGAAAATATAAATGTTTGCTCGAATTCACCAGTGAAATCATCTGAGCCTGGAGTTTTCATTTTCTAAAGATTTTTAACTACACATTTCATTTCTTTAATAGATATAGGTATTCAGGTTATCTATTTCTTTTCGGGCAAGTCTTGGTAGTTTGTGGCTTTTAGGGAATTATTTGGTTTTGTCTAAGTTGTTGAATTTATGTGCAAAGAGTTTTTGAAAATATTCCCTTATTATTATTTTATGTTTGTGTGGTCTGTAGTGATGTCCCCTCTTCCGTTTGTCATATGGTTAGATCTTCTCTCTATATCCTTTCAGACTAGGGGTTTAGCAATTTTATTGATCGTTTGAAAGAATCAGCTCTTTGTTTCATTGATTTTTTTTTTCCTATTGTTTTTCTGTTTTCAGTTATATTAATTTTTATTTCATATTATTTCCTTCCATCTTGCTTGTTCCATGAAACATGATAAAAATTAAAGTCATCCGGGATCCTGAGGAAAAAATTGTATGGTTAAATTACAAGGTCTGTTTTTTAATGTATTCCTTTGAGAACCAACCTAATCATTTTCCATATTTGTCTCTTGGCAGTTGACTGGCCTGAGCGTCTCCAACGGAAAGGACCAGCTTGTGGTGTTCCACACAAAGGACAACAAAGACCTCATCGTCTGCCTCTTCAGCAAGCAGCCGACCCACGAGAACCGAATCGGGGAACTCGTTGGAGTCCTGGTGAATCATTTCAAGAGGTAAAGTTTGATTTTTGTAACTAAGACAAGTTTTAAACACACGAACTCTTTCGTCGTAATTCTCGCTGAACTCGTTTTGTGCCAATTTTCGTGCGTGGAGTTATTTTCCTTCGTAAGGGCAACTGAAATCGTCGGTTTCACAGAAGGCAAAATTAGCACCCAGGCTTAGGAATGATCCCCTGCTGTCCCAGCCTCCGGCTGAACCAGCAGGGACAGTTCCCTAACGGTGAATCCTTCACTACCCCTCGAAATGTATTTGCATCGAAAAGACAGAAAAATTACTTTTTGTCACAGCTTCTCGTTTACCCCAAGTATGGTCCTTGAGTGTGCGTAGAGGGACATGCAGGTCCGAGAGGCGGCCACCTCTGCGTGTGATGGAGCGCGGCCCATTCTGAGAGTGTCACAGTAAGCGTGCAAGCTCCCTGGGGGGTGCTGTGAGCAAGGACATGGGAAATATAAACAGGGAGCAGATCCTGAGGGCGATGGGACCAGGGAGTGGGTAATTTCAAGCAGGGGAGTGATGTTGTCTGGTTATTTACCGGAGTTGTAGAGGTGTTGTTCTTCCCACAGGAGGTCACGGGGTATTTAGGGTGGGGTGTTTCTCCGACTCCAAAGTCAGGCGTTCTTCCCCCGATGGCAGACGGTCTCTGCCTCCCGTCACCCTGAAGCGGGGAGGCCACTCCTCAGGACTCGGTGACCGAGAGATGAGCCCAGCGTCCGGTTCCTTTTCTTCCTAAAACACGTTTCCTAGGTTGCCGGGAGTAACCGAGTATGGCGTATACTTTTAGAAGCGGGCCGCACAGACCGTTTATTTTACGTATTAAGCCTTGTCATCTAGATCAAAATAGATCTTTAAATATCTTATATAGTTAAATGCTTTTAACTGCTATAAATGAAATAACATTTAATGATTATCTGGTGGAAAATATAAGAACCTAAATAAGGAAATACCAAAAAATAACGATACACATATGCGCCTTTGAAAGACTCTCTTTCATCTGCCAAAAAGCTAAAGCTAAGAGGGATCCTGAAGGGTTTAGGATGGAGGAGGGACATGGAGAAGGCCTCTCGACAATAAAATTTATAACTCAAATAAGCAGGCTCAGTTTTCCTCCTAATATTTAGTTAGGCGAAATATGGGCAGTTAAAGGGATTTTCCTTTGGATGCCTGTACTAATAAGTAGTTTTGCCTGGGAAACGGGAGTATTTTTTCTCAATCTAGCTCTCGTTTAGCAAATTCCAGCCCCTTACATGCCTCTACATGTTACACGGGAACCTGGTGCTTGAGTCTGCCGTCGCTTCCCTTCCCCAGCACACGCGTTCTCAGATGCGTTTCTAGTTGTGTTCCCTCGAATCTTGAACACAGGGTGGGGCAAAAGCAGGTCTGCCATCGTTCATCTGGAAAATAATACAATAGTAAGTAATAATGCGAGAATGAACTCTGCGTTTCACGTACTCGCAACTGGAAACCTCCTTTTGCCCCACCCTGTATATGTCAGATTTTCTAGTGTCTTTAAAATTTATAAATGGAAGAAAGAGGAGAATCTAGCTGTTGAATTGTGAGGTGTGTGTTTTTTGTAATTTGTTCTTGATATCCCTCCCTTGAATTAAGAGGTCAAGGACCAATAAGAGATAAAACCCCTCCTTCCTACCCTCCGAAAATTCAGGCTTGGTATTTTGACTTAAGAGTCATTGTCATCGACGTGCTGTTGACTTCTCGCGGAAAGGGTCGTTTGATTTTTTTTTTCTAGCTATTTTCCTTTATTGTCGAGTCTCCTATCGTCGGTGTGACTCTGAGAAGCGGATTGTGCTTTACAAGCATAGCAAGGCGGCACAGAGTCATATCTCTCCGTGGGTTAATCATGGTGAGAGGGATTTAAGCCCAGATCAGTCCTTTATCTTCCAGATGATTTCCTTTAATGTACATTCTAAGAAGTTCTCTAGTTAGAAATTGGGAGGAAAGGGCTCAGAGTAACAAAACATACTGTTGATAGAATGGATGTGAACAGGAGTCATCGTCTTGAAAAATTATAAAGAAAAAGTAGGACATTCAGTCTATGAGCAAACTTCCTGCCGAGTTTCAGAGAGAAGAGAGAGACATAAAAATTGTTGAAAGCGAGTATGAATCTCATTATATGAGGGCCAGCACAACACTACATCCAAAACGGGTAAGGATAATGTAAGAGAAGAAAATTAGAGCCCAGTCTCATGTCAGTGCGGAGATTTTTTTTTTTTAATCCTAAGTAAAATGCCTCAAAATGGGATCCAAGAGTTTTTTAAAATAATAATGCGTCGTGACCAATGAGGCTGTGCCCTGAGAAAGAAGGATGGTTATCCATTAGAAAGGTCTATTCGTATATAATAGTCCTTGGAAGAAGACAGAAATACTATCCGATAAAATTTAATACTTATTCCTAATAAGTAAACACATTTAGGATATGTTAATGAAGTTAAACAGGTTTCTTTACTGCAGTACTTCTCAGAGCCTTTAATAGGTCTTTGTTCATTTTAAATATAACCATAAGGGTATGTTACGTGTATGTATATATATGCACACACAACGCACACACGTGACTGTGTATATTATAGACTATTTCTGGGAAAATACGCAAGAAATGGGTAACAGTGTTTGTCTCTGGAGAGGGACTGGGGAGATGTGGTACTTGAAGGAAGAGGTAGGAGGGAGATTCATTTATTTTTCACTGTCAATGTTTTGCAGTAAATAGATGTGACTTATCTAAATTTTTTTTTTTTTTCATTTTAACAATAAACAAATGGCAGCTAGTGTTCAGGCACGTTGTAGATGGCTTTAAAGTCATGGTTATTTTGCTTTCCTGTTTGGAAAAGTAGTAAAGAACAAAAGCGCTTTCTAAGTGGCGGACCCGCTGCATGGCGTTTGAATACCTTGGATTAAAGCCAAGCAGAGCCTCTCGGAACAGCACGGTTCCCTGCGGTCCCGCGGCATGCGGCGCGCCAGCCTCAGTGGCCCCTTCCCGGGGTCGCGCCGGCGGTGCCTGGGCCAGCGCGCCTTGCAGAGGCTCCGAAACGCCGGCTTGCGGTTCGTACCCCACCCTCCGCAGCGACTGCCTGCGGGTCCTGAGCTTTTCTGCCCCCTGGCAAACAGGTGGCCTGACGTCGGCTGCCCCAACTCCGGAGCCACCAGAAACCCTGCGATATTCAGCTGTCAAAGGCCCCATCTGCCAGCTGCCCAGGCCTTTCCCTGCCTGGACGCTGGAAACCTCAGCATAACCCCCACCTCGGGCAGAGGAATTTATTTTTCCTGTTCTGTTTCTGTGGATGAAAGCCAGAAGTCAGTGCCATCTGCTGCTTGTTTTTCGTACGCAGTATCCTGAATATCTGCTTAACTAAAGGAGCCCCGTGACTTGGTTAAACTGAACACGTGACCTGTTTCCTCTGCTGTATTTTGCTTATGTGCCTTTAACGCAAACTTAAAACCACGGGTAGACGTCGATCTGTACGCGGGCCGTTGGTTGCAGCCGAGAGAATGCGGGGGTCGGGGGAATGAGGCCTCCCAGCCAGCGGGGGAGGAAGCAGAGGAGGGGGGCCACTTCCCAAAACGGCCTCTGCCCCGGCCCTCCCTGCCCAGCACCGCCTGCCTGCTGCACCGCATGGGCCTCCCGCTCCTCTGTCCCTGGCCCTGAGTGCGAGTTTTCACGGCCCTCGGTCTCTCTTCCCAAACTGCTTTCCTTGAATGCCTGGCTACAAATCATAGGAGCCCAAATTCCAGCTGAAAATACATTGGTAAAATAATGATAGCTGAAAATAATGGAACTAGCCAGCTATAGAGGTTTGGTTAGTTAAGTTATGGTCCGTCTCCTTAATGGGGTCTTTGAACCATTTACGCTTATAATTATTATGTAATTATTGGCTTATGGCGGCAGCAAGTCAACTCCCTCCGCCTTCCAATAGAAGGTACACGTGAAAACACAGGAGGAGGTGCCAGCCTTTCGTAGTGCTGGAAACCACAGGTGTTACTCAACCAGAGTTCCACTGGGAGGACGCCCGTCACCTCTGCTCACATGTCCCCTCACCCGGCCACCCCCCCTGTGTGTCCTGTAGAGAACAGCAGTTCACGCCCCAGCACCCCCGGCCCCCACCCCGCCCGGCTCCAGTCTCCCACGTGGCTCCCGTCTCCATCTGACGCTGCACCTTTCCTTGTTTATTGCTTTATCATTTGTGTTCCAACTAGAATATATGCCCCGCGTTAGCAGGGACTTTTTTCCTGTTGTTCACGGTCGTTTCCATGGCGTTCAGATCAGTGCTTGGCCCTGGGAAGGCCCCCAGGAGACAGTTGTTGAACCCCGAAGCCAGCCGACGGGGCCCACTGGCCGCGGAATACTTCTGGTCCTTCCCCACCGATAACGTGCATCTTGCCCACCGAATACAGCAGCTTAATTCCCCTTCTGCGTGAGCGAAAGGAAGGACCCTCCCGCAGTTTCCTCCCCTTTGCGAATACCTCTTCTTGTGTTGATCCCGGGGTTACAGCTCTAAGCAGTGTAAGACATTTGGGGACAGAAGTGAAGAGGTATTTTAAGATATTAAACCAGCCGCTAAAGGAGCCATGGACTTGAAGAGCCGTGGATATGTTGTATGCTGGGGGGTGGCAGCCTTTCATTTCCTTTTTTTTTTAAAAAAATAAGTAAAGAACTAGAAATAATTCCCGCCTCTCCTTGTCATTAAGCTGGAGATGTAAGGACTTCTGCTCCCATCAGCAGCTCCGTGATCAGTAAAAGACTTCAAAACCACAGCTGGGGCTATGCTCGCGAGCCAGCTCTCCGGGCTGAAAGCCGAGAAATGGATCCTAGCTGCAAACGGGTGGGTCTGAGAAGGAACCCACGCGCCCCTTTTGTGCGAGAATTCCAGCGCCGAATAGACGTCTCCTCGTGAGGTCTACACAGAAAGATAGTAGCAGTGAGGAAGGTGCAGGCTGTGGGCTTAAAAGACAAAGAAAAGCCTATTTCTGAAAAGGGTTGTAACAGAAAAGCCACATTATAGAAACTGTATTCTGCACGAAATTCAAGAAAGCGTGGATTCCACATCAGCAGGTCAGAGATCGTGTGACAGGCTGAGAGGAAGAAGGGGCTGACTGAGGATTAAAAATGTTCAGTTATTTGCACGAAGTAAGAAAAGATATTAAAGAATATAAGTCACCCTTAACGTGTGGAAACGACACAGCCGGTGTCGCAGAAAATAGAACTGATACGGAAAGAGTTTAGGAATGTCTCTCGGCATGCAGAGGAGGGAGGCGATGACAAAGAAGTGGACAGATACAGAGGACAGAAAGTTTACAGTCAAATAATAGATGTAATTGAAACGGAAACGAACTGAGCAAAAGTGAAACTGTGTTTCATTTATTCTCAGAGTACGGCTCTTAAAATTTTAACCTCTCTGAAACTGGCATGTGACTTACGGATGGATTTTTACAGCAATAATGGGCAGCGTCTTATTTTTCTCAGCAGCACCCACAATAAGGGTGCATCTCACAGAAAAGGCGTCTTGTGTTCCATAAAACGTAGTCGCTTAAGACGTACTAGAAGAAAATCTTCTGTGCTGAAAGCACTTTGTCTAAAGGAACCGCGTGCTTGGTTGATAACTTTTTTTTTTTTTTTTTTTTTTACTGTAATGACCTTTTTTACAGAGAGGTTAACAAAATATATATATAAAGTATTTAAGCATGCAGATTTGGGTGGGGTGAGAGTCCCTTACAAAAGAAGAATTAGGATTTCCGTCGTCCGTGTTCTGTCTCACCCTTTGCGACAGCGTGGATGGGGCTGGAGAGTATGATGCTAAGCGAAATAAGCCCGTCAGAAAAAGACAAGTACCGTACGGTTTCCACTTATACGTGGAATCTGATGAACAAAATAAACTGATGAACAAAATAGAAACAGACCCGCAGATACAGAGAACAGACTGACCGCGGTCGGAGGGGACTTTGGGTGTGATGGATATTTTGAGAGTGGTGATGCTCTCACGGGTGTATACACATCTCAGAACTTTCCGAATTGTGTAATACGTGGCGTTTATCAGTAAAGCGCTTAAGAAGCTTGGGAACTGGGACCTGGAGTCTAGGGAAGGACGTCGAGGTGACCCGGGCAGGTGCCCTTGGGGTGGGAGGAAACTGTGTGAACAAAGCCAGAAAGGACATACTTGAGAATTCACGCACCCTGTTCCGAGAACCGTGAGACGCCGTCCAGTGTGGCAACGTCAGAGTGCGTGTGCAGGGGGTGGCGAGAAGGACTAGGAAGGTGTGTCGGTGTGACAGGCCGTCGAGGCACTTGCAGGCTGTGCAATGAGCCTGAGTGTATGCCGAAGCTGGAGGAAGTCCCCAAGGAGAACATGAGCGAAACGAGGGGACCAGAGCGGCAATTCCTGTGTTTAATGGATGGGAAGTCAAAGGGGGGGGACTTGGGGGAAGTAATCTCTTGGAGGAGGGGAGAGGACGAGATGGTCAAATTCCTCAGCGTAAACGGAAATGACCCATAAACGTCCGTTGGACTTGGTGGCCTTTGAAAGTGCCTTTAGTAAAGTGTTGGGGGTGAAAGCCAAATTGCAAAAAAAAACAGAAAAAAAAACAGGAGGAGAAAGATGGAATGGAAGTATGTTCTGATCTTTAAAAGTTGGCTTACTTATTTCTCTTCTGAATTCTGTGGCTTTTAACACTCAAAAGTTTAATTTTGCGTACTGTACAAATTCAAGAAAACCAGCGCCAGGTGTCTGTTTCGTAGGCGAGGACCTGAACGCCCAGTTATAGGTATGTCCTAAGCTAGGCAAGCGAAGGCCGATTCCCAAGCGAGCAGGGCTCCGAAGGTGTTATTCTGCTACCTGGTGACAGCAGTAATTCTGCGACGGGGAAGGAGTGAGCGATCCTAAAAAGACCAGGGTACGGTTTTCAAACCTTGCACACAATCGGATCCTGTTATCCCATCTCCCTTGAGACTCACTACCCATAGGGCCCTTGATTATTGGATGGCAACTTATTGGCCCTCTCATATGGGTTGAAAACAGAGCTTAGGGACAGGACTGCTAACAAAGGGAAATATTTTTTTATGATTTTTTTTTAAACAAGAGAGAGAAGGGAGAGGGAGAGGGAGAGGGAGAAACATCGATCGGCTCTCTCCCGCATGCCCCCTACCAGGAATCGAACCCTAAACCCGGGCATATGGCCTGACCAGGAATCGAACCGGCAACCTTTCGGTGCACCAGACGACACCCAGCCAACTGAGCCACGCCAGCCTTATTCTGCTACTTTGTTATATACAGTTCCCATATTCTGCTACTACTGTAGCCATATTCTGCTACTTTGTTATATAAAGTTTCTGCCAACCATTTCGTATGTTTTATAAACCTGAGCATTCTTTTAGCTAACTCTAGGGTCTCTTTGAAACTTGTTTTTGAATCTTAAAGGTTCCATCTGTTTGGATCCTTATTCGGACTCTCCTTCCAGCTGTCGCTAGTGGGAGCTAGATCGCGTTCACTGCTTTGTGGCTAGACGGCGAATCCTTGGGAAATAAACTCAGCATAGTTTATTTATGCCGTTAGTTAAGTGATAGCCATCTGTTCAGGGGAGCAGAACTCGCACCTGAAAGAATACCGCCAGCTAGAGGAAAGGTATAAAAACAAACACCTGGGCTCCTGACAGGCCTTGATTCATGGTCAGACCCTACACAGTGTCCCCAGTCTACATCACTTATCCCTTTTAAAAGAGAGTCAGTAATAAATCAAAGCTGGTGTTTATCAGATGGAGAAAATATGAATATCAGCTCACAGACACACACATTTCAGAGGCACACGGACGACCCTCACATTGTTTCATCCAATTCAGGTCATTTTGATACCTGGAACCGTGTGTGAGGTGTTTTTGATATGTATTGCAGCATTTTCCTTAGTGTTTTGTACTGTTCAGAAAACCTTTTCGCCTTCCTTTTATGAAAGATCAGAGTTAGGAAGTCACGGTTGTCCTCAGAAGGCCTTGGCCGGTGGCTCTAACGCAGATCCCTAAATGTGCCGTCCTTTGTCGCTTCCACCCTGGATGGAGGCGTAAGGAGGTCGGGAGGGCCAGATCCCTTTTAAATAGAAAGCCCCATGGTTTAAAAACTTGCCACCCAAATAGCACCTAAATAGCAGATGGGGTGGAGCGGCGAGCCCGTCAGTTCTGCCGTGTCCTCCTTCTTGCACATTTGGGAACACAGATATTTTGACATGCTTCCTCTCCTCCCTGACTCACCCCTGGTCTACCTAGCAGTGAGCTAAATTTATTGCAGTTTTGTTCCCAGATCCTATTAGTGGATTCCCTTTAGTAGGTAAAAAGGAACCAAATGTAAGGCTTTTTGTGGCTTTGAGGTCCCTGTCTGCCTGGTTCCGGCTCCCCTGCTGGTGTCACCGTCTCTCAAACGAGGGCATTGATTGACCACAAACCAACACAGAAAATGCTCCCTTGATGTTAAGCTCTGCCTTTGAAAGAAGGAGCCTGCCTGGTAAAAAGCCCTGTTTTCTTTCCCACTGCTGTGGGTATGCTGAACGCTGTGGATTGATTGCCGCTGCAAGGAGCTGAACAGGGCATCGTCCTGGGAATTCTGGAGGCTGTAGGATGCATTTATTCCTGACCCTCAATCTAGCTCTCATTTCTCCAAAGGGCAGTCATCCAGGCAAATGCCAAAGGAACAGGAATCCTTAAAAGATCATCGAAGCGAAACAAAGTTAGGAGAAGCCCACCGCAGAGGGCATGGTGAGCGAAGGCCATGGCATAGGATGGGCAGAGGGAGCCCCCTGACCAGACAGACAACTCACTGCGTCTCATGGGGCTAAAATAATAAGATTGACATCTATAAGTCACCCCAAAAAGTCCCTTTCCTTGCTGTATCTTCTCTCACCACATGTATATTTGATATTATTTAAACGAACAAAATTTATTATAAATGTAAAGCTTATAATAAAACCTTATTAATTTCTATTTTAGTCATTCAAAATTTCCATCAGTAAGTAAAAGGATACAGAAGAAATTGAATGTAAGACTGTAGCTTGCGGCTCCTGCCTAACGATTTTTTAATGGACTGAGCTGTGTAGACAAGGTCAGTCGGAGGTGGTGGTGGTGGAGCTGCGGGAGGCAGGGAGGAAGGACGTGCCTGGACCTCACGGAGCCTCAGACTTAGAAACGTGTTCGTTATTTCACTTCTACTGCAGTGTATTTTCATCCAGTATATGAAGTCTGGATTTTTTTTCCATCAAAATTAGTGCTTTAGGTTTTATTAGATTTCTACTTATCAGCGCTTTTATTAATAACTATTTTTAAGCTCCTACTCCTTGTCAGTTTATTTATATAAATTATCTGCTTCAGTCTTCAAAGTCACTCCACTGCAAGGTAGACATTCTTGGGTCCATTTTACAGGTGAAAAAAACGGGATTTAAAACATAACAGTGATTTACCCCCCGATCACGTAACTGATAAGTGGCAGAGCTGAGCCAGATTCGAACCCAAGCTCTCGGACTCCAAAGCTCGTGATCTCTGAAAGCCACCGTCTTCCTGTTAGGACTGGGAGCCTAAAAAAAAACCCAACAGGGATATACTTCTCGACTTTCAGAGGCCTTCAGCTGCACCTCACCTTTGCATGCCTTTGCTTTCATTTCCTCAAGCTACAGAGTGGCCCCACCTCCAGAGGTCCAGCACCTCGGTGTAAGTCAGAGGCCAGAGCCGCAGCAGTGAGCAAGGCACCGTCCCCTGACCACCCGGGGTTTACAGATCGATCACGAGAAGCAATTACAGTTGTGCCGAGAACCGTGAAGGTGAACTCTGGGGTGCTGTGAATAATAGGTTTGCTGAGGAAATCATTAGGAAAAGACTTGCAACAAGGTGCTCAGCCTGATGCAGAGAAGAATCTGTGGAAACACTGTCTACGTTTGGGAGAAATAATACTGAATTTCTGTACCCGACATACCGCAGGTCAGCCTCATGCGGTTCCTTCAAGTGAGCTCGCTTTCCAGTCTCTTCTTGTGCGCACCCACACGGGTGGCCGTGGCCAGCGGTGGGCAGCTGTGCTTCCCTTCTCTGCTGTAGGTCTCTTCAGCGGGAAGTCTCGGTTGGAATCGGGAGTTCACCTAAAAGTGTGTGTGGATGTGAGTGCTCTTCGCTTATACTAGACGCCGAACGACAGTGGGAGATTGTCTTTAAAGCACCGAGAGGAAAATATTGTCAACCTATCGTTCTTCACCCCGCCAACCGATCCATCAAGTGTGAAGTTTAAAAAAAAAGTGGGGGGGCGGGGGGGGCAAGGGAGAAAACACGGTCAGACAGGCAGAGGCTTTTCATACACCCTCTCGTAGGAAATTTTCTGAGACTATATTGCAGCAAACTAAGGTCAAAGAAAGGGGAAGGCTTGGGCGCCGAGAGGCAGTAGATCTAAATCAGGAGGGAAACAAAGTCCAAGCGGCCGACCTGGGGAAGCGGTGGGCCCAGCTCAGAGCAGGAAGCCGGAGGGCGTCGGCGATGGTGCCCGGGAGACTCCAGAGCTTTCCTCTGTCCTTACGAAACTACACCACCGCGGAGAAAAGGCAACTGTGAATCCCTGGAGGTGGGGGAGCGCTCGAGAGAGAACGTGTTTAACTAGTGAATAATAATTGCATGGTTGCAGTGATACCAAACACTGCTTCGTTTCCAACTTTGGAATTACGCTGAGAGCCTCACTCGTGTTACAGAACACGGAGCTGATGAGAGTCAACATACGTTTTTTAATGCCGTCGATGTTCCAGGCACTGTTGCGGGCGATGGGGATATGGGCAGTGAACAAAACAGCTCCCGGTGCTCACCGTCCTGGAAAGGGGGGTGCGCAGCTCACACGTACGCAGAAGTAAGGAAGCGTCTCGAGCCCCGGGAGCAGGTACAGCGGGGCAGGGCCCAGCCAGGGCCAGGAGGCTACTTTGCTCACGCGGAAGACCTCTCAGAGGGGGTGACGCTTCAGGTAGGATTTGAAGGGTGACAAGAAAGGGAAAGATCCGGGGTGTTCCCCGAGACGGGGAGCAGAGGCCCTAAAGCAGGAATTAGCTGTGACAGTCAAAAGGTTAGGACCAGCCTGGCCGGAGCAGAGCGGATTGCAGGGGGCCGGGGGTGTAGGGGAATGGAAGTGAGCGGGCCGCCCAGGTCATCCAGGCCTCGTGGGCAGTGGTGCCAGGCTGGCAATGAGAGGCCCTCTGTTAGCAAAGGGATGATGTGACCCGATCGATATTTCAGAACGTTGTGTGTTCGTTTGTTTGTTTTTTAATATATCTTTATTGATTTCAGAGAGAGGAAGGGAGAGAGAGATAGAAACATCAGTGACGAGTCACTGATCGGCTGCCTCCTGCCCACCCCCCGCTGGGGATCGAGCCCGCAACCCGGGCATGTGCCCTGACCGGGAATCGAACCCCGATCTCCTGGATGCTCAACCGCTGACCACGCCTGGCCGGGCTGTTTGGTTTTTTATCCCTCACCCGAGGATATTTTTTCCCATTGCTTTTCAGAGAGAGTGGAGGAGAGAGAGAGAGAAACATCCGTGTGAGAGAGACACATCGATTGGTTGCCTCCTGCGTGCTCCCCAAACGGCCAGGCCAGGCATCCAGCCTACAACCCAGGAGCGTGCCCTTAACTGGAATCAGACCCGGGACCCGTGGGTCCACAGGCCAGTGCTCTAACCACCGAGCCAAACCGGCGAGGGCTTCTGTTTCAGGAAAGTCACTCTGGCTGTTCTGCAGCAGATGGATTGTCTGTCTAGCAGGACGAGAAACTGGCTTGTCCTGGAGAGAGAAGGGCCGACCTGCACTGGCGCTTTTAGCAGCGGAGATGGCGAGAATCTCTCTTGGAGGAAGCGATGCAGGACGTGTGGGGGCGGAGGGGGGAAGGAGAGGATTCTTTTCTGGCTGGAGCACCTGGCAGGTGACTGAGATCGGGGCGCTTGGCATAGGAGCACCTTTCGCAGGTAGATCAAGTGTTTATTGTTGAAGATGTTGCAGAAGAAGTGTTTTCCACCTAGAGGATGTGAAAGCGCAGGTGACGGGAGGTGGGCTTGGGGAGGGAAGCAGAAGTGCTCGGGGAGGGCGGGGCGCTGGGAGCCTACCTTGCACACTGGGCAGTGAAGACCCTGGTTTCTTGTTGAGGGAACCAAGCGGAGGTTGCCCGTATTACGTAATGCAACCAAGATCGCCAGAAGTGATGTAACTATATTAAGTTATAGATGAGCAGAGGAGGCCGTGACTTATAAATGTGGACCTGTCATAAAAGGAAGTCCGTGCCTCGGAGCTAAAATTGATAAGCAGTGTGAGCATATTGTTTAGCGATTGAAGTCAGCCATCAAAAGAAGTAAAAATAGCAGCGGTTGAAAGCGGGCATGAAAGGAGGGAGCGGCGGGTCAAGGGACTGCTGCTTTTACTTCCCTCAGTCCCCCATGTGGGTTCCCTTCTTACAGAATAAAGGAGGAACATCTGTAATCACCTCGACAAAACCAGATTTCCCCACGTGGGACAGAAGTGCTTTTTGGTTTCCCGAAGCTAACTGAATGGCGGTCGGGAGGGCGGCGTTAAAAGTCTCACCTCTTCAAAATAATGCTAAGAATTTTTCATTTTAAAATGTGCTAGAAGGTGGGCCGGGGGGAGATGCTACCTTGTGTCCCAGGAAAAGGCCCGTCGTCGGCTCCTTTCCTGACCTGGAGAAGTTGCAGTGTTTCTAATGTCATTGAATTTCTCTCCTTGTAAATTCTGTTCCACACGCTCTACCACCTCCGAGAGGGGCATCGTAGCCCTGACCAGAATTACAGTTTTTCTGGGCCACTTGGCAAACCTGATGGAGTCGAGAGCTCCGGGAGAGGAAGGCAGGCTTGAAGGAGGCGTCCGAGGAGCGGGGGAGTCGCAGCAGCAGAAAGAGACGCTTCAAAAGTGACAGCTGCCGAGAGAGGGCCTTAGAGAGGGTTGCAGGTCTGTAGTTTAGAAATTTGTGGCTCGTTCATTGGTCACTTACCAATAAACAAAATTCTCTTTACCCCCCCCCCCCGCCTGCCTTCACAGCCCACCCTCCTCTCACCGGCTTCCCCCCGCTTGGCTGTCCTGCGGTCTGTCCCCTGCCAGCAAGCCGAGGACACACTTCCTACGGGCTCCCCTACCCGGCACGACCGGGAGAAAGACCCGGTTAATTTCAAGAGATGTTTGTTTTGTTTTGTTTTGTTTTGTTTTGTTTTGTTTTGTTTTGTTTTGTTTTGTTTTGTTTGAATATATCTTTATTGATTTCAGAGGGAGGAAGGGAGAGGGGGAGAGAGAGAGAAACACGTCTATGAGAGAGTCATTGATCGGCTGCCTCTTGCTCGCCCCCTACTGGGGATCAAGCCCACAACCCGGGCGTGTGCCCTGACCGGGAATTAACCTTAATCTCCTGGATCCTAGGTCCGTGCTCAACCGCTGAGCTACGCCGGCCGGGCTGAGATCCATTCCATGGGGAGAAATTCTCTTCTGCATGTTTCTATTTACTTGTCCCTCCACCCTGTAGGCCCATTCGCCATTGTCCCACCTTTTCCTCCCCGGCGCCTTCCCCACTGGAGCCAGCCCTTTCTGTAGATATGAGTGTGTTAGGACCAGGAGCGCTGCGTTAAAATTCCGCCCCGGCCTGTGTGGCTCCGTTGGTTGGGCATCACCCCATGTTCCGAGAAGTCGCCGATGCCATTCCCGGTCGGGGCACATTCCCAGGTTGTGGGCTTGATCCCCAGTAGGGGGCGTGCAGGAGGCAGCCCATCGATGGTTCTCTCTCACTGATGTTTCTCTCTCTCTCTCCCCCTCCCTTCCTCTCTCTCGCTCGCTCGCTCGAATCAATTAATCCATAAAAATTCCATCCAGGTGCCACCCCTAACTCCTTCATACTCCATTGAACGCCTCGGCCCCCAGAACCTGGCCTATGGAATCCATCTGAGCAGAGTAAGCACATCGGACTGGGATGTCACCCAGTCTTTCAGATGCTCTTGAACTTTATACAACCGTAGCTTTGAAAGCACAAAGAATGGTAGGAAAGCCCTAAAAAGCGTGATAACCTTAGCTGAGTGTATATGAGGGTTGATAGGAGGAAACTGTCTTGTTTCCATCTAACAGCCAAGGAAGTCTGACTGAACGTAAGGGCAGATTTTTGACTCTCCGAGGCTGATTACGTGATGGAAGACTCCCGGTATTAGTGCCCCTCCTACCTAAAAACAGAAGCCTTACGTTGTGGATGGGAACCAGCTCCGATAACGTCTTGAGGCCCCTCTGGCCCTGGGTTCGGCTCACCTTTCACTGGCGATGGGTGTAGAATCGAGAGGCTGCGGGGTCGGGAAGGGCTTAAAGACTCCAGCCGGTTAAGGCTGGATTGAAACAAAACTCACCCCTGACTGCTTCCTAACTGCTCTGTGTTTAGAGGCCTCCAGAGGAATCTGTCCCGTAGCTCCCTTGGTGATTTATTGGACGATCTTAAACGCCCGCTCAGGAAATTTGAGCCTATTGCTGACCCACGGTTCCCCGTGCGGTGGATCCCTCTGGGGTCGGGGGCCGGGGGAGCAGCTGTGACCACCTGCGGTACCTTCGTGTGCCCACCTTATGAACTTCTGCCTCCCCACCATTCACAGATCTTGTTTCCTGGTTAATATATTCAAATTATGTGTGCTGAACGTCACAACCCCTGAAAGGGCCTCCTCGTGGGGCGACACCTTCGCGTGGACTCGGTCACTCTGCAGAGTAACTGGAAATTCTGATTCGGGAAGATGGGCCCCCCATTGCTCATCGCGCTGAGATTAAGGCCCCGGGAGAGGGAAAGCCTCACTGAGACGGGGAATTCACGCTGCTGGGCGTGTGCTCATTGCTCACCCGGGGGAGGCACGTTCTCAGTGTGTCTGGGGCACTTCCTTTTACTTCCTTTGGGTGTGCACCGTTGTTCGCAACACGTTAGAGAGGGGAGAGCTGCCCAAGAATTTCACGCAGTCTCCTCAGTGGCAGACCCTGTCGTGGGCCTTGTCCTGCGGGTCTGAGCGCCCTGGCCGGCCCGAGTCTAGGGTCTGAGTTTTTGGACCCAATGCAACTCAGAGATTAGTCACTGCTGATGTGGTTCAGCGTTTGGCCGAGGGCAAGCCCATCCCCGGTGAACAATGCAAGTGAAAGATGCTTGTTACTGTCTTTACCGCTGAGAAAACAAATGGCTCAGAGAGGATTATTTTTCTGTACGCTCACTTAGGTGGGAACCGACGGAAGTTTCTGTGATACCAGGACAGTCCGCGGCTCCGTCATGAACCTTTGTAGCCCTTAAACATGTATTCACAGCGCAGATCTCAGTGGATTTACTGAAAAGATACCAGATTCTCTAGTCGTGGAATAATTTATTTCTTCATTATCAACTAAGCTTGACTGAGCACTTAGGACGTCAGAGACACCCTCTACGTGTTGGCGGTGCCCACAAAGAGGATTTAACCCCCCCTGACCTTGAGGAGCTCACAGTCTACAGAAGACAATGCACATGGAAAGCAAATGCTGACGATCCAGTCAGCGGTGTACTAAAGGAGCATGGAAACCGCGGCCGCCCCCCGGCTCTGCCGGGACACGGGAGCCGGTCTGGAAGCCAGGGCCCTGCTGGTCCAGCAGAGACGCAGGGCAGGGCCGGGGTGCCGAGCCCGAAGCACAGGAAGGGCAGGTGTTTCTCAGAGGCCAAGGGGAGGGTCAGGAGAGATTGCCGGCACCTCCCCAGCGGGGCGAGGCCAGGTTCTGACTTGCCAGGGACAGTTCTGGTTTACGCCTGGGTAATTAATAGAGCCACCACCTTTAACTGTCAGGAGTGCCCCAGACAGGTGAGAAATGACAAGGCCGCCTGACCTACCCACCGTGCCAGCCAGTCGGGTGTCCGCTCTGGGAAGGTAACTCCAGCAGCCGCGAGGAGGGTAGTTTGTAGAAAGAAGAGAGGCGGTGGAAAGAATTTCTCCACACACAGAAGTGGAATCAGATACCACCTGCCTTGAAGGCGGACTGTGTTCTTAACCGAATTCTAAACACACGCTCGCCTGCGTGTTGATTATAAGAATACCTCTGTCTCCAATTATAATTTTTAAACAGCATCAACGTTGCGTAGATGTTCTGAATGTGCGTTAGTCTCTTAAGGTCTTAATAATTTTCTGAAGTAATATTAGCCAGTTAGCTGCCATCCTGCCTTAAAAAACAAAAAACAAAAAAAAAAAACACAATATCACAGAGCTGTAAAGGAGGTTCTGAGAATTACTTGGGGGCAGGGGGAGTCTTGAGACTGTTTTGGAGGAAGGTCTTAGCCATGTAGAGGGGCTCTGGTCGCCCCAGTCTGGGTTAGGTGGTTGCATAGTCTCTTTATAGGAGGCTGCGGCTGCCTTGATCGCGACATGCCCTTTATTTTACGCCTTTTGAATTGCTTTCCTAGCCTCACAAACAGGTTTTACCAAGCCACCCACACTCGTCAGCTGTCTCTTCCGAAACTAGTGAATGCACCGCTGAGGCGGGCGATGACCTGGCCTGGGGTGTGTCTGAGCCGTGGGGCTCGGTTAATTAGACAGGGAGACGGAGCCCACGCCAGCGGCCTCGTTCGCACTGCCGGGCACTGCCCCCTTACACGGGCTCTGCCGGGCACTGCCCCCTTACACGGGCTCTGCCGGGCACTGCCCCCTTACACGGGCTCTGCCGGGCACTGCCCCCTTACACGGGCTCTGCCGGGCACTGCCCCCTTACACGGGCTCTGCCGGGCACTGCCCCCTTACACGGGCTCTGCCGGGCACTGCCCCCTTACACGGGCTCTGCCGGGCACTGCCCCCTTACACGGGCTCTGCCGGTAAATGCACCTGCAGGGGTCCCTCGGGGGCGCCCCCTTCCGGTGCACGGACACCTCCTTTCAGGGGGCTGCTCGGACTCGATGACCGAGCACGATGGCGGCCGGAGACCCCACGGTGACCGGTCACCTGGGAGGGCCCGGAGCCCAAGCTGCTGGCGGGTTGAGCTTGTGGATGTGTGACGACCTCCGTGTTCCTTGTCAGCCCTCGCCAGCGAGTTGAGGCTGACGCCTGCTCGTGGGTTGTGGGACCTGGCACGGTGCGCGTGTCGCGGGTGCTCGTGATGGTGGCTCACGTGATTACGTTGTCATTACAGTTATTACAGAATCAGCTCTGTCCCATCGAGTTAGTCGTTCACCGGTGGCCACTCTCCGGCGCAGGCCGGTCCTGAACAGACAGACCGGTGTCCGCAGCCGCCCGCCACGGCGTCCCTGGCCGGGTGAAGAACGGCCCCTCTTGGGGACGGAGGTGGCACGGCCGGTGACCGAGGCTAAGGGCTGGATGGACCCCACGTTCCGAGCTGCTGCTCCCGGGCTCGCGTCTCCAAGGTTGGGCACGGGGAGGCCTCGGCGGGAGCTACATTGTAAAGCGGATGTTGCCGGGATGCCCGCTGTTGCTACAAAGGAAAACCTTTCTTTATGGAACAGGTTGAGCTCGTGAGAGCGTTTTCTAGACACCGAAACGATTTCTAGTTCTAAGTATCAGGAAGCAGGAAAAGCTGCCCTCAAGCACCATGGACGGTGTTGTGTCGTCGTCTCTGGAATGACCCCGCATCACCCTCTGAGACAGACAGCAGGACACCGGCCAGCCTCGCGGGGACCCACGTCTGCGCCGACCCGGGCCTCAGCGCGGCTCTGACTCTCCCTGGACGCCTCTGTGAGGGCTGACGCGGAACCGCGTGGGGCCCTGCGGCCGCTGTCACTTTCCCTCTCGCCTGACAGCTAGCCGCGTGCTTGGTCTGTCTCCCCCGCTGCGCGCAGGCTCCCCGAGAACGGGGACTACGTCAGGCATAGATCTGAGTCACGCCGCGCCCAGCACAGGAAGCGCCCGGGAAATATCAAAGGCGGGAAGGCGGGAGAAAGCGGGGGGGGGGGGGGGGGGGGGTGGGCAGGCGGGCGTGTGGAATTCACCCCGGGCTGTACAGCGCGCCCAGCACGGCCGGGTGGCCGCCCCACCGGCACTGCTAGTGCAGGGTGTGGGCTCGGAAAGGAAAGGGCACGCGGGCTGACCGAGATTTTCCTGAGCGACTCTGCAGCTAGCTGATGTCAGCTTCGCATCCAGATTCGCGTGAGTCATTAGAAACCTCAGAGCGAGGTAGGAAAAAAATCCGCCGACAGCCCCCCTCTCAGCCTCTTTTGAGCAAAGCGTGCAGGGAAAGAATGGAGAGGGGTGGGGGCCCGCGCTCTGGGGCCTGTGCTCCGCTCACGGCCTCCGGGCCAGAGCGAGGACACCACGCGGGTCCCTGGACGCCGCTATTACGTGGTGGGAGGCGCTTCTACAAATGATCCCCTCGTGGTCCACGGGCAGGGTGGAGGCAGCGAACTACTTCCAGGTTCTTACAGATGAAGTTAAGCAAAGAAGATTGTAATCAGGTGTTGACACATCTCACCATCTTGTGCTACTTTTATATTCCCAGGTAGCCTTTAGCCCAGCAAGAATCCTAGGAAACCAAATAGAAATCAAGGAAGATTTAAAAACCCCACTACATGACGTCAGATACTTAATAGCTCGTCTTAAGCCATACGCAGCGGTTTAAGACTGAACGTCATGTGCGCCGCGGAGGGACGGGGCAGGGGAGGAAGAGCTGCCTCTCTGGCTCCTCCCGCGTAAGGCAGGCCTCATGAGTTAGCTTGAAATGGTTCCCACTGGTGTTTAAATGCATGGGCCGACACACACACACATGAGCCTCATCCTACACTCATGCATTGGAGCAAAGAAAATAGTTCACACACACACACAAAAAAATACACAAACACACACACACAAATGGTTAGTAAACATTTGAAAAAACAATTCTATAGATTTTTATTGATTTTTAGGGGGGGGAAGGGAGAGAGAGAAAAACATCAATGAGAGAGCAGAACATTGATCAGCTGCCTCCCTCCCACCAGGGATCACGCCCACAACCCAGGCATGTGCCCTGACTGGGAATCAAACCAGCAAGCTTTTGGTGCCCAGGACGACGTCCGGCCAACTGAGCCACACTGGCCAGGGTGGGGCGGGGGGGGGGTGTTAACTTCATTAATAATCAAAATGCATTAGCAAAACAATAAGGTACTGTTTTTTTCTTCAAGTCACCATAGTTTATTTTAGCGATAATATTCTACATCAGTGAGAATGCAGTAAGATTCGGCCTGGATGTGCTGCTCCCGAAAGAGGTCGTTGATACAGATCAGGAAAACCGTTTGAAGGCACGCGTCGAAAGTCTTTCAAATGTTCCTGCCCTGAAAAAGGCTAAAAGGAAATCTAATAAAATGTTAGTAGTAGTTACGTTACCCGCCGGAAGTCCGTGTGCCTGACCTAGAAGATGGGAGACCTACTCCTCAGATCCATCTTAACAAAGTACAGAGTTTAGGCTTCTTTTATGTCAAAGGAGGGGAAACCAGGAGCAGGAGATGATGGATGACCACACACATCTGGGCACCAGCAAGGGTCCGAGGAAGATTGTGCTTAGTCTGTTGACCCTAGTTTATGTGCATTTAAATCTTTTATACACAAAGCATACTTCCCTTATCTCCTGGGAGAGGTACTTTCAGGTAAAGGACTGTCTCTTTGTAAAACTCAAGGTAAAAACAGAATTCCTGTAATGATTAGCATCTCTGTATGCAAGAGGCTTTTTATTTACCCAAAGGCCCTGGGAGCAAAGCAGGCTGGAACAGGATGGAGTGAGAGGCCCGGCGTTGCCCTCTGTTACAGTCATATCAAGGATCGTGTACATTTAGAGTCAAAGGAAAAAATAGACACTCGTGATTTATTAACGCTCATATCCTTTGTCCTAACAATCTCCCGGTTATGTCCTTAGAAAGTGATCAGAAATGTGAGCAAAATTTTATATGTAAAGATGCACATAGCACTTATTTATAAATAGTGGAAAACTGGAAACAACCTCAACATTAGAAGAATATCTCAATAAACTTGTGTAGCCATATGATGCCATTTTTTACGGTCATGAAGACTTGACAAACTTTTTGTTTTCAAAGGACGTGCTTATAAGTTTTTTAACGTATGTAATATCCAGATTGTGGTCACAACTTTGGAAACATGCGTAAAGAGGAAGTAGAAGAAAATATACCAAAATGATTCATTCTAGGTGCTTTCCTTTTTATTTCTTTCAACTTTCCTGTGCTTTTTCACTTTATTCCAGTAAGTATTTATTGCTTGACAATCAAGGGAAAGCTGAAAGAAAAAATAATTACCTGCCATGACCATGTGAATCAATTAGCATATTTATACGTAAAGAAGGGATCAGGTTTTCCCCAAAATAGTTTAACTTTTTAACCACAGGCATATTCAGTTTGTCAGAATATCCTTTCGCGGTTGAGTGAAGATTAGGTGCTGTAGGAAAACTACTCCGTCACCGCAGTAAACAGCATCGGTAAATGCAGGAGCTGGCTGCTGAAGTCAGATAGGTCGCTCAGAATTCTGTGGCTGGGAATAGACATAATTTATTTACATTTCAAGAAATCAGTGATGGGTGATCAGTAAAAAGAGAAAAGCTTAAGATAGTGCAAAGAGTACTCAGGATAAAAATAGCGAAACGTAATAAAAAAGTAATGGTAATAAAGTATATAAGAAAAATTAACTTCTGACAGATAGTTGAGATTCCTATTGTGTATGGGTTACAAATACGTGATTTAAAAAAAAAAAAATTTTAATACAACCTTTTCTTTAAGGAACTTCCCCAATAGGGAAAGGGTAGGAAATTCAGGCTCACACGCAGTCCCAGCACGGCTTCCTCCACCCACAGGGAGCCTAGGAGCCTGTCACACGGCCACTCAGAGCTCACACTTGAGCACCCACAGAGCACCAGGCCTTGGCGCTGTACCCCGACTTCATCTCAGAGCACCTGCAGTGTGTTTCAGGGAACAGCTGTAAGGAAACAACTGTGTTAGAGTTAAAACTTATATATAGGTAGAGAACGGTTGCTCTGGAGATGAGAGTACAAGGTCCCATGGGAACACAGAGGACGGCTTTCCCAGCAGTGGGTCTTTCCATTGTCTGTCCTTTCCATAAATATCCATGTGAATCTACCACGTGGGAGGCTCTGGGTTAAATAGATCACAACCCCTGGCCTCCTGGAGCTTATGCCGACAGGCAAACACACAAAAACCAAATGAATAGAAATAGTTCCATATCGTAGTAAGTGCTAAGGAGAAGCAAACAGGGCTCTAAGACAGAGAATTGAAGAAGGCAACTTATTTTGCACAGAGTGGTCGGAGGTCAAATGAAGAGGTGACATTTAAGGTTAGGCAGATGAAAAGGAGCAGGTCCTTTGAGGACCAATCCAGGCAGAAAAAAAAACGGTTGATGCAAAGGCCCTGTGGCAGATAAGAGCCTTTGAATTGAAAGGGACCAGGAATTGGAGAAACAGGCCATTTAAAAGTATGAGGAATTAACCAAGCCCGTGAGTATGGTGGAGAGGAAGGCGGGGCGGGACTGTGCAGGCAAAGGATTGAAACAACAGGCTTGTCGGTGGACACGCGCAGGGCTTGGTAGCGGGTAGGACACAAATACAGGACTCCTGTCGGGAAGAGCAGGCTGGGAAGGAGGAGCCAGACTGAGGCAAAGGGATTTGGGTTTCATCCAGTAGGCAACAGGCAGCCAACACAGAGGGGAATGTTGTGTTTCTAGTTAGCAATATGTTTTCTGATAACAAAAGCAACTCTATATGTAGAAATTTTGTAAAATGTACACAAGGACATTGAAAAAACCTGTAAGCACACTTTCAAACCACTGTTAACACTTTTCTATCTTTGCATGCAGATATATATCTCGTTTCTAAAAATGGGATTTTTAAATACTTTCTATTTTATAATTGCTGTTTCACTTAACCATATAGAGCAAACATTCTGAAAGTGTCTTCCTGTGTCACTAAGTATTCTTGCCCAGACCAACTTTTTTTTTTTTTTTTTTAATATATCTTTATTGATTTCAGAGAGAGGAAGGGAGAGGGAGAGAGAAACATCAATGATGAGAGAGTCATTGATCGGCTGCCTCCTGCACGCCCCCTACTGGGGATCGAGCCCACAACCCCGGGCATGTGCCCCGACCGGGAATCGAACCTCGATCTCCTGGACCCTAGTTCGATGCTCAGCCACTGAGCCATGCCAGCCGGGCTCCAGAACAACTTTTAATACCTGCATGGTATTATGTACCGAAAGTAAACTAAAATGTATTTATTTTTATTGTTTGTCAACTCTGTTGTTGAACATCTAGAATGTTGCCAGTTTTCAGCATTATAAGCAGTGCTGTAATCATTGTCCTTCGAGGGATACAGTTATTCGTATCCGTGACTGTGTCCTTGGGAATGCCTAGAAATGCAATTGTGGGGGCAAAGGGCGTATATTTTTCAAGGCGTCTGATACGTGTTTCTAGGTTAGCTTCCTAAAGTTGTGCCACCTTACAGTCCCGCCAGCCAAGCATGAGCGAGCCTCGTGTACCAGATAGTCAGCACTGGATCTGACTTGTCGGTTGGACAGAGGAAAAACTGATATCCATTGTTTTCATGTATATTTCTTAAACTAAATTGAACCCTCTCTCCCATGATCTGCTTCACATCCGTCCGTGTGTTGTGAATTGTTCAAATCCTTTGTCTCTTTTTATTTTTTGATGCCTCCATCATTTGGTTACTGATCCGTAAGAGCTCTTTGTATGTTAGAACCATTAACCCTCATGTCTGTTGCAGGTATTTTCCCAATTCATCTTCTTAAATTGCACTATTTTTTTCTACAGAAGTTTTGCATTTTTATGAAGTCAGATCTGCCTTTTCCTTTTAGCCTTTGCATGACTGATTTTAAAAGCCTTACCCTTCCAAAGATTGAATAAATATTCACTTATATTTCCTTCTCATCCGGAAATAGTCGTATCTTATAAATTTTAATAATTTTCATCTTTAATCAGGATCAGGTTTTAGAGGGAAAGGAACTGAAAGGAACTGGTATCAGGGGAACCAGTCAACTGGTTATTGCAGTTGGTCAAGAGGGAGGTGACCAGGCCAGCGATTCTAACCGTTTTCTGTCCCCGCACAGTCCGGTTGCACAGCGAATGCCCGCGGTCAGTGAGACCCCCCCTCTCAGGCAGTGAGTCTCAGCTGGGGTGAAGGCAGTGGGAGACCCCCGGCTCCGCCGAGCACCTCGGGTGGAGATTTAAAGGAAAATGTATACTTGACAGAGGTCTCTGAGGGGCGCTGGCAGGTCCGCCACGGATGGGCTCTAGCTGTGATGAGCAAAGAAGTAACTGGTGACTCTCGCGATTTTATTGGGGTGGCAGGTGAATCGTGGGTCCATTAACCTAGGCTGGCAGAGACGGAGCCTCCGAAAGGAGGCAGAAGCGTGAAAGATGATGGAGACAGCTTAGGACTGTTCGTTTTGAAAGGCTATGGGTCGGTTCAGGTTGAGAGATCGCTGCAGCGAGAACGGGAGTCTGAGCCCCGAGGCCGGGAGCCAGCTGCCTAAAGGAAGTCGGAGCAGCCGCGGTGAGTGAAAGGCCGTGTAGGGCCAGGAAGGGACCCCGGGGGCACCGAAACTCAAGGGGGGGAGGGGGGGTGCCGAGGAAAGGCAAGCAAAGGAACTAAGAAGAAATTGTCAAAGAGGCAGGAGAGCCCGTGGTACCAAGAGAAGAGGAGTTTCGAGGGCAGAGAATGATCTCCAGCATTGGCACTATCTAGCATGACACCTGGGCTCTTGGCTGTCAGAACCTACCTCGCTCTCCAGCTACCGCTGGACTCCTCGTGTTCTCGTGTGTCACATCCACCCCCAGCTCCGGATAGTCGTCCACAGCGCTTCCTGTGCCCCCAGCGACCGCCCCCCCACCTGGTAAGCCACTCGTCTTCCAGGAGCTCCCTCAGGTGCCACCTCTTCTGCAAAGGTCATCCTGCCCACCCCTCCTCAGAACCGCACGGTGCATCCTCGGAGACCCCGCAGCACTACGGTTCTTACCTCTAGGCAACGGGTCGCCCTGTGTGGTAGTTACCCACTTATCTGTGCTCTCCGACTTCTCTGAGGGCGTTCCCCGAAGCAGCAGAAAAGTTAGCCCAACATTCCCTGGGACCACCTCCGGGCGTCTGTCTTTTGAAGTCCTGTGTTTATTCTAACAATCAATGCTAGTTTTCACTCTGCCGTTTTAAACGCTGGTTTTCATTTCATGGAGTGTTAAAGGCTTCCCGTCACTGACGCAGAGCAAAGCTGCTTCTCCAGGAGGGTTCTCCATGTTTGTCCCCTGGCACACGGCTGAGTATCCGAGGGAACCAAACCCCGGTTTAAGAAATTGAAGTTTACGCATGTCTCTCCCACCAGATGAGGAGCACTTCCACTGCAAAGACTGTCTTCTCTAATGCCATGTTCCCAGTGCCCAGCACTGTGCCCAGTACAGAGAGGGCACTGATGTGTATTTACAGAAGCAAAGAATGGAGGAAGGAAGGAAGAGAATGGAAGAGCAGGTGAATGAGTGGAAGGAAAGTAGGGAGGAAAGGGTAGGTGAACAGAAGAACAGATGGATGGGAGGGAGGCAAGGAGGGGATGGATGGATGGATGGATGGATGGATGGATGGATGGATGATGGATGGGCGGGTGGATGGATGGATGATGGATGGGCGGATGGATGGATGATGGAGGATGGATGGATGGATGGATGGATGGATGGATGGATGGATTGATGGATGATGGATGGACAGGTGGATAGATGGATGAATGATGGATGGATTGATGGATGATGGATGGATGGGTGGATGGATGGATGGATGGATGGATGGATGGATGATGGATGGATGGATGGATGGATGATGGATGGATGGGTGGATGGTGGATAGATGGATGGATGGATTGTAAAGTTTAAAGCATAAACAGTGCAAAAGTAAAGACTGCATATAAACTACTCTCTTAAGAAGCTTAACTGTAAGGTGTGATGAAAGAAAGCAGTAGCTAGAAGGGCACTGACATTATGGATAATTTATTTTAATTCAGGGGCATTTTGTGGCTGTTGGAGAGAAAAGAATGGATGGGCTTCTTGGCATTTTATTTATTGAGGAGACCTGAACATGCTTATATATAGGCTGAGAAAAAAGCAGATAGCCAGTGGAGGAGAGACTGAAAATATTTGTTCAACTCAAGAAATATTTCTTGAGTACCAGCAACGTGCCAGGCACCGTACAGGGAGTGAGCAAGACGGAGTTCCTGTGGCAGGGTTTCCACCCTAGTGGGAACAGAGGGGAGAGAGAGAAGGTGGAGCCTCGTGCTGTTTGCTGCTGTCTTAGGAAGAGCAAACTATGTAAATGTTTGTCTAGGCCAAACGTAACCATGCTGGGGAGGAAACCCACGTGCATTCCTGTGCCTCCTGGATATGGGGGGGGGGGTCACGTGGAGAAGAGCGAGAAAGGCTGGATGTGCCCAGCACGTATTTGCCACAAACATTTCTCTCCTGTGGTTCAGACAAGGTGGTGCTCTCAGGATACAGAAGTGGACAGAGACAGAGAAGGACAGTGCTGAGTCCCCAGCCAGCCAGGTAGCCTCAGCTTTTCTGATTTTTAGTAAGTGACTCATTTCCCTCTTGTGTGGCTTCCTGAACATATTCTGCACAAGACTGGCTGTTACATGCAAATAGAAATAAAACACGTGATCTGGGCATGTCGATTTTTAATCTGGTTCATAATTGTATTAATGTTTATTCTGAATCCTGCGGTTTTGACTATTTCACTGACCCCCACCCCTGGAAGTCATTTATTACCAGATATCGGCAGCTCCACGCTTAGTTACGGTGAATAAAATATTTCAGTGTCAGAAACAAGAGATCTCATGTGTAACTCTAGATTAATTCTGTTTCACAGATATTATTGAGAAACAGCTGTGAATTGGATGAAAAGATTATTTTTAAATTACTTTTATTTATTTCTGTTCCTTGTGTTGTAGGATATCTCCAAATACTTTTAGAAGCAGACAGAGTCTACTCACAAGCACCTTTTTTTCTTACTTAGGAAGCAAATCTTTAAAGACAAAAAAGGTTGGACCCTGCGTTGGTGACCTGCTCATCTTTAATGTTGCGGTGTGACAGAGGCCCGACTAATCCTCTGCGATTAACAGGAAAAGGTTGCTTTCATCTTTGCAACAGTTTAGATCATGAGACAGTGGACACCAAAAAAATCAGAACTCTGGACTATCAAACATTTTTTATGTTGAATATTGCTTAAAATGAATCCTTGCTGACAGCTTGGAATATCTTTTTATTTGCATGGTACTTGTAATGAAAGTTGATATAAGCTCAATAGATATTGAGCTTTAAACTGTTTCTATTTAAGCGTTGGCGGCCGTAGACTCCTGCACTGGGCACATCTCCGTGCGTCTGATACTTTTCCCAGGGTTTTTGCACCTGCGTTTTCCCCTCACAGCACACCTCTACGGTAGATAGCGGAGGTGGCAGTGGCCCTCCTTTGACAAATGAAGAACGTGAGGCATTTGGGGTGAAGGAGACCTGCCCCAGGTTTTACACATCACAGACATCTGCACATACCACAGGCCTGCTCCAAAGGGTGTGTAGTCTAAGGCAGAGGCGTGTGAGCTTTTCTGAGAGTAAATCTCATTCCCACAAACAGAAATTCCCTTAACGCTGCGGACACAGCGCGTCGTCCAGGTGGAAGGCCAGGCCTGCGCCCTGCCTCCGGCCCCGAGAGGTGGCCCAGGGCTCACCCCTCTCTGCCCGTCTGCACACGTGAGTGTTGATAGTCGTACAACTGGTTACGTGCTTTATGGCCAGTGTGTGTGTGTGGTGTGAGTATATATAAATAGGACGTGGTAACGGCCCTGGCTGGGTGGCTTAGTCCGTGGGAGCATCGTTCTGTCCCCCAGAAAGGTTGCGGGTTTGACTCACGGTCGGGGCGTGTATACAGGAGACAAGTGATGGGTGTTTCTCACATCGATGTTCTCTCCCTCCCTCCCTACCTCTCTGTTTCTCTCTCGTCTCAGCTGCCCACTGGCCCTGGGGAACAGGTGTCTTTCCCATGGGACAAAGGATCGAGGAGTCAGTGAGCTGCTGAGACCCTCCTGTTGAGCTCAGACAGATCCTGCCCCGGCCCTGACCACTCCTTGTTAGGCCCCTTTCTCGTTTCCCTCTTCCCTCATTCATACCTGGATGTTCTAGAGACAAACTTTTGGCCAGAGCCACATTTTCTCCGTTCAGGGCTCAGGAGAAGCCCCAGCAATGACCACTGTTTATTGGTGTTGCACACAGACTAGGAGGAGCTTTTAAATGGGTCTGTCCAGATAGAGACTGTAATTCTCCATCACTCGAGATACACAAGCTGAGACCAGACGATCCCCCGGGGTGTCCTAGGAGGTGCTCATTGGCTGGAAAAGAGGATGGTGAAAGGCTTTTCTCAGTCGAACGTCTCTGATTCTCAGGCAGCGGAAGTCACCTTTCTGCCTCTGGTCACAGGAGGTGTGACGTGGTAACTCCTGTGCAATATGGGAGAGCGTGGCATTCATTTAATTCACCTAATTGCTTAGAGCTGCACATTCCTTAGCTGCAAAATTGGGATAAAAATACTTGCCTCGTGGGATTTTCATGTAGATTAATTTAAATCATGAAACAGGATGTAAAATGCCTGGTACAGTGTGTGTCAGGTGCTCAGTAACTGAAGGTTACGGTAAAAGATTCACCGTATACCCGGTGCCGTAACATGTACCAAAAAAAAGACTTGGTTGCGGCTGTGGATAGGACGAGTTCTTCCTTTTTGTGACCTGGTCGGCCTTCAGTGATGGATCTCGGCCAAAGTCTAGATAATGCTCACAAAGTAAGCAAATATCACTTTGAACTTGCACTGGGGCGTTACTAATCTATCCAGTAGACCTTAAGGTTTTATAGGGTATGGACTCTAACAGAATTTGGAGTCTCTCTTAGGGCCTCTCCTAAAAGGCAGGAGAACTCATTTATCCGTATGTAGAAGCACAAAGATTTGGGGAAGCAGTAGGTTCTCTTGAAACAGTAGCCCTGACAGTGATCGCCCCCAAAATCCTTTGTCTGCTGCTCTAGGAAAGGGGCTGGCACGCAGCCAGCATGTAGGAATTAGAAAGACAACTAGTACAGAACCGAAACGTGTGCTAAAAATACTAAAACCGACAAGGATTCATCTGCAAGCAGGAGAGACTCTGTGTGCCCCCCGCTTCTGGACTCGGAGCTGGGATGGCTCCGTGTTATTTGGGGATGACAGTAATTATGGAGCCCGAGTGCTCGTCAGCGGAGACCGAGCTCGGAGCAGGGAGGGTTGCCATGGCGATAGCATCCGCATCTGAATGACTTCCTGTCACAACCAGTTGGTGATTTAATGAGTTCATTACTGAATTCCAAAGGAAGACCGGAGTGCATGAGCCACTGTTCTGCCCTCAAAGTGCCTCGTCCACAGGGGGACGGCCACTCCTGTCAGCGCGGCCTCGGGATGGATTCCTGCTCAGGGCCCGGCAGCCTGGGGGCTGGGGGCGGGCTGGTCGGGAGGAAACCCAGGCCCGAGTCTGCAGTCCCGTGGGCTGTGCCCGCCTCAGTGCCCGTCATTCTAGGAGTGAAAGAATCACCGGAGTCTCCCCGATCAGCCGGCCCCGTTCAAACCTAATGAGATTCATAATCACTGCAGTCTAGCCGGGGGCTTCCGATGCACACCCCCAAATATCCCATGTCTTTAGGAAAAAAGCCTAGAAAAGAGGGATAGGCCTTAAGTTCTATTTGTGCATAAACAGAAGCAAAGGCGGAAAGGTTGTCAACCTACTTCTACATTTCAATGTAGAGCAGAGAAACACACTTAATATGGAACCAAAAAGGAAATCATCTAGACAGGGTCAGAAAACAGGGGGTGTCATTCCTGTGGGCGAGTGCATATAAAACTTGAGCCAAGAGGTATGTGTAAGAATGTGTAATAATTAACCTTTCACACCTCGCTGTCATTGTTAATGAAAACCGAGCACCTGCCCCGCAGAGTAATACGGCCTTAGTCCGACCAGTTGGCCAGATGGGGCAGAAGGAAGGGACTGGTCACGATTCCTCAGGGGCGTCTCGGGACTAGGCCGGGAGTGGCATTCCTCCCGTTTTCCAGATGAGGAAACTGAGACCCAAAGAGATGCTGTGTCACTTGCCGCTAGGAAGCGTCAGGGTCAGGATTTCGGCTCCTCGGCCCGAGTTACCCTCCATTCCGCCTAAGGAGGGGTGCAGACGCAGAGCCACGGGGGCTTAGGAGGAAGCGATCAGAAAGGAGGGGATACGTGACGGGGTGCAGGTGGGCCAGGTATGTGCTCACTTACAAGGACGAGGGGAGGCTTAGGGAAGGAAAAATCACAGAGAGCTCGAAGGACTCGTGTGTACCGTCTGTCAGATCGTTTACCAGATCAACTAATAAGGTGGGAAGTTTGACTCGCTTGCATGTGCGTAGGGACAGGGCGGAGCAAAAGCAGGTTTACAGTCGTGAGTACGTGAAACGCAGAGTTTATTCTTGTATTATTATTTATTACTGTGTTATTTTCCATACGAACAACTGTAAACGCACTTTTGCCCCGCCCTGTATATGTACATATATATATATTTATACACACACACACACACACACACATATATGTGCTTAGGGTGGCGTGGGGGGCATGCATGCCTGTGCACACGTGCCTGTGTTGATTCCTTTCTGTCTTAATAGAGTTAAGGAAAAATAATTGCTGGCTGAGATGACGCACAATATGTAACTGAGTCTCATTTTTCATGTGAACGTGCTGACTTTCAGAAACGCCAGCTGGCATGTTTTCCTGGGGTCCCTGAGAGCTGCTGGCCTGTTTTTTTCTAACCCTAACGAGTGAAATGCGCTGGGGACAAGGCAAGAGAAGGCTGCTAGCATTTGCTGAGAGTACTGCCCATGATGTGGCAAATAGTGAAATGTTTTCCTGCTCAGTCGTCCTCATGTTTGGCTATAAACTTTAAAATATAAATTTTTAAAATACATCACTGAAAAGGAAAGAGAAGACGGAACCAAAAACCTGTGATTCTGTTTGTGTAACATTATTTGTGCGGGTTAAAGAACTTAGGGGGGAAAAGAGGTTTATTTCTACAGACTTAATAGGGATGGCGTTGGAATAGTAAAAGCTGCAGAGTAAAAACAAATCATTTTATTAAGAGTACATTTTGGATAGTATTGTTATCCAAAAAAAAAATTAAAAAGGCCAGTGTCCTATAAAAAAGTAAGCAAGCCCTTACTGCTTTACTGTGTGTAGGATTATCCAGTGAGGGTGTAGCAAGGCCACGTCTCCCACTACAGTGCCCGCAGGCACCGCCTCACGGGGTGCCTCTCACCTGGACTACGTGAGGGGCACCCTGGAGTTGGGCGTTGTGGCAGCCCTCATCTTTAAAATAACTCCCACCCTGGCTGGTATGGCTCAGTTGGTTGGGCGACATCCTGTGAACCAAAGGTTTCTGGCTCGATTCCAGGTCGGGGCACATGCCCAGGTTACGGGCTCGACCCCCCGTGGGGGGCCTGCAGGAGGCAGCTGATCGATGTTGTGCTCTCGCACCAGTGTTTCTCTCCCTCTCGCTCTAAAACTCAATAAACTATTCTTAATAATCATAATAATAAAGTAAAATCTCACCCGCTAAGCAAACATAGATGGATTATAATCACCGGAGTGGAGCTGAAAATCACCAAACCCAGTTTCCTCCGCGCTCCCCGGGTCATGCCGCCCTAGCTTGGGTACCTGGGTTAGGGCACTCGAGACCTCTGAGGGCCACGGGGCGTTTCCCTCCCTGGATTTGTCACCGGCTGTGGTTAGGACATGGGGAATGTCCGCACTCGGCTGGCTTTCTCTGAGCATCCCCGCCTCCGGGGCGTGCACACGCGTTCTCCACGTGCTGCGAGGGGTACACACCGCGCTGGTTTTGCTCTTCAGATGTCCCTTCCCATTGAGTACACACGTCTGAACGTGCGCATCAGTGAAGTGTTAATAAACGGACGGGGCCACAGCTGAAGCAGGGCCTGCCCCCGTGGCACCCTGCGGGAGGCAGGCAGCCGGGCAGGTCTGCAGGCGGGCGGCTGAGACAAGGCACGGGAGCGGGGCTCCCAGGCTCCCGGGCTCCCAGGCGCCCAGGCTCCCGGGCCCCGGAGAAACAGAGACGTTCTTTAGTCTGGGTAGCGAGAGGAAAGTCTTAACTTTTCCCTAGGGGAGATTTTACTAGACTGCTGACACCAGAAGTCTCCCCATTAGGCCCAGTGGTTCATTTAGCACATGCATCTCTCCCTCTCTGCCCCTCTGCTCGGCACTGAGCGTGTAAAGCTGAGGGACACGTGAGGCAGACAGACGGATGCCATCGAGAGTGGTAAGCGCTGTGACGGACGTGAGCGGTGGCAGCTGGCCCCGTGGGAAGCGCAGGGCAGTCCCAGCCGAGAGCCCAGGAAACAGAAGGGGATGAAAAGGGGGGTCAGCCAGGCTGAGGGCAGGGGAGAGAGCGAGGGGCTTCTGTGAAGGCAGATGCGCCGAAACCCTTTCCGGGGACCCTGAGGGCTGAGTGTGGCTGCAGAGGAGGTGGGAGGGGCCGGAGGAGACGGCCCTGAACCGAGGGTTAAAGCGACAAGGGGCCCAGTGCCGCAAAGCTTCAGATGCCGGGTAGGTAATCCCAGCGTCACAGGTGTCGGGCGCCTGCCACGTGCCGGGGACCCCCCTGAGCCTGTTCACCTGCATGGTCTCTCTCATCCATCTGCACCTTCTCTTGGAACGGAAACTGGGCCAAAGACTCTCTGATTCTATAGACTATCTGAATATGGAGTTTTATTGAGATATAATTCACATACCATACAGTTCATCCGTGGAAAGCATACAGTTCAGTGGTTTTTAGTATACTCAGAATTGTGTGATCAACACCACAAACTGGGACATTTTCATGACCCCAGATAAAAACCCCATACTCTGTGGCAATCCCTGCCCCCCCCACTCCCCATAAACTCCTACTCAACGACCGATCTACTTTCTGCCCCTGTAGATTGGCCTGTTCTGCACAGTTCACGTAATGGAATCATATTACTAGGGGCTGGTCTTCTGTGGCGGGCCCCTTTCCCTCAGCTTGATATTCTCGAGGTGCGTCTGGGTCCAGCATGGACCCGTAACTCACTCCTCTGTGTTGCCAACGAATATTCCCTTGTGTGGGCCTACGCAGCGTTTTGTTTATCTGTTTGTCAGCTGAGGAACATTTGCGTGGCTTCCGTGTGGGGCCGTTATGAGTCATGCTGCAGTCAGGAACATCCGTGTGTAAGTTTTTATGTGGATTTGTTGGCATTCCTCTTGGTATATACCTAGGAGTGAAATCACTGACTCCTATGGTAACTCTGTGTTTAACTCTTCGAGGAACTGCCAGATCGTTTCCCAGAGCATGTGCACCGTTTTATATCTCTGCCTGCGACGTCTGAGGGCTCCGGTTTCTCTGTCCCTTGCCACGGGCTGTTGTTATCGGTCGTCTTTATTATAGCCGTCTAGTTGGGTTGAAGTGGTGTCTCATTGTGGTTTTGATTTTTATTTCCCTGATGACTAATGACACAGCCAATACACACACACAAAGATGCTCTGCTTTTTAAGTCTTCCTTAAAGAAATGTCTATTTAGATCCTTTGCCAGTTTTTTAAGTGTGTTGCCTTTTTATTACTGAGTTCTAAGAGTGCTGGATACACGGCCCTTATCAGATATACAATTTGCAGGTATTTCTCCCATTCTGTGGCGTCGCTTTTCACTTTCTTGATGGTGTTCTTTGAAGCACAAAAGTTTTTAATTTTGAAGTCCAGTGTATCTCTTCTGTTTCTCTCTTTTGTTTCTTGTGCTTTGGTTTAGAGATGATATTTTTAACCAACGCATCATTTGAACTGGATCCTGGAAGTTGTGGGTAGCCACTGAAGGACTTCAGGTTGTAGAATGACTTAAGATTTGTGTGTGTGCTTTTAAATCAAACTGCCCTGGCCGGGTAGCTCAGCTGGTTAGAGCATTATCCCAATATGCCACGGTTGCGGGTTCAATCCCCAGTCAGGGCACATACAAGAATCAACCAAGAAATGCATAAATAAGTGGAACCACAAACCAGTGTTTCTCTCTCCCTCACCCTATTTCTCTCCCGCCCTCTCTCTCTCAAATCAAATTTTTTAAATCTCTAAGAGAAACAAAAAAAATCAAACTAATGCATGGGTAGGCCGAGTATGGATCCCAAAGACATGTCCGTGTTCTAATCCCCAGAACCATTGAATGTTACTTATTCAGGGGAAAGGTCTTTGTGGATATAATTAAGGTTCTTGCAATTAGGAGATTCTCCTGGATTGCCCAGGTGAGTCCTAAATGCCACCACAAGCGTGCTTACAAGGGAAAGACAGAGGGAGGTTTGACACACAGAGAAGGCGGTGGAGGGAGAGCTGGGAGGAATGCAGCTAGTGACCAGACACTGGAAGCGGCAAGGATCCTAGAGCCTCTGGAGGAATGTGGCCTTTGCAGCATCTGGATTTCAGACTCTGGCATCGAGAGCTGTAAGAGAACAGGCCTCTGTTGCTTTAAGCCACCAAATTTGTGGTAATTTGTTACAGCAGCCACAAGACACTAATACGATATGTTAATGTTGTTAATCAAATAGCAGAAAGGTTTAAAATGAAAAGATAAATAAACAACATGCTCATGCCATTATTTTTAAAATTTATCATGTTTAGACATTACCTACTGACCTCTGACTATAAGGGGCAATGGTTTATTTAGCTGCCTTTGGTCCAAACTCCCTGCCTCCCAATTATTGTTAGTTTTTTCATTATCAATGGTTTACTCTTGGTTATTTTTTTCAAACAATCACTTTATTAGAAATAGCAAATTTCACAAATACATAACATTTTATTATCACGGGCCCTTGGAAAACACACCAGCGTGTGTGCTGATTGTCTAACGTAAACGGAAGCGGGGCATCTCCAGCTGGGGATCGGCAGCGGAGTAAGTCAGGCGAGCTCAGGAAGGACACAGCCCTCGGCCCCGTCAGCAGCACCTAGCACCGTGCATTTCAGGTGTCACCCCAGAGGCAACAGTAACCAGCAGAGCTGCACAACGCCTGTGTCGCGTTTCCCGATTAAGCCTTCCACCAGGGCCGGGCCTCAGTTACGGTGGATTACAGCAAGTCGTATTTACCGAAAGCAGTTAGTGAAAACGGTCCTTGCACTCGCACTTAATTACTTCGGTTCCTGATTGTGGAAGATGCTTCTGCTACTGGATTCAGCTGGAAAAGTAAAGACTTTTCTTCAAACCACAAGAAAGCAACTGCCGTTCGTTTTAGCTGGTGGAAGTATTTGGAACATCTGGTGCCTCTGCCGAACAGAGTTTTTGCCTGGAAGAACTCAGCTCTTCCAAGCCTGTCCCGACGAGAGCCATTAGCTGCTTTCCTCTTGTCCTCGGGAAGCTCCTCTCCTCCCCCATTCGAGCGAGTTCCCTTCGCCTGCGTCCCCCGAGCACGGCCCGTCTGCGCGATGCAACGCTGACCTCCGAGAGCTTGGAAAGTTTTCCGAGTGGAGATCGTTCGGAAGCCTGAGCCGCCCTCTCTCCATCTCCTGACCATCTGCGGTCCCAGAGAGAAAGGAAGGCCGAATCGGGGCTCACCGAGCACCTTTCCCTCCGACACCCTGCGCTTTGACTAACTGGAATGGCATTTTGCGGGGCCTCCGCAACCTAGTAGAATGGGCGCTAAAAGACACAGGACTGTTGCCCTCCACTTTCCGCTCCTCCGTGGTTTCGAGTTCCTTCTTGCACCAAGGCCAGCTTCTTGTGACCCGAGGAAGGAAGGGATCCGGTCCTCTTCCTGAACCTGCAGTGCCCCCAGAGCCTCCGAAGCAGCTCGAGCCGGGGTCACATCGAACCCCTTGCTGCCACCGCAGCTCCCTTTGTTTTCCCGCTGGTGGTTGCTTTTACAGCTCAGAATACTGCCTCGTCCGAGCGGAGGTGCCATCTGCTTTAAGATGCACCGTTATTTTAGATTCCACTAAAGAAAAACACACTGCCAATTATACTTTTAAGGTATCATCAAAAGTAAGGTGCATCCCAGTCTCAGAGATAGTAAACACTGAAAAAAAAAGTGAGCTTTAGAATCAGTGAGATTCAAAAAAGAAAAATTGATGCCCCGTCAACTTCGGGTGCCATCCCTTAACTCGCCACCAAGTAGGTGGCTTATCTATGAGTGCCCCTGCTTGAACTTCTCACAACTCTAGCTTTACTTTTACCTTGTTAGTATTTACATTGTTTTATACTTTGATGATTGAATCTAAATCAAAACCAGTAACTAGGGCTTATGTTAGTATAGTTTTGTAAACTTTGTTTCTTTCAGAGTCAACAGTACATGAGGATTATGTTTTCTTCTCTGTGGATTCATTGTTTTCTCTGTGGACCCCTTTGAGGGCCCTACGATCTCTGTTGCAAAAACTCAGCTCTTCCATTATGGCACAAATCATCCATAGACACTATGTAAAGAAGGGGATAGGGCTGTGTTCCAGTAAAACCGTATTTACAAAACCAGGGAGTAAGCCAGATGTGGCCAGTCGGCCTTAGTTTCCCATCCCCTGATCAAGAATAAAATCTGACCCCCATATCTTAGAATACGGTCAAGATATCCATTGGAAAGGTTTTTGAATCATCTAAATTTAAATGATTGTGACATGCATGGGTCACGCAAGATAATTTAAACACCTGGAAATCTAAAATTCTTGAGGTGTGGCTTAATAGGGATTATTTTGGGCGCCCAGGAGGAAACCAGTCTGCTGAAGCGGCACTTGTGTTCGGCTCTCCGTTCCTTGGGTAAATCAAGTAAGACAGAACAGAGAAATGTCTTTCGTGCCACGGCACATTTCTGGGTCAAAGGTGGCCTTTCAACTCCAAAAATAGAATTCTTCCCAGCCCCCACTTCCTGCTGACAAGGAGTGTGACCCCCTTCGATTTCTAACTGTGAAAGGATGCAATTCACGGGGCTTTTTCTCCAACCACCAAGATGAAATCCCTGGTAATGAAGCTTCAAGGAGTCCCTCACAATCGTTGCAACATTGCCAACGTTGAAGGGCGTCACGTGGAAAATTCTACAGATCGGACCCAGATCCGACTCCCAGAAACAATTCAAACTTTAGCGTGAACTTTATACTGCATATTCTTTTATTCCTATTGTCGTGGGTTTTTTCCCAACTCAAATGTAATTCTGAGAATGCTTCTAGTGTAATTCTAATAAGTTGGCATTCCCTTTAGAACCATCCCCTTGAAAACCTGGGAAATTAAGCCAGCGCCTAAGATTTATCGCTCGTTTAACCCAAACAGCCAGGTTTTATGGTTCATTTTAATATCTAACCCAATAAGAACCCACTCACTTTTCCCAGCTGTAATAATAGAAGTCCCTTTAGGGTTTTCAATGACCTGACACCATAGGATCTTCTTTGGTTTTCCCTCATGCGGATGTGACTGGTGGTTTCTCACTGGCCTGCTTTCTTCCAAACCTAGGAAATAACAGAATCAGAGTCTGTAGCCCCGAGACCTGTAACTCTTCCCGGCCGCCCACCCCGGCTCCCCGTGTCCTGCCTCTCAGGACAGAATGCAGACCCTCCTCAGGAAGAGAGTTAATACGAGAAATTTCTTTCTCCCTCTAGCTGCTGCAGCCTTGTTTCCGCAGGGAAGACTCTCTGAGATCCTCAGAGATATTACCTAATTGTTGCTGTGTCTTATGTAAATATTATATAAGTGCGAGCTATTGTTTCTCTTCAGAGATTGAAATCTTTGTTTCAAAAACAAAGGTCTTAAATTATTAATTCTTTTCATCACCATTTTCCTCCCCACACCTTCTCCCCCCCCCCCCATCCCCACACTACTTAATTATTTTAATATGTGCTTTGCAACAAATGCTATATGCTGGGTCATAAAGTGAGAGCTTAATTAGCGATCTTAAATGAGCAAAGGATGCTGTATTTTCCGTTTTATGCTTTCAAAGGACATTTCTGTGTAAGCTAGAAGTGTGGTCTCGTTTTCCCAAAAGTATACCCTTCTCTTCTAACACTGCTTAGGGACTGAGCTCCGAATTTAAGACAGAAAAGAACCGTTCATGGAAATAGCGTATCTGCTCCATTCAGTGGGGGACCCCCCCCCCCACCCCCGTGTAAAATCCTCAGGCGCGCACTAAATGTCTCCCGTTACTTTGCAGAGACGAACGTAGCACAAAAGGCCCCTGGACGCAGCTGTATGGGCTTAGCTGGAGGATTTTCATTTTTCTGGAGAGCAAGACGTTTGTGTGTTAACGTTCCACTCTGCCCGTAGCGGGGCCCGCGGGTCGGCGAGGACGACACCTGTCGCGCGCTGCTGACTGACGGGCCGCAGCTGGGGGTTGGAGAGTCACCCGTGTCCTACTCGCCCAGTTCCGGCTCTTCTGGTGGCCCTCGGGCTGGGCGAGGGGTGCGAACCCGTGAGCCCCTGTCCACGGAGGGGCGCGGGGGGGGGGGTGCAAACGCGCCCCAAAAAGGAGTTAATATTAGCCCCGGCATTTGTTAGGGGAGCTTCTGCAGAAGCCGCCCCGCCCTCTGCAGCCGTTCACTCCGCCCTTGCGACAGGTTATCGCAGGGCTCGCTGGCGAGCTGCTAGGTGGGGGACCCGTTAAGGACCCCCCACTCTCCACGCAAAGCAGTGAGGAACAGGCTCCTCGCGGTTTGCGTCGGCGCTCGTATTACCTTGCCCGGGGATGTCTTCTTTAAAAAAAAAAAAAGTACTGGTGGGGGTTTTTTTTTCTAATTATGAAAATAATTATTGCATGCTCATGGGGAAATTTTGGAAAATGTAGAAAAGCCTAAAGAAAAAAAAATGAACGTCACCTAGAATTTCGTCAAGCACTGCTCCTAGTTTATCATCTGTGATGGAAAGTAAGTTTCGTCGCTCGATTTTCTCATTGAATCTACTGTGAGTGGTTGCCCAGAAACACAGAACGAGGCAGTCATTTAAAAATTACGTTTGTTGGACGTTTTGGTAGCATTCGGTGTTTTTATTGTAATTGGTGCTGGAACGAGCATCCTGTAATAAGTCTTTGTTGGCATTTCAGATTATCTCCTTAGGATAAACTTTGAGGGGGGAAGGGGGAAGAGGAGAGAGCGGCTTAGCAAACAGGAACGCAGTGATGAAGGCCCGAGGTTAGCGGGAAGCATGGCACAGGGGGCGACTGGAGATGGTGGAGGGGGCTGGAGCCGAGGAAGCCTGGGAGGGAGGGAGCGGGGACTCGGGCCTTCTCCTGAGGGCGTCAAGCAGGGGATCAGATTTGTAACTTCCCTGTTTCTGGTTTACTGAGACCCATTCTGGTTGCAGCTTGAAGAGTGGCTGGGAGGCAGGGAACCCAGAGAGGAAGCTGTTATCGGGGATTGAGGGGGAGATACAGTGAACGTCCAAAGAGTGAGGTGGCGGGAAGGACGCGAGGAGAGGTGAGTTTGGAAGAAATGTAGGAGGTAAAATCTCCAGGACTTCCCTCTGGGTTGCTGCGGAGAGAGAGAGAGAAGGCAGAGCCCAGGAGGATGTGCGGGCTTCTGGCTGAGCAGTTGGATGGGCGGTTGGACAGTAGACCCAGCTGCCTCCCATCCGAGGGGACACGTCCAGGAGTCGTTTGAATCTAAGGTTTGGGGTTCAAATGGACCAGAGACGTGGGAGTTACCGGCATATAGAAAGTACCTGGTAGCCGTGGAGGTAGAGGGAAGAGGAAGGGACAGGATGACAGGAACATGCTGAGCCACGGGAGCCACGGGAGCGCGTGTTCCAAGGCCACGGCGTCAGGTGCTGCCGGGGGTCAGGGAACAAGATCCTAGGCAAGTCACGGACTGTTGACTTGGAAAACCCCAGGCAAGGTGCAGGAACGAGGTCTGGCTTCCTTAAAGAGCGTCTCTCCCGCATTCATTCTGTAACCACCAAGCAAAGTAACCTTCGTGCCGACCAGGGGTGGGAACCTTTTTTCTACCAAGGGCCCCTTGGATATTTATAACGTCATTCACAGGCCATACAAAATCGCCAACGTAAAAATCAGCCCTGCTCTATTTGGTCGAACGTTTAATTGAGTTTATTGAATTTCGGGTCCCTGCCTGCAGTTGCCGGGGCAGGGCCAGACCAAATGATTTCCCAGGTCGGATGTCCCCCACCCCGATGTAGATGCAGCAAAATGGAATTGTTTTACACCCAGCAATGGGAGCGGGGGGCCCCCCTCTCCTGTGGCAGAATGGGCCTGTCGATCTCCGTGCGCCTTAAGACCTGCGTCAGGCTTTGAGTGAGACTGTCTTCCCAATTCTGGCTCTCATCCGCTTTTAATATCACCCCACGTATGCGTCTTAAGATTAATCCAGACACCCCACATATGGGAGCGTCTCCGAAGGCCATGGGTCACCGTAAGATGCTGGCACGCCACAGGTTCATCGGCCACAATCTCTTCACTCCTGAATCCGTGCCATTGCGTAGGCGCCGTCTGTCGCAGACAGGAACTTGCGTAGAGGTTCAGATCCTATCTGGCTGGCGGGTGGAGATCAGAGGAGGATTCGCAGAAGGATGTGCATTTTTACCATTCCTTTGGCTCTGACACTTGTTTCGGAGAACTGACTTCTCGCCCCCCACCCCCGCCCGGTCGTGGTCAGCGGCGTCCTCAGCAGTCGGTCGGAACCACGCGGGGCGGTGCGTTCCGGGACCTCGAGAGTGTGCACGTCCCGCGGGAGCCGCGGGGACCAGGTGCCACGCCACAGCAGGTCGCTGCTGGGAATGTGGGCGCAGCCGGGTAACGAATGACACAGCCGCTGAGATCGGGCTGATGCTCCCAGCGCAGCGGCCTCCCGGCAGCACCGCGGCGCCGTTCCCGCTGCTGCTGTTGCGACATGGATTTTTCCTGTTCCGTAAGCAAACTACTAAAAACGCCTGGCGCTTCAGCCTTTGGAAAGTTGCACGTTCCCCCTTCAGCTTTCAGCGTCACTTTCTGCGTATGCTTTCAGTGCGCCGCCCTCGCGGGTCACGCCCGTCGGGCGCTGGAACAGCCTCGCCAGCCTTCGCTGAACGCTCGTTTGCCGGGTGCGTGTGGCCCCCCTGGGTGGTTAGTACAGGAGGCTGTTCATGCTGAGCCAGGCGCAGAAAATTGAGGATTAGTGTTTCTGAATGCTGAGCTGATCCCCACCCTTTAGTTTGTTGTTTGTTTCTCCCGAAAAAACAAACCAATGACCTTGGTAGTCTCTTCCCAACACCCTTATTTGCCCCCAAGGGGGTTCAGGATTGCAGAGTAAGCTCGCTGTACCCTCAGAACTCTTTCCGATGAAGTGACCGGCCTGAACCCGAAATCGAATATCCTGGAAGGAACTCACAGAGTGGTAGGACCCTGGGGACTTAAGCGCTAGAGTCAAGGACTTGATCATAATCGAGACGCATTCTCTTCCCCCAGCCCGACTCTCCCCCGTCCCCGTCCCCGTCCCCGCCCGTGGGTTGGCCTCATTGTGTCCTGCGGCAGGCTTCTGCTACCCAAGGAAAGCCTTGACCACAGGCAGCCCCAGGCTTGCATGGTGCCAGCAGAGCAACCTAAAGGAACAAGGAAACCTTGTGTACTTCAGAATCTATGAATCCCAAGGAAGGCTTCTGATTAAGTCACACACACACCCCCCCCAGGCTAAAGCGCCAGGGCAGGGCCAGGGCCCAGCCCTGCCCCCGGGGAGTGTGGTCCTGCGGTGGGCAGCCCTGCCCATGGTGGGAGGGGGGTGGATCCGTTCTCCAAAGGCAATGCGGGCAGAGTACTGAAGAGGGGGCAGACAAACCCCAGTATAGACCGTACTCAGGATCAGGATGCTGTTTTCTCTTGAACGATGCCTCTCGTATTGTCCCAGGGCATCCTGAGGAGTCACAACAAATTATATTCTTGGAATTAGACCAACAGGCTGTATTTTTTCTACCCCTTCATCAGTGTAATTTGTTATTTCCGCATGCGGTACATTCCATTTTGAGATATTCGTTTTAAAAGTGCTTTCACATAACCTCGTTGAATTCTTCCAATAATCTGAGCCATATGTTAGTGTATTAAACCTATTTTACAGATGGACAGAAGGACATAGATTCTGTGACTTACCCAAGGCCACAGAAACAGTCTCACTGGGGGCTTGATGGACGCAGATCTTCACTCCTTTGCTAGTTCCTCTGGATGTCAGTGCCTTTGATATCGGTCACCTGTGTTTTAGTTTCGGTTTGGGGTTTTCTTTGTCGTTACCTGTCTCTCCTTGGAGAACCGAGACTGTGCCGTCTGCTTCTACTGCAACCCCCCGAAACTCCCCTCATTGCTGCGGATACGGCGAGTGTTCAGTTGGGATGCTGACTGGCTGTGGATCGAGGCGTTAAGGCGCTATTGTCCGCGTCAGATGCGGTCGGCGCCTCGGAAGCGGGGCAGCCAGCGTCCAGGGAGAGGCCGCGTGGGCCCGTGTTTGTTTACACGCGGGAAGTCAGCGCAGGGCCCCTGGCACAGTGAGGAGCCTGTCTCGGGAGAGCCTCCTGGAAGGCTGCCAGGGCTGCAGAGAGCGTTCTTCCCTCGCTTCGGGGATTTCTCACCTCCCGCGCCCCTTCTCCAGCTCCCATCTGAGGGACTGTGGAAGCACTTCAGCGTCCTAAGCCTGAAGCCATCCCGTAAAACGCCGCAGGAGCCCGAAGACCCCTCCCACCCAAGAGGCAGCACCAGCACCCCGCCCTGGCCACAGAGTGCACCCAGTTGTTCAGTGCCCCTACATTCCTCTCTTTAAAAATAAGCCATGCACCCAAGGCTATAACATTTATTCCCAGGGAGGAGTTTTAAATGGAACAGGGAAAGCGTTAGCATTCTCTTACCCTTCCTCAGGGAGCCATTTCTTCAACCTATAAAATAGTCCTTCCCCTTCCTGGCTTTGGCGGGTGCCCCTTTCCTGCTCTCCCCTCTCTGAGCGACTCCTCACCTCCTCTGCGTCCCACTCGTCTCCGCTGCGCATCCGCGACGCCTCCCGGGACCCTCCCCGTCTGCGCCGGGAGAGCTGGTTTTACGGTTTTCTCCGCCCACACCTACCTGTGTGTTTGCCGCGACTTCCTCTCAGAGATGACCGAGCGCTGCCAAGCTGGGCAAGAGCCGTGGCCGATTCAGATCCAGAGGCGGCGTCTGTGGGTGCGTTCAGGACTCTGCGCTGGCTCTGCCTACTCACTGTAGCAAGGGGACGTGTCTGCTCTCCTCTCGTGTTGGTCCCGCCCTATGATTCCTGTTGAGCTGAGTCCGAAGTCTCCCCGAAGGGCACATCCACCTCTCTGTGTCAGTCTCTCTTTGCTGCTGTAAACAACTAACCAGAAACCTGGTGGCTCAGACAACAGGAATATTTTCCTCACAGTTACGAAGGCCCGGGGTCCAAAGTCAGTATCACTGATTTAATTTTGACCCAGAATCAAAGTGTTGGCAGGACTGTGCTCCCTCTGGAGGCCCCAGGGGAGAAGGTGTCTCCCTGTCTCCTCGAGTTTCTGGGGGTGCCCGCATTCCGTGGCTTGTGGCCACATCGCTGCACTCTCTGCCTCGATGGTCACACTGCCTTCTCTTTGGTCCGAGTCGAATCTCCTCGGCCTCTGTCTCTTAGGGACACCTGTGGTCCGCTTGGACCATCTCCCCATCTCAAGAGCCTTAACACCCACAGCATCGTTTTTTTTTGCTGCACAAGGTAACATCCTCAGGTTGCAGGAGTTCGGATGTGGGGTCTTCTGTGTGGCCACTAGTCACCCCACCACACGGCCCCTCCCCATGATTCCCACACGCGTGCTCCCACGTTCTAGGCCAGGGGCAGAACTTCCCGAGTCCGCGGCGACCAGCTCTGCACTTGAGCTTTCTGCCGCCTGCAGTGGTAACAGGGTCCCTGGTGTCTCGCCACCAGCTCTCCGAAGGACAGGGGAGGGCAGACCCTCTGATCGGGCTGCCTTCCTGCACAGAGCATGGGTCGGGCGGGACGGGAGAGGTGCAAGCCTTAGATGGGGTAGGACCCTGGATATGCCAATTCTGTTGCCGTAAGGATCACAAGGTTTGCTTTTGTTCAGCTTTGACTAGTGCAGTTGTCGCCTTGCCTCTGCCTTTCTGTCAGGATCTCTCTAGAATGTGAAATCCGTGAGGACAGAAAGCAGGTCTTTGGCGTCTAGTCCGCTGTGCCTGGCAGCGTCTCTCTCGGTAGACTAGACACAGTCACCAATCATCTCTGTGCACACGCCCCTCGGGCAGCCCGCGGACCCCTCCCGCCTGTGGTCAGCCGCCTCCAGCCGGTTATCTTGCCAGCGCCCGGGGTGGGTCGGAGAGCAGCGGGCACAGCTTCCCATGCCACGGGTGGCATTCTGAAGCCGTCTGTTTGGATGTAGACCCTGTTCCTGGGGCCCTTTATAAAGCAAAGAGTTGACTCCTGTGCCAAACGCGGCGTTGCCGTTATAAGAGGCACGTGTTCATATCCTACACGCTGTGTGTGCCGCCGCTTAAAATACCACTTGATGGCGAGGGCTGGGGAGAGACACCCGTTGTGAGAGGCATGAAAAGCAGCCTTGTGAAGGTAGCTGTAGAGCAGCCAGCGGAGGTGCTGCATGGGGCTGCTGATAATCGCCGCTCTTGGCATCAGCTCCTATCTGCCTAAAGCAGAAGGCGGGGTGGGGCGCAGGGACATTAGTGGAAACTGCATGTAACTGAAAATTTCCCCTCTACCGTAAGAAGCGTTCTCTCGAAAGGAAATGAAAAGCAGTTCCAGATGGTCAATGGGAGATTTTTTTCTTGGTTGGAAACCTGTGCTGTCTCGTCAAGAAGAACTATGCCTTGAAAAGAGGGGTCCAGACTTACCCGCCCGCGTAAGAGTGACCAGGACACAGATGAACAGCCTCTGGGTCTCTCCAGTGACCCAGCCAGAATTTTCGCTTTTCATTTATGTATTTATCTCAGACGCGGACCCTGTGTAGGAGTCTGTCCTGCCACATTCTCATATCTATGTGAACAACTGAAGATTCTTTCAAACTCAGAGGTAACAAAGGACTTCACTTGAGCAGATAATGTGATGAAGGTTTAGAAAGGTGATGCGAGGAACAAAGAGCTTGAGACAGTCTAAAAACTATATAGGAGGCAAAAAAAAAAAAAATGAGAGTTCTTAGTGGGTCCGGAACATTATTCAACAGATATTTACGGAGCACCTACTGTGTGCCAGGCCTGACACTGGGCTAGGAAACGGGGATAGAATGGTGAGCGAGGCCCTGACCCGACCCAGGAGTTTACGGTCTGGCGGGGGCACTGGAGGAGTCAGTCGGTGATTACAGTCCAGTGTGGCAAGTTCATCGAGGGGACAGTTAGCCTGCGTTGGAGGAGCAGGAAAGACTCCCGAAAGTGATGTCGATGCTGAGAGAATCAAATGACAAATGGCAGTGGGTCCGGAAGAGTCTTGCAGGTGGGCCTGGCTGGTGTTGCTCAGTGGTTGAGCATCGACCCGTGAACCAAAAGGTGCCCAGTTTGATTCCCAGCCGGGGCACATGCCTGGGGTGTGGGCTCGATACCCAGTAGGGGGCGTGCAGGAGGCAGACGATTGACGTTTCTGTCTCTCTATCCTGCTCCCTTCCTCTCTCTCTAAAATCAGTTTTTTAAAAAAAGGTTCTTCCAGCCCTGGCTGGTTTGGCTCAGTAGTTAGAGCATCAGCCTGTGGACTGAAGGGTCTCAGGTCCGATTCCTGGTCAAGGGCACGTACCGTGGTTGCTGTTCCATCCCTGGCCCTGGTCACGGAGTGTGTGGGAGGCAACCAGTCAGTGTCTCTCATGTCGATGTTTCTCCCTCTCTCTAAAAATCAATGGAAAAAATATCCTCAGGTGAGGATTTTTTTTAAAAAGTGTTCCAGGTGGGAACAGTGCATGGAACAGTGTGTGCAAAAGGCCTGAAGGCTAAAGCATTGTGGTAGATGGGTGTATGTGGATGGACCAAGAGACTAACAGCTAAATTACCTAGAGAGACAGGCAGGTAAACATGTGGAGGGGAGAAAATAGGGCAAGAGAACAGAAGGAAGCGTGGGGTCCCGTCCAGCTTTCCCCCCGCTGAGGAACCCACCTCCTGTACGTGTTAGGTTCCCAGCAGGCCAGCAAGCTGCCTCATGTCTCTGGCTTTTTTTCCCCAGGAGACGGAGGGGCCCACTTACTCAAACTGGAAAACTAGGGGAGGGCCTTCCAGAAGCTGTCAGGACCAGAGCCCACCACACTGTCTCTGAGAGGTCTTGATACCAGGAGCTGACAGTTCTGGGGCCGAGAAATGTGGGTCCTGAGAGTTGAAATAAGCCTTCCTTTCTAGCAGGATTCTGGATTCATCCCCTACCGGGAGCAGGTTCTCAGATGCAACCGCTCTGAGGTTATACCTCAGATTCCAGGGGGAGGGGAGGGTTCCTGAGATCACCTGAAAACAATACAAGGCATTTTAGGAATTACCTGACAAGAAATGTCAAGTGATGCTGACTGGGAATCAAACCACAGCAGCTGCTTCCCACAGCTGTGTACCATGTGGCGACTGCCATCAGAGCCGGTTAAAGTAAATGAGGCTAAAAATACCCAGGAATGTAAAACTCCTCAGGAGCCGGGTCTCTAAAGTGAGATGGCCACAGAAATCCACACGGGGGAGGAGAGCAGAGGTCCGTCTGTGAGCCGCTGGAGCAGTGGTCAGACGAGTATTACCTGAGGGGCCCAAGAAATAACACCAGGAGCCTGCAGTTCCCCATTCATATTAATTGATTGATTGAACCTCATGGTACCCATTTTACAGATGGTAAAAAAAAAAAAAAAAAGTATGTTGGCACCTGAACCCTTTCAGACAGAGAATTCCTAATCTCAGCTGTCATCCAAGTCCAGTTGATTCCTCAAAGAAAACAAAAGTGATTAGAAATAGTCAACTTCTTCCTGAGCCGGGGAGCGTGGAGAGAGTTTGTGACACTCTGCTAAGAAGCAACCCTTTTTTCAGTTGCGAAACTGCGACTGGGACTTTCTCACCAATAGAGGAAAAAGTAGGTTGGCGTCGGAAGGAAGCATGCTCCACCAAAGACAAAAGCAAAAGGATGCTTTTTTTTATTATGGGAAATTCAGAAAGATATATATACACTCATTTAGTGCCAAGGAAAATAGATATGCTTTTCCAGGCTCAGCAAAGCGTCAACAAAAAATTTTTTTACCGCACGTTTCTAGTAAGAAAAACCTATGTATCGCTGGTTCTAGCAGCTCTGTAGTAATCATAATAATAGTAAGTGCTTGCTAAGCACTTGACCCCCACACACTGTGCTGACAGAGCTCTTTGCCGGGGGGCCTGATTTCTTGATCTGCACAAAGTCTGCGTGAGGGTGACACTGCTGTTGGCCACATTTCACGACTGAGGAAGCCGAGGCTCAGGGAGGCTTAGAAATTTGCCCCGCGGCGCACGGCTTGTCAGTGGGGAAGGCAGGGTTTGCCCCAACCAGCCTCACCGCGGAAGGGGCACTCTCGGGGCAACATTGCCTCCGGTTCGCTGTTTTGTAGCCTAGACTAATTGGACTGATTTTTAGAGTCTTCTGCATTTCCTGTGGAGCTGTTCTCCGCGTCTCATTTGCATTTTGCTCTTTCGCTCTTGGTGGCGTTCGGTACTTCTTCCTGTTCCTCTCCTCTCATCAACTCGATGGATGGACGCGAATCGGGGCTCTGAAGTCGAGGGGATAGTTTCACTTCCGCCGCCAGCTGCCTAAGCGATCTTGCCCCATCCCCCCCCCCTTGGGGCCTAGTTCCTTATCTGTAAAACGAAGTTGTAGGATTGTAACGGAGGTTCCCCTCCTGTGCCCAATACTCTCCTCTCTTTTTTCTCTCCCCCCCTTCCGCCCTCTCATCTCCTTCCCTCCCTGGCCACTGGCAGGCCCGCAGGCCCTGCCTCCCCTGCGCCTCGAGTCATTTTTCTCATATGCAGCAGGCAGGCAGGCAGGCAGGGGACCCGGCGGGAGAGCGCACTGTTGACTAAGAAGCGTGGGGGACATGTAGATAGTGAGAGGGACAAGCGGTGTGATATGACTCAGTGGAAAGCACAGGCGCAGCTGGCCTCCCCCAGAGTGCGGCATAAATCAGTCTCCGGGGCCTCTATCCCTGCTGGTTTTCCTCGGTCTCCGTCATCCGTGACCTCATACCCCCCCTTTGTACCAGGTCACCCCATCCTCCTGTCCCTCCCGGTCCCACCATCACATCTTGCTGGCTCTGCCTCGCATTCCCTCAGGACTCTATTTATAAACAGTGTGTCGTCTCTTCCTATTACGTTCACCAAGTATCCCTTCCAAGCACTATACTGTGTTAACTCATCTCAGGTCAACACCTAAACATTAAGAAGGCCTTCAAGAAGTTCAGGTGGTTTGGGACAGAATTCCCTCGCCTGACCACCCACAGGGAACCTATTTTTGCTCCAAAGGCTTCCTCGGCCTGAGTTCAGTGGTTCCTGCTCATGGTCAGGAGCCAGTATGAGGCCTCCAGCCGTAGGATGGGCGTCGGGATGGGAGTGAGGTGGGACCCCATGAAGAGAATTTATTTGACCCCTTTACCATTTTTAGTTAATTTTTCCTTTACAGAACATAGAATTATTTGCTCCTGGGGAAAATGTACATTTTATGAGACATGACTATTTGGAGTGTCTCAGGAAACAGATTTATTTCATCCAGGTTGGCTGGGCAGGGTTCCATGGACCATATCTCAGCAAACTAATGATGTTTTCCCAAATCATCTTAAATTATTGGTCATTCGTTTCACTAGTATCTGCATTTAAATATTCCATGTAAATGTTCAGCTCTGGCTCCCGAAGACAGGAGCCACGTATACGAGCCACTGAAAATCCCTCTTACTCTCACTTCCCCAGAACTCTTTTCTGTTGGTGTGCGATCCTGTGTGGGAATTTCTGGGCCTGTATCACACTGCGTCCGCCTCTAAAGGAAGACCGCTTTAAGGTTCACCACCAGAACATTCATTTTAGACTCCAGAAACAACATGCGTTGTCAGGCCTCCCCCCTATTTTAGGTGTGTTTCTAAGGAGTAGGTTGGTTATCGTGGTTTAGAAGAACGTCTGCACTGTCAGGAGGCAGTAATACTAGAGGGGGCACCAGCCATCTGTCCCTAAGGGAGGGGTCCTCAGGAAATAGACAGGCTTCTAGCCAAATGCTCTAGATGTTCCCCCACGTAAAGCAGAACTCGGTTCCAGTTCTAGAGTTCTAAGCTTCCAGAACAGAGGTTTGGTCTTTTCGGTACATCTGTTGAAAGTGCTCGGCTGATTAAAGGGGGCCAAGTCCCTGCCCCGTGTCTCAGCATCTTGGTCTCCCATTCCCCACTCACTCTTCACCCCCTGCCATCCCACCTGCAGGGGAGATGAGCTTTGCCAGTCATCTCTGAATACGGGAAGGTTAGACTTGCGGAGGCAGGAATAATAGCAGTTGGCATTTGTTATTTTTATTTGTGGTTTTCTGTCCCTGGCTGTGGCGTGGCCCAGTTGACAAGAATCCTTCCCTACCCTGGCATACCAGACTGGCTTCCAGGTCCTCACAGAGCACGTAGGCCTCTTGCAACAGACACAGGCCTGTCTAGATAGATGGGCCCGATTCTACTTGTCAGGAAACGGCGGTGCAGTCAGAATGCGGTGCCCTCTGATCCCTGGGAATCCCACAGCTCTCCACAGCAGCTGAGAGCAGATCGGGCAAGAGAGCCAGCGCCTGCCGGCCCACACCACCCTGTCACATGCCTGTTATTCATCAACATGCCTCTTTATTTTCTTATGAAGTATGATGCTGCAGATCCAGGCGAGATGTGTCATCAAGGGGAGACTTCACCTGTAGGATTAAAAAGGCAGGTGTTCCTGCCCACCTTTTGCTATTTGCTGAGTTTCCAAAAAACTTCCCCAGCCACACCCCTTGGTCTTTGTTTGACTTCATAGCCAGGCATCTGTACCAACAGGATGATTCTGGGCTCAGTCCCTATTGCATTCAGGACACTAATCTTGGGAAGTCCTTTCTGCAGACTTCACTAGGACACGGTGGCCGGCCTTTCCCACCCAGGGTGTGGCGAGTCCCATCATGCTCAGCGGTTACCGAGATGGTCAAGACCAGTGTCCGCCCTCCAAGAACAGCTTCACAAGCCTTTCCCTGTTTATGCTGAAATACAGTTTGAGAGATGATACCGTGAGGTTGGGCTTCAAGGACAAAAAGCAAAAAAAAAAAGATACAAAAGAGGTGCACAGATTCTCTTTTTCTGGAGCAGGAATCTGAGAAGGAAAATTGTCACATGGGGCCAATTGCTGCGGGGGGGGGGGGGGGGGGGTGCAGCCTCAATGTTCCGGGTTCCCACCAATCCTGTTCCACATGTTTGCAGGGGTAGCCTTTGCCCCTCCCTTTACTTTTAATTATTTCTGGTTAATATATATCCCTGGTTTTAAAAGAAAAAGAAAAAAAAGCAAGCCTATTTCCCCAAATACTCCCTCTCTTCAAGTTTTTGCCTTAAGCCAATCAGACACCCTCCGCGGATGGGAATCCATATCCCCAATTCCCTTTCAGCAACCCAGGGAGCTCATCAATATGCCAGCAGATGATCTGAGCCCCAATCATCAGCTTCTCCACAAAGACAAAAACAGCCGGGAGGAGGGGGAGCGGATTGGGATGGGGGGCACTGTAAGTGATGCATGAGACGGCGACCTCCCCGAGCCCACCGCCCGGCCCCCCTCGGTGTCGCCCGCTCGCTGCGCTCGGTTTCCACCCGCGCCCGCGTGCCCGGCTCCTGGCCGCTGGCGGCGCGCTTCAGTGTCAGGTGGCATCCCAGTGCCCGCGTTGCCATGGCGACCCCTGCAGCAGCGGCGCTCGGAGCAGCAGCTCGTGCAGGCGCAGCCCACCCCTCTGAGCGGTGCGCACTCTCTTTGTCTCGCCAGTTCCCCGGGTTCCCTCCCCACCCGCCGGCCTGGCCTTGGTCGCCCCGCCCGGCCCCCAGGGCTGCGGCCCTGCCCAAGCTGCCTGAGGTCCAGGACCCCTGGAGGTGCCCGGAACCAGACCCGTCCAGGGCGTCCCCAGGCCGGCGGGATTCCCCACACCTGCCAGCCTTGGAGAGGCCCCACCCACGTGTTATTCTTTGGGGACCTTCATGCGTCCCTTGCAACCAGCCTTTTAAAAAAGAGAAGCGAACAGGGAATGTCCTCTCACCTGGCCATCGGCCCTTAGCCGGCAGTCTCTCTGGCTGCAGCCTCTGTGGTCTGCCCGGCAGGAAGTGCTGCCCCCTCCCCCCAGGGCGCCCCCAGAGCGACAGGGAACTGTAAGTCATGGAAACTCACCTCACCCGCCTCAGGGAGCTCATCGCCCACGGGCGCCCCTCACCTAGGTGGGATTGCTGCCCCAGCTCAGAGTTCCCAGTACCTCCAGGGCTTGAACTCCTTTCATTGGCGACAGGGGGTTAAAGGGGGGGGGGCTGTGTAAGCTAAATGTGCTGCTGTTAGCGTTCGCTGTAACCTGGCAATGAAGGGTGCTCACGCCACAGTAATGACACACACACACCCCCAAATCCACAGCCGGTTATCCAGCTTTGTCCTGGGGCCACCTAGCCACTCTGATGGCACTGGCTGATATTCCAGCTGATGCCCTCTTCTTTGGGGGAAAAAATGCAGACAGAAAACAGATTCGTGCCACTCTATTAGCATGTCTATAAAAAGGGCACACCATGGTCTAGTTAGATTTTAAAAAAATAAAAACATTTTCTAGGCACCAATTATATCTGGCACACAGACAGACATTTGGTTCCACGGTATGTTTTAGAATGAATCTCTTCCATGTTCTGAAGGCCACGCCTAGTATTTAAATGAAAAAACACGTTAACAGCTAGAAACCTTGGACCACTCTCAGGCCGGTCATGAGTCAGGGGCTCTCCAGTGTCTTCTCCCATAAAAACCACACTCCCATCGCTGTCGCTCCTACATCGCAATGAAACGTATGTCTTTAAGATGCATGAAGGCTGAGGTTTTAGCTTTAGAGTCACACTCCCGTGTGTGGGTGTGTGTGGGTGTGTTTGCTGTGCCAACCGCCATTCACACAGGACTGTGTCTGGACTGATACACAGAAAGAAGAACTGGGTTGCTTGTAGGAAAGGGAACTGACAGGCCAGAGGAGAAGCAGCTGAGAAACTGGGGTCCGAACAGTAGTCAGGACCACTGTTAAACATGCTTTCCCTATATACGCCCTGTGATATTACACCATGTGCATTTATTGTTCACTTTTAAAAATAAAATTTAATATCACTTCCTCAGTTTCCCCAAGAGTAGGAAAGACAAGATGAGGTCCCCTGTCGTGAGATTCTATAGCATTCTGTATGTACTTTTTACCTTCAGAGCTCTTCTCAGGATTGTGGATGAGCAGTGATCAGTGATGAGTGAGTGTGTAATTCATGTTCACACAAGTCTCCATACCAGACTCTAAGCTCCAGGAGGGCAGGCGCGAGACCTGTCTTATACGCCGCCCTGTCTTCGAGGGTCGGCACGTGGTCAGGTCTTCGTGTGTATTTGTTGACTAAAGAGATGAGAAAGAAGGTGCTGACAGAGTGATGGGGCTGGGGTGCTGTCTGCAGGTGAGCAAGGGAGCCAGGAGAGGTGCTCACCTCCACAGGCCTCCTCCGAGCTCAGTGACCCTCCAGGGGCTCAGCCCCTCCCATACAAAGTACCTCTATAAAGTTGCTCCAAATAATTCTTGCGTGACCGTTCTCTCTAGCATATATTTATAATTCATCTTGATAAAAAGTGTGATTAATCAGTTATGTTATATATAATGGGAACCCTGCCATTTGACAAGCCAGTTCCCAAGCAGCTGATTGGAGCACTTATCTGAGGCAAATCGGAGCCAGCTTCCCTTTTGGTCATTCCTAGGGATGCTCTCACGCTCTGTGGGAGGCTCCACCTGGGGCTTTAAGGTCCAGAAGCCAAATCAGAATCTCTAGACGTGGGGCCTGACCAGCGTTAGGACCCCAGTTTCTCAGCTGCTTCTCTGATAATCCTGATGTACAATCAAGGCTGGGAATTGTTGCTCTTTGGGCTCCCAGAAATGGAAACAAGGAAGTGGGGACACTTATCCTCACCAAGCCCAGAGATGGGATTTCAGCTGTAACGCTGATGTTCATGCCCTTTAGGCCAGACAAAGGGATTATGTGCTTCAGCCCACTTCAGACTGTTTCGATACTACTCATAGAACTTCTCTTTGCCTTAAAAAAAAAAACAAAAAAAACCTGCTGGTCCTTCCCTATGACAGTCATTTAAAACAAATATGTAACTGTCTAATGAGGGCACGAACCATTTTTCAGACTTGCCCGGGCAGCAGTGACCTAAATATTACTCAGGGTGTCTGACTTCCAGCCCCAGAGGAACTGTGTATTTGGTTTGACTGTTTTCATGCTAATGAAGTCGAGCTGGTAATTCGAGGTCTCCGGTGGGATGGCTGAATCATTTGATGCTATGAATTAGTTCTTTAGAGAAGGAGCCGTGGTGTAGTCATTATGGAATTGGTTCACTGTTCAATAGAATCACCATGCACTCACTCAAATTTGTTGTGCCATTTTTAATGGGTATGAGATAAAATGAGCAGAAACTGGAGGGGCTGGTGGAAGTGGCCCAGCCCATTTGTCCCAGCCAGTTATAGTCAATCTTTGGAAAATGCGACTAACCCATTTTCGAACCAGCGGGTATACGGGCAGATTGCTCTGCTCTTTTCTCGAAGGTAACCCCGCAGGCAGTAAATAAGGCCTGTATTAGAAGCCGCTAAAGCCATAAACACGCACCGCAGGGAAAGCTGCCCACACTGCCCACCAAGGTATCAGATGCAATTAACTTTCTACTAGAAGTGTGTCTGCACTCAAGGTCAAGGCAAATTTGGCAAGAAGCCACACGGGGACACTTCACACAGAAATCTCTTAGGAGGCTGGGAGTGGGGGGCAAGGAAATAAAGGTCCCTCGTGGGCTCTTAAATCAAGATCGTGATCACAGAGGGAGTAGGAACTCTTCATGGCAGGCAGGAGAGAGCCCACATTCCCGTTTCCAGCCAGTAAGTACCAGCCTGAATCCAAACAACCCATTTCGGGGAACTTAAAATAAAAAATAAGAGATCCCCTGGATGGACTTGAGCCCCCGTGGGGCCTCTGATGTGGGGAGCGGCTCCTGTGATGTGGGATTCCTGAGCGAGCCCGACTGGGTCACCGCCACTGGCTCCTCTCTCATTATAGGGCCAGAAATAGATGCCCCATCCCGAGAAAAGGGAAATGAGGCTGCGTGGAATGTTTCATCTGTTGGAATATTGTTCTGAGCTGCCTGACAAGATTACTGAGTCCTCAGTTCTGTAGCAGTGGCATTGAGAGAGAGTCTGGAAATCGATGCATTATGTGCTCGCTTAAAATAGCAAATGCAGAATAGAGGAAGCGGAGCCACTACGAAGAGTGCAGAACATAGTGATGTAAAGGCCTGCTTTGCCTCCATTATTACCAGCATGAAAGGGTAGGTTTTCCATCAAAAAACATCCGTGCGGTAAAGGCTTCTGTACCACAGTGAGACAAGGGTAGTTTTTAGCTAACATAACTGAGTGCAAATGTTCCTGTCCTCAAACAGGTGGTGGAAAGTGGGCAATTTGTTTCTTTTCATCTCAGTGTTCCAGGGTTGGTTTATGAGAGAGTTACTTCTGCTTTAACCTCTTTGAATTCCCCTCAGAACCAAAAAAAAATCCCCAGTTACTTGCTACCGAATCAGATAGTCTTCCCCGTGGGTTACAGTTGCCTGGATGGGCAGCAAGGCTTAATGAGAGTGAGGTGGAAAATGTATAAAAGGAACTGTGCCATCAGCCCCCAAGAAGAAAGCAGCATCCTTTGTCAGCTTAAATGGGATTTTAAAATACCCCAAAACAAGTTAAAAGGGCCTCCTGGAATTGACAGGCCTTTTCGCCAGGATGGCCCTAGGAAGTGACAGAGTTGTTGTTTTTTGTTTTTTTTTTAATTATTACTGATTTGGGAGAAGGAGAGAGGAAGGGAAGGAGGGAGGGAGAGACAGACAGACAGAGACATCGATTTGTTGTTTATGCATCCACTGGTTAATTCTTCCAAGTGCCCTGACCAGGAATCGATCTCGCAACCTTGGCCTATCAGGACAACGCTCTAACCAACCGAACTACCCTGCCAGGGCTGAGTTATTTCTTCAGGGGCTACTTGCAGTCAAGCCAAGAGGCCCTGACGTGCGGTGGCAAGGGGTCCTCTCAGCCCTTCTGTCACTTGTTTAACCACCATTCTAAACACGAGAACGTCCTTCATTAGAGCCCCTAGATGGGGACTCTACTCCACTAACAAGCCTTAAATGAGCACTTGCTCAGTGCCAGGCCCTGCACCAGCCACTGTGCAGGTATCTTCTTTAACTCACCAAAACCCTTTGGAAGAGAGAACATTACTACCATTAATTATGCCAGTTAAGGAAACCAAGCTCCTTCGGGTTAAGTCAACCCCCAGAGCCATACAGCTGGACTTGAACCCTAGACTGGCTGATTCCAGGCTGCATGTTCCCTCCACCATGCCCCCGTTGTTTCCTTTCTTGATTAAGCAACATTCCTAGAAATACCCAGAACCTGGAAGTCCCCGGTCCCCGTCTCTTCCCCGCTGCTGCAGCCAGCTGGAACGACCAGCTCCCGGGCGTGTTACAGCCCAAGTCCTGAAAGACCGCTCGGGACCCGAGAGAAATCGCTGTCTCCAGGCTCAGCGAGCAGCTTGACGTGCTGACAGCCCAGCCCCTAGGTGGGGACTTGAGCCAGCCGTTCAGGAAACCATCATTTGTTGACTGTTTTTGACACTGACCAGTTTCCAAATTCCTTCAAGTCCCCACAGTTTTAGAGAATGTGATCTTCTGTTTGCAAAGCAAGGATTAGACCCCCCCACCCACCCACCCACCTTTATAATTGGCATGATCACTCCTAGGAATACTGCTTTAAAAGTTTGCACATTTTGAGATAAATATTGCTGGAAAGAATGGTGGGGGAAAGTGCAAAAAAAAATCAAAACAACAACGTGAAATAAAAAGTTGGAAATGTTGGGGAGTTTGAGTAGGTGAGAATGGCAGCCAGGTTGCTGCAGGCGCAGTTGCCAGGGCAGGTGCCAAACCTGCCGTTTTAACTCTCAGGTTTCAGATTCCAGCTTATTTGCTTAGCAGAGCCCAGTACCAGGGCCACGTTGTAAATACCGATTTTATAACAGAATCTGCTCACAGACTAGGTTGTGTGCAAGTTTCAGTGCGTGATCTACCCTCCTGGGTCGTGTGGAGGGGGAGCAGACTGAATCCCTTTGGGTCGTTTTCCAGAAAAGACTCAAACCCATCACCTACCAAAACCAAACTCATTCTATCTCCTTTGTCCCCCAAGCCGAAAACCTAGGCACGTGGTAGACTGTCCCTTTTACCGTCTACACAGTCAGTCACCAAGTTCTCACTCAGAAGCAGCCCTCAGAGTTGACCTGCCTCTGCCCCCTGAACCACCACAAATCCTTCCTTCCTTTAGTTTCCTACCTGGTCTTCTTGCCTTAAAATATCCCCGTCTACCTACCTCCCACATCAGCTGCTCCCTCTCTATCCATTTCGTGCATTCGCTCTGTTACTAAGCACCCAGTATAGGCCGGACGCTCCTTCAGGCACAGCAGGATGGACGGGGCCCCACTCCCACGGAGCTTACCTTTGGGAAGAGAGACAGTAAACAAGGCAGGAATCAAGCCATTTCCGATAGTGGTTAAGTCACGGAAGAAAGCAAAATATTACCCGTCTCCTCTACTCAAGAATCCTTTCCCCCTTCCTGAAAGTTAAGCCTAAACTCCTTGCCTATGGACTACCCCGCCTACCTGGCTGGCCTCAGCTCCCACCACACCCTGCCAAGCACACCTGAAGCCGGACCTCCAGCCCCACGTTCTCTAAATTTTCACTTTCAGGTCACACTTTTGAGGTCACCTCTGTCTGTCCCAGTCCTCATTCTCCAAGGGGCAGTTCGCTGCATCCGTCTGCAGGGTTTGGGAGATCCCTTTGGGCTGGGGAGGCCCAGGTAGGCTTCAGGGAGGGAAGACAGAGCTGGAGGGGCATTGTCAAGAGGAGAGACACCGGCTAAGCTGGGTGAGCATCTTCTGCGACACTCGGCACCCTGTCCGGTGGCTCTGTCTTCCTCTGTGTCTGGATCAGGGTGCCTAAGAGCCCAGGTCGTTCGGGCAACGTGTCCGCATGTCAAAGCCACAGGCCGCACCCTCACAGAGAGGTGACCGACGTCCTTCAGGTGTGCGGACTCTTCAAACCTTTAATGTCACAACTGTCCCACCTCACACAGCAGGTGAAGTTTCCTGACAAATCAGCCTGAGGCTCAGATGTTTGATGGAGAACATGTTTTAGGACAATGTGAGGTTGCTCCTGAGCTCAGGGCAAAACTTCTTTTTCTTAGTTCCCAACTCTGTTCCAAAATGCCATCCTAAAATCCCGAGCCCAGTGGAAATACTCTTATTTATGCATTCTTTTGGTGACTCACTTTTTAGTATGTATGTCCCCAGTGTGTTTATATACAGCCGTCAACCAGCTTAAATGTTCAATTCTCAGATGGCAGGGACTGGGATCCTGTTAGCGCCTCTGTAGAGTGTGACCCATGGCCACACACAGATACACGATTCTTGCTAATGGTGAGTTGAACAGAGTGGTGTTGCTGACAAACCACCAGAAGTCATCTGTTCAGAGGACCATGTGGGTCCTGCTGCATGTTCAGTCCAGCCTTATTTAGCACCTTCATTAATGCCGTGAATAGAAAATAAACACCAGTGTTCACAGATGGTGCTAACTTTGGAGGTGCTGTTAGCAGAAGTGTCAAGGGAAGAGAAATAGAAATGTAAGCAGGAAACAGCAAAGATGTGAAAGGAAAAAAAACAGCAAAGGGGAAAAAGCCTCTCACACAGACACATATTTTTTTGATAAAATAAACCTAAAGACATTGGAGCAAAAAGCACTGAGATGAGAAGTTAAAGGGAAAAAATGAGAAAGAAGGGGAGCTGTGAAGAGAAAGGGGGGGAAGGGAAGGTTTTGCATGGATGTCAGGGACCAGGCTCTGAGCCCACCACCTGCTCCTGTGAGAGAGGCTGGGGCCCAGCCGGGCGCCCCGAGGGCACAGCCCTGGCCCTGGCCCTGAGCGCAGCTCTGTGACAGCTGCTGTCCGTTTGCTTTGTGGTGGGGTTTGTGTTTAGTTTGGGGGTATTTTATGTTGCTGCTTCTGCCCTTTTCTCATATTTGAGGGGAGCTGTGGCTGTGGTGGTGTCCTTTAGCCTCTGTTTTCAAAGGTTTCATTCTCCCTGGCGTGTAGAGCGTTCATTGGGACATTTCGGGAGGGACAGAGGAATGTAACCTTTAGAGAGTCCCGATTCCAAATATAAAAAAGCAAAATGGAGCATTCCCACCACCTCGGTCTCCGGTGTTGGCAGAGGGGAAACAAACCAGAGAGCAAGCAGCAGTCCCGGGGCCCCTGGGGCAACTCCAGCACCCCAGGCCGCGCCCTGGCCCCCTGGCCCCCTGGCCTTGGGAGGGCTGCAGATGGCAGAGCAGGAGCCTCCAATGGACAGGAACGGAACCAGCTGTCTCCACGGAGCGACAGCTCTGCTCAGGGGCTTCAGCTGGAAAGTCAGTCTGAGCCGGGAAATAGTATCAAAGTACACAAATTCTCCCACAACCTGGAATCACCCCTCCCTGGAAACATCAGTGCCGTCTCCTGGTTGAGGGGTACAAGCAGCGAATACCCAGGATGAGAAATACACAAGTGGGGACAGTGCCGGGGCCGTGGGGGTGGGGGTGGTCAGAATGCCCAGACCCGAGCACCATTACCGCAGACCCCCGGTGCCTCACAGGAGAGCTGGAAAAGCACCCCAGTGGGGGCTGAATAGTATGGTATTCGGCATGGCACTCGGGACAGACACCTTGGGCCCGGATCCTGGCCTCACCACCTTCCAGCTGTGCAGCTCCACTTGACCTTCCCAAGCGACTGTGTCCTAACCTATAGCACGGGCACAATGACAGTGCCTCGTAAGCTGTCGGGAAGGATTAGGTTAGTGATGCACATAAGGTGTTTAATACAGTCCCTGCCTAGTCCACGGTAGGCTCTCCACAGAGGGATGGTGGTTTCCAGCGCCACCCCCTGCAGTCCAAGACCCCTTTCGGCTACGCGGGGCATGCTGCTCAGCCGCACCAGCCGTAGCCAGCAGTCAGATAAGTGATCATCAGAAAAAGCTGACCTAGGGCATTACTGAGAACTTCACAGGCAGCCAGGGGTCTGCTCATCTCCATTCAACCTCAGAATAAAAAAGATAAAAAGGCATGTTCATTGATGTAATTCCTGGAACTTCTGTAACCTTGCACGTTCCCTAAATCCATCAGTCCAGATGTTTGTGCTCCTATCGCATGTTTTTATTTCCCTGAGAACTTCATTAGCCGTGGGGAGAGAGCACCGAACGTGGGGAAGTTTGGATTTACAAAGCAAGGTAATGATTCATTTTGCAAAAGGATCGTCCAGTTCCCCCAAAAGCATCCCCTTGAGTAGTGAGCATCCCTGGTGCCTCTTAATATGCCCGAGTCATACTGTGCACACTAATAGACCTTGGCACAGAGTTCGGTGCCAGGAGGGCACATGCATCCCACCTGACCACCTTTGGGCCCAACCCCAGCTCGCCGATGGTTCCAACGTGCTTCTCAATGACCCCACATTGAAAATGCTTGATGCTGGCCTCGGGTCCTCTGATTGATGTCTTATATCAAAGTGAGTTTTCATTCCTTCTACAGACATTACAGAACTCCTGTTTTGTATCAGACACTGCACTAGGAGCTCTTGATAGGGGTGGGGGGGATGTCCAGCTCTCTGTTGAAGCTAACAGTTCTATTCTAATGACTATTTTAGTGGCAGGATGCACAGAGGCTAAGACTTGGACTCTGGCCTAGTTGCGCGGGTTCAAATCCTGGCTCCACTGTGTGACCTCGCCGGGTACCTCGCCTCATCTCTTCCTCCGAAAATGGAACTTACCCCAGACTGTCATGAGGATTTCGTAAATTGGTATTTGTAGATCACTTACTATTATATGCTTTTTGCTATTGTTACTATATTCTTTTGATTTCTGTTTTTATTGTATTATGGCCAGGGAAGATAGTTTCTGTCTGATGCTAATTCTTAGGTAATCAGTTTCCTTTTATGGTCGGTAATAATGTGTATTCTCTAGTTGTTGAGCACAGTAAATATGCACATACACACAGCTTATTAACTGGGTTCAAATCTATCTTCTTTTAATATTGTTTCCTGATCTATATGTTTTTTAGGAAAGTATATTGATTGTTTACTATGATTGTGGACAGGTCATTATACATAGTCCCCCCCTTATCTGAGGGGAATATAGTCCAAGACCCCCAGTGGATGCCTGAAACTGCAGATAATACCAAAACTAATATATACTATGTCTTTTCCTACACATGCCTGTGATACAGTTTAGTTTATAAATGAGGCACAGTGAGAAATTAACAATAACTAATAAAATAATTATAATAATACAATAAAAGCTGTGGGAATGTGGTCTCTTTCTCTGATCACCGAGATGACTATTGGCAAGGTGGCATCTACAGGGTAGGTAGGCTGGACAAAAGGGATGACTCACATCCCAGACGGATGGAGCAGGACAGCAGGGCTTTCATCACGATGCTCAGAACAGCGCACCATTTAAAACCGATGAATTATTTCTGGAATTTTCCATTTAATATTTTCAGACTGTGGTTGACCATGGGTAATTGAAACCTCAGAAAGCAAAAATGTGGAGGGGGAGGGAACTACTGTATCTTTGTAGATCTCACACAGATGACTTCATTTTTATTTTCTGGAGAGTGTCTTTCTGGTGAACTAATCTTTGATAGAGAAAACAACGATCTAATGAGTTCTTTCCCCAGCAATACTCTTAGCTAGCTTGCTTGTAATTAATATTTGCCTTCTATATCTTGCTCCATTCCTTTATTTCTAACTTTGCCGCTTTTCTACCTTCCATTCGATGAGGCAGAGTAGCTGTGTCCCCTTCCTTCTACATCTTTGAAAGTTGTACATTTCACTCTACGGTTCTCATTTACCATGAATTGTCTTCCCACTTGTGTTTGTCTAAAGTTCATCAGTCTCCCTACCCACCCCCCAGACAAGGACCTTCGAAAACTCCCCTGGGATCACCACCCCATCTTTCATGTGGTTGTTATCCAGGATTTTAAGTTCAGCATTGTTTTAAACCCCAAAAGATACTCAGTGTTATTGTTGTTTAAATGCCTATTTAGATTACTTGTGTATTTGCCTGTTTATTTGCTTCCCAGTGCATCTCACAGGCCACTTTTTCCCTCTGGATTCAGTATCTTCTTCCCGGGTGGCATGTCCTTCAAAAATTCTTTTAGCTGAGAGCTGAGGTCGCCCAGCTCTCGAGCCCTTGTTGTCAAAGAGAGTCCTGGTTCTGCCCTCGAGCTCAGACGATTGGCTGGGTAGAGAATTGTAGGTTGATAGTTACTTTCCTTAAACCCTTTGAAGAGTCTGTATTTTCATTACTTTCTCACCTCTGGTGAGAAGGCCTGCTCTTCCTTTGCAAGGAATGTGAATTCTCTCTTGAGGTGTTTATCCTAAGGTTTGCTCTTTGCCTCTGGTGATCTGCGGTGGATTTGTTTTTCAAGAAAAAGGAAAGCTTGAGGTTTCTGTGTTTTACTGAAAAACTGTTGTTTGTTTCCCCACACAGTACTTCCTTTCCACTTTGTCAGGCTGGACAACAGACTTCTTCTGATGACTTTTTCCTAAACTAGGCAGCGTTCGAGGACCCAGCCTCATGCAGGACCTCAGTCCAGTTCCCTCATGTGTGGCCCAGATGTGACTTCTGCTCCGGCCAGCATGTACCTGGGCTTGGCTTCCCTCTCACACTGGCCTCACATCAATTCCTTCCTACAGACACCTGGAGATTATCCTTTCTTTCCTTCAACATCCACTTTGATTTTCATTTTTTTAAACATTTTTTGATTGATTGATTTGAGAGAGGAACAAACATTGATTTGTTTTCCACTTATTGATGCATTCTTTGGTTGAGTCTTGCATGTGCCCTGACGAGGGATCAAACCCACAACCCTGGAATATCGGATGGCACCCTAACCTGAGCTATCCGCCCAGGGCTTCACTTTGATTTTTAAGTATTTCTGTGCAGTTCTACTTGTATTTGTGGATACTCGTAAGTAGTCAGGGAGGCTTGCTCAGAGCATGCTCAGAGCTGCAAGAGAGCAGGGGGCACAGATGAACACCCAGCTCAGCCTGGGGGCGGGTGGTTCTCTAGAGCTCTGGGGAATGACTAAAGGGATTTTAGCAGAGGAGTGACAGAATCTTTTTGTGCCTTTAAAAGATCTCTCCGATGACAATGTGGAGGACAGGTTTGAGGCGGGGTGTGGGGCCAACCAAAGGCTGAGGAGACAGTTAGGAGCTGCAGGAGTAACCTGGGGGAAAGGGCTGAGGTTCCGCACTGTGGCCGTGGAGAGAGACTGAGAACGTGAAATAAATAGAACACGGTGGCTCCATGTGGGCAGTGGAGGGAGCGGAGGGGTTCTGGCTGGTCCTGGCCTTTTGGCCCCCGTGACTGGGTGGCTAAGGCGCCTCTCACTGAGCCAGGCTGGACAGGAGGAGGGATGCAGTGTGGGGAAGGGGCCAAGAGGATGAGCTCAGCATTGGACGCATGAGGACTCAGCTGTCTGTGGAATGTTCAGGGGCTTTGTCTAGTAGGTGGCTGAAAATATGTGCTTGGGCCTCATGCTAAGATTAAGTCGCTGATTGGGTCATTGAAACCATGGGCGTGGGTGACAAAACAGTATTTTAAGGAGAAAATGAACAAAAATATTCCTGCAGGATTCCTACTTCTTGAGGTGTTAGCCTGGACGTCAGCCCCTCTGGAAGCCACCCAAGCTTAGGTGGCCCTCCTCTGGGCACCCTGTGTGTATCGCGGGGCATTAACATTTGTCCATCTCCCCATTAAGAATGGGAATGCACCCAGCCGGTGTTGCTCAGTGGTTAGAGCGTCAGCCCATGCACCAAAAGGTCGCAGGTTCGATTCCCTGTCAGGGCACATGCCCAGGTTGTGGGTTCAATCCCTGGTTGCATTGTGTGTGGGAGGCAACAATCAGTGTTTCTCTCTCACATCGATGTTTATCTATTTCTTCCCCTCTCCCTCTCTCAAAATCAGTTAAAAAAAAAAAAAAAAAGAATGGGTATGCCTCAGGCTTGGGGCCTGCATCCCACTAATGTTGTGTTCAGTAGAAAAGAAGGAAAGGAGAGCAGGCTGGGGAGAAAGGGGTGATGGTGATCGGTGCAAAGAGCGCCCTGAAGAAGGGAAGTCCGCCGGGATGGGCCGGGAGCAATGTCAGGGCCACAGCAGGGTAAGTGAGGATTCTGCCCACTGGACCCAGGAGCCGGATCAGCCCAGGGACTTGGCACAGGCGACACCAGCCTGCTCGGGGGCCTCAGCTGGAGCTGCCTGCCCAGAGCTGTTTAGTGACGAGAGTTTTATCTTCTAAATAAAAGTGGTTTCACCCACATCCCTCACCAACTGCAAACCCAGAAAGCACTCAACAGACCAGGAGATATGGCACCCCCACTCTCAAAATTGCATGGGCCCTGGACTCAGACTCGCTTTAGAAGGGAGTGGGCTCAGCAGTTGAGCGTCGACCTAGGATCCAGGAGATCTAGGTTCAGTTCCCTGTCAGGGCACATGCCTGGGTTGCGGGTTCGATCCCCAGCAGGGAGTGTTCAGGAGGCAGCCAATCAATGACTGTCTCATCATTGATGTTTCTATCTCTCTCTTCCTTTCTCTTTCTCAAATCAATAATATATATATATATATATATAATTTTTTTTTTTTTTAAAAGGAGACCAAAGTAAAAGTGTCCTCTCGACCCTGACAGAAGCAGAAGTAGTGTTTCCCACAGCAGGGTTAGGAAAGACCTGCCCTCTGTGGTTTGCTCTGAGCAGAGGGACCTGGCTCCTGGAGGAAGTGAAAGGCGGCGCAGTGAACAGCTGCGGGCCTGAGCCCCAGGCGCCCGTGCCCGCCCGTGGTCCGCAGAGCGCGCCCACGCATTCACAGCCTGTCTTTACGACTCTAGGGCTTGTCTTGAAACACTGACTCCATTTATCATCACTTTGAAAAGCATCTATTTTACTACCTGCCTGCGTTTGGTGCAAGGCGAGCTTCCTCCCACCATATCCTGTGACCAAACACCGGAGAACCGTTGCATGACCCCGGCGTTCTCAGGAACTCCTCGCCACGCCCCCGGGGACACAGTCACCCAGGCACTGCCCCTCACCTCACGCCCACCCTGCTCCCTTTAGAGCATCCATCAGACCCAGCAGTGCCACCACTCCCGTAGGGAAAGCCACCGAGAGGAGAAAGGAGTTCACTCGACCCCTCGCGTCCTGGTCTACGGAGGCCAGGCCAGTGGGTGAGAGTCTCCAAGTCCCAGCTAACCAGGCGTCTGGACAGGAGAGGACACTTTCTAGGCCGATTCGGCTCCTCGAGAGACCCGAGTTACCCCATTTCTGCAGGACATGTAAATATACAGCTGGCACAGGACCTCACATTGATCGGGTCTTGTTGCATTTACCCCTGGATTTCTCTAATGAGCAGAGGACAGGAGTCTAAATGAAAAATGAAGGAAAGTAATTTGATAGAGGCCATTTGCCTGCAGTGATGGCTTGGAACAGATGAAACAAGATGAAAGTCCCCGAATTCCACAGTTTGCTGAGCCATTAAATCCTGTAACAGAAGATAGGGAGGAAGAACCCCCCCTGCAGCCAGCCTCCATCGGCAGCTGTCGTTTGGCCCCGCGCGCCATCAGAGAGACACCTGCCTCCATCTGTAAAGTCTGCGTTCTTTCCTTTAAAGCATAAGGAAGGTGCCCCGGCTCTCTAACGATTTACAGTGTGGAGAAACTCCAGTCAGAGCCTGACCTCCCCGCGTTGTCCACTCCTGTCCTGATAGTCAAGTTGGTAAACTCTGCTCACCTCCACCCACAACCACATCAGAATTACAGCTGAATTATACAACAGCCATCATTCAGAACCACCCGAAGACTAGCTGAACAGAAGTGCTACGACAGGATATAAAGAAGCCCCGTCTAGACTGGCAGGAGGGGAAGAGACACAGGACGAGCAGGTCCCACATCCACGTGTGGCAATTAAGATTTGGGAGGGGTATCTCGGCCATGGAGGTACCCCTGAGGAGCAGGGTTCCAGCCCCCAGTCCCCAACCTGGGCACCAGTGCCGGGAAGAGGAGTCCTCATCACATCTGGCTGTGAAAATGAGCAGGGATTGCATCCGAGGGTGACGGAAGGATGCTGGATTCCAGGCGTTCCTCTTGAGCGGCCCGCATACAGACCCACTCATTCAAACACTCACTGGCTCTGGGCTCCAGTGCAGGGGCCGGAACTCAAAAGACACACAGGGAGGAACTGAATTGACTAGGTCTAAAGTGAGGGCTGGAGGGGCAGGTGCCCATGTTCTTTTGTTGAGTCTCCCCCAACCCTTCTGGCAGGTACAGTTGCCAAATCTGAGCTCTCCATTAACCTGGCTAACACTGTCTACCCCACCCTAGTGATTCCCCAAGACCTCGCCCCACCCAATTCATGTGCCCATCTGAGCCACTTCCAGTGGCTTTTCCACACAAGTGGCCTGCCTCAGCTAACACTGCGGACTTTCCCAAAATCTCCCAAAGGTCCACAAGCCCCAAACAAGTAGCTGCTAACCTCAGCGTGCTCTGTACCTCTTATTAAGTGGCCCAAGCCCAGCACAAGCTGTAACCGATCACAGCTTGCATAGTAACTCCCATCAGGAGGCCCCAAGCCTGACATAAGCTGTGACCAGTGTTGGCTTGGAGAACAGCTTCAACTAAGCAGCCACAAACCCAGCACAATTGGCCTTTGGCCTCGGTTCACAGTATAGTCTCTTCCAAGCAACTCTCAGTCCAACACAAGCAGCAACCAACCACAGATAACTTTGTAGCTACCATTAGGCAGCCCAAACCAGTTACAAATGGTGGCTGACCTTGGTCTTCATAGGAGCCCCTCCCAAGAGGCTCCAGAATTAACACAGCCAGTGGCTAGCTTCAGACCACACCAGAGTACCATCTAACCAGCTCCACAAATGACACACCCAAAAGCTGGACTCAGTTGGCACCAGAGCTTCACTAAAGCAACTCCTGCTCCTTGGGGTCAGCCCCTGCACAACTTATCCACTGTAGTGATAGCCAGCACACACAGCCAGTCATCCTGAGGGTCATTCCTCACCCATTGACATGCCAATAGCAGTCAAAGCTCAACTGCAACAGGAGGGTACAAACAATCCACAAAAGGAACACTCTTGGGGCACCTGGCTCAGGTGAACAGGGAGACTACACCACTGGACCTCACAGGACACCTACTACATAAGGCCACTCTGCCAAGCCTGAGAGACATAGCAGGTCTACGTAATACAGCCAATATGTGGAGACAAAGAAACATGCCCCAAATAAAAGAACAGAACAAAACTCCAGAAATAGAACTAAACAAAATGGAGACAAGCAATCTACCAGATGCAGAGTTCAAAACACTGGTTATAAGGATGCTCAGTGAACTTAGGGAAAGAGTAGATTAATTCACTGAGAATTTCAACAAAGTGATAGGAACCATATAAAAGAACCAGTCATAAATTAATAATATAATAACAAAAAGGAAGAATACATCAGAGGGAATCAACAACAGATTAGATGCAGAGGACTGAATCAGCGATCTGGGAGACAGGGTAGCAAAAAACACCCAATTGGTATAGCAAAAAGGAAAAAAAAATTTTTAATGAGGATAGTTGAAGGGACATGTGGGACATCAGCATACCAGCATTCATGTCACAGGGATACCAGAGGAAAAGAGAGCAAGGGATTGAAAACCTATTTGAAAAAATAATGACAGGACACTTCCATAACCTGGTGAAGGAAATAAACACAAGTTCAGGAAGCACAGAGAGTCCCAAACTATATGAACCCAAAGAGGCTCACACCAAGACACATCATAATTAAAATGCCAAAGGTTAAAGACAAAGAGAGAATCTTAAAAGTAACAAGAGAAAAGCAGTTAGTTACCTACAAGGGAGCTCCCATAAGACTGTCAGTTGATCTTTCAACAGAAACTTTGCAAGTCAAAAGGGAGTGGCATGAAATATTCAAAGTGATGAAAAGCAAACACCTACAACCAAGATTAGTCTACCCAACAAGGCTATAATTTAGAATCTAAGGAGAGATCAAGAGTTTCCCAGACAAGAAAAAAACTGAAGTAATTTATCAGCACTAAACCCATATTATGAGAAATGTTAAAGGGACTTCTTTATGTAGAAAAGACCAAAATACGAATAAGAAAATAATAGGAAAGAAAAAAATTCTCACTTTGGTAAAGGAAAACATTTAGTAAAAGCAGTGTATCAACCAACTATAAAGCTAGTACAGAAATTAAAAGGCAGAAGTAGGAAGATCGTGTGTAATTACAACATTAAATTACGGGATACACACACAAGAAGTAAAAAAAAAAAAATGACAAAAATAAACACGGAGAGGGTGAGTAAAAAGTAGTGATTTTAAAATGTGTTCAAACTTAAGTGACCATTAACTTAAAATAGACTGCTATAAACATAGTGTGGTATAGATGAAGAACATGGTAACCACAAACCAAAAATCTACTAGAGATACACAAGAAATAGAGAGGAATCCAAACACAACACTAGAAAGTCATCAATATATAAGAGAGCAAGAAATTAAAAAGGAACAGAGAAGGACTACAAAAACAATAAATAAAATGGCAATAACTGTATACCTATCTATAATTACTTTAAGTATAAATGGATTAAATGCTCCAGTCAAAGACACAGGGTCGCTAAATAGATTTTTTAAAAATCAAGGACCCACACACCGAATGCTGCCTACAGTCGACCCATTTCAGATTGAAAGACACACAAAGACTGAAAATAAAGGGATAGAAAAAGATATTTCATGCAAATTCAAACAAAAAAAGTAGCAATACTTATATTAAACAAAAATAGACTTTAAAACAAAGGCTAAAACAAGAAACAGAAAGGGGACTTTCATGATGATAAAGGGATTAGTCCAACAAGAGGTTATAACTCAAAAACATCAACATAGGAGCACCTAAATATATAAAGTAAATGTTGATGAACATAAAGGGAGAGATTAACAGTAACACAGTAATAGTAGGGGTCTTTAACACCCCATTGATATCAATAGATAGATCATCCAGAGAGAAAATCAACAAGGAAACAGTGGCCTTAAGTAACACATGAGACCAGATAGACTTAATTGATATTTTTAGGACATTTTACCCAAAAGCAGCAGAGTATACATTCTTTTTAGGGATACATGGAACGTTTTCCAAGATAGACCACATGTTAGGTCCCAAAACAAATCTTAACAAATTTAAGAATCTAACCTTACACCTAAAGGAACTAGAAAAAGACCAAAGCCCAAAGGGAACAGAAGGAAGGAAATAATAAAGATCAGAGTGGAAATTAACAAAATAGAGTCTGAAAAAGAATTGAAAAGATCAATGAGACCAAGAGTTGGTTCTTTAAAAACTGATAAGCTTCTAGCCAGACTCATTAAGAAAAAAGAGAGGGGGCACAAATAAAATCAGAAGTGACAACATACAGAACTATAAAGATTATAAAGATATACTATGAATATCCCAACAAATTGGACAACCTGGAAGAAATGGACAAATTCCTAGAAACATACAATCTTCCAAGACTGAATCAAGAAGAAACAAAATCTAAACAGACCGGTTACTGCTGATGAAACTGAATCAGTAATCAGAAAACTCCCAACAAACAAGTCCTGGACCGGATGATTTCACAGGTGAATTTTACCAAACATTCAAAGAAGATCTAACACCTGCCCTCCTCAGACTATTCCAAAATAGTCAAGAGACGGAAGGGAAGGCTCCAAGCTCATTTTGTGAGGCCAGTATTACCCTCTTACCAAAACCAAAGACACAAGAAAGAAAGAAAATTATAGGCCAATATCCCTGATGAACATAAATGCTAAAATCCTCAACAAAATATTAACAAACCGGATCCAGCAATACATTGAAAAGGTCATACACCGTGTTCAAGTGGGATTTATTCCCAAGACCCAAGTCTGGTTCAAATCCACAAATCAATCAGTGTGATACATCACATAAAATTAAAGATAAAAATCCTATGATCATATCAATAGATGCAGAAAAAGCATTTGACAATCCAGCTTCTATTTATGATAAATACTCAGCAAATTGGGATAGAGGGAACATACCTCAACATAATGAAGGCCATATATGACAAACCCACAACTAATATCATACTCAGTGGTGAAAAGCTGTAAGCTTTCTCTTTAAGATCAGGAACAAGATCAGGATGTCCACTTTCACCACTTTTATTCAGCATGTTATCGGAAGTCCTAGCCACAGCCATCAGACAAGAAATAAAAGGCATCCAAATTGGAAAGGGTGAGGTAAAACTGCCGTTATTTGCAGATGGCATACTATATACAGAGAGCCCTAAAGAGTCCACGCACACAAAACACTATTGGAATAAATGAATTCAATAAAGTAGTGGGATACAAAATTCATATTCAGAAATTGTTTGCATTTTTATATTCCAATAATGGACTACCAGAAAGAGAAGTTTTAAAAAATAATTCCAGCCCTGCCAGATGTGGCTCAGTGGTTGAGCATCAACCTAGGATCCAAGAGATCGTGGTTCGATTCCCGGTCAGGGCACATGCCCGGGTTGCGGGCTTGATCCCTAGTGGGAGGTGTGCAGGAGGCAGCCGATCAATGACGACTCTCATCATTGATGTTTCTCTCTCTCTCTCCCTCTCCCTTCCTCTCTGAAATCAATAAAGACATTTAAAAAAAAAAAAAAAGACTATAGTAATCAAAACAGCATGGTACTGGCATAAAAACAGACACAAAGATCAATGGAACAGAACAGAGCCCAGAAATAAACCGATGCCTATATGGTGAATTATTCTATGACAAAGGAGGCAAGAACATACAGTGGGGTAAAGACAGTCTATTCAATAAATGATGTTGAAAAAACTGGACAGATCCAGTTTCATTCTTTTGCATGTGTCGCTTTCTTACACCATATACAGGAATAAACTCAGAATGGATTCAAGACTTCAAGTGTAAGACCTGAAAACATAAAACTCCTAGAAAAAATATAGGCAGTAAACTCTGGGACATCGCTCTTAGTAATATGTATATTTTTTTATGTCTCCTTGGGCAAGGGAAACAAAAGAAAAAAAAAGACTACATCAAACTAAAACATTTCTGCACAGCAAAGAAAACCATCAACAAAACAAAAAAACAACCTACTGAATGGTAGAAGATATTCATCAATGATATATCCAGTAGGGGATTAATATTCAAAATATATAAAGAAATCATACAACTATCAGAAAAGAAAACAATCCTTTTTAAAAATGAGCGGAGGACCCGAATAGACATTTCTCCTAAGAGGACATAGAGATGGCCAACGGACATATGAAAAGATGCTCAGCGTCACTAATCATGAGGGAAATGTGCATCAAAACCGCAGTGAGATATCCCCTCACACCTGTCAGAGTGGCTACATCAATGACTGTAAATTGGTGCAGCCACAGAAAACAGTATGGGGGTTCCTCAAAAAATTAAAAATAGAACTACCCTATGACCCAGCAATTCCACTTCTGGGTATTTATCTGAAGAAATCCAAAACACCGATTTGGGGAGATAAATGCACCCCTATGTTCACTGCAGCATTATTTACAATAGCCTAGATGTGGAAGCAGCCGAAGGGCCCATCAGTAGATGAATGGGTGAAGACATGGTACATGTATACAATGGACCATTACTCAGCCATAAAAGAATGAAATCTTGCATGGATGGCCCTGGAGGGTATTACGCTAAGTGAAATAGGTCAAAGACAAATACTGTGCGATTTTACTTGTATGTGGAATCTAAAAAACAAAATAAACAAAACACACTGTACCAAGACTGTAGAGCGGATGCTGGAGATGCACAGAGCCAAAAGCAGGAGGAAGGGTGGCGTCCGGCTGACACTGAGCTCACGGCTGCGAAGGAGTCTCAAGTGAGAAGGACTGTATGGAAAGTAGCGTGTTCCGATTGTATGAACATGGGGGTGGGCTAGCGATTGACATTTTCTCTATTCGATTTTTCCAGCTGACTTAGGAAAAGGGTTCTGAAAGGGCCACATTCCAAGACTGAATCCCCAGGTGGTTCTGGGACCCGCCACGTGCACACTAGTGTACCAGGCTCCACAGACGGGAGGGAAGACGCAGGAAGTGGAGGGCAGAGCCTGTCCCTGCCAGTGCCCTAAAGGAGGGACGCACACCCACCAGGAGGCAAGGGAAGGTCTCGGCCAGGGTCAGAGGCTTCTGTAGGGTGCGAGTCCTGCATGGAGGGATCCAGAGGCCGGGCCGGGCTGACGGAGGTGGGAGGCTGCCCAGGCTTGGGAACCAGCAGGGGAAGGAAGCCCTGTCCCGGAGGCATGTCAGCTGCAGGCAGGGCTGCAGTGCTGGGCATTGCTTGCTCCTGGCCAGGACAAGGGCCACAGGGCCCCTCACCCGGACCCGGCAGCCATGGGCCACGCATCTGCCTTGCACGGCAGGCCTGATTCCTGCAGGAATAGAGAACTGCCTGAGTCACCACAGCCTCGGATGGGCTCTGCTATTTTTATGTCCAAGTCTGGTTAAAAATAGCTGTCTAAGCCAAGGTTTTAGCTGCAGCTGACAAGACATTAAGCATTAGATACCTGATGCCTACAAGCAATAACTAACTACGGGTCTCTCCCTGTGCCCATTTTCTGCCTCTACAACACATTTAATGAGAAAGCAGGTAGGAAACGGGTGTGAGAAGAACACCTCACATTACCTCACAGACTGGGGGGCCAGCTGTGGGCATGTGCACTGGGCACCCTCCGGAGCTGTGCCCGGGTGGGTGCTCTATCTTAAGGCTGGCAGCACCTGTCGCCTGAGTGCTGTCTAGCGGCCAGGATAATTGCCTCAGAGTCAGGGTGGGAGGAAGAGGTGACAGTGATTGTGCCTGGAAAGCGCCTCTTGCTCACCTGGGCCCAATGGAGCACGACTGGGCTGGGCAAGAGCGGAGCACATGCGGCCTCAGCCCCCCTCCCCCTGCGGTGCGGATACTTGGCATTCACTGCTTAACACTAAGAGTGACATTCATCCAGGGAGCTCAGCAGAGCGTCAGGGGGCCCAGCTTGCCCACACCCCAGACATGCCCTGAGAAACACTGGCATTCACGGCACACACAGCAGTGCCAGCGTCCCACCTGCAAACCCCAGGCCATCAGGCCTCCTCCTCTCACCTCACAGCACAAAGAAAGCTGCCGTGGCACAAGCAAAGGTACAGTGTGGGGCTGTGCAGCCTGTTGTGAGCAGACACGAGGTGCCAGCCTACTTTGACAGCTTTCTCAGGTCTTAAAATAAGCCACTTCTGCAGTGTATCCAGGGCGGTGTGAGGAGCTGGAGGATGGGAGTCTGCTTCTACTCAGCAGGTGCACAAAGCCTCACTAACCCCCACCTCCGGCTCCTGGGCGTGGATCCCACCCAGAGTCCTGGCTGAGCCCCCTTCAGGCAGCGAGAGGCACAGGCTCCAGGCAGGCGTGTGAGCTTCCACTGCACCGGTCTTTGTGTGGCCCCACCGCCCATCCAGGCCAAGGTGGGGTCTGTTAGCAAAGCAGCCTGGTGCTCAAGGCCCCAGCCCCCCAGTCTGAGACACACCTGGGAAAACTGGGGTCAGACCCTTTTCTAACAGCTGGACCCCGGGGACTCTGAGAAGACCTTCCTCTCATTGGGGACAGTGTGCAGGGAAGTCTCCATTCACGCTGGACACAGCCTCCCAGGGCTCCCTGTTGCAATCAAAGATTACTGAAAAGTAATTGCACATCAGAATCCCCAGCCCCTCACGACAAGCCCCCTGACATCTGAAGCCCAAGTGACTGGTCTCAGGCCAGGGACTTGGTGGCTGTGGTTGCACTGCGTCTCTCCCTCCTGTGGTCCAGCTCAGCACGCTGGGTTCCCTGGAGCAAGGCTGCGTGCGGCCAAGGCCGGAACTTAGCCCCTCTGCCCTCGGAGGCTCTGCTTTGAGGCTGCAGCCCAGCACCAGCCTTTCCTGTCCTAGCCCCGCCCTGGGGCTTCTCCAGCCCTCCACTGAGGCCTCCAGTGCCGTGTCCCCTGGGGCACCTGTGAGGCCGGCAGGAGCTTGGCCAGTGGGGGACCCTGGGGTCGCCGGGGAAATCCACCCCTCACTGGCTGCCTGCTAACTGCCTGTCTGGTCTTTCTCTTCTTGGTTCTGCCAGTGAGAAGCGCCACCTCCCAGTCAACGTCACCAACCCTGTGCAGTGCAGCCTGCATGGGAAGAAGTGCACGGTCTCCGTGGAGACGCGGCTCAACCAGCCACAGCCCGACTTCACCAAGAACCGCTCTGGCTTCATCCTCAGCGTGCCTGGGAACTGATGCGCACCCAGGAGGCCTGCCTGGGAGTGGGGGCGGTGGAGCCCGGAGCCCCGCCGCCGAGCACCACAGTCCCGCTCTAATTGCCCATCCCGCCGCTGCCCGCTAGAAATCAGCTCTCCAGGGCCCTGCTGGGGGGGAGCCCCTCCCCTGAGGTCTCATTCCTGGCTTTCTGCCTTTGGTCTCCATCTGCCTCTGTCCCAACTGTCCCCAGTCCCAAACCAATAAACCAAAGAGTCCGGTGCCCTGTCCCAGAGCCCTGGGTCCACTTCCAGGCCACGTCTCACCTCAGAGGCAACTGGATGGTGCCTTCAACTGGCGCCTGCCTCCTGGAGGGGCCAGGTCAGGTCAGGGCGCCCTGACTCAGTGACCTGATGCTGACCCTGTAGGAGGTGGGGTGGGGGGCCCATGGGACAGTGTCCCCAACCAAAGACATGCTTCCAGGGAGGTTGGCGGAGATGAGCTGGGGACATAGCCCTGCTTTCTCCATGAGCCTGTCCTGCCACCACCTTGTCCCCCAGGTGGTCACAGCCCCCGTGACTGGCTCAGGGAGCTTCTCGGCTCCTCAGTGGACCCCTTTCCCCCAGCAGCCAGCCAAAGCCACCAGGTGAGCAGGTTCACCTCTAGGACCAGCCCCTCAGCCCAGGACCCAGGGGCTGGCGGCCCGGCCTCCCCTCTCTGCTCCCGCCCGCCTCCTGGCACCCCCCCAGCAGGGAGCCGTGGAGATGCTCCAAGGACCGTCAGCCGTGCAGCCTGTGCCTGCGCCTGCCTTACACTTGGTTTTCCAGTTCGCAGGTTGCTGATCAGATACTGTGTCCCCCATGCCCACACTCGAGTCAGGAACACTAGTAAGAAAATGGAGTTGCAGGTGCTGGGGGCACTCGTGGGTATGGAAGTTGCCCCTTTTGACACCCGTTTCATAGTCACGTGGAGAACTAGGGCTGGAGGGGAGGGTGAGCACACGGGAACCTCGGGAACCACGAGAGAGAAAACAGAACATGCGTCCTGGCACTGCAGGCCAGGCCAGACTGCCCACCCTCCCCCCAGAGCCCCCGCTGGGCGCGCAGACCTCATGCCAGGAGAGCAGCGCCCTCCTGCCCGTCTTGCCCAGCACGTGCCTTCAGATACCTTCCCGAGACCACCCTCCTCCCGTGTCTCAGCGGAAGGGGACGCCGTGACCCTCTGGGCAACGTGGGCCTCCCCCCAGGAGCCCTGACAGATGGACAGACTCCAGGCACCTGTGTGAAGGGGCTGGGCCCCGCCTCAGGAGGAGCCTGGCAGGGTGAGGGAGAGAGATGCTGACATCTTCACTTTCTGCCCCCTGCTCCCACCTCCCCCCCCGGCCCCCCGGCCCCGTCACCCTGACCCCACAGAACACACCAAGTGCCTGAGTGCAGCCACCTGTGCCTCACCCAGCGCCTGGCTGCTGCGGTCCCCTGGCTGACCCCCGGGTGGTCCCAGCAGCCTGGCCTCATTCACACCCGGCCCCTGCTTCCCAGGGCTCGCAGACATTTGCACCGGGTGCAGTTTGCAACAAAAAAATCCTACCGGCCTCCTGCCCTTGGAAACCCCCCCTAACGCTCCCTCTCCAAGCCCAGTCAGAGGTGCCACCAGCCAGTTCAGCGCCGCTCAGTCTTGCCAAGCACCTGGACACTCGCTGAAAGATCTTAACTGGAACGTTGCCTCTCCGTCCCGCTTATTTCCCCAAACCTGTCACTTTATACTAGGTACGTGCAAATGTATGTTTTAGACACACCAAAGTGGAACCTGCCAAATGAGTGCCTTTCAGAGGTCGTGGGGGAGCCCTCTGCCCTTCACCGTGGCCTGTGGCCCCTCAGCCCAGCTCCAGGGCCTCCCCGCTGAGGGCCGGAGGACCGCCGGCGGTCACAAGCACTTTTTCATGATGTCCTAAGAGAAGTCAGTGTGGCAACCGAAGGAGGACCAGGAATTTAGGGCGCGACCACGGTGACGCTCCCAGGGTGCCCGGGTGGGGGGAGGACGCAGTGATTGTACGCAATGAAGTATTTCTCTTGATTTAATTAAATGCAGTGCATGGTTTGGTGCATATATTCCTATTTTCCATTAAATTAACTATTTCTAAAGCATATTTTGATTTACCATCAAGAGCAATAAAGCGTTAAATCTTATTTTCAAAGGTGTTCTGCTCATCTGTGGTTGACAAGTCGGCCTATAATTGTGAACCTTTAGCTCGTACAAAGGCAACTGTTACCCTAGAGGATGGGAGGGAGCATTAGCACAAGCGAGGTAATGCCTGAGCCTTTTAAACAAAAATAGTACATGGTGAGCGGGAAGGAAGCTGTGGAAAGGAGTAAAGGGGTGGCGGGGCAGCGGGGTTCAATCCAAACACTCTTCGCCGTTTTGAGGCCTGTGTGCTAGACTCCAAGTTCACTGCTTTCGTGTATTTACGAAGGAAAGGCTGGGATTCCTAAGGCTGCAGCTGGGGGAGGGGGAGAGGTGATGGGCGCCCTGTCAGCCCCTCTCCAGGCTGCCTGGCTGGGGGTGGCAGGAGGATCAGGGAGGGGGAGAGAAATCAGGACTTCTGGGGGGGGGGGGGGACCCTGCAGGTGAGCAAAGCCAGGCCCGGCACGCAGGGGCCCTGCAGCCGCAGGACGCCACCCCTCATCAAGGGAGAGAACGCGCAGTGTGGCTCCTGCCACTCACACCACTGGAGATGCCTCAGGAAAGCGAGTGGCCCTGATCCCAAGGCTGACTGACAGCTCCCGAGTTGCAACCCGAGCAGGACAGCCTTCCTGGTGCCCAGGGGCAGCTGCCAACCACCGGTGCAGGGCCTGGACAGGACCGAGTCCACACCACCTAGTCCCTGAGGCTTCGGCTGGTGGCAGGAGTGGGCAGAGCACTGGCAAGTCAAGGGGACCTCCCTTTACTGCGCTCGCTGTTAGTGCCCTCGCAGGTGTTGCTTTTTTAACAAACTGAAGGCAAGACCCTCCACCAGCAAAAAGATTACCACTCACGTTACTGCAGCACTCCTTTGATTATGGTGGTCTGGGACCAAACCCAGTGTCCCCCAGGCATGCCTGCCCAGCCAGAGGGAGCCCCACCTGCGCACCATTATGGGCTTATCTGGAAGCCCCAGGGCCGGGCCACGTGGACACCGCCCCACTCCTGCTGGCTGGCCTGGGCACCTCTGGGAAGAGGGTGCTGAGCAGAGCCAGGCCCAGGAGACATGGGGGCAGCAGCCTTGGAGCCAAGCTTCACACAGGAGGTCCAAGACCCTGTGCCCCTCCAGGACCACTCAGCCAGCCGTCACCAGGCCATGCCTGGGCCTGATCAGGCCAAGGGAGCCACTCCTGCCCCATCCAGCAGCTAAACCAGAGTTGATTTCACCTGTGCTGCTCTCTTAATCACCTTAACATCAACAACCAGGCTCTGCTCGTTAAGCCCTCCCCCCCAACCCAGCCCCCACCCTTCCTCCACAGCCTCCCCTCCCCCATAACACAAATCCAATTATGTTCCGAGCGCAGGAATCATTTATAAAAAGCCTTCCCCCCACCTGCTCATGAATGATGTGCCCACGAGAGAGGTCTATGTAATGGATGGTCAGTGCATTTTATTTAATCAGCACGGTACAAAAATAAATAAAAATAAGGGAAGGGGCATTAAATTACAGCCAAACTGAGCTTCATGACCTTGTCAGATTATAAACCACACATACTTACAAACACACTACACATACATACAAAATGAGACAAATATAAATTAATATTAACAATACCCACAGTTTGGTCCAAGAATAGCTACAGAAGGAACTGCACTAAAAAACCAACACACATCGCACGCTGTGTAATTAGCAGTTTCAAATATACAGCTATGAAAAATCCCGAGTGGAAAAAATGGCACGTTTTCTCTTCATTGCAAGTCGAACAACCGTCGGAAGGAAACTAACTCCTAGTCACCGCACGGAGAGAACAGCTTTACAAGGAGAAAACCCGAGTCCCGAACGATTATTCCTGCGGCTTGTTCAGTGCACGGGTGTAAATTTCACAGCCATCTGTTCTAAGGTTATTTTTCTTAAGACACAAAATGCTCCTGGTCTGCATGCACAATATCACTGTAAAAGCAACAGTTAAATAAAGGGGTTTGTGGGGGGGGAGGGTTGTTGTCGGTTAGTTTTTTTTCCCTTTTTTAAATTTTTTTTGATGTTCTAAAAGTAGTCTTCATAGCAGCATGTCAAATGGGTCCATTGCTTGCACACTCAAGTGTATCTGTTCCTTTACACAATACTGATGACCAGTGCGAGGGGAGGGAGGAGGTGCGACAGGCTTCACATGGATGGAACCGGAGTTATTTCCTTGGTCCCCAACCACTCCCGAAATGTGCACCTCCTCCAAAAAGTAATGAAAAAAATAAATATGGAGAAAGGGAAGGAAACACACAAAACTGGAATCCTGTGGACGTGACGTAACTGCACAGTTTCAGGCCAAGTCCGGCCAGCCGAACGAGTGACTGCAAACACGTGCCCCTCCTCTTGGGACTCGGCATCGGACCCCCCTCTTCCACGCCGCCGGGGCGGACTCCTACCTCAGGTCACACGTGGCAGCAGGATCTGGACACACAGGCCTCGCGGCAACTCCCGCAGAGAAGAGGCGCTGGGGCGAAGTCTGTGCCAGCAGCCGCAGGTCCCCCCAGCTCTGCCTCCGACGGCCCGGCAGCCCCGGGAATGGCTCGGCGTGGGCCTCGAGGCGCAGCTGGGGCAAATGCTCTCCCGCACGCACGGCCAGGCCTCTTCCTCATAGGCGGGCTCTGCCCCAGGCCTCTTAAACCCGCACGGCAACTTCACAGCTTGTTCTTTTTAACGTGAATTTCAGTAGTGCTTGTGCTGAAATCGGCAGCCACCTGGGACCTAATCCTATGTAAAATGACCCTCTGCCTCTCCCCCCACCCCAGCCCCCCTACTCCAGCACTCCCTGGGGGGGCTGGGAAGAGAGAATTTTCCGTAGCCTTCACACTGGTCTTTGTTCCCCAAAGCCGGAGTGATGGGCCATGGAGCAAGACTCGGTCCCTTCTCTCGGTCATCTCCCAAGTCCCAAGCCACCAATCTGGGAGAATTAGAAAGAAAATGGATTAAGTACACATCATGTGTTTTTACAGCCACTAAAGTGGAACCAGCAGCTGCAAGTGATCAGTTGTAGAATCAGCAGGCTTCCAAAGCCATCAGAGGAGTCCTACTCGCGGCTCGTAATTGTCTCCACGATCCAGCTGTCTCCCTGGGCCTTGTGGGGCAAGGCTTTGTCTTCTGAACAAACTGAACCGTTTGGAAACAACTTTAAATTAAAAGGGGTAGGGGTGGAGGTGGGGGGTACATCCTTACCACACCCCACCCTCCAGCTCTGCAGAAAAAAAATACCATGTGCACCCGCAAGAGGAGGCCTGCTCGGTCTCAGGCATGGCACCCCCACCTGCCCAGGAGGCAGGCTGTTGATACTGGGCACCTGCAGCTGTCCTGGCCGCCACCACAGGGTGACTAAGCTGCATTATCCAAATGAAACACTCACCCGGGAAAGGAGTTGTCCCCAGCTTCACCCCACCCCTTTAGCTGGGACCCAAAATAAAAGAACTTAATGAGTCAAACCAGCTCATTAACCAACAGTGCCAACCCGGCTGGGAGCAGAGGACAAGGGGACCGAGGGGCAAGTTCTGCGCCTCCACTAAAGGAAAGCCCTGCTCCCTAAAAAAGAAAAAAGAGAAAACCAGGGTTGTGCGAGGCCAAACAACAGGACACAACCTCTGTCCCAGGCTGGCTTCTGCTCGACCGAAACGGCATCGCGCCTCACAACCCCACGTGCGGCTCCGTCGGGGTGGCTGCTGCAGGAGCCTCTGGGAGAATGGACAACCCAAAACGGGAGCCAGAAAAGCCCCCCCACACACCCCCAACCAGCAGCGCCAACTCCTCCCTGGGTCAACTGGCCAGAGGCCCCGCTCCAGCTCCCGGGCAGGGCGCAACAGCCAGCCTCACCTGCCCCGTCCAGCAAGGGCACAGGCGACAGAGGCAAGCAGGTCCTCTGAATTCCCCAAAGGAGAAGGTCGGGGGCCCCGGGGGGCTCTGAATACATCTTCTGGGTTTTGCACAAGGTTCAGTTCAAGCGTCCAGAGTTCTTGGCAGGGCTGAAGAGAGCCCCCAGGAGAGAAGGTGGGCCCGGAGAGGCCCTTGGTGGCTTGGCTAGACACATACTGTACATAAAATCTGATTTGTTTCACAACACATTTGTTTAAAAAATGAATCCTTGGGCCGGGCTGCGCGCCGCAGGGCTCACCGATCCAGCCCCAGCAGCAGCCGCTTCTTGTCTTCCTGGCCGCTCTCGCTCTTCAGGTCGGAGAACACCTGCGTGAAGTAGTGCGGGTCGGCGTTGATCTGCAGCATCTTGGAGCTCATGAGGTTGATGACGGAGAGGCAGCGGTCCCAGAAGGCCTCCTTGCAGCTCTCCACCAGGAAGGGCTTCAGCGGGTAGGAGATCTCGTTGCCCATGTAGGAGTAGGAGAGGTACAGGCAGGTCAGCAGCACGGCCTGCAGCTCGTGGTCGGAGCCCACCTCGGAGGAGATCACGTCCCTGCAGAGCATGTAGAGGAAGACCACGTTGGCCGGCGTGATGAAGCCCTGGTCCTGCCAGCCCTGCAGCAGCAGCGAGCGGTCCACGCTGCGCAGCCAGAGCACGGGGTCCGTGGGCGACAGGTGCTTCAGGCGGTAGCACCGGCGGCACAGGAACTCGCCCAGGCAGCGCAGCAGCTCGCTGGTGGACGCCTGGACGATGACCCGCTTGGGCGTCCCCGCCGAGGGCGCGGCGGGGTGCGGGGCCTTCTTGACGGAGGAGGAGACCCCGGTCTGCGAGCCCGAGAGCTGGCTGGCGGGGGGCGCGGGCGGCTGGGCCGGCGGGGGCTGGGCGAACGTGGACAGGTTGGCGCACGACAGCGACTTCTTCAGGTTCTCATTGTTGAGGTGCGTGATGTTGCTCTGGTAGCCGCCGTTGGGCTGCACCTTCTTGGAGTTCTTCTTCTTGGCCGACACGGCCACGATCCTCTTCCAGGGCAGCACGGAGATGATGGAGTGCCGCTTCAGGCTCTTGTCCTTGGCGTTCTTGCTGTTCTGCACGGCCGTGTAGTGGCCCACCGTGGCCGCGCCATCCTCGAACAGCGTGGCCTTGCGGTAGCTGGGGGACAGGGACAGCACGGTGCCCATGGTGCCGCTGCGCGCCGGGCGGGGGCCCGCGCCCCTGCGCGCCCAGCCCGTCGGCCCGACAGGAAAATCAGCTCAGCGAGCCCGCGGCGGCCCCGGGGAGGAGGCGGGAGCGCTCCCGGGGGCGCGGGCTGCCCCTCCGGATCTGCGTGGAAAACAAGATGGTTCTCAGCGCCAGGCGGGGCCCGCGCCGCGCTCCTCCGCCCCGGCCCCCGCGGCCCCCGCGACCCCGGCCCCCGTTCCGGAGCCTCCCCCGGGCTCCGCGGCCCCGCCCGCGCCCCCGCGCCGCAGCCCGGCCGCCTCCACTGCGACACCCCAGGGCCCGCCGCTGTCGCTGTCGCTGCCGCTGCGCTCGGGCGGCCGCGGGAGGGGACCCCCGCCCCGACCCCGTGCGCGGCCCCGGCCCCGGCGGTGGCGGCCGCGAGGCGCAGGCTTACCCGGCGGGCGGCAGCTCCCGCGCTCCGCGCCCTCCGCAATGCGCGCCGCGCTCCCGGCGCTCGGCGGGGCTCGGCGGGGCTCGCGCGCGGCGGCGGCGGCTCCGGAGCTACTGTCCAAGGTTCTGCAGGCGCCGCGGCCCCGCCCCCGCTCGGCCGCCCTCGCCGCCGCCGCGCCCGCGCTCCCTCTCGCGCCCCGGCGCGCTCCTCCGTGGTCTCCCTCTCGGGAGCGCGCGCGGCCCACGCGCCGGCGCGGACGGGCCTGGTGTGGCCGGGGGCCGGGGCCGCCGCCGTCCTCAACGCCAGCCGCGCGCCGTGCGGGCGGGGACGCGGCCGCGAGCCCGAGGCGCCTCTGCTCGCCGAGCCCCGGCGAGGACCCGGACTCGGGCGGCGGTGGGGACTCGCGGCGCCGGCACCGCCCCGCCCCCGGGGCCGCCCCCTCCCGCGCAGCGCGCCGCCGACTCCGCGCCGCCACTCCAGCCGCAGCCGCTGCAGCCCCGCCGCCTGAGTCCCGGCGCCCGGCGCAGCCGAGCTCGGGCGGGTGGGGAGCGGCGGGGGAGCGGGGTGGGGCCGAGGGCCGACCCCGCCCGCCGCCCCGCCCCGACACGTGCTGCCTTTGTTCCCACCGCAGCGCCCGCAGCTGCGGGCCGCCGGGACGGTCTCTGCCGCATCCCCGCCCTGGCGACGCGGGGCCAGCCGGGGCGGAGGCTGCCACCCGGGCCCCAGGAGGAGTCATTCGCGGAGGCCGGGGCCGGGAGCCCCCTCCTTCCATCGAACACGCTCTTTCCCCGGCAAAGCCGCTGGGGAGCTCGGAGAGGAAGGCGCGGGGAGGCGCAGCCTTTGCGAAGGCCGCCTGAGTGCCACGCGCGTCCCAGGTGGACTGTGTCATTGGTTTTCGTTCCTCCCCCCTGGGGACCGCCGTTCCCCCATCCCAGGGAAATGCTCACGGCCCGGCTGGGTCTTAGAAATCCGGGCTGCAGAGGCGTAGGCAGCTTTGGGCCGGTCCACAAACAGCGACTGACTATCCCCCGCCACACCTGAAACAGGTCCCCGGGCCCCTGGCGCGGGCCCTGCCCGCGGGTGGGCCCGTACGAAGCCCATCACGTATGCGTGACCTCGAAATTTCCACCTGCCCTCTTCTCTCTTATAGCAAAACTGAAGCAACTGCTTCTCCAACCAGACTCTGACCCACTGATTTCAAGGTTTTTCATGCTAAACATTTATAATTTGAAGACTTGGTGCAGGTAAAATTTTTAAATTCTGAGTGAATTCTGATTCTAATAAGAACTGCTCTTCTCACAGACAAGAATCCAGATCATTTGTTATTCTTTAGGTTTGGTTCTGGAAATTGATTCCGATTTGACCACAAACCTGGGACACGGATCTTAATTTAAATGATCACCCCTGGGCACAGTGAGGAGGCCGGGGTGATCCAGGAGGCGGCTCTCCAGTCCCCCGACTCCAGGCCACTCCAGCACACCTGTGCAGCTCTACAGCCTGCCCCAGGCCGAACAGAAATCTGGTAGAACAATGCCGCATCAGAAAGTACTAGAATTGGCACATGTGCTACCCAGAGATCTCTCCATCAATAGTGGCAATTGAAAGCTTTACGGCCCTTGGTGACTATATAGTAGAAAATGCATTGCTCTGTACCCAGAGGGCTACTTCTCCCACAGCCCTTCAGAAACAGCCACAGAAGCTGTCACCTTAACTTAGAAGGTGAAGACGGGCCCTTAGCTCAATGGGCCCCTCCCTCTAAATGTCCCTCAGTGTTCAACCCCCACCTGCTCTTCACATGGTCTCTTCAACCCTTCTTTTCTATAGTGAGAAGCTCTCGGTCCTCTGGCCCATGACTCAGACAAGGCTGAACCCAGCCTTTTATCTCCAGCCCCTCGTGAAGAGGCCCAGCTCCCAAGTTGGCCCAGGTCCACGTTGCCTTTTCTGTATCTCAGGGTCCCCTTCAGATTCTGGTGTCAAGCAAAGGTTAAGTGGTTCTCATGTCCCAAAATGTGCTTAGATTTCTAAGGCTGTAAGACGCTCCTTAGAACCATCAGGACTCACCGTTACCTGTACCTGCAAATTCACTGCTACCTGTCCCAATGCACGGTGGGCCCTACCAAGCTCCCCTTCCTCCCGCCCCCTTTCCAAACCAAGGAAGCATGCATTTGCCTGGACCTTTTCCAGCCTGTTCGCACTCCGGTGTCCCCTCCTGCCTTTGTCCAGCCAGCCTTTCCCCAGCACCTTCGAAAAGAGCTCTTGGCAGTATTACCCCAACCTCCTCACACTTGTCAAAGGCAGTCATATGTGCAGCAGGCAGAGCATGAGTGGGATGGCACCACCAGCCCACCTGCTGTTGTGACTGAGGGAACAAGCTGTCCCGGGCCCCTGTCCACCGAAGCTGTGCCTGCTCTGCCTGTCTCAAGGCACCACAGCTCCTCTGCTCACTCAGCCCTCCGCCACTGTCGCCAAGCTACCATCACCGCTCCAACTGCGAGGTAAGGAAGAAAGGGCAATAATCTGCCAGAAATGGCAGAATCCGGGACCCAGAAGGCAGACCCAGCTGAATGATGCGGAGCTGTTTCCTCCCAAAGAACTGCAGGGAAGACCTCCAAATCCCACCCCCATCCATCAGCCCATTTATCCTGTAGCCTATCTGCAGCTGCGACAGGGCCAGCCTGCTTGTCGTCTGCACTGCTGAGCTGGGCTGCCCGTGTATCACAGGAGACTCCCTGCCCTCTATATGCCCCCTTCCCATACCACCCTGAGGGAAGCCAAGGACCTAGCCAGCCAGCTTCCAGAAGGCCTCCAAATAAAGCCCGGTGAACCCTGGCTCCTGAGGAAGTCGCCCTTTGTTCTTCCAGGGATCACAGAGCGGCCCCTAGTGGCCCTCCCCGGCAGCACAGGTTACGTAACTGCTACAGCGTGCTGGGAAGCTAGGAAAATTCCAGGGCGGGTGGCACGGGGAAACTAAGACAGCCACCCAGTAAATCCTGTCTTCCCTAAACCAAGGGCACCTGGGAGTAAATGGTTTGCATTTCTCCTCCCCAGCCAGAAGGCAAATAGCTTAAATCACACTACTCAGGAAGACTTAACTGAAATCCAATTAGTACCATTTGCTAACCACACCCAAGGACAGACAAATTAAGAGAATAAATCTCATTTTGGTCCATCAGCATAAAGCTGATGAATATTCTCAATAGACAAGGCCTCAGCCTTAGCTCCCACCACCAACAAAAATCTCACGAGCACACAGGAAAGCCCTGCTGGTGCCAGAAAGGGTCCCTGGGTGAGTGAGCCAGGCCCAGGCCACCCTCTCAGCTGTGCCGAGACCCTGCCTGTTTGAGGCCTGGAGGGGAAGCAGTCCTGGAGGACCCAGGGCAGCACTGTCCACAAAAAATATAACATGGGCCACAAATGCCAAGTCACATAGGTAATTTTTTTCTAGCAGCCATATTTTTAAAAAGTAAAAAGAAACAGGTGAATTTTAGTATTTTTTAGCCCAGCCCACAATGCTCAGCAGTTGAGCATCGACCCATGATCCAGGAGATAGTGGTTTGATTCCCAGTCAGGGCACACGCCCTGGTGGTGGGCTCAGTCCCCAGCAGGGGACGTGCAGGAGGCAGCCAATCAATGACTCATCATTGATGTCTCTGTCTCCCTCTCCCTTCCTCTCTACCTGAAATCAATAAAAATATATTTTAAAATATGTATCTTTTATTTAACCCAATAATGCTCAAAATCTTTAAACATATTAAAAGGTTGAGCTATTTTACATTTTTTTTTAGTACTAAGTCTTAGAAGTCAGGCTTGGGTTACATCTGCAGCACGTCACAGGTCAAACCAGCCCCATTTCAAGAGCTTTACAACCACAGGTGACTTATGGGCTACCCACTGGGACAGAGCAGGTCTAGAGGAAGTCATCAGATCTGTGAAGGGAGCAGAGGGTAGAGCTGCTGCCAGACTGAGCTCCTGGGGCTGCTCCAGGCATGGGGAACCCCTCCCCCATGCTCCAGCTCTATATATACCTTTGGAATCTCATTTTAAAGTCCTTTACTGAAGCAAAAGTCTTCTTACAAATAAAACTATAGATACACAACACTGAGAACAAAGGCTAGCAGAGTTGCTCACCCTGGAGTTAACTAGAGCTCACCCCTCCCTCCCGGTGGCCCGAGCCCCTCAGAACACTCCCAGGGTCTGAAATGGAAACTAAACCACAACTGAGTGTCAGGACTCTTCAGGCACTTGCATTTCCATGACGTCATGTAACCCTCAAACCACAGTTACCTGCCAGAGAAGCACCATCCTCATGGTGTAGAGGAAGTAGACTTAGAAAATACTACATATAAACGCCCAAACCCCGTGTCCATGTGGCCTTGGAAACCCAGAAAGATACCTGAGCACCACTCCCCATTTCAGGCCCCATGGACCAGCTTTCTTACCCAAAGCCTTCCCCCCAACCCACCCCACATCTATGGGTGTCCCACAAAGCAGATGAGATGGTGCAGCTTTGGCCAGTCTAGAGAGCGGCACAGAGCTGTCTGCACTGACTGGAAGCCCTCCAGCATTTAAGAAAGGACACTTTTTGAAAAAAAAATTGTTTTTATTGGAACTCATCTGAACATCAGATATACCTGGTGTTGGTTAGCAAGAACCGTTTGTACATTTGATATTGATGGTGCCAAAACCAAAACAGTGACTGGACATGATGGGGAGAGATGTTGAGAACAAAAACCTGATTTTGGAGAGGAAAATAAAGCCAGTCAGATTCAGTGAGGATGCAAAACCTGGTACAACAAAATCCTTTTACAAAATATAAATTTATTACGAAAACCTGGAAGGATAATCTGAGACAGGGAAAGAAAGACAAAAAGAAGCCAGCAGGAAGGAAGCAGGAGGGAGAGCGGGGGAAAAAGAGAAGACAAAGAGCTGGAGGGAGAAGATGGAGCTGAGCAGCCAGAGGGGCAGCAGTGCACCTGCCCAGTGGCACTCAAGCCCTGCTGTGCGACCAGGTCACAAAGCCTGCGGAGCACAGCACTCCACCTCCACCCGAGTGCTAAGAGGTAAGTGAGGAAGCTCCCTGGGAAGGGGACATGAGGTTGCTCAAAAACCCAACAACAACAAAAAAAAAAACCCACAGTCTCATTTCCGATGTTCACTGTTTTAAAAAGGAATACATCCATCTGCCAGCAGGAGAGGAGGGGGACAGGGAGGAGCTAATGGATGTCAGACAGCCTGCCTCCCCTGGAGGGGAAGGAGGGAGGAGAGAGTCGTGTGATGTCTCCTGGAGGAGAGGGAGAGGGAGAGGGAGAGAGAGAGCAGAGGGGGGCAATTAAAACACTGACGTCTAATCTAGTTTACTGTGTTAAAAAGAGCCACATGCACAGCAGGCCCCATGAGGGCCCACACTGCTCCCCGTGTGGCCGTGGTGGACACTCGCTCCTGGCCTCGTCCCCATCCCGTCACAGGTCGGAGCGGAGCTGCTGCTGCTGCTGCTGCGCTGCTGCTGCTGCTGAGCCGGCGGCGGCGGCAGGACCTCGGGCCAGTCTGCTGGAGCCATTGTTGGAGGGAAGGTGGGTGGACAGGCCGTATGACAGGGGAAAGAACACCCAAACGCCTCATTTCAAATAAAAAAGAAAATAGCAGTCTATACACAGTTGTTGTTTTGGTTCAGTACAAACAGAATAAAAAGTCGTTGCTTTGATGGTCAGGCAAACACCCAATTCGGAAGAGGAGAGGTGACGCCCAGCAGGTGGGTTAGAGCCCCAGTGGCTGGCGGAGCGCCTGGCTTGGCGGCCCTCTCCCAGGAGGCAGAGAGCACAGCTTTAGGTAGTGTAAGCCTTTTTCCTTTTATTTAGAATAACTTTTTTTTTTCTTTTTCTTTTTTTTGTAAGCAATGTCCCCACTCCCAAGTTGGGCCAGTCAAGATTACATGAAAACTGGCACACCTATCGCTGGAATACAGATGCACCAAATGAGGATTTAAAAACTTTCCGAGCGAAAAGTAGAACAGAAAGAAAAGAGAATCTCCTAGCATTTTCCCCAAAGGCTTCACTCGCCCGCCACACACACTCTCCAAAGGACCGCTACAGATCCAACTCTGTAAGAGAAGACAGGGCAGTGTCAATCGGGGAGCTGAGGCCACCAGGAGGCTTTCAGTCTGGACAGACAGGAGACAGTGCCACCAGCCGTCCTGGAGCCAGCACTCACCTATGTCAGTTTCTTGGCTTTGTTGTAGAGAGAATCCACTACTTTACTCATGTTCTGAATTGTTTCCAGAGCAGCTTCATAAGTTTTATCTACTGGGGGTTCATCAAAAATAATCAAGACACCCTCCCCCTGGTCCAAGATCCCTGCAGGAAACACAAGGGCAACCCACATAAAAGAAGGGATTAGACACAGAGCATCTCAGACACACCTCTCCCTAGCTGCCTCATTTCTCCAGAAAGGAGAGGAAACAGAACTCATTTCCCTGTTCCTTTGTACATGTTTATGACACACTCTTGTATCAGGGGTATGAGGGGCAAGGATCCCTGGGAACCACCAGGGTGAAACAAAGGGTGTATCTTTTTTCAAGCTAAACAAGAACACAATGCCTCTTCATTGCATGCCCACCCCCAGCCCCCTTGCCTGTATGACTTACTCACCGTGAAATTTCTTGTCAAGAATCATCTGTGATAATTTCCTTTCCACATCGGCCTAAAATCAAAGCACTTGATTAAAGGAACTAGTATCCGCTAGTCAGAGGCCACACTGACATGAAAGCCTTGTATAAAGGGTCTTAGGGCAGATGTACTGAAAACAAAACTGCAACAAGACAGCTCTGGCTCTGAGCCCACGGTCCCCAATCCCCACTGAGAATCTTGGGAACTCTCCAACAAGGCCCACTGAGTGTAATGCCAGCCCCCACCCCCACCCCCACCCCTTCCCCTAGCCCCTACCCCAAGACAAGCTCAGGACTCCTTACCTTGGAGAGTTTGATGAGGCTAGATATGTGTTCGATCTAAAAGGAAAGGCAGAGACACACCAACACAAAGTTTTACCTCTGCCTCTAATATGGGGGTGGGGTGGGGATTGCTGTATCTCAAAATTCTGCTGAGTGTCTCTAGAGGGCCAGATTCCCTTGGGCCATGCTTAGGTCTCTTGCACTCTGTCCATCTGCCTTCATCACTACAGACAATAAACGCTCCTATCCCACATACCCAGAGAAGAAAACATTTACCACATGGGTGGTGACTACAAAAGCAAGGAGGAGGCCCTCACCCATGTGACTCAGTTGGCTGAATATCGTCCCTTGCACTGAAAGGGCGCTGGTTTGATTCCCAGTCAGGGCACATGCCCAGGTTCAGACCCCAGTCAGGATGTCTATGGGAGGCAACTGATCGATGTTTCTCTCTCACATCAATATTTCTCTCTCTCTCCAAAATCAATAAAAACATATTTTTTAAAAATTTAAAAAAAAAAAAAAAAAAAGGAAATTGCACTGAATACAAGCAGCGATTATCTCAACAGCATCAGCCCCTCAGCATCCTTCCCTCACCCCAATTCTTGTTCCCTGTCAAGAATCCCAGGCCCTGGCCAGGTGGCTCAGTTGGTTTAGTGTTGTCCAATACACCAAGGTTGCAGGTTTGATACCCAGTCAGGACACATACAAGAATCAACCAATGATGCATAAATAAGTGAAACATCAAATGGATGTTTCTTTCTCTTGCTTTCTCTCGCTCGCTCTAAAAATCAGTAAATAAAAATAAAAATACAAAAAAAGAATCTGAAACTCCTGGTGGCCTCTTGCCCACCAGGCACATCCTTGGATATGAGTTCCTACTGTGGATAGGTACGAGAAGGAAGGGGCTACAGTGAGGATGCCTAGCCAGAAACTCCTCCTGCTGGAGAAGGGCTAGAGAGTACCCAGGAGGGTTCTTACCTGTACTCGGGAAAAAGGCTCAATGACTCGGATCAGATTCTGTTCCAGTAAGTTATCATACAACTTGGCCAAGTGTGTGTTGATGATTGGGTCATCCCGGAGCTCTGCCCGGTAATCTGTCAGGGCCTGCCAAAAGATCAGCACGGAAATGCACTTGAAACTCACGCTACTCCTAGCTTCCTAAGTAGTCTGCTGGCCCTTGTACCTACATGGTTGACGAGTTCTGGAGGGCTGGCGACATGAAAGAACAGCTATGACAGAAGGCAGAAGAAAAGAACATAGGAAAAAAAAAGATGGAGCCACCCCAGGCACCATCTTTCTGTCCAAAAGCTCAGACCATGTGAGCCCCAAGAGTGGCTCAGTTTGTAAGCCAAATTCACACACTCAGTTTTCAACATGCATCCGAAGAACAAACAGGGTCTCCATGGGGGAATAAAAAACAAAGAATTCTCAAGTTAAATAATGGGAAATGCTGAATTCCACAGCCAGCTCAGCTCTTGGAGTTTTATAAGGAACACCAGCCAGCACGGTACAGCTCTGCAGTTAGCTCCTTTCCAGTTAAACACTAGTTTAGCCCTAGTGCTTCCCAAATATCTGCTCACAGCCCTTGTTTCCAAGGAACCCCTGACAGAAGTGTTCCAACAGCCTAAACTCTGGGATAAAAGATCCAGGCTGGATTCATGCCTGTGATTTATTAACCTTTAGTAATGGTCTCGGTATCCCAGCTCATGTCACCTGTGCTATAAAGTGTTAAGGGGAGCAAAGAGGTCATGCCAAGGAAAGACCTGAAATTGGCAAGAAGATGATGAATCTAGGGGACAACCAGAGCCATGTGGTCTAGTCTCGTCCACACTAGGTTTGCTTTAATTAAGTTGGTCATTACGCTCAGGTAAGAGAAAGGTTCAGAAAACAATACATGTCTCACCCTACTGTTCAGACAAGCTTTTCTCCCTTTTCAAATCTTCACAAACACAGAGTAAAAGGCCTAAGGGCAAAGCAAGCCTAGGATGTCATCCTGAGGAAGTGTCTTTCGGCCCACACTCGGATGCATACATCAAGACTTCTTTTGTCCACAGAGGAGAAGCAGACCTGGCATTTCTGGAGCTGAAAAGATGGCTGAGGCTGTACCTTGTGGAACAAGCACTAGGCCTGCAGTCAAACCCTGACACATAGCAGCTGTGTGACTTCGGCATCCTCTTTGAATCCCAGCTCCCTCAACCACAGAATGCAGGTAACAGGTTTGTCGAGAGAAATTGGAGTGAACAAAGGAAGACAGAAAGAACTTCTGAAGCTGAAGGAGTACTGTATATGTGACATATTGCAACTCAACCAATCTCATTGTACAAAAGCGCTTAACTATTTCTTGGTTCTGACACTGCACTATGTTAAGGTGTAACCAGTGGGGAAAGCTGGGTGAACAGTATATGGAATAATTCTGTACCATCTTTGCAACTTCTTGTGAAATGATAATTATTTTAATATCGTGTGTGTATTTTTAAAAAGCACTTAAATGCTCCTCTTCCACCCATTCCCTACCAACCCTGTACCTTGCTTACCTTTTCAAAATCTGCGAGTGATCTGTTCTTGCTAGCCTGGGCCACACATTTTAATGCTTCTGTCTAAGAATAAAGAGAAAAATAGTGAAAGTGATTTATTCTGCACACCCAATCCCACAAACAAGTCTCATAAGCAGTATCCTATGTTCCAACTTCTGGCTGCACAGCAGAACCTGGCCCACAGCTATTCTTCAGAGGCCTGGGAAGGAAAGCAACAAGAATACCACTGTGGAGGCTGTGGCTGTGCCCCCGCAAAGTGAATTGGGAAGTTCTACACTCATGGTGGCCAGACTGGGGCCCCCAAAGCAGCCACCTGATGGAGTTTTGGGAACACCCAGAGACCCTAGTGCACATTCACCCTGCCCCCTCCTGCTCCCTGCAGACTGAGACATGGGGGCCCGGCACCATGCCTGCGCCCACTCAATCCAAATCTTGAAGGTAGAGGAGACTGAGGCCAGCAAGTGCCACCAACTGGCAGCCAAGCAGTTCCACGAGGCCAAGATCAAGTTCCCGCTGCCCTACCAGGTCCCTCGTCACCAGCATAAGCCACGCTTCACCACCAAGAGGCCCAACACCTTTTCTGTTGTTAATCCTCAGCCAAGGATTCTTTTTCCATTGACTTTTTAGAGAGAGTGGAAGGGAGGAATGGAGGAGGAGAGAAACTTCGATGTGAGAGAGACACATCAATTGGTTGCCTCCCAAATGCACCCTGACTGGGGCCGGAGATTAAACCTGAAACCCAGATATGTGCCCTGGACAGGAAATCGAACCCTCAACCCCTCAGTGCTCGGGGCTGACACTCCAACCACTGAGCCAAACTGGCCAGTGCCCCCACACCTTTTAGATGCAGGGCCTCCCTGTCCTCTGGTCTGCCCAAATAAACGCCTTGGGAAAACCGGGGGGGGGGAAAGAATACCACTGTGTGCCAATCAGTTTCCCTTTAATTCATCTGAAATGAATTAAAAATACTAAGAAATAGCAAGTTTTCCCAAAAAGCAGACCCTTTCACAGCATTCTCCAAAGATGACAAGCTAAAAGGGAAAATGACCAGGGAACTGATTTCTTTCCCCCCCCTTTCAAGACTCGCTATTCCTGTACCCACCCTACCCCCAGCTCCTTCCTGCCCTTAGACCTGATCATACCTGTGCTTCAAGATTCATTCTGCTAGCTTTGTTACAGAGCGCTGACCAAGGTCTACTTTCATTAGGGTTAAGGCATCAAAATTCTACACATTACACCATGTTAAAATCCCAGAGTGATGAAGGTATAATCAATGGTTGAGGGCACCCTCTAACCTAGTTAGAAAAGGCACCTGCCCAAGCTACCAAGTCTCCTTCAGTCAGCAAGAAATCTACATTAATCTTTAAAATGGCCTGACTCCTGCTCAAAAGTTGTCACCAAGGTACATAGGACCAGGAGCTCCTCTTGTACCAGCCTAAGTACTTAAATAAACATGGTATATCTTATACAACAGACTTTAAAATTAGTGCAAAGGCTCTGGCAGGTGTGGCTCAGTTGGCTGGGCATTATCCCAGGTACTGAAAAGTTGCTGGTTCATTTCCAGGTCAGGGCACATGCCCGGATTGCAGGCTCAATCTGAGGCAACAGATGGATGTTTCACTCTCACACTGATGTCTGTCTGTCTCTATCTCTCTCAAAATCAATACAAATATTTTTTTTTTAAATAGCAAAAAGTGTAGTCCGTCCCAGCATTTGTCCTATAAATAAAACAGATGTTATAATGAGAAAAGCCTGGAACTTAGAGCCAAGAAAACCCAAGTTCAAAGTCTGGCTCCACCTCTACTAGTTACCTGACCTTGTCCTGGACATTTGATCTCTCTTAGCCTGTCTCAACTCTAATTCTAGATAGGGTAGTGAGTCTTTCACTTTAATAATAACTTATGGTCAAAACTAGAAGCTGAGGCCTAGCCAGTTTTTCCCAGTGGTTAGAGCATCGGCCAGCAGACTGAAGGGTCCCGGGTTTGATTCTGGCCAAGGGCACGCATCTAAGTCAGTTGCAGGTTCCCCAGCCCGTCGAGGCGAGTGTGGGAGGCAATCAATCAACGTGTGTCTCTCACATTGATGTTTCTCTCTCTCCTCCCCCCTTCCACTCTCTCTGAAAAACAATACAAAAAATATACACACACACAGACATATATATATATGTATCCTCTAGTGAGAATAAAAAAAAATACTAGAAGCTGATCTGAAACGTTTTCTGATAAAAAGCCAATTAGAGCCACTTGTGGAGAAGGAAGAAATCCTCTTGTGGCCATTCCCCTAAAGATACAGTGAGATACCCAAGTGTTACTTTAGTAGTGATATTTAAGCAAAGCACAAAGAAGAGATGGTGCAGACATCTGAGATATCATCTTTACACAGTTCATACTCATAGCTATTTAGGCACAAAAGGTACCACAAAAAGAGCTACTGACCATTGAAGGCCTCTTCTTGCACCACATGAGTGCCAGGGTACTAATATGAAAGCACTCAGGTGAGTCATCAAAACCTAGTCTCTGCACCAAGCAATCTGATCTCCTTAAAGCACACACGCACCAGACCTTACCGGGGGGGCTTCAACTAGGAGAATCCAAGATTTCATATGCTGCACATGGCAAATTGGCAAGTCAGGCTCATGGTAGATAAATTTCCTGGTCCAAGCTAAATGCAACCTAACTCAATGCAAATGCCAAAATTCAGTTCCTTAAGTCCCTCAAACCACCTGATGTCCGTAAGAGCACCAAACGCTGACTTTTTAGATCAAGAATTTAACATTATAGGAAATATACTGAAGGACTTAAGGGAAAGAAGGGGGATGGTAAAAATGTAAAATGGAGACCTGAAGAGCACTGGTCTCACCAAACATCATGTCTGACAACATGCTGGCCTCAGGTAGTAGAGATCAAAATTGCAGTCAAGGTGTTCCCTACCTGCCTCCCTGCATACCGCAGTGCAAGCTTCCCGCTCACCAGAGCCTGGACATCTTCTGGGCTAGAAAAAAAGACATACTTGGTCAATTGCTCCAAGATATTATGCTTGTAAGTTAGGTTTAGGCCAATTTATTTTTCTCAGAATTCCACTGAGAATCAGCCCCCACCCCTAAACCAACGCACCCCTCACACTGCAGAAGCCAGGATTCCTATATTCTGGAACAGAAATCAGCAGTGAACAGAGAACTCCAACATTAAAAAGAAAGCCACACTGAACCTATTAAAGTAGTAGAACCAACGGGCAGAATAATAAGTATAAGTAAAATCCCAATATAAGATCCAAAAAGAATCCCAGTGAGTATCTCATTTACTTCCCATAAAATGTGGTAAATTCTGAATTATTCTTTATAAAAGATCTGTCATACTTACTGTTGTCCCCTTTTTCAAACCTCTCCCTAACCTCTTCCTTAACCCACCCCCATTCTGGGTGGCTCAGTCAGCTGCTGCTGGGTTATAAGCTATTTTCTGGCCCTCTGTCCTGTGCTCAGTAACTCTCTGGACAGAATAATTGCAGGATGAAGAAAACACTTGAAGGAGGGCTGGGAAGGAGACTTCTAAAATTTTTCTCCCAAAATCTGAAAGACTCGCAAGTTAAGATGCTCTGGATTACCTCCCATCTTCCCATCCACTTCAACCAGCCCCAGAGGCAGCTGCTGCGGCTTCTCTAGCTGGCCAATCTCCCTGCCCAAGCCACCTATGACACAGCAGAAAACTTAGCTGAAGAATCTGAATTCTCATATCCCAAAGTTAATGTGCACCTACGTGTTGAGCATGATTTTGCACAGCAACATGTACTTCAGAGATGTGATGGCCTTGGGGCTATCGATGGAGTCATAGCCCTCGAACGCCTCATAGAAATATGAGTACGCAGTTTTCCAGTCCTTCTCCTCTGCTGCGTGAATAATACCTGCATTGAAAACAAGGAGTAAGAACCATGTAGTAACATACCCAGACAAAATCAGAGCTGGGTAGGGCCTCTGAAATCTACCCCAGCCCCATCCACTTATTCCTGAGGTCAGAAAAGGTAAAGGATCTGTCCAAAGTCATCACCAGCTAGTGGCAAAGCTAGGATTAGAACCCAGGTCTTTGGCCTCCCAGTTCAATGTCATCTTGCCAATATATATTCTAAAGGAATTAAGACCCAACTCAAAGATGATCCTAGAAACTGTGTACTGTGTAACATTTTTTCCAGGCTTCTCACCCTTACTGCAGTCCTATCTTTTGGAACCACTACAAAAGGACATTTTTACCCTCCATTACATCATTTTCACAGGTCAGGAAGTTGACCCAAACATCCCTGCACTGCCCAAATGACTGGTTTCAGTAATATTAACCATTTCATTAAGATAGCTTTCTAAGCTTAACATTTTTGTATGTAAGCAGCTTTCATGGGAGAAAAAAAAATCAAAACTCTTATATGCTCATCTGAAATATTTCTCATTTATGTATGTACTTTAGCCCAGTTACAATCGGTATCTAGATTTCACATAATGCCAAATCATGCCATGAACTTAAGTGTACAGTTAAGCAGTATTTCCTTAGACTGATATACCATAGTCATCTAATTCTCTACTTCTTAGAAGTTGGGTTGCTCCCAATGAGCCTAACTTTGATTGAACCTGCTATTATTTCCAACCTACGCTATGACTTGGGATAATATGAAAATTAGTTCTTTCTAGCGTGGATGCATCTAAGCCCTAAGAGTCTATATAACAGTTCTAACTCTGCCTCAGCCCCATCCATTTGTGTACCACAGGGTTTTCCAACATTTTCACATCAACATACATGTAGAGAGTATTCAGCACACTGGAGTAAAAAGACAAAACTGCTTACATGTGACCCCCAAGAGATCAATGTTTCAGCACCCTTCTAACCTACCTGTTACATACCTGTGTGTCCAGCATGCCAGCTGGGAACTTTTGACTTAGCCATTTAGTGAGTGATAAGTACCATATCCCAGCACATTTAACCTGCCCAAAAGCCTTCCACTCTGAGGCGGAAGGAATCAGATCCTCCCTCTACTATTCTTAAACACAGAGGACTGAAGAAAACCCACACTTCTCTGCAGCCAAGGAGAGCTCCCTAAAGAATACCCAAGAAACTATTAGCCCTGCTAAAACTAGGTAAGAAAACTCTCCATATCCCCATACCTCCCAGTCCAGAGCTAGAGGAGAACAGACCAGGCCCAAACTAAGACTAGTCAGGAAAAAAAAGTAAAACAAGCCCCCGCCCCAAGATGGTATATTGTTTTACGAAACACATTAGTAAATAGGAGTCACGGTAGGACTATGAGCATCATGCTTAGTGTGAGGTTTACTGTTTTTAAAAAAAAACAGACTGTCACTCATTCAACACGAATATTAATGAGAGCCTACCATGTGCCAAGCACTGATATAGCTACTATAGAGGAAATAAATATGAATGAGGCCCTCAAGGAGCTCGTAGTCTCACAGTGGGAAAGATGGTCACCAAAACAGAAACAAGATTAGTACCATAATATGTACAAAAGAATATACCTATAATAGGGAAATCTGAAAGCAAAGAAGGCACTGTAGAGGATTTATAGAGAAGACATCGAAGCTGGATCTAAAAGGATGCACAGGAATTTGCCAAGGAGACAAAAGGAAAGGGGGAATTTTGAAGCAGAGATGACAAACTACATAAAGGTCCAGAAGCAGGAATATATGAAGTCATCTGATGAATAGAAATGAAAACCAAAGGTGAGAATGAAAAAGGATGCCCTCCTTTTTAAAAAATCCTTACCCGAGGATATGTCTTATTGATTTCAGAGAGGAAGGGGGAGAGAGAGACGTCCATGTGAGAAACATCGATCAGTTGCCTTCCAGATGCGCCCAGACCGAGGATCAAACCTGCAACCTAGGTATGTGTCCTGAACAGGAATCGAATCCACAACTTTTTGGTGTAAGGGACGACACTCCAACCAACTGACCCACCTGGCCAGGGCAGGATGCCTTCCTTTTAAATGCCATGTTAAAGTATAATTTAGCCTGGGGATTACAGGGAACCACTGGAGAATTTTAAACAAAGAAGTTGCATGATCAGATTTGTGTTTCAAAAAAATAACTTTAGGACCAGTAAGGAAGATGGGCTAGGAAAAGTGACTAGGGACAGCTAGATCAGTAAAAGACTCCAGTGGTCTAGGCAGCAATTAGAGCAGTGATTGTAGAGATGCAAAAGGAAGGGCTGATTTGGAGACAGACCCAACCTGATCTAGCAACTGAGTGGATATGAGGTGAAGGAGAGGAAGGAGTCAAAACTACTCCAAAGACAATAGCCTGAGCAAGTAGGTCCTTATAACGATACTATTAACTAAAATAGAGGTACAGAAAGAACAGTTGAGGGAGAAGCGGTTAGATAATTTTGGTTTTAACATGTTGAGACTGAGATACGGTGTGCATATCCATTATGCAGCTGAAAATCTGCATCTGGAATTTAGGGGAGAGGAAGTTACTGGAGATTTAGATGAGGAGACCATTCATGTTACGTGGCAACTAAAGCCATGGGAGAGTATGGGATTAGATAGGAAACAGGGAGAAAAGGAAGAGAAAAGAACAAGAAAAAACACTGAGGACGGGTAGAAGGATCATTCTTGCTAAGGGGTAAAAATGGAGAGTGATACAAATTCTGGAGAGGAAAAAGAAGAGGGTTTACATAAAAACCCTATATTTCCTCTGAGAAATCAGATGCAAGTTCATCTCTTGACCATGAAGGAAGGGCATAATAAAAGAGCAAGGGTTTATAAAGAAAGTGCCAAGAATTGGGCAAGGCTAGGTACTGTGATAAAAGCTTTACATTCATCATATCATTTAATCCCCATAACAATCCTATGAAGAGGTACAATTTACAGATGAGCTACAGATAAATTAAGTAACTTGCCCGAAGATAAATTAACTAGAATTTGGCAGAACCAAAACATCAACCTAGGAAAGTTGGTTTCTGGAGCTATTGCTCTTAACCTCTGAATGACAAAACATGCCATTTGATATTCAAAATACCTAAGAGGCAAGTAGGACAGGTATTATCTCTCTTTTACAGATGTGGAAATTAAGACTAGAGAGGGGAAAGTGCTTAAACTAGTGCTCTGCCATCAATTCCAGTGCTCCTTCAGTAATGGTAATAAATTATAACTAATAAAAGCTGCTGACTACAAGTATTCTGCCCAAGGACTCCTGACCCCAACATTCACATATTCCATCAGAAAGCTATCCAATAAACTCAGCTGAAATGGGGGAGAGTCTGTCTCTTCTTAGCCCTGTTCTGAGGCCATTTGGAAAATTTCAATATGCTTTACAGAGATCTCCAAGTGACAACAGACTTGGATTAATAATGTTGGAATAAGCTGCTACCATCCTGAGCAGTGATAAAGATGGAAGTTAAGGGAACTTTTTAAACCTAAGTGAGAGCACTCTTAAGATCTTGGCTCTAAAAATCAGGTTGCCTGGTGAACCATGGATAAACATGTTATTAGTGTATTTTAGGCAGTTAATAGCAAGTTAATAGAAGGGGTAACTAGTTAGAGAAATAGCCTTCTTACTGGTTTCTCTGGAGAGGGCTCAAGTCAAATCAGCCAATTTTACTCCCAGCTCCAACCGCCATTCCTTCCACTGTGAAATAAGATGAACTTTAAGAAAACAAGAGTAGCTACAGGTATTACCTGACTGCATATCCAAGGTGGCCTGCAATTTAGGGGGGCAGTAAATGGCATTTGCTGTGGTTCGAGCAGAGGTTAAGGCAGCTCGGGCTTTCGGCAAGTTGCTGAGGGCATGGTACGTTTTGCTTTCTAAAAGCTGTACTTCCACCAGAAGGGCTTTGTCATCCATCTTTTTCAACTCCCGCAACAGCTGAGAACCTGAAGGAAAAAAAATATTATGCCTCTTTCTGAGCCATAATCTTAATACCTTCATCCCTTAATATCTCCCTCTCCCACCAGAAGAACAGTCAGGATAAAGAAACCTATCTGAACTCAAAAGAGGTTATCTATTTACAAGAATTAAATTTTCTGCTAAATGTGCTATTTTCCAAAAGAGAAACACAGATCTCTTTGAAGCTTTCTACATTCTAAGGACATTAGAGCCAAGAGAGCTATGAGCTTACTTCTAAATTCTGAATACTGCAGAAATCTCCACCCAGAAAATGCTGAAACTAGTTATCCAGTGATCCCACTCTCTTCCTGTCCAGCAATCACAAAACTACATAAAAAATACCAGGCACTAGGATTGGTGGAGGAAGGAGAGAGTTCTGGATATACCAATGTTCTCCGAATGAGGCTTTTTCCCCACCTCAGAGGAGAAAAATCAAATCCAAATAGACGTGCATCATATCCAAAAATTAACTCAAAATGAATCAAAGACCTAAATGTAAAACCTAAATCTATAAAATACAAAACATAGAGGAGTACATCATCGTGATCTTGGATTAGGCAATAATTTCTTAGCAATGGTACCAAAATCATAAGCAACAAAAGAAAAAAATAGATAAATGGAATTTATTCAAAATTAAATTGTGCTTCAAAGACCACTGCCAAGAAAGTGAAAAAGCAACTCACAGGGTGGAGGAAAACCTGCAATTCATGTATCTGGTAAGGGACTGGTATCCAGAATAAACAATAAAAGCACAATGGAAAAATAGCAAAGGATTTGAACAGACATTTCTCCAAAGACACCTAATAAATAGCCAATTAGATACTCAACATCATTAGTCATTAGGGAAATGCAAATCAAAACCACAATGAGATATCACTTCACACCCACTAGATGGCTAAAATAAAAAAGACAGACAATATTAGCAAGTGTTGGTGAGAATGTGGAGAAACTGAAATGCTCATACATTGCTGGTAAGAATGTAATATGGTGCCACCATTTTGGAAATCAGTTCCTCAAAAGCTAAAGTTACCATATGACCCAGCAATTCCATTCCCGGGTATTCCAAAAGAAAAACATGTCCACGTAAAACCTGTTCACAGCAGTATCCATGATAGCCAAAAAGTGGAAACAATCTAAATGTCCACCAATTGATGAATGGATAATAAATAAAATGCAATGCAGCCATACAATGGAATGTTATTTAGCCACAAAAAGAAATGAAGGACTGATATATGTATGCTATGACATCGATGAACCTTGAAAACATTATCCTAAGTGAAAGAAGGCAATCATAAAAGACCATATACTGTATAATTTATATGAAATGTCCAGAACAGGCAAATCTGCAAAGGCAGGCAGTAGATTAGTGACTGCCTAGGGATCGGAGGAGGTGAGGGATCAGGAATTAATGGGAAGTGATAACTAATGAGTCCAAGGTTTATTTCCAGGATGATGTAAAACCTAAATCTATAAAATATAAAACATAGAGGAGTATGTTCAGAAAGTCAGATAGTGGTGATGGTTGCACAACTTTGTGAACATACTAAAAACTGGTTTATACACTTTTAAAGGATGATTTTATGGTCTGTTAACTAAATCTCAATAAAACTTTTTTTAAAATGCTATTTGTTAGAACCATATGAAATTGTCATTTTTTTGCAGGATAAAAAATGAGTATTAGCAATTTCTTCAACTTAATAGATTACAAAAACCATGTTCTTCCATCTGGGAAAAATAGCCCAGGATCTACCCGTTAATATAAAAAAAAAAAAGCAGCAGGCAAAGATTTCAAGATGTTTAAATGCAACAGAGGAGAAAGCCTTTAGTCAGCCCACTCAACATCCATATATATTTGCACCCTACTCATTTGATTAATTCCTTTTTAAAAATAGATTTTAAGTATAATTATAAACAGATACAGTAAATGTGATACTCAGTGAGTAAAACACTTTGCAATTTGACCCTTCTGTTCTCCAAATTAGAACTTCCAAATGGCATTTTTCCATGACAGATTCAGTAAATACAAGCCATCTTAAACCCTTCTTAGAAGTAGGAAGAATATAAATTATTAATATAAAACTAATAAGAATAGTCAGGTTCTAAAATACATTCATTTAGCCAGCTAGGATGCCTTATTAATTTCTACTAGCTACTTACCCAAATGCAATGCTTCCTGGTACCTCTTGGTATCAAAGTACAAAGACACCAGTCTTGCCTAGGAAAGAGAAAAGGCATTGACTGAAGGAAGGGGGGGAGAGCCAAAGAAAGAAATCAAAGATTGATAGTCACAGAATTGTTACTGTTAAATATTCAAGTCCTGATGATAGCATCAAATTCAGTTTAAAAATATTTATCTAGCCCATGGTATTATCTCCTACTATGGGCAGTGACTGACTGAAAACTTTACAATGTTGCTGCTTACTTCTCTAAGTTAGCAGGTCTATCTCAAAACTTCAACCAGAGCAATTCGCATGAGTGAGACTACTACCAATAATCTTTGGGTGCCTGGATAATACAAAATATGAAATACTTTTGATCAGGATAGTGTTACTTACACTCATAGTCTGCTTAATGCATAGAGACCTGAAATCAGTACTAATGTAGGCACATACCTCCAAAGCTTGGCGTAAGAATGTTCTTTTCTCTGATTTGGCCCATTCGATGCACTCTAAACACAACTCTACCTGCAACAGGGAAGAGAAAGTATATACACATGCAACATTATGTCCTCAAATTATTCTCACAAACTTTGCTTTGGAGAATAGCTTTAATTCCCTCTTTATATATTACCCATATTGCTCTATTTAATGTCTCAGGGGACATGCCTTAATACACAGTATCTCAATGTGTAATGGTTATATCATAATGGAGAACCAACTAGGCTTTTTTTTAATATATCTTTATTGATTTTAGAGAGAGGAAGGGAGAGGGAGAGGGAGAGAGATAGAAACATCAATGATGAGAGAGTCATTGATCGGCTGCCTCCTGCATGCCCCCGACTGGGGATCGAGCCCGCAAGCCAGGCATGTGCCCTGACCGGGAATGGAACCGCGATCTCCTGGATCCTAGGTCAATGCTCAACCGCTGAACCACGCCCAGCCAGGCCCAGCTAGGCTTTTTTAAAACAAAATGTTTTTATTGATTTTAGAGAGAGGAAGGGAAAGGGGGAGAGAGAGACAGAAACATCAATGATGAGAATCATTGATTGGCTGTTCCTGCACACCCTCTACCAGGGATCAAGCCCAAAGCCCGGGCATTTGCCCTGACTGGAAATAGAACCGTGACCTCCAGGTTCATGGGTCAATGCTTAACCACTGATCAGCCCTGGCTGGGCAGCTGAGAAATTTTTAAAACAGAAAATTTTCCCCAAATAGTTGCAAATAGTGGCCATAATGTGTTAATATGAATACACTGGTAATAAAGGGGAGAAATTCTCAGTCTAAGCACATATGCCTTATTCCTAAGAGTTGCTTATAAGATTCAAAGAGCCCAGTTGGCTCTTCCCTTTCAGATTCTAAGAAGTGCAACTAACAAATTCATCATCACAATGCAGCAAACTTAGCTTGTATTAAAGGGAGCAAATAGAACTTATAATTAAACGAACACAATAAGGCTTTTAAGCTTTATTTATAGGTACTCTGAACCCCAGTTCTACCTGCCACATAAGCAGTGATTACTGTGCAAAGTAACTGATTCAAAGTAGGGCTCTATTACCCTGCCTGCGCTGCTCAGTGGAAAGAGCATCAAAGGGTCAAAGGGACAAAGGGTCTAGGGTTTGATTCCCAGTCAAGGTCAAGTGCACGTACCTGGGTTTCAGGTTCCCTGCCCTGGCGTGTGGGAGGCAACCAATTGATGTGGCTCTCTCACATCAATGTTTCTCTCTCTCTCTCTTTCTCTCCTTCATCTCTCCCCCACCCCTCCCATTGTCTTTAGAATCAATGGAAAAAATACCCTCTGGTGAGGATATTTTGACTAAATAAATAAATAAATAAACCCGGCCATAGTGGCTCAGCAGTTGAGCATCAACCTATGATTTAGGCAGTCCAGGTTCATTCCCAATCAGGGCACATGCCCGGGTTGCAGGCTTGATCCCCAGAAGGGGGTGTGCAGGAGGTTGCCAATCAATGACTCTCTCATCACTGATGTTTTTATCTATCTCTCCCTCTCCCTTCCTCTCTCTAAAATCAATAAAGACATTAAAAAATTTAAAAATAAAAAATTTATAAAGTAGGGTTCTATGCTAGATGGTCTACATGCCATCAGGTATCCTTGACATGTTAGCTTTGACAAAGTACTTATTAAGTTGCATTCCTTACATCAATTCTGTTACTGAAAGTTTTGTATTAAAATTCCTCATCAGAGCATAAGATTTAAAAAAAAAAAACACCAGCTTTCTGGAAAACTAATTACTAATACAACAGGTTTTTTTATGTAAACCCAAAGTTCTCTTAAGAGACGTTGTAAGGAGAGAAAAGTAAAAGGATAGTCCAAACTGACATATCTTCTGCCTTTAAATCCTAAGTCAAAATTCAATAAATAAATGGATGGCTGACATTAAATGGTATTTAGAGGTTCAACACTGAGATTCAAAGAAACCTTTACAGCTCTTTGGAGCCCTCTGGTGGCTACTTTAATCTCCAACTCTAAACACAAGTGACCTCATAAAAATTCTACAAAAACTAAAATAAAAGCAAGTCAATGACAATTTCAGAGTTTTGAGTTATGTTCTGAAAAGCCAAACTCAAAGTAAGATCTCTGTTCATGATATGAATGGAACTGGCAATATTTTGCTGAATAATTTAGCAACAAAAATACAAGAGTCTTTATTACTACACACCTTAAGGGGGCTAAGAAAAGCTTACCATCAGTTTTACCCAAGGAGCTTTTTCAAACACAAAAAGTGAATAATACCTAGGCTTGATTCAGCAGTCTAGAATAGAGCTTGGTCACTCTTATGTATATTCCTAGTTAAAAAAACAACACTGAATTCTACTCCAAAATCTCACCTGTCCCCATTTCCCTGACAGTCCAGATGTTAAGTGACTCACCCAGGGTCACATATCAGCTCTGGGACCAGAACTGGACTCTATCTCTAGTGCTCTTTCTACATCAAACCAGCCTTAATAAGTTCAAGACTACAGAAATTTCTTCTAGAGCAGGGATTTTTGTACAAATGAACATGAACTGCAAGTCTGTTGTTATCAAATACAGGTACATGATTTGCATTGTCTAGGACTGTAACTGGTGAAACCAGTGCTTCAATCCTAAGGGGGAAAAAATAAAGGCCCTTGGGACACAGCTATTTTGCCTGAGAGGCTTTGTGCTTTGTTCCTGCTAACAATGACTGATAAAGGAGGTGAGAATACACGCCCCTGCTTCTGGAGGAAGCCCTCACTTAGAGTACAAAAGCTTGATGTGGTCAAAATGAGATATTTAAGTTTTAAATCAACACATTTAACAATTTTTTTAAAAGTTCTGTTAACTAAATTCCTATGGGAAAAAATTATATCTGAAATTCTCCAGCACAAACTCCTTTTTTTCCATTGAAATAACTGTTTCAATAACAGGATTTTAGATGTAAGGTTTCTTAAAATGTGCTATTGTGTTTCAGTTAGACTATAGAAGAAAGGAAAAAAAAAAGTTTCCCATAGTCAACTCCCTAGAAAAGTTAAATTCTGGAATTTCAGTTCATTATTTGGCAAGGATCTAGTCCAGTCTTCTTTGTCCCCTCCTCACCCCAATTTTCCACTCCCCTTGCCAACCACCCCACTCCCCACTCCACCCTCAAACCCAATACATGCATGCTCATTTTCTAGGCTCTAAATCCTAGTACTGTAATTGACCCAATCCTAACCTGAATCACAGCTTTCGGAATATACCAAGCTGAAGACTGTTCTGCAAATCTATCTAACTTATGGTTAGTCCCCAAATAGAAAAATGCAAGGAAAATCCCCTCCCCCATACTCTTGGTACCAAACTCCCCAACACAAAACTCCTAACTCTTAATTAAGAGTTCTAAAATTTCATACTTTGCCTCAGGCCTCAATACTACTATGACAGTGATCCACCTATGACTCACTCCTCTATCCTTTGCCATCACTCAAAGAATTTTTCAAGATGAAGACTATATCCAATTTCTCCAAGTCAGAGACCTCCAGTCACCCAAATAAATGTTGTAACAACACCCCATCTTATATCTCAATTCAATAAGCTTAAGTCTTAATTCAACAAAGTACCTCCTCAGCATCTACCATGGGGAAGGCATAATCCAAACATTCCTTCAACAAATATTAGTTATGTAGCTCCTCTGGGCCAAACTACTCTACCACTGTGGAGAACAGTGAATAGGACAAAGTAGCAATCCTCTTGGAACTTGTATTCTAAGGAGGAAACAGATGTTAATAGTAAAGTAATATGAAGAAAAGGAAAACAAAGATAGCAATCAAGATGTATAAAAATACCCTAAGCCTGGAACAGCTTAAAGTTATGGCAAAAAGGTCAATATTACAGCTATAAAGAAAGTAAAAGGGAGACTAGTATGGTGGGTGACACGAGAGATAGCCATGGTTAAGGAACAGCCATGTACAGGCATATCTTGGAGACAGTGCAGGTTTGGTTCCAGGCCAGCACAATAAAGTAAGTATAGCAATAAAGCAAGTCAAAGTCATAGTCTTTTTGCTAGTGAAAGGTCTTGCCTTCAATTTGTAAAAAAACGCAACATCTGTGAAGCACAATGAAGCGCAATAAAGCAAAGGGCAATAAGAGAAGGTATGTCTGTATTAGGAATGGGAAAGTCACTGTGGTGCTGCAAGGTATATAGGACTTCACCTGAATGAGATTATTTTACAGTAAAGGAGATAAGACAAATGTTCAAGTAACTGTCATACAAAACAAAATAATCAGAAATATAATACGTACAAAATAGAACGTGGGTCACTGAAAGAGTTAGTCACACTGAAGCGAACAAGGTAAGATTTCAAAGGTGGTGGCACTTGAGATGGGACTGTGAAAATGTACATAGCGTGGGGGGCATATAGGGCTTGCCCAGCAAACAGCCAGGTATCCAATATGGCTGATACGGCTGGTATATTTCATAGAGTACTGGGAGATGAGGCTGCTGTTGTAGAAAACCATGACATACCCAATTCTGCAGGCAATGGAGACCCACTGAAGGCTCAAGTTGGGGGTGAACGGGGAGAGGAATAAAATGTTCAGAGGGCTACTTGGTAGATCTCTCACAATGGGGGTGTGCAGGGTGGAATGAGGCTTTTGTAGTAGTCTCAGTAAGAAATAATTAAGAACCAAACTAGATAATAGCTGTAAAGAGAGAACAAATACAAAAGAGGTGGAGAAATAAACATTGAAGAAAGATGAAGTGAAAGGATTTAGTAAATGATTGGATGAAGTTAGCTATATTGAGTTTGAGGTGCAAGTAAAACTATCTGGGTGACTCATAAATTAGTTTCAAAAAAAATAAAAATCAAGCAACCTATAATCCACAAAAAATACTTTTAAAATGTCCTGCTATGTAGATTAAGACCCGCTCTCAATAAGAAGTTGTAATGACCACCCTACTGGTTTTGCTCAGTGGTTAGTGTCAGCCCTTGGACTAAAAGGTCTCGGGTTCCATTCCTGTCAAGTACCTCTGCTGTTGGCTCAATCCCCAGCCCCAGTTAAGTCAGGGCATGTGTGGGAGGCAACCAGTCGATATGTCTCTCTCAGTCCCTCTCACATCAATGTGCCCCCCCAGCTCTCTCTCTCTCCCCCCTTCCACTCTCTCTGAAAAGCAATGGGAAAAAATATCCTCAGGTGAGGATTAAAAAAAAAGCTATAATGATAATCACCCCCCCGTCCCCAAATCAGCCTATACTTAGCACTAAAGTGACATTAATATCTAACAGTGTTTCCTTTCACCCTAGGAAAAGGAAGAAATGGTTCTAGATGACAAAAATGTAATACACAATGAAAAACAGCAACGTACACACACAGTTAAGGGAGGGCATAACCAGACATGGAGCCACATGATATAAAAGCCAGTAAATCCCACCAGACAATGATAGGTGAGTATTAAATTATGATTTGTATAGATTTCCACAAAGGAGTAGGAGACTGATTGTTAAACAAATGCAGTTCTATCCACTGAGTCAGCTCTATGTTATGGGAAGGGACAAATTCTAGAGACCAGTGTACAAAGGAGCATCTTAGATAATTAAGTTTTTCTGCCTAAAAAGTTCCAACTAACATTTATTAGTTTGTTTCGAGCTATCATTTAGTCAGTCCATTCTAAAGACACCCTATTTCAAACAAAAGTTGGTGCCACTTTTTCATGAGAACAAAGTACAATTTTTAAAAAGTTAGGGTTAGCCCGGCCGGCATGGCTCAGCAGTTGAGCATTGACCTACGATCCAGGAGATGGAGGCTCAATTTCCGGTCAAGGCACATGCGGGGGGGGGGGGGGGGGGGGGGGGGGGGGCTCCATCCCCAGTTGGGGGTGTGCAGGAGGCAGCTGATAATACCTCTCTCATCATTGATGTTTCTCTCTCTCTCTCTCTCTCCCTCTCCCTTCCTCTCTCTAAAATCAATAAAAATATTTCTTTAAAAACAGATAAGACTAACGCCCCTTTAAAAATCAGTTTTACTTTTGAATTATTCATAAAAATAGTTCTAATGCTTTGACTCAAAAGGCAGCCATCTAAATATTACCCATTTTTGATCTACTATCATGAAACAGTGTTCTGCCAGAAACAAATCAATTTGAAGACTTCTCTACAAATGAAATTAGTTTATGTTGTTTAAAAGACATGATTTCAAAGTGGAATCCATATGTCCTAGGCTTCTGAAATTCCTCATTACCTACTCAATATGCTACTATGCCCTTTCATATCTTATTTGTACACCCAGAGGCCACGGCAATCAATCAGACATAGAACCAACTAGCAATTCCTACCCTGCCTTTATACTATCTGACATTTTATTTATTTGTTGATTGCCTGCTTTCCTCATTAAAATATAAACCTCAGTAGAGTGGTGGCTGTGTATTTTTACAAATGTTTCTATCCCCAGTACCTGTACAGTGCCTAATACATAGCAGGCACCCAATGAGTACTGATATTTATCTACAGGAAAAACAATTATATTCCTCCTATAGACTGAAGTAACCACAACATACCCTGCTTGAATTTGCCACTTTTTACAGATTAAGTTTTAACTCTGGTAGTGTTTCCTTCCCTTGAATGGCAGAAAATACAGCTATCTTTGAAAAGGTTGGAAGAGGCTCAGTGATTCCAAAGAGAAACTCTCCAAATACAGCTCAGGGTCTAAGTCTGAACTTGTAGAGGACAAGTACAGATACACTAATCACTTCCGCACACATGAGACACAAACAGATGGATGCTCGCCCCTCAATAAAGGCATCTACTTAGTACAAAACATGCCAAGAAGGGATGCCACAAGACTTAATTAATGCTCACAAGGAGCTTTGTGACATAGAATGAAAGGTACCACAGACACAGAAAACATTACAAAGGTGTGGCAATACAATACCTCAAAAACAAGAATCAGTTTGTGACCCTGATGTAATGAGGATTCCAGGGACCACTGACAATCTCCACTTACAAAGCAAAGCATGGAACAAACCCAAAGTATCAAATGCCCTGTAACAAAGAGAAACTGACATGATAAGTCCTGAGCTGCTCTCCCAGCTGTCCCTTCTACATTAGTACCCAGTGCAGTCAGGTACTTCCTCCACAGAAACAGACTTTTTCCCCCCATATTGTCTACCCTCTGTCATCAAAGCAGCTTACCTCCTGCCCCGTAGCTGCTTCCATATCAAGAAACAGATCGAGAAGAGAACGAACAAGACGAGCTGCTTTAGCCTTGCTGATGGAATTCAAGAAGGGTCGCACATACTTCAGGAGTCCTCCAAGCTCTGAAAGAAGGCAATTCAGAAAGGAAAAAGTAAACATCAATATTAGGAACAAAATACCCATTTAAAAAATAACCCAAGGTTATAAAATCAGTACTTATGTCACTTGAATCAATCTAAATGAAACTCAGTAAGAATTTAAAGCATTCTTGCAGGTAAGAGTAGCAAAACTAAGCTAACAACATATACCAAATTTGTACTGTTCTATTCCCCACTCAACCACTGGATTACTGTGAGGGCCTCGGGGAAAGCGGGAGTCTCTCTGCCTCATTTATCCATCTTGATGAAAGATAAACAACAAAGTACTCACTCTCTCAAAGTTTGCTAGAACACAAAATAAGCTGTGCGTCTGCCACCTTGGATAAAATCACTTCCCTACAACCAAAAACTTGGATCAGGTAGGTGATAGTTGTTTGTTTTTAATTTTCAATCTGCCTTAGCAGTTCCCCTTGAACAGAGATTTTCATTTCCAGGTTCCCTTTTTCCTCCCTTCCTGAAGTACTCCCCCATTTAGCCTTTCAGCAATATCAGTTCCCAGGCACTCTTTTGAATAAATGTCTTACAAAAAAGTTATGGTGTTTTTCCCTTTTAAAATTCCTCATTAATCTTCAAAGCTTAAGTCTTAAACTATGATCAAAAAAGGTGTCCACCATAAAGGTTTTTTTCCCCCCTTGTACAAGAAAAGAAAGTGATACAGTAATTCTAAGGGAATACCTCTAGTATCTAAAAATTAGAGAGTATTTCAACTAACAAATAAGGAAGTACTTCTGGAATGTAGGTTAAAATTACTTTAGTGCCACTGCCTCATTATTCTCAAACTGTAGACTCACCCTCCTGAGAACGTTAATTCAGGGCAAGCAAACCTCACTCACCCTCCTGAGAATGCTAATTCAGGGTCCTGAAATCTTCATCTGCCTGAAAAGTCACGGGACGCACGGGACAGTGTCAGGTACAAAAGGAACTTTATACAGAGTGGAAAAGTTCATCTTTCTCTTCATTCGCCAATACTGACCTTTGATTCCCACTGTCTAAGATTCTTTCCCATTCACACTCCTGCTTTCATGCCTCACTCATGCTGTACTCCCATCTGGAATTTCTCCCCATCTTCTTGACCTATGTGAATCTGAGATATCCTTTCAGGTCCAGTTAAAGTCCTAGTAAGTCTTCCATGCCAACTCCAGACTACACTGATTTCTCCCCCTCAAATTTGTTTTGCATTTATGCAAATTTAAATTATATAATCATAGCTGCTTAAAAGTAGTCCAGGGCAATGTCCCTTCTCCCACAGCATTACCTACTATGCTTGAATAATTCTGAACAATCTTGAGTGATAGAAATGTTCAAAAAGCAGACTACTCCAATGTTAGTCAAACTAAATTCTTCTTTGAAACGTGAGTCTATACCCTCCTTCCACATGGCTTCAGAGATTTGAAGATAACTATCATTTATATCTCGGTAACTTTCCCTTTCTCCAAGCTACACATCTTTAGCTATTTCAACTGTTCCTCCAATGTCCTGGTTCCCAGATTCCTTATCACCTTAGTAGCCCTCCTCTGAATAAACTCTAGTTTGCAGACATACCACTTGTAGTACCCAGAAATGAAAACAGTGCTCTAGGTAGGGTGTGACCAGTAGAGTCATGGCTAATTCTTTTGATCTAGCCATCATATGTAACAAAAATAGCATGTTTCACTTTTTCTAATAGCACTCTTTGTTCAGACTGAATCCACAAAGGTTTTTTGCAGAGACAGGTAGTTCCCCACCTTCCTCTGTTTTGATAAATATTTTAAGTATATAACTTTATACTTGCCACACTGAATTTAATCTTGCTGGCTTTGGCAATAACTCTGAATCTTAATTCTGTCCTGTACTGAGTCATCTATAAAAACAAACACACCTTCTGAAATGGCTTTAACTAAAATGCCAGATGCTGACCAGAAGAACAAGGAGAGATCCCTGACATGATGCTAGAGACTTTCCTTCAGGTTGACAAATGACCTATTTGTCATCAGAAATTCATAACCTGTACCTGTAATTAATATTATGGCAAATACCCTGCTTATATCAGGTATCTAGTCTTTATCATTCCCCTAACCTAGGGGTTGACCAAATTTTTCTGTGAAGGGTCAGATAGACAGTAAATAATTTTAGCTTTGGCCATAAGGTCTCAGTGCAGGCACTCAACTCAGCCTAACTGTAGTGCAAAGCAGTCATAGACAATATGTAAATTAGTGGGTGTAGCTATATTCAACAAGACCTTACTTACAAAATCAGCTGTCCAGCCACTGTCTGTAGAGCCCTGTATGTCCACTGGTCAGATAAGGCTAACCAAGAGAACCCAGGGTGAATTTGGAGTAACCTTTTCTTAATAAACCCACATTTCTAAGTGATTAAAACCTACTTATCAAATAATTGGTCTCAGAACTTTACTGATTACCAGTTTATAGTGTCTAGTATTTTTTATTTTCATTACCTTTTGAAACGTGGACTCGTGTTCATCCATACTGTTTTCTTATATCTCCCCATCCTCCATGGTTTTTCTCAGTATAACAACGGTGGCTCTATAAATATACCCCCTAGAACTATTCTTCTGATACTAAAAGACAGAAAATGTCAGAGCCTAGAGACTTGAACTTATTTAAAGAGACTATCTGCTCTCTCTTCTCTCACCTACCTTGGCTTTAATTCTTTCTGATGTTATTTCTATCTTTTTCTTTTTGAAAATCATTTTCCTTCCTGGAAAAGGCAGAAGCAAAAGATGAGCTAAGCAGTCTGCCTTCTCTCTAGCACCTGCTAGCATTACATTATTTTCTCCAAGCACTGAGTGTGTGATCCTTCTCACTCTAACAGAGAAACAAATGACCTCTTACTTGCCAAAAGACTCCATTCGTTTCCTATTGTGGCCTACTATTGTTTCTTATTCATTCTTGGTTATATTCCCTGTTTCTTTCCACTTTCACATATACTGAATTAATTTTTTAATTCCAACAGAATCATATTAACTCCTTCCTCCTACTCTGAAATTATCTGTAATTATATGACCAGAACTTCCCTTTTAGAACCTCACAGAACTCAACATAATCATTTTCAGAGTCTCGGGCTATGAAATCTGCAGACCTTGTACCTAGGCATCATGTCTGATGATGCTCAGCACTACTTTCCATCACAATTATGCACCAGACAATGTCTGAGTCCCTAAGTCCCAAATGACTGCTGTCAGTCAAGGACCCTATGGTAAACTTTTTGAGTAGAGTACTTAGCACAGTGTTAGCCACATAGTAAATGCATAAAAATTGAAGATTCATGGAACACACATATTTTCTGTTCTCAGAAAACCCCAAATCAAAGAAAAAAACACAAACCTATCAATTATTAATAGCCAAATAAGGTAAATGAACATAGGCCCCAAGACTTCGTTAGGGTTTCTATTGTATATACCTATATTCATCAAACTCTTTCTTAGAAAACAAGCCTTTAAAAGTCCTTATGATTCACCTGTAATATTTCCATAGGTTTATACACTTCTAAACTTCTCAGGTATGGATTACAAGGAAGGGTGGGCAAGGAATAAGAAGAGAGTAAAGCCCTGGCCAATGCTGCTCAGTGGTTAGAGCGTCAGCCTGGGCACTGAAGGGTCATGGGCTCGATTCCCCGTCAAGGGCACATACCTTGGTGGCAGGTTTGATCCCGTGTACGGAAGGCAATCAACTGATGTAACTTTTCTGTGCTCAGTTTCCTCAAGTAAATAGATAATAGTATCTACCTTATAGAGTTGTTTCAAGGATTCAATAAGCTAAACCATGTTTGTGCTTAAAACTAGTTCACAGTAAGCCCTCAAAACTGTTCTTATTATAGCTATTTTTAATAAGACATAAGACGCATAGAAACACATCCTCCCAATTATCACACATCTTTATTCAACTTTCTATTGATTTGGCCTAATAATAAGTTACCCATCCTTAACTGGGAAAGATCTAAGTTCTCAAATTCAAGAGGTTTTGCTAACTTACACCTAACATTCTGTTGGATAACAACATAATTTGGGGGAAAGTAATTCATGAAGTCACTTATCAGAGCTTAATCTAGTCTAATCTGATAAACTCTAAATTCACTTTAAAGTGACAAAAATCATCCGTTTTAAGTTTCAGCAGGCTTCTCTCTAAATACTATTACCACTCTACTGGTTAAAGGCCCCTCCTGATCAACAAGACTCTCTCATTCCAAGGACACACCCATCACCATCTGAAGCCTAGAAAGTCAATGGCTCAATTACAACTAGAATGTTTGGGCAATGACATGCACAAAGTCCTAGGTACCAGTGGAGAAATCTTGGGAAGGCGCTTCCCATTTAATGTCTGACTCATCCTGTGTCAGGAAAAAAAGGACAGTAAGTCACTTACTTGGATGCAAAATCCCTAGTCATTTCTACACTGGGACCTAAAGTCACTACCCACCTTAAATACATCAGAGCTGCTCAGTGAAATCACTGAAAACTGCTGCTGCCCATGTGGAAAGGAATACAGTTAAAATTCAAACCAGAAACAAATCACAGATCATTATATCTAAAAGGAACAGATTTCCCTGCAGCTACAGAACAAAACTCTTTCATGAAAGAACTGAGTTTAAAGGCCACTTAACCTCTTGCTAAAAAAATGAAGCTCAACAAGTTGGAAATAACATGGGAACTGTGTGGATTCATTCCTACGTTCCTTCACTCCAACAAAAAACTGAAACTTCACCCAGCATTTCAGGTAAAAAGAGAAAGCAATCCATTTGTAGCACTTACCTGCAGCTTGTCCAGTCTTCGCCAGGAGAGACCCCAGTTCCAGGATGCTCTGCTCTTTGACCTGCACTGCTTCCTCATCATTCTCCTGAATGTCACGCTTCACTGGGAGAAGAAAATCAAACCCTCTTAAAATTCTGACAAAAAAATGAAGACTAAAGGAAATTTCTCCCTCAAGACCAATGACAAACTCAGTTACCAAAAGACAAATTCTAGAGAGCTTAAAAAAAAAAAGTAAAATAACCACAAAGGACATGACCCATGTAAATCATACAAATACTCTTCTCTTTTATTTTAAATGTGCCTTTCATTCTATCAATTAGAATTTCCCTTACCCACATACACTGAGATTTCTTTGGTTAAAACAAAATTCAAACAAAACAAGTTCTTCATACTCGTGGTGGGAAGCCCCACGCTAGGCACTGTTACATGAAAATATTAAACATACCTGTGCATTTACCTGCCACAAACTAAAATCAAATAACCAAGTTACTAATGACTATAAAGTCATAGGTCTTTCAATAAACTTTAGGCCTGTCGAAAGCCTCAAGCTGATGGGTGCTAGGGATAAGCAGCCCCACAAAGCCATTCAGGAAAAACCACCCTATCAAAGCTCCAGTGTGATCCTTAGAAGGGATGGCTGCTTTAAACTCAGGACCTGTTAAAATAACTCTGTGCTATCTGTTCCACTTTCAACTGCTAATAACTATTCTACATCTGGAACATTGAATAGCCTCTCCAAATATGCAGTGGTAATTTTAGCGATCATCACTAGTTATCACCTCTCTTACAAAGCATCATGACTTGACAAAACCCAAGACTTTGACACTCCATAATGGAGTCCGGAAAAAGTAGGGCTGTCAACCATCGTGACTCGAGCTTGCTCTAACAGGGAGGCTTTCAGGGAACTCTCTGCTAGTACAGTGGGCAAGCAAGAAATACTCTAATTATAATGTTTCCCTTAACTCCCACTTTATAAAAGACAAAATACTAGACACACACAAAAAATTAAACCCATGATTCTGACAGTAGTTCTAAATATTAGTGTGTATTCACAGAATAAAAATACATACGTAACAGTGCTTGAAATGACTCTGGTTCTGCAATTGTAACTGACAAGTCAAGATCAGAACTTCAAAGTGAAACACCCTTTATTTACCACTATCATCCATTCATAGATGCATCTTAACTCCCACCTCCTCTCTTTCTCCAGGACCCCCCAAAGATAAAGACACCGAGTTCCTGTCATTGTCCTTCCTCCATGAGAGTGCTGCATCTCAGACTAGTAAATGAGCAAAAGAGCCAACGTCCTGGAGGTCCCACATACACGTGCATTCTCGTACTACTTGTTGATCCGAATCAAATCCTCTCGAGCTACGTTTAAAAAGATCACATTACTGCCATGTGCAGTGAAGAGCTAGCTCCTGCCCTACATGAACCCTTTATGACTGAACATCAAAAGCCTTCTCTGTCATCATAAATTTATTTCTGTTCACACCTGAATCCTAGAAGAAATCTGCGGAAGACACTGGATGGGGCTCCCGATTCAGTTTTCCTGTAGTGTGCAAAGGACAAGACAACTATACCAGTGTTAAGGAATTTTTCTTTAATTTTCCCAGCGATGTGCGGCCGGCCGGTGCCGAAGAGTTCCCTGAACTCCGCGGCTGACAACTTAACTCCTGAACTCACTTCCAGCCTTTACAGGGGAGAGAAGGGCGATGAGTCACCTCCTCCAGCCCGGCAGTCCCACCCCAACATCGCGCTCTGACACCCTACACGGGGGCAAAGGAACGTGTAGGCCACCTCCTCCAACCAAATGCCAACCTCAGGTGGGTGTCCCTTCGGTATTTCCCACTTTCGGAAAGAGACCCCACCCCCCTCTTCCGTGGAGCCTTCTGCTGTGGGTCCGGGGAGAAGGAGCAGCTCCCGGCGTCCCGTGGAAGGAAACTCCGAGAGAAAAGCGAGGGCTCGCGCTCCCACCCGGAGCTGCCTGCGCTGATAACAACGGCGGGAAAAGCCTGTCCAGAGCGGGTCTCGCCCGAGCCCTGCACCTGGAGCGTCTCAGACCAGGTGGCAACAAGCACGCCACCGGCACGGCTCCGGGTCCCGGGCCGGCTCGCACGGGCCAGAGCGGGAGACAAGTCCAGGCAGTGGTGGGGGCCCCGGCTCGGCCCGCTCTCGCGCCCCGCGCTAAGCCCACCGTGAGTCAGCAGCCGGCCCGTGGACGCCGGGGTTGCCTCGGGGCTTCCTGTCGAGGTGAGACCCAAAGAGCTCCACGGAGCCCCAAGCGGCCTGTGCCCCCGGCCCGGCCCCCCTCACACACACAGTGAGTCAGCAGCACCAGAACCGGCTAGCCCGGCCCCGCTCCGCCGACGACGACCGACACACGCCGCGCTGGGCCAGAAGGACCGGGGAGGGGATGCGGCTGCCCTTACCTATGGAGTGGAGGATGTCGATGGAGGCCTCCCGGTCGGTGCTGAGTAGAGACTGGGCTCTCTGGAACTCCACCACCGCCGCCGCCGCCATCTTACCGCTCTCACACCGTCCCCGGCCGCGGCCGCCGACGCCGGAAACACACGCCCGGAAGACCCGCCCCCGGGTCCCTCCCCCCTATGACTCCCCTTCCCAGGGTACCATGGGAGTTGTAGTCTCTTTGTCCCGCGGGAGAGGTAAAGGGCGGGGGTGAGAGCAGGGGCTCCTCCTAGCTGGTGGGCGGTGAGCTCCCCAACACCGCCTAGCGGCCTGCTCCCGCGTAAACGAGGAGATCCCTAATAACAGGAGCTCTAGAGGCCAGTCCCCGACCACCCCCAAGAAAGGTCTCAACTCCGACACCCTCGATCGCCCTTGAGCCTCTGAGCAGCGAGCTAGATGTTGATTGAAAGCTCTTTCGCTTTCTTTGTAGCTTCTGCATTTAACCGTGCGCTCAGGGCAATAAACAATCTTACAAAGTGCTCACATGTGGCTCACAAAGAATAGCACCATTCAAACGCGCTCAAGTGTCTAACGGCGCTTGCGGGAGGCGCGCGCGCTCCGCAGGCTGGAGCCCCGCAGACCGCCAGGCGGCCCGCGATCACGCCCCGCAGCGCCGCAGGGGAGTGATGCGGGACAGAGAAATGCCGTCCCTGCCCCACGCGCTTAATAAATCCCTCGGGGGGGGGGGGCACACAGAAGCCTAACAGCTACCCAAACTCCCCCAGCTCAAAAAAGAAGAAACGGGCGTTTCTTTCTAGTACCTCCAGTGTCTTCAACCAAAATCATAGGTGTCTGAAAGGTTTGACATCCTATGTGAGCCCTGAGAGTTGAACTAAAAGTGTGGATGGGGGGGAATGCTGGGTGGAGGGAATCAACGGGGGGGGGGAAGGGGGGCATCTGTAATACTTCCAACAATCATTTTAAAAAAAGAAGAAATGTATAGAGGCAGTTCAGTGTAAGCCAGTTCCTTCAGGGAACAGCACATTGTAAAAGGAACCAACACTGTGCTCTTCTGTAGGTAAGTCAGGCCATTTGTAAATCTGTCTTCTTTGATCGCCCCAACGATGCTCCGTGAAGAAGATATAATTATACCCCTTTCACAGATGAGGAAGCAGCGAGTTTTAAGTGACTGGGTGAAGCTCCCACAGTAACTGGCAGAGCTGAGCTGAGAGAGAGAATGTGTTCCTAGCTCCTGGACGTGCTCAAATGAGAACTGGACAACCTTCTAGTAGTTGTAACCAGGATTCATGCAAGACGTTGATGAGGAATTGGATTAAATGGCTTCTAAATTTCTCCTAAGTCAGAGATTCATGTAAAACTGAGCCTTCCTTTGCTCAAAAAAACACCCCAGCATTCCTCCTTTCTCAATTTGGTGTGCAATTAATATTGTAGCAGAATGTTAATGGGCAGTAAAATTCCAGAGCTGAGAAGAACAGGCCATAACTATCTCCACCTTCTAAAGAAGAGGTATCAGCCCAGCCAGGCTTAGGCTCAGCGGTTGAGCGTCAACCTAGGATCCAGGTGATCCGGGTTCGATTTCTGGTCAGGGCACATGCCCAGGTTGCGGGCTCGATCCCCAGTGGGGGACATGCAGGAGGCAGCCAATCAATGACTCTCATCATTGATGTTTCTTTCTCTCTCTCCCTCTCCTTTCCTCTCTCTGAAATCAATAAAGATATATTTAAAAAAATAATAATAACACTAGATTTTTAATAAATAAATAAGAAAGAAAGAAAGAAAGAAGAAAGAAAGAAAGAAAGAAAGAAAGAAAGAAAGAAAGAAAGAAAGAAAGAAAGAAAGAAAGAAAGAAAGAAAGAAAGAAAGAAGAGCTACCAGGCCAGATAGCTCAGTAGGTTGGAGCCTCTTCCTGATAATGCCCAGGTTTTGGTTCAATCTCCAATCAGGGCACATACAAGAAGCAACCAATGAATGCATGAATGAGTGGAGCAATAAATCAATGTTTTTCTGTGTCTCTCTCTCCCTTCCACTCTCCCTGAAAAAGCAATGGAAAAAAATATCCTTGGGTGATAAAAATAATTTTTTTAAAAAAATAAAAAAGAAGAGCTACCAGTTATATCCCCAAAGAACTTGCTAAAAAGTGACTAGGACAGTCCTGTAACTTTCATTCACTTCCAACCTCCATCAGGGAGACATAAAAATTCAAAAGGAATTCACTGTAAGAAATCACAGTAGCAGACAAAACACTCACCTCCCTGCAGAGGGGTAATACGACAGAATACCACAGATCTTTCTCCCGAGCTGATGAGTCTTGCCGGCTGTCAGAACATATAAGCCCATCTCTGCGCAACCACCATAGTGAGGCTTTTGAGGTGAACCAGACAGGTATCTCCAGGAGCACGAACAATCATGAAGATGGTTACCCACTTTTGGCCTGCAGCATTCTGAATTAACGAAGCTGGCAGATACACTCCACAGCAGGACCAGGAGAAAGGGCGTCAGTGGGGCAGATTCCACGACCTGCGTTTGGCATGGGCCAAGTGGACGGTGCTAAGGTAAACTATCCAAGACTGTCATAAAAGGACCTACTCCATAGGGCCGCTTGCCAGTAATAAGAGGCTGGAAGGATGGCCTTCAGGAGGCAGTCACTGAGGGGTGTCTCAAGGTCAACTGGTGGAGCCCCCAGAGGACCCATAAATGCTCCCAACACCAGGGAATCAGCACCTGGGTCTCTGCCTCTGATGGCATTAGACATGTAAAAGACTTTCAACTCTTTTCTTAGAATCCCTCCTACTCCTCTGCCCTCCCCAAACTCACCCCACCCCCTACATGCTGGAAGAGACCCAGACACAACCAAAGGGAGACAGAGAGGAGAAAGGAGAGAGTAAAAAGATAGGCGAAACACAGATTCCCAGCTGCCCGAGAGGCAGAAAGGCATGAAGTTTGAGATTAAACAGGAAATGGAAGCTTTGATTTAGGCCGCACTGGACTGTTTTTCTTAACTGCTGAATTTTATTCTTTGAGAGAAGTTTTAGGTTCCCGGCAAAATCGGGCAGAAAGTAAAGACGGACTGAATGTTTAATCATTTCAAGATGACCTAAAAGTGAGGGGATTTGCCAGAGATGTCATCCAGGGGAAGGAAAGGGAGGTTCCCACAGAGAATGAATGTAGTTTGTACTCACATGAAGTCCTTCGACGTACCTCCTCGGTTGGGTTTCCCAGGTACCAAAACTGGTTTCTCTGTTTTCTTCACTCTCTCTCACCACAGCTAATTATTACCTCTAGCATTCTCCCGAAAACATTCCACAGTTACTAGTCCCACATTTAAGATTATTAATAGATTATCTCATATATATATATATATATATATATATGTATATGCCCTATGGTTTGGAGCTACACCGAGATCTCCTGGGAGATGCACCAGGCATACAGGGCTGGTTTATTATATTAGTCACCCTTGAGTACCCCCTTTTTTCACATCAAGTCCAAAAGAATGCTCTTGGGACATTAAGTTGTACCTTTTCCCTACTCTTTCAAATTGTATCATCAAGCAGAAAAGGCAATACAAGGACCACGGGTTTGGAAGTCACACACTTGCTTTAGAATTCCAGGCCAGCCAACTCAGCAGCAGCTGATCTTAACGTGTTTCTAAATATTTTTGATCTCCGTTTTTCTGTCTGGAAAATGGGGACAATAAAACCTAGTGCCCAAGGTCGTCGTAAGGATAGGAGATAAGATCATAGGGGACACGTCGGATAAGTGTTGTTTTCTTTCCCTATAGCACTGTCCTTACATCGCACTGAGAGGACTCCATGTTGAGCTCCTTTCTCTGTATGTAGCCAATGTTTGGGGCCTTTGAGGGTCTGGTTAGCAGCCCCCTTCCCAGGGTCCACAAAGCATTGCCCCCACCTTCTTCTCCAAGTTCAACTCTTAACGCTTTGCCCCTTACTGGTTCTGCTTAGCTGGCTCCTTTATTTTCTTCTTTTATTTTTTTTTCTCAAACATGTCAAGTTCTTTCCCACCTCAGAGCCTTTATATTTCCCCCTCATGTTTCATCGCAAAGATCATTTCCTTCCTTACCATGCCATTAAAATAATCTCCAGGATTAAAAATAATCTCCTGTACCTTCAATACAGTCACCATAGGTCACTCTGTTTACTTCCTTTCTAGGATTTAATAAAGTCTGTGATTTTATTATCTCACTCTTTAAAGCTCATCTTCCTCCACAAGGTTTTGGAGACCCTGTCAATCTTGTCCATAGTTAGTCTCAGTTCCTACAATAGTGGTTTGTCACCCGTATGCACCCTGACTGGGAATCAAACTGGCCACCTTCCAGCGCATGGGACAAAGCTCAACCAACTGAGCCACACCGGCCAGGGCTTTTTTGTTTGTTTGCTTGATTTTATGGATACATTCTAGTATTATTATAGCTAATAATACTACTGGTTTTCCATTGAAGGTAAAGATACATTGTCTTTAAACTTTGTCTTTGACTGAAAATGTCTTTATTTTGCTCTCATTCTTAATTGATAGTTCACGTGGGCATAAAATTCTTACATTGACACTTATTTTTACTCAGCATTTTAAAGGTATTAAAGATGCCTGTTTTCAGTCTAATTGAAATTCCTTTGTAGGTTAGTCTGTCTTTTCTCTCTGGTTAATTTTAATACTTTTTACAGTTTCTCTACAAAATATTTACATTCTGATGAGGACTCACTGTGCTTCCTGAATCTTTAGGATTCATGCCTTACATTAATCCTGGAAATTTCTCAACCATTATCTGTTCAAATATTGCCTACAATGATTTCAATTATTTAATAGTTACAATATTCCTTTTATTAACTTTGAAGAGATAGTCTGGGAAAATGGGATGAAAGTGATGTAATGTGATGTATGAAGTTGAAGTGATTAAATTAGTACTTCAGCCATCACTTGGTTACTATTTTCCTTTTATAGCTTTTTCCTACTTAATATTTACATTTCTATGTTGTTTTATATGTGTTGCTTATAAACATCATACAATGTGATTTTAATCCAAGCTGAGCTTTTAAAAAATTAATGTATTTAACCCACTTTTCTTTCACGGTAATTTATAAAATATTTTATTTTGGGTTTTCTATTGAATATTGAATATATTTTCTGCCTTCCACTGGACTGATCAAGTTTCTTCACTCAATTTTTTTTCTACTCAACTTTTAATCTGGTGGCTACCTTTAAATTGCTACACACATAATTAAACTTTTTATCTAATAATACCTAGTGTTAATCAATATCTGTATCTTCCCCTTGAGCAGACAAGATCTCAAGATCCTTAGCATGTTTTTACTTCCTTTGGCTGTGTTCTCCCCTCTGCTGAGTCCTCCCCTGCCCCAATATACCTGCCATGTTGATATGACTGGAATTTAGTTGATAACTACTCACAACTTTTTAATCCAATTACTATAGGGTGTCCCAAAAAATGTACACATGCACTTTGAATAATTATAAGGCAGTGTTTATTAAAATACATTTCATTTTCAAAGTTGAGCTTTCAGTTGTTAAAGTGTGTGTACATTTTCTGGGGGGACACCTTGTATTTAGGCAATAAGTTCCACTAATTTATTTGCTCACTATTCCGTCTTGTACCTCATTGTTTCCTCCTACTTTCGTGTCTCTTCTTATAGAGCACGCACCCTACCAAAGAAACTGGCTAAAAATTGACATACTCCATAGGTGAATCCTTGGCAGGCACCTAGGTCGGAGGGTTCCTAGGATAAGAAGGATGTTTCACTTCTGGGTAAAACTGAACCTGGACTCTTATCCCTAGAAAGTCTAACTAAAATAACTAAAAGTAGTTAATTCAGAATGAGATTTTTCTAAGCTTCTGTGTGCCTCTAATTATTTATATTTCCTCCCCAAATTTGAGTCGTGGTTTGGCTGGAATAGAATTCCCAGTTGCCACGTTTATTTTCCTTTCAGGCACTTTGAGGAAAGTGTTTGCGAAACCGGAAAGCCTAATTCTGTCTTCAATAAGAGAAATGTGACACAAAAAATGTAAGTCTCTTGTAGAAGGAAGCAATCTGCGAACCTAAAAATACTTCGTTTATACAGGAGTTGTAACATGACTTGCCACCCCCTATATCCATAAGAAACGGCAAAGATACGAAATACATATTTACAGCTCAGCCCGCCAGAGGAGGAGCCTGGATCCAGCAGAGTGCAAGGTCCCGAGGTAAATCTGACGTCCCTTTCTCTACCATAAGCTGTAGCCCGCTTGGCTCTGCTTCTTGGCGGAGGCGGCGTCTCCTTGAGCTATCAAATTGTCTCATGTGAAACCTTTTTTTAACATGTGAAACAAAATCGCCGTATCCCAATGTTTGTGTTAACTCCAAAGGTCCCAAAACCTGCTTTAAAGAATTGAATACAATCTAAACATCAAACGTAAGAAATATTGGTACATAACACGAGCCTATCACTAATCACTTAAATGATAAGTGGTCTCAATCACTTATGCATTGCCTGTGATCTTCCCCTCTGATGTAGCCCCTTCCCTCAGTATTGTTTAGGGAATGACAATGAGAGAAAAGTCCGTACAGTAAATGCTCAGGACAGATGCAGCCATCCCAGCCACAGTAGGTCAGCGACATGGTGAGCATCAGCGACAAAGCAGCTCCCCCCGCCCCAGGGTTTTCAATCTGCGGTTGCTTGGGTTGGTTGAAGCCACAGGGGCGAAACTTACTGGAGGGCCCACTGTACAGATCATTTGTAAAACTTCTAGGCCGAGAGAGCAGTTCAGTTTTCTGGTCTCCCTGAGCTATCAAGCTCAGGCTTAAAGGTGCATCATGAAGTTTCCTGGAAACAAGAATACACGGACGCTGTTTTTTACATGTTTTACTGTTTCTTGTGTTTGATGTTGCTGATGTTGTGTTTGATGAAAGTCAGATGCCAATCTGATTCTTTTCTCAGAAACCTGTTTTGTGGTGTGTGTTTTTTTGATAACTTTAAGAATGTGCTTTTTATTTTTGATATTCTGAAATGTCATTATTACATGATTTTGTATAGGTTAGTCTCTTATTTATTCTGTTCAGCACTTGTTTCCAAGTCTATAGTTGCAAACAAAATTCAAGTTAAAAAACAACAATAAAAATACTCTAAGATTTATATTAAAGAGAAAATTCCAAGAGTGGTTTAGATAACCTTAAAAAAGAAGAGTAAGTGGGTAAAAGGAGACTTGCTCTACCAGATATTAAGTTATACTTAAAGGCCATCATTTGCAAAAGATGATGGAATAAAATAGAGAACTCTAAGACGGACCCATTTACATATGGGAACTTTCTATACAGCAAAGGAAGCACATCACATCAATGGGAACAGAAGAGGTCATTTATTAGGTGAAGTTGGAAAAACTGGTTCACTATATGGAGAAAAATAAAACTGGATCGCCAGCTAACATCATCTCCAAGGGTGAACTCCAGGTGAGCTAAGCAACTAAATGTGGAAGGAAAACTACAAAGCTGGCTGAATACAATGTAGCTGAACTCTGTGACCTAGAGCCAGGGAAGAACTTAAAACTCCAAAGAACACAAACCAGCCAGGCTGGCGTGGTTCAGCAGTTGAGCATCGACCTAGGATCCAGGAGATCATGGTTTGATTCCGGGTCAGGGCACATGCCCGGGTTGAGGGCTCGATCCCCAGAAGGGGGAGTGCAGGAGACAGCCCATCAATGACACTCTCTCATCATTGATGTTTCTCTCTCTCTCCCTCTCCCTTCCTCTCTCTGAAATCAATAAAGACAGATTTAAAAAAACAAAAACCATACGGGAAAACAAAATTTGATTGCATGAAAATTATTTCTGTCCCTGAGAGGTAACACATAAACAAAGTTAATAGGTTACATGATGGAAGGAGATATTTGCAATGCCTAAAACATAGAGGGGTTTAACATCTAAAGAATACAAGGACTCTGGCCGGTTTGGCTCAGTGGTTAGAGCGTCTGCCTGTGGACTGAAGGGTCCTGGGTTCAATTCCTGCCAAGGGCACATATGTTGGTGGCAGGCTCGATCCCCAGTCCCTGTCAGGGCACGTGCAGGAGGCAACCAATTGATGTGTCCCTCTCACATCGATGTTTCTCTCTCCCCGCGACCCCCCTTTCTCTCTCTTCCTTCTACTCTCTCTGAAAATTAATGGAAAAAAAAAAAAATCCTCCAGTGAGGATGAAAAAAAAAAAAAATTCAAGGACTTGAGGGTCATCTTTCAGTTGCTCTCAGCATTACTTTTCTTTGTGGTTGCAGGACGGCCACTGCAGCTCCAGAGAGGTTATCCTCACACAGTGGCATCCAAACACAGGAAAGCACGTGTTCCTTATGCATCCCTTGGTACTGTGGAGAAATGCCTTCCCGTCAGGTCCCTGTGATCGGGCCCGGGTCACACAGCCAGGCCCCAGCTGCAGGAGTGGCCGGAGGAAAAGCGACCTGTGGGCACGCTCAGCCTCCACGGTGGGAGACAGCCTGGGCAGCGTGCGAAGGTTAGTTGTCTCCGAGTGTTGGGGTTACAGGTGATTTTTCCATTTTTGTCCATCTGCATTTCACAATTTCAACTGAGTACCTGTATTTTTGTTATATTTTTAACAAAAAGTTCAGAAGGCAATTAATTCGAAACTGGGAGCCACCAAGACCAGAAAATAGTTCATTAGTACCATTAAATATACTAGAAGAGTTGAAAAGTATTGATATTTTCAAATAGGAGTGGTTTGCGTCTTCGTATTTTGGCTTACGTAATAACATTAAATCATGTACAGGTAGGAAACACCTATATAGGGGCCTTCACAGTGAGTTATAAGTGCTGTCCAGTCGCTCTTCCAAAAGTCGCTTCTCTGTGGAAAGCAAATGCAAAAGAGAGATTTCAGAAGGAACTGGTCCAAGTGACCGACAACTGATGAAGGGATAAATAAAACTAGGTCTATCCATGCAAGAATGTTATTCGGCAATAAAAATGAAGTATGGGTGTAAGCTCCGACACGGGTTAACCTTGACAACATTGTGCTAAATGAAAAAAGGCAACCACAAAAGACCACAGAATTTATGATTCCATTTATGTGAAATGTCCAGACCAGCCAAATCCTCATAGACAAAAAGTAGATTCGTTGTTGCCTAGGGCTGGGGGTGGTGGAGGAAACCGCGGAGTGACCGATCATGGCTACAGGGTTTCTTTTTGCCATGATGAAAATGCGCTAAAACTGATCATGACGATAGTGGCACAATTCTGTCAATCGAGTGAAACTCATTGAACTTTACACTTTAAATGGGTGAATTGTATGGTATGTAAATTTCCCCCCCATAATGCTCTTCAAAAAAAAAAGGAACTGGTTGCTGGCACATCTGCCTCTTTGTGAGGAGTGTCCAGGCGTTTCCTTGGGTTCCTGACATTACACTCTGTACTAGGAAGGCTTGTTGGGAAACCCATCCTGTGCAAGAACTGGGGCATTTTCAGCATCCTGCCATTTACAAAGGGCTTCACGGTGTCCACAACGTGCTCCTTTTGTTCTTCCGCCACTTGATGGAAGTCAGATGATTGAAAATAAGGATCACAGGAACAGGAGTGGATGGGACAGAGGGGATCAATGGGGGGGGGGTGACATCTGTAGTACTTTCAACACTAAAGACAAATTAAAAAAAAAAAAAAAAGAACAGCAGTGGAAGTGCTAGTGTTGTTGCCAGAGGCCAGCAGTGAAGCAACGTTATGCTCCGCCTGCCATCGGAAGGGCTCCTTAGCATGGGGAGCTTAGTGACTGAGAGTGAAATTTTCACATACATTGTTTCACTTGATCCTTACCTTTATGTATTTATTTTAAAAATATGTCTTTATTGGTTTCAGAGAGGAAGGGAGAGGGAGAGAGAGAGAAGCATCAGTGATGGGTCATTGACCGGCTGCCTCCTGCACGCCCCCTACTGGGGATGGAGCCCACAACCTGGGCACGTGCCCTGATGGGAACCGAACCGCGACCTCCTGGATCCTAGGTCGATGCTCAATCGCTGAGCCACATGGGCAGGGCGATCCTTACCTTTAATAGCAGGTACTATGGGGAAACTGAGGCTAGCTTTTAGAAGCTAATGACCTTGCCAGGAACCCACAATTGGGAAGTTGTGGCGTCACCGCAAAGCAAGAGGGATTAGACAAAGGTCAAAGAGAGTGAGATGCAAACTTACCCCCCTGAGGACAGCTCCCACAAAGCCACTCACGCCGACGCCACCGTTCACTGCCCATGGTCTTGGCAGCATCTCCACCCACAGGCATTTGGTAGCTTTACCTTTTCCATTTCTCCTCGATTGCTTTGTTCAGAGACTTTTTTTCCCCCTGGCCTTTTTATGACGTGCCTTCATCGGAAGAGCATTTCACTGTCCTCTTTTGAAGGATCTTCTCAGCTCAATAATTTTCCCATCCTTACCTTAGGGTCTGACAAAAGCTAGTAAAGTCCAGGGACATCTTAACCTGCCTTTGCTCCTCAGGACCTGGCAAACATTTCTTCAGGATACGTCAGCACAGTGTTACCAGCATATGGTTAGATCTGTGACATCTAGTCAGGATTATTATATACCTCAAGGAGGGTTGCTCAAACCCACTTTTATTTTCTTGTAATCCTCACCCAAGGAGTGAGGATATTTTTTTCCATTGATTTTTAGAGAGTCGAAGGGAGAGGGCAGGGGGAGAAAGAGAGAGAGGGGAAAGAGAGACATCAGTGTGACAGAGACACGTTGATCGGTTGCCTCCCACACAAGCCCCCCCACCAGGGGGTGGAGATCGAACCTGCAACCCAGGTACGTGGCTTCACCGGGAATCGAACCCATGACCCTCCAGTGCACAGGCTCACGCTCTAACCACTGAGCAACACCAGCCAGGGGCCATATTCATTGTAAGGAATTACAGGGAGTGTGCTGTTTTTTACAGATTAGGTGTTACTGCTTTAGTCAGTCTAAGCCATTTTTAGCAACTCATTCCCCACCCCGCGCACACTGATACACACAGAGTTATAAGGTTTTGCTGCGCATGATGCTTCTGATCAGCCTGTATTTAGCATTGTCTTGGCCACGGTAACAAAACCTACATAAGAGAGGTCCATTCTCAGGTAACATCAGAGCTCGAGTCCAGTTCTTCTAACTTCTAGTCCAGGTTCACTTTGCATGAATCCACACTGCGTTGTTTTTTTCTATTATGTTTTTATTGATTTTAGAGAGAGAGAGAAACATCGATCAGCTGTCTCCTGCATGCCCCCTATTGGGGATCGAGCCCACAACCCGGGCATGTGCCCTGACCGGAAACTGAACTGGCAACCTTTCGGTGCATGAGATGACACCCAACCAACCGAGCCACCCAGCCAAGAAAAGCTAGAAACTGTTTTAAACACCTCGCATGAAGTGTTCATTTAACCTTCACAATAATCTTATGAGGTTAAGCCCTACTATTGTCCCCATTCGTGGAAGTCCTACAAAGTTTTATGAGAAGAGAGAAGAGAGCACCTATCTAAGCCCTCAAGAGTTAAATATTATTTAAAATGTCCTGAATAGGAGCAAACTAGAAAAATTTACAGGAACACAATTTTCAACACAACTTAAACTTCTAAAGTTATATGCTGCTTCACTTTATTTTCTTTCACATTTAGATGCAGTTTGCCACCAAGAAAATTAGGGCAAATATATTTGTTAGGCTCACACAAATTTTTAAAAATCGTACCGGGTACCCTTTGACCATCTTAACTTCAAAAAAACATGTAAAAAGTACAGCACTAATGGAATTGGGAGAGAAAGAAAAGGAATTACAAGAGGCCATCTGGTTGCACATAAAGCTTTTTAGCAGAACAGCTGCAGGTATGTGAAGCAGTATAATTGGCAATGTAAGAGTTCACTTTCAGGAAGGTAGAAAATGCTTGATAAATTTTTTAAAAATTGATTTTAGAGAGAGGGAGAGAGAAACATCGATTTGTTATTCCACTAACTTATGCATTCATTGACTGCATTCTTGTATGTGCCCCGACAGGGTATTGAACCCGCCACCTCGGAGTATTGGGATGACACTCTAACCAACTGAGCTACCAGGCCAGGGCTTGATAAAATTTTAATGCACAAAAATTTAAGGAAAACTTCTAAGACTAAATGGGGCTTATTAAGTCTTTGTGATGATTAAATATATTAGAAATTTGCATTACAAATTCCCAGTATATCCCATCTCCTTTAAGTCTAAGAGAATTTAAGTAAACAAGATAAAAAAGCAAGAAACATGATATATATATCTATGTTGACTAGTCAGGAAAAAATAGTCATGCTATTAAAGAATGGTAGTCTAAAACGCCAAGTTTTAAGGAACTAAGCATTTGCTGCTAATTTGAGTAACAGGTTCCGATTCACCTTGTCCTACACCTGTTTCAAGCAGTTTATCTCCGAGAGCCAGTAAAATGAGGTTAGACTAGACCTTTAAGGTGCCTTCTAGTTCTAAGATCCTATCATTCTACAAAGACAGTAATTGTAAGGTAATAAACATTCCGGACTTCAAACCAGACATAGTAGTTCTGATCTCAAATGTAAAATATTTAATCCTGCTCGGGTTAACCTAAAATACAAGCTACCTGTGTCTCCCTCTCCTGGTGGCGAGTCGGAAAGAACCAAGTCAGGTGTGTTGGGTTCCCCAGGACTATGGTTTTCCCCACCACTAGAGGGCTTATCAGGGCCTAATTCGAGAGAGGAACACCAAGGTTGAGTCAAAGCAGCAATCCAAAGAGGTCATAAGCGAAGACCAGAGAGACAAGAGCAAAACAGAGGCAATATGCACAAATATCCAAGTCAATTTCCCAACAAAAGTTTCATTTTGTAGACATCAACTCTTACTAATACTTGTATCCCTTTAAACCACTTCCTACCCACTTTTCTGAAGTTTCTTTAGGTGAAAACGAAACACCTCAAATTTACTTCTTTTTTATCTGTGCGAAGGGGCTCTTAAATATTTTTGAATGAAAACCAGAATCCTGTCTATATCCCTAAAATACAGATCTTATAAAAAAAATTTTTTCAGTAATACAATTGGCTTGAAGGCAGGTGGTCAAGAATGTATTGGTCTAGAATTTGAACTTTTTTTTAATGTAAAAGCATAATTAGTTTGACGAATTTTATATAAAATAATACACAGTATCTATTACAGAGGCAGTTATCTTTATCACCAATTTGATGAGGCACATTGCATTGCTAAAGTCATACATACACAATACATTTAATTTTCAAATTGTGAAGTGCACCCTGGCCGATGTTGCTCAGTGGTTAGAGCATTGGCCAGTGCACCAACGGGTCTTGGGTTCGAATTCCAGTCAAGGGCACATACCTGGGTTGCAGGTTCAATCCCTGGCCCAGGTCAGGGCTGAAGACAACCAATTGATGTCTCTCTTTCACATAGATGTCTCTCTCTCTCCCCTCCCTCCCCTCCCTTCCACTCTAAAAAGAAAAAATCAATGAAAAGAATATCCTAGAAGATTAACAACAAAAAATTGTGAAGTGCTTCTGTGAATAGGCATGTATATTGAAAATAAAATTCTAAACTTTAAAAATATCTTGTGTGAGGACAAAGCTTCACTACTTGCACAATATGTTAATGTAATAAATTGTTACGTAATTTTTTCAGCAACTCACCCGAGTATCAACCTCAGGGTAAGACCGTCTCATGTTTCCTAAGAACACTTTCTAGCACAAGCTCCAACAAGTTTTTATTATGTTTATTGATTTAAAGTTGGCTTATTTATTGATTTTAGAGAGGGAGTAAGAGAGAGAGAGAGGGAAACCTCGACTTGTTTCACTTATTTATGTATTCATTGGTTGATTCTTGTATGTCCCCCTGAACCCACAACCTTGGCGTATTGGTACGATGCTCTAACCAACTGAGCTACCTTGTCAGGGCAGAACTACTGCTTTTTTACTTGGTCCATATTAGATTTTTAAAAGCGATATGCAACTTTAAATAAAATTTTACTTTTTAGAAAATGAACTGTGTGAACTTTGTACAAATTTCCAGGGACCAGGTGAAATATTCCATGCTCTTAATAATTATGAACTGCTGGAGTCACTATGCCTTTTTGTCTCACTGCTACTTGCTGACTAAAACACAGGCCTGAGGTATGCTTTGTCAATATCCTGGCAGTTACCACAGCCTTTCTTGATTTGAGGTGCCTAGCATCATAGTTTGTTATAACAAACATTTACCGCCCACTATGTGCCAGGCACTATAAACCAGAGGTAGAACAACCTCCTTCAAACACCTGAATAAACTTAGTCACCTATTATGTTATTTCCAAGATACCCACTTTCCCACCCAAGCACGTTCACTGTGTTCTGAAGTTTTACTTTTGTGATCTCAGTCCTCTTGGGGCACTGCATGGTCCCAGGTCTCTTCTAGGAACCAAAATACTGACAGTGAAGACTAATTCCTGTGTTTATTATAACCTACCGTTGTGGCTGGATCATAGGGGCCAATTACTGGTTCAACTGCACCAGTTTTGTTCCCCCTGACATAACGCTAACCCACACTTGACAGATCATTTGTCTCTCGTCTATTATCAAACCTTTCTCTCTGGTACTATCTGGGTTTTCCGGTATTTGCAGCTGCTAGGTAGATTCCCACTAACATCAGCTTCCATCCAAGAAGTGCCACACTGGTAACCTACAGAGAATTGGCGTGGAGGTATGTTTGGCTCAGAGCGTTTTTTTTGTCTTAATTTTAAAAACAGAACTACCTTTTTGCCAAATATGAAAAGATTACTAACTTCTCTAGAAAAATGAAATCTGGCAACCCTGACCAAGCATACACAGGGCATGAAGCTTTCTTAGAAGGGTCATGAGTTCGCCACTCTCTGCTGGCTTGTTTCACTCATTTCTATGACCTACTTGGTTCTTGTAGGTATTTCAGTTTGCGAGCGCTACTCTAGCCTACCTTTATTCTAAACTAGAGCTCATCTTTCACCATGTAGGAAACAGGAGCTTTTTATTCTGGCAGACATCCCAAAGGAAAAGTTACTTCTCAAAAATCCTTCCTGGAAAAACACAAACCACATTGTTTTTCAAAACAGTTCTGAGAGACCTTTGCTGTTGGAAAGGGTTATTCTTTAGTCACTCAGTAAGTACCTTCTAAAGGCCCTGCTCAGAAGAACAGCATGACTGAGTCAGATTTAAATTGCACCGACGTTCAAATCAAAGCACACGTCTATCTGGACCTTTACTCTGCTTTGAGGAAATCAATTAACCCACGACTGCCATGTTCCTAGTTGAATTCAGTAATTATTAAAGGTCTCTCTTCAAGTCCCATGCAGCAGCATGCTAGGTTTTAAGAATGCCATTGAGAAGACCCACTGCTGCCTTCAAGGAGGGAGGCAGAGGCCCAGTACAAACAGGCAACGTTAACGGTTAAGTAGCTGGTGCAATGAAAGCATGTGTGAAGATCCTCATGAAGGCTCAAGGATGTGTAAGAGGAAATAACCTCTAAACTAAAATTTGGTAAGTGTGAGGAAGCAACAAAGTGAAAGAGATTAAGGAGATATGGTGTTCAGGGACAGAGAAGTGAGAACTTGGTCTGCGTACCAAGGGGTATGGCAAGAAACGAAACTAGGAAGATAAACGGGCCAGATTATGGAAGGTCTTCTATGCCAAAGAGAGAAGTAAAACCTAAATGTCATTCTTGATTCCTACCCCTTATACAACTTCCAATCATTTAAGTTTTATCCTGAGTGAAAAGAGGGGTCATTAAAGTGAGAAACAGGAACAGAAACAGAAGAAACACCATAGAAATGATCTAGACACCACTAAGAAGGCAGGAGCTGCTCTGTGAAAGACAGTATCAACAAAATTCGAAACCCAGCCAGACGGGGAGATTAATATTTGCAAAAGACACACTGATGAAGGACTGTGTATATCCGTGATATACAAAGAATTCTTAAAACTCAACAAGAAAACCCAATTAAAAACCGGGCCAAAGGCTTTAAGACACCTTACCAACCAAAGAAAATATAAACATATGAAAAAATGCTCCACATTATGAGGGAAGTGCAAATTAAAACACGATACCACTACTATTAGAATAGCCAATATCTGAGAACACTAAATGCTGTTAGGGAAGCGGAACAAGAACTCTGTCATTGCTGGTAGAAATGCAAAAACGACATAGCAACTTTGGAAAACAACTTGGCAATACCTTACAAAACTAAACATATTTTTTATGATACAATCCAGTAATCGCACTCCTTGGCATTTACCCAAAGGAGTTGAAAATGTTATGCTCACACATGGATGTTCAGAGCAGCTTTGTTTATAATTGCCAAAACCTGGAAACTGAGATATCCCTCAGTAGGTGAATGTATAAACTGTGGGACATCTAATGGAGTATTATTCGGTGCTAAAAAGAAATGAACTATGAAACCATGAAAAGACATGGAGGATCCTTAAGTGCATATTACTAAACAGAAAGAAGCCAATCTGAAAAGGCTAGATGCTGTATGATTCTAACTATATGACATTCTGGAAAAGGTAATGCTGTGGAGAAAATACAATCAGTGGTTGCTGGGGAGGAGTGGGGTAGATGAATGGCATAGCACAGAGAATTTTTAGGGCAGTGAAAACACTCAGCATAGTGATGGATGTCGTTACACGTTTATCCAATCCCATAGCATGATCACCAGCAAGAATGAACCCTAAGGTAAATTACAGACTTAGGGTGATTATGTATCAGTGTAGGCTCATCCTTGGTTTAAAAAGTTAAATCCGGGTGAATGATACTGATGAGAGGATGCATGTGAGGGCAGAAGATATATGAAAAACCCCTGCACCTTCCTCTCAATTTTGTAAACCTAAAACTGCTCTAAAAAAATAAAGTGGAGGCCCGGCTGGGCGTGGCTCAGCGGTTGAGAGTCGACCTAGGATCCAGGCAATTGGGGTTCGATTCCTGGTTGGGGCACATGCCCAGGTTGTGGGCTCGATCCCCAGTTGGCGGTGTGCAGGAGGCAGCCGATTAATGACTCATCATTGATGTTTCTCTCTCTCTCCCTCTCGCTTCCTCTCTGAAATCAATAAAAATATATTATAAAAATAAAAAATAAAGTGGAGACCAAAAAAATGCAGAAGTTGGCTAACTTCTCAAGCATAATAAAAGAGGTTGGGCGCCATCCAATGCACCAAAAGTTTGCTGGTTCAATTCCCAGTCAGGGCATATGCCCAGGTTGTGAGCTCGATCCCCAATCATGTGTGCACGAGGCAACTGACCTGCCTCATGCACATCCATGTTTCTCTCCCCCACTCTCATAAAAAAAAAAAAAAAAAACCCAAAAAGAAAAAAAGAAAACAATGGATACCTAACCCAAAGCATTAAGAGCATAAATACGGGTTTGAAGCTATGTTAACTAAAAGTGAAAGGCTTTGGCTTTTACTATCTTCACAAATTAGAAAGTGAAGTCATCAGCAAGAATGAACCCTAAGGTAAAAGGTAAAAGCCATGTGTGCTGGCAGGGAGTGGTGCAGATTTGGAGAGATGTGGAACAAAATGAGTGAGAAAGGTGACTATACCCCTATGAAGATTGCTTTGCAGCACCATGAACCTAGCAAGGATTGAAATGTAAGGTGATGTTACACACCTACAATGTATGAATATACAGCATTAGAGATGTCACTTTGCAAGGTTGTGTGATTGTCTTCAGTAGTATGGCACTATAAGCCATATTCTTCATAGAAAAAAAAAATTCATTTAAAGAATTTATTTAGTGCCTACTACATAAGTAATGCACCAAAAACTTCAATGAAGGGGAACTTCCAGGAGTCAGTAGATTCAAGTGGAGGGGTGAAAGATATCACGAGGCCAAATAGAGTGGATGTATTTATAAATGACTTGTTTTGAGTAATGAGCAGCTCACTAAACCTCTCCAAGTCCAGGAACAAATAATATGAAAGAATAGCACACTCATTTGAGACTATTAGAAACTGTACTTTTGTGGAGAACCAGTTATTAGGAAGGTTCTATGAATACACAGAGGGGGATTCAGTTACATGAAATAGCACTCGCACGGGCATTATCAATTGAGGGAGGGGAACAATGTCTTAAAATTAGGAAAAAATGGCAGAAAAATTGGGCTATTTACAGGAAGGTGACCAAAATAAAGGTCTGAGGTATAGAGGGTTTCCAAAACATTTTAAATTAGCCCTGAACAGAAGGAATTTAGTTTTAGCCTGACCAAGTCAGTGTCAGGACCAATCTTGTTTTTTGAATCCTACTGCTCCACACGACCAGGCCAATAGTGACGAGGAATCAGTGGCAGCCTCTGGTGATGTGAATACACATTTGGGGTGCTTCTGGAGACGTGGAGTGCAAAGTCACAGCTCTAGTAGTGTTGTTTTATACTAAAAAACTAAAGGCACTCCACTTCCTAGAGAAAATGTTATCCTTAATGTGGATTCATGAACCTTTACATATTAGCCTCAAATTATCTTATCCCTTTCTCTACGACTTTCTTTCACATATCTCCATACTGTTGAGTTTTCCGCTTTTTCTCTAACACTTGTTGGCATTTATCCCTCTTAGACTGTAAAGATAAGACTTGTGTTATTTTTTAAAAAACCTCTCAATGTCTTACTAGGTATACTAATAAACATTTCCTAAATTAGTCTTACAGGGCAGGTGTGGATTGAACCATGTGTAAGAAAAGTTTAAGTTCCAAATCTTTTTGCATTTTATTGTGCTTCTTAGAGAACTAGCATCACCTAACTTCTTCAATGATCTTCCAGTCGCAGTAATTCATAACCAGTTGTTTGGAGCCAGGTTCTTCTTGCCTTTTATAGGTACAGTCCCTATACCACCCACCCAGCAACCACCCTCACACAACTTAGTACGAGCTTCAGAAGAAACCATAAACTATGTATTACTCACCAGTTCAAAGTCCTTCAGTGACTTCCACTGGAATAAAACTCAAACCATGGTCCTGTGTTTTGGCCCATCTACCTTTCCATTATCCTCACACATACTGTTCCCAATCCACCACTCATGCTTCATTTTTTCCTGTTCCTCCTAGATACCAAGCTTTCCCATCTCCTAGCTTCTGGATCTACTATTCCTTCTACCTGGAATACTGTTACCCAAGACTTTCTGCAAGGACTAGCCTCTTAGAGAACTAGCATCACCTAACTTCTATGGGGCATCACCGTACTCCAAGATCCCTTTTCAGATGCATTTCCTGTCTGTACATAGGATAATATCCAAGCATATAATTGGCATTCATATGCATTTACTATATAAAATCTTTAGGTTTTCAGTAACTGCATACCCCCTACCCCACTCCTGTCATTTCCACTGGTTGACAAAGTTAACTTCTTTTTACATATAGTAACTTTTTCTCACCAGCCTAGGAAACTTATTACAATCACTCTAGAGAAGTTACTTGCTCAAGGTCATAACTAATAAATGAAGAATCTGACTGCAGGTTCTAATTATATGCTTAGTCTAAACTAAACCACTATACTTCTGGCTCCATCTACCTGTTCAACCTCAACACTTCAACACATACCCCATATATCTGCAGTCTAAACATCTTCATTTATCCCTTACATATTTGCTCCCAATAGACATCCATACTTAAAACTGCTCAGGACAACTGATGCATATCATCATAATTTATTCTCAATATAAGTCGTTCAAGATACAACTTAACAAACAGGCTCAGACAAGTATCATGAATAAATGAAAATTTTTATTCATCTTTGTAAATAACAGACACTCAAATGTTAACAGCCAACCATAACCTTGGGAAAAGAGGTTTCCTTTTAATAATCCAGCAGCAGAAATCCTTCAACTTTTAAATGAAAACACCAACTGAAAATTAAAGCCATGAAAAGAAAACACCATTTTCCAAACAGTAGTTCCGGACTTTCTCAAAGCCCAGCAAACACCCCTGGACCACCTCAAAAGAAAAAGAGAAAACTTCAGTGCCCCTTGTTCCAGTCTAATAATTACATGGTGCCATACACTAAGGAACATCTCTTCCCCCCAACCACACAAAGTAGACTAAAATTCAACACAGGTACAATGTGATCACCCATTTCATTTTTCTTTTGCACTAGCTTCCAGGTGATACTTCAAAATACACCATTACTTGTGTGAGAAAATTTTATTTTAAAATAAATGCCAACAAAATGCAATTATTAACTGCTAGTTTTAATGTTAATTTTTAAGCTAATACTTAATTACAACCTTCAGTGAGTTCATTTACTTCTATTAAAAATTATGCAACCATTCACCTTTTTTTGTTTAGCCAAACCACTTAATTGTAGACATGATCTATCCTTCCTTATGTGTTTTGTCCAGGTCCTTCTTACCATCATATCCCTTGTATGACTTGTTCATTTCCCTCCTTGCCAATACAATGCTGGAGTGAAAAGCCTGGAAAATAAATTGAGGGAATGGCCCCCTCCTTCCTACAACCCTCTGGTGATCTTGTACCACTTCACAAATGCTATACTATTTTGGAAAAAAATGGACATACTGCTCATAAGTAAGTCACCTTCCCTGGTGAGGTAATTGAATTTAACTTCTAACTTTCTAACTTTTGCCTTAAAAAAAAAAAGATTTTGGAGAGGGATGAAGGTCCGTAAGATAGAGAGAAGCATCAATGTGAGATACATCTATCAGTTGCCTCCTGTATAGGCCCTGACCAAGGATCAATGGGCAACCTAGGTATGTGTCCTGACTGCAAATTGAACCCACAGCCTTCCGGTGCATGGGATGACAACGCTCCAAGCGACTGAGCCACGCTGGCCAGGGCTATCCTTTATTTTTTTATTTATTGATTTGAGAGAGAGAGGGAGGAGGGGGGAGGCGGGAGAGGGAGAAACGTTGTTCTACTTTATGCATTCAGGTTGGATTCTTGTATGTGCCCTCACGTGGGACTGAACTCCTGACCTTGGCATATGGGGACAACACTCTAACCAACTGAGTTACCAAGCCAGGGCCAATATACTGTCCTCTTATTAATAACAACATCCCGGGAAGGAAAGATTCCAAATCTCATCACCTTTTTCTCTTAATTTAAAAAGCACGGTTTTCATGAAAATTAAGCATTGGATTAACAACATTTTACTAAATACTACAATAATCCCTACAAATATTCCAAAAAGAGCACAAAGATTCTCCCCCCCATTTCTGTGGTCAGCTGCCTATTGTCAGTTTTAACTGGAGCTGGAAAACCGAAGGCTTAAGTAAACTGAAAGTTGTCATTGGATTTTAAAATACAAGCCACTTATTTTTACCCTGAAAAAAGCTTGAAATGAAAAATTATTTAAAGTACCACACAAAAGAAAAAAAGCCAGACAAAGGAGTAAGGTACATTTCAATTTAATCATTGTGCACACAAGTTTATAAAACTGCTAGCTAGACACGCAGACATTAGGTCGCAAAGGAGATCCAAGAATTCTTGTTCACATCTAAATATTATCTTAAACTATGGGAATTTGGCTACTTACTTTCATCACTATCACATGCATTTAAAGTTAAATACTTACCAAATTTTCAATGTCTGCTTATCCTTGCTAGGAAAGGACAGAGTTCCTTAGAAATTTACTTCACTTTAAATCTTAAAGACATAAATTGAGGGTCCATACTTTGTTTAATACTTTATCTAGAAGAATACATCACCATTATCACACACTCAGATATCAATTTTCAGATTTATTTTAGAAAACTATCATTGTTCATTCTAAAAAGCATTAGAGTTGACTGTTCATTATTGGTTTACAAAGATCGGCAGGAGATACAATGTGAAAACATCCTTAGCTATATTGACATTAGCTAGGATGTGGCTCAAGACTAGAGGGAAAGGTATTAAGCTGGGCATCAATTAACTAAAAATATACAGAGGCCAATTTTCACTGGTATACAGAGTCACAGAAACCACTATTTCTCACCCAAGTTTTTCATGCAAGGTTAGTTATTTAAGAATGCACTGGAAAATTTCAAGCCTCAAAAAGAGTCAATTAGCCTATATTACCATATTTTAGGCCAGCCCCCTTTAACCCTACCCTTAGCTTAATTGCTCACAAATCACTGCAACAACAGCTTCAACAAGAAGAGACAGGAATTCTGGTATTTAAGTTTCACACCTATGCAATGTGGGAGCCAAAAGCATAGAGAAAACTATTTTGGTTGTCAACTAAAAAAGAAAACCTTAAGCTTAAAATTATCAATGCTAGGTAGTTTTGAGCAAAACCCTTTCTCTTTCCATCTCATCAAAAGGAAATCATTTGTGTTAAAAGTTTTTGTAGTTAATAGTCCGTTAAGTGAAGGTCAGGAAAAAAAAAAATGAACCCAGACTACAAAAATATCAGGAGGTAAAGTAATCACATTTTTATTCTTAATATTCTCAATTCAGGTAATATCTAAAGAGGGCAGAAATTCAGATTGCCCATTCTTTGATGAAAGTGTTCCCTTTCAGTTAAATTTAAAAGGAAAAGCTGTGGTACACAAAAGTATAAAATAGTACTCACCAGAAAGGCAGCTTTAAAGAGATGGTTTTAAGGAAAACCATTTCCACTGTATCTACGCCATTTCTTATACAGATTAAACTGTGAAAGGTAATGAAACTGAAGCCCTTAAGTAATTTTATATTAAAAACCAAGTGGATGTCTTATAAAAAATATTTTGTCATCAGTTGATAAATGAGGTTTTAAAAAAACTTAATTGAACACTAATCACCATCCCAGTTTAATAGGAGTACAAGATCAGGTACTTTTATGGAAGCTCTGTCTCGATCAAATTAGACATCATTACACTTAGGTGTAAAAGGAGGAAGCCATGCATTCTAATCAATGCTACAAACTGGAAGGATGGTTCAGGCTTTTATAAACTAAGCTATATGCTTTACTCTTCTCCTTGGTATTTTAAATTTTTATCAACGTAAGAGCACAGTATTTAAAGGTTAAAGGAAATCTCTCATGGATGGTTCAAGACAACAATGAATTCTGGTAGACCAATGAAAATAATAAAAACTTTAACATCTTTTACAATCTATTACATCCCCTCTGCCCCTCAAAAGAAACACACAGATAATCTGTCTAGATTTCTTGATGGGTAGTCAGCTTTCATTTAAATATTAAAAAGGTGTGTTATTCTTGGTTCAAAGTAAAATGAACCCATGGTGGTAGTATACCAACAAATAATTACAGTTTACAAAAAAAATGAACAAAATGAGTACTTATTTACAGCAAAATTACTAGAAATACTTACGAGTAAAAAAACCACCATTTATCATTGGTAGAGGTGAGGAAACTTTTTAGGTTGATTCATACTGTAAAAAGTTAGAAGGTAAATGAATACCACCACCACAAAGTGACTTAAGTACAAGACCCTGGACCCAAAGCCCTGCAATCTGTATGACATACCAAAATAAGCAGATAGCCAATAGCTTTCACTTGTCTTTTCCTTTTCTGTACAATATATCTATTTAGGTTCAACCACAACCAAATAATAAAGGAGCAGTATTACCCTTTATTACAACTGAGGTTAGCAAACCTAGAGCTAATTGGCCCAAGTACTGAGTGTTTGAAAGTGTCCAATGGATCTATTATTAGTTATACTCACATTTAAGCGACTGCAGCTTTCTTCCTTGTGTGAGTTATGTGGATATGTTTGAAAAAAAAAATAGGAACATCAGGTACTTACAGATTAAACTAACCTGTACTGGCAGGGCTGTGGGATTTTTCTTCTCTACCAGTAAGTAGCAAATGCTGAAATTCTGCTGCTAGTTAACAAAAACACAAATTGTATTAAACTGAGGAGTTCAATCCATACTTCAAAAAGTCAATGTGCATTAAATTTCCTCAGAGCCTGACATTTATTACATTAAAAAAATTTTCCCTATGACTTACAAAAATTACCTTACATTGGCTATTTAATGTAGTGACCTTAAGAGAATGAGTTAATAACACTGTATATCTCTTGGACACAGCTCAATGTTAATAAAACTATGTATTCCAGTGTGTATTATGTGAAAATTTTTCTTACTCTAAAAGGGGATGGGGGTGTAATCATATATCTAGGGGAAAAAATGTCTTAAATGTGAATATTTCTAAATTTAAGTACATGCAGACACACCCCACAGAGGCAAACAATTGCCAAGTTAATTTTTTTAAAAACTGATTTCACTTTCTTAAAGATTTTAAATTACAAAAACATGGGCTGAGAAGCAAACTCTATTGCTTCTCCTGGAAGTACACAGAATAGCTAAAAGGGAGGCTTTGCTCACTACAATCCCCATATTTTTCTAATTCAAACTTATAGAACTTTATTAACTCTTCTGCTGGTTCACTTGTGGAGAGAGACTGGGAAGTAATGCTGCAAATCTTATTTTCATTCTATTTGTAAATAAAATATTGAGAATGAGCTACATTATAACAAATGATTTGGTGAAACTGTAATAACAAATGCAAACCAGGAGCAGGAATGCTGTTACCTTTCATCACATTTAAAGCTCTTAAGTCTAGCAAAACTGTACATGGCCTCTCTCCCAAATAATCACTATCGGTCTGTGTGTAGTACACTGGGGAGGACACATCATTCTTCATTTTTAACAAAGACAGACACCAATGAATTTCATTGTCAGTTCCTCAAAATTAACCAAAGGTGAAGGCATACAGATTCTTAAAAAATCCCAGACACAGAAGAATACCAAAGGGCTTGGAGAATTCCAATAAAGGACTTCCCCTTTTTACAAACACAGCATTACACAAACCCTGGCCAAATAGGTAATACGTAGCACATTATTGAAACTGTGCCATAACATCACTTTACACATCATTACAGCACTTAGTATTAATGGTTGGGGTACAAATCACTGATCATTACACATTTACTCACATGTATCTTCTCTGTAATTTCATAAAAATAAAACATATACGGAAACATATTCTCAGAATATAGCTGGTGATTATATGCCTCCTAAAGAACCTAACATGAACCAGTCTTGATTTATAATATTCAATTTGCTTCGACTAGAAATAGTTCAAATTAGCTTCAGTAAAGATCTTTGGGTCTCCAATTACTGCTTAATATAACTTCTATATCTTGCTTAGTAAAATATATTTTCCCCTGAGGATACATGATATTAATTGAACAGATTTAGAGAGGGATGGTTCAAACATCTGAAACTAATACAGTTTTCAGCTATTATTTTTCCGGAGTTGGGAAAATGAAAAGCTCTTCCTTTTATGGCCAAATTATGCAAGCAAGAATGTATACAGAAAAACAATGCTAATAAAAAGCAATGAATTCTCTTCTGAGCCTTACTAAAGAAACCTAGTGGGGCTTTTTTTGAAATCTAGTTTTTTAAAAATGCTACTTTTAAACCTATTATTTCCCAACAAAAATGCCAATAATATGAAAACATTTACAAAAGTTGAAGATCAGGGAGCTCAAAGTTCTGCTTTCCCTACATCCTATGCATTATTTTGAATTAGATCCACAATAGGGAATACCTAAGAGCCAAGATATTAATAGTTCTGAAAATTCAACATTACAAAATTATGAATATCACCATGTTCACAACACTATATACATCATTAAAGTATCTGCTTATTTTGCCAAGAAATACCACACAGAAAACTTAGATGGTTTCTATGCTAGAAAAAAAGGTTATTTATTAAAATGATTCAGATGATAAAATACTAAGAAAGGTTTTTAAAAAGCAGTAATCTTCACTAATATTCAAGTCATGAGATAGCAAGCAGAAATATAATTAGGGGAATGTTTACTTACAAAACTCTGCTTTATAGTCAATAGTCTGAACTGAACCCTCCCCTCATTTTAGAAGACTTTTCCATAGTTACATTGAAAGAAAACCGGTTTCATTTTGGAACAAAGGTTATTCAATATTAGGTAGGTAAGTACCACCTTTTAAAAAAAGAATGCCTGATTTATACAAAGTTTTAGGGGACATGTAAAATTTTTAAAAATCCTTTAACCAATACAAGTGTATATTTTATCTCAGTAAAGAGGTGACTTCAACATTTCCTTTCATTTACCAAGTTTTACCAGTGGATGTAGGAGACAATTCAAAGTTACGTAATTCTTAAAATTGTATTTGTCTGAGTCACAGAACTACAGATATCGAAGAAACTACATCTTAAATCAGGTATCTATATCATCTTCAACAAATTATGCCACCCTAAGAAAATCCTTCCCACCTATCATACAAGTATGTAAGAGCCTATTTCAATTATAATTATTTCAATTATCGCTCTAAGAACAAGCAGCTTCACTCTTCAATATTTCAGTATATTGGAGGATGGTGGTAAATGGGTAATTATTGAGCAGGTTATAAAATATTCCAGTGGAATATTTTTGTGACAAAATTATTTTTTCAAACATTAAAATCTTCCCCCCATGACTCAGTTACAGAGAAAAGCATATAAAGTTAACTAAACAGGTGAAAATTTGGAATACATTTAATGCATATTTTTTCTTTTTGCTTCCAAGAATTAAAACCACCGAGAAACACAATCCCAGGTTTGCTAAACATTGTACTGCATGTCGTTACTGTTCAGAGGAAAATGCTATCTGGATAGAATGGTCACTCAAACACAGGAAGGAACAAAATCCAGGTTTATGTTTTGGCCTCTCCTCCAGTTCCCTTTACCCCCTACAACATACAAGCATAAACACATCTTTTCTCACCAAATAAAAGTAAACTTTAGTTGGAAACAAACCTGCATACTTCTCATGTATACAGACTATATAAAATATTCAGTGAGGCTGAAAATGAACCTCAAAGTAATTGTTTCAAAACTATAGTTCAATATATTAACACATGATTTTTGTTTGGCTACCTGAAAATTAGTAATATATCCATACTGACAGGTCTGTAATATCCAAACTCTTTATCTCAAATGTGTAGTGTATATGCATACATACCACACACATACCACCTTCCCACTTTTCACAGGGCTCTACATTAACATTTGCTCTAATGTGGTGAGGTATGAAAGATTAAAAATCACAAGCATTTCCAGGTGACCTTCAATCTTAATGTTCAATGCATAACTTTGGGATTAAGAACGTATATTTCATTATCCAGTAGCATTTCCAATAATTAAACTTATCCCTGAAGTTAAATTTAATAGTTTGAAGAGAAAATAACCAGTAAGATTTTCCTAAAAGTGAAAAGTGGAAAATTTGAACATTTCATGCCTCCAAATCAAGAACGTCAAATTTTGTCAATTTATTAAACAGCAATTAGGAATACCAGCTTTACTGAGGCTGTTATGGATTATATACCACAAGTTACATATATCAAATACTTATTTATGTTTATTAACACCACAGTCAAACGTGAATATTAATATAGAGCCTTCTCTGCCAAGAGTATAAAAATCCTACGTTTAATTAAATTTAGGGGCCTTCACCAAACTTGCTGCAAGTTTGGGGACATAAATATCCAACAGCCATCAAGCTGTGAAAGCCCCTATAAGGAATAAAATAAATCCCACTTGCCTCAGACTGAACAGGGCAACACTGAGACTCAGCCTCAGCCTGTCCTATGGCAGGGCTATAGGAAGAAGAAAATTTTAATTTTAGAAAAACATTACCCAATTAATTTAAAAGACATGCATTTAAAAAAAATCCCAATGATCAAGCAAGCAAAGGGAAAAAAAGGTTTTTTTAATTAAAAAAAAAAACACAACAAAATAAAAAACACAACTATTGTTCACTATAACTCTACTCTGAGACCATAGTTATTTTTGTTGGGATCTCCCCCCAAATACCTGTTTAATTAAGCTGAGTTTAAGTTCAATATGTAACTTGATCAGTGGAATAGAAGCATACTAAAAGTATCTTCCCCATTCCTAATAGTATATGTGTGAGATATTACTAAAATATTAAGTATTCAAATCAAATGATAATTCCAGCAGCCACTCAAAAGTTGTTCCTCACCTGCTGGTCTTGTTACTGTTATACAGTAGTAAAATCTATACAATAGAAACTAGTGCCAGACAAATGTTTGTTTTTAATGGCAATTAAGAGTGGATGTAAGGCAGAGCCAAAGCTAGCAGCCCCATTAATACTGCAACTTCCTAAATTATGGCAATTACAATGCCTGCCTGAAAACATCAAGTCCCAAAAGTTATCTTCTGTGAGGGCAGATGAATTTTACTTCGATTCAACTCTATTATTAAGGAAGCATGTGTCAAAGAAAGAGTTAACTGTTTCAACATAATCTGTTCCACTCATGATTTAACCACACTATGGACCCCAGAAGCAGTTAGGTAAAAGGTATTTTCTAGAAGCTTACTTATGCTTTGATACATGCACAAATTATATCAAATGAGCACCACCTGAGTCATATACCTACAGAACACAAAGGATGGTGTGCTTAAGGTTTTAAAGTGCCATGCTTAACACTCTGAATTGAATTTTAATGAAAAATATACCACTTACTTAAAAGTAGTAATATTTTTCTCCCTTCAAGACCTCAAAAAGTAGTACGTTCTCTTTGCAATAAATGCAAATCGTTTTGCATTTTTGAAACTTCACGCCATTTTTACCTCAAAGGTTTTCAACACGTTTTTCTTTGGCAGTATAAATGTGCTGCCAAATTCCAAAACTATTTCAGTAGACAGGCATTGGGGGAGGGAGAGGAGGGTATATGAGGCTTGGCTGCTAGAACAAAGATGAAATGTACTCTTGGTGATACATGGATGTTGCCTTCTCAAACTATGGAATTTTTTGAATCTCAATGGTACCACAGTACAGGAGCTATAAAAACCACTGGAGCAAAATATCAGATTTCAAATAGCACTCAGCTCTGTAATACTTGCAATGTTTTGTTTAATAACTTTTACTTATCACTTAAATACACAGACCCTTTTATGATGATTAAGACATTTTTCAGTATTTTCCTGCAAGGTAAATGTTGTGTGTTTTTTTTCTTTTTTAAAAAGAAATGTTACCATTTTCTAAGAAGTCTTAACTTTATACTGAGGAAAATCTCAACTTCAAGTCCTTATATTAATAATTATACTCTGTACAGGTCGTTTGATACGCAAATAAGCATAAATTTAACCCTATAAAAAACTAGATGCCAAAAAGGTCAATAGGAGCTATTATTATATGAGACTTGCAACACAAAATACTAAACAATAGCAGTCACCTCTACAGAAAAGTTCTCCATAGGAACACAGTAACATTCAAATTTCCAAGGACGAAAAGGTTAACAGTAAAGCCATTTAGGCTTAATAACAGAAGGTAGCCATCTTATCAAATATGTAATCTTCGAAGAATAGAATAAAAAATTTCAAAGTCATCTGTTAACCATACTAACAGAGGCACAGTTAGATTCTCGTCATCACACTTATAATATGTACCAATCCATTAACAGCACAGAAAGTATTACTGCTTGCAGCTAAGCTTCTAGAAGTTTGCACCTGAAAAGCTTCTGAGGTCCACACAGTACTGCAGTCTCAAAAACAATCAGAAGTAAATGAATGGTCTGGCACTAGGCTCTAAATATCACCAGCAGGAAGGAGGACATATGAAGGGTTGTATTTTAAATATCTATGACATCTAACAAGTATTGATACCAAGAGGGTAAAAAGGTGACACAATGTAAGGATTTCAAACCCATTATGTAATGACCCATACGTATCTAAGATTTTCTGCTAACTGAAGCACTAACATACAATTCTATATATACTGTCCATTTAAAACATGCAGCTAAGGAACAACCTATAATTCAAAAACAGAATTCAATAATATATCGAAACTGCATTGGCAACTGTGAATTTTATTATGTGGACATCTAATGTGGCATGCATCTGTACAAACCTTTCAGGCAGTGGTCCACAGCTGGGTTATGAATGAAAAGGCATAAATTTTTCTCTCATTTTATTACAATGAAGTTTAACAGTACAGAAAAGTCACATGACCTTAGTGGGTCAGATTTCGTAAACCCTGCAACATGAGGAACTCTAAATACATTAAATATTGTTACACATTCAGACTTCCAATGTACAGGTACTTGGAAATAGTTACAGCCCTCACCAAGCTAAGTTGGGGACATGAAGTCCAACAGCATCTGAAATGCTGTGAAGGCATAACTTTACAAATAGCAATGTAAGCTTACAGAACTTGCCTTTATTAAGGTGGTATGTTCATGAAATTCCAGCGCCTTCACAATATAACGAACCAAATTTACTATACTTCACTTCTAAAAACCTAGATGAAACATGAAAAAGAAGCCATACAGTATAAATTGCAACTTCAGGAAAAGTTCCTGCTTTATTATTCCAAATAATTTTTCCCATGTAAAATAAATGTCCAATAGTTCCTGGTATGTGGGAAGATAATGTTAAAGTCACAATGAAGCCTTATTGACGGAAGCTTGGCTATATAAACAGCACAAGTTGAGAAAAGGTTTAATCTCCAAACCTATTAGATTGGATGAAGTGAGATCAGTAACGGCCACCTTGCGACATTACAGGAGGTCTCATTCCCATCGGAGGTCGAGGAGGCCCACCTTGGTAAGGGGGCACCATTGGCGGTCCCTGCCCATATGGCGGCATAGCACCAGGAAGGTAACCTGGCATGCCTTGATGATGACCACCATACTGACCTAAAAAACACATTTAAAACACAAAAAATAGATGAGTTGGTTCATGCATTGTAGTTCTAAATGCAATGTATTTTGCAGATAAATTTATGTGTATACTCAAAAAATCCACTAAAAACAATAAACATAAAAAGAAGAATACCATGAGGCGGCATTGGGGGTCTCATTCCTTGTTGCTGTGGGATGCCTGGCTGTGGTGGCATCATACCTCCAATTGGTCCAACTGGTGGATTACCAATGGGAGCCTGTCCTGGACGAGGAAGATTACGTTGATATTTGGGTAACTGTGCCCTTCTCTCTTCCTAGTAATAAAAATAAGCACGATGTTAAATATCTGAATATGAGGCTCATTAAGCATAAAGGCAAGCATCTAAAACCTTATTTATAGAGTAAGTTTTTAAAAATGTACCCTTACTTCCCAACCAATTACTTTTGCCCCACAAACCAGTTCAACTACTTAAAAATCTCAATGCCTTAAGAAAACCCCATCTATTTTTGTATTTGAAGCACAGATAACAACTTTAGGATTTATAAATTGTTTCAGCAAGCAGTCTCTAGTGAAGATGTGGCTTCAAGGCATCTGCAGATTCTACCCCACACTTCGCTATTTCTTCAATTAATTCATAAATCTATGTCTAACTAAAATGATTTTTAAGAGTAAGAACCCAATTACTGTCTTCTTTTAGAAATAATCTGGTGGGAGGGAATGCATCTAAGATCAAAACATGCACTATTCACTTTATTTTGTGGGTCTTAAAATCCAGAATGGTAAAAACCCACTCAGTAAGCATTAAATCAGATTAAGACCATCGGTGTACAAATCAACACTTTTCAAATGGACAAGCTGCTACAATAATATTCAATCAAACAAACTCTGCTAGTAAAAAACTGTAAAAAACTTACCAGTGATATATCCTCATCTGGGTGGATCAACTTACTGGTTGCACTGGTTGTCGTAAGAGTAGCAGGCTTACTTGTTATTGAAGCTGCTGGTTTAGCTGCAGTGCTATTTGTTGTACTAGTGGTTGAAGCTGTAGACTGTGTATAAGCAGGGAATGTAGGCTTCGGGGGTTCTGTAGTTGTTGCAGGGGTACTATTTAAGGGCTTGAAATCTGTACCAACAGGTCCTTGGACAGCTGCCTGAGCCTGTAAAACACAATCTTTCATTAACGAAACCCAAAAGTGAGTAAATTTACTACCAACTTAAAAATAAGATACCAACATTCAATAAAGGACCAAACTCTAAATGAAATTAAGATAAAGTTAACATGATAAATGCTCCACAAAATTCAAGATAACACATAAGAACATCAAAAGATGCTGGATCACAGTCACATCTAAAACCCAGCATTGGAATAACAATAAAGACTGCATATTTAACTTCTCAGATGTCATCTACCTCCCTCAACCAAGTTCTTTAATTTACAAAGCTTTGTATTTATTTCAGATTGATGAAATATAGTATATAATGGAATAGTGTATGTTCTATTTTTACTATTCTAAATTAGTTGTTTAATCTACCAAGCAACTAAAAAAAAGGTTAGAAATTACAGAATACAAATGTTTGGATAAATTTCAGTTACTAAGCATAGCATAATTAATATCAATGGTGACACATTAAAAATGTCCTTCAGGGGTATTTCTTATATAGTAATACAATGCCCTCCCAATTAGCAATGGCTGGATAATTATCATGATCAAAAGGGTTTGGAAGGATCTTTCAAGTATAAAGTTACTAGTAAGTAATGTGTTACTTTTTGTAATACCAAACATCTGAAACATGTAGACTAGGACAACTTTAGAACCAAATGCAGACTACTAAATTTCCTTACATGATATGTGATGCATTAGATTAAACAGCATAAATCAAAATAGCTTAATCATGCATCAGGCTAACCATTGGCTACTATAAGGCATTTACTGCTTACATGCTTTTAACCCTTTAGAACCATAGAAGTTTGGGGTACATCTTTTTCTGATGTTCAATTTTTCAAATACCATTGATATATATACCATTAATCTTACTTTAAAAAATTAAATAGTATATTTTTTAGGAAAAATATTTAGTTTTAAAGTAGGGTCCAAAGGGTTAAGTTATAAAGCCATTTTAACAACTTTAAACTGCAACTTCCTGCGTACTTGTGCTGTGCTAGGAAACAGAGCTTTAGAAGATGCAGACAGACTTTCTGAATTGGATGAAGCTGTACTTGAGCTTGTTACAGGTGTCCCCATCTGTAGCATAAAAGAAAGGAAACAATGAAAAGTCTCCAAACAAATGGGTGAGAATAAGCCATGTGGTAGACTTTTTTTTAGTAGAGATTGCATATTTGTAAAGGCAATATATAATGCAATCAAATCTGATTTATTTAATGAGGCAGGCAGTTAATGCATTTACAATAAACAAAGTGACAGTGTGAGCCTCAAAAAAATTTTTAATTCTACACCAATAAACCTAGTTAACCAGTTTCTCTTCTAAAACTAACGCTTTGCAAAGTGGTATTTCAAAAATGATACCTTAAACTGAGAATAAAGATTAATGCCACTTTAATCCAATCCTCTATCAATGACACCACAAAAGATTTTTGCTAAGTTTATCATCTCTCAATAAATGAAATCCCCACCCACCTCAAAAGCATAAGTTAATGTGCTTCAAGGGCATTTTAAAAGTAATGCTTTTAATTTAACAACTACAAACAGAAAAACAAAATTGAAAAAAGAAACATCTAAGGGATAATTTTAAAATGAAAAATAAAGAACATACATCCCGATCTTCTAAATTCTGAATTAAATACATCTGCTTAATTTTGAATGAAACTAGAAAAAAAAAATCATTATAGATATACTATACATAACAGAAGCACCTTTTGCTTCTGAGTTCTGGAGACAAAATCAGTAGGAAATTAAGTGTGACTAAGTCAAAAGCAATTAAACAACGCCCTTCCAGTGTGCAGCACTGTAGTTTGTCACTATTCTAGACTAGAAGAGCCTAATAAATGATTTGCTTAGTTCTTAGGATTTTCATCTTTGGCTTCGCTTTCATTCCACTCATAGTTCAATAGGTAAAGGAGGACCACTAAACATTATCATCATATATTTAAGTCCCTAGAAATTAAACTTTCATTTTTAACTAAAGCTAAAATAATCAGAGTTCACAGCAACGAAAAAATAACATACTATACTATTTCTGGCTCCAGTCAACCTTTTGTGAGTAGACAAAATCAATACATGCAAACATGGAAGAAAATAGGCCACTTCTTAGTATCCTTAATAAATTATACTAAAATGATAAAAAATTGACCTACAACAATTCAAAGATTTCTGTGAACAACTGCATTTTACCTTTAAATATAAGTGCACACCTTTTCAGTAATTTCACCTTACCTGTCCGGCACTGGGGAAAAGAGGCTTAGTAACTGGAGGCTGTGGAGCAGGAACTGTTGCCGTTGGTGCAGGTGGTCTATTAAGAATACCTGGTGCTGAAACGGCCTGTGCTTGAGTCATCGGAGGAATTCCAGGACGTGGAACAGGAGGGGGCATACCTGTAAAGAAGAAATGTTGTGAGAGGGACCCAGTTTAATCATTTAGTTCACAAAAAGTATTTCCCCAAAACTTTGCTGTTACAATAATCCAAAGAACTTAGGTATTTGTCCCTCAAAACAATCTTGCCTCAAACTCTCTATTCCTTCGTGCCTCCTTCAGAATTTTGGGAAGTGAGAGATACCACTAGACTGTGTGTGTGGGCAAAGCAGCAATTAAGCTTAACTAGTATTAATGATTTAGCAAACCTTTTTAAATATATAGAAAAGTCAATTAGTTCCCTGAGCTCTAATGCAAATTACAGTAAAAATGTGGTAAGTCACATACCCATAAATTTTCCAGATAAGTTAGTTATTCCTTTAACCACTTTAAATAAATTTTCCTAAAATGTATCACTAGTGCATTCTTTAAACTTTTTCAGCATAACTTAAAACTTTTACAGTACGTTATAAAATGAACCCTGGTTATTATTCTTTATCACTTTAAATGACCAAATTTATCTTAGAGCATTGTGTATGTGGAGTTGTTGCCTTTATATAAATTAAGGCTGCACTGGCAATGATTATAATTTTGCTGTTGCCCTTTCCCCCTGGCTCCTTTTAAATATCAACTATCACTTGAGTACTTCTAAACCTGCTAGAGATTATAACCCAAACTTGCTAGGATTAAGTATAAAAAAAACAAGGCAACTGACCGAGAGCCTCTTAAAGGGCTCTACGGCACACTTATTTGGCTAACAAAATACCTTTCTCTACATTATAATCTAAGATGTCAAGATACTTCATTTCCTGCACTCCCCTGCAGTTAGAGGGTCTGTCAGACCGATTTCTGGCCAAGACATGTAAGGGGCTAAGGAGCCTCTGGGAAAGTTACTTTGCTCTCTAAAAAAAAGGAGAGCACAATGCTGTTAACACCCTTTCTTGCCTGAGTCATCTTGTTACCACTAAGTGACATGCTTGAGGGAGAAAAACTAAGGTTAACAAAGTGGAAAATTTTAAAAGCATGGGTTCTTGATATTACCAAGCCACTGAATCTACCACTTTTCTTTTTGTTGAGATAAAAAATGTCTACATTGTTTAATAGTTTGTTCAAGTTCTCTAGTACTTGCTAAGTCTCTTATTACTTATTTAAATATGACCACTCTTAAGTATATGTCTGACAGTGCACAAGCTGTGACTCATTTTAGCTGTTTTGAAGCCTAATTTTACTATGTGAAAACTCAAAAAACGGGGTCCATCATAACACTTCTCATGGTAATTTAAAAAAGTCACCAACCTACAAAAATTTTTTAAATTACATTGCACCAGTGCCCACAAATTTGTCTAAAATACATAAAAGAATAACGCATTCCCGTCACATTACAAAGGAAATTTTCTAATATTTCATACCTGGTGGCATACCAGGCATCAGAGGTGGTATTCCTGGTCCAGGTGGCATCATTCCACCCATTGGCATCATTCTATTAGAAAGCAAATTTCAAGAAATAATTAAATTTAATTAATAGCATAAACTATAGAAAATATTTTGGCTAAATCCTGAAACAATAGGTAAGACTTGAATTTGACCCCTAATATTGAAATCAAGCTGAAAGAACACAGAACACACTAAAACAATCCTATCAAAATAAATCCTCTAAAAGCCAGCAAACTCTTGGTAACATTTTAATACACTTAAAGTAATCAGGAATATTATTATATACTAATATTGTACTCTCCCTATATATAAGAGGCCTCATCTACAATATGTGCAGTTGGGAAGCAAAATCACCTTTTGTCTCTTACTTGGAAAATAACCACATCAAATATAAATAAAGAAAAAATCTCTGTTTTAGAGTTGTCAGATTTTTTCAAAAGGAAAATATTGAATGTACAATGTGGAGATAATTATTTTTTTTTGGAGGGGCACAGAAAAACTACTGCCAATATTAAAAACAGTCAAAAGTAAACTCAGATCACCTAATTTTTACTTAGATTAGCTACCTAACACTAAACCATGACTTAAAATCACAACCCTTATTTTATTCCTTCCCCTAAAAGAGCTTGTCTTCAAATACCAATGTCCAATGCCCTCTAAAAATTACAAGTCTGTAAATTCTTCATTTAGGAATTTTATCAGAAGATTAACTTCTATATATTGATCTCATAAAAAATATTCAATTACCTTCTGTAATAATAAAGCATATAATTTGGTAAAATATTATGTATTTTCTTAAATACGAACCCTTTTCACTAAGTCCCATTACTTTTAGCAGTTAGGAGAAATAGTTACACATTTAGAAAATGCTTTATTTACATATGGTTTTATTATTTCCTCAAAGATGTTTTATTTCCCTCCTTTCAGAGACCTGTGTCAACCAGCTTGCAAGTTGTAGAAGTTTTAGTGAGGAAGGTCAGAAAATTTCTGAAGTCAACTGAATAGATCCCATTAAACACACAAGAAAATGACATTATGATTATACCTCCTGAATTACATCATGAATGAGATGCTTACATGTTTTCACCGCAAAATGACTGGGTGTATTTTCTCTGATGATGCAATCTGTGAAAATGTATGACAAAATCAAAATCTAACTGTGATTTTCAAAATACAGTGGGAAAGTGTATTGTTTACCTGTCACATCCAACAACATTTCAGTAAAAGTGATGGTGGCACGAGCACCTCATATTTATTTTAGCTCTTGATGATTTGACAAATATTTAAATAATTTACAGAATTTGCTTCTTGTCACAACTACAAAGTGTCATGGACAGTTCTGAAACTCAGAAACTCAAATTTACAACCAACTACCTTAATTACATCAGATGCAATTGAAGGAGATGGCTGCCTATATACATCCTAAAACCCAAAAACCTATTCTCTTCAGAGACAAATTTATAGTCCTTAAATTTACTGGTAGACCCCTTTATTAGACAATTTTAATATTTACAGAGCCCATACCTTTTAGAAGCAAAAAAAAATTGCAAAGTCACATTTAATTCACACAACACCCAAATTGAAAGATCATTACTAGGCACAAGTCCACAAGCCATTTAAAAAGAGTTTCCTTACCCAGGTGGCATGCCTGGCATAACTGGCGGCATTCCTGGCATCAGAGGAGGAACACCTGGCATTAATGGAGGTATGCCTATGAACAATTTCAACAACAAAATCACAAGTTAATACTAAAGGGTTAGGAAGAAGAATTTAATACTTCTAACACTGTATCAATCAAGTCCTAAGAAAGTTAAATTGTAAGAAATCCTATATGCTACCTGGAGGCATTCCTGGTGCTCCCGGTACTGGTGGTAGTCCCGGCTGTGCCATTGGGGGGATATAACCTTGTTGGGGTTGAACAGGCTGCGGCTGAAATGAAGTTGAAGCTGCAGAGTCATCATCATCATATTCATCAGAATCATCTTGTTGCTTCTTTTTTTGACTCTCTGTTAAAAAAAGCTTTAATTAATTTTCCCATAGAAGAAAACAAAAAAAAACCACCGAGGCAAGGTTAAGACATTCAGCATTTAAAAAAATTATTTCAGTGCAATTAGCTTATAAAACTTTTATTCCAAAAATATTTGTTAATATTGTTCTTCATGCTTCAAACGTGTTTTAAACCTATATTAAGCAATTACCTATTCTATGACAGGTAAAAATAATTCTAAGTCAGTTTTATTTTTATTTTTTAATTTTTATTTCATTTTAAAAAAATATATCTTTATTGATTTCAGAGAGAGGAAGGAGAGGGATAGTGAGAGAGAAACATCAATGATGAGAGAGTCACTGATCGGCTGCCTCCTGCAGGCCCCCGACTGGGGATAGAGCTCGCAACCCGGGCATGTGCCCTGACCGGGAATGGAACCCCGATCACCTGGATCCTAGGTCGATGCTCAACCGCTGAGCCATGCCTGGTCGGGCCAGTTTTATTTTTAAAAACCAGCTTTCTAACTCGGCCCGTGGGGCTCAGTGGTTGTGCACCAACCTATGATCCAGGAGATCGTGGTACAATTCCTGGTCAGGGCACATGTGGAGGTTTGGGGCTCCATCCCCGGGAAGGGGGTGGGGGTGGGTGGCAGGCTGTGCATGCAGGAAGCAGCCGATCAGTGACTCTTATCATTGATGTTTCCCTCCTTCCGTCCCCCTCTTCCTCTCTCTGAAATCAATAAAAATTAAAAACAGCTTTCTATTACCCCTCAAAAGGTAAATTTTCACAAAAAGATCTGACCTCTCCGTAATACTTTTCAAAACAAAAAATTCCATAGGTAATTAACAGCTCCTATCATCTGGACAGTACCTGGCCGCAAACCCCAAGTCAAATTAAAAATAATTTATACAATTAGTGGTTGCATAAACCCAAATAAGCTACCTTTGCCCTGGTCAGGTAGCTCAGTTGGTGGAGCATCATACCTATATACCAAGGTTGTGGGCTTGATCCCCGGTCAGGGCACGTATAAGAATCAACCAACGAATGCATAAATAAGTAGAACAACAAAACCAATGTCTCTCCCTCTCTAAAAGTCAATTAAAAAACAAAAACCACAAGCTACATTTATTTTTAAAGTCCTCAACACTTGTTAATTCCACTTGGAATTCAGTTATGAATAAAATATAGTAAGTTATGAATAAAATATTTGGAATGATCCAAATGGTATTACATAAATACAAATCAATAAACAGCTTCAAACATAAAAAACTTAAAATTGGAATTCTGTATAAATCGAACATCTATCACTAAATTTATACTTGAAAGTAGTAGTAATACTCTCACTAGTGAAGCTATATTAAGAAAAAGAATTCATTAATATTTACCCTGTGTTTTCTGTTCAAGAAGTCGTCTTCTTTCATCCATGTCTTTTTCTGGAATACCTTCCATGCCATATATTTCCAACTCTATGTCTGTTCTCCCAGGTATTGCATTTGGTACAGCATCTATTGTCTCTTTATGCACCTAACATTAAAAACAAACAAAAAAACACACAACTTCCATCAGATAGGCCAAAGTGTTTCATAAAAGCCTTTTAGAGAGTAATTTCAAATTACTCAGAGACCACTTAGTATGATGGTTAAGAGTGACTGTTTCTATAGTGAGACTATCCGCATTCAATCTCTGGTTTTGCTGCTTACTAGCTATGTAAGATTGGGCACGTCATTTTAGCTCTCTAAACCTCACCTTACTCCACTGTTATAGTGCGTAACTTCAAGGGTCGTTTCTAGGATTAAATATAGTGTAGCCCAGCCGGGCGTGGCTCAGCGGTTGAGCGTCGACCTAGGATCCAGGCGACAGGGGTTCGATTCCCGGTCAGGGCACATGCCCGGGTTGCGGGCTGCAGCCGATCAATGGTTTTCTCGTCATTGATGTTTCTATCTCTCTCTCCCCCTTCCTCTCTCTGAGATCAATAAAGATATATTTAAAAAATATATATATATATATAGTGTATTCAAAAGCACTTGGCAGGAAGTCTAACACATAGTAAGGGCTCCATAAACATTATTTCAAATTTACCATATAATCTTTTAAGTGTCAGCAATTTTCTTGCTGATAGTTAAAACCACTCAAATCAGAGAAAATTCAAGTCTGAATTAAGTAAAGCTTATGAAACAGTCTTCTTATATTGAGAATTAAAATAGTAAGTTTTCCAAGAATGGATTTTGAGATAAGCCTATAGTCACAAACTACAGAAGTGACATTTACTATTAGCAATACCAGTAATGAAGGAGTTACCTGAGGCACTTAACACACCCAGTAGTGAGTCTGTTACTATTTTATTTGGCAGGTCACAAAGTGGAAAAAAGTTTTTATTGTATAACACTGGGAACCTAGAACCTTTTTTTACTGCATGGTTTTTGTTAGATCAGAAGTTTCTAACCCTCAAATGTGGATAACTTTTGCCAAAATGGTAATATCCCTGTCAGTTCTGGTTTCTTCAGCAAAAGGCATTAACTTAGTGCTAAAGGATATCAAAGTATTTTGCTTAGCCTGTCAGCATCACCTGGAAGCTTGTAAGAAATGCAAATTCTAAGGCCCCACCTGAGCCCTACTGAATCACAAACTCTTGGGTGGGGCCAGCAATCTGTTTTAACAATGATTTCGATGCATGCTGGATCTTGAGAACCACTGACTTAAACTAATGACCTAAATATATTTGTCCAAAACTCAGTTTTTCTTTCCCCCAAGACACTTTTCATGTAAGAACAGAAATGTAATTAAAAAAAGTGTTTTCTTCTTAGAGATGTATCTCAAAGGTTTCAAACAGTGGCATGCACATCAAATTCGAAATTATCTTAACTTCTGATTACTTTTGTTCATTATTACGAACAACCTGTGAATGAAGCTACATAGCTACTATTCTTGATAAATGCAGATGAAGTAATTCACGTTCTTTAAAGAAATTATAAGTCAGTATGGCCTCAGGTGAAAAGATAGGAGCAAGCATCGTGATGTAAGCCATCTAAGTTACTAATGTCCTAGGATTTATCATCTATAAAACTGGAGGATGTGTCTGATTTAACTGACATGCTCATCTCACAGACTGCTCTAAAATTACAGTAAGACCATATATGACAGAAGCACTTAGCCAATGAAAGATGCTACTAATCATTTCCCAACTAACCTTCCAGCTTCCACTTCATCTGCTCTTCTCTACAGTGTAACTCCTTGAAAGAATGACTTCACTTTCTTATTTTCTCCCCCGCCCCTTGCCTACTTTTTTGACCAGGCAAAGAACAACTTATATATGAAGTAAAAACTGAAAAGAGCTGTAGTGTTCAAGGGCTTAGACTTAAAAATATTAGCGATCTAAATTTTATCAGATCTATGAATAAAATTTTAAAAAGCAGTCATAACAATATAGCAGCTTCACAGTAACTTCTTCATAAATTTTATCTTCTTCAGTTGACTCAATTCAGTATGCTTCTTTCTTGGAAGCCTCATCAAAATTCTCCACAGGACGTGGAATTTCATCTTCCTTTCTGATAGCAAGTGGTGCTTTTCCATCCAGATTGTTTGGGCAGAGCTTCAGCCAGTCTCCTTAAACTAGAACTGCCTGCACAAGATGCTGGGTAGCATTTCTGTCAGCTACTCTGTCTCAGCATGGCCTGTAATGGTGAAAAGTGTTCACTGCCAGAGAGGCCTCAACTTTAAGGCTGCTAAAATGAATCACTGTTCCTTGGTTTGTGAACACATTCAAGTCTTCAATACCCTAACTTCTTTAAGGAGAACTGAAGTCTTTTAATCACCTGCTGTAGCTGTTCAGTGAACCACCTTCTTTCTGCAAGCCCGTTCCTTTCCCCCCACTGCACCCTTGTGCCTGCAGTTTGGGCAAGTTTCTCCTTGTTCACGATAGTTTCTTTCACCTTGTTGGAGAGGAAATAGGGCTACAAGGGAAACTAGGGCTGGTGCTCAGGTCTTGGGCAGACCAGTTGAGAAAAGTGCACTCTTGAGGACACAAGATGACAGCTCTCATGTTCTCTTGAAAGCACTCCAATCAAGCTTTCATCCCGATCCTTCTAGGAAACCACTCTCGGAAGAACAGGACTAAGATTGGATTAATCTCCATTTTGATTAATCCAATCTTAGCCCTGTTCTTACTTGACCTACCACCAGCATTTGAGTCAGTTAAATTAACCCACTCTTTGAAAACATTTCATTTTGCTTCCAGGGTACTACTCACTCTCTTGGTGTTCCTACCCTTTCAATCTCCTTGAACAACGTCTTTTAAACTTCTGACTGCTAAATGCTGGGAGTGGCCCAACATGGAATCCTTGCACCTTTTTTCTATTTTCTACTCCCTAAGAAGGGCTTCAAATAGCCATCCTTATACTGTGTACCCTTCCAAATTTCTATCGCCACCTCCAACCCCTCTGAACTCCTGAGTTGTAGATCCAACTGCTTATGTGACATCTCCATCTTGATATTCAATAGACCTTTTCAAAACTAACATACCCACACTCAAAATGAACATAAAAACAATCTTGGTATCTTCACCCCTAAGCCTATTCTTCCTGCAGCTTTCCACATCTCAGTATATAGTAGCATCATTTTTCACACTGCTCAGGTCAAAAACCTTCATATCACCCATAACTCCTAACTTTCTCTCATACTCCACATCTAATCCATCAGCAAATTCTGGCTCTGTCATCATCATCTTTCGCCCAGAATACTCCAGTCTCCTAAGTGGTCTCGCTGTACCTTGCAGTCTATTCTCAACCTGCAGCCAGACTGATTCTTTAAAAAAGCATACCAACACTGGCCAGTGTGGCTCAGTTGGTAGAGTGTCGTCCCACGCACGCACCCAAAGGTTGCGGGGTTTGATTCCCCAGTTGGGGTGTGTATGACAGGAAACTGACCGATGTTTCTCTCTCCCTTCCTCTCTCTCTATAAAAAAAAATTAATGAAAGTATTTTTTTAAAAAAGTACCAAAGGTTGTTTTTGCTCTATTCAAACCTCCCATTTCATTCAGAATTAATGAAAATAGCCTACAACAGCACACAGTGCTGCCCTTTCCTGTCCCTTCAATAGAGAATGCTCCTGATGTGAGGGAGGGCCTTTCATTTGCAGTTCGTTGTAAGCTTTCCCTCACTTCCCTCAGATCTCTGCTCAGATATCAGTTTCTCATTCAGGCCTTTCCTATCTATCTTGTGGCCCTCCTTATACCCCTACCTAGTTTTAGCTTTCCATATCACTTATCACTTTAAGAAATGAAATATTTATAGGTTATTTTCCTCCACAATATAAACCTAAATTCCACAATGGCTGACTGTTTTATCCACTGCTGTATACTCAGTGTTGTCTCATAGGAACTTTCTCTGAAAATGGTAATGTTCCATATTTGTATTATCCAATAAATAGCAATTCACAGTCATATGTGGCTATTAAGCACTGAAAATGTGGTTATGTGATTGAGGAATTAAGTTTCTTTTGACTAGCCATAGGACTTAACGATTGTCTAAGCATGTAGTTGGCTCTCATATTTTTTAATCGATGTGAAGTTGTTGTAATGACGTAACTGGAGTGAAAAGGAGATATATAAACTTAATTTACCTCCCTGCTTCCTACCAACAGTAGTTTCCAATAAATAGAGATTTGCTCATCTCACATCTCTCTAAGGTCCAATTAGGCAAAAATTTAGGCAGCTCTAAAAGTGGCAAAAGTAGAAGAACGTTGAATGAGACATGATTCTTATGAGATCTTTAAAAATTACAAAGCTCTCCCTACCTAGTAGTAAAAGGATTCAAAAAACCAAGAATATATTAAATGAAACAGTACCACTCCAAAAGAGGTCCTGGAATAAATTCTTGATATAAACCTGGCCCCAGGCAACAGATTTGGACAAATCCTTCTATGGCCGTGAGTAATGGCAACTAATTATGTCCTTTCTTATGGGATTAGAACTGGTCAGACAGCCCACAAATTTAAATCATTGATCTCAGCTCTCTAACTCAAGTACTGAGGAGATGTATTTTTCAATCTCAACCTGTCACCAATCTAACCTAGGATGAAAGATAGTAATTTAAAGATAAATACAAACTCTAAACATAAAGAAATAAATTGTTTATCTTCCTGATGGCTAAAGAACAGGTGATTTTTGTTTTTTAGTATTTTAAAGCTGGTCATTTTATTTGGTCTTCTGCAATAAACAGCAAAAATAACCTACAACTATTAAAGAAATATTCATGATCCCCCCCCCCCCAATCATGTTGTTTCCAAAGTAAAAGGGAGTAAAATTTAATACAGGAGAAAAATCCTTACCTGCATGCAATGTATAGCCAAACCAGGTCCTGTGTACAATTTCTTATGACATATATGGCATTTAAAATGTTTTGCTTTTTGGTGCTGTATAAGGATCTTCTCATCATCAAAATCTCTATTACAATACCTGATCAATACCGTTAAGGCACAAAAATAACATGACACTGCCTGTTAAAAAAAACCAACCTGTCATATGATAAGAGAATAGGAATAACATTAAAAAATGGGAACAGTGAAAACCAAAAAGGTACTTTACAGAAACTTTGCTTTTAATATTTCTTATACAATTAGGGATTGCCTTGCCATGTAATTTTAGCATATTTCCTGGAAGCTCATAATCTCTCTTCAATGCTCCTGAACACATTTCAATATAGTTTTTGAAACTTATGTGTTTAACAGAGATTTATGCAAAATTAGCTAGTGTTTTGTTCAATATTTGAACATTTACAAATGCATACTGTGGATTGGAAGGGTTCAGTGCTAGAAAATTCCCAACTTTATGTCAAGATAGAATTTCAAAACAGAACTCATTCATTAGAGAGATTAAAAGTAATCAAAATACTAAGATTTACCTACTGTTTATAACGTTAAGTTTACTTTAAAATCTAAGATAAAGTTCACGGTGAATAAGAATGACGCAACTTAATCCATAAAGTTGTTTGCAATTCCGTATTAATTTATATTGCCGAGGAATGTATTTAAACTCAAGAGGATCAGTTACATCAATAAAACAGAATTACCTCATTAGTAAGATTTTCCTGAAAATTACAAAATTCCTAACCGTCAACTATTATATAAATAAATGCAGCTCTGTAACAAACTGCTTTTAGGCATATGAAGTATTTTTTTTAGCCCTACAAAGCCAGGTAATAGAGACAAGAAACTCCACCCTGCACGAGGAACGCTTCTTGAAGACTGAGGCGCCAGGCGGTGAGACGCGGAAGCTAGTTCTCCCGCCCCACCCCCCCAACCCGCGCAAAAAAGAAAGGAAAAGGTTTGAAATCCTGGTTGACTAACATAAGCCTTTACTAAACCACCACCGAGTCTTAAAAAAAAAAAAAAAAGTGGGTGGCTGACTCCGGAAGCTCTCCCCTAATCCTTCGTAGAGTCAATCGAAGTGTTTTACTTGAAGTAAGTCCCATTGTTGAATCGTCACCAAAACAACGGGGTAGAGGAGAAGAGTCCTTAGGGGACACTGTCCTTGATGGAGGGATCCAAGCCGCCTCCCAGTGAGTCAACGCTTGCACCGAACCAGAAATCTCCTGAGTCACTGAGTCCCACGACCCACAACTGCCAGAGCCTCTCGCCCTAGAGACCACATTTCCTTAAAAGACTTCCCAAATCCGACTCCAGTCACCAAGTTACCCACCCTGAGGCCTAGATCCCAGACTCTCCGCCATAGGCCAAAACCAGGCCTCCCAGTCACCACCAGCCGGCGCCGCAGCGCGGCCGCAACTTCAAACTGACAAAGGATACCAGCACCACGGCTTCAGCTGCTTCTTCTTCTTGCGACCCATAACTGCGCTCTACTGATAAAATAAAAAGGGAGGAGAAAATAAGCAGGAAAAACGAGGCGAAAAAAATCGCTCCCTCTTCAGACCCAACGGCCACAACCGCGTCCCACAGGAAACAGGCACAAAATGGCCGACGCCCTCGTTCGCTGCTGTCTCCCGTCAGGCACTGCGGCCGGAGGCGGTGCCGCACAGGGAAGGGTCACGTGACACAGCACTCCGCCCTGAGAGGGTGAGGATTCGGGGGCCGCTGAGAGGCGGCCGCCATCTTTGTTTAGCGGGTCCCCGCAGTCGCCGGCTGTGCGGTTTGATACCTTCGGGTTTTCTTTATAAAGCAACCGGCTGCCTAGGTACGCGGAGAAACTCGCGAATTGAAGGGGGTGGGGGCGGGAGGGAGAACTGAAAATATTACCGGCGTCATTAAACGCAGGCTACAAATAAAGGATCCTTTGAGACAGCTCCCAATTTTCAGTTTTGTTTTATTGTCCAGGTTCATCTTTTCTGTAGTAAGTGTTGTATAGTTGCTTAGGTGCTAGGTCAGAGAAGTCGCAGGCAGAGACGGGTGACCGAGGAGTGAGCCACGCCGTGCGGGCAGCGCGGCGACGGGGGCGATGGGAGCGGCTGCGGCGCCTCAGCGGGAAACCCTGAGGCGTGGCCGCCATTGGGTGTCCCGACGAGGTGTCCCGAAGGGTCCGCGGGAACCAGCGAGGTGGAGAGGACAGAGCTGCTCACCACAGGAGCAAAAAGGGCAAGCCTTTGAGGCTGAGCGCTGGGGGGAAAAAAACAAAACAAGAAACAGTTGCGGGGCTGGAGCTCCTAGGAAGGACGGGGCCGGTGCATGACTCGGGAACCACGTCAGCGTCGCTGCTGCGCTTAGACCGGGGCTCGACGCGCAGAAAGAGCCGCGGGTGTAAATGTCCTGCGGCCGGGGGAAGGGAGGGGAGGGCCGGCGGCCGCGAGGCGCTGACTGCGCCAGGCGCCCGTCCTCAGCAGCCCCGCGGTGGAGGCGCCCTTGCGATCACCCCGTTAAGACCTGAAGCGGAGGCCTCAGGGAGTTGAAGTCATTCCGACCACAGAAGTGGTGAGTGCGGAGCCGGGTTGGTTCGATTGGAGTTTCAGAAACGCCACCTTGGCCGCGCTGTGAGCGGTGGGTTTGGTGGGGGCCGGGGGCAGGATGAGCCCCCGCCCGGGCGAGAGGGGAGCGGGACGCCGTGGGTTCCTCCTTCCTAAAGTGAACAGCCAGCAAAGGGACCTGAGGGGGAGAGCGCGCCCAGAATGAAAAAAACCCGCAACGGCTGTGATGCAGCAAGACCGGGGTGCCCACTCCGGCCTCCTCTCGTCCACGTTGCCCTGGCGGCGTGGCCGGGGCGATGAGCAAGGAAAAGAATCCAGGTTGGGAAGAAGTAAAACCACGTGTGTTCGCCCCCTGGCGGCGCGGGGAGGGCGGGGCCGCCGTGTCTCGTCCCGAACCCGCACAGAGAGATGAAGTGGAAGCGCGCACCCCCAGCGCCTCGGTGCGGGACCCGATCTGCTCATGCGGCTCCCAGAGGTTTTCATGCTAAGGCGAGGTCGTGAGGGCGGACCCTGTTCCACTATGACCGGTGGCTGTCTAAAAAGAGATTTGAACACAGAGGAAATGCATCAAAGGAAGACTATGTGCAGAGACGTAGGAGGGAATCTATCTCAAGGAACAAACCTGCTGACGCCTTTATTTCGGACCTCCAGCCTCTGGAATTAGGAGACAACACATTTTGTTGCTTAAAGTGCTCGCTCTGTGGTACTTGGTTGTAGCAGGCCCAGGAAACAAGTACACTGGTGTTTGGAAAATCCTAAGGGATCGATAGGAAAAGACACCTAGAGCTAATATAATGAGAGTTCAATAAGGCTCACAATACACGATCAAAACACAAAAATCAATTGTACTTTTATACAGGAGCAGCAAACAATCGGAAAATGAAATTAAGGAAACATTTACAATAGCGTAAAAAAGAATAAAACTTAGAGATCAATTTAACAAAAGAAGTTCAAAACCAAAGTATTGTTGCAAGGAATTATCTAAATAAGTGAAAACAAAACAACCCTGAAATTAATAGCTGTTCAATTAAATGGCTACAAAACAATTTTAGGTCAACAAGTCATCCTCAACTCAATTTTGTAGTATTAAGGGTTCCAATGCTCCTTTGCCATTTATTAGCTATTTTATTTATTTTGTTAATCCTCACCAGAGAATATTTTTTCCATTTTTTAAAAATTGATTTCAGAGAAAGATGAAAGGAGAGGGATAGAGAGAGAGAAACATCAGTGATGAGAGTCATTGATTGGCTGCCCTCCTCCATGCTCCACACCAGGGATCGAGTCCACAACCTGGGCATGTGCCCTGACTAGGAATCGAACTATGACCTCCTGGTTTATAGGTTGACACTCAACCCCTGAGCCACACCAACTGGATTCCATTGGTTTTTATTTTTCTTCCCTCGAGGATATTTTTTCCATTGATTTTTAGAGAGAGTGGAAGGGAGGGAGAGAGAAACATCAATGTGAGAGAGACACATTGGTTGGTTGCCTCCTGCACCCCCTGGACTAGGGCCAAAATCAAACCTGCAACCCAGGTATGTGCTCTTGACTGGGAATCAAACCCACCACCCTTTGGTGCTCGGGCCCAACACTCTAACCACTAAGCCACACCGGCCAGGGCTATTAGCTATTTTACCATAGACAAAAGTAACTGGCTTCGGCTTACTCAGCTGTAAGGTGGGATAATAATAACAACTACCTTATGGGGTTGTGAGAATTAAATGAGTATTTGTAAAGCACTTAAAAGAGTCCTCACACAGTAAATGCTCAATAAATGTTAACCATTATTTTTCTACATAAAGTTAATGTAGAATGTAGGTGTACTTTAATATTTTTAATATGGTGTAAGGTGAAACGTGCAAGAAAATGATGCCAAGGGATTGCAAAGTCTAATTCAGCAAACAGTTCTTGAGCATGGTGGCCACATGCTAGGATAGAGGACATAGCAGTGAACAAGCTGACATGCTAGCGGGGGAGACAGACAATAAACAAATACTGTATGGTGTGATAAGTGTGATGAAGATAGGACATGGACTGATGGGACAGTAGTAGAGGTGTGTGTGGGATATCAGAGAAGGGCTCTCTGAGGAGGTGACATTTGTGCAGAGACCTGACCGATGTGAAGGAAGAAGACATGGGAATATCAGGGGGCATTCCAAGCAGAGAGAAGAGCAAATTAAAAGATTTAAACTGGAACAAAAATTGGAGTGTTTGAGAAACACTAAGGAATGTGACCAGGCCAGAGTGAGCAAGGGGATGGTGATAGGAAATAAAGTCAGAGGGGGAGGTAGAAGCGAGATTATGAAGGCTCCTGTACGCCACACGATTGGAGCCTTATTCTCAGGGTGGTTTCTAAGACCCAAGCAGATTATTACCATATAAAATAACAAGAATATGGATTTGGATGTCAGGTAAACATAGTTTGATCACTTATATTGACTGAGCCTCAGTTTCCTCATCTATAACATGAGGATAAACCTCTCTGTTACAGAGTTGGTCCAAGGATAAATGAAATAAGAGAGGTAAATATCCTGACCCATGGTGACTGCTAAATAAGTAGCAATTGTTAAAGTATAAATACTATATTGATATTATTATTGCTGTTGGTAGTTAATAGATCAACTTGCAAAGCCTAATGTCCTCAGGTTTTGTTCACAGATGGTCAAGATCAAGAGGCCAGTAATAAGATTGCTAAGATCACCCTACCTCTCCACATTACTTTCTTGGCAGTAACCACATTCTGCCTTTCCCCATGTGCATGCTGTGTCTCCAGTTGTGTGGCCTGCTCCTTTAGGACAAAAACGTAAATACTGCATTGTCTATATGTGCACATATTCCAATTCTTTCTTTTTAATAGCTGTATAGTCTTCTGATACACATTTGTGTTAGTTCCCTATTGCTGCTGTAACAAATTACCACAAACTTCGTGGCTTAAAATAACACACAGTTATATTACGTTTGAAATGGGTAGGCAGGGCTGCATTTTTTCTGAAGGATTAGAAGGTCCTTTTGTTGCCTTTTCTAGCTTCTACAGGATGTATGAATTCCTTGGCTTGTGGTGCCAAATCACTCCAATCTCTGCTTTAGGTATCATAATTGCCTTTTTCTCTCTGGTCTCCTGTCTCCCTCTTATAAAGACTCTAGTTATGTTGGGCACACTTGGATAATCTAAAATAATCTTCTCATTTAAAGATCTTTAATCACACCCGCAAAGTTCCTTTTGCTACATGAGGTAACCCATTCTCAGGTTGCAGAGATTAGGATATGGACATCTTTGGGGGGTCATTATTCTGCCTACCACCGCACGCACCATAACTTATTTAATCACTCTCCTATTGACCAACATTCAGATTGTGTCTAGTTTTTCAGCATTACAAACCATGCTGCAAGGAATATTGGACTCACATATTTTTGCACTTATGTGAGTGTATCTATTTGATGTCCTGGTGTTGCACTGATAGTCAAAGAGCATGTGCATTTAAAACATTGATATTTTCAAATCTCTTTCCAACGCATGTGCATTAATTTTATTACTATCAACTTTATGAGAATGACTGCTTCCTTACGCACCCAGCATAGGGTATTATGAAAGTTTTAAGTCTCTGCTGGGTGAAAAGTAGTTCAATATACCATACATTTTATTTGAGGTCGAGCAGTTTATGTGTTTTTAAATTTCTTCTTTCGTGAACTGCCCATTGTCTACTTTTGTTGTTGTTAATTGACAAGTGACAGCCCTTCATCTATTACATGTGTTGCAAATATTTTTTCCTAGTTTGTCATTTGTGTTTTTTACTTTGGGCCACAGAAAACTGTATAGTTTTTACGTGGTCAGATTCATTAAACTTTTCCTGAATGGCTTCAAAGTGTTCTGTTATGTTTAGAAAGGCCTTCTTCAAACATTTAAAAAATTCTCCCATATTTTCACCTTTTTTTTTTTTTAAAGGGAGGGGCGTCATTTTAAATTTTGAAATCTTTGATCAAACCGTGGTGCGTGTGTGGGCGCGCCTGAAAAGAGGCAGGAGGGCAGCTTTATCTTCTCCGTGTGCCGAGCTAGTCGAACCATCTTCATCACACGGGAAGCCTCCTAAGCCTCTCACACGATGGACAGAGGTGGGAAAGGAGTTAAACTAGAGCCGGTCGACGCTTGTCCGTGACGGTGCTTTAGCGAGCCCGCCAGCCCCGGGGTGGGGGTGGGGGACAGCCCTTCCGGGCCAGCGCCTCGCCTAGGAACGCGGCGAAACCAGCGGAACGCAGGTGCGCGAGGCCCGGGAGCCGGCCGAGCCCGGCCGCCGAGGACTGTGCGGCGGCGGGGGAGCGGTTTGGCGGGGACACCGGGCCGCCCGGAGCCGCCGCGATGCTCCCCTCCTTGCAGGAATCGCTGGACGGGGACGAGAAGGAGCTGGAGAGCAGCGAGGACGGCGGCGCCGCGGACGAGCGCAGGCTCGAGCCGCCGCCCAGCAGCCACTACTGTCTCTACAGCTACCGCGGAAGCAGGTGCGGCGCCCGGCCGTCCCCGTGCCTCTGCCCCGGCGCCGCCTCGCACCCGGGCCGCCGACCTGGCCGCCCTCGAACGCCATCTTCCCTCCGGGCCGAGGGTTTGGGCCTCACGCCGTCCTTCCGGGCCCCCGCCCGGGACTGGCGTGCCTGGTGCCGTCAAGCCTCAGCGCTGCAACTGGCCCCGGCGTCTCCCCAGCCCCTTCTTGTCGCCGTGTCCTTTGTTTAGCGCAGTGCCCCGCGTGTTCAGGGTCAGTTCCCACCCCACCCCCGTCCTTCCTGTCGTCAGCTCCCCCCTTCCTTCCATCTCCCCCGCCCTTCCTCACCCCTTACTGCCGCCCTCTGCTTACCTCCCCTCTGCCCCTGGCTGCCTCATTTTCCTGCGCCCGGCCCACTTTCCTGGGGCTCTCTTGGCCCTTTCAAGTCCGATGTTTAGAGAGGATTCGCTTTACGCTTCTGGATAGTTAATTTCCTTCCCCTTGTGCGGCCTGGGGAGAGAAGGGCTCTTCATGAGCACCGTATTGTGGGTTTTCCCTGGCACGAGGACAGGCACGCCTGCCTCGCCGCGTTGTGGCTGATTGTTCGCCCCGCCCCTGTTTACTGGGGGACCCCAGTATTCCGTCTGAGTTAGAGCCCATAACTGATAGCTTTATTGCTTTTGTGGCTGTAGACTGGCACCGCAGCGCGGGGACAGCGACGGTGGAAGCCCAAGTGGCACAAATGCAGAAACTCCCTCTGGTGACGATTTCAGGTAAAAACAGCTTGACCATAACTCATGCCTGTGCTTTCACCTTTCGTGCATCTTTGGTCCGTAGGTGTCAGTGGGTACCCTGTTTCCACTCAGCTTTCCCAGAGTCAAACCATCAAGCCCACCTATTTCCTAGGAACCTCTTCTTGATTTCCTCCAAGGCTGGGGCAGATCCAAATACTGATCGTGCCCAGGGTGGTTAGCCAGAGACTATTATTCTGAGTTTCTTGATTGGAACTCCAGTAAATAATATCATATAGGTACCAAGAAACTTAAAATCCTCCTTATTTTACCTTTAGAATACCTTTTCATAGCTTTTCTGCTGCACACTAAAATAGAAACTCCAGGACAGTAGGGATTGTTGTTTCTTCTCTTCATTGATGTCTCCTTACCTAGTACCTTGAGTGATATTTGGCACAGGGTAGACATCTAATACATATTTATTAAGTGGATGATTGAATGGACCTTAACACTTGATGCAGAGTAGGGATAGCTAGTGATAAATTTATGGTTGAAATGATACAATGCCAGAGACTTGCTTCAAAATAATCTGGAAGGTGGAAGGGTACAGACAAGCATGGGGGTTCAAATGAAATAAGATTGGCTATAAGCTGGTAATTGTTAAAACTGGGTGGTGGGTATATGTGAGTTCATTATACTATTCTTTGGACTTTATATATGTTTGAAATTTTCTATACTATAAAACAGAAGACCTTGAGAAGTATTGGGTTCATATTCTCTATTGGGAAGTTTGGTGATAGAAGACCTTTTCTTCCTGCATATTCAAATTATAGACTGTTTATATACTAACCTAAACCAAACTAAAATTTTTATTTTTAGCTTAGATATGATTGCTACGCTAGAGTGTTTATTCATGGGTAAGAAGTAGATGGAGGATTGAGGAAAAAAGGGGAGGCGTGAAATAGTGACCTAGGAGAGTAGAAGAGTGAGTAAAGCAAGAAATGTAGTTAGTGCTGGGCCCACTTGAGGCTAGTGACCATTAATTTAAAATGAGACTAGACACTGTGCATGAGTTTTTGTCCAACCAGATTTAACTGCATTGATGCATATGCAGAGTAGGTAGAGAGCTGGACTAAGCAGGGCCGAAGTTTTTTTGCTAAGCAAGTACAGTGAGGTGAAAATAACGAAAGGGTTGAATGAGAATGTGTGCAGGGGTCTGATTATAATGACTGACCGTGGAATATAAGCTGGGTAAGGAGGAGGGAAGTAAGATGGGAAACTTGAGGGACTATGAGAAAAAGGTAAGGCCAGTGGATTGGGGGTCCCACTGGAGTCATAGTACTAGACAGCGTGAGCCGGAAAGGTAGTACAGTTTTAACTTTTTGATGAGGTAGCTCATACTTGGTGACATACATTCTTAGCAGCCTCACCAACAGTAGTCAGAAAGTTTTTTCAAGACCTTAAAGGGACTCTGGCTTTTAGTATTAATCTGTCTGACTTATGGGGTGTGAACGCAATAGTCCACTGGTTAGGATTGTGTGTCTTTCATTTGTTAAGCCTCTCCTTGGCGGATACTAATCTACCGTCTGAAGTGGAGCCAGAGCTGCGCAGTTTCATTGCTAAGCGTCTTTCTAAGGGAGCAGTCTTTGAAGGGCTGGGTAACGTTGCATCTGTGGAGCTGAGGTAAGTGTAAAATGTGCTGTGTGCTGAGTTTTTATTTCTGAGCTAAATATGAGAAGTGATGAGAGACTCCAAAAGATCAACTCCCACTAGACCTGCAAAATTCATCTTTGTTCTCTGCCTGCCTAAGCACTGGGCCTTATACATAAACATTTGTGGAATGGAATTAATCGAATGGCAGAGACTTTGCCTCCTAAGTGTACTTATTTAGTCCTGTACTTAGAAGAAAAGAGTTAATACCAAAACTAAAATTGTATAATGTACAGGTTGTGAAGTGCTTTCACAAAGTTTGATGCCGTTCTGTCTACAAAGGGGTAATAGAGCAGATGCTCACACTTACATTTTCAGATGAGGAAATAAACTCGGAGAAGTTCACGTCACAAGGCTGGTCACATCCATGGAGTTCAGGCTTAAATATAGGTGTGCCTGGTTGAATTCCAGCCGTCTTTCCATTACACACCTTGATTGTAGTTCACTTCAAATCATGATGTTGGCATCAAGTCCCCTCAGGAATATGAGGCCACAGGTCAAAGATAAGGCCCCAGGATAAACATGTCACATCTGCTTCCGTGATTCGTGAAGGTGTGGGGAAGGAGAGAGCGTGCTTATATTTACTTAGACATGAATGTACAATGAGCAAGAGTGAAATTTGCATGAATTTTTCACATAAAACAGTCGAATTCAGAGAAATGCCATGTTTGTTAGGTGCTGCTTTAGCTGAAGCCCATCATGGTATACATTCATTTTCCTCTGCTGTTACGAGTAAACCAAGGAGAAGTCTGGAAAATTCTGACCTATTAGATAGCAAAATAACAGTATTGTCAGATCAAGATGATCAGGGTTCAAATCAGCCCACAGAATTAGATGCATGAGTCATCAGAATAATACACTATACCTCTTTCTTTCTTTTCTAGAATACCAGGTTACCGGGTTGGTTGTTACTACTGCCTTTTCCAACAAGAAAAACTGCTTCCTGAAATAGCAACAGTGGACTCTGAACATAGCCCTTCAGAGTATGTGGTCTGCTTTTTAGGAGGGTCTGACAAAGGACTTGAGCTATATCCTTTCTTTGGTCTTTGGGGATATCAGGAAGGAAATCGTGAGAAGGGAAGTGGAGGGGTATTACTAGCAACCTCCAAACAGCTTTCCCACCCCTTAAATATTTACTTGAATTTCATACCTTCATATGGCCAGCTTGTCTTGGCTTGTTTTAATTCACAGTTTGTGTTATTTGCAAGATTTTGTATTTCCTATTGAGAGAGAAAACACTGTCTTGATTCATCCTTTGTTACTTCCTTAAGAACATACTTTCAGGCTTGAATTGGATAAGTACATTCAAGGGCTGAAGAACATGAGCTGTGAGGTAAGATGATTGAGTCAATAGTGTTTTGAGACTGAGGTGATTAATATACTATAATTGCTATACTTGTCAAATTATACAGGTAGACAAAATGACACCTAAATTATAAAAATGTGCTACTTTGAGGCCTAGTTGAACGTACTTGTTCAGGGAACATAGTCTTCCTATAAGTGCTGTAAGTTCCACAACACTGCTTGTGATGTTTTGTGTCCCATGAAAAATTCAGTGCATTAAATGCAATGTTACATGGTAACATGCCAAATGAGGAGGAGGGTGCTCTTCTGATTTCTAGGCACAGAAGATTATGGTCAGAACCAATAGTCCATGAAACCTCTGGCACCAGAGACGTGCTACGCAATGGTATGACTGTCCTTGAACTTAACATCAAAGATTTTTAGAAATATTCCATTTTTCATCCATTGATCTTTTATGAATTAGATATATCTATTAAGTTATCTATACCTATCCATACCTTTTTTAAAACTATGCATTCAGCTTGTAGCAGTTTTTAAAGTCTTATAAATTTACTACCCATTACATATGGTAATATCTCCTTTTAGTTAGCATGCACTTATAAGACACTGCATGAAGGGATGTGAGCCAGGGATGAGTCTAGGGGGAGCCACTCTCCCAGACTGGTCCCCAGAGAGCAGCACAAGCTAGGAAGCCAGATGTGGTCATGGCAGCACATCCGACAGATGGAGTAGACTGAGTGTTTTGACGAGTGAACTTGTCTTCTTCCCTATTCACATTTTGAGTGTGAATGAACTGCCTGCATTCCTTCAGTCATTCAGCTGGCACTTTATAAGCTAATACATGGGTGTTTCAGACACTGTACCAGGTGCTGGGAGACAGGATTATTAGAGTATCTCCAGTGAGTACACAGTATACTGTGGGGACATGGACATGTAATGCACAACTCCTCCCAGTGAAGAAATAGCACAGAACCCTATTCAGTCTTTCATTTTATATAATGCATTTCTTAGTGTGTTTTATATTATAATTCCTTTTTTTGAGTTGGGGGTGTTAGCTTAAAAACAAGAGGTGTCTATCCTCAGTTCTTTTCACTGTCAAGAGTACCGTGAAGAAAATGTTAAGTCCGCTAAGGTGAAGGCTTATATTAAAGCAATGACATTCTCTCTCCATCTAGGAAAGGGGCCCAGAGAATCACATAACGTTCTACCTGAGCAGCTGGTTTGAGGATGTCATATGCCCAATCCAGAGGGTGGTTCTTCTCTTTCAGGAGAAGCTTACCTTTTTGCTACATGCTGTAAGTGTTGCCCAAACAAAAGCATTTCCTTAATTGAGAATCACTTGGGCAGAGTTTGGATTATTTAAAGACTTATTCATTTTCTTTAACATTACCCCTCCCCCCAAAATAGTTTGAATAATATTCAAACTGTGCTTGGACTCTATTTACTCAGATCTAGAAAGGAACATTACTGAGATGGAATTGCAAATAGTCTTCCTAATAGGGTAAAACATTTTAAAATAATTGCTTTTTGAAATAATCTGGGAGAGGTATAATTTCTGAAATAATTTGAGAAGGAAAACAGAAATCCAAAGTGTTTTAACTATATAAAAATGTCCAGGTGAAAAATGAAAATTCACTAAAACATTCCAGACACTGAGGAAGGCTTGAGTAAATGGCCGGGTTTTTCGTGTAAATTTGTGCTGGGTAGATGCAGCTGAGACTGGATGGTCCCATGAGACCAGGTCGGAAAGCCAGTTTTCAGACTGTCAGTGAGCAGCAGCTGAACAAAGCTCTGGAGTGCTCCTGGGCAATACCTGTCAAGCATGTGGTGGTTTGGGGGAAGGTGATGCTTAGTCACAAGTAGCTGCTCATTGCTCAATAAAGAAAACTAGAATACACAGATCAATTAAGCTTTATTTTTCTCTCCTAGGCTCTGAGTTATACTCCTGTTGAGGTGAAAGAATCAGATGAAAAAACAAAGAGGGACATTAACAGGTAAAGAATAGTTTTGCTAAAAGAGAACCTTTTATGCAGCAAGCCTGATATTTATGTTTTCATATTTTTGTTTTTATTTTAAAAAATTTTTAAAGGGCATTTAAAAATATTTTAATTGATTGCTTTGAGAGAACAAAATATCGATTTGATTTTTGACTTATTTATGCATTCATTGGTTGCTTCTTGTATGTGCCTTGACTGGGGATTGAACCTGCAACCTTGGTTTATCAGGACAATGCTCTAACCAACTGAGCTACCCAGCCAGGGCTTGATATTTATGTTTTTAAATCTCTCATAGTGCAGAATGAATTTGCTTTCTCCTTCCCATCCTGCAATATTGTTTGTGGTGAAGGACTGTGTGTGTGGCAGGTTCCTGAGTGTGGCCAGTCTTCAAGGCCTTATTCACGAAGGCACCATGACATCTTTGTGCATGGCCATGACGGAGGAGCAGCATAAGTCTGTGGTCATTGACTGTAGTAGCTCTCAGCCTCAGTTCTACAATGCAGGTGAGTTACCACCTCTGCAGCAGCCATCCTGTGTTTCTTGGGAGTTTGTCTCTGTTTTGTATTCTGAACAAATGGTACAAACTTATCTTTCCTGCCCTGTACAGCTTTACGTTTATCCCAGACTCACCTCAAACAATAACAATTCTAAAAACATGGAAATCATGTCATGCCTAGCAATTCCACTCCTAAGTATATAGAAAAACTCTTGTTATAATTATACAAGGCAAATACAAAAACGTTCATAATGACATTGTTTGAAATAGCAAAGAATTGAAGGCAACTGAAATGCTTCCATCAACAGGAAAATGATCTGATAAATTGCTTTATTCATGCAGTGGAATATTATATACCAGTGAAAATGTATGACCTAGAGCTGTAAGTCTCTGTATAGCTCACAAACATACTAGTGAAACAGCCATTAAAGAAAAATACACCCCGGCTGGGCATGGCTCAGCGGTTGAGCATCGACCTAGGATCCAGACGATTGGGGTTCAATTCCTGGTCAGGGCACATGCCTGGGTTGCGGGCTCAATCCCCAGTTGGGGACGTGCAGGAGGCAGCTGATCAGTAACTCTCTCATCATTGATGTTTCTGTCTCTCTCCCTCTCCCTCTCCCTCTCCCTCTCCCTCTCCCTCTCCCTCTCCCTCTCCCTCTCCCTCTCCCTCTCCCTCTCTGAAATCAATAAAGATATATTTTTAAAAAAAGAAAAATACATAGGCTGGGTGAAAGGGGGTAAGGGGAGAAAAATACATAAAGTTTTGACATATGCAAAATAATACTATATAGGGCTTACAGATACAAGAGTATGCAGCAAGAGTTTAATATATGGGAATGATATCCTTTCTAATGGGAAAGGAGGGGGGGAGTGTACTTGGGAAGCAGCACATGGGGGCTTCAGCCATTATGGTGTTTTTAGCCAGGTGATGAGTCCACTATTTTAGACCGTTACAAAAGTTTTAAATAATTCATTATACGTTTTTATAAAGAAATAAAGACTATCACAGTGTATACAAATATCATATCATGTTGTACACTTGAAACTGATATTATATGTCAATTATATCTCCATTTAAATAGAAAAAGAATAAATGTCTATGTTTTGTAGAATTTCATTTTTATTTGATTTTTATAAAATATTTTACAGGAAGCAACCGATTTTGTGAGGATTGGATGCATGCTTTTTTGAATGGTGCTAAAGGAGGTAACCCCTTTCTTTTTCGACAAGTACTGGAGAACTTTAAACTAAAGGTAATTAATTGTGTGCCAGGTGCCACATATAACTTTTATCTGAATTTTAATTAGTTCCAGTGACAGAGTAACAAATCTGCTTTAGAACTGTGATGTCTATTAAATAGGATGTTTTCAAAACTAGAATCTTCGGAAGGCATTTAGTTAATGTTTTCAGTGGCTTCTGCATACATATCATTGAGTTTCCAGTTAATTGGGTTGAATGCTTGCTTAGATCTCAGAGATATCAATGTTATAGTTTGTGATACATCTTAATTGGAAAGCACAAAAAAAGTCACTTAGTGCCTAAGGGTTCAAAATTCTGGTGGGAAGGAGTGTTGTCACCTTTTAGGAGATTTAAAAAGTATTTTTACTTTACATCAGAGGTTTTGTTCTACCAAGGGCAAAGCTTATTAGTGATAAAAATGATGGAAATACTTAAAATAAAAAGCAAACATCTCAGCAATGTGTTTTCAGCTGGATAGGAAATATTTTTTAGGTTTCATTTTTATCTCACTGTTTAGTGAGATTTTTAACTGGGTAATCTATTTCTAGGCTATACAAGACACAAATAATTTGAAGAGATTTATCCGACAGGCAGAAATGAATCATTACGCTTTGTTTAAGTGTTATATGTTCCTAAAGAACTGTGGTAGTGGAGATATCCTTCTGAAGATTGTTAAAGTGGAACACGAAGAAATGCCTGAAGCCAAAAATGTGGTAGCCGTCCTCGAAGAATTTATGAAAGAAGCTCCTGCTCACAGGTTTTGATCACGTTTTGAGATAACTGTACTGTGAAGTTGTATATTCCAGCATTGGTGTTTGAAATTGCAGTTGTTATAAATTGTCGTAAGATTGCTATTTAAGATTATTTGAAATGCATTCCAGATTTTTTCATTTTTGTACTTTTAAAACTTAATTCAACATGAAAACCCAAGGGTTCTTCACTGAACCCATGATAGGTGTGTTACAAGTTACGGAATTTTAGTACATGGCTAGGTCCTATAAATTCTAGACTTCAGGGATTGTTGCTTAAAAAACTTCAGGGGTGATTTTGTGGCTTCTCTCAGAAGTTTGCTGCAATATTTAACCACCTTTGCTCTCAGAAAAATCGTAGTATTTCTTTGTCAAAATGTACTCCTAGTCTTAGGACAGATTAGCACCATGACACCAGTTCAGAGATCTGTGCATCGTGGGTGCTGGATAGGTTTTTGTCTGATTGATAATGACGTGGATGATGAAGCCAGCTTTTAAGTTGATTTGCAAATAAATCATGAGTGTGTAAGAAATTAAATGAGCTTTAAAAATAGATGCATTAGCTTCAAGATAAAACATTCTCACTGATGGAAAGCTACTGGAGAGGTGACCCCATCACTTCCCTTCACTTGTTCACAGGTATTAGCTGAAAGCCTGTATTTTCTTTTTTCTTTTCTATGAAAATGCTGGAGTTTTTAAACAAGAGTGTTAAAAAAGAAACAAAGTACATACATTTTACAAGCAAACTGTAACAGAAAGAACACAAACAGATTCTTCATACCAGAGTTACCCGTTGATTTTAGTTTTTTGTACTTTGTTTTTAAGCATCATTGTTTTACTCTATCAGTTGAAAGTGCCCTCAGCTAGAGCCATTTATAATTCCCAGGGAAGCCAGTTGTAGCTACAAACACGCATAGCTCTTTAATAAATCCATTTGATAATGATTTTTGTTTAGATGATCGGAAGTCTTGTGTCCTCATTGCCCTCAGGATGCTTGGAGGAACACAAGTTCATAAAAATCCTCTTCTAAACTCATAAATTCACATTAAGTGCTGAGCTTTAACTTTCAAAATGACTGGCATTGGCCTGCTTTGTCTTCCACGGAAGTCGAGGGACATGACTCACCCCGCTGTTTCTTTTCCTTTAATGAGAAATACAATTCAGGATCTTCATGAAGGCTTTCATATGGTTTTAAACTTTAATAACCTGGATCATAGGCAGTGCAGAAAAAAGTCCAAGTAGCATTTTTATAGCATTAAATTCAGAATGACTATGGCAAGTCAGCAATTTTTGTTGTTGTTAATACTCACCTGAGGATATTTTTTCCATGATTTTTTTGAGAGAGAGTGGAAGGGAGTGGGGGAGGAGGGGAGAGAAACATCAATGTGAGAGAGACATATCGATTGATTGCCTACTGCACGTGCAGGGACCAGGGATCGAACCTGCAACCCAGGTATGTGCCCTTGACCAGGAATTGAACCTGCGGCCCTTCAGTGGGTGGGCCGACGTTCTAACCACTGAGCTACACCATCAAGGACAGGAAGTCAGCAATTTTATGGCACTTCCCTTGAATCCAATGTTTTCTAATGTACTTGGTTGCCCACTTGGAAATGAATTTTTTAAATACACAACATTAGGACATCAACATTTCGAGTCTGGAAAACCTATTTTTCATTTTCAAATTCACATATTACTCAAGAGTCCATGCTGTAAATGGCATTTAAAAGCAAATATATTACCTGCTTCAAGTCATTTATGAATAGTCAAGGTATAAGTGTATAGTCTTTGTATGTACTTTTATGTGTATTTTGTGATATAGGCTCACTACATTTCACAGTTGTATACAACAGTCTTATTTTTTAAGTCTGTGACAAACTGTATATCACTACTGTAGACAAGGAAAATGGTGACATGGGATTGAGTGACTTGTTGGCCACGAGAAGAAACTCAGAGCTCATGACCAGAAACCTGTACTGTATTCAAATCTTAAGCTAATGTATTAATTTTTAAAGTTTTAAAAAGGGTTTGTTCCGTGTGGAATACATTTATGTATTATTTGTGTGCTACATACACACAGAGGAAATGTATGTTTGTCATGTATCAGAACGGTTTCAGTTTATCTGTAATTTTATTTGTAATAATAATAAAACAATTTAGCTTCTCACCAACACTGTTATTTTTATTTAATGAGCTCAATTCTCAAGCCTGACATTTTTATTAACTCACAACAAGTTTACGGGGAAATTATAATTGTTATGCTAAGAATTTGTTGAAGAAAATCAAATCGCCTGCTTGGAGTATATCTTTCTGCGTCTTGCAAGAGGCATCAGGCAGAGTGTAAAAGCAATTCCCATCAATATGTTTTAATCATTTCCAGGAAGGTTACACCTGTAGAACTCAACAACCAAGGTCACTTCCTTTTACTTTTACTTTCATTCATTATTAACCATGACAGAACACCTGTCCTTTACCAGAGGGTCACTCAGACCAGAGGCCAGAAAAGCCCGCAGGCCTCCGGAAAATAAGATTCAGTTACTAGGACCACGGACCTTCCTAACCACGTGTCTTCTCAGGAATGGAAGCCCTGCTGGCTTCAATGAAGTCTTTCCACCTGGAGGCCTAAGAAGGCAGCTTCAGTCCTATTACCGCTAAACTTCCTAAACGTGAACCACAGACTTTACATCTCTCTGAGTCGGCATAAATGCTAGGTTCTAGAAATTGGGGGGTGACCCGCATCAGTCATGAATTGATAGCTGTGGCTTTTCTAAGAAGGCAAAGTGGAGATTGGGTTACGCAATCACTGAGTGAATGTCCCAAGGTTCACTGCTGTTACTGGATGGCCCCCAAACAGTGAGACTGGCTCTTTACACAGGCACACCGACCCTTCTACACAGGCAGTGTCCCTGAAGTCCTGTCCAAACACCTGAGGCTGAGCGGGAACCTGGGAACCAGGCGGTTTGGGGTATGAATGCAGCCGTGCCATATGCTACCAGGAAGTTACTGAATTTCCGTAAGTCTCCCTCATGTGTAAATACGGGAACATTTATATCCACTTCACACCAAGTAGCTGTGCCATGAAAAGAGGATCGTATATTGAAAATGTTTCACCCAGTGCCTAGCACCTAGTGCAGGACGCAGTAAACCGTGTCCATACTATCGGTAAACATCTTACTAAGTTACTGGAAAAATGAGAATCTGGTAGAAGGGAGGAACCAGGAGAGTGAAGAGGGAAGTGACAGGAGGCAAAGGCAAAGCTAACCCGACAGCTTCTGTCTGTCCAGGGAGCTTGCTTTTCAATGAGCCCAGAACTGACCCATGGGAACACATGCTCACACAGTGTCCCGACTTCCCTTACAGAGAAGTCGGCTCACACTCCAAACAGAAGTGGGTTCTTGGACCTTACGCCTGAACCGTACTCTAAGGTGTGTTCTGGGATGACTTCAGCAGCACTTGGAAATATTTTAAAGTGATACACAGGAAAGGGATGGGAAAGAACATTACAGGAAACAAGTCCCACACCGAATCGAACAGGGTAGTGTAATCCTCAAATGAAATTTAACAGTTATGAATGGTAAAACTACACACACCGCCGCTGGCTTGGAGGAACTGGGGGAAACAATTCACTTTCTCAGGCTGCACCCATCCAAAGCCCACTTGATCATTAAACTTACCAAGGACAGACTTTACTTTTAACGTTTAGGCTCTTATATTCCCCTTCCGTGAACCCTTTTACCCTGAGAACATTCCTGTCCCTTCCTCAAGATCAGGGTGTTGACAGTCCCCAGAAAGACCTGAAGACTAGGCCAGTAGGGAAAGAAGGAAGTGCCCAAGGAATTTCAAAGGAGATCCCTCCAACAACAGTAGTCAAAATATTAATCTCTCAGCGGGGTAGAGTAAGAGTGAGTGGAAGGGGAAGGTGGGGCACCCACCTTCTTAACCTGAAGCCATGGGTCCGTTCCCTTATCCACAGCCAGCCCCACCCCAATTGTATACAAAATTGTCTATCTGTGCATTTTTATGGGAAGAGAACCAGCTTTCATCAACCACTCAGAAGAGTTCAGTAATTCAAGAAAGGTTAAGAACCACCAAGCCAGAAACACCAGCTCCAAGAAACAACACCCCCCATCTGCATTATATAAATCACAGACCCACAACCACGACCGAGGCTGCCCACACTCTCCTCCACCCCCGCCCTGACCGAGCCCCAGATGAAAAAGGCTAAGCCCTTCAAGTCACTTTCTAAATAACCGATGGCTTAAAAAAAAATCTTTAATGGAATCTGTGCTCAAATAATATGTTACAACAAAAATATACAGAATGTACACAATACAAAAATATTTCGAAACAAACATTGCAGCTTGTGTCTTTTTGTTTGTTTTCCACATACTCAAGTCCTTGGGGGTGGGGGTCAGAGTTCAGTGTCGGGCACTGGGTTTTAAGGCAGAGGAGTATCCGTGCTTTCCAGCCAGCCCTGGGAGCAACAGGAACAATGCCAGGAAAGGGCTTCCGCTGTGCCCGGGGAACCTGCATTATTTGCAAATGAAATTGGACGCTGGGGAAAGAGCTGGGCTTGGTGAGCAATGACTCTCCTAATCCTCTGGGCCAGGATAGCGCACATGGAAACGGAGAGTCCTATTAGCTGGCAAAAGCGCCTCATTAGGGAGCTTTTCCTAATTAAAAAACGGATGATTAATGGTGTCATTAAAGCGAAATTTCTCCTTTGAAGGTTTGTTTTCCTTCCCCCGGTTTCTATGATTCCTCTTCCGTTTAAGGAGCGAGTGAGTCTGTGGCTGCTGTTTGGGGAGTCCCCAGATTTCAATTTCTGCACCGTGAGGATGAAAATCCGACCTGGCTCCGGGGCCTGCAGATTCGCACCACCCTCAGCTTCTGGGAGCACTGGCCAAGCGGCCGGCAGTGGGAGAGGAAGGAGGGGCGATGAGCACAGGCTGCTGGTGGGGTGCAGGGAGCGAGGGAACACAGGGACCTGCTGAGGAGCAAGCCCTGTGCCAAAAAGCAAACCTTTCTTACCAGACAACTGGCTCTGGCCCTGGGTCAGAGACCTGGGTCTTGGGAAGTGACTGTCGTCAGCACTGGGGGGCCCTGCTTAGAAGTGATGGCTGGGAGAGGATGCTGGAGATGGCTGCTGAGCAGACGAGAGGACTTCTGAGTGGCCTTTGGACACTCAGCTGGGCCTACGGTGTAGATGGGGCTCTGAGTGTGGAGGAGACACTCAACAGGAACGGCAGGTGGGGTTCCGCCTCAGGCAGTCCTCCCAAACACGCTTCCAGCCTCAGCCCTGAGGAGACTGGATGCTTTTCGGAGGACTTTCTAAAATCTTCCAGTCCACAGTCGTTTCGCCCCTGAGAGAGGAAGGCCCCTCTCCAGGCCACGGCAGACAAAGGCAGGGGGAGGGGTGGCTCTCTGCTCCCCCGATCTACGATCCAGAACCCCCAGTGCCAGGAGGGGATCTGGAGGAGGGCCCTGCTCCCCAGCAGGGCAGCAGCTGCCTCGGCTCCTCCAGGAAGGGACAGCACCGTGCAGGGTTAGCAGTAGCTGCAGCCCACCGCCAAGGCCCCTTCTCCATCGTCACCCAGTCTTCCCAGCCCCCAGTTCCAGCTCAGTCTCCTCTCCCACGGAGCTGACTCTTCCAGCTACACCATTCTCTCAGGAGGGCAGGGAACGGCTGGCAGGGCACAGACCACATGCTTCAGGGCAACGCAGCTCAGCCAAAGACCTGGGCGCACACCACCCCGGCCGGCCGTCCTCAGCGCAGGGTTGGCCCAAGTGCAGCATGACCTTATTATGCGCCGTATGTGGGACCAGGACAGTCTAATTAGCAGTGAGCAAAGACGGGGAAGGGCCTGGCATAGCCTAGGGCGGAGTGTGGGTGCCCTGGGTAGAAAGATCCTGCCCATTCACGTGTGATCACTGGAGAAGGGAAGCCACGCTGGCCGGGCTGACTTCAAACCTCGGTGCACATGTTGCTCTAATGGGCAAGTGGCTGGCAGAGGGCAGCCCCTACACACCTGCCCTTGTTCCTGCACGAACCCAGCCTTGGGTTCTTCCCCCTTCTGGGAGGTCAGCGGCTGGGAGTTCCAAGAGCAGTATAAAGGGAACGAAGCTTTGTCCAAGTCCATCCTGCCCACCTCCCCTCGGGGCCCGCACCAGCTCCTGCTAGGAGACCATTCCCTTGTGAAATGGGGGTGGGGATGGGCTTGATAATCTCCCAGTTCCCTCCCAGCTCTGGGAATCTGAGTCTACGGGCTGCCCTCACCTCTGACACTCACCCAAGCACCCAACAATTCTCTAGAAGCAGTTTTCCACCTAAACTGGAATTCCTTTTGCTGCAACTTCCTGTCCCATTGAACTCAAAAGGACACATGGTGTCGATATTCCTGCCCAGCCTCTCTTGCACCCCCAAAGCTCCTTCCCTCCAGAGAGAGACAGAACAGAACCTTTCAGATATGAAGGCCACTCCAGAGGGAACCAGAGCAGAACCTGGCAAAGGCGAGGAAACCCCTGCATTCCGAGGGGCCCTGGAAGGGTGCGAGGCCGCCCTCCACACGGACCATTCTCCCACGGGTCAGGGATTCTCAGGGAGGGGCACAGAAGAGACAGGCTTTGCTAAAAGCCGGGATTCTCAGGAACCACACCCTCCCACCTCTCAGCCCCCTCCTTCCCCTGACACCCTCACACAGACTCCTCCACACCCACCCACGGCCCCTCACAGCCCTCCTCTGCCGTCTCCGACTTGCCTCACATTGTTTTTCTCATCACACAGGCATCTCCACCCACCAAACCATGTGCACACACATCAGAACACTGCGTCCACTAACAAAGGAGAGGCACAATGTAGGGTCGGGGCAGGGCAGGGCAGGGCAGGGCAGGGCAGGGCAGGGCAGGACTCTAAAATCAAGGCAGGGCGCGGGATGCTGGGGCACCCGCGTGAGATGTCAGCATCCTGGGGGAGAGGGAGGGAGAAGTCCAAAGCAGGGCCTTCCCAAGGTGGACCTTAGGATGAATCCCCTCTTACCGGGGTTCCTCTTGCTGGGTACCCCCAGGGCAAGGGTAGAGCCTGGAGTTACAGAGTCTCCCTCCTCTGCCCACCGCAGGCACTGGAGACCGCACCCCAGTGCCCACCGACGGGCACAGTCAGGCACTTCGGGCTCCCCCAGGCCACGTCCACATGTCCACCACCAGGCCCTCTCCCACTACCAGAGCTCCAGACCCAACAGCTGCAGAGGGAATGCTTCCCGGCCCGAAATTATCTCCGGGCTGGACAAGGGCCTGCCTGGCCACCACCCCCTCAGGCCTTCCTTACACTCTTATGGCCTCTGTGACGAGGGAGGGGACCCCTGAACACATGGAACAAGCCCAGCCCAAAGGGATGGCTTCTCTCACCCCCCCTCCAAGCCTTTGCTGGCCCGATGTCTTCAGAAGAGTCTAGAAAAACAACGGTAGCCACATCTGACTCCTCCAGCAGGTGCCTTTCAAGAAAAGACGCCCCACTGCTTGCCCAGCGCCTCTTGTCCCTGGCCTCACTGAGCTGGTGATGGGAAAAAATAATATAAATGCTCCCTGCTGACGCTGCGCCTCCCTCCCCTCCCTGACCTCAGTCCCCGGCCCGTCAGGGGGGCGGTGGCAGCTTCAAGTCCAGCAGGGGGTACGCAAAGATATTCCAGAAGACGGCGAAAAGCACGAAGATGGTATACATGGCCACGAAAATCCACCACAGCGACTGGTCCTGCAGCCTCTGCTCATAGTTCCTCAGGACCACCACGCCCAGGGTGATGCCCACGGCCACACCACCCAAGTGTGCCACGAAGCTGGGGTGAGGACACGGGGGGTAGGCCGACGGGTGGAACCGGAGCCACACAGCCCGCCCGAACTCCATGCTCACTGCAGGGGAAGAAGCACAGAGGAGTCACAGGAGGCCGCTGGGCAGGGGCCGTCCGTCCAGCCGCCCACCCAGCCGCCCGTTACTCCAGTCGCCACAGGCCAAGCACTGTTTGTTCTGTGCACTGGACACACCGTCGTGAAGACAGACAAACCTCTGTTCTCCCAGAGCTTATAGGATCTGGAAACCGACCAGCCACAGTCACGTCCGTGAGATCATTTCAGTACGAGAAATTCCACAGGAACAAAAAACTGGTGATTTAAAGTCAACACTGGGTGTAAGGAGGGGGATCCTTTAGTTTGGGGAGTCAGGCAAGATCTCCCTAAAGAGGTGACATTTGAGCTGAGATGGGACTATCAAGTGAAGACCCTAAGAAGAGCATTTCAGGCAGAGGGGACAGCTCGTGCAGAAGCCACAGGCTCGCGCATCCTTATGTCACGTGTCCTGCAGGCTCAGTCTCCCCACCCGTATAAAGTCTCAGCCTCCGTGTGCCAGGCTGCATTGCGGGAACATTAATAACGAGCAGTATGTGCTAGCACTTTACAGTTTACGAAGTGTTTGCATGTATTATCTCAAACCCCTCAGGAAACCCTCAGAACCAGTGGCTGGAAGGAAGGGATGGAGTGGGGAAAGGGCGAACGGGGAATGGAAATAAACAGTCCCAACACCAAGTGCTGGAATTTCTCTCTTAGCAGCATCTAAAACGCCCCCACCCACTCTCCAACCCATCCTTCTTGCATGAACTTGGATTGGCCAATCCAATGGGGATGTACTCTCTTAAAAGGCAGGTGCCGGGAAACTGCCATTCTGTTACCCACCACCCAAGGACACGGGAGGGCAGGTACTCTTACCCCCATTTTACAGATGAGAAAACCAAGGCAAACTTGACAGATTGAAAGAAAGCCCTGTGAAGGGAATGTTGTCCTTGTGCAGTTACCATTTAATGCACCAGTGTGCCTCTCTCCACCCTAAACACTCCGGGGGGGGGGGGGGGGGGAACCAGCACCTCCAGGGGATTGCCATGCCTTCCGGCATGAGCCCTGCAACTCCAGGAATGGCCGATAGATGGCGGAAAAGGAGCAGCTAGGGAGGGACACTGTGGTCCATCACCCCCCTCCCAGGTCCTTGGGCATCTTCCTGCCTTTGCTTAGCAGGCCCTGGGTTCCACAGGGGAGGCTTGAAAGACATGGCGCCCCTCTCCAAAACAGCATTTTAATTTTTATGATGCTCAGAGTTGTTTTTTTTAAACAGCAGGTCCGGTCTGACCCCATGGGTTTAATACCTGGTGCTGTTCTCCTGCAGCCTGCAACAGTCACAGTGTGTAAACCTGCTAAAACTACAGTTTCAGCGCACATGCATTAAACATATGTGCGTTTCTCCAGGGCCGGGGTCTCTAGATTCCAATAAAAGATCTCAAACGATCAACTCCATGACCCAAAAGGTTATTAAGAGTTTTTTTTTGACCTGGGTGCTGGTCACTGAGCTGGACACTTATCCTGTGTGCACTTTTCTGTTTGCATATTACATGTCAATATAAAAAGTTTAAGAAAGTTTAAGAAGTAGCAGAGTGGGCCAGACTTTTCTCCTGACATCCCACTTTGTTGCACATGATTGACATGCCCCCCCCCCTTTTTTTCTTGACCACAAGCCCCTAAAGGTCAGGGACTGTGCCATCTTTACGCCCCCCAGGCCCAGTGCAGGGCTCCCTTCCCCGCAGCCTGCGGGGTCAGTACTTACTACAGATCAAGGCCACAGCCATCCGCAGCAGCTTGAATTGGCACTTCATGCCTGACCAGTTCTAGGGAAAAGGGAGAGAGTTCCATTAGTTCCACTCCTCTGCAGAAGTCTCTCGCTTAAGAAAACCTGACATTTAAAAAAGTAATCTCCATTAAGTGCTGGGTGAGGGGGTTGTGGCTTAGTAGCAGATCACACCAGCATGGCTTTGAGATTTTAGGCAATGGTAAGTTTATTACTGTCAAAAGGCTTTTTTTTTTTTGGACAGATTTATTATTTTTATTTATTTTAAATATTTATTGATTTTAATTTTTTTAATCCTCTCCTGAGGATATCTATTTTTTCCCATTGCTTTTCAGAGAGAGTGGGAGGGACAGAGAGAGAGAGAAAGAGAAGCGTCCATGTGAGAGAGACACACTGATTGGTTGCCTCCTGTACGTGCCCTGACCACAGCCTGGGATCAAGCCCGCAACCGAGGTACGTGCCCTTGACCGGAATCGAACCTGAAACCCTTCAGTCAGTGGGCCGATGCTCTAACCACTGAGCAAAACCCGCTAGGGCTTTTTAATTGATTTTTAGAGAGAAAGAAAGGGAGAGGGAGAGAGAAGGAAACATCAGTGTGAGAGTGGAACACTGATGGGCTGCCTCTTGCACACCTCACACCAGGAATCGAGCTCACAACCTGGGCATCTGCCCTGACCGGGAATTGAACCGGTGATCTTTCGGTGTACGCGATGACGTCCAACCAACCCAGCCACACCAGCCAGGGCTCAAAAAGTTCTTGAGCTGCACTAGCAGAGAAAGATAATCTAGAACTAGGGAGATCTGAGTCCCTGTCTCCTCTACACACACAGACCACACCTGAGAGCTTGGTCCAGGGTTGCAAAGGGATGCAGGACAGCAAACCAAGCAAAGGCAAAGCAGAACCATCAGGATGACTGGAGATCTCAACATCCTGCATCTGAGGAACAGATGAAGAGAAGACCTAGGGGTCAAGTCCACTGTTATCAAGTATCAAGTGAGTTAACACAAGGAAAGGGCACATTCAGTGTAACCTGCAAGCAGAAGACTCAATAGATGAAAACTTCAGAGAGATTTTATTTTTTAACAAGAGAAAATAACCCCCTTTTTTTTTTTTTCTCACCCGAGGATCCTTTTTCCACTGCTTTTCAGAGAAAATGGGAGAGAGAGAGAGAGAAACATCAATGTGAGAGAGACACGTCGACTGGTTGCCTCCTGCATGTGTCCCGTCCAGGGCTAGGGGTAGAGCCTGCAACCGAGGTGCCTGCCCTTGACTGGAATCGAACCCAAGACCCTTTAGTCTGAGGGCCGATGCTCTAAGCACTGAGCAAAACCGGCTAGGGCGAAAGTAACCAAATTTGATACATGTGTCTCAAATACATATGTATGGGAACCCAAATACATGAGAGAATCAGAGACCCCACATGCACGAGAGGTTCAGAGATAGAAAGGGAACATGGGTATAAGACAACCTGAGCTAGGATGAGGTAAGATGCCTTGGGGGCTTCAAAGGATCGTTGCAGGATGGTAAGAGTGGACTCTTGGTAAATAGAAGTTTGCCCTGCCCTAAAGGTAGGTCAAAAGAGGTTATCTCTTTGATAATCTGCTATTTTGGGCAAGGCCCCTAACTCAAGTTCTTCTAGGTAGTTAAGGGAGGCGCAGGAGTTCCTCTTGAGCCTGCCGCTAAATTTGCCTTTAGCTCAAAGTAATCTGCACACCACAGAGGCACATCTTGGGGTGACTCATTCTGAACCTCCACAGTTCCCTCCTCTGAAACTTCTCTGGCAGTTTCACATTCCAGAAGTTGGGTTGGCAGACTGTTCTCTATCTCATTAAACCAGTCTCAGGCTCGAGAAAAGTTCAGTTCAGTTCAACAGTTGTGTCTCATTTCAAGAGGTGGTGATGCAGGTGGATTCCCAAAGGTAGGCCTATGGTGCAAGCAATCAGGTATTTAATAAGAGGCATCTCTATGGAAACAGAAGAAAAACAAAGGTTAGTGATTGGAGCAGACTATGACCTCAGTTTCTGAGTTCAGAAGGCAGACAGTCAAAAAGATTTCTAGATGTCTGTCTCCAATCACCTTCAGACGGAGTGAAGGCAGGCAGTGACAGTCTGATAGATTCAGAGAAAGATTTTTTTTAGCTCAGGGTAAGTTTCCACCTCTAATAAGCAGAGCTGCCCAAAGATGGAATGACCCATCTTGAGGGATGGTGAGTTTCCCATCACTGAGGGGTTCAAACGGGGCTTCGCATCACTTGGAGGGGATGCTCTAGAATTGGGCATTGGAAGGGGGGGGTGGGCCAGATGGCCGTCAAACAAATCCCTCTTTCCCCTGAGAATCTCTGAACACTCTGAACCTCCAGAGCAGACGAATGGAGTACAATTATTCACCTTACAAAAGGATTTTTCATTTTACAAAAGACTTCGCCACAGGGTTCCTTTGAGGGGCACTCCTGCCGTGCATTCAAAGCTCTATTCCATTTACACCGGTGCGTGATGTGAGCACACACAGAATCCAGCCCGGAATCTTCCCGCAACACATCAGACCTAGGGAAGGAGGCACTGGGTGCAGCCAGGGGCTTCTGCTCCCTCCCCACCCACTCTGCCTTTGCTGCCTGGCCCAGGCCCAGGCCCAGGCCCAGGCCCAGCTGAAGGGCACGTCTCGCACTCCTTTGACGTTGGGGGACACATGTCAAACTTTACAGAGGCCCTGAACACTGGCACATACAATAACGTCTATGGAAGCTTCAGTGGAGTAAGCAGGATGCAGGGAAGCTGCCAAAAAGAGGGAGAAATCCTGAGGCACTGGGCTTCCTGCCCATCACCTCCCTTCCCCCCATTATTCCTCACTGATGGGCAGGCCCTGCCTCACAAAAGGCAAGATGGGCAACACACGGCCCCTCTTTGGATGGGGAAGTCTAATCATTGCGCGCTGACAGGTTCTGTGCGGAGAAGCAGATGGCCAGATAACGTCCCCTCCGGGTGTCTGCCCACAGAGGAGCCTCACCGGGAGACAGGGAACAAAATGAATTTGGGCCTTGGCCAGGGTGACTCAGTTGGTTGAACGTCGTTCCATGCACCAAAAGGTCACTGGTTCGATTCCCAGTCAGGGCACATGCCTGGGTAGCCAGCTCGATCCCCAGTAGGGGGAGTAGAGGAGGCAGCCAATGGATGTTTCTGACCAATGTTTCTCACATCAATGTTTCTCTTTCTCAAAAAAAAAATCAATAAAATAAAAACATATTTTTTAAAAAAGCAAAAATGAATTTGGTGCTTTCCACCGATCCGGTAACCCATTCTGAGCTAGCTCAGTCAGCTCATGGTGGGCAGTCCCTCGGCTCCTCTCCAGGCGGAAATGTTAGGATGGGTAGGGCCTTGGGTCTCACCTGATGGACCATCTTCTAATGGGGACACATGCTGCCAAGCCACCAACAAAATGGCCCTCCAGACCCTGCAACAAGGCGCTCAACACCTCCTGGGCAGCTTCGTGAAGGAGCTCTAATCACTGGAAAGTTCTTCCTGCTATTGCCTGGCCAGGCTTTCCCTCTCTGTGACATCCACCCAGGGGTCTTCACTCTCCCTTAAAAGTGACATCCCTGTTCATAGCAGTATTATTCACAACAGTCAAGTGTCCATCAACGGATAAATGGAGAAACAAAATGTGGTATATCCATATAAATGGAATATTATTCAGCCTTAAAAAGGAAGAAAGTTCTGATACGTACTATAAATTTCAATGAACATCGAAGAGATTATGCTAAGTAAAATAAGCCCGTCCCAAAAGGACAAATACTGTATAAGTCTAGTGTTGGCTGATCTCTGTCCGCTGAGGTCCATGCCCTATCTTGCCCTTGCCTGGGATCTTAGAAAGCACTGTCCACATTTTTGGTCTGGGAAGACCATTGGTGGGGTGGCTCAGAACTCATTTTTCTCTAGTGTCCTCATTTTTAAATCTGAGAGAACAACAGTGCCCATCTCACTTCCCTACCTCACTGGGCTGCTGTGCAGGTGAAATGAGTTAACACATGGAAAGCACAAAGAACACTGCCTGTCACGTGGTAAGCACCATGTAAGTGTTTGATACTAGTATCTAGCTGAGGCAAAGATGGTGAGTCTGCCCTGCACAACAGCTTTAAAACTTCTGAACCCCAATGACTTTGGGTGGAGCCAGGAGCTCCAGCTTGCCACAGCGCGCCCCAGGCCAGCTTCATTTACAATACCTGCCTGGCCCCCGAAGGCACTGGCGTCTGCCAAGCCGATCCAGTAACACCCTCTGTCCCGCACCTTAGAGAAGAAGAAACGGAGGGTCCAGGAGGCCTCGTTCAAGGTCATACACAGTGAATTAATGGCGAGATTGAAAGGACTCCCAGTCCACCCTTCTGGGACAGGGTCATGTTGTCTGTCTGCTGTTTGTCCCTGCTGGCTGCCCCGGCTGCCCCCAAAGCTGACCAAATGTCAATAAACGACCAGACTCCCAGCAGCGGAGGAATTAAACTAAAAAGTCACCCCTTCCCACCAGCTGCCTCTTTTTCCGGACCCATAATTCCCTCTAATAAAATGAGTAAAGTTAAACAACAGGAGAAAAGAAAAAACATCTCACACACGGCCGGCACTGCTGCTGCTATAAACGCTGAAAAGCCTGCAGGCCCCTGGGGAACACAAATCTTTTGCAGGCCCTATAATTTCATTCTCTCCAAGAGCCCTGTAGGGTGAGATGGTAACTCACCTCGGGCAAACAAGGCAGGGGCCAGTCCCCTAGGCGTCGTGCTCAGCCAACCAGTTAAGGGCTCAGAGGCTGACGCCCGGGCAGTGAGCTTCCCTTCCATATCCCGGGTAGAAACAGTTTCTCATTCAATGACTTCAACAGGAAATGGGAAAGCATGACACATAAATTAGGGGGTGATTATTTGTTCTACAAAAAGATTTCTACATAATAAAGTGAGCCTTTGAGAAATTTTTTGGTGTCATTCAGACAACAATGTTGTCTTGTGCTTTGACAATATGGTTCAATTTGCGAAAATTCAGATCTTCATCATTTAAGGAAAACACCTATCATGTGGAACAGAGTGTGAGTAAATACCTGGCTTATTTAAAAATGGAACTCTGGCCTAGGGGCCCCAGCAAAAGGCAATTAATAAATTATTCAATTATGTGTATCTTTATGCTTCCTGTGTTTAAAATAAGAAGCCTTGATTGTGGGTCTTTTATGCCATCCAGATCTTTTGTTGAAATGGTTCCTGAGCTTTGTTCCCTGGGTATAAACTGCAAGCTTTCTAAAACTCAGTGTTTTTATGGAAAATATGACATACTTTGATTTAAGGTGGAATCTCTCATTTAAACAGGCAGTCCTGAGAACACAAAGGTCAAACACTTTTCCCTTATGTATCTAAAGCAAAAAGGGCACATTTTCTAATTTTCCTCTGTACAGATACAGGCAGAACTTATAAAAAAAATGATATGTATACAAAAATATATAAACACACGCAAGCGCACACACATACAGGATCTCCCAGTTATACGGTGACTTGCCATATGGGAAGCATTTTCTTATCTATGTTTTCATGTCTTTCTCACAACTATCTTGTGAAGGAGGGATTACAGGTGAGAGAGCTGAGGCCTTGAAAAGTTAAGGAACTCACCGCTATTACACGGTGACGCTCATACTCAAATCCACATTTTCTGTCGTTCAAGTCCATGCTTTTTCCCCTTTCTGTTCTGACAAGGTGTTTGACTGTGTACACATACACAGGCCAATCTTCATTTCGGAATTAAAATCAATGGTATATTATTTGGCTGAACCACATGAAACTGCCAATGTTTAAGTGCTTCTGACCCACAGAAACGCCAATTTCATTTAGTTGGACCCAACGCGTCTCTGAATTGCAGGTCCCTGAGCTCATTCGGGTAAAGGTGGCCTCTTGACGAAAGGAAATCAACCTCTTTAAATGAGAAAATGAGATCTTTTCACTGTCAAATAAGCCCCTCACACCATTCTAGGGAAAGGCTTCTGCATGTCACGCTCTGGGGACTGCAAAGCTCCCCGCTGGCCGGGGAGAGCCGTGCCGAACCGTGTCCTTCTGGAAAGGCGACGGGCCCTGGGACAGGGCTGCTCATCTCCACCGCCACAGGCATGGGCTACTTGCCAGAAGGAAGCGTGAGCTGGAACAAAACTGCTTTCACACCTCCCCGCTCAACCCCCTGCCCTACCCCTGGGTCCTCGGCTCTCAGCTCTCGGGTGGTCTGCCCTCACCATGGGGCCTCGGGGCCTCAGGGCTGTTTCCCAGGCAGGGGGAAGGGCTGGAGACGGGCATCTTCATGAACTCCTGTTTGTTTCTCCTTCCCCTGTTCTCTGAGTGGTGCCTGCTCACCCCCTTCCGCACGCACGCATCTTGGAGGGGGAAGGAGGGGGGTGGTTAGCATTGCCTTCCCCTACAGGAGGAATTGGGGCAGGGGGAGGGGGGAGTGGAGGAGGCAGAATTCAGAGGAAAAGCTGTGTCTGGGGAAAGCGGTGGCACTGATACAGAGTGACCCATTTAAGAGGGCCATGTGAGGTGGCCCCGCGCTCCAGGTTCTCAGCAGACCAAGCTGTGTGTGTGCGTGCGCACGTGTGTAACATACGTGGGCGAGAGTGGCAATACCCAAGATGAAACGGGAGGATTTGGGAACTCCCAAAACTGTTGTAAGTGAGTACTCACACCTGCCACGTGGTGGAGATAGGGATGGAGGGGGGAGGCAAGGGCAGGAGGACCCCGAAGAGAAGCTATGCCCTTTCTGGACATTGTTCATTCATTCACTCATTCCTCATTCACCAAAATTAGTGGCATTATCTACCAGGGACTCCTCCTTAGGCCTCCAACTTCAGACTGCGTCCAAAACAAGGAAGCAGTCTCCCTTGGCCTCCTCTGAAACTGTCAGATGATTCTACTTTCTACCCTGGTCTCTTCTGCGAGGGTCAGGGAATTAATGCTTATACCAACTGGTTATTTTCACTTCGGGACGATTAATCTCACATATCATCCCATTTCACAGATGTAGAAACTGAGGCACAAAGCAGTTAAGTCATTTTCCCAAGGTCACCCTTTGGGAAGTGAGTGGCTGGGATTCAGATCTAGGCTTTCTGGCTCCATAGTTCACACTCCTAACCATTAAACTATATGGCCTTTCAGGAAGAGGCAAAGCAGAGCGTGAGAACTGGGATGGCGGTGCTCCGCCACCGGGCCAGGCTGACGTGGAACGACACTAGCATGGTTTTCAGGAGATGTGGTTTCAAGTCCTGATTTTGCCACAAAGCTGACTGTGGCTTTAGACAAATCACTTAACGTCTCAGAACCTTCTTCTTAACTTGAGAATTTTGGTGCTATGACCTCTAAGGGCCCTGTATTGTTAACAGTCTATGACAAATAATGAATTACAATTAGGATGTGTGCTAGTGGTCAAGAATTTTAACACTTTCTAAAGTGGGAAAGAGGTGAGACAGGGAGACGGGCCAGTTCTCGGCAAAGCCATGGACGGAGAAAATATGAATCATATACGGGGGGGCCTCATTTGCAATGGGCCTGCAGAGGGTGAGGAGCGTCTGTGAACTGTGCTACCAGCTCGGTCTGCCCGGCGCTTGCTGGGCCTGGGCTGGAGCATGGGTGGGGATCCCAAACCCTGCTCCAACCAGTTAACACCTGGGCCTAGGGACAGGTGGGGGGAGGCCCCGGAAGGCATGCTGGGGCCTGGGGTGCTCACCATCACGATGTTGGCCAGGTGGGCAGAGACGAGTGCATACACCCCTCCAGAGGAGCCCACGACCGGCGCAGTCATGTCAGCCACAGACACCGCCAAGGATCCTGGGGCAGAGAGAGAGCGAGAATTCAAGAATGCGGGAGGCGGCTCCCCAGTCCCGCCTCAGACCTTCAGATGCTGCAGCCTTTCGGGGAAGACCCCAGAGCGAAGGGCTCCTTCTCTTCCCCCCTTGATCCCATGTCGCCTTGGAGCTCCCTAAAGATTACTGTATGGCTGAAAGAACCATTTGATTCCAACTTCTCCTTTTACCGTTGAGAAACAAAGACTCAATAAGAGACAGAAAGTGAACATCTGTCTCTCAATCCAAACTCTGCCTTCCAATGTGCCACCTCAGGGTTCTGGAGCAATAACAAAAATTACAGGAGTAGTTACTACAGAATCAGGTCCCACTTACGGGGCACCGTGTGTCAGACACCGGCCAAGCATTTTACATCTTTCTGCCCTTGAACTCTTAGACAGCCCTTTGAGGATGGTGCTAATAGCCTCGTGGCAGAGGCGAAGAGACTGAGCCCAGAGTCACCTGGTGGGAAGAACCAGAACCTGCACTGGAGTCCAGGTCTGCTTGTCGCAAAGCCTGTGCTCTTAGCCTTGATAGCAGCCAGTCCTCCACCTGGGACCGAAGTCAACCTCCACCCTCTACCTCACTCTCTCTGCTCAACAGCATCTAGAAACCCGCTTAGATCACCTCCAACCTTCCTCCAGCCATGAGATCACAAAAGGAAACAGGGTTTCCAGAGCAGATGGGGTTTCTCTGGAGGGAAAAAAAAAATGCCCTTGAAAAGTCCCCAGGAAGCGAGAAAAGAGATGGTGTCATACCCTCTGGGGAAAAGAAGGGTATAGACTCTTGGTCCCGGGGATGACAAACTTTTGTCCTAGGAGGAAAGCCGGGCAGAGAAGAGATGGGAAATGTATTGTTCTGGTCTCATTTGAGTGTGATCAATGCTTTGGCTTCCAGGGAAGGACATGGGAGGCTAAAAATAACTGGGAGGTAGAGCCCAGGGCTGGGAGGATGAGAGGTAGCTGGCCTGGGTAAATGTGCAGAAATCACCCCTGGAAAATGCCCGCAGGCCCATGAGCCAATTAGCTGCTGCCAGGGTGGAGAGAGGGGGGACAGGCAGAAGGCCAAATTCTGCAGGTTCCATAGGGGTGGAGGGTCCACTACGTAGGAGGTGGCTGAGCCAAGCCCAGGAACCAGAGCATCTGACACCCTGGGCACGGAGAGCCCCTGTAACATCATCTGCCTTCTCCCCACATACCCGCCACCCACCCCACCTCCCGCAAGGTTCCTCGGTTCACTGAGGTCCTTCAAAGAAGAGATCCCCACAACAGATTCTGCGTCTCAAGGGGGATGCAATTTCCCAGGAAAAAACAAACTATCAACTGAGAACTCCCATGTCCTTCTGCCCTCCCAGGGCAACTATAAATCTTTCCTCTCCCTTTCATGCCTTCCCTCAGGCTTTAATTAGGTATTGATCTATTGTCAGATAACTTTTTTTTTTTTACTGCCTAGCCACGGGGTCAACCTTATAGAAGTGGGGGGGGGGGGAATCCCAATGTGGCAAACAGACAGGCAGTGGGATCTACATGACAAAGAATTCCCACGCTCTCCTGGGGTGCAGGCTGAGAAGGCTGCATTGCAGGGCGCAGAGGGCTGGCTGTCCAAGCAGCCTGCGCCTCATTAATTACAGTTGGGACAGAGAAAGCCTCCCTGGGCTGGCCACTTTGCTCAGCACAAGTCCCTACAAACAGGCCCGGATTCTGTTCCCTGGGCCTCCCCAGTGTGGTCCACCAGGAGCACAGGCAACCTTGGAGCCCCCAGGGTCCAGCCTCCACACACTGACCTTTCCCTCACCCTGCCCATGGATCAGAATCCTGGCCCCAGGGCCAGAGGTCAACCTGGGATTGTGGAAGAAGCATGGAATGGGGGCGTGGCTGGCTAGTTGTGGGACCGTGGGCACAGCCCCTGAATTCTTTGGGCTTCAGTTTTCACATCTGTGAAATGAGAAGCTCTAAGGCTTTCCAACTTTTGAGCAGTGAAACCCTTTTTTCAAAGGAAACCTTACCCACATCCTACCCCATGGAGAGCAGCTCTGGCTGAATGGGGGTGGGGCCTGGGGAGCAAAGTTTGCCACCCACTGGAGGGGACATCAAAGGTCCCTTTCAGATGAGAAATTCAATAATTCGAGTTTTGGCCTCAGATCTTGGTGTGAGGCTCAGATCCTGGTTCTAGCATGTTGAAGGTAACAATCTGGACCCACCTACCCTCCCTTTGTGGTACAGACTTCCCCCAAGTGACTGCAGATTAGCTCTGGACCAGAGGAACTGGGAGAGATCAATTTCAAACGTGGGCATGTATGCATATCAATATAGTAACAAAGCCATCCCAGGGCAGGAAGCCTCAGCAGGCAGGATTCCACCTCACGGATAAACAGTTCAATAAGGCCAGTATTAATTCCACAGAGGTCATTAATGCCACGGGAGCACAGGACTGGGAGAGAGCGGCAAGCTGGAGAGACACACCACACCTCTGCACAGCATCAGACCAAAGTCTAGTCAGGGCTATGAATTCCACCCCCAAATCCTGGGTGCACGCCAGAACACAGATAAATTGGTGACTTTGCCATAATGCACAGCTGGGATAATTTTAGCCTGGAAAATGTAAAGCAGGTGCTCTCCCATATCTCCCTTGGCCATTAAAAAAAAAATCCAAATAAAAATTGGCAGAACATCTCCCTTTAAGCAATGTGACTTTATTTGTTTATATACTCTTTTATTTATTCCACAAATATTTGTTGCTTAACATGGGCCAAACCCTGCATTAGGCGCTGGGGTTGCACACGTGACTTATAATCTATATAATCTATAATAAAAGCTTGGCAGAGCATTTGAGATACTGGTTTTTAAAATATTTAAATGGTTAGCCATTTAATTGTTAACCAGAAGTGAAATACACATGGGCCTCCAACACTGGTCAGAAGCACAGGGCAGAGGAAGAATTTCCACCCTGGGTCTGGAAACTGAACGAGTCATTTCACGGTTCTGAAGTGCCAGTAACATGGGGGTGACAGTGCCCGCCTCTCTGGAAGGTTGTGATGGAGAGAGCAGAGAGCACGTGTGAACCCTTTATCGCATGCCTGGGGTCCTGGCTGTGTTCGGCAGAAGCTAGCTCTCACTGTTACAAAACGTGACGGCCTTGGATTTGGAATATTTTCATTTCGCAGGAGTTAAAGAGCAGGGCCCGATGTCTATTAAGACCTCCCTTGGTTTCTGACAATTAAATTATCTGCACAAAGGAGAAACCTGCCTTTTGGTTCTCGTGACATGGTAGTGGTTTCGAGCACAGCATGTGGGATTAGACAACCTGGATTTGAGCTCAGCTCTTACCTTCCGACCATGTCTTCTTGGGCAAGTCACTTAGGCTCTCTGAGCCTCGGTTTCTGTATCTGTAACAGGTGAAGGGTAATAGTACCTGCCTCGTGGAGTTTTTGTGAGCATTACATAAAATATGGCCTGCACAGGGCAGGCACTTGATTACTGGCTGTCCAGTCATCTAGTGAAAGGGTCCCCTTTTTGAGCAGAGAGGGAGGGAGGGGTGCAGACAGATCAGTCACTTCAATCTTGGAGATGAGTAGCATGACATGTTGTGATGAGAGTTCCCTTGAGTCGGAGCCATGACATACAGATAGCACACATCGTTGCTTTGTGACAACCCACACCCTTGTATTTAGTCTGTGTGTGCACCGTCCCGCTCTGCACTGGCGTCGCTGGGAAGATACCTGCACTGTCTCCCTGCTGTGTGTTGTCTGGTGTTGGTGGGGCCTGAGTCATTCGGAATCTTATTTCTGTCTTCTGGGTTATTGGCACTCCCATCTAATTGACTACTAACTGCAAATGTTTTGAGTGTCTTTCCTGTTCCTCCCCATTAACCATCTGGGGCTCTGAGTACTAGGTATGGGAAATGTGGCTATAAATCCCCAGATGTCAAGACTCGGGGCTGTGTGGGTGGCTGAGTAAGTCTAGCACACAGAGATGCTCGTTAGACTTTTGTTCAAGATGTGGAAGGTGCTGGATTCTGGGACAAGCTGGTGTGGGTGCTGTCCAAGGTGGCCACATTTTAAACCTCAACACACAGAGGAACGAAGGAGCCGCACAGGATCAATATCCAGGCTGAGGGTTCACAAACTAGCAGACCAGCCCTGCCCCGTGGGGGTGAGACCCTTCCCCTTTCCATTCCTGAGGCCACTTCAGTTATTCCCAGGGTCCCTGCCTGCCTGTTGTTTACAAGGCTGATGGGGCCCCACTCTCCTGATGACAAGTTTAATGCTGCTCAGAAAGGATTAAGATCTTACTTAAACATACACACAAAGCTCCCTTGGGCACAGCTGTCAAGGTGAAGAGCTGAGGCGGCAAACCTTGTTATAAAAAAATCCAGCAATAAAGTTGGAAACATCATGAGAGAGATTTCTCTGTTCAGAAGCCTGGCTGGTGCAGACTTTCCCTACACAAATCTGCTCTGCTCTCCCCAGCTCACCCCAGCCCGCCTCACCTCTCACTGGGGAGGGGGCAGTCTGGCTGCCCCTGTGCTTAAGGCCACGATCACCTGCCACGTGAGCTGAGTCAGGGGGGCCCCAGAGTCCCCCAGCTGGCATGAATGTTTGCTACCTTTTAAGCCAGACTCTCTCCCATCAGCAGTGAAGTCAATCAAGGGGCCAGTGGCCAGCTGGGCAGAGGCAAAGTCTCCCTTTGGGTACCGGTACTGGCCTGGCCAGGGAGGTACCTGGATTCACCCAAACCTTGAATGTCCTCACAGGGATCTCACTGTGCCCTAGCACAGTTTATGTAACACTGTTACTCCATTTGTCACCTCACTCCACCATCCTAACGCCCTGCAGGCAGATCTTATTAGTTCCCTCTTAACGCTTAACGGGGCCAAGAGGGGTTACGGAATCTCCCCAAGCTCACACAGCTACGACATGGTGGTACAAAAACTGAAAGTCTGGTCAGTCTGCCTGTTCAAAATCCTGCACTCTACTCTCCTTTGCCATCACATGCCTCCCTCTCTGGGTGGCAGTCCCCTTTCTAGCCTCCCCAGGGAGGTGGGGAGATTTGCCTGGAGCTTTGGTGATGAGGGTTCTGGGTCCCCTGAAATCGTGGGCTTGCCTGACCTCATGGGAATTCCCAGCTGCCCAGGGGGAGGTTTCTCCTAATGACATAGGGCCCATCTGCCTACCTGCCACAACACCGGCCACGTAGACAAGCCCAATGCGGGTTGCTCCATGCACCATCTCCAAGGGCACCCCCACCAGGAGCTGCAGCACCACGTTGAGTCCCAGGTGTTCTATCCTGTACAGAGAGAACACACTCCATTCATTCATCTACTCATCCATTCATTTATTCAACAAACACTATGCCAAGATGCTGGGGATCCAGCAGTGAACGAGACCCTATACCTGCCTTTGAGGAGCTCATGGTCTGGGATGGGGGGTGGGCAGGAACTACAAAAGAGACAGATCATCTTGGAAAGAGCGTTCCTTCCATACCATTCCCACCATCTGAGACAAGAACACGTGCAGGGCCTGGGCGGTAACTGGCAGTGTCTGCACTTGCCGCAGTGAAAGATGCTACCTGTGGTCAGATCCAGCGACTCCACTGGCTGACACATGAAAAGCCAAGGCTCAGAGAGGGCCACTGACTAGCTCAGAGTCACACAGCTGGTTAGTGGCCAGGCTAGTAGCACAGCCCAGGTCTCTGATGTACAGGCCCTGCTCCATTCACCAGGTCACGAGGGCATGCTGACTTGCTACTGTATCTGTAAGAACTACTGATATTTAAAGAAAGATGTTTCCAAAACAAGTGCAAACATTAAAGATAACTCTTAGAGCTTAATCATTCAGTTATCACTTAAAATCTCACAGGGGAGGGTTCTCCTTCCTTGTATGGAAGGGACCCTTTCTACCTGAAACTCTGAGGGTCGGGTTCCTTGCCCTGAGAATGCCTTCCTTTTTACGCTATCATGTGACCAAATCTTATTGCTAAATGGTGTCTAGCTGAGTACATGTGTTACTAGAAAATATGGTAACATTACTATTATTACACTGATGTGTGCTTTCAAATTTACAAAGCTCTTTAATATCCATTATCTCATATAAACCGAGCCTACAGCAGCTGGATGGCTCCCTGGGGATGCTCAAGTTATAGGGCAACAGAGCATGTAACAAGAGGTCTGGATGTGGCCTGGTCTGCTGCATGCAGGGCACGTGGGCACCCGCTGACCCAGGAGGGCGGCTGGGAGGTAGCGCATGTCTCAGGTTGGGCCCTGTCCCGAATTCCCACCATGCCTGGAATCTTCTAGCTTCCCAGCCCCCTACTGTGCCAGCCAAAAGATTCTAGATTAGAAATGTCAGAAAAAATTATTGAAAAGGAGCTGGGGGTAGTGTCAGACTCATAGACAGAGAGACCTCGGAGGTTTTCTGGCCCTGTCTCCTTGGTTTACAGCCTAGAACTTGAGACCAAGAGAGGCCAGGTGAGAGGGACCTAGAGCTCCTGCTTCCCAATCCAACTTCTTTCTTCTCTACCACAGTGACTTCTGAATTCACCGGCCCAGAGTGTGTCCCTGAGTAATAGGTCACTCTGCTGGGCTTTCCCTAGATGCTGGCCAGCTGTCCCTATCTCTTGGTTACTGCAGCACCAGTCAAGAGCCCCTCCCTCCAAGTCAGAGGCTGGGAGAATCCTCCCAGGGCTCTCTGGCAGGAACAGCTTCAGCAGAGAAAATGGCCAGAGAAAGGCCTGAGACACCCCCCCCCCCCCCCGCCCATGGCCTCAGCTGAGAGCATCTGTACTCTGGCCACTCTGGCCTTTCAGCTCTCAAAGGCAGGGAATGGACTGGGAGGCCTTGGAGACACTGTCCATTCTCCTTCCTTGCCCCAAGGGATCGGGGAAGGCCAAAGGGCAGTCCTGCAAATAAGGCAGGCAGACCCAACTCATGTGCAGCCACAGGCTTGGGCAGCCTGGCCAGGGAAGTCCCCGGTTCCTGTTGTCTCTAGATCTTGACTCGGGAGAAGACTGACACGTGACATGCCTCCCTCACTCTGCTCCTTAACCCTGGGAGATCAAAGCCTGGGACACAGCAGGCAAGGCAAACAGCCTGTGCCAACAGTTCCCTCTGGCTCAGGGTGGAGGCATCACTGGCAACCATCAGAATGTCTCCTCACCCCAACTCCTCCCCAGCAGCTGCAGCCCATTAGGAGTTGTCCTTTGTGCTGCTTTAGAGGCTCAGCAGGAAGAGAGGCTCACAGTGGGGCTCCCTCTCGGCCACTGTAGGTCTTTCTCCTGAGGAACGAGAATGATGGAGTCTCGGGGGCCAGAGAGATACTCTTCCCATTTCCAACCCCAGGGACAGGCACTCCCCAGAGCTTCCCTAGGCTAACAGTGAGCTCCTTCGCCTCTCTCCCTGGAAAGGCTATAAAAGACAGCATAGAGGTCTGGTGTCCATGGACTCTGCTTTTCCAACTCAGCACTTCTACTATATAAAAATGGTCCCCAGCCAAGACAGTGCTCCTCAAGGGACTGGACCTGGGTAGTCGGTCACCTGCCTTATCACGGGGTAAGAGGGACCAGTGAGAACTGACTGCACTCCAGCCCTAACAAGGCCACAGGGCTCTGTAAGCAGAACTGTAAGTATTGCCAAAATTCCTCAAGAAGACTCTCACCACGTATGGAGAGCACTTTGGGAGGAAGGCAGTTTCAATAAATCTGTGCTGCATTTCACTGATGGGGGCACTCACACACGTACAGCTTATGGACAATGACACTTGGTAGCTGATCACATTTCCCTTTATGCTTTGGCCACTAGGAAGCTCAGGTGGTAACCCACCTCTAGCAAGTGCATAGACTCACATGCTATGGAGGTTTGTGCTGATTTCACTGTGGGGTCTGAGCATTTTCCTCCATTTTCCCTTTCCCATACACTCTCAATAACTCATGTATTTTGGTATTAGATGAGTTTCAAGAAGCCACCTCCAATCCTGTGTCCCGAAGATAAACTAAAAAATGTATTTCCGCCTGGCCGGTGTGGCTCAGTGGTTGAGCATCGACCTAGGATCCAGGAGATCACAGTTCGATTCCCGGTCAGGGCACATGCCTGGGTTTCGGGCTCGATCCCCAGTTGGGGCGTGCAGGAGGCAGCCGGTTAATGACTCTCTCGTCATTGATGTTTCTCTCTCTCTCTCCCTTTCCCTTCCCTCTGAAATGAATAAAAATATTTTTAAAAATATATCTACTTCCATCCAGGCTATGCGGGCCACTTATTTTTCCATAGGGACTCCTGATAGAGTGCAAGGCGGCGGGTACTCACCCCGCATGCATGAAGATGTACGTCAAGTAGCGCCAAGCCTGCGCTCGCAGCTGGGGGTGGTAAACCAGGGAGTTCTGCAGGTACCGAGGATGCGTCACCTGCAGCACAAACTGATCCAGTGACACTCCATTGTAGAGGAAAAAGGCAACCTGGACGAAAGCACAGGATGGAGAGGGCCTGTTACTAAGTACAAAGCTGCCTAGGAACCCCTCTGGCACTAACATCCGGAAGGAACCCTTACTGGAAGTTGTCATCTTTCCTTCTCAGAGAATGAGGGACACCCCACCCCTACGGCCAGCACTCAGCTGAGCCTTCAACCAGCTCTTACACCACTTCTGTTGGATTATTTTGTGTTAGATGTTCACGACATGGTCACATGATCTCTGCCCACGCTTACTTGGTGCTAAGCAGGAAGGGTTTGGAGGATTGTAAACTTTAATTCCAATAACAATTCACATACCCATTTGGGGGATAAGGCAATTCTACATGAGTCGACTTTTAAAAAATTATGGTAAAATACATACACTATGCGATTTACCATCTAAGTCAGTTTTAAGCATGCAACTCAGTGGGCATGAAGTACATTTAAATTGTTAGGCAACCATCACCACCACCCACCCACAGAAGTTGGTTTTCATCTTGCAAAATTGAAACTAGTAACCCATTAAACGTCAGCTTCCCATTCTCTTTCCCCCAGTCTCTGGCAACCACCATCCCACTTTCTGTCTCTGAATTTGGCTACTCTAGGTACCTCGATTGGCTTATATAACTTAGCATAATGTCACCAAGGTTCAGCCCTGTGGTCGATTAGGCCAAATTGACCTTCCTTTTCTAAGGATGAGTGACATTCCATTGTATCTATAAACCACATTCTGCTTCTCTCTCACCTGCTGATGAACACCTGGGTTGCTTCCACATTTTAACGCCTGTGAATAGTGCGTTACAAACATGGGTGTACAAGTATCTCCCTGAGTCCCTGCTTTCAATGATTTTGGGTGTATACACAGAAGTGAAGTTGCTGGGCCATGTGGCAATCCGATGTGTGATTTTCTGAGAAACCACCGTACTATTTCCCATAGCGGCTGCACCATTTTATACTCCAACAGTGAGTGCACAGGGTCCCGATTTTTCTGCATCCTTACCAGCACCCCACGAAAGTAAACTTTGCAAATGACTGAAACATAGTTATTTAAGCCCTAAAAAAGTACTTTTTTTTCTGGAACTCTTTCTAAAATGTGTCATTCATGTCCCTGTGTTCCTCATCAGGGTATGTGCACAATCTTTTAAGGATGTGCCCTGGCCAGGAATCGAACCAGCAACCTTTGGTGTACCAGCCGACGCCCAACTGAGCCACACCAGCCCGGGCTCAGGTCTGCTTCTAAATTTTGTTTTGTTCTTTCCCAGATGCCAGGTTGTCAGCAGGTTGCTGACCAGGTATTTCAGCCAGTAGTGGGTCCCTTCTATTTTCTCTCTGTTGTGGAATCAGAAAACCTGGTTTCTAGAACTGTATGTAAAACAAAAACCTTGGGCTTTTGTACAGGGACTTTGAAACAGTTATTTCAACATTTTCTTCTAGATTGGTAGTTTGAGTTACAAATTTGGAACCAATCTAGACACAAAATCTGACTTCTCTGGATAACTTCGAACACATTAATTGAATGTTTTTGTTCCCGGTTTCCCTATCTGGAAATGGGGATGTGAATGCCTACACAACCAGGGTGGTCAAGAGGCTTGAAAGAGATAAAATACACGAAGACCTGCTGGGTGCCTGGCCTGCAATCCATGAAGGCAGTTGCAATTAGTGTTAAGTTAGGACTTCCTGGGCTGAGCCTGGAATGGCTCAGGCCCCCCAGCAGCTGGACTCTCCTGGGCTCTCTGGGGAGCTGTTCTGTCCACCTAACAGGATGCGGGTGGCCTGGCAACAAATACAGCTTCCAAGGCAGCTCGTTATTATTGGTCCTCAAATAGAAGTTAATAAATAGACCAACACAGTAAGCATTTGGAGGAGTCCAAGAATATCTCAGAAAAATCGCAACTTCAACGTGTACTTGGATGAAGCCTTAACAACAGAGGCGCCTTGGCCTGCAGACCAGCTATTCTCATTTAGGAAAAAAGAAGAATGCCATGAAGGTTAACGATCCTGCCGTTTGATTAGGAACTTTATAAGAACATACGCAGGGGTGGTAATGAGGCCCGTGGCTCTGGAAGAGAAACAGCAGAGGTTATAAAACACCGAAGGGAAGCCGAGTATCCATTCCAGAGCTGGGGTTTGGGGGCCCATGGGTTCTGAGGTTGAACAGCCAACAAAATTCAGAATTCCTCACACATGGGCACTGGCCGGTGTGGCTCAGTTGGTTGAGCGCCATCCCATGCACCAAAAGGTCACCGGTTTGATTCAGGGTCAGGGCACATACCCAGGTTTCAGGTTTGATCCCTGGTAGGGGGCACGTGGGAGGCACCCAATTGATGTCTCTCTCTCCCCCCCCTTCTTCTCTCTCTGAAATCAATAAAATCCACCCTAGCCAGTTTGGCTCAGTGGTTAGAGCGTCGGACTGCAGACTGAAGGGTCTTGGGTTTGACTCTGGCCAAGGGCACGTACCTCAGCTGCAGGCTCGATCCCTGGCCCCCAGTAAGCGCGCGAGTGAGGGAGACAACCAATCAATGTCTCTCTCTCTCATCGATGTTTCTCTCTCTCTGCCTTCCACTCTCTGAAAAAGCAATAGAAAAAATATCCTCAGATGTGGATTCAAAAAATAAAAATAATTAAGTCAATAAAAACCTATAAAAAAAAGTAAGGGGTGCCTTTGGATTCTGTTGCATACAAAAGGAGGGAGACTTTCAGAATAACAATAGGTCTGAATGATTCCCTAAGGGGAGAGTGTTCTTTCAAAGTCTCTGAAGCCCACATTCACCTGTTCATAAACACTCCCTCCCGCACGTATTTGCGCGAGGCCTTTGTGTTCCACTCTCTGGCTCAGGAGGCAGGCCTGCCTGTTCCTGTTGGAGGCCCGGGGGGCAAATGACATTACTTGGAAAGGAACTAAAATAAATTGGTTGTAATGAGTTAATCCGAGGAACTCCCCCAAATCAGTGAACTTATTACATTGTTTTTGTTACTGTTGTTTCGGTGGGGTGGTCATATGGGGATTCTGCTGCAGGGAATATTGCTTGAAGTAATAATTTTGGGGATATCTTTAGGGTCCAGGAAACATGACAACACTGCAGGCCCCGTAACAGGGCCTGACTTGCAATGACAACTGCTACTGGCTCCTCAACCATGGCCTTTTGGTGGAGAAGACGCTCTTCCCCTCACAATCTCAGACACCCTCTTGGCCCCCGGCTGTGCCGAGGCCGAGCGGCCCCTTCCCCACCCCGGTCCTTGCCTCCAGCAGCGTGACCGTGATCATGAACCAGGGCGGGGGGCAGCAGGTGTAGCTGTCGTAGTACCACTTCCGGTCAATCTCGCGGGGCAGGGTCTCGTAGGCCACGTGGCGGATCAACCGCTGCGACAGGTTCAGCCCTTTCTCCTCCAGCAGGGCCTTGCTGCAGAGCCTGCGGTTCCCCTGCAGGATGGCCTGGCGGAAGCTGTTGGACCGCTTGTTGCTCATCTGCACAGGAAACAGGATGGGGGGACAGGGTCAGAACCAGGTTTCAGGGGAGCCCTGATCCATTTCCCAGGCAGCGAAATCCTGAGACTAACCAGGCTAATCCCACCTTTCTATAATAGGTCACGAGAAGCAATATTCACTTCTGTGTCAGGGGTTGTTCTAAGCACTTCACATGTTGGTTCATTTGATACAACTAGTCTACCTGTTACTCCCAATCTACTAGATGTGGCAACCAAAACACAGAGAGCTTTAAGAACCCATCAAGTTCAAACCCAGTAGGGCTCCTGAGCCAGTATTCATATAGTCACTATATCTTCTTCCCATCCACCCATCTCTCATCCATACATCACAATTGCCTGAGCAACTACTAAGTGTCAGGCACAGTGCCAGACACAGGGGATACAGTGGTGCTCAAGACAGGTAAGTAACCAGCAATCGTGGTTCAGAGTCAAGACTGCTGTAGGAACACACAGGACGGAGCCCAACCTGGTCTGGGGGTGGTCAGGGAGCGCTTCCTGGAGGAGGTGATATCTGAGTGAGAACTGAAGGATGAGTAGGACTTAGCATTCTCATAAACACTAGTTTGGGAAGAGGTGGGCAGGCCCTGCTGACTTCCCCAGAATCAGAACCCAAAGCTGTGTGTGTGGAAGGTCCCCACTCCTGAGTGCCTTCAAGGGACCTGTAATGCTTGGGGAGCCCAGGGACTGGCTGTAGAGCCCAGCCTAAGGACTGGCCCTACCCTTGGCAGCCTGAGGGTGACACAGTAGCGCCCTGGCTGCCTCATCCAGCAGTCAGCCTGGCTCCCGGAGATCAGAGACAGCCTTGCTGACTTCCATCTTCCTCCACCTGCCCTCCACAACCACATTCCAGACCTTGACTATGGGGAGATGTCCTAGAGGCATAGTCTTCCCAACCTCAGATCACACCGCACTGTCTGGGTGGCTGTCCATGGTAGCTGGGGTGGGGACTATCAACATATTCCTGGGACTGTGGGCCCAGCAGTGGACATAAAGCTAAACCTGGAGGCAGGAGTTCAGAGAGGGCTGGCCAGGTGAACCAGCACAGGGCACAGGGGTTTGAAGCCCTGTGAGGGGGAAGGTAGCTGGGGAGGATCTGCATTGAGACCAGGCTGGTGGAATGAGCCTCCCTCTGCAGTGTCCTTTCCCTCTCCTGGATTCTGCTGTCTCTCACCTTTAAAATCTGGCTTAAAGCCTCAGCAGATCAACCCCTTCCAAAGATTCTCTATTTTGCCTGGTTGGCGTGGCTCAGTGGTTGAGCATCAGCCTATGATCCAGGAGATCGAGGTTCGATTCCCGGTCAGGGCACATGCCGGGGTTTCGGGCTCGATCCCCAGTGGGAGGCGTGCAGGAGGCAGCCGATCAATGACTCTCTCATCATTGATGCTTCTATCTCTCTCTCCCTCTCCCTTCCTCTCTCTGAAGTCAATAAATAAAATATTTTTTTTAAAAAAAATTCCCTATTTTCCTCCCCTCCATGCCTACAAAGCTTGCGCCGTCTGGCTCTCCTTAGGAAGAATTCAGTTCTGCAAATGCAGGCAGGGCTGGGAGCTCCATGTATGCTCTAAGCCCAAGACAGGATCCCACCGTGAAGTATCTTGTAGCCACACTTACCATCCTCTCTTCCAGTCTCCGTGTGCATATGCACACGGGTGTGCACTGCACACGCACTCACAAACACACTCTTGGCCACACCCTGCAGACCCGTGGTGGGCACGGGCTCAGCATGGGTACAGGAGCAGCACAGTGAGCACACACACTCACCACTCACCTGCACCCTTGGTGTGCCTAGAACTGTGTTGGGCGCAGTAGTAACCATGGTCTTGGGCTTCATGGAGCTTATAAGGAGAGACAAATGTGTAAACAGCAGCAAAATAGGGTGTCATCTTAGTTATTTGGTGCATAGGATTATCCCCACGTCATAAAGTTGGGGACCAGAGCTTAGAGAGGGTAATTTCTCAAGGACCCAACATTAGTAAATCAGAGTCAGGATTCAAATCCCGATCTGCTTGCCTCTGGAATCCACATAGTTGGCACTTTTGTGCCAAGTAGATAGGGATCCTCTTCTTCCAGGGCAAGGCACCCCTTCCAGGCCTTGGTGAGCAAAGCCCATGCCAGGTTTCAGTCCCCATTCATCCCTCCGCCAGGCATCCTTGTACAGTCACAATGTGCACACCCACACGCGACAACCCTGGCCACGCAGCTGTAAGAGCAGCCTGGTGCCCTGGCCAGGAGGTCAGTTGCTTGGAGTGTTATCCTGATACACCAAGGTTCTGGGTTCGATCCCTGATCAGGGCACATATGACAATCAACCAAGGAATGCACAAGGGAGTGGAAAAACAGGTCAATGTCTCTCTCTCTCTCTCTCTCTCTCTCTCTCTCTCTCAAATCAATCAATCAATAATGAGAGGCCTGGCAAAGCACTGTGGGGGTTCTGAATAAGGCTGGTTCATCCTGCCTGCGTTGGGGTGAGGAAAGATGCAGAGTTTACCTGCTGGAAGAACATTATAGACAACAGTCTTTCAAATACTTCACCTTGTTTAATCCTTGCAACAACCCCAAAGGAGGTATCCTTTGGCTTCTTTTAACAAAAGGGAGAACCCAGGCTCGGAGGATATTCCCAGTGAGTGGCAAAGGCAGAGCCAGGAGAGAGACTCAGGTCTGCCGGGCTCCAGGCCCTGAGCTCTCGGCCCTTCCCAGGGTTTCCCCGCTGGTGACCCCTTCTTAGTCCTGGTCTCCTGGGCAGCCCAGCTCACATGGATCCAGGCTCCAGCTCAGAACTTACAGAAATCCTGACAGTGACAAGTCACTTGCTGTCGTGAGTTCACAGACAGGACCCCTGGACCCCTTGCATCTGAAGGGCCCAGCCACGCGCTCACGCTGCCCTGGGACTGAGCAGGGCACGCAGCAAACGTGCTTGCGCCGGGGCTGTGGTGAGCCTGTGCAGGCTCAAACCCGTGGCCTGGTCTTTGTGGCACGGCTGGGCTCTAAGTCACAGGGCTCACCTCTGCTGCCTGCCCCATGAATCCCGACTGCCCTCCCCCAGTACTCCACTCTGACCCCTTCCCTTTAGAAGGTCTGCTCCCTGGGTCTGCTCTGAACAGCAGTAGAATCCTGAAGCCCCACCACTCACGTTAATCTCTGGGCAAAGGCAGCCAAGAGGCAATTACAACAAGTCCAAAACCTGGGCATCCACCTAAGGGAGCTCACCTGGCACATGACAGGTGCGAGTGGTACTGGCTCCCCCATCACTGGTACCAGTGAACTTCACACCAGTCACTGCACTCTCGCCCCCTCCATGGGTGACAGAGGAGAGGTGACTGTCTCCATTTCAATAGGAAAACCAAGATCAGACTCCAGCCGTATTTATCCTTCCGTTCTGTGCGTTCATGTAGCTTCTACCGATAGCCCAGCCATCCACAGCAGGTAAAATGCTTCCTGCTCAACCCCACTGAAGCCCATTCCAGTCTCATCCCAGTAATAACACAGCAGTAACCCCCAGTGAGGAGGAAGTCCCTACTCTAAGACCAGAGCAGAGGGCGGGATTCATGGGCTTCGGGTCTCTAGTCCCTGCAACAACCCAGGATGTCTGCCTGGAGGTCTGATGACTCACGCGCCCCATTGCTCCTAGAGAGGTCTGGCCTGATCCTCCCAACATCTACTCCCCAGTTCCTCTCTTGCCAATGATAAGCTCCCACCTCCCACTCCCAGCCTACGGTTTTGGTGGAACTGACCCCCCACTTCCAGCCCCACAGGTAGGCACTGATTGGTTTGAGTCCATCAACACATCCCAACTGACCCAATCTGGGCCAATGGAAGGGGGGAAATCCCTTGTGTGGGAGCTACCAGAAGAATCCCTCTCTTCTCCTGCATGGTAAGGAATGAGGGTGTGAGGACTGGAACTGCTGCAGCCACTTTGCTGCCACAATGGGAGGGTCTGGAATTGCCAGGGACTTCTCAGAATGTGGGCTGGCAATGCAGAAGGCAGAACTGAGAGACAGAAACTGGGTCCTTGGTGATACCTGCTGAAGCCTGGACTTTTTCAATGCTGTGGGTCAAGAGATCCCTTTAAGGGTCCTCTAAACCACAACCCCCAGACAGGCCCCTCCCAGCGGCAAGGGCCCCAGAGCACTCACCAGGTTAACAAAATCCTGGTAGCAGATCTGCCCATCCGCGTGGCTGTCGGCCAGAGCCAGGAGCACCTCCCTTTTGTGCGGGTCCAGCTTGGAGCTGTGGCTCTCCAGGAGGCTGCGGAACTTGCCTGTGCTGATGTAGCCCGTGTTCCCAGGGTCACACTGGGGGAGAAGCACAGACAAGCAGGGGGGTCAACGGGGCTCTGTCGCCCTCTCAGCACTGCCACAGGTGCCCCATCTCTATCACCACTCACCGGCTCCTGTCCCCAGCCCTCTGCCAACAGAGGCCCAGGTGGTGTCTGGGATGTTTCCAAGGCCCCCACGGGAAACATCCAAAACAAAGCTTAGACAATTAAAATCCCTGGCTGGTGTTGCTCAATGGTTAGAGCGTCAGCCTGTACAACGAAGGGGCTCGGGTTCAATTCCGGGTCAAGGGCACCTACCTGGGTCGCAGGTTCGATCTCTGGACCAGCTGGGGCATGAGCTGGAGGCAACCAATCGATGTGTCTCTCTCACATCAATGTTTCTCTCTCCCCCTCCCCCCTCCCTCACTTGTACTCTAAAAAAAAAAAAAAAATTATGGAAAAAGTATCCTCAGGTGAAGATTAACAACAACAAAAATCTTAGAAGGCCCTAGGGACCTTTGAGATCCCCTCATCCAACCATCTGGTGCGTGGATAAGGAATCTGAGGCTCAGGGAGGTTAAACTCCCTCCTCTCCACCCTTACTCCTGACTCCAGACAAGAGGAAAGCAGGAATGAAAAGGAAGATGACGGACTTCTGGGGCCTGGGCCAGAGGGACTCCGGTGGGAATGCTCGAGCCTGGGGAGCAGGGAGCACAGCCTGCCAATCCTGCCTCTGGCTGCTGGCCCCCTCCATGCCCACACCCCACACGCAGGGCAGGGCAGGGCTCCCCAAAGGCACTGTGCTCTGTGTTTTGTTTGCTGGCATTGCCCTTTGCCCTCTGCAGCTTTGCACACACGGGTCCCTCTGCCTAGGATTCCTTTCTCCCTCGTATCCTTAGGAGACTCCGACTCGCCCATCCTAGCTCCCTGGATGTCCCTGGCTCTGATAAGGCTCCCCCCAGACACGGTCTGCACCTGGACAGACCTCCAGCCCCACCCGCACTGCTCTCTGATCGGCTACGTTAGACTCCTCGCTGGACTGCCTGTTCCTGGAAGGCAGAGTCACACAGCTCCCGGTGCTCAGCGCAGAGCCCAGTGTAATCGGCACTCAATAAAGATTTGTTGGGTGAGTGAACAGTGGATGTTCGGATGCATGGATGGGTGCTAATTTTCCAAGGACAGTCTCAGCAGTTCAGTCAGAAAAGGATTTTATTCATTTCTCCCAGAGAAACCCATAACCTTTCTGCCTTCTTCCATAGTCCCCCCTTCCTTGAAGAACCCACCCAATGTCCCCCCACAGCACCCACTCTGCTAGCAAATGACACTGATAGTCTCCCATGGATGCTGAGACCTTTCCTGCTCATGGAGATGCTGCATGGGTTGCTGAGGTTTTAAAAGGCAATCAGATACCACAATGTACATGCGTGGGTGACAGGGGAGCCCAGAGGACCAGACCCACGCTTCCCCCTTTACTAGATAAGGGCAATGGAGACTATTTTAGGAAGGCTGATTCTGTGTGCAGCATTTCTAAGGCAATCCAGGAGAAACAGCCAAGTCACAAGTCATGGGCTAGTTCAACTCTCCCCAGAACTCAGCGAAAGAGGACACCTCCAAGGAGGCCTCCCCAAAAATCTGCGTGGGTCCCCACCCTCAACCCCAAACACCGGCTTTCAGGGGTGACACCTATGTGTTTCACATGACAGAGCATTTCAGAAAACTCAGCCACCCTGCTCCATAAAGACCTTTAAGAATAAAAACACCTAGGCCCTGGCCACGTAGCTCAGTAGGTTAGAGCGCTGTCCCGATATGCCAAGGTTGCGGGTTTGATCTCCAGTCAAGGCACATACAAGAATCAACCAGTGAATGCATGAATAAGCGGAACAACAAATTGTTTCTCTTTCTCTCTCTCCCCCTCTCTCTCTCTAAATCAGTAATAATTTAAAAAATAAGAAAAATACCTAAAATTTGTTGAGTGTTTTCATGGGGCCAAATACTGTTGTAAGCACTTTACATATATCATTTCTTTTATTCCCTAAAACAACCATACAAAGGAGGTCCTATTATTATCCCCATATTACAGATGAGAAAATAGAGGCTCAGGGAAATGAGCACAGCGCCAGCAGTCGACAGAGCCAGGGCTCCACACCCAGGCGGCTTAGCGCTGCTGCTACTCACCACTGACCACCACTGACCTTCAGCCCCCCGGGCTGCCCTGCTGCTCAGGAGCAAAATTTAAGGATCAAAGAGGTGAGTGCTGACCCCGGGGAGGAGGGGGCTCTAGGAGTCTCAGAGGCCCACTCTAAACGGAGACTTTTAAAGCAGGAAAGAGCCTCAAAAAGTGGCAGTTCTGACCTCCTTATTGCTCAGACAGGAAAGTGAAGCCTGGAGAGGCAAAGTGGCAATGTCAGCCACGGAGGGCCTCCTTCTCTAGCGCCTGGGACCCCTCCCATCCTCGCACGGGGGACTCACAGGCTGGGCCTGGCCCCACATGGCTCTCCAGCTGGGTGGGCTGACGGGATGAGAGTGGGGGTTAGGAAGCAGCGCTGAGTCCTGGGAAAATCCACCCCCCCCATGAGCACTGCAGGGGGGCAGTGGTCTGCTGCACAGCATGGAGTCTCTCCTGCCTCAGCCCAGGGGGAGGAAGCCCAATGGCCTTGCATTTCATGGGAGGAGAGATACCAATCCCCTCTCAGGGGCTGCCTCCAGGCTGAGGCTTAGGGGAAGCCAGTGGGGTGGAGGGGCCGAGTTCACGCAAGGGCCCCTCTCCTTCATTCCAGCTCCAGACAAAGGACCACCTGCTCCCCCTTCTACTCCCCCTCCAGGGCTCCCTGCTGTTGTCCTAGAGACAGGGGCTGCCCTATGGCTCCCCAAGCCCCCACCCCCCACTGTGGCCTGCCAGTCCTGCCCCAAGCACCGTACAGGCTCCAGACTGCAGAGAATGAGCTGGAACCCAGCCGAGCCTCCCTTCTCTGCCAAATCCCTACCTTTCAGTGCCAGGGCCAGACAGGCCAGACAATGGGGTCATCACTACCCTAATAATGAGGCCTCAGGGATGGAGGAGGCTGACTAGTGGGGAGGGAGAGGCAGGGATGGGGCCGGCTGCCTGGGCTCCACAAATGTACACGGCACACCTTCCAAACCCTACCCACCCCAACACCTGGGAAGGTGAGAACAAGAGCAGTGGGCATGGGGCACGGGGTGGGGGTGGGGGCAGCAGAGAGAAAGACAAAGGGAGGAGAAACACAGAGAGAGCCCCAGAGAGGATGAGTACAGGAGGGAGGGAGATCCCAATGCCCAGCAAGGAAGCTGAGGGCTGCTAGAGAGGCCGCGAGGAGCAGGGTGAAATCCCACTCTTGTCTCCGCCACTAACCAGTTTGTATAATTTGGGGTAACCATCTGGAGCCATAATCACCTCATCTGTTAAGCGGGGAAGCATCCCCTTGGGTCATGGTGGGTTGAAGCAAAGGCAAGGCAGTGCTCTCCAGGGCCCAGGGTCACAGGACTTGAGGTCCAGCTCCAACTGCCTCATTCACAGCAAAGCAGGGGGCACCCCAGAGATGGGGGCTTGGCTGGGCCTTCAAGGCCCACTTCCTTTAAGGCCAGCCATGGGGGATTAGATCCTACTAGAACTGTGGCGTGGAGCTTTTGGGTATACAAACTCTACAAATGAAATTTCCTTGTTAATAATGCACTAAAGGCCCTGAGGCTCTCTGTCCTGGGAGCCCCATGCCCTGGATTCGCCCACTTTGGGCAGTGGGGTGCTCTCGGGATGAGGTCTGGGCTAGGTGGGTCGGAGGCAGCCCGTCAGCTCGTCTGGGAGAGGCAGGGCAGCCGGCGGAATGAGCCCATGAATGGGCGGCAGGCAGGGGCCCAGTGGGGAGTCAGGAGTCCGGAGCATCCTAGCAGCTGCCTCCTGAATAGGACCCAGTGCTTGGGGGGGGGGGGGAGGCCAAGTCCACATTCAGCCAGAGTGACGGATGCTGGCGGTAGAGGGAGAAAGACACAAAGTGAGGGGCTGCCCCTCCCTCAGCTCCCGCCCACCTGCCTCAGCCTTGAAAAGAGCTGTGGGGAGAGGCTCGGAGGGGACTTTAATCCCACCAGCACCCAGCCCTCTGGCCCCTTAATCCTCTAAATCGTCAGCCCCCCTACTCTCCACCACGCCATCCCCACCCCCACCCCGGCCTGAGGGCTTTGCCATACATCCCATCTCCCATCCTGGATCCCTTCTTAGTGCACTAATGACCTAGGCTGGGGAAAGGACCCACCGCATTCTCTGTATTGTTGCCACTTGGGGCTCTTTCCCCCTCTCTGAGGCAGGAAGTGGGGGAGACTCCCAGAAGGAACCCCTCTTCCAGCTGCTGTGCCATCTCAGGCAGATTACTAGGCACATGGGCCCCCAAGTCTCCATCAGTCACGTGGTAGGAGCTCTGCCTTCTCCAGGAGACGTAAGGGGCTCATTCCAACCCTGAGCATATAAGCACAGCCTATGCAAGTGGGGGGTGGGGAAAGAGAAATCAGCCCATACAGCCCATGGGGGCAGCCGATCTACTCTGCATCCTTGCTCAAAGGGTGATGGGAAATTCGGAATCAGGATGAGGCAGCCCTACATGGCGGGGTTGGGGGGGTGAGGTCTGTGCTGTCACCTGGCGACTCTGGGGAGAGGGGCAGCAGGTCAGGGAATCATAACCCATAGTCCAGGGCAGATGAAAGGAACCGTCCTGTGTGTGATCTGCACAAACTACTTTCCAGGACAACTACTGTACATATCTGCTCCCCGCTCCCAGCACTCGAATTCCCTTCTCTCTTCCAGGTGGACAGTTCAAGGTTCCTCCTTCAGGGCTGGGGGGGAGGCGGTGTTCAGGCTTGCTCTTCCTTGCTTTTCTCTGTCCTGTTCAGTTAAATGAAATACAAATGGCTCAGGGTTTCCCAATGTGTGTTTTGTGGAACACCAAGTCCAAGATGGTGCATGAAATAAGGGTTCTGTGGCTCTGTTAAGTTTGGAAAACCCTCTTGGAAGGGACTGATGCAGAAAACCAAATTAAGGGCTCTGTGAGGTTTTACAGTGGAGAAACCTGTCTGATTTTGCTCAACCCAGCATTTCCCAAACTTACTGGATCACAGTATTTTTTCAGAGCAAGACTCCATGGAACGAACACTCTTGGGGGAAAATGCATGTGTCCACAGTAGAGGCATTTTCCTCTTTTTTGACAGCTGGTCCCTTTGCTGGTGGTTCCAAACCCCCTTTCCCTTCATCTTGTGAGTGGCACAGGCCCTCAGGGCAGCTGACAATGTGTGCCGGGGTCCTCTAGCAAAGTCAGACGTCTGCCAGAGCCCAGCCCCAGCCAGAGGGTGGAGGGGAATGCCAGGCCCCGGGAGTGGCTGAGATCTCAGGGAACCACCCCGCAGGAGCTGGGATCTGCCTGCTCAGCACCCAGGACAGCGGCGCCACTTCTCCCTTTCCTGCCTCAGGCCAGGGAGCTGGGCCAAGGCTTCAGAATTTACCCAGCAGCAGAGCAGGAGAGAAGGAAAGGAATATGTCTATTTTATATCTATCCTGTATGTGGGCTCTGCACAAACTACATACCCAGGATAACTACACGTCTGGTCCCACCTCCCAGCACTTGAACACCCTTCTCTCTCCCAGGAGGACCCTCTCCCTCTCCCTGATCTAGGGAGGCCCTAGATCTGAATAAGGGGTGTGGGCACTTTCGAGGACCCCAAAGGCAGCACCTGTGGTGCCATTGTGGTGGACGACTCAGGTCTGGAAGGTTGGGACCTAGAACCTAAGGAAAGCTTCCATCCCCAGCCACACTGTCTCTTTCCTGTCCACCAGGGCATGTGTGCTGGGACAGGGGAAGGTGCCGGCAGCTGCCCCTCCCCACTTGGGGCGGGGGGAGGGGGTCACCATGGCTCATCTGCTGGCTCCTTGCATCATTACCCGGCTTCTGAGCAGAGCAGAATTAAAGAGGCTGCCCAGGGGTTTATGGCTCGGCAGAGCTGTCCCACCCAACGGCCAGAGCCCACCAGGGAACTCTGGCCCATTCATGGATATTTACAGCCCCGTAAATTAGGTCCAGGCCCGCAGCTGCCGAGGTCAGGAGGCAAGGTTATGGGACTAGCAGCTTTCTCTTCCAGTTCTCCTTCCTCCCCAACGAGGATGGTAAGTTGCCTCTTAGAGAAAACCACTTCCCCACCATTCCCCGGACTTTCCTCGATTCTGATCTTCGCAAATATTTTATTACTTCTATTCTCACACCAGTCCTAGAACAAGTGTGATTAGTCCCATTGAAAAGATAGAGAAACTGAGGGGCACAGAGATCAACGACTTGCCCAAAGGCACCCCTGGTGGGTAGAATAGGGCACCTTCTGACCTGCTCCAAGCTGAGCCTGGGAGTGGATTTTCAAAGACCTCAGCCTTCCTAGGAAGAAGAGAGACAACTTCCTACAAATCAGGTTCTGGTCCCTCCTGTCCCTGGGTCTCCCGGAATGGAGCGCATGGGGCCCTTGTGCTACCCCGAGGTTTGGCCAGGCCAGACCTCTGACAGCTGCTGAAGCTTAGGCGATTCTAGGATTCCCTGTTGTATTACTTCTGTTCTTTCAGCTGCCACATCAGGTGTCTGCAGGGAGGCAGCTCATCCCTCCAGAAGGGGAGAAGCTAGAGCACCCTTCTTTCAGCAGAGAATCAGCATCTCAGCCTGAGTTGAGGCTGAGCAGCTGGACAGACGTTCAGCATGTTTCCGAAAACTCCCCCGCTTCCTCATACCTGGGCCTCGGGAAGAGGAGCTTCCCCTGGAACACAGGGAGCTGGGGTCGGGGGGGGGGGGGCAGTGAGGGGTGGGGGCCATCTCCTTCCACCAGGCAGCCCCTCTCCTCCCTGAGTGCCCCCTCCCCCACCCCAAGAAGGCCTCGGAGGTTCACAGACTCTGAGCTGACAGCTGGGGGCCGTGACTCAAAGCCAGGTCCCTTGGGTCTCTAAGAGCAGCCGACATAATGCCCACGCTGACTCATCCAGGGCCAGCCGTCACATGTCCCAGCTGCCTGGGGACTAAAGCCCAGTCTCAGCCCTAATGCAGGAGTCCCTGGGGAGCAGCAGGCAGGGAGAGGCGGGAGTGTGAGCAGGGAGTATGTCTGCCCATCCCTTCCTTCCCCTTCAGCCAAAACCCACTTCCTCCTCCTGCTTCTCCTGGAAGCCACCAAAGGGACCCTCCGGTCCCCCAGAAAAGAGAGCGAGCACTGAGAGAATCCAGGCAGAGCAAGGGAGTGGGATGCAGACCTCTGACCAGGAGCGGGGTGGGCAGGACAAAGGGCCACCGAACTCCTTCCACTCCTGGGGCCCTGCACCTATTTCAGAGGTCACCAGAAGCCCTGTGCACAAACATCGCCCCCCCCTTCAGAGGGTCCTCATTTGCTTTGTGTCTTTGGGCAAGCCCCGCCCCCTTGGGCCTCAGTTTCCCCCTCTGTGAAGGGGATAGCACCATTCACCTCACAGGGTTGTTGAGAGATTAAAATGATACAGGGCCCTGGCCAGTTAGCTCAGCTGGTTAGAGCATCTCCCCAATACGCCACCGGGTTGTAGGTTCGATCCCCAGTCAGGGCACATACAAGAATCAACCAATGAATGCATAAACACGTGGAACAACACATCGGTGTTTCTCTCTCTCTCTTTCTCGCCCTCTAAAATCAATCAATAAAAATAATTTAAATAAAAGATACAAAAACAAATGTAGACATTCATGTTTGCTCCCTCAAATATTTTCCGATAAAACCTGTACTTTGCTTCAAAAAAGCTGGGGGGCGTGTAAGGAGCGGGTGCTGCCACCAGTGGTTCACAACTCAAGATACACACTGACTCATTCCCAAAACACAGGAGCATGCCCTGGGACCACCCTTCCCACCCTTCCCCCTCTGCCTGCAGGTAAACAAGCAGTGAGTGGAGGGGAAACACTTGGGCGTCAACACTCCCCCAGGCAGCCTTTGTCCAAAAACTTCTCTCCTTTCTCTCTGGAAAGTTCCGGGGAAATGTGGTTTCCAGCTCAATAGGGTGGAAAGAAGCCCAGACTGGGGATCTGGACACTTTGATTCAAGACCTAGACCTACTACATGTCAGATGTTATTTTGAAATCAGTTAATTTCTTTAAATTTCAATAACATGATAACAACCATACCCATCAAGTACTGACTACACACTTTGCCGAGTGTGATACACACACTATCTCGCTAGGCCTCACAGCAACCCTGAGGGGAGGGCATTATTCTAGGCAGTTTATGGATAAGAAAACTGAAACTGAGGCTTAAAGAGGTTACCTGGCTTGCCCACTGTCACACAGCTAGGAGGTGAACTGGGACTTGAGCCACATGTGTGTCCTCTCCAGGGCCCTAGTCACTCAGGGTGCCTAGTAAATGAGCAGAAGTCTGCAAGGTCCAGTGGAGGGAGCACAGGTCAGACAGAGAGCAGGGCTGGGCTCTAGTCGCAGCTCTCACTATTGCACGAATAAGCGGACTGGACAAGATGTTTCCGATGACCTTCTGACAATCCATGGTGCTCTGGTGGTAGCAGCCGGAGGGGCCAACGTGAGGGAGGCAGGCCCTCGGTCAGCGTGTGCTCCTGAGAAGAGATCTGAATCCAAGAGGACTCATGAGGGGCTGTAGTTGGACTTGTTCTTGAATAGGTGTGTCCCTGTGATGTGGCAGGCAGGCAGGCAGACAGCATACGGTCTCCGCTCCCTTGGCCCCACTGCTCAACCGCTATCAAATGCATTTCCATGAGTGGTCAGGAACAAAATCGTTAATTGGGCATGAGTGACAGGGTCACTGGGGCAGGGGCAGGAAGCTGGCTTTGTGGCGGAGGGAAGTCCACAGCCTCTAGGGCCCTAATAAGGGGTTGGAGGTTCAGAGCCCAAGCTCTAGTCAAGCCCGTGGCTTTGTCCCTCTCTGGGAAGCCCTCTCTGCTAGTTAACTGTGTGTTCTGGGGGGCTGCCGCCATGCCCGTCTCTGGAACAGGTGTGTTCTTTGTGGCTCCTCACTAATCCATTCAGCAGTCTCATCTGAAGCTCTTTTCAGCAAGCAGAACCCCCTTACGCCGCAGAAGGACTGCAAATGAGGTGGGCTTCAGGGTCAGGCCAAGGAAAGACCCCCAGGCTGGAGGGAGGGGGGCTGGGCAGGGGAAAGCAAGCAGGAAAATCCTCTGGGCTCACAAGTGGTGCTCTTTCCAGGAGCCCGGACTTGAAGGAGCTGGTTTAGAGAGGCCGTGCCTTTCCTGGGGAACCTGGACCTCAGAAGTGGCCCTGTGATTCTTCCCAGCAAAGTCTGACTCCCAGTCAAGAGACAGCTGTCAACAGACCACTGGCTGGTTATCAGGTATTGCAAAGAGAGTTTCTGTTTCTTTTTAATTCCCACAGCTGCCCCTGTCACCCCTGGAGTTAAAGATGATTGCCTCCATTTGAAAGGAGAGGAAACTGAGGTTCGGAGAGCTAATGCCACTTGCTCCCCATCACAAAGTCACTGAAGCCTGAGCCTGGGTCTACCGGACTCCAAATCCAGGGTTCTGTCCCCGGCAGCCCATCTAAGCAGCACTGTGCTCTGGTCATTACACGTTTACAATTCACATTTATAATTGTGGTGGGATAATTAAGACTTGTCCACTTTCCTTCTAGGAGATCAGCAAAATTGGAGGGTTTTTTTTTTTTGGGGGGGGGGGTCTGGGAAATGCATGCTCCCCTTGGGAAGGGAAAAAGGTAGACACAATCAAGTTCCTCTCAATTCTTCTTTTCCCTCTTGCTTGTTTGAGCTTGAAGGCAACTGTGCTGTGTGAATTCACAGAAGTCTGCTCCAAACCTTTCTGCTCATTAAAATTCACAGCTCTTGAAGGTATTTTTAAGGGTGAACCTGGAAATGGTTTTCCAACCCCAGAAGCCCTTTATGGGTGAACTGGGCTCTGGTCCCACATCTGCCACTGACCTGCTATTTGCCCTTGGATCCTTGAGGGCACCTCCTTGAAGTTCAGGAAGAGACTGAGAGTGAGATTATCAAAGCACAACCTTAACAAGAGGAATCTGTAGAAAAGCTACAGAACGGATATAAAGCAATAACTAAAAGGCATATTACGCGAGCAAAACTGTAACTATCAATGGAACAGATCAGAAACCTAAAATATACCCAACCACCTATAAAAATGTACCAAACGATAACATTTCTCAAACAATGTATAAAGGAAGTGTTTCTTTATAAGTGATGCTGGTGTAACTGGGCAGGAACAAGATCTGGGTGGAGTAAAAGCTTAGATGATTTCATCCCCCTAAATCATAAAAATAGTCGTAGGAGACACGAGCATGTAAGAGGGATGAACACTGTCTCAGGCCCGAAGCAATAGAAGGAACTGTGAAGCAAAAGCCCCACAGATTCAACTACAGAGAAATAAGGCATTTTTTACCATGATATTGCACTGTAACAACAGGTTAATATTTAGGGTAACTTTAAAATCTAGTATTTAGCAAAACCATTAAGATCCCAAGGATATGAAAAGACAATTCCTTCAAGCAGGAGTTAAAATAGGAATAAAAACATGGGACATGGTGGGATGGGGGGGGCAGATGAGGGGGGCAGAGTGATGACCTTCAGGTTTCCTGGCTGCTGTAACTTCTGGGATCGACGGGGAAGACTGAGGGAGGGGTGAGAATGGATGTGATGCTGCACACCTGCCTGAGCAGGCCAGACAAATGCCCAGAATGCCAGGGGCGCCGGCTGGATAAACTTCCAAGGGACTGGGGTCACCTGTTTCCTTCACTTCCAACTCCCACCAAAGGCATCCTGGACACTTAGTTGAGGGGTGACCACATAAGACCAAAAGGCCAAGGTCATGGCTTCTAGCCTTTGGGGTCCAATTAGCTTCATGCTGGGTCAGAGCTACTCAATGTGCTAAAGAAGTAGACAGCATAGAGGAACTGGTCCAATTCCATCCCTAACACCTGGAAAAAAGGTCCTAGCAGATCCCAGTTTGAAACCAGTTGACCACTGGTATCCCCTTGATCCAGGAGGGAAGGACTGACTGACTGGGGCCAGCCTCCCATCTTGCTGACCTCTGGGAAATGAACTCCAGGGCCACATCAGCTTGCAGGGACTCTGACAGGTGTGGTGTGAGTCCCACCCACCCCCTTCACCAGTCTGACCCATCGGGGCCGTCTGTGCGATGGTAGGGAGGCTGCCTGCGATGCCCAGCCAAATGTTCTTTCCTAAGTGCCCCAAGTTCATCATCCGCAATCCCTACCTCTAAGCAGGCCCAGAGGAAGAGGCAGGAGGGGTAAATCACTCCAGCTTCCCGAATAACCCGGCATCCTGAAGCTGTGAGTCCCTGTCTGTAGCTTCACACCTACTCTTCCTTTAGCCCTATCAGGGGAATGGCCCAGGGGTGGCTTCGCAAAGCAAGGGAACCAACGTGGAGACTGGATAGCTGCCAGAGGCCAAGCCCCATCCTTTAACACAAAGCACCGACAGCAAGGAGGGTGGCAAAAATGGGCTCCTAACGCCACACCAGGGACAGGGAGTAGACAGGCAGAACGTGTGAGAAAAAAACTGTCCAGAGTAAGTTTGGGGAGTTTCTTTCCCAGGATTAATTGTGCCTGTTCAGAATGGTTTCTGGGTGGACCTTCCCCCGAAACAGGGGGATGGGTCTTTGTAGCACTCAGGACCTCCCTTCCGTGGCAGAAATCAAATTGCACAGACCACCCACTAATATTAGGTACTACAACATTCTCTCTGTTCCCTCCAGTTCCAAACTCTTCCTACTAAAAGTTTTCCTCCATTCATCCAAACAGCTTGTTTTTAAATGTAAACACACGCCCAGGCACTAGCAAAGGAAATTAATCAAATGAGAAAGACAGACACAGACAGAGCAAAACAGAATGATACACTGTGTTCTAGGTTCTGATTCTAAATCTGACAAGAAGTGTGAAGGGCTGGCAGCTTGCTCATCGGGTACCAGTGGCAGCAAGTAGCTCCCTCCTGCCTCGGGGCTGCAGGCCAGCAGCTGCTGGACTCTTAGGAGCCGGAGAGAGTGTGGGTGGCACTTAGGAGCAGAGGGAGAGATGTGCTACTCCATCGGGACAGGAACTACTGGATGCTCCCCGAACCACAGCAGCCAGGCCTCACATTAACGTGGATGACACCCCATATCCCCGCCCCAGGCCCGCCATGTCTTTCCAGCTGCAATTCCACGCCTTTGGTCCCCCTTGGGCACCTGCATTTAGCCGGCTCCTCTACGTGAACTTGTCTGAAACCAGAGCTGTCATTTTTGCCAACCCCCCTCCCCAACCCTGACTTTTCCTTTTCCTTCTAGATTCAGAACCTTAAAGTTATACATGTGGTTCACCTTCTATTCAGCCTAGTGAGACCTTCCCCGCCTCCCATCGCCCCGTCCCTCTTCCTTTCCATTCTTACGGTTATCTTCCAAGTCAAGGTGCCTGTGTCCGTGCACTGCAGCAGGCTCCTAGCTAGCGCCTCTCATCCCTGCAGCCCACCCACCTCCACCCCACTGTCACACAGGATCTTCCCAAAGCGTGGCTTGGACCCCGTTAACAAACCCGCTAAAAAACACTAAAAAGGTTTCCCCTGCCCACAACACGATACGGTCTGGTCCAAGCTACTTTTATCATCTTTATCCCCCTCCCCAACAAAACATATCCCCGCACAAATGTCATGGCACAGTTGGTGTCGCCCCGGGAGCGCGGTGCTCACTATTTCCCCACGCTTTGGGACAGCTCTTGCCTCCTCTCCTGCAGCACCGTGGAAGAAAGAGCGAGGAAGAAACACACTAAACAGCACTCAGCGCGGGTTCCAAGCAGAGGGAACCATTTCCTGGCTGAAGGTCAAATGCCCATCTCCGGATTCCAAGGTTGGCACCCCCAACTCCATCCCATTCTCCACGCCGAGACTCCAGGCATTGCAAATAATCACGTTCAATTTTCCCTACACCCCCTCCCTCCATTCCTGCCAGAAAATCAGAGCAGAGTTAACTTTCAAAAGAGCCCCTACTGTGAGTCGCCCTCCAAGGACCGCTGGGATTTGACTTCACTGGTGGCCACAGATCTTTGCTAGTGGGTTAGAGAGGAGGGGATGTTAGCCTAAGCCGTTCCCCCACCTCCCCAGGCCAACTGCAATCCCCTGACATACAGAGACCATCCCGGACTTCCAATATGTATTGTCCAATTTCTGCAGAGTATAAACCCAGCCTCTGATGAAGCGGAGTTGAGAGGAGGAGGGGGGATGTCTCAGGGAAGCCCACCGCCTCCCCCTGGAACCTGGAGAGCAGTGTCTTCAGCCCGGGAGATGCTCTAAGCCACACCCCCGCATGACGTCACCACCTTAGGAGTGCAGAGCAGGGAGACTGATTTTGGAGAGGGCTAGAAGGAAGAGGGGGGTGCATTTAACTGCTCACATACCTGATCAAACAGGACTTTCCAGTGCTGGTAGAGAGGGAGGCCATGCGGGAGGGGAGGAAGAGAGAAAGAAAAACACATGCTTAACACCAAGGCTTCTGTAGCCCCCTAATATTTCTGACATAGCTTTCCAGCTGCTCCCCAAGTTCAGGGACCCACCATGAGCCCAGGGAAACCCTGGGGAGAGCTCCCCAGAGGAGTCAGTGCTGAGCAAAGGGAGGGAACTCGGGTGGGGGAGGAGTGTCTCTCTTCCCAAGGCAGGCGGGCAGGGGGATGAGCGGAACAAGGGGGATTCTCAACAATGACGAAAGAAAGGCGCCCCACGCTGTCCAAGGGCCTCTGGTAACTTCTAACAACGATACAGCCGATCTACCCCCCTCGCCTCCCAGGCCAGGGACTGCACGCCCAGGCCACATTCCCTCAGACCTGTTGCAGCGGCCTCGACCTGCTGGGGGCCAGAGGCGCCTCCTTACGCAGGAAAACTGGCCCCTGCGCGAGCACGAACACTGAACATTCTGCCTGCAGTTTGGGGGGAAGGGGCTCCCCCGACGAGCCGAAACCCACCCAGTCTCTTCCAAGGCTGAATCTGAGTGGTGAGCACAGGCGGTTGGTTCTACCAGGGCTTTGGGGCCAGAAGCGGGGGGGGGGGGGGGGGTGTAACTATGGGAGCCAAAGGGAAGGAAGATGTTACTCGTCCCCCACCCCCCGGGGACACATTGATACTCTCGGCTTAGGTTTGGCAGGTTGGGGGGAGGGGGGCTGGCTTCACTTTCGTATCCCCGCCTTGAGGGAGCGACAGGGCAGGGCCGAGAGTCTGCCCAGTTTTCCGCCTCTAGGTGCAGGTTGAGAAACTCCAGTTCCCAGGACTCCCCAGCGCCGTGCGCAGGTGACTTCCAGGACCCGGGGGGGGGGGGGGGGGTGCCGGGCGGCAGATGGCGGGGAAGCGCCCTGGGGAAGCCCCTCCCCGTCCTCGGGGCCGCCGCGCGCGGGGCCGGGACTCAGGAGCCCCCTTCTGGAGCCGCGCGGCTCGCGGCGCTCCGCTCCCCCTCCCGCCGGGTCCGGGACGCGGGCCAGCCACAATTTCAGCCAGGACCGCGACAGGGCAGGTGCCCGGCCCGCGCTCATCCGGGGGCGCAGAAGGGGGTCGTCAGGCCGGCCCGCGGCGCCGGGTTCCGGGGCCTCTGCGGCGCCCGCCCCTTCTCGGGGCTCGGAGAACCCGCAAGTGGGAGGGGAGGGCAGGGGAGGGGAGTCAGGGCTGTGACGCGGCCGCCTCTGCGGGAAAACGCCGTGTCCCGGGCACTGCACCAGCCGCGGGGAAGGGGCTCCGGCGGCCGCTGGGTCCCCGGCGCGGGGGAGGGGACGGTGTCCCGCAGGGAAGCCGCGGGAACGCGGGAGGGGGTGGCGCTCGCGCTTTGGGGAGACCGGTCCCTCCGCCCCTCCCGCCCGCGGGGACCCGGCCAATCCGGGGCGCTCCCGCGTCACCTTGAAACCTCCAAGTTGCCCCACGGAGGCGAGTCCGGGGCAGCTCTCCTCCTAGCGCCCCCCAGAAAGTTTGCCCGGGCGGGGGAGGGGCACTCACGTCCTCTGGCGCCGCCGGCGGCCGCTCGTCGGCCTCGGGTTCCAGCTCCTCGATGCGCTCCGCCTCGGCGCAGGCGGCCACTGCGGGGCCCGGGCTGGGGTGCTCGCCCATGCCGAAGCCGGGTGCAGGGGCGGCCAGCGGCTGCGGGGTTCGTCCCGGGGCGCCAGGCTAACTTTGCGCCGCGGCGCCCGTGCCGCTCGGGGGACTCAGCGCGCGCCGCGCCGCCTCCGCGCCCGCCCCGCCGCCCGCGCCCGCGCCCGCCCCCATGGCCCCCGCACCGCAGCCGCCCGACCCCGGGACCGCTCGCCCCTCCGCCGCCAAACTTCTCCGCGCCGGTGACCCGCCGGCCTTCGCCTCGGCCCCCACGCCCGGCTCCGAGGCGAGGGCGCCCTTGGGCTGGCCCCAGCCCCGCGGCTCCCCGCGCTCCCCGCGCTCCCCGCGCTCCCTTCCCGCTTCCCGCGGCCCCCGCTCTGCGCCCGAGTCTCCTCCTCCCCACGGACTCCGCGCGGGCGGCGCGCGGGCGCGGGCGGGGGCGGGGCTGCTCTGGGGGGACCGCCGCCGCCCGCCCCCTCCCCCCGGACGCCACCACCCGGGCGCAGTCGGTCAGAGCGCCGCGGCCCCGGGAGGGCGGAGGGCTGCGGCGCGGTTGGCAGGCAAGTGGCTGCACCTCCCGGGCCCGGGCCGGGGCTGCGCTGCGGGGGATGGGGCCCCCTCACCACCCGCCTTCACCCCAGGTCTGGTTTGTCCCTCTGCACGGGGCCCGGCGGTTGCGGGGAGCGGGGGTGGGGGGTGTAGTGCCCACCTTCCCTAAGCCCACCGGGTTAACGGTTAGTCGGGGGGCAGCAGATGCGTGAAGGAGGCTTCACCAAGTTGGCAACGTCGGGGTTAACTGGAAGTGAATTGGGGGACAGAGGCTGAGAGGAGATGCCCATCACCCTTCCATCTCTCTTCGCTAAGGTCTCAGATTCTGGGAGGGCGAGGTAGGCCCAGTTATTTAGGGATGGGAGAGTCTCAGATAGCAAAGCCCCAGACCCCAGCCCTAAATCTTGCCCTCCCTGCATCCAGAGCTACATGACAGGGCCCTGGCTTCATTTGACCAGGCTGACAAAGGTAAACCCAGGGACATGCCCAGCTGGGGAAGGGAGGTAAAGTAAAGCACGTCAGAATGAAGTCAGAGCAAAGGAATAGGGGATATTTTAAAGAAAAACAAAAACAAAAACTGGTGCTGTTTCCTCTGTAGGGAAGATTTTCCAGGAGGAGAGACTGCTCCCCCCCCCCCCCCAAGCAGAGGCTCTGCCTGTAAACTGTACCAGTGGCCAGCTGGGACAGGTGCCCAGTTCTCCCAGGAGGACTCATTCCTGGTGATGTCTCACAGCCAGTCCCCAGCCCACGCGGAGGCTGCCCCTTAGCTCCTCTCTCCACCCACCCACCCACTCAGGGCCCTTGCTCCCCCTCAGAAACGGAGGCTCTTCTCCAATAATGAAAATTGCAATTAGTGCTCTCATGTCCCTAAAGCAAACACATAACCCCAGCCCCAGATCCAACCTGTGACCATCTCGCTGACAACGACTGCTCCCCTTAAACGCAGAAAAGGAAATTAACTTCGTTCTAATTAGGTGAGTTTGCTACAGACACCAATTTTCATCTCGGTTTCAGAAAGTGTGATCATTTCAACTATTTTTGTTTCTCACCACCCTCCCCGATCTCTACTCTACTAACAAGTCAAGATTCTGCCAAGATTTCCTTGTAAATAAAACTGTCTGCTTAGGGTGTGATTTTGAAAACAGCCTTCAGGGGACAGAAGAGAGAGGCTGACTTCTTTGGGGAGTGAAGCCCAAAAAAAACAGGAGAGGCAGCATGGGGTCCCAGGTCAGTGACACTGCCTCCCCCCACTTCCTGATATCATTTGCAGGACCCCTGGAGTGCTGGCTGTGTTACACTAAGATCTTTGGGACTGGAGAAGTGGGCCAGGGAGTGGGTGGTTCCTGGGGAGGGGGGAGAAGGGCTCAGAGAAGGGTTCACCACTCTGCTGATAGGTCCAGCAGCCCCCAGCAGTGTTCTGACCCCCTAGCTGCCCATTAGATTCTGCCTCTTCTCCAGCTCAGGGACAGCTCTTATCAACACATCCAATTCTGTCATCCCCTCTGGTGGAGGGGACCTCAGCAGGCTTAGTTCAGTTCCCTGAACATTTGTTGAGCTCCTAAGCGCCAGTGACAGAGCTTTGGGAATACAGAAGCAGATAAGGCCCAGGCCCTGCCCTCCAGAAACTGTTTAATTGGCGGTGACAGCCAGGAAAGCCCAGGGGAAGAGAAACCCAAAGGAGGGGTCCCTGTAGGTCCAAGAGGGCTTCCCAAAGGATATGCCCCCCAGAACCAGGCAAAGTGGGAAAGCTGGAGGGGAGGCATTCCAGGCAGAGGCTGGGCTTGTGCCACAGTATGGTGTGGAAGGGGAACTATAAGCAATTTGGCATGGCTAGAAGTTAGACCAAGGCGTTCCATATAAAAAGCCCAGCCTGGAGGGGAGGGCTGGGAAAGTTTCATGAGAAAAGAGCTTGGACTTTACTCCAGGGGCAATGGGGAGCCATCGAAGGACTGTGAGGAAGAGAGTAATATTAAAAGAAAGATCCCATGGGCTGTAGTGCAGAAGATAGAAAGGAGGGAGGCTGGCCTGAGCATGGGGAGATGGGAGGTAGCATCCAAGTAAGAAATCATGAGGGCAGCAGCAGCTTATGGAATAAAGGCGAGAGGAGGGATCTGAGAAGTATCCAGAAGGGTATCGTTTTCCTCCCTCTGCCCTAGGAACATCTCACCCCACCTTGGCCGACTATGCCCTAAAGTCCCCTAGGAAAGAATTCCTGACCTCTAAACGAAGCCTCTGTTCAGGAGGCTGCTTCCCTTTCTCTGGCTCCTGCTGGAAGGAGAAGGCCACCTGGACTTGGAGACAGTTGTGGCAGCCAACACCCTCTGTGAACCCGAGGCCACACTCTCACCTGCTTTTCGTGTTGTTTCAGCATCTTTCCACCCTTCGGCCCCAGGGGAATTTGCAATACAACTCACTCCCCAGCAGGCAGTGGGGCCTGGGGCCTGGGACCCAAGACCAAAGCCTCTGAAGGATACAAGTGGCCGGTTTATCCAAGAGCTCTGGTCCCACTCTAACCTAAGACAGCCGGAGGCCCCGTCGCTCTGTGCCATACTGGGGACAGAGGTGGGAATGGGCTCGGAGCCTACTCACTTTCACTGAATGGCTGCTGTGAGCCGGGCACTCTGTAGTGCCCCGGGGTGACTTTACTGGGGCTCTGCCTGCAGAGAACCCCGGGTCTAGTGGGAGGGGACAGCAAGGAAGGGCTGACTGGCATTTATACCCTGCTGTTCATTATGAGGGCGCTCTCACCCATGACCTTTTTAAAGTTCCTAAGGAGAGGCTCTACATCAATGCAGAGCAGGCTGAGAGCCTGGGACAGAGCAGTTCAAACTCCATAGGGTCAAACGCAGTTAGTTGGGAGGTGCAGGGGTGCGCTTTTGAGGTGAACTTTAGAAGACAGGCAGCTGTGGGGATAGTGGGGGAGGCTTTCTGGTTGGAGGGAAATGCAGCAAAGGCCCCGAGATAGGAGAGCCGCTGTGTGTGATCGCTAAGCGGGTGAGCAAAAGTGGAGGTGGCCCCTGAATAAGGACCATGTCTCGAAAGTCCTTGAGTGCCCGCCGGAGGAGATTGGACCTCACTCGGTGGGCGATGGGGAAGCGGCGACGGCTCTAACTGGAGCAGCATTTTAGGAAGATTAAGTTGGCAGTGGCTCAAGAGTGCAATTTAACTAACACATTGCGAGTGTCCATTATTTGCCAGCCCCTGGCTGAGGTGCCGAGAATACAAAGGGACTAAGACCCAGGCCCTGGCCTCCTGGGAGAAAATGACATAATCCTCTAATTACAGCTCAGTAGGCTAAGGGGGGGGGGGGGACAGGCTGTTTGGGGGCTGAGTCTCCAAGGTGCACCCACCGTGAGACCACAAGAGGGAGATTTTGTTCTTTTTTAGGATCTGATGCTCTGAACCTGGGGGGCTGCTGTTGGCGAACCAGGGAAAGGAAAGCCAGAAGGAACCGCTGGGAGAGGGAAGCCAGGAAGGGGAGCCGAGGAGTTTGTTTGTGGACAATGTGAGCTAATGAGAAGCTAGGGAAGAAACATTAAGGGCTGTAATTATGGCTCCCTAAACAGTGGGGTGTGTGTGTGTGTGTGTGTGTGTGTGTGTGTGTGTGTGTGTGACATTTCCTCCAGAACCTCTCCCTCTTGGGCCTTTTTCAACAAGAGTATCCCATTCTGATGTCTCCCTCGGCCAGGTCCACACCCCTCAAGGCCCTTCCTCTCCCTGAAGCAAACCCTAAACTGACCCTTCCAGTCCCCTCTCCCCCACGTGGAGCTCTGGCCACTGAGAAACCTGCAAACAGCCCCAAGCTGCCGCCTTGCCGGCCTGAGATGAAGACATGAGCTATTTTTGACTGAGATCCAACCCTCGGCCCTGAATTCTTTTGTCTTCCAGGAATCCCCAGTCATGTTTGAAGTCTGCAAGTCCAAACAGCGGAGGAGACCGCCGCTTGGAATCCAACCAGCCTCCATCCCCAGCACCAGCCTTCTTCCATTCTCGCCCACTGTCTTGGAGATCAAACAGCATAAAACTGCTGAACAGAACACCCCCACCCCCGTGCCTTTCGTCTCTTCCTTTGTCACTCCAGGGCCCCCAGTTTTCCGAGTAACTTAGATCATTACCAAAAGATGTCTAAGTTCACAGACAGCAAACCCTTTCAAAGAGAGGCGTGGGCACCCGAAAAAGCAGCAGCTCAGAAAAGTACAGAGGAAACTTTCCCAGGTCCAAGGGTTAGCCAATCACATATTCTGGGAAACTATCAGCTATTTTGCTGGGTCTCATTTTCCTTCTCTGCCATCTCATTGGGGCTTGGCTGGTCCCCAGGATCTCATTTTTGGATCTCCTTGGGAGATCTTTAGTTATGCTACAGGTAGGTCCTGTCTCTTCAGTAAACAGTACGTTCAATTGTGTGCATCACTCTGCTAAACCCTACTCCTCCCTCCACAAAGCCTTTCCTCAACAGTCCAGCCCAGAGCCCACCCCTTCCTCTGATCACTCTTTTCACTTGACCTTGCATTATTTAAGTTTTGTCTTCCTTCGACGAGAACATATATGCCTTGAAGGAGAGGAGATGGCCTGTTCAATTTTGCGTCCACCACAATACACACAGGAGCTGAACAAATGTCTGTTTAATGAAAAAACAGAGCTTTGTCTCTTGATCCGACCTGAGGTCTAATTACAGAGTTATTACTATCAGCCCCTTGCAAGAAACAAGTTTCACGCTAAGGAGAAAGGATTCTTCCGCATAATAAAAATACAATTGTACGCCTGCTGCCTTTATTTCAAAGCACTTCCACATGTCATTGCTTTTCAGCCTCAAAAAGCCGGCCTACGTGAGGCAATCACCTTCGTATTACAAGTGGGGACACTAAACTCCCTGGGCCCAGAGGAGGTTTGACTCTGCACTGTTGTCACCGAATGTCCTAAGAGTGAAAGACCAAAGCCCCTGAGGTGGTGAGCGCCCTTGGCCCTGACCGAGGGCTGCAGTGACTTCCTGGGCAACCAGCAGGCCTAACTCACAGCCCCCACATGGGGCTTGCCCAGTTGCAGGCTGGTGTGAGCCAGAATCTGGGGGACGTCTCTGGCTTTAGAGGGAGAGCCACTGGTCTGGGTATCTGCTTTGTTTCTCCTAAGCTATCCCTGCGATCAGTGTCCCCCGAAGGAGGGGGTTGGTTAGCTCTCATCCACCGCTTCGGCACCTGGCACAAGGGTGTTCACAAGCTGTGTGGAATGAAAGAACCGGTGAGAGTCTGGGAGGGCCACGGACAACGTGCCGCAAGGCTCGTGGTCAACCTTTCCACTAGAATGGACGCTCCAGGAGGGCAACGCCTTGGTTCTGTTTGCTTATAGCAGCATCTTTGCCCCCTAGGACGATTCCTGGCACGCTGAAGGCACAAAAAAGGGGTGGCTCAGTGAACAAACCTGTCTCTCCTCCTGCAGGCCCAGGGAAGGCCTCCCGGAGGTCAGAATTCCTGGGAAGTCTGCCCAGCGTCTTGCCCCATAGGACTTCCTCGCCTCCTTTCGGGGAGGATGTCAGTTAATCCAGCACTGCTCTGGTGAGGGGCTAGGGTGAAGAATGCCTGGGGTCCCCGAGGCAGGCTTTCAGACCACGACGATGCAGCAGCGGCGGCAGCTAACATCCTCCAGTGTGGCAAGAGGCGGCCAGCGCCAGGGAGACAGCCCTGAGCAGAAAGGCGGCAGCAGCAGCTGCCTGGGAGCACCAGGCAGAGGAGAGACCGCGGGCACCAAATCTGTCACCTCCATCTCCCAGCCACGGCCCAGGCGAGGCTGTGCGAGAACTTCCCGGCGCACATTGTAAATACCATCTGTCATGCTGCCTGGGCAGACACGGCCTGCCCCCCGGAAGGGAAGCGTGCTGTGTTTTTTATGCAGAACGCACCCTACTTCAGCGCCACCAGGAGAGGAAAAGGGGAGCCTGAAAGAGTCGGGGACTCCAGGGACTCGCCCCTCTGAGAGCAGCTGGTCAGGAGGACGTGGCCGTCACCTTTCTGGGGTGGAAGGATAACTCTCACCTCTCTGGGGAATTAGGAGGCCTGATTCTGCCACCCGCTGGCTGTGTGACCTTGGGTGAAGTACCTCAACCCTCTGGGCTTGTGTGTTCTCTGTAAATGCACTGGTCGGACTTGGTGGCCCGTGACCTCGCCCCCAGCTCTAAAACTCCGCTGGCATGGCCCTAACCCTTCTCCCCGCTGCCACTGGCCCACCAGCCTTTCCGCTGAGGCAGGGCTGGGGAAACAGACCAGGGAGCCAGACCTGGGTTCTTGTCCAGGCCCTGTCACCATTTAGCCGTGTGATCCTGAGGAAGGCCGTTTCCTAACCTCAGTTCTGTCTTTTGAGAAACGAGGTGGGACTAGGAGATTTCAGTAGGAGATCCATCTCCAAATTCCACAATCTCTGATTTCCCTCCCAAAACACTGCTGATAAACATCTCTACAGACTGAGATGAATGAGGCACAGTCTCTGCCCTTGATGAGCTCTAAGTCAGGTGGAGACATGCTTTAAACACCTGCAGGTACAATATGCAAAACATGGGGGGGGGGGGGAGTTTACAAGTAGTTGATGCTGGAGCTGAATCTTAAAAGACAAAGTAGGAGTTCATCAGGTGGATGAGGCTCGTGGGTTCGAGCCAGAAGGAACTGCACGTACCAAGGCAGGAAAGTGTGAATTGTGTGAATCTGCATGGAAACTGCCCGCGTGTTGTTAGGGTGACAGTGACATTCTGGGAGTCTTTGCATCGACTGCTTCCTCTCCCACCCCTTAGGAGCAATCCAGTTCCCCCTGGGTGGGGGTGAGGGGGCTCAGCCTGGCCTCCCTGTCCATGAAGCACATCACCAAGGAGATGACAGACAAACAGGTGTCTCCCCTTCCACCTCCTGCCTTTACTGTTCTCTGAGTTAGAATCAGTGAAGCAGTCTGGAAATAGGGGGCTGTCTCAAGGTGACCCACAAGGTGACCCACAGTCCTCCAGCCCTGCACACCATCAGGTTGAGTCGGAGGTGGAGCATGGCTCTGTGCAGAATGGGGTCCGGTGGCTGGCTGGCTGGCGTGGGCATCCTCCTGTGTGCGGCCAGAGCACGTGATATCCCCTACAGCTGTGGCGGCCTATGTGGCTCCTCGGGGAGCTGTCCGAGTCCTCTGCAGAGAGATGGAGTTAACCTGTCCCTTCTCCGCGAAGGACGTCCTGAAACGGAAATGTGCTTTCCCCCCGGGCCTCTCCTCTCGATGTGGTTGCCGCAGCTCTGGTCTGCAGCCTCCATGCCTGCTCTGCATACTCCAGAATCCACAGGAACAGCAGAGAGGTGAAACACATGCATCCAAGACATTCATTAGCTGTGAGCAGCCTCCCGGGCTGAGAACCACGGGGTTAACCAGGCTGGGGAAAGCCTGTGAAGTGCCCGTAAGCATTCTGCTGGCTTGGTCTGCTGCAACAATTTATAACCAGGAAAAAGGGGCTGCAAGTCAGGAAAATACCAGAAACGCTGAAAGGACGGTCACATTTGTCAGCTGGTTCCTGGGGCATGACTCTATTTGCAGAGGGAGGGTCCGCCGGAGGAGGGCCTCTCATTGGAGGGTAAAGACTGCTGGCTGATGGCAATTCATTATCCCAGGGCTCTTTTGGAGGCGGGTGGTGGCCTGAAGCTCACCCACCCACGCCTGTCTCTTCCCAGAACCCTGAAGCTGTGATTGCCTGAGGTTGAAGTGGCGTTTCAGGATTGGATCTCTCCAGACACTCCTAGCTTTGCTTCTTTAGACACCTGCCACCTGTATCTTCGGTCCCAGCTGAAGCCAGTTAGTCCACTCTCCCAGCTCCCAGCTGTCCCTCCCTCCCTCTCCGTAACTGACCACGTGTAGTCAATGACACAGCTTGGGCTCTGGTGATGAGCATCCTGTCGCGCTGCCAGGGCTGAACTATGAGGCAACAGGACTGAGGCTGGGGGTGGGTAAGTGGGTTTGAAAATATAAATAACTGGAAGGGCCTTTGAAGTTATTTGCTACAAAATTTTCAAGAACTCATTGCTCTTGCCTGACAACACACGTGTCTGCCTTTGTCTTCCTCCAGGAAACCACCGATCGTGAGCGGTGGGGGCTACGTCTGCCTAAGCTTTGCCTCGTCTCCCAGCTGCGTTGGTGGCCATAGCCTGAACCACGCAGATGCCCCTAAAAGCCTCGGCCACGGGGCAGATGGGGTGAGGGGGAGTGGGCAGTCAACATAAGGGCATCACGCCTGCAGAGCCCCAGTGGTCAGTGCCCCCTGCACCGCAGAAGGACAGCGCCACAGCGGTGGCAGCAGGCTGTGTGTGGTGAGGGTGCCCACTCATTAGGGGACCTGTAAGCGTTTGTCTGTTGGTTGAAACTTCTGAGTCACATCATGACCTCCACAAGGACAGGGTGCCTTTGTAATTGCCTCACTTCCTCTACCTCCCAGTACCATGCCGTCAGTGTGGTATCTAGGGGGTTAGTGGAAAACACACATTCATGCAGACCTCCGTTTGAATCTGTCAAGATAACCTTCAGTGAGTCCATTTGGGCTCAACGAGACTCAGTTGCCTTGGATTTAAATGCGGCTAATATGACACATCTCGCCAGGATGTAGGTAAGAGGACGGGACAGGACCTGGCAAGGAGCAGCTTTTGGTAAGCATCAGTTCCCCTCCCTTTCCCCTGGATACTCAGTACATAATGTCAAATAAATGAATAAATTATTTTAGAAATGAATACGCTTTGGCATCTTTCTTGGATATAGTCACATTCCAGAAAAACCCATATATTGCAGTTTTGTTTTTTTAATCCAACACCAAGTAACTAAAGTTGCAGTTTACAGGAGTCGTCTAAAGTGGTTTCCCACAGCTGGACAAGTACCTCTGCTTATTTTTAAAGGAAAATACAAAGGAACTACCTCTGGAAACAGTGCCACAGGACTTTTGAGCTGTTTCATCTCTCCCCTTGATACAAGTGGCACATGGTGCCTTAATGCACACCAAAGGAACGGCCCTTCGGAGAGGCCTTGGAGTTGCAGGACTGGCTGGGAACCACATGAAGTCCTGGAGCCACAGTGTCCTCTAGTGGTCGATAACCGCTGTAACAGCCCGCAGAGCTGACCCAGGCACACAAAGCCCAGGGGGCACAGGTTTCCTGAAGGGCCCTGGACGAGCCCCATGGCACAACCACTAGGGCAGACTTGCAGGGCTGTCTTCATGATCGGGAAATAACAAACAATACACTTTTCAAGAAATGCTCTTCTATTTTAAAAAATATATGTTTATTGATTTCAGAGAGAGGAAGGGAGAGGGAGAGAGAGATAGAAACATCAATGATGAGAGAGTTGTCATTGATCGGCTGCCTCCTGCACTAGGGTTCGAGCCCACAACCGGGCATGTGCCCTGACTGGGAATCAAACCACGATCTCCTGGTTCATGGATCGATGCTGAACCACGTCAGCCAGGCAAGAAATGCTTTTCTTAATGTATTACTCAGATACAGCCATTGCAGCCACATTTATTTCTTACAATACATAAGGCATAAATTAATGGGGTCTAGGCCATAATCCTGGGCCGCTAACATCACAAAGAGAAACCAGACATTCGCCGCCTCTGAGGGACATACACAGAGCCACTATGAAGCATTTTTGCCAAAGATTTGAAACTGTGTCCGATTGAGTCTCTAGATCTAACCACCAATTTACAGGACACAAATTGGTACGAGTTAACACAAAAATAAATTTGTAGAGGAATGTGTTGAACACCACCACAGGGATGCGATTAGAAAAACCCAGCCTGTGGAAAACTCTCCAAGACAAATGACCTGGTTTCTTCAGCAATAAATTGCCAAGGACAGAGGGGAAGAGAGAAACTTTCTTTTGGATCCTGATTTAAATGAAGTGAAAAAAAATTCGTTTTGACAATTGGGAAAATGTGAACACTGTACATTTGATCTTAAGAAGTTGATTAGCCCTGCCTGGTTTGGCTCAGTGGTTAGAGCGTCGGCTCGCTGACTGAAGGGTCCTGGGTTCGATTTCGGCCAAGGGCACGTACCTCGGTTGCAGGCTCGATCCTGGCCCTGGTCGGAGCTCACACAGGAGGTAACCAATCAATGTGTCTCTCTCAGATTGATGTTTCTCTCTCTCTCTCTCCCTTCTACTCTCTCTGAAAAGCACTGGAAAAAATATCCTCAAGTGAGGATTAAAAAAAAAGAAAGTTAATTTTTTTTTAACTGTGAAGATAATATTATGGTTGTTTCTTTTTTAAAGATTCCCTATATTTTCCGGTGAAATGACGTGCTGAAATATTTTCAGATGAAATGATGTGCTAAGATTTTGAAATAATTTGTGTGGGGGAGCAGATGAAACAGGACTGGCTGTGTTGATCATTGCTGAAGCTGGGTGATGGGCACATGAGGGCTCACTATACTATGTGCTTTACTTTTGTTTATATTTTAAATTTAATAATAAAATGTAAAAAAAATCTCTGCTAGAAAATTTTTTTTTTTTAATCCTTACCTGAGAGTGGCTTTTTCTTTGCTTTTTGGGGAGAGTGGAAAGGAGAGGGAGGCACGCACACGTTGGTTGGTTGGTTGGTTGCCTGCCGCGTGTGCCTGGTGGGGGTGGAGCCTGCAGCCGAGGTACGAGCCCTTGTCTGGAATCGAACCCGGGACCCTTCAGTCTGCGGTCTGGTGCTCTAACCACTGAGCAGACTAGCTAGGGCCTGCTAGGGGCGGTTTTAACTTGATTCTCAAGAGAGCCCACAGCTGACTCCTTTGAGAGCTTTATCCCGTTGCCTCGGCGAGAAAGCAGGATCCCGTTATCCGACCTCTTCTGTAGTGCGGAGGGTCAGAGGTTGCTTTCACCTAGCACGTCCGAGGAAAGTGGCCGGATCGGATGAACTGCTATGTTTTACAGCGGCACCATGTGAGTGAGCTTTTGCTCTTTTATTTACTCTTTGATAACAGGGTGTAAAGAGGCCAAGAACTATGGGACAGAACTCCTAAGGGACCAAAGTGACAAATTCTCTGACTCGGGGGATCCAGTTGCTCCCATGCTCTCTGCAGTCTCCATGCGACCTGCACAACCTCTGTCCTTAGCAATAACTCCTGACTCAACTTCCCAGCAGAAGGCTCTGGGCATTGGAACATCAGCAAGCGTATAGGTGGATTCAGCCCCTCCTGCCTCCTCTCTGACCCTCGCGCTCTCCTCTGCCACCGCTTACATAAGCACAGCTGTATCAGCAGCCCACCAGCTGCCAACTCTCCTAGAAGATATTCGGCACTTTTCCTATTCTGGCTAAAAATAAGTCCCGGATTCTCCTGGGCATCTGCAGGTGCTCACTCTGCCATGCTGGAGTTTTCTTAGGATGCTCTAGCTCAGAAATGTGGAATTGCTTGTACCAAGTCTGAAGCAGAAGCTCCGCTCCTTCCCTCGGGAAATGGGCATAAGCAAAATCAAAGCTGAAAGGAGCTTAAGGTCTGTCCCTTAAGGCCGTTGCTGACTGGATACTAACCTCAATAATGGCATCTGGCAGAGGGCGTGGGTTCAAGCCCCACACCTGCTACTTAGCTGGGCCTGTGACTAGTCACACTCCTTTAGCCACAGTTGTTATATTTAAAACGGGAATGATGGTCATACCACACTTCTTGGTAATGAGAATTAAATGACTGTGAAAAGGACTTTAGAAATAGTGCTAATAAAATAAAATGTGCTAATTTCCCCCTTTTTTATTACACTCTCCTGCCCACCCTCTTCAGGCTCTCATTTATGTATCCCCTCAACAAATATCTGAGTGTTTACCATGTGCCAAGTACTATGCTAGGAACTTAGAGTAAAGCAGTGGGGGGAAAAAACACACAGACAAATTTCTCCCCTCTCAGAGCTTACAGTGTTGGGGAGACTGAGAACTAATGAAATTAATTATATAAAAGAATACAGTATGTAAGATAGTGATAAGAGATGCAGAGGAAAATAAAGCAAGGACTCAAGGTAGGAAGTACCTGCATGAGCAGAGATTGAAGTTTTAAATACGGCAAAAGGGAAGACCCTATTGAGAAGGTGACACTGGACTAAGACCCTGAGGAGATAAGGGGTAAGGCATGTGGATATGTGGGAGATGAGCATTTCCGACAGAGTTAAAAGCAAGTGCAAAAGCCCTGGGGTGGAAGCATACATACGTCATACGTTCCAGGAACAGAAGGATATTAGAGTAGATAGAGAAGTGAGGGTAGGAGATAAAATCACAGAGGTAATGGGTGAAGTCAGATGAAGTCATGCAGGGCCTTGTCAGTCATTTTTAAAACTATGGCTTTTTACCTGAGAAAGATAAGACGCCAGTGGGAAGTTGTGAACCAGGAAGTAGCATGTTACATTTTAATAGAACCACTCTGGCAGTTATGTTGAGAAAAGCCTCAGTTTGGGCAAAGGTGGAAGAAGGGAGGCTTATAAAAAGACTTGAATTTCTAGAGATGAAAACTACAATGCCAATGCCTAGATGAGCAATGCAGAAGAAAAATAAGTGAACTTGAAGACAGTAATAGGAGCTATTTAAAATGAAATAGAAGAAAAAAAGAAAAAATTAATAGAGAATCAGTGAGCAGTGGAAAAACCTCAAGAATATATAGTCTCAGGAAAAGTGGGGACCAGAAAAAATATCTGAAGGAGTAATGATCAAAATTCTAAACCTGTTGAAAACTATAAATGCACAGATACAAGAACCTCAATGAACCCCAAGTGCAAGAAATACGAAGCTACACAAAGGCACTTCCTAATCAGATGAATTAAAACCAGTGATAAAGAGAAAATCATAAAAGCAGCCAAAGGGAAGAGACACATTACATACACAGAAACAAAAATAAGATGACGGCAGAGTCATAGACAGAAATAATGCAAGCCAGAGGGTAGTGGAACCAGATCTTTGCAATGCTGAAAGAAAAAAACTGTGACACTGAAATGCAAGGTGACATAAAGACCTTTCAGGCATATAAAAGCTGAAAGAATTCATCACCAGCAGACGTGCACTATAGGAAATGTTAAAACAAGACCTTCGGACAGAAGGAAAATGATATCAGGTAGAAATATGACTCTATACAAAGGAACAAAGAACAGCAGAAATAATAGATGGGTTACTTAAGTATGTGACTTTTTTCTTATTTAAATATCTTTAAAAGATAATAAATTTCTTTTTTAAAAAAATATGTCTTTGTTGATTTCAGAGGAAAGGGAGAGAGAGAGAGAGAAACATCAATGATGAGAGAGTCATTGATTGGCTGCCCCCTGCACGCCCCCTACTGGGGACCGAGCCTGCAACCCAGGCCTGTGCCCTGACCAGGAATCAAACCATAATCTCCTGGATCATAGGTTGATGCTCAACTGCTGAGCCACGCCAACCGGGCTATAATTAGTTTCTTAAAGGAAAAATAATAACAATGAATCATGGGCCTTATTACATGTGAAAGTAAAATATACGACAATAGCCCAAAGGCTAGGAGGGGAGAGATGGAAGTATATAGTTGTAAGGCTTTGATGCAATATAATATGTAAAGTGGTATATAATATCACTTGAAGGTAGATGCAGAGAAGCTAAAGGTATATACTACAAATCTTAAAGCAACCAGTAAAATAAAGCAAAGATTTGATAAAAAGCCCACAACCCAATTACATGCTGTCTATAAGAAACTTACTTCAAATATAAAATACGTTAAAAGTAAATATCAATTCTACACATTTTCTTTTCAGATAATGGAAGAGGAGGGAACGCTTTTCAACTAAGTCTCCAAGGCCAGCATGACCCTAACCAAAACCAGAAAAAAGAAATTATAAGAAAAAAAATTACATACCAATATCCTTCATGAACATAGGTTCACACATTCTTAAATTTTTGGCAAATCAACTCTAACATATATGAGAATGATGCATCATGACCAAATGTGGTTAATCCTAGGAAGGCAAAGTTGGTCTAACATTTGAAAATCAATGTAATGTACCACAGTAACAGACCAAAAAAAAGAAAAATCAATGGTAATCTCAAATAGATGCAGACAATCGCCTGACAAAATTCAACATCTTACTCATGATAAACCTCTCGGGTGGTTGCTGTGTTGCGGACAGACTGAAGGCCGGCAGAGGGGGAAGCAGAGAGACCAGCTAGAAGCCTGTCACACTCCCAGCTGGAGGAAGGCCAGGGGATGGGCAGGGAGGGAGAGAAGGAAAGGAGCCAAGAGGGATGACTCCAAGGTTTTTGGTCTGAGCAACTGGAAGGATAAAGCTGCAGTTAATAGTGATGGGGAGGACTGTAGGAGCAGAAGGTTTGGTGGGACAGAGCAAAAGTTTGATTTTGCACAGATCTATTATAAACCAATAATTTATTTATTTGGTTATCGTGCAGATGTGGTTGAATGAGAAAATTGCAAGGGTGTTCAGTTCAGAAACCTGGTTGTTTTATCTAAATCCTTACACAGGCCTGGCTGGGTGTGGCTCAGCGGTTGAGCATCGACCTAGGATCCAGGAGATTGGGGTTCGATTCCCGGTCAGGGCACATGCCCGGGTTGCGGGCCCCATGCCCGGTCAGGGGTGTGCAGGGGGCAGCCGATCAATGACTCTCTCATCATTGATGTTTCTATTTCTCTCTCCCTCTCCCTTCCTCTCTCTGAAATCAAAATAGATATATTTAGGAAAAAAAATAAGACAAATAATCACACCCCAAGTTCTTAAAAAAAAAAAATCAATGTAATACATGATATTCACAGAATATAAGATTAAAAAAAAAAAGATCATTTAAATAGACACAGAAAAAGCACTTTACAAAACTCAACACCCCCTCATGATGGAAACACTCAACAAACTAGGACTAGAATTACTTAATCTGATAAAGGAAGTCTATGAAAACCCCACAGCCAACATCATACTTCATGCTGAAAGGATAGAATGTTTCCCCCGTGAGGCCAGGAACAAGACAAAGGTGTCTGCTTTCACCATTTTTATTCAACGTTGTGTTGGGGTTGTAGCCAGGGCAATTAAGAAAGAAAAATAAACGCAAGGCAGCCCTGGCCAGGTCCCGATATGCCAAGGTTGCGGGTTCGATCCCTGGTCAGGGCACATACAAGAATCAACCCGCGAGTGCATAAGTGGAACCACAAATCGATGTTTCTTTCTCTCTCTCTCTCTCCCTCCCTCCCCCTCTCTCTCTCTCTCTTTCTCTCTCCTTTTCCCTTCCTCTCTCTCCCTCAAAAATCAATAAAAAATAAAATAAAAATGAGGCATTAATTGTTTATCAAATCATTCTAATAATTTTCAAATAATTTGTGGATAATCAGAAAAAACACACCTTTGGGCTTCAAAGGTCACTATCAAGAAAATGAAAAGACAAGTCACAAAATGGGAAAAAATATTTGCATATCATTTTTCCCACAAGGGTCTAGTATTCAGAATATATATCAAACTCTTACAGCTTCATAATAAAAAGACAAATAACTTAGCTTTTGCGGGTTTTTTTTACTAACTTAGTTTTTAAATGGGCAAAGGATTTAAACAGACATTTCTCCAACAAGGACATATAACTGACCAACAAGCCCATGCACGGACGCTCAGCATCACTAGGCATCAGGGAGACGCAAATCAAAACCACGGCGACACGGCCCTTCACGCTTCCCGGGCGCTGCAACAAAGGAGATGGACAGTGACCATGTTAGCAGCGGGAAGGACGGCGGGAATGTAAGCGCTGCCTGGCAGTCACTCAAAATGTTAAATACGAGTGACCACGTGACCTGGCAATTCCACTCTCGGTGCAGACGCAAGTACACGGAAAACAGACGTCCACCCAAACACTCGTGTACAAACGTTCAGAGCAGCCTTATGCATAATAACCGAGGGGTAGGAACAGCCCAGAAAACACCACTGAGCTATACACTTTAAACAAGGTGAATTTTATGGTGTGTGAATTATATCTCAAGGTCTTAAGAGATGGAATAGGAGGAGACATTGGGGAAACTACCAAGCACTGGTGTTATAAAGGGGAACAGGGGAATGGGGACAAGTAGATAATTTTTTCAGATACCAGATATAACAATATGTTTGTACAGACAGGTCCAGGAGACAGAGAGAGAAGTGGATGAGGGGGCAGGAGGAGGGGGAGGGAGAGGGAAGGGAAGGAGAACTGCTGAAGTTAACAGGGCTGCCTTGTGGGCAGCGTGTCTGCAGGAACAGGAGAGAAAGTACAACAGACGTACCAATGCAGGTGGATGGGTGTATCTGGTGTGGGGCCCTGAGGAAATTCTCTTCCAAGTGCCCCTTCCAGCGGGCTCAGTCTCTTTTCCCCAGCATCTTGCTGCGGGCCCTGTCCCAGCACATGCCTCCCAAGGAAATGAACAAGCAGCAGGCAAATCGATCCTCGAAAATCACCCACCCCAGTAGCCTCTTATTTTATTTATTTTTAATCTTCGCCTGAGGATATTTTTTCTATTGCTTTTTCGGAGAGTGGAAGGAGGAGAGACAGATGGAGAGAGAGAGAGAGAGAGAGAGAGAGAGAGAGAGAGAGAGAGGGAGAGACTGGCTGCCTCCTGCAGGTGCCGCAACCAACCGGGGCTGGAGCCTGCAACCGAGGTACGTGCCCTGGGCTAGAATCGAACCCGGGACCCTTGAGTCCCCTGGGCTGACCCTCTAAGCACAGAGTCAAACAGGCTAGGGCTACCCCAGTAGCTTTTTAAAATTAATTCCACTCCAAACGGGTAATATTTTTACTCTGAATTCCTTCAGCAATGTTATTTGTTATTTCAATCTATTTTGTAGATTAAATTTTTGTCTATTATTAAAGAGTAATACTCGCACGAATGAAATTCAAAAGACACAGGAAGCGAATCTCTCTCCTGCCTGTCCCCAGTCCTCTTTGAGGCTAATATATTGTGTATTCTCTGAGATAATCAACATATATTGAAAGTATGTTTATTTACATATATATATATCCCTCATCATTTTTTAAAACAACAAATGATGTCCAAGCTTACTGTTCTGATCTTGTTTTTCACTGAATATGTATTTCAGAGATTGTCTCGTATCAGTACATGAGACGGCTCCAAAGTCCGTTCACAGTGTCTGACGTCCCTTCCTTTAAGAGGGTTCCCTGCCCCCCAAGTGTGGGCTGGACTTGGCGACTCACTGTCGTCGTTTTTCCTTAATTCTTACCCCAGGATATGTTTGTATTGATTTTGTTTTTATTTATCTATTTTTTAAATCCTCCCCTGGGGATATTTTTTCCATTGCTCATCAGGGGGAGTGGGGGGGGAGAGTGAGAGGGAGAGAAACATTGGTCAGCTGCCTCCCTGTACGCACCCAGATGGGGGATCGAACCCCCAACCTAGGTATGTGCCCCGACTGGAACCGAACCCGCAACCTTTTGATGCTGCTCCAACCAACCGAGCCGCCCGGCCAGCGCGTGACTCACCTCTAACATACAGAATATGGCAGAAGCAACGTGCGTCCTGGGGCTGGACATGAAGGACAGTGCGGCTTCCCCCCTGCCCTGTTTCGGGGTGCAGCGAGCTGCCCTGCCACTCGGGCAGCCCGCTGGGCAGAGGCCCACGTGGCGAGGAGCGGAGGCCTCCTGCCAACGAGCTGCGTGAGTGGCCCATCCTGGAGAGGGACCCTCGAGCCCGCTCAGGCCTCCAGAGGACTGCAGCCTAATTAGAGACCCTGGACCAGAACCGCCCAACTAAACTGCTCCCAAATTTCTGACCCACCAACACCGTGTTTAAGACAAACGTGTCCTATCCCATCACCCCGTTTCATTAGGCAGAGTCCCCTGCCAGCCGCAGCGGGGGTCACGGGTATGAAGTGCAATGCTCCCTTGTCCCGCCGTCGCTCGCCACCCGTCCGGCGGCCACCAGCACACACGTCTGAATCTGCTGGGACCGGTGGCTCTGCGGCGAGGGTGCGGCACGCGGGGCTCTGAACCGCACCGGGCTGGCTCATCTCCTGCTCTTGGCCGATGACCCCTCCCGAGACATCGTCACCGCTTCTGGGGGGTCAGCGTGCGAGTCCTGTCATTTTCAGTTCTTGAAACGTTGCCACTGTGTTTGGAAAGTGAGGTCAGCTAAGAAGCAGGCCTGGCTCTCCGGGCCTTTCTGCCTCCGCTCCTGATCTGGGCAGCCTCCTGCAGCGCCGAGGGGACCTGTCAACTGTGCTGAGGATGGAGACGGAGGAACAAGGATCTAGTCTTTTCCCTGGAGTGGGAAAGCAGCTAATAGCATTCAGATATTTTGAGATGAAACTGTTACCATGGGAATGTTTCCATATCGCTCCCTTAATAATGACGGGTAGGAACAATGAACAGTGCAGCTCCCAGAACTCTAGAAACAGAGGAAGGAAGGGATGGAAAACGGAGCTGGAGGAACGGGTCCCACAGAAAGGCTGATTCGTGCCATAAAAGCTGCATTCTAGGGGGACGGGGGAGTTGAAGGTCAGCAGCTTTTCTCCAAGGGTCAGGAGGCGGGAGGTGGGTGATCCTGAGGCGGGTGCGGAGGGGGAGGGGGTTCTGCAGTACGGCTGGCAGGGGGCTAAGGAAGTCGCTCTTTCCTTCTGGGGCTTTGTGTGTGGGGCAGGGAGAGGGGGAGGAAAGCCTGAGACCTACAAACCCTGATGCTTCTAAACATGTCTCTGTTTCTGTTCTGGCAAGAGGTCAAAATGCTTGAGGACCCCAATCCCCTGGGGGCATGAGACTGCACCCCGAAAACAGAAGCACACTGGCACACAGACCTTTTCATCTTGCAAACTGGAATTTCCTGTGCTGTCCTGGCCTCCGCAAGGGCTCGGGAGTCATTTTTTTCTTTTTACCTTTTTATTGAACTTATTGGGGTGACATGAATAGGTTTCAGGTGTACAGTTCTATAATGCACCACCCGTATATTGCATTGTGTGTTCACCACCCCAAGTCAGGTCTCCTTCCATCACCATTTATTCCCCCTTTACCTTCTTCTATCAGGAATTCTTTTCTTTTTAAAAAAAATATGTATATTGATTTCAGAGAGGAAGTGAGAGGGAGAGAGAAACATCAATGATGAGAGAGTCATTGATCGGCTGCCTCCTGCATGCCCCCCACTGGGGGTCGAGCCCACAACCCGGGCATGTGCCCTGACTGGAACCCAACTGCGGTCTCCTGGATCACAGGTGGATGCCCAACCGCTGAGCCACGCCGACCAGCAGGAATTATTTCTTAACCAAGGGACCACTACCTTGCCCTCCACCCCAAACTGCTCACTGCTTGAAGCACATGTAGGGTTCCCCCCAGCTCACCCCCAGCTGGGCTCCTGTTACTCCAGGACCTTGAGGCATCAAAGGACAGGTGACTCATTAATAAGCAAAATAGGTTATCTTTTGGGACAGGCATTCTACCCTTGTCTGCTGTCACCCCATACCCTCTCGCAGAAGGGTTTGTTGCCTTTTTTTATTGTTTCTATTTTTTGAGAAGGGGCACCCTAACAGAGCCATCCTGCCTACAAAATAAATGGGAATTCAACCTACTGGCTAGGAATTTAAGGACAAATATTGCAGAATGGTAAAGTATTTCTTAAATCTCATACAGAGAGGAAAGAAATGGATACCATCCCACCAAGTAGCCCTGCACATGTGGACTGACCTAAGGTGAGGGCCTGCTCACCTAAATCCTTACCTGTCAGTGCCCCTGGACACCTAGATTTCCTTTATGTTCTTGTTTAAAATTTTTAAAAATTAACTTTAGGGCCCAGCCAGCGTGGCTCAGCAGTTGAGCATCGGCCTAGGATCCAGGAGATTGTGGGTTTGATCCCCGGTCAGGGCACACGCCTGGGTTGTGGGCTCCATCCCGTCGGGGGCATGCAGGGGGCAGCCGATCAATGACTCTCTCATCATGGATGTTTCAACTCTCTCCCTCTCCCTTCCTTTCTCTGAAATCAATAAAGATATATTTTAAAAGAAAATTAATTTTAGAGAGAGAGGAAGAAAGCGGGGAGAAAGAGAGGCAGAGAGACATCAGTTTGTTGTTTCAGTTTTCCATACATTCGCTGGTTGATTCTTGTATATGCCCTGACCAGGGATTGAACCCACAACCTTGGTGTTTTGGGACAATGTTCTAACCAACTGAGCTACCCGGCCAGGGCTCCTTTATATTCTTGAGGTTTTGTTAAAATACCATGTAAGCAGCACTTGAACTGTCCCCTGGATTAGCGGGTTAACACTAATCCTTATAGGAATGCAGTTTAAAGACCAGAAACCACACTGGGTTGGTGGCCAGAGGGCCTTGCCTTCCTTCTCTAAATAAGCACCCAGTGAAGCAACACACAGCTGTCCCTGTCTCTCACACTTTCCAGACCACATACTTTCTGTCCTGAAATGTATGATTCACAAAGAGAAAATAAGTTTAAAAAATTTGGTCCAGCACAAATATAAGCTCAGCCAAGACAGTGCTCTAAAGATAGGTGGCTCCCCTGGCAGAGAAGCCAGCCAGGAGACACCCAAGGGCAAGCGTCCTTGGCCGATTTCCCAGGCCCCTTGTTGTGGGATCTCAATCGTCCTGGCCACATAGAAAGGCTCTCTCTGCAAGTGACATGCTTCTCTTAATTCTACGTATGGTGACAGATTTGTTGGTGGTTAACTAGATTTGTTGTGGTGATCATTTCCTAACGTATGCAAATACTGAATCATGTTGTACACCTGAAACTAACATGTTATATATGTCAATTATATCTCACTAAAAAAAAGGCCAGACAAACCCCTACTTTCACAAAGCTTACGTGCAAGTAGGGGAGAGACGCTCAACAAATAAAGGAATACCTGTGAGAGAGAGAAAGAGGAATGCTGGCGGGGAGAGGCTAAGAATTCAGGGTGAATTTTTGTGACCTTTTTTAAAATTAGCCCAGAAACGTTCCTCTCCGTGGAGGTGACATTAAACTGAGATGTGGACAAGAATGAGGCAGCTTTGTCAAAATCGAAAGGGAGAGCATTCCAGGCTGAGAGCACCCTGATTCTGGGAACCGGCCATCGGCCACCTGCAGCAGGCGCACTAGGTCTGGAGGCGGGAAGGGCAGGGAAGCAGGCGAGGGGTGGCTCGGCAGCTCCGCGAGGCAGGGCAAGGGGTCTGGGTGTCACTCCCAATGAGCAGACCCTGGGAGAACTGAAGCAGGCCTGGCAGGAGGGCTGCTGCAAAGAGAATGGGTTTTGGAAGAAAAAAAAGAAGTGGGAAACCAACGGGAAGCTGATCTGCATTTAGCCCAGGTGGGAAGTCGTGGTGGCCAGGACGCAGGTGGGTGGCAGGAGGGGAGATGAAGATAAGCGGTGCATTTTGCAAGTAGAGTCAACAGGACTTGCAGACAGGCTGTGTGTGTGGGAAGGAGCAGAAGGTAACCCTGTGGGTGGTGGTGTACCCAGCTAACGAGGGGAAACTGGGGAAGGAGCGGTCAGTGCTGGGTGCCAAGCTCTGTCCAAGGTGCCTCAGGCAGCCAAGAGGAAGTCACAGGCGGGAAGCTGGGAATAGGTGTGTGGGTTCTGGAGTGAGATCAGGGCTGGTAATACTAACTTGGTAGCCACGCATAACTTTTGTCTTTTTAAAAATTTAACTACTGTTAACTTAGCTACCCAAACAGACTGTAACCTCTTTGAGGGCAAGGGTGATGTACTGAATGATCTGAACGTCAGTGTTTAGGGCCGTGGTTCTCAAGCTTTAGCCTGCATCAGAATCACGGGGCAGTGGCCTGTGACACAGATTTTGCTGGGCGCCAATCTCAAAGTTTCTGATTCAGTAGGCCTGGGGTGGGACCTGAAAAGTGTATTCCTTACAAGTTCCCAGGTGTGGTGAGCGGGGTGGGAAATAAGAGGCTGAGAGGAAAGCATTAAAAAAAAAAAGTGAATGTGTGAAGACACACTCAACCTCTTCTGCTCTAAATGGTATACAGAAGTGGCTGGAGTTAAAGAAATCCCAGAGGCAGATTAAGGAAGTAGAGAGAAAAATAGTTCAGTTAGTGACAAAACCTGATTCTAGGAGTTTCCCCTTCGATTAATGCCCCTGTTCCAAGGTATTTCTCCGCTTATAAATAAAAGATGAAAAAGTATTTGCTTCAAAATTAACAACTTAAGAACAATTAAAAATCATAGAGTATTTTTAAAAGACTAGTTACATCCCTACTTCACTCGATGATCTATACCCAAAATAAACCTAACCACCAAGCCTGCACTCCTCTAAATAGACATCACCGGTTACCTGGTGACAGCTACCAGAAGCGAAGGCAAAAGGCCTCTGAGGAACTGAAAGGCTTCCAGAAAATGCACTTTGCCAATGTTAACCCTTCTTAGTAACAGAAATGTTGAAACTCTATTGAGGTATTTTTTCTGTACCCTTTTTCCTTAGGCCTGGCTTTTTAAAATGGAACATACTGCAAATTTACTAACGGTATCAAGTCAAGTTGTTGAGGGCTGGCTCCTACAGTGGAGGGGCGCTGACCCGGGAGTCAGGACACCTGGTACTTCCATGGCTCAGGCTCAGTCCAATAGTGCGGCTTTGGATAAGTCACTTCTACTTTTCATTATTTTTTAATTTTTATTGATTTCAGAGAGAGAGGAAGGGAGGGGGAGAGAGAGAAGCATCAATGATGAGAGTCACTGATCAGCTGCCTCCTGCACTCCCCCCACTGGGGATCGAGCCCGCAACCTGGGTATGTGCCCTGACCGGGAATTGAACCACGATCTCCTAGATTCTAGGTCGATGCTCAAACTGCTGAGCCATGTAGCTGCAAAAGTCTCAAATATTTATTATCTGTCCCTTTACAGAAAAAGTCTGCAACCCATAAGTTACATCACAGCATAGATACCCACATCATTCCAAAAAACCCATCCAAAGATTATCTGATTATGAGAGACTAACGTGTAAACTATGAATAGGAAAATACTGAAAAAGTGCTCTTGTGGAATTTGGATTTTTCAGCGTATTAAGACCACACAGGCCATTCCTCATGGGTGCGCATCAATGTGCAGCCTTCGAACCCAGAAGGAAAGACAATCTCCCAGTTTCACTGTCTGACTTCTGCAACTGTCTCAGCTAAAGGAGGAGATAAAATCTATAGACCAAATGCTATCATGGGAAAGTACAGCTAGGAACCAGAAGGGCTCTATAAAGTTAGGAAGTGTTTCCCAAGGATGTCAAAATCTAGTCTTCTAGTGAGGTGTCCATACTTTCTGAACCAAAAATAACTGAGACGAATGGGTCTGACAAGTGTGAGTGTACCATGGAAGGGCAAGGGGACAGTTTTTAAATTCGGGATGTACTAGAGACATCGGAGATACACTGCTGTGATGCTCACAGGTGAGAGACTCCCACAGAGCTGAGGGCCAAGCAGGTTAACAGGTATGTGTTCTCACTGATGGAGACTTTTGATAAACAGAGTTATAAGGAGAGAATTACTTGCAAGCTTAGACGTTTTAATAAGTTGGCTACTGGGGCTGTGAATCTGGGGATCAAGGTTTTTGGAGGAGTCAGGCTACCTGCCTGTGTGGAGCATCCTCAGACTCTAAGCATCTTGACATGTGGTATTTCTCAAAAAGTATCTAGCCCCCAATCAGCTTCCTACAAACACATGGACTGTTAAAAACTAAAATATGAGAATCAACCAATGAATGCATCGGTAAGTGGAACAAAAATCACGTTTCTCTCCTCCTCTCCCTTTCTCTCTCTAAAATCAATCAATAAAAAAATAAAGTAAAAAAAGGTGCCCACTAAATGTGTGAATGTAAATGAGGTCACATGTTCATTTTTAAGATCTGAGCATATATTCAGAAGATACTTTCATATTGACTATTACTAGTGCAATTCGCACAAAAGGGCATCGAAGCGAAGACCAGTTCCATTCTGAGGCCAGCTGAAGGAAGATTTATGCTCCACCCAGAGTCTGAGCACTTACCTCTGCTCTCCCCCAGCTAATTCATTATTCAGTGGCCTTCTCTCAGGTCAGGAAAGTTCTCAGTGCATCGAGGACTGGCTGGCTCATCGGTACACTTCCTCTTCGGTGCCTTCCCCGCACAGGCGATGCACACAGGTGCAGAGAAACCCACAGCCCTCGGCCCTCTTCCTTCGCAGGCCACGTCAGGATGGTTATGGGCTCCCAATCTCCTACCAGCAGAGCCCGCCCCTCCTGCGGCGTTTACAGGCTCCGACATCGGGGGATATTGCTGGCTTTGGTCAAATGTGAGAGAGAGAGACCTGTATGCATGGCCAGCAGCAGCAGAACCTCTGGCGTGCTCAGGAAGGCCAAGCTGTTACATCACGCCACAGCACTGCAACCTTCAAAGCGACGCTTCTACCCACGACGGCCTCACTATTCATCGAAACATTACAGGACGCGGCCTTGAAGGGTCCACTTAAAAGACAAAGCAACTGCTGCACAGTGGAAGCTCTCCCTTCCGTCTTCAGGCTCCCAAGGTCCTCCGTTTCCCTCAGTGCTCCTACAGCTCGCATCCTCCGAGGGAGCGCCAGAGCCAGAAGCCTGTCACTACTCATTCCCGTATCGCCCCACGTTACCTGGCCTCGAAAGCGGGAGTGGCATGAAAAGTATGCACGTGGGCCTGCAGGTCAGAGAGGAGACACCGGTGAGGGTTCCCTCCGAGACCTGCCCGCCTGGCCTAAGTGACCGCAGAGGCGGCTGCTAGGCTGGGCCAGGGAGACATGTCCCGAGCAGGTGAGAGCTAGGGCGCTGCCGGTCTGTCTTCTGTGAATCGGACACAAACTTTCAAAGGAAGAGATTGAGAGAAAAACCTAAATATACAAAGACGCCACTTTTCACCTCTGGACAAACTACCTTCTTGCCTCTGTTTTTCACAAATGAAACCATCTATAAGGAATATTCATTTAAAATGACGTTTTAGTCTGAGCAGGAAAGAACTTGAAAGGATGAATTTACTGTCACTGGAAGCTGTGGAACTGACAAATTTATTTGGTAAATGGGATTCTCTCAGAAAATAATGCAAACGAGGAGTCACCAGGTTTTTGCTTAATTTCCCGTTTCCTCAAATTCAGGACAGAAATGGGGGGAGGGGAAGCAGGGAAGTATGGAAGTAAATATGGCACATATTACGTACAAGCCTGTAGCTAGCAAATTATGCGGTTGGCTGCTCAGGAAGTGTGATCTCGCCCTGGCCGGTGTGGCTCAGTGGTACAGCACTGGCCCATGTACCGAAGGGTTGAGGGTTCAATTCCTGGTCAAGGGCATGTAGCTGGGTTGCAGGTTCCTTCACGGGCCCTGATCGCGGTGCTTGAGGGAGGCAAGCAATCAGTGTCTCTCTCTTACATCGATGTGTCTCTCTCTGTCCCACCCCCTGCCTCCCTCCCCTCCACTCTCTCTAAAAATCAATGGAAAAAATATCCTCAGGTGAGGATTAGCCAAAAAAGAAAAAAGTGTGATCCTAGGAGACAACATTCCTCAGAACAGCAAGGGGGGAACATCCACGCTACAGGCAGGAAGTAAATCAGAGCAGAAACCACACCAGTGAGGTACGTGCAGAGGAAAGCAACTGGCCTTTTCTGAGACTAGGTTTCCTCTTATATGTACAAACCATTACTTGTCTTCTTTCCTAACAAGTATTATCTTCTTGTACAAAAAATAACTTCCAGGGTAAGAAAGATAGAAGGCACAGGATTTCACTCCCATCTGTACAGAAATACTTACTTTGTAAGACACACACAAAAAAACCCCTCGAGATCACAGTACACAGTAGTTATTTATTTAAATACTTGAAAAGGTCAATGATGGAAAAAATAGGTTTATCGTGAGAGTTTATATTCATTAGATTTATTTTACCATTTAAAAAAGTGCTGCTTCTAGGTTATCCTAGCCAGACACAGAACACTTCGCGACACATGCAGCTTCTGCAACACACTAGAACAGACACAGCCGTCGTAGAACGACATACACTCGGGGGGGAAATCCAGTTGTGGTAGTGGTGACTCTTTATTCAAACTAAAAACACTGATAATATACAAATTGTTTTTCTCATTTGATTGACAGGGCTATAAAATTCAACATACTGACAAAGGAAGCAACACAATCTCTCAGGTAACACCCCTGCTAATCGCCTCCAGCTTACTGCTTCCTAACAGGAGGGTCTCACACTCAGGCACACAACTGTCTAGACCGCAGGACGGCTTCAAGGCTGGCCCACAGCAAATGACCGAAAGAAAGTTGTTTGGTAAGCTGACATCGACTTGTTTTTAAAAAGGGAGAGAAAATGCTAAGTTGTGCCTCGTAGACTTAAAAGGACCCAAAGGTCATCCTGATTAAACGTGAAATAAATAAGTGATCCGTGAGTAAATACAATCTCTGAGCTGACTTAAGCCTAGGAGAGTGAGCCAACTGAGTACTAATACCGTGTAAAAACGTCCAGAAACATCGTTTCTAGAACTCCGTTTGGGAGACCACATCTTGCCTGAATATGTACATTATTTACAAAACATTCCCTTTTGGCCTCTGGAACTTAGCCACTTTAGTTTGGCTGCTAAGCTGTTTCTTTCCACATGCCAGCCAATACTGCCGTTATAACTATCATTAAAATACATTTATGCACGAATTACAAATAATTAATAAAGTAACTCTGCATGTATAAATATGTCAATATTTCTAGCAGAATTTAAAGCATTCAGAATGTACATAAAAGTATTTGGTAGGTAGGGGCCAGTATTTTTTGTTTTAATCATCGCTGTTTCAGTAATGCTTTGTACATAGCAAAGCCCAAAACAGCAAAAACAGTAGCACCAAAACTTGCTCGAAGCCAAAACGTGGAGCTCTTGAGGTCAGCTTGTGTCACGTGCCTGTAGTCAGAAAATACAATTAATATTTAAAACATGATTAGTACGAAAATACCAGTATTAACAGTCTACTTTTAGGGAAGTATTAGCACACTTGTCAGGCTAATTGCGTACAGCAATGCTTACCAACAATATTTATCGGTATAGCCACAGGTACTTTCCTTAGACGATCATTATCTTATAATGTAGACATGAATAAAAACGAACGTCTTTACAATTAGTTACGATTTGGGGGTAAACAACATTGAAAATTTTATACATTTTCTTCACATGGGAAATGGAGAACTCAGGAAAAGCAACGTCCCACTTTTTAACACCACCATGTTCCTTCAGAATGGGAGGTAAGACTGGGACCTCACAATTTTGAGGGTCAATTTCGAGGAACTTAATGTGCAATCTCGAGTCTCCAGGCACCCAAAGCTGTCTTGTAAGCAGTTAAGCGACAAGTGACAATACTTTTCTAAGAGCAATGCTGGAAGTCAACTTTGGAAATATTGAGCCCCATAAAAATTTACCAAAAGAAACGCCCCCAGCAAAGTGGGTGGGGAAGATTTATCAGTTTGCATTATTTTGGTTACTACTGATTAAAGAAAGGAAACAAACCAACCAACCCTGGTATTAGTTAGACAGGCAGTGACAATGGTAACAACTAAAAGACACAGTGTAACATGATGGAATGAAAAGTAAAGGATATTAAAAAAAAAAAAAGAAGCCATATTATGCATGACAAGAACAGGGACAGCCTGTACCACAAACTGAGTTTGTGAGCATGCTCAGTTAATAGCACTGCTAAGCACCCTCAAGAGCCTCAAGTATGACAGCTTACCATTAAGAGAAAAAAGCTTTAGAGCAAAGGCGGGAACATTTATTCAAGTGTCACGGGAGTTTCAGTTAAGTGAACACAATTGAGGTGATGCAGGAAACTTAACAGAACTAAGAGCTTAGAGAGACTGTCTGGTTCAGGTTATTTTACAACTAAGTTAAACAAACAGATTTGAAGCAAAAGTCAGACATCATTAGAAGACCAAGACGTTGACATGCAAGAGAGTTAAGAGCCAAGAATAGAAATTGTACAAAACTACTGTGCCTCAGCAATAGGTAAAGAGTGATCAGTTTAGTCATCACAAAACGCAGTCTGCACATCCCTAGGAACAAGACTACGATACAATCCAGAGTGCCCCATGCTATCACCCTGGCAAAACAACACTCAGCACTCCGAATGCTTCTCCTCCCCAGTTTCTATTAAAAAAAAATATCACTCCTTACATAATTATTATTTTACAAAGCAAAGTGATAACAAATTCATTCCTCCTTGCGAATTAGTTATTTCATCAGGCAATGTTTTATTTGTTTTTTTCAAAGTTAGGGAAGAGAATGCTTAGGTTTGAATTTTTCCAGTTGGAAAAACTCCCAACAAGGCCAACCCACTGCTCGTGGGAAATGTTACCTGGCTTCAAGAAAAAGTGGACCATGGGATGACTCCATGAAGATGGAATCTTCAACAGAGCTGACGGCGTGCACCTGGTGGGTAATGCTGCCTTCGTCGTCTGCTAACAGCATGGCACCCCACTCAGCTACCCGGGCTCTTAACCTTTTATACACATGCATACAGGTTGCGGTTCATAGCAGCGCTCACGAAAGGGGACTGAAAATAACGTCTCTCAAACAGCCCACACAGAAACTGAGTTGCCACCCTATATGATACTTCTCATGGTTTTTGTATTTAAAATAAATGTAGTCTATAGCAAGTTGCAAAACTTTAAAAAAAAAAATCTATCTATATGTACTGTTTAAAACACACTCACATACTAGGCAAGGAAACCTAAGGCTGTAATGTACATTCTCTACAGATCCCGCAGAGGCTGGTCTTGGTATAACCAAAACACTAAGGGGAAGCCCTTGAAACCAATGCCCTAAGCAGTGTCTGACATGTGGTGACCGCAAGTATTCATTCAAAATGAGGCTAACAACTATTAATCAGGAAGTTCATAGACACTTCTAATTTCAGACTACAAAAAACTACAAAACACATCTGTGAAAAATTGCGTCCAACATTGCAAACTCACAGACTGTTATGAACCTATGATGAGAGAGTTTCAAAGTTTACAACTTCAAATCAGTTGAGATGTACAGACTTTAAAGTGAGAACACAGGTTAAAAGTGCATTAGAGCTTTTGCTTCAAGCTTTGGTCTCTATATGATTTTTGTGCATTGCACTGATTTTTCTATAACTTTTTTTACACTTATTTTTTAACTTAGGGAAATAAAGGGGTTAGGATTAAAGTTAGCTGCAGTAAGATTAAAATCAGCCAAAATAATTTCTCATAAATATTCAAGTACGGAATCTTATGCACTAGCTCCCTTTGTTGTATTTTAAGAAAGTATTATCATTCAAAAAAGTAATGTAGTCTGACTGACTTTATTGCTTAGTTTTCTTTTGTATTTCAAGACAGTAATTATTTTCCCCAAGCTGTAGTATAGCCGTGAATAGGCAAAACAGTAGTTCATATGTACATATGACAAACAATATAGATACATGCTCAAGATATAGCTAGTTAAAAACTTAAGGCAACTATTAACTCATAAAATATATTTTAATGATTCCATCCACGTTATAGGAGTTGTTTCAGGCACTTTAGACATGGAAAACCACACAGATAGCAAGCTACTTAGAGAACTATTTCAATCTAAAAGCGGCACTAACTGGGCTCTATTTATAGAAGAGAAAGCATTTTTAACGGATGGCACATTTATCATTGCTTAGCTAACTGACAACACCTGAATAAAGAATAGTGCCATCTCGCCCTGGCTGGTGTTGCTCAGTAGTTAGAGCGTCGTCCTGTGCACCAAAGGGTCGAGGGTTCGATTCCCGGTCCGGGTACACAGGCGGGCTGCAGGTCTGACCCCGGTCGGGGCGCATACATGAGGCAACCAATTGGTGTTTCTCTCCCCCCCACCCCCAGCCCGAATCAGTGAAAAACATCCTCAGGTAAGGATTAAAAAAAAAGAATAGTGCCATCTTAATTGTATTCCATAAGTATTAAGAACTGAGTCATGTTTATCATTTTAGGTCCCAAGTAGAAGCAGAATAACAGTTTCATAAAGCTGCTTCCCAATTCAATTCTAAATTCAGGCAAAAATAATTCCTCCCCAATTCAAAACTATGGTTCTTTCAAAATGACTCACATAAAATATCATCTTAGAATAAATTATAATATCTTATTGCACACTTTTTCTTTCTTCTTAAAGTATTTTAGTATTAAAAAGGTAATACATGCTCGTTGTAAGATATGTGCAAAATAAAAGCAGGAAGGAAAATATCACCTACAGTCCTATCACCTAAGGCAACTAATTAAAATCTGGGATATTTCTTTTTAGACTTTTTCTATGTATTTCTCACTTAGCTGCAAACACGGTGTGTATAATTTATATAATTTTATATCCTTTAAAAACCTACCACGTGAGGACTTCTCCATACATTCTAAGAGGCCACACTGTTTCCGTCTGGTGCCTATTCTCCACTCATGGGGGACTATGACTGAAGTGATGAGTATCTTTCTACATAAGAATTTTCTCTGTATTTAGGAGAGCTTCCTTAAAAGACTTCCCCAAGATCAATATTACAGGGTTAAAGATGTGTGTGTGAGTCTGTGTAAAAAGCTTCTTTTTAAAAAAATCTATCGATATACCAGAGTCACCACATTTTCCTACTCTATTTGGAATAACATAATTTAGTTCAGCAGTGTCTCTTTTTAGAACGTAAGAAATAATGACTAACTGCTGAAATATAAATTTAATCACGTGAAGCTTGTCAGAGCTTTCAAGTTCTCAGGTGGAAAACCCTTGTGTTTTGGAGGCTGGTTTTCTGTCTGGGGAGTGCTGAAGGCCCATACCCATCAGGTGACAAGTGCTTCTTGAAAGGTGTGGGAGCCGATCAATATGTTTGGACTTGGGTATTATTAAGGCTGCTACTTAATAAGGCACAAAGGAGGAAATGTTTCAAAATTCAGGCAATAAAGAGTTAAATAAAGAATTGTCTCTGTGGCCCTGCCGGTGTGGCTCAGTGGTTGACCCATGAGCCAAGAGGTTACTGGTTCGATTCCCGGTCAGGGCACATGCCCAGGTTGTGGGCTTGACTCCCAGTAGAGGGTGTCCAGGAGGCAGCCGATCAGTGTTTCTATCTCTCTATCCCTGTCCCTTCCTCTCTCTTTAAAAACCAATAAAAACATATAAAAACTATAAAATAAAATAAAAAGAATGTCTTGGTGAAAAGCTACACCAGGCATATAACAGAGTGACAAAAATTTCCACATACCTTTGCACAGAATGCCTTAAGGAAGGCATACATTTGTGGTGAATATAAGAACATGGCCCAAAATCTTTATTGGTCCAATGTATTTAACCAACAATAAATAAAGGGAATGTTATCCACTGGAAATTTAGAAACACAAAATAATCAAATCCTAAAGGGCTCAACGGCATTAAACCCATCCTAGCTATTCCCAAATAGGGTATTTTTAATTTTGTTTTTTATAAGGTGTCACAGGGCTTTATATATCTGGGGTATGGAAATTCTATTAAAGGGATCTAAAAGTCTGCAAAAATTAGAATGTGAGGAAGCGGGGAGAATTCAGTGAGACCCAGATATCAATTAACCTTGTCTCAGGTTGCAGGCTATTATGCAGAGGAAAGAAAAGTAAAGTAGAATATACTCAAAGGTGACAAGGCTGAGGCTTTAGGAAGAGCAGTTCCACACAGACCCTTTCCAGTCCTCCCATACAGCTTGTCAGAAATAAGTCTGAATTTCTTACTTTTCATTTTTCTCACTCATTTTACCCTTTCCAAACACAACTCAGAGGTGTACAAATGCACAAATATGAATGATCTTCCAATTTTATAATTCCATCCATATATGTATCTCAGGTATGGAGTTTTAAGTTAATACTCTGAAATAGTCTATATAATGGTAATGCATGTAACCTAGAGTGACTAAGGCTCATAGGTATCACATATAGCTTTTTGCTATTTCAATTACCTATCTTAAGTTGAAAACTGTACTGAGGTCACCAAAACTATAGTCTTCTGTTTTTAATAACTCACTTAAAAAAAAAAATTCTGAACCTTCATGCTTTTATTGTTCTCAATGCTTCTGCCTGGTGAAGTATTTTTAAAAATATTTATTTCAAATAAAAATGCCTGTACTACTAATACTTTTAATAATGAAAATTTTCCTAATTGAACTAGTAGGCATGAATATTCTAATATATTTCTCAAAATAGGAATCAAAGTATAGTACGTATCCAACAAAGATAAATTAGAACACAAAAGTCCTAAGAGAGCCATTAACTGAGCATGCCTGAATAGTAACATACTTTGGGAAAGGACACAGGTGGGCATCAATGTAAAATAATGCTTTACCAAGCATTAGAAGAATAAAAATTTAGATGATCATAGATACATGGGAAATATGCCATGGGAAACATAATATCTACATGATAACTACTGATACTTAAAGATCGAAATAGGCAAACTCCACCTTGTGTGTCCTTTAATGTACTAACCAAATGGCAAAGGCATTTTAAATTATAAGCAGCAGCATACTTAATGAGAATCTATAACAATCTCTTGTATAATTTTAAACATATGACCTACGTATCCAAATTCAAATAAAAGCCTTGTAAGGACCTTCACACAAAGGAATACAGAAGTTTCATATGAAACTAAACACAGGACAGAATTCCTTGCATACAATATTTTACTATAACATAATATCCTAAGAATTCCTACATTCCCAACAGAATCTCTGTAACATCAAGAATTCTAGGAACCTATCCTCTTCATAAAGCAATCCTATGAAAAGGTAGTTCATTCTGGTATGACTAAAGTAAAATTCTTTCTTCAATAGAAAAGGGGGGGGGCTCTTAAACTAAGTGACATGATTTTAAATTATGTAAAGAGGAACTTAGGTGATTATTAAAAGCAACATGGGCAAATGGAGTAAGTCATTAATGAATGGCTTAAGTGTCATATACATCCAATTTTAAAAATACAGTAAAAATAGGGCAGAAATTACATTGGGTATGAAGACGGTCCATCATACCATTGGGTCTCTGTAAGTACTCAGTGTGAACTATGCACTTGGTTGCTAAAGCAAAATGCTGCTACCAAACTTAAGAAGTAACATGAACACGTAATTTATATGGCTAATGCAAATAATAAAATGGAATAAAAGAAATCCTATATCCAAAATAAACAAAGAAAATCTCACCAAAATAATGAATTGTAAAATAAACAATGGTGACTGAATTATAGGTTAGGAGGAATGGATCGTACACAGAAAACTAGCTGGGAAAGGGACCGAGAGGAGTTAAAAAAATGACTAAGTGGCACAGACAAATGAAAGTGAACACCTAAAGGAAGGGACAAATTAAAGTTCATAGCACACTACAGCGTAGTAGAATCTTCATACAAAGTAGGAGTGTTCTGAAGTGAGAATAATAAATAAAGTGAAATCCTGGGTAGTTCAAACCAACAATTCAAGCTCATGCCTGCATAATCATTTTAACACTTCCACATTAAAAAGGTATTTAAAAATAAAAATATAATCAAAAGCTATTTTCCCCCAGTAACATGATTTACACTATTCGAAATGAAAGCATTACCAAAGATTAAGATCATCTGACCACGTTAATCATCCTGCAAATGTATTTAAATTATTCTAAAGGAAACATAAACCTCTCCAGCCCTAAAGGGCAAGCCCTAACTACCAAAGTTACATGTCAGATACATAGTTTAACACTTGTCTTACTTGTTGAAGTCAATATACACTCAATTAAGCTGGGAAAAAATGTATTACTGCTTTCTACTTAAAATCTGTACTGCCAGTAAATAAGCTCAAAAAAAAAAAAAAAAGGATAATCTTTCCTGGTCAAAAACACATAGCTAGGGAAAAATGGACAATTTCAGAAATGAATCTATTAAAATTGCCTAAGTATAAAATAACTAAAAGGCTTAAATCCTCTCATGGTCAGGTTATAGCACCTCCTTTTTTTTAGCATGGGGCTAAGGTCACTGAAAATACAACCAAAATTTAAAGAAAAAAAATTTTACCATAATTAATATTTAGAAAGGTACTTAAAGGGAGGTCCATTATTTTTTTCATCTTCATATTTTGCCTCAGCTCACAGCAAATCCTATCCAGAGCAGGCACTTAAATTAAGTATTTGAACAAGTAAGTCAAAGTTGGGGGGAGGGTGAGAAGAATGTGGCCCCAAACATGTGTTATGTCTAGAAGTAATTTCTAATGCAGTAATCAAAGTTTTTCCATGCACTAATTTGAGAACAACATGCATGTACCAATATTTGTCTACCAAATGCTTTGTGGACATTTGATGAAACTTTTTGCTTAAATCAAAATTTTAAAACTGCTCTTTTACAGTTCCAAATCAAATACTAGGCATGGTGGATTTCTAAAACCAAAAACTTAAGAGTTAGTGTTAGTGCTGAGTGAGAATCCTCCCTGCTGAATTCTTAAATGGCTTGTATTCAATCAATCAATCCTTTTTGCTTATGTAACATTAAGACATACCTAGCATGGCAAACCAGCGGTGACCAGCCACCAAAGGCTGCCAAAACCTGAGAAATACTAGCATAAGGTGATTCCCTCATCCCATCATCCTGTAACCTTCTCAAATCCTTCACGTGGAAGCAGTAAAACGGGGAAGGGGGAAGGAGACACTCTCATTCCCCAGGTGTACTTTTGTGTGTGTGCATTTTTACAACTCTAAGCCATATCCCAAGGCTGAGGTTGCAAACTGGTGGCCTGTAAAAAACATGTTCTGTTTGTTCTGATTTGTACTTTTAAAAATTTTAACTTGCTATTATTTAAATATCAGGAAATTTCACATAAAAATCCTGCTTTAATCTAGTCTCATAGAATCAGAACACCTGGAGACACCAGAGCTGAGCTGTGGGGGCCTCTTTTAGACACGGCCTGTCACAGTCCCCACCCTCTCTTATTTTTTATATGTGGCCACCTTCATTCATTTACATTATCCATCCAGACCCTATAGGCACTTAATTTGGGCTTCCACCCCCACCAACTTTATCTCCATCCTCTTAAAAACTAGAAAAAACTTCAATATACAACTTTCAAATTTCCACTGTACTTCTATAAACTAAGCTATTAAAATACTACCAGGGATCAGGAAGAGTTCTTTGAAAGGTACAATGGTTTCCCTCTGCATCTTTTTCATTCCTTCGGTTCTTGATTACGGGGTATCAGTGATGTATCTTGACATCACCATTAAATAATTTCTAGTTTACAAATAAATATGGCAAAATGGACTGATTTCTCTTCGAGGATCACTGTACAGAATAATATACTACGAGCAAGCTTTTCCAATGATGCACACCCAACCTACTTCGTTTGAAAGCTGACTAAACCAATCTAAGAATAAAACTGTTGTTAAGACGCAGACAATAAACTAATCTGCAATTCTGGACAACCAAGAGCTTCTAGAATAAATAAAATGGATGGTCTGTGATCAGCAATTACTAGGTGCCAAGGTGGGTTCACCAAGAATACGGCCCCTAACAGATGTCACTTCCTGTTCAGATAAAATTCCTATGCTGGTAGGCAGGAGGAATGTGGCAGAAATTATATAGTGATTTCATAAAAAGCCCTCCATGAAATCTCTCTTAAGATAATGAGATAAAATACGACTGGATAATTCAATATTTTTAATGGACAGAATAATCTCTCCCCAAGGATTTGGAGCCTGTGTCACGTGGAAGAGTTCTCCAGCGGAGTGCTATAGGGCTTGCTCACTTTAGCTCGCTTTCTCTTTCTCTCTCTCTCTCTCTCAATCTTTGGGTATTCAACATTTTTTTTTTTTATATCAACAACTGGAAAGATAAAGAAGACATCTTCAAAATTTGCAAATAACACAATGTTGAGAGAGATATAGAATGGGACAAATGGCAAAAATAATGTTTGAAATGACTGAGCTAGAACAAATGGACCAAAAGGAATGTGACATTTAATAGAGATACGTACGTATCTGCAATTAGATTCAGAGTCAACTAAAAATGGCAAATACACAATCAGAGAGGAGGAGACACTGCCTTACTAGCACATCATATGAGAGAAAAAAAAATCTGATCTTAATTAACCCCAAGATTAATATGCATCAACAGTGGGATGGGGCCACTAAAAAGTGAATTCATGCAGTAAACAGGTGTCCTAACTGTGGAGCATGACTGCCCGCTGTTCTGGACTAGTGGGATCACACCTGGAGCACTTATCCAGGTACCCTAAAAACCTACGGGGCTTTGAGATGAGGACAACCAGGAATGATGAAGTCACTAAACCATCAAATCTAAGAAAAGGCTGAAAGAAATGGGGATGTTCTACCTGGAGAAGAGAAAATTAGGGGAGACATGATGGCCGTCTTCAAATGTCTGAAGGATTGTTATGTTGAAGAGGGAGTAGAATAGTCGTATGTTGTTCTAAAGGGCAGAACTAAAACTAAAGGAAAGAAAGTTATAGGGAAATCATTTTAGTTGAAAAATAATAAAAAGCAAAAGCAAAAACTCTCTCCAATGAGGAAAGCCTTCAGCAGATCAACAGCACTCTCACCAGAAGGGTTGCAGGAAGGCATTCTAATGGGAGGTTAGGCCAGAAGAATTTTAGAATCTCTTCCAACTTGACCATTTCCAAATCAGAGCTCCTGAATGTTGTTTGGTTTGAACTAGCCTGCAGTTTCTCAGACAGGCGTCACGAGAGAATCTGTATTACTACTTTAGGAGATGCCATTCGAAGGACAGAGGCAGAACTTTACACCAAGTGAGTATGGTGATCCCTTCAAAGCAGTCACCCGAGAGGGCTGCATTCTTATTCCAGAGCTGCTAGTGCTCCAAACCTCACCAAAACTCTTTGAGAAAGCTTTCCAAGTCCGTTTCTGGCTTGCATAAGGTATAGTCTGTTTCACAGCTGGTAGACACAAACTACCCTACTCATCTGGTACAGTCAGAGCCTAGTCCTTGGTGGGAGTCCACTGGTGACATCTAAATGATTTCAAAATCATTTACCATTTTAGTGACATCTAAATGATTTCAAAATCATTTACAATTTTAGTGACATCTAAATGATTTCAAAATCCTCTTTCATTCTTAGACACATAAAAATTTGACATTAGATACAAATTAATATTACATCGGCTCTTAAATGCTCACAAAATGTAAAATCAACTTGAACAAAGGCAGCATGGCCAGAATAAGAAAAGAACCTCCCAAGTGCATTGCTTTGAGAGCACGTGTATATCCTATTTTTTTTCTTTCCTTTTTCAAAGCATATTACTTTCTAGGCATATGTCACGTTTTGGACTCAATTGTGAAGACCTCAAAAACTAGTACTACAGATTTTTCTTTTCCACGTTCCTCTGAATCCTTAAGGTTGGTTATTAGCCTTATTTCCATAAGCCGTACTCTTTCAAATAAACATTCCAGGTACTTATAATAGATAATTTGTTCAAACCCAAGATATTCTTCACATTGGTATGGGTTTAAGAAGTTGTATTATTTTAATGTAACCTAAATACATTATAACATTTGGGGTCAACGTGTGTTTTCCTTACTATGAATGTCCTAATCTACTTCTACAACTCTCAGCCAAAAGATTTTAATCTCCTTATATATTATCCTCTAAAATGAAAAATACTTTAAATTCCTTAATGAAAAAACTAAAATCTTACAGTCCCCTAAATATATCTATTAATTTAAAGACGTTACTAAGAATGACTCAAGATCTAAACACTGTCACCATGGTGAGATAGCTGGGCATCAGTCAGCTCGTTGTCTTTGTAAGTATCAGTGTAATAAATAGTTATCCACTTTTCTCTTTTGTATTTTAACAGAATGCCTGGTACCCAGTAAATAAAGTTAAGAACCTGTTAAGAACTGCAGTGAAGATTTTGTTCTTTACAGATTGCAGCAAGTCTGAGTTGAGGAAGTTCTGACAGATGCAAAATGTACACCTGTTGCAGGTGCACATACAGCGTAACCGGGCATGGCTGCGAAAACACACAGAAGGACAGGAGTTGAGTTCTTACTTACAAATATGGCACAAGTCAGGGTGTGCCAACTTAAAAAAAAAATTTAGGCATAAGCAACACTAAGGAGAGGGATAGTGTGGGGCATGCTAAAGTTGTGCAGAATTCCACATATACCAAAAATATCATGAACCATCACAGCTCCCGCCTCCCTCCCTGCAGAAGATCTAAGGACAAGGGGGATGGAATTATTATTACAAGAGTTTTAGTGGAATAAATATGCACAGCAATAGATGGCACCCTCGTCTAAATTAATAAAAAGAAAAACTGAGTAAGCCATAGCACCCACCAAATGGACAAAGTCTGCTAACATTTAAATAACCACTCCCTGCTCCTCCTCTTCCTCCCTCAGCATACACACATGCCTGAAAACCAGGAAGGAGAAGAGTGAAATACACGCATAACAATCCAAAGACGAGTATATTCAACGCTGAGGAGATATGAACAACATCGTCTTTAAATTAGCGAGCACCTTGGTTCCCAAAGGAAATCAAAGGGCTCCATCTTGAACAAAACAGGGTAAATTTCATCTGCTACTAAAACACAGCAGCTAAGTATGATAGTAGGAAACTCTGGGTAGGATGTAAAAATCAACAACGATCCAATTGGTATTAGATACGAAATTTAGGGAGGCTTTCTGACTCCTTTCTGGTTGAGTGGAGTTGCACTAGTTGGTACAGGCACATGGGACAACCCGTTTCACCTCTGCCCTAGCAACCAAAGTTGGGGGTCTCCAGTGACTGCTCAGTGGTCAGAGCCACTCAGACATACAAAGCTACCACCCCACCCCTGAGGAGGTACTGGCGCAGAACCCCCTCAGAAGAGCGCCACCTGATGATGAATCAGTGCCATCACTTCCTGTAACACCTGAACATTTTTTTAACAGCTTCTCAGTCAAAGGACTGGCCCAATCTGACTCGGCTTAGCTTGTGAGATCTGGTGAGACCACAGCGCACAAGTGGCATGGTTGTGGAGATTAGCAGCATCCCAATAATGCCTAATTCCCAACATGAAGAAAAACAAGGATTAATTTATTTTAAAAAACTCTTATAGGCTCAAGACATTCCTTTTTAAAACTTGACTTGTGATGATGAACATATCACTGCTACTAAGACACTGCCAGCTGTCATACTGGAATCCATCTGTTTTTATAAATTGTATCTGACTGTTGAACATACACAGGCTCCACCCACCAAAAAGGAGGGATGCAAAGTATGCTTAGCAACAGGGAGATGCTTCATGAGAAGGAGTTTGGGATTAACCATATAAACAAGTGTCCAAGTATGTACATTTATCATATACACACACACACATACACACACACAAATTACAGTAAAATGTTTTAAAGATGCTGATCTAAAAACACAGTTGCAGTTATTTACGAGATTAAAATAGTGCATTTACACAGTAAAAAAAAGACATCATAATATACAGTTAGGCCGTAAGCCTGACCAAGCAGTGCGTTTCTGGATAACTACTAAATGTTAATTATGGTAAGAAAGGAGATTTGCTCATCTATAAGAAAATGTCAACAAAATCCCACAGAAGCCATAAAGAAAAAGTAACTTACAAAGCAGTTTTTAGAAAGACCCAGATTTTTCTCAAATTCTCTATTCTATCAGTGCTGCCCGTGTCTCGGGAGAGTCTGTCTCTGTAATGATCCTCTCTGTAGATACATACACGAGAGTTTTAAAGCAAAGGTAAAACATAAATAAGGCTGTGCTTATCTAATAGTAATAGAAATGACTTGTTTTCCAACATAAATAGAATTTCAAGGGTTTACTGCAGTTTTTCAAAAGTATTAATTAGTTAATGGAATAGCAGTAAAGTTAACTCTGACTTGAAAAATCTGTAACAAACTAACAACTTTCTGAAAAACTTGTTTAGAGCAATGTTTGATTACTCTATTTCATACTGCAGTTTTCATAAGAATAATAATTTAGAGAATAACACAATTTTAAACAGAATAAACTATAAAGTCCTGAGAAACGCACTGCCTGAAAAACTATCTTGTTACAAAACAGAATTTATACACAGTGCTCGAGGAGAATGCCATTAAGAACCATGCAATTTTAAGGCAGTAAACTATGAGATGACCACAGTTATGTGCTGTGCATATGCATGTATAGATACATATACAATAAATGTACATAAAAGTTGTGGCATAACACAATGTAAAACATTTATATAGCAGGAATTCCAATTACAACTACTTTTTACAGCACTTAAAAAAGACATTATATCCTGAACTCAAACACACCCATAATTTAAATTCATAAAAGATTTTAGAATCCTTCACACACTCAAGCTCAATTAATCAACAGAAAAATATAAAAATGAACTTTTTGCTCATATGGAAATGCCTTATAAGCATAAAGCAACATATGCCAACCCCATTTTATTGCAGTTAGACTGTTTGTTTGTTTTTTAAATGCTAGGTAGAGAGCTGAGTTTTATTGTACTATCCTATTAGGATAGTTACAACCTGCTCAAAAATATACAAATACTGTCAGAAGTGCTGTTTATATAATTTTATTATGGCACCCAAACCAAACTTGCATTTACTCAAATTTGTACCTTCTCATTACAAAGTCTCTTTCTGTTGCTGAACAACTTCTACAGGACAAAGGTCCCACCCTCATGGCTAATAATGGCATGCAATATGCAATGTTGTAATGAACCATGCAACATGACAATGATGGCAGAGCAAGTACTTACGGGTACATGGCCATTGTGGTCAGTTTAACAAAGATATCTTTACTGGGTGCATCAGCAGTATTGCAAGTGAAGGCTTGTGGTGGAGGCATTTTGTGTTTCCTGCAGAAATCAGCAGGTGAGATACTATATTCTTGTTTAACTTCATGCAGGTCTGACTTTGCAGCTATGATTAAGCAAGGTATTCTGCTGTCCATAAAGTGTTGCTATAGAATAAAAAAATAAAATCAAAATCTGATGACAAGTTCAAAAATTACTGTTTAATTAAATGTGTACTAAAATTTTTCTCTGGATAGGCAAAGCACCAATAGTGGTCCAGGTCAGTCTCATAGTAAGATTAGGGCCACTTTTCTAATGCTGGGAACAATATAGCCTATAATGCTTCTTTAGATTCATTACATTTGAAAAAAAAATTATTAAAAAGACATGATATTTTGAAGGAAAAAAAAAGAAATCCACTTAAATTCCTCTATCCAAAAGCACACTATTTTCATATTACCTTTAGTCCTTAAGTATATGTATTTATATACCACATGTTTATATAGTTGCAGTCATGCTAAACATTTAAAAATATACAATACTGAATCTCTCATGTTTTCAGAATTCAAAACCATTTTAATGGATGCTTAATAGTCAGCTGGATTATTTTATCTTAATTTGGTAACTCCAATGGAATCTTGTTGATAATCTTAAAGTGACTAGTAACTTTTCAAGCCTCTGGTTTTCCCCCTTGTTCTACTATTATCCTTGATGTAGCTGCCAACTACAACCCATGTGCATTCCTAACAGCTAAGAACTTCCATTAATACAGAGGTTCTTAACCAGGAATGCAAATCAGAGTCATGTATGGAAAAAATGTTTTTAAAAACACAGACGTCTGGAACCTTACCACCTCAGAATAAAACCAGAACCTTTAGGGACAGGACACAGGTGTAAGTATTTTTTTAAAAGCTCCATAAATGATTTTCTTGATTAGAAAATACCACATTGCAATTCCATTAAACTCCATATAAAGTTAAACTTAGTTATAGACCAAAAGAGCAACAAACCTTAAAAATCCTGGCACAGTATTCAAAGGATTTGGGGTTACTGACATCATATACCAGGCATACGACATCACAAATGATCTCCGCCTCAGTCAGAAATTCCGACTCTGAGATATCATGCAACTTGTAAAAAGCAAAAGATAATGACAAACATAAATGTCAGAATACCAGCATGGAATTAAAGTCATAATGTTTTATTACTTGTTTAACCTAACTTCCTAATTAAAAAATACTAGTTAGGCATACATTTTCAGACCATTTTTAGAAGTAGGAAGTGCAGATACACACGTAGCTTCCGATTTTGTGAATTAAAAATGGTGATTAAGGTCTACAGAAGTTACTGTTTACTGAGCGACTAAAGTGTGCCGGGCAGGCCCTCTCCCTGCATTCCCTACATTCGAAACATAAGAAGACAGGGCTAAAGGGATTCAGTCAACTGCCTAAGATAACACACCCAACAAATCTCATGAGGCCAAAATTTCATCACAGATATGATTCCAAGTCCATTTCCATCCTACCACACAGCCTGATCTCCCCCACCAGTCAAAAACCAAAAAGCAAAGAGCCCTTTGCACCACGGTCTTCTTCTGCTTGAGTGCCTACACTTTCCCATGTTAACCAAACACTTCTAAGGAAACATCTTATCTGTGATATGTCAATGATCCAACAAGTACCGAGCTCTATAAGGTAGTGCCTCTCTGTTGAGAAGAAAGGGAAGTGTAGTGAGAAGTGACTCAACAGGTTCCAAACAACACACTCGGACATTCAGGCAAGAGAGACGCTGATTCACAAAAAACAGTGTAAGACTAGAACGGGAAAACTAACAGCAGTGTTTACTGAGTACACTGTAAGTAGAACTAGACTTACAGGGAAAGAACGGGAGATAAATAAGGTTTAATAAGAAACTGACAAAGAACTTTTATCACAAAGAGTAAAATATGTATAAGATTCACGTTATCATTTGGCAGGATAAATTACTTCCAAAAAAGAAAAAGACAGGGAAAAAACTTTTTCTAGTACCTATCGTTTGTTTATACGAGAATATTAGCTATCTTAATAAGAAACTCAGGCTCAGATACAGTAAGCCACTTGCCTGAGGTAACACAGCTAATCAATGGTGGACCAGGGGTCAAAATGAAATGTGACTGGGTCAAAACAGAACATAAACTCTCTTTCCACTGCATTTCATAGTATCTTTTCAGTTACACCCTTCTTCCATTCTTTTTTTTTCTTTAGGCTCATACATTTGTTAACTATACTCTTTCCCTAATAGATAAAACTCAATTCAGATTATCGATACACTATCAAGCACCTGCACTAAGGTTTTCATATTAATTTGTAATTAATGGTAGAGGATAATTTTTTAAAATAAAAGTGCAAGAAAAAGTAAAGAGGAATTAATTTGTTTTTACTTTCTTATTGTAGTATAACATACAATTAAGCACACAGATGAATTTTTACTTATAGGTATACCCATGTAATCACCATGCATATCAAGGGAATTAAAATTAATTCCAATGAATAAACCAAGTGGGGGGGAAAAAATCACACAGAAGTTCTATATATAACCATTAAATTAAACCCAATTAGTTTTCAAAGAGTCTCTTAAAAATATACCTAATAAGTAATCATCTTTATATGCCAGAGAACTTCTTACCAACAAGTATTTCTCTTGTCCATACACATAAACAGTGTTAATCGCATAGTAGGATTTATGATCATCACGAATTTTCTTCTGCCTCTGAAAACAACCAAATATCTACAGTAAGACATTACAGTAACTAGTTGTCAATATGTATACACATGGGTCTGTCATAAATAAAAGGGCCTTCTTCCTACACTATGTATTATTTATCAGTACAAAGGGGATATTGACTTTGTTTCTTAGTTCTTAAGGTCTAAGACAAAAGATGCATTTGCTCAGCACAAAGTGAAAGCAGTAGCTGAAAAGGAAGTAAACAACATTATTGAAATTGCACTCCAGAGCCGCCTGCTGGCAGTTCTCATTATACTACAATTTCAGCTGATACGAGACTCATCAGGAAGTACGTCCATCTCCTTACTCAAAGCAGTAGTCAGAATTCTATTTCAGGATTCAATTCGAAGTATTTACTGTATATTTACTTCATGCCAAGCACTGTTAGGGCTCTCACATATGTGTTCACTCAATCCTCAGCTAAACACTGGTTTTAAAAAAAAGACGAATGACCACTGAAAGCCTGGGGAGGAGGCAGGAGCGGGGAAGAGAGGGTGAATAGGAGGAAAAAAGGGGCATCCATAATACTTTTAACAATAAAGATAAATTTTAAAAAAAGAAGACAGCCCAGCTGGCATGGCTCAGCAGTTGAGCATCGACCTGGGATCCAGGAGATCGAGGTTCAATTCCCGGTCAGGGCACATGCCCGGGTTGTGGGCTCCCAGTCGGGAGGGTGCAGGAGGCAGCCGATCAATGACTCTCTCATCATTGATGTTTCTCTCTCTCTTTCTTGCCCTCTCCCTTCCTCTCTGAAATCAATAAAGATATATTTTTTTAAAAAAGACAAATGATAGCTAACATCAAAACAAGATAGAGTGAACACATTACAATATAATATACAGATATATGTAGAACTGTACAGCTGAAGCCTACGTAATTTTATTAACCAATGTCACCCCAATAAATGCAATAAAAAAGAAAGTATACTGAAAACAAATAAACAAAGATAAAGCCAGTTCAACAGGATTACTGTTACACTTTATTTTATTTTTATTTATTTTTTATCCTTACCCAAGGATATTTTTTCCATTGCTTTTCAGAAAGAGTGGAAGAGAGAGAGAGAGAGAGAGAGATACAGAGACAGAAACACTGATGTGAGAGAGACACATCAATTGGTTGCCTCCCACATGCAGCGATGGGGCCTGCAACTGACATACAATGCCCCCTTGGCTGGAATCGAACCCGGGACCCTTCAGTCCATAGGCTGACATTTTAACCAGTGAGCCAAACTGGCTAAGGCTATTATTGCACTTTAGATTGTAGTTTACTAATATACACAGGTCACTGAGTTCTAGTAATCATCTAGAAAGATTAATGGCTATAAAAAAAAATTATGCACACTTGTGACTATAAATATTTGTCGGATAAAATTGTAATTTCTGAACTTCTCACCATTAAGTTTCTTCCAAGAAGAGCCTGAAGAACTCCACTTTTCCCACAGTTTTTCATCCCAATTACATTACATCTGAACACATTTCTTTGAGTCTGTTTTTTCTGAAGGTCTATCTTTTTATCTCTTGTTACTAAAAAGAAAAAAAACTAATTATGTACCACTTAGACTCACTGAGCCTCCATTTTACTTTCTTCTGCAAAAGAGTATTGCTACTTATCACTTTTATCAATAAACACATTGTACAACAGTCAAGCTATATGTGAAATAAAGTACTAAATATAATATAGAAGGGCCTCAGTGGAAAAGATGCATTTCTGAAAGTTGGCTAGTAACCAAATGAAATTTATTTAATCGTAAAATAAGTACTGCGTTTTCATAAGGAAAATCATATCCTAAAACTGAATTAAAATTACAATAAACATAGCCAACATTATGTCTCACCTTTTTTCTGTGATAAGTTATTGTCATAACAAGTTACAAACTAAAAGACGCTCTCTCAAATCTGCACTCCTTTGGATCTATAAATGGTAAAGGGATATGCACTTTGGGGTTAACTGGCCTTTCTAATGTAAATCTGAGAAAGAGGCAGGCCAGAGCAATGGGGCATCTCTTCCTGAGGGAAAGAGGCCTCCTTAAGCTGCAGCTAAAGATTCAACTGCAACAAAGCTCACCAGAGGCAAAAAACTGAAAATGATAACACACAATAGTTATGGGTTAAGGTGTAGAACATCCATATGATGACACATTATTAGCATTAAAGACATATAAAAGTCTATTTAGTGATACAGAAAAATGTCCACAGTATTTTGTTGCACGAAATAAACCTCATGCTGGCTAGCAATTGGTTCCCTACTCTTTGATGATGAACTAAAATACTAATTGGTTAAAGGGTCCTTGCTCTGTCAGTTTATGATTGGTTGTCTTCTTGTGCTGGGGTTTCCTGTAAAATACGGCACTTTCCCCCAACCAATTACGATATAAGAAAGACTTTAAATGTCAGTTCCCTAATGTGTTATTTCCATGCCTATGGGTTTTAAGTGGAAGACACTGCCTGGCAAGAATAACAAGATCCGTGAAAAATTTATGTGAAAAATGATTACAAACATGAGAGATGTACAGTCAGTTCAATATTAGGATCATGTGTTAATATGCATTGTTTTTAATGTTCGAAGAAAATTAAAACACTAGACAAATGATATTTTAATGTCTGTGGCTCTCCCTGATTTTCATCACTGGGGTACCCTCAGGAATAAACTAGAAGTAAAATCTCTGCTCTTCCTTTTTCTATAAATAATAAAAGCAAACAATCTCAACTCAAAAGCAAGCATCAAATCACAGGGAAAACAAATAAGAGTGTAGATATAGAAGACTAGCAAATATATATTTATGTTCACTCTTTTTACATATGAAAGTTGAATCTTAAAAATTTTTTCTAGTTTTTTTACTAATTAGTATTTAGATAGCTACCTGTAATGGCTGAAGCTTGAGACTCTTGTTCAGTCAATATTGAATAGCCTAAGTAGCCCAAATACTCTAGGCACCGCTGTACATCTAAATAGGTTGTGAGCCTAGGAAACAGAAGAGTTTAAAATGTGAAAAGTTCCTCAATGAACATTTATAGAAAAAAAATTCCAACAGCTCAAATAATTTTAGCACAGATCCCGATAAGTTTTGTCAGACTGCTTTAATTTCCCATGTGCCCTACCGTAGTTTTTCCTACAGTGCCATTCTTAAGGCACAGAAGGGAGGGGAATGCAAGATGTGGGGGGATTCCTGCATCTATTCCACCTGCCCAGACAGAGCAAGGCCACATAGGTGAGCAGTGAGCTGCTGGTAAAATCTAAAGCAGGGATTTTTTAAATATAATTACTTCCCAAGTTACAGAGTATACTGCAAATACTGGCTAGTTGAGAATTTAATGATAATTAAATGTGAAAAGGTTTGTTAAAGGAGCAAAAATAACTGAAAGGTACTTGAAATTAGTTAGCCTTTTTATGATTTGAAAAAAAAATAGGTTCTGGTGTTAAGAAAGTTAATCTCACCAATACTAAAGTAATTATGTCATCATACACAACCACAGGATTTCCTTAGCACCCTAGATACAATATCACCCAGGCTGTACCCAGACTGTAGACAAACCCTCACTAGGAGTGCATTAAAAACAAACAACAACAAAAACCTTAAATTTAGTCTTCAGTGACAAGTAAAATATGCTCTCCTCATATTCTGAAGGTGCAATAGTAATGATGAATTGTGCAATAATAATGATGTTTCCAATTCCCTTAATCAAAAAAGGATTAAAGTTTAGCTCACTTTTGATGTAAGACTTATTACTGTTCCCCTGAACATCATTCAAAAGCAAACAGATCCCTTCCTGATAAATTTATAGAACACTAAAGTTCACCTGAGGGATAACAGCACTACGAATCCTTCTTACTATGATTAAAACACTCCATAAAATCTGAAAAACTTACAAAATGATGAATGTGCTACACCATAATTTTAAACTAGTGGTAATTCTAGAGGAAGCAGGTGAGCTCTATACTCACGTCCACTGGGAAAGAAATCCCTGGTAGGTTATCCAGCCTCTTTCATTTGTACAAACTGTGTTATTCACATCTGGTCCCCAAGGTATGTAAGGGAAAACTTTAAACAAATCTTTAAGCTCATCAGGTGACAAAGCACAGTCTCTATCCTGAAGATACACAAGGAAGTATGCATAAAGTTTAGAAAGCTAAGAAAATAATTCCTAAACACAAAAGCCCTCTAGTCTAGTAAAGCTATGCTTCTAAAAACTAACACATGAAAAGAAATTTTCCATGTTATCAAGAAAATTTCTTACATGTATATATGAAAACTTATGGAAGAATCTATAGAAACTAGACTTTTCATCTAGAGAAAGTCTAGTTTTTCTAGACTTTTTCACCTTCAGAAAACAATACAAGTAAATAAATAAAAGGAAGCATTTTTGCTAGTTTAACTTAAGAGAGTTTAAGTAATTTTTGGCTGTGTGACATGAGGACCCCATAGCTAAGGGAACAGAGTTAAATCACTCATTGAAAAATATTTTATCATGCAAAATTACAGCTAAGAGCTTACCAAATCATGCTTGTCAAAGGTGCTTTGGAGAAACAAATATGCATGATGATTTAATTCAGTAGTGCAATCAGGAGGTATTTTTAGCCTGTTGATGAAAAAATGTAAGAGTAAAACAAATTATTAATCAAATATTAAAATTTAATTTAAGAATGAATATAAAACTGCAACAAGTCTTTTTGTGGGATAACACCATTAACAAAACATCTTTGCTGGGGCCATTTAGACTTTCCCAGGAAAGTCACTAGAGTGGCATGGCAGTCCTCAGGGGTCAAAATAATGCTCATTCAGAGTTGATATGTAAAGTGTTCTTAAATATCTGAAGGGCAGGTTGAAATAAAATATTTTACAAATAATACTGACTATACCATAACGGGTTGTTCCTTCTATATAAACAAATTGTAAAGTATGTAAACATTGTAATGAATTCAAAATGATGTAAAGAGATGTTATTTCTGCCTGATTTGACCTTTTGGACCCACCCTAAATTTAGTCCAAATGCACTGAGCTAAGTACTAGGGACACAAAAACAAGACAGGCTTCCTCCCTCCAAGAAACCACATTCAAGTGGGAGATGGACTACAAACAGATAACCTCACTATCTCAACACAATGAGCCAAGTACCGAGTATGGATGAGCTAAAGATTCTCCAGGAGCCCACATGAAATGGAACATCTCTGGCCTGGGGGTGGGAAGGTGTCAGCACTGCTATAAGACATTGTCACCTGAATTGAGACTTGAAGGATAAAAGGCATTAATTAGGTTAAGGGGAGGGGGAAGGAGAGTGAAAATACCGTGGGCAAAAGCCTTGAGTAGAAAACATGATTGGTGGACTATAAATAGTTTCGTGTTTGCTTCTAGAATGAAGGCAGAGAGTGAGCATGAGCAGATCATGAATGACCTCATGTACCATGTTAAGAAGCTTGGGCTTTATCCTGTCTTGAAGGGAAGTGCCATGGCCAAATCTGTATTTGTATGTCTATTAATCTAGCAACAGAGTGAAGGACAGAGGAGGAGAGTTTAATAAAAAAGCTAGAAAGATTCAAGTGGTGGTTCTAAGAGGCTATTTTGCAGAAAATTCAAGGCAGAGAACATAAAGAAATAGAAAGAGGTAACAGTGTAAGCCATAAAGCCGTAAGAGGTAGGGTTTCCTCTCTGTCATACTCAGGAAAGCAATAAGCAGCCCCTTGTAGAATTTATCTACCCACGTAAATGGCACAGGAAAGAACTTGACAAAAAGGTCCTGGGGGAGATTCATTCATTCATTCAATACAGATTTATTGAAAAACCCGGAAAATTACTTGAGCCAAGATTTAATAACTTTGACGAGAGGGGTTTCAAGTCAGAACTGATTAATGGACCAGGAATCCAACCAGAAAGAACTTTGTTTCCTCAATGATGGGGGAAGAGAAAAACAACAGTCTTCCTGAACCCTTACAGAGATATCTAGGAGTGCTGTGCTAAAATGAGAAAGGACAGCATGAAGATGACATGCTGCTGAAGAAGTAAAGAAAGGCCGAAGCCTTGAAGCCAGGCCTTGGGGCGTCACTTCCCTGCACAGGGGCGGCATCCTACAGCAAGGCAGTCTCCTGTTTCTGGGTGACACTGGGCCCATTTTTAAACAAACAGAATGTAAACATAGCGTTATCTAAAGGAAAATAACCACAAATAGACTGGTTGTTTAGGAAAAATACTTATTTTATCCTGAGCTAAGAACAGGCTATAAACCTTAGGAAGGAGGAAGGACCAATGGAAAAAAAAAAAAAGCTAACCAATATACTCCTCATCTCTTGACTTCAAACACAGTTTGCCTAGCATCTTTTATCTTCATCAGTAAAATGCATTTTTAAAAAATACTTGTGTTCTCTGTAAGAAAAAGAAAAGTCTGGGTCATTCTATAAATCGGTGACTCTCCACTGGGGATGATTTCACTCCTGAGGGAACATCTGGTGATTTCTAGAGATGCTAGACATTTCTGGTCGTCACAGATGGGGGAGGAGGTGTTACTGGCATCTAAGAATGTGCTAAGCATCCTATAATGCACGGGACAGACTCTACAGCAAAGAATTATCCAGGCCAAAATGTCAATAGAGCTGAGGTTGAGAAACCCTGGTATAAACCTCTCTATAAATCTAAATTATTCCTGAGTACCCCAAAGCCTACCTACCTATGTGCTAAATAAAACTTTTAAAGTACTTAGCAAGTGAAATCAACGAGAAAGCCAAAGGTACATACAAGGGGAACAAATACTCAGGCGCCAAATCCAGATCATCACCGTAACCAAACCGTCGAAGCACGGTCCAAGTAGTTTCATGTCTCCCTCTCTGGATAAAAAGCGTATGTAAAAAAAGAAAACCTGAAATAAAATGAATCAGTAAATACAGCTGATGCGAGAAAGGACACAAAGTCACATGGGAGAAAAGCACGTAACGTAATGGCAGGCGCTACACTCCCGAGCCTGCGCTTGCTAGTTTTGCTGATTAGAAGGTCAAATCAAAACAAAATTCACAAATGTCTCAATGAAAACAGAGCTGATTTCAGAGTCATTTCACACAGACACCCAGGTCAGCGAGAGATGGCACTGGGCAAAAGGGCCAAAAACATATCCCAAGGAAACAGAAGTCATACAATAAAAACAAAGGAAATTGTTTTATAGGTCTTGGTGTTTTATAATGAAAGTTTCTGGTTTTCAGTTTCATTTCGTACTTTACTGTAGTTCCAGCACACATCTACAGGGAACATGTACTTGGTAAGCCTGACTGACAGACAAAATGTTTTCCCTAAAACCAATTTCTACTTCAAGGAAGCTTATGAGTCAGGACAATTCATAATTTGTTCCAGAAATCCTTTTTCCTTCTGATGGACCTCTGCATTCCTGAGAACCAACCAATTTCCCCACCTCTAATTTATGCTGACAGTAAAGATAACTATCCCCACCAAACTGCCTGTCTCTTCCAACTCCTACATATCCAAGTTAGATTTTAGGCATATGAGTAAAGACAAACATTTCCTAAAAGTATAAATAATGCTAGAAAGACCTTCACCTTATGCCAAATTTTGAAACTATTAAGTTCAAAAGGGGGAAAAACATCATTCACCCACCTTTCAGTGTCAATCCACTGTCAGCCACGCCATCACTTATATGTTTTCTGACTACATTCTTGACATCTTCCAGAGCCTGAGGAGCTAAAGGAGTGTTGAAACAAATTCTCTAGCAAAAAAACATTAAAAATCAGCATTAAAACCAGATAATATATAAAAACATTAACCTACAAAGAAATATTAAATCAATGAGTTGCAATCAAAAGAAACAAATTCTAAATTAGGATAGCCTCTGCCTTATATTATTTATGTAAAACATGAAATACTTAGGAGGAAAGAAAGTTTCCCTATGCTCCCCATCACATTTCTAAAACACAGGCTCTTTGTGAAGCTATGTTATACAAAACCAAGAAAAAAATAATTCAGAGTTCAGACTTCGAGTCATCCTTAATACACCCACTGTGTACCATGAAATAACACTACCAGAGTCTCCTTGATTCCTATGTATAAGAGAATTTTAGACCCTAGGCAAAGACTTAAATAGCTTGATGTGAAAGACAGTTTTACATGAAAGAGACTCAAGTTTACTAACATATCATTGTTTAAGCTAATAAATTCTTACAGCTTTCCTCAGCTCCACCGCCCCACCAAAAAAACAAAACACCAAGATATGCAAATATCAGAAAAAGAGGGCTACCTGAAAGAAGTTCAGCTCAGCATCATTGAGGGTGCCATCGTTGTCTTGATCAGATATTTTAAATATACGAGTAAGGGCTTTTATACAGGCTGGTTTCATCTATAAATCATTGAGAAATAAAACAACTGTTTGAATTAAAATAGTTGGGATTTTTAAATATGGTTTTCATAAGGCTAAGAATAATTCTGATTGTTCTTTGTCAAATACGTAACATCAAACACAACCAACACGAAAAGTGAACTAAAGAAAAGCAATTTACTTTTATACTCAAACCTTTTTAAGTAAATGAGGACCAATATTTGGAATGGTCAAACTCTCCCCTCTGACCACAAATCCTCCAAGGACAGGCAAAAAACGCCATCATTAGAGAAGATTCATTCTTCCAGCCATATGAAGAAATATTTATTTATGCCCTCCCACATTTAATAAAGCATTTCAGTGGATCTATAAAACTACTTAGGGCTTTCCTTCCCAACTTCTCATTTTTTTAAAAAAAATTCAGCTTTATTGAGGAATGATAACTGCTAATTTCTGACCATCAACCTCCTGGTAGCAAAATGGGGCTAAATGTTTTGATCTGTCACTTGTGTGTGTTTGTCAAAGCTGGGACATAAAACATGCTTATTTGCAAGCAGATGGCAAAACAGCCCTGACTGGTAAGTGTAAAAGCCTTTCACTACTTTCTATTGTCAGATGAAATTACTCACATTAAAAAAAGAATCCTGCCTTGGCGACTCTAAAACTTTTGTAAGTAATGCAGCTGGAAATATATTTTGACAACTTCATAATATTTGTTTTAGGATTTTTTATTTATTTATTTTTATTTTAAAATATATCTTTATTGATTTCAGAGTGAGGAAGGGAGAGGGAGAGAGAGTTAAAACATCAATGATGAGAGAGTCATTGATCGAGCCCACAACCAGGGCATGTGCTCTGATCGGGAATCGAGATCTCCTGGATCCTAGGTCTATGCTCAACCACTGAGCCACGTCCGGCCGGGCTATTTTAGGATTTTTTTTTTTTTTAATTTTATTTCTGTTTAAAATATTACAGATGTCCCTTTTTCTCCCCAATGACCCGTTCCACCCTATTTTAGGATTTATAATGAATAGAACATTTGACTTTTTAAAATAAGACCCACAAGCTTCTAATTTGTATAACTGCTATAGGATAATCCCTGTCAACAATTTTGAGAAAATAAAATTTTCAGGAAGATCTCTGAACACTGTGTAGACTTGGAAGTAGATCTCTTACGGACATATCTGAATCACAGAAACTATATGGCAAGGTGAGGAAATGTGTACTTATTAACTTCAGTGATGCGGCTATCCAGAGCAGACAGTAATGATGAGATCTGGTTATGCTATCAAATTCAAATGCAAACACACTCTCTCTCTCTCTCTCTCACACACACACACTACCCTCAACTGCAGAAAATATATTCTTTGAAAAATAGGAAAGTTATTTTCCCAAACATACACAATCCTTTTCGTTTTAAAAGGGATCTCTAAGAGAGCACTTTGATACAGTGAGAAAAAGATAAAACCTAAGATATAAAGAGATTAGAAAGAACTGAGAAAAAAAAGAGTCAAACAGTTAGAAAGCACTGAATAGAGATTCCTTTATAAAAGAATACTAAATGGACAATCACATATAACATCTACAATTATGGGTGAATTTTTAAAAAATAAAGAATGGTAAGATATTGCTTCTATTAATGTGATCCTAATACTAGATATTCAAGGTTAATAAATAAAGAGTACATTGTTATATGTTATTTCCTCTCCTTTTAAAAGTGTTATATAATAACCTAAATGTTTCAAAAAGTAGCAATAGCTAGAAAGAAATAAAAAACAGAACTTAAAAATAACTTTATTTTGTGCAAGCGGTTTTTCCTCATATTATAAAAAGCTACATTTATTTAATTTTTGTATTGATTTTGGAGAGAGGGAGAGAGAGAAAGAGAGATAAAAACATCAATGTGAGATAGAAACATCAATCATCTGCCTCCTGCACACCCCCTACTGGGGATCGAGCCCGAAACCCAGGTATGTGCCCTGACCGGGAATGGAAGGGGCAACCTTTTGGTGCACAGGACGACGCTCAACCAACTAAGCCACACTGGCCACGTCCAGGTTTTAATTTTTAATGTGACCTTTTCCATGATTCCAATCTGTGTTAAAAGCTTATTAATGTTGTTTAAATAAAAGTTTCTGGTATAAGCCTAGACTCAAAGCTTGTTCTTGTGTAAAACAAGGAATAGTCTCTAAAGTTGCAGATTTTACTTCAAGCAGGTCCACCTACGACATGAATAACAGATGGTGGTATTTTATTCAGGGGATAGGGATTGTGGAGGGGGGGAGGATTAGCAGAGCTAATAATAGGCCTAAGAAAAAAAGCAGCAATTAAAGAACTGAGAACAAACTACTGGAGGCAATTTAATGTATCACTAGGCTAAGGCCTCAGAGGCAAATCTGTAGTATGAGACCGTTTCCCAAATTTCCTTGACCATAAGATACAGCGCCTGGCTGAGTCAGAATGCAATTTGTGTTTTTAACAAGTACGCCTGGTGACTACTTTGAGGCGAATTTGCGAAATTCTGGATTAAGAGTAAATTAGAAAGAAGCATGCCAATTAAGGAACAGTAAACCAGGATTAAGGAAAAGTAAATCAGGGTCAGATTAAGGGATAACTCAGATTAATTATTTATACCAGAGGTCAGCACTTTTTCTGTAAAGGTCCACAAAGCAAATAATCAACAGGCAAAACCAAGAATGTCATGGAGGTACTTATATAGCAAGAGAATCAAGTTTCCACAAAGTTTCATTGATGAAATTAAAAATATAATAGTAAATGAGTATAAATTTGCTATACAGGTCTATTACAAGAAGAATGAAAGTCTTCTTAGACAGTTAACATTTTGCTAAATTAGGGTTCAAAATTAGTGTTCCCTATCATAAAAATTGATTGCAAATGTTTATCTGTTAACACTGATCTGTAAGATTTTACATATTTTGTCTTTGAAATATGTCTTTTTGCAGTCATATACTGCCAATACTGACACATATCCATATAATATATATAATGTGAACTGGGCACATTCACTGCTTGGAAAGCGTTTATAGAATTATATTGGATTCTTTTCTTGATTTTCGCCTGTTAGCATGTACATAGCAGATTGATGAGCTCCAACTGAAGGCTGGGTGGAAGCTCTTCAACGGCATAGTCAAATGGAGTATGAAACATGTAAATTTCCTTTGCACTTGCACTGAAGTCCAAAAAAACAACTCGATGCTGGAATTGTAATTTGAGCTTAGAACATACGTAACTGCTTTGCCAACTAAAAATCAGCTTTTCCCTTTTCTTGTTTTGACATGATAGGTAAAGCACTGGTAACAAAATACAACGTCACAGTACAGTGATACACGTGGCACTGAAATACTGGCGAGGTACAGCTGTGTCAGTGCGATGAGCAGAGCGCCCAGCAGCACTGAGGAGTGAATGAGCCCCGCACACGAGCTCTGCTGCAGCTACTCACCTCTGCCTTTGTGGCAGGAAAGCAGCCGCAGACAAGCATAAAGGAATGAGCATGGCTGCATTGCAATAAAACTTTATTTGTGAATGATGAATTCTAAATGTCATATAATTTTCTCATATGAAAAAATATCACTCCTTTTGATTTTTTTTTTGGTGTGTGATCATTTAAAAATGTAAAATGCATTCTTAGCTCATAGGCTATACAAAATACAAGTGGCAGGCCAAATTTGGCCATGGGTCAAAGTCAGCTAACCACTTACCTATACTATACGCTTTTCCTGAAAAAAATCTACAACTTTATATTTCTTAAAAACTTCAAACAGTAAAAAGGCAAATATCTCAAGAAACAGGCAAAAGACTTAAATAGACATTCCTCCAAAGAAGGTATACAAATGGCCAATACCACATGAAAAACTGAACAATATCATTAACCATCAGGAAAACGCAAATCAAAACGTGCCCTTGACCAGGAATCGAACCCTCGGCCCTTCGGTCCACGGTCGACACTCTAACCACTGAGCAAAACCAGGGTTCTTCTGTTTGTTTTAATGGCATTTCCTGAAGTAGCACTTGACCTGGAATACTTTTCTGAGTACTTAATGTGAATATCTTTGAAGAAAAGTATCTAGAAAATGTAAGTAATGATAAGCAATAAATTTAAATTTCAGAAGTTTACAACAATACTTAAGAGTTACTACCTATGCATTCCAGCCCCTACTAACACACACTGGGGGGTAAAGGGGTTTACCTCTTTCTCCTCTGGGCAGTACAAGGGCCCTGTAGGATGAAGAACAGCTTTCTGTGCATAATAAAAGAGCTCTGATATGTTCTTCAGGTTTTTTGCTGAACACTAAAAAAAAAAAGTTTAAAATTTTACACTCTGAAAGCAATTATGAGAGCTAAAAAAACAATTTTAAAGCTATCAATATAAGGTAATAAGATTCTTTGAAGAAAATGAAAAATTGCATTTTTCTTAGTGGATATCACAAGATGGCCAATAACCACAAAGAGCTCAGAGGCCAACTTCAAGTTCTCTGTTTTATTTGGTTTACATGACTCCTCAAACAGCAAGAAATTTATTCCATCCCACATCTCCCCCGCCTCCTATTCCCAACCTCAGTTTCGTGAGAATTCGCCAACAGTAAATTTCCACACCCCATCAGGCTTACCTCCACACAGGTTTCTATTTCGGTGTACTGGTTCATAATAGGAAGGATGGTCTCCATACTACTGTACTCCACTAGATCAGATTTGTTCCCAACCAGTATCAAAGGCAGCCTGAAACAAACGGGGCATGTTGTAATAAGAAGGCAAAAACGTTAGCTTTATGCTTTAATACACATCGTTACCCATTCTAATAAGCTTTACTTAACTTCCCCAGTATGAACCCTCTACTGTAGTCAGCTCAAGCCCACTAGAGAGCATATTCAACAAATATTATCAGTCAGGTCCTGCTCCCGGCATAAGGACGTGAGGCAGACAAAGCCCCTCCCCGTTCCAGTTGTGAAAATCAGGAAACAGACAGCAAGCAAACAAATAAGTAAGACCATTTCCAATCCTGTAAGTGCTGTGAAGAAAATAAACAGGGGGATATGGGATAGAGGAATGAGAGGGAACGAATTATAGGTGATAATCGGGGGAAGTCTCTCTGACAAGGTGGCACCTGAGCAGGGAGGGAAGGATGGAGTGGGCTCTGCCACTGGAGGAGCCAGGGAAGAGCAGCTGGCAAGAAGGGGCGGCCCGTGAAAAGGCCCCAAACTGAAGAACCATCCTGATTAGTTCAAAGAACAAAGAAATGAGACAGTGGCTGGAAAGTCCTGAGCAAAATAGAAGAGGTATGAAATGGGGTTGGAGAGAGGAGAAAAGATCAGACACGTAAGGACTTAGAGATAGAGTAAGGAGCATAGGTTTTATTGTAAATGTAAAATGGGAAGCTCCTGGGGTAATGACGGGATCTGATGGACCTTTTAAAGTGCAGTCATTTTGTTATCTTTAGAGATACATAGTGAAATACTTACGGGATGATACGGTATGATACAGCTCATAGATTAGATACGGAGGTTGAAGGAAAGGCACACACACACACACACACACACACACACACACACACACACACACACAAATACACAGGCCCGGCTGGGCGTGGCTCAGCGGTTGAGCATCAACCTAGGATCCAAGCGATCAGGGTTCAATTCCCAGTCAGGGCACATGCCTGGGTTGCGGCTCAATCCCCAGCCAGGGGTGTGCAGGAGGCAGCCAATCAATGACTGTCATCATTAATGTTTCTCTTTCTCTCCCTCTCCCTTCCTCTCTCTGAAATCAATAGAGATATATTTAAAACACAACAACAACAAAAAAGACACACACAGGTTTGTAGCTAGATAAAATGAATAGATCTGAGACAGAAAAGACTGAAAGGTTTTTTTGGGGGGGAGAGGAAGCAGGCAGGGAATTAAGGATTTTGTTTCAGACAAGTTAAATCTGACAGGCCTATCAGAAATCTAAATGGGGACACCGAGAACTAGCCTAGTGGAAAACTGCTATTCTTGATGGAACTCCAGACTGCAATAGGAAGACTTGCAAGTATTTATTTACCCCCTTAGTGTAGTTATGCCTAAAAGGAATATATAACCCAAATATAGATTCCTAACACGGCCAGAAGGGGTTCCAAATATGTAGTGGTTTGCAACTAACGGTGTGCTCAGAATAATTTAGGGAGCTTAAGAAATATCTACATTTCCAAGCCCTACTCTGAACCTACTAATTCTTCAACTCCAGGGCTGGGGCAAAGGCATGTATATATTTTTTAAAGTACCTCACATGACAGTGATGACACCCCTAATTAAAACAAATGTAATAAAGGGATAGGGGGACAGGTGAAAAAGGTGAAGGGGAATGAGAGGTACAAAATTCCAGTTATAAAATAAATCAACCACAGAGATACAGTGTACAGCACAGGGAATGTAGTCAATAATAGTGTAATAACTGCGTGGTGACAGATGGATACTAGACTTAGCGTGGCGATCACATCATAAGGTATATAAATTTTTTATCACTGTGATATAAACCTAAAAACAAATATAATATTGGAGGCCTATACATTAATGAAAAAAATTTTAAAAACACTGTAACAATGGTCCAAGGAAGTCCTAAGGAAAAATACATGAGTAACAAATATAAACTTAAGGAAGCAAGGCACTGAAAAATGTAAAGGCCACATCATCATAAAGAAACAGACCACCTGGGACAAGTCGGCCACAAGAAAAGTAAGTATGCACATATGATTCAGGAGGGGAAAAATGTAGCCACACACAGGAAGCTAATTAGATCTTCAAATGTTCAAAGCCACTTTCCAATGAGACTCAAAGGGCCACAAAAGTAACCACAGCATTTTAGGAAGCTGTCATAGTTAAGCCAAATTTTAACAATTCCGTGGTCCAAGCTGGTGCTTGATAGATTCTGGCAAAACTGCCTTCTCTGAAGAGTCCCTCTTGGAAACAGCTTAAGTAATTAGCAAGACGATCAGGTGTCAGGAGCATACAGGAGTAGGGTCCTCCAAGGCAGCCCTGACTAATACACTTTCCTGTGGCGAAGGAAATGTTCTTTATGTATACTATCCATTACTGTAATCACTAGCACAAATAGCTACTGAGCACCTGAAATGTAGCTAAGTGTGTTTAAGAAACTGAATTTTTAGTTTTATTTCATTTCACTTAATTTAATGTTAAATTGCCACAACTGACTAGAGGTTATTGCACTGGACAGTGTAGCTCTAGGGGGTCATTCTGTTCTTTCCACCTTGACAGTAAGTCACCACAAAGTTTAAAACCAAAGGGGAGCCATCAGAGCTGCAAGGCACAGCATATACAATACCATCTCAGTCACAGTAAATATGTGAGTCAGGGACAGTAACCACGTTCATCTGTTTAGAACAAGATCTTTAGGTTTCAAGGCACAAAAATGCCAACTAAAAAAATTAAGTAAAGGACCAGATGTGTACAATACATAGATATTAGTCTGCTTTCCTAACATTTAAAAAGACTCAAATGCTTCATAAATAACATGTTCAATTACACAACGCTGCAAGAAAAATGTTTTGTTTCCATTTTGACTTAAAACTCTAAGCATATATACTGAAAACTACCATTCTGCTCAGAAAAATACAAAAACATGTGTTCTCTTGCTTTTTCCTGTCATATATATATAAACACATATATATGGTGTCCCCTAAAAATATATACACACAGTTTGAATAATTATAAAAGCAGTGCTTATTAAAATAGATTTCGTTTTCAAAATTGAGCTATCAGCTATTAAAGTGTGTATATATTTTGGGGGGACACCCTGTACATATCTTCCAAAGAATTTAAAAGAAATCTCCCTGCATAAATTCCTAAGTGAAGATCCCTAGAGTTTTCCAGAGAAATTATAAAGCACACACACATGCATTATTTCACAGGGTTCTTAAAATAACCACAACAGGTATTATCCTCATCTCTGCTTACAGCTGAGGAAACAGGCTCGATGAAGCCAAAGTCTTTAAGCTCATAAGCGGCCAAAACAGATTTCAAAGGTCGTTCACTTTCCTCCAAGTCCTGTGCTCTTATATACACCACACGATGCACAATCAATGACAAGGGAGAATGCCATTCCTCATCAAAGGGGCATCTAAGTGAGAGGCCACCTACAGTGCAGGTGAAGAGGAATTCTAGAGCTGAGACTTTTCAAGCAGTGGTTTGAGAAAGAGAAATGCAAGATTAACCATCAAAATATTTAATGTCGGAGATTGTGAATCACCGCAATATCAGAGCTCTATTCTATGCTTTGCTCTCAAATATTTGTGCTGCTTCTAATAATTTCTCCCAAAGACTGTGTATGCAGACAGAGATAGACCCATAGATAAGGCAAATGTGGCAAAATGTTAACAACTGCAAGACTTAAGCGAAGGGTTTACAGATGTTCACTGTAGCACTTTCTGCCACTTTTCTGTAAGTTTGAAATTTTTCAACATACAAAGTTTAAGAGAAAAAAGTACCTGCTGTCTTTGTCTGTTCTTTCATTTATGAGAGGAATCCATCGACTTGTTACCTAAAATAAAAATTAACAAGAGCTAAGCCATATGAGGAGCTTCTTTGAAAAACACCTGACCCTTAGACCCCTAAAAATTCTAAATTGAGGATCAATTTTGCAAGTGCCCCCACTGAAATCTAAGTATAGTGAAAAAAAGTCAGTCATACCTTATCAATAGAATGCTTGTTGTTAACTGCATAAACTATGCAGATGACATTAGCCTACAAGAAAAATTAACAAATTAATAATATTTTTATAGTAATAAGAAAAACTTAGCATGCCTCTAAGAGGAAAAGGTTCCTAAGGACTTACAGCAAAAATACATACTGAAAATCAGCAATGACAACGAAATAAGTGAGAGAATTAAAAAAGCAGACTTAGAATCATCACTGTTTTCCCACAAAAAACTTTCAGCTAGTTTTTAACTCACCTGTGATATTTCTTGATGAAGTTGTTCATCACTCTGTTCTGCTTCTACAAATGACAAAAAAGAGTTTCATATTTTACACATCTGTAAAAACTGACAGCCAAAGTCTATGCAACACCCATCTAATATCCCTCCAAACATCCCTCATCCCTCATGTCCTGGTATAGTGCCAGACTTGGTGGCAGAGATAGGGCAAGCCAGGGAAAGGGAGATAAGGAAGCTGGCTGGCACTGAAAGACAACTTGACAAGAGGATAACTCAGGCACAGAAGAGCAGAAGGCATTGTGTTATAAATCTAGGCCGGCATCTGACCCAGAGTTGTGAAGGGTCAGGCAAAAGAGATCAGAAACCCAAGCTAGAAGACTGGGTGCTGAAAAGTCAGAAACCCAGACAAAGAGTCTATCCACACAAGGTTAAAAGGCCATATGAGAATCTGAGCAATACAAGCCAGAAATCGAGATAGCAGATATGAGTAATAGTAACCAGGCCCCAGAAGGAAAACTAGAGCATGGTCATGATGAGTCCAGAACTCCTCCCTGGCACGTCTCTCTGGCCAGAACTGGTTTCACTGGGCGGATGTGTCTATAACACCAAGGTACACAAGATATGCATGATATAGGTAGGACGAAGCACACAAATGAAGAGAAAAGCCATTACGGACATATTAGTTCAGATCATCTTACATTAAATGCCCCCACTAAATGCCTATTATTTCTGACATATAAACTAATGTCACAAATGAGTCAAATGGACTTTATATTATGCTAAATAATCAGCCATTTTTAATACCTTTTCATATGCTGAGAAATCAATGGGTTAAGGTTCCAATTCTAATACTGGAGTGAATCTAATTATATGGCTACACATATTAAAAAATAATAATCCTATAAATAAAACTAAGTATGAGACTAGCAGAAAGCATCTAACCTCTCTCAGCTTCTAATATAGTACAGTGCTGTCCAGCAGAAATATAGTGCAAGCATATGTATGTAATTTTTAATTTTCTAGTAGTCACCTTAAGAAAACTAAAAAAAGAACAGGTAAAATTACTCTTTTATTTAACCTCAAATGTCAAAAATATTAAAATTTCAATATACACTCAGAAAAATGACTAATGAGCTATTTTACATTCATGTTTCATACTAAGTCTTCTAAATTCACTGTCTTATACACTTAGGGCACACTTCAAGTGTTCAAATAGTCACATGTTTCAGACTGCACAGTACTGATATTTCTTTTGTACACTCTATGGGATACCAGTTTAGCAAAATAAAGTATTACCAATGTAGTTATACCCATTTTAAAAAACAGATTTTATTGTTTAGACCAGTTTTAGGTTCACAGAAAAACTGAGTAAAGGATATAGAGATTTCCCATATGCCTCCTGCCTTCACAAAGCTTCCCCCATGTCAACATCACTCATCAGAGTGATGTATGTTACAACTGACTCTTTAAAAAAAATAAGTCCCAGAACAAAGCAAAATAATTTAATGATTAAAAAGCAAGCAGCAGTGTGTAGAAAAAATTTAAATTATTAAAAGCAATACAGGTGTGCTTCTATTATCATATAATGTAAGCAAGCTAACAACTGTTTTAATTATTATTTTATTTGGTACAAAGGATGAGAAATTAAAGAACAAATTTAGAATTCAACAAATTCTCAAATTCAGAACTCTTTCCAAATCACCAGGGCATGCCTGATAACCAATGAACCCAGAACTTCTCTATGCACACATGCCAATTCAAGGAGGGTAATGATTTATCTACTTCTTGTCATTTACCATTCCTCCCTCCTTTTCATTATTATGGAACCCAGCCTAATAAACTAGGGACAGAGGACTGTAAGATCGAGGCTTTGGGTGGGTCTGGCATGGGGGCTAGCCAGAAGATATGAGATAAGAATAGTAAATGATTATTTACTGCTAGAGAAAAAGGACCGCCCTTGTTTATCATTTTTTAAAATTCAGTAAGTACCTTTTTCCAGGACTATTGAATTAACCCTACAGCTTCACTGCAATAGGTCAATAGGTCATTCATTACCTGAGTAATCTACAATATGTGTTGGAACTCTCTCAGGGGTGACATCGGCTGGAATGGTGATTTCTTCTGCCCGGGGAGGAACCTTCATTTGAAAATAAATATAGAAAAGAAAAAAACCTTTTGGATATTATCAATCAAACTTGTTAATAGATTATGTAAATATATCTATATATTAGCCCCTTTCATCCATACATATTCTTATAAGCATTTATTGTACTTTTAGATGCTTATTTTTTGTGCTTTACTACAGATGGCAAATATATATTAAAGTTATAATGATAAATCACTTAAAAAAACCACACATGCACATTTCTACCTGTGTGGGCACAGGACATATAAGAATACTTCAGATGTGATGCAATCTAAAATATTACTTAAATCAATTTGGTGTTTTAAACATTAGATTTAAAAAATATGTTGTTTTCATTCTATTTTGTTGAAGGCTTAAGATACTCTACCAATGAGGAACTATGTTCATCTAAAATAATCCTCAAATAAAACAATAAATTATCAAAATTCATTTTTCCTAGAAGATAACTAATTGGCTACATAATAAGCCTTATGCTTAATGACCTCTAATATCCCTTTCAGCTCCCATTTTACATATGAGACTAATAAGGCATAGAGGTGACAAATAGCCTAGCCAAGGTCAAAAGTAGAAAAGGCAGCTCTAGCTGGTTTGGCTCAATGGTAAGAGTGTCAACCCACGGACTGAAGGGTCCTGAGTTGGATTCCGGCCAAGGGCACGTGCCTCGGTTGCAGGCTCCATCCCCGGGCCCTGGTCAGCTGCAAACGGGAAGCAACCAATTGATGTGTCTCTCTCACATCGATGTTTCTCTCTGTCTCTCTCTCCCCACCTTCCACTCTCTCTGAAAAGCAGTGCAGAAAATATCCTCAGGTGAGGATTAAAAAAAAGTAGGAAATGCAAAGGACAGAGGTGAACTCAGATCTAGTGTGATTCTTTCTCCTGTACAACACTTCAGAGATGCCTTGTATAATAATATGAGCCTTTTCTAAAGTCACAACTGTCAGAAAGGAAACACATGCCAAAAAGGCAGAATTTGTTTCATTTTGTTAAATTTGTTAAATTTTGATACATTTAAGACATTTTAAAAATAGAAATCAAAATGTTTACCTCCTCTGGGAATTCTTCACTGACCAGAGACATAATCAGTGATGTCTTCCCAACTCTAGCTGTGAAAAGGAAAAACATCACTTTAATAACATGTTCAGGTTCATAAGCTCATAATTCAGCAATCACATAGAAAGTCTGTTACTTGTTAGCTAAAATCAAAGGCACCCAAATTACCATGTTTTAGTACAATACTCAAATTACATCTCTTTTTCTTCTGCTTAGAAAAGTTACACATACTCATTGTATAAAACAAAAAATTACTGCCCTGGCTGGTGCTGCTTCGTGATTAGAGCACTGGCCCACACACTGAAGGGTCACAGGTTCGATTCTCAGTTAAGGGTATGTACCTGGGTTGCAGGTACGATCCCAGACGCCCTGGGGAAGTGTGGGGGACAACCAATCAATGTCTCTCTCACATCGATGTTCCCCTCTCTCTTTCTCTCTCTCTCTCCTGTCCCTCCTCCCTTCCATTCTCTCTAAAAATCAATGGAAAAAGTATCCTCAGGTAAGGATTGGCAAAAAAATCCAAAAGTTATAAAGGTTAAATTCTCCCATAATGCCCCCCATTAACAGTTTAATATAGTCTCCCAGATTTTTCCTACACTTATATTAACATATAATTTACCACACTGGAACCATACTATTCATACTATTCTGCAATCTTCCTTTATCACTTAATTATGTATCTGGGCAGTATTCCATGTCACTATATAAAAACCTCCTGGGAGGGAGAAAGGGAAAGTTATTATTTAATGAATACAGAAATTTTGCTGATAAAAAAGTTTGAATGATAAAAAAAGTTTTAGATCTAGAAAGTGGTGATGGTTACACAAAATTGTGAATGTATTTAATGCCCCTGAATTGTACATTTACAAATGGTTAAAATATTATCTTTTGTATTATTTTATCACAATTTTTAAAAATAGCAATAATAAATCCATTTCATATTAACATTTAAAAAGCCTCCTACATTATTTTTTGATAGTTGTATAAGAATCCATTGTATGATGTGTCATAATTAATATAATCTAACAACAATGAACACTGTTCAAGTTTTCACTTTTATACACAATGCTTATTGTGTTAACAATGTTTATTGCTAGAGGTTAAATTTCTAGAAGTGGGACTCAAGTTAGCAAATCCTCACCCAAGGATACTTTTTCCATTGATTTTTTTAGAGACAGAGTGTAGAAGGGACAGAGGAGGGGGAGAAAGAGAGAGAAACATCCACATGAGAGAGACACATCGATTGGTCGCCTCCCGCAGGTGCCCCAAATGGGGCCAGGGATCTGGGGATCGAACCTGCAACCGAGGTATATGCCCTTGACTGGAAATGAAACCCGCAACCCTACAGTCTGCAGGCCAATGCTCTAACCACTGAGCCAAAATGGCCAGGGCTCTTTCATGTTTTTAATAGATATTGTTAAGTTACCTCCAAAAAAAAATATAGACCAATTTACATCCTTACCAACAGAAAGTCAGAGCGCCTATTTCTGTACATCCTTACGTTGTTTCTTTATTAGGGTATCATATTTAAAGGGTAAGTAAGAGAAAAGGAACTTTCCTGTTACATTTTCTAACCTAGCAAAATTTTTTTTTTAATGCACAAAGCTAAAAATCTTAATTTTCATTTTGAAATGTGACTTCCATTCCCATCACTTTCTGATCATATAATTACTACCGCTAGACACTCAACTGTTTATGCACTAAATCCTTTGGTCATCTAGAGGAAAACAGTCCACCTGCCTATTAATTAATCTCTGCCATATTAGCAAATTACAGTTTCCAAAAGTAAAGTCTAAATATAAAAGAACTGGAAAATTTTAAAGTTAAGAAATGTCACATTCTTTTTTTAAATGACTAAAAGAAAGGGTGAACTAAAAGCACAAGCCAAGTTTCTGGAAAAATAAAGAATGGCTGGAAAGAAGAGTACTGGTCAAAACTTAGAGGGTGTGCCGTGACCAAGTGATTACTGACGCTGGAAGGACAAATTAGATGGTCTAACAGGTGTCTCCCAGCTCTGATTTCCACAGTTCTTTGTGGGCCTTTCCAAGCAGCTGACAGTCAACACCGTCACTGAGTTCTGACCGCGGCAGTGAATCCAGAGCCCATCATCAGCGAACTGCTGGAACCTAGTCATCGATGTCAGCTTATCCAGCTCCCCCAAAATATGTTCAGATGAAGAACCTGGGACTCAGAGACAGTGATTTTTCTCAACGTCTCACTAAACGATTAGTTGCACACCTAAGAGAATAACTCACCCCCTGATGGCCAAGCCAGTGTTCTTTCTCTCTTGTGCCAGACTTCAAAAAATTATTGTTAACACAAGTTAAATATACAGGAAAGGAATGGTGACCCCTAAAGTCAGCAAACACCGCATACACAAATACTACATAAGTTAAGTAAAATACTCGCTGATTCATTGGTGACTAATTCAGCAGCTCTGGCTCAAATTTTTTTTTTTTTTTTAACTTATTTTCAGAAAATTTCAGACTTACAGAAAAACTGCAACAATAGTACAAAGGAGTTAGGTCTGTCCTTTAACCAAAGTCCACATATGTTAACATTTAACCACATTTGCTTTATCACTCTCTCTAAATACAGTTACCTATACTTTAAAAAAATTTTTTTAAACCATTTGATAGTAAGTTGCAGACATGATGACCCTTTATGCTTAAGCACCTGAGCACATGTTTCCTAAAAACAAGATCTTTCTCTAACACAACAAAGTGCATTGTCAAGATCAAGAAATCCACACCAATACAATACTATCATCTAATCTATAGGCTTTATCACATCTCACGTTTGTCCCACTATTATCCTTTATAGAAAAGAAAATTCTTTGTTTTTCTGTCCAGGGTCAAATATTGCATTCGGTTACCATGTCTTTTTAGTCTCCTCTAATCTGGAAGAGTTCCTCAATCTATTTTATCTTTCATGACCTTAACTTTTTGAAGAATACAAGCCATTTAACTTGTAGAATATCCCTCAGTTGGGTTTGTATGATATTATCTCATGATTAAGTTCAGGAATTTGGCAGGAATGCCCCAGAAGTGACATGCCTTTACTGGTGATGTTAGCTGTCATCACTTGAAGGAGGTGGTGTCTGCCAGGTTTCTCCACTATACAGTTATTATTTTTCCTTCTGTAATTAATAAGTATCTTATGAGGAGATACGTTGGGACTATGTAAACATCCTGTTTCTCATCAAACTTCTGCCTACTGGTTTTAGCAGCCATTCACGATGCTTGCCTGAAAATTTTGTTTCTATCAAACCTTCTACATTGTTTTGCATTCTACTGTAAGAAGGAGCTTCCCTTCTGATTCATATTAGCATGGTCTCCTGGATTAGTCTATGGTTTATAATCTGTCATTATTTGGAAGCTCAAATCGTCCTAATTTACTTTTAAAATGATATTTATGCAGGCATAAATCAGCATGTACAATATGATCCCATTTTATTTTTTTAAAAAAAGTATTTGCATAGAAAAAAAAAAACAAAAAAAACCCTGGGAACACATATACACCAACAGTGGTTATCTTTGAAGTAAAAATGTGATTGCAAGTATCTTCTTTGTGCTTTTCCATGTTTTCCCAATTTTCTAAAGTAAACGTAATTTTTGCTACTAGAAAAAAGTCAACAAGTACTATTTTTAAAGTCATTTTTGGAAGTAAAAATGGGCATATTCTAAATGTACAGATGGCAACTGGAACTGACATGTAAAACGCAGGCTTGCACCCCTTCAGCAGACATTCCTGGAGCACCTCTCTACGCCAGGCACTATTCCAGGTGCTGGGGATACCATTCATCAAGGTCTCCCCTCCTTTTTAAACTTCCATGGTGATTATATTCCAACAGACTTGATAAATTTTTCACCAATAAAGAACACTCTTTCTACAATTCCAGATAAAAAGCAAACATTCAAAAACTGTAGCCATCTTGACTTACCCTTCCTCTGTTCAGCATTCAAATTCTGTCAAATTTTCCTTTAAAATTTTTAATATTCATTCCTTCTTCTCAGTTCCCACTTTTCCCTATGGTGCTCTTACTGAAACACCTCCCTCTTCCCAGCTTTCTCCCCCGTTTCTCCAGTCTCTCCTGTCATTAATCCATCAACAATACAAATCCCAGCCCGTTTCTCACACATTCTTTTCATTGTCTAGCTCACCTGATCAAAAAGCCTTCCTTGACTCTCAATTACCCACCACTTCAAGGTGAAACTATTCTACCGGCCTTTGAAAATCATACATAATTTAACACAGCTCCTCTATGGAACCTCATTTCCCAGTATTCCCCACGTACACGATTTGCTCAGATAGGCCACTCTGCTCTGTGTAAGTATAAACAAGCCATGATGAATCCTGCCTCCTCACGTGGTTTGTTTTATCTTCACCTAAAACACTATTCCCTCTCTCCCCTCTACTTCTCCAAATACTAACCGTCCCTCAAGGACACCTCAAATTCTCCCTCATCCCTAAGGACATCCCAGGAGTACTACAGCCCTCCCCTTCCTACTCTGAACTGCTCCTGGGCCAATAACTTACATCAAACTGTTACGAATATAAGGTACCTAATCAGCATGTGTGAATTTACATGAACACAATAACCATATATTTGAAAACACTTGGATAATAAATAAAATTTTCTTGATTTTTATATGAATGTGAGAAGGAGCTCTGGCACGTCCACCAAACTGAATGAATTACTTCACTTGATTTCACATGGCCCAAACGCAGGGCTACTACTGGAGCTTCGGCACGGCCATCTGGGAGATTAGTCCCACCTCCTGGAGGTCCTGGAACTCCCCCTCTCCAAGCTTTTCCTTAAGAGCAGTTAAAGAGCTGTGAATAAATAGTAGGTAAATGCTGAGGCAATAAATAAACAAATTCCAAAGTTACTTTGTTCAACCTGTTTCTAGTAAAAATATTGCAATTTCAAATAATATTAATGGAGGGTGTGCTACAATAAAGACTACGCCTGGTCTTTATGCCCCAGTTCCTGGCACAGAGCTTCAAAATCCCTTAAAACTTCCTGTGACAGGAGTGTCTTTTATGAGTCCCTTTCACCCATACTTGAGTTTATCCTCATGCAGTGACTCACTGGGGGTGAGGGAGGGCTTAGCTAGCTGCAGGATGGAGGGTGGTTGCCAGAAAAACCAACCCTGTGATTATAGGGTTTGAACTTTCAGCCCTACCCCAAAACCTCCAGGGAGGGGGGAGGTGCTAGAGATTGAGTTGTCACACAGCCAATGATTTAATCAATCGTGCCTACATAACGAAGCCCCATATAAAAACTCTGGACCGTAAAGCTCAGGGCAGCTTCCTAGTTGGTGAATATTGATGGAGCAGGAAGGTGGTGCACTCTGACTCCACAGAACAGAAGCTTCTGTGCTCAGTACCCTTTCAGACTTTGCCCTGTGCACTTCATCTGGTGTAATAATCGTACGTATAGACTGCTCCTGAATTCTGAGTCATTCTAGTGAATTATAGACCCAGAGGAGGTTTGGGGAAGCCCCAAATTTGTAGTCAGCCAGGAAGAAGCGTGGGTAGTCTGGGGACCTCACTTCACAACTGGCGCCTAAAGTAAGGGTCGTCTGGTTGGAAACCTTGACCTTCAACTTGTGGGATCCGATGCTAGCTCAGGATAGCTAGTGTCAAAACTGAATTGAATTGTAGGACATCCAGTTAGTGTCTGAAATTTGTCAGAATGCAGAGGGCATGAGAGTTTTGTGTTTATAAAAGGAACTGATGACACAAAAAACTGAGCAGCACTGTAGCAGATCTCCTATCCAAGAGTGTGAGTTCCACTCAGACACATCTGCCACCTGGACCAAGTCTCAGGTGGGGGTAATATCGAAAATGCTCTCAAGGAAACAGATAGAACTGCCACATGAGAGGTATGGATCTAGTGCTACGTTCAATCACTCTGTTTAAAGAAAGGCGGAGGAGGGGCTATCTACTCCTCCCAGAAGTCTGGAGACATAGCAGGAAATTTTAAAAGCTCATAAAAGAGAAAAAAAATGTGCAATCAGTGAAGGCGTGTATGTTCTTAGGGCAGTACTGTGCCTGGGTAACCCCTAGGCAGCCTTCCAGAGTATCACTGATGGTTTCCTAAAGGGCTCGCTAGCTGTCCTTGGTGAAAACCTGCTATTTCCTACCAGCTACTGAGCACCTCCAGGAAGACTAAGGAACAAGTACTTCACTGTCACTCACAGGAAACTCCACAAGAGCAGGGAACATGTCTTTCTTGTTCAATTTGCCCATAGCAAACGCACTTAGCAAATGGAGCTATACAGGCGTGGTGGCTAAGGGCACAGATTTGAAATTCTATCGTTGGTGACTTTTGAGGCAAAGAAAGGGAAATGCAATAGGGAGGGGGCTTCGCCTTGCTGGTTATGTTTCATTTTTTATGCCGGGTGATGGGCATTTGTTGTATTAATCTTTATAACTTTTAAGTAAATATTTCACACACACACACACGCAAAAGAATACAGCCTCTGGAATCAGATAGAATTGGACTGAAATCTTAGTTGCAGCACTTACTAGCTGTGCTTCCTCAGGCAAGTCATCAAGCCTCAGTTTCTTCGTCTATAAAATATGATGCTGAAAAGCTTCAGTGAATTGGTTAAGATAATTAATTAAGATGACGGATATATAATGCTTAGGACAATATATGACACACATTAAATACACATATGGTCCTTAACTGTGATCATGATGATGACGAGTTTAAATTAAAGGAGTTAGTTAAGTGAGCGCTGGAATGGTCCAGAAAATGTGGATTTTGGGAAGCAGCTTTGTCATTAACAGTGTGACCCTGAGTTGTCACTGAATCTTGGCCTCGATTTTCTCATCAGTTAAAAAAAAAAATAGACTAGACGGTATCAATGCTTATATTCTATAATTAATATAAACTACCCTTTAGTACACCTAGAAAACAGGTCTATAACAAATGACAAAGTACAAGTTACATTAGGTCACATACCCGGTAACAGCCTAGAAATGGCAGACAGATCTCCAAAGTGTACGTTATCTGATTAATTGTGTATGGGACATTAATCTATAAGAACAAGTGGAACTTGCCAAGCCAATATAGGATCCGGGAACTTCTAGAACTTGACCTATATTCAGCATTTCACAACTTTTCCCCTTAAATAACTCCTTTCACCATGGCCTTGTTTAGGGTCTCAGCAATGTAAACCTTCAGCTAGGGCAAGGTAGAATTCATCTCAGCATCCATAACAGTCCATCCTAATTCTACAACACTATGCACAGTGGAGGCGAAAGTAATCTTATTTAAAATGAGCCATGCAGACCGGCCGGGCGTGGCTCAGCGGTTGAGTGTCAACCTAGGATCCAGGAAATTGGGGTTCGATTCCCGGTCGGGGCACATGCCCAGGTTGTGGGCTCGAGGCAGCTGATCAATGACTCTCTCATCATTGATGTTTCTATCTCTCCCTCTCCTTTCCTCTCTCTGAAATTAATAAAGATATATTTAAAAAAATAAATAAAATAAAATGAGCCATGCCACTGTCCTCTTTGTTCATCATCAGGAAACCTAGAACTTGGACCTCCTGTCTATTTTTTTTTCTTGGCAAGTGATGTTGCAGAGCAAGAAGAACCATTTGGGAGAGAGCCCTAATAATAAGGTTCCTTGCAAAGAGTGATCACCACTCTGATTGAAGACAAGTAACATACGGCAGAGCTCTCTGTGACCACCAGGCAGGAGGATGACTCTGCTGTGAAGTCCAGTCAGGTGCACAGGGCCCTGTACTTAATGTAGTTAATTTTAGTAAGTAGTATAACCCCAGGTACTTAAAATCAACCTTTTAGAAGATCTAATGGCTGTACAATTCCTGTGACTTTTGAACTTCTATGTCTGTTTTTTTTCCCTAGTGACTCCAAAATCCCAAAACTCCCATTGGCACAGATGTTCCCAGAAACTTTTCCATTTCTGGAGAACTCTCTTGGGTACTTTATACCTCTCTACACTCTTATCTTCTATGTTAGGAGTGGGAAAAATGAATTAGACACTGAATAACTCAGATGCTCCTTGGTAATCGAAAGGAAAACAAATCTCACTCTTGCTTGGTCCTTGAGAACTCTGTCTACCTTAATACCCTTAAGACCTTGATCCATCTCATAATCCCCTTTTCAGAATTACCGTTTTTAAAATTTCGCTTACATCCTACCACTCCAAGGCCCTCACCAGTTACAGAAGAAACCTACCTAACATTTCACAGTTCACAATGTTAAACAAAACGATCAAAATTAAGTCAATCACCAACATCAAAAGGTTAAGGATGTGTCTCCTTAATCAGACTCGCTGGGAATCCCTTAACAAAGTTCAGGCCTTCTAATATACGGGTGTTGTGTGTTACCTTAAAGCCCCCTCCCTCACCATAACCTGACAATTCCTCCTCATCTCTCTTCTGGCTGCCTACACAGCAGCAGGCTCCCGCCGAAGTACAAGCCTGCCACCAGGTCTATTCCAACAGGGCAGGCCTCAGAGACAGGAAAGGAAACACCCTGGCAGGACAGGAGGTATTGTAAAGACCACAACAATTAAAGAGCTTTACCTATGCTTGACCATACAGACATACAGGACAGTGGTACCAAGGGTGGGGATACTTCAATTTAAGTTATTTATATGAATACTACCCTTTCGAGTGTGATTTTATTTATTTATCCATTCATATATCATGCCTCATTAGTTAGAGAATATGAAGCAGTTTAACACTTAGTACAAAACAATTCCATCTAGTTTCTGAGGCAATTGCATAATAAAAGGCTTTTTAAAAATCAAAGAACATAAATCTTTTCCACATAAAAATCCAAGAGCAATTTCCTTTTTAAAAACAAGTTCAAAACCAGAGCAACAGAGACAGGTTACAGTGAACTTGGGAGAAAACCAGCATGTTTTTGTTAGTATCATTTTGGGTTTCCTTTTGGAAGAGCAGTGAGATTGACAGATACTGTAACTAATAAAGGATTACACAGATGTGACTTAGTTAAGAAATGCCTAAGTGAAACTAATCTAGGGCATTGTTTCCCTTGTGCCTACCTACCTAACCTTAAGTGAGACTACCAAAAAGTATATTATTATTATTATAATCATAACAATAAAGGTTTAAAATTAAATAGCCCACTCTTAAGCTAATTTTAATTGAGAAATGAATGAGTGCCTAAAAGGAAAACATTTTAGAATTTTAAAATTCTAAAATATCTTAAAATTTTTAAAATATCTATATAAGCCTTCAATCAAAAAGGTCCCTTCAATATGGCAGATATGAGTATAAACACTACACATTTTTAACTGATAAGAAAATTTTTAAAAAATTATTCCACAAAGGAACAAAATCCCAAGCTCTTCTCTAATTTCTGTACCAATTAAATTTTATATTTACTATAAAATATAGTATAGACATTTTACGTTTTATAACAAATATATATAAGTAAATTTAATTTAAATATATGTGAAAAGATAAGTATACAGTATTTAATATAAATATTAATATGAAAAACAAAAATATTATCCTTTGTGTTAGCCAGCCATCTGACGATCTCTATTTCCTCTATTTTGCCTGAGAAATACTGAAGTATTCTACAAAAACAAAAAGCATGGCCACAATTATTCCCAAGGACAGAAGGCCTTCTGATTCACTTCAACACATGTCACAGTTCTGTCTGAGGCTCCATGCTTCTAAGTAGGTCATCCACGGGAAACATCATTCATCACTATAGAACAAATTATCTAGATTAATCCAGGCTAAAAATTTCTTTGTCTTCTCATCACATCTTTTGAACATCTAGTTCTAAATGACGGCAAATTCCTAATATACATGAAGCAGAAATGACATTTTCTGGGTCCAATTACCACCCTACCAGCCATCTTGGCACTTTTTCTTGATAACAAACACCGCGTGCTTCACAGGGACCCACTCCTTATTTTTATTAGTGTCTTCATTAAGAAGCCTTGTTGGCTCTTCCTAAGTTATTGTAATTTGAATACACAGGGAGGAGGAGGGTGACTATAAAATTATATTTTTAAAGTGGAAAACTTTAGCAGTGGGGGAAATAGCTGAGCAGTGGGGAAATTTTATTGACCGTATGCAGGTGATGGGGCCTGCAGAAGGACTAATGCTGTGGTCTATCCCTCTCCTTCATACCTGATCCACGCCAGTGCCCAACTGGTGCCAGAGGAGCAAAAAACACAGCGGAAAAGGGTGCTGAAATATCCTTGGTCAGAAAATCACCCAGGTACTAAACACAGTGTAACTGAAACTGAGCAGTTTAATCTTTAAAATAACATTCTAACAAAGACCAGAATGGAAAGTTATATGGCTTTAAAAGGACCCTAGAAAGTTTTTTTTCTAAAATAACCACTAGTTTATTCCTGAAGTCTCTTTAACTCTGACTCCTAGCCTATGCCTGAATAATCTTTCCTCAACCCCTTCCTTCAAATCTCTAAGATGACCTCTGGTGTTTCAAAGAGAAGCTGACCGACCTCTTTTGGCAAGCACTGTAAATTCCCGGCAGCCAAGACATGGAATAGACATGCACTGTCATTGTAAGTCACCAGTCTATAGCTAGAATACAGGAATCTCCCAGACAAAATAAAGCTAAGGACACGGGACAAGAGACCGGATGAAGGCTGTCCCTTCACATCCTAACCACCACCACATCAGACTGGATTTAAGAAAGGAAAATTATCAAAGTTTTATGCCTGAGAGGAGTGGTTTGGAAAACAAGAAAAGCCTAAATAAATGGAACTAGCCTGAACTCATTCATTCTGTCAACAACTATTTGAGTGCCTACTTTGTGCCACATCTATTCTAGGTACTGGGGACATTGCAATATACAAGACAAATCCTCTGCCCTCCTGAAGCTTACTTTCTAACCCAAGGAGCAAAAAAAGAAACGAGAGTAACACAAGAGTAAAGCAAGGGCCAGACTGTGAAGGAGTCCTAAGGTTCCATTAAAAAGTTTGGACTTTATTCTAATAAAGTGAAAGCAGACATCATCAACTGAATTTTAAAAATAGGTAACAGGATCTGAGATACTTTTTAAAGATGAAGCTGTCTGCTACATGGCGAAGGAAGGAAATTAGAAGCAGGGAGGCGGGTTAAAGAGATACAGTATTTACAAAAGCCTAGGCCAAGCTTGAACTAGTTTGTCAAAGGTTCTGTTGATAAACTAATCAGTTAGACAAATCGGGTAAGAGCTCCCAGATTTATTTAAAGAGAATGACAGTTCTACTTTCTTAATGAATCTGACCAGTAGAAAACAACTACATCTCAATTTAATTTAAAAACAAGGCCTCAAAACTATCTTGTATACTTTTAATAGAGCTACATGATTCAGATAAAAGGGCAATAAGGCTCATGCTAATTTTATTGTAACAAGGACATTTGTTAAGCCTACTAATGCAAATCTAGTTAAATACAAATTTGGGGCAACAATTTTGACCATGAAAAGCTATAACCTGAAGAACTAAGTTTTGTATGTTCGCATTTTTAAAGATTTTTAACATTTTGTTTTGTTTAAAGACGGTTATTAACTTTTCTTTTGGCCTGAATGGTATTCAACATGTTCAATAATGAAGAAAAGGTACAGATGATATTTAAACCATTTTGACTTCCTCTGCAAAGAAACACCTTAAAATTTATACACAACCTAACTTCTCTGATCTCATCACTAAATAAATATTAAGCAATTAGTTAGCAATAAAGCCTGGATGGGTCAGAATCCAGAATCTGGATGGGCCAAGAAAAGGTCCGTTTCACCTTCAGAGGACAGTACAAGTTTAGCAACAGAATGCTGAAACCATTCACAGCTACTTAGGAGCTTCAATGAATGAAGCTGCTGCTGTGTGGTTCAGGGACAGACACTAACAGCAATAAAATGCACTAAAGTGACAGAGAAGAAAGAGGCTTTACAATACCAGAGATGGTGCCTCTTTTCCTTTGCTTTTTCCCATTTCCTTAGTTAACAATCTTAAAACTACAACTGAATTACTACAACTTTTTCCTAAAAAAGTGGTTTTTCTAAGAAATCCACGTATCAGACCAGTACTATTTTAAATAGCCTTGGTCACACTTATATTCACCTAGCATTTAAAGTGCTACAGCTAGGCTAGCAGCTGTCAAATATTTACATTAAATCTCAAAAAGTAATGCTTCAAACATTTCCCCCCAAAGTACTATCCTTTAACATAACAAATTAGGTATTTCAAATAAGAATAACTCTTTCTAACATTTTTAAATGTGAAAAGAAATTATGGTAGCTGGCCTAAAACTTTTGGTATATACAGTAGATGGCCTAAAACTTTTGGTACCACCCTTTTTAAGAAAAATCTCCCTCAAAACCTAAGGCTTCCTCTTGTGTTAAGTTTCTCTCTATGATCAAAAAAAACGTGCATGTACACCTTTATCATCTCTTATTTGCTTTCACTTCTGCAGAACATAGCTTGTAATTTTTCTAACAAATGTTTAATTCTTTTACGTATTTCCAAATCAATAATGCTGTTAACATTTTAACTTAAGTGTCCTAAGGATGACAATATACCTTATATATGTATAGCATTTCTATTACGTGTTTTACAGACTGATTATATGTAATTGTTTCCTATATTTAAAACTAATAAAACATAGGATGTTTACTTTTTAAAAATCAGTATCGAAAATTACTATACTATAAAACCTTTTCATGATACAGTTGCGGATAGGTTTTTTAAGTGGATCATCTATTCACTTCTCCTACCTCGCTTTTCCAAATGCATCAGCATGAATCATATGTTAAATAACACCTTCCTGAACTTTGTCAAGGAAGTCCATGCAAAATACAGATGAAGATATAGTTATAGCCCTGGCCGGTGTGGCTCGGTTGGTTGGAGCATCATCCCAGTGCACCAAAAAGGGGTGCGGGTTTGATTCCAGGTCAGGCATAATATACCCCAAGTTGCAGGACCCATCCCCAACTGAGAGACAACTGATACATGTTTCTCTCTTCCCCTCCCCCTTCCTCTCCCTCTAAAAATGAAGAGATACAGTTACAAAGACTAAAATTCACCACTGCAAGTCGAAAAGTAAACTGGCTAAGTTTACCTCTCTACCCTCTGATTCTAAAGGAAGATCTCTCCAAACAGCCGGTGAACAGAGATGTCAATGGACATCAGAAAACACTACCGAAGAGGGAAAACATGGGTTAGCTTTCTCCCTTGGGAGTGCATCCCAGGGCGCTGGAGGGGCCGCTGCAGGAATGGATGGGCTTTAGAACAGAAGGCTTCAGAACAGCAGTGGCACAGCGCTCGCGAATGCACTTTTTAAAACACACGACCCCGTCCTGCCAGCCCACTTTCTTATTTTAGTAATTAACCAGCTGAGTCGTGGCACTTGCATGGCGTTATCGGGAAGTCTCTGCCGTCCTGCCGCCGAGGCGGCGGACAGGAGGCATTTCTCCTTCATCACACCTTCTAAAGGCGAACCCTAAGAATCTCGAAGGGGCCTCCCTCCAGCGCACGCTGGGTCTCCCGTGCGCCTGCCGTTAGTTATAAACTAATTCCCAAGCAGCTACGGGATCAACAACGCTTACACGGACGGGGGGCAAGCAGGTTTCAGGGGAACAATAATTCTCCCAACCAAAGGGCCCTCCCCAGACGACTAACCCATTCATCGAGCGCCTGTCTAACTTGGAGCGCAGGGTATATTTCTGGAGGCATGACCGAGTGTGCCGGGAGCTATTCCAATGCAAAGGCACGAGGATCCTAACAACGCTCCCTACCCTCACGTCAAATGCTGAGAGACTGCGCGCGAAAGAAGAAGAAGAAGAAAAAAAAAAAGGCAGAACGCTGACCTTGTGCACGAGTCGCGGAGTTGCGCGCCCCTCCCCCAGCCTCCGCGCCGCCCCCGGGGCCGCTCGGCGCGCCCGGCACCTGCCGCGGGGACGAGGGCAGCTCCGCGGAAGGCCAGGGGGTCGGGCCGGCGGCGGCCCCGGGAGCCCCGAGGCCCCGCAGGAGAAGACGGAAGGGAGCAGGGGCCTTCGGGGGAGGAGGCCGGGCGCTCGGACGCTGAAGGGGACGCGGCCCGGGAGGGCGACTGGGGGGCAGGGGAGGGAGGTCTCGGGAGGGCCCAGGTGAGGGCGAGGTTGCGAGGCTCCTGCCATCAGCGGAAAGGGACGAGCTAAGGTGCTCGGAGCCCCGGGGGCGCGGGGGAAGGAGAGCGGGGCCGCGGGCGCGCGGACTCACGTTCTCCCACCAGCAGGATCCGCACGTCTTTCTTCATGTCGGCGGCTCGTAGGGGCCGGGCTCGGCCCGCATGCATGGAGCGGACTCCTCTCGCCGGGAGCGCGCACTCCAAGGCACCGCTGTCCCCGCGCTGCCTGCCAGCGTCCCCCGCCGCCCCGCCCGAGCCTGGGCCACCCGGGCCCGCCGCGCCGCTTCCTCGGCTGCAACCCCGCTCGGGAGCCGGGACAGAGCCAGCTCCGCCTCCTCCGGCTCCGAGGGCGGCGGCGGCGGCGCCGGCAGCGGCGGGGTCGACGGGGCGCCGCGAGGGACAAGCGTTTTCAGAACGCGAAGGCTCTTCCGACCTCAGCAGCGCCCCTGCCGGCAGGCTCGCGGAGGCGCAGAGCCGAGGAGCCGCGCCCACCCTCGCTTGCACACAACTGCTAGCGGTATGTTTTGAACTGGGAATTTGAGGGGCAGATTCGCTGGTCTGACCCCATGGAGCTCACAAAAAAGGTGCAGGAGAAGTTCCTTATCCAGGGTGACAAAGCTAGAGGTTGGCAGTGACTCAAGGCGGGAATATTCTCACCAGACTATAAACTCCAAGAGGGCAGCAACCTGTTTGCCTGGTCCTGGGCAGTATCCCCACCTCAATGGACTTAGCCCTCAGGTAATGCTTGATTGAGTACAGGATGTCTGGCTCCCAGGATCAGGCCCTTTTCCCTTCCCAAAGCCCACCACCCTAGCTGTGTTTGCATATGATGCTTATAAAATACGATTCTAGATAAGATTTGTTTTTACCCTGTCTGTGTAGGGTCTTCCGATATTTCTCTTTGTTGAGGCTTGCCCAGCGTAGTGCTGGACACACAGGTGGCACTGGATAAAAAACTCTTACTGATTTTTCTAACACTGCCTTAATTTCCTCCTGACCCCCTCCATCTGGAGAAATCTGTTACTGCATCCCTAATACTAGAACACACACATACATACACAAGGGTGGGGAGGGGGGAATGAATAAACATTATCTGTGCATAATGTGCCTCTTTTTCTGTCTGAAATATTACATAATACATTTTTAAAGGCAATAAAATGCGCACAATACCAATCCGCCTTCCTCCTGGGAGAAACCATGTGGTCTGGTGCAGCAGTTAAAGAGTTACAAATTGCCTGGGTTTGAATCCAGAGTCCATCACCTAATAGTTTTGTGATCCTGAGTAAGTTCTTTTACTTCTCAAGCCTGTCCCTTCTTCTGTAACATGGCAATAATGATACAAATACCTACCTCTTTGGGTGGTTGTGAAGAATAAATAAAACAACACATGCCAAGCGTTTGGTAAGACGAACGACATTTGCTCTACTGATCTCAGCTATCACTAAAGTGGGAGGGCGGTGTTCAACATGCCAGAGTGTACCTCCCAGGCAATGTCAGTTTCCTTTTACAGCCCCTCTCCATCTCCTGATCAGCTAGATTTCTGGACCTGCAACCTCCTGTCTTGCCTTGAGCTTTATGCCTTTTTCATGTGATAATAGACATCCATCAGGGGTCACTATGAAGTTCTCCTGGAGACAGCATAGCTCTGTGGTTAAGAGCAAGGACTCTGAAGTCCACCTGCCTGGGTCTGAACCTCAGCTTTGCCAATTCCTAGCTGTAGGTTATCAGGCAAATTGCTTAACTTCTCTGTAGCCTCAGCTGCCAAATGGAAATTACACCTCATGGGATTGTTACGAAGATTAAATGAGTTAATATAATAGGAAAACATATTATAGGAAATAGTGCCTGGTGCATAGCCAGTGATTATATAAATGTTGGATAAATACAATAAATTGTGAAGGAAGTGACTTCTGCACACCTCTCTGAGCCTAAGAATAGAGCCACATGGTGACACACACACACTGCAGCAAGACATAAGCCGGAGAATGGAGTTGCCGGCAGTGGAATTTACTGTTGGGATATTACAGATTGATTACTGTATATTAAATAGATTGGATAAAGCCAAGAGGACAGATTGGTATGTAAAAGGCACTGATGGAGTTTTCCTGTAGAATGCTGCTAGGAAGGAGCTCTGCCATCACAAGGCAGGCTTCATGCCTCTTCAACTACGCAGGGATATGGGGAGGTCTGAACAAAGTACTTTTGCCAGGAGGTAAGAGGATTCATCTTTTACACCTATCAAAGGAAGAACTTGCAACATAGCCACTCTCTCAGTCTCAGGAAGTGGAACACCCGCGGCCAGTGGGCAGGCCTTCTGGGTAGAAGATATGTGTATATTATATGACTGCATTGGGTGGAACAAGAGGCTGGCCTCTGATTGGTGAGTTAGACACAGTCCTGGGAAGGAGGCTAAATTAGACTTGGGTTGGCATCAGTCCCACCGGGCAGATCCATCTATCTTTGGTCTCTCAAGTTAAACTCAAAGCAACATCCATCACCTGCTCACTTTTCACTTTTGTCTGCTGTTTCTTCCAGGAAGACTTATTTTTCCTGCCAAGCTCACTCTAGTGAAGTAGAAAAGTTCAGTGCTTTGATACCGGGTAAGTATTTTATCTTGCCTTTTAATGCATTTGTTCTTGGGTCACTGTTCAAACATCCATGTCCTCTTCATAGTCACATGGGTCAGTCTCTAGAGGACACAGATTCTGTTCGCTTGGTTTAGCTGGAAGGTACATCACTCAACACAATTACTCATTAAAAGGCATTTGATTATAACTAACCACGTTGAAAGGAAATTTCTCCAGACAAGATTCTCATCTGTTGATGAGGTTGTGTCCAGTTTTGTTTTTCATTTTCTCAAGCTCTTTTCAGATATATATTGTAAAACAAATACCGTCAATTAAGAGATAATTGATATTGAGAAGACTCTCAGACCATCTTTCTCCCTGAATTCCCTTTGGGAATGGTTACAAGCACAGGCTCTGGAGTCTGCATTTCATCTCCAATACTTTGCTAGCTGTGAGACATTGGGCAAGTTACATAACTCCTCTGAACAAAGGAGTCCCCTCCTGTCTCCCCCTTGCTGCTCGTGCCTGACTCCTGGCCTCCGGGGCTCTCACACCCTGCACTTCCCGGCATGGCCCACAGCCATGGGGACCCCACACACAATGGACTGATGGGCTGGAATTAGTCTGATGCTGTGCCAGACTCAACTCCACCATGGAACAGAAACTTTGGACACTGGCTTTGCTTCTAGCTCTGCCGCAGCCCCGGCTGCACCTTTGCCAGGACTGGTTTAAGGGAAATGGGACGTTGGAAACCGAGGGATATAATTTCATGCAAATAAAAAGCACCCACTCTCCCGGCTGAGTCTTAGAAAATTCTTTTTCTCAAGATATCATAAGAACCTCACTCCTACTAGCAACAGAGGAATTCCACTTGTGCAGTCCTTCAGGAACAGTGGCTTCCCGCTTAGCAAGTGGTTCTTCCAGGACCCAGAGCCCTGGACCCCAATCATGGGCACACCAGTGTCTTCCAGTAGCTGCCCCAGCACCCGGGGAGTGTGAGGCAGAGGAGGAGAGAGGGACACAGGCGGCCCTCGTCACCCACCTTCTTCCAGACCCCCAGCAGGAAAGTGCTTAACAGAGACAAGGCCTGATAGAGCGCAGGGCTTTGAGAGACACGTCTCCAGGGAGGGCGAGAAGCTGCCCACGAGTCCCTGGCGGCCTCCCTTCGGAAGGGCCTCTGCTCCCCACGGGAGGCCTGTGCTCCCCACGCAGTGCAGACCCCAGTGGGAGGCCCCCCTTCTTCATCTGAAAAGAGGCCTCTCCGGTTCTCCTTTGGGGGATTGTATGTTTTGTTCCAGGGAAGGATGCCATTTTCCACAGCGCGCTGAAAGGGATATACTGACAGAAAACTCGAGACAAAAGCAGGGAAACCCAAAGTGATAACCTTCTTTCTCTACCTCGATGGTTCTTGTGCTTTGGCTCCAGTTTGGGGAAGTCATGTGACCAGCCGATAAACCCCCCGCTCACAGAGGGCCCATTATCCAGCCCCTGAGAGGAGGGTATTTAACCAAAGGACCCCAAGAGGCTGAAACCCTGGCCTCTAAATTCACAGCACTTTCACCAGGCAAACATCACGGTGACTCAAGCTGAGAAGATAAAAGCTGCGTAACGCAGAACCTGAGAACACAGAGCCTTCTAGTGCTCATCTGGCACAGACAGAAGCCCTGGCCTTGCTCAGACAGCCCTGCTCACAGAGACCACCTCCACCAGCCAGAGAAAAAAGAGCGCCTGGTGTCTTTAGGGCTAGCTGTGCCCTATCAAAGCGGAAGGCCAGGTCCCGTCTCAGCATGGGACCTCACCCGAGGGTATTAAGGTTCGAGACTTGACGGGGAGGGGGGGGGGGGGCTGCCTGCTCCCGGCTCTGCCGGCCTCGGCTGAGGGACCCTGGACAAACCACTAACCCTGTCCTGGATCCCACCTCCTTGTGTGTTAACAGGGGGAGAGTAAAACCCATTACATAGCGTGGTTGTAAGGCTCAGAGAGCAAATTATGCAGAAGATCATGCAGAAAAATTCTGCTGGTTCCTGTTTTCGAGGATACACACCGAAATTAGATGCGAATCTCCAAACGTTAGAGGCCAAGGTGCATGATATTAAAATGTAGTGCTGTCATTCTTGCTGTGGTTATAGTCATCCTGGCATTTTCCCAGTTTCCTCAGCAACCCCTGTTTAATTCTTTCAGTGCCCTTTGAGGAAGGAAAGGAAGGGAAAATAATAATTATTTCCATTGTACGCAGGAAAGAGAGGCAGAGAGGTTAAATGAAGTGTCAAAGGTTACCTGGCTAATTTGCGTGACAAGGCTCAACCCAGTGCAACAGAATTGAATTTCCACTTTTTTTTTAAATTTTTGTTATTTTCTCCTACAGTTTATAAAGCAAATTATCTGAGCTCAGATTTTTTTAAAAATATATGTTTTTATTGATTTTTAGAGGAAGGGAAAGGGATAGATAGAAACATTGATGAGAAACATCACCGATGGGCTGCCTCCTGCACACCCCCTGCTGGGGATCGAGTCCCCAACCCCGGCATGTGCCCTGACCAGGAATCGAACCATGACCTCTTGGTTCCTAGGTTGATGCTCAACCGCTGAACCACAGCGGCTGGGTGAATTTCCACCTCTTCAGAATAGGTCCCAATGCAACCTGGAGTCCTACAGATGAATGGTAAGTACAACAAAGTATGGGAAGGAGACATGTAGATTAGGAGACTTAAAAGACACCATCTAGGGTTCTTTCTGGGGGTGATTAGAATGTTCTAAGATTATGGTGATGGCTTCACAACTCTGTAAATATGCAAAGTCATTGATCTGTACGCTTTAAATAGGTGACTGTTATAGTATGGAAATTATATCTCAACAAAGCTGTTAAGAAAAAGACATCAGGGTTTTTTTTTAAATATGTTTTTATTAATTTCAGAGAGAGGAAGGGAGAGGTAGAAACACTAATGAGAGAAACATCGTGACCTCCTGGTGCATGGGACAACACTAAACCAATTGCACCACACTGGCCGGGCTTTTTTTTTTTTTAATGGGCAAGACTAAAGTCTTGTGGCTAGAGATGTATAACTCTAAAGAAATGCAAGGAAGTGATCACTATAAAGCTCAGGATTCGTGCCCTGGCTGGTGTGGCTCACTTGGCTGAGGGTCAGGTCATCCCATGCACCGAGGTCATGGTCTAATTCCCAGTCAGGGCACATGCCCAGGGTGTGGGGATCCATGTTTCTCTCTCACATCAGTGTCTCTCTCTCTCTCCCTTCTCTTTCCTCTCTCTCTCAAATTAATAAAAACATTAAAAAAAAAAAAAGTCAGGATTCCTTTTAGGTGGCAGGAGGGTTTTGTGATTGGGACTGGGTACATGAAGGAGCTCCTAGGGTGGGTAGCAAGCTTTCATTTCTTGACCTGAAGGGTAGTTAACAAGGTTGTTCACCTTATAATCATTCATTCTGCTCCACACACGTTTTGTGTAGTTTTCTATATCTATTCTGTTATATATAATACAATTATTTTTTAAAAATAGGAGAAATCAAGTATGAAATGATGCAGACTATAAGATGGCCGTCATGACCCCCCCACACACACCTGATTTTTTTTGGGGGGGGACAAATTATGCTCAGAGACTGAATTTGTCTTTGACAATAGTTTATTTAACATTGCTTCCCTGCGGGAATTATAAAAATTTCACAAGCCAGGAGCATACAGGATAATGTCTCTTCATAAGCCAATAAAGAAATAGCATACTCTGAACCCATGATAGATCAAGGGGAGACGGCGAAAGGAATAAAGTCCAAATTTAGTTGAGATATACCTTGATAGGGGTTGATGCTTGGGAGAGAAGGCTCAGCCAGCCAAGAGTTGCCAGCGCAAAAGCAGCAGTCCCTTGTTGCAAGAGCACGTTGCTAGGGAACGATGGCAACAGTGTTGGGCAAGATGATCTCCTCGAGAGGCGGCTGCAAGGCTTTTGCCCCTGCTGGTAAGAGTCACCTTTACCACAGTCGGAGTTAATGCCCCAAAGTTAATTTAGGTCAGCAAAGTGTTGCATTGCCCAGACCCAAGCTCTCAGATAGGCCTCTCAAACTCTCAGTATTTATAGTCTTTTTCCCCCCATTTAGTATTTACTTAGCATTCGATTGATGGCTCTGTAAGGGGAGAAAGAAAAAGAAAAAGAAAAATACAATTTTTTTTCCCCATTCTGAAAACTCTCAGATTCTACTTTGCCACAGAGATAGCAAAACGTTTACATAGGCATGTGCACGCACATGCACGAAAACCCCAAATGTACCGCCTTTGAAGGTAAGAAATACCAAATTTAACTAAGTATTTAGAAGTGATAGGGGGCTGGGAAGAAAAGGTGAGGACACCTGAAAAGTAATTTTATTTTGGTTTAACCTTAAATTTATCAGTCGTATCTTTCCTTGAACAGCCTGATCTTCTGTTTGAGACCCAGCTACACTCATATTGGAAAAAGTGAAAACTACTTAGTGATTCCACTTAGGATTTATAACCATACAATTCAGATGTTCTGAGTATAAGCCTATGCATATCCAGATAAACTTTAGGAACTCTTAATATCTCTTCTTTTACAGAAATTCTCTCTCTACCCTGATGTACTCTGGTTAAAAGCCAGAAAGCTAACTTCCTTAAATGAGACCCCCCAAAAAAATTTCCAGCTACAACTGTAAATAAGAAATCTTTCTTTTAAATAAAATACCAATTTTCTCTAATGTACCATGAATTCTAATTTGATGGGTTTTACTCTTACCATTTCACTTCAAACAGTGACCTGTACATTTGTTTAAGCAATAATAATTAAGTTCCTCTTCTGATCTCTTTAGAATAAAAAAATTAAAATGTGTTGAAGGTACTACTAAAAATATTTCACCTTTTGAATATGGCCTCTGCAATGAAATATATAGAAAATTTTCTAATTAACTTTCAAATCTTCCCAGAACCTCTATTTAAAAAAATATCATCTTGAAATTATTTGAATGAATGCTCTAATGAAAACTAATTCACAAGTGCCTATGACCATAATCATCAGTTTACTTTTTTTTTTTTTTTAATATATCTTTATTGATTTCAGAGAGGAAAGGAGAGGGAGAGAGAGAGAGAGAGAAACATCAATGATGAGAGAGTCATTGATCAAGCCCACAACCCGGGCATGTGCCCCGACCAGGAATCGAACCCCGATCGCCTGGATCCCAGGTCGACGCTCAACCGCTGAGCCACCCCCAGCTGGGCCATAATCATCAGTTTAAACAAGTCTCCTAAATATGTTTTGCATCAACTTTCTTGACTATAAGATGTCGATAATATGGAAGCATTTTTGATATACCAGAACATTTAATGACATCAGTTTCCTATCAACACACAAGTCATTTGGTGATGATTATACTGGCCCCTTCCTTCCACTGGTTGTCAGGAAGCTCGTCCACTCCAGGCGCCCATGGTTTCCACTGTATCATTGTTCTGGCCAGAATTAGTTCATTTTCAGCCTGAAGAATCACCTCTTCTTTTGGCCACCTTGAAGTTGGTCTTCTAATTTTCTAACATTCGGTTCTGCTTTAACCAGCTCCTCACTTCTGATCTCTTCTGTATACTTCCTATAGGCTGCACTTTTAGGGATTTGCTCAAGAACATCACGAATCTTTGTGTACAATATTCTTAGTCTCTCATGCAGACTCTCACATATGCCAGTCCCACAAGGCCAGTAGTCTTTCTGCAGCAAGCTTGTCATGACGGTGCCACCGAGCCAAGCACCAGTATTTACCAGCTGAGTACCAGGGTTTATAGTCTAAGTGTCCTCTTGCCATAGTTGCTTCTCTACCTGTTCTCATCAGTAAGCCCCCAGCAGGGGCCCTCAGTGGCTACTGAGTGCTTATCAACAACAGGTGAGGTAATGACGTCCTGACTTCGTTCTTCTATATCAAAACAACTTTCCTTCTAAAAACATTTTTTTTGTCTTTGCCATAAACAGGATTAAAACAACTTCACTTAAGTCATAAATGAATGGATTTAAAATCATACCAAACCAGGGGGGTGGGGCAGGGTGGAGGTGGTCAATGGAGAATAGAGGGGGACATCTGTAATATTTTCAACAATAAAGGTATATTAAAAAATAAAATAAAATCATATCAAACCAATACTCAACAGAAACTGAAGCCCTCAGTCTGACAACCCATGAGAAACTGAATGTGGCCAACAACCCGGTGAGTTTGGAAGCAGATCCTTCCCTAGTCGAGCCTCTGATGACACCATGGCCCCAGCTCACACCCTGACTGCAGCTTGTGAGACTCTGAAGCAGAGGCCTCAGCTATGTTGTGCCCTGACTCCTGACTCACAGAATCTGAGGCAATAAATGTGTGTTGTTTGAAACTACTACATTTGTGGTAATATTACACAGAGATTCATAACATGCCCCTTGCCTTTGAGGGTCCCTAAAACTACTCTTAGCTTCAGTGATTCACTAGGACTCACAGAACTCAGCAAAGCTGTTACAATCTTGGTTAGGTTATTACAGTGAAAAGATACATATTAAAATCAGTAGTACCAAAAAAGGCACATAGGGCAGTAGCCAAGAGACACCAATTATCCTCTCCCAGTGGAGTCAGACGGGCAATGAACGCTTAAGTCTCCCAGCAACGATGTGTGACAGTGTGCAAGGAGTACTGTCAACCAGAGAAACTCACCCAAGCCTTGGTATCCAGGGCTTTTAGGGGAGGAGGTCGGTCAGGTAGACAGGCCTCACCAACCTTAGTCTCCAGCTCCCCAGAGGTCAGGCTGATGACACCTCCTGGTCCAAGGCCTCCAGATGAACAAAGTCACTCTTACGAGGCAGGATATTCTGAAGGAAAGGAGATTATCTTCCAGGAGCCAAACAAGGGGCCCTTCCTTTCTTTGGACTGTGCAGACTTTTAACATCCCAAGTCTGCAGAGTTAACCCTTTACTGCACATCCCTTAACTTCAAGAGTGGGATTCTTCTAAGTTGCTACCCTGCTTGAAGGCAGACAGAGAGGACAGAAAACCCCCGTGTTTTAAGCTTTATACCTTGACTGGCCTTATCGTCAGAGAATTTCCAGGATGTAAACCATAGAGCCAAAAGGCAGGGTGCAGGGGCGAGGAGGCGGACACCGGGCACTCGCACAGAAGCTTCTCCTGATTAGCCACTGAATAGAAGGCCAGCTTCCCCTGCTCAAGATCCAGCCAGATGCCCACCACCTCCGGTTTTTCTGAGCCAAGGACAGTTTCCTTGACCATATGCCACATAGAAAGCTGGCTGGTTCCCTTCCACTCTACACACCAGGAGTCCCTGGTCCTTCCCAGGATCTGGTCGCGACTCATCCCCCAGGAAGCCACCCCAATTGCCCAGTGACTGCAATGCTGAGTGTCCACTTCCCAGTACTTCTGCCCAGAAGAGAAGGCTTGGGCACATAAGACCTGGCAGGTTGTAAACCTGTCACGGCTCCAGGAATAAAGCTGTGGCATGTGAGACACAGTCACCTTCCGGCGATCCTGGGACACCTCCAGGCTACAGGAGAGGCTCTTGAGCTCAAAGGTTGGACTGATGGCCCCTGAAAGACAAAAAACAAGAACATAACCAGCCAGCTCTGATTGTCTGTGCTAAGAGGTCTTCAAATAGCAAGAAGCAGCTTTGTTTCTTTGGGTGTGATAAAGAAATATTAGAACATCAATTTGCTGTTCTCTGTACATACCCCTGATGTTGTCTACCAACAATACCCCTTTCCCTCCTTAATCTCTACATACCATTAACCTGCTTTCAGGAAGCCCTCTCTGAATCCCACCCAGAAAAGTCACCTCTTGCTTTTCTCAATACCCCTAGTGTTTCCCCTGTTCTCTAATACACCATCTGCTACCTACAGGACAGGGACATGACCACTGCTTATTTATACCTCTCTAGTTATGCATAAGCTTCCTGATTAAGGATCATGTCTGATTCATTTTGTATATTTTCTACTGTTTCCTATTGAGCAAGTAAGTGCTAACACATAGCCTCTCTACTCTAGGCACACATTTAAAAACATTCACTCATTTAACCCTCGGGACAATCCCTCGAGGGAAGTAAGGACTATTATTATCTCCATCTTACAGATGAAGGAACTGAGGCCCTGGGAGGTTATGTAACTTGTCTGAGATCACACAGCGAATGAGCACAGGAGCTGGGAGTCAAACCCAAGCAGTCTGGCTCCAGGATCTGTCCTCTCAGTGACTGCTGCAGACTGGGACAGCGACAGTAACTGATCAGGTTGGGGAAGGGGCAGTTGGCTGCATATGTTGGCCCCAGCGTGGATGCCCACAGGTTGCCTGGGCTCGGAGTCCTCGTGGGTCTGACGTAGCTTGGAATTTGGGAGTCTCTAATTCCTTTTGTCTTTGTCATCAGCTCCCCATGTGGAGGGACCTAGTCTGGGGTGGGTAGTCCTCGCGGCAGGGAGATGGCCACAGCATACTCTCACAGCTCCTCTCTGCAGCAGGCCAAGCCCAGGTTTGAAGCAGACCACATACTTACACTGAGCAAACCTGGATGCAAAGGGGCCCTGGCCAGTCGGTGGGCACGAGGAGGAAGAAAGACCTTCCGGGAGTTTAACTAAGGAATCAAAGAAATCGGGAGGGTAAAAGTCCCATTAAAAAGAGGCAAGTAGAAGGTGTCTAAGCATCATGATCAGAGCACATGGCGGGTCCTCCTCATGGGCAACACATTGTAGCGTCAGGGCTTGACCAGGCGGTGCAGCCAGCTCAGGTTCGTCAGCCCCCGGGTTCTCGCCATGCACTGTCCCACTGTTTCCTCACTGACCTCTAAGCATGCTGCTGGCTCCCTGCTCATCTCTGTGTTTTAAGAACCAAGCCTAGTGCCAGGTATATAAAAAGTGTCGGATGCACAGTTATCAAATAAATCAACTAACATCGTTCCAGGGGATCACGGTGCCCCGACACCCATAATATCCATGAACCCCATGTCAATGCTTTAAACTGTTATAAAAACTGGGGAAGCCCAGCTGGCGGGGCTCAGCGGTTGAGCGTTGACCTAGGATCCAGGCGATCGGGGTTCGATTCCCGGTCAGGGCACATGCCCCGGTTGCGGGCTCGGTCCCCAGTGGGGGGCGTGCAGGAGGCGGCCGATCAATGACTCTCTCATCATTGATGTTTTTCTCTCTCTCTCTCCCTCTCTGAAATCCATAAAGATATATTTTAAACAAAAAAACTGGGGCACATGAGTTGGTGTGAGATTCATCTCAACTCACTGACATCTCCTGCTTCCCTCTCAATGTCCTGAAGTTTAATTGTTAACGTAAAGCTACTGTGTGCTTCCAATGCCCGTGGAGTAGGGAGCAGGAGGGAAAGGAGAGGGAACGTCCGAGTGTGGACCACGAGGGTAACATCTTCCCCCGTTTGTGTCTTGAAGTGACGGCCACATCAAGTCAGCCTAAGAGTAAGACTGAGAGGAGACAAAAGGCCCCGTGTAGGGTGCGGGCTGTGCGGCCGCGAGAGCAGCAGAGCCATCCTTCAAGGAGCCATGATCGAAATTCAGGTGGGCACCACTGTTCTCGTGGTGAGCTGGCAGGGTTTTTACTTGTTGGTTTAAAAAAATTTTTTTTTAATTTTTCAATTACAGTTGACATACACTATTATATTAGTTTCAGGTGTACAACGTAGTGATTAGACATTTCTATAACTTACAAAGTGATCACACTGATAAGTCCAGTATCCACCTGATACCACACCGTACACAGTTATCACGATATTACTGACTCTAGTCCCTGTGCTGTGCTTTACATCCCGTGGCTGTTTTTATAACTGGAAATTCGTACTTCTGAATCCCTTCACCTTGTTCCCCCACCCCCATCCCCTTCCAACTGGCCGTCATTACTTTGTTCTCTGTATCTGTGAGTTTGTTTCTGTTTTGTTTATACATTTGGGGGGGCGTTATATTCTACATATAAGTGAAATCACGGTATTTGTCTTTCTCCGTCTGACGTACTTCACTTAGCATGATACCACCTAGGTCCATCCATGTTGTCACAAACGGCAAGATTCATTCTTTTTTTATCGCTAATATTCCATTGCACACAGGTGCCACTCTTCTTCACCCACTCACCTGTCCATAGACACTCAGGTCGCTTCCAGATCTTGGCTACTGTGCATGACGCTGCAGTGAGCACAGGGGTGCATATATCTCTTAGAATTAGTGTTTTGAATTTCTTTGGGTATATACTCAGAAGTGGAATTGCTGGGTCATACGGCAGTTCCATTTTTAATTTTTTGAGGACTCTCCATACTGTTTTCCACAGTGGCTGCACCAGTTTACAATCCCACCAACGGCGCACGCGGCTTCCCTTCTCTCCACATCCTCGCCAGTATTTGTTCGTTGCTTTATCGATGTAGCCATTCTGACGGGTGTGAGGTGGTATCTCACTGTGGCTTTAATTTGCATTTCTCTGATAATTAGTGATGCTGAGCATCTTTTCACATGTCTATTGGCCATCTACATGTCCTCTTTGGAAAAAATGTCTATTTAGGTTCTCTGCCCATTTTTTTAATCAGGTTGTTGGGGGGGGTTAAGTTGTATTAGTTCCTTATATATTTTGGATATTAACCCCTTATGGGATTATCTTCTCCCATTCAGTAGGCTCTTTTCATTTTATTGTTGGTTTCCTTTGCTGTGAAAAAACTTTTTAATTTGATGTAGCTCCATTTGTGGTTTTTTGTTTGTTTTTGGTTTGGTTGTGTGTTTTGTTTTTTTTTTGTTTTTGGTTGTTTCCCTTGCCCAAGGATACATATAGGACTTTTACTTAATCATGGTGTTAAAAAATGTTTTTAGCCAACATTCACCATTTTTTTTCTCCTACTGATGGGGGAAAATAATCTACACTTGACTGGTCCTTGAAGGTACTTAGAAAAAAGATGATACATGATGTATATTCATAAATGCTGAGTATGTAACTATTCAATAAAACACTGGTAACTATTAAAGAGATGAAGTTTTATGACACATCAGTTTCTCTGGGTGTAAACTCGATTGTTTACCCACTGGTTATGATAGATTTTTGCAAAAGAAAAAAAATTAAGCTTCATTAAGCAGCTAATTTTACAGAAATGCTTATTATATAAATTTAAGTACTTAGAAAATTAGAGAAATTTCTTTATAATAGAATCTAAAAAATCTCATTTGTCTAATAAGAGAATAAACTTCAGGCTTTGTCTTTTTTTCAAAAGTAGCCAAGATCCTTTGGGGATAGAAAATAATAATAACAGGAAGAGGTCTCTTACAGAACTATCCTGTTTAACTAGGCTTGTTCTGCATAAAATGTGATTTCCATGGCAGCCCGTGGTGTACTCACGTAGGGCCAAAGGAAATCATTGTGGTGAGGCAGTCAAATTGCTTAGCAGCTGTTAAAGCACTGACTCGAAGGACACTAATCTATTGTCTTAAAAGCAATCTTGTGACAACTTCAGGAATGATGTTTCAGTACATAGGGATACATCCAGATCCTTTGTTTTAAAAACATTCTGGACTGGTCGAAATAAGCAAAAACAACATAATCACAAAGAAAGAACTATATAGTACTTATTACAGCAATACTTAAATTTTATAAGTTGAATTTTTAAGAATACTTTAAAATGTATACTTAATTCCTCGAAAACTTTAAAACAGAATTATCATATGATCCAGCAATTCCACTTCTGGGCACATATTCAAAAGAACTGAAAGCAGGATCCTGAAGAGTTATTTGCAGGCCCATGTCCATAGCTGCATTACTCACAACAGCCAAGAGGTGGAAGCAACCTGCTGTCCATTGTCCGTTAAATGGATAAACAAAATTCGGTGTATACATACAATGGGATATTATTCAGCCTTAAAGAGGAAGAAAATTCTGACCCGTACTACAACTCAGATGACCCTTGAGACCATTATACTAAGTGAAATAAGCCAGTCATAAAAACACAATAGCTGTAAAATTCCACTTATATCTGGCATCTAGAACAATCAAACTCATAGAAACTGAAAGTGGAATGGTGGTTGCCAGGGCCTGGGGAATAGGGAGTTATTGTTTAAACAATATAGTTTCAGTTTTGCAAAATTAAAAAGATCTGGAGCTTGGGTGCACAACAATATGAATGTGCTTAACACTATTAAACTATATGCTTAAAAATGGTTAAGATCATGAATTTTATGTTATATGTGTTTTACCACAATTAAAATTTTTTAAAATTAAATGCATATTTAAATAATTTTTTAAAATTTTTAAATATTTTTTAACTGATCTTATAGAGAGAGGAAAGGAGAGGGAGAGAGTGAAAAACATCGATCAGTTGCTTCCCTGTGGGAAATGCACAACCTGGGTAGGTGCCCTGACCAGGAATTGAACCTGCAGCCTTTCCATGCATGGGTCAACGCTCAACCAACTGAGCCACACGGGCCAGGGCATAAAGTTGCATGTTTTGTTAATAAAGACATTTACTAGTTAAAAATAAAAAGCAGCCTATTTCTGAATCTCCTCAGAGAGATGAGTGGTAAGCTAGCAAAATCTGGTCCAGATTCTAGATGTACAGGTCTTAGAAAATGAGTTTCTATCTCATCAAGGGCCTTACACCTCCATTCACTTCCAAAAACATAGCCAGCCACAAAATACCTGTCCATTCCCTCCTTACTTACAACACCATGGTGACAACGTAGCTGGGCTCTGGGGTCATGTCCCCAAAAAACAAAGCCATTTCCCCCCAACTTCCGTATTTAAGTCTCCTCTCCAAAGAAAATCAACTCACCCTGCCTTTGTTCTTCAAGGCGCTCTTTCCCTGTGAAGTTTTCTCGTAATTTCCCTCGGATATCTTCTAGGTCATGTAGAATGTCTCTCATTTTTTCCTCAGGTGTGTTGGAAGTCACCGGATTTGGAGAAGCCAAGGAATGGTCCACCCCACCAGAAAAAGACTATTGGTGAAGCATTTAAAAAAATAATAATAATGAAAGTCTCCTCAGGAATTCATCAAATAGCTTATTCCAGCTCTGCAACCCATCTATAATTTTCCACTTACCTCCTAACGAGTTTTTAAAAACATAATTAGGCCCTCAAAATACACACCTTCAAAACAATCTGGAATAATACATAGTACAGCAAAAGCATTCAAGAGTGGTAGGGTTATGGATGATTTTCATTTATTTTCTTTAAACTGCTATGTATTTCCTAGTATTCTGTACAATAAATATCAATTTCTTAATACTGAAAAAAGTCATAAAGTTTGTAGGCCCATATAATAGGGGCTTTACAAAATAAATAATACAGTCACTGAGATAAACCACAAAGGCTAGATAATTGTCCCCAGACACTATCATTAGATCACATAGCTTCCCTGCAGTGGGAAAAAGTGTGAAGCACCCTGGAGGGGCTGATGTGGGCCAGTGAGGCTGGGGCCTGAAGAGCGAGGAAGAGCTGTGGGACATGAGATGGGAGAGGCAGGCAGGGATAGAATCCTGCAGGGCCTTGTGTGTTCTGTGAGGATTTGGGTCTTAATCCTGCACAGACTGACGTCATTGGAGTGTTTTAAGCAGATGAGTTACGCAACCACATGTGCATTTGAGAGGAGTCACTCTAACAACCATAAGCACAGCAGACTAGAGGGGGTAGAGTGGAGCAATCAGGAGGCTACTGTAGCAGTCCAGGCAAGAAATGGTCATAAACTTGGATTAGAGAAATCTCAAAGGAGCTCAAGGGTAGTAAATAGATTCCAGAGATGTTTCAGCAGGTGAGGGAAGACTTGACATGATTCCCAGGTTTCTGGCTGTGCCCTTGGAAAAGTAACAGTGCCAGTCAGGTGGAGAATTCAGAGGAGGAACAGTTTGGGGCATGTTAAGTGTCATGTGCCTTTTCGATACCAAGAGGAAAACATGAGAAGGAAGACACCAGCCTAGAGCTCAGAGAAGAGGCCAGGCTGGAGCTATGTTTGTGCTCACGAAAGGGAAGAAAAAGGGACCAGCCTTGAGGAATCCCAGCATTTCATTGCTAAGCAGAGGAGAGTGAGCCTGCAAAATGGACCGAAAAGGAGCAGCCAGAGAGAAACGGGGAGGCTGGAAGGCTTGTGGCGCAGCAGCAAGGATGAAGGTGGGCCAGCTGTGCCCAAGGCTACCGAAAGGTCAATGAAGGTGAGGGCTAGAACGTCTGCAGATTCACACAGAGGCCGCTGGTGACCTTAGAGCTGGTTAGGCAGAGGGATGGGGTGGAACCTAGGCCACCTGAAGCTTCCCTCCCTCACCTCAAGCATTCCAAACCTCCAGTCACCCCTGTTTGGCAGTAAAGAGAATCGTAAAAGATTGAGAGAGTGCATCCTTCAACTGCAAACACCCTCATGTTGCTCCAGTTGGAAGCTGTCCCTAGCCCTGCCCCTTGCCATGTTCTTTCGTCTCCCAGCTGAGCCTACCATGCCCAGGATGTTCAGTTGGTTCTTTGGCCCAGATTCTGGGGGGTGTCTCTGATTCTGAAGGCTCCTGACAATGTCTACAAGCTGTTCCACCAGCTCTGCCAGCTCCTGGCCAACTTCCGTGACGCTCTTCGATGCCTCCGCCTTTAAAAGACCAAAGCAGAACACAAAGCTAGACCCAAGAATCAGCTCTAGACAGAGGGCGAAAGCTGAGTAAAGGACCAGGCAAGGGAGTGACAAAAATATTCAGAGGACAAGGAGGGAAACTTCCCAAACCTTTTGCATGCCTGTTTCCCTTACCGATCGCCCAGTGGCCATAAGAGGAAACCAGCTAAACAGCTCCATTTAAAGAGCTGAATCTGCTCAGCTGCCTGGTTGGCATGGAACTAAGTTTTGCAGCCAACATATTTTGGCAACAATCTCTGGCAACAGTCATCAGAGACAGGCTGGGCACAGACCTCAATGGGGACCTCTGCATCACCTCCAATAGGGGTGATTCTACATAGAGTCACAGAAATATAAGGTGTTAATCATTCAGTTGTAAATAAACCAGAGTTTTTAAAACTTTGTTTTGACATTTGTCATATTTTAAATTTTGCTGGAACCTCAAAATCTAGAATTGACCCAGGACCTTTTTTTTATCTCTTCAAAAGCCCTGGTATCCCCCAAATAGCATGTGTTTTGGAAGTCATAATCAGGTTATTTTAGAGAGGGAGGTGGTTGAGCACTGGTAACACTGTTTGCTCTTAAATTTCCAGTCCCCACTCATAAATATTCAAGCAGCTGGAACTCTGGAGTGGAGTCCTTACCCAGGCACCTGAGCAAATTAAAAACTTTTAAAAATAAGTCCATTGCTTTTTCTATCCATAAGACAAATGCACGTTTATTGTGGCAAATTTAGAAAATGCAGAGAATGAAGAAGAAGAAATGTTTTAAATCATCTAATACCCTACCATCCAAAGATGATCATTTTAATTTAAAAGCCAATGGAAAGTATATTCAATCACTATAAACTATATTAACAAAGAGTTTTAAGAACCTGAGGGACAATGCTATATTTATAATATAAAAGGAGAAAACAGGCTTTATTCAAAATTGCCCAAAAAATGAAAGCAACCAATATGTCCATCAAAAGGTAAATGGATAAACTGAGGTACATCTATGCAATGAAATATTTACTGAGCAATAAAAAGAAATGAGCTATCAAGCCACAAACCTTAATTTTGCTTTGTGAAAGAAGTCAGCCTGAAAAGGCTAGATACTGTATAATTCCAACTATATGACATTCTGGAAAAGGCAAAACTAAAGAGATAGTAAAAAGATCAGTAGTTGACAGGAGGAGCGTAGGGGATTTTCAGGGCAGTAAAACTGTATAACCATAATTGTAGATACATGACCTCAAACATCTGTCAAAAGTCATAGAACTGTACAACGTGAAGAGTGAACCCTAATGTAAAGAACAATGTAAATAATTAATATTGGTTCATCAATTGTAACAAATGTACCGCACTAAAACAAGGTGTTAATAATAGGAGAAACTGTGAGGGGTCTATAGGAACTTCCTGTACTATCTGCTCAATTTTCTGTAAACCTAGAACTGCTCTAAAAAATAAAGTCTATTAATTCATTTTAAAAAGGGAGAGAGAGAAAGAGAACCTGGCTATACAACAGGACCTCAGCTCTGTTTAAAAGGACATCAGAGACCCACCGAAGGATGTCGTGAGCAGCTCCCAGCTCTCACCCACCCCACACTCAGAAACATCAAAAAACAAGCAGAAATTGTCAGAAACAACTTTGTCAGAACTCCGGAAAACACTGACTCAAAAAAAAGAGCAACCTGGCAGTAGAAAAGCTTTGTGGTGTTTTTACTTGTCCTTGCCCCCCTCTCTGGCTCCCTAACGGTATTCAGGATTCCCAGCCTGGGACCCTGGTCCTGGTCCTGGACAGAGAGCAGAGCACCCTTTATTCACAAATTGTCCCGTATGTCTGTTCCAACCTGGCTGGGGGCTGGCCAAAGGAATGGCACAGGGTCCCCAACTCTGTCTCACCTGACACCGAGCTCAGGCCAGAGAGGCAGTGAGGAAGGGCTCACAAAGGCGCAAGCTGAACGAAACCTTACAGGTGCCCAGGGCAAAAGATGATGGTAGAGACACCAAGTCCCAGGAGCAGAAGCTGGGGAAACTGGGCCTCTCCTACTCTGAGAACAGATACTTGTACACCAGCGTTCACTACAACATTGCAACAACCAACAGGTGGCAACCACCCAAATGCCCATGGATGTATGAATGGGCCCTCACAAGTGTGGTACACACATACAAGGGGCTGTTACTCAGAAAGGAATGAAGGCTGGACACGTTAACGACATGCACAAACCTTGAAAACATAATCGTCAGCGAGAGAAGCTAGACACAAAGGGACAGATGTTGTATGATCCCATTTACATGAGAATCTAAAGGAGGCAAATTCACAGAGACGGCAAGTAGACGAGAGGCTGCCCGAGGCTGGGGGGAGGAGGGGTGAAGTTATTGCTCAGTGGGCAGAGTTTCTGTTCCAGGCGATGACAAAGTCCTGGAAATAGGGGTGATGGCTGCACGGCATTGTAAAAACAACTACAGCCACGGAACTGTACACTTGAAAACGGCTAACATGGCAAATTTTGTTACATATATTTCACCACCAAAAAAAAAGAAAAAATGTTAGAAAGACTGGGAAGAAGTGGAACTATGCCAAGCAGCAGAGCAGCGAGGTTGAAAGGATCTCCGATTTAATTCCCCCCCCCTGCTTCTTCATCTTTTTCTGAACTTTCTAAAGAGCGGGGGAGGGAGGAAAGCAGAAGGAAAACAGAGAGGACGCGGGAGGAAGAGCCGGGGGAGGGGTGCGCGGGGGCGGGGGCGGGGGCGGGCTGGAGGCCGCGGCGCGCCCGGGTCCCGCCGGCCTACCCGCGGCGGCGCTGCGCTGCGCGGCGGCCTGGGGGCGGGGCCGGGGGCGGGGCCGGGGGCGGGGCCGGGGCCCGGGGTCCCGCGGGGATCGCCCTCCAGCTCGCCCGCCGCCCGGCTGTACTTGTCGGCCAGGTCCTGCAGCAGCGTGTTTTTCCGCATCTGCAGCGGCTGCGCGTCGCCCTCGCGGCAGGTGGGGCAGGCCCAGCGGCGCCCCGCGCCCCACAGGCTCTTCAGGCAGTCCCGGCAGAAGCTGTGGCCGCAGGGCAGCGTGACGGGCCAGGCGAGCAGCCCGTGACAGATGATGCAGCCCAGGTCATCCTCGGCGAGCCACACGGGCACGGCCAGGCCGGCGTCCAGGCCCGCCATGGTCCCCCGCCGCCGCCCGGAAGCAGGGCCACCCCGGGGACCGCGCCCGCCCGCCGCTGCGTCTCCTCGGGCTCCTCCCTCGCCCTTCCTCTCCCCTCCTCGCGCCGCCTCCGCCTCCCCCCGGCGCGGTCCTCGCCGTCGGCCCGTCTCCGGTCCTGCTGAGAGCTGGCTGGGAGCACCCACCGCCCAGCCCGCGCGCGCTCGGTGCGCAGCGGGCCCCCACCACAGCCTCCTGCGCGGGGAACTCAGCTCGCCCCAAGCCGTTAGGAACCCGCTGATGTCCCAAAGATTTCCTCTAGCTTGATGTTCTTCCCCCCCCCCCATTAAAATGCAACCCCGACAGCTCCTGGGAGAAGAAAAGAGAGAGAATTCGATTCTAGACTCTTTGAAAAGAACGCGCCCACTAGGTGTCATCCAGCCTCCCGAGCGCCAAGCCGGGAAGCTCTTTGAAAATACCAGTTTGGGCTCCTCCCCCAGGGAGTCTGATTTCATTGTCTGGGATGGAGCCCGGGCACGGATATTTTTGACACCTCTCCTCCTGCCCCCCGCATAAGTCAAACGTGCAAAACTGAGTGACCCCTAGACTTTAAACATCGCTGTTACAAGGCAGGATTGTGCCGCTGGCTCCCTACTGCCCTCTGCTGGCGTAAAGCAAGTTACTCCACGGGCATCAGGACGAAAGTACTAGAAAGTCTGTTTTCTTGTAGCTGACACACTTGATCCTGGAGGGACTGGCTTTCTTCCTCCTCTCTTATTCCAGTCCTAAGCGCATTACAACGAGAAAACGTTGGAGCTGGAAAAGCATCAAGTCCTCCCCAAAGACCCAAAGAGGTAAAGGATCTTGCAGGCTTACATAGCAGTAACCGAGCGGCAGAGACCAGAGCCCCTCTTGCTCTGATCTGTTGAAATGAACTGAGGATGTCCTATATTTTAACCCCATCTTATATGGTCTCAAAGCAGGTACCAGATAATACAAATTCGTGGCTATTTCCAATACCGGAAATTGCAGGTGGTAGTCAATAAAACTTACCTTTTAGCGCTGCTCATCGAGGCTTCCAACTCTTTCCCTTTCTAGGCATCTGGTAGGACTGGCACTTCTCTGACCCACTTGAAACACTCAGGAATAATACGTGTTAACTTCCTATCAGCTTAAAAAGCTAGCAAGTGTCATTGTATCTCTTTCTGCCACCTGCCCTGACTATGGAGATGAAGCCGTTGTCTGGTGGCCTGGGTCTCTGAGTGGCTAAGATGAGCAGCCACCCTGCCAACCCACACTAGGAGATGTAGTAAAGGAGAGAAATAAACTTGGGATATGGTAAGTTAACTGAGATTTAGTGGGTGCTTGTTGCTGCAGCATAACCTAGCCTATCCTGACTGATATATACTGCCTGAGAGTATGTATCAGTCAACTGATAGTTGACCCTTGAACAACCCTAAACTCTGTCCTCTGTTTTTCTAAATTTTTATTTTTTTTTATTTTTTAAAATATATCTTTATTGATTTCAGAGAGAGGAAAGGAGAGGGAGAGAGAGAGATAGAAACATCAATGATGAGAGAGCCATTGATGGGCTGCAGCCCACAACCCAGGCATGTGCCCTGACTGGGAATCGAACCCTGATCACCTGGATCCTAGGTCGATGCTCAACCGCTGAGCCACGCCCGGCAGGGCTGTTCTCTGTTTTTCAATCAGTAAGACTGCAGGTTTCCATCAGAGTTTTAGTGGACGCCTGAGGGGCACTGACAGGGGCCTGCCCTCAGGTGAGAAGCTAAAAACTGAGAAACTCATACCATTCCTTGCTTTCTAGTGGCAACTTCTCTCTAGTTTCTTCCTGCTTTAGGTTATTTTCCAGGGCCTTCAGATAATTGTTCTGTCATAGTCTGTACAGAGTTTCTAATTGTTATCTGTGGAACGGTTGTTCTGAATGAGCTACTCCACCACTGGGAAGCAGACCCTCCCCCAGTCTAATCAATTCTTACTCCTGCCCTCCCCAACAACCTAAAATGTGCACAGAGGTGGCACTCTCCCAGGAACATTTATGATTCATACAGACAGAATACTTTTTTTAGCGGTGAAAAGTGGATGTGTGGTTTTTTTTAAGTATATTGATTTCAGAGAGAGGAAGGGAGAGGGAGAGAGAGAGTTGAAATATCAATGATGAGAGAGTCATCTATTGGCTGCCGCCTGTAAGCCCCCCACTGGGAATCGAGCCTGCAACCCCGGCATGTGCCCCGACGGGGAATCGAACCGCGATCTCCTGGATCCTAGGTCGATGCTCAACGGCTGAGCTACGCCTGGCCTGGCGGAAAGTGGATGGTTTTTTAAAAAAATTTTTCCCCCTATCCTGCCCAGTGTGGCTCAGTTGGTTCAGTGTCATCAGTGTTTGGGACCATGTACCAAAAGGTTACTGATATGTCCTTTATAGCTGCTTTTTTAAAATTTATGTCTTTTATAGCTGGTTTTAAATCCAGGATCCAATCAAGAATCACAAATCACCTGGTGCAGATCTCCAGTCTCCTTTAACCTAGAACAGCTCCCATACGACTTTGTCATGCTGTTGACGTTTTTGAGGAGTCCAGGCCAGCTGTTTTGCAGAATGTCCCTAACATAGATTTGTCTGACTATTTCTTCATGGTTAGAGTCAGATTAAATTGTTCTGGGGGGCAAGCATGCCACTTGTGTGATGCTGTGGGTGCTTCTCCATTGCAGTGTCTTCATCACGGATGTCCTGGGCCTTGAGGACATGTCCCAGACCCCCAGGTCCCCAGGGCTGGGCAGTGGTGAGGCCCAGGGAGCCGGTGAGTAAAGACCAGAGCTTTAATCTTGGCGGAGTTCACTGCCAGCGATGGCTGCCAGCTGCGGGGCACTCCTGCTGGGTAACCAAGGCCAAGCTGAGCATTTCTCCTTCCTACCAAGAACTCCCATGGCCAGTGGCCATCCAGCTCCTCCACCAGTGGGTCACCTGCTGCTGTGGCCACTCTCTTTTGATGTAGCTGCAAAGGGGGGGAAAAGAGGGATGAGGGGTGGCCGTGCCAATGCAGTCCTACAAGAGAGAAGGGACAGCAGGGGACAGGGGGAACTAGAATAATAAAAGGGCTGGAGGGGTGAGAGACAGAGGGGACACACACATACCAGAGAAGAAGAGAAAAGCAGAGACTGAGGGACACAGAAACAGAGAGACTCAGACACACAGGCCATGGGGACAAGAAAACAGCAGCCGATGTGCTTCACTGACAACTCCTGAGTCCATTTCAGGGGCACTTTGGCTCTGAGATTTTGGAAAGCGAAGAGAGTTTGTGTTTACACTGGTCAGACTCAAAGGGCACAAGGGTTTCTCCCAAGGGGCCCTGTGGGGTCACTTGCTCAGTCTGTACTTTTCCAAACACAGAACTTCTCCTTGTGGCCCCAGAAGCCAGGCCCTGGGCCAGAAGGTTCCAGATCTAGCTCAGAACATCTTCCCTTTATTCACAGGGCTGTTGGCAGGCAGGGAAGCCTACTTGTGACACATCTGGGGTGAAGGGGGGCAAGCAGGAGAAGGGCAGGCAGAAGAGAGGACCCAGAGAAAGGGCATTAAAAAATAGCCTTCCCTTTGTGAATGGGGAAGAATCCAAAATCCTGGGAGCTGGGCCCTGGCCGGGTAGCTCAGTTGGTTAGAGCGCCATCCTGATATGCCAAGGTTGGGGGTTGAATCCCCAGTCAGGGTACATCCAAGAATCAACCAATGAGTGCATAAACAAGTAGAACAACAAAGCTCTCTCTCTCTCAAACCAATAAATAAAAACAGAAATTAAAAAAAAATAATAATCCTGGGAGCTGCCCAGCAGGCTGTGACCTTAGCTAATAACAGGCTAGGCTTTTCTCACGAGAAAAGCATCTTAGGGGACGGGAGCTGCAGGGAGAGAGGCTGCTCGGCCCCCGGACTCAGCAGAGCAGAGAAGGGGACCTCACTGAGCTCTGCCAGGGCAAAACTCTAGATGCCACAGAGGGCTCTGGGAAGAACTTCGCGTGGACAGAGAGGGCTTCTGGGATAATGTCACACTGTCTGTACTTTTTGGGGGCAGGGAAAGAATAGAACAAGCGCAGTCAGGAGCCGTGACCTCGGTCTCAGGGCTCACAGCTGACCCAGGTGAAAGAGCCCCTTTCCGCCCTGTGCCTTTGGCCAGAAGGTCCTGCATCTTACTGAGGAGGTGGAGGGCCGTCAATGGACGGGAGAGCACGTCCCGAAAACTCTCCAGCCACTCGCCCTGCTCCTTCTCGCTGGGGCAGGTGAAGAGGAATCTGCGATCGGGGGTGACGATGGTGAGGCCAGCTTTCCAGCGACTCCCTCGGACGCCCTTGGGCAGGTCTTCACACACCTCGTACCCCTGCTCCTGGCTCCCGAGAAACACCTGGCCCAGCTCAAAGGCGTCCTGAAAACAGAGGACGCGTGGTCGTCAGAGGCCATGCCTGGGGCAGAGGGGCACCTGCAGCTGTGAGAGCCCCCGAGCTCTATGTTAGAAAGAGGGGTGTGTGTGTGTGGGGGGGGGTCTCTACTGGGGATCTTTGCTAGGTAGGACTTAGAATTTGAAAGGATTTAGAATTTGTAAATGAAACCACACATATTATCTGTTAAAATAATACTCAGTATTGCCCTGGCCAGGTAGCTCAGTTGGTTAGAGCAAGAAGCAACCAATGAATGCATAACTAAGTGGAAGAAGTTAATGTTTCTCTCTCTCTCTCTCATCTAGCTATGTCTATCTCTCTCTCCCTCTCTAAAATCAATTAAAAAGTCTTTTAGAAAATTAATTTTTTTAAAAAATGATATTTAGTATTTAAGGAGAGCTAACTATGCACCAGGAATTCAAGTGCTTTACACACAGTGACTCATAATCTTCGGCGCAACCTCTCAGGAAGGTACTGTTACTGAGCCTATTTTCCAGAGGAGGAAACTGAGGCACAGAGAGCTAGGTATTCTGTCCAGGGCACACCACGAAAAGTAGCAGGGCCGCAGCCGGAGCCCAGATATCCGAGTTCTAGAGCCCACGCCCCTAACCACCACACTCCCCAGCCTTTGGTTAGAAGTGGGCCCTGGAGACTAGAGAATGAGAAACAACCTATTTAACGACATTGGCAGAATTTTGGATGCACATAAAGGACTTCCTGCAGTTGAGGGGAGACAGTAGCTTCATGCACAGGAGATGACTCAGAGAAAAGCCACGGTGGCGCTGTGTCCCTGGCGAGGTTTCTCCAGCCCTGTAGCTTCCCACAGTCCCCGACCAGCCCTGAGCCCGCCTGTCTCTGGGGGTGAACTGGGGAAGGGCCAGCGGTGGCTCTTACCAGTGGGCTCTTGTAATAGAGCAGCCTCCGTTCCTGGGGGTCCAGGGCGAACCACCTTTTCTTGAAAGGTTCTCTCTGCTGCAAAAGAGAGGACCTTGTACCAGGGGCTGGCCACACTGGGCAGCACAGGGGTGAGAGGGCCAGCCGGGACTGGGCGACCAGGCCCAGCGAGCAGGCCAGTCGCTGCTCCGCAGTCACCCCAGGGCCCCTCCCTGAGGCCCTTGAGCTCTGAAGGCTGAGCCCATGTCCTCAGCCCTGCCAGCTTCACCCCGCTGCCTTCAGGGGCGGCTGTGGGTTGGAAGAGGCGCTTTCCTCTTTCTCAGGCTGTGGACAAGAATCTCAGAAGGAAGTTGGGAAAATCAGAAGTGGCCCTGGCCCCGGCCAAAGTCTAACCTAGGTGAGGGGAAAGAAAGCCTGAGGGCAACAGAAAACCACAGGGCGGGCTGCCTGCTGGCTGCTGAAGCACCGAAACAAAGCTCCCTGGCCAGCCTGGCTCAGTGTGGTTGGAGCATCGGCCCACGGACTGAAGGGCCCCGGGTTCGATTCCAGCCAAGGGCATGTATCTCGGTTGCAGGCTCCATCCCCCAGAGGCTCCATCCCCTGCGTGTGCTCGAGGCAACCAGTAGATGCGCCTCTCTCACATCCATGTGTTTTTCTCTCCCTCCCTTCCACTCTGTCTGAAAAAGCAATGGAAAAAAATATGCTCGGCTGAGGGGTTAAAAAAAAAAAAAAAAAAAGTGTGCAGCCCTTTGACTAGTTTTCATGCTGAATGAGGCTTCCTGTCACACTGACTGCTTAACACCTTTCCCGGTAGTGTTAACAACCACCCTGGCAGCATATTATACCTTTTTGGGTGTGTGTTTTTTAAATAAAAAAAAAGCTTTGGGATGCTGCCACTTTGGAAGTGTTTTTAGGGAGCTCCCTCTGCTTTCCCCTTCCTTTTCTCTTCCCCTCCCAATCCCCCTTCCTCTCCTCACACCTACCGCACCCCCTCCAGCCAGCCTTCTGACTTGGAGCCCCCCCACCCAGCACCCAGTCTGGGTCTGAGATGCCCTTGGGCAGCAGGAGCCTCCACCCCCCTGGGCCCTCCATGGGAGGCCTGGAAGCTTCTAGGCGCCCTTTCCTTCATAGATTAGTGGGGATACGCAGCCTCTGAGGGGGTTGCCCGGGCTTAGCAAAGGCTGAGTTTGTGCTGGGGAGGGACACGCCCATGTGCCAAGCACGGGTGCAGAGGTGTGTTTTCTCAGACTCCTCTCTAGCCCCCGACGTACACGGACGACCCCAGCAGGGCCCCAGCACAGAGCGCACAGTTCTGGAGAAGGTGGAAGCTGGTCCCCAAGGAGTCCCTTGCAGCTCTGCTTTCCCAGGGGCAGGGGCGGTGAGGCGGAGTTAAGAGGCAAGCAGCAGGTGGTGGTGCTGGTGAGGAGGGAGATGCCCAGGGCTGGGGAGAAGCACTTGCAGCAGCGCTGGCCAGCTAACCACGTGGCCCCAGGACTCACACACTCGGGCCCACTTCCCTTCCCTCACTGTCCCACCTCCCAAATCCTGCTTCCTGCCCGCTGGGCCAGGGGCCAGGAAGGCCCCCGGGGACCCGGAGTATGTACCTTCGGACCAGTCTTTTCCATGAAGCCTTGTTTGAGGTAGTTCCTCGTGATGAGGGGCACGAGCTGGGGGAAGAGAGACATGCACTGACCCCCTGACTCAGAGCCCAGGGGCTCGGGTTCCCCACTGAACTTGGCTCCACACAAAAAAGGGGAAGTCTGGAATGGGGAAGGATGTGTGCTCGCGGTTCACAGGGTTATATTTGGAACACGGCATGGATGCAACATTAATATTTCAACAGAGCCAGACGACAGCACCCCAGATGTTCACGGGGCCTCCCAGGATAGCTGAGTCTTGGTTTAAGAACTCTGTTTAAGGGATGCTTCTATAAGCCAGGAGGTGGGCACGGGCCAGGCTCTGAGGAGACCCTCCTGGTATCAGGCTCTCCTGGAGGTCTGTTGCATATCAGGCTCCGGGAGCAATTCTCAACCACCCCGGGAGGCGGTGGATAGTATCATCCTCAGTGAATCGTTATACAGTGGTCAAGGGTATTCCCAAAGTCACACCGCTGGTAGGATGAAGATCTGGGATTCACACCCAGGGCCGACGGACACTGGACAGACACTAGTGGTGCTCCTACCACTACCCGGTGATGCTAAAGCGTAGTGGCCTCTCTGAGCCTGTTTCCCTCTGTGCAATAAGGAGACCGGATGACGCGACCTCCAGGATCGCCATCCTGTTCCCAGAGACGCTTGCAGGGACTGGTGCTGGCCTCCTGTCTCCAGGGGGTCAGCCGAGACTAGAGCTTCCAGTGACAGCCCAGCCTTCCGAGAGCAGAAGGGGTCTCCAGAGCTCCAGGCCCAGGGCAGAGGCAAAGGGGAAGTGAGGTCCGGGGAACAGGAAGTCTGAAAGGGGGAAAACTGTGAGCCAAAACCAAAAATATACCCTATACCACTCTTCTTCCCCTAAAACATATACTATAGGCGTTAATTCCTTCATTTGGAGAAAAAACAGCGTCCCTACTGTTCAATGGTCTAGTCTGGGCCTCGGGAAACACCTGGGAGAGGGAAAGGCATGTGAATGGAGTACTGTCCACTGCACCTTAGATGCCTTGGGTCACCCGATTCTCACAATAGCCCTGGAAGGGAAGTAGTGTCCCCATGGTGACAGATGAGTAAACCGAGGCTCAAAGAGGTAAGGTGACCTGGCCTAGGTAACACATCAGCTTCCCTGACCTCAGTCCATGCATCCTTAGCACAGGACCAAAATCCCATGAGGACTCTCTGGTTTCCTGGCATCTGGATGCCTAAGCTTGAACCAGGCCTTGGGGGATTGCCCAGGACCTCACACAGACACCAGGGAGGAGAGACAGGGAAGAGAGGCAGGCAGGGAGGAGGCTGGGGGTAGGCAGGGTTAACGACGGCAGATGAGGGAGGCGAAAGGACATTGAGGATGTTGGCCAAAGACCAATTTTCTCTGCAGGGGTCAGCAAAGTTGGAGAGCTCGGCCAGATAAACAAGGCAGAGCATCTGCACTTTGTCCCGTCCTCTCCAGTCAGCAGTCAGCAGTCAGCACTCCCAGCACCCTTCCCACAGGGTCCTGCATTCGCCTGCCCTGGGTGCTGACTCTGCAGACTGGGAGCACCCTGACTCAGGCTCATGGGGCCGCTCTCAGAGAGTTGCCATCTGGGTGCACCCCATCCCAGGCACTTGGCTCCCTGCACACTTTGGAATTAGGGAGCATTTAGGTTTTCAAGGAGGACCTAACAGTTTGGAATAAGACAGTCCCAGGATTAATACACTCTTAGAGTAGGGCCTAAAGCAGACACCAGATCACAGCACCTCAAAGCCGAAAGGGACCCTGAAGATGACCCAGATCAACTGCCATCATACAGATCTGGAGACAGGTGTGCAGAGAGGTGATGTGACCTGCATTGGTCACACAGCAAGTCAGCCACAGGACATCCATGAGAGCCCAGGCCTCCTGGCTTAAGGCAGCATCCTCTGCCCCACACTGTTGGCTTCCCCAGCCAAACCTGAGAGAGGTGCATGGATGCCCCTGACATCTGAAGACAACCAACATGAAGTTCAAAGGCTCACCACCACCTGGGCCATGAAAGGCAGACTGTTCCCTCTAGAATTGCAACAGGGAAGATCCCACTGCCTTCATGAGACCAGAATACGAAAGGGCAAAGGGGTTGTGAAAGTGGGAGGAGTACCTTTGGTTATCTGCTTGACCTTCCTGGGACTCAGTTTCTCATCAGCAAAATGGGAGCAATCACCCCCACCTAACTGCCTGCTGCAAGATTACGAGATAGAAAGGAATTACGAGATAATATGGGCTCTAAAGCACTTTGCACCTTTCAGAGGGAGAACGGGTCAGGAAGAAATGCTCGAATCCTGAGCCCTTTGACAGGGTGAATGAATCCTTGCAGCCCTAAGGGGAGATCCTGACCTGCCTTTTGGGGTCCGCTTTGCAATGTGGGAGGCCGTAATCCCCCCGGCCTCCCCAGGAGAAAGCCTTTACTTTCCCTCTGAGCTACCCAACCCCAAGTCTCAAGGTCTTGCCTACAAACCAACCTAGTCTGGCCTCTGAGTGTCTTCGAGGTCAGCAGACAAGGAGAGGAGGTGGCAGAGAGGAGACTTGGAAGTTGGGGCCCACTTTAGCTCACCTCAGACTCTGGGAGCTCAGGAAAGGCTGTCTTTAGGTACTGCAGACGGGCTGCGCGGAGGGCATTGAACCAGTCCACTATCTCCTGCAGAGAGAAAGACAAAGGACAAAGGCACAGCTGGTGAGATGGGGCAGTGGAGCTGAGTGTGGTGGCAGGAAGCGCTGCGTCTTCAGGTCTGGGCGCATGCATTCCGCACATGCACACGCCCAGTTCCACTCAGGGGCCTGTGGGCTGATCACAGGCATCTGGGGGGACAATGCCAGAGACCAGGGGGCAGGGCTCACCTGAGCAAGTGGGAAGCCACCGGCAGGGAGGTCCCAGGGCCATGGGAAAGGACCAAGATGAGTTATGCAATGGCCTAGGATGGTCCTTGACATTTTCTCACGTGTGTACAAGTCACCTGAGGATCTCGTTACAATGCAGATATGGATTCAGTGGGTTTGGGGAGGGGCCTGAGATTCTGCATTCCTAACAATCTCTCAGTGATTGTTAGTGGGACCCACTTTGAGGACCAAAGGTCCTCAGATGACAAAGACCGGTTTGCAGGTGGGGGCACGCACACCTGGGGATGCTCCTCCAAGGGGGGAGGTGCTCATTGCTTGGAGAGCAACGTAGACCAAAGCTGGCTCGGATCTTCTGCTGTCGCTGGAGAATGCATCCCTCGGCAGTGTGGGCCACCATCACCTCTCACCAGGCGAACAGCTCGTCTAGCTCGGTCTGCCTCTGCTCTGCTGTTCTCCAGTCAGTCCTTCCCCCGCAGCCAGAGTGGTTTTCTAATTTAGAGTAATTTTCTAAATCTACTGAGTCTAGCTTTGAGTCCTCTCCATGACCCTCATGAAGAAAATCTAAGCCCTTCAGTGTGACTTACTTTGCCTCTGAGCTCCTTCCATACAAAGCCCTTTGCAATCCCAACACATGCTGTTCCCTCCTCCAGGAACACTCCCCTCCCCCCACACATACCTACTGCCTAGAACATTCCATTCATCCCGAAGGGTAGTTTAGATGCTGAAATAGATTTTTGCTCAGCCCAAGCCCTGCTTCTGTGAGAGATGCCCCACCCATTCTCACCCACCCACCACCTCGCCTCAGTTGCAGTCACATTTGCTGCTATGATCCCGCCTCTTCTTGGCTGCAGCAACTGGACCAGGGCTGGACCAATGCAGAGGCTGGACTGGGCTTTTCAGATTCTTTCTCCCAGGAATGTGGAACTGGGAGGCAGAGAGACTTGTTCAGGAAGCTGCAGTGCTACACTTTGATGTAACTGGGTGATCGGAAAATTCATTTGAATATGGTTTTAGAGGAATGAAACTGTCTCTCACGGGTCGAGCACGCAGGCGTAGCGTTGGGAGTTCTGAGCTCTCTAGTCCCTGGAGTTAAGAATGTTTTTGTGTGTCAGGCACTGTCCCTCAGTGGGCCCATCCTGGGAAAGACCCAGCTAGGACCTTCACTTTGGAAGGTCGCTCCAGTCACAAGCTGATGACCTCGGGGACAAATCCAACCTGCATTCATGTTTGTTTGGCTCCTGAAGTTTTGTTTGTTTCAATCCTCTCTGTGAGTTTTCCTGTTTGCAGCAGCCTCACAGCTGCTTCCTTCACCTTTAAATTATCTATCGGGCTCCCAAAGGCGAGACTGTGCAGCCCCCCGGCTTATGTTGAACTGATGAAGAACCTGGGGTATCAAGGGAAGGAGCAGAATGGCCAGACCTAGGTTGTCAGCTGCTCTACAACTGGGCAAGTAGGAAGGAGTCAGGTACCATAAGTGTCAGAGACCTTGGGCACCTCAGCGAAAGTACTTATAGCTGCGACTAGCACAGGGGGGGCCACCAGTGTCCAGCCAGTCTGAGCGACAGCAGAGAGCCCACCACTGAGAACCAGGGATCTGATTTCCTGGACCTTCAAGTAGCTCTTCTCAAACTTTAATGTGCCTAAGGTTCACCTGCGGTGGTTCTGATAAGCTCCCAGGTGTTGGGACAGGACCTCACGTCGAAGAGCAAGGCCCCAGAATGCACTGCTGCCTGATCGTCTCTCCATTCCTCCTCCCATATTCAGAATCTCTGCATATTTAGAATCTCTGGCTCTACCTGGATTTGCCATCCTGGGGGATTTGTCATCCCGGGGCATAGTCCCTCCTGCTGACTGGACTCCCCTTAGTGGATGTGCTCTGTCCAGACACACCCACAGGACCTGTCAGGTTCCTCTCTCTGATCTCCCTCTGCCTTCCTCACACTTCTATCTCTGACCAGAAAGTGAGGATACACTTAGGCAAACAGTAGGTGCAGATCTCAAGAGGCAGCTGAACAAGGGAGCTGGTGAGCTGGGCCTGCAGAGCCCTGGGTGCTGAGCTGGAGGCTGGCGGGCGTGGCAAGGCCAGTCATCCTACCTTGCCACTTTCGTGATACACAAACAGGTTCCGGATGTGGCCCTCTTTCTGGTAGGTGATCTGCAGCCCGTGGGGGTTCCCTATCTTCTCCGTCTGGAAGGTGGCATTCAAGTCCTTGATGTTGATGACAGCTTTGGGGCTTTTACCCTGAAAGAGAGGGAATGGATAGTCAGGATGCCGGCAGTCTGCAAGGTGACTAATCTCCTGCACCAAGGCCTTAATGCAGACAGATAACCAATTTGTAACTTTTCATGGGTTTTCACTGTTCTTGCTCTGATATTAAGACACAGGTATTATATTGCCATCCTGCCATCCCCGCTCAATCAGACCAGCCTCTCTGAGCTAGCGTGGGGCTTGGAAAGGCCTTAACTCAGGACTGTTCAAACTTTTTAGCCATAGAACTTTTCCTGGAGCAAATCATCTGTGGAAGCCAAACAAATAAAATAAAGCAGATAAAAGCAGATGCTAGGTGCCCTGGCCGGTGTGTCTCCGTTGGCTGAGTGTTGTCCCGTGCACCAAAAGGTCGCTGATTCGATTCCCGGTCCAGGCACAAGCCCAGGTTTCAGGCTCGATCCCCAGTAGAGGGTGTGCAGGAGGCAGCTGATTGATGTTTCTCTCTCTCCCTTCCTCTCTCTCTAAAATCAATAAAAACATTAAAAAAAAAAAAAACCCAGCAGATGCAGGGTTCTCTCTGTTCTCAGGGTTCTGAAACAGTCCAATCACTGATTAATGCAGAGCAGGGAAGAGTGCCCTCCTTCATAACGGATCGGAGACAAAAATGAAACAGACACTGTAGAGCTGTGGTAGCCATTAGAATTAAAATTAAAATTAAATAAAAATAAAACTTCCGTTCCGTACTCATCCCCATTTCAAGCGCCCAAGGAGCTGCTCAAGGCCAGTGGCCAGGGTATTGAACAGGGCAGATGTAGAACATTCTGTCCCTGAAGAAAGTTCTATTGGACAGTCTTCTCTAGAGGGGAATTTGGTCATATTTATTAAAGTATTGAGTGTTTTGCTTTGACTCACAGCTGTGCATCTCAGAATCCATCCCAAGGAGGTCACTGCACTACTGTGCAAACATGCATGGCAAAAGATGTCTATTGCCGTGTTGCTTATAGCAGAAAAAGAAGAAATTATTTAAATGTCCACTAATGATTGTGGGTAAAATAAATAAATCATGGTACATCCACACAATGAAATGCTACAGAAATTTAAAAGAATAATTTAGATCAATGTTACTAATGTGAAAAAATGTCCATGACATTATGAGAAATACCAAGTCCCAAAACAGGAACCTACTAAAACAAAAATTATACACATACAGAGAAAATATATGTATATGGACAATATACATGTATATACATGTAATTATATCCATACACATATATATATTATATGTGCATAATATATATGTATATAACACATATACATTTATATATACTATATGTATATTTGGACATGCCTAAAAAGTATAGACAGATTTACGATAAAAACGGTTTTCTTGAAAGATTATTGAAAGACTTTTCTCTTAAAATATTTCCTATGAAAAATACTACAGTAATTATAAAGTACATCTAATTTTGTCAATACCGTTTCCAACTTTTTAAAAAAGAAATATGACATTACTAAGAAAGGCAAACCCCTTTAGTTACTACCCAGTCCGTCTCTTCTCCTCCCCTCCCCACAGGCCATCACCGTCACGAGTCTGGTGTGTATTCTTCTAGCTCACTTTTTATACTTTTACACACATGTCCCATATCTATGAACAATATAGAGTATTGTTTCATGTGGCTTTAATTTACAAAAATGGTATCATACTATAAGAATCAGTCTATATCTTGCTTTCGTCACTCAACATTGTATATTTCAGTTCTATCCATGTTGAGACACAGCAATTTAGTTTGCTCTTGTAAATGACTACAGCAAAAGCTATTCATTTTTCCTGTTGACAGACACTGAGATTGTTTCTGATTTCTGCTGCAGTCAGCTTCTGTCCCTGGTCCACATGTGCGAGAGTTTCTCTAGGTCGCAGCATACGCTTAGGAAAGGAACTGCTAGGTCACATGCCTGTGTACCTTTGACTTGCTGGAAACTGCCAAGCGATTTTGCTGAGTGGCTCTCCACGGTGGTTGTACCAATACTTACATCCATAAATAACATAGACGGCTTCCCCTTCCCCCTCATTCTAACACTTGATGCTGCCAATTTTTAACATTTTTGCCAATATGATGGGTTTGAAATTGGATCTCACTGTTTTCATTTAATGTTGAGGTATAATTGATAAACAATAAATGAACTCATTTTAAGAGTACAGTTTATTTTTCATAAGCCCATATTCCCCCACAATCAAGATGTAGAACATCACTATCACCCCCAAAAGAGTGTCCTCCTGCCCGTTTGCTGTCAATCCCCACCCTCCGCCCCCCACCCCAGGCAGTCACTGACCTACTTTCTACTGATAGAGAGTAGTTTTGCTTGCTCTAGAATTTCATATAAATGAAATTATGTGGTGCATACTCTTGTACAAGGCTTCTTTGGCTCAGAATAATATTTTTAGATTAATCCATATTATTGCATTTTTCAGTTTGCCCCTTTTTTACTGCTGAGTAATATTCCATTCTATGGATGGCTTATAGTTTGTTTAGTCATTCGGCTGCGGGTGGACATTTGGGTTCTTTCCAGGTTTCAGGTATTACAAATACAGCTTCTGTGAACATTTGTGTATAAGTCTTGAGGACATATGATTCTGTTCCTCTTCAGTAAATACCTAGCAGTGGAATGGCTGGGTTGTGTGGCTAGGTATGCATTTAACTTTATTAAAAATTGCCAAGTTGTTTTCCAGAGAGGTTGTATTACTTTACATTGCTGGTCCCTTTTTAACCATAGCCATTAAAAGTGTTACCAGCTTTTTTCATTGTAGCCATTACGGTGGGCGTGCGGCACATCTTGTGGCTTTAGTTCACATTTTCCTGACTGCCCGAGATATGGAGCGTCTCTTCTTGTACGTATCAGGCCTTTTGGTTTCCTTTTCCGCGAAAGGCCAGTCCTTTCCCTTTGCCACTTTTCTAATGGGTTGCATTTTTCTTCTTGATTTGTAGGGTTGTTTTTATTGTAATGCGTTCTGGGTATTAACCTTTTGTTATGCTGAGATAGCTTCTAACTTTCACTTTCTTTATACTTCCTTTACTTTTTGTATTAACCAAAATTTTTACATAAAAAATGATGTTAAAAATTATAATGTTAAAAATTTCCCTTTTGAGCCCCCACTGGTGTGGCTCAGCCATTTCGGGCTCGATCCCCAGCAGGGGGCGAGCAGGAGGCAGCCGATCAATGACTCTCATTGATGTTTCTCTCTCTCTCCCTCTCCCTTCCTCTCTCTGAAATCAATAAAGATATCTTTTTTAAATGTTCCCTTTTGGGAAAGAAAGAAAAAGAATAAAGGCAACTGATGTTATTTTTAGACTGTTTTAGACGGAACTGGCTTAGAACTCAGAAACGGATCGACTTTTCCCAGCCAAGGATGAGACTCTGAGAGGCCAGCTCCCAGCGGCTGCTGGGGGTCAGTGCCCCTCCTAAGTCTGCAGCACCCCTTTCTCTTCCTGCCTCTTGTGCCTGCAACGTTTTTCAGTGCTTTAAACTGAAAACGGAGAAGAAACCCCTGCTCTCGCTCAGAGGATGAATACCCTTCATCCCCCATCATTTCTCTCTTGGCCCCAGACTGTGGCCACGCTGGACAGACTTCCCTGCAAGTCTCCCGTGGCCTAGAAGGTCCTCCTCTCCGTGAGTCCATCTCCCTCCCCTCTTTTCTTTGCCCGGTTACTCTGACCTCCTTGATGCCCCAAAGGCCCACCAAACACTTCCAGCTCAGGCCAGGGCTGAGCAGTTTGTACACTGAACAAAAGGAAATCCCATGCCTGAGGCTACAAGTGAGAACTGGAATCCAGGCTTCAGTCTGTCCAGCCTGGGCCCCGGGGACTGCACCCCCTCCGAGGGTCATCTTTTCTAATCAGCACACAGGCATATATGCTAGCCAGGGCCATGCTCAGGGCTACTGCACATACTGTTCCCCCAGAGCCACATAACTCCCACTCTTTCAGCTGTCTGTCCAGATGTCATCGAAGAGGCCTTCTCTGACCCCTCTGTTAGCCCCCCTCCCCCGGCACATTCCCATCACCTTCTAACGCTTCACTCCTTTATTCTTTTTTTTTTTTTTTAATATATCTTTATTGATTTCAGAGAGAGGAAAGGAGAGGGAGAGAGAGCTAGAAACATCAATGATGAGAGAGTCATTGATCGAGCCTGCAACCCGGGCATGTGCCCTGACCGGGAATCGAACCCTGATCGCCTGGATCCTAGGTCGACGCTCAACTGCTGAGCCACGCCTGGCCGGGCTCACCCCTTTATTCTTAGAACTTACTGCCACCTGACATTTCATATATTGATGTCCATTTGATTACCATCTGTCTCCTTCCACTAGAATGAAAGCCCCAAGAGAACTGGAGCTTTGTTTAGTTCACTGCTGTATCCCCAGTGTCTACAATAATGTCTAGCATAGGGCAGGTGCTCAATAAATATTTCTCGAGTGTATGAAGAAATTAAGTAAAATCAAGTGATCACCAAAGGCTTAATCATGGGCCGGTCTAAGCCCATTCTAGGTGAACAGAAGGCGTATTTGTTAGTGGGCTGGGTTGATGGTACAAGCAACGGAAACTAGGATGTGGTGCCTGTCAGTGGCTGAGACCATCCCCAAGGCAAGGTGCGATGGATTCAAGTGGAGACCTCAGGGGGGCAAGAGCCCGGTGCTCAGGGAGGGGACCGCACTCGTCTGGCCTCTTACCTCTTCTTTAGTGTAGTACTTCAGAAGGCCTTCCCTCGCCAACAGGACAAATCTCCTTCTCAGGAACTGCGCGTTGTCCCTCCCCCGCTTCCACAGGAGCCCTTCTCGGTTACCTTGGCCACCAAGGACAAAAAAGAGTGAACACCCACAGCCTTAAGACAAACAAGCAGCTCACACACCTTGTAGGGTAAAACGAACCTTCCATCTGCTGCTAAAATGCCTCGAATCTCACTTAGCTATTTCAGGTGCAAGGACACAGGGCGTCCTCTCTGGGGCCAAATTTTCCAAAACCTTATGGTTTTAGTTGGGCTCCCCTCAACGTTCTTCCTTGGTTACTTCTTTTATTTTCTTTTATTTTTTAAATATATCTTTATTGATTTCAGAGAGAGGAAGGGCGAGGGGGAGAAATAGACATGTTAATGAAGAGAGAGTCATTGATCAGCTGCCTCCTGCACACCCCCTGCTAGGGATTGAGCCCCAAAACCCAGGCATGTGCCCTGACTGGGACTTGAACCTTGATCTCCAACCGCTGAGGCTCAACCGCTGAGCCACGCCGGCCGGGTCTTAGTTATTTCTTAAGAAGACACAGTAAAGCCTTAAGTAGGCTAAGTGCTGAGAAACTGTACTGATGACTTCACACTCTCCAGAGTGCAGGCATAGTGAATGACCCCTAGCCATAGGCACCTGCTGGCTAAAAAATACCATGTGCTGCCTGGCTGGCGTGGCTCAGCGGTTGAGCATCGACCTATGAAACAGGAGATCCTGGTTCGATTCCCGGTCAGGGCACATGACCGGGTTGTGGGTTCGATCCCCAGTAGGGGGTGTGCAGGAGGCAGTCGATCAATGACATTATTAATGTTTCTATCTCTCTCTCTCCCTCTCCCTTCCTCTCTCTGAAAACAATAAAGACATATTTTTTAAAAAATACCATATGCTCCTGGTAGCTAGGAGAACTGAGCACTGGCTGCCTCTGGTCCTCAAAGAGTGGTTTTGTGCACTTTGCTCTCCAGATCAGTATCAGCTTGGGCTCAGAGCAGCTGGGCAGACGCTGCCACAGGTCCAGGGCCACGAATGAGGTTGTGCTTTGCACAAAGACAGGAAGGAGGCTGAAATCCAGCCCATGCACCTTACTAAGCCTGGGTCACACCAGGGGCTACGTCAGCCAGGAGCAGGGTGTACTGCTGGTGGGCAAGTCTTCCTGCAATTTATACTAAGACCCTACACACTTGTGACCCTACAAGGACCTGAGATAAATATGCTTCCTGCCCACTCAGACCACAAACCCCACCAACTGACATGTTGCCGTTGCAGAGGCATGGGAACCCTCGCCTGGGCCTCTGTGGCCGGAGTGAGGGCAGCAGATATCTCTTGGCTGGACCTTGCTCCTAATAATCAGGCACTTTTTTCTAGAACTGGCTGCAACAGAGACCTCAAAAGATGATGAAAGTCAACTGTACCTGAGGGTGAGATGGTTTTCCCATCGGCCGTAAATTCCTGTCTCTCATACTTAGCTCTAATCCACTGTTCCTTTAAGACCCTAAAAAGAGAAAACCTCTGGTCAGCTGCGTCTGACGCATTCTCTACCTGAGGCGACCTGCTGAGGCCCCGCAGCTGAGGACGGGAGCATCACGCAGCCGCCTAACTGCTGCTCAGACTACCCGGGGCTTCTCAGCCGGGGAACTGTTAACACTTGAAGCGGGGTGACTCTGTCATGGGGGCTGTCCTGTGCTTTGCAGAATGTTTGGCAACATCTCTGGCCTCTACCCCCTGGATGCCAGCAGCCCTTCCTCCCCAGGGATACCCACAAGTGTCTTCAGACATTGCCAGTGTCTCCTGGGGAGAAATACAGCCCCCAGTGGGCTATACAAAAACCACTGGGCTACTCCGATCCCAGCCTCAGCCCTGTAGGTCAGTGAGGCAGACACCAGCTCCTCTGGATCGTCTCCGCTGCGGCCTCCCGCTGCCGGCTCCTAGCTTAAGCCAGGAGAGTCCAGGAGCCTCCTCCTGCGGCCTGCCCGTGAACTCTGGGCATGCTACGCCGGACGGAGCAGTGGTCTTGGGGCCTAACCATCTGGAACCTGGTCCCACTCGACTACTTATCCACTGTGTGACCAGGAACAAGTTACTTAACTCCTCTGAAGTTGGGGAGTGTGCCGATAATATTACACCTACCTATCCCTTAGGGTAGGTTTAAAGGTATATAAAGGGCATAGTACCATGCTCAGCACAGAGTCGGTGTTTAATATCTGCCCAATTAGATATTGTCTTCCGTGACCCCCGAGGAAAAACCAGACAGCCAAGAGTGGACATAATTCAATCGTTTGGTTCTCTCTTGCAGTTTCCAGGGAAATGTTCCAAGGCTTATATGACCTCAGCCCCACAACCACAGGGAATGACCTAGAGCTGGGCACCTGGCCCAAACTGGCCAATCAGAGCCCTGCCCAGGGCTGTGGGGACCAAAAGGAGCGAAACCGAGAGGGATGAGTTAGAAGCCCCCTCTGGGGTCAAGCTGGGAGCTGGAGCTGGGGACCTAGACGTGGTCTTGCTCCCAGCTACATGAAAGAAGCCTGGCGGGGAGAAAGAAGCCAGAAGAGAGCCAGAGAGGGTCTGAGAGACCTGATGGTGTTTGTCCTGGAGTGTCCTTCCTAGGGTGACTCCACCTCTGTCCTTCCTGCAGTCTGATCCCCAGAATCCATAACATCTTGTTCCTAAGCCGGTTTAAACTGGGTTTCTGTCACTTACGATCAAACCTTATCCAGCTTTTTGGCTTTTGGCTGAAAGGAAAGGTAGGTGCAACTGTCTCTGGTCGTCCCAAATCTGGGTTCATCGACACCAGCCGCCTCGGCCATGCCGCTGAAGCTCAGCCCCAAGGAGATCAAAGTCGTATACCTCAAGTGCACTGGTGGGGAAGTCGGTGCCATGTCTGCCCTGGCCCCCAAGATCGGCCCCCTGGGTCTGCCTCCAAAACAGGTTGGTGATGACACTGCCCAAGCAACTGGTGATTGGGAGGGTCTGAGGATTACAGCGAAGCTGATCGTTCAGAACAGACAGCCCCAGACGGAGGGAGCGCCTTCTGCCTCTGCCCTGATCACTGGAGCCCTCAGAGAACCCCCACAAGACAGAAAGAAAATATTAAGCCCAGCGCTGGCCGGTGCGGCTCAGCTGGTGGAGCGTCATCCCATATACCAAAAGGTCGCCAGTTCAATTCCCGGTCAGGGCACATACCTAAGTTTCAGGTTCAATTTTTGGCCGGGGCATGCACAAGAGGCAAGTGATCGATGTTTCTTTCCCTCTCCCCCCTCACTCTCTCTCTCCCCCTCTCCCTTCCTCTCTCTCTCAAATCAGTAAAAACATTTAAAAAAACATTAAGCACAGTGGAAATACCACTTTTGATGAGATTGTCAACATTGCCCAACAGATACGTCACTGATCTTTAGCTAGAGAACTCTCTGGAGCCATTAAAGAGATCCTGAGGACTGCCTGGTCTGTGGGCTGCAATGCTGATGGCTGCCGCCCTCGGGACATCATTGATGACATCAACAGTGCTGCAGTGGAATGCCCAGCTAGTTAAGAACTTCAAAGGGAAATAGTTCAATAAAGATCATATGACAACCAAAAAAAAAGAAAAAAAGAGTCCTATCTAATGCAGAGTCCTCAGGACAGTGAGGAGAGTCACTGAGCCCACCATGGAACCCTGAGCCACAGGGTCAGAGCTGGGAGAGGGAATGGAGACTGAGGCCCCAATCCTGGTCCTGGAGGTGGAGAATTTGGAGGACTGGCAGAATTGGAGGGAAGAGGCCATTAGAATTCAGCTAAAAGGGTTGTTAAAGCATAGGGCTGTTGCTGGAGTCATGACAAGCAGCGACTGTGTAGTGCGGGCAGAAAGCCTTGCACATAGTAGGTGCTCACCAAGTGCTCTTGGAGCAAAGGGCTGAGTGGCAGAGGTGAGGCAAGGTGATCAGGCCTCTCGAGTTGAGCCTGGCACATCGCTCAGCTGGGCCAGGGACCAGGCAGCATTCCAGAGCTGACGCTGAGAAACGGACTCAAACCAGCATTTCGGGTGGCCTCTGAGATTTTTACATAAACTATTTCATCTAATCCACCACCACGCCGTGATGTAGGCATCATTATCGAGATTTCAGAGGCGAAGATGCTACGAGTCAGAGAGGTTTAGTAACTTGTCCGCCTTCTCACAGCTAGGTCATAGGTAGACTCGGGAAACAACACCGAGGTGTCCCGAGTCAAAAGCAGTGCCTCCCCTGCTGCAGGGAAACCGCAGGACCACCAGGTAGATGTGTAGTGTGTACACTGTCCAAAAGCATCCTGCTGAGGATAGAGGACAGTGACAGCTGAAATGCAGCCGGCTTCCCACAAGCCGTGTCCCCATGAGGCTGTGTCTGCCCAGAGGGATGCCTTCTCCCCATTTACACAGGTGCTGTCTAGCAGCGAGGCTGAGTCCCTGGGAGACAGGTTCAGGCTCAGGCCGTCAATCCTACAGAGGCCTGGGGTCACTAGGTACTAGTGTCACACTGACCCCTCACTTCCAAGTGAAATGAGCCCTCTTGTTTCTTCACAGATACTCCCTGGACCTCCCCGGGGCCACCCCAATTATATTGGATTTTCCCAATGCCATGGTTCAGTCACCCACGCCCTGGGTCAGATGGGCTAGTTCCAGCTGTGCCTCTATAAGCTTCTGGTTTTTCATCTATATCATGGGGATAATGGCAGGATTTATCTCATAGGGTTGTTGAGAGAATTCAACAAATTAATGCACACAATTATCTAGCACAGGGCCTGGTATACAGGTAAAGCTCAGTAAAGATTAGCAGCTACTATTATTTTTATGGTTATTATTTAGGGATCTGGGGCCCAGGTGGCTACTTTGGGACAGCCCAAATGTAACACTCTGTAGGAAGTAGCTGGAATTCATTTGTTTTACTAAAATGCCAGCGTTTCTCTTCTCTATCAAGTTAGCCACCCCTGTGAGAACATCAGAGGCAAATGGGGCAGATAATAGAGAAAATGCCCCCATTCCATAGCTATGGAAACTGAATCCCAGGGGGAGGAAATAACCCAAGCAATAAAGGTAGAGAGGGGCTTAAACTAGGTCTTATGTGTTCTCCAAACTCTTTCCTGGACGCCCCTGCTGACCAGGTCCCCGCTGTGACCACCCAGGGCCCGGAGGCGGGGTTGGGACCAGGAAGTCTGCACTCACAGGCAGTCGCCGGCCTGGGGGATGTAGTAGAAAGCAGGGACTCTGGCTTCATACTTGGCCTTTGCACGGAGGTTCCCGTTGTGGGTCATAAACTGCAAAACAACAGCAACTTGATGGTAATATTAGAACTTGAAAAATGTGAAATGAAACCATAGTCTACCCAGAAGGCCACTGGTCTCACCGGCTCCTCCGCTGAGTCAGGACACGTCCCACCAGGCTGCCGCGGTGCCGCTGGAAAGCCCAGCCCCGAGCAAAGCGGTGCCGTAGCAACTATGCCTCGTGGAGGCAGAGCACACCACAGCTCCCACACATCGGTTCACTTCATCCCCTTAATCATTTTAATATTGCCATCCCTGTTTTAGAGGCTCAGAGAAGTTAAATGACTTACCCAAGGTGACACAGCTAGTAAGTGGAGAGCTGGGATTCAAACCCAGGCCTGTCTAACTCCAAAGCTCATGTTCTTTCTCCCACCCCCTCCACAGATGGCCAGGACCCCCAGCAACAGTCCCTGCAAGTCTGCAGTCCCCACTAGTTCAGGATTATCACTGGGGCCCATTGACACCTGAGAGACCCAGAGGCACATGCGCCAAGAGTGGCCCTGGCCAACAGTCCACAGTCAGTAACAGCAGTGGCATATCAGGGTGAGGGCGGAGCGGGAAGGAACATCAGGTTTTTAAAGGGGTGAGCCCCATTCTCCCCCTCCCCAGGGGCCACCGGGCTGTATCACACGATTTGCATGGGCTTTGGATCCCAGCAGAGCAAGGTTCACATCCCAGCTGTTCCACTTTTTCACAGAGTGACCCTTAGCAATATTTAATCCCTGAGCTTCAGGGAGCTCCCCTGCAAAACTGGAGAAAAGGTAACAGGGGAGGCATAAGGCACAAGTAAACAACCTTGGGTTTGTGTGCTGGGTTGCTGGTTTCCTGCCCTAGCCTAGAATGTGCGCTCCAGGTGAGCAGAGACTTTATCTTGCTCACTGCTCTCTCCTAATGCCCAGCACATAGTAGGCTTCCAGTAGCTAGGCGTTGAACGAGTGCTAACTAAAGCATCTAGCCCAGCGGTCTAGCACAGCGCCCGGCACAGACTGGGCACTCGGAGACCAGGGCCTGCTTCCCCAGCGGCCCTTGACGTCTCAGCCAACCAGCCCAGTTGAGAGCTGCCTGCTCTCGGAAGGTGTCCTGGCCAAACTGGCGTTTTCCATCCCGGCTGAAGGTGTCCTCCATCTCCGCAGGTCAGGGGAGCAAAGCGGTCCCCTTCCCGGCTAGGGGGACTGGAGGGAGAACAGACTCAGGACACTCGAGCAGGGATGCTTCTGCTCCAGGCCAGGACTTGCAGCTGTGAACTGAGGGCTTCCTCTGTACCTGCATCGCGCCCACATTTAATCCTTACAGCAGCCCCGGGGAGGGGGTCGTGGGTATCCCCACAACACAGATGTGGAAACGGAGGGGCCCACAGCTAGGGTTGAATAACAAGCTCAGGGCCTCACCGCTTGTGCATAAACAAGTGATGACGCTAGGTTTCGAACTCAGAGCCTGTGTCTGAGCCTGGGCTCTAACAGGCTGTGCTTCCTCTCCCTGGTCGCTGGCCCTCTCTGGGCCTTCGCTTCCTTCCCTCGCGCCCACCGCCTGCACCCCGGGCCCCCCGCGAGCCCCTGGCTACCTCCACTATACTGTCGTCCCAGAAGTCCAGCCTCACGGACTTCACTTTGCTGATGTCCGGGAAGTTGCGGTGGACGCCGGAGCAGTTCAGACAGATGAAGATGCCCAGCTTGTAGGAGGCCCAGTCGGGATCTGGGGGGCGAGAGGGCAGGAGCCCGACTAGGTGCGGAGCTGGGCGCGGGCGCCGGGGGCGCCGGGAGGGGCGGCGCCCTCCTCTCGGTGTCCCCACCGTGGGTGAACCCTCTGGGCACCCCGGGGCCAGGACGGAGATGTCAGAGGAGCTCCGGGAACGCGGGCGAGGGTCAGGCGGCCGGGCTGCGGGAACCGAGAGGGGGGCGCGGCCCGAGGGACCGGCCCCCCCCAGGCGCGCGGCGGGGGGGCCGCAGGTGGGGAAGTCCGGCTCGGAGGCCGAGTCAGGGGACCCTCCTAGGGGACCTGACACGTCCCCGCGGGCCGTCCCCTCCGCAGTGAGGCTGCGCAGCTGGAAGGTGGGAGGACCCGGGGGCGTCGGGGGGCGTCGGGGGGAGCACTGCGTGGTAAGGGGGTGCCGGAGCGGGGTCTGGGACCCCCTCGGTGTGGGGGATGTCATGGGTCGAGTTTGTGGGGTGTCCGGCACCAGGTCCGGGGAGCTAGGGTGTCCGGCGAGGGCGGCGGGCGGTCCGGTCGGGGCGCCCGGGTCCGGGATGGAGGGTCGGGGTCAGGAGTGGGAAGGGCGGGCAGGGGGCGGGCGGAGGTGGGGTCGTCGGGGTCCTGGCCCCGAGGGCGTCCTAGGGTGGCGCCCGGGTCCGGCGGAGCGGAGGGGTCTGGCTCGGGGTCGGGGCCGCGCTTACCCGGCGCCCCGCAGTCGGCGCAGCGCGCGTTGCCCGTGCCCGGCGCGCGCAGCAGCTCCAGCAGCCGCTTCTTGTTGCGCTCGCGGTCGCCCATGGCCCGCGCGGCGGGCTCGGCGGGGCCCGCGCGGCCGCCCGCACCGGCGGAGAGGGGTGTGGACCCCGCGCCCGGGCCCCGCCCGCACAGCCCAGGGCTCCTCCCCGCGCCGGGCGGCGCCGCCCCAGCCCGCGGGCTCCGGGACGCTCGGAGGGGCGGGGGCGCCCGGGCGCGGGGCTCGGAGCCGCGGGGCGCAGATCCGACCTGGCCCGCCACCTGCCTGCTGCGTGGCCGCGGACAGCCTCCCCGGCCTCTCCGGGCCTGGTTCCCCCTCTGCAGGAGGGAAGGCAGGCGTGTGCCTGCGTCTCGGGGCTCCTGGGGAAATCAGACAGGACCTCACTCGTGAGAAAGCGTTCTGCCGACGCCGATTTTACATCGACTTAGAGATTTTAGAGACATGCAAATGCCACCTCCTCAGGAAGCCCTCCCTGATACCCAGCCTCGAGGAATCCCCCAAGCCTGGGGTCCGCCCAGAACGCCCTCACGGAGTCCGTGCGTCCCGGCGGCCCAGCACCCCCTACCTGCCTTGCACCGCCAGTTATCTGTTTATGTCAACCCCTCCTCCCTCCCACACCCCCCCCACCCACACCCCGCACCGGATAGCCTGATGTTAGAGTTTTATTTCTGCATCTCACACAGCTCCTGGAAATAGTGCCTGCGTATTTTTAGAAGTCCATGAATGATTGCATGACCCTGCTCACCAGGAAGTGTGGTTTCACCAACGTGGACACCTCTAAACAGGTTTTTTTTTGTTGTTTTTTTTTTATGGATTTAGAGAGAGAGGAAGGGGGAAGGAGAGAGACACATACACACATCAGTGTGAGAAATACCAATGGGTTTCCTACCACAGGAGCCCTGATGGGGAATCGAACCCAAAACCCTGGTTGCATCTGGAGGATGCTCCAACCAACTGAACGACTCGGCCCCTGAACAGTTTTGCCCGTGAAGTGTGGGCAGGGCCTCGGCGGTCTTGAATACGGGCATTTCATTAATCCCTGTTCCCTCCCCCATTCCTGTCACTCCCTGAGGCCGTCTTCAGCGACCCACGGGCTTCCTTCTGGTCAGACACACACACTGCACACCCTGGCCATCGCCTCTGTCGGGAAACACCGTCTGTCCGAGGCAAGTGGCTTAATGCACGTGGATGTTCGGTTTCCATCCTGATGGTTGGCAGCTGATGGTGCAGCTCACACGCCCGCATCCCCAGTTCAGCACACACGCGGTACACGTGCAAAGGCCCAGGGCAGCTGGGTGTAGTAGGGTGAGCCCAGGAACCCAGGCTTTGAGTCTTGGCTCCATCACTTCCTAGCTGTGTGGCCGTGGGCAAGTGCCCTCTCGTCTGAGCCTCAGACTCCACCCCCACAAAATGCGGATCGCAGGGTCCTCCTCAGAGGGCATCAAGGTGTGCGGGCACGTGGCACACACAGCCCTCAAGACGCGCCGGCTTCCCTGCTTCCCTGCCCCTCTGGTCACCGTGGGATCACCGTTTGGAACGGGTGTCATTTCCCACCCGCCCCAGGGCGGGGGAGGTCAAGCTCCAGGCCCAGGAAAGGAGGGTCTTGACTGGGGGCTGGGGGCAGAGGGGCTGGGGGGTGCGGGGGGGGGGCCTAGCCCAGGAGCAGCTCCAGAGGCACCAGAGAGAGAGCCCGGCGGGTCAGAGGGCACCAGGCCAAAAGATGATTCATTTCCTCTGCTTTAGATGAAAAAACGGGACAGAAATAAATCTCCCAGGAGAGAGATGGGAAAGGCATCCGAAGGTATGAAGGGGTCGGGGACACCGCCTCTCAGCTGCTAAACACCAGGGCAAAACCGATGTGGGGGTGGGTCCCGGGCACCCCAGCCCTCCAGGGTCTGTGTACTCTTGTCCCACTGAGCTGCTCTCCTCTGGCACCTACAGCCTCACCGTCGCCCTCCCCGGATGTCAACCCATGGGAACACAGAGCGCCCCTTCACGGCGAGGAAGCAGAGACTGAGAGGTCCCTTTGGTGTCCCCTCTTCCAATCCCCAATTCCGAGCCTTAAGGTGGAATTTCAGGCACCCTCAGAGCCGAGGGGGAGAAGGTACCACAGCATTTCATTTGTCATAGGTTTCTTTCCGTCTTATCCAGTGTTTTACAGTTTCGCGCCGTTTAACCACATCTGCAGCCCATGACAGCCCCCGTGGGAGGACACGTTATCCTCAGAGGAGCTAAGTTACCAACATCACGGTGCCAAATAAGGGGCGGGCAGGGGCCTACACCCAGGTCTCCCAATGTGGCCTCCGCCCCAGGTTATGTCCCGAAACCCCACAGGACAAGCCTGCTCCCCCTTAGACCTCCCATTCCTGGATTTTTATTTCTTTTTGGTATTCTTTCTTTTTTTAATTTTTATTTTTTTAAATATGTCTTTCTTGATTTCAAAGAGAGGAAGGGAGAGGGAGAGAGAGAAACATCAATGAGAGGCATTGATCCGCTGCCTCCCGCACGCCCCCTAGTGGGGATCGGGCAGGAACCCGGGGCATGTGCCCTGACCGGATGGAACCTCAGTCTCCTGGGTGGGTGCTCAACCTCAGAGCCACGCTGGCCGGGCAGAATTGGCCATTTTTAAGTGTACCATCCAGTGGCATTAATTACATTCACAGTGTTGTGCAACCATCACCACTATCTATTTCCAAAACTTTTATTACCACAAAGAGGAACTCTGCAGCCTACTCGTGGGACATGATCGAAGCGGAGCTCAGCCCTGTGTTCAGGAACCAGAAGCTGCCCCTGAGGGAAGAGCATGGAGCACTGAGCCAAAGGCTGTGGCGACAGAGGTGGACACTGAGCACTGGGATCGGGGGCCAGGGTGTGAGGGGCGGGGTGGGCTGAGGCGGCCTCCCCGGTGGGCTCAGTCCATTCAGCAGCTGCTGGGGTGAGGGGGCAGTCTGGGCCCTGGGACCTAGTGTCCTCTCTAAATGAAGTTCCCAGGAGCCCTCAGAGGACAAACGTCCAGCCGGGCTCTCAGGATTGCTGTCTGCAGCTGAGCCCAGCTGCCGCAAGGCTGGAAGGAAGCCTTCAATCGCATTCCCAGCCCTGGACCGGGCTCGAGATCCCCAGGGAAGAGACCACAATCCTCTTGAAAATTTAAATAATTTTGTTTGATAGTTTCAGATTTTTTTGTTGTTGTTAATCCTTACCCAAGGATATTTTTTCCATTGATTTTTAGAGAGAGTGGGAGGGAGGGAAAGAGAGAGACATCAATATGAGACACATCCATCAGTTGCCTTCCACACTCACCCCGACTGGGGCCAGGTATCAAATCTGCAACCCAGAGAAGTGCCCTTTTTTTTTTTTTTTTTAAATATATCTTTATTGATTTCAGAGGGAGGAAGGGAGAAGGGGAGAGAGAGAGAGAGAGAGAGAGAGAAACATCAATGATGAGAGTCATTGGCTGGCTGCCTCCTGCATGCCGCTGACTGGGGATCGAGCCCGCAACCCGGGCATGTGCCCTGACTGGGAATCGAACCCCAATTGCCTGGATCCTAGGTTGATGCTCAACCACTGAGCCACGCCCGGCCAGGCAGATATGTGCCCTTTACGTGCAACCCTTCATGTGTTGGCCGATGCTCTAACCACTGAGCCACACTGACCAGAGCGATAGTTTCAGAATTTATTTATTTTTTATATATCTTTATTGATTTCAGAGAGAGGAAAGGAGAGGGAGAGAGAGACAGAAACATCAATGATGAGAGAGTCATTGATCGAGCCTGCAACCCGGGCATGTGCCTTGACCAGGAATCAAACCCTGATCGCCTGGATCCTAGGTCGACACTCAATTGCACAGCCACGCCCGCCGGGCAGTTTCAGAATTTAAAAAGCCATAATTAAACACTGCCTGCAATGATGGCCACCTTTATTCGGGGATTGCTATACCTCAGGTCCCTTACACACATTATTCCATTTAATTTTAAACACAGCCCTGAGGTATAGACTATTTTATGCCCATTTTACAGATGAGGCAACTGAGACCCTGAGAGCAAATTTTAGTAAATTTGTCCAAGATTACCCAACTGAGATGACGCATAATAAATGACACATATTCCATCTGGGATGTAAATCTAAGTTTGCCTTGGGCTCTTTTCATCAATGTATGAGGTTGAACTGTATGAAGTTGACTTACAAAGATAGTAATGGCAATGGCATGCAGTTCAACCTAATACTATGCTTTCAACACTTTGGGGAAAATGTATGGAGTCAAATAAGGGGACAAAGACACATAGTCAAAAGCAAAACAAAAACCCTGTAGTTCAAGACAATGTGTATTATGAGAAAGATATGAGTGAAGTACCTGAGAGAAGGGAGAGGATGCTTCTGGCTTTAAAGACAGGGAGGCCTCTCGGGGCAGGGGGTACCCATGTTGGCAGTTAAAAGGTGAGCAGAATTCAGACCATATTGAGCAGAGAGCATCTGAGGATAAAGGACCAGCAGGTGCCAAGTGACAGAGGTGAGACGGTGTGGAACTCAAATCCTCCACTCACCCTCAATACTGCCGTTCCAAGTTCTCTCCCTCCCTCCCTGTGCTTTTCTCACACCACCCGGCTCCCTGGCCCATCCCACCCATTTTCACACGATGAAGTGCCATCTCTATGTGCTGATGGCCTCCAAATCTATACCCAGCACAGTCCTCTCCCTTAGCACACCTCCGTCTACGTGACAGCTCCACCTGACGTCTTGCAGGTTTAAAAACGGGTCTGCGGATTTTTAAAAATCATGAAATAGAAAATATCAAGATGCATCATATATAAAAACACAAGTGTTTTTTAATGAAGCAGTTGTTTCACATGTACATCCTGGCCAAAAAACTTTAACAAACACAGAAAGTAGGTAACAAGCTAGACATAATGACAAGAGGAGTGGGAGGAGCCAGGGGCGTGTGTGGGCAACAGAACCAGGGAAGTGAGAAGGAGCTGGGTTTCCGGGGAAGACGGGGACTTTCATTTTGAACACACGGATTCTGGTTTACGGTAAATCAGGCACAGTGGTTGCCCCTTTCCCTACCACGTCCAGCCTCTGGCCAAAGAAATGCTGAATGAATGCTCTGAGGAAGGAGGGAGTTTTCCCTCAAGCTCCTTAATAACCGGCTCCCAGGAAGAGGCAACGCTTTAAGGAGGAAGGGACATTTATCGAACCTCTATTATATGTCACATTATCTGCGCCCAGTTTCTAACGAGAAATCCTCTTAGCAGAAATGTGAGGTAGGTGCCATTATCTCCATTTCACAAGTGAGGAAGCTGAGGCTCAGACAGGATGAGAAACTGTCTAAAACTGTGCAGGTAGCAAGTGACATGTTGCACCTGGACAGTGGACGACAGCCCCTCTGAAAGGATCGGTCACCAGGGCTTCTATGGCCTCATGCATTTGTTTCCTGTGGCTGCTGTAACAAATTATCACAAACTCGGTGGCTTAAAACAGAAATCTCTTCTCTCACAGTTCTGGAGGCTGGAGGTCTGAAGTCAAGGTGTAGGCAGGGTTGGTTCCTTCTAAGAGTGAATCTGCTCCCTGCCTCTCTCCTAGCTGGTGAGGACCCGCTGGCAATCCTTGGCCTTCCCTGGTCTGTAGGTGCATCGCTGCAATCTCAGGGTCCATCTTCACATGGCATGCATGGGGCAATCCTCTTATAAGGACACCAGTCATACTGAATTAGCCAGACCCCACCCACAGGCCAGTGTGACCGCATTTTTAATTTTAACTAATTACATCTTCAATGACCCTATTTCCAAATGAGGTCACATTCTGAGGTGCCGAGGTCTAGGGCTTCCTCATATATTTTTTTGAAGGATACAATTCAACTCATAACACCTCATTAAGTGGTACAAGCCCTGGAGTTAAAAAGAAAATTGTTTCCTATTGATTTGGAGGAATTAGCACAAAAAGTTGACTTCGTTTCATGTTAGATTCCTAAGTTCCCCAGAAACTGGCAAGAGTCCTAGAATTCCCACGAATCATTCTTGTAATACTTACACTTTCTCACATCTCCACTGCGCCCTGGACAATGTCTACACAGGCCATCTCATAAAAACACAAACCCACCGCCTTTCCCTGCAAAAGCCAACCTTCCTCCTGACTTCCCTGTTTTTCACAAAACTAGCTCAAGCCTCCCCATTTTCTAGAAAGAACCCTTTCTTTCCTTTCTCCTACACCTCCCAAGTCCAGTTCCTCAGCGCTGCCTGTCCCCTGGGGAAGACGCCCTGGCGCCCAGCCCCTTCACCCGCAATCCAGCCGCACACTTCCACACACGGCCAGTTTTCTACGCACACACCTCCAGCCCGGCTCCACAAAACCGCAGCGGCTCCCGCCTACCCGGGGCGCGCCGTCCGCACTCGGGGCCCAGCCGCCCAGGCGGCAGCCTCCCCTCCCTCTTCCCTCGCTAAGCGAACAGCGCCACCGCCACCGCCTCCTACGGCGCGCGGCCCGGCCCGGCCCCGCCCCGCCGCTCGCCCCCTCCCCGCCGAGCTCCTGCGGCACCGCGCACCTCTCCAGCCATTTCGCTCCGCCGGGTATAGGCTTAGTTCTTAAATACCTAAGCTCCCCGACCAGACTCCGCTCTCTGCGCCCCAGGCAGGGCCCCAATAGGAGCTCATCAATCGATGTGCCTAGAATAAACCCAGGGAGTCTCCCCGAAGGAGGAACCTGGCCAACTACCCGGGATCCCCGCGCAGGGCCTCCGCAGGGCCCGCCCCCCGCGCCCGCCGCACACACCCGGGCCAGCCCCGGAACGCCGCTGCGGCCGGAATCTTCGCGCGGAGAGGCCGGGCCCTTTTGACGGAAGCACGGAGGAACCGGAAGTCAGCGGAGGAAGGTTAGACTGTGGGACGTACTCGTTTGACTTGGAAAATGAGCGTCCGTCGAGTCCTCCTGGCGGGAGGTAGGGCGCCTGGGACCCTGGGTTAGCTTCCGTCTGCCCTTCGCCCGTGGTCCTGGAGCTTCTCCCGCGGGCCCCGGGTCCCGGTCTCCCTCCTGGAGCCCCGCTGAGCGGGCGGTTGCGGCCGCCGAGCCGACGGGGCTTCTCTAGGTTAAGGGTCCGCGCGCGGCTCCTTCCCGGCTGGGCGGCGGGCGGCGGGCGGCGGGTCTCGGGTCTCGCAGCCGCCCGCGGACCCCCGGCTGCATCGCTTTGCTGCAGCTGCGGGGTCAGAGTGACTTCCCGTTGGCTTTACAAAATTGTTTCTTACGTGGGGTTTTCCTCTGCTTGCAGAAACATAAGCACGGCAGGAACCTTGAAAAGTGTGCAGGAGAGAATAAAAAGGGCTCCTAAATACCACTCCGCTAAAACGTTTATAGTAAAAGTACAAAGTTTAATTTTATTTGGTTCCACCGAGTAAGAAAGAAACTAGTGAAAATGGAGGGAAAGTAAATTTTCTTAACAAAACATATTAATTACATAGAACCCTCTGAAGTTAAAAATGTCAAAAACGTTAAGCAGTCGAAATTATTTTTCTAAACCCATGCTTCTTGATGGGCATAAGATTTCTAGGTAGTAAAACTTAGGACATTTCTATAAAATTCAGAACATACCTCCTGTGAGTAAAAACAACAGAAAGCCCTATTACTTAATTACATATAGATAGGGTTTGAACACAACTTATTTTAATAATGATTCTCTGGGAGAATGTAATGTGGTCCACTAGTTCTTAAATTTTGGGAGAGTCTGTGCCACTTTGCAAAGGTTCTGGTCAAGCTGCAGCCAACACTAAGGAAGCAGGACATCCCAACTTACATTTTGCTCAATTTCCCTTTTAGGGAGATGGAGATTTTTTCCAGTATTATTACGGTCATCCTTGTTCCAGGCCCTACATAATTCCTGCTGTCGGAAAAAGTCCACTGCACCCAAGAAAATTATTCCCGATGCTGCTTTTTGTGACAAAAATACAAAGGAGTCTGGAAATGCACTTGACAAGCTTTTCTCTTCAGAGCAGCAGGCTTCCATCTTGCATGTGTTGAATACAGCATCTAATAAAGAACTTGAAGCTTTCAGATTGCTTCGTGGAAGGAAGTCCGTCAATATTGTACAACACAGAGAAAAGTTTGGGCCATTTCAGAATTTGAAGAGTTTAATGAATGTGCCCTTGTTCCAGTACAAAACTACCGTTCAAGTTTGTAACTCCATTCTTTGTCCAGAGACTGAACAGAAAAAAAGAAAGTCACAGGAAAACCGGCTCTTGAGAAAGCTCATCAAGCCAGAAATTGAAAGAGAGAGACTTCAGGTATACCCTTTTTGCTTAACGTCTGTTATACTGTCTAAATATTGGAGAACCTACTTTGCAAAAAACTATTGTGGGCACTAAGACAGGTCTCTTCAGGCAGTTTAGTTGGTGGGCCCAGACATACGCATATTAATCAATAACCTATTATACAAAGTAGTATGTGATCAATACCAAAGAATGAAATGCAGATAGTAAATTGGCAATTCAGAGGAAAGAGAACTGTGGGCTGTGACTGTTGGGGAAAGTTTACTGGAAGGACTCAACCTGGAACTGTGAGGGGAGAAAACTAGGCTAGCTGGAAGAGGAGGGCATTCTAGGACGAAAAACAGTGGTGCAGAGAAGTAGGTCTGTCCAAAGTCTATTTAAAAGGAATGTTGAGGAGATGTAAGGCTGTGTCTGACAGTTATGTTGGGAATAATCAGAAATTAAGATGCAAAGATGGGTTATGGCCAAGGGGTGACTTTAGAACATTATACATCTTTCCAGCAGGATTTAAAGTTTTCTTCCGCCCGGCCAGGCGTGGTTCATCAGTTGAGCGTGGACCTAGGACCCAGGTGATCGGGGTTCGATTCCCGGTCAGGGCACATGCCCGGGTTGTGGGCTCGATCAGTGACTCTCATCATTGATGTTTCTATCTCTCTTTCTCCCTCTCCTTTGCTCGCTCTGAAATCAATAAAGATATATTTAAAAAAAATAAAGTTTTCTTCCCTCTTACCTCATTTAAAATATATATATATTTATATATGTGTGTGTATACACACACACACACACACACACACACACACACACACATATGTATTTTATTGATTACAGAGAGGAAGGGAGTGGGGGGAAGAGAGAGAAACATTGATTGGCTGCCTTCTGCATGCCCCCTACAGGGGATCAGGCCCACAACCCAGGCATGTGCCCTGACTGGGAATCGAACCAGCGACCTTTCAGTGCATGAGGCAGCACTCAACCAATTGAGCCACATTGGCCAGGGCAGAAGGCCTGTATTTTGTAGATGTCTGGGCTTCCAAACTATTCTGCCTTTAATGGATATTTAACCATTAAATATCCATTTAATGGATATTCGTTAGCAGTAAAAGGGAGGTGAGTATAGAATTATGAAATGTTCCCGCTTATCTGTCTTTATAGAGCATGTTAATTTGCTCATATAACTAACTGAGCCATGTGGGAGTGAGGTGATGCCATTGGACTATACCTCCAGCCCATACTTGGCACAGAGCTAAATCCACATATCTGATTATCTGTTACTCATCTCCCCTTAGAAGGCAGCCTGAACTCAATAAATTAAAAAACTCATCTCCCCCAACCTTCCCAAACTGATCCACCTCCTATGATCATCTTGATTAATGATGCCATACGGTCACTGACATACACCTGGAGTTATCCTAGGCTCCTTGATCATCCTACGTGTCAATTCTACTCCCATTATCTCTTGATGTTTCTTGTCCTCACTGTCACTGTCTTTGGTTCTTAGTACTTCGTCATATAACAGGTACCTAACACAAGTCCCTACCTCTAGTCTAGCCGCCTCTGGTCCACCTTCCACACAGCTGTCCATGCTTTCTGAAATATCAATCTCCTCTTGCACCTGAATGGTATATGCTTTGGTGGCTCTGTTTAGTTCTCAGGATAAAGCAAGTTACTTTCTGCAGAAACCTGTGTATCCCTCTGCCCTTCTCCCACTTTTACTGTTTTATCCCACTGGTCGTGTGAGGTGTCAGACACTATCTGTGTGGACATCTGGGTGAGATAACTTCCCACTTACCATTTTACTCTTCTCCTAGGCCTTCCTGACCATTTCTTTTCTCTACAGTGTAAATGTTGTGTTTTGGGGTTTCTTACAATGTACAGCTGTGTTCCTGGCTTCCCAGCATCTAGCAGTCCCCAGCAACATCTGAATGCCTACTTTGACTTAAGTGCTGAGAACTGACTGATGCTGGTTACCTTTTAATAATTACTCCTGCATTTCTTTAACAATTCTCAGTTCATAAACTGTGAATATATTTCTATTACATAAACTAAATTGGCCTTCTGAGTTTGTAGCTTAAATTTTGTATCTGTTAAAATGTTGACACTTGTAATTAAACAAGCCTTTTTGTTTTAGGCAGTTAATAGTATCGTATCCATTGTTTTTGGTACTCGAAGAATTGCCTGGGCTCACCTTGATCGTAAATTGGCAGTGCTGGACTGGCAGCAAAGTGAATGTTGTCAGTTGATGAAAGGAACATATGTATCATCTGTCTATTTAGAAGAGGTAAGGCAGTTCCAAATTCCTACCTGCTAAAGATCCTTGTATAGTTTACTCTACTAGTCCTGAAAAAAATGTAATAAAATAGTAAGGAGATATTTTCTTTTGGTACTTATTACTCACCCATTCCAATTATGTTTTCTGTCACCAATAATTTTTCAAAAATTGAATCTTCATTTATTTCAACAAATGCCTATGTATCAAAGGTGGATACTGAAAAAAACAAAAAACAATGCTATGTTCTAAATGTCATAAAATTTCATCACTATATTCATAAGGCTAATTTTTAAAATTGCTATTAGTCTCATTTGAGTCTTTTTTTGAAAGCTTGTGAGATGGGCAGTAATTATCATCCTGATTATACCTATGAAAACCGATTCGATCAAACATCTGATGTGATCAGTCAGTGGTAGAGGTGATTGATTTTAGGCTATTCTAATCCTGTGCTCTACTGTAGAAATTTTTTAAAGGTTAATAAAACAGTTTTAACTTGTGTAATCTTAAAGTCAACATAAATCTTAGAAATTATGAGCCCATTTTACAGATGAGGAAAGTAGTACTTAGGACTAAATGGTTTGTCCTACTCATATGGTGCCTGATAGAACCACAACCAGAATTTGGCTATACTAACTCCCCCAAAAAATGCTTTTTCAACTACTTCAAAATTGTCAATAGCAATATAATGTTAAGTTATAGAATTTTACTTTTAAAATAGAAATGAGACAGAAAGGGGACCCAAACAATAAAGCTTAATGAATTAATTATTTCTGTTCACTTATTTTATTTTGTTCTTTAAAGATTTCTTCAATTGTTTCAAAGATGCCTAAAGCTGACTTCTATGTTCTGGAAAAAACAGGACTCTCACTTCAGAACTCAACTCTGTTCCCTATACTGTTGCATCTGCATATCGTGGAAGCCATGCTGTATGCCTTACTAAACACGACGTTTGCCCGGGGTGGCCAGCATCAGGTGCTGAGCATGAACCGAAATGCAGTGGGGAAGCACTTTGAACTGATGATTGGTGACAGCCGGACTAGTGGGAAAGAACTAGTGAAGCAGTTCCTCGAAGACTCTGTGCTGAAGGAAGAGCCTCGGGTGTTCTTCCCATCAGATAAGATAGTCCACTACAGGCATATGTTTTCATCTACTGAACAACGCAGGATAGAAGAGCTATATGATTCATTGTTACAAGCTGTTGCCTTCTACGAATTGGCAGTGTTTAACACTGAACCTTAAAATTCTGATAATGCATAATCTTCTCTAATGTTATATTTATTAGCTATAAAGTTGTAAAAACCAACTGTTTTAAATCCATGTTAATAGAAAACATGGTTTGAGTGTATTTAATGTTTAAAGTCAGACTTTTGGCTGTTGAATGGCTTATACAATAAGCCAAGGCCAAATCCATAAATATCTTATGAGATTCTGTACCTTTTAGGTTCAAGTGTTAAACAGTAAGATACCTCCTAAACAGTCGAAACAAGAAACGTTATCTTCCCTTAAAAGCAAATACCATCTATGCTAAAGAATTTGCTGAAATAGGCAAATAATGAGTTTTTCTGGGTGGTACTCATCATGGGAATAAAGCCAAATAGTTATAACTGATAAGACAACTTGTAGAATCCTGTTCTTACTCTGTAAATAGAATGTCATTTGGTACCCTGCCTCCAAAAGGTGATTTTCATCAGCTCCAACTATCAAGCCCAGAATAAACAAGCTTCGTCTAACAGGCTCATTATTATATCACTTGGAAATCTTTTCATTGGCAGACCACCTTTTGAGAAGAGTAGCACTTACTTTTCCACATCTCCATTTTCCAGTATATCTTCCTTAGTCCAGGCCTTCATTATATCTCACTTGTGCTGAACCCAAGTCGCTGATGTCAAAGCATTAAGTCTTTTTTTTAATCTAAAAGTGAAATACACTTGTTGGGAAGAATTAAAATAATCATGTATATGTAAAATAAGTGGAAGTCCTCCCTTTCAGCACCTTGTAACTCTTTAGGAGTTTGGTGTACACTCTAGATGTGTCGCCATGCACGTGTAAACCTCTACAGTTTCATAGTATATGGCTGTACACATAAACATCTCCGCCTTGGGAATGTTATAGATGCCTCAAACGACATGTCTGAAACCACTCTCTCTCCTCCAGATCACCTCCTTTGCTACTGTTTTATACTTTGGTAAATAGCCTCACCAACCATCCAGTCCTTCATGCCAGACACGTGGTATTATCTTACTTCCCACATATTTCTGGAAATAGCTGTAAGTGAAAATGTGACTGTTAGACATTTATAGGCTAGGATGCTAAGTATTGAGAAGTCCTCAAAATTTGCTTATTTTTATCACTAAAATGAATCTAAATCTAACAGGAATTTGTCACCTTTAAGAATTGAGAAAAAAAATTTCCCCAATTGAGAATAATCAGAATTTTCTAATAATAAAAGGCCAAATTAACAGGTAGGTGCTGTATAGGTAGTGAACTCTTTTTTCTATTCAGTGGAAAAAAATAAATCCATATACTTTTTAAAAATGCCTCAGATCTTTTATACAGGACAAAACTTGAATGAGTTATAGTCTATATCCAAACCTATACAATATCCATATTTACTCAGATGATTACATCTGAAACTCCTATATAAATACTGGTTAAAGCCTTTTAGCTTTAGCCTTTAATTAAATCAATATACTATCAATACAAGAAAAACTAGGTTAAATAAGTAGAAACATTTTCATAGACATTTAAAGCAGGTATACATAGATAACTGTACAAAATTAGGATCCTTACCTTTTGAGGTGAAAATGTAATTCACCAGATGATGTTACTGAGTATTAAGCTAATATAAACACTTGAAATAGGAAACCATTTTCAGGTACATCTGTTTTTTTATTTGCAAAAATGATTTTAAGTGAAATGTGGTATTTTAAAATCTTGTAATTAAAAATAAATACTTTCTCCAAAAACATAACCTTAAGTGGAAATGGTTATTAAATAGAGATCCTATAGAATTCTTTGTTACGTTTTGTTTTTGTTTTTTAATCCTCACTTGAGGACATGCTTTTATTGATTTTAGAGAGGAAGGGAAAGGGAGATAAACAGTGATGTGGGAAACATCAGTTGGTTGTCCACACATGCCCCGACCAGGGATGGAACCCTTGACCTTTCAATGTCTCCAACAAACTGAGCCACATGGGCCAGGACTGTTACGGTGTGAATGAATAGCATTAAATACTTGTCCGAAGTAGATAAATATTAACATCATTAATATCTTTATGAAATAAAACTGATATAAAAATACAAGAAAAATGTACAAGGTAAGTGATTTGAATTGGCAAAATATACAAGATATCACAAGTATGGTTGCTAAAAAACATTTATGAAAACTACAATTCATAATCTTGATGTCACTTTGTCAACATTCAATATCAGTGGTAAAACTGCTGGAGAAATGCACTAGAAATAAAATTATAAGGAAGATCTTTTTTTTTGGTTAATCCTCACCCAAGGATATTTTTTCCATAGATTTTTAGAGAGAGTGGAGGGAGGGGGGAAGAGAAAAACATCCTATGTGAGAGAGACACATCAATTTGTTGCCTCCCACCTGTGCCCCGACCGGGGCCGGGGATCAAACCCATGAACCAGGTATGTGCCCTTGACCGGGGATTGAACTCAAGACCCTTTGGTGCCCGGGCCGACACTCTTAACCACTGAACCACACCAGCCAGCGCAGGGAGATCTTTTTGAAAAATGAAACATAATTTCTTTCTTAGGAAGTTTTCTTATGCATTACCTAAGTAATTTTGTATTCTGGATTATATACATTTATTTAAGATTCATATTTTAAATAAAAAGTCACTGGGAGACTCATATTTACAACTTCACAAAGTACTGACACTTGGTTGGAGAGAGGTGGGTTAAAGGTGAACTCTACCTCCTAGAAAAGCTCATTCACATACAAAAATACTCCAACAAAGCTAAACCAGATAACACAAAACAATTTTTAAAATACCACCACATTATAAATACAATTTGTAACTCAAATGTTTTCATTTTAAATATTTGCACACTAATAAAAAATATACAGTCTGTTTTAAATGTACATTAAGAGATGTAAACTTCCATGAAAATCAATATAAAAAATATCTTAAGGACCACATAATAATATGTACAAGGCACTGTGAATGTGGAATATTAAGGGAAGCCAGCTGCCAAAGTGTTCACAGTCTCTTTTGAAATGTTAAGGTGAATTCCTTCAAGATAGTGCAGGAACCTGTCAAAATGACAAAGAAAAGCAATTTAATATTTCCATCAGATGAGAATATTAATCTTGAAATAGCTATCTAAAATGTTATTTTTATAGAGCCTTTACCTCCTTTTACTTTTCCCTTGTTCTTTTAGCTTCTCAGTCCTACAAATGTTTCGAAGAGTTGGCAGGTATTCAATTATACTAGCTTGTCTATTACCCAGGTTCAGAAGAGATCGGCTAGAAAATACACTTTTAATGACTGCTATCCTCTTCCAAGCACAGCTGTAAATTAAAAGTAATGCATTACTTTTTATTTTTAATGCTCAATAAAAATGCAATAGTAGCAAACACAACCAGCTTCTGGTCTGCCCCCTGCTTCTGATCTAGACTGGATTAACTGGATTCCAGATTAATCTCCTGTATCATCTTCAACCCATCAACCACTCCCATACTGAAACATCTCTAATGGCTACCTGTTACCTGCCACAGCAAATCCAGATCCCTTTCCCAGTCACTCAAGAGTCTCTCAAATCTAGCCCACCCTAATCTCTTACTATTTTTCTTCCCAGCATTCAGGCTGGTCTTAACTGTCTCATTAGAAGCTACATTACTAATATCAAGGGCTTACCTTGCTCAATAAAGCCCAGCATTTCAAAATCAGTAAGAAGAACCTAATAATTTCCCCTTTACCATACTATTAAAATATAAAACCAAAATTAAAAAATAGAAGACTTACTCTAAATTAGCCGCCGACTGACTAAAGTACACATTGTTGCGCTTCTGTGAAACATAAAAAGTAAGGTCTTTCATTGGATCTCTGCCTAATTTCTTGCAAGAATTCAAGGTTTCCAATGCTTTTGAAATAGTAGAAGAACACTTGGTAAAACTGAGAGCTTCTACAGCTGCCTTTAATTCTGCAGAGCTTTGAGAAGTCCATCCATCACTGCTTTCAAGACTAAACTCATCACAAAGTCCACTTTTTACCTTTCCATTTGTCCAACTAAAGTCACGTTTACCAAGTTCCTTTTGTTCCCTTACATCAGTTACAAGGGCATCTAAGAAGGACATGTTATCCAGGAACTCAGTGAGGGAATCTAAACAGTGAGAAACGAGGGCAGAACACTTTTTTTCTGCTGGTGTTTTAGCAGGGGGAGGAATAGATTCAATGTTAGACTCTGAACATTTGTTTAGTTTCTTTGTCTCTGAATTGCTTTCTTCTGAATTTGAGGAAGAAGATTCAGGGCATAGGCAAAGAAATTCAGCAGAAAAGTCCAAGTTTGTGTCAAATAAGTCACTATCATCTAGAATTACCATCTTTTTCTTATGTTTCTTTTTTTGTGACTTTTTCAATGGCTTCTCTCCAGAATGTCTTATGGTAAGACTATTCACATTTTTTGTTGCTGCACTGGTGTCCACACTTTCTGATGAACCACAAAGCTTTTCTGTTTCTGGAATGATATCAACAGGTAATGGTAGAATGAACTCAAGATTACTATACAGGAAATCTACATTCCGCATTTGGAATTCTGTAAGAAGCTGGACGAGCTTATGCCATTCTTCTTTTGTTCTGCTTTTGTGCTGAAAAACAATGTTGAGTAAAAAAATGTTATAACAATACATAGTTCAAACATTTTTCTACACATATGAATATAGTGTCATTCATATGCTATTTTCAGAGTAAGAAGTCATTATCCCTCATAATTTATCGACCTAGTCAGTCCCCTAATACATCAAAATAGTATTATAAATCTAAAAAATGAATTTAGACAGTTAATTTGAAGAATTAAATTTTCTAATATTCAGTATATATCCCAATTCAATAATTAGAAGCTCATTTGTTTAAAAAATACTCCTCTGAAATTTTTAATCTGAACTATTTCTAAGTTCTCCTCCCAATACTGTAACATGCATTTAGAGCAATGCCTATGGATCATTTGTCAGAGGTCAAATGTGTTAAAATTAGAAATCTGAAGCCAATAAAAATTGGCAAATTTAAGTTAATCTCAAGATTCAAAAGATAGGAGTTAGTATTGAAAAGATGAAAGGAACATAAATTTAACATTCCAAACCAGACATTGAAAATACCTTTAAAAATGAAAATAAGTCTTCAGATGGGGGAAAAATATTCTTAAGGCCAAAAAAGGTCTCAACACAGCCAGTGTCACATTTGGGAAGGTGTGTAGGATTCCTTTTAGTATTTTTAGGGTTGTTTTTGAAATCAGGACCATCTTCAGAGTGAATAAGTTGTACATTTCTGCTGTTTCCTCCTTCAAAGTTAATAAAAGACAGTCTTAGCTATCCATATTTTAAACAAATTATAGCAAACAATTATTTAAAATCTAAGATCCTTTGACATCTTTTGATCCTATACCCCCCATTTTGTTCTCCACATATTTATTTAATTCATAAAGAGTACAATACAACATTATTTCTAGCATACATAGGTTGAGTGAGGTGGTGGTGATGGGCTTACAAAACAATCCAACAGAAAAAAGTGCAAGGACTAGAAACAAATAAGTCAAAAAAGAAATACAAATATCTAATAAATTCATAAAACCATGTGCAACTTCCCTTGTGATCATGGAAGTGTAAATTAAGATACTGTTCATTTTTCACCTTTTAAATTGGCAAATTAAAATGATTAATAACCTGGTTTAGTCAAAGGTACACATAAAGAGCCATCATGTACTCTTTGTAGGAACATAAACTCATATAAATGTAAAATGTATAGCTTTTGGCCCAGCAATCACACTTCTAGAATTCTCTCCAACAGAAATACTCACAGACATGCTCAAGAATATGTGTAAAAAGATATTCACTGCATACTTTAATGATAAACTGAAGATAACTTAAATGTCTCCAAAGAGGTAATGGCTAATTAAAGTATGTTATATCCAATTAATTATGGAATAACATGCAGCTGTGAAAAAGAGTGGAGTAGAACTGTAAGTACTGACAATAAACTGTTGAGTGAAAAAAAGCAAACTGTTTAACAATATATATAGTATTGGTTAATTTTGCTAAATAAGTAGGTAGCAATATTTGTATATGTATAGATAAAGGTCAAACAGTGGCTACCTTCAAGAAGTGAGGAATATCTTTTATTTTTTACTTTACACACTCTGCACTGTTTAAATTTCCAATGAGTGTCTCTTTTTTCTTTTATAGCTAGAAATGAAATGCATATAAGATCTTCCGGGGGGGGGAAAAGCCCGATGCTCAGTAGTTGAGCATTGATGTATGACCCAGGAGATCATGGTTTGATTCCCAGTCAGGGCACATGCCGGGGTTTCGGGCTCTATCTCCAGCAGGGGATATGCAGGAGGCAGCTGATCAATGACTCTCTCATCATTGATGTTTCTATCTTTCTCTCTCCTCTCCCTTCCTCTCTCTGAAATCAATAAAGACATATTTTAAAAAAGAAAAGAAACAATGCCATACTTAGTGTCTTCGAAAGTCTTAGTACAGCATTTTATATCCAGTAGTATGGTGATAGTTACTATTTTTTTATAACAGGTTATTTTCTATGTCTTATTTTTCATATTTACTTCCAAGAAATAGTGAAAGCTACCAGCTTATGTTGAATTAAATGTTTGTGTACTTTGAAAAAGAATATATTAAAATTTTGAACTAATCAAAGAAAAAAACTGACAGGGGATTAATAGTACAGAACATCACCCTGATTTTATTTAAATATTTGTCTGTTTCCCCGAGCAGGATCTGTAACTACAGAACTATGACTATGGAGCATGGAAACCACAAACTATGAACTTCTTTGGGGGAAGGACCCATGTCTTATTCATGGAAACACAGGACCTGGCATGGAGAAAGTCTTCAATATGTGTCTGTGACTTGAATTAGGTAATGATGACTGAAGATCAATAATAAAATAAAGCATTTCTGAAATTATAAAGTTCTTAGGAAAAACAGAATTATAGACTACTGAAGAAACTAAAAAGGACCTTACAACATGGTCATGTAAAAATATACATATGGAAAAATCACCAACATTTTTAAAAAAGTGGTAAAAGGAAGTTGCTAAATAATATAACTCTATTTGTTTATAAGAAACTGTATGTTTATAAATGTATAAGTAACTATTTATGCTAGGTTCGGTTTAATTATGTTTACCCACATTTAATGTTTATAATACTCTTCATCAACAAAGTTGACACATGTATGTTTATTTTTAAGATTAATGTGATACCTAGATGCTCAAAATTTTTATAACCTTTCAAATATTTTGATGCATACAGAAAATTCTTTTATAACAGATTAACTTACGACAAAGGGATAATGGCCTTTCTTCTAAAAATCCACCTCCACTTCTAATCCAAAATTGTAAGTAAAGGATACTTTTCCTAATATCACAAGTATTTGCAGTTAACAATGTTACAAAGTCTTTTACATCTGTTCTAAAATTCTCAGTTAAGCAGATCGTCTGTAGGTAGCTGGCAACATTTAGCTGAGAGAAAGAGAGAGAGAGAGGAGAGGAAAGAAACATGATCAATTGTGGAGTTAATAGAAATACATCAATAATATATCTTTTTATTTTATTTTTAAAAGTAAGACAAATTTTGCTAAAATTCACATCTTAAGCACTTATTAAGAATGAAACTGAACTGGAAAAATATAAAGGAAAATGTTAAAAGCAATATACTTCTTTTATTACTTGCATATATCTAAAAAAGCAAGGAAACTTTTATGTAGATTCTCCAACCTGAACCCTGGAGATAATTTTATTAACCATGAAGACTATCCCTTAAGATTAAATAATGGTACAATTTGATAGACTATTTTATAGCCATTAAAATTATCAATATAAATATTACAATAATACTGAAAAACTTACTATATATTTTTTTAAAACTAGTTAGAGAATTATATCAATGCATGCATAAAAGCATAAGTGTATGTAAACAAGAAATAGAAACCAAAAAAAGGAAAAAAACGTGATTTGTTGGGGCAAATGGACCACGTAAATTTTTTCATTTACTGCTACATTAATATTGCTATAATACTTTTTGTAAAACAACAAAACATATTCAATTCTTTTCCCATCATTGTTTATGGAAAGCTATTTACCTTGAAAAGCTAAAAAAAATAAAATTGTATTTACATTTCATAGACTTTACAATACTACTAACATTTTTACATTATAGTAAATAAAACAATTTTTAAAAATATTCCTCTATGAAATCTTTGGCTTTGGTCTCTCTATATATACATTACTCCTGGACACTTCTGGGACTTCTGCTTCCCACAAACTTGGAATTCTGCACTCAATATAGGGTGAGTACCATTGATAATAACTATAAACTCAAAAAACCAACTATCTGAAGGCACAAGAGAGTAACAAAAGACAGAGAAAAAACGACAGGAAATCAACACTTGGACAAAAGTAATGGCCTGGTGAATCCTTCACCCCTTCTTAAATAGCTAGTAAAACTATGCTTAAGGAAAACATGCTCGTAATAAACAAACAAATAGGAAATCTCAACAGAGAAAACTGAAACTATAAAAAAAGAAGCAAACAGAAATTATAAAACTAAAAACCATAATAATATCATAATAAAAACTTCACTGGATGGGCCTCATGGAAAAATGAAGTGGCACGGGGGAAAAAGTGTTAAAAACTCGAAGGTAAATTAATACAAATGATCAAATCAGAAGTACAAACAGGAAAAAATAGGGAGGGGATAAGAGCATGCCTCAGTGATACGTGAGGCAATGTAAAATGTCTAACACCTACAATTAAATTCCCAGGATGGAAAAAGAGACCAAATGGGCAGAAAGTAAATTTGAAAAAATAAATCTAAAAATTTCCCTAGTTGGAGGAATGACATATATTTAAGGATTATAGATATTCAACAACCACAAGCAAAGTAAATATAAAAAAAAAACACCTACGTTTTCACAGGTAGTGTGAAAACTAAAGTTCAAGGTATCTAGAAAAAAAATGACATGTTACATGAGTAGTCTCCCCACAAAAGAAAGGACTACTGACTTATTACCAGAAACAATGGTGACTGAAAGACAATGAAATAACATCTTTCAAGGACAGATGGAAAAACTGAGAACCCAAATTTCTACATCTAGGGAGAATATCCTTTGAGAATGGATTAAAAATAAAGGCATTTTCAGCTAAATGAAACCTAAAAAAATCCAACGTTAACAGACCTGCTCTATAAGAGTTGCTAATAAAGTGCTTAAATCTAAAAACAAAAACAAAAAACAAAACACTTGGATCTTCAGGAAGGCATGAAGAGCATCAGAAATTTTAAGTATATGGTTATATGTAAAAGTTGACTTTTTACCCTTGTAATTTCTTGAAAACACATGTAACTGGATAAAGTAATAAAACAGAGCATTGTACTGGGGAATTTATAATGTATATAAATGTAAAACATTTGAAAATTAACTCATAAAAGGATGGTAAATGGACTTATACTTTTGCAAGGTTCTTAGATTCTCTGTAAATTAGTACAATATTAATGCTAAGTACATTATGAAAAGCTAAAAATGCATATTTTTTCTCTAAGGAAACTACAAAAAAAAGTCCTAATCCATTTCATGTGGCCAGGAAACTACAACCAATATCCTTTATGAATGTAGGCAAAAAATCCGTAACAAAATATGAACAAATAAAATCCAGAAATATAAAAAAGGACATAGCACATCATGACCATGTTATTTTAAGAATACAAGACTAGTCTGACATTCAAAAATCAACCAAAGTCAGGTAACTGGTAAAGAGCATCTATGAAAATATACAACCAATATCATATTTGACGGTAAAATAATAAATGCTTTCACCAACATCAGGAACAAGGCAGAGATTCTATTCAACAGTGTACTGAAGGTACACTGGCACTAAACACTGCAATATGGCAAAAAGAAATTAAGGTACAAATGTGAAAGGAAGAAATGAAAGTGGTTTTAATTGACATGACAATCAACATAGAAAATTCTAAGGAATCAACTACTAGAACTAGTAAGTTTAGCACGGTTTTAAGCTACAAAAATCATTTTATTTCTATATACCAGCAATAAACTGAAATCTTAAAAATACCATTTACAATAACATAAAAAAACATTAAATACTTAGAACTAAATTTAACAAAATATGTGCAAGGTTTGTACAATGAAAACTATAAAACACTGCTGAAAGAAATTAAACCCCTCTCCTAAAAAATAAACTGTTCATGAATAAGAAGACTCAATATTGCAAAATTGTCAGTTCTCCTGTACTTGATCTATAGATTCAGTGCAATTCCCATCAAAATGCCAAAATAAACTATAAAAATTGACAAGCTGTTTCTAAAATTGACAGAGAAATTAATGACATAATTGCCAACAATTTTGCAGAAAAACAAAGTTGGAGGACTTACACTCTTTGATTTCAGGATTTGCTAAAGAGCTATAGTAATCAAGACAATGTCATATTTTCAAATGGATAGAGAAGAGAGTAAGACTCATACATAGTCTATTGATTTATGACAAAAATGTAAAGTAATTCAATGGAAAAAAGGTAGTCTTTTCAACAAACTGTGATGTCTATTGGAAAAGCAAGTGAACCATGTCTTATATTGATTGCATACAACTTTATTTTAGGCCTGGCCGGTGTGGTGCAGTGGTGTCTGCCTATGCACCTAAGGGTGTCGAGTTCAATTCCCAGTCAAGGGCACATACCTGGGTTGCAGGTTTGATCCCCAGTGTGGGAAGCAACCAATCGATGTGTCTCTCTCACACTGATGTTTCCCTCCCTCCTTCCCTTCCACTTTGTCTAAAAATCAATGGAAAAATACCCTTGGGTGAGGGTTAACAAAAACTTTAAATAGATTAAAGAGCTATATGTCAAAACTACAAAACATTTAAGACAAAATCTTTGTTAGCTTGGGTTTGGTAAAGATTTCTCAAATAGGATACAAAACCCATGAACGATAAAACAAAAACTTAGTAAACTGGCCATTAAAATAAAAAATGTTTACTCTTAAAAAAATATTTTTAATGTTTTTATTGATTTCAAAGAGAGGAAGAGGGAGAAAGAAACATCAAAGATGAGAGAGTCATTGATAGGTTGCGTCCTGCATGCCCCCTACTGGGTGGGGATCAAGCCTGCAACCCGGGCATGTGCGGTGACCTGGACTGGAACCTCAATCTCCTGGATCATAGTTGATGCTCAACTGCTGAGCCATGCTGGCCAGGCCTCTTTAAAATTTTTGAAAATGAAAAGATAAGCCACAAACTGGGAGAAAATATTTACAAAACACATATCCAATATAAACTTATGTCCAGAATATAAAAAGAACTGTTGGAAGTCCATAAGAAGACAAACAACTGCTTTAAAAAATAGGCAAGAGTTGAACAGATACTTCACCAAAGAAGAAATATGGTTGACACTTGGACACATGGAAAGATGCTCAACATCATGTCAATAAGGAAATGCAAATTAAAACCATGAGATACCAATATATAATTATTACTATGGATAAAATAAAATAAGTGCATAATTACAACTTATGGTGAGTATGTAAAAAACAACTGGACTCTCATACATTGCTGGTGGAAATGCAAATCATTGGAAAACTTTAATAAATAATTTGTCAGGATCTTATATTAATTGGACCAATAATTCCACCTTTAAGTATTTAAGTAAAAGAAATGGAAATATATGCCCAAAAACTTTAATGTAATAATTCATAGCAGCTTTATTTATAACAGTTTACCTGTAAACAACCCAAATGTCTATCAACAGGTGACTATGACAACACATTCATATATGTGAAGTATATCTATACAATGGGATACTGCTCATTAATAAAAAGGAAAGAACTACTGGCAAAGGTAATATGAATGAATCTGAAAAAACATTATGTTGTGTAAAGGAAACTAAAAAAATACATATTAGAAGATTCTATTTACATGAAATTCTACAGGCAAAATTAGTGACAGAAAAACAAAATGGCGCACAAGGGAACTTTCTGAGATAATGGAAAAAAAAAAAAAATATATATATATATATATATATATATATATATTTTAAAAGATATCTTTATTGATTTCAGAGAGAGGAAAGGAGAGGGAGAGAGAGACAGAAACATCAATGATGAGAGAGTCATTGATCAGCTGCCTCCTGCATGCCCCCGACTGGAGATCGAGCCCGCAACCCGGGCATGTGCCCTGACCGGGAACTGAACCCCGATTACCTGGATCCCAGGTCGATGCTCAACTGCTGAGCCATGCCCAGCTGGGCGAAAATATTTTGTTCTTGATGGACATATTCTGTATCTACATTTGTCAAAATTCATTGAGCCATACACTTAAAGTGAGTGAACTTTACTGTATATAAATTACTTCAAAAAAGCTAATTAACAAAAGCAAACATGCAAACACACACAGATAGACACATGGACATACAGACACCACTACATGGCTAAAGTTAAAGACTAACAGCTGCCAGAATTCTCATGCACTGGAGATGTATTTGGCAGCTTCTTTAAAAGTTTAACAAATAGCATAATGAAGATGACCCAACAATTCCACTGACAGAACAGCCTGGATAAATCTAAAAAACATAATATTAAGTAAAAGAAACCAGATACAAAACAGCACATGTTTCCTATTACTTGAAATTTCAGAATAAAGAAAACTAATATTAAATATAATATTAAAGTTATAATATTAGAATAGTGGTTACTTCTGGTGAGGAGGGGAGTGTTGACTTTTTTAAAAAGGGCTCATGCGCCTAGCTGGTGTGGCTCAGCTGTTGAGCATCTACCTATGATCCAGGAGATCAAGGTTCGATTCCCAGTCAGGGCACAAGCCTGGGTTACGGGGCTTGATCCCCAGTGGGAGGAGTACAGGCGGCAGCCGATCAATGATTCTCTCGTCATTGATGTTTCTATCTCTCTCTCCCTCTTCCCTCCTCTCTGAAATCAATAAAGATATATTTTTTAAAAATAATAAAATAAAATAAAAAGGGCTCATGGGCCTGGCCAGTGTGGCTCAGAGGTTGAGCATCGACCTATGATCCAAGAGGCTGCAGTTCGATTCCCCGTCAGGGCACATGCCCAGGTTGTGGGCTCGATCCCCAGTGCAAGGAGTGCAAGAGGCAGCCCACCAATGACTCTCTCATCATTGATGTTTCTATCTCTCTCTCTCTGCCTCTCCCTTCCTCTCTCTGAAATCAATAGACACATTTAAAATAAATAAATAAAAATAAAAAATAAAAAGGGCTCATGGGAACTTTTGGATGTAATGGAAATGTTCTATATTTTGATCTGGGTGATGGTTACATGAAGGTTTACATATGTTAATATTGATCAAATCGTACACTTAAGGCCATTATGTAAATTTCACCTCAGTAAAGTACTGTTACTATAAAAGAACTGTAATGAACATTGGAATCTAGTAAAACTTTGAATATTAAATTTTGAAAAAATTTTAAATAAAAATAAATATAATAACCAGAAGTTTCTTAAAAGTCAAAAATTTTAACATAAACTTAGTAACCACATTTAAAAATGATAACTATCATAATAAAACACTTTTTATATAATTGTGATATATGATCATCAAAATTCAAAACTTACCAGGGAAGGTGTATTGAAATTAATTTCTTCAAAGCAGCCGTCAAACATTAAACTAAATGTTGGATCTATAGTAAAAAAATGTTTTAAACATGAAGACCATTTTCTATTAAAATATTCTGTATTTCATCAGTAATAAAAATGAAATATCATGCAAGCAATACTATAAAAACTGAACTTCTATCTTGACTTAAAGTAGCTATGATCATTTAAATAAACTACCACCTTAACTTGTGATTATATGATTTTTACTGATATTTTTACATTACGATCACTGTCAAATGGGCCATTACTCTGTAAGTGGAGTCTTACATAAACACATTGTTCTATAGAAATCCATAGCAGAGATATACAGAATATTTGCAATAAAAAATATTAGATAACAATATTATAATATAATATTTATAATTTTAAAAAATTATATGTTTTAAAATTAAACATTGAATGCTAATTATTAGGAAGGTGTGCCAATTCTGTTAGGCTGGTGATGGCTTACTTTAGCCAACATATTCAATAATCAATCCATATGGAAGTGTTATTAGGGATTAAGGAATGGCTAAATTCAATATTAAGGCACTGCAGAAAGGTTGTGTTCCATAAAACATTTTGACCAACAAATGAGGTTTGGTGATCTAATCATAGGTATGAGGAAGAGGCGAAGAGAAGAATGTGCTATTTTTCCCTACCAAACCCCTTCACCGGCGAGGCCATAAATCTTTCTATCAGTATTCTAAGCTACTGTCAGATTCCTAAATATCTAACACCCAACAAAGTGATTTAAAGTAGTTCCCATTTTTAAAGTCATTGCTATCTGCAAGGTAGGATATTAATTTTATAATTGCTCAAGAATGACAATCAACTGCTCAAGTTGAATAATCCTTAATTTAAAAAATTATCTAGGAGCCTCCTCATTTTAGAAAAAAGGACTTAATTTACTAGCAGACTTTGAAAGGAGCATTTCAAACTGAAATGAGGAGCTTTTCCAAAAGATCCCAACCATTAACAATTCACTGTAAAATTACTGTTACCTACCACTTGTAGTAAGAATTACAGGTCTTTTAGTTGTTGCCATGAATGTTTTGATTGCGTTCAAAAACCCAGCATCTTCTTCAAAAATGACATCGACCTGAGAATCATTTATAAAATATTAATGTACCAAGTAACAGTGTACTTACTGAAAAGCGGTTATGTATATATATAGTAGATACACTGTATGTCCGTTAGAGACCAAATTTATGAATTTATGAACAGTGTGCATCCAACCCATGCTGAAATCTTACAGTCTACAACACTAAAAGAATAAAAAGGCCTGAAGAAACTAATTTCAAACCCACAGACCTGTGGGAGGCACCTGCAATTGCATCTTTTCTGATTTAACAACAGCTGTACTAACCGAAGTGGTTAAATTCATTTTCAAACTTCTCTCAATAAGACTGTGAGAAATTAACTAACTGTAACCATCTAGAAGAAGAATGCTGTTGACACTGCATACAGATGTAGGTGATACTAAAATAGAAATCTTCTATGAGAGGACACCCAAAACAAGTGAAAATTTCTTGGCTCTTTGTGCCAGTAATTACTACAATGGCTACATATTTCATAGAAATATCAACGGTTTCATGGTTCAAACAGGAGACCCCACAGGTACCGGAAGAGGAGGTAACAGTATCTGGGGCAAGAAATTTGAGCATGAATACAGTGAATATCTTAAGCACAACATTAGAGGTGCTGTATCTCCCGTCAATAATGGCTCAAACACCAATGGATCTCCGTTTTTCATCACCTATGGCAAACAGCCACATTTGGACATGAAATACACAGTATTTGGAAAGGTAACAGATGGTCTGGAGACTCTAGATGAATTGGAGAAGTTACCAATAAATGAGAAGACATACCGACCTCTTAATGGCATACACATTAAGGATATAACTATTCATGCCAACCCATTTTCTCAACAGCTATAATAGACATGGGCAAATACTTGGCAAACTATTTGAGGAACGCACCTATTGTGGTTTATCCAGTTTTAATTATGTCAGAGATTGCATGATCCTGCTTGTTTACAACTTAGATCTTCTGAGTTGTTGGTACCAAAGGGAACCAAATAGCTTTTACCCCCATTCTTGAACATGTTCTTTACTATAACTATTATCCAATGTGTTTAAGTATAATTTTTTTTAATGTACGATTTTTGTTACATAAAAACATTCATTTTTAAATGCTGAGCCTCAAATCAGTCATTCTTGAGCACCCTAATTATAAGCTCCTACTATATCTAGTCCACACTGTGGAAGAATTATTTTCCATAATTATTCACTTTGTGCAGCTAGAAAGAGGAAGGACAAGATAAAGATATGGTATAGAGGCCAGCCAATATATTTGCTATTTTCTTTGGTCTTTAGATTTATAATAAAGGCTCAGAGATATCCTAGAGTCCAGTAAACACCCCAAATTTCCCAACTGATTTGCCCAAGGAACATTAAAGCATATCTTAAAAAAAAAAAAAAAAAGAGAGTAAAAAAAATTATCAAACATTAAAACTAAAGAAATATTGCCCGGCTGGTGTTGCTCAGTGGTTGAGTGTCGATCCAGGAACCAAGAGGTCACCAGCTGGATTCCCGGTCAGGGCACATGCCCATGTTGCGGGCTTGATCCCCACTAGGGGGTGTGCAGGAGGCAGCCGATCAGTGATGCTTCTCTCATTGATGTTTCTCTCTCTCTCTGCCCCCCATCTCCTCCCTCCCTTCCACTCTTTCTAGAAATCGATGGAGAAAATGCCTTTGGATGAGGATAAAAAAAAAACCAAAAAAACCCCAAAGAAATTCAGTCACCTGTAACGGGATAAGGAAGACTCGGAATAATTTCCAAAATCATTGAAAAAAAAGAGCAACCCTGGATTGCATTAATCACCTTCATGAAAAATTCTTCTACCGTTGACAGATTCGCTTGCTTTAATTTCAAACAGATCCAAGTATTCCTGACTTTCTTGGCTATTTTACAATGATTTACAGTAACACACACAGGAATCTTGAGAATAAGTTTTCATCATGAGAGTCACGGAAGTACACTTCTGCAAGCCTACCTCCTCAAAAAGAATGAGACACGTTGCATTTTTCCTGTTGGGTTCCTCTGCTCCATGCTCTTTGGCATTTGAATTAGTTGTGTTTGTAGATTTAGTCTGAATAATCTGTTTCTGTTCAAAAGAATTTCTGATTCCTGCATAAATAAAATATTAATATTTTATATAAAATCAGCTTTTAATAGAACATTAGATATTTCCACAGAATAAGCTCAAACTGAAATCCCCTATCAAAAGTGAAACAAAATATCAAAACTCCTGTATGTAGGACCTTCAGTACAGCTGAAGTTTAATAAATAGCAATAGGAGCTCATGAAATATGTTCATTTTTTTACTTATTTACTTTTATAGAGATAGAAACATTGACTTGTTCTACTTATTTGTGCATTCATTGGTTGATTCTTTTTTTTTAATCCTTACCCGAGTATATTTTTTCCATTGCTTTTCAGAGAGAATGGGAGAGAGAGAGAGAGAGAGACATCGATGTGAGACACATCGATTGGTTGCCTCCCACAAGCGCCCCAACTGGGGCCGGGGATCAAGCCTGCAACCGAGGTACATGCCCTTGGCTGGAATCGAACCCGGGACCCTTCAGTTCGCAGGCCAATGCTCTAACCACTGAGCCAAACCGGCTACGGCCACTGGTTGATTCTTATATGTACCCTGACCAGGTATCAAATTCACAGCCTTGAAGTATCTCTAACCAACTGAACTACTCACTGAGGGCTGATGATAATTTTATGTATTAGAGTCATTAGGATTAAAAATGTCAAGCCCAGCCGGGCATGGCTCAGCAGTTGAGCATCAACCTAGGATCCAGGTGATCGGGGTTTGATTCCCGGCCAGAGCACATGCCCGGGTTGCGGGCTGCAGCCGATCAATCTCTCATCATTGATGTTTCTATCTCTCTCTCCCTCTCCTTTCCTCTCTCTGAAATCAATAAAGATATATTAAAAACAAAAAAATAAAACTCAATTTAATGTCTTACCTTTATTATCTTCCAGAAGTGCTTTTATTTCTTCAGTACTTTTTGGCTTAGAATACATTTTAAAATAATGTGCCAATGTTTTAGGTGGAAGTGCTTGCTTTGGTCCACTACTTTGTGGTGATGGTAGAGGAAGTTTCCTTGGTGATGTAACAACTTTCTTAGGAGAACTTAATTTTTCTGCCAAAAACAAATTACACATAAAGATAAATATTCTATAAATTAAACATATAGCAAAGTTGAATTATCCACAGTCCACATTTCTACTCTTACCAGTTACAAATCAAAGATATAAAAATTTTCTTTCATTCTTACGTTCAAATACTAAATAGTCAACTATTACTATAATATTACTTATTCTATCAGTAGAGAAGGTAAAACCAGTCATTTGGAAAAGTCACTCTTTTTCAAAGAAACACACATTCTTGAATCAAATTGTTTTCAATCCTTACCCAAGGATATTTTTTCCATTGCTTTTCAGAGAGAGTGGAAGCAGGGGGAGAGAGAGAGAGAAACATCGATGTGAAAGAGACACATAGACTGGTTTTCCCCTGCACACTCTCAGACCAGAGCTGGGGATCAAGCCTGCAACCGAGTTACGTGCCCTTGGCCGGAATGGAACTGGGACCCTTGGCAGGAATGGAACTGGGACACTTCAGTCTGCAGGCTAACACGCTAACCACTGAGCAACCTGGCTAGGGCCAAATAATGTTCTTAATTCCTCCATTCACTTTATGTACACCTATGTGAGCTCAGAAAAGGCTGCAGGAAAAGTTGTAACAGTACATACTGAACACATTACAGAACTTTTTGTCCAACTTCAGCTTAACCCTACAGTAAATTGATACTGCAAATAAAAAATATGTTTTTCTAGAGATGCTATGGAGAATGGATACAAAGTTTAAAAAGAAATGGTTAATTCCTCCCTACACCAGAAGCCAATGTTGCCCAGCCTTTATTCCAGAACATGTCCTTTTCTTCCAAGTACCCTAATTCAGTCCTTACATGTCCTAATTATTATCATATGGCCTTGGAGCAGAATCTTCTTCACGTACCATCATATGGGCACAATTCCATGACAGTGTCCTAGTCTTTTTTAACTCCCCTATCTCCACAGATCTTATATATATTGTATCTTACAGGTTTTCAAAAAAGTTACTGAAAATTTTGAGTTTGAAGAAATTATAGACATCACTATCATTTCATATAAACAGGGCATTTAAACACAAGGTAAGAAATGCATAATCTTTTAATAAAAAACATTTCTTTATATTGAATAGATTTCAATTTATTTTAAAAAAAAACACACCTCACTAGTTTGTCTTTACTTTTCTACTTTTGTCATAGATCAAGAATTGCTTGATCATGGACTGGCATTAATCCACAGATTGGTTTTAGAAAATACATGCCAATTAAAAAAAATTTTTTTAAATATATCTTTATTGATTTCAGAGAGAAGGGAAAGATAGAAACATCAATGATGACAGAGTCATTGATCAGCTGCCTCCTACACGCCCCCTACTGGGGATCGAGCCTGCAACCCGGGCATGTGCCCTGACCAGGAATCGAACTAAGATCTCCTGGATCACAGGTTGATGCTCAACCACTGAGCCACGCAGGCCGGGTAAATACGTGCCAATTTTTACTTCAAGGTACTCATAAGTACTTGGCTAAATTTTATCAATATATTATTTTCTTTTATGCTTTTTAAAAAAATTATTATTGATTTTAGAGAGAAAGGAAGGGGGAGGAGAGAGAAAGAAACATCGATGTGAGAGAGAAACATCGATTGGTTGCCTCCCATATGCACACTGACCAGGGACCGAAGCCTTAGTCTGCGTATGTGCTCAGACCAAGAATCAAACCCACGACCTTTCAGTGTACAGGATGACCCTCAACCAATAGAGTCATACTAGCCGGGGCTATCAATATATTCCTTTTTAAAAAAAAAAATATCTTTATTGATTTCAGAGAAAGGAAAGGAAAGGAAAGGGAGAGAAAGAGATAGAAACATCAATGATGAGAGAGCCATTGATCAGTTGATCAATGCCCCCTGCATGCCTCCAACTGGGGATCGAGCCCACAACCTGGGCATGGGCCCTGACCGAGAATCAAACCCCAATCTCCTGGATCCTAGGTCCATGCTCAACCGCTGAGCCATGCCTGGCCGGGCCATATATTCTTTAGAAAGTGTTTTCCACCATAAGGATCAGTTCATTGGAGACACGGTCCTTTTAGGCCTGGGACATCTTAACAAGCCAGAGAGCAAGGAAACGATTGCTGGTTCGATTCTTGGTCAGGACATATACCTGGGTTGCGAGTTTGATCCCCAGTCAGGGAGTGTACAGAAGCCAACTGATCGATGTTTCTCTCCCACATTCATGCTAATCTCTCTCTCTCCGTCTACCTAAGCATGTCCTTGGGTGGGGGCTAAAAAAATAATAGTAAAGTAAAAAGAGAAAAAGAAAAAAGGGACGTGAGCCAACTAAAAAGGTTTTCTCCTAGCCCTGGCCAGTTTGCTCAGTGGTTAGAGCATAAGCCCACAGACTGCAGCGTTCTGGGTTTGATTTTGGCCAAGGGCACGTACCTTGGTTGCAGGCTCGATCCCCAGCCACACCCCATTGGGGCCATGTGGGAGGCAACAAATTGATGTGTCTCACATCAGTGTTTCTCTTTCTCTCTCTCCCTCTCCCCCCCTTCCACTCTCTCTGAAAAGCAATGGAAAAAATATCCTCTCGTGAGGATTAAAAAAGATTTCCTCCTAGCCAAAGATGAGACAATGAGACAATATGAACACAAAAAGAAAAATAGAGAGGGTTCTGCTTCTGGCCAAAATACAGACTTGACTTAGCCACCCATCTGAAATAACAACAAAAACTGAACATAATATGATATTCTTTTCAAGACTTTGGATTAAATATAAATGGCTTAAATGGGGAGCTGAGTGAAAAAGGTGAAGGGATTAAGCAAAGAAAAAAAAAACCTCATAGATGCAGACAACAGTATGGTGATTACCAGAGGGTAAGGGGGGTGGAAAGAGGCAAAAGAGGGAAAAGGGGAATAAATGGTGATGGAAGGAGATTTGACTTGGGGTGAGCACACAATGCAATATACAGTTGATGTATTGTAGAACTGAACACCTGAAACCTATGTAATATTAACCAATGTCACCCCAGTAAATTCAATGAAATTTTTTTAAAAAAGACTTCGGATATCATGCAACAGAAGACAGTGATACCTGAGAGCCAAGAAACAAACGAGGTAAACCCTAGGGATTGCCCAGCTTACTGCCTTGAGAGAAGTTCCAGGCCACAGTGAGAAGAGGGAACCCAGTCTGGAGGTTTCCCTGAGTTGTGGAGACTAAACTAAGAGCCCTGGGAGGCCAGGGGAGACAGAGTTCATACGGCAGAATACCAAGGAGCAGAGGGCTACACAGAGTTCTGGGAAGTTAAAGAAGGTCCCCTCAAGTCTTCAACTGAGTGACGATCAATGAAGGTTTAGAGGAAATAACCTCTGAGGCTCACAGAGAGCTGGGAATAGTTACTCTTCAAACTTCATAAGTAACGGTGCAGTGGAGAGAGGACTCAGAAGGATTTTGCTTAAGTAATGGGGTTAAATTACTTCTAGACTAAATGCTATGGTCTCACTTAAATACAGCATAAAAGACCTGAAAAGATCAAACTGTTTGTAAGTAACTTAACTGTATTCCAGAATAAAATTCAAGAAGAGTCACAGGAACACAGAAATGTTCAGCATCCAACAAGGTAAACGACACAAAGCCTGAAATCTAATAAAAATTATCAGGCATCCAAAAAAGCAGGAAAATATAATCCATTGGGGGGGGAGGGTCAATCAATTGAAACCAACTCAGAAATGACACCGATGATAGAAGTAGACAAGAAACATAAAACGGTTATTATAACTGTGTTTCATATGTTCAAAACCTTGTTGGAAATACTGGTAATATAGGAGATATATAAAGGATCTACATCAAGCTTCTAGAAATGTAAACCACAATGTGTGAAGTGAAAATACACTGGATTACACTGACAACATACAGGTACTGCAAAGGTAAGGTTTGTGAACTTGAATAAACAGTAATAAAAACTATCCAGAATGAAACACGGAGGGGTGGGGGAGACTGAAAAGCTGAACAAATAATCAGTGAGCTGTGAGAAAACATCAAGTGGTCTAAAATATATATAACTGGAGTTGCCAAAGGAGAAGAGAAAAAACATTTGAGGAGATAACCAGTGTTGGCGAGGACGTGGGAAAAAGGGAAGCTTTGTATACTCTTGGTTCAGCCACTATGGAAAACAATATGAAGGCTTCTAAAAAATTAAAGTGCCATAAGATCCAGCAATTCCACTTCTGGGTATATGTCCAAAGAAAAAAAACATGATGTCGAAGAGATATCTGCACTCCCATACTTCTTGCAGCATTACTCACAGCAGCCAAGATAGGGACAAGCTAATTGCCCAGAAACAGGTGAATGGATAAGTACGTGACACACACAATAGAACGTTATTCAGCTGTGAGAAAAAGGACAGTGCAGTTTATGACATGGATGGACCTTGAGTATATTATGCTAAATGAGAAGTCAGACAGAAAAAGACAAGTACTGTATGATGTCACTTACATTTGGAATCTGAAAAAGCCAAACTCATAAAAAGAGAGTATAATGGTGGTTTACCAGGGAGATAGGACAGAGGTTTAAGGGCACAAACTTGCAATGAGCAGTAAATAAATCCTAGAGATCTAACGCATAGTATAGTGAATACAGACAATGATAATGTATTATAATCATCAAACTTCCTAAGAGGCTATAATTAATTATTCCAACCACTAAAAAGAAATAATAATTATGTAATGTGATAGAGGTGCTAATTATCAATACAATGGAAAACATATTACAATATATAAATGTATCAAATTAACATATTGTACACCTTAAATTTACACAATGTTGCATGTCAAATATATTCCAATGAAAAAGGAAAAAACACAATAGTTGGAATTTTCCTAATTTTGATGAAAACTTTAAGCCTATATATCCAAAAAGCCCAACAACCCCCCTAGCACATGAAATAGAAAAACTATACCAATGTATATCATCATTATAGTTGCTTAAAACCAATGATAAAGAGGAAATCTTAAAAGCAAAGAATAATGAACACACCCTGGCCGGTGTGGCTCACTGGATAGAGCGTCAGCCTGCCCACAGAAGGGTCTGGGGTTTGATTCCCAGGCAAGGGCAGGTACCTGGGTTGCAGGTTCGATCCCCAGCCCTGGTTGGGGTGGGTACAGGAGGCAACCAATCTGTGTCTTTCTCACATCGATGTTTCTCTCTCTCTCTCTGTCTCCTCCCTGTCCCCCTCCCTTCCACTCTCTCTCTGGAAAAAAAAAAAGAAAAAAAAATCAAGAGAAAAAATATCCTTGGGTGAGGGTTAACAAATAAGTAAGTAGATAGATAGATAAATAAATAAATGAAAAATGAACACAAAGGACTGATACACATTACATACATACAAATACATGAATTCATAATAATACTAAAAAACAAACAAACAAACAAAAAGATGCTAAAACTCATTGGTCAACTTCAGAGACTACTAGGGCACCAATACTCTAAGAACTGATAAGTAAAAGGAAAGACTGAAGCATTTTTCATACCTTTCTTGTACAAAATGTATTTCAAAGTATCCAAATAGTTGATGAGAAATAGTGCTTCTTAGAATTCTAACTAATAAATTAAGAAACACTGAGTGAATTACAAAACCACCATTTTTTAACCCCTAATGAAATAATGAATTTACTAGACCAAAGATCATTAATGGCTACAAAATACCATTAGATAAAAGAGTGATGGGGGAACTTTATATTGGATGGATTAGACTGAAAACAAACTCATCAATCAATTTTAGTATCACTAAAAGTGGGATAACCAGTCATTATGTATCTCCTACTATGATGCTATGGTAAGTACACAGCCCCACCTATGCATGTATGCTACCCTAAAAATGGAACCTAAATCTAATCAAGAACACACCAAACTGCCAGTTTACAAGAAATACAGGAAGAGAAATATGTTAACTAATACTATGAAGATACAATCAGACAAATACAGAACGTGAGAGCCCTGGCCAGTGTGGCTCAGTTGGTTGAAATTTTGTGACAAATGATCCATTTTCTTTAACTAAATAATATGAAAAGAAGGGTGAGGGAATTGTTACAGAGATTAAAAAAAACTTGAGATACTAATCAAATGTAAGATGTGAGCCATGTTTGGATTCTGATTTGAACAAATCATTTGAAAAATTAGACTGTGTATTAGATCAAATTAAGGTATATCATTAATTTTTTTAGGTCTGATTATGATATTGGGGTTATTATATTTTTAAAAAAGTCCTTGTCAGAGATATCTATTAAAATTATGGGAGTAAAATTATATGATGGTCTTGAGACATGTTTAAAACAATCAAGTTAAAAATTAAAAAGGCATGTGTATATGTAGAAAAAAACAAATGGGAAAATACTAATTATTAAAAAAATTTCTTAGATTTTATTTTTTTCAAAAGGTCATGACAAAGAAAATAATTACTTACTTGGTGACTTGCCTATGTTGTAGTTATTAAAAAAACAAGGTTTTTGTGAGTTTACACCTTGCTTGTCTACTTGATGGGACTGAGTAGCTTCCTTCAGTTGAGAAAGAATCTGTCTTCCACTGCGCTGAGATGAGGCATTCACTTCAAATATCTAAAGGAAGAATATATGAAAAAGACAAGACAGTTTATGTTTTCTTTTAATTCATTAACATTGTTCCACTGCAGCTATGACTAACCTTAAATCCAAGCTCCTGAGCACAAGCATATACTGCGGCAGTTTTCCCCACTCCTGTTGGCCCTGTTATGAGAACAGTATTGCAAAGACGATTCTCTTCTTCATCTGAACTGTCTTTAAAGTCAATTCTATCCAACAGATCTGAAAAATTATTCAAATGCATATAAAATGATAATTGCTTAGGCAGTAATTCTATCTCACCAAACCCAATGATCAAATCCCACAAACTTCTTGCCAATAAATGCTGAAAATTTCATGTGCAAAAACCAGAACACCAATTTTAAAATATGAATAAAAAATTTTATAAAAGTTTTAAGCTAATCTAATTCTAAAAATTTTCAGTGAAATGGGAAACAATGACTCAAAATACCTTCTTGTTTCTCATCTCTTTTTCCCTTCAAATTTTGTCTTTCTTCTAATTCAGCTCTTCTTTTCCAGTCTTTCAACCAACTGTAATGAGAAAAAATGTGTTAATAAAGAAAATTCATAGAATATAGACAGACTATATGTGAAATGGTATTCATTGCAACACTGTTTATATTAGCCTCCAAAAGGAAAAACCTGCAATTACATCAGTAGGGGAAAAGATACATGATGATACACAGATACAAGAAACCAATACAGCAACTAAAAAGAATTTAAATAGATTGTGTGATAACATGAAAGATGTCTAATATACAATGCTCAGTATAAGAAAGATTAAGTTCTAGTCTGGAGCTAGACTATCTGTGTTTAAATTCTAGCTCCATCACTTTCTAGTTGTGTGACCTTAAACAAATGCTCAACTTCTCTAGGCCTCATTCCTCATCTATGAGACAATGACAACTGCATTTACACTCTCACACTATTGTTCTAAGCATTAAAGAGCTAAGAACAATGCAAGTACTTGAAAGAAGAAACTAATATATGCATAAAATTTTTTCTGGAAGGTTTTAAAAGAAACTTTTAATACTGGTTTACCTTTAGGGAGAATAGAGGGATATTTACTTAATAGTCTTCTCTGTGTGTGTGTTTTTTAAAGATTTTTACCATGTAATGTATTACTTTATAATTACAACTTATAGATTTTAGAATAAATAAAATTTCAAAAAACTAGATTCATTAACTAATTCTCAATTTTACGAACCTATGTAACTTTTTTATAGCTAGCTCATTGCCTATGAGTTCACTGGAGTTCTGAGGTTGATACTTTTCTGTCCAAAGCATGTCTTCAGTTCCAGAATCTAAAACAAAAAATATACATTAAAGTATTTGTTCCTTGACATAAACATATACTTAGACATTTATGTTTCATGTAACAATAACTATTTGCACAAATATTTATATTTATAAAATGCCAAAAAGGCAATTTCAAAACTTAATATTACATTAAAAATTTTTTACATCAAATCCCTCCTTAAAAAAACACCATAAAGTCTCACAACAGTAGCATTTAAAAGCATACATTAAAATTTTTAATAACTCCAGAAACATGAAAAATAATTTTTACCATAAAAATTTTCTAAAGAACATAGATAGCATAATTTGAGGCTCAGTGGAGCCTTTTCTGACCACTGAAGAGAAACATTAAAATTTCCAGCTAAGTCATTGGGTTAAATGGAGAGATATGTTACACACCCTGTTGAGAATACCGAATGTTATAAAGATGCCAGTTCACTCCAAATTAATCTATAAACTAATGCAAAACCAAACCCCAATGGGATTTATGAGGGTAGGGGAATCTATAGTTCATAATAGAGTAGATGCATGAAAATTACTTTTAAAAATGATAGGAGACTTGCTATACAAATATCAAAATATACTCTAAAGCATCATAAATAGATGAATTAATCAATTCCATAGGATACTATGGAAAAGCTAGATACATTGAATGGGAACACATAAGAAATATGAGAAATAGGTGTAAAATAATATGTATAGTATGATCCCTGGTTTTTATAAAAGCATATGTATTTACAGAAGCATAGAAAAATCAAAGACCAAACAGCAACCTGTTAATATGATTATCTATAGGACTCTAATCAGTGAGGCTTCCACTTCTTATTTATACATATATGTTGTTTGAATTTGCAATGAGCACATATTAACAGAGAGGAAGTAACAGGTTAAAAAAAAAAAGAGAGATCTAGGAACAGAGGAAGAAACACTAATTTACCAGGAACAGAAGACATTTCTGATGTAGACGCTTTGTCATCATCTATGATCAGAACATCAGAATCTTCTGCTTCTGTTTCCACTTTACATGTTGTACTCAAAGCAGTTTGTTTCTTCCTGCATGTTTTAGAATACAGACTTTTGGAAGAATCCAGTTTTATCCCAGTATAGTTGTGTGGTTTTTCGAGTTCTTTTGGTTTTCCATTTCCATTTTCTGAATAATCACCTGGTTTCCTTCTTTTTGACTTACGATTTTCCGTTTCCATTCGTTTCCTTTTGGTTTCTTTTAGATTGACGCCAGGCTCTAGTTGTGGATTTTCTATTTGGGGAATAACAGAAATGCATATGCTTACTAATCAAAAACATTTTAATACCCAATAATCTTAGTATTACTTCAAAATATTCAATTGTGTTACTACAAAATGAAAGGCAAGAATCAAATGCGGCACAATGACAGCAAGCTGAAGGCCTTGTTACTTGGACTGCCTGTGTACAATCTGTGTAAGTTCAAATTATCTCATCTAAAGCTTCCCTTAAGTGAATTATTAATAGCTGTCTTGGGCTTGGCATTTCTGGAAGCTGGCAGGGGCTAACGCTGCATTGCCCAAGATGCTTTACTTCAGCTGAACAAATTCTCCCTGTCAACCATAAGCAATGTTCTCTTCATGATGGCTACTTCCAAGGGTCAATGGATAACTCTTAGTACTTCCTTTTTTTAAAAATGTTTTTATTGATTCGAAAGACAGCAGAAGAGGGAGAGAGAGACAGGAACATCGACAATGAGAGAGAAACATTGACAATGAGAGGGAAACATTGATCAACCAGCTGCCTCCTGCACAACCCCCGTGGGCGCTGGAGCCTGCAACATAGGCATGTGTCCTGGACAGGGACTCGAACCTTCAACCTCTGGGTGCATGGACGATGCCCAACGAAGTGAGCCACACCAGCCAGGGCCTCTTAGTGCTTTCAAAAGTGAAATGTTAACATAAATGATAATGATTATCACTAACCTTGCTTATGATGACATTCAGAGAGTACTTGGTGCTCAGTTTGCTTTTTTAGAAGCAAAGGAAAATATTTCCTCAAAGAAAACTCAGGATTTGACCACCTAATTTCCTCCAGCAAAAGATTTCTTACTTCTTCAGTAAAATCTTTCCTTCTCCCCATAAACTGAAATAAAGAATGAAATACTCAATAACTCACCCACATTGTCTATTACCATTAAGCACGATACCACCAATTACTTTGTCAATAATAAGTTGATATTAGCTTTAGTCACTAAATGTAATCTTGATGGAAATGTTACTAAATACAATCTTGATAGCAAAAAGCCGCATTCCCATAGCTTTTGAAGGACTTAGTTCATGTTTCTATTGTTCTCTGTTTCAACTAATTGTACTTCACATATTTACTAGGTTATAATGCTGACTTAGAAAGTATCTAAACATACTATACAATGTAATCTTCTTTTGTAACTGGCTAGCACTAATTCTTAAAATGTTTTTATATCTCTATTTAAAAGAGATATATACTTCAGCTGAAATTTATTCTTTAAATTGAACTCTAGGAAAAAATGAACTTTAGGCTACAATAGTAGATATCCAAAATTCTTTTCCTCTAAAAGATGTGAAGGAAACACTCTACAATGGATGCGCTCTCTAATACTTACCACAACAGCAGAATTATTACTTTTCAAATTTGAATTTAATGTTGAAAATTCACCAAGAGCGATAACACATTTTGAGAGATCTACTTTAGTATTCAATTGTTTAAGTTTAGTTAAAAGAGGACAAGTGGGTGGTTTCAAATGCCACAAGTGGCACCCTAAAGAAAAACAGAAAAATTGTTTTAATTACCTTCATTCACATACTATCCATTTATCAAATGCCAAGTACATAAACATGAAAAGACTTAACCACATAGTTAACACAAAAGTATCAAAACTCAGATGAGTACATAGGGAACAAAATCTTCACTTCCAACAAAGACAATTAATAAAAATTACCTAGTTTTCCCTCCCAATTGTTAAAAATAAGCAAATTTTCCTCTCTTTTTAAATCAACCTTGCTACTCACCATAAAAATTTCAGGGTCAGTTAACATCCTGGTGTAAAGTTTAAACTCTCAAATCAGACCAGGATTCAAATCCAGACTCTGCCTCTTACTAGCTAGGTGAGTGTGGCCAAGATCCTAAACCTTAGTTTCTTCATGTGTAAAGTGGGGGTGACAATTATAATACTCAACCTTCTAGGGTTGTTAAGGGGATTAAACTAGATATGCATACCAAGTGCTCAGCACAATGCCGGGCAATAGTTAAGTGTTCACTAACTCTTAAGGTTCTAAGAGAGAGAGTGCTCTCTATGCCTGCCTCATTTGCTCATCTACCACTAGATAGGCTAAGTTTTACAGCAGCACACTTCTGAGAATGGGTTTGTCAAAATCAGGGGGGAAAAGCATAATTAATTTCTACAGTTGTGCATACTATTAGAAAATACTGTATAAGTCCTGGTTGGGTGCCTAGTTGGTTAGAGCGTTGTGCCGATACACCAAGGTTGCAGATTCAATCACTGGTCAGGGCACATACAAGAATCAACCACTGAATGCATGAGTAAGTGAAACAACAAATCAATGTTTCTCTCTCTCTCTTCCTTTCCCTCATCTCTCTCTAAAATCAATAAATAAAAACTTTTTAAAAATAAGAAAATACTATAGCGCTAGCTGGGTTTTCTCAGTGGTTAGAGCATCAGCCTGCACACTGAAGGGTCCCAGGTTCATTCCAGACAAGGGCACGTGCCTCGGTTGCAGGCTTCATCCCTGGCCCCAGCTGGGCACATACATGTAGGAGGCAACCAATTGAAGTGTCTCTCTCACATCGATGTTTCTCTCTCTCTCTCCCTTCCACTCTCTCTGAAAAGCAATGGAAAAAATATCCTCAGATGAGAATTAAAACAAAACAAAACTATATAAAGCTGAACTAGTAAAAAATAACAAGAAAGGGTTCATCAACTGAGTTTGGAAAAAAGAAAAGTAGGACATTATTACAAAGACGGGCTGGGAAGTTCTCCATACAAATGAGAGGCTGAACGAAAATCAAAAAGTATCAATGTCAGAATCATAAAAGGGAAAAGAAGAGAACGGAACGTAGTGCACACTTCATGATAGACGAGTGCACTAAACCAAACCACAGCCAGCTGAGGAGAATATAATTGTTTTTGTGCTGACAAAAAAAACTCTAGGTAGAAACAATGACAACATAATGATATAAGGCTTGGTATATTATCAGCAATTAAAAACCATGTAAGTAAAGTAAGACTGTAGTTGCTACAGCATTAGAATCCAAACAGAATTAGGTTATGGTCAAGCTAATACCACATTATAAGAAAGGGGCTTGTGCAAACAGCTTGCTCTTGTGCACGGTGCATATGAAAATAGGGTGAACTAGGGCAATGAAGCACTGCTACATGTCACCTATTCCAGAGAATATTCCCCAATACAGGTATGGTAGTAAAGAGCACAAGCTGTGCTGGAAAGGAGGCAAACAGATTTCCCTGAACATTAAGCATCAGCATGGACAAGGACAGGGCTAGAACTCCTATAAGAAATTCTTAGATGACCTGTTCACACACAGGTTATAATTTCAGAAGGGAATGGCCTTCCTTTCAGAACAGAGAGCCTCTCTAGAGAACAACATGCACTTAAGGTGCCGCACACCTGTGCCTGCTGTCCCCTGGCCTAAGGGGTAAAGGCTGAGGATGCCTTTGGCTTTCTTGCCCCCAGTTGCCATCCTCGGTAAAGTGAGTCCAAGGCTCAGGAAGAGAATTTAAATTCCCACTAAAATCACTTTAACAATTACAATTAAACCTTAGCCTCATCTTAAACCAACTTACACAGTTTCACATTACTTCTAACCTGTTCAAAGTAAACATTCAATAATATAATCAGCAAGCTTACCATCATCTTTTTGTTGTACATGAACAACTCTCTGGAAACTGGTACTCACTGCATTGTACACATCTAATGCAGCAGATTTCTTTGCAATTTGTCGTTTCAACAAATCTGGCAGACCGCTCATTAGAAAGTCACGCTTTGCTTTAAGTTGCATATCACAATCCTGAGATCTTTCAGATGTGTCTTGACTTTTAAGAAAATGATGTAAAAAGGAAAACTAAGGTTATAAAAACTTTTAAAAAAATAATAAACTACCTATAAAATAAATACCTTTTAATTTAAAAAGATTTAATCAGCTAAGAAGTTAGCTGGTCAAACTCTTTTTTGTTTATCATAAAAACAAAAGTTTACCAGTATTAAGAAGTTAAATAAGTATATATATTTTAAAAAAAGACATCCACCAAAATGTTAACAGGGGCTATTTTGGGGGTTTTCCCTTTGCTTTTTCTGTTTTCCTTTTTAAAAAAAATGCATAAATACCACCCTCTACAAAGAGGAACCAGGGCTCCTTGGAGAAAATGACAAGTACTTAGCTTGGGGAGGGCAAATAAAATATGAGCCTGGAACATCTTCCTGTTCCAGGAAGTAAGAAACACGCAATAAATGATGGAGACATGTCAACTGAACATAGAAACCATGCTGAAGAGCTTACAATGGCCAAATCAGAAACAATTTGAGCATCAAAATAAATAATATTAATGGATTAAAGCCCAATGAATAAAACAGAAATCCATGAGTAAAATAATAAATAGATACATAAAAGGAGATGGAAAAGCTCTTACAGCAGCCAACTAACATAGAGAAAGAATGACTGCAACAGATTATTACCACCATTTAACAACAATTACAGTGTGATTAATTCAGGTAGAAGTCATCAATGTTAAGCCTAAAAACTGGAGGTTTGATGAGGAACAAGATATTGGCTTTATCTTAGAATATTTTCCTCACAAAATATTAATCAATTTCATAGGGAAAAGAGTGATTTTAAGGTAGAAAAATTTGGTAGGTATCAACATGTCCAACTGATCAAGGTTAACACCACCATTGGTGAGATGTGTCAGTGTCATAGATGCCTCCTTATGTGATACACTGAGAGCAGAGCAAAGCACTGTTTCTGTGGTAATCCTCACAAGAGCGTACGACCTGAGTCTTGTCATGAGGAAATCTCAGTCAGACCCAGGTTGAGGATCATCTTACAGCACATAAGGTCTGCACTTGTCAATAAAAACAATCAAGGCCTGGCGGGTGGCTCAGTTGGTTGGAGTGTCATCCTGTACAAAAAGATTGTAGGTTCGATTCCGGTCTGGGACTATAAGGGAGGCAACCGACTGATGTTTCTCTCTCTCTAAAAATCAATAAAAACAAATCCTCGGGTGAGGATTAAAAAATATCTGTGTGTATATGAAACAAAAATAAACACAAAAGAATATACATCATTGAATATATATAATTAAAGTTTATGTAGTTTTAAAACAGACAAAACTAATCTATAGCAGTAGAAACCAGAAGAGTGGTGACCTTCTGTTGTGGCAGTGGTGGGGTAACAGAAAGAGTAAATAACTTTCCTGGAGTAAAACAAAGATGTTGTATCTCCATATAATATATTTATCAAAACTGTATGCTTAAGATTTGTACATTTAACAATAGTAATTGCACATCAGTAAAATTGAAACAAGAAGAAAAAAAAACCTGAACACATGATGACCCTAAATTTGGTCTTCTTCCATGTGCCATCCACTTACATAGACCAGAACTTAAGTGTTACCCTTACACTTTCCTCTCTCCTAACCCAACTCTAATTAATCAAGGTTTTTAAATTTAGCTCCTAAATCTTTTCATACATCATTTCCAACACCGGAGTCCATACTGCCATCATCTCACACCTGGAATCCTGCATCCACTCTAAGCCCTCCTCTATTCCACTCTTTATACAATAGCCAAATTAATCCAGTAGTCAGATTAAACTTTCAAAACCAAATGTCCATACTCATTTTTAAACCCTTTTGACTGGACTGGCATCCACCTTTCTAGTTTAATCTCACATTCCTCTCACCCCTGCTTTCTATGCTCAAGTCACATTGGCATTCTTTCAATCTTCCATATTTACCATGTTCCATCCAGCTCTAGGGACTGTGCACAGACTTTTCCCTCTGGCTGGACCACTGTTCCTCCCCCTGATGAACTCCTGCTTATCCTTCAGTTTAGGTGTCATTTCCTCAGCAGAGTCTTTCTTGACAAGATCAAATTTATTTAATATAAACTCAATGGAACTTTGTACCTCTCCTTAGCACAATTGCAATATTTCATTTCTTGGCCCAATTAATGATTAATCATGGTTTGTCATTCATCTAGAACAGGAGTGGGGACCATGTGGTTTTTTTGCCAAGGGCTATCTGGATATTTATAACATCATTCAAGGGCCATACAAAATTATCAACTTAAAAATTAGCTTGCCATATTTGGTCAAATATTTAATTAACTCAACCCTAATGTGATGGCTGTAACTGCTTCTTTTGGTGAAGCCTTGGCAGGGCCAGACGAAATGATTTCATAGGCTGTATATGGCCTGTGGGCCCGAAGTTCCCCACCCCTGATCTAGAGTATAAGCCTCATAAGGACAAGGAATGTGTCTTATTTTGTTCCCCATAATAGTCCTAGTATCAGAGACAGTGCCTGGGTACATAGTAGGTATTTAAAGATTTATTAATTAAGTTCATAATCGGCTTTTTAATTTTTTGGTTTGCCTGTTTATTTTTCTACTATTTTGTCTAGAGATGGCCACAAAATGTTTGCAAAAAACCAAGACCTTCAAATCCAGTTGTACCATTGTCATATTGTCATCTTTTAAAATGAACTTATTAAAGCTTCAAATGGTAATTTCCATGCTTCCTCATCAAAGTAAATGAATAAATACAAAACACATTCCATAAAACATTTTGGCATTTACAAATGTGTACTGGACTGACCTGCTTTCATCAAAACCAAGGGTAGGATCAGCTGTTTTATGAGCCTTTCTGGTAAGAAATAAAGGAGCGACTTTCATTTTTCCTTAGAAAAATAAATACTCAGGTTAGTATTTGTTCATCATCTCCACTTCCCTCCAGCCACTTTCAAAATTATATCTCTATCTTTTTGAACTTTTAAAAAACTAACTCCTTAAAAATCTTTCAATTAAAAAGAATTCTATATAATGATCTGGTCCCTCAACCTGGCAATATTATCAGAATCCCTTGGAGAACAAAATTTTTTTAAACTACAGACTCCCACAGCCCACCTCTGAAAATTCATAGTTAATATATCTAGAAAAGGAAATAAAGATTTAATTTTAAAAAATTTTACCCAGATGGTTCTGATGATTAGTCAGTTTTGGGAACCACTAACTTAACTGAGGATAAATAAATACACAGAAATGTGGTAACTTAAAATATGCTCAGTTACCCTTTGCAAAACTCTTCATTACATTATAACTTTACTTATTAAAATAGAAATAATTTTAATACAATTAAAAGTTTACATTTTATAAGGCAAGAGATTAAAATGAGAGCATTCAGAACAATATAATCCCCCAAAACATTCCAACCTTCATCATAAATGTTATCAAATGTGGTTACCAGGCTCATTTTTAGGAGTCTTGTTAGGTTTTTTTCCCAGCACATCATTTAGACACTGAAGTTTCTTCTGATTTGTCTCAGGATGCTTTAAAGAAGCAGGACTTGAACTTATTATTATTACAGAGTCCTAAGACAAAATAAGAAAATTTTTTTAAAAATATGCCATACAATTAATGTCATTAAAATTTCAAAAGGATTACAGAGCTAGAAGCCATAGGCAAGATAATTACATAGTAACTCCATACATTTCCCCATCATGAGACTAAAAACTGAAAAAAAAGTAAAATTTGCACCATTTGAGAAGTGAATAATTTAGTGTCATTAGAGCCAAAAGTTTGTAAATGAGAAAGGGTAGTGTTTTGTTTTGAAATATGTTTTTATTGAATTCAGAGAGAGGAAGGGAGAGAGAGAAACATTAATGATGAGAGTTATTGATCAGCCGCCTATACTGCATGTCTCCTACTGGGGGTCGAGCCTGCAACCTGGGCATGTGCCCTGACTGGGAACTGAACCATGATTTCCTGGTTCATGGATCGACACTCAACCACTGAGCCATGCTGGCCGGGTGAAAGGGTGGTGTTATGAAGAAAGGGAAGCGCTAGTTCAGCCTACAAACGATATATATATTTTTTTTCCTTAAAAATATATCTTTATTGATTTCAGAGAGAGGGAGGGAGAGGGAGAGAGAGAGAGAGAAACATCAATGACATCAATGATGAGAGAGTCATTGATCGGCTGCCTCCTACACGCCCCTGACTGGAGATTGAGCCCGCAACTCAGGCATGTGCCCCGACCAGGAATCGAATTGCAATCTCCTGGATCCTAGGTTGATGCGTAACCACTGAGCCATGCCCAGCCAGGCTACAAAGGATCTTGAATAATTCGATAAGGACTCAGACTACATTCTGTAGGCAAAAGAAAGCCAAGGACTTTTAAAGCAGAATGAAAACGACATTCTTCCTACCACCTCAAGGCTACCTCACAATTCTACCTTTTAACTTTATAATGGTTTCCTTCTCCCACTCCAAACAACAAAATAGGACAGATTTTATTTTAAATTGATTTTAGAAAAAGGAAGGGAGGGGGAGAGAGGCAGGGGAAGAGAGAGAGAGAGAGAGACAAACATTGATGTAAGAGAGAAACATGGATAGGGTGCCTCCCGTACGTACACACCCTGACCATGAAAGATCATACCCATGATCTTCCAGTATCCAGGACAGACACTCCAACCAACTGAGCCACACTGGTCAGGGCTAGGACATAATTTATATCAATAAATATTTATAATACTTACTTCTGTGTCTGACATTTTCTTCCTTTCAGGAAGAATCTGATGTCTAGATGAACGCCTTAAGGGTGTCACTATTTCTTCAGCAGCTTTTGACCTACTAATGTGTAAAGCTTTTGCTTTTTCAATCAATTGTTTTGCTTTTGATACATTTTTTGAAGTATTGCTTGCCTAAACAAAAATTTGAAACATTAATTTAGATCACTGGCAAACATATTATATTTAATAATAGAAAAATTAGAAAAGGCAAAACTGTGGAGACAGTGATAAGATCAGCGGTTGCCAGGGGTTAGGTGGGGGAGGAAGGGATGAACAGGCAAAGCATAAAAGAGTTTAAAGGCAGTGGAACCACTCTGTATAATACTGTAATGGTGGACACATGTCGTTAGACATTGGTCCAAACCCTCAGAATATACCAAAACGCACCAAGAGGGAATGAAACCTAGTGTAAACTATGAACTCTAAGTAATAATATGCCAACACAGGTTCTTCAATCGGAACAAATGTACTACTCTGCTCCTTCCCCCCTTCTTCCCCCACAGGCATGCATCTCCTAAACTCTAAGGGTCCCCAGGAGACCTGCAACCAGGGGAGCAATGGGCAATGGCAGCTCATTCTAAACTAATCCCCCCAAATCTGTCCCCAAGGCCCCCTTTTCTGACTTTCTAGAGGGCCAAAGCAGCCCCACCTAGACTCTCCTGTTGTGTCCTAAGCCCTTTCTTATTTCATTTTCCTCAGCTTTAATAATCAAAATCAAAATAAAACAACAGCAAGAACAAAATGTATCACTCTGGCATTGATAATGGGAGAGGCTGTGCATGTGTGGGTGCAGGGGGTATATGAGAAATCTCTGTGCCTTTAGCTCAATTTTGTTGTGAACCTAAAACTGCTCTTGAAAGAAAATGTCTATTAAAATATATATATATATAATAGAAAAAAATACAATAATAAACTCCATTAAATACAAGACAAAGAAATGGTTATTCAAATATTACTAAGGCAATTAAATTAAAATGTGTCTAGTTATACTTGTTTTGCCATGATTTCTTACTTGAAATTTATACAGATAGTTACATTTGTGAAAAACACCCAGAAAGATTTCTGTAGTATAGTTTAGAATTGTTGGTTATTTCCCCACCATCTTCATGGCATCCGTTCTTTGATTTTAGACAGCTTTAGGCTGAATCCTTTAGAGAAACTGAAAAGTTATTAGGAATGAAGAAGAGCACTAGATAAGAATAAAGCCTGGTCTTCAGATCTGGTTCTGCCATTGATGTGCTAAGTGATCTTGTACATTTTATATGCTTCTCCTGTTTGTTTTCTAAATAAATGTTTGCTGTCTTTAAAATCTTTAAAAAATTTTTTTAAACATTAAAAAGAATAGAAATGAATATTTAAAATATATTTAAGAAGGTTAAAAATGTTAAGGATTTGCTTCTATGGTAATACAGTGATAGGTTTTTATTGTTCTGCTAGCAAAATTTTTGGCAGGCTGACGAACCTATGGTGAGTTAGTATTCAAAACAATCCACCTAAATTTAAATTAACAACTCAATCATTGAAACAAACTGTTATACAAAAAGAGATGTTTTAGTGAATGTGAGAAAAAAAAATATCTGTTGGCAAGTAGTCCTGCTATTTCTTGAAACCTGTGTTTTTTTCTAATAGTTATTTTTCTGATGTAAGTTTTTTAAAGTTCATATTTATAGAAAAACAAAAAACAGAAATAAAGAAAATTAAAATCAACCATAATTCTATCATATCAAAAACAATCATTTCTGACACACTATTTCCTGACCTAACTGCCTATCCTCTCAGCTGTTACTTGGTTACTCCTGACTACATCTGGAATCTGTCCTCTGACTTTCCTGTTCGTCAGCCCCTGCTCCCCACCCAGCTTAGATTCCACTGCACATCACTTTAACCACGCTTAAAAATGTTTCACCTCCTTTGGCTCTGTTGTCTTCTGCCATAGCTACCTGGGAGAAACAACCACTCTGAATCAATCTAATTATTCTTGTCCCTCTTGCCTAAACTTAGGCAAACAATCTTACCTGTGCATTCACTACTCAACACTTACCAAGACTGCTAAAAATCAAGGGGCACTTCAATTCACATCTCACTAAACTTCTCTGCCACTTCTGACAGTATTGACCACTCCCCTTCATGAAATGCTTGCATGACATCAAATTCTCCAAGTTGTTCTACCAGTTCAGGCTCTCTTCCCATGTTCTCTTCTGCTCAATCCTTAAAGACTATGGATTATCAGGGTTATCTTTGGATCGCTCCTCTTTTCACCAAATACACTTTTCCTACATCAACTCATCCATTTTCAGAGTTTCCACTACCATCAGTATGCTAATAACTCCTTCAGCTTTCCCTCTGGCTCAAATCTCTGCAACTGCTAATTATAAATGGTTCTACTTGGACATCCCACAGGTTCCTAGAATCCATTTTTTCCAAAACCAAATTCCTCACCTTTCTCCCACACCTAGCTTTCTTCCTCTCTCAGAGGAATGGAACAGCATCCACTCAAAAGCCCAAGCCAGTACCTTGCATACCATGCTTCACTTCTCCCTTTCTTTCACGGAAATTCAGTCCATCAAGTCTCCTAAATTCTTCCCCCTGAATAACCACCGTCCATTTTTCACTATTGTCATTCAAAACACAATTATTATATCTCATGTGGATTTCTCCAAAAGCCTCTTAACTGGTCCCCCAGCCCCAAGTCTTGCTCATTGATTATTCTCCACACTGCAGTCAGAGTAATTTTTCTAAAACTCAAATCTAATCATGTTTGTCCCCTATTTCAAATGGCTCCCTACTTCTCTCAGAATGATGCTGAAATTCCTTAATAGTCCAGACCCTACTTCTCATTCCCTAAAATATGTTCTCTCTTGCCTACAGGGCCTTTACATATCCTATTCCCTATGTTTAGAGGACAATTTCTACCCTTTAGGTACCTGGGAAGTCAGGCATCCCATCTATGTGCTTTCAGAGAACTCAGCACTTACTTTATTATAAATCTTATCATATACTCAACTGCCTATTTGCCTGAATTCATTATAAGACGTTAAGCTCCATGAGAATCCAGTCCATGTGCAGCTTGTTTGGAGCTGTCCTCCCAATGTCTAGCATATAGCATTGCATTAAATAAATATTTATGGCATGAGAAAAATGAAGCCAGAGCCATTCTGTAAATATCTGTTGGAGAGCTGTTATGAATATGGAGCGCTCAGGAAAACCAGTCTATTCTTATTCTCATAAAACATGAAAAATGTCTCCCAGAAAATGACTGAGATTTTCTCCTAGAGCTAGTAAACAAGCCTGGCTAAGGCCTCAAAAAGCAAGGCTGTGTAGTAAGTTCACTGACAGATTAATAGTATGAGATAAAATAACTGATCTAAGTAAATTCAGATAAGACCCCAATTGGATACAATAAATTTTGAGATTTGTCTTGCTGGAAACTTTATTACTGATTCACAATTCTAAGCAGTACATAGCACGAACAAGGCATGGTATTTCTAAAATAAAAGTTCAGTAAACTTGCAGTTAATTGGGTTACAGCTAAACATCTTACATGCACAGGATAATCCCCCACAACAGAGAATTATCCAGTCCAAAATGTCAATAGTACCAGGGTTGAGAGATCCTGCTTTTTAGCATCTAATCTACAGAAATAAACCAAACATTCAATCATGACCTAAAAGTAGCCTTAGGGAAAATAATTGGAATGTAACTCTCAGTAACAAAACTTAGAAAAAGTAAATTAGAGTTGGTCCTTATCAATTGCTTTCATCTCACAATAAGCTATCTTGATGTCTTAATAAACTAACCAGAGGAATAGAAAAATAGTGAAAAATAATATAGGGTTGTAGTTAACATATCCAATCTATGAAATATGTGCATCTTCTTGTAGCATATTACTTCCAATAGTAGTAGCTGTTATTGTTGCTTATAAGAAAATAGAATATCACTTACACGACTCCCTGATATTTCAATTACCTTTCTAGTTCGAGAGGTAAAATCTCCACCAGTTGCTTTAGATTTCTTGGATCTTCTCTTAGATTTCTTCTTAGATTTTTTGGGAGTACTAATTCTGGTGAATTTCATTCTGGGAAAAAAATCAGAAACATTTTCATGATTATAATATGTGAAAATTTCAATTAAATATAGAAAAGAACCAACTAGGGCTCCAATTTCTGGACAGTTCTAAAACAGAAAAAAACAAAAAACACCCCATTAGTTTCAAAATTACTAATTCAAAAGTAAGCCAAACTCAATGTTAAATTTGTAATATAAATTGTTTACTTTAGAAATCATAAGCTTTACAGAAAATTAGCCCCTAACATCACTCTTACATTAGCCAGAACCAGTATGCAAGTATAGACCTCATAGTGCATGGCCCAGTTTACCCAGGAAATAAAAGTCTATGATTTATTTTTAATCTTGTTTGTTATATGCACAGAATTCATATTTGAAGAATATTTCATCCAGCAACTGTTATAAGAGTTTAGACCTCATCTAAAGTATATCTAGAATTCTTCTGCAATCATGCCTGACTTTATTAAATGTGGAAAGTAGCAGCATTTTTGACACCCTCTCTTTTCCTTTTAAAATCAGCTGTGTTCTAGGGAAAAATAGTACTCTCTAATGCTTATAGTATTTTCCTTCCCAGCTAACAGTACATGCAGAATACTTAAAACTTGAGAACAAAAACAAAACTTTAGCTTACCTAATAGGACTCTCTGAATCAGAGGATACTGTTATTAATTCCGCTGCATATAGGCTATGCTTTTCTGCTAAGTTGGCTGCTTTTGGAGTGGAAGCCTTTACTGGACTATCTTGTGCATCTCCAGAGTCTGTACCTCCGATTGTTGTAGTCGGCGTCCTGCTACCTCGTGTAGATCTCCTGGTTGATCTGGGTGTCAGAACATTTACCAAGCGGTCTTCAGTTTCAGCTTTAGCATGTACCACCTTACCCTTACCTGGTGGGCTAGTTTTTCTTGAAGACTTACTGGTATACTGAGAAAAAGCCTTTAGAGGGTCATCTGCTCTATCTTCACAAACAAGACTTGCACTGTTAAAGAATAGGCTGTCTTTGAAAACTGCTCTTTTCTTTTGTCTTAAACTCATTCTAAGCCTATTTTTATTCTGTCTACCTTTAAAGGAAAAAGCTGATTCTTTCTTTTGAGGATCTCCCTCTCTATTTTCACCTGGAGTAGCACCAGTATCTAACATTTTCCTATACTTTTTCTTCAGCTTTTTACATTTCTCCTTAGGAAAACTTCCTTTATTAGTGTGTGACTGTGAATTGTCATCATTTGAAACCATTTGGATATTAGGATTTTCCATGATTTTTTTAGAATTACTGTCTCTTCCTTCCTCATTTAAAGATTTTTCATTGAGCTCTTTCTGCTTATCAGACTTTTTGACTCCATTTTTAAGTGCATCTGATGCTGGCTGCCTAAACGCTTTCATAAATTGTTGTCTTTCTTCTAGAGTGCATTTTGGTTTCACAGCTTCAGAACTTGCAGCTTCCAATACTGCCAATTCTAGTTCTTCCTCCCGTATAACAACGTTAGATTTTCTTTTCTGAATTGTCTGTTCATTCTCAGGATCAGACAGACTATTTTCCATTTCCAGCTGCTTTTGTTTCAAGAAAATTGAGGGTATTTTCCCTGTCTTTTTGGGGGGAATAGGGTGAACCTGCGCAAGAACAGTAACTGTCTTAAAGAGTACTTGCTGGGAAATTTCACAGGTTTCTGTATCACTTGTACAACCACTTGTGACACTATCTTCAACAGTTTTAGAAGGAATACAAATTGACATTGTAGAGTCTGGTGTCTGTTCCAGTTTATTTTCCTTGTGACTTTTTAAAAATTCCTCATACGAGACAGTTATTATATTATCATTTAACTGGGCTTGTTGAGTTATATTATTTGCAGTACTCTTGATTTCATTAATTAAGGAAGGAATTATCTGTTTACTATCTTTACCATCATTTTTAAGGAGATTTAGTTCCTCTGCCAAGGGTAAACTTTCAGATAGATCTATTACCTCTTGGCGCTTCCTTTTTCTTGATTTTTTACACTCAGTTTCTGTGGTCCCTTGTTTAGGATTTACTTTCTTAGAACTTTTTTTGGAGGTCACAGTGCTTGACTGGTTTTTGATATCTTGAATACTTTCTGCAAGTATTTCTACATGTTTCTTGTTGAGTGAAACAGAAGTACTACTCTCTACAAAATCATTATTTAAACTACAGTCTTCTTTGCTGTCATCACTATTAATTTCAACCGGAGATTCATTTTCAGGTTTAATATTACTTAGTTGATGAGATAAATTAACTCTCTTCCTTCTCTTCTTAAACTCTATATTTGAGGACATTTCCAAAGGTATTTTACAGCCTATGCCAATGTCAGCAGGCAATGGTGCGGATGACTTTATCCTACACTCTTTTGCTGACTGAGTCTTCTCATTTGTGGGTGAAGTCTTTCTAAAATAATCCAGAATATTACTGGATTTTGGTGGAGAGAAAACCCTGTCTCCAGTCTTCCCTATTGGCGATAAATACTTTGTAATTGTTTCACAGGAAGATCTGTCATCATCTCTCCTTCGCTTTTTGCATGCCTATAAATGTAAAAGAAGAAAAAAAAGTTTATTTCAAGCAAAATAATACGAAACATACATTTTAAACATGGCTCTAGTATGTTATGTAATTAGATAAAAAAGGAGCTTTAAAGTTAAGTCTAATTCAAATCTCAACATTACATCAACTTATGCCTTTACTATACACATATTATACTTCAATAAAAAGTTTCAAGGCCACTATACTTAGGTACAAATGTGTTCATTTCTGTTGGCCCCTCTTTATTCTATAACCTTTGAATAGTACCACCCACCTCACAGAATTTGTAATGAACAAGCTACATAAAAATACGTGAAGTCTGATGCATGGTAGGAACTCTACAAATATTAATTCTGTTCCGTTTTTATTTTTTCAGTTAAAAATAAACAAAACTTCTATTTCTAAGAAACAGGTACATAGTGAACAAACCTAGGATCGCAAAATTTACTAATCAAGTAAAAATTATGGTGGATACCACAAACAAAACTTTCCAATGTTTTAACTTGCTATTCAAACAGTTACTGCCCAGCCAGCATGGATCAATGGTTGAGCATCGACCAGGAGAATCCGGTTCGATTCCCGGTCAGAGCACATGCCCTGGTTGTGGGCTCGATCCCCAGTAGGAGGCGTGCAGGAGGCAGCTGATCAATGACTTGCTCATCATTGATGTTTCTCTCTCTCTCTCTCTCTCCCTCTCTTTTCCTCTCTCTGAAGTCAATATATTTAAAAAACAAAAAAGAATTTGGTATATGATAACAGTAGCATTCAAGTTAGTGGGCAAAGAAGTAGTTAAAATGGTATTGGGACAAATTTCTCACTATTTGGATAAACATGAGGCAAAATAAATTATACAGATTAAAATTTTACGTTAAAATTAAATGGTAAGTACATTAGGAGGAAATGCTAATGAATTTTTGTTATTATTACCCTGAGATGGTATCAGTGGCACAATACCATACCATACCTCTGGATTCATGCAGATCTAAGTTCAAGTGCTGGCTCTAGCATCTACTAGTGTGGGACCTTAAGCAAATTAATTTGTAACCTCCCATCTGTAGAATGCAGATAATAGTACCTCATCACAGGGTTGATATTAAGTAAAATAATGTGTATAAGGCCCTTACCCTTAAAATACTAAACAGTAAGTATCATTATTATGAAATAGGCTCTCTAAGCCGGGTGCCAAAAGCAGAAACTGTAACAAAAAGACTGATAAAACTGACCACACAAAAATAAAAATTTGTGTAATTCAAGTACCAAGTCCTTCTTCACACCTGAGACAAGCTGAGCAACCACCTAGATTTAACAAACAATTATGAGCATAACAATGATTAGTAACTAGACAAAAGTTACTTGATTCTAAAAAATAAGAAAGAGTACAGCATAGGAAATAGTCAATAATAGTGTTATAACTATGTATGGTGCCAGGTGGGTACTTGAAATATTTTGGGGGGTAAAGTATATGACTGTCTAACCACTATGCTGTACACTTGAAACTAATACAAAATAATATTGAATGTAAAATGTAATTAAAAAGTAAAATGTAAGGCCCTGACCAGGCAGCTCAGTTGGTTAGAGCATCATCCAGTAACGCCAAGTTGCCTGGTTCGATCCCCCATCAGGGCACATACAAGAATCAACCAATGAGCCTTAGTCAGTGTGGCTCTGTGGTTGCGAGTCCACCTAGAAACCAGGAGGTGGTGGTTCGATTCCAGGTCAGGGCACGATTGATGTTTCTCTCTGATCAACATTTCTATCTCTTTAACCCTCTCCCTTCCTCTCTCTCTAAAACTCAATTTAAAAAAAAAGGAATCTTTGTGATTCTCAAAAAAAAAAAAAAAAAAATCAACCAAAGAATGCGTAAGTGGACAAATCAATGCCTTCTCTCTCTACCCCTAAAATCAATAAAAATTAAAAATTAAATTAAAAAATAAAAATAAAACAGAAGAGCCCCAGTTAAATAAGTGACCATACATCTTGGCTCACTTCAAGGATACCAATACGCATACTTCAGTTAGAATGCTAGCTTGAGGTGAAAAGGTGTAAAAATATAACAGCAGCCTAAGGCGCTACTCCACTACCTCAAGGCATTAGACTGGCTTTTTAAGGACAGCTTAGTGTATTTCACTGAAACTTAGTGCGTTTCAGTGACGATACACAAGAGAATAACAGTATGCCGGGCTGGGACTCCTAACTGCAGTACCTTAAGCTCTAGAGCCACGGAAAACTGGTTTTTCTAAGTACCTTGTTTGATTCTTGGAGTGACATTCTAAATGGCGTTCCTGGAACAGGTAGATGGAAGGGCCGGGTGAACTTCAAGATCCCCTTTCAACGCTAAAGTTCTACAATCCCCTATCAGCCCTGGGGTCCTCTCCATGACATTTCACAAGTCCAAAATAACAAGTTCCACCGACATTTCTGCATCTGGGAACTGGTCGAGGTATCTTCAGTCCTAACTGACCTGGCCCCGCAAACATCTCACAACACCGGGGTTTGTCAGGACCTAGCACCTCAGGACTGGAAGAAACGACACACGCCAGCAACTGTTCCACACGATGTCACAACAGCGGGGCCTCCCCAGGTCCCTCTTTCCCCCTCAAGGATCCAAGTGATCGCCTTTCACCCACCCCCCACAGACGGAGGGAGGTACTCAAGCTCACCTCAAGCTCGTAGTCCTTCACCGGAGGGGGAGCAGCTGCCGCCGCCGCCATGGCCAGGACCCCCACCATGCTCCCCGCTTCCCGGAAAGCCGGCTCCTAGGACCCGGTACGGCCCGGCCTGGCATGCCTGGGGGCCATGGAGGCGGCCGGCTCCTGCAGGAACGAGGCGCTGGGCCGCGGGGTCCGTCACGGGCTCCCCGGCGCCCACCCGCCCGGATCGGTCGCAGAGGCCGGGCCCAGCTCAGCCGAGTCGAACGCGGGAAGAGACGGTGAAAAAGCGCGGGCAAGCAGGATCCGAGGTCGCGGCGGGTGCGCGCCGGGCGCCGGGGCGTCGGGCACTTCAGGCGGAGCGGCCGGGGCTGGGACCCCGGCGGGGAGAGCCAGCCGAACGCAGACCCAAGCCGCGGGCTTCCGAGCGACTTCTTGTCAATTGGGTTTTCGCGCCCTCCGCAGCGCAGGGGGCGGAGCTTCGGATTGTTTCTGGAGGAGGCGCGGACGGTGAAGCGAGAGGGCCAAAATACGTCTTTGGCGAACCTGCAGGAGGCGGGATTCTCGTAGCAGAGAATTTAAAATGAGCGGGGATTTCGGAGATTCAAACCTCTCATCACGCCCCGTTTCTCTGATTTGACTAACGTCCGTTAGTGACAGAATTAAAACCCTAGACTTCGGAAGCCCCCCAGGCTGGCCTCTATTTAAAAGTGGAAATTTGAAAAAATACAGAAAACGAAATAACAATGGATTACAATCCCTCCCACACGGAATGAAATGTTATTTTGGCAAGCGTCCTACCTCGAGATACGTCCATTCGGGGTCCGGCGTTGGATTTTTCACCCTTGATTGAACTACGCAGGCATTTCTTCCTGTGGATTTCGTCCTGCGGAGCAGCTAGGAGCCCAAGGTCACCGACTTGGCAGCTTTTGCCTGTTTTCTTGCCCTCACAGGGTACCAGTAGTTGACTGGTTTGTAGTGACGATAATCGTCATACTTCATTTGCATTGTTTTCATGGATTATTTTTAGCTTTACCATTTTTTACGTTAAAGTTGCGGTTACATAAAAAAAGTTTATTTTGTCTGAGTGCATAGTTTTAACTGCATGGTGTGCAAGGGCTGAAACAAGACAGGTAAAAGGACACCTCAAATAATAACAAGAAGCCACCCGTGAGGCCGGGTTATGCAAACTGATATTAACTATTGACGTAATTGTGTTCATCTTGATGGTATTTGCTATTGTCTTGACAACATAAAGGGGACACATTTCTCGGATGACATTAGTGGGAATTGCTTTTTCTTTGAAAATTATTAGCCCTGGATAAGGTTTTTCAGGAAGGGAGATTGCACTAAGCCTCCCTGCCTCTCTGATGTACTGTTGTGGTTTTGTTGGGGTGTTTTGTTTTGTTTTAAATAACTCACCTAGTGTCAGAACACTGCCCAAAGAGAAGAATGAGGAAGAGTGGAGGAGTAGGAGAGGGGAGTCCTCATTTGATGGCACAAGGCTTGAGGCCCAGAGCCAGGGAGGGGCTCCGGAGGTGGTGGTCGGCCAGGGCCCAGGGCTGAGGCAATGGGTGGCAGTCCGTGGGCAGTGAGTGATGCACTTCTTATAGGCCTCCTGGATGGTCTTGAAGGCTCACATAGTGGTGTAATAGGTATGTCTGTATAGGACTGGATGATGGGTCACTGGGCAGACCTCCCAAACAGGGACTTTTGGGGGCCATCCTTGGGGAAACCATTTCTCAAATGTAGCATGATCAGTAAAAGTGAAGGTAGGTGAGCAGCAAGCAGGAGGGATGACAAGTCCAGTCGGGGCACTGGAGTCAATGCAGACGCTGTGGGAGCAGAATCAAGTCCTTCCACATGGACATTCTCTTCTTTAGTGCCTGGCTTCCCCACCAGCTGCCTGTCACTGAATGACAAGTGATTATGGGCCCAGGTCACTTCAGCTTCTTGCGACCCTTTTTGTCAGCTCCGACTCATTCACATCTCCAGTGAAAAGTAAGTTAAGCTCCTCTGTGATCTCTCCCTCCCTGAGCAACTTCTCCTGGGTCAGTGGCCACTCCCAGCAGGGCCCTCTCCCTGCCGGCAGTGACAGGCCCTGCCTCTCCTGTACCCGCAGGAATGTTTGTCTTGTATGTTCAGCTGTAAATTGACACATGCATTTCCAACCATCAGAGCCATCATCCTGTGTTCCAGTGGTAGCAATGCCTTCTCTTCTCAGGCCTTCTGAGAGCTACCAGCTGGGGTGCTGACCTTTCTAGGCCTCCAGCTCTTGAGAGGCTCCTTACAGGCTTTGGTGCTTCCTTGTTGGCTCTCCTGCTTCCCCATCCTTCGTCAATGTCAAAGCCAGAGTCCACCTCATCCTCTGTGTTTGACTGGTCCCCTTGATACTCATCATCTACAGATTCCTCCATGAAACCTCCATTAAGTCGTCTACAATTCATTTTCCTCCTCTGCCTCCAGGAGTCCAGAAAGCCTGGTTCCTGCGGTCTGGGGAAGGGAGCAAACTCATATCTTCTACCAAATCTGCACCACCACCAGCAGCCCTTCACCCATCATGGTTCCTCTATTTTTTTATTTAACATTTAAAACAGTATTAATTAATGCCGTTATGGTGGCTAAGGATTTAACTCTCTCATAATACCACCCTCTACACTTCCTCTCCTCCCACCTTCCCAATAATAGCTATATAATAAAGATTTGTACGCCTGTACGCAAATGTTTATAGAAGTTTATTTGTAACAGTGAAAAACTGGGAGCAACCCATCAACAGGTAAATGAATAAAAACATTGTGATACATCCATACCATCGGTTACTACTCAGCAGTAAAAAGAAAATAACTATTAATACATCAAACAACATGGATGAATCTCCAAATCCTTATGCTGAGTAAAAGAAGCTAGATGAAAAAATGGTACCTAGGCCCTGGCGGGGTAGATCAGTTGATTAATTGGTTCGAGTGTTGTCCCCAGAAGCCAAGGTTGTGGTTCGATTCTGGTCAGGGCACATGAAAGAATCAACCAGTGAAATGATGTTTTGATGTTTTTCTCTCTCCAATCAATCAGTGAATAAATAAAATTTAAAAAGAGTACATGCTGTATGACTCCATTTAGGTAAAATTTGAGAAAATGCAAATTAATCCCTAATGACACAAAGCAGATCAGTCATTGCCTGGGTTCAGGGGTTGAAGGACGGATGAACTTACAAAGGATTGGATTACATGGAAACTTTGGGGAGCGATGGAAGGCGTTATCTTGGTTGTTGATGATGGTTCCACAGGTATCTACTTATGAAAATGTTAATCAAATTATATACATTGCCCTAGCCAGTTTGGCTCAGTTCACAGTGGCCTGTGAACTGAAGAGTCCGGGGCTTGATTCTGGCCCCAGGGCAGGGTGGGTTCGGGAGGCAACCAATTGATGTGTCTCTCTCACATTGATGTTTCTCTCTCTCTCTCCCCCTTCCACTCTCTCTGCAATGGAAAAAATATCTTCCAGTGAGGATTAACACACACAAAAAAAAAAAAAAAGAAGAAAGGAGCAGGGTGATGTAAGGTAAAGCATAGGAACTATAGTCAATAATATAATAACTATGTGTGATGTCAGATGGGTACTAGATTTATCAAGGTGAGTTTTATAAGTGTCTAATTACTATGCTATACACTTAAAAACTAATATAATACTGTATGTTAACTGTAATTGAAAAATATATTTTTAAAAAGTTATTTTTAAGAATTAAAAAAGAGCCCAGCCAGCGTGGCTCAGTGTTTGAGCGTCGACCTATGAACCAGGAGGTCACAGTTTGATTCCCTGTTGGCGCACATGCCTGGATTTCAGGCTTAATCCCCAGGAGGGGGTGTGCAAGAGGCAGTCGATCAATGACTTTCATCATTGATGCTTCTCTCTCTCTCCCTCTCCCTTCCTCTCTCTGAAATCAATAAAAACATAGAAGGAAAAAAACAGTAAAAGAAGGGAGATGAAGTTAAGAGAAAGGGCCATAGAGTTCAGGTTAAAAAGCTTTGGCTTTAATGAACAGACATCAAAGATTTTTGCCGTGCAGTGACATTTGCAAAACAATGATTTAGGAAGATAAATGATAGAGAGGTGGGACTTGGGTCTGTCTTAAGATAAAGATAAGATAAAACGGGTTGGCATACAGGGAAATGAATAAACACAGGATAGATGGAGGGGGTAAATAAGGACTAATATGGCATTAGTCCGGGTGTAATATGATAGAGGCTTGAACTAGGTTGTTTGCCTTTGCAGAGCGAAAGCAGGGGGAAAGACAGGCAAATAGTTCAAGGGAATAGGAGAGTTTAGGCACAGATTGAGTCAGTAAAACACAGGATTTATTAAATATTCTTGAATGTTGTGTGTGCTCTCTAAAGCTAATTGAAAAAATTGATCCTACCCTGAAGGGCTTTACTACATGAAATTAAAAAAAAAAATTAAAAGGAAAACTTCCATAAAGCCAAGACACTAATCTTAGTCTCATTAAACTTTATTTCCTTGATCTACTAATTGATGGGAGGCAAAAAACACACACCAAAAAACCAAAAAAAAAAACCCCTAATATATCCACACTATACAAAACCTAATGCAAAGAAAACTGAAGGAAATCTTGTGAAATCACTCTCCCAGGCTTGCAATTTTAGAAACATTATTTTTAACGTTAGAGCACAAGTTTCTAAAGAATAAATACTCTGACTGATAACAGAGGAAGACTGAATACAGAGGAAGATTGATCTGGAGGTGGCAATGATTGAAGCCAGCAGGCCATCAGACAGAGTTTTACAGAAATGGGTTTGTTTTGTTTCCTAATCTTTGTGGCATCCCATTGGTCTGGAATTGACTTTTCAAGCGTACCCAGAGGTGAGCAGATTCAGGGGTACAGACTTTTTATGCTCATAAGACAAGAAACAAACAAAGCAACTTGCTAACTTATTTATTTATGATCAGATATAATTGCCGAGAAATTGCAGCTGCTGGAATATCAAGTTGTAACGAGAGAGTTATTTGGTAAACATGGATTTAGTCCAGAATACTTTGGTCATCTGGTCAGCAAAAACTTTCTCCTGTCTCCAACTTCTCAGAAAGCTCCTAACTGTATTGGGCATATACTGAAAGTTTTTTACTCTCTGACTCCCCTTTTTGCACACTTAATACTATTAACACATTCTTGAGAATCAACTGGCTACAACTAAGTCAGTCTTATGACCTAGTTTTTGTTTTTGTTTTTTAATTTATCTTTATTGATTTCAGAGAGAGGAAGGGAGAGGGAGAGAAAGAGATAGAAACATCAATGATGAGAGAGTCACTGATCGGCTGCCTCCTGCACGCCCAACTGGGGATTAAGCCCGCAACCCGGGTATGTGCCCTGATCAGGAATGGAACCTCGATCTCCTGGATCCTAGGTCGATGCTCAACCGCTGAGCTGCGCCCGGCCAGGCAGGACCTAGTTTTTGAATAGCAATTCATAGAAAGAAATTGTATACAGTAGCAATTCATACTGTCCAGCAATCAAAAATAATTAAGAGATAATCCTAATCTTGATGTATCTCTTAAAATTCTTTATTAATGCTATATATTTCTTTAATTTTGAAAACTCAAATTTACAGAAGTCTCAAACTTACAGACAAGTTGCAAATACAGTGCAAATTTTTCCCCCAGATAAGCCATTTGAGAGTAAATTGCCAACAATCTATAAGTACATTCTATGAACCCACAATGTAACCATCAAAACCAGGATTTAACATTGATACTTTATCAAATCCTCAGAACCCAATCAAGTTTAATCAATTGTTCAGTGATGCCCTTTATAGCAAATGGGCCCAGTCCACAATCACATATTACATTGTACTGTCATATTTCCTCATAGTCTCCAATTCATAAGTCATAGACTCTTTCATATTCTCTTCTCCATTCCCCTTTCCTTCTTCCCCATAAGTGCTCTAAAGTTTCTCCCTCAATTTCTTACTCAATACAAACCTCGAGATACCCAGCTTCCCCTTTCCCTTCTCTCAATTCTGTACCACAGAAGCTTGGGAGCCAGGTTGAAGACAACCTGCAGGTGAGGAGAAGGCAAAAATCCCCTTCATTGATAGGTTAGGAGTATAAGGGCCAAGGCTGAGAATATGTAAATGTCAATATATTTTGTTTTCGGCAGTCTTTCCTGGTTCTACTTCAAGGCCTTTTTATTCATTCAGGATGTTACTAAGTATCTTTAGCATACATTTACATCTTTTACATAGCTCAGTTACACCATGAGTCTCACTAGTTTTCCTGTCTGTGCCCTCGTTTATCTTGAATCCTTTAGGATACCTTCGGTTGCAAGTTACAGAAAACTCAACTCAAGCTGCCTTAAACAACAAAGGGGGATTCATTGGCTAATACCGTATTAACTAAGAACCTGGCTACCTTATCTTCAGGATAAAGCTAACTTTCCATTTTCTCCAGAAGGGCTTCTCTTTTCTAAACTTTTCTCATTCCAAGTGACATTTACTTAGCACAAAACAATGCGGCAGAAAGAGCTTTAGTTTGGCCCCAGGAAAACTGGAATTTAGCCTCTTGTACAGATTCCTTGTGTAATCTTGATTAAATCACGCCCTGTCTGCGTTCCCAGGCTGAGGCAACTTGCAGCTCTAACATCCAGGGCCAGAGGTCCGCGAACTATGGCCCAAAGCCAAAGCTGGCCTCCCTCCTGTTTTTATACGGCCCCCGAATGAAGACTGGTTTCTACTGTTTCCAAACAGTTGACGAAATTTGCAAGGGATATTTTGTAACACGCGATAAGGGAAATTCAAATTTGCGTCCATAAGGTTTTCTTTGCACAGGCCAAGCCCATTCACTCACGTGAAAATTAAGTGAAATTCAAATTTGTGTCCATAAAGTTTTATTGGCACACGGCCACGCCCATTTGCTTGCGATATTGCCACGGAGACCTTACGGCCCTGGCCCTGGCCCTGGCCGGAAACGCTGGCTACCGCCTGCCTTGGACTCGTGCCTGGAGCTGCACCTACCGCTGGTCAGCGGGAAGGCCCATCCGGCTCCCTCATGAGTCCAGCGGAAGGGCCCTCCGAGCGCGGCGCCGGGCTCAGAGTAACCTCCTAAAACACCTGCCGCTGCTGGGCAGGGACGTCGGACCGGGACGATTTAAGAGCCACCGGGGTTAAAATCCCCACGGCTTGACACGACTGACTGCCCTCTCTGTCCCTCGGTTTTCTCCTCTGAGAAACAGCGATACAAGGAGGCCGGAATGAGATAGGACGCGGGAAACACTTCCTAAGGCGGTGTTACCCTTTCCCCGCCTCCACGCGCGCCCGGAGGAGACGCCGCGGGCCCAGCGCGGCCCGTGAGCAGGGAGGAGGCGGGGTGGGTCTGAGCGGCGGGCGGCGCGCGGTCCCGGACGCCTGTGCGGCGCAGCGCGCGCGCCTGTCAATCAAGGCCGTCCTGGGGCGGGGCGGGGGCGGTGCTTCCGCCTGCGCCGGGCCACGCCGAGGCCGCTCGGCGGCGCTCGGGACAGTCGGGAACCGCGCCCGGAGCCGCCGGCCGAGCGGCCGGTCGAGGAGGCGATGGAGCTGGAGCCCGAGCTGCTGCTCCAGGAGGCCCGCGAGAACGTGGAGGCAGCGCAGAGCTACCGGCGGGAGCTGGGCCAGAGGCTGCAGGGGCTGCGGGCGGCGCGGAGGCAGGTCGGAGGGCCGCGCCCGGAGGGGCGCTGTGGGCCCCGGGGAGCCCGCGCGGTGCCCGGCGGGTGGGCGAGGGCCGGGCGGGCTCCGAGGGGCGGTAGCGTCCCGAAGCCTCCGAGGGGAGAAGGGAAGAGGCTCTGAGGCTGCAGGGAGACCTCGCGGGCTCCTGGGGATGGGGGCGGGGGGCCCGTCGGGGGAAGAGGCGAGTTTGGGGGGAATCCAGGGAGGGGGTGAGGGGGCGTTCCCTAAATTGTGTGCGGGGTGGTGGCGACCGGGGTGAGGTCGGAGGTTGGGGAGGAGGAGGGACGTAGCGGAGGTGGCGGAGCTGAGGGAGAGCTGCGGGAAGTGGGGGTTCTCGGGGACGACCTGCGGTGGGGATGCAGCCCGGTTTTGGAGGAGCCTGAGGAAAACTTGGGGTGGTGACTTCGGGAGAGTTACAGGTGGGGGGCAAAGTGGATATTGGAAGGGGAGGCTGAGAGGGACAGATTGAGCAGCAGTCGGGTTAACACTAAAATGAATGGGATCAATGCCCGCGAATAGGACTTCGTGTCTCTTGTGGCCTTGCATGCATTTTAGAAAACCACCGATCGTAACCCCACTCCCGGTGGTTTGCAATTTAAGGTGAAGCTGTTTGGAAAATGAAACACAAAGGTGCAGGGAAATGGAAAAGCAGATTTAAAGAGGAGCACGGGAAGGAGAAACTAAGTATCCTTTCAAGTGACAGCAGTTCTGTGTTCTCCGGGGCCGTGGTTATTAAAGATACAGGAACGCCGCCTGGTTTCGCTACACCCTGGAGCTCGTACAGAAAGACTCGCAGCCCACTCCCAGGGCGGGAGAGGGCAGGTAGTTCTCAAAGCGCTGTTAGCAGCGGGGCTGAATAAGTGCTTTCATTCTGGTGAGCAGGAATCCATTCATCATTTGAGTTGCTGGGATTGCATCACACCTGATATTAATCTAAATTGTCGTCCTCCTACCTCCCGTGCTGCATAGGTTTTGAAAATGCACAGTCGGCAGGATAGTGCTGCGGTGGCAGTGCCTTTGGATGGTCTCATCATTAAGGATACTCAGCATGCTTTAGGTTTTATATCTTTTAAAGTCCCTGCAGAGCTCGCGTAGGCTAGGCTCCGTTCCTCGTGTAGGAGCAAAACCTAGATATGGTTATCAGGATTTAGTGAATGCTTTTCAGGGCCCTCCAGAGTGTTTATCTTGATTTCCATTTGAAAACATATGTGTTATTCCTTCTGCTACTTTGAGATAGAGGTTTCTAAATCGAGGATGTTGTTTGAAAGGAGATTGAAGTATCTCTTATTGTATGACTAATGGATATATATAAACAGGACTGTTGTTTAACTGCATCAGCAATTAATCAGTAGGGTTGACACTAAATGAGTGAGCTTAGCACCTGGGAATAGCACTTATTAATTTCTGGTGTGATATTGACTGTATTAAAAAAAAAACTTTTTGTGCCCACCTTGAATGGTTGAGTGTTCCATTTCTAAACCTCTCTTTTTAAATTTTATATCCAATAATTTAAATATAGGACATTCTTTCCGATAATTTAGTGTCATTTAGTCTGGGTTTTTGTTTTGTTCGGAGGCCCATTCTCTCAGGATTGAGACAGAACACTAAGAACATCCATCACTGTTTGGTTTCTGATGACATTGCCTTCAGACTGTAGTTTCCCTTTTGTGAACTGGAATCTGTTTTGTGCCAGTGCCAGTTACAGCGGCGTTTCTCCACAAAGCTAATTCTAGTGGATTGTATGTTTGGGTTTGTAGAAAAAGCCCTCTGTCAACTTGCATTTTAAGGAAGGTCTGTGTTACAAAAATGTTATCAAAATAAGCAGCTGCTTTTGTTTTGTGGTTCGGGTATTTTTAGGGTTCCACTCATTTTCAGAATAACTACATAAAATACATGGCTTTTTAGTCAAAGACTTTGCATGCGGGAAGAACAGGAAGAGCAGAGAGGAAGGGATGCTCCCCTTTTTGTATATTTTTTACTCACTGATTTTATTTTGGGGGGAATGATTTTTTTTTTAATTGAAATAATTCACATACCATAAAATTTGTGCCTTAAAATGTACAAGTCAGCAGTTTTTAGTATATTTATAAAGATGTGCAAACATCACCACTATCTAATTACAGAATATTTTTATCACCCCAAAAAGAAATTCCATACCCATTAGCTGCCACTCCTTCAGCCCCTGGCAGCCACAAAACTGCTTTCAGTCTCTATGTGGAATTGCTTGTTCTGGACATTTCATGTAAATGGAATCATACACTATGTGGCCCCTTGTGACTGACTTCTTTGACTTAGCGTAATGTTTCCAAGGTTCATGCATGTGGTAGTATGTATCAGTACTTCATTTCTTTCTATGGTTGAATACTATTAATTGTGTGGCTAACCACATTTTATTTATCCATTCATCAATTGATAGACAATTGGGTTATTTTCACATTTTGGCTATTGTGAATAATGTTGCTAAGAATATAGTCATGTACAAGTTTTTATGTGGACATGTTTTCAGTTCCTTTAGTACGTATGTACTTAAGAATGCTAAGTGGTATGGTAACTTTTTAATTTTTTCAAGACCTCTTGGCATACTTTTTATCTTTGCTTTTGTTTCTTACCCTCTAAAACTCTCACGAAATTTGTCTCATGTTAACAAATCATGTCTATGAAAGTCTAGAAGGAAAAGTAAAAATCTCTTAAGTTATTTTGTCAAAAACAACTGCTAGCATGTAGCAGTTTCTCCTCTTGTGGTTAAGCTTATGCCCTACCCTCTGTCTTAAGAGAAAAGGAAGTTCTGTGTGGGAATGCAAGGGTAGTCTGTAACTCTTACTGTTTGAATAAGTTAAAGGCTAGCGAGATGTTCGTTGTCTTCAGGAAATCAGATAATGTTTACAGCTAGTCTGGCCTAGCTGATGTTGAAATTATTGAGAATAGTTCTCCATAGCTCCCTGGAATCCTTGGTACTAAGATGTAAATACCAAAGAAATTAACTCCCACTCTCCTTAAATACTCATTTGTTCACTCACTCAATAAATATTTATTAGGTGCCTACTGTAGGTCAGAGATTCTTCTAGGTCCTAGAAATACTGTGGTCAGGGATATAGACAACTACCTTCATAGGTTTACTATTTCCTTTGATGCTGATCATTAGACTATTACCCTTGAAAACAAAACAGATAAGAAAAACCTAAATTCTTGTGTATTCATTTTTAGATTTAACTTCCAGCGTGTTTTTCATCACTTGTTTATTTCTGTAGAGTTGTCTTTCCTGCTTGTTGTAAGTAGAGATAGCTGAAGATGTCACACAGTCACATCATCTGGCCAGGCAGATGTGACACTATCTTAATGACAGTGCCACTCTCCAGGGCCTAGTACTCAGCTTTGCAGGTCTAGAAACTTCATCTTTGTATATATTATGAAAGGGGGGTTAGTTTGAGGTAGTGAAGGCGCCAACAGTGAGAAATACGAATATTCTAGTCTGTGTACAGTTATAGTTCACTTTATAAAATGAATGTGCTGGCCTTCATGAGCCTTTTAGTTGGTGTGATTCAGTGCCTCTCAGGGCATTTAGTTGACGTGATTTGGCGCTTCTCAGGGCGTTGACAGAAACACGCTCTGCTCTTTCAAGAGTAAAAGGCCAGATCCTGGTACCTAATTAAGATACTATTTGGTGAGGACCCTGCCCAACTCTGGCCAGTGGTGTCCCTTTGATCCTTGCTACTACAAGTGTGGTCTATCACCTGAGCTTGTGGAGAATGCCCCACCCAGACCTACTGAGTCGTGTAACCTGTACTTTAGCGAGATTGCCAGGTATGACGTGTAGGCACATTAAAACTTGAGGCACACTGCCTTAGAGCATATCATCATTACCTCTTCATCAGCTCTCTGCTGATTTCTGTAGTTTAACCTAAACCCCAGGTGTGTTGCCATAAATTGCTGTGGTTTATCCTCAAGATTAAAGCATTGCTTGGAATATCAGGTTTGCTAGATAATTATACAAAGAAATGCAAGTGAGTAATTGACAGTCTCAAGCCAGTGCTGTCCTAGAGTGTCTTACCATCTGTAATGTGACCATTTTTCTTTCATAGTATTTTGTTTGCAATTTTTAATAGTTGATTTCAGATAATTTCTTGAAGATTGAACTCGTAATCTTGATATTTCTAATGTACAATACCAGGTTTTCTATAGATTATTATTCCCACAGCATTTGAAAACACATAGCATACTAGTTAAAGACTGGGACAGATATAGAACTCAGCGTAAAAAAGTTATTTCAGAGAACCAGGACAGGAAGTCTTAGTAGCTCAGCAAAGAAAAGAAAGCTATTATTGCTGCTTTTATCTCCCACTTCCCCTTCTGTTACCCATTTTCAAAACAGTCCAAAAATCTGTTTTAAATAATTTGCTACTGCAGTAGTACTTAAAATGTCCATGTTATAGCGTCCTAAGAAAAGGTTCAATCTACAGCTGGGGAAAACCAAGAGTCAATGAAATAATTTAAAAATAACCCTGCCCGGCCGGGCGTGGCTCAGTGGTTGAGTGTCGACCTAGGATCCAGGCGATTGGGGTTTGATTCCTGGTCAGGGCACATGCCTGGGTTGTGGGCTCGATCCCCAGTCAGGGGCGTGCAGGAGGCAGCTGATCAATGACTCTCATCATTGATGTTTCTATTTCTCTCTCTCCCTCTCCTTTCCTCTCTCTGAAATCAATAAAGATATATTAAAAAAATAAAACAAAATAAAAATAACCCATAATTCTACTACGTAGAGACAACCATTATTAACATTTTGGTGTCTCCTTCTTTACTTATTTTGTGAAACTGAGAGACTATGTACAATTTTGTATCCATTTTTTCCTTTTGGTTAACATTATATCATAAGCATTTATTATGAAAATTTCCCATGTGCAATCTTATTTTTAACGCAGAGGTGAATAGTCTATTACATAGGTACCTGTGGAGCATAGGTTGGTGGTAGGCTGAAATGTATTGACTCAGGTACACCAAAGTACTACAAGCAAAGCTCTAGAAGCAATGATAAATAATTAACAACCAAGAAAAAAAAGCTGCACACATATTTGTGTGCAAGACCATCTATTTACATTGGATTTTCAGTCATCTTTTCTCAAATAAGTCTTTTCATAAATTGTCTTTAAACATGACACTCTGAAAGCTGCTTGGTGAATCCAAACCTCACTTGGAATATAGAATGATATATATAAGAATTAAAACAGGCATTCTGAATCAATAATGTTAAAATCAGTGATGTTAATGAAAAGGTGTGTGAATGTCAGTTTTACTGTATAGCTTTTTTCTCAATATAAATTGTAATGTTTGTATAATTTTGATAAAGAACTATTCTTGTTACTATAAACCTGGTAAATAATATGGCTAATTTGTGATCTAAAAAAGCCAAACAGATGTAGTACAGGTTTTTATTATTGAGAGGTATCAGTGAATCACTTTTATTTGCAGTTATTTTACTTTGTTAGTACTTGCCCCTGTTAGCCATGAGATTTTGAGAAACTTAACTTTCCTGATCCTCACTTTCTGTATCTGTACATTGAAGATAGGGATTGTACCTACTTTACTTGGCCAATGTGGGAGTTAAAATGAGAAATGTATTTAAAATGCTTAGCACAATGTCTGGGACATACGGAGTGTTTCATAAATGTTAGCTGTAGCCCAGCCGACGTGGCTCAGCAATTGAGCATTGACCTAGGATCCAGGAGATCGTGGTTCGATTCTGGGTCAGGGCACATGCCCGGGGTTTCGGGCTCGATCCCTAGTAGGAGGCATGCAGGAGGCAGCCCATCAATGATGACTCTCTCATCATTAATGTTTCTCTCTCTCTGAAATCAATAAAAATATATTAAAAGATAAAAGCTGTAATAATAATACCACTAAATATTGTTGTTATTCAAAGTGACACCCCCTACTTCTCTCCTACTCCCTTTCCCAACAGAATGCTCTTTTTGAGTTCTGTTGGCAGTTTGTGGCCATCCCACTTACATAAGAACTTAATACTACATCTTATTATAGTTACATGTGCATGCAACTATCTCCTTTACCAGAAGGACAGTTTTTTGAGGTCAGGACCATGTCTTATTTAGCTTTATAACCCCAGTTCCTGGAACATACTAGACCTCATTAAATACTGAATGAGTGCCTTTATGAATGTTGTGGGTGTAATTTTGCAGACCTTTTTTTTAATATTGTTTGTGGTCTTGATTATATGCACCCTGTTCATTAATGCAGATAATCAAGAATTAAGCATTTGTTTTATCATATGATTTGGTTATTTGTTGCTCCATAAACCGTGCCAAAGTGTAACAGCGTAAAAAGCAATCATTTTATTTGCTTGCTGTTCTGGGGATTGACTGAGGCTCAGTTGGCCATTTCTCCTGAACTTGCTGGCAACATTCATGTAATTGCAATCAGATGGCAGCGAAGGCTGGAATGTTCAAGATAAAATGCTCACTTAACCTGTTTGGAGCCTTAGCAGGAACAGGAGTCAGCTGGAATTCTGGTACAGCTGGGCCTCAGTACCAGTTTCTCTCTTTTCCACCGTCTCTACCTCCCTCCCACCCTTCCCACTCTCCTCCTCCTTCCACTTGTTCTCTCCGGACAGGTAGACATACTTCTTATATGGTGACTCAGGACCCTCAAAGTGGGAAGGCACAAGTTGCCCTGTTTTCTTCAGGCTGAGGCCTGGAACTGGCAGAACATCCCTTCCACTCTATAGCTCTGCCCCGGCCTGTACTGCCCCCCCTCGGCCCACCTGTGTTCTAGGAGAGAGGACTGTACAAGGATGTCAGTACCAAGAGTTGTTGTTCACTGGGGGCCACAAATGTAACAGGCCACCAAATCATATAATGAAGATTTTCCTTTTGAGCATTTTCAAATAAGCATTAAAAAAATAGCCTAATTGTAAGAGAGATAAGAAGGAAATGTAGCAACACTTATGAGACCATACATGAATCAGACTATTCCAATTCTCTGCCATTTGACTAGCTTTGTGATGTGGGCAAGTTCATCTCTCTGACTCATATGTTACTCATCTACAGGTGGTTTTTGCGTAGGGTTGTGGTAGTATTTAAATAAGAATGGGTCCTGGCACACAGTAGGTGTTCAGTAGATGATAGCTATTACTGTATTGTTATTATTGCTATTATTATTATTTTTGTTGTTGTTAATCCTCACCTGAGGGTATTTTTTCCATTGCTTTTTCAGAGACTGTAGGAGGGAGGGAGGGAGGAAGAGAGAGAGAAACATTGATGTGAGAGAGAGACATCTGACTGGTTTGCCTCTCACACACCCCCTGACTGGGGGCAGGGATCGAACCCACAACCCAGGTACCTGCACTTGATCGGGAATCAAACCCGAGACCCTTAGGTGCGCAGGCTCACGCTCTAACTAGTGAGCCACACTGGCCCGGGCTATCATTATTTTTAATGACTAATGTTTTGGTGTCAGTGCAAAAACAAATAGTTAATGCAGTACATTTCATATGAACTGAGAAGAAACATTTTGGTTAGCTTTTTCAATTTCAGTTGATGATTTTATATCTTTGTCTTTTATTTTTGATCACTATGTTCTTGTTAGCTAATGGTGTTTTAAAGCCAGTCTCTAGTTTTATATAGTTTGAGTTTCCTATTCACAAAACAGTTGGGAAAATAAATTCTTAGATTAAACTTGGAAGATAAGAATTCTTTTCTTCTGTAAAGCCATGAAGATGCATGTCTTAATTTCCTGAAATACACATTCTGTTCTGTTCTGTCCTGTCCTTTCTCTTGATATAGCAAGTGTATAAAAATACAGTTGCTTTGGAATTAAGACACTGCAGTAGAAACTTTGTAAATAAGTTGTTGTTTTTTTAATTTTTTAAAATTGATTTTAGAGAGAGGAAAGGGGTAGAGAGAGAAAGAAACAAACATCACTGTGAGAGAGAAACATCGATCGGTTGCCTCCGAAACACACCCTGACCAGGAATTCAACCCACAAGCTGGGTATGTGCCCTGACTGGGAATCGAACCGACCACGTTTTGGGATGATGCTCCAACTAACTGAGCCACAAGGGCCAGGGCTGTAAATAAGTTTTAATGGTCTGTTACAGTAAAAGGTTTTAGTGGAAAATTGGTTCAGAATATTGTTAATCAACATAAACTATGTTTCCTTTTAGAGACCTTGAGTTATGTATCATTTGTATTCTTCTTAAGTCTGCTTTATTACAGACCGTCACAGTTGTTTTGCCCTAGAATGGCTATGAAGCATTTGGGGCTGACTGGTTGACCATGATGAGATTCTTCCTGCAAAGATAAGAAATACATATGACATCAGGAAGTGAGTCAGTCAATACATAATTTACAGGTTTACCTGGGAACTCTTTCAGATGGGATCTGTAGGTACTAAACAGCCTGGTGCATGGAAAGACCACAGTCCTGGGAGTCAGACTGTTCTGGCACTGGGAAGCATTGGGGAGTTATTTGGCTTCGAGCTTCACTTTCTTCAGCATAAACAATACAGACCCACCTCTCGGAGTTGTGAAGATGCAGTGAGCTATGAACACACTGGACCATTTTACCAAATCAGATAGGAACAATTCACTCAGCAGTGAAGGCGGTGTTTGTTTGTTTTTGAAGCCTACCTTTTTTAAAGCTTCAATAAGCCAAGCAAATGCACTTGGTTACATGATTGGCTTAAAGGTGACTGATGCTTTAGATTATGAACTATTTCAGGGAGAAGAAAATGGTGCCAAGGTAGTATCAAGTTTAAAAAGCAGTGGTTGGGGTTCTGTGAACGAAAGAGAACAAATTTACAATGAAAGTACAGGAGGTGGATTTGGAAATGGAGTCTCCCTTCTCTGGCCCTCTCACTGCTTTGTGTTTGAATACTTCCTTTTTTTTCTGAGGTTCTAAAACAAAAACAAAACATAGGCCCTGCAACAGCTGAAGGAGCTTTTGAATTCTTTCTAAAGAGGAAATTGACTTTACCTAACCAATGAACTTCCTGTGTGTGCCGTATCTGTGTGCGCTATATCCGTTAAAGAGCGAGACAGGACCTGGTTGGTATAGTGTTCAGCTGCAGAATTTCCTCTTGGTGATGGGGGTGCGAGCTATATTACTGTGCTCTGGCATGCTGTCTTCATTTATTCTGTATATATGTGTAAGGTCTACCTGAGTCACCTGGGGATCTTGTTTAAAATGCAGGTCCTGATTCAGTAACTCTGGGTGAGGCCTGAGATTTTCTGCATTTCTGACAGGTGATGTGTCAAAATTATAAGACATTTTCTCCCTGGTTTGTTTATTGATTTATTATTTTTTAAAATATTTCTTTATTGATTTCAGAGAGAGGAAAAGAGAGGGGGGTGCGAGCTATATTATTGTGCTCTGGCATGCTGTCTTCATTTATTCTGTATATATGTGTAAGGTCTACCTGAGTCACCTGGGCACCTGGGGATCTTGTTTAAAATGCAGGTCCTGATTCAGTAACTCTGGGTGAGGCCTGAGATTTTCTGCATTTCTGACAGGTGATGTGTCAAAATTATAAGACATTCTCTCCCTGGTTTGTTTATTGATTTATTATTTTTTAAAATATTTCTTTATTGATTTCAGAGAGAGGAAAGGAGATGGGGAGAGAGAGATAGAAACATCAATGATGAGAGAGTCATTGATCGGCTGCCTCCTGCACACCTCCCTGCTGGGGATTGAGCCCACATCCTGAGCATGTGCCCCAACTAGGAGTTGAATCACAATCTCCTGGATCATAGGTGGATGCTCAACCACTGAGCCACGCCGGCTGCGCTCCCTCATTCTTTTAATAATATCTTAAAAGCACACATGATTAACTTCATTTTTATTCCACATTTATTTGCTTAGTGCTAGTATGTTAGGGCCTTATTATCAAGGATCCCACAGTTGAGTGATGAACCAAATCAAGTACGTTTTGAGTATGACCCTTGTTTTTAAGAAAACCCAGCAGCCCGACTGGCGTGGTTCAGCGGTAGAACATTGACCTGGGTTCCAGGAGATTGAGGTTCGATTCCTGGTCAGGGCACATGCCCAGGTTTCAGGCTAGATCCCCAGTGGGGGGCGTGCAGGAAGCAGCCGATCAATGATGGCTCTCTCATCATTGATGTTTCTTTCTCTCTCCCTCTCCCTTCCTCTCTCTGAAATCAATAAAGATATAGTAAAAAAAAACAAAAAAAACCCAACTTTGACTTGGGTTTATTTTATAGAAGTTCTTCAGTAACTTTACAGAGATCAGTTAACAAACTTAAAATAGGATTTCTCCTTTACTTTAGGATTTAAGAAATTATATTACTGTGCACATACCATTCATTGTAACTTCCATCAGTGTCAAAAGGAGAAAAAAAATTGTTTCCATGACCTGCCCACCCCAGCCAATCAAACTGTTCCTTCTTTTGGTATTTCTGTTCTTGGGCAGGGGCATCTTTTGTTTTTATGTGGTTGTGAACATTTCTGTAAGAAAAATTTGTATCCTGCTTTTTAAATTTAGTATTAGAGAAAAAAATAGAAAGTTTTCTAAATTTCTGTATTCACAGTTGAAATAGTAGTGCTTTATCCATATCTCGATATATTCTTCCTTGGTGGTTTTTCTTGGACTCCAAATGCTCCTGCTAAGATAAAGTTAGCAGAAGGGTGAGGGCAGTAAACGTAATGTCATATGAAACCAATACGATAGTGTCTGCAAAATAAAGTACGTGTTTGCTTCAGTTCAACTGCATGTTTGGCGTATAGTTAGAATTTCCTTTTTAAGTGAGAGAAAGTGAATTGTGTGTTATCTCTGTTCTATTTTTTAAAATTGATTTTAGAGAGGGAGAAGAAGGGGTGGGGGGAGAGAGAGAAAGGGGGAGAGATCAGTTCGTTGTTCCGCTTATTTATGCATTTCATTGGTCGATTCTTGTATGTGCCCTGAGTGGGGGATGGAACCTGCAACCTTGGCATGTCGGGAGGATGCTCTAACACCCCAGCCAGGGCTGTGTTATCTATATTCTTTAAAAAGAAATTTGGGCCCGGCCGGGTGTGGCTCAGCAGTTGAGTGTCGACCTAGGTTTCAGGAGACTGGGGTTCAATTCCCGGTCAGGGCACATGCCCAGGTTGCGGGCTTGATCCCCAGTGGGGGGCGTGCAGGAGGCAGCTGATCAATGACTCTCTCATCATTGATGTTTCTACTTCTCTCTCCCTCTCCTTTCCTCTCTCTGAAATCAATAAAGATATATTTTTTTTTAAAAAATCTGGTATATGTATAGACACGTGATTTGTTTCCATAATATGAGTGAAATGTAAAGATTTTCCTGTCTTATCTCTTAGAACAGCCGTTCTTAATCTGGCTCTCTGGACCTAGGGCAGTGTTCCTTAAAGTATGGGCTGCAAAACCACAGGTGTGCTTGTGAAAAGCGAGAGCTCCATACACTCCTCGAGCCCCCCTCCAGGCTTCTAGTTGGGCAGGTCTGGGATGGAGCCCTGCCATCTGAATTGTAACAGGCAGCCTGTGTAATTCTTCTGCAAACCAACTTTCAGAATTACTGCTCCCAGCAAGCCATGGTTGGGACCTAAGGGAATTTGTAACCTCTGAAATTGAATAAGTTTCTTTAGGGTATGGATTAATCATTTTTCAGGGAAGAGGGTCTATAAACCTCTCAGTGAGATTCACCAAGAGGACCATTCACCAAGAGGACCAGGAAATTTGATTAAGTCGCCCTGGCCGGTGGTTCAGTGGTTAGGGCGTTGGCCCAGCAACCAAAGGGTCTTGGGTTCGATTTCTGGTCAAGGGCATGTACCTGGGTAGGTTTGATCCCCAGCCCGGGAGGCTACCAATCTGTGCGCCTCTCTCACATCGATATTTCTCTCTCTCCCCTTCCCTCCCTCCCTTCCATTCTCTAAAAAAAATCAATGGAAAAAATATCCTCGGGTGACGATTAACAACAACAACAAAAAAGATTAAGTCATTGTCCCAGAAGTGTGTTTTTTATGAACGTTTTCTGCCTCTTGTGAGCCTCTTGTGGTTTTAAATAAATTCTTAGTTTTCTTTTGGCAAAATGAGGACATTTTATCCATGAGTGGATTTTTTTGTGTTGTAGCTTTTTAATCTACCATTTCTTCATTTTCTTTCAGCAAAATGAATTTTAATCCACTCCTAATTTAAAATTCTTTTTTACTGAAATGTACTATTGCCAAGAATTACTTTGTATAAATAATACTTTTTAATACTTACTTATTGAGAACAACAGTGTAGCAGTTGTTTTACTAAGTGCAACATATATTATTATTTTTTAATCCTAACAGCAACCCCCATGAGGTAAGGATTAGTATATTGATTTGAGAAATAAGGAAATTGAGGCATGGAGTGCTTAATTAAGTTGACCACATTGCCACAGTTTGTGAATGATGGAACCAGGGTTTGAGCCCATTCTGTCTCACCTGAAGGCCAGTTCTATGCATGTCTGCAAGTTTGTGCAAATGAATCACATTAGGTTTTTCAGTGGATAGAAGGTGATGGCTGTCTAGTACCTTGAAATTGTCATAGGTTGCTTGTGGGTTACCCATTTGTAGTGAATCTGATTCTGAGTTTTGATGTTATTTCTTTTTAGATCAAAGAGAGTGCGTCCCAGACAAGAGATGTCCTCAGACAGCATTTTAATGATTTAAAGGGAACCCTTGGCAAGCTCCTGGATGAGCGGTTGGTGACCCTTTTGCAAGAGGTGGATACCATTGAACAAGAGACCATTAAACCACTAGATGACTGCCAGAAACTCATAGAGCACGGAGTTAATACTGCAGAGGACTTGGTCCAAGAAGGTGGGAGTCCCTTATTAAATGTGGCAAATTCATATTGACATTTTGCTGATTTCTTAGGATACCAGCAGGCTTATTGCCATCTGTGGGGTGCTTAGGATGATCATGCCTTGGGACAGTTTGTAATATACTATGACACATAATACAGTGAGGTATTCCAGCATAGGTGTAGTTAAAGTGTCAGTTATAATCATTTACAAAACAAGGAGTAGTAAATGATTTTTCTCAAATGGTTCCATGATCAGGTTGCATTCACTGTTGACCGAGCAATTTTAAGGTTATTTTGAGTCTTCAGGTATTTTTCAGAGCATTCATGGTTTGTAGAATTTAATTCCATTGTTCTTTTTAGTAGGTTAACAGATATGGTTAGTGTTTACTCCTGAAATTGTAATAGTTATATTTTTGTCTTTAGCCAGTTATTTTGGTTGAAACATGCCCAGATCTTGCCTTGTTGCCTGCCTGCCTTCTCCCCTCCCCTCCCCTCCCCTCCCCTCCCCTCCCCTCCCCTCCCCTCCCCTCCCCTCCCCTCCCCTCCCCTCCCCTCCCCTCCCCTCCCCTCCCCTCCCCTCCCCTCCCCTCCCCTCCCCTCCCCTCCCCTCCCCTCCGCCTTTGTCAGGTACATTAAATAAAAATTCTGCCTTTGGGGTTCACATGTGAGAGAGGCATACCTGCCAAGAGAGGTCTGAGGCCTTACAGGAGCACAGAAGGGGAGGTGCTTAACTGCGGAAGAGTGTAGGATAGCTTCCTGTAAGGAGTTCTGCAGAGGAGTTAACAGCATGAGTGGAAGCAGAAGTAACATCACGAGTGAACTGAGGGGCATATAAGGGATCTTTCTGAAGTAGTTTAGGCAGCAGAGTTACACAGTCAGATTTGCATTAAAAAAAAATGGCACTGCGTACAGTTTGGCGACTGGGTTCAAGGTCGTAAGAGTAGAGGTAAAAGAGACTAATTAGAAAGTTGCGGCAGTAATCCAGATAGGAAATAACAAGGGCAGCCCGAGGTGAAGATGAGGCAGAGCTGGTTTTAAGATTTTTCAGAGAGAGAATTATGATGATTTTACTGACCAGTAAGTGTTGATTATTGGTGATTGTCTGGATATAGGTTGGAGGAGAAAGGGAAGGACTTAGGAAGACCAGAAACCAGAATGATTTTGGGAGTTAGTCAGTTGTGCTGTTTACTGACATAGGAAATGAAGAATGGGGGGTGGGCTTTGGTGGGTACTTAGGCATTTGGTTTGGGACATGTTGATTTTGAAGTACTTAAGATGCCAAGAGGTGGTTGGGAATGGTGGGTATGATGCTTGGGAGAGATAATACCTGGAGATGTCAGTGTGGCAGTTACTGGCTTATACATCAGATCCGAATCTATGGGAATAAGTAAAATCATCAAGAGATAGTCTACAGTATGAGACGAGAAGGCAGCAAAGGGTAGAACTCTAAGGGATGTCAACATTTAAACAACAGTTAGGGAAAAAAGGTCCAGGGAAGGCGATTGAATACCATCCATTCCACAGATTGAGTGCTGTCAGTGGCATAGGATAAAAAGTGTGCATTTAAGCAGTGTCACCCCAATAAAATTAATTAAAAAAAAAAGTGTACATGGCACACAAGTCTGTCTCTCCAACTGGAAATCAGTCCCGTTTTTGGTCCCACACAGAATATGGTACTAGTGTTACCTTTACATGCTAATTATATTTTAGTCTTATCTTCAGTGAGAAGTGCTTATTTGCTGTTGACCGTAACAGTGCCTTGGAGAAGAATTTTTTTTAGCAAGACCACAGAATGTCTTTCCCTGGAGGCTTTGCATTTGGAAACAAACCCAGCAGCAGTTCAGCACAGGTCAGGAGTGTACACCCAACACTGTGAGGACTGAGATGTTTTTAGTTCAGAAAATAAATCCTTCGAGGCACATCTGTCCTTGTCACAGCATCTGATGCTCCCATTTTTTTTATACTTTGGAAATATTTTGAATTTCAAACTCTTTCCTCCTCCCCCAAGGGATAAAAACTTATTTATGGAGTTGTGAGGATTTTAAGGCAGTGTTCAGTGTGTGTTTTCCTTTTGGTGAGGGAAACGAGTCATTTCAAGGCGCATTCAGATAGAAAAGAGCCCTGGGAGTGTTCTTCAGGGCTGTGGAAGGACAGAGAATTTGGTTGTTTTTTTACTACCTTTGTATAGTGTTTTCTTTTTATTGTTCTGTTGAGTAATTTTTAATTTAATGTATGTCTTTTAGGAAAGCATTTGGTTTTATAAGATCCCATGCCCTGTTACTCCTGACTCCTATTGGAGTTGATAAAAGTTTCCATAGGAGAGATGGAAAAAGTCTCTGGGTCGTCTACTCTGCATAAAATTGATTGACAACCAGATTTCCTTGTATAGAACAGAGTAGACATTTCTGGTGAGATGTTGCCATTGTGGACCCATTTCCTCTTGAACTTAACCTTAGTGTCACTTATAAAATAGTGTCTACTTTTACTTTTAGGGAATTTTTTTTTTAAAAGAACTTTAAATTTTGTTTTACAGTTTACATTCAGTCTTATTTTGTATTAGTTTCAGGCATACAGCATAGTGGTTAGACAATCATGTACTTTACAAAGTGTTCCCCCCTTGATATTTCTAGTACCCACCTCGTACCACACAGTTATTACAATATTATTGACTATATTTCCTGTGCTGTGTTTTCCATCCCCATGATTGTTTTGTAACAGCCAACCTGTACATCTTAATCCCTTCACCTCTTTACTTTTTGGCAATTTGTCTGTAGCATCACTTAAGAATTGTTTGTAAGAAAACCAGAAACCTATCTAGACACGGGTTGTGTTGATTACTTACAGTGTGACTATTGTTTACTATGCTAGATGTCTTATTTCTGATTGTAGGTGAAATTGCCATCCTTGGTGGTGTAGGAGAACAGAATGAGAAACTGTGGAACTTTACCAAAAAGGCCTCACACATTCAGTTGGACAGGTAAAAAAAAGAGTTAGTGCCTTTGGGGCTTACTTTTAAGCATTTAAACTCTCTGCCTTTTTATCCTTGCCCTGTTAAAAATTCTGATTAAGGGAGATAGAGAATATAGTTTTCAAGGTTTGACTGCTCATTACCAGTATTACTCATATGAAATGGTTGTGATTGTAATCTGTGGTATAGTATCACTACAAATTTTCTTCAATTCTAATGTGTAAGAGAATCATTAAATTTTTAAAAATTTGAACATAACATTAAAACTGGGTCATATCTCAGTAAAACAGATCTTTTGGTACAAACTTGACAACTGTGATCCTACCAACTTTTTATCTCCTTGCTTATATTTACTTGGGAAGAGACTCTTTATGTAATGTCTTGCAAAGACCCCACTACCGTGAGCATTATTTACCTGAAGCTTCCGCATCCTTATAATACCTTTTAGTATGTAACTGATCTAAAATATTCCTTGTATTTTTTTTAATCCTCACCAAGGATGTTTTTATTGATTTTAATGAGAGGGAGAGAGGGGGAAAAAAAGAGAAAGAGAAACACTGATGTGAGAGAGAAACATTAATCAGTTGCCTCCCCTATGTGCCCCCTGGGGATTGAACCCGAAACTTGGGTATGTGCTCCAGCCAACTGAGCCACACTGGCCAGGGCTGTATTTTTTATTTTATTTTATTTTTTAAATAAGAGAAAGTTATTTAGAAAGTCGCAGAGGTAGAAGAAGTGAACTCTAGAATAAACAGGCCCAGGAAACAAGTTGCCAAGGCAAAAGAAGGGGCCTGGGAGTTTAGGAGAAACAGACAAGGAAAGGCCTCTGCGGGAGGTGGGGAAGGGCACAATGTGTTCCAGAGAGAGAGCTGTTCCTTGTATTTTTAACTCTCAGTTAAAAGCCTCATAAACACACAAGCTTTGTTTCCTCAGCTTACCAGAAGTGCCTTTACTGGTTGATGTGCCTTGTTTATCTGCTCAGTTGGATGATTCAATTCTTAACATAGTGAAAGACCACATTTTTAAGCATGGGACGGTAGCATCTCGCCCACCAGTCCAGATAGAAGAACTAATAGAGAAACCTGGAGGCATCATCGTGCGGTGGTGTAAGGTATGCCATTCATTCAGAATTGTAGAAGTGGTTCCACATTATGGACTTGAGATTTGGGGCCTTAAATTTTTTTTTTAATTAACTACTTTTGAGCATTTTCTTCTCTTCATAAACAAAAATCCCTTTTGGTTTACAATTGAAATAAAGTCGCAGGGATCTTGAACTGAGGTAGCTCTTCCAGTATGAGATAAACAGCTTTGAAGGTACTTTGTAATATTCCTGAACCACTGCATTGTTTCCCAAACGTAACTCTTAGTGAGCTGAGGATTGCTCCCATTTCTGTTTATTAGAAGAGTCAAATGATGATAGTGAATATTGGGTGTCTGGTAGTTTTCTGTTCAACACTCAACTAATATCTCTGAAATAAAATGTCTAAAAAATAGTTTCTTTGCACTCGCAGCATTGCTAAAATTTTGTGTGTTAAATTGGTTATGTAGATGAGCTACCATATTTTAGATGGAAACCGTGTTCACATGAGCCATAGTGTTTTGGCTGTCAGATACATCATTCAGAGGTGGGTGCTCAGCTTCTAGAAACTATTTTCTTAAATGGGATTTTTTTAATGAAGCCTTGGTAGAGAAGAAAGAAGTAGAAATACTTTTGTTAGTTCAAAACAAAGACTCATGCCATTTTTATTCTTTTGCCTATTGGTGGGCCTAGATTTTTTTTAAAGTATATCCCTACCTGTAAATTATGAGGTTTAGAGTATTAGACCTATACGGGGTAATACTAAAGTCTTTCCAGAGTGACTGTATCAATAGCAGTTCTGCGTTCCTCTCACTCTGCATACTGACCAATACTTGGCATTGTCAGACTTTATATTTTTGCCAATGTGGTATCTCATTGTGATTTGGGATTGCATTTTCCATATTATAAATTTGGTTGACTATTTCATTATATTTTTGGCTCCTTTATTCTACAGAATGCTTATTCATGTCCTTTGCCCATTTTCCTGTTAGACGGTTTGTGTTCTATTAATTTTTAGGAGTCCTTTATATATTCTGGATATTCTCTCTTGGTTATATGAATGAGGTAGTTGTGGGATTTTTTTTATCCTTGAATTTTGAGTGTTTTGTCTTAGACATTATTGTGTGGAAAACATGCCATTTCATCAAAGAAAACAGATTTTTTAATATCAGATTGGGAGATCTAAAACACATGGTTCAATAAAGAAAAGAAAGGAAATAATGATGGAATATTTCCTATGGCCTTCCTTAGAATAGCTTATATTGAGCATATTTAGCACATGGGCTTGTGTGCTTGGCCCAAAATGCCCCATTCAAAGTTTTTAAACAGTGATGCTGAGAGAAGTTGTTACCTGATATTGACCTAACTCAGAGCCTTTCTCCTTAGGTGGATGACGACTTTACAGCCCAAGATTACAGACTCCAGTTCCGTAAATGTACTTCAAATCACTTTGAGGATGTATATGTAGGCTCTGAAACTGAATTCATAGTCTTACACATAGACCCCAATGTTGATTACCAGTTCAGAGTCTGCGCCCGAGGAGATGGCCGACAGGAGTGGAGCCCTTGGAGCATCCCCCAGACAGGCCATTCCACGCTGGTGCCTCATGGTATGCGGTTGCCCTCTCACTCCCGAAGCTCAGCTCTGTGTAAGAACACTTGTCTTCTGTGCTAACGGCAGCACGCTGACCACCCTTTTTTCTAAGGATAAACCCTGGATTAATACAAGCAACATGGGACATGTCTTTTACTTCCTGCTCAAGTTACTTCATGTGAACTTTTCAAAATTTTCAACAGTTCTTATATTCAGAGTCCCAGATAGTGCCACACAGAATTAGTAGCATTCCCTAAAGCCACAGATTCTAAATATTGCATCAGAAGACTGCAGTATTTGACCCAAACCTTCAGTGTACATCTAGGGAGAGGCTTTTTCTCAAAAGTCTCATGATTGCAATTGATCTCTTCTGTATTACTAGTTTAACAGATTTAGACTCATGTGTTAATTAGTTCTTAATCAGGTTGGAATAAGCTCAAACATGATTTTATTAGATAGGCGATAAAACTCATGGGCTCTTCCATGCCAAAATTGTATAAGATCAGACTACAAGCATTTTTGTGATTTGTAGGATTAACCGTAATATACCCTGTCATGGAAGAACCTTTTTTTTAATTGAACTTGCTCATGACCCCGAAGAGTAGTCTCTTTTACTTCTAAGTCTTATTTCATGTGTCTGTACTGAAGATAGTGCTGAAAAGATCCTAATAATTTTCAATGTCTTTGCTTTTTAAAAAGAGTGGACAGCTGGCTTTGATGGATACAGTCTGAGCAGTCGAAGAAATATAGCACTCCGGAATGATTCGGAATCCTCGGGGGTCCTCTACTCCAGCGCTCCAACCTATTTCTGTGGGCAGACGTTAACATTCAGGCAAGTAGATACTAAAATATCTGTCTGCCATGGCTTAGGCAGTATAGCGAAGCGTACAGAGCATACATAAGCTTTGGATCAAAATCGTCCTGAGGTTAGTCCTTCTTTTATAGGCAGTGGTACTTGGGGGAGATTCTTTGTTTCTCTTTGCTCCAGTTTCCTCATGGGTGTTCATAGGGTGATTATGAAGATTAACTGAGGTATGTATATAAAATGATACATAGTGTGTACTCATTATGTTTAGATCTCTTTTCTTCTTGGTACAAAGAGGGAAATAGAATACCTCTCAAAAGTCAACCTGGGAAATTTAAAGGCACAGGATTTTTTTCCCCCATTTTGAATCAGAGTGTAAACATGCCATATATGTGTGTGTGTGTGTGTAAAAATTCTCTATAAAGTAAAACTGAAAACAAGTCTCTGCTACCAACAATTTTTTCTATTTCTTTGTCCATTTCTTCCTGTATTAGAAAAATTTTCTTTTTTGTCTTATCTGAGATATACTCTATTTCTAAAAAGCTCTCTCTAGAAACCAAAGCCTAGTTTTGATTTAGAAAAGTAAAGCTTGCCTGGTGTTCACCATGCTCACAGTGTAGCAAACTCTCTTCTAAGTTTTAACTCTTGAGATAATGAGATTTTATTGAGAATGCTGTTCTGGGTTCCTCCTGTTCCCAGCCCCTTGTCGTATAGGCATGGACAGTGTCTGAGAGTGTTATCTAAGCTAATATTGCCATGTTCTTTGCCTCCCAAGTCATCTGAACTGTCAGTATTTATCAGAATATCCTAGTTATGCTTTCTCTCTTTTTTGATACTTCCTATCACCTCTTACATTATGAAGAAAGAATGACTTAACCAGAAAAAGACAAACAGAGAGAGAGAAAGAAATAAGGAGTCTAGTGCCTCAAGTCTATTTAATTATTCCCCAAGTGATCATGAGTTTTCTATAGTAACATACTCCTCTGTTTATGTTCCTTCTTTACAAAAATACTTCCATTAGTGAACCTGAGAACAGGGTACTTCTATGTAATGGTAGGGCTTCCTGAATGGATAGACTTAAGCCAGATATCTCAGATAATAATAATAATAATAATAGCAGTTAATATTTAAATAGCATTTACTATGTACCAGGTACTATTCTAAACATTTTACTTGTATTGTCCTGGGACAGGGACCAGGCCTGGAGCGGGTCTGCCTCAGGCTGGCCTGTAGTGTGTGGGTTCTTGACTTTGTGCAGGAAAGATTTCACAGTACAAATCCAGGTGATTTTGATATTATGTTTATTAAAGTTGGGGACAGTGAAACAAAGGAAGGACTTAAAGTAGAAGAACAGGAGAGAGCCTAGGTGGTTCTACTTTGGCTCCCTAGAAACATTATATGTAAGCAGTGAGCCAAGGCAGGGCTGCTGTTAGCTCACAGGGAATCAAAAGTGACAGTGACAGAAGTGAACCAAGGTGGGGCTGCTGTTAGCTCACTGGAAAGTCAGAAAAGGGGACCTCAGAGACAGGTCAGGGGGTAAGCTCAGGACAAACTGCTGCTGCCTGTTATTCCCCTGATTGCAAGTCTCATGGGGACCCTTAGAGTTTAGGAGGAAGTAAAAAGTTCATGTCCGAAAAGAGGCATGGGCGTGCTCTAGAGTGAGCCAGTGCTGGTGTTTTTTATCTTGAGGGTTTTATCTCTCTTATTCATGTGAGGATCTTAGGGGAGGGTTTCAGCAGAATATTCATCAGCTTTCCAGGTGTGTATTTAATATGCTGATGCATCAAAATGAGTGTATAGGGGAGTTTGGGATTATTCTTTGGTGTGCTTTACTGTTTTACTTTTATCTTAGGTCTCTCTGGCTCTAATCAGGTTTTTGTTATTTGTTCCCCTGACTTCATCTGTCCTTGGGTGTGGCTGGCACTAAGGGCACTAACTGGGCCTCTGTCCTCTATCTCCCTGACCAGGGATATTTAAACTGTGTGTTCTCTGGTTAGGGAGGAGAGGTGTAAACCATTTGCCCTCAAGTGTCCTTGGCTAGGGAAGGGAAGGCCTTGCGATTCACTAGCTGTCTGGAAGTTGTTCAGATTGTTTGGCCTTGTTTAATTATTTGCCTCAGTGTCCCCATTCCACTTGCCCAGGGATTTTCCTAACTTCTTACTATCCTGCCTCAGGATTAACTCATTTGGCTCTCACAGTAACGCAGTGAGGTGAGGATTCTCAGGCATGGAGAGGTCACTTACCCACTGTCACATAACTAGTAAATGACAGAGTTAGGGTTAGGGTTTAAATTCAGGCAGCCTGGCTCCAGAGTCTGTGATCTCAGTGACTGGTCTGTGTTGCTTCTTGGCTGTCTTCCTGAGAGTGAACGTGATTATAATTGGTGCTGAAAAACATAGCTTTCCTGCTCCTGTAGCCTCGTTCCTTTCCTTTTTCCTCTTCAGTGACCTTGATCTGCAGCTGATGGTCACCTAATGCTGTCCTGCTTTTAAATCCTTCCTCTGTGAACACAGGGAACCGTCTGATAGATGGCGTACTTCGGTTTGTTTCTTAAGTCATTCAATAAATATTTATTGATTAAATTTAAATCCACTTGCAGTGCTGCCTATGGCCTGTAGGCCTCAGTAAACCATTAGTTACTTCCTGCCTCCTCCAGAGATGCCAGAATGGGCCCCACTTGGCAGGGTAGTGAACTAAAACTTAGTTAAGCTCAGTGCTATCTTAGCCAGACCTTTGCTTTTTTGCTCTTTTTTTTCTTCTCTGACTGTGGAATAAAAATATTTTCTCTCCTTGTTTAAAAGAATGTCAGGCCCGGCCAGGTGTGGCTCAGCGGTTGAGCATCAACCTAGGATCCAGGTGATCGGGGTTCGATTCCAGGTCAGGACACATGCCTGGTTGCAGGCTCGATCCCCAGTCAGGGGCGTGCAGGAGGCAGCCAATCAGTGACTCTCTCATCATTGATGTTTCTCTCTCTTTCCCTTCCTGTCTCTGAAATCAATAAAGATATTAAAAGAAAAGAAAAGAAAAAGAATGTCAGGCATTAGCAATTAAGTCAGAGATGTGAGTTGGGGGGGCACCTCCATGTATGAGGGTGGGACCGATGGGCCTACTTGAATAAAGGTAAACTTTATTCACTTTTTGAGGGTGTTTGAGGGCCTCTTAGTTAGAAGGGAGATTGTACTCCTACAGGCACTGCCCTGTTGCTCAGCCCAGTCTATTTCCTGCTGAAGTTTCTGGAATGCTTAGCTGCTGAAGCCAAAGAAACCAGTTATTGGCTGGCCCAGTCTCTATAGCCCAGTTTCATTTGGTGCCCAGGTCTGCTAGCAACCCCTTCCTTCCAGCCTCTCCCTGATTTCCTCTCTGAACATTTCTGTTTTCCTTTTCCTTGCTTCTAAGATTGCCTATCTTACTATTTTTAAACCATATTTTTACTTTCTCTTCTCTACTACCTCTTTTTTTTACAACAGCTTCCTTTCAAACAGCCTTCCTTAATCCTAATAGCCAAGGAGGTTATTTCTTCCTTTTATAGATAAAGAAATAAAGGCACAGAGAGACTAAATGACTTGTCAGTATTCAAATCCTGGCCATCTAGTCCCAAAGTCTGGGTTCTTAACCACTGTGCTACCCTGCCTCTCACAAGTAACATGAGGTGGTAAATCAAAGGGCAGTAAGCTATTTTTTATTAATAACTTTTTCCTTCAAAGAACACAAAAAATTAATGTTCCATTTTTCTATTGTGTAACAAACCACCCCAAAACTTAGAGGCTTAAAACAATAATAGTCATCTATTTTGCTCAGGAAACTATAATCTGCAGAGCTTGGCAAATACAGTCATTTCTGCTTATATGGTGATAGCTAGGGTTGTTTGACTAGGGATGATGGATCTGTTTCCGAGGTGGCTCGCTCATGTGGCTGGCAAACTGATTCTGGTTCTTGGTGCCTCTCCATGTGGGCCTCCAGAGGCTGCTTGGGCTTCCCTACAGCATGGTGGCTGGGTTCCAAGAATGAGCATCTCAAGAGATAGGACGTGGAAACTGTTAGTTCTAGAAATGAACAGTGTCAATCTACCACATTCTGTTGTTCAACCAGTCACAGAATCCGGATCCCAGGGGAGGGACATGGACCTCACTTCTTGGTGGGGGAAGCATCAAAGAATTTGGGGGCTTTATCTTAGAAATGCCATGGTTGATAACTATTAGAAAGAGGTCACTTGGGACTTGTGAATTTGATTTAATGCTTGCCTTTGTTAAGCTTTAGCATGACCTTTTCTGAATGAAATTAAGTTTGAGGAGATCTTTCTTTTTTTGTACAAGACTGGTCTCTGGCATTACTACGTGTATTTTTAATACTAATTGTTAGCTCCTCATATTTAAAAAAAAAATTCATTCTAATTTAATTTTTCCTGGAAAATCCCAACAGGGCATAGTCTTTACCAGAATTAAGAAGTTAATTTGTTTTCAACTAGGATCTTTGAAATCTTGTCAGTTCCTCCTCATTGAGACAGATGCACTGTCCTAGGGAGAGTACAACTTTCCTGGGGTTTTATATTTTGCCAAAGTGATACACTAGAAATGTGGTATTTGTCCTTTCAGCTTGAAGCTTGGCTCTTATTACAGGTGTAGGGAGTGTCAGAAGAGTTTTCCCCACAATCTCTTTTACTCACTTGGGTGAGATAAGGCGGCTGGTTTCCCAAGTAGATCTCCTTTAGGATTCTGTACCCTAGCTTTTAGTTTGTAGAGGGAGGGTTATGTGAAATCATGAAGGCATATCTGCTTTGGGGAGTTCACATATAACAGCTGTTCCTCCCAGATAATCTAACGACTGTTTTTTAAAGATTTTATTTTTAAAGTACGGCTGACATTCAATATTATTTTGTATTAGTTTCAAGTGTACAGCATAGTGGTTAGACAATCATATACTTTACAGAATGATCCCGCCAATATTTCTCAAGTACCCACCTGGCCCCATCCATAATTATTACAGTACTATTAACTGTATTCTCTGTGCTGTACTTCACATCCCTGTGACTATTTTGTAACTATAAAGACTATTTCTTAGACTTTTTCCTGTCCGTATTCTTTCTGTCTAAAACTACTTTTCTAAAATGTAAGGGCAGTGCTGATCAACTCTAGTCTTTTTAAAAAAATATATATATATATATGTTATTGATTTCAGAGAGAGGAAGGGAGAGGGAGAGAGAGAAACATCAATGATGAGTCATTGATCGGCTGCCTCCTGCACGCCCCCTTCTGGAGATTGAGCCCGCAACCCGGGCATGTGCCCTGACGGAGAATCGAACCGGGATCCCCTGGATCCTAGGTTGATGCTCAACTGCTGAGCCACCCCCAGGCAGGCTAGTCAGCCTATTTTTAATCTTGTTTTTTCTTTTGTGCCTCAGTTTCTTCATGTGTAAAATAGATATGATAGTAACAACACCTACCTCATGGGTGTTTCTGTGAATTGAATGAGGTGATTTATAGATAAATACAAAACTTTTAGAACAGTTCCTAGAACTTAGGAAGTGCTAGACGATTGTTACCTATAAAGATCAGTTGTGATGAGATTATTCTTTTTAAGTTTAATAACTGGTACAGACCATGTTAAAAAAAAAAGTTGGAATGATCTTTCTCCCTCATTTACAGAGTTGAAACTGTGGGCCAGCCAGACAGAAGGGACAGTATAGGAGTGTGTGCAGAAAGACAGAATGGATATGACTCTCTGCAGCGGGACCAGGCGGTGTGCATTAGCACAAACGGTAAGAGACAAGTAACTGTCATTCCTTTGAAATATATGAACTATTCCAGTAAGATACGAATCTGTCCCAATATCACACATTTATAGCAGGAGATGAGAAGATAGAGGTCTTAATGACATACCAAATGACTGCTGTGTAGCAGGCACTGTTCTGTACCCTTTATAAATAATAAATTATTTCATCCTTAACTTTTTGAAGTGGGGAGTAATATTAAATGTATTTTATAGATGATGAAGACTGAGCCACTGAGAGGTTAAATGACTGAGGTGGGTGGGCTGGGACTGGCCCCAGGGAGTCTGCCTCTGCATTCTGCGTGGGCCATCTACATTCAACACAGGTTAGGGATCGAGGGAGAGTTGACTTAATTTGTTATATATCTCTAGTGTTGTTTGGTCCCTTACCTCACAGCAATCACACTTTGAAAAGTCACTACCAAGACATGTTAATATTTTGTGGTGTGGGTCAAGCAGTAGGTAGAACAAGAGTCTTGTTTGTTCCTTGTGAAACAATCTTGGTATTCCACAGGATATAATTTTATAATGGAGTCAAGTTTCTTTTGATGTCATCCATGTGGGAAATTCACAGTCTCTGTTCTGAAAGAGTAGAACCCAAGACCATAATTCTAAAATGTAATTAAAGTTTTCACTTTTCCTTTCTGCCCTGGGGATGAGCATTAGTTATCTTTGACAAGTTGGCATTCCAAAAGTTTTCTGTATTTGAATTAGGAAATTAGCTGTGTTATCAATAATCTAGGCTCTATTTCAGTTCTTACTTATTGCTCACATGTAAATGACTTTTTACCTTAACATTTTAGGTGCAGTTTTTGTAAATGGGAAAGAAATGACTAATCAGTTGCCCGCCGTTACATCTGGGTCCACTGTCACATTTGACATGGAAGCTGTGACTCTAGGATCCACCAATAATAACGAAGGCGGAAACTTCAAGCTTCGAGTAACTATTAGCTCAAATAACAGAGAAGTTGTTTTTGATTGGGTACTTGATCAATCTTGTGGTTCTCTTTACTTTGGATGCTCATTTTTCTATCCTGGATGGAAAGTGTTGGTGTTCTAGATTTTTGGATGGTTGGCTTTGGTTTGCAGGGTTTTAATGTAGCTGTCCTCAGCCCAATTTAGTTGTAATTGATTTAAAAAACCTGCTAGATTCATCTCTCAGTTAAGCTGTTTGTAATGGAAATTGTTTACTGGATTTAGTTTGGAATATTATCAAAAAGAAACTTGAGTATTATGGACAAAACCATAATGCAGTCATTTTTATTTTTCAGTGTTAATTAAAATATCACACCTCAATAAAAATCAAATTGGCTTTTAAAATATGAGGAGATACAGAAAGCCCTGTACCCTTTCACTGTACTTTTTATTTTATTTTTTTATAATCTTTGTGGTGGTTTTTTTTGTTTGTTTTTTTTAAACATATCTTTATTGATTTCAGAGAGGGGAAAGGAGGGGGAGAGAGAGATAGACAGAAACATCAATGATGAGAGAGTCATTGATCAGCTGCCTAGCCCGCAACCCAGGCATGTGTCCCGACCAGGAATCGAACCCCGATCTCCTGGATCCTAGATTGATGCTCAACGGCTGAGCCACGCCCAGCCAGGCCACTGTACTTTTTAAAATTGGTAATTAGAACAGAAAAACTTAATGTAACATTCTTTTATTAAATCTCCATCTTTTAAGGGTTCAGGTTCATGCAAGATTTTAGTACAAAACAATAGGAATAGCCCAGATAGAAGCCCGAGTCTGTAATATACATTCACCTGTATGCTCTCCACACTCAGGCATTTGTAAGCAGTATTGAATTTTATCTCGTGTTCAGTGTTCGTCGAGTCCCCCAAACATGCTAATTTTTGCATTTTTTTGTAATTACTGAGCAAATGTTACAGTAGGCAATGTATTTTCTTTTGTTCCTTTCTTACCGTTTGATTCATGATGGGCTAGAGGGGTTTTACAGGGTAAAGCTACTTGGGGAAGTAGTATGCACAGCAGTGTTAGCCGTGTCCTGTGTATGGAACATGTACATATCCAGCCTCAGTGATATGCGTGTGACTATTTTTAGGGTATGAGCTGCAGTCCAGTTTAATGTCAGTTTATAAATGGTCTTATAGTGGACCAAACAAATATAGGGTAAATACTTGACCTATTTTTGAAAACTTAAATTTGTGTAAAATATTTATTTGAAGTACTTACTTAGTATGTAAAAATGGTTATCTTAACTTGCTATATACCAGCTTACAGATTTTTTTTAATGTGAATTTTTTTTCTTTTCATTTTTAACAATAGAAAAGCAAGTTTGGTATTTTTGTAAGATAATTTATTTGGGGATCCAGGTTCCCTGTTAGACAATCATGACCTTTTCCCCTTGCCTTTTTATATATAAGTAAGTCATCTTTCACTGAAGATGTGCTAGAATGTAGATGCCTCATCCAGCTTTCTGAAAAAAATAAAAACCTAAAATTTAAATGTGTGTATTTTTTTTCTTCCATGATAGTTGATGAATCCAGTTTTAACCTTTACTTTTAAAAGTAAAAGGGTTTCTTGTGGCTCCAGTCAGATATCATTGGCACTTGTGAAGAGTTACTTTTAAATTCTGTGTATAAGTTTACTTATATTTCTCTGACACCGAGCTTGGTGCCTGACACATAACACGTGCACAATGAATGCTTCATTGAATGAATATAAATGAATTATTTTCTCTAGAATGTCATCTTATTGCCTTCATTTAGCAAATATTTATTGAACATCTTTACTTCTTACCCTCCATTGGAGAATGGCATCTTAAATATATATCTATAGAATCTGCTTGTTTATAGAAGCAACTTAAACCTAACTTAATTTTAGGCAGGTGGGGATTTTAATATTTTGAACTCTGAAACTAATTTAAATATTGGGATCAGGCTTTTAGTGTCAAGTCTAAGAACTCTGTCTAGTTGTAGATCCCAAAGATTTTTCTCCTGTGTTTTTCCCTAAAAGTATTACAGTTTAACATTTTACATTTAAGTCTGTGATCCATTTTGATATAATTTTTTTTTTGATATAATTTTTGTATAAGATGTGAGACTTAGGTTAAAGGTCATTTTGGAATATCTGTTTATGTAGATGTCTAATTGCTCCAGCACCATTCGTTGCAAAGGCTATCTTTCATCCATTGAATGGCTTTAGTACCTTTGTCAACAATCAGTTGGGCATACTTGTGTGGGTCTATACCTGCGACCACCAATCTATTGGTCTATCCCTCTGCCAGTACCACACAGTATGATTACCAAACTATATAATGTTTTAAAGTCAGGTAGACTGAGTCCTCTCTAATTCATCTTTTTCCAGGTTGTTTTAGCTATTCCAGTTTCATTGTCTTCCCATGCAGATTTTAGAGTAATCTTTACAAAAAATCTTGATAGAAAATTGTGTTAAACCTGTATATCAATTTGTGAAGAGTTGATATCTTTACTATGTTGAGTTTTCTAATTCATGAACACAGTATACTCCTCCTATTTAGATGTTTCATTTCTTTAAATCAGCATTTTGTAGTTTCCAACATACAAGTTCTACATATATTTTGTTACATTGACACCTAAGGTTTTTTTAGTGATTTCATATGGCATTGTATTTTTAACTTTGGTTTCCACATGCTAATTCCTAATACATAGAATTGATCTTTATATGTTTATCTTGTATCTTGCCAAATTGATAAGCTCAGCCCTCTTCTCCCTCTTGATATATCCTATTTGATCCAAGGATTTTCTAGAAATGTTTTTAGTTTCTGAGTGTGTTTGGAGATTTTCCTGTTATCTTTCTGTCAACTTCTAGCTTGATTATATTGTGGTTTTAGAACATACTCTGTAAGATTTCAGTGTTTTTTTAAAATATATTTTTATTGATTTCAGAGAGAGGAAGGGAGAGGGAGAGAAGGAAACATCAATGATGAGAGAGAGTCATTCATCAGCTGCCTCCTGCACGCCCCCTGCAGAATTGAGCCTCGATCTCCTGGATCAAGGTTGATGCTCAACCACTGAACCACACTGGCGGAGCTGGTTTCAATTCTTTTAAATCTGTGAGGTTTCTGTTGTGCCCCAGGATATGGCCAATCTTGGTGTGTTCTGTGGGTACTTGAGAAGACAGCATTCTGCTGTTAGTGGGTGGAATGTTGTATAAATGCAGGTTAGAATCCTGTGGCTGACGTCGAGTTCTACTCCTTCCTTGTTTTGCCTAGTTGCCCTGTCAGGTCTTGAGAGGGGGATGTGGAAGTCTCCAATTGTAATGGTGGATTTGTCTCTTTTTCCCTTCGTTCTGTCAGTTTTTGACTCAGTTGTTGCAGCTCTTTTGTTTTATGAGTACACACTTAGCATTTCTGTATGTTCTTGGTGGATTGCCCATTTTATTATAATGTCCCTCTTTGTCTCTGGCAATTTACTTGGCTTCTAAGTATAGTTTATCTAATATTAATATAGCCTCTCCTGCTTTCTTATGATTAATGTTTGCATGATACATATTTTTCTATCCTTTTACTTTCAACTTGTCTATATCATTATATTTGGAGTTAGTTTCTTATAGACATCATATAGTTGGGTCATGGTTTTATTGTTTTGGTTTTTTTTGTTTACTCTGTTAGTCTCTGTTTTATTTGGTCTGTTTAGACTGTTTACATATAATGTTGTTATTGATATGTTAGGACTTAAGTCTGCCATTTTTGTTTTCTGTTCTCTCTGGGTTTCATTTCTCTGCTTTCCTTTTTATGCATTCTCATAGGTTACTTGAACATATTTTAGAATTTCATTTTGACTTATTTATAATGTTTTTGAGAGTCTCTCTTTAATAGTTCTAGTTATTAATATATATGTATTACATACATATGTACATAATTTCCAATATATATACATTAGTATATCTCTTATATATTACATATATGCTGCATATGTATATAACATATCCATTATCTATCTATATCTTTTCAGTGTATTGATGTCATTATTTTACCAGTTCAAGTGAAATATAGAATCCTTACCTTTCTTTATTCTTCCCCCATTTACAATGTAATTAAAAAATTTTTTTCTCAACATATTTTAAGAACTACATCAGACAATGTTATAACTTGCTTTAACCATAACATAATTTTAAAAAACCAGAGATGAAAAATGTGTTGTATTTACCTATATTCTCTTTACCATGTTATTTCTTTCTTCATGGTGTTCCATTATTTCTTGTATCATTTCCCTTCTGTTTAGAGAACTTCCGTTAGCCATTCTTTTAGGATGTTTGCTGGTGTAAAATACTCTGTCCTGACTTCCTCTTCATTCCTGAAGGATATTTTCACTGAGTATAGGATTCTGGGCTGACAATTCTTTTCTTTCAGGACTTGAAAAATATTATGTTACTTCCCATGGTTTCTGATAAAAAAAAAAAATCTCTCATTCTAATTGTTTTTCCCTGTAGATAAAGTGTCTTTTTTCTCTGGTTGCTTTCACTATATATGTTTTTTGTCTTTAGTTTTTAGAAGTTTAATGATGTTATATCTTTGCATGGATTTATTTTCTTTAGCTTCTTGAATTTTTAGTTTGTCTCTGGCCAAATTTGGAAAGATTAGAGCTATTTTTTCCAAGTCCTACCCTTTTTTCCTTCTCCTTCTGGAACTCCAGTGACATAAAGTTTACATCTTTTGTTTAGTCCCATTGATTCCTGAGGTTCTGTTTAAATCTGTTTTCTCTGAGTTGTTCACATCAGGTTTTTCTGTTGGTCTTACAGTTCACTGGTTCTTTCCTCTGTCATCTCCCTCCATTCTACTGTTGGGCCCATCTATGAGCTTTTTGTCATTTTGGTTATTTTATTTTTCAGTTCTAAAATGTCCATGTGGCTCTTCTTTGTATCTCCGATTTCTTTGCTAAGATTTTCTATATTCTTAGCTTGAGGCTATTCATTTTCTCGTTTTTCAAGTGTATTCATAATTGCTTACTGAAACATTTTATCATGGTGGTTGTGATGGTTGGTCGTATGTGTTTACTTGACTGGGCTAGGGGTGTCCAGGTAGGTAGGTAAACATTTCTGGGTGTCTCTCAGGATGTTTCTGGAGAGATTAGCATTTGAATTGATAGACTGAAGAAAGCAGTGGGTGAGCATCGTTGTCTCTTGGCCTGAATAGAACAAAAGGACAGAAGGTTGAATTCACTCTCTGCCTGACTGAGCTGGGACACGGGTCTTCTGCCTTCAGCACTCCTGGTTTTAGGGCTTTGGATCTGGACTGGATTCCACACCATTGGCTTTCAGGCTATTGACACCACTGGCTCTCCCGAGTTCCCACCTTGCAGGCCGGTTGTGGGACTTCTCAGCCTCGATAATCTTGTATTGGTTCTGTTTTTCTGAAGAAAACCAATACAGCTGCTTTAAAAGATATACTTTCATTGATTTTAGAGAGGAAGAGGGACAGAGATAGAAGCATCAATGAGAGAGAAACATCAGCTGCCTCCTGTGTTCCTGATCTTCCTTTTTTCTAGTAACTTTTATCTTTGGTCTGTTTTCTCTCTTCCTTCTACAGTTATGCCCAACCTTCCCATTCTCTCCCCCCAAAATCCTTCGTTTCCCTCTTGCTGTGGCCCGTTTTCACATACTCTGTGATAAATTTCTCTAGCTCATTTTCCATTTAATAAACTGATTAAACCTGTTCATCACTTGCCCACCTTGAAGGTGCCGTTTAATTCCCTTTCTTACGGGCTGCTGCCTTCTTGAAACGTCTGCGCTACACTGCAGTGCCATTCGACAGTTCCTCTTTGGGCACGCACTTCCCGACGGTGCTCTAGGAGTTGGCTGTTCTACCTGGACTGTTACAGTAGCATTCTACCCGTTCTCCCTCCGGAGATCCTCCACCCCGATTCTCAGCGCTGTGGCTCCCCTAAGTAGAAACTCGCTCGTCGTACCTGTGCAGTACGTCTCTAAATGCTTCCTACTGTCTGCAATCCAGACCTTCCGCATGGCACGTAAAGCCCTCATCATGCCACCAAATATCCGCGCACCAGGAAGACCATTGGGCAGGACTAATGTCAGTGCGACGGACTTAGCAGTCGACAGCAGGAACCAAGCTTAGAAGAAACACTGAGCTTTGGGAAACGGAGCCCTCAGCTGAAGACGCAGAAACGAGTGCAGGCAAAACGCTGTTACCAGCGAGGAAGGCGAGAATAGCTGAACTGCCAAGTCTCCTGCAAAGTTCTCCCCAGCTCTTCTAGAGACCTCGTAGAATGTAGTATGTAACTTCATTAGACAGTATCGCTTTAATTTATAGCTATCGTCTGTATCCCTCTCTAGTCTATGGTTTTTGAAAGCCAAGATAAATTTTTTCATTAAAAAGGAAATGTAAAAAAAATCCACAACCAAAGATGGATAGCTATTGATACTGACATTACTTTGTACTATAAGTTTAAAAATACATTTAGATATTACCATAAATAACATATTTAGGTCGAAACTGATGTTACTAAAACTGAAAGCAGGTTTCACATTAATTTTCTTTTTTGGTTTAAACAGACATTTATTTCTCCCAGTTTGGAAGCTGGGAAGCCTTTCTTAATTTCTTATTAGTTCTGATTGACCAGTGTACTTCTGGATCCCTACTATCCTAAACAAGCCCAAGTTTTAGCGCACACATTAACAGTGCATAAAATAAGACAGAATACAACTTTTATATTATTGAACTTTATGTACAAAATCATTTGATTTCAAATAAACATTTAATGTAAAAACAAACATTCTTTTAAACTGATTTTTTTTTACATCTACTGTACCATTCAAATCCTTTATCATCTTACATGATTTCTTCAAAATCTCTTCAAGGGTACATATAGAAAAACCTTTTTTTTATAAATAGAAACAAAGGGATTTTTTCAGCTTTTATAAGATGACATAAAAAGTTTACTCAACAGAAGTAATTTCATTACTATTTGGGGGAGGGAATCACCAACTTTTTGTGCAAACAATGCTAGCCTTCTTTTAAGCATTAAGAGCATAACTGCTTAAGAAATGACATAAGCAATAATTCTACACCTACATCTCCCCTAAAATAATCTATTTTTTTACATATGTGCACAGCTTTAGCAAATTAAAGCTGGAGAGAAATGCTCAAGTTCTGCTACCCATAGTCATGACCAGAGTTTACTGTAACTTATCATTTGGCGAGCTTACCAATCAAGGAGTCTGTAATGAAAGCTGCAGTTTCCCTCTTTCCTATTTTTTTAACACAAAAATTAATAACTAAGAATTTAATACTGGATGACAAAGTACATCCACACTATCAGTTAAATAGCCTCACAGTTAAACACATCTTAAAGACCAATCAAATCAATATTTACATTTTATAAATTTCTGAAGACACCATTAGAAAGCTTATATATCCCTTCATTAAACAAAATAGGGAACTGCATCTGATGGTGGTGGAATGAAATTTAAAAATTAAAAATACCTGTATTTACAGCAGCATTGTTCCTTTATAAATAAAGAATATGAAAATGAATTATCTTTAAGGATAATAAAAAATTGAGGTGATGTTACTCAACCACAGTGCTTGAAGTTGGAATAAAAATCTATTGGTGCTTGTTAATGTGCCAGTAGTGAAACCACTTTCTGTTGGAGAAAATCCAACTGCAAATATGTGCATAAAACACATGTAACACAGGGCAAAATTGCTCAAAACAATTCAAGTCAGCTTATCTGTACTGGATATTCTAATTGTGAAACACAAAGACATCCTTGCAAAGAAAAAATGTTACATTTTCTGGTTCATAGAACATTTCTTCCCTCGAAAGTGGCATCTTCAAAATCTCAAATTTGTTTTTCCCTTGGTTCCTAATAAAAAGATGTGGACAGTAATTTTCCATGTGTTTACCTAACTGGGGGGGGGGGATGGGAGGACCCAAACAGCCAAACATTCAAGTTTAAAAAAATATACTGGGTGAGCAATGCACTAAAACTATCCACATAAACAAATGGTAAGTAACCTTATAAACCAACATAACAATTCACTGTCAAATGTGAAAAATTAACATCTTCTCAAACAGGCATAAGATGAAGAAGTGCTATTTTTAAACTGTAAAATGAACATATGCAATGGAAATATCTTGTGTTGTAATTTCTCATTTTAAATTGATTAATGATTTCAAAATCAAGGATCAAGGTTTGATTGCAAATGGTAATGCAACATAACTTCACAAAATCCAATTTTTAAAAAAGGGAATCACATTCCAATTTTCCCTCCCCAAGAAAATGTCTCACAAAGTAGAAAAACAGCCAGTCACAAATGCAAAAAACATTATAATTTAAATATATGAAATAATCTATATTATCAATTTATTTCATAAGACAATTCTTGAAGTTAAAAATACTTTCTTTGAAGTATTGCTTTTCATGCTCAAACGAGAATGCTTTAATGACATCAACAGAGCCGACAGACATGTAATGCTGCATAATGAAGTGAAGTGGAACCCGATACAAATAGCCTTGTTGAAACCATTTACTTCATCTTAACAGTGCCTGTTTGGAATCTGGTTAAAAAACAGAAAACTCTTCCTAGATGCTGAACTCCCTAGAACGCAATTTCAGTGTTTGTCCACAACACAGGGTTAGGCCTTTTCTTCTCAGAGTTTTTGCTTTTTGCTCTGTTTTGAAACCCCTGAGACACCATCTGTTTCTGAAGCTTTCTCTTTTGAGTTAATTTCACTAAACCCATTTGCTGTCCCATTTTGTTCTTCAGTGATTTCTTCATTTGCAGGTGAAGCAGATTCTCCTTTTTCTAATTTTTGCTGCATTTCACGGAGCTTGGTAACAGCTTTATCTATTGACATTATGCTAATAAGATTAAAGTCATGCATGCTGACTAGATGAAGCATGAAGTTTCGACATAAATTCTTCTTAATTATTTTCTGTCCATAGTTTTCTACAAACAGCATACAGGCGTGATTCATTTGATTGTCAGCAATAAACCTATTTAATAAAAATAACACAAAACATCAATAGCAATACAAAGCATTTTTGTCAAATGGAACAATGATAACCATTACAGAACATGTAAGACTATCCAAATTTATTAAGTGATGATTTAGCAGAAGTAAAACTATAGTGAATGTGAGATTCAATAACTTGAATAAGCTTACCACTTAAAAAATTTAAAGATGTGATTTAACCAGTTATTAAATAGGTGTCATTTGTTTTTCCTAATTATACACGGCAGTATTAAAAATATATTTCCTTTAGCCAGCACCACTTTCATTAACTGTATTCACACTATCTCCTTTATTTTCTCCCTTGATTTTGACCTACTTTCCTATTTCAGAAGCAATGTTTCTTTAGATTTTCAGTTCAAAGACCTCTAAAAAAATGAAGGTGTCACGAGAAATAACAAATGTGGCCTATGTGATGGTGCTGGTGGAAAGTGAGCTGGGGGCATACACAATGAAAAAAATTTGAGAAACCAAATAGGAAAATGGCTACTCAGTTATCCACTGGGACTGAGAGTCCAACAGAGTCCATAAGGCCTGCCTGAAGATGTTTGCTCAACTACCTGCCTCTGTATAATGCCAGTATACAATGAACCACAAGAGTTGTGCTAACACAGATCAAAGAATTAAAATAGAACTCCAAGTAATGTGACTAAAACTCTGTCTTGAAACTGGCACTGTCAAGACAAAAGGAAAAATGTTTAACCCAAGCCTCTGCATACATACTTTCTCCTTAGTGCCCCTAGGTTAAGGACCAGGCAAACATTTTCTGTAAAAAGCTAGACAGTAAATATTTAAGGCTATGCAAGCCATATGTGATCTGCCATCTCCCTCTTTTTCCTTTTTTACTGCCCAGTAAACACGTGAAGACTATTCTTAGATGAAGGCAGTACACATGCTATAGCCCATGCAACCAGGCATCTTATGCACCAACAACTCTTCACTCCCCAAGAGTAAAGAAATAGAAGTGTTTCCTCACATTTACTTCACTTATATATAAATGAAAAAACTTTGGATACTTGTGCTATAGAAGAAAACCTTAAATGAGGATCTAATAATAATGAAGGCAGAGAAGAAAATGTGTATTGACAGGAAAATAGTTCACACAGAGGAGGCAGATCTGCCGGAAAAACAATGCTTTGGGAACATACCTGTAGCCACAAAGGCATGAGAAATAAGCATTGTTTTACCTTGCCTCCTATGAAATAGTAATAAATTAGAAAAGCTACTTATATTTTATTCTGAATAATTAAGCAATTTTTAAAAACTGTGGTAATAACTGTGATAAGTAGTTTTCAGGATTTCCAGGAATATAGCACACGGCATTTAATTTTTGTATTCCCTGGCAATAAAAGGAATAAAAATTGGGTCATTAAAAAAGAGACATATTAAAAATAAAAATCTGTTGTTAAGAGCTAGCACCTTCCTTACACAGTCTCTGAGCATCACCATTTTTCTCTATTATGCAATTATAATACTTTGGATTAGGATAAGATTTAGGACACATTATATCTAAATTAATGGAATTTTACACAGGATTCTAACACACGAAGATTTATAGAATGTGAAGCAGCGAAAAGAATATAAAGAAAATGGAATATTTAAATTTAGAAATACCCTACCCATGCTTCATGACATGGAGATTCCATAGTTTCATAACTTCTTTCTCTCCTTCATTAACATCAGAAAATTCCTCAATTTGCTAAAAATAAAAAAATTTTTAAAAAGAAAAAGAAAAACACCTATTAAATGCAGAGTAAATATAATTGGTATTTCTAAGAAAAAACTGAGAGAATGTTAAAAACAGATTTTTTTTATAACTAAAAATACCACAACTTATTTATACAGCAAAGTGGCAAAATTTCTTAAAAACAACTTCTTTTTAAGCAGTAATTTAAAAAAGGAATTCCTAAGTTACAAACTAGTTATGTATAAATAAAATGAACACACTATAAAATCACAAGAAGAAAATCTGTATTTCCTTTACCTGGTAACTGTTTAAATGAGACAATTATAAAATGTGGATTCCTGAATTCCTTAACTTAGAAAAAGTTCCTTTACTACGTCAAAAGTTTAATACATATTATTAAACAATTTATAGTTTTCAAACAAAATAGATTTCAAACAAAAATCATTTAATCATAAAATTCTAAAATCAGTCAATAATGGTAATAGTAATAATTACTGTAATGGTTTTTTCTCTTAGCCATTCAGGATCTTTTTCATCTTCACTATCTACTTCCATTTCTTGTGGACGGAGAGGTAAACAAGTATCACTATGGAAATATAGACGATTGTGTCCGCTACTGTATGTACGTTGCTGTTCTACTTCTCCATCTTCAGACTCAAGAAATTCAGACATGCTTGCTTTTGTTCGTTTTGGCCTAATGAAAGAAAATGTTGATGTAATATTAAGTGACAGGGTTAGGGTTCTTTGTATTTCGCATCACCCAAATAGATTACATTCCTTTCTTACAGGTTTGTACTTAGATCTACTAGGAAAATTCATTTTTTAAAAAATATATCTTTATTGATTTCAGAGAGAGGAAGGGAGAGGGAAAGAGCTGAAACATCAATGATGAGAGAGTAGCCATTGACCGGCCACCTCCTGCATGCCCCCGACTGGGGTTCGGGCCCACAACTGGGGCATGTGCCCTGACCGGGAAGCGAACTGTGACTCCCTGGATCCCAGGTCGATGCTCGACCGCTGAGCCACACCTGGCCAGGCTAAACGAATTCTTTAATCACCCCAACCACTGCAGCAGTAGTGACATTAACATTTAAAACACAGGAAAAAGCTTTAAGGAAGAAGTGAGAAAACCCTGTAGAAGCAGGAGCTGGGGAGGGCTATCAAGCAGTATACCACCCAGAGACTTAGCTAATGCTCCCCTCTGTTCCTCCACCATCATCAATAAAATCCGGAGAATAAACTTTGGTTGTATGACCTTTTTACCTACCTGCACACAAGAATGTGTGTGATAGGCGTTCTCTTTACAGGTCCATTGCGACTAAAAGCAAATCCAGGCTGGCGATGAATATCCTGAGGATTTCCTGCATAGGAGCCATCATAACACTCGTTGATAGAAACATCTATCCTAGCACCTTTTGGATGATACTGTAACAAAAATGCCAAGGAGTTTAGGAAAAGAAAGTATTAATTACCCTACCCCTAAATACCCATCACCCCAACTTAATTAATTTAAAAAATGCTTGTGGTTTTTAATGTTTTGTAAACCTAAATTAGCCAGGCATACCAGCATGGTAAATAGAAGTCAGAAAACCTAGAGTCAAAAAGATCTGTGTTAGGCCCTGGCTGGTGTGGCTCCGTAGTTAGAGCATCAGTCCTCACACTGAAGGGTCTCATGTTAGATTCCCAGTCAAGGACACTACCTGGGTTGCAGGTTCCATCCCCAACCTTGGTTGGCAACCAATAGATGTGTCTCTCTCACACTGATGTTTCTCTTCCCCCTTCCCTTCCACTCTCTCTAAAAATCAATGGAGCCCAGCTGGGCGTGGCTCAGCAGCTGAGCATCGACCTAGGATCCAGGAGATCACAGTTTGATTCCTGGACAGGGCACATGCCTGGGTCGCAGGCTGGATCCCCAGTCGGGGGAGTGCAGGAGGCAGCTGATCAATGACTCTTTCATCATTAATGTTTCTATCTCTCTCCCTCTCCCTGAAATCAAAAAAAAAAAAAAAAAAAAAAATCGCCCAGCTGGGCATGGCTCAGCGGTTGAGCGTCGACCTAGGATTCAGGCGATTGGGGTTCGATTCCCGGCCAGGGCACATGCCCAGGTTGTGGGCTGCAGCCAATCAATGATTCTCACATCATTGATGTTTCTATCTCTCTCTCCCTCTCCTTTCCTCTCTCTGAAATCAATAAAGATATATTAAAAAAAAAAAAAATCAATGGAAAAAATATACTTTGGTGAGGATTAAAAAAAAAACAACACACAAAAAAGCCCGTGTTAATGCCTATGCCATTCATCAGCTTGATAACTTTTTAGAAATTATTTCTCATCTCAACAAGAATAAGGAAAATACCACTTAATTAAAAAAGGTGGTGTGAGGGTTATGTGAGTCAATATAGGTGCACTATATGAAAAATGAACCATTCATTATAATTCACACATAAAGCAATCCACCCAATACAGAAATTTTGATATTTTGTACAAAGTACAATTTTTGAAAGTCAAATTGTCTTTTAATGTATGATATATTAATAAGAAAAAAAAGTTACTTACAACATAGTTGAAGATAAACCTGCTATGGCAGAGTTTAAGATGCTTGAGTAAACTATAAAGTTTGCGGCAGTTCAGAGTGCACCAAGGGCAATGTAAGTCATCTCTTGCTTCAGTTTGTTGTCTTGTATTGTTGTTATAAAGGAACTTTAAAATAAAACAAAAATAGGAAAGCTCCAACTTACACATCTCAAAACATTTTTTTCAATATCACCTTTAAAAATAGTTAAATTAAAAGAAAAATCAGAGATACTCTTTTTACTTAAATATCCAAAATATTTTATATGTAACATGTAAAACAAAGGCATTTCACGATTACTTATAAATGGGTCAGCTATGTTTACCTGATAAAATATTCTTAATTTTTGTCGGTTTTCATTTGAAGTATCTTTTTCTTTTCTCGTTTGTAGATCTGTAGTCAATGATTCTTTAACAGCTGAAAATACATACTTTTACATTTAATGCAAATAATTGCTTCTAAGTGAGATAATATATTTTGTGAAAATAATGAAATATTAAAGGTTTCACAGAACTCTACTTGTATTTAATACAGTTTTTGTTCTCACCCTCAAGGGAACAATCCCCCATAATCAATACTCCTAATCAAATACTTAGGTCTTTATTTGCAGGAGCCATACTCTTCCTTTAAAAACCACCTCTTATGTCCTAAATCATCATAAAAGTAACCCCAAGAAATTACATGTAGTCACTGTAATGTTTTATACTTTGAGGTCAAGAGTGTGATTTTGGTATTTATATTCCCAGGGAAAAGCAGTGAGCAGACATCCACTAAGTGTTGGTTTAACAGAAATTAAATAGAAAATGATTCTGTTAATATCATTCCAAATCCAGAAGATAATCACCATTAATAATTTTGGTATATTTATTTACATACTTAAATTTTTTAAATTTTCCCTAACATAACTAAGTATTTTATAAGTACAATTTTGTATAAGACTCTTTCTCTCATTTTCTTTTAAAACTCTTCTACCTATCTGACTGGCTGACCACAAAGTATTTTGAGAAGAGCCCAGACCACAATTTACTTGAGAAATCTTTTCTCTGACACAGGCTATGTTTTTATATCTTTTTAATCTGACTCTTACAATGACCTGCACACAATAAATGGACATGAGTGGTCAATGTCAAAGACAGCTATCTTAAGCCTTCTGCCTTCTTTAAACAGACTTAGACCTGGATACTCTCAGGTCAAAGACAGTGTTCCTATCGGGCAGATACTAAATAACAGATCAGTGTAACCTGGACCTTAACTCAGCAGAACTAAATCCATTTGTAAATGTTTCCCTCTTAAAAAAATACTCAAGATTTAACCTGGTAAAATTCAGGTTATAATGATCCTCTACCAGTTCTATTATAAAAACACTCTGAAATATTGAATTCAGTTTTACAATATATACAAAATTCTACATGAGTTATAAAAAGCATACAATCCCAAAGCTCTATTACCAAGCTGCAATTTCAAAATCCTAAAAGCTCTGAAAATCAATAGTTTCCTTCATGAATTTGACGCAAATTTATTTAGTGGGAAAATTTGTCCTAAATTGACATAGGCTATCTATAGACCTCATTTGGAGGTGTTATATAATATATGGCATATATACTAGATCATCCTTCTAAAATAAAAATAAAAAAAAAAAATTCCCAGACACATCTGACACAAAGGTTTTGGATAAAGGATTGTTGATACGTACTTTAACACAAAATTTTACATTTAATATAGAAGAACTCTAATTTACCATGGCTCATAGTCTGTCTCTCTAGTAAGTAAAATATTTCTCAAAGAATAACTACTTTTAGAGCAAAAGACAAATGAATTAATTTAAGCTTAAGCCCTAATTCTGCAAAACATTATTTTGAAAGCAATGTTTTCTTACCAATAGTTTGAGTAGGTTTAACTGAACCAGGCTTGTTTTCTTGATGGAGACTCTCTGAATTTCTAGTGGCAAGAGGCTTGGCAATAGGAGCTGTAGATTTATCATTGGTCTCTCCTGTCCAACGAAGAGTGAACTGTAACGTAGGTCCCTGAGAAAATGTTTCAAATGGAGGCAGCCTCTAAAAAAAGAAAAAACATGGAAAGTATAAAGAAAAATTCCGTATAACAAATTGAAAGAAGTTGTAGAAACTTGAAAAACAATAGTTATTTATAAGTTAATGTGGATTTGATTTAAATCAACAGATTTTTTTCCATGGAAATCCAAAATGCCTACAGCGATGGCCACGTAAATCAAGTACTGTATATGTACTGCACAGTAGAGACTATAGTACTGGAGTGTTCAAGTTGTCTAAAAAAGACAGCCACTAATCTGCAGTAGTTGAATTGTTGCCACATGCAAACATTGGCCCAGCACACCCAGATTTTCTGATTTTTCAAAAGTCAGAAATCCAAGTTCTAATGGGAAATCTTGCCATTTTTATGTTGGTAACCAATTTAAAATGTTTTTAAGAACAAGAAGAAAACTGTAGTACCCAAAGCCTGCCAGTTTGCAGACACTATTAGATGACTAATTACTTTCTAAGTCTAACAGTTGTAACAGTAATTTTCCTTGATTTCTCTTAGCTTCACCGCTGACTGCCCTTGCCTCTCCTCATCAGGTTTTGGCACACTGACCTATCTTGGCTTTCCTCCTCCGCTCTTACCACTTACAGGACTACTTGCCCTTCTCTTGTTCTTTTTAGTTCCTAGCTAACATTTAGCCATGTGCCCCTACCTCTCACCCATCCTTGAGGATTTACCTATTACTAGGCTGATGATCCCAAATTGGTTCTCCATTGTTTATACTTGAATTCTAAACCCATATATCTCCAACCGACTCTTGGGCATTTGAGCTCCCATTTACTTTACTGCCATATAAGCCTAAACTCCTTCTACATTTTTATTATAAATAATTCTCTTAAAACTATAATTTTAGACGGGAATGAGGTAAAAATGTGATCATATAAGCTGGTTTTGACATAGTAAGTCCATATCTAGGAACTTATTAAAATATTTGCAATGCAAAAAGGTACTTGTACAAATGTATTCACTACAACGTTTTTGAAAACAAAAAATTTAAATAACTAAATTATCCATTAAAATGGCATTGATTTGGTAAATTATAGAACATTTATTTAAAAGAATACCACAGAGATTTAAAAGGAAGCAAATCTATATGACCTGACTTAAAAGGATGCCATTTCATATTGCCTCAATTTCTTGGGAAAAACCAACAACTCATATAAATACAATCCTTATTTTCTCCTGGATAAACCTAATAAATTTTAAATAAAAAATTTAAAACATAAAGATAATAAATACCTGCAGAAAACTCAAACAACGTAAGTATAAAAAAATTAAAAATTACTTGAAATCTCATTACCTATAAGTAACCACTACTATTTATTTTAGAAAAAGTGGGAGTACATATACTATTGCATAAAAATTAAATATCATGGAAATTTTGTCAAAGTATTGTCTCTTTTAATGGCTTTTTAGAATAAGGTGTTTTCTAAATTTTCACTATTTAAAATTGTTTTACAAGACCTGTTAACTAGTTCTTTTCAGCTGCCAATTACTATCTTGTTATAAAAGGAAAGAAACAGAATTGCTAATGACTATATAAAATTAAAATTTTTATCCATATTATCTGTCTGCCCTCCAGTAAGGTTGTATCAACTTATTCTTACATTAAAGCATTTGAGAGTGTGTCTCACATATCCAACTATGAACTGTAAATCTTCTAAACTGTTGTCAAACAAGTAGTCAAAAGTAGTATCTCTGATTTTGTTTGCATTTCTTTGAATACTAATAAGGTTGAATTTGCTGGCCATCTATATTTGTTGCTTTAAGGACTGCCTGATTGCCTTTAATCCATTTTTCTAATTAGATTGCTTATCTTTTCTGTTATTGATTTATAAAACTACGTATTCATAGTATTAGCCTTTAGTATGTTACAAATATTTCCCCAGTCCATGATGTTAAACTTAGATTTGCATGTAGAAATAATCCACCTTAGTCATTTTTATTTTATGCCTTTTAGCTGTTACATCACACTTAGAAGAGCTTTCCTCATAGCAAGACTATATGAATATTCACCTACATTGTTTTGTTATGTATTGTTTATTTTTACATTTATATTTATGAGCCTTCTGGAATTTATTAGGTCTAAGTTTATTTCCAGATTGCTAGAGACCTACCTGTTCAGTCACAATTAATGAATAGTCCTTCTTTCCCACACAAATCTACCACCAACTTTATCATGACTAAATTCCAAATGTCTATGAAACCATTTCAGAACTATGCTTCAGCGATCTGCTTATCTATTCTTAAGCTATACCATACCACTTAAGTTCCTTTAACTTTATAGTATGTTCTACCCCCTGGTTAAGTAAAGGTTCTCTGAAAACTTTTCCATAATTTCCCTTAGTAGTATTATATATTGCTGTAGGTGAAATTGAGAATAATTTTGAGTCTTCATAAAAAAAATCTTTTGAGGATTTGGCTTGTGATGGTACAGACCTTACATTCAGAAATAAAGGCCATTCTGCTGAGCCTGCCTATTCAAGAGACATATGTATGCCTATTTATAAAGTCCCTTAGAAAAGTTCTTTTAAGTTGCTTCATTTAAGTTTAGCAGATTTCTTGATAAATTACTAGTCATCATGTTACCTGTTTTTACAATGAATGGGATTTAAAATAGCAGTTAACATTTATTGAGCACTTATTTTATGCCAGGCACGGTGCTAAACATACTTATTATTTCATTTAATCCATCAACGCTATGCCTCGTTCTACAGATGAGAAAACCGAGACACAAAGCTTAAGTAACTTGCCAGATGCCACATACCTAGAAGTGAAAATTTGAACTTGGTCTGGCTCCAAGGAGGATGGGTGCCTTCCATTAAATTCTCTGACTAGATAATTTTATTTGTGTTTTCCAAAGTACAAAAACAAAGGATTCTACTTCCAACATGAATTTGCATTTGGGGGAGAAAAACATCAATAAAAAATGGGAGTTCGTTAACTATAACGTGCTCAACCTTCTAAGTAGTCCATACCTTCCCATCAAGAATAGTCTCCCATGTTGCTCTTTTCTTGCTTATTGGACATTCTTCCATTTCCTGCATGGCTACTTCATACTCCCCATCTAAAAGCTGTAAGCGCCTGTTAGACAAACACATACACTTTAAAGTAACCTGTGTTATTATTGTAAGTACACAAATTCTACATCTTTAGATTTATACTAAAAAGCATTTATTAAATTTATAGACTAGCTTATATACTCGACAAATTTTAAAATATACCTATACTCCATTCTTGACAAAAGCATTTTTAATGATTTCTATTAACTATTACTAAATTATTTTATTAATGTAGCTACTCAGATATAACTAAACATTTAAAGTATAATATGCCTAAGATCTCAAAACTTATCAAGTTTTAAACATTAAGTATAAAGTATGTGAGCAGGCTTAATACTTGTAAAAATGGGATAGTATTTCAATACTTGCCTTAGGAAACTACTAAGAATTATGCCTCATTTTTAACTATTGTAAATATTTGAACTAGAGTTCTTGACTTTTATACTTGACCAGTAATCAAATTTATGATTACAATGACTCTAATAATTGTGAGATCCTGGGGGCACCTGGCACATATAGGTGCTCAATAAACATTTCATGGGTAAACGAATAAATGAAATACCAGTTGAATCGAAGAATCAACTAAATTATACCCATACCCACAGTATAGTTTTAACGTGTATGTACATATATGTGTGTATATATAAATTATTTTTGCCATATTCTTAAACACTGGTAACACTACTACACTAAACACCATTCTTCAATTAAGCTCAGTAATTAATTATATATAGCAAGAAGAATCTGGCTTCTTTTTATCAGTCTTCAGAAAAATTGTTAGGTGATAACAGCTAACATTTATTGAGTGCTTACAATGTGCCAGGCACTATTTTAAAGACTTTATACAGTTCATTTAATCTTCCCAACAGCTCTATGAAGATGCTATTACTCCATTTTTCAAGAGAAAAATGAGGAACAGACAGGTTAAGTAACTTGCCTTAAGCTGACACAGTAAGTAGCCAGGGCTAGCAATTTAATCCAGGTAGTCTGTCTCCAAAGACTGACTCTTAACACAAATAACTTTGAGACTTAAAGAATTTTTGTATTTACGATGTACTACTTGAATTTATTCTCCTTCAATAATATATCAGCAAAGCTATTAAACTTATTATTTTAAAAATCTAATTTTATTTAAATAGGTAATACATTCACATACTTCTAAATTGAAAAGAAGCTTCCCTCGTGCATCTACATAATATTGTTTTATGATTGTACATTTGATAGGTTCAATTGAATTTACCCTCCTACCTGCAGGGTATGAGGAGGCCCCTTTTCCCCAAAGCCTGACCAATTGTGCTTTATCAAGTTTTTTATCTCTTCCAAACTGGTAAGTGAAAAAAATGACATCTCAGTGTACTTTTATATAGATGTCTTATCTTTTAGTTGTTTAAGAACCATATATATTTTCTGTTTTGCAAGTATTTTTATCATATCCCTTGCCCATTCTTCTAGGGTTATATTTTTCTTTTTACTTAGTATGATCTTTTTATATTAGAGGAACAAGACATCTATCTATAGTATGAGTTAAAATTAATTTTCCTGACTTGTCATTTTTGACTTGGTTTATTTCTGTTTTCAGAATTTGTTCTATATTTTGCTCAATATTTCATACTTTTTCTATATAGCTTTTGAATTTTGGTTATTCTTTAAGGAGACTTTAATTTCTCTGAGATTATAAAAAGAATTTTTACACATTTAACTCCCCAGGTCTTGGCTTGCAAATACTTTACTAAAAGGAACCAAGACTCCTTGAAGAATTGGCCAATTCCAGAAGAGAGGTAGAAAAAGGAGACTGTAAGCCCAAAATATTTTACTATCCCAGAAAATAAGGAAAAACAACAACAAAAATACGTAAGTCAAAAGAACACAGGAGCCTGCTTAGAGGGGCTTTTTCTGACCAAATTTGGGACAATCTGAGCATTAAAATGAATAACCACATGAAATAGATTAGAACAGACTGAATAAAAATGGAATTTGTTAATCCATACTGTGTTTTTTTAAGTTGAGGGAAGGAATGCTCTTCTTTATAGGAAACTACCAATAAACGTGGAAGAAATGAAAGTTACCAAGGCAACTGTCATGGGAATAATTTATTCAATATAGAATCCTCAATGAATGCCAAGCTGCTGGGTAAAGGCTGTTGGAGGGAAAAGGACATTTACCCAGTTTCATGTGTTACCACAGAGGTTACATATTAATTAAAGGGAAGCCCTGGCTGGGTAGGTCAGTTGGTTAGAGCATTGTCCCAATGCTCCAAGATTGCAGGTTTGATCCCCAGTCAAGGCACAGACAGGAGGCAACCAAGGTATGCATAAATAAGTGGACCAACAAATTGATATCTCTCTCAAATAAATAAATAAAATATACATTTAATTAATTAAAGGGAAAAGCTACTGTTATAGTGGACAAATACAGTGATATCTCCTTAACCAAGTGATCAAGCCTGTATTATTTGTGTCTGTGATAGGCAAAGAACACACCACCATTTAGTTCTTGCTAAAAATGTTTAACCCAAATCTATTCATTAAGGAAACAACCACAGAAGTCCAAACAGAAATTCTTCAAAACTACAGGCTTGTACTTTTAAAAAGTGTCACAAAAGGCAAAATAAACAGAACTGGAGAACTATTCCAATTTGAAGGAAACTGAACAGATACGGCAACTAACAAGTAGCTACAGATCACACAGTCCTCAATTGGGGAGGAGGTGAAAGAACTATAAAGAACATTATTGGGGTCAATTGGGGAAGACAGTATTACATCATGTTAAATTTCCTTAATATGACAGGTGTACTGTGGTTATAGAGGGAAATGTTCTTGTTCTTAGGAGACATATCCTGAAGTATTTAGGAGAAATGAAGTAGAATGTCACAACCCAACTTTTAAATGGTTCATCACAAAAACAAAATACACACTCACAAATAAAGCAAATGTGGTAAAATGTTAACAACTGATGAATCTAGATAAAGGGTATATGGGCACTAATCACCTGTATTGTTCTTTCAACTTTTTTGTAGGTTTGGGAATTTTCAAAATAAGTTGGGGGGAAATTCTCCTATGTTTTTTTCATGGTACTTTTTATCATTAAGTAGAAAGCAGTATTTCACATGTACAAAGGATATGTTAATATATATGTAAAGTGTAATATATGTAAAGAATTTTAAATATATCTTTATTGATTTCAGAGAGAGGAAAGGAGAGGGAGGGAGAGAGACAGAAACATCAATGATGAGAGAGTCACTGATGGAGCCCGCAACCCGGGCATGTGCCCTGACCGGGAATCGAACCCCGATCGCCTGGATCCTAGGTCGATGCTCAACCGCTGAGCCATGCCCGACCGGGCATATGTAAAGAATTTTAAAAAGAACACAACATACCTCCCCATGCTGGCTGAAATAGAACATTTACCAACATCAGTGAAGCCCAGTGTCCCACACCCTCATTGCTCCTCCCAGACATAACCACTATCTCCTAGTATATGCTGGTTATTTTCCATTTAAATCTTTGATCCACAAATTTCTGAGTTTAAAAGGACACTAGGGCCTGGCCGGGCATAGCTCAGCAGTTGGGTGTCGACCTAGGATCCAGGTGATCAGGGTTCGATTCCCGGTCAAGGCACATGCCCGGGTTGCGGGCTCGATCCCCAGGCGGGGGCCGTGCAGGAGGTGGCTGATCAATGACTCTCATCACTGATGCTTCTATCTCCCTCTCTCCCTCTCCTTTCCTCTCTCTGAAATCAACAAAGATATATTAAAAAAAAAAAAAAAGGACACTGTTTGTTCTGCCAGTAGTAATACTGTGACATTAAATAACATATTCTAAGACAATATGGTATCAAATTTTGTAGTATTATTCCTAATCATCTCTGCCTTCCTATTAAAAGCCTTGTACCTTTCTTTACATGGTGGCTAATAAGTGATAATATTAAAGCAACAATCTAGTGCTTTTTAAAGAGTACAAGGAATGTATTAGTTGCTACACTCAACTCTTGCTCCTATACCTAACAGTAAACTACCAGTGAACAGCCTGGACAAGAAATATGTCATGTTATAGGTTTCACTGCCAATACTGTCAAAAAAAAGAATGCTGCATTCCCAAATGAAAGCTGCCGAGACCATTATAAATCCAAGTGTTCTTTACTACCCTGTGCCAAATGTACATAGAGCCATACAATGATTACACACAATTTTCTTTAGTAAATACATAACCTCAAAATTGTACAGGGCCCACTTCATTCAGGTCTCTGCTCAAATATTACGTTCTCTCAGAGGCTTTCTCTATAAAACCACCATTTATTTTCTATCTTTCTTCACAGCACTCACTACTAAGTGACATTAGTTGATATAATTTTTTGGAAGGGTGGTGTACGTTTCCTCCACTAGAAGTTAAGTTCCATGAAGGCAGGGATTTCATTGCCTTTTCACTGCCTAGAAGAGTGTGTGACAGAGTAGACACTCAAAAAACATTTGCCAAATAAGCAATCTTAATTGAGCCATTCAAAGTAGTTCCTCATCTGTGTTTACTGCTTTCTATGTAATAAAAAGTATTTTTTTCAGTCATAAGAGTAAAGAGAAACAAAGACAAAGAAAGAATATCACCACTACATTCTGCTTCAGAATAAAAAGATATCTAGAACATTAAGGGAGCCTCACTTGTCCATCAACATTACCTGTTTTTATCAAATACTGTCATTTGTGCAACAAATGTCTTTTCCCCATCTTCACGATTTCGTTTTCTTCTAGCTGGAAGTTCTTCATTGACATCTGAATTTGATAAATATTTCTCATGAATCAAATATTCAAGCAAAAATGTCCTAGTTATGACATACTACCCTTAACATATTTATCCCAAATGAGGTACAAATTACACTTAAGTTGCAATATAATATCCAGACTTACTCTCTTCCATTGTATGTTATGATACGTGTGTATGTCCTACTTTTTGACTCATTGACAGTAACCTCACATTTGTACAAATGTTATTTTCTGTTCAGAATGATCTTGCTGGGCAAGGACGGGGGGAAAAATCCTTCTCATTCATGGTTACTTTTCAAGAACTTCAAAGGATACTTCAAGACTCAAAGATTACTTCTTCCAAGGTGCTTCTCCACTGAGCTTCACATATACCTCTATTATGCCACTTATCATTTTGCTGCAAATATGGTTGACCCTTGAATAACACAGATTTGAACTACATTCCGTGCAGTTCAAACCCATTTTATTCAAGAATCAACTATATTTTCAATCTGCAGTTGGGAATCTGAGGATGCAGACATCCAGCTTAAGCTATACACGGATTTTCAACTGCAGGGTTGGGTGGGGTGGGGGGAGTTAGGCCGCCTAACCCCCGCACTGGTTTAAGGGTCAGCTGTATTTATTTGCATTTGTCTATCTCCATACTCCAGGCCGTGAGCTTCAGGAAGGCAAAACTGCAAGTTTTAATCATCTGTTTCCCCAGCACCTACGTGTTGGTTGAATGATTACCTCTAAGGTGGATTCAGAACTGTTGGAATACACATGACAGCCAAGTATAATAAAATATTAATTGCACAATCTCTTGTGTAGAATGTGAGGATATTGGTGTTCACAAATTCTTTTGACTGTTTCGTATGTTTGAAATTTTCCACAATAAAATATTGGGGTGGTGGTGAATTTATTGTTTGCTGAGAGACTAATTTGAAATACCAGTCTTTTCCATTCAGTGTTTATTTTTTTGCTATATGAAATATGTTTCATCATGTAATAATGAGAACTTTACAAATTAAATACCTAGTACAGCACAACAGCCAATAGTCCAAGAGCCTGGGCAATCTACCATAAAATTATCTCATTAGACCATCAGAGATTTGCAAATAAAAGTCATGCTATTAGAACATGTGCAATTTATTTCTAGTTCTGCACCATTTTCTTCCTTGGAATGCCATCCTTAAATAAATTATTACAGTAACCCAAAAAGAAATAGTAAAAAATTATGAATACTTTTAAGATATACTGGTTCAATAATTTTCCTTAACCACCTTACTCTCCAATGACAAAATCTAGTAAAATTATTAAAATAAAAATTACCAATATTTTCATTGGTTTCTCCATTAATCATTCCATTAAACTCTCTTCTTCCTGGACGAGTCACTCTAAATAGCAATGAGTAAGACTTCACCATATGGCTGTTACTAGGTTCAAATTCATTACTGGAAACTGCAAGGGATGGGAAATTTCCAGGTTTTGTTTGATTGAGGTCAGGATTCAAAGGCACCTGCTTTTTACCTGTAGGAACTTGCCTTATTGGACAACTTACATCCTGCAAAAGTAAAGATTAAATTATATTTACATATATGTATATATATGCATACAATTATTAGAATTACAATAAAACTTGTAATAAAAACTATAGGAAACATGGTATAGGCCAAGATTACCAAATGACATGCTAAAATTCTAACCATAATTATGAAAATTGAGGTGAAGCAAAAAGAAAATAAGAACTACATTCCAAATATTAACACAAATGAGGATTTCTCCAATACACTGAAAATGATACAGTATATCCAATATTTAGAGGACGATAACCTAAAAGTTTTAAATTAGAAATATGGAATTAAAATCATGCTTAAAACATTAAACTCATGTAAATTAATCTTTTCTCTTAAATTTCCTATTTTAACAAAATAATAGATGAGACCATTAGAAATGAAAAAAGAGAATTATATCCTCATTGTCAACATTATGAAATAAATTCATATATTTAAATATGTTAACGGAGGCGATATTAATCATCTTATGAGTAATGTTCTACAATTATATAACTAGAATTGTGCTGAAAGAGCATAGTTGAAAAAGTAGATGCATAAGACCTTTCTAACAATATAGTACATATTTCATTGTAGCTTCTTTTAACAATAAGTACATGCTTATGGTGAAAAAATTAATTCTAATCCATAAAAGCGTATAAAATAAGAAATATGTCTCCCCCACCCCTCAGGACTTACACTCCAGAGATGACAAATATTAGTATATCCATCTTTCCAAGAAAATGTTTATGCCTATTATTTTTTGAAACACAAAAAGGGTACTATAGGTATATTCACATATTTTTCCTAAATAAAAATATACATTAAAGAATTTTCACATCACTGCATGTCATACGCGGATGGGGGCGCACAGGGAGTGGTATTTCTTAACTTTAAAGTTTTTAATATATGCCTACTCTGCCATCTCCTGTCACCACAATCCACTCACTCCGTATGAATGCTCTAGCACAGTTTTCAAGCCCTGTATCACCTTACTACGATTTTGGAAGAATATCAGCAATAGGAACTTCATAATACCCAACGACTTGACTTAAGGCTACTAAAAAGTGTATCTGTTGGCTTTGATTGGTTGTCCAGGAAATTTAACCATTACAATACTTGTTTCTATGACAAAATACTTTCATCTTACAATAAAAACTTGAAGCAACATATTAACAAGTTAATGGCTGATAATGCTGGCAACAGAATTTCTTTGCCTGAGAATAGTGTTACAGAAACAATCCTTTTGGAAAAACTCTATTAGCCCTTATTTAAAATTTCAATGGGTACAAGTAGTTAAAAAATTAGCTAAGAAACTGAAATGGGAGGGAGGTAACTGAATTTATGTCTTAAAATGCTAAAAGATAGCTTCTTCCCTTCATTGTCAGATTCTCACAGGATAAATTTTTACACATGTATCTATAGCCAGCCTAGGAAAAACATACAGGTCTGGGAAGTTGGCAAAAGCGGTTATCAGTTTTACAATTCAGGCACAAACATATTTAAAAGCTTTCAAGGTTTAAAAACAAAGTGTATACGCATGAACATATTTAAGTTTTAAAAATTATTCTACTTAATTTACCAATATCATTTTATGTTACCTTTCTTTTTTTGTGGCAAACTTTCACAAGCAGGACTTCCAGAGTAACAGAATTTTGTTCATTTTCTGAATTTTGTGATGGCTTATCTAAATAGAAAAGGGAATACTTAAACTATATTTTTAAAAATATATAAATACAGTATTCATTTTCCTAAGAAGTCTAGAAATTTCAAACAAAAAAGACTTGCTATAATGAAGGCTTCTCAGAAGTTTATTCATTTCCCCCCCCAAAATCAGTTTCAAATGTGCAGCACTCTTAACAAGCCTTTATATATAGTCTTTCAAATAAACCTTTCACAAGACAATTATAATTACCTTCTTATATAGTATAATTTTTCCCTCCTAAATATTTTTATTTATTGATTTTAAAGAGAGAGGGGAAGGGAGAGGGTAGGTAGGAGGGAGGCGGGAAGGCGAGGAAGAGGGAGAGAGGGAGAGAAGCAGAGAGATGGACCTGTTGTTTCACCTATTTATGCACTCATTGGATGTTCCGAGTTGTGCCCTGACCGGGGATCGAACTTGAAACCTTGGCATATAGGGATGATGCTCAACCGGCCAGGGACTGTGATTTTCTTTTCATTCAAATAATGGTTCAATTCTTTTAAGTAAAACTAAAAATACCTTACCGATTACTTTTGCTATAAAGATTTAACAATTATGATAATGAAAGAATGTAATAAACTGCATTTGTCTGTACTTGTGGGGAAAAAAAGTACTTTTTGACAAACAGTTAAAGCTTCTTGGTGGAAAGCACAAATAAAATAGTTCAGGAGAGACAACAAAACACAAAATAAACATTTAAATTTAATTTTTTTTTTCCTTCTCCCAATATCATTACAAAATTATTTAGTTCAAGATATTTACTTTTTGACCCTTTCACCAGAATCTCTCTAAAGCCTAAATGAAATAGCAAAAATTAAGATATTATTTATTACCTAGAGGAATCTCTTGGTTCACAAACATTAAGTCTATTTTAAAATATAGACTATATTCTCTATTATCAATTAACAAATGCTTTTCCATAACTTGTCTTTCAAACCCAAAAGGATTAATAGTTTAAAACTTTATTTATTCATTCATTATCAAGTTTCAGTAATATGTAGAAGTATTATAATAGATGAATCCATAATAATATACAGAAATAAAATAATTTTTGTTCTGAGATTTTGGACTACAATTTTTCTACTTAAAAAGTGTGCATGAAATATGTATCAGTCTCTTGGAAAGTTATAGCCACGATAAAAATACTTTTAATATAGCAAAAATAATCCAATGCCTAAAATGCAGTAACAAAAATACTCTCTGAACATTACTTACTCTGAAAATAGCACCCAAATCATCTTTCTGTATTCATTCTAAGCAGTTTGAAATAATAACTGCTAAACAAAAAGTCTTCACTTAAAAATAAAAGCAAAGCCCTGGCTGGTTTGGCTCAGTGGTTAGAGTGTCAGCCTGTGGACTGAAGGGTCCCAGGTTCGAATCTGACCAAGGACATGTACCTTGGTTGCAGGCTCCATCCCCGGCCCCGTCCGGGTTCGTGTAGGAGGCAACCAATCAATATGTCTCTCTCACATCGATGTTTCTCACTCACTCTCTTGCCCTTCCACTCTCTGAAAAGCAATGGAAAAAATATCCTCAGGTGAGGATTAAAAAACCCCAAAAAACAAAAACAAAAGAAAAAATAAGATTTTAGAGAGATCTTGATGTTAGTTTTCTATCCTGGTTTCTTCAAAAAAAAAAAGACATTACAACCTGTAACTATACTTTGAATAGACAAAGATAGGCAATATATCTGTTTCTTCCCAAATTCCACTAATTTGATTATAATGAGAAATTATTTCTGGAAACAGAAGTGCCAACAGAGTTTACTTTCTCATTTACTTCAGTAACATTAAGAAAAAATAAAAGCTTCAAGTGAATTCAAGCAATTTTTGAACTTTACACATTTTGTCATGCAGACATGAGAACAGTTAAATCAAACTACTTTCCAATTGATTTCAACTAATTAATTCAAGTAAAATTATTTCAACTAAGTTAATATTAACTAACCAAATAATATTAATCAGTAAATATTATTCAATTACTATCCATTACTAATTTCAGTGACAGAGAATTTATGTATGTCTTATTTAAGACTCTGGGAACGAAGGGCTCACAAACTTACAAAATTCAAATGATAAGTTTCTAAAGTATTAGAGTCTATGTACTTTAAAAGTACCACAGTACCAATGATAAATGATTAAAATTAGGACTCTACAAGATTATAAATGACTTAGGAAAAAAAGCCAAAAGTGCTACTCAAGTTGCTCCTATACAAAAAATGGACCAGATCTAAGGCAAAACTAGAAAGAAGTTACACTAGCTGGTAATAGAGATATGACTAGAGTTCATAGTTGTTACGTAAAAAAACCTCATTAGTTATCAAACTGTTCTAATATAACCATTGTTTATTAAACTGTTTTTTGTGTGTGTTTTTACAAAATACCAACTTGACATGTTTCTTCTGAAGTTTTTTTTTATTCCACTGCATGTAATTAAAGGATACACACACAAATTTAAGATGGACAAGAGGCACTTTATCCATTTTAAAATCAACTTTACTCAGCATGCTTTCCTCTCTCTTAATAAAGTAAACATACATATAATTTTCTTAGTATAATATTTAACACTGATATATCCTATTGGTAGCAGTTGTTTCAGTTGTTTTATTACTATATTTTTAAAAAAATATAATGTAATAACATCAACTCAAATTCTTTATGCAGAAAAGATTCTACTCAGAAAACTCTTCACTTATCCCAGGTTCTAAGGTAACTAAAAATTTTATTATTAAGCTTTAAAATTTAAAGTTCAAAAATCATTGGAACTAAAAAATGGCAAAATCTAAGAAATTTAATTTTCCATTATTTTCTACTTACGATCTCTGGAAAGATGATAGCTGAGTTGGGTAAGATATTATGCAGGTGGTTTTTTGGTTTTTTTTTTAAATATATCTTTATTGATTTCAGAGAGAGGAAAGGAGAGGGAGAGGGAGAGAGAGAGAGAGAGAGAGAGATAGAAACATCAATGATGAGAGAGTCATTGATCGGCTAGCCCGCAACCCAGGCATGTGCCCTGACAGGGAATTGAACTCGATCGCCTGGATCCTAGGTCGATGCTCAATCGCTGAGCCACACCCGGCCAGGCATAGGTGTTTTTTGTTTGTTTGTTTTCTAAGAGCAATAGTTATAGCCCTAAAAAGTATGGTTTAGAGTTCTAGCCGGTTTTGCTCACTGGTTAGAGTGCTGGCCCTCAAACTGAAGGGACTAGGATTAGATTCCAGCCAAGGGCACGTACCTCTGTTGTAGGCTCTATCCCCAGCCCCGGTCAGGGCCCGTGCAGAAGGCAACCAATTGATGTCTGTCTCTCACATGGATGTTTCTCTCTTTCTCCCCCCTTCTCTCCCCCGTTTCACTCTCTCAGAAAAGCAATGGAAAAAATATCCTTGGGTGAGGATTAAAAAAAAATTTTTGGTTCAGAGATAAGAGCTGGAATTCCTGTATTTAGATATGAGGCAGATGAAACTAACATTTATGTTCAAGAATGATCAGAGAGCATTGATTCATTTAACAATTTCAAAATACTTAAAAACTTAAATGGATAGCAGAAAAGCAATAAGGAGACCAAACTATGAACAACCTTATGTAGAAGATCTACCTACAATTTTTAAAAGTTTTAAAGGCAGAGTTTCTTAAAATTTGTGCCTTAGACAACCTACTTGAATTATGTTGCTGCTTTATTAAAATGCAGGCTCTTAAGCTCCACCAAAACCCTACAAGATCTGAGTCTTTGTAGGGCCCAGGTACATGGATTTTAAACAGACAAAATATTTTCAGAAGCACTAAACTTTGAGAACCACTACTTTTAAAGAGTTGCAAGTTATACCTTCCACATCCCATTATTCACCACATAAAGCAATAATGAAAATCGTTGGAGAGGTCAACTAACAAGAAATTTAATGCTCAGAATCAGTATCTTTTCCATTAAATATAATTTTATAAATTTACACACACAGTAATTTTTTTCATTCACAGAGGTATTTTGTTGTTAGAATGCCAATATGTTTACTTTTAAGTACATACCATTTTTGTGGAAGAAACCAGTAAAGGTAAGCTGCAGATGAGCTGACAAGCTAAACAAAACAAACAAAACATTTTATCACTTTAATGCTCTATAATAAAAATAGCCTAGGCTTTAAAATATAACATTAAAATCAAAGCTACTTCAGGTAATTTATAAATATTTGATTTTCTTATTCTGAACTCTATTCAAGCCCATGACTCCATGTTTTCCCTGTTAAGTATGACTTCTAAAATAGTGTCTATACATTAAAAAACAAACAAACAAACAAACATCACACACAAAAATGAAAACATCAAAGGAGCAAGGAAGATTAAAAACAGACCACAGAATGAGAGGCAAGATAATTTACTGTACTTTAGTGTTATACCTATAAAATAGGAAAAAGTTTCCCTTCCACCCCTCAAAATTTTTGATAAGGGTTGCTGAATCCATACAAAAGTATCTGAATATTTTAAAGATATGGGAATTCAACCTTCTAACAAATGATGCAGAACCATCACTTTCTACTTCAATCAGGGTGTAATACACAAATACCAATCTGCTATAGTGTGTAATTTACTGTTTCAACAGGTCGTTTTCACCTTTAGTTTTAGAAGCATTAGAAAAGGAAAAAGAAACAAAATTATAATGACCCTGTTTGTTTTGAAAATTATCTACTAACAATGAAAAACTATTAAGATGGGACAGAACAATAGAAACATCAACAGGCTTTTGTAGTACCTTTAAACTGCAAAATAAAGCCCCCTATTTGTTGATCAGAAGCCATTCAGAACTTTCCAGAAAAGTTTCTGTAGTGTGACAGATACCAGACAGGGGGCTATAGAAAATAGTTGGTGGGGAAAGGGAAGTAGTAGTGAAACCTTACTCAAGATATTTACTAGTGTAACGAATGAAAATAAATAGTTAAAATGCAATAAGGATCTATAAAGGTATGTTTTTGTTTGTTAAAAAATGGTGGTGACAATCTAGGCATTCTTATAAGCAGAGCAGTTATACAGGGTGTCCCCCCAAAAATGTATACACACTTTGAATAATTATCAAGGCAGTGTTTATTAAAATACTTTTCATTTTCAAAATGTAATAGAATCTACAGACATTGCGTATACATTTTTTGGGGACACCCTATATAAAGACACTGAGGCAAAATAGTACTTAGGAGCAAGTAATGATCGGAAATGAGGACTTATTATAAAGGGGTTAGCTTTTTAACTTTGCCTGGGACTCCTCTTTTCTTAGAGAAATAAGAGGCAAATGAGATATTTCAATACATGGTGTGAGGATGCCTCTATGTTCTCAGTGAGATAAGCCATAAAACAATGCTAAAAGAACTGTAAGGATAGGGGTCTTGAAGTGCATTTCTAGAACAGTACTAAGAAACGTCTATCATCAGAGGACAAAATGACTATGGAAGAGTAGAAGCAGGGTCCAAAGCAGAGTTAGAAAGCATAAATATGAGGGGAAAACTAAGAATAACAACTTAAATATAACAAAATAAAAATGGTATACAATAGAGTTCGTGAAAACAGGACAATCATGTATATGTCTTTCTTTTTAAATATTTTTTTTATTGATTTCAGAGGAAGGGAAAGGGAGAGAGAGAGATAGAAACATCAATGGTGAGAGAGTCATTGATTGGCTGCCACTGAGTCATGCCCGGCCGAGCTGTATATTACTTTCTGAAATAAGATACATTTTTTCTCTCTCTCTCCCTCCCTCTCCTTCTCTCTCTAAAAAATCAATAAAACCATATTTTTTTAAAAAAAGTATGCACAGCCAGTGTGCTCAGTGGTTGAACACCGACCTATGATCCAGGAAATCACAGTTAGATTCCTGGTCAGGGCACATGCAGAGGTTTCGGGCTCGATCCCCAGTAGGGGGTATGCAAGAGGCAGCCCATCAATGACTCTCTCATCACTGATGTTTCTCTCTCTCTCTCTCTCTCCCTTCCTCTCTCTGAAATCAATAAAGGTACATTAAAAAAAAAAAGTATAATTAGGGCCTGGCCGGTGTGGCTCAGTTGTTTGGAGTGTCGTCCTGTGCACCAAAGGGTTGTGGGTTTGATTCCCAGTCAGGGCACTGACCTAGGTTGCAGGTTCCATCCCCAGTTGGGGCACGTATGGAAGGCAATTAACCAATGTTTCCCTCTCATATTGATGTTTTTCTCTCTATCTCCCCCTTCTCTCACCTGAACATGTCCTCAGGTGAAAATTTATTTTTATTGATTTCAAAGAGGGAGAGAGATAGAAACATCAATGATGAGAGAGAGTCATTGATCGGCTGCCTCCTGCATGCCCCCTGCTGGGGAATGAGCCCGAAATCTGGGCATGTGCCCTGACCAGGAATCAAACCATGATCTCCTGGATCATAGGTCGATGCTCAACTGCTGAGCCCTGCCAGCTGGACCTCAGGTGAGGATTTAAATAAGTAAATAAATAAAAGTACATCGGGAGTGGAGAGGGTTGACTATAAGAGGCATGAGGGAATTTTTAGGGTTCTTTATCTCACCTGTAGTGGTTGTTGCCTGGCTGTACACATTTGTCAAAACTCTAACTATACACCAAAAAGAGTGAATGTGACTGCATATAATTCATACTTCCAAAAAAAAAGTACATCAAAGGGATTGACTGTAAAGAAGCCCAAAGGAATTTTTCAAGGAGATGGAAATGCTCTTTATTTTGATTGTGGTTCCGGTTATGTAAGTGTGTACATCTGTCAAAACTCAAACTATATACTTAAGGTGAATGTATTTTATTGAATGTTAATTCTACCAAAAGTTGATTTTTTAAGTATATCTGCCATTACAAAATCTACATGCCATTTTACTAAAAGATACCTAGCATTTTCCTATAAAATTAATTCTAAAATGTCACCTAACAGAGCAGAATTAGCGAAACTCCAAAACATCACTGACAGAGGAATACTCTATAATTCCTCCATGTTGGAAAATAATAATTAGTCACAACCGACCTATCCTATTCTTAGTTGCTTCAGTTAAACCTACATGCTAAGGCCAGGTTAATTTTCTTAAAAACACCATTTTGTATGTGTCATTCCTTTCTCCAAATTTTCTAATGAGTCCCCAGCCGCCAAATATTTTGTCTTACTGTTGTCTATAATATGGCTCCCATTTCTTTTTATCTCAACTAAAGCCTTATACAGGAAAATAGATTATAATGATAATAGAATAGGAAAATAGATTAGAATGATTAGAGACAGAAAAATCAAGTTTGAATTCTGGTTCCAGTTATTAGCTGTGACCTGATATCTATAAAATGAGAAAATGACCTCTCAGCACTGAGTCTTGCATAAAACCAATCCCCAACCATCCCTGAGCTTAATGATCAGAGCTGAATTTCCTTTATAAGCACTTCTATTTACCATTTTTTGTCACTATTTTTTTCACACATGTTCTCTTTCAACAATCATTTTATTGTATCGGAGTCCCTAGCTGTGTCTTACAGAGAGGCACTTGACGAAATACTTTTCATAAGCATAATGATGTCCTCCTAAAGTCAGTGTAATTACCATTACACTGTAGTACTTATAGTATTATTTACATTTTTTTATAGGAAATGTGGTTCTCACTTCCAATTTTAAAATGCCAGAAACAGCTTGCACTGATCTACTCCAGAAAACATTTTAAGTCAGTGTCACTCAAAATGTGGTCCACAAACTGAGGTCTCAATCGGGAAACTTACCACTCCACAACAAGGTAAGAAATTGAGAATATGACTTTAAAAACTTTTATAGAAATTTAACACTGCCACCACATACAAGCATGTGATCAGTGTATTTACAGAAGTATCAACCTACAAAAGATGGGAAAATAAAAACAAATAGAAAGGTCCTTCACCACAGAGTGTTTGAAACAGTTTTAAATGGTACATTATGAATTAAATGAGATAGCAAGCACATTCAGTCATCATTATAACATTGTTTCTTTGAAAAAAGAAATTCCTAATTTCAATTAACCAACTTTGAAAAAAATAACTGCAATGTAACTGACTCTGCACATTTTCTCCTCCTCCTCTCCTCCTAAAAATAAACACTCTGATACCTACCTACAATGAAATGTAACAAGGCCTATTCAATCCCTTCCACAGGTGGTTTCATCCAAGGAAAAAGGCCAGTTTTCTTCCCCTCCCTGATTTACCCTCTTCCCTCTCTTATGGCTACTATAGTCACATTTTAATTGATTAAGCTGGATCAGAAAAAGGGAAGGAAAAAAAAAAGTATGAATGATTGGTCAGGCATATTTGGTTTTAGGCTGCACAGGATCTAGAAGATCAGTAGTAAGGTATCAGCTAAGAAACTGGTTCATCTGTGTGGTATGTTTCCTATCGTATTTTCTGAGGAAGCAAGCAACAATAGGAAAGTAGATGAGCAATCTGAAATTGAGGTAAGATTCCAAGCACAAACATCTGACAATTCTAAAGCAGTCTGTAGAATGTGGTTAAGTAAATTTAAATTTACAAGGGATGAACATTTTGAAATGAGATTCATATAGGAAACTCAAATTTTAAGAATAGCCACGCCCCACAGAAGGACCTAAGTTTTCATGCTGGAAAGAGACGAGATTAGTGCATCCAGTTGTTTACATTAATTTGACAGTGGCAGGTATATCGTTTCATTTCTAGGGTCAAGATTGTATTACCTCATAACCGGACAAGTTTCATGATAAACAACTTAGCATCTACATTGTTAGATGTTAGTTACCCAACGTTTCTTACACAATTAATGCTATGATGTATAAAGCTGAGAAACTGGTCACTACTCCAAGCCCATTATTTTGGAATGTGGTGTTTCTTTTGAAGTTCAGACACAAGAATGGGAACCCTTTGCAGCAAGAAGATAAAAGCTGAATGGAGGGGATCCATTACATATAAATCAATCACCTTCTAAAAGTATTATAGACAAAATATAAAGGAATTATTGTCAACTTCCATATTATACAAGAAAGAAACATTTTAAAAATTTGTTCTTAAACACTTAGATTTTAAGAATCAGATATGCTCAGTGATGACTGATACACCACCTTAAGAAATATGTAAAAAGAAATTTATGGCCCAAGTTCTGAAAAGGGAACAAAACTCAAGCATGAAAAGATGTTGATTTGAAAACTTCAAAATGTACAGTCAAGACAGCATTGTCGGAAAAAAAAAAAGAAAGAAAAAAGGAGGAAGCCCGGCCGGGCGTGGCTTAGTGGTTGAGCATTGACCTAGGATCCAGGCAATGGGGGTTCGATTCCCCATCAGGGCACATGCCTGGGTTGCGGGCTCGATCCCCAGTCGGGGGCGTGCAGGAGGCAGCCGATCAATGACTCTCTCATCATTGATGTTTCTCTCTCTCTCTCTCTCTCTCTCTCTCTCCCTCTCTCCCCCTCTCCTTTCCTCTCTCTGAAATCAATAAAGATATATTTAAATATATATATTATTAATAATTTAAAAAAAAAGGAGGAAAACATCAGATCTTATTAATAGTGGAAAAGACATACAATCAAATTAAGGAGCAGCCTAAAGTTTTAAAAATACAGCTACATCTCTAAAAGAGAAGGGTAGGGAAGTACAATTAATGAGATATATGTATTTAAAAAAATTTATGGCTTTCTTAGGATAAAGAACAACATCCTTAAATAGCCTACAAGGCTCTGCATTATCTGGCCAAGGCCATCTGCTCTAGCCTCATTTAATGCCTCTCCCTGTCAGCTACTCTGGCCTCAAAGGACATATGTATAATATTCCCTTTATCTGGAATCAGCTATCTGCTCATCCTCTTGCCCCATTTTACTCCTATATTATCTTTCAAATCTCAGTTCATTTTTTCAGAAAAGCCCTACCTGACCATCACTATTCCCAAAGCCAACATCTCAAACAAGGACTCATTTATACAATCATAGTTTCCCCATACTTTTCTTCCCCAGCTCTTCTTTTATAATTATATTTATTATACAATTATGTCTTTTCCCCCTAAATGTCAATGGTCTTCATAAAGGCTGAGTCTTCATATGTTTTGTTCACCATTATATCGCCCAGGATTTAGTATAGTCTCTGGCATATAGTACACTAAGTAAATGGGAATCCCAGGAAAAAATAGATCTGGACCTTGTAATAGTACAAAAAGATGCTTAGAAAAGGAAGATTTCTAATTCTAAAGCTTTAGGTTGTAATAACAACAAAAAGTGATGAAAGGCATTTACCTTATTAACCTACTAAAAACAAAGGCTGGAAAATACCCCTAGTAAAAGTTGTAGTTCAGGTATCTTCTCAGGGAACTTCTCTAGCTACTAACAGTGAACCAGGAATGAAAGATGATTAAGGGGAAGAGAGAGGAGACATTCTGCTGCTCATTTGGCCCCAGGAAATACTTTTGGAAGTAACTCCAATTTGGAAATCTTTTCATGCTGACCTTTCAGCTAGTGGAGATGCGCTTATAAGTCAGGAGTTATGACTAGTAATTCCAAAATTGGTAGGATTAATAACACAAGAGATCCCTGGGGATCCTGTTATGACAGAAAACTACAGAAATACCAGAGATTTATTCCAATAAGCCATAGAGCTTGGTCAAAACCCAAAATAAATAAAAAACCGACAATAAACTGAAGTGCCAGAAACAAGAGCTAGAGATTACAGGATATAAGGCATTCTAAAAAGGAAATAAAGATATTTTAAATATAATCACACCAAAAAAGCAAGAGGAAACATCAGTAAAAACGTGGGAGACTAGAGGTGAGACCACTATAAATTTCTAAAATTTGCTCATTGCTATGGAGTTTTTAGAAGTTATTTTTCAAGAAAAGAAATAATCTTCATGGATGGTAGGCTTATTGAGTTATAAGGTTACAGATAACAATTCTGGTCTATTGTCATAATTGAGCAACACCTTAAAGTAAAAACCATGAAATGTTCATGTTTTTCTTTTTTCTATCAGCCCCTTCCCCTAATAAGCTTCTGCAATTATCTGTAACTAGTAAGGCAACTGTATATCTAGAGTAGAAATAGAAACTACATAAAAAATCCTAGAACACCAACTTCATTTTGCAGACAATGCTGGGATTTTGGTTTGGCTTATAAGTCACTACAAATGTTATAAATAGGTCAGGCATTTGATTATTCTAACGTTTGGGCTGTAGTACTATGGCATTTTTGTGTATCTTGATAGTCCTCTGGAACTCTGGAGCTTTTTTGTGTATCCTGATATTCCCCTTAGGAGCATGAAATACATTGGGTCTGGGAGTGGAACTATTACAACTTTGGTAGTGCTGAAAGAACATGTGTCACAGTAGAGAACTCCCAGACTATAGCTGTTGAACGAATCCAGGATCCAATTAAACTGAACAAGATTTCTACATCTAAAATGGTACAAAATAAAAATACAGATGGAAGCGATACTTTTTTGTATATGATTTAAGATTTTAACTTCTAGTAATTAATGTCATGGAACAAAGATTTATTTTGTTCTTTTGTAAGAGAATTTGGACAATGATTTTACAAGCAAAGTTTTATAGTGCTGGCCATTACATATTGGTGTCTAGGAAACTTCTTACAATTCTATGTGATAAGTTTAATAAACAATAGGATTATGCCTAATTTGAGATGAGAAATACACTGAAGTCATTTAATAATACTATTAAGGCCTTAGAGGTAAACTTAAAATGAAGGAATTCCCCAATTCATTTTAGTGACTCTAGGAGCACCAATGAGACATCCATAATGATCGTGGGTGGGTGGGTGGGTTGGGGGTGGTGGTGATGGTTGAAACACCTAGCACACTGACTCAATATTTCCTTGCCCCAAAGTGCCTTGCAGGGCATTAAGCATGGTCGGCTCCAACACAGAGTTAGCTTTTAAAAAATAAAGTATCTTGGGGGTTGAAATGTCCAACTCACTGGTTCCAGCTGGATCTTAAAAGACTGAAAAAGTTGTTTTTCAAACTCACAAGCAGGACTTCTATGCAAAACTCTTGATGTTTCTATGAGTTGGTTAACAACACCCACTATAGTACTGGTCTAGCTACTGAATCCATTGGGTCAAAAAGAACAAAATTATTGAGAGTGATTATTCAAACAGAATTGACCAGTATGTTCTATCTCCCTCAAACACACCCTCTAAGGCTGGGGGGGGGGGGGGGGGCGCGGCAGATGACACATCCAGCCCATCCAGCCCACAAAATCACTTGGTCTGGCCCTGCCAAGGCCTCACCAAAGAGAAGCAGTTCCAGCCATCATGTTAGGGATGAGTTAATTACATGTTTGACCAAATACAGCAGGCTAATTTTTAAGTTGGTAATTTTGTATGGCCCACAAATGATGTTACAAATATCCAGATGGCCCTTGACAGAAAAAGGTTCCCTATCCCTGCTCTAAGGCAAGCTCTGTAATATGTCACAAAGAGATAGTAGTAGGGTTTAGCAGTGATGAAAGTAGAATCTTGATAGGGAAGATGAAGAAAAAGGTTAAATGTTCTTGGTTCATTCTTCCTTCGCACATGAACCCTGAAAAGACCTGAAGGGCAAACTATTAAGGTGTTCAGCAGAAAAGCAGAGAGGGGAGAATACAGCTTACACTTTAAGTGTAAAAGGCCCTTAGGATCCCAAGAGCTTTGTCCAGGGTAAGTGACCAGACAAGAATCTGGAATAAAAATTCAAGCAAAGAATAGAGTGTGCATGCACTGGGAATCTTCTCAGTCCTGTATTGTAAGGTACTCCCTTGGGCAAGGATAGGTTAAGTAAAAATCTGTGATCTCAGCTTCTAGAACAGATTATCAAAGCTTATTTACAAGTCAGGATTGCCTAGATATAAAAAGAGAAACTACACTTCGGTCCTACAAAATTGCAGGATATAAAATAAAAAATGTGATTTTACAGTTCAAGTAACAAAATAACCTAATTCAAAAGCCTTTAAATATAAACATTTGCAAAAATGACATCTTACACCAGTCACTAAAATGAGAAACCACATATGAAGCATCAGTAAATCAGTATATAGCCTATATAAATTGGTAAGATATGATTTAAAACTTCAAAAGAACAAGAAAAATCCACTGTGGCAATTTTTCAACTCCATTTTTAAAAAAATCTAGTATTTTTAATTTTGCATTCTCCCTAAAAGCAGTCAATGAATAAGTAGCACCTAAGTTCCTGTTTCTCTTTAGTATTCAACTGTCTTTAGTTTACATATCAAAGAATAAATAGAATACTGTCTAGGAATGGAAGCATACTGTCTAGCCCAGGCAGATATTAGGCTAGTTAGGGCATTCAGGGAATTAGTTCTGGGTATCACATTTGAAAACATACAATAAAGATTCTGCCCAAATTGTCAAACTTATGAAACTATCATGGGATAAACATATTTCAAATAGAAAATAAAGCTAGGAATATTTTGCCTGAATGATGTAAATAAGTGGGGAAAGACAAAATGGAAAAAAAGAGAGCCTCTCTCAGATTTGAAGATGATTACCTAGAAGAGATATGATGTGAGGCATCTGGCACAGAACCTAACATATAGTAAGTACACCATAAATATGAGTCTCCATCCCTCCTCAGATGAGGTAGTAAGATTAACACCAATGGCAGAAGTTACAGAAACTTGGATTCAAAATTTAAGAGATAATTGACAATGAAAACAGCTGCCTTAGAAAACAGTGAGTTCTCAGCATTGGAGGTATTCGAGATGAGGCTTAAGGATTCTCTGCCAGGGATGGTATAGAGGAAGTAATTCCTGGTTTGTGTAAAGAGTTTGGACTTCTAAGGTTCATTCTAACTCCTTATAATATTGAGGTGATCACTAGGGAAATGGTCACTATTATTTTTCTCTTTCCTAAAGTATATCACTTAATGTACACTGATAGGTCATCTTACCTATGAGATTCTTGCTCTCCTTTCATTTTCTCTACTTTTGATAACATATCATCAACTTTAAATGTTTTCCTGGAAGAAACAGATAAACAAAATAATCACTTCTCAACTGGGAAAAACAAACAGATTATACTTTATTGTCACCATAAAAGGCAAGTTGGAAATCTGATTTTTATTTTTAATGAGAAATTATGATTAGCCATAACAATGAATACTACTGAGACAGTGTATGTTATAATACAGCAGACAAGCCTTCAAGTCCCATCTCAAATGCTAATTTTTCCATGAAACCTTTTGTAATTATTCCCATACCAGAATGATTTCTCCTTACCTATGGCACCTGGGTTTATATTTATTTTAACATTTAGTTTCCTAAATGCGAAACTTGCATAAATAATTTATTTCTCCTGCTATATTATAAGCTCCTGATGGGCAAAGATTGCTTTTTCATGGAAAGTCACATAATGCTTGGCATAGTGCTTTAGGTATTCAAGTGTATGTTGGACTGAGCCAAACAAATGCAAATTATGTATATTTTGAAACATTCATCCTTTTATTAAATAACCTGACAAATATGTGCTAGCACTATCACATAAAAATGAATTCTATAAAAAAAATAAAGTTAACAACATCCTCAAAGATTAACAATGGCTAAAGTTAAACAATATGTCATATTAAAGAGATGGTTGTCATCATCACAAAAAAATTTTAAAGTTTATGGGGCATACCCATCAAAGCTTAAACATTATTAGCTTTTAACTTGACAAGCTTAAGAGAAAAGAGTAATTTTTCCACAAAATAGAAATTTAAATTAAGAATAACGCCCCTCGGCCAATTTAAGAATGAATGGATTCTAAAACAAGCCTCATGTCAGTTAAGTTGGTCTATTATAAATGTTCTAGAAATAAAGGCTAAAAATCTAGATCCACATATAACATATTAATTGGAAACAAATATTTCTATTTATACTCATAATCTCTCTTCAAATTTAGGTCTTGAAAAGTTTAATGTATTCCCCATTAGTTAGTTTGTAAAGCTTGAATTCAGATACTAGAAACTACTAATATGCTCATTCCTCAAAACCAGCTATTGCACAAAACTGCTATAATAAAAATTATCAGTAGAGAAATGTTAATGTAAATGTGTTGCAGTAAAATACTGATAGGAAGAGCAGAATCAATACAATCTATATTTCAGGTGAATAAATAGCCTCCATTAACAAAATATCTTTAAAACAAAAAAAGCTTAAAAACAAAAAAACCTTCTCTTTTTACCTTTAGAGTTACTGAAAATTTCAATAATAAAGTTTCATCCAATAGAGAATACTAAGGAGTACTTTATGAAGGAGGGCAATACATTTTCAATCTCCACAGATAAGAGAGGAAAAGAAGAAAAATGTAAGATTCCTCTAGGCTAGTCACAAAGACTTTTCAGTATAAACACTGAAATGTACTACTGAGGAGGGTTGTAAAACTACTAAAAACTTTTAAGAATGTTTATCTTTATGTAATGATTAAGAAGAAGTCCTGTCTGTTGAAAGAAAAGACTAACTCACAAGGTTCATCTCTTCCAAAATTATGGAGTTCTGCAAAGGAGTACTGAATAGCAACAACCATTTGAAATAGGTAAGATCATAAAGACAACCCCCACCCTACCTCCTTAGGGGAAAAAACACATAAGCAATTATATAAAAGCAGCTCCACCCCCCAACACCAAGCATTTGTTCTTTAAAAAGGTACCACTATTTAGCTCAGATTTAACAGGGCAAACAGTTATCAAAGTCATCAAAAACAGTATTTTTAAATTCAAGAAATTTCAGGAAATGTTCTTGGGAGGATTAAAAAAAGCTAACATAAAACTGTAAAATGAATTCAATAAAAGGTGACCTTCTCCTCACCAGTATTTCCATTTTGTCAGTGTAGTATTAGCCTATAGAGTTTGAATACATTCATGAAGTGAAAAGTACAAGGCTAGTTCCAAAAGCATTTTCAGCAAAAGGGTAATACTAAAAGTAGTTTTATAAAAGGAGTTCCAAACACAGTTTAAACAAAAACCACAATTACTGAGCTAAATACCACCCTCAAAGCCACCAACTACTTTGAACAGGACAGCATTCATAGTCTTAATGTCTTATATAGGCCAGGGATATAACAAAAGAATTAAGTGATTCCTAATGTATTTTTTCCCCTAATGCATTTTTTGTATGGAAATAATTAAGTGAAATTTATGTTCCTGGCTGTCAAATTGCTTCAAAACTTCCCCAAAAGTTAATTTTTCTACCTACAGGGCAATAAATTAAGGGCAACCTTTTAAAACTGCCTCCATCCATTAGCAGATAACAGAAACATATCCCAAAATGAGACAATAAAATAGTCAAATAAACAAACATGACAGAAAAATTGTGAACTTAAGCTTTAAGTAGGTACATTGTTTTTATCCACTTATGGATTAATTCGAATTTATTTTGAAAAAACTTAATCACTTTTTAAAAAAGTAGTCGATCGATGATTCTCTCTCATCATTGATGTTTCTCTTTCCCTCTACCTTACTCTCTCTGAAATCAATAAAAACATGTAAAAATTTTTTAAAATCACTGTTAAATATAAATCAGGCAGCATCCTAGATGATAACTTAGCCAACCTGCCACAGTAAAAACACTACAGGAAAGTTAACCACTACTTAATCCAGCCTACTGTCTGTTTTACACAGCCCACAATCTAAGAATGGTTTTTACAGATAAACATTTGCAATTGATTTGATGACAGAGAACACTAACTCTAAACCCCAATTAAGCTAAACGTTATCTCCCACCACCACAAAAATAAAAGAATCCCACACCGCTCACTAGGTAGGCCTATATTTGAAAACACTGTACTCAATTAAAAATATTTTTAATTTCATTGATAAAAATATCTGTAGATACTTGTTTTCTCTCTGTTTGTGTAAGTACTGCATTCTACCTAATAACCTCAATTCTGTCTCCTAGACCACAAAGCCTAAAGTATTTACTATCTGGGTCCTTTACAGAAAAAGTCTGATGAACTCTGGCATAGATCAAATAATGGAGTCCACAGCTAAAGAGCTGACAAATTTAATTCTGTTGCCTTATTTAGGTGCTTAGTAAGACTCACCTATTAAATGCAATGCCCCCACCCCCTCTCTATTCAGACAAATTGCCAGAAGACAAATAGTTTTAACACTTCAATCCTTCAAATCCACCTAGATATATCTACAAAGCTAAAGTATGTCTTGCTATAGAAAACATGATGCTTACTTAGTAACCAGTAGGAGTCTCCAAAGGAGACTTCGAAGGAGTTTAGTTTAAAAGTCTGAGATAGCTTAACTGTTTTACCAAGTCAAGACAATACCAAATGCTTAGTAAAAAAGTTATTTCCTTTAAATATAAAGTTGTTCACTTGATATGCTCAATAACCCTGCATGTAGGACAAGCAACTAGCATTCAATTATATATGATTAAGATTAAATATTACAAAGCAAATATAAGCTCTGACACTTCTAGTCTCCACTTTAAGACTAAATGATTAAGACTTCTTGTTTTTTAAGGACATTCATCCCATTGACTTCAAAAGTATTTCCTGGCCCTGGCTGGGTAGCTCAGCTGATTAGAGAATCCTCCCAACAGCATCAAGGTTACAAATTTAATCCCCAGTCAGGGCACATACAGGAATCAATCAATGAATGCATAACTAAGTAGAACAACAAATCAATGTTTTTCGATCTCTCTCTCCCTTCCTCTCTCTCTAATCAATGAAAAATAAATAAAAAATATTTCTACTGTAGTAAGACCACCACCAAAGATATGAATCCTTCTGAACCTATCATCATAGAAGCAAATTCTTAGAACATATAAGAAGTATTCAAAAATTAACTGTTAAGTTTATGTAGCAAAAAGATAGTTACCCTGAGCCCTCTGGTAAATACTGAAATCCTCAACTTCTATCAAACTTGAAAACAACTAGTAGCACAGAGTGAAAACATAAGTCAGTAAAATAATTTCATTTACTTCACTACTAAATCATTTCTATTAGGAAAAAACTGGTAATAAACTGGAATTTACAAAAATGATACTATTAAAATGACAACTTTGCAAACAATTCAACCTGCTACTCTTTCACCTAAGTTTTCATATTTAATCTTTAATTAGAAATAGCACTTTAAAACAAAACTTTTACATGGTTTGGTTAACTTGAAATAAGACTCATAAAATGTACCTTTTGATGTTTGTTCGGGAGTTTCGATGAGACATGTAAGTAAGTGTTCTGTGCAAAAATATTGGCTATAAAAAAAGTTTTAAAAATATTAAAATTAAATAGGTGAAATTCTAAGAATAAAATAATATTGATGAATTTTGTTGATGGCTTACCGCTATAAGATTTCGAGTTCGAAGAAATCTATAGATCTGCGTTGGTTCTAGGTAACAGAAAACAAAACCCAAACATTATCTAAATTTACTTATTACTCAAGCTGTCAAGAAAATACCAACCCAGTCCATGTTATAACTAATATAAACTAATCACCTGTTATGAAAATCATGTACTATTCACATCAAGAAAATTACTATGCACAATAAAATCAAAAGACAGTAGGTCTATGGCATACATTCACAAAATTCATCTACATTTGAAATTTAAGATACTCCACAATCTTGTTTTTAAGCCTTGCATTTCTAATATAGTACTACCTTTTAAATTAATCTGTATGCAGAACTGAAGAGTAGTAGTTATGTTAATTTAATTTAGCTAATTTAAACTATTTATAACCCATCTTCTTCCAAAAAGTAGCTGAAATGAGGTAGCTGGATTCAGCAAAAGAACTACTTATTGATGCCAAACAAAAATGAAATTTCCAATTTTTGAACAGTCTTTTAAAAAATTTATAGTCAGCCAAACTGTTTCCTACATGTCTTAATACAGATATAATGAAAATCAGTATAATTGAAAGAAATCTGAAAAACATACTGTAAATTTTTCAATGAATACTTCTAGTTACAGTTCATTTTTATCTATTTTGCTATATTTTTATCTATTTTGATAATGTAAGTATTATTTCAACATGTAAGTACTACCTCAACACATATTTTTAAAGGAACAGATTCCCAAAGGCTTTTTAATGCTGTTTAGTTAAAATATTTTATATACAATACCATCATATCAGTTTCATTAGTATCATGTTTCTTTAATTAAAGCAGTATCAAAATGAACTAAATATGATTATATTAAATATATCAAAGCATTTAAGCTTCTCTGAAACTAAGGTCAATATTAGAGAAGAATCAAGTTGTTTTGTGGCTAAATCTAATTCTTAATGACAGTTCACTTCCATGATAGACTCAAACAGAAAACAAAATAGCTAACACTTTCTTGGAGGATCTGTCTTCTCATAACATTTAGAAACAATTTTTAAAATATCCACTTAACCTTGTTTAGTAAACTACAAGGTGAGATATTTTAGAAGGGGTACAAACGTGTATGTTTATTGTCATTACTGCACTTCAGTTCTCCACCATATTTCCAATTTAAATCCTCTCCAGTTTTTGAAAATACATTAAGCGAAAGTAAAAATAATGTGAATTTCTCTTAAGCTTCATTATTCGTTTCAATAAAAACTGAAATTCTTTGTATTAAATTCCAATTAGAATTTCATGAAGCACTAATGAGAGAATGAAAGAAGGGTATTACACAATGTAATACGTCTTTCCAAGTACAGCTGATACCATGCCCTTAACATATGCCACGGAAAAATTGTAAATAAAGACATTCAGCGGTAGAGCCGAGTTTAAGTTTCTGTAAGACATTTAGTATTAAAGATCATCCAAGTTATAACATTCACACAAAAGCAAAAAGGAAACCAATCAGGATATAATATTCATTAAAGAACAGTTGAAGTTATTTACAGTCATGTTTTAAAAAATAAATTCTATTGTTTGTTTCAGACACCTTGTCCCCCTCTTTCCATATTAAGTGGCAGTTTTGCCCCCGAAACAGACCTTAAAACGGAAATTGACATAAGGAAATGTTCCGGAATTAAGACAAGTGCAACGGGCAGATTTCCGAGATGGTCTCAAGGTAAGTGAAATGCTTCAACACTACCTGTCTCAGCTTGTGCATCCATGAAATGGGTGGACAGATTTGAAAGGTTTAAAGCATCAAAAGGTGCCATGTTAATGTGCAGCCCCAAGTTAGTGCGAAGGCATTTCAGACCAATGACAATTTTCTCCATTTTACCGAATTCTTCTCTTCATAGGCTTAATTTGCTCCTCAAAACCTCCCATCGAAACCCTTGTACTTGTAGAGTACGAAAGGAATGAAAAAAAAAGCAAGAACCAGTCTTGGGATCTGACCGCAGATCCGAGACCGTACAGATCTACAGCCCAACTGTAACCTCATCTGAAAGAAGCCAGCTCTTAACGTGAGGCCCCACTGCCTAACCTCTTGTGTAAATCTTGGCGGAGTCAAGACCCTCACCTGGACTTTATATTCCACTTTCCCCAAAGACCCTAGACTTCGGGCCCCCTTGAGCCGTAAAATCCCTGAAGGGGGAACAGCTCCCTCAATTTCTCCCTCCACTCCCAAATCAAGTCGACTCCCGGCAAGGAAGGGGGGCCCAGCCTGAGTGTCCCGACCCCCGAATGCCGGAAGAGTGGGTATTCCTGCCCTCAAAGCCTCAAACGCACTCACTCTCAAAGGCCTGGAGGAAAAGCTCGTGGTCAGCCTGGACGTGCTCCATTTTCGGCTTCTTCACCGGTAACACCGCAGCCCCCGCCGCTGCCGCCGCCGCCACCGCCGCGGAGGAGGAGGAGGCCGAGTAACTGCCGCCGCCACCACAGCCCCCGCCGCCGGATTTGCCGCCCGACGCCGTCGCCGCCGCCACCGCCGCCGAACCCCCGAAGCCGCCTCCCCCGGACCCCGCGCTGGGCCCCGAGCCGCCCCCTCCCCCACCGCCGTGCTTCTGAGGCGCCATCGCGGTTCCTGCCTCCTCCCCCGCCAGCTACCCGCCGGGCGGCCCCGGAGAGTAAGCGCCTGCTATACCAACCGCTCGTCCCAGCAGGCTCCGGCGGACCGAGGGGGGAAGGAGGAGAGAGGGGAGGAGAGGGGAAGGGAAGGGAGGAGGAGAGGAGGGAAGGAGGGAGGAAAAAAAAGTGTCTCCTCCTGAGAGCCCCGCTCCACTCCGGAGGCCGCTCACCCTAGCCTGGCTTGGCTCCGCCCACTTCCCCCGCCCGGCGTTCTGATTGGCCGGCGGGAGCGCGCGCCGCCCGGCCGCTCAGCCGGTTGGCCCGCGGATTCCCCCGTCAGTCACGCGGAGGCACCTCTTGCGGAGGCGCGGCTTGGTTGGCCCGTGCGCGCTGCCGATCGCGGGCCCGGCCGCCTCTTTGAACTGAATTCGCGGGAAAATTAGGGGTCGGAGCGGCCTTCCTGCTGGCCCCGGTGCATTGTGGGGAGAGAGGGACCCGGTGAGCCGCTTAGGGAGCGGTTTCTCGCCTTCCGAGCGTCGTCAGCCACCGCCCCCGGGGGGTACAGGACCCCTGAGGGAGGCGGGCCTCTGAGGACCCGGGGGTGAGGGGCCTATTAAATGAACTGAGATCCATTACCGATCATCGAGTCTCTAACTTCACAGGAAAGGGGCCTGCCAGCGAGTTGGGTCGCTTCTCGTTTGAGGGGTTCCCCGGGCAGGGATCGAGTCCCCCGCCCCCTTGTCACCACGTGCCTCAAGGCACCCATAGCCGAATCCCACCCAGCAAAGCCGCTGACGACTGAGGGCGGCCAAGGGGTTGCGGTGCGAGTGGGCTCCACCAAAGGAAGCGATTTACAGAGAACAGGAATGTCCTACAAAGTGAGGAAAAGCAGTTTCTGTCGGAGCCGGGAGGCTCCTGCGTCGTCACTGCGAGAGGTGGTGGCTTCTCAACACGCAGGGAGCAAACCCTGGCTATTCCCACCCCACCCCCGCCGGCCAGCCCAGGGCCGGGGGAGCGGCCCGAGGGCTGAGGTGGGTGATTCCTCGGAAGCGCGTGCACCTTTCTTGAGAACCTGTTCATTTGGCGGCTCGAAAACTTGCGAGGGAATCCTGTGTTTTTGCTTAAAAAGATCGACGCACAGGCCCGAGTCAATCTTCTAGTACAGGCAGGTTCGGAGTTGAGCTAATACTCAAAAGATTTGAATTTTAGGTTGGGCCAGATGATCTCTCAGGATGTTTTTCCGATTCAAATCCTGTGATCTAATATGACATTAAAATGAAACAGTATCTTCCAAAACCCCAATCTATAAACACAGGACCGTTTCATACTTTCAATAACACTTTTCCAGTGTTTGCTTTGGTCTTCATAGTTAGCTTCAAAACACTACAAAACAAGTGTCTTTGGAATGGTTATTTTAATATCTGAAGTACTGATTTTATCAAAGCGTTTGCTACGTAAGAAAGTGAAAGTCTACAAATGATACATTTAATATAAAATTTGACTTCTCAGGAACACATCTGAAATTAGGTAGACCTGTTGCTGATTTTTAAGTACGAAAGAAAGTTCAGAATGCTATTTTGTTATATTATTTGTATATATCATTTGTTATACTATTTGTATATATGATCTGCACTTTTTTTTTTTTTTTAGGTTTCCCTCCACAAAAGAGAGTTTCTTTTCTTTTTTAGATTTCTGGAGAAGAAAAAAAGCCTTCTCTGATTTAATGCCACCCCACAGAGGCCTGTGGAGTTTTAGATCGTGGTAAACTGCTTTAGCTTTCCTGGGTTATAAAATGAAGTTCCATCAATTAATTCAGGATCCAGATAATTAAATCACACTACGCAGGTCACAAAACGCCAAGTTATACACCAGAGTGCTAATTTATTAAAAGTAAATATAGCTGGCAAAATTTACCAGCGTTCATCATTTGTCCAGGGTCCTCCCTTCAGGAGGGAGTGTGGGGGGAACAGGTACAGTCAAAGAGAAATACCAAGTTGCAGATTATCATAAATCTTTGATGAACAGGTAAATGGAGCGAAGGGAGTTGGGAGGTTCTTAAAAGGCAATCCTTTACGAACGCAGCAGTAGCGTCCTAGGCTTCAGCGTGGGCCCGGTTTTCACGCGCAGTAGCTAACCAGTAGTGGTCGTGAGGACGCCAACCATGCCATGGGAAAGGCAGAGACGCAAATTCTCACTTTTTGTATTCTCCTTTGTCTAGAACTTATTGTAGAGCACTAAACAAACAAACAAACAAACAAACACACCTTATTGCCTCAGACAAATAATTGAGGGGTTGTCTTGGTTACAGTACAGTCTTCTTAATCAGATTTTGTTCCGTAGGTAAAACATTTACGTGCTCTTAGGGTTGGTGACGTCTGTTGCCAGCTTATTTATTTTGTGTTGTTCCTTTTGTTTAAATATATCTTTATTGATTTCAGAGAGAGGAAAGGAGAGGGAGAGAGAGAGAAACATCAATGATGAGAAAGTCATTGATCAAGCCCGCAACGCCGGCATGTGCCCTGACCGGGAATCGAACCCCGATCGCCTGGATCCCAGGTCCACGCTCAACCGCTCAGCCACGCCCGGCTGGGCTGTGTTGTTATTTCTAAGTTTGGCGTGGCAACTCTTTTTGAGACTTGTGGTGCCAATTCACAAGTCCCCTACCTCACACTGATTTCGAACTGCTTTCTAGGGTTTTGTTTGTTTTTGCTTTCGTGCCATACCTGGAATTGATAAACTCCTAAAAAGCAAAGGCCATTTCTTTGATATTTCCAAGCGCAGGACTAAGTATGTGTTCAAGGAAAGAAGAAGAGCAATCTCTTTAACCTTTATAGTTACCAGTATGCTTTTATGTGCATTATCTTTGTCATAATGATCCTATGAAACTGGCATTATTTTTTACTTTAACAGGTGAGAAAATAGGCTCAGGGAGGTTAAGTGACTTTCTCATTTAGTAGCAGAGCTGTGACTTGGACCCAGGTTTTTAAACTCCAATTCCTAGGCACTTTTGCCATCAGAGTAAAGTTATCCTTAGGACCTCAAGGATAATAAAGTTATGATGTAGTAATGTAGGTGCTTCTTTCTGAATGTACTAAATATGATCTAGCAGCAGGTCAGTCTAATAACTATCATAATTTAAAAGTAGTGATGAGGGCAAATACTATTTCTTTTTTTTTTTTTAAAGAATATATCTTTATTGATTTCAGAGAGAGAGACAGAGCATCAATGGTGAGAGTCATTGATCGGCTGCCTCCTGCACGCCCCGACTGGGGATCGAGCCCTGACCGGGAATCGAACCGTGATCTCCTGGATCCAAGGCCGGCGCTCAACTGCTGAGCCATGCCCAGCCGGGTGGGCAAACGCTATTTCGAGATACCTGTAAGAACCGTAACCTGATGTGGAAATATCTATAATTTCTCTTGGAAATAAAGCCACAGGCATTGCTAACACTACTGTGATATGTTGCCTATATTAATAGTTGAAAGAAAGGCTAAATTTCAGTTGGAAGTTAACCCAAATAAAGATTTAATGTTTTTCTCATCCAAGTCCACGCACCCCCTGAACCAAATTCAAATTAACAATCCCTTCATTATAGCACCAAGTCTTTTTCTTTCTACCTCACCGTAAGCTCTTAGGTATCTAGCACTGTACCTGGACTACAACAGGGGTCCATCCAATGAATTTTGAAGATTAAGGATGCCAGTGCACCAATATAAATAATGATAATAATTATTGAGTGCTTACTATGTCCCAGGCAGTATTTTAAGGTTGTTCACATTTTTTAACTCATTCAGCCCTCACATACCCCTCTGATGTTATCCCCATTTCCTACAGGAAGGAATGAAGGCAAGACCTGTTCAGTAACTTGCACAAGCTAAGTAATGGAGCTGGTATTCTAACCCAGGCAGCCTGTCTCTAGAACCCTCACTCTTGACCATGACGCTATGAAACAAAAGGGTTTTTAGAGACATGAGATATTGTACATGTTGTTTCTAGGTCGAAAAAGGTCAGTAAAAATCGCCTCTGATGCGCTGGAGTGGATAGTCATCAGTATTGAATGCACTTGCTGAAAATAACCTAGATATCAATTTTCCTTTTTACTTGTACAGTGTCTTTCTGTCTTCCATCCACTCCCATCACAGTGAGACTGAGGTCTGAGTCTATTAAAATAAGACAACAAATGCTATGTCAGAAAAAAAAATATGTTTAAGTCTTACTTTGAGGAAACTAAAGACTTATAGTTGCTGATAAGTTCTGAGAGAAATATAATCAATTAAAAAAGAAGTGGCCTCCAAAGTAAAAATAGTAATAACCTTCCTAATAAGTGTTAGTGTGAAGGAACAATCTTAACAATTCTATTTGAAGTCTAAAAATCAAAAGTTTACACATTTTTGTTTCCTTTGTTTAGAAAAGAAAAACATGAGATACATGGAACATTCACTGTGTATTATGTGTGTGTTTTTTGTAATAAACCCCTGATTTGTGTGTGTGTCTACCTAGGGTTAACTAGATATAATAAGGATGGTAGTTAGAGCCCCTGGGACAAGAAGAAACTTGACACTAATAACCTGAGGGAGGAAAAGCACCTGAGACAAACTGGAAATACCTAAACCTGAATTTTGGGAGGCCTACATCTGGAGACAGCTACGAAGCCCATTTTTCAAAGTGTGGGACAAGTTGTTTTACGTTTGTTATGTTAAACAAAATCGGAAGTAAACAAATTGGTTGAGCACCCTGGCCACACAGCAATCATAAACAGTAATGTTAGTTACTCTCGCTAACCTCTTACGCACGTGTAATTGAATCTCAAGAGAGATCAAGTTGCTCTCTCACCACCCCGCAGCTATATTATAAAGGGAAGAACTGAGATTTGAACCAAGTTACAGGGAACTCAAATACCCGTGTGTTTTCCGGTACAACAAAGATATCCAAATTGTCATCCTGGAAGCCCCAGAGTTTCAGGAAGGCACCTCGTGGCAATGGCGAGGCTGCGGGATGGTGGGCTCTGCCCCCCCATTCAGTCAGAGCTGTTCTGCTTCATAATTGGTTTGAAGATAATGGTTCTACTTGCATATATATATAATATATATTACATATACATATTATATATATATATACCAACGCATTACACTCTCCTGCTTTCCCAGGTCTGATACTGACAAGGAGCTAAAATGGCACTAAAAATGTTTTCTGGGCTATCCTCACCTAAAAAATCTGACAGCATTAAAAACAAACCTATGTGGAGTAATGAAAATTACTGTTTCATATTAATGAAAAATAGATGAAAAAAATCAGTTTCTATATGTCTCATGCATGCCTTGCACAGAAAGAAAATTTAGTCTTGATGTTGTTACTTTGTATCTTTGTGTGAACTTATTGTTTCCAAAATAAATATTTCTTTCATTTTCTGAAGAAAAAAAGAGCACCACTATGTCTCTGTCCTTCATAAATCATGTCAACATAACTAGGTATTATACCACTTCCAGAATACTGGATTTCCATTTAAAGTTTATAAATTCATCTTCATTTCACCTTCAAAAGTGCTAATTACTACCATTAATCGGAACGGATTAAGAGATTCAGGCCTTTCATTTTAGCTAGTTGTTTTTACAGATATTCTTATTTCCATGTTATGACTTTTGTTTGAAGGGTATATTTAGCAAGGACTGTTTAGAAATTAATTTATTATATGGAAACAAATTTTATAACTAGAGGAAACTTAGTATCTAATGTAAGCCTCCTTTTATACACCTGAGGAAACTGAGTTCCAGAGTTTAATTTGCCGAGATGACACAGGAGGTTAAGTATACAAATCTGTAGGGATGAACATTTATGGAAGAGCTGTCTTTTAACTTACAAATACAGTGTTCTTTGGGATATTTCATGTACTTGACACAAAAATACCCTCATCCTCCCTACTCTACTCAGGATTTTACTTCTGCTTGCACACTTTCCAGAGGAACTAGTTCCTGGGGAAATTTAGCTCTTATTCCCGGTTGAACTATTTTTGTTTTCTTTTATATTCCTGGCTTCCTATTTCTTAAGTTTAATCTGTAGAATGATTTTCCCTTAGACCTGCAGTGATTTGAAATTGGTTGTGAATCCATTAAAAGGCATTGTCATTCCATATTCCCTGCAATTATTAGCACTCTAGCAATTTTTGGCATGGAAGCTTCTAACAATTACTTATTCATGTGACTAGCTTGAGAAAGTTGCCACCTGAAAATAAGAAGAGGTGTCCTGAAGAGACCACAGAATGATTTAACAGCTGTTTTTGATAGAACAATACAGAGCTTACATCTTGCCAGCAGGATAGTTTGTACTCTATGTGCCTGCAAGAAATTCCTTGAGATTATAAAACAATAGGATTCAGAATTTTGTAACCATTTTCTGTCACAGAGGCACTGTAGAGAGAGAGGATGATTGGAGGAGTAGGACTTCTGTTTCATATCAAGATAAATTAAGTTTCCGTACTTTCAGTGTATCAGAATCAAATTAACACACCCAGGCCAAGGGATTTCAATACGGTGGGGCTCTCTATAGAGAGCACTCTGAAGAGGGTTCTCTTAGTAAGAGACAAATGCTTCTGGCTCTGTTTTTACTTCTAAAATCTATTTTTTCCTCACGTTGCACTTTGCAACAGACCTAGGAGAAAGAATATCATTCTATGAACCTTGTTCATTAACTTACAGTGTGAGTTTGAGAAAGTTATTTAACTTCTCTGGTCTCAATTTATTCAAATATAAAATTAAGGTTTGATTCAGACCAGTGATTTCTAACTATAACAGAATCCCTAGGAATAGAGGGTAGGTCACGTATAATTTGAAAAATCCTATAGGGTGTCCCAAGGAATGTATACACACACTTTGAATAATTATAAAGGCAGTGTTTATTAAAATGCATTTCATTTTCAAAATTGAGCTATCAGCTGTTAAACTGTGTATATATTTTTTGGGACACCTGTATTTGACATAATTTTATTTTTGGGATGCAAAAACAGTAATTTGTAGGTTTTACACTACAATGACTGAAACTAAAGTTCTTTGTCAGTGGATATAGAAAGAGACAGACAGCCTTCCACATATTAGTATTTTTCAGGAACATCTACCTAGAGAGATAGACATGGATTTCAGGGGAAGGACAGCAGATTGATGTTTCTCTTTCACATCAATGTTTCTCTCTCTCCCTTCCCCTAAAATCAATTTTTTAAAAAAGATTTAAAAAGAGTACTGGTCGGGTACTTTGTAGAAAGTTCCTTAATTTGGGTTTGTCTGATGTTTTTCTAATAGTTGAGTGGAGTTACGGGCTTTTGGGAGGAAGATCATAGAAGTAAAGTGCCACTCTCATCACATCAGATCCACATGCTACCAACATGATTGTCTCCGATGATACTGACCTTAAGCACCCGACACACTTAAGATTTGATAGGCTTCACCCCTTTTCTCACCACTCTGGAAGCAAGTTCCCAAGTGTAGCCCACACTCCGGTTTGGTGACGGGTGATTGTGGTGGTGAATTAATCTCCACCTCCTTGATGGGGGTCTCTATGTAAATTATTTCCAGTATTTCTGTACAGAAGATTTTTCTCTTCTCCCTCATTTCTGTATTCATTCAATAATTTACTGATTCAATCATTTATGGACTCATAGATATTTATTTGATACCTTGAGCTATATTCAATAGTATGTTATACTTTGTGCTGTTCAAATTGTTCCCGCTGTGGCCATTGGGAGATCTCTTAGTTGGCTCCTCTGTCCCCTTGACATGGCCCCATCATTGTGGGGTTGTTGTTTTTTTCTTTTAGCAATTCCTTAGTTTCTTGTACTACAAGAAGTACCAGCTTCATCTTTATCTTTTTAATTTATTGGTTTGAAAAAGAGAGAGAGAAACATCGATTTGCTGTTCCCCTTATTTATGCATTCATTAGTTGGTCCTTGTATGTGCCCTGACTGCGGACTGAACCTGCAACCTTGCCATATCTGGACAACGCTCTAACCCACTGAGCCACCTGGCCTGGGCATCAGCCTCATCTTGTGTATTCCCTACCCTAGCCCTAGATCAACCATTTCTCCAAGAAGCCATGGTTCCTTTTATTAGGATAAAATGATAGAGAAACCAAGATATGGGAGCTGGGTGTGCTCACTGCCTCTGAGGTGACATTGTTTCTAGGCCCTCTCAGTGGGCAGAGCCAGGAAACGTGCATGTATGCTAACCCAGGCATACACACGAGCCCGTAGTTATTTCTGTATCTCTCCGTCTCTATCTATATCAAGCTAAATGTGAGTCTATACCGGTGTCTCTGTCTCGAACCCCTTTTGTTTGTTTGTTCTCTGATGAGGGTAGTCACATTCTTTTCAATCTATCTGGCTCTTTCCTGAGCTCTTACTCCAAGGGGCCCCAGTTGGTGCTGTTAATACAGTCACTTGTGTTTAGCAAGTGTCACTACATTTTAATGAGAAAGAACTAATCTCATTTTCTCAGAAACCTTGAAAGCTTAGGGAGGGGGCAGATGACAAGCAAATCCCTGAGTAAAAGGGAGAAACTGAACATTGCCCTTCCCAGCAAACACTGGTGAGGGACCGAGGCCAGGGGAGCAGCAACTGAGCTGAAGCTCTGCTTTATCAGTGATGCCTCCTCCTTGCTGGCAGAGCTCACTCTGCAGACGGGGGACTTCCTCTTTATTTAAACGGGAGTCCCCTTCCTAAGGGGCATGTTTCAGGCTTCTCACTTCACCGGCTTCCAGAAAATTGTAATATCTATTCTATTTTTATAATTCTAATTGTGCTGCTTATATACTCAACTAAAGTAGGGTTCCTTTTTTTCTCATCAGAAGCTACTTTTCATTTCTTAGAAATCTTAAAATCTACTAAAGCGTCAGCAGAAGAAGGGGAACAGAATATATTGTGAGCAGAGAGAATGAGTTCAAAGCATAAAACCCCCAAACAGAGTTGGGGAACTTTCTTTGTTCTGGGCTCAGTGTTTCCTGACATTGAGAATTCAGGAGTATTTCAGAGAGGGTGATGGCATATAACAAGTAGTTTGGAAAGCCATGAGTCCTGGAGGCTTTTTACATGCCTCAGCTACTTACTGGCTCCTGTTTCAAACAATACTGTGAATAGAGCCTTTTGAAAAATTAACAAATATCCCTAATTTCTCAGGCAAAAGCCTTGCAAAATCAGAGTCCTTTCTACCTTCTTACCTGATGTCTGTCTTTCTTTTTTAAAATATGTCTTTGTTGATTTCAGAGAGAGGAAGGGAAAGGGGAAGAGAAAGATAGAAACATCAATGATGAGAGAGTCATTGATCAGCTGCCTCCTGCACGCCCCTCACTGGGGATCGAGTCCACAACCCAGGCATGTGCCCTGACCGGGAACCGAACCCTGATCTCCTGGATCCTAGGTTGATACTCAACTGCTGAGCCACGCCGGCACATCTTTTTATTCCTGGCCATCCTGCCTGCTCTCCAGTCATACTAATTTCAGCATTATTTTATGAACATTGCTGCACTTCCCTAATCAAAGTTTTACACATTCATTGCTTGAACTCAGATGTCATCTCCGACGTGAAACTATCCCCCAGCCTTCCCAGATAGAATAAGTTACCCACAGCATATATACTTGTCTACCTTACTAGCTAACGCCTGATTCATCTGAGCATCTCTAAAGCCTACTATAGAATATACATTTCCCCTGGGTAAATACATAAAGTATTTAGAGGAAAAGATACGTTGAAGTGGGAGCCAAAGCTCCTAGTTCCTCTAATCTCAGCTCAGCCTTAGAAAAGTCACTTCAACTTTCTGGGCCTATTTCTTTACACAACTAGGAGATTCTATTAGCTCAGTTATGCTCAGTCGGGAATGGGATTATAGCCTCAAATATTTTGGGTCAGACAAATCTTTGTGATCCTCTGATAAGGTGATTGCTAATCCTATGAAATATGATTTCTGGGACACTTACTGTTTTCAAGTATATTTTATTCTCTGCCACATGTTCTATTGCTTCCATGTATGTTTCACATTATTTTTATGACAGTTCTTCTATTCATACTTGAAAATATACTCCAGAAACTTAGCAGCAATACTTTAATATGCCCACATTTCCCATACATTAATAGCTTAAAGAGATCCTTTAATAGTTCACTCTGAAGTTTTTGCACTTAACTGATGAACCAGCAGTTTATTCTGAGGACATCTCTTGTAGTTATTAAAAAAAAAAAAAGTAGACTAGAAGTCTTCAAAATAAACAGTATACTTTACCTTTAGGGCTTGTGATGAGAGATGTATATAATACTTAATAAAACACAAAACCTAAGCCACTCGTAGACCTAAAACACAAGAAAAGACATCCTGAGGTTTTCCTTGGCAGATCCCCCAGACTGAATTAGTAATTTTCTAGGCATTCCTACAGTACCTTGTGCATACCTTTTTAATGGTACTTATCACATTCAATAATATGTGTAAGTTTTTGCTTCTCTTACTACTCTGTATCTCAAAAAAAGAAAATGTATATTATCCATCCTTGTATCCCAAGCCACCTTATTTCAGACATGATCAATATTTGTTTGATAAACAAATAAGGGCTCTGGCGGGGTAGCTCAGTTGGTTAGAGTGTCATCCTTATATGCCAAGGATAGGAGTTCCATCCCTGGTAAGGGCACATACAAGTATCGCCCAATGGTGCATAAGTAAGTGGAAGAACAAATCTTTCTCTCTTTCCCTTTCTCTCTCTCAAATCAATTGATAAAAAATAAATAGATAGATGATAGATAGATAGATAGATAGATAGATAGATAGATAGATAGATAGATAGATAAACAAGAAAGGTGGAATGTGAATTGGCTGTTGAAGTTTTCAGTAGTCAGAGAAACAATAGTTTCATTCAGTCTGGCTGGTGTGCCTCAGCGGTTGAGCATCGCCCTATGATCCAGGAGATTTCAATTCGATTCCTGATTCCCAGTCAGGGCACATGCCCGGGTTGCGGGCTTGATCCCCAGTAGGGGTTGTGCAGGAAGCAGCTGATCAATGACTCTCTGATCATTGGTGTTTCCATCTCTCCCTCTCCCTTCTCTCTGAAATCAATAAAGACATATTGAAAAAAAAGTTTCATTCTGGAGGGTGATGTGATCAGAACTGCATTTAGAAGATTACTCTGGTTTCATTTTATTATGTTAGAGACCATGTTTTTTTATTTTGAAGCAGTAGTTTGTAGGAGCTGGCTCATACCAGCTTGCAAGAGCTAATTGTTGAATTTCCAAGAAGTTTGCAAACTATTTGTTAAAGAGAGTCATTATTAAAAATTAGATCATATAAAGTCACAATTAAATATATTATATTAAAAACAAAATATAATACCAAAAAATCATCACTTCCAAATTATTTTCCTACATTTTATTATTACCTATGCTCTTGAGATTACTTGTTTATTGTATCTCCATGGTAGAAATACTAATGTAATGATATACTATTGTGCATCTCTTCCTAACTCTGCATTCAGTGATATCATAATGTTGGTAGATTGAAATCAGCCATGGTGGAAATATTTACACTATAGAAATGGGCAAACACTACCAATCTAAGCTCCCTGCCCCCCTTTCAGGGAGTTGGTTGTTATACATTTACTAGCACACTATTGTTTAGAAAGCAAAATTGACAAAGGGGCAATTTGAAAAATTTGGAAAATAGAGTTGAAGAAGTTTATTTGCAGACAGTAGGAAAAAAAGAGATAAAATATGGAAGAGAAAAGATGAGAGGATTGGATTTATTTGGGAGTTCCAAGATACAAATAACAAGTATTTGAGAAAGTAAGAACAAAGAAAATGGATGAAGATGTGTGTGTGTGGAGGGGAGAGATCTAAGGAGTTATGCAGGAAAAAAAAGTAATGCAAGAAATTTTCCAATCTCAAGGGAGTTTCTAAATTGAAAGGGCCCTTGGGTGTGTAGCATAATGAATGAAAAGACGCACATCGAGGAATATTATGGTGCATTTCAAAACATCAAAGAGACAAAACTCCCAGAAGCAATAATAAATACAGGGTAATACACAAAGGTATATGGGTCATATACAAAAGTAAGAAGTTCACTGGACTTGTCAACAATAACATTGAAAGCTAGAAGACAAGTCACAGTTCTAAGGAAAAGTGAATTCCAACTGAGAATTACAAACCAAAATGATCACATCGGTCAAGTGAGGAGGTGAAGTAAAGATATTTTCAGACATGCAAGATCTCAAGAAAAATTTCCCTCCTTTACACCCTTTCTCAGGAAGCCACTGGAAGATGTCCTGTGCCAAAATGAGGAAGGAAAACAAGACATGGGATCCAGGACACAGGGGACTCACACAAAGAAGAAAGGAAAATTCCCAGGACGGTGATGATGAAGGGAAATCCCAGAGCCACAGCTGTGCAGCTGGCTTAGTGAGCAACAGTTAAGGCTGGAATAGGAGGAATATTTCTGGGGGGAAAAAAACCAACAAAATAGATGTGTTACCTGATGAGTTCGAATGAATAAAGATGTCCAGTTTGGGCAGAACATTTGGAGGGAAATTAATAAGTACATAGAATGCTTAATAATTGAGACACAGGGAAAAGGGGGGGGAAAGTGCGATAAGAAAGGAAATATGATCATAGTGTATTACACAGACCCCACTGTGAAAAGCATTTTCAGATTCCTAACATAAATTAAAAATGGATTTAGCCCGCAGCAGCGATGACAGTTTGGGGAAGATGGGGGAGGAAGAGGGAGTGTGGAGGGGAAGGGCCGGAGCTGGCGAAAGGCCAGTAAGAGGGCACTGCCCTTAGTGGGAAACAGACCCCCACCTCCCTCGGCGAAGGAAATGTCCCTCTGAAACTGCTCACGTCTTGAACACCCTCAGCCTGATAAAGGGCGCAAAAAGGTGGCCTTAGGGGGAAATTGGCGGGGATTGGTGGAGCGGTCTCTGGGCAGCAAGGTTGCCGTGTTGTGAACACACACTCACACACACACACACACACACACACACACTCACACACACACACAGACACACACACACACACACACACACACACACGCACACGCACACACACCCGGCGCCCCCGGCGCGGGCAGGGGCTGCTCCTCCGCACCCCGAGCCGTCGGGGGCGCAGCGCGAGGGGCCCCCTGACACCCTGGCGCGCGGCCGCTTCCCGCGGGGAATGCGTGCCGGGGCGGGAGAAGGCTGTCGGCCGGGCCGGGGCTGGGGGGGAGGTGGGAGCCCTTCGCGCGGCGCTGCGGCCGCCCCGTCGAGGGCCCGCGGGGAGCCTCCTGCCGCCGCCGCCGCCCGGCCGGGGGCGCTCGCTCCCGCGCTCCTGGACCCGCCCCGCCGCCGCCGCGACCCCCGCCCGCAATCCCGAGCCTTTCCCTCGCCCCCCGTCCCCCCCCGCCCGCCAGGTCCTCGCTCTCAGACCCGGGACCTGCGCCCGGGAGGTTGAGCGGAGGCGGGGTGGGGGCTCCGGGGCCCGGGGTCCGGGGTCCCGGCGGGGGCGCCCTCGGCCCCGCCAGGCAGCGACCGCAGCGGCGGAGCGGGGGACTCGCTCCAGGCGGGCGGGAGGTGGCTCGCGGGGGAGGTGCGAAGGCGCAGAGGGGGTGACTGGGGGCGGCTCGGGCTGCGTCGCGGCTGAATCCACGCCACACGCCGGTCACGCTCACACGCGTTCTCTAGAAACAGGGCGGTCAGCCGGGGACCGCAGCCCCCGAGGTTCCCGCGGCTGCAAAGGAGAGTCACGCACAGGAGGGAGGGGTGGGGGGCGGGGTGCGCTTTGCTTTACGCCTTTTAGAGTACTCCGTGGCTTTTAAAATCAGTTCATTTAAAAAAGAAGAAATATCCGTTAGTGACCTCGAGTAACCCCAAAGCCTCGCATCCCCAGCAGGTCCCCCGCTTCCTGGCCGTGTGACCTTGGGCGAGTCCCCTCACCCTTTGCAGCCGCCGGTGAAGCGCCACCCACCCACCCGCGGAGCTGCGGCGCGGAGCAGCGCCCAGGTGGGCGCGCGCTTTGTCGGAGCCCGCGAGGGGCACGAACGAGCTGTTTAGGGACCCTTATGAATGACTTTATTTTCGGATGAATAAAGGGTTTCCCAGCCAAAAGCGGCCCCTCGCCCACAATACCTGTGGGCTGGAGTGGATGTGATCCAGCTTGCATGTGGGTTTTTGAACAGACCAAGGCTGTAAAGAAGGAGAGAGCCATAATAGAGCTGCTTGTGTGAACGACTTGAGGTCTTTTTAAATGTTAATTTGTACCTGGACAGCGCCCAGGCTATGGAGGCTTAGGGTACCGCGAGGAGAAAAGGGGGTTAGGATTTGCAAAAGAGACAGAATATAGCCCTATTTATTATGGATAGCGTATTAGCAAATAGATACGTTAGGGAGTGAAATGACTCACTTTACAAAGTGTTCCTCGCAGGGAAAATGGGCCACAAGTCCCCAAGGCAGGATCTTCTCTGGTGTTTAAAAACAACAATGAATTAAGTAAAAGCTGAGGTCTTTCCAGCAGTTGGCTGTGAAGTGTCAATCAGAAGTTAAGATAAAGCACATTTTTATTTTAATATCCCAGCTAACCCTAAAATGATGCCGCAGCTGGGATTTGATTCTGAAGTCTCTCGTTTTTCTTGTCGCTCTATTAAAATGTTTTATTGAAATAGAAATTACAAAAATAATACGCCTTTGTTATATTGCCCAACAGGATAGCGAGGTATAAAGTCCCCATTCCACTTCTCAACGTGTGAATATTTGGGTGGGCAATCCTCCAAGCTTTTCTCTCTCTTTGTTTTTTTTTTGCTCACGACACAAACATATACACATTTTAAATGTATTATACAGTAACTACTGTTGTGCAACTTGTCTCTTTAGAATTAACAACATATTGGCCTATTTCCATCTCATATACTTACACTCCTCATTCTTTTTAATAGTTGGATATTATACCGTCGCGTGGAGGTACTTTAATTTATTTAACTATTTCCCCAATAGACAACTTAGGATCTTTCCAATGTTTTGCTATTATAAACATCTCTCCAGTGACCATCCTTATACAGATACGCTTGTGCACTTTTGTTAGTATTTCTGTAGATTTATATACGTCAGAATACCTGGGCCTTAACTTATTATGTTTAAAATGTTGGTAGATACCACCAAAAGGTATTCAAAATAAAGCTGGTGGTTTTAATTGTTATGGCCCACTGCCCCTCCAGCAAAGAAGCAAGCGCTTTTTAAAATAGCTGCGGCTGGCTAGACCCACAGGGAAGGGCTACCAGCACAGAATGAGAAAGAAAAAGTGTGACTGAGTCTCTGAAGCAGAAAGCTTTTTTCCCTAGGTGCTTGGTGTCAGCCCAAGCCAGTGTTATTCCCTGAAATGTAGCAGGGGAACTTTTAAGTTTGTGTGGCATTCTCGCGGTTCACTATTTAAAAGAATATGGCATTTGAACTTCTAACACTATACTACTTTTGCAATAAATAAATAAAAGATAATTGAAAGTGACCCAATAATAACCTATTGCTGTAAATCCAGAGTTTCAAATTTGTTTAAGCAAGGTGCATCCACACGGTAAGTGGATTCCAGCTTGCCTTAGGAGTGTGACTTTAAGAGAAACCAAATGGCTCCAGAGAGAACATTCCTCTCTGTGCTTCCTCATAAATGTTCAAAGCTCCAAGGTCAATGGCCTGCGGCTTTGAAGAATATCTCCAATGTTTCATTTGGTAGAAAACACGAAAATGCAATACCCTCACTCTTGTCCGGGTGATAGCAACTGTATGAACCAAGAATGGTATTTTAGTTAGGATTTAGGGTTATAAAGAACAGACATAGACAATAACGGGGTGAAGGCCTGGGGAGGAGGTGAGAGCGAGGTGGAGGGAGTTATTTGGGGGGGAAATGGGACACCTGTAATACTTTCAACAATAAAGATTAAAAAAAAGAAGAAAAAAAAAGAACAGACATGATCTCTTCTAAGACACCTCAAGCAATTGGGCATTACTGTGACTTGCCACAGAGCAAGAAGGAGCACAGAGCTTCAAGGGAACTGAATTAAAAAGAGCAGGAATTTGTGGACCCTTACTCCAGGGTGCTCTTTTTAATGTGATTCAGTGACTCTCCCTTTTCTCTTAAGTACTATGTTCCTCCCCCACCCCTTTACTCGGTATACCTTTTCTATATTTCAATTTCTACTTACTCATATTTTCTGCTCCCTTACAACTTTACCTTGCCAAGCTCTTCAAGTCATATCTCTTAACTCATGTATTCTCTTTGGCTTTAATTCATGTGTTCCCATCAAGTAATTCTCTCTTTTCTTTTTAATTCAGAGTCCAAAGAGGGACAGTTGAGTTAGTTCAGTTCATCTTTTCATACCAGGATACATTATAGGTTTTTGGCCAGCCAATGGATTGGTTGTCCTTGAGTCAGGATCTTACCCATGGCCTGACTGCTAGTGGCAAATTGCCCAGGGTCAGGTGGTAAGAAAAAGTATGTGTGGGCAGGCCAGTGTCCTTTAGGAAGGGTCGGAGCATATTAAACACTGTGAGTGGCTCTTATAACAGGTGGTATGCATAACATAGAGTTGTTTCTTTTCAGTGAATGTTTATTGAGTACCCAATGTTTTTCAATGCTAAGTTCTAGGGACTTCAAAGATAAATAAAATATTGTCCTAGCCGGTGTGGCTCAGTGGTTAGAGCATCAGCCTGCAGACTGAAGAGTCCCAGGTACGATTCCAGCCAAGGGCATGTGCCTCGGTTGCAGACTCAATTCCCCAGCCCTGGTCAGGGTGCATGCGAGAGGCAACCAATCGATGTGTCTCTCTCACATCGATGTTTCTATCTCTCTCTCTCTCCCCCCCATCCACTCTCTCTGAAAAGCAATGGAAAAAATATCCTCTGGTGAAGATTAAAAAAAAAATTAATAAATACAATATTAGTTCTCTCTTTCATGGAAGTCACTGTATTATGAAGGGTAGACATAGATGAAAGGAATAAGGTACAGTACCAGCTAAGTAGTACAACTATACAAATATTCATTCATTTATTCAACAAATATGTAATGGGCATTTACTGCATACCTAACTCTGGAGGCTGAGCAGCAGACAATTTCAGCTCCATGGAGCTTAGGTTTCAGGGTATGTGTGGAAAGACGAGCACTATGTTAGATGGCAATCAGTGATATGGAGATTAAAAAAAAGCAAGAATGTAGAATAAGGATTGTTGAGGGGAGGGTGAATATGAAAGGCCTACCGGAGAGAGTGACATTTGAGGAAGATCTGAAGGAGGTGAGGGAATGAGCCATGAATTTATCTGGGGAAGAGAATTCCAGGCACAGAGCCTAGCCAGTGCAAAGGCCCAGCATTGCTACGTTGAGGGGGCTACCAAGGAGGCTAATGTATCTGGAAACTAGGGAAGAGTGGGAAATAAGGTCAGAGAGGAAAGGGAGTGGCAGGGCACCAAATGGCATTGTTACTGGAAAGGGGACCTGGCCCTTGGCTGGTCTGTCTAGCACCAGCCGGTAGTGTGTGGGTTCTTGACTTCCAGCACGAAAAATTTCACATGAGTCCAGGTGACTATGAGGGAACATATATTAAAGCTGGGAACATAAAACAAGAAAGGGCTTGGCATAGAAGCAGCAGCAGGAGAGCCTAGGCCGGGCTGCCCTGGCTCTCTAGGAACTCAGAGAAAAGGAGGCCTTGGGATCAGGTTCATGGGTTAGCCTGAGACAAGCTGCTGTTGCCCATTGCTCCCCTGGTTGCAAGCCTCATGCGGTCCTTTGGGGTTTAGGAGATGCACGCCTGTGGGGGAAGATGTAGGGGAAGAAGAAGGGAAAGGGAATGGCGGGGGCTGCTCCCCAGAGGGAGAGCACACACTGGGTCCTTTGTCTTGGGGCTTTTATCTCTTTCTGGAAGGCAGGAATCTTAGGGAAGTTCTCAGGGGAGGGTTTCAGCAGAATATTAATCAGTTTTTTGGGTGTGCTCCTTCAGGGCTGTGGTCTTCACTGATTGGTCAATGTCAGGGGAGGTTGTCATCAGTCATCACAGCTGGCCCTGGTGTCACCCCAGGTTTTGCTACTTTTCTGGGCCTGGAGCTGAAGTACCACTGAGGCCTAGATGTTGTTTCTAGGGAGGTGACTGTATCTGCTGTAAATTGCTCTGTCATTTTGTTTAGCTGTCTGCCTCAGTTTCCCTATTTCACTTGTCCTGGCTTACTGGCCTATCTCAGTATAGGGCTTTGTAGGCAAGCGAAAGATTGTAGTTGTTACTCTGAGTCAAGAAGCCACTGCAGGGCTTTGAGGAATCTGTGATGTGGTCTTGTTGTAGACAGCGGGAACGACACCGGGTGTAGATGGTGGGGTCAGACCAGACCTGGGTTCAGCAATCTAGGTACTTGACTTCTGACTAGGAAAGAATTCAGAGCCAAGACTCAAACTATAAAAGGGCATATATTTATAAAATCACAGAGGTCAAAGAAATAATTTCTTTAAAAAAATGGGCTTAGGAAACAAGTTATAGAGGTAAAGGAAGGGCCCTTGGAGGTTGGGAGTGAGGAAGGTAATGGTATCTTGCCCGGGGAGAGGGAACGGGGAGGGGGAAGATAAAGGCAGGCACAGGCATGCTTCCAGGGGGGAGATCATAGGCACAGGGGCCTCCGTCTTAAGGGTTTTAAGGGTGGAGATCTTAGAGGAGGTCCCAGGGGAAGATCTCAATAGAATATTCAGCAGCTTTCCAGGTGTGTCCTTCAGGGTCTAGGTCTCCACTGGTTGATTGGTCCCCACCAGGGCAGGGGTCCTTAGTCAATGCAGCTGGTCCTAAGGTCAGCCTTGGCGTTGCTTGTCTGGTTTTTCTGCTTTTCTGGGCCTGGAGCTGAAATACAACTGAGGCCTAGATATTATCTAGGGAGGAAAGGTCAGGATGTCCAAACTGCCTGACCAGCGATATGCTAGGGGAGGAAAGGTCACCTTGGGGCTGAGGTCCCACCCTACAATTGTCCTTTGCTAGGCACCCAGGGCTTTCCGCCCTGGCCCTGGTAACCTTCTATGCCCTTCCTCCTTGCTCTTCTCATGCCTGTCTAACTGCCTACCACAGTCTGACATATTATAACAAAATAACTTTGGCTGCTATTAAGAATAGATGCCTGTTTATATGTGGAATCTAAAGAACGAAATAAACGAACAAACAAAACTGAAACAAGACTCATAGACACAAAGAACAGACTGATGGTTCCCAGAGTGGAGGAGGCTTGGGAGACTGGGTGAACATGGTGAAAAGATTAAGAAGTACAAATTGGCGGTTACATAGTCATGGGGATGTGAAGTACAGCATAGGAAATATAGTCAATAACATTGTTGCCAGGTGGGTACTGGAAATATCAGGGGAACACACTGTAAAGTATATGATTGTCTAACTGTTATAGAAGGGAGGAAAATTCCAGGACAAGCAGAACAGGGAAACTGAGACAGATAGTTAAACAGCAGTTTGCAGCCACCTAGTAAATCCTATGTTCCCTAAACCAAGGACACTTAAGAGTAAATGGGTTGCACTTCTCCCCAGCTAGAGGGTAAATAATGTAAATCACTCTACTCAGGGAGACAGGTAACAGAAACCCAATTAAGTGCCATTTGCCAACCACATCCAAGGACAGAGAATAAGTTTCATTTTGGTACATCAGCATAAAGCTGATGAATATTCTATTGATCTGCCCCTAAGATCTCCCCTAAACACCCAGCCTTTAAAAACCCTGAAAGTGAAGGTCCCACGGTGCTCTTCCTCCAGGGAGCTTGCTCCTGCCATTCCCTGCCCCCTCTCCTTCCCCCACAGGCACCTATCCCCTAACCTCTAAGGGACCCCACAAGACTTGCAACCGTAGGAGCAAAGGGGAGCAGCAGCACATCCAGGGCTAAGCCCCTGAACCTGTCTCCAAGGCCCCCTTTTCTCTGACTTCCCAGTGAGCCAAAGCAGCCCAGCCTAGGTTCTCCTGTTGCTTCTCTGCCCTTCTTTGTTGCACTGTTCTAAGTATGTTTTTGCTGTGGTCAATAAATTCTTGCTTGCTTTTCTACACTTTTTCTCTTGATTGAAATCTTTCTTTCAAGAAGACAAGAACTGAGGTCTTGTCATTGTCTTACCAGTAACATTTTTTGATCCCAGCCATTCACTCCAGTCAGTAACATAACCACTATGCTGTACACCTGAAACTAATACAAATTGATATTGAATATAAACTGTAATTGAAAAATTAAAAAATAGGGCTTATCATGATTGTCATGAGGTTTAACAAATAATATAGACTAAATAGAAATGGTGGCTTGCATATACATGTGTATGCTACTTTTTATTAACTGTAAAATGACTTTTCTGAGGTCTTTCACATTACTAGTAGTTAAGTTTAGAATAGAACACATATCTCACTATGCAATATTAATAAAATAAGATACTGTGTAACATCAACTCATAATTGATATTGGATAAATATAATAACTATTACCATGGAAAAAAAATAGACTCAAGAAGGCCAGGGTGAAAGCAGGGAGCCCAGGTGGAGGCTGCAGCACCCAGGTGAGAGGTAGTAGGGGTTTGCACGAGGATAATACCAGTAGCAATGATGGGGAGAAGTCACATTTTGTAGAGGATTGCTGACAAATTAGTTGTGGAGTCAGGGTCAACTCCCAGGCTTCTGGCCTGAGAGGCTGAGAAAATACAATTGCCATTAACCAAGATGGAGAAGATCATAGCCAGAATCGATTTTGAGGGAGAACGTCAGCACTTTGATTTTGGACATACTAATTTTGAAATGCCCGTAAGAGCTCCGGGTGGAGATGCTGAGTAGGCAGGTGGATATCCTCGCATGAGTCTGGTGTTCGGCGGACAGTCATGTTCTGGTGCTATAAACTTGGAAGTCATAGAGATATGCCCTGTCCAATGTGGCAGCCACTAGCTACTTGTGGCAATTTAAATTGAGATCAATGAAATGAAATTAAAAATTCAGTTTCTCTTATGCTCTAGCCACAGTTCAAGCACTTACTAGCCACCTAGGGCTCATGGCTGCCATGCCAGAAAGTGAAGATACAACGTATTTCTGTCATCACAAAGAGTTCTACTGGACAGCACTGATAGATGTCATTTGATGCAATGGGCCTGGATCAGATCACCTAGAAAATTAAAAAATTAGTGAGAGGGGAAAAAAGAGATTTAAAGGCTGAGCCCTTTATATAAATGTATATAAGTACACAAATTGGTGGTGTTGGTGGGATGGTGGGGTGTTAAGGGCAGGCTCCCCCCCCCCACGAACTAAATTTGCCAAATCAATAAGGGAACAAAAGACATTCCAGGCACAGGGAATAGTGTAAATAGCAAGGAATGGTTGGGGAACTATAAGAAAGCTGGCATTTCTGGAGCAAGGCCATATTATTTTTGTATAGTTACACCTCCCACCCCCCCAACGCCAAACCTCTTCTTTGCTTAAACAATTTAGGACCAAGCATGTGATGCTGAGGCTAATCAGTCCAGGTCTAATTGGACTGTGACTGGGAATGGATGTGGGAATTAAATTTAGAGAAATGAATATTACCTCATGACAGATACTACCTGATTCTTTCAGTGATGAAAATTAAGTGTGATATTTATTTTCAATTTTTTGAAGCTTTGTTCAATAAAGACCTAAAAGATACTTAAGCAGAACTGGGTTTCTATGGGGATTGGGGGCAAACTAAAAAAAAGTTGATATAGCTAATCAGCTATGGCTTTGATGAAATGTATTCATACACAAACAATTGGCAGGCCAATCATTTGGGAGCATGTTTTTTTTCCAAGATGTCAGTTTGTTTTAATAGTGGGTTGTTATCCCCAAACTACCATATTCTTGTTTTCTTTTTTTGAGTTTGCAAAAAGCAATAACTTAAGCAGCAGGGGGAGAAAAAAAACCCACAAAAATGCTTTTGCCAATTAAAAGAAACTCTTTCCATTTACATGTGTTTGAACTGGAATAACCGAAAAGAGTTTTTAAAGATTTCATTAGAATAAAAAAAAAAACTTTTAAAAGTAGAATCTATTCGAACCTCACATTGTCATTCTATGCTCCTGCAGTTAAAGACCATGCCATTATTTCCATTATACTTACCTCCTAATTTTCGGGGCTTATTAGCCCGGCTGTAAAAACTTGCTCCAGTTGAAATCTGGCAAGCTGACAAGGGCTGCTTGCCAGAAGTAATTTACTATCCAGTGTGGTTTGCAAAGTAAAAGAAGCTATCTATAATAGAAAAAGGAATAAAAAGTTCCTGGTTCCAAATATTTTAATGTGTGTAATGTGTGTCACCTCAAACTTTTCAGCTTTTGTTGTTAGCAACGTGAGATAACATGAAAGGTTTGAAAAATACAGATGCTTTGCATTCGCATCAAACAGCAGGCTCCGATGTTCTTAGGCATCAAAGACCAGCCTGTGTCTATCACGTCTGCTCTGACTTTGAAGTGTACCAGAGCTCTGGGACGGGGGGAGCAGGCCGGGGGCTTCAGCAAGGTGGGGGGATGGTGAATTCCAGGTGAATTAGCATTGAAGTTAGTACTTCCCTTCACCAAATCATCATCACCATCATCATCATCATCAAAGATAAGCATTTCTTTGTTTGTTGTTTTTTAAATTGAGTTTTAGAGAGAGAGGAAGGGAGAGGGGGAGAGAGATAGAAACATCCCCACTGGGGATCCAGCTGGAAACCCAGGGCCTGTGCCCTGACCAAGAATCGTACCATGGCCACTTGGTGCACGGGAGGGACACTCAACCAACTGAGCCACACCCGCCAGGCTGCCTGCTGTTTTTTCACCACTGAGGTGTCTGAGAACTTAATCTTCAAATGGGACAATGAATATTTAAAGAAAAGTTCAAGCTATTTTGAAGTTTACGTTTAAGTACTTTGAAGACAAGAATAGAAATTTTGACTCGATTTGGAAACATCTGGCTACCGGTCATCTGATTCCCTCAGAGATTGTCTCAGGACCCTGAGAACCCTCTTTGCTATTTTCCAAACTGGCTTGTGAGCACCACAAGGGGGCCAGTGTTTCTCCAACATGGGGTGAGCAGGATACATCTTTCTGGGATTAATCTTACTTGATGATCTGGAAAAACAAAACAAAACTTTATATTAAAATGAATACTAATACACTGTGGGCTAGGATGCAAAATTTGCACGAACTCTTTTGGAGAGGGAGGAGGCTTTGATCATTTGTGTGTGTGTGTGTATATATATATATATATATATATATATATATATATATATTATATATATATATTTAATCCTCAACTGAGGATATTTTTTCCTTGCTTTTCAGAGAGAGTGGAAGGGGGAGAGAGAGAGAGAGAGAGAAAAACATTGGTGTGAGAGAGACACACCAATTGGTTGCCTCCTGCACTCACCCCAACCAGGGCCAGGGATTGAGCCTGCAACTGAAATACATGCCCTTGATCAAATTGAACCCAGGACGCTTCAGTCCATAGGCCGACACTCTAACCACTGAGCCAAACCACTGAGCAATACTGGCTAGGGCTGTGTTTCAATATTTTGACCCTGCCACACAAATAAAGCTCTTGAAAGAAATAATATCCTCAAAGAGAGAGTATGTCTGGTCATTAATTTTTTTCTTTTAAAGTATAACTTTCATAAAGTGCACAAATCTTAAGTGTGCACCTCAATGGATGGATTTTTACGTGTGTGTACAACTGTTACAGGATAGTAAGAAGCTAGGAAAATTTCAGGACAAACGGAATAGGGAAACTAAGACAGAGAGTTAAACAGCAGTTGCAGCCACCTAGTAAGTCCTATCTTCCCTAAACCAAGGAGACTTAAGAGTAAGTGGTTAGCCCTAGCCAGTTTCGTTCAGTGGTTAGAGTGTTGGCCTGTGGACTGAAGGGTCCCAGGTTTGATTCCGGCCAACGGCATGTACCTTGGTTACAGGCTCAACCCCTAGTCCCCGGAGGCAACCAATGGATGTGTCTCTCTCACATCGATGTTTCTCTCTCTCTCCCTCCCTTCTGCTCTCTCTGAAAAGCAATGGAAAAAACATCCTCAGGTGAGGATTAAAAAAAAAAAGAGTAAATGGGTTGCACGTCTCCCCAACCAGAGGGTAAATGACTTAAACTGCCCTACTCTGGGAGACAGAGAGCAGAAATCCAATTAGTGCCATTTGCCAACCACATCCAAGGACAGAGAATAAGTTTCATTTTGGTACATTAGCATAAAGCTGATGAATATTCTATTGATCTGCCCCTAAGATCTCCCCTAAACACCCAGCCTTTAAAACCCCTGAAAGTGAAGGTCCCAGGGTGCTCTCCCTCCAGGGAGCTCACCCCTGCCATTCCCTTCCCCCTTTCTTCCCCCACAGGCACCTATTCCCTAACCTCTAAAGGACCCCATAAGACTTGCAACCAGGGGAGCAATGGGCAGCAGCAGCTCATCCAGGGCTAACGCCCTGAACCTGTCTCCAAGGCCCTGCTTTCTGTCACTTCCCAGGACCTAAAGCAGCCGGGCCTAGGCTCTCCTGTTGCTGCTTCTCTGCCCTTCTTTGTTTCATTGTCCTAAGTGTGTTTTTGCTGCGGTCAAAAAATTCTTGCGTGCTTCTCTACACTTTTTCTCGATTGAGATGTTTCCCTCAAGAAGACACAAAACGAGGTCTCATCATCTGGTTGGTAACACAACCAATATGATGGCCACCCAGATCAAGTATAGAACATTTCCAGCACTCAGCATGCCTGGTCAGTACCTGCTTATTAACCTGCCATCTATGGTGAATTTTAAAGCTAGAATAAAAGACCAGAAAGAATGTCAAGCTTTACAAGGTGCACCTTAGAGCTCCAGACTCAAGAAAACCATTTCTCTGGCCCTATGTTTCCTAAGTAGAAGGTGAGCTGAGCCAAGGATCCTGAGACCCAGTGGGCATTGTTCAAACATAGTTTCTTCTACTGTATTGAGCTTTCTCTAGCAGGTGCTTTTTCCCCTCTTCAAGAGCTCCTGCTTGGGTTGTTATTTAAAAATATTTGTTTGTGATAGGAGCAGGTTAGTTAACATATAAAGAATTAGAACAATGTCCATAGTACCTGGGCACATGGTAAGTCCTAGATAAGTAATAGCTTATTATGAGATGCAGAAGAAACAAAAGGAGGCATTGCCGTTATCATTATAACAATTCTTAGAACAAGATACACACAGACGCTAAATTTGAAAATAAGGGAGGGAGTATTTATAGCTGCGTTGACTTAGAAATCCTAGTTACCTATCAACTTTGCCTTTAAGTGAAAGATTACAATCTTTCAGAGCTTGTTGACTCCCTTGTACCTAAAGAAATTTATGAAGTGCCTTTTCTTATTCTGCCATGCATTTAACAAGTGTTTATTATATTCTAGGCATTGTTCTAAGCTCCCAGGTATCTAGTGAACAGAATAAAAACTCCCTGCCCATATGAAGCTTACTATCTAGTGACATTCCGACTCTTACTCTTAACACAGGCCACAGAAATTTTTCTATTACAAGGATATTTCATTTTTGTTTTACCTCCATGATTCCCTTCAACTTCCCTAGTGTTTTAAAGCTGAGGGAATTAAAAAATATGAAGTTCAAGCCAACCTTTGGCTCAATTCTGACACCAGTGGGGTACAATGTGAAATGGAAGAAAAAGAGAGGCCCAGAGGTGGAACACAGTTAATGCTAAGCCTAGTCCCTGTTCATAAATCACAGAGGATCAAGGTGCTAATGTGAATGTTGAAATAAACAGGTCTAGCAAGAACCACTGCATTGGTTCTTAATCATCCTAAAAAGGAACTGAGCTGTGCAGTTATTTTGAGTTTAGTAATTACACCAACAATGTCGCTCCCAAGCCGGGTTGTCTGATAGTTCTCTTAGGAATGCTAAGTTGCTTGGGCAAGGGTTTAGGAGGGTCTACATCTTATCGATTTATTTGGGTAACTCACCAACTTTTCAATACCGGATCTCCTCTTCTAAAAAAGAACAGTTTCTGATATCCACCCAAGACCATGAATTTTGAAAGATCTTGTCCTACACAGCCAGGATAATTATTTAAATAATAAAAATGTCGCCCTAGCCGGTTTTCCAGTGGTTAGAGCGTTGGCTCCCCGGACTGAAGGGTCTCGGGTTCAATTCCAGCCAAGGGCATGTACCTCGGTTGCAACCTGGGTTGCAGGCTCGATCCCCATCCAGGTTGGGTGTGTGCGGGAGGCAACCAGTGTCTCTGACACGGATCTTTCTCTCTCTCTCTTCCTTTCCTCTTTTGTGAAAAGCAATGGAAAAAATATCATCCAGTGAGGATTCAAAAAATAATAAAAATGTCTCCCCATTTAAAAATTAATTAGCCAATTATTGATTCTAATTGGAATGTGAAAAACCAGCATTATCGCGCTGGTTTACTAAATCCAGCCAAAGAAGACATAGTGCTTTGGATAGCCTGGTCAGTTTGAGAGCCCCCTGTTTTTCATTACTAATTATTTATTTCATTTATTTATTTTCAAAAATATATCTTTATTGATTTCAGGGAGAGGAAGAGAGAGAGACACATCAATGATGACAGAGTTGTCATTGATCGGCCGCCTCCTGCACGCCCCCAACTGGGGATCGAGCCCGCAGCCCAGGCATGTGCCCTGCCCGGGAATCGAACCCCAATCCCAGGTGGATGCTCGACCGCTGAGCCACGCCTGGCCGGGCACTAACTTTTAAAAATGTTTACTGTAATTACACAGGGGTGGGCAAACATAGGTATGTAATTGTGAGTACAGGAAACAGAGTTTAAGTATAATTATTTATTAACTATTGTATTATTTTTGCCCCACCCTGTACAACACCCTCTATTCTTCCCCTTTGCTTTCTTTTTTCTTCTTTTGTTTTTGGTGTTGGAAAGCAAGGCTGTGGGATGGGACCCGAATGAAAGGAGTCAATCTTCTGTAGAAAAAGCATTTCACGCCTTTCAGGTAGCTCTCAGCGGACCTGGAGGCGCTTTCCCGCAGCCCCGCCCACGTCTCGCCGCGCCCGAGTTAGCCCCGCCCCCACCTTAGCCTGGCTCCTCCGCTTCAGTCCTTTGGAGCTGTCCTGAGACGGGGCCCTCGCTGCAATACCACAGTCAACCACAGGGAGGAGTGCTAGGGGGCCTTCTCCAAAGGTGGAGGCGGCGGAAGCGGAAGAGGCGGGACCCAGCGCACACGTTACGTCGGCGCGTGCGAGCGTTAGGGCTGGGTCTCCGGAGCCGAAGGTGGGCGCTACCAGCGCGTGTCGGAGGTTGAGAGAAACTCTTGGCTGGGTTCTAGAGTTTGGACCTCATGGCGGAGATAATTCAGGAACGTATAGAAGACCGGCTTCCCGAGTTGGAACAGCTGGAGCGCATTGGACTATTCAGTCACGCGGAGATTAAGTGAGGCTGAGGAAGGGGAAGGTCTGGGGCGGGCTGAGGGGCGGCGGCGGCGGCCGGTGTGCGCGTGGCGGCCGCAGGGGTGGGCAGCCGTTGAGTGCTGTTTGTTTTTCCTCATGTGGCGGAAGCCCCTCTCTAGGTTTTGATGATGCCTCGAATTAACTTCTCATGTATTGTAAGGTGATCCGTGCCACCAGACTGAGTGACAGCTCTTCATGGAGCCCGGTCTTGGGGCAGCCAGGTGATAAAACCAGGCTCCCTGCCCATCGGGCGCTAACTGCCCCGTGCGTGCTGGGAGAGAGACACGAGAAACGTTTTGATTGCGGTGCGGTGCGCTGCGCTGCCAGCTGATGATAGTAGAGTTGCAGAGAGAGGGCCGAGGGAGCCCGCGAGGAGTCGATAAATCTTTCTCACAAGGCTTGACGATGGGGACCATTTAATTCAATTTCGTATTCTGCCCCAGGGCGCAGCCAGCGATGCCTGGCACAAAGTTGGCGTTCAGTCATTTGTTAAAATTAAGTTTAATAATGGTTTTACATGGTTTTCTTCTACTCTTTTTTCATTTTACGTCGACTCTGAGGGTACTACTGTGACTATGGGGTCCTTAAAGTAAACATTGTTACTGAAATGCTGCATGTCGGGTGTGGACGCTTAATAAAGGCTCAGTGAATGTGACCGTTATCATTAACTAGGGACAGTTACTGGTCTTGCCCATCTTGCATTAAATTCTCCTGATAGGTACGTGCTGTTTGTTTATTTCTTAGCTAAATACATAAGTATCTCCCATAAGTCCTTGTAGAGATAATAAATCTTTCTATGTAGACACAATCTGAGGGTTTTTTTTTCTTTCTTTCTTTCTTTTTTTTTTTAAAATCTGCATGTTGGAAACTCAGAAGTAAGAGGAATTTAGGAAAGAGATTTGATTATCATTAAAATTTAAGTGACCTGACTTTGGAGGAAAAGAAATCTTTGTTAATACCATATATAAATAATGTGAAGTACTTAAGGTTATTTGCTTTGCTGGTGGGAATGTTAATAATGGTCCTGGCAATCAATTAAGATGATTTTTGTGAAAGTTTTAAAATAAATCCTGATGCATTGCTTCTCGGCCTTTTGGCTAAGATCAAGTATGAAAATATACAAAATATACCCTGATGCCCTTAAGAACACAGAAATAATCACGTAAGAGAATACTTGCTTACGGAGAATAATAATTCGGGAATTACATGTTTTGGTAAATACGTTTTAAATATATTAAAAATGAAGAAACTTAACTCACACTTAAGTTTTGCTCTTTTCAAGTGTTACATTTTAAATGGCTTTCTCTTCAGGGCTATCATTAAGAAGGCTTCGGATCTAGAATACAGAATACAGCGAAGAGCTCTTTGTAAAGAAGACTTTATCAATTATGTTCAAGTAAGTGAATAATTTCATTACCTTTTAATCTCACAAATTTTAAATTAATAATAGAATGGCCAGCTTGATGTCAATTTTTAACAAAATTCTAGAACTGATGATTAGACAGGTGACTTCTGAATAAAAACAGAGGTGGTTTGGGAGGAGCATTGCTCCACTACGGCTTTAGTCCCTGGGAAACTGAACTTTTTTTTTTTTTTTTTTGAGGTTAGTTGACCAGAGACTGCCCAAGACACACTGTATCAGGATTTCAGCAAGAGATTTGATAGCCTATCTCTTGGGAAAAATAAAGGAGAGTGAGTTTGATGATAGTAGCTGGTTGGAAAGTCAATACTTATGCGTATGTAAATCTGTTAATTTAGAGAGAGGTATGCTGCAGGATTCTTCAGTCCTGTAAATGAATGGAAGATTCGAGTGAAGATAAAATATACATGCCAAACCTATTTTTACATGGGCGAGAATAGCTAATCTGTATAGGATGACAAAATCGGGATTCAGAAAGAACCTAGTAATAAGATGAAATGTTTTAAGACTAAAGGTTCTGAGCTTAGATTAAGAACAACTAATGATATATGAGCCCTGGCTAAGAGTCTTGTATTTGAAAGAGGTCCTAGAGCTCATAGTAAATTGCTAACTCAAAATGAGCCAAGAGCATATTATGTAAAAAAATATAATTTAATTGATAGCGTTAACAAAAGTAGAGTGTTGGGTAAATTAGTCAAGCAGAGGACATTGCAAATAGTGGGCACTCAGATGATGTTGGCTTGAAAAAAAGCGTTTTGCACTTACCAGACCATGTCTGGAGCGGTGTGTTAGGCTCAAGACTACATTTTAAGAAGGACTGTGAGAGGTTGGTTGGAAGGCAGCCGGGATGGAAACCTCGTTCTAGGAGGAATTAGAAGGAAATAGAAATGTTTAACCTTACAGAGACTTAAGAAGTGACAAGTCATTTCATCCTCAAATATTTAAGAACTGTGTGGATTAGATTGATTTGTTTAGTTTTAAAAGAGAACATAACTGAGATTAGACTAAAAACACACAAATAAACACACTCTTACATATATCTCCCCACACACACCCTGCACACAACTGTATAAACTTGCTATGAGGTATAAGTGGCATTTTAAATTATGAGTTTCTGGGTATCCACATTGAAAAAATAAAATTGAGTCCCTTCCTCACATAGTACACATGAATCAAATCCTGCTGAATTGGAAAGCTAAATGTGGGGGGAAAGCTTTAAATCTTCAAAAAATATGAAAGAATGACTTCAGGTAGGGAAAGATTTCTTAAATTAGATTGTGAAAGTACATGCTATGAAGAGAAGAATTATTTGACCATGTTAAAAGTAAAAGTTGCCCCAGTTGGTGTCGCTCAGATGGTTGGAGCATCGTCCTGTGTACTGAAGGGTCGTGGGTTCGATTTCCAGTCAGGGAACATACTCAGGTTTCTCTCTCTCCCCCTCTCCCTTCCTCTCTCTCTCAAATCAATAAAAATATATCCTTGGGTGAGAATTACAAATCAAGAAAATGACAACTAGAAAGAAAATAGAAACAACTGGAAAAATTTGGGCATGCAATTTACAAAGGGGAAACATCATTAGTTGGTAAACTTATGAAAAAATGTTAGCCTCAGTAATCAGGTAAATAGAGATTAAAACCAGGGTGCAGTACTACTGTATATCCATCATATTAGCAAATGTTTTAAAGACTGACGTTATCAGTATACAGTTGATACAACCACTTTGGAGAGCAATTTGGTAACATCCCATAAAGCTGAAAATATGTCTGCTCTGTGACCCAGCAATTTCATTCATTTAGCCATAGAGTAAATACTGAGTACCTACTGTGTACAATTCAATGGGTAGTGCCATGATAAATAAGCCGACAAAAATCATTGCATTGAAGAGCTTACATATTAGTGGTGGAAGTCGGTGTACACCTTGGAAAAGTTCCCGGATATGTCAACAAGAAGATATGTACAAGAATATTAATTGCACCTTTTTGAAATAGAAAAATTGGAAACATGCATCAGCAGGAGAAATTGCACATTTATACAGTGAAATACTATATATAGCAGTTAAAATGAAGGGACTTCAGTTTCATGTGTCAAGAGGGATATATTTAAAGTCAGTGTTGGTTCTGGCGGAGTAGCTCAGCTGGTTAGAGTGTTGCCCCCATACGCCAAGGTTGTGGGTTTGATCTTCAGTTGGGGCACATACAAGAAATAACCAGTGAATGCATAAACAAATGGAACAACAAATTGATGTTTCTCCCTCGCTGCCTCCTTCCCTTCCTCCCTCTCTCTCCAGCTGTTCCAAATTAAAAGTAACTTAATGTTGAGTAAAAATATGGAGTGATGGGTATAATATGATACCATTTATGTAAAGCTTAAAAGCATTATAATAAAGTCAAAAGTCATGTTTGCGAGTGACAAGCAGTCAAATAAAGATAGTCATTTCCTCTGGGGAGGAAGAAGAGTGGAATCAGATATGGTACATAGTGGGGCTTCACTCTTCTTTGAAGTGTTTTCTTTCTAAATAATATTTGAAGCAAATATATAGTAATTGTAGGGTTTGACATAGCTGTGTGGTAGCTACCTGCATGGGTGTTCTGTGTGCTCAAAATATTTCACAAAATATTTTAAAAATGAAGCATGCAGTCTTGCGAGGTTCTGAGGTTTCAGTTTCTTAATATTTAAGCCAAGGCTTACAGAGGAATTGTACAAACCTATTATCTGCTTGTGCATCAGCTAAGATTTTTCAAAGGTTAATTACTAAAAGTTTAAATATACTTTCATACTAGAAAGTTAGATCAATAATATAAACCTATATCTTGGGGGTTTTGTAACATGCTCTCTTTGTAGCTAATTTGTTTATATGCTTGCTAATGTGTGTATTTTTGAGTGTTGCAGATGTAAGGTGAATTTTCAGTGAATGCTAGACATTTACTGTAGATTATGCTTCTTGACAGCAAATTATCTTTTGTTTTATATTCTTGATTTTTATTTACTTTATGATTTTAACTAAGTGTATTTCCTATACATGTAAAAGGTTATAATTTTTCTTGTTTTCCTCTTTTTTGTGTATGTTTTCCTTCTATAGTATGAAATTAATCTTTTGGAGCTGATCCAGAGGAGAAGATCTGTAAGTAGCTGATTATCTGGAAGTTGGAAAAAAATATAGAATGAAATAGGGTGGCTCTATTGCTAGAACTTGGGTTTGGAAAGTGGTTTGCATTGACAAGTTGCATGATGATGTACTCATAATGGATGTTTGTAATCCTTTGCTTTCTCTGTCAGTATTGTTTAGTGATCAAGTGAGTGCTGCTTTGGGTAAATGTGATTAAACTGAGGCTTGTTTTTATGTTCCTTTTTAGCGCATCGGGTATTCATTTAAGAAGGATGAGATTGAGAATTCTATTGTACACCGGGTACAAGGTGTGTTCCGACGCGCTTCAGCAAAGTGGAAAGTAAGTGATCAGAGCTTCCTTAATTGTAAGAGATGTGAAGATATATATTATACATATTCTGATGTGGACGTTCAAGTGCATTGTTGTCCATTGTTTATTCTTATCTTGGGCGTCTCAATACTTATTCTAATGGTGGTATTATTACCTGCAACCACTTACCAAACCATTAAGAAAATTGATCTCATTACCTGATAGTTATTCTGTGAGGATGGTGCTGAAAGCAGTGGATTTGATACACAGTTAAGGAGCAGAAAATGGTCTGGGATTTGCTTGGCTATATCTCTAAATTAAGTACACCAAAGACTTGGATGTGGACGATAAATGGTTAGAGTAGGGGCAGTACCTCAGTAACTTGATTTTCTTCAAGTTTGGCTCTGGGACTGAGACATATTATATGGGAAGTACTTTGGATTCCTGGGAATGACAAATTTTGGGTTGCTGTTCTTGATTGAGACCATTTTAAAACTGCACTGAACAAACTGGATAGATGACAAATTTTGTCTTGGAGCATGGTAGGTGGGAATTACTGTGGTTAAGAGATTTAAGGCCTCAGTGAGGAAGAGCTTAATAGGCTGGGGGTGTTGTAACATTAGATTTTCTGAAGTCTGCCTCTGTTTCAAAGGTGTTTTATATTATAAAGCTCAAATTCAGGCGGCTTACTACATCACTTTTCTTGCAGGATGATGTTCAACTTTGGCTGTCCTATGTCGTCTTCTGTAAGAAATGGGTGAGTAATTGGGCAGCCGAGTCTTACTCCCTCATTCTTTCTTTTGGTTAGTTGGCCTTTTAAGCCCCATACTTGATTACTAAATTCCATGTTTTCTCCAAAGATGTAGGGTTAACAAACGGGAAAAGGACCCAAGAAGACTGAACTTCAGTGTAACATTTGCATATCTGAATGACTCAATGGCTTTCAATTCATTTGAAAAGTTAAAACTTTTTTATAATTTTATTTATTGAGTTAAGAGAGAGACATTTGTTGTTCCACCCACTGATGCATTCATTCGTTGCCTCTTGTATGTGCCCTGACTGGAGATCAGGCCCACAACCTGGGCACATTGGGACAATGCTCCAACCGCCTGAGCTACCTGGCCAAGGCCTGACATTTTTTTTTTTAATATTTAGAATGCTTATGTAGAGTGGTTTAGGTAGAAGAAAACTATGAGTGTCTGTGTATGTTTACATGTCCTTAGCAATAGCAGATCTTGCCCCATTGGATTTTATAGTTTGTAAGGGTACAGACAGATCTCTTAGAGAGTAGTAACAGTGATTTCATTGTGTTGGAAGTTTAATTTTTCTCTGTCTTTTCAGGCTACCAAAGCTCAACTTAGCAAGGTGTTCTCTGCCATGTTGGCCATTCATTCAAACAAGCCAGGTATGGTGAAATACTTGTCAGTTCTTTTTCTACCTTATGTAGACTCACACTGTTTTGGGATATTTTGCCTGATAAACCAAAAAGAGCTTATTTCAAGATCTTGAGCTTAGGCATTTGGCCTCAGCAGATTTGTTTCCTGAATGATGCTGCTTAGTTCATCCCTGCCTACTGTGTACTAGTTAGTGTGTTAGGTATTATATCTGTTGGCAAGTGGAACTACATTTCTTTTTTAGTTAATGGTAAAAGAAACTCTTTGGTCCTTTGAGGGACATTCTCTTTGAAGGTAGTCATGTTTAAGGGATTTCTGAAACAGGGGAAAAGATTAATGCAGATTTTACAGGAGTGACTGACACAGAGTTGGAACTCGTGCTTTGTAAGAGAAAGGCCTCTCTCAGGTGCATTCTGAGCGGTGCATTCCTTTACAGTGGAGGTGCTCCAAAGCTTGTTCTTAACCAGGCCCTTTACCACGCACAAGACTCAACAGGCCACATTAGCACCAGGTTATTCAGAAGAGAGCAGGGCAGCACTGGCGTGTTTTTCCAGTAGAGTGCTCTTAGCGGTATGGAGGCTACTGACAGTTCAGTGGCAAGGGATGAGTGGGTAGGGGGGCCACCCTGGCTTAGAAGACCCATGGATGGGCATAGCTTCCAGGGATCCTGGCCGCCTCATCCAGATGTGGTTATCAACCATAGGTTATTTTTACCAAAAGCAATCTTGCCTGGTAACTAGCTCATCTTTATTGAGTTTCTAGGGAAATGGTTCGAATGCTAACTCAAAGTTAATGTCCCTTGTAGAAGGACAAAAGTTTGTTTTCTTTTAAGCCTTTATTCCCAGTAGGTATGATAAAAATTTACTTTTAAAATTATAAGTAATTAAAAAAAATTGAACTATTTTCAATATAGAGAAAAGAGCAAAATTTTATTTCATTGATTCTTAGCTGCACAATATTTTCCAGCATTTTATCACTTTTAAAATTTGTGTGTGGCTTAAAATGATGTTGACCTTAGATGAGATGAAACAGTAATAGGCACATAATAAGTACTCTCAGGTGTTAACATTTATCTGTTTCTTTCAGGATACTCTATAAGTTTAGGTAAAGCAATAATACTGTAAAAATAATCATTACAAACTCCTCTCCATTTCCTTTCTCTTTTGGTAGGATTAAAAAAATTCTTTGAGTATTAAAATTGGACCATTGGTCTTTTTTTGCCTGAGTTGGTTAATTTAATAAAATGAAGTCTGATGTTTTTCATTTATAGCTCTGTGGATTATGGCAGCCAAATGGGAAATGGAAGATCGCTTGTCTTCAGAAAGTGCAAGACAACTCTTTCTTCGAGCTCTGCGCTTTCATCCCCATTGCCCAAAACTTTATCAAGAAGTAAGTGTGTGGACATTACATGAGAGAGTGATGTCTCACTTTGGTCTACATGAGAGAGTGATGTCTCACTTTGGTCCTCTAGAGCACACATTCTTTAAGTTTTTTAAAAAAAGACTTTGAATTATGGAGGCTAGGGATTGGTAGGGAGCTGCTGGAGAAAGGGGGCCAGGAGGGTGTTTTTTGGTTAGTAGTAGGTTTTGACCATATGCGTCTTCTAGGTTCTTAGTGAGAGATTAAAACTCCTACCTGCCCATTATGGTTGGGAGGGGTAGTGGACCTTACCTTTATAAAATGGGGGGGGCCAGGGTTCAGCCATCTTTATAGCTTTGTTCTTATTTTTTTCTTACCCCTCCTTCCTTTTCTTCCTCCCCTTTCTCCCTTCCCCCACTGCCTTTGGCTTTTCTTCACTTTTTTTCCTGTTTTCCTCTTATCTTTTGTCTCTCTTTCTTGAGGTAGATATTTTCTTCCCCTCTTGGTAGAGTTATTCCCCCTTGGAGGGGTACTTTTGATGAAGGAAAACCAAAAACAAAAGCATTTGTTTTTCTTTTCTCAAAAATATCCTTCATTGCCTGGCCCGGCGTCGCTCAGTGGTTGAGCATTGACCTAGGATCCAGGAGACTGAGGTTTGATTCCTGGTCAGGACGCATGCCCGGGTTGCAGGCTTAATCCCCAGTCGGGGGCATGCAGGAGGTAGCCGATCGATGATTCTCATCATTGATGTTTCTGTCTCTCCCTCTCCCTTCCTCTCTCTGAAATCCATAAAGATATATTAAAAAAAAAAGTATCCCTCCAAAGGGGAATAAGTGCATTATTGAAAACTGCACCTTTTTCTGAGGTATTTGTCAGGATAAGGGAGAAACTGCTGTTTAGTCTTCAAATGAAAAGCCTGTGTGCTGAGGGGGAAAAGATAGGGGTTTTCATGCTAATTGTTATTGTCACTGTCCCAACCATACTTTTGGTCTTGTAACTTAATGATGTTTTATATTGTAGTCTTGTGTCCTTTTGTTTCTTTACATATTCTGTTAGACATTCCTTTGCTGCCTTTATTATTTTTATTGAAAAACTATTGTAAGAATCAATCTTCCCTGTTGTTAGAGAGTTGTTGTATGGTGTTATTTTTATTTATTTAATTTTTTCTTTATTTTTTTCCATCACAATTTATCCCTCCAATACCCTCTCTTCCACCTCCACTCCCCCCCTCGTGTTAATATTTTACATGGTTTTTGGAGGCTTTCATAAGTGCTCATACTTGTATTTTCCAAAATGGAAATAGATTTATTGTTTATTCTTATCAAAAGTAATTAGAATTTGTTTATTATAAGTGGTTCAGAGAAAACAGTTGTATGAAAAAGTAAGGGAAAAAGTACTCATATTTTATCACCCTTGCTTTATGCCTATTACAGATATTTAAAACAACTTCTGTTTCTAAAAAGTAGGATTCTATTACATATTCTTGTGTTCTGTATTTTTACCTAATATATCATGAATATAGTTCCATGTTAGTATATATTGACCTATAATTGGCTATGTTTAAACTTTTTAGGCCTCTTTCAATCTTAAACTACTGAGGACCTCAAAGACCTTTTGTTTATATGGGTTACCTCCATCAATTTTTATTTTATTGAAATTAAAACCAAGAAATCTAAAAGTATTTATTTAAAAACAAATTCATGATATGTTAATATAGGTTACTTATTTTTAGATGAAAATAACTCTTCTAAAACAAAGTTGAGAAAGAAGAACGGCATTATTATACATTTTTGTAAATCCCTTGAATATCTGACTTAATAGAGGACAGCTGGATGCTCAGAGCTCCTCTTGGCATTCAGTCTGGGTGATAGGACCCATCATGTAGTCTCTGAAAAAGTTTAAACTCTTAATAAGAGCAAAGGCAAGTAACATGGTTAGTATTATTATGAAAATTTTCACTTTGTTCTCACACCTTCGTGTATGAAACTTAATTATTTAGGATTATTTTCTTTTGATTGATTTCTAGAAGCAGAATTTCTGGTTTAAACAGTATAAACATTTTTAAAAAATTCATCATTTTAATATGTCTTGTAGCATAGAATTCAAAGTATTAAAATTTCTGGATAAGCCAACTTTACAGTACCTGTTAATCATGCATTAGTTTCTCTTTATATACGTGATATTACATATTTACCATTGATTTTTACTTCAGAATAATTATAGATTCCCAGGAAGTTACACAGATAATACAGTGAGTCCTGTGTACCGTATATTTAGTTTTCCATGATGGTTACATTTCATTAAGTTATACTATAATATCAAAGTCAGGAAATTATCATTGGTATAATGTGCATGTAGTTCTGTTTTTTCCTCCCACATATGTAGAATTGTGTAGCCACTGCAATCAAGATCTGGAACTGTGCCATGATCACAGAGATCTCCCTCTTTGTCAGTGTCAGCTAGTTTCATAGCAAATATACCACTCCCCCCAAACTTTCCCAGATCCAATAATTATGGGTACAAAAGGCATCTTATCTGTTTCTAATGTTAAAAAAATTATTTCTAGAGCTTTTCAGTTCATCATTTCCCTTCTGTAGTACTTCAGGATGGAGCTGATGCATGCTGAGAAATTGAGGAAGGAAAAGCAAGAATTTGAGAAGGCCAAAATGGATGTGGTAAGATCCTAATATGTTGTCACTTGTTAATATGTGTAGTGTTTTGAGCCCGCTTAGGAGTAAGAGAAAACCTTTGGAATGTATTTTTCTTTCCAATTTAATGTCATATTTTGAAACTTTAAGATGAGTCTAGAGTTGACTTAATAAAATGGGCTTAATAATAAAAATGGAATTTTGTGCTTTAAAAATAGGCATTTGGACTAATTGGAATGGTCCTCAAGATTATTACTGATGGAATGGCCAAATGCTACCCTTTAGTACTTTATGATTTCATGAAATGACATATTAATGGGCTGAGGGAGCTTGAGAAAGGTTGTGGAAATGTGTGGTTTCTAGCCTCCTTTTTTATATAATTTTTTATGTGACAATAATTAAAAAAAAAGTTTTAGAATGTTAGAACTGAAAAAGGAACTTTGCTATCATCTGTTACTGTGCTTTCCAGCTCTGAAAATAAAAAAATTTTTTTTTCTTAAAATTGATTTTTAGAGAGAGGGAAAGAGAGAGGGAGGGTGGGCAGGAGAGAGAGAGAGAAACACTGATTTGTTGTTCCACTTACTGAGGCATTTATTGGTTGATTCTTGTATGTGCCCTGACTGGAGATTGAACCTGTAACCTTGGCTTATAGGGACAATACTCTAACCAACTGAGCTACTCGGCCAGGGCTCTGAAATTTTTTATCCAAATAAAGTCCTACGTAGAAGGTTCAACAGGGCATGTAAGAGTTGACCTATTCTGGTCTAAATGGAGAGTGAGGCCTTAAGCCGAGTGATCCTGCTACCACTCCAGGAGCCTGAGAGAACATAGTTTGAAGATAACTGTCTTGTTCAACTACACATTTTATAAGTGAGGGAACTGGCCCAGAGAGAGACATGATTTGCCAGAGGTCATATGGCACAGGTAGCCTAGGACTGTTCATTTTTCTCTAGTGCTTTTTCTACTTATTTGCACTACCTGTTAAGTTATGTTCAATATAACACTCTTTAGGGAAATCTTGATTATCCTGAAGAAATCCTGACAGGCGAGTTGGCACGGATCATCTACAAAAATTCTATAAACATAATTAAAGGTAGGTATCTTGTGAACATTTATTTATGATGGGAAAGTGAAACAATCTATAATGAGGAAGACCTTTAACTTATTTTGAAAATTTATGTTAAAAATTCTGTTAGAATATGTATAAAATTCATTGTAGGAATGTTTCTTTCAGAAGGCTTATTGCCCTTTAGGATATACTTGAACATTTCAGTAAGTTTTTATTTAGTACTTAATTCATGTGGGAAGTTGAAGAAAATAAATAGATGATTTAATACATTCCTTTATGCCCTTAAGAAGTTTAGAATAAAAGCTACGCCCGGCCAGGGTATCTTAGTGGTTGAGAATTGACCTGGAGGTCACAATTCGATGCCCAGTCAGGGCACATGCCTGAGTTGCAGGCTCAGTCCCCAGTAGGGGGCGTGCAGGAGGCAGCTGATAGATGATTCTCTCTCATCATTGATGTTTCTCTCTCTCTCTCTCTCCTTTCCTCTTTTTGAAATCAATAAAATCACTTAAAAAAAAAAAAAGCTACAAGTACTTATAAATACTCCAGAATATTAATAATGGCTTTGCTTGTGTAATGGAACTATGGGTGATTTTTTTCCTGCTTTGTCCTAATTTCTCTTTTTTTTGGCTTGATAGCAATCTTTTTTATTTATTTTTGTTCAAAATATTACAGATGTCCCTTTTTCTTCCCATTGACCCATTGCACCCTACCCCACCCCCTTCCCCATGTCCTATTTCTCAATTTGGAAAACAGCAACTTTAGTATATCAAGAAGGTGGTACTTTTAGAGTGAAATGATACTTTAGAGTCTTACTCCCCTCCCCTACTTTTAAAATTTTAGGTGCAGAATTTCATGTGTCACTGCTTTCAATTGCACAGCTCTTCGACTTTGCCAAAGATCTGCAAAAAGAAATTTATGATGAGTAAGTAAAATAGTGGCAAGGTGAATATGGCTATTTCTTATTTTGTGGTAAGGGTTTGAAGTTGGATATTTAGAAAGTGGGAAAGAATATACCACACTACACCCTTGGAGGAAAGCTACGTTTTAAGACCATTGTATCATAGTAAATTGTATTTAAAAAATATATTCCTTGGCTTCCCTTGGAAAATAGTTTGGCTCTATTCAGTAACAAGTAAGACCTACAGCTTTTATAAAAATCTGTATTTTTGCTTTCTTGGCATGTCTTTTGTCCGTAAAGTGAGAGTTATACTCATGACTGTCTGTAGTTGAGTGCTGCAGGTGATTTTATTCTTTAATGTCTGGTTATATGGTTTGAGAATTACTTGCAGCCTACCTATGGGTACTTCATTCTTAGGTTGAACCCCTTAAACTTTCACAGAACCCCTTACTTTCACAGGAGATAAAATAGAACTTGAATCGGTTTTCTCTTTGGACATTTTCAGGTTTTTGGTAGAGGATTTGGTTGTTGCTTTTTCTTTGCCTTTATTGCAGAAATGCAAAAGCCTGGATAAAAAAAATAAGGTTCTCCAGGGCTCAAGGAGGATTGTCTCGCCCTACCTCCCTGCTGATTTGACCTTGAGAGCTAACCTGAAAGTTAACATTTGTGAATGATGTGTGAAACATTCTGAAACCTAATAAATGTGTGATCCATAGACAAAATTTATGCATTGAGTGTGCAGATATCTGAGGAGCCTATTTATAGTAATGGAATTGTTAAAGGGGCATCCTCTAAATGTTTATAGAGCATTGGGAACTATCTCTCTGTTTGATATTCTGAGTTAGTCTCCTGTCATAGGACTCATGCCAATAAGCTCTGTTTTTCAGCCTTCAGGCTGTGCACACAGATGACCCTCTCACTTGGGATTATGTGGCACGGCGAGAATTAGAGATACAGTCGCAGCCAGGAGAAGAGCAGCCTGCAGCAAAGCAAGCCAGAGCAGTGGAGGCAGGCCGGAAGGAGGAGCGCTGCTGTGCTGTGTACGAGGAGGCAGTCAAGAGTCTCCCTACAGGTGAATTGCACCAAATCACTGTGTGGTGTAGAAGTAATGGTGCTCATGAATGTGAAACTGAAGCCCCCATTCCCATGACCAAGATCTCTTTCAGGAATCTCTCTGATAGTGTACAGTGTGCCTGGCTTTCCGACTTGTTCTTTCTCTGGTGGTGAAGGATTGAGCTTTTTGACTTTCCTTGACAGTAATGGTATATATGTGTTCATACATTTGCTGGAAATGATACTCAGGAAGATTGTTTAATTACAATTCCTTAATTATCTTTTGATATAGATCACTTTGTGATTTTGTAATATTGGAGTATTAAGGTAGAGGGGGTATATAACATGGATAGACTTATAATTTTTATATTTATGTCATTACTCAGTTTTTCCCCCTCAGTGTTTGAGGTGGTTTATTGGCTGTGATCAGAATAACTTTTTTTTTCTAAAACCAGATTAGTTTAAACTGTTCTTCAGAGGAGTTTTCCCTTCAAAGAAAAGATGTGTGATGATTGTTAAACCAAGAATTGATGATTGATCAGTGTAATCTTTCTGACTTTTTCAGAGGCCATGTGGAAGTGTTACATCAACTTTTGCTTGGAAAGGTTTGCTAAGAAGACAAGTAGTCAGTCCCTCAGAGGACAGGTAAGGATGTAGTTAGAGTGGCTACTAGAAAGTGACTATCTTTTGGAAAAAGACTCTTTTGGGGCCTGGGACAGCTTCCAAGAACTCCATGTTTAATTGTTCTTTCTCCTTGAGTGACTTGTCATTCTGATGGCCTGAGTCTGCTTTGCCCTTATCCTGGCCACGGGGTCAGGAGGTGCTCTATTACTGGTGCAGCTGTCCAACTCATCTAATCATATGAAACCACCTTAGTCCCTGCTCCCAGTTTTCAGAAATGTGCAAAACTGCATTTGTTGCTATCAGAGGCCAAAAACCTCTGCTGGAATCTTTGTAATGAACTGAGGCAATTTTCTGATTTCAGAGGCTGGAAAGAACCATGACTGCATTCAGGAAGGCACATGAACTCAAACTTCTACCAGAATTCCTGTACAAGCAGTGGGTAAGGACACGAGCACATTCACTGCCAGTTATATGTACTCAGTTCCAGGTGGTTCATGCTGGTGTTGTATGTTTTAACATACATAGTTATGTGACTAAGACCATTCGGAAGTTTGGTGTGTAGATGTAGAGTATTTACATTTGCCTGTCAGTGTTTGGTGTATGTCAGAAATGAAATCTGGCCCAGCTGGTGTGGCTGAGTGGTTGAGCCATGGACCAGGAGGTCGTGGTTCAATTCCTGGTCAGGACACATGCCCAGGTTGTGGCCTCAGTCCCCAGTAGGGGGTGTGCAGGGGGCAGCTGATCGATGATTCTCATCATTGATATTTCTCCCTCTTTCTCCCTCTCCCTTGCTGTCTCTGAAATCAATAAAAATATACCTTTTTATTTTATTTTATTTTTAAAAAAAATATATCTATTGATTTCAGAGAGAGGAAAGGAGAGGGAGGGAGAGATATAGAAACATCAATGATGAGAGAGTCATTGATCGGCTGCCTCCTGCAGGCCCCCGACTGGGGATCGAGCCCGCAACCCGGGCATGTGCCCTGACTGGGAATCGAACCCTGATTGCCTGGATCCTAGGTCCACGCTCAACAGCTGAGCCATGCCCGGCCGGGCTAAAAATATACCTTTTTAAAAAAAAGGAATCTGTGTCTGTAAAGGGAAGAATATTATGTAGCAGAAAACACAAGGAGTCACAGTTTGGGTTTATTTTGTTTGTCCACCCTTCCATCTTTTACTGAACATCCCTTTCCTAGCTTTCAATCTAAACGCCTGGCCCAGGTTAAGCATTGGAAACAAATTAGATGTGTTCCCTGTGTGTCAGAATCTGACGTTCTAGGAGGAGCTGTATTAACTCATTCCTACCCCCAGGGTGGGTGAGGATTGTTATTGAGACCAGAGTAATGTGCTGTGGGAGTACATAGTTCTAGATCAAGTTTGCCACTTAATAGTGAGGTGACTTGGGCAAATCACTTAACCTTTCTGAGTTTGTCGACTCAGTTTTAAAATAGTGATACAGCGATCCTTGGTTTTGCCACGTCACAGCATAATGTGAGATAATGTGTTAGTGTATTTAAATACCTTTCTAGGACAAAAAAGGACGAAAATCTTTATATTTGTCTAGTGCCAACTCCTGATTCATATTATTATGCAATTTTTATATAATTACAATTAATGTTTTGCTATTTTGTATTCTATTATTTTTACATTAACATTTAAAAATACTTACATGATGCTATGCTGTATACTAGCCTGTTATATTATACCACTTCCGAGGTACCCTTCTCCCACTTTGGCATCTGTCTCGCAAAAATCCCAGACCTGGGTGAGCTCAGCTGCCCCTGTTTGGGTTATTGAATTGAATGATGGCAAGACAGTCCCACTCTCTCTGTCCAGATGGGCTTTGCTTTGAGGTGTTATTCTGGAAGTCCTGCTCTCTTTCTGTTATTGCTTATTTTGCCATTCACCACTCTGGCTATTTCAAACATCCTCTGCTCTCCAGGTCTCTCATGTTGCCCTTTCTAACCCTACCATCTCATCACTCATTTGGGGACTTTGCCTTTAATGAGAGTTCCTCAGCGTGCTGCTGCACTTAAAAAGCTTTGCTGATTTCTGCATCCATTCTTTATCCAGATTAATTGCCACAGAATGATGTTTTAAAATTGATTATCAGATTCTGTGGCTTTCCACTGTCCTTTGGATAAAGCTGCTCAGTCTCATTAATTTGCCCCCCCCCCCCATATTGCCAGCCTCATCTGCCAGTTCTCCAGTTTACATCTTACCCTCCACCCCCAACCATTCTGAACTTGGATTTCCAAGCTGTCTCTCATCTTCAGCCTCTTGCACATGCTGGTTAGGACCTCTGCTTTCACCTGACTGATGCCTGCTCTTAAGTCTAAATGGTGCTTCCTTTTTGGAGTCCTTTCTCATCACTGCCATAGACCCTGTTGGGTGTTCCTGCTTTGTACTCTGATAGCATATGATGCTTTTTCTGTCCTGGCACATATCACATTGCTAGATGGAGGCTCTGTGCATGGTGGAGAATGCACCTCATAGTCTCATTATTGAATTTAGAATGTATAGTATGCAATAAAAATCTTGCTGAATGAATGGATTATATACTGCCATTTATTTACTGTTTCACAGTTTTATAAAATTGAATTGGTTTTAGGTTTTTTCCTCCCCCCCTGTTAAAATAGTGTTGATACAAGCATTTTGACCAGATAAGATTTCCTTCTGTTCATATACTTGTTGGGCCATATTTGTTAAAATACAATTCTCAAGTTTAAGTTATGAACACTTTTATGACTTGTGATACATAATGTCAGATTATATTTCAGCAAAATTATACTAGTTTATAGTGTGCTCAACTCTGAATGAATAAACTTGTTTCCTTACCAACCCACAAATACTGGTTTTATCTTTTCTGATGTTTATTCTCTCGTTTGGTGGGTATGGGTTTTATTATAGTGAACTATTTTATTAGAAACTTAACTTTCAACCTAAGTTATTTAGATTCTCTACTTTCCCCCTCTTCCCTGTTTTTTGATACTGCTTAGGAGTAGGAGCAGGGAATGGAGGAATTCCAAATTGTTCACTTTGTACCTATTTGGCAGCCATGGTAAAAGGCTTAGTGGAAAGGCTGTTGAAATTATTGCCTCGTTTATCCCCCATTACATAGATAATTTAGCTCTCAGGATTAATTTTCCAGTGATCCTTTGTCTTATCCAGATCGAGTTGTTGCTGCATCATGATTTCCTTAAGGAAGCTCTGCAGGTGGCTGTAGCCGGGATTGAGTTGTTTAGAGACTCTGTGATGATATGGGAGCTGAAGCTGCGGGTGCTGATTGAGTCAAAGAGCCCTGACGTAGCCAGGCATTTTGAAGAAGCCTTTGCGTCCCTGAAACCCCAGGTCTGTGAGTTGGGTCTTTTGTATTTCATTCTACTTGGGAAACCTTCTAAAACTCAAGCCAAAGTTTATTTGGAGTGTACTTGTCTCATGAGAGCTGGCCCTAGAGTACATTTGTGCTAGTGATTTAAGGGTCAATATTAGAAGAATTTGCTTCCATTTAATGGCCTATTTCTAATTCTTTATTTGAAAATGGACTAAATTATATAAAATTTTATATTCCGTATAGATATCTTACAAGTGAGAAATATTAATAGAATATTCTCACTTGTTTCCAAAGCTGAGCTTAAGCCTGATTTTTAAAACACACATATATATATTTGTAAACCTTAAAAGTTTAAAAGACTAAACCTTAAAGCTTTGCAGTGAATCTTTTATATTAGTAGGAAAAAGTATTCCAGAAGTTAAAGTGGGGAAAAAAAATCTTAATTATTTTACTGTTCATTTGTGTGTGCCTCTGAGACATGAGTGGAGGTCAGATCGTTCAGCCTAGATAGTTAGTACTTGTGTTGTGAGTCCTAAATAGCAGAGATATTGCCTGGGTAGCTATAGGTTTGACTAGCTATGGGCTGTTAATTGCTCAATTAATGAACAGATAATCAATGGCAATAACTATAGGCAGCCTTCTCCAACATCAGGGAGCTAGAATTAACAGGTGAGTATTGCTTTGGGTGACTTGGCCAGAGACTGTATTCTGACATGTCATTGCTGCTGGTACTGAGGATTCCTTCAGAGTGAGGACAGACTGGGAATGAATCCATACTTTACATATTGGTTATCTTAGGAGGAACCTGTCTTTATAGTGACTAGTTTTCAGAGTGTAGTGCTAAACTATTGTTTTCTAACTAATTTTTTATTGTGAGCAGGTTTGTCTGCCATTGTGGATTTCTTGGGCAGAGTGGAGTGAAGGTGCCAGAAGCCAAGAAGACACTGAAGCCATCTATAAGGTATGGGCCTGGTTGTCTATGCCTTGTAGTGTGTGGGGAATGAGCAGATAGGTTTACTGGTTGGCTAGCTTTAGAGTTATTTCTGTAGCAGCTCTTCCTAAAGCACTATTCATTGAGCAGCCTGGGATGGTTCTGGGAAAATGTGTATTGATATTTATAAATTTCCTTACACAGCTTGTGCCTTTTTTCTTTTGAATTATAGAAAGCTATCTTAGTTATCACGGGTGCTGACTCAACCACTCTGAAGGAAAAGTACCTGGATTGGGCTTATCGAAGTGGTGGCAACAAAAAGGCGAGAGCTGTGTTTAAAAGGTACTCACAGATGTTTGTAGCTGTTACTGGTCTCTCCACTCCATACTAGGTCCTCAGACCCAGATTATATGTATCACAAATAGTATCTGAGGAAGTAATCCCAGAGACTTTTCAAGAAGTTTTTTTGTTTTTTTTAAAAATATATCTTTATTGATTTCAGAGAGAGGAAAGGAGAGGGAGAGAGAGAGAGACAGAAACATCAATGATGAGAGACATTGATCGAGCCCGCAACCTGGGCATGTGCCCTGACTGGGAATCGAACCCCAATCGCCCGGATCCTAGGTCCACACTCAACCGCTGAGCCACGCCCAGCCGGGCTTTCTTTTCTTTTTTAGAACAGTAAAAGCAGGTCACACCTATTGTGGAAAATTTTTTAAAAAGAGATAACTACAAATTCATTGTAATCCCATCATCAAGAGAAAAAAACCTATGTTGATGTATCATTTTAAAACTTGTCTTTCACATATTTGAGATTATCACATTTTCTTTGTTACTTTTGTTGGTAAACAGTAAGCCTGGTCTTTTCCATATCAGTAGTAGTTCTTCATATGTATGATTTATTAAAAAGTAGATGTATGACATTCCACTCTGTAGATGTGCCATAATCTATTTGGCACAGTAATACTGCTTTGATGAACATTTCTGCACACATATTTATCCGTGTTAGAAATCATTTCCCTTGAATATATTCTTAGAAGTGGAATTATTGGTCTCCTTCAAAAGACCTTGAGATGTAGTAGTAGAGGGAACTTAAGACTCTGAAAGTGAGAAAGCACAGGAAGAAAGGTGGATAGAAAAGAAGTTGGTGATGGTGAAGAGCAGCATTGGAGATTGAAAGCATTGAGTGACTGGTGGCTAAGTCCAGTCCTTGCATTGAATTGCGAGCAGGTCTTTATTGAACCGTGTTTTGTGGAGGCACTGGCATAGGTATTTATAGTCATGGGGTGTAAGAGGCTATCTGTCATTGTGAAAGATAACAGTTTCTCCTTTTTAGTTTACAGGAAAGCCGTCCATTTTCAGTTGATTTTTTCAGGAAAATAATCCAGTTTGAAAAGGAGCAAGTAAGTGTTCTATTCATTTCTTGTCTGGGAAAATGGATTAGTGGTTACTAATTTATGGCAGCATTTTGGTATTTAAAAAGCTCTCATTATAATATAAATTTCTGCTCCCTTTATCTCATTCCTTGTTTTCATAGAGATGGTTTAGGAATGGTAATCAGGCAAAGAAGAGAAAGTACCTGTCTGGAAAAGAGAAAGCTTAGATATCACTTCTTATAGGAAGCCCTCCCTGCCAGGCTGGGCGAGGCACTGCTTCTTTGCCTCCATGGCATCCTCTTTGTCTCATAGCATATCGGGTTGTGAGGTGAAGAGTAGCACTCAGTAACAGTTTCTGGTATTTTATTTTTTATTTTTATTTTTTAATTTATCTTTATTGTTTTCAGAGAGAGTAAGGGAGAGGGAAAGAGAGAGATAGAAATATCAATGATGAGAGAGTCATTGATTGACTGCCTCCTGCACGCCCCCTACTGGGGATTGAGCCCACAGCCTGGGCATGTGCCCTGACCAAGAATTGAATGGCAGTCTCCTGGACCATAGAGGTTGATTGATGCTCAACTGCTGAGCCGTGCCAGTTGGGCCAGTTTCTAGTATTTTTAACAGAACATGTGAGTAAGGGAAATACAGGAAGTCTCATTAAAATACTAATACATGAGCCCGGCTGGAGTGGTTCAGTGGTTGAATATTGACCAGCCGACCTGTGATCCAGGAGATCACCGTTTGATTCCTGGTCAGGGCACATTCCTGGGTTGCCAGCTCGATCCCCAGAAGGGGGTTTGCAGGAGGCAGCCGGTCAGTGATACTCTCAATCATTAATGTTTCTATCTCTCTCCCTCTCTTTTTCTCTCTCTGAAATCAATAAAGACATATTAAAACAAAAACAAAAAAACCACACTAATACATGAAAACCCAAGTGTATCTGTAATCCTATCACAGCAACACAACCAGCCACGTTGTTACTTTTATTGTTTTCTTATATACATACAGTTTTGTACTGTTTCATTCATTATTGATTGCTTGATTTCAGAGAGAAAGGAAGGAAGAGAGAGAGAGAAACATTAACATTTATTCATTGTGAAGTTAGGACTAGTAGCTCTTTAGCTAGGTTCATAATTAATCAGCATTTAATTTAATCCTTGTAGTTACTTTAAGATCTCATTATCCTTGTTTTATGGACGAGGACACTTTTAAGATCAGAGAATTTAAAAAATTTGCTGAAGGTCGCCCTGGCCAGTATGATTCAGGTAGTTAGAGTGTTGTCCTGAAAGGTTGAGGTTCACTTCCCTGTCAGGGCACATACACAGGTTGTGGGTTCTATCCCCGTTCAGTCCTCTCACTGAGAATTAGTTAGGCCTTGTCCATGCTACTGTAGCAAAGTGCTTTTTATCACTGTTTGACATTTATTTCACTCTGGACGTAAATGTATTTGACTTTTCTCTGGTTAAGTTGAAAGCCAGGCTGTGTTCATCTTAAGCCACAACCTTCCTCTCCTTCAGATACCGAATAGAGGATAGCTACTTAACAATGTGGTTGAAATGAATTTGTGACATTATAAGTTAAGGTTTTTGAGGCAAGATTGTCTGATTATTTTTGTTAGGAATCCTGCAAGATGGCGAACTTAAGAGAATATTATGAGAGGGCTTTGAGAGAGTTTGGATCTGTAGATTCTGGTAAGTAAACTTCAGCTATAGACACACAAGTCTGTTTGCATGTGTTCTGTAATCTGTCATGGCTAGAACAGTGTTCCTTAACTTTTTTGAGTCATGGCCCTCTTTGAGAACAAAACTTGCATCCTTACCCTGCCTCTTCCCCCACTTTGTGCATAAATACTTACAGATATACTTTTAGTTATAATTTCAAGTTCACAAGCTCAAGAGTCCGTAGGTTTTCTGTTAACTCTGGATTAGAGAAAGATCTGCTTGGTTTCGTTCTCTTTCAAAAGTGTGGTGTTTGTAAGGGAAAGGTTAATAATGTGGGTCAGAACAAAATGGAGTGGGAGTTATAGTTATAAGGGTTGTGGCAGGCTAGTTGACATTAGTTGTCATTGGCCGTTGCCACATTGTCCTCATTTATACAACTTGCAAAACATACTTCTGGGTGTAGATATATCATGTAAATTACTTAGTACTCAAAACTTCATGTGTATAGTTAAATTCACGTTAAAAATACATTTGTTCTTAAGAGGTTTCAACAGACCTGATAGAATGCATGAAAATGGTGTTTTTACTAACCTAAGCAAGTTTTGTTAAGCATGGCAACGAGGTTATAGTGAACTCATTGAGGTAAGTTTCACCTTGAAGGAGACTCAACCAAATCCTGCCTCTAAAATACTTAGTCTATTTGAGTTTGTAAAATACATATACTGTCATGATTAAAGTGAAGGTTTCTACTTTAAAAAACAGTTTTGATATACCGTAGTTTGAAGATGATGAGAAGTATTGTTTCACATAGGTTCTTTGGAAATAACAAGAAGTTAAGTTTCTTAGAAATCTTGCATTGAATTGATATTAAGTAATTAAGTTTACCTAATAAAGCCTCATCAGTTATCGTATGTTTATAGTAATTTTTTGGTTCCCTTTAAAGATCTTTGGATGGATTACATCAAAGAAGAATTGAACCACCCCCTTGGCAGACCTGAGAACTGCGGACAGATATATTGGCGAGCCATGAAAATGTTGCAGGGAGAGTCAGCAGAGAAGTTTGTAGCCAAACATGCTATGCATCAAGCTGGCCATTTGTGAAAAGAGGAAGACCACAGCCAACCTTCTGAAATAGTATTGTAAGCCCTCTGGGCAGGTTTGTGTTATGAATTCTTCTGCAGTTGGCAGACAAGATTTTGAGACATGTTTTAATTTTGTTACTGGGCTAATCTTTAATTCCAGAAAAGAGAACTGCTGTTTAGTGGCCAGAGGCTATTTGTTGAGGCTGTATTTACTGTAGATCCTAAATGTTTTCCAAAATATGTGGAAATCATACAACTGAGTTTCTTTTATTACCCCTGTCAGGGGTGGATGTCTCTAATCTAGACCTAGGGGCCAGTTGAAATGGAGGGGAAAGTACAGCTCTGTTTATTTTCTCATTATAAAAGTATACATGGTATGTGTCTGTTGTAGAAAATATGGTAAGAATAGAATAATGAAAATAAAAGTATCCGGTCATATCATCTGGAGTTAAACTCAGTAATTTGATTTCCTTGATTGAAATTGGATTTATTCTGAGATCATTTATTTAGTCATTGAGTGCCCATCATAAGCAGAAAAGAAGGGAAGCTCTTTGGGATGGATGTCTTGAGAGCTGGCTGAAGCAGTAGAGAAGGATTGGGGAAAAAGTCCTTTAAGAAGATTAAGACATTATAAAAGTGTCTTTTATTCCTGGGACAGATCTGCAGAGAAGTGTTTACCATGGGAAGGCCTGACAACCAAAGAAGGGCAGGGCTAGGGAGTAGATTAGAATGCAGAGAAGGGCTTCAGAGGCGATGATGGTAGATGGCTTAGAGCAGAGAAGGGCATTCTGGGAGCAGGGGACGCAGTTGTTTGAATTTTATGTTATTTAACTTAACATTATGATGTCAGTGGGAGAAATATTCAGTACAGTTTACTTACTATGTTTCACTTAATGTTGTTTTCCCCCATATCATTAAAATAACCTTAAAAACATTTGACTTATAGCATTCCATTGAGTAGATGAGCCATGACTTATTTTACTAATCCCCTGTGGTTGGACCTTGCCATTTGTAATTTTTTTCTAATTATAAACACTGTTGATGAAGATTCTTGTAAATCTTTGTTTACATCCTTGGTTATTTCTTTAGTAGATTGATATCTTACAGAATTATTAGATTAAAGGATATAACTTTTTAAAGGAATATTGATATATATTGCCAGTTTGCAATGCATGAAAATGTCAGCACCTTTGGCTGCAGAGTATATTTTATATTTTTATTTTAATAAGTGAAAAATGACATATCATTGTTTTAATGTGCATTTCTTTGACATTAATGGAATGAATGTTTTTTTCCTGGTTCTCATCTTCTCATGTTCTTCGACAGTTCTTTGAACTTTTTCTTATTAATTTGTAAGTTTCATATATATTAAGAATATTAACCTTTAGTTTGTCTATCATTTATTGCAAATAATTTGCCCCAGTTGTGTGTGTGTGTGTGTGTGTGTGTGTGTGTGTGTGTGTGTGGTTTTGACATCCAGAGGTGTGTTTTTTTGTCTGTATGATTTTTAAATTTTTATTTTCTTAAATTCTCACTTGACATTTTTTCCTTTGCTTTCCAGAGAGAGAGATGGAAGGAGGAGAGAGATGGAAGGGGGAGAGAGAGAAACATCAGTGTGAGAGAGACATGCCAATTGGTTGCTTCCCACACATGCCCTGACCAGGGCTGGGGATCGAGCCTGCAACCGAGGTATGTGCCGTTGGTCAGAATTGAACCCTGGACCCTTCATTCCAAGGGCCGACTCTCTAACCACTGACCCAAACCGGCTAGAGCTATGATTTCTTTTGTTGATAACTTTTTTTTTTGCCGAGGATAGCTCGGATTTTTTTTCTCCAAGCAATTAAACTAAATTTTCTACAATGCCATTTGTGGCCATTTTACTTTCTGCTGATGTGTGATATAATACCTTTATTATATATTAAATTCCTGTGAATATTCGCATCTGTTTTAGGGCATTTTTATTTTGAGCTTTTGTACTCTAAATGTTTGCTTGTCATTTGTTTTAAAATAAATCCTTATGTGGCATTTTTATTTTAGGAAAGAGATTTATGTTGCATGTAAGAGATGAGAGCAAAGAGGGTGGTGGTTGGCTTCTTATAGCAAGGCCATTCCCCCTGGGGTTATCACAACCCTATGTCTGGTCTTCACGGTTGAAGGTTTTGAAAATGCATCTAGCTAGTTCACGTGGAGCCTCACTGTTAGATATGGTAGTTTCTAGATACATGTGACAATTTAAATTTATTAAAATGAATTCAATTTCTCCTTTACACTGGCAACATTTCAAGTGCTTAATAGCCATATGTTTACCATATTGGACAGCACAGATAATATAACTTTTTTATTCCCACAATTGGAGAAGGCTCTATTGGATAGAGTTGAGCTAGATAAATCCAATTAGATTTGGGGAAACTGACTCATGGGTCAGAATAGAGGACACATTAATCCGTCACATTCTCTTGTAGGAAAGTCTAATAGAGAAAAAGAAAAGAGAATATTATGTATCAGCTGTTACACAAATGTTTTCAAATGTCGTATGTAGTTTACGAATAACACATACTTTGAAGGAGATGAGGGAATAGGCTTTCTAATCTCCCAAAGGTTGTATTAACGTGTCCTGGTAAGCAAGGGATCCCAGTTTATAGCTTTCTGCCACTTAAATGTTAAGGCACGTTACCACACCTTGAGCTGTTTTGTTCGAGTTTAGGCAGTGTGCGTGGGGACAGGCAGTGAAGGCTGTCCTTGCCTATCTTTTTCCACCTTCAGGTTGTAAAAAAGGAGCTTTGCCCTGGCCAGTGCGACTCAGTAGTTAGACATTATTGGTTCCATTCTGGGTCAAGGGCACGTACCTGGGTTGCAGGTTTGATCCCTGGCCCTGGTGGGGGGGTGTTTGGGAGGCAGCCAATCCATGTCTCATGTGTCTCTCACATCGATGTTTTTCTCTCTCCCTCCATCTCTCCCTACCACTCTTAAAAAAACCAAACAAATCCCCAAACTTTTTCCAGATCAGGCTAGGGTCAGCACAGAATGTTTAGTTTTATTATGACTGCAGTTTCCAGTACGTTATCGGAGTTTGTTTTTATCGTTTGTCCTGGTTTCTAATGGACTTTAAAAAAAAAAAATATATATATATATATATATATATATATATCTTGATTTGAGAGAGGAAAGGAGAGGGAGAGATAGATAGAAACATCAGTGATGAGAGTCATTGATTGGCTGCCTGCTGCATGTCCCCCACTGGGGATGGAGCTGGCAACCCGGGCGTGTGCCCTGACGGGAAATCTAACAGAGATCTGGATCATAGGCTGATGCTCAACCGCTGAGCCACGCCTGGCCAGGTTCTAATGGACTCACTATAAGAACTATAATGAACTCAAGGTGGAGAGTCACTGGGCTGCTGAGTTGTCTCATCCATCTGTGGGTGAGTTACAATCTAATTCCAGCCCTGAATTCTAGAGAAATCTGTAAGATCAAAAGTGAAATGTGGTTGGAGCTACAATTGCATTAAGTTTTTAGCTGAGCTTTGTACATTATCAACTGGGCTCGAGGAACAGGGATTGGACGTGTTGAAGCTGGGTGGGGATGACCCCTGGCATTCCAGACAGCGGGCTAGCCCTGGGACCTGCATGCAAGAGCTACGGAAGTCAGGTTTGGGCTGCTAGGTGGGCTCTCGCTGTCCGGCGCGCCCCGCCCCCTGCGCCGCCCCGCCCCCGGCTCCCTCGTGACCCTCGCCCCGCCCCCTGTGCCGGGAGCACCCCTGGCTGATTGGCCCCTCCGCAGCGTATCCTCGGGCTTGCAGCCAGGCTGGCGCGTCACGTGGCCCAGCGGCGTCCAGGGCGCGGAGCCGCGGGCCGCCCGGCATGGACCCTCAGACCGCCCGGGCCCTGGCGCTGGGGGCCGCGGGGCTGCCTCGGGGTCCGCCGCGGGCGAGCGCGCGGGAGTCGCCCCCCAGCCCGGAGGTGAGCGCTGCGCCCAAGTCGGGCGCTGCCACCACCTGCGGCCGGAGGCGGGAAGTCGCGGGGGCAGCGGAGCCGGGGAAGCGCCTCGGGCCCTCCTCGGGCCGCCTCGCGAACGTTGAACGCGGTTCGGGCGCGGGCTCGGGCTGGAAACGGCTGGGCCGAGCGGCAGCGGTGTGCGGGTGTGCGCGGTTGCGGGGCGGGGCACCCCGAATGCGTGGGTGGGCGCGCGGGGCGGGGGAGGATGGCTCCGGTGCCCGGGGCGCCCGCGTACTTGCTGCATGGGAGGTGGTGCTGATGACCGAGAGCGGGGCCGCTGCGGGGGCCTGCACGGGACCCGGTGAGGGCGGCGAGGAGGGACTTTTCCCCAAGGACCTGGGTCCACGGGCGGGATGCTCCGCTGACCCCAAGACCAGATGATGTCTCACGCGCGCTCTCCTTTTCTATTAAGCGGAACCCAATGGCCCGGTTTGACGCAGGGTTTCCAGAAACTTGTTTTCATTGGCGGGCCAGACAGCTCCCGGTGTTTCAGAGACGGTTGTTACAGCCATAACCTGCCCTGGTTTGCAGCCAGTAATCTCTGCTAGATGGTGAACCTGAGGATAGAAACCCTCTGTTTCCTGCTGTTGACCTGGCGCCGAGCGTAGTGCCTGGCTCGGGAGACACGTTAGTGAATTGGCTGGAGGAATGACGTGCTCGTTGAAGGTAGTAGGTAACCCAAGTGAGAAGAAAAAGAAGTCGTGATAGACTTAAAATTGCTGTGATGTGCAGATGGGATGAGGCTTCGTTTGCCCGGAACCAGCCGGGAGGGGTGTGCGCTTCCCCTCCGCGGCCAGAGGGGGCGGTGCCCGCAGAGCTGTGGAGACGCCGGAGCTCAGGGCGAGTCCCTGGGAACTCGGGCCTCGGACGGGAGAGGACCGCGCTCCACAGGTTGATGGGGTGGGGGCGCCGGCGCGCGCGCCCTGGGTACGTTTGTGCTTCGGCAATGGAGTTGGTCTTTCAGGAGAGTGGTGATTAACACTGTGAGGCTGGGCGGGGTGGAGGAGTGGGGAGGCAGCTGTGGGGTGTGGCAGTGGTCCAAGGGGGAGGTCCCACCAGCTGGCCCGCAGTAGTGACCAAGGGTTGTCCCTGACAGTAGTGACCAAGGGGTACAACTGGATCCTGAGCTACCCGGGGCAGGTGCCAAGTGCAGTATAGATGTAGGGGCAAAGGAGTTAGGTTTAGATTCAACAGATGTTACATTCCCTCGACTCCTTGGTGTTTTCATAGGTGTTGGGTCATAAGGAAGCCCCCTGCAAGGTCAAAACAGTCATCCTCCAGTTTCCAGAGAAGGAAACCCAGGCAGCGGGGTTGAGGCGATGTGTTCAAGGTCACACCCGGAATGAATGGCAGAGCTGGGATTGAGATCAGGTCTCAGGTCTTCTCGTGCAGGCTGTGAACGTTTGTTTTTACTTTTAGAAAGAGGTTTTGGAGGTGATACGACTTCAGAAACTTCTGAGTGGTGAGAGCAGAGAAGCATGTGGTTGGCTGCGGGGAAAGATGTCCCTTAGCACTGCAGAGGAACCAAAGCTCTGTTGCCCCGTGTATCAGTCCGGAGACAGAATTTGATAGAAAGAGTTGTTAACTAGATTAACAAGTTGTTAAGTACCGGAAGGGTTAAAAATGAACGTGGAAGTAGCAGCTGCAGGAAACAGCACCAGCTCTTGGCCGGCCCAGGGAAGGAAGGGGTGAGGTTGCAATGGTTCAAACTTACAGGCTCCGAGCAGAGGCTCTGCAGAGTTGACATTCCAGCCTCTGAGGAGGTGGCTTGGCCCCAGTTAGTGCCGGAGTCTCTGAGCTTGGAGGAGAGGTCCCAAGGGCCTGGGAGACCTCTGAAGATAGGGCTGGGCGATGAGGCTGGCTTTGCATTGTTGGCAAACTGTAGACTGGGTTCGGGGCTCCTGCTGCCAGGGTGGTGTTACCGGGGTGATGTCCCCAGGAGTAGGAAGGACCAAAGCTCTTTTCCCCCACCCTTTCTGAGTCTAATAGGGCACAGCAGAAGTGTGCGTTACGGAGTCTCAGCCCCCCACACAGGGGAGGTATGGGTGGGTGGGCTTGTGGCTGAGAGACAAGAGCTTAATACTGGGGATACCCCAGATGTCCAAGTCCTGGGTAATTGTTTCTTCTTCTGGCAGGCTGGCTTTGCCCCAGATGACCACTCCCATCAGGAGAGAGAGACTGAGAAGGCTACGGATCGACTAGGCAAGTAGACGGCAGAGAACGGGGGTGAATGTTGGGAGAGACCGGGGGAGCGACAAGAGGGACAGTCCCTACGTCTTGTTTACATTCTCCTCCTAGTGGGTCCTCCTCGTAGCTGCCAGATTGCCTTTTCTGCTTAGCATTTCAGTAGTGCCCTTGTTTGGAAGCCCCACTGGAGCTTCCTTAAAGGAAGTCCTGAGCTATCCTCCAAACCCATCCCTTCTACTGGGAGAAACAGCTTAGGAAAGCGGGAAGAATACAGGCTTTGGAGCCAGGCAGAATTGTTTCCACTTTCAGCTCTGGGTCAGAACCCTGGCCTTGAGTTTTGTGGCCTTAGATAAGTCACTTTCCTTTATCTTTAAAATGAGGATAATTGGTAAACCCTCAATTTTGTGGACCTCAATTTAACATTTTCGATTTAACGGACAAAATTTCTGGTCTGTATGTCTTTTTTTTTTTTTTTTTTAATTCTCACCCGAGGTTATTTTTTCCATTGCTTTTTCAGAGAGAGTGGAAGGGGGAGAGAGAGGGAGAAACATTGATGTGAAAGAGACACATCGATTGGTTGCCTCCTGCACGCCCCCCTGACCAGGGCCAGGGATTGAGCCTGCAAGTGAGGTACATGCCCTTGGTCAGAATCGAACCTGGGACCCTTCAATCTAAGGGCCAACCCTCTAACCATGGAATCAAACCAGCTAGGGCTCTGGTCTGTATGTTTTATGTGAAAATTAACATCCTGTTAATTTTTTAAATGCTTTTAACCAAGATTTGCTTATAATTAAATTAACAGGTTTTTTTTTTGTTATTAACTTACTGCTATTTTTAACAAATTTCAGTGAATAGGCCGTTTGTTGGAAAAAACGCTTGTAATAGTTTTGCCGAGATAAATAAATATTACATATCTACAACTATGGCCTGCATGTTTAAATCCAAAGGTTGCCACCCATGAACAATGTTCAGCAGATGATTAGCATGTGATCAAATTACATCCACGTGCAATAATCGGTTTTCTTGTCACCTATCATGACTTTCTGCAGCTGTTTTAACTCATGGTAGTGTTCTGACATGCAGTAACCATCCATGTACATTTGTTTACTTGAGGTGACTGGTGAATGCACCCATTTGTTAGACCTATTCAGTATAAATTTAAAATTACTATAATACATATAGAAGACTTTTCTGTGAAATTAAACTTTTTATACTTAATTTTAATTACATAAATGTGTCTACATAAATAAAAATAGGTAAACTAATTTGTGAATTTTTTAACATACCCATTTGGAAAACCTACTTTATTATTATATCGGACTTTTGGCTTTACCGGACAACCCCTTGCCTTAATTAGTCTGTTATATCGAGGTTTTACTGTAATTACCTCAGAGGGTTGTTCTGAGGATTAGGTGAGAAGATCTAGAACTATCATTGCCTCTGGTGCTATTTAAATGTAAGCTAATTATAATAAAATAAAATGAAAAATTTAGTTCCTTAGTTGCACTAACCACATTTCAAGTGCTCAGTAGCCCCACGCGGCTATTGCCAGCCTGCTGGACAGTACAGATGATCGAACATTGCCATCGGCGCATGAAACACTGTTGGATAGTGCTGGCCTAGATAAAGCACCAAGCACATTCGTAGTCATGACAACTAACACTTCCTGAGGACTTACTATGTGCTAAATGTTTCTTTTTTCTTTTTTTATTTAAATCCTCACTGGAGGATATTTTTTCTGTTGATTTCCTTAGACTGGAGAGGGAAGGAGGGAGGGAGAAAGAAATGTCAGTGTGAGAGAGACACATTGATTGGTTGCCTTCTGCATGTGCCCCAACTGTGCCTGGGATTGAGCCTGCAACCGAGATACATGCCCTTGACCAGGAATAGAACCCTTGACCCTTAGGTCTATAGGCTGACTCTCTAACTGCTGAACCAAACCGCCAGGGCTCTTTTCCTTTCTTTTGTTTTTAAAAACTCTCACAACAATCATATCTCCATTTTACAGAGGAGGAAACTGAGGAAACAGTAAAATTTAAAAAAAATTTGTGGTAAAAAGACACAGAACATAAAATTGACCATTTAACAATTTTGAAGCATTAGTTCAGTGGTATTTAGCACAGTCACAATGTTATGTTACTGCCACCCCTATTTAGTTTCAGAACATTTTCGTCTCCCCAGAAGGAAACCTTGTACCCAGTATGTAGTCACACCCCGTTCCCCGCTTCCTTGTGCCCCCGGTCACCGCTAACTTGCTTTCTGTCTGTGGATTCACCTTTGCTGAACAGGCAGATGTGAGTTGCATGTAAATGGCATCATACACTATGTGGCCTTTTATGTCTGGCTTCTTTCAGCATAATATTTTCAAGGTTAATTCATATAGCATGTATACCTTGTACAGGCATACCTCAGAGGTATTATGGGTTTGGTTCCAGACCACTGCAATAAAGCTACTATTGCAATAAAGCTAGCTGTAATCTTTTTGCTGGTAGAGGGTTTTTGCCTTCAATTTGTAAAAAACACATCTGTGAAGTGTAGTAAAGCAAAATGCCATAAAACAAAGTATACCTATACTTCATTCCTTTTTATGGCTGAATAATCCCATCATACGTATAAACCCAGTTTTGCTCACCCATTCAACAGTTGATGGGCATTTGGGTTGTTGCCACCTTTTGGTGATTGTGAGTAGTCCTGCTATGAATATTTTTGTACAAGTTTTGTTTGAAAACCTGTTTTTAATTTAAAAAAAAAAAAATACGTCTTTATTGATATCCAAGAGAAGAAGGGAGGAGAGAGAGAGGTAGAAACATCAACGATGAGAGAGTCATTGATCAGCTGCTTCCTGCACGCCCCATACTGGGGATCAAGCCCGCAACCCGGGCATGTGCCCTGACTGGGAATCGAACTGAGATCTGGATCCTAGGTCAATGCTCAACCACTGAGCCACACCAGCTTGGCCTGTTTTTAATTCTTTTGGGTACATTTGGAGTGGGTTTTGTGTTAATTCTATGTTTAAGCTATTGAGGGAATCAGTTGAGTACATTTCAGCTCAGAGTAACTAACACATCTATTTAGTAATGGGCAGAACTGGGATTTGGACCCAGGCAGTTTGGCTGCAGAGCCCGTACCCTGAAGCACTACTTTACTGCTTATGGTTGTCAGGTGTTAACAGGCTGGTTCGTTTGCCGGCTCTGACCTGGCATCAAGGCAGTACTGTATATGCTTGGAGGTTCATTATCCTTCCCAGACTTACTTCCATTATTTTGAGAGCCTTTGAAATTGTGCCTTCCGGCCCTCCCGATGTTGGGAGGAGGGGATGTGGTGGCTGTCCATTGTGACTAGATGGGTTCTAATCTGACTTTTTTTCTAACGCCCCTTGTTCTGCGCTCGAGGATGAAGGGAGGAGGGATAGAAGAGCAAAAATTCAGGTCACCTGTTTCGTGAAAGTTTATCATTTGCTTTGATGACATGTAAATTACCTAAAAATGTAAACTTCCGGGCTCCTGTGTGGATTGCCAGACCAGGCAGTTAATGGCTTTGTTTCAGGCAAAACGTCCTTTGAAAATAATTGATCAACCCTACTTCTAAAATTGTCAACAGAACATTTTTTTTTTTCAAGTGCTCAGGTGGCTAAAGAACTCTGTACACTTGTTTTACTGCTGCCCTCTTAGTAACTCCGCCGAAAACTTTCCAAGCACACAAGTAGGCCCCCTGGTTTGCCAGTTGTTTTAAGACCTTCTTCCTTTGGTGGTTTCTTAGCCAGTGGAGCACAGAGCATCCCTAATGAGGGTCCTGCCCGTGGTGAGGACACACATTCTGAAGAGGAAGGCTTTGCTATGGATGATGAAGATTCTGATGAGGAACTGAATACCTGGGAGCTGTCAGAAGGGGTGTCCCGCTGTCTGCCCAAGGAACAGGCTGCTGATCTTTTTAATGAGGACTGGGACTTGGAGTTGAAAGCAGATCAAGGGAATCCGTATGGTAGGTGTGGAGTTTCTGGGATCCTAGGCCAGGGTTTGAGACCCTCCTACCACATTACCCCTAAAGGCAGATAGAGTTTGGAAGAGGAACCCACATCTGCGGGCTTAGCCTGATATGTTACAGATCCACAATTTCTATGACAGCTACTTTTTCATATTGAAAAAAAAATACACCTGGCTGGTTTCTGTCTCTCTCTCTGCCCCCTTCTCTCTCTGAAATTAATAAAAACATATTTAAAAAGAGACAACATGCAAATTTTACATTTGACTCCATAATGTGTCAGTTAGTTTTAACATTGAAACAATGTTACTCTCTTCAAATATCTTTGGGTGAACTGAGCAGCTGCAGACAGAAGTGCTTTGTTATCCCATTGCTCCCTCTGCCCTGCTAAGAACCCTTGGCTGAGCAGCACTGTGGGTTCCCTCAAAGAACATGCTTGCAATTCTTCAGGAAAGGAATACTCTGTGTGTGTGTGTGTGTGTGTGTGTGTGTGTGTGTGTGTGTGTGTTTAAGCAGAGCGCAAGTATCTTTCCTCGACATTTTTTGGCTATTCGTTTTCACCTTCCCTCCTTCCTTTAATCTGTCTTTTAAAACTGCCTGCAGATGCTGACGACATCCAGGGTTGCCTTTCTCAAGAGGTCAAACCTTGGGTGTGCTGTGCCCCGCAAGGAGAGATGATCTATGACCCCAGTTGGCACCATCCACCTCCACTGATACCCCATTATTCCAAGATGGTCTTTGAAACTGGACAGTTCGATGATGCTGAAGACTGAGGGTGAAGCTTTTTGCCTGGCTGGGAGATGGGACCCTCAAGATCAAGGGCTCTCTTCTTTTCTTTGAGGTGAGATGTCATATCTGAGGAAGTATTCCCAGTGATCCCTGAGCCAGGCACACAGACTGGTGTTAAATAAGGTCCCACTGTCCCCTAGTTCTGTTGTTGTTTTTAATGAGCTCCTCCTTGGATGTGTGAGTGTTTCTGTGTCAGGAGGAGGAGTTGTTTTCTTTATAAATAAAGGTAGGAAAAAAAAAATCAATATGTTTTTGTCTACTTTTCACTCCCCCCCTTTAATTAGATACTTCTGAGCAAACCTTATCCCTTCATTTAAAGCCCCTGACTTACATTTTAAGGAGTGGAGTACTTGGAGACTTAAAACTACTGTGAAAGAAAATATTTTTTTAGTTTTGCTTCTGTAGATCTGGCACCATTGGCCAAGGATTGGAATCCAAGAAACGTTGGTGACTTTGTGGCTGACTTCTTTTCCTGTTGATGGGAAATTGACCATTTACTTAGTTAACAAGGACTTTCTGTAGGCTGGAAAATTAAATGGCAAATTAAGCCAGCAATTGTATAACCCTCAGTTGGCATGGAAGGATTTTAAAATTATTTTCCATTTCATGTTTCAATGCTTATAATTACTTATATGAAGTCATTGTTTTAAAAAAAATTACCTCATTTTAGAAATGGGGAAAATAAGACTCAAAATGTTGACTTCTTCAAGATCACACAAGCAGGAAATGGCAGAGCTGGGACCTAAACCCACAGGTGACGTGGAGCCTGTTCTCTTGGTCTGCCCTGTGAGGGTGAGCGCCCAGAGGTGGGATCTGGGGGCCGTGCCTTGGCAGGTCTGTGATGCATCGGACTAAGTCACCTTTGCCTTTTTGGCAGGCGGAGGGATTGCTTCTCACCTCTCTGCCTTCTTACTGAAGTTGAACCAAGAAAAAGTTTCGTCTGAAGCCAGAGTCAACTCCACAGCAGTTAAATGAACATTTAACCATTTCAACTATTTTTTCAGAGGTACCACAAAGTGTGAACAAAGCAGAACCTTATGAGGAAAGGCAGTGGTTTTGACTGAGGGGCTTCATGGCCAAGGCTGTCCTGGGGAGAGGAAATGTTCCTCCCACTGTCCTTGCTGAAGGGACAGTTGTAGACTCTGTCACCACACTGCTCTCTCCTCCCAGTGTCATAGCTGGTAAGACTGGTGTGAGCATGAGGATGTCTGGTGCGATAAAGTGAACTTGAGAAACTGAACCAAGAAGTGCTGGGGACTGGAGGAGGATGGTAGCACCACTGAATGGAAAGGTGGTGTTATTGACGGGCTGCTTTGGCCCATGTGTAAGCCCCAGCAGTTACGGCAGGAGTCACGGGGTGGAGAGTGCGTGTGTCGGAGGGAGGGAAGAAGAGAGTATGAAAAGTGCTCATGCGTAAGTAACAGCAGAGAATATTCGTAAGCTGTTGCTGTGATCCAAGGAGCAGTTGTGAATCTAGAATTTCTCTTACTTTTTAGAAGTTAAGTTTTGTGGTTTCTCTTCCTGGTTATTTTCAGCAAAGCAGGCAGGAGGGAAATGGGGTCTACTGGAGCAAGGACCTAGAAAACTGTTCTCTTAGAGATAAAAATAAAAACAGCTCTGGCTGGGTGGCTCAGCTGGTTGGAGTGTCGTTCTGTGCACCAAAAGGTTCCCAGTCAGGGCACAGACTTCAGTTCAGGTTCCATCTCCAGTCAGGGCATGTGTGGGAGGCCACTGATCGATGTTTCTGTCTCTGTCTCTGTCTCTCTAAGAATCAGTGGAAACATATCCTTTGGGAAGGATTTAAATAAATAAATAAATAAATATAAAAACGGCTTTTATGGCTGAATGTTGGGTATCTCAGGAGAACAGGAAAAAGTGTGTGTGTGGGGGTAGTTAGTTGTTTTGATTTAGATATTCTATTGCCCCCCCATAGGATGAATCAAGCATAGAGAAAGATTTAGAAAAATAACTTCCTGGGCTGTGAACACTGGTTATCTCAAGGAGGTGAGGTGGGAGTAAGGAAAAAAGGTAGTGAAATGGAAAAATATTAATGATAAGTGAAAATACAGACTGTAGAACTACTCCAATAATGTTGCAAATATGGACAAATGGAAACAACTTGATTAAATGGTGGAGCTGTAGGCAATTTGCTTTTACATTTTTGTTATTTTAATACAGGTTTTGCAATGAGGTATTTAAAATAAAGGCAAGATGTTATTCAAAGAATCGGCTCCTCTGCCTAGCCTTCCCTGCTGTCTGACAGGCATCACGCTCGCCTTGCTCACTCTGCTGCGGGCATGGTTGAAGGGTCTGCCTCCCTCTTTAGGGCGAGAACTCCCTGCGTGTGGCACCACGTCTTACTCCTCAGCATCCGTTTCATGGCATGGATGGAGCCCAGCGTGAGATTAGATTGTTCAGGAAATATCGGCACAGATTTAATTCAGTAATGGTGCGCTGTTTGCATTGGCTGTGTGGGGGTGAGCAAAAGTAGGTTTACAGTTGTGAGTACTTGAAACACAGAGTTTGTTCTGGTATTATTATTTATTATTGTATTATTTTCCATATGAACAACTGTAAACCTACTTTTGCCCACCCCTGTATATTTACGGTTGAACATCCAAGGTTGGTGATGAAGAATCCAGGCTGGAGTATTTGAAGAACCTTTAAAAAGTCTGTGTTACACTCGATTAGAATTTATTTAGGATTCCTTTTCTATTAATATTATTTTTTAAAACTGTGTGTAGGAATAGAACAGGGAGAAATGCCTAGAAGCAGTGAGCTTTGCAACCATGCTTTAATCTGAAAGCCTTTATTCAATGACCAAGTAAAATTGCTCTATAAAAACTAGAGTGTGTGTATGACTAATGGATTTGTAATACAAATGACTTGATAAACAAATCATGGTTATTTAAAAAAATAATTGAATAAAAGGAGCTATCACAGCGATCTCTAACCAGTGTCCTATAATTAAGAATTGTAATTTAGGTACTCAACAACAAGAAAAAGCAAAACCCTTCTATACATCCAACTCTGAATGCTGACCTGAGAAGTATGAGTCTCAGAAGAGGGAGAGAACATAGGTATAGCTAAGTTGGGCCTTGTGCTATGTGCAGGAATCCTCTCCACCCACTTCCAGTCCCGGGGAGCTCGCTGCCTCCGAAGGAGCCCATCTGTTGCTGGCTAGTGCTGTCGGTTAGAACGTGCTCCCTCAGATTGAGTTGAAATCTGCCGGCTTGGTTCTGCTCTGCTCTGTGGCTCTGACACTCTTTCAGTTATAGGAAATTAGCAATCTAGCCAGTCTCTGGCTTGTTTTCTAGGCTAAACAGTCAACAGGCATGTATGTGTGTGGAGTCAGAAAGGGAGAAGAGAGGAGGAGGGAAGGAGAGGGAATGCCTGGGGAATTTTTGAGGCTTTGGTAGGCGTTGTGGCATGGAGAGAGGCTGAGATTGTTCACTGAGGGCATGCGGAGCGAGAAGAGGGCCGAGGACAGGACCTTGGGGAGCATTGTCCATCAGAGGCTGATGGAAGGATCGGACTCCGAGGGCAGGCTGTGGCCGTGGAGGAGGGGGAAGACCCGGTGAGCACCATCCAAGCCAAACCTAAGGAGAGAGTTTTAAGGAAGAAGGAATGGCCATCTTTTATAGAGAGAGGCCAAGCGAGATGAAGGCTAAAAGGGTGTTTGGGGATGTGGGAATCAGACAGTGCTCACATACTGTAACAGGCCAGGTGCAGGGGTGGGCACAGGGGCGCTTCAGGCTGAAACGTTGCGGGGGTTGTGTGTGGCCACCTGAGCTGCTGCCTTTGGCACCATTTTTTCTCTCTACTGGGGGAGCAGTGGTGCCTTCTGGCCAGCTTCTCTCAGAATGTGTGAGCCAGGCTGGGAGGTGGCAGTGAGGGACTGGAGAGAGGGACAGAGTGGACAGAGGCTGTGGAGAAATAGAGGTGCCAAGGGAGGAACAAAAGAGAAGCTTACTCTGACATTTCTTTTGAACAGTATCATTTACCAAAAAAGAAATCACAAGCAACCACAACAAAAATCTTGGGTGACCAAAAAGGGGTAAAAATGTGTTTATCAAGTGTGTCTGGCCAACACTTGAGATTTGCACTTGTTTCTCTCCTGCCCTCTCTGCTCTCTCTGCCGTCTGCTCATTGCCTTAGTGGAGGCATGTGACGGTTGAAAACCACCAAGGAGTCTTTCTAGCTTTTGTTCTACGAAAAGAGATTTTTTTTTTTTTTGGTAAGGAAATAATGGGTTTTAAACCAACGGATTATGTGTCTTGAAGAAATTTGGAGGGAAAGAACTTTCCCCAGACCAACTCTCCCATCCCACAAACCAACCAACCAACCAACCAACCAACCCTCAGTGTGAGAAGAAAGGTTGGAAGAAGAGAGACATCTGGGGATGCTAAGAGCAGAACCAGTATGAGCCCTGCTTCCTGGTATGTCCCTGGGGGTTTGAGTCCTCAGAGAGTGATACAAGCTAGTGCTTCTGGGCAGTCAGCACCATCTAGTTAAAGATGCCCAAGACTTGAATCTGTGGAGATCCCCCTAGGTGCATCTAGAGGGACTTCTGGAGATGGACACTGAATGGCCTGATGCCCATCCCCATTTGCCTGGTCACTGCATGAGGAAGTGAGGGGAACCCCAGAAGGCCCAGATAGAAGGTTGGGGTCAGAGATTAGGCTAGTCAGAGGAAACCATACTTTTGTTTTTTGAACCCCCTCCCCCCCCCCCAAGATAAAAGAGATGGAAAGTTAACAAGCCTGGGTGAAAACAAGTTACTGCTGGGGGCTGGGGGTCAGATCAGCTAGATAAAGGTGGTGTATTTTATTTTATTTTTTAATCCTCACCAGAGGATATTTTTCCATTGCTTTTTCAGAGAGAGTAGAAGGGAGGGAGAGTGAGTGAGAGAGAGAAACACCGATGTGAGAGAGACACATCGATTGGTTGCTCCTGTGAATGCCCGACCAGGGCTGGGGATCGAGCCTGCAGCCGAGGTACCTGCCCTTGGCCGGAATCGAACCTGGGACCCTTCAGTCCGCAATCCGATGCTCCAACCACTGAGCCAGGCCGGCTAGGGCAAAGGTGGCGTATTTTAAATATCATCATGGGTTGATTAATACCAGAGTGCTGATCAGTTTTTCTTTTGATTTTCTATCTGATTAAAAAACTTGAAATTTTTGTGCTGTGGCTCAACAAGCAGAATTGCCATTCACAATTCATATGGCTCCCGCGTGTTTGTGTCTGTTACGACTTTCTTCCCATCGGGAAATGGTGGGGGAACAAACTCTTATTAATTTGGTGCTGTGTTTATGGTGGGGACAGTTTGGTCATCTGAGGCCCCAGGAGGGGTGGTGGGCAGTGCTTCCTTAAACTTTGCCCTTGGACGCTGGCGCGGCTGGGCCGGTCCACTGCAGAGGCTGCAGAGACCCGTCTCCACATCTAGAAGCAACTGGCTGGATTCGGCAAAGCCCCGCTGCCCCGAGGGAACCGAGCCTGTCTCCCAGGGACGGAAGCACACCCACTGGCTAAGGAAATATGTTGGCACTGCTGCCCTTGGTGACCCAGAGTTTGCTTCCTGGGCCCCAACTTTTCACAGAGTGGTTGGGGTATGGAGAAAAGAGGGAAAACAAAAACAAAAAAAATAACCCCAAACCCTGGCTGTGGCCCATCTGGATTCTGCCTCCCAGTCCTTCCAGAACAGATTCCCCAGCCAGATGACTGAGGATACTGGAGCTGGAGGACTGTGTGTGTGTGCGCACGCGCGCTCGTGTGCACGTGTGTGTGGCAGGCTAGGGAGAAGTTGGAGGGTGTAACAGGAAGGCTAGCGGCAGGGCTGGCTCTCCCTTTGTTGACTTAGCGAGTCTGGCTGCAAAGCCGAGCCCTTTGGAAAGAATGGCCTCCCTGCTTCCGGCAGTTTCTACTGAGCTGTGGCAGGACTGAGCAAGATCCTGCAGGTGTTTGTGGGCAGGGGGATGGTTCAGTTTGCCCCCCTGAACTGTCCCCCCACTTTGGTGGATTCCACCAGGATTTGTACTTGATGATGGCCTGGGAAGTAAAACAAAGTCATAGTTTCAGAAGGTGATATTTCTCCCCACTTCCTAGGGTGGTCTGGTCCTCCCCTTTGAGTTAATTTCCCCTGGAGGCCTGCTTCCACTTTCTCACCGTTACAAGGTGCTGTTGGATTTCCTTTATTCTGGTGAGGTGATTTTGATTTCGAAAGCAATTTCCTCTGACAACTTCTCATTAGCTGTTGAACAAATGTGGCAGATATAAGTTAGAGCCATGTGTTTGGCAACTCCAGGCAGGCCTCAGAGTTTCTGGCCGCTGCCTGGGGCCTTACTCTGTGTGTCCAGCAGGTGGCAGTAAAGACCTATGGACTCCGCTGTGTCCTGGGTGAGCTCTGGGGAGCGTGAGGGGCCCTGGAGGGGAAGCGGAGCTGGCTCAGGGTTACCTTCTTGTTAGTGGACTTCCTGCTGGTTGGCACACTCACCTGTGAATTTTTGAGTAGAATGGACTTCTGGTTTTGTAGGTGAATTTTCTCAGAAAAGGTTACTGTGAAATCTAGGGCCAGGGTTCTCATTGTTACCACTTAATACCTACCCCAGTGTCTGACACATAGTAAGTGCTTAATAGATGCTCGCTGACTTCAGCCAAAGTGTGCATATGTGCAAAAAGGAGAGTAATATGCATTGCGTTGCGCCTCTCTGACAGATGACGGTAGGTGGTTTTTCTTGTGAAGTAAGGTTTATAATTCTCATTTTGCAGAAAGAGAAATTGAGGCCCAGAGAGGTAAGATAATTGGCCAAAGTTCACAAAGATGTGGTCCAGGTCGTCTGACTCCAAGCTTTTGGGCTTGTACGCTTGCTCTACTGGGGTGAGAGATACTTAGATTTAGCGGAAGTCTAGGATGAATTTTGTTTCAGAAAAAGCAAGGGAATGGCGGCATAGATTTCACTTTTATCCATCAATTTGTTTCTGAATCTGCTATATACTGTGTACTTAGAGTGAAGAGGTGGAGAGCCTGGTTCCTGCTTTTGAGGAACTCCGAGTCTAGGGGGACAGTGATGACACACAAGAGAAGCACCACAGGAGAACTACACAAGCCCGGGGTGCAGTGAGAACCCCGAAGAAGGGGCGGGAGGTCAAGAAAACCCCTCAGACGAGGCATCCTTGAAGCTGAGTCCTGGAGGAGGGTAGAGGGGGTAGAGGATCATCCAGGCAGAGGGAGCTGTGGGTGCACAGGCCCCCGCACCCCCAGTGTGAGGGGAGTTGCATATTTGGGGAACTGGTGAGGTTCAAGGTGAGGGATGAAGTCAGGTAAACAAGGGACCTTGGACCTATGAAGGGGCTTGAAGAGTTTTTAGCAGGAATGTGACATTTTAAAAGATCCTTCTAGTTTCTGGTGGAGAGAGGTGGGAGAGAGGCCAGTCCAGAACTGAAATATAATAAGAGAGGGTGATGACCTAAACCGGGATAAGCCTGTAAGGGAAGGGTGAGGGAGAGGAAAGAGTGGGATGACCGTGAGGTCCGTCCTGGCTTGGGCGTCCAGGTGGATGGAATGGTTTCTTAGGGGAGAATGACCTATATAATCCATAAGCATTTTCACACCCGCTATTTCAAAAGGATGGTGCTCCATGTTCCAGATGTTCAACTTTGTTTTCAGGGTTTGGAGAATTCTCCTGGGCTGTGTTAACCCTGCACCTTGAACTTGTGAAGGTCACACCTTTAGGGAACCCTTTCCTTTGCTCTCCTCTCTGAGAGGGCAGATACTCGGAATATGGTACGTTTCTAGAACCAGGGGGTCTGCGGTGGACACTCTGGGAGCTTCTCCTGCATCCATTCCCCTCCTCTTTTTTTTTTTTTTTTTTTAGCATGTTTTTATTGATTTCAGAGAGAGGAGAGGGAGAGGGAGATAGAAACATCACTGATGAGTCATTGACCGGCTGCCTCCTGCATGTCCCCTACTGGGGATCGAGCCCGCAACCCAGGCATGTGCCCCGACCGGGACTCGAATCAGGATCTCCTGGATCCTAGGTCGATGCTCAACCACTGAGCCAAACTGGCCGGGCCATTCCCCTCCTCTTGATGACCCTGCCTTTCTTGTGCAGAAGGTGGACCTTGGGGAGAGCTAACCCCACCCTGGACATATGGGCAGGGCATGAGGTTCAAGCCTAAGTTGACCTGAATAATTGTATTTCTTGTCCTCTCTATTAGTCTCCTGTGTCTGCCTAACAAATTTGGTTACCACATTTGCATGTTCTGGTGGTCAGGAGAGAGACATGTTTTCTGAGGCTGCCATTCAACCCACTACAGCTGTGGGTGGCAGGACAGAGTGAGATTGGGGCCGTGAGGACATCGTTGAACTTCTCCCTGCCAACCTGCCTGCGCCAGGACTCCCAGTTACTTAATTCGATAAACCCTCACTATTGGCCTAAGCCAGTTTGACGTGACTGTTCCCCTGCTGCTTGCTGCTGAATGTGCCCTGCCCGATACGTGTGCCCACTGGAGCCTGCACGCGGGCAGTCAGCTGGGTGCGGGGCAGAGATCACGGCCGTTGGAATTCTCCTCTGCTGGGCTCTATTGTTGTCACTCTGTGTGACCTTGGGCAAGCCGCAGCCTTGCTGACCGTCAGTTTGAATATATAAATGGGGCTCTTGTCCCTGCAAAGAACTTTTCAAAATGGAAGCCAGTGTGGTTAGTGTTGTTGCGGCCTCTGCATTCCAAGAGCGACGCAACAGAACTGGGAAAGAGCCAGACAGTGGCGCGTCGGAGGAGGGCCCTTAGCATCGGGGCGGCCTCCCCAGCTAGGGTTCTTCAGCCTGGAGAGCTGGAGGCCGAGGAGGGACGTCATCCAAGTCCTTTATGTGGACCGTGTATCGATGAGGCCGGACAGGCTTCTTGTTCATCAGCTCCCAGAACCCTTAGCAGCCGAGGGTGCCGCTCCCGAAAGTCTGAGAAGTTGTTTCAGGGCCAACCACAGAAAGTGCTAGAAAGTGCTCCTTTACGCAGAGCAGAGGTGCACTCGAGGCTCCCGGGCAGCTTGGCGTTGTGAGCCTGGAGTCAGCAACACCTGGGCTCTGCTCCCCTTTTCTCCCTGAATCTCAGATTGTTCACTGGGAAACGGGGGACAATAAACCTGGTTCTAAACCAGGATGAACCACCGTCCGCCCGCCCACCAGCACCGGCACTCGCGCGGCCAGCTCCTGCTCGCTCCTGCAGACCCCGACCCACGCGCTCCGTCTCGCCCGCCCGGCTCTTACCCAAGGACCGCTTAAGCAATTCCCTCCTGCTTTTCCTACGCCATCTCCTTCCCCCTCTACCCAGTCATTGTCACGTGCACAAAACCCGCTATCATTTCTCCCGTCTGAAATCAACCCTCCCTTGGTTTCACTTCCCCCTTTTAGCTCCTGTCCACTTTCTCAGCCCCGCTTTGCAGCAAAACTCCTTGAAAGCATTGTCTACACTTTTCTAGCTCGGTGAGTCTTTACAAAAGGGACACACTCATGAAACTATCATCCAGGTTAAAAAAAAAAAAAAAAGTGTTACCAGCACCCCAGATCTCTGTGTCCCTCCCAGTCACTCACCCCCTCTCTACGCTCCAAGGTAACCGCTGCCCTGGTAAAATACACATAACATAAAATTTACCGTTTTATCCATTTGGGAGCATACAGTTCAGTGGCATTTCATGCACTCGCAGCGCCTTGCAACCATCACCATTACCTAGTTCCAGACTATTTCCATCACTTCAAAGGGAAACCCCATCCCCGTTAGCAGTCGCTCCCCATTCTCAGTCCCTGGCAACCACTCGTCCGCCTTTTGTTTCTATGGATCTGCCTATTCTGGGTATTTCAGACGAATGGAATCAGGCAGTATATGGCCCTTCGTGTCTGGTATCTTTTACTCAGCGTAGTGTTTTCAAGGGGCGTCCGTGTTGTGACCTGTACCAGAGCTTCTCCTGTTCACGGCTGAAGAACGTTCCATTGCGTGGCTGGACCACCTTCTTTCCCCGCCAGCAGTTGACGGGCGTCGGGGTTGTCTCCACCTTCTGGAGATCACGAATACCGCTGCTGTGAGCAATCGCACGCAGGTTTTGCTTGAGCACCAGTTTTCCCCGTGTTTGGACTTTGAAGTTGGCCACGTGATTCATACTGTTTTTCTGTCTGACTTTCTACTCGAGGAAGGTTATAGTCCATACCGCGAGATCATCCACGTGACGGCGTAGCAGTGACTCGCTCGTGCACTGCTGAGTCGTATGTCGCTGTGCGGATAGACCACCATTTATCAAATCCGTTGGTGACAGGTCATGTCCAGTGTGAGGTTATTGTGAAGAGCGCTGCTCTGAGGGGCCTTGTTGGTGTCTTTTGGTGCAGACGCGTCCCGGCTGCTATTAGGCGTATGCCTAGGAATGGGACGTCGGGGTCACAGATGACGCACACGGTTCGCTTTATAGACACCACCAAGGGGTTTTCCGAGGCGGTTGCAATGTTCACTTCCTGAGGGGGGCGTGAAAGTTCCAGTTGCTCCATGTCGTCTCCCATAGGGGATGTTTCCACTTGGATGTTGAATAGACGTCTCTAACTCAGCAAGGCCCAAGCTTACCTCCTCGTGTTCTCTAAACCGGCTCCCGCGTTAGTCGATGGCGGCTTTGCCCGTCCGATTTGCTCAGGCCAGAAACCTTGGCGTGATCGTGAGCTGCCTTTTTTTTTGGATCCCTGACATCCAGTGTTCAGAACCCTTTGGCTGTTCCTTCCAACACGTCCAAGAGACCTCACCCCTCATCCCGCCACCATCCCTGCTGGAGCCACCAGCATTTTCTGCCTTGTTTCCTGCAATACCTTCCTACTTAGTCTCCCGGCCTTCATTCCACATATTCTTTTTTTGTTTTTAAAAAAATTCTCACCGGAGGATATGTTTACTGATTTTATAGAAAGAGGAAGGAAGAGAGAGAGAAACATTGGCGTGGGAGAGAAACATTGATCGGTTGCCTTCTGTACGCGCCCCCCACCAGGGATCGAACCTGCAACCTAGGTTATGTGCTCTGACCGGGAATCGAACCCGCAGCCTTTCGGCGTACCGGACGGCGCTCCAACCAACGGAGCCCCCCGGCCAGGGCCATTCCACGTATTCTTAGCACAGCTGGGGGGATCATTTTTTAAAAAAAATTGTGGTAAAATATACATCACACTTTAATGTGCAGAGCTGAGCGGCATTAAGAACATTCACGTTGTTGAGCACCCATCACTCCTCCAGTGGCTCGCATTTCAGAGGAGGACTCCAAGGTGGTAAGAAATGTGAAATAAAGAGCAACTAATCAAATCCTCAAAGGTCTGGGGGAGCACATGGCCGGGGTGCAGAGAGGAGGCTGATGTGACACATGGGGTAAGGGCCACCGTTGCTGGGTAGGTGGGCAGGACAAGAGCTCAGATCCAGTCAGTCTGCGGTGAGGGTCTGCCGTTGGGGATCTGCCATCGTGCTGATGACTTGTGCCCTCTCAAGGCAGGTCCTGAAGGCAGAGGCTTAGGACCTGGTCAACATCCCCTCCCTCCCCTTCCCTCAGCCCCTTAGTCCCTCTTAGTCTTCATTAAAAAAAGAAAATATATATTTTTATTGACTTCAGAGAGAGGAAGGGAAAGGAAGAGAGAGAAACATCAGTGATGAGAGAGTCATTGATCGGCTGCCTCCTGCAGGCCCCCCACTGGGGATCGAGCCCGCAACCTGGGCATGTGCCCTGCCTGGGAATCGAACCCCGATTGCCTGGATCCTAGGATGATGCTCAACCGCTGAGCCACGCTGGCCAAGTGCCTTCATTTTATATATGTACATATGCATACGATTTTACATTTTGTAACTTTACATATAATTATATGTGTTTACATAAAGTTCCTTATATATGACTTTAACTCATAGGGTTTATTTTTAGATTTTCAGAAAAATTGAAAAGAGAGTATAAAGAGCTCCCATTTGCCCCACACCTAGTTTTCCCCATGACTAGCATCTTCCTGAGTACAATACATTTGTTATAGTGAAAGAAACGGTATTGTTACGTTATGATTAACTAAGGTCCCTAGTTTATTTAGATTCTCTTAGGTTTAGTGTCTTTTTCTGTTCCAGGGTCCCACCCAGGATACCGTATTACATTTAATCGCCCTGTGTTTTTAGGCTCCCCTTGGCCGCTGTGGCAGTTTCTCAGACTTTTCTTGTTTCTTGTTTTTGTTTTTGTTTGATTTTTAAAAACTGGTAAAATATACATAAAGATTACCCTTTCAATCTTTTAAGTGCATAGCTCTGTGGCATTAAGTGTGTTCGAGCTGTTGTGCACCACTGTCCACCTTCAGAGCTTTTTACCGTCCCAAACTGAAACTCTGTCCCACGAAAGAGCAGTTCCCCGTTTCCCCCTCCCGGCCCTTGGTAACCTCTATTCGACTTTCTCTAGGAATCTGACTACTCTAGGTATCTCATATAAGTGGAATTGTGCAGTGTTTGTCCTTTTGTGACTTTTCTCTTTTTTCTCACTGACCTTGGCAGTTTTGAGAAGTCACTTACTGGTCAGGTGTTTTGTAGGATGAGCCACTATTGGAATTTACCTGATGTTTTTCTCACGATAAGATTTGGCCTTTGATGTGTATTTATCACTCTCTGCCAAACAAGAGGCCGGGTGCTGAGACCTCATGATGAAAGCCCAGAGGCTTAGTTTATGCTCATTTGACAGATACCATTTTGATCTCAGAGAATTTTAATTACTTGCCCAGGGTCACATAGTCGGTCAAAGGCTAATATGGGATCTGAACTCGTCCTTCTGACTTCAGACCTGCGCTTTCTCCTCCGTGCTCCCTTTCTCCAGGCCAGCCAGAGCCTGTGCCCATACCCTCTTCTTCGGGCATTCTCGGTCAGCGGGGCCTGGTCAGAGCCGGGCAGGCTGCCAGGTGCTGGGCCGCCCCCACTCAGCAAGCCGCAGCTCCACTCAGATTTCTCAAGTTTTTTTAAAATTTGAAATATTTTATATATACATGTGAGTGTATATGATGCATGGGGTCAGTTTAAAGAGTATTAATAAAAATAAAACCCTTGGACCTAGCACCTAACTTAACAAAGACAATGTTTCCAATACTTTCTAACCCCCTGGGTGCTCCCTTCAGATCCCACCCTTTCCCCTCACCCCTTCCAATAATCATCGTCCTGAATTTCATGTTTTTCTTGCTCTTGCTTGTACAGTTTTGCCACACAGGCCCATGTTCCTAGTCAGCCCGTGGTTTGGTCTGGAGAGTTTTTGGACTTCCAGGAAATGACATCACACTGTGTACATTGTATTGTGATTTTCTCTGTTCTTTCACCATTGTGTTTATGGGATCCGTTCATGAAGTTACAGCTTATTTATGTTCATGGCTAGGTAGTATTCCATTGCATGGCTGTATATTTTCTAATCTATTCTCGTGTCCATGGGCGTTTGGGCTATTTGCAGTTTTTGTTTTTATGACTGAAGCTGCTATGAACATTCTGGGGCCCACATGGTGGGAGGGTTTCTCTGGGTGCAGTGATGACGGGTCACAGAGCATGTGTGGACCAGGTAAGGCCCAGGTGTCTTCCAAAGGCTTGCGGTCCATCGACACTCCTATCAACAGTGTATGAGGGTCCCCAGCGTTTCACGTCCTAAGCTCTCTTTGGTGCTGGTCTGTTTTCCACTCAGCCGTGTCCGCATCTCAGAGGCCCCTGCTGTCCTCAGGTCTCACTTGGCTCTGGCCTGAGTAGCTCTGGCTTGGTCCCCACCGGGCCGACCTGGACTTCCTGCTTTCCTGAGAGCCTGAGCCCTGCCCGTGTTGTTGGCTCAGCCTCTGGGAGCTCTCAGCACAGAGCTTCAGCCTTCGCTCCAGATTTGGTCCCAGCCGGGCCCCGTGGCCCTGGGGGTCAGTGTGGTTAGACGTCACCTCCTCTCTCCAAGCCAGGTGGCATAGGGATTTTCTACCATAGAGCAGGCACTGTCAATCCCCCCACACCCCAGAACCAGGAATCCTTAAAGAGAGCTTTAATGGCTTTTTTAAAAGGTCTTTTGGCAGGTTAACACTACGCTGACAGCGCTGGCGGGAGGACGTGACATCTGTGCTGGCCACAGGCCAGGCCACGTGGACGTCTCTGCGCGGAGCCAGCTAGCTCATCGAGCCCGGGGCCTCAGGTGTGTGAGAGTGCATGGAGCTGACCCCACCCAGCAGGCAGCCCTGGGAGCCCACCTCCTATGGCATCTGCCTTCTTCCCAGACGCTTCTTTTTTGACAGTGGCAGGCAGTGCCAAAAATGTTGCCTGGCATCCCAGGCTGGGTTTTCCTTGTCATGGGAAGTTATTGTGATATGGTGGAAAGAACTGGTTTTGAAGCTGGAAGGACCTGGGTTTGAATCCCAATGCTGTCACCTCTTAGTTGTGTCATTTAGCCTGTTTGAGCCTCAGTTTTCCCCATCTGCAAAATGGTAATAGGAATTCCTACTTCATTGGATTCACTGAAATAAAATAAGAGCGCCCAGCCAGCGTGGCTCAGCAGTTGAACATCGGCCTATGACCCTGGAGATGGTGCTTCGATTCCCTGTCAGGGCACACGCCCGGGTTTCGGGCTCAATCCCTCTGGGGGTGTGCAGGAGGCAGCTGATCAATGACCCTCGCATCAATGATGTTTCTCTCCCTCTCCCTCTCCCTTCCTCTTTCTGAAATCAATAAAAATATATTAAAAATAAAATAAAATCAAATCAGAGGTTAGCACAAAGTGGTTGCTCAGTAAATATCAGTGACTGTTATTACATGAGATGAAGGGGACTTATGTGCACTAAAGGGAAATATTGACAGAGTGACATAGAGAGGAATCATTTCCTGCAGAACAGCCCAGACGTCAAATTTTCAAGTATTTATAAACATATTATTAAAAAAAAATACATAACAAATATTTTGGAAGAGAGAAAAAGAGATAAAAACCCCCAAGCTCCCGCGAGATCCCACCGTCTGAACATGAGCGGCGTGACCATGTTCGTGTACTTCCTTCCAGGGTTTTTTCACGGCATTTCATTAAGTGGCTGTAATTGTAGGGTACACATATCCCTGTATTGTTTCTTAACACTGCATCATAGACATTTTCCCATGTTGCTACATGCGATTTGTAATTGTAATTCTTTATGGCCGCACACCACTGTTAATTAAGACCTTTATGCAGAAAGCTCTCCAGTATTTCAGGTTTTCCCTTAGGATTCCACAAGGCGAATAACCGGGTCATAGGGCGTAAACACTTTTTATAGCTTCGGACTCACACAGCCAGATGGCTTTCCCAAAAAGTGGTATCAATTTGCAACGCAATAATGTCCGGTAAAGCTCACCCAGCAGCGTGTTCCCTGGTATTGGGTATGATAAACACAGGGGGTTTTTGTGGCTGATTTATGAACTGGGTCTTGTCTTGATCGGCAGCCGTTGCCAAGCCAGAAAAAGTAAGAAGGAGTCAAGAAGCCGTAACAAACTTCATTAATGCACAATCATGGAGCCGAAAAGAACCGGAATGGTGTATTAACTTATTTTCGTCCCTTCTGATTTAACATAACTTAAAAATTTTATTTTAACATAAAAGTTAATTTTTTCCCTATCATCAGAGTAAAATGTGATTGTTAATGACATTTTGGAAACTACAGAAAAAGTTGAAAGAAAATCACTCTTAGTCCCAAGGTTAATATTTTGGTAGATTTTTTCTTTTTTTTTTTTCTCTCTAAACAGTTTTATCCTTTTATGTAATTGTGAATATAGGACTATATGAGCAATTTTAAAGTTACATTTTTTTTAAGAGTATAAGTATTTATTTGTATAACTGTTAATACATGCTTTTGTAGCCCATGTGTTTTATTTTTATTGGCCTTTGTTGAAAAGAAAATACATACTCATGATTTAAAAAAATTCAAAAAGTGCAGCGTATACAATGAAGGGTGGTTTTCCAACCCTTGGCCTCAGTCGCCCTCCCCAGAGGAACCGTCGTCATTATTTGCTTCTGTATTCAGAGAACTTCCGTGCACATTTAACATAAACAAGCTTTTCTGCACCAGTAGTAGAATACCAGACGTATTGTTTTGCACCTTGCTTGCTTGTCTTTTTCACCTACTCTGTCTTGGAAATCATCCCTCAAGAGCACATATGGTTTTGACATGGCCTTTCTTTTTAACAGCTAGTAGTATATATTGCATGCATGTGCCGTAATGTGTTTTCCAGTCCCCTGTGGAAGACCATTCCTTCCTTTTGTTCCTGTAGACAATGTGTCAGGCCACAGGCTTGCCCTTCATGCACACGTGTCAGTAATATCTGTAGAATAAATTGCTAGCAGTGAAATTTTGCTAGGTCAACAGATGCATTTAAAAATGTACACTTTAGCCCTGGCTGGTGTGGCTCAGTTGGTTGGGCGGCATCCTGTGCACCAAGAGGTTACCGGTTCAATTCCCTGTCAGGGCACATGCCCATGTTGTGAGCTTGATCCCCAGTAGGGGACGTGCAGGATCTTCCTCTCCCTTCCTCTCTCTCTAAAATAAAAAAAAACATATTAAAAAAAAAGTAGCCCAGCTGGGCGTGGCTCAGCGGTTGAGTGTCGACCTAGGATCCAGGCGATCGGGGTTCGATTCCCGGTCAGGGCACATGCCCAGGTTGCAGGCTCGATCAATGACTCCCTCATCATTGATGTTTCTCTCTCTCTCTCTCTCTCCCTCTCCTTTCCTCTCTCTGAAATCAATAAAGATATATTTAAAAAAAAAAAAGTATACTTTACATTTTGAAAGATACCATCAGATTGCCTTCCATAGGAGTTGTACTGGTTTAAACTCAACATATAAAAGTACCTGTTTCCATATACCGTGGCCACCACAAAGTGTTAACAATGTCTTTGACCCTTGACAAACTGAAAGGTAAAAATAGTACTCCAGTTTTGTTTTGATATATGTTTTTCTTATAAGAAAGGCTGAATAACCTTTCAGTCACTTTTATTTTTTGTGAACTGACTAGACATTATTATTTAAAAAAAAAAGTTTATTGATTTTAGAGAGAGAGGAAGGGAGGAGAGAGAGAAACATCAATGAGAGACAGACATCAGTTGGCTGCCTCCCGCATGCCCCCTTCTGGGGACTGCAACTGGGCACGTGCCCTGAATCGGGGACCTCTTGGTTCATGGGTTGATGCTCAACCACTGAGCCACACCTGCCAGGCTGGACATTATTATTCTTATTATTATTATTTTCTTGTTTATTTTTGTTTAAAATATTACAGATGTCCCTTTTTCTCCCCAATGACCCATTCCACCCCGTCCCATGCCCCTCCCCAGTCCCTCTCCCCACCATTGTCCGTGTCCTTGGGTGGACATTATTTTTAATTGCTGAAAACTATCCCATGGAGAGGATTTACCATAATGTAACCTAACCATTTCTGTGTTGTTTCTAAACTTTCACTGTTATAAATAATACCACAGTGAACATCTTTTCTTTTTTTTTTTTTGCATAAAGCATCTTGATCCTTTTGTTTTTGTTTTCTTGGAGTAGATCCCTGGAAATGAAATTCGTGGGTCAAAAGGTATTGGCATTTTAAAGACATGGTCGCCGAGTGGCTCTTGGAGGAGCTCACGCTAGTTTACAACCCCACGAGGACGTGCGCGTGTGCCCAGCTCGCTGTCCCGCTGCCAGCACGGGCTTACCGGCTCTCCCAGGCCTCAGCTCCTGCCTGCCGGTTCTGTGCTCTGACCCAGGGTTGGCCTAACCTTTAAGCCAGGAGTCTTTCCCTGTTTGTATGGCAAACCTAATCCTTCCTGTCAAACGGAGGCTCAGCTTTGTTCTGAGAGGCCTGAGAGTTCTGCAGCGGGGATGTCAATGTCTGTCGTCCTCTCTTTGTAAAACCCCGTGGCCAAGTTTGCATGAATCATTGTAGGAGAAAAACCTTGCTGCTGTTCCAAGAAGTGCTCAGGTGTTCTCTGCTGGATTACCCGTCAGGGTGGGTTCCTACGGCCGTGGAGGTGTGGGGCCGCACAGCACACCGCTCTGTCCAGGGCAGTGCCGGCCGATTCACTGTCCCCGGGACGTGGCAAGACAGCGAGGTGACCCTGGGGAAGGTGTCCTGTGTGTGCGGCTCCATCAGAGCAGGTGTCACCTAGGAGAGGAGACTTTCGTTTTTATCTACTCAACATCTCTTTCCTCTTCTAGTAAAATAGGGGCTTCTTTCGCTCTTGCAAACTATTGTATCGTGCCCTGGCCCTGGCCTAACAGGATCCCCTTTCCTCTTGGCCAGAGTGACTGACTCATGAGCCCGCACTTGGCCCAAGAAGGTCCAGTTACAGTCGTTCCTGGAATTTGACATATGGACGCTGGGAGGAAGAGACTTTGTTTTCCCATGAAGTCTGGTAAACTGGGGTGATTCAGGCTTCAGGCTGCTGCTAGTCTTCCCCTCCATGTGGAAAATGCTGTCTGCGGCAGAAGCCTGGGAGTATGGCTCTAGGGAAAGACACAGAGAGGAGGCCAGAGAGGGGAAAGGGCTGTCTTCACTCCCACCGTTGGAGTGCTTGTCTGAACTGGATTGCTTTTTGCAATTGTAACAGAGAAACTGTAGTTCATCTGGAGAGGCCAGAGAACTTGCATCTGAGAGGTGAACCTAGAGAGTTCTAGAAAGAGAGAGCTGAGGGCTGGTACTAGAGGAAAATATCAGTTGTCAGATTCAAACACCTCAGATGTTTGAGATGATAGGTCGGAGGAAGGTAAGAATTGGTGGCTGGGAATATGAGGAGCTAGTCAGGAAGGACAAAGCCAGAGATGAAGGAGGTTTTGCATTCATCCGAGCACAGGGTGACCTTGAGCCGTGTTGGCAGTGGGAATGGTAAGAGAGGGGAGGGGCAGTGGTTGTGAGGAGAATTGTGAAGGAAGGATCCACAGGCTTGGCGACTGATTGGCTAACTGTACTAGTTGGGGTGCAAAGAAAATACCACAGACTGGGTGGTTTAGAGACTGATTTTCTCACAGTTCTGGAGGCTGGAAGTCCAAGATCAAGGTCCCAGCAACACTGGTTCCTGGTGAAGCCTTGCTCTTTAGCTTGGAAATGGGCTTCCACACTGCATGCTCACATGGCCTTTTCTTTGTGTGTGTGGACAGCGAGTACTCTCTTCCTCCTCTTACAAGGACGCCAGTCCTATTGGATTAGGGCCTGACCCTTATGACTTAACTTGTAATTATTTTCTTAAAGGTCCTATCTCCAAATACAGTTATATTGAGCGTTAGGGCTTTTCAACATATGAATTTTAGGGGGTGGGGCACAATTCAGTCCATAACACGAACCAACTAGAAATAAGTCTTTCGGGTAGGAAGATTAATTTAATTTGTTTGAGTTTATTTTTTCTTGTGCTTTAAAAAGATATTTGTAGCCGAGCCGATGTGGCTCAGTGGTCGATCATTGACCTATGATCCAGGAGATCATGATTCGATTCCCTGTCAGGGCACATGCCTCGGTTGTGGGTTCCATCCCCAGAGGGGGGCATGCAGGAGGCAGCCGATCAATGACTTATCATTGATGTTTCTATCTCTCTCCCTCTCCCTTCCTCTCTCTGAAATCAATAAATAAAGACATTTTCTTTAAAAAAGAAAAAGATATTTGTAGCCATAGGCACATGTGATTTCAACAGTTCTGTTTTTTTCACTTATCTTTATATCATAAGCATTTCTCGGTATTACTACGTGTCCATAATTATCATTTTTAAAGCCTAATTGCATTCCTGGTTGTAGGTACCTTAGCATTATTCCTAGTCTTTATCTTAATTAGCTTCACTTCGATAGCCAACCAGCTGCACGCCCTATCCACTTAACCTTTGCCATTCCTCATTGCTACCATTCCTTTCTCATCTGACTGCTAACACCCTGCCTGAAGGCCAGATCATCACATGCCAGGGCCCTCTTCACTGTTCAGAGGTCACCCTGCCATTCCATCTACCCAACACCCAACAGGAGGAGACAAACCTATTTTATGGCTATGCTTTTCACCTAACTTCTCTACCTTAACATTAACTGAATGATAAAGTCCAAACTGCTAAGCTAGGCATTAGAAGTCTTTCACAATCCAAGAAGACTTCCAATTAGAAGTCTTCCAATCCTCACCTGGTAACCACTCACCTACTCTGTTTCTGTGTGAACTTTTTCTAGAATCTGATAGGCATCTCACTGTCCTCCAATAACATACCCATCATTCCCAGCCCATTAACTTTGCTTTATCTAGATGTCCTCCTTGATAAGGACACCTACGTGCATATTTGACTTTCCCGCTGGACCATGATATCCTTGCAGGTAAGGACTATGACTCACTTCTGTTACTTAGACACTGGCACACAGTCCAATGTGTAGACACAGATAAACACAAGTTTATCCCGACTCAAACCCTGGCTCTGTCATGTGCAAACTACTTGACCCTGGACAAGTTGCCTAATATCGAGCCTCAGTTTCCTTATCTGTACAGTTGGGAGAATAGTAGTACCTAGTTCACACGGTGTTTGTATATAACGTGTATTGTGTGTGGTTCTATGTAGAAGACACCTCACCAGGACCTGGGATGCTGGTGCTTACTGGTTTTGATGACGATGATGATGATGATGATTAGCACTCTGGAAAGGTTTGTTGAATGAATCTCAGACTTTGCACATACAGACAGCAATGAGCAATGGCTTTTCTTTCTCCTCTGTGATCCCCAGCCTCCTCTTTAGAACCTCCTGTCACATACACCCATCGTCCAGTCCTCACTCAACATAGCCTCAAGTGAGAGGCCTCCGATGCTTAATCTTCCCTCTTGGAAGCTCGAGTAGGTTTGCCCTTAAGGCCCAGCACCTCCTTCGCAGGAACCGGTTTTATGGGGTTGGATTGACGTTTCCAAATAGGACATCCTGATGCATGTGGCTGGTGCCCTTTGCCTGCAGGAGTCTCCTGGAGTCAGGAACGGGTTCCCTGCCCACAGCCAGGCCCACCACAGTGCCTTCATCAGTCCTGCCCCTACGCCTGAAGGACCCATGACAAAAACACAAAACCCATATACCATGCGTCCAAATATTTAAAAGTTATGAATCAAGCTATCGAAGTGTTAAATGTGTTCCATCCTTCTACCTTGACAAACATACCATTGTAATGACAAGATTTAAACATATGTGTAAAGATATGTGTACAGTCATGGAATTCCTGTTGCTGAAATAGACACAGTAGTAAATATGACTGAATGTAATCATAATTGTTTCTGTCTGGATGCTGTGTACATGGACCAGCCATGTTTAAATGAAAATAATAAAAACAAGAAAAATTAAAATAGTTTTATATATGTTTTCAAAGAGTTAATAGTGAATATTTTAGAAGAAAAGCATGTTAAAATTAAAAGGTATCCAGGAATCTCCCCATTTATTTAGATCTTCTTTAACGCTTTTCAAAAGAGTTTTACTTACAGTTTTCTCCATAAAGCACTTACCTAGCTTTTGTTCGATTTATTCATTTCTGTTTATATTTTGGGTATGATTATCTCTTTTTTTTTCAATCTTCACCGAAGGATGTATTCTTATTGATTTTTAGAGAGAGAGGAACACTGATATGAGAGAAACATCCATTGGTTGCCTTCCGTATGTGCCTGACCGGCAACCTAGGTACATGTCCTGACCAGGAATCGAACCCGCCACCTTTTGGTGTGTGCGACGATGGTCCCACCAACTGAGCCTCCCGGCCAGGGCAGCATGATTATCTTTTTAAAAATTACTTTTTAATTTGTTGCTGATTGTAGAAATTCATTGACTTTTGTATATTGATTTTTTTTTATTGAACAACCTTGCTAAAATCTCTTAATAAAACTAATAATTTCTCTATAGATTCTTGTGTTTCCCATGTAGCTGATAACATATGTGAGTAGTGAATGTTTTATTTCTTCTTTCCAATCCCTATACTTTTATTTCTCTTCAATACAATATTGAATGAGAATGTCATAAGCAGGCACTCTTTTTTTTTTTTTTTTCCTTCTTCTTTTGGTTTCAAAGGAAAAACATTCAGTGTTTCCCCATTAAATTTCTGCTGTCAGTTTTCTAGAGATATACTTTAGGAGGTTAAAGAGATTCTACTTGGAGCTTTCATAGGATTTACTTTTATATTTACTTTTATCATGAGTGGTATTTAACTTTATAAAATGTTTTTCATTGACTGAGGTGAACATGTGACTTCCCTCCTTCAATCTGTGTGAGTTACGTGAATTGCTTTTTCTAACATTAAAACAAATGAACCCAACTTGGTTATGATTCTTTTATACATTGTTGGAATTAGTTTGCTAATTTTTTTTTTAAATTCTCACCCGAAGATATGTTTTTATTGATTTTTAGAGAGAGGAAGGGGGTTTGAGAGAGACACAGATCCATGTTCAACCACTGAGCCACGCCGGCCTGGCTCCTGGGTCAACTTTTAAGAAGCAACGAAGCTTCTCTGCTTGGCATCTTTCCACTGGCTGCAAAGAGGCCGCAGGGGATGGGAGGGGAGGGAAAGGGAGGGGAGAGGATAGGATGGGAGACCAGCAAGACGGAAGGAGCTTCAGTTCCTGAGTCACCACATGGAGAAAAGCCTCCTGTCCACCAGGAACCCTGAAATGAACTAGTGAGAAATGAATTTCTATCCTGTTAAGCCACTGACATTCTGGGGCTTATATGTTACAGCAAGTACTGTTCCCCTAACTAATATACCTCTTTTCTTTCATAGGATTGGAGGCTAAAAATAAATTTCTAATCAGGATGATATATGTGACTTCTGTTCAACAAATTGTTGTGCCAAGAGGCCGCCTGAAGCTATTTTCAGAATCTGTTCTTCTAACCAGGTCAATTTATTTGTTAAGGATTGACTAATAATCTGGTTTGGGAAAATACTTAAGTAAACCTTTTATTAAGCCTTGCAAGTATTTCTTCACAATGTTAAAGTCATTTCAGTGGGCTCCTCACAACCAAGTCCGTAGTGGAGGGTATTCAGCATGTGCTCGTTGGCTGGATCAGTGCAGTTGCTGCAGGGCCTTAGGAGGGTTGTGTCTGACAGGCATCCATTTAGTGAATACTTACTCTGTGCCAAGCACTTTACATGGGTGCTCCCTCAGGCCTCATGACACTATTAAGCGGTAGGAAATGCTAGACACATTTTAAAGCCAAGGAAATTGAGGCTCAGAGAAGGGAAGGCATTTGCTTAAGGTCGCACTGAGCCTCAGCGCTGGGTGCGTCCAGCCCCAGGCTTGCCCTCGGCTGTCCTGGCGGGAGTGAAACTGAACAGGGCGCCGTAGTTCCACCCATTTCCCCAGGACACTTGTCCTGGGCTCCCTGCAGAGGATCTCAGTCATCAGCCAGATTGTTCTCATGCCCAGGGCCTGGGCCTGCCTCAATAACCAGTTCCTTTTTCCTTTTGATTTCAACCCAAAACAGAGCCATGGGTGCAGTAATAGAACCTCAGCATGGGGAGGTGGGGGTGTGGGGGTGCCTATGGCCTGGAGCCACTATGGGGGAAACTTAGCCATTAGCCTCCATTCTCCCTACCTTTGCCCCCCCCCCCCCCCAGCCCACAGCTCCACCTTTACATGTACGAGAGGTATGGATGCTTCCCACCCTGGGGGAAGCACAGCCCCGTGCCCAAGAGAAGTCATAGTGTCCATCTTGCTCTGTGAATTGCCAGTGGGGTTTCTGGAATCCATTTTTGGAATTTGTTTTCAGAGCCCATAGTATCCAAACACTATGCTTGCAACTAGGTTTTAAAAAAATCATGTAAACAGAAAATGGGTTATGAGTTTTTCTTTACTTTTAAAATTTTCTTTAATGATTATTTTTATAATGAAAAGTTATGAAAAATGCAATGAATTGCACAGGCTCTATGTTGCTTTGCTCTGGGTAAAACACCTGCCAGTTGCTCAGCTTTGCTTTCTACGAAGTGGTAACTGCCAAGGAGGTTTTTAAAAATTGTTTTTTAAAAATTTATTTTATTTATTATTTTTTAAATCCTTACCGGAGGATATTTTTTCCATTGCTTTTCAGAGAGAGAGTGGAAGGGGGAGAGAGAGAGAGAGAGAAACATCGATGTGAGAGAGACATCAATTGGTTGCCTCCCACATACACCCCAACTGGGGCTGGGGATTGAACCTGCAACCGAGGTATGTACCCTTGGCCAGAATCAAACCCAGGACGCTTCAGTTCGTGGGCCAACCCTCTAACCACTGAGCAAAACTGGCTAGGGCTGTTTTTATTATACATAACATCACATTTACCATTTTAACATTTTTAAGTGTGCAGCTCAGTGGCATTAAGTACATTTGCACTGTTGTGCACCCATCACCACCATCCATCTCCAGAACTTCTTCATTTCCCAAACTGAAACTCTGTCCCCATTAAATAATAGCTCCCCATTCTCCCTCCCCTCAGCCCCTGGCAACCTCTTTTCCACTTTCTGTCTCTGAATTTGACTATTCTAGGTGCCTTGTACAGTGGAATCACACAATGTTTGTCCTTCTGTGTCTGCCTTAGTCACTTAGCATAATGTCTTCAAGATTCTTCCATGTTGTAGCATATGTCAGAATTTCTTTCCTTTTTAAGACTGAATAATATTCCACAGTATGTATGCACCACATTTTGTTTATCCATTCATCCACAGATGGACATTTGGGTTGTTTCTACCTCTGGCTCTTGTGACAATGCTGCTATGAACACGGGTGTACAAATGTCTCTTCAAGACCCTGCTTCCTGTGTTTTTGGGTATATACCTAGAAGTGGAATTGCAGCCAAGGAGATCTTTAGAATTTGTTTTTGGGACTTTCCTAGGACCATATTTTGAAATTCCCCAGCTAAGGCTGCTCTTTGTCCTTTGAATGTGGATTTGATTTTTAGAAACTTCCAGCAGTTTTGGAGGGGCATCGAAATGGATTGGTTTCTTACTATGTGTTGGTCTGGTGCTAGAAGGCTTAGATACACATCTTCTAATAAAGCAATGCTGAGAAGTAAGCACAGGTGTCTTCCTTTCCAGATGAGGGAACTGAGCCTGAGAGGGAAAGAGCCTGCCCGCGTACAGACTGGCAGTCCCAGGGCCAGGGTTCAAGCTCAGGTCGGTGTGAGCTCAAAGCCTATGCCTGGCCTATTACCTGTTCTCTTACTTTGAAGCAATTGTTGAGCTTCCAAGTTGGGGAATACCATTTTGGATCAAAAAGGTATGATTGTGGTCCAGCTGGGCGTGGCTCAGCGGTTGAGTGTCGGCCTAGGATGTGGGAGATCACGGTTCGATTCCCGGGCAGGGCACATGCCCAGGTTGCAGGCTTGATCTCAAGTTGGGGGTGTGCAGGAGGCAGCCGATCAATGACTCTCTCATCATTGATGTTTCTCTCTCTCTCTCCCTCTTCCTTCCTCTCTCTGAAATCAATAAAGATATATTTTAAAAAAAAAAAAAAGGTATGATTGTGGAGACAAATTTTAAAATATTCATTACAAATTTTTCCAATTAAAAGGAAAATCAATGATCATTTGTCTATAATTTGGAATATAGAGAAAAGCAGAAAAAGTTACCCATGGCCCCACCCGACTGTCAATCAATTGTTCCCTTGTGTAAGATGGTTAATTGCATTTCCTTCACAGTTCAGCTGGGCAGGGCGTTCATTTGATCACTCCAGGCCAAGACGAGAAGCACTTAGTCGCCTTAATGAAGCTGCGCCTTTTCATTTATGAAGGTTCACTTTGTCAGGAGATGCCAGGGGTGTGGCGGCTGCAGAGAGCAAGAAAGAACTTGCGAAGTGCTCTCAGCTGAGAGGGTGCTTTTAGCTGCCAGCCGCCAGCTGCCCCATTGAGCCAGCTCCACGCTTTTCCCAGGCAGCTCCCAAGCCAGTGACTGAACGTGGCGGAGGCACCAGCGCCCATCGTTTCTGCCCACGGGGGGCTAATTCAACAGCCCACTTTGCTCCACTCCGCGCTGGGTTGCCCAAGGCCTCGCATAGTTTGCACTGTGGTCTGAGATGTTCGTTCCCTGCCCCGTGTTCCTTCCTCCTCTCTCTCGTTTCACAGGATTGGATCTACCCCACACTCTGAGGGCTTTCCCTGCCCAGTCCTGCCTCCTCCCCCTTTATCTTTCGTAGTTATTGTCCCCCAATAAACCTCTCACTCCTAACTCCAACTCTGCATCTCCCAACTCCCAACTCCACCGCCTGCTCCCTGGAGCACCCAGATCGACACAGGTGGTGACTGTTCATGAGAAGATCTGGGCATGTTGCTCAGTTTTTGTTTAGTCTTTGAAAAGCTAAGCTTAGAATTTTCACATCAAGTAATGTTCAACGTCCTTGAACGATTTTGGACTTGATTCAGAGCATAACAGTATGCATTTATAAAAATTGTGTTTTCTATTTTCCTGGCTCAAATAATCTTATGTTTTAATATTTTAAGAAGTCTAACATGGCAGTGTAACAGTGAAATGCTGGCTCTCCTCTGTCTCTATCTTAATTCTAGCCTGTATTCCTCTTGGGGCCTTGAGGGGAATAGCTCCTGCTGTAGATATGTTAAGCTTTTGGTAAAAACTAGCAGGATGACCAAGACCAGACTCAAATCATCAAGGGTCAGCCAACTGGGGAACAAAGAGATTTAGAGATTTCCCGCTCATCCTTGCACCCCTCTTGCGCCCGGCTGTCACGTACCCCTTGGACTGCCTCCCCCCTTCCCTCCTGAATTCTAGGCTCTCTTAAGATGGATTTGCCGAAACTTTATGCACCTCACCCCCCATTTTCTCAAGCTGGCGCCTTCTTGATCAATAAACCTTTCCTTACTCCAAACTCTGCCATTTTGACTATTGGCCTTTCTTTTGAAGCATCAGGCACATGAACCTTGACTTGGTAACAGTAGAATAACATGTAAGAACCCTGAGAAACCATAGAAGGAACACTAATGAAAGACCGGAAATGAAATTGAATGTAACATGGAAGCCAAACCCCGCAAGAACAAAAGTGGACAGATAACTCTGAAAAATGAGGGGAATTGTGGGAAACAAGACAACTGCTTTCTAGAAGCCCCGGTTGTGACTGATCAATAGAGTCTGATTAATGTGAAAGAACACAGCATAGTAAAAATGTGTTACAGCTGAGTGTCTTGTAATGCAAGCTAGTGGAATTAAGTGCTAAACACATAAAATGAATATATAAAGCTAGGCGTATCTGCTATAACTCACCACTGCAAGAGCTATTAAGAGTCCCTAATAAAATAGTTATGCATTTTATTTATCTGACTTTGTGTTTGGAGATGCAACAGACCGTTGCCAGGTGGCCATGCTTCTCGTCTCCCACGGGGAGGAAGGCCAGTCTTTACCTGTAGTCACACCTTTCCTTTCCATGTGGCCTGGAGAGCAGCGCCTGCAATGAAGGCGGAGTCTCGGGCTGATGGTGGCATTCTCATCCTGGCTGCAGGATGAAATCACAGGGTCTTGCCTGTGATTTCCACAGCTGCCCACTGGGAGGCTGTGGCTCCATCCCGCTCCTGTCTTGAGTGCTTGGGTCTTGTGTCTGGGGCCATAGAGATCACAGCCCTGGGCATTTTCCTTGTTGCTCCATTTACATCCCTGACACAGAACCCATCCCCTCATGCTCCCTCCTCTCCCATGTCCCAGTTGGTCCTAGGACGTCATCTTTGCCTAGCTTGGGGGGTTCTCAACCTGGCTGCCCATTCACTGATGCCCAGGCCGCACTCCTGACCACTTTCACTCGGACCTCTGGGACCAGGCAGCAGTGTTTTTTAAAGCTTCCCCGGTGGTAACAATGTGTAGCCAAGGCTAAGAATCACTGGCCTAGCTGAACCCATCTCCCCCGTGCAAGGAGAAAGGAAAGGCACTCTTACGACCTTTGCACCAGGCCCATCTCACTGGCCATACCACTGCCCTTGAGGACAGAGCTGGGTCACCCTCACCTTGTCCCATTCTGCAGTGCCCGCCGTAGCCCTTGACACGGAGTAGATGCACACGGTCTTGTCTTCGGTGAAAGACTGGATTTCTTATGGAGGGCCCTTAGGGCTATTCCTCCCCACACCCCCACCCAAACCCGCAAGTGAGCCAGGTGAGTGTGCGGTTTGGGCTAAAAACCCAGGATCAAGATCTCCCTTTGACAGCAAGTGGACATGTAGCCCTGGTCACGTTCTTTGACCCCTCCGAGGCTGAGACTTTTACATCTGAAAATGAGAAGGGTACTTTTGCTCATGAATTCTTCTTTATCGGGAGCCTGGCAAAGAGCTAAGGCTTGACATGCATTGTTTCCAACCCTCTCAGCACCCTGTTAGGCAAACCTTTTTACTGACGGGAAAATAGACTCAGCTGAACAGACTTGTTAGGGTTCACGCAGCTAGTTACCGTTTGAACAGGGATCTGCCACCGCTCCTGGTGATTAAGGGGGGTGGGCTTTGGAATTAGACAGACTGGGTTCAAATCCCCACCTCACCTCTAGCTGGGGAATCTCGGGTGTGGTAATGAACCAATCCAATCTTCCATCCCAATGGGATCGAGCCTGCAACCCGGGCATGTGCCCTGACCGGGAATCGAACCGTGATCTCCCGGATCCTAGGTCCATGCTCAACCGCTGAGCCACGCCCGGCCGGCCGCCCTACCCATTTTTAGGCGTACTGGTCAGTGGCGGTTAGTGCAGCCATCACCACCATCCATCCACAGGACCTTTCTCATCTGGCGGCGTTGATATCCTCTGAATTGTCTTTCTGTTTCTGGGGAAACTCCTCTTCTGTTTTCCCAGCAAGGAAGTCGAAACTCATTCCTACCTGCCCTGGGCCTGGGACACAGGCCTGTGACCAAGCTCCACCATCCAGCAATCGGATGCGACCAGGCAGACCGTGGCTCAGACGGGAGCCACAGGAAGAAGGCTGCGGGGGGAGCCGCCGTATTTGCCGGGGTGGATGGCAGCAGAGGTGCCCAGCTTTTGGTGGTGGCGGCTGCCAGTGGTGGTGGCTCCCAGAGGTAGCAAGTTCAAGTTTCTGATGCAGATGTGGAACAGCGCTGGCTGCTGCAGTGGTTGCACATGGACGGGTTCTTGGCACTTAGAACTTGGCATTGGCGATAGTTTCTGTGTCAGGCCACGTTTTGGGTGTTACTTCTGGATTCTTTTGTCTCAAGTCTACTCTTGAATAAATTCATTCCTCCCTCCCTCTCTCCCTCCCTCCCTCCCTCCCTCCCTCCCTCCCTCCCTTCCTTCCTTCCTTCCTTCCTTCCTTCCTTCCTTCCTTCCTTCCTCTTCCTTCCTTCTTTTCTTCCTGCCTGCCTGCCTGCCTGCCCTGGGTGCTAGAACCATGCCAGTCATTTTCATCAGAAGGGCCGCAGAGCATGGTAAGACCAAGGTTGCCTACCCATCTTTTTTTTGGATGCTGTTGGCAAAGCTGCTCACTCTTGAGCTCCTTTCTAATGAACTGGTCCAGCCCCAGCTCTTTCCTCGCCTCTCCTTGACTTTAGTCCAGGCAGGGGGAGCTCTGGGATGCAATACCTCCTCCTTATTGTTGGGGTCCCTGGGAGAGAAATTATTTTCAGAAACTGGTCACTGCCAGGAAAGGAAGGCCCTGGTGGTCTGGCCCTGTCCAGGGGTTTGCTCCCGATTATTTTTCTTCTTCATCCAAAGAATGTGGACACAGGCTTACTGTTAACCATTCCCCTTTCTTCTCTGTTAAAATTTTCGGCTCGCTTTTCAACATTGTTTTTCTGGGAGGCGACTTCTGTCAAAAGGCATATTCGAGGATGGGAGGCAGGCTGCCTGTTTCTGTCGGGAAGTACAGAGAAACACCATCATCTGAGATTCCTTGGGGTTCCTCTCGCACCCATGAAGGCCTGGTACCCCCGTGCCTCAGCTTTCCTCTCTGCAGGATGGGGCTTAGCTTCCAATGTCCTGCATTATGTTTTATTGAGGCGCTTCTCTGTGCCAGGATCATTCTGGAGATACAGAGATGAGCAAGAGGCGTGGCCTTCAGGAACTTGCAGCCCAGTGGAAGTGAGCAAACAGGGTTAAGCCTCAGATTGTAGCTATAGAAAGAGATCACTTTATCAGTTAATATATAGTCACCCCGGCCTGGTCTTAGTTATCTTCTCTTTGAGTATTTGTGTGTGTGTGTGTGTGTGTGTGTGTGTGAGAGAGAGAGAGAGAGAGAGAGAGAGAGAGAGAGAGAGAGAAACCCTCCAGGGAATGCTTTTGTGTTCAGCTGTCCTGTCCTGGACAGGACATGGGTCAGTGGTCGTGTCACTGAGCCTGGTGATCTCCTGCCCAGCTTTCACCCTATACTCGTGCAGATTCACAGAGGATATTCTCTTTCCCTTGCAGCCCGGGCCTTTATTTTATATTGCAGGATGACCTTTTCCCAGGATGACTGAGAGTGGGGATGTCTACTCCTGGTAGGAGAATGGCTCTATCCCTCTGGGTGTGTTTCTGCATTGAGAGCACAGCATGCCTTATACCTGAAAACTCAATGACCCAGCCCCAGCCTCAGCCATCTCAATCTTGAATAGCACTAGGAGGGCAATAGTAACAATCCAGGCCAGGTTATTTTTTTAAAAATAAGTTTATTTATTTTTAAAATATATCTTTATTGATTTCAGAGAGAAGGGAGAGGGAGAGAGAGAGATAGAAACATCTATGACGAAACAGTCGTCATTGATCGGCTGCCTCCTGCACTCCCCCGACTGGGGATTGAACCTGCAACCCAGGCATGTGCCCTGACCGGGAATCAAACCCCGATCTCCTGGATCCTAGGTTGATGCTCGACCGCTGAGCCAGGCCCAGCCGGGCCAGGCCGGGTTGTTTTACAGTCTCTTCTCCAGTCTAGGCGAAGACCAGGCCTGTCCCAGTGTCTCATCCCCTCTGAGCGTTGCCTGCATACCACTACACAAGTGTAAGGAATGGTTTTATGGGACAGGGCAGTCCAAACCCATGCCCAGTGCAAGAAGCAGGCCTCTAAAGGACACGCAGTCTGCAGGGCACTGCTCTGCTCCACGGATAGCCTTTCCCAGCATCTCAGGGACTCGCCTGGTTCCCAGGAGCCGCAGCTGTCTCCACTATTGCCATAGCTACAGGAGCATTTGCTTTACATCTTAACAACTATGAGACACACGGAGTGGATTTGTCCTCAGATAAAAGGCTATCTCCACCAGAGATGAATTCGACCCTGGTGAAACAGAGACCTGCCTGACTCTAAAATATAGATTCTTTTTCACCCCTTCAGCTTCTGCCTTTCCCTTAGAGGTCTCAGGATCTTGGGAACTTTTAGTAGCACTGAATCTCAGAGTGTCCTGTGTTATGGGTTGAATCGTGTCCCCCCAAATTTATATGTTGAAGTCCCAGCTCCTAATACCTTAGAATATGACAGTAGTATTTGAAGACAGGGCCTTTACAGAGGGGATTAAGTCAGGATGAGGTCCTTAGGGTGGCTCCTAACCCAATATGATTGTTGTCTTTATAAGAATAGAAGATCCGCACACAGACACACACAGGGAAGACCACGTGAAGACACAGGAAGAAGACAGCCATCTACAAGTCAAAGCGAGAGGCCTCAGAAGGAACCAACCCTGCCAACACCTTGATCTTGGACTTCCAGCCTCCAGAACTGTGAGCAAACACATTCCTGTTGTTTAAGCCACACAGTTTGTGGCTTTTTGTCATGGCAGCCTGAGTAGACAAGTATACCCCCCCCTTAGCTGTCTTTGCAAGAAGCCTTCCCTCTTTTAATGCCAAGCAAGTCGTGGGACCTGCTCCATACTGCCCTGTGCACAGGCCTTGAGGACCAGTTTGGAGCGTCCAGAAGGGAGCACGCCACGTCTGTATCCCCCCTCTGTCTGCAAGGGCATCTTCGTCCAGTGTGCTCAGGAGGGACGTGAAGGATCGGTGAGGACAGAAGGGGACACCACTCTAGCCAGCCATCAACACTGCTTCCACTCTGGTCCTGGATGAGGCAAGGACATTCACCTCTTTCACATCTGCAAGACAGGCTGCCACGTCAGACACTCCAAAGCTGCCCTGTCCAACATGGGAACCACCAGCCACGTGGGGCCATCGAGCACTTGAAATGCGGCTTGTCTGAACCGAGATGTGCTGGAAGTATAAAATACATAAAGACTTAGTTGGAAAAAAGCAAAAATCTTATTTAGAATTTTTAATATAGATTACATATTAAAATTTTTTGGATAGATTGGGTTAAATAAAATATATCTATAAAATTAATTCCACCTGCTTTTTTTTTAACTTTTAAAAAAAAATAGCTAGTTTTTCTTTTTTTAAAAATGTTTTTGATTTCAGAGAGAGGAAGGGAGAGGGAGAGATAGAGAGAAACATCAATGATGAGAGAGGATCATTGATTAGCTGCCTCCTGCAGGTCCCCTACTGGGGATCAAGCCCGCAACCCGGGCATGTGCCCCGACCGGGAATTGAACCGTGACTTCCAGGTTCATGGGTTGACGCTCAACCACTGAATCACACCGGCCAGGCATGCTTTTTTATTTAAACTTTTTAATGTGGCTACTAGACAATTGAAAATTGCACAGGTAGCTTGCGTTGTATGGCTAGTGGACGCTGCTGCTATAAAGAGGGCATGGGCCCAGCCACCCAGCCACTAGCCAGCTCTCCCACGTGTCGCAAGCAGTCACAGTGTATTTAAGGCACAGACTAAAGATGAGGGGAATCGAGTCTCTAGCCCCTGTTGCAGGAATAGGCTGGTGAGTGCATAGCTCGTGTCTAATTTTCACTTAATGATGACCTCTAACCTTTGCCCTTTATACTTTTGTGCTCTTGTGTTGCTGTGATCATTAGCTACTCAGACCTCTGACCCCTGCTCCACCCTGGTTAGTGCTCTTGCCTCTTTCTCTCTCAGCTCAGGGATTTCAAGAACAGACTTCTTGTCCCTTCTTTCCAACCTCTCCTGGGCCCAGGGCTGCCCAACACACTCCTGGCTCTCCAAGCAAGTCACTCGGTACCCTGGGGTCTGGGCCCAGGTCACCTGGTGCTCACTGGGCTCTGATCCCAGGTACATGCCGTTGGCCTCAGCCCTTGGGATCAGGAGAGAAGGCCAGGAAAAGCAGCAGCTCCCTTCCTTCAAGGATCCTGTGATCTATTTCGAACTCATCCTATAAACAAAACCAATATAGGGTCCAGCCTCCCCGATGAGACTCTATTTGGCCACCTCCTGACCTTGCTGAGGCAGCTCTGCCACACTGCTGTTCCACTCAGATAAATCAGTGTTCATGGGATACACATCTGAGGCCCAGGGGAAACGTTGCAGATACTGAGAATGTGGGAACTGAGGAAATGGAATTAATTAAGAAGTATAAATCTAGCAAATGTGGAAATAACGAAGGGAGACCAGGCTCTTCTGGGGGCTACTATGGGGAGCCATGAAGATGAGAGAGGTGTAGGGTCCCTTCAGACTCCTGCCTATGACTTTCCAATCCTCAGACACCCTGCTCTTGAGCTCTGGGTCATATCTCTCCAGAGACCCTCCTAGACGTGCCTCATGGGTCCTGCCACTATGCCTTTGCTCTTGCTGTTCCTTCCTCCTGGGGTGCCTTGCCCTCTCATGTCTGCTCTTTCACATTTACAACCCTCCCTTTCAGTCCAAGTTCAAATACTACTTCTCGTGTACGGTACCAGGTTGGTACTGGAAATTCTGGGGTGAACACTTTGTAAAGTACATGATTGTCTAACTCCTATGCTGTACACTTGAAACTAATACAAAATAATATTGAATGTCAACTGTAATTTAAAAAGTTTAAATATGTTTTTTTTTATTTCAGAGAGAGGAAAGGAGAGATAGAAACATCAATGGTGAGAGAGTCATTGCTCGGCTGCCTCCTGCACGCCTCTGACTGGGGATCGAGTCCACAACCCGAGCATGTGCGCTGACCATGGAATCAAACTGTGACCTCCTGGTTCATAGGTCATGTCTTCTGGGTTGTATTAAAAAATTTTAAAAAATACTTCTCCTTGAAGCATCCCCTGATTAATAACCAGAAATGATGTGTCCCTTTTGGGGACATCTTGTTTCTGCTTACCTAGTGTCCCTTCCCCACCTCTTCTCCTGGCTCGGGGGGCTCCTGGGGACAGGATTGTGCTTTGTTCCTCTCTCTGTCACCCATAGGAGACAAGCACTGTGTCTGTGCCGAGCCACTGAGATTTCGAGATGTATCTGCTGTGGCAGCTACCATTAATAGCTAATACTTTCAGCATTGTTTTATTGTTTTCCAGTTTGCTTAAAATTCTTTTAATCATCCTAATTCATCCCCACACTTCCCCACGGAAAGACAAACCTCCTCGGTGAGGTCAAACACCCAGACTTTTCAACTGTGCTCCACACCCTTCACCCCTGACTCGTCCTGGTGCCTAGCAATGGGACGTCTGCCTGACGGGGAGGCAGGAGGCTGGTCGGAAGGGGAAATAGGTTACATTGAAGGAGAGACAGTTTAACTGAATGGTTTAAGAACACAGGCTCTTCAAATTCAGTAGCTGGGTGACTTGGGGCAATTTTCCTAACCCTTCTGAGGCTTCTTTTTCCCGGAAAATGGGGGTAATAACTCCAACTTCATAGGACTGTTGTGAGGATTAGGTGAGGTGATGCTGGTAGAGTGCTCTCCGCACGATTTCTGGCGTAGAGGATGTGCCGATAAATCCTAGTTATTATTATTAAGATGAAAAGGCTCTGGGGAATGACTATGCTTTCCAAGCACCAGGGAATTTAACTGGGAAACGAGTTCTGCTTTGCTTCCGACCATAGGCAGCTGCTCCCCCACTTTAGAGACGGCTGAGGAGGGGCCAACATGGAGCAGTCCGTTCAGGGTCCTCAATCTGGCTGCGCCTTAGAATCGCCTGGGATGCTTTTAAAACCACAGATGCCTGGGCCAGGCCAGACCAGTTAAATTAGCATTTTGGGCCCTGACACTGGTATGTTTTAAGCCTCTTCAGGTGATTTTAATGGACATCAGGGTTAAGAGCCATTGGCCTAGGGCAGTGGGCCTCCATCACCTTGTGGGCTTGATAAACTACCCTTTGATAGACGCACACGTCGATCCTATGGGCCTGGGGTGCAGTCTGAGAATTTGCATTTCTAACAAGCACCCAGGTGATGCTGCTGCTCTGGGTCCTGAGCAGGCACAAATTCACTGGCTTAGCCCAAGTCTCCTTAGAAGCTAGTTCAAGAGAGTCCTGGTTTTGAGTACCCCCCCTAACTTCGGATCTTGGACTTGTGGAGCCAGAATCTGGTTCCAGCTCAGCTACCATCTGATCCTGGACGGGTCATGTCCTTCTCTGAGCCTCGGACAACGTTTTCTCTGAAGTGCTCTGAATCTTGGTGAGTCTGTGGCCCATAAACATTTTAATTTTGGTAAAATTCGAGGAGCTGGAGTGGTCTGAGGATAGGGAACCGGGTGCCGGCCTGCATCCCTTCTGAGGTGGGCCAGGTTGGGCCCCAGGCCGGTGGGCACTGAGGGGTGAACAAGACAAGCTCTGCTAGTTCTTTGAGTGCTTTGGAGGGGTAGGAAGGAGAGGGTGGGACGGATGTTCCCAGGGACTCGTGGCTGGCCCTGTATGGCTGAGTGGGGCCCACCTCCCCCGGCACCCGTTTTCCACCGGAGGTAGAGAGTTTAAAAGAGGAGGGGAGAGAACTCATACCCTGCGCTTCATTTGTGGACTAGACCCAGTGCTGGGGGACCTCTGCCCTCTGGGGTAGTTTGCAGGGTGGGGGTGGGGATTAAGGGCAACTCTGGTTCCTTCTGTGCAGGGCCCCCCACCCATAGGTCCTGACTCTAGAACCTGCCATTTCTTGCTGCGACCATCTCTCGGTGGCTTTTCTGCTCATGTGTAGGCGACACTTGGACACTCAAGCTTTCCAAGAGAGAAGCCCCTTTTGCCCAAGCAGACCTGTGTGCCTCTCACGCTTGCTCCCATGTCGTCTCTCACTGGGTTTCACGAAGTTCACTGCTGGGTCTGAGGATGAGAAAGGGCTGGGTTGTGGGGCTCCCCCTTCAGTTAGGAGGTGCTCCTGGGCGTGAGCTGTGAAAGGCCTCGGGGTCCCTGGGAGGGGACTGGCTGACCTCTAGAGAGACCCTCTCGAGAGGCAGAGGGGCCCCTGCAAAGGCCACATTCCTGAAGCTGCAGCCTGGGTGGGGGCAAGTGCAGAGGGAGGGGGGTTAGGGAGGCCCTCAGGGAGGGGGTGCCCCAGCCCCGTGCGCGTGGTAGCATTCCTGCGTCTGTTGGGGATTCATGCGACAGCCACGTGAGACATTGATTGAGACGCGGCCTCCCCAGGAGAACAGGTGTTATGCCTTAAATGGCTTTTACGTTAAACTATTAAAACCAAGGGGCGGAAAGATGTGGGGAGTAACAATACAGAAAGACAGCATTTTGCAGAGGTATCGGCGTGCCTGGCACTTGAAGAAGTGGGGTGCTGGGGGCTGTTTCAGAGGCTCTGGTGAGCCGGGGGGCAGGGAGGCAGGCCCTGTCCGGGGGTGGTGGGGAGGCCGCCCTGTGGCTGGGAGGCTGCTCCAGTGAGCCGGTAAGTTAACAAACTGAGGCTACTGGGAAGCACGTTCCCTACTGTTAGGGAAGCGATTTGCAGACAGGGGGGCAAAGCTAGTAGAAGCCTGAGGTGCTCGATAGTATGACCTCAATGATATATGTATACTTACACACACATCGAAACCATGAATTTAAGTACATATATGCAGACATATGTACATATGTATAGCTGCGGGCGTGTGTACAGATACTTATATATGTACATGCATTTTTTAGTTTCTAGAGGGCCAAGAAGCAATAAAATTCTAGTAGTGATGAACACACCAAGCTCCCAGATTTTGGTTTCTAAACACCCTTTTCCACTAAAATAAACCAGGGCTTCTAGGAGAAGTGGCTGCTTCTAGAGATGGAGCAGGGAAAGGACAAGATGAGTCTGGAACATTTCGCGCCAGAAAGGAAGTGCTCAAAGGCTGCGGAAGACATATAAGAAGGCTACAGGGATCAGCTAGCAGGGGCTCTCATTGACCAAATCTGGGCAATTTAGCATCAACATAAGTAATGATAGTATTGGATAAAACACATATGGATATAATTAAGTGAATGAATAAATTTAATAGAGATGGGAAAGCTCTTTCTTGCAAGAGGTTGTTAATTAATAAATGTAGAAGGAATGATGGAAATATAAGACAAGTCAACATTAGGCAACCATTCCTGGTAATGGTTGATTCAGGCTGGAGTTGACAATGATGCTAAGACTGGCAGGTGAATGTTTGGAGAGCAGGGTATTGGTAAAATGCTGGAATGTATCTCCAGAGAATATTTTTCAATTACAAATGGAAAAATGGTGACTTTCTGGCAGACACTGACTAAAGCAGGTGATCAAAATTAACCTCACCATGGACTCCTGATGGGAATGAAGCCTAATTTCTGCTGAGAGTGCATGGCCCGAGTCTCCTCATTAGGAAACAGCCTCATGTTGAGGGTTACCCTGAACAATGAAAGGTCTGGACCCTTACATAAAAACATAACTGTTGAGGAAAGAGATGAAAGAGGGGAAGAAGGGGGGGAATGTTGCAGTTTGAAGGAGACTGGAGACACAGGACAGCTAAATGCAAGGTGTATTCCTAGACTGGATCCTGGACCAGAAGGGAAAACTATGTTGTTGGGATAGTTGATGACATCTGAATGGGGTGTGGGTTGGATCGTGATGCTGTGCCAATGTTGGCTTCCTGATCCTGGGAGGCGATGTGGGAGAGTGTCCTTGTGTTTAGGGAATATACTCTGGGGTATTTAGGGGTGAGGGGATATCATATCTGCAGCCTGCTCTCAAGCAGTTCAGGAGAAGGCTAGTTATTATATATACCACGTGTCTGTAAAGAAAGAGCCTGTGCATACATGCGGGCAATGAAGCAAGTACAAAAAAGTGTTAACAGTTGAGAAACCCTGGTAATATTTTTATGACAACTTTTCTGTAAATGAAGTTATTTCAGACTTATTTTTTAAAAGATAAAAAAACCCCTCACTCATAGCCTGACCAATCCACAGAGAACCATATAACATTTTAGAGCATTTCTTCCCAGTTTTTTATGTGAATTTTCATGCAGTTAAAATTGTGTTCTATATACAACTTTATATCCTGCTGTATCATTTAACATGGAAACATAAACATTTCTCCGGGTGTTATTATAAACGCTCCATAAACATTATTTTTAATGGCTACATAATGCCCCACGGAGAGTTTGTATTAAAACTTACCATTCTAACTATTGTTGGACAGCATTCAGGTTTTTGCTTTTTAAAAAAAATTATCACATTGCAATGAATATCTTTAATAATAAAGAATTTTATGTTTATTTGTCTTAGGGTAGATTTCTAGAAATGGAATTATGAAAGGATATGAACATTTTTAAACGATTGGCACATGCTGCCACATTGCCTTTCAAAAGCAGTTTAGTAATAAAAGAAATCCCAGCAGCAATGAGCAAGTGCTAGTCTCGGTGCACCCTCGTCAGCATTTTAAAACTCGACTCTTTTGCTAGGTGAAGAGTGATGACTTACATTGTGTTCTTGTGTATCCCTGTGATTTCTAGAGAGGTCGAAAATGTTACTGGTGGTTTGTTAAACTAGTAGGCCCTTCACTGATGTCTCCATGCTTTTCTCTGGCTCGTCTGGACTGGAGGCTCCTCCAAGGACTGGGGCCAGGTGACCTCTGTGTCTGGTGGAGAGCCCTCCTCCTGGGACTACCAGCCCCTGGTGCCCACGTCTGGCTCTTTCTGGAACCATGTGACTCCAAAGTTGCTCATGTGGCTGGTGGATTTCTTCTCAGGGCCTGTTTGGGGAGCCGTGGCTGCCTCCCTTGGCCTGGACCACTTCCCAATGAGTTCTTCTGGTTCCTCCCAGCCCCCATGACTGTGAACAACTCTCACCCACTTTCATTTTATTAGACTATTTTCCTCCTTTATCATTTAAAAAATAAAAATAGGATTATTAATTCCCAAGCCCCTGATTATAAAAGCAATATATAATCACTATAAAAATTCAGATATAACAGAAAGGTATAAAAAAAGACATAATCCAGAGTCATATAATCCAATTATCTAGTAGTATTTGGAATGTTTTCTTCCAGATTTTTCTATGTAAAAAGTATAAAATTGTATACGAATGGGTTCGCTTTTAAGCATTTGATTAAAAAAACCCACATTTTAAAATGTTCTTTTTTAAAAACTGATTTCAGGGAGAGGGGGAGAGAGAAACATCAGTGATGAGAGTCATTGATCTGCTGCCTCCTGCACGCTTCCTACTGGGGATGGAGCCCACAACCCGGGCATGTGCCCTGACCTGGAATCAAACTGTGACCTCCTGGTTCATGGGCCGATGCTCAACCGCTGAGCCACACTGGCCGGGCTAAATGTTCATTTTTACAAGTTGGCAGTAGATCTCAGATTTACATACACAGTTTGCTTTCAGTACTTTTTGGGTAACAGCATTAACATGGCCAAGCCTCATTTTAGCTCTGTGCTGAAAACAAATTTCTGTTTGTCATGCACAGCAGTCCCGGACCATTGTAGAAACGTGCGTGTGTTTAAGAAAACATTGCTTAACAGATAATAGACACATTCTGAAAAGGTAAGATAGTTGTGGGAAAACTTCACTTCCTATCTATCTAGTCCTTAAAACCTTTGAAGATCCACCTCCAGTCACCGCTAGGCCATATTGATTACCAATCCAGTCACCTAACTAAGCATCTGCACTCAGCTTGAATTGTGCTTTCCATTTGTAAAATTATTGTTTTTACTGTAATTGTAAGTTTTGATTAACTTCAAATGGCATCATGTTAAATCATCACTGACATAGGCTTTTCAGTTTGCTTGAGATTATGAATTAGAAGTGGAAAGAAGCAGCGTCCCCACCTGACAAATGGATCCGCAGGTCACACGATGTCTCTGAAAGTCAGCTTGTGACAGGGAACTGTAGCAATGAGGCAACTGTTGACAAAGGACACCTAGGGACTATCATCTCAGTACAGGCTGAAATCTGTACTTCAGTAAGTGGATGATTATTTGAAGTACTACAAACTGTAACTGGTAAGCGTGTTTTTTCAGCGCTTAAAGTAGAAGGAAGGCCAGTGAGATGACAAAGGAAAGTGGAGCAGACCCTTCACTTAGGAAGTTATCCTGATGCCGGTACCAAGGCCGCAACTTCTGACCAAGACACTGAGTCCTGGCAGTCAGCGGCTTGTAACGCCGACTGGGAAAGACAGTGATGAGTGTAAAAGTTCTGTGTGTTCAGGCTTTGGATAGCTGGATCTTCACAACAGGAGCTGGCCCGGCCGGGCTTGGCTCAGCGGTTGAGAGTCGACCTAGGATCCAGGCGAGTGGGGTTCGATCCCCAGTCGGGACACATGCCCGGGTTGCAGGGTCAATCCCCAGTGGGGGGCACGCAGGAGGCAGACGGTCAGTGACTCTCTCATCATTGATGTTTCTCTCTATCTCCCCCTCTCCTTTCCTCTCTCTGAAATCAATAAAGACATATTAAAAAATAAAAATAAAATAGAAGGGGCAAGAAGAGCAAAATAGATGGCCTCCCATCCCGACCCCATCCGGACCCCATCGGGCAGAGCCTCCCAGGCCTCTTTCCCCCCAGTGGAGCCTGGAGCATGAGTTACAATGGAAAAGTCTACAGAGCAGCTTCCTTGGGATGGGCTTCGTGGTGACTCTGCAGGCCACAGGCTGGCCTTGTGTGTGACCCCAGATTTTGCTACTGGAGCCCCTGGAGTGGCCCTGGGGACCCACATACTGAGCAAGGTTCCAATGGTGGCCCGAGTGACTGGCCCTCCCCGGGGTTTTTAACCAGAGGCTCCTTCTCCTCAGTGTCTTCCTTTCCACAGGAAGGGATTCCAGCCATGGGCTTCAGGGTTTTTTTTGTTTTCCTTTCCATGGAGTTTATTTTCCTCCAATTATCACAGGAATGAAAATCATCACAGAAAATGAGAAAAGCAAAGAAAAAAACCCCCAAAGCGCCCATGCCCACATCAGCTGCCAACATTTCGTTTGATGGCCACTGCCTAGTCCGCAGAGAGGCTGCCCCATGGTTTTCTTAGCCGTTTCCCTATTGTTGCTGCGTGATTGATTAGTTCCCTCATTAGATCTGATGCTTTCCGCGCTCGGGGATTTAACGGCTATTGGAATTGTTTACTGTGATATATTCTTAGAAGTGGAATTCTTAGAAGATCCTTCTTACGAGTGGAATTACTGGGTCAAGGTTTATGAAACCTTGAACCAAATGGAGGCAGAGTCCCTGACGGATGAGTCAGTGGGGTGCTAACCCCAGGCCCTGTGGACGCCTCCTGCGGATGTAGTGAGCTTCCTATCGCTGAAAGTGTTCCAGCTCAGGCTATGAGACTGACGGTTCTCAGTGGGGGCACAAGCGTCCCTTGAGTGGTCATTGGGGAAGTGTTGGGGATTATTTTGGGTTGCCAATAGTGATTTGGGGGTGAACTACTTCCATTTGGAGGGCAAGTCTTACAGTGTGTGGGGCAGTTCCTGCAACAAGAAACTTTCTAGCTTTTCCCAACTTTCCAATGCCCTGAAAGAAATTCATGTACAGAAAAGACACACCCTGCTTTTAATTTTCCGAGCCTAGAACCTAATGCTGTTTTACCTACAAAGCACTGTTTTGTTTTTGCATTTTAATTTTTTTATTGAATTTATTGGTGTGACATTGGTTAATAAAATTATATAGGTTTCAGGTGTATAATTCTACAATACATCATCTGTATATTGTGTGTTCACCACCCAATCAAGTCTCTTTCCATCACCATTTATCCCCCCTATACTGTCTTCTGCCTCCCCCAACCCCTTTTCCCTCTGGTAATACATGAACTTAATTTTATTTTTTAAAAATACTTTTATTGATTTTTAGAGAGAGAGGAAGGGAGAGAGAGAGAAAGGGAAACATAGATGTGAGAGTGCAACATGGATCAGCTGCCTCCTGCACGCCCCCTACCGGGGATCGAGCCTGCAACCCAGGCGTGTGCCCTGACTGGGCATCGAACCAGCAGCCTTTTGGTGCAGGGGAGGATACCCAACCAACTGAGCCGCACCAGCCAGGGCTAATCTTAATTTTTTAGAAGTGCAACAACTGGGCAAAACAAGAAAGATTATACTTGGTTTGCAGATTTAACAGGAGTGGGCCATTATTTTGGAAAATCACAACTTGAGTGGTGGTGATGCTTATGGTTTTTGAGTCACCAGTACACCTGTATGTGCGTGCATTTGCAGCTGTTGAATCACGGTGTCTCTCTGTCACACACACGTGCGCACTAGGGAGATTTAGTCTGCTTGTATTTTGAATGTCAAATATTAAGTTGAATCACGTGAAATGCCTATTTTCATCCATCAAAAACAGTTCCGTATCAGCAGTTTCATTTAATTCCACTTAATGCTGGAAAACGTCTAACTTCCAAACTTATTCCCTCTTAATCTATACAAGCTTCTCATGACCACAGGCCCAAGCACTCACATGGTGAAATATTTTTTATTAGATGCCTTTTATTTTTCATTTAAATTACAGGTAGAACATTATATTCTTTTGAATTTGCATGTAAATGGACCACTTTGGCACCAAGTTTCATTTAAGAAGGGTAAAGGAAGCATTAAAAATGTTTGTGAAAAGGGACTGTTGGATCTGATAGGACCAAGAAATAGCAGGTTCAATGCTCCTCTTCTTAAGGCAGGACCCATATCATCCTACTTGGTATAAGTGCGCCTGTAGTTACCATGTCATCTTACAATTGGCGAGCCTGTGTTCCACTGAGTTTGTAAAAACAGGGGAGGAAAACCAACACTGGGAGCTTCTGCCTGCCATGTACTCAGGTGGAAGAGACAGCATTTTCTCTAACTCTCACAGCAACTCGGTGAGGAAACTGAGGCTGAGTGGTTAGGATACTTGCCCCAGATTACACAGTAAATAGCAGAGAAAGCATCTGAACTAACTCCTATGGAAAAGCAAGGCAGAGTGGCCAGATAAACTACAAGATGCCCAGGTAAGTTCGAATTACAGATAAACAATACATCTTAATGCTGTAGTATAAGTGTGCCCCAGATATTGCATGGGATATACTTATACCAAAATATAGTTTGTTGTTTATCTAAGTTTCAAAATTAACTGGTTGTCTTGTATTATTATAATATTATTATTATTAAATCTGGCAACCTTACCCCAACGTCTAATACTCTTTACTTCCCTCTGCTCTGCCATGTCCCTTACTTTTCTTTACTCAGAACATTGATCCATAGACTTTTACTCTAATAAATGTTTCTTGGGCCCCAGTGTGAGTCACCAGGGGAGGCAGCAAGAAGTAAGAGAGAGCTTATTGGGGGTTGTGAGGCCCTGGGCCTGGGCCTGATTGTGGGCGAGACACAGCCCTCTGGGTCACTTTTGTCATCTGTGAATTTGACAGTTGAACGAAACCATCTCAAAGGTCAGAGAATAGTAACTGGGTTCTGACCATGTGCCAGGCACTGTCCTGGACTCTTGAGCTCCATCAATGGACAAAACTGACAAAGTTGTCCCTCCTCCAAGAGCTGACATTCTAATAGGAGAGAGACAGACAAGTAAGTTGTAATGTGTAGCTACCATTTGCTCAGCACCTCCCGTGGGTAGGCCCTGTGCTGGGGACTTGAGGTTCCTCTAGTGTCCCTTTTGTGTCTGTCCTATCTGACATCTAGGGCTTGGCATAGTTCTGGCACACTGTGGCTAGCAGGGCTGGGCCCAGGTTCTGTGGGGCTGGGGACTCTCTAAGAAAAGTATGTAGCATTACTAGGCCCTTCCCAGGATCTCAGGAGCCTCTGCAGGGCGGGGCAGTGAAACAAGTCTCCACTGTCAATATGGCTCCGGGCTTAGCTTGGTGATTGTTGAATGAACAAACAACCGTGTAAGGTAGTTTCCCCTTTTACAGCTGTGGCTATTGAAGTTCAGAGAGGAGAAGGGACTTACCCAGGTTTATACAACCAGTAAGTAGCAGAGCGATGGTGATGTGGTTCAATAGGGGGAGAATGTGACAGTGGAAAGCCCCTATGCTTTGGATGAAGAAAGGCCTGGGTTTAAATTTCACCATTGTATTTACTTGCTGGGTAACTTAGGTCAAGTGTCTTAACCTCTCTGTGCTTTTGTGTCCTCATCAGTAAAATGGAGAAAGCAAAACCGCTCCTGTTGGGGCGTGGAGCTGATCAGTTAATGCTCATTTGAATAAGGATCTCTCCTTGCAGTCCTCTCAACCCCACCCAAGGGAAGGCCTCTGAGGTTCCCTGAGCACTCAGGGCAGCTTCAGGACCTGGCAACCCACACCAAGGACAGGTGGGGTGGGCTTGGCACAGGCAGCCAAAGAGTGGCATGCTTTTGCAATGACTCTGCTTGTGCCTCCTTTCTGGGGGGTGTGACCTGAGGCCTTCCTCCCTACCACCCCGCAAGTCCCTGATGGTTTGGGGGGCGGGGAGGGAAGCACAGGAAATGCTGGCTATGTCCAACCCAGATATTTAGAGAAAAACCCAGGCCAAATACCATGAACAGCTTCTTTGAATCTCACACAGGAGGAAACTGGAGGGGGAAGGGAGGGAAAACTACCACTTGCGAGGCCCTTATGCGTACATCTCATAAGAATAGTTACCAAAATTATTATACATATAAAAGAGTTGAATGCGTGGGCCAGGCACTGTGCTCAGCATGTTCTCTGTATTCACGCATTATATCCTTACAACTCAATGAGACGGTAACTCTCACCATTTATAGATGAGGGAAACTGGCTAAATAATTCATTCAAGTTCACACACCTAATGAAAAATGGGGAAACGGGATTTATGGTGGACCCTCATAGAGCAGGTACGAGGTTCGGTCAAGGCCAAGTCTAGATCACGCAGGAAGTATCAGCGTCTGAATTCACACCCAGAGCCTCCTGACTCCAAAGCCCGCGCGCTTCCTAGTCCACCAGGCGGCCTCCGGGGGCCGGGTAGGGACCCGTGTCCTGCTCTGGTGGGGAGGCTAGAAGCCATCTCCTGAGATGCTCAGCTTGACCCGGGTCCTTGTTGCAGCTCCCCACTCAGAAGACACCGGGCCAGGGAGAGTCAGAGGCAGGATGTCCCTCGGGCCATGTCAGTGATAAGATTCTGAGGGTGCGAAATAAGATGGGGTGTGGCTGCTGCGGTCCCACAGCCTTCGGTTGTCCTGTCCGTCAGGGGCTGTGTCCCCTTTGTGCCATCTTCTCTGTCCAGCCTGGAGGAGGTGCTTGGTGATGCTAAGGAACAAGTGATGGGGGACCAGGGCTTTCCGAGGCGTCCTGTCTGTGACGCCGTTTGAATGGTTGTGCTCTGCAGGCTGCAGAGCTGGGTATGACTCCCGTCTGTCACCTTCTGGCTCGGTGGCACCGGACAAGGCACTCTCTGAACCTCGGTTTGATAACAGTTCCAACGTGTGAAGAGCCTCGCACAGGGCTTAGCATCTCACAGGTGCTCAGCGTCCATTCCCTTCTCTCCCCAGGCCCAAGGGGCTCTCCTTTCTTTCCCTGCCCTCCCTTTTTCTTCTTTATAAAAAAATTGTGGCAAATACACATAAGACTTACCATTTTAACAAATTTAAAGAATTTAGGTCAGTGGCATTAAGTACATGAAGTACAACCATCTCTACCCTCCACAGAATGTTTTTATCATCTGAAATGGAAAATGTACTTTTTAACAGTAACTCCCCTCCCCTCCCACTTTCTTTCTCGATGAATTTGTGATTTTAGGTGCCTCACAGAAGTGGAACCACACAATATTTATCCTTTCATATCTGGCTTGTTTCACTCAGCATGTCTTCCAAGTTTATCCATGTTGTAGCATGTGTCAGAATTTCCTCCCTTTTAAAGGCTGAGTAATATGCCATTGCATGTATGTACCACATTTTGTCAGTTGAGGTGGCTCTTGGCTATTGTGAATGATGCTGCAGTGAACATGAGCGTGCGAGTGGTCCCTGCTTTAATTCTTTGGGATACATACCCAGAAGTGGATTTGCTGGATCAAATGGTAACTCTAATTTTTTTTGATGCCTCTCCCTTCTTAAACACACACACATACACACCTATGCCTGCCCACCTCTTAGCATTTACCTTCATGCCAGGAAGTGCCCTTGGTGTATTATTTCTTCTTGACCTGGTTTGGCTTTGGTAGGTGACAACTTGGGAAGCTAGCAGCCAAGACCTGCCTTTCTCTCTCCAGGCCCCTCCTGGGGCCAGAGCTGGGCAGCTCCTCTGACCTGGAGCCCATCAGGTTGGGACGGTAAGCCAGTGGCTGTGAGAGCAGCTCCGTGGGCACCGGAGAGGCTTTTCTCCGAGGGCAGAGGAAGCAGGACTTTGCGTGTGACTAAGTGTGCTTGTTGCCTGTGACTCAGGGCAGGCTGTGCGTAGCGGTGCATTTCTGAGCAGAGCCACTCAGACCTGACAGGATCACTCAGCAGCCGCCTCCTCCACCCACCAGTTAGATTCAAAGGTGATTCTCCCATGAGGCAGCCTTAGCCTTGGGAGGCAGGTACCTCGAGTTGAATCCCTGCTCTGCCTCTTCCTTGGGCCATCTCTTAGTAAACTATTCCACCTCCCTGAGCCTCAGTTTCCACACCTACCAAAAGGGAATAACAGCAGTCCCCACCTCAGTGGGTTGTGCACACACAAAACCACGACGCACATGCAGCGCTTGGCCCACGGAAGGGACAAGGCCGCGCTCCTTGGTGACAGCTCAGAGAGCTGGCAGGGACTGATGCAGGCCAAGGACCCCTGGCCAAGTCTTGTTCGTGGCTCTGTCTCTCTGGCCTTTTGTCCTGTGTCTGATCTTTCAAACTCTGAAGTGGCTCTTCTGGGAATAAAATCTCTTCTGGGAAATTGGCAAATGCGTCGCCTTTGGAACACACTCCGCATTGCAGCACCGGACCCAAGTATAGCAGCTACTGTGTGGTGGCCTGACAGGCCCCTCCTGGCCCCTGGAAGGCCCTGCTGCTGCCCATCGTGGGTTTTCCAGGCCCGATACTCAAGTCTGACACAAGTTGTGTGTGTGTGTGTGGGGGGGGGCAGTGGCTTGCCCATCTATCTGTTTCTCCTTTAACACTTCCCTTTTCATCTGTGAGGGAGACACAAATCTCTCTTGGGAAGCATTTTTTGTTTTTAAAGAAGAGTTAGCTGATTTTTAGAGAAAGAGGAAGGGAAGGGAGAGAGCGGGAACATTGATGTGAGAGCACAACACCCATAGGGTGCCTCCTGCACGCCTCCCACTGGGGCTGGAGCCAGCAACCGGGGCATGTGCCCTTGACCAGGAATCCAACCCGCAACCTCCTGGTGCCCAGACGATGCACAACCAGCTGAGCCACACTGGACAGGGCTGGGAAAGGAGAGCAAATATTCCTGAAAACTATTCAAAGGGTGGGAAGGTGGCTGGAGGAGGGTTACCATAGACTAGCTAGTGCTTCTTGAAATTGAACTTGCTCCAGCATCACCTGGGGATCCTTTAAAATGCAAATTCTGATTCCTTAGGTCCCAATGGGGCTGAGATTCCCCCTCTCTGACCAGCTCCCAGGTACCTGTGCTGCTGGCCTGGGGTCCACCCTGAGCAGCCAGGTTACACCCGCGGTTTTCCACGGGCTGCTTGGCTCTGCCGGGCCCCAGCCTATCATTCCTTCCTCTCCCCTTTCCCTCGCTGTTACGCAGCCTGATTCAGCAACTACCCCCAAAGCCTTGCTCCTGGCCCTCAGCTGTGTTTCCAAACTCAATTACTTTCTGAGAAATCAGGCTTTTAAATTTAATCAGAACACTATTCAGCCATCACAGGAAACTTGAAAATTACTGAAAAGTATGTGGGAGCATTTTATCCAGAATCCTATAGCTCAAATCAAATTACTGATGAGGTTTTTGTCAGTCTCCTCAGTTCTCTTTTTTCCTTGTGTATCTATAGGTTTTTAAAACTTAATTGAAATAATACAAAAGAAGCAAACATAGGCATTGCTAGAACCTGCTTTCCTTTGTTATTACTGGTTCTTGGAAAACATAAAAATGACTAAATATTCCAAAGGTACTAATAACTGCTAATGTTTATTGAGTCATTAAGATGCGAGGCCCTGGGGTGAACGAGTGCTCATTGTCTCAGTTAAGTAATCATTTGTTTAACCGTCTTAGGTATAAATACTGATGAATGCCTTGGTGCACACCTTTGTATCTATCTTTTTGATTATTTCTTTGGACCAGGAGCTGGCAAACTTTTTGTAAGGGCCAGGTAATAAATATTTTATGTTTAGTGGACCATACAGTCTGTCACAACTACTCAGCTCTTAAGTCGTAGAGCTAAAGCAGCCGTAAGCTATGTAAACAAATGAGTTTGAATGTGTTACAGTAAAATGTTTTTTACAAAAACAGGTGGCTGGTTGGATTTGGTCCACGGGCCAGGGTTTGCTGGCCATACTTTAGACTAGAAGCAGTCAAGGAAAGGCAGATAGAAAATATATTTAGTTGTGCTCAGTCTAACCTGTCACTGTTTCTCCTTCCCTCTCCGCTCAACCTCCCCACTCCCTTCCCCCCTCCAGTTTCTCTCTTTTTCTTCCTTTTTACTTGCCTTCCAACCTTTTAAGAATGTAAAAACCACCCTTGGCTTATAGACCATATAGAAACAGGCCATATAGAAACTGGACTAGATAAATAGAAGCAGAATTCCTGGTTCAGACAGTATGAACATTTAAAAGTCTCTTGATGAAAGCGGCCGGATTGCTTTCCAGGGTGGTGGCCGGTCCAGCTGACACCCCCCCTGGCAGTGCAGGGAGGTGTCCACCCGATTCCACCCTCAGGGCACCTCACAAGCTAAGGGTAAAAGTTCCTTTAACTCAACCTTTGCTAATTCAATAGATGAGACTATCTCATTGCGATTCTTGTTGCTTTGATTACTAAGAGGTTGAGCATTTTTTTTCTCTTAATTATCCATTTGTATTTCTCATTCTGTAAGTTTTTTTTTGTTTTGTCTTTTGGGGAGGGATCTTATTGTTTTTCCTTTGGACTTTGCATGACTTTTTGACAAAGAAAGGATTTTAAGTGTTGTCATATTTGTTGCAATGGTTTTCCCCAGTGTTTTCTTCTGCCTTTTAATTGTATTTATGATTATTTTGATGAATAGAAGTACTTAATTTTTATTTATCTTTTCCTTTGTGAGCTCCATTTCCTCTTTGGAACTTTCCCTTTTGCTTTTGTGAATATAGGCTCCCTCTTTGCTCTCAGTCTCCTGATATCCCATGAACAACAACAGTTCAGGGATGCTGTGGAGAAATGTGTAAATTCTAAATGCTTTCAGCCAAACTACACAGAAAATCTGATAAACAGTGGTTTAAGCCAGTTGGTGCTCAGACTTTAGCACATGTCAGAGTCACCTGGGGACCTTGGTAAACCTCAGAGTGCAGGGCCCCACCTATAGAACTTCTATAGGCCTGGGGTGGGGCCTGAGAATGTGCATTTCTAGCACCTTCCCAGATAGTGCTGATGTCGATGGCCTGGGGACACACTTTGAGAACCACTGGCTTAAACAACTGAGACATTAAATTACCTTATAGAACAAAAAGTCTAGAAGAGGGTGGTACCAGGGTTAGTTTAACAGCTCAACGGTATCAGGTTCTACGCCATGTGGTGACTTTCTACTGGCCTTTTCCTCAGGGCTGCGAGATGGCTGCCATAGCTCCAGGCAGTTCACACTCACACCAGCATTCCAAGCAGGAAGAAAGGGGAAGGTAGAAAAAAGCTTTCCTTGTAAGTGCTGGGCACATTGCCTCCTTGACAACATTTGTAAGCCAACATTCAGTAAGAAGAGAGGGTAGATTTTGGGTAGGAGATCATCTCTGTTTTAGGCGCTTTCCTGCACCAAGTGGAAAGTGACTAGTTCAGGTCCTGGTCCCTCAGCTGCAGGCCCAGGGACCTGTGCTCTGTCAGGATGCCTTTGAGGACCCAGCATCAGGTCAGGTTGGCCTCCAGGCTGGCTCTGCTCTTGGCTTCACTAAAGTAATTGGACTTCTGTCTTGCTTCTGATACAAAGGCTGGACTGACTGGTCCCTGTTCTGATATTTGGATGATTTCTTTCCTGATTTCCTTGCTAAGTAATTGGCCTGCACCTCTCTAAGTGGGGAGGTGTTTGATTCTATCAGTTCTTCTCCTAGTCAGGAGTTCTATCCCCCAATTCCAGTCTGGTGCCATGGAGCCTTGCTCCCTTGTTGACAGGCATCCCCAGTGCCACCTGCCTGGATTCACAGAGACGGCACTCAGCCCACTGTCAAAGGCTCTGAGATCAGTGGACCCAAGCTCCGAAGGCTTACTTGGATAGATTAGCTGCTGCACTTTACCTGTTCATCCAAATTTCTCTGATTGTCTATAGCTGGTGTTTGAATTACTTCCAACTTTCCTTGGAGGACCAGGGGTGGCTCAACCAGCACCATCTGAAGGTGGGAATTGAGAGCAGGAAGTTTCTACCTCAGACAATAGGGAATATACCAAAGGCTCAGAGTCTCCGAAAACACCAAGGCCACAATAGAGGGGGGAATGAAGCAACCCTAAGCCAGAGGGGTCAAAGGTGGCTTATCCATTAGGACCCAAACTGGCTTAAACAAGAAAGCTAACTGGGATGTCCAGGGGTAAGACTGGCTTCAGGCATGGCTCATTGCCTGGTTCAAATGTTATTGCTTAAATCCAGTGGTTCCCATCTTACAGTTCCATTCTCTGGGTTCACTTCTTTCTCCAGCTGGCTCTGCCCTCGTGGTCACAGGATGGCTGCCAGCAGCTCTGGGGGTTACATCTTTCCTGCTGTCTTTCCAGGAGAGAAAGAGAAAATCCACTTTCCTGATAGTACAGACAAATATCCCAGACCTGAGCTTTGTTAGTCCTGATTGGCCTGATTTTATCAATGTAGTTAGCTAAATATTAATACAAGAAAAAAAGCAAAGGAAGTCAGACATTCTTGAACCTAATGGGCTGGGGAGCATGAGCCTGTTTGCTTGTCCTGCTAAGGATCAATACCCCTTCCTTCCCTCCTCTGGTTCTGGATTGTTGGGGTGTGTGTGAGGGGGGAAGCAGGGGGAGGTAAGCACATGTGCAGTAGAGGTCAAGCTGGCACAGGGGAAGATGCTTGACCATAAACAGTCTAAACTGGGAAAAAGATCATTGGCTAGGGGCGGACACAAGGCAGATTGTGTGGGCTCCACAGGACTAAGCTTTAATATGAAGCAGAAACTCTGGACCCTGGCCTTGCTGAAGGCACAGTTGGCCTTGTCCCCCAGCGGGATGGACTGAGATGGGACACTGAAAACCCAGGAGGGGAACTCCTTTGATTGTGCATCATGAATAAACCTAGCCACACCGCAGTCTCCTCTGCGTGGATCCTTGAAATGCTTCTCATGATCCTGTGGAAGAGCCTAATTTCGACCAACAACAGTTTGGCTCATTGCCTTTCCCCGAGACCAACCACCAGAGTCGGTAGTGTGATGTACTGATTGGTGAAGGGTTGGGTCACAGGGCTCCACTCTAGAATTTGCGGTAGAGTCAACTCCGTCCAAACCACATGGCTGAAAATGGGCAAGAGTGATCTCCAAGGGCATTTAGGGGCACTTCTGGTGGGAGAAAAAGGCAGCGGAGGTGGGAAGGCGATCCACAGATTTGGCGACCACTCATTGGAGATTAAACTTGGCGGTCACAGCTAAAGACTTAAGGTGATGCCAGGATCTTAAAATCGGGAGAAAACCTGCAAGAACCAAGGGACGGAGAAGCAGCGGATGCTTGACCTCCAGGGATGTGATGCGTGACGGGGTCAGGCTGGCTTGGAGGGCCCAGGGCAGGGCCCCCTGGCCTGGGCCCCCTCCTGTGTCCTCTCCGGTGCAGCTTGCAGCTCCAGCTTTAGGCCAGCTCGGTCCGTCTCTCAGCCCCTCCCGGCTGCCATCCTGCCACAGTTAACTCTTCCAGGCCGGCCATGGGATTGACATCGTCCCACTCAAAGAACACACAATTCAATCAACCAGTGCTTTGGGTAATCAAAATGCCCTTTAGAACATTTGTTGCCAGTCAGGACAATGCCTCCTTCAAAACTCCTTGGGCTCACCCCCCTCGTGATTCTCTGTAACTCAAATATCATTTGTTAGCCCGTGTGATATATTTCAGCTGGAGTTTAGTCCCAGAAAAAGTCTGTGGCCACAGATGCACTGAATGCTTCACCAGAAGACAGCGGCTAATACCAACCTAGCATTTCTTCCCCGCGGGCCAAGCAGGGGACCCAGGCGGTAAACTGGCCTTTGGCAGATGCCTGCCTCTATCTGCCCTCTGCCACCTTTACGATGTTCCTTCCCTTTTTTTGTCTCTAATCATCCTGGTCACCATTGTGTTTAGTCTTGGGAGCCTCCTAAATCCTTTTGGAATCAATCAGAGAAAATTCAAGGGAAGTAAATAAATAACATGTGATTTGTTTTCCCTTATGTATTGGTTTTCTCAGCGTGGAAAAGCAAAAAGCGTAATTCAGACATAAACTTTGTCTGATTAAGATCAAACGAGGTTCTCTTATTTGTTCTTTTTTCCCTTTGCTCCCCCTTCTGTCCCCCCCCCCCCCTTTCATTGTGAAAGAGCGTTTCATTCTTTTTCTGAAGGGACAAGAGAAATGTTGGGAGCTCAGAAGTGGCTGGTGGAACATGCCTGCTTCTCAACTTCCTCTGGGGTGGAAATTCATTTAAAACTTGCAGTTTCCAAAGTGGCTGCCAAAGCCACAGCACTGAGGGGGAGGAGGGGCACTCGGAATCTCCAAGGACAGGCTGGAGCCAGGCATGGGGGTGGGGAGCGGGCATGCCTCGCAGAGCCCCCCCCTTGAAAATGTCCTCAAGGCGTAAGTGGGAGTGTCCATCTGAACTGATCGGAGTCAAAGCCCCCTGACTGCAGCCTTGACTGGGACTTCGCTTCCATCCCATCACTTTCTCTATTCAAACCCACAGAAGTTTTTCCTATTTCCTTCGTCTTTCAACTCAACCTCCTATTCCTGACTTGCAAAACTCTCCATGGTCTAGGTGCAACCACCCAAGAATACCTTCATCACTATCACCACCCAACCCAACCCTTAGCTTTATTTCTCCTTTTACCCTCCCAGGACACAGTTTATTTCATTGGCTTTGAGCAGAAGGTCTGAACTGAAGTTCTCAGCTGCTTCTGATTGCTCTATGATCGTGGGCAAGTCCTAGAAGCATTCTGAGCCTCAGGTTCTCCTTAGGCGAATGGAACTGGTGGATATTGACTGAGTTCCGAAGCTCTGAATCCATTTCCATCCATAGTGCCTCTTGGGCAGCCATACCCTAATTTTCTCCTGGGAACATCCCCCTTCTACTTTTGCTCCGTGAACCTCTGGGTGGAGTTAGTTCTGCTCCCTGCGTGAGCAGTAGCACCTGTAATCCAGTCGGAAGCTAAATAATGCATCCCAAGCCTCCACACCCCTGATGGCTTCCCGGGTGGGCAGGGGACCGAGGCTGGTCCAACCAGAGTTCATCTCAGGACTTCTTTGGGGAATGCTGGGGCACAGACACTTGCTCTTTCCAGCTGAACTTGGATCGGGAAGGATGTGATTGCAGCAGTCTGAGCTTGAGGACCAGGCCTGAAAGTGAACCATCCTGAGGGAGGAGTGGAGCTGAGCTGGGGAGAAAGGAACACGGTCCCAGTTGGTAGTGGAGGACTGTTTCCCCTACCTGGAATGACCACCAGTTGGCTTCCTTCTCCCTCCTCTTTGTCCAAATCCTTCCTGATCTTTCCTCCCTGTCTCTTTCCCTCTCTTTTGATTAAAAAAAAAAAATTGTGGTAAAATACATAACATAAAACTTAGCATCTTAACCATTTTAAAGTATACAGCTCAGTAGTGTTAAATACATTTACATTGTTGTGCAGCCAACTTCCAGAACTCTTTCATCTGGCAAATATGAAACTCTATACGCATTAAACTAGTCCCAATTTCCCCAGCCCCCTAGCCCTTGGCAACCACCGTTCTACCTTCTGTTTCTGAGTTTGGCCCCTCTGGTATATACTCCCTCATACAAGTGGAATTGTGCTATATTTGCCCTTCTGTGTCTGGCTTATTTCATTTAGCGTAATGTCTTTAAGGGCCATCCATGTTGTAACGTGTCAGAACTCTTTTTCTTTTTGAGGCTGACTTACATTCCATTGTATGTGGATACCACATTTTGTTTATCTATTCATCCATCAGTGGACATTTGAGTTATTTGCACCTTTGGCTACTGTGAATAAATGATACCAGAAAGGCGGGTGTACAAATATCTCTTTGAGATCCTCCTTGGAATTCTTTTGGATGTCCATCCAAAAGTGGAATTGCTGGATCATTGGGATTCTATTTTTAATTTTTGGAAGAACTGTCATATTTTCCAAACATTCCCGCTATCAGTGCACAAGGGTTCCAATTTCTCCACACCCTTGTCAACACCCTTCCTGACCTGTTAGTCAGCGTAAAGTCACCTCCTCTGGGACACTGATCACTGGCCTCTCTGGCGCTCCTTGGCGCCCACCATCTGGAATACCAGGGGTGCCACCCAGCTGCACTCCTGGTTGCTATGGGGCTCTGTGGGTTCAGGCGGAGGTTAGGTCTTTCTGAGCATTGTGAGCATTGTAAGAGTTTCCTTGAGCTTCGGCCTCTGTGAACCTCTGGTGTCCAGCGTGGGACTAAGCACCTGGAGGTGCAGAATCGTTTCTGGTTTTATGTCTGTGTGGGACTGTGGGTGGTGGTTTTTGCAGAGATTTTTGTTTCTGAAGCATCTAACAGTGTCTATCACAAAGAAGGCAGGTAGGGCTGTGAAAATAGTGTGGGCTTTAGATTCCAATGCTGACGCTGTCCTGGATATAGTGTGACCTTGGGCAAGTTACCTAAATTCTCTCAGCTTTTGTTTCTTCAGCTACAGCATGAGGTTGCGTTGCTTCCCACACAGGCCTGCGTACTAATTGCAATAACTGGTACAGAGTTGTTAGGGATGTGGGAGTTCCCTCCCCTGCTTTCCCAGTGCTGGTGGAGGCAGGTGTCACACACGAGATACAGAGAGAATTGAGAGACTGATGCAGTGGGTTTTGGAATATTTGGGGATAATTGGCATTCTTAGACAATCCTCAAGTTTGTTTCAGTTAGTGGTACTGACCCAGAATCCTCCCCACCGAAGGGGACCCAAACTGCTAGTAAATGACTAAATAAATCAACCGAGTTTTGTCTTGATGTGACAATTGATGGGTCCAAATCCGACTCAAGTCCCACTGCAAAAATTGACTGCTCCAGGAAACCTTCCTTAACCACACAGCCCTTGGACACATCTCCATGCTAGCTTGTCCCCGAAGGGGACAGTCAGCCATCACACTCTGGTGTGTTGAAGTCAGCACACAGTAGATTCTTAGTAAACGTTGGTTGAACGAATAAATGACTGAATGAGTAACTTTTGACCCAATAGAGGGAGGCTAAAGAAACAGCCTGGAAGACTGGAGCAGGGGAGACACAGAGAAGGGAGCCTGGAGAGTCCTTAGCAGACTCCTGGATAATCGAAGGGCACCCTGATTTCTCCATTCAGATTCTGGCTCCTGAGGTTATATAGCACAGCCAGTGAGCACTTGGGCTCTTGAATTTAGGCCTGGCTTCCATTCCTGACTGCCACCTCCTAGCTGAATGACTTTAAGCAAATTACTTAAACTCAGCCCAGGTAGCCCTCATTATGGCTTTGCTCCAAGGCAGTCTCCTCAGTGTCCCCACCTTCCCTGCTTGACCCTTTGGGGCCGCCTCCTGTCTAGGCTGCCTGCCATCTCCACGTCTGAGGAACATGCAGGCCAATGGAAACACGCACCCTCCCATCTGCCTGCTCCTCACGCAGGGGATTAAAATCCGTCTCATCTTCTTGGTTTGGAAGGCTGAATATTTGGTCAAGGATTCATTCAGCTCCCCCTTTTTATGAGGCTTTAAGAAAACCCAAATTAAACCCTGATTTGTTTTAAAGATCAGAATTTTTTATCTTTTAGCATTTGGCTCACTTTTCCTACAGGCTTAGAGGACAACATTAAAGAGATTCTGTTTCTCTGCATTCTCTGCTCTTTCTCAGGAGTGTGTGGAAGGGGAAACAAACCCCTGGAGGCTGTTGCATGCCTGGTCTTACTTTAGCTGAGTGACCTTGGCCAGCCCTCCTTCCTTCTCCGGCCTTCCTGCCCTCATGTTGAGTAAGGAGACTGACAATTAAGGCCTATGCTTTCCTTGAGGGAAGGAGATGATCTAAAGCTCCTGTATTTCAAATGAAGGCTTAGAGAGGGGAAGGGACTTACCAAAGGGCACACAGTTATTTAATGGACAGAACCAGCTCAGGGGTTCTGGTTTCTAGGAGAGCCCTCTCCTTCCCTAGAAACCCAGTTTTTTCTGAGAAAGAAATATGGGGCATCAATGAATTCTGTGTCATTTTCAAGCCCTCTCCCTTCATGTGTAGAGTTCAGGAAACTTCAGGATGAGGTCTGTGTTTTCAGGGCCATTAAAAAAGAAGAAAGAAAATCCAGAGATGGGGAAATTGGGATGTGTTGACACTATTCTTGCTTCATTATTAGATGAATCAAAAAGAAAAATGTTTTATTTAAGCCAAAACAATGCGAAAACTAGCAGGCCTCAGGACACTTCCCCCAGCCGCTTATAACTGCCTGTAGAGCGACCAGCCGTTCTCATTGGCCCGGGACTGCAGGGTTTCTGAGATGGGAGACTTTCAGTGTCAAAACTTGGTCTGTCCCAGGCAGACCAGGATGAGTTGGTCAATCTAATGTCTGTCTAGTAAGCCAAGAGAAAGGCTTTCCAGGACAGGGGGCTTTGGTGGGTCTGAGTACCAGCTCTGCCACTTAGGTCATGAAGCTTTGAGAGGGTCAGGCCCTCCAAGCCTCAGCGTCCTCATCTGGCAATTGGGTGTAAATGAAATAATTAATTTTAAAGGCCTACTTTAATAACTGGCACACAGTAATCACCCAGTGAATGTTCCTTCTGTGAAAACAAAACACAAACAACCACAAACCTCAGTTTGTTTTCTCTTTTCCCCTTGGTGATCATTTTTTCAGCTTTATTGAGGTATAATTGACAAATAAAATTGTAAGATATTTAAAGTGTCCATCTTGGTGATTTGATATACATATACATTGTAGAAGGATTCCCACCGTTAATTAACACATGCTAATATTTTGTTGAGAATTTCTGCATCTATGTTCATCAGGGATTATTGGCCTGGGGTCACCTGGTGTGAACTACACAGTGATCTGTGGTTGGTTGCTGCTTGTGTTTGGCTTCGAGAAGCTTGGGAGAGGCTGTGCTGTGAAATGAGTAGCTGCCACTGGTGCCGTGGTTGGGACCCTTTGGTGGGCACTATGCTGTGAGCTGAGCTGCCACCTGTGACAGGCTTGTGGCTGTTTAGATGAAGCTGTGATCCAGGCCAACACCAGTCACAGCTTATGCCAGGCTTGGGGTCACCTGATGGGAGTTACAATGCAAGTTGAGACTTGTAGTCACTTGTGTTGGACTTAGGACCATTTAGCAAGTGGTACAGGGAACGTGGAGGCCAGCTGCTGCTTGTTTGGGGTTTGGGGACCTTTGAGAGATCTTGGAAAGTCTGCAGCTCCAGTGGAGGCAGGCCACTTGTGTGGAAAAGCCCCTGGAAGAGGTTCAGGGCTGGGTGTATGAGTTGGATGGGGCAGGGCCTCCAGGAATCACCATGGGGGGGTGGTGGTGAACAGTGTTAGCCAGGTTAATGGAGAGGACACATTTGGAGTCTGCCTGCGACAGGCCAGCTGGGTGAGGGTAGGAACACTGTTCCTCAACAAAGGAACAGTGGTGCCTGCCTGCACTTTCGTCCCAGAGAGAATTGTCCTGACCCCTGCCCTCTAGCCCTGGAAGTAGTCAATTCAGTTCCCTCCCCTGTTGCCTCTGGTACCTTTTAAGGAGCTATCCCTTTGCTGGATCTTTGGGTGGGTGAGTGTGAGCCTGGGACTCCAGCAGCCCTACATCTCACTAGGATGCAATCCCCACTAATTTTCACAATCGGATGTTATGGGGACTCCTTTTCCTGGCACTAGTGCCCCAAGCTGGGGAGCCGGACATGGGGCTCAGACCCCTCAGTCCTGAGGGGGGAACCTCTGAAGCTGAGATAGCCCTTCCAATTCTCAATTGCCACACTGTGGGTGTGGGACCTGCCTGTTCCATCTCTGTGCTTCCTACGAGTATCGATGTGGCTGCTTCTTTATATCCTTAGTTGCAGGCGTTCTGTTCAGCTAGTCTTCAGGTGGTTCTCAGTGATAGTTGCTCTTTAATTTGGTTGTAATTTTGATGTGGTCATGGGAGGAGGCAAGCACAATGCTTACCTACTCTGCCATCTTAACCAGAGTAGAACAAAGGTTACTTTTATAAACAAATAAAATAATAAAGGTATTTCTATTTTGAAAAAGCAAGTCTGTTTAGGCAACTGCTTATGGATAAAAAAAGTGCCGCCATCCTGCCTTGACATTCCTGTGTCCCTCTTCTTTTCTCTCCCTTTATATATTTATTCGTACAATTTAAATTTTAATGTTTTATATTTAATATATTTTAATATTTAGAAATATGATATTTCTATAGAATTTTTTTAACCCTAAGTTTCTATAGAAAAAGACCCACTTGAGGCCCTGATGCTTCTGCTCCGTGTGGCTCCTGGGGACGGCAGTGCTATCTGTCTCTACAGCTGCCCACAGGGCAGATCAGAGTTGTTGCCAATATCCAGCTTCCGTCTGAATTGGAAAACAGTTTTCAGATGGGAAGGAGAGAGAAAGCCAGGGCAGCCATGGCCTGCATAAGAATGTTTCAGTCAATGACAGACCGAATATACAATAATGGTCTCATAAGATTCTGATGGAGCTGAAAAGTCCTATCGCTTGGTGACATCACAGCTGGCATCGTGTAGCGCGGCCACTTCTCCCGTGTGTGTAGTGACGGGGTAAACAAACCCGCTGTGCTGTCAGTCACATAAAAGCATAGTATATGCAATGTGTACAGTTCATAATACTTGATAATAAATGACTGTCACTGGTTTACGTATTTACTATATTATACTTTTTATTGTCATTTTAGAGTGTACTTTCTACTTAGGAGTCTGATCGGTTTACTCCTATTTCTACCCCAGGCATGGTGCTTTCCAGTCCAGTCACTGACCTGCGTCACGTCCTAATCGCTGCAGGCTGGGGCGGGGTCTGATCACATGGCAGAAAATTGCTGCCTATTGGGGCAGACACTGCGATGACATCTGAATGTCAGCCGATAGACTTTATGGGTATAAGAAACGTAACTTTATTTTCAATTGCAGGACTTAATTTCTTCTGTCCATTCCCATGCTGCTGGTCCTGGGGGAGCTCCGGATGCCAGAGCACTTGCATGACTGTGGGGTGGGGGGCTGGGGAAGGGGAGGTTGGGGGGAAGTCAGAGGCATGGCTGTCCTGGGGCTCTGGGTGCAGGCCAGCTGGGCCACACCTCCCTCAGTCCAGCCCTGCTCAGTCAACTCCCTCAGCTGGTTCCACTCCCCCAAGTGGGTATTCATCAGATTTTCTCGAGGGCAGTTTCAAGGCAAGTCAAAGGGGCTGCTTTGCCTTGGCCCCAGTCCTCCTTGAATTGCTCATCTCGCTTTCACTTATGTCTCAGAGAGTCCTGCCTGTGGAGTTGTGGCATGGGGGCGCCTCAGGTCTGCCCTGGCCCCCACAGCCTACTCTCTGGGCAGGTGGCTCTGTGGCAGCTGCCTTGGAACCAAAGGAGTCCTGAAAAGTCCCCAGGAGTCCAGGCTGGGATGGCCCCACCTGGCCTCAGAGCCCAAGCTCCCACCTCTGGCTGTGGAGACCGGCTGCCTCGGATCCGATCACATCGCTGGCCGAAGGGAGTAGCCTGGGCGGCCTGGGGAAGTGAGAAGGACCCGGGCGTTTGAAGATGCAGGTTGGAGTCTGGCTCTGTTAATTCGTAGCTGTGTGGAGTAGTGGAAAGAGGCTTTGGAGGCAGGCCTCACATTAGGGTGGGTTTTATTTCCTTTTGCCCTTGACCTAGCTCAAGGCACCCTTAACAGCCCCAGGCCAATCCCAAAGCGCCACGCTTGGTCACCTTTCTGCCAGTGGCAACAGAAAGTCCAGAAATCTATCCCATTCCAGTCAAGGCTCCCGTCCCTGTCCTGTTACATGTCTAAATGTCTGCTGGTGTGAGGAGTCCCTGAGGGACAGCCGTGGCTGGCACACCACTGTGGCCCTTCACAGCAATGTGGATACCTGTCTTTTGATGGTGAGAGTGAACAAAGATAACACACAGGAACTGAGTCTAGACCGAGTCTAGGTCCTTGGTGACAACTGGGAGCAGCTGACGCTGTTTATCTCTGGACATTTTATGTGAGGAAAATGAACCTGTATGTGTTGAAGGCCATGTTAACTGAGGTTTTTGCTTTTTCCAGCCAAGTGGGTGGAATCCTGACTGATGACGGAGAAGGGACAAGTCTTCCCCAGTAATGGGGTCAGGTGGGGTCAGGACCCTCCTGATACATGTTTTCCCACAGACATAACTTCGGCCTCCACTGCATCCCAGGAGCCCACACTGCCTAGGGGTGGGAAAGCTTTTTTAAAGAGCTTCTTGCTGCATCAGATCACTTGTGGGAAGGAGCAGGCAAAGGCAGCCTGGGAAAGGTGCTGGTTTATAGTTAGACACCCAGGGGCTGAGCCCTGGCTCTGTTAATTCCTGCCTCAGGTCAGCAATGTCTCTGGGCTGAGGGCAGGGTAGCTCCTGCAGGTCAGGTCAAGGGCCCCGGCCATGGGGGAAGGAGGGGAGGGCAGGGCATGAAATGGGCACAGGCAAATTAGGATAGAAGCTCGGAGGAGTGTGATTGCAACCTTTGTATCAAAGAAGACTTCCTGGAGGAGTAGGCCTTGGTCAGGGCCTTGTAGGATGCCCCTGATTTGCTTGGGGAGGAGAGGACAGCAGCAGGGAGGACTACAAGCCTCTCTGGGTGGCATCTCCTTACTTTGGCTTGTGTGAAGCCTGGCTGGACTGTCTTTGCCTATGCCTCCCACCTCCCCATTTGCCTGTCTCTCAGCCAGCCAGCCTCTGAGCTCCAGGGCCACAGGAATGATGCTTTTCTCTCGACCTAGTGTACAACAGGCATTTGCTGAATCAGTGCTGGGGCAAGGACAAGGTTGTAGGAAATGTGAGACCCTCAGTGCAGGGGTGGGTGTCTCCAGGCCAGGGGGAAGCAGTGAGCTGATGGGTTTGGGGGGTGGCACTGACATGCTGGATGGAGCAGGGCTTCCACTGACCACCAGCCCCCTGCGCTTGGCCTTGAGCTGGAGAGCTTTGGAATGAATTAGCTGAGTGCATAATGCTTCCCATTTGGGACTCAGGGCACATGTGCTGGAGTGGAATTGTAGGTAGTAAGAGCAGCACCAGAGGTCTGACCAGAGGTCATATTGGACCTGGGTTCAGCAAGCTGGGTACTTGTGTTCTGACAGAAAAGAATTCAGAGCCAAGATGCCAACTGGCTAGAGAAGAGAAAGTAAACTTAAGAGAAATTTCAAGCTGGTAGCTCAAAGACCTACCCTGGGGAGTGGGCTAGGGCTCCTTTTTACCCCTCGGAGGGAGAGTAACTGCTTTCTTTTTCAAACTGACCTATCAGGGCCTGTCCTGCCGTCTTCTGTCCTTGTATGGGGGTTAGATGGGGCTTTCCTCCAGCCCCCTGCTCTCCTCTAAGGGTGGGGGTCTAGATAGACCACATGACTAACCACGTGCCGGGAGAAAAGGTCAGGAGAATCCGACCTGCATGACCGGAGGCATTCTAGGGTGGAGAGGGGGCTTCAGGGGTGAGGTCCTGAATAACAATACTTATCTCCAATATCTGCTCTACCATTTCTTTTCATTGCTAGGTGTCTGGAACTATCTGCCCTGGTGACCTTCTGTAACTGGCCCATTGTCCTTGCTCTGCTCGCATCTACCTAACTGCCTACCATAGAATGTCAGAGCTGGAGGATCATCCAGTCCCAGTAGGAAACTGGGTCCCAAGAAAGGCAGAGACCAGCCCCAAACCACCCAGTTGGTCAGGGGCAGGGTCAGGACAGAAATCCAGGTCTCCTGTACCCAGGCTACTTCTCATTCAAACTATCATGCCCTGGGGATCCCTGATACTGGCCACCAGATTGTGGGTGCTCTGAGCCCATGGGAGGAAACTGCCATCTCCCATGGGAGTTCCTGACCCTCGCACGTCCCAAGGTGATGCAGAGGATGTGGCGTTGATAAGAACTGGCATTTCCTGAACACAGGGTTCGCGCTGAGAGCCTTATATGCATCATCTCCCTTAATTGCCACACAACCCCTATGAAGAAGAGGTTTTGTCCCACTTTACAGATCAGGAGGGAGAAGCAGAGCGGTTAGTCAAGCTCCCGGCTGTCCTTGCACACAAGGAACTGCCCTGTTTGTAGTAGTTTGACTTGAAGATCCCCCCATATTGTTAGGTTGGATGGCTTTACAGTGATGAAGGAATAAATGTAGGGGTTTCTGTAAGAAGCAAGGTGGTAAAAGGTTGAGTTCAAAGGGAGGGAGGGGCCCTGAGTGAGTGGGATTTGAGCAGGGGAAGGGGGTGGCGGGGGGAGAGGGGAGGGAGGTTCCGAAATTGCTGGGTCTCTGGTGTCAGGGCGTAGTACCCAGGCTCCCCTGCCCTGGAACCCCAACGAGATGCACAGGGTCGGGCATGAGCTCTCTTCCAGGCTGGTTCCAGGCACCCCAGGCTCTGCTGTGGAAATGGCTGGATTCGGAAATCAGCCTGGAGGACTGGTTTTGGGTCCAGCTTGTGTGTGAGCTGCAATTATGTCCATTATACCTGTCGTGAATGATTCATCGATGGCAGGGGCTTGCGTAGGAGCAATGTTCCTCTTAATTTTTTTTTTTTTTTAATTTATATTTTCCGGTGACTCACTGGAGCTGAGAGTACAGTCTCATTAATAGGAAAGGAAAAAGTGGGGAGAAAAAAAGGAAAATGTCATCAGGTCGACTGGAGGCAAATAAAATTGTCCAAACCATGGATTCTGGGTTCATATCTCTTGAGTTCAAACCTCCTGCCTGCTCTCTGAGCCTTTTGACACCCCCCCCCCCCCAGGTGGGAGACAGCCCTTTGGCCCCAGGAAGGCAGTGGAGGTTACAATCTGATGCTGGAAAGTTTGCACTATGGGCCAGAAAGATATGGGTTCAAATCCCTTTTCTGACCCTAATGCTTGCTGTGTGACCCTGAGAAATTTCTTTAACTTCTCTGAGTCTCCATTTTCCCATCTGTAAACTGGGGAAAAAACAATGCCAGCCTTGAAGGTTGCTGGGAGGATTACCTGAGGTTATGTACATTAAGCACTTGGCATATAGTAATGAGAATAACATCAGAACTTAGAATTTCACATGTGGTATCTTGGTCCTTACAACTCCGTGGGTGAGCACCGTCATCCTCAGGTTACAGGTGATGAAACCGAGCTCAGGGGGGTAAGTGACTGGATCAAGGTCACACAGCCAGTGAATGACAGAGCTTGGACTGGAGCTTGGGTCTAGCTGACTTCAAAGCCCAGTGTAGACTTAACTCCGAAACCCCAGCTCTACTCATTCCCATGGGATGTGGGCTTGGCCTTGCTGTTCCTCAAAGCAACACTGCCTGAATTTGAGTCCCCTGACTTTTCCTGGTAACGACCTCACCAACCTCACAGGAACCCCCATCAGAAGCCCAGGGGCATCTTTAGCCTCTCTGCTCATCTGACCACATCCTTCCATATCATGCTTGGTGGCACCTTGCAAGCAGCAGCCAAGACCCAAGCCTACATCTGCTCAATGTGTATGTCCCTTCCTCTTCTTTCCCAGCCCTCACTCAGTTCTTGCCACATTCCGCCCCCCACCATTGGAGCCAATTTCAGCCACCTGTAGTTGGTCTTCCCTGCCTGCTTCGGGCATGCTGCTCCCTTCCTGAAGCCTTCCGTGGCTCCCCCATGCCTGTGTTGGGGAGGAACAAACTTTCCTCTGCCCTCTAGGTTCTTCTGGCTGGTCTAATAATCAAAGTTTATATACACTTTGATTATTAAATCACTTGCCTCCCCGAGCTCAGTTTCATCGCCTGTAAACTGAGGATGATGGTGCTCACCCACAGAGTTGTATGGACCAAGATACTACATGTGAAGTGCTCAGCGCATTCGAAGTGCTGATAAACATTTACTGTTGTTCTTGTTACTATATGCCAAGTGCTTAATGTATATAACCTTTGATTATTGAGTAGAGTTGGGGTTGTGGGGTTGAGTCTACACTAATAGACGCAAGACAGATTAGCAAGAAAAAGGAACCACACTTGATACATACGTATGTATGGGAACCACAAGCATGAGAGAGCCAGAGACCCCACGTGCAGGAGAGGATCAGAGATAGAAAGGAAACAGGGGCATAAGACACCCCAAGCTAGGATGAGGTAAGATGCCTTGGGGGCTTCCAAGGGTCACTGCAGGATAAGAGCAGATGCTTAGTAAATACAAGTTCTGCCCTACAGGTAGGTCAAAAGAGGTTATCTCTGATAATCGTTTATTGCGGGCAAGTTCTTCCAGGTAGTGAAGGGAGGGGCAGAAGTTTCTCTTGAGCCTGCGGCTAAAGTTGCCTTTAGCTCAAAACAACCTGCATACCATAGAGCCATGTCTCACAGTGACTTATTCCAAACCCCCACACCTGCCATACTCAGGGCCAACTCCTGAGCCTGGCACTGACTGTGTGTGTCACGTTGGGCCCGTCCTTCCCCCTCTCTGGCCCCAGTTTCCACAGATGGAGAATGAGACCCTGCCAGGGGAATGGCTTTCCTGCTCATATGGAAAACAGATCGAAGCTAAGCTCCCACAAAGGGGGGGGGGGGCATGGCTTGGTTGTGCTGCCTTCCTGCTGTGTCCCGAGGCTTCCTGGGGCACGTGATGACAATTAGGCTGTGTGACCTCGGAGGCCTTTCTAGGGCTGCATGCGTGTATCCTGAGGCCTCCCTGGGTGTCCTGAGCGGTGAGTGGGTGCTGGATCTCTGGCCCCTGCTGACTGTGGTGACTGAGGGGCTGGTGGCTCAGAACCTCCCTCCCCTGCCCCACCCCCTTTGGGGCAGTGTCAGAAGGAAGTCCTGGGAAAGCCCTGAGAGTCAGTGGGTCAGCCAACAGCTTGTCTGTCCAAGACCCGAGCGCTTCATCTTCCTGCCGAGGCCAGGGCTGTCCGCTCGCGGACACTGCCACCCGCTCCTCCCTCCTCCTGCCAAGAGACACGCTTGGGCTCGCCTGGGCTGCTGGGAGGGAGGTGTTTCCCAGCTGGCTCGTCCAGAGCCTCTTGGCCACTTCCTGTTGACCTCTGGCTGATGGGCCTTAAGGGGGGTTCCCTCCCTCCCTCCCTTTCCCAGAGGAGATCAGGAATGTCCGCTTCACAAATCCGGCCCAGGCTCCGCGGGCCCGGGACCTCACACCAGAAGAGAAGAGTGGCGAGCCGGAGGGGAAGCCAGAAGCTCCGGGACAGGCCCACAGCAGGGGCCCAGGGTGGGGGAGGGCCCCGAGGGGCTGATGCCAGGTGTGAGATGTGGCCACTGCTGGTTCTGAGGGGTTGGCTTGTCCAACAGGCCAGAAATGCAACATGAGGAGCCCCGGTGACCCCTCTAGTGAGAACAGAGAGGTCTGGGGGTATGGTTCTGTCCACCAAGCATCACTGTGCCTGAGACCACTGCGGGTGCTGGGGACGAAGGGGGCGGACATCCCTCCCCAACCAGGAGTTCACAATCCTATTATGGAAACTGACAGGATAATCCTGTGATTTGTGGATTCTTGGGGAATGTCAATTCAGAGGCATCTAAACAGGAAATGTTTTTATTTTCTCACATTGCTTTCCATTACGCTAGGTCGAACCCCCTCTTCCTGTCCCTTGACGCAATTTGGGCAGATTCCATAGCTTCCGGGTCCCTTTTGGGGGTGGCAGTTGATGGTGGCTGGGCAGGCCTGGCTGCCTCTCCTGCCTGTGGAGGTACTGGGTTCTTAGCTCCTTTGGTTCTTAGCTTTGGGCCTTAGCTCAGTTCTGGGACGTGACCTATGATAATAGGACATAAGGGAGCTGTGGGAGCAAAGAGGAGGGCACCCAGCCTGGCCAGCGGGTCAGGAAAGGCTTCTGGACTCCCCCCTCCCTGCTCTGCCCATGGCTGGACTCGGGTTCCCTCGGAGCACAGTGCTTGATTGGATGATGTCCTCTACAGGTTTCCTAGCAGCTCCGAGCATGTGTTTCGGAGTCATTGGGAATTTGAGGGCAGGGACCCTCTGTATCCCCAGGGCCGGTCAGTGCCTGGCACGTCAACAGTGGGTGAAGGAATGAACTGATGCCAGTTGAGGAATTTTGTTCTCTTGCGCCTTGGTCAAGGGGGTATATTGGGATCCTAAAAGAATTTGAATTCTTCGGCAGAATTTCTAGAAGGTGAGATAGCTCGTTGATCCAGGGACTGGGGCGCTGTGATCTGGGCTCTGCGCAGCCAGGCAGAAGGCTTGTCTCTGACTAGTCCCCAGAATCATCTTCCCCTGCTCGGCCGGACCCCCTCCTCAGGCGCCTGCACCCTCATTCACAGCAGCCCCCCACGCTCTCCCTCTGCGCTTCTCATAGATCTGAGCTCTCGATTCATGCGGTGCCTCCCACTCCCTCCGAGGTTATGCCTATGAGACTGTGTCCTTTCCAATGACATTCTGATCACCGGTCTATTTATAACAATGACTCACCCACCACCTAGCCTTCTGCAGGAGGAGTTGGCTTAGGAGCCAACTCCCCTGGAATGCAAAACAATTCGGGCTTGTAAATGATCACCATTTCATTTCCCAGAGACTGTCCATCCTTGGCCTCCTCTTGACCCTGTGGCCCGATCACTCAGTGATCCCCTGCCCCGGTGCCACCGGCCCCTCTTGTTTATCAAGAATCCTGCTGACCCCATGACCTGCGCAGCCGGGCAAGTTCCTTTCCACCATTAACCTTGAGACCGAGACTTCCTCGCTCTGCAGATGGGGACGCCTCTGCTGGATGATTTCCCTTTGTTTTCATATTGTTTGCTTGGGAATGAGCTCAAGTGGGGCAGGGAATGGATGAATCTGGAAGAGGGCCCTGAGCCCCCACCCTCAGCCTGAGGCTGCCTTCTCCCAGCTTCTCTGTCAGGACCCCAGCCGCTGCTGGTGCCCACAGAGGCCCCGTGTGCCCTGCTGCCCACAGCCTGCACCAACTTTTAAGGACCTGCCTCTCCTGCCAGGCAGTCGTCAATCGAAGCAGGTTCCATCTGCCTCCCGGAGCAGCCGGGGCAGCCTCTCCCTGTCGCCTCCAGCAGGTGTCCGTAGTAGGCGTTACCTCCTGTGGCAGTTGGGCTCAAAGGGCGCCAGCATGGACAAGGGACTTGCAGTCAGGCTGGGGCGAGGCGAGGACACCCTCCCCGCAGTTTGTCAGCAGACGCCCTGTTGCCTACTTCATAAAGAAGATACAATAAAGGCCCTCAGTGGGGTCCCTTGGTGTCCTGTCCATGTCCCTACCTATAAGCTTTTCACATTCCCCGCCCTCCCCACCTCCAGCCCTCTCTTCTTAGCAGCAGAAGGGTCACTCTGTCCCGTGGCCCCCGTTCTGGAATCCTCCCCTGACCCCATCATGGGACATTGATGATTGTTGTGCAGTCTGGAATTCAGCCTCTGTTGGCGCTCTCTCACCCGCCTCTCGACGTGCTCAAACCTGTTCTATCCTAGACTTTCTGTCTCCCCCCCCCCACCCCCCCAGCATCACCTCTGGCTAGCCCTTCTCTCCTCTCACTGACTTTACTCTTGTCGCCCTGTTACCTCCAGGTCACTGCAGGCTGATTGCACCCCCACAGTAACTGTTCTCCTAACCTAGTTGATGTGTCCAGGGCAATCCCTTAAGTCCCAAGCTTCACTGGTCTGTAGCTTTTGACATCCTTGAGCTCCACCTTCCTGGCTTCTGACGGGCCGTCTTCTCCCGGTACTCAGACAGCCCTAGTCTCCATTCCCTCCTCACAGTCCCTTACTTCAGGCCTCAAGTGCCTCCCCCTCACGTCACTGCCACAGCCACCAGCTGGTCGCCCTGCCTTCAGGCTCACCCCCTTCAATTCTCTGTCAAATAGGCCATACCTCGGATAATGCCACACTCCTCCTTAAATCCCCGGTTAGCATGGTATACAAGGCCCCCACGATCAGCCCTTGCCTGTCTCTTAGATTTATCTCCTGACATGTCTTCACACCACCACCCGAACCCTATTTTCCAGTCATCCTGGACTAGTCAAATGCTCCCAGATTACCTTTCCTTCCTCACATCTCTTTGCCTAGCACATGAAGGTCCTACAACCCAGAAGTCTCTTACTGACTTCTTCCTTTGGCTAAATCCTAGTACTCATTCAGAGCTCTGCTGACTTATCCCCTCCAGGGGGCGGGCTCCTGGGACCGGCCCTTCCCCTCCAGTTGGGTTAGTGTCTTCCTTGCGGCTCACGTGTCCACAGCTCACCCCCTGCCCTGAACCAGCTGTCTGCGTTGCACACTGGCCCCAATTTCTACTCTACCAACCCAACACTCCAGTCTGGGTCCAAATTTCTTTATTTTATGTTCCCACGAGTGATTTCCTTTCCTTTAAAGCACTTAACTTAGTTGGTAGTTACATATATAAAACACAAAAGCGAGTATCTGATTAATGCCTGTCTCTTCCACCAGACTGGATGCTATGCAACAACAGAAATATCCTTATTTTTAATAGGGGCATTGCTTTTCTTCTTAAGGAACATGTACTATTAAATACAGTAAGTCCTCACTTAATGCTGTTGATAGGCTCTGCAACTTTAAGCAAAATGATACACAATGAAACCAGTTTTACCATAGGTTAACTGCTATAAACCAGAGTTAAGCCTCTGTGGCATCTCATTAATGTTATAACAAAGTGACGTTATCTGAGGACCTGCTGCATTTTAGGAGACTGATGACACCTGTACACCCAACATCCAGCTTTATCCAGTATCATCACCTGTCATATTTGCTTCAGAAACTTTTTTAAATATAAGATTATAAACATGATTGAACGGCCTCTAAGTTTCAATGCGTGTCTATAAAAACTTGCTTTTATTAAATGTTTCAATATTTAGTAGGTACTACTATTTATAAAATATGTGTAATGTCTAAGGATTAATGAAACAGTGAACACCTGTGTACCTACCACCCAATTTAGGAAAAAGAAAATAACCATTACTTTTTTGTTGTTGTTGTTAATCCCCACCCAAGGATGTTTTTTCCATTGATTTTTTTTAGAAAGAGTGGAAAGGAGGGAGAGGGGGGAAGAGAGAGGGGTTGGGGGGGAGAAACATTGGTATGAGAGAGACCCCATCCCCTTTCCCCCCTTCTCAGAGGTAATCATTATCCTGAATTGTGTGTATGATTTCCTTGACCTTTTTATAGTTATACCAAGTATATTTGTATCCCTAAACAATAGATGCTTTAGCTTTCCTGTTTTTTATTTTTAACTTTATATAAATGGACTCATACAGCTTGTGTTCTTCCGTGGCCTGCTCTTTTGTTTAATATTTTGTTTGGATATGGGTACCCTGGAATTCATTTATTTTTCACCGATGATTTTTATTCCGTTGCACGGACATAGCATACTTCATCCATTCTCTTCTTGATAGAGATGATAGACTTTTAGTTTCCCTTGCCTCCCCCCTCACCCGCCTGCCTTTTTTTCTCTTTTCCCCCTGTTACGAACAGTGCTGCAGCGAGGATCCCGCTTGTCCACACACGAGAGTGGCAAATGTCCTCCAGTTGAAGACCCCAGGAGCACAGCCGGCTTGGGGCTGCTGGGTTGTAAGGTATGTGCGTCTTCACTTTTCCTGGACATTGTCAGTGTGTATCGCCACACCCAATGCATCCGAATTCTGGTTGTTGCCCACACTCGCAGTGCTTGCTGTTCCCAGGCTGCAAGAGCCCTGTGCATCCGATGGGCATAAAGTGTTATCTTGTGATTTTTCTGGCCTGCTGGTGAGGTTAAGCATATCTTCATATGTTGTCTGTGAATTGCCTGTTCATGCCTTTTGCCTGTTCTATTTGGTGAATTTTTCCAGAATTGATTTGTGGTAGTTCTTTATAGATTTTGCACATGAATTTCTTGGCAGGCAAATATTTTCTCTCAGGCTGTAGTTTGTCTTTCTGGGGGGCAGGAGAGGGAGGAATTGGGAGTTTTTTTTTAATGCAATGAAATACTAAATCTTAATTGCTGCAGTTTGATGGATTTTGACAAATGCATATAGGCACATAACCCACTCCTCTATTGTGTTATAGAATATTTCCATCACCCCCGTAAGATCCTTCATGCTCCCTCCCAGGCAACCAGTGTTTTGACTTCTCTTACCATCTATTAATTTTGCCTGACTTAAAACTTTATATAAATGAAATCATATAGTAAGTGTGTCTGGCTTCTTCTGCTCAGCATAATATTTAAAGATTAATCTATGTCTTTTTTTATTGCCGAGATTTCCATTGTATAAATATACTATAATATGTTTATCTATTCTCCTGTTGATGGTCACTGAGGTTGTTTTAGTTTTGGGCCACTATGAATAAAATAGCTATAACTATTCTTGTACCCATGTGTGGACATATAATTTCATTTCTCCTGGGTAAATACCTCAGAGTGGCCCTGGCCGGTGTGGCTCAGTTGGTTGAGCGAGGGCCTATAGAAAAGTGGTGAACAGAAGGGGAGATAAGTGGGTGGGCTGGTCCTGATCCTGCCTTTGAAGGGAATGCTTCTAATAATTACCCATGAAGCATGCTGTTCACACTAAGGTTTCTGTAGATGCATTTTAAGTTATAAAGTTCCTTTCAAATCTTAGTTTGCTACGAATTTTTAACATTTATGTCATAACTGGATGCTGAATTCTTTCAAAGGATTTTTCTATGTATGTTGAATAATCATATAATTTCCCTCTTTGGTTTGTGCCTGGGAATTATATTAACAGATTTTCTAATGTTAAACCATCCTTTTATTCCTTAAATAAACCAAGTTGGTTTATATTGTTAGTTGTTGTTATTGTGCATAATACTGTATATGGCTTGTGAACATTTTAAGATTTTTACATTTATGTTGAAAAGTGAGATTGTGTTATAATTTTCCTTTCTTGTATTTTCCTTGTTTCCTTTTGGTATCAAGGGTATACTTACCTCATGAAATAGTTTGGGGAATTTTCCTATTGTGTGGAGTAGTTTGCATGATGGTTGGATTATGTCTTCCAGGAATGTCTGGTAGAACTGACTTGTAAAATCACCTGGGCCAGGTTTTGTATGTCGGGGTAGAGTTTTAAAACATAGATTCAATTTCTTTAATGATTATTTGTGTGTGAAGGTTTTCAATTTCTTATCAATGAATTTGACAGCTGTTTTTTTCTGGGATAATTTCTATTTCATCTAATTTTTTTCAACTTATTCGCATAATTTCATTCATGGTGTCCTCTTGTTTTTAAATTATCTACTGTATCTAGTTATGTTGCTCTTTTATTCCCAGTATTACTTATTTTCATATTTTGATCCATCAGGCCATATTTTGGTCTATTTTATTGGTATTTTCAAAGAACCACACCTGATTACCTCTTCTATTATTTCTGGTTTTCCATTTTATAATACCTGGTTCTTTCTTTATGATTTTCTTCTATTTTCTTTGTACCTTTTGTAACATCTTGAATTTGGTGCTTACTCCGTTAATTTTCCACTTTCTTCTTCTAATATATATATATTTTATGGCTATACCGCTAGGCCCTGTAGTCTTCCATGCAGGTTTTAGGAGCAGCTTGTCAGTTTCCATGAAATATCTTTATGATGAAATTTGTTCAGTGTCATCAATGGTCCATTAAATGGTCCAAACACCTTGGCTGGTCCCTGTGGAGAATGGTGCCATAGTCAGGGCTCAGTGTCAGCCTTCGAGGTCGACAGGTTGGACACATCAGGGCCGCTGGCCAGATAGATCAGCCTTGGTGAGGGGCAGCCCCTGTTGCCGAGCCCATACCTAATCTCCCTCCCTTCCACCATGGCCATTTCTTTGATGAGCACCTTGAGCAGGGACAGAGGTGGCTGGGGGAAAGGCTGACTGACATCCACAGAAGGGGTCATCTTCTCTGATTTTTGGGAGCCCTCTTCTGCTGAGCAACCTCACACAGATATGCTCCTTTGGAGAGCTCGTTCCTCACACCTCTTACATCTTCGCCACCAACTTTCCAATGTTATTCTTTCAAAGTCCCTTCCATCCAGCCGGACTCAGCCTCTGTCTCTGAATCAATGCGATATCTATACCTTTGGCCTGGCGTGGGAAAGGGGATGCAGGGGACGCTGGGTGACACCACTGATTGCGAGACTGTCTGAGAAACCGCCACGTCCTGCCACTGTGACTGTGAAGTAAGAGTTTGTGGAAAGGCTGTGAACTACTTCTGCACCTCAAAGTGGTAGCTTGTGGAGAAATTTTGAGGCCATATTTGACCACTGCAACCTTCTGGGGGAAAGAAAGGCTATTATTTTACCATGTTTGCCTTCCACCTTCCAATCTTGTTCAAGTTTCTCTTACTGACAAACTCTAATCTGGAGTCAAACAGAAAAAAGTAACCACGGGGGCCGGAGGTTGCACTATGGTAACAGGTCTCGGGATATTCAGCATTGGAAGTATATGGTTATTGATGTATGATGCCAGAGGCAAGTCTGTTAAAAAGCAAGAGAGAGTCATGTTTACCAGTTAATGTTAAAAAGCTCATCACATCTATATTTAAAATACTCAATTTCTTTTTGTTTATCCTTTGAATAATTAGTCTCAAAATAATATTGCAACTTATAACAACATAATACTATTCAAAAATTGTTGCAAAAAGAAGCAATAAGGTAAATTATTAACAGAGCTAACTCCCAGAGCCCTGCCGGTTGCCCAGTTGGTTAGAGTGTTGTCCTGATATGCCAAGGTTGTGGGTTCGATCTCTGGTCAGGGCACATACAAGAAGCAACCAATGAATGTATAAATAAATGGAACAACAAATCGATGTTTCCCTCTCTCTCTTTTCCCTCCCTTCTCTCCCCTCCCTCCCTTCCTCTCTTTCTCTAAAAAATCAATGAAAAAAAAGAGCTACTTTCCAGTGCACCAGTCACCTCTTCAACTACATTTAATTTGCTATTGAACTTACCCATTGGGTTTTTAATTTTCCTTTCTAAAACTCCTTCTCTTATGTGGTTAATTATTTAAGATGTGCTTAGTTTGTAGTTCATATGTTGTTTGTTCTAATGATGTAAGTCTTGAGGGGGAGGAATAAAATCCTATTGCTTATTTTGTCTGATGCTTGCTCACCCATCTTGTAATTTTGGACTATGAGCTCATCTACAGTAGCACTCTATCTATGGGAATCATGGGCAAGCTTGGCTGACAGCGTACTCTCCAGAGCAGTTTTATGTTTGCTACTGTTAGGAATCCTAGGGGTATCACTGTCCTGAGACTAATGTAACTATGTTACTTTACCTGTTTGGGAGTTTCTGGACCACAGGGTTAAGGTCCCCCTGCCCCACCATACAGCTATTAACTCAAAAAGTTATTCCTTTGGTATTTAGTCTCCTCTCAATTTCCTGAGGATTGATTTCCTTCCTTACTTGAGAACTTAGCTCTGCTTTTAGAAGGGTGTCCATCATATTTTATCCAGAATTTCTAAGTATTTATTAGTGGGAGGGTTTTTAGGTTTAGTGAATTATATTTCCAAAATTATAAGCTTTATTGCTTGTTTTTGTTAATCATTGTGACCCTTTAGCTTATAATGACTGGAAAAAATGTATTAAATAAATGTTCTCTTTTGTTCTTTGCTTCTCCTGGTCACTGAGATCCTTTAGGTTTAGGATTTCCCTCAGTGCCCAGCACTGAGTCTAGCACATGGCAGGCACTCAAGAAATGTTTGTAAAATGAAGTGAAAGAATAAATTTTACAGATGAGGACTCTGAGACCAGAGACATGAATTTAAGTGTCTGGAAGTTCAGTATTGATAAAGGTGATTTCTGGCTGTATATTCATTCACATACTTGTGTTTTCCACAAATTAATCCGTTCCTCCAGTCATGAGGAGTCCTCTAGTCCTGCCATCTGGGTCTTATCTTATTGGAGAGTGTGGCCCTGCCCTGTCATTCCCTTCTCTGGGGTTCAGGATGTCAACATCTCAACCTAAGAGCTACAAGTCTGATGATCCCAGAGGGGTTCTTGGTGGTGGTGGCCGAGACTATGGGAGAGGAAGAGAGGAAGCTGGAGATCAAGGGTGGCAAGCAAGGAAAATGGAAATGCCCTGTGTGTTCAAATGGCCTTATCTGTGGCCTATATGCCATTGTTGATTTCCATTCTCTCCTGATTTTTTTGGTTAAATTTGAACTCTTAGTAAGAGGCCAGCTGCTTTAGCTAAAACAATCGCAAACCCAGCCCTGACGTGAACCTTCCCTGGCTGCCTGGGAGCTGCACTGACCCTGGGTAGCATGGGGGTGGCTGTGGTAAGAGCCCTGAGCTGCGGGTCAGGAGCCCTTGGCTCCTGGTCCGGCATTGCTGCTGTGTGTGACCTTGGGCAACTCACTTGCCCTCTCTGGACTGAGTTTTATGATCTGAAACTTGAGGTTGATCTTTAAAAGAATCTCCAGGTGAGACATGAGGTTACAAAACCAAACAAGGTACTAAAAAGGGCACAGGGCTAGAAGCTGGCCTTTGTGTTAGTGTCTCCCTCTGTCTGGCCTGATGTGAGGTTTGTCTGAGTGTAAATATGGAGGTGGAGGCTTGAAATTATTTCAGGTTTAGGATAAAGGGCCCTGTGCCCTGGTATGTAGGTGACATCTTGTGGAGACCGCAAACAAAACTGAGGTGCTGTCGTAAGGAAGAAGTGGAGACGTGGATTTACAGCCATGTCCCAAGTGAGAGAAACAGTAAAGTAGGTCTGTCCATTTCATTGACTGTTATGTGACCCTTACAAATGACATTTTCAAAGACTTTCTAATAACACAGCAAACTGCTCAAGCTTTAACAGTAAGAGTAAATGCAGGACACGGTTTGTAGATCTACCAAAGATGAAGCTAGGGGGAAATTAAGCATAGCAGGGAAGGGTAGAGGTGAAACAATAGCTGATTTCTCTCTCTCTGGGGAGGCAGTTTTGCTCTGCTCACTGCATTTTTAATATTTTCGATAGCGAGAATGCATCACTCTTATAATGGCAGATGAACCGTATTAAAACAATATTTTAAAGAGTATTTTCATTTTGCGCTGCTGGGGGATGAGAGACCTGGTCAACCCCAGGTCCACATCTGGGCCCACCCGGGGCCATCGATGGCTGGAAGGTATCCAGGGATGGGTGTTGGTGACAATGTGGGAGCTGCACAGCTGGCTGCAAGGAGCAGCTGTCAAACAGAGGCTGCGTAGGGGAGAAAAATAAGGCTGGGGTCATGGTCATGCCTTGAAACCGGTCCCGGGGAAAGGGAATTAGACACCTTCTGAGGGGGATCCAGAGGGCAGAAGCGGAGCTACTGGGGGAAACACCGAGCTTGCAGGGACCCAATTCTTGGCTTCATAGAAGAACGGCTGGCCTTGTGAATTGTCCAAGCTGAGAGCCCATCGCCTTGGGAGGTGGTGAGCTCTTTGTCATTGGGCAGGACTGACAAGGGCTGCTGACCACTGTCGGGACACTGCGGTGAGCTTTTCAAAATGCAGCGCTGAGATTGCAGTGGAGGGAGCTCTAAGTTCCCTTCCATTTGTTAACTGAGGACACAGGTGGAAATAGAGACATAGTTACCGTCATGGTCAGGAGAGGGAACTCTCCAGTCAGACAGCTGGGTTCAAGCCCTGCATCCACTGCTGACGAGCTGTGCAATCTTGGGTATGTTACTGAATCTCTTTGCATCTCAGTCTTCTCATCTGGACAATGGGTAGCTGTGATACGTATATGAGGGGGTGTACAAAGGGCTTGATGCAGGGCCTTGTATGCAGTGAGAATGCGATTGCTGCCAGTGGGTTAGTTTTCAGGGCCCCAGAGATCCCAGGCCTCCTGCAAACTTGCTCGGCTCCCAAGTCACTCACTTCCTCACATGTCAGCCGTGTCACGATTGGAATCAGCATCTGTTGTTCCAAAGTCATACTCTGTATTCGGTCGAACTGATTTTATCCCAGAGAATTTCTGACAGTCGACAGTCTTCCCTCTCCCGCCTCTGAATCCCCTCTAAGGTACACATTCTCCAGGCAGGCTGCTGTCTTAGCTTGGTTTCCTTGGCCTCCCTCCCCGCGTCGATGCCCAGAATGTAACAGCGGAGCCCGTCTCCCAGCCAGGAGCTGGGTGCCCAGGAATTCCGGCCGCGCTCGGCCAGGTCCCTCTGCCAGCGCATCTGCTTCTAATCAGCGCGGTGCGGCGCATTCTTTCTGCCGAGCGTGCAGGCCCGGAGCCTGGGGACTGTGCTAATTGATTGCTAAATGGATCTTGTCATTTCCAAAAGAGGCCTCCAGACCTGCCCTTTGCTCTGCTTCTGCTCCCCACGGGTTGCAGAGCTTAAGAATTAACTCGTCCGCTGCCTTTGGGGAGAGGCGATGACCGGCTTGAACCTCGGTTGTAGGAATTCGCCAGAAGCCTTAGAAAAGCCCCTGCTCTCTGTAAAGAGATTTGGGGCTTTAAAAGCACTTCCGTGGACACCATCCCATTTCATTGTCGCGGCAGCTTTGTGGGGTGGACCAAACTGTGTTGGACAGATGAGGAAATCAAGGTTCAAGGGTGTGAGTGGAGTGGCCCCAGGTCACAGAGAGTTGGTAACAGGCAGGAGACTGTCCTAACCTGATGCATGCTGGGTGGAGGTTTGTCCTCAAAGCTCAGCCCATTAGCAGTGTCTGGCCAGGGTTTGCCATTGAAGTTGCCAAGGAGAAACCATAGGGTCTGCTGTCCTCCGGACTCCCAACAGGCATCTTGGGTGTTTGGCTGCCCTGTTGTGATGAGAGCCCCAGGAGGGGGGAAGATGCCACTCACGGTCAGGGGTGAAGGGTGCCTACCCCAGCCCCAGAGAGAGAACAGCTCCAAGAGCCCCTGGCTTCCCCAGCACTTGTAGAACAAGTCATTGTCTGGGTCCTGGTTTGTCTCCCAGCCTGAAGGAGGGGATTGCTGTCTTTCTGTCTCTAAATCTCCTCCTGGAACAGGGTCTGCTCCTGGTAGGTGGGCAACGCATGAATGTAGAGTGAATGACTCATCCTGGACTTTTCCCTCTGATCTCATTGTCCTTGGGCTCTTGGCAGAGTTGATCAGCGAGGACAAGATTAAAACCTACTCTTGGCAGAGCAGTTTAGCACTCCGATTGATGCCTCCGCCCCTGACAAAATCCCCGGGCTTCAGTTTCCACATCTGCAAAGTGTGGAGGGTTCCATGTTTGTCCACCGGGCTGGCTGGAGGGCCAGCTGCCATAATGGAAGCCTGAGCGCTAGCCTCATATAAATGGGGTGTGTGTATTCTGTTTATCTTTAATATATTCTGGGCTCCACTCTCTTCTAGAAGTTTCTTTACTGCCCACACTGCCAAAGGGCTCATTTTAGAATCAGGATACAGAGAAATTTCTTCAGTCTGTAAAGCTACGTATGAGCCTTCAAAGTAAGTCTTGGTTCAGACTAAGTGGTTCATATGGGCAGAAACCAGAAAGGGATGTCCTCAGTCCTGCGGCCTGGATCCTGGGTACTCACCCTCTCCCTTCCACTGATGAAGACTTTAGTTAAGAAGTTGAAGAGAACTGCGTTAGACTCCTGGATCTCCTTCTCCCTAGCTGTGTGACTTTGGGGAAATTATTTAACCTCTCTGATCTTAGCACGTGTAAGATGAGGACAATAGCATATCATACCAGATTGTTGAGAAAAATGACTGAAATAATAAACAAAAATACCTTTAACAGTGGGTGGCATGTGTTAACTGCTTGGTAAATGTTAGCTACTCCTGTTGTGCTGGGATGAGCACCTGATCCCCTCTCTCTTCTCCCTCAACCACTCAGATGACTGCCATTTGATCCCCATGGACCCTGCTCTTCCAATGGCCTCCTGTGTTTCTCGACTGTAAAATCCAGAGGCTCTTCATTCAAGCCCTCTAGGCCTTCTCTGCAGCATTTGGCACCTTGGCCTACTCCTTCCTCAGCTCTCTCCCCCCTTCATTTCTGGGCTACAGTGTCCCCTTGGTTCCCCTGTCACTTCACTGACCGTTTCCGCTTTGTTTTATGCAGTGTTCTTTCTTAGCTGCAGTCCTAAAGCTGTTCTGTGGAGTCCTGTGCATGTGCATCTCAGTCTGCAGTCACCAAAGTTTACAGGCACGAAAAACACGCTCCATGCCCACAAGAGCTGCTAGTCAGACAATATTCTGCCAATGGCCATTGAGGCCCGAAAGGGGTGACGTGCTGTGCTTAGGGCTTCTGAGTGTCATCCCATTGGACACTTGTAGATAAAGTCAGATGGACCAGGGCTCAAATCCCAGCCCCACCACGTCAGATGCTGGGGTGGCAGCAGCAGGTATTCCCTGGTCCTCTCACCAGTGGGGAAGGAGCTGGTCAGCAAGACCCAGCCAGGCTCTCCATGCCAGGGCTTGGGGATGGTGTGGGAAGAGCCTGCACATCGGGTTATGAAGTCCCAGAGAGAAAGGACTGGGAGTTCAGCATTGCAAGACTAGCCCATCTGATCTGCTTTGCCACTTACTTGCTGTGTGATCCTGGGCAAATCACTTCACCTCTCTGAGCCTATGTAAGAGTGCTTGGTAAACAATAGGATGCTCAGCAAATTATTGCCGTTATTAAAACATTTTTGGACATATTATTCAGTTGGATCCTGACAGAGAGGGGATTTACCTGAGGTTCCAGCTGGGCTGGAAATCCTACTGGATCTTCTGACTTCAGTGAGGACACCATTCACTCGGTTTCTTAAGGTTGGAGTTGTACCTGCTCACGCCAAGCTCCTCACATTTGCTACTACATTTGCTTTTTGCAGTAATCCTGGTGATGGTATGATTATGTCCATTTTATGAATGAGAAAACTAAGGCAGTGGTGGGACCCTGGTTCTGTCCCAGAGCTGTGCTCCTTCCACCACTGGACACTGCCGCTTGATCCCCACATTCCCCAGCCGTCCCCAATCCATGGCTGGGTTTCTGAACGGCCCGCCCTCCCAGGGGCAGTATTAACTGTCTGGGGCCAGGTACCCATCGCCCATCTTACACAACTGATAGTGGAAACAAATTACTGTTTTGTGACACCCTGTTTCCCAGAACTCAGTTATCCCTGAGGGAACTGGGGGGAAAAAAGTAAATGAAAGATATTTTGGAACCAGAGACTGGCTTGTGGCACATCCTTGAGACTTTTCGGAGCCCCAAAAGCCTTGCCTGTAAAATCATGTCACAATTTACTGAGCATGTCATCCCCTTTGCTGAGTGACTGTGCAAATTGTGTCATTTAATGCTGACATCGGCCCCATGTGGCAGATGCTATTTTTACCCTCAAGTTGCAGATAAACTGAGGCCTGAGGGTACACAGCTAGTAAGTGTACCCAGGATTTGAACCCAGGCGGTTGGGCTTCACAGCCTGAGTGCTTAAGCCCACGTCAGAGGGTCTTAGGGGCACATCACAACTCTGTGATTGGCTGGGCCTCCGATCTCTCTGTCCCCCCCTCTCCAGCTGGCGTTCTTCCCCTAGTTCTGGAACCTTCCTTTCCTCTCCACTTGGCGACACTGCGGGAGATGCTGGCAGAGCCCAGCTGGCCACATCCGTGCCTGGTTTGTGCCCCGTGTCTCCCTCAGTGCCCCAAGCTCCTCCTTGGCAGGCCAAGGCAGAGTTGGCTGGGAGTTTATGTTAACATTGCAAGATTTACGCTGCTCTCCAAAACTTCTCTTCCTTTGCCTTGCACTGTTTATTGAAGTAGTTCATAGGATAGTGTTAAAGACGAAAACAAAAGTCAATAGAAAAATATTTATGGGCGCTGGTGGGACCGCTGCCACGTGGTGATGTTTGAAAATGGTTCTCTTAGGTTCACACTGGGCTTCAGAAAGCTGGGGTGGGGGAGCAGGGGCTCGCTTCTTGGCTGAGCTCTGCAGTTTTACACCCCGCTTCCCAGCATCCAACCCGATGATTCCTCCCCCTTTTGGAGAGCTGTTGATTTTTGTGAGGCCAGCCTCGCCCCGTCGAGGTGGCTTAGGGGCTGCTCCCGAAAGTCCTTCTCTGATTTATTCCTACGTGCTCTGGATTTAGCAGAAAGTCCTGGTCATTCTGGCATATGGATGATGCTTCTCAGCTTCCAGTGTCGGTGCAAGGTTTCCCTCTACTAGATATTTCGGTCATAAGCTGTGAAAAGGAATCCAAAGTGTGTCTCCAACAGCCGTCTTTCCAAACTCCAAACTGCTGGCTTCTCAAAGGAACTGTGCTTTTTCTCCACTATGTGTCCCAGCGAGGCCCATGGGGGCCGGGAGGGGCTGGGCAAGGTCCAGCGTGCAAGCTGGGAGGCCAGGGCCAGACTCAGAGATGCCAAGCGGGCAGGGGCTGAGGCTGAAGCTGGGGGCCCGAGTGGGGGGCCCAGCTCAGGAGGAGGCACGAGGGAACGCAGGTTAAAGGAGGGCAGGGCAGCAGCCAAGTTGGCGTCAAGGGCCAGCAGGTGGTGTCATGAAGTCCATGCAGGTGAGCCCAGCTAGGGCAGGGCTGTGTCACAAGGCCTGGCAGAAGCGTGAGCCCTGTGCCTGGGGTTTGGGCAGGCTTCCAGGTAGAGGAAGAGCTGTTCCCGATGCTGCTCCCCTGGGAACCGCAGGGCCCAGCCAGGCCAGGGATTGGAAACCAGGTGGAGTGAAGTGTGCGCCGCAGAGGCAGGAACTAGCCGGGGCAGCCTCAGGGCGCGTGGGCGGAGGAAGAGCTTTCAGGCGGGGGAGGGGAGAGAACCGCTCTACTGTGATTTATTACAATATTGCATTCAGTTCTGAACAACACTTTTTTAATATTACATTTAAAATTTAATTTTAGAAATAGCAATTAGTCAAATATAAAAATAAAATCTATAAACAGTTAAACAGTGGCACCCTCCCCCCATTCAGTGCCCTCTATAACTATTGCTATTAGTTTCTTGAATAGTCTCTGGATTTATTTTAAGCTTATATAAGAAACTATAAATAAATGTTTTTAAAATTCCCCTCTAAAGGTGGAATACTGTATGTGCTATTCTGCAAACTGGCTTCTTCATTCCCTTTTACCACTGGGCCACGGATCTAATGGCATCCACAGAATCAGCTAACATTTTGCATCTGTGACAAGAGCTGTGATAGGCCTTTCCTTGCAGTGTCTCAGTCCCCATTGAATCCTCACAGCTATCTCACCTGGTAGGCACTATTTTTATTCTCATTTTGTAGCTGAGGAAACAAAAATGAGAAGGTAAAGGATTTGCCTAAAGTTCCAGAGCAGGCAAGTGGCAGAATCGGGATTTGAACTGGGGAAATTGGATTCCAAAGTACATGGGCTTAACTACAGTCCCACAGCCCTATCCTGGGGAGGGGGTAGGTCTGTCCCTAAAGTTTGTGGGGTCCAGAGCAAAAGTGCAAGCAGATGCTCATGTGCCATTTGTCAAAAGAGTCAAAAGTGATAAATCAGTAGTTTACAAACTACTTACATATCATATAACTGAGCTGTAAGCTGAGTTAACAAACTGCCATAAAATATGGTCCATCCTCTCATCATTCGAATACATTGTCATAACAATAAGTTCAAAATGTAACTGACAAAATTAAAAATCAATAGAAAGCAAAATATTTTTGGATGACTAAATATAAATTGCTTTGTCGATGGGCCAGCAGTATTTGGATGAGTAATAAAATAAAAACAGGCATAATTCACTATTCACATATTTATTTCATACCATTTTTTTTTGCCTTTTTAGCAAAATTTAGCTAATGTTTTCACATTGTGTTCTATTTATATTAATGATCTACTTTAAAAAATGTAGTTGTACTAAAAATGTATGACATTTAAATATATTTTCATCAAATGCGTAAATTAAGGTTAATATAAAAAGTTTAAAAATTAAAAACAATTTATCTTGTTTTTAAAAAGTTTTTATCTTCTAAATCAGGGGTCAACAAACAGGCCCATGGGCTAGATGCTTGTTTTTGTAAATAAACACCTATTAATTTGCATGTGGTCTAGTGGCCGTTGAGTAGTTATAACAGAGGCCAGATGGCCTGCAAAGTTGAAAGTTTTTACTCTCTGACCCTTTAAGAAAATGTTTGCTGAACCCATGTTCTACATCATTCAAAATTATTTATTTAAAATGAAAGGGGAAATGCAAATGATAATTAATGCCAAAATATTAAAATTATTTAAATAAAGCTGAAACTATTTGTATTTTTGAGAACTGAACAAAATCTTATTGAATATTTGTACTTAAAACTCTTTGCAGTTCTGAAGTCCAACATTTATTTAGTTGACAATGTAGAGAACTGGCTTCATTTATATCTAGACCTAGATATATTCAAATTCAAGACAAACATGAATTGTCTAATATTGCAAAGTGTCCCTCAGGCAGTGTTGTGCAGCTCTTGGGAATACCATAGGAATTCATGAACGGCACAAGAACCCCTCACAGGACCACCAAGACAAGCAAGAAAACTACCCGGCATTCCTGGAAAATGACACATGGAATGCAAGGGTGCGAGCGCTTTAATTTGTCTTTTCTCTTACCCAAGTGTGTCTGTGCCTTGTATCCTCTCTGCACAGTGTCCAGCCTTGGCGGTGGCAAAACCCACAAACCTTCGTGGTATGTTTTCTGGGGCTTGAGCAGTCAGATGTGAGAGCAGATGTTCAGGGTTGAGGCTGCCGGGTGCCAGCCAGGGCTGAGGGCCGGGTCTCCAGTGACAGAGGCACTCAAGTATTTGTTAATAGATGTATTTGTGTGTGTTTGTCAAGCCCATGTCGGGGGGCCCTTCTTATCCCGGGTCAGGTTGATTCTGGTAGGTTTTCAGCTTCTGGGACTGCAAGACTAGGAACGTTTGCTCTGGGGAAGGAAATTTCCTGTTTTCTCTGCCTTGTCCTGACCCCTTTATCTCTCTTTTTTCCTTCTCTCTCCCTGAAGGGGTGTCATGGAGACACTTATCCCATGCTATTGCAGAGGCTGGGACTGGCCCAGGGGCTGGACATTACATGGAGCAGACTTTCGACCCAGTGGAAGTCAGGGGGTCCTAACAGTGAGGCCTGCCTGACTCTAGATTGGCAGCTGGCACAGGAGGTGGGCTCCCAGCCCCTGGAGGTGCCCAGTCATGGGCTCATGGTGCTAGAGAATTTCTGCGTTGGGTAGGGAGTTGGGCTAGAGAAAGATTCTTCGATTCTGTCCTAGAGAGTCCTCGTTTTAACCTATGGAATATCATCCATTTCAGTCTTAATCTGGCCTCTGAGTTTGGGTGGGAGTGGGGGTGGTGGTGTGGGTAGGTTGAGACCTGCAGGTTAGCCAGCTGCCGACCAAAATGGCCAATGATGACACTGGTGTGACCAGCCCTGGGAGGACTGAGATTTCCAGCCAGGCTCTGGGTAGAACTGCCCCAGCCTCCCATCTCCACCATTTCCTGAGAAGCCTCTTGCTGAACCCATCAAGCCTGCTCTCATTATTAATGATCTGCAGCTCATTAAAGGGAGAGAAACAGCTTCAGAGTCAGAGATGGATGCAAGTTCCAGCTCTGCTACTTACTAGCTTTGTGAACTTGGGCAAGTTCACACTTAAATACTTTGAGACTCAGTTTCCTCATCTGCCAGTGGAAATAGGAAGACACTATATCTACCATACAAGGTTGTTGGCAGGGGCAAAGGGAGGAATGGGTCTGAATGTGGTTTGTCCATCCAAGAGTGTCTCCCCCTCCCCCACTGCTCCCCAGCACAAGAACAATTGCCTCTTTTAGCTTAGGGGAACCCCAAAGTCCTTGGGAAACAAGCATCTCCTACTATGAAAACCAAAGAGGGAAGACGTTCCTCTCCACTCCCTGGACATAGGGAGCGCCAATGACCTAGACTAACTCTATGCTCTTGCCTGGTCTTTGAATCCTGAGGAAGTAGCGCAAAGACCCCTTGCCGTGCCGGGGAGAGTGGGAGACCTCTAAGGTGGTGGTGGTAGGAGAGAGGCCTGGAGTTCAGTGTTGGTGACGTCAGGAACGGCAACTATGAATGTTTAACTGCAGCGGCACCAATGATTGATACAGTACATGCTTGGGTGCCTTCTTGGCATTCATTCTCTTTTTTACTTCTTAAAAGAACCATGATTTTATCTTCAGATATCCATTCCTTCCCCAAGTGGCCCATGTGCTTAGGGGAAGCCAGTCCCATCCCAGCTATAGGGGTGGACCTGAATGGTCTAAATGTAAGAAACCTCCTTTCTCTTGCCAGGGGTTGGTTCAGTGCTCCAGACATAAGCCAATCAGCTCGAGAAGTCCCTTGAACCATAGTTACTGGTCAGTGCTGGGCACATGGCTTAGGCTGGGCCAGTTAGACTAAAGGGAAGGACTTGAATTCCATGACTAGGGAAGAGGCTCCTTGGACTTGAACACCTAGAATATTGCCCGCACTCAGAAGCTCCTGTGCGCACCCTTTCCATTGGTAACACCCTCCTTCCTCCCAGAAATAATATCCTGACTTTTAAGATAATATTTTTCATGCTTTTCATTGGATTTTAACGCCTATGTATTCATCCCTAAACAACATAAATTTAAGGGTATAGGCGGCAAAAATGGTGATGGAAGGGGACTTGACTTGGGGTGGTGAACACACAATACAATATACAAATGACATATTATAGAACTGTACCCCTGAAACCTATATAATTTTATTAACCAATGTCACCCCAGTTAGTCCAATAAAAAAGTAAAAATATATCAAAATTTATATTGCATATTTTGACATATACATACATTTTAAAAGAAATTGAATTATGCTAAATCTATCCTTTTGTATTCATTGCTCAACATATTTGTAAACATCATCTATGTTGTTTCATACAACTTTACTTTGTTCATTTCCATTGCTGTATAGAACATGCTATAGCTGTACTTTGTTCATCTTCCTTGCCATATAGTAAGTACTCCATTTATAAATATATCCAATCTACTATATGGAGATTTGAACCGTTTCAAATATTCTGGTTTAACAAGAAACCTGCTGTGGACATTCCTCGTTTATGACTCTTGGTGCAGATACACATGAAAGTCTCTAGGTATGCTTATATTTAACTTTACCAGAAAATGCCGAACTGTTCTCCAAATATTGCACCAATTTATTTGTCTTGTAAGCAGTGTATGGGAGTTCCTGTAGCTCTGCATCCTCATAAAATACTTCATAGTGTCAGAATTTGATTGTCTGTGGTATATATGTAGTCATATCTTTTTGTGGTTTCAATTTGCATTTTCCTGATTATTAATGACACTGTGCATCTTTTCATCTGTTTATCAGTCATTTGGATTTCCTCTTTTATGACATGCTTAGAAAAATTTTTGCCAAGTTCCTTTTGGGTTGTCTGTTGTTTATATAATTTTGATACTACTTTTTTTGGTCTGTTCTATGAGTTGTGAAACCTCCTCTCACTCTTTGAACTGTCTCTTTGCTCTCTTAAGAACAGAAGCTCTTAATTTTAATGTAGTCAAAATTATTAATGTTTTCCTTTATGATTTGTGCTTTTTGTGAGTGTGTTTAAGAATTTCTTCTGTATCCTGACATCTTGAAGATATCAAGATCTTGTCCTGTATTATCTTCTAAAATTGTTGTCTCTGGCATTTAGGTTTTTACTCCATCTGAAATTGATTTTTGCATATGGTGTGAGATAGGGGTTTACCTTTTCCCTCCAACCCCCACGTAAGAATGCTCAGCTGTCTCAGTGCCATCTACTGCAAACTCTGCCCTTTCCCTCCTGCTCTGCAATCCACCTCAAGTGTCCATAAAAACAAGAGCCTATTTCTGGGCTCTCTCTTCTGTTCCTTTGGTCTATTGGTCTATCGCCAAGCCAGCACCACACTGTCTTAATTACTACAGATTTACAATAATCTTTATAATTCATTGACCAAATTTTCTCACACTGTGGGAAAAATTATAAGTGTCCTGATTATTCTTGGCCCTTTGCATTTCCATATAAAGCTTAGAATTAGCTCATCAAATTCTACAAAAGAAAAAAAGCAGCTGGGATTTTTATTGGGATTTCATTGAATCTATAAATCAAGTTGGGGAGACTGTTGAGTTGGCCAGCCCACAAACATGATATATTTCTGCTTTAATTGAAGCCTTTAAAAAACAACAACACAGCATTATTTTGAAGTATGATTGACACACAGTAGACTGCGCATATTTACAGTGTACAATCTGATAAGTTTTGACATCTTTAACACCCATGAAACCAACACTGCAAACAAGATAATGAATAAATCCATCAGCCCCAAAGTGTTCTTTGTTCCCCTTGGCAAGCCCTCCGCAGAGATGGCGAGCTTCTTTTCATGTGCCGCTTTTCCTTCTGTATATCTTGTTTGGTGAAGTGCCTGTTCAAACCTTTCGCTCCTTTTTAACCGAGGTGCTTTCTTATTACTGAGTTTTAATATTATTTATATAGTCACGTGCCATTTCACAACGGGGTTACCCCCTGAGAAGCGCGTTGCTAGGCGAGTCTGTCCTTGTGCAAACAGCAGAACGTGCATTGACACAAACCCAGGTGGCGTCGCTGACAACACACCTAGACTGTAGGGTACAGCCTATGGCTCCTAGGCTCCGAGCCTGTACAGCATGTCACCCTACAAGAAGGCAGGAGGTCAGCGCAAGCAGAAGAGAACCTGATGCAACAGAGAGACGCAGTGCCCACAGGCCGCGGGAGGCTGCGGCCCGTGTGACACAGCTTACTGTTTTACAGCAAACTACTTTTTACACAAGCAGAGAGCACACACTAAAGTAGCAAGAAGAGAGTATAAGTGCAGTAAATACAGGAACCAGTGACACAGTTGTTTGTTATCATTATCAAGTGCTCTGTGCTGTGCCCAACTGGACGTGCTGCACTTTGGAAGGACTGGGAGCCCAGTAGGTCTGTTCACACCGTCATCGCCACAGACCCCGGAGGAACGTGTTGTGCTCTGACATTATGACGGCCACGGTGTCACTAAGCGATAAGGATCTTTCCTCTCTCCTATAATCTTATGGGACCACGGTCAAAAATATGCGGTCTGTGGTTGACAACATAGTTAGCGTGTGACTTTTCTGAACACAGCTCCTTTATCAGATGCAGTAGGTCCTCACTTAACGTCATCCATAGGTTCTTGGAAACTGACTTTAAGAGAAACAACTTGTAACGAAGCCAGTGTTACCATAGGCTCATTGATATGAACCGAGAGTTAAACTCCTACAGCTCATCTCTGGTCACAAAGACATCACCAAACTTCTAAATTAAGACCCCCAACAGTTACAATATTTAGTATTGAAAGAAATGTGAGCTATTTATACATTTAAGAAAGATGAATAAAAGGTAGTAAGGTAATTATTTTCCAACCAGCTTATTCCAGTGCAGGGTTGCGATGGTCAGACCCATCCGGTGGCCCAGGGCCCAGGGCTCAAGGCGGGACCCAGCCCCGGGCAGGACACCTTTCTGTCACAGTGCGCACACACACCCCACGCTCTCAGGCTGGGACAGTGCAGACACGCCAATGCACCTAACTAATGTGCACATCTTTGGGATGTGGGAAGACACCTGAGTACCTGGAGAAAAGCCATGCAGACGGGAGAAAGTGAGAGCTCCACAAAGATGTGGCCCCCGCCAGGAATCAATTCCCCCCCCGCCCCCGCACTCATTGATGTTATAACAAAACAGTGTTGAATGAAACGACCTTATTTGAGGACCTGCAGTTAGTCTTTTCATTCTCTTAACAGTGTCTTTTGAAGAGCAAACGTTTTAATTTTGGTGGAGTCCAATTTATCCGCTCCTTGCCCAATGCCCCCTGCCCACTGCTCTTCACCTTTTAACTGGACAAATGATGACTCCAAGCGATTGTCCCCTTCTCTGTCTCTTGCTTTGCTACAATTGCGAGGCTGCAAAGCAGGACAGCTCTTCAATCCTTTCTCTTCTCCATACCCCTTCCCTCATCCTATTCCCAGAGCATAGTGCTAACAGGCAGAGGCCACGCTGGCTCCGGCAGACAACGGGTGAGGCATCCTCTGCCTCCTATAATGCAGAAATTCATGCAAGAACTCGAAGCAGCTCAGTTTATGCTCACAGACACCATTGACCCAGGTGTGGGTGACGTTCTACACAACAGCCCTTTGTGTTTGAAATCAGATGGGGCCAAGGGAGTGTTAGTAGAGGGGACCTCTCTCTCCTTTTAGGCTCATCATGATGTGAGGTACTTGTCGCTTGACCCGGTGGGTAGGCAAGGCCCCAGGGCTCTGGGAGTTGTGTTCAGCCTGGTACCCAGGGCAGAATGAAGCCAGCTCTTCAAGATCTGTCCTGAGGCTCCTCCTCCACCCCACCCCCATCCCACCCCCATCCCACCCCCATCCCCATCTCTTTTATGCTTGGAAGGCACTTAGCCAGCAGGAGACCACACTTGCCTTCTTTCTAAAGCATTTATTTTATTAAAAGTCATTTATTTTAATTGCTTAATACATGAATCCAAATCCAAATACTACAGATAAATCCCCTCTTGACCACCACTCCAATTTCACTTCCCTCTCCAGAGATAACAGGGTTCTACTATCAACTTGATGTATTTTCCCAGATCCTTTTCGATGCTTTTATATACATGCATATGTACATATAATTGCTTTGTCTAATTTGTTAAATATAAATTATACACTGTACATATTGGTTTGCAATCTGCTTTAAAAAAATCAATCCATTTTAGAGATCATTCCCATCCATGTAATCATGTTCATTCTTTTCTTTAATTGAGTTATAATTGACACATAACATTATATTAGTTTCAGGTGTAAAACATAATCAATATTTGTATATTGAAATGATCACCATGATAATCTAGTTAACATTCATCATCATACATAATTACAAACATTTTTCTTGTGATGAGAACTTTTAAGACCTATTTACTCTTAGGAACTATGAAATATGCAACACAGTATTATCACATATATTTATATATATAATGTAGAGTCACCCATGCTATACGTTATACTCCCAGGGCTTCCTTATTTCATAACTGGAAGTCTGTCCCTTTTGACCACCTTCAACCCATTTTACCCGCCCCTCACCACTGCCTCTGGCAACCACCAATCGGTCTTCTGTATCTCTGAGCTTGTTTTTTTGGTTGGTGCTTTTGTGTTTTTAGATTCCACATATAAGTGAGATCATATGGTGTTTGTTTTTCTCCGACTTATTTTGCTTAGCATAATACCCTCAAGTTCCATGTTGTCGCAAATGGCAAGATTTTCTTCTTTTTTATGGCTGAGTAATATTCCATTGTATATATACACCACATCTTATCCATCCATCCATCCATCCATCCATCCATCCATCCATCCATCCATCGACGGGCACTTGGGTGATTTCCATACCTTGGCTAATAGGGATAATGCTGCAGTGAACATGGGAGTGCAGATCTCTTTTTGAGTTAGTGTTTTCATTTTCTTCAGATAAATTCCCAGAAGTGGAATTGCTAAATCATATGGTAGCTCTATTTTTAATTTTTTGAGGAACCTCCATACTGCCCACATATATATTTTTTAATACTGAAGAGAATTCTATGAAGTGGTGTGGCTGTTCTAGCCCAGCTAATGGTTCCTTTATTGAGGGGCAGATAGGCTCTCCCCGGTGCCTACCAGGAACGCTGCAGTGAGAGTCGTTCTTTGAGTCTGGGAGATTACCTTCTCCCCTGCTTTGCTTAGCTCCCTTCCCCTCCTCCCCTTCCTTTGCCCACCGTGAGACTGGTCATATGTGCAGCCACATCCAGTGACAAATGCTTTGGTGCTTCCTTCCTAGACCAAAGTGCTGGTCAATTTTGGGCTTCAAAATTCCCACTTTACAAAAGCCAATCTATATAGTTCTGGAGCTCTCTTGCGAGGACAAAGTCCAGAGCCTGACATGACCCCTTCTCTGGCTGGATCCCGCAGGATGCTGGCCTTTGGGGGCGGTACTGTGGCACAGAGCCGGGCTTTGTGATTTAGGCTCGCACAGCCAGCCAAGTGACTGGGGACTTCCCCTGACTGTAGTTTACATGCATCATACTCCGACCAGAGTATATCCTATTCTGCCCAGTCTAATACATTTCCTTTTCTCATAAAAGGAAGTTGGAGTTGCCGCTTCCATATTTAGCAGCTGAGGGGAGCTGGCCCGCAGTGCCTGGGGTGAGGGATGTGGGAGGGTAAGTCAGACATGAGAACTAGCACGTTCTCTCGCAGCAGCTGAGAGGAGACTGGGAGGGAGGCCTGTATTCTGCTGAGAAGAACCTTCTACAGTCAAGTAGTTGGGATTGTCAGTCAGGAAGTTGCCCAGAGGATGGGAGTGCCTTCTAGATGCTATGGCCAGTCAGCTAGGGTGGGCTGTCCCTGCAGGGATGCCCCACTAACATGGCCAATGTCACAGGTCTGCTTCCGTGGGGAAAGCATTGAACTTGGAGTCTGGGGATGTGGGTGTGAATCTGGGACTCTAAGTAACTTCCTCAACCTCTCCAAGCCTCAGTTTCCACATCTGTAAAATGGGGATAGTAACACCTACCCTTTCTAAAGGGTTGCTGGGATGGTCAAATGAGATCACTTATGTTAAAAACAGCAACACAACACCTGGCAGAGTGTCTGTGTGTCATATAATGGAGCTAGCATCTAGGTCATCGGTAACATAGCCAACATGAGATAATGCTGGGAGGATGGGAGCGCCAGGGGACTGGCGAGAGTACTGAAAAAGAAGAACTTGGCCAGGGGAGGGAAGGGTCCTAGGTCCAGAGCTTGGGTGAAAGCCCTAGGTCTGTCCTGCTCCCTTTGTTCTAATTTAAGGCTCACCAGGCAGCCTCTGGTTGCTAATTTGTTTTCCTATTGACCTTGGTCTGGGCCAGGGGACAGGAGCCACCTCCTGGGTATTAGGCAAGTTCACATGTTGGTTGTTTATTGTTGATCTTAACTCTGCTTGGAGGTCTAATTAGCCTCTTTTTGCCAATGAGAAAACAGAATCTCAGAGATACTAGGGGCAATGTTCAAGGCCGCTATGCTGGGAAGCGGGGACTCCAGGGTCTGTATGACCCCAGTATCCCGCGTCCACCACACCACACTTCCTCCCAGCAGTATGTCCTGGGCTCTCATATGTGTATACTTGACCCTGGAAAGGCATGTCCCATTGTAGGCTTCTGAATGGGCAGTGGAGTCTTAACTTTTGGGGAGCTGTTCCTTCCTTCCCTCCTTCTAGCCTGAGCCCCACCTCCACCATCCCCTCCCACCCTCCAGTAGCTTGAGAAAAATTAAGCTCCTTAATCACTCAGACCTTGAACCAGTGTGACTCAGCGGCCCCGATGGAGAGGGCCCCTTAGCACCAACTGTCACCCACAGACATTGCTTCACATGGATAGTCTTTCTTAACAACTATAAACCCTGCCAGCTGAGGGGGTTAGGAAGCCTGCCAACTCGGCCAGGGCTGGAGGTGGGGACGGCAGCCAAGCCCAGTGCTGGGGATTGTATGGCTGCCTACAAGTAGGGTGACCAATTTGTTTGTCTTCCCAGGAAGGCCCTTAGTCCCAGGAAAATCCGGATGGTTGGTCCCCCAATCTGCTTGTCCAAAGCTCAGTCTTTGCATTGATGGAGCTGATGGGCAGGCCAAGGGGGGGATCCGTTTGCCCTGTGGGCCCACCCTCTGACCCGGACACTTGGCAGGAATAGACACCTGTCACTCAGCTTGCTCCAATAAGCCATTAATAGGCTCAGACATGTGACCATCAGTCGAGTCGGGCTCAGCTTGCAGCATAGTGGCAGGGTCCACGAGGCTGAGGGAATAACCATTTTAGGGGAAAGTGGGCTGGAGTTTTCTCTTTTTTCCAGGGTTCTTTTCCTTTTCAATGGCTATCCACTCTGCCTGCTTGGCCAGTGCTCTGTCCACTTCTGTCTGGCCAGTTTTCTCTTGCCACCAAGAGGTCACCTCTGGCCTGGCTTTTATGAGCAGTGAGTTTTATGGGGAGCATGTGCTCGGGGCTAGAGGGAACAGCATGACCTTGGCCCTGCTCCTTCAGCCTCTGACACTGGGAAGATTAACCATGGGGCATTGAGGCTTATGCTAAGGAACAGCCAGTGGGAGATGTCACTCTCACTGGCCACTGCTGGCAGGTCAGAGCCCGGTCTCAGGAGATATGGAGAGGCCTAGGAGCTACAGCTGGGTCTGACTGAGGATAGGTGTTGTGTGGGCAGACTAACAACCCCCAACAATGTCCACCTCCTAGTCCCCAGAACTTGTGAATGTTGCCTCACGTGATAAATGGACTTCGTAGGTTCGATCAAGTTAAGGATCTCGACATGCAAGATTATACTGGATTATCTGGGTGGACTCGATGTGATCACAGGGGTCCTTATAAGAAGGAGAAAAGAGGTCAGAGAGAGGGAAAGGTGATGTGACACTAGAAACAAAGATTGGAGTGGTGCAGCCAGAAGCCAAGGAATGCCAGCCGCCTAGAGAAGCTGCAAGAGTCCAGGAACATATTTTCCCCACGGGCCTCCAGAAGGAACCAGCTCTTCAGTGCCTCGATTTGAGCCTGCTAAAACTCATGTTACACTTCTGACCTCCAGGACAGTAAGATCATTTGTGTTGTTTTAATCCACTAAGCGTGTGGTAATTGGTTATAGCAGCTACAGGAAACTCATACAGTGCGGTTTAAGGGATGTACAGTCATTGGTGCTTGAGTTCTGAGGAAGCAGGAGCCTCCCTTTGCTCAGTGAGGTGGGTGTGGGGGGCTCAGCACAGTGCCTGACACACAGAATGCTCAACACAGGGGCACTTTCTGCCCGTCACTGGACTGTGCTCATGTTTATCTTCCCGCTCCATTCTCTACTCACCTTCCCTCTTTCCCTCTGTCCTTCCTTACCTTCCTTCTCTCCTTACTTCCACATTCACTGAGCACTCCTCTGAGCCAGGCCCTGGTGTAGAGAAGAAGGCCCTGCTTTTAAGGGACACATCCTAGTGACACCTGGCTGAATATCACAAGCATCTGGGGCATCTGCTTAAATTTCTGACACCTGGACCCAGCCCAGACTCTCTTACTCAAATTCTGGGGGTGGGGGCTGGGTTTGAACATTTTAAAATAAACTCCTGAGATGATTCTGATGCAACAGACTTGCAGATGAGGGCTGAGAACCACAGCTCTCTTGGAGGAGGTATTAGGTGGGTTGGTGTACAAAGAACAGGAAGCAATCAACCCTGGTGAATGGAGCAGGGAGCGGCCACAGCTAACAAACAGGACTTCACAGAGGAGATGGCTGAAATGGGTTTTGAGGGATATGTAGGAGTTTTCCCAGAGGACATGGTTTGGTGGGATTAGGATAGGTAGGTTTTATGTAAAGGAAAGAGTTTTTGCAAGGGTATGGAGGCAGCATATGGTGACATATTCAGGAAACTGTAATTTAGGGTGGCCGAAGGGTCAGGCAGAGGTTGGGCTGGAGAAGTACCAGAGCCAGGTCACCAGGTCAGAAGGAGAGTCTGGACTTGATCCCGCAGAGGTGAGGACTCCAGACTGAGATATTCACTCGGGGTGGAGGCACCTCTTTCTTCTCTGGGCCAGTGGGGCCTACCTGCTTTATGAACCCTGACACCTTCTACTCCTATGATTTCTGTCTTGTCTTTAGCTCCCACCCTCTGTTGGCAGCACTGGTTTCTCCACCTGGGATACACCTAAGCTCTTCATTCCTCTTATCTGCACACTGTTGCATGGATTTGACTACTTCCTTTCCACTATTTATCCTCACAATCACATTGCTGCTTTACTCACTTGACAGTTGAGGAAACTGAGGCTCAGAAAGGGAAGGTGACTAATCATGGTCCCTCAGAAAACTGACGTGAAGCCCAGACCGGAGCCAGGCTGCTTGCTGTTGGCTGATGAGGACCTTGTGTATTTTGCGCTTTAACACTGGCCTCCTCCATCTAAGCCAAAGGAAGGGACCGGGGAGCAACTTCAGGCGTTGGAGAGGTGACTGGGACTGGTGGGGACTTTCACCTCCCCTGCACCTGGCAGACTGAATGTGACTTCTCTTGGGCAGTGGGCCAGGGGCTGGAGACACCTGCTCTCAGCTAGGGCCACCTGGAGGGCCCAGCTCACCTCGCTCAGGGTCACGCCACTCTGAACAAGAAACAGTGGCTGTGCCAAGTGTGCGGGAGGCCTGGCAAGTGCTGGGGGAGGCCTGTCGGGGGGCAGCTGCCCGGTCCTCGGGCGCCCTGCAGACGGTGGCACCAACCTTTGCCAGTGAAGTTTGACCTCAGCTATGGTCTCTCAGCGCCTCCTCTCCATTTGTCCTTACCCTTCCTCAGGGGACCCTTTGGTCCCTTGGTCACCCATTTTAGTTTCTCTGTATTCCCAACATTTTTTCAAATGCCATAACCCCAAAGGGACTTTAGACCCTACCAGCATCCAGGACCAGAGCAAGTGGAGCCAGGGGAGGTCGTCCAGTCTTGAGCCCATCCAGTAGCAAGACATTTCTCGAGGGGGCTGGGCATGTTGACACTGTGACAGGTAATACAGAGCCCACAAGGCTCGGGTTTGAACCCCAGCCTTGCCGCTAAGCTGTGGAGCCGGGGCCTGACTACAGAGCCTCTCTGAACCCTCATTTTCTTCTCTTTTTCAAATGGGGCCAACACCACACCTCATTGCCCTGGAGGAAGCTGGGCTCCCCCATGGTCATCTGCCTGGTGCCTGGCACATTGTAAGGATGAAGCGACTGTGGCCCCCTTCCCTTCCGAAGGACTAACACACCCACAGCCAGCTGCTTTCTGCCAAGCTGGCAAAACCTTTAATAATCTGATGTTTAAGGACATAATATCCAGCATTGTTACTTAGATAAAAACCACATGGCTGTGGTCAGGCTCCTCCCTCTCTGAGCCTCAGCTTGCTCACCTCTGTAATGGGGATAGTCATCAGGAAATGGCTGAGTTTTTGTAAGACTTGGATATGACGTAGCTGACTGATGGCTGTCATCCCTCATGTGTCCCTGCTTCCAGGCCACAGTGACCCATCCTGGCCAGTCAGAGCCCTCCCCTGGAAACTATCAAGTTGGGTCTGTCCAGGAGGAACCTTTCTTTTCTCTGGGGAGGGCTATTTGGACAAGAATCTGGAAGCTACTAGAGGCCATTCTCCTCCACCATGTGGGAAGGTGGGTCTTTGGTAAGAACCAGGTCCACAGGCCGAGGAGCAGATCAGGATCCCAAGTGGACTTGAGGTCTGGCTCCAGTTATATGTGAGGCAAGCTCGCCTGCCTTTTTACCCTTTGTACTTAATAATTATTATTCTGGGAACCTTCGAGAATAATTTCACCCTTCTGCCTAATCTAGCTCAAATTCAGTTTTTGTCTCTTGTACCCAAGGAGACTGACTAATCAGGTTTGTGTTATCAATCCTTTTTTCAAGTGGGGAAACTGAGGCTTGCCTGAAGTCACTTGAGGAGTAAAAGCAGAGTTGGGATTTGAACTCAGGGCCACTGTAGCCTAAAGTCTATGCCTTTCCCTCTGCTCCACGTTATCTCTTGGAAGCCATGGCAGGCTCCTGGGAGAAGCCTCTCTGTTTCTCTCCATATCAGTAGGAGCCTGTCTTGGAAACAGAAATCATGCCAGCGTTTCAACAGAGGAAACTTAATACGAGGATTTGGTTACACATGGCAGAGAAAGAAACAAGGGAATACTGAGGAAAACCCAGAGAAAATAACTATAGAAAGTAGCCCTCATCTCCAGGGTGCGGGAAAGAGGTTGAGGTACCAGAATCTAGAAGCTCAGAGAGGCCCCCGGAGCTCAGACATGGAGAAGGGGTGACGCCCAGCTCTGCAGGTGCTGCTGAGGCGTTGGGTTGCTGCTGGGGCGCTGGGCCCAAAATCCAGGGCTTGGGCTCCATCTAGGTACATTGCATGGATGGAATGAGGGAACAGACTTTCTGGTCTCAGAGACAGGCTCTGGGTGCTGGGGAAACACCCTTGCCCTGCCCAGCTCCCTCCTGGGCAAGTTTCCACGCGCTTTGTCCAGGTCTTCTTCAGAGGACAGCTGGCAAGGGGGTGTCCACAGAGAACTGGCCGCTCCCTGGCCGGGGGGCAGGGAGAAGCTTCACTGTGGCAATAGGCACCCTCCTCAGCTCTCGGGAGGCCGCGTTTGCACAGGCTTGGCTGCTCAGACACGAGGACTGGCTCCAGGCTTTGATGAGAGGGTGGTGCCCTGCCTGGCACATCAGGCCCTGTCATTCCCCGGGCCAGACTCCGCGGCCTGGGAATCATCTGGGCTCAGCAGCTGCTGGGCCCCGAGGCTACTTGAAGCTGTCACACTCCCTTCCCTGCCTTGTTTTCTCCTCCCACCACTCACTTTTCTTGTCTGAAGCAGAAGAAAGAGGGTAGGATTTGGACATGAGTCATATTTTTTCTGCCACTTCCTGACGGCAGCACACTGGTGAGCTACTGAACTTCGTATAAAATGTAAAAACCTTGCAGCTTTACAGGCCCATAACCCTGACACCCCCACCCCCATTCTTTATGTGACATATCCCATCTACGTACACTACAAACCCCACGATGTACTGTTATAATTGTTGCATTAAATAGTCATATGCATTTTTTTTTTTAAATGGAAACAGACTTTAATATTTACCCATAGTTTGCCATCTCTCATGTTCTTGGTTCCTTCCCGATAATCTGAGTTTCCATTTGGTATCATTTCCCTTCCATCTGAAGAGCTTCCTTTAACATTTCTTTGGGGCGGGCCTAGTAATGAGTAATTCTCTTAGTTTTCATTTATCTGAAAATGTTTTTGTTTCACTTTCATTTTTGAAAGACATTTTCACTGGATATAAAATTCTGAGTTCACAGGGTTCTTCCCCCCCAGGACAGTCACGTGCTACGTAATGATTCGGTCAACAATGGGCCGTATATATGACGCTGGTCCCATAAGATTATGATAGAGCCAGAAAATTCCTGTCACCTAGTGAGGTGACTGTCCTAACGTCATATGCACTATGTTTGTAGTGATGCTGGTGTAAACAAACCTACCGCACTGCCAATCGCATAGAAGTATAGCACACACAATTATGTACAATGCGTGATTCTTGATAATGATATTAACTATGTTACTGGTTTGTGTATTGACTGTACAATATGTTTATTGTTATGTTAGAGTGTACTCTTTCTATTTATAAAAAATAGCTTGCCGTGAATAGTGTGTCATGTTATGCCGGCAGCAGCCCCATACAAAGGTTTTGGTGAAATAGCTCTTTCCATTTTTACCTGAAGCCTTGTCTTTTCCTGGGATTTGTGCAGGACTCAGACTCAGCCCTCCCCTCTGACCCCTGACCCCTGAGGTTTGGCCCCACCGGTCTGTCAGGCAGGTCTGCACCGCAGCAGGAACACAGCCCCGGCTGAAGGTGGGACCACCTGCCACCAGAACGAGGGGGAGCAGTGGCACCGCCAGTGATGGGCCTGACAGTCACGGGCCGTGTGTGTATAAAACACATGAACATGGAGAGCAGCCCTGAAAACCGAGAGAGCTGAGAAAATCGTCATAAACAAGGCTGCCGTGAATATCTTTGCGTTCACAAATTTCTCTGGATTTTGTATTATTTCCTGAACATAGGGGATTACTGGGTCAAAATTATGAACATTTTAAAGCTCTTAGTAGATATCCCGTAATTGCTTTACCCTTCATCCTGTGCGGTTTGCACTTCTACCGGCGATGTATGGGTGTGGCGTCTAATCACCTCATTACCGCTGTAAAGCTTATGACTTTTTCAATGTTTGTTATTTCGATAGATGAAAATGGCATCTCATTCTCATTTATATAGTGGTCCTAGTAAATCTTCATCTTTTTTCCCCGACTGGATTGTACGCCCTCTCCCTGTTCCCCATGTGACTGTGAGTAGAAGGGACCCTGATGTCAGCCAGGGGAGGCCTGTGTCTTGATAATATTTGTCTCCTGGTGCCTGGGCAGGTCGGGGGTCCCTGCAGTTTGTGCCTTGGCTTTCACGGTGGTGGTGTTGAAGATGACAAGTGGGCCACTGGAGGGATATGCATAATTGATTTTTTTCTGTTTATTTTCCCCTCCTCTGGTCTCTAGCTTGATTTTTCTATGTGTTATAACATAGGTCCTAGGCAGTAAAGTAAAGAACCATTTAACTTGGCGAGGTTTAGGTTAAACCTTGGAAGGAGCTTTCAGGCAATCTAGTTAAAGGTCCTCGAGTTTTGAAACATGACACAGAAATACTCTTGATGAATAATTAGTTACTTAAGTGATTTTAAAGGGAAAAGGCTCCACCAGGCATTCAACCCATTACGTGACCTGTTCATTTTGAATGTCACATATTGACATGCACATATTTTTCATTATTGTGAACAGCACAGACTTTGTAGTGTTTCTTTAACCGCCATTGTTACCATACAAGGACATGATAATAGCATAGCATGGAGAACTCACATTCACACGCAACATCTCAAGTCACCCCACCTCAGGTCATCTCAGTTCATGCCTCATTACTCTGAATTTACAGAGGGGGAAGCTGAGAACAGAGAGCTTTGGTGACTTGCCCAAGGACCCCCAGGTAGAAAGAGTTAGAGTCAGGGCTTGGGCCTGGTTTTCTCATTGTGACTTCAGTGGGGGTTTTTTTGGAATCAACTCAATCGAGATGCTGTTACCCTGTCTGTTTAGTCATTGGTCTGACAATGTGTAAGGAGATGGACGGTTGAGGTATAGTCAGCTCTGGAGGCAGGGAAGGGACTGGTGACCTTTAAGAGATGATAACTGATGAAATCAAGCTCAGTTCCTGGAGGGGTCTCAGGTCTTCAGTCCTGGGATATTTCTTCTCGGTTGGCTCACCTGGAGCAGGCAGAGGGCTCCTCCTTGATCCCTGCCTCCCTCTGCTTCTGCCTGGTTCTTCTTTCTACAATATAATCTCCAGCGTGACTACTTAGGTTCATTGTTCAATAACTATTCGAGTGCTAAATGCCAGATCTTGTTCAGAACACTGGGGATATGGAGAAGAGTAAGGCAGAAGACTCACTTCTAGGAGCTCAGAGTGCAGGAGGCAAATTAAGTGAGTCAGGACTTTGTATTGAGAATGACAGGAAACCCGGTCCACACTGGCAGGCTTAGGGCCAGCTGCAGGCACAGCGCGACGCGGGGCTCAAGTTCTCCATCTCTACCTGCTTACTCTGTGGGGGGTCCATTTTCAGACAGTAGGTGAAGGAGAGAGGGAAGAACATTCCAGATGAGAGGCCTTAAGTGTAGCTGGAGTACAGAGAACAGGGAGGTGTGAGAGGCATGAGAAGTGGAGACGGCAAATTACATGGGGCTTGTGTCCCCTGTGGCAGGAGAATGACATGATCAGAGTTGCATGTTTAAAAGATCAGTGGCTGCAGAGGGAGTATAGTGTGGAGAGGCTCGAAAGCGGGACTGAGGGTCAGAAAGCTGCCTACTGTGTGGACCATCTCCTCCTGTGTGGGCTCCAGACACTGAGAAATGCCTCCCCACCTCACCTCCACATTAGCTGGCACAGCGCAGGTCTTCTGGCCTTGGCAGGTGAGTAATCCCAGTTCTCAAGCTCTTACTGGAATTCACTGACTTCTACCTTTGGGAGGACAACAAAGGGAAAGCTATTCCTGAACAGGAAAGCTGACTTGTGACTTTCCCCAGTGACTGAGCCTAGGGGTGACATCAACCCAGACGAGTGCTGAGTACAACTGGGCTTTGTCATTTCTGGTTCCCACTCCACCCGTCGCTCCTGGTTCCCAGAGACCTGAAGGCGTGTTCTGCCTGGCTCCTCGGGCTTCCCTCCTGCAGTCTAGGCCCAGTCAGGGGGATTTAGAGGGTCCATTCTTGTGGCTCAGGAGTTGTGGCACCTGCTCAGCCTTGCTGCCAGATCCCTGTGTCGCAGCATCTACCTTCTTCCCGGGACTGAGCCCCCGGGACTGAGTCTCCAGGCCTGGATGCTGTCCTAGCCCAGTACCTGCCTGACCCTTGCCCCTCCAAGGTGAGACCTGCTCACCTGGCGGCTGCCACTTACCAACTTATGAATAAGAACAGCAGCCCCACCTCGTGTGCTAACACTTGTCATATTTCTGCCTTTCTCTTCTGTGATATTGTGATTTATAATAAATATGTATTTGGTCTTGGTCTTTTTTTCCAGCATAGAGCTCCTAAAACACTTAAAATTTTTCGAGTGAGGAGAGCGATAAAGGTGTCTTGTTATGTTAATAAGGTGGCTTTTGGACTGCACCTAAGGGTGGGGGCTGGTTGCCAGGAGGACCAGCCGGGTGATTAGAGGGGTGGAACTTTCAGTTCCACTCATGGGACCTGGGAGGGAGAGGAGAAGGGACAGGGAATGGAGGTTAAATCAATTTTAGTGACCAGTGATTTAAGCAGTCATGCCTAGGTAATGAAACCTGCACAAACCCCAAAAGGATGGGGTTTGGAGAGCTTCTGGTTTGGTGAACACGTGGAAACTTGTGGGAGAGTGACCCAGAAGCTCTCCCTCCTTTCCCCATACCTTGCCCTGGGCATCTCTCCCCCCTGGTGGTTCCTGAGTTATCTTCTTTCATAGTAAGCTGGTAATCTAGTCAGTAAAACGTTTCTGAGTTCTAGAGCCACTCAAGCAAATTAATCGAACTCAAGTGTAACCGAGCGAATGCTCACACTGCTCAGTGCATGACAGCCAACAAGCTGAGTGACAGGGAGCTGAGGCAAGGACGGCGGCTTTATGTGGAAAGCTAACAAGCTGAGAAGATGGCGAACCAGCGTCCTAAAGAACCATATTCAGAATTCGGGCCTCTTTTATGTCAGGGGAAGGGGGAAAAGGCAGGGGTTTGAGGTCAGGAGGGGATTGATGACCACAGACATCTAGATGCCAGAAAGGGTCCAAGGCAGGGTGTGTGTGTGTGAAACTTCTTTGCTTTTGGTCAACATCTCTGGTTGCCATCGTCCCAGTCACAAGGTTCCTACAAATCTTTTGATAAACATTTTTTTGGTACATACCTTGCTTATCTCCTTGGGGAGGTAGTTTGAGCCCGGAGGTTGTTTCAGTAACTCCTAGGCTCCAGGTTAGATTCCTTCGGGATCAGCTTATCTTTGTGCAGGACTAAGGAGAAGTTGCTGACCAACAGGTTACAGGAACCGGGCAGGCTCCAGCGTGATGGAGTCAGAAAGACTGACTCCACTGGAACCTCCAACCTACAGCCAGTTGGTCAGAAGCACAGGCGTTAAACTGGGCTTGCGACTGGCATCTGAAGTTGGGAGTTGAGGGGTGGGAGGGGGTAGGCAGTCTTGTATAACTTAGTTTTTAACCTGTGGAATCTGATGCTATCTCCCGGTAGATAGTGTCAGAGTTTACATGAATTGTAGGACATACCCACCTTCCCCCCGCCACACATTGCAATTCTACTAGAATCATCTAATTTTCCTACACAACTGACAGTCTGCCTTTCTGCCAACTAGATTCACATGACTCTGTATGAGTCTGTAAAATGGACTTAATAATAATCCTTCCTCCACAGAGAGAGTGGACCTCAAAGCACTAAACCAATAGTCCTCAAAGTGTGGTCCCCAGACCAGCAGCATCCATATCATCTGGGTTAGAAAAGCACATTCTTGGCCCCCACCTGAGTCGGAAACTCTGGGTCGGGCCAGGCAATCAGTGCTTTAACCAGCCTTCCAAGTGATTCTGATGCACACTCAAGCTTAAGAAGCACTGTACTGAACTAACTGCACTGGGATGTGAGATGTGAGTTGAATCTGGTCCACATGGGACAGCCTCCCCTATCCCCCCAAAACAGGTCCTGCTTTCTTTTGACTGGATGTGGTGACTTCCCAGTTTCATTATACCAGGGGTCCATGAAGACATATCCTTTCTCACTTTCCAAGAGACCACTGGTTGCCTTTGTTCCCCTTAGTGGCTCAGAAAACCCTAGATTCCAGCAGGGTGATTGGGGCAACACAATTGGGACGATTGGTTTCCAAAGCCAGGTGAGACCTCCAGGACACGTTAACCTGTTCCAAGCAAAGCTTCTCAGCAGAAGGTAATGGTGCCTTAGAAAAATTATTTTCATCTCTCCATTTTGCAGAGATTGGATCTCCAAGAGCCAATGGTGTCTTGCCCAAAGTCACACAGCAGAGTGCAGAGCTGGCCCTAGGTCTGCTAGCTTCTAGGCGGCATTCTTTCCACTACACCAGGGCTTCTGGAATTTTAATGTGCACATAAATCCCTGGGGAGCTTGATAAAATGTAGATTCTGATTCAGTGGGGCTGAGGTGGGGCCGAAGGCTCTGCATTCTAATAGGCTCCACGGTGGTACAGTGCTGCTGGTCCAGGATCACACTTGGAGTTGTGAGGTTCTAACCACACTGTTCACACTCCTCCCTCCTCCCAATGGATTCTTGATAAACTTCCAGCCTAGGAGAGCCAACTCTTGCAGAAAAGAAACGATCCCTTACTTGTGGTCAAGTCACAGGGAACAAAAGCCATGAATAGAAAGCAGTGGAGTTGGTGAGGTCTGATGAACTACAAAATCCCTTTGTTTCCTCAAATTCCACTTTCAGCCAATGCTGCTAGAAAAATCTGTTGATTCTGGTGCTCTTCCACTGATACCCCTCCCTACCCCCTGCTCCCAACAGCCCCCCATAGCACAGTGCAATCCTTGCAGCAGGTCTCCCAGGCCCAGCACCACAGGAAGCTCTCACCATAGCAACAGACAGTCCCTGTGCCAAGTGCATTCATTAGAAGAGCTGGAAAGAAAAGAGCCAAGCTCTTCCTGACCCGACCTTTCCTGGAGGGACTGTGTGGCCTGGGAGAGTCTCTCCACCCAACCCCAAGTAAGGAGCCCAGTGACTCTCATAGAATCTTAGAGGAGGAATTTTGGGGCTTAACCTGAACTTCTCATTTTCCAGATAATGCCAGGGAGGGCACATAACTTGACCAAAGCCACACTGCCAGTTATGAGCAGGCTGGGATGGGAATCCCAGTCTCAGGGCTCCCAGCACAAGCTTTGTTCCACTGACGGAGCTCTTTGCAGGTCAGTGCTATGGACTGACTTGTGTCCCTCTCCCTATACTGAAGCTCTAACCTCCAATGTGACTGTATCTGGAGATAGTTAGGGTCTTTAGGAGGTAATTAAGGATAAATAAGGTCCTGTTTAGGGTAGGACCCTAATCCAGCAGGACTGTGGCCTTATAAAAAGAGAAAGAGAGATCTTTCTCTCCCCACCCTGCCATCTGAAGACATAACAGGAAGGCAGCCGCCTACAAGCCAGGAAGAGAGCTCTCACCAGAACCAGACCATGCACCTTGATCTTGGACTCTCAGCCTTCAGGACTGTGAGAAATAAACTTCTGCTTTTTAAGCCACCTGGTCTGTGATATTTTGTTATAGCAGCCTGAGCAGACTAAGACGGCCTTTGAGTGAGTCACATTGTCATTCAGCATCCATGGAGAAACCCAGATGTCCTCACATGGTGCTTTGAGAACTTGTCATAGAAAACACCTCTCTGGCCCAAAGGGAAGTGAATTAATTGTTTTTTTTCCACCCTCAAAAATGAGTCTGTTCGGCCTATGTGTAGGGTTGAACTAGGCCAGTGAAGGCAGGTTGTGCTCGTGCCGATGAGAGTGTGGATTAGGGCTTTCAGGGAACAGTGGGAAAGGATGAGAACCTTGGTCCTACCTCTCCCCCAGTAGCTCATTACCATCCACTTCCACCCTCACCTCCCCCAACGCCCTGGCCCCAGCCTCACTGCGTCGTAGTGTCTGACTGTGCCATGCTCTCCATCCCTCCATGCCTTCACATGTGCTGGCCACGCTGCCTAGAACACTCCTTCCTTCTTTGTTCCGCTGGCAAACCCTCAGTCATCTTCCAAGATCCAGCCCAGTGATCTCCTCCTCCATGCAGCCGCCTTCACCAACACTCCTGGACTCCCACTCATTCATCCATTCACTTGTAAACGCGTGCACACACAACTACTAAATACACACATACTAGCTCTTGGTTACAAAACATGGAAACCAATTCTCGCTAATTTAAAGAGAAAGGAACTTTATAAAAAGGATATTGGGTCATGTCCAGAATGGTCAGAAAATTGGGAAACCACGCACCAGGCTATGCAGCCACCAACAGTGTCCCATGACATCCTTGGAACCGGGTGCGGGACACCATGGGCATTGAGCCTTGTACCTCCAACCCTGCTAGCAATGGCCCCTGGACGATGCCCCTGGTGTTGCTGCCCCTCCATGTCCACCCCCAGAGACACCTCAAATCATTTCTCAAACTCCTCCCTTCCTGTGGCAATAGCTCTAATTCAGACTCTGGGCCAGTGGGTCCAGCTGGCAGAGCCTGGTGTCCTGGCTCTAGAGTGGGAGGTGAGCTCCTGGCCTCACCAAGACCCATAAGGGGGATAATTCCCCAAATTATAGAAGGGGATTCAGATGCTGGGTGGCCAAAAATCATGACAAATATCTCCAATATTTTATTTATATATATATATACATACACACACACATCTATCTATCTATCTATCTATCTATCTATCTATCTATCTATCTATCTATCTATCTATCTATCTATCTATCTATCTATCTATCTATCTATCTATCTATCTATCATCTATCTATCTATCTATCTATCTATCATCTATCTATCTCAGGTTTTAAAAATTCTCATTATTCACGGTAGTTCTGTCCTGAGAAGTCACTGTGAACACAATTAAATACTGAACCGCTGCTCCTAGGGGGAATACAAGCTCCGTGCCTGCAAGCCTCTGGTCACACCAGTTTTGCTAAGGCATCCACGTAAACTCTGTGCCCTGTCTAAAGACGCCTCATCCGCACATGCTGTTGATCCGCGGAAGCCGAGCTCGCGGCGGCCAGCGCTGCAGCTGGCGCCTGAACGAGCTCATCTGACACGTGTTTTCTCCACGAGGCGCAGCGCGGCCGCCTTGCACTTGGGATCTCTAGACAGCACTTCAGCACCACGCTCGAGGACTGTTTTAAATGATGGAATCGCCCCAAAAAGCACAAAAATGCAGAAAGTGTGTCACTAAACAGACCGTGAAAAGGACGCTTGTTTACGGTGTGAGAGCTGAAACGGGAAGTCGGGCCGTCACCTTGTTTAACCTCAGCCGGGAATGCGCCTGGGCAGCTGGAATTTTCTGCCTCTCTTGGCCCGGCGCCGAAAGACTCTGGAAGCACAAGGATTGCGTTGGGGTTATAAACGCATTTCAGCAAGTAGGCAAAGTTGAAAGTAAGGAATCTGTGAGTAATGAGGACTGCGTATGTAAATATATAATATGCGTATATTTACAAGTGCGATTTTATTGTATATAAAGTTTTTTCCATGGGTAGGTTCGCTCCTGTACATCTTGCTGTGGTGAGGTTTCCTGCCCATGGAAGATGCCCGAGTTTCAGGGGACAGGCGATGTCTACCAGGACAGCAGTCACTGTGCAGCATCGTCCAGGGAGCTTTTTACTTGAACCCTTAGGAAGACAGTAAGCTTGAGAGCACGGCATTGTGGAGAGCAAGGAGTTTTTTTCAGTTCTCTGGCATAAGGAGCACCTGGCATTGAGGACCCTGTCATCACTTTCTCCACGGGCGGGTGGACGCCAGGGCTCACTGCCCTGGGCAGAGGGCAGATATAACACAGAGGAAGCAAAGAGCCTGAATAGCACCCCTTGCAGCCTCAGGGGATTTTATTAAGAATGCAGTGTCCCCTGTTTGGGGTAAGAATCATATAACTAGGTATGGGGACCCTGAGGACCTCAAGCTGGGGGCCGTTTACCCAGCATTATATCTGTAGGATGGAACATCTTTCGTTGATAGTTGGAGCTGGCCTCGGTCCCTAGAGGGCTCATGAGAAATGCAGACTGGTTATTAGGAAGAAGCAACATTTTCTGCAGAAATCTGAGTCTAGTGCGAGTACATATTTGGGTCCTCTACACATGAATCTGACAAACGTTTGGATATTTGAGCACCTACTATGCGCCAAGCATAGTGCTAGATGCTGGAGATGCATCAGTAAATGGAATAAGTGGGGCTGAGATTTGAATCTTGTTAGAAGGTGGTGGTCAAGTCCAGGGGAAGGGAGATGACACCTGACTCGTTTGGTCGTTCACTCTGGGGACAGCTCTGTACTGACTTTGTGAGGCTACAACAAGAAGCTCATGGTTGCAGGAGGGTGGCATGGATGAGAAATGGGTCTAGATAAATATATGAAAGTGTAGAAAGCCTGCACACAGCAGAGCAAGGTATCGTGGGATTTTAGGGGACAAAGTGATCACTTTTTTGACTGGGGATATGGTGGGGTGAGAGTCAGACAGACTTCTGGGAAGAGAGGTCTGGGGATGGCCTTTGAGATTCAGGGACCTGGGAGCAGTGAGCCGTGAGGACAGCACAGTAGATGCAGCCACATCAGTTAAAGCTGTTTGCTTTCGGCTGCAGCCTCTTTTTAAAAGAGAGGGAGGCGCAGATACTTCTGATTTTAAATCCCCTTTGGAAAGAGCAATTTTTGTCTGTAGAGTATCCACCTGTGGCCTCTGGGCAAGAAGGGACTTGGAGACTGGCAGGCTGAGGGGGTAGGACCATGGGGCCACCAGTTCAGCAGGGATGGGCTATGTTTTCCAAGGAGTGTTACCCAGTTGGCTTAGAGATTTGTTTCTAATTAAGTGAATTGAAAAAAACCCTTTCCTGCTTGCAGAGGTATGGACCCTCCCTTACCAATGCCACTTGCTCCTATTAGCCCAGTGGTCTCTGGCCTATGGGCCCAAGCAACCCGTCTGCCCTGCCCATACCCTTGCTGGGCATAGGGAGGGGTGGAGACAAGATGAAGTGTTCAAGACAGATTCTGGCTATGCCAGGGGGTGTCCTATCCTCAGGGACAGAAAACACAAAAAAGGGAGAAAATGCCCAAAGTGACAAAGTGAAAGAAAAAAGAATTTTGCATAGCCGAGAAAAAAAAGCCTCTTGTTGAAGGAAATAAAATCATTGAATAGCCTGGCCGATGTGCCTCAGCAATTGAGCATCAACCTATGATCTGATCTAGGAGATCGGGGTTCGATTCCCGGTCAGGGCACATGCCCAGGTGGCGGGCTTGACCTCCTGTGGGGGGCTTGTAGGAGGTGGCTGATCAATGACTCATCATTGATGTTTCTCTCTCTCTCTCCCTCTCCCTTCCTCCCTCTGAAATCAATAAAAGACATATTTTTTAAAAAATAAGAAAATCATTGAATAAATGTTCAATTCCAAAGTCCTTGAGAGTCACTGGGAGCATGTGAGCTGTCTCTACAGAGGGACCGATTAGGGATGGCTCAGAGGCATGCTCCCCTCCTGGACCATATCAGCATCCCAGCCAGAGGGGAGGGCGTGCTGGCTTGGGAGTCTGCAGAACTATTTCTAGCCATTAGCTCATTTGATTGTCACAGCAGCTCCTGGGATGTAGGAGGTCAGCAGTTGTTATTCTGTTTATCTGATAATTCAGTGCTGCTCAAAGAGAAGTGACTCATCCCCAGGCCCCTGGCTAGTGAAATACCTGAGCCGGGACTCTCATGACAAGGTTTTCTGATGCACCAGCTGCCTCTCGGCAGGAAGGGAGGGGAATGAACATGGGTGGCAGCATCCCCAGTTCTCTGGATATCCTATGTGATGTCTGTCGGCGTGAGTGCCGTGATTCCTTCTTATGGATGAAGAGCTGGGCTCCGAGGGTGAGGCGTCGTGCCCCAGGGGCCTGAGCTAAGTGTGTTCTCAGGAGCTGGCATGCCCCTAAGGGGACGGTGGGCCATGGGTGGGTTGGGGCCATCAGCCCTCCCCGGGCAGAGCGTGTGGGCCAGGTGGCAGGCAGGTCACAGTATTTGGGCTGGGGTGACTGCAGGTGTCATGTCACTCTGCCCTGAAGGTTCTGTGGTGTCACCCTGGGTTCTGGCAACCCCTCCCTGAAACCTCACCCCACTGAGTCCCGCTGAGCTGAGCTCCAGGACTTCTACGGTGGTGGCCGTCTGTCTGCCCCAGGCTGCTGGCCAGCCCAGCCTGTCCCCGCAGCCCTCAGCCTGGCAGCAGCCTGGGTGAGCACCGTGGCCGTCTTCACTGTGCGTGCACCCTGAGCACGTAGCTGCCCCAGAGACGGGTTTTTCAATTAAAAACAAAATACACGAAAGGAGCGAATTCATGTTGAACCTCTACTGGGCACCTGGCTTTGGTGACAAAGACATGATCTTTGCCTTCACAGACTTTAGAGTCCTTGCTTAGGACTGAAGTCCTTGCTTAGGGGACACTTAGAAACGCCTGGGGTGTTTGGGATGTGCCCCTGGCCCTGAGGGGACTGGGGCCAGGAATATTAAATATCCCATAATGGGGCAGTAAGTCCCTAATTGGCCGATAGCACCCTTGTTGAGAAACACCAGTGGGAGATCAGTGTGGGCCTCCAGATCCCCCTCTGGGAAGTCTGACATTTCCCCCCATTTCACAGATGTGGACCCTGAGGCACAGGGAGGTGAAGGCAGGAGAATGGAATCCGGTCATACCAGGCCTCAGAGTCCGCGTCCTTCCCAAGGCCTTCAAAGCTGCCCCTCCCAAGCCTCCGGGAAGACGGGGTGATGACTGTGCTGATCTCTTCAAAGGTCACTGGGCTCTTGGGTGAGCACAACCCCAAGGCACCAATCCCCAGCCAACAGGAGGGATTAGCAGTAACCTCGGAGAACTTGGGGAGACTCTGGACTGACTCTGGGAGGGGCAGGGTGTGCAGGGTGTGGCTGTGGGCGAGAGTAGAGGGAGGGAGGAAAGGAGGGAAATGGGTCTCTTTGGGCATTTTTTATGTTTCTTAAAGCAGCAGCTCCCCCAGTCTTGACAGAGGCTGGCTGGGGTAGACGAAAGTCCCCGTGATCCACCCACCCCATGATCAGCCCATTTCTGAAAAAGCAGAGGAAGGATGGGAATTTGTTCCTGGCCGGCTCTCCTTCAGTGGGCCTTGCAGAATCACAGCCGAGACTTCTGATTTCAGGGTGCGGGGTGATGGAGGCTGCGAGGGGAAGGAGAAGAGGAAGAAAGGACCCCCCCAACCCCCCACACCACTGACTGCCCTGGCCTGGGAGGATGTTCCTTAGTATCCATCAGGCACTAGCTCCTCCTGGGTGTCCTGGCCACCCCGAGCGCCTAAGTGGGAACAGTCTGTAGAAGTTCTTAGGTTTAAACCTTAAACCTGATCAAAGCCCCGGACCGTGCACCCAGTCAAACCAGGTGGCGTGTGCTCTGTGGAGCTGCCTCCTGGTGGGGCTGATCAAAGCCCATGCAGGATGCCTCGGCCTCCACTCTGGGCTGACAGAGGGGCCCCCAGGACCTTCCATTACAGGCTGCGTGATCCCCGAAACCAAGGGCGGATGGTGTCTCATTCATTCATTCGTTTTTCCCTTCCTTCCTACTTTCCTTCCTTCCCTCCTTCCCTTCCTTTCTTTTCAGTATGTTTTAAATGAAATATTTTTAGCATCAGAATAATAAACACCCCTTGTCCACTTCCTAGCTCTGCCAGTTTTTTTTTAGTGGTTTTTTAAATGTTTTAATTTATCTTTATTGTTGAAAGCATTACAAATGTCCCCTTTTTGTCTCCATTGATCCCCTCCCCCCAGGCCCTCACTGTACTATTGTCTGTATCCATGGGTTATGCATATAGGCATAGAAGCTCTTAGGTTAATCACTCGCCACCCACCCACCCCGCCTTCCCTCTGAGATCTGCCAGTCTGTTCCATGCTTCTGTGTCTCTGGATCTATTTTGTTCATCGGTTTATTTTGTTCATTAGATTCCACATATGAGCGAGATCACGTGATACTTGTCTTTCTCTGACTGGCTGATTTCGCTTAGCATAATCCTCTCCAGGTCCCACCACGCTGTCTGAAAGGGTAAGGGATACTTCTTGTTTTACAACTTCTGCCAGTTTTTTACATCATACCGTAGTATTTGCTTCAGATTTTCAAAAAAGAACATCATTAACGTTACAGGTACTCTTGAGGCTTCCCAGGAGCCCTCCCTGAGGTCATCTCCCTCCCCACCGCACTCCTGTCCTCCCCAGAGGAGAGTGCTATCCTGAATTTGTTATCCTTCTACATGTCTGGCCCTGGCTGGGCAGCTCAGTTGTTCAGAGCATCATCCTAATATGCCAACGTTGTGGGTTTGATTTCTGGGCAGGGCACATATAAGAAAGCAACCAATGAATGCATAAATAAGTGGAAAACAAATCTCTCTCTCTCTCTCTCCCTCCCCCTCTCCTAAGAATAAAATAAAAAAATAAAAGCTGGATGTGTACTCATCCAGCTCCACAATTGGTAGGGATGCCTGCCTTGTTCAGCCCCGTGACATTAGGACCAAATTGTTTAGGGATGATGGAAGAAAAGGAAAAGAAGAGGAAGAGGAAAGATTTCTTATTGATTTTTAAGAACTCTTTATATATTTAGGGCATGAACTCTTTGTCAGTCATATATATTGCACTTATTTTTCCTAGTTTGATATTTGTCTCCTAATTTTCATTTGTTAATATTTAACTAAAAATAACATTTCATTTCAATCGTATATGTTTATTTTAGAAAAATTATAAAATACAGAGAAGAAAAAAAACCCACCAACCACAAGTGAATCAGCCAGAGACAAAATATGCTGGTTGGGAGTGTAGGGTATAGATATATGAAATCTTTGTCCTTGCTTTCCAGGAGTTTATCATCTAGTAAAGGAAACACTTTTTTTCAACAAATGATTATGATAGAATGAAAAAAAGCAGTAATTACAAAAATAGTGAGAATTTAAAGAAATTTCTGGATTATTGGGCAGGATCTCTATATTATCTCATGAACGCCTAAGGGCAAAATTAGTAATAATCAATACGATACTGCTGATCATTCTTTTAACAATTGATCTACTGAGAGACACCCTTGGGGGAAAAAATCTTACAATTTTTCTATGCATTTTTAAAAAATATGTTTTTACTGCCTCTTATTTAGTATAACACGGCCATTCTTTTCTCTGTTCTGTTAATGGATCCCAGTTTCTTTGGCTGGGCTCTGGAAGAAGTGGTTGGCTTGTATTGAGGCTATGCTGTGAGAAATATATCTCTTTAAATATTAGAATCACACACTCAGCTCAACAAGATGTTGCCTCTGTGCGAACCACTCGGAGTCTAGGAGCAGCTGAGGGGACAGACCGTTGTCCCCAGCCTCTCCACGACCTGAGGCTCCCAATGGTTCACTGAATGCAAGAGGAATAAAAAAGCCCTCTACTGCTTAAAATTGTTCCTGTACCCGTGTCTGTACCTGTATCTTCTCCTAGGTCTCTATTATGTTCCACATTTAACTCAATCTGTTAGGAATTCATTTCAGAGTATGATGCTATGGTGAGGTCCCAAAGTCTTGATAAAATTGAATAACTGTTCCTTTCCCTGTTGATATGAAGCATCATTTTATTGTGTTCTGAACTGAATATTTAAGGGCAAACCACTAAATACCTGTTTCAGAGGATGAGCCTAATTCTTTAATCATTCCTCTTTGCAGATGTTCAGCCTCCCTTGATTTCACTTGAGTTTATTATTAACCAGTCTCACATTTTCCATTTCCCTACAAAGACACTCTGAGTGACTTGCTGAATTTATTATACTGTAGCAGTAGAATTACAAAGATCATGTTTAATATTTATTGGGTGGATTTCTCCATACCAGGCCCCTTTCTTTTTAACATTTTAAATCTCAACACAATCTCTGAATAATAATAATAATAGTCCCTGAAATATTATTTTACAGTTGGGGAAACTGATGCCAGAAAGATCAAGTACCTAACTCAAGGTCCCGCGATGTGACACGGAGACTAGATTTAAACCCCAGTAATCTGTGTTATTAATCACAATTTGTGGCCTCACTGCAGGAACAAAGGTTTTGGGGAGCATGAAAACAAGACGGTCATATCAAGAAAATGCTCATATTCATTTATGCAATCATACTTGGTCAGTACTTCCTACCTCTGGGCTCTATGCTATAGGCACTGATTGCAAAAAGTCTGCTTAGCTGGCCTCTAGCCAGAGGGACTCTGTGAAAGAAGACTTCTGGTTTGCCAGCCACAGGACAACCTGGGGTGACTGTGTTAACTGAGGCTGTGGGCCGCAAGCAAGTTTCATTGACCACAGTCCTTGATACCACACACTTGTCTGGATGAACTAGCCCTTCTGCCTATGGTTCTAACTTTTGAACCAGCAATCACCCTGAACAGCCCCTGCCTGCCCAGAATACCCCCTCTCTATATAGAGTTGCTTTACCACCTTACAACCTGTCTTTTTTTTTGTTTTTTCCTTCCAAACTGTATACATACCTTTAATTTCCTTTTCTTATCTTATTGCATTAGCTAGAACTTCCAGTACAATGCTGAAAAGGAGTGGTGAGAGGAAATCCTTGCCTTGTACCTGATCTTAGAGGGAAAGCTTTGAGTTCCTCATGATTAAGTATGATGTTAGCTGTAGGTTTTTCGTAGATACTGTTTATCAGGTTGAGGAAGTTCCCCTGTATTTCTAGTTTACTGACAATTTTTAATCCATGAACAGGTATTGGATTTTGTCACATCTTACTTTTTAAAGATGATATGTCATGGTGTATTTTATTGTCAATAAATGCTCATTTGTAATGTCATTTTAAATAGCTGTGATGTAACATTCATATGGTTCTACTGGCAAATATTTAAATACCCCTCTACTGTTGAATTTTTAGGTTGTTTCTGATTATGGTGGTTTTTGAGGGATAGAGGTTGATAAAGGTGATACTAAGTAAAGGCAAATATACATCGTTTCAGGGGCTTACATCCTGAGGGCTGGGAAAGGAGTCCCAGACGTGAAAAGAGCAGGGGGCGTGGGAGGTAAGGACGGGTGTGGAGAATGGGTAGAATCAGGAAGTTTCTGGCATTTGCTTCCCTCTCTCTTTATCCCCAGTCAAGGGCTAGTCTGGTCCATGCCCCCGTCTTGCTCCTACTCCTGGGGCCCTGACGAGCAGGCTAGGGAAACCTGTAGGCTTTCAGATTCCAAAGTGCCGGACCCCTGCCCAGCAGCTGGTGTTCTTCCTTGCCCAAAGCCTGCGTGGAACAGCTTACATTGCCAGTCAGGAGAACTAAAGATCGTCTGTGGAGGTCAGGAGTGCTAGTCACTAGGTATTCCTGGCTCTTTATATTTCCAGTGCCCAGTAGGATTGTGCTTCCCCACTGCCTTTGAAGTTAAGCTTGGCTATGAGGCTTGCTTTGTCACCTCACGGTGACAGGTTTCAGAGCCAATACTAGCTGACCATGCTCTCTTTTCTCCTACCTTGGCAGCCAGCCGTGCTCCAGATGGGGCTGCTCCCTCAGGCTGGGTCCCAGAATGAGGCCAAGGCAGGGCAGAGTCTCTAGGTGATGTGCCTTGGGCTTCACGTGAGTGAGAAATGAGCCTTGTTGCTTAAGCCGCTGAGACTCGGGGTTAGTTTTGCTCTTGCAGCATGACCTGCCCTTTCACTGATACTGCGTCTTCCCAAATTTTAGGACTCTCCCTCCCAAATAGAGTAATTTTCCATTTGTAATAGGCTCCCCGTTCTTCTAGAAAATTCTGAACCATTTCAGAATTTATAAAACTCCCAACATTTACTCTACATGAACTATGACACGTCCAAACTGATGTTGTAAATGTATAAAATAGAACCATTTGGTAAGACGTACTCCTGCTGATTCACTGGAGGCCCCAAGTGTGCATCCGGCCTTCAGAAATGTCCACAATCTGTTTGTATCTTGCTTTGAGTTTTTGGCAGGGACGTAAACCCGCCCCGTATGATACTATGATTCTACTTCTGTGTCTTCTCTCCTCTGCCTCTTCTCCAGTTCTCTGGTTTCTCACAAACTATGTTGACTGGTCTGTGATCACAACCGAAAGCTTTCTACAGCTCCTTCATTCATCTTGGGCTTTAATTCTATCTTTGTGATGTCTGTCCTGTTTTTTTCAGTTTGGAGATTATTCTCCTGGATAAAGACAGAAGCAAAGTAGAAAAAACTGAGTGGTTCTGCTTTCTCTCCATCATCTGTTTACATTACATCAAAATCCCCAAGCCCTGGCCTAGCCTTGACTTTTTCTTTGCTTTCTCTGAATAGACCTTTAAAAAATTCCTTTGTTTTCTTTAGCACATTTCACAGGCCTCAGCTCATTCCGGATTAATTTATCTTTTCTAACACTCTCTGTTCCAAAATATTCATTTAGAAGTTACTTTATGCAATAAAAACAATGCTAAAATAAAAACAGATATCCAAGATAAAAATTGCTCATAATATGTAACTTTATCAAACCAAAGATTTTTCTATGTTTTCTAACGCTTATCTTTATGCATATTTTATTTTAAAATATTGGCAGCCATATTATCGATAACAAACACTTAAAATTTTTGAAATATAACATAGTAGATTTATAAAGTGAAAACACACACCCAAACATATATCTCTCAGTGGATTATCATAAAGCAAACACCAGTGTACCACACTCCCTCCCCTAAGTCAAGAAAAAGATCATTTCCAGCACCCAGAAGCCTCCTTCACACCCCTTCCCAACCATGGCCTTTCCCTCTCCATGTAATTAACTATAATCTTGATATTAATCTCTCCCTTGTGTTTCTTTATGGCTTTACCTACTAAGCATGTGCTCCTAAACTTTAGTTTTGTTTTGCCAGTTTTTTGAACCTTATATAAATTGAATTATAAGTATGTACTCCTTTGTGCTGACTTATTTTATCCACCTTAACATTTGCAAGATTCATTCATGTTGCTGCAAGCGGTTGTAGTTCATTGTGTAAACATACCAAAATGTATTTATCCATTCCAGTTTTGATGGCTATATGGACGGTTTTTAATTTTTGTCTTCTGTGAATAATGTTGCTATGAACATCGTACTATTTGTCTCACGGTGCACGTGTGCACACATTTCTGTTGGGTATATACTTAGGAATGAACTTGGGTCAGAGGCTATGTGGATGTTCTGCTTTAGTAGGTGATGCCAAACTGTTTTCTAAAATGGTCGTATCAACTTGCACTCCAATCATTGCTCTCTATTCTTGTCAACACTTGTTATTGTCACTGTTGAATTTTAGCCATTCTGTCGAGTGTGCAATGGTATCACATTATGATTTATTTTTCATTTCCCTGATTAATTATCAAGTTGAGCATCTTTTCACTTGTTTACCGACCATTTGGCTACCTCTTTTATAATGCGCCTTTTCAAATTCCTTGCCCAGTTTTCTTTTCCTTGCCCAGTTGTTCACTTTTTTTCCTTCTTGATTTGAAATAATTGAAAAAGATATTATTAATGTGAGCTTTTGTGGTTATGTGTTGATAATATCTTCTCTCACTTTGTGGCCTGCCCTTTTATTCTCTTAATGTCTTTTGATGAGCAGAAGTTCTTAATTTTAATGTACTCAAATTTAGCAACTGTTGCCTTTATGACTCGTACCTCCTACAGCCTACTCAAAGAGTTTTCCCCTCCATGAGGTTTTGAAGGACTTTATTTCTATTTTCTAGAAGGAGTCCTTTTTCCTTGCTTTCTTCCTACCATCCTTCCTTTCTTTGCCTTTCACATTTATCTTATGTTTTACTTCACATAAATGGGGTTGTATAGTATGTATTCTTGCTTTGGAAGAATGTATAATTATGTTGTGCAACACCATTTATTGAAAAGGCTGCCACTTCCCTGCTCTGCAGTGCCGCCTTTGTCATAAATGACATGTATGCAGACCTCTGGTCTTGTTTCTGAGCGTCTTACTCTATTTCATTGATTAACTTGTCTGTCCTCATACCACATTGTCTTAAATGCTGTATTTTTATAATAATTCTTGATATTAGATAGAAAAGGCCTATTTTATTAGATTTATTCTTAGACATTTTATACCTTTATGCTATTGCAAATGGTGTATTTTAAAATTAATTTTGTCTTTTCCCTGATATATAGTAATGCAGCTAATTCTTATACATGAACCTTGATTCTAATACCATACTAAACTTATTAATTCTCAAAATTTATCTGTAACTCTTTTGGGTTTTTCTACACATCCTATGTCATATCACATGCAAATAATGACAATTTTATTTCTTCCTTTTCAATCCTTTTTATCTTGCAGCACTAGGCTAATACAGTGTTAAATAAAATTGAGGCTAACAAACATCCTTATTTTGTTGCTGATTTAAAAGAGAAACCTTTCAACATTTCACTATTATGTATCAAGATTACTGTAGGTTTTTTCAAGATCCCCTCCTCAAGTTAAGGAAGTTCTATTCCAGGCTAGTTTGCTAAGAATCAGGAATGGATGATACATTTTATCAAAACGTTTTCTTGCATCTACTAAGAAAACAGTATGGTTTGTATTCTTTATTTTTTCAGTGCAATAGATTGCATGAATTGATTTTCAAATGTTAATCCAACCTTGCAGTCCTAGAGTGAATCCAACTTGGTCATTCACAAATAGGCTTCTAAATATTTTGTTTAGAGTTTTTACATCTGTATTCATGAGTGAGATTAGCCTCTCATTTTTCTTTCTCCAAATGTTCCAGCTAGACTTAGTTGTCAAAATCTTGCTAGTTTCACAAAATAAGCGGGGAAATGATATCTCTTATTTTCTAGAGATATCATATTTTGTATCATTGGAATTATTTTTTCCTTAGATGTTCGGTAGAATTTGCCACTGAAGCTATCTAGGACTGTAGTTTCCTTTGTCAGAAAATTTTAAATTATGACTCGAATGTGTCTTAGAGTTACATGAATATTCAGGTTTTTGGTTTCTTTTTGTGTTGGTTTTTGTAACTTACGTTTTACAAGGACTTTGCCCATTTCATGTGATTTTTAAATTTATTGGCCTAAAGTTGTTCACAGTAGTTTCCCCTTTTCACTATCTGTGGGCTCTGTGGGGAGATTTCCATTTTCACTGCTGACTTGCGTTATTTATGCCTTTTCTGTCTCTCTTTCTCTCTCTCTCATCAGTCTTGGGGTTTATCAGTTGCGTTCATACTTCCAGACACAAACTTTTCACTGATGCTATTTGGTCTGTCTGTTTTCTAAATTTTATTTATTTTCCCGCCCTTCACTATTTTCTTCCTATTTTCTTTGAGTTTAATTTGTTGTTTTTTGGATCTTGAGATGTAAGATTAACTTCTGGCTTTTCAGTCTTTTTTCTTTTCTAATATGTGCAGTTAGAGTTCTCAGTTCCCTGTGAGCCTGTCCGTAGGTACCTCCCACAACTTCTGATAGGCAGCATTTCTCTAGTATTCAGTTCAATATATTTTAAAATTTCCATTATAATTTGTTTTTTTAATTCACGGGTTGGTTGGGGGGCGATGTATGTCTTAATTTCCAAACATATTAGGATTTTCTGTTATCATTTTGATATGGATTTTAGTTTAATTGTATTATCATAGAACAAGTATTCCCTGTATAATATCAGCCTTTGCAAAAGTTCTTTTTTTTTTTTTAAATATTATATATCTTTATTGATTTCAGAGAGAGGAAAGGAGAGGGAGAGAGAGAAGAAACATCAGTGATGAGAGAGTCATTGATCGAGCCCGCAACCCGGGCATGCGCCCTGACTGGGAATCGAACCCTGATCGCCTGGATCCCAGGTCAACGCTTAACAGCTGAGCCACGCCCGGCTGGGCTGCAGAAGTTCTTAAGATCTGCTTTATGGCCCAGCAAAATTTTGTAAATGTTTAGTGTATGCTTAAAAAGAGTGTATCCTATGAAGCTATTAGGTGTAGTGTTTTATATATTTTCACTTGATCATTTTACTGAAAATATTATTCAATACTTTATCTGGATTAAAAAAAAATCAGTAACTGGGAGTCGTGTTTTAACATCTTTCGCTCTGATTGTGGAATCTTCTATTTCTCCTGATAGCTTTAATTTTTGCTGTCAGATACTTAAGGCGGTATTATTAGGTGAATACACATTTGGAATTGCTTCCTGGTGAGCGGAAACTGTTATAGTTCTGAAATGTCCCTATTTATGTCTAGGAACCCTTTCTGCCCTAACGTCTACTTTGAAAGATACCAATACAGCAGCACCAGCTTGCTTTTGGTTAGTATATTATAGAATTCCCCCCTATTTTTGCTTTCTGTATCTTTGTGTGTTAGGTAGGCTTCTTGTAAACAGCAGACGAGTGTTTGTTTTTTATCTAATCTGACCATATTGAGCATATACTATATTTATATTTTTGTAATTACGGATACGTTTGCTGTTAAGCTACCATCTAAGTGTTTTCTATTTGTTCCTGCTACTCCACGTTGTTGTTTCTACCCCTCCTTTATTAACTTCTTTCAGGTTCATTGAGAGTACTTTTTTTATCCATCCCCTGTTGCCTCAGAAGTTATAAACTCTTACAATTATTTTAAAGGTTAAGCTAAAGATAAACGATATGCACCCTTGATTTATCGAAATTAAATGTTAATTGGCACTTATAGTCACTTCCTGAGCAATGTGAGGACCTTAGAACACTTTCACTCTATTTATCCTGCTCTGTTGTACATGCTAATTGTTGGCATGTATTTTAATTTCCTCTCTATATTTACAGCCCGGCCCGGATAACTGATATTAATGCTTTGCTGTGGCTCCTCCATCTCTCCCTGTGCTCATACACACACACATGTATATAGCGACTTCTCTTTGTAATATTTTTAGAAAACTGAGGTTGTCTTGGGTACGTTTTTTGCTGAAACTTGCTTTACTCACATAAATACCATCACTGTTTTTTAAGGTCAGAAGGCACAGATCTAACTCAGCTTTTACTTAGCTGCCCACTCTGCCACACTGTGGGTCTTTCCTACTGTGTTCAGTCACTCCCCTGGTATATAAAGTTATGTTTAGGCTTTGTCGTTACAAGCACTGCTCAACACATAACATTGTTCACACGCTTTGACATATTGGTGTTTCTATTTCCACAGGACAGATACCTCGGTGTGAGATCGTTGGTTAAGTGTCTCCCTCCCTCCCTCCCTCCCTCCCTCCCTCCCTCCCTCCCTCCCTCCCTTCCTTCCTTCCTTCCTTCCTTCCTTCCTTCCTTCCTTCCTTCCTTCCTTCCTTCCTTCCTTCCTTCCTTCCTTCCTTCCATTCATTCATTTTAAAAATTATATCAGAAAGAAAAGGCCCCTTTTAACATAGCAGCAAGATAAAATACCTGGGACTAAGATTGACCCATAGGAGAAAAATTTTTTTTTATTTAAAACATGATTGAAGGGCAATAGCAATTGCAAGGATGTATTATATTCTTATATAAGAAGACTCACATCTTAAAGATGACAATCCTCCCTAACTTAATTATATGCGATTTCACTTCCGTATTTAATATTAATATAATTATACAATTAATTTATAAATTCAATGCCAATTCAATAAAAATACCAGCAAGGTTTTTTAAAACCAAACAAGCGGATCCTAAAAGCTCATATAAAAATAATGCACAAGCAAGGAGATCGATGCAAAAGAGAAAGTAGGGCCTATACACAGGAGAAAAGTAGCAAAGAGAAATGACCCCTGAGGAAACCCAGGTATTGAACATCCTAGAGCAAGACTTTAAATCAGCTATTTTAAATATGTTCAAGACAGAAAAAACCCCACACAAACCATTTCTAAAGAACAGAAGATATGAAAACAATAGCTTGCCAAAAGGCTCTCCGTGAAATAAAAGCTGCTCATGTTCTGTTTTCCAGAACACGGTTTTCTGCCCCATCGATGACTGGCCAGTGTTGCCAGTTTCTCAGATAGGCTTTTGGAGAGAGCGTGCACCCAACAGCGTGGCACGTGGCATGGGTTTTCTATTTTACTAGATGTTGCGTGTCACCTTCCCAACAGGCTCTAGCAGTTGACATTCTCACCAGCAAGTGTGTGAGCGCCCGATTAAACCATGATTAAACATCATATTGGGGTTTGTCTGTCTGTCTTGCCAGTCTGACAGTGTCACTCTGTCGTCTTCATTTCCGTTTCTTGACTCTCGGACAGCATGAAAATTTTCACTATATCTATTGGCCATCTGGAGCTTGTCTTTTAGGAATTGCCTATGTCCATACATTTATTCCTGTGAGAGTATTTTTCTTATCAATTGTTGGAGCTCTTGATGTTATGAATTTAATCTTTTATTGGTCATAGGTATTGAAAGTAGTTTCCCCGGAGTGTTATCACTGACTTTATAATTTTTAAATATAACCGATCCTTTTCTTTATAGCATTCAGCTGTCTTATTAAAATTATACAGAATAGCCCTTGCTGGTGTGGCTCAGTTGGTTCTGCATCATCCAGTGCACTAAAAGGTTGCGGGTTCGATGCCTGGCTCCAGGTTGTGGGCTTGATCCCCAGTAGGGAACATGCAGAAGACAGCCAATGGATGTTCCTCTCTCTCTTTCCTCCTTCCTCTCTCAAATCAATAAAAACATATTTTTTAAAAAACAAAACAAAATATTTTAACTTTTTGGTAGTTTAAAAATTATATTTACATTAAAATTTTAATCCAACTGGAATCCAATGGAGTGGGGAGGAAGTCCTTTTTGGCTTCCTCCCAGATGGGCAGCCTATTGTGCCAGCACCGTTTATTAATAAAGCACCCTTTCCCCCCAAAATTGAAAGAACACCTTTGACATACATTATGCTCCTATTTATTTGGATTTCTTTCTAGACTCCTCTTTCACTGACCTATTTTAATCACAGTGTTTTTTAATGTGTGTTAAGGCAAGTCTCCTCTCAGTACACCCTTCATTCTCATAGTTCGGGTGGCTATTCTGAAACATGTATTCTTATTTATATTTACTTTGAAATAGCTTTCTGCTTTCTCCTTTAAAAACTGTCAGATATATCTTTGGAATTACATTAAATTTATAAATTAATTTTGGGAGGGTTGCTATCCAGTCTTCTCATCTTGTTCTTACTTGTTCAGAATTGATTTCGGTAGTTGTTTCACAAAATTATAGCCCGTCTACTAAACCAGGCTTGTCAAGTGTAACATTCACATTTCATAAGTCCTTCCTTAGGTCTTAACTTTTAGACTTGTCGAATCCTTAAAGGGATATTTTTAAATCTCCCACCAAATGTAAATCTTATCTACTTTTTCAGTATTATTAGCACCTTTTGCCTTACGTGTTTGCCTACTACATGTAGTACATAAAGATTTATGTATACTGCTCTTCTTTGTAAATAATATTCTTTCTCATCACTTAATGTTTCTCCGAGCAGTTTAACGTTCTTGGTCTTAGACTCCACTTCACCTGTTATTCAGGCCGCCCCTTCTTTATTTCTCTCTCATTTCCTTATTTTCTACCTTTTTTCTGGACCGTTTTACTTTATTAGTGTGCTCTTGTATGTACGATATTTTATTTTATAAATTTATTCCAGCTGTCCTTGCCTCTTGGTACTATAACTGATATCATTGATTTGATTTCTACGCATCTTATTTCATGCCTGCTATTAGGTTTACTATTTATTTCCTTTCTTTTGAACTGGTGGAAGAATTATATGAGAAAAGCGAAAAGAACTCTTGAGGAGGTACAATTAGAGCATTGAAAACTTCTGAGGCTAAAAAAAAAGATGCAAATGTCAATATTAAAAGTATATTGACTATTGAAAGGTAGATTGGCCACTGTGGAAAATCAGACGAGTGGCTTGGAAGGTCAAGGAGTAGAAACAGCTCAGCCACAGGAGAAACTGTAAAGACACAGAATCTCCACAGGCCCTGCCTGCGCCCCTTGGGAGTGCGCCTGCCGCCCAGCTCTCGCCTGTGTCCGTCCAATACCCGAGTTCACTGAAGGTTTCCCAAGGTGGCCATCTGGGGCTCTTCAGATGACTGTTTGCCCCACCCCGGGAATGCCCCTGCTTGATGTGGAAGTTTCCCACGCCCCTCCTGGTGTTCCGCAAAGCTTCCTACCGGGAGGGCAGGGCTCCGCTTCCCAGCTCTGCTGGAGTAATGTGATATTTTGGGCCTGAAGCGTGGAGGAGAGAGATGGGTTAAGAAACCAAGTTATAACTGCTACCTCCAAGGAGAGGACAGGAAAGGACAGGCCCATGGACACAGAGACCTCGAGTGTGGGCCTGCAGCCAAGCTCTGCCTCCCGGGGAGCCCCCGGGTTGCGTGTTCCCCTTGAGAGCAGTCAAGTGTAAGGGCCACACAGCAGAGTCGGGGGCCGCCCCGTCTGGGCTCTCGCCCTGCTTCCTGCTGGCCTGGGCCACCTCGGGCAAGCCACTTTGCTGCTCTAGGTCTTGGTTTTCTAATCTGCCGAAGTGGATTGTATTAGTATATCTAAGTATTTCCAGCTCTTTTCTGGGGGGATTATATATTCCCACCCCATGGCCCTCCGATTTGGCTATGGGACCTGCTTTGGTCAATGAGAGGTGAGCAGAATTAACATGTAATGGTTCAGGGCAGAAGCTTTCGGAGCCGGTGCACTTCACAATAACCAGCTTGTTTTCCCTTGGCCAGAGCAGTGTTTTACTGTAGTCTGGGCCCTGCAGAGGTACATTTTTAAAAAATTTACTGATGAGAGAGAGAGAGAAAGAGATATTGAGATTGCACGAGAAAGAGAGGGAAACATGGATTTGTGGTTCCACTTATTTAGGCATCATTGGTTGATTCTTGTATGTGCCCTGACCAGGGATCAAACCCACAGCCTCGGCTCTCAGGAGGACGCTCTAACTAACTGAGCCACCCAGCCAGCCAGAGGTACTTTCTGAGCTGCTGTTGAGGGCAGGATTGGGATGGTGTGTGTGCGAAGACATGTCAATTAGAATTGGATTAAAGTGATTGTTTTTTTATTTTTACTTTATTGATTTCAGAGAGAGGAAAGGAAAGGGAGGGAGAGAGAAAAACATCAACGGTGAGAGAGTCATTGATCGGCTGCCTCCTGCATGCCTCTTACTGGGGATCGAGCTCACAACCCGGGCATGTTGCAGACTGGGAATCAAATTGTGATCTTCTGGATCATAGTTTGATGTTCAACTGCTAAGCTACTTTAGCTGGGCAAAGTGATTGTTTTTTTTAAATCACAAAATAACAATGTCTTAAACAAGACAGAAGTTTGCTTTCCTCACATTTTTACTTCTTTTACAAAGCTCAGAAGTAGCCAGCCTAGAGCTGGTGTGGTGTGATGTCACAGATTCAGAGATGTAGGCTCCTTCCAGCTCTCTGCTCTGACATTTCTAGAATGTGGTCCTTGTCCTCATGGTCCAATGCAGCTGCTAGAGCTCCAGCCATTGTATCTGAATTTCAGGAATTGAGATGAAGATGGGGGAGAAGGGGGAAGTTACCCCTCCCTTTTAATAAGACTTGCCAGAAGTCACAAACAACTTTTCCTTCTGACTGGCCGAGATGTAGTCACATGACCATGCTAGCTGCAAGGAAGGCTGGAAAATAGTCGTTTTTTTCCCCCAGGCAACAGTCTTCCCAGCCAAAAGTGTGGTTTCTATTAACTGAGGGGGAAGGGGAGGAAGAATGATGTGGACAACTGGTAGGCTCTGCTACAGAGGAAGCTAAGACCTTAGGGCTCCGAGTTCTCTCTGTTTTAACCAGAGCAACTTGCTTTTATCTGCTTAAGAAGTTGGGTTCACAGTAAGATTTGAACATAAGAGCTCAGTATCTTAAAGAAGCACAACAATCCAAACCACTGGGCCAAAGCAAGTATCCCTTGCTTGCAGAACAGGTGAACAGCAATAATACAGACTTGCCAAGGTACCGCCAACTCTTTTGTGGGCCTGGTGCTGCAGGCAGGGCCCATCTCCCTGAGAGAATATTGGGAGAGAATTGGGGGACGCTCCTCTGTGAAGTGACTCCAAGCCTTTTGATCCACGAGGGACAGGTCTGGGCCAAGCCTAGAAGTTAACTGGTGGCACTGTGTACTACTTAGGGGGTGGCTAAGCTGCAGGACAAATAGATGCCGAACATTCAGTCACTTAATCAAGAAAAGGCTGCTTCTCACATAAACGTCCAGGGTAAGGCCCTAGCTTGGTGGTGGCTCTTTGCCATGCTGTGGGGTCCATTGGTTAGTGTGAGGTCAAAGGAACACACACTTAAAAGTATATATTATTTTATGGAGGATTTCAAACATACGCAAAAGTATAGGGAATGATATTATGAACCACTTTCAGAGAAATCTAGACTCTCCCTTTGCCCTTCCACCTCTCCTTAAAGATAACCATTTAAAAACATTTGGCTCTCCTCCTAATAAAAACAAACTGAGTGTGTGTGTGTTTGCATGTGCTCCTTTCTTGGATAAACGGCTGTACACTGAACGCACCTTTCTCTACCTTACTTTTTTCACCTAACATTGTATCTGCGAGATGACCCCAAAGCAGCATATTGAAGTAGCCCTCACTCCTTTTAGCCGCTCATAGAACTCCGTTGCGCGGACGGACCTCTTCCACCAGTCCCCAGCTGCTGAATATTTGGGCTGTTCCCAGGCTTTTACCACCACAAATTCTACTGCAACAAATAACTCTGCGCATATATCTTTTGTATCTCTGCCATTGTGCATTTGGAATAGATTCCTAGGAGTGGGATTGCTGGGTCAAAGGGCAATGGCATGTGTCATTTTACTAGCTGCTCCCGAATTCCCCCCAGGAGGAGTTATGCCATTTTGCACTCCTGCCGGTGATATATGAGTGCACCTGGAACAAACATTACTCTCCCAATTTTATGTTTTATCGTTGAAAGAATAGACTTACAGGGGCATTAAATAACATGCCCAGGTCATGGAGCTATTAAGTAGCAGAGCTAGAGTTTGGACCCAACCAAGAAATGTCTTCCTGGTAGACAATAAGATGCCTGGGAGTGACCTGGGGGGACCTCTCTGCTTACTCTTTTGGCAGATGGGTTGGGAAGGCTTAGCCCCTCCGTAACCAGCACCCCGGTTCCTAGGACTGCCTCGGTCTCTAGTTCCATTCAGTTCAGGAACAGCTCTGTGTTTCCCACCTTTGGAATTGCTCCTCCAGGACCTCTCGGGATGATATGTTGTCCCATCAGGGCGATTCCTGTTAGGAGCAGCCTTTCCTCCCGGTCCCACATGCGTCATCACTTAGCAGCCACCAGACTGGAGCTGATGCTGCTTCTTGTCCTAATTAGAGCATTTATTTTCATGCTCAAATGTGATGGATGTATGAAAAGGAGGAACGGATGTGCCTGGTTATCAACTGCTTCTCTGGAGACAGTCATTTGCGGGAGCACTTACATTTTCTAGTTTTATAGTAAAGGGACTCAGAGTCCCTCGTAATGCTTTGAGGAGGCAGATGGGAGGGGCAGAAAGCAGCACATGCCAGAGACCAACACATTCCTCACACCAGTAACCTTCACACCAACCCTCGATGTGGATATTATTACTTATTGTTCCCTGGGGAGGGAACTGAGGCTCAGGGACATTAAATGAGTTGCCCAAACTCACACACCTGGCAAATGGCAGGCATTGTTCACACCCAGCTTCTCTGGCTCTGTTTTCCTCAGTGCCCTTCACCTCCTCTCCAGTGGAAGAGATGCAGACTGTACACAGGAGCACTCCCAGGACTGCTGCATTCAGAGAGCACGGCCCCTGGATGTGGAGAACGTTTGGCACCTTCCTCTGGGTCCACTCACTTCCTGGGGCAGCTGGGAGATGGCATCTAGCCCATGGCTATTATCATTTGGGTTGTGTTCAGCTGCAAGTAACAGATCTCAACCGAATCTAGTTTAGATGATTGCGCGGATTTCTTGTTCTTACAAAACTCTGAGGCAGGGTGAGCATCAGTGACTTAATGTCAACTTTTGTCCCCCCCCCCATCTTCTTCCCCTTTGTCTTTCTGCTCTACCTTCCACTGTGTCAATCTTATTGTCATCTTGGCTGCCCCTCATGGTTGCAGGAAGGCTGCCAGCGACTTCCAGATTCTTCGTGTTCAGGGAGAGAGAGGAGGCTTCTTCCAGGGTGCTCTTGAAAGAGCCAGAAAACCCTAACACTTCTTTAGCTTCAGTGCCTCAAATAAGGTCAAATGCTCACTTCAGATCCAGTGACCTGGCCAGAGGATGGGATGTGTTGTTAGCTTAGATTTGAGCTCTGTGTCCTACCCCCAGTGCAGGGCCCGAATTATTCCCCTAAGCACGTGGGAGATATGGACACAGGAACATAAATTAGGGTAGTTATCATGAAAAGGGACATTGGGCAAGCAATCTTCATGTCTACCATGGCTCCAAAATCCATGCCTCCATCGTGACCTCTGAGTTTCAAACTACTTAATTCAATTGCCTACCCAATATCTCCACCTGCATGTCTAATACGCGCCTCGAGGGTAACAGCCAAAAGAGGTCTCTTGATTCAGTTCCCTGTGCATCTGTTCCTCCCGCAGTCTTATCCATCTCAGTAAACGGCATCAACCATTCACCTAGCTGCTTAAGCCAAAAGTTTGTTAATTTTTTACCACTTTCCCCTTTACATGCCAAGCTCTAGCCACACTGACAATATTTTGGTTCCTAGAATCTTTTCCACCTCAGGACCTTTGCACTTGCGGTTCCTTTTATCTGAAATGCTCTAGACTCAGAACTTCACATGGCAAGCTTCTTGCCATTCAGGCCTTTATTCGAAGATTACTTTTCCTGGATACCAACCCTATCCCCTACCTGTCACTGTCTATCACACAACCCTGTTTTGGGTTATTCTTAGAACTCATCACTATGTAAAATGATCTTGTGCATTCATTTTGTTTGCTTGTTTCTTGTCTGTCCCCCTTCTAGACTAAAAGACTCATGCCAAAGACTTCATCTGTCTTGTTCACTTCTGTGTCCAGTGGATCTATGCAAATATCTATGTGATATCTATGTGAATATCTATGCGAATGCTGCTTCCTGGAGTTGTGCAACGTAGCAACTGTATCCCAGAACCTAGAATATGCCTGGTACATGGTAGATGCTCAGTAAATATAGATAAATAAGTGGGATGGATGGAATAGATGGCGTTGTAAATATAATCCTGACTGAGAGTAGGCTCATGTCAGTAGGCACTGGTTGGGGCAGAGATGTGCTCTAGAATCCAGACCCCATTTATTGCCTTCCCTCTACTATTTTAGTTCTCAGTTAGGTTAGAAAAAACACACAAATCTAGCTTTGAAGCCCCTGATGATTTCATGATCTATTCCTATAATCCCATGTGGCTCCTGCTGCAGTGGTGCGTTCTGACCCAGACACCCCACCCTGCCCTGGCCCAGGCAGGCCACTGGCTGCTCATGACTCTGCCTTTAAAAATGTTGAAGAAATAGCATCCTAGAACTAAAATAATAACAATTACTATAATAACTAGCATCTCTACAGCACTCTACAGGTTGCAAGATGTTATTTGTATAGATTATCTCAATTATTCAATCTGGTGACATTATCATTACTACTATGTCACTGATGTTTAGAAGGGACCTTAAAATGACCTAGTGCAGGGATAGCAAGCCCTGATGCATGAGCCAACACCCTCTCATCTGCACCCATGGCAGACATCATTAATCAGTTAAGGTACTCTCTCCTGTTTAGCCCAGTCTCAACCCCAGAATTCTCAACATTGTGACTCAGGCAACCACTTCCAATCAATCAGAATGACACACAGAACATGGGTTGGCCCATGTCCCACACTTTGCATGAGTGGAAACTGGGGACTAGAGATTCCAGTGCTAGCACCTTAGACTCTTGGTCCACGTGTAGCCAGGGGCCTGCAGACTGGTCCCTGCATATGGTTCAGGATGACCAGGATTCTGATTTAACTTGGCCTTGGCTTTTAAAGGTCCCCAGAAGACTCTACCTTGCAGCAAAGGTTGAAGGTTTTCTCTGTCTATAATAGTGTTGACCATATTTTCCTGATGTGAGGAATTACCTGTTAAATGTATAATGCGTGTAAATAGTTAGGTCTCTTCCCTGGAAAATATGATTCAGGAGGTCTGCCCTGGGGCCCAGGAATCTGCATGTTCATAAGCATCCCAGGTGGTTCTGATCACCTGGGAAGTTGGGCCATATCGCTCTGAACAGGCTGAGCTGGGACTTTCTTTGGAAAATCCAAGAATGAAGCCAGTCAGCCCCTGAGTGCTGGGAGGCAAGGAGTGATCTGGGCTTTGTCTCTTTAAACAGTTGCAAAGACTTCTGTCCATTTACCAAGCAGTTGCCTTTCTTTTTCAAGTTTCCAGTCTAAGTTATTACGTAATCCATCTTGAGAATTTATAAGAATAATATTGTCCTCGTGCCTGGCTTATGTAGAAAAAGGGCCAGCAAGGAGATAGATAAAGTAGAGCACAGAGGCACAGATGAAATGAAAATTATTTGTCTAAAATAGACAAGCAATTTTCTCTAATGTTCTGTTCTCTTGTTTGGTTGTCCTTCTGAGAGCTTAAGGGCCTTTTAAGGTGGAGCAAATCTGGGGGTGGTTTTGAAGGAGGCAGTTCGCCTTGAGTGGCTGGAACTGGGGGCAGAGATCTCTGGGAGCAGAGCCCGGGGGAAAGGAGCGTTCAGTGCCGACACCTGGGCCCGGAGACCCCCTTGCACAGCACCTGGCCCCGGGAGGGGTGGGACGAAACTAAAGTGCTGAGTTTCATAGTGTGTCAGACATTGGGCTGGGTTCCTTTCACCAGCAAAGTACTGTTAATATCTCCATTCTACAGATGAGCAAACTGAGGTTCAGGGAAATTACACTGTCTTTGACTCAATCTAGGAACTTCATTTCTCACCCTAGAAGGAAAAAACAATTATTAACTCAATTCCTAATACTCACAGGAAGAGCCAGGCATGCTGGAATATCAGAGTGAGAATGTTATTAGCATTTTAAAAATGGAAACTAGAGTCCTTTTTTATCTCTCTCATCATACATATTAATGTAAAGAAGTGGTCTAGAGAATCACAAACAGCAGATTCACCACCTACATTTATTTGTCCTTGAGCTAAGGCTACAGTGGGAGGCAAATCTAGAGCGTGAAAGAAGTAGGTCTGAAACCAAGAGCGGGCCACAAGTACGCGCCCAAAGCCTTAGAAATGCACATACCCTCTGATCCAGCAGTTTCACCTCTAGGAAGTTATTTTCCCAAAATAGCTGAGCAAATGAGCCAAGAAGTATTGACAAGGCAACACTGTTGACATTCTGAAAAGCTAGAAATAACATAATTGTCCAACAATAGACTTAATGCAGTATAGCACATTCATAGAGGCAAATACCATATAACCGTGAAAAACAGCGATAGAGATGTGGGTCTATTGACACAGAAAACCCTCCATCGCACATTTGCCGAGTGAGAAGAAAAGCCTGTGTTGGAGTAGCACGTAGGATATGATTGTGGTGTGTCAAACACACAAATATTCCGGTAGCAATTACAGATATATACATATATCACATATACACCAAAACTTTGACAGTGGATTGTTGAATCATTACCTCTATATGGTGGGATTAGAGAACATTTCGATTTGCTGCTTTTTTCCCCATTCACCCTAACAGGCTGACTATTTATACCTAACTCTATTTTTCCCCAGTTTTATTGAGATATAATGGACATAGAGCACTGTGTAAGTTTAAGGTGTACAGCGTAATGACTTGACTTGCACGTACTGTGAAATAATTACCGCAATAAGTTTAGTTAATATTTCTCATCTCATATAGATTTAAAAAAATGTTTTTTTCCTTGTGATGAGAACTCTTAAGATCTGGATCACGCACCAGAGTTAGCTATAGTCTTCCTGTACATTACATCCACAGGACTTACCTTATAACTGGAAGTTTGTACCTTCGACCATCTTCCTCCAGCTCCCCCACCCCCACCCCCACCCCACTCCCACGTCTGGTAACCACAAATATCTCTTTTTCTGTGAGTTTGGTTTTGTGGTTGGTTTGTTTTTTAGATTGCACTTATAAGTGAGATCATACAGTATTCTCCTTTCTCTCTCTGACTTGTTTCCCTTAGCATAATATGCCCTCAAGGTCCATCCATGTTGTAGCAAATGGCAGGATTTTCTTTTTTATGGCTGACTAATATTCCCTTGTGTGTGTGTGTGTGTGTGTGTGTGTGTGTGTGTGTGTATACCACAACTTTCTCCATTCATCTGTTAGTGGACACTTAGGTGTTTCCTGCTTTTCTTTCTTTTTCTTTTATTTTTTTTAACTGTTTATTTCCCCCTAATTTTTTTTTTCTTCCAGGAATATATGTCACTTGCATAATTAAATGAAAGTTTAAAAAGTCTTTCAAAGATAAGTGCTCACAAGATCCTGCATAACTGACCCTTGTCCGTGTTTTCTCCAGAAAGAAAGTGCTGGACTGGGCCCCCGGGGAAAGGGCTTATTAATGCCACCAGTGAAGGGGGGACAGACCTGGGGGAGGGAAAGAGTTGGGGAGTCTAGGCCGGACCATGAATAGGGTGGTGTGGAGGCCTCATCCATGACCATGGGCCCACCTCACAGATAACCCAGCCTACGAGCCACATGCTCACGCTACATCGTGTCCTTTAAGCTGGTCCCTGGCCGGTTTGTGGCATGTGGAGTTTGGTGCCTGCCACACCCCTGTCCCCAATTATGTATCTGTGTGGATCAGCTGGTTTCTGTAGGGGCTGAGAAGCCTCGGGAAGAAACACATAAACCTTGAACCACTTCGCATAATGTACACAGGTTGGGGCGTTCATGCTGGAGACGATGGGCTGGGTAGAGAACGGGGATCTTTGAGGAGAGTTCGTGGAGAAGTGCGGGCCTCCAGCACAGGGAGCCCCCCTTCGAAACAGCCTTGGTGGCTGGTGAGGGTGATCCCGAGCATCACACGGCAGCCGCTCTAGCCTGGGGGGTCTGCGCTCCAGAGCGAGCATGTGCGCACGTGTGACACTCAGGATGGGGAGGAACCAACTGCCGCTGTTTCTTAAAGGTTGCAAATGGTCATTGCTGGGGTGAACGAGCAGAGACCTCCAGACTTTGGGGCTCCCCCGGGGAAGCCCATGTGGAGACTGCGGCCAGCAGAGATGGCTGCTGCGGAGTCACCAAGGAAGGGGCAGTGGCCCAGCAGGAGAGGCAGAGGAGGACAGACAGGGCGGCCTAGGATGCATGTGAGTGGCATGTGTCCATGGTAGTGTGGACAGTATTAGTTTCCTGTTGCTGCTGTAACAAACCACCATAAACTTAGTAGCTTAAAACAACACAAAGTTATTCTTTTACAGTTCTGGAGGTCAGAAGTCCCCAGATCAAGGGGTTGCAAGGGCTGTGTTCCTTCCAGAGGCTCTAGGGGAGAATCCGTTGGCTTGCCTTTTTCCAGCTTCTAGAGGCTGCCCACATGCCTTGGCTCATGGCCCCATCCTCGGATCACTCTGACCTCTGCCCTCTCTCCTCTGCTCCTGTCATTACATCGTCTTCTCTAACCCTAACCCTTCTACCTCCTCCCATGAGAACCCTTGTGATTGCATTGGGCGCACCTGGTGATCACATTTGCAGATTTTCTTGTGCCATATACAGTAACATATTCCCTGGTTCCAGGGGCCATTATTAAGCCCGCCACCTAACCTAAGACAGCAGGGGGGACATCTCCTTGGGGACGCTCAAAAAGATTGGAGGCATTAGCACTGCAGGGAGTAGAAGTGGGGGCTTGGAGTCAGTAGGCTTTGGGCGTAAATGTTAAGTGGTCATTCAGACTCACAGGTGAGTGAAGCTTCGGGGCACAGGGTTCAATACAGATGTGGAAACTGAGGCCCCAGAGGAACTAAGGATCTGTCCAAAGTCACAGAGCTGGTTCTCTAGCTTTACCCAATGCTGTCTCACTTAAGTGACACTCAGAAAAGGTGGTGGTGGTGTTTGTTGTTGCCGTTGTTGAAAGAAAATAGGATAGAATCTACCAGGCTTTGTTTTGGGTAGGGGTTGCTTTGCAAGGGAAAGCCCAGAGCCCGCTGAGTGTGAGCATCCTGCAGAGACTTGCGTGTCTGCGCTCTGGAAGGTTCTCCCGCACTGGGGCTGTACACACAGGGAATGCAGAGGGGCCAGGGGCTCCCAGCGCTGCCTCAGAGAGCGGTGGCTAATGGTGGGCTCCCCTGAGGCCACCTGGCCGCTCTTGGTCATCCATCGGCTATTTCTTCACAAAGGGAGCTCTTCCTCCTGCTGGAAATGTGGATCACGGGGTGGGTTCTGGGGACGAAGGGAAGGCACTTGGGACCCACCCAGCAAGAAGGCATTTCTCTCCTTGACCCGCCAAAGAACCCACATGTGCGCGTGCCTGGGTGGTGAGTGGGAGGGAGGCGAGACCCTATGTTTTAATTTTTCCTTTCTCTCCATTCTTGACTCAGCCAGTTTCTCAGTGCATTTGTCAGAAAGAACCACCGACATCAGAACACCTGGGTTTTAGGCCTGCCCCTGCTTCTCCCTCAGCACATGACTCTCTGGGCCTCAGTTTCCCCATCTGTAGAATCCAGGGTTGGACTGGATGAGCTTCAAGATGCCCTCTAGGATTTGTCCAGCTCAGGTCTGAATGCTTATGCCAACCTCCCCTGGTCGCCTCACTTCTTCCTGTGCTCCTGGGATCTCAAGCACAGCCGGTCGCTAGAATAACCCCCCTGACCAAGCAGCCTTTGCTCCCCACTGTGCCCCAGTGGCTAGCCTGCTGCCTGGCCCTCCATGATCATATAGGGACTGACTCAGAGGAAGGGGCCGGGGCCCAGGGGCCAGCGCCACACTCACCGTGCACAGGGAGGGGACACCCTTCGCTTCGGCTCGTTCCGCATGGGGACTGCGGGATCCCAGGAAACTGGTTGTTAGGGAGCCGGCAGCCAGCTACCAAGTTAGATAATGAGAGCTCCGGTTTTCCTACCCTGTTTACCCTGTGCTGAGTACACGAAAATGATGTCATTTCTGCACCCGTCCAGCTGGCACAGCTGACAGGCTCTCTCTGGGCCCTCTCAGGGGCTCCTCCCCTCCCCTCCCCAAGATCTTCACCCTTGAGTCTCCTTCATCCCTCACACTGTCCTCCTCAGCCTCAGGGAGCCCCTCACAACTCTTCCCCCCGTTCCCCACCCCACCCCTGTTCTCTCCTGTGTGCTTCCGTTGCACCCTGCTTGGAAGAGAAAAGTTCATGACACTTGGAGACTGTCAGAGGTGGTAAAATCTGTGAGGCTCAGAGAAGGCCCCGAGGTCTGTTGGTCACCTTAGGAAAGACCTGCGTGGGGTGGAAGGAAGGAGAGGCTTCCAGAAGGAAGGGGTGGAGCCAGAAATGCAAGAGAGGCCAGGGGAGCCCCTCTGGGGGGTCAAGGCAGTGAGAATCCACCTCATGTTGACCCTAATAACCTCTACCAGTCCCTCCCCCCAACACTGCCTGGCTTTGGGACAAGGGCCTGAGCTCTTGGACAAGGTCCTCACAACCGCTTCAAGCATCCTCAGGCTAAGTGTGCACTGGGTCAGGGACGACAGGCAGAGCAGGGAAGGGATAACCTGCACTTTGGTCAGGGGATGGGCACGGTGGACCAGCAGGTGGTCACAGAGGCTCTGGAGAATGGTCAGATCTGGGCCTGAGGAAGAAACCAAGGGCTGGGGGGTGGCCCCCATGGAATACAAAGGAAGGAGTGAGGGCTCCTTGCACACTGTCTGATGGTGGGGGCAGATTTGCAGGATTTACTGTGGCCCTTGGCTGGTTTCCTCTCAAGTGGCCCTGGTAGGCTCAGTTGGAAGGGTCTCCTGCTCAGGAAATTGGTTCCCACCAGAAAGACCAAGGGCCTGGAGCTCACAGCCTCTCTAGAAGCTGCGTCCTTTCTTGGTTTTTGAGTATCTGCTCTGTGTGCAGACCCCATGCAGCAGAGCCCCCCGGAAGAGGCTGCTGCAGTAGAGGCAGTCCCAGGATGGGGACCCCCCTGGGCCCACAGGAGGAAGAGACGAGAGGCAACAGGCTCTCCTGAGCACTGCTCTGTGCCAGGCTCCAGCCAGGCCTGGAGTTACAGGGGGAACAAGACACTCTCTCCACTCTGTCCAGTGCATATACAAATACAAAGCACAGGAATCCTTCAGTTGGATCAGAGATGCAAGCTCAGCCAAGTACAGGTGGGTGGGTGCTCCATAAAGAGATGGTGACAAATGCCAATGGCCAGTGTCATAATGTTCACTCCTCACGGCACCCCTGGCAGGGTTCTGAGCTCCCATTTTACACACTTGTACACAGAATACACACTTGTGCACACACTCAGAACCAGGCAAGTACCTTACTCATGCTGAACCTCAGTTTTGACTTCTGTTAAATGGGCTCATTGATACCTATGTTACAAGGCTTAATGAGACTGGACAGGAGCTATCCTGGCCACAGGGCAAGACCGTAGGTGGGAGCAGGGAATTTGGACAGATGACACAAGTTGGGACCCGGTACAGGAAGAGTAGGGCGTGTTCTCTGGGGCCAAACTTCAGGATGCCAGCCAGGCCTCACTACCTTCACCTGCCCTCTTCCCACCCTTCCAGGTCCACCGCCTCCTGTTGCTCAGTTCATGGGTTGTGTGGACTCGGTGCTCATTGTCCCGGCCTGCCTAGCCTTGATTGTTCTGAAATGGGAGAGCTAGCCCAGTTCGCTGCTGGTCTGCAAACCCTGTAGGCAGGCAGAGGGGCTGGTGAGGCCTCCCTTCGTCCTGGTCCTGGACCTGCTGCTCCCATTCCCCTGACTCTCCGGCAGCGGAGGCCACTTCCTCCCCCCCAGGCTGGGCCAGCAGTTACAATGCCTATAAATAGAAGAGTGAGATTCCTCGTGGCCCAGGGAATGGCCCTGACATCCTGCCTCGCCTGACTGAGCCCTGAGTCACAGCCCCCGCAGGAGGCCCGCCCGGGGTGGACCAGGGCCTGCACCACCGACCTGGCCTCAGAGGAAGCGCTGGGGCGGCGGAGAGTCCCTGGGGAGGCTGAGAGAAATGTGGCTGGCATTTCCTCCCCGAGGTGCCTGCCAGGCCGGGCACTGGCTGGCTCAGGAGTGAGTGTGCACGGTGTGTGTCAGGTGGAGGTGCCCGGCTCTGGGAAGCACAGCAGCCCCTCTCCTGAGTGCAATGGGCAGGGGGATATCCTGGGACCTCACTGTTCTCGGGGCACTCTTGCTCTGGCTTTGCTAATGTCAAAGCCAAAAGCAAACCCACACAGAGACAGACACATCCACACCGGCTCAGAAAATCAATGGGAAGCCTGGGCACGGGTAGGAACCAAGGCAGCTCAGAGGGCCAAGTGGCAGGAAGGGCAGGCATGGACCCAGAGCAGGGACCTGTGGCAGGAGGCAGTGGGGTCACTCTGCCCAAGAGTCAGAGAGAAGGAGGTTCTAATTGGCCACGCTGGGGTCCCATGTCCACCGTGTGGCTGGGGTAGGGTGGAGGGATACTGGTAGGCTCTGTCAGTGGGAAAGAGGTAACACCCCAAAGAAATCAAATGTCCAGGGTCAATTCTCAGCTAGAGTGCCGCTGTCTCTGAGAGGTCTTCCCAGCCCCACGTCCAGCAAGTTCCTCCCACTCACACTTCGCTGTTCTCGGTTCCCCACTCCAGTTGTCTTCTTTCTGGCCCAGGTCACCATCTAATTTATGGGATGTGCCTGGTTTTGTTTTCCTGTTTATTTCTCCCTCTCTCACTAGATCCACTAGATTAGATGCTCCCTGAGCACAGGGGCTAGGTCAGTGCTTGGTTACTGCTGTGTGCCGGGCACGGACTTGTTAGATGAATGAACGAACAGCCTGTGTGCTTGGGGTGCACACACTCACCCTCACACCATTCACCCACTCACACTCACATAATCTCATACACAGACTCACTTGCACACACACTTGCACTTCTCACATCCATACACACACACACACACACACTCTTGCTCACACAGGCAGGCCTCTTCAATTATTTGAGAAGCTTGAGCAGCCTCCTGTCTTACTGTCTTTCCCACCTGGGTGCCACTGGGGCAAGAAATCCCAGCTGAGGGATTGCATACTCTGCAGTTTTGACCCCGAGTCCTTCCTAGGAACAGTGACACATTCTCCTGACTCATATATGGGAAGTCAGTGATTTCTCAGTCCAGAGGGACTATGGGGCTGGGAAAACCTGCTCCTGTGCCATCTGGAAATCCCTGCTGGAAATCCTATCCCTGTTATCTACAAGTTGTGTTGCACCCCTGCTGCACCCTTGGGTTTTTAGCCCAGGCCACAGCTTGGGGCTGCAGGGGACATTTGCACTTCTCCAAACAGGCTGATCCTTCCACATAGAATGTGTTCAATGCCCCCCACCCAATCCCCATACCTTGCTCACCTTGCTCACCTTGCAAACTCCTAGTTATGCTTCAAGACCCACCTAAATATCACCTCCTTGCAAGACCGAGCAACATTAACAATTTTTGCCCCTTCCTTCTCCAAGTTGTCCTGAATTCTCTAGAAACACAGGTGCACAGAACTATGGTCTTGGCGATGTCCTTAGAGATCCATAATAGCATGGAAATGTGTTGGGCACTTTTTTGTTGCCACAGTGACAAAGACTTATGCTGGGACAGGAGTGCTAACTAGGAAGTACTGTCCATCCCAAAGGTCAATAGCAGCCCACTGAGAAACACTGAGCTGCCCCCTGTCAGATGGGAAACCCAAGGCCCAGGGAGGGAGGTGTCTTGTCATGGTCACCAGCAAATGGGGTTCCAAGGTGGTTGATGCCCATTCCCATGGGGGAGCACTCTGACCTTCCAGGTCCTCGGGTCCTGGCCTGGCCACACTGCAGTGCCAGGGATGCCGTGAGAAGTGTGACTGGGAGTGCCCGGAGCTCCCGCCGGCTGCTGCACCTTCCCCCGCCCATGCTGGCGGCCTGACGTGGCTGTGGCCAGGGATGTGCCTGGAATGTGGAGCCAGGATCCCCTGGGGAAGGGAGAGCCAGGCTTGTGGGCTGTGGCCAGAGGTCTACAATGAACAATGTCCAGCTCTGTGAGCTCATCTAGACACCGAGAAAGTCACCCTTTAGATCTGAGCCTGGGCACTAGTGATCATAACAGTCCAGGGCCCAGACTGGCCACGGGAGGTGGAGAGGGAGAGGCAAGACCTGGTGTCCCCTAAATCAGCCCCTAGCCCTGCTCCAATAAAGAGTGGCTATCCTTCCCCCGATCTTCCACCATCAGCCTGGGCCACCTTGGACCCCTGGAGGAACTTCTAAAAACTTTCTAAAAACTGCAAATTATACACAAAACCAGAGACTATAATACAACAAACCCCCACATCCCTATCACTCAGCTGTGACAATCATCAACCTGTGGCCCATCCTGCCTCATCCAGACTCCCCCCCCCATTATATCATTTTGAAGTAGATCCCAGGCATGACATCATTTCATCCATAAATATGTCAGTGGGGTGTCTCTAAAAGGACTCTTCCTTATAAACAAACAAAACCATAATCACATCATCATCACACACAAAATTAGTAATAATTTCTATGTTAACAAAGAGCCAGTAAATGTTCAAATTTCCAATTGTCACACAATTGCTTTTTTACAGTTTGTTTAAATTTCAATCCAAATAAGGCTTGCACATTGCAATTGGTCAGTATGTCTTTTGACTCTCTATTGGGCCTAGAGTTTCATTTTGTTCCTTTTTATTTATTAGTTGGAAGGAACCGGTGTTTGTCTTTCGGCATTTTGCTCCAGCTGGACTTTGCTGATTGCTGCCCTGTAGCTCAATCTGTTCCTCTAGCTGATAAATTGCTAGTTAGAAGCAGAGTCTTGATCAGATTCAAGTTCGATTTTGCTTTTGGCAAGATTATGTCAATTGGAGGTGTTGAGTTCTAGTGGGTTGTACACGGTGTGTGATTCTCTCTTTTTTGTGATGTTGGCAGCCATTCACGCAATTCATTTATTAGGGACTGCAACATAGTGTTATATTCATTCTCTCTGCATTTATTAGCTGGAATCTGTCGATAGAAAAAATTAATTCTTTTCTATTATTTGATTATGCAGTGATTCTGTTTGAAATGACTTTTAAAGTTTATCCACTCCCACATGGCCCCTGGGGTGAGTGGTCTAGAGAGGGCAGATCCCTCACTAAAGGACACAGCACATTGGGAGCAGGCCTAGAACTCAAACCCAGGGGTGTGCGGGGCACTGGTCTGGAGGCGGTGTGCTGGAGCCGAGGGGCGTCAGTTCTGGAAACGAGAAGCCCGGCCTTGAATCTAGGACCTGCCACTTAGAACCAATGGGACCTTGGGCAGATCACTCAGCCTCGATGGTCTCTGTAATGCAGGGATAATTCTATCACCTTATGCAGCCCAAGTTCACCAACTTTTCCTTCTGTAAGAAGGGACTTGGGGAAACCCAGCCTCTCCAATGGTTACGTTCACAAACCAACGCTAAGGTCCATGGCCTCTCACTTTAATCTCATGGCTGCTTCAGGACCCGCCTAAGGACCATGACTTTCCTCCCAAGTGCCCAGCAGGTGCCTGTGGAGAGACTTTCTCAGAAAGCTCAGGCCTCTATCAGCACGGTGGTGAGCTCAGGACTAGCCACATGATTGTGGGGCTTTTGTTGAAAAATGATTATGAATTTTGAGACAGAGCAAAGCATCAAACCAAGCAAAGGGCCCTTCTGGGACAGACCCTGTGCAACTTGCACAGGCCATTGGCCCACGAAGCCAGCCCTGGTGGAGCTCTGTCCCCGTGGCATGTGGGTGCATCACATCCAACTCAACAGAATATTGAATGTGTACGGGGGGACACTTCAGCCATAACCAACTTAAACCCCAGTCTAACTAGCTTTGGTTAAAATACAGTCAACAGCTCTGGTCAGGTGGCTCAGTTGGTTGGAGCATCATCCTGTGCACCAAAGGGTTACAGGTTCAATTCCCCGGCAGGGCACATACCTAGGCTGCAGGTTCGATCCCTCACTGGGGTTCCTAGGGGAGGCAACTGGTCAACATCTCTCTCTCTCTCTCTCTCTCTCTCTCTCTCTCCCTCTCTCCTTTCCTCTCTAGAATCAATTTAAAAAATATCCTCGGGTGAGGATTCAAAGATAAGAATAAAACACAGTACATAGTATTTCACAATTACGGTCATGCAAATGCTTTTTCATGGTTTTCAATCTTTTGAGTCAACATGGGGACAAAGCAGGAAAAACTTGTTGTGGAGAAAACATGAACGTCAATGACACAGAATGAAAAACCTATCTCCAACCAAGGTGGCAGGTAAACAGGCAGAGGAGGTGGTAGGGACACCCATATTTATTCTTAACCTAAAGAGAGTGGGCCGAGAAAAACTTCCTCGAGTCAAACAAAAGAAATAGATATCTATATACAGGTAATCAGTAGATATCTACTAGATGTACTTTAAATTTCAAAGTTGAGAAGGGGGGGTAGGAGTGTAAGTGAGCTTAAATTCTCACGTACCTTACAGAGAAGTCAGTAGATTTGGTCTAAAGTTATAAATCAAGAAATAAGCGTACAAGCATATTATCTAGAGTTATGGGGGTAACTAACCATCAGGAAAAGATAGAAAAGGGAACGTGTTGAATAGTTTAACTCCAGAATGAAGACGGAAGAATAGGGTGGAGTCTGGGGCTTTCTTTTATAAGCTCTTTTGTACTATATTTTGTTACCATGTTCCTATATTATTTTGATGATAATTAAAAGTTGTAAAGCTGGTGGGAATCAATTGCCGGACAGAGAAAGACAGAGGGGCTGACCTCAGCTGACTGCGTCAGGGCCTCTTTCTCCTAGGCCACTGACAGCTCCGGAGTCAGATAATTATGGCTCATGTTCCAAGGGGGAAAATGCAGAATATTCCAGGGAAGGACTCTGATTGGCTCACATGCCCACCTCTTGGACTGTGATTGGCTTCACCAGGATCATGTGACCAACTGGTTGCCAGGAAGGTTGAAATGCCCCCAAGACCAGAGTGGTAGAGGAGCTTTTCTGGAGGGGAGGGCGAGGCTGTCATTGGAAGAAAGGGAGAAAGAAGGGATGCTGGGGGACAAACTAACAGATGCCCATGACGCTGAGACTACATGGGCCAGACTGTGGTACAAGGTGTGGAAGACCTAGTGGAGATGACTGCAACATGGGGCTCTTATTGGGAACTGGGATGAGAGATGGAAGCAAGGAAATGATTTGCTGTTACCCAAGGGAGAGTGTGGAAAGAGCTCTATGATATTCACAGACGGTTCCATGGGAGCCAGCAGACGATCATGCACACTGCCAACTAGGGCATCAAGAAGTCTTATCAGTCCCAGTGGCCTCCCCGAGGTTCCCAGTGGCAGCACAGTGACTTGGGTCCAGATTTCATTTCTTCTCAGGGAAGCTTCTTCACCTCTCTGAGCCTGTTTCTCCAGAAGAATAGGACAAAGATTTCAATGTAGCACTTAGATTGGTTTGGGAAGCTGCAGTATAGAGCTTGGCACATAGTAGGCACTTTCTTACCCTTCTAGTGTCCCAGGGTCACCCACCCACATTGCCAGTTTTTCTTTGAAGATGGATAAACTGATTAGGTCCAACTTAGCTTAAAACCAAAAGACAGTCCTTAGAGTCGTTTCAGTATCCAGCCTATTATCCAAATGCCTAAAATAACCTAATTGTACAAAAATTGTCAACATACATCCCCACGAGAATAGAAGCTCCCTGAAGGCAGGCAAAGTGTTATTCATTTTTGCATCTCTCCCTGGTGTACCTAGCATAATGGAACCCCTCCCCCAAGTTGTGTGGGTTTTTTAAAAATAAATCTTTATTGATTTCAGAGAGAGGAAGGGAGAGGGAGAGAGAGAGAAACACCAATGATGAGAGAGTCATTGATCGGCTGCCTCCTGCACGCCCTCGACTGGGGACCAAGCCCGCAACCCGGGTATGTGCCCTGACTGGGAATTGAACTGCGATCTCCTGGATCCTAGGTCGGTGCTCCACCGCTGAGCCGCTCCTGCCAGCCCCGCCCCCCCAAGTTTTATTGAAATATAACTAACAGCACTGCATAAGTTTAAGGTGTACAGCATAGTAACTTATATATATTGTGAAATGATTACCACAGTAAGTTTAGTAATCATCCATCACCTCATATAGGTACACACACCGAAAAGGGCGGGGGGGGGGGGGAGTTTTCCCCTTGTCATGAGAATTCAGGATTTACTCTTAACTTTCAAACAGACCACACAGCAGTGTTAACTATAGTCGTCACATTGTACATCACACCACCAGCACTTACTTGTCTTATAACTGGAAGTCTGTACCTTTGACCACGTTCCTCCAATCCCCCACCTCTGCCTCTGGTAACCACAAATCTGATCTCTTTTTCTCTGTTTTTTGTTTTTAGATTCCACATGTGAGATCATACAGCATTAGTCTTACTCTGTCTGATTTATTTCACTTAACATAACGCCCTCAAAGTCCATCTATGTTGTCACAAATGGCAGGATTATGGCTGAATAATATTCCCTTGTGTGTACACACCCACTCACACACACATCTTACAAGTTCTTTATTTATCCCTTGATGGACTCAGGTTGTTTCCATGTCTTGGCTATTGTAAAAAATGCTGCTATGAACGCGGGGGTGCATATATCTCCTTGACGGAGTGTTTTTGTTCCCTTTGGATATATTCCCAGAAGTGGAGTTGCTGGATCACATGGTAGTTATATTTTTTATCTTTTGAGGGACCTCCACACTGTTTTCCATAGTAGCTGCACCAATTTACAGTCCCATGCACTGTGCACAAGGCTTCCCCTCCGTCTGCATCCTCTCCAGCATTTGTTACCTCTCGTCTTTTTGATGTAGTTATTCTGACAGGTGTGAGGTGATACCTCACTGTGGTTTTGACTGGCATTTCCCTAATGACATGTGATCTTGAGCATCTTTTCATGTATCCCTTGGCCATTTGGTATCTTCTTTGGAGAAATGTCTGTTCAGGTCCTTTGCTTATTTTATTTTTATTTTTCTGCCCATTTTAATTAGATTATTATTATTGCTATTGAGTTACGTGAGTTCTTTATATATTTGGGGCATTTATTTCCTATCAGATATATGATTTGCAAGAATGTTTCCCATTCTATAGGTTGTCCTTTCATTTTGGTGACTGTGCCTTTGCTGTGCAGAAGCTTTTTAGTTTGCTGTATTTCCACTTCTCTTGTTGCTTGTGCTTTAGGTGTCCTATCCAAAAAATCATTGTCAAGGCCCATGTGAAGGAGCTCTTTCCTATGTTTCCTTCTAGGAGTTTTATAGTTTCCGGTCTTACATTTAAGTACTTAATACGTTTTGAGTTGATTTTTGTGTGTGGTGTAAGGTAGGGATCTACACTGGACATTTTAATAGATTTTTAAACTGAATATATGAATGGGTAAAGGGATAAATGAGGCCCTAGAGAGAACACTGAAAATAAGAGATCCGTTTGCCAAGACAGACTCCTGGCAGGCAGCCCAGTGGGTTCAGGTGTCAGCCAAGGACAAACAGAGAGGACAAATGTGTGCCCGGTGTGGGGGCTAGGAGTCAGAGCACGCTGGAGGAGACAGTGGGCAATGGGCCTACTTCTTTGTTCATTCAACAGATGTGATGAACCACCTACCCTGTGGTGGACCCCAGGCACCTGGGATTTACCAGCAGCAAACATGAGTCCCCCTGCCCTCTGGAAGCTGATACCCAAGGCATTATGTGCGAGAGCAGCAGTGGGCCCTGGGGACCCTGGACGATGCATCCCCGTAGCTGCATCTTCCTGCTAATGCGCTTCTACTACTACTAACTACAGTCACAGCAGCAACACTTACAGGGAACCAAGTGTCTTAGTCAAGATCATTTCAGTTTTAATAGAAACTCAACTTGAACCGGCTTAAGCAAATAAAAAAGACATGTTTGGTTTATGTATTAATTTCTAAAAATACCAGGGGCTCACTAGATTCTGGCATGACTGGGTCCAAGGGCTCGGAAGATATCATCAGACTCTGTATCCGGCCCCATCTCATGGCTCTGCTTTCTCCAACTTCACATTGCTGACTTCATTCCCAAACGGCCACACAGTAAGAATGGCCTCTGGTAGCTCCAGGCTAACGATCTCAGCAAAGAGGAAGCACCTCTTTCCTTACTGCTCTGCAAACTTCAGAGCCCTGTTAGAGGGACCCGTCCAACTTCAGTCTGATGCCCAGGCCTGAGCCAGTCCTTGCAGTCAACACTGGGATGTGCTGATTGGCCGGGGTCTGGCGGTAGGGGTGGGAAAGGGGGCAGGGATAGGGGACAGGGACTGAGTATGAAGGGAGGTGGTCTCCAAAAGAGAGCAGGGCTGTCACTTGCTCAGCAAAGCCCCACACCTCCTAGGCTCAGGCACAAGACCAAGTGTCAGTTGAGCCTCCCAGCAGTCCTGGGTGGTGAGGCCATTCTGATCCCCACTTACAGGTGCAGGAACTGGCTCAGGGAGGCTGAGTACCTTGCCAGGGTCACACACCTAGTAAGTAGAGGGTCAAGGAGCGTGGATTCTTTTGTACCAGACAGAGGAGTTAGTGGGGAGGCTCTGAAGCACAGCAGGAGGTGTGTGTGTGTGGGGGGGGGTGTCACTGATTCAACCTAGTGAGCGGAGGGGGAGATAAATGGGAATAATCTGATGAGTGCGGCACTACCCTTGTCCCCCAGCCCCACGGCAATGACATTTCTCCTGTTCACCGTTCACTGAAGCAGGCGATGCAGACCCAGGAGCCAGGCTGCCCGGCGCCCCTAGAAAACACACAGCCTTTGGCAGGGGATTGAGTGCCGACGCTAACTTGGAGGTGGAATTCCAGGGCAGCGAGGGAAAAGGGGGGGGGGAACAACGCAAGATGATGTATAACCGCACTGCCACTGCGTTACAACAAACCGCAGATGGAAAACGTGCCTCAAAGGGTCCAAGGTGGGGAGAAGGAATATCGTCCTCCCACCTGTCTCCTCCTGCTCAAAGGTCGTCCCCAGAGCTAACTCCCTCCACGCTCGGGGTTGAGCTCTCCAGCCCCTTTGGCCGCTGTTTGGGAATCAGCCCCTTCACCCTGGGGTGTGGTCAGGGAGGGATCAGCTGCTGGAAGGCAGCTGGTCAGCTTCCACTGTGGGCCTGTGAGGACCCACAGAGTCCTTTACCCACAGAGGCAGAGCAAATAGGAGTCTGATGGACGGGGGAGCTGAGAGAATCTTCAGGACACAAGATGTGACACACTCACATTGTAGCTCTGTGACTTGACTTCTCCATGCCCCAGTTTCTCTGAGTAAAATGGGAATACCAGTACGTCCCCTAGAGTTGCTCAGAGGATTTGAGATAACTCATGCAAAGCACTGTCTGGCCCCTAGGCGGTCAACTGGGCTGGCCGTCTTGATTGTGCCTGGAGGAACTCGGGGTGCTGTCCTGGCTGAGCTACATTAGCCTGGACTCTTTCCATTGCAACGTGGCTCATATGAAGGAAAGGATGTATTGGCTCACAGAACTGGAAGGCCTGGAGGTGATGGCTTCAGCACAACTAGACCCAGGGGTCACTCAATCCCAAGGGATGTGGCCCACGGTGAGCTCACTACATGAGCTTTGGGAAAACACTCCCACCTCCAAGGGCTGGCCTGAGCAGAAAGAAGACTGAGAAGGTCTGGCTGAAGCACCTGTGAAATGAGAAGTTGGGTCTAAATTGGGGGTTACCAATTTGACATCCTCTGGACTTCTAGGATGGGTCCATGATTTGTTGGTCCCAAGCCAAAAAAAAAACCAACCCAAAAAGCAGATCTCCGTTTTTGGCGAGATCTCAACTCATACAAGCTTGCTCATAGTGATTGTCAGCTCAGACACGTAGTTCGTCTTTACAAGTTTAAGAAATACATTTGGGGAAGTGGATTGTGGCTTCACGAATGCAGTATGTTTAGAAGATGTAATCTTTCAACCCGCAGTATCCACAGGGGAAAAACAACTGACATCAGTCCAGGGAGGTGAAAAGGTGAGGACCATGGCTACAGCTCATCTAGACAGTCCTTCCCAGCAACCACATTCTTGGATACCAGGATTTGAGGAGCTCCCTCCCCAAGCAGTCCCTGGAGGCCCTTTATTAAGGAACAACCCAAATACCATGCTCCATTTCTCCAGCCACATAATTGTCCTTACTGTGTTCCTGATGTAAGCCCCAGGGCTTATCAGCTGTGTGACCTTAGACAAGTCATTCTACCTCTCTGAACCTGTTGCCTCAACTATAAAATGAGACTGGTGTCTAGACACAAAAATCAAAACACATGCCCACACAAAAGACTTGTATGTGAATGTTAAATCAGCTTTATTTGAAACAGCCCAAATGTTCATCTGATAAATGAGTAAACAAACTGGCACATCCATACAATAGAACATTACTTGGCAATAAAAAGGACTGAACTGTGCATGCAACATGAATACATCTCCAAACCATGTTGACTAAAAGAAGCCAGACACAAAAGAGCACACTATATGATATTTATATGAAGTTGTAGAAAAGGGAAAACGAATCTCTAGAACAAAGGTAGGTCAGTGGTTGGCTGAGGTTAGAGGAAGGAGGGAACTTGAATTAGTCTTGGTGGTGGTGGTAGTTACAGGGGTGCACATGTCTGACAAAACTTATGAATTGGACACTTAAAATGGGTGGAATCTATTGCATGTAAAGGATACCTCAAAGTTGACTTTTTAAAAATGAGATCAAAGGAAAACATTGCCTTTATTAGGACCCTTTCTAAGACAGAAACCCAACTCCGGGTAGTGTTGGGGAAAAAACTGCATTGGCTCATATAATCAGGTCAGTCCAGAGGTGCAGCTGGCTTCAGGTATGGCTCAATCCAGGGGCTTACTGATGTCTGGACAGTGGGTGCACTCGCCTTCTCTTAGCTCTCTTTACTCCTTGTTGGCTTTATCTTCAAGTAGAGAACAGGGTGACCACCAGTAGTTCCAAGCTTGGCAACTTCTGTCAACTTGGCAACTCCACAAAAAATGAATGCCTCTTTCCTCGCAGATGCTGTAAAAGTCCCAAGGGTGAGTCTCAGTGTCCATCCTGGGAAACATGCCTCTAAAGCTAGGGGGTGAGATTGGCCCCACCTGAACCCCAAGGGTTCAAGGTAGGAGAGGGGTGGTCCCCTGAAGGTATTATCAGAAGGGCCATGGATGCTGGGAAGGAAAAGCCACCCAACAGCTAGCACCTCTCTCCACATACCCGGGGCAATGCCATCACCTATTCCTACCTCCAGACACGCCTCTGCAGTGGCCAGGCCATCAGGGATAGGGCTCCAAATGCATTCGAGGTCCAAGGCTGCCTTTCTGCGATGACACAGGGCTCTTTGCCTGTTAGATACAAGAGTCAAAACAGAAATCAAGTGCTAATCTCTTCCCCACCAGCCAAGCCAAACAGAAAGCCCTTCCTGCCTGTGCTGGGCTGTCTGCACCCTGAGGAGGTGGGCGGTGGGGGGGGGGGGGAACCTCTGTAGCGGCTACTCTGGCCCAGAGGCAATGCCTTAAGACGGAGCAGCCGGACTTGTAGGATGAACCTTGAGGGGGTGAAGGATGCCTCCCCCTGGGCCAGACCAGCAGGGAATGCAGGGCAAAAGGGTGAGGAATATAGCTTCTCAACCCAGACCCACCATCCCGACAGGGTCTGGCCAGGGCAGGAGGGCCAGAGAGAAAACTGACAAAAGGTGGTCCCTGCAGAGATCAAGGACAGGAAGGTACCATCCAACACCCTGGAACTCAAACCTCACTTCCTGAGCTGTGCAGTGCAACTAGCGTTAAAAGAGCATCTTCTCCATGCCAGACACCACCCCGAGTTCTCTGCTGAAGGGGAGGGGAAGGGAGTGACTTCATATCTATAGTCAGAATCAGCCTACAACAGAGACACCTTCCCTCGGGGCACTACTGTGCCCAAACAAACGAGGCAACAGGCTCAAAGAGATGGGGGCTTCACCTAGGGCCCTAGCTAAGTAGCTGCCCTTGGTCAGACTCCTGGGCAAAGGCTTGTCTCCCTGCCCTACCCCAATTCCAGGAGCTCAAAGCTCTTGGCTCAGTCTGACTGCTCAAGGCTGTGAGATGAGCTGAGATTATTTCTGATGTAGGTAAGCCAAGGCAGTTTAGGACTATCTCCCGATCAGCTCCCCAAGGGATATGGACAAGAGAAGCAGGAACTGAGGCCTGCCGCCCTGTTTTCCATCACGGGGCTGGCGGAGTCGGCCTGCCCGGTCATCCTGCTTTCTGGGAAGCAGGTTAAATGGGTGTCGTTGCCAAGAGTGTATGCTCTGCCGCAAAAAGCTGGGCGGGGAGCAGGGCGAGAGCCAGACAGAGGAAGGAGAGAGCCAAGGCCCAGCAAGGGAAGGTGGTGGCCAACGCCTGGGCCCTCCCTGCCAAAGGAAGCCCGTGGGCCTGGCTCACAGCCGCTGGGCTTTGGGAAAATGGTGTTCTCAGCTCTCAACTGCCATCTCTGCCCTCCATGTCTAAGGCAGGCTGGCCCCCTCCGGCCCTACAGACTGGCCGGGGGAGCAGCCAACCACTTCCTGGGGCTGACAATGTGCCTGCCTATTAGTTCCCTACACTGGCATGCTGCCCAGCTGCCCCTCAGGCCAGGTCCTTGGAGTCCAGCTCTGTAGGAAAGAGGGAGGGGTAGGGACAGCCTTATGTAGACCTAGGCACCTCAGCAGGGGTCCTGATCCTGAGGGCCACCAGCTTGGAGCAGGGCCCAGAGGAGCGGGAAAATCAGTGGCCCCCTGCCACCCACAGCTGTGGGACCTGGGCCACACGCCTCTTGCATGTTCTGAAAATGGGGCTAAATCCTGCCCTCCCCAGAGCTGGGATCATTGGCAATGCAGAAGGCTGAGGGTCCAGGAGCACATTCAGCACTGGGGAAACTGAGGGACAACAACCCAGTCCCCCTGTGGGGCAGATACCTTCTCTAGGAGAGAGTAGCACCCACCCACCTCAAGTATTTCATCATCACAGTAACCTATTAGTAAGCATTGTGATATGATTATAATTACATGAGCTAATTACAAATAATAATAATTACTGAAAGACCACTGACCTTGGTAGTCAGGAGCCACAGATCTAAACCCCAGCTCCGCCACGTCCTAGCTGTGTGCCCTCCGGTAAGTCTCCTGATCTCCTTGGCCTCGGTCCTCCTGCTGTAAAATGAGGATCTAAGGAGGACTCTGAGCAGCAGAGAAAATAAAGGGAGTGAAAATCTGCCAACTGCAAATAGTCACATCGCCTGATCAGGCTCCGAAGGCAGAGCTGGAGGAAACCTCTCCCGTCTCTAACTTGTGGGCATACGGTGGATAGTTCTCTGCCTGCTTCAACAGAATCAGCTGAGGAACATCAGAAAAACAAACACAGATAATCCCAGCGGCCCCCAACAATTCAGATCCAAGTGGCCTGGGGTGGGGCCCAGGCTGTGGAGATTTTTTAACACTCCCAGGGATTCTTAGGTGACCTTGGTGGACAAGCAATGCAGTAGCCCACTTAGAAAATCAATCAGGACGTAGCCCACATTTCTAGCTTCCTCCATCTGTTTGGGGAGAGACGCAGTGTGCTGCTGTAAGGTCTCTGAGCTCCCTGGCTGGAGGCGAGCTTCAGACCATGGTCCATCCACTTGGCAAAAAGAAAATAGAGACTTTCTGGCTCCCGAGGGCAGAGAGCCATCACTCAAATGGGTTTCGAGCCTCGCCCATTTTAAAAGCCCCAATCCTGCTACCTGGATGGGGTGGGGGTGGGGGGGTTCATGCACAGGGAAGAAATGCTGGGAGAATATATTTCATTAGCAGACATTATCCGCAGCTCTGAGCATTTATGAGTCCTACCATACTTTTGGTATTTTCTAAATGCTCTATAGTGCAAGGCAGTTCTTTTATATCTTGGGAGAAACAGTATTGTTTTATTTTTGATGTATTGCCTTTTTAAACATTGATATAGTGCCTTCTGAAAATGTTTTGGGGGTAGAGACTGAGGAACATGCTCAGGAACGAGGAGTTTTGCAGGGGAGGGAAGGGCAGGGCAAAGGGGCCTTAGGAACAGCTGGCTTGAAAGTAGCAAATGCTGCGCCGATGAGAAGGGAACGTGTTGTATCGCCCTGTGCCCGCTGTCAGCCGTGGGAATCTCATGCCTACTAAGGAAGGACGAACATCACTCCCCCTCAGCCCCCTGATGACTTTACCTTGGAGCTGCCCCTTCCCTTGGGCAGAAAAACGGCGAGGATCGGGTGCAAACCCAGTCCCTTAGACATGGGCTCCGGGAGAGCTGGTGTGGAGCAGGCTCAGAGGGCCAGAGCCCAGGCAGCAAGGGGCCTGGCTGGCCAGGACTGAGGATCAGGGTTCCACAGACGGTCATCTTCTTGAGTGACGAGAGCTTTCGAGTCAGAACCTGGGAGGGAACCTGAGCAATAACTGGAGTTTGAATTTCCCCTGCTGACCTGTGAGATCAACAGGACCACAGATGGGTCTTGCAGCCTCATCTGTCTGTCCATAGGCAGGCCACGGCTCAGCCTCAGCTAGCAAGGAAGATTCTGTTGCTGTGGGATATGGTGACATTAAAAACATTTTGAGAGAAACAGCGATTGGCTACCTCAGGTACACACCCCGACCAGGGATCGAACCTGCAACCTGGGTATGTGCTTTGAATGGGAATCAAACCAGCAGCCTTTCGGTGCCAGGACAACGCTCAACCAACTGAGCCAGGGCAGATTTGGTGACATTCTTGTGGACTGGTGTTCTTGGGTTAAGGGGTGGGTATGTCACAAATTGGTAATTTGGCTTCTTAACAATCCCCCAAGAATCCCAAATCCACCAAAGATAAGGCCTTGGCTTAGCCACTGTATCTGTGGGGTGGGGATAGAAAAGGTAGGGACACCTGCTGAGAATGGAGGAGACTCAGGAAGTGAAATAGGGATAGAAAACACCCAGCAAGCTCCAGGGTCATAGCAGGGGGTTGGGGGGGGGGGGGGGAAACGATCTTGAACCCACTGCAGGTGTATTTGCAAAATGGCCAGCTCCCTGGGTCTCAAGGAGTGGTCTGAGGCCCTTTCTGTGTTAAGGTACAGTGCAAGTTCCTGCCCAGGGGCCCCTAAACCGTTCCAGCTTCTCAGGAAAGGCGGGGCACCTGGCCAGCCGAACACTGTGGCTCTCAACATAAGAGGCCCAAAGCTGTCCTTCCCTGTGCCCTGCATGTACAGCTGGGCTCTTCTGAATCTTTACCACACAAACCAGGGAGACCCTCCAGTCCACAAAGGAGTATCTTGATGCCCAATCCTCCACCAAAAAATTGTAAAAATATATGCAAAGCAATGCATAGGCCCAACAAAATTGTTTTCATAATCAGCAAGTCCCAGTTGGACCCCAGGAAGCCCTTCCCATCCCCTAGCGGTCAGGTGAGTGAGGGGTGGGTCGCCAGCCACTGCTCGATGCCCACTGCAAGAGCAATAAGGATTTTTAGGGGCATTATGACTTGAGTCAGAATACACAGCTGCCCCTGAAAGTCCCTTATTTTTCTTGCTGTCCTTCAATACTCCAGGTGAGTCAGCAGTCGACTGGCTGGCCCAGGTGAGTGAAGATGGTGTCCCCTCACCTGACACTGGCCCACCTCCCCACAGCCCAGGGGAAGCTCTATGGTGGGTGGGTGGCTGCAGGGTCTCCACAGTGACAATTTTCTCCAGTGCTTAGTCTGGCCTCACTGCCCCTAGGACATGCCCAAAAATGACTAGCCTTTGTTCCACCCAGAGACAAGTCAAAACCCAGTGCCTTCTGCCCATGGGGAGCCATGGATTAGGGTCCTGGAGGAATCTCGAGTGGACAGGTGCAGCCCACGAACCAGGGAATGCAGTAAGACCAGGAGAAGAGTCGTCAGGACCTACCCTGCAGAGACCGAGCTCCTAAATGACAGTCACGGGCCTCACACTGACGCGTTAACTGCCTCAGATGCCAGGCCTGGTTCAGGTAGAGAAGAAAACCCTGGGAAGTGCCCCAGAAGACCAAACCGAGCCAGAAACCCTGGGGGGGAGCCGCTCCTCTCCCTAAACCCTCTTAAAACAACAGCTTAAAGACACAAGATTCTGAGCAGACAGGACCTGAGCTCTGGCTCAGCTTCCCTCCAGCCGGCGTGGCCTCGGTCACCCTGTCTGTAAAACGGGCCCAGAAGGAGCTAAGCTCCCACTTCAAAGGAAAGGCAAGAGGAAATGAGAACATTGCAGCTGTCACATCCAAAGGAACTGTTCCTGAAAAGCTTCTAGTCACGATCCTCTGTCCCCAGTGGGAGGCAAGAGGCTGCAAACTGAGAACAGCGCGCCCTGGGGGAGCTGCAGCCTGAGCCGATCTCAGTCCAGTCCCACCCCCATCAGAGGAGCTCTGGAAAAGGCAACAGCTTCCCGAGGGCCTGAGTAGGAAGGCAGGTCCGCCCCCTCCACCGAAACAGCCTATGCTGAGCAAAGATTTGTGTGTGTCCCCACAGTTTTCAGGTTCAAATCAATGAGCTGACAGGCTCTGCTGGAAGACACGGGCAGGAGGAAAGGGGGGGTCAGAGAGTGGCCCACAAGACAAAGGGCTGATGACTGATTACTTACGAGAGGGATGAAAGGGCTTCTGGAATCAGAGCCTGGTTTCGGTTCCTCCTCTATGGCATGATCCCCTCTGCCCCCAGGTCTCCAGAGCATCAGAGGCCGTGATCAGGACGACCCCAGCAGGCCACTCCACAGACCCCAGGACTTTGACTCCTTTGAACTCCATCACATGGAATGCCACCCATTGACAGGTAACTTGTCCCCTGAAGCCAGGTCATTCTATCCAGGGCCCCGGTTTGGCTGAAATCTGCTCAGCTGACCACCAGGAGCCTACCCACCCAGCCTGGCACTGTGTCCACTCCTCAGGGGCTTGGTCATCCTTCCGGCTGTGTGTGCAGGACCTGAGGCCACTCAGGACACAGATGGCTCCCCTGCTGTGGTGAGAAGCACAAGCCACAGAGGACAGACCTGGCGCCACTATCTGCTTATTACCTTGATTCTCAGCACCTCCCTCAGCCTTTGCATCTGTAAATAGGAATAGATAAGCCCACTTTGCAGGGTGATGTGAGAATTGAAGGGAAGTTTACAAAGCCCTGAGCTGGCTCCTTAACAAAATTGTATTTCTTCTCCAAGTACCTTTCCCCCTTCCCCTTCAGACTCCCTGGGGGTCTCCAAGGACTCAGGCCACGGAGCATTAGCACTACCCTGCACCTTTCCCCCACACCCCAGGTCCTGTCTTGTTCAGACTGAGAGGAAACCGTGCTGGGAACCCCAGCTCCCCGGCTATGGCTTCAGTCCCCTCAAAACATTATGGCAACTGTCACCTTGCCCAAAGTTTTCTACCCTAACCAAGATCACGGCAATATAGGCCACTAGCAAAACCCAAGCTGTCCACACACACTAGGATCTGAGCCATCTGAACCCTTCAACAATGTCACCACATCATGCTTTGCCTCCTCCACAGCCCCTGGTCTGCGCAGCCTCTGCGTGAGCTGGTGCCGTGGCCTGGGGTGCCCCAGCCCCAATGCAGTGGAGGGGAGTAAGAGGGCGAGACCTGGCTCACCACATACTAACCACAGAACCTTGGGCAAGCTGCCTCACCCCTCCCTGCTTCAGTCTGGTCCTTTCTGAGATCAATCGGGTTGTTGGAAGATTAAATGAGTTCATTCCCATCAGAGGCTGAGAAACGCGCCTGGCACAAAGCATTTGATCGGGTTAGCTCTCATGGTGGTCCCCTGCTTTGTCCTTCAAGATTCAGTTCACCTCTTCTGGGTGCTTTCCCTGACCACGGCTAGAGCCCCTCCTATCAGCCCACAGGCAGCATGGTCGTGGGACGACCTGCATCACATACACTTCTTAATGATGCTGAGTCTCGAGCCCCTGAGGTTGGCTGGGGGGCCAGGGAGTCTGCAATCCTAACAGGCTCCTCAAGTGGTTCTGAGACATCTGTGTCTGAGAAGCACTGGTCTGTACCACTGTATCACCATGGTACAGGCAGGCAGTGCCTGGCCTAGGTGCTCAGACGTGAGGTCAGGGGGGCTGTGCCAGGCTGTGGTCAGAGGATTCCCCCATGCCGTGCTAGGTGAGTAAAGGTGACCCACCTGGCCTTGGTTCAGACAGCAGAACTAACCCATCACCAAACACACCAGCCCTCTTTCCAGCTCCTCGGGCCTTCCCTGAGCCCTTGCTCTGCCTGGCTTCTGCTGAACACACATTGATGACCAAGGGGCTGCAGCCCCCTTCTATCTACTGGGGTAGAAAAGCCATCAGGGCTTCCAGGGGAGCTGCAGAGTGAGGAGAGATGCGTTAGGGTCTGAACACACAGACCCTAAAATAGCCAGCAACCCACAAAACCACGATGGGAGGAAAAGAAAGGCCAAGCAGATGTATCACCCTTGTTGGGCATTTTCTCTAGAAACGAAACTATGCAACAGTCCCACCCTTACAAGGAAAGGAGGTGGTTGGGCAAAGGGTAGTAGCCCCAGAGCGTCTTGGAAGGAACCCCTCCTACATTGAAGCTGCTGGGCACACAGAGGCCAGGCCTGCTCCTAGTTAGGGGCCAAACTTCCCTGGCACAGAGAGCTGGGTAAGGCTGGGTGGAGGGATGCTGGCACTCCCAGCACTCAGCTCAGGGGACTGGGCTCTGCAGGGTCCTGCCCTCCTCCCAGCCCACTGGAGGTGGGAGCCTCTGCTAAAGTGGAAAGCCTTCTTGAACTCGCTGGCCGATCTGGACCTAAGATGAACAAAGCCTGGAGACCTGAATCTCATCCATCAGAGCCCCTGAATTTATGATAACGCATCTCTCCGCCAGAAATTCTTTTGGTAAGAACACCTTGGCTCTTAAACCCTCACTCCCACCCTCTCAGCATCACCCTCCCACCATGCTCTGCAAACTCTCCAGCCCTGCCTGGCCTGATGCTGACGGCCAGTGTTCCTTGGGGTTGGCTCAGCCCCCAAAACTCATCAGTGGGTGGAGGTCCAAGTGCCCCTCAGCAAGGCTGGACTGGTGCCCGAATACATCTGTCCACACGAATACACACTCCCACCGATGAGGCCAGGCCAGGGAGGGCAGTGCCTTCCTCTGGCCCATATTTCCAGACTGTCCAGGAGCCAAAGTCGGGTGAGTGCTGGTGTTACAGCTGCAACTTTTATCTCCTTAAAGGCACCTCCACTGGGGGAGAGAAACCAGACAAGCAAACGGGTGCAGATGCATGGCTAGCATATGAGGGAGGAGAGAGTCTATTGTAAAGGACACATTTATCCTCACAAAGAGTCAGCAAACTGTGGACCCACACACCAAACCCGGCCCACCGCCTGTTTTGATAAAGTTGATTAAAACACAAGTGTATTCTTGTATGTATTATCTATGGTGGCTCTCATGCCACAAGTAGAGCAGAAGAGTTGCAACTGAGACCCTGTGGCCCTCAAAGCCTAAAGTATTTACAGTTTGGCTCTTAAGAGATGTTTGCCAACCCCGTGCTTCTGACCAGTACAGCACTCACTCGGCACCGAGGAGACACAGTTAGCAAGACTTGCTCAGCCTGCATAGAGCTCAAGGCGTGGTGAGGAAAGGCCTCTCAGGACCACCGCTCAGCTGGCCCCTTATTCAGCCCCCAGGCTGCTCCTACAGCTGAATGAGAAAAGCCCTGACCAGTCTGCAACTCTGCCCCCACTGTGGGGCACAGAGCTGCTGTCGGGCTGCTATCTATTACCTTTCAGAATTTTTCAGGTTTTATAAGGTAACGTGGTACATATACAACACCCCACCAGCAGGGCAGCAGACATAACCATTTACTGTCTCTGCAGTGAAACCATGAATATTTACACTCCCCAAGATAAATATAAACTATACTACACTGAGTCTCAAGTCAGGGTCAGGGTTCCCCAAGAAATTAGCTACAAAAACAACTTTTGGTTTTCATAGTTTTTTGCAGTTCAGCAGCAACAGCAGTTACAGAGGGTGAAAGCTGAGTCCCAACTCCATTCCCGTGTCTTCGTTGGACATCCCCAACCCTGCAGACCACCGCGGTGGCCACCAGCACACACACAAGGCACACAAAATATGAACTGAATGAACTCACGTCACCAAAATTTTTTCTCCAAAGAATAGCTACTACCATTTTCGCTGAAAACTAGCAAAACATTTCCTGCCTGCTGCCTGATAGGCAGGCATATAGGTACCTGTTTTGGGGGGAGTAGCCAAAATAGCAAACCCTTGTGTACTTTCCTCAGAGCCTCCCTGTGGCCAAAGTTTCATTTGAAAATCTGTATTAATTGTATAATCTGGTGTCATATGCTATAATTATACTCTTTTGGGTGGAAAAACAAAAAAAATTGTATATATGTATGTATATACATATATATAATTTAATAGCACCTCTTCCAAAAAGGGCAAAATATCCAGAAAGTCTAAAGTAAATGTCTTATCTGAAACTAATATTGAATGTCAACTGTAATTGAAAAAATATTTTAAAAAGTAGAAGGTAAAAAAAATCACCTCAAACTTCAGATAGTGATACTGAGAAAATATCTTAACACACACTATCCACAGATAAACACACCACCTCTTATAAAGTGCAGCTCTTCTGTGTTAAAGGAGATCTGAAAAGATATTTCAGCAATAACACCCATCAGACGCCCTGGAATTAAATGGATTTTCCCCCTTTTAAACGTATCTCGTTTTTAGCATTCTGAAATGCCATGCCCTCTATTTCTTAATAGAGCACTCCTACAAATGACTCCCAGAAATTTCCTCAGTGCCTGAGATTTCTAAACCCCAAATTGGGAAAGAGGTCCTGGACTCCACTGGTGCTCCCTACCTAACCCTGGCACTGGGAAGATTTCGAGGAGGGACTGGACTCTGCGATTGGGCAACTCCCCCCCCCCCGCCCCCGCCTGACCCAAGGTCTCCTCTGGGGTAAGAAGTTAAGGGGGGATGACTGTGTGGGGAGGGGGCCCACATCCTTCCCAATGCCAAATGCCGGGCAGGGGCCAGGTAAAACCCTCCCAACCACCGAAAGCTGCCCTTGGCCTCCAGGACTACGTTTGGTAAGGGCTGCCTGCTGGGATAGGTGGAGAACTGCCACCTGCTGCCTGCCATCACGGAGGCCAGGGACACATGCTGGGAAGTCACAGCTCCTGGTGGAGAGGACGCAGGCATCCCTCTGGCATTTCCTCCAGCCCTCTGCGGGGACACGTGCTACCCATCTGGCTGACAGGCAGTGTGGGGACCACGCTGAGCACGCATCGCCCGGGCAGGGCTGCACTGACACTGGCCGGTCAACTTAGTTTCACTTTCTGGTTTTTATCCTGGGTCACTTCTCACCCTGATGGCAGAAAATGTCCTTTAAATGCCAAGAGAAAATTCTCAAAAACGTTCCTTGTTGTTTCCTTTTTTCTGAGGACACTGTTTCCCTCTGAAGACCGGGGAACAGGCTTTGGTGAAAACCCTAACTACGTAACTTCAGTCCCCGGGGCTGCTTAGTCTAATATGATTACACATCTAAATGCAATAAACGGGGCAAAGTGGTAATATTTTTCTGGGAAAAACCAACATCATAAAAGGGTCTTTATTGAATCAAGGGCCCGTGAACTGTTCTGTTGCCTAATTATGGCTCCCAAGTGAAAGAGGCTGGGTTTCCAGGCAGGACTCCTCACAACTCCCCAGCCCAAAGGGCAATGGGATATTTGTCATGACTTGTCTAATTACAACAAAATCCACCAAAAGGGAGGATGCCAAGGTTGGCAGCAGCCCCCTCCCCACTCCGGCTCCAGAGGCAGGGGGTGCTGGTTCTCTGGCTGACTTCTAAGGAGCAGGCCCCTGTTCCATCTTTACCCTGTACATTCAAAGTCGGGCCCCTGCCCACTGTCCATGCTTAAGTGGTTTTCCAGCACCCTGGCACTGCCCCACTCTATCCTGGTCTATACAGAAAAGGCCCATTGTTGAAATGTGATATTTTGCCAGATGGTTTAATGTTCAGTGATCTGGCTAAGGTTAGCATGCGCCCAGACCTGAGTGGCAATGGAAGCTTGCTATCACCAGGCACAGGCGGGGAGAGACTCGGGCCAGCGGAGGGTGAACCCTCCACACTTTCCAGCTGGGAGCAAGTGGTTGACTTTTCCCAGATATACAGTGGTCTGGCCCAGGCAAGTTGGAGACCAACATTTTGCTTATATACAAGTCCTGGTTCCAAGTATCTATTTAATCGCCCTCAAAGTTCTAGAAGCAAGAACACATTTTCTTTAAAAAAAAAATTTTTTTTTTCATGTTCTTAAGCTCACAACAGCAAGCTTGGTACGAATAAACTCAAGAGAATGTTACCCTGACTCTCTCACTAACCTGTCCCCCCAGATAGACTGAGGCACAGTGATTGCATGAACCCACCCCTGGAAAAGTGAGTGACTTCTCTACCCCTCCCTCCCTGCCCCTCCTAGGTTGTACCAGGTGTGTTCTCTAAAGGAGCAGGAACTCCCCCCCACTCCCTAGCACACAGAGCAAGGACTTGCTTTTCTTCCAATATTTTCTCCCCAGATACTAAGCCAGCAGGCAGGCTTGCCAGGCCTAGGGTGTCCTTCCTTGACCTCACTGGGGTTTCTTCACTGGCCCCACAGGCCCTGGGATGAGCTGTGGTGTCCCTGGAGAACAGCTACCATGGATTCCCTGCTACCACATGTCCAGCATTTCACACAGGATTCTCATCCAGTTCTCGTAAAGCCCTACAAAGTGGGCATGTATTATCAAACGCGGGGAAACAGTCTCAGCAAGGCACATCACTGGTCTAAGGTCACCCAGCCAGTCCATGTGAGAGCCAGGTTTCCCAATGCAAAGCCAACACCCTTCCCCTAATGCCTGCCTTAAGCAGGAAAGCATTTTCTGTCTTCTACCATCTCTCCTAGGCGACCAGGTACCATCAGCATAGAAGCAGCAGAGCCGTTTAATCGCTTTTCAGAAGGGTGGGGGAGGATGTCTACTTTACAATGGACATAGAGATATAGAGGATTATTTCTTAAACCTTTACTTGGAAAGACCAGAATTTATGCCTGTCACCAAGAAGGCAGAAGGAGAAGCCAGTGTTTTCCCTTGAACCCCACACACCCCAGGGCAGAAATCCAGTAAGAGGAAGTGAGTTTCATGAGAACGAACCACAAAGTCTTCGCAGACTGATCCAAATTTCCCAGCTGCACATCTCTGAGTCCTTCCCCCGCCCTTCCACCCCTCCAAACCACAGCCCCAGGTTCCAACCTCGTGCGTGCCCATCTCTGCACCTCCTGGCTCAGAATCTTAAAAGATTCTACAGGGGTGCACACTGGATTTAGGCCAGCACCCCAGTGAACAGAGAAGGGGGTTCTCGGGCCCAAAGTGGCAGAGCTGAGATTGAAATCAGCCAATGGTTCTTTCCACATAGCACCTCCCTCCCCAGTTCTCCTGGGCAGCAAACACTACGGGTCTGGCTACAGGGCGATTTCAAAATTCCCCACACAGTGCCAGAGGGAGGAGGAAGGGAGCTGTGCAGTGGGTGAGAAGTCACCTGCTCTGCGTCTGTCTCTGTCCTGCCCACTGCCCAGGGCCAGTTAGAAGTACTAAAGGCTGTAAAGCACTGAAAAGATAATGGTCTATCTCCACCTCTAGTTTGAAATCCAAAATGAAAACATCACTGGGCCATAAAAAAGTATAAGGAAGTCCAACGAAATTCTGATTTTGTTTTTCCATGACGATCACTCTTCAGTATTTTTTTTTTTTTTTTTTTTGGAATATCAAATTATGTCCTTCCCCCACCCCTCCACCTCTTCGATTTTGTACCCTGATTGACTGGTCCCACTGGAGTGTGTTTAGCTTGCCCACTGGGTCAATGAGCAAGCAAGCCAAGAGCAGCAGTGGCAATTCACCTTTCCTGGGGACCTTTCATGAAATGTGCTGTGTCAGAACCAGTCTTTGGGCATTTTAGGCTGGCTGCACTGCAGAACAGATGTGCAAGGTGACCACATCTGCACGCCAGGGCTAATTCACTTCCTGTTCCACAGGTCAAACTTGCTGGCTTCCAACCTAGGAGGCCCTCCTGCACCTGGAAAGCTGGGCGTCAGGCTCCTGCAGCACCAAAGGTAGCTGCGAGGTCCTAGGGGAACCTTTCCCCCCTGAGTCTCAGCCTCAGCTACCACAAGAGGACTCGCAATATTCCTCATCGCTCTCAGAGCTGGGGTACCAATGAGAGTGGGCAGCGAGAGACCATGTCTGCCTTATACAGCCTGGCCCAGTCCCTGGCATGTGGTTGGTAGACAATAAAAACAGAGGACTGAGACTCAGACAGAGGAAGGGGTTTCCAGACATTAACCCAGCCTTATGATTATAAAACTGCTGTTGCCAGTGGGTTAGGTAACTTGCCCAAGGCCACACACTAGCAAGCAAGAGACCCACAAGCCCTAAGTCTCAATCACCCTGCACCCTTGTCAACCAGCACGTATATCCAGCAGATTCCAAATGAGAGAGCTGAGATGAGGGCTACCAGTGAAAGGTCTACTGTTGGGTGCCAGGCACTGTGCCTATATTTTTTCATATAAGCCTCACCACAGGCTTACAAGGTGGGTATCGTAACCCTCATTGGCAAGGGAAAAAATAGGCACAGAGAAGTTACTTGTCAAAGGCCACCCAGCTGGCAAGTAGCAAGTTAGGACTCCAACCCCAGCACATTTGGACCCAAACTCCACCTTCATGGCCCTCACCCTGGGCTGCTTTGAGAAAAACCCTTCACGGACCCCAAACTGATCCCTTGCTTCTGACAACTCTTTCATAGACTTGTCACTGATTAGGAGCACTCTTCTTTTGTGTCAAAGAACTGAGACAGGCCAAATATTTACCATCCCGCACAGAGAGGAGCAAACTGGCCTGGCAGCGGAATCCACTCCGTGCAGGAATGAAGGCCAGGCTGTCACTATACCAGCCGAGGGACAGAATCGAATCCTGACCGTCACGGAGGGTTCAGACAGCTTGGCTTTGGGCAAACAGGCACTGAAGGAGATCTGGGGGCACAGCTCAGAGCACTCTCTCTTCCCCACCACTCCCCAGAGCCACCAGTGAAACTCTGGAGGGATTTTTAAGTATCAGAATATCTGGAGTTGCTAAGACAGGAGTGGGGATGAGAGGGTCAGATTCTCCCAATACCTCCTTTGTCAATCCAGTTCTCCAGAACAAAAATTGATCTCTAATCTCTCATAGGTTGGGATTTCATTTTTCTTAAAAAAATAAAAATAAAAAACAGCTACAAGGGCGAGGTTAATTATTGACCAGGTTGCAATTTACTTAAGAGTTGAGGGAACGCAAGTAGGCAGGGCCGGGAGTCCAGCTGGATTTCAGGAGTCCTCCGTGGGTCCCCCCACGGGTCCGGGTAAAATCCTTCCCTCCCACCAGCTTTCCACCTTGCATTTAGCTGCTTCCTGAAGCTGACTCCAGGGCAAACAAGTCTGACTTCACTGAGCCTAGAGGTGCCCAGCTTAGAGGAATGGATTGGGGTGGGGGTGGGGGTGGGGGAGGAAGGAGGCATCGGCTCCAGGAAACTGAGAATTTTTTTCAAAAGGGACCGCAAAATCAAAAAGCTCTCAACTAAAACACAATTCCTAAATACAATAACTTAAGTCAAAGCACAAATCAGCTGCTGGAGGCCAGGCCTGCCTTCTGTGTAGCTGATTCAATCACATTTTGCAAAGGAAAAATCCCAAGAAGGAAAAACCTCATCGCTCCCTTCCCCCAAAGAAATGATACCAAGCCAATTCCTAAAAATCCCTAAAACCCTAGTGAGCCCCAGAGCATGGGGCACAGCCTGCTGCCTGGACCAGGGCAGGGACACTAGCCAGGCTCCTTATGCCTTAATTCCTGAGATTGATGTCCCTCGTCCCCAGGCCTGTCCCCTCCAGGGTGGGTGCGAAGCAGCCACCTCTGCCTGCTTTTCGGCATCTTGCGTCTCCTTGCTCCAGCCAGTTCTGCGGGTGTTTTATGACCACGCGATATTCTGGAGATTTCCACTTCATTTTCTTTAAGATACTGATCCCCCGGGCGGGAGAGGCTTGGGTTCAAAGGGAGAACTTTGTTTTCTCAGCCTGATTCAGTACTCCGAAGAGAGTATTTTTCTTAATTAGGGCAAGGCCTCCACTTTGAAGCCCCCCACCCCACCCCCCGTCCACTCTTAGACGATTTTGCCTCAAATCTGAGAATGAGTCAAGATGCACGTATGTGGCCAAAGAAATTCTTTTCTCCCATAATCCTGGCATCGGCACGTTCCACCGACTACAGCCTGTAGGACAAAACTCACACTTAAAAAATGCGGGCCAACTGCAGTATATAGGGCTGTGCCCTCTCCTGGGCTCACAGGCCCAACCCTGCCTGCTTCAGTGACCCCATAGCCCATGTGGCCCCCCTCCACACCCCTCAGTTCCAGCGCCCCACATGGCCACCAAAATGGGGACAGAGGCGTCAAAGGGTTCCTGCAAGGTGTACTCCACACTGGCCCACAGAAGTCAGAGAAGCCTGTGGAAGAACCTTCCAGAACGGATCTGCACAACTTTGAGAGAGGTGGGCCAACCTGGCTGAGCTGGATTTTCCCTCTTCTTCCTGCCTACACCTAGAAACTTCTGTTTTCCAAAGCCAGGAAGAAGGGGAACCAAGGCGAGCTGTTTTGTCAACTTGCCCTCATTCAGTCCAGGTCACCTCACTGCATGTTTCCACATGTTTGCCAAGGCCCCCCACTGCCAAGTCAGCCAAAACACAATGCAAAATAAATAAAGGTTCCGACACCAAGCAAACCGGAGGTGTCAGGGGTTGCTGGGGTTTTTCTTTGGCGGGGGATAGAGAAGTTAACTTATTGGACAGAGCAGTGATTTTTCAACCTTTTGCATCTCATGACACACATAAACTAACTACTGAAATTCTGGGGCACACCATAAAATATATTTTTTGCCGGTCTGACCAAAAAATAGGTATAATTTTTATTCATTCACACCAGACGGCTACGGCTGTGTTGCCTGTCATTTTTTAAATTTATTTGACAACCTAAGGGAAAGAGGCCAGTGCCCCTGACCAAATAGTCAGGTACTTCATGTTTTAAACATTCTTTGTGGCCAACCGGTTGAAAAAATCACAGGGCTAGAGGGTTTAAGGAAAGAATCTCAACATAAACCTTGAGGAGGACTCAGGGCGGGTCACATTATGTGGCACAGGCCAGGGAACAAAAGACCAGCCATTAGGCACATACCCACAAAGATGCATTAAAAAAAAAAATATGGTGAAGGGGCGAAGAGGGACTGGGGAGGGGGGCTTCTGGGCCTACAGGGGCTAACCCTCGGAATCCCGTCCCACCTCCCCAGGAGCAACTCTAGAAGCCGGGAGGTCCGCCTGGGCCCCCAGCTCAAGGCTGCCGCCTGGGGCGCGCAGCAGGGAGGGCCTGTTCTGCCCCGCGGGGATCCCCCTCCACCCCGAGGACGCGGAGCGCACACAGTGACCGACTCCAATTTTCCAGCGCGGTCCCTTCGCTCCTGGGAAGCGCAGGGATCCCTGCAATCTCCGCACAGGGTCGGCGGCGGCGAGCGTGCCTTGCCACCCCCTCTCCAGAGTGGACCCGGGAGCTGGCCGCCCGGCCACGGGCCACGGGCCACGGGCCACGTCCCAGCCTGGGCGCTGAGCTCGCGCGGGCCGGGAGCTCGGAGGAGCCGCCGGTCCCGGGAGCCGAGGACTGGGACTTTGTAGGCCAGTTGAACCGACACCCTCATCTCGCCCGCAAAGACCCAGCCCTCAGCTCCCGCCCGTCTTGTTGTTCGGAGCTGGGGTGCGGGCGCGCCCCGGACAGGTCTCCCTTGGGTTGGGGCCGGCCGCCCACTTTTCACGGCGCGCGCGCGCGCTGCTAGCCCAAGGCTCCGGGTTTCCTCCGAGCCGCGTCCCCCAAAGAAGGCACCCGCCCCGCCCCGGCCCACCGGACTCCGAAACCAGCCTGGAAGGGTTCCCCGACGCTCCGCACGGCAGCGTCCAGGCCGCCCGGAGCAGGACGCGGGGAGCGGGGAGCGGCTCGGGGAGGTGCGGGGACCTAGCCTTCCCCGCGCCCAGCCGAGCGCCAGAGTCACACCAGAAACTTCGCCAAGATCCCACGCCGCGACCTCGAGGCCCAGCTCCACGCCGCCTGGGTTACCTGCACTTGGATCCGCGGGGCGCGGGGCCGGGCTGGCCCGCACAGCCGCCGGGGACCGCGGAAGTCGCCGGGAGCGGGCCCTGCGCCCCGACGTCCCGCGAGCGCGCGCGCGCCCCCCGCGCATACGGGTCGAGCTCACCACTCAACCTGCCCGGGACCCGCCGCCGCCCCTGCCCCAAGCACCAGCCGGCGCGTCAGGGAGAGGAGCGAGGTGTCCAAGGACCTCTCGAAAGTTGGGCGAGTTCTGCCCGCTCGGCTCTCTCAAGCGCCGGTGCTGGCTCCACGTGCTGGTGACACATCAGGAAGGCTCCGCGCCCCACGGCTCCCGGAGGGCGGACGCGGCCAGCGCCCGCCTGCACCACCTCCGGGAGCCAAGCGCACAGCGCCCCGCCCCGCCCCGCCCTCCGCCCGCCCCTCGGTGGCGCCACCCGCCGCTGCCTGCGGCGCCCGCACCAGCCTGCAGCCCCAGCCGGAGGACACCCCGGCCCGGGGTGGGGGCGGCCTTGGAGCCGTCTCCCCGCTGCTCTAGCCGCCCCTGGGAGCGAGGCTGGACGCAGGCGGCCCACCTCGACAGCCTCCAGCGCCTTCCTCTTAGTCACGCAGCCCTTCCCGCCGCCCCCGAACTCCAGTAATTTTCCCCTTTCCTCTGACCAGTCCCAGCCGCTGCCAGGGCTTCCTCCCTCGAAGGCCAGAGCCCAGAGCCCCCTGCTGGCAGCTCGGCTCCGCTCCCGGCCGCGTCCTGCCCCAGGGGAGCGCTCCTGCCCTGGCGCTCACCCTCCCCATCTCGAACCCGGAGCTGGCCAGGCCCTTCAGGCGAGGCTTTGGTGGCAAACGAACGAGATAAATGTAAAACGCCAAGCACAGTACCCGGCAGCATGCTTTCTTTAGGTGTTAATTTTGTGTTTTCCATTTCCCATTCTAGTTGCCCCCAGAGAACCTCTCTTCCTGGCTGTGCTTTCTGAAAACCTGGGTTCCTTCAGCGGGACTCTGGAGAGGGAGGGTGGCACAGAAGAGCTGGGAGGTGGAGGGGAGCTTTCCCAAGATTAGAGAGGGGTCGGAGGTAAGCGGAGCCCCTTTCCTGAGGACCTGCTGCCCCTCTCTCTGGAGACCAGGTGGTGGTCGCTGCCTCATCTGAGACCAGTCTGGAGCATCCACAGGCCTCTGCCAGCACCTCCATCCTCAAGACGGCCAGGACTCCAGGGACGTGGGGGAGGGAGTGGAGGGCAAGCCTGAATAACCACTGAGATTGAGCGCACCGGCCTCTCTTCAGATGGAGCCCTTGAGTTAGATTTAATTTAAAGAAAACATTGAAACATACCTGTTTGTGGCCTGACATAGATATCGGCTATGCTTCTGGCCTCACCAATCCAAATCATGCCTTAAAACCTCACTGCTATGGGGGCTGAGTGGCTTCTCTACTAAATTTGCCAGCTCCCCACACACTCCCACGGAGATCTCAGGGCAGGAAGGCAGATGTGCAGGATCAGGTGCTCGCAGGACAGAGCGGCTCCAGGAGGGATGGAGGGCAGAGGTGCTCAGCACTGGGACAGAGCAGGCCGCTGGCCCCAGGCCTCTGTAATCCCCATTTTGTGGGAGCCCAGGATTAAAAAGAAGAAAAAAGATGCCCTGACATTGCTGGTGATGCTGCCGGTGCTGGAGGGGGTCTGGGGTTCGAGCTCTGCTTTCTCTTCCCCTTTTATTACCCTCTCTAAATCTGACAAACCCTTTGGATCTCTGAGACTCCAGGAGCCTGGAGGAGCGGGTGTCCTGGTGGGATGAAAGAGCAGGGATGTAATGGGTTTACCCCGGCGCTGATCTTAGAGAAGCCTGTGGAAGATTAAGATTTGCTTCCTGAGTTTGAAATCTCACTGCTACCCCCTGACCACATCAAAGGACATGGTCACAGGGGGCACCTAATCCCATCAATGGAATCAAAACTGGACAAGAAAGGAAATTCTGCAAACTTGGGGCAGTGGCAGGACACAGCTCACAAGAGAAAGATAGATACTTAGGGCCCCGGCCTCTTCCACTGGGGTTTACATCCCAAGAAATATCTGTAGCCAGTCCATAAGTAGACAGGGCCTGTCCCTTGCTTCTTGAGGCGACCACCGTGGAAAGGTCAATTACAAGAACTCAGAAAGCTGGGCAGTGGGGCTGGGCCAACTCCAGGGGCAGAAAGGGACTCTGAGGGTTTGGGTGCTGTTGGCTCCCAGCTTTACCTTGAGCCTCACAATCACACTTCTTAACGCCAGTGTTTCCCAAAGTGTGGTGTTCAGATGCAAGATGGTTTTAGGTTTAAAAAAAAATTAATATATATTTTTAAATGTAAATTTCATGATTATTGTTGTTACATTGTGGCTAAAATCAAAGGCAAGTATTTGGTAAATCTACAAGTGGTATTCTGATACGGCAAAAATCGTGAGTCTCATGCAAATCACTAACGTCAGAAAAACACTCCTTATGACCATCTTTAGAGAAACTCTGCCTCAGAACAGTGGCTTTCAAACTTTCAGTTATGCCCCCTGGTAGGAAATATCTATATACATATATGAAGTGTTTTATGAAACAATTCTTATGCACACAAATCTGTTTAGATCATCCTATTCTGTTCCACTTTCTAAAATGCTGCTTGCAAGCTGTTAAATTTATTTCACGATCTACTGATGGGTTATCTCCTGAAATTTAAAAAATACTGCCCTAGCCCTATCCGGTTTTCTCAGTGGTTAGAGCATCGCCCCACGGACTAAAGGGTCTCGGGTTCAATTTTCAGTCAAGGGCACGTACCTCAGTTATAGGCTCAATCCCTGGCCCTGCTCAGGCTGAGTGTGTGAGGCAACCAATCGATGTGTCTCTCTTACACTGATGTTTCTCTCTCTCTCCCTCCCGCCCTCCCTTCTACTCTCTCTAAAAAATCAATGGAAAAAATATCCTTGAGTGAAGATTAACAAAAAAGGAAGAAGGGAAGAAAAATACTGCCATAGAGAACATGCCATGATGATGATGGCTCTCAGTCAATGAAAAATGTCTAGGTGCCACCAAGACTGTGTGCTAAGAGCTTCTCCTTACCCTCTCACAATGACCCTAGGATGTAGGTATTATTATAACCCACATTTTACAGGTGAAATTTCTTACCAGGATCACTTAGCTGGTAAGTACAGGCCTGAGACCGGCCCCTCTCCACCCAGCTCCTCCCTGGTCTAGGGCACTTTCCACCAGCCTCTCCGAGTGAATATCTCAGAAAGGCCCAGTTTCCAGGGCATTCATGCCACGTCTGACCTTCCTACAATGTAATATACCTCTCCAAATCTGCCCGGTGGCGTGGGTCCTTTTCGCCCCCTAAAAAATCCCCAGGAGTCAGGCTCCTGAACAAGCTGACTTCAGAGCCCCTGAGGTGAGGGTGTGGTGTGACATGGACAATCTTAATGTCCCAGTCACCCTGCCAGATTGTTGTGCATACCCATCTTTGTGGCCGAGAGGGATCATCAACCTGCCTTGGGGACAAATTCCTAGAGAGCTGGAGACACTGACCTTGTTCTCTGGCTCCCTTTATTCTGGCTTCTTCCCTAGGCCTTCGCTGGCTGCTGTTTTAAATTGCAGCCCCCTTCCCCATCATGTCTTATCCCCCAACCCAGATTTCTTTTCCTTCTATAGCCCATGTCTCCTCTAATATGCCACATATTTTACTCATTTGAATATATTCTGTCTCCCTGCTACTGACCTCTGCCTCTGACTCCCAGAATGAAAGCTCCACAGGGAGAGGAATTTTTGTCTCTAAAGTACATGACTGTATCCCTGTGCTTGACACATAACACATACTCAGTAAATATTTGCTGAGAACCCAGCTTTGCCATGACTGGGTGTGGCTGCCCCAAACCCTTCCCACAGCCCCCGTGGGCCCGAACCACACAGACAGAGGCACTCCCTTCAACACCTGTTGATTTCACCAGTTTCCTTTCAGAGGGCGACCACATCCCCCAAGGGCAGGAGCGCCAGCATTCACAGTGGCCCCCAGTCCCCAAACTGTTCGAGATATTTAATAGCAACACCACGGGGTACAGTATTGATCCCCTGCTCATAATGAGCACCTGCCAGATCTCTAGCAACACAAAGTGCTGTGAAGTGGATGGGAGGAGAACCCCTGCTTTACTGATACAGACACTGAGCTTGGGGAGATGAAATGATTTACCCAAAGTCACTCGGTACTGAGCCCTTTCCACTCAGCTTCGGCCCCAGGACCACCCAGCCTATCAGATGCCACTTCTATAGTCAAGGATGTGCTGAGTTCTTTTCGGCTTCCTGCGATCAGTCAGAAAGAGCTCTGATACAGGGATCTCGGGGACCAGAGGGAGAAAAGGCCTGCAAATAAGCTGGAGCATTTTGTATGTGGAATTTATAGGCCTAATTTTCTCAGCCTATTTTGCTTAGAGCAAATTTATATGGATTTTGTTTCTCCTGGCCCAGAGGGAGACCCTCAGAGCTCAGGGGAAAGACAGGCTGGGCAGGAAATCATCACTGCAGAAAAGCCACACTGGTATCGCTGGCCTTATCAGCGTTCCGTGCCTGTTTCAGTTCTTGACTCCTGTGCAACCTTTGATAGGTTATCTCTGCCTCTGGGCCTTCATTTCATCACTGGCAAACATGGAATGTGATTTTTCTCTGTGATTTCTCCCAGCTTGACTGTTTCATAACCATAGGAAGAGAAGTTTTTGAAGTGTCTGACTTTGTTGATGACCTTCATGCATTCAGCCAACTTATAAAGAGCCCTTTATCTATCTAGGTCACTTGAGAAGACATGTCCCTTGCACGCAATCAGCAGCAGAGGGGTAAATTCCCCAGGAAGAGGTCAGTTCTCTCCAGGTAGAATTTTTCAGCAAGGCTAAGGCAGAACTGGATTTGGTTGTCCTGTGTGATAGTAGGTGGGGAGGAGGCAGGTGGTCTGGGTCTCTCTGCTTGGGCTGCACCCTCTGAACATGACCTAGGCAGTGCGGCTGAGAGGGTGGTGGGCAGCAAGGTCACACAAGGAGCCCCACTGGCCCATAGTCCCAGCCATCTCATTCAGGAGTCTCTGAAAGGCTCAATGGGCAGAGTAGGTGCCTGGAAAATGTTAGAGCACTTGGTACAGAAAAACCAGGAGTCTGTCTCCTGGGGAATCTAACCTGTGTCCCTCCCCTGCGTCCACAGCCTGAGTACTGTGGTCAGGCCTGGTGGCTTTGGTTACTATGTGCTCCTCCTATTGATCAGGGTGAATATTAGACAAGTGAAATGGCTGCTTGGCTCACAGGCTGGCAGAGAGATGGGCCGCCTCCTGGATTTGTGTCAAGTAATAATGAAGATGACTTTTCCAAACAGATCTGAGCTCATCCTGCGGAAGAGCTTAATCTATGTGATAGAGGTAGAGCTTTCTGGATGGCCTTGAACAAATCACTTCCTTTTTCTTTGCCTGTTTCTGTGGCTGTAAAATGAGAGGATTGAATGGTGGCTGTCATTCCTAATTGGTAACTTTGTCCGGAAGCATGGGTTTAGACCTTTTGTGTTTACTAATAAAACTATTGACAGAGGATGAGTATTTGTTTCTTAATTCGAAATTCCATTTTACATGCAAGGTCAGAAAGTCTACAGGAGAAAGAACAGCACCCTTGCCTGCTTAACTGCAACCTAGGTCACAATATTGGAGTAGCAAAGATGACTGAAGGAGGGCAGAAATACACAAGAGCCTGTGGTGCTCAGGCAAATTCCTGGTCAGCCTCCAGAGCCCAGCCACGATGTCACCTCCTCAGGGAAGACTTCCTCAACCCCTTAAGTAGGGACAACCTCTCTTGTTCAGGGCTCTGTCTCTGTATCAGGTGCTGGAAACAGACTTGAGTGAAACACTGTCCCAGCCCTAAGTGCTACCCAGCCATGATGAGAGACGCACAGAGGGTCCCTAGACAAGAAGCTGACTCATTACGTGTCTCCTTCTGCCTCTGAGCTCACCCTTTAAGTCAATAACCTACCTCCAGCCCCATAGAAGTGAGTGTAGATACCTGAAGGCTTTCAAGGTAATTACAAGACCTCTCTGCTCCTATGTTCACCCTGGTGCTTGTATCTGACCAACCTTGAGCTGGGATCCATACTTGACCCCTACCTCTGGGGGCCCATGTTTCCCCCAACATCTGTGTGTTCACTTCTTCTGTACCTTGACCCTCTTTTATTGACTTTGGCTTGGCTCATCCATCCCCCTCTGTTGGGATGGAATTCTCTCTTCCAGCTACTGCAGGAAACCCAATGTCCAGCCTCAGAGTTCCGAGGATGAGTAATCCAAATTAAGGGATAGGATTTAAGGCGATATCTAATAGTTCAGGAAATTTCCCCTTTCTATCCCTGGATATTTGAATCTGCCTTTATATGCATTCAGTAACAAGTCCATGATGACACTGACACCCTAGCTCAGCCATTCCCTTCAAAAGCCAAGAGCATCTCTTCCATTTATTGGAATCTTAGGGAAAAGATCAGTATAGTTCCCTGCTGCCTGAGCCTCACATCCTATTTTCTGATAACCTAGATACCATTCCAAAGAGACTTCGGCCTCCAGAAAGATAATGTGACTTTTGGTCACATTAACAGAAGTATGGAATGTAGAATGAGGGAGGTTAAGTTCCATTAATGAGACTATAACTGGAGTACTATTTTCGGTGCTGAGTGTCACAATTGAAGAAGGGGACAGACAGGCTGGCATGTATCAGAATGGGAGGCACTCAACATAATGTCATATTAAATCGGGTGGCTTAATCCTAGAGGTGACTTGGGGAGTGCCATAGCTGGCTACGGCCAGACTCAAAGTCTCAGTTCACAAGGGCTGGGAAAGAAATAAACGCCCACCACCTGAACAATATGGTTGATTTCCTCACCTAGACGAAAAGGCAGGGGGCAAGCATGGTGTGGATAATTCACTTTTTAAGAAACAAATGGAAACCACAAAACACATCTCTAGGAACCCAAATGCCCTTTCTGGGAAGTCCTCCCACCCTCAAGACATGTAAAAACCATCATAATGAGACCACCCCTGCTGGCTACTCCAATGCCTAGTGTGAGCTGTTCACATCTGGAGCCAGTGTCCTCTCCAGTAACACGGGGACCCCAGACCAGTCTGCCCTGTGCAGTGCGGGTGGGGGAGTGGAGCTGGGGGGAGAAGATGAGGGCGGGGAGTCTGGTCAGCAGAGCGCTGGTGACTGCAGAGCCTCAGTAGGGACTAGAGGACGCCTGAACAAAATCCGAAGAGGAAAAAAACGCCAAGTAGCAGAAGGAGGGGGACAGCGCAGAGGAGGTAGTAACCTTACTGCCAAACCCCAACCTCAAAGCCGAGGCACGGACGGGGTTCGAACCCGCGATCTTCGGTTTACGAGACCGACGCCTTACCACTTGGCCACCGCGCCTGACAGCCGAGCGGGCGCTGGAAGCTCTCAGTGGAAGGGGAGGCGGCGCAGGCGCGAGGGGCGAGGCCCCGCCCCCGGCCCCGCCCCTCCGCGCTGCCAGCCGCGCCCACTCTCCTGCCCACTAGGGCCAACGGGGCGCCTGCACCCTGCTGGCGGCGGGGCTCGAACCCGTGGTGCTAGAGAGCCCAGCCCGCCGCCCCGCCAGCGCCCCCAGGGGCAGGGCGCCACAGAGAGCCTCGGAGGAGGCCGGAGCCCTGGTGCAGAGAAACCACGACCGATGCCAGTTACCACCGGAGCGGGAGCGCAGGCCGCCGCCCCCAGGGAGCCAGCCCAGCGGCTGCACTGGCGGCTCTCCCCGCTCCGTGAGCCGCCATGCGACCTTGGCCGGGTCATTTCCGTCCAGAATGGGCAAGCATGCCCGGGACTGGCCCTGGGAGTAAGATGCAGGGAGCCGGGAGGGATGGGGCCGGGCTGCAGGGGTCAGGGCATGTGACCTTCCCCCACTGACCCACGCGGGAGTGGCCCTCCGGGTAAACAATCTTCCCTGGCTTGCTTTAGCTCCCGCCTTGCCCTTCAACCCCTGGCACTAGCCTTGTGCACGAGACTCTGAATAAATATTTTTGACAAGATGGCCTTGCCCAGGAGGAACCCATGTGGGTGCACAAGGACAGGCCTCAGTGATGTGCCTGGCCACAGTGCTGGAGGCACCTGAATGGAAGCATCTGAGCCTATCCATACCACAGGTCACTATTAAGTGGAGATGATCTAGATTCACAGGAATGATTATCAGCATAGAGCAAGCACAAAAGCACATATAATTTTAAAAAGCAAGATGTAGGACAATACATACCATTTATTAAAGTAAAGGGAAAGACAAAATAGGGTATAAGCAAAAGCATATAAAGGAGACTGGATAGGGGACTTTATTGGTAATATTTTTATTCTATGAAAGAGCTGAAGTAGTGAAAATATGAGTACTTATTATGATACTGTATATTTTTGTAGATTTTGTATTTTCTTATAAAAAAGATTAGGTCCCTCTGTGCGTGTTTGGCCTATGGCCACAGTCGTGGGGATGGGTGGGGGAGGAAGAGCCCTCCTCTCAGGGTGGGTGGGACAACTGCCATCCTCCCTCTGGGCCCAGCCTTCTGTGCACCACAACCAGGGAGGGGACACAATGGACCAGACTAATTGGGCCATTGCCCACCCTCCCACTGCCACAGCCATTCTGGATTATTTGTAGAACTTTTAAAAAAGTATAGATTGTGGTGATTTGGGAAAACCCAGGAAAGCTATTTTTGTGTGGTAAAAAAAACACATAACAAAGTTTACCATCTTCACTATTTTTAAATGTACAGCACAGTAGTGTTAACTACATTTCCATTGTTGTGCAACAGATCTTTGGAAGCTGGCACTTTCATTTTAAAATAAATACTCAAAACATATAGTATATCAGAGAGTGGTAAGTACCAGGGAGAAAAATTAAGCAGGAAAGAAGGATAGGAAGTTCTGGAGGTGCAGATTAAATGCAGTCACAAATTCTTTGCTGCTTTTCCCACCTAAAGGTGGAGTCTATTTCTCCCCTTTGGACGTGGGCTGGCCAGCTGGCTGGCCTTGACCAACAGAATATGGTAAAAGTGATACTGTGTAAATTCTGAAGCTTAGGTCTCAGGCGATCTTACAGCTTCTGCCAGACTCACCGCCTTAGCACCCTGTCCCGAGATCACTGTGTAAGGAAGACAGTCGAGCTACTGGACAGTCTAGCTACAGTTTCCCAGCTGAAAGCCAGCACACCACCTGCCAGCCCTGCGAGTGTAGCCACCGTGGACCCTCCAGCTGACACTTCAGCTGAATGCAGCTACAAGCATGGCCAGCAGAGAACTCACCAGCTGACCCACAAAATCCTGACAATAATAAACTGTTCCGTTGCAAGCCGCTACATGGGGAGGGTGCTTTGCTACACAATAATAGCAGTTTGTTAGTTATATACAACTAACACACTTTTTGGTTCTAGGTTTGTAGGCTGGTATTATTTGCGTGCAATAGTTAAAACTTTGGAGGTGCTGGATGTGGCAGGGGCTGTGCCTGGTGCCCCCCAGTGGCTGTTCAGTGTGTTTCCTCACCCACGCAATGGGAGAGCGCGTTCGCTGTTAGCTGCCACCCTGCATTAATTAAACATGGAACAGCCTTCTCTATTATCCTGCTAAAGTGAGCAGGGGAGTGAAATGCTGGCTTGACCCTTTTTCCTTGGGTACAGTAGCAACATGACATATGTCCCTTTGGTCAAGTTTCACAGTCCCTTTGCCAGCACAGAAGCTCTAAGTTAAGGCTGCTGTTAATAGGAGAAAAAACTAAATGCAGCTTGACACCTTTTTGGGACAGCATGTGGCCATGTGTGTTGACATTTAAATTAAACCTGATTTTCATACTCAGGGTTAGTGCAATTTGGGTTTTCTTTCTTTCCCTCCTCGTTGTTTAGCTCAGTTACCTTTTCCTGACCCCTCCACCTGTTTGTATTCACTCTTAACAAAATGCTTACAGGTGGCTGTGTAGTTTAAAGGGGCTGGAGAGAGCTCACAGGTGGATCACGGGCTGAATAAAATCAGGCTCCTCAGAAACCCCCAAACAAGGCAGGAGCCTCAGTAAGCATCTCCCCTGAGCAGCTGCAGCCCCTGGGACTCTTTCCCCAAATGTGATCCTGCTTGCGTGGACAGTCAGGGTTCTCCATGGGGCTCCTGGACAGTGAGAGGTCTACCTGGTTGAGGTCAGAGGACTTATGGACCAACTTATCCCCCAAGATGTGTTCTGCTTGAGTAGATTCCTTTTGGGAAAGATGGGCCTTCTGAAAGGAAGCCTGGAAGAGAAGAGACTGCTGAAGACCTACTGTTTCATGCATCTATTGCTATGTAACCAACTATCTCAAAAAATAGAGGCTTAAAACAAGAACTCAGTATTTTTCATGGTTCTCTGGGTTGACCAGGTAGTTCTGCTCCATCTGGTGTTGGCTGGGGCACTGCAATGGCTGGAAGGCCCAACATGGCCCCACTCACTAGCTGGGAGCTTAGCTGGGGCTGTTGGCTCCGGACCTCAGTTCCCTATGTGACTGTTGGGGCTTCCTCAGCATGGCAGCTGGCCTCCAAAAAGGTGGATTTCAAGACGAAGGAAGTAGAAGCTTCCTTCAGGATACTTAAGGCCAGAGCTGAGAAATCCCAGAACGTTGTGTCTGCCACTCTGATACATTTTTCTATCTATTGATCAAATAATCACGGGGCCAAATTCAAGGGGAGGGGAAGTAACACCTCCTCTCAATAGGCAGTGGCCTGCATATAGGGAGAGAATAAGTTGATGGTGGCTGGAGACTCTCCCAGAGCTGTCATTTGTTGACTGTGACTTTGAGTGTGGACACTGACTGATACTCAGCCCTGGGGCTGGGTCCTACAGAGGATAAGGTGGGTCTCCTTTGTCTTCATCTCTACCTCAAAAAACAGTGACTCATCTCGAGGGCTCTCTAGTGGGACAGGTCTCCTTCCAGCCCTGACAGCCTCCAGAGTTGATATTCACCACACCCCCATCCCACAGTTGCAGGCCAAAGCACTGGGGGTCTGGCCCAGACACTGCCAGGGCCCAGCAGAGCCCAGCTTCTGGTCTGGGGTAGCCCGCCAGGCTAGACAAGCTGGGAACACCAAGTGGGAGCAGACGGGGCCAGCTGGGCTAGAACGCAGGGGAGGAGGGTCTCAGGGGACCCAGGGTTTAGTGCCATCCATCAAACAGGCTGTAAAGTGGTTTCAGACCTCAGCACCTTTGCTCTCTGGGTTTGGGCCTTTCAGGAGCACCAGCATTCTTTTCAAACCCAGAGGCCACACCAATGTCATGTAGCCCCAATCAGAACCCAAGAATACAGTCAGAGCTTGGAGGGAAAGCCAGGGCCCAGCCAGGGCTAGCAGGAGACAGAGGGAAACTTCCTGACCACCTGGTCAGTTCTAGGCAGGGCTGGCTTGAGGCTGGCTCTGGACTTCCTGGGGCCTAGAGCCCACACCCTTGCCCCATGGGCTTGGAGCTCTATTGGCCCCTTAGCCCACCTTAAAGTGCAGCCCAGCCAGCGAGGCTGACGCACAGTGGAACCACCGTCCTTCCTGGGCCTCTGCTCCTGCCCCTCAGCAGAGCAAACAGGGTGTGCGAGTTCCCACATCTGCACTACTGCTCCCACTGTGCCCCGGCCAGGTCCTCTGTACAGCCCCTCTGCACGTGGTGCCTCCTCCCTGAAGCCTTCCCAGCCTGCAGGCACCTCCCCGCAGCCTGAGCAGCCCGCTTCTTGGGCAGGTCCTGCTCTGGGATGATGCTTCCCCACACCAGCCACCTGTGAGTCCTGGGTGACTTGCGGCTTGTTAAGTCACCTGTGGTGGCTGAGTTTCCTATTCTATAAAATGGGGATATTCCTACCACCCACCTCATGGTTGTTGTGAGGATTAAGTGACGCAAAACATGGCGGGCACTTAGAACCCTGCCTGGCACACAGCAAGTCCTAAGCAGGTAAGCTAACCTGAACCACCTACCTCAGTGCAGCCTCCTGCGGGCCACGCAGGGAAGAGGGGCTGAGGGGGGGGGGGCATCAGGACACTTCCCACTGGCCCAGGGCTCGAAAATCAGAGTGCAGACCTTCAGACGGAATGGCTGGAAGGGAACCTGCCTTGACCCTCAGCGAGCACCCCCTTGCTGACCACGGGCCTCTGGACCCGACAAAGGCTGCCCCTGAGACCTGAAAGTGAGGAGCTGCAGGAAGGGCTTTTTCTACTCTTGGCTGTAGTTGAGTCATTTTCTGGAGACCGGCTGGCTGGGGTAGACCCTCTCAGGAGGGCTCTGAGAAGTCTGGCTCCCCTGCTCAAGTGACCCCCAAAACCTAGTGATTCCAACTCCCCGTGTCACACAGCAAAAAACAACAATAAAACCGGGTCTTACCTGAGTCCAGGCTGCCTTCGTCTCTCGCTTGTCCCTCAGCAGCCTGCCCAGTGCCCCTGCTGCTCTGAGCTGGTGGCTCCAGGCGTAAGGCCCTTCTGTCGCGGGGTCCTGCTCTTCTGCTAATGCTCTTACCTTTCCACCTCTGCTCCTGCTCCGGCGCCCTCCCCAACCCCCTCACCTGGCAATCTCCGCCTCCTGCCGTCCTCAGCTGGTCTCCGACTCCTCAAATGGTTTCAGGAGTGAGGATGCATCGGTATTCTCACCCCTGCAATCACCTGGGGACTTTGAAAAGAAACAGAAAACAATAAAAACCGGTGTCCAGCCCCACCCTACTGCCCCAATCCACATCGCTGGGCTGGGCCCCCATACACACGGGCGCACCTCCTTTTGTGCTTCCCAGATGTGTTTTTACAAAGGAAGGCAGGACCTGCCACCATCAAAAAGATTACAGTGCACTTGACTGCGACGCTGGCTTGATTGCCACGGCCTGGACCCAAACCTGCAATGGCTCCGAGGTCTGCCTCTATCCACGTGCTTTAAAACTCCCCCAGGTGATTTGCATGTGCAGCCAGGATTGAGAGTCTCCCATCCAGCATTCCAGAAGCTCCCAGTGTCACGAGTGTGGGAGTGGGTCTGCTTTGCTCAGCGGCACAAGCTCAGCACCTAGCCCTACACGGGGCGTCTATTAGGTGCAGATAAAACATTTGCTTAATGGATGAGTGAGAGCCACCCGTAGCCCCAGCCTGGGCTCTGTGCTGCCTCACCGGTCCCATCCCCCAGACACAGTATCTCGAAAAGGCTGTGCTTTCTACAAGCCTCCTGCAGGTGTAGCTCCTGAATGCTCCAATCCTCCAGGGTTTGCTGAAACACCCCTTCCTTGGGGAAGGTGGCCCTGACCCCCAACCAGCCTCATCCCCTTGCGCCCAGCTCCCACAGCCCTCCGGGCTTTTCACTTGGTGCCTCTGCCCCTCCCTGAGGACAGAAGCCTCTGCTGTCTTTTTGTACCAGTTCCCAGGGCTGGGCAGAGCTTAGCACACACAGTGCCGCTCAGCAGATTAAGTTGGTTGGTGGAGTGATATGGGGCCCAGACATTTTTGATCAATTCAGGAGGCTGACCTGGTCATGGAGGACCCTAAAAGCACCTAAATTTGAGGGCCCAGTGAGTTGTCAGGACCTGACAATGAAACACTTTGCCGGAACTGTGACCTCTAGGAGCCGTGGGGATGACATCACCTGTCATAGTGGTCAGGACACGTTCTCCTAGGCTGGTGAGTGGGAATGTGTCTGTGCAGAAGGCACGGCCTGTGCACACAGCAGTGAGTGCGCCCACCTCTCTCCAGAATAGTAAACTTAGTTGAGTTGTGTCCCCCATTAAGATATGTTGAAGTCCTAAGCCCCGGTGCCTGTGAATGTAGCCTTATTTAAAAATAGGGTGTTTGCAGATGTGATCCAGTTGAGGTCATACTGAATTAGGGTGAGTCCTAATCCAATGTCTGCTGTCCTTATAAGAAATCAGAATTTGGACACAGAGATACACAGAGGGAAGATGGCCATGTGAAGGTGTGGCCACAAGCTAAGGACACCAAGGGCTGCTGGCAAATACTAGAAGCTGAGAGGGGCCCGGAACCAATGCTCCCTAAAGCCTCCAGAAAGAACCAACCCTGCTGATACCTTGATTTCGGACTTCTGGCCTCCAGAACTGTGAGAGAATAAATTTGTTTTAAGCTATCCAGTTTGTTTTTATGACAGTGCTAAAAAACTAATACAATAGAGGAGACACTTTGATAAGAGTCTTTTGGGAAAGATGAGTCTTACCTCCTAAAATCCAAATTTTGTGTCCTGGCTGGTGTGGCTCAGTTGGTTGGGTGTCAACCTGTGCACAGAAAGGTTGCTGGTTCGATTCCCAGTCAGGACACGTGCCTGGGTTGTGGGCTTGATCCCATGCAGGAGGCAGCCAGTCAGTGTATTTCTCTCTCTCTTCCTCTCTCTAAAAATCAATAAAAATATTTTTTAAGTAAAATCCAGATTTTGATTCTGTGGGCACTTACTAGATCCCCATCTGGGGCCTGGGCACATGCTACTCAGTTCTCCTAGTCACAGCTTCACTGAAGGAACCATCATTTCCTTTGCTTTATAGTCGAGGCAACTGACCCAGAGATGAATAGCTTGCTCTGTCTATAGTAGGAAGGCAGGGAGTGGGGGCCCAAACCTAGGCCTCTGGTTTCAAGTCCAGGAAGCTTTCAGTGAACAGTCAGTGCTTAGAAAATGGTTAATGGCTCATCAGAAGTTAATACTGGGGTACTTTAGCAATGCCCCTGTCCCCACCCTGGTCCCCAGGACACCACTGTGCTCCCCCTCCACTTCTTTGACTATACCGAGTTCACCTCCATGTCAAATCCTTTTTGGGGCTCAATATTTCTTACACACATCCCAAGGCAGGCTGCAGGGGGCTACAGCTCTTGGAAATGCAAGCAGTTGCTTCTGGATGGCTGGGGTAGTAACGGCAGACAATCTCAGAGAAAGTAATGTCCAAGTAAGAAAGAACCTGTTTCTGAAGCTGGGGTGCAAGGCAAGCACCCAGGAACTGGAGGCACCTCACTGGTAGTAGGGGGGCCCTAGAAAGGGTTGGGAACAGGGTTGCCTGATTGGAAAAAAAAAAGTGCCCAGTTAAATCTGAATTTCAGATATACAGTGAGCAATGTTTTAGTATTGCAAGGGACATACTTAAACTAAAAAAATGATTTCTGAGATTCAAATTTAATTGGGACCCCTGTATTTTTATTTGCAAAATCTGGCAACCCTAGCTGGAAAGGAAAGAAGGCACATTAGGATGGAGGGAGTAAGGTCTGGGAGAACACACAACCCCCAGTGTTGGGAGACGACTGTCCTAGAGCCCAGCAGGCCATGTAAGTCCAATGAGCAGCGAGCCGTCTGCTGCCCTGCCAGACCCATGGCACGAGGCCTTGCTGGAGAAGTGCGGGACTCTGGTCCTGCCTGTCCTAAAGGTCTGGCCAGCAGGAGGGCAGATTCATCTCCAGAAGCTGGGCCTGGGTGATCTATGAACCCCTTTGACACCTGGAACCCTGTAAGAACTAGAGGGAGGGGTAAGGCGAGAGTAGAAATCTGGGGGCCTGGGTCACTTAACCTCGGGCCACCTTGATACTTTGGGGCTTGGCAGGTCAGTGTGAAACCAGGCTGAGCGGAGGACTTGGCCTGTGACCCAGGGGAGTCACAGTGGTTGGCATGGAGGGAGATGGCCCTGGGACCTCATTAGAATGACCGGAGTGAGCTGAGACCCCTGGGAGGCCCCTGCTGGGAGAGGGAACATGGCTGCAGTGAGGACAAACTTTTCAAACTCACAGCCCCGGGGTTGGAATGGTGGTGTTACAGGAGCCCTGGGGTCCACACCGCATCTCCTAGGACAGCAGGCTAAAACCAGAGTCTGCAGGTGACCCGCAGCCCCCAGAGGACAGCACCAGCCACCCTGCACACAGGGTGAGGCCTGCTCTATCCCAGGAGCCCCAAAACCAGGCCTCACCTCTTCCACCCTCCCTCCCCCACCACAGAAACTCACCATCAAGTCAGGCAAGAAAAGCAAACTGTTTATTTACACCTCAGTCTGTACAGTGGTTCCCAAAGGAGCCCTCCCCTGAGAGCCTGCCCCTTTTTGGCTGGAAGCAGGCGGGAGGTGGAGAGCTCGGGACCCTGGGACACAGCCTTGGGGCCTCCCCCCACCCTGGGGCCTGGAGGCAGAGGTCTCACCTGAGCCCGAAAGCTAAGCCTGCTTCCAGATGGAGGCTCCTGGGGCAAAAGGCTCAGGTGGAACTCCACGGAGAGTCAAAACCAGCTAACCAACCCTGGGGCCTGAGGCCACAAGCACAGCTTACTCCATTTGGGCTCCCCGGAGACCCAGCCAGGGAAGCGGGATGAAGGGAGCCAGCGGGCTGCGAGCGAGTCCGCAGCAGCGCACGGTCTGATGGTGGTCCCGGCGTCTGTCGGGTATTTAATGGCACCCGGTGTGAGCACCTTCAGCAGGCGAGGAAGAGCTTGGCAGTTGTTAACGGCAGACACAGGCGGCAGCAAGAAGCCTCCGCACCTTCTGCCCACCTGTCCGAAGCTGTTCTAGACACCAGATGGCAGCAGCTTGAACCCAGGCCCGATGCCAAGTGCCGGGCGCCACACAGCCGGAGCTTCCTCTGGGGCTGGAGGTGCATCTCCAACGGGCCCACGGAGCTGGCAGACCCGGGACACCCCTGCGGGGCTGAAGCCCAGGTGCGGGAGGTACACTCTGCTTTCTATAAATATCGACACCAACACAGGGAGAGGTTTGTGGGAGGCTGCTTTACACAGTCACCCTTTCCTGGTGGGCACGGCGTCTAAACTAGCAGCAGGCTAGATGAGGGACCAAGTGGGCCCAAGCCCCCTAAGCTTAAGACCACAATGGAAAGTTCTGTACAAAGTGACCGCGTTTGCATGACTGAGGGAGGGGAGGGGCAGCAGAGCCTGATCCTCGTGGGGAGCGCGCCGGGAGGCCTGGTGGGAGCAGGCCCTACGTGGGGGAGGCACCTGGACACAAAGTGGGAGGAACACTATGTACACATTTACAGGGCTCGGGAAGGGCCGGGCAAACGAGAGGGTGTAGAAAAGGGGCAGTGGCAACGTGGAAAGTCCTGTACAGTGGAGACGGGGAAGAAAAAGGCACAAGGACAATGACCCCAAACCATGCACACAAAACACAGCTGTGCAGCACAGCAGAGCAGAGGGTCCAGCAGGAGGCTCGGGCTCCTGGGATGACAACACTTGGATCCTGCAGGGGTGGCCCTGGGATGCCATTCCCAGGCAGCCCGTCCTGGTGGCTCGGAGCAGACATCCCTCCGTTACAGTTGCAATGGTAATAACAGCACAGGGTCGGAGCATCAAAGTCATGTGGCATCATGCTTCGCCAGGGTTTACGCTTTCAGAAACACACCTTTCTAGAAAGTAGCCTATTTTTCCAGGTGGAGAGCAGAGTGTGGCAGAAGGGCCTCCGAGCTGCCCTGCCATGCAGGTGGGCCGGTCCATGGTCCCGCCTCTCCTGCTCTTTGCCTTTTCATACACACACAGAGCAGGAGGCCAGGACCTGGAGGTCCCCAGGGTCAGTGAAGGGAAGGGCTTGCTCGAAGTGACCGGGGAGGGCATGGCACCCTAGCTTGAGGCTCCTCAGCAGGCATGCCTCAGTCTCCCCAGCCTGAATCACAGCCCTAGAGGGGCTGTCCTAGTCCCAGAGGAAGAAAGGTTGGGAGGATGACAGCACTGAATGGCCCTTCTCCTCAATCTAAAACCCACTCAGCCTTCTAAGAGTCACTGTAGATCTGTCAGGACAACACAGTCATTTCCTTGGCATGGTGACCATCCAAAAACTGTTACAATCACATCTAAAATTAGCTTTTAGGTTTAAATTTGCTAATGCATTAAACACCCTCTACCCAGAGCACAAGAAGGGGGCTAATTTCTCCCTGATCCACAGCCCCCACATGTCCCTGGAGGCCTCTGTCGGTTACTTAGTCCCTCATTGTAACAGAAGGGCCCACGCGGTGTCTTCCTGACTACCAGGACGCGGCTGGGCCAGGAGTCAGACTCGCCGGTGTAGTAGCGCCTGGAGCCTCCTGGCTGTGGGCCGGGTGTCGGTTTGGCTACTAACAGGGGAGGAGCTGGGCAACCCTCATCCGCCCAGGTGAAAACAGACCAGAGGCAAACCTCACAGAGCCAGTGTTCCCTCCTGCTCAGCTGTGAGAGCAGGTGACTGCTGTTTCTGAGGCCGCCCATCAGCTTCCTCCCCTACTCTGTTCTAATCCCACTCCCACATCCCAACTCATGCCACCTGCTGACTGTGAGCATCAGGCACACGCGCCCACTCAAGTTTGCTAACCCCCAGGCTAGTGAGAACAGCTGGATTCACCAGCTCCTGAGGGCATCTGGCCTCCCATCCTAGGGGCAAGGGATCTGCTAACCTCTTAGTATCCAACATCCCCGGGGCCCCCAACAGACCAGGTCAGGATCTGGCTGGCCTCTCTGCGGGACTCTTTCCCATGTAAAACCCACACCAAACCCATGATTCCTCTTTCCTTTCCTTCAATTCGTCGCCACTCCTTCCTATTAGCAAATTCTCAAGAGACCCACTCCTTATGCCTTCTTTCCACTGCCACTTCTCACATCCTCAGGGGAGCCCAAGGAGACCAGTGTCCTAAGGGGTTGAGAAATTCCCAGAAGACGGACCCCTGCCCTGGTCTTCCTGGTGTGGGTGGCCCTGAACTCCTGGATCAATCCAATGCAGCCCCATGATTTGCGGCATGAAACAAATCCCGAACATATGCTTAAGAAGAAATCACAAAATCCAACAAAAACAAAAGCTGACTGGACTGGAACGAAGGCCGGTCTTGGCCACAGCCCTGCCTTTGTGAGCAGGGAACACACCCAAGCCCCCAGGAGCCCTCTTCACTCTCTACTCCTGTCTTCTCTGCACACTCCCCTCCGCTCCCTCCTCAACGTGCCCAAACCTTCCCTTTTATACTAGAAGTGCTAACGAAAGCAAACTGCAGGGGAAAATAATAAAGACCATACGTGTTTATATATATTTGGATTAAGGGCATGAATCAGCCACACAAAATTGAGAACCACTGAAAAAACTCAAAGGAAAGTACCATATCTATTCCCAGCTGCCAAAACAAAAGACCCCATTAAAAACCCAGAGTGTGAACTCCAACACGTGTCACGGGGATGGAAGACTAAGGCTTCCCTGAAACTTCCCCAAATGTGTCTCCCACCTGGACAGCATTAGTTTCCCACTGGCTGAGGCCCAAACGCAGGTGTGTTTCTAAAAGCTGGAACGCAGGGGTCTCCCTACTAGCTGAGCAAACCCAGGACCCTGGCTCTGAACACCCAAACCTGAGGCCTGCTGTCACCAGGCTGTGCGAACAGGGTGGTGACCAAGGCGCCCTCCCAGCCCGCAGAAGAGCTGGACGGCCCATCCTGGCTTCTCTTTTAAAGTGCACCCAGCAGAAGGTAACTGAGGAGAGGTGAGCTTGCTCCTCCCTGAAAACCAGGTCTTTGGTTGCCCGATGCCCACACTTACCTTCAGCACCACCACCACCCCCGTCCCTCAGCCTCTTCCTCCCTTTTAATCCCTTCACTTTACAGACAAGTGAATACTGCTAATTTTTCATGGCCTTAAAAACAAAGCAAAAACAGGAAGGGAGAGGTAGGTAAGCAGGGAAGGGGAAGTGCACAGAGGACTCCAAAAATGCCAAGAACTCAGAGTGAAGGTGGCTCCGCGGTGAGCCCAAGTCCTTTGGACACATGGCGCAAAAGCATCCTGGGGGCTGCCGGCCGGGGAGGGGACTGGTGGGGGTCCCGCCTCACGTTCCCCCTAAATGTCCCTTCCTTCTCTCTGAGCTCGAGCACCTGGACTTCAAAGGGTGGCCACAGCTGTTGGGCATTTGAACTCCTGGAAAAGGTCACAATTTTGCTCCTGCTTCCAGAACGAACGGGGTGGGGAGAGGGAGCCGGTCTCCCTAGAGTGTTTCTTAAACTTCATCCCCAGAGGTAGAATCACTTTATCCAGTATTTGAAACACAAGCTTCCAGTTCTTGTTATTACAGTAACTCCTGATTGCAGACCTTGCCCCCCACAACCTCCAGGACCCCCTGCCCCTGCAAAGGGACCACAAAGTGCACGAAAAGCTAACGGCGCTCACCCCACACATGGCCCCACGCTCACCCGCTGCTGTGCACACGGCGTCCCCACATCCACACCAGTACACATTACATGGTGGCCAGAGATACATTTACAGTGTGTGTCTGAGGCCTGGCCGGGGTTGCATCCTCAGGCAGGGTCTGCCCTTTCGTCCTGGGGTCATGGGGTCCCAAGGCCGTTCTGCAGCCAGTTCCCTTGTCTCAGTGTTTGATCTCAAGGATGGAGGGGTTGTGGTCCAGGATGGCGAGGATGATCTTGTCCATGTACTGCCGTAGCCGGAAGTTGATTTCCTCCTGCTCCTTGAGGGCTTCCATGAGCTGATGGTAATGAGAGATGGTCAGAGGCTGGCCTGGCCGGAGCCAGGTGCCTGGGCTCACAATGAGCCAGTGCCCAAAGACAGAGCTCGGGAGACTCCAGGTAAGGTGGCCCCAATGCCAACCTCAGCACTCGGATGTCAGGACATGAGCCTAAAGCCTGGCTCGGCTCACACTCGAGGAGTGTGAATTATGCAGATGCCCAGGCCCCACACCCAGAGATTCTGATTTAACTGGTATGTGGAGAGAGCCAGGTGTGGGTTAAGCTTTTGGTAACAGTTGAGAACACTGGCCACAGGCATTTAAAATCAAGACAGACATCCAAAGTCTCATGGCCCTAAGACTTGTAAGGCTGTCTCCTCTGCCTGGAATGGCCCCCTTGCCACCCCTGGCCCTGCCACTGCCCCTCTCCAGGTCAACTCCTGACAGTTCTTTAGGATGTCACTGAAATGCTGCATCTCTCCGGTTCACCTGGGTGCTCCAGAGGTTAGGGGTCAGCTAAATTCTGTGTCCCAAACACAAGGTAAGGGGTTTAGTGACTGTCTTAGATTCATGTTAAAATGTAATGGGAGTATTTTGGAGACATGAACTTTTATAACCATGCCCCAGTGGGGCAGAGAGCAGGCTCTGGTGCTAGAGGCCTGGGTCCCTCTCCCGCCACAGACTTGGTGATTGTGTGTCCTGGCCCCCAATCTGTTCAGACAGCCCCTGAAGGTTAAGTGAAGACATACTGCCAGCAGGTACTCAAGAAATGCTATGTCCCCCCCTCCTGGCTTAAAGGAGGGGAGTTACAGACTCCCCTAGGCTACACATTAATGAAATCAACTGGCCATTTTGGCACACTTCTGGCTAAGGCTCAAATTCCACCCAGATCCCAAACCGGAGCTCCTCCCACCACATGCAGGAAATCAGAGCGGACTTAACTTCCTACAGCTCCACCCTGTCGCTTAGGGTAGTTGCAGACGGGGACTCTTGGGGGCCAGGCCATGGTCTGCTTTTCCTGCTCTGGGCAGCCTGGGGCTTGACATCGTGGCAGGTGGGGATGGGGCAGGACTCAGAGGAGGACCAGGCCCCAAAGTGAGAGCAAGAGCCAATGGGCATGTTACCTCATCACGCGAGGCTGTGTCTATTTCCGCAGCCAGAGACTGGGCTTTGGTCTGGGTGGCAAAGAGGTTCTTTGCTTCGTAGAGGCTGAGGCTCAAGATCTGTCCATTCAAGTCATCATTTTGATCCCGCAGCTTATGATTCTCCTGTGAGTGGGACACAGGCCATATCAGCTCCTGGAAGCATCCAGAACCCACCAAAACCCACTTGTCTGCATCCACTATCTCCTGGCTCCCATCAGTGCCCTCTCGTCAGGCGTGCGTCATGTCAGGACACTAATAGATGATGTGGCCTCTGCCAGGTTGGGGGACGGGGACTGGGTCCTGGGGGTCATAGGGTTCTTAGAAGTCACAGCCCTGCTCAGTGGAGCCAAGTCTCCAGGCAGGAGCATTGTTTCTGGCCACCCCTTCCTCCCTGGGGGTGGGTGAGCCAGAATGGAGCCCCTGAGGCCTTGTGTGGGGACACTGCCCACCCGGTGGCTCCTCCAACACTGGCCCTTGGTGAGGAAAAGCGATGTTCTAGTGTCTCTGGGCTGGCAGGGTGGCTCATCTCCTTGGCTCCTCCTGTAGCCGGGTCAGGAATCCTGCTCATGGGAGCTCTTTCCAGGTGCGTCCTCACTCCCCAGCACGCCACCCACAGTGCCCTGCCGACTCTGTTCACCTGCCCCATGCTCTAGCTTTTGCCTAAAGGCTCCTAACAGCTCACACCTGGTACCTTGGGCGCCCCCTTGTGGATGAGAAGAGTGGGTTTTAGGATTGCTGTGGGAGAGTGAACACCAGCATCGCTGCCTTGGTGGAGCCAACTCAGGGGTGTAATTTATATATCGCTCTCCTGCCCCCAGGGCCAGGATAAGCTAGGTCACTGCCCCTCATGATACCATGTCCCCCACTCCTCATTGGTCTCAATTATAGGAGTGTTCCCAGAAGCCATATGAAATGGAACGTTGGGCTAGGGGTCTGCTAGGAGACCCCACACAGGGAGGCACTAATTTTCAGCTGGGGAGAGTCTCATTCTCCACCCCACATGCCCAGGACAGAAGAGTGGTGTCTATTTCTTTCTATGGATGCCAAGGAAAGACCCAGAAATTTCCATCAGCCATAGCCTAGACATAAGCCACCTTGCCTGAGCTGTGAGAAGAGGGCGAGCAGCCCTGACAGCCAGGTTGTTGCGTGGAGCAGACAGCGTGTGTGGAAGGGTGGTGCTACAGCTCTCGGTCCCCTCACAGGAAGCCCACCCGTGGGGCCTTGGACACTGGATCCCACCTGCTTAAGCCGCTTGATCTCGTGCTCCAGCTCCACCTCGCGGGCCCTGGCGTTGAACTCGCCCAGGCCGGAGGACGAGCTGCGGCCCCTGCCCGGCCGCTCGCAGTCCAGCTTGTACATCTGCAGGTGCTCCAGCTCCTTCCGCAGGTCCTCGATGAGCTGCGTGGGGGAGAGGCCGGTTGGCGGGAGCAGGGGCCCGGGGGGAACCCCGGAGCCCTCTGGCCTGGGACCCACCTCCTGCGTCGCCTCCCGCTCCTTCTGGAACTCAAGGCGGTTCTGCCGCAGCTTGTCCATCACGCGCTTGTACAGGTCCGTCTCATCCTTAAGCCGCAGGCTGGTGTCCTCCAGCCGGTCGGACATGCGCTGCCGCTCCTGGGGCCAGGGAGACCAGGTCGGTGGGAAGTCCCCGGAGGGGCCCACTGGGCGGCCAGGCCAGCCCCCCAGGCGGAGCCTTCCGAGTCACAGCTTAGAGAAATGTCCGGATCCCCTAGGATTCTAGAAACAAGGCTGGGAAAACCTCCGGCCTCTGAAGTCCTTCATTGATGCCAGATGAACCTTGGCTAGAAGGTGGCAGCCCGAACGTCTAGAAGCTAACCTTTTCTCTTTTTTATTATTTTCCCCTATTCTATAAGGAAATATATTCACTATAGAAAATTTGGAAAATCAGAAATATAGAAAGATGAATTATTATTTATATTTTATTGCCTTTTTTCCTAGGGCAATTTTATTAGAATTTCAGAAACTAGAAACTAAAAACCTCTGATGGCCAACACTGCCGCTCTGTGGATCTGTCTCAGACCCGAGCCTGAGAGAGGCCCGGGCCGGCTGCTCACCTCATCCAGTTTCTCTGTCTGCGACTTGAGCCGAGTCACTGTTGTTCTAAGCTCTGTATTTTCTTCCTCTAGTTGCTGCACCCTGGGGAAAGGGGGACAAAAATGTCAGAAATGGAGGTCACCTGACGGTTTGACAATCTGCAGCGATCCTCCACTCCCTGGAGGAGGAAAGATACCAGAAAGTGAGAGAGAGAATAAAAATAATTATTCCAGATGATGACAGCCTTGAGCTTCCCATCCACGGCAGAATGGTAAGGACACCGAATTATTCTTATTTTTCTTGATAAAAGGAGACACTCCATTTGTAAGAACATAAGATTCTCTTTACAGGCATCCTTAGGCCTGAAACAAAGGAGGGGGCATGTTTTCTCCCAAGGGAGAGAAGTCATCCAGTGGCGGCCGTGACAGGGCCCTGCTGTTGGGATCTGCAATTTGAAGGCACTGGCCGTATGTTTTCCTTTCTCCCCCCAGGGCTCACCCAGGGCTCTTCCCTCTGAGAGCTCACTACAGCTGCCTCTGACACCCACAGGGATTGGCTCCAATAGTCATAATCCTCTACGTTAGCATTCACCAGGGACTGTCCTACTGTGACCCCATGAAAAGACAGCCCAGGTGACCAGGTAGGTTTTAAATGTCCGAAGAACAGGAGCAGGTGAGTTGGGATGTCAGTGGCACCAGAACTGTGCAGGGTCATTTCTGACACGGATTCTGGCAGAGCCTTCCTTCTCCTTCCCACTTCACCTCCTTGTTCCTGCAGAAATTGCCTCCTGGCCTCCATGTCCCTCCAGGGTCCCCAGGAGAGGCTCCCAGGCCAGGCTAGACAGGAATTCAGACATGCACTCTGTTGAGGCCACCTCATGGGGAACTTGAGATGGTGGATGTGAGGAACAAAGCACACCGAATGACTCTGGGAGCACGGTCTGCATATTCTATGTGAACAGCACCCCCTGGAGTTGTGCAAGGGGCATGGGTTAGAAGACAGTTCCCAAGAGGGTCATCTTTCTGCGCTTTGGCCTTTAGCCCACACTCACTGTCTTCTTCCACCACCTGCTCCCAGACACCTCTCAGGCCAGCCCACCTGGCCAGCTGTCAGAAGCAGACAGAACAGTGACGCTTAACGAGGGATCAGCCTTCAGAAACATGCAAACAACAGCTTCTAGAACATGAGTGAAAACTTAGATGAACCCCAGGTCGATAAAGTTAATAAACCGGTCTCAGGCACAGGGGAGTCAGGAGGTCTCCTTGCCAAAGTGTAGAGGGACCCCAAGTGCACAAGTTCCTTTTGGTCCTGCCTGACCTCCGCAGGCAGGGAAGCACCTGCTGCTGGCCACGAGTGCAAGGTGAGAGCCTACCTCCCAACCCACCTTCCACCCCAGGGGCCTAGCAGACACTGAGAAGGCTCAGCTCAGGCGCTGAGGCCTGAGGGGGACTGAGGGGTGCGGGGGTAGCTGTCCTCTCTGCCAGGGGCCCAGGTGGCCTCCCCGGCCTGGGTCAGTGGTGAAGGCAGCCCTGGGGCATCATCATAGCCCTCAGTTAGCAGTGTTCTGATGTGCACAGGCTCACAGGCACTCTGTGGGGCAGGCAGGGAGGGATGACAGCTGGGGAAACTGAGGCTCAGGGAAGTGACACAGTATGTTCCAAGCTCATGGAACTGATGGGTCACCAACCCAGAATCCCAGGTCAATACTCCTCTCCCTGCCTGCCTCGGGTTCTAATGCCTATACCAGAGGCCCAGGGGCCCTTACAATGGCCCAACTTTTCCACTTCCCTTGGCCCATGGGGCCCAGGGTGAGTGAGGGATCTGACAGCAGGGGGAGCTCCAAGCCTGGGCATTAGTCCCAGCCCAGGAATCAGGGCAACACTGTTGGTTTTGGGGTTTTTATCCATTCTCTGGTTGATAAACATGATGTAGTTTCCAGTTTTACCTGATGTGAACATTCTTTTACACACCTGCTAGAGAACATGTCCACATGTTCAGGTATCAAAAGTAGAATTATCAGGACACAAGGCTTTCCCTCTGGCTCAGTTCTCCCATCTATAAAATGGGGACAGCAGCGCCTGCCCCACAGTCTGTCCCAGAAGTATGAGAGAGTGGCAGAAGGCAGAAGGCTCTGTGGGAAGGCGCAGTCCCCCAGGGCGGGCGACCCTACGGGGCCCACCTGGTGTGCAACAGCTCGATCTCGGTGCTCTTCTCCCTCTCCAGCTTGCTGTAGGCCTCGCGGTGTCGCCGTGCCTCCTCCTCCAGGGCCTGCTCGGCCGTTGTCTCCTGATCCTTCACCATCTCCTCCAGCTCGTGCACCCTGGGGAGAGGGGAGCAGAACCCATCCAGTCCAGGGCCAGGTCCCATAGCCGGTGTCTTCTGACCCCAACCCAGGCTGTAGCCATGGGGAGCCCTGGATGCCAAGTCACTAACTCCTCTACTGTGGGAGGTAGTGGCCTGTTTGTCAGGCCTGAGGGCCAGCAACTTTGCTGACAGGTGAGTCAGGGAAACTATGGCACCCAAGGAGAGGTGTGTCAGCCATGCATGCCACGGAGAGGCAGGCCCCAGAGTGGGGCGAGGCTGTGCCTGAGAAGGTGGGACTCCAGGGGCAGGCAGAGGGAGGGCGGGAGGGATGACAGGCCTCGCCACAGCTGAATGAAACAGCTCTCAGGTCTCACCTCCTCTTTTTGCTCTCTCCCTTCCTGGCCAGTGCCCCTTTAGTCAATAATCCAGCTTTTGGGCATCCTGACTCCTGGCTAGTGGCCCTGAGCATGCCAGACCTGGGAAAGGGCCAGGCCCTATTATGGATGTTATAACCCCACTACTGGTGGCCTAGGTGGTACATCAATCTGGGGCACATTTCACTGGCAAGAGTCCCTCCATGAGGCTGGCCTTCTGGGGGTGGTTCAAATGGCCCATCTTTGGGCCCTACAGGTTGAGGATCAGTACCTGGGCGGGGATCAGTTTAACAAGTTTAACCTATCCTGTGAGGACGACTAAACGCTATGTGCACTAACGTATTACAGTCAGTGTTGGGGAACATCGTGTTCAGTGGACCTCCATGGGGAGGAGGGAACAGCAACGCCGGGACTTTTCCCACAGGCAGCATACTAACTCAGTGCAGGCCTCTCCCTGTGCAAGGCTGGTCCCCAGGAAGGCAGGTCAGGCTCTTATCATTGTAGGACAGAGACAGGGGAGTGGATCCCCAAACTTCTGCCTTAGACATGCTCTGGGGCTGCAGAACTGGAGGGTCAAGGTCAGGTTCCTACCTATCTTCCTGTCCCCAAAGACCTGTCCTCCTGGGCACCCTGCATGGGCAGACCCATGTAGCAAGGGTAGAGCCATGATGTGTCATGGACCCTCAGAGCTGGCATGCAGGTTACCTCCTCTAGCTCCTCTTATAGACCTTAGCAACAGGGAGAGCCCTCCGTTCCCCAGAGTCACAGCCAACGCCCCCAAAGTTAGGCCACAGCCCCTGACCTGTGCACCAGCTGGGTGTTCTCCTGCTTCAGCTTGCTCTTCAGGTCCCCATTGGTCAGGCTGTCATTCTCCAGTTCTGTCACCTTTTTCTCCAGGAAGCTCACCTACAATAGGGGGCAGAGGTGAATGGATAAGACCATTGAGTCCCCAGGACTGAGAACCTAGAACCATGGGACTGATGGCTAGGCCCTCCAACTGTGTGTGAAGAGCATAGTCATGCTTTGTGGGAGTGGGGAGAGGGGTGGGGATGGATGTGCCCATGGGATCCTGGGAAGGGACAGGTCTCCCAAGCCCCCAGAAGGCATCCCTGCCACCCCCAGGGAGCATGTACACACTAAGTCACTCCTCCACGCAGGGCCCACCTTTTCCGTGATGTCATTGTCACAGGAGTCAATGCTGTCCCGGAACAGATCCTCAGTGCTGCCATTGCTGCTGCTGAAGTTGCTGCTGTGCATGAGCTGCCTGCGGGGTGGAGGGAGGTGTGTCTGGCTGCAGAGGCCCTCTGGGGATTGGGGCTCAGACTCAGGTCATGGGCTGTGTGAGCACCCAGTATCCCCGGTGAGGGGGAGAACCCCCTCTAAGGAGGCTGTCCTTACCCACCCAGGGGAGAAGAGCTGCCTGACCTCTGAACTCACAAGATCATCCAGCACAGAGGATGGCAGATGGGCTGCTACACCCCTGAGCCCTGGAAGACATGGCCAACCCATCATGGCTCTTTCCTGATGCTTCAGAACCCTTTTCACACAGGTGTAGCTACCAAGTGACCAGAGCCCCCCACCCCTTCCAGCTGGAAAACCGCCCAGTGAAGGCAGCCTGGCTCCATGGTCCCAGCAGAAGGTCTGGGCCCTGGAGGCCACCCAGTAAGCAGAATTCAGTGCCCTCCACCAGGCCAGCTCCTGCTATATCTCTGGGGACCCTGGGGAAAGGCAAAAGGAGGAAGACCCACCCAGATTGTGCTGGGCAGTGGGTTGGGGCGTGAGATGGGAAACATGGAAACAGGAAGATGCTGTAGCTCTTGCCTGAGGCAAAACCAAGCTGCCATTCCCCAGGGGCTCCCACTTCCCACTCCCTGATAGGCAGCAGCCAGGGTCCCACTAAGAGGCTGTCTCAGCCCAGCTCCTGGGCCACAGCCTGGGTGTTCACCGGCAACTCCCAGAGCCCTAAGAGTGGACCTGAGGCCAGTTTGCAGGAGAACCAGAGTGGGATCCTGGTAGTCCCAGGAAGTCAGCTATGTGGGATTTAACTCTGAGCAGCTACCACGCCTACCTCTCCTGGCAGGAAGCCCAGGGTCTCTGTTGGTACAGCTGCCAGCTCCAGAGCACAGGGCAGGGCACTGAAAGCTGAGAAGTGGGCTGTGTCTCCAGGGCCCCCCTCGTGTGCCCGTCTGAGGCTGAGGCAGCTGAGGGTTTGCAGATGCTGATGACTGCCAGAAGGGACAAGGCAGTCATCATGGGGACGGACAGGAGGCTGGCCTTTCTTTTTCTGGTGGCTCTGCCTGCACTGCCTGGCACGCGGCTTTCCCCTCTGCTCATTCAGCCACATACAGGGCGCAGGGCACCGCCTGGGTCTAGACTGCTGGCATGGAGCTGGCCACCCTGGCAGCAGGGACAGCTTCAACCTGTCCTCCCCTGAGGGGGACCTTACCGTCCAAAGGCTGTGCTAGAAATCTTTCGGTTGGGGCTACAGAGAAAGAAAGAAAGAGAGAGGGGGGAGAGACGGTCATTTAACGGCGGGGCTCTGGTCTCCCCTTCCTCTGTCCTGGCTACAAGATACCACAGTGCGGGCCAAGCCTTTTTCTAGCCCACCGGTGGGATTTTACTAATCAGCTTGGTCCTGAGAAGCAGCACCCTGATTTTCCTGTTGCAAAAAACACAGACCCCAAGGATCAACCCCATTCTGAGTGCTCTCACCTCCCTGCTGCTTCCCCTCCTGGCCCTCACCCTGGCGTCCTGCCCCCACCTGGTGACCTGCCCCCACCTGGTCACCCACCCCCATGCTGGGTGGGGGCCTCACCTGTTGGCCTTCAGGTTTTTTAGTCGGGCTTCCAAGTCATTCAGCAGGTTGATTTTCTTGCAGCACTGAGAGCAGTAGACATCCAGCAATTCGCTGTTGTACGCGTGCCGCATTTTCCTAGGTGTCTGCCCAGCACTGATTCGTGAGAGAGAAGGTGATTTCTTCTTAATGGCCATCCAGTCTGGTGCCCACCCCATCCTGCTGAGCTTATTTTACTGCGTTCCCCAATACCTGGGGACCTTGTGTGTGTGTGCTTGAGGGTGGGGAGTGGGAGGACAGCACCGGATCTCCCCTCCTCCAAAACTCTCAAAGAGAAGAAGCCAATGAGTTGTACCTACTTCACAGATAAGGCAACTGAGAGCTAATGTCTGAGGAAGTAATGACTCGGGTGTGGGAAGGTATAAGGTATGCCACCTGGAAGAATCTTTCAATACCGAGGTTCTAGAAAACAAGACAACAAAGACCCCCGGGCCTGCAGCCTCCCAGGATGGTTAATTCTATTTCTTCCCTAAGATGGGAGGAGGGAGGAGAAATTCCAGACCCCCAATCAGGGACAAATGCAGCACCCCCAAACCCCAGGAGCAGAACCCATGTAGCTCAGGACTCTGCCCACTGAACCCTTCGGGGATGAGGCTAGGATGGTTCTGCCACTTTTCCTGAACCCCAAACACCATTCCAGACCAAGGGGCCCACCTGGAAGACACTGAAGACCCCAGGTCCGAGTAGACGTTGGTCCTGGTCTCGTCGTCAGGGCAGGGGCTGCTGGGGGCACAGTCCACGTCATCCCCCTCTCCGTAGTCTTCAAACTGCTCCTCGTTGCTGATGAGCGAGGTGGTGGAGTGTGTGGAGAGGTCTGACGTCGTCATGGATGGCGTGTGGCCCTGGGACCTGGTGTTAGAGAAGGGCTGCCCATTAATGGGGCCACAGCCTGGGGTGGGGAAAGCTACCAGTCCTACCAGGAGGTCCACTGGTCCTACAGAGGCCGGGGGCCTGATTAAGTGTGTACCTTGTGACCTGGTAAGAACACTTTTGGGACCTTATCTTAAGGGAAGTATCTCACCACAGAAACTGTTTCTGTCCGAGAGATATTCAAACCCCTGCTCCTCTAGGGCAGCAAACCTTGCTTATAGCCTAATGGCTCACCTCCAGCTACCTTAAGTTATACTTATTAAATTATAATACATTAAAATATTAAACTATGGACTATCTGATCATTGTTGAAAGGTTTATAAAAATATTGGCAATGTGGAAAAATACTAGATGTTAAAGTTGGACATAAAATTCTAGATACAGTAAGATTGAGCATGATAAAGGTCTACACAGCATAAGGAAAAGTTGGAAATAAAACAATTGAAGTGGTAACGGAGCTTGGCTTGGGGTGAGGAAATTCCCTCCACTCTCACTTTCCCAAGTTCTATTTAATTGGCTTGTACTTCTTTAATAATGAAACAAAGTTTTAAAACAAATAACAGTGAGCTACCAGATGAGATGCTTCTCCCAGTTTACAGAGGGGATTTCTAGTCCAAAGAAGCCTAACTCCAAGGAACACGGGTCAGAGATCCTGCGCCTCCCATAGGTGACCCATGGTGTGGCCGGTGACAGTATCAGAGCTGGTGGTGCCCTGTCTATAACCTAAGAACACAGGGAAGTCCAGCTCATCACCTGCCAAGATATATCTGCCCGTGAGTCATTCTGCAGTAATCCTTGGGTATTACGCATAAGTTAGGGTTTCTCCAACCTCCTGAGCCTCCACACTCACAGACCTGAAACGAGTGTGTAATGGGTTAAGGCAATGGTTCCCAAGCTGTGCCCCAGAGGAACCCCAGGCTCTATCTAAGAATCGCAGTGTTGATGACAAGGTGCTGAAGATGAAGTCTCCCAGTACCTCCACTCAGTTGCATCTGCTTATCTGCCGTCAGGTTCCGTAGCACCTCGGGTTGAGTTAATCACACTCCTTGCTGCATCTATAGATTTTACTAAACTTGGCACCTGCTGCTGGCTGCCTCCTGGTGACTGGTGGCCCCAGGAATCAATGGGAACCATCAAGTGGCAAATGATTAGCCAAAAGGCCAACAGGTGACCAGGTGGTGACCAGGTGTCTGTCCTTGGGTGGCTGGTCACAGGTACAGCTGCGCGCTTCTCCCAGGCAGCACGTGGATAAACTCCACAGGCCCGTCTCAAGAGCTCCCAGAGCCCCGAGTTTGAGAACTCCTGCACTGTGGAACTGTATTAGGTTGAACCGTATGAAACTGCCTTTTTTTAAAGGTTAAAAATTATTAAAAATCGACAGTTTCCTATGGTTTGATTGATATGGGAACCCCTCCCCTGCCTCTCCAAATCTCAAGGTCAGCTGTGACCTTACCTTCTCCTGATATATAGGATGCCAACTCCCAACTGTCACAGCCCCCTCAGCTGCATCATCCCTCCAGGGACAGAGAGAGGGCTGGGAGGAGAGGGCCTCCCTCTGCTGACACCAACTAAAAGGTGACACCAACTAAAAGAATGCCAGGGACCACTGTGAAGTCACTAGGTCTTAATATCACTTTAAAATAACATTTCTGATTATGAGAACACACGAGCAATAAAGAAAATACAGAATATATAGCAAATATGGGAGGTAATTAAAACAATCAATAATCTCACCATCCTGAAAGAACTGCTGATTTTCTGGAATAATTTTTCCTAGGCATTTATATATATATAACTATTTTTTATATATATATAATTTTTTAACAAAACTAAGATCATACCTCACTGATATCTTTGTAACCTGCCTTTTAAAAAATAATTGAGATCAGATATCCCATATCATTAAACAGTCAATTCAGCTTGACTTTGCAAGGTTGCCTAAAATTCTAGAACTAGCCCTACTGTTGAGCATTTAGGCTGCTTAGAATTTTTGCTGTTTAGAACACCCATGAAACTTAGGCCTGTGATGCGAATCCTGAGTGCACCTCGTGTTTACTTCCAGGAGACCCCTCCTGAGAACCACACCTCTGGGCCCAGGGGTCACACATGGGGTCGCAGACAGTTTTAACTCACTTGTCCTCTGGCAGGAACAGGCCCCCGAGACCCCCGTCCTTCTCCTCGGCAGGGCTTCCAACCGACCCCTCCAGGCTCTGGGTGCTCTCCATGGGGCTGTCCATGTCGGACTCTGGGGGACCCTCGGGCGGGGCCAGTGTCATAGCCTCCTCCTCATCCTCAGGAAAGAAGCCAGGCTCCCTGGGGAGCAGCTCGCCATCAGCAAAGGTGGAGCCTGGCACCTCGCTGCCCTGGGAAAGACAGAGACACGCAGAATGAGTGAGGCTGGCTCCCCAGGGCTCAGCTCTGGTCATCAGATGGCAAGGACTGGCAAGGACATGTTACTAATTATGAAGCCCAGGTGGGGAACAGAGTGCAGGGACCCTGAGACCCCAAGTGTGAGAATGCCTGCCAGGTGATTCGTCTCGGGGCCTCTCACACTGCCCGTCTCACGAGAGCCCAGTGAGGGGTCAGAACCCCCAGGGACAGCCACCCTTCGAGGCCCACAGCCAGGCCAGCCATATGGTTCAGGGCACCGGGTAGCTCATCAGGATCCCCATCACCAAGTCTGCACAGGAAGCCAATGACTTGGGAGAAGGCTTCTTAGTGATGGAGTTCGGAGCACAGCCACACGGCCCTGACCTAGCAGTTTGCTGCAGCACAGTAGGGACGTGTGTGCAGCAAGACACGGATCCACCCTCCAGACTCTGGGCACTTCCCATAACCTCTCAGAACCTCAGTCCTCTCTGTAAATTGGGAACGGCAGTGAAATCTTACAGGGCCACAGTGTCACAGTGGACTTCGATGAGTAAACTCCAGCCCCAGGATGTGATGCCAGCCTGGGAGGCACGGTCTCCTTGGCCCTGCCACAGCCATGCAGGGGAGCAGCAGATCTTTCAATTCTGAGCTCTGGGCTGCTCCCCAGTGCCTAGCACGCTGCCTGGCACAATGTTGGTGTACAGTGAAGATTTGCCTGAAACTTCTGTTCAAATCTTCTTCTAGGAGAAGAGGTCTGGCTTTATTCAGAGTTTACCCTGGTCTGGGGGACAGCTCTCTGCAAGCCATTTCTTGGGATCGCTTTGTCTCTGAGGAGGTAGGTACCTCCCAGGTGGCACTGCTTCTACCTGCTCCCATCCAAGATGTCAGCCTGTTCCCAAGGTTCTAGTGTGGGCTCCTCAGCTGGGGCTGGCAGGGCCCCTCATTAAAGGTGCTCCCTCCAGCCCTGGAACTGCAAGAAGGGTAACAGTGGAAAGCCTCCAAGCGTCTCAGACAAGATCAGGATCAGGGACATCTGAGGAAAGAGGACAATGACAGGCTTGGCTGTGCCCGCCCAGATGTGTGCAGCCAGTGGTGAGCAGGCAGCCCTCCTGGGGTTCTCTCCTTACCAAGAGATCCTGGGCTAAGAAGAGATGATAATTAATGAGCTTGGCTCATGCCAGTGCCATGACTCCAGCTGAGCACCAGATGGACCAGTCAAGTGGGCATCAGGCAGCCAGGCCCCCTGACTGGAGGCTGAGGGGCTGTGTAATTAAAATCACCCCTAGTGCTCACATAACTCTTTCCACCTAGATGTCACCAATTCAATCCCACGTGGCTCCCAGCTTTATCAGATCCTGTACCCTCAGCAAGCTCTTCGTCTGCAAGCCTGAAGCTGCATCCCAGGACAAACAGGGAAACGAACATTTACTGAGCAGCCACCAGTTTCCGGAGACATGCTGAGAGTTGACATATTATCCCACTTGGGCTTCGTGACAACTCTTCAGGACAGTGACTCTTATCTCCATTTTACTAATGAGGACATTAAGGCTCAGACAAAAGTCCTCTGGCCTTCCTCTGGAGTCCCCACCTGCCTCTGGCCACATGCTTGGTTCCCCTTATCGCTGATGCAACCCACTCCTCATGGATTTTCAAACCTCCTGGTGACAATGAGGAGAGCACATATAACAGAAACAGATTGCTAATTATGAAGCCCAGGCACCCCACCTAATGCTGCAACTTCCATGTGCTGCTCAATTCTGCCCCCGCCAGGAAACTCTCTTGGCCAAGGGTGGATACCCGAAGGGAAAGCAGGCAGGGGGAGGGAGCCCTCCGAGGGGAGCTGGGGCCCCTGGAGGGGCAACGTGCATGCTGTTTCTTTGCCTGCAAGCTTTTCACCTTCCCAGGCCCACGGCAGGGGAAGCTGGCACTGCTAGAAACCCCAGCTCTGTGTGGCTCACAGGAGCCCTCAGCCACTTTGCAAATGGGCGTTTTTTCCGGTCTTCACAGCCCTGTGAATTGGGTCTCCTCTCCCCCTCTGCACAGGTGAAGCGGCTTGCCTGGGGCCTTGTGGGAAGTAGTGGCAGGAATGGGACTGGACTGTGAGTCACCAATACCCACTCTCTCCCCACAGTACCCATTAGCAGGGGTCTCGAGGAGAGTGCCGCCCACACTGCTCCAGAAGGTAGGCAGGGTGCCAATTAAGACCAGCCTCCATGCTTGAGTGTCTGGCTTGGCCTCTGGCCGTATTTGCCTCACTGGACACCAAGACCCAGAGGCCAAGTTTCTGCCAGCACACTGCCCAGAGACATCCAACTCATGGTAGGCAGGTGGGGGCCAAAAGACCCCTCTCACCGGACATCCCACAGCACCCACCCAACTCCTGGCAGCTTGCCCAAGGTCCCAACCAGAGTGGCCTCAAGTGGCTTGTCTCAACTACAGTTGGGGCAGCAAGAAGGATCAAAAGGATCAGATGCCCCACAGGGGTCCCTCCCTCCCAATGAGACCGCCACCTCCTGAGGTGTATTTTTACGCTGTGACTGAGCAGAGTCCACATCTGCCCGGACCTGCACACTTGACAAGGAGCCCTGTCCGCCTGTCTCTCACACACTCGCCACTCATTTCTCACTACAACCCTGGAGAGCTCTGGAAGGTGCACAGAGCAGAGATTAAGGATTCACTGTCTCCATCTGACACACAGAAGATGAGGCTCCAGTGGGCAGCACAGAGACCCAGGCTTCCCTTGCCAGGGCCAGGCCCCCCACCCACCCCTCCTGTCTTCTCTGTCTCCCTTTCATGCCAGCCTTTTCTCTTAAAGTCAGCTGCTCCCTATATTAATACCTTTTCATTCACCCCACAATTGTTTGCCCAAGGCAAGTGGAAATTTTAATTATAACTTCAAAACCATTTCTAGTAGTTTCCCCTCAATTCAAATAACATAAAGACAGCTATAAGAAAATTAACTAACAGCACTTCACTTAGTCTGGAGCGTAGCACGTTGGCATCTGTCCTGGACAAAAGTGTCCCTGTTGCTCGTGCTCCTCCCTGAGGGGTTCAGTCCTGGCCCAGCTCCCACTCCCCTGGGCCCTCTGGGGAAGGGCGTGAGTGCAGCACTGGGCCTGCTAGGGGTGCTGCTGGGGTTGGGGGCAGCCTGCTCCAATGCCCACACCTCAGGCAGGGAGGCAGCTGCTGGAAGGTGCTGGAAGGCAGCCTCTCAGCCCCACCCTGAGCCACCCCTCATTGGCCGGGAGAACCCAGAGTCACACAGAAACCCTTCGAAGCCTGTTTCTTTCTTTTATGTTTTTTAGATAAAGTTACAGAAGGAAAGGAAGAACGCGCCCATAATGAAAATACTGTCCTCACAGGGTTTCTAGGAGGACTGGGAAGATGCTCAGGCTGCCCGAGAGCGACTACCCTCCAGCCAGGCCGCCTGGGCAGGTGGGGCCAGGTTGGGTGTGCTTCCAGGAAGAGGGAGATCTCTGGGGAATGTGCAGGAGCTAAAGACTGATCCGCCCGGGGGTGGTGACACAAATTCTACTGAAGCTGCAAGATTCCAGAGAGTTCCTGGAGAAACCCAAGGCAGAGGGAACCTGGGCTGCGGCAGCCCCTGGGATGGGGGTGGGGGTCATTCCCACGAGAGTGGGGACAGTGGGGGGAAAAGGACAATGCCACTCCACAGGGCACCTCATGCTCATGGCCTTCCCATACTGAGAACCTCGAGGCCCAGAGAGTTGCCCACTCATCCAGGCCACATGGTCTATGTCCAGATCTGCCTCTACAGCGGTGTGCTCCTCAGGTGCGAGAGGGCACCCAGGGCAGGGTCTGGACCTGAGGCCTGCTCTGGAGGGGTGGCAGGACCAGGGGACTGGGGAGCAGGTTTTTCACAGAAAGGGTATGTCTTTTTAGGAGTGGGAGCTTTAGGGAAGGGATACTATCCTCAGGGGGTAGCACCAGGCAACATCTGTGTGTGGCCTCTTTTCCTAGCGCTCTCCCTTGGGACCCACAGCCAACCCTGGGCACAGAGCTCCCTGTTCCCGAGGGCACAGGGCCAGTCACTGTGGGCCACACAGGTGTGGTCGACATATGTCCAGGTCACTTCCTCCCACTCTGCGGAGGGATCCCAGAAGTAAAGGAGGCAAAACAGATGCAGCCCAGGGCACCCTTGTGAATGTGGCTGAGAGCACGCATGGCTCTGGAGCCTGGCACACTGGGTTTGAGTGGCCCGGCCGTTCACAAGCTGTGTGACCTTGGGCAAGTGACCTGTGAACCCCTGCCTCCTTACCTAGAGAATGAGGACAGTCACCTAAACCTCAGAGGCTACTGTCAGGGCCACACACTTGATAATTTTCACAAGCCCCTCAGAGTCAGCAGCTGGGGGAACGTTAAATCTGGATCTGGCCTTGTCAGGGGCTGTGTGCTGCAGAAACCAAGCTGTCCTGGCTGGTCAGTCAATGAGGTCCTGTTCAGATGGGGCTGGGAGGTACACCCTCCTCGACAGGCTGGGCCTGGGAAATCATCCAAGACCAGCAGTTTTTGGAGTTCTGAGGCCCAAGGTTGGGGAAACAGGCTGCTCTGGCAGGGGAGGTCTGCACCACCAGCGTCCCCTCCACATCCCCACCCTGTCTCCAGCTGGGGCTGGATGGAGCTGGCCCCAGCTGGAAGTAGGACCCTGGAGGCACACTGGGTCCCCTCTCCAGTCTCAAGAGCAGTGTTCAGCAGCTAGTAGGCCCCAGAGTCACCCCTGCCTCTATAGGAAGCTGGCATGGGCTAAATTCAATGGCTAGTGAAGGCCAAGTACCAGTACCCGGGGGGGACCATCCAACCCTCAGAGCGGCAACAATGCTCCACTATCCATGCTCTTGGCTCTGGGCCCAGACTCAATGACTCATTTGCTCCTTCCCTCACCCACCTGGACCCAGTGGAATCCCACCTCCAGGCCACACACAATTATTCGGAATTTTCCTGGAAGCTAATGTACAGAGGGCACCGGTGCCAGATGATCCCATTTCCACATTCCCTGGGGGAAGGGAGACCCTAAAGGGGTAACCATGGGGATCTCCAAATCTGAGTGCCAGTGGTGAGCACTGCAGAAAGCACACAGTCGGCGATCAGCCAGGATTTGTGGAACTAAACTGTGCTGCAGCATAGCGAACAGGGAAGAGCCCAACACGGCCACCCTGAGGTCTGGGTGCCTATCCTCACCTGGTCACTGGTTAGCTGTGTGACCCTGGAGAAGTTGTTCATTTCTGAGCCTCATCTCAAAACAGGGATAGAGGTACCCACCTGGCAGGATTGCCATAGAGAATCTAGAACGATGCCTCACACCTCACAGATGCTGGAACACGGCAAAGAAGAGAGGGGCAGGGGTGGTGTTAGGAGCAAGCTCTGGAGGTGGACTGGCTGGGTTCAAATCCCAGTTCCACCACTTATAAGCTCTATGATCTTAGTTTTACTGAACTTCCCAATGCCTCAGTTTTCCCATCTATAGAATGGAGTTAGCTATTATTAGGACTAAATGAGTTGGTACATGTTTTAAGCACGAGCGCGCGCAGGCACACACACACACACACACACACACACGAAGTACTCAATAAATCTGAGCTATTATTGTCTTCACTGCATTGAGGAGAAAACACCCCAGGGTGCCTCCTCACCTAATGGCCACCACCTAGTCCCCGGGACCCTGTCCCTCTAACCTGCTGGCACACTGGGAGAAGATAGGCTGGGTTCAGCCTCCGAAAGCCAGACTTTCACAAGCTGCAAAGCCTGCCCTCCAAACATGCCAGGTGCCTCTTTTCTCCCCACTAGGGTCTTCTGCCCACTAGGAAGGTGTCTCTGATGTTCATGAGTGTCAGGATGAGATGCTGCTTGGGCAAGGGAGTTGGGAGGCTCCAAGGCTCTGGCTCATCCACCCCCAGCCCTGGCTCTCAAGCAATAACTCAGAGCCAAAGAACAGCTCTGTGGGGACAAGGCTGGGTAAAAATAGCTTGGGCGGCACATCCCAGCTTCCCTCGCAGCCAGGCACCAGTGCGCACGTGTGGAACCGCACTGCAGGGAAGGTATGGGGGTGATCAACCAGCCTGCGGGGTGAGGAAGAGCAGGCTTGGGGGCCGGGCTGGGGACAAAACCCCTCATCACACTCCCAGCCAGGAACAGTGACAGGCTGGTCAGGGTCTTGCTGGGTCTCTCCCATGGGTAGCAGAGGTCCAGTTTAAGGAACTAACTTGCGGATGCCGATGCCCACAGGTCCACAGGGAGGAGATGGGGATACCGGGGCTGGGATGCTCTATACACCACTGTGGCTTGGCCATTCCCGTCATGCAAAGATGGTAGTGGCAGAGATTAGTAAGCAAACCAGGCTGTACCCAGCTCCTGTTTGTGGCTGCCAAGTCCCGCCCTGAAGGCCATGCTCTGCAGGTGGGGGGTGCTTCTCATCAGTGGCTGATAAAAGATCCTGATTCAAGAGAGGGCTGCCCAGGTGCCAGTCAAGGGGTGAGGGTGGGGGAAAAGGGGCACTTGAGCATCCACACAGGCAGACTGGTGCCTCAGGCTTGGCTCAGACACAAGGGCAAGGACAAACCTGGGAGTGCCAGGGTACCAAGACTTTAGAGTTAATCGCCTGTCTAGGCCAGCCATGGGGACTGACCTCACACTGAAAGCAAAACTCTTGAACCCAAGCTTCCTGGTGCTTTGGGGTAGGGGTGTGGGGGGAGGTTAAGGTCAGCAAGACAGGAGAGACTGCCATGGTCCCATCCCCATGGCCAGATCAGAGCGTGGCCAGGAGCCACCCCCTCTAGCCAACCTCCCTCCTGGTGGGGGTGGCAGTCAAGGCCACTTTCAGCTCTCTCCTCCAGCCAGGGCCCCCCAGATCACCTCCTGAACCCTCACAAGGGGGAGTATACCACCGATGGCTCAAGACCACGCTCAACTGGGCTTGTGCTCCTGCCCCAACAGCCTCCAGGAGCTGATCGCAGTGTGGATGCTCAACTGCTACTCTACTTTCATCACAAAGTGGACTGCAGGTCCCAGGATGGGGACAACAGTGACAACTAGCGTTTTCTCAGGAGCTCATTAGTCTCAAGAGGGAAATACTAAGAGGGTTTGATTCTCACATCAGCCTGTTTTTACAGAGGGGAGACTGAGCTCTTAGGCAGACCTGGTTCGGCCCTGGGCCTGGCCCCCACTGGAGGCAGCGCCCCCGGCTGGGACTGAATGAAGGAGGAGAGAGCCACGCTGGTGTTTCTCAAGAACTCCCACGCCACTGACACAAGCACAGGCGGCGAGATAACACGTCCGCTATGCACACACCACAGCGGAAGGGGTGTGGGAGCCCACACTGCCTTTTTTCAGGGTTTTAATGGCAACTCTTGAGCTGTCTCTCTCCCGATCTCACACCGTCCCCCAAACACACACGCTGCTGATAAGGTAAAGTCACAGGAGTACAGGGAAGGGGGGGGGGCATGATGCAGCTCCCAGAAAACTCCGAAACGAGGGATGTCAGGTAGCCCTGGGCAGCTAACCTAAGAACAGAGGTGGGCGAATTTCCTGAAGGGCAGCAGAGCAGAAGGACGGGAAGTATTCAGGGACTAATGTGTCCCCAGTAAGGGGCTGGGAGGGTCTGAAGCAGGCCCAGACCAGAGGTGTTCTGTCTGGCTGACCCGCACCTACAGCCTGCCCCAAAGTCTGGGGCCTGGCTCAGCTGGCACCAGAGTATGAGACCACTCAATGTCCACCCAGCTCCCTTGTGTCCAAGTTCACCTACCACCCTTCCAATCAGGGCAAAATTCCCAAGAGTCTCCTGACAACAGGGAGAGAAGGGCTGTCCAAGCTCGCTGCCAGAGCGCAGTTCTCACTGTAAATGAATCAGCTGGCATTCTGGCTGTGTGCATCCATCTAGGGACAATCTGCAGGCAGGAGCGGCAGGAGTCCCAGGGGTGTGGGAAGAGCCAACGAGATCTGCTTTTCAAGCCCATTAGGTTATGGCTCAGACCCTGGACCTCACAGTGCTGCCATCTGTCCCACCAGGAGACACCCGCGCCCTGTATTCCCACCACACCATTTCCATTCCAATAACGCAGTTGAGTACTTAAAAACTTAGTGGTTAAGAAAACAAAATGTCTTACTAAAAATCTAATGGAGAAAAAAAACAGAATAAAAAATACTTAAATCATCCAAAAGGATCCAGGATAAAAGGAAAAAAAAAAAGAGGAAAAAAGATTCAATTGGGACAAATAAAAAACAACAAACACGGCCATATCAGTACTGCATTAAATGAAAACGGAATAAACCATCCTATTAATAGACATATGTTGTCAGATTAGATTACAAAAACAACTACATGCCACTTACAAGAGACATAATTTAAGCATAAGTACACAGACAGGTGGAAAGTGAAAGAACGAAAAAAGATACAGCATGTAAAGCCCAACCAAAAGCTGGAGGGGCTATATTAATATCAGACAAAGTACACTTCAGGGTAAGAGCTAGAGGAGCATTAAGAAATGATAAAAATTAATTTAACAAGATGTAATACTCATAAACATTTAGGCACCTAGTAACATCATTTCAAAAAATATAAAGCAAAAATTAGAACTAGAAGTTGGAGATTTTAATTCACCTCTCTCAGTAATCAATGGCACAGGCCAACAAGAGAATTAGGAGGGAGACAGAGATCTGAACAACACCAACTTGACCTGACACAAAACATTACATCCAATAAATATAGAATAAAACAGATCAATGGTTGATGAGGAATTGGGTACTATACCAAAGAATCGCCCTACAGATTACTGCAAAATACCAACCAATCACCCTGCCATACCTCTACCATGGAGAAAAGGCTACCATCACTTTAATGCAGTTATGAAACCTAACACCACTGCCTGGAAACAACCAGACACTAGCCTACTGACAGATACAATACGAAAAACACAACATCACAGTATAGTGTAGTTTTAACAACACTCGATTCTCATCAGGCCTTAGGATCTAACTTCCACTGAACGGGAAAACAGGAGATGGAGGAACAAGTCACACATCACAGGGAAAATAGTCAAAGTTTGTGGGACCCTCACACGACAACTGGCCTGGTCTTTTAAAGAGGAGAGTGTCATAAAAAAGAAAGGGGGAATTTTTCACCAGAATCATATGGGAATCAGGGGAATTGTTAAAACTCAGGTTGAATCAGTTTCTGATTCAGTAGGTCTGGGGTAAGGTCTGAAAATGTGCATTTCTATAGGTTGAAATACTTTTTTTTAAGAGCATTTCTCAAAAGTTCTCGGATGTTGCTCGTCCCGGGACTACACTGTGAAAACCACTGTTCTAGATTAATCAAGAGACATAAAAACTGCATGTCATCCTTGGTTCAAGACCTTTTGGGGACAAATAGGGAAGCCGAGAGATGGATTAGGTGATATTAGGGAATTATGCTTGAGTTTGTTACATGTATTATTAATGGTATGTAGTTACAAAGGAGAAACATCCTTAGTTTTGATAATATCTTGCCTAATTTTCTTTCTTTCTTTTTTTTTTTTTGCCTAATTTTCTTTCAAATGGCTCCGGAAAAAAAGTTATATGCAGAAATAAAGCAAATATGGTTACAGCACTGGAGAGCACCAGGGACCTGTAAATCCTTAATGAATGGTGTGGTTTCCTCCTCGACCAGCTCCGTGACGGCCTGACTTGGTTGCAGGGGCTGGTTTGGGTGGCTGATGGAGTCATGGCCATCGGAAGGGCTATAGTGGGCTCTGGAGCCAAGGCATCTGGGGAGGGACGCTGTGAACCACTGCAGAGCACTGCTTTCCACAAAACTTTGTAAGTGGCCAGGCCCCATCCCCAATGGCTTCCCATAAGCAATTCTTACAGGTCTTATTTTTTCAGTATGTTAGAAATAAATCTTATGTACATAAAACAGGAAAGATACTTGCCCCAAACTTGCTGAACTCGTTAAGGAAAAGTGTAAAATCCCTGACAAGTTTAGCTCTCTTTAAAAGGAACATGAAGAAGCGAAGCCGTCCTTACCCCCATCCTAGACGGAGACTCAACAGCAGCAGGGAGGCTGGGGAACCACCATGACCTCCGAGGGTGGGTAAATAAGGCCATGGGAAGGTCTAGGTCCCAAATGATCAGCTCAAGTTCACCCGGATGCGGGGGACATGTGGCTCAAGCTGTAAGAGTGAGCGTCTCCAGAAAGTGAACTACACACAAGTCATAACATTCCTTAGAAACTTTTGCAAATACAGCATTTGGAGCAGAGAGATCCCCAGGGGGCCCCCCACCAATGGTGAACCTTTGCCCAAAGGTAGAGCCGCACCCCTCAGGTTTCCTGGGGTCCAGGCTCTGCTCAACCCCCTCTTCCTTCTCCCCGAGGACGACAGTTCCAGAGCAGCTCTCTGCTTCTCACAAATTTATAGGTTGAAGTCCCAACCCCCAGCGCCTTAAATGTGACCATATTTGCAGAGAAGGTCTTTAAAGAAAGAATTAAATTAAAATGAAGACATTAGGATGGGCCCTAATCCAATATGACCAGCAAGATTAGGGGACACGGACACACACGGACACGCACACGCAAAAGACCATCTAAAGACAGGGAGAGGACAACCATTTGCAAGCCAAGAAGAGAGGCCTCAGAAGAAACCAACCCTGCCGACACCTTGATCTTGGATGGTAGACTCCAGACTTGTGAATAATAATCATCATCATCATCATCATAATTTCAGTAGTTCAAGCCACCCAGTCTGCGGTCCTTTGCTGCAGTGACCTAGAGAACAAATACACTTCCCTTCTCCTTCCAAGAAGCCTGCATGAAACCCCTCAGCTCGGGCTGGAGTTTTCAGCCCCTTCCCCCCTCCCCCCGATAATTAAGAAAATTCCTTTAGGTCAATTCAACTAAACCTCCAGAGAACTACTGGATCCCCAGAACCTCAGTAAGAGACTTGGGGTTCCTGTTTGGTTTGGTCCCTTCTCAAAAGAAATACTGACGGCCTGGCTGGTGTGGCTCAGCAGCTAAGCATTGGCCTAGGATCCAGGAGATCGTGGTTCGATTCCTGGTCAGGGCACCAGGTTGCAGCTTGATCCCCAGCAGGGGGGCGTGCAGGAGGCAGCCGATCAATGACTCTCATCAATGATGTTTCTCTCTCTCTCTCTCCCTTCCTCTCTCTGAAATCAATCAAGATATATTTAAAAAAGAAAGAAAGAAAGAAATACTGACTTCTCTTTCATGGTCATTTGGAGGTACTGCTGCTTCTAAAGAGACTATAGTTTGCTGAAACTGAAGCTTGCTGAATCTATGATTTTCAGGATGATGTTCGTAAACACTACTTATATATGAATCTCAGGAAATTATTCCCATTTCTTGTGTTCTCTCTGTATATAGGTATGTTTTCCTTTTAAATAAGTGTATGTGCAGTTCAGCCAGAGCCATTTAAAGCTGCAAAGACAATTTTTATTTGCCCAGAACTGTATTTAGTGTAGTTATAATACAAATGTCAAAGTTATTTTACCTAAACGGTGATTGGTTTACAAGAGAGGAGACCAGCAGTTAGCCCTGGAACCACAAGCTCGAACCACAGAGCCTCCGGTCCTGGGTCAGGCCACCTCTGTGACCAGCAGCGCTCAGTAATTGAGCAAGATATTACCAGTTGCTCCATGCCAGGCAGTATTTCTGGCTACTTGAAATACAGAGCAGATGTCTTCCCTCTGTTGTGGTCACTTTGGGAAGGAGGGCCCTTCCCACTCCTGGGACACGTGGGCACCTTGCTCAGCTGTGACACTAGCCTCCCTCTGACACATCCAGAACTGAAGTCCCCTCCCCCCAGGCTGTCCTTCCAGAGTCAGTGATGGTGACGGAGCGGCCAGGTGGATACTGTAGCTGAGTTTGGCTTAAGTGACCCATCTCCAAGGAAAACCCACAGGGGAGGCAGCCCCAGGGTCAACTTCTGCTCCCATAGGGACCAAGCCTTTGGTGGGGGTGACTGTCCCAACAAAGCCTTGGGTCCCAGATCTGAGTGCCCCACTGAACCTACCTCCTGAACAAAAAGGATTCAGAGAGGTCCCCTGAAGCCGTCTATGCCCTTCCCCCCAAACAGAGCCAACAGTCCTGATTTTCAAATGAGAACGTGGACTTTGAGACAAACTGTTGGGGATTATGAAAACAGAACTTAAATTGCTTCCACATCTGGAAACCAAACCTAGCAGCCAGCCCCAAGAATTCCAGGCATGTCAGCCAACAGACGCTGCAGGTCGGGAGGTGCTTCCTGTTAGCTGAGTTCCCCGCATCCACCTACCAGATGCATACACAGACCTTCTGTCTACATCGGTGGCGGTGGAGCCGCACCTGAGAAAGGAAAGGAAGGTAGCACTCGGAGCACAGGCCGCGGGGCCAGCATCTGCTGTGTGCTTTACTGGGGGGTCTGGTTTTCTTCCCCCAAGTCCCAGCAAGTACATGCTGTCTCCTCCTGACAGACAAGGGCATGGTGTCCGGAGTTTAATCCGCTTTCCCCTGAAGTTACGCTGTGGCTTTTCTCTCTATGCCCCTTTGTCATCATACAAAAAGGTAGGACCATGTGAACCCGAGTCGTGAACCCCTAACGTCAATCACCCCATCTCAATTCTGGAAAAAGATCTCCCAAGGACCCGCGGGAAGCTCCGGTTCCCACCCAGCCAGGTGGGGCAACTCCAATGTCAAAAGCCAATTAACAGGCTCCAGTTGAAAGGAGCACATCAAGGGTTCCCTGGCTCTCTGAACATCTCCTGGCAGCTATTTTGGGTTACAAATTATAGCTTTTAAAGATGTGGCTTTTGAAGTGAGTGCTTAATTACTCCCACAGTAAGAGCCTGCGGGGCTTGCTTTGGGGGCTCCGTGGTTTATCACGGTGATAAGAGGAGCTTCAAGGGAAGGCCCGGCCGGGAAAGCAGTGGCTCGGGCCCGCTCACTGCTCTCAGCCGTCCACCAGGTGAACCGAGCAGCATTCCTTCAGCGGGGCACCCTCCAACAAGGGGACATGGACTTTCCAGGGAGAGGCCACTGCCTGCTTCAGGGCACACCCGGGCAGTGCTGCCCCTGCCCAATAGTCTAAAGCCAGGGCAGGTACCCGCCCCACCCTTTGCCACAGAAACCCTCCGGCATTGCAGACCAAGCAGAGTGCCAATGTTCACCTGCATCTAATGGCCAAGCTCCCCGTGACCTGCCCTCAGGGAGCAGACAGATCAGGATCAGGAGGGCCAATGACAGGGCAGGGCACCTCTCCTCCTCCTCGCCCCCCCCCCCCCCCCGCTCCCGGAGCCCTGTTTTTACAATCTCCCAGCACCACCCATCAGCCCAGAGCCCCAGCAGTGCTCCTGCAGGCTCAGTCCAGGTGTCCCTTTTTGTCCTTCAGCCTTGGCCAGGTCCAGCTACCCAGGCTGTGCGTCCCAGGGGCTGCTGCCTTGCACCGGGGCTGGCCAGAGCCTAGCTGGCCAGAGCTCAGCTTTGGGGCCACAGGCCAGGGCAGGCTGAACCAGCTCAGGTCCCTTCCCAGGCTCTCCCGCAGTGGGGACAGGTGAGAGAGCACAAGGTCTGACCATGAGCCACAGCTTGGGGCTCAGAAGGTAGGAGGCCCCTGGAGAGCCTGAGGCTAGTGAAAGTCTATCAAACCCCTTCCGGGAGCCTATGGGCTCCCACGGGCCACAGAACCAGGCCCTGGCGGCTCAGCCAGCACACAGCCCTCAGGCCACGATACTGCCACCCCCTCCCTCACACCCCAAGGTCCTGTCTGACTTATCGCCACCCCCACGCCTTGGCACATGCTGTTCCTATGTCTGAAACAATTCCTCCCTTTGCCACAAATGCCTGACCCTAAACAAGCCCCAAATGGATACTCCACCTCCCACCCCCGGCCCCGCAGCCCAGAACTGAGCTTCTTGAGCCCTGCAACCATCTCTGGGCACACTCTCCCCAGTATGTCCTTTCTCTGCTCCTGTGATTCTTCCTGGGACACTGGGGGAGGTGGCACAGGCCAGGTTGGGGCCTCCCCCTCCCCTCATGTATCATTTTAAGGAGAGAAGGAACCTTCCACCCAGCCTTGGCACAGCTAACCCATGGTTCTCTGTCCCCAGCCAGGGGCTGTGTGGCAGCCTTGCCTCCTCGGGGTCCCAGAGGACCCACGGCTCTTTGTAAGCAAAGCCTGTCCCACCCGCCGCCCGTTTCTTAGTGCTGGATTCATTCATTACACACCTTGGTACTTGGGAAGGACTGAGGTGCATCCTCATGCCAGAAACCAAACACCACCTCATCAAGGAGGGGGCTGCAGACCCGACACCGTGCACAAACCTGAGGAAGGTGGGCTACTGGCTTACATCAGGATCTCAAGAGGGAGTGACGCAGAGAGGGACCTCTGATGAAAACAAGGTTTAAGACCACAGCCTGCCTGAAAGTCTCCCTTCAGGCAGCATCTTTCAGCTAGACATCCCCATGTGGCTGTCTCCTGGACCTCCAACTCAGCCCACAGGTCCCCCAGTCCTGCTCCTACCTTAGTGAGCAGCCACCTCATCAGTCTCATCCTCACAGGTCCCCAGGTACTGACTGCTCACCCCATTCCCTCCCCCTGCAGCCCAGCCATCCTGCCCGACACTTCATGCTCACACAGGTCCCTGTTTTCACCTGAGCTGTTTCCTGCTCAGAACTCCTCCATCTATTTGGAGCAACATTGTCAACTGGCACTCCCAGAGTCCTTGGTGCCTAGCTAAAGAAACACAGGAGTCTTAAACATTTGGGGAAGACCAGTGAAAAACACATCTGTTAAGCAGCTATCATGTGCCAGATGTTTCTGTGCATCAGTCACCATTCAGATGAGAAAACTGGGATTCAGAGAGGTTAAGTAACTTGCATAAGGTCACAGAGCCAAAGCGGAGCTGGGATCTAAACAAGGTCCGATTTTAACACAAAGGGGGTACAGGGAATACCAAACACTATTGGCACTGGAGCAGTCTCTTAGGTTGAGCCCTGCAGGCCATGGGAGCAGGACTTACACCTGAACTGAAAGTCGCAGGGACCACAGCACACGTGACCACTGACTACTGTCAGCTGAGGCTGCTGGGGCCTGTGCCACCCTGGCCACGGGCACAGCCCCCTCCCCTTTCCCACCACAAGGAGCTTCAAACAGGCTACATGTGGGAAGATTTTACAGAAAGGAAGAGGGGAGAGATTTGAAAGAAAATTGCTAAAAGGAAACACATGTGAAAATGAAAACTCAGGCAAAATGGTAGGAGGATGGAAGGAAGGAAAGATATGTTCAAGGATTGTAAACTGAGTCAGAAAGCCCCGGTACATAACACCACAGTTTCTGCTACCTTGGGAAGGCCAGTGAGCCACTCCCTGCCTTCACTTTCCCTTTAACCCAGCAAATGGAGCAATGTGACTTTAGCTGATACCCAGGAAGAGAGAAACAGGGAAAGGTTCCTTGTACACAATCATGCTGACTATGGAGCCATGATTCATGTTCAGTGGAAGAAGAAACCTGAGACTCAGAGTGGTTGCTCTACTTTCCCAAGGTCACACAGCTGGTGAGTTGTAAAGCCGGAATCTGAGCCCTGGTCTGCTTGGTGTTCAAGCTCATTCCCTTGAACCACACCATAGTGTCCTTTCATAAATCCTACCACCACTACAAGGTGGCTCTACTCCCTTCCTTGAAAAAACTGGGCAAATTATGTAAGTTCTCTAGAGGTTACCTAGTTTTTGAGTTTCATTAAATCCAAGATGCCTTTGATTTTAAGATGCACTGTTATTTCGAGTACACCAAGAAAGAACAGGCACTGTCAATTAAATTATAACACACCAGTGAATGCACAACACATTCCAATTTAAGATGTTAAAATGTGAAAAAAAAAGTGTCTTAGAATCTATAAAATACAATGTGAGTATAAGTGGGGGATGGGGATTCAGTCACAGTTCCCTAGATGGTGTGTGTGTACTGAAGGGTGGATGACAACTCCACGCATGCACATGTACACACACATACACACAGCCCTGCTGCTGCAAGACCCTTCTTTGCTAGTAACTGATGCAGTCTTGCAGATAATCACACAACAATGTGCTAGCCAGGCCTGCCTTGTCAACAAGAGCCCTCATTTTGCCAAGAGACCATCAATTCAAGGTGACTTAGGTAGAGGTTGTCCTGACCACTACCCACCACTGAGGTGAAGCTAGCTGAGCTGCAGACCTCTGAGCAGCCAAGCTAGATGAACAGGTAGGTTTGCTCCTTGGAAAACTACCAGGGGCAGTCACCCAATGTGGCGGGTGGCTGCACAGTCTGCACCTTTCTGTCTGGCTCCCCTCCATGTCTCCTGGGGCGTGCAGCCAGCCAGAGCCGCAGTGCTTTAATAAGGCAGGTACTGTGGGCTGGCAGGCGGGCAGGTGGGCAGCACTGCTTCAAGCTGGCTTTCCAGCTGGGCATAGGTGGACAGGTAGGCAGGCCCTGGCTAGAGGTGAAGGGCAGGTGGGCAGAGGTGCAGGCCCCTCTCCTTGGTGGACAAGCCATGGCCTGGCAGAGCAGGCAGCCTCTGGGAGGAAGGACCAGGTGTAGCCCCACACCAAGCTCCGGGGAGATGGCTGTCACCTCAGACTTGCTTTGCATCTCAGTCACACATTGCCACACGGGTACCAGTCACTTCACTCTGGCCCCCCAGTCGGCACCTGTAGAGGCTGAGTTGATTTAAAAACACAGACGCTGAGAAGTGGAGTTTTATTCCTCCTGTACTCGCCCCCAGGTAATGAAGTTTTTGCCATGCCACCCTCCTGTTTCAGTGTTGACATCGTCCCTGCAAGAAATTCTGTTAGGTGCTAAGAATCAAACCAGCAGAAGCTTGCAGGAACTAAACCTGCACCTGCACCTGCACAGCTCACTCATATGTTTTAAGTGCTTTTCATACATTTACATACTTGATTCACATAACAACCTTGAGGGACATACTAGTGTCATCCTCACTTCACAGATGAGGAAATCGAGGCACAGAGAGGTTAAATAATTTGCCAAAGATTCCAAAAATAGCACCTGGCTGAGCCAGCATCTGAACCCCGACGCCTGACCCGAGTCTAAGCTCTTGAGCACTACACTATCCTGCCTCTCCAGCTACCTAACCACCCATCGGCTGCCAACTGAGCAAGTGCCAAACCCACTCTGGGCCGTTTAGGTCACAGTGGCTCATTTTATCTTCATTATCACCCTTTGAGGTAGATACCATTATCAATCCCATTCTACAGATGGGGAAACTGAGGTTCAGAAAGGCGAGGCAGCTTGCCCAAAGGCCCACGACTAGCAAGCAGCAGAGCCAGGATCTAGATCCATGTATTTTCTGACTCCAATTTTTTTTTTCTTCCTACTTTAACAGGCACTGAACATGAGGTGAAGGCACCTGTGTTTTAAGGTAGGTATTTCTCCCAGGGAAACCAGTGATCAGGAAGGACAAACCTGCTCCTCCTTTCTCTCCTATCCCAAGAGGGAGTGGAAAGGAAGTCTGCAGTGAGGAGCAGACCTCTGTGTCCACTGCAGACAGCACAGGCCATCTGAAAGGTGGCTTCCGTTTCTATGGTAATAGGCTTGCAGAATTGAGGGTGACAAAACAACTCAAGGATCAGAGAACCCCCACCCACGCTCTACACTCGCCTTCTGCTTAGGTCTTCCTCTTCTTGACCCCTTAAAAAAGAAAAGCTCCCCGGAGCAGAGCCCTAGATGGTCCTAAGAGCAGCTACAGAGCTTTTGTTTTCATTTGAACCATGTTTACACTGCAGGAAAGAATCCACTTCACTGGGAAGATGAAGCGGGCTGGGTCAATTAAAAATATGCCCCACAGTCAGAAGACTTCCCATTTCTTGAAGGAAGTCAAGAAGGGGGGTTAGAAACGTCGGCGTCACCAGTACCGGTCTACTAGGTGGAGCTGGGGCCAGAGGTCACCCGACGCCACAGCTCTGGACCAGCACACTGCTGCTTCAGACCTCCTGTGACACTCTGAGAGTGCGCACGGTCTGGGTGCCTACTTTCTCCTTCCTGTACACACACACACACACATGCACGCGCACACGGGACCTGGGCTGGACAGAGACTCCTTAGGAGACCAAGGCACAGAACTGTGCCAACTGCCCATGAGTGGAGGAAGTAAAGAGAGGCCTGGGCACCCTGGGGCTCAGGAGGGTCAGGAGCTCAAGAAGGAGACAAGGACACGGGACCTGAGGGGAGGCCAGCCAGAGCCTGACAAGCACAGGCTGCCGGCTGCCGGCTGCTCTGTGGGTCTCAAGTGCTGAACTTGCGGCACCCGACAGGACTGACCAGTGGGAACAGGGAGATCACCCCAACGGCGCTCTGCCAGCTTAGTGCCCATCGCCTGGGTGGTTTTTGCTGGTATCCACTTATGTGGTGGAAATAACACTCTGGCAAGAACTGTTTCCACACTCACATGGACAGGCTTATCTGCTCTGACCCAGGCTGAGGTCAGGAAAGTCCACGCAGCAATGACCACACACAGACAGCTCTCCCAAGAAATGCCTTAATGCCCAAACCTTCAACAGCAATGATCTGAAGTGGGCAGAGCAAGGAAATACACTTTGTGCTAATGAGGTGCTAGAACCAACTGTACTGTCCTCCCGCTCTCCTCCTGGGAATCTAGGTTGTGGCTTGGCCGTATCAGGTGCCCCCTGATTTCTACTCTACCTGCTCCCCTGCCGTCTGATGGAGGAGACTGCCATACCACACCCAGGACAGAGGATCACACAGTGTCCAGCAGGATACAAGGTGGGCTGGCTAAACCAACATGCCTGTCTCGTGGTGCCCAGCTGGTGGGGCAGAACCACCCTTTAATCCAGCTTGGAGACCAGGCAGTAGGAAGACCTGAGCGGTCCTCCTCATTTGAGAGGCCGGTGACTTAATGCCCAGTTACTGAGTCCAGGGCCAGCGGAGTAGACCTGGAGGAAAACAGAGCCCAACCCCAGAATCCGCACACCTGGCCAGGCCAAGGCACCATGCCCCACTCTCAATACCAGGCAGCAGGCAGACTAGATAAACGTGCTTCCTTTTCAAAACCCAATGAGCCCTGTCCCGTGGGACAGAGGGCTAGTTCAGGCTATGCCTCCCCTGTCCAAGTCCCTGAGATGCCTGCCTTCCAGGAATTGCTCACCTGCTACTTTATTGGGAGCCTCTTACACCCCCTCCACCTCCTCTGACTCACACCTAAAATTAATATAAAGTGAAGTGAAATTGTGAAGCCCCTTCAAAGCAGGCTCAATTGTGAAATATCTCTCGGCATAACAGGCCACATCAGAGGAGGAAGTGCAGCCATTGGAAAGGAAGTTTCTAGCCACTTTGGTGGGAGGGTTGGGTGGGGGGTGGAGTTACACGAAGAACTGTGAGGGTCCCAGGTGAACAGCCAAAGAGAGAGCTTTTTGGGTGTGGGGGCAGCTGGTTTCACCAGGAGGGGAGAGAACTATGAAGGGGCCAGTGTGCTTTAGGGAAGGGCACAAATGCTCTGAAGAGAGGGAAAGTGGGAGGGAGAGTGGGGGGGCAAAGGAATATCCACCAGGAAGTTCTCAAGCTGCAGCCCAAAGCCTCCCCAATGGACTCCAGGGAGTCTCTACTGATCTTCCTTGGGACAAAGGTCATACCACCCAGCCTGCTCACCTGGCCTGGCTAATTTAGTCCCGCCCCTAGGCACAATCTTATCTCTCATGCTGGCCTTAGTCATCCAACCCACCCCCTCCACCAAAGCCCTGGGTCCCCAAAATTACAAAGCTGTCCCCCAGTAGGCATTTGCCCAAGCTACTCAAGTTCCAAGTTCTTCACGGGCTTCCCTCATTCCTCCAGGGCACACACCGGGGGACCTGACAGGGACCTCAGAAGACAACCCAGATCAACTTGCTCAAGCAATTCGACCCAAGTTTTAAGTCTCCCACTTGCCTACAAACATCTTAAGGGCAGGGAAACGGCTGTGTATAGTAGCCCCTGGATACATAATTAGCATTTCATGAGTGCCAGCTTTGTAGCTTGGGTAAGCCAGTGCTGGGCAAGTGACAAGACCCTAGTCAAGGGCAGTGTCTCTCACAGGACTCCACCAAGGCTGAGTTAGATGGTTATAGAGAGGTAGAAAGGGAGGGAGGCAGAGATCCCTACTGCAGAGGTCTGAAAGGCACACAACTGGTAACCCTGCCCCCATCTGAGATTCCTTTTTCCATAACCTGACATCACTGTAAACACATTTCACCAGAGGAAGGACCTAGGGATGCCCCAGAGGATGGCCCGCCCCACCCCCTTCCCAGGAGCCCAAGCAATTAGCAGCTGCCACCAGGAAGGGTGGACAGGGATGTGGTGATCACCAGACACCACCAGCCCAGGGGTTTGCTACACCAGGACGCAGAGGCTGAGTGCAGGAAGGTGACCTAGAAATAAGTTCGTCAAGGAACACTGACAGGTCCCTCGGGGCCCAGTGATGTGTCACATCCAGCCATCTGTGGAAGAGCAAGGCTAGGGAGAAGGGGAAATGGGGAAAGAGGTACACTGGTGGGCGAGCAGGGATGACAAGGGAAAAAAAGTCCGAGGCTGAATAGGGACCAAGTTCCCACAGCACAGACACGGTTCTCCAAGAGGCTGCTCCACCAGGACGCTTGTCATACGCAGAGAAGCGGCAACAACCGCTGGGAGAGACCCGCTGACTCTTGGGGAGCGAAAGGGTGGGAGTCACGAGCACCTTCGGCCTCGGCAGCATCTCGGCTGGGAAGGGGCAAGGCCCTTGTCCCCAAACCCCGAACTAGGCTGGCCCTCCCTCGAGCCCGGCAGAGCCCCTCGGAGAGATGAGAGGAGCGGTGGAACAGGCTCCGTGCGGCCGCCAAGAGCTGCGGGAAAACTTCCCTCGCGCGCAGCCGGCTTCAGGGCTCGGCGGGGGCGAGCGCAGAGCTGCGGCAACGGCGTCCCGGGAGGGCAGGCGCGCTGGGAGCGGCGGTGGGAGGAGAGGGTCCCAAAGGAGGCGTCGGGACAAACAAGCCCCTTTCCCAGGCAACTACGTGCCCCTAAAACAACTTTGCGAAACTGCGCCTAAGAATGCAGCGGCCACCTCTGCCCGCGCCCCGGAGCTCGTCCTGCCCACCCTCGCACCTGGCTGCAGGCACAGGGCCCGAGCGGGCGGCAGCCGCTCCGGCTTCTCCGCCGCGGCCGAGCGAGCCCGGGTGCAGGTAACCCGACCCCCCCGGCCAAGGCCGCGAGGGCGGGCACTCCCGGGGCGCGAGCTGGCGCCAGGGCAGCGGGCGAAGTTCCGCGCTCGGGCAACTTCCCCGGCCCAGGGGCCGCGCGCGGGCAGGGCCAGGTGCGCGTCGCCGGAGCCCCACGAGCCCGAGCCCTTCGGCCGCCGCTTACCTGGCCCCCGGCGGCCGGCGGGGTGCGCATCCCCGATCTGGCCGCGGGTCGGTGCGCTGCGGAGGAGCAGGAGCGGGCGGACGGCGGGGCGGCGGGGCGGGCAGGGACGTGGCGGGCAGCGCGCGGAGAGCGGGAGCAGCCCCCGCCGCGCCGCGGCACTGCGCTCGGTTCCGCACCGGTTGAAGACGCCGGCCCCGCCCCCACCCGCGCCGGTTGCCGGGAGACCCGCGTGGGCCCGAGGGTTCTTTGTATCAAAGCTGCCGTGACATCACGAGGCGCCCGCGACCCGGGATCGACGGGGCGGGGCCTGGAGCCGGGGGCGGGGCCTGAAGAAGAGGAAGCGCCGCTCGAGGACCCGCGCCTCCGGGGGCGGGCCCAGGTAGCCACGCCCCCCAAGGTAGGGGCAGGTGGCTGGGCGGTGCCGACCAATGGCCGCGCGGCGGGCCCCGGCGACGCCCCGCCCAGGGGGCGCTCGGTGGGCGGAGCTCGCCTGGGCCCCCGGAACCTGCTCGGCCAGGTTACCGCCGCCCGCGGCCGGGGGTTTGCTCGAGGCCGGGGCTCGCCAGCGCGCCCACCGGGCGGGCCCCGTGGCCGCCGCCGTCCGCTTGGCTCGCCCTGCTCGAGGTCGCCGCGCCGCGAGATTCCGGCCGGAGCTCCCGGGCTCACGTCTGCGAACCCGAACGAAGACCTGCCAGCCGCAACTTCTGCCGCCACGGCCGCCTGCGTCTGCTGGCTCCTAAGTTCTCTCATTCTAAGTCAGTAGCGGTGAGGTGGAAATTCCACAGCCTTCCCATTTTTTTTTCGTGTTAAAGTCCAAGCTGTCTTTATGAACAGCCCAGGAATACAAAGAACCAAGTGGCAGCAAGAACTGGAGCCCTGGCCGGGTAGCTCAGTCGGTTACAGCGTCCTCCCCAGGCACCGAGGTTGCGGGTCGTCCTGGTCAGAGCACATACAGGCAGCAGCCAGTGATGCATAAATAAGTGGAACGGCAAACCCACGCTTCTCTCTCTCTGTCTGTCTCCCTCCCTAAGATCAATAAATAACAATTTTTTTTTAAAAGAGCTAAAACACAAAAAGGGAAGGACCCTTTCTGTTGAATCCTAGTAAGTATAACTGACATCAAAAATGTGCCCCCCTCATAACTCCTCATTGTGCTCTGAATTAAAAGAAGGCAAAGATGCAAAGCAGCAAATACCGCAAAGGTGGTTTCCTTCTGACTTGATGCTGCATTGTGGACCGGCGCCGGGGAGAACAGAGTTCCCTTCCTATTTGTCTGGCCCAGGCTGACGCGAAGCCACCTTTGCCTTCCCTGGCTTCTCATTGACCAACAAGGTAGCACTTTGTTATGGTCAAGGAGTCACCAGCTGGGTGCTGTCAGCAGCACCAGCACACACACACACACACACACACACACACACACACACACACAGCTTTCCAGCTTTCTGTCCCTTTCACTCTGGCTCCTGGCTCTCAACTTCCTTCTCCCCAACATTTCTCCTGCAAATAAATTCCCAGTTGCCCCTTTGTTAACCAGGGTCTGTCTCTAAGGTAGAGCATCCCATGGGGGCTCCCAGACTTGCTGGGGGCTCTCCAAAAAGAACAGCATTAGCCAGAGGCGGGCCTCCTGGCAAGGGCTGTGTGTGAGGGGAGCAGGAGCGGTAGGGGTGAGGTGGAAACTCCATAGCCACTGCTTCTGCTTTGCAGTTCAGAGATCTCTGTACGGAGGCCACAGACTGTGTCCAGCCCCAGAGTCCCTAACACACAGGAGCGCTGTGGTGTTTCATAAAGAGCACTGGCTTTGAGTCCTATTTGCCAGCTGTGTGTCCTGGGACAAGTTATATAATCTGTCTCAGACTCAGTGTCTTCATCTGCAAAATGGAAATGGCACAGTCCACCTCATGAGTTGTGTACACTTAATTTTAGGCACTCATCAAAGGTGTGGTACAAGAATGGGCCCATGCACCCTGGGCCTGCTCTATATGCCTTCCCGGCTCCATCCTGAGACCTTAGCTCAGTGGCCTCGGTGAGGTTTAAGGGGGTGGCTGAGTCCAGGGGTTCTGTCTCAGTTTCCCCTCTTCCCTTTTGAGTCTCAAGTTGCCGCTAAGGACTACAGGGCTCCAGAAAGCAGGTCCCATGACAGAATCACCCAGAACTGGAGGAGAGTAGAGAAACCTAAGATGACCATTGTTTCTTTGGGTCCTGGCATTGTCCTAACGAAGGTTAATGGAGAAAGTCAGACTTGTCCCTGCCCCCTCACTGCTCCCACCAGGGAAAGCCTGATTTACACTTTCAAGAGCCCTATGGAGGGGGAGGTGCTAGTGGTCCCTCTTTATTTTTCCCAAAAGCAATGGGGTGGGGAGCATCTCCAGGTATTTGTTGTGAAAATTGGCATGACAGAGAGGAAGGGCACAGATGCTAGCATTGAACACTTCTGAGTTTGAAGTCTGCCCAGTTCTGCAATTTACAGTGGGGAAGTCATTTAAAGTTTCAGAGCCTCAGTTTCTATAAAATGGAAATAAGATCTTTCCTCTTGCAGTTGTGAGGCTTACATGAAATGATAGAATAAGTGTCTAGTGCAATGCCTCTTGTGCTGCAGGCACTCAATGACTAGTAGCTCCTTGTTATTACCAGCAGCATGAATGAATCCCAGTCTGGCTCAGTGATTACTTATATGAATTTTGGAGCCAAAAGCCAAAGATCATATGTTGGCTTCACCCCCTTGTAGCTGGATGAACCCCAGGCAAGTTTAATTCCCAGTGTCTCAATTTTGTCATCTGTAAACTGGGGATAGTAGTAGTATATATTTTAGGATTATTGTGAGGATCAAAAGAATCAGAACCCATAAAATACTTAGAACAGGACCTGGCACATAATAGATGCTCAATAAACAGTAGCCATTATCAATTACCATATGGCAAGAGGCTGGGAAGAACTGAGGTGAGGATTAGCACCTGAAGCAGCTTGTGGGAGAATTTAGGACACTGGCTTTCCGGAGAAGCCCTGACATCTTTCACAGGATTCAGGGAAACAATGATCTTTTTTTATTGTTGTTGTTGTTTTCGGGGAGTGGGGGAGGCTGACTGTGCCTGAAATAAAATGTGGGATCTGAGGGCTCCAGGCCAGGGCTCCCAAAGGACTCCGTGTCCTCTGTTCAAATGGGGGCTAGGAGAGAGTTATTAGGAAATATAGTCCTGCCTCCCAAGCACAGCCCCACCCATGAGGCTAGGGGCAAGCAGGCTCTCGAATTAGCTACCCTGGTCCCTTAGCATAGATGTGTTCTAGATGTCATAGAATCAAACCATTTTAACCTATTCAGACTCTCTGGATAAATATCTAATGAACTCTTCACCCATTTTATGGATGGAAAAACAGAGGATCAGAGAGGGCTGGGAATTTGTCCCAAGTTACACAATGAGATATCAGACCAGCAAGAACTGAAACTCAGGCTCCTGACTACCAGTGCAGGTTCCTCTCTTTTCCACCCTGACTGGGATGCTTTACTGATAGGGTGAGACAGGCAGGGGCTGGGGAGTGGCCGGGAGTGGACTCCTTCACAGTGCTTGCCCAGCACTGTGAGTCCTCTAAGGGGTCTGCCTTGCCTTTTCAAGAGAAAGAACCATCCCATTCAAAATAGAAACCCTCTCCCAGGGAACATATCCAAGAATAATTTTCAGAGGGCAAGTCACTTTGATTAATTCTTTTTATGTCATAAAACTGACGCCTGCCATTGTCCATATGGGAATACTCCCATTGCGCCGGAGCCAGAGAGAAGCAGAGAGAATGTTGACAAGCAGGAGTTACTATCCTCTAGAAACTCATGGGGCGGAAAACATGTGGTCACTTGGGTGATCCAGGTGAGGGAAGAGAATAGTAAGTTCTCTCTGTACCACAGCTACCTATGTCTATTTTCCTTCTGCTATCTCGTGCAGGAGTTAGCTCAACATCAGGTGGTGTAAGGAAGCAGTGATCTGTACATGTTTGGGGCCTTATGGAAGGATGGGCTAAGTATATATGGCATCGTTATAACAGAAAGAGTTCTCTGATCGTTACTAAAGTATTAGCCAAGCAACTGATGCCAACCAACATTAGCCAACTGAACAAACAGAAAACAACTGCATAAGTAATACCAGCACTGAAAAAAAAAAGCATTAAGTCCAGTGGTTCTCAAGCTGGGTTCCTCAGGGTTCCGTGGGGAGCCTGTAAAAGGGGGGAGATGCTCCAGATGAGTAATAGCTCCCACTTCTGTCTGCTTTGCATGTAGACTGCATGTGAACAAAGTATTTACATAAGATTTCATGTAAACAAAGGGTTCTGTGGCTTTAAAGGTGTTTCAAATCACTGGGCTGGTATAACCATCCTTTCCCATACAGGGAAATGAGCCTCAGAGGTGGGAAATGGTTTCTCTCCTCATAGTTGCACAGTTAGTGGCAGGGCCAGGATTAGGGCTGAGCCTCACGACTCTCTGCCTGGTGACCTCCAAGACGGACATCAGTCATCAACCAGGACTATCAACATCAGTTTGACCCTGTCACACACTGGACATTACTGTTGCCCAGCCACAGTTTCCCCAGCTGCTGCTCTTTGTGTGGGAAAGCCCTTCAGGTAGCTGGCTCAGAGTTGGCCACAAAAACTGTCTTCGCACCTCCCTTTTAGTGGACCCTTGACTCCACAGTCAGAAAGGATCAGCCCTGAACGTTAAGTGTCTGCTTTCCACTGCAGATGACAGATTCAACCTTTGATGACTTAAGCTGTGGCTTCAAAAAGGGAAGCAGGTACTAAGGCAATAGGCAGGACCCTGGGATCGCAGAGGCCTCTCGACCCTGAGGGAAATTGTTCCCAATCTTCCACTTAGAAACACCAGGAGAACGCCTGGATCCCAGAACCTTCCACTCCAGCAGGAGCTTGTCCAGGGGCCTGCACTGGGCCTGTCAAGAGGAGGGTACCTGGGACCATTCCTTCCTCTGGAAAGCTGTGGGATAGACAGCGTATTGCTAAGATCCCTTCCCATTCTACAACCCCAGGATAGTCCAGGAGCAGATCTTGGACCCAGGTACACACCTTAAAAATTGGAGCCTCTTTGCATTGGCAAACACCTTGGTGTTGGTGACTGTCCTTTGGCCAGGATGCCTTCTGCCGGCTGCCCCGGGGCTGGGTTCCCTCGTAGTGTCTGGCTGGATGCTGTGCAGATAGGGTAGGACCAGGTCTTACTGACTCTGGCCCCAGACTGGGTGTTCAGAGAGGCCAGGCTCTATTTTTGTCAACCTGTGCACACATGAACAATGGATTTTCTTACTCATGCAAACCCAACCAGAGGGAAAATGGTGAGAAAACCTGTGTTTCCTCTGACTCATTCAATCATCGAAAAGGAGGAGGTGGCAGGGAAGGGGGAAGTCAGACCAGTCTTTTGACTTGAACTGGGTGAGGGCAAGAAGGAAACTCTCCTCTTTCCTTTACTCTCCATAAAATGAGGTGACTGCAAAACCGAGAGAGCACAAACAACTCTCCTCTCCTGCAAACACCTTCCCCACCCTCCCACCTCCTCCCAGACCAGGCAGCCCCTGTCTCGGATTTTTAGGAGTGGATGGTAAAGCAGTGGTCCTCAAGGTCCTGCCTCCTGCCCATCACAGGGCCCAGCCCTCCTGTTTTCCTCTTTCCCTTAGAGAGGCAGGGGCCTGACAACTCAGCACTCTCCTCCTTCCCTCTCTCAGCAATAACATGTGACCCAGGGTGTGGGCAAGGTGCATGATCGTCAAGGACCATTTATGTGAAACCCACAGAGGGACTTTAGGCTGTGAGATGTGTGAGAGGTCATGGGGAACAGTGAAGAGAACCCCAAACTCAGGGTCCTGGACTTGAGGTCTGACTCTGCCACTTACTGGCAAAGGGCCAGTCACTTCGCCTTGTCAAGCCTCAGTTTTCTCTTCAGTCAAATGGAGAGTCTGACCAACTCTGTAAGACTGGGGTCAGCATTCAAAGAGATAATGTTAGCCCTGGCTGGGTGGCTCGGTTGGTTGGAGTATCGTCCTGTATACCAAAAAGGTTCAGTTCCCACTCAGGGCAAAAGAAAAAAGAAAAGAAAATACCAAAGGCTTTTGGAAAGTATTTTGCAAATATGAGAACTTTTTAGAAATTATTATCATCTAGGCCTATATAGACATAATATCAGTGCATTAAAGCTGGAAAAGATCCTATTTTACAATTGGGAAACTGAGGCCTGGAGAGAGGAGATGACTTACCCATAGTCACAAAGCTTGTTAATGGCAAAGGATCCACACAGACCCCAGAAAGGGGGAGGGGTTGGGAGTAGACTGGGGATGCTATTTTAGTATCAAACATTTTACCCTCTCTGTCCACTAAGCAAACTCCTATTCATCCTTCAAAATCCCACTCAGATGTGACCTACCATGTAAAGCTTTCTCCCCACAGCACCACTGGACACTTAGGGCTATGCAGTAAACTGATGCTCTTCTAGTCATTAGCACATGTGTACACATGTGTGTGCTAGATATGTAAACTAATCAGCGAGACCCTACCCTTGAGATGCTGGGGTCCAAATCCTGTCTCAGTTGCCCTAACAGCTGTACACTCAAGCTGTGGTTTCTATATACAATGGGTCAGGGAGGGTTGTAGGGTCCTGTACCCAGCTCTTCCAACTCCAAGCCCAGGCTCTTCAACCCCACAGCTTGGCAGTTGGGCTGTACTCTCTGCTGGGTCACCCCAAGCCCTCTGCAGAGCTGCTCTGGAATGCAGCCTGCCCACCGCCTGCCCTAGGGGCTCTCCAAATGGATGTGGCCCATGAGGCCCTCTGAGCCCACTCCCTATGGTCATGCCCCCCCTCACGTCCTGTGAGGTCTCCCCATATCCTGGTTCCCAGACTATAATTACGACCTACCCAGGGTCACACCAGGGTGAGGGTCATTAATCTCAGGAATCTATCTCCCTCCTGAGAGGAGAATAACTTTTAGACAAGGATGGTAGTGGATAAAGACAACTTTACATCATATGTCAGGTCAGAAGGACATGTCCTGAAGGGCTTGTAATTCCACTTTGAAAACAAACACAGTCCCCCCGCAATTGTGTCCTAAATTATCTTAGTGACACTGGAATTTAAAAACACCCTAAACCCACAACAAACAAGCCACCCCATAAAGACTGAAGCAGGGCTGCGAGCTCTGCACTGTGAGAAGGCAGTGCGGGGGGGCTTGGGGAGACAGCAGCCTGGTCCTGAAGGAGGTTCTCGCAGGGCCCAGGGCCAGCAGCTCGCTTGGACCCACCCAGGGTGGGCCAGGCTGTCCATGAATAAATAGGCAGCCACACCAGCAGATGGGATGGGCTCATTTGGAGACTGGAGCTGGGCTCCAGTCTCAGACACACACACACACCTCCTTTGTGGCTCCGCTTCCAGGGCAGGGCTCGGCAAAGGGAAACCAAAGGCGCCTGGCCCCAGAACACTGAGCCAGTGTTCCTCCCACTTAGGGAAAACCACAGACCAGCGGGGATCTAAGGCCGCAGCCCAGGCGGACTGAAGGAGCTGCTGTGTTCAGGTAGACACCGAGAGGCCCCAGGCCCAGAGGAGGCCGGTGCAGGGGGAGGCAGGGCTGCTCTCAGGGTGCCCTAAAAAAGAAACCTTTCTTCCAGGCCAGGCCAGGCCAGGCCCCAGCCGCCCCGCTAGACCACAAGGCCACATTCATGGGAGTGAAGTGCTCCCGTGCCCAGCCAGCCCAGGTTCAAGCACAGCTCTGCCATTACCTCCCGGAGCCTGCACATAGTCAACTCTTGTTATTTGCAGCAGCTACGTGAACACTGAATCAGTGAAAATGGAACAAGTGCTCCTAGGGGTTAGGTTCCTACAAGCCTCTGATTACAACATTTTCATCAGCCAATCAATACGCAGCCTTGCTTTAGGTCTGTTTGTTTAAAGACACCTCATTTAATGCATGTTGTTGATTCATTGACATTGAACTCAGCCGACAGCCCTGTCACTGATGCCTGAACGAAGTTTATCTAACACGCATTTTCTCCATAAGGCACAGCACAGCCGTCTTACCTTAGCAACACTAGGCAGCACTTCAGCACCACGCTTGAGGGTCACTTAAAACAGCAGAATCACCCACAAACCCCCCTGAATGTGAAAAACTAAAAAGACACATTTACAGTATGAGCGGAAACGAGGGGGAGGGACATCTTGTTCAACCTCAGGGGCCAACCCACATTGTCAACACTCGGTGTCCGCAAATGATCGTGAAACCGCTGTCAGTATTGATGGGGGGTGGGTGTGGGTGGGTGAGATGATACATTTTCACAAGTAGGCAAATTTGCAGATACAGAATCTGCCAAAAATGAGGACTGACTGTGTTCTAGGGTTATTGGGGAGGGGGGTTAAATGAAATAATGCATGAAGAGTAGGTAGCATAGCAATAGCTCAGTCATATTTCTATTACTTGCTGAACATAGCGGACTGGACACCTTTGCCATTCCCTCTGTTGAAATGCCTCTTCCTTGTGCCCCCCCCCCACCCACCCAGTGACGCTCAGAGGCTCAGAGCCGAGGGTTTCCAGTTCGCCTGGGGCTGGGTTTTAATCACGGCGCTTCCTTTGCCAGCTGGGAGCCCTCAGGCTCAGTTCCTTCTCCTTTCTCCCCATCTCATCTCCAGCTTTGCTTTCCCCCCCTGCTCACCAGCAGCTGAAGGCTGTGTTTAATAGAAGTGACCAGAAGAGACCTGCCTCCTGTCCCCTCCCCCAGGTCTGCAGGCCCTGCTGTGTAGGTGCCTTAACTGCCTTCCTTCTGCCCCCCTGCCCCCATCAGGTTCCTCAATTTCTCCTCCATTAGCTCATCTCCTTACCAGATCATACCCTAGCTTTGAAATCGCTCCCCAAATCCCACGGGGTGGAAAAGAGTAAACTAGAGCATCATGGGTCCTCATCCCACCTGAACCCCCATCCTGGCCCTCCACCCAGTGAGTCTCTCCTTGAGACACTTGCTTAGCTGGGCTCCTGGGACGTCACCCTCCTGTTTTCCTTCCACCTCCCCAAGAGCGATTTCTCAGGCTGGTGCTGCCTCCGGCGCCCTCCCTCAGCTCGCAGTGTTGCCAGACGTAAGCGGCATTGATGTGAGAGGAGCACATTGACTGGCTGCCTCCTGCACACGCCTCCGGAGCCGGGGATCGAGCCTGCAACCCAGGTACGTGCCCCTGGCCCGAATCGAACCTGGGCCCCTTCAGTCCCCGGGCCGACGCTCTAACCACTGAGCCAAACCAGCCAGGGCAAGCTCATAGCTTTAAATCCCATCACACGCCGATGCCTCCCAACCTGGACCTCTCCCCTGACCCCCAGACTATCGTCTCCAGTCTCTGGTGGAGGAAGTTTATTGGGGAGTGTCTTAGGGATCAACCCCAAGACAGCATGAGGCAGGCAGGATGGTGCAGAGAGAGAGAGAGAAACTGAGGCAGTGTCGGAGGCCTTAGCTGATCCCACAGGCCCTCTGGAGACAGGATGGCCTTTCAGAGTTGCCCCAAAAAGAGGCAAGGGGGCAAAACTCTGTACCACCACATGGACCAGTCGTGGGATAAGGCTGCCCCAAGGAAGGTCTGTGACCTTGGGCCAGGCAGCTCCTGTCCCCTGGGGAGGGTTAGCTGCAGGGGCACTTTCTGCGGACAGGAGGATGAGGGCCTCCGACTACGGCCCGTCTGGACCTGGCACACCACAGCATGTGGGTGTCTTCACCTCAGCCTCCAGCAGGCCTCTCGGGCAGCATATCCATAACAGAACTGCCAAATACCTCTCCAAACCCGCTACCTCCCCTGGTCCCCACCCCCCAGCTCAGCAGATGGCCCCAACATTCACCCAGGCCCTCAGGTGAGAACCTGGACTATCCTCTATGACTCTCTTGCCTCTACCCATAGGCAAGTCCTGTCAGCTCCAACCCACTTCCTCTCCCCACCTGCCTGTCACCATCCTGCCTGTCACCGTCCTTGACCAAGCTGCCACCATCCCTTCCCGAGGCGAACACACAGCCAGCCGCCTAACCGATCACCTTGATTCACACAGGCGCACACCCGAGGGATCGCTTCAAAACACCCAGCGGGTCTTGTCACTTTCCAACTGATCACCTTCAGGCGGCCTCATGACCCCCTGGGTGAGCCCCAGACTCCTCCCCCGGCTCTCAGGCACCTCTGCCCCATCCTCCTGCCAGTCCCCGCTCTCCATCACTCACCAGCCGCCGTGGCCTTCTTGCCACCTCTCAAGCCAGCCAGGCACTTTCCCACCTCAGAGCCTTTCCACTTTCTTGCTTTTTGCCCGGTCCCCACCTTCCCGGGGCTCCATCCCTCCCCCATCACGCTCCCAGATCCACTCGCCTTTCTTCCTTCAGAGCCCTTCTCTCCTCCGTATTTACATCGCTGCTGATTTTCCTGTTTACAGTGCACCTTCTCCCTTCAGAACAGATCCCTGAGGGAAAGGACCTTGTCTTCTGGGGCAGGAGGGGCTGCGGTGCTCCACACACAGTGCTGGGTGAGGGCACAGCTGAGCCTCCTCAGGGGACTGGGACTCACCCTGAGGTAGGTGTGAGGACGAGATGAGCAGCGAAGGGCACTTTTTTGGTGATTATCACGACTCCGCGTGCATGGCCAGCTCCCAGTGCTGGCCCCACCCGGGGCACAATCAGCTGCTCCCTCCCCAGGTTCCCCGGAGCCAGGGCAGCTGGAACATTCAACACAGCACTACAGTGGTTCTTTCTTTCTTCCTTTTTTAAATCCTCACCTGGGGATATGTTTATTGATTTTTAGAGAGGAAGGGAGAGAGATAGAGAAACAGTGATGTGAGAAACATCCATCAGTTGCGCCCTGTATGCGCCCCGACCATACGTAGATCGAACCCGTAACCTAGGTCTGTGCCCTGACTGGGAATTGAATCCACCGCCTTTTGGTGTATGGGACGGTGCTCCAACCCACTGAGCCACTTGGCTGCACAGTTGTTCTTTATTTAAAAAAAAATGTTTTATTAATTCTCACCCGAGGATATTTTTTCCATTGATTATTTTAGAGAGAGTGCAAGGAAGGGAGGGAGAGGGGTAGGGAAACATCCCTGTGAGAGAGACAAATCGATTGGTTGCCTCCTGCATGCACCTGGGAATGAACCTGCAACCCAGGTACGAGCCCTTGACCAGGAATCGAACCCGAGACCCTTCGGTGTGTGGGCCACTGCTCTACCACTGAGCCACACTGGCCAGGGCTGCACAGTGGTTCCTTATGTGTCTGTCCCCTCCACAGGCTGAGCTCCTCCAGGTGGACATACCTCCACCCTCCTTGTCCTGGCCCCAGGGTGGCACACTCAGCCAAGGACGGTCTGGGGAACTGACTCTCCTGCTTCGTGACTCAGCATTTGAGGGCTTAAGCCCAGGCACTTCACCACCGGACCAGGCTGCCTACTTCTGGATACAAGGCCACACCTAGCCTGCAGCGCTCACTGCCAACTTAGGCACCAGGCAAAGGGCCTGCCAACTGGACAGTAACAGAGTGGTGGCTCTCATCGTCGCACCTGGCACCGAGAGCTTGGGTAACTGCTTCTGTCAACATCAGACTGTCACCCAGCACCTCCAGCCTGGCTCATTGGCTCCTGTCAAGACCTGCATGTGGCAGTACTGAGGACACGGCTACCTCTCTCCCCTCTGAAGACCTGACTTTTGAGGCTGGGCTCCACCACTTAGCTGGTGACCCTGGGCAACCTGTTTAACAGCTGAGCCTCAGCTCCATTAACTGTAAAGTGGAGGTAATAATAGTATCTATCTCATGAGTATCTCTCATTCGGGGTGGGGGCCGAATGGGGTAAGGTCTCTAAAGGGCTTGGCTCCCAGGACCTCAATATATATATGCTGTTATTACTACTCTGGCAATGAGTTATTGTGCAAATATTACAATACTGGGCCCTTTTTAAAAACTCCCATCTCCCACAGACATACTTTTTTCACACATGATTTTAAAACATTTGCTTCAGCTTTTATCATGGGTTAAAAGAAATATGGAGAGTGTCTATATTTAAACACAATAAAATTGATTTTAAGAAATAAAAATTATATAGAAAACTCATCTACTATGTGGCCGACTGTCTCCTCTATAATGACCCTCCCCATAAACTCCTGTCAGGTTCAGGGGTAAGAATCCTAAAAGTTCATTTACCTCTCTGAACCTCAATGTTCACATCTGTGAAATGGAGATAAGAGTACCTACCACACAAGACTGTTATAAAGACCACCCAAAAACACATTGCAAACATCTAGCAGAGTGGGTGGTGCATAGTAGGAGCTGAAGAAGTGTTAGCCCCTATCCAACCCCACCCCAGCCCATCAGCTATGTACCTGCTTCCCTCCGTTGGATCATGAAAGCTCTGGATCACCCCTTCCCCTCTGCCAGGCCTGTAGAAGCCCAAAGATAAGCTTATTCCCCAACTGTGGTTTTCTGGGCCCGATAGTTGGGCTCCTTCTGCTTCCCTATTTGTTTTTTGAACTCTGGCCTTTGTCTTAATGGTGTGAGGGCACCCTGTGCCTCTCACTGTGAGTACCTCCAGGCCTCTGAGGTATCGAGTAGCAGAGCACCAATCGCCCTTCCAGAAATGAGTGAGCCAAGAGGGTAGACCGGCTGGAAGAGGCTGGTGTCTGGCCTTGGGTGCTGGGTCTGTGCCCTGCACTCACGAGGCAGGTGCTGGAGGATGCCAGGAGGGCTTTCCAGGTTTGGGAAACTGCTTTTGGTCTCTGATGCCCCAGGGAGGTTACAACCACTTTGGCAGTAGTAGTGGTAGTGTGACCTCTGAGAAGGTCAGGAAGTCACATGAGCCTGGAAGGGCCCCTCTGCCTCTGTGGCAGCCACGTGGTGTAGTTGAAAGGGCTTTTAGGCAGTCGGTGGAGGTTTACATCCCAGCTCTACCATTTAGTACATAAGTCAGCTCAGGAGAACCACTTCTCCCACCTGTCCCCAAGCTCCCCATCTCAGAGCTGCTGAGAGGGCCAAATGAGGTAACATTTGCTTCGCTTTTAGTTGGGCCTGGTAATTGCTATTAATGTCATTATGCCAGGCTGCCTTACAGATGGACATGCAGAAACTATAAGCAACACAGACATTAGAATAATAAGGATTCTTTTCTTTTTTTAATGTCTCAAGAGAGGCCTTTCCTTATACCCCAAGTCAAAATTATTTCCCCTAGATATCACCTAGCTTCTTCATACCATCACCATTCATCAGGAATTGCCTGTTTGTATGACTGGCTGATGGCCTGGAAACCCAACCTAGACTGAAAGCTCTAGGAGGGACCCCAGCACTGTACCCAGCCCATAGTGAGCACTAACTACTAGGTGAGCTAATGAATGAAAGTATCAGGGCACAGCCTCTACCAGCACCCAGCCTGGTGCTACATGCACAACACTGCATACATCTAATACTCATGACAAGCTGAGAAGTAATCAACAGAAAAATTAACACTAGGGGCTTACTCTATGCCAGGCACTGGTCTAGGAGTTCTACAAATATTAGCTCATTTAATCCTTCACAGTCCTACCAGGTAGATGTGTACACATCTGGACTTTCTGTAAAGCTAATGAAGCTTAAACTTCTAGGACGCTCGAGTGCTCCGGAGGGGCTGCACCAGTGTGCTCACTTGGTCACGTGTTGTGTAAAATTTGCAAAAGTAGGATACACTGGGATCCTTTACCTTCAAGATAACTCCACAAGTTGTAAGAGCTTTGGGTCCCACAACATCTGGTCCCACCACAGTATGCACCTACTCTCCCCATTTCACAGAAGAGAAAGCTGAGGCTCAAAAAGCTTAAGTAACCTGCCAAAGCCCTTTCTACTCTGCCACAGGCCTCTCAGGTCTAGCTAGGCACAGGAGCCCTGGACAGCAGTGATATGTGTCTCCCCAAGGGTAGCTTTTCAGTTCTGTGTTCTGAGCTGAGGGAGGGAGGAAAGAAAGCAAGGAGGGAAAAAGAAGCTCTGAAAAGAAGGGTCCCAGGTTCAGAGCCCTGAGCCCCAGCTATTTGGCATCAGAATCCTGGTTAATCTGACCATCTCCTCCCCCACTCCACCCCCTTGTGACCCAAATCTACTGTGTGCCTTTCCAACTCCTGAAAGCATTAAGTACAAACTGCAATGAGCCAGCCCAGCTCACCCCAAATAAACCTGCTCTCTTCCCCTTCCTCTTCCTGGGCCCCTCTGCAGGGCCTAGCCCGTCCCTAATACCAGGCTAGGGCAAACAAGAGCTGGCACGTTCTGCCCTCAAGGGCAGCCCTCCCTCGCTGTTTTGCAAAGGGCCAGTTTCAGCTGCCCTGGCATTCAGTTACCTTCATTAGAATGGGCCCCGAGAGCTGCCGGGCACTGACCGCTCAGGGCAGATTCTATCGCAGCAGGGCTGAAAGAAGAGAAAAAGCCTGGTAATGGAGCTGCCTGTCCCCAGGCCACGGGGAGGGAGCGGTGGGGGCAGGGGGAGGCGAGTGCAGTGCCCTCCACAGGCTCAAGGGCCTCCCTCAGTTCCGACGGCCTGCTTGGGTGGTGAGTGACAGCCAGATGCTTGTACAAACCTTCCATCAGAACTGCTTGGAGAGAATTAAGTGACAGAGAGACAGACTTGGGGTAGGGTGGGGAGGAACAGCTTTCTTTTTTTTTTTTTAAATCTGATTTTAGAGAGAGAGGAAGGGAGGGAGGGAGACAGATAGAAACATCGTTGACCATCGGCTGCCTCCTGCACGCCCCCTACTGGGAATCGAGCCATTGACCTCGGTGCATGGGTCAATGCTCAACCACTGGGACACACCGGCCAGGCAGGAACAGCTTTCTGGATTCTAGAAAACTAACGGTTTAAGGACACCTGGCCTTAATGCTCTTCCCCAGACAAGGAAGTGTCCTTGTTAATACAAGGACCAGAGAACCGCTGCTTGAAGATATTCTCTTAGACCAAAACAGAGATTTTAAGTGTAATTTCTTCCAGAAAATGAAAATAAGCATTGAGTATGTGGACATTGGCATAATAAAAGTCAAGCTTTGGAGATGAGAGTGGCCGTGTCCCCTGCAGCCTCTGTCCCTATTAGGACTTTTGGGGCACAGAGAAGCCAAGCTGCAGTGACACGGTATGGCCCCCTGGTTTCCAGAGACTCTGCCTCCCTGGCGAACAGAGCTGGGAATTGATCCTAACCCCAGAGTGCATGAGCACGTGTGTGAGTGTGTGAGTGTGCGAGTGAGTGTGCAAGTGAGGGGAGCAGTGGGGCGGGCTTTCCTGCCAGCCCACAACCCACCGGCTGGGCTGCAAGCGGCCAGCAGGAGCGGGGAGGCTGCAGACGTCGGGCAGGGGTGATGTGGGTCAGGGTAGAAATCCCAACCAACTTTGCTACTTAGTGGCTGTGTGACCCTGGGAAAATCTTTTAACCTCTCTCAGCGTAACTTTCTCAGCCTATAAAATGGGCATAATAATAGCGGGCGTTTATATAGTCCTTACCATGCACTATTACTAACCTAAGCACGTTATTTGTACTAACTCTGAAAGGTTAAGGTCGGTGGTGCTCGGGCAGGCTAAATAGCCACCTCAGACGGGTGAATAAAGAAAAGTTAAATTTATTAAAAGGGGATGGGGAATCCAAAGGGAAGGGCTACACAGCACTGAGCCAAAGGGTATTGGGTCTGTGATGGCAGCAAAAATGTACTTGGGACAGTGAAACAAGAAAGAGCACAGAGGAAGCAACAGGAGAGCCCAGGCCGGGCTGCTCTGGCTCCCTGAGGAGTCAGAGAACCAGACAGGTTCCAGGACCTTGGAGACAGGTTCAGGGAGTAAGCCAGGGACAAGCTGCTGCTGCCCATCACACCCCTGGTTGCAAGTCTCCTGGGGTCCCCTCCGAGGGATGGAGATGGCACTGGCGGCTCCCCTGGGGGGGAGGGCACACTGGGTCCTTTGTCCTGAGTGTATTTATCTCTTCCTTGCAGGTGGGCATCTTAGGGGAGGTCTCAGGGGAGTATCTCAATAGAATATTCATCAGCTTTCCAGGTGAGCTCTTTCAGGGTCGTGGTCTCCACTGATTGGTGGGTGCCAGGCTGGGGCTCATTAGTCAATGTGTCTGGTCCTGAGGCAGCCACGGCGCCACTAGTCTGGTTTCGCTGCTTATATGGGCCTGGAGCTGAAATACAGCTGAGGCCTAGATGGTATCTTTAGAGAGGAACGCTCAGGGGGCCTAAACCGCATGACCAGCGATATGCTAGGGGAGGAAGTTTCCCCTGCGGACAAGGTTCTTGTCTTTCCAGTTTCGCCCCTTGCAAGGCATCCGGGCTTCCTGCCCTGGTGAGTCTCTGTACCCTAGTTTCTGTACCTGGCCCACCTAACAAACTCATTTAGCCCCCATAACACCTTAGGAGGAAGGCATCACTACTCACCTGCAGGGGAGGAAGCAAAGGCACTGACAGGTGAAGAAACGTGCAGAGGACGCACAGCTAGAAGTGGCAGATGTGAGACTTGGTCCCAGGCCACCTGGGCCCAGGGTACATGTGCTTGTCCACGATAGGACATCGCCTCTGTCGCCTTTATCTGAGACCTAGTTGTTGGGGGTGCCTGAAAGGTGATGCTTTAAATGAAAGTAGATTCTTCAGGGGCAGGAGAGGTGAGAAGAGGCCCACAGCACAGGCCTTGGGCTTTGGGACCAGTGAGGAGAGCCCACAGCAGCGATTCCAGGACTTTGGTCAGGATCAGCTAAGGATGCAGATCCCTAGGTCCACCCCAGAGGCTGAGTGGTCACTGGGGCCCAGGGATCTGCATTTCACACAAAAGCACTGGCTGCGGGGGGTGAGGATTTCGGAGCACTCCCCCCAGTTCCTTCCTGGCTGCAGCCATCATAGGAGGCAAAGGAAAGACCTCTGACCCCAGGGCCAGGAGAAGCAGGTTCCAGCAGCCCTGACTCACCCTTGGGGAAGTCCTTGGCCCTCTGCGACCTCAGTTTCCCCATCTGTAAGGTGAAGGTGCTGTACCTGACAGTCTCCATAGCCCTGTCCTCTGAGACACTGATTCTCTGCTCTCCCGTTTCTCTGCTCTCTGTAACCAGGCAGCAGAGCTGAGGTTTCCCCTCGACTCTGGGCTCCCAGAGAGGGAATAAAAATAAAACAGCCTGAGAGCAGCAACTGCTCTGTCGTGAGTGGGCCCACGCCAGAGGAAGAGCGCCACCAAATGTGGCCAGCACGGCCAACCTGTGCTGCTTGATCAGCCCAGGAAGCTGGGGAGCCCCCACAGTGCCAGGCAGGTCTCCTCACAGCCACCAAACACACACGGGACTACACTGAGTCTGTGCATCTGGCAGAGGAGAAAGGCATATGTTGGCTGCCTCTGGCCGGGGAGGTTCACGGTGTTCCTGCTGCAGGGGCCTGAGATGCCGGGGCCAGCTGAAAACCGGGCCTCCTGCGTCCATGCCACATGACGCCGAATGCCCTCGGAAACCCCAGCTAACTCTGATCGAGTGCCCACCATGTGCCAGGCACTGCTTGGGGCTCCTTCACCTTCTTTATCTCTCTCAGTCTGCACACCAACCTTCAGTGCCGTTGTGCCCAGTTTACAGATAAGGAAACTGAGGCCCAGAGAGGATGCAGGTCAGTGTGAGGCAGCACAGCCGACAGGTGGCAGGGCTGGGGCTCAGACCTAGCCTGCCTGGAGTGCCTGGCTCACCGCTTCAGTGTTCATCGCAGAATGGGATGAAGCTCAGTGGTAACAATGTGTTAACACTCCAGGCTTGGATGGATTAATCTCTACTGGCTTCAGGGACAGCGTGCTGGAGTCCTGAGCCAGCAACCAGCCAAGGCACAGTGGAGGAAGCATACTGACCAAAACCCAGCCGAGGTTTTGGTTTGAGGACCAGGGCTGGGCAGAGGTCCAGAAAGGAGAAGTTTCAAGTAGATGGTGTGGAGGGAGCAACTCTAAGAGCCTGGGAGTTGTTGTCAGGAAAATAAGTCCTGGTCAGGCTTTGCAACCAGCCAGTGGGACCGTGGGACAGTGCCCTGTTGTTCCTGGGCCACCCTGGGCCAGTTCCAAGGCCTTAAATGCTTCCCTGCACATTTCCAAGTGCCTGCTCCTGATCCGTGGCTCACCCATCCGTGCACTGGCCAGCAGCCACCTTATCGGTCCAGTGATAAGACCGAGAGCAGTGATTCCCAAATCTCTGTGCAGTAAAATCACCTAAGGAGCTCTGACCAGGTAGCTCAGTTGCCAAGATTGCCAAGATTGTGGGTTTGATCCCCGGTCAGGGCACATACAAGGATCAACCAATGAATGCATAGATAAGTGGGACAACAAATCGATGCTTCTCTCTCTCCCATCCTCTCTCTAAAAAAATAAAAGTAATAAAGTAAAAAAATAATTAAAAAATCACCTGAGGAGGTTTTGAAGCTCTCCATGTCCAGGCCAAACTTCATATCAATTAAATCTGGATCTGGGTGTGGGACCCAGGCATCAGTGTTTTTAAAGTTTACAGGGTGGAGAGCCAGGGACTTGCAAGAGCGTGGCTCAGGCTTTAATGAGCATATGAGTGAGCCGCCCGGGGTCTTGTTAATGCAGGTTCGGGTTCAGTGGGTCTGGTTGGCCTGGAATGCTGCAGCTCTAATAAACTCCCAGGTGGTCTCCACGGTCCGCACTCTGAACAAGCAGGACTGAGGGTGTTGGTAACCAGCTCCCACGGGTGCCCTTGAGGAGAAAGAAGGGTTCCCCAGCCAAGTCTCACAGCCCTCTCTGACCATCCCGAGGGATGTGAGCATAGTAAACTTGGAGGAATCCTGCACCTGCTTATTTTGTCTGAACCTCGTGGAGGCCCTTAGCTGTGTGGAGGCCCTTAGCTGTGTGCTTCGGGGACTGCTGAGGGGCTGTGGGGAGGAGGGAGGCGTGACCTGGATGGAAGCGTGACCTGAGTCAAAGGGGGGCCCAGGCCCAGGCTTCTGTATGCCTGTGTGCCTGGCCCTCGGTGGGTGGCAAAAGGCCTTAGGTAATTATCAGACAGGTGCTGCTGTGGGGCTGTGAGGGGTGGGGGGCAGTGGGTTGGGTTCCAAGGGAGGGTCCGTGGATGATGGGGGTCCATGGGCTGTGGGGGTCTGTAGAGGGTGTTGGTGGGGGGCCATGCATGAAAGGGCTATGTGTATGGGTGGTCATGGGTGGGGGCTGTGGGTGGGAGGGGACTCTGTACGTGACAGAGACACAGTTCACAGCAATGTTGTTCTTATTAGTCACATGTGATAACTCCTGCAAAATGATTTCTTAAAAACTCACAATTTTGTTTCTGTGAAAAAACAGCCCCAGAGAAAAAGCCACCTGCTACCGTGAGCCATGGAAGGTGGGAGAAAATGAAGAGGTCCAAGAAATTAATGGTTCTCTGCCAGAAGACAGATGCAAACTAGCAATATTTCCAGGCGCCTGCGCTCCCAGGGCTGTCGCCCTGTCAGTGTCCAGCACATCCTAACGAATGCCCAGGCTCTCCTTTACCCCCGAGGCCTCACGGGGGACCTGTGTCCACCTGTCCTGAGCACCCTGAAGGCTCTGGGGACCCCAAGAGGTTGCAGTAAAGTGACAACCCCTCACCTCCCCATGCCTCGTAGAGAACAATGGGGATGCCCCACAGGGACACTAGTCACCCTCCCAGTCAGGCAGAGGTATGGGGCCATGGGGGAGGGGTCCTTGCGGAAGGAGGAAGATGCTTCCGGTGGGGAGAGAGGGTGGGAAAGGCTCTGGGGTGGCAGGTGAGCTGTCCCCAGAGTGATTAGTGCTGCAGATGGAGCAGAGGGGAATGCCAGGAGAGAGAACACAGGCAGAGGCCTAGAAGCAGGAAGGCAGGCAGTGCTGGGGAAATCCTGGGGGAACCAGCCAAGCTACAGAAAGGCCTCTGTCAAAGTGACCTGCACTCACTTACTTAAACACCCTCCAGGACACTGGGGGACAGATGGAATAAGAGGCAGTGTCCGAACTCCTAAAGCTCGGTATCTAGTCATAAAGAAAACTATAACCTGATGGGTAAGCATTTTACCCTCATTTTACAGGTGAGGACACTGGCCCCACAGAGGGTAAGTGATGTGCCCAAGACCTTGTGACACCTCCATCTCGGAGGCAGGACTCCACTCCCAGGGCCCTGCACAGCTGCAGGGAACCTGCAGACAGCCCTGGCAGCTGGCTAAGGGGAGGAGGGACCTGGAGGAGGGCAGGCCTGCAGACTTGACCCACAGGATGGCTGCTGCAGGAGATACCACAGGTGGCAGATTGGACAGGAAGTCAACAGAGAGGCTCTTGCAAAAGTCAGACAACAATGATAAGGGCTGGGACAAGGACTGTCATGCTTGGTTGCACAGGTTGTGCTCTGCACACTCCCAGAGGTGCCGTTCCCATGGGTTATGATAAGAATAGTGCCCCTACCCTGGCCGGTGTGGCTCGGTTGGAGCATCACCTGTGCCCTGAAGGGTCACGGGATTCATGCCCAGTTGGGGAGCATACGGAAGCACCTGATTGATGTTTCTCTCTTTCCCACCCCCTTCTTCTAAAATCAATAAAAAAAAATAAAATCCTTGGGTGAGGATTGAAAAGAAGAAGAATAGTGCCCTCGAAGGGTGGAGCACAGTGACCCTGGCTGGTAGACAAGGGACAAGACTCACTCAGGGCTGTGGGCAGCCACATCCTTCTGGTCCCTGTGTGACAGCTGTTGACCAGACCCCACACTGTTATCACAGAGCCACATTCTGCTTCCTCTGAGGCAGACAGGGCAGCTCTGTCTCAAATAGGTTTCACACCGCACCCTGAGCTGCCCCAGAACCAGTGGGTTTCGCTTTTCCATAACAAAGATGCTGGTGCCTGGAGGGTCCCAAGGGCAAGGACAACTGTTATGCTTCCTCCGCCTCTCCCTGGAGGCCTGGAGGTGCCGCAGAAGGCCTGCAGCCCAGCAGCTGGCTCGTCTCTCCTTGATGCATTTCCCAGGCTCCTTTTCTGAGGACCCCCTTCCTGAGGAACACCTTTTGACCACCCACACAGCCCCACATTGGGGACTCTGTGCCACCTGCCTCCTCCACCTGACCAAAGGCTTTGGTTTTGGGGCCGTCTATGTCCAGGTCACTGCCCATGTTCAGGGTTCCAAAACCTGGTAGGGATGGGCCAGGGGAATTCTGCTTCCATGCCCAGTCCAGGACTCACACAGCTCCTGAAATACTTAGTTTCGTTCCTCTGGGTAAAAGATTGTCCTCTAGCAATGCAGATGCTCTGATAACTTGTCTCTGAAGCTATGAAAACCCTTCAGGGTAAACGAGTCCTGGTCCTTTCTCCCAGGCTGCTGGGGTAAGGGAAGTGGGGAGAGGCCAGGAAACCTGAAAAGCCTCAGGAAAAGTGGACAGAGCTGGCTATTAAAGCTATCTGGCATCAGGCAGGGGCAGATTAAAGTCTTGGCTCCCACACTGTAGTCCTGAGACCTTGGGCAAGCGACTTAATTGCTGTCTTGAGCCTCAGCTCTCTCATCAGTAAAATGGGTATAATAGTACCTACCTGGCAGGATTAGTCTAAGTAGACGGGATGGGAGTGGGGTAGTGATTAGAGATCTGACAAGTAAAGTACCTGTCTGTGGCTGACATTCCATCTGCCCCCCCCGCCCCCCGCCCTGTGTCTGACTCCTGCTGAGACCTGGGTCCAACTGGAAGGACTAGAGATATCAGAAGGCCAGAGAGAGATGGAGAGATGGGGCGGGGGAGAGAGGAAGGGAGAAAGATGGAATAGACAGGGACAGTGATGGAATCAGAGACATGGGCAAAGAGAGTCAGAAAGAGACACATAGAGAGAGACAAAAAAAAGACAGAGAGAGAGAGAGGGCACAGGCGGAGGAAGAGAGAAATTGAGAGAGAAGGTCCAGGCAGCAGGAAGGGCGCGGTCAGGAACCAACACTTCCCACCCTCCAAATTCCCACTTTTTGCCTTGAACTGCTGGTCCCTACCACCTACCAGAACAAAGTGCTTGTCAATCAAACTGCGATTAAGCTTTTCCTGTTCCCTCAGGTCTGCGATCCTTGCCTGAGCCAGCATTCAGCCCCCTCTTAGCAGCTCTCTGAGCATAGGCTGGCCTTGGAGTAAAATCTCCTCTGGCCCACTCCATGGACCAAGCCACCAGGTCATCCCACTTCCCCACACAGCTCTTCCCAGCCTCGTTTGTTCTTCCCTGCAAAGAAAAGCCCGTTAGCCTAACCCGAGAAGCTTCAAGATCTTCCCAGGCCAGCAGAGCTCTCTCCCTCTTGCAGTGGTCCCTGCCTTGGAATCGAACCCCAGGACCCTTCAGAACCCCGGGGCCCTTCAGAACCCCGGGACCCTTCAGAACCCCGGGACCCTTCAGAACCCCGGGACCCTTCAGAACCCTGGGACCCTTCAGTCCACAGTCAGCCGCTCTAACCCTGAGCCAAACCGGCGAGGGCTCCTTCCCCGCCTTGGGACAGCACCTCCTTATGATCCAAACTCGGTTCTGTTGTTGTTGACATCTGTGAAATTATTTACAATAAGACATTCACAGTTGAACTATTAAAATGAAAATAAACCATTCAGATAAAGGAGGTAGATAACTAAATTGAAATCTGTCGATTTGCCTTTGGCACTAAGTTTTCTAACGACCAAGACAAAGATGAAGCAAGGAGTGGTTATGCTACAGTTCTTATCTGATGAGAAAGGACATCATCTCACCAGGAAGGACCTTTTTTATGATGCAAAAATCCCCAAAAGAATGTATCTGACCAAAATGTACAAGAAGACGGCAAATCGGATAAGATTTCCAGCAGCAATTTGAAGGAAGCTGAACTATTCTGCTTAGTGCTGCCTTACCCTGAGGCAGGGAAATAAAGACAAAATGGGCCTCCGTGGAGAAGGTTTTGCAAGAAGGTAAAAGAAAACACTGCTTTGTGACATGGAACTTGGTATCAGGGAGGGAAAATCTAAACCAGTGCGGTTAGCCTGTCCCCAGGACAACTTTCTCCCCTATCACCATCTATGTCCCTGGGACGACTTTCTCCAGATCACCATCCATCTGAGTTTCTGCCTGTCCGTCCGGGACCGAGGTGTGGCTGCCTCCAGCATCAGCACACGGAGGTCCCCCTGATACGCCTCCACTTGGGGGCTGGCCTCCGAAAAGTTTCAGGGGTCCTTTTAGCTTGGATTGAAAATTCCCTTGGGGACAGCAAGAATGCTCCAAGTCACACGGAACAAGACCAGGCTGGGGGCAGTAAAGGTGGCTGTTCAACAGTGTCCCCTCTCTGTCCAGCTAGACACAGCGAGCGCGTACAAAGCTGGGGAGCCGAGGCACCATTGCTCTTCCTGCCCACGCGTGCCATGCTCATCATCAGAGGCTTGGGGGGAAGGGACAACTGGCCTGGGTCCCCAACAGAGGGTTCCAGCTCAATAATCAGAGCCGTGCTGTTTCGCACGTTACTCCCAGGAATGGTCAGGAATGCAGCCACGATGGGGTGGGAACAGCTGTTTATCTCTAATAAGACATTTGAGCATTGCCCCTGAGGCTCAGCAGGTACTCCACGTCCTCAGCCCTCCCTACCCTGGAGAATGGCCGGCCATCGGGGTGGGCCCAATTCTGGGAATGCCCCAGGGGCTGAATCTCCTAGCTGTGCAGGAGCAGCAGGTGGGTTATGCGGGTGTGGCAGGAGGCCTGGGCCACAGCACCTTGTCAGCAACTCCGGGGCAAAAGGTATGCATTCAATCTATGTGGTAAGTCTCACAATCTATGCATTGTGATCTGAGAGATTCCAGCGTTTTCTAGGCACTGTACTGAGTGCTTTCCAGGCCTTCTCATTTCTAATTCTTACAATAACCTTGAGAGGAGGACACCAGTTATAGCCTCCATTTAAAGAAAGTGAGGCTCAGGGAGGTTAAGTAATTTGCAAAAGGTGGCCACACTAGTAAGTGACAGGGCCAGGATTCAAATCCAGGACCCTCTCACCCCAAAGCTCATGCTCTCCCCATGTTTAAATTAACCCTTTGCCTCTAGGGCCGGTCAGGCATGCCTGTATGTCAGCCTACTCCCTAAACCAAAGCTTGGAAAGCCCTCAGCCTCCAGGTTTGGATGGCAACGTCAGTTCCCAGCAGGGTCAGCTGTTCCCTCATGCATTGGGGGAAAGGGGGCAGCTGGGCCTGACGTCAAAGGCACAACATCCCCAAGTGTCTGCCTCAACCAAAGGCTGAAAGGCATGTGGAGGGAAAATAGCAGAGATAGAAGCAGGCAGCTGAACACAGCTCCTGGCAGAGATTCTGCTGTCTGTCACCATAGTAGAAATGTGGAGACAGAGACCTAGCAGGCTTCACACATGGGGAGGTGACAGTCACTGCTAGAAACAACACTTGCTGGTGAGGGTGGGAGGAGGGGGAAGGAGGCCACAAAAGGACCCTCAAGCTCTCTCCACATCTTCCTGTGGCATTTATAGGGAGGGCTGGGGCAGGACCCACAGTCACTGATGGCTCTGCTGTGTGATCCCTGACCAGCAGGGTCACCACCTAGGATCCTGCAGGAGATGCAGACGGAGGCTGACCCTAGACCTACTGAGTCAGGGGTTGCATTTGGGGAAGCCCCTGAGGGATTCAGACATGCACTAAAGTGTAGAGTCAGAGCCACCGGTCACCTCTCTTCCAGCTCCTTTCTAAGCCCCTGGACTCACTGAAGGAGAGTGTAATTTTTGTTATTTTATTTTTTAAAAATATGTCTTTATTGATTTCAGAGAGAGGAAAGGAGAGGGAGAGAGAGAGATAGAAACATCAACGATGAGAGAGTCATTGATCGGCTGCCTCCTGCAAGCCCTGCACTGGGGATTGAGCCCCAAACTTGCACATATCCCTGACCAGGAATCAAACCCCGATCTCCTGGATCATAGGTTGATGCTCAACTGCTGAGCCATGCCAGCTGGGCCAGAGTGTAATTTTTATATCCTTTGTGGGGGGTCCCCCAACTGCTCCCAGGTAGGAGAAAACCTGCCCATCCCTCCCTGGCAGAGTTGGTCTTCCACATGTGAGATTCATCCATCTGCTTGTGCAACAAATATAAGGTGTCCTTAAGAAATGTATTCACCTACTCTGAATAATCATAAAGGCAGTGTTTATTAAAATACAGTTCATTTTCAAAATTGAGCTATCAGCTGTTAAAGTGTATATATACATTTTTGGGGGACACTCTTAAGTACTGGCAACATCTCACCGCCAGCCACTGTGCTGGGTGTGAAGTGCATTTTCCTGTTTTAACTATGACCCTCATCCAGTGGTGATCCCCTGCCCCATCCTAAGGGCAGGACAGGCAGGGGGTGTGCTGCTGCTGTTCCATCATGTGTCATCCCTGCATGGTCCCCAAACCACTCCTCATATTTTTGTCCCCTAGTGGTGTCTGGGAAGCCAAAGTAGTGATCCGGGCTGTCATCAGTCTTAAGCTGACCCCTAGGGGACAGCTGGGACACAGCAAGGCGCTGAGGACTTGGCCTATGGGATTAGGGCCTGTCCCAGGCTGGCCCCCTCCGCTCCCCACAGACAGGAGGAGCTGTGGTCTCGCCCCTCCTGGCCTTTAGCCAAATAGAACCCAGAGCCAAACCTTTTAGGAGCCTAAGGCAGGAGGGGATCCATTCACATCATGGGGCCTGGGGCCTCTCGGCCTTCAGGATCCATCACCACAGGCACCTGCTGGTGCAGCAGGCTGGCCTTTGAACTGCCTCCCCCCACCAAATCCCCGGCCAGCACACAGGAGCCTACAGTGAGGAACAGAACCCAGGTCAGCCAGGCTGCCTGACTGGGTGCTCACGAACAAGCCTGCCTACTGTGCGCGGCGATCACTTGCCATCTTGCTGGGCTCCAGCCACCTGTAAGGGCCAGACCCACAGGAGGGTAGAAAAGAGTTCACCCAGGAGGGGTTTGGGCTTATACCCAAAGAAATGAAAACCTATATGCTGCAAAGTCCTGAGAGAGAGGAAATGAGGAGAGTACTGGGGTGGCTGAAATTTGACTATAACCTCCAGATTTTGCATTCTGGAAAAACAATATTGCTTTAAAAACAGGCCAACCCTTTCGCTGTAGATTAGGTTATAAAAGCTCTTGTGCAACAAAATTCAAGATTCGGAGAGCTTCCAGGCTGGGGAGCACGTGGCTGTGCCGGGAAGGTGGTGCCCCTAGAGCAGGCACGAATCGGTACTAACCCCCACGCCCACCCTATACCTGGCCCTATGCAAATCTCCCATTGGCTGTTACTCAGTTTTGTCCTTTATAATAAACTGATAATAATAATGAGGAAAAGAGTGAAGACATAAAATGAAATCACTATAGTCAAGCTGCTAAATTACGAAAATGGAGTAGATTGAGAAACGAGGAAATGACTCTGTTCTTGCTTGAATTAGCCTGGAACTTAAACTTTTGAACTTTCCAGTCCTGCATCAATGCCTGTATATACATTAACCTTCCAGATAACCCTCTGATTACCCCCGAAGGACTAAGGAAAGAACGTTCCTGTATCCAGATCTTCTGACACCCCTTATCTGGACCACCAGTCACCCAGAGGATTACATCTCGGACCAAGCCCGAGGCAAGAATGCAGGACTAATTCTTTTCAAGAATGCAGTTTTACTGTATAAATGCTCAGCTTTTCTTGTTCTCTAGAACACTTCTGGGTATTGCCTGGTAATATTTCCAGTTTGCAATCCCTAAAGACCCTGGAAAAAATCTTTATCATTCATTTCTAGCCAAAGCTTCCTTGGCACCACAGAGGGACAGTAAAGGTGCTCCATGAGGATCCTCAGCCCCTACCTTCTCTGCCATGGCTTCCCAAGGGGCTTCACTGCTCTGGTTCCAAAAATGATTTCTTGACTTTGAAGCCAAAGGGTCCTCAGAGGAGGCTCTGAGCCACCCAGACATTAAAAGGGTGAAGCCAAGGCAAGAAGACCAAGAAGGGCAAAGTGGGCTGCAGAGGTGCCACCACTCCTCCTGAGTGAGGCAGGGCAGAGGCTGCCCAGCTCTTACCTGCTCCACACAGTCTGGGATCTCCGGGGCGCAGGGCAGGGTCCCTACACTCTCCATGGACAGCACGTCCTTCAGCAGCTCCTCACAGCCTGCATACAGACAGAGAGACAGCAGAGGGTCAGCGCCTCAGCCTGGCATGGCAGCTTTGCTTCTTATGAACAGGCCTTGGGTAGGAAGGACCGTGGGAAGGCAGACAGCCCGAGTTTCCAGGAGACCAGCTGATCATTCAGATACAGAGGTGGAACACCCAGGCTGTGGAGACAACACCAGGGCTCTGCGGAGGGAGCTGAGACAGGTCCTTACCCTCCAGCTGTGTTTCCTCTGGGACTAATGCCAACAGGGAACACACAGAGAGGAGACTCCCAAATGCAAAGGGCAAGCTGGAGGCAATGGGAATCAAGGAGGCCTTCCTGGAGGAAGGGTTGTAAGACAACACTCCCTGCCTGGCCAGCAGGGACTCCAAACACACAATTACCCTGAGCCTGAGGCCCTCTGCAGCCCTGCAGTCTCCAGATGTCTAGGAGAGGGCCACCCTCAGGATGGCTCTACCTCCTGCTGACTCAGTTAGACAGGTGGCTGTCCTCCTTGGTCCCTGAGCAAGTGTCCCCAAATCATATCGGACAAAAGAGGTCAAACCTGCAAAGTGCCTGGCATGGGCACATGACAGGGGCAGGTAGTGATGGACCCACAGGGTCAAACAACTCCATTCAGAATCCTTTACTGGGGCCCTGCTATGTGCAGTCCCCTCAACATCTTGGCTCACTTCCTTTTGCTCCTCACCTCCATGGCGGTAATTCGTGCTTCCCACCCTCCCAGAACTTGGGGTTACCTCACAGATAAGGATTCACCCTGACATGATGCACACAGACAGGGAAATGTGGATACCAGGGAGGCCTCAGGACTTCTAGAAGTAAACTGCATTCTTTTCACAGCCTTGGCTAGTCCACCTGCTGGCGACTTAGGCTTACTTTCTCTAGGCAGTAGTAACAGGTTTAAGAGTTGTCACATTCTGAGACCATCTTTCTGGGGTCTCTCACTGGCCTTTGAATTGGGGGAAAAAGAGAGGGATTTTATGTTGCCCCATTAAAGGGGAGGGGCAGGGAGGAAAGAAGAAATGAGGGAGTTTAGAAAAAGAGAAAGGGTAGGAAACAAATGAAGGAAAGTTAGGACGGACAGAGGGAGATAGGTGCCCAGCTCTGCCCTGGTTTTAAAACTAAAAGTCCCATGTCCTGGGAAACTCCACAGGAATTTTGAGCCAGGGGAAGAACCCACTTCTGGAACCATCCTGGGCTCCTAGGACCCCCATAGGGAGGAATCTGAGCTGAAACCCGAGTCATGTCCCCAGCTGGGTGGGACCCTCTCCTCCAGAAGACCTCACCTTTCATGGCGAACACCCCCCGGCAAAAGTCCTTGAAGTTGATTCTCCCCAGGTCGTTGGGATCCAAATATTTCACAAGTTTCTCCACCTGTTAGAAGAAAGAAGTGGAAGTGTGAGGCCCCCAGAGACTCCCCGGAGGGTTCATGGACCTGGGGTGAGGCTGGCAGGCTGGCCAGGAGGCTGGGATGAAGGGAGGGCTGGTCAACTGACCCAGGGGCTGCCTGAGGCCCCTCCTAGCCCTTTACCCGCAACCTGGGGTCAGCCCCAGCCCCAGGCATTGGCCCTCAGTGGGGCCGTTCTAGTGTCCCGAGGTTGACAGGTGGCGCGAGCAGCACCAGCGCAGCAGGGCTCAGAACATGGTTTGTCTGAGGAGCTTTTGTCTCCAAGTCCCTCCTATGAAGACGGGCACATGGAAAGCAAATGCTCGGATTTTCTAACTTCATGGTTTTTTCATACAAAAACAATATAAACTCACTGCAGAAACTCTAGAAAAGAAGATAAAACCCTGCCATTTCCCACTTTTAACACATAGTTTAACCACTTTTAAAAATAATTTGTAGTGCCCAGCCGGGCGTGGCTCAGCGGTTGAGCGTTGACCTAGGATCCAGGCGATCAGGGTTCGATTCCCGGCCAGGGCACATGCCCGGGTTGCGGGCTGCAGCTGATCAATGACTCTCTCATCATTGATGTTTCTATCTCTCTCTCCCTCTCCTTTCCTCTCTCTGAAATCAATAAAGATATATTTTAAAAAATAAAAATAAAATAATAATAATAATAATAATAATTTGTAGTTCTGAGAAACCCTTGGTCAAATTCCCCTTTGCCTACTCTACAGGGAGAAATAATCATGTCAGCATCATGGGGACTGCTCCCTGCCCCCGCATCCAATCCACACCCAATGCCATGTCCCAAAGCTACGCTCCTTTCCACATTGCCCTGGGATCCCACCTGGTCACAGCCACCACCCTCTCCCTCCCTGACTATGCGGATCCCCTAATTCATCTACCCTCTTCCACTTCCAGCCCCCTCCAACTCATTCTCCACTCCAATTGATCGTGTCATCTACTCCTCTGCTGAAAATCGAGCAACTGTCCACTACACTTAGGATAATATCCAACTCTGTCACATGGCCTGCAAGGCCCTATCTAACCTGGCCTCTTCAGCCCTATCTCCTCCCACTCTTTCTGTCACTCATGGCATTCCAGCCACACTGGCCATCGGTCAACTTCCCAAGCAAACCAAGCTCTTTTCTGCCTCAGGGCCTTTGCACATGTTGTTCTCTATAATTCAGTGCTTATCCTCCCCATTCACCATCTGACATCTATTCATCCTTCAGGTCTCCATTTGTACCTCCATTAAATGTTTCTCCCCCACTTCCACCTAGTTAGGCCCATCCCGCTATTATCCAATCATGCACCCCAGTGTCCTTTCAATTCCCCGTCACCTGTGTATTGACGGAGCTTTACTTCTACGGCTAAAACCCCTCACCCTGGTCACCAAGAACCTCAGCCTTCCTGGACTAGATAACCTTTTGCCCGTGCACCGTTCAGCTGACCCAGCCCTTCATTTTATAGACAGGGCGGCTAAGTCCCAGGGAGCAGGGAGCGGAGGGCTTGCTCAAGGTCACACAGCGAGTTCAGCAAATACCCAGCAGCACGTGGTCTCCGTGGTGAAGGGGCCACAGGGCTGGGGCCTCCCTGGCAGCCCCGGCACTACGCTCGGCTGCGCTTGGCTCCCAGGCCAGGAGCGGTGATTCCCTGGGCCTCAGGGGACTGCGAGCAGCTGCTGTCGCCGAGGCGCACACAGCTGGGCCGGCGGCTGGCTGCCAGAGAACCTGGTTGTTCCACCCGCAGTAAAATATTGATCTTTCCTTTTCTGGGCCACTCAATTACCAGGCTTCCCCTTCTATTTCTGTTGCCTGTCTCCTCAGGCTGAGTCCTTCCCTGCTTATTCCCCCGGGTCACCTCTCTCCCAGCTCAGGCCAGCCAATGTCCCTCACGTCATTGCGGCTGCGCTCTCCTGATCGCCAGCCAGATCCTCCCCGAGCCTGTGCCAGCCGCCCACGCCTCCCTAATTTTGAGATCTGCAAGCCAGATGGACTCAGGCAGGCCATTTGCCTCTCTGAGGTCTCAGCAGCCTCATCTGAACAAGGGAGATAAGCTGGCTCCGCCTGTAGGTGAAGTGCCTGATAAACGTTAGCCGTCATATTACTAATCACTCGAGAGCTCGGTACCTCTTCCTTTGTGCAGGGCCATCCTAAGCACTCTATGCTTATGAATTCATTGAATCGTCACAGCCACCTCAGAAGTAGATACTTTTTTCATTCCCATTGTACAGGTGAGGAAACTGAGGTTCAGAAAGGCTCAGTTATTCAGGGTTCATAAAGGAACACTATAAACACCTTTGTGATCATAATTTCTACAACTCAGATGAAATGGATCAATTCTTTGAAAGACACAAACCACCAAAATTCAAATGCTCAATGTCACTAATCATCAGAGAAATGCAAACTAAAACCCCAATGAGATATCATCTCATACCTGTAAGAATGGCTGTCATCAATAAATCAACAACCGAGTGTTTGCGAGGATGTGGGGAGAAGGGAACCCTGAGCACTGTTGGTGGGAATGCAGACTGGTGCGGCCACTGTGGAAAGCAGTGTGGAGTTATGTCAAAAAATTAAAAACGGAGCTACCTTACGACCCAGCAATTCCACTTCTGGGAATATATCTGAAGAAACCCGAAACACTGATTCTGAAGAATATATGCTCCCCTGTGTTCATTGCAGTGTTATTTACAATAACCAAGATCTGGAAACAGCCCAAGTGCCCAGCAGGAGATGAGTGGGTAAAATAGCTGTGGTGCATTTACACCATGGGCCACTACCCGGCCATAAGAAAGAAGGAAATCTTATCTTTTGCAACGGCATGGGTGAGCCTGGAGAGTATGACGCTAAGTGAAATAAGCCGGTTACAGAAAGACAAATACCATATGATCTCACTTATATGTGGAATATAGTGAACAAAATAAACTAACAAACAAAACGGAAACAGACTCATAGATACAGAAACAGACTGAGCTGTTAGAGGGGAGGGGGTTTGTGAGGCTGGGTGAAAAAGGTGAAGGGATTAAGCAAAAATAAAAACACAAACTTGTAGCCCTAGCTGGTTTTGCTCAGTGGTTAGAGCATCAGTCCGTGGACTGAAGGGTCCCGGGTTCGATTCCGGCAAAGGGCACGTCGCACCTCGGTCGCAGGCCGATCCCTGGCCTGGTCGGGCCGGGGCGTGTAGGAGGCAACCAATCAGTGTGTCTCTCACATTGATGTTTCTCTCTCTCTCCATCGCTTCCACTCTCTCTGTAAAGCAATGGAAAAAATATCCTCAGGTAAGGATTTAAACAAAAAAACCCACAAACCTGTAGACACAGGCAACAGAATGACAATTACCAGAGGGAAGGGGGGTGGGGGGAAGTAGAAGAGGGTCAGGGGGGGATTAATGGAGATGGAAGGAGACTTGACTTGGGGTGGTGAACACACAATACAATGTACACGTGATATATTATAGGATTGTACCCCTGAAACCTATATAATTTTATTAACCAATGTCACTCCAGTAAATTCAATAAGAAAACCCACCGAAGTTCACGCAAGAAGAAAGAGGTAATCTGTACTGTGCCCTAGCTATTAAAGAAATCAAGTTCACAGTTTAAATCTTTCCAAAACAGGAAAATTCAGGCCCAAATAGTTTCACCAAACATTTAAGAAAGATATATATAAATTCTATACAATCCGTTCCAGAAAACAGAATTAGGGGGGAGGGAGAACACTTCTCAACTCATTTAATGTAGTATCACCCTGATACTGAACCCAGACAAAAGCAGTATAAGAAAACTACAGACCAAGATCCCTCATAAGCACACACAACGATCCTCAAGAAAATATTAGAATAAATATAGATTATATATATGAAAAATACAACATGGCCAAGACCAAGTGGGATTTACCCACCAAGACCGGCTCAATGTTTGAAAATCAATTGCCGTGACCTAAAGATGACTAAATAAAAACCACATGATCCTCTCAACAGATGCAGACAAAGCAATGGACAAAATTCAACACCAACTCATGATAAAAACTCCAGCAAACTCGGGATAGAATTCGCTTACCCTGGAGAAATGAAAATTTACGTCCGCGCAGAAATGCTGTTCACAAATGTCTGTAACAGCTTTGTACATGATCCCAAATGTCCCCGACAGGTGAACAGATAAGCAAACTGCCCTGCGATACAAAGGAACAAGCTACTGATACGCAACAAGATGAATGAATCTCAAAAGCATTATGCCGAGTGAAGGGGGCCAGTCTCAAATGTCAAACGATGTGCCAAGGCAAACTGTAAGGACAGGGGACAGATCAGTGGCTGCCAAGGGTAAGGACAGGGGGAGAGTTTGAACACAAAGGGGAAGCATGAGGGATCTGGGGGTGAACTGTTCTGTACCCTGATGGTGGTGGTGGTTAAAGGAATCTAAGCAAATGTTAAAATTAATGGAGCCCTGGCTGGTGTGGCTTATTGGTTGGGTTTCATCCTGTGCACCGAAAGGTTGCTGGTTAGATTCCCAGTCAGGGTTTTGGACTCGATCCCCGTTAGGGGGCCTGCAGGAGGCAGGCGATTCAACATCCTCTCTCTCTCCCTCTCCCTTCCTATCTCTCTGAAAGTCAATTAAAAAAATCTTAAAAAAACAACAGCTTGTGGAATCATACGCCCCTCCCCCCACACGTGAATTTTACTATCTGTAAAGCTAAAATGTTTTTAAATCAAAGAAACTGCACACACAAACATGAATAGTTGGCAACACTGGGCCCATAGTCCCCCATGGCTCCCATGGGCCAAAGCTGAGTGGCAGTAGGCCCTTCAGACAGGCGTGCGCTCTGCTCCCCAGCTCACCACAGAAACCCCCAGCCCCAAGTGCCCCACCCGTCCCACCTGCTGCTTCACCTGCTGGACCCTGGCACATCTGAGTGGCAAGTCCTGCTACCCTGGGCAGTAACCGGGCTTCCCCGGGCACTTGAGATTTTCTACACCTGCAAAAGGAGTGCCAGACGGGCTTGGGTTAGGGCAGGGAAGACGAGTAGAAAGGGGGTGTCGTCAGGGTGTGAGGCCAGGGAGAGAGGACAGGGTCTAAGGAAAGGGCTCGGGGGCCTGCTGAGCTGGCTGCACCCGTTCCTGAAGGCCTGGACGGCAGAACTTGGTAACAGCACTAAAGACCACAATCCCCATGGCTCAGAGGTGGAGAGCTCCCTCCAGCCCTCCCAGCAGGCCTGTGGGAGAGCTGGGCATTCCCACCTTGCGGCCAAAGACCCGAAGGCAGCGCCTGGCCTCCTCCCACCTGCCGTGGCACGGCAGGCAAACCCCACCCTTGGGTGGGCCCCTCCTCCCGCCACCCCCGGGGGCTCCTGCCCGGCCCTCGGCCTCTGAGCTGCTTCTTCATTGCCCTTCCCAGGCAGCCCAGCTGCCTGACGTCAGGACACACAATGGGGCCTGTATTCTGGAGCTCCCACCCCCAGCCCAGGGACAAAGGGTGCAGAGGTGGAGGGGGAGGCAGCCACTGGCCTCCCAATGGTTGTGGGAGGGGAGGGGAGTCAGGCAAGAGCTGCAGCAAAACCAGCTGGAGACAAGGGTTCCTGAGTGGGTCCTGCCGGTCCCTGCGCCCTGGGCCCAGGCCCACCAGCCCACACTCCAGAAGCCCGCTCTCCCCTGTGAAGGGCTGTCCCATGGAATCAGTCAGACTCACCCTGAGTGGACCCCAGGTGGGTGGGGAAAAGTGTGATGTTGTAGAAAACACCCTGAGGAGTCGCAAGCCCCAGGGCTCAGGGTCAGCTTCGTAATTCGTGGAGACTGGTAGAAAATGGAAATGCTGGGCCCTTGTTCAAAAACTACTCAGAATTCCAGATGGGGCCACAGAGCATCCCCTGTGTGAGTGCACAGGTCACGTGCCCACAAGCCTGGCTCTGCCTGGGCTTCAGTACCCCTCACAGTGTGACCTCGGGCAACTCACGCCACCTCTCTGGGCCCCAGCTGCCAGATCTACCGTGCATCCCGACCAGCTCACAGGACGACGGTGAGGCCTATGACACTGGCTGAGTAAAGGACATCACAGCCTGCAGAGAGCCATGGAAATATCCCGTGCAAAGGCACATACAGAGGGACACGAGGGTGAGCCTCCACTGTGGCGGGAGCAGGCAGAGGCCAACCAGCTGGCAGGGAGGCTGCAGGGCTGTCCAGCGCGGGTTGAAGTGATAGAGCGGGGTGGGTGCCAAGCCCCTTTGCGGTCTCAGGGATGCTGTGCTTCCCCGGCCCTCGGTCCAGTCCCAGGCCATCAATGACCTTACTGAGTGGTCTTAGGGAGGCCTTTCCCCTCTCCAGGCCTCAGTTTTCCCATTTGGAAAATGAGGGTGTTAGAGACATTAATATTGAAGGTACTGTTTTCCCAGGGGTGTCTGGGGTGGGCATGGGGTTAGGGTAGGAAGAAAAGAAAACCAGGGTAGAAAAATAGACGGAGATAAAGGGAGGGGAGGCAGATGTCGCCATCCAACATGGCTTTACTAGAGACAGGTAAATATACGGCTTAGGGACTGTGAAGTGTGATCCTGGGAGTTACTCAACCTCTCTCACCCTTTTAGTTCCCTTCTATAAAGTCAAGAAATAACGGCAGGGACTGAAGCTCCAAGTGGCATACACAGATCCGCTGGCCCCCGCTAAGCTGCCCCTCCCTCTCCTCCTTCCACCGGGCAACCCTGATGTGGCTGAGATGCCCGCCTCCTGTGTGACCAGGTGCCTTTGGGCACCTCAGGCTTAGGGCATGAGTCCTGATTGGACCAAGCCAGCTGGGTGGGCTCATGCCCCTTGCCAGTGACTGGTTTAGGCAAAAGCATGTTATACCTTTCTGATCAATGAGAAGTGAGCAAACATCTGCAGGAGGCTTCTGGAAGGGGTTCTCTTTGATAATTGGGGGGGGGGGTCGGGTGCATCCACAGAAAGTGCTCCCGGCTCTCCTTGCCCTCCTGGAAAGTGGACACTATCTTGGGCCTACACGGGGGAGCCAAGGAAGGTGGTTGGGTCCCGGATGGTGCCTCTGAGCCCCTGAAGGAACCAGCCCTGGAGCTGCCCTACCTTGAGCCGGCGTATTGTGGAAAGAATCCGTTTTCCTCAGCATCTAAGCCATTTTGCATTGGTTCCTGGTTCTGGAGCTGGGGCACCCTAACTGATGAAGGACAGCTCCTCAGAGCGCAGGGGTGACAGGGAGTGGTGGGAGGGCGGCTTCCTGGGTTAAGATGCTCAACGCTCAACAGTGAGGGCCCTGCGGCCAGCGTGGCCAGGCCCACAGTACCCAGGCCACCACCTCCCAGGCTGGAAATGCCTTCTGTTATGTGACCCTCTTGTGTCCCAGTGTCACCAAGTGGGTCCCTCATTCACAGCCTTAGCTGCTGCTGACCAGAATTCCTGAGGCCACCCAAGAGGGCTTTGTTTGGTGTCTGAGTATTAATGAAAGGGACAGAAGTCTGGGAAGCCTAGGTGGTCTCTGAAGTGGACTGGCCTGGGCATCCATCTGTCCATCCGTCCATTCCTTCAGGAAATGTTTCCTCAGCTCCTCAGCCAGACTCTGCCCTGTGGGGACACAGCTCCAACGAAGCTCCCAGGGAAGGGACAGATGCCCTGCCATATTTTTGAGTGAAGTAAAAATAGCTTAGGGAACAGCATAAGAGCGCGTAGGTGACTGTTGATACAGCCACGTGGGCAGTGTTACGTCACTCCCAGGCTCTGGAAGCAGACAGAGCTGGGCTCGAATCCTACCTCCTCCACTACCAGCTGTGTGACCAAGAGTGACTGACTCACCTTCTCTGAGCAATAACATCTGCCTCGTCGAGTGTTAGGATTTAAAAAGAAAGACATCAAAACCTGGAACCTGGCACAGAGCAAGCTCTAGATAAATTAGTGCTTTTTTCCCCTTTTCTTTAATAGGCAGCCCATGCCCAGAAGCTCGTGACGAAGCTGCTAACAGGTTATTTCTGTATCCTGGGATGGCCTGGCCAGTCCTTTTACCTCTTCTTTCTACATTTGTTAATTGGTTGAATTTTTAAAAATGTACTGGATCTTTTCTTTCTTTTTTTTTAACCTCACCTGAGGACATTTTTTCCATTGATTTTCAGAGAGAGTGGAAAGGGGAGAAATATTGATTAGTTGCCTCCTGCATGTGCCCTGACCGGGGCCGGGGATCGAGCCTGCAACTGAGGTACGTGCCCTTGGCTGGAATCGAACCCAGGACCCTTCAGTCTGCTGGCTGATGCTCTAACCACTGAGCCAAACCAGTTAGGGCTGTACTGGATCATTTTCAAACTCAGGGGAATAAAACAATAAAGCTCTTTTTTATTCTTTAAAATTACTCCTATCATTGTGAGGTTCAATAAGACCGAGTCCACCACAATGCACCATAACCCTAGAAGGTGCCAGTCAAAACCCTGGCAGTGGGAGTCCAGAGGAAACCGAGGGCTCGGAGACCAGCTCCTGGGAGACGCCAATGCTGCTGGTCCCTGGACCACACTGGGAGCAGTGAGGGTCTGAGTGACCGCTAAGGACCCTTCCAGGACTTTGAAACAGGGGTCCAAGAGGGAGTCCCACCTGTACACTCCACCTGGAACGCTGGGGGCCAGCACTGAAGGTTGGGGGTGGGCCTAGGGACAGGTGGATTAATCCTTTCTAATGAAGGTGGGTAAAAGCCAAAGCTTCCTGCCTCTGGGGGAGGTTTCCTGGCCATGGAGGCCAGGAGCTCACTTTGCAAGGTGGAGGGGCACTTGTCCTGGCACATTGCTTTTGGGGGAGGCACAGTGCTCAGGACACCATGGGAGAGTGGGCCTATTATTCAATGTCAAATGGGACTGTCTGCTCATCAAAGGGCAGTGCTGGCCTACGGGAATTGGGAACACAGCCCCTCGTCAGTGCTCCTTCCAGGCTGTGGTCCCTGGACCCCGCCTCTCCCACTCACCCCACCCCCCTGTCCTGCAAACTGGCCCAGCTCTGGTTCTAATCACCCCACTACTACCCCAGGCCTCAGCCCCAGGCTGCCCTCCTCGACATCCTGACTCTTCAGCTAACCTCAACCAGAAATGCCTTCCCACCAGCCCTCAAAATGAAGTTAACTTGAGCATCTCAGTTTCCCAGTGAACTGAGATTTAGATACTTGAAACAGCAAAATATGGTGGCTCCAGCCAGAAATTCGATGTTGCTGTTTTCAACAGGACAGAAGGTGGTGGGGAGAAAGCCTTCAAGTGCTGGGAATTTAGAATTAGGAATTTCTAACTCGGGGAGAGGAGGAAAGCTGCCTCACAACAATGGTGCCATGAGAGACCCTGGACAAACCCCGACCTCTCTGAGCCTCAGTATTTTGGCCTGTGAAATGGAGCCAGCAGTACATTCACTTCATACTATTCCTGCGGGGACCGAAGGAGATCATGGATGTGAGAGCTCTTGGCAAAAAATAAACAACGTGCAGGTGGTTCACTCACCCACCCCCATGCCCGGCAGCTCCTGGGGTGCAGCTCCCAGCACAGCCTGCACCGGCCTGCGGGGGGAGATTCCTGGGGGGATCTCCCTGGGCTCCCCTGGCAGCTTGTGGAGTGCAGGAGAGGCTGGCCAGCCCTCCTAGAGCCCCTGACCCTGAGCGGTGGGGGGGTAATGGGCACGAGGGGCTGCCATATCTCGAGCTTTCTCATCCCAGCTTCCTCTCTGCTGCACTTGTCCCTCCTCCTGGTGAAGGAGCCGCTCACTCCCAGTGGCGAGTGGGCCCCATGCAAAGCACCCAGGAAATTCCTCAGGGCCCGTGGGGGAGGGGATCAGTTCCAGGCCATCCATCTGAGGGAGCCCTTTGCAAAGGCAAATTCCTTTTCCAGACAGCACAGCTGTAAAAAAAAGGGAGCAAGAGGCCTCACACGTGATTCACACCCTCATTTATAATTTGTGCGTCACCCCAAGAAAGTGGATTAGAGGCCTAGGGTGGTGAGGAGGGCCCCTGTAAGGCACCAGGGGCACGGGGGCTGCGGCAGCTCACCTACCCTCAAGCCAGCCCCTGGAGGGGGGGCGCCTGGCTTCATTTCTAGACCAGGAAGCCAAGGCCCAGGACTTGGAGGGGTCTCCTTGTGAGGAGGGCGGCCAGCAAGCTGCAAGCCTTTGCGACCTCCGGGCAGAGAGGGGCAGGGAGATTCCCACCCTGATCATCCCAACACAGTTCTGCCAAGTCGCCGCCAGTGTGGACCTGGAACCTGCACTTTCAAAGCCTCGCCTGGAGAATCTGGTGATGAGACCTGGGAGGGAAATCCCAATTGAGTGGTGGGTGACTACACATGGGACTGTGGGCTGGTCCTGACCCAGGGCCCTGGGGACTTTGGCCTTTGAGTCTGGCACATGCCCTCTGAGGCTGGCAAGAGGGTGGTTAGGTGACTGTGGGGGGAAATGCTCCAGCAGCAGCAGCAACTGCAGTGGAAACAGAGGGGCGTGGTCATCACTCCCTCCGGGCCGACTCAGCCTGCAGCAGTCACAGTCGCTCCAGGGGGGTGATGGGTCCCTGCCAGCCTCCTCGCTATAATAGCGATGATGATGATAATGATGATGATGACGATGAAACAATCACCAGCAGCACTTACGAGCAGTTACTCTGAGCCAGGCATTATCCTGAGAGCTTTACACGTGTTAATCCATCTACACTTCGCAAGCCCACGACGTAGTTTCTGTGACTACCCCACCTTTACCGATGAGGAGACAGGCACAGGGGGATCTAGGACTTGGTAGGAAGCGATGGAGCCAGAGCTCAAACTTCCAGAGCCTGCACTCCTTCCTGCTGTGCGATAGCACCTTTCCAATTTACTCTGGTACTTGCAGCGGCAGACGCGGTGCTGGTCACAGGGCAGGTGCCCACGTGTTCCTCCACCCTCGTCAACAACCTGGGCCCACACGGGTGCAGCAGCGGGGACACCAGCAGCAGTCTATAACCAGTGCCACACTTCCTCTTCTAAATGTTTCTAGAACTACAGAGAGTCCAGAAAAATAATGCCCCTGGATGAAGGCCTCATCTGTGACGGGGGTGCAGTAGCGCTGTCTTCAGAGGGGTGTGGCGAGTGCGGAGTGGAAGGAGGAGGCCACCCAGCACGGTGCCGGGGGCCAGCGTCCGGGGACGGCACCTGACCAGGCCTGGCCACTCGGAGAGAGCCCCCTCCCAGCATAATTCTTTGTATCGACTGGGAAAATAGCAAACATCGTTAAAATATTTAATAGATGTTGGGGAGATATTTGGTAGTTTACTGTCTGGTCTCGAATAAAACTTTAACAAGAGAAAATGGGGTGGGGAGGGGGTGGTCTTTATTAACATGCCAAAGGTGATAAATCTAAACCCAGGTACCGATATGACACGAATGGTGGTAGGCAGCAGTCGCTCCACTTACAAAGTAATAAGGGAGCATTGGTGGGGTCCCGCCTCCGCCAGCCCCCGAGCCTTATACCCACTGGCTCTATCAACTAGCCCAAGGCCAGAGCAGAGGGCAGGGGGCACCCTCGGCGCACCGGCCGCTTGGGCTGCCGAGACCACCTCTGCGGCCCCTGTGCTCAGAGGGTTTCAGCCCGGCCGTCCCCCGGCCGTGCCTCCGGAGGGTCCACAGGCGGACGCCTGACTGCCTCTTGCTAGTCCCTTCCCTCTGCGTCAGACCCCCCCATAGCAGCACCAGCCTCGGCCCCCCAGGACTCACACTGCCTTTGGGACACCGTGAGACCACCCAGGGCCCCTTCGGCCCAGGCACCTACCCAGCCCGTTTCCCTTAACTCGCAGCTGGGCCGCGTGACCAGCGTCCAGCACACCTCGGTCCCGAGCCCTGCTAAGCTATGACAATGTCTCCAGCATGCCCCTGTGCCATCAGGTTCTCAAAATGCTGCTGAGTCCCATCTCAGAAGGAAAAGAAATTAGACTCACAAAGACAGGAAAAGAAGGCATAATAAAATTATTACTTTTTGAAGAGGACATGACTGCTTACTTTGAAAATCCAAAGAAACCAATCAGAAATTACTGGATGTAATAAATTAGTTCATACCAGTGGTGAGAAACGAGATACATTTACAAAAATCAATTGCATTCCTATATGCTAGTGACATGCAGCTAGGAAAAGAAAAAAATCAATGGAAAAAAAGTATTTCATCCTCAGTAGTAACAAAACACATTAAACATTAAACATTAATTTAACCCAATTGTAAGACATTTATTTTTAATGTTAATATTTTGCTTCTATCAGAACTAATATATAAAAAGCAATACTCCCTAATTTAATAAACTTAATGCAATATAATTAAAGACCTTGAAAATGTGTTACATACCTTTTAAAAATCTATAAATGGTGACTAATATCAGAAAGCTTTTAAAAAAGGTAATAGCGGTCGATTTGTCACAATTTTAAAATATATTACACCAAGGAACAATGATCAGTTTTCTAATGTGGCTTTAAAAACAAAACAAAACAAAACAAATCTTTGCGCATCAAGAAGAATGATGGTAATGGATGATAGCACACTGAAAAGAATCTGTGAGTCCATAATGATGCTCAGAAAAGGGGTAAAGGAAAGATCTTTACAGAACAATCTCTAGAAAAAAAATGATAGAAAAATCACCACTTTGCAACCACCAATGTAATTTTTGCAGGCAAGGAGCATGCTAAAACCACTGAGTGCAAAGCTAGCGGAGAAACAAATATTTGCACTGTCTCAAATACCACCCCACAGATCACTTATTAATTATAAGGAGGAAAAAGGCCCATTACGTTGGAAGAGCTCAAGCAGACGCGATCTTAACCGAACTCGGCATCACCAGTAAAGGGACGAAATGACATCACACGACTCCTACGCGACGCCCTGAGCAGTGCACACCGCCACCTGCCCTTGCCAAAGATGCGAGGAAACAATCAGACAGACCTCGATTACGGGGCGGCCTGCAGGACAGCCGGCTGGGACTTGGTGGAAAACGGCAACGTTGTGGAAGCAAAAAAGAAAATCAGAGATTGTTTTAATTTCCAGGAGCTGAAACAGGCATGTGACAAACCAGATGCAACAGGGGAGCCCTGACTGGATTCCGGATCAAAACAAGAAGGAGAGAGGAAGGACATTTTGAGGACAACTGGAGAAATTTGTGGCCTGAATACTAGATGATGTTATTGAATTAGTATCAGGTCTCAGGTGTGATGGGGGCACTTGTTTAAGCTGGAGACCGTCCTGGGTCTTACCCTCTCGAGTGTTAACGGGGGAAACGTCAAGATGTCTTCACTACTTAAAATGCTTCCATGAAATAGGTGACAGATAATCAGACAGAGTGAGAGAAAAATCCAATGAGGTAAAAAGTTAACAGCGAAACTGTGAAGAGTATCCAGGCGCTCATCACAGTCTTTTTCTAACTTTTCTGTTTGAACATTTTCAAAACAAAGAGAGAAAAAAAAACTAATGGGATTCAGTTCTAGTATAGAAATAAAGTCAAATGATTAACAGAACTGAATGTTGGATGAACTTCATAATAAATTCTAAATAGGCAAAACTTAAACATTTTTATAGATTGGGGGTTGTGAACAAAATAGCATATTTATTCTTGCTAGGGATGAGGAACTAAGTTTCTAACTGCTAAAAAAATGATAAATATAATCAGAAATAAGGCAGGTATGAGATACTTGAATAGAATAGTCACATGTAGGGAAATGTTTGAGTAATAAATGTAACCAAACATAAAAAGGAAAGTAGCAGAGCAAGAAAAAATGAAAAACTACTGAAAAAATAAAAAGAACTGACTTAAAATATAAAGATGAAAATAAAAATTGCCCTTGATAAATGTTCCAGAGATGGATACGACAGTTTATGCAGAAAAAGATTCCGAGAATAAACAGCAATGTGAAAAATGCAAAGTCTCATTAGCAATTAAAAATGAAAATGTAAGCAAGTTTAAAATGAACTTGTGTACCTAGTGTTGATAGGGAGACAGGGCATCGTGATACGGGTGCCCTCAAACCCTGGGCAGGGTCTGCTTTGGGACAAGGTAGGTTGGAAACAGCGAAGGGAAAGGGGAGGGGACAGATAGAGGGAGAAACTAACGGACCACTGGATGGCCCCAGAAAGGGTGGCCAGAAGCCCATATGCCTCTGGCCAGATGAGTGGCCAAGCAGGCTCTTGATTCCGCCCACTCAGGGTCTAGGATGTGGCAGCAGGTGTCTACTGGTAGTGCCCACTGTGGGTCAAGAGTTTTAAAAAGCCCACACCAAAGGTCAGTCCTCTGGCTTGCAGCTGGGCTGGGGACAGAACCCAGGCAGGCTGGGGACCCAGGGGGCAGCCCAGCCCAGATGGAGTGCAGGCAGAGGCTTGGAGGTGCCCAGGACTCTTCCTTCAAGTCCCCACCATGTCCACTCTCCCTTTGGGCCCTGCCCAGCCCACACCAGCTCAGGCTGCTGGGAAGCAGGGGTTGACCAGCCAGCCCAGGTTCCTACGGGTGGGCCAGGCTCAGAGCTGTGCGGGCAGAACAGAACACTGCAGACACTGCAGGTGGCTGGTGGGAGGGTCAGTGCTGGCACCAGGATTAAGCAGAGTGACATGGCTCTATCTGGGATTCAGACACGGGAACTATCATTAGGTGGGAAGGGACCGAAACGTCTCTTATGCACTGGTCACAACCACAGGAGGGTCACCACCAAGAACAGGATGTGGATTTTAAGGTATAGAAATACTACAATTTAGCACTAGTTACTTTTCTTGTCCTATAAAGTCATTTAAATTTATAAATCAACAACATTTGGAACTTTTTGTTCGCCCCTGGACTGGGACAATGGCCTCCCACCTCAGTCCCCTGCCCCTCTCATCTGTGCTCCCTCCTGAGGTCTCTCTTCTCCTGGCTGTCCTTCCTTCTGCCCTGGGGGACCCTGTTCAGGACCAGGCCCAGCATCACCTATGGAAAGCTTTCCCATTTTCCGTGTGACTCTGTCTTCACACCCCAACTGCACCTGGACAGGCCTCCAGCCCTGCCCTTGTCACAGGTGGCAACCAAGATTTCCACCTTCGTAGCCCCCTCCCACAGTAGCGCGCTCCCTCAGGGGAGGAATCCTGTCCTAGTCACCTGTGTGTCCTCTAGCACCACACGTGACCCAGAGCAGGGCTCAAAAGGATCTGTAAAAGCATAAAAATGGACAGCTCTCCCACAAAACCTAGAGCTGGTGCTAACAGTCTCATTAATAAATATTTACAGCACTTAGTGTGTGTCACAGGTGGTGTTACAGGCTCAACACATGTTGCTAATATCCTCGCTTTACAGATGAGGAGACTGAGGCACAGAGAGATTAAGGAACTTCTCAGAGTCACGCAGCTTAAAAGTGGCAGAGCCGGGTCTCAAACCAGGTGCGCCTGATGCCAGGACCCCGGCTCCCAACCACTCCTCTAGGGCACAGAGAGAGCGTTAAAGCCTGCCTGGCCTGAACTGAGACGCTGGAGGGAGATGGAGGGGTCTGGGAGCAAGAAGGGGTCGCCAGCTGGGGCCACAGGGCCTCCGTGGCTGGGAAGAGCCTGCATCTTGGTTCAAGGAGGCGGAGAAGCCTGGAGGACGTGGACAGGGTGGGGTGCGGGCGGAGGGGCCGGTTTGAGAGCCCAGCCCCTGCCCTGCCCTTTGCGCCTCCAGGACTGCGGAGGCTCAGGGAAGGACACAGGAGCAGCCAGAGAACTTGCCTCCGGGGCTCTTCAATCACCTCTGAACAGGAAGTGGTGGCGATGCATAATTCAGGGCGCAGGGCAGGCAGCCTCCCTGCTCTAAAACCTCAGCTCCTGCTGGCACCTGTCGCCTTCCACAGCAGCCATCTTCGGGGTGGGGTGGGATGTGGGGGGGCAGAGTGCCTCGCAGCCCCGCCTGCAGGGCCCATCCAGGCTCCTGGCAGTGCCCCCAGCCCGCCCACCCTGCAGATTACAACCTACTCCTAATTGAGGTTCCTGCTAGGGGCTGCTCCCACCTTGAAGCCAGACCACCCCAGATACAGAAAGTCAAATGAAGCCTCGGATTTGGAGGTTTCTCCAGTGTCAGATTTCTGAAACTGAGATCTGATCATTTCCCCCCTCTCCTGACCCTTGAAGAACCTGGGACCCCCAACTGCAGGCAACTAAGGAGGCAGCTTTAGAACCAGAGAGGCCTGGGTTCGTGCTCCAGCTCCTCCACTCACTGTGGGCCCCTGGACACCTCTTGGGTCTTCAGGGTTGTCGAGAGGATGAAAGGGAGTAAGACATATGAAGGCAGCCAGCACAAATCATCCCCCCATCCCCTCTGTCCACAGAAAGTCACGACTGGCCATTGGGCAAGGAGGCCCGTGCCTGGTGAAGTGCCAGGCAGCAGAAAGGTGTCAGAGTGCACTCCGCGGGCTGACAACAGCAGGCCTCCAACACGGTCCTGGAGAAGGCAGGCAGAAGAAACGACGCCGCAGGCACTGTGCTAGGTCTTTGTATTTTCTCTCCAGTCCTCAAACACATAAGGGCTACGGTCTCCATTTTACAGATAAGGAAACTGAAGTCCATTCATCATAGTAAGCACCTTTTAAATCATCTGGGCTCTCACGTCTTCCAGTAAGGCCCTCGCCTTACCAGACCCAATGGCCTATGTGGGAAGTGAGCAATCATTAAGGACAGCTAACTCCAACGAGGGCAAGTTATGTGCTGGGGTCTTGCTGCCCGTTCCAAACTCATCTGAGCCAGTCACACAGTCCCAGCTCCTGAGCCCTCCATAAGGTTACCATCTGACTCCCGTCCCAGCCTAAGCTCTCACCCTCCTGCCCTTCCTTCGCCTGACCACATGGAGCCACCTGTCACTCCCTGAAAATGCCAGTCCCCATCCCTGGATCTGTGCTTAGGCCTTGTGAGTGGTAAATAATAAATGCTGGGTGGCGGATGGATAGATGGGTAAGCTCGGGAGGCCGGTAACAGGGTGAGCAGGTGGATGAAGAAATGGGTGGGTGGGTAATGAAGGGCTGAGTAGGTGGGTCAGTGAATGAGCTGACTGGTGGATGGACAGGCTGACTGGCTAGGTGGACGGCGAGATGGACGGATGGATGAGCAGGTAGATGTTTGAACGGCGAGGATGATGAATGGACAGACAGGTGGGTAAGTGTGTGTATAAGCGGATGCAGTGCCGAATGGGCAGGCAGGAGGCTGGATGGATGGGGAGAGGAAAGAATGAGCAGCAGACGGGTGTTCAAGAGAGACCAGACCTTAGCTCACTGTGTGAAAGAGAATTCAGCCAGAGCCTTGTCCAGGGGGAATGGCTTTGCCTTGGGTGGCAGGGAGTCCCCATCTCGTGGCAGGGCTGTTCTAGAGCACCATAAGCACTGAATGGGCCTCTATTCCCCTTTCAGTGTTTCTTTTGGTGTAAATCAGCCTTCTGTCTACCCTGTCCAGGCATTGGCTTTAGACTGGGATCTCCCTGGGGACAGCGGCCCCTATAAGCCCATGAACAGTCAATAAATCCTTTTGGAGGAAGTTGGCCATCTTCTGAGTTCTGTGCCGTGGCATGCGAGATGTGGGTTAGACTCAAAGTCTTAGGTCTAAAGGGAATTTAGAAATCCTTACAGCTATAGTTTGGGCTGTGGCTACCAGGAGGCCCACTCTCCTCTTGGATCACTGGTATACAAACTTCTGGATCCAGAGCTGCTTTGCTCCCTTTGTCCCCAAGAGCATGCAGCGATGGATAATAGATCCCTAAGCAGTGACCCCAGGGTGGCAGTTTGCAAGGAGTTGGTGCTTTAGGCTATGGCTCCTAGGGGAGCCTCCAAGGATTAGAAGATGCCGGGAGAGGGGGAGACAGTGAGTGACAGAAGGGTGCAAAGAGTGCAACTCTAATTGGGGGGTGGCTCCAATCAGGATACCCTGGAGGGGGCTAGCAGTCATGTCGGCAGCATGTTCAAGCAATTAATTATGGCTCCAACCAGTTCTTACTCGGTGCAGGAAAGATAAAGGGGCAGTGCCCAGACTGAGGGGCTGGCAGATGGGCAGTCAGCATCCCGGTTCTCTTCTTGGAGCTGGGGACGGTTCCTGGGCCTCAGAGTCAGGCCCAGATCTGAAAGCCATTCTGCCTGCCCATCCTGTTGACTCTGACCCTTCCGCATCCACCTATAAAAGGGTGAAAGCCCAGCACCCAAGGGAGCTCAGTTAATGCTTTGAGATTCTCTACCTGCTAAAACCCCACCTGAGGGCCTCTGGCTATTTGAAAGGCCTGATGCAGAACCGACCAAGGGAGGCACAGACCACACCTACCTCCCCAGCTCGGAGCTTCCTGCTCCTCTAGAACCCAGTGTCTTGGGAACAGAGCTATAACCCAGAGAGATTTTATCACATGGATTTCAGCTGGGTCAGGAATGTCCAATGAGATGGACCAGGCTCTGTGCTTTCTTCATACGCGCCTCCTCCCAGCACAGCCAAACTGGGGTGCAGGCACACCAGAGGCCCCAGGGTGCTGGTGTCCCATCTGGGGCTTGCCCCCTACCCTGTGCCCAGAGCTTGGTGCCCTGTGCTCACTCCTACTCCCGAGGGACCGCAGCCTCGGTCCCCGCTTTCATGGTGACCTCCAGCCTCAGGAGCAGAGGGTTGCACCCAAGTGGGCGGAAACACAGGAAACGTGTCTCTCTGGGCCCACTCCTGCCCTGCTCTCTGCTCACAGGCCACAGGCACCCACCCTTCCTGCGAGGCTCACAGGATCCGGGCCTTCCTTCTGTTTTGCCAGCTCTGTTGTCTGTACCAGGTCCCCATCAGGGTGGGACACAGAGGGGGCCTGTTCTCTGAGAAAGCCTTAAATTCTACAATTCAGGATGACCTCTTGGGGCTCTGCAGGCCTCCCGGGCCCATCGATTCTGTATCCCTGCTACTGCCCCAGTCAGAACCCTCTTTCTTTCTGACCATGCGTCACAGTCTCCTCCCGGGTCCAGCACACACAGCTAACCTTGTGGCCTGGATCTTTCCACTGTCCACAGAGAACAGCCGAACCTTCCCGGACCTGGCCCTGCCTCCTCGAGCCTCTCCTCCTGTCCCTCCCTCTTCCCAAGCTCCAGCCACAGGCGTCGGGACATGGTTACTTCTCCCTCAGCACCCAAGCCCCCTCCCTGTGGGCAGAACCCAGCTTTCGTTCATGGTTATCCTGCCCCTGGGAGCCCAGGAATCTCATAGGTGGACCCCAGCCCCAGGGCTGGCTCCTGGTCAGTCCCAGCCCATCCTAGAGCCCCAGCCCCTTTGCCAGTGCAGATCCCAGGCGGAAGCCGGGCGGCACCAGCATCTCCTTGTGGCAGCTGTTTGTCCAGAGGGGACGAGGGACTAAGGGAGCCCAGATGGGGCCTTTATTTCATCTCCTGCTTAATATGAACAAGGAGGCAAAGTGTTCCAGTGCCTCTGGCCACATCCAGGGGCAGCTGCAGAGAAGGGGGAAATTACAGACCAGTCCGAGGGTGGCTAAAGCCGAGCTACTTCCCCCAAATAATTCACAACTCCTTTGGGGTGCTGGAGTGGACTCATTCCCAGCAGGAAGGACAAGCCCACTGCTCAGGGGAGATGGTGCTGTGCTAACGGATGACAAAGACACCACTCACCACCCTTGTTTCCACTTCTCTAGTAGAAGGACAGTCTTCATACTGGAAAAGGGAGACTATGTAATAGGGAATGTGACCCAAGATATCCGCTGCTTTCAATGTCTCCCATTCCCAGACTGCTGGAAGGGTGCGAGAGGGGCTGGGAGACCAGGCTGGATGAGGTGGGTGGGTTCAGAACACCAGAGACTGGTCCCAGGCCTTGACCTCAACCCCCAGGGACCCCCCAGCTCAGAACAGCCTCTCAATGATGCTTTGTGAGTGTTCAGAAAATAATAATAACAACAGTAGCAGCAATCCTGGCAGTGCACCTACTATGTACAGATACTGGACTAAGCACTTGACATGTCTTAACTTGTTCCGGCCCCACGAGAACCCTATGGAACAAGGACTATTATCACCCCATTTTGTGGATGAGTAGAGAGGCTAGGAAAAAACAAGACATCAGGGGTCAACATGGGTTCAGGGCCCTGGGCCATCATTGTATGTGCCTGTCATAGTGGTCCTGCTCTCACTGTATTATAGGCGTCCGGGATTGGGACAGAGGTGTTCCTCCCACCATCCTTATGTTCTTTAAAAGGCCAAGCTTTGTGTCCTGCACATTAATCGTTTCCATCAAATTTCATCATCTTCTCTTTCCTGCTGTGATTCCTAAGTCAGTAAATTAGGGGGATATCGGATATAATAATAGCCTTATTATTAACTAAAGTCCATTCTCTACTCAGACTTCCTTAGTTTTTACCTAACATCTTCCCCTTGTTCCAGGATCCCGTCCAGGATGCCACCTTAGTTAGTTGCCATGTCTCCCAAGGCTCCACTGGACTGTGGGAGTTTCTCGGACTTTCCTTGGCTCTGACGACCTTGACAGGTCTGAGGAATACTAATCGGATGTTTTGTAGAATGTCCCTCAGTTGGGATTTGTCTAATGTCTTTCTCATGACTAGACTGGGGTGATGGTTTTGGAAGATCATAAAGTGTCATTCTCATCACATCACATCTACCTGACTCATTACTGTTGTTGACCGTGACCCCTGGTTTAGGAGTGCTTCTCGGCTTCTCCACAGGAAAGTTACTCTTCCCCTCTCTCCACACTGTGCTCTGTAGGAGGGAGTCACCATCCCAGGGGACACGTAAGGGGTGGGAACTTATGCTCCGCCTCCTTGACGAAGAATTATCTACAGAAATTATTTGAATTTCTTCTGCACAGGAGAGTTTCCTAGTATTTATTCATTCATTCATTGAATCATTTATTTATATCGTATGGCCTCATGAATGTTTATTTTATACTTGAAACCTAGTATACTTTGACTTTTGCAAAGCATTTGATTCTGCTATCCCTGGCTTTTGGGAGGTAGTTAGTAAAAGGTGGATAACTGGCATTCATTCAGCCCCATGTCTAAAGGATGGTAGTTGTCCAGCCTGGAGCACTGGTGGGCTGGGAAATCAAGTTCTCTACCTGGCTTTTTGTGGTTTGTCTGTCTGTTTGAATCCTCATCTGAGGATTTTTTTCCCATTGCTTTTCAGAGAGAGTGGAAGGGGGGGAGAGAGAGAGAGAAACATCCATGTAAAAGAGACGCATCGATTGGTCGCCTCCCGCATGCGCCCCGGGCCCCGGTGGGGGATTGAGCCTGCAACTGAGGTACGTGTCCTTGACCTGAATTAACCAGAGACCCTTCAGTCTGCGGGCCGACACTCTAACCACTGAGCAAACTGGCTAGGGCTCTAGCTGGTTTTTAAACAAATTAAATAGAAACTGTTGAGTACATAGCTTTTTGAAAGGACGCCTGCCTGTGGAGAAATGACAGTCCTATTTTATGATGCATATGTGGAGTCGGTGTGCAATGAGTCAGGGTGCAAAATGTATTTCTATGGGTCTCAGCCAATGATCCAGCGAGAGCAGACCCACCCCTGCCGGGCCCTGTCCGTGGTCCTGCCCTGAGTTTACAGTCAGCCTCGCAAATTCCGCCGGAAAGCCCAGCCTCCCCAACCTGCAGGCAGCGTGGCACATAAGAGTGACCGAGGTAGGATGTGATATTTGCTCGTGTCTGTTACATGGAATGAAATGAACAAGATGAAACTTAGTTGGAATAGGGCCAAGTAACAGGTTTAGATTCAAGAAATTATTGACACAGACAACAGGTCTGATGTCTTCAACAGTCAGGTTATTAAAACAAAAGAAAAAAAGAATTGCATTTGAGTACACAACAGCTGGAGGCACTGCACAGTTGCACAACAGCTGGAGGCACTGCACAGTTGCACAATTCTGGAGAGAAAATTGATGTCAATAAAACAGAAAAAATGGACATTTTGGGGCCAAATACGAAATCTGAATAAAGTCTGCATACTAAATGAGACGGGAATTTATTGAAGCAGAAAAATACTAATCATTTACTGGGGGGGAGGAGGGGACAGGCTACAAAGCAGTATGCACAGCATGATCTCATTTTATAGAGAAAATCCACATATAAGCATACAAACAGCTCTGGAAGCACATGACCAAGGTGGCACAGTGGGGCTCCCTGGGAGGTGGGAACATAACATTTTTATTTTTGCTTGTCCACATTTCTAATTTTCTACAGTGCTTATAAACTGCTTCTGCAAGGATGTAAGATTATGCTCTAAATAGAAAGCAATCGCTGACCCTCCTCCAGGATGGAGAGAATCTCGGCTTGGCAGAGGTTTCTAAGGAAGATCCCTGGGGGTTTCGGTGGCCAGGGACTTAATATGAGTGGAAAGTGCGGTGCACCATTCAAAAGGCAGCCTTACCCTGAGCCATCTGCGTGTGTGAGTGTTGGGGCTGAAACGGTCCTGCGGGGTCTCCTGATCCAGCCCCTCCTTATTATAAATAGGAAAACTGAGTCACACAATTAGTGAATAGTAGCTTCGGGGCGAGAAGCCAGAGGTTTGGCCCCTGTCGGGTCATATGGGGATGTCTTGGGGCTTCAGGAACAGGGGGTATTTGTCCTGGAGAAGGGAAGATGGGTGGGAAGGAGTGAAGGGAGCAGGAGCGCTGTTTTCAAATATTTAAAGGCTGCCACGTAGAAGAAGAGAGACCCATGTGAGTCCCAGTGCAGAATCTCGATGACTAAGTGACAAGCAGGTTTGGCTCTAGAGTGTATGAGGGAGAAGATTTTAACAACAGGAGCTGTCCAGCTGGGGGATAAGGTGGTGGGGTGCAGGGGTCTCCGGGCTGAGCCCACGTAGCCTGCCAGAGACTGCTGGGAGGCCTCTCTCACCGCCGAGGCTCTGCGGCACTCCAGGTTCCAGCCAGCTTCTACCCTGCAGTCAGTGTCCTGCGGGGGAGTCAGGGCTCTCCCCGTGCCAGGGGGCTGCTTGGACCGCCCCAGGGGAGGGCAGGGGCTCGGCTGGCCTTTGTGGAAGGACAAGGATCATGGTGGCTGCAAGGAAATGCCCCTGAGCAAAGCCTGGAAGAGGAGGAGGGTGGGCCATGGTCTGCAGGGAGACTCGGTGGGCTCCAAAGGAACTGCAGTAGTGATCGGCCTGGGATGGGCACCTGAGTTCTCAAGCTTGGCACCTGCTTCATCTTCTTCCACCTACTGCTCCTGGGGACTCCCAGGTCCAGGCCATGCCCAGGCGCCAGGGGGAGGTGATTATCTCTCACCCCACGTGCAGGAGGCAGGGAGGCATGGATCCAGTCTAGCCATGCCCTGGCTTCTCCCATGTTCTGGAATGCTAGGCCAGTGTCCCAGGGTCAGAAAGCCAGCTGGTGCCCATTTGAGGCCCGTGGCCCCATGCTCCCCATGTGCAGTCGGAGGTCTTAGGGGCCTTGGAAACTCGCTACTCAGGGCTTCTGTCCCCTGACCACTTCAGAGTGCACAGTAGCAGGCGGGTGGGGATGTCACCTGCCAGGTGGGTGCCTTGCCCCTCCCCCCCCAGACACAGTCACCAGTCCCTGTGCCCAAGGCTTGAGAGGACACAGATCTATAGGGCATTTATTGACACTTCCCTGCCCACCCCACTGGCAGCACCCACCCTCTGATTTCAGCCCTGACAACAACCAACATAACTCCCGCTTTCCCCAAACAGACGCGGGCCCACCCTAGGAAACTGCTCAGCCGCCGCTCCCCAAGGCTGGCTCCGGCAGGCCTGCCGCAACCGACACAGCCAGCTGCCAGCCAGGCCTGCCCATCGGAGCCCGAACGGGGGTTACCAAGCAGGTGCAAGGGCCCAGGATCCAGGGGGGCCGCAGGCAGACGCCGCCCGTGTTCCGCGCAGGGGCGCAGTCCAGGAGCCGGGCTGCAGGGCGCCCTCGCCGTCCTCCCCCCGCCAGGCCCAGCCGGGCGCACGCCTCCCCCCGCGCCCCGGGATCCGCGCACACGGACCCCTGCGCCTCAGTCACCGCAGCGGGGAGGGGCGGGGGTCCGGAGGCCGGGCTCGGACCGCTCCTGCCCCCAAACAGGACAGACCGGACAGAGGGGCTGGCGCTGAGGCGCAGGGAATCTGGGCGGAGAGGCCACCCTGGGCGTGACGCGTGACGCTCCAGCCCCCGCGCCGAGGGTGGAGAGCGAGGGTCCGACAGGGCAGGGGGCCCTCAGCTCGGGTGGGGGGCGGGAGGTGGCCGGGCTGGAGGCCCCCGGGGTGGAGCCGCCGGCTCGGGCCGGAGGAAGGCGGGAGGCTGGGGAGGGGCGGGGGAGGGGCTCCGAGGCGGCGGGGGGGCTGGGGCGCGGGCGCGGCCCCCTTACCTCCTCGCCCTGGCCGAAGCGCAGGCCGAGCGCCGCGACGCGCTCCACGCGCAGGAAGCCGTCGGGGTCGCGGCCGCACACCTCGAACACCTGGCGCAGGCGGCGCACCGAGCGCAGCAGAGCCGCGGGGGCGCCCGCCCAGCCCGCGCCGCCCGCCATCCGGGCGCCCGCAGCTAGCCCGCGCCCCGCGCCCGCCGCCGCCCGCGCCGCGCCGCCGCCATCGCCGCGCGCCCGCCGGGGCCGCCGGCCGCCCGCGTGGGTCTGCGCCGCGCAGCCTCCCTCCGCCCGGGGCGGCCGTGTCAGGCGCGGCGCCGCGGCCCCGCCGCTCGGGGCGGGCGCGGGGGCGGGCGCGGGGGCGGGCGGCGGCGGCGCGGAGGCTGCAGACAAAAGGGGCCGCGCCGCGCCCCGCGCCGCCGCCGCCTCTGCTGACTCAGTTTCCCTCGGCGAACCGAGGGCGTCTCCCCGCCTGGAACACCCGCAGGGTGGGGGCGTGACAAGCGTCCGGCGGTCGGAGCTGCCCGAGGCCCCGCCTCCCTCCTAGAGGCCGGAGCCCGGGACCCCGCGCTGGAGTCCGAGGCCTCTCCCCACCTCATGTCCCTCCGCGTGGCCAACCCAGCCCTGCGCCCTGTCCTAGGTGCTTCGTGCAGCAGCGTCTTGGTTGTGAGCGTGTCAGCGAGGAAGGTGAGACCCAGAGAGGCTGAACTGCCTCCCTGGGCCGCACAGCGCGCGAGGCAGGGCCGGGACTCCCGTCCAGTCTAGGTCGGGATGCATCCAGACTCCCCGCTCTCAGCCTTCCCTGTGCCGCCCTGCAAAGGACAGTCTCCAAGGCTAGGGCCACGCAGGCCTCCCCAGCAGCACTCCCAGCTCTGGGCTGGGGAAGGGGGCAGAGGAGGAGCGCAGACCCCGGGACAGGGAAGGTGGAGAGAAGACGGGGGCAGGCAGGAAAGGGAAACGCTAGGGACTTTCGCTAGGCTTGCCTGTTGCAGGGCCCAAGGCCACCCAGCACCTTAGGGAGGGTCCCACCTTCACCTCTCCCTGGGAGTCCTGGATGCCCAAGCTTGGAGCCCGGGATGGAATCTCAGCACTAAGGACTGGCGGCAGGCTCCAGGCCGTGGTGACACTGGGGGCCCTGCCGGGCCTGGCCTGGCTCTCCTCTCCTCCCCCAACCAAAAACAAGCCTCCATTGAGCCCACCCGCACAAATGCTTTCCAGTCAGCTCATGCCTATTTTCTCCCACCCAAGAGGCTCAACACATCAAGGAGCTGGGCGGGAGCTGGGGCTAGCCCCTATCGGGAGCTGCCGAATTGGCTCTCAAATCCTCCCAAACGGGGGCCCAGGGGAGCTGGGAGACCTCACCCCCTTGGCTGGCAGAGGTGGGCGCCTCAGGCCTGCGTGTGAACGAATGCTGGGTGAACCTGGCCCAGAGCCCACACCAGATTTACGGTTCTCCCAAAAGACAGGCTCACATCAAATTCAAAAGTCCCCTCCTCAGGGGAGCCCTGCCTGCCCCTCCTGCCCAGGTTCCTCTCTGCTGTTGTGTCTCTGCTGCGTGATGGTTTGATGGCCGCCTATCTCCCCCACGAGATGTGGGCTTGGGGCTGGTTCTGTTGCTCACCACTGTGCTGTGGGGCCAGCAGGGCGAATCGCAGGCACTCTCTCCCGGTTGTCACATTGTTTTTGCTGAGTGCCTGGGGGACAGAGAAAGGAGAGCAGCCACAGACCCTGTTCTTGCTGAGCTGATAGCTGGGCAGTCATGACATAATGTGATCTGGCCGAGGGCCCGGGCGCTGGGAGTCCAGAAGGGCCTGCTCAGCACTTAGAAGGACCCTTTGAGATGGTGCAATATCCAAGGTTCCCAGGTGGTTAGGGGTGGACGGGGTCCAGATCCCCAGGGCTCCCAACTCCTTGATCTGAGAGCTCAAAATGCAGCCCCAGCAGATGCAGCGAGAGAGCACCCGCACCAGGGCCCGGCTGCAGGCTGGGAACCCGGGGGTGGACAGGGTTGCTTCAAGGAGGCAAGAGGCCCGTTTAGGGGAGAGGTGAGCAAGAAAGTGGGGAGCCTCCCTCCCCTCCTCTTCCTCCATGTGATCTCCAACAGCTGCAGCAGCCTCAGCTGGCACATCTGGGAAATAGGCATGGAGGGAGCAGCTGGGATTCTGGCTCATTCTCTAGGGAGAAGAGTGAATGTGGTCAGGTGGATCCCCTGCTGAGAACCCATCTGCTGGCTTAGGCCTCTCTGGTTTCCTGTCACTCCTCACTCCTATCTGGGAGCATCCCAGCTCCCTCCCGCCTCCGGTACCTTCTCACTCCCACCCCCTCCCTCATCCCACTTCCTCTGGCCAACTCCTGTCCTTCCAGATTCGGTGGAAGTGACACCTCCTATAGGAAGCCTTCCCTCAGGTGACTCGATATATGTAAATGTCAGAACAGGGCCACACATATTGAGTTCCAGCTATTGTGACTGTCCTGACATCCCTTACTCCTGCTATTTATGAAGAGCATCTGGAAAGTAGGTATGAAAGGTCACACAGTGACCGAAAGGTCCCAGAGGGCAGGGATGACTGTGTCATTTTTCTTTTGATGTTCTAGCTCCTGGCTCTGAGCACAATGCCCAATACACAATTAAGGTCTGTGAAGAGATGCATCCTAGAAGGAATGGGCAAATATGGTGTGGTGGGCAGAGAGATGGCCCCCCAAACAGTACCCACATCCTAATGCACAGGACCTGTAAATGTTACTTTATTGGAAAAAGTCTTTGCAAATGTGATTATGTTAAAGATCCAGAGATGAGGAGATTATCTTGGGTGAGTTGAGTGGGCTGTAAATGCTGTCACAGGAATCCTCATAAGAGGGAGGCAGAGGCCGATTTTACACAGAATTGGAGGCAATGTGGCCATAGAGGCAGAGATCAGAGGGACGCAGCCAGAAGCCAGGGCATGCTGGCAGCCCCAGAAGCTGGGAGAGGCCAGGGAAAGCACCTCTCCTGAAGACTTCTGGCCTCTAGAACTGTGAGAGAATATTTGCTGTTTTAAGCCAGCAAGTTTGTGGTAGTTTGTTACAGCAGCTACAGGAAGCCAATACATGTGGGATAAATATTATGTGGAAGTTACGAAAGGTTATTAAGAGCCAGGCTTTGGAATCCCAAACAGCTGAGCTGGGCACCAAAGTCTGCTGCCCATTTAGCCCTATGACTCTGGACAAGTGACTGTCTCTGGGCCTCAGTTTTCCTGTCTGTAAAGTGGGGATAGTAGTGCCTACCTTGCAGAGGTCCTACAGGATTTTCATAAGCAAATGAATGTACCGTGCCTCATGCCATGCCTGGCACATGGTGGCTTTACTGTGTCATCACAGAGAAGTTTAGAACCAGGCTAATCAGGGGAAACATTTCTGATTTTCATCCATGGGCCTTGACTTTATCACCCATGTTGTCTGGAACCGGGGCAGGAGTCACAGTTTCTTGCTGCTCACAACCTGCTATTTTTTTTTTTTTTTCCTTTTTAAACCACGAATAATTATCATCTGGAGAGGAAAAGGTGGTGTGAACCCATTTACCTTCTCACTTGTCCTGAAATACACTTGGCCAGCAGAGCTCCCCTGCATACGCAGCCAGTGCTGCTGGGGGTGCCCAGGACCCTGGCGGGGCTGGGGTGTATCCAGGGTGAGCAGGGCATCTTGAGACCTTGTCCTTCCTCATTGGGAGGGGTGTGGGGAAGCCAGAGATTTTACTCACAAGTGCCCAACAGAACATTTTCTGACCCTCAGAAGGGAGCAGGACAAACTGATTGCTAATGTCCCTTCCAGGATCCCAAGGAGAATGCCAGTATCTTACTTATGCTACCCAACTGGGCTCCAGATCCTTTCTTCAGGTGCAGAAATGGCTCCTAAAAGTGGCTTTTGGCCAGGCACCAGCATTTACCTCCAGGTTCCTTACGGTTTGGGAAGCAGTCTCTGAAGTCCATTCGGATCTGGCCTTCCCACGCTTCCAGCCTTCTCTGCTGCCCCCTGCTGTCGGAAAGAAGAACTACTACGTCTTCAGCATGGGCAGCAAGCAGGCAGGCCCTTTGCAGCCAGATCCCTGCCAGTGTCCTCTATTCTGTAGGACACCGCAGCACAGTAACACAATCTGCCACACTCTGTTACACACCTGGTGAGCACTTACTGTCTCCCAGGAGCTGTGTGTGGCATGGGCCTCGGTTCCAAGACAATGACTCCACATGGAGTTGCTCAATGACGTGCCCAGCTCGCCACGCACATGCAGTTCCTTCTGCCTGGAATGTCCTCCCTTCCCCCACCCCCATAGCTACCTCCTCCAAGAAGCCCTCCCTGAGTGAGTTGCCCCCTCCCCCCCACTCCGTTCTGCTCTTGTGGACTCTCCTATTTTCATGATGCTCAGTGATGCCCTCCCTACCTGCTGCTCCTTCCCTTGGACAAATCACATGACACCTCCATGCCTCATTTCCTTCACCTTAAAACAGAGGTAATTATAGCAGCACCGCATGGGGCCCTCGGAGACCACAGAGCTGATGTGAGGAAGCCCTTGGCGCAGTGCCTGGCAGGCAGCAGGCCTCAGTAGGAGGGAGCTAGGAGCGAGAGGCCGGAGCAAGGGTCTCCCCAAGGAAGAAGGAAGCAGAGGTGAAGTTGCCAAGAGCCTAAGGTCCTCCTTCAGCTGGGTGGCCCAGGGAGATGGGCCCCAAATGGTAAAACGTGTATTGGGATATTGCATGGGGCTGCTACTGTGAATGGGGTCTCTTCCATTAGAGCTGTTTATTTAGTTCCTTGATGACATCCAGCCTTAATTGTTCATCAGCAACCGTGTACTGAGCACCTTGAACAGGCACAGGTCCCGCATCTGGAGGCCCAGAGTGTAACCTGGAAGATAGGAACGGTGATGACCACACAGCATTGTAATGAGAAGCTGCTACGGGACCAGGAGCAAGGCCCACCATGCAGCCTGCGGGGCTCATTCGTGAAAACGAGGGGCCTGATACATGTGTGCTGGATGAACGATTAAATGCTGCTAACTCAAGACTCAGTATTTTGTTAATAAAAATTTTTTGTGTAGAATCCCAGATATGAGTATGGGTGGTGGCGGTCGTGTTTTTGCTCAAGGCGTAGATCACTTAATTCCTTTCTGCCTCCCATCTACGAATGACCAAGTTGGCAAGAGAGCATCCCCCCCCGTCGATTTCTCAGCCCACTTTGACTTTGGGCCAGACTCAAAGCTAGAGTCCCCTGACTTTTGCCAGTCTGGGAGTAAGGCATGTCTATGGAGTTTTTAAATGAAGAATATTAGGGTGTGGTCCCCAAAGTGGGACAAAACAAGGAGGGAAAGTAAGAACAGAACAAGCCGCCCTCCTTCCTGATGTGCTGCTTTCTGCCCAGACACGTCTCTGCTGCCCGCGCTCTCTGGGCCAGGTCGTCCCCAGCCTCAGCGACCTCCTTATGCAGTCAAGATCCCACAGCCTTATTTTCAACTGCTAAACAGACATATCTCCTGCAGGACAAAGTTGCTGGTCATTTTTGAAGACCCAAATCCTCAGTCACCAAGCCTGCCAGTGAGCAGGTTAAGACGTCTTCCTGATAGAGACTGAGGGAGAACTGGGGCGACGGGAAATGCCCTAAGACACCTGCCACCCTTAGGGGCTTGCCTTGGGGGTGGGGGGTGATGGGCTACTTCCTAGAAAAGGTGAACACTGTGATGCTACCACTTGGTTGTAGGTTACATTTTTGCTATTCCTTCAGCACCTCCTGCTCCTCCCCAGCTCTCCATGGGAATTAACTTCTCTAGCCAGGTAGTTCACAATCCCCAGACTAGCCAGAGGGTGCCCCAGAAGGCAAAACATGGGCACAGGACCCCCATAAACGATAAATGATATGATCCACGTCCTCAAGGAGCTATCGATGGAGGGTCCTTAGCCCAAAGACTTCCCTACTTTTGACTCTGATGCCACAGGCCACAAGGGAAAAAACAGCTATTTGCAGTGCTTGGGATTCTCTACTCTGGGACTCTTTAAACCTGGGTTTCCAGGAAAATCACCCAAGTTTCAATCTCTCTCTCCCCTAGGACCCCAGCCCTAGAGTTTGCCTTTGCCTTGGAGGTGTGGGATGGGGCCAAAGAGTACTAGCCATCCTTCCAGGTGAGGTACCTGCTTGCTCAGCCTTCCCACAGACAGACCAGTGCTGGCCTCTCAACTGCAGGTGTCTGTTTGGTGGTTTTTTTAGCCCTTTGTCTAATGCCAGGCACTGTCACCCTCCTGACGGTCAGCTGTCCTGCCCACAGGGTCTAGGCTAGATTTTTCTCTCCACAGCAGGGGTAAACAAGACAGTAAAACTCAAAGCAGTTGCTGACAGGGAAAGTGGTGTTTGCGCATGAAGTGTCATGGGAGATTCTGTAGGGGGAGCTGAAGAGTTGGAGAGAATTGTGTTTTCAGACCCCCCCCCCCCCCCAATGTATCAATCTTAAGGTGTTCTGGTTTTTCTGAATGACTGTTCCTTTTAAAAGAAGTAGAGGCAGCTTATCCCAGAGAATAGAGTCACCCTCAGTTTGGAGGGCCCTAAGAAGCATTTGATGGGGTTCAGGACACAAACCCCCAAAATATGAAACCTTGGTATACTGAATATTTTAAGCTGGAGTCTGAAAAAATGGCTGATGCAGGAAGGTCACCCTGACCTTTCCCCTGAAACAGGACATAAGACCCTCCTGTGAGTGGCACCCTCCCTATGCCCAGAAGAAAGGAACATTCGTATCGCCAAAGACAAGACAAGGAACAACCAGGCCTTGCTCAGTTCCCCCGGTTTACACTTAGCTCATACTCTATGACGTGGCATGTTTCTGCACAACCTGTTGGGGGCAGAAATATTAATATGTTCTGTTGACTATGATTGTTTGCTATAGTTATAAGAAATATTGATCAAGTTGTTAACTGTGACTGTTCTGTTCTAATTAGAAAAAGCACTTTCTAACCTGGCTGGGAGTTGTATGCCCTGGGACATTCAGAATGTGATCCATTTTCCTTAACTGCCTATCATCATGGAAAGAGTAACAACCTTGCTCCTGAAACAAGGGAGTCCCAGAGGCACCCTACCATTGTGCAAACACCCAGCCCACGACCCCTCCACCTTGAGGTGCCCCATCCTTTTGCAACTCCCAGACTGAATTTCCTGTAACCTGTAAACCATTATACCCATTCCTTTTGCCCACTTTCCCACGTAATCCTCGTCCTACCCAATATAAGGAACTAGCTTATGGGGGGTGGGTTAGAGCAGATTTTATGTGGATTAACCCCTCTGCTCTCCTATTTTGCCAGCCTTATTGGAATAAACATTCATATATGATTCAACCTTGTCTGCTTAATTGGCTCAAGTAGTAACAGGCAACCTGGAACCACTGTGTCCAGTTTCAAACTCAGCACAGAAACACTCAGCTTTAACTGTTTCTTTAGGTTTTCATTTCCTCATGTCACATACAACTTTTATTAAACAACTTTGCTTTTCTCCTGTTAATCTTTGTCAGTTTAATTTTCACACCCAGCCAGGAACCCTAACAGGCTAGAGGAAAACTTTTTCTTCCCCTGCACGTGTCACCAAAATTACTTATTTTCCCTTTAGTCACGAGAGGTTCTGGAAACAGAAATCCACGGCAGGGTGGAGGAGAACCCAAGACATCCTTCGAAGAAAGGAAATAGCCTTAAAGTTTCAAGAGATTAGTGAGGTGTGTGTGTGTGTGTGTGTGTGGGGGGGGGGGTGAGAACACAGAGCTGATGCAGGTGAAGAAATTAAACAACTCTCCACATCTTAGCAGACTGAATTTACATTTTACTTAAAAAAGGGGGGGGACAGGGGTACATACACGAGGAGGAAAACAGGGTGGGAACAACAATGTCTGAAATAGGTTTCTACACTTTCTGTCAGGCAGTACTTCTCTGCTGGCAAAAGGCTGCTTACAGTATTAACAAGGGTGCAGACGAGGGAGCTGCCGCGTTAGGTCCGGTGGAAAGGGGGGAAGTTATCATACACAATGTAAGTTTACAATACACAGCATTTTCTTTAAATGATGTAACGCAGTCGCAGGAAAAAGTTAACAATACTAACACGAGAATCATCAAATTTTTGTTTGTTATCCATGTACAGCAACTAACTGCTTTACAAAAAAGCAAAATAATACAATATATCATCACATGTATTTACAGTGTAGTAAATATACTTTTCTGTCAAATTTTACACAAACTATTTACAGGTGAATATACTGCATTAAAAAAAATTGTGTGGCTGACACTAAGTGAATTTTTGTAGAAGTCCATTGCATAACATTGACTAAGACATGGACATGCCTCATTATGCCGGGGGATGAGGGGGGAATGTAAAAACAAAACCAAGAAACAAAAACCCCAAACAAAACTGAAAAACACTAAAAGCCACCAAGCAGGGCGGGGCTGGCTTCCATTCTGCCTCCCCTAGAACATCGGTTCCGTGGGTGGAGGCTGCCCCTCACCGCGGTGTCCCAGGCCCGGGCTCAGGACTGCACGGGGCCGGCGCCCAGGAGTGAGCAGCGCTGAGTGGACCAAGGACAGCGCTCGCTGCTCCGCCCCGGAGCTAGCGAAGGGGCCTCCGTGTTGGCAAACAAGGGCACACTCCTGGGGCTGGAGCGGTGGTAAAACAGGTAGGTTCTGCACAACAAATATGTGATGAGTTAATGTTTTCCTCTTTAAAAAGCCAGGGGAAACATCCCCAAACCAAAACCACATGACCTACAGTGTTCTTTATAGAACTTGCATCGGATTTCGCAAAATGGGCAACTTGGTCTGAACTTGAGAATTTCTCGTGCAGATTACAGGTATGGGGCCTGAGGAGGTACTTCATCTCTCAGCGGGGCATACCAGGGAGAGACTTATGTTCATTTTAGCTATTTGGAAAGCTAGGCTCTCCTCGAAAGTCAGAAGTTCCTTAAACAAGGGAAATTTTAAACCTTGGTAAGTTTTCAAATTCTCAGGAAGTACTGGTCAAAAGTGTTTTTGTAGGTCAAAGGTGGCTCAATTTTGATTTGTGCAACGCTGATCAGTTCATGAGGTACTTCAAGTGAATTCATTCCATTCATTACACTAGAGGGAAGTGAATAAATTTAAGAAATATCATGCCTTGGAAAACTCATTTATGGAAAGATAAGTATTTTTAACAGTAAACCTTTGGAAGTTAATCTATCTTGTTGGGAGAAGCAAAATAGCATAACAGCACTTGCTGTCATGTGCACCAAACCAGCCAACAGAGGAAAAACGGGAAACCCAAGTGACGCAAGGCTCACATCACTTTATTCCAGGAGCTGAGGTGTGAGACCGACCCCAGAAGCCCTGGGCTGTGTGGGAGCCAAGACCTGAACGGCAAGCAGCTTGGCATCCTTGGCACTGAGTTAACGATCTCTTTCTAAACTCAGTTCTAGTCTTAGCTTCTTTATAGTCTTAGTTGCTCTGTTATTATTGCAGCCTCTACAACAGTTAAAAACAAAAGTTTAGTTAATTGCACCTGTCTTGAATATCTTCCAATAATTCGATGTCAAAATACCTATTAATACTAAGGTTTTTTCCTTTTATTTTGGCAAATGGTTCTTACTTTTCCCAGGACTGTAAACAAATTAAAAAGATTAAATTCTTGTTATTTCTGAATATCAAAAGCAATTTTATTTACATTAACATATTACATTGTTACTGTGTGGATAAATGTGAAATGTGTTATATTATTAAAGTTAGAACACTTACATGTACCATTATTTATTGATTTAGCTGTGGAATTTAATTTACTGAAATCCACTAATGAAACAGCACTACAGGTAACTCCCCCTCCCCTAGGTTTCCTTCCCCTCCCAAAGCCATTACATCTTAACATGTAAAAGGAACCTGGGACTTGGGGGGATAATGTTTTTGTAATAAATATGGTTTAGTCCCAAGTTGGAACATACAGATACTACATGTTCATTGAAGTCAAATTGTTGTGCATACTGCAGGTACCCCAAAGACTCTGGATCTGCATTACTATGGAAAGCCCCACGCCACTGTAATCCATCCAATTCGGTATAGCAGCACCTTTTCCAGTCCCCTATTGTCACACTAATGCAGACTGACTAGTCTTTTCACAGTGATTAAATGCAGTTCTATCATATACAACCCAAATGTTTCGCTAAAAAGACTCCTGATTCTTTAGGAGGGAAGGGGGAAGAATAGAAGACATTTAAACTATGTTTTATCAAAGACATTTTTGTTAATATACACCATACTCCCTCTTTCTGGGGAAATTATTAAACAAAGTAAAGGCAATAGCTACTCAGAGAGTCACGTACCATTCCATCTTGCCATGGAGCTAATGCAAACATCTATAAAAGTTACCTTCTCGGAACAATTTTCAACACTTTGTTCACCGATTACCCTGCTCAGAATTATTCAGGAAAGAAGAGGAGGAGTGGAAAAATGTATAATTACTATACTTAGTATAGTTTTGGCTTACAAAACAAAAAACAACAACTTTTAGCATATTTAAAGATTAAAAGATAATCAGCTGGAAAAGAAAAGAAACTAGTTTGGATGACTGAGTTTGGATAAGGCCTCAGAACCCATCGCTTTAATCAGTAATGTTAAGATATATGTGGTTACACTTATTTTCCTGTAATTATTGCTAATACTGAAGTGTTAGTATTTCTTAAGAACCCACTACAAAATAGTAAATCCCTTCACCCCCAAAGTACCTCGCCTGTGGCTTACGGTGTGAAGTCACTGAGGCCTGACCTTTATGGCTCCTTCAGTTTTATAAGGTAAAAAAAAGTCCACAGCTAAAAGTCAGGTTAAATATACTGGGGTTATATTATTTCTCCCATAAACTTCTACCCTGAAGTGTGTACATAGACTAACGCTTTACTCTGTACAATGAAGGGGAAACATAGACGGCGGAGCTCTGTGCAAATGGCTTTCATAGCGGCCAGTAGTAGCGTATTCAAGAACCCACCTCTCTCACGCTGGGATGTTCTCAGGTCAAGTGTCCTGACCTCCCACCGTCTCTGAAGTTGTTCTGAACACTTGCTTAAACCAGACACACCAAAGGTAGGAGAGAAAAAAAGTTAAAGGAAAAGCAGCATTAAATTTAGGCAATGCTTCCAAGAGTTGATCATCCGGCAACACGCACACGGTGGGCTCTTCATAACAGGAGGTGCGGCGTCGCAGCGCGGCACGGTGTGAGGGTCACTAGTGAGGGGCCCGCGCACGTCAGGTCTGTTTGAAAAAGGAAACAAAGAAAGCTTCACACGATCTTCTTAATGCTATTCCGTTTGAAACTGCCAGCGCTTCTCTGCTTCTGCACTTGGCTTGCGGATCCATGGCGAGTCCGTCCACTATTACAGTGCCCGGTGCTGGGCGAGAGTTCGACGTTCTCCTTGTCAATTCCTGGAGAGAAACAGAGCAGCCAGTTACGCCTCTCTGGTGTCAAGCTCCAGGACTGGATCTCATGACTTGTATACAAGCCACGACCTGGGAGAATTGTTTTTGCATATTTTATTTCAATGGCCAGCTGCTAGGACATTTACGAAGACCCTGTCACACAGAAAGCCTCACACTTTGGTAAGCACTTTTGCTACTACAGCAGAAAAACAGCGTAAGAAAAAAACCCCCAAAATCCACAAGAAGCTGCTAGGGGCAGGCAGGCTTGAGCTGAAGGAGAGGCCAGCGGGGAATACAAGAGCTCCTTCCTCCAAGTGATACCAGCAGCTTTCAGCAGAGGTCAGCTTCTCGCCACACAGCCTTCCTGCTGTTTACACACAAAATATGTACTCTCCAGTTGCAGAAGATACTGAAATTTGTGATTTCAAAAAAAGGCAGAGCTTTTTATTTTTTAATCGTAGTGCCAAAGGAACTCAAATATTTACTGATAAAATAACACATCACAAAGGTCACACTGTAGAATCTTTGCTTTCTCTTTTCAGCTGTGGCCCATCATCTCATGTTCTGCACCTGAAACAGATGCCACTCATTTCTCTCATGGAGATTAAACCTCCCAAACTGGGCCCTACCATGAATTTTATAAATAATCTAAGTAGTGACCAGAGCAGAAACAACATATTGCTTGCTCTTCAGGTCAGCAAAGATTACAGATTAGACAGTGGTTACTCAGGGGAAGTGGTGGCTGAAAGAGGGCATGAGGGTGGCTTCCTGGGTGCTGGTAATGTTTCTTGATCTGGATGCTGGATTTTTAAGTGTGTTTACTTCTTAAAAGTTCATTAGGTTATAAATTTGTGATCTGTGTACTTTTCTGTTATACTTCAATAAAATTTACCAAAATAATTAGACTGGTTATGCCCACATTTAGCTTAACTACTGGTAGGAAAGCAAATAGTCGGAGAGCATGTTAGCAATTTGTATCAAAATGTAAAGTACTGGCCCTGGCTGGGTAGCTCAGTCAGTTGGAGTGCTGTTTTGATACACCAAGGTTTTGGGTTCGATCCTGGATCAGGGCACATACAAGAATCAACCAATGAATGCATAAATAAGTGGGAGAACAAATCAATGTGTTTTTTTTCCTCTCTCTCCCTTCCCCTCTCTCAAATCAGTAATAATAATAAAAAAAGATTGCTTTAAAAAAATGTAAAGTACTGATTGATATTTACTAATACAGAAAGATGACCATAATTTAAGAGTAGGGGATAAAAAAGGCTGGGAAAACACTTGCCAAAATATGTTATCTCTGGATGGTGTTATTTCAGGTAATTTTTACTTTATTCTTATCTGTACCATTTGAATCTTAAACATTAAATCTGAGAATGGAAAATTTTACATTTTTGGACAAAAAGTAGCATTTCTGGACAAAAAGTAGCATTTCAAGTCTAAAACTTTGTTTTAGAAAATTTATGTAGAACCCACCCCCCCACACACACTCTATTTGTTGGCTCATGAACAGGAAACAGATTTGCAGTGAGCGCCTTCTAGGAGCCACAAGCCCTTCATTTGAATGCAGCCTTGAATTCACTTCGAATGAAAGGCATCTACAGGCACGTGGCCTGACTTAGACAGGCTCAGTAGAGGTCTGCCGTCTTGAACTTATCAAAGGAACGTGGGCATTTGTCAGTGTTTGTTCATGAGTTACAAATGTCAGCAACCCTCTTCCAGGAGCTGAGCACAGTGAACCAGCACCTTCGAATCTGTTCTAATCTAATCTAACCACATGGTAGAAAGATGAATGGAAGGAAACACACCACAGTGTTCACAAAACTTTTCTTTGGGTAACAGAATTCTGGATGAGTTTTATTCTCTTCTGCGTATTTATTTACATCTTCTACAGAGCTATTTAAAAAAAACCCAACAAGATTGAAAGAAGGCTGCCCATCATCTTTTGAACGTGCCTTGAGCTTGTTTGTACAGGCTCCTTTAATTGCCTTGCCTATCTCTACAAGATAAAATCCAACCCGTATTTTTTCTCATCTGTTTCCTTCCTGATGCATTCTTCTGTCTCCTGCCAGAACTACTTTCCCTCTCCTTTTCCCCTTCCTGATTTTATGTGGCATTTATATTTACTACATTCTGCCCATGCTATCACAACCTGTGTATGTCTTATTTCCTCTACTAGAATGAAAGCACCCAGAAGGGAAAAGATCAAGATTCATTTTGTTTTGAGGAGGACCTGTGGCTCTCTGTCCACAGCCTGCTGCCCTGGGGTCTGTGTGTGACCACCTCTGGGGCAGCCCTGCCACTGCTACTGTGGCTCACTCTGGGGGCAGGCAGTCATCATACTGCAGGGTGGGAATGCTGCTGTCTGAGGACAAGGGCCGGCACAATGATATTAAGAATTAAAATGATATAAACTGTAGTTACGTAGATTAAGTCATGAGGGTGAAGGTGACTTCAAAGAAATACTAAGAATATTCCAGTTTCTGTTTTGTTAGGCAAATAACCTTCATACCTCTAAATAAAAAATTTAAAAGCCTTATTTATCTCCTGTTACATTTTAAGGGTAAAAAGCAAGCCATAAAATTTTACACATATTATGACCTCAACTATGTAAAGAGGAGAAACTGGAAAGAGATGCACCGACATGTTAACAGTGATTATCTTAGAGTGGTGGAACCGGGGGTGACCTTTTTCTTTTATTTCTCTGAATTTTCTCTTTTTTCCCCTAATGAGCATGTGTTCCTTATAATTAAGAATGTTACAGTATCACTCACTCCCAAAGCTTCAATGCTATGTGAGAAGTTGAGATCCTACATCTACTCTGAAATTCAACTTTCATCTCAATTTGATTGTCTTTGCATGTTTTCTTCCTACTCAGTGACCCAGCTCTACAGGTCACACAGTTAACGCGCTGTGACTGAGTCGTGAACACAGCAACGTTTCACACTGAGGGTCAAAGGAGAGACGATAAAGATATTGGAGGGTCATCTTCAAGAAAACAATAAAAGAAAAAATGTGTTATACCAAAATATAGCATCTGGAAAAAGCCAAGTTGTATGATAGAATGATCATGGTATTTGGTTAGGGCATTCAGGTTTCTAAGCACTATCCCCACTGTGGAGAATTTTGGCAGCATTCTTTTGTTTTACCCTCTAAAACTGAATCTAGAAACCTCTCTAGAAGATGGTGAAGGATTTGGTCTCAACGTTCTATAGGAAAAACTCTCAGATTGTCAGCTAGACTGCTCTAGTGGAGATAGGATCCACCCTGCACTGGTACCTGCTGTATTTTAAACTAGTGGGCAACCCTCGGTGCTGCACTGCTTCTCGAGGCCTCCCTGAGGCTCTGCATCAGTCTCTCTTATGCCCCGCCCCACGCACTGGCTCTCCCTTCTGACCCTTGATGGGCACAAAAGCAAAAATCCTTGAGGTGAACCAAGTGGAATAAAGGTAAAGACTTGTGTTGTCTTGATTTGCTAGATTGAATTCCCCCACAGATATGCTGTGGTCACATGCAGCCAGTGACAAACATGCAGGGCAAAGAAGCTGGGAGTTCTCTATAGCAGGGTATTAATAAGCACTATGCTTGAGTGCTTATTAAATAAAAGGTGTTTTGGGCCAAAATTTAGTGAATTGAGTAAATGGGAAAAATTATTAGGTTACATTATAGTTGTTTAAGTTACATGTCCATTTCCTCTACTTGAACATGAGTTCCTTGAAGGCAGGTATCACAGTTTGTTTATTTTGACAACTAGGGATACAGATCCAGCCTGACAAATAATTAAAATATTTTATTTAAAAAAATTCACTTGTTTTTTAAAACACCAAAATCATTTCCCAAATTAGAACCTAATATTTTCATGACATAATAAATAGGACTGGATCCCTTTTAGTTCTTGAGAAGCTGAGGGAAAACAGGTTAGGTGATTTATGAGAAGTTATACAACAAAAGTGAAAGCCTAATAAAACTCAATCTCCCACCACCTGCGCAACACCACCAGTAGGTTACGACTCTGCACCACTTAGTTTATAACATATTTAATAGTGCAAACCTGTTCGAAAGTCTCACTACATGCATGAAAAGGCAAACATGTCAGAAGGCTCATTGGTTACATCTACAATGAGGCAAACATGCCAGATGACCCAGGCTTGAGTCTTGGCTGGATCAGGTCTCTCACTGGTTGTAGTTCTTAACCTGGCCATGAAGGGTGCAGCAGGTATGCCTATTTCAGAGGGTCGTTAGAAGAACCAGGTAAGATAACCTATGTGAAGACTTTCTGCACATAGATAAAATAATTACTATACAAATTAAGATTCTCTTAATACCTGAAGTAACAAAGACCAAGTGATGTACTGAAAGGAATTTTAGAACAAATGCATAGAACTTGAATTTTATACTATAATTTGTAAAATTACTGAAGCTAATGTAAATAAGCACAAAAAATAATGAATCTTCTTAGAAGACAACTATGGTTTCTTATGCTATAGTAAATACATTCATAGACACATGTTAAATATATATTTGGAAATACTTGTATTTTGAGCTAGATATACAAAATAGTAACTATAATCATTTAGAAAGCAATTTAATAGATTTTTATCAATTGCTAACACTTCCTTTTCTATTAGATCTAATCTTTCTACACAATAATTATAGAAGAGTAAAAGAAAGAAAAGGAATCTTTTATAAATTAGACATAAGTGCATCACATTTTCCCTTCTTTTAGTACTTAGAGCTAACTAATGACCATATTCGTTTTTTAAAAACATAGGTGATAAGTGGACAGCCAGCTTTAATTTATAAGGAAACACTGGGATTGGTTTTATATTTGGGAAAAACAAATACTTCCTAAGCTAAAAACTCTTCAAACCACACAGCCTTCTTTCTCTATGAACTCTCCTGAGTCTCTTGCTAACCTGCCTGTGTTAGTCCAGGCTCAGGGGAGTAGAAGCAGCTCCTTGTCTTCAGTCTCCTTGACCAGATGGGATATGGGGTCCTGTAGTGCCAGGAAGCACCCAGAACTTAAAGCAGTGGCTTTACGAGTGCCCCAGGTGCTAAGCCAGGCTGTGCTTACAGGGCCTGCTGAATGAGGTCTCATGCCATGTGCCCAGGACAAGCGCAGGGAAAGCAGAGTTTCGTGCAAAGATGATGAAAGGAAAGAGTACCTTGATGAGGAAACAGCTGCATGAAAACTGCTGATTTAGAGCAAGGCAGGGAAGCTTCACAGACACAGAATGAAGAAAAAAGAAGTGAGTGATGGCCATAGACTTTAAAAAAGGGTGAAATGCGATTAGATACTGGATAATTATGTTCCCCGGTTTTAAGGAATCTGGTTTTAATTTTTGAACCCTAACCATTACTTTTCTAAATATTACACTCTGTAAATCAATGGTAGAACTTCCAATTTTACGGACAGATGTGTTTTTGCCACCTGTATTACAATTAAGCATTTTAGTTTAAGTAAAAAAGTAAAATAAAATTTAAAAATTTGCAGAAATTACACCAACCAATTGGTCAGTTTAAAAATCCCCCCCCCCCCCTTAAATACAGGGCAATAATAACAAACAAACCAACCAGCCAACCAGATAAAGGTCTGGGGATGCCATAAGCAGTTCCCTAAAACATTCGAATCATTTCAGAAGTTTTTAAGTAGTCTCAAAATAAGTTTCTTCTAAGAGTGAGACATTTTAAACTTGGTAAACGTATCAGGAGTGTTACTGAACAGACTCAGAGCTAAGGCTCCAGGCATACCTCGGAGATATTTCAGGTTTGGTTCCAGACCACCACGATAAAGCAAGCTGTAATCTTTTTGCTGGTGGAGTAGCTTCAATTTGTAAAAAGTGCAATATTCATGAAGCGCAATAAAGCGAAGCACAATAAATGTGGTGTGCCTGTACATTTAAGGAAATGGTTTTGATGAACTATCACTGCACATAGCCATCAGCACTGTTGGTCTAGGAACGCTTTAACTGCTAGCTGATCCACCCAGCTTCCCAAGAGGGAGGCCTGCACTACAGAAGCAAAGTGAGTGTATAACTGACAGGCCTAGACATAGCCCCAAAACAAAGCGAAAGAAGTTAATTTAAAATAAAACTCGACTAAATAGGTCTTTGCTCCAAAAAATGCATGTTCATTTACTAACAGTAAAATAAGCTGATCAATGGAAAAAATTAAACATTTTTTTTCCTAGTAAAAAACACTTAATAGATCACAGGCTTTTTTTTTTTTTTTAAATTATAATACAAGCCTCATATTTTTTGAGGTAAAAAATAGAAAACTTTTGTCATAATTATTACCCATTTTTTCTAAACAAATACCCCTCTAAACTATTAGAATACTTTACAGTACAAGGGACAGCATGACAAGTACCACAAAAGTGAAAATAGTTACCTGTGTATACTTGACCACTTACTGTTCTAAAATCTACTTGAGGGCAGGTATCAGGTCCTATTAGCTCCCGCACTCCCTTGGGTTTAACAGGGTCCCTTGTATGTAGTACGCAATGAGTATGTGTAGGGTAAACACCTGGAATTTTGGTTATCTTCTACAGAGTACTGCAGGCTTACTCTTGTACTTAAAATCAAAGAACCTGTGTACAGGCAGAATTTATGACCAGAAGGAAATAACTTTAGCTCCAAACCCAATACTGAGAATACTGAGGTCGATGGGAAAAAACTGTCAGGTCTTTAGTGACCAGGGTCTCCTTCCCTTTTAAGTGTCCCAGGGTGCCTAGTATACACCTACAAAATAGGTGTTCAAATGTTTACTGAATTAAGTTACAGTATGAAAAATATTAGGAGACCTTGGTAGAATATAAATTAAATTTCGTATTGGAAATGGATCTATATAATTTCTTTTTAATGAATACTAAGTCCACATAATTCCATTTCAATTTTTATTTCTGGTACACTTGCTGTTTAATATCTAAAGAGGTTGCAGGGAGACTGCACTTGAAATGGGCATAAAGTACTCAAAATATGGCTTTAAATAAAGGCTTCATTGCTCATTACCTAGAACCATTCATGTCTTGGCCTTAAACAAAAGAAAGCCCCACATGCAGCATTTTTGGGTAAATAGGGCTTATTTTCTAGTTTTAACCCTGGCCCTTTGGTTCAGGTCCAGTGCAGCTGCACTAGGCCTAATAATGGATCACGATGTCAAATTTGAAACAGTCACAGAGTAAATGTTAGGGTTCCCTTCAGGATTTTTCTAGTGGCAGTTGGGAAAATCTGAAGAGGCAAAGTTTTATGTCCATTTGGCTAAAAGGACCACAGTTGACACAAATTCAAATGCACTGAACTCTGAATATAGTTCACTGGTTCCACTGATGCCAAGTTCGATTTCTACTAGGGAGGGAGCCAGAAGACAGTTATGCATTTTAAATATGGATTTGTAAAACAATCCTCCTTGTACTAAGGGGCTAGACAGGTGGGCTATGATAATCTGTCCAGAAGAATGTATTTTCAGAGACAACTGCTTTATTTTAAGTGACCACTTCCTCAAAAGCTGGTAACGGATGAATCACCACCCACATTTTTACTTAAGGTTTAATGCTTGGGGGGAGGAAGTTCATGAATTTCTGACCTAGCTGATATGACAGCAGAGAATGTTGGAAACCACAAGAAAATACAGTATAGTGGCAGATCCTGCTAAGCACCGCAGATCTAGACAGCAGAGTCTTGCCTTAACATAGAAGGTTTGCAGCAAAGGGCTGAGCTGTGCAGATCAGCAACTTCACTTTTTCACAGAGGGCCGCAGAGCATTCACCTGCTTGATGCTCAGTAGATGGCACAGGCTGATGTTGGGTATTTGATAACAAACCACACAGAGCTTCTTTAAGTATTTCCGATAGGACTTGGCTGATGAGAGTGGAGATAGGGAAATATTTTGCTCTGCAAAGTTGAAATGCTGGACTAGGTTAGGAATCTGACTAAGATTCATCACTTCTTTTCACCCATTGATACCAGCAAACTCAGCTCCATGAGGAGGTAAGGATGTCAGATTACATGAAGCTAACAATATAAAGCAGTATACCTAACTATGAACAACTATTAACTCTTATAAGAGGCATTCCATGAGAGCAAGTAACAAAAACACAACAATTAGGTACCGCAGATACCTGATTTAGAGATAAATCAGGATCCTTGCATGGAGAGGATGAGCCCACAATTTAGAGGTAAAAATGGGTTTTGTGGGACAGTAAAGTCACAACTGAAAAGATAAACCTTTTCTCCAAAAACATGCAGTAAAATAATCTGGCAAACCAAAGGACACACAATTTACAATTCAGACTGGAAATGCTAACTACGATGATTCTACTTCATTAATTCTATTAATTTTACAGCTTCAGTTTCTTCTGAGACTAGTCAGAGGTTTCTAGGGCGTAGCAGTCTATTCACACAGCCATCTCTGGAGAACTACTGGAGGTGACATCATTGGTTTAAAACTGTAACCAAAACCATATAGCTAGTCTCTGGTTTCTATAAACAATTCTAAATAAGAGGTTGCAGAGTGGGACTATTTTTTTTAAAAGCAAATTATATGGCTAATATCCAACCAATACAGAACATAAGCGATTAATCAACTAGCAGGGGAACCTGCACTTGTACCTTTATTCTCAGCCTGATGACTTTATTGTCTCCATTAGTGGGCAAAAGTGGTCAGAAGTCCCCCTAGCAACTAATCTGGGATCAAAAAAAAGTTAAGTAAAAACCCAACTAATCATTTTGACAAGTTTAATGCCACTTTAGTAGTCAAAGAGGCAAAAGTTAGCTCAAAATGAACCAAACTTTAAAAACAAGAGAACCAATATAGGCAGAGTCTATGAATTTTCTCATTGTGATCAACATTATAAACAAATAACCCAGAAAATAGAGAGCTCTGCAGAAGAAAAGGAGTGGTGGACTTACAATAAGGCAGATGGAGGTAATGAGACAGCAATAAACAAATAAATGAAAGAAAAAAGGGAAAGGAATGAGCAGGAAGAAGATGAGAGACACGCCACAGCTACATAAAGCAATGAATGTGGCAGGAAGAACACTGGCCTGGTTCTAGGTAAGAACTGTGTAACAGATCAATTAGCTCAGCTCTTCTAAACCCCAATCTCCTCATTGCACACAGCACTGAGCCTAGCCCTACAGTACCCCCGGCTCCAAAATGCTAAGATTTTAAAGGATGGGGGCAATGGTGAGGAGAATAATTCAGAGGCTGCAATATCCAGGAGAAAGTAAAGGTTAGGGTTTGCCCTTGTTTTAACAGCTGAATTGCCGATTATGAGGCAAGATACTGGCAAATCCTAGGGCAGTGCTTCCATGAGCATGAGTCACCCGGGTGTTTATTACACCACAGACTGCTGGCTGGGCCCCACCTTGTAGTTTCTTGTGCAGGAGGTCTGGGGTGGGACTCTGGCATTTGCATTTCTAACAAGCTCCCAAATGATGCTGATGCTGCTGGTCTAGGACCACACTTGGAGAAACACTGTCCTAGGGAATAAGTGACAGAGGGCAAATGAACATGGTTATACGGGGGAAAGAAGCTGGCCAGGTTTCTTTTATTTCCTGCTGGGGGCTGGGGGAGGGATGGTGTAGAACCTGATAAGGCACAGTGGGATGATTGATAATGCTAGATCAAATAATTTGTTTTTTTGCTGACCAATGCTTAATAGATATAGTTATTTAATATAATGGTTAATAATATGAACTAGATATTTGCCAAGGTCTTCAGAGCTATATATGTTTAAATGTTCATCCAAAACTGGGATTATAACCCAGGGATTCTATTTATGGATCTTGAACATCACAAAATAGTTATAATACATCATTTAGTTTTTTAAAAGAAAGTCCATGCTACATTTAAAAGAACTATGTATAGTAACTTTTCTAATAATGGAACTTTAGACACAAAACCTTTTAAAAAAAACATTTTAGAAAGGTATCTTTCTGAATAGAAAACATAGCCATAACAGAAGCTTTCCTTTGTTACCCACTGTCAACACAACACACAACAGCATCAGTTCAATAATCAGTAACACCTCCAGGGCAACCAGAGCACTATGAGACCATTCACTCTGACGCTGAGTGAGCCCAGAATTCTGTAGGCCTGCCAGGTCTGCCATCTTGTTTATCTCTGCTCCACCGAGCTATTAGCTATTATTTCTCAGTGTATCCCCTCCTTTGCCACATGCTGAATTGACATGCTTTTCCCTCTTGGACCTAAGAGTGACTCTGCAGTAAGGAATCTGCTTATGGGCTTTAAGATGTCATTTCCTTGAGATGGCTTTTCTGTCTGGTTGTTTATTTACTCCTACATTTTCAGGCTGGTCTCTAGATGGTTGAGTTGTTGCTGGAGGCAGGGAAGTGGGTACTACGATACTTTGTGTGTTTTTGGATACATACAGTATGCTGTGTCAGAGACACAGAAACCCTTAGGGCAAGGTTAGTATATCTAGTAAGGGAATTATAATTCTGTTTGCTTACAGGGTAATGTGCCTTGGGTTGCTCTTCCTGCCCAAATTCTTATCAACCCTGGAACATTCTGTGAACACTCTAAACATTTCACTGTCTTCTGTGTAACTGTTTGAAAGTAGAAAGCTTTATAGAATAACAAAATTCCAGTCAGCTACAAGGTAAAGAAGAAATGTAAAATGAATCTCATGAAAAAAGGAGCAAAAACTGCTTAAACTGATAACAAGGGAATTCCTAATGTTGGTATATTAATAGTATCGTTCAGATTTATATAAAGATGACATTTACTGACCTGGGGAATGCTGGGAAGTTGCAAGTGAGGTCATGGAATTAGAAAGGTTAAGGTTAGCAGTGATACTAAGCTGGCTCTGCACTGCAGGAGGATAAGGAGATGTGGGTGTCAGGAGGGACTCCTCACTGGTTTCTTCATCAATTCCAGGCAAATACGTGTCAATCAAGGCATCAAGAAACTTAACAATAAGCTCAGCATAGTCTGGGATTTGTGTTTGCTGTAATGGAAAATAGGAAATTATTTTAGCTCCATTCTTTTTTTTTAATCCCCTTTGAAGCCAAAAAATTATTAATTCAGTTTTTGTTTTGGGCTTAATTTATTATTTTTTCTTCATTTGAAAAAGGGGGTGGAGTAATATTTATAGACTACATGGGACTCACAACTGGGAATGTTACTTGGCTTATACTTTCAGATTCCAGATGAACCGGCAATTACTGAAAGCCATGCACAGACAGAGACCGAATTAATCCTGAGACAACACAATTATTGGGAACACTGTCTAGTCAATTTTCCAAAACAGAGAAAATAGGCAGAGCATCATCATTCCGCTGCCATTTAGAGATTCACTGTGAAGGGCTCAGAGGGTTACTTGTAATCAAACTACAAAAATTCCTGTGTGATATAGTTATTTCTGTGATTTCAGGCCCATTTTTTGAACGATAGCCTTTACACAGCATGAGATATTCAGTGACAACTAAACAACATAAATTAAATTCCCAGTTCTTAAACTTGGTACAAGGTTTAGGTAATTCACACTGATTTAGCACCCCTATATCTGCAACACTGCACTAGGAACTGTGGGGGGAAGAAACAGACATCCTGCCTTCAAGGAACCTTGATCAATTTGGAGAGAGACGATATAGAGAGAAAACAATTGAACACCCGTTTATCTAGCACTCTATCAATGCGTGCCGATCACAGAGCAAACCGAATGGGAGCCGACGAGGATAGATGCCGGGAGAATAAATCTACTCCAGCGGGTGGGAGGAAAATGTTTACATGAGGTAGATTTTTTTTTCATTATGTAATTTTTAAACTATTGAGCTTTAATTGAGATATAACATTAGTTTCAGGTCATGAGGTAGATTTTAACCACAGATAATGCTCCTTCCTAATTACAAGATCCCTAAGTGTGTGCACGAGGATCAGCAAATGGCGAGGGGCCGAGGGCAGGAAGGGTTACAGAGGTGCAGCACACCCTTCTGAAAAGTCCAGCAGAAACGGATCTGAGTTGTTTTCTATAAAAACGAATATATAAACATATTAAAGGTGCTGCCTCTTAGGAAGAATTTGTGGTGGAACCTTTTGTGAAGATAACATATGCGTTCACTGTGAACCATTATTCTGGTTTTCAGCATATTATGTGTGTTCTTCAAAGCAGGCACACTAATGTGAATAAATACTCGTTTTGTCAATAGAGAAAAATATTTTTTTCTTACCTTTGAAAAGGGTCCTGCAAACCTCCACAAGCCATTAAAACCAAAACCTGCAACAAATAGAATGTTACTCTTATAATAAAGCACAACACTCTTTTAATCTTAACAGAAATTAAGTTACATAGCTGACGATATAGAAAACATATCCCACATTGAAAACACATTTTTAGAATGTGTCAAAGTATACTAAAACTCACTTAAACTCAGTATAAAACCACATTTTAATTTTAAAAGTTGTCAACCAGGTATTTATTGAATATAAAATTAAAAGAGCCAGGAAATGGCATGTGGAGAGAGGAGCGAAAGCAAGACCACCCCTCTGAAAGCACTTGGCAGCGCGTTCTAGAACAGTGCAACGTCAGCGCGGCATCGACCATCCTCCTCCCGGAGCGTGTATTTACTTTGCAGGTAGGAAGTTTGGTACTGTGGTGGGGATTCTTCGTGGTACACCACGCTCTGCACGATTCCATGAATTGGATTTAATAAGTTTGGATCTTGGCACAATGACAACAGGGTGTTGATCTTAGAATCCAACAAATTGTGCCTAAAAACAAAAGTCAACAGAGGAACATTTTAAAGAAAAATTAAATGAAAATATATACTGAAAAACATATTATATATTTCCCAGAACCATGTGATAAAAACGAAGGGAAAGGAGTGCTTTTTACTTTCTGGCTTTTCCTAATTTTCTATAATGAATTTGTGTGTTTGCTTTGTTGCTGTTGTGTTTGGTGATCAGGGAAAATATGCTACAACCAACCAACTAGTGCTGTCATATAACCAGGCTTAACCATCTGTATATGGTGACTGTTTGCTCAAGACAAGGTGGCTTCTGTCTGCCACCGAGCATGCTTTAGGGTCATTTCCTTCTGCTGACTGTTGATATGGACCCAGAAAGTTAAACTAAGTTTAATATTAATTAGTGTTTAATAAATGCTGAATCAGATCAAATAAAGCAAGCAAAATTAGTTTGGAGGGGGTGGGATATATGATCCAATTCAAATTTAAGAGAAAATTAACTCTTTCTAATCAAGCTATTGTCCATTAAAAATAACCAAGAGCCAACTATTTAAAATTCTGAAAATTTTAAGTGAGATTTAAGAAAAATAAGAAAATAATGATGCTCCATAGAAGGCCTATATCAGGAACAGAATTTCCCCTGCTTCTGTGAGAACACTTCGAGGCTAATGATTTTCACCCTTAAGAGAGAATCAAATTCATCTCCCAAAGAGGAGGTTGGTTTTGTTCCCATTTAGCTGTAGATAAATAGAAAAGTTCTACTGAAAAAGAAAATGAAACAGGTATGCCGATTTAAACATAGTAGTCTAATGGTTCCTCCTAAGTGATGAAGTGAACGGTGCTCATCATGATGAACCACTTAAGAAAATCAACCGGATAAGAAATTTCTCCTTCTAATGTATTCTACCCAAACTAGTCTTGGCTTCCATTAAACCACCGCCTACGCTAAAATCACTGTTTCACTACCTTACGTTCCGTTCCCCTCTCCACAACCAGTGAACAGTATTGGGTGGTACTTCCCCTAAGCTTTTATGAAGCACCTGATTTCAAGACAGACATAAAAATTAAACACAAAAAGAATACTTACACGACAGGAAAAACTTTGGGGAAAACAACACTGGCTTCTGCTAAGTATTCATAGAGAATTCGCTGATCAAACTCATCCGTGGTGTACTTCACCAGTGTAGCCTGCGGAGACGAGAACAAGTACACAGAACGCATTATATTCTGTGGCTGAATTGTTATCAATTTTGAGAAGCAGAAGACAGCCTTTCTTTCATGTTTTCAATATCTGAGTACCTCCTAAGAGGAGACTGGAACCAAACTTGAGGGGGGAGGAACTCTCAAGAGAAGAACCTTACCAGAACAGTAAGGAGAAGTGCTTGGGTCTTTGGGTCAGTAAGTACTTCTTCATCCAAGAGCACATTAGATTCTGACACTGAAACTTTACGTAAGTGCGGGTGCTGCTGTGAGGAGGAAATCCTTTGAGTTTCTGCAGTAAGATATGTATTAACAAGATCAGCTGTAATAATCAAATATACACACTAGATACCACTTCACCTAATATATTTTAAAGTTACTTCTAAGATTCAATAGCTTTTTAGCTTAAAATACCAACATAAATATCATGCAGAATTACTCTTCACCTACACGACAGTTTTGACTAACTGTGGATCATATATATGATTACTTTTTACACAGGTTTCAGGATAAAGGTCATTTTAAGAACTATATGGCTTATTTTTTGAAATACCAAATGTTTCTACATTTCATCCTAAAGATTCTAAGAAATGGCTGGAAAGCAAATACGGCTTTAATGTACTCTTCCACCTGATTTTCAAAGATCTAGATTAATTATTAACTTTGTTTCTCACCCATTTCATAATCAGTTTCTGCCACTCTCCTCATTTTGGGGGGTGTTGTGATCCCTGATTCCATTTCTTGCCTTTTAGGAGCCTTTGTGTCTGATATCAAGTGATCAAAACTTTTCCTTGTTCCTATAAACAAAAATTACAGAATATGGAAGTTCATTAACCACAGTGTCTGTAATTAGGATTATACTCAACAGAAAATGTTTGGACATAAAGTGTTTACATTTTCACTAAGTACCCAAAGAAAGCTCAAACATATCACTGGGGTAGGGTTTCTTTCCTTTATTCTCCATCTTCTCAAGGAATTCTGGCCCCATAGCTTTCTGTTTCAGGGCAGGATATACCTTTATTGCTCCAAGTTAAACTGAGATTACATTCACTACTCTGGAGGTAAACCAAACACCACCTACAAGTACAATATTTGATAATAAATAAATACAGGGTATGCACTGCTCTGTAGCAAAGATATGTCTGAACAGCCATTTTTCAATTTAAGAAATTCTGCTGGTGCCAAGAATTAGATAGTAACATGAAGAATTTCCAAAAATAGGTGAGTTCAAAGTTTGATTTTAATTCTTCAAGCTTTGAAAAAAAAAGATCTGCATGCCCGAAAGTACTAAGTAATAGATACACTGCGAGATGCTTCACAAATAGCAAATAGTACCACCTCCCATTTGCCTTCGAGTTTCTCTGATCCTGTATTACACTCATGTTAAATACTTTTCTCTTATTTAAAGTAAAAGTATTGAACTTAAATTATTTGGAACTTGCACTAAGTCTTGTCTGTTCTACTTGAGAAATCTACCCCAAACCTGATTCCTTTTCCATTCTCTCACTGCTCCTGCCTTAGCGCAGCCTACATCATTTTTTGTTTGGATTGCTGTATCAATCTCTTAACTTGTCCCTTTGCCAAAAATATTTTCCTATTTCTCCACATTGTAGCCAAAAAACGATCATAAAAAAATAAAATTTGGTGATGTCCCTTCCCCTAATTAAAGATCCCTGCTGTATACATGACAAAGCTATAGTCTCCCACAACTTAGTTCTAATCCTTCTCTAGCTTAATTTGCTACCCAATTGCTTTCCCTGCCTCTTCTTTATTCAGGTCATTCCCCTTCTCTTGAATGCATTCCTTCCTTGTCTTATGTCTGCCTGGTAAGAATATATTAAATCTTCAAGACCCAGTTCAAACATTACCTCCTCTCTGCAGCTTTTCCTATTTTCCCCAGATCCTCACAAGACATATTACTTTCATGGTACCTGGGATGTTGTTATTGGCTGATTATAAGTCTTAGTCACCGAACTATGAGCTCTTCAGAGCAGAGACCCTACTTTTTCATCCAGAACATGAGCTGAATGAAATCAATATTGCATTTTCTCTGAAATCAGTTTTTCATTTACATCTTCCTTGGTATGAAAATCCAGAATTATAAAACACAAAGTAACCAGGAAACTCCTAGAAGATTACTTATAGCAAAGTAGAAAGGAACTCAAACAAAAGCTAACAGCCCTGTGACTAGCAACAGTGATTACTATTCCCGGTTTCAATTTCTTTCATGATTTACAGGCAGGTTATTTATTTCACACTTCATTGTTTGTTCACTGATCTCCTTATGAACACAAATTTTTCCAATACCTAAAGATGCTTAAAAATGTACGTGCATGGATAACTGAAACCCACTGAGCCATCCTCAGTGTTGGTGCCTGAAAAATGGATCCTAGTGGACTTCGGTAAAAATGAACTTTAGCCAAAGTTGTGTGTGAGCCCACCCACTTCTCCTCGATGGTGAGGCGGACTCAGTGAGCTCTCTCATTATCCACTTTCAGCTGTGGAAACAGGAAAGGGTCTCACAGCACGTTAGGGGAACTTCTCATTGACAAATGTTGATGTAACTGAGCAATCTTAACTGCCAAGATCATATTTCACAGCAATCGAAAAACACAGTATTCAAAAATCTTACCTTTTTATCTTTTTAAAGAAAAGATGGCAAACAGTACTATTACATCTTCATACCATATTGATGTACTGTGTTCTCAGATGATAACTTTAGGAACTATATTGTTAAAGGCCCTGCATTTGAGTGCAGCCAGACTCTTCCTTTCTTGTGAGTGGCTAATGTCTTTCCTACTCCCATTTCCCTGCTGCCTGGTCAAGGCTGAACAAAACAAGGACAGCCACAGTATTTAGTCTAAGAATAAAAAAACAACTGTTTTAAGATCTCATTCTCATTCCTCATCTTAACTGATATGGCTTAACTGATCTATCAAACTCTCTTATAACTGGCATCAAAAACTTTGCTACATCAAAAGTAGGAAATTTTGATAATCTTGAACAGCTTCAAATAATTCTCCAAGAGGGAAAGAATCTGAGCATTTAAAAAATAATTCTAAAAAGATTCTTCATAATTTCGAGACACTAACCAAGCAACTTCTTTGTGTTGGCCTGAGAAGGCTGCCCCATGTCCAAGCTCATGGATTTCCTGGCTCGGGGACTGGTCTGGCCCACAGTTGGGTAAGTGGCTGCAAGGTACCCTTCAGAACCTTTGGGAGAGGACCATGGCTGATTCTCCTTCAGTGTCCTGAGATTTAAACAATTGAGAAGAATTAATCAACATGGTGAAGAATATAACCACTGGTTGCCCTCCCAACTGGCTGCACTATGACAGCCATCAAGTAATTTTAAAATTGTGAATTAAAGGGTGTTAAGGTACAAATTCTTAATGTATCTCCAGAAAGAATCCGCTTTCTTGCCATGGTGTCTTATACATAGTAGGTACTCACTGAATGCTCAATAAAATTGTACTACACTGATTTTTAAATCAGGGGAAACTCAAGTCTAAATGTTTAGTTCAAAAACCAAGAAAAACAACTTAATTTGTACCTTGACAAGGGAACACACACACACTTACTTTCTCCAAAGAGCACATCTCAAAGAGACAGAATCTTCAGAATGACTGAAGAACAAGTGTCAAAGACCAAGTACGGCTGGAAGCTTTGCACAGATTGTTAAAGCCTCAGTGGGAAATTACTGGGGCTTTTTATGAAAGAGTGGGATGGATAAACTGAATGACATAAGCTCTACAAATAGAAGATTACTTTCCTGAATATATTTGTTGACTATAACATGCCCCCAAACAAAGATACTTTAGATTAATTGAAAATATAGAAAAATCTCCAAATGATGACATTTCGGTAATTTCTCTGTTATAGAGAAAAATATACTACCTCTAAACCACATATACAGTAGACATAATTATATTATCTCATCATCTAAATCTATGTTATAAAAAACTTTTAAATAACTTTTATGTGATATAATACAATAAGTGTGTTGGCGTGTATATTTCTTTTACAAATCTGTATAGCTTAGTTTTTTTCATTAAGCATGTAATGTTGCTTATATTTCATGCTAGTTTTTTTTCCTAGGCCCTTTCCTGTAACCTAATACTTTTAAGATCACTTATTTTCATTGTTCAACTGGTTTGTGCTTAAAAAAAGGCAAACTAATGTTAACATTAGCACAATGAGGTTAGAAGGATAATTCTCCTACTACTAACCCACATAAAATGCAAGAGATTTATAAAATGAGTTCTGACTTACATAATCTTCCTAGATTACCTCTATACTCCCTTCTGGGTTTTTCTACTGCATGCCTCCATTAGCACATTAAACTGAAACCTGACTATAATTGTGTAATTGTGGGAGAAGTCTATTTACCTGTAGCTAGGGTCACTGTGATGAATGGGATATGTATCCATAGGAACATTTTCCATTGAGATATCAGTAAGAAGAAGAGACTTTCTGTGTTTTAGGCTACAGCGACTTCGAACCTCCTCAGACACTGTGAGTAAAGCTAAGAGAAAAAAAAAGGCAGATTAGAAATTTTAACAAACCAGCAGTTGACTTAAAACAGGACACACTTCTTACAACCTCCTGAAAAGGATAATAGCTATTCAACTGCATATAAAGAGCCCTGGAAACTGAGAGGTTTAAGGATATAAAACACCGAGGATAGACTTACAGTCTGTTTTGGAAGCTTGTACATAAACATGAAATATACAAAGAAACTTAATAAGCATCTTATACTTCAAGTCCTCTAATGTACATTTGATCTCAACAAACACAAAAAGGAGGCAAAGCTGGTACTACGAGGTCCACTTCTCTGAGATGTTATTTGCTCAAGGTCAAATAATTCAAACAAAAAAGTTGCCACAAACTGAAGTCTGCTAAACTGGGAACCATCACCTTCCATCAAATGACTATGCCAAAGAACTGTATTATACGTAAGTGCTAAGTACTGCTGAGTAGAGAAATCAGGTAAGAGCAAATAAGGAAGGTCTAATGCAAAGATGGGGATGAACAGACATTCTAAGTAAAACAAATGGCATCAGGAATAAACAGTAAAGAGGCAGAAAGGCACTTCTAGGAGATGGCAAATCTATTACCTTAAAATAGCCCATCCATTTGGAGAGAATAAAAAAATGAGGCCTATGAAGTTAGGAGAAAGGACAGAATCGGGAGGGCTGCTCATGGGCCCAGAATGCTCGGCTAAGGAGTTCAGATTTTCAGACAGACAGCAGGGAGCCGCATAATATCTTGAATCAAAGATGATAAAGGGAGCACATTTCAGATTTTAATGCAAATTCTTTTATAACAAAAAATGTTTTGGCAAAACTTTCAAAATTTTAACCACCACCATGGACAGGACTCTGAACTTTTCACCCTGCCAAGCAACTAGCTGAAGGACCGACCCATAGGTATTTGTAGCTTTTTGAAGGTCTTTAGATAGATGTGGTAAGATTAATTTTGTCTATTTTGTGTTTTTACCTGCTAAGTAAGCCACACTCTGTGTATTCACCTCGAATTTGTCACAATTTCTATGTTTGTTAACCAGAGTTAGTAGCGTATGCAAAATTCTGACTGTTCTTGCAACAATGGCAGGTGAAGGATGTCTGTACCCTATAAAAAATAAAAACAAACAAGAAGGTAATTCATTCTTTCAACAAGTATTTGCTGAGTTCTTATTCTGTGACTAGCAACTCTGAAAGGACAGGAGGTATACGGTTAACTCCTGCCTTTCGAGAATAGCCGTTGGGGGAACAAACCATACATCTGTGAGGAGTTAGTTAATTACACGTAGGATTAAATACCAAGTTGTGTAGAACAGAATAATGTTTCTAAGGTACCTCAGGGAGAGGAAAATTAGGAAAGATGATGGTGTTTTAGGTCTTCCATTCCCTAAACAGCAGAGATTTTTTAAAAAAAACCTATGCTCATTTTAAGACACCTTTTGAAAACAGGGTTCTAGTACTTAAAAATTCTTTTTTTTTTTAACTTAAAGAAAAAAATCCCAATGACATAGGAAATATATGCTCTCAGGGCCCAAAAAAAAGGGTTGATTGGAGGGTAAGCTCGATTTTCAGACAGTGTTTAATCATTAATGCTACTCCATTTGTACAAAGGGGCTTGCAGACTGGAACTAGCTGGCATTCTTTTAGAAGTGCAGAATAAGAAGCACCTTGGCCCCGCTGCGATCCCTCTTCTTGGGGTCCTGTAGTAAATGTAGTATCTTTTGAGCAACCCCTATTTGCCTTAGAGATTAAAGCTGTATTTTTTTGCAGTGGTGAAATCAAATACAGGGTGGGGCAAAGTAGGTTTACAGTTGTTCATATGGAAAATAACACAATAATTAATAAATAATAATACAAGAATAAACTCTGTTTTGCATGCTCACAGCTGTAAACATACTTTTGCCTATACATGCATTCACAGTTGTGGGTGTATATATTATATTAGGTAAAAACCGAGTGAACCCTCAGGATTCCTCCCCTCAAGCCTAAAATCATTTAAATTGATATAAAACTACAGACTAAAGCTAAAGCTCGACCTTGAGTCTCTATTGTGGCCAAACCTAGTGCTGCTTAAGATCACAGTTTATGCCAGCTCTGTGTTCCAGTCCTTCCTTTCCACTGCTCTTGCCTCTGACTCACCACCATATGCTGTCCCTGTTAACTGCCATCTCTGGCCACGACTGTACCGTGTTAATAAAGCTAACTTGCAGTGAAGTCAGCAGTGGGGAGTAAAGCTAGACTGGGGGGGGGGGCGGATGAGCTGGCTCTGAGAATTGCTGGAGATCACTGTTATAAGCAAACACAGAAATTTGGAGGGGTGAGGGTGGAGTACCCAAAAGGTGATATAATAATGGGGCTGATCAACAATAAATAAGAAACAAGTTGAAGAAATCCTGTGACCAAATCACTAAGATAACATTTCCTAACATAAGTTACTAAAATAATATTTATTTATTTACAGTCTGCCTTAGTTTGATATTCAAAAAGGTATGTAAGTAGTGTTAACTAATAATATAGATATTAGAAGGTTTAGTACTTAGGAATTTTATAAAAATCAACTCTTGCTTTTTTAAAGAAATCTGGTATTTGACGTGGAAATTAGGCTCTGGTAAAAATACATATTAAATAAAACATAATTCAATGAATCAGATAAAATCTGCATTTACCATAAGACACATGAGCCAAATTATTTCAAGCAATTAATTATTTAAAGTACTTTTGGATACTTGACACCATTTCATAAAAATATTCTGACACAAGCCCTGTACCTTTTAAGAGGTGTCCAACCAGTGCAAAGTTAAAGTTTGAGTTGAAATTGAGTCCAACAAAATGATCCATTTGCTTGCAGTGCCATTCCAGAGGATTCCGAATTGCCATAAACACTTCCTCTGGACTCTATTAAAGACAAGCATGAGATGGGTGGTGGGTTTACATAGGAACTTTCCTTAAAGGACCACTTACTGGTTCAACAGCTATAACAGGAAAGTAATCCTTTCAAGTTGAGAGAAATCATTTTCAGATGACTATTAAAAGCCACAGAAGAACACTTAAGGTACTACAAATTAATTAGTGCAAGAAAGGCAATCATATAAATAATAATATGATGAAAGGTGAAATGCAAAGTACATGTCAATTTACATCCTGGTGACTTTTAAAAAATTATAATTACTGTTGCTTTAAATAAGGTTGCCATTGTGTGGTCTTTTTGTGTACCTGGCATTCTGTGTACCACAGCGACAGAAAATTCGTATTTACTGAGTGCCTATAGTATACAATAATGTCAGGTGTATTATTATGATTATGTTGAAACCTTAATGCAATCCTATGCAATAAGGTTATTAGCTCCCTTTTACAGATTTATGCATTTACCCATTCTTTTACTTGTGAAAGGCTTACTGTGTGGTTTTGATATGCCAGGCATAGTTCTAGGTTCTGCAGATAACAGACAAAAACTACTCACCCTGGTGGGCAAATGAGGAAATTGAAACTCCAAAACGCTATGCAACTTGCCCAGGATGATTAAGATTTTAATAGTGTTTTCTGAAGTGTGGTTCACTTTAAAGTCACTGAGAGTGCTTGTTTAGAGTTGGTAAGTACTGGGTCCCATCTCTGAATCATGGAAGGTGGTAAAGCCCCAGGAATTTGCCTTTTTAATTTTTTTTAAAAGAACCCCAGTGATTTCCTTATGCATAAAGATTTTGAAAGCAAATAACTAAAGGTGTTTAGGGGTCATGCTCAGGTCTGTCTAGATTTCTACCTCAAAAAACAAAAGCATGAGTATATAAAATATATGTAGTGACATATTTAGAGCAGCACTGAACACACGCATCATCTCACATATTCACAACCCCTTCCCCTTTTTGGTGAGAACATTCCATTTTTACTCTCTTAGCAAATTTTAATTATATGTGAAATGGGGTGGAGAATGTTAACCTTTACCCTAGGGTTATAAAAATTAGAAATAATGAATGTACGGTGCTTAGCACAGGGCCTGGCACGGTAGCTATCACTAGTCAGCATTACTGATCCCTATTCTGTTTACTTGTACTGGGCAAGTACTGTTTGCTGGTATTTTTATACAGAAAGTATGAAGTAAAGTTTAAATACTTTTAATGAGCTGGTAAGGAACTATGCTCACAATAAGTTGCATTATAGAAATTCATATTTAAGTTAGGGACCTCTTCCGATTTTAAAAGGATAATAATAATAATAATAATAATAATAATAAGAGGAGTTCTAAATGTGAATAATCTAGGAATCCCAATAGAAAGTTTCCTTACCTTGTCGTTGAATATCCGGAGACTGTCTAAGGTGTGCAGGTTTTGTTCAAGAAGTGCAGTGCCTGCTGAATACAAGTTGACCTCGTCGAGCTGCAGCACAGCCACAGCTACCCAAAAGAGGGCTTTGTGCAAAGGGGAGTCCTGGCCAAAGAGACACGTTCAGGTCAGTAACATGAACCACATGTCGGTCTCATTCTAAACACACTGTAATACAAAACAAAGCTCAAACCATCCTAAAACAGTGGCCGCATCATTTTATTCCTTTTAAATATCATCTTCACTTAGGACTCAAACTCTTTTGATGATCAGGTGTACTTCATGCAGCTTTACATTTCTCCACAATAAAACCACAAACTAACATACTATGTATTTAGCTCACTTTGTTTATTATCTAACCACCCTGCACTCCCACTCACCCCAGAATGTAAGTTCCATGAAGGCGGGGAACTTTATTGGCTTTGTTCAGCACTCTATCTCTAGCACCTAAAACAGTACTTGGCACATAGCAGATGCTCTATCAATACTTGCTGGATGAAAGAATTAAGAATATATGGACCTATTTTTCCTTTAGCACTGATGAGACAAAAACCAAGCATTTGAGAACATATTCTCCATACTTATTCTTCCTCTAATGTAAATATTTCAAATAACTACTTTAACTACAGCTTTTTCTTTATAACTTCTTCCCAAGCCACCTATTTTCTGGACTCTCTGAAAGAAAATAAGATTTAACACCAGAACCCAAAATGAATGTACTCATTTTCTATACAGTAATTACCTTGTTAAGAAGTGGTTGTAATTTGGTTAGTGCTATTACTGTAGCTTCTATCAGAACTTGACTGTTGTAAGTATCAGGTCCTTTTAAGCAACTCTCAAGTGCCTTTTAGGGAAACAGAATTCTTTATTTTACTTGCATTGAAATAGAACATTAACTCCTAAAGTGAATCTCAGAATCAGTTCAGGAACAATTTCTTATTTAATAAATGATAGAATTATTTCCAGTGCTACAGTGATCTTGGTAGCTAGCTCAATGCACATTTGGTTTTCAGTTTTAAATATTTCTATATTATACACTAATATAAGAAGTCAGGCATTATTAGTTATGACAAATTAGATAATTTTATTTAAGATTATAGTTTTACCATAAAGTTTTTGAAAACTGATAAATTATTAAGAGTACCTTCTTAGCAAAAGAGACAATACTCATTTTCTTTTTTGGAGAAGGTTTCTTCACTTCAATAAGCAACATACAACACATCTTATTAAATTCAAATGTAGTCTCCTTTAGAAAAATGCAAGATTTGCTTTACAACTTGGGAACCACAAATACTAAGGAAGAGGGCGGGAGAGGTACCTTGCTGAGAATACGGATAATCTGCTTTATCTGCCCATGAGATACTCGTTTGCTGATGCAGCCAAAGACAACAAGAGCTCTTGGCTGAAGGGAAGGATTATACTGAAATGCAAATCTGCAATTAAAAGATTCAGAGGGCTTATGAAAACTTTTAATTAAAATATTGATTATGCAGTATTATCTATATTTAAAAAAAAACACATACTTTTACAACCTATATTTAATTTGGGACATACCTTTGAGCTAGTTCTGTCCACTGGTCCAACCACTTGCATGTTGGAATATCTCTCATACATGCCTAAAAGAAAGGATACTCTGAATATATTTATGCACATAACTGTTTTTTAGAAACATTTACTATAATGTCATTAAATAACATAAATGTTACCAATAAACATATTCCATGGAAGTCTTTTTATTTAAGCATTAAGTGCAAAACAGAACAAGCCAATATTTCTTCTATATAGTCTTAGTGGCTTAAAAAAGTGACCTTGGTCCCTTATCATTTTGGCTTATATACCTCCATGATCTCCAACAAGGCCTCTGTGACTGTTTCCAAGGATGTCAAAGCGAAAGTCTCCCTCTCATAGGAGCCAGGAGAGAATGACCTGTCCCGGTAACTGGAGCGGAAGGCGATGACAGCAGCAGACTTGACTTTGCTGATGCCAAACAGCAAGTAAAACTTGGGTAAGGAAAACTCTGTCAAACTGAGTCTCAAAACTTGCTTGGTCTCTTCTGTAAAAGGAAAAAGGACAAGAAAAGACTTTAAAGATATTAACTTTTAAATTCTGAAGTGCCATGTTTCATTCTGAATTTAGAAAATCTGAGTATCATGTTAGAATTACATATCATGCTCCCTAAACCAACCCTCTAGATACATGATCTTAATGCCCATTGCTTTAGTGCCAATGAATCTACTAATTTGTGCCAGCAACACAACACTGTCCATTGGTACTAAGTCATTAGCTTGTGTGGCAATTACAAGAGTCTACATGACAAATAAGCACAAAAATCTTTGCTATAGCTTGATATGGCACAAAGCAATTTGTGTTTTTTGAATTAGCAGCTTTGTGTTAAGGTACCCTAATAAACAACAGGAAAATCTATGTCAATCACGTGATATAAAATGGGGACAGGAGCTGATGAAACACAAATTACCGTCCTGGAACTTACCACTAAAATGAAGCTGTGTGCAAGTACACAGAGAGTGAATGATATTAATGACCAATCCATGTGTGGAAGCTCTAAGGGAGAGTGGCCCTGTGGCCACTAAGAAAGTGACCACATGGAAGAGGTAGGGGAGGTGAGCTGCTACGTCCAGGGAGTTGTTGAAGGACAGCATCAGCATGTAGCGCGCTAGAATAGCAATATCGTCCCACATAAGATGCTGTTCCAAAGTAGGAGTTGGAGATAAGCATGTCTTGTCAATTATTTTGCACATCCTTCCAATAACCTGTAAGGAAGCAGAATTTTTAAAACGGGGGCTAAAAAAGTTTTATCATTAAAAACTTTCAGTTTAACTAGTTACAAATGAAAAACCTCTTGATGATAAAAAGAAATACACTATGCCATAGTACAAAAGGCAAAGTGATTACCTTGCTTGAAACCAATTTCACGTTTCCAGAAGCCAGAGCTACAGCAGTGTCTGCCATCACCTCAGCTTTTATTGATCCCAAGCCACCTGTTGCACTGGTTTTGATGAAACTGTCTAGTACAACATCAAGGAGATCTGTAATCTAGTGGAAAAGGGGAAATACTATTTTTTAGCTGCTCTATCAACTTAATTTTTAATTTAAAAATACTTCAAGGAACAGCCCCAACATGAAAAGTCCCTTTTACCAGAGGCCTCCAAAATAGCAGGTTTTATTTAGAGACCTGTCAGTAAATAGAATTTATCATAAAATATCCAGAAAAGGATGAAGATATTCACTCAATTCCTTCAGAGATTAATAAACTAGAATTTAAAAATTTTAAATCTCTCTATTTTTATTCATTTGCAAAGTATCTCTGTTCTCTTCTAAGACAATGTATGATCAATATAATTATTTTAAAATATAGGAAACAACATTAAGTACTGAGATGTTTTGTAGGGCTACAGAACTGGCTCCAACGCCATTTAAGATTATTTGGAGGATTTGCAGCATTGTTTGAGCAGGGGTATTGCTTCCTTAAGCAATTACTTTGAAGAAATGATGTGCATAATTCTTGACAGTTGAAAAATACAATGTTACATTATATTCTGTATTTTAATATTTGTGTTCTATGATAGAACTATAAATAAAAGTAGGTGTCCCAAATAACATTATCAACAAACATTTACTGACATTCATGGTATGTACGCTACTTGAGTACATCATAAAGCACTACTTACTAGAAGCGGCATCAGATTTTCATAGTTACATTCTATAGAATTATGCCATGGAGTAGAGTGCTAAAATAACTTGTTTTTCTTTGGCTCTGAGACATACATTAGACATTTACAATTTTGAAGTAGATCAAGAATTAGGTGGGTGTCTGTATGCTTTCTGATAGAGTGGGCTGTCTTTACTACAGCTGTCTCCCTAGTGCCTAGCACAGTGCTTTGCATAAAATGGGTACCAGACAAATATCTGCACAAAGGAGGTACTAGGTAAATATTTAAGCAAATTCAATACCTGCCCAAGGCTCCCCCATATTTTTGCTTGGATGGACGGGTACATCTGTTTCTCATTTATGGTCATTGTTATCAGCTTATCAAGAATAGCAGTAACTCGCTGTCGTTTGGCATCATCATTGTGCTTACAAAAACGAACTAGATTTGAGAGCCATGGAGTCATGTATTCCAAACAAAGGTGTTTCAATTCAATACCTGGCAGGGGGAATATGCAATAAGCATAGATGGTCAATGAAAAGTACATCAACAATTATTTTAAATTATTTCAAATTATTTTAAAATAAAGGATGGGGAGGGCTGGTAAAAGGTAAAGACCTTACCCAGAATTAGGCCTGAAGAAAACAGATTTGGCAATATGTTACTGAAGACAGAGGTGAAGAAAAAGAACAAGCCTTGAACAAAATAATTTTAAAAGCCAGTAAGCCTATTTTGAGAAGTTTTATCTCACTTTTCCCCTTTTAATCATTTCTCTTCTAGTTAAAAATAAAAACTTATTAAGTTTTGTTCTAATTGTAAAGGAATATGTAGTAATCATATAAAGTTTGGTAAAAGGAAAGCATCACCAAAAAAATGAAACCAGTATTAATATATTGGTGTATCACCTCAACTTTCCTCAGGCTTTCAAATCTATGTTGAGATAATGTACATTATATATACAACTCCTCCACAAGAATTAGGATTATACTATATATGCAGTATGTTCTGAATATTTTTTTCACTAAACATACTGAGATTAAAACTTCTCTAGTCCTGGCTGGTGTGGTTCAGAGAGTCAGCCCAAAACAGAGGGTCTTGGGTTTGATTCCCAGTCAAGGGTACATCCCTGGGTTGCAGGTTCAATCCCTGTGCATGCAGGAGGCAACCAACTGATATCTTTCTCTTTCTTTCTCTCTCTCCCCGCAAAATCCCTGAAAAAAATATCCTCAGGTGAGGATTAACCAAAAAAACCCCAAAACAAAAAACCCCCACAAAACCCTCCAAAAACATCATGAAAAGATATAAAAATAATATAAAAATTCCTTTATATACTTCACCTAGAATCCCCCAAATAGTTTTTTATTGTCATAAATACACACAACATAAAATTTACCATTTTTAAGTGTACAGTTCAGGGGCATTAAGTACATTCACACTGTTGTGCACCCATCACCACCACCCATCTCCAGAACTTTTTCATCTTCTCAAACTGAAATTCTGTACTAAAAACATTTTTTATAGCTTCATATTATTCCATTACCTGGAGATACAACAATTTAATCAGTTCTTTATTATTTGATTTTTAAAGTGTTCTAATTTTTTGCTATTATAAATAATGTATGAATTCCAAAGTAGGCAAAATAAACCTATGGCAATAAAGGTCATAATACTGGTTACTCTTGGTGAGGGGATGGTGCTGAGAGGAGCCTTCTGGATGCTGTAAATGTTCTGTATCTTGATTTGGGAGATGGTTTTGTGATGTCTTCACAAGTAAAAACTCATCAAGCTGTTCACTTAAGATCTGAACACTTGACTGATAAGATATACCTCATTTGAAAAAAATCTAAATAAAAATAATGCTATGATAAACACTGAACATTAATTTCTTAGGATAAATTCTAAAAAGCACAATTATGAGGCTTAGAGGATCTTAAGGCTCTTGATATGTGTGTCCAAACTGCTTTCTAGAAAAATTGCCCCTGTTCACAACTCCACAGATCATCAGCACTGATGTTTTCAAAAAACTCTTTGCCGATTTGATAGTTGGAAGTTATCTTACTATTTTTTTCAGTTTACATTTCTTTGATTTTATTTGGGAACGTAATATATATTTTTAGCATGATTGCATGTTACTGTTGATCCATTTTTCTTATTAATCTATGAGAACTCTTCATGATTAAAGATAGTAATCTTTTCTCATATTTGCTGCAAGTATATTTCCTAGTTTTTAAATTTGTCTTTTACTTTTATTTTTGAAGTAGAGGTGTTTTCAAGTTTTATGTAGTAAAACTTGTTCACTGTTTCCATCTATCACTTTTTTGTTTCATCCATCCTTACCCGGAAAGCAATGAAATATTCTTCCTCCTCTTCTTCTACTGGTTCCAGTTTTTGTGTTCAATTCTTATGTATAGTTAGAACACATTTTGTTGTCTTGTGGTTTGTGGTGAAGATGAAGACCCAACTTAATTAATTTCCCAACCTCATTTCTTAAATGGTTTCATCATTCCCCCATTAGACTGTGATGCTTCTTTATCAGTCTGCTTCTCTCAAACGGATCTGCTTGCTGATTCCTGAATACCTGTCTTTAATTATTGTGCGCTTATAATGTGTTCAGGTGTCTGTAATAGCAAGTCTCCCTTGGCTTTCTTTCCTTTCAATATTTTCTGAGCTATTTTTGTACTTTCAAGTGAAATTTATAATCATTTAAAATTCTACGTTATTCCTAATCCTCAAATCTCATAGAATTTTAACTGGATTGCATTGAATTTGTAATAATCTGGGAAGAATGATCCATTCAGGAATACAGTGTGCTTGTTCACTCAAATCTCTGTATGTACTAATATTTCTCAATAAAGCTTTATACTTTTCTTGTGTTGTTAGTCTTACACATTTTCTTTTGGGGGTTATATTCCTATATTCATTATTATAAAAAAATATAGTGACCTGATCTTGATGAACTGTCAAAGCTTTCAATTGTCTAACATAGAAAAATCAAGCAATCTTTTTGAATGCAGAAAAACAGGTTTTACATATTATGGAGAAAGGGGGGAAAAATGTCAGGAAGTAAGCTGTGAGAAGAGCAGCATTTATACTACAATAGGGTATGAAGATGGACAGATATAAAGAGCAGATGTTAAAATTGTGAGACTTATTAAAGCCAAGTCAGGAGCTGACCCTGGACCCTGTATTATGTGCCACTGCACTCTCCAGGAACTGTACGTGAATAATAAATCACAATTGAAAGTCAATCTGAAGAAAAGAGAAAATATTTTCCTAAATCAAGCAGACAATGTGGATACTTTACTCATGGAATAATCTGCTGAGAAATGTGGAAGCTAATTAAACTGAGACATGGTGAGAAAAATACTTTGTGAGAGGTCCAGAGACGTTAAGGTATCAAACCCTTGCCACTTTGTTTTCATGGCCAGAATTTTAATGGATTTCTCAATGTGGAATGGCAGAAAGTTCCTTCAGATTTCCTTCAGTTACAGAGTACCACAGATGAAAAATAAAGGAGGAAATAAGTAAAAATATAATCAATTAGAGATTTCACTGGTAAATTATGAAATGAAAGAGTTTTCTTTGAATTTTTGTAGAATCATTGTTAATGTATTTAAGAAAATTATCACTACTTACTAGATTTGCTAAATCCAGAAATACACTCTTCCAAAAATTCTAAGGTGAGGTGTGGCTCATTGGCTGCCAATGTCTTACTAATGGAGACAATAAAGAGGGTATTGTTGGCAGGGATACATAAACCTGATGTCTCTAGTAACTGACCCTCGATTTTTAAGTTAAAGGTACAAGTTAAGGCACACAGCAGATTATAGGCAGCTGACCTAGGAGAAAACACAAATGAAGTTATTTTAAAACTTTTTTTTTTTTATAATTCCAATTTTTTTTCATAACATACAACTTATGGCTCCATTACAAAGCATAATCAACTATTTTTAAATTTTATGATCAATTAGAGTTGTTATGATTCTATGGTAAAACCAAAATACCCCTTGGTCACTTAGGCATTTTTTAAAAGGGAGAGTCTTGACATAACTGGAAGAGCACTCTGAGGTTCCTAAGAAAGGTGAATAAAAGACATCTCACTGGGACATAAAATATGAGTGATTTATGGTCCTAAGGTGGATCGACAGAAAGAGTAAGATGTATTTCATATTCAGTGAAGCTGAAACTCAAATTGTGGTCCCTCCTCCCACTAGATCCAATTATAATGGGATCATAAGAAGAGAAATGAGGTGGCCCCTCATCATTCTAAAATGTTAAAATCTTTAATCAGCATCTACTGAATTTCCTACAATTTATATTAAAACTGGTGGTCAAAAAATATATATATATTTAAAATATATCTTTATTGATTTCAGAGAGAGGAAAGGAGAGGGAGAGAAAGAGATAGAAACATCAATGATGAGAGAGTCACTGATCGAGCCCGCAACCCGGGCATGTGCTCTGACCAGGGATTGAACCCCTATCGCCTGGATCCCAGGTTGAAGCTCAACCGCCGAGCCATGCCTGGCTGGGCGGTCAAAATATTTTTATGTATAATTAAGGTCCCCTCTATTTTCCCTTCCATGAATTCCTTCCACATAACCACTAAAAACAAAAACAAAAAAAACCTAATATACATATATCCAGATTTCATTAGAATCATAAATTCCCTTATAAATGTCTGAAAATATATTTGAACAATTTAGGAGATAGCTCAAAAAACTCAGATTCCATTTTTAAACTTAAAATTTTCTCCCCTATACAGCAAAAGAAATGGTTTGCTCGGTAAATTTCAGGTTTTCCTTACCTCTGAACTTTCATCATGCTAATTTATTTATTTTAAATTTAATTTTACTTTTTCCATCACCATTTATTCCCTCTATGCCCTCTTCCTCCTCCCCCTCTCCCACCAAAGTCGCCACTGTTGTCCATGCTAATATATTTATGCAATAGACACATAGGGAGGAAAAAGTTGCCAAAGTTTAAGTCTGCCAGAAGGCGTTTTCTCTGGCATGGCATGCTTCAGAAAAAAGCAGAAACTGTCAGCTTATTTTATTTCATAGAAGAAAACAGATTTGTCAAGCTAATAATTTGCAGAAGATAGTTAGCATTCTTGGATGAGGAACTCTGAATTAGAAATTAAAGGCAGCCCAGCCGGGCATGGCTCAGCGGTTGAGCGTCGACCTGGGATCCAGGCGATTGGGGTTCGATTCCCGGTCAAGGCATATGCCCGGGTTGCGGGCTGCAGCCGATCAATGACTCTCTCCATCATTGATGTTTCTCTCTCTCTCTCCCCCTCTCCTTCCTTCTCTCTGAAATCAATAAAGATATATTTAAAAGAAAAAAGAAAAAAAAGAAATTAAAGGCATACATATAGCTCCATTTTCCTAAAATGAGAATATAAAGGTTATTTATCTCTTACTATCTCCTAGGAATTCTGAGTTAGAGTGTTTTGACACTGACTACTCTGTATATTTCAACAGCTATAAGGAACTGGGGTCCTGGCCCTAGCCAGGTAATTCAGTTGGTTAGAGCGTTCTCTCAGTAAGCCAAGGTTGCAGGTTTGATCCCCGCTCAGGGCCCATACAAGGATCAACCAATGAATGCATAAATAAGTGGAACAACAAATCGATGTTTCTCTCTCTCTCAAAAAAAACCAAACCACACTGGGGTCCCTCAACTTGGGGCAGGTGTCAGACTCCTCTGAGATAATAAAAGCAAAGAATACACAAAATTGTGTGTATAATTTCTGAGAGTTCATGGGCCCCATGAGACCCATCCAAGTAAAGAAATCTTGACATATTTTTTTTTTTTCCTTTTAAATAAGGGAGCTCTGGAATCCTAAAAGGTCCACTTATAAAACCTGGCTATATTATATCCTAGGGAAGATTTTATGAAGCTAAAGAATTTATATCTGTAAAAATCTTGACAGTCTTGAGGTACCTGGGATAAAAAAAAGTTATCCTAACATGAAATGGAGAGGGGAAAAAGAGGGAAGGAGTACAAAGAGACACAGGGTGGGGCTGGGGGGGTAGTTGGGAGGAAAAAATACTCACTTAGCACAAACTATTTGCTAGGGGCTATACTATACTACGTCACATACTATTTATTAAACATCTGTAAATATACAAGGATGACATTGTTACCTTTATTTTAAAGATGAGGAAGCTTGACCTCAGAGAACTTTAGTACTTTGCCTAAAGTCATACATAATGGATCTAGATTGAAATCAAATCTACTGACTCCACAGACCATGTTCTTTCCTGATTTGTGTTCAGATTATTAAGCCTAAACAGAACCAATTATCTCTTCTCAGATGACATCTATATCTATCTTAAGATCTCTTCCACGAATTTTGTTAAAGTCACACTGATGGAAAGTATGTAATAATGTTATTGTTTGAGTTACTGAACATTAAGACCTCCTTTGTAAAACAATGATAATCTAATTTAACTGTGAGGAAGCTTAATAGTAATATACTTTTGAACACGAGAAAACTTAATTAGAAGACTAAGAGAAGGGGAAACTTAATTTAGGAGTAGACTTAATAAAAAACTTATTTCGGGGAAAAAAAACCAAAACTGCTATGTTGTCTGTTTCAGATGAAAGTTTCCTGGACAAAGAACATATTCTGGTTTAGTGTGAATCACCCTATTCTGAATTCCACAGTTCATGTGAATATGCCACAACTTGATGAGGTCATGCTGGCTAACCAACATAGCATGCCTTCCAATTTACAGTATTAGGGTAGAGGCTGCTTTAAAGGCTTATCAAGTGGTCTCATTTTAAAAGCAACAAACCCCGAATAAAGTTGGAAGTGAATTTTTTAAAAAAACCTACCGTAAACTGGGGTCTGAACTGCCTAAATTAAGTAATGCAATATTGAGCAGCGTCCCAGGGACATCTTTCGGCCGAATCTTGGTGTGCTGGGGGATGGAATCGGGCTGCGACAGCTCCCAGCGCGTCCGGATGTGGATGATAGACTGGACAATGGCATCACACTCCTGGTGCATGAAGGTGAGCGGTGTGCCCTGGTTTGCAATAGTTAAGGTGAACTGGTTCTCATCCACTAGGCAGATTTCTTCAATTTCCGAAGCATAATAGATATCATTGAGGAAGACTGACTGCCCCAGGACTTTTGTTCGCTCTGCTGAAGTTACCTGAACAGCAGTAGAGCCAACCTGGAAAGTGGTGGTGAGAGGATGGCGTGAAGAATTAAATTCCATTGTGTTGAGTTGTAAGAGGCCCCAAACCAACCAACCAACCAACCAACCAACCAACCAACCAACCAACCAACCATCCAACCAACCATCCAACCAACCAACCAACCAAAATACTATGCTCGCCATTTACAGAAGAGTTACCACCATTATATATTCAAATGGGTTCAAGAATTATTGTAATAAATGCTCTCGAAGAGATGGAAAACATCAGAAAAAAATTAATTTTGTTTTTAAAAAAGGTCAAGAACAATTGTATGGACAATTACTGATTTTATCCTGAAGGTTCATGTTCCTCATTCTGCAAAAAGCATGTAATAATCAGAATTCTCATTAGATAATTTCCACTTTCCACACATCCCTGCCATCTGAGTGGTAGAGCAAACTGCCTTCTCTACAACACTCTCCTGCCTCAAACCCAACCTGGAGTATCACTACGTGCACACACCTCGCATCACCCACAGGACCTCCATGAGATAGATAGCTTAGTTTCTCTCCCTCTGGACTGACTCTGCATCTGATCCAGTACCACAGGGACACTTAGAAAGGCCAGCATACCTAGTCTGGTTAGTCATGAAAGGCAACGAACCGAATACAGAGTGAAACTTACTTTGATAGAAACCTTGGTGTCTTTGTGAGCGAGCCTGAGAGCATTGTGGAACACCTTTAGGTCCTCTTCTAAAGCCAAGGTGGCAGCGGGCAGCTTCTGTTGTTCATGCTCTATGTGCTCAGCCAGTTTCCCAGGACAGTCTATGAAAATGAGCCTTTTGCTGCCTTTGAGGCCAGTCAGCAGCCGCTCGTGATACTTGGTGTACTCCCTGACCCAGGAGTTACAGTTATAGATATAAACTGCAGACACATTGTCATAAGCAAAGCCAGGAAAAACAACAAACCACTTAGAGAGAAAGTCCGTTTTAAAGCGGTTGCTAGGCCCAGTATGAGTAAGGTCCACTACAATTTCATATGGCTTTGCATAATATGGCTTTAAAGTCAGCAAGACATGGTATATTAGCAAATCACCGTTGATTTGACCAGTTTTGAACCTAAGGAAGATGAAAAAAAAGGACACAGATTGTTAACAGAGTTCTAAATAGATATATAGATGCTACAAATCTATTTTATTACTTTATTTTCTGATTAACTTTCTAGAGAAAACAATAATACAAAACAATTATACAAAGTCCAGATCCTTTTGCTTTTTAATCCTTACACAAGGATATGTTTTTACTGATTTTTGGGGGGGAGGGGAGTTAGAGGGGGGAAGAAACTTTGATGTGAGAGAGAAGCATCTCCTGGTTGCCTCCTGTATGTGCCTTGACCAGGGATCAAACTCGCAACCTAGATACACAGGATGATGCTCCAACCAACTAAGCCACCTGGCCAGGGCTGGATCCTTTTTTAAATCAGTTGTTCTTTAGACAATGAGAAGTAAGGCTGAAGTAAAACAGTTCCATTGTTTTAATAAGCCAGCCAATTCAAAAACTGAGCAATGACAATAACAAGAAACCTGTCCATCACAGTCAATCGAGGCGGAAGGCAGTATACATTGGTTAGTTGCCTCCAGGCCCACCAAACTTCCCAGGTGAACAGAATGGTTCAGTAATGATCATATGACTCAAATTAGGACAACCAGAGCCAAAGAGGTCCAATTCAGAGATTGTAGTTTAAACTGCTGGGAATTGAGACTTATAAACAAGGGGACACCGAGCCCTGGGAGTTGTTAGTTCATATCTTGAGATATAAAGGAATGCGTGCCTAAAAACGGAAGATATGGAGCAGAGAAATAAAGTAACTCAATTTCATTGGAGCCCTAGATAAAGCCTCTCCTGGGATTAAATTTCTCCCTGGACTATTCAGTTGTATGAGCCAGTAAGTTCCATTTTTTTAATAAGCCAGCCATATTAGGTCATGTGTTGCTTATACTAAAAATAGTGCTAAACAATGTGAACAGCCAAAGTTAGGACCAACAGAAAGCCCTGAAGAACACAGTACTAAAATTTCAGTCAAGACCACCTCTATGAACTTTGGCCCAAAGTTCTATACTTGATGACCCTGGTAGTACTACTGCAAACCAGGCTAAGATAAATATCCTCACCTCAGAGTTTTTAATCTTGTTGGGAGGAAATAAGATAAAAATATGACATGTTCAATGATTTTAAAATAAAAGAAAAATATTTCAAGATCAAAGAAAAGATATGAGATAGTATGTAACCACTTATGAAAGAACTGCAGAGAAAAATACTGCAATTAAGTTCAGAGGAGGGAGACATCAACACAAACTGGGTAGTCAGTGACAGCTACTTAGAAGACACACTAGCTGATGTGGATAGGAGGAATTTCGAACTCAACAAGAGGGACTGGCAGGAGAGAGTCCCTCATGGAGAGCGGAAAAGAGGAAAAGAAATAGGTAACTAGGAGTATGAGGCCACTGTCAGCTAGTTTAGCTTGAACGGAGGATTCACATAGAAAAGTTCTAAGAGATAAGGCTGGAAAAATACATAACAACTAAATTGTGAAGGGACCAAAACTGTTCAACTAAGGAGCTCAGGTTTTCTCCTAGGAGCTCAGTATTCTTCAGAGTGTGTTCTGTGTCACACCAGCATGAGAATCAGCTGTGGTCCTTGATAAAAATGCAGTTTCCTGGTCCCAGTCCAGACCTACTAGTACATATAAATCTATGCTGTGGGGCCAGGCAGTTTTCATTGTTTTTAAACAACCCTCCCATCTGATAACTATGTGCATGAACATTTCTAAATCATTGCTATAGGTGTTAAGGAGTAATTCAACTTTTTTTTTTTTTTTAAAGAAAGGGGTGATATGATCAAAGGAAGTAATATATACAAGATATATAAAGGAGGCAGGGCTAGTAAAAAAGATATTGCAGTAGTCTAGGCATGGCCTAATAAGGATCTAAAACACAGCCATACACCACTTAAAGACATAAGAATACATTCTGAGAAATTCAGTTAGGCAATTTTGTCGTTGTGCAAATGTCAGAGTGCACTTACACAAACCTGATGGTACAGCCTAATATTGTAATTGTATGAGCTGTATTTTTATATGACTGGCAGTGCTTTAGGTCTGTTTACACCAGCATCCCCACAAACACGTGAGTAATGTGTTGTGCTGTTATGTTACCATGGCTACTAGGCAATAGAAATCTATCAGCTCCATTATGTAATCTTATGGGACCACCACTGTATAAGCGGGTCAGTCCTTCTGTGGCTCAAGACTGTACTACAGTGATAGTAAAAAAGAAACTGATCCAAGAACATAAAGAAAGGATTAACTTTATCCTAAACCTGATCAGGGCTATAAGAAAGGAATTAAAAGGACTTGCAGTAGAACAAACCTCTGAGATTACAAAGAATGTTGCTATCACAAACAAAAAGAGATCATGAGGGGCAGCCACTGACGGGAGAAAAATGAGGTCCATTTTATATACACCAAATACGAGGTGATGAAAGGACATTTGAAGGGGGAGAGGGAAGGGGGAAAGGGGAGGGGGAGGAAAAGAGGGGGAGGGAGAGAGGGGGAGGGGAGATTGCTTCTCTCTCTGGGTGTGTGCACACACTAAACCACACAAAAGCTCTTTCCTACGTACTTAAATCGCTGCAGTTCCACAATTTGAGATGTGGCTTATGTATATCACTGTTTCTATTATCTGACCAATACCCCACGTCTCCAAACTCATGTTATCAAATAAGTCTTTGGCATACAAATAAAATTTTTAGAGATGATTTTCATACTGCAGGGAAAATGCCATTTCATTTTCTTTTGAAGGATACTAATATATCATCCGAAAGCATACAGCAGGCATATATAATGAGCATAAGGTCAAAAAACATTAAGAGGAAAATCCTCCCTGCCTTGGAGGCGGGGATTTGCTCCACAAAGCCTCCTGTCACACCAGTGGCCAACTAGACAAGTTGGAGATTCTGGGTTGTTTTTTTTTTCCTGTGACATGTGCTTTAGTTGCAGTGAAAAGGAAATGTGTCATCTGTGGTTTGGTTTGAAAAGTGGAAAGCTAGCTGTACATGTCCTTTTCTGCTCCAGATTTACTTTAACGTTCATATTTCTCCAAGTCTGTTCTACTTGGAAGCTGTGCTTAAAGACAAGAAAAGAAGTGGCTTATTAAAATAAGGTTATAATCAGGTTTTGACCAACCATTTTGTAAGGTAGGTAATATATGTGGCTTTTCTTATGCCTTTTACTTATAACTTTGTACAGATTAGTGTTTGAGAAAGTGCTTCAAATAGTATCTAAGAATCTTACTAACAAAGTAGAATCATAAGTGATGGAAAATGTATGCTTTTTTTTCTGTCTTATTTGGAAAAATTTAAGTTAGAAATGGGAAAGATTTACTATCAACAGAGTTTTAAATTAGGATTAAGAAGGATCTAAGTTTCAACTCTACAGCAAACTGGAAAGTTTGGTTATGAAAAAAAAGTTTAAAAAATAAATTTATTATTATTTAATGCTTAGGCATACATTTTATTGAAAATGATTATATATTGAAACAGAACAAAATTTGATAACATAACCTGGCCTCCATGGCATAAATTAGGGATGTAGAGACAGTCCTCTATTCTCAGGACTTTGTAAGGGTAGGAGAAAGTCTCATTTTGTTAACAGTTTGTTTATTTGGGGATGACAATACATCTGGCTGAAGACAATCAACAGCGGGCCTATTATCTATCCCATGGTAAGTACTGTTAAATGTGTACGAACACTATGATGCATACTACATTGTTAATGGACTAATGTGACAACAATAACCCACTTTAAATTATTTTAGCATCTATGCAGAAGGCCGGTCTAGCATAAAAGGATGGAAATTACTTACTAACCCAATTTAAAGTATTTCTCTTTGTGAAAGAATCATAAAGTAGGCAAAGATTTATGTCATTCAACTTAAAAATGAAAGCTGCACACGATTATGTAGAAGTCCATATACCATATCTTTCACTGTCTATTAAAGGTCATAATCCAAAAAGTAACCTTAATTCCTGAACACATAATAAAGGATTTTTCCTCCCTACTATTAGTAGGAGATATAATTTCAGAGGTTAATTTCCAGTTAGCATCATTTATTATATGCTACTTCTTATAAACCATTTCTTATAAAACCTTGAGACTCATAAAAACATGACTAGCAGTAGCATTTCTGTTGCTTGGGAAATGAAGAATTGCAGGTCCCTCCTAGACCTGAGGAATCCAAGCTGCATTAAAAAAGGAAAATAATCTAGTTCTTTCTTCTAGTTCCCTCAAATGAATGCTAACAATAAAACAGTCTTTTAAAAGTAGCTCCAACAAACTAGAATATTATTATAAAACAGAGAGCTCAATAGCGGTGCTAAATCTTCCTGGTTAACAGTCCCTGAACAGATGTGCCAGTGCTATTTAAGTCTTCAATCCTATGGTGAACAGACTCGTCCCCTTCCTGTACTGGCTTCCAAGGAGCTCAGAGTCGAAGCTGAAATCCAGCTTTTTCCTTTATATGCTGAGATGCTCACCATCTGCCTTGACTTCCCACTTCAGTCTAAAACCCCATGATCCCAATGCTCTATTTCTTTCTATTTTATTGTATTTTTAAAAAATTATGGCAAAATATTCATAGAAAAAAATGCTAGGCATAAATGATATTTAAGAAGTCAATAACTTTTGTTGAACTTTTGAGATTACTGAGAAGAACTCTGCCTCTTTTTCTTTGTAATGCCAGATTTTTATGGTTAAGAAAACTGGCATGTCTTTCGCCTCTACTTTCAGAAAGCCAGTCAGTGAGGGGATATAGAGGAGAAAAGAGAGAACCACTACTATAAAATTGCTTTCACAAATACTGGGGACATATTTCTAACTACTAGCTTTATTCTAAGCTTCAAGATAAATACTCAAGAAGGGAAAAAAGATCACCCTGAATTCCTATTTGAAGTCCATTTTCTTTTGGTTGCTACCACACTTCCCCTTTCCTGACCAGACCAAAAAAAAAAAAGCTACTTGCATTTTATTTTTATACATGAAAAAAAATGCTCAAGGCCACATTTCTCCTTTACTATAAAGACTGATGACACATTTGTTAGAAGGTGGGGAGTTTCTGCAAAAAAGGATCCCTAAATGGGGGTAGGGAAGAATCAAAAGAGTAAAGCAGAAGTATTGACTCAAAGCTGAAGTCTACATAAAACCATGGCATTCATTTAAATGAATAACAGAAATTAAATTGTCTCTTTAGATGCAGCCTAATAGAAAAAAAATCGGTTGAGAAGGAATTCAAACGGGATGGCAAAAGTTAGGCATGAGCTTGCAGCTTACTTGTAACATATCAGCTGTCTATCTTTTAACTAAAATTACCAAACCAAGAAACCATTATTCTTTCACAAATTCTCAAACTGTATTTCTGTCCCAACAGATTACCCGCATACTCATGGACATGAAACACACAGGACGTTACCTGCACCTTGCCTTTCTGATGACAACAGTTTTCCCTTTGTCTCCTGGAAAAAAAGCAAACTCTACCCAACTGTGGGCTAGCAATACTACTGTCTGGGATCCAGATATTCACAATAAGACAGGCAGAAACCAAAATGAAAACAGTAACACAAATTCTGTAACTCCTAAAGTAGATAAAAAAAGTAATTCTACAAACATGCCTGAAATAGCAACATCATCTCATGTGGTATCTTTCACTCCTACATCTGAGCTGGAGCTTTATACACCTTCTGTTGCGAGGAACAGTTCCCCAACATCACAGAGCACCAAAAATACAAGCAAAGGTCACAGTGAAATTTTCAAAAAAGATGTCTGTGAGGAAAACAACAACAAAATGGCTATGCTAGTTTGCTTAATTATAATTGCAGTGCTTTTTCTTATCTGTACCCTTCTACTTCTATCAACGGTGATTCTGGCAAACAAGGTCTCATCTCTCAGACGATCAAAACAAGCAGGCAAGCGTCAGCCTAGAAGCAATGGCGATTTTCTGGCAAGCAGTGGTCTATGGCCTGCTGAATCAGACACTTGGAAAAGAGCAAAACAGCTCACAGGGCCCAACCTAATGATGCAATCTGCTGGAGTGCTCACAGCTACAAGGGAAAAAAAAGATGAAGAAGGAACTGAAAAACTCACTAACAGATGCTTTAGTGAAGATAAATGCAAAGCAGCAATGGGAAACTTTAAGAAGTAAAAACGAAGTCAGTTTGATATTTAATGCCAATATGTTGTTCTGATGGTCTAAAATTTGACATTGCAGGCCTTGCAATTTAGAATAAAGCAGGGGAGAAGGGGAGAAGTATGCCTGCTTACTTATTGTGCACTTCTGTTTTGACACTGAATTTTTAAAAAGCAAATAATAAAACCACCAAACACTTAGGGAAGTTTTTAAAGACAAGTTGAAAGAACTAACAGAGGTATAAATGGACAATTAAATATTTCTTGTTCAGCAACAGCAGCTAGATGATCTTTGTCTGAATATAAGTAAACTTTGAAGAGTTTTAGTGTGTCCTTAGAGGCAAGTATATGCTTCAACATCTAACAGAAGTCAAATCCCTAACGCATCGAGTTGAAATGGTGCCTTGTTTGCGGAATGTGACAAAATCCACACCAACTCTTAATCAACACAGCTAATTTTATGCTAGATGTTTTCAACTTTACACATGACACACATGAGAAAGTTTTTCTACTATAAATATTTAATTAAAACTTTTAATTTTGTATAATAAATTAAGACTTGTTAGAATAAAACTATGTATATTTGCATTCACTTTATTATCTGAGAGAACACATATAAAGATCAATAAGAAATAAAGCACAGCCCGGCCGGGCGTGGCTCAGCAGTTGAGTGTCGATCTGGGATCCAGGCAATCGGGGTTCGATTCCCGGTCAGGGCACATGCCCGGGTTGCGGGCTTGATTAATGACTCTCTCATCATTGATGTTTCTATCTCTCTCTCTCTCCCTCTCCTGCCCTCTCTCTGAAATCAATAAAGATATATTAAAAAAAAAAAAGAAATAAAGCACAACTGTAACACATGAGATTATAGCCACAACAGAAGACTACATGTAAATGTAAAGCATATCTTACTGTTTAAGTGCAACATAACCTTTATTCTATAAATGTTGCTTTTTGGATTATTTATAGCAAATATCCAAAAGCTGATTAATTTTTGAACTTCAAAGATGACAAGTGGCCTAATAAGTGACCAATTTCATTTTTTTACTATCAATGGGATAGGAGCAAAGGAAAGGGGTGTGTGTGTGTGGGTGTGTGTGTGTGTGTGTGTGTGTGTTCTAATTTGGAAAACAGGATACTTCAGGTAAATATTGAACCTTTTAACAAACTGGATTCAAGTAAAATAATGACTTACATTTAAGTCAAGACTTCCATCTTCAATGAAATATATTACAAAAATTGGTTTGAGAGACTTTTCAACTATTTACTGAAATCGACACAGGGCATCCTAATTAAACCCCAGGCCACGTTTTAAAAAATCACATTCCTTATTGAACACTTATTTTGGGTAGTACGCTAGCCATTTAAGAAAATATTTCATATATTTTTTCCAACTATGAGCACAATCTTACTCTCTCTTTTAGGTTAATGATTCTCATCCTAGTTGTGTACCAGAATCACTTGAAAAGTTTTTAACACTCGCCAATGCCTTATTCCCACCCTCTCCTTCTGATTAAATTGGAATGGGGTGAACTCCAGGTATTGGTAATTTCTGTATAACTCCCTAGGTGATACTGCTCCTGGTCAAATTTATTTCTTACAAGTTCCATGGCGCCAAAGATCTACGTTACATCTTAAAATGAGGGGGAAAAAATAGAGCATCAATTTTATTATCAATTTATTACCATTTGTCAAAAATATTCATTCCCTAAACAATAAATCATAACTGTATTATTCCAGATGAATCTAAATGTCAATAAGTCCAAAGGAAAGCAAGAGAAAAATACTCATGCCAAACATGGTGACAGGGAGGAGGCTATCTTTTGAGGGGTAAAAGGGACCAGACTGGAAATCAAACTGGGCAGAGCTCATGTTTTGTACAAATTAAAAATTTGAGATTGTGTACTGGAATACATAGTAATAACACAAAGCACTCCTCAAATCAAGTATCATATAAATACTTGGAGGAAATAAAAATAATTTAGTATATTTTTAAAAATAAGAAATTAACTAGGCAATTACTTTCATATTCAACATACAGGTCAAACATTTTCTCACAACATGAGAAAGCTTCTTCTGCAGGAATACTTAAGATTCATTACTCACTACCTTGGTTATTAAACTTGCACCCTCAAAATGATACCATCCAATGACAGCTCATGAACAAACAGAAGTAGTTCCTTTCCAAACGTGGCAATGTTTAAAAATGACAGGTTAAGATATGTTTTGAATTCAAATTTTAAAAATTATTTTTGAACAAAGATACTTCTGTTCTCTAGCTCTGGGTATTATGATCCACTCGATTAATTTAGGGATTTTAAAACAGTGAATCAAAAGTCTATAGGATTTTTATTTTATTTTTTAAAAAATCTTTATTGATTTCAGAGAGAGGAAGGGAGAGGGAAAGATAGAAACATCAATGATCAGAGAGTCATTGATCGGCTGCCTCCTGCACACCCCTACTGGGGGTTGAGCCCCCAACCCGGGCACGTGCCCTGACCGGGAATTGAACCGCAATCTCCTAGATCCTAGGTCGATGCTCAACTGCTGAGCCACTCCTAGCCGGGCAAGTCTATGGGATTTTGATTATATTCTGCTTTATGTAGGACCCCTCAAAAAAAAATTTTTTTTAAGAAGTAATAAGTCCCTTGCAGTTAAGAACTGGGTCTTAATAATCTGCGTTCCTCTGCAGTGACCAGGGGAAAGCAGGGCAGGGTTTAATACTGTTTGTTTCTACTGTAACACGTGCTATGCTAGGCACTTTAAGTTTATTTAATCCCATAATGAATGTGTAAACTAGAAATTATGATCTCCATTTTTTCAGATGAGGAAAGAGGCTAGAAGGTGACCTGGCCAAAGAAAATTTTAATCAGACTGACTCATAGTCTTTTCAATATACTTTACTCAGTTAACTTATTTAAAAAATGATTCTGAATTTATTTTTCCACAGAGAAGCACCTACTTGGTGGATAATCAAAGGGTTGTGGACCTGAACTAAAAAATAACTTAGCAAAGTATTTGGTCAAAAAAATTTAATTATACTTTTACCTGGGCTTTGCTTAAATTATGTATGAGCAAATAGCATTAACATTTACTGCTACCTACTGTGTATGAGCCATTTGTACATGTTATGTTATCTTATTTAATCCTCATAACAGCTCAGTAAGAAATATTCCTGCAGGGGAGGAAGTGGTGATTCAGAAGTGCAGCCCTTTGCCTAAATTCATACAAGTAAACAGAACTCGTCATTCACTTCCTACAAAAGAAATCTCACTGTGGGTGATAACCCAACTGGCAGGACTCCCTTAGAACACACAGTGTGCTCTCTGAGGCTCTATTCTAAACATTTAAATTATAGAATCATTACTAGAGAGCCTCATGTGTTTACTCACAAACATTAATTAAAAGCGCTCAAATCATATAGCTCCAAATTGGGTTTCAAAATAAGTTGTTAAAGTAGTACATTTCTTAGTCATCTTGTGGCTTATTGCGCTTCCTGAACCAACTATTGATAAACTTCCTCCTTTTCTACAGAAACCATTTCAGTTTGCTAGAGGACATTTTAAATCTAAATTGAACCATCCCTTTTGCTTTCTTAGCCAAATCACCAAAATGTCCAGTTAGAACAAGAATTTAGCATCCTGCAAAAGAAGTTAACAGCTGAGGTAAGAAAAATTTCACATAGGCAATTTGGTTTGATCTTTGTTTTATTCAAAACTTATTTTTAAAACTAAAATGTCAGGCCTGGGGCAGGGGGGTGGGTACAGGGTATAAAGGGTCAATGGGGAAAAAAGGGGGACATCTGTTAATACTTTCAACAATAAAGATATATTTTTTAAAAATAAAGACGAAAAATAATTTTTAAAAACGACAGTAGTGTTTAAAATGTAAACTCTGAAAGTCTAAAGATGTCCATAACAGGTTTTGTGATTTTGTTGCATGGAATTAAAAAATATTGACTGTTGAGCTTGCCTTGGAGAAAAAAATTTCACCTAGGTCTGTATAATATAAAATTTCTCCTAGGTTTGCTAATCTTAGTTCCATAATTAAAAAAATAAACTATAGCCATGGCAGATAAAGCCAAGGGCTAGAAATAAAACTAAAATCCAGAGGATATGACTGGATTTACAGCCCCAAAATACTACTTTTAGATTGTGATTCGCTTTCTATAAACACTTCCTGTACATAATGTAATCCATAGATTTTAATTATTTTTATTTTTTAATCCCCTTTAGTTTCCACAGTAAATGGTAGATATTATTATTGATAAAAGATGGTGATCAAATACTTCCTATCATAGTGCAAGGTTAATTTCCCTTTCTGTTCTTCTTCAAGATAATAGAATTGCTATCTTAGTCCTTTTATGGTTGTATAACTTCACTAGTTGTAGATACAGTACGACTAAATTTTAATCTATTGTATCTATATTGTTACATATCAAAATAACTAACACTCAGATACTATTTTTGATACTGCTCACCTACACTTGCCTTTTTGTCTAGGATATGCTCTCCAAATCTCCCTGATTTCCTTGAAAAGACAATGACATATTTCTTATCATGTCCAACTTAATAGCATTAATTTTAAATGCTGGACCCTTTATGTAATTATGCATTATATGTATGAGTATATGTCTAATATATGGGGACTCCAGCTTTACTGTAACTGCACTTTAAAATGCTCAGTTAAAACAGCTTATATATTTTTTCTTCTTTTAAAAAAAATTTAAATTTTCAGGAAAAGCAAAGGACCAAAATCACAGATTTAAACCTCAAAGAGCCAACCTAAAATAATGGCCAAATTACTACCATATGAAAATGGTAGTACACTAGAGCAGCACACTAGAAAAATGCTATAGAGAATGTGCATAGGTTCTTTTTCTTTTAAATTTTAAATATGTCTTTATTGATTTCAGAGAGAGGAAGGGCAAGGGAAAGAGAGACAGAAACACCAATGATGAGAGAGTCATTGATCGGCTGCCTCCTGTATGCCCCCTACTGGGGATCGAGCCTGCAACCCGGGCATGTGCCCTGACCGGGAATCGAACCTCGATCTCCTGGATCATACATAGGTCGATGCTCTACCACTGAGCCACGTTGGCTGGGCCATAGGTTCTTTGGCGTAATTAGGTATGATTCTGGGTGGGGCAGGGGAGGAATCTTAAGGATATTTAGGGTGCACGACAGATTCTCTGCTGGCTCCCTGCACCACAAATACAGGACAGTGACAGCGAGCCGCATTTTGTGGTTGCTTCTTTCATCTATAGTCTTTCCCCCAACTTCTCATTTTGCCCACTTTAATACCTTCTATTCCTGCAGAAACAATGTGGTACTTTAGGTACACATGGTTTATATATATTTAAAATATATGTTAAATAGCTTTCTGCGTTGGTAATAACACTGGCCTCACTGTCTCTGAGATAGTCAGTTTCTTCCCTATTATACCCACTATTTATTCTTTTTAAAAATCCTGCTCCCTCTTTTCTGGACTATTCTGAATTGCTATAGAATTCTATCACAGATTCAAGCTTCCAGATGCAGCAGGCCCTGGGAGGGTAGACAACTGATTGAATCGTCGGAAAAGAGGTAGCATAGGTAAAAAATAGAATTTGGTTTTAATATAGTTGTAAAGCTTAAATGTTAAGTGAAAAATACCATATACTGAAGGTCCTATGACCTTCCATTGACAAAAGAGGTCATGAACCTATCAAAATTGATCTCACAAACTAAACTGGGTTTATAATTATGTTCCCTGTTTGGGCTCTTTTCCTTCCCTGATACCCCCCCTTTTTTTTCTTCTTTTTTTTTTAAGCTAACTGAAAAGAGGAACCAGGTGGGGTTCTTTTGGGTTTTTTAAATTTAAACCAAGTCACAAAAGAGAAAACGTTTTTGGCTAAAGACAATTCCTGGCCTGTATTTCTGTTGCTTCAAATGGCATTTTTTAAAACTAAAGGGAAACTTTGAAGAATAGCACTTGTTGATGAGGCCTATTCTTGGCAGGTGGGATGGAAATCTGTAAAAACAACAGGTAGAAACTGCATAAAGGATAATCCTCTAGAGGTGATTCAAATCCCCATATTTATGCCAAAAGTTTCTAATTTTTTGACTATTAAACCTTTTGTTAAATGGATAAAATGCAGAATTTAATAACTTGGATCTCACTTTCTCTTACATTCTGGTAGTAGTATTAATAAATGGTGAAAAAGTAAAATGGAAGGAAACTGGGCTCCTAACATACATGGCACCCTGTTGTAAAAGAATCAATACATAAAAACATAATTCAGTTTAGGGTAGCAGAAAGAGAGTGTGCTTTGAAATCAGATGATCTTGGGTACAAATTGCCGGTCTGCCACCAATAATGATATAACATTGGACAAACTGCTCAACACATTTGAATTTATCTCTTTATCTGTAAATCAAGGATTCTTCCATCTTCCACAGTCACTTAAAAGTTAAATGAAATAAAGTATGTAAAACACCTGAGATATCTGGAGCACACTGTGTGCTGTACTAAGTATTTTGCTGTTTCTTTCTGCCTTCCTCAGAGTTCTTTAATCTTGTTTGAGGGAGTGAGGAGAATAAAAAGGAAACGTGAAAAGTTAGGTAATAAAAAATAAATGCAATTATTTAAGAAATTAGAATGTAAGTGAAGTTCATACATGAAGAATTATTTAAGGAACCATAAAGACAACAGGAACTAGGGGGATTCAGGGAATGACTAATTCTCTGGGCTGTGGTCAGGCACAGAGAACTTGGTTTCAGAGGGGAATTTAAGCTGAGGTCTGGAAGGTGAGGACAGGTTCAGTTATGAAGTCAGAAGGGGGTAAGGTTGGGTTTGAAAAAAGCAACACCGTAAGCAGGTGAAAAACAGCATAATTACAAGTGTCTGTTTAGGAAACAAGGTAGGATGGGGAAGAGGTGCATTTGGCTGAATGAGACATTTCGGTTAAGAGATATGAGTTACTACTGGTAAGAAGGAAGAAAACTTGGTGCAGAATTTTTATGTTGACAGCAATGGGGAACTCTCAAGCAAGGGAGACGTAACCTCATCATACTTGCTTTTAAGAAGATTAATTCATCAGCAGTGTGCAGAAGAGTTTAAAGAAGAAATATTTTAAAACTTAGGCTTGAAGTATTAGAGAGAAAATAAAGAGGCTGTACAGGAAAAAAAATCATGTTTTTCCCCCCTATGAAAATAGGGTAATTTGTAATCATTGTGTACCAAGTAGTAGAGGAGTAAGCAACGAAAACTACTCAAATACACTGAAACCTATTCGTTGGCAAAAGTTGAGGGAGTTCCTCTTCAACTTTTATTGTACCTTGTACAGAAAATCAAATCCCTCTCAGATTGGCCTACGAATCATAGAAAAAACCGTAGTTTCTAGTCATATACACTGGGATCTAGCACACCAAGATTTTTCTTTTCCTGAGGTTAAAAAATAACTGAACAGTTACCACTGTGTTTAATGATGTGCGAACCAGGATATTATACACAGAGCTGAAAACTGTCTTAGTATAATTCCTCACTTTAGAGCTAAGGCAATTGAGAACAGGAGAGATTAACTGACTAGTTCTCCTGGTTAGATAGGAAGTTATGTGACAGAAGTGGAACTAAACCAACTCTTCAAATTTGAGCAGTTACCACATCTCACAAAAAGCCCTAGCTGCCAAACTTATAAACACCTTCTTTTTCCAAGTCTGTATGTTGTTGCCTTGGCTGGAATATTTTATTTGCTTAATTACAGACTTTTCAAGATTCAGTTCAAGTTTTACTTCTCTGAGAAATTTTCCCTAAAAGCCCTCCCAGGCTAGATTGGTTCCTCTGTGTATCTCCTGCATATCTTTATGAGAAAATTCATCAAATTATTAAAATTATTTATTACTTGTTTCTACAACTAGAATCTTTTTTTCTCTCCCCCTATCTTCTAAACCTAGAACAGGGCCTGATACAAAGATGATGTTTATCAATAAATGAATGAAAGCAGCAGCACGACTACTTGACCAATTGGGTAAGACCATCCAGATTCAAAGCTCACTTTAGGATTTTGAGCTGTGGACTCTGAGTTGAACTGAACCCTTTAGAAATATGAGGTCCTAACATAAAGATATAGTCTTAAACACTGATGATGCTGCAAAGGTTACTCATACGACAGACTCTGTGCATAAGAAATATACACAGGAAGTACCGCTAAAAATAGAGAAGTTGGGAGAGGAGTCAGTTTTCAGATGAGGAAGAATTGTCTTAAATACTGAATTTGCTGATAGTGGGATGTATACATGGAACTGTCCACCAAGAAGTCACACAAATGGAACTAGAATTAAGGAGATTTGGGCTGGGTGTACAGGTTTGGGAGCTTTGGCATAAAGGAGAGTGTGGAAATCTTACTACAGATTCAGAATTAAAGGGAAGTAGATAACATGACTGAATATCAAGTCCCAACATTTAGGAGGCAAGAGGAAAAAAGGAGTGAGGGAGATTAGCATGAAAGGGAGACTATTACAAAGAGCTCTTTGAATAGCAGTAAAGGAATAGTCACTAGTGTCAAATACGGTCAAGAGAGGAGAAAGGAGAGAGAGAAAGAAAAGATCTTTGGAGGAAATGATAGGTGGTTTCTGGTGTCCTTCAAGGCAGCAGGATCAATATATTTCAAATCGCACAAAGAGAAAAAATACAATACAAAGTACATGGAACTGGCATGTAGAGCCTATGTGTTTGAGAAATATGACTGCGAAATGAAGAACTGTTATGTAATAAAGTTGGAGGGGCAGCAAGGCCAAGTACAGATCTTATGAAAGAATTAAGAGAAAACAGTGCTTATAAGGTCCAAATGTTGTATGATAAGTTAGAGTATATTCAAGAGTTGTTTACACTAGCCTTTAGTGTATCAAGTCTAAATTAGGAATAATAAACACTCATCAGGTACCTATCTACTTTATGCCAGGCATCAAATGAGACCTAATCGTCTTTCTTTTTTCTTTTTTCCCCCCATTATAAAACCAATGGTAAAAAGGAAACATTGTGAAATGGATCCCAAATATTTCATCTTAATTTTGTTTTGTGGACACCTGAACAATACATTTTTCTCAGTGACAAAAGCAATTGCAATAGAGAAGCAAACACAGCCTACTTTATTTAAATCTGCAATGCCATATGTCTCGGCGAATTCTCAAAACACAGTGAATTCTCTGAGTCAACCAACACAACTCAAGAATGTTTCTTCTGGACAACCAATACCAACTGCCAAAGTTGCTGCTGGACAACCAACAACAGTTGCCCATGCCTCCTCTGGAAACCCAACAGCATATACTTCTGCTGGACAACCACTTGCCTATAACATCACCAGACAACTAACACCAACGGCCAACACCTCCTCCCAACAAACAGTACATCCTGTGTTCACCTCTGGGAGACAACTACATACATCTGCCCACGCTTCTACCAGACAACCGCCACGATTTGTCTATAGATCCACTCAACAACCATCAACTGTCCACACCTCTTCTAAAAAATCAGTACCACCGACTATTCAAAATCTGTCCATACAACCAACACCAGCTGTCAAAAGTTTACCTAGGATTACACCAGGATTCGTCCCAGAAGATGTCAGTAACACACAAAGCCCACATAAAAGCAAATCTAATTCAATAGCTGCCATATTAGTTGGTATAATTCTGATTTCTATGTTGATAGCTATAATCATGATTGTACTATGTAAGTGCGTGAGAAAACCAGTTTCAAATGATCAAAATTGGGCAGGCAGGTCTCCATTTGCTGATGGTGAAACTCCTGATATGTGTTTGGATAACATCAGAGAAAATGAAATATCCACAAAACGTACATCAATTATTTCACTTATGGCCTGGAAACCAGGCAAAAGCACACCTTTAGCAGATGATTTAGAAATTAAGTTGTTTGAATCAAGCGAAAACATTGACGATTCCAACCCCAAAACAGAGAAAATAAAAGATCAAGGAAATGGTACATATGAGGATAGTGCTGATGGATCAACAATTGGCACTGCTGTTTCTTCTTCAGATGATGCAGATCTGCCTCCACCTCCTCCTCCCCTTCTTGATTTGGAAGGACAGGAGAGTAACCAATCTGACAAACCCACAATGACAACTGTATCTCCTCTTCCAAATGATTCCACCAGTCTCCCACCATCTACAGACTGTCTCAATCAAGTCTGTGAAGATCATAATTCTGAGAACAAAGAGTCACTTCCACCTCCCCTTGACTCACCTAACTTGACACTGCCACAAGGAGATTTGATGAAAATCCTGCAAGATTCCACCAATGAGATCCAATGTCAGGAGTTCTCTATTCTTCCTAACTCTGATCAAGATGTCAATGAATCCCTGCCACCCCCACCTGAAGAACTGTTATAAATATTACAGCTTGTGTTTTAGCTGATTTTCCATGCTTTTCAAAGCACTCTCTATCTTTTGTTTTTCTTCATGTAATGAAATATATTAAATGGCAACTCGTAACTAATTTTTACCTTTATCCAGGAACTACCTGAAATCTGCTCAAAGTCCATGTGCAAGGTTCCTTATTTTTAAAATATATATAACAGTGCTCTATTTACTGGCTATAGCATCTAATTTTAATGTAGAGTATATTTTACATATGTGGATGGTATATATGTGTCAATAACTTAACCATTTTGGAAACAAACAACCTATGTATACTTAGTGTCACCCAATAGATTTTTTTTTCTCCTGAAAAGCTGTGTACCAAGTTACCTTGAATAAATAAAATTTTATTTTTCCAATTCAGAGTTTGAAGTGGAGGGAATGAAAAATTAAATATATACTCCAAGTTTTAAACAAAACTCTACATTTTAAATTAATACCTACAGTATTAAAATAAATATTCTAAGTTCATGGGGATGAGTGATTAAAATGCATGTTTAAAAATGGAGAAATTTCCTTTTAGCTCTCATTGGAAGTAGTAAAGCAAACATACTAAAATATCAAATTTGGAGGTGGGGGACAGTTACTCTGAAAAAAATATGAGCATGCACCATAAAACGCAGACATTTTCCTGTCTTATTGGGGGAGCACAAATTTGGAAACAGCCTCTTTATATACCTTAAGAACCCAAACAAAACAAAATCTTACAAAGAAAAAAACCATCACAAAAACACCTATGGCTTCATTTCAAACTTGGATGACTTTCCCAAGAAAAACAGATTGTATTGAAATTCAAATGGTTCTCAACTTTCATTAAGTTCATACTTTACATTTAAGCACTATACATTTAAACTCTGTAACCACGTTTCTTATGCATAATTTCTTCTTTTATCCATTACTTTGACAAGTGATAAATCTGAGTTATCAGAGTAGGGATGAGCCCAATCTTTGTCAAGGTCAATGGGGAGAGTGTTCACTGGCCTGCACCTGTGGAGATGTCAGCCTGTGCCTGCAGACACGCTCCTTTGCCCAACAAGCACATATTCTTTCTCCTTACCCTCACCCTAACTCCTGGGGGAAACAGTCACTTAGAATGAAGTGTGGTGGCCTTATTGGTAGCTTAATGTTAGAAACTCTCATAGTTCTGGGACTTTTCTGAACAAAATATAGTATTTATTGTAGCATGGTGTTAAAAAAACCAAGTTCCATCTTTAATAAAAACTAGCAGGCTTTTGTACACTGAAATTTTACATATGATGTTTCTCTTTAAATCTTTTAAGCCATCCCATACTGATCATTAAAACTTTTTATCTGCAGAAACACTTCCTTGAGTTGTTTATTTTTCCTGAATAAGCATGTTGTTTATTGTCATACTACATTTGTTCTCCTCTGTCTTTCGCATTAAAAAGTTTCTTTCATGTGTTTTTCAAACTTTGAACTTTTAGGGTTAATTTAGCCAGCAGCAATCAGAAGTTTAAGAATTTCCCATTATTCTTTTGAACTTTAAGAATTCTACTTATGGTAAATAAAACATGTTTTTATATTGGTTGACTTTAACTTGCCTTAAATCATCATAATCTTTCTAATTTTATATATGAGACTGTTACCTAACAGGCTCTTTCCACACTTTTGCTCTTCCTTTTCATCACCTTCCTTCCTGACCCCGTGAAGGATGGGTATTGGGAAATATAAGGAAATACCAAGTCTCATAAATAAAATAAAAACTGATGATCTGGTCATAGTGTTGTCTGATTTCTTCAAACACTAAGGGCAGCTTTTTTCCTCCTGTTCTTTGTACAATAAAACAGACTACTGTTAGCAGCTGGTTTTTGTTTTGCTGTTTTTTAAGAAATTCTCTGCCAGGGGGGAAAATAATTCCCATTTACTGCATGCAATTTTTCCCTACTGAGGTCAGTGGAAGCTGAGCAGCCAAAGAGTGGCAATTCTTGCTTAATCAGCAGAAAGAAATGCAAGCTAATAAAAGAAATAAAAGAGAGAAGAAAATGTTGGAACAAAGAAAAACGTACAGAAAAGGTTAAAGGACTAGGATCCAGAAGAGAAGGCTTATTTCATGAATATGGCAAAATGGCAAGGCACAGGGTAATTAAAAGCAGACTGAACTACATACCATATACCAGTGGTGCTCTTTCTTACCAGATCAGCATTAACTAGATTCAGAAACAACCCTGATGATCATCTAGTTCAACTCCTTTTACTTAACTGATCAGAAAACAGGCCCAGAGAGTAAGTGACTTGCTCAGACGTGGTATAAAAGCTGAGTGTGTTCCCTGACTCCTTGTTCAGCACTCTTTTCACTAATATAAAACCAAAGAGTGCCTACTTCATGCACTGAACAAACATATATTAAACATGTATTCTATTTGGTGTTGGTGGTGGGGATACAATTAATTAGATAAGGGTGACCTGTAATTATTGTTATTACCTAGTTCTGATCAAAAAGTAAAGTAGGAAAATATTTGGGCACCTACAATTAAAACACTGTGGTACTGGTGTATGACTGGACAAACAGATCAATGGAACAGATGGAAAGCCCAAAAACGGACTCCAATCTCAAATCAGTGGGGACAATTGAATATATATTTTGGGAAAAATAAAACTGGATCTATACGTCATACTACATTGCAATAAACACCAAATAAACCAGCAATCTAAACAGAAAAAATGAAATTACATAAGTAATAGGTGAAAATGTGAGTAAATCCCTTTATAACCTGGACGTGAGAAAAACATTCCTAGCTGAAACTCAAAATCCAGAAGCAATAAAAAGAAAAGAAAAATTCAATTATATAAAACTTTTAAGTGGCAAAAACAAACATACAAAAAGTCACCATAATAAAGTCAAAAGGCAAATGGCAAGCTGAAAAAAGATCACAACTTAAGTCAAAGGGCTACTACTATCTCTAAAGTTAAAAACGGAACAAAACAAAAAACTCCTAAATACAGAAAGGGCTGGGAAAGACTCACAACACAATAAAAAAATGTGCAAAACATATAAAAGACAGTCACAGAAGAAAAATGTAAATAGTCCTTAAAAAATATATAAAGATATATAACCTTCCTCATACTAAGAGAGATGAATTTAAAATTACACTGAGATACTATTGCCTTTATTGACATAAATCCAAAGTTCCACAACAAAGTCCATGGCAAGGCTCTATAGAACTAGACACCCTGATACATTGCTGGTGGGACTGCAAAATGGTATAGTCTATACAGAGGAATTGGTAATAACCAGAAAAATTCTAAATGCATTTACCTTTTCACACAGCAATCCCATTTCTAGAATCTTTTTCAAAGGTTCACTGGGAAAAATATGAAATTACTTAGGTGCAAGGGTATTCACTGCAGCATTATTTATAACAGCAAAAGTCTGGAAACAACCCACATACCCATCAATAAGGGCTTGGTTGAATAAACCATGGCTTACTCCCAAAGGCAGTGCCATGCTTCATAAAACGAATGAGAAGGATACCTACATACTGAAGTGGAGTGATCCTCCAGATATATTACTAAAAAAATAAATAAAAGCAAGATGTGTAACAATATATTTAGTATGCAACCTTTTATATCAGGGGATAAGAACATATAATACATACATATTTTAAAGAAATACTGATAAGAAACAACCAAAAATGGTCACCAAGAGGAGGAAGAGATAGGGATGGGACACAGAAGCAAGTTCTCTCTGAATATACCTTGTTGTATAGCTTTGACTTAAGCCATTCCTAAAAACTGATAACTAACTGAAACAAATGAACCTAACTTTACATAAAGTTGATGATATAAAAATGTAGAGAAAACAATTATTTCATGTTGCATTAGAACACAGAATTGACTGTACATCCTTGGTGAAATATTCTAAGAACAAACAGAGCTGCCAAGAAATCTTAAACTTTATTCAGTAGTTTGTAATCTAATTGTCTGCAGCAATACTGGTATTATTTTGAAACTATTACAGGATGATACAAATAAACAATTATGTTAATGCTGTTAGGGGCCATTTATAGGAAATATGGGGGATAGAGAAACAAATTAAATCTTCACAAGGAAGCAAACAGATAAATCCAGATGAGGGATGTTCTAGAGAACAAATCAACGAGTTTTGGCAACATGGAGAGAAAAGGGGTGAGGAGGTAGGAGAAGGGACTTGAATTTTGATCTGGTAATTTCTATCTTGTCAGTTCTTCCATGCTTTTAAAATACTTTATTCAGCACTCTTGGCTGTTTTTAGCAGAAAATTCAGTCTGAAGAGCCAACTATATTACCAAAAGTAGAGAATATAATACTTTTAGTCTCAAATAAGCACAAGAAATGTTAGCAACTTAAGAAATAAAGATAAATTGACTGAGTTTCCAAACTGTTGATTAACATAGGATAGTTGTTTCCTGGCAGGTAATTTATTATACCTTGCACAATGCTGGGGTAGTATATCCCAGGACAGTGTGTTTCACAAAAGAATATGTAAATGAATTTACTACTTAGTCTAGAATATAATAGTTGCCTAAATAGCTGTAATTCTGGACTTGACAGACTTATCTAAAATGTAATGTGTCTTAATAATATCTAAAATAAGTTGTAACAAACAGTTAAATCAATAAAAATTATTTCTGGAGTAATAGTAATATGCTATTATTTTATTTCATGAGAATTTCTAAAAGCATAAGATAAGGACAGTTTGTTACAATTCAAATATATTAAAATGTTCCCTCTTTTTCTTTTTGAGAATTTTACAATAATCTTTGAATAAGAAGCACCAATGTGGTATGTCCCCAAACTCAGAAATGAAAAACGCTGACACTATTATTGGAATTATATTATTATATGTAGTGGAGTCTAACCTTGATACAGCCTAAACCCAAATTCATTTGAATCCATTAGTTAATGAAATAACATGTTCTTTCTTTCGAACAAAAGTACTGGTAAGTATAATGGAACTGGATAATTCTACTTTCACATGAGACTTCCTAAAATTAAAAGGAGAGACTTAAGTGTTTGGTAAATTGACTCTCAGTCATATCCCTTGAAGTATAACAGTGGATAAGAGCTGAAACAGAAGAAATCTAAATGTCAAAACATCCTCTATTTCTACAATATTGCTGAATGGAGTATTTTTAATACATTACTTTTAAGCCCTAAGATTGATGACTGGTTTCTGAAATCCATAGAAAGAATCTTATTAAGAGTCCAAGGCTGAACCCTCCAAGTGAAGTGGGAATAAAGTATCTAATCAATAATAAACTTCTAACACTGCAGACTTTGAAAATGTAGATACTTTTCGAGGAACATTAATTTTATACAAAAGATGACTCCTAGATTATGGTTTGCTTTCTAAGAAAATAAACTTCAAATTTTAATACTAAATTTAAGTTCTAATTGGGGTAAAATAATGGCAAATATAATTTAGAGAAAAACAGAGGATTTAGTAACTAGGCATAAAGAGATTTTCCTTAAATGCAATATGTTAATAATTGCTGGTTTTTAAATGGTATCAATTTGTAATGAACATGCCATTAACTTTATTTGCTTTCTCTTCTAAGGTAAACTGACTACTCTGGAAATTAGACAAGTTTTAACAAATTATGTACAATCAGTCCACTGAAGAGTGGAGCATAAACTATCATAAATCTGGTCTCATTTTATTAAACTCATGGCCAAAGCTTTCCCTTTTACATTATTTCACATGATTTTAAAAGTATAAATGGCTCTCTCAGAAGATAAGATGTAAAACAGTCTGAAGAAATCACCTGAAATTGATGCCATTGTTTATAAAACATAAAATCAAATCAATGGCCATTCATACAGTATCAAAGATGCCTCTGTAGAAAACAATACTCATAATCACTCATCAAACAAAGTTTCATAAAGAAAAAGAATCTTTAACCCAAAGGTCATAAAATAAGACACATTTATTTTACCACATGAACTGATATAAAAGCATAAGATGCTCATTTAAAAATGCATCTTTGCTTGTGTGTAGCCTGGGAAAATGATCCGTTCGTTATATCAGAAAGACAATATTTAATATTTAATATTAATATTTAATATTTTTAATATTTAAGTACTTCTTACTTCCCCAAAAGAGAGATGAACACTTAAGTGGCTGATAAATTTAAAAGCAATTATACATAATAAGCATCATGTTGGGGGAGTACATAAAAATTAAATAGATTGTATTATGTTATTTTAAAAGTGACACGACAACATAAAACAGCAGGAGTTAAAAATAGTTAAAACTAATATTGTAGAAAACCATCTGCAGGGAAGATCAAATTCATTTTCAACATTTTTCAACATGTAAAAAGAATGAAGAGTAGAGGCATTAAAAAGAACCACAAATTCTTCACAAGGGAAATGTTAAAATGTGGAACCTGAGCTCAGACAAACACTCAGAAATGAGTGAGGGCTAGGTCTAACATGCATGAGGCATTCCATCCTATAGCAAATCTGAACTATATAGGTATGCTTAATGCTATAAATTTAGAAAAAAATATTTTTTTGGTCCATTTTGTTGCGTGTGCACCTCTTGCAATAAATTTGAGTCAGCACCAATGACAGCTCTGCAGTCCTCCTATGTGGTGCTGATCAGGTGGTTGCAGAGCTTCAGCTCACAGCAACACAATGCAGCTGAGCAGGCAAGCACAGCCCTCAGCCAGAAGCGGTTCTGACTCTCCAGAACAAGGCGACCTTTAAGCTTAAGTTTCCCGGAGAAAATGAGATGCTGATGCTGAAGACGACACTATGGTAAGATGTTATTTAAATCAGTAAAAGATCAACCTCGAAATTTTTTTTCTTTTTCTTTAAGAAAAAGTCAGTGTTAGGATTGAATATATATTCAATAGCAAGTGCATGCACCAGAAATTTGCTGCAGTGTCAGTGAAGGAATTTCTTTTCAATATTCATTCACTCTGTAAATATACACATTGTTTTCTTTTAGAATCGGCACTGAGATATGCAGGAAAAAATCACTTTATAAAACGTGAGGTCTGAAGGTATGATGTTGGTTTGGATTTTGCAAGTGCCTTAAAATGCTTTGCAAGGATATATTTATCCTGAAAACACAAAGATGAATTTCTAATATTGCTTTAATATCTAAGTAAAATCTCATCCCCCACACACATTGACTATTACTTTACTGCAGAGATCAGGGGAAAAAGGCACACGACAGCCATTTTTTCCCTTCTGAGTAAAAAGAATATTACCAAAAGCAGTAATGGCTTAAGATTTCAACTCTTTATTTGCAGAGAATGCCATTTTAAAATATTAAGGCTCTGGGACGAGAAATAAGAAAGACTATGAAAGAAGGGAGAAAATGCAGGAGAAAATGCAGGAGAGAGTAGGGGAGAGTCTCTCCACACAGCCCCAATTGAAGGATTAAGCATTTGGACTATAAATGAAGGGGAGCTTTGTTAGTTTAACCACTGGAACAATTATAAAAGGACTCAACAACAATGAGGTTTATTGAAAATTTTGCTTAATGCTAACTGACCCATGCAGATGCCTAATTGTATTAGCATATTAAAAGAAGGGTGTATCTGTTTGTTTCTAGGCTTTGATGGAATATCAGATACTGAAAATGTCTCCCAGCCTGTTCATCCTTCTGTCTCTCACACCGGGTATTTTGTGCATTTGTCCTCTCCAATGTATATGCACAGAAAGGCACAGGCATGTGGACTGTTCAGGCAGAAACTTGAGTACATTACCTTCTGGACTGCAAGAGAATATTATCCATTTAAATCTGTCTTATAACCACTTTACTGATCTGCATAACCAGTTAACCCAATACACCAATCTGAGGACCCTGGACATTTCAAACAACAGGCTTGAAAGCCTCCCTGCTCAGTTACCTCGGTCCCTCTGGAATATGTCTGCTGCTAACAACAACATTAAACTGCTTGACAAATCTGATACTGCTTATCAGTGGAACCTTAAATATTTGGATGTTTCTAAGAATATGCTGGAAAAGGTTGTTCTCATTAAAAATACACTAAGAAGTCTTGAGGTTCTCAACCTGAGTAGTAACAAACTTTGGACAGTTCCAACCAACATGCCATCCAAACTACATATCGTGGACCTGTCTAACAATTCCTTGACACAAATCCTTCCAGGAACATTAATAAGCCTGACAAACCTTACACATCTTTACCTGCACAACAACAAATTTACATTCATTCCAGATCAAGCTTTTGAGCAACTCTTTCAGTTGAAAGAGATAACCCTTTACAATAACAGGTGGTCATGTGACCACAAACAAAACATTACTTACTTACTGAAGTGGATGATGCAAACAAAAGCCCATGTGATAGGAACTCCTTGTTCTAGCCAAATATCATCTTTGAAGGAACATAACATATACCCCACACCTTCTGGATTTACCTCAAGCTTATTCACTGTAAGTGGCATGCAGACAGTGGACACCATTAACTCTTTGAGTATGGTAACTCAATCCAAAGTGACCAAAATACCCAAACAATATCGAACAAAGGAAACAACGTTTGGCGCCACTCTAAGCAAAGACACCACCTTGACTAGTACTGACAAGGCTTTTGTGCCCTACCCAGAAGATACATCCACAGAAATGACTGATTCACATGAAGCAGCAGCTGCAACTCTAACTATTCATCTCCAAGATGGAATGGTTACAAACACAAGCCTCACTAGCTCAACAAAATCATCCCCAACACCCATGACCCTAAGTATTACTAGTGGCATGCCCAATAATTTCTCTGAAATGCCTCAACAAAGCACAACCCTTAACTTGCGGAGGGAAGAGACCACTACAAATGTAAAGACTCGCTTACCTTCTGGGGCAAGTGCTTGGAAAGCAAATGCTTCGTTTCTCTTAATGCTCAATATTGTGGTCATGCTGGCAGTCTGAGGGTCTGCGTTTTCTGAAACTAATGAAAGAACTCCTCCCTGATGTATAGTTGGGAAAATATGCCCCTATCTAACCAGTGATTAAAGCTATATTAAGTATTCAAGAAAGCCAGTGTTACTTTTCTGACTCTGATGTAAATGAAGTAACTTGTCTTAAATAAAAGAACTGCACAATGTCTTGGTACTTGCTGCTATTTTACTGTCTTAAGTAAAACTAATGAATTTCTTTTTTTAATGAAATGCTTTCTTTTTAAGGCTTCAAATTATTGCACAAAATATAAAGCATCTAAACTTTAATATGTATTTTATGTATGTTTACACTGTCAAACATCTGGGGGAAAAATAAATGGTCTATGCTCATAACCGTGTCATTTGGCTTTCTAGTCACACAAACTTCATCTACACAGTAGACTCAAAATGACCTAATCATTTTTGTCCTAGGGAACGGCACCTTGATAAAGTCTTTGTGGTAAATGAAATGTTGGAGGTATCCAAGGATTTTGCCACTAAAATAAAACTGTGGTTGCCACCCCATGAATGATTACGCCACATCATTATTTTACACACAAGCCATAATTGTTTTAAATCTAAATGATGTCCTGCTTCTGAGGAACTCTTGGCTATTTTACAGATTATATAATTGACAAAAGCTCTTCAAAAAGCTAGAAGACACTAGGCTTTGCATTTTAATAAGGAAAGTTTAATGGTTTTGCTTTTTGCATTTAAGAAAAGTATTAACAACACAAAAAGTTTGGGTTTAAAGTCATGTAAAGGAACAGTTTTAGTGCATATTTAACAAACCATTTATTAATGGAAGTTTAAATATTTACAAAATGAAAAGTCTTCATGTGCAGGAGAGAAAAATTTATCTTTTGCACATCAGAAATTAGAACCTGACTTACCTAAATTAAAAATAAGATTAGTTTCAGGGTAAAACCATGGGGGTCTAACAAACATGGGCAGTACTAAGGGAGGGAGGGAGAGTAAAAGGAAAGGAGGAAAGAAAAAATAGATGGGATTCATTTGGTGCTACAACCAGATGATGAACCAATAGAACAGACAATAGGACTAGGCTGGGCATGGAACATATCTTAACACTCCAAATCAAATTGCACTAGGACTCCAACTAGAAGAAAATCAAGAATTTTCTATAAATATAAAAGTAAGCCACCTTATGAATTAGAGACAAACATAAGTAATAGCTAAGAGTCAGAAAAAAGAAGCTCTGAAACAAAGCTAGATTAAAATGTAAGACAGTATAATTGAAATGGGTGAGCCACAAACGAGGTGTTTAATTTGTGAGACATAAGGAAGAATCTATTTCAAGCATTCCTAGCTGGGAAAAGAGAACAGAAAGAAATTTTTATGCTCCTTCTGAAGAAATTTTAAAATTAAGATAGACTACTTTCCAGGGTTGGGAACATTTCTATTTAGAGAAAAAGAAAGGGGGGGAGGGAGGGAGGGAAGGGGGAGAAGGGAGGGAGGGGGGAGGGAAGTAACATCTCCTAATGTGCTCCTTTTCCTTTTTCTTTTTAAGCACCAGGCTTATGGAAAAATTACTGTTAAGCTTCAATACAGCAATTCCTCTCCTATGCTGACTAGAACAGTGGCTCTTGAACATTTTTCTGCTCCAGCAAACCTAACTGGCTGACTATGTCAGGGAATTTCACCATGAAGAAAAGGGGTTATTTGAAATAGCCCCCTAAATGGTTTTAAAATGCACTACTTTTCCAATTGGGCAAGCTGTTTCCATTTCCTCCCAATCACTGATCTAGTATCTGCACCATCGATAACAGAGGCTAACTGCTTAGATTTTTTCTACTCTATCACACACTAGCATCTTGTTTTAAAAAACACATATACTGAGTTTCACAAAAGGTTTCTCAGAGGTAATGTCTTTCATTCTGAAGGTGCCAAAAATTCAATGTTGTCACAGAAATACTTAGAAATACCTTAGAAATATGGGGGAAGTGACATGAAAGTGAAATTACGAATTACAGCATTATCAGCACCTATGGGTCACATTAATCTTACTAACACAGATGAAAAACTGAGTAAATTTACAAGTACGACATAGGTCAACTATACAGACTCTAAGTCCTTAGAAAGAAGTATTATCTAGCCTTAAAGTAATTAGATAATACTTCCTTTTAAGAAATTGTGCCCTTATTAATGGAGGTCAGCTCATTGTTTGCCACTAAGACAACAACTACTGGATTACGGGCTCCATAAATATTTCAAAATGCATTAGTCCTCAGCATCTATCTCTCAAGCTCATAAGATACACATTCAGCCATGGCCAGTGTGGCTCAGCTGGTTGGAGTGTCGTCCCATACCCCAAAAGGTCATCAGTTTGATTCCTGGTCAGGGCACATACTTGGGCTGTGGGTTTGTTCCCTGGTCAGGGGAGGCAACCGATTGATGTCTCTCTCTCTCCCTCTCCGTCTCCCTCTCCCTTCCTCTCTCTAAAATCAATAAAAACATATCCTTGGGTAAGGATTAAAAAAAAGAAAGATATCCACCCATCCAACCCTAAGGCTTCTATTTTACAAGTAACTTATTTCTCACCAGTCAAGAGGATTCAAATAGCACAAACACAAAAGCAAATGCATAAGGAACCCAGTAGTGAGTAGTGTGTGCACTGGTGTCAAAGGTCCTAGGCCTCAATCCCACCTCTGCCACTTCTCAGCTCTATAACCCTGGACAAGTTGCCACTGCTCTACATCACAGCTTCCCTGTCTATACAAAGGGCTAGCAGGACTTATTCACAGTGGTTTTATTCTGAGGATTAAATGGCATAATTCACATAAAGCAAAATCACTGTCTTGGCTCCCCACATTCTATATGCAGTAATGTTGCTGCTGTTAGGGTTATTACTATTACTTGTGATGTCCAAGCCCAGTCAGCACCCAGCTCTACCTACGCCCTTAGAGCAAGAGAATGAGAGTGTGTTTGCTTCAGTCCTACTCCTCCACCCTCTAGGATTCAGGTTTAGGTATTAGTGGAATAGGGACCCAGGTGAAAGTCAGAGAAACATGCAGGTATTGCAACAGAATGAGAGGGTGTCTACTACAGCTAACTTAAAGGGTAACAGATATGTGCTATTCAATAATCTTCCACAACAATGCTCTGAAGCAATACAAATTCCTTTAACTGACACCTAACACAAGCATCTAAAATCTTTTATAAGATTATTCCTTTGGAGTACGTTTTAAGAACTGGATAAGGAATGATACCATGTATTTATAAACATCATGCTTAAAAGTAAAGTTATATTTCTATTAAAATCAGAATCAAGCACCAATACCCTTTATAATAAATCTTTTTAACATCACTGGGAAATTCCAGAAACAGAAACAACAGATAAAATTACAGAAAAATAAGAAACAAAATGATCATTAACAGAGGAAGTAATTGTCTATCTGAAGGATTCCTCAGGAATGCCTTTAGAATATCTTTAAGTAAATAACAAAATATATGTGGAAACATTAAAGGTTTTCTCATGTGCTAGCAACAAATAATTAGAAAATTCAGGAAAAAGATATCATTCATGACAGGAACAATACACCAAAATAAATGTAACATTCACATGAAATGTGTAGGACCAAATGGGGAAAAGGGAAAAAACAGTAATGAGAGGTACAAACTCCATTCATTTATTTTTTTTCACTCAATAAATATTTATTTGGCACCTGGACCGCAGCAGGCACCAAGGCTAAGTACAGGAGGTACACCTGAACTCGTATTATAAAGATGTGATTATTTCCAGTGAACTTACGGATGAAGCTAACTCTGACAAATATTCTAACGAGATTCTTTTGGAAACATAACATGAAACACGTTCATCTGGAAAAATAAACAGGCAAGAACAGAAAAAGGAAGAAAGAGTAAAGGTACCTTAGCCTTTCTTGAGAGGAAACATACCAGCTGTAAAAATTAAGACAGAATGGTACTAGCATAAGAACAGAAAGGAAGATAACCCAATATAGAAATGAGAGCACAATTAGAGCATAGTACACATAAGAATTCTTGGCAACTCCATTTCCTCATAGGGTTGTTGTGAGGAAAAATGAGATAATACATGTAAAGTGCTTAGTGGTACACAACAGTGCTTATACAGAGTAAGCACTCCAACAGTGCTAACTTTAGAAGGAAAAAAATCACAAATCAAAGATGAAGGGAAAGATTCAATAAACAATGCTGGGAATATTGGAAAACAGTCCACTTTAACACTCACTCCATGTGCTACACCTATATAGCGAACTAAAAAAGATAACATTAAAAAAGTAAATCTTAAAACCAACAGAAGGATTTAAAAATATTTATAAATCTCTGGGTGTTTTTTTAATTATAAAAAGAATCACAAAGAAATCATCGATAGACCTGTCTATACAAAACTCTCCAATTTCTTTATGCTGAAACAATGAGCCTGATAAAAATGTTCAAAGAGAATAAAGGAGATTGCTAATCAAAGCTCATAAAAATAAGAAAAATATTTAGATTCCCAACAGAAGTGGGCAAAGGACACAAACAGTATATTTAAAAGATCGGAAGCATGGTGCTTGATAAATATATGGGATTGTAGCCAGCCACATAATAATTGAGAAATTTTCAAAAAAGTGATACCATTCTCATTATGAAATCGGCAAGCAATTTTAAAAAACTTTTTTTTTTTAAATAAAATAAAAATCAATGCTGGGGAAGACCAAATAAATAGCCACATCACATACAGGTACAACTCTTTTGGGTAGCAGTTGGGAATTGTGATAAGAAAACAGCTATTCTGAGTTGCGGCCTAGGCATTTCATGGTGTGACAACCCTGCATACACACAGAGTCTGGACATTTAAATAAGGACTGAGTTCAGAATTCCCATCAGAAGCTCCCACTTTGCTTTTCCTGATACACCTTTTAAAATAAACACTTAGAGATGATTTTCCAAAGAGTTAGTGACCACCACCCTGCCCATCTAGTGCTTGCTACCCTGCCCATCTAGTGACCGGAGACAGAGGGCTGCTCTTCATCCGGCTGATTGCTTCTGAGATTTTAAAGTCATAAATCTTGTGACTTTATTTCCTCTGTATGAGTGTATTGAAACTGAGCCCACAAATCAAAAAGACCCTAGGGTTTTCACTTCCCCAAAGTGGGAACTAGGATGCTGGGGTAGCTACCTGCTGATCCTGTGTGGGTGGCTTGTTCCCCCTCATTCAGCAGGTCATCATCTGCACATTCTTAACTTAATATACCAGCTATGAAGGGGAGGGTGCAACCCAGCAATGATAAAAAATCCTAAAATATTTTAACCTTTAATATAGTAAATTCTAGTAAATCATGGCATTCTTTCTAAGAGCAAGGAAAAAAGAAACAATGCTAAATATCTACCATTAGGAAATCGGTTAAGTAAATGACGATCCACTGACAAAAACATTCTGTGTCCAATAAAAATATTTATAAAGAGTTTTTTAAAGTTTGAAATGCAAATACTATAAAGATAAGCAAATGTTATAGGACATAAACATACATCCTTATGGAACTATGTATAAAAACAACAAAAGAGAAATATACCAAAATGCTAATACTGTGTACCAAGTATGTTTTAGTCCCTGTCTTTTCCTTGAAAGATGTAAGAGATTTAAGAAAAGAACCACTGGAACAGCTGTCCAAGGGATTTAAGGCAGAGTAGGAAAACAAGAAAATGAGAAGATGCAAAAGGAACTGTGAATAGGTATTAGTAGTAGTCAAGAAACTACAGGGTCTCATGAAGTAACAGATAGAAAAGCACTATCAGAACTCTTGGAAGCAATAGCTTACTTTAGCTCTACATAGTCACTGCTGTCAGGATTGTTCCCCATCTAACCAGACACACTCTTTTCTCCTTAAAAAAACAAAACAAACAAACAAAAACAAACACAAACAAAAAACCTTCAATAATTTTCCATGTCTCAGAATAAAATGCAAACTCAATATGGCTTGCTATATGATCAAGCCTTGATTCCCTTTACAGTATCATCTTAAAATTTTCCTGCTTCCTCACTGTTCAGTTCAAACTAAATGTCTTTTGTCCCTCTAATCTACAGCTCTTGCCACCAGGCTTTCACAGATGACGCATGTCCTCTTTGGTTCACTCCCTTCTCTCTTCTTCCCCTGGAAAACCCTTACTCATCCTTTTTTTTTTAACCATGTTTTTATTGATTTTAGAGAGAGAGGAAGGGAGGGAGGGAGGGGGGGAGGGGGAAAGAAACATGGATGTGAGAAACATGCCCCCTTCTGAGATCAACACCGAAACCTGGGCAAGTACCCTGGACCAGGAATGGAACAGGGGGCCCTTGGGTGCAGGGGAAGACGCTCAGCCAACAGAGCCACACCAGCCAGGGCCTTATTCATTCTTTTGATTTCAGTTTAGATCTCTCTTTCTCCTAGAAGTTTAGTCTTTTTGACCATCTTGATCTGAATTTATAAATAAAAGAATTAATACAGATCGAAGATGTGTCTGGTAGGCTAACAATGACCTGTGGTTTAAGGTAGACTAAGTCAAACCTCCAAGTCTTATTCTAGAGTCTAAGTTTCTTTCATTAGGTCAAAATCATAGCTTCATAGTCCAGAGAAAACTGAGATCAAAGAAAAGTTAAGAATGAAGGAGGATTTGGCTAGGTTGGTACTTGTCATATAAGAAATTAGTTCTGGGCAGTGGGGAGTTACCTTTGGAACGATTTCCAGAGAAAAGTTAATTCTAATACCCGTGAACAATTTAGTACAAGTAGACTGCACAAGGAATGAGTCAGGGAAACAGAAACAAATGCCACCTGAGTGTGTTAATAATGTGTTAAGCAGATTAGTTTGCTTCACACTTTGAAAAACTGTGGTACAAAGTGAGGTTTTTAAGTAGCTCAATTTCTAAGAAATGCCATTTGGGTTCAGCAGCCCCAACTGTTAAACATGTTTAGGAACCTTTGAGACGCACTCAGTACACCCATTTATCTCTTCTATAAACTGTGGCCTGACACTCTGAATTTGTTGGAAATTATTGATAAGCTCAAAGCACAGAAATTAAACATACATAAACACAATAGAAACAGCAAAACTATGTAATTCTTTTCAGATCAAAACAATTCCAAATGTATTTAAAGCACATTGTGGTTTAACAGAAAGAGCATGAGATAAGGTTTTTGTCACCTGTGTTATTATCTTGGGCAAGTAATTAAATGTGTCCTCTGGTAAAAATCTACATAGCTAAAAACAAGTGTACCATATGGATATTTTAAAGAATAGATTAAATTATGTATATAATTTAAGCATTGTGTTACATTAAAAGTCTAAAGAGTACTGCTAGCCCTTGTTTAAGAGATTCTTAGGTAATTAACAAGATCAGAAATGGAAATGACTGAATCCAAACTGGTACATAATTCCTATGTATCTGCCCTCTTTAGTGATACTTCATATAGCTAGTTTACAAGGTTTGTTATTTAGTCATCCCATGAGAAATATAAATTATCAGTAAAAAATTAGATATCTGAATACTTCACATAGATATCTCAAAGCCAAGTATCAGATAAGTCTGATGAAATACTCAAAACCAGGAAATGTAGCTTTTTACTTTGTGTTATTTTGTTGCCCACGGTCACAGATTAAACAAACTGAACACTGTGGAAAGCTGAGGGAGTTCAAATGCCTGTCAAATGCTTGCCTCAAAAGAAAAGAAACTAAAATGTAATGGCTTTTCATTGAGACAGAAAAAAAACCAAAACATCAGTATGGGAAAACAAGGATGCCATATACCACAATAACCACCAGGAAGGCTTTTGTTTGCCAACCGAAGCCTCAGCAACCACTGTTGCATCTGAGGCATGTACAGATTAAGAGTAACTGGCACACAGCCACATCTATTTACCATTTCTATTACTTCGACATCAGCTGTACACACAAAAACACATACATGTAGCATTATTCAGAACAGTCCCAAAATGGAAACAATATCCATTAACAGATGAATGGATTTTTAAAATGTGATTTATCTATACAATGGAGGATTATTTAGCTATAAAAAGGAATAAACTACCGATGCTACAATATTCATGAACCTTGAAAACATTATGTAAAGTATAAGAAGCCAGTCATAAAAGAGCACATATTGTACAACTCCATTTATATGAAATGTCCAGAAGAGGCAAATCCAAAGAGACAAGAGTAGATTAGTGGTTGCCAGCGACTAGGGGAAGGAGTAATGGGGAATCACTGCTAATGGGTGAGGGGTTTCTATTGAGGGTGATGAAATGTTTACAATTATAGTGGTGATGACTGCACAACTCTGTGAATGTACTAAAAACCCCTGAATTGTATACTTTAAAGGGGTGAGTTTTATAATACTCAAGTTATATCTCAATAAGCTGTTACTTTTATTAGCTTGCCTAGAGAAGTCAGAGTCAGGTTACTAGGAGTTTGCCGTAGGTTAAAGGAAGGGGATCCAAAGCTGATGGGAAGTCCATGCAAAAAGCATAGAGTCATGCCAGGATGCCAGGGGATGGCAGAGTAGGGCAATGGTGAGGTGGTCAGTGTTGCTAAAACAAAGGTAAGATATATAATATAAAGTCTGGAGCACCCTTCTAAAATGCTCTATACACTGCCCTGGCTTGGTAGCTCAGATGGTTGGAGCTTGTCCTGATGCACCAAGGTTGAGGGTCAGGACACATGCAAGAGTCAACCAGTGAATGCATAAATGGGTGGAGCAACAAATTGATGTTTCTCTCTCTCCCCTTCCCTCCAAAATCAATCAATAAAAAATTTATATAAAATGTTCTACACACTGTGATGACTAGTCTATTATTTAAAACTTTCGAGACAAATGGTTTTAATGAAGGTAATATACAGAATGGTCATTTGGCATTCTGAGCTTTCTGGGCAGATTTTGTGGCCTTCCCAGCTCCTACAGTCTTTTTGACAACTGCTTGATGCTACCCTCAGCAATGTATCCTGAACACACTTTTCTGAGAACAGCCCAGAAAGCATATAAGGCTTACTTGGAACTACATCAATGATGGTAGCATCATTAGATTTCCAAAATAAGGCCAGCAACTAGCCCCTTACCAAAATGGCTTTCAATCTTCTGCTTTAGTTTAGCAATCTTGCAACTAATGTGAACAGCATAAAGGATTATGAAGAGACTTGTATAAGATGCTAAGGAACAAAGGCTTTATCTAATAAGCCTGTGGTATTTTGAAGTGTGGTCACTTATATAATAGAAAATAGGCATTTATAATTTCTGTATTTCTTTGTACTATTATCTTCCATTTACTGGTTTTTCTAGTTATAGCAATTAATAATGATTTTTTATTTATAATATAAATTTTCCTTTAAGAGAAAAAGTCAATCATAGTGAGGAAATAATGGTATAGATGTTATATAGCAATGGCAGAAATCCACAGATGATATATGAATGCCTTAAATATGAAAACTTAGCTAACAGGAACACATAAAAGGTTTTATCTGGAAGTGACATGGTCATATTTTAGAGATCATTCTGGCAATAACGTGGAAGATGGAGATGCTGCAAAATACTATAGACAAAGAATCCAATTAGAAAGTTGTTGCAATAGCCTAGACCAGAGGTCAGAAAACTATGCTCCACTGGCAATATCCTGCCCACATGCTTCTGGTGGTCTGTGTTTGTATGGCCTACAAGTTAAGAATGGTTCTTACATTTTTAAAGAGTGGTTAAAAAGATTCTAGCTAAGATTCTAGCTAAGGTTCCAGCAGGAAATAGGTAGCGCACTCAAATTGTGATAGTACCGAATATGTATAAAGGAGAGGGAAGGGTTTAGGGAAACTGCAAGAGATAGTGAGACACTAGACCTGAAGAAGTGCGGGCAGGGAGCAGCTACCAGAAACCAGACAGGAGAGGGTTGCTGCCCAAAAACTATCCCCATGGAGGGATGCGATCAGCCCATAGTGACCCTGCAGAAAGGGAGCCAAGAGAATTCACTGATAAGTACTCTAAAAGTATGAAGTCCTAAAATGACTGATGTGAAGAACAGAATCAGGAAAGGCTCATACCAAAGATGCTGCCATCAGAGTTAGGCCCTGAACGAAAAACAGAACTTTGAACAAGGAAGTACTTTGGGCAGGTGGGGAAGATTGCACAAAGATACAGAGGTAGAAGGTATTAAAGGTCTGAATAATGGCAAATGACTTTTGTTTGGGAGCAATTTGAGTACTGGAGAGTTCAGAACTTTAAATTTTACTTAATTATCATCAAGAGACCTGTGCAGCTAAAATCAATAAGAAAAAGAAGATAAGGAGAAAGCCAAGGTTGGAGAGCCATTTGGCTAGGTAATGACGCCGTTAACAGAGAAAGAGATTATGAGAATTTATCTAGGTAACAGAATAGGAAGGGGAAAATATTGAATTTTAAATAAGTTGAAATTGTGGTGTATGAAGCATTAACAAAGAGTTACCTGTGCATTATCTCAGTACTCTGATTTATAATATCTGCTCTGGCTGCTAAGAAGCTTTTAATGTTTACTTCTCAGGTATGATCACGCTAACTTCCAGTTAAGTGAGGTTTTATATATGTACTTTATAAACAGGATTTAGCTAGCATTAGTTGTGTTTACTTAGGAGAAAAAAACAACTTCATAGCAAAGTAAAACAAGTGAGGAATATATACTGACTTGCACTTCTGCCACTTGTGTAGCAATTTCCTTGTATGTCAACCCCATTGTTCACAGCTGGCAATTTTTAAAGAGTGCTGGCCAATGTGATGAAAACATTAGCATAATACAACCCAACTTCCCTGTACACTAGTTACCAAGGAAAAGGTGTAATCAAAGATGAAATTCCTTTAAAGAGTTTACTTAAAGAGCTTTAATGCTGGTGGTTTAATGTAGTAAAACAATCTTTTGTAAACTCAGTATGAAAGTGTCACTTTCATAAGCAATCCTTTTAACTTAGTTTTATATGAATAAAATTTAACCTTTTCTAATGTTACTTTAATTATTTACTAGAAATTAAATTCCCGGAATGCTATATTACTACTTCAAAATAACCATAGCCAGAAACTACCCAATAAACATATATACAAAATGCTTTAGGGAAAAAACAACAACACAGACATCTATCTGTAATATACTTACTTGATTTTAACTTATGATAATCACAGAAAGCAAAATAGTATATATTTTTCTATTTAGAGTCGATCCGGTGAAAAAATTCAATAATGTACACATGGATTAGAGAACTAACAGTGGCATTCATTGGGTTCTTTAAATAAGCAAGTAGACATTAGAAAGACTACTTGAATTCCTTGATCTCTGCCAAAGTCCATCTGTTTATACCAGTTGTTAGGAAAACACTCAATAGGATATTTCCAAAGAGCAAATGGCAGGTCAAGTTTAGAACATGTGACTTCCTCTCTAATTATATTTAAAAAGCACACAGTGAGTAAGAAATTAGATTCCACAAAGGACACTGGAGAAAGCCTGAATTCTTAATCTTCAAGGAAAAAACATTAAAAGGTAATATTAGATTGAAATTTTCTCAATTACATATTAGTAATTAGTATATATCAGATTTCTAAAATTAAAATTTGAGCTTTAAATTAAAAAAAAGTTAAATATGTTCAACATGGGCTTGCTGCATTATCTTAAATATGGCAAGCCATTAGATTGAATATAGGCTAAAAGGAAATTAGCCTTAATTTAAAAATGGTTTACTATTAAACTTTTGGTGTATGTCTATACTATGCCTTCACAGTCCACATTTAAAATACACTGGACTAAGACTCAGATTAAGGTTCTAGTTATGATCATTTTTAGATACGCATTCTGAGTCAGGCAAGTTATGCTTTTTTATCTGAGCCCATTTGTAGGGGTTGACCCCAAATGAAGGGTTGATTTTTATTACTTCTAAATTTCCTTCTATCTTAAAAACTATGAACCAAAATACTGGCATTTTCCCAGTTCTGGAAAGAAGATTCCTTCATTTTTCTCCCCTTTTAACAAAGCTACTTCTTAAATTTGTTTGTGATCCAAATCTTAAATTTCTATAAATATTTTGAAACAGAAAAATGATGTTCAAGTTATCACTCATCAGCCTTTGCCTTCTGTCTGCTGGGAACATTATGGAGACAGAAAGCCAAAAATTTCTATTGGCAACTACAAGTTCTACGGCAACTACAAGTTTTAGGGCAACTACAAGTTTTACAACATTCTCTATGACGGCAATCCCAACTTCCAAGACAAATACAAATTTTCAAATGCCCTCAAAACCCAAGGCGAGCCCGAATTCTGAGACAAACCCGAATTCCAAGACAACTTCAAAGCACAGGACAACTCTGAAAACAGCAGTGATCCCAAAGATACCCACCACCATGAATAGTGGTAGCACCACACTGAATCGAAAGGACAACATTCATTTTCTTTTCTACATAATATTTTTGCTGTTTTGTGTGCAATGAAGCTGAAGTGGACTCGAACTGTCTGCATTCCTAGCTCAGTTCTTTATCACTTGCTGAATGACAACAAGCACACTAAGAAAATCAAATTTATTTCAACTTCTAGGAAATTATCATTATCCTACTTTAATTTGGTTGTTTGCAAATTATAATTGTGTAAGCCTAATTATTACCTTAATATGGTTTCCTTCTTTATAAATGCTTTTTTAAAAAGCACAAAATACCAATGCTTGCAAAATGGAATTGAAAATCAGATTTTTACATTAAAGGGATAAGAGAAGAAGTTATGTTGGTGTTTAAACAAAGTATGCTTCTGGGTGTGAGGGAGAGGGATAAGAGAATGGGGGATGAGGAGTGATGTGTATTTTTCTTAGATCATTTTTTTATTAAATAGACAAAAAGTACGAATCTAGTAAGTAGAAACTACAGCGCTCTATGAAACAATACACCTGTGTCACCATATTTCATGGATGTTTAATAGTAATATGTTGTTACACTAAAAAAAGATGCCTATTCTGCTAACCTTTGTAATGCATTAATTCAGCTGCTCCAATGAAAAGATTCTCTTGCTTTGAGTAAACCTTTGTTTTGTATTTGTATTTCAAAAAGTCATTTGTAAATCAGATGTCTAGAATTCAGAATTCTTCTCTATTGGTGAGATTTTCATGCTGTTCTACAAAGGTTAATCTAACCCCAAAACCTAGTATAGAATTTTAACAGTGATAATAACCATGCTATTGATGGCGAAGTTATTCAGGTTTAAAACCCAACTCTGATTCTTTACTAGTTGTGCTCCCATGAGTTAAATACACAAACCAGTGGGATTCCCAAACAAACTTCGGTAATCAGTTGACTACAAATGGATCATACTTGGGGTCCCTGTTAAATATATAGATTAGGCTCTACCCCTGATATTTTGACTTGGCAGCCCAAAGTAGGGCTGGCTTGTTTGAATTCTCCAGGCATTCTGTTTGGGAATCACTAACAACTGCTCTAGGTTTCAGTTTATACACATGTCAATCACTGTTACTAACAACACCTCAGAAGGTTGTTGTAAGGGGTAAATGAAAAATTATATAATATGCACAGTTTATCTGATGCAGAGAGGGCACTCAGTAAATGTTAGCTATTATTATAACTAGAACCACCCAAAAAGCAATTGCCAGGTATTTCAATATTCAAGAGGAAAACTCTTCAATGTAACGTTTAAGTTTATATATATATATATATATATATATGTATATCACACACACACATATACATATATATATATTTTAATATCTTTATTGATTTCAGAGAGAGTAAAGGAGGGAGAGAGAGAGATAGAAACATCAATGATGAGAGAGTCATTGATCGGTTGCCTAGCCCGCAACCCGGGCATGTGCCCTGACCGGGAATCAAAGCCCGATCGCCTGGATCCTAGGTTGATGTTCAACCGCTGAGCCACGCCTGGCCGGGCAAGTTTTATATTTTTAATTATTCTTACAAAACAATATGTGCTCTTGGCAACAAGTCTAACAGTATAGAGATATATAACAGAAATATTAAAATTGGTCCTCTACCTTCTCCAACCAGACTCCCCGAAGATAAACAATGTGAGCAGTTTAATGTGTATACTTTCACACATTTCTCAGTCTATAGGTATTACACACACACACTACGCTACTTTGTACGATAAGTGTCAGAATCATCCTTCTAGGTCTTTACAAGCGGCATTAGAGGACTTCTGTTACTTTTCCCAGCTCAGAGTCCATTCTTCCTCATCCTGGTATGGGCAGTCCAGCTTTCCCTTGGGAAACCCTGTCCCCATAATCCTCTTTTCAGTTCGTGCAACTTGAGTAGGGCTGGTTTCACCACTGAGCTCCAGTAATGGGCACATAATTCATGCCTAGACAACCATGAAATTCCTGCCCCCCCATAGTGATTGCCTCAGGAATTAACATGTGACTTAAGCCAGCCAATAAGACCAGTACTTTTGCTATAACTACTGGGAAACAGGTATTTTTCCACTGGGGTTGTTAAGCTGGGAGAACACAAACCACTGCTGGCCATAGCTTCGGAATAAAATCAACACAAAGAAAGTAGAGTCAAGAGACAGAGAAGAGAGGTGTTCTCCAGATGACACTGCTCTAAGCTCTCCATGTAGTCTCATGTGCCAACTGATATTCCTTTTGGCTTATACAAGTTCGAATTCTGTTTTTGTCACTTGTAACAAGCAAAATAAACTTTAACACATTGTATATTACTCCATAATAGAGACCTATCATTTATTCAACAATTTCCGTTTTGAGAAACACACACACACACACACACACACACACACACACTATAAACAACACTGCAACAATTGTCCTTGTATTTATGGCACTTAAACTACTACTGGGCAGGAGCATAAGTATATAAGAGCAAATAGCAAGAAAAGATAAGAAATTAAATAAGGTCAAAATTAAGGAGCCCTTTCCTTGCATGCCTGATAACAGAACCTGGGCTTTATATGGGGAGTCAATGGTGCTACTTAACACACTGAAAGAGACAAAATTAGTTTTGTACTGGGAACCTCCTCCAAAAGCAATGTTAACATGAACTGAAAGTAGTTATCTGGGGATTAGGAATAGGAGGATAATGCTGCATTAGTACAGGTAAAAGCTAATATGAGAGTCTCCATGATGAGAGTGGGGAAAAATGGTTTCAAAATATATCTGCAAGGTACCTAAAATTAACATTAAACCATTCAGATCCAACTTAAAAAAAAAAATTTGAAACACATACCTAAGGACAACTCCTGATCACAAGGCTGCTGGGCTAGGAGCATGTTGCTGACTTAAAGATAGCCAGAAATCTACTGGCTGGCCAAAACCTAGCATTAAATGTTTTGCCAAAGACTTTTTTTTAGCTGAGTCACAGTCCCTTTCTGGAATTTGAAGTGTGCAGTACTGAGGTAATAAAGAAGTTAACTGGGGCTGAAGCTGAAAGGATACATAAAGAGGAAAATCATGAGGCAGAGTTGAACATGAAGCCAAGAGAGAGTCAAAGGGCATAACAGACAGCCAGTACTGTCTACACCTGGGCAGGATCAACTTTACTTCATGTCTTCTTGGAGGCCTACCTTCTTGAGAGAATAACTTCTTTGCAATAACAAAGGCCTAACCAAAACAACTTCATTGATGTGTCAAGATCTCATCCTAAAATCAAAACTCAGCAACTGAGAATGAGAAAGATAAAAGAGGGAAGAATTTTAAATGATTGGGGTTTCAAAGAATGGGAAGAAATGGCCATGCTATTGAGAAAGAAAATATGGTGTGAAGAAGCTGATTTGAACATACACTGAATTACGTTTTGGACATTATAAGTCTGAAATGTCTGCGAACTATCTGTGAGAATGAAACTCACAGCTCAGAAGACATGAACTAACAAAGGGTAGTTTAATGTGTATACTTTTCACACATTTCTCAGTCTATACGTATTGCATGTGCACACACACACACACTACTCTGCAGCATGACTTTCCTCTTTATGTATCCTTTCAGCTTCAGCCCCAGTTAATAACTCCTTTATTACCTCAGTAACATTTATTTCCTCCAGAAACATTTCCTATCAAAAGAGAAGTCAAACCCAAGTGTTCTTTGACAAAGTTAGCTGTATAGAGATAAGGCCCTCGCTCTCTCCTGGACTTGTACAGTGGAAGAACTGGGCTCTCTGCTCTGAGCCACTGTGTACTCTTCTGTCCTGGAGCTAAGGCTTCACACCAAGTGAAAATGTAGGCCAGGAAGAGCTCTAGTAAGTCTAAGTAATAAACTGAAAGGATTAAAATCTAAGATTCACAGCAGAGTCATATAGAAAAATAAACAAAAAGTAAAAAAATAAAAGAAAATCTCAAACATACTCTGTATAGAATTTTATAGGTCACAAAATACTTCATAGGAGAGGTAAAGAGCATCGTTTTTATAAGCACCTTCCCCCCATTTTTTTTAAACATATGAAGAAACAGACTCAGAAAAATTAACTTGTCTAAGATTATGCAGCTAATAAGCAGTAGAGCTGGGAATCCTCAGCACTCTCAAGACACCATATTATATAGGTTCCTGGAAATCCCAGAGGGTATATGCATCAGGCCCACTTTACTTTCATTTGGTCTTTCCAGATCATCGCAGACAATCTTATGGTATCTGATCCTGAAGAAATTACCCTCCTTTGAGGTTTCCAAGAAATCTCTGCTACTTACAAACTAGTAAGAATTTAACGGGTGTGGAGGACACACATCTATCTACCTCTCCCACCAATATTGCACTTTTCATTACTTGGCCAAATAAGTGAAAGTCAAAATACACTGATTGTATTAAACGTTAGGGTTAGAATATAAATATTGTAAAACATTTATAAACATTTTGTAAAAAAAAGTTACCTTAGGCAATTTAGAAACAGCAACTAAGATAAAGCTGGAGAGATGATTCTCATGGGATGGTGAAGAGACATTACTCAGAGTTGTCAGAGAGAAAAGCTAAGGATAAATGCAAGTTTCTATACTTTCCTGACACCCTAACATCCCAGTTCTTGGGACTTCTTGGCTATTTGAATTATCTGATTCAGTGCGTTTCCCATCTTCCACCTTCCTTTCTTCACTCTTTTCCCATTATTTCTCAACCTCCATTTGTTTTCTACACACTGCCAAGCTTTTGCCTCCCATGGCTATTAAGTCTGCTGACATAATTCCTCAAGTTAAGATTAATTCCTACAGCAAGTGAATAGCAAAACTAAGACTAAACAGTCCTGGAGATTCCGAAGCCAGTGGCTGCTCTATTACATCGCATTGTCTCCAAGATTCAATTACCCATGAGTTTATGTCGTGCTAAATGGGAAGACGTAAAACTGACCAAATAATGTCACAAATGAGTTCTCAAAAAAAGGCTGAATGAAGCAGAAAGAAAAAACAATGGAAGGGGAAGCAATGCAAGCACCATACCTATTGTTAAGAAGGAGTTCACAGCATTTCCAGAAAAGCTTTCTAGGAACTAGCCTTAATTGAAGAAAGCATGACTAAGCACACTCCGTTTCCAAGCTGTCACCTATGCCATCGTTATAGAAATTTCCCACAGCTTCTCTGCTAAATCAAACTGATGCTGTCTCACACAGTATATTAGTGACAGTACTTAGAAACAGACACTTAAAGTTTCATTTCTGCTTTTAAAAAAGTTCCTGATTATCGTGTGTGGATATAACTTTTTTGTTGTTAATCCTCACCTGAGGATATTTTTTCCATTGCTTTTCAGAGAGAGAGTAAGGGAGGGGGCGGGGGAGAAAGGAGGAGAGAGAAACATCGATGTGAGAGAGACATATCGACCAGCTGCCCCCTGCACTCGCCCTGAGCTGGGGCAGGGAGCAAACCTGCAGCCCAGGTACATGGATATTATTTAATCAGAATACAAATGAAAACAAAAGATTCTGTGTGCTTTTCTACTCTTGGTAATTAATCCATTTTAGGTAGTATAAAAAAACTGATGTAGGATAGAGAAGCCAATATAAAATAGGTAGTATGAAAAGCAATTGCTAATACGCTGAGCATCATTTTGGGACAGGATGACTATTTTTCTAGCTATATTCTCCCATGTAAATCTGTTTTCAATTCTAGTAAAGTTAAATGGGAAAAACCAAACTCACTGTCTCTCTACATTTGCTATCGTTTTTAAAAATTCTGTTAAAAGAAACTACAACATAGTATTTCTTACCTTCGTGCAACATAATAAAATATAGGATTCCCAGCTTTGGAAGTCCCGGCTTGGTAGAAAATACTTAACGTTTTCAAAGCCTTGAACTCCTCTTTTTCGTGTACTTGATGCCTGCAAGGAAAAAGAACAGGATGCGTCACACAGGCTTTACACTGTCTGCTGAGTACTTAAAAAGATCTACAAATGGACTGACAAAACATGCAAAATGATAAAATATTGAGAGAGGGAGGCAGTGTATCTCTCTCCCCCTCTCTGAAGGGCCATTTGGCAACAGGTACCAAAGTTTTCAAAGTGTTATTACTCTGAGCCACGAAGAATGGTTCCTAGGGCTATCCTAAGAAAGCTAGTGGAAAGGGATATTAACCATAGCATTATTTTTAATCATGCTACTTTTTTTCTAGACAGAAGTTTCTGAGTATTTATTGGTTGATTTTTAAGAGTTCAGTTTATCAACCTTTTCTTTTCAGGTTTATTGATTTTGAATTAGTGAAAAAGGCCTTCCTTTGCCCATATTTTCTTCTTCATGGGAGTTTATTCTCATGAATGGCATGAACGCCTTTTCTCAGATGGTTCCTCACCATGTATTAATAGTCCATTCTAATCTCCCTGATTCTGAATACCACTCTTAGCATATATTCAATTCTCATATGTATTTATTTCTGAAAAAAAAGCATGATTTTAAGTTTCATTTATTCTGCTCAATATTCAGTATGTGTCTTTAACCTGAAGATTTATGTCATTCACCAACCTTGGAAAATTCTCACCTGTTACCTCTTCAAATATTACCTCTTAACTATTCTAAGTTCTATTTCTGAAACACCTACTAGACACGCTGGACCTTCTTATTCTATCATCTGCATCTGGTAACCTCTTTCATATTTCCCATTTCTTTCTCTCTCTGTCCTGACTGTATGCTAGTTAATGTGCTCAGAAATTATCTTCCAGCTATGTATTCTTAAAATTTTTATTTTAAAAATATTTTTTCTTTTACCTAATATTTCTATGTGTCTTCTATTTGGGGGCCCAATGGGGAGGAGAAATTATATTATCTCAGTCCATCATGTTGCTGGTACCAGGTCAACATTTATTAAATATTAATGGAAACAACCTAAATATTATTTGATAAAGGCAATAGGTACACATGTGCATAAATGACTGGGAGGCTATTTGCCAACTGTTAATGGAATTATCTCTAAGAGGTAAAAGACAGAATTTTTAAAAACTTTTCTTTAGATTTGTTTTAAATAATTTAACAATTTTAATTTTTATAATTGAGAAAATTATAAAACTACCCTCATTTTTAAAAAAGAAAAATGGGTCTTAAAGAACATTAATGGGAACTTAGAAGACAGCAAAAATAACACCTAACATTTATTAAATATTTTATATGTATACATCAGACACTGTTCTAAGTATCTTACACATATTAGATCAGTCAGTCTTCAAAACGCAGAGGATTGTTTCGTAATGGAAGGTAGGGTCTTCGGTAAAAGGGCTAATAAGGCGGTTTCCTTAGAAAAATGGAAAAATGGCTAGGACATCCTGGGAAATGTTGAATAAAAATACTTTTGCCCGGTCGGGCTCAGCTCAGCGGTTGAGCATCGACCTAGGATCCAGGAGATCGGGGTTCGATTCCCGGTTAGGGCACATGCCCAGGTTGCGGGCTAGGCAGCCGATCAGTGACTCTCTCATCAATAATGTTTCTATCTCTCTCTTTCCCCCTCCTTTCCTCTCTTTGAAATCAATAAAGACATGTTTTTTTTAAAAAAAGAAATTTTAAAAGTTTTACATTTTTGTATTATGTAATTTTCAATAAAGTAATATGGAAGTTTTGTGTGGAAAATATTCCTTTAATTAATAGGAATAAATATCTGTTACACTGAGAAAAATATTATAGAGCTAAACATAAACATTAGGCTAGAAAGGAGACTGTTATATATGCGTACATTTTTAACAATATCAAAGAATTGGAATCATGTGTACAGAACTTTGACCTACAGTAGCTCCCCCTTATTTCCAGGGTACACGTTCCAAGACCCCTAGTGGATGCCTGAAAGCACAAATAATACCAAACCTTATATATACTATGTTTTCTTCCTATACATACATACCTGTAATAAAGTTAATTTATAAATTAGGCACAGTAAGAGGTTAACAATAACTAATAATAAAATAGAAAAATTATACTATAATAAAAGTTATGTGAATGGCTTTGTGTTTATTATTAAGTAAAATAAGGATTACTTGAATATGAGCACTGCAAGACCACAACAGTCGATCTGGTAACCAAGATGGCTACTAACTGACTAACAGGTAGGCAGTGTATACAGCATGGATACACTAAACAAAGGGGTGATTCACATCCCAGGAAGGACAGAGCAGGAAGGTGTGAGATTTCATCACACTACTAAGAACAACGTATAATTTAAAACTTATGAATTGTTTATTTCAGGAATTTTTCATTTAGTACTTTCAGAGTGTGTTTGATCATAGGTAACTGAAACTGTGGAAAGTTATAATGTGGATAAGGGGGAACTACTGTAAATGTAATATGATTAATAACAGGCACTTACAATGCAAGGCCCATTATAGCAAATCTTTAATGTGAATTAACTTCTGAATATCAGATTCTGCTTTTTTCTTTCTGCTTCTGGCACATGCTATGAACAAAACACTTAACCCACAGTCACTATGAAGCACATACTAAGGGACTTAGTGTAAAGTGCTATGAAAGGTACTTTAAAGACTAAAGGATTCAGCACTACCTTCACTATAACGTTAGAGCTGAATATCTAACAACAAGGATCTTTTAGCTTACAAACTAAATCCCTCTAAATGATATTCAAAAGAAATGTCTACAGAAATTTTTAGCAATACTGAAGTATAGTAATTTTTTGAGACTCAATCTAAACACCATTAACTTTTAGGAGGGTTCTGAAAAGTGTTAGGGTGTTATAAAGAGTTCAGCACTTAGAATCAAAGGACCTATGAATTAGATGTGGAATCTTGGAGCGTTTTTTTTTTAAATATTTCAATTACAGTTTAAATTCAATATTATTCTGCATTAGTTTCAGGTGTACAGCATAGTGGTTAAACAATCATATATTTTACAAAGTCATCCTCCCAATACTTCAAGTACCCACCTGGCCCCATAAATCGCTACTACAGTATTATTGTATTTTCTTTAACTATGATATGAAAATAATGTTATCCGCCCTCCCTTGTAAGTATTAATGCAAAAACACCTCAAAGCAACATGACAAAGTACTATTCAATAAGATACTATTATTTTTATAAGAAAATCAATTATAAAACAAAGCACATTTCAACAATATAAAGAGTAAGAGAAAAGTTAAATCCCCAAACATGGCAATGTGATTAGATACATCTTTCCTGATAATCCTCTATCAAAAATACAAGCATATCTAACAACTGGCCTTGTAGTAAACCTTGCACCTCAACCAAAAAGAAAGCAATCAAGGTGGTACTTTACCTAGTCATAAATTCCTCAAACTTTGAACTGGTAAGATTAAGGCTGGACCAGTGTGTATCAGCAACAGGCTTGTGCTCTGGAGGACCCAGGTATGCAAGAAGTGTTGCCATCTTATCAAAAGGTCGTCTTCCAACAGCTTTGTGATCCCTAGATATAGCAAACTACTTAGAAAAAAAGTAGCAGTTCACACGTAGCAGAAACATTGCTTTAGATGGTCGTTCATTGCTTTCTTTTTACTATCAGCTCAGGGTTTCTAATGATTTGCAAATAGCACCAAAAAGATGTCAGGGGTTATAAGTATACACTGAGACATCTTAGAAGTAATGACCACACCCTGAACAACAAAATTTACATAACAAGTCTTTTTTCCTAGTATTCTTAATCCATTACCATTAAACAGACAATGTGTAAGTAAAAATAACCTTCTGACCCACTTTTTCGAAGGATAAAAAAAAAATCCATTTTGAAAAACAATTATTTAGGAAGTAGACATGTTGTACCTGATATGTATTTCTGCTTAACCAGGGTAAATAAGGATTTTCAATAACTATTAAATATTTAAAACTATGTAAAAACAACAAGATACTATTTCACAAACATCAAATTGGCAAAAATGATGAAGTCTGCTAATGCCAAAGTCTAGTGAGAATGTGTATAAAGAGGTACTATCACATAGTGCTAGTCAAAGTGTAAATTAGCATATACACTTTGAAAAGCAATGTGGTGGTATCTAGTAAAGTTGAGGCTGTGTATACCCCAGAATGCAGCAATTACACATCTAGGTAACACACAAGGAAACAAGTATGGAATAACTTATTACATTACTATTTAAAACAATTAAAAACAGGAAACAAACCTAAGTATCCATCAATTAGGAAATGCAAAAATAAGTTGTGATAGTCATTCAATGAAATACCAAGATAAGCTAAATAAATACGACATATCAAACAGAATACTGTGTGAAAAGACTATATTCAATATATGTCTATAAAATTTGAAAACACACAAAACTGTATTACATATACCTATGATATATATACCTGTAATTTCCTCATTTTGTCAGTTATATAGAAAGAAGTATTATCTTTTCTCCCAAAGAAATAAAATATAAAGATCTGAAGTAATATAGCAAACTAAGTGTTAAACCTAGGTGGTAGATATGGGTCTCTGTTGTACTATGTTCTACACTATTTTTGTATGCTGCTCTTCAGATTCAGATGCCAATACTCTTCTAGTAAATTTAAACTTCTGTCTTGTTGCAAACCAAAACATCCAAAGGGCTAATTTGTGATTTCCTAGCTTAACATTTAAAAACAACAACACCTCTGTAGCCTGTTGATCATTTAATGATTTAACCTTTTGCCTACATATTTTTAGAAAAAGTCTACATTTCTACAGTTCTTTTTCCAAACCATATTCTTATTCTCAGAGGATGCAAAGTAAAAAGCATTAATCATGACCAGTAATTTTATTAATATAAACTGGGAAGTTTCAATATGCCCATGACTGGGAAATCCTACCTGTTGCTGGAAAGATACTGGCCAATTTTCTCCTGATTGTTCCAGAGCAGACGATGTAAAGCAAGCACATTGCCATCACTGATGAAGGAAAGACTATGATTTACTGCATCGCTTGTAGGACAATCAGATGCTATGTCAAGGAAAAACCTTCAAAAATACAAAATCATTAGAATTTTAAAACCAAACACATATTTGTTTGAATTAAATTTATATAAAGCAACTTTATGAAATAACTGATATTACAAATATAGAGGGCTTATTCACACATGTGACTGTCATTAAACGAGAAAAGAAAGGACAAGCAGGAATCTGGTTTTCCATTTCTGATACCTGGCTACAGCTTTAGAGTGGGCTCTGAAGTCAGACAAAAACAAAATGTAGATGGATGAGGCTTTGAAGAGAAGCCAGTAACTTACAGATGAGGAAATGGAGACCCAGACAAGACACAAGACCTATCCCAAATCATATCACCTGTTAGGTCACAGCCAGGATCAGAGCCTTGACTCTCTTATCTTTCTATGGATAGTCAATCCCTAGTTTACAGGTAAACCAACAACTCAGAAATAAACAGAAAGCAACTACTTAGTGATGGAAACCTAAAAGATCTCAAGTTCTCTAAAATCATAAATGTTCAAAGGTTGTCCAGTTACTCATGAATAAAAGTATATACATCTGCATTACTTGGCTGCAATAATAATATTTTAGTTCAGACACACTTCCAACCTAAAGTATCAAAAATATTCTAACATCAAAAAAATTGTGATTTTACATTGTTATGCATTATCTTTAGTAAAAGGAATCTTTTTCTTCTTCCTCTGCTCCATAATGTAGTACCCTTAAGTCTTTTATTTTAGTCATATGTCAAATATTCCTCCAGGTTTTGACATATGGAAATCACTACCAAATTATAAAAAATATGCATTTACTTCATCACTGTCTTTTATAGCAAAATAAGATTAACTATGTTCTTGACCTAGAGAGGGAAAAGAAAAAACCTCCACAAGTATATGGACTGAAGTTGAAAATATCTGATTCAAAGAAAGCAATCAATTAAGTGGCAGGCACTTACCTTCGTGCTGCATCAAAGTTGCTTTTCACAAAATCATTAAAAGGCCGCATGTGCTCTTCTTTTGTGAAGAGAACATGATTGGCAATACTCTGAAGTATCTAAACAATGAAACAAGGTAATGAAGAATCAGATTATTTATTGTATGAAGTCTAAACATTTGTATATTCATTAAAAAACATGAATTTTCTCATTGATATAATTTCTACTGGTGGGTAAAATAAATTATCCTCATTCTATCAATGCTAGGAGTTGTTTCTATTCTTTCCCAAACATAATTATTATATATGCACAGAAATATTTACCTTTATAAAATACATATTAAAAAATTTTAGCCCGGCTGGAGTGGCTCAGTGGTTGAACATCGACCTATGATTCAGGAGATTGTGGTTCGATTCCCGGTCAGGGCACATGCCCGGGTTGCGGGCTCGATCCCGTTGGGGGCGTGCAGGAGGCAGCTGGTCAATGACTCTCTCTCTCTCCCGCTTCCCTTCCTCTCTCTGAAATCTATAAAGATATATTTAAAAAAATTTTTCTTGATGTATTTTTTAACAAAAAAAATCATACAGTACACATTTTGGTCTCCATTTCAGAATTTCCAGTATGATGACATGGAAAACTATTTTAAGAAGGCATTTTCTAAAATATTTTCTCTTGATAGTAAGACCCAGCTATCAGTCTAATGAATTCCTTTGTGATACAGACAAAAATAAAACAAACGCATGTAAGTGAAAACTATTGGGCATTTCAAACAAACTCAAGAGGAAATACAGTGAACATGAAACTCTAAAATTTTAATTGAAAGAGAAATTTAAAACAGATCATCAAAATAATTCTTCACCTTTGACATTAACTTCAAGCCCCTTTCGATTCTAGGTGGTGGCTTTTTATCTAAAATCCCTGCTTCATATGGTGAGACAATGGCAGGATTGATAAATCTGAGGAACATGGCACTTCCTACTGCACCGATGCTGTTCTGAGGGAAACGCTGGCTAACCACCTAAAAACAAGGAGTTGAGAATTGAACATGTGGTTTGAATTAAAACAAGGAATAGGGAAGAAAGAACTTGAAAGTCAATCTTTGCACAAAAGCTCTGACTAAACCAATCCTTGTGAACAACACATTTCTATTTTTTCCTACTCCCAAAACATCAGTAAATAAATTTCATCTTCAATTCTTGCCTTCCATAATTTTAAGGCACAATAAAGATATCTAAGAAAAAAGAAAAATCTCATGAACGAGTTGTGTAGAAGAGACCTGAAAAAAGATCTTAATTTTATTGTTTATACTGCAGGTTTGATGAGTAACAAAAGCAGACCAAATTTTCACAAAGATTAATAGACACGAGAGTATGGTCAACTCTTAAGATGTAGCTAAGTTTTCAACAGCACATCCCTTAAACATCTAATGCCTAACAGTAAATACTTACGTTTTGTTGTATACCAGGTACAATTAAATTTCTTGAGCAAAATGCTTTCCATGTACAAAACAAAACTTAGTTTTCTTAGACTCCTATCAAGAGAAAAAACTTACTTACAAGTAACATTATTGCCAGTTCCTTTCTTCATCAGAATGCTTTATAATATAATGACCTACCTATTATTTAAACCATGTATCTTGGGACCTAAAAGAAAAAAGGATCCCAGCAACAGAAAAAAGAACCCCTATGTGTAACCTCAATTTATAATTCTGTCAAATATATACATTAAAAAGGATTCAAGAAATGGCTGCCCACACTGAAAAATAATGTGAGCCCAATATTTGAAATGAATTTATTTCTCTCTTTATAAAACATTCTACTTTGAAGGTAAAGTAACAGATTGGATTAGATGAAGAAAGTTATGAAACTGTCTCAGCTCCCATCGCATCCTAATGCTTCCTGCTTGAACATGAAAATGATTTTGAAATTTACATTTTTGACAGATGATACAAACACATTTATTTTAAAAGAACACTTATATAACATTTTAATTTCTACAACGTTTTGTGCTTCGTATGGCCAGCTGCTGCTTAAAGCAGTGGTAACTATAATGGTGAAGCCACAGCACTCCACTCAGTATTCTGGGATTTCAGGGATGAGCCTACATGTCAAAGGATACTGGTGAAAAATGAGAAATGGGACTTATGTGCAGAATCTCACATAACTCTAGTTTTCGTCACAATGCCTCAATGAAGTAATACATCTGCTCATGAAATCACATGGCTCACTAAATCCAGACTAACTCTGGAAAGCTTAAGGACAATTTCATTTCATTCTGTTCCCTCTAATGTTCCATGTGGTATACATTTTAAATGTGTTCTTAATTCACTGCCTAAAATCTCAAAATAATTTTCTATCATATCTGATAGGGAATTAGTAGAAATAAGACTTTAGAAAGTGATTTTTTTTTTAGCCAAAGAAAATCTTCGTAAGAGGTGAGTTACAGTATATTCTCACCTTCCTTTATGATAGAGCTCAGAAAGCTTTCCTTGTGTTACAGTACTTGGAGTGACACTGCATGAAGAACCACCTTACACTTAAATAAGGGGAAGCTGGTGAACGCAGCTAAATATAGCAGCACTAGTAGAGTGGTTTTCAAACTTAAGTACTGTTTTAGAGTTATTTTTAGATGAATACAGTTTTAGAAGTAGAAGTAAGAATACTCGAGTGCTTTTACACTCTAGTACGGTGTTTAACCGTTGGAGGAATAGGAACAGAAAAATGAATATATACCTCACAGAAAGGGTTCTTCATACAGTTTCAGAATGTTCCTAGACCACCACTGCTACTGAGGGGCTCTTTTAGAACTCCCAAAATTTAATCTTAAAACAGAAGAAATATATCAGCAAACCTACAAAATTTTAAAGCCTTTAAGGAGTGAGTTAGCAAAAAGGAAGAGTATTAAAAACTTCATATTTAACTTCAAATAGGTTGTTTGATTTAAAAAAAATATGTATTAGCATATATTAATACATTCAAACCCTGAAATGGTTTTTAAAAGCTGAAAGGTAGAGTTTGGTTTCCAAATAACCAGTTAATTTATAAAATACTAACCTGCTATAAAGTATCTTATAAAAATCAGTAACTTACATGCACATGAAGAGTTCTTTTTAAATACATTTTGAAAGTAGCTATTTACTGGTTTTCTCTAGGACAAAAAAGTTTTAACATATGACTCACATTTATACCTGATTTATACTTAATATTACTCAGACTCAGAATTTAATGAAAATTTAAGTGAATTATTTACCAAAGGGAGAATACACTAAAGTACTACACCTTCGCTATCTTCCACATCTTCAAAAATAATTCATTTCAGAACTCAGAGAATCCACACATCAGGAACACACATTGTTTCATGTATCACCTAATACGTATTTCACTGATGATAGTATCACTATATTTGAGAACTAAAACCTGATAAAATGTAATAAATGTCAATAAATACTTCCTTTTCTTTCACCACTAATTAACACCAATGTAGTTTTGCCTCATAATATACATATACTCAAGTGTTTGGTTTTTTTAATCTGTAAAAATCTAATTTGGATCCAAAAGACATTCTGCATAAAGGTCAGAGTTGGGCCAGTCTGTATGCTGAAACCAGTTACCAGCCAAATGTCAGGTCTATTCCCGTAAGTAAAAACTGAACTAAATAAATGCAGTCATAAACTATACATCAGCAAGAGGATCGATATCCCTACATACTTAATTACCTAGGTTAGGTAAACAATTAACTTCTCAAAGGAGATCTAATTATACATTATATATTTCAGTTTAATAAACAGAATTATCTATAACATGACTACACAGCTATGTATCAGAAGCCAGAACTTTCTCTATGTATTTTACATATTCCTATCCATGATACACATACCCCAAAAGAAAGTTAGCTTGCTTTTAAAAGATCATTAGATTCTATTAAGCCATAATTGCATAAATCAGCATTTTAAATTTATAATGACTATACTGTCTTCATACTTTGAAACACATTCTAAAATATCTCAAATTACCAATTATATTCCCTTTGTTCCCATGAGGACCTCATATCACCTGTGCTGAGAAATACATTCCAAAACTTAAGAGTCACTCAGAAACTTAAAAAAAAAAATTTGAAAATAACACTAGTAGGAAAAAACAACATTTCAAGAAACAATTTTAGACAAATCTTAAAAATAAAGCAATGTTAGGAAGGCTAGAAAACATGCTCTAGAGAAACACAGAAAGCCTGAATTTTAATTTATGTGATACACTACACAATGGCATTAGTAAAACACTGAACGAGAGTGTTAGAAACAGTAAATTAATTTCAACAGTGATGGTGTACATTATGTTAAACCCATGTATGCTGAGAATTAGAAGGCAAAAGCATTAGAAGGAAATGTTTTTATTAAGCAAGTTTGGCCATCCAATCCAATTCATTTGCTCACAGCTGATCAATTTTACTTAACATACTCAAAAAGTAAATATTGAATGGATATAAAAGCCTATGTCTCCACCTTTTAATTGAGTTCTGAATTTAAAACAGAAATTTATTATATGTAAAGCTTAGACAAGGAATGAAAGATGAAACCAGATGTATACTCTATTCTAAATTATGCCTTTTAAGCTAACTACCTACATGAGTCGTAAAGGTTTTCTTTACCTCTTTCTCTAAAATCATTTAGATTATATGTACAAAGACAGTGCTTGCTGGATAAGGGTAAGTCATTCTGACAGATAATGACAAATTTAAAATAAATGCATGTTATATTTTGCACAAATTCCACTCATGGGAAGAAAATTATCTTGACTACCCTAATTTTCTTCCTATTAGGGCAAGCTCTTAGAAACAGGCAGTATATTCATATCATGTTTGCAAAATGAAGTATTTCTATACCAATGTGGACTTACTGAGTTTTCCTTAATTTCAGAAATATTATGTTCTCAGTCCCAATAGTTTAATAATGATTTTCTCTAAGGTAAAAGTGGGTTTGCCATTAGGATTTTTATAATCTAAGAATAAATATCTAAATTCTGGCTGGGGTGATCTAGATAAAAATGTAAAAAGTAAAAAATAAAATTTAGCAACTTTTAGGTAAATTTAGAAAGTGATACTTTCCCTTCATGTGCTTCTATCAATTAAGAAACACTTTCATCTCTAGGAAAAAAAACCACTCGCATTACCTGCAAACAAGAAGCAAGAATGAAGAGAGTCAGCATTTCCTAAGGCCTTGAAATTAAGTTTCTTTTGCATTCATGTATAATTTTAAAAAATAACAATAATAAAATTAGACCAGAGATATCCAATGCAACAAATGCCTTTGGGATAAATCAAACCAAAGGAACACAGAGAATGTTTCAATGTAACTTAATTCCAGGGTTAATTGAAATGAAAGCTATTTTGTGCCAGAATTAGTAGAATGATTTTACAGTGAAGGTCAAATAGGCTGAAGTGAAGATGTTCTTAACAAACAGCAAAAGATTTTTGTTTTGCTTTGAAAGAAACAGCTAATAAAAAGTTCTCCAAACTTACTGATTTTTTGTTTTCCTTTTTTTCTTTTACTGTAGCTTTATTCAGTAGGGAGTGGCAAGTTGCCTACAGAACAGAGATGAGCACAAACAAGTCACAGCACCAACTACATACAGCAACAAAAACAATGTTGGCTTGTACATAAAATTACATGATCAATGTAACACAAATGGAATCAACAAAAAATTAGAAATCAACTGAATTTAGAGGGACAAATTTTATTTCTGGATTTCAATTTTTAATACATTTTTAAGCCAAAGCACTAAGTAAACAGCAAGAAATGTTGAAATAATCATATCTACTATTTCTGGCTATAAATCACAGAAGAGCTCTCCCCAAGTGGATTTGAGGATATTTAATATTTACATTTCAGTTAATTCCTAGCTTTTGATAAATTTTATATAAAATGTTGATTACAAATAGGTCACACAATAAAAACACTTCTATGTGTCCACATGATTTTTTTCTTGATATATAAATACTTCTCTGTGTATCCTTCAATTGACTTAAAGTTCTTTTTTCAATAGCTGGAATTTAATTTAAAGTCTACTGATTAAAAAATAAACATCTGACTAAACATAATGGAAAAATTCACTTTAGAGATTCTGAATTAACAATCTACCTCTCTCTTTTAGAAAGATTACTCTTAATTTTTCATGTTTTTCTGTTCCAGGCTACTTCCTGAAATAGTTCTAATCAGAGGAGGTTAAAAGCTCTGCAACATTTGGGAGAAGGATGTTATCAGCTCAACTAGAAATAAGCATTAATATATATTAAAGTAAAGAAACCGCAAAGAAAATTATAGGATAAAATTGTAAGCCTACTTCAAATTTTTTACATAATTGACCATTTATCAGAATGTCTTTTAAAAAACCACCACAGGGGGAAAAAAAACACATACCAAAACCCACAGAGACATATTGGTTTCATCTCTCAGAGTTGCTTCTAGGTCAAAGAGTTATTTTAAAATTAAAAGGCTCCTGCTTGAACTAGACTAGGCACACAATTACTTTAAAAATATTTTAAAAAACAAATAAGAATTATTTAATCCACTATACATGACATTTTATCCTAAGAATTCTGTACATCCGACACCATAACCCATAACAACCTGGGCTTAAAATCAGTTTGACATTTGCTCACCCATCTGTGTACCCATCCACCCAAACAGTTACTGTGCATCTACCTGCTAGTACCCTCCAGGCCCGGGAGGCAGCAGTAAAACAAGAAGACACCGTCCTTTTCTTATGGAGCTTTGGCACAAACTTTAGACTATCTAATAAAGCACTAGTAACTAAAGATATTACAAAAATGCACTTTTATATACGTTTTTCAATTATGGTATGTAACTATCATTTATTACCTTAAAAATCTGTGTAAACTACTTCTCTTTGGAGAAGCCGATTTACTGGGAAAAGATAGTATCTATTCAGAATCATAATATTTAGCTCTTTCTCAGAATTCTATCACCATAACTTAAGAATATCTATGCTGGGAATTATTTTCTCATTATTCCAAAACTATCAGGAAGAAAAGTAGAAATACACAAGAAAATGTCTTAATTATAAATCTACACTGTTCACAGTTGTCTGGCTCTTCTTATGTAACCTTAACCCACTCCACTAAGCAAGAAAGCACATAAAATAAGAGATCTGGTTAAAGCATGATTTGGAAAAGGCTTACTGGTCAAAACTATGAACCCAAGTAAAAAGAGCTAAAACTCAGAGAAGTTTATTAGCCAGTAACAATTCTCGCTTAGCTCTAAAAATTTTCCCAGTAGGTCCCAAAGCAGGAACCACGTTTATTAGAAAAAGAAAAAAACAACAAAAAACAATTGACTACTATTCCTCGCAGGAGAACATAAAAGTACAAAGGTACCATTATGTTACTGCCAAAGTCAAAGGACAGGAAAAAGCCAGAAGAGGGAAGATGAATAAAAATAAAAGAGCAAGCTAAGGGGAAAACTTCATTTGGAAGGAGATTCAGTGAGAGAGTACCTTTTATTCCTATCTTTACTTTTATCTAGTAAATGTAAATTCTGTCATTAGTCACTTATTAAAAAAACTTATTTACAAATAACATAGTATACCTTTGGCTCCATAGCACTCTACATTCCAATAAGTTTACCCTATACTTCAAAACAATTCACTGACACAGCATTTAAATAGTATTCTTAAAGAGAATAACTTTATGTGAAATTTTAATATGATAATTCAGGCTTATTATAATACACAATATTTTATTATGGACTGCTTTAAAAAGCACAACACACAGTGTTTAATAAGCCATCAATTATCACCTGGCTCTATATTCTGAATTATTTTCACTATTTCCCTCCCTTCCTAACTATGAAAGCTACCAAGAATCCTGTTTTCTTGTGTGGGAGGAATGGGGGAATTTATTCCTTCATTAAATATTACCTAAGTACTTACTAAGTGCCAAGCCCTGTTCCTTTCACCTTATCAGAAACATGGTCTTAAACTGAACTCCAAGTTTGCTGATGATACAAAAAACATTTTTTCTTTTAGGGTGACAACTACATGAAGAATATCTACTGAAATCTGCTAGACCGTGTAATCAGTAGTCAGTACCCTATTTACTCTTAATCAGCGAAAGTCAAAGCCACTGCCACTTTAGAAATCCATTTGCTCTCTGAAAAGTGTTACTACCAAGAAGTTGACTCAGACTATTTTTAATATGTGCTCACCATTTCTTGTTTGTTTTTTAAACAAATTTACTGAATTAGATTTAAAGAGAAACCTGAATAATGACCAAACTTGAGAAGGTATTATGCACTGTATTAAATTTCATGTTATACCTAAACTACCCTCTATTTTGAGATTTAACTATCTGAAAAAAATTATGTGGGATTCTCCTAAGCTTCCTTGAACTATTTTGAAAAGGCAGAAAAAGTCATAATAAATTGAGAGTTTTAATGCTAAGTATGCTTTACCATCTATGTACATGGTGACAAGTTTTTTTTATAGATACCACAGATACATCATTATAAATAGGAATGGGGGAAATGCTCACACACAGCAGCCTGAAACAGCTTTTAAAAATGGTAACTTCACTGATCTTGCTAATGTCTCTAAGCAACTGAAACCCTGTGCTAAAAAACAAACAAACAACAACACCCCTGCCCCCAAATAAAGCACAAATGGCTGGGGATGACTCTGCAAAGAAAGAGACACAAAGGCATGGATTTTGGTAAATGAGTAATTCCTTTCCCCTATACCCACCCCTGTTCCAAACTCCAGACCCACTAATGTTTCTTCCAGAATTGCAGTTTAAACAGGCTTAGTGGAACTGCATTACTACCCTTTGGAATGAATGCATATGCAACTCAAAAACACAGTGGAAGCCACAAAAGAACACAGAACTAATTTCCTCAACAAGTAGAGATGACTATGGACATCTGAAGGCAGAGGCATTATTTGCAGTGCTAGTGTTTAAAAAAATCTAATAATTTGATCTAAATGATGGTGCAATGTATTTTATAAGTAGCATTTCACATAAAATGAACAGATCAGTACTTCCTGGGAAAACCTGACACAAACACGTTATATATTAATGAAGAAATCAAAATTATAGATCAAGCTTCACAATGCAAAAAGCAGGGAGTAGATCTGCTTCATACCTTAAAGACCCTACGAGTAATTTAGGCAAAAGATAACAAACAAAATTGCATAATGTATCTCATTTCAACCACATTCATTATACCCAACAGATCAGGTGCATTTTAAACTTGCTCTCAATACAAGAAAAATTTATTATTTTAAAACCTCCTTAAAATATTTCAAACAGTCTCCTAATATTTAATTTTTTTCAAATCCTATTCCAACCATTTTTAATGTATTACTCATCCAAATTGACTCAGTTATTATCAATGATCCACAATCAGAACCTAAATTCCTCTTTGGTGAAGCATTCTTTTTATTGAGCTTTGGACTAATAATGGTCATCTCTAAACCTTAAGCATACCTGGTATAAACAGTGGCACACACTTCGAAGCTGAGGGGGGAATTCTGAAGAGGAACTGATGATGGCATGGAAGAACTTTTCAGTCATCTGAAGGAGTTTACGCTGGTTTTCCTCAAGGATCTCCGACTGTTCTAACCTATACAATCACACAAAAGGATAAAGTAAATTAAAAACAAACAAAAAACTCCTTAAAAAAGACTCCTTAAGAGATAGTCAACTAGCTCTAGACAGTTTTGATCAGTGGTTAGAGTGTCAGCTAGCGGACTGAAGGGTCCTGGGTTCGATTCCAGACAAGGGCATGTACCTCTGTTGCAGGCTCAATCCCCTGTTCTGGTGGCCCCGATCGGGGCTCATGAGGAGGCAACCGATCGATGAGTCTCTCTCACACAGATCTCTCTCTCTCTCTGTCTCTGTCTCCCCACCCCACCCCACCCCACTTTCTGTAAAGCAATGGAAAAATCCCCTGGGTGAGGATAAGTTTAGAAGAAGAATGAGAGAGAGTCAGCTAAACACAATGTTTGGGCTTTGCTGGCACCTTGACTTGAACAAGCCAACTATAAAGAAAGAAATTTTGAAAATTGTGTATAAAAATTCTTATATTCTTATAAATTCACTACAGTAGAGGTAGGAAAGGGCATCTCATGTTTTTAACTTTTATTTCCATGACTTCTGGTAAAGTTAGACATGCTTTCATATATTTTGTGGCCTTTCATGTTTCCCCTATTTTGAACTGCCTTTCACATCCAGTCTGATATATATATATATATTTAAAATATATCTTTAATGATTACAGAGACAGGAAAGGAGAGGGAGAGAGAGAGACAGAAACATCAATGATGAGAGAGAGTCATTGATCGGCTGCCTAGCCCGCAACCCAGGCAAGTGCCCTGACCAGGAATCGAACCCCGATCACCTGGATCCTAGGTCGACACTCAACCGCTGAGCCATGCCAGGCCGGGCTCCAGTCTGATATTTCCAACTGCTAGGTGTCCCTCCCACCAGTACCTAAAATTCAGTTTGCCCAAAGTTAAGTGATTTGTCCTCCTACTCTTCTGTCTTACCCTGTGTTCCCCATGTTGTCAATGGCACCATCACTGTCTCAATCAAGTCATCTGGTGGCCTGTGATGTCACCTTTGCCTGCTGTACTCCATTACTCCCCCCATTCAATCAGTGTTGCTAATTCAATATGACCCCTGAAGTCTTGGTGTTGTGAGTAAAGGCAGAAATTCAGAGGACAGACTTACTAGGTTTAAATTTCAGCTCTACCACTACTGATTGATCACTATGGCCTTGGTCAAGACACTTAACTTCTCTGGGCCTCTATTTTTTTCATCAATAACACAGGAACAATAATCCTGCCTATTTATGGGGTTTAAATTTCACCCAATGGCTATCAAATCCACAAAGTTTTACTCAAGTTCCCCAAATGGCGTAATCTGAACTCTCAAAACACATCCCCTATGAAACTCACTACTTATAACTGCTTGTTATACATAGCTGTAAACTCCTTGAAGAAAGTTCTCATCTTTCTGCCCTCAAAAACTAGTATAGTTACCAAGCAAGTACTGAATAAATACTTGTTTTCAATCTCTTAACTAGTAATTTTTACTTATATACTAGTTTACATATTACATAAATGCTTGGGACACTCAAGTCATCACTCCAGAGTCCTGCAGTTAAAAAGATTAAGTTGCAAAACCATGTATCAGTGTGTAACCATTTATACTAAGCACTCACATTACAATATATAGTTTCTATAACTACATATATATGCAAGTGCACTGAAAAGGGACAGAATAGGTTAAAGCAGTAACAGCGCTAAATCTCTCTAAGTGCTAGTCAAAGACACCTTTAATGATAACTGTAATTGTTTTTAAGAAAAATGTATTTGCATGTAACTTTCATAATTAAAGACTAATTTTAAGAATCAAAGGAGAAATTGTGAGGGCAAGGCTCTACCATTGTAGTGGTAGTGAAAAAATGAAGAGCACCTGGAGATGAAAGAATGACACACCTGGTAGGATCCACTTCAAAGCTAACATGTTGCCAATCAGATGATGTGATCACAATTCGTAATAAAGGATCCAGGAGTTTTTGCAGGTAGGTAGCACCATATACCTAAAGAAATACACAAGCAGGAATTTATTATGTGTGATCCAAGTACGTTGCATTAAAGATGACGTTCTGCTCTGTACATTCTGTACATAATCATTGTCTGGCATACCTCTGCACAAAAACAGATGAATGGATACAAACCTTGAAACAGAAGGTCATTATTTTACTAGCTAAGCTGTTTCCTCGGAAAAGAGTCTGCATGGAGTCTGCCAATTCTACTTCCTTAGAAAACATGTTCCAGAGCAGTTGGTAGAGTAAATGTCGAGAATCAAATAGAGTCACTAAAACACGAGCTAGTTCATCCTGAGAACAAAACAAAATTGTGTTAGTGTGAACAATCCCATTTTTTCTTACCCAGGAAACCGAAAGGCAAATCCAAAATTGACACCCACAAGCTAAACTGAGGTAAATGGTGACTGATTACTTTTTCCCTGGCATTTATTTGTGTACAAATGTCTATAATAGATGAATATTCCTATATACCTAGCTGTTAATTCTAAGGACTAATTGATGAAAGACAGGAGATGCCTAACCTTTAACAGAAGATGGAAAAAAATCCAGATTCTGCTTAAACTGTGTGACAAAATGAAAGAGTAAACAGAAGATGATGGCAAAGAGTTTAGTTTGATATACACAGATGATTTTCTCAGAAAACAAGTGAGCAAGAATAAGACTTTGGTGACCACAAGAACTCTACTCTCTTCTCATATGGTCAGAGAAACTAGTGAAATCTGAACATGGGCCAGTCAGGGAAACAACAAAAATGAAAAGACTACAGAGTTTGCAAGAAGTCAGGAAATAGACCTGGTGCATCCAGAACCAAGAGATTAGCAAGATTTATGTACAAAGTGAGGGTGGGCGGCTAATTCCTAGTTGATAACCCTTATGATTCCCCATGGTCAAGTATTTTTGGGTACACTCAAGGAAAATGATGTGATAATAAATCACTGTTTAACCACACATTCTGTGACGAGATTTAGAGAGAACAGGGGACAAGGTCTCTGCTCTCATGGAGCTCACATTCTGGCAGAATTAGAATAAGTACTCGAACAAACATATTAACGTCACATAGGGAATAAATGCTGCAAAGAAAATATAACAAGGTAATGTGATACAATGACTATGGGTGTGGTTTTGGTTGAATGGTCAGAAAACACCTAAGAAAGTGCACCTGAACTGAGACTTGAAGAACACGAAGTTGGCCATTTACGAGATCAGGGAAGCAGCCTTCCGGACAGCGGGGGCGGCAGCAGCAAGAGTGCTGGAGCGTGCAAATAGCCCTAACACGCTTCATAGTCAGCGTGGTTTAAGCTTGGTGAACAGGAAGGGAAATGCCATATGATGATGTCAGAGATGAGTAGGGCCCAGGCTGGGTACGGCCTTGTAGGTCAGAGTTTGAGTTTGAGTTTTACTTTTTAAGTATGAGGAGTAAGATCCTACAGCTTTTAAGCAGAAATAAATCTACAGGAAATGACAGATTACCTAATTAGTTATAATCTACTAAACTGAAATCATTTTTGGTACAATATAAACTAAACAGCTTTTTAACATGGAAAGCAAAATCCATTCCCAAATTTTTAGCATATATTATTAAGAGTGGTATGGTTTTAGGAAAATTTTTACTAAGAGGTCAAAAAGTCATATTATGTATTCAGTGTTTAAAACGCATAACATCAGAATTTCAAATGCAAGTAAGAGTGCTTAAATTTTAAAAAATTGTACAATGCATTATAAAAAAGTTGTAATTTGAGATAGTAAATAGGCACAAGCCTTGAATCCTAGTTCTTGCATTACTTACAACTAAATATGAGATTTAACACTAATTATCCCATTTAGTATACAAAGACACCAGACCAGATCGGTGGTTTTAATTTTCTTTTCATCAGTGTTTAAATGGAATTTCTCAGTGGGACAAGTCAGGAGTTTGAATTTTACTTTAAGTGTGAGGAACAACATCCTCATACTTAAGGTAAGAATGCTCGTGAGGAATAGAAGCTCCAACCACTTCTCCACAGCTCAAAACCACTCAAATAGTATCTGAAGTCTCTTCCAGCTCTAAAGTTTCAGCCATTCATTCAATTAACATTCACTGAACAAATGAATTCTAAACCATCTGCTATGTAGCAGGCACTTTTCTTTCCCACTTTTAATGAACTTACCCACTGAGAACAAGGAACCACATTGGCCAGAGCCATAGCTATAGGGAGCTCTCCCTGATCACCCATCATCGTGACCAGCTCCACGAGTCTCTCAAACCGATCTGCCAACACTGTTTCTGCAAGGGTGTCAAATTCGGTGCCTTGTTGGAGGATTTTTGTCAGCACTTCCATAAATGTAGCTCTTGTCTGGAGATCTTTGTGATAACCCAAACCTGATATGGACAGATAGATGCAAATTTACTAACATCACCTTGTTGAAATAATTTTACTGGCCTTATATCCCAATTCTCTAAGTTTTAAATTTCTAAATGAAGCTCTCATTTATCTCACCTATGGAGTGCATGAGGCCACTGTCCACATTAGCATTGAGTAAGTTTGACATTGCAAGGACTGTACAATGCCTCAGTGATGCCAGCCTCCGAGACATGCCACGTTTCCTGCCACCTGTTTGTGCATTTTCATCTTCAACTTCACTACAGTCATTCAAAAGGTTCATAAACAATGTGAAATACCTGAGAAATAAAAAGACTGACTCTTATACAGAGAAAGCCACATCAACCAGAAAACTAAGCATTCTGAAATCACATGAGTATTGCATGAGTGAGTCTTGAGTATCTCTGTCTCTCCAGTGTTGAGGGTAATCAGCCAGTGTGGCTCATTATGAAGTGTGTTCTGTTGAATATGATTTTACCCTGACAAAGCACAGTACATAGTTCACAGCACAAACACCAAAAATATGCAATGTAAGTGTATCACTTTTAATATTTAGTATATAAAATTAGTGGTCCAAACAGGAGATCTGAGTTACATTGCCAACAAAAAAATTCACTGAGTAGATAATTTTCTTTAAAAACCACAAAACACAGTTGTTTTCCTACCCCGCTCCTGTCACAGGGCATATTGCTTCATGCATGTGTTGTATTTTATGAGACAGCCGTCCATGACCATAACACCAAAGCAATGATGGCCATGTTCTAAATATAATCATTTATCATTTTGATTACACTTTCTTTGTTTGGTTGTGTGGGACTTTGTGGCTTTGTGTTTTTGATAACTGAAATTTACTTAAGAAATAACTGTGATTTGGCTTCCATTAATTCCACACCATCTCCTTCCTCAGGCTGCAGCGGAAGACCAGCCAGGAGTGAAACTACTGCTTCCATGCTTGCCTGGTCCAAATCTCTACAGAAAAAGATATTTAAAGACTGTAAGTCTTTCAGGTTCCTCCACTCCACGGTCCCCTCAAATAAACTTCTTAACAGGTACAAACTTTAGGAACTACCTATTTCGTTAAACAAATTATTAGGATAACCTAAATAATTTGAGTTAATATGCAGACCCCAGAATGCAAAAACATTTCAAGTTTAGGAGAGGGTGATAATAACTTTCTACAAAGAAATCTTGGCAAAATGACTACCTTAAATCAAAAGAATGCACTACAAAACCAACCCTGGCCAAAGAAATACATGTAAATCATTATTATACAGTTCATGGGTGCTTAATTATTTTCTGATATGTGGCAATAAGTATTTATCATTAGAGCAAACTTAATCAATTAGTTTTTAAAAGGACTCAAAACAATTAAGTTCTTCAAATAATACACTTATGTATCTAATCATAAAATAAATATAATATAAAGCTTTATATATTTTATTTTCCAATAACTGTTACACTATCCTTCCTAAATAGACAGCACTAACTTTCCAAACATAACACTCTCACATTTTTTTTAGTCTTTCAGTTAAAAACTATATACATACAATTCAAATGCAAAAACTTGATATCCAGAAAAATAATTTCAATACACATAAAATATATGTCTAATAGCTATAGCGAAGCAGTAGTACTAATGCCTAGAGTAAACCTGCTGATACTTGAGGTCAATCTCTTTTTTACCTTGTGAGACATTTTACGTCGTCATCTGCCGCTTGGTTTGAGGTTCCCATAACCCAGTCTGTCAAGTACTCTACCATCTTATTCCTACAGAATGGTAGAGAAAAGGAAAATAGCAAACAATTTTTTAAAAGTCACACATACACCTTTTTTAGTAGTGCACACAATGTACCAAATCACCCAGGCAACATGACAAATTTCTAAGAGATATTACTCTCACAAATCTAACGGAAGGGACCAAACACAGGTAACTTGGATACTGATCCTCCATGTTAGCCCTTAGCTATGTATCAGTTTGGAAAGAGAACCAAATTCTTAGCTCAAGGATAGTACAATTTTAGAAAAAGGGAGAGCTGCCATGGGCACAAAGCTTTGGGAAATTTAAAAAGACATGCAGGAAAAAAAAACACTTAAAATGGTTCTTTTCCACTCCTACCCACCCCCCTTCCCATAATAACCAGGTACCTACTATTTTTCTGTACTTCATTTAACATAGTAAGATTCAGAAGACCCTACGTCGATGTTTTAAGAACTCACCTAAATTTCATCTCCTGACAAAATGAGAGGTCATCCCTCCTTGCCATCATTACCTCGACTAACTGACACAGTTTCGTTTTTATCTGAATCGCATGGACCATATTCCCAAGCACACGAACATATCTATTTAGACATAAAAGCATTCAAAGAGATGATCAGATACAAACAAAAGAGATTTCCTAAATGCTTTAATCTCTAAGTAAGATTACTAAACCTATAAAAGCTGCAAGGTTTTTCATCTTATTTATAAAAGAACACACATAACTTCTGGTTACCTTATTGTCACACCCTAATTTGGGAGCAATAAAGAAAAGGCTGGCAAATTACTTCACTAATAACTACTAATACCAATGTGTTTCTGCTACATTTCAGCAGAATGCTTACCTGACCAAATTTAACATCATTGTTTCAATGCTAGCTTGCCCCAAGTGTTCAGAGCTGCCTTCAGTGTGATTATCCAGTAAGTTCTTCATTATAGCTATGGTTTGCTCTACAAATTGAGTATTGGTGTCAGTCAATAAAACCTATAGGAAGAACAAAATACAGCTGGAATCAATGCACAGTAGACAGACCACAGAGAGATGAAGGTGCCTGATCTACATGCCACATAAATGCAGAAATGCACCCACAGGCATATATCCAAACAGGCACACAGATACATGCAGCGACTCATACCCATACCCAAGATGTTCATAACCCCAGGCACACACCCCCACACACACGCGAGTTCCTAAAAAGCAAACTGGTCCACATTAGATAACTTTTTCTGAAATTTTTGGCTATTTCTTTTAAAACTGTGAGTGAATGTTCATGCCAGTATCTTACTAAATAATCTAAAAAGGCTTCATTATTTCAAACAAAGCACTCATAGGGAAAGGTAAAAAATGAAGCAGGCACACTTTACCTGTCCTTGTGAGTCAAAGAATTTGCTGATGGTGTTCTTCAATTTGTTAAATAGCATTGGATAAAGAGCAGGACTCAATTCTAGACCCACCAGATCCTTCACATTGGTCCGAATCTGAAGTCCCACTTTCTCATGGTTACACACCATTAAGGACAGCAGTCGATCCATAAATTTGCTGACAGGTGTATCTGCATTTCCTTCTGAGGACATCACTGAAATCATGGAACCCTTACGTTCACTGACTGGGCCCATGGGTGGGCTATAGGTTGCCAGGCCAGAATTGCTTCTTTGCTGCAGGCACACTCCGCCAAGGGCACAGAGAAAGCCAGTCATGTTGATCCATTCCTGTAGGGAGTCGGTGTCAGACAAATCTATGGATCCTCCTCCACTCACATGAGACATTCGCCTCTTAACAATGGTCTTGTGAAGGCTTTCGGCAGCCTAAACACAAAATTTTTATGGGAAACGTAAATTCATCCTAAATTGACTGACAGACTTGACAAATTACTATTTATCCAACAATTCTTCCATGACAAAAGAACATTTTTATATTTAAAAATCCAACTTTTTACTCCACCATTTCTAGTCACATCAAGATGTCTTACTTCTTGAGGGAAGATGAGCCTTATGGAATTGAGGGCAGTGGTACAGAGATGCAGTATCAGATACAGAAGCCTATGTGATGGACTGCAGCTCAGAAAGGAACATATTCTCAAAGTATTTGCTTATATCAATTCCTGGACACACAAGCAATGCCTATGCTGCTTCAAAGAATATAGCATTTGGAGATTTTTAACCAAGTAGTGTGAGCACTTAACAGTGAATGCCCAAGTTCAAGTGCTCTGTAGCCAGCTTTGAAACACTGTAATTCCGCATGGCAAGATAAGAGTATCAAGATAAGTGGTTCAAGTAGAACCACTGAATGCAGAAAGACATTGTACTTACAGAAAGACAAAAAACAACAGGAAAAAAATCACTGAGGCGAAATCTGACCGAAGAGAAATCTCCAGAGTTCTGATCCTTTTAATTTATGGAGTACAGATGAGAAGGAAAAACTCTTACTATGCATGGCAATATTTTTTCAAATCAATTTACCTTATATGTTGCTTATAAGCATAATACTCATCCTACTATGGTGAATATATTAACCCAAGAAAGCAATATATTTGAGGTATTCTGTGATATAAATGATGGAGAAGGACCATTACATTGTTTTCTTACATATGTTTGTTTTGTGAGGAAAATGGCATTTCTCTTATGAAGAATTGCTTTAAATATGGAACTCCTGAAAAACTCTGCCATTTCTTATAGCACATGCATTTAATACAATTGTATCTATTATTAGAATATGGCTATATATCCCTGCTTTGGTGCAGCACACCATCCCTTTCAGGACCTATGTGATCAGGTGTTCCAGCAAGCTCTCTGATCAGGACTTAAGACAGAGTGTGGCTTGCAATATGGCTGACTTAGGGTGAAACACAGTGAAAGAACCACTGGATACAACATTATGCTTTGATAAAGAAAGCCTAGATCTTGCAGCTAAGTACTTTATGTCACCTACTTTTACTATGAGGTTGGCTGGACTAAATCAGGTAACAAATCAACTTCACACTTTCAATGATGTGTGTAATAATTAATCACTGGTATCAGACACAGAAACGTCCATTGCAAAAGAACTTACAGATTGGCTTAGCAGCAACAATGCACATATTTAGACCAAATTTACATACTGAGATTATCAAACAGTGACAAGTGGTTCTGCATTTTTGGCAGTGTAAGGGAACTGAGTACTCAGCATACTGACTGCATTTGGGCTGCAGCACAGTTGAAACATTGTCATTGGTACACACAAGACTTATTTCCTTCACTCATCAAGAATTTGAATCCAGTATTTAGACACCTCCTTAATCCAGTCTCAGCTCTTGAGCCAAGTGTTCAAACTGAACAGATATCGATATTAATTAAGGCATTATGGAATACAGCACTGGCAGTTAGGGCTCAGCTATCTAGAGTTCTTTTGTATCTTTATTAAATGCTAATCTTCTGATTGGAAATAAGAAAGAGGAAGAGCTCAGAAGAGCAGTTCCATTGCCTTGGTTACCTGTAGCCATCCTCAAAGCAGTGATATTTTAGTGAAAACCATAGAAGTGGAGGCAGTGACACTAAAATGGATGAGCAACTTATTAATAGAACCAAACATATACAACAGCAACTCTCAGACACTGGAATCCATTGCAAGGAAGTTCTGAAGAAACTGACAACTGTGTGAAGATGGAAATAGTGGTCCTGGTAGCAGTAGGTTGTGACATAGTGATGGATCTAGCAATGAGGTGAATTCTAACCATGCAAGCCAGTCAGCAGGGAGCCCCGGCAGTGAAGTACAGTCAGAAGACATTGAAGACACTGAGACCTTAAAGAAGAAATTGCAGATGATGATCATGGTCATAATCCTCCTAAAAGTAGTTGTGATACAGATATTCATAACAGAAAGTTAGAAAGTCAAGCAAATATTTGTTTAGGGAATTCCCATGGCCCATCAGAAAGAAATGGGACAAGCAATAGAACAGGAAAGGACCTGGTTTTTAACACTGAGTCAATGCTATTGGTAGATAATTGAATACAAATGTTCACACTCTGAAGACCCAGAACATCATATTTCAGGGGAAATGATTGCTGCTCATATAGCACAATTAACTCAGGAATCTTGTATTACATGCACTGGGGATTTCTCGGGAGACTATTGGGAATAGATTTAATTGTCAGCAGTTTATTGGTCCATAGCATCACTACCTCCACCACCACAGTGGGCAAATATGATCACATGCTAAGTGATAATGATGTCAGTTGCAGCAGCTCCCAGGTCAGTGCAAAATTGAGGGGGGGGGGAATATGGCTGACTTTGATGGTGAAGAATCTGGGTGGGAAAAGGAACTGGTTCAGATGAATTCATCTCCAAAAATATTTTCCCAATTTAGTATCTATTTACCATGAACATCTTAGTCAAGGGCTCACAGTTCATAAATATCAATTCAACAGTAATGCTTTGTGACAGACATTAATCTGGATAATGTTTGCAAGAAAGGAAACTCTTTGTTGTGGGATATAGTCCTAGATGATGACACAATTAATCTTTCTGAAGGCTTGATAAATGAAGCAGAGAAACTTCTCTGTTCCTTAGTATGTTGGTTTATAGAGAGATTCGAACGAGATTCATTGGAAGTTCCTTTAAAAATTTAGGAAACAATAGGAATTTTAAAAATTTTGATGCATTAGTCAAAGTTCATTTTGTGTACTCTTATTGACTAGGTGTGGTAGATTCATAGCATTTAATATACTATTACCAACCTATTTTTTTAGTAATTGTGGTTTTCACATTAGGTTTAAAGCCTTTTCCCTCATAGGGTTCATATTTTATCACACAGTCTTGCTTTTTTCAGCACTTTTTAGAACTCTTGATTAGATCCCCTCCAACAGAACCAAAGGAATAATCATTCTTATTCCTTTTTATTGAATTTATTGGGGTGACACTGGTTAACAAAATTATACAGGTTTCAGGTGCACGATTCTACAACACATCATCTGTACACTGTTATTGTGTGTTCACCACCCTAAGTCAAGTCTCCATTCATCACCATATATCCCCCCTTTACCCTTCTCTACCTCCCCCCTACACCGCTCCCCTCAGCAATCACCACACTGTTGTCCATGTCCATGAGGTGTTTTTTTTTCTTTTTTGCTCAATCCCTCCACTCCCTCACCCAGAGCCAATCTGTCAGTCTGTTCTCTATGAGTCTATCTCTATTTTGCTAGTTCATTTTGTTCATCAGATTCCACAAGAGTGAAATCATATGGTACTTGTCTTTCTCTGACTGGTTTATTTCACTTATCATGATCTCCAGGTCCATCCATGCAGTCGCAAAGGGTAAGATTTTCTTTTTTACAGCCACACAGTATTCCATTGTGTAAATGTACCACAGCTTTTTTATCCACTCATCTACTGATGGTCACTTGGACTGCTTCCAGATCTTAGCTATTGTAAATAATGTCACAATAAACATAGGGGTGCATATATTCTTTTGAATTAGTGTTTCAGGTTTCTTCAGATAGATTCCCAAAAGTGGAATCCCTGGGTCATAAGGCAGTTCCATTTCTAATTTTTTTTTCAATTTTAATTATTTATTTATTTTTAATTTTATTATTGTTTAAAATATTACAGATGTCCCTTTTTCTCCCCAATGACCTGTTCTACCCTGTTCCTTCCCCCTCCCCAGTCCCTCTCCCCATCATTGTCCATGTCCTTGGGTTGTGCATATATGCACATAAATTCTTTGGTTACTCTCTCCCCCTCCACCCACCCGCCCTCCTCCATCCCTCTGACATTCATCAGTCTCATCTATGCTTCCATGTCATTGAATCTATTCTGTTCATCAGTTTATTAAGTTCTTTAGATTCCACGTATAAGTGAGATCATGTGATATTTGTCTTTCACTGCCTGGCTTATTTCACTTAGCATAATATTCTCCAGGTCCATCCATACTGTCCCAAAGGGTACGAAATTCTTCTTCTTTACAGCTGCGTAGTATTCCACGGTGTAAACGTCCCACAGCTTTTTTTATCCACTCATCTACTGATGGACATTTTTATTTATTTATTTTTAAAAAATATATCTTTATTGATTTCAGAGAGAGGAAAGGAGAGGGAGAGAGAGAAACATCAATGATGAGAGAGTCATTGATCAAGCCCGCAACTGGGCATGTGCCCTGACCCGGAATCGAACCCAGATCGCCTGGATCCTAGCTCGATGCTCAGCTGCTAAGCCATGCCCGGCCAGGCGCCATTTTTAATTTTTTAAGGTAACTCTATACTGCTTTATACAGTGGCTGCACCAATTTGCATTCCCACCAACAGTGCACAAGGGATACATAGTGGTGATTGCTCTGTTTTCAAATTACAGTTAAATATTCTTGAACTGTCATTACATATATAAAGGAAGCTAAATAAGCTAAGTGAAGTTAAACTTAAGCTAAAATATAAAAATTTTGATAATGCCATTGTTCTTCAATCTGGGCGGATCTTTTATGTCTAAGACTTCTGTGGTGCATAAAGAATTAGGTTTGTGTTTTTTCTTTAGTGTGAACAGTCAGGATTATGGTTACTTTTGGGTTGTTAAGTATATTTATATACTTCTTATTGGGGCTCAAGGGATTACCACAAGTTTCTTGATTTTCAGTTGCTCCACTGGTACAATTTCAGGTTTCCCTTGTTTTATACTGTTTGATAATGTTGCTCCATTCTCTGATGTAGCGAATTCAGTTATTAAATGAATATACTATATATTATGTATTATATATCATATCATATTATATGTTAATATTTTCAGCTTACCTCTGCCCAGGCCTGATACAATCTAATTTTGTTGAATATTTAAGTGCTTGAAAATATGTATTTTTTTACCTAATTGAATTAGAAAAAGTATGCACAACATTTTATTTTCTACTTTTGGTCTTTAAAGGGCTGTAATTTGAACAATCACAATAGAAAAATTGCTTGTTCATGCAGGTAGAGGAGACCACTAATAGACCTCTGTTAGTGGATCAACTGCCTCATCTGGCACATATTCTTTAAAAAGAAAGCTTTTAATGGCTAGATACTTCATTATTTACATAGATATTATAGCAGTTAATTTTAAAATATTGTCTTTTAAAAGTCAATTGTGAAACCAATGAACAGTTGTTTTTTTAAGTGGCTATAACAATTTATATTCCCCATATGTTCATCTGCATACTCCATGACCCAGCAATTCCACTGCTATGTACCTTACAGAAATACATCCAGATGGTCACCTAAAGACACATTCAAGAATGTTCGTAACAGCACTATTCAAAATAACTAAATATTTTTTGTATAGCTATCCAATGCCAAAAAAAGTCAAAAAAATTTTTTTTGAGTGTTTGTTGAATGAAATAATATATAGCAATAACAATGAATTTACTACAACTGCAAGGAATAGTGCGGATGAATCTCACAAACACAATGTTGAGTGAAAGAAGCCAGATATAAGAGAATATACCTCTATTACTCCATTTATATAAAGTTTAAAGCAGTCAAATAATAATAGTCAGGATTATGGTTACTTTGGGTTGTTAATACGTAGAATGAGGCACAATGAAGGCTTTGGTATGCTGGCAATAATTTATTTCTTGATGCAGGTGCTGGCTGCACAGGTATGTTCACCACCTAATATTTTGAATTGTCACTTAAGATTTATAGATGATTTTTGTTATGTTTAAATAAAAGGAAAAAACTATATAAAAGATGAAAAAAATAAAGTTAAAAAAAAATCCAAACTTAATATTACCATATACATTTTTAAAGAGCCACTGATATATTTTTGTCAGAAACTAATATTATCAACCCAGAATATCCAATTTATTTTTAAAAGCTTTGATTCACATGAATGTACTTTGCAAACACTATGCCAAGTAAAAGATACTGTATGATTCCATTTATGTGAAATGTCCAGAACAGGCAAATCTACAGAGACAGAGAGTAGATTAATGGTTGCCTGGTTGGGATGCGGGGGGAAACCAAAGGGGGCATGGAGGAAAGGAGAAAAGAGGGAAATGAGGGAATAATAGCTAAGGTTTTGAGGTTTATTAAAAAAAAAAAAAAAATATGGTGATGGTTACACAACTCTGTGACTATACTAAAAATTATTGAATTGTACATTTTAAATGGGTGAATTATATAATATATGACCTATATCTCAATAAAAGTTACCAAAGGGAGAAAAAAAGCTTTTATTCTGAAGCCACGTGTCATCTCCAAATAATATTAGGTACACATTTTGCTTCACAAAAACATAACTTTTTTTTCTGGTTCTAATTAAGCATGGTAAGAAAAAAGCAATAGGAGACTAACCAGGTTTTCTAAAACACCTAATAATGAGAGCAATACGGCCATTATAACCAAAATATGTACAAATACCAGTTAACTGTTAATTTCCAGGGTAACAGATGATAATAGCTGATGAATTAAATGTCCAAGTTTTAAAACTTCACTTAACCTATGGGTTCAAGTCATCTGCCCACCAGATTTCTTAATTAGAATACTTAATAAAATAGTAAAATGTATTGCTTCAATTTTAATTTATTTTTATCTATCTTTGTTGCCTCTTTCCTGAAAATTCTGTGAAATACCTTAATGGAGAAACAGGAAGAAAGAGGGTAAAGAAATAATCTCTACCACAAATCATCTCTCGCTCAGTGCTGTCCAATATTTCTGCAATGATGGAAACGTTTTATATCTGGGCTATTGAGCCCTTGAAATGTGGCTACTGTGTGACTGAGAAACTGAATTTTAATTGTACTTAATTTTAATTAATTAAATTTAAATAGCCACATGTAGCTAGTGGCTACCACACTAGACAGAGCAGAATTAATGAACCACAACTAAGTAGCAGTCTTAAGACAACTATATACTTATTATACTAAGAGTAACCCATGAAAGATTACTGAAGGAAAGTTTATATGTTTAGCAGATTGATTAATAGACAAAAATCAACTTTACAAACTCACCTGGCCATCTTCCATTTTGGCCTTTGGATAGTTGAGGATTAGTTTTGTAGCTTGTTCCCATTTTGCATGTGTATCTTCCCAAGCCTAAAATGAAGGCAATTACCACTTGAAAGCAACTTTAAACCTAGAGCTAAAAATCAATCAGTAACAGGTCTCAAACTTGGTGTATGTCATAAATATAATATCCTACTAGTAATATGGACATATCTTAGATTTGCTTCAAAAGCTATTCCTGGTCACATACACATAACATTAGGCTTTTAAGGGTGGGGCCCTGGGAGGGATGCTTCTGTTGCTAAGGGCATACCTCAGTGTTTCCTGCAGTGGGATGCTCAATGCGCCTTAGTAGTGCCATCACTCTTTTCTGAAGTGCTGCTCTTCCTAAACAAAGACAATAGGAAATCAACTTATCACTCTCAGAGCCCCACTTGCCAGTGGAGAACCTGGCAAGTCCAACCCAAAAGGCAGAGCAAGAGAAGTAGAATGAACGCTTCAAACAATAAAGCTGAACGCTTCCTTTAACTCCCTCACAGGAAAGGTATTTCACTTGGACTCCACAAATGTCCACAGTCTAAAATAGCTATTCCCACCTATATTTACTCAAAACATGTGCCAATGTGTTTAAATGTTCATTATACAGGGTGGGGTAAAAATAGGTTAACGGTGGTCCGTATGGAAAATAATACAATAATAAATAATAATACAAAAATAAAATGTGTTTCACATACTTACAGCTGTAACCCTACTTTTGCTCCACCATGTGTATAATCCAGGTCAAGTAAATTACATAATCTATAACTGCCAGCAATTTATACTGCCAGTTTTTAAACAAATGTAGATCACATTAAAAATTCAGTGAGACGTTAACAATTTATTTCAAATGATATTTATTTTCACCTTACCTGCACAGAAAAGAACTTCAGGTAAGCTTTTTTAATTAGCCCTGTAAACTTGCAAAGGAGTCATCTTAAATACAGTAAGTACATCCTTAAATTCCTAGCATAATCAGATATTACGTGATTCAAGGCAGACTGAATGAAAAAAACATTATCCATACTTACCTGTTGACATCATATTGCTGACAGAGGCAAATTCCATGAATGTGTTATAGTTGGGCAGGAAGTTGTGCACAGATACTTCATCCACCCCACACCGGATATCCGCTTCCTCACAGAGGTGGCGGAAACAGGACATGGCAACCAGAACAGCTTCAGTGTCAGGGCTCCACAGAAACATGTAAAGGGCCACTTCCAGTTTGGTCTGGGCTTGCCGGCATATGGGTGGGGTTCCACTGCACCCTGCTGCACTATCCTGGGAGTCAGGGGTGGAAGGTATGTATTTTCAATGTAGGTGATTTTATTTATAAAACCCAACAATGCAACAAACCATGTACCATAAATATAGACATGTAGACATATACACAACATCTCACAAAAGCTTTTGCCTTTCATCATGATAGGAATTTTCAAGCCCCATATATCTTGTGTGAATGAGAAATGAAACTTAGACCAACATAATACTACTATCTGTCCAATTTCAAATTAAGTATTATCCTATTCTAGATTCCAGAAATGTAGATTAAGTCTAACATGGGCACAAGTAAAACACCCACAACATAAACCTACATAAAAATGTAAGCCACTTCCCAGTCAATTATAAATGACAAAGGAGGAGGAAGTCACAGGAAATTCTACCTACCTCCTAGAGGAAAGACATAAAATAAGCAAATTCAGTACTGGCTGAAATGAGGGTGCAAACAAGAACTAAATATCACTGTAGGAGGACATACTTGATTCTGGATTACATGTCCCCAAAGCATGAAATAGACACATTGTCATTTAGAAAACAAATGCAAATTCTGCAGGTAAAGTAGACAATTGTAAACACCACATCATTTAGTTGTTATATTGTTATACTAAAAATCAGGGATTAAAAAAGCTTTAGTCTGAAAAAGAAACTCTTCTGTAATGACTTGATTTTTTGCTTATACTATGATTTATTTTTAAAAGGAATCACACACACACACAAACAAAAATCATAGAAACATTTATCTATAACGAAGCAAAATGCTTTTTCTCCCAGTAAATTTGTACTTTTTAAGGTTAGTACAACTTTTAAATTTCTAGGGTTTAAATGGTCTTTCTTGTGGAGTGTTTTAATTACAGCTGTCAGTTATAGCTTTTAAGCGTCAAATACTCGATCAAGTAGTTTCACATATGATCCCATTTAATCCTTACAATTCCAGGGCAGGAATTGTAAATCCCTATTTTAAAACCAAGGAACTGAGTCACAGAGGTTAGGAACTTGCCTCCACAAACAGCTGTGATGGAACTAGAATCTAAGTAGTTCTCTACCATGCTATTACCAAGCTGAAATTTACTCAAGGTCATTCAGAAAAAAAAAACAGAGCACAGATGGTGATATGGAAAACTACAAAAGCTGCTGCTAACCATGGATGAGTTTCCCTTTCCCTTCCGGAGAGAGGCTCCAGGAGTACAGGTACGGAGTAACTCTTCATGATCCATGGACATCTGACTGGTATTTCCACTTGAAGGAACATCACATCCTACCCCATAGAGGAATAGAAAGTGACAGGAACTTCTATCTGCCTGCTAGAAAGAAGAAATGAGTAAGCCTTTCTGAAGCACTGATAACCAAAAGAAATAAACACTTAATATGAGTTGTCTTCCTGTTTGAGACTACCCTGGAAAACCTCTCCTCACAACACCTCTCACTTTGAGGAACATTCACTAGAAACCCAGTAGTACAAATACGTTCACTCAATGTCTCTGAAATGCCTCTGTTTTCCACAACCTTCAAATCATCAGAAACAGCAGATTCTAGAATGTAAGTTAGCATTTCTCGATCTAACACAGACACAAGTAAAACATCAGCAATACGTACTTCTCAGTCAACTAAAAATGACATAAAGATTTTCTCCCACAGCATTTTACCCTCTGCCCCAGCAGGATAATTAGAAGTTGACTCTTGAGACTAAGTTCGCCCGGACCAGTAATCAACACTGGTATATATGCCAAGTATGTCACAAGAGTGACTTTACTGACCAGAGTAGCACAGACTTATTTCTAGATTACTAACGCTTGCGCGCTTAAGAATTCTACCACAAGCAAGGGCGTGAACTCTGAAATCTAACATTCTTCCTTACCTTAGGAATAATGCCAGATTCTACTGAATTAACACACTAAGGTAAGCCAGACGTGAATAAACCCAATTCACCATCAGTCCATTTCTAAACAAAGAAAATTTAACAAGCTGCAGGGTAAACTGAAAAGCATGTGAGTCTGTTACGTCTCGGATTTCTCATAGCTGTGACTCTAGAGGAGGATAAGAAGTCACTGAATCAGGTACTCCTAAAACTATGCATCACAGAATTTTTAACTAATTATAGAAACTTTGTATTAAAAGAAAGTTAATGCTCTTCTCAAAACCTTGTCACCATGCTTCAAAAGTTCAGAATCAAACTTCACTCGACCCTCGTGGAAAGACTCCGGACATTTTCAAGAGGTGAAACCTTGATGGCAGGAAAATAAATAAACCTAGATTGAGGACCCTCAACCTGTTCCCTTCAGCTTCTTGACAGGTAACATTCTCTGATCTAGTACAGCCATAGATCCAAATCTTAGGTATAAACTGGAGAGCTCAGATAGAATATGCTCCTCAACCTACTTTGGTTATACCAGCCCCCATCCCCCTTAGGCCTGCCCCATAGAGACCTGCTTAACTCAAATACAATTCATCAGGATTGCAACTCTAAGACCAAAGCCTCCGAATAATTCTTATTTTAGAGAGAGAGAGAGGAGAGAAACATCGATGTGTGAGAGAAACACTGGCCCATTGCCTCCCACACACACCAGCCATGTGCCCTGACAGGGAATAGAACCCGAGACCTGCTGGTGCACGGGCCAACACTCCAAACAACTGATCCACACCAGCCAGGGCCTCAGAATAATTTTTCAAATGTTGATTTGTTAGCCATTACTTCCCTTGAAAACTTTGTGAAGGAGGGAGGAGAAATAGAACTAATCTAGCTAACAAACACTTCCTTAATTTTTTCCCATTACAATTCCAAATAGTCTTCCTTTTTTAAAGATGCCGTTTTGCTTACCTTATTTTTAAGAAGAAATTTATTCCTGCAGATCAAAATTTCCCGCAACCATTTGAGAATTTCTGTGCTACTAAGCATTTGATGGCTAGTTAATTTCTTGCAGATGTAAAAAAGCATTTGTGAACTGCAATAACATAAAATTCATTGTTACCAGTATTGTCAATAGGTAACCTAATACATATATAATCAGTAGAGAAAAAATGACATTCTTTCATAACGGATACAAGTTTAGAGAAGCTTATTTTCCCTTCATTTGTTTGTTTTAGAGAAATTGTTATCAATATGTTAATAGTGTGATAATCAAAGGGAATAAGTCTACAGATTGTGTGTTTTTTAAAAATCAAGTACTTCTAAACCTCCTGTTCTCAACACTCCTAATTATTTCATCCATGCATCTAATCCCTGCGGAGGACTCAAGAAGAAATGACAGACCACGTGCACAGCACAGACTAGTTCTAGAGCACTGGGTATACTACAAATAACTGCCTACAGGCCAAATCCGGCCCATCAATTGCTTTTGCAAATAAAATTTTAGAGGAACATTGCTATACCCATTCATTTACATGCAATCTGTGGCTGCTCTCCAACAGTGGAAAAATAGTAACGACAGAGACTATCTAGCCCACAAAACCCAACATATTTACTACCTAGCCCTATAGAGAAAAAGTTTGCTGATCCCTAGTCTGAAGCTGTACTGTTCAACATGGCAGCCACTAGCCAGCCACCACATGTGGCTACTGGAGCATTTGAAATGTGGCTTGTCCAAACTGAGATGTGCTATAAGTGTGAAAGACACCCCAGATTTTGAAGACTTTATGAAAAAAAAGAATGTGAAATATCTCATTAATAACCTTTATATTGATTATGTGTTAAAATAACATTCTAGAGTTATATACTAGGTTAAAAATATATTAAAATTAATTTTACCTTCTTCTTTTTACTTTTTTAATATGGCAACTAGAAGATTTTAAAGCCCATGTGTGGCTCCCATTGCGCTGTACGGAAGAGCACTGCCCTAGGTGGAGGGTTAAGTCAGCGGCCAAGTGACTTTGTGCACCCAATTCTACAATCAGATATGACAAAGCCTAGGCTAAATTTACCTAAATGTATTGCCTTTGTGCTCATTAAAATGTAATAATTTATATAACCTATGAAACAAATTATAAAATTCTGTATGTTACTGCCTTCTAAGCAAATGTTCATTATTAATTCATTCATCAAAAACACTGGTATTATTAAAAACTTATGAAAGACCATAGGTTATAAAAAGAAACTATTAACATTACAAAAATTTAAAACTCTACGCTTGTAACTGCACAAAGTCAATTTAAAACACAGTTGTAACTACATAGAAATCTGAAATAAAAGAGAATACACCAAATGACAGTACTTACAGTAAGGTAATAAAATTTAGCACAATTTTTAAAAATGTATTTTCTACATTGCTGTCACATTGTTCCCACAGTTAAAATAAGAAATAATTTAATTAATAATTTCAAGTCAAATAAAAAACAAAATCATAAAACTTCTGAAGGTATAAGTGAATAAAGTTTTACAATAAACCAAGTACTATAGAGTTCATATTTAAAGACAAAAAATAAATACAAAGTAAAATTTTAAATTGAATTAAAAAATAAAAGTCCATATACCTAATTTCCCAAAATGTTTCTACAGGAGCATCAGGGTTCCACAGGTCAATGCTATCTAACTGATGAAGAACCAGCAGAGCCTACATTTTCAAAAAGAGAGAGAAGACTTACTCTAAATCGAACTATTTAATTGTAGCCTCAACATACAGTATAAGGCAAAAGAGAAAAACTCTGAGAACCCAGATCTCTAGGGAATAATACATATATGTAAATAAATCACTTTACTTATATCATTCTGAAATGAGAATACCGATATAGACATGTAAAAATTGCTTTAAGGTACAAACAATTTCAATAAGTATCAAAGAACTCTATGGAACATAAAATTAATCCCCAAGTAAGGAGAGCTTGCCAAGATTAATACACACAGCAATATTTTACTTCCAGGCCAAAGGATGAAGTAAAAGTTATCTTGCCACGAATTCTTTTGGAACAGAGCAAAATAGACTTTGCATTTCACAGCAGATTATTCATCCTAAAATACTTCAAATGACAAAATTGAAATTGGAATTTGGCTCACGGAACATTAACAGGAATTAAATAATTAATTTAAAATACACAACTAACATACAAAAACACTATTATGAAATAAAGCCATCAAAAAGGTATAAAGAGTAAAACCAGACTCTGCCTTCAGACTGGCCCTACCCTAACTCCAATTCCACAGTGCCTCCCCCAGAGACCCACTGTTGAGCTCTGCACATTCCTCTCAATCCTTAGTCAGCATATTTGGCAATTCTTTACTCCACTCTAAACCCTTTTATTAAAATTCCAATGAAACACTTTGGAACAAATAACAAAAACTGATTTCTTCTCTTAAGACCAGATCAAGTACATAAACTACAAATAGCTGCACTGAAAACCTGCCTCAAATTAGGAAAAGATATGTAAATGTCCAACCTTGGCTTTATAACTCCAAAAGTTATAAATGATTAAAGACCAGACCAGTATTATCTCAAACACTTTTATTATAATTACTTTTAGATATTTACTGAAAACTGCTATTCATTGTGAGACTTCAAAAATGACATAACTCATATCAAGGAAAAGCAGCACGAATTAACATTTGATTCTGTCACTACTGTGCAAAAACTTACTATAATTAACTGACATTTAAGTGGCAAATTCTCTACTTATACTGTTTGACAAAATATTTTTTTAACATTGAAAGAGAATGTGTCAGCCTTTTCCCTGACTTAATAATTGTTTTCTTTTCATGTTCCCTTCTATTTTTTAGTTTCCTACATATATTTTAACAAAGCTGTAAACACAGTATACTCATTTGACATTTCATAACTATTTTTCCATATTGCTGGGTGATCTGCAATATGTTTTAATGGATGTTTAACAGTTTACCAAGTTGAAATTTCATTCTCTTGTCATTAAATATTAACCCATTCTTTCCACAGTGAATATTTAAAATTCTCCTAATAGCCTCCTATTATAAACAAGAGTAGTAAGTATATGTGTATAGCTTTTTCATTCTGAATTGTATTCATGGGATTTAAAAAATACAGGAATGGAATTATTTGCGCACACACACACACACACACACACACACACACACACACACACAAAGGGTATTTGTACAGCTCCTGCCAAATACTGTCAAATAACCTTCAATAAAGAATGCAAGGAATATACTAATTTATAGGACCAATAGTAATGTACACAAATATAAGCAATGAGTGCTGAAACACTTTTGGTAAAATGAAGTGTACAGTATGAACAATAAAGTAGCAAATCTTAAGTATACAGTACAATAAATTTTCACAAATGTATATATTCATGTAACCAGTACCTAGATCAACATTATCAATGCCCAGAAGCCTTTTTCACATTCCCTTCCAGTCATTAGCCCTTGACAAAGGTAGCTACTTTCTTACTTCTATCACCATAGATTACTTTTGCCTGTTTCTTATTTATTTAAAGGGAATTGTACAGCATGATCTCTTTTGTGTTTGGCTGTTTTCTCTGAACATTATGTCTGTGAGATTCATCCATTATTTGTACTTAGCAGTAGCTCCTTCTTTCTTCACTGTTGTAATTGATAGAATGAATATAACCAAAATTATTAATCTATTCTACTGTTGATACATGATATGCATTTCTGTTGGATACCTGTTGAGTGAAATTGTTAGGTCCTATGTTTAGCTTTTGTAGATATTGCAAAGCAATTTTTAATGATGGTTGTACTAATTTGCAGAGTACATTAGTACAGAGTATGAATGAAAACACAGTAGTCATTTGATATTAGGTAAAACTTTTTATTGATTTCTAGATTAATTTTATAGTAGTCACAAAAATAATTCTGAATTATTTCAATCCTTTAGAATTTGCTGAGACTTCATGCTCAGAATATACTGAATGTTCCATGTGTACTTAAAAAGAAAGTGTATTTGTTGAGTGTATTGCTCTATACATGTCGAACAGGTCATATATGATAATTGTGTTGTTCAAATCTTCTATCCCTTCTCATTGTTTTGCCTGTTTATTCTATCAGATATTGTGAAAAGTACTCTCAGGTATCCCACTATAACTAGATTTCTCTCCCTCTCCATTTACTCTATATATTTTGAAGCTTTGGTAACAGGTTCATATAGAGTTTTACTTTGAGATGGATTAGACCCCTCTGTAATGATGAGATGTCCCTCTTTATCTCCAGTAATGCTTCTTGCTTTAAACTCTGTATCTACATATTACTCCAGTTTTCTTGGATTAGTGTGTATAGCATATTTTTCTATCCTTGTACTGTCTGCCTTCCAGTGTCCTTATATTTAAGCTGTGTCTCTTACAAAGACCACACAGTAAGATTTTCACACTCTTAGGTATTTACCCAAGAGAAATGAAATTACATGTACACACATAGATTTGTACATACATGGTCCTAGAATCTTTATCTGTAATAGCCAAAAACTAGAAACAACACAAATGTCCATCAGCATGGATAAACAAACTGTGGTGCAATCACACGATGGAACACTACACAGCAATAAAAAGGAATGACATTTTAAAAAAAGGAATGAACTAGTGATACATGCCACATAGATGAATGTCATGATAATCTTGCTGAGTTAAAAAAGACTAGGGGAAAAAAGTGTGTTCTTTATAATTCCATATATATAAAATGCAAACTAATCTATAATAACAGAAAGATCAATGGTTACAGGAGGAGCAAGCAGGAGGCACCTGAGGGAACAAAAAGGAGCACAAGATAACTTTCAGTAGTGATGGATATATTCACCTAAGTGGCCATTAACAAGTGAGGAAACTGGTATAATCATCAGTGGAATGCTTATCAATAATTTAAAAAAAAGGAACACATGCAACAAAATGAATAAATCTCAAGAACTTGTTGAGTGAAAGAAGCCATGCAAAAGGGAATGTATAGTCTAAGATTCCATTCACATGAACTTCTAGAACTGACAAAACTAATCTATAGTGATAGAAATCAGACCAGTGGTCTCTGGGACAGGGAGTGGGGGCCCTGACTACAAAAGACAAGGGGAACTTTCTCGGGTGAAATATTCTGAATCTTATGATTTTATTTTATGTAAATCATACATCAATAAAATTGATTAAATAAAACCATATTTATCAAGTAATCAATATAAAAAAATTTTTTTAAAGTCAGTTGTATTCACACCCACTAGGATGGCTATAATAAAGACGACAGTAACAAGTATTGGCAAGGAGATACTAGAACTCTCCTACATTGCTGGTGGGAATATAAAAGGATGCAGTCACTTTAAAAAATATTTTGGCAGTTACTAAAAAGTTAAACACTTACCATATGACCCAGCAATTCCACTCCTAGCTATACATTTAAGAGATGTATCCACACAACAACTTTTACACCTATTTTCATAGCAGCATTATTCATAATAGCCAAAAAGTAGAAACAATCCCAAATATCCACCAACTGAAGAATAGATGGAAAAAAATGTGATATATTCATACAATAAAATCTCTGGCAATAAAGAATAATGAAGCAGTGATTCATGCTAAAATATGGATGAACCTTGAAAAGTCAGACACAAAAGGCCATGTACGGTATGATCCTACTTATGTGAAATATCTAGAATGAGCAAATCTATAAAAGGCAGAATATAGATTGGGGGTTGCCAGTGGCTAGAGTGACAGGGGAATAAAGATTAGATAGTGGAGATGGTTGCACAACATTGTGAACATACTAAAACCCACTGAATTGCACACTTTAAAATAGTAAACCTTATGGTACATGAATTGTATCTGGATTTAAAAGTCAATACATATTTTAAAATTCAAAAAGTCAACTACAATTAGAAAATTCTGAGTTTTGTATTAAGCATAAGAGTGTGCATGTATTGCTGTGTGTGATACAAAGTAAGTAAACCCCTTCTTTCTCCATGGAGTTCATAAAACGGTGCATAGACAAAAACATACCATTTCCAGAAATGACATATCTCTGGCAGATGTCCAAATTACATCTATCACTCACAGAAACCATATACCAAAGAAACATCAGGAATGTACATAGTTACAGCCTTTCCATCAAGAGCCTAGAAATCATTTCTCCCTTACCTCCATCGCTTCCTGAGCAATCTCTGGCATGTGTGACTGAGGGACCAGTTGGACAAGTCCTGTAATTAATTCCGCTGTACTGCCTTGGGTTTCAGGCCCCTGTTTCCTTGGATTCTGCAAAAACAGTCCTCGATTAAAAAAAAAAATCATTTGACAGGAGCTTAAGGGAGGAAGGAATATAGAGTGACTGCTAATGGGCACCAGGCTTCCTCTGGGGGTGATGAAAATGTTTTAGAGTTACATAGTGGTGATAGCTACACAGCCTTGTATACATTGTTTAAAAAACAGTGAATTGTACACTTTTAAATGGCAAATTTTGTGATATATGAATTAATTATATCTCTATAAAAATAGTAATTGTGGAGTTTTAAATAAATCAAAACTGCTTTTGTTAGGAACCTCTTAGTCTACCTACATCTATACTTATTCATTAATGTAAATAATGTCCAGCAAAAAATCCTAATTAAAAGAAAAAAGGAGGTATTAGCTTTTCATAAGAAATCATATCACTAATATAATTTTTTTTTTTAGCAACACTACAATGACTAAATAATATACATCTGGTTTGGAACTTGCTGGTTTTGATCTTATAAATGATTGTGATCCAAGGCAAAGAACACGCATCTTAGATGAGGGCTGCACAATCATCCTGGGAAGCCCTCCTGTCCAGTACAATGCACCTACCCAAATCCATGCAGGGCTAGACTCCACACCTCCAGATACCCATATCTCAGTCTTTTTCATTGTGGAAAAACACTGTGTAATACAAAAAGCAAACTGGCGGCATTTATAAATGTGAATGCCTACCTAAAGAGACTAAAAAGTTTCCTGAAACTTGGAAGCATCTAGTTACACTTCAAGAACATGTGTTTGCCCAGCCAGTGTGGCTCAGCGGTTGAGCATTGACCTATGACCCAGGAGATCGTGATTCGATCCCTGGTCAAGGCACATATCTGGGTTGTGGGATCCATCCCCAGTAGGGGGCGTGCAGGAGGCAGCTGATCAATGACTCTCTCATCATTGATGTTTCTATCTCTCTCTCCTCCCTCCTTCTGAAATAAAAAACACACAACAAACACACACACACACACACAAAATCAAATAACCACCATTTAAAAAAAAAAAAAAAGAACATATGATTCATTTAAGCGAGGCCAGTGAAACTTGTGCCCATATTTGCATTTTGCTAACTACAGATTCTTTCCCATCATAATGATTAAGGTAAGCCCTCACTCTAGTATATCTATAATTCAAAACTGTTAGCCTATTTTCTAACATTATATTCAGTCATTAATAACCCAATAACATGTATATTCATTCATTAATAACCTGATACCAAAGACATGACAAGTAAAAAAGAAGATGTGTTTCCTACCCTCCTGGAACATGTAGTCTGGTAAGAAAGAAAAACATCAATAAAATAATCAGATCAACAAGTGTTATACTGCAAATGACATAAGAACTACGAAGATACACACGGCTATGAGTACCTGTAACAGGGAAATGTGGCATAGTCACGGAGGCTTGGCTTCCGTAGGGCAGTGATAATAGCTCAGAATTAGCAGGAATTACTATGTGAAGAGGAGAGAGAAGCATAGAGTAGGCAGAGGGGACAGCAAGTGGAAGGGCAGATATGAAGGAATGTGGTAAAATGGAGGGAAAAACAGGTCCTCATGACTAGAGTAAAGATAAAGAAAAATATAATGCTAGAAGTGGTAGGTGGGAGTCAGATTTTGCAATGACCTTGTAAGTCTACTTAGAGTTTGATCGTTATCCAAAGAGCAATTTCAAAGTAAAAGATTTTAAGCTGGGTAGGGGCCTTATAAGATTTGCTTTTTAAAGAGATCACCATAACTTTTGTGCAGAAAAATGATTAGAGGGAAGTAGGAGATGATGCAAGGTGGGCAATTAGGAGGCATGAAAAAAATGAGATTAATATGGATTAGAATAGAGATGGTAGAGATGGAAGACAATAAAACTGCATTACTTTAAAAATACCATGATTAATATCATTTAATAGTTATTTATACATTTCTCCTGTTTAGAATTTTTATATGTAAAATATAAAATAATCAATGAATCACTATTTTAATTTACCTTTGGTTACGCTGAGAAAAGTTGTTTAACCACTAGATGGCAGCAAAGAAAATAGTTTCAATTCTAAATGGCCCTTTTGTGCTTGCTAAATTCCAAATTTGGAAAACTGCAATTTTTGTTTAAATTCTTGTTCCTTCAACAATAAAATATTTAACACATAAGGCACCAGTGACTTTGGTGCCTTCTTTGATCCTGAATTACAGCCATACAGACAGAATGGTGCTAATATATTATATGCATGATAAAATAACTTGTGGTACATAAAAAAATAAAGGGTGCTTCATTAGTTTTAGTCTTGCTGATAGTTCTTATGAAATTTTTCTATGCCAAAGTTCTAACAATTTATTCTTCTACACTTCCAAATTTGGATGGACTTTTCAAAGAGTTCAGAATATCACAAGCCTTCTTTGGGGGTCACTAAGCCTCTGAGGAATTCTGTCTCCCTCTCTTTTCTTGATTCTCTCCAGGAAAAAATACTCAATATACCCTTTTTTTAAATTCAGGGAGTTCATAGAACTCTTGAAACTATGGATATCAAGTTATAAACTCCTATAGTACAATAATTTGAAAAATATGCCATCAAAATTGAATGTACCTTAGCACTTATAAGGCCTACTGCTGAACAAGGCAATAAGAAATCTTTCTGGATGCTGCTCTTCAGAGACTGGAGAAACTCCACAAAGTTAAACATGTTATCCTATGAACTTCACAATATATTACTGTTACAGTTGGGGCATTAATAATATTAATGTTAATGTTAAATATTCTATTAATAGTAATAATAGCTAACATTTATTTGTGCTTATTATGCATTTATTATACATTGTTTCAAAAAACGTAACATGTTCAATCTCAATCTATAACATTTCATATGAGAAAACTAAAGCACAGAGAGAGGTTAAGTCACCCAAATCAGTCTGTCTCCAGAGTCCATGCTTTTAATCACTTCATATAACTATCATTCATTTACATCTGTTAGTTCCTCATTATTTTGTGTACCAGACTGATGCTCTCTAGAATCTAACACCATCTGAGGCTGTAAGAGCAGAATTATGACAATAATTGAGTGCTAACCACACCCATTTTCATCTCTTCCTTCCAACACAGAATTTGTAGGCAAAGTGAGTGATGACAAAAGGCTGACGACAGAAAGAGAGGAGGACAGAACAGCTAAATGGTTTGGCAACAGCAACTGGAGGCTTTAAGAAACCAGCACACAGATGTAGAAGCATTCTGATTTACCATCTGCTTCACAACCTTCACCCCCCCAGGGTAAAGCCTGAATAAGATACACCCTGGTAACCGGGTAAGGACAGAAGAGCTTACCTAAGCAGATTAATTATAAGCAAAATAAAGAAAAAAAATCTGATCTAATTATATTAATATTCTCTATAAGTTAGTTTCCTTAGTGATGTCTTCAAGCATGATCAGAAAGGATCAGTAAGTGATCTTGTGGTGTGTTTTTTAATGTTTTTATTAGAGAGAGGAAGGGAGAAGGAGAGGGAGAGAACATTGATGAGAGAGAAACATCAACATCAATCTGCTGCCTCCTGCACACCCCCTGCTGGGGATCGAGCTCACAACCTGGGCAAGTGCCCTGACCAGGAATCAAACCGGTGACCTCTTGGTGCCTGGGTCAAGACTCAATCACTATGCCATACCAGCTTGGCTATAAGTGATCTTTAACTAACAATAATATACAAGGTCTTGGCATTTCAGTTAAACCAAACTAAGTTAGTGTAACAATTACAAGGTGTTTCATAAAAATACTTACACAAAGCAAGAGCTTTGGATCTGCATGAATTAGTTTCACCATGGACAAGAGAAGATACTTATAGCTTCGTGTCTCCAGGTCTGTAGGTTTTTCTTTAAATTTAAGGCTTGTTACTTTTTCTTTAAATGTAAGACTCTAAAAGCAAAAACATGACATCATCTTGTAAGAATCAGGCATTGTTCATGATAATAACTATCCAACTTTTAAAAATAAATTATTAAAAAACCTTTGAAAAAATTAAGATGATTTTATACCACCAAATTGTGGTATTAGTAGAAACATTCAATAGTAAGTATAAGGTTAATGTTATTCAGCTTAAAAACCCAAGTGACTATAATTTTCGTACCATTTTAATTATTCTTACATAATCTATGTAATAAAATTTAAGAGAAAATATATTAAGGTACTAAAAGCTTTAATATCAGTTTGACTCCTATGTAAAAAACAATTTCCAAAATGTGAAAACATTGGGGATAAAATATCGAGTCTATATAACTCTCAAAATACATTGAGCAGTGCATTTAACAAACATTTATCCTACACAGATAAACACAAATATGTCATAGAATCTATGACATTATCAACTGTAAGATGCATCATTATTGTATGTACAAGGAATAAAAAACCGTCAGACACCAAACAAATAAGATGCACTCTCAATTTCAAAGATGTTAAAAACTCAAAAAAAGTGCTTCCTAGAATTGATAAGATATGCTCTACAGACAACCGCTGTATTTAATAGTTTAATTATAAGTTTGCTTTTTCCTTCAATGGCATCCCATCCCTCTCAAATTACAAAATATGTGTATTTTACAGGAAGAACAATGATAAAACAGAGAAAGAACTCTTTGAGAAAGATTAATTCATGGAAAGTGTCTTTCAATTACAGAGATACTACAGTGGATCCTGGGCTGGTACTGTAATTATAGATGTTATTCAACCAAAAATCCAACAATTATATTCTGGATCCAATACTACCTTTCTCTCTGTTCTTATCAAACATTTCCCCTTTAACTTTAAAAGGGTACAAAAATAATCTGTTTTGACATGTATGCCTTTACATGAGCACATACACAAATAAATGGAATATCCAGCATCTTTTAATTAATGACCATTCACGGATTATATAGCAAGGAACAACTTGCTAAAGAAGAAATATATTTCTTATATAGGAATGTAAGAAAAATAACCCATTCATTAATTTTTTAATTGATCTTCCACACTGCAGATATTAGTAGGAATCCAAGTTAGTGTGTGCATTTTGGCCAAAAAAGAGACGCAGTCATGCCCGGGAAAAAATCATGAATCAAAGTATTCAGGTGTCTAGTAAGAACCCAAACCATTTGTTAACTTACTTAAGACCATGACTAAACTACAGGAATGTAATAAGCATTTGCTGAACCAAGATCTTCTTTAAGAAGCAAAATGTGCAGAAATTATACATATTTGTGAAAATTCATACACCTATTATTAACAGACTATCTTAGTTTTAAAACAGTAAATGATTAGTGCTAAGACAAGTATTTCAAATTTTAACAAGTACTACAAAAAGTACAAAATGGAGAAGCTGTGGCTCAATATACATAGGAAAAAGGCTAAAGAGTATAAATGATTGAAAGTTCAACCTAAGATAATGCAAATTTAGACTGTTTAGTAGAAACATGGTATGAGATACAGCAGGTGAACAGATTTCATCAATTATTACACCACATCTGGAACAATAAAATCAGATCTTAACATGCCATTTTAATTGAAAAATAAAAAGGATTAGGTTGAATTATTTCCAGAAGAGAAGAAAACCAGATGGAGAAAGGTTTTGAAAACAGGTCAGATAAATTCATTCACTCATTCAACAAACACGTACTAAATGCCTACTATGTGCCAGATACTGTCTAAGGGGCCAGGAACCCAGTGCTGAACAAGCCAAATAAAACTCCTGCTTCATCAAGCTAACACACTATGAGGAAAGACAGCTGGACAACCAGATAGACACTGGACTGAATGTTGACTATTCAACTGAATGTTGACTAACCATATGACTATTTGTCATTCATTTAATAATATTTGTGCCTCAGTTTCCGTAGCTGTAAAACCAGATCAAACAAAACACACACACATGTGCATTCTTTTAAAGAAAGCTGAAATAATAAAATCCCTTCCAATGCTAAAATGATATAAAAATAAAAACCACCCTTAGGAGTACAGGAATCAGTTCTACAGAGCTCCAATAAGAGAGAGGGGGGATCAGTAATGGCTGAGAGTGACAGGGACATAAGTCTATGTTGGTTGAAGAAAAACTTTCAAATAGTTCTTTCCAACAAGAAATGTATCTATCTCCAATACACAGGTGGTTATAAAGCCTAGAAACACAGGTATTTTACCTTTTCACAAACTGAACTCCTCGACCACTACTTCTACAGCAAGCTGAAGGCGCTCAGGTTTATCAAAGCCTGAGGCAATGTAAATGAGGACAACCCACTGAACATACCATGTAATACAGTGGTTTTCAACTGGAGTGATTTTGTCCCCCCGAGAATATCTGGAAATGTCTGGAGACATTTTTGGTTTTCATGACTGGTGGGGTGAGGGGTGGAGGTGCTGTTAGCACCAATATCGCACAGGACAGTCCCCTACGACACAGTTATCCATTCCAAAACATCAATTGTGTTGAGGTTAAGAAATCCTGGTGTAACGTATTATCTCTAAACCATTTATTGTGTATATTCACCTGCTTCCAGACTTTAACACCTGTAGTGAGCTCTTCATTTTAAGTTTTCAAGCAAAAGCTACAAGACTGGCATCACTGTGAGGACAATTGCTTTGTCAGTTTAGTTCATCATGCTTCCCTAGAATTAACACTGTGCCTGGAAGCTACTGGGAGCTCACTACTTCCGTATCTGTTGTCTGACTGTTCTTAGCAGGTTTAAGAGAAGTAAGATACACCTTAAAGGTCATCCAAATTCTAAACTGTTTTTATTCTAAAAAATTATTTCATATCAAATTTGCTAATTATTTTTGCTGGTAAAAATATCATCCAGAAAACTGTCTTTTAGCCATAATGTACAAATATATATACATACAAAATTTCATACATATATAAATACATGAATATAAACAACTTAAGAATGATTTTGAAAATCAAATGTATACTGATAATTTCAGAGACTAATTAGAAGTAAAAACTAAATTCTTATCATGGGTGTCCTTGGACCAAAAGAGATCTACTATGGATTTAAGAAATAATTATAAACACTGTAGTATGTAGTTCCTAGAATCAGCTAGTAACTAGGGTTAAAAAGTAAAATAACTTCTAAATGTAGGAAACATTTTCAGGCTATCAATAAAATGCTGTCTTTGTTCAAAAGAATAATTTATCTTCATTTTCTTTCAGTCTTCATGCACAAAATATTAAATCACAGACAGCTGATAAACTGGGTATTAAAGTTAAACTGGGAGTGAATATTAACTTTTCACCAATTTCTAGTATTGGAGGCCATTAGTTTTCTACCAGAATAGATAGAAAACTTAAAACAAAAAGTTAAATAAAGTTATAACTTCCCAGAATATATCCAAAATGAATAAGTAGGTCAGTAAATAATTTTTTAAAATTGCAAATCATTTTCTAAAAATTTTTTAAATGATGTCTAGTTAAATAATATTTAAGTAGCCATTATTGATGTTTACCTTATGCTTGGATTAAAATATCAATTTCTTTAAAAATTAAGTACTTGGTATTACAAAAAGTGAACTAAAAATAAATTTGCATCTTATTTAATAAAACATCATTGTGGCCCTGGCCGGGTGGCTCAGTTGGTTAGAGCATTGTCCCATACACCGAAAGGTTTGATTCTGGTCAGGGTACATACCTGGGTTACGAGTTCAATTCCTGGTCAGGGAGCATAATGGAGGCAATCTATTGTCTGTTTCTCTCTTTCTCTCTCTCTCTCTCGCATCAATGTTTCTCTCTCTCCCCCTTCCTCTCTCTCTAAAAATCAACAGAAACATATCCTTAGGTGAGGATTAAAAAATAAGCACACACATTACTATCATGCTCTTTTGGTTATAATTTTTTTGGCTCAATATTTCTAAAACATATGGCATAGCAAACTTCTCTATTTGAACATCTAAGATTAAAAATCCTCTGCAACAATTACTGACAACTGGATGAGAGTGAACTACAACTACATATTTTACGAAGGGAACTTGGAAAAAGAGAAGCATGCCAGAGAGGAAGCTGTTTAAATTATCTTCTAAGTGTGGAGCGGATAATTTACCAGATAAAACCAGTAGGTAAAAACATGCTACATTTTCATTTGAAATGACATGATGTGACTATGACGGTAACTAAGCACAGAAAAGTCAAGGAAACCAAGGACTTTTCTGAGGTAGTTACAATGGGTCATACTTACAGCCACAGAAGCCCACTGCCATGCAAAACAGTGACTGGTTGGCATCTGATCATGTGAGCGACAGCAGCCAATAAGAACAGAAAATAAGAAGCAGAAGACAAAGCACCACCAATCAATGTCAAGAGTTGCCATGTATAATACTCTTGCTATACATAAATAGCAATATATGACTTCTATGATCCTATAATTAATTGTCTGTTTAAATGGGTTCCACATGAGTTTTAAAATTCCTTATCAAGAGTACCAATTTGTTAGAATACCTAATTTGAAAAGTCAGTTTTATTAAGTTTAAGCACAAACTTCAGTATCAAAGTGCCTATTGTTTTTTAAATGCTCAAAGCATGTTTGCTGGATTCTTTTTATTTTAAATAAAATTTTTAAATTTTATTTCTTATTTTCTATGTGTAATATTCAGCATCCAATGGTAAACTGTGCATTAGTAGGAACATTCACTCTAACCCAGAAGTCAGCTTTTCCTACTCATCCCCAAAAGATGAGCTAATCAAAATATCTTGATTCATAAGGAAAAGTTAATGGAAAAAGTTAAAAAGTTAAATTGGAGTTTTTTTTATTGCTGCTTTGATTTCATCAGTTGTTATTGGCCTATTCGGGTTTTCTGATTCCTCCTGATTCAGTTTTACATGATCTCACTCATATGTGGAATCTAACAAACAAAATAGACTAAGGAACAAAACAGGTCCAGAGACACAGAAGCATGGAACAGACTGAGGAATCTCAGTGGGAAGGTGGGGGTGGGGGAGTGGGTGAGGAGAGATTAATCAAAGAACTTATATGCATATATGTATAACCCATGGACACAAACAGTGTGATGAAGGCCGGGGGGGAGGGGGGGAGGCAGGGTGGCAGGGATCAATGGCAAAAAAGGGGGGAAATCTGTAATACTGTCAACTATAAAGATAATTTTTTTAAAAAAGTGACATTAACAGTATTTTGTGAAAAAGTTTCTCCACGAAAAATAAGTTCAACTCACTGAAATAGTGGGAAGCCAACTCATAAACTAGTATTGCAACAATATTACAGTATAAGACATACCACAATACTTACAGAAAAGGAGGGACACATTTGATTTTCTAAAATAATCAAAACAGCAGGAATGGGATAAAGACATTGAAAATGCAATAGGAAGAAGGTGGGATTCAAAAGTCATGATTAATCTTACAGGTGCCATTCGTATTGCTGGGTGTGCTCCGCAGCCCTGCACTGCTTTATGAAGTGTTTCACCAAACATATTTCGAAGTTCAACTGAGTGACAATATACGGCATCAATCTTAGGCCACCAATCCAATGCAGACTGGACAAAAGAAAGGAAAAGTACAAATTTGCATGAGTTATATGTTCTCGTTATTATTGTAGTTTATGTTTTATCCTTTTGCGAGAAACTTTCTAAGACCATGCAAACACACAGCAGGATTTCCAATATCTTCTAATAATATATTTAATGTGAACCATACATCTATTTTAAAATATGATAATAAAAATGAGACAAATTGTCTGCCTTATGAGCATGAGTATATAGACTATCTCTTCTTACTGATAAGTTAGTGAATTTGAAAAACAGAGTCTTAGAGAGCTAAATCTGCACCCAATCTTCTTCTATAAATTTAATGTTTTACACATTTCAGAAACAAATGCATATAAAGTATTTTCTCAGGTAAGAATGTGATTATCAAAGCTTTAAAAGAGATTAGTGGTTCAACACAATGTTGAAGAAATATGTGGAAAACAATCACTTATATGCCTACAAACAACGATAATTACAACATAAAATTAGTAAATGAGATAAAGCTTTTAGTAAACCCATAATCTTAAACTGATATGAAACGATGGCACAATACATGAAAAGACTAATGATCACCACAAAGACAAACTGATCATAACTAAGTATTTTAAAAGGCCATTATTTTATGTAAATATGTTTATATTTCAGTTTAACCCATTTAGCTTTGATTCTCGTTTTTAATGCCTATTGTATTTGCAAGTGTATCTAAGTTTTATGTTAAAATTAATTAATTGCTATATTATGAAAAATTAAAGTTATGAAAATCACTAAAACTATAAAGTTTGTGTATCAATTAACACAAAAATGACTGGATGAATTTTCACAACATATAGAGAATATGCAAGGAATGGGATGACTTAAAATAAGGCTTCTGCCCTCGCCATTGTGGCTCAGTTGGTTGGAGCACTGTCCCATACACCGAAAGGTTGCAGGTTCGATTTCCGGTCAGGGTGCACACAGAAGGCAACCAATCGATGTTCTCTCTTGTATCGATGTTTCTCTCTCTCTCTCCCTCCCTCCCTCCCTCTCCTTCCCCCATTTCCTCTCTCTAAAATCAATAAGCATATCCTCAGGCAAAGATTAAAAATATTATATATATAGAATATATGTGTGTGTGTGTGTGTGTGTGTGTGTGTGTGTGTGAATGCTTCCAATTTATAATATCCCTGCTATAGAAAACACCTGAAAGAACAATTGAAGTAGTAGGTAATGGGGATTTAATGGCTTCACATCCTATTTACAGGTTCCTTCTTATTCAAAGCTAAGCTAGTTAAACTTTCAACGTTTAATTTCTTCATCCATAATTCTCAGAATATTTTCAGTAGCATCAAGCTATATTACTTTAACCCAAAACTCTGAATTACAACCTCTGTTTACTAGATAGTAAATTACACAACCAATTTACAGTACAGAACCTGAATGCTGAACTGCAGTGAGGAAGGGAAGGGACTCAAAAGCTGTGAGGGAAGAAATACTTTGGGGAATAATATGGTTGTTTCTGCTTTTCCTTCAACTCTTAGTATATTTAAGCTGATTTCTAACAAGTGACTTTTAGTTTGGTTATATAAAGAATTCTTTAAACTTTGGTCAACGTGATCATCTGACTTGTCCACACAATCAGTACAGCATGATTTCCATATATTTACTAATAACAAGGCTTGTATTAATCAGCTTAAAATAAAAAAGGCTGAATAATCACAAAATGCATTGAGATAAGGGTCCTCCTCACTTGACTGATACCATAATATCTTGTCAGAAACTGATTAAAGAGATATGCATCTCTTGTAACATCCTACTTAATTATTACATCTTATTTAAAAATTGAGTTTATCGGGGTGACATTAACAAAACCATACAGGTTGCAAGTATACTATTCACCAAAACATCATCTGCATACTGCAACGTGCACCCAAGCCCAAAGTGCAGTCTCTTTGTCTCCATTTATCCCCCTTTGCCCTCTCCCACCTCCCCGCCTAGGTCCCCTTTCCCTCTGGCTATCTAAATTGTCTGTGTCTATGTGTGTGATATATATATATATATATTTTTTTTCCTTAATCCCTTTACTTTTTCACCCAGCCCTCAACACTCCCCCCATGACTGCTGTCAGTCTGTTCCATGTATCTATGCTTATGTTCTATTTTATTAATTAGTCTGTTTATTAGAGTCCACATGTGAGATCATATGGTATTTGTCTTTCTCTGACTGGCTTATTTCACTTTGCATAATATTCTCCAGGTCCACGCTTGCTGTCGAAAAAGGTAAGATTTCCTTCTTTTTTATGGTCAAGCAGTATTCCATTATGTAAATGTACCAAAGCTTTTTTATCCACTTATCTACTGATGGGCACTTGGGCTGTTTCCGATCTTGGCTATTGTAAATAACACTGCAGTGAACATAGGGCTGCATCTATTCTTCCCAATTAGTGTCATTTGGTAGCTGCTGAAATTGTACTGTACTACCAGGCACACCCTATAAAAACAACTTGATTTTAACTTAAAGATTTGGTGATTTTCATAATTGCTACTTTTCATATTATAAATTCATTTTAAAGTAAAAGTTAAAGATTCACTTTCAAATAAAATAGGCACTAAAAACTAGATATCATGTAGTTGGTAAAAAATTTTTGTGTTTTGAGCAGTTACTAAGTATGTTGACATTCTTTTTTTTCTTTGAAAACACTAAGTTTATTGCCAAACAAATGGCATTACTTTCACAATCTGATTAAACTATGTGGCAATTCCCCAAGAGATAATTTAAATAAATTTTCTAATGTCTTGAAAATAATTTCTTCAACCAAAACCTCTTAGTTGAAAGAGACCATCTCATTCTCAATATGTGAACTATCCATAGTAAACTATAATAAATTGCCACACATAAAAAATCAGAATACTAGGTACTACACCAGCTATAGCATATTTCACTGATGACTAAGACGTCTGGTTCATATATACGCATATTATGTCTTTAATTTCCCAGTTATAATAACATATCCAATTTTTGCCTACAAAAGCCTAAAAACAGTAAGAACTTAACATAGATTTTGAAACTACAATTCATCTCTTATGACATGCCATAATAAAAAAGGTGAAAGTACGATGAGTACCATTTTTGAAACTGATGAAAGCTTACATTATAATAAAATTCAAATAGTGAATAGACTTTCAGATTTCTTAAGAAGAAACAGTGGAATATTTCAGACCTAAACACTGTACTTATGAACTGAGTATGAACATGTTTCACGGAAGCAAAAACAAAACTGCACATACCATTACTACTTCTAAATAAACTCTCAAAAACACATAAGCAAAACTTTTATTTTATTTGAGAAAGTGGTAATTTTTTTTTAAAAATCTATAAATTGGCTAAAGAACCATGTGTGAAGAAGAAAACTTATGAAGTGTATTGAACCATCAATCATTTAAAAGGAAATCTTACACTAAAATGAATTTAAGATTAGGAGTCCAAATGTCTTAAGAAAAATTTCATGTGATGTCAAGACAAAGTATTTTTATAATACCTGTCTTCAATGAGATTCTGTAATAATCAATTCCATAAATGTACCTATTTACTTAATAAACAGTCCTTTTCAGTCAGAAAGTACTTAAGACTCAGTATCTATTAGCCTCACACCAAAGAGGGGGGAAACCTCAACAAGAAATAATTTATCAATCTATAAAGTATCCTTATCAAAGGTATAACTCTAAAAGATATTTTAAAGACTCAAATTTATACTCCTTTCAAGCTATTCACCTCAAGGTTACTGATGCTTAGTATTTTAAAACTTAGTCAATACAGATTTTTCTTTATAAAAATAGATTTCATATTGATGTGACTTCTGATACAGACACACTCCACCTTCACACATGCAGCACTCGTCAGAGGAGAGGGGGATGCACAACCACTTGACCGTATACACTGAGGCATGCAGGAAGTACACTCCAGGCATGCTGTAAACCCACAACGGAGCAGCTCAGCCACTTACAGCAGTGCCAAGTCCATGCTTGAAAGTGCTCTATATAGTCAATTGTAGACAAAAATATTTTACAATTAAAGTAACTAGCCACAAAGTATCAAAAAAGTATATACTTGGGTTTATTAAATACAAGTTTTAAGCATTTATGTAAAGCCATCCACTCTAGTAAATGGAATGTTTTTAGTATTATAAGCCTAAGGGGGGAAAAGGAAATAATATTTTATTTTTGAATTACACATAAACTTGAGGGGTGAGATCATTTTTTTTAATGGCCTTGAAAGTAAACCTTGAGGGTACAATGTACTACCTCATTACATTGATAAAAGCAAAAAATTTTAAGTTTTTAATACAAACATACCTTATCTGCAATCAGATTCGTTAAGCTTTTCCTTTTGGAACAAACTGTATTTGATGTTACTTCTACTTATAATTTAACTCACTGATACTCAACTGAGGGAGGAATCACTGCCTCAGGCAATTTTAGTTGTTCATAATGTCTGGGTGTGGGGAGAGGGAAGTGGCACAAACGGAAGGGATGCTAAACATCCTGCAACACACAAACCAGTCCTGCACCACAAAGAACTATCCTGCCCAAAATGCTACCAGCATGCTACTGAGAAAAATTTAATGTGTCACTAAAAAGCTTTATTAACAGTTATTTTTCTCCTGCAGAAATGGATAAAAGATGATATGGGTAGACTTTTAATTCAACACATCCAAGGTAAATGAAGATGGGGAGGTGTTTTTAACTCACCAAAGACACACTCTTAAAATGGAATTTGATAATAAAGAGAACAAATACACCTAAATCATTAATGATTAAAGTCTTTTTTAAGGGAGGAAAATGGGAAAAGTTAACCAACTTATGTAAGTGTGAGGATCTATAAATGGGGTAAAAGTAGAGCTATGGTAAGTAACACTTGAGAACCTTCGAAAGATGACTGTTCATAATCAGAACAGAATTTTTTAAATCAATGGTTCAAATCTGATAAGGTTTCAATATCTTTCTATTGAATGTTCTCATATCATAGTTGAAGGTTTTATAAGTACTTTTTAATGAGTTTGCTTATTTTGTCTGATATGGTTTTGTAACATGTGAACAACTCTATTTAAGTATGTTAATATCTCCTTTGTTTAAGGAAGACTACAAGTACAATCAAATATGGTCTCACCATCTTTTAAATGTGCCGTACTGGGCTACAACATAAATTAACTACTACTTTTAACTTAAATGGTAAGGTGACAAGTGAGAACATATCACATGCTGGGGGAAAACTAAAAATATTAAAATAGTATGTGACAAGTTTTGGGATGAAAATGTTAAGTTATATATTTTTCAGTGGAACTATTCTCAAGGACTTCGGATCCAAATAAAATGTTTTAGTTTCAATCTTTCCAAAGGATCCTATTAACTCCACCTTCCTCAATAAGGGCCCTCAGGTCAAGACTGAATATGAAAAATACAATTGTATATAAGTTACTAGCTATAAATAACCACCTGTGAGAAACCTTTCTATATCATACATATAAATTCAGAACCTTCTGTAAATGAAGAGTATCTTTCTTAAAAAGAAATTTTTTAAAAAAGAAAAAAAAAAATTTTAAGTAATTTAGCAATACCTTTTGGACTTACATTGGTGATGATTCGATGGAGTGAATTTACCAGCACATAGTGAAATGTAGAAGGGGAATTCTGAGCCAGGCAGATCTACAGAGGAGAACAAAACAGGAGCTTATTTCCGTGAGAAAAATATTCAGTAACATAAATGAGGACAAAAGGAAAAACGAAAAGAAAGTTTTAAAAAACAGAATAAAGTTTTAGGGTCTTGAAGTTAACACTGATATATAATATTGAGCAATACCAATAGAAGTATAATCTATTCATCTTTCTAGTCTTTTCACATTTATAAAGGATCAACAGCATCAGTAAATATAACTGGATAAAAACCAATGCTCTCACCTTAAAGTGTTGGTTGTTGTGAGGGCTTATACGAAAGCAAGAAACAAGGCAGTCAATCATCAGATCCACATCTGCAGGCTGGCTGCCTCTTGAGAATGGTTTACTTGGATTAAAGAGCAGGTTCTATGAAAATCCCAATAGAAAACAAAAGCCTTTAAACAGTCATGCAGTATTCCTCTTACTAATATTTAGTAATATCAACACATCACCCACATAAATGGCAGTAGCATTCAGTTGCCAGAAGCAGCACAAAGCACTAACATCGTGGTTCATCAGTCTGATAAAATTCTTACAACATCATATACAATTTCTTTCAGGTCCTAATTTATATATTATTTTAAAACCAAGTAAGAATACTTATGCTAATTTAAGAAATCTGATTGTGTGTTTTTTTTCATATTCTACACCACTTTATTTAGTCTGCGGAACAAGTAACAACAACAGCAGGTCATATAAACTCATTATCAAAGAAGACTCAGAACTTTAGTGTTAGCAATGATCTCTGACACTGATTTAGTTTAATACTTATACTTGAAGTTTACTTCCCATTTAATTTTTTTAAAAGAAATAATAAGCATGTTACCTTAAGATCAACCACCATGGACTGAACTAGTAGGAAAATGACAGAGTTATCTTCCCAATTGATGTAGGTACTTGCTTTACACAGCTTGACACAGGCAACTGCGGCACTTTCAGTCAGCTGCCTGCTTCCTCCGTGGCCCGCAAGTGCTTTTCGTAGACTGTCCAGAAACAACTTCTACAGAATTCAAATGCAGCAAAAATATATGAAGTTTCTCCGATTTCAGATTTATCTAATACAGTAGCAAATTATCAGCCTCTAAAAACTGTCTTCTAAAAATTCATAATTTGATATCTTAATTAAAGGAGTTGTCTTTTAAATATTCCTCAAGGCCAAAAACACAGAATCTGTTCTTCACGTTCTTTGTTGAATTATTAAAGAAACATAAGAAACAGTCCTTCCAAAACAAGGTAGTTGACGTCTCAATCCTGAATTCAGCTGATCATGTTCTCTTTTTTTATAGTATCTTTAATTTTTAAATGTTATATTGTCTTGGTTATGGTCTATGTCAAACTGTTCATCCTTACCTACAACTCCAGGCTACATTCAACCTTGAGTCTTCTAACTAAGAATATACCTAAGGCTGACTTACTGCTCTAAATTCTGCTCCTCAAAAGAAGTTATCCCTTCTTGTGATCTCTAGCCCTCTTTGCACTAACAAATTTCTCCCTTTTGCTTTTCTCCTAAATGAAACTGCATATCTCCACTTACATGTGTTCTCAAATATAACATGTCAGGAGCTAAGCTCATTAAACAACAGAATATACTTTCTTCTCAAGTACACGTGGAACAACCTCCAGGACAGGCCATATGTTAGGCAACAAAACAAGTCTTAATAAATTTTAAAAGACTGAAATCATACAAAATATCTTAATATCTTTTTTGATCACAATGAAATGAAACTAGAAATCCCAACAGCAGAAAGAAAACTAGAAAATTCATAAATGACTGAAAATTAAACACCATTAGTTAAAGGGGAAAAAATCACAAAGGAAATTAGAAAATAGCTTAAGACAAATCAAAGTGAAAACACAATATACTATAAAACTTACGGGATACAAAGATAGCAGTGCTAAGAATTTATAGTTGGAAACTCTCACATTTAACAGGACGAAAGCTCTCAAATCAATAACTTAGCTATATACCTTAAAGAACTAGAAAAAGAGCAAAAGAAAACCAAAGCTAGCAAAAGGAAGAAAATAATACAGATTAAGAGCAAAGATAAATAAAAGAGGGAATAGAAAATAGGAGGGAGATATCAACCACCACTCTATATATGTATGTACATTTTTATATGAATGTTCGTATAAACAAGTAGATATGAATGGAAGAATACATATCAACCATTAACACTGGTTAGCTCATAAGGAATGCAACCACAGAAGAGTGAGAATACATAAAAAATAAATAATACTGTTTAAAATCCAGAAAGACTTAAAAATCTAAACTTTGTAACCTAGAAAAGTACTAGAAAAAAATATAAAAGTCTATTCCAAAAATCTGGGGAAGGTTACATATTATATGATTCTATTTACATAAAATGGCCAGAACAGGCAAATCCATAGAGAAAGAACCTAGATCCGTGGTTGCCAGAGGCTGGGGTGAAGTAGGACTACAGAGTAACTTGCTAGTGGGTAGGAGGTTTCCCTTTGGGGTGACGAAAATGTTCTGAAATTAGATATGGTGATCGTTGCATGACTTTGTGACTATGCTAAAAATCACTGACTTGTCCAATTTAAAAGGGTAAATTTTATGGGATGTAAATTGTATCTCAATAAAACGAATAAATAAAATCTTCAGGAGAAGTCTGACCAAAAAAGCTAGGAGACCAAAAAAAAGAAAAAGTGCAAGATTGAGTTGACTACATACACATTTTAAATATTTAAATAGCAAAAACAAAACAAAAACCCACAAAGTTTACAAAAAGAAACCAAGTAAAAATTGTACATGCACACCCTACAAATCAACAGAAGACAAACAATTCAATGGAAAATGAGAAATTCATAGAAAACAACGCAAATGACCAATAAGCATTTGGAAAAATATAGTTGTAATTATTAAAATATAATTTCACTTAAGTACTACTAAATGTATATTAGCTTTACCTATGCCTATTTTCCCAATAAACAAACAAAAAAATTTTACTATTTTGAAGGGCTCCGAAACAATCTAACATGAAAAATGGTGTCCTCACAACGGGAAAGTTGGGATATAGACTTAAATGGAGTACCACAGCATCACAGATACTCAAGGGTTATAAAGCTCATTTATTTACCCAACAATGTATAAATTCTCTGTCCAATATTTCTATAAAGTACTGAATCATTCAGCTGATTCTGAACATCACCTAAGACAAGTCATGCAGGAGCCTATTTCACGTTTAGTCAGCTAAGAGTATTTCTCCCAAAATGGAAAAAGAAAAAAAAAAACGTATTAGCAAAACAAACTGCATAAATTCAAATAAAACAATAAGATTAATACCCATGTCTTATTCTTTAAAGATTATAGTGACCCTTAGAATTACCAGTTGTTACAGTGCCAATTTCACTATAGATGGCATATGTGGTATCCTGCCTTCCTAATAAAATGCTGTGAAAACTATTTTAAAGTACCTAAAGTGAGTTACTAGATGATTTCATTAGCACCAAGTAAATACATACCTAAGTATATGCAAATATACTACAAAAGTGACTAGTCCTGGTAGGGCAACCCTTGCAGTGACTACAAGAGAAACTATGCTTACCACTGAGAGAAGTATCATTTAGTCCCTGGTAAAAGAATGAAACTAGGGATTATTTTAAATCTTTAGTTAATGAGTGGTATCACTTATTTTCCCTCCAAATAAATTTATGTACAGGTATGTCTCTGCTAAGGCCAGTGAACACAGAGACCTAAAATGATTACAATTAGAAATGGTCCCCTGAAATACTGTGCTTACAAAATGCTAAGCCTGCAGTAATACACACCTTGAGTAAAATATACTGCTTCACATGTGGACATACGGAAATAATTTTGCCCCCCTCACCTTATTCATGTTGTTTTCATCAACCACTTCCCTGGATATATCCTGGATTATTTCTGGACACAAGATAAGAAGAATGATTTGTAGTGGCCAAACTGCTGCTTTACGTTTGGTGCTTTCAGCAAAACCATCCACCAAGTCAAACAGTTTTTCTGCACACTCTATGTGAAAGATATAAATATCAAATGATTTTATTAAATGAGAAGAAAATCTCTGGCATTAAATTAAAAACTGGCGTTATCCAAAAGTCCAAAGGCCACATTTTTACAATATAAACTTGGAAGTTCACTTAAATAATTAAACAAATTCATTCAGGTAAGCAGACAAGCAATGTTATAATGTCTACGTATTAGAAGAGCTATCTTGATCCATTCTAGAAAAATCCACAGTTTAGAATGGCCAAACTTGTGTTGTCTCAATGTGCAAGGTCTGAAGTGAAGTCTGATGTACCCAAGAAACAAAGGCTGGACAGCTTCAGGAACCTGTATTCTCTGCCTACCAGCTGCGTCTGGAGAATTCTAGGTAAGGATACCTCTACTTTATACACATCTCTCTAAATACAAAATAAAGTCTCGAGCACAATAAAGTATTTTTCTACAATAAAGTGCCATCGAATATCCCATTCACAACTCTAATTAAAAATTAGAGCTTCATTTCAAATGTATTTATCTATTTGCTCAAGGAAAAGGAAAAGGGTTGAAGGTAATTTAGAAATATAAGAGAAAAATAGTATTTCCTATTTGATCAGTTGACGAGATGTAAAAGCACCTTAATAACAAAAAAATAACTAGAAAAGTGATAGGTTTTTACCTCATAAGTAAGAGTTTAAAAGACAAAAAACCCAATCTTATCCTTACCAGCCATATCAGTCTGTGGAATCTGGTACAGCTTTGTAAATTCATCTGGATAATTTTCTACCCAGTTCCAAAACGCCTACAAATAATAAAACATATGCTTTTATATGAAAGCAGGGATATTTTCTCAACATAGTAAATAAAATGTCACACAGCTCCAATTATGTCACAAACTTCTAATTTCCTTCATTAAAATATTACAATGCATCTTCCTAAAATTTAATGTAAAATTATTATTTAAGCCGTGACTTTTTTATTCAAAATCATAAACTCAGCAACATTTATAGCTAAAACTTAACAAAATGTTAATGCCAAAGAGGTTATGACTTACTTTTTCCAGGCTATTTATAACTGCTAACTGTGCAATCTTCTTTAGGGCTTTAAATTTAAATGCTGTTTCTGGGGAGGAAAAAATTTTTTAATTAACTCTAGATTAATTAGTTAAAACAAATACAGTTCAGAGCTACTAGTAAAAAACAAAACAAACAAAACCTTTTGTTCCACTATTATTTGGAAGGAATGTAAAGACAAAGATAATTAATATAAACCAAAAACTCACTGGCTATGTCCACTAAAAACAAACCTCAACACAAAGTATACATGGCCGGCCACGATGTGGAGTGGCCAGCAATGAAGCCGCCTAGTTCACTGCAAACAAGTGAGTTTGACTCATCAGAGGAAGAGTCTATTGAAGAGGAACAGACTCCAATTCAGATATCATTGCTACCCTGTCACGAGTGAATTGTTCTCAGTTTCTTGGTTTATGTGCTCTTCCAGGTTTGTAAATTTAAAGATATTAGAAGAAATATCCAAAAAGATAACAGAAGAACTAAAGAGCTACAGTATTCCAGCCATATCGTTTTCTGCACCAGAAGGGAACTGTCACAATATAGAGTCCCAAACCTTTTGGACCTCTACCAGCAGCATGGCATTATCACTCATCATCATCCAATCCCAGATGGAGGGACTTCATGGCCAGCTGCTGTGAAATAATGGAGGAGCTTGCAATCTGCCTTAAGAATAACTGAAAAGCCTTAATACACTGTTATGGAGGAGTTAGGAGATCCTGTCTTGTAGCCATCTGCTTGTCTCCTACTATATCTGTCTGACAGTATTATCACAGCAAGCCACAGAGAGCCTGAGTGACCTAAGAGGATCTGGAGCAATACAGACCATAAAGCAATATAATTATCTTCATGAGTTCCGGGACAAACCACCTATACACCTATCATCAATAGGTTCACTATCAAGATCTGTATCTAGGAAAAAAAGAATTGTATGGTTTTCAAACGTTCAAAAATTATTTAACTGTAAGTTCAACAATTATTGTCCATTTTGCAGGGACATTTGCATTATAAAATTCACTTTGATTTTCTAGCTCAACACAACTAGTACATTCAAAATACTGGTTTTTCACCCACAGTGATTAATTTCAAATATATCATACATTTACACTTACCCTTCAGGAGTCGTTTTAGTTTTGCACAATCCACATTGATATACTGTAACAATTCTATATCATGAACATCAACATTGTCCTCTGAACAAACGGTCAATTCCTGTAACCTGGAAAGTAAAAACCAAAAGTAATTATCAATGTAAATCTTAGGAATAGTGAAAAATTCTGAATTCAACAGATTTCTGTCACCCCAAAAAATGAGAATAAATATTTCTTATGAAAATCTAAAGAAAGGTAATTTAGGGGATATGATAAAAGAAATGATGATAATCCAGTAAACTCCATTATGTTTATCAAATCACTATGTTGTATACAAAATTTTTTTTAAATCACAAAATGCTGGTAACTACTGAAACACCGTGAGAGATACATGGGTGTTTAAAATACTCTTCTCTCTGCTATGTGTATTTTAAATTTTGTTCTATAATAAAAAGTTTTTTAAATTGAAACTTCAAATTATAAGTAAAATAAACATAAATATTAACATCTATTTGCATAAACTAGACAGACTTCAGAAACATGAGTGGTATAGTAAATCCCCCCTTATCAGCGGTTTCACTTTCTGGGGTTTCAGTTATCCAAGTCCAAAAATATTAAATGAAAATTCCAGAAATAAACAATTCATAAGTTTTAAATTGCATGATGTTCTGTGAAGCATAATGAAATCTCATGCCATGTGCTCTGTCCCGTCTGCTTTGTGCCATCTTTGAAAACTCTAGAAATTTTCTAGTCACCAAAGGCTTTGTTTTATAGGATTTTGCTGCATTGGCAAATGTAAAAATAGACAACTTTTGTGTATTTCCTGAATCTAGTTCACTGTTTCCAGAATAGAAGTATCTCCAGAATAAGCCAGTATCTTTAGCTTTCAGGGGACAGAATGCTCAGTAATGGGATCTATGAAAAAATGTGTTTCAGACAACTGCATTTGCTATTTCATTTAGCTTGTGCCAGAAATAGAAACTGATGACCACTCACCTAAAATATTATGATGGTTTAATTAAAACGGAGTTATCTTATGTCATTCCTGTCATAGCATTAGGTGACTTAAAATATGCAAGTATCTAGAATGGCAGTTTTTTCTGAAGATTGATTTTGTATCTTATATACAATAGATGAATCAACATTATGAAAATGTGTTGTATTTGACTGTTCTACCTGTGAACTGACGTTTCTCTTTTAGGATTAACATTAGCTAGCTTTTGATATTTCTGTCCTTTGCTTTAGTACTATACATTTTAAATATCTTTCTGCTGCTCAGTTCACCTGGTCTTTCTAGATGTCTTAGTGATGGGGTTTCCACTTCATTTCTTCTGCTCAAACTACTCTTTACTTGACTTCTCTGCTTCAGAAATGATGTTTAAACTTCACAAAACACCCCCTTCCTTATAGAAATAACTGATTATAAAAGGAGTTAAACTCTTCTTCCATTTTTGACAACCACAAGAATCAGCTTTTCAAATTTATTTGTGTTTCCTGAGGAGTCACATTCCATACCTCTGGGCTCTTTGCATCAGCTGTGGAATTTTTAGCATGTTACTCAGTATTGAGGACCTTCTCCTTTCCAGTGTGATGAACTGCTAAGCTGATGCCAGGATGATATGAAAAGCTTTCATGTAAGTGCGTAATGTTAACATTAGCTATGCATCTGTAGGCTAACGCGAATGAAAGAACTTGAAAAAGAAGAAATAGGATTGATTTCGTTTTTAGCAACTGAAGGTTTAATGTGATGATTAATGTCAGTTTTAAACTAAAATGGTTACAATTTAATATTATAAATAAGATCATGCAGTATTTGTGCTTTTCACCATATCTCTCTCTGCAGATATAAAAACTAGTAATTCCATCCTACTGCTTACATTTTTATATTAATTAAAATAATGAGTATGCCTCATTAGAAAGCACAATTCAATAGATTAGCAATACCATCTTTTGAAAAACTGACATCTGTGGTTGTTAGTGCAAAAAGGAAGAAAACATTAACCTCTTTTATTTAGGTTTAAGTGAATTTTTACATCAGTGCAAAAGACCTGTATTTTTGCTGTTTTATTAACAGCTCACGTTTGGACAGACTAAAAAACATTGTATCCTTTTGATCATTTTCTACCTTCAATGTAAGATGATTTCGAATAGTAAGGTAGGTCTAGTAGCCACCTAAACAAAGAAGGGGTTTTGTTTTGTTTTTTGTTTTTTATAATTTTTGCCTTCCTACTCCCTCGGTGTTTATTACCTTGCTGCTTCAACCAGTGTATCATTCCTCAGAATATGAAATGCTATCACTCAAAGGACTTTATAAAGACACTGTATACTGTACAAACATTACCAAACATTATCAATCATATTGCACCATTAAATACAATTTTAATTTTCTTTGCACCAGGAATTCTGATGAGCAGTTAAAGAATATTAATGCCTAGCGTCATGATGATAGAAATGCCATTTTTTCATTTCTGCATATTTTTCACTGCATATTTTTGAAGTTAGCCAATTCCCCCAAAATACCACAGCACAAATTCTCAAATTATGATGCATGTTCTCATTCACACCTATTGAAAAACTACAGGAGAATAAACAAATCTGGATGATAGAAGTCCACTGTTCATACAACACAGGCAAGTCTAAAGACACAGGTACCAACAGCAAAGAGGATTATTTTCTCTATTCAGTATTATTCTTTGACTCACTGAATCACTAAGTGATTCATGCTACACTTCCTACTGGGTCATAATTAAGGGTCCATTTGACGCCCCTTGCATGAAAAAGGCAAATCATATGCCTGAAAGCAAGTTATTGGCTACTGTCAGTTGCAATTCTATTCCATTTAGCACCATCTATACCAATTCCTCTATTTGCAGGATATCACAACTGGTGATCACATGACGACTTTTAATCATCAATAAAAGCTTAAATTATACTTATCATACAATTTTAAAGCACAGCAGTACATATTACAAAAGAAATGTCATCAAAATGTGGCTAAAACAGAAGTAGAGGGAAGCAGCAAACCTGGTATAATAAAACTAACAGACTCTGAAGCCAGTCTGTCTTAGAAATTTTGGGTCTTCCATTTTGGCAAATGGCCTTGATAACTTCAAGTATTAGTGTGCTTACCTGTAAAATGGGGGAAGTATCACGCACATTTCAAAGATACTGAGGATAGAACAACGCAGCATATACTGTAAATGCTCAACAAATAGGGAGTTTTTGCAGTTTGTATACTTAAAACACAGTCCACTTTCTGGAGATTTCTGCTTGGCAATTATTCACTTCCTTGTGCTTCCATATTTCTGGGATTTTTTGTTTTTGGGGTTTGTTTTATAGCTGAGGATCTTGTGATAAAGAGCAGAGCTGTGAGATCATTAGAATTCTGACTGCTCTTATCAATTATTCTACATAGTTGGTTAAATTCATTTAAAGAAATAATATGTTTAAAAGCCAAAAATTCATACCTAGTGTTTAAAACAAAAAAATCTGGTCATGGGTGATATTTCCTAAAATTCAGACTTTCGATTTTATAATAGAACTCATTTAATTGTATATACCACTATCACAATAATAAAAATTTCAAAGACATCAATGCATAAAATTTCTACAAAAACCCAGGTCAAACTCATTTCTGTCCATTTTTAATTTTTGTGTAGACTAAAGAAAAACTTCTAAAAGGTATATTACTTACAACAGTCCTATGTAGATTTACACACTAACCTGGTAGAAATGCGACTAAAGACTGCATTGAAGTTATTGCAGCTGAGAGAAAATAAAACCCCAGAGGCAGAATTCCGCAGTTCAGCTGCATGTTGGTTTCCTTCACGACAGGTGTGAAGAAAATGGCAGATTTCTGGCAGCAACTGTTTGACCAGCATTGTTTCATCTAATCTCATTGTGTCCTTTGGTTGCTAAAATAGAAATAATCACATAATTCTAAAACTTCCTTAAATTTACAAGTAAACATTTTCTATTATGAAAATTTTCAAATACATGTAAGAGTTGAAATCGAATAATGAGCACCCATATATACACTCACTACCTAGATTCAGTAACTGTTAATATTTTGTCATGCTTGCTGTATCTACAGCTAGTCTAATAAAGAGGATGGTTCCATCCTTGGCCTCTTAATCACAATAAAAGTCCAGTCCCCCATCCATTTTCCTTAGGCCCCCATACCCGCTCCTGCCTGTTCACTGAATCCCTACATAAGCCCTCCCCTCTGGGGAATTCCCAGTTTATTTTGAGTTCTAAATAAACATTACTTATATTCTTTAGTGAGTGCATTGTGTTATCTGTCTCAACATCCAAATAACTTCCTGGATGGGCAATCACACCTGCCTTTAAGTAGATTGACCAAAATTGATAAATATTACTTATTACAAATAGCATTGTTTTCGTTGATCCATTTCAAAGTAAGTTACAAACAGAATGCTTCAGCCCTACATACTTCAGCATCTCTTAAAAATAAGGACATTCTCCAACATAACTTCAATCAATCATCATGCCAAGGAAAAATAAACAATTCCCTTGTATCATCTAATACCCAATTTGTACTCAAATTTCCCTAACTATCCCCAAAATGTCTTCCATTGCTTCAAAAAAGGTCCATAGATTGCAGCATGATTGTTATGTTCCTTTAGTCTCCTTATTCTAAATCTATCTCCCCCTCCATATACATCATCTTTACTTCTATAACACTGACTTTTTTAAAAAATGGTCCAGCTGCCTTACAAAATGTTCATATTATTGATTCGATTATTTTTTAGTGGTGTAACAACTTGTTATTCTAGTTACTGTATTTTCACGAGGTGGAGCCTAAATCTAGGGCTGATTACATTCAGGTTAAACACTTTAGGTATTCAGTACAGTTCATATTACATCACATACTGTACATAATGCCAGGTGATTCCAGTGTAAGTGACACCAAATTTTAATAACTTTGTTGTTAACACCGAAATCTCTACTTTGTAAAATAAATCTCTACTTTACAACTAACAAATCAATCAATGGATAAATTATCCTGCAGATATACTGTTCCACATCTGTATTTCACCAAATAGCTTAGTATCCATATATCAATAACAATTTTGATAATACCAAGCATGATGACAGAACAAAACTTGTATAACTATGTGCTATGCTCAATTCTGTAATTACAATCCAAGTGCTTTCAGATTCAAATACACTGAAATATATGGATAGTAAATAAACAGGTATCACAAAAAATACAAAATTTGAGTTACAATGCCTATTTCTCATTTACAGGCTAATCAAACAATACAGATGTTGAAAATAACTCCAATTATAAACAAATGAAAATTGTGTAAGTCTTCAATCTTTTGAATAATGGTCATAGATACAGGAACAAAAATATTTACGATTCCTCAAATTCTATAAAATTTTACTCATAATAAGATATTGGTAAGTATTTGTTCACTTTCATTAGCTGTTTCAACTACTTATGTGGTAAATATGTACTTGTAGGCTCAGTTCATCTCAAACTTCTTCAACTTACTTTGATTTAAAAACGAAAATCAAGAGATAACCATAAAATCATTGATAGCAATCTAACAAAATACAACTGTTCAATAATGTGAACTGTATTATTTTGTAAATTATAAATCTAATTAAAAAATCTTACACATTTTCAATTGTAGAGCAGAACAAGGAAAGATATATTTTATGCATTATGTAAGTTTTACCATGCACAGTTATTAGTGTTTCAATTACGGTATCTCCAGAGAGTATCAAATTAGGGGGCCAGTAATATCACTCTCCAAACACATTTACCATTAACTCTCAATTACAAACATTAATAGAGAAAAGCTGTAGAACTAAAAGAGACAATAAACCACCCTACCCCATTCAAACATGGGAGTGGCTGATACACTGCTATTTACAATCAAAGCAATAAGACCACTACAAAGAGTTGATTGAGTTTAAAAACTGTCTACCTTCACAATGCCACCATCCTATTTAACAGACCTTTTGCTCTTTTACTCCATTTTACAAATGAACAGCAGTATATCACAAATTAACAGAAAGCACCAAGCTAAAACACAACTAGTTCACCCTCAATTTAAGTAAAAAACTTAAAAACACTGTCTCACAATTTTGGAATATGGTCATGGGTCAATATAAGAGTTTTAAAACATTATGCTTAGGGGTTGTGGGCTCGATCCCCAGTCGAGGGAGTGCAGGAGGCAGCTGATCAATGACGACTCTCTCATCATTGATGTTTCTCTCTCTCTCTCCCCCTCTCCCTTCTTCTCTCTGAAATCAATAAAGATATATTTAAGAAAAAAACAAAAAACAAAATGCTTAGGTTTTGTGGCCTATAATCTTAAATACTTCTCTTCCCTAAGGATACATAGTACGTGAATGTAATTATGTTTTCCAACTCCGTACTCTATCCCTTCCGCAAACACTTCTGACCATTCCCACTCTTCTCAACCACACAATCAGTTCTCTCATAGCCAAGTCCCTTCCATCTAAGATTACTGTAGACAACAACTGTGACATATGTGGAAGAAAAGTAATTCTGAATAAAAGCAAATGATGTGCCAAAGGAATACAGAATATAAGAAATAAGTTAATTCTAATATATACTGAATAGACAGATCTTTAAAATGAGTAAATTTATTTATTTGTATGAACTCCTACCATGTTCCAGGAAGAATTAAGGCTACTGAAGTATAGAAACTCTTTGCTTTATACAACAGAAATAGTCTTGAAAAAATTCCAATTAAGTCATGGTTGAAATACACTGAGACAACTATTTAGAGAAAACCTGAGAAAGAACTGTTTTGTACTCAACTAATCCTCTACATATCTAGATATTTTATATGTTCATATTTATAAATAACAAGTGTTCTTCAGGTAGGATCTATCAGTAATAGTTTTAATATTTAAGCTCTCTTTTATATAGATTTGAAAAGTAAAATCTTAAAATCAGATTCATACGGGGGAAACAAGACCACTCTCGGTCTTTCATACCACATTCTTTCAAAACTAAACAATGCCACAGACCTAACAATATCTGAAAAATTAATTAAATCAAATAGTGACCTTTTTTCATAAAATCTTTTCTAAAAAACCTGAGATACATGTGGTTCAAGTGGAACACTTTATAAGTAAGCTTACTATCTATTTAATTTACAAAAGATGAGAAAGTAATTTTCTCTTGAAAACTTGTTTATGCCACCCAGTCTGCTGTTTTGAAAATTCATATGCATGCCCAGCTGGCATGGCTCAGTGGTTGAGCATCGACCTATGATCCAGGACATCGAGATTAGATTCCAGGGTCAGGGCACGTGCCTGGGATACAGGCTCAATCCCCAGCAGGGGGCGTGCAGGAGGCAGCCGGTCAATGACTCATCATTGATGTTTCTCTCTCCCTCTCTCTCTCTCCCTCTCTCTCTCTCTCTCCCCCCCCCGTCTCTGAAATCAATAAAAAAATATAGATATATTTTAATTCATATGTGTGTCTTAGACAATAAGTCCATATGACTGTTCTTGTCCACACCTATACTTTAAAGGTACATCACATCAACTCAAAATTAAATTCACAAAACTTGCCTACTGAAGAACAAATTGACTTACCCCAGCAAGACATTTTTCCAGTGTATCCAATATAATCAACTGAGAGAGATATAAATTTTTTTCAGCAGCTTCTCCAAATATTCTCTAAGAGAAAAGATATTCAGAACACTAAAAGTTGGTTATTACTCCCCACTACAAATCAGCACACATCTGAAAAGTGAGAGGCTAAGGATCAAGAAAATCAATAATCTTCCATTTTATCACCCAGATTATACTATATTTAAATCTATTATTTCTAATTTTAGCCTAATGCTCACACAAAATAAATGATCAAGCAAACAAAACTGCTGGCATTCATTACAGTCTGCCATTAGCCTTGTAACAGTAAAAGAAGATACATTGGTTTATATATTTTAAAAATATGTAGGATTTTGATACAAGAATCTTGAATGGAGCATTTAACCACACTCTGATGCCACAAAATAATTAAGGTCTAAATTCTTACAGCAAAAAAATATTATAATACCAATTACAGAGAATTTTAAGCATTCACTATTCTTAAATTGAATACTACACTATTTACCATACACTATTCACCAACAAGAGACTATGGTTTCCACAATTCAATTTACTCAATAAGAACTAAATGAATGTCAATATCATAATACTGTTTTGCAGTTGTTTTGAAAAGAAGGTTCCAAATATTAAAATATTTTCAATCTAAATGGGAGCATGGCCACTTATTATATAAGTAAAATTCTATCACTGTGCCCCACACACTGCAACAGAAGAGCTCCACAAAATCTTAAATGTATTTTTGTAAATCACTTTACATATTTATTAAAAGCTCCCAGTTTTTCAGAAAATCTTTTCTTCCATAAAGAGAAAATTTTTTGGTAAGGTAAATGATTTTTCACACCTCCATTTTATCAATTTTGTAAGTTTCAAGTATTGTCTAATTAGCTTTTTTAAAAACAAACAAATCCACGCACACCAAAGATGATGTGACTATAAAAATATGAGTGATTTTCACAATCTACAACCAGAAGTCAGTTTCATAGTTCAAAACAAACAGTACAAATTGTGGTTATAAGTACTAAAGACAATCAGAGCAATTTTAATTTAGTCAAGAAATATCCAGATCAGCTGATCTGAATTGAATATGAAGGAAATTTTACATAGGAATTGACAGAGTGGAAGGAATCACCTGAGACACAGGAAAAATACGTTCAAAGGTACAGAAAGAAAACAGCTGGAGTACCTTGAAGTTTAGGAAATGTAAACAGATTTTATAAAATGGAGGGGAAAGCAGCAATTATAAGCTTTTGACAATGGAGTAGCTTCAGAAAAGTGGTATTTGAGGACACTTCAAAAACGGGTGCTCTAACTACTGTAGAATCTGTCACAAGCTACAGGGTAAAGGAAATAAAACAATATTTTCATAAAAGCAATCTCACATTTTAGGACTATAAGGTCAAATTTTATTTGTCATCTACTTAGGACTGGGACATTTTGATATGTAAATATTCAAGTAAGAAGATGAGGAGAATATTAAAATAGATTACTATGGTCAATTCACATATGACGTAAAATCTACATGAAAGCCTAATTCCAGAAAAATAATGGAAAGGAAAGTCACAGATAAGAGAAGTATCTAAGACAAAGAATCAAAAACTAAAATGAAAATTAAAAGGTTACTTGTGCTTATCCACAAAATAAAATGTTTACAAAAAAATGGCTTTCCATACTTCAAAATATGCTCCTCCAAATTTTTAAATCAAAAACAAACCAAAGTAAACTCCCCAAAGGAAAAGTAATCCAATTACTCACCATATTGTTAACATTCTTTAAGATAGTAGTGAGGCCGCTTATAACCAAAGAAAACTTGTATTTGGAAATATTGATAAGACATTCCTTGTTGTGTTCGGTACTGACTTTGGTATGCGTGTTCTGCTGTCCTGTTTTTATTGGAAGCTAAAAAAAAGAGAAAAAAAAGAAAATACATGTTAGCTTACACTTGAAAATGACTGAAAAGAACTCTATTCCTCAATGAAAATCACGAGATTTTAGGAAAATTTTATCAACCAGTTACCTACATTAGTATCTCAAGCTCCAATTTTCTATATATAATAGCAATTATAGTAAATCTAAAATTCTTTGGAGATTTCAATTTTTGCAGCTCTCTTTCTGGAAATCATAAATCTCTATCTACAAAATTAAATCCTTACCCAGCTCTATATAAGAAAGAATGATGACTTACAGAAATAGAGCTATTTCCTTGTAGCTTAAAAATTATTTCAGAAAATGTATGCAATAAAATGCACACAATTCTTTCCCTTATATACTGAATTCAAGCATTAACAGAATGAGACAAAAAATAATCTATGCCCCATACCTCTAGTCAACAATGGCAAACAACTGCAGATTGTTAAAAAATGAGAACAAACTGTATAACCTGGAATAAACAGAGTAAGGCTGACTCAGATAAGATAACCACTCTCAGGTTCACAGTTGAGGGAGTAAAGGCACAACAAACAGATAAATCTCAAGAAAAAGTATATCCTTTAAGGGGACCGCATTTACATTCACCTAAGAATGAGTTACGTTGCATTACCAAGAAGTTCAGGTCTACTCTGTTGAAGAGTAGCATTCTGTATTGAAAGCTCCATGAACATATTTACTGTTTATTAGATCCTGCTAATGCTAATCGAGAACACTGAGGTTCCTCTGTGAAAAAACAAAACTCAGTCCAACTTTATTTCTAAATGGTGCAACTAAAGGTAAAAAAAGACTGAGTAGCATACCCAAGTCTGCTTGGTCAGTTAATAATAGGTGACTAATTTGATAGTAAAGATATACTAAAGAAAAGAGGGGAAGCATTTAAGGGGGGCTGAACAAACACTACAGAATTACATAATGTTAATTATAAAGGTTATGAAGGAGGAAAAATCTGAAAGATCAAAAAGGGGGGATTTTAGAAGTCAGCAGTGGCTATAATGTAGCTTGTAAATCTCCCCAAATCCCTCTGTGATGGTTAATTTTATGTGTAAATTTGATTGGATCACAAAGTTCACAGGTATTTTTGGCTAAACGTTGTTCATTATTTCCAAGGGTGTCTATGAGGGTGTTTCTGGATTATATTAGCATTTGAATAGATGCACCTGGTAAGGCAGTTTGCCACCCCCCACTGTGGGTGGGCATCATCCAATCCATTGAGGACCTGAATACAACAAAAAGGCAGAGGAAGTAAGAAATAGCCCCTTCCACCTGGCTGAGCTGGGACACTGACCTTCTGCCCTGGACAATCCAGGTTCTCAGGTCTTCAGACCCAGATTGGAATCTACACTATCAGCTCCCCAAGTTCTTAAACTGAATTACATCACTGACCTTCCTGGGCCTACAGCTTGCAGATGCCAGATAATGGGATTTCTCAGCCTCCATAACGTAACTCAAGTCCTTATAATCAATGAATCAATCAATCTTCCTCCCTCTCTCTCTCCCCATACATACACACACACACACACACACACACACACACACACACGCCCTATTTTATGGCAAAAGGGACTTCATAGACGCAGTTAAGGTCCCTAATCAGTTGAATCTGAGTTAATCAAATGGAAGATTATCTTGGATGAGCCTGTCCAAACCAGCTGAATCATAAAAGATATTTAAAGCAGCAAAAATGTTTTCTGTTGGTCTTGAAGAAGCAAACTATCTTACTGTGGGGAAGGCCACATGGCAGGAAACAGCAAGTGGCCTCTCTAAGCTGAGGGCCTTAGTTCTGCAACTGTAAGAATCTAAATTCTACCAACCAGTGAGCTTGGGTGGACCTCAAGCTTCAGATAAACTCACAGCCCCAACCAACACCCGGAGTTCAGGTTGGTAAGAGCCTGAGTAGAGAACCCAGCTAACCAATGCCCAGATCCTTGCTTAACTCACAAAAACTGTGAGATGATAATTTGGTGGGTTTTTTTAAGCCACTATGTTTATAACAGTTAGGAAACTAAAACAACTACCAAATCTGTATCTTCAAATGTGTTATCCAAATGCCTATTTGGTATCTCCACATGGGTATCTTATAAGCACTTCAAACTCAGTGTGTTCCTAAAATTTAATTTATAATCTTCCTACCATGTTTTCTCTTTTAGTAAATAGTGCTGCCATCCATCCTGTTTTTCACTTCCTTTATTCCCTTCCTTTTATCCCACTTTAGTCAGTCAGACAGATAAAAAATGAGACAAATAACTGAGCATGCACAACTCTGCTCTACCCTTCTTTACTTGGGAAGAGGCTTGCTACAGAGTACAAGAATTTTCCTCTATGTCAACATGCCAAGAGTTGGCCTACCACTGCAGAGGAGAGTGAGCAACACTAGCTGGGATTGGATGGGTAAGTCTGCCTAATTCTGAGATGCAGTTAATAGGCTTATTTGGGTCTCCAACACCACAATGATCAGTAAAATTTTTATTTATTTATTTTATATATGTTTTGGCCTCCGTCTGTTGTCACTCTTTTATTTCTCAACTTGTTCAGAAGCCAGGCATGTATTTAGGGCCCCCAGGCTCCCATAAGCAGCACAAAAATCTATGCAGAGAGTAGGTAGTAAGTGACCAAGACTTTATCAGAGAAGGTGGTCAGGAAAAGCTTTCTGGAGACGTGATGTTTGAGCAGAGACCTAAATCAAGTAAGAGAATGGGAAGACCCATGCAACGATCTGCAGAAGAGCAAGCACTCATGGCAGACGTGGCAGGGTAAAATAGATCTGATGTTGGAAGGAGTGTGGCATATTCAAAGCCCAGCAAAAAGGCCACTGTGGCTAAAGCAAAGGTAACAAAAGAAGAAAACATAGGCAATAAGGTCAGAGTGAAAAGCAGAGGTGAGTGAGATCATGGAAAGCCTGATGGGCCATTTTAAGAGCTTTGAATATACTCCGAGTCTGACGATGTGGCAGGTTATATTTTCCAAATGTGGTCACAGTATCTGTCATCCCACATGCTCTCCTGCAATAAGTTTTTTTGTTTGTTTGTCTGCATCTAGGCAGGTCTGTGACTGTTTTCTGACCAATAAAATAAGGCAGAAGAGACACTGTGGCAGGAACAGCCCTTAATTGGTTTGGCCGTTTTTCTTTCCCTCCTCCTGGAAGCCAGCTACTGTGTAAAAAGTGTGATTACTTTGAGACCATGCTGTGAAAAGCCCAGTCCACACAGAGATTCTGAAGAATGACATGCCATGTACAGAAAAAGGCAAAAGGCACTGAGGTATCAGACATGTGACTGAAGGAGTCATTGGAAGGGAGGGATTCTCCAGCCCAGTCATCCCACCCAACAGCATGTAACTTACCCAGCTGAACTTGTCGTGAAGTTCTGACTTGCAAAATTGAAAGCAAAACAAACAGGTTGTTTTAAGCTTTGGAGTAGTTTGTTATGCAGTAATAGATAAACAAAAGAGAAGAAAAGAGCCTGGCTGGGGTGGTTCAGCAATTGAGTATAGACCTAGGATCCAGGAGATCATGGTTCGATTCCCGGGTTGTGGGCTTGATCCCCAGTCAAGGGAGTGCAGGAAGAAGTCGATCAATGACTCTCTCTAATCATTGATGTTTCTATCTCTCTCTCTCCCTCCCTCTCCCTTCCTCTCTCTGAAATCAATAAAGATATATTTTTTTTAAAAAAGAGAGAGAGAAGAAAATACTGAAGGGATGTAAATAAGAAGTAACAAGAACTGACTTATGTTTTTAACAAGAGCTTTCTTGCTGCTGTATATTAGAAGATAGTTTAGGCAAAAGAAAATGGTAGCTTAAGTTAGGCTAGTAGGAGTAGAGGAGAAATTGTGAGATGTTATAATAGATTTGGAAGATGGGGAGGGGACTATTTAAAATGGCAAGCTGATTTTGAAGTTCACTAAAAATAAGTCTGTGAGAATGCCCAAGAAATTTTTGAAAAACAAGAACAAGAGAAGATTTGCATTATCAGGTACTGAAACATTCTACTGAACTCTTATAACAAAACCAGTACATAATAAGCAAAAACTAATTAAAGACATAAAGCAGTTATTAGTATGTACATAGACATTAATGTAATAAAGGCAGTATTTCAAATCAGTGGTAAATGAATGGATATGTCAATAAAACATTACCAGATGAACTGGCTATCCATCTGGAAAAACAACTTATACCAAATTTTAAAATGTATGTGCGTGGGGGGGGGGGGGGAGGGAAGCTACTGTGAAAAAAACAAAGCCACAAAACTATTAGGAAAAATACTATAATACCAAGGTAAGGCAGGTTTTCCTAACAAGATAAAATGCAGAACCATAAAGAAAAAAAACAGATATTATTTGCCTACATAAAAATGTTTAAATTCTTTAAAAAAGGAGGCGGGAGGACACTTACAGCACTGACAAAGAAAAAGACAAGTAACAGAAAATAAAAGAATGCACAGCCCTGACAGGTGAGGCTCAGTTGGCTGAGTGCCATCCTGTGCACTGAAAGGTCTTGGATTTGATTTCCAGTCAGGGCACATGCCCACGTTGCAGGCTTGATCCTTGGGTACACAGGAGGCAGCCGACTGATGTCTCTCTCTCTCCGCCCCACCTTCCTCTCTAAAAGTCAATTAAAAAACAAAACAAAAAAACCTTTAAAAAAAGAATGTGCAAAAACTAGCAGCCAAAAGGTTTACATAACTAATACATAAAGTTGTATTATATATTAATCATACTATTCAATGGAAAAACTGTTGAAGAAATATAGAGCAATTCACAGAAGATGAGCGTGGTCAGTAAATACATGAAAATATGCTCATTTTACTAATAATTTTAAAAATACAAAATAAAATTAGACCATTTTTGTAACTACATTTTTCCAAAATAAAATTAAGTACTATTAGAAAACATAACACATAAGGAAATGACTAAGTCTAGAGTGGGTATTTTTTAAAAAGAATAAAATAATAAAAGGGACAAAATAATTTTTAAAAAATAGGGTAATTGTATTTGAGAAGCCTGAGGTATTTTTTCTTTTTCTTTACTTTTATGCATTCCTCTTATTTTCAATTGGCATGCACTACTCTCCCAAATGAGAGGGAAAGTAAATTAAGCTCTTTTTTAAACATTTCATGCTACCATACATAAATCTTTGGATATTATGGCAGAAATGTAGAGGATCGAAACTACATTAAAAAAAAAAAATCACCTTTTAATGAAGATCTGTATTAACAAGCTGTTAGCTACTTAAGATACAAGATTTCAACAAATAGGAGGATTTAGCAAGAGAAGGCATAACATTAAGCAAAGCACTGTGAACAATGGATAATTTGTTTCTAGTTGCACTCAGAAAATTCTTCAAAAGGTCACAGGCTAAAATCTTTTCTCTGTGTACATTTTAACCAGTTTCTAAAAGGTCCTTCAGACCATGATGGGGGTGGGGATGACATTAAATTCTCTTAATATAAATTTCCAGCTAATGAGAGAGAAAGCTAAGAAAAAAATCATACCTGCAGGGAAAAGCACCTAGGGGGGAAAAATCAAACTAGGAAAAAAAGACACATCAGCTGTAGACACCAAATAAAAACATAAATCAGGAGAAGGTATCAAATATTTATACTAGTTATATTAACACATTTCCCAAGGTGAACACTGCAACACTGGTATGTATTATGACTTTATACAACATCTAATAGACTTCAAAAATTTTAAGTTTTACATTCATTTTAACATGTGATTTAAAAAATAAAATTAGCATATCAAACCTATGATTACAAAGATATTATTCCTTTGATAAGCCTAAGTGAAAAAGGCAAAAGAACTTAAAGTTGTTAAAGCTAAGTAAACGATACAGGATATGGCTAAACTGATACATGAATGACTTGAGTTAGGAAAACAGTGTGGTAACACTCTGAAATTTAATACTGAGCTCAAAAAACAGATGTTAAATAACTGGGTTTTTAATATAAATGCTTTAAAGGTATTTGGGGACAAGGAGATTAACATGGAGCCAAACCAGTTTTGCCAATAAGTAAATTCCAATATCATCCTTCCTAAACACTTCCTGCCTTAGTTTCTTCCCATCTTATTATTCTGAACTTATAGATTACTCAAGTTTTTTCATACATAGAAGCCCCTGACTCAAAAATAAAGAACCTTTTTATACCAAGTAGTCCCAACCACTAACAAAGCTCCAAAAGCAGATTCCCATATGTCCTTGCCAGATTCTCCAAGGAAGAGGAAGATGTGTTTCCGTCAAACATGAACTTGGATCCATAAAAAAGGCTGGCTCTTCCTTTTCCCCTTACCTCCCTTCCCTTCAGTGTAATAATTCAATACAAAAGCCATTAGGAGGGGCAGAGCAACGTAGACATTTGGGGGGGGTGGGGAGTGGGATAGAAATGGGATGTAGGATATGAGCAGGGTGAGTAAGGCATTCACCTGGATGAAATGGAGCATGAGGAAGGTGAAGAGGGAACCTGCATGTGGAAGGGAGCCCAGCAAAGAATGTCAGAACATGAACGGGGTAAGGAGAGACTCCCATAGAGAGCAAAGTCAGGCACAGGATATTAGAATCCAAGCAGGTGAGAAAGGCATCTGCATGGGAGAGCAGGCCACATAGGATGTCAGAGCCCAAATGGGATAGGGAAGGTGTCAAAGTAAAAGTGGGACGAAAAGACAAGAGTGGGACCCAGCAAGGGGTGCTGGACTGTGTTGGGCTTCTGCATGGTGGGAAGGGGGATGTTCTAGCACAGAGTCTGAGCAGGGTGAGGAGGATGTTCACAGAGGGAGACAGCACAGGGGAAGGTATATGAGTCTGAGCAAGGTAAGGACAACCAGTAGGGTTGGGGGTGGGGGCTGAGGGACAGCAAGGGTTGCTGGAGCTCAAGCAGAGTGAGTAGGGCATCTGTGCTTAGGAGTAGGTGGTGATAGGGAAACAACATGTGATGACAGGTTGGTTACATAAAAGGGGACTGATCAAATAAGTAAATATATTAAGAATAACAAGAGCCAGGTTTCCTACTGCTAAGGAAAGATGTTACAAATAAAGAAGGGGGAAAATTACAAAGACCCCTCTGGTGTTGAACTAAAATTAGAGATGGCATAAACATACAGTTTTCAATGTAGACATATAAAACTAAATATTGATATAAATATGTACACACAAACAGATGAATATGAATACACACATTCTTTAGTTCTGTCCACTAAGAGGACTTAGAAACAAAGACAACTCAGTATTAATGAGTGCACCTAGCCCCCAGATCTTGGTTTCTAAATACCATTCTCCAATAAAAAGAACCAGGCCTCTTTAGAAAAATAGCTAATTCCAGCCCTGACACAAGGAAAGTTGTGCAAAGCCTGGAATATTTTGTTCATCCAGGAAGAAGGGAAATACTCAAAGAATGGTAAAGACATAAAAAGGATACAGAAGCCAGGCTGAAGGGGCTCTCACTGGCTAAATCTAGAATAATCTGAACCTGAAAACAAATGATAAAATATTCAATAAATAAAGAAAGCCTTTAGTCTGTACTCACAGAAATTAATAAATAAACTGAAAGCCTGATAAGAATGGAATACTTAGTGTCTAAGAACCCCCATACAGAGTGTGTGTGTGTACAAGGGAAAGGGAGTAACTTCACAATGGAGAAGCTTGTCTCACCATCTTAATTAAGTGATCAAAGTTAGGATCACTGGTAATGGGACAATCTAAACTGTGCAACCTGACAGGATAAAATGAAAAGAGCACAGCACCTGATATTCACACTTCCCATATTTTAACAGGGTTGGTACTCTAACTAGTAGAACACCACAGAAGTGATGACGTATCTCTTCCAAGATTAGGTTATCAAAGGCGGAGGCTTTCATGTTCGACTGCCTAGTCTCCTCTCCACCCCCTCCTCCAATCTCTCTTTTTTTTTTTTTTAAATATATCTTTATTGATTTCAGAAAGAGGAAAGGAGAGGGAGAGAGAGATAGAAACATCAATGATGAGAGAGTCATTGATCAAGCCTGTAACCGGGCATGTGCCCTGACCGGGAATCGAACCTCGATCTCCTGGATCCCAGGTCAACACTCAACCGCTGAGCCACACCTGGCTGGGCCCCTCCTCCAATCTCAATCTCTCTCTCTCTCTCTCTCTTTCTCTCCCCCCCCCCCCATCATCTGCTCTAGAGAAAGCCAAGAACCATGTTTTAAGGATACTCAGGTGGCCTTTGGAGAGGTCCACATGGCAAGGAACTAAGGCCTCATGCCAACAATCAGGCAAGTGAACTTACAAGCGCATCCTTCCTCCAGTCGAGCTTTCAGAGGCCTACAACCCCAGCCAACAGTTTGACTGTAACCTCAAGAGAGAACCCTGAACCAGAGGTACCCAGCTAAGCCACTCTCACATTTCCTGACCCACAGAAACTGTGAGATAATAAATGTCAGTTGTTTAAACTGCTAATTTTTGAGGTAATTTGTTTTGCTGCAATAGATAACTAGTACAGTGTGAGCTGAAGGGCTGAAAGGCTAGAGGACACCAATCACAGACCCCCCCACAAGAAAAATAAGACTTTGTCCCAACAGATCCCTGCTGGCTACAGGTTGCATAAAAGATAATATTTAAATCTAATCAGAAGACCATTTATAATTCTAGTGAAAAAAACACCACCAAACAAGTGCCTTAGAAGAAAAAAAAGAAAAGTATTTCATGTATCTGAAATCACATATCCTTCCTAGCCTTTATGCTACCCAGAAATTCTAGTACCATTTCCAGTTTTGTTTTGTTTTGTTTTGTTTAAAGACTGAGAACATTCTCTGTGTTAGGCACTATGCTGGGTGCTGCAGATGTAACTGTGAAGAAGAATGATCTCTGCCCTAGCAATACTTTTCAAACACCAAAATTTCTATACTACAAGGAATTTTTTTTGGTGATAAATGATTCTACAGATATATTTTTCAGCGTACAGTTGACCCAAAACTTTTATTTTTACAAATTAAATCCTAGAGGTACTCCATCTGATCATCCAATACAACATTCCTGTAAATAAACTACTAGTTAACACTTATTGAGCACAAGTACCAGGCACTAACCACATGCTACACCTCATTTAATCTTTCAATTATGATTATTCGGATTAATCTCGGCCTCCTTCTCTGCCACTCTCCTCTCATTCTTCCACTCTAATTCATGTATTGAGGTGCGATTCTCATTCTCTGATTCTATTTTCAGAGATGCCATTCTTGAACCCTAGAACAGGTATCCCATACATGCCCTGTGAACCTCCTTGATTTCTACTATATGGTCCTTAAAAGAACTGTAATTAAATAACCAGATGATAAGTTTAATATTCATCACTCATGCAAGAATGCAAGTTCCATGGGAGTAGAGAAGGTATCTTTCTTGTAACCTGTTTTATCCCCTGTGGTTAAGTCTTAAAAGGCAATTAATAAGTGCTTGCTAAACAAAAGAATGAACTACAGTCTTGTATCACTTAACAACAGGGCTACCTTCTGAGAAATGCATCATTAGGCAATTTCATCGTTGTGCGAACATCGTAGAGTGCACTTGCACAAACCTAGATGGCATGGCCTACCACACACCTAGGCTATATGGTATTGCTCCTAGGCTACAAACCTGTGCAGCCAGTTACTGTACTAAATACTGTAGGTCTTGGTAACACAATGGTTAGTATTTGTGTATCTAAACATAACTAAACATAGAAAAGATACAGGAAAAATACAGTATAAAAGATAAAAATGGTAGACCTATACAGGGCACTTACTATGAATGGAGCTTACAGAACTGGAAGTTGCTCTGGGTGAGTCAGTGAGTTAGTAGTGAGTGAATGTGAAGGTCTAGGGCATTACTGTTCACTACTGTTGACTTTATAAACACTGTCCCACAAGTTCTCCCCCTGCTTCCTGTCTATAACATCGAAGCTGTCAGTGCTGCTCCACGAACAGGGATCCGGACTGCACTGATTGGAAATATTGAGGAGAAGCTGGCTAGGCAAGGCATAAATAAGCATCATTGTGACTGTCAGGAGGGAGTAAAAGGTGGCCTGAGGATCAGTAGGAATAAGAAACCAAGATGGAAAGATAAAGGAACATAGGGGATTCTCATGGCACTGTGGTTTTGGCTGCTGTATGCTGGCGCAGTGGTCAGATTAAGGAACTTTGTGGTATTCATTTAAAAAAAAAAAAGAGGGTGTTTAACATGGAGAGGGTATAGAACTGAGGACTCAATACCTTTTTAAAACTATTATGGATATTGTCACATTTCCTGCTATTTTAATGCAAATATTTTCCCCTAACCACCCTCCCCTCCCCCCCCCAACCGCCCGCTGGTAACCATCAGCTTGTTCTCTGTATCTATGGATCTGTTGGAGTTCAGTATTTTGACTTTGGAATTTTGTTTTTGGTTCCACTGACACTATCTGGCAAAAAGGGTTCTCTCTAGCATTGATTTGATGGAAGAAATAACACTTATCTTTATCTATGCCTTACATCATTACAACCTGAAAATACTTCCAAAGTACAGGGACAGGCTGGGTCCACATTACCACAGAAAGCTTTTACTCAAGTGGCAGTGGCACTTAATACTTGTTAAGGTAGCTCTTGTGGAGCTGTGTCCTTGTACAGGAACTTAGGTTCTCAACAAAGAATTTACAGTAATATACTCTGAAGACCATCAAGCTAGATTGGGGTGGGGGTGGTTAGAACCCTCTGTGCTGAAACAAGTCACTATTCTGTGCACTCAAAATTGAGGTGCGGTGAGAATCTATTGCCAAGCCTCACAGACACTGCTCCCATTAGAGGGGAAAAAAATTTCTCCTGAGCCATATATTCTTCTATTTCTTACATGACATCTTGTTCCATTATATTACAGGACCACTGTTGTATATGTGGTTTGATGCTGAACAAAATGTCGCCATGTGGTGCATGACTGCAGTGTGTTACACTGACTCTATCTCCTTTAATAACAACATCTTTATTATCTAATGCAGTGTGGTTTCTGCTAGTCTATCAACATGGTCTATAGATAGTTTGGTGATTTCAGAGGAAAAATCAAGCAACTACTTTCTTCATCTGTATCTTACAAACTTGAAACAATGCCCAAAGACCAGACCTGCATTTGAAGGGCTTTCAACAATAAAACTGCCTCATCACAAACTCCCCTACAGTAAAGTTCATGTACATAAGCTTCCAATTCTCTCACACTTAAGAGAAAATATTTCAAGTGAGATCAGACAGCCCAGAATCACCAGGCATAAGGAAGGCTTGTCAACATGAAAGAAAGGGAACCAAGGAAATACATACACACATGAATTTTGAGAAAGAAAAAAAAAGACAATGCAGGCATCAACGGGGACAAAACTTCACACTCACATAATTATATACATCCTGAAAGACATTAGGAAAAATTTTAAAGAATGCTATTTTAAAAAGAGAGAGCAAGTGAGAATAAAGAACAGTAAAGAACATACAGAAAGTTAAATATGACAGTGTGTCAGACTCCCCAAGACCACTCCCAGGTTCAGTGGTTTGCTAGAAGGACCCACAGGACCCAACATATAGTCACATTCATAGCTATGCGTTACTACAACAAAAGGATACAAAGCAAAATCAGCAAAAGGAAAAGGTGCAAGTTCCAGAGGAAACAAGATACAAGCTTCCAAGAGCCTTCTCCCAGTAAAGTAAGACTGGACATGCTAAATTCCTCCAGCAATGAGTTATGACAACGCATGTGAAATATTGTCTACCAGGTAAGTTCACTGGAGACTCGGTGCTCAGGGTTTTTATTGGGGGTGCCCTCTGTCTAACACATACCAAAGTTCCAGGCACCCAGATGGAAATCAGGTGTTCAGCATAAATCATATTGGCACAATTTAAGCACAGAGAACCATTCTTATCAAGGTATGCTAAGAACCCTTCCAAAATCCAAGCTCCCAGACACCAGCCAAGAGACAACCTTGCAAGCAGAACTTTCTGAGGGTAACAGTCTCAGGCCTGCAATGTTAACTCTCCACAGACAGATGAAATAAAACATTAAAGAGTTGTAAGATAAAGTCAAGACCCTCTCCAGGAAAAAAACAAAAGAAAACACTATGAGAGAAAAAAGTTTCTAAAATTACATGATCAATCAATTCCAATATGTGAAAAAGGAGAAAAAAAGAAATTAAAGAAAAAGGAAATACCAAAGAATTAATATAAGAAATTTCCCAGAAACTCATAGGTACAGAAAACAGACTGACAGCTGGTAGAAAGAAGGGGGTTGGAGGTATGGGTGAAAAGGTAAAGGGATTAAGCAAAATAAATAATAACCTCAGAGAGATAGACAACAGTAGGGTGATTACCAGAGGAAAGGGGAGAGGTGGGGGGATACAGAAGAGAGTAAAGGAGGGATAAATGGTGATGGAAAGAGACATGACTTGGGGTGGTGAACACACAATCCAATATACAGATAATGTATTATAGAATCGCACACATTAAACCTAATAATTTTATTAACCAATGTAACCCCAATAAATTCAATTTAAATAAATAAATATACATTCCAACCAAGAACAGCCCCAGGAATAAAAGGTTAATTTCATTACTAGAAATCAGAAAACAATGATAAACAGTATAAACAGACCAAAGAAAGAAAAATTATACAATCACCTCAAAGGAAGCTGAGTAAACATTTAATAACACTCAACATCCATTTAAGAATTTTTAAAATTAGCCATCTAGAAGTAAGCTTCCTTAATTTAATAAGAATATTTATTTTTAAATATTTACAATACCATATTTAATAGTGAAATAATAAAATCTTTCCTTTTAAGATAAAAAACAAAACACAGATGGCCACCACCACTACTCCTATTCAATACTGAAAAACCTCAGTGGGTTCATAGAGAAAAAGAAAAAAGCTATAGAGATGGAAAATTAAGAAATGAAACTGCAACTATTTACAGATGATAGAAGAGCAATACAGAAAATCCAAAAGAATCTAGAGATACGTCAGAAAAGTGATGAGCTGCTGGATACAAAAACAAAAGTTACATTTCTATACAAAAACAATCAGAAAATGCAATTTAAAAAATACCAAGTACGAAGAACAACAAAGAATTCTAAGAAAAAATCTGACATTTTATGGATAATTTATATAATGAGAAAATTATAAAATGTAATTGAAATGAACTTTTAAAAGTTAAAATAGAAAGCTTTATTTTATTTTGAAACAGGAAGCCTCAGTATCAAAATGATATCCGTTCTCCCCAACTTGATCCAAAGACTCAATGCAATACCATTCAAAATCCCACCACCATTTTTCATGAAAATCAAAAGCTGACTCTAAAACCAAGATGAAAAAGTACTACTATGACTTTTCTTGAAAAAAAGGTTGGGGGATTTACCATACTTGATATTATGACTTACTAAAAGCTATAATAATTAGGATAAATAATCCAGTGGGTTACTGAGACCAGGACAGATAGCAAAATATAGAGCCCAGAAACTAATCCCATGAATATAAAGAAACTTAATTTTCAACTGAGCAAGCACTGCAGGTCACAGGGAGAAGAATGGGCTACTCAATGAACAGGCTGGGACAATCAGTTACTTGTTATCACATGGACAAAAATAAAAGTGGATCCTTACACAAAAGAAAGTCCATGTGCATTAAAGACTTCAGTGTAAAAGTGAAAGCTTAAAAAAATACTTTTAGAATAGGGAAATAGCTTAATGACATCAAGGAAGGAAATGACACACACCAAAAATAAAAATAAAAACCCCCAAATCATAAAATTTTGATAAATTCAGCAACATTAAAATTAAGAACTTCAGTCACTAAAACATACATAAGTAAAAAAATCCTATCCAAACTGGAAAGAACATTTGCAACACATGCAAATATCAACAACTAACATAAACCATATCAAAATTATGAATCAATCAGGAAAATTCAAACAAGCCAAACAGAAAAATGAGCAAATACATAGAGAGAGAGAGAGAGAGAAATATGTAGATATATATATATATATATAGATATTTCACAGAATCAGAAACAGTTCATGAATATCTGAAAAAAAGCTGAACCTCATTGGTAGCCAAGGAAATACAGATTCAGATTACAATGATATACCATTTCTTACCCATCAGGTAGCTAAAAATTAAAAAAACAGACAATACCAAACATTGGCAAGGACAAAGAGCAATAGAAACACGTATACATACATTGCTGGTGGGACTGTCAACTGGTACGATCACTTTAAAAAACAAAACAACCTGGCATTACCTAATAAAGCTGAAAAAGCCCATAGCCACCGCCTTCTCCAGGATATATACTCTAAAGTCCTGCACATGCACAAGAGACACGTATAACAATGTTCACAAGCAGCATTATTAATAATAGCAAAAAACTAGAAATAGTCCAACTGTCCATCATTGATAGCATGGATAAATAAAACTGTAGTATATTTATATAATGAAATACTCTATAACAGTAAATTTGAATAAACTACATACAACACTGAATGACACCAAAAAAAACCAATGCTTACAGAATAAATCAGAAAAATATTTACAGTATAATTCCATTATGTAAAGATCAAAAACAGGCAAACAAAACATTTTTAGGGAGAGATACTGTGAAGAAAAGCAAGATAATTCTTTAATACAATTCAGGATAGTGGTAGGGGAATAATAAGAAATGTGGTGGGGGGCCCGGCCGGGCGTGGCTCAGCGGTTGAGCGTCAACCTAGGATCCAGGCGATCGGGGTTTGATTCCCGGTCAGGGCACATGCCCGGGTTGCGGGCTTGATCAATGACTCTCTCATCATTGATGTGTCTATCTCTCTCTCTCCCTCTCCTTTCCTCTCTCTGAAATCAATAAAGATATATTTAAAAAAAAAAGAAAAAAAGAAATGTGGTGGGGGGGGGGGGAGAAAAGGAATGTGATCTGGACCATACAGGGGTTTCCAAGTAGCTGGTAACATTTTACTTCTTAATCTGAATTTGGATTGACAAGTGTTCATAGTATTATTTTTAAACTATAAACTGTACAAACATGTTTTATGTATTTTTGCATGTCTAAGTTTTAAACACACTGTAAGTCATAGATAAAAACTACTAGAGAATACATGCAAATATATGCTTCCTGAAGCACTGTGAAAAATAACCACCTGGAAACAAACTAAGTGTTCCTCTATAGCAGAAATAGATAAACTGACATTTATACAATGAAATATTATACATGCAGTTAAACTGAATCAACTAATGAGCATGTATACAAGGATCAAATCTAGAAATGTAATAGGTTTAAAAAAGCAATTGTAGAGAATATTTACAGTATACTTTTTATGTAAAAGAGTAAACTGTAATTATTTTACAGACACATACATATATAATAAAAATAAAAAACAGGGCAGAAAGAGTACAAATCAACTTCAGAATAGTAGTAAACACTAGGAAGGAGAGATCTGGATCAGGGAAGAGTGCAAAGAGAGCTTCAACTATAACTGCAGTCTTTTGCAAATTAGATTTTTAATTAAAAATATATATATATCCTCTCCCTAAAGAAAAATATCGAAATATTTTTCCTCCTTCCCTCCCTAACATATACATACAAACATACACATATGCATAGAGAGAGAGAAACAAATCATGGAAGAGAAAAGAAGAATCTTGTCACTTGCTGCTTGCCACTCTCTCTCAAGCTGGTACATTGAATCTTCCAGCTCTTGCTTTTAAAATGTACATCAATTTAGCATCTAACAATGCATTAAAAGTGGCTGTCAGTGAAAAATATCTCCATAATATTTTAGTTTACATTCAATACAAATATCCAAAGCTATTAAACAGAGCCAAACACTTGCTGCTACTCTTGACAACCAATAATCACAAGTTATGGTTTTCTAATTTAATAGAAATAAAAAGAAATAAAAACCTAGCTAAAGAAATTGATCTACACTAAACTGAAGGTATCCATTATTGAGCTGGACAGAGATACTTTGATGAAATATTGCATATAGTATCATTCCTCTCACCCATATGAACATAATTGCTATGCTTTATTTTTAAATTGTGATGATTTTCCTTAAAACTGTTAATCCAAGAACTTCATACTTTTTTTTTTTTTTTTTTTTAAACAGCCAAATGACTAGACTACACCAGCCTAATCTAAGAGATACTTCCCTACCTTAAGGAAATTTGGCCTGATTCTGACTCTCAATTATTGGCAGATAAATGATTTCTTTGGTCTCATGTTTTATCTTAAAAAGAGATGCAAATGTTGCATTCTATTACATAATACAGCCATATTTGTTTAAATTTAAAAAATATTTTTCTAAAAAAATTTTAAATAAAATTATGTTCCAAAAAGTCTGCTCAAAATATGCTTAAGTGCTAGAGCCTAGCACACCAACTCAGACTTAAGTTACACACATCTAAGCATGAGAAACACGGTATGTAATTTACTTAGAGTATACAATGCTCAATATTGATAATTTCCACATAGGAAACCCAAAGGAGAAAGAAGAAAAAAAAAGTGCCACTTCAAAAATCACTACTGAAATAAAACACAGGAAGGTGGTAGAAAACAAAATAGATTTTTAAAGTATGTGAATTATTTGGGCAGTGCTATTGATGAACTTTGAATATTGACCATGTATTAAAGAGAACAGTACTGGTATCAATATTAAATGTCCTGGCTTCAATAATTGTACTGTAGTTAAGTAAGGGAGGTCCTTCCTTATTCTAAGGTACAATGAAGTATTTAGGACTAAAGGAACATGATGCCTACAACTTGCTGTCGAGGGAGGGAGGGAGGCAGGGCAAATAATAAAACATAAAACAAATGGAACAAAATATAAATAACTAGTGAATCTGGATGAAGAATATAAGGGGCTGCCCTTGCCAGGTGACTCGGTTGGAGCGTCGTCCATACACCAAAAGGTTTTGGGTTCAATTACCAGCCAGGGCACATACCCAGGTTGTGGGTTCTCTCCCCCACGCTCTCTCCTTCCCTCCCTCTCTCCCTCCCTCTTCCTCTAAAATCAATAAACATATCCTCAGGAGAGGATAAAAAAAGAATATAAAGGGCTTTTATACTATTGTTGCAACTTTTCTGTAAGTTTCAAATTATTCAAAACTTTAAAAGTACATAAGTAACACTGGCAGCCCCAGAACTCCAAGGCAGTGTTTACCTACCAAAACAATTTGCCCTTAGGTCATCATTTTAGCTAATATTTAAATTACATTCAATTGTGAAAATTATTTTCCTAACACAATTCTTTAAAAAGCCGTCAATCAAATTTCTGAATCATCCTTTTCTAGTTATGAGAAAATAACACAGTTGATGTTAAAAATGAAAATAGATATCCAAATAGTGGAATCCAAATGGGCACAGCTAAATGTCTACGCGGCTTACCTCTGGGATTCAAATTTTTAAGAACATATTAACAATTAAATATTCTAGCACAATTTGTAAATTTTAATAAATTAAAAACTGCAGCAGTCAGCAGTCAGTGAAGATTCCAATCCAGGCTTTACCTCTTTCCTGAGGCTGAGAAAAGAGTTTGTGAATGGCAAAGATTCTCTGTGCTAATTGTAGCATGACATTTAAAACAATCCTAAACTCATCACAGGGAAGGAAGAGGCTTTTCATATAACACAGTCCAAGCACCTGTCATTGTGCTTAGTTTGCAACTTAACTTAGTTCAAGCCATTTAGTTATGTACTAACGGCCATTTGTTACTATGAGACTGAATGAAAGAATTTCATTCATTAAAAAAAGAAAAATACAATCAAACTAAACTTGGAATCATCACAAAAGGATAAAGCCAACAGAAATTTAGTTTCCAGGCTTGAGTCCTGCAGACTTCATATTGAGATGACCCACTATACTATAGTCTACTTTTAACCATTTCCTCCCTATGCCAAAATGACTCCATTATAGTCAATCAGGAAAAAAAAAAAAAAAATCAGCCCGGCTGGGAGTGGCTCAGTGGTTGAGCGTCGACCTAGGATCCAGGCGATCGGGGTTCGATTCCCGGTCAGAGCACATGCCCGGGTTGCAAGGCTTGATCAATGACTCTCTCATCATTGATGTTTCTATCTCTCTCTCTCTCCTTTCCTCTCTCTGAAATCAATAAAGATATATTAAAAAATAAATAAATAAAATCAGTTGATATTATAAAATATAGACTTTACATAATACATTAATCTTCAATTTATCTGAAAACTAATATGCAAATGAAATTATAGAGGTGGATATGCTCTTTAGTCCATAAGTAGACAATTTAAGAACATAAATAAGATAAAATTAGATATTTAAGCCAATAGTCCCCCTGCAAGCAAAGTTTAAAAACTCATTTCACAGCAAAATAAGTGCGGGAATGGGCTATGGACCTTGGAATTCACTGACCTTATCACATACCCTATCACCTGGAAGCAGTTGGTCTAATAGAATAATAGAATGGCCTGCTGAAGACTCAGTAATAGCACCATTGGAGACCAAATCCTCAAATAAATCCTTTGACTCAAGGACTAACATACATTATTGTTTTCTCTGTAGCCAGAATACATGTGTCTGAGAATCAAGTGGTGTAAATACAAGTGGTTTCTCTTCTTATTACTCCTAAGGACCCCATTAGCATAATTTTTGCTTCCAGTACCTACAGCTTTGATATCTGCTGGTTTTAAGGTCTTGGTTCCCAAGGAAAGAATGATTTCACCACAGTCACTGAATTAGAAGTTGAAACTGTTTCACGATCACACTGGCTCTGTGCCATTAAATCAAGATTTTCAACTTCTGCACTATCGATATTTTGAACTGGATAATTCTTTGCTGTTGGGGACTGTTCTGTGCATTGCAGGACGTTGCCCTCTACCCAAAGTCATGTAAATTAAAAATACCTCTGGGCATTGCCCCGTCCCCTGGGAGGCAAAACTACCCTCAGCTGAAAACCACTGCACTAAATGGATGGGCAAAGAAGGAAGCCATTAGACTAGCTGATATAATTTATATGGGTTACCTAAGAGATACTGGACTAGTGCTGTCTGGTACCCTGAGGATTATCTGAAATATCTCCTACACATGCGTAATAGTAAAATTTAATGGAAAAAAACAAACAAAGCAAGACCACTGAGGATTCATATTCTTCACTAATGACGGTTTGGGTTACCCCACCAGCTGAGGTCCTGAGTAAAAGTAAAGGGAATATGGAATGAACAGAAGAAAGTAGTTATAAAGATGAACCACAATCTCTCAACTAGTTAACCAAAGCAAGGTCTACAGCAGTTATACATATTTTCTTCTTTGCTTACTATAGATTTCATATGAGTGTACAGAACAATTTCTTCTCTCTTCTCAATATGTCATACAAGTTTTACTAGTAAAGACTAACTTTACTACTAAGTCTTTAAGTAGCAGGATATTCAGATGGGACTGTGAATTTGAGGCATAATTAACATAGCCTAGAAATGGATCATGTGAATGTCACTCAGCAATGGATACAATGAATACTGGACCTTGGCTCATTTTGGGAAGAGGCTAAGGACATCTTCATTTTTACAAAGAAGACTTCCATTTCTTAGGCAAAAGCATAGAGTGTTTTTGCCTTCTGTACAGTAGATCAAATATCTGTATAAAGACATGTATGGCTGCTGAGTAGCGCCAAAGGGGTGGACTGTGTCAACTGCTAAATTACCATCTCTCATCTCTACACCTATCCCTTTGTACTTCATTTTCTGGTGGTGGAGCTACCGTGCAAACTACACTTCTCCTTAGCCAGCTGGCTCTGTGTTAAGGCTCTGCCAAGGTACTGTAAGACTGGAGGTCCTGTAACACTGGAGGTGTTGTAAGGCAGCAGGTCCTGTAAGACTGGAGGTCCTGTAAGACTGGAGAAGCAACAAAGGACTTGATTCTTCCCGTTTGCTTCTTGTTCCAATCAGCATCACCCCTGCTGAATTTTTTTTTACAATCTAATAACAGAAAGACCTCTTGCATGTACTCTAGTTTCTAGAAGTCAAGCAGAGAACTAGACTGTCAAATATGTTTAGCTGACTTCTGTGAGACACAATCAAAATTGTCCTTAAAAACAAACAACAAAAAATCTATGGCCTCACTAAAAACAAGATCGATAAACAAAAATCAATGTATTTCTATATATTAGCAATAATCAGAAACAGAAATTAAAAAATAATATCTGTTCAAGTGGTAATCCTCCCAAAACTAATCTATAGTTCACCACAATCCCTCTCAAACTAGGCTTTAAAGAAATTGATAAACTAATCCTAAACTGTACATAGATATGCAAGAGATCTACACTAGTTAAAGCAATCTTAGGAAAGAACAACAAAGTTGGAGAATTTATAATACCCGATTTCAGATTTTACTATAAAACTATAATAATCACGACTTGTGAACTAGCAAAAACAATAGACATATGGAATCTCACCAAGTACAAAAATTAACTAAAAATGAGTCATAGATTGATTTAAGTTGTAAAACCTGAAATAAAATTTCTAGAAGAAAACGTGAGAAAAATCTTTGTGATAAAGATTTTTTAGATATACTATCAATAACATTATCCTTTTTTAAAGAAAAAATGATAAGTTGGGCTTCAGCAAAATTAAGATCATTTGCTTTCAAAAGACTTTGAGAAGAAAAAAAGACAAGCCAGAAACTGGGAGAAAATATCTGCAAGTCACATCTCATAAAAGACTAGTATTCAGCATATATTACAAATTCTCAAAACTTAACAGTTAAAAAAAAAAACATCCAATTTTAAAACATGATCAAAAGACTTGAATATACACTTCACCAAAGAAAATACTCAAGATGGTAAATAAGCACATGGAAAGACACTCAATATTATTAGTCATTAGGGAAATGCAAATTGAAACCATAATGATATATCACTTCACACCCACTAGGATGACTATAATAAAAAATTTTTTAAAGAAAAACTGTTGGCAAAGATGTGGAGCAACTGGAACTCTCACATACTACTGTAAAATGGTATAATCACTTGGAAAACAATGATTGGCAGCTTCTTAAAAAGTTAAACAAGGGGCCTCTGCAAGAACTTGGGAGGCATAAGGAGCACAGACCTAGGTTCTTGGCTCCCCCGGGGAAATGAGGACTTGATTCAGATCCCCAGGATGGACCCCAAAATCACTCCCTATTGGCTGGGACAATGGGGTCTTGTCCTCAGGAGCTGTGAACTTTGTGTTGCTCCTTCACTTCCCAAAGCCAGAAAGAGAGGTTGTATTGGGGGCCATTTGTGGGGTTGGGGGAGGGAGGTGTCCTAGAGGTGGCAGACAGAATCCGGTCTTAGCTCTGCCCTGAGTGGCCTTGGACAAAGCCCTTGCCCCCTCTCTGGGCACCCTTCTGCCTGTGTCAGGTTCTAATGTGGAGTCTGAGACTCTCCCCCACCTTCCCCTGACCACCTTGGGTTTGTCCTCCCTAAGACCGGACCCCTCCAGCCACCATTCCTCACTGGGGGACTGAGCTCCCTGGGGGTCTAGCATTCACTTTCCCACCTCCTCCTGGAAACTTGAGGGCTATTTTTGCACAAATTTTCCAGAGTTTGGGGGACTCTGATAGCAACAAGACAAATTTTTAGTTGTTTTCTTAGCCAATCCAACCAGCTGCCAATAGCCTGGCTCTTAAAGAGCCAAGGCCCCTTTTGTGCCATCCAGCAGTAAGGCTTTCCATCTGTCAGAGGAGACTCTGGGGCTTAGAAAGGGAGATCCCACCCAATTTGGAGTTTCATACATCCCCTGTGTCTGCAGCTGCTGGAGTCATCCAAGGATCTCCCCCCAGCTGGGCCTGAGAAAATTTTAGGGGGCTTGGAGCTGTATCACTTGGGTTCTGTCCCCTCACTCCACATCAGGCACTCTTTTGTTGGGTTTTAGTGAGCTGAGTTTACCCCCTGCTCTTTCAGAGCCTGTACAGAAGATTAAAAGGCTTCCTGGAAAAAGCTGTGGCATGAGAGGGGTCAGGTAGAGGAGGAGGTCAGCAAGCCATTACACATTGGGGTAGAGGGTGGGGATCAACAACTACCCCAGACTTGGTTTTGTAATGATTTGTACAGGAAGGAATAAATGCACCTAAGCTCCAATTTTTAAAAAGTTAAACATATACCCACCATAGGACGGCTGAGCCATTCTACTCCTTCAATAGTACTTACTCCAGAGAAAGTATATGTTCACACAAAGTTATGTACATGAATCTTCACAACAGCTTTATTTGTAATAGCTAAAAACTTGGAGCAACCCAAGTATCTATCAACAGGTGAATGAAAAAACAAACTGTGATATATAGACTGAGCAAAACAGTTCGTAGGGATGGCATGAAGGTAAGAATGGATTATGGGGGCTGGAGGAAACTTTTTGGGGTGATGTACTTTCATTATCTTGATTGTGGTGATGTATACCAAAACTCATCAAACTGTACATATTAAATGTGTGCAGTTTATTGTATGGCAAGTTACCTTAACAAAGCTGTAGAAATTATATTATTCTAGAATAAAAAATGAAATTCCTAAAATAAAGTTCCTAAAAAGTTCCAACAAAGTTCCTAAGAGCGGTGGGGGGAGAGGGAAATGTTTTTGTATAATTATTCATATTGAGTGTATATTTATTCATACCCAATTAGGTGCTCTTCATTTTTGCCTTTAGTTTTGCCCTTCCCCTTGAGACATTTCCCTTCTATCTGAAGAACTTTCTTTGGTAATTCTTAGGGCAGGTCTGCTGGTAATTAAGTCTTTCAGCTTTTATCTAAAAATGTCTTTATTTCTGAAGGATATTACTGCTGGGAATAGAATTTTAACTTGGCAGTTTTTTCCTTTCGACACTTTAAAAATGTATCTCCATTATTTCCCAGTTTCCACCATTGTGCTCAAAAGTCAGTCATCAGTTATGTTACTGTTACTTAGAAAGTAACACATCTATTTTTTTTCCCCTTCTGGTAGATTTTTAACAGTTTCTCTTTGTCTCTAATTTCAAAAGTGAAATTAGCATATGTGTAAGTGTACTTTTCTTTGTATTTATCCTACTTGGGCTTTGCTAAACTACTTGAACCTGTGGGTTAATGTCTTTCATCAGTTTTGGAAAATGTTTTAACACTATTACTCCAAAATCTGCTTCCACACTAATCTCTCTCCTGTACTTCTGCATCTCCAATTACACATTATTTGACTTTTTAGTGTTCTACATATCTCTTAGGTTTTATTGCACCCTTTCCATTCTTTTTCCTTCCTGTGCTGCAAATTGGATATTTTCTATTGACTTGTCTACAAATTCTTTAATCTTGACTTCCGTCCTGTATAATCTGCTATTAAATCCATCCAATGAATAATTAATCTCAGACACTGTGGATTTTTATTGTTGTGGATTTTTTGTTTTTAATGTGCCTGGTACTGTACTGAGCCCTGGGAGTAAAGCAGTGAACAAGACACACATAATCCTTGCTCTCATGGAATTTAAATAGTATGCATTCAATTGACCTGTTTTCCACCTTTTTTTTAGAATACTGAAGAATAGTGCAAAAGGTGGAATGAGGTCCTAGAGTCCTACACCAAATTTTTCTAATTAACATATAAATGAAAGATCTTAAGCAATCAAGGTTACGTTTTTTATTCCTTTCTATAGATTCCAATTCTATAGAGATATTCTCCAATTTTTCATCCATTTTGTCCATCGTTTCCTATATTTCCTTTAACATATTAATGTCCTTGTCTACTAATTTCAATTACCTGTGGGTCTACTTCTACAGTTTATGTCTCTTCTTGATTATGGGTCACAGTTTTCCACTTTTTCAAATTTTTGGAAATTGTTCACTGTACGCTAGGTGATATAAAGAACCTCAGAAACCAGAATATGTCTTCCCAGTGAGAGCTCTCCCTTTACTGTATTAGGCAAAGGAGATGAGAGAGGCTGATTATTTCAATCCATTCAGGAATTGAACTATGTGAAAGCTATACTGCAGTTTTAGTAAGACTCAGTTTATCTCTGGTTCATCCTTTTTCTTTAGTCTGTGTCCAGAATCAACAAATGTCAGCAATCTGCTTCTCACCTAACAAGGGGCTCTTCTATCTCTGGAATTTTAATTCATCTAGTCCTCATCATTTCTACAGCCCTCCACTAGTTTTTAAAAGATGGTTTTAAAATTTCATCCAGTTTTTTTCCTACTTATCACACTAGTATAGATGACTGTGCTGTGATCTACTAAATACTACTCAGAAACTAAAGTATCCCAGCAATGATTCACAAACCCAACTTTATATCAAAATGACCTGGGGAGATTTTTTAAAGTACAACCCATTATCCATATCTCTAGAATATATAGATGTTCAGTGGGGCCAGGAAATCTGTACTTTTAACAAAAGTCTTAAAGCGATCTAGTAAAGCTGGCATATCTAAAGAAACTAATGTGCCTGTACCAGTTGTTCCTCCTCTCCCCTCCCCCAGAGATCATTATTTATAAGGACATTTGAGAAAAAACATACACTACATACAATGGGCAAATTGATAGAAGGGTATAAAAATAGTTAAAAGTTCAGAATAACTCAAAACTTTAAAACTTTAAAGATAATATGTTAAAAAATATTTAAAGGCTTTTAAAACTATTTTAAGATCAAGACGAGGAGGAAGGATACAAACCACTAGTTCACACATGGTATAATACCAACAGGAGATTAAAAGCAGAACTACTCGATTCAATTTTACTTCTAATTGTTCTAGCAGAAAACAAAATGATCTTCAAATTTCAAAAGAACACTGCTGAGAGCCATCAGGACTCTCAGATAAAGCTTAAAGCCCCTACCTGCTTTATCTAAATTCAAGTCCACATGAACTACTCCAAGGGAACAGATGAAAATTTAGACATGTTGATAAGAGAAATGCTGTCAGTGAACTCTGAAGTCATGAAAAATAGAAAGGTGCCACACTGGGCATGATAAACTATTGCCCCAATTGTCAAAACACAGGGTTAGGTCAAGGGGAAAGGTGATTTCAGGACTATGGACTTAATTTAATGTCAACATATTATGCACAAGACCTTCAGCCATTTATAGAAGGAGAATCTACTAACAATGATGAAATTTCGCTTTAAGTTTAGAGTTTACAAAGTGCCTTCATATATACTACCTCATGTATTTGATTCACACAGGGACCTGTGAAAAAAAGCAGGTAGCATTCTGTCCCCTCCCAATCCACACACAAACTCTTCAAAATATTCAGAATCTAGGGCTCAGGGAGCTGGACTTGCCCAGGTTAACTCCTCCTCCTCCTTCTTTCAGAAAATTAAGACTCAAGCTCAAGTCTTCTGATTCCTAATTGGGTCCAGTTCTCATAAAGTCAGCATGGGTTAAGAATAAGTCATGCTGTGGATGGACCAAGAGGATATTACGCTAAGTGAAATAAGTCAGACAGAGAAAGAAGACAAGCACCATATAATTTCACTTATATGTGGAATCTATTGCACAAACAAAATAAAAACAATCACAGATACAGAGAACAAACTGACAGTTATCAGGGGAGGGGGGTTGGAGGGCTGGGTGAAAAAGGTGAAAGAATTAAGCAGTACAAATTGGTAGTTACAGAACAGTCACAGAGACATAGATGATAGCACAGGGAATATAGTCACAATACCTGATAACTATGTATGGGGCCAGGTGGGTACTTGAAGCAGCAGGGGGGCCACTCTGGAAAGTACATGATTTTCTAACCACTTTGCTGTACAACTGAAACTAATACAGAATAATGCTGAATATAAACTGTAATTGGAAAATTAAAGAAAAAGAAATTTAAAAAGAAAAAGAAAAAGAAAATGAGCAAGAAAAAAAGAAATCATGCTGAAATGAAATTGTAACTGGGACTGCCTCATAATAACCGAGAGGTGCTGGGCAGGAAATGGGTAGGAGTATGGATGAAATAAAACTGAGTAGAAGTCGGGTAATGGGTACATGGGGATTCATTTACAATCATCTCTCTACTTCTGTATATGTTTGAATTTTTTCATAATAAAAGTTAACAAACCAACATGCACACACATGCCAATTCACATTCTTTGATAGTTTTACTGTGCTGGTAATCAGATGAACACCAAAAATATAGTACACCTGAAGCTCAGCATTTTTAAGCCTTTTTTTCCAAGTCTCACATAATGCCCTCAAAAACAAGAATAACAAGAGAAAGAATGAAAAATGGTTGGTATGCCCAAGTACTGACCACCACTGCACCAGGAGGCAGACAACCAAAATGATGAGATGACCTGAAATTATGTCCCGTAAAAAACGGTTGAATGTATGATATTTTTCTGGGGGGGGAGGAAATAAAAAAAATAAAATAAACCTAGGGAGTACTTAAGATTTGTCTTTAAATATTTTTAAAGTAAAAGGACAAACTTATTCTGAAGAGTTATAGAGAACAGAATTAGGAACAATGAATAGAAGACTCGAGGAGGCAAATCCCACTTCTCTAGTCTTCCCACTCTTCCTTAGGTTCATGACTCATGTGCTACTAACAAACCTTGTCACAATCACCTACCAACTTTCTAGATATTCCCCCCATCATCAAAACAGTTTGGCTTTTGGCTCAGTTTCCCCTCTACCTCATATCCACCACCATCTGGTTATCATCTAGGTTAGTGTTACTTGATAAAATACAGAACTCCCAATTAAGTTTGAATTCAAATAAACATGAGTAATTTTTTTAATGTAAGTATATCCCATGCAATATTTGGGAAATACTCATACTAAATATTTATTCATTGTTTATCTAAAATTCACATTTAACAGGGAATCCTATATTTCTATTTGCTAAATCTGGCAAACCTAACCTAGGTGACTCCAAGGTCAGAGCACCCATCCAACCTCTGGTCCTCAACCTTCCTTGATCTCCTAAATTCCAGTGACTAAGACCATAACAAAGATATGGTCTTCAAATTCAGATGTGGCCCGGCCGGGCATGGCTCAGCGGTTGAGCTTCGACCTAGGATCCTGGCGATTGGGGTTCGATTCCCGGTCAGGGCACATGCCCGGGTTGTGGGCTACAGCCAATCAATGACTCTCTCATCATTGATGTTTCTATCTCTCTCTCTCCCTCTCTTTTCCTCTCCCTGAAGTCAATAAAGATATATTTAAAAAAAAAAAAAAAAATTCAGATGTGTCCTTAATATTGCCCAATATTGCTCAGTGTCCTTAAACTGCCCACTCTTCCTCATTTACCCCAACAGCTATTATGAATCAAGCCCATTCTTTCCTTCTCTACCATCTCAGTCCCTAATTCCCCCACCTGAATTTAGATCCCTATCTTCTACCTCCTATGGTACCTCATACCATCATTTCCCTTTATTATATTTTTCAATCCCTCCCACTAAAGGATAAGCCATTAAGTGAAATTATATTTTCCCAAAGCCTTCAAAGGATAGTTTAAACATTTTAGTATGGCATTCAAGACCCTACAAGATTTACAACTCAACCCAGACTTCAGTTTTCTGACAAGCTCTCTCCCTCTAACTGCCCAGTCTAAATTAAGTGCTCCTCTTACATACCCCCATTGTACTCTATATATCTGTACTTACCATAATTTTCTTATTTGGTAAATTTCTCCCTTACTAGACTTTAGGCTCCTAGAGACCAAGAACCATGTCTTGTCTTTATTTCTCCAACATTTACCACAATGCTTGGCATCTGCCACAGCTAGTAGACACTTAAATGTTTACTGATCTAATAAGACAGATGGGGCTCAATTTAAGGTAAGAGTTTCTAACAATTACAATTCTACTAATGGAATGGATTACCTTGAGATGTAGTGTCCCTAGTCACCCTGAGGGCAAAATAAGATGATCAGTAAAAACAATTCAAAATTTATTTTTAAAATATTAAGGAAAAATAAAATTACATAGAATCCCTTAGTTTTTTTTAAATATAAAAGAAAATTAATCATATGGGCAAATGTTCAGATTATACTGTTATGCTAAAAGAGCAGCTTATAAAACAATGTGTCCCACTCATTACAACCTAACACTAATAACAGTAGCTAACATTTACTGAGTTCCTTCTGTGTGCCAGAAACTGTGCCACATGCTTTACATATATTTCCTAATTTTAATCTCACAATTACCTCTGTGTAGATATTATTACTGACTTTATTTTTCAAGAGAAAAAACTGAAGCTTGAAGAGGTTGTCTTGACCAGGAGTTAGTAAGCAGTGGCATAACCTGAGCCCAAAAATTCAAACCCAGTTAGTCTGATTTCAGAATGAGCACATATAATTACATACACCAAAATTTTAACTATGGTTCTATCTGAGCTATGGTATTATAGACGACTTTTACTTATTTTTGTCATTTTGCTGTATTTCCATATTTCTATAATAAACGTGAACTGCCACTGTATTTTAAAATAAATATTCAAGTAGAGGTTGGACAATAATCTACCAGGACTATTGCAGAGTGGATTTAAATAATCTCAGATTCCTTCTAACTAAGGGTCTCTGATTAATCAATTAGTGACTGGAATTAATTTTTTCAATCAGAAAATAAAACAAAAATCAATCCATTTTAAGAATTGTAACAGTTTTGGACTGTCAGATTCTATTTTCCCTGTTTTATAGATAAGGAAACAGCTCAAAATTTAAGAAATTTACATAACATTGCAAAGGCAGTTCGTGTCAGGGCAGAAACCACAGCACAAGTCTTCATTGATCTTTGTTGCTAACAGCTGACCAAAACAAAATCTCTCTCTCCCATTCCCAACTGAAAATTTAGTTATTAGAGGCCCAAAACTGAAACATAACAGGAAATACAAATGCTTCTTTTTTCCCCCTCAGTCCAAAAGGAAGAAGACCTGCCTGGAGCATAAAGACAAAACATTTCCCAGGCCTGATCTGAGACAGAAATAAAAGGCACTGGGGTAAAGATGGGAGAGCTGGAAAGATATTCCAAAAGACAAGATGAACGATTTGAGAGGAAACGGAAAACAAATACCCAGGAATCCAACAGGATAAGGCATTCAAATACTACCAAAATTTATAAGTTGCCTCAAATTTAATCAAATCCTAAGTGGAATGTGCTTAGAGTATGAAAACCAACTTTACAAAACTGGACTGTGAAATGCCAAGATAAAGTAATGAAATAAATACATAATTTCATATTTATAATTGTACACTCCTACTGGTGTTCTCACAAATTTTATTCTCTCACCTTCAGGATTCAACTCCCCTCACCTAAAAATCTGCAGTGAGTATAATGTAACGTCATAAAATTAAATAAAAGGGGGACAATGTTACAACTTCCTCCGACAACCCAAGAAGCTTTGATAAGGTGAAAAGAATGATAAATAATAAAATCAAGGATATAATGTTCAAAACTCCTTTCTGTTTCTAACACATGACGAATCAAAAAAGATTTCCAGATACTCTCATCTCATCTTTAAAATGAAGAATCAATAATACATTCTTCAATTTGCATATTTGTGTTGTCTGTTCAGGAAATTTAGGTTTTTTTGTAAAGCTCTATTTATTGAAAAGTTACTGCCATAAGGATTATGACACCCACATTCTAGTTTAAACTCAATTATGTCATATGATTATGAACAAGTTATTATGCCTCTTTAGTTTTATTTTTTCTCATGCAGAGTAGAAATAATAATAATCAACAGAAAAAATACTGCACAGGATGATAATCATGGTAATAAATTTTTATGACTAACTTGACAGCTTTCTTTCACGTAAAAGATTCATACTTAAGACACTAAACAAGCCCATGATGTGAGTAGGGCAGAAATTATCCCCATTTTACAGATGAAGACATAGAAAACTAAAGTTCAAAGAGGTTAATTCACTTACCCAAGGCCACACTTGGACACTGCAGAGTCAAAAGCTCTTTCTCTTACTAGACATATACTGCCATTACAAACCTGAGGTGGTAACAGCTGTTTTGTCATGCTCAAACTCCTGTGAAGTCTACCCAAGGAAAGCTGTCAACAATTACACAGAAAAGGGTCACTTGAGACTGTTATGAGCCATAATGACCCACAAGGTCATTATCTGGGTATAAAATATGATTAATGATAAGTTAAATAAAAGTCCTTTAAGTAAATTTCTAAAAGTCCCTCTATGTATTAACTTCATGCCTCTTGCACTAGATACAACACCCTGTTTTGGGGATGTGAAGTAGAGTGGGGAAGGTTTTCATTAAGAAAAGTTAAGTAAGTTCTCTGAAATTCAATGGGGTAAGACACTCAAAGCTATAAAATATGCGTAAGGGCAGGCAGCAGCTTGTAGGCTGTAGTGACAGCCCTAAGCCAAACCCGAAAGAGTGCCAGGCTGTGGTTTAAAGAAAATATGCAATCTGGAAATCTGCACCTCAAGTTACTGCTACTGCAAAGTAATTAGTACCATTTATAGTAAAAATATGTAAAGTTTTAGAGGATAATTCCAATTCTTCATTATAATTGGATGGGATTCCATATTAGCTTGGGGCTTTCTTGTCTCAACAGAAGCTCTCAAAAGCCACACTCAGAGAACCAAAGAACAGGACTATATATCACAGGTATATGACACTTGAAGTGGTCACATATGCATTCAACTAAAGAAACTTTAATGAGGGCACCATCAATTCCAGTTATTTATATTCCATAATGTCAAAAGTTTTCTTTAGCACAACCTGAGAGTGCTCTGTTTACTGAAGGTTCCACCATATAGTATGACACAGAAACATACACATTACTGAAAGCTTAAACTTAATTCACAGTCACAACAATGTAAAACACCTTAACTTTTCTATTCTTCAAGGTCAAAACAAACTTTGTCTCATCTTTCTCCACCTCCAAGAAAATGGGGTATTCTAAAAAACGTCAGATGAAACAGCCAATGCTTTTATAAATATAAGTCAATCCTCTGCAAAGAAAGAGCTTAAGATGCCCATATCCTACTTCAGTATTGATTCTAACCCTTTGAACAGTTTAAGCTGACCACAAACCTCCCCTTCTACTTCTTCTATACAACTCTCCTCCTTAAACTTCCTTTAAAAAAGGAGCCTTCCTACACCTCTTGTCTTTTATCTTATATACACACACACACACTCAAAGACCCCAAAGAACAGGCTGAGGCCTAAAGAACATATGTGCAAAACAGGTTTTTAATTAATACACTGCTCACCCTTAAAAGCATGTTGTTATAATGCAACAATATAGTCTATACAGAACTTCATGACACCAAACTTGAAAGGCGAAAACAAAAATGCCCCATTAGCAGTCTGAGTAAATTAAAGAACAAAGATGCAAAAATAAGGCATGATTACTTATTATATCACTAACCTTTCCTTTAAGGACAAAATTCTCCATGCTAAATATAATAATAATAATAATAATGATAATGGAGCAGATTTTAGAATCTAATTTCCTACTGGTCAAAAAGTCAAATAAAAAGAAGGAATATTTAAGTAGGAATATTTAAAATCTAGTATAACAATAAATGCTGGCCCAATTCACAGAACACCTTATGACATTTTTCTACTACACTTCCCAAACTTAAAGGTCTACATTATAACACATATGCCACAAATTAGATGATAAAGCAAGAAAACAGACAGATTACAGACATCCATGGTATGCTACATAAGGACTTGTTACCATGATATGTTACCTAAGCATTTGTCAGTGAATGCTAAAGTAAGGTACATATCTGCCAAGGTACAAACCAGGGGAATATTCAGAGAGTAGTCAATCTCCCTCATTTGAATAATTTAAAACTTTTCAAAGTTTTTCATTACACTATCAGACCATTGTAAAAAATGTCCTTATGTAGAGACTTGTCACTAAAACTAAGTGACAAATCCAAGATCACAAAGGTAGTTAATCAGATCTGAAACTTCATTCAAAAAACATGTGAGCTCTGAGGGAGGGCATATAAATATGTATAAGTTCCTCCTTATAGTTAAAATCACTTAACTTACAAGACTTAGGCTATTTTAAAAACTAAATTAAAATGTGGTTATTTAATAAATATAACAAAGCCAAAATTACCACTTATTTTAGCCAGTCTACCTTTCATCCAGGAATCGCATCAAAAACATCCCATCAATGACACACTGTATGCTCCTATGTATGCTGGGAACTGGGGTGACTATAAGAGAATTCTAACAGAGGCTTCTTGCTTTCCAGAAAGTTTACACTCTATTTGATAAAAAGATAAGAAAAAAGAAAACAATGCTAAGCTGTGTTCAACCAGCTCTCCAGAGGGGAGAAACCTTACCGGGTGGATCCACACAACCCCAGGTGACAAGCACACCAAGAAGTGAGATTGTAGTGAGTTTAGTCCAGGCAGACTTCATGGAAAAAATGAAGCTTGAACTGCACACCGAAGGATGGACGGGAATTATTAGAAAAGCACAAAGGAGCAATGAAAGCATTAAGGGGCCAGTAAAAATGAAGGCTGAGAAGCAGAAACAAGAAGAAGAGACTGAGCCAACCTGCACAGCATAGGTGCATGCTGAGGCATAACAAGAAATAGCTTGGTAAATTAAGTGGGGTCAGCTCCCAACAGACTGATGCAGCTCAGGGCAACGCTGTTAAAATATTAAAATCATTGAATATTTAAACTAGAAAGAGAACCTTAGAGATTTTCCAGACAATTCTTTTCCCTCAGATGAGGAAATCTAGGATCCGCAGAGAGTTAATGGCGAGCAGAAAGACAGAAGCGGGGAAAAAGCAGAGCAAAACTCAGACCCCCATTTAGGAACCCCAGTTCAATGACAGGCAACAAAGTATGACAGAGAAAGCACATCTGCCCAAGAATCAATGAGAGCATCCATATATGAAGATCTGCAAACATACATACAAGACAGTATTGTCTTGAGAATTAGAGGAAACTGGTTTCCAGGGGTAATGGAACAGCACAGTGGCATTACACTTGAGCAAAAACCAGAAGAAATCACTCAAAAAAACAGCAATCCAGAAGAAAAGCAGAGGCAGAAGCTAGTTTTCAGAGAGTTATAAAGGAAATGGGTGGATAAACAGTAGAGGCAGCAGGTATCTGGCAACAAAAGGAAGGAAAAGATTGAGCCATAGAGAGAAAGGTACAGGACCAATCAAATGTTTAAGACAAAAGAAATCTTAGTAAGTTCGAAGGCGAAGAGAAAGGAGATCACACAGCGGAAGACTAAATTAAACACTAGATAAGGTGGGGGTGGGGGAGTGAGGGGACACAGAGAACTAATTGAGGACCAGTAGGAAGAACTTTTTTAAAAAAAGATGAGTTCCAGAAAAAGAATTGGCATTTTTTTCTCATTCCCCATATAATACCCTTTGCCAAAAGACTATTCATTTTCAGCTACTTTATAAGGCCTTAAATAAACTGCAGACCAGGCTTTAAAAACAAGGCTAGGAGATTTTTTTAAAAATCCAAAACAGCTTCAAAGTTTTACAAATCTATCTATTTGGCCAATTAACATGTGGCTTGTAACTTCAAAAGACACTTGCCAATCATTTTATACTGTGAATTTTACACCACATATTCAAAGAATATTCCCATTAGCATTCAATTTACAATAACTAATATGCTACTGTAACAAATAAAAAATCAGTTTATTCTCTGTATGTTTTGGGGGCTTTTTATAACACATCATTCAGGGGTATCTTTTTTCAATTTCTTAAAAAGAAAAATAACCCCTCATATAACCAGTTTTCCTTTACTCCCTTTCAGAATCAAAGCTCCATAGAGACTGGTAGGCATAAGTAGGTGGGGCATCTAAGAAGGTTCTAAATTGTTAAGTACCCCAGCTAATGAGCCAAAATTTAGACATACACACATAAAATTTGCCAATTTCAACTTAGAAACTTACTATTGAACAACATAAAGACAAGTTAAGTATATAACTGATATAATTGATACATTTAGCTTTCTGGCTGTCCAGCTTTGCAACTGCAATTTCCCTAATCAAGGAGGTAATCGCTATTAAAACAGGTTAAAAATCGTTCAACTTAGGCCATAAATACTAGGTTTAAATTCCAGCAGGTTACAGGAATTTTATTTTACACACCTGGAAGCAAGGACTTGAGCTCAAAATGTCAAGATAGAATAATACTACCACTTCTTTTAACTGGGTCTAGTGTACCAAGTTGCTGAGCAATGCCCATCAGAATACAATAATACAGTGGCTAGTACATTTCTGCTTTAATCACCACAAATATTCCAAGTCCAACCAAAACATCAATTCAAACATAAACAGAATTGCCATCTACAGACATGCACATGCTCACTGGCTCAACATATACTCTGTGTCTTCCCTGTAATAAAAGGAAGCAGCTTGACTGCCCCCCCCCAAGGAAACAAAGTATATACAATATATCAAAATGTAAAGCTTTTAGAAATACTTGAAACATTTAAGACTCTTACACAAATAACTCTCACTATATGCAGAGCATTTTCCTCGCCCTCAGTAAAAACGTAAACTTTTCTCTCCCAACTATACTTAATGGATTATTACTATTTTTAACCCTAGGAGATGCTTATAAATATCCCTGATTGTCCAGCATTCAATACTTTTCATTTTGAGGCTTTTGTTATTAGGTCAGCTATGTGACTACGTGACCTTGGGAAGTCACTTAACCTCTCTGTGCCTGAGTTTTCTCACTTTCCCATCTCAAGGTAAACTCTAATTTGAATTAAGTATTTATTACTTCTATAATAAATTAATGCATATATGTATCTTATGTTGAACACTGAAAACCCTTGTACTTTTGCATCTCAAAGTTACTGTGGCTTTAACCTTGTAAGAAAAAATATGAGAAATAAAGCTGTATCTTTCCTATGTATCTTTCTCTTAATTACAACATAAGGAATATATTTTTAAAAAATGCTTCTGGTTAAAACTGTTATGTCCTTAATTTTTAACAGATGATGGCGAGTTTGATTCCACAATACTCATAACAAAGCAAACAACAAAGCCTAAGGTCTTTTAACACTGGGGACAAAAAAGAAAACATTTTATTGCATTACTGACCATATAATCAAAATCATTCCTCTTTTAAAATTTAGAAAATTATATTTTTCATATGTGACACATAGGCCTAGAGATCAACAGGTAAGAGGTAAAGGAATACACTTTACAAATTGGAAAAAAATTTTAATTTTTAAAAATTGGGAACAATTGTGGTGTGAATCTTTCAAATTCTCGCATCCAGATTATGCTGTCTACAAGATTCAGCTTTGGGGTTCGTCTGTATGCCTTTTTAAAAGTTACAGAGCCCGGCCAGGCATGGCTCAGGGGTTGAAAGTCGGCCCAGGATCCAGGAGATAGTGGTTTGATTCCCGGTCAGGGCACGTGCAGGGGTTGCGGGCTCGATCCCCAGCTGGGGGCCTGCAGGAGGCAGCCGATCAATGACTCTCTTATCATTGATGTTTCTCTCTCTCTCTCTCCCTCCCTCTCCCTTCCTCTCTCTGAAGTCAATAAAGATATATTAAAAATAATAATAATAATGATAAAAAGTTACACAGAGAAAGTCCTTTCTAACCTAATGCTCTGTCAATAATATAATCCAATATATGCAGTAACACTTTACTTTCTCAGATAGATTAGTAGTACAGTTGGTTTAGATGCTTCTTGGTATGGAAGCAGGAGGATGGGTGAAACAATTCCTTCAAGTCATTGACAGCTTTGTAATTCTACTTTATCTATGTAGTTTCTTCTCAAATTTCTCCTCAATTCCTCTGCCTATCCCCAAATATCTTTTAGGTAGGTTAGAAACACTATAGTCCTATAAGGAAATGTTTATGGATCAAATAAAAGTGGAGCCCACTTTCCCCCCCTCTCCATTCAGCTTCCATAATCAGTTTTATGACAAAACAGACTGACTCAATCTTAAACAGCTCCCTCATCACAGAAAGCCTGTGGCAGAACTGCAGCTGCAAAAAATGCATCCCTTTAAAACCAACCCCAACTACCTCCAGCAACACAAAGTTAAACTAATTCCCATTGACAAAAGGCTGCGTGTGCATTCATTCTGATCAGCCCTAGGGTTTACTGTGTGAAGCTCAGGATATAAAAAGGCACCTCCTCAAGCTATGAAACTTTTTTTTCCCCATCACACATATTCTCAATGAAAGTTCTCTTGTCAACCAAGAGGTGAGAGTTAAACACAATAACAAAACACTAGCAGAATTATGGGCTCTAGGACCACATCCCAGCTGCCTTTGCTCTCTGTTGTCAGTGAGTGAGTGGCTCAGCGGCAGTCTCCCACTTTCCTTTCAGCCTTCCCCCCTTACTCCCCAAGAAGCTCACTCAAGAAAGCAATATTCACATCCTCGGACCGCTGGCAAAAAATAAAGGGAGAAACTGCAATTATCCAGGAAGGGGTAAAAACGGGAAAAATATTTCAGAAGCAGGAGGGATCGAGAGCCAGCCATGGTTTCCAGTGCAAGCAGCAATGTAAAAAGCCAGGCTCGTCTCGGGAGGACATGGGGGGGACGCCCGCGTGGGCATCAAAAACCGTGCAGTGTGTGTGCACTTGGAGCTCCAGGGGCAGGCGGATGGAGCAGAAAGTAAGAAAACCTGTGCTTTCCCTGCTTTCTTCCACTCTTCCCCCTCCAAGAGAGGAAGCTGAAGAAACTGGGGGAGGGGCGGGGTGTTATCGTTCCATTGGGGGTACACAAGCCGGGCCTTGGGGTGCCTTCAGTTGTTCACCCCCAGTGAGGAGGTCCCCTGAGGGAAGAGGAAACCCCTCAATGTTACCCACCTCCGTTCAAAAAAAAAAAAAAAAAGTAAGGGGGGAATGATGAAATCCAGATGGAGAGCCCCACAAAGCGCCCCCAGGTCACTCATCCTCGTTAGCGAGCGGGTGGGCTGGGGTAACAGGGATGGAGGGTCCGAGGGGCGCCCAGGGGACAGGCCCCACGCCCCGACTTGGAGGGAGGGCGGGAGGGAAGGAGAGCCCGGCTACCGGCGGTGCCCCTCAGTCCCCGCACTTCCCCCTAGGCCACCCCTTCTTATCCCCCTTCCTTTCCCCCCGAGCAGGGCAGCGGCGGGGAGGCGGCGGCTCCGTCCTCCCCTCCCCCACGCCGTCCCCACCCCCACCCCGCTCCCACCGCCCGCCCGCCCGCCCGGGCCCGTTACCTGCTCGTCGAAGCGGCTGACTACGGCCTGGACCCATTCCACCGGCCTGTGCGCGGCCATGTCCTCCCCGCGGCCGGGGGGCGGCGGAGGGACGGGGCGGCCGGCGCCCGGGGCCGGGGAGCGGGCGGGGAGCGGGGGCTGAGGTGAGGGGAGCGGCGAGGAGAGGGGCTGAGGAGAGCGGGCTCCGAACGTTCCCACGGGGGTGGGGATGGGGGGCCTGCGCCGAGCCGGGAGGGGGAGAGGGGAAGGGGGCGTTGGCGAGGAGGCTGGGGGAAGGGGGGCGGGGGAGGGGGACCCGGGGAGGGGAGGGGGCCTCTTGGTCGCTCTCCCCACTAGCGCCGTCTCCCCTCAGCCATCACAGCCCCAGACGCCGCCATGACACCCCACCGGAAGTGGGATCCTTTCCACAGCCCGGGGAGAGGGAGAAGCTGCGAGCTCGAGATTGAGAGCGCGGCTGGGAAAGGGGAGGGGGAAGCGGAGGGAGGGAGGGAGGGGGGCCTGCCGCGCATGCGCCCGCGCCGGCGGGTTTCATTAATGAAAAAGCGAGTCCTCCTGGAGGTGACGTCACCTAACTCCTCCCGGCCCGGAGGCGCGCGTCCCTCAGCGCCGCGGGGCTCACCTAGACTCCGGCTCCGGGTTCCGCGGGCGCAAGTCCGAGCTGACCCCGGAGCGTCCGCTTCCATCCCCGACGCCGCACCAGGCTCCCCCTCCCCCGCCGGCCTCCGGGTTTGGATTGCTCCCCGCGTTGGAAGTTAGGGCGCCCTGAGGCTAACGTTTCTCCCCGTGTGCAGACCTCTGCTGCTGGTCTGGGGAGGCTGTGCTGAACCTCTCTCTGCTTTACGCTCCCACAGAAATACAAGACACGCAACCTCAGGCTTCCAGGTCCTTCGTAGCTACTGTGAGAAACAGTATGGAGCAAGGAAGGCCCGGAGAGGATGGGAGATTTTTACCTTTGCATGCTAGACCCAATGGCAAAGTACTCAGACTGCGGTGTGCAAATGCAAACTCCCTCTGTTGGGCTGATAGGCACCCAAGTGAGTAACGCTTTTGCATAGTTGATACTGGAAAGATTCGAGTTTCACCGCCCTCAGAAAGCTGCAACATACGTGCATTCGACACACTCATCGTGTCATTTGAATCTTTCACTGAGCCTTTCCGACAGGTACCAACCTCACCTAGGCCACAAGAGGTCCCCTGATTTGCCAGAAGTCACCAAGTTGGTAGGTGGCAGAGTAAGGATGCAAACCCAGGTGGTTTGACTCCAAAGACAATAGAAACAGACTGTGGCTCCCCTGAAACAAAGGTGTTCCCTATGCCCCTAATTCCAGAATTGAAATGATTCCAGGTGGAATTGGTCACAATGGTTTTCCAGGAAAAGGATTCCATCCAAGACAATGGATGGCCTATCTGTATTCCACGTGAACTTTGGAATGAGTTATTTTTAAGCTTATCTTCCTCTATACCCTTAGGCTAATGTTAAAATGAGCTTGCACATTCTGAGCACACGCTAATTAGTAGCCAGTTAGGCCACGTAGAAGGATACTGAGTGAAAAGGCAAAGTAAAAGTAGAATTAGTTTTAATTTGCAGAAAAATCTACAAAGCCAACAGCCCATGTGCACAGAGATATGTCCATTGGGGAGAAGTGTCCAATCTCTGCTGGCTGGTAATTGTCCAAAATACATATTAAATTAAGTAATATTTCATTCCACTAGTTCAGCGATTTTCAACCTTTTTCATCTCATGGCACTCATAAACTAATTACTGAAATTCTGCAGCACACCAAAAAAATATTTTTTTTCTGGTCTGACAAAAAATAGGTATGATTTTGATTCATTCACACCAGATGGCTATGGCTGTTGTCATTTTTTTTATTTGACAATCTAAGGGAAAAGAGGTCAGTGCCCCTGACTAAACAGTCAGGTGCCGCATGTTTTAAAAATTCTTACGGCACACCAGTTGAAAATTGCTGCACTAGAACAAGAGGACAGGGTCTGGACAGTTTTTTGGCCATTCTTTAAAAATGCAACAGGAGCCCGGCCGAGTGTGGCTCAGCGGTTGAGCGTTGACCTAGAATCCACGCAATCGGGGTTCGATTCCTGGTCAGGGCACATGCCCGGGTTGTGGGCTGCAGCCGATTGATGATTCTCTCATCATTGATGTTTCTATCTCTCTCCCTCTCCTTTCCTTTCTCTGAAATCAATAAAGATATATTTTTTAAAAAGAAAAAAAAAAAGAAAATGAAATTTCTTAAAAAAAATAAAAATGCAAGAGGAGCCCAGCCAGGCATGGCTCAGCGGCTGATCATTGACCTAGGATCCAGGTCATTGAGGTTTGATTCCCGGTCAGGGCACAATCTGGGGTCGCGGGTTTGATCTGCAGTCATGGGTGGGAGGCAGCCAATCAATGACGACTCTCTCATCATTGATATTTCTATCTCTCTCTTTCTCCCTCTCTCTGAAATCAATAAAGATATATTTTAAAAAATGCAACATGAATGCTCATTTCTTTTAGATGATGTCAGAAATTATGACAATGCTGAAGAAAAGGAAGAATATTATTAAGTGAATGTTCATCTATGCCTTCCCCAACTGGGCCCCCTGAAAAAGCTCTTTCGTACCCCCAGAGAGCATCCCAATGCCTCTTCTCCCTGCTAAACTTCCAGATCCCCAATCGCCGTTTCTTTTTCTCATCCCTCCTCTGAAAGTCCCTCATTGCTCTCCTGCTCCCATGGCTTTCTGCCTGTCCATTCCCTTTGTCGTCTTCACTAGACTGCATGCAGCTGCCTAAACCCTCGGCTCTTGTGACTCCGGTGGTGTCTCACGGCTGAGGTCCTTCCGTGCTTCTCTTTCTTCCTCTCTGGTTTCTCCCGTGATTCCCCATTCTGCTTAACTTTAGGGTAAGAAATCCCAACTTCAGGCCTCAGCCCTCTGCTCTTCTTGCTTTACTCAGGCTCCAGCCAGCACATCTTTAATTCATCCTAATCTGCACTTGCTGTCCTCTTGCCTCCCCTGAGTGCCAAGCCTTTCATTACCCTTGGAGGTCTAGACCTCATTCCAACTTCAGTTAAATTCATTCAATTCCACTGAACCAATATTTGGTGCCCAAACACCTGTTACATGTATCATGCACTGTATTAGGCAGTGCAGAGTATGGCAGGAATTCTAACCAAAAATGCCAAAGAAGGTAATGCATAGAGGCCCTGGTGAACTAAGGAGCACATCCTTCCATTTAAAGGGGCAACTGTTACTCAACTCCAGTCAGTAACTGTCTTGCAGAAATATTGACACAGCGTTGCTACATCTTACCAGTTACTGAAGAGAAACTGGAGATCTGAATTTATATATAAACTCTTCCAATTTTTACATAGTGGCAGCACATTCACCATTTTTAAAAACACTGTGCAGCCAAACAAAATGTGTTTGCCATCTGAATTTAGCCCATGGGGCACCAGTTTGACCACCTCTGGTCTAGTGGAAAGACACAGGCTGCAGAGTAGAATAGAACTGGATTTGTATCTTAGCTTCCCCCATTCTGCACTGTCCAACACAGGAGCATTCAGGGGAACTACTAGTGGTTGATGTAGTTTTAAGTGCATCTCCTTCATTCATCCTCTATGTTTTGGTCACACAATAATCTCTAGCAATTTATTCTACCCACTACCCAACTCCCCTTGAGCCAGGTCACAACACACACCAGGAGAGCATGCACAAATGACTGGTAGATGCAAGCCTCAAGGTGGGCCTCCCTAAAGGGCTCTTCCTTAAGGGATCAGCTCCCTAGGGGATAGCTGAGGCCTTTGCTGTGACTGCATTTAGTTCAACTTCTCCTTCTGCTCAGTCCTATTCCTTTCTCTCCCACACATAGTTAATCCCAAGGGTGTTACCTAATAAATTTTCGTGCTTGCAAATCTCCATCTCAGAGTTGCTTTTCCAGAGAATCTGAATTAGACCAATTAGTCCCAGGAGTGTGGTCTGATCCAATGGAGCTGAGTCACCTGCTGGCCAGCTGGCAGCGAGACCCGAAGGTGAAGCTCTGATAGGCTCTGGCATGCTGGAGCAGCACAACTGTTCCAACTTTCAGCAGCAGTGATGGATGGCTGGATGGGACGGAATACTGGTGCAAGAATGCACTGAGAGATGCAATCTATCTGCCAATTTTTTTTAAATGGGGAAAATAGCAACTTAAGAACTATGGGATTGGGTAGCTATTGATGGAGTAAATCTACGCTTTGAAGCAAGACAATGAAAAGTTGAGGGTGATGGCTCACCAATTAAAGGCTAAAGAAGAATGCTTAGAGCGCCTCCTTAGCAGCATATGTAAGTGGGGACAGAAAAAACTGAGGATCAGGCCCAGGACTTAATTGTAAGAGTAGTAGAACTCCAAAAAGGTTGAATTCTCAGCTCTGGCAAGTCTGCTATGCCAAGGTCAGGGCTGCAGTTAAAGGAAATGGGATTCTGACACTTTGGATGAGGCATCTGGGCTGATGCATGTAAAAGCCTTAAAACTCCGCATCACCCAGAACACTCTGGGTTTGTTCAAGTGCCCCAACGTGCCTTGCTTAAAAAATGAAGTATCTAGCCCGGCCAGCATGGCTCAGTGGTTGAGCATCTACCCAGGAATCAAGAGATCTCAGTTTGATTCCCAGTCAGGGCACATGCTCAAGTTGTAAGCTCGACCCCCAGTGTGGGGTGTGCAGGAGGCAGCCGATCAATGACTCTCTCATCATTGATGTTTCCATCTCTCCCTCTCCATTCCTCTCTCCAAGGTCAATAAAAACATATTTAAAAAAAATAAAAATAAAAATACAAAGGACATGGTGACTGAGGGCTCAAACCCTCTAAGGTATGTAGGTTTGGGTCAGCCTACCGTGAAAGCCACTGAGACCAGCAGAGATGTTAACTTAGGTCAGGGGATTCTAGAAAGGGTCAAGAAGGGAGGTGAACAATTGTGGTCTTAAGACCAATGATAGTGGCAAGTACTATAATTCACCCTACTAATTTTACTCTTGTAAGTTTCCCCAGGAGAGACCAACCAGAATCTTGTAGGAACTGTTCCCAGCATTTATTATATGAAGAAAGTGGATCTAAGCAGTATAAGTGTTGGACAGGAGTGTGAGCAGCTCACGGTCTGAGAGACCCTCCTCAGAAACTGCCATCAGATAAAGAGAACCGCATTACTCAAGGTCATGCCCCCTCTTCGTGAGAGCCCCCTTCCAGTCTAGAGAACCCCCACTTCTGCAAGGGCTTAAAGGCCCGGCCCCTTTGTCTCAAGGTGGGACTCCTCTGAAGGGACTTCTCAGCTCCAAACCTCCCTGTGTGATTGTCTGAAGCCTTTCTTGCAACTATGTCTTAGTTAACTTCTCCCTCTGGCCAGTCCTGCGTTTGTGCTCCCCTACAGGTGTTAATCCTGAAGGCAGCTCACAGTGACCTTCCTGTCAACCAAGCTCCATCTCAGAGTCAGTTTCCACCTAAGACATCTGGGTTCAAATGACAGCATGACTTCTTCCTAGTGATGTGACCTTGGCAAGGTAACTCCCCACTCTAAACCTCACTTTCCACATCCATAAGTGGGTCGATAATAAAAGTACCTGCTTTATAGGCTGTCAGAGAGTTTAATAAATAATATTTATAAGGGACTTGGCACAGTGCTTGGTGTTTCTTTGGTGGGGAAAGAAACACCCAGAAAGCTGGAAAGAGAAAAGATCCAGTTTGACCTTGAAAGAAAAAAAAAATAGCAGGGTTCGAAAGAGAAGGCAAGAGGAGAGGGGAGTTTACACGCGATAGAGGAAGTTCAAGGAGCCCTTTGGTGGAGAGAAACACAGCACGTGCTGCCAGTTGTCTAGCCAGCAGTCTTTCCTTTCCTACTTAAAAAATAAATAAATAAACAAACAGAAATCCTTACCCTCCCAGATTCTCTATCTGCTAAAGATGGCCAACTGACCCAATTCTGCCAAGGAGATATAAACAGACCTCTAATGGGTGGAGTTTCCAAAAAACTATTAAATTCCTGATTCAACAAAAACAAAAACACTCAGCTGGCACGCACAAACCTGAAGTCATTGCTTTTCCTTCTGCCTCCCACCCAGGAGACAGATTCAAAGCCTCGAGGGGAAGGAGCCATTTGGCAAAAGATGGAAAGCAGAGAAAGGCTGGGCTCCTGACACTTCCCTGAGCAAGGATACCTGCCCCGAAATGCCTATCTCCAGAGTTCTGGCTGCAAAAAAGAAAATGAAACCTCCATTTGGTTAGGCACATGCATACAGGCCTCGGTTATACGCAGCTGACTGCAGCCCTGCCTGTTGCAGCGGAGAGTCAGAAGTGGAAAGAGAGAGGGGTTTAAGCAGCTGCTGGAGGGAGACCTGGAGGAATGGAGGGGAGGTGACTTTCCAAAGTGTTCCTGTGGGTTGTAAAGGGAACAGCGTACATAGGAGACACCTTCATTTCGGGCTGCTGTGTTCTTTCTCGCGATACAATACGACCCCAGAACTGGGCATGTGAGACCCGGTTAGTTACTGCTAAATATGTCATCATGAGTAGGAGCAGTATCGTTAGGACTGTTATAACAAAACGCTGCAATAGGAACCAGGGGAAGGGGCACAAAGAAAAACGGAAGATAGAAATGGGCTCTATCGTGCCTTCGCTCTCTTCACCTGGGCCTGAAATACAGTAATTTGTCTTCTGTTAATCCTTTAAAGCCCACCTTAGCCAGAAAAAGTCAAGTACAATATCCATCACTGATATATGAAATCTTAAAAGTTGAACTCATAGAAACACAGAGTAGAATGGTAGCTGCCAGGGGCGAGGGGTGGGGTGGGGAGATGTTGGTCAAACTCTTACAAATTTTTTTTTTTTTAATATATCTTTATTGATTTCAGAGAGAGGAAAGGAGAGGGAGAGAGAGAGATAGAGACATCAGTGATGAGAGAGTCACTGATCGGCTGCCCAGCCCGCAACCCGGGCGTGTGCCCTGACCGGGAATCGAACCCCGATCTCCTGGATCCTAGGTCAACGCTCAACCGCTGAGCCACGCCTGGCCGGGCACTCTTACAAATTTTCAGTTGCAAAATGAGTGAGTTGGGAGGATCTAATGTGCAGCACCGTGACTGCAGTTAATAATATTGTATTATATACTTGAAATTTGCTAAGAGAGTAGATCTTAAGCATTCTCACCAAATAAAAGTAACTGAGGTGATGGATTTGTTCATTCACTTGGTTGTGGCAATCATTTCACAATGTATATGTATATCAAATCACTCAAATATGTTACAATTTTATTTGTCAAGTATGTGTCAAAGCTGGGGTGGGAGGAAGCCTAGCTTATTCTCTCGGGGCTGAACTTGCCCTGGCCGCTCCAGTCCCTGCTTCCCCGGCCTTTAAGACACGCATCGTCATCTTGCCTATTTGTTTTGAACGATTAATCCAAGAGGAGCAGCTGGAAACAATTAATTACTGGCTAATTGTTATCAACCGCCTAGGTAACGAAAGCTGCTGTGAGGACTCATCCTATGTGAATGTTCTGGTCTAGTCATTAAAAGGTGATTTGCAAACAGCTGAGAAATTAACGTTTTCCCTTCTGTCTTAAGTGATATATTTAATCTCCCACTCTTTTTTTTTTTAATTGATACTTTTTTTAGAGAGAGAGAGAAAAACATCAATTTGTTGTTCCACTTATTTATGCATTCATTGGCTGATTCTTATATGTTTCCTGACCTGGATCGAACCCACAACCTTGGCCTATCAGGACAACACTCTAACCAACTGAGCTACCTGGCCAGGGCTAAATCTCCCCCTCCTTAGCTTCAGAGAATCCTGCTTCTGTCATTAATTTTATTATCCACTCATGAATTGCAGCTAAGTGTTAGATGGGACTTACAGAAGTTTCAGTCCTTGCCCTGGAGAAGTGTAGATACGAAAGATAAGACAGGTCTCTAAACAACTGCCATAGGTGACAACACTAGAAGCTTCCTTTCAAGAAGTGCTTCGGAGAAGTCAGGCACTATGCTATACACTTACATACAATATCATATTTAAAGTTCATAGGAGCATTTGAGGTGGACAGCGCTAGCTCTATTTTACAGGTAAGGAAGTAGAAGCTTAAAAAGATTTAGTAATGCCCTCCTAGGGTGTGACGAGGCTGGCAGTTAAACGCAGCTCTGTGTGACAGCAGGTTTGTGCTCTCAGTCATCATACAGCAATGTTCAGAGAAGGTTTCTTTGGAACACTCACCCCTCCAAATGGTCCATGGCCAGATGAGCTTGAGAAATGCTATCCGCTCTAGCTCCACGTTGGCAATTGATAGTGTCCTTTTGCTGTATAATGTAATGGAATTACTTTTTCAGCCTTAGTTGGTAATTCTGCAAGGGTGCTGCTGTTTTTGCAATGCAGTTAGTGCATATCCATTTTTTTCCTGAGCTCAACCAGTTGTTTTTCTAAACTAACAGATGGGTTCAAAAATCCCCTGAAACATTTTCTTCTAACGCTAAATGGGTTAGAAATTTTGATTTCCGAGTTTTGAAAGTGTGCAGCTATCAGAGTTTTTTGTAGGTGCACACTTACGTTTTTTGGCAACAAACCACGTAACTATGAAATATTTAAAGATCTGTTTCCAAAATGCCCCCTCCATAGCATGTTTCTATAGGAAGGGCATTAGTTACACTCTCAATCATGGTCAGATAACATCTTTATCGTGTGCATGTGTGTTTTAATATTTAGAGTATCACCGACAGCTTCTGGCCTTCACAGAAAGGCTCAGCAAATTTAGTTTATTTGACTCTAGGTAACATAATCTATAGAACCAGTTCATTAGGTACACATAAACCACACAATGTGTTGCAATAAATGAACGAAGGCATCGCTGACAACACCTCCACGCTGCGGATCCCACTCTTGGAGAAGTGAGAGCAACACAAGAGAGACATAGTGAAGAACTGGCTTCCTTCCCTTCTTTCTCTGGCCATATCCTCTTTCCAAGACTAAGTTGTTAACAAGTGATCAGCCAACCAGGGGCTCCTCCAGGAGGAAGGAAGAGAGCAACCAGGATTAAAAGATAACTACTGGTACTGGCACAAAGACGAACATATAGAGCGATGGAATAGATTTGAGAGTCCAAAAAAGAAGCCTTCACGCTTACAGTAAATTGACTGTCAACAAGGGTGTCAAGATAATTCTATGGGGAAAGAATAGTCCTTTCAACAAATGGTTCTGGGACAACTGGATATCCACATGCAAATGAATGAAGTTGGACCTCTAATTCACACCACATATAAACATTAACTAAACATGGGTCAAAGATCTAAAAGCAAGAGCTAAAACTCTAAAATGCCTAGAATAAAAAAAGGATTAAATCTCCATGACCTTGGACTAGGCGATGATTTCACAGATATGACAATAAAGCAAAACAATTAAGAACAAAAACAGAAAAATTGGACTTCATCAAAAAGTTTTTAAATGTCTGTGTTTCAAAGGGTACCATCGATAAAGTGAAAAGACAACTCACAGAATGGAAGAAAATATTTGCAAGTCATATATCTGATAAGAGATTTGTATCTAGACTATATAAAGAACTCTCCCAACTCAACAGCAGAACAAACAACCCGATTAAAAAATGGGCAAAGGCCCAGCCGGGCGTGGCTCAGCCATTGAGCATCAACCTAGGATCCAGGAGATGGAGGTTCGATTCCCAGTTGGGGTGCATGCCCAGGTTGCGGGCTCGATCCCCAGCAGGGGAGTGCAGGAGGCGGCCAATCAATGACTCTCTCATCATTGATGTTTCTATCCCTCCCTCTCCCTTCCTTTCTCTGAAATCAATAAAGATATATTATTTTTTTTTAAAAAGGGCAAAAGACCTGAATAGACATTTCTCCAAAGATATACAAATGGCCAATAAGCACTAGAAAATATGCTCACCACCTTTGAGCCATCAGAGAAATGCAAATCAAAACCACATGAGGTATCACTTCATACCTATTAAGATGGCTGTAATACAAACGACAGATAAAAACGTTGGCAAGGATGTGGAGAAATTAAACCTTTATACACTGCTCGTGGGGCTGTATAATAGTGCAGCCACTTGAGAAAACATTTTGGCAGTTCTTCAAAAGATTAAACATAGAGCTATCATATGACCCAGCAATTCCACTCCTAGGTATATACCCAAGAGAAATGAAAAAACATGTGCACAAAAGATTTGTGCATGGATATTTATAGCAGCATTATTCTTAATAGCCAAGAAGTGGAAATAACCCAAGGCTTCATAAACTGATAAGTGGATAAATAAAATGTGGTATATTTACACAATGGAATATTATTCAGTCATAAAAAGCAATGAAGTACTGACACATACTATAACATGGATTAACCTTGAAAACATTCCGCTAAGAGAGAGAAGCCTGTCACAAAATACCACATATTGTGTGATTCCGTTGACATGAAATGTCTATAAAAGGCAACTCCATAGAGAAATGAAGTAGATTAGTGGCTGCCTAAGGCTGGGGCATTGGGGAGAAATGAGGAGGGGCTAATAGGTGTGGGGTTTCATTGTGAGGTGATACAGATGTCCTAAAATTGATTGTGGTGATGGTTGCGCAATTCTGAGTATACTAAATACCATTGAATTGCACACTTTAAATGGACAAACTGTGCCATTCATTAATCATATCTCAACAAAACTGTTATTTTAAAAAAGAATAACTGTCCATTGTTCTGATAGGGAAAATGAGAAAGAGACTAAACCCTACTGGGCAGTAAAATGGAACCCAGGGACTGCAGGGCAAAGGTGAAGCGCCCATTAGTGAAGTTCCCTCTTTAATTAATGACTACGTTGGGAGATATTATTGCATCTGATCTAACATGTTCCAAAGTTACTGACACAGTTGTGTCTGCTGCAGCTCCCATTGAAGGGACTAGAAAAAGATAATCGGACACAGATGACCCACACCCATCCCCAGCCACAGGCCCTGGGGAGCCAGAGCCCCTCCCCAACTCCTCCTGCCTCTGCCAGGTCTGCAGGATGTGGTTGTCTAAGCGTGGCTGGGAGTCCTGCTGAGTTCCCAGTATGATTGAGGAGCTGTCTGGAGGGAGAAAAGGGATGGTTTCCAGTGAAGTGAAGTGTTTTCCCAAGAGTCTTGTAGTCAAGATGCTTTAGAGAGTGGGACACTCAGGGCCAGACCTCAGGAGAACCCTCCACCCCCACCCAGTGAAGGCCTGACCCAGTGACTCTGAGAGAATCAAATTCCCCCAAAGCTTCAACCTTTCCTCTACTAAATTTTAATTTTCTTTCCAATTGTCCCAACATGCCAGTAAAACAAGTTGTTTCCATCTGCATAGTCTGGGGTGGCTGAGATGAAAGGGAAGGAGACATGCCTCCTCTCCCATTCCCCAGTGAGGCCTGTAAAGAAAGGACTCGACTCTTCTTTCAAGAGGACTCCATTAGGCCTGGAGCTGGAGTTAGCAGAGTGCCGTGGAGCAAGCCGGTGTCCTCAGCAGAGCTGGGAGCTGTGGGAAACAAGCTCATGACTATATAAAGTGCTCCCAGGTGGACAACTCAAGATACATAAACCAAACTTTCCATTTATCCCTATGCATTAGAAGAAGCTGACCTCTGGAGGGCTGGTGAATATTTAGGTTGGAAAATGCAAAACGTGACTACAGAGCAGCCAGGAGGCCAGGCTGGCTGGAGTCTAGGCCAAGTCTAGGAGGGTAGTAGAAAATAGCGTATGCATGGGGCTATTCTGGTCAAAGCCCTGGAGGCCTGGCTGAGAAATTGAAACTCACTGCTCCTGGCCCGGATGCACAAAAGATGGTTGTTACCCAAGAACAAAGCCACACCTACGTCCTTAACTTTGGATCTCAGGAAAGAATGCATTTTCTATCACCTGTAGAAGTCTAAGACAAAGGCTTATCTTTGGCTTCAACTATATTATTCTGAATGTGTGAATAATTTGTCAGGTTCTTGGTTGCACACATGAGAAGCCACCTGCAGCTTACCTAAACCGAGAGGGGGTGTACTGGAAGGATATTGGTAGGTCACAGAATAGGCGAGGAGGCTGGGTGACCGGTCCCAGGAAACAGGCAGAAACAAGTGGAGGTGACTCAGCAGAAAACCCAGCCAAAGATGTGACACAGAAACATTACTCAGGGTCCCGGCCACCAGCCAGTCCACTGCACAGCCACCTCTACGAATGCTCTCTGAGGGTGACCATGTCTCTGCATCATCACTCCCTCCATGACCATCACCGCCAGCTGGAGCATCCCATTGGCTGAACCTAGAGGCAGGACAGGGAATGTCTGGCCTCTTAGCTTCTGAAGGCCAGGGCCATGCCGTCAAGACCTTCCAAAAGAGTGGAATTCCCAATAAATAGGTATGAGATTTAGGAGCTGCATAGCCAAAATGTTCACAATTTGGAAATATCTGAAAAAATAAAAAGGAATTAATATTTCTATCATCTTCCAGTCTTAATTCAGAGACATGGTAGGTTTTTAAAGGACAAGGACATGTTTAAGATCCAGACTACTCATTTTGTCTTATACAGTGCTTTGGGGGGCAGTGCTGAAGAGTGGGTTAAGTATGTGGCTTGAACTCAGATCAGACCTGGGTTTGAAGGCCAGCCCTGCTAGCCATGTGGCTATGAGTAAGCAAATGAACCTCTCGGAGCCTATGCTTATCTGTAAAATGGGGTCATTATAGTACCTGCCTCAGAGCTTTGGACTTTGAGTTTCAAGCAAGATAATGCTTGTAAAGATCTTAACAGAGCTTGGAACTACCAGCAGTTATCATTGAGTGACCTGCCCTAAGGTATGAGAAATGAACATGGCACACACCTCTGGGGATCTGGCCTGCTTTAAGTCCAGGCCGCTGGAGCCACACAAGGGGAGAGAAATATCCAGATGTCCTCTTATAAGTACTTGTGTTTCCCTTTTATTGTTTAAGGCCATGGGCTCTGGTGCAAGAGATTTGGACCCAATCCAGACATGCCAGAGAAATGTTGCTCCCTTCAAGTGAGATACTTAACTTTCTCTAATCCTCTGATTTTTTAAGTCACAAAATGACATCTACCACGTAGCAGCGCTGTAAGAAGTAATTCAGACGGCTCACGTTAGGTGCTTAGCACAGTGCCTTGTAGGTGAGAAGAGTCCTCCTCTTCATACAGTGTCCCCCAAAAGTGTATACACACTTAGCTCAATTTTTAAAATGAAATGTATTTTAATAAACACTGCCTCTATAATTATTCAATGTGTTTTTATACACTTTTTGGGACACCCTATACTGATTGGCCCACACTGGGTAGGAGAGAAGTAGCACCTCCTAAGAAGATTCACCTCCTTCTGTAACAATCAGCACGTGGAAGTTTCTCTCTTTAATGCTTAATTCATCTGGCAGGGGTTCTTTGGACTTCTACCAACAAAAACAATTTTAATGCTCTCCCCCCGGTTTTATTGAGATGTAATTGACACAGAGCTCTGTATAAATTAATTGTGGACCGCATAACGACTTGACATACATATGTTGTGAACGGATGACCACAATAAATTTTGTTAACATCCATCTCTCTAATAGTTACCCCCCAATTTTTTTTTTTCTTGCAATGAGAACTTTTAGGTTTTTAAAAATCATTTTGACAGTAAAAGTCACCTTTGTGGAAGATGCATGTGTCCACATACGAAATAGAAAAACCAGGTCCCTGGCAGCATGGAGGTCCAAGGGAAAAGCATTTTAACTTCTCTCGGGCTGCGTTCCATGGAATTCTCATTCAAGGGGCGCTCCTCAGGAAAGGGTGCAGTGGTCAAATAAGCTGGCAAACACGGCTCCCCCCCTCTAGGGAATTCCATTGCTTATCATCAGCTTAGCAAAGACTCGAGGAAGTGCTCCAACTATCCACCACCAAACAGGAGAAGAAGAACCAGTGTTGCAATATTGCCCTAACACAGCACGAGTGAACAGAACCCTCCAGCATGAAACATGAAGAACACGCTTGGCTGGAGGCTGAGGTCTTCGCTTCTGAAAGTAAATGGCTCATTTTTGCTCCTATGCAGTACAGTTCCAAAGTGGTAAGAACAAGTTCATGGTCCTCATGAACAAAGTTCTCATAGGTATGGTCACTATAGTACAGAACTAGAGATTGGGGCTAATGTAGCAGTAGCTTCTTAATTCAGGACATAGGTTTCTCCAGCACAGAACTAGGCACCCAGGAGGGGTTCACTAATTGAATCGAGGTAAATTTCTTAGGAAGATCAGCCTCAATGTTTATTTGATTCCCTTCATTTTACTCGCCTGTCTCACACAGACAGTCTAAGTCGATAGGGCATGAAACTTTGTATCACTAACTTATTAAATAAATTATTATCAAATACTCCATCATGATATAAAGAGTGTCTATGAGTGATAGTGACCAAAACACTAAAAAAATGAGTAATAAAATAAATGCTCAGAGTGAGAGGAGGAAAGGTGTGAGTCATACGGAGAGAAAAATGTTAAAAAAGAGAAGGGGAAATAGGAAGTGAGAAATTCTCATCACCATCAATATAATCATCATATTTACGTGGTGCTGAGCACTATGCTGAGTAGTCTACAGGCAACATGGCAACAATCCTGTGAGTTAATTATTATTTTCTCTATTTCATAGGTTGGGAGAGAAGATTTAAAGAGGAACAGGTTCGCAGGAGAAAGTTAGAGCCAAGATTTGAACCAAAACACTCTAAGCCTAAAATGCATGTAAGTAGTGTGCCAAAATGTCATAAGGTAATATCTTCTCATTTAAATAGTCTAATACTTGGAAGTAATGTTCTTAATGCAAGACTATGAAACTAATAAGTTTTTGACATGATCAGCAATGTGTCAGAAAAACAAATGTAGCAACTACAGTGGTACCTCGGTTTTCGAATATCTCCGTTGACAAACATTTCTGTTTCCGAACGTTGTAAACCTGGAAGCGAATGCTTCGGTTTTCGAACTCGCCTCGGAAGTCGAACATGCTGCGCGGCTTCCCCTGGGGGTAAGGTCCTGAGGCCCAGCTGTCGGCTGCGGATCCCTCGGTTTTCAAACGTTGCAGAACTTGGACGGTCTCCAGAATGGATCACATTAAAAAACCGAGGCACCACTGTAAAAACTTCTGTATCTTTTAAAGTGTACAATTATGCTCCATAACATAAATATACACCCAGGAGCTTCAAATTACTTAAAAATCTACAGACACCATAATAAGACATACAGGGTTGGCAAAAGTAGCTTTACAGTTATATGAGGAACAGTTTACTCTTGTATTATTTATTAATTATTGCATTAGTTTCCATTTCAATGATTAGAAATCTAGTTTTGCCCCACTCTGTATAGCTCTGTTCAGACTCTACTGTATCAGAAGTGGGACCTCACATTAATTATGTAAGCCATACTAAACAGTTAATTAAAGGTAATTTTGTGTCTCCTTAGACTTAAGAAAATTTTAGGATGATTGAACAGGCCAGTTGGTTTAAAAGCTGCCCAAAGAAATTTTACAACTTGCCTTCATGTTTCCTCAGTGCCTCCTATTTTTCTCATAATATTCAAGATTACGTCGTTTGGTTCAGAATCAGACTTGACACTCTGTTGACAGCCATCAGAGTCCTTCCTACTCTGCTGGGAAGCTATGCAAGTAAAAGGAGGCAGCAGATGTCCCAGAGAACTGCTTAGGCAGGCAGGCAGGCAGGCAGGCAGAAGACTGGGTCCTAGCTATGGTGCATCCATGTGTGTAAGTACATGTGCGTACATGTGCATGTATACATGTACATGATCCGTGTGAATACACAGTATATGTGTGCATGTGTGTGTTTATGTTCATGTATGCACATGTGCGTGTGTGTGCATGCATGTGTGTAAGTGCATGCGTAGAGGGACAAAGAACAACATGAGATGCAGTTTCCTGAAAGGCAATGGGGGGGGAGGGGGGCAACACAGATTCTTAATCCCTGTTTCAGGCGATCCTTACCTTAGCCCCTAGAGAGAGGAAGAACTGCAGAAACCTTTCAAAGAAATGAAAGAGCAACATAAAGATTGGCTACCATTAACTCTGAAAAAGATGCATGAGAATGAAATAAAATGCTAAACTGAGCATTAAATCCTTCAGGATGTTAAAAAGGAATAGTCCCGACTCTATAATATTACATTGAAAACAGGGCTAGCTATTCCTTTTAACCTTCAAGGTGTGTTTCTTTTTTTAAACTCTTTTTCTGGGTTTGGTTTCCCAGAACCAAAGGTGAGGAATCGTGTGCAGGTGATTTATTAAGGAAGGGCTCCCAGGAGAAACCAGTGTGTGTGTGGGGGGGGGGCTGGGGAAGGGAGGAAACCCAGGAGGCTGCCATCCAGCCCTGTGCTCAGGGAACCCTGGAACGCAGCTCACACCTGAGTCTGCTTCAGCTGAGGCAGGAAATCAGGAGAGCTGCTTTGGCTGAGACTTTGGGGGCAGGAGCCTGGGCAGCTGGCCTCACCCTTCTTCAGCCAGCACCTGAGAAACTTTGGGGAGCCCTGGGCTCTTGGAATAAAAACACACCCCATTTTCCAACACTCTCCCTAGTCTCTCCTCTTATTTTACAGTCTTAAGTTCATGGGCTCGGTGAGTGTGTGTGTGTGTGTGTAGTGGGGTGGGGTTGGGGAGTGACTCGATCAAGATTGCCCCAGCTCAAAATAACAGAAGAGGCACTTAACTCCGAGGCTGCTCCTTTTGCCCCTTCCCCACACTTGCATCACTCAAGGACCACCTGAATAATTTTTGGATTTGCTAACTAGAGTACCATCTGATTTATTTATTTAACAACTACTTGGTAAATAGTTTCTTGCAGTGATTCCTCTCTCTTTTTTTAACTCTTAGCCTTATTATAAGCAATTGCACATTTGAGATTATATATTTTTCTTACTGTACACTTAAACTAAGAAGTATGAAAATAAAAATATATTCACGTACCATTTAAAGTCCGTTTATGCGCGCATGCACGCAAGCGCACACACACACGCACGCACACACACACACACGAGAATTTCCACACTTCATTTTGGAAAATACAGCTTTGTGTGCAAAAGAGAAAATAGCTTTAAGGAAGCCAGTTCAGGACAGGAACTGTGTCTGTACCAGATACCAGGAGGTCCAGGGATGTGCTGGGCCCTGTTCCCTGTGGGCCTCAGGTCAACAGGACGCCACAAGTTTAGAATGAGATTAAAACAAGACTACAGCGGAGTTGGTTTGAATCTTAGGGGTTTTTTTCTTTTTTTAACTTGAAACAAGAGGTGGAAGGAAGACATTGAACCACATGCTTTTCTTTTCTTTTTTAAATCCTGGCCTGAGGATATGTTTTTATTGATTTTTAGAGAGAGAGGGAGTGAGAGAGAGACATCGATGTGAGGGAGCAACATCAACCAGCTTCCTCTAGTACATGCCCCGACCAGGATCCAATCCGAAACCCAGGCACGTGGCCGGACAGGAAATTGAACCCACAACCCTTTGGTGCACCGGACGACTCTCCAACTGACTGAGCCACCCGGCCAGGGCCACATGTTCTTTTGCAACTTTTTCCCATGCTATAATTCAATGTGTTTTATACGCTACACGATGTTCGGATTTATAACTTCTGAGGGCTTTAACGCGTGCCCTGTGCGTTCAGGAAGCGGCACTGAGCCCGCCTGGCAGTGGCGGTGAGAAGCCGCAGGGCCCTGCGGGGAAGGAAGCGTTAGCACCTTGGAATGTTAATTGCACTTGATGCTCAGCCCCAGGCTCGCCAGGCGGCGGGACCGTTTCGCAACGGGACGCGCCCCGTCTTGCCTGGCTGGCTCCCGCTTCAGAAATTAAGAAAGAGCAAAAAGGTTCAAGGGCCATAAATGGTGATGGCAGGGGACTCGACCTTGGGTGGTGAACACACAGTACAACATGCAGATCATATATTGTAGAATTATACACCTGAAAGCTATATAATTTTATGAACCAATGTCACACCAATAAATTCAATAAAAATTTTTAAAAAATTGAAACAAAGAGGAAAAAAATCATTTAAGTTTTGCCTAGAGTTAAGGTTAGTCTTTTTAAGGGTCCCTCCACCCCACTTCAGGTGAAATAGAAAAGATATAGAAAATTAATGCTTTTTCCATTCTCTTCAAAGGTAAATTCTTTCAGGTGACTTTTTCCACTTGGTCCATCTCCTATCATTGGCTGGTCACCTTAGATCTGACACAAAGGTAATATAACCCAGGACAGGTCAGATGTGCTTCTTCCTTGCATTTCATGTTCAGAATATCTAATATTTTTTCCAGTTACACAAGTATCAGAGTCCCAATGTTTGCAAAAGCCTTTCAGAAACTTGGGGAACACAGATTAGCTAATCAAGCTGGCCCTCACAGATGGACTAAAAAGATAATAAAAACAAAGTATCATCAATACTCCAGTTGAAAGCACAGACTTTCATTTTAGACAGACCTGAATTTGAACCCTGGTTGTGCTTACGATGAGATCTGGGGCAAGTTCATTAACTCTCTGTGCGTCAGTGTCTTCACTTATAATGCAAGGATACGAATAGTACCTACCTCATAGATTTGCTTTGAGCATTAAATGAGATCATACGCATAAAGTATTTAGCACAGTGCTGGACACATAGAAAGCCCTAAAAAAATGCTATTGTTCTCATTAGGACCCTCATGATTGTCACTGTTCTGTCACACTAATTACCTGAAGTGGATATGGTCATTTTGACAGATTCCACGAATTGGCTCACACAACATCCACTCCAACCCTTTCTAAGACCCACAGTGCCTGGACTCCTGTGGCTAGGGTTCTGCATAGGAACCCGGTTCTGCCGAGCAGGTGCACGTGTACCCCAGAAAGGTGAAAGTGGTTCGAATTGTTATTGGAGGATTGCACAGGTGGGATTTCTCCGATGTTAGTGGGAGTGGGTTTCTTACGGTTATCTTGAGAAAAAGAATTTTCTAAGACTCATACAGGAGGAGGAATGATTTTTTTTTTTAATTCACGTGAAGTTATATCTCTTGGTTTCCAAAGTCCCATTTCCCTTAAACCGGTCCTGGAAAATGTGCAGCTGAGGCTTCAGCAGAGCGAGACGCAAAGTCAGTGTCTAGAGTTTCTGTTCCACGGTGGAGCTGGTTCCGATGTAGCATCAGGCTGGTCACAGTCCGTTAGTCCACTGTGTGTGGGGCCCACATGGTGTGGACCATGTGGATGCATGCAGGGGTGTGAGAACACACACCCTGCAACAAGAGTCCCAAGAGAGCCAAGACAGGGAGCTCCCTTTGCTCAGGAGCTTATGCGTCTCAGATTTCTCGACCTTGCAGTGGCCGCGCCTATTCTGGCCAGTGCCCTGTTCCCAGGTATGACTGACAGGCAAGCACCCTCGACTTTACTGGACGTGCATCTACATGGTGGCTTCCTTTGCTCCTTTCCAGTTATTCATGAATAACCAGGTTGTCAATGGTATCAAAATAAAGTGGCAGCTGCGTGTGGGTGGATCCATCTTTCTGCAAGCATCGTGGTGAGGAAGCTTTGATAGGAGTTCCCGTGTCCAGCTTCTGGCGTCGCAGGTATTGCGCGGTGGGCAGCAGCAATGGGGTTTCCACGAGAACAGTCTTGCTTATGGCTGGGCATTTCTCCCGGGACTCTTCTGGCTGTGCCGTAGCCTCGCCTACAGCCCTGGCACTGCTGGAAAACCGCTAAGCTACTAATACCCTGCTCTAATCCTGTTTCTGTTCAAAGTAGCTGCAGTGGATTCTTTCATCTGCAACTAAGAACACAGTAATTATCAAAATGATCAATACAGTAATTATCAGCATAATCCTAATTACGACGTCAAAAGGTTTCTTTATTAAGGATATTTAGGCTACTAAGAGATAAAGAACAGCATGTATGAAAACCTACATCCTTGCCTTCAAAATTTATTTGTCCTAAAAGATACTACATGAAGGGAAACTATTTTTTTTTTTAAGGCTTAATTTCTTCTGGCAGTAGAAAGCCTTTTGTGAGGAACTAGCAGAATGAACTGATTAAACAACTTGAGGCTTTACAGAAAAGAATTCTCACTTGGGGCTTTATGGAGGGTGACAGGTGAGCCTGCCTGGCAGAATGTTCTCTATAAATTATAATAGGAGAGTTGGAAGGTGCGCCGGGAAGCCGGGTAATGTGTCTAAGTACTTGGCTCAGTACGTTGTATATGGTCATTAACGTACTCACTTCCAGGATGGCACCCGGGAGTGTGCTCAATTACAATGATGAGGGTGCCTTGAAAGACGTAATTAACTGGAGCATCGAGATCCATCTCCAGACCGATTTTGAATTAATGAAAAATGACCGTGTGGTGGCTACAGGTCTGAGTGAAGTGTGGTTTCAGTTTTACCGGGGCTCTCGTCTGTCTTTGTTAATGCTGGGGTTTTTTTCATCATAATGTCAAATTCTTTCTCCCTACAAATACTGCTCTGATGGCATGTTTTCTGAGTGACTGTGGCCCCCATTGACAACTTTCTTGTCATTTTAGTTTAATACCTAATTTCCCATACCTCCTCCCACCCTTATATCTTCCTGGTGAAACGACATGATCTCAAAGAAGACCAGGGAACTACCCACAGTACTAAACCAACAGGCAGAACTGTCGAGTGTTAAGATGCTTGTTTTCTGTCTTCCCCAAGAAAAAAGCACTCTCTTACATCTTACAGTTCTGGAAGTCAGAAGTCTGAAATCAGTTTTACTAGGATTTAGCCAAGTGTCTGCGGGACAGTTTCCTCCTGGAGGCTTAAGGGTAGAAGGAATCCATTTCCTTGCCTTTTTCAGTTTTCCAGGCCACCTGCATTCCTTGCCTCCTGGCCCCTTCCTTACATCACTTTAACTTCTTGTTTTTACTGTTACAATTCCTGCTATTGACTCTGCCCCTCCTGCTTCCTTCTTTTGAGGACCCTTGGGATTACATTGGGCCCACTTGGATAATCCAGGATAGTCTATCTCAAGATCTTTAATTTTAAAAATTAGTTTTAGAGAGAGAAAGAAACACCGATGTGAGAGAGAAACATTGATTGGTTGCCTCCCCTCCATACCCTGACAGGGAATCGAACCCATGGCCTTTTGGTGTACGGACAATGACGCTCCAACCAATTGAGCCACACTGGCCAGGGCTCAAAATCATTAACTTAATCACATCTTCGAAATCCTTTTTGCCTTATAAAGTAACATTCACAGGTTCTGGGCATTAGGGTATGGACATATGGGACGGGGCCTTTTTCTGTCTACCACAAGTACTAGTCGTGTTTTCTGTCAGTGGGGCTTACTATATGGTTACAAGGAGAAGTCAGAGAGAAAACAGGAATCAAGAAAAGCACCTGGCATTTGGGATACAACACAAGTACCTGCTTACCTAAACTAATAAGCAGAACTAGTAAGCGCCTAAGTTACTTGTTTTCTGTCTTCCTCAGTTGTCAGCTTGTCTGGCTGGTCTCTCAGCAGTAGGTACCTTTTGCTTGAGACTCTAGACTCCAGCCTGTACCAGGACTGTCTCTACTTTCTCTTTTCTCTGACCAATTGCCTCAATATCTCCAGCAGCCCAGCCGAGTCAGCCAGACACCGCCCTGCAGAAGGCGCCCCTTTTCTGCCAGGCTCTTGTATCGGGGCATCTAGCTCATTGGCTGCTGTCGGGCCTATAGAGCTCATCTTTTGAATCAGGCGCCAATCTTTGGTCCAAACAGCTTTGGCCAGGGAAGCATGGCCACAGGAGCCAAAACGTGGCCCCTGATACACAGGAACCACAGACATTTTTCTCTGAAAGGGGATGAGAGGTGGCAAGTGTTTTCAGAAATTGTTAGACTTCTCTCCAAAAACAATGTCAGTGACCTCAGGGCAATCCTTTTTTTTTTTTTTTGCTTCCTGATTTAAAAAACCCTTATGTTTATAGGTGCTTGTTAAATGGGTTTTAGTTACCATTTACAAAGTATTCTTAAGGGAAAAAATAATAATAAAATGTCTAGAAATAAATAAAGAACTCTTTGGGAAGTCCTGGGCTTGTCATGATGGCCTGTAGTCTAATTATTAATGCTAAGTATAGGGGAGGGAAATCACTAAAGGGAAGTCTCAAGGTCAAAGGTCTTTATGGGACTTCAAATTACCTAAAGAGTCCGTACAGTTTCCCGGACACTGAATTTAATTCAGAATCCGTTTGATAAATGTTCACTCCCCTTCACAGAGAGAGGGGATCTAGGAAAGGAAAGAAGTCATCTGTAGTGTAGCACAGACACAAACTCACTTCTCTTTCGTGGGAGGTGAAGAGTCTGTTACACTCTATATTCTTGGATTATGTCAGATAATCATAGGTTCAGCCACTGGATTAGTCATATGAATTTCATAATTGCCGGGTAATTGACACAGACCTTCAAAGAGTCCTTTCTCCCTGGAAGGCAGTTTATTGCTGGAATTAAATAAACTGTCATTCTCTGGAGAAAATGGAACCAACTTTTCCCTTGGCTCACCTTGGCAGTGAGTAGGAGCTTTCCAGGAGCTAGCGCTCTTCCTGGCCAAGCCGCCCCGCCGGAAACAAGCAGATTGTCTTTAAGGGTGAGGAGGCTCTCTTTCCAAATGGGAGCCCAGCAAAAGTATCGGAGAACATATTTAATGCCCAGACTAAGAGAAGTAATGAACTGATTGTGCTGAGTGTGTGTTTCCACTGCACAAACACCAGCATTGAATTAAGCCCCCATGCAGCTCAGGCATATCTACTCTAGCTTGGACTCTGGGGTCAGAAGGGCCCAAATCCCAGTGTGGCCACTTGCCAGCAGTGTGACCTTGGGCAGATGGGACAAACAGGGGTGCATGTTCCATGGTAATCTTCTGATGATTAAAAGCAGGTAAAACGCATATTGCAGTCGGTGTGGGCAGAGCCCTCAATAAGCCCGTCCACTTTTGTTATTCATTTCCCACTCTCGCCATTCCAAATCTCCAAGCCCTGCCCAGAGCTGTCCTACCCCGAATCACTAAGCTATCTCTCCCTTCCTTGAAACTCAGTTCTAGAATCTGTTGGTGCTTATGTGGGCTCTCCAGCCTCCCAGTAACACCTTCTAACACTGATCATACGTCTGGTTTCTGCCTGCAAATTTTCCACTTGGCTTCTGATGACTTCTCCTCCCCTATGTTCTAAGCAGCTTTCTATTATTCAGGAGCCTCTTCCCTTTCCCTCAGTTTGTCTTCTTTTTCCCTGATCTTGTCCCTCGAAAGACCAGTGTCTAGATTGAAGAGGGAATTTCCATCAAGTTTATTTTATTATTATTATTATTTTAATCCTCACTCAAGGGTATTTTTTCCATTGCTTTTCAGAGAGAGTGGGAGAGAGAGAGGGAGAGACATCAATCAGTTGCCTCCCACACGTGCCCTGACTGGGGCCAGGGATCAAAAGTGCAATCGAGGTACATACCCAGGACCCTTCAGTCTGCAGGCTGGCGCTCTAACCACTGGTCCAAACCAGCTAGGACATCCATCAAGTTTAGAATATATGAAAAGTAGTGAGGCTGAGGGAAGAAGGAAAGGAATTGGGACTGTTCTTCCCCCCCCACAAAAATCCAGCCCCTTGTAAACCTCTCCCTACCCTTATATAGTTTCTCAACCTTCTTTTAACTCCCTTTGAACAATATAAATATCTCTTCCCATACTCCATACCAATTTTATTTAAAATTTCAAAATAAATGGGACAACATGATTAAAAACATATTAAAACAATGGTCATCTTAGAATATTCTTATTCAATCGACACAAATCACCCTCAGAGATTTGAAATCTGTTCCCTGGCCCCCTCTCCACTCCCAGGCAATTGATGATCTCTGCCTGCACGGAATGGTCCTCTTAAACAGAATGTGCTGTATGTGTGAGTTTCTTGGCCAGAGCTGGCTCTTTGAGTGTAAACTCCTAAATCTGGTGACCATTTCTATCTAATTCTGTGAGTGCTTCATCCAGGATAGTACCTTGTGCAAACAAGCACTTCAGTCTGCTTATTGATAAAGATTTATTGGCAAATATTGGCTATGGTTAAGGGAACAGGTTTTGTGGTCACTCTGCACACAGGACAACTACATGTCCTGGCTTCTATGGCAGTCAGGCTGGGGCCATGCGACAGGGTTCTGGCCAGTTCAATGAGGGCAGATGTGATGTATGCCACTTATAAGCCTGGCCCCAAAATGACTCATAACAATCTTCCACACTCTCTTTTTTCACTAGTTTGGTGGTAGTGTAGAAAGATCTAGGGAAGAATTTTGAGGAGGCCCTGAGGTTTATAGAGCTACAAGATAGAAGGGTCCTGGGTCCCTGAGTCACCGATTGGAGGAGATTACCAGAGAGCTGCCCAGCCCACTGTGAATGAGGGAGAAATGGATCTTTGTTGCGTTAAGCTATGCTATAGTAGCTAGTGTTAATCTACCTTATTAATATTTTTAAAAGTTCCTAGAACATAATAAGGGCTTAATAATGGTTAGTTTTTGTTAACATTATTATTTGTTCAATCAGGTAATATTTATTGAAAATTACAGGTATTATATGTCTCTCATTCATCTGAGGAGGTAGGTACCAGGCCTTGGCCCCTCCTACCACAGGGCTTTATCCCTGCCTAACCTGCTTTTTCCTTCCTTCCCCACTTTGTCAACCACAACTCATCCTTAAGATCACAGCTCAAATGGGATCTTTACTCATGAAAGCCTTCCCAACCCCCTAGACTTGGTTGGTGCCCCTTATTACATGACCGCATCGATCCCCACATGACTATCTACATAATTTTTTGGTGAATGTCTCTCTTTTCCACTATGGACTAAGTACCAAGAGAGCAGGGGCCATCCTATTTGATTCACTGTTGCGTTCCCTGTGCCTGGCACATAGAATGGGCTAAAAAAATATTTGGGTTGTGCACGTGTCTGAGCAGGGTAGGTCTCACAGGCCGTCTGCTACTCAGGGGGCTCAAATATCAGTGTTGGGTCTGTTTCTCATATTTGCAAGTCTAGAAATGTAATTTTGTTTGGGAGCCCAGGATCTGGGGAATGATTCACAATAACCACACTTGCAGGATATCTACTCCTTGGCCTTGAAGTCCCTGGGAAAGTAAACTAGTTAATATTTAAAAGCACATTTGAAAGAAAGAGGATGGTTGTGAGAGGAATTTACTTCTCAGCTAGAGAATTAGCTTTGCTCTCTTAAAGGGTATATGTTTTTCCAGGTTTTTTTTTCTCCATTAGATACCATTGAAGCCATCTTTAGTGAAGGCCATGGCACTTAACAGGAGTTCAATAAATATCTGAAGAAATAGTCATGAATCTTATTGGTTAAGTGACTGGCAAATGTCCTTATGCTTTGGTTCTCTGTAGACCCCATGTAGATGATTATATTTTGTTACGAAGTCACCTGTCCCTGTATGTCTACTATGGAAGTTTGAAAGAACTGACTATGAGCCAGACTCTCAAGACTACAGATTCCTTGAAGTTAAGAATCATCATCAATCTGCAACCTCCTCCCTCCCAAAAAAACCCGCATCATCATCATCATCATGATCATAGCCAACATTTATCATGCACTTTTCCATACCAGGAACTGTGCTGAGCCTTTTTAAACTATTATTTCATTTAATCCTTGTAACAACCTGGTGAGTAGCATCCTCATTATGGACGTGAGGAAATGATGCCCTGAGAAGATAAGAAACCCGCGGAAGATGACTCGGCCAGCAAGTGGCAGCCAAGATTTGAACTTGAGCCTGTCTCCCTGCAGAGCCTGTACTCTCATTTACCGTGTGCAGCATATTTTAGGCCATAGTCATCTAGGTTTCCCTGCAACACTTGAAAATGTACTTGGGACTGTGCATTCCAAACATGTGTGTACAGTCAATTCTTGGTTGGGAGCAGCAGAAAACAACTCTGGCTATTGTAAACATAAAAGAGATTATAAAGCTACCAAGAATTTGGAGAACCAAACAAAATTAAGATAGAAACAAGGGCCTAAGGAGCAGAACACAAGATAATCATCTTTTAGCAGGAACCATCCAATCATGATTCCTCAGCCAGATCCTTCCAATGCACATGGATCCTAACTTTTAATTCATTTTTGCCTCATTTATTCACGATTTAAAGTCCCAGGCAAGAGCATCTGATTGGCCAGCCCAAGTCACTTGCCTTTGTCCTAACTAAGGACATTTGCCCTTGTCCTAAGAGGTTAGTCCCTAGATCTTCCTACTTCCCTAGTAGGAGGTGAGACTTGCTTTGACTCACACGGTGGGAAGTTCCCCCAAATAGAGGGAAGGCTTAGATGCTAGGCAGTCATAAACATTGACAAATGTCCTCTATAGCATGGGTGAATTAATTTAGACCTACTATAATGATTGAATCACAATTTGTGTTATATTTTAGTCCCCTTGCTGGTATTAGGAAAACCCCAGGCACACATTTACAAGTCACCATAGTTTAAACACATGATTCAATTTCACTTTGGTTTTTAAAAGTGACATTTTCTTTTTTTTTTAATTGAATTTATTGGGACGACATTGGTTAATAATATACAGGTTTCAGGTGTACAATTCTATAATACATCATGGAGAAGGTGACATTTTCTGTGGGGTCCTCCCTTATCCGGAGCCTACAGCCTCCTGCACCTGATCAAAGGAGCCCATTCATGAAACCTCCCAGGCTCCGCGTTAGAGAGAACCAGCCCCACCTGAGTGGGGGCGCCCAAATTCAGTGGTGAAGAATTGCTTTTCGATCGTTGTTAGGTAAACTGTCATTATAACATAGCACAGCGCGGACACTTCCTGCCCCTGTGGAATTTCAGAGCACCTGGCTTCTGCTGTTCATCCGCCAGATCTGTGTTTACCTTCTGCCTAAATCATGAGCAGGCCCAAAGGGGCGGTGTGAGTGCAGCTGGGCCTGCTATGTCTGGGGACAATGGTAGTTCCATGTTTTGAGTCCCAGCAGAGGCTGTAGTGGCTTGAGAGGTGGGGAGGGGCAGAGGACCCATTGGCTGCTGTAGGCCCACATGAACCTGGAAGCAGAAGTAGGGGCTGAGTAGCAGCCCCATTTGATGAAAAAGGGCACCACCCCATCCCCAAAGCCTGCTCCCAACATCCTCATTGGACTCTCTTTGTTTCTTTTCTTTTTTTATAAAATGTTTGAGGTCTTAGAAAAACTTGAAAATGGTTATAATAAGACACCTACATTACAGCCATCCCAGCTCCCTGTGACATATGACCAAGCTTAAAAAGACACTCGAGGTCGGGGGATACCAGACTAGGCAACACCACCTTGGTTTACTTTCTTTTCTTTCTTTCTTTTTAGAACAATATGTCTTTATTGATTTCAGAGAGCAGAAGGGAGAGGGGGAGAGAGAGACAGAAACATCAGTGATGAGAGAGTCACTGATCAGCTGCCTCCTGCACCCCCCCACTGGGAAATGAGCCCGCAACCCGGGCATGTGCCCTGCCTGGGAATCGATCTCTTGGATCATAGTTGATGCTCAACCACTGAGCAACGCTGACCAGGTGGCAACACCACCTTGGGTTGATCTGCCCTCACAGTGGCTCAAAGTGACAGAGGCACTTTTCTGAAAATGTCCACCTGCAGTTTCTGAACACACTGTGATGGAATCTCTTTCCCAGAATCATGCATGTCTAAAAATCATGTCTAGCCCTGGCCAGATAGCTCAGTTGGTTAGAGCATCATCCCAATACGCCAAGATTGTGGGTTCGATCCCCAGTCAGGGCACATACAAGAAGCAACCAATGAATGCGTAAATAAGTGGAACAACAAATCAGTTTCTCTGTCTCTTCCCCCATCCTCTAAAAGTCAAATTTTAAAAAACCATGTCTAAAAACAGCCTCTCCATCTGAGAGGGATCCTTGAATTTTAAGAATGAGGGCACTTGTTCTAGAAAAATCTGAAAAAAAGGCAGAGAGAGATCCCATCAAATAAATACCCTCAGTTGCTTTAGGAACCATCCACAGTGTTCCCTGCCCTCTTCTGAACACCTTCTGAGGGCTGACATTAACCCAGAAGCATATGGGCTGTGGCACCAGAGACTTTTCATGAGAATCATGACTGCTTATTACGTATGCAACCTCAGGGAAATTACTCCACACTCTGAACCCCAGTTTCCTCATCAGCAAAGTGGGAGGTGACAATGAGGCCTGCCCTGTAAAGCTGTGAGCAATGGAGGAATCACGTTTTCAGAGTGCCCGGCATACTGCAGGTACTCACCCTAGATGAGCCCAGTTCCTTGGGCTGCTCGTTGCCACAAAGGAGTTGCGGTGGCTTGGCTATCAAACTGATACGTTTGTCAGGTTGTATCTGGTACCCAAGCATAGGAAGCTGGTTGGCCATTTGTAGGACACTGAGCAGTTCGGAGACCTGGGACCACTGGCGTCCTATGTACTCGAATGTCTGTGTGGCCAACAGCTCAGAGGGGAACTGTGCAAATCCACATCACATCCTGCTGAGAACACCGTGTCTCTGTGAGAAGGAAGAATTGGGTCTCTACAGTGAGTACAAAGCCCCAGGAGCTGCCCAAGATACCGGCAGCCGGTTCCATAAGCAACCCCAGGAGGTGCAGAGGACCTGCCCATCTTCAAGGAGTTCCTTTGCCCCTGACACAGCTGCACTGCAGAGCCAGTTTCCCAAATACAAGTTGTTTTCTCATATTTCTGTGAGGCTGCTTCTGCCTGGATATCCTTCCCATGCATAATGCATCGTTAAGGGCAGGACATCACCAGAGCTGTGCAGTGCACCACGTGCACAACCACGCACAGCAGCCGTGGGTGAAGGAATGGACTCGAGTCTGAGAAAGCTGAGTCTAAACTCACTTCTGCCATTTATTCCCAGTAAAACCGTGCACAAAATGACCTTTCCAACTCTCACTTTTCTCATTTGTGAAGTTGAAATAATTACAACAGCTATCTTTTAGTAGTCTTGTTAACAGTCAAATTAAGTCCTAGTCAGTTTGGCTCAGTGGTTAGAGTGTTGGCCTGTGGACTGAAGGGTCCCAGGTTTGACTCTGACCAAGGGCACGTACCTCAGTTACAGCCTCGATCCCTGGCCCCTGTCGGGGCGTGTGCAGGAGGCAACCAATTGATATGTCTCTCTCACATCAATGTCTCTCTCTCTCTCTCTCTCTCCCCCTTCCACTCTTTCTGAAAACAGTGGAAAAAATAGCCTCACGTAAGGATTAAAAAAAATCAAGAAACAAAGATAATATATATGTAAAGAGTTTAAGAGAGTGTCTGGCACATAGAGATGCCTAATAAAAGCTATAATGATATTTAATAATTAATAATAATCATTATTATTATTTTCCATGGCTAACTTTTACTCTACTTTTAAGATTAGCTCATAGGTCTCCTCTCCTGGGAAACTTTCCAGTTCCACCCCAACCTGGGTGAAATGCCTCTTCCATGTGTCCCCATCTGCCCTTGTGTTACCTCTGAACTGCTGAGCTTCCTCCTAGAACTGTGACCTCTTGATGTCAGGGACTGTGTCTTTCACATTAGGATCACTAGCACACACATAGTAGGTAATGAATGAATGAATGAATGAATGAATGAATGCTGCTTTGACAGAACCAAAGGAGAAGCTTGCTCTTCTTATTTTCTGTAAGAAGCCAGTGATAGAGGAAAGAGGCAGAGAAATGTCTCTGAGGAGAGCATGGACTGGACACTTGCCAAAGGCAGGTCAGCCCCTTCCTGTGGTCATTTTTTTGGGTAGAAGTAAAACTAAGCGAAACTTTGTACCAAGCTGGGCCTAAGAAGATAAACAAGCCAAGCGTTCCACCTAGACAATGGCCCGATTCTCCCTGAGCGAGGAAGGTGGGAGCTGTGGGGAACCAGACAAACATCCCTTTCCAATTTCCTTCCGTCTGTGCTCGGCTCCTGCAAAGCATCACAGCCCACACCCTCCTCGTGGCCTTTCCTTCATAGAAGGCGTCTTCAAACCCGAGGCAGCCTCTTAGATCTCTGAGGGCTGGTTGGAGCTGCAGTGAGTCTGAATCACTCCTCACCACAATGGTCTCAGAATGACAGAGGGTTTCTGTGTCCAGGGTGTGTTCTCAAGTGGATTTTTGTGGCACAGTTTGCTTCCACGTAGCCCCTGCCAACTGGGAGCTGAGATTAGCAGTTTCTGTAGATCAAATTATTGAACTTCAAAACACCCATGAAAACTTGTAAAAACAAAACAACAGCAGAAGTACAAAGCTGAAAGAGATGTGGTTTAACAGGAGCACGTGTGACAAATGACTGAGCTGTCCAGACGCCTGTAGGCCCAGCGTGAGTCAGCCAAAGGATGTGGGTGCCAAAAACACCCTCAGGCAGGTCTGGACCTAGTGGAGCTTCCAGAAAAAGAAAGGTGATGGCTGACTCGAGTTTATGCCAGTCAGACCACCCAGGAAGAGGTTTGGCTCTGTCTGCATGCTCCATCATGTGAGAGGAAAGGGTGTGTCCTGAGTGGAGTCGCCACGATCGGGGGTGGAGGTGGGGCAGTGGAGGGACTGTGGCAAGTTGGACGGGAGGAAGAGATGAGTGACCTGGAGAATAAAGGGAGTAAGTGGAGGGGTGAGGGTGGAGGGCCTGCTCCCTGTGACTTCTGCGTGGAAGGCCTTCCCCACCTGTCTGCCTGGTGAACTCCTATTTATCCCTTAGGCCTCAATTCCTGCCGCCTCTTCCGAGAAGCCTTCCCTCACCTCTCTAAGGAGAGCCAGCTACACCCCTATTGGGACCTCCTCCTCTTGCACCTGGGAGTGAGGTCCCTTTATTCCGGCCCTGCTCACATGGAGTGGTACTGGCTGAGCAGCCTCCATCCTACTTATCTTTGCAGCCCTAGTGCCTGGCACAGTGACTGTTCCTCAGCCAATGTCTGATTAAGTTATATACTTGGCAAGCAAAATGTTGCCAACCATTTTGACCATGAGGAAGAGAGATTATATTTTTTCTATGTGGCTCGAAAAGACGGAACTGGAACAGAGGGTGGAAATTATGAGAAGGTGGATTTCAGCTCAAAAGTAGGAAGTGCTTTATAATAATAATGACAGTGGCTTTGTTGAGCGTTTTGGTCATTTGTTGCTGCACAAATTACTCTAAAACTTAGCGCCCTAAAACAATAAACATGCATTATCTCACAGAATTTACGTCGGTCAGGAATTCGGGAGCAGCTTGGAAGAGTGGTTCTTCTGGCTTGGGGTCTCTCATGAGGTTGTGGCCAAGGTACCAGCTGGGGCTGCCGTCATCTGAGGGCTTACTTGGGGCTGGAGGGTCCCTTCAACATGGCTCATTCCCATGGCGGCAGGCAGGAGGCCTCTCCATAGAGTATCTGAGTAACCTCGCAACATGGTGGCCGGCCTCCACCAGAGCAAGTGATCCGAGAGAGAGCAAGGAGGTGGCCGTGTCTCCTATGACCTCGCCTCGGAAGTCACAGCCTGTTACTTCCATAATACTCAGTGTGGGAAGAGATGACACACAGGCATGAATACTAAGTGGCGAGAATCACTGTGGTCACCTCGGAGGTTGGCTACTACATGGAGTACAAAAAATGGACCAGGACTTGTGAGAGTGTCTAACACTGGGTCTCTCGTGTAACCCTCACAACCGCCTTACGAGGAAGGTGTTTTTATTAGGTCCATTTTATTTTATTTATTTATTTTTTAAAAAAGGGCTTTCAAATTATTTTAACCTTCATCACAGAAACAATACATGCATTAATTAGTGTACAGATTGTAAATTGTAAAAGCAATTGCCTACACATTTTAAAGTTTACTTAACGGCGGTCTGGGTGTCCACATAAACTCTACAGTTAGAGCTGATGATGTGTTTTCAAATTTCCATTTTATAGATAAGGAAAAGTGCAGAGATGTTAATTAACTTATCCATGGTCAAATACCTAGAAAGTCTCTGAGCTTTGGTTTGAACCGAAAAATCCAAAGTCATCCCACCTTATGCTATATTACACCTTACTATGCTGCCTCTTCGATACCCCCTGGGGAGGTGTACAGGAGGAGTGGTGCTCAGTCCTGGCTGCACACCAAAATCGGCTGGGCAGCCTTTACAAATTCCTGATGCCTGAGCCTGACCCCTAGGGGTTCTGATCTCATTGGTCTGGAGCTGGAGTCTATTATGTAGAATCATGGAGAAAGGGCCAGTATTGGTTGGGGGTCAGATCATGCCTTCCCTGAGGTCCTTTCCAAATATTACATTATCACCTGGGTGAAATGGAACATTTATATATATATAATCAATATCTTTATTGATTTCAAAGAGAGGAATGGAGAGGGAGAGATAGAAACATCAATGATGAGAGAGTCATTGATCGGCTGCCTCCTGCACGCCCCCTACTGGGGATCGAGCCCGCAACCCGGGTATGTGTCCTGACTAGGAACTGAACCTCGATTCCTGGATCCTAGGTCCATGCTCAACAGCTGAGCCACAGCAGCTGGGCAATGAAACATATTTTATTACGAAGCATGTAGGGACTCAAATATAAATGTAGATGGGTTCCTAATTGTTACCTTAGGCCCCATGGAGGTAATGTCTGAGCTGAATCTTGAGAGGCAAGTAGATGTGGAAGAGGCTGAGAAGCTGCATTACAGCTAGAGAGAAACACTCAGGAGACACCTAATGCCAGGTACAACTCCAGGAATATAAATGATTAATGAAAGGGTTTTTTACAGAAGTCCTTCCTCGGGTTCTCTAACTGCCAGCCTGATTTCTCCCTCCCTCACGCATGCCCCCAGCTCCTGGTCCACTTTGGTCAGAGTACCTTTCTTAATGCAGGTTCAGAGAGTAAGCAGAAAACATCCTCACTCCCTTCCACTCTCTCTAAAAATCAATGGGGAAAAAATATCCTTTGATGAGTATTAACCAAAAAAAGAAAGAAAAAAATAATAATAAGCCATAACCCAAACTCTAGGCAATACCAATAACAGAAAGAAAAAAAAGACCAGAACTAGTGAAACATACCAAATGTGTTTAGGTCTGTTTCTGGACTCTGTTTTAGTCCATTGATCTATTTGTCTTATAAAGCTGATGTCCCTACAGATTATATACATATTAAGGGTAATAAGGGAATTCTTTGAACAACTTTATGCCAACAAATTTGACAACTTAGATGAAATGGACACATTTCTTCAAAGATACAAACTACCAAAGCTCACTCAAGAAGTAGGTAATCTGAATAGCTCTACTATATCTATTAAAGAAATAGAATCTCAAGTTCAAAATCATCTCCCTGAGAAAATTCCAAGCCTGAGTAGCCTCATGGGTGAATTCTCCCATGTTTAATTCTCCCATGTTCACAAACTCTTCCAGAAAATAAAAAGGAGCAATTACTCCCCAACCCATTCCAAGATGTCAGCATTACCCTGTTTCTAAATCCAGATGTTGCAAGAAAATAAAAAACAAAAAACTACAGACTTACATCCTTCATAACAAACATCCTTCTTAACAAAATTTTAGCAACATATTCATAGATAACACGACTCAGCAACTCTAAGATGTCAGTTCTCTGCCAAATTAACCTATAAATTTATGCAGTTCCATTACAGATCCCAGCAAGATTTTTTCAAATAAAATCTTATTAAAGTGAAACATATATGTAGAAAATGATGCTAATCATAAGTATATAACAAAGTGAATGACTATAAAACACATAAAGCATGATGAACGAGCACCTCAGAAACACCACTGGTCCCCTCAACCCTGGTAACTAAAGAATAGCTTTGCTGGTCTTGAACTTTCTATAAATGGAGCAGGTGGAGTACAGAAGGGAAGAATATAATTGAATAAAATAAGAGCAGTTCCTTGATGATGATGATGATGTGCCATGAATTAAGGGTTATGATTAATTCAACTTTCTCCACCTGAGGTCCCCCAAAACTATAAAACAAACGAAAAGAAAACAAGGACTTCTGGTATACCTAGCTGACCAAGTCTAGACATGTCTGAATTCCTGTAGCAGACACAATTCAGGGTCAAACTGCTTTCATCTCCCCACCCCCACTATCTCCAAATAGAACAAAGTCCCTCTAGGGACTAAAAGTACCCTCAACTGCGTGTGAGACTCCCAGTTTTATAGTTGGGCTCTTCTCACCTCTGTTTCTTTATCTGCTAAATGGGTTTACTTGTCCTATCTAGCTCACAAGGATTTGAGGAAGATCAAAATAAGGTAAGGTATGTGAAAACAACTTGCCGACTATTATTAAAACAAAAGCCATCATTATTATTTTAGAGGAAAACTTTCCAAGTGATTCCAGCCTAGAATTTTTTTTAATCTTTAAATTATTTTATTATTTTTAATGTGAAATACTCAATAAGATATAGGAGTGTTTTGCTTTGTGGGAAAAGATGAGCGCCCCCCAATTATACTCTTAAGTGCCATGGTTTGTGTCTATTGCTTATTTATTTATGTGTTAAACTTCAGATTATGTGTAATAAACTGTCTGTGGTGCAAGGCTATTGATTTCCCTGCATTAGAAGCTGAATTAAATGTGCATTACTCTGGGTTGGTCACCATGAGGGAAGCTTAAAAAGTTTTGAGGGAAAATAAGTGAAGACCATTATGGGCCGTCAGGCCTCATCTCCCGTCGATCCCTGTCACCCCAGGGAACTTTCACTGCAATTCGGTCGCATGCACATCCTTACCTTAATGCCTCCTCTAATGGTACCTAATGGCAGCTTGGCTACATCACTTGCTTTATAAAGAAACAGCTCCCTTCTCCAGCCACATCTCAGACATATCCTAGAAAAGAGTGGTGTTTTTGAGTATATCCTGTATAAATACAAACTTTCTTGGTGAGCCTTTTTTGTTTCATGTTTTCATTAGCTCATTAGCTCATTCATTCATTCATTCATTCATTCATTCAACTAACATGTATTGAATACGTACACTGTTAGCGGCATTTGGCCAAGTCGTATTTTTCATCACCAAATTACAGTACTTATCTCTGTGATCAGGACTTGGAAGTGAATCACTGTCCACTTGTTGTCCTTGGAGGATATTAAGATATTGGGAGAGTAAAGAGGTGGAACTCTGGATTGAATGCCAACCTCCATTACCTTCCAGCTGGGTGCCCTTGGCCAAGTTATTCTTTGGAAATAAGTAATTGAGCTTTTCTTTGTGGCCTAGAATATGATCAATATTATAAATATAATATGTCTGAAGAAAATGATACTGTGTGTAGGGTAAAAAGTTTGGTATGGAGACTTATTAAATCAGTGCAATAAATTATTTATTATAATTTTCCCTGTTCTTATAGATTTTTCCTTTATCTTTCAAATAAAAAATGTGACCAGACTGCGTTTAGGTCTTGTTTAAGTTAATTTTACCTGGTACTCTGTTTTACTATCAAAGTTTTACTATCCTCAGCTCTTGAACGTTTGCCCTCCTTGTTTCTTTAATTATCACTCCAATTTCATTGGTTCTGTGCCTTCCACCTAGGATTCCTATTAGAGGTCCCTTAGTTGCAATCCCAAAATTCTAAAATCTCTGAAAACCAAACATTTTCTTATAAGTTGACAACACTTATTTGGCAGCAAGCCCCAACCTGACATGATGCGAGACTATTTACCATCCATATTTATTCCCTTCAATGTTTTACTGCAGAAATGAAATATTTTTGATGACAGAGTGCTGACCTCGACCTTGTTGGGGGGCGTAGGTAATATCAGTGTATGCACCACATCCTCTCTCTAAAATCCCCCAAAGGCTGTCCTGGCCGGGTAGCTCAGTTGGTTAGAGCATCATCCCAATACGCCAAGGTTCTGGGTTCGATACCGGGTCAGGGCCCATACAAGAATCAACCAATGAGTGCATAAATAGATAAATGGAACAACAAACCGGTGTTTCTCTCTCTCTCTCTCAAATCAATATTAAAAAATAAATATATAAATAAAATCCCCTAAAGGCTGAAGCCTGAATGAAGCACATCTGACCCCAAGCATTTTGAATACAGGATGGTTGGCCTGCGTGTCTATCCTGGACCTCCCTGATGGGTCCTTCACATCACTCTTGGTTTTGTTGTTTTCATATGTGTCCTCTGAGTTCTAGGTGGATTTCTCAAGTTTGTCTTCGTCACTAAATTAATTCCTGGCAGCTCTGCCTCCGTTGTGGTTTTTCTTTTGGCATTTGCAATTTCCTTCTCGATTAAAATATTTCCTGATTTCAGAGGGATCCCTTCTTATGGCTTCTCTCTGTTTCGGCCAGTGTTCCCTCTGATTTGGCTGGATAAGAGCGGAAGCTGACGCTCCCTTGCCAGAGCCCTTTCACATGCAAGGAACGGAAACCCAGCTGGAATTGGCCTGGGGGGAAAAGGACTTCACTGGAAAGACACTGGGGAAGCTGACAGACTTGAGGGAGAGTCTTAGGAGCTAAGACATCTGCAGGGACCTCAGAGAGAGAGATGACCTACTCCTTAGCCTTACCGACTTCATTTTCTCCTGCTGCAGTTAAATTTTTACCTCCTGGTTAGAAACATGAGCACCAGTCACACCAAATTCACACCCTTTCAGCTCTGCAACCGAGAGGAGAGGAGTCTGTGGGAAGCATTTCAAGGACACCCTTTGCAGAGCCTCTGTTAGGTATCTGTTTGTTACAAGTAACCGAAATCCCACTCAAACTGGTTTAAAAATAAAGATTTATTGGATCCCGTAACTGGAAAAGTCCATCACTAGGGGGTGGTCACACGTGACGTGACCAGGGCTCCAGCTTTGGTTCTGAGGATTCCCAGGGCCTCGTCTTTCCCCGGAGCTGGGCTCATCTTAAGCTGGTAGCAAAGACGGCGGCCCCGACTCTAATCCTCACCTGACAGCATCCAGAGGAAGACAGATGTTCTCTCCTGGCAAAAAGATGTAAGTTTTTCAGAAGCTCCCAGCAAACTTCTCTTTACGTCTTATTGGCTCCGACTGGTTACCAAGTCTTTGCGAACCCATCCCCTTGCCTGGGAAGTGCTGTGCGTTTGTCCACTGGCTCCCTGAACCAACCAACGCCTGATGCTGGGCACGAGGTCAGTTCTTCTTGAAGCTCGTGAGCTATGGATGAGAAGATGGGAACTGGAATCAAAGCTGGGCCGCTGCTAGGAAAGGGGACGTGAGTACTGGGTTGAAACCCACAAAAATCATTCACCGGGTTTCCACGTCCGATGCAAGCCCTTACCATTTTAAACTCTGTTAGAAATTCCCCATGAGAATTGGGGGATAAATTTAATGCTTATACTCACGTTGCTCTATTACCCCCAAACCCTTGAGGCCACCCCACTCCAATTCCTAATCTTACAGATAAGGAATCTGAAGCTCAAGTGGCTCCCCAAAGCTTCGGCTGGCTGGAAATTCATCGAAATCCTCGCAGCAATTTTTCTGAAACCCATCTGTGATGGTTCATTTCATGAGTCAACTTGGCCAGGTCAAGGTCCCCAGATATTTGTTCAAACATTATTCTAGATGCTTCTTCAAAGGTAAATTATAGATGAAATTAACATTTACGTTGGTAGACTTGGAGTAAAGCAGTTACCCTCCGTGACGTGGTTGGGCCTCATCCAGTGAATTGAAGGCCTTAACAGAAAAGGACTGCCCGGGGGGCGGGGCTCAGCGGTTCAGCATCGGCCTAGGATCCAGGAGATCGCGGTTCGATTCCCGGTCAGGGCACATGCCAGGGCTCGGGCTCGATCCCCGGTCGGGAGCGTGCAGGAGGCAGCAGATCAATGACTCTCATCATTGATGTTTCTGTCCCTGTCTCTCTCCCTCTCCCTTCCTCTCTCTGAAATCAATAAAGATATATTAAAAAGGAAAAAAAGAAAAAGAAAATGACTGAGTTCCCCCAAAGAAGAGGTATTTCTTCCAGCAGACAGCGCTGGGCTTTGGCCCCAGCTCTTCCCTGAGCCTCCAGCCTGCTGGCCTACCCTACAGATTTTGGACTTGCTCCCCTCCACAATCACTTGAGCTGATTCCTTAAAACAAATCCCCCGTCTTTGTAAATATACATCCTCCTGGTTCTGTTTTTCTGGAGAACCCTGGCTGATACACCTGACCTGACCTGCTCTGTATCCTGGCCTTGGACTAAGCTCTCCATTTTAAGAAGTACTATTCTAGCCTTGGCCAGTGTGGCTCAGTCGATTGGAGCGTTGTCCTGTACACCGAAAGGTCGAGGGTTTGATTCCCCATCAGGGCACATACCTAGGTATGTGAGTTTGATCCCCGGGTGGGGTACGTACATGAGGCAACCCATCTATGTTTCTCTCCCTCTCTCTCTTCCTTCCTCTCTCTCCCTAAAATCAACATAAACATATCTTCAGATGAGGATTTTTTTTTTAAAGTACTGTTCAAAGAGCCATTGTTGGGCATGTTATCTGCATGTATCCCTGCTGCTGGTGGTTCAGACTGCATGCCCCAGGACCTGGTCCTTTTCTGGCTAGCACATGACTCAATAAACCCTTCTCTCGGGGGCAGCTGTTTCGCAATGGGTATAGAATTAGTTTATAGCATTATAAACTATAGCAGTGACTTCCAACCTTTTTCATCTCATGGCACACATAAACTCATTACTAAAATTCTGCAGCACACCAAAAATACATTTTTTGCTGTTCTCATATACACTGTACAGCTATTGTTGTGTTGGCTGTTGTCTTTTTTTTTTTTTATTTGACAATCTAAAAAAAGGGGGTCAGTGACCCTGACTAAATAGTCTGGTATTGCATGTTTTAAAAATTCTTGCATTTTGGTTGGAGCCTGGTCTCCTACACCAAAAGGTTGTGGGTTTCATTCTTGGTCAGAGGACGCCCCGTTGGGCCGCTTACAGGAGGCAACTGATCAATGTTTCTCCCTCACATCGATGTATCTCTCTCTCCCTTCCTATCTAAAAAAGTCAATAAAAACATATCCTCGATTATGAAAAAATAAATTTCTTGAGGCACACCAGTGTGCAGCACATCACCTGAAAATCACAGAACTATAGTATTATTTACAGAATTAGCAAAGTAACTCGTTTTTAGTTGGTGATAAGTTGGTGGAGGGTACAGAGATTACTTTCAGAGGTTTTCCCAAGTGCACCAAGGGTGTAATGGCAGAAAAGAGGCTTTGTCCTGTGGAAGATCACAGTCAGGTTTAACATCAAAGGGGATCCCTTTCTCCCTGGTGTGTCTCTTTCTGTTCGGAGCAATTTATCCATGTGGTCAGGATCTGCTATATGCCATCAGACTCCCTGCAGTTACCCCAGTGGCTGCCACATCCATTCCCCCTAAACAGTATCCCAGGTTTCCTTTGGGGGCATTCTCCCTCCCCGATTGTGGGTGGGTAATTGGTGATGCTCTTATATGGGAGCTCAAGGGGACAGACCTGTCTCTCCTGGCCTCAGTTCAGCCACAGCATGAACATGTGACCCCAATCAACCGGTTACTCTCTCCTGGGACTTTAAATCTTGAGCAAGTGACGTGAGACTAAGAGGGGAAGTTGGTGCCACCCCTTGAAGCTGAGGTGGAGAAGGCATCAATGTCTTGAACAGACTCCTCTGGTTATAAGACAATTTATGGACTTTCTGTGAACTTTGTCTGGCTTTTCGACCCTCAAGAGCACCCCTGACTGATACAGATCCCTGGGTACTGTTTTTGGCTCTGCTTCAAACTTAGTGATGAGCGATTTCACTTCTGCGAGTCTCAGTTTCCTCATATGTAAAATTAGGGACTAAGATTAGATTTGTGTTCAACAAATGTTTTTCAGCCACAAAAATAACTGTGCAAACAAAATCCTCCTATCGGGAGAGATAATCACAGAATTTATCAATGCAGCACTGCTCTGGCTAACGGGTCTTAAAGCTCCAGAATCCTGTCCCCTTAGCTCTTTCTCAATAGTACCCCACGGTGACTTCTGCTCTATATCATATGGGAAAGGATTGCACTTCCCCTCTCTCATGCAGGGAAAGATAGGCTGGGTTGACTTCGCTAACTCAAGGAGGTATCCATCTGCAGTTTCTCATTGACACAGATTCTTTTCTTCATAAAGAAATGTGCTAAGCAAAAGCTTGTGAAGTATTTACACACACACACACGCACACACACACAGTCAATCAATTTAGCTGCCAAGATTTAAGAGGAATTTTTGTTGTGGGGAAGGCACATAATACAAACAAAAATATGTTGGAGTATTTACCACTGTCTTTAAAGGATTTGTAAATAAATGTCTTGTCCATTTTTGGTTATTTTATTTGGTCCTTAAGGGGTAGAATTGAGAATTCCTTCATGATAAATACATAAATTATTACTTTTTGTGGGTAAAACAAAACTAGCGTAACTTCCACCATTAAGATCTGGTATATTTAATATGTGAGAAAGTAAATGTTATCCCTCCTCTTGGCCTATTGTACCAGGTACTGTGCAAAGGATTTGTACACACAGCCTCATTTATCCTCAAACAACATTCTGGGAAGGTATTATTTATGATTCCTGTTTTATAGCCGAGGGCACTGAAGCTCAGAGATGTTAAGTAACTTACCTAAGCTCACACTGCTAAGCCACTAATCATATGTCTCCAAAGCTTATGTTCTTTCAAATATGATAGTCTACTAATCTAGATAATGCTATGCACTTGGGCCTTTTAAAATGTGGAATAAATTGACTACATATTTCAGTAGTCATTGAGCTTTCTGATGCCTCAAAGGGGAGACCTGGAACTCCTAGCTGAAGAAGCACCCTCCCCGATTGTGGGTGGGTAATTGGTGATGCTCTCATATGGGAGCTCAAGGGGACAGACCTGTCTCTCCTGGATACCTCCCTTGGGTCCCCTGTGCCTTTGCAGGGGTACTAGCAGAGTGAGTTCTTAAAAGGAGCGATCCCCTTAACCCTGGGTAGTCTTCTTTCTTATAGTCAGCGGAAATTTCCTCTGGGATTGCAAATGAATTTTAACAAACCATAATCAGGAAGAGGAATCTGCAACTAAAAAAAGACCTTTTGTGAAAATGAATTCTCTGAAACTCTTCTCTGTTACTTTACATATATCATTGAACAGCAACTGAAGATAATTAAGGGATTATGGGGTATGGGAGATGAAGATAATTATGACCTTGCTCAAATAATCCTAATTTTTACTCTTGGTTATCAACCACTTTGCCTGTGTTCACTGTTTCCATTTTTAATAATGATGGTTCTCTATAGATAATCCAAAGAGCATCTGTCCCAGTGGAATTCATCAATGTTTACATATTTGTGTTTTATTGGGAGAGAATACATTTCTAGGTGCTGGTCCTAAATATGCCACTATGTAACTGAGTGACCTTGGATATGTCACATAAACCCATTGATTGGGTCTTAGTTTCTTCATCTCTGAAATGAGACATTTAGATGACATACTGCAAATTTCAACTCTAAAATTCTAATTTCGCTGGTTGCTTTGAAGACCTGAGGGCCATGCAATCTCAAGTGTGCCCAGCAGAGGTCAGAAGAAGTCACTAAAAACTCTGAGGTCCACATTAATCCCAGTTACCCATGTAAAAACAGTTTTCTGGCAGTCCCTATTCTCTGTGTTTTTAGCTGATTTTTAAGATTGGGCCAGGCATAAAGGCAGGTATTGTTCTTGAAAATTAAAAGCATAGATGCACTGTCTTCTTTGGGCCTCTTTGTCAAATGGTAACCATTTCCCAGTTGGTTAATGCCTGTGAACAAAGGAAAATTGCGGGACAGCCTGTGATCAGAGGGGTAGGGAAGGTTTTATACTTAGAGTCAGTGTAAATGATAAGCTTGCTACAGGAACTCCATTTCGTCAAAACTCTCTTTATAATAAAGGATCCCTAAACCCTCCCTAATAACCTATTTATTTTGAAAAATTATTTACCTCAGCAAAATTCTTTCCTTTTTTGCTCCCCCCAGCTTTATTGAGACATACGTGACATATAACATTGTGTAAATTTAAGACGTACACCTTAATGATATACATATATATTGCAAAACGATTACTACAATAAGGTTAATTAATACACCCATCACCTCACATAGTTAAAATTTGAAAAGTTCTTGTCACAATGGGGTTTGAGCAATCTTTTTCTTTCTCTTCTGGTTTTATCAGAAAAAAAATTATTTGGGAAATACAGAGATGGAAACTTCTGATAAAAATTTAAATGTGATAAGCATTTATCAGAAACCCGAGGACTGGTTTAAATGTGGATCGGGAATTAAAGGAAGCCCTACAGCCTGGTCAAACCCATCTGAGCTGTTTAAAGAGAACATAGTACTGTAGACAGAGCCTGGTGGTTGGAGGTTTGAGCTCTGGATTAGACAGACCTACATCTGAATCTTGGCAAAGTTACTTAACCTCCCTAGAGATAAACTGCCCAGTTTCCTTACCTATAAAATGAAGATAGTGATCAAGCCTCATAAGATTGTTGTGAGGACCAAACGAGATAGTACAAGAGTTTAACAAAGCACCTGCCACAAAGCAAACGATCAGCAGGCGAGAGCTACTGTCATTCATCCTGTATGTGGGGGGTTAGTGTTTTTAGAAAGAAAATCACCATGCCTTTTCGTGATGGTACCAGACTAGGTTCAATGTGCATGTTCAGTGTGTTTCAGCCATCATTGCTGATAGACCTCGGCCTGGCCGCCTGGCCTGCTGACTGGTGCCACCATGCCCATCTTGGGCAACTCACAGGTGCAGCAGGGACAGCTGGATGCCCAAGGCCCGTCCCATCTCCTGCCAGCCATCAGCAAGTCAGTGACCTTGACTTCCTGTGGGGACTGTAGGGGACCTTTCCTTCTCCCAAACCTCGCCTGCAGAGCCAAAGCTTGTGCTGGGTCGCCAGCTCCCTGCTCAGCAGTAAACTGTTCCTCCCAGGGCTCCAGCTTTGACCTATGGACCTTTATGTTTTACCTAATACGGCGCTTAATTTTTCTTTAATACGGCCCTTACTTCACTGATTGTCATTGCTGTTTTCCCCCTGCTATGGCAAGCTCCTCCAGGACAAGGTCTGTGCCCATCGCTCCCACCGTCACAGACCCATGGCCCAGCAGGAAGGGGAGGCTGGGTTCCGAGGGGAGTCGAGAGCAAGGGGACAAGAAGAGCTGGGAGACCGTTGCGTGTCCTGCAGGAGAGGCGCTAGCTCACACCGTGCTCCTATGGTAAGGTAAATAAATATATAAGCAGTGAGGCAGCTGAAGGCAGGCTGGGGATGGGCGGGTGGGCTCCAGAAATGGTCAGAGAGGGGCTAGCAGAGGGTGAGATTGAACGGAACACCTCAGGTCAGACAAAGCATGCGGGGCCTGCCGGGGACGAGCCCCAGGTAGAGACGGGCGGGAGCAGGATCTGCTACAGTCCGCACACATTCCAGAGACCCTTTCAAACAGTCCCCGAGGGACCTCCCAACGACACATGTTGAAACCCCAAGATTCAAAGCCAGACAGCTGTTTTCTTACGCTGACCGTAGCTCAGACCTCCCTAGAAAGTACTTCAACAATTAGGGTTTCTGTTTGCTCACATGAAAAGAAAGTTAAAGGAAGTGTTGATTCAAAGAGCAACTTTCTGCTTCTGTCTGAAGTGACTGGATCCTGATTCTGGCTCCGGCAACCGTCTTGCCCAGACCCAGCCAAGCTCTTGGCTCCCCTGGCCCTGCTTTTGGTACCTGTATCCAAGCTCTGGGGTAAGAACGGCGAGCCTCCACCTTGAGCAACAGGGAAGAAGCGACTGTAATTCTTGATTGTTGGCAGATGATGCCCACAAGCCCCAAATGCAGCACAGAGGACATATGGTTTGTCATATAATGTAAGATGTTTTTATGAAAACAAAAATAAGACACTTCACACCTAGTAGGATGACTACTATTAAAAAAAACCCCAAAAAACAGAAAACAAATGTTGGTGAGGATGTGGAGAAACTGGAACCCTTGTGCAGTGTTGGTGGAAATACAAAATGGTACAGCCGCGGTGGAAAACAATAATACTAAATATTGATCACATACACATTGTATTTATAATAACTAATAACAGCTGCCACGTATTTAGAGCAAGTATGTAGGGCACCCTAGTGCAATAACACTGCTCTTCCCATTTTACAGACAAGGTGGCTGGTTCTTAGAGGGATCAAGCCATTTGCCTAAATATAGATAATAGATAGTGGGTGCAGGCATGCAGGACTGCAGAGCTCTGCTCTTAAACGCCTATGGGTCTCTTCTCTTACAACTTCCACTTGGCTCACCCTAATCCAGGGGCACCGGCAGCCTAGAAGTTCCTCCTGCAGACTCAGGGCCTTTGCAGGTGCTGCCCTTTCTACCTGGAATGTGACCCCCCCAGATATCTACAAGGCCCCCCTCTCCCTGACTTCCTTCAGGTGACCACCTGTCACCTTATTATTGAGGCCTCACCCCCGAGGCACACAGGAACTAGTCCATGCCCTTCCCCTCCCTCTGCCACTTTGTGCCCCTCTTTATCCCTTACGGGTTTGCCTGTCTCCCCAACTAGGACAGAAGTCCCTCGAGGTCAGAGGTCTCTGTTTTGCCCATGGCTGTACCCTCTGCATTAATGGATGAGCAAATGAATGAATGGCTACTGGGATTAGTGTGACTGGTGGGCAAAGCAGCGATGGTCTAGATGCCAGGATTTGAGGGAAGGCCACCTCCAAGCCTCCATTCTTCTCGCTAGGGATTTAACTGCACAGCAGAGCCAATTCTAGAAGCTCAGCTCAATGGCCAGGAACGACACCCCCCCCCCCTTCCCCATTCCGATCTTTATCAGGAGATTGACTTACCCCTCCCCTACCCCAGGCAAATACCTCCCCTTTTTCTGTTCATTGTGTGGATCAGGAGACACCAAAGGCTAGTCTAACTTCGGATGGGAGTGAAAGCGAGGAAAGGGAGCCAGCAATCAGGAGCCAGCAACCGTAAGATCCTGTGGGGATGGGGGGAAGTCTGTTTTATCCCTGAAACCCCTCTGTGATTTCCCCTCTCTGGCTAGTTTATTCTAGCAGGAATAAAGTTCCTTTGGGTTGATCAACTTGAACTGACTTTAAGGACAGGCTCAGGCCTACCCCCCCCCATCCAGTTCCAGGTTAGTGTCCTTCCTCCTGTCCCCAGGGTAGTCACAGCCCCCTGCATAGTTATCACACCTTCACCATCTCTGTTCTCTCCAAACTTGAGGTCTGGCCTTTTTTTTCTGGTGACCCAGAGCCAGCACAGCCTCAGGTCCTTAAATAAATGTTTGCTGAAGAAATAAAAGGGGAAATGGGAAGCTGACCAAAGACAAATGCGACTGATTCACATTTAGAGAGCCAGCACTACATAGTACAAATTAGCGTTATGCTTTTTCCTGTGTTGTCTCTAGCTACAAACGCCAGTGCCAGCTGGAGTCCCAGAAGTCACCAAGTTTTCCTGAGGATACATGTCTCACTACAACAAACATGCTTGGCTCCCCAAAACCAGCGTTGCTGGTAGCAGGCTGCCTGCATAAGTCCCAAACCAGCCCAGAGAGTAGAGACGCCAGCACCATGGGGGCCTATTTCCTTCCTTCCCTGAAGCCCAGCACCTCCTTCTCCAGGTCACTGCTGCCTAGGGGAGGCCGGGGGAGGCAGGTCACCAACAGGTTTGCAGTGACCCAGTGACCGTCCCTTCATCAAGCAGCTCCCCCACTTGCTGGACTTCCATCTGATTTGGTGGTCTGGTGGGACCCCTGCAGGTGGCTTCAGCCAGCACATGCACTTTGAGAACCCCAGGCCCAAACTTTCCCAAACTTGCAGGCATCTCCTGGAGGTCCTGATTAGGTAGAGCTGGGGGCACCCTGAAATCTATTACAGAAGCAGGTCAGGTGATTCATCAAATAGCCAATGAAAATCAAACTCAAGGGCATCTGTCTGGCTCCTTCCTACCTGTTGGGCCTAATTTCCTGAGCATGCGTCCTGGGCTCCCAAGGTTAGCTCTGCACAGAAGGATCTCTCTTCCCTTTCCCTCTCTCAGCTGTCTGGGGAACTCTCTGCTTGTCATGTTAACCTAAAAATAAAAGGCCAAAGTGAGAGGCAACAGCGTTTATTTGAGATCCAGAAGAATATTCAGGCACACACCCAAATAGTGTTCTCATTGGAAGGCGAAGGCAAGGTGTATTTGGAGGAGGTGGAATAATTACACGATAGAAGGAGGGAATTCCTATGGGTGGAAGGAATGTCTACAGGTGCAGATAAGCTAAGATAGTGATGCTAATTCCAAAGAATGTCTTCAATTTTCAGTTGGGTGGTCATAATCTTTCCTGTTCTCTTTGCAAACCGTTCTTGGGACACAATGTTCCTAGGCCCAGTCCAAAGGTTCTTTCTTTCTTTTTTTTAAATATATCTTTATTGATTTCAGAGAGAGGAAGGGAGAGGGAGAGAGAGAGAAAAACATCAGTGATGAGAGAGTCATTGATCGGCTGCCTCCTGCTGGCCCCGCAACTGGGGATCGAGCCCGCAACTGGCATGAGCCCTGATAGGGAATCGAACCGCGATCTCCTGGATCCTAGATCGATACTCAACCTTCGAGCCACACCCGGCCGGGCCAAAGGCTATGTCTTTTGCCCTGTTTTAACACTCTAAAGGTTTAAGGAGTAAGATGGGTAAGGCAGTTCCCTGGGATGGCAGCTCCGACTCCATTTGAAACTGGCTCCGTTTATTTTATTTTTCACAGTCAAGTCTGCCGAGGCTGGGTTTCCAGACTGGGAAGCCCTTGTCCATCACCCCACCACCCTGATGGAGTTAGGTGTGTCTCCTGCTCCCACAGCTCTGCCTGTTTCCCTGAAATTTGTTAACATCCTTCCTGAAACTCATTCTTTGTCCCCTTAGCCTCACTTCAAGTGCAAACTGATGAGAGCATCAGGCTTGGAAGGACTGATCTAGGACTCAATCACTGCGTGACCTTCATAGATCTCTAGCTATAAACCATAGAAACCAAGTAACTGAATTAAGCAGAAAGCGTCTCAACAGGTTAATAGGCAGCTCACAGAATCATCTGGAAACCTGAGAACTAGGCTCAAAGCTACACGTCAGGGACACGGCCCCAAAGGGAACCTCTGTGTGTGCCCCAGCGAGCTCAGCCGCCTCTTCTGTGCTAGAACTGAGACCTGCGCCCTCTCCACCACCTCTGGACCTTCTCTGGGGTCCCTGCTTGCCCAGGCTCTAGCTGCAAGGGGAGGCTAGCAAAGGGACAACCCAGCACTGTCCGTTTCTCCAGTGGGAAGTGGGTGCCTCCTCCTAAGAAAACCATAACATGAAAATCCAAACTTAGGAAAGGGGCTCAAATGCTGGGTTGGAGAGAAAGAGAGGGAGAGAGAGAGAGAGATTGAGAGAGGGAGGGAGGGAAGGAGGAAGCAAGGAAGGAAAAAGAGGGCGAGGGGAAAGAGGAAGGGAGAGAGGAACATAGAAATGCCTTCCACCTACTGGAGGCCCAAAGAAGATGCGATGGGTCCTAGAGCTGGCTTGGGAGAGGAGAGCCCTCAGCAGGGATAGGGGACACAGGGCTCTAGTTAATAGATGCAATTTGTCTTTGAGGTGCAGGTCCATGGTGTGTTGAGGCACAACTCCCCTATCCCCCCCACCAGAGAGCAAGAGTTGCCAGATGCAAACCACATTCTTGGCAAGAGTTGCCAAATGCAAGAGTTGCCACAGAGCAAGAGTTGCCAAATGCAAATTTCACTGGAAGGGAAATTGAGCAATCGCAAGGAGATGTGAAGTCTCAATAAGTTCCAGGAGGAAGGGAAGGCTCATTTCTCCCTACCTTGGGAGAGAGATAACTTGAGTGGGGTGGGGGAGGAAGAGAGGAGAACTCATCTTTGGCATTTACTATCTCTGAATGCCAGACAGGCACTGGACTGTTGCTGACATCACCTCCTTAATGTGGGGAAGGGAACCAGCCTGGAGCGAGGGAAACGGTGCTATCTTGATAAGTTGAGGGGTCAGGCAAAGACTCCTTCCCACTTGTCACACTCTCTTGGCCTTTTTTCCCCTCTCAAAAGCCTCTCTTGGGAGTAAATATATGTATTCTTTGCTACCCTCTTTTAGACAAATGGTATATACACTATTCTGCACCTTGTGCTTTTTTTTTCACTTAAAAATACATCTTCATGCCCTGGCTGGGTAGCTCAGTGGGTTAGGGCATCGTCCCAATACACCAAGGTTGGGGGTTGGATCCCAGGTCAGGGCACATACGAGAAGCAACCAGTGAATGCATAAATAAGTAGACCAGCAGATTGATGTTTCTCTCTCTCTTATCAATAAAAATTAAAAAAAACAAAACATCTTCATGATTGTTCCCTATCAGCATTTAATGCATGCCTACTTCTTTTTAGTGTCTCCATAGTGTGCCACTGTATGAATGAAGCATAGTTAATGTACCCAGTCCACTATTGTGGGATGTAGAAGCTGTTCTGAATCTTTTTTTTTTATTTAAAGAGTGGAACCTGGCTCACACAATTCTAGCCATGCAACTTGAGGCAAGTTACGCAACCTGTTTGAACTTGAGTTCTGCCATTTGTAAAATATCAATAGAGTCCCTGTCTCCTACCTGACAGTCATCAGGATTAACTGAGGTTAGTATGTAAAATGACAGCACAGAGTCTTCAAGGGCAGCGCTTGGCCAGTGTTTGTGTCATTGTAATGAGCCTGAGAGCCTGTGCCTTCCTTGGGGAAGTGCTTTCTTACTTCTAGTCTCACACTGTTATGTGGCTTCGCCTCCTGGCTCAGCGACGGGGGCTTTCACCCCGAAGTAAGGATGTCAGGGTCCTTTGCAAGGGAGCCTGTGGAGGGGCTCTCTCTCTCTGGCTGCTTCTCACTCCTTCAAGCTGTCACACTGCGAATCAGCCACGGGGCCAGCCGGCTGTTTGCCTTCCCTGACACTGACCTAATTGGAAAGGACTGCAGAGAAATGTAGGCCCTGGGCAGGGCCTGGTGCATCCTTGGGATGTGACCACAGAGCAAAGAGAAGTATGTTGGGCTGGAGGACTCCAGTCAATAGGAAGACAAATGTTGGGGGGGGGGGGGACAAAAACAGGAGAGAACACTCTGCTATGGAAACAGGAAGAAGGCTGGCTGCTGGGTGCTGGCTCTGTTTGGGAGATTGATTTATTTGTTTGATAAAGAAACAGCTTTGTTGCCATATAATTCATATGTCATGCAATTCACCCACTTAAAGTGTACACTTCAATGGGTTTTACTATATTCAAGAATTGTGCAACCAGCATAATCAATTTTAGAACATTTCTGTCACCTCCCCCCAAAACACACCATGCCCATTTCCACCCCCACCCCTTCAGCCCCTGGCAACCACTAGTCCACTTCCTGTCATTATGGATTTACCCATTCTAGACATTTCATATAAATGAAATCCTATAATATGCAGTTTCATATGACTGGCTTCTTTCACTTAAGCACAATATTTTCAAGGTTCATCCATTGTAGCACAAATTGGGCCTTCATATCTTGCTATTGCCAAATAATATTCCCTTATACGGTTATGCCACATTTATGCTCATCTGCCGATGGACATTTGAGCTGTTTCCACTTTGGGGCTGTGATGAATAATGCTGCTATGAACATTCATGGACAAGTATCTGGGTGGACAGATGTTTTCCTTAGGTACATACCTAGGAGTGGAATTGGTAATTCATATGGTAACTTTATGTTTAACCATTGGAGGGTCTCCAGACTATTGCCCAGAGTGACCACACCATTGTATATTCCCACCGGCAGTATATGAGGGCTCCGGATTCTCCATCACTTGTTATCTGTCTTCTACCATAGCCATCTTAGTGGGTCTCAATGGTTTTGATTTGCATTTCCCTAATGACTAATGATGTTGAGCCTCTTTTCATGTGCTTATAGGCCATTTGTATATTTTCTTTAGAGAAATGTCTATTCAGATCCTTTGTCCATTTTTAATTGGGTATTTTTTTATTGTTGATTATGAGTTCTTTATGTATTCTAGTGGGGGGTCTTATTTAACCTTGTTGAAAGTATTGCTTCCTCAATTATATGCATACTCACTTAGAGCAGCAATGGGCTTGAATCCAAAGACTAAAGATAGATGGGTTTATCAGGAGGTAAAAGTGTTTGCAAGCTGATACAACATTGTGGGGGTCCTAGAAACCCCTGGAATCCAGGAGATCCAAGTAGCAACTTTAAAAGAATCTGTTCAATCTCACTAAAGATATGCCTTGTTTCTCTGCCTTCCTTGGACAGAAGGAAACAGAACTGTTTTACTACCTCAAGTCCACATGCCCAGGAAAAGTGAACCTTCAGGCAGCAGCAGAGTAGAGGCTAGGGGACATTTCATGGTGCGGTGGACACCATGGCCCCAAGAAGTGTTTCATTCTTTCATTTCTTCTCATTTCCTTTTAATACACATTTAATGAGGGTTTCTTTATGTCACATATAGACACTCAAGGATGAATAATTCATGGAGGGAGAAACAGACAAACAAAAGATTTTCAGTACCACGTGAACAGAGATGTGTCCAATGTATGCTGGGAGTGTGGAGAGAGAAGCCACCTCTTTTGCTGAGAAGGGGTAATGGTGAGAAGGGAGAATGGAAATGATGGGAGCTTCATGGAAATCATGTTTAAGCTGGATTTGAAGAATGGGTATGAGCTTGTCAAGTGAACAAAGAGAGTAAATGGCATGTGCAAAACCACAGGGTTTAAACAGCGTGGTGAGGACCTCTCGTGCCTTGTAATAAATGGCTTTGGAAGGAATCAATTGACTCCTGCAGGGCAGTCTGACTCTGGCCCACCTCTGGGTTCAGAGTGGATGTGCAGAAGGACAGAGTAGGGACTAGAGTTCACCCAAAGCAGAATGTGGCTGTCCGAGAGTTCAGTCCGAGCCCTTAGTCGTCAAGGTTTGCACGGCCGATCCAGTCGAACACCAGCTCTCAGGTGACGCATGATTCTATTTCGTGTGAAAGAGTCAGTGAGCGGGACCTGTGATGGTGGAGCGGGGTGGGTATGGCACCAAAAAGGGGATTGGTGAGAGGGAGAGGGAGGGGACCCAGAAGACGCACTGTGTTCGTTCTGCACCTCTGTTTGTCCTTACATCTTACCTAGTGTCCACAAACTTGTAATGAGTAACTCAGTGAATGACGCCAAAGCTGAACTCTTGATGTAAAACAGGGACTCTTCTGCAGTCCCTAAGTGCCAAAACACATCCCACTGCCCATGGACTCTCGTCTTCTGGAAGCTGGCAGGAGGCCAATTACAGCTGTCCTAGAAGCCCCAGGAGAGCCGCCAGCTGGTTGTGAGCTGAGTCCCTCTTGTCCATGTTCGGGTTTGACCTGCCGCCCCAGGTCTGTGTTCAGTGTGAGAGCGTGGTGTGTCCCTCCAAAAGCTTCCTGATGCAAGTCACTGCCAACTCAACTCAAATGGCTTAAAACAGTAATAAAAGGTGTGTCTCACACAGCAAGAATTCCTTGTAGGCTGCTGGGGCTGGGGTGGCGTTTTTTATTCATCTTTACCCTGAGGGTGTGGACCTTTCAGGCCCCATGTTTATGAAGGGATCTCCAACTAAAAATCCTCCCATTCTGCAGGCCCCAGAGCTTTCCCAGGCTCTGAAATCAGTCAAGTTCACTAGGTTTGGCAAAACCCTCAGGGCAAGAGCTGCCTTTAGCGCTTTTCTCTGCAATTAGTCTCAAGACTCTTTACTTTCTCACCTGCTCAGATATATTTAAGAAGGCATTTTTAATATTCCATCTGTCATCAGCAGCTTTCAGTGGGACAGTCACTAAGATTACTTAGTCTGTGATGTTACCAGACACAAATGCCAATTTTCTAATTATAATTTCATATTCATTGGTTATAGCCAAATATTAGTGGGCATACCCCAAGTATTAACCATTATGATACTAATTTGTGATAGTTCAAAAAAAAGCAGCCATCTAATTCTTAATATAATAATTACGTTTGTTTTAGAATCAGGAACGGCTGTTAAGATTGGTTTAAATATTGGTATCTTTCTACTGATTTTGCTTGGAATGCCCTTTACATTTATACATAGAGGCCTTTTATTTCAATTCAGAGGATTTTACTTATATCCTTGATTATTAGGTCTGTTGTAATGTTATTGTTTTGTCCTTAGCAACATCTTTAACTCTTTATTTTTACCTTCCCTCTGTTTTCTACATTTTCCATCTTCTCTCATTATTTTGAATTTCTCTCTTTTTTCTCCGCATTTTAGGAGGACTTTTGGCATCCATATTATGGATTCAGTTTTCTATCTCATTGAGTCTAGAGATTTTACTGTTTGTCTGTATTTTCAAATTCCATTCTGTTTTTTTAGTATACAGGGTGGGGTAAAAGCAGGCTTACGGTTGTTTGTATGGAAAATACCATAATTAATAAATAACAATACAAGAATCAACTGTGTTTTGTGTACTCACAACTTTTGCCCCACCCTGTATTTATATTCTTTTATTATCCAATTCCCATTTTGAAAACTATTGTACCGGCCTCTGCCTCTCACTTAGTCATGTCTTCGTGTCAGTTTACTGTTCGAGAACATTTTTCAACTACTGTTACACAGAGTCCATGTTTTAATTTTGTTAGGATCACAATGAAATTTATCATCTAAACTTTGCTTCAGGTTTCCACCATAACTCTGATGTCAGCTGGAATCAATCATGTCCCTGAGATCCAGATGACCTTGGGCCAACCTACCATCACAGGTCCGGTGGGCAGTCCAATGCCACATACAAGATTTCTAAGGGCTTCCTGGGGTCACCGTTTGCTCCAGTTTCCTGTTCCTGCTCATCAAGAGCTCATTTGTTTCTTCTGAGTAATGCTTACTCTCTTCTCCACTCAGGGCCGGCTTTCTCCTCGAGGCTGTTGAACTTCTAGCTTCTCCCCCTCAGAGTGTCCCCATATCATGGCCCCTCTGATCTGCTCCAAGCCCTCCCAGTTCTGGTTCATTTTTTTCTCTCTTGATCTTTTTGCTCACCAGGCCACCCTGGCTATGCCTAGAAGGCTTCGTCTTCAAAGCTAGTCATGCTCTGCAAGATATGTTTTCAGACAAAGACATCTCACTCCCCTTGAGAAACTATGTGTTCAGCCCATAAAGTAATATTTTTTCCTGCCCAGTACATTATACTTCACCTTATTTAACAGTGTGGTTTTCCTTTTGAGTCCTATATTCTCTCCCCTTTAGAATACAGAATATTTTCATGGTTCCCATATTGTTTTTTCCCCCTGCCTTCCCACCTTTGAAAAGTAAGAGATTTATCTAAAGGCCTTGAAACAGGGTAAATTATTCTCTTGGGATCCCTCCACTGTTCCCCCTCCACCACCCCTCCCAGATGCTACTATGATCTTCTCCAGTCTTAACTGGAAGGCCTCTTTGATCCTCAAACTAGGCAGAGGAGGAAGGCCTCCAGGGCTCTAAGCTGATGGGCAGACTGTGATTCTAGGTGTTTGAAGATGCACCTGGGCGAACTTCCTCTGCCGCCATCTGACTAGCCTGGGGGCCCAGGTCCCTGCTACAGCCTAAGCTATTGCTGTGCCCACCAGCACAGGGAGGGGCTTTCCCCCTTCTCAATAGGACAGTCCCTCGTAACTCTGGGCCTCCGCACAACTGTGTTTTAAAGGTAAAAGGGATTGTACGTGGAATGATTGACGCAGGGCCTATTTCTACCTTTCATTTCTAGCCTTCCTCATTAGGAGATATTAATGGATCCAGGGTTTCCATTCATTATTCTAGGACGCTGTCCGCTGGGGGGAAGGAGGGTCGGGGGGTCCTAAACACTTCCTTCAATGCAGATTACCTGCTATAGTCCAGTAGAAATTCCTCACGTTTCTAAAACATAGATGGTACCCTTTTCTGGTTGTAGCATTGCTGCTCTTTTACTGTTTCATTCCTTTCAGGAACTGGGGTGCCCTGTGGGATGAAGTTAGATTTTAGCATTCTAAAGTCACTGTCTTATCCAAAAGTACAAATAAATTCTTCCTTTTCTTTTCTAATTTCTTTTTAGGTTTAAATCAAATATTCATAAGGTTTTTGAGTTTTGAACATGTCTAGAGAAAAGGCTCACTCAAAAAAAAAAAAGTCTTATCACAATCCGCACACAGAGAAGACAGGGTAGCATTTGCCTCTCTTTTTGTTAAGATAATCTTTGGATTTCTTTACTCCTGTTAGGGGGGGAAAAATCAGCTTAGAGAAACTTGAACACCTCCCAAAAACAATACCCAGCTGCAAGTTCCTTTGACTCTAGTTTTCTCAGGAAGCGGAGCAAGCCTTTCCATTTCCTAGCCTGCCCCTTAAAGGTCAAAAGAACAGGGAGTGTTTTTAAGGATATCTTGTTTGCTTTTGTTCTCACCAGCCCTCAGATCCCCTGGGAACCTCAGACTCTAATAAGCAAAATAATCTAAGGAGCGGAAGAAACAGCAGGCACCTTTTAGATAGGATGCACCGAAGCCAGAACATTGACCTTGGGTCAGCTCTGCACCTAGTTGCTGTTTTGAACTTGGAAAAATTCCATCTGTTTGGTAACCAAAATCGAGGAGGGAGAAAAACTGCTCCCAGTGAACTCAAATTAAGTGGCACTGGTAGAAAGATATAGGTAAGACAAGGTTCTAGTTGGTAAGCAAAGTACCACAAATCAGACAGAGTCCATGATGGAGTGGCCCGTGTGACTGCGCAGATGGACGAAGTCCTAAGGGAAGTTTCAGAATCCTGCACGGCTACGGACCTCAGAGCATGTCTGGGATTTATCCAAACAAGCCCTCAATATTTCCCTGGAAGGTCTTTGCCAGGACTGTCACTTAAATTTTACATGCCTTGGTTCCATGGCGGGTCCCACCTGTCCTGACATTGTCATCTACAGCACATGTTTTCTTTCTTATGTGAGCTTGCTAAGCTGAAGTTGGAATTGTGAGCTGTGGTCATTTCTGTCCCATTATTGCTCAGTTTGGAGAATTGAAGGGACAAGAGGTAGGTGTGTGTGTGCATGTGGGTGTGTAAGCGTGTGTCAGATAACAAAAGGTCCAAGCTACCTCTAACAGAAAGGACCTCAAAAGAGAAGGGTGTCACCCTGGGATTAATGGCATAACTGGCCCAAATGGGTCTAATATAAAGTCTCTGGAGGTCTTTGTGCTTCCCCCAACTCGTGGCATAAACAAGAAAACTTTGTTTTGCCATACTTTAGAACATTATTAATAATTAAATAGCATCATCTTTGATAATTTACTGATTTGCTTATATAAAACTATAGCTTTGCATGTATTTTTAAATATTGTCATCTCGAAGATATTTTTGTCAAGGTAGGAGGGTGGAACACATTCTATTTAGCAGTTTGTTCACCTGATTTATGACTTTTAAATATTTAGGCGTACAGCCTGAGGGCCTCCACATGGGCTTTAGTCCCAGGGCCAGCAAATGTTAGGGGCGGTCCTAGTGGGAGCTTCCTAGGGAGTGTGATCCAGTCCTCTGCACTGACAGCTTTTCTCTTGGGGAGGAGCTCTTCTGGGATTCTAAGAAGTAAAACCTCCTCCATCGCCTTGCACATAAAAGGCAGTTTATTTCAAGTCTCTTGCCATCGGGTTCTAGCTTTTACATAATTTGTATGTACAGCTTGATGCTCTCCTCTTGTGCCAGGGCCAGGGCCTTAAAAACACAAACCACTTAAGAACTAAACCAGTCAGAACTAAACAACTGAAAATGGACTGAGTCCAAATGAGGTGTTTGGTGCAGAAGCACTGGCACACCTGGAAGCTCGTTAGAAACACAAAAATCTCAGGTCTCACTGAAGCCAGATTGAATTCAAGAATATGCATTTTAGCAAAGGTGTGAGAAGCACTTCTATAACTCTGGACTGAAGCAATTAAAGGACTGCAGGTGAGAACCAGAGGGAGAATGGTGACAGGATCAGCTGGATGCCCAGGGAGAAACGCCCACAGGAGTACTGGGTCCTGGGTTTTACTGCTAGCAAGGGGACTTGGGAAGCAACATAGGAACCCAACAGTTATGACCTGGCCACTGAGTCCCAGAATGGAAAGGATATGCTAAAAGATATTTTAGGGTGTTTGCCTATCTACTCCCCCTTCTGGGGGACTCCTGTCCCTAGACCCAGCTGCCTCTGAGTGTTCATGTCAAGTACTGTGTGACCCTGAGCCCCCTGGCCACAACCTGTATAATCTGAGACAGACCTCAGACCCAAAGGCAGCTAATTCCTGGCTTGGTCAGTGACCTATGACTTGTGATCTGGCCGGAAAATATGAGCTGGGCCATTAGATTCCTTTTTGGGGCATTTAGGATGGCTGTGGGTGGGTGTTGGGGTTCTGCGAAGTTATAAAGAATTAAGGTTGGGTGGCTCTAATGGGTGAAGTGCATGCCTAAGGTATGAGGGAATGGAGGCCATGAGTAAGCAGAGGAAGCCAGCCAGAAAGAGAGTGAGAGAGGAATGGATTAGATACACATACAATGCAATGGGGCTGGGAAAGAGAGAGAGACAAAAGAGAACCTCAGTTTCTACTCGTCTTCCAACCCACGTTTAGTTTTTTCTAGCTGTGAGCCTTTGATTCCAACAACCAACAGACCCTTGACTAGAAGAGTAGGTAAATTAATTCCTAATCATCTAATCCTGAATAATCTAAGAGGATGGATTGATAATCCTTCCCAGAAATTGGGAAGGGTGGGAAGGGTGAAATTTGGTGGGAAGAGAGGATCTCTCTCTGAGGACCGATGTCTCGGTGTTTGGGCACTCCATTTAGTGCTCACATCTGGCCTAGAGATTATAATAGCAAGCCTTATTTCTTATGATTTGGTTTGTCTCTCTGTTTTATTAAATCAGAGAAAACATGTTCAAAAGTCCAACAGAAAGCTCAGAGTAGGAGTATTGCTGGTTAATACTTAATGCTTAATTAGGGAGATTTAAAATAATACGGCTAAAGCAGTCTCGGCTTGAACCTAAGCTGTGTCCATCACAGGGCTGTGCAGATATGTATTATGGCCACAAGGGTTGGTTGGTGCCAGTAGGGGCCCCAAAGGAGTCAGATCTTGAGACTCTGTTTATATGAGTTGTTGCAGAAGGAGCATGAACGTTTACCCACGCAAGAGGACAGCGTCTTGGGAGAGCAGTGTTGATCTGAGAGCTAGGGAGAGAGGGACTTCCACAGATGTTGAAAGAGTGTTGCCCCTAAAAAGTCTAAAACATCAGGGCACAAGCCATATGGTTTTGATGTCCAGGTGCCATCAAAATGTGACCAAAATGGAGGAAGGGTTCCCCTACTTCAGCAGTGGGCATCTGGGCACTGAGGATACAGCATCACTTGGCATCTGGAGCCTCCTCAGCTGTCTACCTTTTGTTTTCAGCTGGCTTGCTAGTCTCTGTGTTATGTGATTTTGCTTTGTTCATAGTCTACACATTTAAACTCTGTCCAACACCTGTTTTTAATTTTGTTCAGCTCCTGATGTCATGCACAGCCCAAATCTTTACGTGTCGGCTGGTCTCCAACAGGACTTTGCTACTGTGACCCCTTACCGGGCTCCCTGCTTCCATCGTTGCCCTCCTACACTCCATTTTCAGCATAAGAGCTGGTGGGAGCTTTCAAAAACGGAAACCTCCTCTTTAGATGCCAATCATCATCCGTAGCCCAAACCGAACCCCTCACCCTGGCCTATAAGCCCCGTGGGTTCTGGCCCTTGCAGGTCTCTCTGGCGTCTCCTGTTTCAGCTCTCCTTTCCCGCCTCACTTCATTCACCTGGATTTCCTTTTTCTTCCTCAATCACCCCAAGCTTTTTCCCACCTTTGTGGAATCTGGTCCTGCTGCCTGGGATCCTTCTTATGTCAACTCAAATGCTGCTCTATCGCTAAGCCTTTCCTGATCTCTTTGTCTAAAGTGGCCTGCTCTTTGCTGAAGCCACTATCCCATAACAGTGTTTTATTTTTTCATCCAATGTGCCGCTATCTAGAATTTCCATGTTTCCATTTCTTGTTTGTTTGGTTATTGCCATCTCCCTCCAATACAATGAAAGCTTCACTACAGCAGAGAGCTCGTCTGCCTCGTTCACTGCTGTATTGCCAGCACCTAGAACAGTTTCGGGGGCACAGTAGGTGCTCAATAAAGACACGATGAAAGCATGAATACGTGAACTGCCTCCTGTGTGTGACAGCCCACTGGCCGCTTAGGCCGCATGCCTGCGTGTGCACCTCTGAGTGGAGGCTGCCCTCTTCCCTTGCGCCTGTTTCTGGCATTCTGATGAACGACTCAGATCAAGCCCCATCCTTGGAATTTTCTCTAGCTCTGGAAAAGGAAAGCTAGTGGGGGGTTGACTTTGTGCGTTTGATGACTGAAACTATCGCTTCCCATTCCACCTCCACTTGAGGCTGCAGATAAATCCTTCATGAGCACTTTGCTCTGCCTTGCTGCTCTCTGCACGCTGACTCTGTTCTCCAAGAGAGCAGAGTTGCTACTGGCAGCAACCGGGCCCCACATCCAAAGGGGCCATCCCCAGAGAGATGCTGATTCTCTCTCCCAAGTTCCCATTTGAAAAGACCTGGGGAAGGACTCTCCTGGCTTCTGTTATGTGTCCACCCTGCACTGGCCAGCTGTGGCAGGTGGGCCGAGTCCCACAGCACAGGCATGCCCACTGGGGGCCAGTCCTGAGTCTCGGGGCTGTTTCTGGAGAAGGGAGGCTTATTGTGAGCTGGGAATCGACTCCAATCTGTGTCTTGTACAGCAGCCTCCAGTCTTGGCTGATGGGACTCAGAGTGGATATCTGACTTAAACTGAGCCGGTAAGAATCCCTCTCTCAAAATTTTGAACGCTAAATGAGTATAGCGCAAATCAACTCTGTTGAAGCATAATTTATATACAATAAAGCATACCCATCTTAAGTTCAATGAATTTTGACAATATATCATCCATGAAATTACCACCATAATCAAGATATAGAATATTTTAATTACCCCCCCAAATTCCCTTTGCAGTAAACTCCTTCACCCCATACCCAGGCAACCATGCATCTATTTCCTATCACTATAGATGAATTGGGCCTTTTCTAGAATTTTGTATAAATGGAATTATACAGCATGTATTCCTATGTCTGGCTGCCTTTTTAAAAAATATATCTTTATTAATTTCAGAGAGAGGAAGGGAGAGGGAGAGAGAGAGACAGAAACATCAATGATGAGAGAGTCATTGATTGGCTGCCTCTTGCACACCCCGAACTGTGGATCGAGCCTGCAACCCCAGCATGTGCCCTGACCAGGAATTGAACCGTGATCTCCTGATCATAGGTTGATGCTCAACTGCTGAGCCATGCCAGCCAGGCCTTTTTAAAAAAATATGTTTTTTAATTGACTTTAGTGAGAGAGGAAGGAGAGGGGTAGAGAGAGAGAGATGCGAGAGAGAAACATCAATTGGCTGTCTCCCTCATGCACACCAACTGGGGATCAAATCCATAACCTGGGTATTGCCCTGACCAGGAATCGAACCAGCAACCTTTCTGGTGCATGGGACACCACTCAACCAACTGATCCACACCAGCCAGGGCTCCTATCTCTGGCTTCTATCATTCGGCACAATGTCTGTGAAATTTATGCATCAGACATCAGATGTTGTTGCATCTATCAGTTATGTGTAGCACAATCAGTTTTGGTCACAAAGTAGCAGCCAATCAGTAGAGAAGAATGAAGCCAAGATGCCAAGGGAAGTAGAGATGGAAGAACACAGAACCTAGGAGGGATAGAGTCACCTCAGAGCCGGTTCTAAACCAAAAGCTTTAAAAAACAACCACCACTATCCAAGCATGTACAGTACCATCCCATTTATCAAAACAAAGGGAGAAAAACAAGCCCATATATGAGTGTATTTGTCTAGACAAAGGCTGGAAAGATACACACCAACAGGTTAATTGTGGTTATCTCTGGGTGGTGAGATTACGGATGTTTAAAAATATTATTTTTTGCTTATCTAAATTTTTAATTTCTATCATTCCACAAGGGTTATTTTTACTTTAAAAAAAAAAAAAAAGAAGTATTTTTATTTTCAAATGTGCAGCTTTTAAAACCAGGCTGGGAAACTTCTCGAATGCTTAACATTTTTAAAAGATGGAAAATGCTCCTAGTTACATTTCAAGCCTCTTACATGGCAGTTACAGCTCTGCTGCAGTTGTTAAAAAATGCAGAACTTGTGAAAGGGGATAACTTCTGACTAATGATTCACTGAGCCCAGTTCTGTGGAAGGCCCTCTTAAGTTCTCATGAATTCTCACTGTTCCATTTGTGGGCTCAAACCTTAACTCAGTTGTCCCCTTCAGCCCTGAGGCTGCAATCAAGTGGGGAAAAACCTGCTTCCCGTCATTCTCAAAATGTGGGTCAGCAGATTCACCTGGTGTGCTTGTAAAAACGCAGATTCCTGAGCTGCACCCCAAATAATGCTGGCCCAGAGTCTCTGGGGGTGGAGTTCAGAATATGACCTTTAAACACCCAGCTAGGTGATTCTCTTACACACTAATCTTTGAGAGTCGGTGTGTTTGTTTCTGACCAAATAAGGTTCAGTTCCTGCCCTGAATAGGCCTCCTAGAACACCCCACCTCTAATCAGCAGATCTCTGCTCCACTTCTGCTCCCAGGACCAGTCATACCCTTAGGCAGAAGAGAACATAACTGATGTTTAGCTGGCATTAATCCTGTTTCATTTCAAATAACTGTGTGTCCTTTGCTTTGGCACCTTTAGTTTTCTCTCTCTTGGGAATCTGAGCACCGCCCTTGAATCTTGGCCCTTTGTGGTGTCCTTGCCGTCTGGGGGCTCCTTAATGCCTATTCTGTTGAGTCCTACTCAGGGTGCTATAGTTTTGCATTGCCTGTCTCCTGGTTAACTCTGCTAATTTGATGACTGCCCTCCACACTGAACCTTCTCTATTTGTACTTATAATGTCCCTCCAGCCCTACCTATCCACCCCTACTCATGGCCTTTTTTCTGTGCTGCTGGTGACTGGGTTTATTTGTAGATGCAAGTCCCATTCTGCTGGCTGTGTCTGAAAGATCACAGGAGTAAGACTGGCTATAGTGGCTCAGGTTTCACCTGACTTACTCCTCTAAGTGGGGAATTATTCCCTCAACAGTGAAGGTTAAACCCATCAAGTCTTACTGAGTCTCAGTGAAGTTGTCTCTAGTCAGTCTCACGAAAAGATTTTTCTGGGTGCTGCTTTATCTCCACTTACTTTGTCCTCACTTCTTTTTAAAGTTTTGACTGCTACATTCATTGAAGTTATCCTCCAGAGTAGAAATAACCAGTAGAAAACCAATGATTTATTACTATAATGCTTATACCACATTTAACATCCAAACAGTATTTGTTTTGTGTGTGTTTTTCAAGTCAACTCAATCAAAGTCCACTATTTCAGAACAATTGCTTCTCTGACACCATAGTAACACTTAAATATGGTTAAAACTCAAATGCAGAAATTTGGTTGGTTGGAAAGCTTAATAAATTTCCAACTTTCTCGAATAGAATTACCAAGAGCAAATTTAGTGTGTATGGCTTTTTTCCTACAGAAACACAGGCCACTAGAATTACCAATACTAGAGAGTTGTTAGGAAATGCAAAGTCCTAAGGTACAGCAGATTGTATTTTTCAAAGATAGCTGCACAATATCTCCCCCCTCACATGCCCGTCTACAATGTGATCATGCCCCTCCCTCTGCAAGAGGCATTGTTGAAGTCCTCTCTCCTTAAATCTGGGCTGGCCTTTGTGACTTCTTGAACAATAGAATTTGGCAGAAGTGAAGTTCTGGGACTTTCAAGGACAGATCATAAGAAGTTTTGCACTTTTACCCCAGTTTCTTGAAATGCTCACTCTGGGGAAAGTCAGCCACCAAGTAAGAAATCTAACTCCCCTGAGACAGCCATGTTATGAGGAAGCCCAAGCTAGGCATGGAGAGAGGTGGTAATGCTGCCCAGCCCCTAGCTGTTTCAGCCAACCCAGCCCAGGTACTATACATGCGAGAAAAGCATCCATCTTGATCCTGAGGTAACAAGGAATCTAGGCCCTGGGTAGCTCAGTTGGTTGGAGCATCATCCCAGTACACTAAGGGTGTGGCTTCAATCCCTGGTCAGGGCCCATAAAGGAATCAACCAATGACAGCATAAATAGGTGGAACGATGAATCACTGTCTCTCTGTCTGTCTCTGTCTCCTTCCTCTCTATCTCTAAAACTCAATTAAAAAACAAGGAATCTAGGCATCTTTCAGTTTGCCTGTTGTTCTTCCCAGTTAGAGATTTGTGTCAAAGGACACCACCATATAGCCTTAATGAGAGTCCCGAGTCTCTGTGCATGGCAAATTTTTTTTAAGTTTAAGTGTTTTGGTATGTGTTCCCTCCCCTTCAAGAGCCTCTATGCTGAGGGACTCCTGGTTGGCTTGACGGCAGCTGTTCCCACTCATCTATGTCTGGCCGTCAGGGAGTTTCAGATGTTGATGAACATAATGGACTGGCAACTGGTCACCAGCTTTCTACAACAGGGATTCCCCTTTGTCTTGGCCTTTCTCAGGTTCTTCTCTGCTTTATCATCAAGCCATTTCGAATTCTGCTAAAGCTCAAACCACAAAGCAGAGAATGAGCTAAGCAAACACCCAGAAGAGATCCTGCTGGACTAGATTCTTGATAGTCTAGTTAAGATCACGAGGAAGCTGTCCAATAAAATGCGGCTGAGCTGGGGCAAACTCCTACAGGACAGTTTTTAAAAGCATTTCTTTCTGCCTTATTTGACTTTAACTCTTGAGGCTAAACCTTGAGAATTACCAGGGCCACCAATGAATAAAAGGATAATTATTTCCTCATTCAGAAATAACTACAGACGAATCATCTGGTATTTTTCCCCCCACTGGGCTAACAGATAACTTTGTAAAGTAATAGCCTCTTGCTGGTTAAAATACTACTGGTTGAGGAAGTTGAGCTGTTAAATTTGCAGGGAGAGGTGTCATGCCTCCTGTTAATAGCTTCATGCTTTTTAATTTTTTTAATTGCATCCTTTACTAACTTTTTAAGACAGGAGGTGGGGGTAAGGGGTGAGCTCAGGGCTGCTATTTGCCTCAATGTGGAACACTGTTGAAAGACCATCCACACCCTTTTGAGGTCACACCAGGACAGCAATTTCTTGGCTTGGGGACTCAGCTGCTTGGAAAATTATGTAATAATGGAGGGGCGAAGGGGGCTTCCTGTTACAACTACCTAAAACCAAATAATTTACTTTAAATTGACATCCAGATTTTTCACCTATGTGCCTACTCTTTGGTCTAGCCATTAAAACTTTTTTTTTAAATCCTCACCCGAGGATATGGTTTTATTAAAAAATTGATTTTAGAGAAAGAGGAAGGTGGGGGAAAGAGAGAGAGAGAGAGAGAGAGAGAGAGAGAAACATCAAACGGTTGTCTCTCATACGTTCCCTGGCTGGAAATTGAACCCTCAACCTTCAGGTGCACAGGCCAACTGAGCCAGCCGGCCAGGGCACAGCCATTGAAACTTTTGTTCATCACAACAAGGGAACACTAGTGAGTGAGAACGATGGTGGCGCTGCCTTGGTTTTCCAGGCCTCCATCAACAAAGCCCTTAGAGACAGCACCATGTTTTAAAAGGCACCGGTGGAGCCCGGCCGGGCGTGGCTCAGCGGTTGAGCGTCGACCTAGGATCCAGGCGATCGGGGTTCGATTCCCAGTCAGGACACATGCCTGGTTGCGGGCTCGATCAATGACTCTCTCATCATTGACGTTTCTCTCTCTCTCTCCCCCTCTCCTTTCCTCTCTCTGAAATCAATTAAAAAAGATATATTTAAAAGGCACCCGTGGAAATATTTAAACAAAGTCACCCAACATGCTTTCCTTCCAAAGCACAGCTGGCATTTGAAAAGTCAGTTGAGCAAATCTAGAGCTTCGGAGCGAAGAAGGATATGCTTCCATCACGGTGAAACATACCAGGCACGAGGCACTGCTTATGCAAAAGCAACCGAGTACTGTACCCCAAATTAAAAAGAAAACAATTTGCTGATTCAGCGTATCCTGGATAAGAATTTTAGAGAGTTGGTTTGAGTGAGCACAATAAAACAATTGGAGGAACATAATAGAGAAAGTGTTTGCTACTCTTTTGTCATTTTTGGGTTTTCCCCCCAAGTAGGGATAAGTGGAAATTATGGCCATGGAAGAACTTGTGTGTCTGCACACCCTGAACTAGATGAGACTATCATTTTGGCTCTGCTGGCCTGAAGAAGGCAGGCCAGGCCAGCTAGCCCAGGAGACAGCTCTGGGTGTTAATCCCGAAGGTGATCTTGGCATCTTCCTCCTGAGACCCTTCCTGCAAGTGTTCTGACCTTTGAGATCCTGGATGTCATGGAGAGGCATGCTAAGCTTCTGTAAAATATTGTAAAGATTATATTTCAGTATTTGTGGATATTCAGAAATGTTACTAGTAATATGTTTTCTTTTAATTCTCACTCCAGGATACTTGTTTCCATGGCTTTTCAGAGACATTGGAAGGGAGAGACACAGAGAGAGAAACATCGATGCGAGAGAGACACATTGATTGGTTGCCTCCCGCATGTGCCCTGACCAGGGCTGGGGATCGATCCTGCAGTTGATGTACGAGGTACGTGCCCTTGGCCAGAACCGAACTGGAACCCTGCAGTCTGCAGTCCAGCATTCTAACCACGGAGCCAAACCAGCTGGGGCTATGTTTTCTAATTCATAGCGGAAATGTAGCTATCTTTGCTATTTCATAATCAAACTAATTTGCCTATTAAATTTGACCTTTTTTATTCATATCCACTGCAAATTGAAAAAATATCATTAAAACACTTCTAATTTTCAATCGCTTTTAACATAAATAAGGGCAAATTCAATGCCTTGGAAGGTAAGCTCGAAGTCTTTGCAGAAGTCCAGCAGAAGTCTTTGCAGCTAATACTCCTCATATTCCCAGGGGTACCGTATATGGATAAATGAAGACATTGGTTCTTACGGAAGATCTTGCTGGATCTAGAAAAGCTGTACAGTAAAGAAATGGTGGAGGGAATCCCCACCACCCATCCTCAACCAAACAGGTGAATCCTCTTTAGTATTCACTATAAAAAAGCAGAAACACTCTCAAAGATGTGGGGGCTGCAGAAACAGGAGATCTCACAGAATGAACGAGGTGATACCCATAACATGGAAGATGAGCTCGCTGGGAACCTGAGCCATACCCCGCCCCTCCCCGCTGGCTCGCCAAAATCCCAGAAGGCAAGAAATAATCTGGGGCATATTTTAGAATCCAGAAAAAAAGAGGTCGGTGACAGGAGTTTGATAGTTCCTGTTTTTTCAGCAGCAGAAACATTTAAAACTATTTTTTTTAAACTTCCTGAAATCTAAACATCTTATCTCTGTCTTCGTGACACAATGACTGTAATTCTTTATTATCCAATTTTTTTATAAAGTAGTGGACTGGAAGAATACTGTTTTATAAGTTAGATTGATTTGCTTTATATAGTTTATGGCTTTGCTTGATTTTTGCGTTTGATATGAACAGCTTTGCTAAGTTCATTTCCTTAAGACATAGTTGCTTTCTAAAGAGTTTTCCTTTAGTGGAGATTTTTATGACTGTCACATGGAGAAGGCTGGGGAGAAACATGTGATGCTTTAAAAAAAATTTAGGTCTGCCCGGCCGGGCTTGGTTCAGTGGGTGAGTACCCACATAGGATCCAGGCGATCGGGGTTCCATTCCCGGTCAGGGGTGTGCAGGAGGCAGCTGATCAATGACTCATCATTGATGTTTCTATATCTCTCTCTCCCTCTCCTTTCCTCTCTGAAATCAATAAAGACATATTTTAAAAAAAATTTAGGTCTATTGCTTATATGCCATGTCATGCAGTGGAAAGAATAATAAATTTCATCTATGAATAGCTTAGGAGAAAAAAGGGAGGCCTAAACTTAATTTATAATAACAATTTAGGTGTAGTAGTTCTTTTTATATAACTTTCCCTGAAAAGAGTGAGTTATGCTAAGTGGAAACAGTCTGTTCATCTAAAAACATTAAATTATTTGGCTCCATCAAGTACTTTTTTTAATAGTCAAAATTTAATGTGTGTCCAGCTTCACCTACTGCCTACTGAACAGCATGCATTGTTTTTGCTGGTCAAACAATACAAACAGCAATTTTTAGATTCCACTGTGATGATGAGAGAGAAACTTAAGCCTGCCTACTTAAAAAAAAAAAAAAAAAATCCGTTAAATGCCAGGAGGTAAGAAAACAAATGCAGACTGCTACATAGATGATTCATTTAAAAGCCTTTGCTTGTTTTCTTTTAAATAAGATGCTAATCGAAAATAAAAGGGCTCTGAATTAGAAGCCTAGCTCTGCTATTTTTTACTGCTTTGTGGTCTAGATAATACAATTTCAGAAACCTTGGCTTACCGTGAAGTTGCTTTCATTTGGATCAGGAAAAAGGAGCTGGGCTAATACCCCTGATGATGAACTCCTAGGTAGTTTCCAGAGATTAAATACCATTATTGTTTTTTTCTCTTACGAGCAATTTTTCTCACATGGTCCCAGGAATGTTAGATGACTTTCCCATTGTTCTCTCTCTCTCCCTCTCCCCCCCTCTCCCCGTCTCTCTCTTTTATAAGAGTTTATTTGAGCCAAACTGACGTCATATACCAAGGGGCAAGACCTCAAATGCTCCCCTTTTCCATTGTCCTCTTGGTAAGAAGGCAGGATGAGCACTCAATTCCTGAACTATTTATTTATAATAATAATAAATATATATGGGTGCCAAACTGAAAAGTGATGGACTGTGGTGGCTTTGTAACACAGCAACTTGGCTAGGCTGAACTACATTTCCCAGAATTCCCTCCCTGCATGCTTTTCTGGCTAGGGTGGACCGCAGAGACATTCTTGCACAGACTAGGGCTTCCAAGTGAAGCAGCAGCAGCCCTTTCGTAGCTCACGTTATTGTTTACCCCGTTGGCAATGGACAGCGGCTGGACCTAAAATGGCTCCGCTTTCCCCTGGGTCCTCCTGCAGCTTTCCCAACCCCTTGATTAGAAATACGATAAAAGGGGACAGCTTCTCCTGCAGGATTTCTATGGCATCAAGTCAGAGGCAGTGAGAACAGACTTGGTTTCAGTCTGTCCATGTGGGGTCTAACTCATGCTTGGAGGTTCCAGCTCATACTTACTTTTCCCTACTTTACATCTATCTTTCCCTCCAGGCTGCCTTCCCTGAATCTTCAAGCTCCAGGATTAGGTGTGAAGCCAACAGCTTTGCAGAGACTGCTTCAACAGTTCCCACAATTGTGTAAGAGGACATATGATACATATGACGTATGACACACACACGCGTACACACAGTTCCTAGTGGGTTCTACTTCTGTGACTGAATCCTGACTGATTATATTATATTGATTTTAGAGTTGGGTAAATGTATTACCTTCTTTGGGTTTGCACTTACAAAACCTTTATCATTCAGAATGATATACTGTGTGCTGGTTATGTTAATTTTGTACTTCAAAGACTAAATTAAATTCAATGTCTGAATTTTGAAGAATAAACTTGATCAGATCAATAGCTTGTGCACATCTTTAAGCTTTTCACAATGGCCTAACTTATAAAATTGCCATGTGACACAGGAAAAAGAGATAATAGACACACAGCTCTTAGAAATGCGGAGGTAAATGTCAGAAGGGATTGATAAACCAGTTGAGCGGTTGCCTCTGAGTGGCAGGAAGTAATGATGAAATGGGAGGTGAGGGCATCGGGAGCCTTTGCTTTGAGTGTAAGTCATTTTTAAAGCATTATTTGACTCCCTAAACTGGCTGCACGGGATGTTTTGATGAAAAGTAAACATTGGTTACAAGAAAGTTTTAGTAAAAAGCAAATCCCTGTCACCTATTTGTAACAGGGCAGGCGAGAAGGAAGGAAATAAGAAAAGTTATCGTTTGAGTTAGACAATAGAATTTAGTTCTGGAGAGGTTTCAATACAAGTTGAAAGAAAGGTCAGGTTTGGGGAGGAATCTGAAACAGCAAGATTAAAAGGGGTAGGAGAATGAGCTCTTCAAGAGTCACTTGCTACAAACAAAAAATCTTGACAACAAATCCTCAGGCTTCTGTTCCTTCCCCACCACTCTGCTTTCTTTTATTTATACCTAGTGTTCTAAATGAATCCAAACCTAAGAAGTCACTGAAACACGATAACACATGGAAGCGCCTCCTTTCAGAGCTAAGTTTCACAGACTTAGGGAGTCTTGGGTTCAGGGACTGGGAGAGTAATGGCCTTAAACAATAATTTTCACTTAAGAAGACAACTTTGGGTTATGGAGAGAAACAAGATGGCGCGTAGGTCGCAGCTGTCCCCGCCGCCTCCCGCAACCACATCACAATTACAACTAAAATACAGAACAACCATCACTCAGAACCTCCTGAGATCTGGCTGCACAGAAGCCCCACAACCAGGGAGCTGAAGAAGCACCGAGAGGTAGGAGGGGCGCAGACGCGGGCGGATCGGGGCTGAATCCCAGAGACACGGTCGCGGGCCCACACCCGGTGCCGAGGTTTAAACCCAGGAGGGAATCTCTGCGGGGGGGAGGCTTCCCGGAGGAGGAAGGGGTCCCAGCCCCACATCAGGCCCCAAGCCCAGGGCTCCAGGGCCAGAAGAGATGGCCCCACACCTTCAGCTGTGACAACCAGTGGGGACTGTCACTGAGGGTCACAGAGGCTGCGGGAGCCCCAGCAGCTCCTCGTAAAGGGCCAGTGCACACAATCAGACGCGCTCCCTCGGAGCCCAGCGCCGGGCAGCAGCCTGAAAGGACCCGGGACACTCGGGGGGGAACTAACCTGCCTGAAATCGGGGTGAGAGCTGGAGGGGCGGCTTCCTCCCAGGCAGAGGAGCTGGCAGAGGCCATTGCTCCCTTGGCGAGTCCTCCCCGCACACAGCCCACAGGCAGGCGCCATATTTGATTCGCCAGCACCTGACTCGCACCTTTGGCCCCGCCCTGTGACTCCCGGAGGCCCCGCCCCTCCCCACCTGCAGGCTCATCCGGGCCATTTCCAGGGGCTTTTCTGTGCAAGTGGCCTCTCGGGCCTCATGCTTAGGACTTTCCTAAAATCTCTCAAACAAGCAGCAGCGTGCCCCACACGGCTTGATAAGTGGCTCCAGGCCTGGGAACCAGTGACAGCTGCATTGGCTCATAGCTTGGCCTCTCCTGGGCACCTCCGAGCCCAGCACAAGGAGCAGCCAACCACAGTGTGCTGTGTAGCCCATGCTGGGTGGCCCTGGGCAAGTCACTGGCAGAGGCTGACTTTGCACCTCCCAGGAGGCCCCAGAGACAGTGCACCTGGTGGTCAGACTCGACCACGCTGGATTACAACCCTACCACATCCACGAGTGACACACTCAAGGGGCGCACTTGGTGAACACCAAAGCCCCACTGAAGTAAATCCTGATCCATAGGGGTGTCTCCAGCACAGCAGCTCTTTGGCTGTATTTGCAGTTGGTCCTTACAGCTGATTGGCCGGGGAGTCAACTCCTCCCAGTGATTCCAACAGCAACCAAGGCTCAACTACAACAGGGCAGTGCACACAGCCCACACAGGGGAGCACCTAGAAGGTCCAGCTCAGGTGACTGGGGAGGCTGAGCCCCTGGACCCTACAGGACACCTACTACACAAAGCTGCTCTACAAATTCCAGGAGACATAGCAGCTCTACCTAATACATAGAAACAAACACCTGGAAGCAGCCAAAATGTAGAGCCAAAGAAATCTCTAGAAGAGGAACTAAATGAAATAGATCCAAGCAAGGTAACAGATACAGAGTTCAGAATTTTGTTTATAAGGATGTTTAAGCATACTGTTAGAAACATAATTGAGAAAATCGATAACATAATAAAGTACCAATTTTAAATGAAGGCTACATGAACTGAAATGAAGAATAATTTACAGGAAATCAACAGTAGAGTAGAGGACACTGAGAATCAAATCAGCAATTTGGAACATGAGGAAACAAAAAACACCCAACAAGAAGAGCAAAAAGAAAAAAGAATCCAGAAATATGAAGATAGTATAAGGAGCCTCTGGGACAAGTTCAAGAGGCCCAACATTCATATTATTGGGGTGCCTGCTGGAAGGGGAAGAAAGAGACCAAGAAATTGAAAACCTATTTGAAAAAACAATTACAGAAAACTTCCCCTACCTGGGAAAAGAAATAGACTTACAAGTCCAGGAAGCACAGAGGGTCCCAAACAAGAGGAACCCAAAGAGGCCCACCGCAAGACACATCATAATTAAAATGCCAAAGGTTAAAAACAAAGAGAGAATCTTAAAAGCAGCAAGAGAAAAGCAGTTAGCTACCTACAGGGGAGCCCCTATATGACTGTCAGCTGATTTCTCAACAGAAACTTTGCAGGCCAGAAGGGAGCGGCAAGAAACATTCAAAGTGATGAAAAACATGGAACTACAACCAAGATTGCTCTACCCAGCAAAGCTATCATTTAGAATTGAAGGTCAGATAAAGAGCTTCACAGATAAGAAAAAGCTAAAGGAGTTCATCACCACCAGACCAGCACTGCAGGAGAAGTTGAAGGGTCTTCTTTAAGAAGAAGGTAATGAACAATAGAATCTGACATATTAAGTAGATCCAGAGACATTGACACATACAGCAGACAGTCATATCTCAGAGGAAAGAGGGAAGGGGGCTGGAGAGTGGGAAGGGATTAACCAAAGAAGTTATATGCATATGTGCATAACCAATGTACACAGTCAATAACAGGGTGAAGGCCTGGGGAGGGGGTGGGAGCGAAGTGGAGGGGGTCAACTGTGGGGGAAAATGGAATACCTGTAATACTCCCAACAATAAAGATAAATTAAAAAAAAAAACACAACTTTGACTCCTCACATGGCTTGACCATATGTTAGCCTCCCTCATTTCCTTTTCATGACTCACACATTTGGATTTCAATTCCTTGCCAATTCTTCTACATCCCCAATTTGACCTTCCTCTGAGTATTAATATTTTCCATCCAAGTTCATACACAGAAACATGTTTGAGACCGGCAAGGCTAATTTAAGTCAAGGCAATGGTGAGAAAAGTTAGGTAGCTAATCCTTTAGCATTGTCCCTCCTACCCTCCCCCTGAAGTAGAGGGATGGGAAGTTTGTAAATAGAGAAAAAAATTAAGGTTGGGAGGAAAACAACAAGAAGGGGATAAGGATAAGCTTGGGGGAAATGGCTCTACTTTGGCAGAAGAAAAATAAATTGTATATTCAGCAGCTTTGCTAGTCCTATTTCAAAGCCATAGAAGAGGTGTTACCTTACTAATTCACTGACACCCACTTTAGCGCTGCCTGCTTCTCCATAACTTACAGCTTATTTCTCGAATTAGTTGGTAATTCCAGCTACATAATTTCTAATGAACCCAGCAAAGCCTAGAAGTTAAATGAAAAGTATTCTAGCTCTGGCTGGTTTGGCTCAATTGTTAGAGCATTGGCCTGTGTAATGAAGGGTCTCAGGTTCGATTCTGGCCAAGGGCACGTACCTGGGTTGCAGGCCTGGTTGGGGCAGGTGCAGGAGTCAGCCAATAGATGTGTCTTTCTCACATTGATGTCCCCCCCCCCCCTTCTGCTCCTCTCTCTGAAAAGCAATGGAAAAAATATCCTTGAGTCAGGATTAAAAAAATTAATTAATTAAATTTTTAAAAAAAGTATTCTAAGTCCTTCATACATAGCTCTTCCTTCTGGAGCTATAAAGCATTTCATAGATACTTTCTCTTTTATTCACTAAACATTTCTATGACTTTAATGGCAGGCTGTGTACACTAGGTCATGAGAATTGTCAGGAAGAGAGACCCAAATTCCAGACTTCAAGTTCTGGACTTTTTCCACTGAACTCTGCCACCTCTCCTCTCTAGTCTCAGTGATGTACTTTCCAGACTGTGGTTCCTTCTGACCCACGATTGCTCTTCCCCATTCCTAATTCCCCCAAGGAATCTCTTGGAGAGCTTCCTCTAGGTTGGTTTCATTCCATACACCAACCCCTTTGGGTAAATTCCTCAACAAGTTAAAAATTCAGTTAACACTTTTCTTCCTGACTTCTCACCAGAGTTGCTACCCTGTCTTCACGATCATATTTACAGGTTCTTTTAGAAGCCTGGGATGGAAAACGTGGGGGCCAGAAGACAAGCTCATTTATGGGACTACATACCTCTTACTGCCTTCTGACCTCCCTCGTGCTTTAATTCCCTTCTAGAGGTATTTGTTTAAAACCACTTTTTGGTTTGCAGTCACTTTTTCCAAGAGCAAGTGAAGAGACTGGCAAACAATGAAAGGTTTTGACTGTTGTTTTTGTAGCTGACTCAAGGATACCACTTTGCCTTGCCCTATGACTCTGAAATAATTTCTTTGTACTTTCAAATTACGTATCAATAAAATTGGGATCTCTCCAATGGCAGAATAATTACTGGTTTTAAAATATTATAAGACACTGGTAGGAAAGTGGGTCCCAGCTTTTTGGAATTTTTTTGTGTATGCCTGCACTAGGCTGTGTCACGGGTGAAATGAATGGTAGGTAGATTGTCCCAAATCAATGATTGCATCAGACAAGCCGTTGAGAAATAAGAGGACATGTCACTAGCTGGCTCCTCATGTGATATGTGTCCCTTAACCTTTTGCTATAGTTCAATAAATGAAAAACAGAACCTTATTTCCACATTTGGAGGTATCCCCCAGATGCTCTACAAAATCTATGCATTAAAATATGCGATAGAGTGGGCCGTGAAGACAGCAGTGCCATGGCTTTTGCATCCTGAGAACTGTGGGGCAGGGGCATCCACGGAGGTTGGCATGAGGCAACGTCCGTGAATGAGCTGCTGAAATGTGAGAGGATGGTGTTCTCCAAGGCATCAGGCTGCTGGAGGAGCTGTTGTCCAAAGGGAGCAAAAAAGGAGCAATGAGGCTCTATTTTCTGCCTGGATGTGAAAAGGCCCTGTGACATCTGCAAGAGCTGCTGCCAACAGAGCAGCCAGGCCAAGGAGCTCAAGAATGAAGAAAACTGTCTCTGTTCTTCCTCCTTTGTCATCTTCTGTCTCCTCGCTCCCCACTATCCCTATCTCTATCGCCCCACACTTTGCTCTTCACCCCCAAGTCCCTCTGAATCCTGGTTTTTAAGATTCCTTCCCTCTCTCCAGGTTTCAGGCCTTTCTGCCTCGCTTTTAATGACCTCCCTTCAAGCGGTTTGCCCTCAGAATCCCCTCCCCCACCCACCAAAAGCCTCCTTAATGACATTTAGGAGACAGCCACGTCAAATGATTTATAAATTATCTCTCAGCATGAGCCATTTCTATATATGAATAAAAATGTGTCTAGTTTATTTGATTCTTAACAGCATCAATGGTGGAATTTCAATTTTTAAAACCAATTTCGCAAATTTTGCCACTGCTCTAATAATATAACAGTATGATGCAATATAAAATAAGGACCCAATGGCATTTATGCAGGTATTTGTACAGGGAAGAAAGATGCAATGAGGGACCTACTGCATAAATCCACGGGGGTCCCGTGTGAGGTGATAAAAAAACCAAGGAAACCTATGACTGGGCAAAAAGGGGCAGAGGAAATGGCTCAGGATCCTTTGAGCTTTTAGATCAGTATTTTATTTCAGTTTCAAGGGACAATCACCCTAACACCCAGGTCTCCAAATTGGTAACTTCATGTTGTCAATAAAACACACGAGCTTAAGAAATCAGGGAGAGGAGTTGGAATCCTGGCTCTGCCTCTTACTCTAAGTGTGTGAATTTGCAAAAGTTATTTAGCCTCTTTGAAACTCTTTCTTCTTCTTTTTTTTTTTAAACTCACCATCTGTCTGAGAGTGAGGCTTTCTTTTTCTTTCTTTCTTTTTTTTAATATATCTTTATTAATTTCAGAGAGAGGAAGAGAGAAGGGGGGAGAGAGATAGAAACATCAATGATGAGAGAGTCATTGATCGGCTGCCTGCTGCATGCCCCCGACTGGGGATCCAGCCCACAACCCGGGCATGTGCCCTGACCAGGAATCGAACAGCGATCTCCTGGATCCTAGGTCGATGCTCAACCACTGAGCCATGCCTGGGCGGGCAAAACTCTTTCTCTATCTGTGAAATGGGACATTTGCTGGGAGGGTTAAATGAGGTAACCTGGTAAGGGCCAGACAGAGTTTAATTAAGGTCAGCCACTCTTTGGCCCTTTGCTTGACAGCTGGAGTCAACCTGAATTGCACAACTCCAAGATTCTCAGATCACACCAAGGAAGGGGGGAAAGTGGCCAAATCTTTATCAACAATTTAAACTCCTACTTGATTTGCCCCTGGGCTCAGTCATCTTATCACTGCTAGCATAATTCTGAAACCTCTCTGGAACTCAGTTCATTCCTCAGTGGGATAAGGCAATAACAATCTATGCTCTTAAGACTCAGGTTAGATAAGAGGCAATTTACATTTATTAAATACAGTGTTACCCAAGAACAAAATGTGTAGTCAAACCCTGGCCAGGTAGCTCCGTTGGTTAGAGCATTATCCCGATGCGCCAAGGTTGGGGGTTTGGTCCCTGGTCAGGGTACAAACAAGAATCAATCAATGAAAGCATAAATAAGTGGAAGTGCCTTCCTCTCTCTCTAAAAACCAATAAAGAAAAGAAAAAAATGTAGAGTCAAAACACATTTTCAGTAAATGCTGTTATTGGGTAGGGCAGTGTTTCCCACAATGTGGGGTGTGAATTGCTGGTGGTACAAAAAATGATTTTAGGTGGAAATCAGCTATAGCATAAAATGACATAAAATACATAGGAAGTTATTCCCTTCTCAATGGTCTTTGATTACATCAAAAAGTAATTATCATTGGGTCTCTGACACTTGCTTATTTCTCTCTTTAAAAAGAAAGTAAGGCCCAGCCCGTGTGGCTCAGTGGTTGAGCACTGACCCAGGAACCTGGAGGTCATAGTTTGATTCCCAGTCAGGGCACATGCCTGGGTTGTGGGCTCCATCCCCAGTAGGTGGCGTGGAGGAGGCAGCTGATCAGTGATTCTCTCTCATCACTGATGTTTCTATCTCTCCCTCTGCCTTCCTCTCTCTGAAATAAAAACGTATTTAAAAAATTTTTTTAAATAAAAAGAGAGTAAGCCTCAGGCTCCATACCTTCAGCAAGAGGAATAATTAAGTGGAACTTAGAAATATTGCCCATGTTTTAATTTTTACATTTAATTTTTACCAAACAATAGTTTTTTCCATTTATGATAATGGCAAAACATTTTTTCTTCTTAAAATAAAGTTTAAAAATACATATTAGAAATTTTTATACTTTAAAAAAAATGAGTTAACAAATAAAAATATTAAGTAAGTATTAATACAGTGTGGATTCAGACAAATTGGAAAGAGAGTCTGCAAACAATTGAGGTTTAGGAAATACTGGCCTTGTGGATGGGGGGTGAGGATGCCTGGGTTCCGGTCCTGCCTCTGGCAGTAACTCACTGCATGACTTTGTTGAAGTTACCTGAACCTCTCTGAGTCTCAGCATCTTTATCTAACGTGGTTTGCTTAGGTGGTCTCCAGGGGTCCTTCTGGCTCTAATATCCTATAATTTGAAGCAGATGATTAGGGCATTTTCTGTTCTTTTGGCTAAGAAGCAATGGCTCTGTCTTCGTACCATACTTTCTCTCCATAACACGCCCCCCCTTCAGGCATTTTGATATCTAATCCATAAGAAATATGGATCTCCTTTTTATTAACACTCATAAATTTAACTAGCGCACATGTTATTCCAAAAATGCAAAATGAAGGGAGGAGTTCTTTGTAATGGAGAGAATACTGGACTTTGAAAGGGAGATGACATTCATTGTGGCCCTAGCTTTGCCATTTACTGACGTGATCTTAGGTAACCTCAAGTTCCCTTTAGCACTAAAATTCTGTGAAATGCAAATGAGTCCATACAACGGAAATAGGTCAGCTGAGAATTCACTTCCTTTCCTTTCTAATTGCGATATTTACTGTCTCACAGTAATATTTTAACCTAGGCTCCAAGCTGAAGAGAGATCTTTACTTTAACCCTCATTTTGATACTAGCATGGTATTTGGGATATGGTAGGTAATTAACAATGTTTAATGAATAAATAAAGAGTGGCTTCTTGTGAACATGAGGCCAAGAAAAATCACACTTCATCAGGTAAGAACTTAATTCAAAGGGAGTTAACAGAGCAGCTACTGTTTGGCAGCCATATTTGCCAGGCATTATACCTTTTTATTTTCCATAAAAAGCAAGATAGAAAAGACACTTCCATCAACTTATGACCCTTTTGGGGGAGATGGCACATATACAAATGACTATATTATGCTAAAAGAACTAGAGTGCAGTAGGGAAAGTGCTGAGCTTCATATGAGCAGAACTGTGCCTCAACTTCATTCTTCCACTAACCAGTTGTATGAATATGAGAAAGTCATTTGAACAATTGAACATCAGTTTTATCACCTGTAAAATAAGTTTACGCTGTATGATCTCTAAGGTCCCTTTCAGCTATGAGTCCAAAAGTGATTCTATGCCTCTGAGAAATTAGTTTAAATGCTTAGTCTTGAAGACTTTTAACTCTATTTTGGAGGAGATCCTTTCAATACACTTATTTTTTCGTGTAAAACTAATAAGCAAAGTCACCAGTGTGTTTTTTATTGGCTTCAATCTACAATTCCCTCAATCTTTGAACTCATCTATTAGTAAACTTTCTAATTTGATTTCTTTTTATTTTTGTAAAGACAGTAATCAGAACACTTGCTTTCTAAATTAACCTCAACTACCCTATTGGGAAATTAGATGAAAGATACAATTCAATTCCATTCAACAAACATGTATCGAACATCAATTATGTGCAAGGCCCTAAAAATGATTCCAAGATAAAGAAAGGTCATGGCCCTTAGGAACCTACAACCAAGTAGAGAAAAGGAAACATTTCCATTACATCAAGGGTATTCATTTCACGGAAAGGAAAAAACAAATTCAGAAAGCAAAACAATCAGGAAGCTGTAAAAGAACTTGAAAAGAAATAATGTGGAGGAGTGTTGGAAATCAGTCAGAAATTCCTTGGCCTAAAAAAACTATGACCTATAAATTAGCAAAAAAAGGCACCAATAAGAAGGTCTCCCATTCAAATCCATCACACAAGGACAGGATGGGCACATGGTGGTCAGAAGCTCGAGTGGAGATAGCCTGTGAGCTGTCCCCAGGACTCTGGGGCCCATGGAAAAAGATTAAAATTCCAGCCAATGCAGTTGCCCTCCAGCAGAAGGGAGAAACAGCTGACCAAAGAGTCAGGTATCAGGAAGCATTTTCCAAACAAGAAACAAAATAATAGAGCGGGAGGCCAAGCAAGACAAATCTTTGAGTTTTGCGTGGTATGTGAAGGATAACTTTCTTTTCCTTCATAATCTCTACAGAATGGTCACAGGCAAAAACATTCAGAAAAAATGAAAATGCAAAGCTCTATCAAAAGAAGAGAAAATGATTGACATGAGGAAAATCTCCATTATAGTGTGGAATATTCCATTTTTTACATTTTTCTCCTGAAGATCAAGGACTGAGCTGAAAGACACAGCTAGCATTTGAGTGCCCTGAGTTTAGGGGTAAGGAGAGGAAGGGGAGGCCTGGCCAGGTAGCTCAGTTGGTTAGAGCATCATCCTGATACACCAAGGTGTGGGTTCGATCCTTGGTCAGGGCACATACAAGAATCAACCAATGAATGCATAAATAAGTGGAACAACAAATCAGTGTTTCTCTCTCTCTAAAATCAATCATCAATCAATCAATCAATCAATCAAAGGAGAGGAAGGGAACGGAGCTGGGTTAGCTTCGCAACAAGCACAGAGAATCAATCCTGCAGAACACCGGAGACACGGGCCTCCTGTTTACTCTTTTATGATAATTATCTGTGAGCCGTCAGGGGCGTTCTGACTCAGACATAGATGTAAAAACATCTAGACTGACTGCACCATTTCCCACACTTTTGAGCAATTTGGGTATAGTACTGTAAACTAAGATCAAATTATACATCTTTGAAAAGCCCATGCTGATATTCTGCTCATACCACACTGTCAAAAGACCCCACAAAATATGTGCAATCAGGAAGAAAAGTGAAAGATAAGACAGCAGGGTAAAAGTGGGGCCATTATTAGACATTTCATCGCCCACAAGACTACCACAGACAAAAGGAGGTGCCACCAGAACTTTCCTTTGTGCCCTATTATTTTTCCAGCTTGCTTCACAATTAGAAAGGTATCTATTATTGTTTACTAATAGGCATGTTTATGTGTCTATAGTATGCTTGTCCAGCTAAATCCTGAGCAAATTCCACACTCTTAAATCTAGAATCCCAGACTTGAGTTCACAAATCCATGATTAGAAACTCCAGCCCTGGTCCCCAAGCCCTGAATAACTTTGGATTACTTCTTAGGCTTTGCCTAAGACTTAGCCTGGGGGGAGTTGCAGTAATAATAACAATAGCAGAAAGGTCCAACAAGCAAAAACAAACACCACAGGAGCAACTCTCCAATTGCTTAAGCCATGACAGTTTTTTCTAGGCTATTAACTTTTGTTTGTTTGTTTGGTCTTGGTCAATACGGAGTCAAAACACTATGGCAATCCTTTTCATGTTTTAACATTTAACCATATTAGGGAACAATAAAATATTTGGCACTTTGAATGTTGTGGTTTTTTTTAATTTTGTTCTGGTGGTGGTGGTACTGGCTTCAAATCCCTGTTGTAAAATTTATTTGTTAAAAAAAAAATCTTAGTCATGTTTGGTTGTTGTTTTAAGTAAATATTGTTTCCCTTTAGTTATAGGAAGGAGACACTTACTGCTCTCACCAAGACACAGGTTTAGAAATAAGATCCTCCCCTGCCTGGGTAGCTCAGGTGATTAGAGCATAGTCCTGATATGCCAAGGTTTCGAGTTTGATTCTCGGTCAGGGCACATACAAGGAGCAACCAATAAATGTAAAAATAAGTGTAACAATAAATCAATGTTTCTTTCTCCCTTCCTTTCTCTCTAGAAATCAATAAATAAAAATTTTAAAATAAAGAAATAAGATCCTGCAGGAATCCTTATTTAGAAATTTGTCTGTAACTTCAGACATCAGTATGCATGCAAATCTTAACAGCAACCCATTTGAAATGCCCTAATTTTTGCTGAATATTGATTCTTCCCAAAAAAGGGGCACTATTGTGAACTGAAGGCACTCATGGCATCAAGGGAAATACACCTACGATGTCCATACAAGTAATGAAAAGTTAATTACAGGAGAAGCCCACCTTTCTGTGCTATTATGTATTCTGGGGGTCTTCCAGGAAGAAGTTCACCCCCAAATGAAGTTAAGGTTATCTACAATAATGTGGTGAAAAGTTTTTTTGTATCAATACAGGAAAATATTATTTTATAATATGAAAGAAAAAAGGCAAGACCAATTTTTATATTATAATCTCCCAAATGCTAATTATTTACATATAGTTATATTTTCCTTGAACAAAAGAATATAGTCATTATTGCTTTCCCTCTCTTATGCTTAAGTATCTCCCTGCCAGTATAATAAAATGGTACAGAAAAAAAAAACACCAAAACACACCTTTAAGAGGTATAAGTCCATGAACTGCCAGAGTGTTAATACAACATTTTGTTGAGATGTGAGAAAATGGAATATAAGGGAGGATGCAAATTTTTAAAAACTGTATTTCAAGATAACAAATGTTGGTTCAAAATTTTCAAGGAAATAATATCTACATAACAAAAACTATGAGTAAATCAGTCTTAGATAACTACATAGCAGCAATGTTTTCTGAATAGTGCAAGAATCAGATACAAACGAATAGTCTTTTTAGTGGTTTTGATACCATTGTAATTAGCTAATTATTAATAATAGGAAAGGAGCAAAGGGGAAGGTGAGACATTATAAGCATGGTCATTTGGGCAGGTTCACCAGGAAACTGTAACTTCACACTCCCCAGGGATCCATTCCTGGCAGAGCACTAGGGGAAGGGAACAAACAAAGGGGAGATGGACACATGCTCAGTAAACTTGGGGTGAGTAGGGAAGATGCCTGTCAGTCAAACCTGGGAATGCAAATCATTGTCTAGAAGGGGTGGAGCAAATGCAAGTCCACAAAAATTTGGGAATATATAATCCCCCAAACAAAGGAGCTCACTCTCTTGGCTCTTTTGGCTCTCTTGGCTCTTGGTGCTCTGGTTCCTTTGGCTTTGCTCCTGCCCATGTTCCCTCCATAGCCATGTGGCCCTGCAGACCCTACATGCAATGGACTGATGAACTGCAAGGGGGAACACAGCTATGCTAGCCTGATACTATATTAGACTGTGCAGACATGGAACAGAAACTCTGGGCAACAGTTTTAATTCTAGCCCTATTAAAGGTACAGCTGGACCGTTTCCTTGCTAGGGTAAAAGGAGAGGGGACCTCAGGAACTCGGGGGTTTAATTCCACAGAAATAAAGCTTTCTACAATACCTCATCCTCCCACGTGAGTCTCAGAAAATACCTTATTTCAAGACATTGCGAGAAACCCACAGGCAACCTGGGGGGATGAGGAGAACTCCCCAGTGATAACAGTTTTAGTGTTTTGAAAATGAATACTTTCCAGAACTTTTATTTATTATTTTGATTATACATATATTTAATGCTATTTTTAAAAAATATATCTTTATTGATCAGCTGCCTCCTGTACATCCCCCATTGGGGACTGAGCCCACAACCTGGGCATGTGCCCTGACCAAGAAATGAACCACAGTCTCCTGGATCATAGGTCGATGCTCAACCGCTGAGCCACACCAGAGGGGCTATTTAATGTTATTTTTATGGCTCTTTGCCAATCCCTTATTTTTTATGAGAATTTGATCTTTCAATTTTGCAGTTAGCTGAGATTACTATATATAAGAATTAATATCTAATACACATCTGCCACTTAGTATCTGACATTGTGTCAGACCCTGTTCTAAATGCTTTTTTATATTAACTCAATTCTTGAAACTATGAAGTAGGTATTATTATTATTGTTCTCCATTTTATAGATGAGAAGACTGAAGCATAGGAAGCTAGCTACATAATTTGCTGAAGGACACACAGCTAGTAAGTTTTTAAAAGATTAGAAGGAAATACACTAAGGTGGTTTTTCTCAAGGTATGGGGTTATAAAGGATTGCTAAGAGAGCTGTCACAGTAAGATTTTGAACTAAGGACAGTGTCAGCTGAGTTGGAAAAGAGAGGACAGACTCCAGAGCAGTTTAAGAGAACATACTGGCAGAGCCTGTGGATTGCCTGATTCCACATGGGGATGAGAGAGAGAGAGAGGGGAGTCTAAGAATCCTCCAGCCTCTGGCTTGGGGAACCGACTGGGTGAACATGATCACTAAGGTCGGGGCTATAGAAGACTGGAGCAGCTTTGGGAGAGAAGATGATGTGCTCAGTTTTGCCATGTTTATGTAAATTTTAAGCTCAAGAAAGAAGTCAGGTCTGGACTTGACAGTCTTCACACAGCGCTGGTGGTTAAACCCAGAAGACAGGTTGCCATAACCCAGAGAGAGCATGGGAGCAGGAAAAAAGCTGTGGGCCAAGGATAAAACTCTGGAGAACTTCAACTCTATGCGATTTACAAGGGATATGACTGCTATTCAGATTTAACATTAAAATTAAAAATAGATATGAAATGCTTTTCCAGCCAAGTTTCATTTGTGAGAGACAAGGTAGCACGGAAGTATGTAGGGCAGGGCAGTCAGAGAAGTTTGGGTGCAAATCTTGCCTCTTAATAGCTCTGTGACTGCTGTCAAGTTACTAAGTGTCTGTAAAATGTGAATGATGAATACACTACTTATACCACTGTGGGTATTAAATGGGTTAATCCACAGAAGCACTTATAGTGCCTTGCATGTAACATGGGCCCAATAAATATTCAATGTTATCACTAATGAGTACACAAATCATAAAATTATTTTTCATTCCACTGACTTCCTTTGCCAGTTGAGAAAATGGTCAGGAAGTCTGTTGGTTAGCAAAAATAAATAAACCACAGTGGAATTAAATAATTGCATGAAAAAGCCACCAAAATAATTCACACTCAAGAACTGGTATTTTTTCATGAACTTGTATGGTATAGTACAAGTAAATGGAGGTAATAGCAGTTGGTTAAAGGAATTAGAAATGTTGCTTTACGAGCTACAAGACTGAATTAAAATTTTTCTTTTGTTCTCTAAATACTGAACAACTAGCCCCACTGCTTGGCACAGGGTAAGTCACGAATAAATATGTTGACTGAATGTAACAAAGTGATTAATTAAAAAAGGAGGAGAGATGATATTTTATATCTGCTATTACACATTTCATTATTGAAAGAATTATCAGTCATGCAATGAAAAAGCAGACGCGGTAGGTAGGTGTCATCTGAAATCTCTCAAGTTTGGCTATGCAACTCTTTCCCCCATCCGTATCTGCCACATTTTTTAAATTCCCAGCCTTAGATGGCCTCCTTTGGAACAAGGTTTAGATTCCTCGGAAGGGCTCATTAAAATGCAAATATGTCCTCTGTAAATGGGAGCCAGCTAGCTCCTGGCAGACGCCGACACCCGCAGCAGCCCGGCGGAGCGGCGCTGTCTCCCGCGGCCGGGCCCTCGGGGCGGGCCGGGCCGTTTCTGAGCTGACCGCAGGGTCCGCCTCGGCCCGAGCCGGCGGCCGCGGCTCCCCAGCCCTGCTGCAGCCGGGAGGCAGCCCCTGCAGGACCAGCGGGCACGAAGGCAGCCGCGGAGGTCGGGAGGCGGGCGGGAGGCCACCGTGCCCCGGCCTCCCGCTTCTCACCGCCCGTCACCTCGGTCCCTGCTAGAACCCGCTGGCTCCTGCCAGAACGTTCGCGGCCTGACGAGCGGCGCACAGCGATGTCCGTTCTCATCTCATTTTTCCATCCGCCCAACCACCTCCAGTTCCCCAGCACACTGGGGGCTCCGGAGAGGGCCAAATCGAGTTAAAATCTGAAACGTCTTTTTTGTTCCTTTCAGTTCGGTTTAAATTCCATGCAGTCTTTAAACTGCGGCCTAATATGTATTACACAGTTCTCGGTTTGCCTTTTCAACGGCGCTTCAACTTATAAATACGGTGCTAGGGGTCCGGGCCCGGAAAACGAGACCCAGTCAAACGCCCACTCAGGTTCCAGCTCAGCTGCGCTGGGGCTGCAGCTGCCGCTCCGCCCCCGCCTCCGCTTCCCCGCGCTTCCTGCTCTCGGGGATCGGATCCCGCCCGACCAGGCCCGCGCATCACCCGGAGGGAGGGCGGGGCGCCGAGCCCGAGCCGTCACGTCCCGAGCGTCGGGAGGCGGGGCCTCTGGCTGTGACATCACAAGACCCCGCCCCCACAGCCCTGATATCACCGCGCTGCCCGCCATTTTGTCTCCAGTGTCTCGTTTGCCGTCGACCGTGTGGAAGGGAGTGTCCTGGTCTGTAATCGCGAGGCAGGGACCAGGGTCTATTGTCTGTGTTTGACTCTATAGTTCGGTCCGAGGCCTTCCGGAGCTTTCCCGGGGCAGTCGGCAGAGGCCGCCGCCACCGCCCCCGCCCCTCCCCTCCATCCCCGGGACCGGGAGGGACCGAGCCCGCGTCACGCCCCTCAGCGCTCGCCGCTCCCTTCTCTGTCGTTGCGCCCGCATCGCGTCCCCGGAATCAGACGGTGCCCCATAGATGGCCAGCTTTCCTCCGAGGGTTAACGAGAAAGAGATCGGTGAGGAATGGGACGGCGGGCAAGGGGTGCTGGTGGGCGCGCGGGGGCTCGGGAGAGGCAGGGACTCCGCGGAGGGGGGTCGAGAGGAAGCCTTTTTGGGTCTGAGGGGAGTAGGGTGAGCCGGGGCCGAGCCCTGGAACGAACTGGGGGGAAGCGGCCCCGCGGGTGGGTGTTGCGAGGTGGTAAAGGGGTTCACCATTGATGAACCCATTCACCGAAGGAGGCAGGGCACGGCTCTCAGGGTGTAGGGGGACGTGCGCGCCGAGTACCGAGGGCCCCAGTGACTGGGGCCGGGGGCGGACATACACCCCCGGGGGGACCGGTGTCCTCCGAGTTCCGAGCGGAGCCGTTATCCTGGGATTCTTCTTGGCTCAGCGGTTAGAGCGTCGAGTGGACAGGGGAGTGCTGGGCACGGCTCGGGGACAGTTCAATCGACGATGCGAAAAGTTAACTTGAGTGTTTTGAGCTGTAATGAAAGGTGGGGTCCTCCTGTACCAGGCCACCCTTTGAGGAGAAATGCGACCGAAGCGGTGCCAGCAGCCCGAAAAAAGCAGTGTTTTAAAAAATGGTAGGGCGTTAAGAAAGGGAGTGGCTCAGGGGAGGACGGCTCAGAATTATCTTTGAGACACATAGGAGCAGGGAGGAGCAGGTGGTGGGGTGGAGTGACAGAGGGAAAGACTACGGAAGGGCAGCCTCTGAAAAGGTTGTCTAAAAACTGGTTTAGTGGCTAGCTCTGCCACGACGAAGACAGGGCAGTAGATTTTGAAGGTTGTGCCTCAAGACCTCAGAGGTTCAGTTAGAAGCACCTCCCATTATTTAAATCCTCTCTCAAGGTAAAATAACTGGAACAACTTTTGGGGGTTGGGGGTGCAGTGCATTGATAGAGTTAGTAAAAATTGAACTTATCAAGTCGTCATGTTATAAACCTTAAATATATACAATTTTTATTTTAGAACTTAAAATAGATTTAGCATCTCCCTCCTCCCCCCCCCCCCCAAAAAACCACACCCAACTCTGAACTTACTGTGTTAATTAAATGAAAATTGAAAGGTGGCTACTCAGTGAGGAGCCTTTGCATTTTCTTGTTCTTTAAATACATGGAGGGAGAGGTGTTTGTAGAGAAAAGGAGAAGCTGAAGTAGCCCAAACACCCTCTATCCTGTATGTGGGTAAATTTTTTGTATTTAGAGACAGAATTCTGGACTTTAGTTCTTTTAAGGGTAAGGTTGAATGGCAGTTTAAGAGGGGACTTAAACCTTGATTTAAATGACTCATAGAACTCAGAAGTTCTTATTCTCAGTCCATTGGGTTTTTTTTCCTTTTACATATTACAGACGAGCGATCTGCCTTTCTTTAATCTGTATTTTTACTTTGCCTTGATGAACCATTTTGAAAACTTAAAAATTTAAATTTTTTTTGCATATTTAGGTCTCAGTGTTAGTTCCTGGATATAAAATGAAGTTACTAGCGAAGTGCCAATATAAACATACTTTGACCTTTTCTAACTTTTTTTTTTTTTTAAGTATCATTTGGATACAAAGTTAAACACTAGTATCTCTGTGTAGCTTTGTGTCTATCAGTAAGGACTTTCCCCCCTTTCTTGGATATGAATTATGCCTATTTTGGTTCTCTAGTACTACTGAAAGAGGGGAGACAAGATTCCGTGAATGATTAAAGAAATCTACGTGACAGGGAGTGACTGCCCTCTTTCTCAAGGCGCTATCAAAGATCCTCCCTTTCTGGTTGTGAAATTGAAGGGAGGAATGTGAAGAAGGAGCTAAATCTGGTTTTCTTGGTTCAGCAGTGACTCAGATGATGTGTTACTACTGTACAGATACCATTAGTAATGGAGAGTTGTATCTTATGTCCAAGGCAGCTTTTCCCTTGTACAAGGTCTAAATCATACATTTCTTAGGATACCAACATTAAGCAGTTGCAGGTAATGCAATAAAGGTTTAACTTATAAAAAATTTTTTCTCAAAGTGCTTCATTATAAACCTTGTGCTAGTTTATAACATTGTACCAGTAAGTATTTAAATAAATGAGTGCTTAGATCCATTTGATTAAACTGCAAAGGTCATTTGATCTACCTGTTAACAAAGAAACACAAGGTAAGTATTAATACAATACTTGTAACAGTATTTGGCAAGTTTTTTGGGGGGGTTTATAGTGGCACCATTTCTTGAATTTATATTCAGGAATAAATTAGCTTATTATTTCATGGTCTTTGGTTTTTTTTTGAAACAGTTTTTTAGTTGCTAATTTATTACCACCCTTTACATAAAAGGAATTTTGTGATTGTGGCCAAGGTAAAAGAAGGAAAAAAACCCTGCCTTGTTATTAAAAGTATTTTGGATCCTGAAAGGAAATACAGAGTGATCCTAAAATACAGACCAAAAAATGAGTTTTCTGTGGGAAAGTTAGTCTTGCTGAAGGAAAGGTGAGTGCTAGTCTAATTTACCAGGTGTTTTTGAAGTTGAATGTAAGGGCCAGTCCTCTATTTTTTAAGATAGAAATCACATAAGTATACTCATGTAGTTTAACTAGGGGCTTTCCCTTTTTAAGAGAATGCTTGCATTTTTCAGTTGAATTTTAAAACTTGCTTCCTTTTTTGTGAACTTTTATTTTTTTCTCCTAAAATTTACAGATTTAAAAGATAGATGTGGTTAAACAGAAACCTAAGTTAAAAAAGAAAAAAGATTTAGGCAGGAGTTGCAAATTCTGCAGGCATATGGGGGTTACTGGTTTGTAAATTTTGTATTAAGAAAGCCATTATTAATGAAGTTAATGTCACCTTATGCTGTATTGAGTATAAGTGAGTTGGCGGTAGGTGGGGGGTTTTGCTGCTTTCATTAAGCCACCTCTGAAGTATTGTGTTTAGTTATGGGTGCCACTTTTATGAGGGCCATTAGTAACTGGAGTTTACCCAGAAAAGTACGGTGAAGATGAAGAGTCTAAGGAATGACTAAAAGGATTGGAGATTTTAGCCTGGTGAAAATATTTAGTTGATGATGTCATAGCCGTCTTCAACATATTAATGTCATGTGAGAGCAGGATTAGGCTTATGTCAGAATCGGGACTGAGTGGGTGGAGTGGCAAGGAAGAAGATTTTGAGTCATCAAAAGGAAAGTTTCTGATAATCTCAGCTGCACCAAATTAGAATGAGCCTTATTAGGTATTCACATTTATGAATATCATAGAAAAATAGGTCTCAGTTTTGTTTACTTTTTAAACCATAGCCTATTCTTTAATATATCAAAGAATTGGTCAATGAAATATTTAAATCACTTGAGAGCTTATACATGGGCTTTCATATTCATTCAGTAAATATTTACCAAGCCCCTGTCATATGACAGATGCTATACTAGCTGTTGGTGGAGCACACATTGAGACTGGAAGTGTCACTGAATGAGTATATATCTGCCCTTGCAATAGGAGTATAAGTGGTTCTTACTTGAACTGCAGTACATAGAATATATTGTTTAGTTTTTGGAAAGTTTAAACCAAATACATAAAAATACACTGTAGAGATAACCAGACAATTGACTACAAAATAGATAATAGAGAAACTAAACGACAAAAACTTACAACTAAGAAGGAAGAACAGCAAAATTGAAAGTAAGACCAACCCAAGGCAGCATTGGTGAAACACTAATGAGGATCCTTTCCCAAAATTGAGGAAATTCCAGCTAAGTATGCATGCACACATGTACAGAAGAAGCTTGTTGATCGTGCTTGTTAAACACAGAAAAAAATTCTCTACACTGTGTTAATATGCCAGCTTTTATTACGAATGTTAAAGTTAAGTACTCTTAATTGAAAAATGTATGGGATTGCCCTTTTTTTTTGTCCTTCTAAAACCAAAATAATTATTTCCATTTTGGGGTCATTTTGTAGCCCATTAGGAAGATGCTTATGGACCACTGTTGAAGAAGCATAAATGTTATGCATTTAAAGCACTGGTTGAGAGGTTGGACTAAATAATCTTGTAAGTCCCTTCTAGTTCTGAGGGTTTGTGATTTTTGTGACCTGGCCCTGAAAAAGATAAGCAAGAATAGACCATTTTATAGTGCTTTTCTTTGACTAATGATGTAGTTTTGTATTTTATAGTAGTTTATGGTTTTTGAAAGCTGTAGGCTTTTTGGAAAATACTTTTCTTGCGAAGTAACTTTAGTCTCTTGTATTTTAATGTTAGTAATTTGATGAAAACATAAGGCAGTGCAAGTCAGGACTTCAGTAATGGATAGTCCTGATTGATCGTTACAGTATTATTACTTAACCAGTTTTTTAATTGAAACTTTCTTGCTTTGGAAAATTTTAGGAAACTGAAAACTTCGCCAAAACTTGAAGGTGTTATCATTAAGGGGTCTTCACACCAGATATGTCCCCTGAAAGGGTGGAAAGTAGAACTCATTATATCTTGTTCTTATAGAAAAGGGGAAAAAAATACTCAATGACTCAATGGAGTTGAGTATTTACTCCATATTACTCCAAAGTAATATGGAGGGAGTCTCAAATTCATTGCTGGTTATATATGATATCCTGTATTTTTCTTTTTCTTTTTAGTGAGATCACGTACTATAGGTGAACTTTTGGCTCTAGCAGCTCCTTTTGACAAGAAATGTGGTCGTGAAAATTGGACTGTTGCTTTTGCTCCAGATGGTTCGTACTTCGCTTGGTCCCAAGGATATTGTACCGTAAAGCTTGTTCCGTGGTCCCAGTGCCTTAAGAACTTGTAAGACACTTTTCTTTTCCGTATTTTGTATCTGTTTGTAGAATTTCCTGTTTTCGCTGTGTGGAGTAATAAAAAGATTTTAATATTTAAGTTTTTCCTTTGTAGACTGTTGTAAATGTGTTTTATCATAAGCTGAGTGTATTGGAAAATTTGTGGGAAGAATTATCTGGCTTTATATGTTATATAACACTTTCTCAGATACTTTTGTGTTTGTAATAAATGGTTATGTGTATTAAAACGCAGATTAATTGTGCCTTGATGAAGTATATATTGTGTTGTGCCAGGCCAGGTGACTTTTGTTGTGTGATGCTTTTTGATTTCACAACATTTTATTAGATAACAGAGGTGCATAGATCATGTGATTACTATCCTCTGTTTGAGTTTAATTGAGTTTGGATATTTGTTGAAAGTTTTTCTAAAATATATCATAGTCTAAATTTAATCTTTCCCTACTTTTTGTGTCTAGTCAACTTTCTTGGTTATATTTATTAATGTCCTTATTACATATTACTTTAGGTCTAGAAAGTATGGGAAACTACTGATTATTATGGTGGGGTTTTTTTAGGGAAATTTCCTGATGTTGGCTTCACAATGTCTTAGCTTCTCAAGGTTTTTGTTTTGCTTTGTTTTTGCTTGTTTATACTTGCTTTAGATTAAAGGAGTCCTAACTGATATAGTAGTTTTGAAGAAAAATATGAAACAAATAAATTATAAATTACTTTATTGTTGAACTCCCTCTCTTTTTCAGCTACTGAGAATTTATTTGGTCGTGTCCTCATAGCTAATATCAACTTTTTCCCTTCCCATTTATAGGATTCTATTGTTATTTAGTATCACTGTAATAATATTGACGTTGTTTTAACAAACATCATTTCATATCTACAGGAGTCCTGAGTAAATAATAACTAGATTTCAATCTCACCCCCCCTCCCCCCCCAGTCTCTTGCATGGCACAAAGAATATCACTAATTCAAGCAGTTTGAGATTGTCAAGACAAAATAGTGATGGTGCTCAGAAAAATAAGCCTCGTGAACATATTATAGACTGTGGTGATATAGTCTGGAGTCTTGCTTTTGGATCTTCAGTTCCAGAAAAACAGAGTCGCTGTGTAAATATAGAATGGCATCGATTCAAATTTGGACAAGATCAGCTACTGCTTGCCACAGGGTTAAGCAATGGGCGTATCAAAATATGGGATGTATATACAGGTATGGATTCATAATTTTAAAAGCAAACTTGATTATTTTATGATGCAGGGTGTTGCTCATAGGCAGTAGAACATGTGACTTGAGGATTTTAACTTACTGAAAAGCAAGAATTGGTACAATGTGTCTTTTTTAGTTGACCTAATAGCATCTTCAACTGTGGCTTTAATTTAGGAAAACAGAGTTCACACTGCTTGGTCACTCTTCAGAAAATATTATAGCAGGAAGGGCATATCTAAGGAATGCTTAGTTAATTATCACTTATAACTAGTAATTTATGACTCACATAGCAGGTGGTTTCTTAGATAGTTTTCAGTGATTGATAGCTTACAGGCTTCAAGGCAGATCTGGTTTTTAACAATCATCTAACCCTTTGGAAGGTTTTAGTGGCATTTTATCTAAAGTTTAACTAGATAGGATTAGAAGTCACATTCTTTGGGCAATTAAAAGTAAATGTGTTGTTCACTACCTAAAACAGTTTCTGGCTGATAGTATGTACTCAAAAGTTTGAAGGATTTAAAAATTTTTAAAAAGTAATCGTAATAACACTAATAAATAAGTTGTTTTACAATTGGTAAGCTACAGAGGTGCCCAAATATTTTTTAAGTGGTGAGGAACACTATTTATAAAATAGAAGCTGATAAAAATCATTAACATTGTCTTATTTTTTTCCTTTCTATTGCATTTAGGAAAACTCCTCCTTAACTTGGTAGATCATACTGAAGTGGTCAGAGATTTAACTTTTGCTCCAGATGGGAGCTTGATCCTAGTGTCAGCTTCAAGAGACAAAACTCTGAGAGTGTGGGACCTGAAAGATGATGGTATGTCTTTTTTTTTCCAGGCTATGAAAAAGAATTAGTTTGTTGATATTACTACTGAAAGGTATTGGGTTTATCTGGGGCATTTGACTTTTTTTTTTTTTTAAATAATATATCTTTATTGATTTCAGAGAGAGGAAAGGAGGGGGGGAGAGAGAGAAAGAGAAACATCAATGATGAGAGAGTCATTGTTCGGCTGCCTCCTGCAGGCGCCCAACTGGGGATCGAGCCTGCAACCCAGGCATGTGCCCTGACCAGGAATCAAACCCTGATCGCCTGGATCCTAGGTCGACGCTCAACGGCTGAGCTTCGCCCAGCCAGGTTGGGGCATTTGACTTTAAAAGTGTCGTATGATCCGTTTCCTTTTCTCTACTTAGTTCTTTGGTCCCTTTCCCTATATAGATAAAACCATAAATGTGACCCAGAATAGGAGCCAGCAGTTACTCTAAGTAAACAATCTAATTATTCACACAGAAACTAACCACACAGATCTCTACCAACTATTTGAGGATAAAATCTAGGTCAGTTTTAGGGTTTTATATGAACTGGTTTGTGTTGGTTTATTTCCTTATCTTAGGGAGGGTTATTAATTTCCTTCATTTGCTTAGTGAAAATTTAAGTAGACCTTGAATAAGCAAACAGATATAACTTAGTGATCTAATAAAATTTAGATTTAAATGTGATTTGTACACCAGAATTTATAACATGTAAATGCTAATAAGCATAATATTACATTGGATAGGTTAAGAAATTATAAAAAGTAAAAGATTTGCCCTTCAATATAATAAAAGATATGTCAGTGCAAGTACTCAGATTTTTCTGAAACCTTGATATTGTGATGCTTATTAATAAAGTTTTGGAGAATCGTCCTTGTTTGAGAGGACCATAGAGCGTATCTCTCCCCTCTTCTTAGCCTCTAATGAGTTTATAGTTTTAACTAAAACCTTGTATTTAAGTAAGATCTGCTAATTCTCTAATAGCCTCAAGCTGGAAGGTGACAGGCTTGCTTAGGTAGCTTAAATTGTGTAGTAGGAAGCAAAAGCCCTCAGATTTGGAAACTTGTTCCAGTTGATGGGTAGTAACCATTGCCTAATAAAATAATACCAAATCATGAGGTGCTTCCTTTGCATTTAATCAATTTTGTGATTTCTCAGCTGTTGAAGGGCTAAGGGACCCCAGTTGTTAAAATAGTTTGGTGATTTTTTTTTTTTTTTTTTTAAAGACATCTTTATTGATTTCAGAGAGAGGAAGGGGGAGAGAGAGAGGGAGAGAGAGAGAAACATCAATGATGCGAGAGTCATTGATGGGCTGCAACCTGCAACCCAGGCATGTGCCCTGACCAGGAATCGAACCTCGATCTCCTGGATCCTAGGTCGATGCTCAACTGCTGAGCCACACCCGGCTGGGCAGTTTGGTGATTTTTTATATTCTTTTGCATATCACATAGTGCTTGCTTCCTCAACATATTTTTCGTTATGTGCATATGTTTTAAGAATGTAGACTCAGTAAAATGTAAGCTCCAAGAGAGCAGGGACTGTGTCTTATTCACAGCTGTACCTTCACTGCCTGGCATGTAGAGGTATTCTGTAAATATTTGTAGAACTAAGAGTTAAAATATACTTAGCCATAATTGTGTGCTTTGGGTATAATGTACAGGGAATTTGGAGTAGAGTGTTAGGGTATCAAAAAGAAAAAAGGGTGAAAAGGCATTTTGAAGATGTTCATTAAATTTCATCCTTGCCATGTTTCAGTTCCCTCATTTGTAAAATAAAGGAATTAGACCAAAAGAAGTCTATTTTCTATAAATGAAGGGTAAGCAGACTTTTTCTTAAAGAGCCAGATGCCAAATGTTAGGCTTATGGACCATGCTAACTCTGCCATAGTTAGTTTCTTCTGCCATTGGAGCACAACATAAACAAATTGGGATGATTGTATTCCAATAAAATTTTAGTTACAAAAATGAGTAACCGGTGTATATTGCCAACACATTTTAGGTAAATCCCTGCCACTGTAGAAGTTTATGATTCTATAATTCTGCCATTTTTGAATGATACTCATTTGAACTGGATTCTAGGATTAACACAGGTATTTCTTTTTGTTCAGGAAACATGATGAAAGTATTGAGGGGCCATCAGAACTGGGTGTACAGCTGTGCATTCTCTCCTGACTCTTCCATGCTGTGCTCAGTGGGAGCCAGTAAAGCAGTATGTGTCAAAGTTCTCATACGTTAGTTGTGATTTGGATTTTAATAATGTGTGCATAATCACTTTTAAATCTAAGTAACATATCAAGTCTGCTCGGTGTCATGAATATCTTAAATGTTTTATTTTGTGATGGGGAGAATTTGCATGAGGGAAATTAAATATACTTATTGATTGTGAAGTGAGAAATTCTATTGCTTTTAGTTAGAGATACTATTCATAAAATAAAGGGTTTGTCAATTTAGTTTTCTAAGATTTAGGAAAGTTTATGTGCTATAGAAGATAGTCCAAATGTTAAGACATTCCCTTGCTAATAATTTTCTTCTCTGTTGTTCTATTTTTTGTCCAGTTTGCTGTTTAAAAAGTTTGAGTCCCAGCTGCTCCTGGACATTTAACTGAAAAAAAGTAACTTAAAAATCTAATAAGAGTGAAAATAGTGCTCATATATGTCCTAGGGTGTATTATAGAAGAAATTTGATATGGTCTGTCTTATACCACCAGGCATAGCATACCTTTAGACAGATTAAGTATAAAGTAACTCTTAAGAGGGTTATGCTTATCGCTGAACTCTTCAGTTGTCTACCAGCTCTGTGTTAGTATAGTTAGAGATTTTTTTAGTTTCGGATATTTATGAAAATGGTTGAAGTCCAAATATGTGGTGATCACATACACCTTGAGATAATGGGGGTGGGAGGCTGGTTAAAATGCATTTTATGGGTCCAAGAAGTATGTTAAAATAATAGTTGCAGATGTTGGAAGTTTAGAAAAAAATACTTAGTTTAGTTCTTTAAAAATCTTAAGAACAACAAAGCTAGATGTTGACATTGCTATTTTAGGCTGTGTGTTTTCCATATGCTTCTTGCTTTCCCTGTCACAGGTGGTGGCAGCAATATTGGTGTGATTGAGGTTATGCTGGCACCACTCGCACACAGGCGCACAATGGTGTTAGCTGGGCAGAAAGAGTGGCATCTCTGGCTACCGGGCTGGGGGCGACCTTTACCATAGGATGAAGTAACCTTGCATTCGGCTGCAAGGTGTACTGTACGTACACAGGTGCTGGTCGATGTCCACTTTCTGCTTTTCTTTCTTTCTTTTTTTCTTTTTTAAAATAATTTCCCCCCAGTGAAACCCACTGACTCCTCAAAGTAAATTGATCTTCCAGTCTGATGGAATTGGGAGTCTGACATGTGAAACCAATTTAATGTAATGTAATTGGCTTTCAGATGGTTTCTCTGTACTATTTTTTGGAATTCTTTGAGATGGTAGAGTTACCTTAAGTCTGATCCAATTTAAAATTTGTGGTTTTTTTTCCTTTGGAAGTAATATATTGTGTCTGTGCAGAAAAAAAATGTAGCCAAAAGGATTGCTTTATCCCAAGAGGAAGAGAGATTGTCTTACTAGGGTTGTTAAATTTCCAACCTCACATTTAGCATAACATGCAGTAAACATTAGAGTCCTATTTATAGCTATTCTGCACAGTCTACTGATTTTAGAATCTAAAACTCTATGTGAACTTGTACTAAAGTAATTTAAATGTTTTATGCTTAAAATGACTAATGATTGTGTGGTCCGTTTGGGAAAAATAAGATAAGCAAATCTTGATTCACAGAAATGTTAATTGTATTATTTTTGTAAATTAGCATTTTTATATTGTAATGTGGTTTTAACATCGTTGTTGTTTGCCAAAGAAATTTCATTTGGCTGTGAAAATTCTCTTTGCTTGCAGTATCTGTTTCTCTTCCTAGGCTCACGTTGGTGATCCAAGCCTTTTGTAAACAAGTGATTATCTCAAAGGGAGATGCCAATGGAGTAACAATTTGTTAACCTTACATTTTCTGTCTGTATATTTTTTTAAAATTTGGTAGTTTCTGGAAGAAAAAAAGGGGGTTTGTAGTACTTAACCCTATTTATTTTTGTATATTTCAATTAATTAGTTTTTGGAGTAAATGGATTTCAGTATAACTTTGTGGTTAAATTGCCCTGCCTTTTTTATGTTTAGGCCTATTTTTTAATTAACATTTAACAGAAACATTTGAAATAGTATTTGCATGTCTACTTTAATTAACTTAAAGACTGATTTTAATCTGACTATGACACTGAGCATATTCTTTTAATTATTCATAATTTATGATGTTTAATTTAATATAATCTGAATTAAATTTAGCAGTTTTAGTTTAAGATGTGCCATTTTGCCCTCTGTGTGTCTGAATGAAGCTATAACATTTGCATTTTTATTGCAGGTTTTCCTTTGGGATATGGATAAGTATACCATGATACGGAAACTAGAAGGACATCACCATGATGTCGTAGCTTGTGACTTTTCTCCTGATGGAGCATTATTGGCTACTGCATCTTATGATACTCGAGTGTATATCTGGGATCCACATACTGGAGACATTCTTATGGAATTAGGGTGGGTACAGCATGAATTATTTTAGCCTGTAATTTGTCTCTGGCTATCAGTATAACTTTTAAGAAATTACATGAATGATTAGAATCACTAACATGTGAAACCTAAAATTGCAGTCTGTTGGAATTTTAAATTTTGTTATTATTTAGGCCCTTGAGTAATGCAAAGCTTTAAATATAAATTCTAAAATTAAATTTGGCTCTCTTAATACAGATTTTGTTATTTAATGGACATGACTCTGTAGAAGTAATTATATTTAGAGTTTCATGTTGGAAAAAATAGTTTAAAGTTGAACTTAATCTTAGTGCCTTAAACCACATTCTTAAAAGGAGATTAGTAATTCTTCTCAGGTCCCTTTCATTTAATTTGGATATATCAGCTCTTCTGAAGTCGTCTTAGTTGTGTTACACTAAGGCCACTTTAAACATTACTCAAAGACAGATGTACTTAGTACCTGGGTAGTTTTATTTCTTGAAGTGACTCTCATCTCCACTGAAACATGTGTTTTGACCTCAGGCACCTGTTTCCCCCACCTACTCCAATTTTTGCTGGAGGAGCAAATGACCGATGGGTACGATCTGTATCTTTTAGTCATGACGGACTGCATATTGCAAGCCTTGCTGATGATAAGTAAGTGTGTGAATTATACTTGACCTACTTATTATTGTCTTTTAAATGTTTCCTTTCATCCTCCTACTTAATGAAAACATTCTTAAGGCTAAATTTTAAAAAAGCCTTTCTGCAGTTTGGGTTTTAGTGCCTTTTTCTCTGGACAAGATCCTGGGAGATGATGTTTCTTAAAGAATATTGACCTGAACAGTATCCGTGCATGCCTTTCCCTATGTTTCTTTTGTTGATGTTGTTTTTATTTATTTGTTTTTTTATATATATATATATATACACATATATTTTAAATATATATTGATTTCAGAGAGAGGAAAGGAGAGAGAGAGAGAGAGAGAGAAACATCAATGATGAGAGAGTCATTGATCGAGCCCGCAACCCGGGCATGTGCCCTGACCCGGAATCGAACTCTGATCACCTGGATCCTAGGTTGACGCTCAACCGCTGAGCCATGCCCAGCTGGGCATGTTTTTTTATATATATTTTTATTGTTGACAGTATTACAGATGTCATATCTCCTGTTCCCCTCCCCCCTCCCGGTGTTCTTTGTTAACTAGTTCAGGCTAACTGGGTAGATTTTTAATTAGCTTTTAGCCTACCAGTACTATCTTACAAAGGTTGAAGCAGAAGGACATTGTCAAAGTGAAATAAATGGTAAAAAGAGTAATTTGTATCCACTGCAATTGAGACTATAAAATGAAAGGTCACATGAATGAGATGTTTATTCGTAAGAATCAGAAACTAGTTGTAGCTATTCATTCTCTCATGCTTTTATTATATAATGTGCATGGATAGAGCATTTAGAAATTTGGTCACGTTAATTCAGAAGGCAACTCATTATCATCTTTCCAGAATGTTAGCAAATGTACAGGGAGAATTCTTTTTTATTTGCCAGTAATCATTGTTTTCTCCTGTTTGCTCAGATAAATTCTGAATGTCAGTTTTCTACTGTTCCTAGACACATTCTACTTAGGTGAAAAGGCTTTATAAAATGTCTTGGAATGATGGTAAAACAGATCAGGTATTGGGTTTTAAATGTAAGAAAAAGGAGAAAGGTTTGGACTGTGAGCATTATGGGTCTGAACTGGAAAGGGAAGACAGACATGCATTATAGTCTCTTAAGTGTGAGTTAAGTGGTCCAGAGTACCACTTGGTATAGACTATAAAATAACTTTTTAAAAATTTATCCTCACCTGAGGATATGTTTATTGATTTTAGAGAGGAAGGAAGGGAGGGGGGAGAGAGGGAGGAAGAGAAAGAGAAACATCGATGGGCTCCCTCCCGTACGTGCCCTGACTGTGAATCTAACCCCGAAATCTTTTGGTGCACAGGACGATGCTCCAACCAACTGAGCCACCTGGCCAGGGCAAGACTGTAAAATACTTTGTAAAACAAGTAACAGTAATTGTTTACTGCAGTGATTTGTGTGTGAATGTACTATTTTGTGACTCAGAACATAATGGCATTTCTTTTTCAATTTTTAAAGTTGCCTTTACATTAAATTTCCTACTAGATACTTACTGGACAATGTATTCAATGTATTTCCTTTCCAGAATGGTGAGGTTCTGGAGAATTGATGAGGATTATCCAGTACAAGTTGCATCTTTGAGCAATGGTCTTTGCTGTGCCTTTTCTACTGATGGCAGTGTTTTAGCTGCTGGGTAAATCCATTTTTCTATTTTTATGTTTGTTTGTTTTTAAGAGACAGTTTCAGGTGGTTTATAGTCAAAGCAGCCAGTGTTTATTGTCAGTAAATCTTTCATAAGGGCTCTTTATAATATTATTGCTTTGTGATAGAGGAGATTATGATTATTGGTTAGGTCTCCTTAATTAGGTTTTAATGTGCAGTTTGTGACTCTAATACACAGCCTTGGCCAATAATTGTTTGAGCTGTAGGATGTTGAAATACATGTTCTCAGATGACTGAGCTTGTGATTTTTTTTGTTTCTGTTTAGGACACATGATGGAAGTGTGTATTTTTGGGCCACTCCGAGGCATATCCCTAGCCTTCAGCATTTATGTCGCATGTCAATCCGGAGAGTGATGCCCACCCAAGAAGTCCAGAAGCTGCCGATTCCTTCCAAAGTGTTGGAGTTTCTCTCCTATCGTATTTAGAGGACTCTAAATACGAGTGGTAGGGACTGACAGAGCACGCTTATGTAAACCTCAAGCTTTACTGACTTCAAGTATCTGTTTTTCAAGGTTTAGAAGATTTATTTAATTTGATATGTTCTTGTACTGCATTTTGATCAGTTGGATTTTTAAAATATTATTTATAGACTACAGTAGAAATATTTCTGAACATATAAAATGTATTTTTTCCCCCTAAAACTTAACTGTGAAAACATACATACTTGTACATATTTAGATATAAGCAGCTATGTGTTGAATGGACCCTTCTGCTTTTCTAATCTTTAGTTCCAACATGTATATATTGCTTCAGTAGAGCCACAATATTATGTATCTTTGCTGTAAAGTGGAAGGAATTTTTTAAAGTTCTGGACACTGAGTTTAGATGGTAAATATTGACTTAAGAAAGCTGAATTTGCCTCATCTAAAATGTGTTTGTGGAGGGAGTCAGACAACTGACTTGTAAGTAAAACAGATTTTTATAGGAAAAGATTTTGTTTTCCTTTATAGTGGCATCTGAGAGGTAGAGTTTGAATGTGATGTTCAGTTAAAAACAGCCAGGATAAAACTAGAAAAAGGGTGTCCTCTCTCCCTCCCAAACTACAGCTGTGGATCTTAATTTTGGAAAGCAGTTTGTTACTTTTAACCCCTCTGGTATAAAGTATTATAAATTTTAGTCAGTTTGAAAATTCATCTACTGTATTATTTTATTGCTAAATATTTTGTTGTTTGTAGTAAGGGTCAGTTATTTTAAGACCATGGTTTTGTGCTTTTTGTTGTTTTGTCTGTTTTTACATGTATCCTATGTTTCTGCAAGGGATAATATTGGTGACTTACCAAAGGGAAGCAATATAGTACACCTTCTTTTGTCTTCTGTTATTTATCGTACCTGCAGATACTAAGAATGTATGTATTATGTAAAATGCTGATTATATATTTTCAGTTTTTTAATTAAAGACAAAAAATCACTATCTTCTGCAAATGTTTCTTAAATACTTTGGAAGGTGTAATGCTTTTTGTCTGCCTCCATTGTAAGATTGATGGAGCACCTCTAGCAAATTAAGCAAAAAAGGTATTGAAAAAATAGCAAAAGTATAGGGCTAGAGTTAATGCTTCATGATTTTAACTTTTACATTGGTTTCTTCTGGGAGAATTGTTGCAGTGATGCTTACTTTAAAAACTCTAGAACAAAGCAAAATAACTACTGAGCAAAAGAAGAACAGGATATTTTAGGGGAACAGGCTGATAGGTACTATCTGGTTAAAATAGCCATAAGAAAAATCTAGTGATGTGGGCAGAACCTTTTATTAGCTATGTGTGCTCTTGAAACTTGATTGTTTCCACTAAGAAGTTACTTATAAGTTCTTACAGTTGGCTGGCTCTGTTAAGGGTGTATATATGGGTGTAGGCTATCAATTTGAAAGCGAGGGGGAAATTTGCTGAAGTTACTTCTTGAGAATCACCTATATTTTACAGAAAGAAGCACAAAAGCACCTCATCTTTAAACCTGTTGTGATTTTTTTGCATTTTACTTCATAATACATATGTTTTATAATTTTAAAATAATTTATTCTTCACACCATTTAATTATTTACCCTCTAACCAATCTATTCGACCAAGTAAAAATAGCATTTTTGGATAAATTGTTCTCTGAAAAGGCCAGAATCGCTTGTTTCCTTTTCCCATGAAAACCATAGTGCCAAGATGAAAGGGAGATTGCAGAATACATGCTTATATCTTCCTTTCATTGGGAAGACGGTAACAACAGGATGGTAACACTTCAGTGTGTTTATTAAAGTATTAGACTGAGTGTCCAAAGTGAGGGAAGTAGGCAAGATGTGGTTGGAGCCTTACATGGGTCAGATTCTAGCTACATGATTTTAAAATGATACTGCTGCTTTTTCCTAGTCTTTGCCACAAACATATCATTTGGAGAAATGGCAAGAGATCGTTTCTGTTCCAATTTGATTTCCTAGTTTATTATCCTCTAGGGCTGTGTGTGAACATAGGAAAATGCCTCTCATGCTCAGCAGCCAAGCTATCTTTTCATAACTTCAGATGATCTAAAGTGATTTCAAATGACTTGGAAGGTCCTATAACTTGATCTTTGGTTGGCAAATCTTAAATTTATGATCCCTGAAATTCCCTGCCTGCTTGTGATTAAGGCAAAGTTGGATTCAACTGGTTTGTACTGCCCTCAGGGCAGCAAGACCAAAAAAGACTGGACTGCACTGGAGCATGCTTGTGGGTTAAGGCAGTGGCTGATACAGAGGACCTGGTTGTTGGCCAGCCAGCACAGGGATAAAAAAATAAATATGAGAAGTAAAACATTGTCTCACAAGCCAGAAACCATTGAGACTGTGAATCTAACCTCCAGATGAATCACAATGAAGGTTGGGTGATAAACATTTTATCCCAGTAATTCTGATCAGGCTCTGGCCTACGACAGTGCATTTCAACTACAGAATTTACAGATTTTAAAATATGTATCTAGCGTAGAGTTGTATATGGGTTTACTTGTGTATGTCAGTTTCAAAATCATAGATAAAGCATTAATTGAAGTACACTGGTTGTTTTTTAAATCCTTTCCCCTCAGAAGTAAGAGCTTTTGGTAGCAAGCAATGAATGGCAACCAGGAGAAAGGGTCATCGTAACCTTGGCTAATGCTTATGGCAAGACGTTTGGGAGGAATGAAGGTTAATGGGCATTCTCAACTTGCCTTCTGCTTTGTAAAGCTTGCCTTTGTAGCCAAAAGCAAAACATTTGGTCTGAATGAGGTATAAAGTGATGTTTTATTACAGGTGATTGGGTAGCTTTGTGTGGTTGTGACTTGGTATTTAGAGGGGTTTATTTTAACAGTTGAAGAATCTGGAAGAGAAAAAAAGCTTAAATGAGGCTAGGATTGGGGAAGAAAAAAACGATTTAATTCCGTTTAAATGAACCCCAGCATTTTCCCTGTTAAGAGACTACAACTGATTATCCTTGTGGTTTCTCTTTTAGAGATAAGATAGAAATCCAGGAACTACTTTTACCTATAATGTCACAGAGAAGTTGCTCTACTGGTGTGAAAGTAACCCCCCGACTTTGTTAAGGAAAAACTAGAATACAGTGATGATGGTGATTTTTGTTTTAAGTCAGTTTGAAGCAGTAATGGCTCTTTTTAAAAATTGTTCTCCAAAAATAGTGTGAACTAGAAATCATCTGATGTTAGGTCAGGAAACGAGATGAAATAACTTGCAATGAAGGCAGATGAAGTGGCAGCTTCAGTAGGTTGATTTATGTGTATTATTAATAATGAAATGTTCTAACGGGGGAAAAAGGATGCTGTATATTAAAAGTTACTTGAGAAAGACGAATGAGGTTAATATCAAATGGAAACCATAAAGATACAAATTTGTATTTGGTGAGCCAAGTGTTTGGCTTTAAACTAACACAAAACAGGAAACCCACCAAGTAAGTCATGATTCAGTGTCTCACAGTAATTGTGAGGAAAATCACAGTTAAAGTTGACTATAGGACCAGCAGGAATGCTTCCGGAAAATTTTTTAAATAGATGGGAGCTCTGCCAGATCACACAGCCAGCCACTTTTTATATTCCTCAACCTCCTCGTCTCCAAACCCCCTAGGACGATTTGGCAGGAGTGACATAGTTTTCAAGTCCTCTCTTGAATGTTGCCAGTTGAGTTTAGGAGAGAAATAGCAAACATTCCTATGGGCCCACTGAGTTGCAAGGGTCTGCAGCCCCCAAGTCAAAGGTTGTCCCCATCACCCCCTGTTTTGTAGCACAAGCCTGTTTCACTTGTTTTACTCAATTTCATGGCATTCCCAAATCTTGTAGATAATTTGAGCTTATGACCTAGCTGGCCTCTTTTTGACGGTTACAGATAAACTGTCTCAGCCCAAAGTGGTCTTGCCCCTTTCTTAAATTCCTTCAGTTTTAGTTAATTTCCGTGCCACTTGGCTTTTCAAACGTGCACTGTTGCTAGTTAGTTACTCCTTAGGGATTGATGCCTCACTTAGAAGGAAAACTCGTCAAGCCTGGGTAGGGGTTGGTTCTCTCAGCCTTCTCTCTCACGGCTTGGCTTGCCTTCGGTGTCACAGTGACTGGTTATTGGAGCCATGAAAAGATGAGAGACCAGACCCTGCTCAGCAGGCATGGAAGTACCCCTGGGTCAGGGAGTTTGGATGCAAGGCCCAGTGCCAGCCCATCCCGCTTATGCTGAGCAGAAAAAGCAGCTCTCAGACTGGGTCATGCTGCTCAACAGCTGGCAAAGACCCAGCCTTCTAGGCTTGGCCTCATCTGGCCTCTGATCTGGAAGCTGTTCATATAGCAGGTTGGCCCAGTTTCTCACCCCAGGGCCTGCTGCCCAGAGGACTTAGCAGAAGTGCTGGCTGAGGCTGCAGTCCCGAGAAGGACTTGAGTGACTGCTCGCTTGGCTGCTTAACAGCTTGTAACTTGGGTGGGTGGGGGGATTGGTATAATAAATTCTCTAATAATGTAATAATGCCTTCCCTACATGAATAGCGTTTAGCTTTTATTTCATATCTGCAGTGTCGATTCCTGGTACGCATTTGACATTTGTTACTGCTACCATTTGTTGAGCACTGGCCGTGTGCTCATTGCTATTCCTGGTGCTTCCCAGCAACTCTGAAGTATTACTATTCCCGTTTTATAGCTGCGGAGGTTCAGGAGAACAACTCACTCTTCTAGGTCATACAGCTAAGAAATGACAACCAGGATATAATTCTGGCTACTCTGTCTCCAGAGCCCTGTATCTCTCCATAATGGCCATGGATGGGCACTATAAACTAGGAAAGGCCCTCAGTCAACATCAGACTCCTAAATTAGTCCCTGCCTGCGTCTTTGCCAATCCCCCAGGCTTAACCTTTCCCAGCACACACCACCTTTCACTGCATTGTGGAAAAAACAAAGGAATAGCTCCAAATATAATTTAGCAATCAAAACCCACGCAGACAAGAAAATAACTATTAAATTCTGCCCTTTGCCCACTGCCTGGGGAAATCACACTGGATATTGGTTAGTTTTTCCTCTGTACTGCTCTCCTTGGGAACTTATCTCAAACCATTTTTATTGCTCATCTGAACAATCCAACTCAGACAGGCTGAAGCAGGAAGCTGCAAAACAGTCACTGGAGGTGAGAAAGGTGACCTCACAGCCACTGGCTTTGAAGATCAACACTAGGTCAGGTTACAAGCTGCCAAATCCAGGGAAACCCTGAGGCCCCTGCACCAGCTGTGCAGACAAGGTTAGACTCTCTTGTCTGGAGCTGACCCAGCAGGAATAGCAGCCACCAGGGTGGCACTGGGCCAGAGTCCTGGAGGCCAGACTAGATGGGGTGGAAGAGTTATCCAGGTCAACTGATGCATCAAAAGGGCCGGGACAGTTCATAGCCAGGAGGGGCCCACATCAGGAATTCATTCAGAAAGGCTCAAATCATTCTTAGCATATTCATGGATTAAGAGTTAATCTTTTATTCCCACACATCTGAACATCTCTGAACTTAGGATGTATTTTAGAATCAATAGTGTCTTTCTTTAGTTCACATTATAAGAGTATAGATTACAATCAGTGGCATCTAGGATTTGTTGGAATGCAAAGTTAATGGAGCCCTGGAGGCTGAGTGGCTCAGTTGGTTGGAGCATTGTCCCATACACCAAAGGGTTGCAGGTTCAATTCTTGGTCAGGGCACATACCTAGCTTGTGGGTTGGATCTCTGGTCAGGGCTCATACCAATGTTTCTCCTTTCCTCACTCCAGGTCCTGGAATAAAGACAGTAAAACAATGTGCAAATGAGCACAAAGTTCCACCTTGAGCTTCCTGGCAGGCAGAGCAAAGTAGGATCTAAAAGTAAATTCATTCTTGCCCTGGCCAGTTTGGCTCAGTGGCTAGAGCATCAGTCTGCGGACTGAGGGGTCCCGGGTTCGATTCCAGACAAGGGCACGTACCTCAGTTGCAGGCTCGATCCCCAGCCCTGGCTGGGGCCCTTGCAGGAGGCAACCAATCGATGTGTCTCTCACATCGATGTTTCTCTCATCCTCTCTCCCCCTCTATTCTCTCTGAAAAACTGGAAAAAATATCCTCGAGTGAGGATGGAAAAAAAAAATACAAGTAAATATATTCTCAATAAATATAAATCTCCACATGTATTTCTAAACTAATGTTTTCATGACTTTATTGTTTTTAAAGATAAATGTTCATGATTTTGTAAGGTCAAGCTATATGGAAAAGTACAAAGATGACCAAAACCTGCCTGATCTCCAGTAGGGGGCATGCAGGAGGCAGCCGATTGATGTTGCTCTCAAATCAATAAAAATATTTTTTTTAAATATTGCTCTTATTACTTTGTAGCTGCATGACCTTGGACAAATCCCTTAACCTCAGAAGCTCCTCTGCCTCACCTGTGAAATAAACATCATCTTAGTACTTAAGGCCCATGGTTATTAGATTTAAGTGAAAACAAGCCCCCAAAGCACTTAGCATAGGGCCCAGGGCCTAGCCTAAGGTAGGTAGCTGTTATTATTATGCCTGAAAGATCACATCTCCACAGCACTGGGTGTTTATGATCACCCCTCCCCCCATACAGATTTGAGGCAAGTCATAGAGTATTTTTTAGTGTGTTAAGCAGTTGTTTTGTTTAAGTTTCCCCCACCCCCTGAAGTAAATGCGAAAGGCCTTAGAAACAGCCACACCCCACTCTGGGCCGGGCCTCATTCTGAGCAGTCAGATGATCAGGGAGGGCTGGGAGGGGAGGTGGAGATGATAGAAACCAGCTTGGCTTCCTGCCCCCAAGACACAAGCCAGGGAGGAGCCAACTTCCACTGGAGGGGAAGGCGGGGAGCATGCTGGGCCTTGCAGGAGGCTGCAGCTCCAAGCTGAGGTTTTTGGTGGAACAAGTACTGGAGCCGCCTCCTCAAGGCGGGCTGCGTGCAGACTCTCCAGAGTACACTCTTTAGCTGCTCCTGGTACGTGGACCTATTGGTACAAAACCACCCACCCCCTGGCCTGATTCCCACCTTGCCCAGGCTATCACCCTGGCTCCCTCTGCACCCCGTGCCTCGCTCTATCCCAGCACTTGTCTTGCATGCATGTGTGCCTGCCTTCTTTCCTTTCTTCATTCGTGCCCTCATTCATGCATTCACTCACTCACCCAGTAGCACTTGACGGCTTGCTATATGCCAGACCATGCTGGGTGCTGGGGGTACCAAAAACAGTTCCTCTCTCAAGATATTCCACTCTAGGGGGCAAATGAAAACAGACCTGCAAACCACTAAACAGCTAGGGAAAAGACAACCTCATAATTGCTACGAGCCACACTCAGGATCACTGGCATGGCCTTAGTTACTGGGCTTATTACCATGAGCAACGTAGTTGGTTGACAGCAAAATCTGCAGCCAAACTGCCAGGGCAGGCACCCCAGCTCTCTACTTAGCTGTGGGAACTTGGGCAGGGACTGAGCTCCTCTGTGCCTGTTTCCTTGGCTATAACACAAGGATAATTAACATCTTTATAGAATTATAAGGATTAAAGGACAATAGTTACAAGACTGGAGTAGGTCCTGACATACAGCACAATGTAAGATAAGTCATTTTTTTTCACTGCTCTGCAAATTCTTGGTAATAACACTGGTATAACACTTGGTATAGCACTGGGGATCTATATGCACCCCACCCCAAGTTCACAGCCAGTGTGCCCCATGGCCTTCATCAGAGAATGGAGGGGCAACAGGGGCCCCAGAGAGGAGCTAAGGCCCGTGTTGACAATGGGTCACTTGTGGGATTTCTGAAAACATACCTGCCAGGTCCCTTTCCTGGAGATTCTGAGTCTGAACCACAAACCACGCCACACTGAAAACCACTGATCTGGTTCAAACCCCTTCATTTTACCCCTTCAATCCACTGGATCAAGACAAGGTAAAGTCAGTAGCAGAACCTGGACTGGGAGACTAAGGCACTGTTTCCTTTCACTCCTGTTGTTGGAACCTCTCCCCCAGCAGTCCCCACAGCAAATGGGACCCTCGAAAGTAGGGGGCCATAGGGGACAGCACCAGAAAGCCAGGGAGGATGCTGGGAAACTCCACGTGGAGCTATCTTCCCACCTGGCCTCCCTACCTGATGGCCTCACTACGTGGCTCTCTTCCAGTTCAAAGCACACTTCATGACCAGTCCTCTTCTGCAGTTCTAGGCTGTTCCTTAGATAGCAGTGGCGCCTGCCCTTGGGCAGAACAAGGCCTCAAGGGGAGAAGGGACCACTGAATCGCCTTTCAATGGCTGAAGGATGAAAGGAACCAAGGGACCAGAAAGGCACTGATAGTGTTTGTATGCCTGGCTGTCTAGCTCAGACCCAGAGGGCAGGCACAGCCAGTAGCTTGTTTATCTCTTGATCCATTAAAACCTTGCTGACCTGCTATTTCCAGCCAGAACTCACCCATGTGGCAGGCTACTTTGGTCAGCAAGGTGTTTAAAATTATTTAAATTAATGTAAGTGCAGACCTGAGTTATTTCGTGACCGGTCAACAATGTTTGGACACAGAAACGCGTATAATTGTGACTGGTCAGCAAGGTGATACTTATGATTCAGAAAGAGTGAGCAGCCATGCTCAGGCATGTGAAGGAAGGAAGGCTCTAGAAGCAATGCTAAGTTTGGAGATGAGTAGTATGTCAGGCTGGGTGAGGGGGCAGGAAAGCTATAGTGAGAGGTGTGAAGTAGCTTCCAGGCATTTTGGGGAAACTGAAGCCATAAAGGCTGAGCAGTGCAGTTACAGGGTTAGTTTTGCTTGTCAGCTATGTGACAGCTGAGAAAGAATGTTCCAGAGAGGGCAAGGCAGAGGCAGGGAGGTAATATTTATACTCTTATACTTTATGAATATTTTACCTCCTTTAAATCTTATAATAATCCCACAAAACTGATCCTACTTTAATCATCAGCCTCATTTTACAGAAGAGGAAACGGGCACGGAGAGGTGACAGACCTTTCTCCAGGTCACATGGCTAGTTAGTGGCAGAGCTAAGACTTGGACTGGGCAAGCTGGCTCTTGGAGCTGTGCCTCTAACAACGACACTGCATCTCTCAGCCCTGCTGGCTCTCAAACCTTTACTGAGGGCCTGCTGCATGCCACAGCCTGTGCCAGGCTTTATGCATAGGACAAAGTCCCTGTATCAAAGGAGCTTTTGTAATTCCAAAGATGGACTAGTGGGTCAAAAGTTATATTTTGCCACTTTTTAAAAAATATTTTTAAATTGAATTTTTTAGAGAGGAAGGAAGGAGAGAGAAACATCGATGTGAGATCGAAACAGAGATGGGGTGCCTCCTGCACGCCCCCAACTGGGGTCCAGGCCGAAACCTGGGCATGTGCCCTGACTGGGAATCAAACCGGCAACTTTCAGTGCACGGGACGACACCCACCCAACTGAGCCACCCGGGCCAGGACATATTTTGCCACTTTTGTGCCCAGATTGCTTTTCAAAAGTGTAGAGTCCATTTAAATTTTAAGCAGCAGTATTTGTGGGTATGTGACAATTTCACTACAGCTTCACCAGCAATGGGTATTGTCTTGCCCCAAAAAGGTTTGGTATCCAGCGTGTTCAACAGGCAGCCTTTTCCTCCTTGGGGTTCATGTCCCCGACCCAGTCCATGAATGAAGGAAAGAGCTCATGAAAAGTGAATGAAATATTAGGTTACAGAGAGGACAGAGGACTCGTGCTGGCCTGTGAAGTGGGCCAGAGTCATGAGTTTTTGTATTTAGGTTGCCAGTTACTTACTATCTTTGACTAAAGTAGGAATGTTTCTGAGGCAGTGGGAGTTCAAGAACAAACAGTACAGGCAGAAAACATATAACCTTGAGTTAAATGAGTAAAAATGTGCAAGAGGAAAAAAAAGGTGAATTGGGCACATGTTACATTCCCCAAAACATTTCACAGATAATGAATATTCTACATCATCATTTACTGTCTCCAACCTTTCTCCTTTTTTCTGCCTTCCCTCTTGCATGTATCTCATTACATTGCAGTTGCTTACCCATCTGTCTTGGTGACCAGATTGTGAGGCTAGATCTAATGGCAGGGACACTTTTCCATCCAGTTTCCCAGAGTAGACGGTGACACCCAGTGCATGGCTCAATGGGCCACAACAGTTCTCAGAATTCTCATTGAACTAGTCTGGGCATCTCCCACTAATATACGATGCTAGTTACTGACACTGGTGTGGCAGAGGAGTTCTATGGAAGAAGTATCACATGGACTCATTTTTGGGGGTTGGGGTTGGGCAGGAGGGAGGCAAAGCTCTTTATTTTATTTTATTATTTTTATATATTGATTTTTGAGAGAGAGAGAGGAAGACAGGGAGAGAGAAAGAATGGGGGGGGGGAGAAACACTGATTTGTTGTTCTATTTATTTATGCATTCATTGGTTGATTCTTGTATGTGCCCTGACCGGGGATCAAACCCGAAAACTTGACTGTATCAGGGTGACACTCTAACCAACTGAGCTATCTGGCCAGTGCAAGGCAAATCTCTTTAAAGCCATACTGGAGTGTGACAGAGTTCCATGGTAGGAGCTCTTGTGTACAGAGTACTGGGGGAAAAAGGGTCAGGATTTATGTCACCTATTTCTCTTTTCTCAGCTTCATTGCCTGACTCGTGACTGAGCACAGGCAGGCTCCATGAAAGCCTACTGCTTGACTGGCCCACACCACTCGGACGATGCTTCCCTAGGGTGGACCCCAGATCTGCATTAAACTGTAAGCGGTCACAGTCCAAGCAGAGCTAGGCCCAGCTCTGGGGCTGTGGAGATGGCCTAATTTGCATTTGGAGACAAACCGTTTATCTTTGTCACTGCCTTAAAAGGAGGGAAAAGAGGGTTTGTTACCAAACCTAGTGAGCAGAGCTGCTAGGCTGCAAGAGGGAGACTGAAAGTTCATGGATGAATGCGTGGTTGGCTATGGTGGGACAGCTGTCGATTCTGATAGTCAGAGGGTGGTGGAAGTGTTTGATGGCAAGTAAGGAGGTGACAGCAGAGTGTGTGTGTGTGTGTGTGTGTGTGTGTGTGTGTGTGTGTGTGTGTGTGTGTGCATGAGAGCCAGGAGTGCCAGAGGACCCCAGAGACTGTGCACAAAAGCAGGAGCTTTAGACTGGGCTACTTCCTGGCTGGGGTGAGGGGCAGGCCAGGGAGCAGGGGACAGGTAGGTGGCCAGGAGGCATCACTGGAGGCTGACATTTGGAGCTGCTGTGTGATGGCTCGATGCAGCCTGTCCTGCACCTGCCAGCCCCTGCGATGACAAGCTTTAAGAGAGACTAGCAGGAGCATGCATTTCCTCTGTACTCACAATTCCACTTTGAGATAGCTATTCCCAGAGATGTTCCCACAGCGCACAAAGGAAGCATACTTATAAAGGTAAAACAAGAAACTTCCTCAGCGTACATCTGAGAGGGTCGTGTTAACTGCATGGTGGGAATTTAGGAGTTTTTATAAGGAGATAAGACTGTCAGAAGAGAACAGAGCAAGTTCTAGAATGGTAGGATCAAATCTAGAGAGAGAGCTGAAAAAGCTTGGAGAGATTTACATCAAGCTCTTAACAGTGAGGTGTAGGGTGTGAGAATTGTACTTTCATTTGGATTCTGTTTTATACACTCTGTATTGTTTGGACATTCTACAGCAAATATTTAAAGTTTTTATTTTATTATTTTATTTAAAGAATGCTGAAGACAAACTGACACACAGTGCACCTGGTTTCCCATTCATCTGACCACACCCTCTGAAGTGTGGAGTGAGAGGAGGCCCAGGAGTTAATCCCTCTGCCTCTCTGCGGTTTCCTGCTGTCATTTAGCCCTCTGAGCCTCAGTGTGTCCACCTTTAAGGCAGGCAGAGCATCTCTGATGCTCAGGAGCCACTGTGACGTGAGGCTGGGGTGGGGGTGGAGGGGATGGATAAGATGACACTGTGTTAGCAAAACTCAGCTAAGAGAGGCCCTGCTGCAGCCCAACTCAAGGGCCATCACCATGTGGCTTCAGTGTCAGACCCAACCTCAAGGGAAGGGGGGGAGGGGAAGAGGAAGGAACTAGAGGAAGAGCTAGCCAGCTTCTTCTGGACTCAGTCCCTCCTCCATCTGACTCTTGCTGACCTCCCTCCTGGCCGAGGTCTCTGTGCCACTTGGGCCCACGGCTTCCCTTCCTGGCGCCGCCTCCTCCTCTGGAAAGGCCCTTCTCTCCTGAGTCTCCCCGGCCACCTCCAGCTGCCCTGCTGTCCAGCTGCCAGCAGTACAGACCTGTACAGGCTGCTTCTAGCTTTGCTGAGGTCCAGCAGCTCCCACCTTTACATCAGGTGACAAAAGTGTCCTTCTTATTAGCAAAAAGTGAGGATTTTGGAGGGAAAAAGAAAGCAGTCCTTAGACATCCCAGGGAAGAGAGAAGACTGGGTAGGCTTGGGAGGCAGGTGGCCATTGCTGGCTGGGATACAAACACCAGCCCTATAGAGCAGGAAATGGTGTGTGTGTGTGTGTGTGTGTGTGTGTGTGTGTGTGTCAGAGTTTGGACCAGCTGGTGGAATAGTCAGAGAGGTGGGGCAGCATTAGATCCCAAGGAATCCAATGCCAGGAGGAGGCGTTCCAATTTAGGCAGCTGAACTTGAGATGTGACAGGGAGACCAGTGATTTGGGGACCTGCCCAGTCAAGCCCAGCCTCCAGGGTCCTGAGATTACACATTCTGAACTCATGTGGCCCCGGCTTTAGAAACTGCCTGTAGGAGTGCCTTCTGACCTGCCTGGCACTTAGTAGGAACTCCTCAGCTATCTGTCACATGAATGGGCCAGGGAGTAAACTGAGCTGCCTTTCCCACTCACCTCCTGCCATTGGCCACTACGGCTAAACAGTAAACTAGGCCACCGGCCTGACCCAGTTTCCCCGCATAGCCCGCCAAGCCCAGGGCACAGCAGATGCTTTGGAGCAGGAGTCCGCGGTGACTCACAGGCATCTGCTCTGGGTCCTACTCCCCGCCACCTCCCCGCTCGCGCTTTGGATCTTGCAAGCTTGTGACATTTGCCTAGGCTGTGACTTACCTCCCTGAAGGGAGAAGAAATGGGCCCTGTGGTCTCCTGGCACTGGCCCCGCCGCCCCAACCAGAGACTAGCGTGTCCCCTGGGCAGCACTGCCCTCCTGTGGCCGTGTCACCGGGCCTCAGGAAGGGGCCCTGGGGGCCTGGCGCAGCTCCCAGTAAGCTGGCTTGTGTGATTGACTGGAAGGCCAACTCCACAAGCACATTGTCCACACTGGTAAACAAGGAGAGGAATCACATCCCCACCTCCCCTAGGGGTCCTGGGCTTGCCCTGGGTGAAGCTCAATAAAGGATGCAATTGTTTTCCCAGCGCCCTGGGAACAGGCATCCCAGACCCTTGCTCTGAGCTGGATAAGGGGAATGCCCTTTTTGCTGAAAGCCTGGGTTATGTTCCTGCTTTCCGCCTGCCCAAGGCCATGTGTCTGATACATTTTAAAAATAGATGTGAACATCTGCCCCCTTCCTGTTGCGAGTTGCCTATTCATCGCTTTTGTGCATTTTTCTATTTTTTCCCCCCTTCTTGATTTGTAGAAGTTCTTAAAATGTCAGGCCTGTTATATTGAAACAGGATAGTAAGAAGCTCGGAAAATCCCTGAGCAAGTGGAATGGGGAAACTGAGACAAGATAACTAACTAAGCCAAACAATCTGAACAACTTCCAGACAGCTAGTGAATCACAAGGCCTTCCCTTCCCTAGCCAAGGATGCTTGAGAGCAAATGGTTTACACCTCTCCTCCCTAACCAGAGAACACATAGCTTAAATCACCCTGGTCAGGGAGAAAGGGGACAGAGACCCAATTAGTGCCATTTGTGCCAGTCACACCCAAAGACAGGAAGTCAGGGGAACAAATAACAAAAAACCTCGATTAAGAGCCAGACAGACCCAAGATAACAGTAAAACAGACCAAAGAATAATCCCAAACTCCCCTATATGCTTATTTTTGTGCATCAGCATGTTAAAAGCACACCTGGAAAGCTGATGAATATTCTGCTAAAACCCTCCCCTAAAACTCTCTTCCTGCAGAAGAGCGACAAAAGCCCTCAACATAAAGGATGCCAGTGCGGGATCTCTCTAGTGCACCCCCCGTGCCTGTTCTCAGACATGAATTTTTTATTTTCTTCCTCCTAACCTCTAAGGGTCCCCACGAGACTTGCAACCAGGGAAGCAGCAGGCAGCAGCAGCTTGCCCTGGGCCTACCCCCTGAACCTGTCTCCTTTTTCTCTGGCTTTCTAGTGAGCTAACAGCAGCCCCGCCTTGGCTCACTTCTTTCCCATAACGTTTCTAGGGAGCCAAAGCAGCCCTGCCTAGGCTCTCCTGTTGCTTCTTCTACCCTAAGGCTTAGTTTCACTGTCCCCAGCTTCAATACACATACTCTCAAAATCACCTGGACTTATGAAATCTTTCTTTCACGAAGTTAAGAACCCACACACTATGGGCCGGCCTGAGGCAGACCAGCTTTGGGCCTGGCCCCCGTCCGGGAACAATATGTGTTACAAATATTTTTCCAAACTTAGAATTTACCTTCTGATTTTGTTCTTGGTGATTTTTGACGTGTACCCTTTACATTTTTATGTGGTCTGACCTTTTGATGTATTCTTTACCTTGCTTTTGGCCTTTTGCTCCCTTCGCTCATCTGAGTACTAGACAAAGATTTTTTTATTTTTTAATATGTCTTTATTGATTTCAGAGAGAGGAAGGGAGAGGGAGAGAGAAACATCAGCGATGAGAGAGTCACTGATTGGCTGCCTCCTGCAAGCCTCCCACTTGGGATTGAGTCCGCAACCCAGGCACGTGCCCTGACCGGAAATCGGACCCGAATCGCCGGGATCCTAGGCCGATGCTCAACCGCTGAGCCACGCCCAGCCGGCCCCGACGGAGCTTTCCCTAATTTTCTTCTAGATGTCTGTTTTTCCTTTTTTCCTCCTCTCCCTCCTCCTGCTCTTCCTCCCCTTTTTCATTTAGCTTTTAAACTCATCCAGAATTTATTTTGATTTAAGGTGTGATGAGGTAAAGATCTAAATTTAGTCTTTCTCACATAGCCAATTTCCCAAATACCATGGTTCAGCCTTCCTCACTGATTTAAAATACCACCTCGATTATACACGAAATGCTTGGGGCTGTTTCTGGCCAGGACCCTGACCTCACATGCTGAGTTGAAGGGTATGGATTTCTTTTTTAAAACAAAACAAAAAACAAAACAAAACAAAACAAAACAAAACAAAACAAAACAAACAAAACAAACATATTAGACCACTGATCATGAATTCGGGACACATTCACATTCTTCTTTTAGCTCCAGGTGAAAATGCAGTCTTGAGTAAAACATCTGCACCAAAAAACTGGATAGGAAATATATCATTTAAAAGGGTGTGATCATTTCATGTTCTTACAATACAGAATGCCAAACCTTCCTCCAGAATGGCCGGGCTCATTTATATCTCACCAGAAGTGAATGACAAAGCCCTTTTTACCATGGGCGGGCGGGCCAAGGTGGAGAATTCTTTGGGAAAAGCTTGTCCCAATTTGAAAGACCAAAAAAATGCCCCTTCATTGTTTTCTCTCTGAATTTGCAGTTCTTTGACACCCTGGAATCCCTTGGTAGGGCACACACATATTCACACACATCCTTACATCCACACCCACCCCACACATGCTCACACGTACACAGCAGAGAGGCGGCATCTGCATATCGGCTGGGCCCCTTGAGTTGCCTCCCAGGAGCTTTATGCCCCAGGCCCTGGTGGCCTTGAAAAATCACAGGGGAAAGATAAGTATCTGGAAAACATTCCCAGGCGTTTTCATGTGTGAAGCAGTTTTCTTCTTCGGCCCCTCCTCTTCTTTTGTCACTTTGCAAATATCTGCTGCTGTCTTGCCAAGTGTTGGGATTGGGCCACATCTCCCTGTTGAGAGGCCTGGGTTGGGGGTTAGGAGGAACCTCAAAAGAGCAACCTGCTCCATCCTTTCCTCACTGCCCTCATCCCAGCTCCCACAAGGATCTAACCCGCAGAGAGAAGGAAACAGCCCCGCAAGGTTTTACAGGGGTCATAAAATATGGCTCCACCCTCCAGAGGAAGCTGAAGCTGGGATGTAACCGCAGAGCAGATGGGGCCTGGGGAGGAAGCAGCACTTAGTGCAGAGGCTCAAAGGAAAGCAGAAGAGGGGCAGAGGGGGCAGAGAGGGCAGAGAGGTCAGAGGGGGCAGAGAGGGCAGAGGGGGCAGGGGGGCAAAGGGGGCAGAGGGGGCAGAGAGGGCAGAGAGGGCAGAGAGGGCAGAGAGGGCAGAGAGGGCAGAGAGGGCAGGCTCAGCCCCTCCTCTGGCCTCCAGGCCTTAGATGCACAGCTCCGAGTCCAGACACAGCGGGGAGGGAACTAGAGCTCCCTGTGTTTTGTGTACCTGTGCCTCATTTCTGACTCTGAGTCCCTTTCCATCAGGCTGGTGGGGAAAATACAAACTTCTTCCAGGAGTCATGCCACAGTTCTGAGGACTTAATGCAACCCCCCACAGCAGGAGGGTGGCAATTTGATCTTCAGGAAACAATCCCCGAGTCACTGCCTGGCTGTCCGTGCCCAGTCTGCAGGGCCCCTTCAGGTCTGATGTTTCCCTGTTCATCGCCGTCACAGTCTGGCTTAGAAACAGCCCCAAACCATTTGTCCCGGGCTCCAGTGCCTCCCTGAGAGCTGCCCTGGGGACCCTCTGTCACTCCTCTTCAGGCAGGGGACCCTCCCCCTGGTTCGGGTTCCCCTCTCCTCATTGCTTCTGGCCAGGGTGCCTTGAACACTTGCACGAAGCCGCTTCCCCACTTTTATGGCCTCTAGAAATCAATTCAGTTCTCCTGCGGCCTAGACCCTTAAAAAAGGTTCTTAGGTTCCTTCTGCTTCCCTTCCTCTTCCTCCCCACTCTGCTGCCCTCAAAGCTGCTCGCGTGGGGGAAGGAAACGGAAAAACACAGGGAGACAAACGAACCTTCATGGGGCTGACACAGCTGGGGGGGGGGGGCTCTGGCGGGGTAGAGGGATTGAGCAAAAAAGAAAAAAAGAGAAAAAACTCACGAACAGGGACAGTGGGGTGATTGCGGTGGTGGGGAGGGGCTCAATGGTGATAGACGGAGACTTGACTTGGGGTGGTGCACACACAATACAGTGTACAGATGATGTGTTATAGAATCGTGCGCCTGAAACCTGTATAATTTTGTTAACCAGTGTCGCCCCAATAAATTCAATAAAAAGGGGGGAAAAATCTAGCCACATACAGTATCATGTTTAATTTCACCACAATCTTCTGAAGCTACTCTCATTTTATAGATGAGGAAACTTAAAGCTTAATAAGGTCACAAAACTAATAAGTGTTCTTTCCGCATACACACCCCAAAACACTTTGTCAAATGGGTGTGCACTAGGTCAGTGAACTGGACCCCAAACTTTCTGTTGTTGTTACACAGATGAACTCTTTATTCCCATAGAAACTTCCTTGGAAAACCTGAAAATGTGTTCCTGCTCTGGTGGGAGGTGACTGGGCTGGAGGCTCAGAGTGCGGCCTCCGCCTCCCCTTGGTGATGTCCTAGGTCCCAGGGGCACATTTTGAGACCTCTGGACAGTATGGACTCCAGGCCGGCTCTACAGTCAAACGCCCATACCTGGATAATGACACTTCTTGGTCACTGGCCCAGTGGGTTTCCTTGGAAGACACTGGCTTCATGGTGCACATAATCAAAACTTCCTGTTTGGTTCTTCCCTCAAGGCTGCTGGGTGCCATGACAGGGCCAGATCCGTGGCTTCTAAGAAGGTTTGGAGGCTGGCCCACCCCCTGCTGCCCAATCTCTCCAGTGCATCCAATGTAATCAGCCAGGGCTGCATGGGGCCAATTGCTTTAAATAAATGTTAATCCTGCTCCGAGCTAGATTGACAAGGCCTTTGAGAAGGTTCAGAAAAAAACAGGACTATGATTTGTCTCCTGAGACAATTTTTTTTTCTCTTTGGCTGATCTCTTCATTAGGACTGCTGCTATCTCCTCCACCCCCTTTTATTCGTAAAATTAATGTTTCAGGAGACACCAATAGCCCTAGGGTTTCCATAGCTGGTTACTGCATCCATGCCTTCACTGGATAAATATTAGGTGAGCACCTACTGAACACCAGGTACTGTGCTAAGCACCAAAGTACAAAGACAAGGAAGATGCATCTCCTTCACAGTCCACAGTTCACGGTTCATTCCTCTATGCTTTCCTAGCCCTGGGAAAATGTAGTGGACATTTGCTGGCTCTTGGCCACTCAGCATTCATTTCCCCTAATAGTTCTCTGTGGTTTCCTTTCCCATGACCTGCCCCCCATGAGCACAGCCTTGGTGAGACAATGAATCAGGGAATCTGGTAGAAGCCAAAGGGTGTCTGGAGGTTTTGTCAACCACACTTCTTCCTCCCTCTGTGCCAGTGAGACCAAAGCCTGGAAAAGCAACCTAAGTGCTTCCAGTCAGACCCCTTCCCAGGACTTTGAAACAAGGCTGGGAGAGGCAGTCGGCTTATTCACCCCAACAGCATAAGTTGACTGCCAAGGAAATTCTTTTCTGCTTCCTGTACTTCTTCCTCCAGACTTCCTGTGGATTCTGGGCATCTCCTAAGTTTTTCTTTTCTTTAAGGCAGCCAGAATTGGTTTTGGTTGCTTGCACTCAAAGAACCCTGACCGGCATACCAGATTCTAGCTGTTATTTCAGTTGCATGCAACATGCTTGAAACATATCTGTGAGCACATGTTCTGGGCCAGGTGTTGTGGATACATTCATCTAGAGAAAGACAGACAAGCAAAGTGCTTAAGTGTAAGAAATGTGGTAGTGCAAGGAACAAGGGAGGAAGAGGTCAGCTCTGTCTAAAAGCAGGAGGGGTCTGAGAAAGCTTCATAGAACAGGTCATACAAACTGAATTTCTTGCTGTGGTCTTTGTCCCTACTCGCACCCCCTCATCTGTCTCAGCAGTGCAGCTGGAGAGATCTTTTACAAACCAGATCAAATCACTGCAGGGTTCAAAAATCCCCCAATGGCTCCCTGCCTCACTCAGGGTTAAAGCCAAAGTCCTAAGATGGTCTACAGGCCCTCTATGACCTGGTTCCCAAGCCAAGAATTCTGTCGTCCAGCCCCTGTGCAGCTGGGTAGAGTCACAGGGCGAACCTCTTATAGGGATAACATCTAGGTCTGAGTTGTGTTTCAGCTCCAGGTCTAGAAAAGCAATAAAACCAGATAAGTGACGCCATGGCTGACCTCAGGACCAGCTGTATTAACTAAGGAACCCCTGCCCTGGCACCAGCCTATCATGACCCTGAAAGGACACACCTGGAAAGCTGATGAATATTCTATTGAGATCCTCTTCTGGGACCTTCCCTAAAGTCCCCACCCTTAAAAGCCTTTAGGAGGAAGGACACAGGGCAAGCAAGCTCTGCTCCCTCGCTGGGGCATTGTGCCTCTCCTCTTCCCCTCTCCTTCTCCCAGGAGTGTTACCTTTACCTTCCCCTCTCTCCTCCGCTCCAAGCGCCCTTCTTTTGTCTCTGTGGCTGTTTCCTAAAGCCCACTTCTTCTACCTCTGTGATTTTCTAAATAAACTTCCTCTTATATTTTGAGTCTTGGCTCTGAATTTTTTCCTAACCAGAACTCAAGTACTGAGGTTGCTGAACCCAGGTCTGGTCTGACCTCATTGTTTTAACACCTGGTGCCATTCTCGCTGCTGCCAACAAGTTCAGAGATGGATCACACAGATGGCGACTTGGACTACAACAGAGGTGGTATTTCTACAATCAGTGGGAAAAGAAGCGACCAACTGATCACAGTAACAGAACAACTGGCTAACATATGCAAAATGTAAAATTAGATCCCTTCCTCACACTGTACTTGAAGATAGATTCCATATTATATTTTAAAATTAAATGTAAAAAGCCAAATTTTAAAACTTAAAAAAAAAAATCTACAAGAGAATATGTTCATGAACTTCAGGTGAAGAGTTTCTGAAATGACACAAAGAGCTGCATCATAAATAAGAGTATTTCTCTTTTCTTTTTTTAATTTTATTTTTCAATTACAGTTTACAATTACATTTAATATTATTTTGTATTCTTTCAGTAAATAAGAATTTTGATAAATTTGACTATCTTAAAATAAAAAGGCAAGATATTTGCAATTCACTGCAACCTATTTGTATCCAGACTATATAATGAAATCCTATAAATAAATAAAAAAGAAAGATTTAAGAGAAAGGCAAAACTCACAGAAGAGGAAACCCAAATGGCCATAAACAAATGAAAAATGCTCAACCTCATGAATAATCATGAGAATTCAAATAAATATAATGAGACCCCATGTCATGCCCATCAGATTGGCCAAAATTAAAAAGCCTGAAAACACTATGTTGGTGAAGATATGGGGCAATAAGAACTCATAAATTTCTGAAGGGATTATAAATTGTTACATGCCTACAACCATTTATCCACGATGCCAAAAATCCAAAAGAAACCCAAAAGTTTTTTCCTCCACCTAAGTTTGGTTTAATCTTACTTCATGACAAAACCTGATCTAGACTCGAATGCAGGGTCTCAAAGAGATTTACATACCATATTTATAGCGGTATTATACACAATAACTAAAATGTGGAAGCAACGGTGTCCATGGACAAATGAATGGATAAACCATAAAATGAAATATTTTTCAGCCTTTAAAAAGAAGGAAATTCTGCAATATGCTATAACATGAATGAACCTTGAGGACATTATGCAAAACTGAAACTCTACACCCATAAAATAAGAACTTCCCACTTCCCATTTCCCCTTTTTCCACTCCAACCCTGGCAACCACAATTCTTCTCTCTCTGTGAATGACTACTGTAGGTACCTCACACAAGTGGAATCATACAGTATTTATCCTTTCGTGACAGGCTTATTTCACTCAGCATAGTGTCCTCAAGGTTTATCCATGCTGTAACGTGTCAGATTTCCTTTCTTTTTAGGGCTGAATAATATTCCACTATATGTACATACAGTAGTTCCCCTTATCCACAGGGTCACTTTCCATGGTTTCAGTTACCCACGATCGCCTGTGGTCTGAAAATATTAAATGCCAGAAATAAATAGTTCGTAAGTTTACAATTGTGCACCTTACTGTACAGCGATGAAATCTCATGTCCTGCTCTGCCCCGCCCTCAGGATGTGAATCATCCCTTTGCCCAGTGTCTCCCGCCCATTATTCACTTTGTAGCCATCTAGGTTGGCAGATGGACTGCCACAGTATCACAGCGCTTGTGTTCCAGTTACCCTTATAGTAACCGAAGGCTAAGTCACAATGCATATAGGTCATTCACTTCTCTTTGTCTCATCACGTAGTCATTTTATCATCTCACATCGCCACAAGAAGAGTTAGTTATTGTTATATCTTACTGTGCCTAATTTATAAATTAACCTATATCGTAGGTATGTATGTGTAGGAAAAGCACAGATGTATGGGGTTTGGTAATATCCGTGGTTTCAGGCATCCACCAGGGACCTTGGAACATATCCTTCATGAATAAAGGGGGACTACGACACCATATTTTATCTATCCATCTGTTGATGGACACTTGGGTTGTTTTACCTTTTGGCTATTTTGAATGATGCTGCTATGAACATGGGTGTACAAACATCTCTTCTAGTTTCTGCTTTTAATTCTTTCAGGTATATAGCCACAAGTGGAATGCTGGATCCTATAGTAATTCTACTTTCAATATTTTGAGGAACAACCATGCTGTTTTTGACAACAGCTACACCATTTTAAGTTCTTACTAACAGTGCACAAGAGTCCCAAACTATCCACGTCCTTATCAACAATTGTTGTTTTCTGGTTTTGTTTGTTTGTCTGTTTATAGTCATCATACTAATGGGTGAGGTAGTATCTTACTGCAGTTTTGATTTGCATCTCCCTAATGATTAGCGACACTGAGCATCTTGTCATGTGCTTATTGGCCATTGGTATATTTTCTTTGGAGAAACGTCTATTCAAGTCCTTTGCCCATTTTTAAATTGTGTTATTTTTGTTGTTGAGTTGTAGAAGTTTTTTATATATGAAGGCTATTAACCTCTTATCAGATATAGAAATTGCTAATATTTTCTCCCATTCTGCAGGTTTCCTTTTTACTCTGTTTATTGTGTCATTTGATGCACACCATGGAGAAGATGTTGGTAGAACTCAGCCAGTCTGAGCGGAAGTGGAGTGAGGGGAAGGTGTTTCCATCAAAGGAAACAGCCTGAGCAAACACACAGAGGAAAGAAAGCACAATGTAAGTAGCTGAGTCTTATCAGAGCATGTGTGGAAGGATTAGGAAGTGGGGAGAGGTGAGGCTGGGGAAATCAGTAACAATAAGACAGCTAAGTAGCTTGGACTTCATTCTAAGGTGGTGCTACTTAAAGAGTGGCCCCAGGACCCTTGCACTGGCATCACCTACTAGGAGTCAGTTAAAAATGCACAATTACGTTGCCGCAACTCTGACCTACCTCTAGGGTGGGTCCAGGAGGGTCTGGGTTTTAACAAGCCCCTAGGATGATTCTGATGGTCAGTCCAGTTTGAGCATTGCGCGAAGGCCAAAGGGGAGCCACTGAGGGGGGTCAGTCTAGGCTGGAAAGATGACCTGGGCTGTCCATCCTCCTCTAGCGATCCAGTGCCCACCCCACCCTCCGCCTCTGTTCGACACCCCCTTGCCCGCCCAGCCAGCGCCCGGCCTGCTTCCCTCGGTAGGGTCCCAGCACAAGGGCCACGGAGGGGCAGTGCCGCTGCAGCCGGGCCCCCATTCCTCTCACTTCCCGCCATTGTCTCGGGTTCCTGTGGCCGCATCTCCCCACTCGCCCGGGGCAGCCCCAAGGCCCTGGGAGGTGACTCATTTCCTTTCTCCCCAGTGACATCATCCTGCGCCCAGCAGGGCCAGGCGGGGACAAGCGCCCAGACCCCCTCCCTGGCCGGCTCCGGCGCGGGCGCTGCACTGAACGTCTTCGCCAGCAGGGGGCGCCGGAGCCCGCGGTGCCTCCCCGGGAGCTCTGCAGCGGGATTGCCGGGGCTGCCCTGACCCACCTTCTGGGGCGGGGGCGGGGACCAGGGCGGGTGAGGAAGGAAGGGGGCCCGTGACCGCCTCTGACCCTCCTCTTCCTCACCCTTTGCCTGGCTCGCCTGGAGTCAGACCCCGACTCTCCTGGATGGGGACCCTGAGACCTGGGGGGCAGGGTTGCCTTGACCAGGGCAGCGCAGCCCACCCTGGGAAGAGAGGGGACAGGAATCCCGCATTGTTGCTCCTACCCGCCCCCCGCAGCTAGTTTTCCCACAACCCCACAGGTGTTAATTGTATTCTCCTTGCCACCCCCTCGCCCCCACCGTGTGTCCAGTCCAAAGTCTGTAGACAAGACGCCCCAGATTTTGATCATTTGTGGGCCCCGAGATGTGGTCACCCTTGGCATTAGCAGGAGCTGAGGGCAGCTCTGGCTACCCTGGGAAGCAAGCGGAGTCTGCAGGGATTGGGAGGCGCTCCCATTCCCAGCGCCGCCCCCTTCCCCTAGCCCAGAGCTGACTGGTTTTGGCAAAGGTGTCCCTCACCCCAACCTGCACTGCCCTGCCCTCTGCCCACAGTGCTGGCACCTCTGGACCCCATCTGCTCCCCTCTGCTTCCCTCCAGGTTTCAAGGATGCAGGAAACCTCATCCAGTTTCGGCATTTCAGATGTTCACAAGGCCCAGAGCCACCTAAGGATGCCTTCCTTTGGGATACGGGGAAGGCCACGCAGTGAGCTGGGCCTCGGACCTCTTCACCTCTGCCTACACTGCCCAGATAATGAATGCAGAATGCCCCGCCCAGGGTCTGACAGCGGGAAAGGACCCAATAAATGGTGGTTACTATTATTACTCAGCAAGTTATCTAACCTCTTGGTGCCTCAGTTTTCTCATTTGTAAGTTGAGTGTAGTAATAGGATAACTCAGCTGTTGTGAGGCTTAAACGAGCTCATGCGTGGAAAGAATGATAAACACCCAATAGCCTTCTAGAACCTGTGCACTGCTGTATGTCTAGCACTTAGAACCCAATGAATACTTGTTGAATGAATAGATGTTAGCTGTTGTTATTGCCTAGACTGATTGCACTGTGGGATTTAGGCCAGTCAGAGCAGACCTGGAGGACCAATAGGGAAGATTCTTGAGGGTCTATTTGTACAAGCGATAGAAGGCTTCCTGGGAAGAAAGTTACTGTCAGGAAAGAGATGAAGAACATAAGAGAGGTTCAGGATGGGGCTAGGAGAAGAGAGTTATTCTGGGTGGAGTATCCTTGGTGCTCAGACCTAAGTCCCAGGAACACTGCACAAAGGAGTGGACAATTTTGTGAACATGCCAAGGAGCATTGCACAGTTGATCAATGGTGGCTTTATGACAAGCCGGTGGCTTCACACCTGCTAAGGACACTGAGGATTTGGTGTTTTTTGGGTCAGCATTTTTAATGGGAGTGGTTGAGTCCTGTGAAGCACACCTCCAAAGGCAGAGCACCTGCCAGACCCTTGCTGGGCACGCCACGGAGTCTACAGAAATGACTGGGGGCATGTGCCCTGACCAGGAATTGAACCTTGATCTTCTGGATCCTAGGTCGATGCTCAACCGCTGAGCCAAGCCTGGCTGGGCTGGTAATTAATATTTTTAAAGTGCTTAGAATGATGCCTGACACATAGGAAATGTTAAATAAATGTTTATAAATAACTAGAATTGTAGATAGATTAAAACAGACATATGTAAATAGATGCATAGATATAGAGAGAGCAGCTAGAGTGAGCTCTTCCCTTCCTACACCTACCAGCCTTCTTCTGAAAACTTCTCTGCCAACCTCTGGCCCTCTCAGTTCCAGCCCTAACTTCCTCTGGCCATGACAGTGAAATCAAGGTTTGGGTTCTATAAAAGGTGGCTTTGATTCACAAAGAAGTTGAAGAGACTAAAGGAGATGACCTATAAGGTTCATTCTAGCTCAAACCACCCACCCAACTATTATCACTAGAGACCCCTCCTTTGTGATAGCATCTTTTAAGTGATTTACTCGAATAAACTCTTATTTGTATTCTCCCAACAGCCCTGGAAGGGATGGTAGGGATAAAAATTAGTCACTCAGTTTCACAAAGGGAACTGAAAGGACATGGAAAGCACTGGGGTTACCCTGTCCAAGCCCCAATCAGCCGGTCTTGAGCCATGAGGTCACATCATAATAATCACCACTATTAATTGGATGGCCCCTGTGTGCCAAGGGCTCACACATCTTATCTAGTGTCAGTGATACCATTAGTTCGCCATTAAATCCCCATTTTACAGCTGAGTAAACTGAGGTCAGCGACTTGAGGTGAAGCGACTCAAGGTCACATTGCCAGTAACTGACAAGTGAGGATTCAGACTCAGGTATGAGGACTCTATAGCCATTGCCACTAGACTCTGGTGTTCTGACACCCTCTGCTGGGGGATCGAGGCCTGGCGCGTCCCCTGGGTGGGGTTCAGGCCAGATACCATGACTAGATTGGGAGCAAGGGCCACCTAGGCCCATGAATTCACCTTCCTCAAACCTCAGTTCTGCCTGTGTTCTGCCTTTGCGCCCTCTGAGGCTTGAAGGGATGTATCAGAAAAGCAGAACCACTTTCAGCTCTATAAAGGGATTTGTTACGGCCTTTGATATCGCATCATTAGTTGTGTACAGTCTCAGTAGACGTGTTGTCTGATGCTGGAGCTTTTGTCTGCAGGGCAGGCATCTGAGAAGGGAAGATGGATGTAAAGTGGGGGAGAGCAAGGACAAACTGGAACCCAAAGGATGGATTGAGACCCACGCTAGTTCTTCTTGCCTCTGGCCTCTGTTGAAATGTAAACACACACCAGGAGTCTCAGAAGCTGCGGGAGGATCTTGGGAAGGTGGAGCAGTAGCAGGCTGCCCCACTCATCAGTCAGCCAGCAGATATCTGGTAACCTGTGCAAGCTACAAGAGTGCCTTTCCCGGAGGAACAAGACGGCGCGTAGGTCACAGCTGCACCCGCCGCCTCCCGCAACCACATCAAAATGACAACTAAAATACAGAACCACCGTCACTCAGGGCCTCCTGAAATCTGGCTGCACAGAAGCCCCACAACCAGGGAGCTGAAGAAGCACCGAGAGTGGTAAGAGGGGCGGAGACGCGGGCGGATCGGGGCTGAATCACTGAGACGCGGCCACGGCCCACACCCGGTGCCGAGGTTGAATCCCAGGAGGGAATCACGGCAGCGGAGGTTTCCCGGAGGAGGGAGGGGTCCCAGCCCCACAGCAGGCCCCCAGCCCAGGAAGAGACGTCCCCACAACTCCGGGCTGTGAAACCAGCGGGGACTGTCCCTGAGGGTTGCGGAGGCTGCGGGAACCCCAGCAGTTCCTCGTAAAGGGCCCGGCACGGACTCACTCGGACGCTCCCTCTGAGCCCAGCGCCGGGCAGCGGCCTGAAAGGACCCGGGACACTCGGGGAGGAACTAACCTGCCTGAGATCCGGGCGAGAGGCGGAGGGGTGGCTTCCTCCCAGGCAGAAGGGCTGGCGGAGGCCATGGCTCCTTTGGTGAGTCCTCCCGCACACATGGCAGGCAGGCGCCATATTTGAATCACCAGCACCTGACTCACCTTTGGCCCCGCCCCGTGATTCCTGGAGGCCCCGCCCCTCCCCACCTGCAGCTCATCCAGGCCATTTCCAGGGGCTTTTCTGTGCAAGTGGCCTCTCTAGCCTCATGCTTAGGACTTTCCTAAAATCTCTCAAACAAGCAGCAGTGTGCCCCATACAGCTTGATAAGCAGCCCCAGGCGTGGCACCAGTGGCAGCCTGCATTGGCTCATAGCTTGGTCTGTCCTGGGCAACACCAAGCCCAGCACAAGTAGCAGCCAACTATGGTTTGCTGTGTAGCTCATGCTGGGTCGCCCTGAGCAAGTCACTGGCACAGGCTGACTTTGCACCTCCCGGGAGGCCCCAGAGACAGTGCACCTGGTGCTCAGACTCTATCACGCTGGATTACAACCCTACCACATTCACAAATGACACTCAAGGGGTGCACTTGGTGCACCAAAGCTCCACTGAAGTAAATCCTGATCCACACAAGGGAGCACCTAGAAGGCCCAGCTCAGGTAACTGGGGAGGCTGAGCCACTGGACCCTACAGGACACCTACTACACAAAGCCACTCTACAAATTCCAGGAGACATAGCAGCTCTACCTAATACATAGAAACAAACACCTGGAAGCAGCCAAAATGTGGAGGCAAAGAAACATGTCACAAAGGAAAGAACAGAAGAAATCTCTAGAAGAGGAACTAAATGAAATAGATCCAAGCAAGGTAATAGATACAGAGTTCAGAATTTTGTTTATAAGGATGCTCAATCATATTAGTAAGAGTATTATGAAAACAACTGAGAAAATCGATGACATAATAAAGTACCAATTTGAAATGAAGGCTACACAAACTGAAATGAAGAATAATTTACAGGGAATCAACAGTAGAGTAGAGGACACTGAGAATCAAATCAGCAATTTGGAACACGAGGAAACAAAAAACACCCAGCCAGAAGAACAAAAAGAAAAAAGAATCCAGAAATATAAAGATAGTATAAGGAGCCTCTGGGACAGCTTCAAGAGGCCCAACATTCATATTATTGGGGTGCCTGCTGGAAGGGGAAGAAAGAGACCAAGAAATTGAAAACCTATTTGAAAAATAATGACAGAAAACTTCCCCTACCTGGGGAAATAGACTTACAAGTCCAGGGAGCACAGAGGGTCCCAAACAAAAGGAGCACAAGAGGTTCACACCAAGGCACATCATAATTAAAATGCCAAAGGTTAAAGACAAAGAGAGAATCTTAAAAGCAGCAAGAGAAAAACAGTTACCTACAAGGGAGCCCCCATATGACTGTCAGCTGATTTCTCCACAGAAGGGAGTGGCAAGAAATATTGAAAGTGATGAAAAACATGGAACTACAACCAAGATTGCTCTACCCAGCAAAGCTATCATTTAGAATTGAAGGTCAGATAAAGAGCTTCTCAGACAAGGAAAAGCTAAAGGAGTTCATCACTACCAGACCAGCACTACAGGAGAAGTTGAAGAGTCTTCTTTAAGAAGAAGCTAATGAACAAAAGAATCTAATGAACTAAATAGATCAAGGGACATTGACACATGCAACAGACAATCATATTTCAGAGGAAAGAGGGAAGGGGGTAGAGGGTGGGAAGAGATTAACCAAAGAAATTATATGCATAACCCATGGACACAGTTAATAACAGGGTGAAGTCCTGGGAAGGGGGTGGGAGGGAAGTGGAGGGGATCAATTGGGGGGGGGGGAATGGAATACCTGTAATACTCTCAACAATAAAGATAAATTTAAAAAGTAAAAAAAAAAAGAAAAAAAAAGAATGCCTTTCCCGCCTGCCCTTCTGAGCATTAAAAAGATGTGTATCGGTTATCTATTGCTGTGTAACAAATTACCCCCAAACCTAGTAGGTTAAAACAGCATGTGCTTATTAGCTTACACATTTTCTCTGGATCAGGAATCTGGTAGTGCCCTAGCTGGGTAGTTCTGGCTCAGGGTCTCTCATGAGGTTACAGTCAAGCTGTCAGCCGGGCCTGCAGTCAATTGAAGGCTTGACAGGCTGGAGAACCCACTTATAAGATTGGTCGCCACTCACATGGCTATTGGAAGGAAGCGAGTTCCTTGGCACATGGACTGAGCCACTGGGCTGCTTGAGCATCCTCATGACATGTCAACTTATTTCCCCCAGAATAAGTGATTCAAAAGAAAGCAAGGAAGAGGCCATGGTTGGTTTTATGACCTAACTTTGATGATCACAAACCGTCATTTTCGCAACTTCTCTTTTTTGTTACGTAGTTCATTGCTATTCAGTATTGGAGAGAGCTGTGCAGGAGTGTGAGTACCCAGAATGGGGATCACTGGGGCCATCTGGATGCTGGGATCAAGAGGCTCCCAGGAGCTTTCTCAGGGCGTCCTGCCTTCCCAACTAGCTGGGGAGCTCTTCAAATTCATGGACAGATTCTCACATCCTGACTTTTCCCCATAATCCCCAGCACCATGTTCACTCAGCATCTCCACGGAAATCCTTGAGGCATCTCAAACTAACACACCCAGTACTGCACTTCTAAATTTCTCCCAAACTTTCTCCTCTCAAACATCTTCCCATCTCAGAGGTGGCAGCTCTGTCCCTTCAGTTACTCAGTCCAAAACTGTGATATCATCATTGCTCTTCTCTTTGTCTCATTTGCTATGTCGGATCCATCAGCATATTCTGTTAGCTCTACTTTCAGAATGTGTCTGGGGTCCACCTACTTCTCACCACCCCTGCTGATGCCCCCTGATCTGAGGCCATTCTCTCTGCCTGGGACACAGTGACTGCATCCTGCCTGGTGCCTGCTCCTGCTCCTGCCCGTAGAGTTTGTCTCCACAAAGCAGCCAGAGTGATCCTGTTAAAAGCAGGTAACTCTTCTGCTTAAAGCCTTGCAGTGGCTCCCACTGACTCAGAGAAAAAGTCAGCCTTCACAGTGGCCTGCAGGGCCTTGTATCATCTGGCCCCCACCTTCATGCCCTCGCTGACCTAGTTCCTCCCCTCTGCCCCTCACCCACTGCTGCAGGCACACAGGCCTCCTCCACACTCCAGACTTACTCCACTTTAGGGCCTCTGTAGTTCCCTTCCTCTGGAACCTCTTCCTCAAAAACATCTGGGGTCCCTCCCTCACATCTTTAGGTTCAATCTCGAACATCACCTTCTCACTCCCCTATTTAACCCAGCAACTCTCATACAGCCTGCACACCCTGATTTATTTGCTTCCACTGCACCTCACATGTCCTATTGAGTACATAGCTTACTTGTTTATTTGTTCACTGTTTTCCACTCTGGAATGTAAACTCAGCGAGGGCTGGGATTGTTGTCTGTTTTGTTTACTCTTGTGTCCCCAGAGCCTGGAGTGGTGGCTGGCAAGCCCTCAGAAAGTCTTCTTGAATAACTAGCAGATCCTCAAGAACAGTTTTTGAAAGACCAAATGAGGGGTGATGATGGATAATGTGGTTCTTACCAGCTGTGTGGCATTAAATGAGTCACCTCCCTCTCTGAGCCTAGATTCTATGTGACCAGACATCCTCAGGGATATAGTTGTTAGACCAGGCTCAGCTGTTGGGAGTTCTAGCTGCTGGCTCTGCCACTTGCCATGTGAGACCTGGGGCAGATCACAGGTCATCCCGGAGAGGCATGTGCCTTGTCCTGCATGCTTCAAGTCTTCTGCCCTGGCCATGAGACAACTGCGCATCCCAAGCCCTTAGCTTCTGGGATTTTCCAGGAAAATTCCAGGACCTGGATCAAGATCTGTTATGTCTGCCAGTATTTTTCCACAGAGAAAAGCCAGTCCCTCTGAGCTCTCTGCCCCTGAGAGTCAGGGAAAGCTGCAAATAGGCCCATAGGGGTGACTCTGTCAAGAGAGGAAGGAACTTGGAGGACCCTTCACCTTGTGTGACTGCGACTCTTAAGCGACGATGCCATAACCCAGGCTAAATTATAGAAATCATTCTTTCTATCTGGGGACATCTTGAAGATAAGTCTGTCCAGAGGCTGCAAACTGGCAGCCAAGTCCTGGATGGGACTCCGGGACTGATTGCTCTGTTTGGTCTGCAGCCCAGGATCTGAATGTCTGTGAACAGTTCTGGGAAGTCAAGGTCCACAGACCCCACCACTCCCTACTGCCCCAAACCCAGTCAGATTCGAATATGTGCTTTGTTTGCCTGGCTCCCTGAGCAGGCCATCTGTGCATTTCACAGGTGAGACTGGGAGAAGCTGACTCTTTGGGAAATCATCTCCGCCTCTGCCACCAGGATCATTTTGGATCTTTATTCAGTCAGCTGTTAAGAACACAACAGCCTGTGTCCTCTAGAAACATGGAGTGTCCCCAGGCCCCTTCTCTCTGGTTCTTGATCTGTCCCCTTATTTTTTATATTCACCCTCTAATCATGTCCATTTAGCTGTAAGGTGTGTGGGCGAGAACCAGCCTAGCTGTTCCCTCTTTCAGGAACATTCTCTCTCCATAGCCTGCCTCTTCAGCACCTGCTTAAGGCCCCTGGTCCTACACCACCTCCTTTGAGAAGCCTTCCCTGACTGCCCCCCGGCCCTTTCCTGGTCCTCAATCAGCCCGATCTGGCCATGTTGTTGCTCTGACTGGGCCTATCAGGGCCTGTTCTCCTCTAGATTGCACAGGTTTCTTTACGGATCTGCTTCCCCACTCGATTGGGGGCTCCTCGAGGGTAGGGGCTGAAAATTTCTTAGTTTTGCGAACCTAGGGCTTGGCTGATATGGGTACCCAATAAATGAGTCTTGAACGTGTAATAAAAGAATGAATGTGTGAATGACGGAAAGAAGGAAGGAGACAGAAGGAAGGGATTCATTCATTCATTTGCTCTTTGCCTTCCACACATTTGCCTGTCAGTGTCCTGCTCTCGTGAGCACCCACCCCTGTCTACTGGGAGTGTGTCACCCCTCCCATGGAGGAACCCTGGGCCTGGGCTGGCTACATATGGAAAAGACACATAACCACAAGTGTTGGTGAGGATGTGGAGAAACGAGAACCCTCGTACGCTGCTTCTGGGAATGTAAAATGGTGCAGCCACTTTGGGAAACAGTTCCTCAAAAAGCTAAACAATTACTATTTCACCCAGCAATTCCACTCCTAGGTATATACCCATGAGAAATGAGAATATATGTCCATATAGAAATTTGAGCATGAATGTTCATAGTAGCGTTGTTCATAATAGCCAAAAGGTGGAGACAACTCAACTATCCATCAGCTGATGAGAAGGTAAGCAAAATGGGGTCTATCCATTAATGGAATATTATTTATCTATATGAAATACTGAAACATGCTACAACATGGATGAACCTTGTGAACGCTATGCTTAAGTGAAATAAACCAGTCACAAAAGAACACGATTCCACTAATATGAAGTGTCCAGAATAAGCAAATCTATAAAGAAAGAAAATAGAACAGTGATTGCCCAGGGCTGGGGGAAATGGGGTGATTGAGGATGACAGCTAAAGGGGGCCAAACCATTTCTGGTGTGATGAAAATGTTCTAAGACTGTACTGATGGTTGCAAAGCCCTGTGAGTGTCCTAAAAACTGTTCAATTGTACACTTTCAATGTGTGAATTATGCGGTATGTAAATTATATCTCAGTTAAGCTGTTACAAAAAAATAATTTAAAAGTGATCGAAATATTTATTGTCCCTTGAAAAACTGCTGAAAGGGAATGTACGGGTTAAAGGGTGCCCTCCACGTCCCTGAAGATATGTCCACGTCCTATCCCCTGGAACTTGTGAATGTGACCTGATTTGGAAAAAGGGTCTTTGCAGATGTAATTAAGTTGAGAATATCAAGATTAGATCATCCTGGATTATCTGAGTGGGCCCTAAATCTAATGAAAAGCGTCCCTATAAGAGACACATGGAAAGATGGAGGCAGAGATTGGAGTGATGCAGCCACAAACCAAGGAACCCCCAGAAACCCCAGAACCTGCTTGCTTCTGGAAGAAGCAGCAAGATTCTCTCCTAGAGCCTTTGGAGGGAATGTGGCCCTGCTCGCGCCTTGACTTCAGACTTCTGGCCTCCAGGCAGTGAGAGAATACATTTTTGTTGTTTAAGCCACGAAGTTTGTGGTAATTTATTAGTTCAACTCTAGGAAACGAATAAAGGGAATTATACTGATAAAGTAGCAAAACTTTAAAAAGCCTGTTTCTTTTAAGTATCCCTCTCCTTCTCTTTCTGTGTGTATCTCGCTATGTCTTTCTGTCCTTGCACTTGTGGCCGCTGCTGCCAGGCTTCCTTCTGCCACCCCCACCAGCTTCCCTGCTCAAATGCTCAACTAAGTTTCTGCAGTCCTTCCTTCTGTTTCATTCCTTCCCCTTACTAGTCACCTATCGGCACTTTCCAGGGAAATCCAGCTCTCCAGCCTACCCCTGAAGCCCAGGAGCTGAGCCAGAGCTTTCCTCAGCAGTGAAAGGAGAAGACCACCAATGCCCGTCCTTGCTTTCCCTGTCTAAACTGTTCTCAGGAAACAGCCACATGATTCTCCCAGCTGCCCATAACTCTTCCCTTTTCCTCTCTCCCCCAATATCCTTTCTATCACAATTTCCCCTATATTCTTTTTGTTTTGTTTGCAAACAACCCTGGAGTCAGCCTCCCTCTCTCCATCCCTTTGCTTCTTCTTGGGCTCAGGCCACCAGCATCTCCCCCTGGACCACTGCCAAGCCTTTTGTGTACAGCATATCTGTCTCAGTCCATTTGAGCTGATTTAACAAAAATACCATAGACTGGATGGCTTAAATAACAGACATTTATTTCTCATAGTTCTGGGGCCTGGGAAGTCTAAGATCAAGGTGTCCTGGTTCATAGGTGGCCATCTTCTTTCCGTGTGCTCATGTGGTGGAAAGGTCTGGGCAGCTCTCTGGGGTGTGCTATATAAGGCCACTAATCCCATTCATGAGGGCTCCGCCCTATGAGCTAATCACCTCCCGAAGGCCCCACCTCCTAATACATCACATTGAAAGTTAGGATTTCAACATATGAATTTGGCACTGGACACAGATGTTCAATCTATAGCACTAGCCAAGGAGAATGTTCCAACAGTGCGAGTCTGAGCATGTTGTGCCCCAGCCTCTACCCCTTCAGCATCTTCCCTCTGCAAAGTCTTCAGCATGGACCATGAGGGCCTCCTCCTCCTTCAACCTCCAAGCCTGGGCAGCTCCTTTTGAACCAGGCTGACCTCTGTTCCTCAAATGTCTCCTTGCTGTTTCCTCTTCCTTGAGCACAACCCCGCCCCACCCCGGTCAGCACAGTAACCCCTCCTCGGCCTTCAGCCCCCAGCAGACACTTCCTGGGCGAAGCTGTGTCTAATCCTCCAAGTCAGGGTCAGCCGCTCCTGTTCTGTCCCCACAGCACTTACATTCATCTCCATGGTAACCTCATCATACACGACTTATAATTGCTGGGGCTTCATGAGAGCAGTTTCTATGTGTCATTTTTGTTCATCACTGGACTTCTACTGCCCAGCTCTGGAACATACTAGGCAGTCAAGAGATATTGGTAACTTAATTATTTAGTGACTTGGGGGAGCCAGGGAGGGAATTATTGATTCACTATTTAAATTTAAGAGGACAATATGGAACAAGAATAGACGATAGGATTAACTTTGCTAGGATAATATTAGCTAACATTTATCATGAATCTTATAACCTTTAGGGGCATTTAAACTCATTTATTCATTCCACAAATCTTTGAGCATCTGCTATGGGTCAGCTACTAAGGACACACATGTGGATCTAATTTTGTTGACTCCTACAGTAACCTGCTGAAGTGAGTATTATTAATCTGGGTTGATTAGGATATTTTTGTTCCAAGTGACACAGGACTCAACTCAAACAGGCTTGAGCGGAAAAAGGGCCTGAAAGTTCAAGGAGTCAGATCTGGCTTCAGGCATGGATAGATTCGAGATTCAACAATGTCTTCCAGATCAGCCTGCCCTGCCTCTTGGTTCTTCCTCAGAGTTGGCACTACGTTGTCGCCCCAGCAGCCCTGGGTCCTCCTCTCAGTCTCCATATGGCTGCAGGCTCACACGCCTATAGCTCTAAGGCCAGTGGGAGAGCAAAGACCTCTTTTCTGGGAGCTCCTGCAAACCCGAGTAATGCACCCTGATGACCAGCTCAGTCACTGGTCTGTCCCTGAGCCTCTTCCTCTACCAGAGGAGGGCAATGTTCCAGTGGTTGAAGGTGCCACCAAAGGCTCCATGTCCCATCCGAATAGACCACCTAACTGAGGTGTGCGGCCTTCCCAGACCTCATGGATTGAGAGTAGGGGAGAGGGGTGCCCTCTAAATAAAAATCAAGGGTGTTGTTGTAAGAAGGGGGAGTGGGAGCCCGAGAAGCAGACAACAAAGTTTTACTAGTCTGTCTGTTTTAGAGGTAAGGACATGAGGCATATAGAGAGGTTAAGTGACACCAAAGGTCACCTGGCAGAGCTAAGGCTGGAATTCCAGTCTGCCTGACTTCCAGTAGCTCTTTCCACAAGGCCATCCTGCTCCAGGGACAGCCTTAGACACAGGAAGGAGCCTGGAGGCCCTACTCAGAGGCCTTCTTGTAAATCACAAGATGTTGGGTTGTCCTTTCCACAAACTGGATTTTGGTTGGTGGCTCTGGAAAAAGGAAGTGCTGCATTCTTTGCTCTGGGAATCTCCCTCTATCTCTTTCCTTTTCAGAAAAATTCCTCTCCCTGCCGTCATTCCAGCCCTTGCCAAGGACCCTTCAGCTCCAGACTGAGTCGCTGCTTTAAAGATGAATTAAATTTTGAGGCAGCTGGATCCCAGAGCAATGCTGTGACCCACCCGGCTCCATTGCACATGCTCAGGATAGGCCCGAAAGGAAAGCTACTGGCCTCTCCTACTGGGTTCCTTCCCTCCTCCTGCATCGCCATCCCTTCTGCCAGCCCGAGGGCAGATGGAACAGCCAGGAAAGCACAAGACTGTCTGGTGACTGAGCACAAACCAGGCTCCTGTCTGGGGCTCTGTCCCTGTGCCTGGAGCAGCCAGGCCTTCTCCCTGGGGCCCTGCCTGGGCCTCCAGCATAGCTTGAGTGTGAACAGTCCATTACCTAGGCACGATTTCTATTCAGCTTCCTCCTGCTGGATTACTTTCTACCACTTTTGGTTGTGTGTGTGTGTTAAATTGTGCCCCCAAAGAGATATGTCCAAGTCTTAACCCCTGGTACCTGTGAAAGTGACTTTATTTGAAAATAAGATATTTACTGATATAATCCAGTTAAGATGCAGTTGTGCTGATTAGGTTGGATCTTAAGTTCAGTGACTGGTATCCTTATAAGAAGAGGGACAGACACATAGGAGAAGGCCAAGTGAAGGAGGTAGAGATTGGAATGATACATCCACGAGTCAAGGAATGCAAAGGTTTGTCAACCACCAGAAACTAGGAGGCAAGGAGGGACCCTCCCTCAGGGCTTTCAGAGAGAGCAAGGCCCTGCCAACACCCTGATTTTGGACTTCCAGCCTCTGGGACTATAAGAGAGGACATTTCTATTATTTTAAGCCACCCAGTTTATAGTAATTTGTTATGCCCTAGGAAATGAATATAGGGGGAGAGAGAGAGTTAACAAAAGGGTTTGGAAGCATGGAACCACAAAAAGACCTAGACAATCGTAGGTTCACATACATCATTTTCACCTAGCTGTGTGAACTTGGGTAGGATACTAAACCTCTCTTGCCTGGATTTCTACATAGTGGGTGTCAGTAAATTTTAGGAGGCGGCCAGGAGAAGAGAAGGCTGGGCTGGGGGGTTTGGGTGAGGAAGGATGAACATCATCTTTAACACTTGAAGGCTGTCACGAGGACAAGGTCCTCAATCTATTCTGTGTGACAAGAACCTCAGGGGAGTGAAACTGAGGAAGAGCAGGCCTGAATCAAGGAAGAACTTTCTGTCAAGGAGACCTGCCCAGTTGTGGCAGGGGTTGCTAGGAGAGGTAATGAGTCCCCCGTGACTAGAGGAGACAACGAAGAGGCTGAAGGACTGACAGTGAGAAAGTCACCCATCACCCACAGTAACCCTCTTCTGTGACAGCGAGGATTTAACCCTGAGCTAAGGACTCCGAAGCCCATCTTCTCAACGATTAGCTTCAGCTTTCTCGGCTGTTAATGGGTGGAGACTGAAAATGCAATGTTTGAGGTGCTTTTTATCTCTGAAGTTTTCTTTTTCCTGTGAAACTCATCATGTTTTAGCATCCTCTAGTTTTTTCCACAGGTCATGGGAAAGTTAGCTATTTGGAATCCAGAACAAAGTTCCCTATAGAAACAAGCCTATTTTGGGTTTCTCAGTCCTCTCTTGGAAATTCATAACCCATCAAAGGCCTGAACCAAAGCTCTATCTTCCCCAGCTCTAAACCCTTGGGGACTCCCTGGGCAGGGGTCCATCAGAGTGGCTGACCCACCATTATGCCCCACCTACTCCTGGTCCTGTGTCCTCTGTCATATGGTTACCAACTGTCCCAGTTTTCTAGGGACTGAGAGGTTTACTGGCTCACAGGACTTTCAAGGCTAAAATCAGGAGAGTCCTGGGCACAGTGGGACCAGTTGGTCACCCTACTTGGTCGAGCCTACTACAGGATCTCCAGCTGGATCTCAGGCAGATTTGGACACACTGAAGTGAATCTTCAGGCAGAAGCCAAAGGAACTGTTTTTCCTGACTTTTTGTGATACAGGGGCCCAGGTAGCCTCGCTTTAGGGCCTGGGGCGTGAAGAGGAAGCTTCTGGACTCTCTAGCCTAGCACCCTCCTCTCTTACCACTGCTGTTCTGGTTCCGGAGGATCTGAACCTGGCCAGCTAAAGTGGGTTTGTGCATAGAGCTGGTGCATGGGAGGGAGGCTGGTTCCACCTGCCAGCCCAGAAGTGTGGCAGGAGACTGGGGACCTGATGGCGTTGCGTATCAGACAAACCCCATGTAGAGAACTGGCTGGTCTGCCCTTTCTGGGAGGCTGGTTAGGTGAAGAGGGTGTGTGTGTGGGGGGAGGGGCTGGAAAAGAGGAAAGACAGAGGATCAGAAGGTGAGAAGGGACCTTCTACACTCTAGGAGAAGCTAGCCTGGGTCTTCGAGGTCATTTGAATGGGTAGCGTGCCCCCCATTATGACTGGCTAATATCAGCCCACTCCTCTTGGGCTGAGTGTGAAGCTGCACGGCCTCCTGCTCCCTCTCCTCCAGGGCCTGGTCAGAGCCCCAGGGGCCACTGCAGTATCTCTTAGTCTCACTGCAGCTCTGTGGCTGTGGCGGTGTGATCCCCACTTACAGACGAGGAAGCCACCTTCCCTGTCTTCTTTAGATTTATTTAATATTTTTTAGAATTCCACTTTAACTTATCTGTTGCTTCTGCATATTTTAGTGGTTTCTCTAGGGATTACAATATATATCTGCTAGGGACTGAATGTTTGTGCCCCCCCCCTCAGTTTCTATGTTGAAATCCTGACCCCCAAGGGGAAGGTGTTAGGAGGTGAGTAGGTCATGAATAAGAGTAGTGCCCACATAAAAGAGGCTCCAGAGAGTCCTAGCCCCGTCCCCCACATGAGGCTGCAGGTAGGAGGCACCGCCTCTGAAACAGAAAGCAGGCTCTCGCCAGACACTCAGTCGCCAGCCCCTTGATCCGGGACTTCCCAGCCTCCAGAACTGTGAGAAATACATTTATGCTGTTTATAAGCCCAAAAGGACTAAGCCAACAGCCCTACTTTTTCAGCCTGCTTAGGGTTCATTGCACTGTTCCACATTGCCAGCCACTTACCGTCCTCACCGACCACGCTCCCGGCCTTCACGCTGTAATTGTCATACGTGTGTATCACATCTGCATACTTGATAAACTCCACAAGATGATGTTGTAATTTGTCCTTTAAATATGGTACCTATTTACTCAGGGATTTACCATTTCCAACACGCCTTAGCCCTTCCTGAAGATCCAGTTTTCGCCTTGCTTCGCTTGCCTTCAGCCTGAAGAACTTCCTCCTGCGTGTCTTATCGTGCGGGTCTGTGGCTGAGGAATTCTTCGTTTTCTGTTTCTGATAATGTCTTTATGTCACCTTTATCCCTGAAAGATATTTTCACTGCATGCAGAATTCAACATAGAATTTCTTTGTCACTTTGGAGGGGTGGTTCCTCTGTCTTCCGGCCTCCCCAGTTTTTGATTCAGTAGCCAGACAAATTCTTCGTTCTGTGTGCTTGGTGTTTTTTTTTAAAGAAGTGTTTCCCAACCTTTTCTTTAAAATATGTTTTTATTGATTTTTTTTTTTTTTCTTTTAGTGAGAGAGAGAGGGAGAGGGAGAGAGAGAGAAACATCGATTGGCTGACTCCTGTAGGTACTCTGAGCGGGGACCAAACTCGCACCCCAGGCATGTGTCCTGACCAGGAACTGAACAGGCGACCTTTTTGTGCATGGGTGACGCTCACCCAACTGAGCCACACTGGCTGGGGCACGTAGTGGGCTTTTATAATATCCTTTGAATGTCCATGGGATCAGTATTGATAACTCCTCTTTCATTTTTTATATTAGCGCTCTTATGTGCACACTTTTTTCTTAGTTAGCCTATCATTTTTATTGATCTTGTCAAAGAACAAGCTTTGGGTTTCATTTATTTCTTCTATTTATTTCTTGTTTTCAGTTTCATTGGTTTCAGCTCTAATTTTTATTATTTTTATTATTTTTCTTCAGCTTGCGTTAGGCTTATATTGCCCTTCTTTTTCCAGTTTCCTAAGGTGGAAACTTGGATAATTGATTTGATTTTAGATCTTTCTTTCTTTCTTTCTTTCTTTCTTTCTTTCTTTCTTTCTTTCTTTCTTTCTTTCTTCTTCTTCCTTCCTTCCTTCCTTCCTTCCTTCCTTCCTTCCTTCCTTCCTTCCTTCCTTCCTCTTCTCTTTCTTTCTTTCTTTCTTTCTTTCTTTCTTTCTTTCTTTCTTTCTTTCTTTCTTTCTTTCTTTCTTTCTCTCTCTCTCTCTCTCTCTCTCTCTCTCTCTTTCTTTCTTTCTTTCTTTCTCTTCTTCTTTTCTTTCTTTCAATATATACATTCAATGCTATAATTTTCCCTCCAAGCACTGCTGTTGCTGCATCCAACCAATTTTGATAATTTGTATTTTCATATTGTTCAAAAATATTTTAACATTTCTCCTGAGACTTCTTTGACCTATTATTTGTATTAGCTCAAATACTTCTTTGTATTATTTAGAAGTATGTTGCTTGATCTCCAAGCACTTTGGAATTTTTAAAGCTATTTTTCTGTTACTGCTTTCTAGTTTAATTTCATTGTGGTCTGAGAACATACCTATAGAGGGACAGGATTATATCCTGACATTGTGCATGCTATGCTGTGAGGGCTCTGGATTCTGTTATATTCTCAAAATGTGTTTATTTTTTGTTTTATTAGGCAATTACCTTCAAACTCTGCTCTTGGATGGCAGCCCAATCTCAGTTCTGTTTTTTATTTTTGTTATTGTTAAGTGTCTTATTTTCTTCTTAGCTGAAGTCGTTGCCATGCATGTGTGGTTCAGGGATCTATTCAGGATCTGGAATTCTCCCTCCCTGGGTCTCTCCTTTCTGCCCCTGCCCCCACCCTTCCCAGTCGATGTGGTTGATATGAATTTTGTCCTCTGGTTCATCAGCTCAGAGAGACTGCAGCTTGTCCGTGCTGTGCTGACTGTGGCTTGCTCTCAAGATCAAAGCCATAAAAAATGGGTAACTCCCCCACGCTGTTCCCTTCTTCCAAGTGTTGACTCCCATCCACAGTTCCAGTGCCTTAAGGTTGTGCGTGTGTGTGTGTTTTATCTGTGGGAGGGTCAGTTCAGTAGAATCTTCCTTGGTTATACTGGAAGAGAAATCCCCCAAACCAAGGCATAGAGAGGTAGCATCCCCAGCTCATGGCCAAAGACCTGGCGTTCAACTAAAGACCTGGCGTTCAAACCTAGGCCTAACCCGTTCCAGCGCCTGCGTGTACTTTTCATTACACTGATCTGTCATCCACCCCTATTCACTAACCAAGAACTTCTTATAGTTTAGGTGACAATGGTGGGGACTTCCAGAGTCTCTGGCTTTCCCTTTGTACAGAATCGTTCCAAATTAAGAAGGGGATTTTATTTATTTATTTGTTTGGGGGGGGCGGGCCAGTACATTTTCTGTCTTGAGAAAGGATGGTGATTAAAGTGCACCAGCTTTGAAGTTAGAGTTATCTGTGTCCCAATCCTGCCTCCGACATGCAGGCAACCTTGGGCAAGTCATTCCAGTTTCCTTATCCATAAAAGGTGGGGAAACAATGGCATTTTTTTTCTTTTAGGTACTGACTTTTTAAAAAAATTAACAGGAGAGAGAGAAGAAGGGAGAGAGAGTGCTAAAGAGAAACATAGATTCGTTGTCCCACCCATCCACGCATTTATTGGTTGTTTCTTATATGTGTCCTGACCGGGGATCGAACCCGAAACTGAGCTACCCAGCCAGGGCAGGAAACAGTGGTACTGACCTCAAAAGGTTGTGGTGAGAATTAAATGAGATACTTCACGTAAAGGTGAAAGCACAGCGTCTGAAATACAGTAAGCTCTCATAAATGATAAATGAGACCTGCTGGGGGTTTTCCTACCCTCCCGTAAGGGTGGCCACCATGGGGCGCTACACGAGATATTTTCCCTAGAGAGAGGGCACACAGGGGCCTGTGCCCAGGACCCTGCTGAGAGGACACTGCTGACATCCCTAGTTGGGATGGCTTCTGTCACCTCAGTTTGAGTGGCATAAGAGCCTAGAATGGGGTGAGTGGGTCCATGTCTGTGGGAAAAGAGAAAGTCCAGAAGGATTCAGCTCCCACCTGGGATGTGCAGCAGGGCTGGGAGATCAGGCCAGCTCCCCAGCTCTGCTCCCTAAATCAGTGGTGCTCTCCCGCTGGTGAACCCCCCTTCCCTCCAGGCTGAGCCTCGTGAGCAGGGCGGTGGGCAGGCGTGGCCCTCAGCCGGCACCCGGTGGGAGTGCTTCTTGGAGTCCAGGGGGCCCGTGGGGAGGGGGTTGTGAGCACTGCCACATAGAGAGGGGGGAGGAGGGGGCTTCTGCTTTATTCTTCATCAAGCTGGAACTGTGTCTGGAAGAAACACAAAGAGAGGCGGGGAAGTCACTGAAGAGAGGAGAGGAATGGATGTGGGAGTGGGGGCTGGGGAGTGGGAATGGGGGGGAGGAAGAAAGTGAGTGGTTGCTGCCGGGACGGGGGGGGGGGGGGGGGGGGGGGAGACGGGACGGTTCTGGCTTGGGCCTGGATGCGGGCCAGCAGACAGCCGCCAGCACAGCAGCTGCCAGCCGGTCTTGGGGAGCTGGCACCGCATTGCGACAGGAAGAGAAAGCAGAGAAATGTGCTGGGCTGGGAGGGCGAGTCTGCCCACCCATCCCTGCCTCGCCAAGGACGTGGTCATGCATTGAGCACTGACCAGGTTATGCACTTTCACCCATGTAACTTATTTAACTTTCAAAAAACTCTGCCTAGACGGCCTTAAGGTCTCTTTTTTCTAGACGGGGATCATGAAGCTTAAAGAGGTTAAACAAGAAGCCTGAGGCCACCCAGCTTGTAGGTAGCAGAGCTGGGATGCTCCAGGCCCCGCACCAGCTGCCTCTAGCATCCTAAGCTGTAGCTTGGCCAGGTATGGGAATGCATGGGGACGGCAGATCAAGGCCTTCTCAGCCTTGTTCCTCTGCCCAAACCTGGCCGACTCACTCTGAAAGCCACCCTCTCTCAACATTTATTCATCCATCCATTCATTCCTGAGCATTCTAAGCTGCACGTTAGACCCTAGGGAGATCACACAGAGCAAGCTAGATAGAGTCCTTCCGTCCCAGAGTTCGTAGTCCCCAAGGAGACTCAGAGTGATTTGGAATAAATTTTAAATCCAGTCCCCCCCCCCACAACTTACACGCACACACACACATAGTCCACCTGTTCTTTGAGTATAATGAATATTATAACTCATTTCAGCCCTTAGCCTGGGCCAAGCATCTCCCAGGCCACCCAGCCACAAGGGGCACTGTAAGGGCCGTGAGCAGGAGTCTCAGGCTGTCTCCTTAGCCTCACTGGTAATGACCGTCATCCAGCTCTGTTCAGCACGCCCTTCAGGGATTTCTGGGCTCCCCAACTGAGTCTCATGCTGGCGTCTTGTGCCACTATTTTTCTCCCCTCCTGCTCCAGCCCTGTGGGGAGGACCAATCCGCCTTCTCATGCCATGTCTTGATGTTGGCACAAAGCCACTTGGAGCCCATGTCTCCCATAGCTGGCAAAGAGGTCCTTGGATCAGGCCCGGCCCTCAGCCCTCAGTTTTCTCCTGTGGCCACTCTCCCCGGTCAGATCTCCTCCTCACAGGCCTGGGTTTCTGCGGTCACTCCTTCTCAAGCTGGGGCTGCTGTTGCCCTTGATGAATAGACCAGCTCCAAATCAGGTGGTTTAGGTGGGGCATCCCCAGCCAAGGCTTTTTTTCTCAAGTTGATCTCCCTTTCAATGGCAAATCCTGGGGAAAGCATGAGGAGCAATGGATTCAGATCTTTTGGCATTCGGTGGTCCAGGCAGCGGTGTTGCAGGGGAGGTCAAAGGAAGACAGACACGGCACTTGTGTGCCAGGCACCGAGCTGTGGAGCTCCTCAAACATTTTCTCAGCTCTGATGGTGGCCCTACAGTGGGATTTCTTCCGGACTTTACAGGGTAAGAAATGGAGACTCAGAGAAGTTAAGTAACTTATCCAAGGGCACACAGACAGGAAGCAGAAGATCTGGGATTCCAGCACCTGTGCTCCTGCCCCTTCATCACTTGGCTTCTGGTTCTCCCACTCCCCTATCTGGTACTACAGACAGCACAGTGCCCTTCTGCCCTCCCTTGGCCCTTCCATCACTACCCCCCCCCCCAAGCTATTGTATATTGCTGGTCATCTCCTCCACTTCCCAGCAGGCAGTCAGGGCCACCTTCCCACTTAGTGAAAGAGGAGCACAGCACCTCAGGGCCACAAACAGGCCAGGACTCCATGGCCCACCTGACTCTAAAATAGTTATTGGGATAGATACTGGATGGTGCCCAGAGGGAGCCAGGGGAGGAGAAAGAAAGCCAAAGAGATAGTTTGGAAAATAAAATGCTCTGATGGGCGCCAGGGGCCTCTGGGGCTGCTCACTAGATGGTAGGCCAGATTTCTCACCGCGCATTCGGCCCAGCCCTGGCGGCTCTAAGCCTGGGTTATAAATAGCTGGGAATATAAATGTTGGGCAGAAAGAGCAGAGTCCAGCTTGCTCCGGGGCGGAGGAACATGGAGTGGGGTGGGGTGGGGTAGTCTGGAATAAGACTTGCGGTTTGAAAGAAAGATGTTTCCTCCAGCAGCAGCTGTGGGACAGATCTGGGTCCTGAGGTACCCTGGGTGGAGGCTTCCACAGGACCCTGGCATTTACAGGCACCCTGCACTGGCACCCAAAGATGCCTAACTCTATCCTAGATGACCATGGACACTTCGCTAGAGCCAGGATGTTCTGAGGTCTGTGTTGATGGGGAGAAAACTCACACTCATTGAGAACCTTTGTATCACGATGCCATCACTGAAATCAATGCATAATAGCAACCACTTCTTGAGGAGCTGCCACATCAGGAAGCACGTTAAGCACTTTACACATTGTTGTGTTATGATTAATGTCAACAGTGACACAATAACAGCAAGTTCGATTTCTTGAGCCCCTTTTATGATCCAGGCCCTGGCTTGGGCTTCGCAGGTCATCTTCAACAGCATCAGGCTGTCAGGTGCTGTCTACTTATAGCTGCTGTGTTCAGCATTTATTAAAAGCTCTCATTTGTCTAGTTGAGCCTGCTGGGAGCCTTACATCTACCTTGTGAGGTAAGTATTCTTACCCTCATTGTGAAGATGAGGAAACTGAAGCTCATAGAGATTAAATGACTGGCCCAAAGTCACATAGCTCATAAGTGGCAGATGGAGATTTGAATTCGGGTGTCTGACTCCAAAACCTAGCTCTTCCCACCAAGGGAGTAGATGTTGAGAAATGCTTCTTGGATAACTGAGTGAATGAATGAGTGAATGAATGGGCCAAGGAACATGAGTTTGTTGAAGGCGATGGGTGGGATTTCCAAGCCCTGAGAGGTTAAGTAGGTTGTTCAGGGTCACAGAGCCATACAGCAGCAAGTAGGTAAGGAGTTCTGGCTCTGGTCTCAGTGCCAGCTTCCCTCACAAACCTTCCTGCTACTTGGAGCAGAAGCAGCCTCGTTTGGCCACTGTTTTGCCTTTCCTCACACCTAGGATAACAGTGGATTCCGCTTTCCAGGCCGACTCATTTCCTACCTTTCAGGGAGCCTGGCAAGAGGCCCAGGGCTAGGCCTTGCCCCTCCCCCAGGTCAGCGATCAGGGCAACTGGCCAGCCAGTCACGGGAGACTCATTTTATTATCTCTGCCTTTTCTCGAGGTCCTTCCAGCTGGAGGTCCTGTTGGGTGGGTTAGTGTCTCCTGGGTTCTGAAGACTGGCTGGGCATCACCATCCCACCCAGGCCTCTGGGAATCCTGCCACTGAGGGGCTGTGCAGTCGCGTGGGAACAGCCAGCTTTGCGGCCTTGGGCAAACCAAAGGCCCTTCTCTGGGTCTCGGTTTTTACTCATCCCCAAGTGGGGGTGCCTGGCCCGGTGGCCTCCGGGTCTCACTGTGCTTCCTGGGCTCTTCCTAGATGCGCCTGCTGGGAACCATCTGCAGGCCGCCCCCCCCCCCACTTGCTCGGAAGGGGAGGGGGCAGCCAAGACATCAGGGCCTCCTTCCAGGTTCCCTGAAGGGTGGGAAATGAGTCGGCAAGGAAATGAGAATTTGCTGTTAATCCAAGCATGAGTAAGGGCAGAACAATTGCCAAAAAAGAGGTTGCTTCTGCTCCGCGTGAGGGAAGCTGGCAGTGAGACCGGAGACAGGGCTCCTGACCACCCTGCTGCCGGCTCTTGCTCCTGTCCCACCTCTTCATCTTGTGACACTATTTTCCTCAAGGAACAGACTCCCTCTCTCTTTTCTTTAACTTTCTCAAAGAAAGTCTATACCCCCTGCCTTCCCTTATTATTTATCCTTTCGTCTCCTTCAGTCAAATCCCTGTCCCCGCTCTCCTGTCCTCTTTCTCAGGTTTCCTCCCCTAGGCTGGCTCTGTGACACTTCACCTTGCTGACCTTGCCGTTATTGTAACACTCCACCCTCCTGTCTTCCTCTGATCTCGCTGGCCACATTCTCTCCATTCCTTCTCACCAACTCACTCTTAAATACCAATGTCCCCCAAGATCAGATGGTGTTCTTAAATCCCTTTTCTTGTACGTCCCACCCTCCCCGAGGCTCTCTTTCTTTCCCAAGGCTTCGCTATGACTCCTAGGCTCTGCATTCAGCCCAGATCTCCCTTCTGAGCCCTGGACCAATAAAAACTCCCATTCCCAACATTTTTTCAGGATGGCCCACAGCCCCTCCGACTCAAGAAATCCCAGCCTGAACTGTCCTCTTTCCCACCAAACCTGATTGCCTTCTGAAGACACTGTCATCCACCCGGTTGCTAAGGCAGCGACGTTAGATGCATTAGGTCTTTTCTCTGTCCCCCCATCACATCCCAGCCCCCTCCCCACTCCATTCGAATCTGTCTTCAGAGCCTCTTCTATTTCCTAAACAGCCCTCTGCCCCAGCTCCCCTGGACCGCTCCAGTTCAGGCCCTTTTTTCCTCTCGCCAGATCCTTCCTCCACACAATGGCCTGAGTGATTGCTCTAAACACAGGCTGGCTCGTGAGACTCCCCTGCTGCAAACCCTGCATGGCTCCCCAGGGCTCTCGGGCATGGGCTTGGCGCGGTGCAAACGCCTCGGCCTGGCTTACGCTCTCCCTAGCTAGTCTATCTTCAAAGTCTTAAAAACAGTTTTATGGAAGTACAATTTATATATGATCAAATGCACTCATTTTCGGTGTGAGTTGGGTGAGTTTTGCTAATTGTACACAGTCACAGTTCTGTTATCATCACCCTGAATGTGTCCTGGAGCCCCTTTGCAGTCACTCCCCCGTGGTTTGCCTGCGTCACTATGCTTTTTTCTGTTCCAGGATTTCATATAAACCGAATCAGACGCTCTGGAGTCTTTCGTGTTTGACTGATTTCACTGAGCACGATGTTTTTGAGGTTGGTACATGACGTGGCACGTGTTACTGTTTCATTCCTTTCGTTGCCCAGTGTATTCCTTTGTGTGCGTGTGCTGCGATCGGTTCCTTCACTTGCTGATGGACATTTGTTTGCAGTTTCTGGCTAATGTGACTAATGCTGCTGTGAACGTCGCTGTGTTAATCTTCACATGGACATATGTTTGAATTTCTCCCTGGTAAATACCTAGGAGCGTAATCGCAGGGTCATATAGTAATATGTGTTTAATTGTATAAGATGCCGTTATATTGTTTTCCAAAGTGGCTGTGGTATTCTGCAGTCCCATGAACAGCCTAGGACTGCTCCAGTGGCTCCGCACCCCCTCCAGCGTTTGGGATTGTCGGCTGTTTCTCACCGCAGCCATTCCGGTGGGTGTGTAGCGGTGCTTCACTTCCTGACGACTCAAGTGCCTTTTCGGGTGCTTATTGGCCATTAATGTATCTTCTTTTGTGAGTGCCTGTTAAAATCTTCTGCCATTTTTTTTTTAATTCTTCTCCTTTTTTTAATTTAAAAAATTGTAACAGTTTTTAAATATGTTGCATGCAGCCGTTTTCAGATATATATTTTGGGAATATTGTCCCCAGTCTGTAAGCTTAGTGGTTTTTAAACTTCAGATTATGATCCACTATTGAGCTATGAAATCAATGTAATGGGTCTGTTGGCAGCTTTTCTTCAGCCAGGTCACTGTTTTTCTATGTGTGCACCTTGACACACAAATTCCTGGGATTCTCTGTGTGAAGGATTGTGAGGGAAGTCTAGATTGAGGAAAGATTAAACACTTGGCTTTGTAACAGGACTTCTCAGAGCCTTACTGTGCTAAGAGACATTGTGGATCTCCAAGAGGGAGGTGGAGCCGGCATCACTTCCTAAATTTATTTGAACACAAAACCTTTCCTCAATCATAATAGCCAAAAGGTGGAAATAACCCAGTTGTCCACCAACTGAAACATACACAATCAAAGTGTGGTATACCCATCAATGGGATTTTATTTGGCCATAAAATGAATGGACCACTGACACGTGCTACAAGATGGCTGGACTTTGAGAACACAGTTTGCCAAGTGTAGGCTAAATGAAAGAAGCCAGACACAAAGAACCACATATTATATGAATCCATTTACATGACACGTCCAGAGTAGGCAAATCCATAGGGACAGAAGATAGAATAGTGGTTGCCTAGGACTGGGGAGTTGAGGAATTAGATGGTGATAGCTGAAGGGAACGGAGTTTCTTTTAGAATTGATAAAAATACTCTCAGATCTTTCACTTTAAATGTGTAGATTGTATAGTCTGTGAATTATATCTCAATAAAGCTGTTACAAAGCCCGCCCCCCCCCCCCCAAGCCTTTCCTCAAGGAGCTTTTGGAAGGACTGATGTCTAAGGAACTTACCTGGGAAACAAAAACCTAAGCTGGGTCTCCCTGGTGGCCTGGAGGACAAGGCTCACCTGTAGATCTTTAATTTCCCCCCAGTGAAGTTAGTATGGTTTTCTTTGCTAAGAGAGCCAGAGACAGAGTGAGTCAATGGCCTGCACATTACATTTCCTCCTGAGGGTGCAGAGACATAGCCAGGGCTGGGTAAGTGCGTAGCATGTTTTTCTCCCCCTTTATGACCGGAGCAGAGTCCAGGTCCTTTGGTGCCCTCTACCAGCCTCACCTGGAGCCAGCAGGCAGTGCCATGCTTGGCCCATAGGCGTCCTCTGTGCTGGAGGGGGAGCCAGCCCAAAATAGCGCAGGCCGGGACACCAGTTGGGAAAGCAGATGGGAAAGTCTGGGGCTTGGGAAGGAGCAGATGTGGGTTTTGTTCCCAGTTCTGCTGCCTTTCTTTGTGACCTTGGGCGCAGCGTTCAGTCTGGGTCTCGGTTTTCCTACTTTGGAAAAGGAGAAATAAATTTCTGCTCTTCTGTCTCAACAAGGCTTCTGGAGGAATCCAAGACAAAGAGAGTTAAGGTCTGAAGGGACTTTGGTGCTCGAATCTGCTCTCTACTCTTTCCACCAAGCAGAACTGCTTGAAGCCTTCTAGGGCCAGGGAGCTCACTACTTTCCATTTTGTTGCTCAATAGCTGTGGTGTGGCTGTGAGAAGCCCTTCCTTATATTGAATTGACTTCTGCAAGCTCTTCCGTTAGTCTCAGTTCTCTCTTGAGGGCATCATGGAAGGTGACTAATGCTTCTGCTATGATGCCAGGCAGAGCTCACCTCATTGGGCCTTCTGACCTCCTCAGGTGTCAGGAGTCCACTCCCCACTCAGAGCGAGCTTGCAGATTCCTGCCTTGTTCAGGGCCCATGTTCTGCACCTTTCCTGTTCCTTACCCACCCGGCGTGGGCCGTGCGTCCCAGACTCCCTTCACTTCTCACACCTGCTGCTATACGATGCCCGGGCTGCTCCCCTTCCCAGCTGCAGCTCCAACTTGCTGCTCAGATGAACACTCTTCTCAATCTCTGCAAGGAACCCTCAGTACCCACTTGGCGCCAGAAGGCCCCTCCCCACCTCCCTGAGCCCATGGCTCGCAGTCCTGCAGGGTCGTTCCGGCCTCCGCAGAGGGATCTGACAAACCGGAGAGCAGCTCCCTGGAGACAGTGACCATGCTCATTTGTCTCAGTGTTCCCATTCAATGGTGACCCCAAGTCTATCCACCCCTTGAAACTGCCCACCTCCCCGGGAATGCAGAGCCCTGAGCTGACAGCAAGCTTTCAGCAGAGCCTGACCAGGGCCAGGCAGGCAGAAGAGCCTTACTTGTCTCTCCTTCTAGAAGCCACCTTCTATTAATGCCCAGATGTGTAAGGTCACAGAGAGGGAAACCCTTGGCATCTAGGAATGCCATCCTCCTCAGGTGAGTTGGTGTGCCCACATGGCCCCATTTCCTCCTTTATTGCGTGCCCTGATGGTTTGTGAGTCCCATCAGATGAAGTTCCCCAGGTGGCTTCCTCTTTCACCGTGTGACCTCACCAGGTCCTCCCCTTTGCTCTGCAGCTGCCCCCAGGCCTCTTTCCCCCTTCTCTGTGCGAAGAGCTCTTGGGCTCTTTAGGGCAGCCCAAAGCCCAGGCCATTGTCTCCCCAACATTGGATGTCTCTGCTGGGTTGGGTGTCTCAGCCACCACGGTCCCTTGTCGGGCTGGTTGAAGGAGCCACATCCCGCACACGGCTGCTGTCTCAGTGAGTCATGGCGCCACAGCGTGTTTATTAGGACGGCACCGAGCGCATTTTGCCAACTTTGGAACCACGGGAACCAGCTAAGTTTAGAACAAACCTCGTGCGTGAGGACGTCGTGTTCCTTCTCCTTCTGGCAAAACACGAGACTCGAGCTATTCTTTTCCCCTTCATTCTGCCAGACGAGTCCTAAGGCTCATTTACCATTAGATCTGTCTTATTCTAACACTAACTCGCCTGCAATTAAGGGGGAAGCACCCCCAGTCATCTAAAGGGTGGAAAACTTCAGAGCATTGGAATGTTTTAAGGACTATAACAAAGGCTCTGAAAAATAGGATGCTTGAATACTTAAAGCAGGTGTCCCCTGCCTATTTTCTGTGGATGGGCTTCAGGGAAGGCAGGACCCCCCTAAATTCTTGCGTGAATGTGCTTCTCCTTGGGGAAAAGATCCACAGCTTTGCTCAGGTTACCAAAGGGGTGTGACTTCCGCTAGAATTGACAAATCTCAGATTTAGGACAAGATGACCACCTTGTACCTGCGCCGCAGAGCTCCCCACCCTCTCCAGCTTTGGGGTTTCCATGATTAGATGTTAGATGACCTTTCAGGATCTGGACTGGGAATGAACCTCCAAGAACCTGGGTCAGGCTGGGCCTGCTGAATCAGCACGCCTGGGAGGAGAGTCCCAGGTCCAGGGCAGGTGGAGAGAGAGAGGTCTGGAGCATTTGACCTGCAGGGTAGTTATTAGAGGAACTTGGGGAGTAGGTCAAATGGTTTATGGAGAGTCATTCAGTATTAACAGGGTAGTAAGAGGAAGTCAGAGGCCAGCTGGGATGTGCTACAAGCTGGCCAGATACCAAGATGGGTCCACTATTAGCACCCATCTCCTTCACTCATTCTACTCACAGTGATATGTGTCTTCCATCCTGGAGAATTTGCATGTTAGACTTTATGGCACATGCTTGTTCTCCAGTTGGCTGCCTTCAATCAACTGAGCTCCTCCCTGCCCCTGACCCCCTGTGTGACATTGGGGGAGGGGAGTCTACCTGGCTGGTATCCATTAGTAGTCAGCAAATCAGTCCCTGTGCTAACACCTCTGCCTTCCGTGGTATAGTCTGGCATTTAACTGATGGCTGCTGTCACATTAAGGGCCATTTGGGATCAAAAGACCCATACTCAACATTGAGATCTGCCACTTGGAGGCTGTTCTTGGGAAAGTCACTAGACCATTCAAAACTTTATTTTCCCAACTTAAAAATGGGGACAATGATAAATCCATGCCTACACACCCTGGAGAAAGGCTTGGAAGATACAAGAACTCACCTTTATTGACTACTGTGTCAGGCCTGTTGTTTAGAATCATTATAAAGAACAAGTTTATAGAGTAATGAATCCTTTTTAAACTTTACCATCTCCAAAAATCTCCCAGGGTTGCTCTGAGAGCCCACTAAGACCAAACACTGAACAGATGTCTAGTGAGCACTTTATTCTAGGTGCTGGGATTACAGCTGTGGATAAAACAAAGCCCCTGCCTCATAGAGCTGCATTCTCACAGAGGGGACAGACAGTGAGCAAATGCATGTGCGCAGTGTCAGGTGGTGATGAGGGTCACAGAGGAAAGTAAAGCAGAGAGGGCAGAGAGTGCAAGGAGGGAGGGCTTGCGTGCTGCCCTCGGACAGGGTGACGTTCAGGCAGAGCACTGAGGAAGTGGAGGAGTAACAGACTCCGGGAGAAGGGGATTCCAGACAGAAGAACAGCAAGTGCAAAGGTCCTGAGATGGGGACGTGGCTGGCCTGTTTAAGGAACAGCAAGTGGTCAGTGGGGCTGGAGCCGAGGGACCCAGGAGAGGAAAAGTATGGAGAGAACTTGGTGAGAAAGTAGACACTCGGGTAAGGACTTTGGATACCAGGACCATGGATATAAAAATGTACTGCAAATAATTAAGGACTGCGCATAATAGATGCATCTCTCCCTTCGTCTGTCTTTCAGAACTTGTGAGTCTTTAAAATATTTTAAAATTATATATATTTTTTGTATAGAGGTATACTTTACATACAGTAAAACAATTTAGATTTTTAAAGTACTATCCAATGTAACCACCACGCAAGTCAAGGTACAAAGCCTGTCCATCACTCAGAAAGTTCCCTGGTGCCCTCTTCCAGCGCATTCCCCTCTCCCCAGAGCAACCGTTGTTCTGATGTCCATCGCTAGTGACTAACTTTCCCTGTTCTTGAGAATCGTGTGAAGGAAGTGGAATCAGACTCTTGTGCAAGGCTGCTTTCCCTCAGCAGAGCATGTGTTGGAGATCCATCCTAATTGTCACATGTATCTGTGATTCATTACTTTTTATTATTGAGTAGTATTCCATCTGCCCCACACTTGGGATATTCTTTTTACACTAAGTCATTCTCAAGGATAGAAAGTCTCCCCTGAAATGAGGCTGCGCTGTCTCATGGGCCTCAAGAAGGAGGCAGGGTGGGGAAGGCCACTGGCTCCTCTGCAGGCTTGTCCCAAGCACGGACACTGGTTGCCCTTTAACGTCCCACAGCAAAGACTAGCTCGTATTGGTCAACCCAGTGTTGCTGAGGGCTTGGCGACAGCAGGAGGGAACTGCAAGGTTGGAGAAACAATCCTAACCCTGGAAGCTAACCAGGGCTGCTCACAGGGAAACCTGGCCAAGGCCCCGCCCCAGCCCCACTCTTAGGCTCTTTCAGGCTCTTGGGCTTCTGCCCTTCCTCCTCCCCAGAGAGAGAGGTCCAACCTCCAACCCCTCTGCCTCGGCTGTTTATTCTCTGCCCACAAGTTTGCCCTTTTCTGGGGTGACTGGTTGAGGTACTGCCTGGTTGCTAATGAGGCAGGATAGTAAGAAGCTAGGAAAATCCCTGGGCAAGTGGAATGGGGAAACTGAGACAAGATAATTAAACAAGGCCAAACAATTTGACCAATTTACGGCCAGTTAGTGAATCGCAAGGCCTTCCCTTCCCTAACCAAGGACACTTGAGGGCAAATGGCTTACACCTCTCCTCCCTAATCAGAGAATACATAGTTTAAATCACCCTGGTCAGGGAGATGGAGGACAGAGACCCAATTAGTGCCATTAGTGCCGGCCACACCCAAGGACAGATGAAGTCAGGAGAACAAATAACAAAAATCTTGTTAGAGCCAGACAGACTCAAGATAACAGTAAAGCAGTGAAGCTGACCAGAGAGTGACCCCAAACTCCACATACGCTCATTTTAATTTATCAGCATATTAAAGAACACACCTGGAAAGCTGATGAATATTTTACTGAAACACTCCCCTGAGATCTCCCCTAAGATTCCTGCCCACAGAAGAGACATAAAAAATGCCAGTGCAGGCATGAACTTTCTACTTTATTTCTCCTAGACTCTAAGGATCCCCACGAGACTTGCAACCAAAGGAGCAATGGGCAGTGGCAGCTTGCCCTGGGCTAACCCCCTGAGCCTGTCTCCAAGCCCCCCCCTTTTCTCTGACTTTCCAGTGAACTAACAGCAGCCCCGCCTTGGCTCACTTCTTTCCTGTAACTTTTCTAGGGAGCCAAAGCAGCCCCGCCTAGGCTCTCCTGTTGCTTCTTCTACCTAAGCCCTTCCTTGTTTCACTGTCCCCAGCTTTAACAGAATTGCCTGGACTCATTTTATAAAATCTTTCCTACACGAAGTCAAGAACCCACACACTACAGATCAGCCTGAGGCAGCCCCGCTCCTGCTGGTCCCTGTCCGGTGACACTCAAAGAGATAAAACTTTACTCCCAAGACAAGCTAGGAAAATTCAGGTGTCCGCAACCATACATGACCAAAGCCAAGGGTTCCCTTCTCCTTCGAGAATGACACCAGGGGGCTCAGCACTCCGTACCCAGTCCCGATGGCTTCTATCACCAACGGGAAATGAGGATGGGCCTCTGCACCCTGCCTGTGAATATGGGCCTGATCCCTGGGGGGCAGAAAACACTCCCCTGCACATGCACACGCACACACACTCACACTTACACATGTACATGTACATGCATCTTTCTCCCAGGAACAAATGCTTTTCCAAGAAGTACAGTCCATATCTATCCACCAAACAGGGTGCGTTGAGGGTCTTGTCCCTGAAGATAACACCACCGAGCACAATTCCATCTGTGCACATTCAAGGCAGCCCTTTCTGGCCACTCTGGACAGCTCCAGAAGAAGATCCGGTCTAACCCCTGGTCAGCCAAGGCCCTTAGAAGTGTTTCTCCCAAAACAAGAGGGGCTTGTGCTCCAAAGACTAAGTTAAGACTTTCCTTCTTCCAACACAGAAAACAAGGAGGCTTTGAAGTTAGAATTTATTTTTCCCCGCCTAAAAAAAGTTTCAAAAGTCTCAAATAAGTGTTTTAGACACTGCTCAAGGGTCAAGTTACTGGGCTTCAGGCCCCCTTCCCGTTTTTCCCCTCTAGGGTTCCCTGCAAGTAGAAAGTTGCCCCGAAGCCCAGCCCCACTTGAAGGAGAGGCCCCCTGGCGGGAAGTTTCAGCTCCCTTGCTGCTATTTTTCTATTATACCCACTTTTGTACCAGGCTTGGGGAAGGACCGTGCTGATTCTCAGATGCCAGTGGAGGCTCAGAACGAAGTAACCTAGGGCGACACAGGGACAGGCCGAGCTGGGATCCAACCCAGCGCTGGACCGGCAGCCTTTTTCCCACACCCGCTTTCCCCCACAGTCTGCCGTCGGCTCATCCACCCAGCCCACAGCCCCCTTACTCTGGCCCTGAAGCAAGCCCCCCCTTGTCTACCCTAAGTCTCTCTTGCTGTCCCTCTTGCCTTGTTTCCCTTGCCTCGAGCAGACACACACACTCTCCTCTGGTAGTCTCAGGCGCTCTTGGCCACTGCCATCTCCCGGCTTCTCTCTCCATGCTCAAGAAGCACTCCATCCTCAAAGGCGACAGTTTCAAATAAAGCCTTCATTCCAAGCCCCCCTCCATCACTTCCTGTTTCAACAGGGGCTCCTCTCCTCCCCCCCCCACCCCCAGTCCTCCTTGGCCCAGATCTGGTTGCTGCCATGCCCCCCTCGGGGCGCTTTCTCTTCCATGGTAGCAATTACACATCCTTCATCCTCTAATGATTTCAATCTCATTTACATAAGTCATATAATTCAACCCGTTCTTTCTATTTGCTCTGTTCTAGGTTCCCAGAGGCCCCCACCATGGGCGTGTAATGCAGAGGCGATGGTTTCTGTCCGTCTAGGGCAATGGTAAGAATGCAAGTTCTCAGGCTTGAAAGATGGGCCTTGAATTCTGCCTTGGCTGCTTACCGACTCTTTGGCTTTGATGGTTTCTGACCCTCTCTGAGAATCAGTTTCCTCATCTCTTACTCTCTTCTCATTGCACTCTTGTGATGATTCATTGGGATAAATGTTTCATTCATTCCAAAAATACGTCCTTTCTGAGGGAGTGATATACACTGAGCATCAGGCGCTGCATTCCTACCTTCAGTTTAGTCACTTACAACGAAGCAGGTAAGGCACCAGGGTGTGTGCCCGACACATAGGTACTCACTAAATGTGTGGTCCCTCCTCCCTCTCCATAACGGGAAAGATCTCTTTATATTTATTTCACTGGAAAATGTCCCATTTCTCCAGTTTCCCAGGAACAAGCAGTCTCTAGTGTGGTTTTGCAAATGAGCACATCCCTCCGCAGATGGCAAGCCTGATCAGAGAAGTACACCCTGGGCACAAAGTCACACGGCAGGGTGGTGGGTGGCTGACAAGGATGGCACCAAACGGAGCTGGAAGACTGTTTCCCCTCCCCTCCCTGTCCCCTTTCATCTTGCTGGATAGAGCCAGGCCTTGCTGAGCTCCCAGGCCACCTCTCATCTTCTCCATCCTGGCGTGCTTACCTTTCTCAAGAAGGATTGATTAACTTGTGTATCTGGGAAATCCCAGGGCAATTCAGGCATGGCTGGGTTCAAAGCTCAGTCAAGGTCTTCAGGGTGCCCTCCCCTTCTATCTCTTTTCTGCTTCCCTTTCTCTGTTGGTTTCAGTCCCCAGCTGACCTTCTCCATGTGGCAAGAAAGGTGTCCCATGACAGCCCCAATTCTGTTTTCTACACCTTTAGTACCACCTTAGGAAAGGCCATCTTTCCAAATAGATTTGGCACAAAAATCCAGGGAAGGCCTCTGATTGGCCCTGCCTGATCACATGCCTATTCCGGGACTGGTAGCTGTGGAGGTAGGAATGGGTGTTCTCACAGGCATGTGTTTACCTTTGGCAGGGTCAGCTCACCAGAACCTCACAAAATGGATTTCCTACTAGAAAGAGGGATGTGTTACCACAAAGGGGGAGGACTGTGAGGCAAAACAAAAATAGCCGGCATTGCCCATTGAAGCCCTGACTTCCAAAGCCAGTACTGTACCCACAGCTTCTAACCACGGTGCCTGTGCCTCTGGTTCAGAGAAACTACAGGGAGAAATGAGCATGGTTGTTGGGATCTGGAGGGTCTGGGTACAAATTGAAGTTCTGTGCCTAGACCTTCTGTGGGAATGGAACTGTGTGACACTAATCAAATTCCCCAACCCATCGGAAACTCAGTTTCCTCATCTGTAAAATGGGGGTAACAGTTCCTACCTCACAAACTTTCAGATTTAAACAAGCCAACCACCAAGCCCAGTGCTTGGCATGAAGGAGATAATTAATCTACCCCTGATCTCCTTGCCTCTGGTTCCTACCTCCAGCTTGGCTTCTGGGTGCCAATTCCTGCACCCAGACCAGGTCTGTCTGCACTTGAGGGCCCACCTACTCCTCCTGACTGGATAGAATTCACAGAGGGGCTCACTCTGATGAAGTGACAGAAGGTCTCATCACCAGCAGGTGCATGTGGTTTTGTGTTTGTTTGTTGTTTCCATCCTGATAATAAACGTGCAGGTTTTACACTGTCACAGAACAAATAGAACCTTGACATATGGGCCTCTATTTATGTGCTTGATTTAATTAAATATGTTTCTCGTTTTATCATCTTTCTATTGCTAAGAATGCTAAGTTTCTCAGGGACCTTCCTGCCTGCCTGCCCTCCCTCTCCTTCCTCCCTCCCTCTCCTTCCTCCTTCCCTCCCTCCCTCCCTCCCTTCCTTCCTTCCTTCTTTCCCTTTTCTTTTTCCTTTCTCCTCCCCTCCCCTCCCCTCCCCTCCCCTCCCCTCCCCTCCCCTCCCCTCCCCTCCCCTCCCCTCCCCTCCCCTCCCCTCCCCTCCCCTCCCCTCCCCTCCTCTTCCTTCTCTTCCGCTCCCCTTCCTTTCCCTCTTCCCCCCTTTTCCTTCTTTCTTTCAACAAATACTCCCTTAGCTCATTCTGTCAGGCTCTGGGCTAGATGGTGGGGACCTGGTGAGGAAAGATGGGACACAGTCCTACCTCCGCTGAGCTTGCAATCTAGTGGGGGATTCAGATGTTAAACAACACAGTCATTTAAGTACAAGTGTAGCAGATGCTGGAAAGGAGGGACACACAAGGCTATGAGAAACCAGTCTGACATTTGAACTGAACTTCTTAGAATAGGTGGGATCATCCAGTGAAGGGACTCATCATGGAGTTGAGTGAGGGGGTAGTTCCTGCAGCAAAAACAGTGTAATGGATAGGCCAGAGGAAGGCGTACCATGCTTCCTAGGACAAGACAGAGGGCCAGAGTGTCTGGAGAAAACAGGGCACTCGGGATCATAGCTCAAGGCCGGGAGTGGATAGGGCCCAGGTAGTGCAGGGCCTAAAGGCCACACTAAGGCTTTTGATCTTAATTCTAGAGCAACGGGACTTCACAGTTCAAGGACTTCACTCTGCTGTAGAAGTGAGAGCTCCTACTGGGAGGTGGCACTTCAAGGTTTTGCTTGTCATTTAGTCACGGAGCAGAGAGTCACGGAGCAGAGAGTCACGGGGGGCAAGCTCACGGCACGGATGCTGGTGTGCACACTGCTCCTATTCACTTTCCTTGGACGCCACCTCCGGACAACTGACCCATAGTTCCTGTGGTTCCTCCGCCAACCCAGCCAATCTCCCTGCCTGGCCCGCCTGCCCAGTGCCAGCTTGCTGATGTCTGTGCCCATCCGCCCCACCCCATGCCAGCTCTGCACGGCTTTATTGGGGCCCGAGTCAGCCCCCTCTGACATCTGTTTTGTGTCCCCTGTCTTTACCCCTTAGAGTTAGGGATTGGTGTTCTCTGAGCCCCCTTTGGTTCCAGACTCTCCTCCTAGCAGAATCATCAGACCTCTGAGTTAGAAGGTTCTCAAAGAATATCTAGCCCAGCTCTTTCCAGGAACCCTCTAAAGGAATTCCTGACAAGGGGCTACCCAACCTCTGTTTGAATGCTACACATCACAGGGAGCTCACCCCCTACTATACTTGTAGCTTGGGTTTGGATGAAAAACCCTTAACAAGAAGAGGGAACAGCGCCCATCTGCCTGTCTGTCTGGAAGTTATTTGGCTAGCTCACCCGCATTGCCATCTAAGCTCACTTTTTTAAGTCTTCTCAAGATACAGCAGGGGAGAGGCAGCTGGTTAGCTTCCTGGCATGAAATCCACCTTCTTCACCTTCTGAAAGAAATAATGTCTTCCACGGCACCAACATAGGCCATCCCTGCTCCCCACCCCGAAGCCTGAGCCCTTCTCTGCTTCCATGAAGCCCTGCATCCCAGGAAACGGGGAACAGAGCCAGGCATGACCCAGAAGTTATTGGGGTGCTGTTCTAAGGACAAAGTGGAGGAGTCTGCCTCTGGGGCTTACAGTTGGGGCACCCAGGGGTTTGGGGTCCTGGCTCATCTGCTGCTGGCTTGCAGTGAGTTAGAGAAATACCCAGCCTCTGCCATGGAGTTGGCCTTCAGTGCCTCTCATCTGCAAATTATTGTTTTTTGGCCTCTGGGGTCTGCTGTACCTTCTGGGGTGGCTGGTCTGCCAATGAGGAATAATTTGGGGAGCACCCAGGGAACATTTACTCCAGAGCCCCCTGTGGGCTTGGCTGAGACCTGGGCTGCTACTGCAATACAGGGCTCTCTCTCTGCCTAGTCCTGCCACCTTCACTCTCCCACAGGTGCTGATCCTGAGAGCTCATCCCGAGAAATGTCTCTAACCGGCGACACCTTCCTTGACCTCCCAGCCTGGGGTAGGTTCCTTGATTATGTGCTCTCCCTGAGCACAAGTCTCCTTTGTAAGTTTTACATCCCTTTGCGTTATCTGGCTGATGTCCGTCTCCTCCAATGACTGTCAGAGTTACAAGCATTCATTCCATCACACTGGCTCATGGTTTAGAAATGTTTGTTGGGTGAACAACTTTATTAATCATCTGATCTGAACCCTTAGGAGGCCATCAATTTTACTTAGGACTGCAGAATGCCTCATTCATTTATTCATTCATTCAATAAATATTTATTAAGAGAAACTGGATCCCTATCTCTCAACACCAAGAGAATTCCAGATGGTCCAAAGATGTTTACATGCAAGAAAATAAAACCAATTAAGTTCTAGAAAAAAGACAAGTGAGTTTTAGAAAATAACTTTGGAATATTGAGGGCCTTTATAAAACCTGGTACACAAAATTTGAAAGAAAAAATTACTACACATGATCACATAAAATTCTAAACCTTTTAAAAACAAAAATAAAGATAAAAGCAAATCAATAAAGAATATTTGTAACACCTAGAAAAGACAGGAGGCTAATTCTTCTTTTTTTAAAAAAAAATATATACCTTTATTGATTTCAGAGAGAGGAAAGGAGAGGGAGAGAGATAGAAACATCAATAATGAGAGTCATTGATCGGCAGCCTCCTGCACGCCCCTGACTAAGGATCGAGCCCACAACCAGGGCATGTGCCCTGACCGGGATTAGAACCGCCATCTCCTGGATCCTAGGTCGATGCTCAATCGCTGAGCCACGCCCGGCCAGGCATAATTCTTCTAATATACCAAGAACAATTTACAAGTCAAAAGGGAAAGAAGTGCACAGAAAAATGGTCAAATAATGTAAAGAAGGATGAGAAACCTTATTTATATTCTAAGAAATGCAAATTAAAACTAATGCAATATAATCTTTCTATCAGAACTGACCAAGTTAGAATGCTTGACAATATCCAGTCTTGGCAAGAGTGTGGGTTAACAGGAAGTTTATTCACATTTATTGGCAAAAATTGTCTTGAGCTCCTTGGAAATCGGTTTGGCGCTACCTGTTACATGCAAAACATTCACTTCTTCTCACCGCATGACCCTACTTCTAGGGATATACTAACTGTCCATGGCCAGGGCGTCAGTGCCCTATGCAGTTGGTTAGGGGAGCATATTTGGGAGCATATTGTTGGTCCTAAATTGGGAGGAAGGGCAAAAATTGGGGAAGCTGGCAGTTATTGATCAAGTCCTGGCCGTTTGGGGCCGATTGCTGCAGGGCTGTGGTTTGGCTTCCTGGGCTGGTTGCCGCAGGCTGGGGTCAGAGTTCTGTTTTTATATGTGGCCGGGCCATTGTCTGTTAGCATACTCAGTCTCTCGACGTGACTGTCTTCCCCCTCACAAGACACTTCTGTAGCCTTCCAGCTGCTCTCCCTGCTCCTATTCTTGCTCTCAGGGCTCTGCTTTACCTTTTATCATTATTATTTATTTATTTTTAGTCCTCAACCAAGGATATATTTTTTAATTAATTTCAGAGAGAGAGGAAGGGACACACAGAGAGGAACATTGATGTGAGAAAGAAACTTTGATCGGTTTCCTCCTGAAGGTGCCCTGACTGGGGATTGAACCTGCAACCGAGGTATGTGCCCTGACCGGGAATTGAACCCACAACCTACTGGTGTATGGACAATGCTGCAACCAACTGAGCCACCTGGCCAGGGCCTCTGCTTTACCTTTTAAACCATGCTGGCCTCTGTTGGTGGCCAAGCTGAAAGAGAGCCCCTCTACCCTTCTCACAGCCCTCCCCCTATGGCTGGCTGCCCGTGGCACTCAGAGTAAAAGCCAGTCCCCTGAATGTCCTGGCTTCTGGCCCCTGAGAGGTCCCCACATGCCCAGCTGGCTCCTGTCTCAGGGGCTGTGTGGGCGCTGATCCCTCTGCCTGCTCGCTGCCTGACCCTGGATCTCCACGCGGTGCCTCTTCATTCTCCAGGGTTCAGATCAAACGCCACCTGAATCTACCCAAACCTCATGTATTCTTTTCTCCAAAGCACTTCCTACACTTCGGGGTACCCTAGTGCTTTATTGCTTCCTTGTTTATTGCCTGGGATGTCATCTCCATGAGGTCAGGGACCATGTCTGTCCCTTTTTACACAGAAGCCTCAGCCCTTGTGCTGAGATTGGAACCTGCTGAATCGTGTGTGTGTGTGTGTGTGTGTGTGTGTGTGTGTGTGTGTATTTTTAAGTCGAGCTAAAAGGATTTGCTAATGCACTGAGTGTGGGGGAAAGAGACAAGAATCAGGAAAGACTCGAACGTTCCTGAGCAAGCGGCAGGGTGATGTTACCATGGTGTGAGATGGGGGAAGATGTGAGAGCAGCAAACTGCGTGAGGGGAGACCAGGAGCTCTGTTTTGGACACACTGAGTTTGAGTTTGTTGTTAAAACTCCACATGGAGGTCTGGAGAGGCAGTTGGGTCCTGGAGCTCAGGGGCAAGGTCGGCTCAGAGATGAGCTGGCCGGGTGGGCCCAAAGAGGAGGCAGACCAAGGCGTGCCCCAGGCCTCTGCAGCTAGAGATCCGACAGTGAGGGAGACACAGCAAGGAAACTAAGAAGGAATAGCCAGGGAATCTTCCTACACTTCAGTCTCCTTGTAGCAACCAGCGATTCCTGGGTAATAGTCCTTTCCTCGTAGGATGGGTGTGAGGATCCTGGGCTATGTATTAAAAGTGCTCAGAACAGTGCCTTGCATGCAGTAAGTGCTCAGCACATGTTAGCTAAAGATAAGCACTTTATCCCTGACCCTTCTGAAGAACTGCTAAACTTTGCCTGCTGGTCTTAGCTGGGAGGTGAGAGCTTCCAGGGGAGAGGTGGAGCCCATCTTGGCCAGTTGTCCAGGATGGTACCCGGGGCTGGCCAAGGCATATCACCCGCTCAGCAGGTTTGTGCAACAGACTCAGCTCCCAAAGGGGAGGCCTAGACGCCCTCAGGGACAGAGCCTGGCTGGAGACAGTGATTAAAGAGGGTGAGTGGTTCAAGTTCTTGCAATTGTGCTATTAAACAGAAATGTGACCTCATTTTATACTCTCAAGCCTGACAGCCCTCTCAGATGCCCAGGGCACGGGGAATAGATGCAGGTCTGCTGCATTTTGCTCTCCAGGAAGTGAGGGAAATGTTGCAAATACATAAATAATTGTAGGAACTAATATTGTCAGTAGCACCCTCCCCATCTAAGCACTTAACCACCTACCTGCCGTACCCTAGTCCCATCTAGGGGAATAAGAATGTCAGTAGAAGATGACAATAATTCTCAAATGGTGGCATTTCAAGGACCACAGTTATCAGGGTGGGTGTTATGTTTATGGGTGGGTGGAAGTGGCTGAAGAGAAACTTTTCAAGTCTCTGTCTTCTGCCTGGGACAAGATTAGTGCTGTCCCTATTTCCCGTGAAACAAGCCCTCCCAGAATATTAAACCCGGCTTGAGAAGGCCTTTAAATGAATGACGTTGGTTCATTTAATTCAACAATGAAGCACAAACCTTTTGGAGCACCGTGCTGTGAGCAAAGGCACCTCAGATTGCTCACAGTCAAGTGCAGGAGGCAGGTGAGGAAACAAAGTGTTTCAGGGCAGGGATGTCCTAAGATGCTGGGGGCGAGCACTGAGGACCTTGGCAGCTTGGAAGAAATGAGCTGGGCCAGGCTGGAGGTGAGGGAGGGCTTCTAGGAAGAGGTGACATCTGAATTCTGAGTGGTGGGTTGGATTGTGCCAGGAAAAGGTGAATGTGGGGAGAACAGTCGATCACTCATTTCATTTCTCTGGCTTTAAACCCTGGAGCTACCAACCACATCAGGAAGATGTGGCGTTCATTTAAGCTCATATAGGTGAAAGGACTTAGAAGAGTTACAAAAACAATGGGACAATAGAAATGCAATGCATATCATTATCATTAATTATATTACAGGTGTGGGAAGTATCTCTCAGCACTCAGATCCTGGGCTTGGGTGTGTGCTGGATTACCTGGAGGCCGGCAATACAGCATGGGCGCTAGGAAACGAAGAGTTCAGCTTCCATGAATGTATCTAGAATTATGCAATCAGAAAACCTAGAAAGAAGCCGTTTTCACTTTAGCATACATGCAGATTTTGAGTTTCGTGGTTTTCGTTTTTATTTTGGCCCATATTTGTGAGAGTGGGCTTTGACCTTGGAAAAGTTATTACATTATCTTTAATTTCTAATCCCTTCCTATCCCTTTCCAAACAAGCTGCCAGAAACAGCTTCCAGCCTTTCCACCCAACCCTCTAATTCATGCTCATCACTCCCTTTTGCAGGCTGACCATTGGGAAAGCTTCTGAAATGAGAAAATCACATCATAGCTGTGAAATGATGGGTCCTGTTACTGTGTGCTTGCATGTTCCGGGCTCAGGGGCTGAGGGCTTTGTATGGTTTGCTCACTCAATCCCTGTGACAGCCCTAGTCAGGCAATTATACCGGAGAACCTTGAGGCTCAGAGACATGAAGTGGCTTGGTTAAGATCTCGCTGCTAATAAGGGTTAGAAATGGAAGTGAAACCCAGGTCTGCCTCAGTCCACAGTGCTGTCCCCTGACCATTCCTCAGGCTGCCTTGTGGAGGCTAGAACCAGAGGGGGCAAAGATATGACCTCCTTCTGAGGCTTCGCTTTACAAAATTATGACAATAATATGGGACCTCATCTACCTCCAAATCCGCATTGCCAGATTCTCTGCTCAGATTACTTTCACATATATGTGTAATATATGTGAGTATAAATTTAATAGGAATGGGCAAGCCCGCTGAAGAACATGTCCCTGGATAAACAAGGGGGAAAAATCCATAAACCCACCAGATTGACACATAGTGACAAGGTGGATAAAGGAAGCAAACAGGGCAGAGTGACACAATGACAAGGGGCAGGGAGTGGCTGCTCTGGAGAGTGTGGCCAGGGAAAACCCTCTCTTGGGAGGTGGCATTTGAGCTGAAAGCTGAAGGATGAGAAGGCACCATGCACCTGGTCAACCAGAGGGCGGCACCAAGGTGACAGTCCCCATAGGGAAGAGAAAAAGGTATGACCTGAGCTCCCCAGCGAGACATGTAGAGGGCGAGGGGCCAGCAAGAAAGACCAAGAACTAGCAGCCAGAGGGGAGGAAAAGCAGAGGTACTGGGGCAAGGCGGCCAAGAGGGTTGTTTCAGGAAGGGAGAGGTGGCAGCTGTGCTTGAGAGGCTGTCCCTCAGATTTGGGAACAGAGACCACCGCTGAACTGGAAAAGAGGAATTCAACAGAAAGGTTGTCATGCTCTGTGGTGGAGACAAAAGCTAGCCGAGTAGGGTGGAGAAAGGGGGTGACGTGGAGGTTGAGTGTAGGCAGCTCTTCCCAGGAGTTTTGCTCTGAAGGTTGGCAGGGAAACAGGGCAGGAGCTGGCAGGGCATCTGGGGTCGGGGAAGGTGTGCGGGCCATTCTCTCATCCGAGGCCCGTTCCCTGCCCGTTCGTGTTCCGCGCTGGGCCCTGGGAGGCGAGCCGGGTACAGCCTCACCCGGACTCGCCTGCTAGGTGCTCCCCGATGGCTTCAGCCAAGGCGAGGCAAAGGCAGGAGGGCCCTGGGTGGAAGGAAGGAGAGGTCGAGGGTTCTTCCCTCTCCCTCGCTGCTGCTCCCAGGCCTTGTCCCTAGCAGGAGCCGTGTCCCCTACGCCTGTGAGACCTTCTGGGCTGCCCACTCCTCCAAGGCTCTCAGAACACTATTTCTTCCCTTGGCCCTTTCAGCGCTAGGGGTCACCACCCCTGCCAGGCACAGCTTGTCTCTGGGTGCTCAAGATCCTTGTTTCCTTAACTTGTAAGTAGCCCCTTCTACGAGGTCACTTGAACCATCTGAGTGAATCCTGTTTCCTGCCAGGGCCCTAACCGATACAGAAATGTGCTTTTCCCTTTCCTTCCTTCCTTCCTTCCTTCCTTCCTTCCTTCCTTCCTTCCTTCCTTCCTTCCTTCCTTCCTTCCTTCCTCCCTCCCTCCCTCCCTCCCTCCCTCCCTCCCTCCCTTCCTCCTTCCCTTCTCTCCCCCCCCCCTTCCCTCTCCCTCCCTCCCTTCTTTCCTTCCTCCCCCCTCCTTTCTTTCATGAAAAATACTAGAACATGTTTATGTGGAAATGAGAATAAAGGGCAGAAAGGAGAAACCGATGATGCAGAGAAAAGCAGGACGCTTGCTGAGTGGAGGCCTTGAGGCTGCTGGAGGGGAGAGTCCAAGCAGAGGGTGGTTGGCCTTAGGCTTGGACAGGATGCCTCTTCTTTGGTTATGGGAGGAGAGGCAGGGAGCAGGGGCACAGGGCAAGAGGGTTGGTAGATTTGGTCTGATGGCTTCTAGCTTCTCGGTGAAGGGCGAGGAGGGCAGGGCAGTTTGTAGAGCTAGAAGAAAGTATGAAATAGCCACCTCTGAGAACAGGAAAGTGAACTTTCTAGGAAAGGCTCTTAGGCTTGCCAGGCGTGAGGAGTGCCAATTTGAGGTTTGTGGTCATGAATTTAAAGAACAACCCAACTGCAGGGCTGTGTGCTTTTCTCCAGCGTCGTTCAGCTGCTCTGGAGCAGGCCTGAAGAAGCCGAAGTGTTGGGTCTTACGAGGGCCAGGCCTTAGGATCATATGGTGGGGAAAGGGGCAAGTTTATTGAGGGGTTTGGCTATGGAGCGATGGTCACAAGGCAGCAGGGAATCTACATGGGGTGAGGAGGGAGGGAAGGCCATGAGCCCGTGATGGTGGAAAAGATGAGAATGACAATGGATGGGAGGTTTTGATGAAGCACAGGGTGGAGAGGAAGCTGGAGCCCATAGCGAAAGAGTTGAGGTGATTGGGAGACTGGTACAAAAAAACCACAAAGTGGGGGAGTGCATGGTGGACCCTGATGGCTTCAGAAGGGCAAGGGCTTGAAAGTGGAGGAGGGTAAGTGGTTTGGAAGAGGTACCTGGGAGCAAAGAGTGCCCACATTGCGTCCTGGCTTTCCCTGGATCGATTCCTCCCTGCATCTCCCAGAGAAGTTCTCTCCTGCCAGGTTGCCTGAAAAAGCCCATGACAACATGGGTATCTTCAGTTTTAAGGCCAAGAGGCCATTTTTCCACTTGGCTCCTTCCTAGGACCTGACCCAGAGCTAGTTCTGACCACACTGCACAGTTGGTGGTGGTGTGTCTTGTAGAATGAGCAGCTAAGCCACTCAGGGGCCAGTATCCTTCTAGAGAGACCCTGGTTTCTTTGCTTGTAAAATGCAATCCATTGCCCTGGCCGGTGTGGCTCAGTTGGTTGCACAAAAGGGCCGTGATTTGATTTCTAGTCAGGGCACATACCCAGGTTGCGGGCTTGATTCCTGGTCGGGGCATGTATGGAGGCAAATGATTGATGTTTCTCTCACACATCAGTGTTTCTCTCTCTCTCTCCCTCTCCCTTCCTCTCTGTCTAAAATCAAGTAGAAAAACAAAACTCTGGAAAACAAATGCAATCCATCATTTGGTTATTGAAACGTGTTAAGCTCTGCCGCGAGCCAGGCTTATCTACTTTATTCACTTTATTCCACTCAGCCACCCTTGAGGGGGAGATTACTAAGCCTGGAGAGGTAAAAACTTTTCCTGGATTATATAAAGTCTATGTGAGTCCAAGAAGTTCACTATCCCATTAGGGAAACAAGCAGGGAGAAAACCCCCAATATGTGACGTGTGCAAAGTTCTCTGGGACAATGGAAGTTAGAAAGACTGATCCTGTTGTGAGTGGGACGTGGGGGCGTGTGAACCAGATCTACGGGTTGAGTAGAAGGGCGTGTGGGGAGGCGGAGAGGAGGCAGCAGTGTCCGAGCGAAGGCGTGGTGACGGGACACTCCACAGGGTGGCCCGGGATTGTTGAATAAAGGCAGCAGGGACCAGCAGTGAGGCAGGGATCCTAATCTTGTCTATAGTCCTGGGGTTCACAGATACCTACAAGGGGGCCTACAACCCTGCTGAAGTCGTATCACAATTGTGAGTGTGTTTGTTACTCTTTTCTGGAGAGACACTTTTTATTTTCATCAGATTTTTAAAATTTATTTCTTAAAATAGATCTTTATTGATTTCAGAGAGGGGAAGGAAGAGAGAGAGAGAGAGAGAGAGATAGAAACATCAATGATGAGAGCGTCGTCATTGATCGGCTGCCTCCTGCACGTCCCCGACTGGGGATCGAACCTGCAACCTGGACATGTGCCCTGACCGGGAATCGAACTGCAATCGCCTGGGCCCTAGGTTGGTACTCAACCGCTGAGCCGCGCCTGGCCGGGCTCATCAGATTTTTAAACTGGGACGTGGACTCAAAAAAGCCTTGAGTAGCAAAGGAGCTTAGAGAGGTCGGCAGGGCCAGGGAGTGAAGGGCCTCGTGGGCCTTGCTCAGGAATCCACACTTCACTCTGCAATCAATGGGGAACGCAAGGGGTTTCCTAGCTGCTGAGCAACGTGAGAAGGGTCTTAGAAGACAACACACGTTACTCTGAGCTCAAATCAAAGTCTCTTAATGTACCATTTACTGCTCTATCCTCAGTCTAGCATAGTGCTGAGCACATATTAGGGGCTCAGTAAATATTTGCTGAGTGAGTGAGCATAGATGTGTGTAATAATAGTAGAGTGCATATTCCCAGCACGACTCCACGCATTTCCTGGACAATTTAACTAAAGGTGAAATCCCTGGAACCGAAGCTTCTCCTGCACTGTCCTAGGTTCTAAGAGAAACCTGCTGAGTCCTGAGATGATGCCTGGGGTGGAGATGGGAATGGGGTGAGAGGGACTGTGGCACGTGAGGGTGTGGCCACACCTGACTGCAGGTTAGGGCTCCTCCCGCAGTGCCCTGCTTTATCTTTGCAGGAGTAGAGGCAATACGGCCAGGATGGCTAAAATCATTTCTTTCCTCCTTCCACTTTCAACCCACCGGCTTGTCCCGTTGACTCTGTCTCTGAAACACGTCCTCCCCCCCCTTTCTTTCTCCATCGCCTGTCCTCCCACCAGCTCCCGCTCCTGCTCCTCGCCTTGGCCACAACAGCAGCCTTAGAAACCAGGCCCCTGTTTCTGCCCTGCCTCTCTACCATCCGCTCTCCACATGGTGGCCAGAGGGATCTTTTCAAAACACTTCCCTGGCAAGGAGTGTAGCTTTCTTTCCATGTACAGTACTTAGAGAGTTATGCTTCTAAAACTTTAACATACATTCAAATCATAAGGTGTTCATGCTAAAATCCAGGTTGTGATTCAGTTGATCTGGGAAGGGGCTCGAGATGCTGCATTTTTAACAAGCTCCCAGGCAATGCAGTGATCTTGGACCACACTAGGAGTAACAAAGACTTAGAGAAAAATCCAAACTTCCTGCCTATGTCCTACTTTATCTGGCCCTTGCCCAGCAATCCTACGTCATCTCCAACCCCTGTTCTCTCTCATTACACTGTAGCCACACTGGCCTTCATTCTGTTCCTGGAGTGTGCCAAGTTGTTCCTGCCTCAGGGCCTTTGCACGTGGTGTTCCCACTGCCTAGAATGCCCCTTTCTGAGAGCTCCATAAGGCTTGCTCCTTTTCTTTGTTTAGATCTTAGATCTTGTTCAATGATCAGTCAGGGAGTACTTTTCTGACCACGTCATCTACTGAAGCACCTTATCTCCCGGGGAACTTGCTATCACTCTTTGCCCTGCCCTCTTCATAGCACTTACCATTCTCTGAATTTATTTTGGTGCTGTATTTGTTGACTTGTTAAGTTTCTGTCTCTATTCTCATGTTTGTTACCGTGAATAAGATCTTGGTTTCCTTCACTCTGGGCCTATCCCAGAGCCTGACAGGTGGTGGGTACCCTTTTCATTTTTGTGAAGCATGGAACATGAACACGAACATGCTGCATGGCTACTGTGGCACTGAGATCAGGCAGGGGAGTCCACCCCAGGAAAACTTAGAGACACGACACTGGAGGTGTCTGAAGCAGAGGGGAAGAAGGAGAGAAGGAGCCAACTTTCTGCACAGAGGATGCCACAGAAAATCTCAAGAACCTGAAGCTGAAGTTGAACCTAAGAACCAACACATAATAGATGAATTCACCTAACTAGAAGAGAGTCACTCTGGAAGGTGGGGAAGGCAAAGAACTAACATTAGTTCAATGGGTTAAGTAAGGTATTTGGAACAGTGCCTGGCACATAGTAGGCATTTATCAAATAAATAAAAAGAAATAGCCCGGCCGGGCGTGGCTCAGCGGTTGAGCATTGACCTAGGTTCCAGGCGATCAGGGTTCAATTCCCGGTCAGGGCACATGCCCGGGTTGCGGGCTCGATCAATGACTCTCTCGTCGTTGATGTTTCTATTTCTATCTCTCTCTCCCTCTCCTTTCCTCTCTCTGAAATCAATAAAGATATGTTTAAAAAAAGAAAAGAAAAAGAAATATGTCAATGTTGCATGATCATCTCCGATCATCCTCAAACGTATAATCTGCATCTTGCAAATGAGGAGAAGAGACTATGAGATTAGAAGACTTGTCCAAAGTCAGACAGCAATCCAGGGACAGAGCTGAGAACCCCACTCTCTAAAACAGCTCTATTGAAAGTTGCAAACACTGCACTTCCTGTCCCCCTTCCCTACTTTCTGCTCTGCTATAGCACCTCTTACCACCTAATATCCTGTGCATTCTTATTTGTTTACTGTCTGTCTTCTCTCACCAGAATATAAATTCCTGGTTTTGTTCACTACTGTTTCTCAGAGCCCAGAAACAGAGGCCCGCCATGTAAGTAGACACTTAATGAATACCTAGTGAATGTTAAAAGGATGAATGAAGGGGTTATTTAAAAGTCTTTGCTTTTTGCATCTCCAAGAGGCAGCTCTGTAAACGTGTGGCTGATGGGACACCCAAACCCAGTGGAGAAGGCTGGAGTGTGTCTGAGATGAAGTGGGAAGAAAAGCAGTGGCTTACTGAATGCTTTCAACAAATCAGAAGTAAGACAGTGTCCACAGAAGAGGCACTGGCTGCATGGAGCCTGGTAGGAGAACAGCCAGGGAGCGAGGGTTTGTCCAGTCTCAGCTCTGACACCATTGCCATGGTGGCATGGTAGGTGTGGATGCCACAGGCGGGCATTTGTCCTCTCAGGATATGGCTTCCCACATAAATTGGCCCTGGGGAAAAATGTGTTGACCAGGTCCCTGTGGCAATTACAAGTTTGATGCAAATGCATAAATGGGCACTTAATCAGAAAATCTCTGGTGAATTGAGTTAGTGTGTCGGTCACTCAAGCCTGGCAGCTCTGGTTACTGAAGAGATGAAGGTTCTAAACCAGTTAAACTGCACTGTGAACCTACCTGCCTGACCTTCCTCTGCACCAAAGCTTCTTAAAGTTCGGCCCCCAGACCTGCAGCTTCGGCATCCCCCGAGAACTTGTTAGAACACAAATTCTCCGGCCTTGTCCTCAATTTGCTGAATGGGAACTCTGCGTGTGGGGTCCAGCACTCCGTATCAAGGAGCCCTCCGGGAGATTTTGATCCACTGTCAAGTCTGAGAACTGCTATCAAGCAGTTTCTCTTTCAAGGCAGTTATTACTCTGTTGCATGGGGGTGAAGTTAAGGGAACAGTCAGGGTTGGGGGGCTTCATAGATACAGCACAGAGAGTCCTGATGATTGGATCAATGATTCTTAGTGGGCAGGGTCAGGAATTGGGGAGGAACTGGGAAGGAAGACCCTTGTGTTTCAGAAAATCTCCAGAGGAGGGGTTAGTTTGCCAAAGGACATTTTAAAGCTATCATGGTTTTGTTTCACAGAACTAATATTTATTTCAAAATTTCAAATGACCTTAAAGGAAGGTGTCATATAAACTGCTAGCCAGTACTGACTATATGTGTAGCTTAGGTGGAAATAGAAGGCTGGGACCCTACCTCCTGTGCAATCCTTGTTCTAAAAAAAGGGGGGGGGGAGGTCAAGATAGAGGGAACCTATTAGGCTAGGAGAAACAAACTTACGGAATGGGTTGCACAACTTTACAGAGCTCCTACTGTGTGCCATGCACTGTATTTGGGTCTCTGACAAGGATACAAAGATAGTTTAGCCAGCCACGTGGGCAGCCAAGGAGCTTACAGGAGAAAATTCAGAAGAGAGATAGTTCCTCTGTTTGGCAGATATTAGAAGTATGGATATATGGGACCTTTGATCAGTGTTTTGGCTTTTCAGTTTAGCCAGATAAAGAGAGCACATGTGAACTGGTAGGAGGTGGGAGGGTGAGGGTGAGGGATGGGTTGGAGTTTGAATGCTGGAGGCACAGAAGTACCAGTCCAAGAGCAGTACTGCACCCATGCCCACCGCTCCTGTCTGGGGCCATGTTTAGGAGATCTAAGGTTGGATAATAATTGCTACCATTTATCCAGTGACTACATGTGGCAGCAACCAATCTACCTACTGTACACACATTAACTCGTTCTTCATGTGAATCCTGTGGGAAGGCACCGTTATCACCCCAGCTTTACTGATGGGAAAACTCAGACACTCAGAGGTGAGCTAACTTGGCCCAAAGTCCGGCGACGAGACTGCACTAGAGACTGAATCTGAAACCAGGCGCTGGCTCTCGGGCGCTCACAGCACAGGACAAGTCAATGTGCCGCCCCAGTCTGGGCTGTCTGGCTGGTCGGGGGTGGCAGAGGGATGGGACACTTATTTTGGCGGGTGAAAAGCATCCAGAAGAAAGCCCTTCGGTCCTCCACCATGCCTGAGTATTTATTTCTTTTGGCACAGACAATCGGAGTCCCGTGCTTTGCGAACAGGCTACAGGACGAGCACTTGAGGCCCCTTCCCACTAGATGGCGGCCCCTAAAACCCACATAGAAATTCTGGAACCTCCACTGTCCCCATCTTCCAGGGTTTGGCTGCGGCTGAGGAATGGAAGGATGCAAAACCTCCCGGGCTCCAAGGAGCACTCGGCCCCTGCCCCGCCCCATCCGGGGGTCGCGGGAAGCCCCTAGGCTGGAGGCGGGCGTGGGGGGAACAGGGGTGGGCGGGGAGACCGGGCTCCCAGGCTCTAGGCGCCCGGGGGAGGAGTCGACGCGGAGCAGCCACTCCGGGGACACAGAGGCGGTCGCTCCCGCGTCGCCTGCGTCCACATCAGGGGGGAAGGCCGGGAGCGCTGGGCGCGGGGCGCGGGGCGCGGGCGGGGGCCCAGAGGCGCGGGCCGGGAGGCAGGTGCGCGGCGCGGACTACAAGTCCCAGCATGCCCAGCTGCCCTGACCCGGCCCCTGCTGCCACTTAAAGGCTCTGGGAGCCGCAGCCGTCGGGTCGCCGCGGGTTTCGCTTTGCTGCCGCGGCTGGGCGGTGGGAGCAGCGGGCTCGGTCGCCGGCTCTACTCGCGCCCCGGCTCCGGCAGCACCGAGGGGCGCTCCTCGAGCAGCCCTCCCGGCTCGGGGATTCCCTTCCGAGCCCGCGCCCCCGGGCTCCCCGCCTCGGCCACCCCGCGGCCCCGATGCCGAGGAATGGATAGAGCGGCACAGCGTGCGGCGGCGATGGGGGAGAAGAAGGAGGGCGGCGGCGGGGGCGCCGCGGCGGCCGCGGAGGGGGGTGCCGGAGCCGCGGCCAGCCGGGCGCTGCAGCAGTGCGGGCAGCTCCAGAAGCTCATCGATATCTCCATCGGCAGCCTGCGCGGGCTGCGCACCAAGTGCGCGGTGTCCAACGACCTCACCCAGCAGGAGATCCGGACCCTGGAGGTGAGGCGGTCGGCGGCGCGGGAGGTCGGGCACCGGGGCTGGGCCCGAAGAGGGAGGGGTCGGCGGCCCGGGGAGCGGCCCCTAGTACCCCCCTCCGTGCTAATGTTCGCCCCTTTCCTAGTTGCATCCTTGAGCCCCGGTTGCCCTGTTGGAGGCTTCCCCCCTCCTCCATTCGGTGATGCGGCAGGTTGAGGACCCGGGACCAGCCCCTCACCTTGGGCGGGCGTTGGGGGGAGGGGCGGGGTGGGAACTGGGATGGAGGCTCGGGGAGCCCGTGGGCGGGGTGGGCTGCGCTCCCACAGCCCCCGCCTCTCCATCTCCGCCCCCCACCCCATTTCTAGCTTGTCGGTCCGCAGGAGTCGTGCTCCCACTGAGTCACACGCTGGACTTTTCCCTGTGTGACTGAGCCGTGGGCCGGGGTGACGGGGCGGGGGGAGGTCCCCCTGAGGTGTGAGCAGAGCCCCGTGGTTCTCTGCTTTCGCTCACGCCCCCGGCTGTCTTGCCCCTTCCTTCCCTCCCTCTCCTCCAGGTTCTTGTGTGCCGCCTTTCAAAAAAAGTGTTTGCTGAAACTGCAGTTTTGCTCTTCAGGCATTTGGTACTTTCCTTTCGCACTGCCACAGCGTTCCACTGCTCGAGATGTAATTACCCACCGGCTCCCCCCAGACATTGCATTTCGGTTTAGGAAGGATTATGCTGGGGAACAAGCCTTTGGTGAGAAGGTGACACTATTTAAAGGCTTCTGGTGGAGACAGCTTCCAGTGTAAAGAAGAAATAAGAGATGCTGCCCTCCTCTCTCAGATTATAGCTGGGAAGTGCAATATTAAAAAGATTTGGAAGAAGCAGCCAAAAGAGTTGTTAGGTTCTCAGAAGGGGGAGTCTCCCCCTCCCCCATACACAATAGAGGGAAATTGGTGTATTCCCAACTTGCTTTTGTCCAGAGGCTGGGGACGCTGTGGAATCCAGAGACCAGTTAATAACTAACTCCGACTTGAAGAAGGGGCTCCACCTTGCATTGCACATCTGGTCTTCTGCAGATCTGGGGATGTTTTGTTTTATTAGAATCTTAATTTCTCATCCCTCCTCCCCTCCCTTTATTACTCATTGCCTCTGCCAGCTGTCATAGGGCCAGCGGTGATTTGTAATTATTACAAGACCCAATCCTCTGTGCACACCATAAACCTGAATCCCTGTTTGATCCAGAATGCTCAGGGGTGACTCCTCTCCAGTTTTATTTTCTTAAAAGCTATAAAACCAGGGACACTGGAAACATGCAATCAGTGCTGGCTATTATAACTTTTGTTACAGTTGCTATAGCAGTACTGACCAGGGTTTTGCTTAAAAAACAAAGCAACCAACAACATTCTGCACAACTGTCCCTTCTGCAGGCATGCTGCTGTTTTCCAAGTGGCAAGAGATGCTGGTTTCTTGAACACAGCCGAGTGTGTTTTTTGCCCAGCGTAGTTCAGTTTTTAAACCGACACAATAAGGCGGCTATGTGGCTTAGTTCTGGGAGGGGAGGGGTCCTTGTCCAGCAGCCTGTGTCTGGTTGGACTGCTGTGTCGTTCGGGTGAGAGAGTGTTCTCTGTGCTAGCCTCTCTCGGATTGTCCCCATGTCGCTCTGAAGTGCTCCTGGTTCTCAGAGTGGATACAGGAGAACCATTTGCTGTTTGTTCTCTGGAAATGGTGCTTTGCCCTCATGGTACCCTGACTTTACTCATTTTAACCAAGGTGTGGCATCCCGACACCCCAGAGCATCCAGCTGTTTGGGTTTCTGAGCTGGTTTATTCAGTGGCCTTCCTCCTGAGTGTTTATTGGTTTATTGATCCAACTAGGCAGCCAGAAACCCATCCCAAGCCCAAAAGGGATTTGCAGGGTAAACTGGAACCAATACCCAGCTCCCTTTCTTCTCCGTTGTCTTGTGGATTTGGGTCCACCCTACTCCATGGAAAGGCTGGACCGTGGTGGTTTTGGGGGATGGGGCTTTAGACAGGAGGAGCTAAGTTTGGTCAAACCACTTCACCCCAGAGGCCTCACCCTCCTCACTTGAACAGGGAGGCCAGAGGGCATCTCTGCGGACTCCTGTGGTTTAGTGAAGGGGCCTCAATTGGGTTGAATCAATGTTTGTTATACACACCCCTGTTTAAGAATATTCCTGTTTAATAAACAAAAGACCAAACTCATAGATACAGACAACGGAATGGTGGGTACCAGAGAGGAAGGGGGTGGGGGGAGGGCAAAGAGGGTAAAGGCGGTCAAATACAAGGTGACACGGGGTAGTGAGCACATAATATACAGATGTTATAAAGTTGTATACATGAAATTTATGTTATTAACCAATAAATATTAACCCAATACATTTAATTTTCTAACATGAAAAAGACTAACAAGAAAAAAAGAATAATTCCCTGCTTAAGAATGGTCCTAAAGTCCAGATTTACTGAACTGATAAAATAGGGGGAAAGTTTATTACTCTAAGAATCCTGATGATAGGGACAGTGTGGCAAAGGGAAAAACCCTCAGCTTTGATTTCGGGTCTGGGTTCTGTCTGTGTGACCTTGGGCAAGTCCCAAGACTTCTGGATCTCAAGCTTCCTTATCTGCAAAACAGGGGTGAGACTGCTTGAAACTGCAGTGTTGTTGTGAGTCTGTAAGTTCGCATTCTTTCTACTAAGAGATTCTGTTTATAACCTTTTCCTAGTGAGGGCCCAATGGCATTCATACCACAGGTCACCTTTGGGGGGAGCTACTTCTATAGCTGGCTCTTAGAAGTGGGTGACACAGGTTAGGAAACCATCCCAGCAGCATGTGGTGAGGTCACACGGGACAGTTGATGATATCCACTCTGGTTTTCATTCCTGTTCTGCAGTCTCCTCTCACATACCAGGGCAGGGCCCCCAGAGACAGTGCTTGCGACATTGGATTCCTAGCTTTTGAAGAAGGGGTAGACCGGAGGGCTTGGCTTTCGCAACCGCTCCAGGCTTCTCCCAGGATCTTAGGAACTGCAGCCCACTCTGGCCCTCGCTAAATGAGCGCTCAGTGGAGGAAAGCACGTGAGATGCCCCTGGGAGTCCCTGATGCTGGGCCCGGCTGCTGGTGCCTGAGGTTGCAGACTGTGGCCGTGTGTGGGGAGTCAGCATGTCTGGCTGCCTGTGATGACTTTCTCCGTGTAGTGGTCCAGTTTGGATTCAAAAGAGTGGAAGGAACCCAGGTTTAATATTTGCCTCCTACCTGCCAGCCAGTGTGCTGGACCCTTCTCAGTCTGATGAGATTCCCTGGAAATCCACCAGTGTTTGTCACACACACAGTTTTTCTCTACTTGGGAAGGGGAGAGAGAGAGACAATCTGAACCCTGAGTCTGAATCTGTAAACAGAAGTGAGGCTGCTTCCTCCCAGCAGAACCTGGTGCCCCATTGGTCCAGCAGACCCTCCTAGGGTGCTTAGAAGTCCACTGAGGCAGGATAGAATGTTCTCATTCCCTGGATGTGCCTCACAACAGTTCATTCCCTCATTTATTCATCCTGTTTGGGCCGAGTCTGTGTCGGGCACTGGGGAGGCAGTGGCACCTCATGGGGATTCATGTTTTGTGGACACCGCAACTTTTCCCTTTTCTGTCAGCCTACTAGTACTTTCCAGAGACAGGCCTCGCCACACTGAGTCTCCCTGCCTTGTGCTCTTCTGGAGAAAAATCCCTCCTAAAAAGACTGACCTGGAGAAAGGGTCTCCAGAGGACCTTTCCCATTTGCATTGCTCGGGAGGGGACATTGGGCAGCCGACCACTTCCCTGAGGAGTCCCCACGAGGCAACCGGATGCCCTGCTGCTACTGGGAAGATCAGGGAGACTTGACCTTCACTCAGCTCAGTTGTGGCTGAGGTCAGACCCCTGCTGTGTGGAGGGCCTGAGCTGTTCCTGTGGCCCCTCCCCCTGCTCCTCAGATCATGTGGATAGTGGAACTACTGGGAAAGGAAAGGGGTGCCATCTGTCCCCACAGATCAGGTCTTTGGGGCAGTCATGGGGATGTAGTCACTGTACAAACCTTCAGTTATTACTGATTTGCCTGCTGAACTCCTAGCAACAGCCACCCTGGCAGGGATTCTGAGGTAGATAGGATGCTCTCTAGGTCTTTGGGGACACTCTCAGTCTAATGGGGGAGCCAGGCAGGCAAGCAGGAGCAACTCCAGTACCCTGGCTTGCTGAGAGTGCTTAGGAATTGGGAATGTGACTGAACTGTTGGCCAGTCCAACCTCCTGGTTTTATGAGAAATATTCCCAGTCTTGGTGGTGACTTGTCCCAAGTCACAGGTCCCTGGCAGAACTGAGAGCGAAACCTGGTTTCCCTTTCCCCACCCAGCCACTGCATGGAGTATGGCCTTTCTTGCTTCCTCTCCATCACCATAGTTTTAACTGCGTGCTGGAGGTTTTAACTCCTGCAATCCCTGAAGAGGTGCAGAGCTGGGCACTGTCCCCTTTGGTGTCAGCTTTTGTCTTGGCAACTGTTTCCTTGATGAAACTTGCCACCAGCATCCCTCGGAGGTGGCCTGGAGAGGGACCTACAGTTTCCCTGAGACTGGAGAGGGCTGGGTGGTGCCGGAGGGAGGCCTTATCAGATCTGCAGCCCAGGTTAGTGTGAGTGCCAGGAGCCCAAGGGCAGTGATGGCAATGCCTCCTCTGGGTTGGCTCACAGTCCAGGACAGCTGTATTCCCTGCCACCAGTGTGCTGGCCCTGCTTGCTGGCTGTGGTCTGGAGAAGGGCTGCAGAGGCCCTGGTCCTTGGTAGTGGAGGGAAGTAACAAAATCTGTAGCCAAGTTCCCTAAGCTGTGCTTTTTAATAAGGGCATCCTTTCAGAGTCGGCTGTTTAGAATCTTTTCCTACATTTAGTTCAGAGGGAAGGCTGCACAGGGGCCTTAGGGGTTATGGGATTGACTTTTGTGCAGTGAGGGCAGATCAGGGACAAGAGACATTCTTAGTCACCTGGTCTGTGTTGACTGCTTTGCTAGGCTCTTGGCATGTGTTGCCCCATTTAACACTCACAAGGACCCTATGAGGTTTTATCCCCACTTTGCAGATAAGGACATTGTGGCTTAGAGGGATTAAGAGACTTAGTGGGTAGATGGTTGAACGTGGGTTGACTGGTCTTCAGATCTCATGTTTGGAACTTCCCAATTGCCTCTAGAAACCATGGTGGGGAATTCTGGTCAGGGTCATGGCTGCTGAGACCAAGGAAGTGGCCAAGAACAAAAAGGGCCCGCGTAGGGGCACTGGGTTCAATTCCAGATAACTAGGCCTACAGGTGGCCACCCCACGCTGTGCAGCCTCTGAGCTCAGGCCCGGGGCTGCTTCCCTAAAGTGCAGCCCAGCACACGCTCAAAGGCAGGTCGCTGGCAGCGAAGTGGTGCAACCCCTGAGAAATGAGAAGCTGCCGAGAGATCAAGTTACTCATAATTTTTTTAATGGATACCTGCCTTATTGTTTTTGAATAATTCCTCTGATTAGCAGTATATTCTTTAACTTTCTGCTTTGTTAAAATATTATAAAACACACTATGTTCACTATAAAAAATAAGGATAAATAAAATAAAATCACCCATTGTGCCACCTCTCTGAGCTAATCCTTTTTTCATGAGTATTTGGTATGTTCCTGAGAATTAACTATACAACCTTAACCTAGGTTTGCAAAATATGTAGATCATTGCACATTGTTACTCAGATTTTTTTTTTCAATGGCAGGACATATTTGTTGATCGATTGACATAATGCAACAGCATGAAGTTCTCCGATCATTGTAGGTCTGGGAATTTAATCCAGTGTTCCCATTCTCAGTCCATTGTTTAAAAAAGCCAGAATAAAAGCTTGTTTCTCTCCCATGTCACAGTCCAGTTTGGGTTGGGCTGCTCTCCTGGTAGCTGTCCTCCAAGCGGAGACTTAGAGATAGCGACTCCTATGTGTGGCTCTGCCATCTGGGGTCCTCCATTTCCAACTAGTATAACCCTCCTATGTAGCAAAGATTGTAAAGTTGCCCCCAGAGAGGTCTGACCTTTGTCTTTGGCTTCTGGGAGGTAATCTCTGCATCTTTGGAATGTCATGCCTGGTAGGAATGTCTTTGTTTTTCAGTTAATTGTTTTGTATGTATTTTTACATACATGCAAAAGAACACACATGAGTAACATTGTGTATGTATTCTCCCAGTGTTTTGATCCTCTGCATCTGTATACAAATGTATGTACTTACCGTGTGCATCGCCTTAGACATGTCTTCTGTCTACATCAGTACACGTAGACTTGCAGCGTCACTGTCAGTGGCTGCCTTGTGTGGTCATACCACAGATTCGTCCACCCAGTTCCCCGTTGTCGGCCAATTGGGCTCTTGCCAAGTGTTGCAAGGAGTGCATGAGTGCATTCCTATAAGTGGAATTTGCTGGGTTGAAGTGGTGGACACATTTAACATCAGTCTTCTTCTTTAACATCTTTAGGGGCTCCTATGTTCCTGCCTCCCCATCACGAATGTCAGAATTTATAAAATGACAGCCTCTAGGCATTTCCTCCTTTGCCACTGCACCTGTGTCCACCCTGAGGTCAAGGAGTGTTAGCAGGAGACAGGACATGGCCCCCGTGGCTGAGGTTCTGGGTTCTGGTGTCAAGGATTGTGGGTTCTAGTTTTGTGGTTGCCTGCAGCAAAGGGGGAGCCCTGGGTTGACCAATTAGGAGAGGGTCCTTTCCTTGCTCCAAGACAGCAGGGGAAGGCCAGGGGCGGGGGTGGGGTGGGGGGGGCGTGAGTAGATGTCAGTCCTTTGTGTCCAGGGCTGGTCTCTTCTGGGCAGTGCACAGCCATATGATGAGGTCTTCTCATGAAAGGCACCTCAATGAACTGTAGCCTGGGTTTCATCACTAACCATAAATATGGGTTAGAGAGTTATTTGGGGTGCCTTGGCTTTGGGGTTGATTTAGTAGAATCCTGGATTCCTAGGAGGGCTACAAAGGATCTTGGAATTTCCATCTGGTCCAGCCCTCTCTGCAGGCGAGGAAACTAAAGGCGCAAAGGGAAAGTGACTTACCAGGAATACATATTAGGGAGTAACCTTAATAAAGATTGGAGAAGACACGGGTGGTTCATAAAGGGGCCCTTAGCTGGGAGTCAGACCTAAGGGCTCACATCTTGACTGATGGCCATTCTGCCTTCCTGGGGGGGGGGGTTTGGTCCTTGGCCTCGGAGTTTCCCGCAAGAGTAAGCAAATGGGTTTGCTTTCCCAGCCCCATCTCAATATTTTAGGGACTCTGGACTGGAGAGATTCTTGGGGAGCAGTGTCAGGTATCTTGTGGGTGGGGTCTTTTTTGAAAGCCAGTCTGCCCAGTGGGCTGGCTCAGCCTGAATGGACTCTGAGTCCTTGAACCAACCCTGAATGTGTACCTTCAAGGGCTTCTCACCTGCCTCTGAGAGATCCCCTGGGACTCGGGTGGGTGAACCTCTGTTCCTCTGGGGCCCAGTGTTTGTCTTCAACTTGCGTGGGTTTTACCTTCTATACTATGGTACATTGGTGTTGGTTTCAATGTCAAGATAATGTTATAAATAGTTTATTATTGCTTCTAGAAGATATAACTTTTTAATCTGGCATCTTTCTCCCCTATTCCAGACCCCAGGTGGAGCTGCAAGGGCATACTCTGGGATCAAAAATATTTCATCATATATTCCCAGGCATGACTGTTTTTCATCTGCATTGAAAAAGTCTTAATTCAAACTGTGCCACTTTGCATTGAAACATTATATATATATATCTGTATTTGTTCTCCTGGCCTTGGTGGGTGGCAGTGTATTTTAACTGGGTGGATTGCCTTTCAGTGTCATGGAGCTAAAGTCATCCTTGCTGCTTTTCTCCCCTCTTTCATTTTTCCACCTTCAGAATAATGGCAAGAATAAAATAAGACTTATGTTTAAAATTTAAAAAAAAAGAAAAGGGAAAGAAAGCATAACGCAATATATGGAATAGCTCAACTATGGTTGAGAAAAATAACTTTTCCTACAGCATAAATTATAGACTTAAGTCTGCACCGTCGATCAGGGGAGTTTTGCTTTATGCAAAGCTGATGAGATAAACTGCTTATGAGTGGCTGGGCTTCCGCAAGGCACCCGGAGGTTTTGAGTTCTAGTTTAGTTAATTTGGGTTTGGTTTTGATAAGGATTAGCAGGACCAGCTTCACTCATGGTGCACACAGTTTTGCTGGCCAGAAAAAAAAAGTTACAGGTCCTGTTTAGAAAGTAACCCATGTGTTCTCATGCATAGGGACTGTCTTGAGAATCCCCTCCCCTCCCCAGACCCGCACCCTTGAAAGGGCTTAATGCAGCCTTTTCCATACTGTCTTCGGCAAGGTGCTCTTGTGAAAGAGGGCTTCAAGGCGTTGAGAATGTGCCGCATTAGCCGTCTCCCCCTTGAGATTCCTGAAGGTGAAGATTAGTGTTTTAAAGCCTTTGAGAAGTCCTGCAGCAAGGGTTCCCAAACTTATTTTTTCCACCTGAACATAGTTGGGAAAATATTGCCTTAACCAATAAAGAGGGAAAGAGACAAGAAATTGTAGGTTTAGTTTCAGGTACTGTTGTTTTTATAATATTGAGATCCCATTTGAAGTTCCAATTTAAATTGGGTGGGTTGAGAAGAGGCTGGTGACCCCATACAATTACCCAGCAGTTCAAGGTTGCCTTTCCTCGAGGGAGGTGCTTTACCAAGGGAAGCAGAGTGTGCCCTGGGCACTACACTAGCTCTTAAAGACATAGTTCACTTAATCCTTCCAACAAGGTGAGGAAAACGTGCCCAGAGAGGTCTCTGTGCCTGTAGTCCTTGTTTCCTGCCCCCTCCTGGCCTTGTGTGCCAGTTAGCCTGGTGCCAAGGGCATGCTCACTCAGGGTCGGCCAGGAACCTCCTGACCCCGATGGTGGGAAGAAAACAATCCTAGAGAAATGCAGATGTCTGTGGTTGTGTTTGAGCCTGGGGCTGCCTAGGGCGGGCAGGGGAAGGGCTGGGCTACAGACAAGGAATGCTTTTTAAAACAAAAAAGGAAATGCTGGCTCAGAATGGAAAGGAAAGGAAGCAGCTTCCTGTTTCTGGTGCTGGCTTTTTTGAAAGGAGGAGCTCTCTCTAGCCCCTTGGCCAGCGGAGGCCTGGGCTGGCTGGGGCCCCTCTAGGTGCCCTAGATGTGTGCTCCCAGCCACTGCCTGAGGTCTCAGAAATAGAGTGCTGGCTCCACCCCTTTTCATTTTCTCCAGATAACTGATCAAATGGACCTGTGGTTTCCGAAATGAATATTTCTGCCTGTTACAAAATGGATGTGTCATAATAACTCACTTTTACTTTTACAGTGAGCTTACTCCAGGCCTGGCCCCCTTGTTAGGAGTTTATGTGGCATTTACTCCTCACAATAACGTTGTGAAGAAGGTTCTATTGTTATCCCCATTTTACAGTAGGTACAGAGAGATTCAGTGACTTGCCTAGAGTCACACAGCTAAGGAGAGACTAACTTGTGACTTGAACCCAGTCAGTCCTGCCTGACTTGCATTTGCAAACTCTTCTCCCAGCTGGAAAGTCTATTAGCATAGAATAATTATTTTAAGACTGGTGGCCTGCCGGGGTGGATCAGTGTTTGAGCATCAACCTATGATCCAGATCGAGGTTTGATTCCCGGTCAGGGCCCATGCCCGGGTTGTGGACTCGATCCCCAGTAGGGCACGTGCAGGAGGCAGCTGATCAATGACTGTCTCATCATTGATATTTCTATCTCTCTCTCTCTCCCCCTCTCCCTTCCTCTCTGAAATCAATGAAATATATTTTAAAAAAGAATTAAAAAAAAAAAAGACTGGTAGTCTTTGGCTCCAGAAGGCCAGGCCCTGGTGATTCTTAGGTGAAATGCCTAGGTCTGAGTTTACAATTTTAAAAAACTATTGTGGAAATGTTCCAACATGTACAAAAGCAGAGAGAATGGTGTGATGGAGCCCCTTGGAGTGACCCTCTAGCTTCAGCAGTAACCAGCTCTGGCCAGTATAAACATCCATGGTGTTTATACTCTGAGTAGCTGATTTTGAGAATGGTGGCACCGGATGGTTGGTGGCAAGGAAGCAGAGTGACCTGGGGAGGTCTTCGAGTCCAGCCCTCTGCCTCCAGGCAGAGCTGTACCTGCCCCATTAGACTGGGAGGAATCTCTACACCTCTTCCTATGAGTGACTGTTCCACTTTCCCCCTGAAACTCTCTTTGGCTTCTGGCAGCCTGTACATTACAGGAAGGCCATGGTTCTGTAAGCCGAGTCTCCTGCTGCACCTGAAACTTGTTCTCAGATGGCGGAGTCAAGGGATGGGGCATGACCTTCCTCATTCCCACAGCCCCGCCTGAGACCCAGATGCACGCTTTTAATGGAGGCAGGCACCAGACCCTGCAGTCACACTGACAGTCCCAATGTCCAGTCCACTCTTCTCCTCGGCTCCAGTGTCTCCTCTAATACCTTTCCTTGTTGCTTTATCCACGTGGCCTGAGATGAGTGTATTTCAGCCAACACTTATTGAGCACCACTGTGTGTGTGCCCTGGGAGAAGAGTCAATGAGTCAGGCGGACCCTGTTCCCAGGAGCTCCCTGCACACCCTCGTTTCGGTGGTGCCAGCCCTGAAATGGGATCCAGCTCCCGCTCAGGGGCGTCCTTGCCCTTTGTGGTTCTTCTCGTGGCTCTGCTCTGACCTTCCTGGAGCCTGGTCTTGCCGACCACTCTCATTTCTTTTCTCCGTGGACTGTTGCCCCCCAGCAGGAGTAGTTTTCTTTGTCTTTTCTGTTGGTTTTATTTTGCTGTTTACTGTATTCTCAGAAGCGTCGTATCACAAACCCAACCATGATGTCATCACAGGAAAGGACGGTCTCGAGCACTTAGGTGTTGAGGGCTGCAGTGAGGACTTCAGGGTGTGCGTGGGCTCTGAGCGGACGAGGTCACATTCACATCCTGACTCTGTTCCTTGCCAGCTCCGTGACCTTGGACAAGATTCTTAGATTTCTGAACCTCAGTTTTCTTACTAAATGTTAGATGGGGATCAGAATGGTTTATTTAGACTCTTGTGAGGAGTTGCTGAGATACAGGTGTGCTGGACAGTGCCTGGCAATTCAATATGTTTTTAACCCCCTTTCATTTAGCATTATTCTAAAAACACTTGTTCATGTTTCTCTATTACCTTCCTTTTGATCATTTTAATTGATGTGTGATACTCCATCCAGTGGATATGCTGTCATTTGCCAAAGCATTTCCCCTGTTACTGGACATTTCGGTTGTTTCCAGATTTCTGCTGTTACAAACAACGTGACTGGAATCATCTTTGCACAGGCGCCTCTTTATTTTTGTTCCTGTTCTGAATTCATTTCCTTGGGATAATTCCCAGGAATGGAACTACTGGGTCAAAGAGCATGGATATTTTTTGTGATGGTAGTTGAACTATTCTCCATTTTATGCTTTTTGAATGATGGCTATTTTTTTTTTTTTTTAATGCTTTTAATGATTTTTAGAGAAAGAGGAAGGGAGAGGGAGGGAGAGAGAAACATCGATGTGAGAGAGAGTCATTGATCCATTGCCTCCAGCACCGGGAGTGAACCTGCAACCTGAGCATGTGCCCTGACTGGGAATCGAACCAGCAACCTTTTGGTGCATGGGATGACAGTCAGCCAATTGAGCCACACCAGCCAGGGCAAATGATTACTGTCTTAAAAATTGTACTCCTGGGTGAATATCTCATATTTTCTTTGCAATCCATTTTGGCCTCTGGGCCTTTCTCCTTTTTTGGCCTTGTTAAATCATTTCCCATCTTTTTTTTTTTTTTAAACAGCTTTATTGAGCTATAATTGCCAAATAAAATGATAAAGTATTTAAAGTGTTCAAACCATTTCCCATCTTGAAGTTGCTATTTATTTATCTCTTCTGTCCATTCATTCAGTGACTATTTATTGAGTACCTACTGTTTGCCAGGCACTGTTTTAGGTACTGGAAAAAAAGAGCAGTGAAGAAGACAGACAGAGTGGTTCCTTCAATGGAAAGAGAAAGATGGAAAACAAACCAGTAGACAGAGAAAAGTGGCCTGAGAAAAAGAAAACTGTAAGTGGGCTAGAGTGAGGGGGTGAGAAGAAGATTGCTACTTTAGATTGGGTGGTTAGGAAAGCCTCCTTCCCAGAGAAGGTGACATTTGAGCTGTCTTAATGGTGAAAAGGCATCAGCCTTATGAAAACTTGGGTGAAGAGTATTCCAGGCAGAGGGACCAGCATGTGCAAGAGCCCTGAGGCAGAAATGACCTTGGTGTGTTCAAGGACCAGAAAGGAAACCAGCATGCCTGGAGCACCATGGGAAGTGGTGTTCCATGAGGACTGTGCCTGGTCATGAGGTCAGGGAGGTAGGTGGGGGCTTGGGGCTGTTTCCCTAAAGTTGGGCCATGTTAAAGAATTAATGCACTAGTTCAACAGATACTTGTTGCGCCCCAGTTTTGTGCTAGCCTCTGTTCTAGGATATGAGAGTGAATCAGAACGTCAGCTTAGTGGGGGAGTTTGTAGATGAGTAAACCAATAGAAGGTGCTAGTGAGGTGTGAATGAAGGCCCATCGTGGCGCACAGCTGACTCATCTCTGCATCCTGAGGTGTGCAAGAACTCGGGAAATGTTTCTTGATTTGAGCCAAACTGTGCTCTGTGCCGCCCGCTTTCACTGTGTTAACTGAAACTCAGATCTCTCATGTAAGGTCTGGCAGTCAGCCTGCCAGGCCAGGGTACCCTGGACCTCTGCCAGGGAACTGAGGTTGCCAGCTCAGAAGTGAGGCTACCAATACCAGGTATGAGTATCTAGGCACCACTTATGGGAAATAGGACTGAGAAATAGGCATGGGAAACCCCCTTCTTACCAAGCTGCTCTGCCCTGCCCCAATCTTCCCTGACTGGGGGCTCTGATTTGTGACGCTTGTTGGGAATATAGACTTGGGGAACATAGTGCTTTTCAACATTGTCTTCTCTTAGGGTGGGGCAAAGAGAGGGGATGTGAGGTTTGAACAGATGCTTCAAGATACTCAACATTGGATTGGCCTAGATTGTATTCAGTTAGTGAGTGAGCTGTGACCTGTGGCAGTTCTGGGGAAGGGGCCTGGTGGAAGACACTGGCTGTCGTTTTGTTTGGAGGCTGCCGGACGATTCATAAGCTATACGGTGCCTGGATGCCATTGAGTTGAAGCCAGCTTTGACCAGAGTTAATTGGCTTCTTGGTGTTAGATGGGCCAGGTACAGAAACTAGGGTACAGAGACTCACCAGGGCAGGAAGTCCCCAATGCCTAGCAAGGGGCGGAACTGGGAAAACAAGAACCTTGTCCGCAGGGTAACCTTCCTCCCCTAGCATATCGCTGGTCACGCGGTTTAGGCCCCCTGAGCGTTCCTCTCTAAAGATACCATCTAGGCCTCAGTTGTATTTCAGCTCCAGGCCCAGAAAAGCAGCAAAACCAGACTAGTGGCACCGTGGCTGCCTCAGGACCAGATACATTGACTAATGAGCCCCAGCCTGGCACCCACCAATCAGTGGAGACCACGACCCTGAAAGAGCTCACCTGGAAAGCTGACGAATATTCTATTGAGATACTCCCCTAAGATTCCCAAGAAAGACATAAATAGGCTCAGGACAAAGGACCCAGTGTACACTCCCCACCAGAGGAGCTGCCAGCACCATCTCCATCCCTCGGAGGGGACCCCAGGAGACTTGCAACCAGGGGTGCAATGGGCAGCAGCAGCTTGTCCCTGGCTTACTCCCTGAACCTGTCTCCAAGGTCCTGGAACCTGTCTGGTTCTCTGACTCCTCAGGGAGCCAGAGCAGCCCGGCCTGGGCTCTCCTGTTGCTTCCTCTGTGCTCTTTCTTGTTTCACTGTCCCAAATACATTTTTGCTGCCATCACGGACTCAATACCCTTTGGCTCAGTGCTGTGTAGCCCTTCCCTTTGGATTCCCCATCCCCTTTTAATAAATTTAACTTTTCTTTATTCACCCATCTGAGATGGCTATTTAGCCTGCCCGAGCACCACCGATCTTAACCTTTCACTTGGGTTTCTTGTGTGTGAGCTTGTTGCCAAATGAGTAGGGAAGGCCAGATCCTAGGAATATAATAATTTGGGCTTCGCATGTCCCCCTCCCTCAGTTATGGCTGACCTGAGAGAGACTAGCCCAGTTTTAGCATCAAACTTTTACAGGAAATTTCTTAGTTGGCTCCTCAGGAATGAGGAAAGTTGGCCCACTTAGTGATGAGGAAATAAGTCCCAAGTTCACAGTAGTTGGTGGATCTGGGTTTCAAATCTAGAATTGTCTGATTTCACATTTGTGTTCATTTCATTGCATCCCTCGGAAATCTGCTTGACCTTGGGCCTTGTCTGGGCAGAGAGAGGTCAGAAAAGGATTTGCAATACTCAGCATTTTGGAAGAAATAATGCTGTGTGGAAAGGGTCTGAAAATCTCCCCTTTTCTGCACCATTTGAATGAGATTACCTCAAAGTTGTAAACAGAGTGAGATGAGCAGAGTATTGGAGTCCAGATTAGCAGGTGACCATTTGCAGAAGAAAGGGGGTGAAGAGGGTGGATGGCTGGTGGCTGAGAAGGGAGATGCAGAGGTCAGCATCCTTGGGTGGAGGTGGGAAGAGGGAGGGGGCTGCAGGCTCAGAGCAAAGGCTTTTATCTGATTCCATCTCAAACAACCTGGCTTCTGTTTTTTGGGTTTTTGGTGTGTTTTTTTTTTTAATATATCTGTATTGATTTCGGAGAGAGAGGAAAGGAGAGGAAGAGAGATAGAGACATCAATGATGAGAAAGCCATCGATCGGCTGCCTCCTGCATGCCCCCGACTGGGCATCGAGCCTGCAACCTGAGCATGTGCCCTGACCGGGAATTGAACCACGATCTCCTGGATCCTACATTGATACTCAACCGCTGAGCCACGCCTGGCCGGGCTGGCTTCTGTTTTGAATCTTTGTAGTTAGAGAGGCAACATTTGGTAGCACAGGGGCCTGATGGAGGTGACGTGCACACCGGGCTGTATTTTAAATGTTGGTGGTGAATCTTGGAAGGTGACAGGTACCTGGGGAGATTCCCCTTGGTAGCCCTGACTCACCCTGGCCTAGGGGACTGAACGGAGCAAGGAAGAATCCATCAGCGAATGGAAACTTGCCTTCTCAGGGGACAGGAAGCTTTCTGTGTGGTTGGCCTGGTGGTTTATGAGGAGAGTGAGCATTTGAGACAAAGTGCTGGCCCAGTCTTGCAACTGCATCTTTGACGATTGTGAGTTTTAGGAAGTAGTTAAAAAAAAAAAAAAGAACAAAAGAAACCAAAGCCAAAGACATCATTACTCGTAATACCTGTGTGCAGGCAGCCATGTGGCTATGATTTGCCATGTGACTAATGGGAACTGGCTCATTTACCCCAGTTTATTTTGCACCCTCCCCACCTTTGGCCCCTAATCAGGGGCGCTTTTGACTATTCTTAGAAAAAGACTTAGGTGGCCTTAAATGACCAGATCTTGTCTCGGGCATCTAACAGCTTAAACTAAACTTCCTCTCTGGCCCTGTTTGGTTTAAGCAGTTTCCTGGTCTGGCAGGATTTGTTTTCTTAGCACCCAGCTTGTCAAAGCCCCAGTCCCACTTGTCATAGCAAACTGGCCTCTGTCACCCTGTGGCTGCCAAACTAGGCTGTGCTTGTGTTCTGACTGTCAGGCTTGCTGTTCCCCAGGGGACGTGAAGCAGAAGCGGGTCCAGGCTCAGTCCGCTGCCTGGACTCACTCCTGCCTCCTCTTCCCTATTTTGATCGCTGGGTGGGTGCTTGGCCTTGTTCTGGAAAGCTCTATAGGTTCATGGGCTGCTTCTGTATTTTGATGAAAGGCCAAGAGGGTGAGCATACCCTACGGTAGGTGAGAGGGCAGGTTCTGATGCTGGAGGGGGTCGTACACCCCTCTCTTCCTGGCTAAGCTGTGTGTCTTTGGGCAAGTTGCTTCACCTGTCTGAGCAGCAGTTTCCTCGTCTGTGAAATGAGGATTTTAATAGGATTGTTCATAGTAAGTGAGATGAACCATGGAAAGCACAGTGCCTAGCACAGAGTAAGAATCTTTTTATGCTATTACTGTTTGTTTTTTCAGCAGGTATTTGATCAGTATCCACCGTGGTTGGGTATCCACTAGGGGCTGGGCAGTCCTCTGAACACTGGGGAAATAGTAGTGAACAGAATGGACAAAAACATCGGCTTTGTGGAGCTTAGGCTTTGGTGTTAGGAGGAGAGGTTCAGACAGTAAGTGAATAAGTAAAATATATTGTTAAATGGTGAATGTGCTATGGGAAAAATAAGAGCGGGGAGGAGCGCCAGGGGCGAGGAGTGGTGTAATTTTAAATGAAGAGTCAGGACAGCTTTGCGGAGAAGGCGATACTTGAGTCAAGACCTCAAAAGGGTGGAGAAGAGCTTTGGAAGCTGAGGACCAGCACATGCAGAGGCCTAAGGGAGTGAGCCTGGGCTATTGGAAGCCCTCCAGGAGGCTGGAGTCCTAGGGCTGGAGGAGGCCAAGAGGGGCCCTGGGTGAAGCCCTTTAGGAGGTGCAGCCTCAGGTGCCCCCTGCAAGCACGTGGCCCTGAGCCTGAAGCCTTGGAGCGAGGAGGAAAGAGTGAGGAGAACAGAAGCTTGTGCGAGGTGTGAGGGCTCTGTGCGGGCTCTTCAGCCGTCCTGGCCTCCATCCTGTAAAGCCCAAAAGGGATTTTGAAAACCCTCATTTGTTATTAAAACATGGGTTTGGGGGTTGGAGCACCTAAGAGAGTGGATCCTGCCTGTGTCGTGTCCCCCCCCCCCAGTGTTCCTCTCCTCCTCTCTAGCACCAGGACAATGGCTAGTCTTGGGCTGTCAGCCTTCCAAGGGTGCTTATTCCTAAGGCAGTCATTTAGTAGAAAAGCAAAGCAGAGTTTATGAGAATATTCACATTATCTGTAATACAGAAAGAAAACGAAAACAAGGTGATGTCCATTGGAGGGGATGCGTTTTTATGCTCACAGCTGTTAATTGTGATGACTGGGCCAAATAGGACCATATTTATATTACATTAAGTGAAAATATATAGAATGCAGATTGCATGTTTGCAGTGGACGTATGCAAATGTGTAAAATAATGTCTGCAGATAGAAAAAACTAGAAGAGAAATGGGGGGGGGCTGTTTTTGGAAAAATTTCTTTATTATTATTATTTTCATTCATTCATTTATTAAAGTAATGAATCCTCGAGTGTCTGCCACACTGGAGGCACTGAGGCTCAAAATACGGTGGTGAACCTGACCAGGGACCCCTGCTCTCTGAGGCCACACCGATTGCTCAGCCCTAGTCCCTTCTCATTGCTCAGGGATCCACGGCTAATACTGTGGTGTGATGCAAAGCTCAGATCTTCTGGAATAAAAATGAGACTGGGTCCTGTAGCTTCACCCAGGGTGTTGGGACCTTTGTTGAGCCAGTGCTGGATTTGGCTGAGAAGCAGGGAAGTTTCCAGAACCTCCATTCCTTCTGAGGGTGCTACTATTTCTGGCAAGCAGTTCTGTGGGAGGAGAGCCTGCCTGGCACCGAGGGGGCTCCCCAAGTCTTGGCTGCCTGACTTGAGCAACCCTGGGGCACCCAGTCAGTGAGTCAGGATCCAGCCAGCCTCCCAAGGGAGCACCCCTGTCCTTCTGGCCTCAAGGTCCTCTGCATGAGGGGCCATCCCAGAAAGGAGAATTGCTACTCTGGGCGCTGTCTCCTAGGTGCCACACACTCACAGGGTAAACATGGCCCATGGCGTTGCCCCAGGAAACGGGTTGGCTCAGAGGGACTCGTGTGGAAATGTTAGACAATCACTTACAGTTCCACTTATGGCTCTTGCTGCCCACACTCAGAAAAGTCCTGTGGGTATTAGGACAGTAGTGGTGGTGAGGAGGACATTTATGACTAGAGCAAACATTTCTTTTTTAAAAAATTTTTTATTTTTATTGAATTTATTGGGGTGACATTGGTTAATAAAATTATATAGGTTTCAGGTGTACAATTCGATAATACATCGTCTGTATATTGTATTGTGTGTTCGCCACCCCAAGTCAAGTCTCCTCCACCACCACTTATCCCCCCTTTACCCTCTTTTATCTCCTCCCACCCCCCTTTCCCTCTGTGTCTCTAAGGGTTGTTGTTTTTTTTCTTTGCTTTATCTCTTCACCTTTTTCACCCAGCTCCCCAACCCCCATTCTGTCTGATAGTTGTCAGTCTGTTCCCTGTATCTATGAGTCTGTTTCTATTTTGTTTGTTAGTTTATGTTGTTTATTAGATTCCACATGTAAGTTAAGTCATACGGTATTTATTTTTCTCTGGCTGGCTTACTTCACTTAGCATAATACTCGCATGCTGTCACAAAAGGTAAGATTTCCTTTTTTAAGGCCATGTAGTATTCCATGGTGTAAATGTCCCACAGCTTTTTTACCCACTCATCTACTGATGGGCACGTGGGCTGCTTCCAGATCTTGGCTGTTGTAAATAACGCTGCAAATGATCCGATTAGACACTTCTCCTAAGAGGACATACAGATGGCCAATAGACATCAGAAAAGATGCTCAGTGTCACTAAGCATCAGAGAAATGCAAATTAAAACCACAATGCGATATCACCTCACACCTGTCAGAATGGCTGCCATGAATAAATCAATAAATCAACAAACAACAGGTGTTGGCGAGGATGTGGAGAGAAGGGAACCCTCGGTGGTGGGATTGCACTGTTGGTGGGAATGTAGGTTGGTGCAGCCACTGTGGAAAGCAGTATGGAGTTACCTCAAAAATTAAAAATGGAACTTCCTTGTGACCCAGTGTTTCTGCTTCTGGGAATAGAAACCAGAAACACTAATTCGAAAGAGTATATGCACCCCTAGAGCAAGCATTTCTTGAATGCTCTCTTTTCTGGGCTCGGATAGCTCCGAGAATACTGTACCCCACCGATTCTTCCAGTTGCCCTGGGAAATTGGTGTAGTTCTCACCTCCATTACATAGGAGGTAACTGAGGCCCAGAGAGGTGGATTAGCCTCCCGATGTCACAGTGATGGTGACAGAGCTGAGATTCAGATTGGGGTGTGGCAGTTACTGAGTCACGTCACTCTCAGCCATGGAGAGGTGCCAAATCTGGCTTCGCAGAGCAAAGTGTAGCCAGAGGACCCCTCTCTGCCTCCCCCACTTCCACTCCCTGCCCATCCCTCCCAGAATGCCATTGTCTCTTCTCTTGGCAGCCCCTCTACCCGCCACACCAAATGCTTTGGGACAGCCTCCTGTTCTCTAAAAGTCTGACTGGGGCCCTTTAGCTCTAAAGGAAGCACTTCCTGTCCCTTTAAGGACAAAGACTATACGTGACCCCTTTATCCAGAAGTTTCAGGGCCTAGTCCAGTGCTTGGTAGGTAGTAGGTGCTGAGTAATTAATGAGGGTGTATTGTAATCAGTGCTAAGTTAACTTCTTGACATTTCTAGAGAAATAATGGGAATCAATGGAAAAGACTTTCTAGCACCGGACTTGAGATTATGGCCTCTGGGATCAGACAGCCTGCGTTTGAATAGTGCCTGTGCTGTTGGCTGGTTCTAACCTCAGTCAAGTAATTTTACTTTTCTGGGCATCAGTTTTCTTATCTCTAAAATGGGGATAATTATAGTACCTCCCTGTTAAGGCTTCGTTTGAATAGTGCCTGTGCTGTTGGCTGTTTCTAACCTCAGTCAAGTAATTTTACTTTTCTGGGCATCAGTTTTCTTATCTCTAAAATGGGGATAATTATAGTACCTCCCACTTAGGGCTGCTGTGAGGGTTAAATGAGTAAACATGCAAAGCTAGTGGAACAGAGCTTTGCACTTGACAAATGCGAGTTGTTGTTTCTGCTGCTGTTATTGTCACACACAAGGTTAAGTAAAGCTGGACTTCTAGGGTTACTCCGCAGCTCCCAGGTTTGGGTTCTTACCCTGTCTGTGGCTGCAGAGTCCAGACTGAATGCCATCTCCCCGATCTTCCTCCACCGAGTCATGGAGCTCTGTTGGTAGCTCCGTGAGTGGGGGTCTTATCTTCTGGAAAGACTGGATGCGTTTGGAAGCTGGAAAGTCTTGGGCCATAGCCAAGCCTGAGTCCTAACTTGTCACTCTGTGACTCTGGACAGTTCCCCCCTCCTTCAGGAGCCAATTTCCTAACTTGGGAAATGAGACTAGTCGTAGCTGCTTCATGGGGTCATTCCTGGGATGAGAATGGGATCAATGCCATAAGACACAGGTTGTCGCAGGCACTCAGCAGATGTTCCTCCCTCATCCTGGAAGGCAAGGGCCATCTCAGACTGACGTGTGTTCCTCAGAGTCTGTATCAGTGAGGGGAGGATGCATGGATGGCTGGTTTCTCTTTCTAGTGGCAGCACCTGAAGCTGAGCTGACCTCTCCTCAGCCACCTCCCTCTCTGCTCTTCCTTTAATTTGTCCTGAGGCAGGTGCCATGAGCTAAGGAAGGTGTCTCTCAGTACAGGTGACAGAGCCGGGCCACGCTGGCCCTCCCCTGGCTTTCCCTGCTCAGACCCTACCCCCTTGCCCTCAAGTGCTTCCATAGGACATGAGTGACCGACACTTGGACTTGTGGTTCAGGCTGCTTGTTAAAGGTGGTCACCCTAGACCTCTGCTGGGGGAATTTCTCCTGCTGGGTCCCGCAGGGGGGTGGAGTGGGTTCTGCTGGAAGGAGGAAGGATGTGAGCAGCAAGTGCGGGAGAGAATCGCAATCTTGGTTGGGTGTGAGGATCCCTGACTGATAGGGGTGCAGCTGAACCACATAGGCCCGGACTGATGGTTGGGGTAACTGCTGACATTAGTGGTGACCTGTGCCACTGGAGCATTGGGGTCAGAGGACATTCACTGTAGGATGCTGGTCATGCTGGCAGGTGGGGAGATGGGTATAATACTGGCCATGCTGGCAGTGTGCTCATGTGTGTGTGTTGGGGGGTGGGGGAAGGTGGGTACCCTGGAGAAGAATCCAGAACATGGGAGCCTCTTAGCCTGTGTGTGTGGGTGTGTGTGCGCTCTCGCACGCCAGCTCTGAACATAATTAGGATCTTGGTGATTTAATGATAAAAGATTGATCATTAAATCTTTAAGGAAAGATTTAATGCTAAAAGGTTGTTTTACAAATGTAAGTCAGTTCTAGACAGCCCTCTGCTAGGACCCTCTAGAGCCTCCCTTCCCACCTGGTGTCAAAGCCAAAGTGAAGATCATGGTTTCTCTCCTCCCCATTGTCACACTGTCCCAGCCCCGCTGGCCTCCTTCCTGTTCTTAGAACACACTAGGCACATCTAGTGCCCCCACCTTGGAGACTTTGCTCCTGTTGGGGTGCTCTTCCCCCAGCTGTCCACAGGTCCCGCTCCCACTCCTGAGTGAGTGAGGTCTTCTCTGACCACCTGTGAAAGGGAGCCCTCCCCGCGGTCTGTCCCCGGCCTGGCTCATTTTCCCCACACACTTTCTACTGTTGCCACACACTGTGGTTTTACTTGTTGATTGCCCTCTTCTTTCACTATTGCCCTCCCTTTTCACTACAATGAAAGTTCAGAAGGGTAGGGACTTTTATCTATTTTATTCCTCCTGTTTTATACCTCCTGATGTATCCTCAACATCTAAATAGAGTAGACTCTTCAGTAACATTCAAATGAATGAAAGAGGGAAGTAAATTATAAAGAAAACTGTCAACGCCTAGTATAGTTTGGCTGCCTGAGCCCAGTAAGACCCATTGAGTAATTTCTAAGTTTGGAAAATTGAAGTCATCGTAACACCAGTCAGGACTCCAGCAGATCTGGGCAAGAACCATCTGTTAGGTGTGTGTGTGTGGGCACATTTTCTTTTGTGTCTGTCATGATAATGCTGGGTTTGCCCCAGACTTCTATGGTTAAATTTACAAAACAAAACAACCTTAGACTGAACCAGTTAATCACTTCTTTGTTACTGACTTTATTTACATCTCTTGACTTTTTTGGAAAGGAGAGGGGGTCAAATGCACCAGAGACATTGATGACTGAATCCCTGATCTAAGTTCTGTAAATTAGACATTCAGTTTTGTTTCAAAATTGAAGTAGATTTTTTTTTTTCAAACTAGAAAATTTCTTTTGGGATCTTTAACAGAATTCTCATGAGTTTTGTGTTAAACATACTGCTGTGAGTTATCTCTTGGACCACTTAGTTGGTAGGCTGGAGACCTGGTTCTGTATTACTGGCTTTGTGACCAAGTGACCCTGAGCCTCAGTTTCCCCATCTGTGTAGTTGAGGGACTTGGACTAGCTGATTTCCTCTGAGATCCCTTTCAACTCAGATTCTGTCTTTCATGGGCCAAACTAACAGAGATCATAATTTAAGTTCATAGCACATTATATACCATGTTTTAGCCAATAAAGTGTAAGATATGACTTACGTGCTGTGGCCCCACAATCACGAATCCCTCCTCATGCTTTCCTGTCGGTGTGCTTGGGGCCTGTGGAGCCACCATCCTCCTGCTGGGTTCCTGGTTGGACAGCATGGTATAACCAAAGCCACAGCGTTTGCATAGCTGATTTTTGCCATCTCACATTAACTCTTGCATGTGGGGGTTTAGCTTCAATGTCCTGCCTTCATCAAAACTGTCGATTCTATCCCCAAAATTTGAGTCTGATGACTTTGGACTTTGCGGTTGATTGGGTTTAAATCTTGAGTGCTGTCATACTAGCTGTGTTCATTGACTGAATTCCTATGTTGCCTCTCAGTTTTCTCATCCAGCAGAAGGAGTCAGGAGTTTCTCTCAGAATAGTTTTGAGGGTTAAATGTGACAATGCATGAAAACTGCTTGGTAGAAAGCGTAAGTGTTGTTGATGGTGATGATGCTAAAGAACTGTCGTATGGGGGTAAAGACTATCTCCAAAAGCTGACAAGAGATATGGGAGCTTGGGAAATGTGTAATCTATAAAACACATTTTTGAATGTGAAAGATCTAGAATTAACTGTGTTAATGCTACTTGGCTACAAAGCAGGTCACAAGTCAAATGGGATTCAAAGGAAACCTGGGGCAAGCCAGTGTTCAGGGTACATATGGCGAACAAGCAGGAAGACACTTGGGGTGGTTGGCCTGTCAGCCCATCTTGGGATTGCAGGAGCAGAAAGGCCCATCTTTGGGTCACTGAGGCCAAGAGTGGGCTGGACACTTCTTTCTGGGCTGGTAGCTCAATGCTGCAGGCATGAGGAACCTGTCATTTAGGTTCCTAAGATCTAAGTTCAATAACATTGAGTGTGGGCATTGGGATTTTGGATTAAGGATCAACTAGGATTTAAAAAGAATTTTGCCCCAAGGATGTTAATTGCAGCATTACTTATGCTGATGAAGAATTGCAAATAGCCTAAGTACCCAATATCCTAAACCTACAACCTTGGGTTATTGCATAAGGAAAATCGGAGCACATTTAGATCTATTGGCCTATAAAAACAGCAAAAAACCTGCTGTGAGGAATTCCTGCTTGAAAAAGTGTTCACAATATACCATTAACAGAAAAAACTGGTTAAACAGTATGACTCCAATTAATTATTAAGAGTGAAACTCGTGGAGGAGGAAGAGAAGGCTGTGCATATGCTTGTTAATGGTGGGTGGCTCATCCCTAAATAGTGGGGTAATAATCAACTTATTTCCTTCTTGGTGCCTTTTTTTTTTTTTATTATTTCCCAATTTTTCTTCAGCAAACATGCATTTCTCATGCATGGGGGGAAATCATGTTATAAATATAAAACTATTCTGGATGGATTTTCCTGTACTTTGAAATGTGATGAGCATTTGCCATGTTTTGTTTTATGCCCACTGTAAAGTTTTAACCACTTGGTTACCCAGTCTTTGCCCCCCACTTAATGCGAATATCTGCTCATATGATGTGACTGGCATCTACAGATCAAAAGATAGATTTTTTTTAAAAAAAGTGTGAACTAGGAGCTTGAGAATGATGTGGGATAAATGGAAAATTCACAGAGCAACTCGTTGACGGTTTCTTTGAAGTGAAATTATATGTTCTTAAAAATAATCTAAAACCAGTAAAGAGAACGTTAGATCCTATCAGCTCAGTTGTGAGTGACGAAAAAATGACAGACAAGTGCTTTTCCTATGTGACTTTACGTGTCCTTTCATTTTGAGATCATTGGACTGTTCTGTTCTAGACAAAATTCTTCTCAAAAAGACTGAGATACATCAAAAAGGCTAGATCTGCTGCCCAAACGCCCTTCAGAGGTCAGCTTCCCATCCCAGCTACCGCGAATGATGGCTGCTGACAGCTTATAGCTGAGTCCCTCCCCAGGAATTGCCTTTAGCTCAAGTGAGCTTCCTCTCCCAAGGTAACCCCCCCCCCCCCCCCCCGTCTAAAGATAGAATACGGAGACTGGCCCTCTGGCCTCCATTTGGGACAACTCTGAGGGGCCATCCCAGCTCCAGAGTTCCCCACGGGTCAGACTGAGGCCTCTGTTACAACTGAGTCATAGCCCAACTGCCCCTCTGCCCAGGCCTGCTTTCCTCACTGCATGCGAACCTCCATTTCAGAGTCTGCGTCTTGGGGAACACTCCCACAGACCCCGGGTTTTATGGTCAGTAGGCTGCGGAGAAGAAACTGTGATACTCCTCCTGAGCTCTCGCACTCCTGGCCGACAAGAGGAAGGAGATTGGCTGTCAGCATTGCAGTCTGGCGTCTCCTTGGCCTCTCGCCCATTCAGAGCAGGTGGCTTTGATCCTTGGGGTCCTCAGTAAAAACTGAAGCCTACAGACATTGGTGGGGACTAGTCCTCCTGTGCCTGTTTAATTGTGGCTGCTTCCAGAGATTGGCCCTGATTACTGGGGAACAGGGCTGTCATCACAAGCCCTACCCTCCAAGGGCTTGTGGGTCTGGACCTGAAGGTGTGCCCAGAATCTTTGGCAGCCCCGTACGGGAGGCTGTCCAAGCCCTGGGCTTTACTGCTGCAAAGCTCTTAAAATGTTACCAAATCAAATGACCTTTTGTTGTCAAGTAGACGGACAGTTGCTCCTTGGCATTTCGTTGGGGGCCACTCCTCATGCCTGCGGGACTGTCCCTGCCTCTGGAGCCTCCTGTCCAGCTCCCTATCCCCTTGAATCGTGGTGCGCAGCCACACGAACTGTGATCTCCCTGCGGCCTTGCTGCTTCAGGCCTTAGGGCTCCTCTCCCTGGAATGCCTGGAATTCCCCCTTGTCTCACTGGATGGCCCTCTCATCTGTTTCCTTTCTCTTTCCTGTCCTATCTTCCCCCAGCAGGGAATGTGCTGGGCCCTGGCCCTGAGCATCTCGTTTTTTGAGACTTCCCCTGTCTTTGTTCCTTTGCGGCCCCCTGCCCTATGAACGCTGGAAACTTCTCTCCTGCCCTTTCCTCGCCGTGCTGGCATGGTGTGTTTCCTAGCTGGGCCTCGGGTGTCCAGACTTGTGCTTGCATACCTATCAGGATAGACTTTTGATCATGTGTTTCCAACATAGGTATTTTCACTTACAAATTATACACACATACTGCTGTGCTATTATAGCGTGTCCATTATAATAATACATCTAGAAAAACAGACATTTGAAGGGATGAGATAAGGAAAGTTCTGTTTTCTTCAGGCAGCCCCCCCCCCCCCCCAGGCCTCTGCACTGGAATTCCTAGATTGAGAGCTGGGGGGGGAGGTGGAGGTTGTGTGTCCCCTGCACCCTCATCGCCTGGTACAGATGAGGCGACTTTGCTTCCTGGAGGGAAGGTAGTCTTTGGGCATAAGAAGCATTTGCGGGGAGAAAGAGTGCAGGGAGGTTTGGGCATTCTGATGGTCTTGTTCAGTCCCAGTGTTGGAGGCCCCTGGGTGGAGCCACGCCCAAGGAGAGTTCTGCCCTGTTTACAAATTCCAGAGGGTGTTTACAAATTCCAGAGGGTGATAAAAACCATACTCACAATTTTCATTTATGTGGTAGACATTTATTGTAGTACCTGCTGTATGCCAGACGCCATGGCACATGTTGAAGGTACAGAAGGACATCAGCTCAGGGAGCCCGGCCCCCAGGGAAATTGACCAGGAGATGCTCAATTACTGTCCAGCATGATGGGGAGTTGCCTGAGGAGCACAGGGTACCTGTGAGTGAGGAGTGGGGGATCCCAGACTGCTTTTCAGTGGACGGGGTGCTCAGTCTGAACCTTGAACCTTGCCAGTAGGAGCATGGAGGACATTCCAGGCAGAGGATGGGCATCCTGGGAGCTGCCTGATGGTTATGGCGGCTGTGGTGTGCCCAGAGTGGTGCCTCTCATCTGTAAACACGTGTTGCATTCTCAAGATCTTTGAAGAAATTGATGTGACTGAGTTCCTTTAACAATACTTCCTCCCTCTGGGGTTTAGGGATTTACCCTCCACTTTTACAGATGTTCCCAGGGAGGTTTAGGTAATTTCCCAAAGAGTACTGATTAGAGCCTAGATTAGAACCCCCTCCCCTAGCCCTTCGGCCCACCCCTGCCTGCAGGAAGGTTGGCTTGGCCTTCACAGCAAGGTGAGTGGGGAGAGGGTCTGCTGCTCCCTTGGGCCATTGCAGAGCTGGCTCTCTGCCAGTTTGTGTGAGTGTGCCTGGACTCATTTCAGTCCAGGAATCCTTACCCAGGCTGTTACCCTGAATCGTTGTTCACATATGGGTCACCAGTGCTCTCAGGCTGGAGCTAAAGCACCTAGGGCAGAATCATGGAGGGATCCTGTGTTCTTGATTTATTTGGAACTCCTAGGGAGGGAGCTGCAAGTAACAGGCCTGATTGGCCCCTTTCAGGCCCAGTAGATTTAGAGGAAGTCCAGACTCTCGCTGGAGGAAGAGTTCCTGTCCACGGGCTGTGACTTGCTCAGTGGGTGGGGAATGGGCTTTGCAGCCAGACAGACCTCAGTTTGGCACTTGTTCACTCTATAACCTTGGACAAGTTACTTAACCCCAAAGCCTTGACCTCCTCCTCTGTAAAATGGGATAGCAACAGATTATCCCCATGGGACTGCTTGCTGTGAGCACTAAATGAGGTACTATGTGCAAAGAGCTTAAGAGCACGCCTGGTATGCACTGAGCTATATAGTAAGCGTTCTCCAGATGTTAGCTGTTCTAATTACCTTCCGTGCTCCTAGTGTGCTTGGCTCCCAGTGGGATACTATTTGTTGAAAACACTATATGAACTTAGGTTTGTTAGCATTTTTTAAATAAGGAAGTATTGAAATTTGGATTGAGTTGTTTCTGGCCTCCGATAAATGAAGCCGGCATGGTAGATTTTTACTGCAGGAAAACCATCCAGTTTTCTTAACTCCCCCTGGTTCTGAGGTTTTATGATTCTTCTGCACAGCCCTTAAGGATTTTCTTCAACGTAAACACACCAACAAGGGTGGTATTTTACAACTGGAGTCTGGTTTGGCTCCTGGTGCCTACCCGCTGGCTTGCGTCTGGGATCAATGGCTGTTGAGCTGGTAGCTCTGGTGCTTGGCTGCTGGCACGAAGGCATCAGGGTAAGTGCTTGTTCCCCCCAGATGTGATTATGACTGCAGAGTGGCCAGAATGTGGCACTCCTCCAGAGGTTTTGCTGGGTGGTGGTTTGTCAGGAAGATGCCTGCTGAGGACATAGGAGTGGCCATGGAGCTGACAGTGCCTGGAGTGTCAGGATGAGAGATGGGAACCCTGGAGCCTTCCTGCCTGCTGGTCTTTGTGCCCATAGGCTGGAGGCAGCAGCCTAGGGGACATGGGGGAGGGAAGCTCCAGAGCTGGGGGCTCCAATGTTGAAGGTGTCCCCCAACTCCCACTCTGGGACTCGTAGGCCCCTCCCCTGATTCTCTTTGCCTCATCTGTGACTGAGGTGAAGTGGAGGCTACAGGAAGGTTTGGCCAGGCCAGGTAGGTGGTCCTTGGGTTTGAGCAGTCGGGAAGCCGTTGGTCGAGATGTCAGGAGTAGAGGACACTGGCCTGCTCCTGGAGACTTAGCTTCTCTTCCTGAGTCTGCCATTCATTCTCTGTGTGACCATGGACAGGACACTCAGAGACTCTGGGCTGCAGCTTCTTCAGCTGCAAAATGGGGAAACTGGCCCCTTGGGTACTTTCCCGATCTATGATGCTGCAACACCCTGGAGAATTGCCAGTGACTGTTTTCTGTGTTGGCTTTTTTTTTTTTTTTTGACAGGCAATTCATGCATGTGGTAAAATATATTGAAAGGTTATAAAAGGATATACGTTGAGTCAAAATAAACCTGCCTCTTACCCCACCCTACTGCCCCCAGTTTCCCTTCTCAGAAGCATTCACTGAAGTTTTTAGAGATTTCTGTGCATATGCACCCATGAATGTACACACATATCCCCACCTTTACAAATTTTAAATTATGATGTATCATATATCCAAATGCACACGTACAAAATGTATATACAGGTTAAATAATGGTAAACTGAATACCTGCCTACCCTCTGCTCAGGTTGAGAAAGAAAATTCTCAGTCTTAGATGGAAATCATTCCATTTACCGTGTTCATCATCCCATTTACTTAAATGAGCATGCATTTATGCTCTTCTGTACTTTCAAACAAATATTACTGTATCTGGGAGTTTGTCTCACATCAGGACACATAGCGCTGTCTTGTTCTTTTAAAAAAAATATGTTTTTATTGCCCGGCTGGCGTGGTTCAGTGTTCGAGCATTGATCTATAATCTGGGAGATGGTGGTTCGATTCCTGGTCAGGGCACATATGTGGATTGCAGGCACAAGAGCGTCATCGATTGGCTGCCTCCTGCACACCCCCTACTGGGGATTGAGCCTGCAATCCTGGTATGGGCCCTGACGGGGAATCGAACCAGTGATGTTTTGGTGCATGGGACAATGCTCAGCCGAGCCACACCAGCCCAGGGGTGTCTTGCTCTTTTTAGTAGCTGCATAATATTGTCTCTATATTTTACCAATCCCCCTCTTGATGGATATAGGGTGTTTTCCATTTTGCCATTACCAACAATGCTGCAATAATTTTTCTGGCTTTCAGGAACTGACATTAATCAAAATATGCTGTAAGAGGTCCTATTGCATCAGTCTCCCTGACCCGTCGGTCATTTCCATAGCCACATGGAAACACAGCAGGGAAGCCCTGCATGGCTCTGGTCCACTGACACATGACTGTCCCGTGCCACTCTCCTTGCACCTTCCTGGAGCCAGTGTTGTCCGTCTGGTGTCACTTTTTCCTGGAAGCCCCGGGGGCCAGGTCCCTGGGAGCATGTGGGAGCCCCCGTTGGGAACTTAGCTGCAGGCTTCACTCCAGCCAGAAGAGTTCCTTCTCTTTTGATTACGCAATGTCCCTGCGAGGGGCCTGGGTCTGCTCTTCTGCTTTTCTTTCTGCAGATGGGAATGAGGCAGGGGGGCTGCTGTAGGGGTTCAAGCCTAGGCCACTTGTGTTTTTGAGATGATCTTCCTCACTTTCCTTTTCCTGCGTCATCGGCCTCTTCCTCATTTCCGCTCCCTATTCTTTTTTCTTTTCTCGTTCTCCATCCCCACACCTACCCCTTTGCAGTAAAATTCCTGCTAAGCTGGCTGGTTCCCCCATCCACACGTGCAAAAGTTGTGGCTGTCCTTTCCTTTCTCTCCCAGCCTAGAAATCGCGGGGTGGTAGGTGCTAAGGTCAGAGGTCAGTGAAACGGGGGCCCTTTGCCTCTTCTTTAGCCTGTTGAGTGGATCTTTTGCCTCCAGCCTCTTCGCTTGCTCCTCCTGCAGGGTGTGTGGCTGTGAAATGGGAAGGGTGGACCTGCCCGGGAGGGCGTGAAGGGTCAGCAATAGGGACGGTGGCCGCTGGGTTTGGGGGGCGAGGGGCTGGGAGTTGACAGGAGAAGAGGGGGTGCAGGTACCTTCTCAAAGTGACAGTGTCCCCTTGGCTCGTTGATCTGAAAGGTGATGTCAAATAAAGTTGGTTCAAAGAGGCCAATAGGCCTAGATCTGGGGGCATTTTTATATTTGTGGGTCTGCATGTGTCTCTGTGCTCAGTCCCCTCACTGGAAGGCACTAAAGTGCTGAGCAAGTGTGTGGATAAGAATCGGGTAGCCTAGGTATCTCCAGGCTCCACATCTTATCAGCACATTGGAGAGACCTTGTAAAAATCACTTTAGTAAGTCTCAGTTCCCATATCTGTAAAATGGGGCTGTTGAAGCATTAAATGAGATAGTCCTTGTAATGCATTAAAAGCACATAGTAAATACTGCATAAATGTTAGCAGTTATTAATATTTTAGGTGATTTTCAAACATTCTAGGCAGAACAAGCCTCCTTTCCTTCCCTGGTGAAATCTTTCGTGGAAAGCCAGGATATAAAGGTGTTGAAGTGGAAGCAGCAGTGGTTGGAGTGTAGGATAGAGGTGGGGTGGGTGTGGGGGAATATGGGTAGCAGAGGCCCAGGGGTCTTTCTTCTGGGCCCCTTGGCCTCTTTTCTGTGGTCCAGGAAACAGTTTGTAACTCTTAGACACAATTGAGTTGTGCAAATTGGTACTGCCTTTTCGGATGGTACTTATTAAAACTAAAAAGTATATATTCTTTAGGATTCAGCAGTTCAACTCCTGGGAACCTGACACCTATAGAAACCATAGCCTGTATACATACAGGTGTATGCACAAGGCTGTTCGTTGTAGCATTATGTACAGAAGAAGTAAGAGGTTCACTGGGAAGGGAAAGACTGATTCAGTTTCGAAATACTATATGACTGTAAAATGGACGAGCTAGATCTGTGGACTGTCTTGGAAGGGTTTTCTTGATATATTAAGTGTATAAAAATCAGATGCAGAGCAAACGACATATACGGTGCATTCCTATTTTTTAAAGCATATGTGTATGTATCTATATCTCCATGTATAGACACAGATGCACAGAGCACTCCATTGCTTACTAGTACAGAAACCAGTTGGCAGGGTACCCACCGAGCTACCAATGGGACTTGATTTTTGGGGGATAGAGGGGAAGCTGGCATTTCTTACTTTACGGAGTTCTTCCCTGCCCAAAAAAGATTAGCACTTTGGGTAATTTTGCTTTCTAGTTGGTATTTTCCTCCAAATTAAAAAGAGGGAGATCATCCTAGAGCTAAGAAAACAGCTCCACAGTGGGTGGTGGATTTGCTCGGGGTCCCACCAGCCTTTGCAGGAGGGGCTGTGGGTGCAGCGCTGGTGTTAGTAAAGCCAGCCTGCTGAACGGAGGCCCCTGCTCCGCCTTGTTTTTCCCTGAGGCAGGCTGGCTCTGTGGGCTGCGTTCCTATTCCACTCTGCTCACCATCTGTTAAGGAAGCAGTTGTTAGGCTGTTAGCGGTGCCTCCCCCCATGTCTAATTTAACAGGCCACCCTTCTCTCAATAGGCCTCACTGAGGCAATGGGATCACCCTTTAATTATTTACAAGGGTCGGCCACCTGATGAAACTCCTTTGCTGGAGACAGACGGTACTGACAAGCAGATTAGTTGCATGTAGGGAGGAGAGATGAGACTAGAAGGGTGCATGCAACAGTTGAGAGTGGGTGGCCTTAAAACAGAAATTCATGAAGCATCTAGGAAGGTAATTTTAAACACTGATAATCTTGAGGCTTTGGTTCATGGGCGAACCAAGCTGAAGACATACGCAGGCACGCTTTTCTTTTCTGTCAGTCTGGGGAGGGCAGAGTCTGCTTAGCTCACCTTTGCATTGCTTTGAAATCTGTTCAGAGCTACTTCTGCCTGTTCCTGTCCCTGACTTACTCCTCTGGGAGCTGTCAGGCAGCCATTGATTCTTCAGTTAGTAGGGCCCGAGCCCAAATACCAGCCCTGCTTGTGACCCATCATCAGCCACTTTCCTTCCCTTGGGCTGAGTTTCTAACACTCCTAGATCAGTGTATCAGACAAAGCCAGTCCTCTGGTCTCTCATAGTTCTAGAACATTCTGTGGTAAATGCCTATATGTACTGTTTGGAGGGAGAGAATCATGAGCTAGACAAAAGCCCAGAAGTGGAGGCCCTAAGCTTTAGAGCTTGCCACTGGCGGACCTGGGTGTGCCTCCTGATCTGTCATCTGCACTAAGATTGGCCTGGAATCCAGAGGAGGTGATACACATTTTGAGCCTGGGTTCCCCAACTGTAAATGGCACTAACAGTACTTGCCTTACAGGATAATGTGGATTTGTGGAAATATAGTTAAATTCCTGGGATATCGTAGGTGTTCATTAAGTAGTATTATACACTTAGTACTTGGTGTTTTCAACCCTGCTTTTTGTCTTAGCTGGAAAATATATTCCACATAGGAAGGGAAATGGGCTTTATCTTGCTTTATAGATGCCACTTCATAGAAAGCATTGGCCCTGGGACTTACTGACCCTTCTCAAAGCAAGAGTGTTCCTTCGCCATTCTGATTGTGGTTAACATTCATTGAGCATTTACTGTATGTGATGCACGAATCTTTGTGAAATCCTAGGAAGTAATCGGAACTCTTGTCCCCATTTTATAAATTAAGAAATTGAGACTCTGAGAAGTTATGTGACATGCCCAAGGTCACGTAGTCGGTAAATGGTGAAGCTGGGATGGAGCCGCATCTTTCAGATCTTAGAGTCCTTGTCCTTATCTATTATGTGTGCTTTTCAGAATGGAGGTGGGGCATCAGGGGACCAAGAAAAGCTCTTGGACAGTCAGACAGGAAATTGTGCACTTGAATTCTTTAATGTGGTAGATTTTCTAAGTCACAGACATCAACAGTGAGCTCCATACAGTGCTTCGGGCTTGTCAGACCCTGCAAGGTGGTGGAGCCCCACGGCCCACATGGGCCAGATGATTCAGTTTTCTGTCTTGTTTATTGCAAGTGACCTTGAATTACCTAAAACCCAGGGAAATGTGTTCTTAATTTGCCTTGTTAACGATGCTGATTTTCCCCCTCTAACTCGGATTTAAATAACCCTTCCTTCTGCGTTGTCATGTGCTTGAAAAGAAGCATCATAAAAAATCTCAACCCTAAACTCCCTGTAATTACGGGGCAGGATGGAGAGGGAGGGGCACTGAATAGGAAATAATGGGATCGTCAGAGCATTCTTAGTGGCTCTGGCTATATTCAGTAGCAGGGTTGAAGACCATGCCTGTTGCTGGGAAAGTTAAAAAAGCAAAACAGTCCCTGCTTCAGCCAAGAGGTTTGGCTGTTGGGTTTACTCCCTTTAATTTGGGGCACCTGAGGTTCCCATTCTGCGGTGAGATTGGCTGGCTTCTCACCGCCTCTTCCTCTGCCTGGCCGGAGAGAAACTCAGGGCCCCTGAGGTGGTTTGGTTTCGAGGCAGCTGCCATCAGTGTTGGCCTTTGATGTCTGCCAGGGTTTGGAGCAGAAGCCCGGAAACGCTCGTGGGTCACTGCGAACTGGAAACAAGGCTCCTTCTCCCCCTCCCCTTCTGACAGCAGGGGAAAAAGTACAAAGAGCTTCCCGGAACAAGAGAGGGATGTTTTTTAAGGTTCTTCAAAAAAAAGACTTGAACTTTGAGAGTGACCTTGCTGTGGGGTTTGGTGCCGGGAGTATACGGATAGGATGATTCCTGGGGAGGGGGGCATGTGTGGGATGAAAAATGCAGGAGTGCAGTTTGCCTGCCAGGTGACAATTGTGGACTTGTTGCAAGGGAAGAGGGAAAGGCAACAGCAGGTGGCAGTAACTGGGAGCTCACCTCCGAGTGAGGCTAACTGGAATGAGTCCATTCCAGATGTTGAAGCTAGTGAAAGGGATGGATTTCACCTGCCTGTGGTCACATGCCTGCTCACTGCCTTCGCTGGCCTGGGAATGGGGTCCCTGCCCTGCCACCAGTCCAGCTTACCTTGTCTCTACGGGGTTAATGTTTCCTTAGGGGACCGATATTTTGGATTCCAGAGACGTGAATGAACAGATCTTTTAATTTACATTTAAAAGCAATAAAAGAGCAGGAACGAGACTTCTGGCATTTACGCCATTTAAAAACCAACCAGATAAAAAATCTTGATGGAACTGTTTCCTGATCGGGCAGGCAGCCCTCTGTGAGTTGATGCTCCTTCTCTGAGGACGTCATTGGGCAGTGCCCCGTCCAAGTCCTCCAGGAAGCTGATTTTGGACCCTGGCCGCTGACTCAGTGTGGCCTGCTGGGTGGCTCCCGCGCCTGGGAGGCGGCCCTGGCAGTGTCTCCGGGCCCAGCCCAAGAGCAGGTGCCCCAGGTGATCTGCTGCACTCTGCAGCCTGCTGGAGAGACAGACGGCTGGAGAGACAGGGACGGGGCTCCCGAGCAGCGCAGGTCCGAGATAAGGCAGTCGGTAAGTGGGGTGGCTGGGCGGGGGGCCGGGAGGGCTTCCTCTGGGCCGAGGCCTCAGGTATTCGTAGTTGTCTTGAGTTCTGCTTGGAGCCCAAGGCCGGCCGGGGTTGCTTTCTGGCTGTTGCCTTTACCTGTTGGGCAGGGAAAGAAGTTGGGAAAGTTAAGGTTGGCTTTGGAGACAGCGTCTGTTGGAAGCTTGGTCTCTGCAAGGCAGAAGCTTGTAGACTTTTGAGAAGAACGAGCACCTTAGAGGCGGATAGGATGGAGGTGAATTCAGGAGCCGCTCCTCTTCCTTCCCTCCCCTCCCCCCAGATCTCTCAGTCCCCTGGCCTTGTCCAGTGTCTTGGGTGGTAGAAAAGCAGTTTATTTGTGGTTAATGATTAAGGTTAATGATTAAGTCTTTGTGTGACTGTGTGTGCCTATGTTTGTGTTGGTGTGTGTTTCTCTAACTCAGGGACCAAGGAACCGCTCACAGAGGGGGCCAGGTGCAGGGACAGCCTGGACCGGGAGTTGGAGGAGGTGGGCCTGGTGTCTGCCTGATGACGACTTGGACCTAGTTGTTTGGTCTCCGTGGGATTCAGCCCCCTCACCTGCCCCCAAGGGTGGAGATGGGCAACAAGAGGGAGGCTTGGCGATCATTTCTAACGCCCCTTCCAGCTCTGAAATCCTATGAACAGTGTTGTCCAGTGAGACTGTCTCCACCAGGTAACACATGACTGCCAAGTGGGTATTTTAATCACTGTGATTTCAGAATAACAGGGCCAGTTCCCACAGAGGGCTCATTGCTTCGTCGATCATGCAATCCTGTGGAACCTGAGTTGATGGCCCTCTACAGTCGGTTCGGTTTCCTTAGAGTCGTCTGTTACTAATCAGACACAGGCATTCTCTTCAGAGTCTAGAACCTTAGTTTCTTTTTTTAAGTGGGATCATATTTGCCCATGATGGTTGATAAATTTTGTTTCCCAGCGTTGCCCCTGAGAGCCCAGAGGGAACAGTTTGGAAAATGCATCCTTTTTGGGATGGGATAACATTGCCTGTAAGCCTAATTTATGACTGGGTCTTATGTGGGCAGATAGTAAATGTTTCTGGAACCTTCTGGGCTCTGCCCACTGCCCTGTGAGGAGCCCCAGGCTCTGGCTGGCTGGGACCTCATGGGCCAGTGGTCAGGCTTGGCATTTTGAATCTGCACTAGCCAAGCTCCTGGGATTAGCCTTCCTCTCCTTCAGTAAGGGCAATGTAAGCAAGTCTGATTTCTGGTAAGAGGCCGAGGCCCAGGGCTGTGTTTTATGTTTGCCTGAGGGGATGCCTCATCTCCAACCACCTAAATATGACCAGAAAGAGAGCCATGTTGCTTCTTTTGTCTGTCTCCAATTATGTGTAATAACATGGGGGAAGAAGTATGCATATAAGAGATACTTGTAGTTAATGAAACCCCAATGTCTCCTAAAATTAGAAACCCTGAGACCCATGAGTTGAATAGAAAAACCCAGATAATTTGCTGCCTCCTTTCTCTGTTTTCTCCAGTCTTATGATGAGGCTGCCTAATTTTAAGAAGTCTTTGAAATCTGTCGTAGCCATATTTCCTGGTCCACTTTCCTCACCGTCCTGGACAGAGGGAAGGCCCTGGGGTGGCATGGTTGCTGCCCAGCTGGGCCTTTGACTGAAAGGGCTTGAGAACCAGAATCCACACTGGGAACCTCATGGGTGCCATGGTAACCAGCAAGCGAGGCCTGGAGGACCTCAGGTTAATGATTAAGCCCTTCATGCCATTTCAAATGAGTCAGTGGCCCTTAGGACTCACAACTCCTAGCCAGACTTGGGTGCCTTTTACTCCTGTTAGTCATTCGGGCATAGTGAAGATGGAAAATGTCTTAGAGAGATACTGAAGGGCTAGCAGTGTGGAGGCTGGGAACCTGGCTAGTGGGGCTAGTGAATTTGCGTGTAGCTGCAGCCACGCCCTGTCATCTTTTATAGGTGAGAGTTTAGGCAAGCAGGGTGAGAACACAGGACGAGCCCCCCAGACCTGCTCTGAAGTTCACCTTGTTTTAGATAGTTTTAAAAGCCCATGTTTGTTTTTCATTCTTATGTAAACAGGAAGCATCAGATCCTAACTGATCTCATATTTTCTAGTGGGGCAACAGTAAGTGGCCTTTTCCTCCCTCCCATAAATAAGGTGTGCAGATGAGCAGATACTGATTTGGTCTTCAGCTCTTTCACTTGCACCTTCATTTTTGTATGGGAACAGCAGACATTCATCCAGGACTTGCCGTGTGTGTTATTGATAATCCCATCCACCCCTTAATATCTCCATGAGGATGAAGGACCACCAGCACCCCCTGCAAATATGCTGAAGGGGGCAGAGCGAAGGGCCACTCAGGCTGGCTAGTGGGTGGGATTTGTCTTCGCATTACCTCGGGGCAGCAATCCTAGTGTCTGTCACTTCTCAGTATTGCTATCCTTTCTAAAAAACTCGGCTAAGCTAGCCAGTTTGGCTCAGTGGTTAGAGCGTCAGCCCTCGGATTGAAGGATTTGGGGTTCGATTCCCATCGAAGTCATGTACCTCAGTTGTAGGCTCAATCCCCAGCCCTGGTTGGGGCACATGCAGGAGAAAACCGATCAATGTGTCTCTCTCTCTGTTCCTTCCACTCTCTCTGATAAAGCAATGGAAAAAATATCCTCAAGTGAGGATTTAAAAACAAAAGTAAAACTCAGCTAAGGGCAAAGTGCCAGGTGGGCACCCCAGACGATTTCAGGCTATGCCCAGATTTGGCATTAATTACCTTAAATTCCATAATGAAGAAACCATCTCCTTACAGCCGACTTCCAGTTCTTCAGTGGCCTCCAGGAGAGGATCTGAATGCCATCTCCCTTTTTAAAAATCAAGGAGCGGGGTCAGGAGGAGACAGGCCTCAGGAGCCCAGGCTTCTGGAGGCAACAGGGTCTACTAGATTCAAAAATGTTTGTTTCAGTGATGCTTGCTTTTGTGAAAATCATCTTTGTCTGGAACAAATAATGGTGTCCTCTTTATGGTAATGATATTAAGTTAATTTTTTTAAAAGTGTGTAGGTTTAAGAAAAAATATTAATAGCGCTGGTAGTATATGCCAAGGGTGAACAACCACCATCTGAGACATTGTGCCTGGCTGTGGCAGCATGTATGCTACGAGGAAACTCGGCAGTGGCCAGGAGGGAACACATCTTTCTGGAAAATCTGGCACAGTCAGCGCCTGCATATACACACAGGACTGTCAGGGTGGCAGTTTCTTTCCGGGATGGGCAGGCAGGTCCATACAGGTTTTGCTGCAAATTCGGGGAGTGTACGTACTGTGTATGTGCACATGTGTGTGTGTTTCCCCTTCAGCTGTACTTATCTGTGGGGATACCATCTAAGACCCCAGCGGATGCCGGAAACTGCGGATAGTGCCAAACCCTATATATCATGTTTTTTCCTATGCATGCATACCAAAATGCTGATGTTAAATTGATAAATTAGGCACAGTAAGAGATTAACAACAACTTACAATAAAATAGAACTATTATAATAATATACAGGGTGGGGCAAAAGTAGGTTTACAGTTGTTCATATGAAAATACAACAATAATCTATAAATAATAATACAAGAATAAACTGTTTCACGTACTCACAATTGTAAACCTACTTTTGCCCCACCCTGTACTGTAATAAAAGCCATGTGATGAATGTGGTCTCTCTCAAAATATCTTACTGTGCTCTGCTAACCCCTCTGGTGATGATGTGAGGTGGTCTACATGGTGAGGTGCAGTGAGGTGAAGGACTTAGGGGTATAGTTGGGGATTTCATCATCTACTCAGAACAATGTGCGATTTAAAAGTTACAGATTATTTATTTCTGGAATTTTTCATTTACTATTTCTGGATCCAGGTTGGCTGTGGGTAACTGAAACCACAGATAAGGGAGGGCTACTGCAGTAGTACTTTGCCCCTTTGGATGCCTGGCTCTACTTACACCCAACTCAGTGTGACAGTTCTGTTTAGGTCATTTTAACTACAGACAAGAAGCCCAGGAGTTTTCAAGGAAAAAGCCTGATTGGTCAAATCCCTTTATTAAACTGTGTCTGATATCCTGCTTTCCTGGGGACAAAGGCTCAGGACCTGCCCTGCCCTACCTAGTGAGGCCTCTCTGTGTGTGCCCCAGGTGGTCCCAATATATACCAGTGCCTGAGCTCTTGGTGTAGGTCACTGGCCCCAGAGTTACCTGGAGAGCTATTGAAGATTCTGAGCCCTGGAACCCATTCCAGAGAAGCCAGCTGGAATCCATGGGGGTGGGGCTATCATTGGGATTTTTAAAATGCTCCCCAATAATATGTGTGTGGACTGGTGGAGACCCACTGGCCTTGATAGAGACTTTTGGAGAAACTGTAACCACACCTAGGAATGCTCCCCATGAAGAAGTGAAGGGACTCATGAGGCATTTAAAGAAATTAGTGGGGCAGATGGGGGACATCTGTAACAGAGTCAATAAAAACAAAAACATAATTGCTGACCTGAAGGAAAAAAGTAGTGTGGCTGCAGAGGAAACCCGCAGATCTGAGTTCAGGCTTTAGAGGACTTCTACGAAAAAATGGAGATAGAAGGGAAGTGACCCAGGGTGAGTGGGAGAGTGGCACCAACCTACTAGAACCGGGTTAGGAGGTTAACAGCTTTAAAAAAAATGCTAAGGGCATCAAGAGGGCTCTTGAGGATTTGTTCAGAGCTAGAAGAACATGAGTTCTGCCCAGGCCATGCAGCAGGAGCCCTGGCAGGAGGAGGGAAGCAGGGCAGCAGCTCATGTGGCCTCTCTGTTTCTGTCAGGACCCTGAGCAGCAAGGGTTACCCAGCCAGGAGCAAAATAACTGGGGCATAGACAACCAGAGGGCAACCACTGCTTTAAATGAGGCTCCCCCTCTCATCCACAGGACTGACTTCCCTGGGCACCTGGCCATTTCATTGTTGCTGATGAGTTTGAGGAGCTACGAAGGGAGAGCCAGTCTTCTGAGGACAAGAAGGGGGCAAAAGCTTTCCCTGCTTTTAAGAAGTTAGGAAAAAGTGAATTCCAGAAACCATAGTCTGGCCAGCTCAGGCTCTGTTTGCAAGAAGCTTCCAGAAAACATTACTAAGTCGCTGCTTTGTGAGCAGGTATGGAGCCCAGTCTGGGTCAAGGTGATGGCCAAGGCATGTCAAGCTAACCTTTCCTGTTCTGGTAGGTAGCTGACTGCCAGATCAGGGAGTGCCTGAGGCCTCTCGGCAAAGCATTTGGCAAAATGCTTCTTAGGCTCTGCAGAGCGCAGCCAGATGTGGCTCAGGTGGGCACTCAGAGCCTCTGAAAATCCTCATGGAAAGATGCAGAAATAGGGACTGGATGGGAGACAACTGGGTGGCTTCAGAGTGAACTCATCAGCTTCCTTGAAAGCAGAGGTTGTAGAAGGAAGGGGGCCTGGTGAGTCTTTCTACTTGGAAGTAGGGCAAAGAGGATTTGACAGTGTGGCGAGTATGCAGTTCATGCAGTTACCTGTTATTTGAGGGTAGTCTGGGAGGATTGGTGGAGGTCCAGGGGCTGAAGCCACATCCGCCGTCATCTTGGTGGATTCGTGTCAGTCTGCAGAAGTGCACGTTTGGCCTTTCCCGTTCTGTACTTTGCAGCGCTTAAAGACATGTTTTCTGAAGGCCCAAGGTGGGGAACACTGAGCCAGGATGGGTGCCCACTGAGCTTATAAAGAGTATAGGGTCAGCAGGCTGACCCACATTAGGGAGATTTCCTGTAATGCCAGGGAGGTAAAGCTTTGCACTTGGACAGAAGGCTCCTAGAAGTGGCACCCTTGAAGCCCGCCCTTTAAGTATTAGAGTCAGAAATGGCCCTGGGGACGTTAGAGATGATCAAGTTGAGATTGGAGAGGTGCGGTGACATTCCCAAGCCCCCCAGCCAGTAAGTGGCAGCTGTGCAAGTGCACAGGGAACAGGCTAGGTTTGATCCGGTGAAAAAGCCTCAGGTTTCACTTGTAGTTTGTGCTCCAGAAATGAGGTGTGGCTCCACCAAAGCTGAGGCGGCTGGGCCGTGCAAATTGAGGTTTGGTATCAGACATCATTGGGTCTCCATCCACCTGGACCATCCAGGCCTCATCTGCTACATGTTCATGTTCATGTTCTGTTCTGGCTACCACATTTTATTTTGATCATATTTCGTTAAATTAGAAACTGATGTTTTACAAAGAATATTTTAAAGTTCTTAAAGAAACAGTACAACTGAAAATTGAGGAAAAATTGGGGCTACAGTTTGGAAGGGCTGTTGACAGGCCTGTGGGTGGTTCTGGTACAGAGGTGTGACAGACAGGGAGAGAAGACCTGCAGAGGGCAGGTGGCCATCTCCACTTTCAGGGATCTGGCAGCCTTCTTGGAGAAAGCGGGCAAAGGGGGCTGCTGGGTCCTGGCTCCAGCCCTGCCAGGGCTGGCAAGGCCCCTTCACATGTGTTAACTCCAAATCTTTGGCACAGCTTTACCAGGATATGGACCTCCAGGATGAAAAATTCAGGCCCAAGGGTATGCAAGTTATGTGCCAGGCATTGTGCTAAGATTACACTTGTATGAGCTCTATGATGCAGAATGCAGACCAACAGCTGGCTGTGTGTGTCTTTGATTATAATTGCTATTTCCAGGTCGAGTCCTTCCTATTATGTTGTTTCTTTTGTACATTATCTCATTTAATCCTCATTGCAGCCCCACAAGGCATCATTTAGGTTTGTTGGTTGCTTTGGAGGCAGGACATTGATTTCCTGTAATGCCAGGGAGGTAAAGCTTTGCACTTGGACAGAAGGCTCCTATAAATTAAGTCGTTATTATCAGGCGTTATCGTAATTTTCATTACAACCATTACCGAGCACTTTCTCCTTGCAAGGCACTTATCAACACTGCATGCATTGTCATTAATTTTCATAATAACTCTGTGGAGATGCGGGGATTATGATCCCTATTTCCAGGTAGAGGATTTGAGGACCTGGAGGGCAGATTTCATGCAAATTACTAAAAGGTGTCCCTCGGGTGGACCAGGAGTGGGTGCCGGATTTGGTGAAGATTGTGTGGGCTGGATTCCTACCACCACGGCTGCCTCCTGAACTGGCGCCTTAGTGCAGGGTGCAGACCACATAGTTGTAGGTGACGGCTCTGAAGATAAGCGAGGCCACGGAGCTTGTCAAACCCACTTAGCAAGGAAATGGCAGAGCTGGAATTCCAGTCAGCTCTGCTGAGTCTAGAGCTGCTGCCCCTCACCAGCGCTGACCAGAGAGAACCGTGCACTCCTCCGAGCCTTCCAGTGTGGAGTGAACTGTCCTAGGGCTGGCCCTGCAAGGGGTCCCAGGAGACTAGGTGGCTGTCTGTCAGGGGCTGGAATCCAAGTAAGGCATCTTTAAAAACGTAATGTCTTAAACTCTGACATTTTCTTCTCCGTGTTCTCTCCCTTTCCTTTTGCTAATTTAAAATCAAGTCCATCATCCCCTCCCGTCTCCCTGCAGCCCTGGGTGAAAGGCACTGGACTCTCATGGGGGCTGGGGTATGGATGCTGGGAGGGGTGCAGCCGGCCTCAGCCATCCACAGCCTCACAGATGGTCATTGTAGCTAGCGGGTGACCACATCACTGGTCAGGAGCCTTTCTCTCATTTGTCATCTTGCTGTGCTTGCCCACACTTGAGCGTCAGCACATTCTACCTCGACCGTCTGGCATAATCATGACACAGATGTTGTTTGACTTTAGGCGCTGGGGGCTGGAGTGCAATGGCAGGAATTCAGCAACAGCCTCCCAGCCTTGGACGCCCTCCAGGGGGCAGGGATGACCTTGGGCCCAGTGAGTGGCTCTGCTGGTCTCAGGAGGGGATCTGTGCCGTTCCCATGTCTTCTCCCAGACAGCGATGCTAGCAGCAGCCCTGGGAGTGGTAGTAACACAGCGAGTCTTTACTACGGCAGGCAGGCAGCGTCACTGCAGGCTGCCTGTGCCAGCCCCGTGCTGAGAGCTTTACGAGCATTTGCTGGTTTAATCTTCACAGTGACCCTTTGAGGTAGGTACGATGATTATTTCTGTATCGCAGCCGAGAAAGCTGTCTCTTAAGGTAGCTCTGAGTAGGATATCTTGAGGAAGGAGGATGCTGTTATTTTCTCTTTAAGAGCGATTATGCTTCTTATAAGACTAAAGCAGAGGTTCTCAACTGGGGGCCATTGTGTCCTCCAGGGGACATTTGGCAGTGTCTGGAGACATGTTTGATTGTCATAGTTTGGGGAGGGCTTTCACTTACAATCATCTTGTAGGTAGAGGCTAGGTATGCTGCTAAGTGTCCTACAATGCACAGCACAGCCCCCCCCCGCCCCCAAGAAAGAATTATCCATCCCCATGTGTCAGTTGTGGGCGGTTGAGAAACTCTGATGTAAAGAGAATCAGAAACAATGCTGAACTTTTCACCCAGTTGGATATTAGCTTCTGTTCCAACCCTGCTTGCGGTCATTGGTACAGTTCATCTGTTTCCGGTTCTCCCACTGAACACATGGTGGGATCGCACTTTCCTGCCTTCTTCAAGGTAGGTGACATGCGACTTGTGTTGGCCAGTGAGCCATGAGCAGGAAGCAGTGGGGCACTCGGAGGTGGAAAACTTGAAGAGCTCGGGTGCAGTTTGCAGCATTCCTTTCCCCATGCTCCCAGGCAGTAGAGGCCCCATCGGCGATGTGAGGGGCCCAGGGCAGAGCTGGTCACCTCACAAGGCCTGCAGTACGAATGAGAAATAACCTTTGTCATGTAAACCACTGAGATTTCAGGTGGTTTGTTGCCTTGGCGTCGCCTTTTGGATCCTGATGGATATATTCTAACTAGAACCAAAAAGGAGAGGTTAGGATTTGGATTAGGCAGGTGTATGTGTTTTTGTATCTATCTGAATACTGCTCAATAGAAGCTCAAGCATCCGGTATTTGTAGATTGCTTACTCTAGAGAAGCTATTGTGCTTGGCCCAGTGGGCGGTCTAGAGATTCTGGCCGATTGCTTCTTAGAAGAAATGGGACAGAATGTAGAATGCCTGTCAGGCCCATCTAGAGCTCTTCGAGATCTAAAGAGATTAAATGACTTACCCAGCTGTCTGTGAGCCCCCAGTGGGAATACAGAAACCCCTCTGGGAGTGGCTGTGGGAGGCCCCGCTCACCTGACCCAGTGGATGGTTTTAAATCAGTTATTGGTCCGTGAACACTGCGAGGGCAAAGTCCACCTTTACCTGCCGAGGGCCTCTTGCAGCATCTGGCATAGTAATGTTTGTTAAGTGAGTTGGAGCCAGGGGGCCAGGGTAGTAAGCAGGGCCATGATGGAGTGCAACTGGAGGGCCTTGGGGGAAGAGGTGGCTGGCAGGGGTACCAGAGCCTGCCTTCAGGGGTGGAGGTCAAGTGGAGTGAGGCCTGGGCATTTCTCACTCTCCTCCAGATTTCTGATGTGAAGGAAATGCCCCAATCTTAGGGTCTCCATGGAGAAGTGTATTGTAAGGTGGAGTGTCCTCCTTTAGCCAACCCTGGAGAGGGCCTCTGGTCTCCCAGGCTTTGCCTGAGCAGGTACTGGGTCACCTAAAGAACACATGCCCTTGGAGGGGGTGTCACTGTATAGGAATTGCTCTGAAGCCTCATTAACTATACTGATCTCCCTCAGAGGCCTGGAGAATGATCATTTAGTGCCAGGAGCAGGCTAATCCTGGCACAGAGCCAGAGCCCTTCCCAGCAGCACAGAACAAAGTCAGCTTGACTCATGCTCTCAGGCGCCTCAGTGTGCCCATCAGCAAAAGGGGCATGATCAGGAGATCTCACCCTATCTGCCTTTTTCAGAGGTAGTCGTGTCAGAGAGCTCTGTCTTGTAAAGCCAGGGACATAAATGTCCTTACAGGTCAGAAAGGGAGGAATGATGGATCAGTTTCTTGCCACTCAGTCCAGGTCTTCAAGGAACTCTTCCCTGGAGGGGGATGGGATGGGAGCCTTGGGACAGTCCTGACAACACCTGCTGAATGGGCACCTGCTGGCTGTGAACAGGGACTGTGCTAGAATCACCCGTCAGTGGGGTTGTCCATTGGAATCCTCTGGTTGCTGGCCAGAGAGGTCTGCCCTTCTGCCTCCAGCAGCACTGGCTTCCCTGTTCTAGGTGCTCCTGCTCTCAGGGGCTGATCCTGACTTCTGTAGGCTCCACAGTGCACCCCACTTGCCCAGCAAGATTGCCTTTCCCACAGTGCGTGCAAGTCAGCAGGTGCATGGGTGTACTTCCTGTAAGCCTGCCCCCTCCCCCTTCAACTGCCCTCATTAATTCAGGAGGGATTGTTTCTTAATCCAAGAAGGTGCCAAAAGCTTCCACCTCAGCTGGGTGATTCATGCAGATTCAGGCAGCAGAGGCTTTTTTTATTGTTGGAAGAGAGGCAATCAATATAGCATATAAGCTCAGAGCTCTACTCTCGAGCCAGACTGCCCGGTTTGAATCCCAGCCACTCCATTCCCTAGCCATGTGATCTTGAGCAAGTTGTTAATGTGCCTGTGACTTAGTTGCCTTATCAGTAAAACGGAGGGATTATATTACCTACCTCAATAGGGTTGTTGTATGGTTTAAATGAGCTACTATATTTAGTGTATGCAAAATGCTTTCAACAGTGCCAGTACACCATAAACATGTTAGCTGTTAATATTTTTGATGCTGTCTCTCCCATTTTGTGCCAGGTATCGGTGTCACCAAGGGGTTGCCATCAGCCATGCCTCCACCCAGTCCCTGGATGTGTTTTCAGTCTCACTGGAAGCACCTTGCCAGCGTAGTTCAAATCTCAGCCCCACCTGCTGTGGGGAGTGTGGGACTTAAGACCTTGAGAGTGACCAGGACAGCTTTGTATATGCTTAGTGTTCTTAGTACTTCTCTTATTTTCTCTCTTTCCAGAAGATCGCCGCCTTTAAAAATGATGCATTGTATAAACAGTATAATAGTGTTTAAAAAACAATTGGCTTATTGCCCCTGACCTAACCCAAGCTGTTTTCATATCTCCTTGCTTCCTCCTTGCCCTAGTCTGCAGGCAGATAGGCATCTGATAATCATATTGTCATTAAAGAGCAAAGGCATTTTTTGACAATGTTATCTCTCCCTGTCTCCCCCCCCCCCCCCCAAATAAAACACATTGGAAGGCTGTAGAATAGTAATACATTTGGGGCCTGGGGTTTGGTGGGCTTTGGTTTAATGTGGCTGTGGCCCTTCCTGGCTGGGCCAACTTGGGCAAGTTCGTTTGATTTGGAGGAGCCTTGCTCTCTCCCTCTGGTAGTAAGGGAATAATGCTGTTCTAACTTGTGACATTGCAGTAATGAAAATGGTAATATAGGTGAAAATTCTAGATTACTGTAGTTATTTAACAAAGCATACTTTTTTAAAAATGTGTTTTTATTGATTTTAGAGAGAAAGGGAGGGAGAGGCAGAGAGAGGGAGAGAGAAACAATGTGAGGGAGAAACATGGATCAGTTGCCTGCCGACTGAGGATCAAACCCACAACCTGGGCACGTGCCCTGACCGGGAATCGAACTGGTGACCTTTTGGTACACGAGATGACACCCAACCAACTGAGCCACACTAGCCAGGGCAACAAAGCATACTTTTCATTAGAAAAGCCATTCATGTTCATTGTGGAGTTTTTAATGGCTCCCTGATACTCAGTCGTATGGATGTGGCCACATCCTGCCTGTGGGATTGGGCGTTTCGGTTGTTTCCAGCTCCCTTCCCTCTTGATCATCTCTGTGGAGGCTGTGGCCTTGGGGCTGGCAGCTGGGAACCCCGGGAATCAAACCTTCCCCTTCACAGTTGGTAACTTGGTGTTCTTAGGGGTTCGTCGGGCTAAGAGGCTGCTGCCTGGGGCTCTGCTGAAGGTCAGCCTTTATCTTCTGTCTAACATGCCCCCCCCCCATCCCCAGGCTGGATTTTTCTCTTCTGTGGTCTGGGTGTGGGTTCAGCTCCCTGGGGGACAGTGCTTTAGGTTCTGCAGGTGTCATGGAAACCCCCCAGCCCTGCCCAGAAGGAGGGGAAAACTTTTTCATAGCCAGACAAACAGGTATTTCCTGTCAAGTCCCCAGCTGTCAGAGAAATCAGCCCCCTTGGTAATTCAGGAGGAGCCCCACCCATGCCACTCCCCACCCCACAAGGGCCAGAAACTCCCAGGATTTAATGAAAAGAGGGCAGCTGCACTGTCCTGTAGAACTTTCTGCCAGAATGAAAGGGAACATTCATTCTGCTCTCTCCAACATGGTAGCCGTTGGCCACACGTGGCTGTTGAGCCCTAAAAATGTGGCTAGTTCGAACTGAGATGTGTTCTAGCTAAAAATGTGTAGCAGGTTTAGAAGACAGTACGAGCAAAAAATGTAAAATGTCTCAATAATTTTCAGTATTGATTTTGTATACTTTATAACATGCTGAAGGGATATTTTGGATATGTTCAGTTAAATAAAATATATCACCAAAATTGGTATCGTCTGTTTCTTTTTATTAATGTGGCTACTAGGAAATATAAAATTCCGTAAGGGGCTAGCATTATAATTTTGTTGGTCAGTACTGTTCTAGAATGTAGACTGGCAGCTGCTATCTTGCCCCCATGAGGGGCTGACTTGACTTGGAGAGGAGAGAGGTGACACCCACCTGGGCACCAGTATTTCCTCACATGCCCTTGTACCTGCTGCTCCTCACTTGCCACCTGGCTGAAGATCCCAGAGGCCCTGGTTAGACCTCTGGGGCCTTGGGAACAGGAAGTCAGGTCATTCCTCATGGAGCTGAGTAGCTGGCTTTGGGTGGACTTTGGGGGGTGTGTACATGAGCTCAACATGGACATGTTGTCATGAGCCCTGGCTGGAATCCCAGCTCTGGCCGTTAGAATAATGGCCACCATTGATTGGGTGCCTGGGACGTGCCAAGGCCTGTGCCGAGCATATGATCATCCCACTGAGTCCTCCCACCTGGCTGGGAGGTGCCGTGATGCTATTTTGCAGATGAGGATCTCTGAGGGCCTGAGCAGTAACACTGGCTGGGAGTCCTGCCATGTGGTGAGTGCCGGCACTTTCAGCGAACCCCCGTCTGACTCAGAGCCATGCTCTTTGCCCCACACCACTCGCTGTGGGCCCTGTCCCTCTTTTCCCTCTGACCTTTCCTGATATAGACAAAGGAGGTGAAGGAGGAGTAGGGGTGGAATGTAGGCTTTAGGGTCAGGGTGACGTCCTGGGAGAGGACAAGTGCACTTGTCTGCACCAGGCACTTCTTTCTTGTCTCAGCTACATGTTGGCCAGAATTTTGAACAGACCCATCAGAGAACCCAGGTACCCAGAGGCTGAGCCGCCAGTTCTGATGCCCCAACAGATCCCCTACAGATGGAGGGAAAACCCAGGTTTCTGCATTTTAGGCATCTGGGCACAACTTGGCTTCCTAGGCCAAGTGCCTTTTAAACAGAGTAAATATTGGTTCAAGAGGCCAGAATCTCCATTGGATGTGTGCTGAGGGAGGAGGGGCAAGACCCACACTTGGCCTTAACTCCCTTTTCCAGGGCCCAGGGGTGGGCAGGTTTGGCTCACAGTAGTGTGTGGGGTGGGGGTGGGGGGGCGGTGGTCCTCGCATAATCCTAGCTTGGGGCCTGCAAAGGCCAGCACCCCTGCCCCCTTTTTCTAGGCATGCAGGGAATAGGGTAGCCTCTGTCCGCATCAGTCCACCTGGGCCACTTCCTCTCTGTTCTTTACATCCTGACCCGACATAACCTTTGTGGTTTTCCCTTTTTCCGTGGACTTCCGATCCTTTCTTCTGAGGGCTGTGAATCGGGGCAGAAGCAACAATTCAGGAGAACCATTTCTGATTAGCCTGGAAGGTGGCAGGGTTGCCCTTCACTACTGCTCTCCTAGATCTCAGTGACCTTGTGCACGTCACTTCACTCTGAGCCTCAGTTTCCTTATCTGTGAAAGGGGGATGTTGGTGATAATAAGATATGCCCTAAAGAGTTGTAAGGATTAAGTGAGAACATGTAAAAGGGTTTGGTAAAACACATGGCACCAGTATGAGGGTCATTTTGTGTAGTTTCATGGACATTTTTCAGACAAATGGAATTGGGAAGAAATCTGAGCCCTTACACTGAATAGCTGAGTGGCCTTAGGGTCAGCTCTTGACCCTTGCCTCTTATTGAGGTCCCGACCACTGACTGAGCTCTAGCCTTTGCCCCGATGATGCAGCAAAATGTCCAGCTCCTTTTCCTGTGGTGACTTTTCCAGTGCTTTCTGAGCTTCTATCTTTGGTATCCATCACAATCTGTGGAATAAATGTGTATGTCCCAAACGGTTTCCTTCCTCTGAGGATCTTACAATTCTGGTTTTAGGAGGTAGAGATGAATATACTTGAAATATGTGGGGAAAGCTGAGAGTTTCTGTTCACAAACATGAATACGCCTCCCTCTCTGAAGAGAAGGCTGGGTTATATAGACATCATTTCTTTTTCATTTTTATTTTTAACTGTTTATTTTGCAAAATATAACATAGGTTCAGAAAAGTACACAAAACATAAATATAAAGCTTGACGAATTTTCACAAAGTGAACACCCTTGTAACCACTTGCCAAATCAAGAAATAGACTCCACCAACACCCAGAAAGAAGTCTCCCTGCTTGTAATTCCTTCCCTTATTGCCCAAAGTGACACTGGCCTGACTCAGAGTAGTCACTTCCTTGCTTCTTAAAACAATTATTTCGCCACCAATACACATTTCTAAGCACTGCAATTTCATTTGGCCTGTTTTTTTAACTTTCTATAAGGAGAGTCATAGTGTATGTATCCTTTAGTGTCTGGCTTCTTTTGCCCAGACTGTGAAATTCATGCATTTTTGTGGCACGCAGCTGTTGTTCATCCACTTGCACCGCTGTGTATTACTGGATTGAATGATTAGCACATGTTTTGTACCCCTTCTCCTGTTGATGGACATTTGGTTTGTTTCCAGTGTGTGTGTGTGCGCGCACGCACATGCTGTCTGTCGGGGGGACCTGGCGGTGGAATCACAGCATCTCATTCTGTCTTCACGTTGGCCTTGTGAGCATGTAGGGAGGGTTGACTTGGCTCAGCAAGCCTGGGAAGCTCGCTCAGTGCCCTGCCTCTGTATCCCTGCCTCGGAGTTCCTCCTGGGGCCGCATCACCCTCCCAGGTGCGGGCATTAGATCCTGAAGCTTGTGTGCTGCGCACGGATGGCTCTAGGGGAGCATGCGGGTGCTGCGGAGAGGCTGGTCAGCAGGGTGCACGGGCGGTGTCGGGGTCCTCCAGGTGGGCCCGACTGCCCAGCCCCTTTCCGCTTTGGTGTCTGCCCTTCAAGCATATTGACTGGAGGATAGTCAGGAAGGCTGAGGCCTCAACTGAGTCTCCTGGCCGCTGCTTGCAGTGCAGCTAAGCTCTTAATGTGTTTTCATAATCAAAGCAGAAAGGTCCCATTGTGGCACTAACGCCTTTGCCATAAAGCGCTTTTTGTTTCTTCACAGAATTCCAAGTTGCAAAAGCAAGTCAGCTTAGCAAAGACACAATGCCAATTAATGGCCATTTGCCACTGGCAGCGGCGAGGCAGGCTCCTCGTAAGTAATGGTTGGCCAGTCTGTGTTTTATTGGGGCACCCCAAAGCACAAAAATACTTTTCAGGCAACTTGGGGGAACACAGTAAGATATTAAGAGTCATTTTCATCACCCTGGAATTATAATCTGATATTAATGTGCCATTTAGGGTTCATTTGGCTCCATGTTTGGAAAATCCAAATAACACTGGGCTAAACAAGTAAGGAACTTATTTTCTCATGAGACAAGAAATCCCGAGGCAGGCAGTCCTAGGGCTCCATGCTGACTCCTATCTTTTTGCTCTGTCATCCTCAGCACATGCCTCATGTTCTCAGAATGGCTGCTGTATCTTTAGGCTTCACATCTGCGTCCCAGGCAGGAAGAAGGGGAGAGGGAAACTGGCTTTTCCCAACTGACTCTCATCCATTTTAATGAGGGAAACTAACTTCCTGTGAACTATTTAATAGGCTTCCCCTTATATTTCACTAGCTAGAACTGGGTCATCTGGCAACCACTGGTTACTGGTTGCAAAGGAGCCTGGGAGCTGAACACATTGTTACTGAATGTAAACTATAATTTTTAAAAAAACACACAATTGTCCAATATCACCCTGATTAAAGGATATGATTGGAAACTCCTCTTGTAGGTTTTTTGTTTTTTCAGAACAAAATCAGGAATCCCTAGAATTCAGGAAGAGGGGGAGAATGGACATGAGAAGGTAGCTAACAGCATAGGGAACAAGTCGTTTCATGTAAAGTTAATTTCCTTGGTAGCAGGCTTATTTTCATGAGTCTGCATTTTAATCATTTTAAATGGTTTGGGAAGACGCAAGCATTTCCTTTGAAACAATGTAATGACATCATTTTTCCCCACTGTGACTGACATCATTTTTTCCCGCTGACTGGGAGTCTCAGTACCTCTAGTGAGGTGTGGTTTGACCCCTTATATAATGGTTTCAGAAAAGTACACTTTTTGAATCTTGGGTCAGTTTTGTGGTTTTTCCAGTTCTTCCATTATTGATATCACATCTTGTGGTCTCCGTGTACTTACCTCTAGATATAGCAGGTCCTCAAATAACATCATTTCGTTCGGCAGCATTTCATTATAACGTTGATGGATGCCATTGAAACTTAACTCTTTTTCTATTATTACATTTATTGGGATGACTTCTTGTTCGTATCAATTAGCTTATGATAAAATTGGTTTCATTATATGTTGTTTTGCTTAAAGTTGCAGAGCCTATCGACGATGTTAAGTGAGGACTCACTGTACTGTGGTTCTTCTCACCTTCAAATTTTCTGCTTTCTATATTCTACGAATGGGAGACACCAGGTCACCAAATGTCCTGGTACACACGGTGGAGGGAGGAGGTGCTGGGCGAGAGCAAGGACTCTAGGTTAGATAGCGCTTTTATAAGTAGGCCATGGAGTCTATTTTATCAGCTTATAAGCATTTGATCTCTTCTGGCCTACCAGGTAAGAAAATTAATTGTTATACTTAAAAAAAAAAAAAAACCTACAAGAGGAGTTTCCAATCATATCCTTCAGTCAGGGTGATATTGGACAATTGTGGGTTTTTTAAGTTATAGTTTACATTCAGTATTATTCTGCATTAGTTTCAGATGTACAGCATTGTGGTTAGACAATCATGTACGTACTTTACAGAGTGGTCCCCCTGACACTTCCACAGCCCACCTGGCCCCACATATAGTTGCCACGACACCATTGACTATGACCTCTGTGCTGTAACTTACATCTCTGTTACTGTTCTGTAACTACCAATTTTTACTTCTCAATCCCTTCATCTTCTCTACCCAGTTGCCCAATGAACAATTCGTTTTAGGTGGTTTATGTAACGCTAATTTTCCTATCTCCACGCAAAATAACTCCCTCCTTGCCTCTCCTGTCCCTGGGAATGTAAAGCCCCATTTTATAAGTACAACATCTATAAAACCTGGTTTTGTCTAATTAAGAGAGATCATATCTAGGCTGTAACCAAAGGAGAAAATCAGGAAAAGATAGTTGTGTGACTTTGGGATAGTTACTTAATCTCTCTGTGTCTATTTCCTCATCTGTAAAAGTGGGATAGTAATAATTACCTTGGAGTCAGTGTAAGAAATAAGATAGAATGAGTTGAAAATGGAACAGTGCCTACCACGTGGTAAATGCTCAATGAAAACTATTATTATTAACATTGTCATCATTATCATAGATGGGAATGTGTTCACTGGGCCACCCTGGGAAAGTGTTTGTAAAGACACCTGGGCCATAGGCACCTGATGACAGAGAGAAATCTACTGTTGGGACAACACTGGGGAACCAAGAGCAGATGTCTTAGTCTTTGCCCTTGTTCCTTTCCTCTGACAGTGCAGGGTGCAGTTTCTTTCTTCCTTCCTGCCTTCTAATAATAATTTTTATATCTTACTATAAAACTAACATTTGCTTATTGTGGAAAATTTGAGAAACAGAAGCATAAAAGAAAATTTTAAATCACTTAAAAACATATACATATGTGTGTGCATTTATGTGAATAGGGAGGGAGGGAGGAGGCTGGGGACAGAGCCAACTTTAAAAAGGTGGGTCCGTCCTGTGCTCCCTACTCTGTAGGCTGCTTCCCTCTCCTGGCACAGTAAATCATGAGTGGACTCTCATTTGTGTACATCTATGTAGCAGTTCATGGGGGGATTTTTACCTGCAGTTGGAAGAGACCTCTGAGAATTGAAGACTGACTGGCTTTCCTGGGTGACTTAGGGAATAACTCCCTTGGCCCTCTTCCATATTGTAAAACCTGCTTTTGTCCAGCTACGAGACTGAGTGAGTTGCACTGGGTCCCTGTGTTCTGTAATGACGGACATTGTTAGCTAGGATTGGCAGTAGATTTGGGGGCCTGTAATGCTTTCAAATACAGGTAGGAGCATAATTAAAGAAGAGGAGCCATTGTAAGCTAAAACAGTCAAATAGTTCAAGCTATTTATTCATTGAGTCATTATGAAGGACCTGCTATGTGCCACCACACCTGGCTCGATGTTCTTGCTACAGAAACAAACAAGACAGGGTCTGGAACCTCAAGGAGCTTTCATTCTTAGACACAGTCAGTTTCTGGGTGAAGACTTAGAAAATCAGTTGGTGAACAAGTCATTAGGGATGCTCTCCCCCAAGGGAGCCCCAAGGAGGAGGGATGTCAGTCTTCCCTAGGGGGCAGGAAGGTGGGAGGGTGTGGGGGGGTGTTTGTAGCCCAAAGGCTTTGCAGGGGGAAGGGCATTCCAGGCCAAGGGAGCCTTGTAAGCAAAGCCCTGGAGGTGTGAAACAGCATGTATGGATTAGGTTAGCAGAGCAGCCAGATGAAGCAATAGCTATACCTTTTCATTTCTCAAAGCATTTAATACTGGGTGGGGAAGCTGCACTTGTGAAATTTGGCATTAACTTTAACATGCTTAAAGTAAAAAGAAAAGGCCAAAGGTACTTGTTTTGAAAGCACCAGGCCCTGGCCAGGCGGCTCAGTTGGTTAGTATCGCCCCAATATGCCAAGGTTGTGGGTTCGCACTCCAGTCAGGGCACGTATGAGGAGCAACCAATGAATGCATAAGTAAATGGAACAACAAACCGATATTTCTCTCTCTCTACCTGTCTTTTCTTTCTCCCCCTTCGCCTCTCTCTTTAAAATCAATAAAAAAAAATAAAAAATAAAAAGCAAGCACCTGAATGTTTTCTTTCTGTACTTTCTCTGGGAAGTGTAGATTCCCCCCCAGAACATCATAAAAGTAGTTTCTAGTGACTCTGGTGTTTTCAGTCTACCCGTCTACCCACCTATCCAAATACCTGCTCTACTTGGTTGGGGACCCAGAGCCTGCTCTTGCCTGGCCCTTACCATGTGTGGAGGGAGGTGGACATCTGCGTTAATAACTGATGTTCTGTGCTGACAGGTTCTGTGGGAAAGTGGAGGCGGGATCAAGAATGCTGTCAGCAGGAGTGGGGAAAGCTAAGACTGATGCTTAAAGGGGAGGAAAAGTATATCAGGACCCCCTTCTCCCCCCACCCCAGGAAAGGGCGCAGTGTGAGGAAATTGTGGCGCAGGTGTCAGGTGATTTGTCCAGGGTACGGTGCCTGGAAGTGGCTGGGCTGGCATTTTACTCCAGACTTACCTGACCTGCACCCTTGGGCTGCAGAACTCTCCTCTGGGCCGTGAGAGCTGAAGGGGGTTGGGGGGAGGGTGAGAGGAGCAATGCCTGATCAGATAATCGCTTGTAGTCAGCAGTGGAAACCCCGGCTGTGGTTCCTATGCAGAGGGGCAGCCCTGATGACTTGGCAATGAGATTTTTGTTTAATCAAAATAGTAAATTACCTGGATAGCCCCCACCCCTTAATAATCTCCAATAGCTCCAGACTCCTCAGATGTGGGAATCTGGGAGCCACTGCCCTTCTCTGCGCCTGGTTTCTCTCCGAACACAGGTCCAGGCCTGCCCTATGGCTCAAGTGTGCGGCAATGTTGGGGCTGAATCAGTTACTGCGTGGGGCTTCTCGAAGCAGGAGGATAGGAAAGCCCTTCAGGGTTTAGTTCAGCAGCACTTCTCCCCACGCCCGCTTCACAGCTGAGGAAACTGAGGCTCGTTGAACCCTAAGCATTCAGCTTCTGTGGTGTCAGCACGATTTCCTCTCTGATTTCCTGGCTGAGGCAGGTTTGATGCCAAGAACACATAGCTGGGATGATGATGTTTAGTCTTTGTCACACTGGAAGTCCCAGGACTCCAGCTGTCCCTGGAGTGAGACTTCCCTTTGCACAGCCTTGCCCTGGACACCTGACCATGGTGAGAACCCAGGCTCCTTCTCTGTGGTGCCCACAGTGTTAGCTTCTAGAGCTGTCTGGTTGTGGGGGGATTTTTGACTTGGTTAAAACCAAACCAAAAGGCCCTAGCTGCGTGGCTTGGTTGGAGCGTTGTCCCGTACACCAAAAAGGTTGCGGGTTTGATTCCCTGTTGGGAGGCAACCAATCAGTGTTTCTCCCTCATATAGATGTTTCTCTCCACTCCCCCCCACCAAAATCAATAAAAACATATCTATGTATGGGGATTTAAAAAACAACAAAAAATGAAACCAAATGAATGAAACAAAATGAATGAAACCAAATGAATAAAACAAAAAAGCGGGAGTGCTACTGAGCTTTGATTGTTTAAACCCTAGACCTGGATGGGTGGCTGGGGCAGTGGTGAGTGATTCAGAATCCAGGACCATAGGAAAGTTTGTGGCACAGGCTTTGAATCTTGGGAGAAACTCTTCTTCCAGTGGAGCCTCAGTTTTCCCATCTGGAAATGGGGTCAGTAACACTGAACCACTCTGGGCTGCTGTGAGACAATGGCTTCAAGGCAGCATGAGGTCTCAGTCGTGGCAGTGATGGTGCTTTGCAGATGGGAGAAGGGAATGAACCCACAACTGGCATCAGGCCCTTTGCCGAGATCTTTTTTCTAATTATTTCATTCCCCCCCTCACACCTCCTCTGAGATAGGGGGCACCGTTCCCATTTACAGACATGGAGATGAGGTCCTGAGAAGCTACCAGATGTGCTCAAGTTCACAAAGCAAGTTTGACTCCCAAATTCTTTCCACCTCAACATGACAAAATTTCCGTTCGTGTAGAAGACAGCCTTCCATGAACTGCAGTGAAGGGATTTAGATCACACCCTGGGATGCATTCCTAGATCCAGGTGGTACCTGTTTCTTGTTATGGGCCGGGCAGTAGCTGAACGCAGTAGGTAAATGTCCTGATGGTTGGGGGAGAATTAAGTTTTCCCCCTCCCTGGATATTAACTTCGGGAAGTTTAAACCTCTGAATTTGTGGCCAACAGTGTGATCAGAAACTCAATGAGTTCATGTTTGGAAGAGCTTTGGACTGTGCCCGGCCCACACTAAGTGCTGTGCCCACTAAGTGTTTGTTCAATAACATGAACATAAATAAATAAATAAGTAAAATGCTAATCACACCTCCACTGGCCCCAAAGTCTCCTCATCTTGGCCAGCTTTTCCATGCAGAGTGCGTACAATGGAGCTTTGTTGCTCTGCCCTGGTCTGAAAGAGGCCTCTCCATGGCTGACTCACAGGCAGGAGGCCAGGCTGTGCCTGCCCAAGTTTCCCAGGCCCTGGCTACCTCCCTCTCCTGCTGTTTTCTGCCAGGGGCTCCCTGATGGGGAGGTGACCCCCTGTTAGTAATGGGAGTGGATGCTACCTTCACCCCATGGTTACCCATTTCTCCTAAAGGACAAAGGAGAGAGCAAGACCCTCGCCCAGGAGGGGGCACCTAGCTGGCTGAGAGCAGTTAGAGAGCAGGGAGAACTCTGGATACGGTGTGATTCCTTATTTGCCTGTCTTTGTCACTGGACTCAGAGAATTTGGCCTTAAGTCATCCCTTCCGTGGAGAAGAGAACTGTTACTTAGGGGCTGTGTGCGCCCTGCTTCCTGACTCGGGCAGATTCTGAGTCAGTCTGTGGGATGCTGGGCCCTGAAGCACTGGGAACAGTGTTTACAACAGCGGTTCTCAACTCTCCCTGCACGTTTGAATCACCTGTAGTGCTTTTAAAACATACTGCTGTTGGGCGCACAGCCTCTGACCAGCATCTCTAGGGTGGCTCCTGGCCTGGGCATCTCTCTTCCTGAATTTCCTCCCAGTGACTGATACACAGTGAGGGCCGAGAACGTCGGGTTGGCGTGCTAGAGCTGAGGGGTGCTGGAGTTCCAAATTGCTCGTCCCCCCGCTCAGTTTGCCCACAAGGAGGAAGTTGAGTTTTAGCAGAGGACACGCTGATAGAGGCCGATTGGACTAGAACCGGATCCCTGCAGTGGAACTAGGGGCTTCCCCCTAAAACACTGACTGCTGCCTTGTTACTCCTCACGTTCACGGTTGAGGGAAAGGAAGGCAGTTATTTGGGATTATGATGCTGGTAATAAAATGTCCACTCCTCACCCGTGCTGGCCAGGAGACCAAGCTTAGTGTCACTTCATTCAGGAAGACTTACCAGAAGCCTCCAGTTAGTGTTTAATCTTTCTGTTCTCTGTATCCCTCTATCTCTCACATTATTTACTGTTGCATCTTTTCACGTAGCATCACAGTGATTTATTCCCTAGTCTGTGAGCTCCCTGGCACAGGTTCTGGGTTATAGCCATCATTACAGACTAGTGCCTGGACAGAGCAGGTGTTCAGTAAATGTGGAGTGGGAGGTGGATCCCCATCCAGGAGAGTTCATTCTGTCGCTCTCCTGAGCCCCTGGGTTGAGTGGGTTAAGGCAGCCACCCTCTGCATTTGAGGCAAGTCCAGATGAAAAGTGCATGGCCAGGAAAATCAGGAAAAACAGGACTGGGAAGGGGCTATGGACTTGATTTTAGGAGGACCTGCTTACCTAAAAATAAACAAGCACGGCTCCTCCTGTGCAGCCCTGGACTCCCTTCCTCCCTCCCCGCCCAGCTCCCTTTCCAGTGTACGTGTCACAGCTGGAATCTGGCTTGTGTTTGGAAATAAACAAGTTGGCCCCTCTCTCTGCCTGGGACTTTCCTTTATCAGGAGACACTCACAAGCCACCACCGGAGATGAGATGTTTCTTTCCAACAGCGGTGAACTCTGCCGAAAAGAGGGCGGGCTTGTGGTGGGCCAGACACTGAGCAATTGTCCTCCTCTGTCTTCATGTTGGTATTTGGTGAGGACTTATGGGAGCGGGCTTGATATGAAGGATTTGGGGGTGGGTGTAGGGCAAAGAGCCTGTATCCATCTTGAGGGAGATGTGATGCCAGGAGAAAGATGTGTGCACCACTCTGAATGTTGGCAGCCCAGCTAGATTGCTTTCTGCAGGTTGGCCCATCCTCACGTAGCAGCCAGGGAGCCTTTTGGGGAGAAAAGCTCAGGCTGAATGTATTCCTATGTTTCTGCTATAGCTAATTCAGAATATTGAGACGAGAGAGAGAGAATATGAATGGATGTATGAGAAAATGTCCTGCCATCATCATGTTAGGTAGGAACCGGTGGCTCAGAAATAAATATGAGATGGCAGGGGAAAGGTCCCTCTCTCACACATAGCCTGAGGCAGAGTGTAAACTGGTAGAGCTACTCTCAAGACGGAGTTGACTACATCTGGTCAAGTTAAGGGTGCACATGCCCCACAGCCAGCAATTTCACTTCTGTTATCTATACTAGGAAACTACCCCTCAGGTGCTCAAGGAGTACATAGGGATTGCATTGCAGCATTTTTTATTATGAAAAGCTGGGAACAACCTAAAGGCTGACCATCGGGGAGATATATCAATAAATGATGGTATCTTACATAATGTAGAACTATCAGAGGTTAAATCTAATGTACATGCATCAGCCTGGCTACATGTAAGAAAAAGATTGGAGAAAGTCAAGTTGCAGAATATGTGTAAGTAATGATAACCATTTCTGTAAGTTAAAACAATCAGCACGGTGTAGCAAAAGTATAAAATCTTAGAAAGATTACGCACTAGTATACCTTGGTGGCTGCCTGTGTGGAGGGAAAGAAAGTAAAAGGATCTGGGAAGAATATTAGGGTATTTTAACCTTATTTATAATGTTTCCGTTTTTTTGTTTGTTAAAAATATTTAAAACAAATGTAATAAAATGTTAACGTTTGTGAAATCTGGTGATGAATGTATATTCTGTCGCTCTCTACTTTTTTGGATATTTGAAATATTTAAAAAATGAGAGACATATTCCTGTCATTTAGTTGCTTATATTCTAATGGGGCAAATTGGCAAATCAACAGCCAGGGGGCCCCAGATATAAATGTTGATGTTATTGACCAAGACAAGGAATGTAAGAGGAGATTACTTTGGATGGAATAGTGGTTAAAATTAAGTTTGGCTTCATTCACAATGTCAGCAAAGTAAAATAACAGTGACACAAACAAATTAATTTTTCTTACGCATAAAAGAAGTCTGAAGGTAAGTAGCCCAGGGTTGGTGTAGTGGGTCCACAAAATTCATAAGGAAGATTCCATCCAGTTCATTCCTCTGCCATTCCTTGTCCTCATGTTCTAAGATAGCTGCTAGAGCTCCAGCTATCACATCAATCCAGGCAGTGGAAAGATGAAGGGCTGGAGGAAGGATGTGTTCTTTAAATATTCTTTCTGAAATTACCATGTGACTTTTCCATTTACATATCATTGGCCAGATGTTAGTTATAGAGCCGCACCTAGCTGTAAGGCTGGACAGAAATGGGCCAGCTAAGCCTCAGCATTTTGTTAGGAAGAATGGAGATTGGGAGGTAGGAGGCAACTAGATGATGAAAGGCAAGAAAAAATAAGGCTGGCTCAGATCTGTTGAGTGGGAGGTACCTCTGGGCCATGCAGGCAGGCCATCCACTTAGGAGCTGGATAGATGGATGTGGAGCTTGTGAGAAGGGTGGGGTTCAGAGTTTAGGAGGCTCATTATTAAGATGGAGAGGTTTGTTGTGATTGCTTGCATCTGTTACTTTTCTTTGAGATAGGTGTGTATAGTCTCTTGGTTGTTTTCCTGGCCCTCTTATGGACATCCATTTGTTCTTCAAGACTCAGCTCAAAGCCCACCTTTACCATGAGCTCTTTCTTGCTACCTGTTGTTTCTCTGAAGCTGGAAGTTATTTTTATTTTCACCTCTGAATTCTCACAGCAGCTTGTGTCTTAAAGCAGCTTGCCAAATACCCCTTAGCGTTATATCTTGATTGCCTCTACTATAACCTAGTCTTCAGGGTGGGAAATGGGTCTTACTCATTTCTGTCTTAACTGTAGGGCCTGGTAGAGTGCTGGGTAACCAGTAGGTACTCACTATTCTTGGGTGGGTGGGTGGATGGATGGATGGATGGATGGGTGGGTGGATGGATGGATGGATGGATGGATGGATGGATGGATGGACGGACACACACTGTTGTAAAAAAAAAATTGGCAAAATGAATCTAATGCCATCTTATCAAATTGTTTTCTTTCTTTCCTCCTCTTTCCTTTCCGAATCGGGGAGGTTTTGCTCCATCCAAGATCCAGCAGGGCAGGGGTAACCAGCCACACCAGGCTTTGTGGGAAGGCCGGGCACGGTCGCCCTGAGCAGGGCTCACTTCAAATAGGACATCAACATTGGCTACCTACCCAGACTTTTCTGCCTTTGCTGGAAGAGAATCACCTCCACCCTCCATTTTCCTCTTTGACAGTTTAAAATGTGTTGTTGTTATTAATCGCCTTATAAAATCAGGACATGGTAATTATGGAACATTTGGGAGACAGAAACATAGAAGGAAGACCATGATTGCCTATAGCTTTCCCACTCACACTCAGCTCACTGTGGTTGACATTTCTGCCATGTTTTCCTTCAGTGCCATTTCCTAGGCAAAAATGTTTTAAGTTTTTTCCTCTGTAGAGTAGCCTGCAGTTCTTTTGTCCTGCCTTTGTCATGCAATAGAGCAACACAAAAAACTTACTCACATTTTTATAAACTTGTTCAGTGGTTTTGTAATATTTTTTTCGTGGTTTTACCATATCCTAGGCAGCCTGATTTATTGTTGCGTCTTGGGGTTGCTCTCACTGTGTCTCTCTTAGGAACAGGGCTGGACCAGGTTGTGCACAGTGTTTTCCTTGTCGCCTCTTCAGCTGCATCCCGGGGCTGAGTGACCCGCACCAGCCCCTCCCCCTCATTCTCAGACCTCTGAGGCTGCTGCCCCGCTTGCCTCTTGGTTTGTGTTTCTCAGTATCCGTGTGTAGCAACATGTTGAGTAATGGCTTCCTTTTTCAGAAAGAAAGCTCAAGTGCTCGAGCCTTAGTCTCAAGGAGGCCACACAAGAGTGCATTCTCATGACCCAGGGTTTGGGGGCCTTGGGGCAGTCCCTCCTCACCTCCTACGCCCAGGGTTACAGAGGGTGCAGGGGAGGGGAGGCCGAGCCTTTGGAGGGGCCACAGGCCTTGGACCTGGCAAAGCTGCTTTCCTCAACAGTAAGCTCTGGTCATGCTCTCCAGGTCCCCATAGGAGTTTATAGTGAACACCTGGGTCGTCATCTCGCTGGCCCAGACTCGGGTCCTGCATGGCAGACCTGCTCCCTGCAATGCCAGGGCACATCCTGCCCTACAGGGGCTGCTGGGTTGGGAGCAGTCCTGGACTTGTCTTCAGCTCCGCTCCCGTACAGAGCTGGTTAGGGCATGTCATGGAGTACCTATAGTTAACTGTCCCCACTGAGGGACACAGTTACGAAGACAATATGGCCCAACAGTCCAGGGCTTATTCTGTGGAGCAGCGCTGCCTGGTTCATATGCTGACCCTGACAGTTACTTTATCTCGTGGGGCTAATAACAACACCTAACTCCCCTATATAAATGAGTGAGCATTTATAAACTTCTTTAAATAGTCTTGGATTTGCTAAATAAAAATAGGGAACCAGAGGCTCAGCTAAGCTTCTTGCTCATGCAACAGGTTGAACCCAGGCCTTCTGCCCTCCAGCATGAGAGGAAGAGCGCTGGGCAGGAGCCAGGAGACCCGGGTCTGTCCTGACACTGCCCTCTGACTTTCTGTGTCACTTTGACTAAGGCGTTGCCCCACCCTGGGCCTTAGTTTTCTCGGTTATTTCCGTAGGTTACTCATTATAGTGTGAGATGACCTTGAAGGCCCTTCTCATCTTAGAACATTCTAGGATTTTGTGATTTAAAAGTATTTCACCTTTGTTTCCCTTGCCCTAGGAGATGTATCAGTAAACACATTGCTATGAGACATGTCTGAGGTTTCTTGTAGGATTTTTATGGTTTTGTGACTTACATTTAAGTATTTTATCCATTTTGAGTTTTATTCTTGTGCATGGTGTAAGTTGGTTATCTAGTTTCATTTTTTTTGCATGTACCTATCCAATTTTCCTAGCACCATTTATTGAAGAGACTGTCTTCACTCCATTGTATGTTCTCGCCATTTGATCCAGTGGTCCTACTTCTAGGAATATATCCTAAGAAACCTGAAACACTAATCAGAAAGAATATATGCATCCCTATGTTCATAGCAGTGCTATTTACAATAGCTAAGATCTGGAAACAGCCGAAGTTCCCATCAGTAGATGAGTGGATAAAAAAAGCTGTGATACATTTACACAATGGAATACTACGCAGTTGTAAAAAAGAAGGGTCTCTTACCCTTTGAGACAGCATGGAAGGACCTGGAGAGTATTATGCTAAGCAATATAAGCCAGTCAGAGAAAGACAAGTATCGCATGATCTCGCTCGTATGTGGAATCTAATGAACAAAATAAACCAATGAACAAAATAGATCCATAGACATAGAAGCATGGAACAGACTGGTGAATCTCAGAGGGAAGGGGGGAGGAGAGAGTGGGAAGAGATTAACCAAAGAACTTATATATGTATGTATGGACACAGATAATAGTTCGATGAAGGCCTGGGGGGAGGCAGGGTGGGTGCAAGGTGGAGGGGGTCAATGGGGAAAAAAGGGACAGCTGTAATACTTTCAACCAATAAATATAAGTTTAAAAAAAAAAAGTGTTTCAGATATCTTGAGAAGGGTCTGGTTCTGCCAGTAGCCCCTCCTTGTTGGCATGGTCGGGGATGGCGGCAAGAGATCCAGAGCCTTTTAGGGTTTGTTAGGATTTTTCTCTGCGCAGGTGAACTCTCCTCCACCTGGAGGCTGAATTAGAGTATCTGGGTCACCTAGGAACGGGCCATGGGAGAACCAGCCTCCTTGGGAATGTGAGACGTGTGCTGTCCTGCGCGCCGGAGCGGGCCTGAGATGTGGCTGCTGGCGCCTCTGCTCCGTGGGCCACAGTGCATCCTGGCCTGCTGAGCTCGCCACTTGCCCTGAGGTCTTTCGGTGAGCGAAACTGGGTCTTATGCAAGAGCCTGTGTGCATCTCTACTTGGAACTGTTACATCAGAAAGCCAGATACTCAGAGCTCATGCAATCAGGGAACCAGCAGTAGGCTTTTGCTCTGGTTCTTCCTGCAGACAGGTAGGATGGAGTCGGATATGGGCTGCAGGCCCCTGGGGAGGAGAGCACTATCTGCTGAGGAAGAGGCTAAGGCTGGTAGATTCTTTCTGGGGTTCCTCTGGTCCCCCAGGCCTTCGGTCAGGTGGCAAAGCCTCACTTGGGTTTGTGCACTGTGTCAGCGATATGTTCATCTGCACAGTGGGAAGGGTCCTTGTCTGAATGGTGGGTTTGGGGTGGGGTGGCCTACTATAAGGTCAAGTTCAATGCCTCATATGGGGAGGTGCCCCATGGGTCAGACCCTCCTGGGTTGAAGTTTGCTCTGGCATGTATCAGCCAGCTGACCTCGGGTTGCCTCCCTGAGCCTCTGGGTCCTTCTTTGTAAATAAAGATCCTCATAACCAAGATGCCTAGCGCTGGCCTGGCTCACAGTGGGCATCCCAAACACCTTAGTAACATAAGGAGGTGATACGGCTTGTGGTTAGAGCATGAACTCAGCAGTTAAACCTCCTGGGTTCAAATTCTCACTCTGCCACTAACTAGCTGTGTGACTTGGAACTGCTCCTTTGCCCTCAGTTTACCGCTCTGTAAAATGGGAATAGTGTTAGGGCCTTTTTCACAGATTTGTTACAAGGATTAAGTGACTTAATATACTTAAAGCACTTAAAGCAGTGCCTGACACACAGAAAATGCCTTGTCGGTGTTCCTGTTATCTGACTTCTTCAGTAAGCTGCAATGAATTATTTCTTGGGAGGTTGGCAACCCACCTGTTCTGTTTATTTTGAAATGGGGCCCCCTCTCTGCTCAGCCAGAACTTATCCAGGGTGGCAGGTGTGTGTGTGCATTCTTGTATATTTGTGTGAGAGTGTGTGTGTGTGTGTGTGTCTTTGTCTTTGAGCTGTGTCACTCCCGCCCCAGGCCTGGAGAACAGCTCCTCTTACTTACTGCCCTTGTGCCAGGCCTGGAGCCCGACCCTCCCGGGCTCTCCTCAGCTTGCTTCCTCAGGTAGCGTGCATCTTAATAGCTGTCTTGTTTGCCTCGCTCTTCTGCTCAGTCCACTGGCAGGGGTTCCTGTTGCACATTCTGGCTTGTGTGTTGACCTGCTCTTGACCTCTCAGGGATAAAGCAGGGTTTAAGAAGGCCATGCTCTGAGGTGTGTTCTAGCCTTGCCTGACCTCTTGCCCCTTTTCAAGGAACATGAGAGGAGCATGGGATTTGCTACTCATTCATGGACTCATTCAGGAAGAATCTTAAAGCCATAAACAAGTCAGAATTTAACTGCTTTCAAAGCTAGCAAGATACTGGAATTTTCATGATAAAGACAGCTAATGATGTGGGTTGACAATTAGTGCTAAGCACTTTACATCTCTCTCCTCCTCCCCATTTTACAAACAAGGAAACTGAGGTATAGAAAGGTTAACTTAATCCAAGTTAAGGCAGCTGGACAGCAGTAGAGCTGGAATTTGAACCCAGCTCTGTTGGACTCTAGCCCTGAGCACCTGACCATCCCACTCTGCATTGCCTCTGGCCGGCATTCCTGGAATAGCTTAACAGTGACATTCTGTTATCTGAACCCTCTCGCACTCTGTATAATTATAGTTTTGGTGATGTGAGCCCAATACAGCTGTGTAAACTGAGGTGCCCCTGGGCTTAGGGGGAGAAATTCCATCGTCTTTTGGTCTTTGTGTGTTAGAGAGAGTGGCCCTGCTCTTCCCTCCCAGAGTTGACATCCCCTCAACTCCACTGCAGTTTCATTCCTAAACCCTGTATTTCCTTACCTTCCTTTACCCGGCTTAAATGGCCCCTTAAAAAGAGAGCTTTGAAGATTATATAACGAAGAAGGTCATGGGTAATTGAATGGCCTTCACATTCCCTTATTTAAAGAGGCATGGGTGTCCTTGTCAGGCTATCCCCCCCCTCCCCCCCCAGGAGGCTCTCTTCCCTAAAGAGGCATTGAGGGCCCCCCAGTTGTGAGTGACCTCAGTGAGACTCAGTGTTTCAAGAATGCTGGGTTTTAATCTAGTAACTTAAAATCATGTTGCCCACTCCTGGGGTTGGGATAGGAGGGAGTAGCTCATGCTCAGAGTTGATTATTTCTATAAGCTGGTGGTTCTTGTTCCGTGGGGAGCCTGCAGACATGTCAATAGATCAATAGCCAACACCTGCATTCGGATACTCTCCCTGTCAGCTGTCAGAGCCCTGGCCTTTCCCACGAGTAAGGCCACCCAGAGAAGGGAGATGGCTGCAAAGAGTTGCTGGGTGCCTAGCACGCCAGCTGCTGGATGACATGTATTATGTCATTCTGTGTTCAGTGATCTTTTGAGGTTAGTCTTTCCCCCTCATTTACAACAGAGGAAATAAAGGCCCAGAGACATTCTGTCCATTGCCCACAGTTCCTTTGCTGGTAAGAGGTTGGGGTGAGATATGAACTTGGATCTTTCTGACTCTTAAGTCCCCTGATCTTTGTGATTAAGGTAGGGAGAACTAACTAACTAACTCTCTCTCTCTTTCTCTGTCTCTCTCTGTCTCTGTTTCTCTCTGTCACACACACACACACTCACACTCTACCTTGGCCCGGCCCATTCTCCTTTTACGGAGTAGCATGTTTCCTGTACATATGGGTTGGAGAGGGCTGGACAGAACCAGCAGCCCCATGCTGGCTGGAGAAGGCTCCTCTTGGATCTGGCCACTCTGGCAAATGCTGCCTCTCTCCAGCCCCACCTCTGGGCTGCCGGGACGAGTTGGAGATGTTGGAACAGTGGCTTTTGCTCTTGGCAGGTGCAGGGTTCCCCTCTGCCTGGGGAGGGGAAGGGCGGAGCTCAGGAGTGGGGAGACACCTGGGCCGGGAGCTAGCTGCCTGTGGGCTGAGGTGCCTTTGCCAAGTTGGACCTTCATCCAAGGGCTTCTGACAGATAGCAGACCTTCTCCGCCACAACGCACCATTTTAATAAGACAAAATGGTGTCTACCCTGTTGTTGGCTCCTTTGCTGGAGAAAGTCAGCCCCTTAGCTTCCTGCATTCCAGCGTGCTAGAATGCCAGAAATTCCCTGGACAAGCAAGCAGGGAAGTCTTGTCTTTATAGTAAAAATGCTAATAAAACATCTCCAGAATCTGCTCCTTCCTTTCCACCCACACTGCCACCAACAAAATTACCTTTTGTTCTCGTCATTTGCTGAATTGCGGCAGCTTCTTAATTGATTTTCCTGTCTCTGGATTCTCCACACCCACTTCAATCTGTCCTCCACATGGTTTCCAGAATGATGATTGTTCAGAAATGCAGATCTGATCATGTTTCTTCCTTTGCTTCCCTCCCCACTCCCTCCCCTGCAAGATTGAGTGCAGATGCCTTAGTGTGGCCTTCCAGGGCCTTCCAGAACATTCCAGGACCTGCATGAGCTGGTCCTGCCCCCGACTGACTGCTCTATCTTTCCTATCCTCTCTAGTTTCCAGCTACTTGTTAAACTCTTAAAAAAGAGAAAACGTTCTTTTGTGACTCTGATCTTTACTCATGCTGTGTCCCCCACCTGGAGCTCCTTACCTCTGTCTGCGTGCCATACCCCATGCCTCATCCCAACCCTTTGAATTCATTTTAGGGATTACCTCTTCTTTGATGCCTTCCTAGGGTCTCAGCCACCCCACTCCACAGTTAGACCCAGTCCCCTTGGGATCCCATAGCGAGTACACAAACCTCTGTGGAGGCACTGAGGTGGCATGCTCCACATGGCATCAGCTGTCCTAGTTTGGAGGCCCCACTCACACATCTGACACCTTGTTGGCTCAGCTGGCCTGCTCCCCCTCTCCATGGAGGCTCAGGGCCTCTCCACAGGGTCTGTCCATGAGCGCGGTCAGGGCTCCATAAGGATCTCCCACTATCATGTTGGTCAGAGCAGCCACAGTCCAGCCCAGATTTAAAGGGAGAAGTAGATCTCAGATTGGACGAGTGTGAAATTGTTGGTGGCCCTCTTCAGTCACTGTGGTGGCCTACACTTGTAACATAGCCTCAGGTGATCCCGTGTGACTGCCACACAGGGAAGAACAGCTCTCACCACCCACTGCCAAGGACAGGGCTCTCTCACCCATACTTTTTCTCTAGAAATGCAAGATACGACACATCCTGTGTCACCGCCCCACCCCTCCCACTGCGTGTATTCCTGGAAATCGGGTCATCTTGTGTCTTTAGGAGTAGGGGTGCAGCTGGGGGCTGTATTCCTGGGCACTCAGGATCAACTCCATTATACAGGTCGTTAGAACAACGAGGATTCCACTTCTCTACTTCCCTAGTCAGGTCCTCAGGTCCAATGTCCAGTTGTGCTTTAGGTCCTGTGTAATGGATGTGAGGGAACTATCAGGTATTATGCATGTATTAGAGTACACTAGGTTCCTTTTTCAGGTATATGTATCTCTCTAAGCCTCAGTTTCCTCATTTGTAAAATGAGATAATAATAGTACCCATCAGAGTATTACATGAGGCAATACACATAAAATGCATAGCACAGTGCCTGGCATGTAGGAATACCCAATTAAAAACCAAAAACGGTACATACACAGTTGTAGTTTTTAAAAACAGTCCTGGAATACAAAAATTACTTCAAAGGAGATCATAGACCTAAACAAAAAAGATAGAGCTATAGAATGTCTAGAACATAAAGGAGAACTTTGTTATGAATGGGGGCTAGGCAAAGATTTCTTAGATAGGAAATTAAAAGCACAAACCAAAAAAGAAAAAATTTGATAAATTGGACTTCATGAAAACATAGCTGCTCTTAGCAATTTGGAAGGACTTTTGGATGGCACATGGTCCCAAGAAGAATCTTTCTCTTTTTGTAGGTTCTTTGGAGGCCAATAGGAAGCCTTAACCTTAGAAATATTGGCCTTAGAGGGTTTAGAAAGTTTGATATAGTGCAGGCTTAATAAATGTTAGCAGGAAGGACTTCTACCAGCTTCAGGTAACAGAAAATGTGACTTCAACAACCCAGCCATTATGTTTCTCTTACAATAAGAGGTTTGGGGTTAAGCGACTCGCGTGCTGGTTTAGCAGCTGAACCGTGCTGGTGTCTCTGGTTCTCTCTGGACAGCTCTTAGCAGTTCTAACCTTCAAAGTGGGAAGGGGGGCTGTGGGGAGCAGGCTTCCTGGAGACTGTCCCACTTGAGAGGAAAGCAGACACTTTGCTGGAAGTTTCAGTAGACACATCCTTGTGCCTCATTGACCAGAACAGCCACACAAAGCTAGCTTCAAGGGATGCTGGAAGTGGGGCCTGGCCATCGCAGTAGCCATGCTGGACCCCATCCCAGGTCAGTTACGTGGATGTGAAGTCAGGGTTGGGAACCACTGACTCAGACCAATTCATTACCGGGCACAGTGGTGTCCCAAAGTCAGTCTGCGAGTGAGGAAGAGGTCAGGAATACATGTCAGGCAGATGATGACAGCGCCTAACACAGCACCCGACATTCCAGGGGAGTTCGCCATCGCTTTAGTTGACTCCTGGAATCCGAGGTGCTCACCTGCCCCTTGCTCCTTGCCCCTTGCTCCCTGCACAGCCCTTTTTTCTTTCCCGTGATGGCCTGAGTTGCTAGGCAAGCAGTCAGGTTCCTGGGAAGGAAGACCTATCTCTCCAGTGTTGGCATAATCTCCTGCTCATAGCAGGTACTTTCAGTTCAGAGTCTGAAACGCCCCATCTCCCCCCCACACACACACACACTCCTTTCTAGTGGCTTTCAGGGGACTGGGTCTTCAGGACAGCTCAGGGAGTGGACCATTGGCAGGAACCACCTTTGCCATTCCGTGCGGCTCTGCCTTTCTTTTCTAGTTCTGCACGCAGTAATTCACACCCAGCTCCCTTCCAGTGTGCAGTGTCAGGAATTCTCTGGGATTACCTCTTGTTATTAAGGGATTGAGGGCAAAGCTATGCTCCGTGGGCCTGGTGAACTTAAGTCGGGCACGTGGAGTAAGTGTTTGAACTGAGACAAAAGCTATGTCAATTAAGGATCTAATTTGGGGGTGACACCACACACGTGGCTCCTGGTACCTGCTCTCCCCTCAGTTTCCCAGCAGGAGACTGAGCACTGGGGCTATCAGCGATGCTTGGAGGGTGGCCCTACCTGCTCCCCTTCTTTGCCTCCCATAGTCCTCTGGTCAGGTCTGTCTGTGGTCACACCTGTCATCCCCACTTGTGTGAGTTCTGCAAGCTTCTGCACCAGGTCGCTTGTGACCCTGCAGTGCCCCTCATGGTGCCCGGCAGCAGGGAGAAGTTTACCGACCATGTGTTGAATAAATGGGTAATGGGTAGGGGCTCTCCTTCCTTTCCCTTGTACAGTCACTTCAGGCCCAGAGCAGATAAGGGAGAGCAGGTGTCTTGCTTTCTCCTGATTTAGTTCACTTTGTTCCCACAGCCCCAAGGACTGCTAGCTCTGAAAAAACCTCCTGGGTCTTGGAGGCTTAAATATTGAATTGAAGCAAAAAGCAAAACTGGAAAGGCAGCCCCGAGCCAGCTCATTCAGCGACTTTCCGAGGCTGTTGAGGAGCACGTTTACTTCGCTCACCCTTGGTTCTCAAGTGGGAGCTGTCTGAGGATATTTCGGTCAAGGAAATGCCTTCCTCTCGCAACCTTTCCTGTTGAGCCTCATGACCTCAGTGGGCCTGAGATGGGACACAGGTGTTGCTGAGAAAACTTGGGTCCTTGGCTGTCTACCCTGGCCCAGCGCAAGCTTCATATGTGCTTCTAAGCCACAGTCCCTCCTTGCCCTGCCCTGTCATACTCAGCGCCGGGGCAGTTAGAATGGGTGACAGTAACTAATGGGGGTGCTGGCTGCATGGAGGACGTTAAGTCACGCTGCAGCTCTGGGCAGGGTCTCCGGCACCCACTGATGTGCTGGCCCCAGTGGGTGCTCACACCCATCAGCCACGCCAAACACTGTTTCGTCTCCACCTGGGTTTGAACCTCTTATCTGCAGCCTGTTGTCAGGCTCGGAGCCCGCAGCCTCCGTGGAGCCGGGGGAGGGCGGGAAGCCGAGTTCCCAGCTGTGGCCCTCTCACCCCAGCCTCCTTGGGCACTGTTCCACTTGTGGTCTGGGGCAGACTTGTTTGTTTGTGTTTGAAGTTTCCCGACTCCGGGTTTGACGTCAGGGCAGGGTTGCTGATGGGAGGCTTGGCGGGGAAATCGTCTCTGCACAAATGCACACGTCTGGCAGCTTCCCCAGGAGAGCCTGGGCGCGGGATGGAGACAGGCGGGCGAAGGATGGTTGGTTGTGAAATGCCCGGCTTGGGGATTGAAGTCACTTTCTCCTCTCCTCACCCCACTTTCGCTGGTGCTCTTGCTTGCTCTGCCCCTTTCCCTCTAACGGCAGCCCAGCTGGTACCCTCCAGATCTCTGCAGGGCTTGGCAGTGCTAAGGGCTGAGCTTGGTTCGTGCCTGTGTGTCGCACTGTTAGCTGCATCATGACCTCCAGAGGCTTTTTGCATTCTCAGAAATCATTTTGCAATACATTGACCATGGCAGCCAGACCAGACTGCTTAGCTTGCCTGGGCTCTCAGGAAGTTCCCTGAAGCATACTCCAGATTTGAGGAGGAGGTAGGAAAAGTAAGGGGACCAGCCCTGAGGCCTGGACAGAGCCTGTGGTGCTGGGGAAGGTGCGACAGCTTCAGGGACCATCCAGGGAAGGCTGGAGTAAGGCATGAGAGCTTTGGTGACTTTCTGAAGTTTGGGATGGAGTAGACAGGTGAAAGTTAAGGTCGGTGGTGCACGGGCAGGCTAAATAGCCACCTCAGTCGGTGGATAAAGAAAAATTGAGTTTATTTATTTAAGGGAAAAGGGATGGGGGATTGGGATATCCAAAGGGAAGGGCTACACAGCACTAAGTCAAAGGGTATTGGATCCATGATGGCAGCAAACATATACTTGGGACAGTGAAACAAGGAAGAGCACAGAGGAAGCAACAGGAGAGCCCAGGCCGGGCTGCTCTGGCTCCGAGGAGTCAGAGAGAAGGGGGCCTTGGAGACAGGTGTGGGGGTAAGCCCTGGATGAGCTGCCGCTGTCCATTGCTCCCCGGATTACAAGTCTCCTGGGGTTCCCTCCTAAGGAAGAAGGGGGATAGAGGTGGCACTGGCAGCTCCTCTGGTGGGGGGTGCACACTGGGTCCTTTGTCCTGAGCCTATTTATCTCTTTCTTGGGAATCTTAGGGGAGTATCTCAATAGAATATTTGTCAGCTTTCCAGGTGTGCTCTTTCAGGGTCGTGGTCTCCACTGATTGGTCAGTGCCAGGGCAGGGGTCATTAGTCAGTGTATCTGGTCCTCAGGCAGCCACGGTGCCACGCCTGGTTTCACTGCTTTTCTGGGCCTGGCGTTGAAATACATCTGAGGCCTAGATGGTATCTTTAGGGAGGAACGCTCAGGGGGTCTAAACCACATGACCAGCGATATGTTAGGGGAGGAAGGTTACCCCAGGGACAAGGTTCTTGTTTTCCCAGTTTCACCCCTTGCTAGGCATCCAGGGCTTCCTACTCTGGTGAGTCTCTGTACCCTAGTTTCTGTACCTGGCCCATCTAACAACAGGGACACGGCACTAGCAAGGACTGCTGTGGACATCCTCTTGAGAGTCCAGTACTGCCCATGTGGGAGGAGGGATTCAGGGTCCCATAGGTGTTGGTGACCTGGAGACTGGTCCAAAACTTGCACCTGCTGGCTGGAGGACTGAGTAAACCGAGGGAAAGGGGATGGAAGTGTGGAGTGGCCATCTAGGTGCCTCACCTCATTCTGCAAGCATGCTGGATTCTCCTTGAAAGGGACAGCCCCAAGTACCAGGTAGGATGGTGGCTAGTTTTAATGAATTTAGAGCTGGTTTGGAGCCAGGGATAGTGGATAGTCCAGAGAGTAGGTCATTGCAGTCAGGACCAGAGGCAGTGGCCCACTTGTCACTGTGCTGAGGCTGGACTCAGAATTGTGATTAATGTTTGCAGGTTCGGTGGGCATATCTCAGCCAGTGAGCAAGCCATGCAGGATGCCCAGCCAGCATTCACATCTTGACATAGCTCTGTTTTCTTCAACTTGATGTTGAGTGCACAGTGCTTCCCATCAAGAGTCTGGGAGGATCTGTGATGTTTTCAGTTATCTGTAACTGTTTTGTGGGAAGAATGACATTGTCAGCTTTGGGGTTACCTGAAGGTGGGGATTGTCACTCTTGTGCTGTCAGAGATCTATTGCAATTTCTATCCCCTGGAGTTTTCATTGAGAATCCAGGGAAAGAAGGCGGTAAGGTGCTACATAAGTAGAAGAGATTATCGTTACTACTAGGATTGACCATAGAGTATGGACATGACTTCAGTAATTGAGAGAGCCTGCTGCTGTGCGTGAGAATCTGGTGTCCATCTCTGCCTGTGCCTGGGATTCATTTGTCCATCTGTATTTCAACATCTGTCACATCTGTCCCCGTAGGCTGAACTGCCTGCCCTGCTTGAGACATAAAGACCCGGGATACTGAGAAGAGTAACGATCTACTCAGGGTTCTGCAGCAGCCAGCATCTGAGTCAGTGTTAAGGTGACACACGTCATGGCATCCAGCCACTTCCATAGCCTGGATCATGGATTTGGGGGTGTCACCCACAGGAAGGACCTCATTATCACAGACACACTGAAGTTTTAGGGTGCAGCGGACTTTGTTTGCAGTCAGTTGTCTGGAAAGACGTGCGGGCTGAGTGGGACTGATACCGACAGCATCTAATTTAGTGAGCACTTTCTGTATTCTGGACATTGGACGAAGCACTTTGCACATGTGAATCCCACAGTGAATTTTCAGCTATGGAGAGTATATTATTTTCTTCACTTTACAGAAGAGGAAACTGAGATAAAGTAAACTGGTCACTGCCACACAGCTGGTAAGTGATATCACCAGGAGTAGAACTCAGGTCTGCCTGGCTGCCAAGCCCGTGTTTCCCACTGGGGGTGGTGGAACAGTTAACTCATGGGAGGCATGGCCCCCGACCAGTCAGAACAGGTGCTGATGGTAAACAGGAGGCCCTGGCACACCCGCGCACCAGGTGGAATGTTTGCCTGGTTATTACCACTGCACCGCCTGGCCAGGCCCGGCACAATGGCTGGCCCCAGTCCAGCCGCCCCGGGAAGCCTGCGAGAGGTTTCTGCTAGGATGATCATTTCAGCCAGCGTTTTGGGGGCAGGGCAGCTACCACTTTACCACACTGGCTGCCTCCAAGGGATTTCAGTTCTGTGGCTGCAGAGGAGCCCCGTGTCCCAGATCAGCCTGGCTCATGGGTCTCCTAGGACAGCCGTGATGCGCCCTGAAGGGTGAACCTGGGATCCACCAGCTACAGGGTTTAGGCCCCACGTAAGGGAGGAATAATGAGGAAAGTACCTTCCCCAGGAGGCACTGCGGTCTCTGCACTTGGCAGCTTTGAGCAGAGCAGATGTGTAAGGCCTCTCGTGTTTCTGTGTTCCTTGTAGTTCTGGGAGCTGCTTCCTTTTCCTGCGGAAGTTTCTCTCTGTGGCATGTGCTTTGGGAAATCTGACAGGTGTCTGCTCTTCAGGGATGTCAGCAGGCCTCACCTCCACAGAAGCGATGCTCATGGCAGCCTCCGTTTGGTGGGCCTGTTTGGGAGTCACGCTGGAGTAGCTGGAGGTGGCTGATTACATTTGAGGTTGGTCAGGATGCCAGATTAGGGGCGCAGGTGCTCATCTGGCAGGTGGCCTTCCTGGAGTCAACGCAGCTCCATTCCGGCCATGCCCTCTGGTGCTGGCGGTGGAGGTGTGAGCACTTTGAGGAGAGAGAGGACTCGGGTTCCCTGGAGTCAACTGGTGAGCTGGGCTTTGGCCCTCATGCCTTTAAAATAAATGCACTTAATCTGTGAGTTCTACCAGCATTGTACTAAAGATCAACCCACCTTTCGGGGACTTGTTTAGCCCCATCTCTGAAATGGGCGTGATCCCACCCACATCTTCTCTGTTGCCCAGGGAGGTTATAAGAGCCCTGAAGACTGAGCTTGATGAAGATGCCACCCACTGCAGCCACCACTTAGTGGGTGAACATTTTATATCCATATTATCTCATGTAAATCTTCACAACAGCCCTTCAAAGCAAATCAACCTTATTTTACAGGTGGGGAAACTGAGACCAGGGTTAAGTGTCCTGCTGGGGACTGTGGTGTCAAGGAGCTTTGAGGCTAGGTTCATCTGTCTTGAGAGCTGGAGATCTTCCTCAGAGAGCTATGCTTCCTCTTGGACATGGCTGGAGTAACCAACAGTAATGTAGTAGGACCTGTACATATTTTTCTCTTGTTCCAAGCACTTTTATATTAGTTACTTTGGCCCCAACTCCCATAAAATGATACTCTTTTAATAGGTGGTAAGATTAAGGCTGAACTGAGGGGGATTTCCCAGAGATCCTTGATGTAAATGTCAGAGCTGGGACCGGAGCCTAGATCTTTTAGCCTAGGATATGTAGTGAGTGCCTGCTGTGTACTGTGTCGGTAAAACCCCCCACTTGTTTGTGGGCTGGCTTGACGCCCCTCTACTTTTTCTGTAAACCAGGCTGGGTACCAAGGCAGGGGCGGGTCACACACTCATGAAGCAAAAGAGTATTGGGGTGGGGTGAGACGTTAGCTCCAGCCCAGGGTCCCCCCCTTTGGCCAGAGTGCTAATGACTCTCCCTCCTGCTGCTGGTTCCATCGCTGAAACCCCAGGTGCTTTTCTATTCTGGAAAATTTATATCGTGTGGTTTTGTGGTTATGAGAAAATGACTACCCGTGAAAGGTCCCCTTGCAGGCCACTGGGCCAGGCTGGCAGGCCCCACTGCGGTTTCTCTGGGAAAGTAGCCCCTGGGTGCTTCTGTGACTATGACCAACTTTCCAAAAAGTGAGAGCAGCCTTATTTTGCTCAGATGTGAGCTGTTGCATGCCTGGCACCTCCATCCTTTGTGAATGAGAACAGCTTTGCTCCTTCAGAAGAACCCAAATTGTGGTGTCATTTCTTCTTTACAAGCTCTGGGAGGTAGCAGCCAACAAGACACTGGACCAGCTGGCCAGTAGGTCACAGCACTGTGCCCGCCAGGCTTATGGGTTGTTGACTGAGTATAGTGAGGAATCATTTCAAGTTCTGCACAGTCCCACCCACAGGCCTGCTTCGGGCTGTCCAACAGGGATCTCTCACAGCCTTTAAACAAAGAAACTGCTCACTCTTCTTCCAGGGAACTTGCCCTGGTTTTTGAGACTCTCAGGCTCCTGAGAGTCATCACTTGCGCAATTGGCATTTGTTTTCCATTGTCATTTTGGTAAATGTATGTGCCCGCCAGGGCTACAAAAATGTATTGTGTATTCATTTATTAATTCAACAAAGGTTTTACAATGGCAAACCATGTGCCAGGTGCTGTGCCAGTTCATGGGGATGTAGTGGTGAGCAAGAACACACACCAGGGACCTGGCCCCATGGAATTTACAGTCTGAAGAAGGAAGCAGACTAGTAATATATCAGAACTGCAATGTGTGATCTGACGGAGGAGCGGGCGGGGGGCTATGGAGCGGGGCTGAAAGGCTTGGGGAAGGCTTCCTGGAGGGATGGATAGCTAAGCTGAGCTGTGGAGACTGAGGGTTCACTGGGAAGATACTTCTGGCTGAGGGCAGAGGGCCTGGTGGTTAAAAAGGGCTGGACACGCTGGAGGGGGCTGAGCTAGAGAGAGCCCCAAACGCTGGCTCATTGCTGAGGCCCGACTGGCTGATCTTGATGTGGACCTGTGATGGCCGGAGTCTTATGCAGAATGGATGTGTTATTAATCAGCTCCCAGGGTTACGGCCCTGGAAACTCTCGTGCCAGGGGCGATGGCCTTTGCTGCTGCTGCTGCTGCTTGTGCCAGCAGCCCGACCTCTTCAGTTAATGAGGAAAAGAATGGTTTTGACTTGGCACAGTTATTTGATTCATTGCCTTGTCTTTGCTCAGTACTTTGAAGCTGTGGTTTGTGAGCAGTTTGGAGTGGAGGGAAGGACTGGCTGTGAGAAACGTTTTAATGTGGGGCTAAGGCCCATGTGTTTCCTCGCCTCCTTCCTTCCGTAGGATTTTTGAGCACATGTTATGTGCCGCGTGCAGTAATAGGCATGTGGGGACAGTCACAAAGAGGTAGACACGGTCTCTGCTCTGATGTGTAATAACAGGGGGACTAACCCAGTCATAGGGGGGTTTCCTTTATAGTTCAGTCCTCCAATAGACCATGAATGGGCTGGATATTATCATTCCTGTTGTACAGGTGAGAAAACCAAGGCTCAGAAATATTAATGAACTTCTCCGAGGTCGCACAACTGGTAAATGTGCAGAACCTAGATTTGAACCCAGATTCTGTTAAACTCCAAAGCCTGTTTTATGTCGCTGCCCTGGGAGCTCGTATCTGTTGGGGGAAACCATGTCAGAAGCTGGACTATGAGGCCGGCTGTGATAGCGGCCGCTGTGGAGACTTAGCACACTCGGAAGGGGTGACAGGAACTCTAATCAGGCCCAGGAAGTCTTGCCCAGGCCAAGGACACTTGTGACTGGAGGAGGAGGGGACTTCTGGCCAGAGCAGACAGTTTGAGCAGAGGACCTATAGGAAAGTATAGGAAATATTTCAGGAATATTTCCTAGGTGAATGTGTGCCTGGAGGGCAGGGTGAGCCAGAGATGGAGTAGAGATGAGCCTAGAAAAGAAAATTGGGGCCCTGATTTTGGAATTGGCTTCTGGTCACACTGGGAGGGATGAACCAGAGTGGGGTGAGCTTGGGTCATGGGCATGAGTGCCTCTGCTTAGCCCTTTAGGATACAAGAGGCATCTGTGTCTTTATGTTTGTGAGCTCCATGCTCTGAAGATGTTCCTAGGGGCTTAGGTTCCATAATAGGATAGCAAATATACTTTTTTAAAAATTAATTTTTTAATTGAGAGAGGAAGGGAGAAGGGAAAAGAGAAAGAGAGAAGGAGGGAAGGGAGGGAGAGAGAGAGAAAGAAAAACATTGATGTGAGAGTGAAACATTGATCTGTTGCTTCTCTCATGTACCCTGACCAGAGATTGAACCCACAACATTTCAGTGTACGGCAGGATGCTCCAACTCACTGAGCCGCCCAGCCAGGGCAGCAAATGTACTTCTTGTGTGGCAACCTGGGAGTTACCAGCCTCAGCAGAGAATGCCTAATGAGTAATGTCTATTCTGGGTACCAAGGGGCACGGAGTGCAGGCATGTCGTGGGTTTATCTCTGTCTAGGTTTCACTCAACATAGAAACTGCGCAACTGAGTGGAATTAGTTTTGTTCTGACTCAGTGTTCCCTCTCTAGCAATTGCCCTCACTTGCCGCTGAACCCTCTGAAGACGGCAGGACTTAACAGAGCTCAGGGTGACGAGAGCAGGCCAGTTCCCGAGTCTAGCGGATTGTGAGCTTGGGACCAAACAGCTTTCTGGGGAGGTTTCAGAAAGGCTGCTGCAGAAGCAATGGTTTTGTTGTCATTATAGGTCTCATTTCATGCCTCACATCCCTCCAGCCACAAGGGTTCTTTCCCTAGAGTCTATGGAAAGAATTCTGGGTGTTCATGAATTTGGAGAGGAAAATTGTTACCTTATTTTCATTAACCTTGCCTGAAATTCAGTATGCTGTTCAATTTGGATTAGGCAACAAGGCACAGTTGTCTTAGCAAGTATGTGTGCCTTGGTCATCAGCAGAAATCACAGCTGTTTCCATATCATGTTACAGATGTGGAGCTGTCTGAAAAAGCACAGCCTCAAAGTTAGATAACCATGAGACCCACTGCTAGGTGGGAGTTACTGCTTTAATAAGGAAGCTTTATACTCCATCACAATTTCAAGTAGTATTTTAATAAATGTATTTACATGCAATCCATTTCCTTTATTATCCTAAGTGTTTTGTTTTATGCACTTAAAAGCATTATTCTTAGAGATGCGGACCTCCTCAGACTGCCAAAGGGTCCATGGTGCAAAAATGGTCAAGAACTCCTCTTGGAAATCAGGAGCCTTCCTAGATATTTCACATTCGAAATTATAATTATCATTAATTATTTTTCAGTATTGTGACTGCTGTTTAGAGAAATATACTGAGATAGGTACAGATGGAAGATAAAGGAATGTATTAACAACACAACCCTTTGAGGGGTAGGAGGACTGGGAAGTGACTTTGAAGGTGGTGCTTGAAAGTCACCAACATGAGGCCATTAGAATGTGGTCAGCATCTCTGCAGCTCTCACTGGGTCCCGGGGTCGCTCGATCTCAGCCGAGCCAGGACCCTGGTCCTCAGATTGTGCACTCATTTCCCTCTACTGGAGTCCATTCCCCATTGTTAATCAACCCCGGGCTGTGCTCTCCCTGCACGTCTTGCCCCCTCTGTGTTCCTCAGTACTGCGCGGGGCCACCCAGATGGAGCCCGGTATTTGTCAAAGAGAACATCAGGCCGGCCATATTTAAACTTACAGTATTTGAAGTTTTAGTCTTTTGAAAGCTGTGGGCATTCTTCCCCTGGAAAATGCAGACTCACATGCCTGAGATTTGCATACACTTCAGGGTGTGGGCCCTGAAAGCCTTGCTAATACTGCCGTAGCCCAGTAGGCATGGCCAGTACACTTGGGCCAGGCCAGCACTGTTTTATTTTTTCTCAGCCTCCCTGAGAGGGAGGTTCTAGTATTATCCCCATTTTCTGGAGGAGGGAACTGAGGCTTTCCTGGGGGTGGGGCGTTAAATAACTTGTCCAAGGTGACAGGGCTGGGGTGTGCCTGAGCCCCCAGATTCCAACCCAGGCAGTCTGATTCTAGGCTGGACACATCCCAAGTGGAAGGTTACTCTTTGTTCTCAAACCCCGACACCTTCCATATCATCAATTACTAACCCTCCCCCCCCAACCTGCCTTCCCCCCCCCCTCCAGCAGAAGGTCTGTCTGATGTTTCAGCCTGTCTGTTCTGACTAGTCCTTGCCTATTCCTCGCTGAGGATCATGGTGAAGCCTGAGGCAGTGTCAGCCGTCCTTGGGTGGGGTAGGGGGCTATGGGTGGTTCTCCAGGTTCTCTGCTGGCTCTCCCACATCCTTCTCCTCTCTTCCCTCCCCTTTTTTCTGCTTCAGCACGTCGGAATGGCAGCAAAGGGAGACCCAGCAGACTCCTGCTTGCCAGAGCTCCCCTATAGTGTGCTCAGGGTGGCCCTGTGCATGTGCCCTGAATGAACCGCCTTCTCTTTTCTGGGCTCCCCGCAGGCAAAGCTGGTCCGGTATATTTGCAAGCAGCGGCAGTGCAAGCTGAGTGTGGCTCCTGGTGAGAGGACCCCAGAGCTCAACAGCTACCCTCGCTTCAGTGACTGGCTGTACACCTTCAATGTGAGGCCGGAGGTGGTGCAGGTATGTGGGCCACGGGGCTTGGACCAGGGGCTAGGGCATGGGGTGGGTCAGGCAAAGGGACCACACACAAGCCCAAGGACAGGTCCGCTGTGGCTACAGCTGAGGGCTAATGCCATCTACTCTCAGGAAGGGGGGATGTGGGAGGACAGCAGCAGCAGGAGGGAGAGCCACCCAGGGTAAATGTGGCTCCAGCATGTGTCCTGGGTGCCCCTGCTTTATGAGTCAGACAGCCTAACCACGCCGGTCATTTATTGTTTTACCATAAGGACAGCGGCCAACATTTCTGGAAACATTGGCCATGTGACAGACACTGTGTTAAACACTTTGTAGAGATAATCTCACTTAGCCCTCACAAACCCTGTGGAGGAGTGACTATCACCATTGCCATTTTATACTTGAAGAAAAGCATAGATGGTTAAATGACTTGTTAAAAACCGTAAGTGATAGCTTTGGGATTTGGAAACAAAGGCCTGAGTTTAATTTTCTCTGTAACTTAATAGACTGTTTCCCCCCCTTTGCTCTCTCTTCCCATCATCCAGCCAACCTACCCACCCACCAACTAATCAACCAGTACCCATGGAGTGGGTACCTGCTTCGAAGAGTTGGGTACAGGACAGCTCTCATGGGGCATAAATAAAGCAATGCGTGGCAGGTGCAGTTCACCCAGTCAGGTCTTTTAAATCCCTTCCTTCTGAAATTAAAGATTGACTCTTGCTATTGTTTTAAAAGTAATATGAATTCATTGTACGTAGATACTTTAGAAAACAGAAAGAGGGAGGAAAACTCACATTGGTATTTCCACCACTCAGAGAAAGTCTATGATCGTTAAGATTTTGGTATTTCTTTCTAGTCTTTTTTTTCCCTTCTATTATTTAAGTCTTTTAAATTTTTCCAATGGGTTAGATCTGTATAGTCTGAGGTAGTCACTAGCCAGTGTGGCTATTGTTACTTGGCAGGTAGCAAGTCCACATTGAGATGTGCTGTAATTTCAAAGATATAAATTCACGGATGTGCTGCATTCTGAAGACTGGGTACAGGAAAAAGAAAGTAAAATATTTAATAACTTTTTATGTTTAGTATATGTTGATGACACTGTTTCGGATATATTAAGTTAAATAAAATGTTATTTAAATTAATTTTTACTTTTTAAAATCGGGCCACTCAAAAATTAAAATTTAAGGATGTGGCTTGCATTATATCTCTATGGGGCATCGCTGGTTTAAACCATCCTGAATAAACATTTTTAGATTTTGGCTCTTATTATTTGATATGCTAATCACCATGTTTTCCCTATATTCTCATACTTAGTAAACCCCTTCTTTCTCTAAGTGGCTGTATAATGTTTGATTGAGTGTAATATGTGATATAGTTTTACCAGGTAGAGGTTAATTTCAGTAGTTGGTTATTACATATAACACAGTGGTTAATATTATTTATGAAGCTATCTGTATATTTATGGATTTTCACTAGGAAGTGACATGAACATAAAAGGTTCCCGTCATGGAATTGGGGAGTAAATGGGGGATCCGCAGGGAATCCCCCAGCACCTTACAGGCTCCTGGCCTTGGCCCTGGCCCCGGTGGCCCTCATATTTGTGGGATATGCCAGCCTTTAAGAAGCTGGCAGAAAGGAGTTTGCCAGTGTGAAGGTTGAGGGAAACTGCTTTGTGAGATGGCGTTTCCTTGAGCGTATTAAGTTAGACGCACACAGGCACTTAATAGGCACAAGGAACCACATCTTCCTCGCCCACCCACCTGCCTGACAGTTTTCTGCCATACAGGAAGGAGCTCTGAACATGTAATGGTTCATCCATAATGACATTTAATAAAACCATGGACTTGGAGACTGTGGAGAATTGAATGGCTTATTTAGGCCCCAGCCCAACCTCAGCATTCACCCCCTCTCTTCCTAAGGTCTTAGAGATGGAAAGTAGCTTCTCCTCACACTCCTGTCTGTAGCTCACAGTTGAGGACACCGGGGCCCCACAAGGACAGTGCCTTGCCCAGCATCTCATCATCACCATCCCTGCTTGACAGATGAGAACCACCGGGTTCCGAGGGCTCTACGAGGGTCTCTGAGCTAGTAGCAGGGACAGTTTAGACCCGGCCTGCTGGACTCCAAACTGTACCTTCTGACTTCCTTTCTTAGGCCTAAGGCATCTTTGGCAGATGACTTAGCTCCTTGAAGGAGTTCCCTTGGATCTGCAGAGATCTGAAGTGTGCAGGAGACTCAGGTGTGCCCAGGGCAGAAGCCAGCACCATGGAGACCAGCTGCAGGGGCTGTTTGGCCCCTGGAGAGCCCTGTGATGGCAGCTGGAACAGGGGCCTTCAACCATTCCCAGAGACGTAGCAGATACCGAGTCAGGTGATGTTTGAATCACCAAGTCCTGAGTCAGAGCTGGGTGGTAAATGAGGGCCAAGCTCATTTGCATGCAGGGGTGTGACAGGCAGGAGGGCCCCAAAGCCACATGTGGTTTGAGGCCAGCATGCTACCTGGCCTAGTGGAGGACGGGGGCAGATCTGAGCAGAGAGCCCTGTGGGGATGGGGAGGGTTCAGGGTGAGACAGCAGGAATGTCTCCAGCTGCCCATGAGGTGACTTAGAGATCATGAGGTGGCTCTGAAACTAACATATCTCAAGCAGAGAGCTTGTTCTTCTCCTTCCGTACATATAGGCAGGCTTTCTCCCCAGCCCATCTTCCCATCTTAGAAAACGGTAGTGTTACCTACCACAGGGAATCATTGCCTGGGTGTCACACCATCTTCCCCAAACAAACTCTCCAGACCCTTTTCTTTATTAAATTTATTGGGGTGACATTGGTTAATAGGATCATGTAGTTTTCAGGTGTAGATTTCTATGATATTCTCTTTTTTAAAATTAAATTTATTGGTGAGACATTGGTTAATAGAGTCATATTGGTTCATACCCTTTTCTGAAGATCGTTCTGCATCTTCCCTTCAAATCTCACATCGGTTCTTGGTCCCCGGCCAGAGTATTCTCGAGGATGGGAGAAGGGCTGTTTCCTTTAGTAATCCCAGCCCCTGCTAACTGGGGAGTGGGGAGGGGATGCCTTCCCTCGGCTCTGCTCCCTGCATGTGTTTCTCCTTGCACATGTCTGGGAGCACAGCAGTGGGGCTCAGAGTTAGAGGGCTCCCCAGACACAGGCCTCAAGGCCGGTCCCAGGGTGTGGTTCTATTTTATTCTGTGCTGTTTTGTTTTTTTAACCCAGTCAGTTGTTTGGGCTCTGACTGGTACCCACCCTACCCACCCTAGGCCCTGATGGATCCTGTGTGCTCTCAGTAAAAATTGGTTCTGCCCATCAAACATAGGTGCAAATTTCAGAAACCAAAGTTCCAAACAGCAGAAAAACCCTGGCCTTTCCAAAGTTGACCTCAGAGATAGAACAGAAGTCTAAACCATTGTTTATTTTCTTAAATAACCATTTTGTTTTGGGAAAGTTTTTGGTTTATAGGAAGGCTGCAGAGATAGCACAATTCCCATACAAACCCTTCACCCACTTTCCCGTCACCAGCATCATGCGTTGCCACTGTACACTTGTCAAGCTAAGAAAACAACACTGATTCATTACTGTTTACTAAACTCTAAAATCTATTTGGATTTCACCAGTTTTTTCATTAATGTTCTCTTTCTGTTCTAGGATCCAGTCGAGGGTACCACATTGTTTTTAGTTACACATAAATTTGTTTCCCTTTTTTGTTATAGCTGCTAAAATAGAATCATAGAACATAAATTCTTCTGTAAGTTTTAGTCTTAATCTCATCTCTCTGTTAAATCCATACAGATCCATCTATTCTTCACAGTAGACTAGTAAGAGAGACTTCTTCAAGCTATCTTAGGGATGGCTGTGTTTGAGAAGTGCCCACCTGCGCACATAGAGGCACCCACAGAGCTCATTGGCCTGTGCCCAGAAGAGGCTGTGTGCCCAGCAGCATGGCTCTTGGCGTAAGGGGAGCCCTTGGCAAATATCTGCTGGTGAAGGAGGTACTGAAAGTTGCCATGGAATGGAGGCTGGAGATGCCAGACTTTAAAACCAGGACTCTTATCTCTCTGCCTTTTGTTGTTTGATTTTTGGGAGAAGGTATCCAAATCCTTGAAGTCAGGCTATTTTTTTCGGCTGAGCTCTCAGTGCTGAAGCGCTCTGGAACTGGTGCGATCAGTAATCGGTGATTTACCCCAGGGCTGCTCCCCAAGGGCTCTGGGGATGGTCTTCATGTGGTAGGATTTGTCCCCTTGGCCTCTTTGCTGAGTTCTCTGCTGATCTTGACCCTTCATGGCTTCCTGACTGGGGCCCTGATTTTTCTCTCTGGAAAATACACGCATTATACATGTGTGGAGCCAGATGTGTGTGTATATATAATCTTCCTTTTCAACATTGCCCTCCTGGGGTCCATTTCTCTAGGGTTATCTAAATATTATTTCAGCTTTGGGCTTTAGATTGTGGTCACTGGTTTGTGGTCATCGAGTTTCCAGGAAATAATGTCTTTCTGCTGGATGAAGAGAGTGGATGGATGTGGAAGGTGCCACGGGGTGGTGGTTGTATTTCCCGGTTTCTGGGTGGGTGAAGGGGCTCTGTCTACACTTGATTCCCTTCCTACCTGAGTCCAATCTCAGCCCTCTGCTGCTCCAGAGCCTGCTGTGGTGCTTCCGACACGCGTGGCCTCTGGTTCCCTCTTCTGGGGATGGTGGAGACAGATAACTTGGGAGACACCTTTGTGTGTTTACTCATTTGTCAGACCTTGGTCTAGAGTGATGCTGTCCAATAGTACTTTCTGTGATAGAAACATCCTACACTGTTCCATCCAACGTGGGAGCCACCAGCCACATGTGGCCATGGAGCACTTGAAATATGCGTAGTGTGACCGAGAAACTGAAATTTAAATTTTATCCTAATCAATTTTAATTTAAATAGCCATATGGCTGTTGCTGTATTGGGCAGTGCAGTCTGGAGCCTGCCCTGGTGGGGCCCTGTGCTGAGACCTCAGATGCGAAAGACCCTCTCCCCGGTGTCAGGAGCTCACAGGCTGGATTGAAACACACGTGGAGAACTGCCACCAAATGCCCTGGTGGAAGCTTGTCTGGGGTCTGTGGAAATGTCAAAGGAGGACCAGTACCAGGGAGAGCTTCCCTCAGAGTTGGAGCTAGCCTGGCGGGAAAGGGAAGAGCATGTCAGGAGGAGGGAACAGTACCTGGAAAGGCCCTGAGGTCTGAGAGGGCTGGTGCTGACCTCACAGGAAGGGTTTGAAAGGGCCTGGTCTGGGAGGAGGCTGGTGAGGTCATAGGGTGGGTTCACAGAAAGCACAGGGGTTGGGGTTTTATCTGGGATATCACTGGGAAGTGTGTGTGTGAGAGAGAGAAAGCGCGCAAGAGAGAACGTTAGAATTGTTTTAGGGAAATCAAACTCCTAGGAGCGAGGAGGCTAGATTTGTCATGGGGACGGGGGTGGGGTGGGGAGTGCCTACTTGGAGGGTTGGTGGCCCCAGGGGCGAGGCAGTGAGTAGGAAAGTGAGTTTAGAGGAGTTCTCCCTCCCTAGACATCTAGAGCCACACACTGACTGTTTCCACCACCGCCACCCCCTTCCACAGGTTAAAAGCTAAAAGTCACAGCTTCATGTTCTGGCTGCAGCTGGGGAAATGATTTCAGAGCCCGCTGGCATGGGGCCATTTTTTTTCTCTAGCAATTTCCCCTTTGGAAGTTGTTAAAGGAAGCGGCAGGCGCTGCCGGGATCAGTCCTAGCAGGCGGTGGTGGGTGCGGTGGTGGGTGCTGCAGGGGCTGGGATCCCAGGGCCGGGGCGCGGGCTGCAGGCCCCCCTGAGTCAGTCCTCACTGGTGGTGTTTTCTGGAACGGAAGATGGAAGTGGGTCTGGTAAGGGATTTTTGTTGTGGCCTGGCTGGACAGGCTTCTCGCTCCCCCTTTTCCTATCCTTGCATTCCCATGTTTAAATTCAGGCCTTTTCTTGGGGATGGGGTGTCTCCCTGACCTCTGCCACTATCTTGGTCTCCCACTGTCTGGGAGTGGTTGTTGCTGGGGCGGGGGTGGGGCGGCGAATGTAGGCTGTATGAAGTGGGAGGCTGTGTGACATTAAACCAGAAAAGTGAACTGGCCCCTGGGTACAGCTTTAATCAGCATGAACCCTGCTGCCTTCTTAGCCTCTCCTCCCCATCCACCTTCCTCTTGACCTGCCCTCTCCCTTTGGGACCCAGAGGCCGAACTTGTGACAGCCTTGCTGTTTGGCAGCTGGGAACCTCCTCAGAATGTGGCATGCACCCTGGTGATCTGGGCTTGGGGGGTTGCCTTGGTTCCGAGGAATTGAGATCTCAGTACCAGCCCAATGGGCATGGGCCACAGAGCTCTCCCCACTTAGGATGGGGAGATGGGACTGGCATGCTGGCATAACCCAGCCAGCCAGGAGAAGAGCTGAGGTTGGGATATGGAAGGAAGGGAAAGAGCTGCAGGGTGGTATTTACCATCCTATATAACCCTTATACCTGGGGTGGGGTAGGGAAGACACTGTGATCCCCATTTTATGGCTAAGCAAACTGAGGCTCAGAGCTGTTGAGTGAGGTGTTAGCATCACACAGCTAGCTGATGGCTCGGCTGGGGTTCAAACTCACGTCCTTGTGACTCCAAAGCCAGGCTTATCTTCCTACATGATTTTGTCATCTGACATCCTACCCAGAATGGCCCAGCCTGGGGCTACCGTATGTACTTATATAATTGAATTGAGCTTTCTCTCAGTCTCCCTTCCCCTCCTCCTCCCCATCTTCCTACCCCCCCCCATTCTTTCTTCCTCTCTTCCTCCCTCCCCCTGTCCTTCTGTTCCACACTCCCCTCCTTCCTTCTTTCCTTTAAATCTGTTTATTCTACACCCATTGGTCCCTTACCCTGTACCCAGATTCATTATCACAGGGGATTGATTATGAACAAAATACGGTCTTCCCTGGGAGCTTACAGGGTGGTGGGCCGTACACATCTGCAGATAACCACAATGCCAAGCAGACTGACGGGCCCCGAGGGAAGAAAGGATGAGATGTGGCAAGATGCAGAGCTGGAGGTCTGTTCCTGTTTTTCCCTATTGGTCCAGTCATGCACTCGCTCAGTAAGTGTATTTCCCGCCTATTGTGTGCCAGCTACTATTCTGGGCGTCGCATCTGAGTTCCTGTCCTTACGGAACTTGCATACATCACTCTCTCCAATCAATGAAGTGATGTACTTTCCTGAACCTGAGCCAGAGTGTCCTGTTTTAAGCTTCTGAGAGTAGGGGTGCCCCTGCTTTCTAGATCTCTGAAAACTCATGAGCACGACTATTCTGCTTAGCCCTATACTGGCTGGCACTTTTGAGAGGTGAACCCATCTCCTTGCTCCTTGAATTTCTGAGCTGCCCAGCCCAGTGAAAATTTATGAGACTGGAAGCACTACATGGGCAGGGACCTGGCTGTTGTGTTCACTGCTTTGGCATAGAGTATTTAGCATAGAGTAGGTGTTCTTATTGAATGACTGAGTTCATCCAAAGAGTTTGGTGTCTTGGGCCGAGGTGGTCCCAGGAGCTCTCAGCTGGGATTGTGGAGGTTGAATTGCAAGGACCTCCTGAGGAGGTCTTTGGGCTGCTCATAAGAGGCCTAGGGTTCCTGAGCGGCCTCTGGTTTCTGTTGGTGATGAGCTGGGTTGAGCAAGACTGTGTGCCTGTAGCCCTCCTGTGAGATGACTTTGGCTTAGTGTGTACCTGAACCTCCTCTGAAACCACCTAGCTCCTGGGCTGTCAGTTTGTGTCTGTCCCTCCTGCCGCAGGGACTACCTGCCTCTAAAGCAAGATTGCTCTAGAACAGATCTGACCAGCTAGATATTAGGAAACTTGTGTCAACACCACGCTGTTTTAATTCTTATAAAGCCAAAGTCTCTTTTCGCATTACCCTTCTTTTTTGAAAAGTCAGTGTATAAATTTCACTGGCCCTTGCTTCCAGCTGTATACCTTCGGGCAGGCAGCGAGACTGGAAAACATGACTGCTTAAAAGCATGACTCCTGGAATCTGGTGTTGGGCAGCAGACAAAAGCTTAACTTTGCCACTTGTCAGTGCTGTGATCATGGACAAGTCCCTTGCCTCTCTGACTGAGGCTGTTTACGCATCTGTCAGTTAACTGAGGAGTCATTTCTGATCCCTTCCGTTTCCTCAGTCTCCACATTCAGTTGACTGGCAAGTCCCATGAGCTCTATTTTCAAATATATATCCAAAGTCTATGCCTCTTTTATAGCACTGCCACCTCCCTAATCCTAGCGACTGCATGGACTTATGCAGTCACACCTACATCACTCTCTGTATCCACTCTTGCTCTCCCCTTTATGTCATTTTTCATGAGCCAAGAGTGATTCTCCTTAAAACCCAAATCTAATCATCATCTCACTTTTCTGAGTACAGTCTTTCATTGGTGTCTTGTTGCACTCAGCATAAAAGTCACCCATGTCCTCACTTTATTACCTTCAAGGCCCTGACATATTTGGCATCTGCCTCCTTCTACATTGGCTCCTGCCCCTTCTCTCTCTTCCCCTCACGTGAGATCATGTCACGTTGTTTCCTGTCATGACCCAGGGCCTTTATATGTTCTTTTCCCTCTGCCTGGAAATTTCTGTACCCTCACAGCTAGCACCTTCTCCCTCTGACAGGAACCCATTTCCTGAGCTCAGGTGGCCCTGACCCCTACCACGTTCCAAAGGTCCATGACCCAGCTTGGGCCAACTGGAGCTCTCCATCTTCCTGGCCCTCTGATCGGTTCTGATATGAGCACATGAACAACGCGAATCCAATCAGAACCTTCCCTGGGCATTTTTGAGCTACAGTTCTGGGGGAAGAAGCTCTCAATAGCCCTAACCCTAACCCTGCTGACAGAAGGAGGTGCATGTACAGATACCCCCTCTCTCAGCAATAACAGTTGCTACTGCAGCACCCTCAGCGCAGGCTCTCCATGGGGATGGGTCACCTTGCTTTCCCCTGGGGGGTTTAAGGGTAACCATTGTGCCCCATTTCCCGAGGGGAAGTACCTCAGGCTCAGGGATGGTGTCTCAAAGGCCTAGACCCTGGAGGGTTATCTGCAGAGGTCATGTTTCTAGAATGTAACAGGGGAACCTATCCCTCAGTTCTTGTTTTTAACATTTTTTCATTGTCTTTACTATGAAAGTAATATTTCTTTTGGAAAATATAGAAAAGCAAAGAAAATAAGTCATCTCTAGTCCTGTACAGAGCTAATTATTGCTTCTTGACTTTTTTCCCCCCTTAAATCCAGTAATTTTACACATATGTTCATTTTCAAAATGTGAAAAGTACAGAAATTAAAGAAAATAATGATACTACTGTTTACTGATGGTTTATCTTATAATCTTACTACACAGAGGAGATGCTACAGATATTTTGGTGTATTTCCTTCCGGTCAGCCTTCCTCGTTGGTTGGTTTGGTGTGTGTGTTTCTTCTTTTTTTATGTAGTTGATTCATGAACTTAGGCTATAATTCTTTAGTGAGTGTTTTCCCAATGTGCCTGGGACCGAGCTGTGAGTTTTTCATGGAGTATCTCATTCAGTCCTTCCAAGAACCCTTTGAGGAGGTGTCTTTGTCCCCTTCACGCTGCTATAACAGAAACACCACAGACTGGTTGACTTACAAACAACAGAAATGTATTTCTCACAGTTCTGAGGGCTGAGAAGTTCAAGACCGAGGTGCCAGCAGATTTGGTGTCTGCTGATGACCTACTTCTTGGGTCATAGATGGCCATCTTCCTGCTGTGTTCTCACACGGTAGAAGGGGCCCTGCAACTCTCTGGAGTCTCGTTTTCCAGAGCATTAATCCCAGTCACGAGGGCTCCACCCTCCTGACCTGACCACCTCCCAAAGACCCGCCTTCAAATACCATCGCAACTGGGATTAGATTTCAGCATGTGAATTTTGGAGAGACACAAATGTTTAGTCCACAGCAGGAAGCAATGCTTGTATCCTTCATATACAATAGAGATAGAGAAACTAAGTGACAGTGTCACTTATCTGAGGCCCCTAGGTGGTAAGTGGTAGAGCCAGGATTCACATCCAGGAAGTCTGGCTCCAAAGCTGGGGTCATGAAACACACACACACATGCACTTTGTATTTTATATTTAAAAAAAATATATTGATTTCAGAGAGAGGAAGGGAGAGGGAGAGAGAGAAACAGCAACAATGAGAGCGAGTCGTTGATTGGCTGCCTCCTGCATGCCCCCCACTGGGAATTGAGTCTGCATCCTGGGCGTGTGCTCTGACTGGGAATTAAACTTTGATCTCCTGGATCCTAGGTCCAATGCTCAACCACTGAGCCATGCTGGCTAGGCCAAACACACACTTGAATTCTCAGATAGGACCATGTTGCACATTCCCTCTGTGATGCCTGAGCATCTTTCCTTTTTAAAGTGACATTTTGTAAATCTAATTACAAATGTTCATTGTAGGAGAATTTGAAAATATAGAAAAGTTAAAAAAAAATAAATCCCCCCACAACTCCCCCAGCCACTGGTTGCCAGCCCCTTAACCTTGTACATTGTTTTTTTTATTTACATATATTAAAATTCACTGTTTTTGGTGTTTAGTTGTATGAGCTTTGATAGCCAGTAGTTTGTATGGCTCTTCCCCTGGGTGTCCAAACCACCCAGTCCCAAACCTGTGAGAGCTACAAGGGAATTGGGGGCAGTGGCAGTTGATGTGGGGGTGGGGGTTCCCCAGATGATTCACTGGGAGGAGGGAGATGATCATCCTGCTCCTTGTTGACTCAGGTCAAACTTTTTGGAGGGGCCAGAGAGGCAGGGAAAACCCTCTCTGTCTGTGGCCTGGCATCGTGGGCGCCTGGCCCCCTGGCCCCCTGGCCCCCTGCAGCGAGGCCCTCTGGAGCCTGTACGTCTCACCCCAGCACCTGCTCTGGGAGGTATGTGCTGACTCCCCAGCTCCCAGGCACAGACTATTTTTGGCCGCAGTGACTGTTCACTACAGTCATGACAACAAAAACTCTCCCTGCCTCGTCCTTCTCTGGGACACTGCACAAGGGCCCGGGGCTGCCAGGACCCTGCGCTCGGGCCCCTCACCATGCATTGCCTGTGGAGCTGGGTGACGGCCAAGGCTTCAAGGGGCACAGCCCCACCGCCTGTGGTGCTGCGAGAAGCACGCGGCCTGGAGCAGCCTGGGCCGGCGGGTTGCGAGGTAGGCGCTGGGCCCTGCCCTGGGATCAGGGATCAGGCAGCCTTCCTGCGAGTCCCTGGAGCGGGTACATTGGTCTGCGCTCCGAGTCCGTGCTTTGCTGACTGTAGAGTGTGCCCAGGGAAATCTGCATGTTGGGGTAGAATGTGACTTCCATTTCATGTTCCATCCCCTTTCTTGTGGTCAAGTGGCTGGGGAACTGGCAGAATCTTCCTGAAGTAGACTTTCCCTGGCCTTCTAGTGAATGGTTCTTGGCTTGTTTGTGCGTTTGGATTGAAGAGGGCACATGTTTGTCTTGAGCCTACCCCTTCTGCAGAGAAAAGAAACAGGTTGCCCCTCGGTGCTTCTGGTCAACCAGGCCAGGGAGGCCAGACCGTGTAGAGACGTGAGTGCTGACTTTGGAGTTACACATGGACCAGGGTCCATCTGATCCAGGCACTGTCGCTCACTTGTCCGGTCTTAAGTGAGGAACTTAATCTCTCTGAACCTCTCTTTCCTTAGCTACCAAGCCGTTGTGCCCAGGCCACCTCATGGGTTGCAGCAGTACCAGCAGTTGTTATTTTTATGATTAGACTGGTTATGAAAAGAGGAAGCTTGTCGTGAAGCTGAATAAGAATCGATGTGACACAGCTCTGGGTGGGCCTCAGCCTTGTCTCAGAACCTGGTGATGTGGGGTTCACTTCTTCTTTCTAAAAAGAAGAAAAGTGTGCGCTGTCACCCATGTGGGCATGGGAAGGGTAGGCAAGGACGTGGAGTTGAGGATTTCTACCCACCCACCACCTTTTAAGTCACCAACACATTAGGGACATGTCATGCTCCAGGTGAGGCCATGAGCCCAGAATGCCATTCCTTCTGGATCCCACAGGGCTCTGGGCCCATGAGCCGAGCACACGGCTTGGCATCCCTGGAGCCAGCGCCTTTGGAGGTGATTCTCAGGGCAGACCTCAGGGAGGTCTTCCCTTTGGCTCACCTCTTCGAGCAGCTCAGGAAACCTGGCAAGAATAAACCTTTCCATGCGTATAAGGAATACCCACTGTGGAGAACGGCGAGCTCTCCATTAGATGTATCTAATGGTAGGATGTATCCTGGTGCTGTCCACTGGCAGGGCCCTGGTTCTGGCGCTATTGTTCTGGGTAGCCAGGCAGGTCCCCTCCCTCTCTGGACCTCAGTAAAATGAGTGTTGGACTAGATCGTCTCTAAGGTCCCTTCGAACTCTGCCTTTGACCTTGGCAGAGGAAGGGTTTCTTTCCTGTTAGCTCATGGATATCCATTGGCCCTTTTCATGCCTTCAGACCCTGGTGACTCTGGTGATGGCCTCCTTGGCCTTGAGTCCCGGCCACCCACTCAGGGCTCCACTGGGCTCCCATTGCTGCTGTGGGGCAGGAATTGTTCATAGTGTTTCTGGAAAACTACAGAGAGGGGCTGCCCACCTCCAGGAACTCCAGAGAGATCTTGGCCACCTAGGTGGACACCTTTGGGGTAGCTATGAAATAATGAGATCCCTGTCCTCAGTCAGATCTGCGTGGGTCTCAGGTCTCCAACACTGGGCTCACTTCCCTGGATCTGTGATACAGCCCCTGGCCCCAAGGGGAGCCCTCCAGACCCCAACAATGGGGCCAGGCATGTGCCAGGGCCCTAAGCGAAGTCGCTGTTGGCCAGTCTGCACATTCTCTGGAGGGTGGGCCTCATTGTCTGAACTCGAGCTCTCGTTCTGTGGATATGGGGGAGGCAGGAGTGGGAGACAGAGTGGAAAACTACAGAGAGGGGAATCCTCTCTTTAATGGTGTGTTTGAACGGGGGAGAAGTAGAAAGGGGAGACATTGGGGACCAGCAAGCCACAAAGTTGGCTGCAGACATGGCCACAACCAGGGTCCCTGTTTATTTGTCAGTGCCTTTACCCTCAGAAGAGCTGAGGTTCCCCACGGTGACACATTTCAAGCCAAACCCATTCCCTGCGCCCGCTGCATACGATTATCAGGCCTCCCAGTTTGCCAGAAATTGTCCCAGTTTAGGGCTACTGTCCCAGGGTAGTTACGGCTCCCCCTTTTCCTCTCAGAAATGTCCCTGTCGGGATGGCACAGCATACCCTCACCCTCCCTCGGGACCCCCTCTTCGCCCAACTGCTGGCCTGGCCTTTGTCCCCATTGCCACCCTGCTCTTCCTCCTCTCACCTGCTGTGGCAACCAGGGACATCGGGGTCTGAGAGCTGCGGGCCTGGGGAAGCTGTGCCCTGGAGCGGGACCGGGTGGTGAAGGGCCTCTGACCCGCCTGCTCACTCAGCTCTGGCCCCTCCACACTACGCTACTTGTGCAAAGAGGGACTTTCCCATTTGCCGGTTCCCCAGAAGCCAAGCGTCACCCTAGTGTTAGTGTTACTCTGTGGCTGCTGGTAAACCCTCCCCCTGTCCTACCCTGACCCCAATCTGGTTTGTTTGTTTGTTTGTTTGTTTTAGAGTATCCTGGTTTTGTCTCAAGTTTTACTGTGGAGGCTGGTAGACAATAGTGGATTTCCCCCCCACAATCAGCAAACACTCTGGGTGTAGAGAACCCCCTGTAGAAACCCACCCATCTCCTCTCTCCACTTGGGAGTAGCATATACTGGGGGGAAGCACACAGCCCCCAAATTGGGGTGTGTGTGTGTGTGTGTTTCTCTATTGTTCAATGTGTCTGGCCATTTTCAAACAGCAGCCAGGAGGAGCAGTTTTGGAAATATGTGTTGATGCCACAGAGAAAGGTGACAAAGTGCAGGCTACCTAGGTGACAGATGTGGGCCTGCTGCGAAGCTGCTTCTGTGTCCCCTTCTGCTGGGAGCGCTGGGGTTTGGCCGGGGTGAAGACATGTCAGCAAAGCGGGGGGTCGGGAAGGAAGGAGCAGCAAGGCCCAGGTCCACCAGGAGATGGAGCCCAGCATAGGTGATGTGTGTTCATTGAGTGGCTGAATGAATGACCCACTGGAGAGGGGTTACAAATCCAGCCCACCACTGGTTTTTTCTACAGCCTTGTGAACTAAGAATGGTTTGCACATTTTTAACGGGTAAGGAACCAAAACGAGAAGAATTTCGACATGTGAAAATTAAATGAAATTCAAGTTTCAGTGTCCATACTAAAGTTTTACTGGTACATAGCCACACCCAGTCTGTTTACACTCTCTCTGTGGCTGTTTGGGTGCTCCCTTAGCAGAGTTGAGTAGCTGTGACAGAGACCATACGGCCTGCAGAGCTGAAAATACTCTCAGGCCTGTTCAGCAAAATAGTTCCTGCCAGTTCCTATGCTAGGTACTTTGGAGTTTACAGGAGAAAGAATGGGGCCTGGGAGGCAGCCACAAGTCAGGCTTTCCAGGGGAGTAGTGCCAAGCCCCTTGGGTGGTAGTGGTGGCTGTGGTGATGGCAGATGCTAGCAATCTGGCCTCAGGCAGAGGCAGAAAGCACCCAAGTGCTGCAGAGGGCAGGAGGGGACCTGAGGAGCTGCCCAGCAGGACAGTCGAGGGGATTGAGAAGGAATGTGAGAGACAAGACCCCCTGAGAGGCCTGCAGCTGCTTTTAACCCACAGTTGGAGCTCAACCCGACTGCATGGGGTAGGGCAGGGTGTGGAGCCAAGAAAGCCAGATGTGACCTGTGATGCCAGGTAGGCTCTGCCCTGGAAAAAAGAGCTCGTTTTATAGAGCAGAAAAGTGGGCACCAGCGCAGGCAGGGCCAGCTGACTGGGACTAGGTAGAGATGGCCATGCCTCAGCCTCACCAATTGGGCTATGTGGCCTTGAGCAAGTTAGCTACTCTCTCTGAGCTTTATCACCCATCTCAGGATGTTATGAAGAGCGCATGTGCTGACCTTTTATATTCCTTTAGCAGAGTGCCTGGCACCCAGGAAATGCATAATAAATGCTCATCACTCACCCTTCATGGCTCTCTCCTCATCTCCCCTTCAACCTTCATCCCTCACCCTCCACACCCCATCTCACCACTGCGCCATCTTTCTGAGGCTCTCAAGCCCAGACATACCAATACATGGGCCAAAGACAATTACTCCCTGAAGATTCTAGCTAGGCTCCCTACTCTGTGAGCCCCCACTCTGCCTTGTGAAAGGGAGGCCCTTTTGTATGCGAAAGGACATCTCCTGGGACAGCTATGCACTTGGGTTAGGCTCGGGTTTAGCTGAAGGAGGCCAAGCCCCAGAGCACAGCCCTGCCCTGGCCAGATCCAGCTTCTGAGCTGGGCATTCTGAGACCTTTTCTGCCCTGGGTTACTTGGCTGGACTTAATACCCAGCAGTGTATCTGCCCTCATGGTCACCTCCCCCAGAAATTCTGATTTGATTGGTTTGATGTGGGGCCTGGACATCAGGATTTTTTTAAAGCCCCTCAGGTGATTCCAGGATGCCACCAGGGTTGAGAGCCACAGATCCAATCTAGCCAAACCCACTCATTTTATAAATAATGAAGTCAGAGCCCAGAGAGGAGCAGGGACTGCCCAGCATCAAGAGGGTTCCAAGGACCAAATCTGACCCTTCGTTTGCTGTGCTGGCCAGCTGATAGCTGGTGGAGAGAAGGCCTCCAGGAAGTGGCTGACTTTTCCCAGGGGTAGGATAGTAGAGAGGCTGGGCACAGACCACAGGCAAAGCCAATATCCCCAAGCTGTCTGCTGATCTCCATGGAAACCCCAGGAGGGGCTGTCATTCCCAGGCCCTCTCCACCTCAGACCCTCCTGTGCCTCCCAGAATAACCAGCTATTATCCAAGTCTCACTCTCTCTCTCTCCCAGCCCCAGTGGGAGCAGGAAGGAAGGGGCTCCCTTGCCAACTGGAGGCATGTGGGCTCCCAGCCTGGGCTGCTATAGAAATCTCCCTGCTCTTCTCTGTGTCCTTTCCCAACCCCACTCTGGCCCTGGCTTCACAGGGGTGTGCAGGGCCCTACATCACCATCTCCAGGGTTCTGGGAGTCCACCTCTGGCCTCTGATGTGAACAGTTCCCAGGGAAGCATCTGTGGTGAAGGATCCTGGCCCTTTAATGAACCCCCCGCCAGGGCAGCTGGGGAGGCCTCTGCGCCCCCCTGCCCCCAAGAAATCCAGATTCTGCAAATGGACCTTGCAGCACTGATTGGGGCAATTCCTGACTTTGCTCTAGGTCTAGAAAGCTAAACAGATGCACAAAGTTTGAGTTTACTTCCTGATTTTTCTCCAACTGGCCTTCACCTGATGCTGGCTTGAGCTGCCACGTGGCCCATACGCGGGCTGAGCACGGCGGGTGTGGATGGCTCTGGGTGTAAGCAGCACAGCTTTCTAAGTATAGACCCAGGCAGCCCCGTGGCTGCTGGTAAGTCGCAGGATACCATTTGATACCCCGCCTGGCCGGTGACATCAGCCACTGCCAGCTGCTGAGGGGCACTGCTTGAGTCGTGGTAGGAGGAGATAGCTGGGCCCCTCCAGGGACCTGCACAACCACTGGCCCAGCCTGGCCGTTGTCTAGCTGGAGGCCCAGGCGAAACGGGGCCCCTGGTTCCGGCAGGCCCGCCTCGTGCTCTCCCCTCTTGGTTGAAATAACTTCTGGTCCAAAGTCACTCATAGGCTTTGGAAAGCTGGGCACTTTGTTTCTATGATGGGGTCCCAGAGCCAGGGTGAGCACCTCAGTGAGAAGGCCGGGCCACCCTGTGGTATGTTGCCAAGGACACTTGCTGCTGGGCCACCATTTCTCCCCATTTGCCTACAGAAATAAAGCTTTAGAAGTCACTGATTCGGGAGGTGCTGGGTTCTTCACACAGGGTCTCCGTGCAAGGGTCTGTTTGGTCTGCACAGATTTGCATTAGTTGCATTAATAAAATTTTTATTTTATTAAAATAAAAATTCAGATTTCTTTAGACCTGAAGCTCTGACTCCCGTCCCATAGTCTTACCTCTAACCCCAACACTGCGTAAGGGCAGAGGGTGGGTTTCTGATTAGTATCCCCCTTGCTGTTGCCGGATTTCTTATTGTCCAGTAGATGCAAGAGAAGTGTTTCTAGTACTTGTGTCTCCATCCAAAAATAGATTCAGGGGGCCTCAGGGGGCCTGGCCTTTGGAAGAGGCTGTGTTTTGAGACCCTCACTACCAGGTAACCTGCTGACTGGCGGGTGGCTTCACCGACTGCAGCTTTCAGGTAGAAAGGGTGGTCCCTCTCCCCAGCTAAGTGACCCAACCCTGCAGGGAGGAGGGATTAGAGAGTGGAAGGAACAGTCAGAATCAGTGACAGTGGTGTGCTAAGCACTCTCAGTTCTTGATGGACATGCAGAGTTCACATTCCAGGAAGCGACGCTTGTCCTGGGAGAGGCTGGGGCTGCTCCAGTGTAAGTGGGACCCAGGATTGGAATAATGGAAGGAGTTTTGGGAGCGGCATACCTGGGTTTCAGTTCTGGCCCTGCCATTTATTAAGTAGCCTTGCACGAGGTCTCTGAGCCTCAATAAAATGGGCTTAACAGCCTCTCCTTGCTGAACTGTTTTAAAAGGGGATACTACACGAAGTACTGGGCATATTGTACTGGCAAATAGTTTGTAATAGTAAATGTAGTTGTTATGTTTGAGAACCTGAAACTTGGTGTGGGTGGGGAAGAGAGAACTATAACAAGAGAAAAACAATCCCTTGCATTTTAGTTAGATTGGGGATAGGGTTTCTAGGCTTGTTGGCGTCATGTCCTTGTCTTCCCACAGCACCCCCCTCCCCAAATCAGGCAGCTAAAGGAGCCTCCTCTTGGAAACCTGCTGAGTCATCACAGCCTTGGGAAATGCAAGAGCCTCTTGAGAGCTGAGGAAGCTCCAGGGAGAGAGAGCTGGAGGGTGGTTTCTGTACTTACGTAAAGGTCACTGTCACTGCTGTTTGTTCATCCCCCGACAATATTGCCAACTTGCTTTTCATAGTAAAATGAGGGGAAAAGATGTCACAACTGCATTTTGATGAAGCGTGTTACTGAGGGCAATAAGGGAAAATGTACCAGTGAACAAAAGTTTCTGCCCTGGGACCATTATCTAATCAGTCCTCTCTCTCTCTCTGCTTTTATCATCATCCTGTGACGCTCTAGTTTTATCTTCTAGAAGGATTTCTAACAACCAGGGGTTTGTCCAACCAATGATGAGCTTCTTGGTGCTTTTACTTGTGTGTTTGTTTCTAATTGTTGGTGTGAATCGTTTTAAACAGCTATGAGATTCTTGTCTATAACCCTGGGGATTGAAAAGTATATACAAAAAACACAAAGGTGGAGCGGAAGGGACATGGCCTTATTCCAGGGGCCACACACCAGGCCTCAGCTGTGGCGCCCACCCCCAGGCATCATCACAAAGCCCCCAAACTACTGCCTCACTAACTCACAGCCAGTATCTTTATCAGGTTTCGTTTTGACACTTGAGTCTGAGATTTACAGCAGATTGGATAGATTCACAATAACATTACTCTTAAAATAAATTTAGACACAGCTTGCTAAAATCAATGAAAACCAGCTTAGTTAGATTCTCAAGAACTGTGAGCTTTATATGAATCATTTGATGTGGGATGTCTGGCCTTCTCTGTTATAGAAAATCTGGAAAATATAGAAAGGAGCCAAAGAAGAAAAAAAAAAAGTTCTCACCACTGGTCCCGCAACTCTGAGCTTTCTCTATGCTTAGCTGTGTCTCATGGCAGTGCAGTGACGTGTTTTCGTGGCAGTCACCTCACAAGCCACTTGAGGCCAGGGAGATGTCCTGTTTTGTGTGTCTGCTCCTGGCTTGGTATCACGTGTGGCTCAAAGTAATCAGAACCAGAGGGGTTTCTTCCCCTTGGTGAGGGGAAAGAGCACAGCTTTGAAGCAGTTAGGCCTTGATTCAGATAATCCCTCTTTTTATTAGTTTTCTATAGCTGTGTAACAAATCACCACAGACTCGGCGGCTTAGAACACCCGCATTGATTAGCGTACAGTTCTGTAGGAAGAGACTGGATGGAGGAGTCCAGCCCAGCTCAGCTGGCTCCCTGCTTAGGAACTCACCAAGCTGAAGCCGAGGTGTCAGCCAGGCTGGCCTCTCACCTGGAAGCTTTGGGAAGAAGCCATGTCCAGGAGCATTCAGGTTTATGGCAGAATCCAGCTCCTGGTGGCCATAGGTCTGAGGTTCCCCTTTCCCTGCTGATCATTGTGGGGCCAGTTTCTCCTAGAGGCCACCCACATTCCGTCCCATGTGGCCCCTCCATCTTCCAAGTCCGAGTGGTGTCCTTTTCCCACTTTGAGTCTCTCACTTGAAACCTTGGAAAGTTTTGACGGAGAATTAAATAAAGTGAGGTAGCAAGTGCCTATGTGCCTGTAGAGAGTTAATTCTTTTTATTTTTTTTTTCAATCATTCAAGGATACATCTTTACCGATTTTAGGGAAAGAAGAAGGGGGAGAGAGGGAGGGAGGGGGGGGAGGGAGGGAGGAAACATTGATGGGAGAGAAACATTGATTGGTTGCCTCCCATATGTGTCCCGACTGGGGATGGAACCTGCAGCCTTTTGGTGTATGGGATGACCCTCCAACCAATCAAGCCGCCCGGCCAGGGCGAAGGCTAATTCTTTTTAACCCTTCTCTCACTAAGCCCATTTTATTTGAAACCTTGTCTGATTCAGATACAGTGCAGCAGAATTGTAAAGGGCCGTCTTTATCTCAAGTACTATCATTCTAAAAAAAAATTGCCATGATTCATCATTTTTCTGGGCAGAGGAGTAAAAAGAAACAAGAGGGGCAACATGCCCTGATCCAAACTTTTCAGATTTTTTTCCTTCCTTCCCCCATCCCCCACCCTGAGGCTTAGGCCTCACTACTTCAGCTGCTGTCCCTGGGAGGGGGGGCCGGTTGGGACGAGAGCTGGCTGCCTGAGTCCTCAGACAAGTGGTGGCCTCAGGTCGGAGGCTGGCCCACCAGCAGCTGGCCCCTGCCACTCAGCAGGGAGGCCGGCCCTGGCCGGGGGAATGAAGAGGGCGCCGAGGGCGCGGGCCTGCCTGGCTCTCACTGGCTCTGCCTGTCCCTTCTGTGCTTCCTCAGGAGATCCTCCGAGAGCTCACGCTGGATGCCCTGCTGGACATGAACGAGGCCAAGGTGAAGGAGACGCTGCGGCGCTGTGGGGCCAGCGCGGAGGAGTGCGGCCGCCTGCAGTACGCCCTCACCTGCCTGCGGAAGGTGACAGGCCTGGGTAGGTAGGGCCTGCCTCCCAGCACCAAGGCCAGCCCCTCGGCTCCCCCTCCGTCCATCTCGGCCTAGACCCCCGCGTTTTCTCCCCAGGCCTAGCCTGGTTCCCTGGGGCCACAGCCTTTGCTGAGGATGATGGGGGTGGGGCAGGTGGGGCCCAGGGTTTCTGGGGGAGCTTGGAAAGGCCAGGATAGACATTCAGAAAGTGTGCGATGGGCCTGACCTGAGACAGAGGCTCTCCCCAGGTCATAGGGCTCAGATCTGGACTGGTCTGGCCGTTGCTGACACAGAGAGGCTTTAGCCATTGTTAGAAACCCCAGGCTGGTCTGCGGGGCGGGCCCTGTATGATTTCCCCTCTTTGGAGCACATTTGTTAGGCTCTGTGAACCCTCCAGCAGCTTCCTGGGTTCCAAGCCCCCTCCCCACCCAGGCTCACCCCCAGCCTCTCCCCACATCTCCTGTCCTCATCAGCTGCTGTGCTGTGTGCTCAGCCTGAGCCAGGCAAGATTTGAGAAATTGCCCAGCGTTTCAGCCCTGAGTGTGTGTGTGTGGCTGCTCCAAGCAAAGGATATAATCCTGGCATTAGATGCGTTCCTGGGGAATTATTCGTTGGCTTTCTAAATCTTGCCTTGGAAACAGCTTCAAATACCCTGACTTTTAATGCTCCCACTACCAACCACACAGATAAGGCTTTGAAATGAGCCTAATGAGTGGAATTAGCCACGGTTTTTAATTATCTCAGCCACCTGTCTTTTCTCTGGCTGCCTGAGGCTTCTGGAAGGCACTGAAGTTTGTATTCTGCCTGATTATTTTCTCGGGGGATTGAGCTTAATTTCTTCCCTGCCCCATTGCACCAAGTTCCTCCTCTGAACACAGAGCTGCCGTGGAGAGCTTCACTCGGTTCAGAAAACCTCCACATGCCAGGCCTCCTGGCAGATGCAAAGAATAAACATGATGGAGACGTGGTCAGCATTCTGGTCCCCACTTTACAGAGGAGGAGACTGAGCCCAGAGAGGGAGGCTAAAGACACACAGCAGTTGGTGGCAGAAAGGGGATTTAAGCCTCAGTCTTTGATGGTGGTGAGTTTGTTCCCACATTGTAGAAGTTTAAAAATACTTGCAACCCAACCTGGAATCTTGGGGGTGACTTGTCAACCCTCCCTCCTCCATGGGCCTGAATTGTAAAGAATTAGGGAGGAGCCAGCTGTCGAGTGGTGGCGACCCATGTGTGTTAGAAAGGCTGCTGCCTGCCTGTCGTGGATGCCAAGACAGGGAGATCACTAACTTATTAAGCACTAATTTATTAAGCCAGGCACTTGGCACACATGTGGCAACACCCTTTTTAGAGGTGGTGGTAAGCTCCTTTAGTAGCTGGAGCATTGGACACACTGGGCATGCTGTCTGGGTTCCCACACCTTGTGCATAGCAGAGCTGGGTTTGGAACTCAGGCTCCTTCCCCAGAGGGTGCTCATCACACTGTGCCCAGGAGTAGGCCTCTGGAGAGAGTCTTTCCCAGGTTCTTCTCTCTCATTCGATCTCAGCTGTGGTGCCTCTACATCCCCCAAAGGATCCTGGTTGCACCCCACCCACACGGATCTGTCCAGTGGCGGCCACACTCCAAGGACATCTGCCAGATGGGCAGGTAGCATTGATCACCCTGTCCCTTGGATCGTGCAGGCTGAGTCTTCATTGCACCCAACCAAGCTTGGCGAGAGCAGCCTAGTTGCAGCCTAGCTTAGCCACTGACAACCCATAGGAGCTGGGTCAGTTATTTAGCCCCACTGTGCCTCAGTTTCATCTGTAAAGTGGAGGTAAAACAACACCTTTTATAGGGTTGTTGTGAGGGTGAAATGCTAAGAATAGAGCCTGTGACATGCTAGGTGCTCTTTTCAGTGTTAGGCTGTCGTATGATGGAAAATGTCAAAGTCATTTCCCTGTGGTCTCTGATATTAAGAAAGGTGAGGATGGTTCTCTGCGCCAGTGGCTGGGAAATGGGAATACCATGCCTGCTGATGCTCCGGGTTCTTCTTTCATAGCACACATCGCTAGTCAGTCCCCAAGCTCTTCCTACTGAGTGACTCCAGGGTCATTCCAAGAGCCACTGCCAGTGGACTGGTGCTGGCACGTACAGCAAGACCCACCTGGCCTCCCTGAGCTGGCTCAAGGCGGTGGTCATAGCCAGTAGGCAGTTTGGAGAATGTGGGGCTTGTTTCCTTTGGTGGCAGACTTACCCATGGACTCATGGAACTCATTCTTTCATTCCCTGACCAAGAAACATGTCAGTGCCACCTGTAGATTAGCTTGTAAGTTAAAGTTTAAGTCGTGGCCGCAGTTCCAAAGGAGCCCTCAGACTGAGGAACTCATTCCGCCACGTCGGTTCATGAATAGTCACCGTGTAGTGAGGTAGGACGGGCGTTTGGGGGGGGGGGGGGGAAGGCACAAAGAAACCCAAGAACTGCGAAGGCCAGTTTCTCTTCACTGTGCCTGGTAAATGGCTGTGTGGGCGAGGCTTGACTGCCTCTGAGGACAGAGAGCTCATTGCCTCCCAAGGCTGTGCCATTGTAGGTTATTCAGAATTGATGCCCTGTGGGAGGAGGCCAGTGCTGTGGGGACAGCGGACTCGGTTCCCATCCCGCCACTTGCTTGGCTGTCTGACCTCGGCAGCATGCGTGGCCTCCTGCAATCTCAGCAACCTTATGTGCTGAGCGGACGGAGGGAGACGGTGCAAAGCACCGAACAGAAGGATCCCAGGGTAGAAGTCCATTTTGTCTTGAGTCAAAATCTACCTTCCTGAACTGTCTACTCATTGATAAATATGAGGAGGGAGGTGTTGCCTCCTTCCCCACAACAGGGTCTCTAGATGGGGTCCTTGCTCCCTGCCCCCACCTCTTCAGTATCTCTCCATCTCGTATAAGGTTAAATCTACAGTCCTTAGCAAGACGTCCAAGGTCCCTGGTAGACTGACCCTCCAGCTTCATCTCTGTCTTCCTGGCTTGTCCTGACCCCTCCAGGCACATGGAACTCGGAGTAGTTACCAGAGGTGCCGTGTACTCCCTACCTTTGCATGTGCTGCTCCCTCTGCCCGGTGCACCTGCTCCATCCAGCTCTTCCACACCTGGCTCAGCTCAGGTGCTATCTCCCCTGGGAAGCCCCTGGTCCCAGGCTATTTAGGATCCTCCTGCTCTGTGCTCCCTCAGTCCCCATCCATGTCTGTGTCAGCACACAACTCACTGTGTTGAGTGTCTGTCACCCTCATTGGACTCTTTAGGCTCAGTGGATGTATCTTTTTTTATGCCTTGATACCCGGCGTCCAGCATGTGCTTGAATGAATGGACAGACTGTGCCATTGAGTTGGAGCCCCACAGAGCGTTGAGGCCTCAGCAGCCTCAGGCAGAGGTCACTGTAGGGCCAGCCGAAAGTCATTCGCAGGCTTTTCTCAGAAGTAAGCAGCTGTTGATTCCTTTGTAGCTGGATCTCTTTTCTAGCAAATTTCCAGGGCAATTTGCTGTTGGAAGGTTGGTGCAGTCCCTTTTCCTAACATTTGAATTTTCTTAAAGTGGAGTTATCCCTCTACACACCCCAGCTTCTCTTCCTAACTCTTAAAAGAGCAGTCACCACTTCCCTCTCTGAAGTCACCCACTTTGGAGCTGGCTTTTCTGGCTTGCTCCCCACTGACCTGCCAGCAAGAGCCCAGCATGAGCCAGTGCCCTCTGGACCTCATTTGCCCTCTGTAAAACGGGACAGTAATTCCACGCCATTGGCCTCGTGGTCAGCTAGAAAAGATGGGAGAAGACGCATGTGTGTGAGAGGCCTTTATAAACCAGAGAAAGACTGGTAGTGGAAGCCTTCCATTAAGGAGCTGTGCAACCTTAGGCAAGGTGTTTAACCTCTATGGCCACCTCACCTGTAAATTCCTCTAGCCCCAGCCTCCTATGACTCGACTTCTTGGCCCACAGGAAGGGAACACAGAGAGGACTCAGGCTGGAGTTCATTGGATGCCCGGCGGGAAAGTGGCTCAGGGCCTTCCACGGACACCCTCTCACCAGCCAGCCTGCCCTGGCACCCAGGGAGCTCCCAGCTGGGCAGGATGAGTAGCAGTGGCCAGGGCCCACGCTCCGTCTCTGTGTCAGCTCTGCCCACCTCGGACTTCCCAACCCCTGGCCCCAGCGAGGGCCTCTCGGACACCTGTATCCCCCTGCACGCCAGTGGCCGGCTGACACCCCGTGCCCTGCACAGCTTCATCACCCCCCCAACCACGCCCCAGCTGCGACGGCACACCAAGCTGAAGCCGCCAAGGACACCACCCCCACCCAGCCGCAAGGTCTTTCAGCTGCTGCCCAGCTTCCCCACGCTCACCCGGAGCAAGTCCCACGAGTCTCAGCTGGGGAACCGCATTGACGAGGTCTCCCCAATGAGGTAAGTGCTCCTGCCAGACAGGTGCTGAGTTTGTCGCCCACTGAAAGTTTTGACTACAGTTTTCTCATTATAAAGGTAATATAGACTCAATTGAACACGGTCATAAAATCAACTAATATATAAGTATGCACAGTAAAAATGAAAGGTGCCCGTGTCTTTTAGTCCACTCCCCAGACTATCTTAACAGCTTGGGGTGAATCCTGCTAGATTTCTTTGCAAGTGCTTACATGCATAGACACACACATACACAAATGAAATGATGCCATGTGTCAGTCAGGATAGACTGAGTTATGCTGCAGTAACAAATAATCCCCATATCCCTGGGTCTTAAAGATTTGTTTCTTGCTCCTGCTGCCTGTCCATCAAGGGTCAGCCTCATTCCAGGTCCCAGGCTGATGGAACCAGCCACTGTCCGGAACATTCCACTGTGGCAGAGGAAGAAAGATTTTTAGATGTGACACACTAGTGATTAAATGCTCTTTCCTGAAAGTTCAAATCACCATTCACGGTCCTACCCAAACAAAGGAACCAAGAAATGTAACTGACTCTCCCATGTGTCCAGAAGAGAATGGAATATCTGGCTGAAACCTCTAATGACAATCACAAAACCATGTACTCTGTTCTGTAACCTATTTTTTCAACTCACCTTGATATTTCTGAGAATTTCGTGTCGGTACATCTTGAAATACCTTATCCGTTTATTTTTAAAAATTTCCTATCTGTGTATTTTAAATAGTAATAACAGTCACATAGTCCAACATGCAAAAGCTTTCTAGTTCATGTAGTTCACTCATCTTTGTAGGGATGTATAGTATAAAGTGAGCCCCTACCATTTTTCCTTAGTCGCCCAGTTCCCCTTTCAGGGGCAACCAGGTTTTTCTGTATGTATTTATAATTATTCAAATACCTTAGGTTTTTCACATTTTCGTACCATTCCATTGTATAGTTTAACTGTTGATGAACACTGAGTCCATTGTCGTTTCGTTATTACAAAAATTGCCCTTGTCAATATACCCTCGTGGGCAGGGCAGAGAAGGAGAGCACTTACTTTGTCACCTTGTACCTCTGCGGGTTGGCTGCTTTCCTGACATGGACACCCCTTTCCTGGTCATGGGTGGGCTTGTTCCCCTGTCCCAGTGCAGGCTGTCTTGGGTCCGCCCCTTATGGGATGGATCCTGGACATCTCTGGTGGTTTTGGGTGTGTCACCCAAGGAGGGAAATCCTGATCAGGCTGTCATGCTGGGGCCTAGACTGCCCCCGCTCCTCTGGAAGGGACTGCAGCCTTCCCCCATAGATCCCCTTGTCTCAGAGAGCACAGTGATAACTGCTGTGTGGACACGTGGGCATGGGTGAGTCAGAGGCACCTCAGTGGGCAAAACCCAGGGTGTCTGCTTCTCATTTTTCCTGAAAAGATCATTGGGAGTGCTCTGGTCTCATCCTGGCACCAGGCAGAGAACAGGGCCTCGGGCAGATGTCACCCTGCCTTAGATCCCAGAGCTGGTGAGCTGGCCTTGGCCCCTGGGGTTCTGAGTCATGTCACCACAGAGCCACCAGAGTGAATACTGACATGGACTCTCAGGCCACCCTGCTACCCTCAGCGAGCCCCTAGGGCAGGCTGAGTGTGGCCTGGGTTTCCCCAGCTGTCTTCATCCCTGTGACAGCGTTGCTCAGGGCATGTCCCCACCTAGCCCTGCTTGGAGGTCACGTTTCTGGTCTCACAACTGTTCTCCCTGCCCTCCTGCCCCAGCCATTTTCTCTCTGGCAGACTGAGCCCTCCTCCTGCCTGGGCCCTGGGCACCCTTCCTCCCAGGGCTCTGGGCAGGGCTTCTCCACTTACAGGCACATGACCTTGGGGGGCTCTGAGCCTGTTTCTTCAGCTGTGAAATGGAGGAAACTTTTAATTACCAGGCCGGGTGGCAGTGAGGCTCAGAGAAGCTGATACCTTAGCGTGAACACATATAGCTTGATGCCTACTGGGGGGGCCCGGGGGAGCACTTATAGCCCTTCCCATTGAGGAAATGTCCCCACATTCTCTCAGCCTTCCTACCCCATGCCTTCCATGCTCAGAATCCTCCTCCGAGCACCTTGCCCACTCCCTCCCAGGGATGATATTCTGGGGGACACACCGAGCCAGCACGGCCACCTAATCCTGCTTTCTCTCTTTTTTGTCTTCTCCAGGTTTGGTAAGAATGATTCATTTTCATCCCCTGTGCCACCGGGAGCTACGTTTGTGCCGCTGTCCCATCGGGGGTGGATTTCTCTGACCCCCTCCTAGTGCACTTGGCCTTTCCATAGTCCAGAAGCAGAGGTGCTAGGAGCTGCCTCAGGAAGTAACTCTAGGACAGGTGGCCTTCACATGACGAGCTGGCCTCAGCGCAGCCAGCAGCTTCTCTGTGTGAAGCAGGGACCTTAAGAGTGTCCCAGTCCGTGGACAGTCCCCACGGCAGGCCCTCTTTGTGCCTTGCCCTCCCCGAAGGTAACCTCTTGCAGGGAGCGTTTACCTGCTGGACTGCCGTGGGAACCCACACTCCTGGGAGGGAGCTACTACCTGTCTGGTGTAGGTGGACATTTGCCACCCGCAGACCCCAGCTGACGTCTCGGGACCCGTCTCCTCAGGAGACGGATGTCCTTGGCGGCAGGACTGCGGATCCCTCTGAATGAGGCCCTGAGAGGTTTGCCCCCTGCGGGGGGGAGGAAGCGGGCAGCCCCGATCTCCGTTCCTGCTCTTCTGCCTCCGGGCTCTGCTGCGGGGTTTCTCTCTCATGGGGCAAAGCAGAGGATAACAGCGAGCCTCTGGAGGCTGCTTCTAATTGTCTCAGTGGAGATGCAGAGATGTGTATTTTGCTTGAACAATGTAGCAGTTTTTCATCCTATCCTGAGCTGGCTCTGCAGAGCTGAGGAGGGGATGTCAGGCACCGAATTTGCCAAATTGGAGCCAGCTTCAGGACCACCACGGAGGCCTAGGGTGGGGAGGGAGGGAGGTTGCTCTTCCCCTCCCCAGGGCACAGGGCCCTCACATAGCTGGCGTCCCTAGGACCGTCTGGCCCTCTTGTCCTCCCGGTTGCTGTGGTGATGCAGGGTCCACACCAGTGAGGCTGCTTCTCCAGCTTCTCCAGCGGGAAGGCAGGACGAGGCCTTCAGGGCCTGTATTCTATCTAGTGAGGGCCAGTATCCCGTGCCTGTGGCAGACATTGCAGATCAGTCACAGGTTGTGCTCAGAGATAGATGGTTGAAATCTCACTTTTCCACAGTCTGTTTCTTGGGCTGGCAGCCTAGCCCCTTTTAGACCCACATGTTTTGATGGCTGTGCCTACTGACTGGAGCGAACCCCAGGAGGGAGTTGGAAAGAGTCAGCCCATGGCAGATGTGCTAGAGGGAGCTGCAGGAGGGACAGTTGTGGGTTCCTGGTCATCAGCAGGGCAGCAAAGGGCCTTTTGGTCCTTGGTGTGGGAGGAGTCAGCACCTCCAGTGTGCCCTTCTTATGGTTGGGTATGTGGTACTTGCCCTTACGTGAACCAGCACTTGATGAGCACCAGCCTGTGTGCCAGGCCAGCACTGAGAGACACAGGAGGGTGCAGTGGCCTTCTAGGTGTGTGGTGGAAGGGCTGTTGACTCAGAGGACCCGGGATGGCCACAGATCCCTCAAGCACTGTGAGACTTTTCTGGGTCACAGGCCTCTGATAATTGGATGAAAGTCTAGAACCTCTTTCCAAGGAAAAACACACAACTTCCTAATTACCAGTCCAGAGGTTTCCCAGACCTGCCCATGGGTTCTGTTGAGAACCCTGTTCTAGGAGGAGATAGGCAGTGCTGAGCATGGGAAGGAGGGGATGGGAAGGAGGGGTACACAGGTAGATGAGGAGAGGGAGGGAGTTGGGCATGTAGGCTGCCAGTAGATGGAGGAATTGCTGTGGACTCTTCCCTCACTGCCAGCCTGTGATGCTATAAACACTGGGGCTGCCTGTTCTGGGGAAGCCAGATTAGGAGGAGAGCCCAGAGTGCCCTCTAGGGAGATAGGCAGAGGGGCACCTCAAAGCCCATGGCCTGAGACTTCCCCAGACTCAGACTGAGTGCCAGGTATAGCTGGGCCACGTGGGAGCTAAAGCTTCACCGTGTCCTCGCTCTGCCTGCTGAGACCTGCAGCGGTTGCTCTCAGCAGCAGCATCAAGGCCAGAGAGGTACTGGATGTGCTACGTGGCTAACCAGCCTTGAACCCCTGCCAAGGGTCAGACAGCTTCCATCCACTTAACGAGAAGTGACCAGAATTCAACCCTTGCAAGCTGGTAACCTGTGGGTGCATCCATGAGAGAGGGCGTGTGGCGGCCTCCGCCCTCACAAACTTTGCCTTCTGCCCCTCAAGCTGGCCTTCCCCAGAGACGGTCTCTGAACGGTCTGCAGAGGCCGGGCAGTAATGTTCATTAGAGAAGCCAGCCACATCGTCCCTGGTCTAACCTGTCCTGTCCCTATTTCAATAGATGTGGTTTCAGGGATGTTTCTCTGCCATTCGGTAAGTTTTCCTGCCCATCTAGCCTGTGATCTCTGACATAGAAGGTCACAGGCACAAGCTGTCCCTACAGTGCTTCCTCAGCCTGCCTGACCTCGCTCTTTCCCTGCAGATCTCCCACATGGATCCCCGCAGATGGTACGGAGGGACATCGGGCTCTCAGTGACACACAGGTAGGCCCAGACGGGGGGGTAGGGGGAGGTACAGCTGGGCTGGGACCTGCAGGTGCCGGGGTCGTGCTTCCCATCATGGTGGGGTGTGATCTGATCCCTGTTTCTCAGGGCTCTTTGCCTCTGTTCTGTCTCCATCACCTCTGTGGATACAGCCCCGCACCCATCCGGAGCCCCTGCTTGTCACCCGCAGTCATATGGACTTGTTGGGCCCTCCCCTCCACCTTCATGGGTCTCTTCTTCAGTCTGCTGAGGGCAAACACAGGTCCCAGGAGAAACGGGGTCATCTCGGGGAGGAGGAGCCAAGAGCTTCTGAGTCCAGCTGGATATTGTGTGGATATTACAACTGTCCACGTGGACATCAGAGCCCCATTGAGCTTGTTGAAACTCCAGATTCCCAGGCCCCATCCCTGAGGTCCAGGCCTGCAGGGCATCTGGGTTTTCAATAACTTCCAGTGACTGCTGCTCATGCATGTTGGGGAGAGCTATAGGGGCCCCGTGCAGGACCCGGCCTGGAATTCTCACCCAGAGAGGGGCCTGAGAGTGCAGCACTTTCCCTGAAGTCTTGCAGCCAGTAAGATGGTGCTTGAGCCCTCTGGCTGGCACCCAGGCACCATTCGCAGCCTGTGGGAATGGGTATGCCTGTGCCTCAGAGCCCCCAGGTCCCTAGCACCACAGACAACCAGGTAGGCCCTGTGAGTGGAGATTCAAATGCCTCCCTTGGGCCTACCCAAGGTACCAGTGTGATCGTCCCAGGTCCAAGCGAGCTGCTGAGAGCAGGGCCTTTCAATTTGGGAACCCTCCCCCATGAGCTGCACACCTGTGGTCAGCAACCTCTCTGAGCCTCAGTTTCCCCCTCTGCAAATGGGACTTCCTCCGAGTCATGCGTGCCTGAGCTTTACACGTCCAGTGGTGGGGAGCACGTGATGTTAACCTTTGCCTCTTGCCTGAGAGAGGCCAACATTTTCCCAGGGACACCGGGATCAGCAGGTTCCTTTGTTTCCTTTTTGTCTTGGCTGCTCCTGGTTTCACAGAGGGTTTGAGGCCGCAGCAACCTGTCCTGAAGTCTATCCCAGACTACTGCTCCCTTCCCCCTGTGGCAACTCATTCTAGAGGCTGCTCCCCGAGCAGGGCAGCAGCACCCCTCTCATCTGGCAGTGCCAGGTACCCCTCCCACCCCTTCCAGGTTCTGGGCTTGGGTGCCATCACAGGCACCCTGTTGGGTTTTTTTATTTTTTATTTTTTTTACCTTGTTCGTTTTTTAAACCCATAATTCAGGCCCCTTTCAATAAGAAGGTCTAAAGGTTCTTGGTTTACATGCCCTGTCCCTGTTCTCAAGACTTTTACCCAACCCCCACCCACTTCCCTGGTACCTGCCCTTTCTAAGGTCCAGACCCAACTATTAATCTTAACCTATTTTCAGGATTTTCTAGTGGAGGTCATCTCAGATACCACCGAGCTGCTCCTCTTCCCCTGGTGCTGACACAAGAGGAGATTAAAGCCCAGAGGAAGAGAGGGTGGGCCCCAGGGAGGCAGGATCAGGGCTCCTTAAAAGGCACTGACTCCCAGGAGCTGGGTGCCTTTGTCCTGGCTCCCAAGAGCTCCCTCTTGGCTGGGTGGAGACAGTAACTCTTATACACCTCCTCCGCAGTCCAGACACTCCACATTCACACAGCACATGTGTGATCCTCCCCAAGTCACTGTGAGGTGAGAGTGCAGGCCCATTTGCAGAGGCTCCGAGGTATCCCACAGCCAGCAGTCCGCAGGATTCAACCTGGTGCAGACTGATCCTGGAACCACGCTCTCCTTCCCACTCTGCCCAGTGCAGAGGCTGTGCAGGACTGAGTCCAGAGACCTGGGGCTCTCCCCTCCTGCACAGCAACTCTGAGCTCAGGGAAGTCAGCTAACCTCTCTGAGCTGGTCTCCTTGCCTGTGTACTAAGAATCCTGGAGCCGCCTAACTCCCAGGGGTTGTTGTAAGAATTGAGTGAGCTAATTTATGGATGCATTACAAACTGCTGCTCAAATACTATTGCTGTTACTGTGATATACTGTGCTTTTAAAAATCTGTTCCTTCAAACTGTGAGTTCTTCCTGCCCTCGGGCCTCACTCACCACCCTATGGACTGGCTTTGGGCTTTTTCTCTGGAGGCCACCACCCACTCAGCCCCCATCCTTCCAGCCAATCTCTCTCTTGTGCTTTTTAATTTTTTGAATTTTGGTTTTGTTTGGATTGAAATACCTTCATACATTCAAGATTCAATAGTATAAAAAGGTACTGTATATACATACAGAAAAGTCCCCCCCTGCTTGTGTCCCTGTCCTGCAGTTCCCCCTGTAGGCGTATCTCAGCAGTTTCTTGTGTCCTCTAGGGATATTTTTATACAAGCAAGTGTGTATGTATTCTTCTGCCTCCTTTCTTGTCTTCCCATAAATACTGCATATATTATACACACTGTTCTGTACTTTGCCTTATTTTCCTTTTTAAATTGGAGCATAATTTATAGTCATGAACACCACCCAGAGGACGGTTCAGAGTGATCCAGCCCCCAGCACGTCATCTCTGGCCCTTCCCAGGCGGTAGTGCCACCACCCAGAGGTTCCTCTTCACATCTGTCATCACAGATGAGTGTTTCTTGCACTCAAACTTCATATAAATGGAGTCATACAGTGTCATCCCTTACATTTTTCACTGGCCATATAATTTGGAGATCATTCCATATTTGCACAAAAAGAGCACCCTTGTTTTATTTTCTGGCTGCCTGGTGTTCAGTTGCGCGGATGGACTGCACTTTCTGTGGTGCATCACTGATGTATACACCTAAACCACGCGTGGATGGTTTCCAGTCTCACTGCTACAAATATGCTGCACTGAGTAACCCTGTCCACGCATCATTTGACATCTGTGGGCATATCTGTTGGATCAGGTCCCAAGACTGGGATTCTGGGTCAGGAGGTCTGTACACTGGTCCTTTTGGTTGCTGTTGCCAAGTTCCCGCCAAAGAGCTGGCATCATGACCATACCAACTTTGGGATTTTGACAATGATGACTTTGTGGCTGGGAAATCTGAATGGTGGGGGGTGGGGGGGAGTGGGCCCTGCCCTCCCAGGAAGAAAAGGTGCCTGGGGCTCTGGGTTGGAACTAAGTCTCCTGGTTTCCCTGGGCTGTTTGGGGACCCTTCTCTGTCCAGGCCCTGGTCTCCTGGCCCATGTGAGTGTTTCTGTGTGTCCACCCCCTGTAGGTTCTCCACGAAGTCCTGGCTGTCGCAGGTCTGCCACGTGTGTCAGAAGAGCATGATGTTTGGAGTGAAGTGCAAGCATTGCAGGTGATGGGTGGAGGGTGGTGGGGGTGGGAGAGGGAGCACACTTTATACTTGTAGTTTAGTCACAGTCCTGCTCATCAGTTATTGGCCTTAGGTCAAGTCAGAGTTCAAAAGGTTCCCCTAAGCCTACTATTCATGATCCCATTCAGCAAACCAAGGAGCTGTCAGCCCTCTCCAGGGAGATTAAGGAAGCATCAAGCAAGGCACTCCCAGAATAAGGGAATATTTGAGGTGGGCTTTGAAGGATGAACAGAAGTTTGCCAGATGGACCAAGGAGGAAAGTGAATTCCAGGCCAACGGAGTGTCTTGTACAAAGGCAGAGAGGAATGGGAGGACTATTCAGGAAACTGTAAGGAATTCTGAAATTAGCCTTATAAGGGACAGGAAATTGGGTCAGGCCATGGTAAAAACAGAGAGATGGCTTGTGGTTCTTATAGAAGGAAAAAATGCAGATTATGTACAAGTCTGTCCCCTGCTCTCTAGCTGCCCTCACCTTACAGAGGGTCGACCTGGAGTCTCTGCTCCTGCCCACTTTGCCCCTGCGTTGCTGTGTGACTTGGGGCAAGGTGCTTGCCCTTTCTGGGCCCTATTTTTGTCATTTATACACCCAGGAAAATGATTCCAGGTCTCTACCCATCAGGAATGCTCCAAGAATCTGAGCTAGTATGAGCAAGGGCATGTGGATTCCCATGAGCCTGAAGGTGATGGGTCTCGTCCATGCCAGTGGTTAAATTGTGCTTTCCTGACGACTCCTGACCACCGAGGAGATGCCAGAGCTTCCTCTCCAGTCTGGGTCTGCTGTGGCTCCTGGCCATTTGGCTCCCTTTCAAGTAGTGCCTTTCATGTGGGGAGGGTTACTCTTGAGCTCAACACTGCAGTTGCAGCATGAGGCTGTCAGGGCCCCAGATGTAAGCCTGTTCAATCAACGAGAACCCCGAGACACAGTGCAGCAGGCAGGACCAAAACGAGGACCCAGCCCTTTCCACTCCCAGCCCCGCCCTGTGGACCCTCCGAGCACACGGCCCGGGCTGGGATGCAGTGGGGGGGCTGCCCCTGCATCCGTGCGTCCTTTGGTGGTGCAAACATTCTCCTTCCAGCTTACCTCATTTTGCAAGTTCCCATTCCTCTGGGGCTTTCTGAACGTGGGTGGAGGGTCTTCTTTCTCTGGAAAAGAGAAGCAGCTGTGCAATCCACTTGCGACAAGTTCAAATGGGTATGATCCAGCCTGCTGTGCTCTGAGGACTGACAGACAGCAGCGGGAAGGTGGTCATGCTCAAAGATCGTAGCTGTCAGTATTGTTCACATCTGTTCTACATTTCTGAGCTAATGTCTGGAGAAATTTGTGGAAATGGGGGCAGTCAAGGGTAAGGTGCACAGGGCAGCCAGGCATGCTTCTGCGCCCCTGTGCGGGCCCAGGAAAGCCGAGTGGCCCTCCACACACTGACCCCTGCCTTCTTCACCAGGTTGAAGTGTCATAACAAGTGCACAAAAGAAGCCCCCGCCTGTAGAATATCCTTCCTTCCAAGTGAGTGCTCACCCGCCCTCTCCTCTGCCTTCTGAACTTGGGGTGAGTCTGTCTTTAGCCCAGTGTGTTCCCTGCTGATGGTCCCCCTCCCTCTTCAGTAGCTAGGATTCGGAGGACAGAGTCTGTCCCTTCGGACATCAACAACCCAGTGGACAGAGCAGCCGAGCCCCATTTCGGAACCCTCCCCAAAGCACTGACGAAGAAGGTACGTTGGGCAGTGGCCCAGGGGTCTGTTGCTTCTGCCAGGAGAACCGCCCACCCGAGGTCCCTCTCTCTAAAGCCCCCCAATGCAGAGATCCAGCGTGACCATGCATTCCAGATCTGTGGCCAGAGGGTGACCGCCAGGGATCCTGTCTGTAGCCATTTAGCAAACTTCACATTTGTAGTTCCGTGCCTGTAACACTCCCCACCCCCTTTCCTTTTTGAGCTGATATTTCACTGACTGTGAGTCAGGAACTTTTTCCCAGTGGTGTTTCCTCTGAGCCTCGGAGTAGTTCTAAAAGGATCATACTAACATCACCTCCGTTTTACAGACGAGGAAACTGAGCACTGGGCTCCCTGTGAGTGAGAGATAGGCCCAGCCCCAGAGCCTGCGCCTCAAGTCACAGTGCAGCAAATGGGCCTTTGAATGTAATACGTGTCTTTACATAGCCGGGGGCTGGGCTTCTCTCCTAATGCACAGACGCCCTCTGCAGCTAGACAGATTCTCGAAGGCCTGTGTCCCCCTCGGAGGGTCTACAGACCTGTCATGGGCCCCCATGCACAGATGTGCGTGGTATCTGACAGCCACCCCTAACCTGGAGACCCCGGAGTGGGTGGCCGCCCCCAGGCTGCCATGGGTGTGGCCGTGTGTTTCAATTATGTTACATCCCAGCCCCAGACTAGGGCTCAGCATGTACTTGCCTCCCTGCTGAGGGGCCAGGAGACTGGCTGCTCCATGGCTGTGTCCAGCGTTCAGTGGCTTGGGCCAGCCTGGGTGGAGGTTTGGGCAGAGGGAACGGAGACAGGTGGTGTGACCAGTTAACAATGGGGACCCTGAAGATGAAGCTTGGGGGACTGCTCCAGGAGAGTCCAGGGCTAGCTGTTGTCATACAAAGGAGGCCAGCTGCACCAGACCTGATGTCTCTGGGCCCACTTGTGTCTTTTCTCCTGCCTCTGTCTGCCTGGCATCACATTGTCCCTCCAATGATGGCATTCCCACCAGGAATGGAGAGGGGAATAGAAAGATGATAGGATCCACAGTCCTGGGTTCAAGTCCTGACTGTTTCCCTTTGTTCTGAAACTTTGAGTGAGTGCCTTTCCCTCTCTGAGCCTCAGTTTTCCTATTCTGTAAAGTGGGGATGATCTTCATTCACAGGGTATTGTAAGGGTAACGAGAGAATGTTCATGAACTTACTTGTCAGGAGCTTTGCCATTGGTCACCTGTGCTCACCTTCCAGCCTGTCCCAGCGGGGCTCAGTTCCTCGGTGGGATGCCAGGCCCCCTGATCTGCCACTCCCCATCTTGCCCACTTGTTTCTGCACTTGCCTTCTCCTCTCCAGCTACACCAAGTGCACCCCCTCCTCACACCGTCTTCGCACGCCCCTCACTCACCTCGTGCCCATTCACACCCTGGCGTGTGCATGTCTGCATATGTGCCCATGTGGGCACCCACCCCTCACCCTCCCGTCAGTTCTCGAAGCCCGCTCAGGGTCCCTCCTCCTCCATGAGCCCCTCCTGCCCACACCTGCTCCGCCCTTACCCAACACAGAACTGGGTCTCATCTCACTGAGAGCAGAGACTGGGTATCAGCCTTCCCAAATCCCCTATTTATGGTCATTACCATAATGCGAGCCAGCAGCCACCGAGTCCTCACTCGGTGCCAGGCCTTGCGCTCAGGGCGGTGTGTTTATCCCATTTCTCTCACAAGGGCAGGCCTGTCTCTCTGACCTCTTCTCTAGCCTCGGTCTCCCATTCTTGCTCAGATAGGCTCTGCGCATTCCCGCCTCGGGGCTTTTGTGCCCACTGTTCTCTGCCTGGAGCACTCTTCCCAGCATTCACACCGTTCACGTTCTCAGGGCAGCCTTGTCTGGACACGGCCTGAGGCACAGCCCCTGGCTGCACACTCCCTGCCCAGCATTCCTCGTGACCTGGCATTGCATGGTCACTTACCTGTTTGCTGTCCGTCTCCCTGCTGCAGGTGCTCTGGGGGCAGGGCCATGTTGTCTTAATCCTGCTGAGTCCCTGGTGCCTACACTGGTGCCTGGCACACAATATGCAGTGGAAATGTTTGTATTGAATGTTAAGCAAATGAACAACCCTGTGAGGTATCAGCTGACGCCCCCATTTTATAGATGACACTGTGGCTCAGAAAGGTGGGGTGGTTAGTCCAGGGTCCCGCAGGTGCTGTGTGGAGGAGCTGGGATGCAAACCTACCTTGGAGTGGGATCGGGAATAGTGAGGGCTCAGTGGATCCAGCTCCCTTCCTCTCCTTAGCTTGCAGCCCGGTGTGGGCTGTCCCTGGGCAGTGAGGCCCAATGCATGGCTTTGGTGGGTTTCAGAATCAGCCGTGCACCCCAGAACCGTTAGGACCTGCGGAAGAGAAACTTGTTGAAGTTAGCATTTAACTCAACTTGGCACCAACTTCTTTGACCAAAGAATTCCTTCCCCACCCACTGCTGTTCGGGTCTGGGAAACAATGGCCGCCTAACACAGAATCAATCCCCCTGTAGCCTTCTCTCAGGTGCTTCTTGGGCTTTGCTGGGCCCAAACCACCGGGTGGGCCTGCTAGCAGTTCTGCAAAAGAGTGGAGGGAGCTCGTTAGGCACCTACTGTGTACCATACACTAAATAAATATTTGTCAGAGGCTGAATTTAATTCATTAAAGAAACCCTACTATGTGCTGGCTCAGAGCCAGGCACTGATAAGCAGGTATGGTCCCTGCCCTGCCCTCACAGGACACAGTGATGGGAGAGACATTCTTCAGAAAACCAGCCAAGATACCTGCAGTTGAAAAACCATAGTTCAAGTGCCATGATGAAGAGTGCTGGGAGCTATGGGAGTATAAAGAGGAGGAGCATGGTCCCAGCCAGGGCTCAGGCAAGGCTTCTGAGAGGACAGTGTGTTTGAGCTGAAATAAGATGAGCGGGAGTCCTCTAGGGGATGGGCACTGAGGTGAGGATCTCCCTGTGCCATTCTTCCTGCAAATATCAGACCAGGAAAATATCAGGGTGCCCTGGACTGACCTCTTCATTTTTACGTGGGGAAGGGGGGCGGGGGGTCCCAGCAAGGGTGTGGGAGGCAGGCTGGGCAGGGCAGGGACAGTGCCTGCCCACTTCCCCTGTCTCTGGTCCTGCAGGAGCACCCGCCAGCCATGAACCACCTGGACTCCAGCAGTAACCCGTCCTCCACTACATCTTCCACGCCCTCCTCGCCAGCTCCCTTCCCAACGTCGTCCAACCCATCCAGCGCCACCACGCCCCCCAACCCCTCGCCCGGCCAGCGGGACAGCAGGTTCAACTTCCCAGGTACCATGCTACTGGGCTTTTTTGGGCTCTTAGGGATGGGGTCGCATGCCCCTTCGCAGCACACCCCAGCGTGCTCGGGGTCAAGCACTGCAGCCACTGAGCGCGTGTGGCGGGCCAGGTGCTTTGCTGAGCTTAATTGCATTACCACATATAAACTTGATAACAGCTCTGAGGTAGATGCTGTTATTGCACCCATTTTACAGATGGGAACACTGAGGTTCGGGGAGAGGAAGTGGCTTGCCCCGAGCTGCACAGCATATAAGCATTAGAGCCAGGATCAAAGTCAAGTGTGTCTGACACGAAGCCTGTGTTCTTGACGTAATTCCTGTGCTGCCCTCCTGCACATGCCTGGCTTCTACTGGACATTGCTCCCTCACGCGGGGCTTCTGTGCTCCCAGGAAGCATGACAGGCAGCATGGGGAGCAAGGGCAGGCCCAGAAGGCCTAGGAGAGGGGATCCCAGCCTCTGTCACTTACCTGCTCTGAGATCTGGACAAGCTACTTAAATGGAAGTGTTTGTTCCCTTTACCATAAAACGGGAGACCCCTGAAGTTGGAATCAGGCTATCCCCCGTGTATGGATGACACTGAGTCCCACAGGGGCTTACATGCTGGAGCAGACCTGACCAGAGCTAACCTCTGACTCTACCACAGCCAAGGCTGCCCTGGGGTCTGTAGGGCCAGGACCCCTTCCTGTTGGCCAGGCCTGGGGTGTCCTACCTCTCCAGGGAGAGGAGTGGAGCCCACTTGTCCATTTGAGGACTGATCCCCAGGCTTGGCCTCCCTGGCAGCTCCTAGCAATAGTTCTTGGCCTTCAGCATATTTCAGTTGGCAGCCTGGAGGAAGGAGGGGGTGGCTGGGATGCTCCAGTTTGCTCCTGGCCCAGCCACAGGCCCACTGCCAGCTTCAGCCTGTGGAGTCCAGGTCAGGTCCCACCTGTCACTGGCCCCTGAGGCTCCGGGCCCAGGAGGACAGACTTACAGCTCTTCTTGTGCCGAGGGACCCCCAACTGGGGCCAGCAGGAGGCCTGGCAGCCTCTCTGATTCCATCTCAGCAGGATTCTAGGGACTTATTTGGGGGATGGTGAGAAGCTGAGATTTTGTAGGAATCTTTTCTCTTTCGCTCTCCCTTCACCTTATTCAGCACGTGACTGGGTATCTCCTGACACTAATGCATCATCCTGATCCTACCTGTCCCCTCCCTGCCACTGAGTGATGGCCTCTTTGATTAACCTCTCCCTCCCATTCTGCTTTGTCATTAATATGCTCTGAAACTGGACCTTTTGCTAAACCTCCTAGTTTGGGTTTTTCTAAAAGGAAGGGCCTGTTTGAAAAACAACAGCCACAGAGAATAAAGTCCTTTGTGTGATGTCAGCCAGCATCTCAGCTTTCCCTCATGTCCCCGGCCTGGGCCCTCATTGTCCCCAGCACAGAGCCCTCACTCTCTCCAGGACCTGTTATCTCTCTGGTCGAGGCAGTGTCTGGGCCTAGGCTGGCGGTGGGGGGGGGGGGGGGGGGGGGAGTGTTAGTCTGGGATAGAAACTCCTGCCATTCACCCACTCTGCTGGGCAGGAGCATTTCAGTTTATCTTCAAGGATAAACCTGGGGAAAGGTTTAAAAACCCCATTTACAGTACAACTGGAGGTTAACCAGCTTCTCAAGGTCCCAGAGCCTCATAAATGGTAGAACTGGGGTTAGAAGCATGATGTGTCCAATTGCAGATCCCCAGCGAGTCCCTTCAATCATCCTGAAGAGAGGATTTTTTTTCCTTTCTGGATGGTGAGGTTGAGTCGCAGAAGCCTCAGCACCACGGTTAAATGTTTTTGGAATCATCCCTCCTCCCCCCTCATTGTATTTTACTCTCCTGGGATCGTGCACATTTCACAGAGAAGCAGGCCTGAGAGGTGAATGCAGGGGGCCAGAGCTGTGCAGCAGGGTGGCGGCGGAGACGGTCTCTGAACCCGTCCTAGGTGCAAGTCCCTTCACTCCTTGCGGCTCCTGCCCACACCTGCTTTCTCCCAGCTTTTTTTCTCTACGCTGCATGGGTCACCCTGTCCTGGCCAGGCCCCCCTGGGGCATACCTGCCCCAGCCCGATAACCAGCCCCTCCCTCCCAAGCCCACGCCTGTGTCCCCTCCCTCTTCGCTTCATTTGCTGCTCTGTGTGTGACTCACCTCCTCTTCTGTTTAAAGCTGCCTACTTCATTCATCATAGACAGCAGTTTATCTTTCCAGGTGAGTCCTTTGCATGGTTCCACTAACTGCCCTTTGCTGTGACCCCTCTGTCCAGCCCACCTGGGCGCCCTCACCCTGAGCACCTTGGAGGTGCTTGAGCCTCCCACCCGCGTATTTTGAGAGCTGCCTGTCTGTTGAGGCTGGAAAAGGAGGCAGGGTGAGTAGTAGACTTCACAGGGGCAGTGCCTTGCTGGGAGGGACCTTGGCATCCATCCTGTCCAGCCTCTTAGAGACTACAGGCAACTTGTCCAGGGTCACACAGCCAGGAGGTGGCAGAAGCTGTTTGCATAATGGGGGGAGAGGACTTTTTGCTGATGCCTTATGAATATCTGTCATGGTACCTTCCTCTGCACCATGACAAGGAAAGTGCTACACAACAGAGGGAAAGGCAGTTTGGGAAGGTCTGCGGGCGTCACTTACAGAGCCTTGTCGCACAGCGCCACCTGCTGGCCATGTATTTGAAATGCCTCAGTGCAGGAAGTTGAAAGGAAAATTCAATTCAGCTAAAACAATCTCATTGATTCCCTTCCACAAAAATTTGTTTTGCGCACCTACAGTGTGCCAGTCTTTGCATTTGACCATATCCCTGCCCTCCAGGCATTTATACAATTAGTCTTATTCCTCTAGCTGAAGGTGACAAGCTTTATTATAAGTAATATGCAGCTTTAAATCTTAGTTTAGCCATGTGAAGTTTCTGTGTGTTTAGGTAGCTCATTGTTTTTCCTACGTTAAACAGGTCTGTCCTGAAGTCGCGATGTTTTGGTTATTCCAGGCTTTTCTGTATCCCAATGCTGCTCTATTAGGGGAGTAACTTGGAGCATTTGTATGTCTTAGAGGATCATCCATATGGCATCGCAGGTGTTTGCAGGCTGGCTGGGGCCAGGGGCAGGCTCCCCCAGTTGCCTCTGTGGTTTCATACCAGTTTTTGCTGTGGATTCCTTCCAGGAGCCTCCCTAGTTACTAGCTGTAGGATGGCATACAGGGCAGACCTAAAAACATGCCTCTGATTCCAGGAGGGCCCGTTTTGCCCTGAAGATACATTGTGGGAGGCGAGAAAACTACATTTCTATTAAAACAAACATGGACATGTTTTGGAGCAGAATGCAATATACTCTTAATGTTTAACGCAAAGTATGAGGCTTCAGAGACATTTTGCTCTCCCACCGGGAGTGCTGCTTCTCCCTGAACACCCCTCCGCCCCCTACACACATGGTTTTCTTCTGTGGAAACATCTGAGTGGTGCTGGATGGTAGAAACGTCAGGCCACCCTGGCAATCTGTGGACATGATATAGTGGTGTCTGGAGGAGGCCTCAGTAGTGGTTGCCAGGGCCTGGGATCCCCCAGAAACCACGCACAGGATGTTGGGCACTTGTGTGCTTTTTCTTGATAAGAAGGTCCGGCGCCTCTATCAGATTCTTTAAGTCTGTGAGGTTCCGGAGACGTTGAGAACCTATGGTTCAGATAACCTTCAGGGGTAGCCTTAGAAAGTCCTAGAGGAGGGTCATGGGAGGTTTTATGGCCGACAGGGAGGCTCTTTGTCCTAGAAGGCAGGGAGAGGCCGCTGATTAGCATGAGCCACTGCTAACTCTACTGTCTCCTTTTGCTCGTAAAAGAGGAAGGAGTGAGGGGCCCACCCAGCCCTTGGGCTGCCAGCCTCCCCGAGTGCTGCTGGAGGGGCTGGAGAGAAGGGAAGGAGGCCTGCAACAGAAGCAGCTATGGAGGGTTTGGCCTGTAACACATTGATTTCACCCTGGGGTGACCATCTGTCTAGTGTTCCCTATGCAACTTTCAGTGCTAAAACTGGGAAAGCCCCAGGTCCAAGGGTCAGCCGCAGAAGATGTGTGAACTGTGCATTTCTTCCTCTCCCCTGAGAGCTGTTTACCAGCAGACCAAACCTGGAAGCCAAGGGGGCCGGGCTCCAGCTCCTGCCAGAAATTCCCAGAAACTGCTCCAGGCACTAAGTGTCCTTAACGAGCCACCTGTGAGCCCTACCTTCTGCCTCTCCTGGCCTGAGTGAAGGAGTCTCACTACTTTCAAGGGCTCTTGCCACCAGCCCTGGCTTCCAAGCAGAGCAGGAGGGTCTGGCACACATCCAGTAAATAGTAGCCCGGTTTGCTTACACCACTTGCTTGTTTGTATAAAGCAATCTGACCACTGAGAAGTCTCAGCCCCCTCGCCCACCTGGGGCCCCCTCCTGGGACAAACTAAGTGCTCTAGAGGGTTGGTTTTAGGAAAAGCAGAAGTTGGACTTAGTGGAAAGGGCCAGGGGGACACATGTATAGCCCTGCGAGGGGCTGCTAGGGGAGAACCCACTTCCCAGCATGTGAGCACTGTGTCTTTTGGGGGGAGTGGGAAGGTGGTCTCATGCTTTGTATTTGCTTTTTGTTTCCTCCAGATATTTCAGCATTTCCACCGGCAGCCCCGTTCCCCGATGCAGCGGACAGTACCCGGTAGGCATTCCTATGTTGTCCTCTTTCTCCTTCTTGGGGACTTGTGACAGCTGGATCCATATCCATGACCGTCTCCCTCCACCCCTTAAACCTCTGACCTCCCACTTGGCACATTGCCATGTACCTGGGCCAGCCAGGTGGCAAACTGGTTGGGCTAATTCACCCTCTAGGCCCCAGCCAGGTTTTTATTAGCCTCTTATTGGTGCAGTCAGCACTGGATGGGGCTGTAAACCTGACCCAGGAGGAGGGGGCCAAGGATTCTCAGGGTTATAGAAACTACTCAAAAGCTCCTCCTTAAGGAGCCCTTGCTCAATGTCAGGTCATGCTGAGCACCTGACTCGTGTTCCCAGGTAGGTATTGAAGTAGTTGTCATCCTCAGTGTACAGAATGGGAAAGCCAGCTCAGAGAGGTTAAGAAATTGCATAAAGTCACACAGCTAGGATGAGACAGAGCCATTCTAAGTAGAATTTCAAGTTCTGTGCTAGTGTCGGAGCCCCCTTACTGGCTGTCAGATTTGAAAGGGCCTTGGTGGTCACTGCCCACCCTCATCCCCACTACCCTCTGGTTAGTCTGGAGAAGGGAATTGAGGCCTGGTCCTCAGCTTCCTGACTGTTTCCACAGCATCCAGACTGCCTTTCCCACAGCCAAGCAGGTCAAAGTAAGGATCCAGGCCTGGCGGCCTTTTCTCAGACCCCACATGGGGATTCCCTGCCCACCTGAGAGTGGAGTGGCCCTCCCTCAGGGTCTCCTTGACACACCCTGTTTTACTCTTAGGCTTGATGACCAGCCGAGAGCAGACGCCCCGGAGGATCGTGAAGTGGAGGTGAGCCGTAGACAATGCCTCCCCTCCCCTCTCCTTTCCTCTCCCCTCTGCATCTCAGCCCGGGTAGCAGCTCAGGCAGTGCATGGGCGCTGGGCCCTGCAAGGGCCATCTCGGGCCTACTGCAGCAGATGTGGGCAGATGTGCTCGGCAGGGAAAAACGATGAGAAATGCAGCAAAGCAAGCTTCCTTTTGCTTTTCTGTTTTCGAGCCTAAAGTAAGCTCTTAATTCCTATGGTTCCACCCCCAGCCTGGAAGCCTGGACCCCAGCCCTGGAAACTCCTCTTCAGCCTGTGTAGGGTGGGGCCATACATCTGTTGCAAATCTCCCCAGATGACTCTGATTGTAGCCGGGGCCAAGACCACTGCCTTGACCCTTGAATCATAGTGTCAGCTGAGCCTGGCTCCCTGCAGTGCCAGCAGAGTGTTAACAGACTGATTGATTCCCGCCCAGAGGAGAGTCAGAAACTCTGCATTTAAACAAAACAATATCCCAGAAAGAATGAATGTGGCTAAATTCTTCATGCCAGGGGGTGTCAGCCCTTTTCCCTGGTGATGAGATGTCACTGGTAGGTGGATCTTGGGATGTTAGGGGGAAGAAGGGCCTCAGGGCCCACCTGGGCCAAGGGCTGTGTTTCGTGGGTAAGGACACTGTGGCTCCACGGTGCTAGGTGACCTGCCTGTTGTCCACAGCAAGCCAGTGCCGAGCCGGGGCTGGAACCCAGGCCTCCCGACCCCGTGCCTGTCCTCCCTCCCCCGGCTGGGGCTCTGGGGAAGGGGAGGCAGCTGAGCCTGGATCTGCCACCCCTCCCTAGTCCTTCCTCCTGTCCTTCCAGGCCGAGGAGCCGGAGGCTGGCAAGTCCGACGAGGCCGAAGACGACGAGGATGAGGTGGATGACCTGCCGAGCGCCCGCCGCGCCTGGCGGGGCCCCATCTCTCGCAAAGCCAGCCAGACCAGCGTGTACCTGCAGGAGTGGGACATCCCCTTCGAGCAGGTGGAGCTGGGCGAGCCCATCGGGCAGGGCCGCTGGGGCCGCGTGCACCGGGGCCGCTGGCACGGCGAGGTGGCCATCCGCCTGCTGGAGATGGACGGCCACAACCAGGACCACCTGAAGCTGTTCAAGAAGGAGGTGATGAACTACCGGCAGACCCGGCATGAGAACGTGGTGCTCTTCATGGGGGCCTGCATGAACCCGCCCCACCTGGCTATCATCACCAGGTAACCCAGCCCCTGCCCTCGCTGGGGTGGCCGCCTGGACCTGCCCTTCCCCAGGGGCCCTGTTATTTATGTGGATGCCCTGGAGGGTGTGGAATTTCTTTTGTTTTTCAATTTGTTTTTCAGTTATAGTTGACACACAAGATTGTATTAGTTTCAGGTGCACACCGTAGTGATTGGACATGTATACACCTTACTAAGCGATCATGATAAGTCCAGTACCCACCTGGCACCATACATAGTTGTTAAGACATTGTTGACTCTATTTCCTATGCTGTCCATACATTGCATTCCCCTGACTGTTTTTATTTATTTATCTATTTATTTTTAAACATATCTTTATTGATTTCAGAGAGAGGAAAGGAGGGGGAAGGGGAGAGAGAGAAACATCAGTGATGAGAGTCATTGACGGGCTGCCTCCTGCACGCCCCCTACTGGGGATCGAGCCCGCAGCCCAGGCATGTGCCCTGCCCGGGAATCGAACCACGATCTCCTGGATCTGAGGTCGAAGCTCAGCCACTGAGCCACGCCCGGCCAGGCGGCAATTCGTAGTTCTTAATCGCTTCACTTTTGGAGGATGTGGAAGTTTTAATGGAGACAGGTACAAAGAGTGGGGTATAAGTTCCCCGTCATATAATCCCACTGACATTAAAAATTAAACAAATGGAAGATGCCTGAGGAGAGAGAAAGCTCAAATGTTCCAGAAGGGTACAAAGTCAAGTCCAGTGTGTTCCTACCCCAGCAGGGTGCTTTGCCCCACATGTGGGTACTGTAAACAGTGCCTAATCATGCCTTCCATTAGAATAAAGAAGTTTGCATATGCTCAGACTTTTAAACTATTTATCTATTACTTTGTAAAAATACACAGCAAAGATCATGCTGGCTCGCACCTTGCTCTCTTCACTTGAGTGCAGGTCTGAGGTCTACGGAATTTTTAACACTTGCACAATATTCCCGTGATGTAGCTGAACCCAGTGGTGTGCTGGTATGTTTAACAACCAGCTCTTGGGCAATTGGGAGGGAAGCCCTAGTTTGTGGTATCTGCCAATTCTGGTGGTATAAATACTCCCACCACAGTTGGTTTCAAGCTACTGACATGTTGTCATTGAAAGTGGAGTGGAGTTAGGAAGAGAGTCATACAGCCAGGTTCTGGGTTCTCCCTTGAGCCAATCATTGGTTGTCCCCTAATCTAACCAGTCCTCGTGACAGAGTGTCCATATCTTGGTGACATTCTGTGAGTGTGTGTGCTGGGCTGGTCAGAGGACGTAATAACATTTTAATACATACTGTCCATTTCTAGTCCAGAAGCTGTTCACCATTTTCCTCTCCCCTCATCACTGCATGAGTGTCCCCCCCTCAGCGCCAGGGTGTGTGCAACTGAAACATTATTGCCCATGGCTTTGAAAAGGTTGTTGTTGGGTGTTTACTTCTAAAATCAGGAAAAAGCAATATGAGGTTAGTCAAGAAATTTTGGAATAAAATGGAGGTTTTAGGAAGAAACTAAAAACCACTTGAATCCCACCAGCCAGGAGAACCCTCGTTAATATTCTGATGACATTCTCTGTAGCTGGACACTGTGCTTTAAAAACGCATTCCCCTCAAACAAACTGTATTTATTAAGTAAAAATTAATTTCCATTTTGCTTGTTTATCAGAAACAGACATAAGTAACCACCCTCCAGACTCCTGAGCAGAGTGAGGTCACCAGGCCACCACACCCAGGGACAAAACCCCAGCCCAAAGCATGACAACATGGTTCCTTAGGCAGCCTTACTGTGGTGACCCCAGCTCCACAACTGCCACGTCCCAGCCCCCAGCGCTGTTTGTCCATCCATCATCTCTCCTCCTCTTACCCCCCCCAGTTCCATAAAAGATCCAAGTCTGCTTAAAGGAAGTGCATATAAGAACATAGCCAAGCATTCATTAACAAAGTTTAGCATGCTTCAGACTATTCTGAAGGCACTGGAACACAGATAAGGAACTAGCAGCCAATATTCCAGATGCCCTCATCTGGTTCTCTGAGTTTCTGAGGCTCCAGAATCTTAACTCCTTGAAGACTTTTCCTAAAAACTAGCCCCTTCCTCAGGTGGCTTAAGTCACCTTCTCCCTGGAGCAGGAAAATGAGCCACACATTCTCTCTGGGTCCTTCCTCACCTTGGGTTTTAGGGATCACTGTAGATGGAGACCCCAGAATGTGGGCCCTTATCCAGTAATCACACTGACACCCCTGACAGCCACGTCCACCCCTCCCCCTCCTCGCACACACTCCTCTATTGTAATAAAATCTCTGTGATCAGAAAACAATAGAAACGATCGTGAAAATCATTACAGTGTGCCCCAGAGCCCAGTGTTGCCCTGTCATAGCCCTAAAAGGCCAGATTCCTCCCGGACTGAGTTTGAGTGGGCGTGTTTCTGCCTGGAACCCCTGAGGGTGGGCTGCTGTGGATCACCAGGAGCCTAGATGAACAGTTTCCTCTTCTGGGGTAGGCAGGCCCTGGCCTCCAGTGGGGTGCATGTGAGTTTGCTTTTGTACAGTCAGGCCAGGCACAGAAGGAATGGGCAGCAGGCTTGATTAAGAGCACGGATTCTGGCACCCACAGTGCAGGGGCTAGAGAGAGCCCCCCAGAGGCGAGCAGGCACAGCTGTCCCCCGGCTCCTCCCAGCTCCACCAGGGCCAGGGTCAGGCTGCACTGGCCCTAGACCTCTGCCTGACCCACCACTCTCGGCAGCTTTTGCAAGGGGCGGACGTTACACTCGTTTGTGAGGGACCCCAAGACATCGCTGGACATCAACAAGACCAGGCAGATCGCTCAGGAGATCATCAAGGTAAAGGGGCATCCTCCGACTCTGCCTGCTTGTATCAGGGTGGTGGCGGTAGCCTTGTCTCTCCCCTGAGCTGGGGTGTCTCAGGTGGGACCCCATTATTCCTTCCCTCCATCTGTGTCTTGTTCAATTGGAGCTGAAAGCTGGAAATAGGTTAGCAGTGATGGAATTGAATTGGTCAGGGAAGAGCACAGCAGGCTTTAAAGACAGATGGCCTGAGACAGAATCCTGCTCACACCAGCTGTGTGACTTTAGGCAGGTTGTTCAGCCTCTCTGAGTCTTGGCTTCCTCCCCTATAAAATGGGGATACCAACATAACCTCTCTCGGTGGATTGGCACAAGGGTAACACAGGTTTAACCTACAGAGAGAGCATTGGGCACAGGGCCGGCCCTGGGTAAGAGTCTGTAAGCATTGTTGTGGAGGTTGGGGGAAGCACCCACACTTTCTGCCTTAAAGTCTCCAAATCCAAGTTTCATGAGGACAGGTCCTCCAGCCCAACTCAGGCAATCTTTTTTCTTTCATCTTTTTAAAGTAGTTAAATAAAGACGGGAGAAAAACGTATCTGTTGTTTTATTTAGCAACAGGTCCAGATGAAAACTAGACTACTACGGGGTAGGAGTCCCTCTTTTCTTGTTTTTTTCGTTGAAAAGCTTCCTCAGCAGCTCCCCGCAAGTTGGGGTCCCTCTCCTTCCTTTCCTTTCTCCTCCCTCTCGCCCCCCTTCCATCCGTTTTGGGTGTATGACTTTTAAAAGGAAAAGATCAAAAAATTACAGTGACTTTATGGGCAAACCAAGATTTCCACTTGACATTTCCTTGCGGCTGAGCTAATGAACTAAACTTTTGAAGTCCCCAAAACCAAAATACCACATTCATGCCTTTATCGGGCCTCTCATTTCAGAGAAGTTGGGGAGAGCTGCATTGTCACGCGTACTTAAGGAGTCCCCAGCTCCCCCTCTGCCTCCCCCACACTGTTCTCTCTCCATATTGTCAGAACACTGAGCCATCGGGAAGATTCCGGGGCAGAAGAGAAAAGCCACTTAAAGCCGCTGTAACTGCGGAGCCGGAAGCCGCCTCTGCTGGCCTTTTAGATTTTCATCCTGCTAAGAAACTGCCCCCTGCCCTTTCGCCTCCTGCTGGGACCTTCTAAGCCACTTCCTTTTGCTTCACCTCTGATATCTGGAGGCTCAAAATATAACAGGGCCTGGCTTTGGTTAGACGGTTTTCTGTCTGGGGGCCACTCAGGAAACACTGAAATTATGGGAAGGAGGAGAGTTTATCCCCGATCCAGGTGCTTTATATCCTGTCTCTTTAAGCTTGTCTTTTGAGGTGGTGGCATCTGTTTTATAAATAAGGCTCAGAGAGGTACAGCGACTTGTCCTCTGTCACATAACTGGTCCCTGTTCCATGCAGGTGGGGCCTTTGGCTCTCAGGCCACTGAGGAAGGCTCTGCACTTGCTTTGGTTTGGGCAATAGGCTGGCATTGTAAGAAGGATGGTCTCGCATTCAGGACAGAGTTTGGGGGAGGAGCACATCACTCTTCCCTGGAACTCCCTGCCCCCTGGCAGGATGACAGCGCTCAGCAGGCCTGAGGGAAGCGGTCACAGCAGACCCTGTGCCCTACTGGCTTTCACAGAAGAGCATCTGCCTTGTGTAAACTCTTCTTTGACTTTCTCCAGCCCCACTTGGACGGAGCTCTGGCCTCGGCTAAGTTCTGTCTGGTCCTGCCTCACACTCATCCGTTCTGCTTCCTAACCGGGGCTTACTTACCTTTCTCCCCCTGACCCCAAGTAACTTTAAAGCCAGAGAGATTTTGTGTAATGGGTGACATCCCTCGTGTGGGAGATTGGGAGGTGGCTTTACATGTACCTCTTTCTGAGCAGGCAGGGACGGGCGTTTCAGTCACAGCATCTAGCCCCTGTTCCCAAGGGCATCAGGGTACACGGAGTCCTGGGTTTGGCGTTAGAAGACAGCTTTGACCTTCATGCAGTCATGCTTATGTCAGGTCACCCATGTCCCACACGCCTACCTGCCAGTCAGCATTCAGTCCAAGCAGAGCTTTGGTTAGAAATCACCCCCCCTCCACTCTTTTGCTTGACAGATGAGGAAACTGAGCCTTAGAGAAGTTGAGTGTCCAGGGCCGCACAGCAAATTGGAATCTGAGTAGAGGTGGAACTTGGGCCCTTAGTCCAGGACTCCTATGATAACAGATATGGGGACTTCCCGAACTCAGGGACTCCCTCTGGGAATTCCCCTCTGTTCCCTCACCCGAGCCCTTGCCCAGCCTGAGGGTGGAGGCGGCTGGTTAAAGCCTGATGGAGACTCCAGATCACACGGGTCCTATATGACTTGATACAGATGGTCTCATCGTGCCGTATATATTCCTGGCACCCACCCCCACGCATGCCCCCCTCCACGCGTCACACTTTACCTAAGTCTAAGTGGGATTAAATGAGGGGATCTGGGTAAGGCGTCCAGCTCAGTGCCTTGCCCAGGTGGGTGCTGAGTCGTCGTCACTCATCTCCCCTCCCCCTGACGCGTGCCTCGCTGTCTTCCAGGGCATGGGCTATCTGCATGCCAAGGGCATCGTGCACAAAGATCTCAAATCCAAGAATGTCTTCTACGACAATGGCAAAGTGGTCATCACGGACTTTGGACTGTTCGGGATGTCTGGCGTGGTCCGAGAGGGACGGTGAGTTGGCCGTGGGCACCTGGGATGCTGGGTGGCCTGAGTCCAGCTGGGGTCTGGGCACTCCTGCTGTCTGTGGCTGAGGAGCAGCCCTCCCTGCAGGAAAGGCCAGGTTTGCTTTGGCCCTGCCTTTGTGGTTCTGGTTCAGAATCAGATTCAGGTGATGTGCAGGTCCCTCGTACACTTGATTCCCAGACTGACCAACCCCATGGAGGCTGGGTCCCCTTACTCACATTTACCAACGTGGGCAGAGGACCAGGGTTCAAGTTAAAGGAGGAGCGTCAGGTGTTATTTCCCCAAATCTTGAAGGGGAGGGGGGGAGAAAGGCTCCTCCCCTAGCATCTGGGGGACGGACCCCCAGGAGGCAGAGTGGCAGCTGGGGTGGAGAGCCAGCTCCAGGCCAGATCATGAGATGCACAGGCCGGTCTGATTTCCAGCTGCACAGAGATGTGTCTCCCGGGGCCGAGAACAAGGCACCTTCCAATGCAGCTCCCTGCCAGTACCCCTCCCTGCCTGGGTATCTCTCTCCTGTAACATTCCCCAAAGCGCCGGTGTCTTTGCAAGTGCAGGCTCGGCGTGCTGCTTCCCTGCGCCGCGTGGGTGGCGCGCCAGCCCTGGGGCTGATGTGTGCCAGGCAAGCCTCTCTGCTGCCCACTGAAAGGCCTTGTGTCCTTTTGCTCCAACTTGGCCTCCAGGCGTGAGAACCAGCTGAAGCTGTCACACGACTGGCTGTGCTACTTGGCTCCTGAGATCGTCCGCGAGATGACCCCTGGGAAAGAAGAGGATCAGCTGCCATTCTCCAAAGCTGCTGACGTCTATGCGTTTGGGTGAGGAGGCCCCTCCCCCTGGGGCTCTGAGGCCAAGTGTGGCCAAAAAGAGGGCCCTGCTGGCCATCGGGGGCAAGGGAGGCGTGCTTGGAGCCCTGGCTCTGCTGCTGGTTGGGTGAGTGACCACATTGTTGACCTTCCCTTTCCCTACCTGTAAAATGGGAGAGTAATGGCACCTCCCCGGTAGGGTTGTCTCACCCGTTGCCCCATGAGGACGCTTACCAGAGCTAACTAAGAACTGTCCCTTTGGGAGTACCGGGGCACCCTGCCAGCAGCCTCTAGTGCCCCATGAAACTGACCAAAAGAAAAATAGCGAATACAGGGCAGGGCAAAAGGAGGTTTGCAGATGTGAGTACACAAAACAGATTATTCTTGTATTATTCTTTATTGGTTATTGTATTATTTTCCATACAAATAACTGTAAACGTACTTTTGCCCCACCCTGTATAATGTCAGCCAGATATATAAAGTTTTCTCTTAGCCACATTAAAAAGGAAAACAAGTGAAATCGGTTTCAATCATATATTTTATTTAATTCAATATATCCAAAGTATTATTTCAACATGTAATCAAAAATTAAAATTTAAGGAGGTATTTTACCATACAAAGTTTTCAAATTCTGGTGTGTCTTTTACACCTCAGTTCCACTCTCCACATGTGAGTTGCTCAGTGGCCCTCACATTGGACATTGTGGCTCTAACAGCGAAGGTCCCCATCCAGGTAAGTCAGGAAAGGCTAGAGGACTCGCAGAGGCTGAGTGAGGCCTCACCCTGTAATCTCCTTCCCTCAGCAGTGGTCTCTTCCTCCCCTGACCTTATCATTTCCGAGCACTTAGGTGTGCCAGGCACTGGGCTTGGCATTTTTGTTGCTCCTCCAACAACCTTGGACGTAGACGTCAGCCCCACTGAATTGACAGTTATACCAGGATCTGCTCAGAGCCTGGACTGCCTCAGACTTCCCAGCACAGCGGGGCCACAGATCCTCTAGTACCTGGGAGAGCCTCCAGGACACTGTCAGAGCCTTCCCTGAAGCCTGATGGTAAAGAAGGCTGGAGAAGGATCCTGGAGCCTCTGGCTGGGCTCCGGGCATTGTGGCAGCAGGACCCCTGGGTGTGAGCTGGGCTGAGCAGCAGTCCGGGAGCTCACGCTGCACGGATGGTCTCCACAGGACCGTTTGGTATGAGCTGCAAGCAAGAGACTGGCCCTTTAAGAACCAAGCCGCAGAGGCCTTGATCTGGCAGATCGGAAGTGGAGAGGGAATGAAGCGTGTCCTGGCCTCCGTCAGCCTGGGGAAGGAAGTCACCGTGAGTAGCCACCTGTTCTAGGAGAGGGAAGAAGGGCTAGAGGGCAGGGCGTGGGCACATGACGTGGCAGCACTTGATTCACAAACCTGAGCAGTGGGACCAGGAGGCAGATGTGTGCCAGGCAGGCCTCTCCGCTACTGGCTAAAGGCCTGTGTCCTTTTATTATCTCACTGTTAACCTTTGTCTTTAAAACAAAAACAAACAAACAAAACTGGTGTGGCTCAGTTGATTGAGTGTCACGGTGTCCCATGCACTAAAAGGTCACCCATTTGATTCCTGGTCAGGGGTCAGGACACATGCCCTGGTTGCGGGTTCAATCCCCAGAAGGGGGCCAAATAGTTGTTTCTCTCTCACATCAATGTTTCTTTCTCTTTCTCTCCCTGCCCATCTTTCTAAAATCAATAAAAACATTTTTTTTTAAAAAGACAAAGAAACATCTTTAATTAAAAAAAAAAAAAAGTGTGGCCTGGCTGGTGTTGCTCAGTTGTTGAGCATCGACCTAGGATACAGGAGATCACAGTTCGATTCCCAGTCAGGCCACATGCCCGGGTTGTGGGCTCGATCCCCAGCAGGGGGTGTGCAGGAGGAAGCAGCTGATCAATGACTCTCTCTCATCATTAATGTTTCTCTCTCTTTCTCCCTTCCTCTCTCTCCGAAGTCAATAAAAATATATTTAAAAAAAAAAAAAAGACTGGAAGGAAATAAAGATAATGGTTTTAATTGAATTATAAGACAAAAAGATAGTAAAGCCCCGTATGTTAACAAGGAAAGAAGATAAAACAAAAAGATCACTGCACAAAATACAAATGGTGGTGTTATGCTGCGGGTATCAATTCTCTCACCATAATATTTTCCTCTACTATTCAAGAACCAATTGAAGTTTCTGCAGTAAATTTGTTTTTAAAAACCAAATTGTAATACAGTTGCTGACCTCACGTTTTACATACATTTAATGGTTTCTCTGCAGTTTGTAAGTCTCCTTGCCCAGACACAGTGATATATAATAAGAGAACGCGAAGGTCGATTTTTCTAGTGCAGTCCCTGATAACCATGTGATAACCATAAATCAGGACTGGAGCAAATAGGTGCCAGCCTGCATGTTAATGAGTAACTCCAGCAGGTATCTGGGCGGCATAGCAATGGAAGAGTCTGGAGGGAAACATCCGGTGTTTGTCTAGGTTAAGAGTTTCTTTTTTTTTTCTTTTATTGATTTGACAGAGAGAAACATGGATTTGTTGTTCCACTTATTTATGTATTCATTGGTTGCTTCTTGTATGTATTGGGACAATGCTCTAACCAACTGAGCTACCTGACCAGGGCAAAGAGTTTCCTGTTGAAGTCATGAACATGTTGGCAGGGTCACCACCCACAAACTCTGGGACAGGCAGAGCAATTGATTTAGCTTCCTCCCAGATCTTAATAGAGCTGAATATTTTGCTCCTTTGACTGGTAGCCAGCAGCTCGGGCATTTTAGAAAGTCTCATTTATGATGTGCATTTGGTGTATTTTATTCTCCAGTAGTACATGTCATCTGGCTGAAGTGTAAAATAGTTGCACAGGTATGCTCCTCAAGAATCACACCAAAATGCTCGTCTATAGCACCAGCACCAGGCTCTTCTTTGGCCAACCGATACTACTTCATCTGGGGTTTGGGGAAAGGGGTGAATCCCCAGTGCTCTTGGGTTCACACTTCTTGGCTTCATGGGCCAGAGCCACCTTTGCCATGGCACAGCCTTGGGTACCTTAGGAGGGGAGGGGAGGGATGGGCTCAAGTGTAGAATTTGGGTCCCTGCCAGTTAAGCAGCTTAGAGAGCAGCTGAAGTAGCTAACTGCCTTCTAGTCATTTTGTTGTTGTTTTTAATTTTTAAAATATATGTCTTTAACAAAACCACAATCATAACATGTAGCTGATTTTTTTTTAATCGTGACTTTTTTCCCACATGGAATTTTATTATGCTTGTTATCTCAAATCATTGACAGGTCCTTGTTTTAAAGCCTGTCTGCCCTTCTGTCCTGTGGCTGCACAGGCCTCTCTATTATCGGGCATTTAGGTTATTTCTAGTGTTACCTGTTGCAATAAAGTTATTAAAATAAACCAGAATACATGTGTATGTTTATTTTACCTGAAAAAAAAATAAAATTCTTAGCAAGTTGCCCTCCTAGCCGTGATCTATTCTCTCTCTGAACACTTAGTCTTGGAGTAGAGAGTGTTAAGTACTGTCCTCAGGATCTGGGGGACCTGGGGAATGAAGGCTGGAAGCAGAGCCCAGAGCTCAGAGGCTGCAGGGGAGTTGGGGCTCAGCGATGGCTGCAGGTCAGAATCACCCAGGAGCTTTTTCAAAAGAGCCTGGGCCTCTGCCACAGAACACAATTTTATTGGCCTGAGTAATAGTTAATTTTTTTATTTTTTAAATAACGCTCCTCAAGTAATTCTACTACACAGCCAGTGTCCTAAACTAATTAAAAGGATTACTTTTCATTCACTATAGGGTCAGTTGCACTATTTTTTTAAAATATGTCTTTACTGATTTGAGAAAGAGAGGGAGGGAGAGAGAATAGATAAAAGAGAACCAGGGATTGGCTGCCTCCTACGCACCCCCTACTGGGGATCAAGCCCAAAACCAAGGCATGTGCCCTGACTGGGAATTGAACCGGTCACCTCTTGGTGCATGGGTCGACGCTCTAACCAACTGAGCCACATCAGCCAGGGCCACAACTTCTTTCGTCTTGTGTCTTCCTGTTTCTTTATTGGCACTCTAACAAAATGACAGCGAAACCTAAAGAAGCGACCTCCTGGGGGACGCATAGAAGATCGCCTCGGAGTCCTTGCATTCCTAAAGAGGTCTTTATTTTGTTCTCATGCCAGAAATAGGAATCTCAGTCCGCAACAGTTTTCCCTTAGAACATACAGACTTTTCTCTGCCGTGTGCCACGTGTCCGGTGCACCTTTGAGAAATCTGGAATCCGTCTAATTCTCAGCCTTTTGTAGATGCCCTGTTTTATTCTCTTTGCAAACACCTAGGATCTCTTTATCCCTGTTAGTGAAATTTCATTAAAATATGCCTGAGAATATAGGTATATTACAGTTGACCCTTGAACAACTCGGGGACCTGGGGTTCCAACCTCCTGCACAGTCAAATCCTTGTATAACTAGTGAGTCCTCTGCACACACACATTCCCAGCCACAGAGTTGACCCTTGAACAATGTGGGTTTGAACTGCGTGGGTCAGTTGCAAAACAAAATTTATATTTTAACTAGATGCACACAGTTCACACCCACTGTATTCAGGGGTCACCTGTGGTTCTTCTCTTTTTCAGTACAGTCCCTTTATTGGGCTCTGGCAGCCGAAGATTCCTGATTACCTCACATTTCAGAGACATTTTCTTTTATTGTGACTTTTATAGTTTCCTGCCCTATGGTTTCTTAGTTTTCTCTGTAGAAACTTCCACCAGACAGAATTTGGTCCTTAGTGAGTTTCCATGTCTTTTACCTTCTTTCCCATTTCCCATTCCTACTTCTTGGGTCCACAATCCAGGGAATTTCCTTGCTGTTATTTTCTAGTACTTCTACCTAAGGTTTTATTTTGAAAGTTGCATTATTAATTGCAAGCACTTTTTCACTTCATCAATTCTTTTTTTATTGCACCCTGGACTTGCTTTATGGATAGAGGAGCTCCTTCATGCACACACACGCCTGCACACACACGTACTGTTCTCCAGTCAGAGTTCCAGCCCGTTTATCTTGGGTTTCGTTTTCCTGACAAGACGGGCAACCCCGTGGGGCCCAGTCATAGTGACTAACAAGCACCTGAGCTGCCGAGTCTAAGAGGACGGACACTTTCTGCTCCGTCACCTGGGCACGTCAGCCTGATCGTGTGATCAGGCCTGTTTCCCTCGGGGAGTTCTCTCTCACCGAAAGGCTGAGGGGTGTGCTGTGTTCATTCGTGGATCCTGAGAGGAGACAGCAAACTGCCACAGTGAGCCCGGCTCTCCTTTGGGGACACTCAGGACCACTGTGCTGTCCACTCTCAACTGCTGCCCTGTACTTGGTCCTTGCCACTCCAGCCCCCATTCCTGTAACGCTGGGCTCCCACCTGTCGTAGCCCCGCCCTGCACACATTCAGAGCATCTTGCATTTCACCTGTCACCACACTGCCTTCCACTTTCCATTCTAAAAATTGGTGGCTTCGTTGCTAATGTCTCTTCTATGGCCCGTTACTCAACTTTGTTACTGTTCCAGGGAGGCCTAAGAAGGAAGGAGGGGAGATGGGCTCGTGGGTTTCATTTTGAACAGGAAGCTTGAGAGCTCTCCTGAAATCCAGTGATTTCTCAGCCCTATTCCAGCAGTAGCCAGTCACCTCAATGTCAGCAGGATGCTCAGGGACCACCAGCGGGGGTACTTGAGAGCACCGAGGGGACCCTGTACGGAGGGCCCCAGCTGCACCTGCCCCTCTCAGCCAGCTCACACCCACTAACACTGCCTCTGCTCGCAGGAGATCCTGTCTGCCTGCTGGGCTTTCGACCTGCAGGAGAGGCCCAGCTTCACCCTGCTGATGGACATGCTAGAGAAACTGCCCAAGCTGAACCGGCGGCTCTCCCATCCCGGGCACTTCTGGAAGTCTGCTGAGTAAGTACCCCTTCAGTGGCCAGACCCGCCAGCCAAGCCTTGGTGGCCTCATGCGGGGTCTTAGAGGGCACCGCCTGCCCCGTGTGCCCAGGGCTGTGGGGAATACTCAAAGCAGGTTAGCCAGAGGTGCCTCATCCCTCCCCAGTGACACCAGGGTCTCATTTACCATGTTTATTTCGGAGACTCCTTTTGACAGGGGAATGTCTCTAGTTGTCCTCTGTGAAAACTTCCGTATCACTGTCCTCACATAAGTGCTCAGGCTGGGCCCAGGCAGAAGACTCTGCCCAGGACAGGGCCAGTTGGAATCAGAGCATCTTGGAGACAGAGCATCGCCAAAACCAGCAGAGTGGCCGTGGCTTAAAATGTTTCAGACTCAACACAGAGCTTTCTAGTCCCCATACCAGCCGCCTGCTATGGGGACCACGTGGCCTGGGTTTCTGTGGGACTTTGGTGCCAGCAGCCTGTCCCACTTCTGTTTAATCACACTGTCCTGTGCACCCAGTGGAAACCTGTCATCGCCGGGTTCCATCTCATTCCCTTTCTCCTTTGTCCCTCTGGCCCCCTCTGCCAGACACTCAGAAACAGACCCTGCGCTGCCACAGACGCTGAGAATCTGGGGAAGCCCATCCGCGTTGCAGGCCTGTTTCCAGAGCTTTAACAAGGGGGTTGGGCACGATTGTGGGGTACCAACATTTGTAAAAGGGAAATGTTTTAGGCTTTTCACGCTAAGAGGGAAATCGAGTTGCAGCTCCTATCGCTGGGATTGGGGTGCTCCCAGCCGCAGTGTGGAGCAGTGACACCACCAGACAGTCTCTGTCCCAGCGACTCAGCACAGCTGTCAGGTGTGGGAGCAAGCTGGCCTTGCTCCAATCAGACTCTATTCATGGCACCGAAATGTGAATTTCATGGAATTCCTACAAGTCATGAAATAGTCTTTTGGTTTTCACCCCAACCATTCAGAAAGGTAAAATCATTCTTAGCTTGTGAATGGCACAGAAACAGGTGGCAGCCACATGTGGCTGGACCCCTGGACAGGATAAATGGTTTTAAACTTTTTTTTAAGGCAAAGAGCACTTTCTGAAAGAGAAATCTCACACAGCCCTAATACAGAAACAGATAAGGTGGAGCTGCTCTTGATGGAGCGGGGGCAAGAGCCTGTCTGCCCCACACCCAAGGCAGTTCCTGAGGCACCAGTTGCTATACATGTGTGTGGAGCACCTGCAGTCACGTCACTGAGCTCCTGGAGCTCACACTTGCCCAGGTGTGTGGTGGCGGGAGCAGCTCTCCTGTTATTCTAGAGAGGGACAGATAGTAAATATATGAGGCTTATGGGTCTCTGTCACCTGTTCTTTGTTGTTTTTTTAAACAACTCTTTAAAATAGTCAAAACCTTTTTGTGGTCAGATTTGGCTTACACATAGTTTGCTGGCCCCTGTCTTGAAGACAAACCAGGCCAGCTTCAAGTTGCGGGGGAGGGGAGGCCCAGAATGGGTTGTCTGACCAGAGGTTGCAAGTAGGAGAACTTGGCCAATTTGGCCAGTTGCAGGGATTGTCTGGAGGAGTGAAAATTTGTGGTTAGGGAATTTGTTCTTAAGATGGGTCCGAGTCCAGTACACGTGGGGGTCACAGAATGTGACCATTAGAGCTGTGGGTTTTACCCAGCCATTGCTGAGTATCTCCTACACACCTAGGAGACAGAAGGCCAAGGCCGGGCATCGGCTGGCGAGGAGTTTACAGTCTACTTGGGGATAAAGACAAGCAGACATACACTATATGTCTACGCAGCAGGACTCTGTCTTGTCACCTCTGTACTCCCCACCCCTATCACAGCCCCAGGAACATAGCAGTTGCTCGGTAAACGTTTGATGGGTGAGTGAGTGAATGAGGGGATGATTACAATATGCTGGCTGCTATGACAAAGCACAGCCTCTATGGGAGCAGGGATGGGCCCTCTGCTCACCCAGGGAGCTTGAGGAAGGGTCTCCAGCAGAGGAGTCATTGGAGCTGGGCTTTGAACAGAAGCTGGGGCTTCTCCTGGACTTGCAAGAAGTTCAAGGGTCTGGCTTGTCAGACCTTGGGCAACTCATTGAACAGCCTGGGCCATGATTTTCTCACCTGCAAAAGAGAAAGCTGTGCTGGGTGACTGCCGCATTCAGGAGATGGTTCCAGGTTCCCTATAGGCCCCCCGCCCCCCGTCTCAATTCACTGATGGAAACTGGGTCACAGATGGGGGCCATTGCTGGCCGTCGTGATAAGCTTTAAGCCTCTAAGGACAAGGACACCGGCACCCCTGCACGAGCCTGTCAGAGCTTTCTGTTCATGACTTTTACTTCGACACATTCAGCCTCTAATTCTCATTTTCTTTTTCTTTTCCATCGGTTTTGTTGCTTTTGTATTTTCGGGGGGTGGCTGATGCGATGGCCTGTCCTGTCGTCTCCCCCTCTCCCCGCCATCTCCTCCACCTGTCCACACTGGGGCCTGACTCCATCACCTGCTGGACTTCGCTCTTTCCACACCTGGCAAAACCATCTCCCAGTCGCTGGCGGAGCCGATACTACGGGAAAGGACGTTACGGTCACCCTGATTTTAAGAACTCCTGTCCGGCTCTGGAGGAATAGTGTGTCTTCTGATATTTCCCCCATTCTCTGCCTGTTTGCAGCCCCTCCCTCCCCCGGCCCTTGGCACATCCTGCTTCCTGTTCTGCCTGTATCCACCCGCCTCATCTTCGTGTGTCTTTTTCTCAGAAACCAAAGTGATGTTTTTGCAGCTGAAATGGCCACCAGCAGGGGCTCTGCAGGCTTGTATTTGTCTCACTGGGCTGAGAGCAGACCCCCAGCATGTGGCAGGGCCTCTGTCCACACAGTGGCAGATGATGGCTTGTGCCTGGGTGGGGGAGAACTGGGATCGTCTGACTCCCCAGAGTGCCCTCTGGCCAGAGCTTAAAGAAGGGAATGCAGTGAGCAGAAATAGTGAGCTCCGAGGTCTATTTCAGCAGTCAAGGGCTGAGGGGCAGAGGCCCATTGACCAACCTCTGTATAAGATCCTGCGACGGCCCAGGGCAGCTCCAGAAAGGTTCTTTGTGCCAGGCGCCCTTCCCTGCTTGCTCTGCTGCCAAGCCTGGGATGGAACAGGGGCATCCCTTTCTCTCTGCAAGGAAAGAGGTTCCCCTGCCCCAGACCTGGCCAGGCCTTGGCCTCTGCCCCCGCCCCCCTGGGGCCCGGTTCTCACACTGCTCTCCCCTTCTCTTTCCTCCCATAGGTTGTAGGCCTGGCTGCCTCGCATGTGCCTGGGGCTTTCTTCCTCCTAATCGTCACTCAGCACCAAGACTTCTGCTCAAACGCAAACTGAGATGCCGCACTAACCCAGGGGACGCCATCTCTGCCGCCCCAATCCTCTCTCCTGAGACCTCTTCTTTTGCTTTGTTTGTTTTTAAAACTGGCCCCCTCCCTCTCCCTGTCTTTGTGTACCTGAATAACTGATCTCCACAGAGGATTCCCTAACACATCCCCGCAGAACTGCCTCCCTGGACGCAACTGCATTCTCTCTAGCTCTTCCCCTGCGGGTGGCATCGTGTTTTGTTTGGGTGATCCTGCCTCGTACTAACAGCTCAGTGCAGTCCATGCCCTCCCCCAACCCTGCCAACCTGCACGTTGCCAGCCCAGCACCACGTTGGCCTCTCAGTGTCTGGGTCCAAAGTACATGGTGGGGAGGGGTTTTGCTTGGCTGCTAACCTGTAGGGATCTTGTCCAACAAGAAGTGGGGTGATTTCAGAGCTGCGCAGGGCCAGTCCCCTCTGCAGGGCTGGCACTGGTGGACTCCATAAGTTCTGTTGCCATAAAATACACCAGCTTGGAAGGACTGTGTACTCAGCAGCACACTCAGGAATGTCATCCTAAAGCAAGGGGGGAGCCTGTCTCCAAACAGTTTTACTAAGGAAAACAAAGCTCCTGCCCACCCCCACCCTCAATGTTACACCCTTTACATCTGCTCAGTGCAGACGGCAAGTACAGGACCCTGAGTCAGCTCATCAAGAGTGTGGCTGACAGGGCACCCAAAGTCACTGCACTGGTCACCAAACAGATTCCTGTGCCCCCAAGACCTGAACCCAGGTTCCTGGAGGCAGGCCCAGGGAACCCGCATTTCAGCCAGCTTCCCAGGTGGCCCTGATGTGCTCCAGTGTTGGAGGACCACTTCTAAAAGGAGCAGGTGATGTCACTGTCAGTTCCAGGGGTCAGGTTTCTCTTCTCCCAATTCCACTTGGAGCAAGAGCTTTCCTGGGCTGCTCTTGAGAAGGCAGTCCCGACGGGCCCACAGCAGTTCCTGGGCATGCCGGGCACTGGCACTTGTGAGCTGAACAAGCCCCTGCCTCCAGGAGGAGGGCGTGCCAAGGCTTAGGTCCCCACCCAGGTGGGACCGGGAGCAGCGCTGCCAGGGCTGCACCGCCCCTGGCCGTGGAATCATTCTCACTTCCTAGCGGGCTGGGTCCTCTGCTAAGCTTCTGGGACTGGCCCACTCCTTAGCTAATGTTACCCTACTTCTGATTGAGACCGGCGGGGCTGTAACCCTTGTCTTTGTTCCTCTGCAGCATTAACAGCAGCAAAGTTGTACCCCGGTTTGAAAGGTTTGGCTTGGGAGTCCTGGAGTCCAGTAATCCAAAGATGTAGCCAGCCGTGCAGTTTTCCTGCCGATTTCCTCCTTTCTTAAATGTGTTTCTAAAACATCCAAACACCACAACAAAAAGCAGCACTCGTCGGATCGTCAGCCACGCTCCTGTGCGCCCCAAGCCAGGAGCATGAGTCCCCAGTTCAGACTGTTCACAGAAACGCTTGGGTCTCGGAGATGGAGACGCACCTGCTGTTTCTTAAAGTGACATCACCAACCAAACCTGTCCCAACGGGCGGCAAATGTTTACATGTATGTTTCTGCGGAGTGAGCTCAATGTTTTACAATAGGTAATAATAAAAACGGGCTGTGCAGAGGCGCCCCGGCACACTCCACTCGGACAGCGGAGGTGCCGTCCCCTCTGGAGAGCCCCGAAGGCAGTGAGCCTACGCTGGGCCAGAAGGAAGAAAAGCCTCGTGGTTGTGGATGTTCTCAGGGTAGGACGGGGGGACCACAGATTTGACTTGGCCTCTGCTTTAGCCCTAAGCCCTGTCAGCGGGGAAGCTCCCTCTGTAGGGTCTCCCCTTGTCCCAACAGGAGAACACTGTCCCTTCCTCCTCCTGCAGAGGGAACCCTGGCTAGGAACCGAGCTGGATTAGGAGGGTCGAAGGTTGCCAGTTCCCAAAGATCTGGGTTCACCTCTGACCCTGCAGTTCAGCCCATACCAGCCAGAGACAGATAAAATCCAAGTAACATCTGCACTGCTCCAGTGGTTCCTAACCAGGGTTTCCACCTTCTGTGGAGATGTTTCCTTCATGAAGCCCCCAAGGAGGCACCCAGGAGATGGGACTCGAGGCCAGTCCCTGACCGACATCTGACCCCAGAGCTAAGGCTGTGTACACCACGGAGGCTCCGTGAGAACAGGGAAGGTGCGGAGGAGAGAGTAGCAGCAGTGGATCCCTGAACCCACTCTCCCAGCCACAGGGTGCCCTGGCCCGACCTTAGAAACCCATCAGTCATCCCAAGGTTCTGGAACTGCCTGTCTCTCCCACTCCCCCAGTCCTGTTGAAACCCCTCAGCCCCCTCCTTGCTCTTCTGCTGTCCATGTCCAGAGCTAAGATGGGAGGCATGTGCCCCCCCTTTCATTTAGAGCCACCCAGCAAGCCCCCCTCCTCGTGTCCAGAGCCTTCCCCAGCACTAAGGCCTCCATTTGCACCAGAAGGAAGGGCCAGATTTGGGAAAGCCGGCGAGGGGAGAGCGTCCTGCCGGTCTTCATTTGAAGCTGCCGCCTAAAGAGAAAAGTTCCAAGTGGCAAAGAAGCCCTTCAGCGGGTGTTATGTGCTGTTGGGGCTCCAAAGCCAAAAATGACCAAGTGGGATAGGAGTGGCCATGTGGTTGGATTCAGACCCAGAACCTGTGTCCATGCTCTGAGCCAAGATGGGGGGCATGTGGTCCTCCCACCCCTTTCATTCAGATGCACCTAGCAAAGCTCCCGACCTTCAGAGCCCTCCCGAGTCTGGCCAGAATGTCATGTGAAACAGGCGTCTGCCCGGAAGCTGCGGCTGTGCCCCCCTCGGGGCCAGGCCAGCACCCTGGGCCGAGCGGTACTCGGAGAGCACAGCCGTGAGGCAGCGCAGGCTCCCCGGCCCCCGCTGCCCGGCCGCGCTCCAGACACGGGCGCTTCCCCTTTCCAGTTAGGACAGCAGCTGGAAACCAGTGGGCTCAGCTCCACGTAGGTCTGTTCTCTGGGACTGTTCTCCCCATCATGCCCGTGGCCTCCCCCGTCAGTCCCCTACGTGGTCACCCCCACCCAAACCACGCAGTGTGGCTCCATCTTCGCCTCTGAACCCACGGCCATGCTAGTGAGCAAGTCGGGCTCGACACCTCCCCAGCCCTGACGCCCAGCCCACAGAGAGCCAATCGAAGTTTTGTTTTTTCTCGTGAGTGTCACGCTCATGTGTCAGTTCAAGAGGCTTTCGTTGAGCAACTACTATGTCTTGTGCAATTGCTGGGGGCCTGGTGATAGGAGTGGGCACAGTCTCCGCTCTTAGGGAACTGACGATTTGCCAGGAACCCCAAGAGTGTAGCTGAGGGCCTGGTGGACACTCCTTCCTCTCCAAGGCCCTGGGCAGCCTCCTCGCTCATAGCCTGAGCCTCTGCACACCCTGTCGTTTAAGAGAAACACCTGAGGAAACACCCCTGCTCCCGTGGTCCCCTTCTCCCCCTCTATTTACGTGACTGTGAATGAGGTTAGGAAGAAGAGCTGCCCTCTGTGTGCTCTCCTGTCTGCCTTGGAAACACATGAAGGACGGCAAATACTGTGAAATCAGCCTCCTGGCCAACTGTGAAGGGGATGGAGAAGCTGGGAGGGACTCCTTGGTGAGAGCTCTGGGGGCTGCAGAGGTCCCCCTGGGGTCAGAGTGGAGCCCAAGCATTGGCCGTTCAGCGCCCCCCAGTTCCCAGCCTCACCTCCAAAGCCCTAGGGTCTGTGTCCCTGCTGCCTTTAGCCACCCGAGTCGCAGCCATTGGGTCTCCAGCCAACTTGAGGTCTTGAATCCTAGCGAGTTCCCTGTTCATCATGAGCTCTGTGTAGCAAAGTTGACCTCTCCGTGTCACCAAATCAAAGACACATGCAGGGCCCTGGAATCTCTGCCCCCCTCCTGGCATTTCCTGTGATCTCGGAGGGGAGGGGGACCCCTGGAAGCCTGTGTTCTGTGTTGATTTGGGGGCCAGGTGGAGACATAAATGTGAAGCCGAATAGGGAGCTGATTTCATCTGAGCAAACCCAGCGTCTCCTGTGGCCACAGGGCACACACTTGCTATTTTGAATGTGATGTAAAGTTTGTACAGTAAAAGTTTTTATATTTTCTATCAACTGCATTTGTCTTCCAGAAGTGCTATTAATTTAAATTAAAATGATTAGTATTAACAAATGTGCTGTATCACTTTTTGCCACGGGCGAGAACACACTCTCTGCCGGGCCAAACCTGGGTATCTGGAGTTTGAATAAAACTGTATGTACCAAGGTGACTGGGGCTTGTGTCTGCTTGGTCAGTCGGGTAAGTGTGGGGGCTGCTCAGGTGGCTGGCAGGGAGAACAGGAATGCAGGGGGCAGGGTGGGTTGGGCAAGCCTTCCATGACAATGTGGAAGGAAGGCCTGAGTCACGGAGGAAGTGGCCTAGGATTTTCCATATTTCTGGAACATCACAGCTACCACTGTCTGCAGCTGGGCCCATTATAATGGCTGCAGGGAGGGGACTGAGGAGCAGCTGCCACTTGTGGAAAGAACTGTAGGAGTTAAGTGGGTGAGAACCGCTGAGAGAGATGGCTGCCAACAATGATAAAATCATCTTAGGTTGCATTACTAGAAGTAGAATGTCTAGAAATAAGGGAGGTGAAAGCCTCACACTGTTATGTGTTGGTCAGATTCCTTGGGAACAGGGTCTAGTTCTGGGCACACACCAGGAGGCCAGAGCAAAGCAACAGACAGACCGTCATTGAGTGTTTACTATGTGGCAGGGCCACGCAAGGTGCTTTACACGTATTCTCTCATTTTGTATCAGGCGAGTTGCCTGAGACAAGTATCACCCTCATTTACAGAAGGAGAAGCTGGGTCAGGAGGTGAAGTAACCTGCTCAGGGTCATCCAACCAGCGAGTGAAGGAGCAGCCTGGACTTGAAGCCACACCTGGCTGACTCAGTGTGTGCTCTTGCTTCGACATCCGGACTCCTATAAGATAATGGGCCACTTCATGGAAAATACCATTTCATTCCACATTGCAGTCCTCTCAGGAAGTCCCTGGATAGAAAAGAGAATGGACTTACTGTTTCTTCCTGCTCCGCAGAGCAGCCTCCATCTCCCATTCCCTGCCACCCCTCTGGAACAGGCCCTGGATAAGACTGTTGACAGGACCCAAAGCCGAGCCTGTCACTCTGGGCTTCCCACTCCTCAGGCACAGAAAATATTGTTCAAAATTAAGCCAGAAGTCTGGTTCTGGCAGAGCCCTCCTCAGCCCTGGGGGCACAGAGCACAGAGCCACATTCCCTGCGACAAATGTTGGGGTCCATGAAAGGAAGCCCATTCCATGAAAAGGCATCTGAGAGCTGAGGCAGGGTGGTGAAGTGGTTAGCAGCACAGGTTGTCCTATTGCCTCAACAAGGAGAATGTAGTAGGAGTGGCGCTGCGTGACTTCTGGGGCCAGGTTATAGTTACAGAGTGGCTTCCACTCTCAGGCAGAGGTGAGCTCTCCCCACCTCGCTCTGCCCAAGTTCAGATGTGTTAGATAAATGTCATTGTTCGAAGCTACTAAGTTTTAGTATAGTTTTACGAAATAATAGATAACCAGAACATGGACTAGATGAATCAGCCCTGGTGACGTCAACTCAGCAAGTCCGAAGCTGGTTGCTGGCTGCTCAGGTGAGTCACTAGCACCAAAATAGAGGGAGGGGGCACTGGGTGTGTGGGGAGCATGCAGACCTAAGGGCCAGGCTGACCTGGGTTTTTTTTCCTGGTTCTGTTGCTCGTTATATGTGTGGCCCTGGGCACTTCTCTGCGTTTTAGATTCACCAAATATTCAGCCGGCAAAGGCTGCCAGGAGCTTAACCAAAGATGACGGATATAAAATCCTCCGCCCAGTGCCAGGCAGAGAGCAATCTGGTGTCAGTAAATCCTGTTGCTTTCCTGGGAAGTGTTTACAGAGAACCAAGAGGGACTTTGTTCCCTGAAAGCACAGGATAGGGAAGGAAGAAAGAAGGGGAGCCGCTGAGAGGAAGGGCAGGGACCGCTGTCAGGGGCTACAGCCAAACCAGGTCTCATCTGCATCTGGCGAACACCACTGGCTGTAATCACATTATCAACCAGCTTCCCAGCTGGTTTGGAAACTGAGCCCAGAGGGGGTTCACCCAGAAGTTGAACTTTAAGGCCCTTCACTGCGTGGCAATGGGTTTGCGGGGACAGGGTGTTTGTAACATTCAATGACCTGCTTAACACCACCGTCCCCTTCCCTCCATCACACCCCCCCTTGAGAAGGACAGTGTTGGAGAGGCCACATGCATTCTGGGGATCTGGCTAAGGGGAATGGAATTGGGCATATAGTTATTTTAAGTTTGATGGGATATGTTTGTGTGATTCATAGCCACTTACATGAATAATTCAGCTATTTTCAGCTGTCCCAGCTTAGAAATGGCTTTGAAACATTCCTACTGCCCCAAATGCCAACTCATCTGGGTCCAGAGACAAACATACAGGGCCAGAGGTGTGTCACAAAGGAGCGTGTCCACAGTGCCTGGTACCCAAAGTGTGCGGGCGGTGGAGAAGCGGGCCAGTGGAACGGCAGAATGATCTTTCTACTTTCTCTGTAGGAAATGTGTCAGATCTTCATCGCGCGAAGAAGCAGAGTATGCGGCAAAAACGGAGGAAAGTTTATAGCACCAGGAAATTAATTAATAAAAGATTTCTTTTCCTGGATTCTATGATGTTTGGGGTATTTGTCAACTGCTGTGGTCCAAAGTTTGTGTCCTTTTAAAATTCACATGACAACCTTCACCCATTATGGTCATGACATAAATGTCATAAAGTTTGCTTTTAAAATAAATGCAGGAAGCCCGGCCGGGTGTGGCTCAGCAGTTGAGTATCAACCTAGGATCCAGGAGACTGTGGTTCGGTTCCCGGTCAGGGCACATGCCCGGGTTTCGGGCTCAATCCCCAGTCAGGGGCGTGCAGGAGGCAGCCGATCAATGACTCTCTCATCATTGATGTTTTTATCTCTCTCCCTCTCCTTCCTCTCTGAAATCAATAAAGATATATTTTTAAAAAAACAAAAACAAAAAACCTACACGGGGTGTTTGTTGAAAATGCAGGTATCCGGCCCTGGCAGGTTTTGCTCAGTGGTTAGAGTTTGGCCCATGCACTGAAGGGTTGCGGGTTTGATTTTCCGTCAAGGGCACATACATGGTTTGCAGGTTCTATCCCCAGCCCGGGTGGGGGCATGTGCTGGAAGCAACCAATTGATGTGTCTCTCTCACATCCATGTTTCTTTTTCTCTCTCCTCCCTCCCTCCCTTCCACTCCCTCTAAAAATCAATGGGAAAATATCCTCCAGTGAGGATTAACAACAACAACAAAATGCAGTGTCCACCTCACCCCCACACCACCCAATCCCAGGCTCTGGGAAAGCTTCTTGGCTCCCCAAGGTTAGTATCACTATGCTAAGGGTTTCTCCCCTACCCCCAGTGCTGGGCATTCTTGCTTGCACTCTCCCTTTCCCACCCCTTCACTTTCCATGAAAATAGTTGATTTCAGGAGATGTCCAGAGCTCTGAATAATTTCAGTTCCTTCTCATCAAGCTGAGGCCTGAGCAGCCAGGCTCTGCTAAGGAGAGTTCAGCTGGAGAAAGGGGTGAGAAGGGCCTGGGGGCCAAATTAGGGAGAAGCCTGCAACCCTGCCCTCCACGGTCCCCTCTCTGCCTCATACAGGGGTCCCCATCTCCTTCTCCTTCCATGCCAAGCTTCCTCCCTCCTCCCCCATATTTTCCAAAGTAGTTTCGATTCCCGCAGGTAGAAAGGAGTGGCTTCAGATAGCAGGCCCTGTGGGGAGGTCAGGCCTGGGATACAGGTGGAGCTCTTTCCTGAGTTTCCCGGGTCACGCCCAGGAAGCCTGGGTAACTGTTGATTTGCTCTCAACAAAACCCTGGGGCCCGAGCCATGAGAGCTAGAGGAGGAACTTCACTGAGGCAATAGAAACGTTTTGCTGATGGAGGGTGATCTTCACATAGCCTGTCGATGCTCCTTGAAATTTCCAGGGTAGCCGGGGGGCCAGCCCTGGGCCTGGAGGCGGCCTGTCCAGCCTGGATGATGATTCTGGGGCCTCTCAGTGATACATGTGTCACTGTCTTCACCGTCCCTCCTGCTGACATACAGCAGGGTCTGGTTTTTGCTTTTTCTCAATTTTGAAATACACACGGAGTTGAGTCCCTTGGGTCTATCTCAAGCTATTTTTTTAGAAATTGAGGTGTGCTGCCCTCGCCGGTTTGGCTCAGTGGTTAGAGCGTCAGCCCACAGAATGAAGGGTCCCAGGTTTGATTCCAGCCAAGGGCACGTCCCTTGGTTGCAGGCCCAACCCCTGGCCCCAGTGTTGGAGGCATGCACAAGGCAACCATGTGTCTCTCTCTCATATCAATGTTCCTCTCTCCCTCCCTCCCTCCCTTCCACTCTCTCTGAAAAGCAATGAAAAAATATCCTCTGGTGAGGATTTAAAAAAAAAACAAAACACAAAGAAATTAAGGTGTACTTCACATAAGTGTATAGTTTGGTGAGTTTTGACAAGTTTCTACACCCAAGTAACCCATGCCCTTATCAAGAAAGAGAACATCGGAGCTGAGGCAGCCCAGCCTAGGCTCTCCTATTGCGTCTGTGCTAAACCCTTTCTTGTTTTACTGTGCCCAGCTTTAATAAACGTTCCCTCACAGTCAAAAATAAATTTAAAAAAGAAAGAAAAGAAAAAAAAGAAAAGAAAAGAAAAGAAAAGAGGGGAGGGGAGGGGAGGGGAGGGGAGGGGAGGGGAGGGGAGGGGAGGGGAGGGGAGGGGAGGGGAGGGGAGGGGAGGGGAGGGGAGGGGAGGGGAGGGGAGGGAGAACATTACAATCACCCCAGAGAGATCCCTCTGGCCCCTCCCCAGGCAACCCCTGCTCCTCTCAGTGGCAACCACTGTTTGATTTCTTTCATCATAGATTCATATAAACGAAAGCATTCAGGGTGTACATTGTGCATTTGCCATCTTTTTCTTAGCACAGTATCTTTGCGACTTCTCTATATTGTGATTACCGGTAGCTTTTATTATTGTATAGTATCCTATTATTGTATGGTTAGACTTTGTGTTCACACACAAGCCTTTGTGTGGAGGTGTGACTTTGTTCACTTGGAGTAAATACCTAGAAGTAAAGTTTCTAGGTCATAAAGAAGGTATATTTAATTTTATGAGGAACTATCAGAACAATTTCCAATGTGGTTTGCACTTTACACTCTTGCTGAGAGTCAAGTGGACGTTCTGGTTGCTCCATTTTTCTGAGAACAATTAGCGTTGTCTGTCTTTATAATTGTAGCTATTTTAGCAGGTTGATGAACAGAAGTTTTTAATTTTGATGAAGTCCATTTTATCTTTTTCTTTTCTTTTATAGTAGCTTTCGGGTTCTGTTCAAGACGGCTTTGCCTATACTCAGGTTCCAGATATCCTCCTATAATTTTTTTCTAAAAGATTTATAGTTTTAGGTTTTCCGTTGACATCTATGATCCATTTCTAGTTTATTTTTTGTGTATGGCGTGAGGTATAGATCAAGGTATATTTTTTCCATATGCACAGCTAATGTGTCTAACACCATTTGCTAAGAAGGATTTCCTTTCCACATTGAGTTGCTTTGATGCCTTTGTTGAAAAGCAATTGACCAAATAAGTGTGGGTCTGCTTCAGGACTTTCTATTCTGTCTGATCTATTTGTCTATCTTTACAACAATACCTTACTGTCCTGATTATGCTGGTGTTGGGAAGGGGAAAATTCCCCCCTTCACCTCTTGGTTCTTAATTGTTGCCAGAGGAAATAGGATTCTTCCATGGTATCACAGGAAATGCATTTCAGGGATACACGAATAGGAGGATTTGGCAAGATTTATTGGGGTGAAAACAAAGGAAGGGCTTAGATGATGTCTCATCCATGACCAGGTGGCTCAGCTCCATCTTGCTGCAGAAGTCCAGCCTCTGGGGCTGGAGGCCCAGGAGCCACCCAGCCCAGGAGCAGGGCTGCTATGCCATTACCCCAGCACCCAAAGCTCTGGTGCTCCAGCACGGTCCCATCCTGCACGTCAACTTGTGAGGCTGCTGGGGGGCGGGGAGAATGCCTTGGACCTTTGATTACATTTCCTTGGGTTTGGGAAAGGGTATGATTTCTTTCAAACTATCCAATCCCTTTCCCGGATCTTCCTGGGTTTCATGCCCTTATCCTACTTGGTTCTTTTCCCAGATTTTCCCAGACTAGGCTTCTCCCCTTGATGGTCACTATTTTGGTTCCTACTGTACATGCCTCACAATTTTGCTTTGTCATCTGGCTTCTACTGCACATGCCTCAGCAGAGGAATTTCCCACTTACAGTTTATCCCTCCCCCAGTTAATCTAGGGGAATCTGCCTATTGTTCCCTGGGGGCACTGGAAAGCCGGTCTTTCCTGCCTAATTAGATGTTTAGTATTTTTAAGGAACTGCCATCCTGTTTTGTTCCACAGGTCTATTGGCTAGAAATGGCCTGGGGCACTCACCCAGCCCCATCCTACCTGTGCTGAGCCCCCACAGACATTTCCCTAACCAGAGTCAATGTTGCAGCTGAACCCGGCCCTTGTGGTTCTTATTGAGATTGCAAAATGCACCTCAGCAGCAGTCCTCCAGGAACTTTGAAAACACAAGGGTTATTACTGACAAGTCCTGGAGGCTACACAGCATGCCTGGGGCCACGCAGCAAAGTTGGGGGGGGCACGGGGAGAGGAATCAGGGACCTGGGGTTCTGCCTTTACTGGGTTCCAAGCGGGTGACTAGGTGGGAGTTAGGGTTCAAGAAGACAAAGTGAGGACACTCATCTAGGTTACCCAAGGCTTTCTACAATGGTAACTTAATGGGTGGGAGCAGCCTGAATGCTTATCTGTTTAGCTATTACTTGGCTGGCAGTATGTTTATTTGAAATGGATTATCTTTGAAACAGATGCCTAATGTCAGGCACTTACATTACAATAAAAAAGCTAACGCCAGGCACTTACACTGCATTTTTCATAGCAGCTCTCCTTCCCCATTTCACATGCCCACTAACCGTGTACAAGGGCTGTTTCTCCACATCCTTGCCAACACTTGTCATTTTCAGGTTTTTGATAGTGGCCACCCTAAGGGATACGACGTGGCAGACTCACATGGTCTCCAGAGCCGAGAACAAAGAGAGAGCCTGGATTAGTGCCTGGGATTTTGAATAATACAGCTCTGAGAAGGAACTTTGCCTAGGGCCACCCCTTGCCTCCTTAAGACTGGAGCTGGGTGCTGGGGGAGGCCATCGTGACTGCATGGTGATGGTACCAAGCTGCTGAGGTCAACCATGCCCTGGCACTGTGTCTGGAGGATGCTTCCCTACTGTCTTAAATTAAGCTGAGAATGCCCCGCCCTGCAGAGTGGGAGCAGAGGGCCCTGGGGCTCTCCTCTGAGCTGGACTCGCTGTGGCTCACCTCCAAAGCACCCAGTGATGTCTATGTTCTTGTTTGGACACGCTGGGCTCCAGGAGCTTTCTTTTTTCCCCCACAGTACTTTGTTGAGATAGTGCTTACAAAACATTTCCAGCTTCCAGAAGACTCCTTCGTGGCCCCCCACCCCAGCCTGTGCCCTCCGAGGTTCATTGTTCAGTCTGAGGTTCACTGATGTTTCCTGTATCACAGTTCTGTTGGGGACAGAAACGTTGACTGTGATTGTGAAAGGGGGGAGGGGACCTATTAGAAATGGGACCATAGTTGTTTAATGATTACTGACCTTACTAACTAAAGGTAAGTTTTCCTACAGACCCTGGGAAACGAGGGTGTGCTACAAGAAGAAAAAGATAGGTGTAAAAAGATGAGACCCTTTGGGGCCTGGATGGATCCGTTGCTCAGAAAAGAAAATAAATTTTGAGAACAAAGGACAGGATGCACTTTGATTTGGTTGCTGTGCCTGGAGCCTGACCCCACTCTGGGAGTTTGCCTCAGGAATGTTTCTTCTTTCTCTGGTGCACATTTGTGCTGTTTCCGGTTTAGAGCTATGGTGAGCAAAGCTGTCATGAACAGATGCGTACGTTTTCATCTCTCTCGAATTGTTTTCCAAAGTTGTATTATTTACACTCCAATCTGCAAGGAAGTCAGTCTGCAGATTCTGGTGCATGTAGACAAGGTTCCAGAAGGAGGAGCGGTACAGACACATGTGTGACCCTGGGGCACCTTCTACCCACTGGCGCCTATATGGCCCTTAACTGCTCATTCAGGCTTGACTGGTAGCACATTTGTTTGCTCTCTAGCACATTGCAGGGACCTGCTTAACTTTACATAAGTTTATTGCAACAGCTCCTCTCCTCTCCTCCCTACTTCCCTGACCCAGCCTATCCTGCTAGTCTCTGTTCATTCATTTCCCTTAACTAGGTGCTGAAGCCAGTTAAAGGCAGTTTATTTAACATGTTGCCCTGACCTTCCCATCGCTTGGAATGTTCCATTATGTGCACGACTTCTCTCCCCATGCCAAAGCCCAGAAAGAAAAGGGAGAGAGGAGAAGAGAGGGAGGAGAGAGGAAAAAGAGAAATTCACAGAAAGGGGACTCAGAAGCTCCCAGGGGACCACTATAACCGGGGATCTCATAACCTCCATGATGAGGTTTTACATGTGTAAAACACTTCTTTCTACATGGGGATGTTTTCATATGAGGAATTGAATTTTAAAGACGAGAAATACCTTTTTGAGAACCTCAGCATGCTCGCAGAGGTCAGGCTGCCACTAGAGAGCTGTGTAACCTTGGACATGTCCCTCGGTTTCTCTGAGCCTCAGTTTCTCTGTGTGTAAAATGGGTACCACCAGGCCTTCCAGCACCACCATGACCCCTCCCTGTGTGGCCCTGTCCAGCAGCCCCATTGTTTTCTGGACGTTGTGACTGAGTATGCTCAGGAGACATAGCCACACACCTATGGACAGCAGCCTGTGGAAACTCACTGTCATTTCTGCGTTGCCAGGCTCTGTGAACCTGTATATGAAACAAACAGGATTCAGTCTCGGATGGAGCAGAGGAGGAGCGTGGAAGGGAAGGTCACCGGAGTGGGAGCACCTGCTTTCCTGTCCGAGGTCCACCCTCTCTCCTCCTCCCCCGGCACTCTAACTTTCTCTTTCTTCACACCCATCTCTTCTTGCTCCTGGCTCCTCCCAATTGAATAACTGCCAAATAGCTTTGGTTTCCGTTTCTTTATAAAGTCCTCCCCAGTGCAGGGAACTGCCTGGCTGGTGTGAGAAGCAGCGGTGACCACAGAGGTGGAGAGATGGCCTCCTGCAGCGTCCAGCCTCCCTTCAAGAACCCAGTGAGTTCCAGGCTGCGGGCACGGGCGCTGCTGCAGGGCTGAGTGGCCTCCTGGCCAGGGAAGCAGCTCTGGGTCTCTGAGGATGCGGGGGGCATCCCACGGGGAACACAGAGGGCACAAATGCCAGATGAGGCAATCCTGACACAACTTCTCCCCGGGCCGGTCTCACCCGCGCCTCTCAGGACCAAAGGGGATAGTGATCGCCCGAATTTGCACATTGGACAGGTGTTGGCTGAGCTCCCTCTGTGCCTGTCCTGTCCTAGGTGCTGAGGGGAAGAAGGGTGCAAGAAACAATTAGAAGAGTGGTGGTTTGTTCAAATGAAAGTGGAAGTCAGCAGGGCTTCTGGGGAGGACAGCAGCTTAGGATGGGGCACTGACTTAGGAGATGCCCCCCCCCCCCCGGTTTCAGCCATTTACTAGACAGCTACTTTCACTTCTCTGGGCCTCAGTTTCCAAATCTGTAAAATAAGGATAATCCTTGAGCCGTCTCTCCCAGGGTTGGGGCAAGGATGGAGTGGGAGAGCATATCTAGGGTGCTTGGTCAGAGCCCAGCACGCTGGAGAGGGGTGGCTATTGAAGTCTTTAGTATGATTAGGAGTCAGGGGCAGCAGGGAAGACCTGAGGAGTCATCTGCTCCCTGCGGGGTGAGTTAACAAGGCAGGGGCAGGTCAAGGTGTCTGCAGGGGGACCCTCTGGGCAGTGAGAGAGGAGTGGGCTGTCCCTGCAGTGTGGGATGCAAAGGGCTGCCTTTGGCACCTTTTTGCCACACGTGTGTGGGCCCTGTCTGTAGGTGGCTTTGTTTAAACCCTCTGAGCTTTATTTTTCCCACGCCGTACATGCAAAACCTGAGGCTCAGAGACATTGATGCCACTTACCAAACGTCCCCAGATGGTAGAGAAGGAAGGCACCTTGATTTACCCCCCGAAGAGGGAGGTGTCCACAGGAAGAGCAGTGATGGGGGAAGGCAGGCGGGTGACAGCCCCAGGCCCAGGAGGCCTGTGTGGTCACTGTGTCCTGGTCCCTGCCCTGTGGTAGAAGCCTCTCCCAGGCTTGGCAAACGGTTTCCCGAGAGGTGGAGGAGATACAGTGACGGAGCCCTTCCTGGGTGGGACCTGGGGTAGGCGGGTGGGCAGAGTCCTGAGGGTCAAGCTGCCTGGGCTTCACACTCAAGCCCACCTCGGCGGGGACCCTGGCGCGGCTGCTTCCCCCAGCAGTCACCAGGCGGCCGGCTCACTTTGAGGAAGTGCTCAAGGTGGGGCCCTGTTGGTGTCTCCAGGGAGGCCCTCAGTGCCACCAGCGGTCCCTCAGGGTTAGAACAGGCCACTTGGGACTCATTGTCTATAAGATGGGTGATCTTTTCAGCCTTGACATTTTCTTATCCCGGTGACTGGTTTTTACTTTTCAATTCTTGGATCAAAAGCCAAATTCTTCAAATCAGAAGGAAAATCATGCATGGGCAAGCAGAGAGTTAAAACAGGGCCTTGCCCTGGCTGGGTGGCTCTGTCCATTTGTTGGAGAGTTGTCCTGATCACCAAAAGGTGGCGGCTTCTATCCCCGGTCAGTACCTGTTCTGGAGGCAACTAATCAATGTTTCCCTCTCTCTATCTCCCTTCCTCTTTCTCTAAAACCAATCAACATATACTTGGGTTGGGACAAAACAAACAAACAAAAAACCCAGGGCCTTAGAGTCCAGACCAAAAAGAGGATGGTGTAGCCCTTACAGGCTCCAGACACACCAGCCCACCCCACATGCCCACCCTCTCCCAGGTGCCCACTGACTCCCAGCCGTCAGGAGTGGCCTCCCTCTTCCTCCAAAGTGTGCCAAGAAGATCACGTGTCCCGGCTGTTCTGCTCACGAGCTGAACACTGAGGGTCTGCCTCCGGGGCCTCACCCCCTTTCCTTGCCCAAGCCCTGCCGGCCTCACCTGGCCCAGCCTCCCCAGGGGCCAGGCTGGAATCAGAGCCACAAGCAGGACAGGTCTCCCTGCTTGGTCCAGGGAAGCCCCCAGTGAGCCAGGAGCGAGGATGTCCTGTGCTCCACCGTGGGACGCAGCCTGAGTGGCGGTTAAAAGGCTAGGGGCTGGGATTCAGGCCCACTCTATTACTCACCAGCTGTGTGGCTTTGGGCAAGTTACCAAACCTTTCTGGGCCTCTTGCGAGGATAACTAGGTAACAGAGGCAGCGGCTCTCTTTGGCTGAAAGCCTCGCACCGCCCCCTGCTGTGAAACACTCTGCCAGCTGGGCCCGGTGCCCGCTGGTGACACTGGGCCTCCAGAAGGCTGCTACACGCCCTCTGGCCTGTGGGGCCTGGCTCTGCTGTCTGAACTTCCAGATAGGAAGAGGGGGAAAGAGTCCTCAGCCTCCTGGCCTGGCCAGGAGCTGAGAGCAAGGCCTGACCCAGCAGAGGGAGTCATCCATCCTACATTAGTTAATTCATCCTGGCTGGAGCTGAGATGAGAGGGATGGCGTGTACTGTGTCAAACCCTTCCTATTGTCCCCCAGCCGGCCATCTCACCGTACACATCGCCGGCCTGGCTCCTGGGAGTTGGTTTAAAGGAGAAGTTAGAGAAGATGTTAACAATTGGAAAAATGTGAAGATCGACTAGGAGCTGGAAGTGATCTCCTAGGTTAATGCAGGTTAAAACCGCATTAGAGCCCTAGCCGGTTTGGATCAGTGGTTAGAGCGTCGGCCTGAAGACTGAAGGGCCCCGGGTCCGATTCCAGCCAAGAGCATGTAATTCAGTTGCAGCCTCCATCCCTGGCCCCCGGTCCAGGCGTGTGTGGGAGACAATCAATTGATGTCTCTCTCTCCCTCTCCCTCTCTCTCTTTTTCCCTTCTACTCTCTCTGAAAAGCAATGGAAAACATATCCTTGGGTGAGGACTTAAAAAACAACAAAAAACCCACATTTGATAAGAGGCATCCTGGAGGTTAGCTTTAAAAGTCAAGAAAAAACCAACTTGGCAATTTTGCTTAGAGACCAAGAGGGAAGGGTGTCATAGAAACACTTACTCGGTGCCAGTCTCTTCCCCAGACTTTTTCTCACTAAATCGTCGATCTTATACAGAAGGTAAGATTTATTCCTATTTTACAAATGAGGAAACCGAGGCCAAGAGAAGTGACCCAAGGACCCTCAGGCGGTGAGCAGCAGCATTGGGATTCAAGCCTGGATAATGCCTGGCTCTCACATGATGCAAGCCCCCCCATGACCGTCTCTCCTTTCAAGTGGCCCGGGAAAGAGAATCTGACAAAATGGGTGCAGATGGGACCTGGGAGGAGTGGAGATACCATTAGGGCTTCAGGGATTGCCCAGGGCCTGGGGCAGGATAGGAAGAAGAGGCTGCCCCGTGGCTGCAGAGAGCATCCAGGAGGAGGTGCTCCCTGAGGTGGCTGGGGTTGGGGTGGACAGGGGGTGAGGAGGAGCCTTCTTCTTGGCCTTCTCAGGTGAGCCCAAGGTTACCCTTTAGAATAGGCTGGTGGCCTCTTTGGTCCCTTAGGTTTCTGAGTCTTTAACCAGGGCCCTGGGGCCTTCACTAGGAGCCTGGTCTGGTGTCCAGTAGCTCCTCTCACTACCCTGGCTCCTTCCCCTCTCAGGGTCATGTACCTGCTACTTCCTATTCTTGGAAGCTGTCACCTCCTCCTGCCGGAGGCCAGCTCCGGGTGACACACTCTCTGTTCCTGGCGGTCTCCTTATCAGGCTCAGGAGGTCTGTGTATCTCCCTGGATTGGGTTCTGCTCCCTCCCAGGCCGGGAAGATCCATGAGACTGGGACTCGTAGGCCCAGTTCACAGCTGCACCAGGCCCCCGGCTCGGTGCCTGACACGCCAGGCCGGCTGCTAGCAAGTGCCAGAAGGAACGGGCAGGAGGCCCCCTGACCACTGCCTTCTTCTCCCTGCAGATTGTCCCCTTCTCAGGGGTCATCCAAGGGGGCCTCCAGGACGGACTTCAGATCACTGTCAATGGCATTGTTCTTCAGTCCAGTGGAACCAGGTACCTGGAACTGTTGCTTCTCTCCAGCCTCGCCCCTTAGCAAACCATGGTGCCTGTCAGCTCAGGTGGTTCACTCAACACTCTCCGGCCTACCTGTGCTTGGTTCAGGGGACTCTGGATGAGTAGGGCCCCGCCCCTGCCAACACTGTATGGTGGCCCTGCCACCTGCCAAGAGCAGCTGGACACCATTAACATACACTCCCCATAAACACAGAGAGCAGGAGCTCACAGTCTAAGGCCAGCCCTAGGGCAGATCATTAGAGTCTAGGACTGAACTTTGCACACGAAGACCCAGAATTGCAAAAACAATACCTCCTTTATTTCCCATAACCGCCTTCATGTTCTTTGCAGCCCTCATTTGGCTGATGGGGAAATATTCAAATTTGCCATAAAATGTAATTTGGTCTCTTTCTGCTTCAAGGTCTTTCCTGGAAAACACAAAGTCAATTAAAAATACCAACATCTTCTCTGCACTGTTTCCCGCCCTATAGGGGACTTTCGGGTACAGGGGACTTTTGGGTACAGGGAAGAACTTGTACATCTTCTCAGAGGCTGGAGAGCCCTCTAAGGCTTGAGCAGCCCTGGCTGCTCTCTGCTGAGGTCCAGGTGGTGTGGAGTTGTGGGGCTCTTGCCTGACTTGGCTGAGGTCTATGTCCATGGCGCTTGCCTGCTAAAGTCCACGGTGCCCACAGAAGCCCTCTGGACACATAACCCTCACTTGGGGACATAACCCTCTCTGTCTCAATCTCAAGTGTCTTTTGTCCCCAGTGATCCTTTTAAAACCTTGCATGGGTCCGGGGGACCTTCTGGATCCCTTCACACCACCCCTGGGCCCAGCCCTACCTCATCTTGGCACATAGATGCTGGATGACTTTCTCTGCCATCACCTTCCCTGCCAGGTGGTCATAGCCATGCTCACCTCCAAGAGCCCTGAATGTCCCCAAGAAGACTCCAGGAAAGTGAGGCTCCGAGGTCCCCCTAAACCCTGCCACCAGGGAATCTGGCACCTCACCTCTGAAACTCCATCCCCTCCTCTCCCCTTCTCCCTCTGCCTAGCCCTCCTCCCACCACCAGGAGCATTTCTACTCCCGTCCTACTGTCCCCATTTTTTCCCATGGGCACTTTTGCACTCTCTATTCCCTGGGGTAGGAATTTCCAAAGGACCACAGAAATAGAGCTGGAGGACCACAAGGGGAAAAAATACATCTGGAGATATTTCAGAAATAATAGCCTTTGAGTAAAGAGGAACACGGATTCGGTTCTCTGGTTCCAGAGTCACTGGGAGCCTCCTTTCCTTTTATTATTTCCAGAGTGCAGGCCTGCTGGGCTCTGGGCCACACAGGAGCTGGTGTTGAGGGACAGCAGAGAAATCAAATGGGCTCTGCAGGAATTGAAGAATGCTTACCAAGGGCCACCTCTGGCCCTGTGGGGGATGCAGAAGACACAAAAGCGGAGGCCTTCCCTGACTGCTGTGCATTAGTTGGGGACACCAGAGGGACCCCAAGAACCAGGCTGTGAACGACGTTCATGCTGAGTTCAGGGAAGACAGTGACACTTTCCTTGGTGGAGAACCTTGAATTGGAACTGGTTGTAGGACATGTGTCTGGGGAAAGGATGAACAAACATTTATTGCCCCTCTTTTGTGAAGCTGGCTGCTTGGAAGTTTCTTTTGTTTGAATTCCTCACCTTAAAGCAAGGGTGGGGAACCTTTTTCCTGACAAGGGCCATTTCGATATTTATGACATCATTAGCAGGCCATACAAAATTATCAACTTAAAAATTAGATATGAAAAAAGCTCATAGATTTATTGAATTTTGAGTCCTACCTGCAGTTGCCTTGGCAGGTCCAGACCAAATGATTTCACAGGTCATATATGGCCCATGGGCCAGACGTTCCCCACCCCTGCCCTAGGGCCATAGTCATACCCCAAGGAAGTTTTAATGGTGAGGCTTCCTTCCGAGGAGAGACTTGAAGGAAAATTTACTTGTGTGGGGGCTTCCTGAACTCCTCCTCATTAATCACCCCCAAAGGAAGGGAGTCACCCCTTTTCCTGGGTGCAGCAACTCCAGGGTAGTGTGGTTCAGGGTCACCCCAAATGACAAACAGTAGAAGCTGGGGTCTAGGTCCAGGCCTGTGGACTTTAGGGGCAGCACTCCACACCTCATGAGTGGGACACACACCAACTTCCAAAGAGGGACAGACACACATACCAGAAGTTCTCATGCATGGAAAGCTAATTAATACTTATTCCCTGCCTCCCATTAGACACCGCCTTTGTAGGTAAACTCCCCAATTTCACCTGTTCTTTCCATTTGTGCTCTTCCTTCCCAATGGAGCAGAGCGGGCTGGCCTCTAACAAGTGCCCACTGGGCATGAAAGCTCCTGCTGCTGGGCATATGCCTTGAATTGCATCCGTACAACCTGTAGTCAGTTTCCAGCACCTATGCTTCCTGTTGCTAGTGTCAGCATGTTTCTTTCCCTGTTTCCTACTTATTTTTAGAAAGTCACACTGGAAAGGGCAAAATGCAATGATTACACAAAAACACACTAAGTGCAAATTATGTAAACAAAAAGGAAGGCACCGAAAGCCAGGGTGGGTGCAGACCTGCCACACAGGTTGCCAGCAAGTTCCCAGACACTCGCAAGTCAGAGGCACAAGGCCCTCCTGCTCCTAGCATTGGCAATGAACCAGAAACTATCTGATTTCCCTCGGCCTAGGTTTGCTGTGAACCTTCAGAGCGGTTTCAGTGGCCATGACATTGCCTTCCACTTTAACCCTCGGTTTGAAGAGGGCGGGTATGTGGTCTGTAACACGAAGCAGAAAGGATGCTGGGGGCAGGAGGAGAGGAAGCTGCAAATGCCCTTCCAGAAGGGAAATCCCTTTGAGCTCTGCATCCTGGTGCAGAGCTCCAACTTCCAGGTGAGCAAGACTCTCCCCCCTGCCTCCCGCTGCCTGGCTGCCTGTCCCCCTGCCCTATCAGACGTGGTGAAAAGCCTTTAAAGAATTACCCAAGCAATGCCATTATGCAGCAAGAAGGACCTTACGCACCTTCACCTGCATCTGCAGGGGCCCCTGCTGCCCTTATTACTAGGAAATGACTAGGTAAGTCCCCACATGCTCCTTGGCCACGGGTTCCAAGTTAATTCCATTCCTCTGCTGTAGCCATTTGTCCTCTCCATGTCCTTGATAGTATTTGTTTTTCAGTGACATGGTTGTAGCCCTCATCCAGATCTAGGAATGGCTTGGTTTTGCATGGTGTTGTAACTGTTCTTGCAAGCAGACTAGTGCTGCTGGGCTTGGGGACACGGATGGCTGTGTTTGTACCCCTCTGTGTGAACATGAATGTTCCCATGCCCTCAAGGTGCAACCTGAGGTCCCCTCTCAACTCCTCCCCAGGAGCCTCTTATGCCCATTTAAATGCACATATTGAAATAACATCCCAGGTGGGTTAAGATTGGAAAGACAAACCTAGTGCAATAAACAACCAACCATAAGAACTAAGAAGCCAACAACTAGAGCCAAGTGGTGATTGGGTTTGGATGCACTTTGGATCACATTGTGTTCCTGAAACTGTTGCAGCTCTGAAGGCTGGTGCCCTGACCTATAAGGGATGGAGGTGAAAACCAGACAGATCTTACTTTCTAGATGCAGGGGTCCCAGAGGCTCAGGTGGGCTCCCTGCCTGGTCCGGGACCCCTCTCCTGGAATATGCACTCCTGTTGACAGGTGACAGTGAATGGAAACTTCTATACACAGTACACACACCGTGTGCCTTTTCACTTCGTGGACACCATCTCTGTCTCCGGCGCTGTGGGACTGACCCACATCAGCTTCCAGGTCAGATGGTCCAAATGCCACCTGTCCCAGGGGCCCTATTGGGTGGGCCCAAAGGTATCAGCCAATCTCTCACCCAGGTGACTCTGGGGGCATACCTGCCTCGGCCTCCTTGACTCCCACCACTCTTGTCTGTCACTCTCTACTTCCACCCTGGTTAAGAGGCCTTGTGATTCCAGAAGGATCCCAGGCTTGGGAATCAAAATGAATGGAGCTCAGATTCCAGGTCTGCCATTGTCATCAGCTGTGGGATCTTAACCAAGTGACCTTGCCTCTCCCAGCCTCAGTTTCCTCATCTGTGGAATGGGCATAGTCACTGCCTCCCTAAGGGTTATTGTGTGATCTCCACAAGGCGATACATGTCAGAGGTCACCAAATAGCCCACATGGGCCCATACCAGGGTCTATTTGACCCTTTCTGTGTTTTACAATTGTTGGGTGTGTTGCCAGCACCTAAAGATCAGGAGAAGTTCTGTGTGTGGAGCTGAGTGGCGGTGATGGATGCACAACAGTGTGAATGGACTTGATGCCACTTGACTGAACACTCAGAAATGGTGTAGATGTGCTGGGCCCACATCCCGCAGGGCCTCACGCGGCTGGGGTGGAGCTGTTGTTGCCACTTTTGGCATTTGAGTGTGCTCTCTGAGATGAGAAAAGCACACAGTAGGCCCTCAACAAATATGAGCTCCTCACTGTTCGGTCTTCATCTCTCATGTCCCCTCCCTACCCAACTCCCTCCCCTACCCTGTCCCTGCCAGTCTGGCTCTCTCCCTCTTGCCCGGCCCCTGCCTTTCTACTCTTCCTTGGCTCACTAACACTTCTCTTCACCCCCTGGCACCTTTTGTTTTAACAGAACACCCGTGCAGTCCCTATCCAGCCTGCCTTCTCCGGGATGCAATTCTCCCAGCCTGCCCGTTTCCCATCCAAGCCCAAGGGGCGCAAACCAAAAGTGAGTTAAATGTGAAGAGCCTGGAAGGCTGAGCAGTCAGCAGGAAGGACAGAGGGTCTGAGAGAGAGGCTAGTTCCGTCCAGCATGGTGGCTGGGGCTTACAGACCCCTTTATGCCCATCCAAGGCTCCCTATCTCCATCCACCAGGCATTCAGAGCCCGGACCTGGGAGACATCCATGGTTCTTCTCTCCCTTCCTTAACATCTCTCCAGTACACCAACGCCTCTCCTTCCCGAAGCCACTGCCTTGGTCCAGGCCACCTGACCTCTCACCACTCACCCCATCACACCCACCCACTGCCCCAGTGGCCCTCCCATAAGCAAATTCAATCTCATCCTCTCCCTGCTTAAAAATCCTAAAGGCCCCAAGCCCTTCTAACTAGAGCTCAAACTCCCCAGCTGGATGTGCAGGATCCTCCCGTCTTGCCCAGCCCACCTCCCAGCCTCCCACCTCACCCACAAAGAATCTCACACAGCCCCCACTGCTCACTTCAGGCTCTTTCTGGCCACCACGCTTTTGCATCTGCTGTCCTGATGCTGAAAGTACCCTTTGCCCCCTCACCCCCAGCCAGCCCCTAACTGCCCTTCAATACTCTGCTTAAATACTCTGCTTCCCTGCCTGGCACATTGCTGGATGCCCTCCCCCTTCCCCTCCCCCTCCCCATGGACATTTTACAACTGCCATGCCAGTCACCATGTCCTGTTGTAACTGTATTTACATGTCTGTCCCCATCACTCCACCCCCTCCTTCCCTGCACCCACGAGTTTGGAATTGTGACTTGTCCCTTTCTGTATCCCCAGCACTTTGCACAGTGCCTGGAATGCAGCAAGGACTCAGTAAGTGAATGAGGGATGTGGTGTGCACAACCAGTAGAAGGGGAGACGAGCCAGGGCAAGAAGAACAGCCTGCTGGGTGGGAAGGGGCTCTAGTGCAGGAAAAGAGCAAGGCCTGGCCCTTCCCTTGGCCATTTGAGCAGTGGGGGTAAAGGCAAGGGCTGTCTCTTTCCCCAGCCTTCCTGTGGCCCATCACGGTGCAGGTAGGACACCTGCCACCTGTCACCTGCCACATTGACTTTAAGACTGGTGGAGCTCCAGGGAGCCTTTGCAGGGCATCCCGACCCTGGCCCTGGCCTGGGGAGGACAGGGTGTGCTGGATACAACCAGACACAACTGGGTACCATTTTGTATTTTATTGCTTGATACCTGGGTAGGCTTGGGCAAGTGGCTTAACCTTTCTGAGCCTGGTTCTCTCACTTAGCAAAACTGAAGCTAAGGATGCTTCCGTCATAAAGCACTGAAGCCAGAGCTTGGCATACAGTAGGCCTCAGGAAATGCCAGCTTTCACCTCTGGCTGAAATTGGACACTGGAAGTAATGGTTTTGCCTCTGGTTGCTGAGGTCAGCTGTAGGTTCTGTATCAGACCCATGCTTCTCACTCTCTAGAGGAGCCAGTGAGGATGTTCCCTCTCCCCCGCCCCGCCCCTACCCTGTTTTATAACCTGTGTACCCTGGATGGTGGGTGAGAATCTGGGCACCTCGGGCTCTGGAAGACTTGCTGGGGAGCAGGAAGGAAGCGAGTGTGAGTCTGGGAGGCATCTCTTGCCACAGTTTCTGCTGTCATCTCGCCCTCAGGTGGCACCATTGTTAACCACCCTTTTGACTTTCTCGCCCCCTCCAGCCTCCAAGTTACTGGCAGGCCACCTCATCGCCCATGGTAAGTCTCTTGCTCTCTCTACGGAACGTCTTCATTTTGGTTCTTCCTGTGGGTTAAAAGGAGAACACAGGGCCAGGCATTAGGCCTCTGCCACAGGGCGCCTGGGGCAGCTAAGGCCAGACCCCTTGACCACCCCCCTGACCGCAGTGGTGCTGGTGGTGAGAGGGCTTGGGGGAGGGGGGTCGGCTGGCCTCATGAGTTGGAAAACAAGCTGAATTGCATGAGCCCCAGCCATTCTGTGGGCAGCCACAGGAAACCAACGCCCCCATTTACTCCCTCCTGCAAAGTGAAGCTATGCTGGAAAAATTCCCCTGAGAAGGAAGGTGGGCCAGCAGGCCACGAAAGAAGCCTTATTTCCTCTCCAGAAGAAACTTTTGCCCCTGCCTCATCCTCTTAAGAGAAGAAACCCCTCTAGTACTCCAATTTTCGGAGTCGGGTCTGGGCTATTGAGCTGGTTAGTCTCAGAGCTCCCGGGAGGGTGTGTTAAGTGGTTCCTTCTGGTGGCAGGTGGCGATCTTCGCGCCGGTGAGAGCTGGTTAAAACCCCTTTTCTTTCTCCCAGATCCAATCGTGCGTCTTCCCGATGCAGAGCGCCCCTGGACAAATGGTCCCTGTAAGTCTGAAAGCTCCGCTCAGCTCACAGCCAGCCCCTATCCCCCTTCACCAAGGACTGAGTTCTCTAGTCCCTGAGAGGGGACGAAAGCAGTTTAGTAAGGGGGATGGGGACACGTAGGGCTGGGACCTCTGCTCAGGAGACATGCAAGTCAGACAACCCTGGGGACAGCAGAGATTCTGGGTCAGGCTGGCTTTCCAGAGGCCCAAGAGGCAGGACCCTCAGGACCAGCAGTGGCCCCAGCATCTGGATCTGAGGCCCTGTGTCCTTATGTCCCCGGGATGTCACTGATGGTCACAGACTTAAGCCGCTGCCTCTCTCCCTCCTGCTGGCACAAGTCAGACAGGAGCCCTGGGGTTAGTGGAGCTTCTTGTGGAGGGGTTGAGGGCAGGTGACGGTGATGGGGTCTGGGACAATGGCAGGAAGTTCCACAAAGGCTGGCATGAAAGGGAAGGTGAATGGGAGAATCCAGGGGCTGAGCCTCACATTGGAGCATCCCCTCTTTTTTTTTTTTTTAAATATGTCTTTAATGATTTCAAAGAGAGAAAAGGAGAGGGGGAGAGAGAGAGAGAGAGAAACATCAATGATGAGAAAGTCCTTGATTGGTTGCCTCTTGCATGCCCCCTGCTGGGCATCCAACCGAGATCTTCTGGATCCTAGGTCAATGCTCAACCGCTGAGCCACGCTGGCCGGGCTGGGGCATCCCCTCTAGAGTGCGTGGGGGCCTGGGGGCGGGCACAACCCCACACTGAATTTCCTGGTCTCTTTTCAACAGAATCCCGTAATCCCACCTGTGGCGTTCCCCAGCCCCACCTACGTAAGTGATTTCTCAGGGCGGGTGGAGGTTTTGTGCGGGACAGCAGGGCAGCTTGCAAAATGAAAAGCAGTCCTTTGGTGAGCTGAAGTTCTCCAAACATCCAAGTAAATTGGAAGACTGTTGAAAGGAGCTTTCACCTTTACAATGGTCCCTTCATCATGAGCATATTATATGGCCTTCCCTTCTCAGCCCAGGTATCCTTCTGTGTCCAGCCAACATTGTTTTTGTGACAGTTTAAGCCCATTCATTTGAGGAACACTGGAAAGTTTTCCCTTGGCATTTGCTAACCAAATAAAGATATCACAATTCTTTCTTGAGAATATATGACATAGGCACAGCTGTCAAACTCAGCTGACAGTCCAAATTCGTGGACACTGGCAGAAAGTTTCTCCTACAGTGGCCACTGCTCTGGCTGCCGCTGGCTGACCTGCCCCTCTCCTCCCCACAGCCGATGCCTTTCTTCACCAGCATCCCTGGTGGGCTGTACCCCACCAAGAGCATCACCGTGTCAGGCACTGTCCTGCCTGGAGCTCAAAGGTAAGCCTGGGTTCTTGGGGAGGAGAAATACCCCAAGGTCATTCAGCCTTCCCCCTGGCTCTGGGCAGGCTGGGGAGGGGCCGGGGCCCAGAGCTCATGAATGCTGCCCAACCCAGGTTCCACATCAACCTGCGCTCTGGGAGTGACATCGCCTTCCACCTGAATCCCCGTTTTGATGAGAACACCGTGGTCCGCAACACAAAGATCAACGACATTTGGGGGGCTGAGGAGCGCAGCCTGCCCCGAAAAATGCCCTTCGTCCAAGGCCAGAGCTTCTTGGTAAGGTCCTGCCGCCTGGGGCTCCAAGGGGCTCTGCTCCAGAAGGGCAAACGAAGTAGGGAGTGGAGGGTGTCTGGGGGCCCCTTGAACAAGATGGGAGCTGAGGCTTCTTGGGTAAGGGCTGGGCCCAACAAATTATTGTATTATGGTTTTACTATTACTGCCCCACATAAAATAGGGGGTGGTATTTGCTGTTTACAGATAGGAAAAAAACTCTCAAGTGCAGGTTCCTTGCCTGAGGTCACACAGCCACTAAGTGCCAGATTGGACCCAAGAATGAGGTAGCATTCATTTATTCACTCATTCATTCAACAATTATTTATCAGCTCCATTATGAAGGCCCACTTTGGGCAGGGAGGAGCCCAGGTGCTGGGGGGACAGCAGTGAAGCAGACAGACCAGGTCCTGCCCCCAAAGCTTACAGTTCTGTGGGGGAAGATCACTGCAGATCACGACGGGTGCTGTGCCCAAAGCAAAAGAGAATATTGAGGTAGAGTGGGGCCTGGGCAGGGACCACGCTGCCTTAGAGGGGGACAGCTCTGGGAGACCACAGTGCGGTGGAGACCTCCATGATAGGAGGAGCCCACAAAGATCTGAGGGGAGCACTCCCAGCAGGCATGGGAGGGAGCAGCTGTGATGGCAAAAGCCAGAGTCATGGGCTGGGCCTGTCAGGGAAGGGGAGGGTGGTGAGGCTGGAGGAGTAGATCACAGAGCAGGGGTTCTCAGCCTCAATTACACATTCAGATCACCTAGAGAGCTTAAAAAAGAAAAATCAATGACTGGCCCTGCCCCAGGCCAGTGAGGGGTGAGCCTGGGCATCTGTGTTTTTAAAAATACCCTAAAATAGGCCCTATTTTTAAATGAGAGTATTTTTAAATGCTCACCCAGGGTTGAAAATGACAGATGTATGGCCTTGAGGGCCATGGAAAGAAGTTTGGGGGTGGGGGTGTGTTTTTGTTAATTTTCACTCGATATTTTTTCCATTGATTTTTTTACGGAGAGTGGAAGGGAAGGAGGGATGGAGAGAGAAAGAGAGAGAAACATTAATGTGAGGTTGCCTTCTGCACACACCCCCACTGGGGCTGGGATTGAACCTGCAACCCAGGTACATGCCTTGACTGGAAATCGAACCCAAGGCCCTCCAGTGCGCTGTCCGATGCTTTAACCACTGAGCACCACCGGCCGGGGCAGGGATTTGGGTTTTAATACAGTGTGTTGGTGTGTTTGAAGCAAGAGAGCAATACGCTTTGATTTATAGACAGCTATTTGACTTTGAGCAAGTGACTCAATGGCTCTGGGCCTCAGTTTCCTTATCTAAAAAATGGGGCTACTGCCTGGTCGACGTGGCTCAACGGTTGAGCACTGACCTATAATCCAGGAGTGCGAGGTTCAATTCTTGGTCAGGGTACATGCCCGGGTTGCGGGCTCCATCCCCAGTCGGGGGCGTGCAGGAGGCAGCCCATCAATGACTCTCTCATCATTGATGTTTCTCTCTCTCTCTCCCTCTCTCCCTTCCTCTCTCTAAAATCAATAAAGACATATTTTTTTTAAAAAATAGGGCTACTAACAATATTAATCTCAGCCATGTAAGAATGAAATGACATCACGTTAAGGGTGCTGCAAGTGTTAGGTATTGTGATGGGGATGACAATATTTTACAGATGTGCTCTGACTGCCTTGTGGAGAATGTTTGGGGTGAAACAGACAAGTTGGGAGGTGGCCGCTGCGGGAGTGCAGGCGTGGAGCACTCCTGTGTGCCGGGTACTAGGGACATGGGTGGCACAAGCCAGAGTTCCTGCCCCTGGGCTCAGGGTCCGGTTGGAGAGTGAGGATGGGGAAGGGAGACATGACTTGAGGGGGCACCTCACTTGACTAGGAGGGGGTCAGGAGGTGGCAAAAGGCAGGGAAGGCCTGCCCGAGGGGAGTGAATCCTGAAGGGGGACTAGCAGTTATCCATGTGGGCAAGGGGTGCAGAGTGGGGAGCCTGGGGGAAGGGCACTCTGTGCCGGGGGAACAGAATATGTAAAAGGACAGGAAGGAGAGCAGGCGGCCTGTGTGTGAAGAGCAAACCCGGGGGCGCTGGAATGCAGGCCTGGGCCGCGCCTAACGAATGCCTGAGGAAGGCAGGAAGGAGGCGGGAGACACCAGCTTGCCAATAGGTTTGAGGACTCTCCGGGTGGAGTGCCAATGACACGGCCTGTCGTTCCAGGTGTGGATCTTGTGTGAAGGTCCCTACCTCAAGGTGGCCGTGGACGGTTATCACCTGTTTGACTACTACCACCGCCTGACCAACCTGCCCTCCATCAACAACCTGGAAGTGGCCGGCGATGTCCAGCTGACGCACGTGCAGACATAGGCGGGATCCCGGCCCTGGAACTCGGCCTGGAGCACGTTACTGTCTTGATCTGCTCTTTGCCTCCGCTTGCCTGTCCCTGCCCCAGCCCCAGCCCCAGCCCCAGCCCCTCCCAGCCCACCGAGGGTCTGGGCCTTTTCCGGAGAGACCAGGTCCTTGTCTGGCCTGCTTCTGCTGAGCCATCCTGGCGTGGAGAAGGCGGCTGGCTGGGGCTGCCTTCCTCTGTCTGAGCAGCGCCTGGGGCTCCAGCTGCCCAAATCCTACCATCGAGGAGAGGGGTGGTCTGTGCAGGCTGAAGCCCATGTTCAGTCCGCTTGGCAGAAAGGGAGCATCCTGGGCCTTCCCACGCTCCCAGCTCCGGCCTCCCCCTCACCCACCGCTTGACCCCATTCCCGCCTCCATTCAAGTCCACCTCGGTCTCAGGCTGGTCACTCCCATGGGAGCTGGGCTCCTCAGCTCCTTGTCTTTCTCCAGCATTTAACCTTTTCTTGCACCCTGTACCAAGCTTTCCTCCCCTCCAGGAAGGTGACCCTGAATGACACCTGCTGCTCTCCACCAACTGACAGCACCTTTTTCAGCCGGAGGCATCCCCTTCCCCGGTGTCTTTCAAATAAATAAAGAAAGGAAAATCCGCGTTGGCGCACATGCACGGGGTGATGGTGTTTTATTCCAGGTGTTTGGAGACAGTTTGGTTTCTGGAATTGGGGAGGTCCTAGCCAAGGAGAGAGCATAGGCTCACTTTGATGGGGGGGTGTCTGATCCATTTCTGCTCTCCGTGTGTCCCCCAAATCCCACAGCGTTGTGGGAGAAAGCAGCCGGCCTCAGGCTTTTTGGACAGGAGTCTCTGACAGGAAGCCTGGTAACAGAGGTTAACCCAGGAAACAGCCCCAATCTGCTGAGAGGGGCCAAGGGCCGGGCCACAGCCTGGAGGACCACGGCAGGGCCAAGAAGACAGATGGCAGTTAACCCATCAGAACCCCATGTCCCAGTGGAGGAAGGTGGCAGGTGGGGTCAGGAGAAGCTGACCCGGAGGAGAGGCCTGTTCGAGTTGTTCCACTGTGTGTCCCCTGGCATTAGGGGTTAGGGTGTGGTGGGGAAAGTGGCTCCAGTGTGTGGGGTTCTGCCAGCCACTGGGCCAGTGCACGGAAGCCCAGGTCTGTGCCCGCATGATGCCAACACACCCTGCTAACTCCAGTGCCTCAGGAGCCAGGGTGCTGGCTCAAAGTGAAGTCCTCCAACCACCAGTATGTACAGAACCAGGGAGCTTGTTAAAAATGCAGAATCTCAGGCCCCTTTGCAGACCTGAATCAGAATCTGCATTGGAAAGATCCCAGGTGGTTTGTGTGCACGGTACTGTGAGAGGCACTGGTCCAGGCGACCGTGTTCTTTGTTTTTTGGTAATCTTCACCCAAGGATATTTTTTTCCATTGATATTTTTAGAGAGAGTGGAAGGGAGGCGAGGAGACAGAGAGAGCGAAACATTGATGTGAGAGAGACACTTTGATTGGTTGCCTCCTGCACCTGCCCCAACCGGGGCCGGGGATCGAGCCTGCAACCGAGCTACATGCCCTGGCCAGAATCGAACCCATGACCCTTCAGTCCTCAGGCTGAATCTCCAACCACTGAGCCAAAACGGCTAAGGCAGGTGACTGTGCTCTTAACCACCATTGCTCTGATGCACTGCTAGGAAACTACAGGTTGGCATGTCCCCTTCACCCCCAACCACCACCCCATCTGAGTAGGGGGACCAGGCAGCCGATGTAACAGAGGCCAAACCCAAGCTGGGAGCCAGATTCTGCCAGATCCCCATTCAGCCCCTGGCTGAGATCCTCCCTTGTTCCCACTGGGAGAAGGAAACGTGGCTCAGTCCCTTCAGCAGCCTTCCCCGCGGAAGATGTGTGTCCTTCACTCACTGCCAAGTCCTTGACACGGAGCCACACCTCACATGCCTTGTGACCTAGGTGCCAAATCATTATTGGCCAAACTCTAATGAAGCAGGAGGCCCAGAGCAAACTACAGTGACTTTGTGAGACAGGCTGTGGTCAGGGCCTCCGCTAAAGAGCCGGCATGAGGTCCTGCCTCAGCCCTGCCATCGCCCGCGGGAGGGAGGCCTCCTGTGAGAGGCTCGGCTGAGGCCTGTGCTCCCTCGCCCCATCACGGGTTTTGAGATGTGTACTCCATGTGCTGACCTTGCACCCATCTCAGAGAAGCAGCATGGCCAAGCTGGCACATCCCTTCGTGGAGGGTTTTTGTCCAGGTTGTGGCACCCACCAGTCCCCAACTCTATATAACTTAGGGCTGTTTCCCATACGAAACACACACACACACACAATGTGATTAAAATAAAATGCATTTCATATAAATATCTCCATCAAGGAGTCATACAGAGAAGGCCTAAATGGCCTGAGGAGCTGATTAGGATTTGTTTTTTTAATACAAAGGCATAAATAACTGTACACAAGAATAGGGTGGGGTTAAATACAGCGGTGCGACAGCGCCTCCTGGTGGTCGCTTGAAGTGGTGCAATCAAAAGAAGGATCCACCCTTCTCACCTATTGGCCAGGCCTGGCATTGCATTTACTCTCTAAGGGACCAGGGACGCCCCAATTCTCCATTATCCCGGGAAGGGCAGGCCCAAAGGAGACAAGAGGTTCCACTCAGGCCAGGCTGCTACTTGGTAGCAGGCCAAGTAAAGAGGGAAGGAGATGGAGAAATAAGGTGTGAGGCCTGGGATATAATTTCCCACCATCTCCCCAGACCCTGTGACCTCAGATAATGGAGAGTTGGCTCCATCATGAAATTCTGCGGCAGCAGCTTTAACTTCTCCTGTGGGCTGCTGGAGCTCGGGGATCGCTAGGCTGTCCCGCCGCCCCATCTCTTTTCACCTTGTAGGGAAACACAGCACTGAAGATATCTTCATGGTAGCGCTTCTGGCTCTTCAAGGGAAAACAGATCAACATGTCAGCTCTGCTGGTCCAGCCACCTCTCATTTGTCAGGTCCAAGCTGGCAGGAACTCCTAGGTTCCCCCGGCTTCCCTATCACTAGTACACTCATGACCCATTTGTCTTCCCAACTCTCATGCTTGGACTACACTTGAATCTCACTTAGACTCTTTAACCCCCACCACTGCCTGCTCCCTTGGGGACCACCTAAACATCTCCCAGGCTTTATGATGGACAGAATAGCCTGCCTAGTGCTTGTCCCACAAGATGCTCCCAGAAATGTGGGCTGTGAGATAAACACGTTTGGTGAATGCTACATACTTTCTCCCAGTTTTGAAGCGTCACGATGCACAGGAGCACGTTCAAGGCTCTGAGAGTCTTACCATAAAGCAGCTTGGCAGCCTTTGTTTAACTGAGCAACCAGACCAGGACGTACAGTCAGGCCTCTGATGGCCCCTCCAGCTCTGACCTCCAGCCACCTCTAGGATTCCCTTGACATCCAGGACTGTTCTGAGCCTGACACCCCTAGTTCTGACTCCCCTGGTCCCGGCACCCTGGCCCATGCCCTTGACCTGCACCCCTACCTGCACACCAGCTGCCATACCTTAAGCTGGAAGAAATAGTCCTCGACCTGCTCCTCACTCAGGCTCAGCTTGGCAGCCACCAGCTGCTTCAGTGTGTGGGCCACATCCCGGGCCATGTGCGCATCCCCACAGACATAGAGGTGGCCTTGCTCCTTGTGGAGCACGTGGAGCACCTCGGTGGCCAGCTTCTGCTGAAGGATGTCTTGAACGTAGACCTGAAACCAGAGGAGATGGTGAGTCCAGGCCTCTGCTGCTGGGGGGGGGGGGGGGGGTTGAGCACCTTCCCCACCAGGACTTTGCACAGGGACCAGGCTCTGCAAGAAGAGGTGCACTGGTACCCTGCCCATTCCAGGCCTGGGCTGGGGCTGGAGAGATGAATGCCAGCCACAGCCCTGCCCTTGAGGAGCTGAGGGTCCAGTGGGTCCTGGATGTACTCTGAATTCACAGTGCTTCATAGAGGCATCTTTCAAGCTACCTGCCCTGCCCAGGGCTCTCAGGCCCACCTGCCTACACCCCAGAAAAGGGATTCTCTGAGTGCAGACTGTCTGCGGGATCTCCACTGTAATGTAGAGCAGGGCACAGAGCCCTGGGCTCCCCAGTGACGTGAAGTCCAGGAGTCAATCGGGGCTCCCAGTGACCCCAGCACTGGGCCTGGAGCACAGGCTCTGGGAGGAGCCCTGATAGGACAAGTTCATAAGGGAGGAGTCAAGAGTCTGTCCCAACTCCCCAAGCTCATGGGGCCAAGTGCACCCTGGGGAAGCAGAGCCATCAGTGGGCTCGTGGCGGGAGCAGTGGCTGCCCTCCAGCCTTGCTGTGTTGGAGAATAAAGCCGGCCTGGGCCACCTCTCCCCAGGCAGTTGTGTATCCGGGGGAGGACCTTCAGCTGGGCCCAGGGGATTAACCCACCATGTGGCCCTGACTTAGTCCTGAATGTCACAGGGCCTGTCTCTTCTCCTGGAAGAGTGAACGGAATAGCTTCACAGCTCGCTCTGACAGTATAACTGCCTACAGCTGAGAGCTGAGGAGAAGGCTCAGGGAAGTGAGGGACGTGTGGGGCGCCAGGGCACCCAGCATCGTCTGTGCTTTCAATGCTCCTCTCACCGCCCGGGCAGTTGCCCCATTACCTTGGGCTGGCCAGGCAGGCGCGAGTAGGCTGTGTGCACCGCGTGCAGCACCCCTCTCCGGGCCATCTCCAGCATCTCCTCCCGATAGAGGTGGTCCTCGTCTGGGCGCCGGCACCCGAACACCAGGGTCATGTGGCCACACTGGAGCCCTGCAAGACCCAACAGGCTGCAGTTACCTGGGTGGCCACTGGAGGGAGGAACTCAAGGCCTGACAAGCTGGCTCCCAACTTGAATTCTCATTTCATCCCCTATCTGGTGCTTTCCCCGCTCCACAGATGAGGAACCTGACACCCGGGGCACTCGCGTCACTTGTCCACACAGGCTGAGGCAAACTTGGGATAGGAGCCAAGAAACGTGTGTGGGCAAGTGGCACGACTCTCCTGCAGCTCGGTTCTGTTCCCAGGCAGGTGCTGGCCACCAGATGCCCCCCTCTACCCCAGGAACCCCCATCAGTACCTTTGTGCTCGGCATCATGGAGACGCTGCTGCCAGAAACTGCGGAAGGGAGCAATGCCCGTGCCAGGCCCAATGAGGATGCAAGGATGGGAGGTGTTCTCGGGGAGCTGGAAGCCGCTGGCACTGAGGGGGACAGAAAGACAGAGGCCCTAGTCCTCAGACACAATGGGCTGGATGCACAGGCAAGACAAGACTGTCGCTGGGGAGCTGGGGGTGGCTGGAGGGGGTGGTGTGGAGAGGGGCTGGAGAAAACGGTGAGCTCCTGTTTGGTTCTCAAGCCTGTGGGCTGCTTCCTTTCCCCTGCCCAGGCACACCAGCGCCTTGCCGGGGGTCCTTTTGAATGAGGCTGAGCCTCATTGTACTTTGGGCTTCTCCATCCCTGCTAGATACTTGGCCATGTTCTATAGCCAGGAGATAGAAGAGAGGCCCAGTGTGACCCAAATGCCTTCTTTAGGGGGGCCAAGGGGGCCAGAGTGGCACCTATAACCAGATCCCTCCCTTTCAACCCTCAACTCCCAGAATCAGTGGTCCCACCACAGGGTAGAGGGAGTGCTTACCTTCGTACAAAACAGGGCACTGGGTCTTGGGGCTCCAGGCTGCTGAGCCATGTGCTGCAGACACCGTGGTGCAGGGGGCCCTGGCCATCTGCAAGGACAGCACAGAGCTGACCAACATCGCCCCCCCACCACTGTGTGAACGTCCCCAGTGGCACTTCCCACACTGATGTGCTTCCTTAAACTGTCCACGCAGACACTCTGTGGGCTTTAATTTGGGGGCTGTTTTTCTCCTGGTCCTGAGATCTACCCTCCATATACACAGAGCTGGTGAAATTGGAAAGAGAGAGTGTGTATGCCTCCTTTTGCCACTGCAGAAATTGAGACTCAGAGGGACAGTGACTTGTACAAGGTCACTCAGGTAGCAGTAGAATCAGGCCACAGCTCAGCTTCCCTGACTCCTACTCCAATGCTCCTTCTACGACTTTCTCCAGGGACCCTCCCAGCCCACCACTTGGCTCCAATGACAGTTGCACAAAGTGGCCCCTGAGAATGGCCACAGTCACTGGCCCAGAGTGTCCCCACAAATACAGTCCTTATTGGGAGGAAACCTGGGTGGTGGACAACCTCCTGAGCATTCCAGTCTGTTCTGATATCTGTGCAGCCCCTCCTGGACTTGTGGAAACTCCAGGGTACATTTCCTTCCCAATGACATAGAATTTAGCTTTTTTTTTTTTTTTTAATTCTCAGCTGAGGACATTTTTTCCATTGCTTTTCAGAGAGAGTGGGAGAAAGAGAGAGAGAAACATCGATGTGAAAGAGACACATCCATTGGTTGCCTCCTACACGCACCCTGACTGGGGCCGAGATTGAGCCTGCAACCAAGGTATGTTCCCTTGGCTGAGATCGAACCCAGGACCCTTCAGTCTGCAGGCCGATGCTCTAACCACTGAGCCAAACCGGATAGGACCCAATGACCCAGAATTTAAAGGGAACTCCAACCAACTTGAGAAGTCCCTTTGGTTATCCCCTGGAAGGATTCTTGCTCTCAGAGGATGTGCCTGCCTCTCCCCTCCTGGTCTGAGGACTGAGACAGGGCCTGTGCGATACTGGCTAGCGTAGCATATAGAACAGTGCGACCGTGCTTCCCAGAGCACAGAGGGCTCTGAGGTGTGTGCCAGCTCCGCAACTCTGTCACCCCAGGCAATGCTCAGTTACTGAGGGCAAGGCAGGGGCATGGTCCATCCAGTGGAGGAGCCAAGCCCAACTGGACAAGGTTTTGGACCTTCCAGTCTATGTCAGCCCATCCCCATCCTCTGCCCCCATAGCACCCTGCACATTCCTTCTCAGCATCTACATAATGACAACTGTCTATTCTGTAGGCCTCTCTTCATTGCACCCTCTAGATGGGAAGCTCCATGAGGGCAGGGGCTCCGTGTACTGTATTCCACAGTGACTAAGGTGCCACGTGTAGAGAAGTGTGGAACAAGTCACTGCTGAGTTAGTGAGTGTAGCAATGAACAACCAAGGCAGAACCCCTCTTGTGTTCAGGCTGGACTCTCAGGAAGACCAAGGCTCACTGGGCTCCCACGAAGTACTGGATGCTCTCCACATCCAATCTCATTACGTTGTCCCAACAGTAGCAGGACTGTAAAGTGGGGTAGGGTGGCTAAGAATTTGGACTCAGCAGGCTACCTGGGTTCGAATCTCAGTTCTCTACTTGCTAATGGTGTGACTTTAAAGGAGTGGCTTAACCCGTTTGTGCCTCAGTTTCCTCGCCTGTAAAATGCACACAGTGCCCAACTCACGTGACTGATAATACGCACACAAAGGGGCGAGCTCAGGGCCTGGTTCAGAGTAACCTCTCCCAGCCCCCTCCTATTGTTATAACAACTCAGCAAGGTGGGTGTTTAACTGACGAGGAGACCAAAGCTCAGACATGTTGAACAGCTGCCCTGTAAATACAGTTGGGCTGCTCCAAAGCCTCTGCCTCAGTCTTACCTCGGGTGTGGTAGGTGAGCACGGCCACGGTGAGGTGGATCTCTGTGGGGGTGCAGTCCCTGGAGGAGCTGATGGAGTAGTATCGGGGTTTCAGGACAGGGAGCTGGGAAAGCAGGAAGCTGGCAGATACCCGCAGGGACGGGAACTCCTCCAGCACCTCCAGGAATGTGGGGCTGTTGGTGAACTTCCACTTGTTGTACTCTGAGGGCTGGAAGGCAAGGGCAGTGTGAGGGACTCAGGGCACCTGCCCCACACCAAGGGAGAGGCTGTCACAGTCCAGGTGCCTTCCTTCCTTCCTTCCTTCCTTCCTTCCTTCCTTCCTTCCTTCCTTCCTTCCTTCCTTCCTTCCTTCCTTCCTTCCTTCCTTCCTTCCTTCCTTCCTTCCTTCCTTCCTTCCTTCCTTCCTTCCTTCCTTCCTTCCTTCCTTCCTTCCTTCCTTCCTTCCCTCTCACTCATTCATTCCCCCAGCAAAACCCTTTGCAGTACCAGGCGCTGTCCAGGGTGCTGAGCCTACCAAGCGGAGAGAAAATATTTCCTGTCCTGAAAGATCGCAGGCCACTGAGTAGCATTTATCTAACTTGTGTGCGTAGAACTTCACTGTCAGAAACTTGTGGGCAGGAGCCAAATCTTTATTATAATCTCATGTGGGGCAGGGCTTTGGAATCATACAGGCCTAGGTTCAAATCTTGACTGGATACTGTGACGAGATGCTTGTTTTAGAGTTGGGGTAGCTTGTCCCCATTACTTAACCTCTATGAAATGAAGATATCATCACCTGCTTTGTGGGGATGTAACAATTAAGTGAGAAAAAGTGAGCAGCACAGCCACAGGATAATGGCAGGGAAGGTGGCTGGATTCATGATAATTAGCAATGATGATGTAATAATAACATCCAGTGCCTTTTGCAAAGACTTGGGCCTAGAAAATTGCAGGTGAGTTAATCCATTTTCTTATCAATTTATTAATTCAACTACCCATCTGTCACTATGTCCATTTATTCACTCATCCACACCATCCATCCTCCAACACTTTCTAGTCCCAGGCTTGTCTCAGGTTTTGGAAACACAAAGACAGACAAAACACAGTGGCTCTCTTTTTCTAGTTAACTTCTTAAGACATGTTCTTTGGTTGCATCCCACAGACACTCATAAAAATCCAGTTTACTCAACACAATTGTGTACTAGAAATGGGATGAGAGAGGGTGCCTGACTTCCCACCAGACTTTGACAAGTCTTGCTTTGGACAGTTGGGGTGGATCCCCCTTGGAGGTGAAAGGCCATCTCTGAGCTCTGACTTCCCCCAACTACAGGACCCTGTCACTGCCTCACCCACCAGCCCCGAACTTCACCTGGCACAGGGTCTCTAGCCTCTGCCTCTCGGCCTCTTCTGAAGCCAGCTGGGCCAGCTTTCGGAGCAGCAGCTGGGTTGGGGGTGTGGTGATGTCCAGGAAGTAGGTGAGGGCCTGGCTGAGTGAGCAGGGGGGCAGCCGCTTGTCCCTGACCCAGTAGCTGCCTGGAAATGAGTCAGGATGGAAAAAGGGCCCCATTTAGGTTTCCCAAAGAGAGATGAGGCATCTGGGGTAGACACCCTCCACCTCCCAGCTGCAAGGGAGAGAAGACACTGAAGTTCTGGCTCCAGGAAGAACAACAGGCCTCATGTGCCCAACTCATGTGCAGGAAGGTAGTGCACAGAGAGGGCTGCAGGGAAGGCTGATCAACAGCCCTCAAAGGGGACCCGCAATGACACAATCCAATAAAGTAAAGTAACTATGCACCAGTGTCCTGTCTCTCTCTCACCCAGACCTGATACCCACAGGTGAATTGCAGACTCACAGTGACCAAATCCACCATAGACTGATGTCTGCCCCAGAGGCTAGTTGTTTGTTTAGAGAAAAGCCCATGACTGCAGTCCCCTGGGATCCTATACCAGGAGGTGCTAGGAGAGCCGCAATCACCCCGAGTGAGGTGATGAGTCTCAAGGAGTCCCAGGGGCTGTATACAGAGTCATCGTAGCATAGACACGGGGGCCAGTAGATGTGGGTTCAAACTCTGGCTCCCCACTTCCTAGCTGGGTGACTGAATTCTCTGAGCCTTGGATTCTGCCTCTGTGAAATGGATGTGATAAGAAAACTTGTCTCGCTAGGTTTGTGTGAGCATTGAATGAAATAGTGCAATATGATAGTTGGTACAGTGTCTGGGACACAGGTGCTCAATAAATGTTAGGTAAAAATATTAGTATTACATTGTTTCACCTAGACCATGGGTGGGGAACCTTTTCTCTGCCAAGGGCCATTTGGATATTTATAAAATCACTTGTGGCCATACAAAACTATCAACTTAAAAATTAGCCAGCTATATTTGGTTAAATATTTAATTAACTCACCCCTAATATGATGGCTGGAACTGCGCCTCTTTGGTGAGGCCTTGGCAGGGTCAGACCAAATGACATTCCCTACCCCTGGCCTAGACCCAAGGCCTGATGAACCACATTTGTCTCTCTACAATCATGAAGACATCTCTGTTCCCTCGCCCCCACATTTTGGGCTCTCTCACATCTCCTGGACAGTGGATACAATGCCAGACTTGCTTCTCTGACCCCTAATTTCCTATTTTGGCCACTCTCTTTAGGGGGACACATTCTTGAAGGTGTCATTATCACTGAGGAAGCTAAGGTCAGGGAGTTAGTCCCATGGCTGGGAGGCCTGTGATTGAAGATTTCATTCGTTTACCTCTCCTAGTGCCTGCCACCCTGTGCTGTGCTCACCACATAGATCGAGAGCCTCGCTCTCACCTTAGCACAGAAAAGGGGGTGCCCTGGACAATATCTTCTCCTGGGTGAGGATGGCCAGGAGGAGCCACGCTCTCAATGAGCCCCTGCTCATTGCCCAGGGAAGGTGGGAATAAACCAGACCCTTGGGCAGGAAGCAGTTTGAAATTAGAATGCCACGACAATGTGAAGAGGTTATATATTTGGGGACCTAAGGAGACTCTAAGGGTGTATTCTCTGAGACTGTTCTCAGACAAAAGTTCATAAGCCCTCGAGAAATGGTAAAGGTTGCATTCGTATCTACTCACTTGCTCTTCACAGCAAGCCTGTAAGAAGGCTCTGTTATCTCTGTTTTAGAGAAAAGAGATAAAGCCTGGAGCAATTAGCTCATATGCCCAAGATCACATAGCTAGTAAGTGATGGATCAGGGACTTGAACATTCAAACCTCACCATTTCTACACTGTTTCCACATTTCTCGATTATGTCATGACGCAAGCTGCACACATGTGCCTGCTGTGGGGACCAAAGAGACAATGCATGTAAAATGCTGGCATATAGGAATTATCCAACAAATGCTAACTGCTACTGTTACTATTATAATAATTATGATGAATATTCTTGCATTTCTGCCTCCTGTACTAGTGAGTTCCCTGAGGGAAGACACTGAGTCTCATTCACTTTTTAGCCCAGGGCCTGTTATATAGATGTGACCAGTTAAAATTTCAATGGAAAAATAAGTGAATCATCAAAAAAGTGGCCAGATAAGCAAAAGAATGAAGGGAAAAGACTCCCCAGCTGCTGGTGGTGGGCAGACAGTCCCAAAGAAGCATTCCTTTTTGCTGAGAATGCTTGTAAGGCGGCTTTAGTGCCACTCCTCCCCCCCCCCCCAGGAAGGTCAGGGTTAGCTGCCTGCAGCGCAGGCCCAGGCTCAGCCCTGTCAGCTGGGAGGCGGTTTGGTGGGAGGATGCTGGGGCCACCCCAGCGTAGGGTCCATGTAAAGGGCTCACCAGTCTCACTGAGGGTCTCCAGGCACACGGGTTGGTGGGGTGCGGGGTTGTCCACCACTCGCTCCAAAATGCCTTGCACCAGGGCCGGCTGGTTGCTTGGGAAAACCCCCAGGTGCTCTCCCGGCAGGTAGCTGAGACCTTGGCTGCCCTCGCTGGAGAGCTCCACCAGGAGGGTGGAGCGGCTGGAGAAAGATAAAAGAAGCCTCTGGTCACGTCACCAGGATTTCCTCCAGAGCTCCTTGGAGGGTGGGCCGCTTTCCCCAGGAAATATGCCCTCCTTCCATTTTCCTGCCTGGATCCATGAGCTCAGGTCACCAGCATGCCCTGAGGCTGGGGCACCTAAGGGATCTGGGGCCTCTCAGTGGGGAGAGGATGGGCAGGACCCCCCCTGTGCAGTCCTCCAGAGCCCACAAGGGCTTGACCACAGACTGCCCAAAGAAAGCATCCCTCCAGAAGATATGTAGGCATTGGGACAAACCTCTCCTTGTCCCCAGCACAAATCTGGTTCTTATTAGAACAAAGCCCAGTTTTCCTAATGAATGGGGGAGGTCAGCACAGAGAAACAAAACCTACAGAGAATCCACAACATGGGCTTACCTGGCAGAGAATGTCCTTCCCTGCTAGAGTTTTCCCGAAAGTTCTTAAGAGCGAGCCAAATGGTCTAAGTTTCTCTTGCCCTCCCCTTTTGGTGAAAGAGTTAAGTGACAAAGGGCAGGAAGTGAAGAAGGTACCCAGTTCCCACGCTGGAAAACTGGCCCATGATTAATGGAGAACAGACGTAAAGGCACCAGTGGCCACGGGGTTTCCAGTCATGCTGGTCCTCACCAGTGGCATCAACACTAGTGCCATCGGACACGTCTCTGTTTTCAAAGACTGACTTGCTCTGGTCTTTCCTTCATTAAAACGAAACCTGGGGACCATCACCCAAGAGCCCTGTGCTCTATCCCACCTGGATTTCGGACTCTGTAGATTCTGCCGCGATTTGAGCTTCATGGTGAACACATTCTTGGCGTGCATGCTGCTGAGGGCTGTGGGGGACAGAGAAGCAGTGAAATGGCCAAATTGCTCCTAAGCATTCATTGGTGGGGCAGCCTCCGTGTGTCTGAGTCAATGACATGCGGACACTGCCCTCAGGATGTCCTGCTGCGGTCGCGGGAGGGTTTTTTTTACTTTTCCCCACTGTGTCTCTGAATCAGAAATCAAGACCTTTGGTCTGACAGGGTGGTTGTGCTGCTGCTAGGTGTTGGAAAATGCAACCTGGGGACCCAAATATGGGGGTTTCTAGGACGTCTGGTGGCTTGGGGTCCACAGGAGAGCGCCAGGGAGGTTGGGGATATCCTAAACAAGCAGAAATCTGTAGGACCACCAGCCTCATGAGACAAGAAAATGGGAAAGATGGAGGCACGGCATCTGGAGGGCACGTCTTAGAGTTCACAGGCTGTAGAATGTTCTGGAATGGCCTCTGCAGAATGTTCTTTACTATACTTGGCTGCCATCGGAGTTGGAGGGGTAGGGCTCAAATTTCAACTTGGCCACATGCTAGCAACTCAATTCATCTCCCTGAAGTATATTTCCTCTGTCTGTGCCTTTCTTGCAGGATGAGTGCCAGGGCTCGCTTAGAGCAGGTGGACACAGAGCCCAGCACAGTGCCTGGCACACAGGAGGCCCTCAGACACAAACAAGGCCTCAATTCTGGCACCCCAACCTGCTCTTGGGGCAACAAGAGAGACACCTGGCAGCCCTAGGCCAGATGTCCCCCCGTTCAGGGAGTTCTACGGCTCTCCCCGATCACAGGCTTGAGGCCCAAAGACTCCACCCTGGCACGAAGGGCAAACAAGCCCCACATGGTACAGGGAAGCAGGTACCTTTGTTGAGGTCCAGAGGCTGAGAGTCCTGCACGAGCCTGTAGTGGCGCGGGTCCCAGGTCACACTGGTGGTGTAGAGCTTGGGGATCTGAATGCAGTGTTTGCCTCGGACATCGAATGCCTCACAGGCTGCCTGGAAGAAGACACAATGAATTGGTGTTAACGAGCAGCAGCACCACCACCACCCTTGGGGTGCCCATTTTTCAGGTCCTAACAATGAGCTAAGTGCTTTGTTCAATTACTAAGCACATGTATCTATCTGACTGGGCTGCTGCAAAGGCTCAAAGAGGCGCCAGGGCTTGGCACACGGTAGCTATTGCCACTAGGATGAATATTAAAATGGACAGTATCTCATTTTATCTGCATGCCTGCACCATGATGGAGGTTTGATTACTCCCATTTTCTTTTTTTTCTTTTTTGGTTAATCCTCAAAGGAGGACATTTTCTCTACTGATTTTATTTTTTTTAAAGAGAGCGGAAGGGAGGGGGAGAGACATTAATATGAGAGAGACACATCGATTGGTTGTCTCCCACACATGCCTGGACCTGAGCAGGGGATCGAAACTGCAACCCAGGTACATGCCCTTGACCAGGAATGGAACCAGTGATCCCTCAGTGTGTGGGCCAATGCTCTAACCACTGAGCAACGCCAGCCAGGGCTGATTACTCCCATTTTCTTGATGTGGAATCACTGGAGGAGGCCTGGGCTTGGGAATCACGTTGGCCCTGACTCAAGCCCGTGCTCCTAGGCACCACTGGGTGAAACCCTTCGCTGAAATGAGGAGTTTGCTAAATCAGGGGAGTCAAACCGCGGACAACAAAGACCTACTGACACAGGCCCAAAGAACTCAACTGTGTGGTCCCTGTCCCCAAGCTCTCTGTGGCTGGGAGACTTGAAACAAGACAAGGTTGTCAAGAGGTGCCCTGAATAATCAGAAAGGGAAAGGTCTTAAACCAAAGCTCCCAGGAGGCAGGGAGATGTCCCAGACACCTTCTCCCACCCAGGGACACCTGCTTAAAGTGCATCTCTCCCGGGGAAATGAGGAAGAGCAGCAGCGACCTGAGCCCTCAGCCCACAACCCCAGCCCACACCTGGGACCATGCCTAGAGGACCAGGCAGGGGTCTTGCGACCCAGGATGCCCAGCACAGATGTCTAGGCACGGATGCCCCACAGCACCCTGTCCGTGCTGTGGGGCAGCTCCAGCTAGGAACTGACCTTGAAGGTTTGCACAGCCCAGCTGCGGAAGGCCTCTTCCTGCCCACTGAGCTCATCTCCTTCCCCTGTCGGGGTGAGCTGAGACGCTCCCAGGTGGGACAACTTCTGGTCGACATCGTGAGCAAAGGCGCAGAACTGAGGGTACATGCTGGAGCCGAGGCCGAACACGGCATACCTGCCAGGAGGGACACACACAGACGAGTGAGCCAGTCCATGCAAGCATCACCCAGCAGCACCAACAGCCCATAGGCCAGCCTCAGACACTCCCACTCCAGCTGGGCATAGGGCCCAACCCTGTGTGCTCTCTTCTGTCCTCCCTGGCTCCCAGCCTTGTCACCAACTCCCATGACCAACCCTATGTTTGGCCTGCAGACCTGTAAGCTGGGCTTGGATTCCCTGGCTTGAGGACAGGTTCTCTGTGCCTGGACATCCCAGAGAGGACCCCTTATATATACCCAGTCCCAGACTTGGCCCATAAAGCAGGGCTCGGACAAGAGCGGGTGGGGAACAGCCTCACCTGAACTTGTTGGTGAGCTTTTTCAGCATGAAGAGAGATTTCTTCAGTTTCTGGAAAGAGAGAGAACCACAAAGTTCTCAGGACAAGATTCATAAAAGCAACTGCTTTTTCTTTTCTTCTGGTGGCCCATTTTAGAACTGGCCACATCTTACAGAAGGTTCAAGATCCACAAATGCAAGTTGGTTTATGGGTACCTGGCTGGGGCTCAGGGACGAGCCCTGCCTTAGCCACTCATGTGGCCTTGACCCTCAGGGGGGGATACAGAACAGCCCAGCCTCCAGCCCACCTAGCCCTGGTAGAGGCGCAGGGGGCTGCCTTACAGCAGGGCAGCTCCTGAGGGTTTCCTAACAGGGTATGAGTGAGCCTCTCTTCTTGTTTGGGACCCGGTGAGAGCAACAACTGTTCCCATCTTTTCTATAATAACCCTGATTTCCCAGGAACTCAAAATAATTTTAGGTGGTACATGACCTACCAGGTATAGTGTCAAATCTATTAAATAGTAAGAAACTATTCTCTTTTCTGTAATTTTTTTAGTTATTCCCATTTCAATTATTTTTGTTTTTCTTCTGAACACTGGGGAGAAAGTCTCAGGTTGGTGTTAATGGAGCCTTGACACCTCTCTAATATTTGCCTGTTGCTCTTTTTTAAAAGAACTAAGCAGCCCAACCGGTGTGGCTCAGTGGTTGAGCATCGACCTAGGATCCAGGAGATCGGGGTTCGATTCCCAGTCAGGGCACATGCCCGGGTTGCGGGCTCATCCCCAGTCGGGGGCGTGCAGGAGGCAGCCGATCAATGACTCTCTCATCATTGATGTTTCTATCTCTCTATCCCTCTCCTTTCCTCTCTATGAAATCAATAAAGATATATTTAAAATAAATAAATAAATAAACATGAATTGTTGAATTTGAAAGGTAGGTCCAACTTACTGAAATATATTACGTACGTCATAGGGAAGGTGGCACATGCATATGGCTATAATTACAAAGGACACAGGCAAATGGCTGTTAGGGAAACCCAGCGTGATCTGGGCACTCCCTCCCAAATGTCCTCCTGAGGACATGCTGAATCCCCCACATCCCTTCCTTGGTCCCTTGGGCCCTACCACCCTCCAGACCCTGGGACCTGGGCCACCTACCTCTCCATTGCCGGGGGAGTCTCCGTTCCCAAACGTGCTGGTCACCACCAGCAGCAGCCGCTCCTCCCCCAGGCTGCTTAGCCTGTACTCGTCCATGCAGAGAACCTGCGCGGCACCCAGGGCGGACATCAGCCCTTGCTTCCCGGCTGGGCCTTCTGCGTCCTCCCCGGACACCCTGCCCTTCGCCACCCCCCCACCAAGGCATTAGCCTCCTGCATCATCCCCTCCCCCGCTCCCCCTGGCAGAGGCGTGGCACAGAGAAGGTGATAAGAAGGGTGGATTAACAAACCCATCAAGTGAACCCCCTTGAATACATGGGCTCGGTTCTCCCAGCCTCGAGCCCCACCACTAACATGTCAGCAAGCCCTGGAGAGTCTGCCCCCCAAATCAAAATGCTTTCACCACAACCATGACTACTTTGCATTCTGAGTGCGTGGGCATATTTTCCAAAAAAATTCGGTGAGCGGGTTACAAAAATGACGACTCCTTCGGCACCTCAGGAACCCACTTTGCCTGATCTAAGCGCAGATGAAGGGTGCCATTGCCTTGCTGTCCCACCCAGCACCCAGGCTGGCCTGACGTGGGAGGCCTTTCGTCACCCTTTGGGGGGCTGCTTTATTTGTCCGCATTTTATTTATCTTTTGCCCCCTGTATGGAAGGAGTTCAGGGAACGGGAGTAGAATTCATCCAGAGCAGCTCATGGACACTGAGACTTGGATTCCTTAGGAAGGTGTTTCTCAACCTGTGTTCCCTGGAACGCTCTGAAAAGCATTCTTTTCTGTGTACGTTTGGGAACCCCTGGGCACACACCTATCTTCCTGTCACCAATTTACAATGTACAGCTGCACACTCAAGGCTCTGAGACACCCGGCAGCAGAGCGACCGTTCTCACTTTCCCACACGTCCCTGAACACAGGCAGGGAAGCGGCAGGCGGCAAGCCGGGGCGGATACCTTGGGGTTGAAGGCACAGCTGAACAGGGCCCCGAGGTCCCGGGCCAGCGTTTCTGATCTTCCCGTCTCCGTCGCAAAGAGGATGGTGGCTCTGACCCGGGACGCCATGGTCTTGCGTATCAGCATAGAGGCGAAGAGCACGGCTCTGTGAGGACAGACAGATACTGAGTGATCCTTGTACAGGAAGACGGGGGGGGGGGGGGGCCAGGAGGATGGGAGGAGTGTTTAACGTGGGCAGGTTGAGTTACAAGAACCCACATTTCTCACCAGCTATCAGCCCTGACTCTCCGCCCTTCTTACCCCCTCAAGAGCTCAACCCACCGCGTAGCTCCTTTGGGAAAATGGAGGAGAGAGGACACTGGGACAGTGGCTACAGGTGACCCTTGGAATTAGTGTGGGGCCATCTGAAAGCCAAACTCCATCAACATCATCTTTTCTCTTTGTTCCCTGTCCTTCAAGGCCTAGAAAAAGACACCAACACTGGCCATTCCACTCACTTAGCCAAGACTTGGAATCGAATCACTCTTCTCTGGGGTCTCCGCTTCTCGTCCTGCCAGACGTGGGTTTTCCAGGCCTCCACCTTCAGAAAAGAGGGCAGACGTGAGGACAAGGTAGGCCTGGGATCGGCTTGGGCTTGGGGATGCTGGTGAGACAGAAGCTTCATGATCTTCTTGAGTTGGGGGGCGAGCAGGCCCTGTCCCAACCCCGACCTCACTGGAAGCCCCACGGGAGGGCTGTGTCTGTCTGTGTCCCTCAGAGCAGCAGCTCCGGTGGCCAGCACAGAGCCTGCACATACCGGATGGTCAGCTGGTTTATGGTCATTAGTGTCCCCCTGGAAGGAAGAGGCCCCACTTCTCTCTTGTTTTTACTGTCTTATCACTAGGACCATATAATGTATTTTCCAAACTGGGGCACCTTTGAGAGTAAAAGGAGGTGCTGTGACAACAGGTGCAAACTGTCCAGGGCAATCGGTCACCCTGCTTATCACCTTTAGAGTAAGGAAGTTCTTCCCAACTCTGCCCAAAGTCCTTTGTGACAAAAAATGAACTTGTTTCAATACATGATGGTTACTGAGTGCATCCTGGGTCTGACCCTGGGCTGAGCTGTTACATACACCAGCTCATGTGGTCCTTACAACCTCCATTAGTGAAATTAAGGCCACTCCTTTAGAGGTGAGAAAATCAGGGCTGAGATGGCCTCCCCCCGCCCCACGAAGGTGTGCCTGACCTGGGAGCCAAGCCCTCACTATGAGGCTACCTGACTGTTTATGGCTCTCCCATGGAGGTCACCCTCGGGAGCATAAACCCTGTCAGAGCAACAGACCACTAAAGGGGCAATGAAAGGTATTTCCTTCAGTCCCATGCTCTGTGGAAATGAACAAAAGCTGCCTAGCATCCTTGAGTGAAGTCTAAACAGCATCAAAAATGTGCGTCCCTGATCCTCCCTCACACGTCCTGCACGAGTGAGTGTGCATGTGCACACAGATGCACATGCATGCACAAGCACATGCCCACATGCAGACACACACTCTCTCCACCCCAAGAGAGAGGGGAGGAAGGCCCCTCTGTTACCTGGTAGTAGTAGAAAGGGGACAGAACATAGTTCAACATCTCCTGGTGGAACACGGGGGTGATGCTTCCAGAAATCGGGGGCACCAGCCAGATCCAGTCGGCAGGGCAGCCCCCTCGGGACCGGTACTCATTCTGCATGTACTTCATGAAGGACTCCGCAGCTGAGTGGTGATCCATGATGGTCACATTTTGCTTCTAAATCAGGAGGCAAGAAGGGGAGTTGAGAGAAGGAATGGGGGAGTCCAGAGAGTGGTCTGTTGACTGCAGGGTTCCCAGGTAAACCATGGGAAGGCCTGGAAATCTGTAAAATGGGACAGCAATTCCTCCTGGCCCCCTCCTCGGGGCTGACGGAGGGCAGAGCAGAGGGCTTGGCTCAGACAAAGGCCTGGAGGAGAGATGGGGCTTTCAGGGACAGCTTGTAAGAGGAGGTGGGTCTTGAGAGATGGTACAATTTAGGCTGCAGACAGGCAAACCTAGAAGAGCACACAGCATGAGTCAAGGCCAGGAGGAGGAGGGGAACTGGCTGAGGGAGGCCCCAGTAGTCCTAGCCACACCTTCTAAAACGTACACATACACATATAGCCACCCCTGGGTGCCAGACCAGTGTTTAGCTTAGGAGCTGATGATTATCACTGAAATAATGATGGTAACAATAATAAATAATAATATCAACAAAGCGAGTGCTTACTAAGTGTTCACTATGGGCCAGGCAGTTCGACTAAGCATTCTGCATATATTTCATTTCATTCTTACAGTAACCTAGTGAGGGAGGTATATTATCATCTCTGTTTTACAGATTAGGAAACAAGGCCAAGTCCTTTGAAGTTGACCATGAAGGAGGGTGACGAGGAAGTCCTGGAGACTCAAAAACAGTGACACAGACATGGTCGGCAATGGTCAGGAGACAGTGAAGGATCAGTGGGTTTTCTGGGACATATCCACATCCTGCCAGTGTCAGGGCTGATGCTGGGAGCCCCAGGAGTCAGGATGTGTGGTCCACAGCTGGTGGGACCTTCCTGAGCTGGACCAGCCCCAGGGGGCTCCTCCTGTCCTGTCTCAGAGCCACCCACCCCTAATCAAGCACAAGTTTGACCTACCTATGGGGTGACCTGCCCTGGGGAACAGTGTGTGATTGTAAATATTTACTGGTGGTTGTTTAATGTCAGCTCTCCACTACACTGCACAAGGATGAATTTTTGTCTATTCTGTTCCCTTCTCATATCCATGGCCCAGCCTAGTGCCTGGCACATAGAAAACGCTCAATAAAACTTTGCTGAATGAGTGAATGACTCTCTGCCCAGTGGTCTGGCCTCCAGGGCATCTGCCAGAGCACCACTGCTCATGTGGATGTGGGCTCTCATTCATTCACTCAACAGACTTTTTTAGAGTCTACCATGTGCCAGACACTCTTCTGGACTCAAGAGGTAGAGCAGTGAGCAAGAGAGACAAGATATTGCCCCATGGAGCTTACGCTCTATTGAGGGGAACAAAACAACACAGAAAGAAAGAAGTAGATGCACTGTGTATTGTCAGGAGCTAGTAAGTAGTATGAAGAAAAATAAAAGCAAGTTAAAAGACTAAGACAGAGAGATGGGAGGCGGGTGAGGTGCCGTTTTATATGGCATGGCCAGGGAGAGCTACTCTGAGGAAGTGACAATTGGAACCTGGATGAAGGGAAGGGCCTGGTCATGGGATGATTTGTGGGAAGAGTGACCTAGGCAGAGGGGAAAACAAGTGCAAAGGCCCTGAGGTAGGAACTATATTGGTGAGCGAGAATTCCAGTGTGGCTGGAAGAGTGACCAAGGAAAAAGGCCTGGCGGGAGGGGCTGGGAAGGACCGGAGTGTAATGAGGTCTTTCCTTGGTTTCACTATAAAGGGACGCAGAAAACAAGGTAGTAGCCGGGGGAGGTATTTGGTTAGCTAGCCATTTATTTCTCTGAGATGAGAACCATTACAGCCTATTGATATTGATGGGAATGGTTCAGTGGTGAGGAAGACATTGATGATATTGGGGGGGAGGGGGGTAAAGTTTCAGGATTAAAGTCCTTGAGAAGTTGAGAGAGGACAGGATTCAGTTCTTAAATGCAGGGACTGACCAATCTTGGGAGGAAAGGAGTTGCCTGTTGCTGGAAGATACAAGTTATACTAGAATTCCTAGAGTTAGTGAGAGGGCTTATCTGTCTCTGTATCCCCTGCACCTAGCACAGTGTGTGCGCAAACTGGGTGTTCAATGCTTGTTTGATGCATAAATAAGTGAGCACTGCTATAAGGGGGAAACCAAGCATGGCATGAGAGGCTGGGCCAGATGACCTTCTAACCAGAAAGGCTTCAGACCCACAGATTACCAGTCATACCTGGAAACTGTGGAGCACAGCGACATTGATCTCAATGACAGCCTGGTCTTTCCAGAGTGAGGCCAACTTGTGCGTTTCCAGGCCCATCCTCCTGCCCACCTCCTGCAGAGGCAGACAAATGGGGGGTGTCAATCCTTGGGGCCAAACCACAGGCCCACACCTCCCGCTGGCCCAGCTGGATGGTCCTTGTTACCTCCAGGATGTTGTAGCGCTGAGCATCACAGAAGTCCCGGACCCCAATCTCTGTGCCCATGTACCAGCCGTTGAAGGGGCACCCTGGGAACTCGAGGCCACCCACCTCGAGCAGCATGTTGGACACTGCAGGCAGGGTGTACCACTTCAGCCCCAGCTCCCGGAACCACTCATACCTGGCAGGGAGACAAAGCCAGTGGTGGAGCCTTCATTTCTGCCCACCCTCACCCCTAAAAAAGTTCCAGGGAAAGTCAACCAAGAAAATGCCTTTCTAAGTGTTGATCTTCAAATTCATCCCACCTGGAAGGGTGAATGAGTGCACTAGGTGTCCTTCATTAATTATGCATTCATTCACTCATTCATTTACGCAAACATATTATAAACATCAAGTATGTAACAGGCCCTGTGCCAAATGCTGAGAACCCAAAACAGCATAGCAGTTAAGGGCTCTAGTGTCAGAAAGCCTGGTTTCAAGTTCAGCCTTACTGCTTACCAGCTGTGTGACCTTGGAATCTTAGCCTCTCTGAGGTTCTGTAGCCCCACCAACAAAACAGAGATAACAGCAGTAAACTAGTGAGATTATTGTGAAGATTACAGTATCATTCATTTATATATTCATTTATTCCAGAAATATTTAAAATTGAGCACCTACTATGTTCCAGGCAGCCTACTAGGGGTTGGGGATATATTGCTAAACAAGAAAGGCAAGAACCCGGTTCTCAAGGAGCAGACAGTCTAGAGTCTAGACTCTAAACAGGTAAAGAAGCAGATAAATAATAACTAACTAACTAAATAAATAAATAAATAAATAGGAAGTTAAAACAAGGTGCTGTGTTCAACAGAGGGTGAGGGTGTCTACTGTAGATCGGGTGTTCGGAAGCCGTTTCTCAGAGCAGGTAACATTCAGGGATAGCTCACTGACAAGAAAGGAACTCTGAAGAAAGGGCAGGGGAACAGTGAGTGCAAACGCCCTGAGGTGGGACTGAGTTCGATATATTCAAGGGATTAAAAAAAAAGAGCCCAACCCAATGACTGCTACATAGTGAGTCTCAATTTATGGAGGTATTTTTGTACTTATGAGAACTGCCTGGAGCAAGGGCTGAACCAGATGAGCTCTGGAAGTCACTATAGCCCTATACTTTCGTCACAGTCAGGAGAGGGACAGCTAAGAGAATTGTCAGGAAGGCAAAAGAGGCCTGGGCTGCTCAGTGTGAGGATCGCAGAGCCTCACACAGGTTCCTCTCCCAAGGTCACTGCTTCCCAAGCTCCTAGAGCCCCATGTGTCTAAGCCTCTGCTTCCCCCTCACCATCAACATATCCTCATAAGTCTGAAAGCCCCTGACGCAAGTGCAGAGTTGCTGTATAAAGGTGACAAAGGGGCCTTGAAAGCCAGCCTTTTTGGGCACCTGCTGCTTTGGGCTTTAGGGGAGATACAAGCAGGGGTCTGAGGACTGAGGTCTCATTTAGGAAGGGAGGGGGACATGCATGTTCACTCACACCCCCGCACCCTCAGCCTGCTTACTTGGGATGTTCCATAGGCACCTCGAGCACAAGGTCAGGCGGGATTTCAAAGAGCTCAGGGTCGCGGCCACCAGCCTGCAGGACCAGAGGCACCACGTCGAAGCGGCCATACTTGGGTTTCCAGCCCAGGTCGATGCACAGCTGGGGACAAGACAGGCCCAGTGAGTCTGCAGATCCAGGCACCTTGACCCCTCTAGACTCCACCCCGTTACCCACCAAGGTCGGATCTGGTACCTGGGTGAACTCCAGGCAGGCAGGGTCCCCTCTGATGGTGCCATCAGGCATCTGGTAGCCGGCGTAGCGGATGAGCTGTGCGTTCCAGACTCGGAAGTCATGCTTCCCATCGCTCCGCTGGGGGAACACGGTGATGGCCGACCTTCCCCAAGACAAGGACAAAGTGTTGACCACCTGGCTCCAGTGGGGGCTCCCTGCCACCCCCACCAGTCCCCCACCCCTTCCTATCTTCCCACTCCCCAGCCCTCTGCACCTGAGCTAACTGAACTCCACTCCTGCAGCCCCCCAACATGCCAAGCTCTCCCTGGCCTCTGTGTAACCTGCCCTCTTCCTGAAATACCATCTCCCTCCCTCTTCCACCTTAAAGACCCCTCCCCATCCCTTCCAAATGGTTCCAAGTCCAAAGGAAACCAAGGAAACAAGCGCTTGAGGGGGGCTAAGCTCACAGAGGCTCTGCTCATTACTAGGGCTCCCTAAAGAAACCTCAGTCTTGGCTCTCTTTCTCTCTGGTTTCTCCTGGAACCAGAGATGCCACCCCTAAACCCATCTGTATCTTTTGGCTAAGACTCTGGAGGAGGGTGGGCCCCAGCCATAGCCTCGTGAAAGGTGCCCTCACCTGATGTTGCCATTGTTGGTGGCATATCGCAGGTGTCGGCAGATGTGCTCGAACATTTCCTGGGCAGTGGAACAGCTCCGGGCATCAAAGACCTGCACACAGCCCCCCAGACCACGCCCACCAAGGACTGTGAGGACACAGGCCTCTGGCATGATCAGAAGCTAAGTCACGGGGATGGAGGGATCGAGAGAGTGTCCCAGACCCCTGCTGCCAATCACCAAGCAGAGAAGTGCATTCTCTGTATCCATACCTCCCACCTCAGGCCTGCCCTGTCCATCCTTTCTCCTGCTCTCCTAGGGGAGCCCAAGCAACCCCACTTGGAAGATCCTATCAAAACCCAAAACCCAAGAAAACCTGATTTCAAGCACCATGAATCAGGATCCCCACAGCCCAGCTTAGTTTCTTTACAGCGTGAGCACATTTCATACCAGGCCTCCAGCACATTTTGTGATAGCCAGAGTTGCTTTCACTGGCATTGCTCATCAATTTCTATGTCCAAGAGCTTTTGATACTATCCAGCAATACATGATCCCCCCCATGTAAAGATGTCCTAGGAGGCTAAGATAAAGAAAATGTTTTCTAGGGGCCAGGAATTCAAACAGTCTAGGTAAACAACCTCTCTTGTGGCACCAGGGCTTCAACCATAATAACAACAAGGTCGTTTGGTTTGATGTTGGCAGTTAGTCTCCCAAATTTCACATAAGAGATCAGCTGGAAATCCTGGGGCTGAAATCTGAGTCTAGACTTCTCATGGGGCCCCCATCTAAGGTCAGGAATGTGCAGAGAACCTGAGGTCCTGGTTTCAGTCGGGGAGCCCTGGGCATAGCTCTGCTTGGCTGTTGGGGGCATCTGCCCAGAGCCTGCCGCCCTCCAGCTTCCTCCCCCTCCAGGGCCTAAGGAAGCGCACCTGCAGGTTGGACCACTGGATCCTCCCGATGCAGCGCGGGGCATTGCGCCAGGCCTGCTTGGTGGCGTAGATGAGCTCATCTCCCGTCAGCTGGTAGGTTCCTGTTGTTTCTATCTCCTTTGTTACAGCTTCCACCCTGGCCAGATGTTCCTCTATTTTTGCCCTGGGGGACAGGAAGACATCAGGAAGATCAACAATGAGATGGTCTTAAATGGGGATTAATTCAATCCACAGAAGCAGGAACTGAATTAGGACATCAGGAGGGCAAGATGTCTCTCATGGAGACTGTCTCCTCCAGGGTCAGCTTCATGGGTGTTTGACCTGGGTCCCGAGCTTAGAAGGGCCCCGAGCTTATTTTCATGTTCTGTTGTCACTGTCTTGAAAATTCGGAATCACTTTTGAACAGGGAGCCCATATTTTCATTTTTACACTGGGTCCTGCAAGCCGCGTAGCTGGTCGGGATCCCATAAGCATCCTTGCTGTTTCTAGGTGTTTTTTCTCTAATCATGTACATCTCAGCGTGGCGGGCACGAGCAAGGAGTGCGTGTGACTCTCCTCAGGCACATGCAAGACCCGGAGGAGCATCCGTCCACCTTCCCATGGTTCAGAGATGAGCCAGCCCCCACCCAGCATCTCCTGTGACCCGAGTACTTGCTAGGAGCCAGGTACTCTGTGAAGCCACTCACAGTTGGGGGCTCATTGGGTCTGGGAAGGAGACTTGTTTGTTGTCGTTGTTAATCCTCACTAGAGGATATTTTTTCCATTCATTTTTTAGAGAAAGTAGAAGGGAGGGGGAGAGAGGGAGAGAGAGAGAGAGAGACATCCATATGAGAGAAATATCGATTGGTTGCCTCCCACATTCGCCCAGACCAGGGCCAGGGATCAAGCCTGCAACCAGGGTACATGTCCTTGACCGGAATTGAACCAACGACCCTTCAGTCCATGGGCCAATGGCACTAACCACTGTGCAAACCCGGCTAGGGTGTGGGGAGCATTTTTGTGTCCATTTTATAGTCCAGTGTATCAAGGCTCCAGGAGGTTAAGTACCCACATAGCACATAAGTGTGATAAAGAGCAATGCCGGGACTCAGATTCAGGTTTCCCTGATGCCAAGCCCAGGCTCTTAACCTTCCACTTCCACCCTAGGGGGTATTGCAAGCCCAGAGATGTTGAGGGCCTTCCCACACTTTCATGGTCAGGCCAGGACATGGACCAGCTCTCAGGACTCAGCCTGCAGAGCCCCAAGGCCTGCTCAGGGAGGAGCCTTCAACGGCAGGATCCAACATCACGTCTCTCTACAGCATGCGGTTTCTCAACCTCTGCACCACTCAGCCAGCAATCCCAGGGAGATTTCTACACTGGCTTCTCTCTTCCCCTCCCAGGCTTCAAAAATACCCCACAAGGAGGAATTCAGTCAGAAAGGCTTTGAAACACACACACACACACACACACACACACACACATACACAGCAACCTTGAGATCTCCAATCAGCACCAAAGATGTTTGAAATGGCAACAAACAAAACTATTTAAGGAATGAACTCCTGATTAAGGAGAGTGGACAACTCAGAACAAAATGGCCTTTCTGTGGATGAAGAGTGTCTCGACAACTCTTCCTTGATTAAAAGAAAAAGCTCAAAGACAAAACACTTGACACTATTTATCTTCAAGGAGACTCCTCTGCTGGGTGAAGGTTGAGGTTGCCCCACCATGGGAAGCCCTTTCTCCCCAAACAGAGCTCCTAGCAAGGCTCCCTGTGCTGCATCGAGCATGAAAACAGCAGCGATGACCAGAAAGTGGATGCTTTGAGTACACTGGGTAGTGTCACCACGTGACTATAGAAGAAAAAATCCGTTTTTACATTTTTACCCAATTGCTTTAGAATTTTATATTTTACCACTGTTTTCACATAGTCACATTTCTGAGGCACTGAAAATATTGTGATGCCTATTAGGTCTGAAAAAAAGACAGTGGCTTTTGGCATCAGCAAACTGGATTTGAACAGAACATTCAGCAAGTTATGATTCTATCTCTACAATCCTTCCTTCGTGAAAGACTGAACCAGCCCAGCTGTCCATGCCTGTGGCTGCTGGTGTAGTTGTGGAGATGGACTGCCATTTGTCATTCACACCTCCCAGGACCTCACAGGGGTCCCACAATGGACTGGTGACTGTGAGAAATGGCTCTTCCCTTAGTGAGAAGCAGGAGCAGCACTGGGGCCTCCCCAGGCTGATACCCACCCAGCTGCCTTCCGGACACCAGCGGGGCCTCCCTGGTCCAGCATTGGAACTGGAACCTTCCAGGTCAAAGAGCTGGACACCAGAACATTGCGGTTAAAAGCAGGGGCTCTAGCGCCAAGCTGCAAGGGTTTAAATCCCAGCTCTGGGACTCCAGAATGTGGGATTTGAGTAAGTTACATCTCCACGGCTTCGGTTTCCATGTCTGAAAAATGCGCAGGACAGTAATGGCACCAGTCTCGTGGAGCTGTGGTGAGTGTTACTTACAAGGCACTTACGCAGGGCCCAGAACATGCTTAGCGCTCAGTAAGTGTTAGCATCGATACGGTGGCCCAAGGAAGCTCATGAAGAAAATCCCTACACCCTGAAATGCTCATTAGTCAACAACCTAGCCGACAGCCCAGAGATCGTGAGCTTCCCATCACGAAGCACTTCACAGACGTTCCCGTTTCACAGCACACATCAGGCTCCCCTGCAGCCAACAGGACTCTCAGTCCGACTGTACGTTAGAATCGCCTGGGGAGCTTTTTGGGAACATGGGTGTCTGCTCCCTCTCCACTTCCTGGGGTCCTGACACTTTTGGCCCAGGGGACCCTGACATCAGTGTTCTGCAAGGCCCTCAGGCAACTCCATGGTGCAGCCAGGGTTGAGGGTCACTGCCCCTGGGAGATAAAGGCCTGTCATAGACTCAAGGTCCCTCCCAGCTCAGACATCGTAGAGTCATAGGAGAGGGCATGTGGCATCACCAGGAGCCGCTCTTTCTGCCATGGGGGTCCTAGGTGTATGCAGTGGCTCGCTTCATGCAGTGAAGTGCAGGTGGGGCTGCACCATAAAAGCCACACTCCTCTCCCAGCCCATAAAACAGCAAACCCACGCCCTTTGGTCATTCTGTCTCACAACCCCTTTGTGCATTCTTATTTTAAAGTTTTAAAAGGGCCAAAATGAAAAGTCATATAGTTTATGAAACCCAAGAATGTAGAACCCCACAAAGTTCAGTGCAAAGAGCACGGCCTGCCTTCTCCAAGTTGGTGGCCTGAATTCTAGCTGGGATTGGGTGACCTCAGGTGTGTCACTGGGCTTTCTTGTTCACCCCTGTAGGAGAAGGGCTTGGCTGGGTGGTCTTGAAGGTCCTATCTATCACAAACATTTAATAATGAAAGGGTGCACATCAAGTCACAATCAAGGTGACTCTGCCAGGACACTGTTCTAAATTTATTTAATCCTCGCAACACTCTTAAGAGCAAGATTCTATCATCACACACCTCCTCCCTTTTTACAGATGAGGAAGTTGAGGCACAGAGGGGATGAACAGATTTCCCAAGGATACAGGACTGGTTACTGAGGGAGCCAGGATTCAAACTCAAACACTTAAACTCCTGACCCACACTTTTAACACCTACTGCTCTGTCTCTTTGTCTTACGATCATGCAAACCTACTCTGGGGTCTTTTTCCCTTGGGAAACTATGCTTTAGCCCTGGACCCGCAGTGAATCTGGGAAGGAAAGGAGCCTGGGGTCAGAGGGAAAAGGCTGGAGACAGGAGAGCTCCCAGGAAGGGGGAGGCAGCAGATCCTGCAAGAAGCGAGACTTACTCTTTGAAGGAGCTGTAATACTGGTTGACAAATTCGATAGCTTGAGGTAGAAGCTCATCTGGAGAGGTAGGCCTGTCCCTGGGTCCTCTGGTCAAACTTTTGGAGTTCATGATGGCTCCCAAGCAACACTTAGACTTGCAAGCCAAGTCCTGGAAAGAGAGGGGTGGGTGGTGAGGTGGGCAGTTTCGATAGCCATACCCTCCAGAGCTAGCTCTCCTGGCCATGCCCTTCCACTCTGGCTGTTCCAGCTCCCTCCTACCCCTCTCCAGCCCTGCGGCACCTCCTCCTTGGGGTCCACCAGACTTTCTCCCCATCTAGATTTCTTTTCTTCTACTGGCTGGACCCCATTGGGTGTGAGCTGAGGTTGCTCTCCCTCCTTGGGCTCAGCCTATTGACCCTATTCCCAGCCGACTCCAGACCCAGGGCAAAGTCAACAGCTGTATCCCTGGGAATATCTCAACTATCTTCTCATTTAAAGAGGCTGAGTAGCACCCAGCCAGGTGTGGCTCAGTGGTTGAGCATCGACCTAGGATCCAGGACATCATGATTTGATTCCCGGTCAGGGCACATGCCTGGGTTTCGGGCTCGATCCCCAGTTGGGGGTGTGTAGGAGGCAGCCCATCAATGACTCTCTCATCATTGATGTTTCTCTCTCTCTCTCTCCCTCTCCCTTCCTCTCTCTGAAATCAATAAAGACATATTAAAAAAATAAAGAGGCTGAGTGGCTCCTGGGAACACACTTTTGGTGTTCAGCCAAAATGAGTTGACATGAGAGGGTCCAAATCCCAAAGTCAGAAGAAGGCACAGAAAAAGTACTAGAAGAAAGTACACCCAAATGTTAACTGTGGCGATTTCTGGGAGGTGTGGGAAATGATTCTGCTTTCATGGTCTTGACATTTTCAAATCCTTCCCTCTTAGATGCATTAGATAGAATGCATTCTAAAGTTAGAATGAGTAACGTATAACATAGGAAGGAACCTTAAAGGACACTTAGTATGACCATACATTAGGTGCTTGAAACCCTCTCTAATATCCCTATCAAATAGTACTTGAATCCTTCCAGTGACAGGGAGCTCACTACCTCTTGATGTAGTTCAGTTCAGCTTGGGCAGATCTGTTAGAAAATTCCCCTCATACTATGCTGAAATCTGTGTTTCTCTCGGAAAGGATTAATCTGTTCCTGGAACCATTGATCTCACCTCTGGATTATCATTATCCATGAGGGGGTTCTCAGGGAGTTGGCATCACTTACTTCCTACTGTTATTTATGGAACACAAGACTCTGCTCCCAGCACCCTTTACCCAAGTGGAAGATCTGTTGATCTTCTAAGAGCCCTGATAGCTTCACTGACTTGGGACAAAGGTGGTTCTCCCTGAAGCCCCAGACTTCTCACCCCTTTGGCCTTGTGGTGAAGTGTGTCTTGGAAAGTCATTCCACTGCCCCAGTTTTTGATCCTCACATGCTGTGGGCAGGCTGATGGGGGTGCATCCAGCTTGACCAGGGATTCTGGAGACTTCTAAGAGGGGGAAGAAAACAGGGATTTCCAAATGCCTCCAATTCCAGGGCCCCATGGGTATCTCCCTGGCCCCTGGGCCCTGTTTTGGCTTTAGGTGGGGTAGGTAGCTTGGGGGGGTACACAGGTCAGGGTGTCAGTCCTTGTCCCTCCTCCCTTCCTGGCAGCCTGGCCACCTGGGCCAGTGCCTGCTAAGAGCTCCAGGTGCCTGGGCCACTGGCCAGGCCTCTCTCTTCACCCAAGACCCTGCCAAATGCTCCCTCAGAAGAATTGCAACAGTGGGGACTAAGGTTAGACGTGAAGGAGACTACGGTCCCAGTCAATACTGCCAAGAACAGAAATCAGGATTAGGAGCACATAACACTGCCTTCCACAGGAGCATTTACGAAAATGAAAACCATCTTCCCTCCCAGCTCCCCCCACCCCCATTTCTCTGCCCATCTCTCTGGAACGCTGATGTCCAAAGCACTGAAGGAAGATGCAACCAGTGGGGTGGAGGCTGGGGGCTGGGACCAAAGGCTCAGCTGCCAAGTCTAGGGTAACCTTGATGTCCTGCTCCTGACTCCATGAACCGTCTCCTCTCACCCAAGCCTGCTGGCTCACACAGGCGAGTAAGCCATCAGGGTGCCAGCACACAATGGGGACCACCACTCCTGATCACTATGGATCATCCTGCTCTCCCAAAGCCCTTCCTCCTCCCCACCTGTGTCCCCTGGGTCTCCACTCACTGTCCAGACCCCAGCTTCCATCAGGCTGCTTGGCCTGCATCTGCCTGGGCAAGGGAGGAAGGGGCTTCCCACACCCGTGTGACTCACTCACCTTTCCTGTCCCCGTGAAGGGCTGGGGGGACTCATTCCGGTGCTTGCCAAGGCTGTGACACTTGGGGTCATCCTGTGTCACTGCACTGTAAAAGGAAACAACGGTCATGAGCCGGAGTATCTGAGGGCAGGGAGGGGTGCTGGAGTCCCTTCTGCCAGCCTGTCATTTGATGGGTGAGGGAACTGAGGTCGGGAGAGTGGAAATGAATGGCTCATGGTTTCCAGCCAAAGAGGATGTGTAAATGGGGTGGGGGAAGCAGTCAGTCACCCCAGTCTCCTCACCATCACCACTCTCCCTCCTCCTCTTCCCTTGCCTTCCCTCTGCAAAACCAAAAAGGCACGAAGGGAGCTAAGCCAAAGCTGGGGGCCCAAAGGATGACCCACAGAAGCTCCGGGAAGATGCCCCCCTCAAAAGCCGAGTACATATGTGGGTGGGCAGAGAACGGGTTTCTCTAGCGCCAGCAACACTGCCCACCACCCACTCACTTTGGAAGGCTTAAGTATTTTTATTTAAAGCATTTGATTTGTCTCAGTTTATTTATTTATTCTAAATTCTTATTATGGAAGATGTTAAACATACACAGTAGAGATAATAGAGTAATCAACCCCCATGGGCCCTTCATCCAGATTCAACCTGATCAACCCATGGCCAGTCCTTTTTCACCTCCACTCTTCCAGCCCCACCATCCGTCTAAAGCAAGTCTGAGATGCCCTGTCACCCATAAATATCTCAGTAAGTATTTCTGGGAGATAAGGACCCCTAAAAAAAATAAGTTACATTTATTTTAAAACAATAGATTTAAAGAACTTAGCCTGTCCTTTGGAGAAAGCCCTGAGAGTCTGAAATCACTCAGAAACCATTGGTTCTGGCTTGGGATTTCAGGTTCGCTCTCCTGGCAAATGTAGAGAACAGAAGACAGGTGACTCCCATGGGCTGCATACTCCTGAGCACCCCTGCAAGCGTCACACCCCACACCTGCCTCCTCCTGGGGGGGTCACACTACAGGGACACTTTAGTAGGAAAGCTTGTTGTGTCCCGTGTTCTTTGCACTGTTTTCTGGGGTGTGCATGCGTGGGCACACACATCAAAGGGAAAGGGGTTAGGGAGTGTTACAAGGGTCTCTCATTTCCCACTTTACACATTACCTGTTGGACTATAACGAATGAGCATGTATTGCTTTTATCACTGGAAAAACTAACACTTAGGTTGTGCCTAGTTTTTTCACTATTATAAACAATGCCCCGAACTGTGTACATGGTCTGTGTGTGTGTGTGTAAGCACAGAAAAACCCAGGTGGATGTTAAGTGACTCGCATTAAGTGATGAGCGCATGGGCTATTCGAATTTTCTTTATACTTCTCTGCATTTTCCAACTTTTTACAGTGACCACGAATCCCTTTCATAACTGGGAAAAAATTTTTAATTTAAAAATGAGTAAAAAAGCCATGCACAGCCCCCTTTCTCCCTCAGTTAGGTTTCTTTAGACTTAGCTGTTGGGAGATGGGGGGGCACCAGAAGCCAGATGAGCATATTAGGGTCCTGGATGCTGACTGACAAATTATTTCATTGCTCACCCAGGCACTCGTGCAACTTGGCTAAACCCACAGCTGTGCTTGGTCCTGCTGGGTCCTTCATGGACCCGCCATCAAGAGGAGACCTGGAGCGTGGTGCTCGCTTAGGCCCAGGCCCAGGGACGCTGAGGTCAGAGCTGCAGCCTGGGGCTGGTTTGGGGTCTGGCCTGGGGTCCAGACTCCCCCGCAGCTCCCACTCCTCCCCACCGCCCCCCTCTCCGTGCTCCAAGGGTGGGGGTCAGGGAAGAGCTCCGGAATGGATCTTATTTGTAAAACAAAGAACCTTTTTGCGCCCTTCTATCTGTCCTAAAGGGTGTAGCAGCCCCGGTGCTGAAAAATCTAGAAAGCCCCAAGTGCCTAAACGGCCACAGTCCCTCCTCCAGCCCTCGGGCACGGCTCTGCGGCTGCTCAGCTGCGGCCTCCTATGGGCTCCAACCGAGGAAGCGCTAAGTGAATCCAGTCGGAGTCCTGCAGGAGCGAAGAGTCCGGCCCTGAGGTTTGCACGTTACCCCGAGGCTCGGAGAGGCTCGGTGCCCGCCTCCCTCCCGGGGCGCACCCGGCCCGGGCAGTACCTGGCTCGGCGGGAGCCGCAGGCGGGCTGCGGCCGCAGGATCTTGCGGAGAAGCCCGCAGAGCCGGGGCCGGGCTGCCTCGCACGCCGCACCCAGGCCCTCGCGCATGGTACCCGCCGGGCGCGGCTCCGAGCGCTCCCCTCTCGGCTCCGCGCCCGCAGGTTTATAGCCCCGGACCCCACGGCCCCGCCCCGGGGCGGAGCGCGGGAAAGGGGCCTGGACTCGCCCCTCGGCTTCACCCCGCGCGTGGCCCCGGGCCAGGCTCCTCCCGGGCCCCGCAGCGGGCGTCCGCAGGGAAGTCTGCCTTTTGGATGCCGCTGGACTTGCGCTGGGCTAAGACCCGGAGGCAAGTACGCCAGGCCTCCTACTGTAGTGCTTTACAGTTTAGGAAGCAAACCTTATGCTGTTACTTCATCTGCTTCTTCCTAAATCACAGTCAAGAAGGTAAATCTATAGTTATTCCCACTTTACTGGGGAGGGGCAGGCCAGAGAGGTTAAGGATCCTGCCCAAGGCCACACAGCAGCCCCAGGGCCACAGCCCAAGCTCTCTCCCCTCACAGGGCTGCCCTGGGAGGTGTTATTTCTTTAAAGAAAGAGCAGGGCTGGGGATGACTTTTAGTGGGAGACATGGTGGGGGTGGGCAGTTGGACCAGGAGCCCCCTCAGGTCCCTTCCAGGTTCCTGGTCCTTGCTATCTGAAAGGTGCAGGGCTTCCTGACTTTGCTCCATCTGTAGGTGGCTCCTACCCTGGAAGCAGGATAATTCCTCTGGTCCAAAGAGAGACAGGGCAGCAGCCCCAGACCTGAGAGTACACAGAGCCCTCCTGGACGTATTCCAGAGTATTTAATCCCAACCCAGATTAGAGCGGAATGAAAGAAGGCATACATTTATTCTGAGCCAACTGCAACCCAGCTCGACTTTTTTCCAAATTACATACATCTTCACCTAGATGGTCCCAACATTTGCCTTTTTCCCTAACACACACCCACACACCCACACCCACACGCACACCATGTGCACTTTGTAATCATGTTTACATAAAATACAGAATCATTAGTCACATATAATAGATTCTGGGTCTTATCATACCTGAATGTATTTGAAAATGACTTTTTAAAATCAAGATGTATTAATTGGTTCCCACTGCTTTCAGTATAAAATCCCCTTTGCAATGCTGCTTCCCCTTCCGCTAATATCTCCCCCACCCCCAATTGTAGGTTGTGGTCCAGCTGGGCCTACCTCAGAAGAGCTCCTAGTGCCCGCACATTCTCCTGTAACCTCCTACCTCTGTCCCACCCCATCCCAATTTACAGAGCTCTTTACACCCCATTCTGCATGCACCCCTCCCCAAACCAGTGAGGAAGGCATCATTTCCCCCACCCCTCCCTGACAGCAGGAACTGGGTCTCTTCTCTGTCTCTTTCCCAGTCCAGCACGTAGTAGGCCCTCAAGGAGAGCCCATACATATACTGTAGAGGTGATGAGTTTCAACTTGGTTCAAACCTAAGTTCCATCACTTTCTAGATACTGACCTTGAGTAAGTTATTCAACATTGTAAAAAAAAAAAAGATAATAAGAGTTTCTGTCTCATTGCTGACACTTAATAGCCCTGTGATCTTTGACAAGTCCCCCAGCCTCTGAACCTCAGTAATAAGGACTTTACAAATGTTATCTGTTCTTTTTAGCTGCTGGGTATGTAATTAATAAGTGGCTAAATTTACTGTTTAATTAATAAACAGAAGGGCCTTATTGACATCTCCATGACCACCCCCAGCACAGTGCCAGTGAGTAGCCCTCAGCAATTAATTGTTCCTGGACTGGAACATGCCCAGAACCAAAAGTGTGGCAGAACCAAAGTGATTACAAGCCAGACTGCCAAGTTTGACTCCTGGCTCTGTCATTTGCTAACTGCAAATGAAATTTTAAAAATTACTTAAACTTTCTAGGCTTCAATGTTCTCATCGCTACAGTAGGAGGCTAACAAAGGTTCCTTCCTCATGGATTTTTGGGAGGAGTAAATAAATTAATGTTTGATATTTTCTCTCCATCACCTCTAGTGTCTGATTTGAGCATTTCCACCAGCCCGCTCAAGCTGGCCCAAAACACAAGTCAGAAATAACTGTCAGTATTATTAGAGAGTATGGGATTCAGGGCTAAAAGCTGTAGGCCACACTACAGGGGACAGGGAGGATCTCAAAAGATAGGAGATGGACTGGGTCTGCATGAGTCAAAGGCAGAATCTGCTGTGTACAGGCACTGGGAAACTGAGGCACGCTGGGCCGGCCTGGTGGGATGGGTCCTCTGGGAAAGGTAATCACATAGAACTCTGCAATCAAGCCTCAGTGTGGTGACAGGCAATAGGGAGCCTTGGCTCACTCCAGAGCAAGAGCATGGCTTGTTAGAAGTCAAGTTGGAGTGAGAGAAGTCAGAGTTGGTGTGGGGGGCTGCAGTTGGGGAGGCCAGTTAGCAGGGGCTGTAGCCATGAGATGAACAGAAAAGAGGAAGCGATGTGTGACTTGGTGACCGAGAAGAGTCAAAGCAGATTCTTGGGGTTCAGGCCCTCCTTAGATCCTGCGAGGAGTGATGAAGCCTCTGCCAGTCTGCAGCATTTGAGTCTGAAAAGCCAGGAGGACATCTAGAGGCTATCCAACCCTGCGCTCTCATCCCTCAGCCTCTTGGCCACCTCGGCCACCACAGCCCAGGCTGCCTGGTTTCAAACGTTCTCTCCTCTAGTTCAGCCCACACACCATACCCGGGCTATCTTGCTCGAGAATCTGCAATGGCTCCCCACTGCCAAATGAAGTGAATCCAATTCCCCTACTCTGCTTCAAGCCCCCCGTGCTCTGGCCCAGCTCCCACCCTCCACCTCCCACCCCCAAGCCCCAAGCACAGTCATGCTTACTTCTCGCTGAGTCTTTGCTCACCTGTCCCCTTCTTGGAATGTCTTTGCTATTTCCCTTGATTTCACATTCCACCCACTCTTCCAAGTCCACCCGGAGCCTGCTCACTTCTGTGAAGCCCTTACAAGGGACTCTGTTCAGTGTTGCTCAATGTCATCCTAGCTGCCAACAGCAACAGCAATGATGACAACGGCAACACATGCCATTTATTGAGCATTTACTCTCAGCCAGGCACGGGGCTAAGTTGTTCACATGTGAAAATTCATTTAATTCTTACCACCACCACCCAAAAATAGGCATTACAACCCCCTTATCACAGATAAGGAAACTGAGGCTCAGAGGCTAGGGGACTTACCAAAGGTCACAGAGCTATTAAGTGGCAAAGCCATGTGCTTATCCCCAAGCCCAAGCTCTTAACCCTGCTGCTTTCCTGTCACCTGTCAGGTACACTCAGGATTGCCATGCTGTTCGCCTCCAGAGGGCACCCTGCCCTCTGTAGTCCATGGGAAAGGCTCCTCTGGGGCTGAGGCTGCCCTGCCTGGACTGAGGTTTTGGTTTGATTTGTGCTTTCATGATGTTGCAGATTGACCTGTCTTTCTCTTGAGCAAGCCTCAGCCTCCAGTTGAAGGCATGCTGGATGGACTCTTCTATCATGCTCTGGAAGCCGCTCCCAGGCCGGCCGGTTGGCTGACATTCTCTCAGTTCTGCCTCAAGCTTGCTTCTCCTACCCACAAGTGGGGTGTGAGGCATATGTGTGTTCAAATTCCAACTCTGAAAATACTAGTTATGTGACGTGGGGAAATCACTCCCTTCTTAGAGCTTCTGTCTCCCCATCTGTAAAATGAGACAACGCCTCGTACCTCACAGAGCAGCCGTGGAGATGAGCTGGGATGCAATGCATGGGAAGTGCCCTCAGAGCCCTGGCACAGAGTGGGCGCTCAGGAAACGGTCACAAAGCACTCATGCTCACTGAGTGCCTGTTATGCATGGGCACACTGCTAAGTGATTTACCCACACACTCTCATTTCATTTTCAACACGATAGGAGGTGGGTCCCACAGGTGTCCCCACGCTGCCTGTGAGACCATCTGAGGCTCGGGAGGTTAGCTTACCCTAGGTCACAAAGCCGGTGAGAGACAGCACAGGGCCAGCTAGTGCGGCACAGCACACGGCTTGGACACAGCTTGTCTAACATCCCGGCACTCCAGGTCAACAGCTGGTGAGGCGGGCCCACTGGCAAACCACAACAGATGTTGGCCAGGATGCGGCCCCAGTTCTAACCACTGGGCTCCACCGCCTCCCATTCTCACATCAGGGGTTTCACATTCCCTTCCTACATTCTTCCCCCAGAGATTCCAAGCTCCTTGAGGGCCAGGACCGTGCCATGTTCCTTCCTTTATCACGTAGTATCAGGCACAATGAGATACACAACAGGCAGTGGCTGCGTTAAATTCCAACAGGGACATCCAAGAACCAACCAGGGAGGTCAGGCCTCCGGTGAGAAACCGGGATCAGAGAGAGACTGTGAGCTGGCGGCGCCGGGTGGGGGATGAAAGCAGAGAGGAGAGGAGCAGAAGGCGGAGATGAGAAGCAGGGGAAAGCTTACCTGTAGGGAACCCGCATGGTTTTGTCTGTATTGTTGTTGATGTCTGGTTCCTTCATCAAGTGTGATTTAGCCTTGATCAGAAACTTCCGGAGATGAGCCACCTCTGTGGTTTTGCAAAGCGGATCACTTCCCTGGATTTAACCTCAGAGGTTCTTCACCACAGGGCTGAGGAAGGGGAAGGAGATGGTGACAGAAGGTTGACAAAGAGTTTACAGCCCTGGGCCTTCTCAGTAGGGTTGGTTTACTACAGAATCATACGCAAGCTAACATAGGTCCTGAACAGCCACTTCAGGGATGCTTCACAACCTCTGTTTCTATTTGGGGACTGGCATTGGAGATCCTGTGGATAGAGACTTTAATTCTACAAAGCTATGTAACAGTCTAAAGGAAAAACACTGGACTGTGGCTCAAAAGGACAGAGCACAGACCCTGAGAGGTTCCTTTATAGGACCTGCTAGCCCATCTGACTCAAGCAAGTGTCACCCCTGGTTGGGGAGGTAAAGTAGGGAGGGGCCCGCTGGTCACTGAAATACAGGTACCTCGGCCTGGGGCTGGAAGGTCTTCTCCAGCAGCTCTAACTAGCAACTGTCATGTTACACCTGTTACTGGGGAAAGCACTCAAGTTATAGCTGCCTTCCTCTTAAGATTTTGCAATTGTTGTCAACACTACCTTTTTCTTTTTTTAATCATTTGGGAGGGAAATAATTATTTGTGGGGGGAAAAAATGTATTCAACTCTCAATATTTGAGATCGATCAATCATCTCCTTTTAAAAAAAAACAAAAAAGGAGACCTAAGTGGAGGCCCAGGTCTGGTCTGGGCTTGCAGCCAGCATACCTCCTCACTGGGGAAAAAACACACCCTTACAGTGGGTGGAAAATGGTGATGTGGCCCATGTAAGCATCTCAGAGCCTCTACTAGTTACATGACCTGGACCAAGTTATTTCTTCATTCATAAAATGGGCTTAATAATATCCATCTGAAAATAATTTATTTGGGAGGGGAGAGGTGCATGTTTTAAGGATTGGATAGGATAATCTATGAAAAAAAGTCCACTTTCCATTCTCCAGTCCGAATTTTCCAAATAGTTTTTTTTCTTGAAACATAGCAACCACAGCAAATTTTTGCAGGAAAAATAAATCTGAATAAAATGCCCTGTTCTAATGGCCAGACCTCATGTTGGCATTTCTCAGGCTTCCCAACAGTTTATCTTTATAGGCAGAAAATTCCCAAAGTTTTCTGAGCCTTCCCAAACAGGAAGAAGCAAAAACCCTCTCTAAACAGAAGCTTCCCCAGAAATGAAGACAACTCACCTCTTTGCTGGCTGTGCTGCCTTGGCAGGGTACAGACAAGTAAACTGGGGGGATCCCTGAGCCTTGAGACCTTCGGAACCGCCTATAACTGCCCAGTCCCCTCACCAAGGCGCCGGCTGAGAGGTTTCAAACCAGCGATGCTCAGTTTTCTGGGGCCAGAGAGCCTTAGTCTTCAACAAGTTGCAAAGTTATGATCACATTGGCAGCTAAGGAGTATTTATAACCCCCCGCACCATTCAGGGAGCAGTTTTTGCATAAACGTCCCCTTTTTTTTTGTTTCCAAAGGGAGTTTCCCCGCCTGAGTATACAGTTAGCTAATTTATGACAAGGACTCCTGGCCTGTGGGTGACTTGATTCTGCTGTGACATCACCCTGTAAATCCACCTCTCCCTGGCCCCAGATTCAAGGCAGGGTGGCAAGCACCATTAAGGAGTCATCCTGGAGCCCATTTTATTTAGGTTTTATTTAGCTAAGTCACATTGCTTCACTTTCAGTATCTGGGGGATTTTTTTTTTTTTTAATCTCAGCAGGGAGCTCTCTGGTTAATTCCTGTCCAGCCCTTCACTTTTCCAGTTTGCAGCAGGAGTCCAGGAAGCTGGGAGTTGTGACAGTATGGAACACACTGGGAAATGCCTGATTACAGAGGCCGGTGAGGCCGGGTGAGGCCAGTGTTCCAAATAGGTCCCTGAAATATTCAGCTGGAGGTTTAGGGAAGGGAAAGGGAGCCACTGGCACAGAGAGACCTCTCAGATGTTGGTGTCACTAATGTCTCACCCTGCGGCTCTATGTAAGCTATTGTAGACTGGCAGAATTATTTTCTACAGAGAAAAAAAATCCTTTGTTATAATAGAAATTATGTTACGGAAACACTTTTTTAGTTTCTTTTTTAATATGGAAAATTATAATTTTTATAATTTCATTTATTATAGTGCTTCAAATACAGTATTCCTACATGGTATGAATTGTTTTATTAGAAAAGTAAAATAAAACTACATTGGGGAAGAGTCAAAAAATAGAAAGGCGCGCGGCCGGGCGTGGCTCAGCGGTTGAGCATCGACCTAGGATCCAGGTGATGGGGGTTCGATTCCCGGTCAGGGCACATGCCCGGGTTGCGGGCTCGATCCCCAGTCGGGGGCGTGCAGGAGGCGGCCGATCAATGACTCTCTCATCATTGATGTTTCTCTCTCTCTCTCCCTCTCCTTTCCTCTCTATGAAATCAATAAAGATATATTTAAAAAAAAAAAATGGAAGGGAAAAGAACACAGCCTCGACCTCATCGTGCTCGCGCATCACTGTCACCGCCCCTTCATTTTTTTCCTATCTTTCCCAAACTAAATGCAGCATTACAACAAATCAAATTTGTCTAAGACAGACAAACTCAGTAACAAAAAAGACATGAACAGCAGCTGAAAGGTCTTTGTTAATTGAATGAATGAATGAATGAATGATAGTAGTAGATTGCAATGAGTTTCAGCGTACCAAACCATCCTTCTCTCAGGCTTCAGCCAGTTTGTTCAAGGAAACCAATACTGCTTGAGGAAAGAGGCACAGTCCCTGGGCCTAAGAGTGCAAAGCCTAAAGAAAAGAATGAATAATTATAGCACAGAGTGATGCATGCAGTGGTGGAGGGATGGCAGGGCACCAAAGTATCTGAATCTGCATTGCTTAGGGAAGGTTCACAGGGTAGAGGACACTAGGGCAGGGTTTTGAGGGATGACTAAGAGTTTGCTTCACTTTAACTCCTGTAACTGCTTCCACATATTTTGGCTATACCTGCAGCAAATACATGTATTAACTCCTTTAACTCCTTCAACAACCCTATGAGGTGGGTACTATTACTTGCCTTTCATGGAATCTTCTAGAATCCCATCTACTTGGCATCCAGAGCACCTGGTTGGTTTTGCTTCAGAAAATGCAGTTATTATTTGATCTGTTAAACATGTTGGGCTTTGGATGCATGGGCAGTGAAATCCCAGGACGGGCGTGCACCGCCCTTCACTTGAGGCTGGTGCCCTGTTCACTCTCTTAGATGCTCCCACTCTCGATGGAGAGGACCTCTCCCAAGTGCAGTCCCTGGGGACTGTCTTCATGTCCTCATTATCCTGTTGTCAGCTTATCTCCTCAAGGGGCCCCTCTTGCATGACCTGCCCCCCCAAAGAGTGTGGTGCTTACAACCATCCAGCTGTCTGTGTGTCCATTGACTTCTTTGATGCCTCATACCCGGGACAGGCATGGAAACTGAGGCACCTGGAGTCTCTGGTGAATCTGTGGCACAGCCAGGCAGGAAACCAAGTCTCCTGACTATTTCCCCTTGGGGTAGGAACCATGCTGTCCTTGCCACCAACATTCCCAACGCCTATTGATTGTCACAGGTGGGCACTCACAAAGCATTAGCTCAACATATGATAATGGAATGATGAATGAGTGAGTGGTGACACTCAAAGGGCACCTGGAATGGTTGTGTTGGCGGGGGCGAGAACAGCCCCAGATGTTAGACGTGTGGGGTCAGACCAGACCTGGGTTCAGCAGCTCGGTACTTGAGCTCTGGCTAGGAAAGAACTCAGAGCCAAGGCTCAAACTGTAAGAGAACATGTATTTAGAAAGTCACAGAGGTAGAAGAGATGAGTGGTAGAAGAAATGAGCTCAGGAAACAAGTTACAGAGGCACAAGAAGGGTCTTTGGAGCTCAGGAGAGAGAAGGGTAACGGTAATGTGCCTGGGGGCTGGGGGGAGAAGAGGGGAAGTGAGAGGAGAAAGGTGCACCCCTGCTTTAGGAGGGAGACTGCACCAGGTCCTCTGTCCTAAGGGCTCTTAAGGATGGAGATTTTAGGGAAGGTCCTGGGGGAGGATCTCAATAGAATATTCATCAGCTTTCCAAGTGTGTCCTTTCAGGGTCATGGTCTCTACTCATTGGCTGGCACCAGGGCAGGGGTCCTTAGTCAATGCAGCTGGTCTTGAGGTCAGCCATGGCATCACTTATCTGGTTTTACTGCTTTTCTAGACTTGGAGCTGAAACACAACTCAGACCTAGATGTTATCCCTATGGAGGAAAGGTCAGGATGTCTAAACCACAGTACCAGAGGTATGAAAGGTCTGGGGGTCCAAACCACATGACCAGCGACATGCTAGGGGAGGAAAGGTTACCCCGGGGCCGAGGGCCTTATTTTCTCAGATTTGCCTGTCGCTAGGCGCTGGGGGCTTTCCACCCTGGTGACCTTCTGTACCTGGCCCGTCGCCCCTGCTCTGCTCCTGTCTAACTGCCTGCCGCATTCCCCACGCAAGGATCTTGGCCCTGAATTCTTTCAGAGAAAAGGGGCGCAGGGTCTCTTCTGTACCTGCTTCCTGCTGAAGAGGAGCGATGTTTTCCTTCAGAGCCAAGAGATTCTTGACCCCTGTGTGAGGGACCGTGAGGCGTGGGGATGGAAGGAGGTGGCCTTGGTGTTTAGAGGCAGTACTCCTTAAGTGCAAGTAGGGCTTGTAACCTGGTGGACACAGACTGTGTTACAAATCTCAGTAATACTGGGGCAAAAGCCAGGATCAAAGGAATTATAATGACTGGCCACTAATAGTCAAAGGATGGGAGAAAAATGAAACATCAGTTTGGAGAGTTGTAGCCAAATATTTAAGAAAACTAGAAAAATTCAGGGTCCAGTTCAGTTTATAGGTGATAAATAAAACTTCGAAAATAATTAACTGAATTAGAGTCTAATATTCACAACTGTGTATTATAGAATCTATTGAAACACAATCCCCACCTCCTAAAATCACCCTTGTTTTTGTTAAAGAGCCAAATCAAGACCAACCCATTTATTATATTAAATCCAGTTTCAGTTTGGCCTGATTATTTGCATGAACACAACAAGAATAGCCATCGGTCATCTAAGTTCTCTTAAATTTACTTTGCTGGAATTTCATAAGGAATCTCCAGAATGAGCTTTCATTTTTACCTCCTCAGGGTGAAGAAGCTGAGCCACATAGTTACCATCAGGCTTTGCCTGCAATACCTATATGTTTGGGTAAATTCCTCATGTCTTTTAGGTCCCAAAAATATCTTGAGGTTCATTCCTTGCCATCTCCCAGGAAAGCAACCTTTGTTCCTTGTCTGGAAAGACTGCTATGAACCATATGAATAAATAAGGTACCAGATTGTTTCTCCAAGGGGCTCTTACCAGCTTCAAAATCAGCCTGCCTTCCTTGAGGCTTTCTGGTGACATCCAGAGTCTAGGCATGTCTCTTTCAGACATGATGTTCCAGTCAAAATCTTTGTTAATAAAATCACAATTGGAAACTGGTTTCATGTGTCTTATTATAAAGAAATCAGATTCTTATTGCATTTATGTGAACAAACATATTGCCATGAAAATAATATTAGTCTTTTTGTTATTGTTGTTAATCTTCACCAGAGGATATATTTTCCATTATTTTTTCTAGAGAGAATGGAAGGGAGGCAGGGAAGGAGAGAGGGAGAGAGACAGAGGGAGAAACATTGATGTGAGAGAGACATGATTGGTTGCCTCCTAAATGCTCCCTGAATCAGCCAAGGATTGAACCCCGAACCCAGGTACATATCCTTGACCAGGAATCGGACCCGGGGCCCTTTGGCTCATGGGCCAATGATCTAACCACTGAGCCACACCGGGCAGGGCAATAACACTCACTCTCTAAGAGTTTTGAAATTCTGGAGGGATCGGGTAGGAAGAAAAATATATAATTTACCAAATTCCTTATACCTGGAAAACAAGAGGAAAACCTTCGTCCTTTTAACAGCCTGGAAAAGAACCAAACTCCAACTCTGTGTTAGCTTACTTTTGATATTTAAATTCATTTACTTAATTAAGTTCATTATTCAGCTTATCTATATAATTTTCTTTCAAGATTTCACAAACCTTTGTCAATTTTTCTAGTCCCTTTTAATTTAGCTCTTCCTACTCCTTCAGAAATAACCAGCTTTAACAACTCCCTTCTTTTTCCTTCAAAAAGTATCTCCATACCTTATATTTTCTATTACCAATCATTTACTTCTAATTAATTAGAAGTTTAAGTCTTGGAAACTTTAATGTTTTTAGCGATAACTAAAAAATAAGCAATTAGCATCCTTTAGGTTGGCAAATACATTTCGTAATTTCTAGAAACATAGGTTCCTTCATTGGCACCCACACTTTTAAGAGACATACTTCTAGCCTGGCTGGCGTGGCTCAGCGGTTGAACACTGACTTATGATCCAGGGGATCGAGGTTCGATTCCCAGCCAGGGCACATGCCCAAGTTGCGGGCTCGATCCCCAGTAGGGCCGTGCAGGAGGCAGCCGAGCAATGACTCTCTCATCATTGATGTTTCTATCTCTCTCTCCCTCTCCCTACCTCTCTCTGAAATCAATAAAGGCTTTTTTTTTTTTTTTAAAAAGAGATTTCGAATATAGTATAAGATGTTCATTAAAAGCTTCAAATCTATTTTTTAGCTTCCCTGTAATAAAAAGCCAAAAGTAGGTGAACTTAACACTTCTCTAGCAATCAGTGTTTAACAGCTGAAATAAGTTAACTTAATCTCCTTAGATGGCTAAGGTTGGTTTCTTCTTTCAATAAGGATTACCTCCCAGAAACTTGCATTTTAAAAGATGACTGAGATAAAATTTGGTGGGCTTTGAACTGTTTGTGGAGCCACATCTCTGTACAGATTTTATTTGTAATACTTCAAGAATTGGTTTGCCACAGAATTGTTGGCAAAGGACTGACAAATTCATTCACCCATTTTTGGAATTTTTTTTTCCATCTGTAGCAATTACGGAGAGATCGAGTTTCCAGGTAATACATAGCTGAGGGTCATGCCTGAGCGCCACAGAGGCTTGGATATATGGAAAAGACACACTGATCTCAGGGGGCCTCATCCCCTATCCACTCCCCTCGGGAATGGCAACACGGGTCTAGCTGCAAGACAGTATTGAAATGAATGGTGCCCTTGATTGGCCAAACCTCTCCACTGTCCACTTTAGATTAGGGTCAAGCCATGTTGAGGGACCCGGGGTCACATTTCCCCCAGCTGGCGAGTATGCACTCCAAAAGGGTATCTCAAGGCACTGTGGACTGTTGCCCCATCTATGGAGAGACAGAGTTGGAGGCGTCCCTGATGGTCTCTGGGCTGTCCCGTGTCTGAAAACCACAGTAGGGCAGGTTCCCTATCACCTGGGAACTACCTGGGGTGTGGGGTGCATACCCCAGGCCCTGAGGGCAGGCACACCAATGATCCGCGTGATGGCCAGTCACGGGGAAGATGGGCTTATTCTGCTCGGACAGGTGGACTCCGCTCCATACGAAGCCCATCCAAGCGAGGTCCCCCTGCTTGTTGGCCTCCCAGCTTAGCTGGCCTTACTAGAGGTCACCCCTGTCGTGCCTGTCCATAGGAGGAGTGCCCAATATCTCCATCGCCTTGGGTGGAATTCATCCTTCAACTCTGGTCTTTAGTAGCTGGGCTAGTGGCTTGTTGCCGTGTCTTTCATGTTCCCCAAAGCCTTAGTAGCTTCCTCTTTTATGGTAATCTCAACTATCATAAAATCTCAATTGCTCCTAAACTGTAAGTGAGGAGAAAGGGAAACACCCTTGGTGCTACCCTGTTTCTTTTCTCTTTCTAAATCCCATTTCAGTCTTCTACCACCCTTCTTAAGGTGACCTGGCTTTCTAAATAAAAGCAGACTCCTCTACAGGAGTTTCTTAGCAGATCCTAATGACTAATTCTGTTGTTTTGCTCCCAGAAACCAGTTTTGGAGAAAGTCAGGTAGATTCCTTAATTTAGTTCTAATCTAAGAAATGGATCCAAAGTGGTTCCCCTCAGCCCGAGACCAGCCTTTCTGGTTTTCTACTCCGAGTGCAATTTACCTGCACTCTTCCTAGAAGCCTCTAATTTCCAATCAAGATAAGCTTCCCACTCATTCTGTTTAATTTTAGAGCCGGCTTTTTTCTTTCTTTTTAAATTTGCGTGCAAAAATTGATGTAAGCATCAAAAGAGTTACATGTTGGCCATCTTAAGTGGATGTCGCTTCTAGTGAAATTTTCCCATTTCTGTAAGTACTTGCAAGTAAAGGTTTCCTATTAAGTATATATCTGCAGAAGTGTTAATTGGGTCTGGGAGTTCCCAGCCTTGGAGGCAGGATTTCCCATGTTGATTTTAGTTTTATTTTGGGATCTGGAGAGTCTAAACAAATTTCTAGGGATATTATGTAGTGGGTTGAAGGGTGCTGCTTGTGGGTTGAGCTCCAAGGGGCTGTCACCTCCGAAGTCATTTTAAACACTCTTACATGCCTCAGTTTCTCTCCCCAGCTGTCCAATACAGCCATGAGGACTCAGAGCACTAGGTAACCAGCCTTTATGTGTGCATCCCCAGACGAATCAATCATTTAATTACAGTTGAGTTGGAGTTCCCTGTGGGGCTCCTGCACATCATGAGATACACCTTCTGACACCTCCACAGAGATTCTTAGTCACCTAAAAATACCAGAGATTAGAGCTGCCAAAAGGAAATATCCCTTATCTTCGGAGCCAAATGAGTTCAGGCTCTCATTTATGTGGTAAAAGGTTTTGTTCAGACCCTCAGAAAGCAACTTCAATTGAAAAGCCAAAGTTGAAAACCAGCCATTCATTTTTCCCTCCTTAGTTATCTCGACCCTTATCTATGGCCTAGGTTCTTTCAACCCTTAACCTTTAGCTGCACCTCGAGGATCTAAAAACAACAACAACAAACCAGCTCAAAGAAAGTCAACCTGAATTCAACTCCAGACATAAAGGAAGGAAGAAAAGAATGTTTTTCTAGCCAAAAGGCAAGAACCTCTCTCTTTCCTTTGGAACGAGTAACCTGCCAGGGGAGAGCTACAGGGAAGGGCCTTGTGTGATTTTTACAGTATCCCTGGGTGCATGGGCAAAGTTTTGCAGTCGGCAGGGTGCCTGGTGCAAACATCCCTCGTCCATAACTGACTTATCCTGTATAGGAGTCTTCAAGAGGCAAGTGCCCTAATGGCTCTCAAGTGCCTGTCCCACACCCGCACAGTGCAGCCTTCCCCAGAGAGAGAGAGAACCCCATGGCCAGATGGAAAGGTGCAAGGAGGAGGCAAACACAGTCAGGTCGTTCAGGCCAAGGTGGCGTGGACAACCGACTTACCAGTAGCGAAACAATATCCGAATCACAGCAACATGATGTTGGCGGCGGGGGCGAGAACAGCCCCAGATGTTAGACGTGTGGGGTCAGACCAGACCTGGATTCAGCAGCTCGGTACTTGAGTTCTGGCTAGGAAAGAATTCAGAGCCAAGGCTCAAACTGTAAGAGAACATGTATTTAGAAAGTCACAGAGGTAGAAGAGGTGAGTGGTAGAAGAAATGAGCTCAGGAAACAAGTTACGGAGGCACAAGAAGGGTCTTTGGAGCTCAGGAGAGAGGAGGGTAATGTGCCTGGGGGCCGGGGGGAGAAGAGGGGAAGCGAGAGGAGAAAGGTGCACCCCTGCTTTAGGAGGGAGACTGCACCGGGTCCTCTGTCCTAAGGGCTCTTAAGGATGGAGATTTTAGGGAAGGTCCTGGGGGAGGATCTCAATAGAATATTCATCAGCTTTCCAAGTGTGTCCTTTCAGGGTCATGGTCTCTACTCATTGGTTGGCACCAGGGCAGGGGTCCTTAGTCAGTGCACCTGGTCTTGAGGTCAGCCATGGCGTCACTTATCTGGTTTTACTGCTTTTCTAGACTTGGAGCTGAAACACAACTCAGACCTAGATGTTATCCCTATGAACAAAAGGTCAGGATGTCTAAACCACAGTACCAGAGGTATGAAAGTTCTGGGGGTCCAAACCACATGACCAGCGACATGCTAGGGGAGGAAAGATTACCCCGGGGGCGAGGGCCTTATTTTCTCAGTTTTTCCTGTTGCTAGGAGCTGGGGGCTTTCCACCCTGGTGACCTTCTGTACCTGGCCAGTCGCCCCTGCTCTGCTCCTGTCTAACTGCCTGCCACACCTGGTGCAGGGTAAGAGCTCAGTAATTGTTTCCTGTCTCTGTTCCTTTGCATTCTAGGAAAGTTATCAGCCTGAGTTTCAAGGCCACTACATCACCTCAGGCCCTACTCTAACCCATCATCTGCCTGCCGTGAAGTTCTTGGCCCATGGCAGGGTTTAAGTCAGCAGTTACTGTCCAGCCCAAGCACCAGTCTTTGAGTACATGGCTGGAATTAGTTTGAAAGATCCTAGGTTCTCGTGACAGGCTACTGAGTTGCTGAGACCTCAGAGAAGCTGCCTCTCATTTCTGGGCCCAACTTTCTACATGACAAATGGTGGCCAAGATAAAATGAGTAATGAGATATTAGAAAATGCTTTGAGCTATGGAGCAAACAGGCATCCAAGCAAGACTTTTTGGTCCCTGCTGTGGGCAGAGAATAATAATTTACCTTTTGACAAAGAGTAAGCACGTAACATGAGCTGCCTTCCAAACTACCCTTCTGCAGAGGGGTCAGGGCTCTGCCACCCCATTTGCTTTTAAATTCCCAATTCTTTTTCTCTTTTTGTAACATCACATTCATTTATTTCTTTTTAATTGAGATAAAACTCATGTAACATAAAATTCATCAGTTTAACTATTTTAAAGTGTATACTTCAGTGGTTTTTTTTAAAAAAAAAAATGTTTTTATTCATTTCAGAGAGAGGAAGGGAGAGGGAGAGAGAGAGATGGAAACATCAATGATGAGAGTCATTGATCGGCTGCCTCCTGCACGCCCCCCACGGAGGATCAAGCTCACAACCCGGGAATGTGTCCTGACCAGGAATCAAACCATGACCTCCTAGTTTAGAGGTCAATGCTCAACCATTGAGCCACGCCAGCTGGGCCATAGTGTTTTTAATATGCTCACAATATTGTGTGTAACTATCACCACTATCCCAATAGTCTCTGAATTGATGAACAGCTAGGAGGGGAGTAAAAATTATAGTAAGGACTGTGACACACAGAGATGTTAAGAGATTCACCATGGACACACAGCAGGCAGTCTCAGCGCCAGGATAGTGAGTCCTGATGCCCAGTTCAGACTGCGGGTCCAGGGCTGGCCCCCTCCTGGAGGTTGGCACGGATTTCCCTCTCTGCATATCCTGTGGCTCTGGGCTGCCTCGCCCTTGGCCCAGCTCACCCAACAGGTTGCATTCCTGGGCTGCTTCTGATGACGGATGCAGCAGATGAATGCCGCCGAGCACCCCGAAGGGCACCTTGCAGGGCAGAGCAGGAACAGGCGGGCCACTGGGAGGGTGGAGAGGCAGGTTCCGAGCCGCTGTGGAGAAATGCTCTCCTCTCTTCATTACCAGCACATCGTGGGCGCCACACCAACAACAGCCAGCGCTGGAATTTCTCAGCCTCTCCATTCTGGGACTGATTTTTCCATCAAATAAAGTTGATCTGTCCCTACACCAGGTTGTGGAGATGGTTTGGCTCCAGTTGGCCCTTGGGAGTTTGCAACTTTGAAGCTCTTGCTACCAAAACAGTGATCAGAGAGAACACATACCAAGCAAGGCACTTATATGTATCAACCGTTTAATTCACACAACAGCCTGTGAGGTGAGGGTTATTACTAGTCCCAGTTTATAGATGGGGAAATTGATGCTCAGCAAAGTTAAATGGCTTGTCCAAGATCACACAGCCAGGCAGTGGCAAGGCTAAAACCCTGGAGTCTCCTTCCCTTCCCCCTCCCACCCGCCACCCGCTGCAAAGGGCAGAATCAGGACACAGCCCAGAGACAAGGCTCCCACACCACACGCACTGCCTTTCTTGGAGTCTTTTCTTCCCCCACCCTCCTATAATAATAATTGGAGATGAGAACAATTACAACTACTACGGATTGAGCACTTGCTCAATAACTATAGGCAGGTCCTGAGCTTTTATCATCTCAGTCACTCCTCCAGCAGCCCCCTGCAAAGGTACAGTTATTATACCAATTTCACAGGTAAGGAAACTGAGGCACAAAAGGTTGAGCAACCAGCCCAATGTCACACAACTCATAAGGGAGAGAGCTGAGGCTTGCCCAGGTCTGAGATCAAGGTCCTCGTTGGGTTGGGCCCACCTCGTGTGCCCCTGTGTACATGCCCTTTTCTGCATGTGAGCACACCCCAGGGGCAACGTGAAGGAGTGGCAGGATGGCGGTGGGAAACTGAGGCCAAGGTAAGAGCTGAGTATGACCTGGAGTTGAAGGTTCTCCCCCAGGTACCAGCATCTGGTGCCAGCAATATAAGGAGGAGAGAAGGGGTGCAGGAAGGATGAGAGGAGACCCTGTTGCATGCCACAGCTTCACAGAAGCCCCCATGGGATCCTCTCACCAGCTCTTTGAGGGAGCTACTATCATCTCTAATTACAGAGAAGGAATCTGCTGTTCAGAGAGGGAAAGTGACTTGCCTGAGTCACCCAGAGAGTAAGGAGCAGAGCTGGGATTTGAACCCAGAACTGTCAGACTCTAAAAGCAGTTCTTTCTATGTCATGTGTTTATGGAGTGCCTATCACATTTACTGCTGTATCCCCGTGGTTCACAGTAAGTAGGAATTCAATCATTGATTGCATAGAGGATTGTGCACTTACTACGTGCACAACACTTTACCCAACCCGTGACAACCTTGCAATGAAAGCATCGGTGTTCCTGTGATACACAGTTAGACAGACGTGATCAGAGCAAGGACGATGGGCCAGATACAGATGGTCACCAGGCAGAAGGCCCTGGGTGCCTAGGAAAGGACAATTGTAGGGTAGGACCTGGTCCCCAGGGTGACCTTTCCTCCCTAGAGATAACATTTCAGCTCCAGGCCCGGAAAAGCAGCAAAACCAGACAAGCAGCGCCCAGGCTGACCTCAGGACCAGCTGCATTGACTAAGGACCCCTGCCCTGGTGGGGTCCAATCAACCAGTGGAGACCTAGACCCTGAAGGACACACCTGGAAAGCTGCTGAATATTCTATTGAGATCTTCCCCTGGGACCTCCCCTAAAATCTCTACCCTTTAAACCCTTAGGAAGAAGAACTCAGTGCTCTCTCCCTCCCAGGAGCATGCCTGAGCCTTTCTCTTTCCCTTCTCTCCCCCTCCCTCTCCTTCCCCCCCCCCCAGGTGTGTCACTTTTTACCTTCTTTACTCTAAGCTCCAAGGGCCCTTCCTTTACCTCCTATAACTTGCTTCCTAAGCCCATTTCTTCTAGGAATTACTTCTACCTCTGTGATTTTCCAAATAAATGCTCTCTTAAATTTGAGTCTTGACTCTGAATTCTTTCCTAGCCAGAACTCAAGTGTTCCGAGGTTGCTGAACCCAGGTCTGGTTTGATCCAATGGGTCTAACACCTGGTGCTGGTCCCGCTGCCTACAACATTCCCATTTTACAGGGGGGACACTGAGGCTCAGAGAGGTTGCCCATTTGCTCAAGAACCCATGGATCAAAAATGGACAGCCAGAAATGCAGACCTGAGTCCTCCCAGCTCTAAAGACAGGAAACTGTGCCCCAAGGGGCTCTGCACTGACTCTAACACTCTACAAAGCACTCAGCTATGTTGTTCACACACCAAGGGAACCAGGCTTTCAGGGGCTGGGGGGAGGGGGTTGCTCCGGAAGGCTTAGATCCTTCAGGCAAAAGGGGCACTTGAAAGACAGGAGGATTTAAACAGTGAGGGGACTGGAGAGTGGCTCAGACCAGAAGCAAAACCTCAACCTCCATCACTTCTAAATGAGAGCATCAATGTCCCTTCTCCACGGTGGAGATGTCTCTTGGGAATTCCCACTCTTGTCCAGGAAGCTCCAGCTCAGCAGCCCTGGCACCTGGTTTCCCAATAGGAGTAAAAAAGTAGCAAGGCATAGAAGAGTGTGGTTGTCACAGTGAGCCACAGGGCTCTTGGGGAGGTCAGGGAGGTCGCGCCACCTGCCCTCGGGGTCATTGTACCTAAGGCAATCCAGGGGGGCTTTGGGGTGGTACCTGGAATAACCATTTTTCCCTTGTAATAGTTGAAGTATTTATTGATGTGATTACTGTCTATGACTATTTACTGATTTTCCACTTGTGGAAAACAATAAAAATTTATTTTATTTTAAAAATATTTTTATTGCTTTTTAGAGGAGTGGAAGGGAAAGGGAGAAAGAAACATCTATGAGAGAGAAACATCGACCAGCTGCGTCCTGCATGCACACCCTCCCCACACAACTGGGGATCAAGCCTGCAACCCTTCGGTGCAAGGGTGACTTTCAATCCACTGAGCCACACCAGCTAGGGCAAAAATTTATTTTAGAAATACATTTAAGTTTTAAAAAAGTCAATTTAAGGAAAAAGATTTAAGCAAATAATAGTGTAGGTGGTTTGCAGGTGTGACAAATTACAAACGTAGGACACAAATAACAGCAAGGAAAGTACGCCAGGGAACATGTGAGGTTGCCTTGTGTGTGTGTGTGCGTGTGTGTGTGTGTGTCCCATGGCAAGTCACATGTCCTGTCAAAGGAAGGTCCTGGGAAGAAGTTCCCTAAGAATCCTCCCAGTTCTGATACCATAAGGCATTAGGTCTCAAACAGGCCCCCAGCCCCTGAACCCCACATCATTTGTTAACTGACCACTGGAGGGCGTGAGTCACACAAATTCCAGCAGCTATGTAGCCAAGGTCTCCCCTGGTATGTACTAACTTGAATGACTTAGAGATGACAGAAGCAGAGGGATTTTTTGCTGGAAATGCCCAGGTAGTCACCTGGGGTGGACAGACCTAGGGTGGACCAAGAGAAGGACGGTTTTGCTGGCTGAGTCCTTAGAGCATGACTCATGCTGGCTGGCGCAAGCCTGGCACTTCACTGGCAGGGCTGGCACAGTGGGCAAGCACCCGACCAGCTCGTGCTCTCAGGGGTGATCCAGCCAGGAGTTTTCTTGCCGATGCTCCCCAGAACATCCTCCCTTCTCTGCCCTTCCGTGCTGCTTCCTGGGTTGAAGATTAATACATAGCGTGGCATCCAGGCAAGTCTTGAGGTGTGGTACTTCAAGGTCAAGGATTTTAGGTGCAAGTAGTGCATTTGGGATGTGCAGGGGACATCGATAGGGGAATGGGGAAGGGCAGGCAGTCATCAAAGTGCTCTCTTAAACCAGCTACCACAATGGGTAACAGGAGTTCAACCCCAAGGGGACACTTAGGAAATAGAGTAGAACCCAGGCCTCAGAGCAGCCCCACCTGAGAGGCAGGGCTGCTGGCTGTTTGCCCAGCAATTTCAGAGCATCGCTGGCTGAGGTTGCCCCCAGGGCAGGTGAACTCTCCAAAGCCGGCTGTGGGTAGAGCTACCTTCCTTGGTTCTCGAAAAACCCTCAGGACCAGAGATGTAGATGTCGGCTGCTGGAATTCCCGCAGTACACTGGAATGAGGGCTGTGCATGGAAAGCAGGCTGCATGGCTGCAGGGGGGTTAGGTTAGGTCAAACAGAGGAGAAAAAGAAGTGTTCTTTCCAGCTCCAGCCACCGATCCAAGAATAACTTCTAAAGGCCTTCGCACCAGCTAAGCACACCCTTTGGATCCTTCCTTAATTGGCTGTGCAACTTTGGTTGGGCCACATGAGCCTTCTGCACCTCTGGTTTCTCAATTAATGTTCCCTGGGGCCTTTCCAGCTCTGATATCTGGGCTTTCTGAGCCTCCCCACCCCATGCATGTCTTGTCTCTGGTGTTCTTGGGACAGTCCCCTTCCTGAGCAGAGTGCCCACCAAAACGCAGAATTCAGGAGTAATTGGATCCTCTGACTCCAGGCTGTGGCCACTGGTGTGTGAAAATGCCCAGGGCATCACTGAGTGTAAGAGTCAGAATCATTCGAGAAAGTCACACTGGTCCAGCTTTAGAATCCCCCTTTATGGGGGACTATTATGTAGTCAAAGAAATGAAGCATATTAAGAATATTTTATGATAAAAAATGTTTATGCTGTCAATAGAAAAACATCAGATTACTGTGCAAAATGATCTCCACCATGTAAAATAAAGGCGTAGAAAAAATGAGAAAAACCGAAAATATTAACAGTGGTGGGAATATGGGCAATGGTTATTTTCTTCTCTGCCCTTCTCTGTGATTTCCATGGGGGAATGGGGGTGAGGCAGGGGGAACAGGCAGTTTGCTGCGTCTGAATCAGGACCTGGAGGAGTGCTCTTGGAGGAGCCGACAGCCACCGAAAGGAAGGAATGCTTTGTTTCCCCTGCCTGGCTGCTGAGCTAACGGGGGAGGCACCTGCATCACTGTAGGAGGTAACCCCGGCCTTTGGCATCCCGCACCTGGGCCTCTCCTGCCTCCTCCTGCCCACCTCCCTCAGGACTCCCCCCTTCTCCAGGGGCTCCCCAGCAAGCCACACCTTTACTCTCTCTTCCTGGAATATCCTTCCCAACAGCTCCCCACTCCTACCCTTCCCCTAGCTAACTCTAACTTTCAGATTCTGCACCACATCATGGTATTATCATTCCAGAAGGTTCCCCCTGTCCTCCATCCCTGAGCTTCCTTCCAGCTCAACACGGATCCCACATTTCATTGTGGCCTCATTCATCTGTCTCCTTTACTAGACACAAGCTCCCCAAGGCCAAGGTCATGGCTCGCAAATCTCTGTAGCACCAGCACCATGCTGGGCACATAGTAGGTACTCAATAAAAATTTTAAAATTAAGATATAATTCACACACCATAAAATTCACTTTTTAAAGTGTACAATTCAGTGGTTTTTAGTGTATTCCAAAGTTGTGCAACCATCACCACAACCTAATTCCAGAACACTTCCATCATCCCCCAAAGAAACTCCATACCCATCAGCAGTCATTCCCCATTTTATTCCCCACCCACCTCCACTCCCCCCCAGCCTTAGGCAACCACTAACTTGCCTTTTGTTTCTATGGATATACTTATTCTCAACATTTTATATAAACGGACTTTTGCAATATATGGCCTTTTGTGTCTGGCTTATTTTACTTAGCATGTTTTCAAGGTTTATTCACGTTGTAGCATGTACTAGTACTTCACTCCTTTTTATGACCAAGTAATATTCCATCGTATGGACATACCACTTTTGTTTATACACTACTCAGTTGATGGGTGTTTGGGTTGCTTCCACTGTTTGGATGTTATAAATAATGCTGCCATGAACATTTGAATACAGGTTTCTGTGTGAACAGATATTTTCAATTCTCCTGGGTATACACTTAATAGAATTGCTTGGTCATAGGACAACTTTATGCTGAACTTTTTTTAACCTTTAGCTTTTTGAGGAACTGTCAGACTGTTTTCCGAAATGATTGCTCCATTTTACATTCCCTCCAGCAGTGTATGAGGGTTTCGACTTCTCCACATCCTTTGCAATACTCGTGATTGCCTGTTTTTTTAAGTATAGCTTCCTAGTGGGTGTGCAGTGGTCAATAGACTTCTGAGGAATGAATAACTAGTCAATGGATGTGTGCATGGACCTGCAGAAGTGGATTTTAGCTGGGGCCTGCACGGAGTGGAGGCACAGCAACCTGCAGCCTGCCCCCGATTGTGGTTCCAGACTCCTAATCTGCCTCAGTCCCGGGTGGCTCAAGCATGCAGGTGGCCTGGACTCCCCCAGCCCCATGAGGCTCTGGAAGGGGCTCCTTTCTTGATGGGGCTAGCTCTGTAACCCCCTGGGCCCTGGTTCCCTCTCCTGTGAAGTGGAAATGACCCCCAGCCTGTGGATGACTGTAGAATGAGAGCATGGACATCACTTGCTCACACAAGGAGCAACACATAATGGGTTTTCCTTTCTCCAGTCTGTTTATTCAGAGGTCCATTTAATATGTATGTAAATGTCACTTCACTAGTTAACTAGTGGAAAAGAGTTTGAGAAGAGGGGGCAGTGGAAAGGGAGGAAGACAGTCAAGAGGTTTGTGTGTCGCAGGAAAGAGCAGCAGAGGCAGAGGCCGGTTAGCGAGCAGGTGGGATTGCAGACAAATCCAGGAGGGTTTTCTTAGACCTCGAGGGGATTTCCTCCCCGCCACTTGTACCCTCGAGCTCCACTCTTGTCTTCCAGACCCCTAAGCCTCCTATCCAGGTCCTTGGAGGGGCACGGAGCCTTGCAGCAAGGAGGGTGGTAAGGTTCTTACTGAGTTTTGAGAATTCTTTCTATGCTCTGAGTACAAATCCTTTGTCTACTATGTGATTTGCAAATATTTTCTCCCAGTCTTTCAATTCTTGCAAAACAAAAGTGTTAAATTTTGATGAAGTAATGCTTATCAGTTTTGCTTTTTTATGGATCATTGGGCAGTTTTGAAGAACATATTCACTGAGCTGACAGTGGTTTTCCAGGGGGAGAAAGGGAGTTCTAGGTAAAGGGGATAGCACATGCAAAGGCGTGGAAGCCTGAAAAAGCAGGCTGGGCTGGTTCTAAGCAGTTCAGTATTGCTGACAAGGATCAGGGAGTGACTGGGTCACAAGAAGAACCACATCAGAGAGCTATTGGATGCTATGCCAAGGAGCGTGGAACCCACATCATATAAATAAGGGAACTACCAAGTGATATGGCGATTGCTTGATTGTATTTTATTTCAATTAACTATTTTTAATTATAAGAGTTAAATATAATTTAATTGTAGAAAACCACAAAGCAACAAAAAGACAATTAAAACCCTATGTAAAAAAAAAACAAACCACCCTATGTAACCCTATTATCTAGAGGATAGTTGCACTATTAACATTTGGACTGGTTCTTCTATTTGTACACACACACACATCATTTATTTTTACAAAAATGAGATCATGCCATACATACTGTTTTGTAACATTCTTTTTGTTTTTGTTTAACCATAATGTACGTGAATAAATATTTTTCCATATCATTATTATTTTATGATGTCATTTTTTGGTTAAGATCAACCTTTCTCCTTTATTATATTTTATGCATTCAACTTAAAACATGTAACATTAAAAGCATAATGATATTATGAACACCTGGCTAAAGAATGGGGGCACGACCAAGACCATTATCTCTGTTGGCTAACATATATTTAGTTCTCACTATGTACCAGACCAGACTGTTCTTTATGTGTATTAAATCCTATCACCTCAAAACAATCCTCTGAGGTAGTGATATTATTATTCCCATGTTTCCATGTAGTGATATTATTTCCATGGGAAAAGGTACAGAGAGGTTAACCAGCTTATCCAAGGTCACACAGGTAGTAGACGGCAGAGGTAGGACTTTTGGCGATGGAACCAACAGGACTTGCTGATGGATGGACACAGAAGATGAGGGAGATGACTCCCAGGGTTCTTGTTGCTGTGACGGAGAGGCAGAGACGCCACTGACTGAGCCGGGAAGGCAGGAGGGGGAGCTGACTGAGGGGAGGGATTAGATTAGGAAGTCGGAGTTGGATGTGCTAAAGTCTATGCGACATGAAAGTGAAAATGAATGAATGACTGAAGAATGATAACTTATGCACGAATGGATGGATGGATGGACAACATCCAGGCAAGGACACTCAGAGCACAGCCATAAAGCTGAAGGGTAATGTTGAAAAGGTTCCCAGCTACTTACAACAGGCCAGAGCAGAGACACACATGGACACACAAGAATTGGGGACAGGTTGTTTTCAACAATGTTTATCAAGAACCCGGGATCCAGCAACTGCTCCATCCTCGAGTGGCTGCCGCTCTCTCCTGGGGAGACCCTTTCTGAACCTCGGAGTGGGGTGAGGGTGGAGACTACCCGTAGAACTGGGTCCTGCCAAACCACACCCTGCTGGGAACAAGGCACATTCCTCAGCAGTCGGGTAGGGGGGAGGCAGAGGGATGGTGAGGGACGGGAAGGTTTCAATCTTCCTTCTCGGGAGACAAAGGGCTCTTCATGATTTAATTAAAATGCCCATCAAAGGCCTCAGAAGATGGAGGTTATTTGGGATGAAATAAAAATAGTTGGAGTGAACATATTACAATTTAATATCATTCCGGGGGCATCTATGAGCCTCCAATACTAGAGAGACAATCCATCACTAAAATCTCATCTGTTCTGCCATATTGGGGGCACTTCTGAAGATGTCCAGGTCCTGTTTCAAGAGGCCTAGAGAGCTCTCAGCAACTGAGCCCATCTGCCCACTGTTTCTCAGTGAGAGGAGAACCATAGGGGGTGGGAAAGTGTCTGGTATACGGCGGACATTTAATTAATGTGTGTGAAAGGGTAGAAGGAAGGACGGAAGGAAAAGGGGAAGGGAGGTTTGAAATTAGAATTTGCCTAATCTAGGGGTGAGCCAAACCCTTGTGTGAACAACTTTCCCTCCAGATAACCTCATGACTCACTTTCTCTCCTCCTTGGAGTCTTTGTTCATGTGTTACCTCCTCACTGAGGCCAATCCTTCCATCCCTGTTTAAAACTACAGACCTTGCCTGGCTGGCATGGTTCAGTGGTTGAGCATCCACCAAGGGTCCAGGAGATTGGGGTTCAGTTCCCCAGTCAGGGCACATGCTTAGGTTGCGGGCTCAATTCCCAGCAGGGGGCGTGCAGGAAGCAGCCGATCAATGACTCTCTCTCATCATGGATGTTTCTATCTCTCTCCCTCTCCCTTCCTCTCTCTCTGAAATCAACTAAAAAAACATATTAAAACCTTGCCTTCCCCTGACCCTCCTGATTCCCCTTAGCCTGCTCTATGCATCTCCCCCAGAACTTAACTTCACATCCTATATAATTTACTTTTTTGTCTATTGTCTGTTTTCCCCACTAGAACGAAGGCCCCACGAGAGCAGGATTTTTTGTCTGTTTGGTTCATATATGTATACCCAATGCCTAGCACAGTGCCTGCCTCAATATTTGTTAGGTGAATGATTGACATTCTCTGACATAATATGGCAGAGAATGAATTATTTGTTCACTGCAATCCTTGGTTGGTGGAGCCCACCCATCCCCCTGGGGTGCCTTATCTCCAGGTGCAGGCTCCAGGTGCTCAGGAATAAACCGTGAGTCCGAGAATGAAATACTTTTCTGGCATTAACTCAAGCACCAAGGCCCTCACCCCCATATCTGCTCCCTGGCTCCACTCCCACCAGCCAAGTCAAAACCCCAGAAACGGTGAGAAATAACAAGCACCCTTCTGCCCCATCCTCAGAGTATCAGAGCGATGTATACAAAAGCAGCTTTCTTGTCCCTCCCTTGCACGTGGCAGAGTGGCTGCTGGGGCTCACGTAGCCAGAGAGGAGGCCCTGGGGTGTGGTCCAGGAACGCTCTAGACAGTAGTCATCTGCCTGGAAAATATTAGTCCACAGCTTGATGTCTGCAGAACCTAAGCCTGGGACACATTTTCTCTTTCAGTTATAGAAATAAACAGTTTTGAGTCTCAAAATATCCAGGACTTTCCCTGGTTACTGCTGCTGCCAGTACTGGCTTACTTAGTCTTTCATGGTTTAAAGCCCGTACTCCGCGGGGAGCAAATATGTGACTGAGACAATACGAAGAATAATGAAAGTATTTTAAAATGCAAAACTGGGTCCTTTTTTTTTTCCCGAGGGTAGTTTCTTGGAAATCTTGTTTTTCCAGCAACAGCTGAAACATCTTGGCCTGGTGAGACATCCTTCTAAGCATGATGGAGACAGAGACTTCCACTGATGGAAAAAAGCAGCCTCCTTTCCCTGCGCCTTGCCCACCCGAGAGCTGATGACTCCACGCTGTGCCAGCCCAGAGCAGCTAGACCCCGTCCCTTCACCTCTTCCTCTGGGGCACAGTCTAGAGACCGCCCTCAGCTCCAAACGCACAGGTGCCCAGATCCCTTTTATAGACTAGAATTCTTTAAGTTCTGTCCTCATCCCCGTGGAAAGTTGGCCTTTTCACTAATCGGTACTGGAACAATTGGGTTTCCATATGGAAACTTTCATCCCCCTACCTCATACCAAACATAAAAATTAATTCATAATGAATTATAGACCTAGATGTGAAAGGTAAAACAATAAAACTTCTAGAAGAAAACATAGGAGAATATCTTCATGACCTTGGGGTGGACAGAGATTTCTTAAACAACACCAAAAACACTAGCTGTAGGAGAAAAAGTTGATATATTGGACCTCATTAAAATTAAAAATTTCTGCCTGGCCAGCATGGCTCAGTGGTTGAGCATTGACCTATGAACCAGGAGGTCACAGTTCAATTCCTAGTCAGGGGAAATGCTGGGGTTTCAGGTCCAGTCCCCAGTAGGGGGAGTGCAGAAGGCAGCCGATCAATAACTCTCTCATCATTGATGTTTCTATTTCTCTCTCCCTCTCCCTTTCTCTCTCTGAAATTAAGTTAAAAAAACATATTTAAAATTAAAAACTTCTTTTCATCAAAAGATACTATTAAGAAAGTAAAAAGTCAAGCCCTAGACTGAAAGAAGATATTGGCCATACTTATATCTAACAAAGAATTTGTATCCAAAATATATAACAAACTTCTATAAATCAACAAGAAAAAGACAAATAATTCAATTTTTAGAACTACTAAACAGTTTTTACTTAAAAAAAAAAAAAAAGCATATTCAGGTGGCCAACAAGCACTAGAAAAGGTGCTCACATCGTTACTCATCAGAGAGATGCAAGTCAAAATCCACAAGGCGATATCATAACACACCTACTCACATGGCTATAACTAAAAAAACAAAAGGCAATATCAAGTGTTATTGAGGATGTGGAGAAACCTTGCTGGCGAGTATGAATTGGGACAACCACACTGGAATACTGTTCGGCAGCATCTACCAAAGCTACATGTATGCCTATCTTATGACCTGATGATTCTACCCCTTCGACTCCACAGAATGAGTGCCTGTGTTCAACAACACACAGTGCAGCACAGGTCATCGCATCCAAGAGTGGATAACCCAGATGCCCATACCAGGAGGATGGACAACTAAATACACTGTGATACATCCATATAACAAATTTTTTTTTTAAAGCACAATGAATGTTGTCTCTCTTTTTTAAAAAAAAAAATATCTTTATTGATTTCAGAGAGAGGAAAGGAGAGGGAGAGAGATAGAAACATCAATGATGAGAGAGTCATTGATCGGCCGCCTCTTGCACGCCCCCTACTGGGGATCAAGCGCGCAACCCGGGCATGTGCCCGGACCGGGAATCAAACCCTGATCGCCTGGATCCTAGGTCGATGCTCAACTGCTGAGCCACGCCTGGCTGGGCCATATAACAAAATTTTATACAGCAGCAGTCAGCAACACACTCCACAAACCAACCTGTAGCCCACTGTGTGCATGTGTTGCCTCTGGCTGCACATGAGCCGCAATGGTGGAGTTTGCATAGTCAAAAATATTTATACCTGGCCCTTCACAGAAACAGCTTGCTGATCCCCTGCACACAGCATGAAAAAGACTGAATCTCACCCTGGCCAGTGTTTCTCAGTGGTTAGAGCGTTGTCCTGTGCACCAAAGGGGCGTGGGTTTGATTCCTGGTCAGGGCACATGCCCAGGTTGCAGGTGTGATCTCCGTTCGGGGCACGTGCATGAGGCAACCAATTGATGGTTTTCCCTCACATCGATGTTTCTCTCGCTCTCCCTTCTCCTCTCTCTCTCTGGAATCAATGAGTAAGAGTTAAAAAAAAAATTTTAAAAAGACTGAGTCTCTACTGAATGCCAAAACATGGATGAATCTCACAGACAAATGTGAAGCAAAAAAAGCCAAACACAGAAGACTGCATCCTGTGTGGTTCCATTTAGGCAAAGTTCAAAACCAGGCAAAATTAATCTACAGTGATGGAGGTCAAAATAGTAGTTACCTCTGGGCAGGGGGGTGCGAGGAGGACACAAGGGAGCTCATGCTCTATCTCTTCATGTGGGTGGCGGGTCCATAAGTGTGGTAATCACGCAAAAATTCATCAAGTTGCCCAATTAGATTTTGTGCATTTCAGCAAATAACTTCTACCTCAATTTTTAAAGCGAAAAAAAATGCTACCTCCGAGCAGGGTCTGCCATGCACACAGTGGAGGGGATTTCCCCCTTCACCCCAGAGGCTGGACTTGGTATCACTCCAGGGCTCTTTTCTGACTGGAGCACTCCCAGGTGGTGGCTTTTCTACCCACAGGCCACTTGATCGCATCAACCTGGCTCCAAATACCCAGATCCAACTGACGGTGCCAAAAGTAACCTTGCAGCCCGGCCAGGCATGGCTCAGTGGTTGAGCACTGACCTAGGATCCAGGAGATCGAGGTTCGATTCCAGGTCAGGGCACATGCCCGGGTTGCAGGCTCAATCCCCAGTCAGGGGCGTGCAGGAGGCAGCCAATCAATGACTCTCTCATCATTGACGTTTCTCTCTCTCTCTCCCTCTCCCTTCCTTAAAAAAAAAAAAAAAAGCCACCTTGCGCACCTGGTCCTCAAGCTCTATTCAGTACACCTACAAATCACCTGGGAGCTTGCTGGCGATGCCGACTCCTGAGCCCTTCTCCCCCAGCTTCTAGTTCTTTCAGGTCCGGGTGGCATTCCCAGCAAGTCCTGCAGGGGAATCTGATGCAGAAGGTCCAGCGACCACACTTTGAGAAATGTCGCCCTGCAGGCCCGATGTGGGGCAGGAGAGGGCACAAAGGGACAGAAGGCAAGAGAGCCAAATTACCCAGGCCCGACAGGGGAGAAGGGCAGTGCCGAGAGGAGATGCAGCGGAAGAGGCGCTGAGGTTAGGCAGCAGGCAGGGGAGGTGACGAGCATCCGGAAGGGGACTTGGGGACCTTATGAGGTTTGGCCACGCAGCGTATAATGGAAAGCCTCTTCCCCATCTCTCCACCTAAGTGTTGTAAAGTCCCCGTTTCTTATCCGTGTGCTGGGACGTGTTCAAGTGCTGAGCCCAGCTGCCAGGCTGAGAAAAGAGGGCTGTCCACGGAGACTGGGTCACACCCAGGTGTGAGGACCAGCCAGGAGAATGTATATGGTCCTCCTTCCAGCACTCGGGGGCGTCGTTGCTAGCAGGTCCTCTGGGCTCCTCCGTGAGGCCCAGGTTTAAAGCTGCCCCCATTCGGGTAGGTATCAGGTAGGTGTGTACGCAGACGCCCATGTGGACCACCCTCTCACTATCAGGGCCAAGGCCACATGAGCCGGACGCTGTGGCCAGAGGAGCCGCATCAACCAGATGACATTGAATAAACGGATGACGTCCTCTGCAACTGTTACAAAGAACAAAACAGGGCTTCATGCGCGAATATGCGATGACCTCCAAGGTAGAGTTTTAAGTGTAAAAAACAAGCTATAAAATGTCATGGCTTGTGAAAAAAACGATGAGGGAGCCTGGCTGGTGTGGTTCAGCAGTTGAGCAGGGGTTCAGCATCGACCTAGGATCCAGGAGGCTCCCGGTCACGGTCAGGGCGCATGCCCGGGGTGCAGGCTCGACCCCCAGTCGGGGGCATGCAGGAGACAGCCGATCAATGACTCTCTCATCATTGATGTTTCTCTCTCTCTCTGAAATCAATTAAAACATATTTTTTTAAAAAACGAGAAGAAAAAACAATGAAAGAGTTAACGCTTCCATGAGTTAACTATGTCAGAAAGAAATACAGGAAACTGGCACCGTGGCTGCCCCTGGGCAAGGGAATTGGGTGTGGGAGAGAATCAAGGTTGGGAGTAAGACTTAATTTTTATTCTAGCCTCTTTGGTAGTGTCTGATTTATTTTACCCTGTGTACATTTTATCTATTAATAAATTAAAAATTAAGAAAAAACGTAAGGAAGAAAGGAAGAGAGGGAGGGAGGGAAGGGGGAAGAGAGTATTAGTAGGTGGGCCTTAGTTCTTAAAAGGCCAGTGCAGAGTTCAGAGCTGTCCCAGAGCAAGAAGCAGGCACAGGCCCCTCTGGGTTCCCACTGGGCACACCGTGCGGCCCACAGACAGCAAGCACAGTCTGTTCCCCAGGCTCGGGATCCCTCCTCCATTGCTTCATCCACAGGTTGTGGTAGGGATGTGTGGTCTTGCAGTGGTGCCCACACCCTGGGTAGAAGCGCTGTGTGCTCTGCCAAGGCGGAGTTTCCAGCAGTCCCGCCAGGGTAGGAGTCCGAAACTATTTCTGGGCGGAAGTGGCCAAGGCAGAAGCAGGAAGGCTGAAGTGCAGAAGGGGCAGAAGCTTGGAAAGTACACTAATGTAACATCTGTCAAAGGGCCTCCTAGTCACCGTCAATGTGTGAGCATAGAGAGACAGGGCAGGGCAGTGGTTAAGGCTCGAGGCCCACGCTATCTGGGATCAAATCCTGCCTTTTCCACTTAGAGACTGTGAGATGCTCAGGAGCATCATTTCCCCCACGTACAACGACAGAATCCACTACATAGGTGTAGTAAGAATGAAATGAGTTCACGTACACGGTGTCTATGCAATGCCTGACACAGAACAAACACACAACAGATGTGAGCTATTATGGCTCAGATCTTATTTGAATTCTAATAGTACCCTGCGAGGCAGGAAGAGATTATTGGCCTATTTTACTTGGCTACACCAAAGTTTCCATAAATAAACTTCATAAGGGCTAGAAAACCGAGTCTCTGATACCAAGGGTTTGGTCCATGACATCAGCATTTCCCAAACTCTGTTCCAATGAACACTTAATGTCCCACCACCAAAGTTTTAATAAACGTCCCTTCAAAACCGTTTTTTGTGCCCTGGCCAGTGTGTTCCAGTGGTTAGAACATCAGTACATGCACCAAAGGTTCTTGGGTCCAATTCCTGCTCAAGGGCACATACCTGGGTTGCAGGTTCGACACCCGGCTCCAGTCGGGCACATGCAGGAGGAAGCGAATCGACCTGCCTTTCTCACATCGATGTTTCCATCTCTCTCTCTCCCCCACTCCCTCCCTTCCACTCTCTCTAAAACTAAATGGAAAAAATATCCTCGGGTAAGGATTAACAAAACAAAACAAAACAAAACAAAAAAACCCAGGTTTTTGTGACCAATAAGTTTGAGAGATGCTGGGTTAAGTGAAATTAAACAGGCAAAGTGGGTTTACAGTTGTTCATATGGAAAATAATACAATAATAAATAATAATACAAGAATAAACTCTGTGTTTCACATACTCACAACTGTAAACCTAGTTTTGCCCCACTCTGTACATGGCAGAATTTACCAGAGTCTTGAAAGAGCTAATGCACTTGTGACTCGAAGGTGGAGAGGCATTTCCCAGTGGCATACCTGTTGACGCCTAGAGAAACATTCGGGCTCCATGGAAAATAGCTCCAGAGATGCTATGTTACGCTATAGGGCAGGTGTGATTAGAAGACAGCAGAGCTATTCAACATCTGGGGGTTTTTTGTTATTTTCAATTCTCACCTGAGGATATTTTTTCCATTGCTTTTCAGAGAGTGAAAGGGAGAGAAAGAGAGAGAGAGAGAGAGAGAGAGAAAGAGAGAGAGAAACATCGAAGTGAGAGAGATACATCGATTGGCTGCCTCCCGCACATGCCCCAACCAGGGCCGGGCATCGAGCCTGCAACCGAGGTACATGCCCTTGACCAGAATCAAACCCAAGACCCTTCAGTCCATGGGCTGAGGCTCTAACCACTGAGCCAAGCCAGCTAGGGCTCAACATTTGTTTTTTATTTTATTTTTTTTAGGTCATCTCAGGTGCCTCCTGCACACCCCCTCCTGGGGATCAAGCCCACAACCCGGGCATGTGCCCTGACCGGGAATCGAACAGGCGCCCTTTTGGTGCACATGACAACACCCAACCAACCGATCCACACTGGCCAGAGTCAACAACTGTTTTCATGTCAGTCTCCATTGAAGAGAATGTCTTCAAATCAGAAAGTGTAGAGCACACTTGGGCATGGTGGGTAAGAGGGAGGTGATGAGGTGTGGGAAGAGCACGAGCACTGAGGTAAGACTGGGATCTGAACTCAGATCCTGACTCTGCTGCTAGGGCAGGTCATTTGCTCTCTTGGAACCTCAGTTTCCTCATCTCTAAGTTGGGAGAGTAACATCCACTTCATTTGACAGTTTTAAGATTTAAATTTTAGTGACTCTTAAGTGCTTGCCACAGGATCATTTTTCAGGGCTCGTTTCCTTTCTTCATCAGTTAGACTGTTTTCAGTTGCAAATAGCAGATAGCCAATCTTAACTTGGCTCAAGCAAAAAAGGAAATGTACCAAAGTAAAGTAAAAGGCCTGGGTTTTTACCAGTTTGTGATATCATTATAGCATTTTCACCACCAGATAGCTTAATGTCCAACCTTGGAAAAATTCTAGACTGATTATTAAATAAATGATCTATGAGTGTCTTGATCTCTAGAAACCACACAAATTCACCAAGAGTAAGTCATTGGAAGATTGTCTTTTTCAAAAGAATTATTGCATCAGGGGACCAGTGATTCTCAGGCCCTGTGGGCAGACACCCTTAGCAACTATCAGAATTTCCTGAGGGAGTTTCCACTGAATCCCCTTGACTGGTAGAGATAGCTTAAAACTGGGAATAAATCATCATTGTACAGGACTTGTACAAACAGAAAAAAAAAAGTTTAAGAAGCACTATCATAGATGTAGTAAGACTAGATCACAGAAAGGATATTTGACAAAACCTCTCATGAAAGCTTCATAGATAGGTATCTGCTAATAACAGCTGATGATGATGGAAACACTATAAAGTTCTTTGTTAAATGCATATAATCTTGAATTTCCTATTTAAGTCGAATTTTAATTTTTTTATTAAAGTGCAGGAGTTGTACGTATATTGCTTAGTAAATTCTCACATATATATGACTATATGCCTACCACTCAGGTCAAGATATAACATTTCCGGCTCCCCAGATGGCTTCTCCATGCCCCTTTCTTGTCAGTTCCCTGCTTCAGAAAACGCTATGCTGATTAGCTTTGCCTGTTCCTGAACTTTATGTAAATGAACTGATACAGAACTTCAAGTACTCTTTTGTTTTTGTCATTCTTAGTTCCTTATTATATCTATGAGAGTCCCTGTATTGTTGAATGTATCAGTAATTCATTCTTTTTCATTGCTATGTAAATTGATTTGATGGGCATTTGGGTTTTGTAGGTATTTTGTTGATACCCTTTATTATAATACCAACAAAATACTGCTAACATCTAATTTAGTAGTAAAATATTGAACACTTTTCTAATGAGTTTGAGGACAAAAATATCCACGATCACCACTTATATTCGACACTTTACCAGAGTCCTAGCCAATGCAATAAGTCAAGAAAAAGAAATAGAAGAAGATTGGAAAGGAAGTCATAAAGCTGTCATTTTTTCACAGATGACGAACATAAAAGAGCCAAATAATCCATTACTGGAATTAATAAGTAAATTTCGCAAAGTCACTAGCGACAAGGTCAATATAAAACATCAACTTTATTTCTCTATATTAGCAACATTGAAAAATAAGATTTTAAAAATACCACTTACCAATAATGTGTGTGTCTGTATGTGTCTGTGTGTGGGTGTGAGAGAGGAGGGGCAATGATAAAGCAAATGTAATAAAATGTTAACAATATGTTAGGCAATATAGAAGAAGGATACCTAGAATTCTTTGTACTAATTTTGCAACATTTTTTAGGTCTGAAATTATTTTAAAATAAAACATTTTAAAATATTATTAGTAATAGTAAAAAAAAATCAGATACTTAGGAAATAAATCTATTAAAAAGTTGCACAAGAGCTACACTAAACCATAAAACATTACTGAGGGAAATTAAAGAAGACATAAAGAACTGGAGAGAGGCATCATATTCATGCACTGGAAGACTCAATATTGATAGATGCCATTGACCTAAAGAGTCAATGCAATCTCAATTAAAATCCCAGCAGGATTTTTATAGATATACAAAGGACTTAGAATAGCCAAGACTAGGGGTTGCAAAACTTTCTCTGTAAAAGGCCAGAAATATTTTTGACTTATAGGCCATTCGGTCTTTGTTACAACTACCCAATTCTGCATTTGTAACACAAAATCAATCATCGACAATACATAGACAAATGGGCATGACTGTGTTCCAATAAAACCTTATTTATAAAAACAGGCAGTGGGGCAAATTTGTCTTGTGGGCCATAGTTTGCTGATCTTTGGCCAAGATACTCATTGATAAGAAAAAAGGAAGTTGGAGACTAATATTACCGGATATTGAGACTTACTAAGATAAAATATAAAGTTAAATGTGGTATATGACTAAAGTGGGCTTTGGCTCCAGTCAGACCTGAATTTGTGCACTATGACCTCTCTTAATGTCAGTTTCTAAAGTGTCAAGAACGTAATAGTAAAAAAATTTAACTTCCCTTCCCCTTAAGTGATTAACATCAACAGAAAGTTCTCTCTAATGGGAAGCTATTCAGTTCTGTGTAAGGCCTTGACCTCCTCAATATTTGTAGTAAAGATTCAAGTGAAAATAATACCTGCCTATATTGACTCAAACCACAGACGAATGTCTAATATAGTAGGAGAGAAAATTAAGGTTCATAGAGATTTTGACAGAGATGAAATAATCAGGTAAAACCAACCAAAAAAAAGAGTTCAATATTGGGAGACAAAAAAAATCTGGTGTATAAATTGTGAAGGCCAACTTAGATTCAGAGAGACTTAAAAAAGAGTTATGCCCGGCCAAGCATGGCTCAGCAGCTGAGCATCGACCTAGGACCCAGGAGATCGCAGTTCGATTCCCGGTCAGGGCACATGCCTGGGTTGCGGGCTCGATCCCCAGTTGGGGTCATGCAGGAGGCGGCCGATCAATGACTCTCTCATCATTGATGTTTCTCTCTCTCTCCCTCTCCCTTCCTCTCTCTGAAATCAATAAAGATTTTTTTTTAAATAAATAAAGTAAAAGAGTTATGTACAAAGGTGTTCATCACGGCATTATTTATAACAGATAATGAAAACAACGGAAATATCCAACGATAGCAAAATGGTTCAGCAAATTATACAATAGAAAATTAAGGTAAAATACACACAAAATAAAGGGATTTTATATGACCATTATGAACTTACATAGCCTCATTTTGAAGTGAGGTTCAGAAGAATATGTAATGACATAAAACATATGATCTGAATTCTGTTTAAACAAAAGTTAAACACGCACAGGGAGCCTTTGAGATTTTGCTCCCTGGTATATATCGTCAGCTTAGTTCAAATAATCTCATAAAAAATCCCCCACTCCCCAAAAGTTAAACACACACAAACAGACAAGAAAGTAGTCAGAACGCTAATTATGTTAATGATTGATTTATTTTAATCCTTCTACATTTTCCCAAAGTCTCTCTCTTTCATAATCAATTGGGGGAAATGGAAATGAACATTCTTTGAATATATCATTGGGTGTTTTGCTGACCATCAACCCAGCGTGAGTCAACAGTGAGACAGTGTCTCGCTGCCAGAAAAAACAGCTCAGCTCTCAGCTACGTGAAGGGAAGCAGAGCATCTGGCAAGTAGGAGGCGACAGCTCTTGACCTGCCTGCAGGTGGTTCATCCTCATGTGGAGCTTTGTGTCCAGTTTAGGAAATCACATTTTTAAGGACACTGGGACACTGGGGCATATCCAAAGAAGGATGACCAAGGTCACCAGAAAAATTTATATCACATCATATTCATTCAATGCTAAATCCTTAAATTCAACCTTCTAAACACCTCCTAGGCACTGTGGGTAAAGCGGAAGAATTCTCTCAAAGGATGGTTGACTAGTCTAAAGATCTTTAGGAGGGCCACGAGGGCTGTCTACAATATTCAAAGGTCGCCCGGCCAGGTGTCGCTCAGCCGTTGAGCATCAACCTGGGATCCAGGCGATCAGGGTTCGATTCCCAGTCAGGGCACATGCCCGGGTTGCGGGCTTGATCAATGAATCTCTCATCATTGATGTTTCTATCTCTCTCTCCCTTTCCTTTCCTCTCTCTGGAATCAATAAAGATATATTTTTTAAAAAATAAAAAATTCAAAAGTCTGTGGTGTGAAAAAAGAACCTGATAGGGTTTGAGATAGCCCCGGGAGGCATATATGGTCAAATGATTTGGGGTGCCAAAACCATTCAGTAGGAGAAAGGACAGTCTCTTCAACAAATGGTGTTGGTAAAACTGGATATCCCCATGCAAAAGAATAAAGTTGGGCCCTTACCTTACTCCATATTTAAAAATTAACTCAAAGAGGGTCAGAGACCTATATGTAAGAGCTAAAACTGTAACATTCTTAGAAGAGTAAGCATAGGGGGAACAGTTCATGAAATTGTATTGGGCAATGATTTCTTGGATGTGACAGCAAAACCACAAGCAACAAAAGAGAAAATAGATAACTGCACTTCATAAAAACGAACAACTTTTGCACATCAATGGACATTATAACTGAGTAAAAGGCAACCTGTGGAATGGAAGAACATATTTACAAACCCTATATCTGATCCTTAAGTGATATATACAAATATACATTTATAGAAATATAACCATATAGGTTATATGGTTACCTGCACCTCCTAATCTTTCCTGAGCAATGACAAGGGATTAATACCCAGAATATAATCCAAGATCATATATATATACATATATATAACTTAACAAAAAGAAAAACACCCAACCCAATTTAAAAATGGGCAAAGGACTTGAATATACATGTCCAAAGAAGATATACAGTGTACAGTGGCCAATAAACACATGAAAAGATGCTCGGTATCACTAATTATTAGAGAAACGCAAATCAAAACGATAATGAAACACCACTTTACACCCATTAGGATGATGGCTGTTATGAAAAAATAAAATAAACAGCAAATAGCAAGTGTTGGTGAGGACATGGAGAAATTAGAACCCTTGAGCACCGCCGGCGGGAATGTAAAATGCTGCAGCCACTCTGGGAAAAAGTACGACAGTTCCTCAGAAAGTTATAAACATAAAACTACCATATGATCCGGCAGTTCTACTTCTGAATGTGCACCCAAAAGAACTGAAAGCAGGGTTTCAGACAGATATTGTACAGCCATGTTCATAGCAGCATTATCCACAACTATCTATTGGCATATGGATGAATAAACAAAATGTGGGGTATTCTTACAATGAAATACAGGGTGGGGCAGAAGTAGATTTACAGTTGTGAGTACACAAAACAGTTTATTCTTGTTATTTATTAATTTTAAATTATTACCTTTAATTATTAAATAATTTAATAATTTAATACACAGTTTAGTACATAATTTAATAATATTTAATATTGACAAAATTATTAATCATTGCATTTACTATTTATTATTTTAAAAATTATTATTTATTACTTTTGTCCCATCCTGTATTATTCAATCTTTAAAAGGAAGGGGATTCTGACATGCTACAAAATGAATGAAACTTAAAGACGTTATGCTGAGTGAAATAAGCCAGTCACAAAATGACGAATATTGTATGATCTCCCTTACATGGGTACCCAGAGTAGTCAAATTCATCGAGACAGGCAGTGCAGTGGTGATTGTTGGGCCGGGGGAGGGGGGAAGGGGAGGTTGCTGTTTAATGGACACAGAGTTTCCGCTGGGAAATGAAAAGTTCTGGAGACGGATGGTGGTGATGATTGTGCAGCAATGTGTATACTCAATGCCACTGAGCTGGAACACTTAATAATGGTTACAATGACACATTTTGTTATGCATATTTTACCACAATGTTAAATATAAAATTTAAATTTAAAAACTCATAGAGATAGAAAGGAGATTAGTGACTATCCGGGGCTGGGGGCAGGTAGGAAGGGAGGGTTAGTTAGTGGGGACAGAGCTTCAGTTTGGGATGTTGAAAATGTTCCAGAGATGAACAGGGGTGATGGTTACACACAGTGTGAATGTACTTAATGGCACTGAATTAAAGTAGTTAAAATGGTAAATTTTATGGTATGTATATTTTATCACAACAAATTTTTAATGTGATATTTTGAATCTATAAAAATTGGCAGATTTTTTTTTTAATGTATTACACAGCCCACTGAAGGTGACAATAGCAGAAAACCAACATTCTCATGCCCCACTTGTGGGCGTGAAAGGTCATATAGCCCTCCTGGAGAGCCTTTGGTCGTGTGCATTAAAAGCCTTAAAAATGTCCATACGCTTAGAGCTAACCTGAAGGTGTTCTCACCGGCCAAACACAGTTTGAGCATCAAAAAGAATGACTGCAATGAATTGAAATGCTTTCAGTATTTATAAATCCTTAAGTTCATAATGATACTACAAAAAATTCATTAGTGACCTTGGAAGTTGAAGCAACAACTCATTTTTCTAAAAACTGATACAGATCATCAAGCAGTTATCTTGCTTTTCTGGTAGGAAACATCTACAGGGCAACCAAATAATTGGTAAGGAAGGGTGATTTATAAATAATCATCGATAATAAACGCAAAAGGAATGTTAAATTAAGAAACCATCCTTTTGCAACTCCAGTGAAATAAGGAATCTAAGCAATAATCATTAATCTCCACTAAAACCAGGTGGAAGGAAGGTTGATGAGAAACTTAGTAACAGATGGAGCACGTTGCCGTCACCTGAAGCCAGTGATCGCTCTTAGCATCAATTAAATTGAGACAATAGACATTATGTTCTTTCTGATTTGATACAACAGATAATAGGAAGAGCCATCTATTAAGTAATCATAAAAAACTTTAATATCATCAAGTCTTTAGGGCTAGTTAATAGTTTAAGGGAAATACTGGGGATAAAGGAAACAGGTTGAATGCTACCACAAGGACACAATTAGCCAAATCCAGAATGTGGGCAAGCTTACAGGGGAAGTGACCCAGATTCTTCCACAAATAAATGGCATGAAAAGAAAAGCTATTCCCAACAGAATAGCTAAAACAACAACGAAAAAAGCTAACAATACCAAGTGGTAACAAAGACATGGAACAACAAATCCACATACACTGCCGGTGGAAATGTAAATTGGTACGACTTTGGGAAACTGCCTGGAAGTATCTATAAAGCTAAAACTATGACCCCACAATTACATTAATCCAAAGAAAGGATTTCACATGTGAATAATGTGAATAAAAATACATATACAAAAGTGATTGTAGGAGTTTTATTCATAGTAGTCAAACACTGGAAACATGCCAAATGTCCATCAACAGGATACACAGATCAATCGTGGTGGAGTCATACAATGGACTACAACAGCACAGAAAGAACAAACTGAGGTTTACAGAATGACATAAATGAATCTACAGATATCATGTCAAATAAAAGAAGGTACACACAAAAGAGTACCTACTACGGGATTCCATTTGCAAGAAGTTCAAGAACAGGCAAAACAAACTGGTGAAGACTGAAGTCAGAATAGGGTCTCTCTCGCCCGGTCGGTGTGGCTCAGTGGTTGAGCATCGACCTAGGATCCAGGCGATTGGGGTTCGATTCCCGGTCAGGGCACATGCCCGGGTTGTGGGCTGGATCCCCAGTCAGGGGTGTGCACGAGGCAGACGATCAATGACTCTCTCATCATTGACGTTTCTATCTCTCTCTCTCCCTCTCCCTTCTTCTCCCTGAGTTCAATAAAGATATATTTTTTTAAAAAGAAAAAAAAGAATAGGGTCTCTCTCGGGGAGGGGATAGACAGAGAAAGGGCACCTAAGGATACCAGGGCTCAAGGGACCATCAAGACCTGGCAAAGTCACTTGACATCATGGCATACGGAGGGGGTGTGGTCCACTTAGGTGGGAGAAGTATTTTATGACTGACATTATTTAGGGTTATCTGTGCATAGTGATGATAGGCACAGGCTGACTTTGGTTAGTTTTATGATGCCTTTTAAATTCTCTACAGACAGTGCTGCCACCATACCCCCCTTCAATATGCCGCTTGACACTGATGTTGACATTGAGTCCCCTGTAGCAGAAATTTTATCAGGTGCCTCCTTTGACCTAAACCAATCCAAAGGTCGGATGTAAGTCTTCGTTTATCTGGAATAAATACCCAGAGTGGGACTGCTGGGTCACGGAGGGCAGAGGGGCCTGTGAGAGCCGACACGCCTCACCCCCCCAGTCCATACACCTCAGAAGGGAAGGAACCGTGCGGTGCAGGAGGGAAATCTGGAACTGAATACAAGTCTGAAGTTTTCAAATGGATAACACTCATGTTACATTGTTAATATGAAGATTTAATAACAAAAGAAACTGTTGGGGTTTTTCTCCTGGCTGTACTGGTGGTATAATTGACAAAATGTTTTCTATTTAAAGTGTATGAAAGACTGTTTTAATGAATACAAATGACTAATGTTATGAGGACAGGTTGAGAAGTCCTTCGAGTTGCTCACCAGCAGAAGCTTATCTGCAGAAAAGAGGGCTGATCGCACACGGGCAGCAAATGTCAGAGAAATGGTGCCATGCCTCGTTCATAGTGAGTTGCAGTCCTCGCGTAAAGCAGCTCTACTGGAATGTTTTCTGCCAGGATGCACATGTACATTGTCCTGGGGAGAGGGTTGTGCTTTCAACATATTCTCAAAGGCTCCTGGACTCAAAGAAGATTCAAGAGCATCAGGGCGCCATCGGTCTGGCTGCCGACCACCCACACCATTACCTCGAACCACCTGTTCCACGGCACTTTCTTAGCATCCTGTGTTCAGCAGACATCTTCCCACCACCGTGTGACCTTGGGCAAGTTTCTAATCCTCTCTGGTCCCAAAGTTCTTCATCTATAAATGAGGATAACAACTCCACCCACCTCACAGGGTTCTTACGAGCATCGAGTAACTGTATGAGAAGTGCTTAGAAGTTGGTACATAGTAAGTGCTATAGAAGGAATAGTTGTTATTATTAATATTTTTACTAATGTTACTTCCTGGACCCCTGGGGGAACCTAGAAAATTTCTACATGGATGTCTGGTTCCCTTGTTAAGTGGCACAGCTAAGTGATACCCATTTCTGAGAAGTGTTTTTCTAGATCAAAGTCAAGACTTAGAGCCAAGAGCCGAGAAAGGAAATTAGCCAAAGAAATGAATCACTTTTCTCACCCAGACAGGAAAAAACCCACAGCTGCCACGCTCAGAACTAAACCAGGCATCTCAGAATTCACCAGTTTAATAAACTGGGGGATTTGGGGAGCTCTCTTCCTGTTCTTTGACAGGGACATTGGCTTAATGTCCCTCCAGTAAGGGGACAGCCCCGGCCCCCTGCTTCCCAATGACAACTCACACCTTCTATTGGTCATAAAACAGAGTCCTAGAGAGAAAACCGTTACTCATTCCTGCCCTTCACTTGGCATGGAAGGAACACGTGTCTTCCAAAGGGCACACGCCTGCGAAGAACCCGTGTCCCAAGTAGAAACTATCTCATTAAGAGGGCTGGAGTCAGGAGGTGGAATGTCTGTTTTAAAATTTGTTTTTAATTAAAGTTGACATATAATGTTAGTTTCAGGCATACAACATAGTGATTAGACATATATGATTTATATATCTTATGAAGTGGTCACCGTGATAATTCTAGCAACCATCTGACACCACACAGTTATGTTATTATTGACCATGTGCCCTGTGCTGTACATTGCATCCCTGTGATTTACTCTATAACTGGCAGGTTGTACTTCTTAGTCCCCTCCACCTTTTTCACCCATTCCCCCCAACCCCCTGGAATGCCTGCACTTAATTCTGTATCTACTCCCTTGTGAGATGTGTTGGTTATCAATCCAGACAAGTGGGAAGCCCCTAGGAATGGCCTACAGGGGTGATAGGGGTCACTCTGGTGCAAACCACTTGTACTTGCCATGCAGATGTTTGCAGCTGGTTGCAAAAGAACCAGATGAGAGAAGGCAGGAAAATAAACTAATTGAATCTCCCATAAGGTGAATCAGAAAAGTCAAATATTGGACCTGGGCCAGTTTGTCTGCTGGTTCAAAGCCCCGGGCCAGGCTACATGCTCTTGGGTAGAAACCACTCTTACCACAGATGCCAGGCTGGGCTTTCTTCCACCATCTCAGGAAGTCCACGCTCAACGTGGAAATGCCAAAATGTGCACACTGGGTATTTCCAACAGCTGAAGATCCTGCTCCATCTGTGAAGTCAGTGCTGTTTTTTGTGTCTCCTTTAGCCAAGACTCTCCTGGCTGTTTCGTTTTCTCTCTTGACAGCATCACATGGGGTAAATATAATATTAAGCAACCCATGGAAAAAGATGGCATGGGGATTTCTGGATTTATTCAAACTGGTTTGTTTGCATTATCTGCATTGGCTGTGTCTCTGAAACAGATCTTTCTGGAAGTCAGTTCATTATGAGCAACCCTTGCACACTTGAGCCACAGTTAAAAATAAAAGTGGCATGGGATCTGGCATTGGTGCAGGAGCTGAATTGAGTTGACTGCTCTCCTCAGGAGAACCATCATTGATTTGCACTTTTGTGGTTTCATGGTAAGACCTAAACCATTTTTGCTACCGCCAAACAACAGTTAAAACCATCTATGAGCAAGTTGTCTCAAGCCCCTTAATGAAGATTGATGAAATCTAATTTTCCCATAATGTAATGGCAGGTGAATGTTCGCTCCTACAAACAAAATCAAGCGTAGCTGCCGCTGCTTCCCTTCTCCATCTCCTCCTCCTTGTCTTTCCTCTTCAGATGATGGTGATGAAATTCACATGGCCCACCATTTCTATTTTTGCCTTGGGTGCTAGGAAGCTCAGAGTTAAAGTTCACACTGGAGCTTTTTAACCCACATTCCTGATAGACTATTTCCTACTTTGCCATAACCAGCCGCCGGTATCATTTTTAAAATCATTTTCACTGTACTTAAAATTATAAAACCCCTCATGTCCTTTTTTATACAAACAGGCATAATATAATTAATTAATGGAACCTGACTTTGGGGGTAAGCGCCCATGGTACTTAAGACAGAACTGAGCATGTAATGTCCAGAGAGGTGTTTATTAGAGCTTTTGCTCAGAAAGAGTTGGCTCTGGGTGGAGTCTGGCTGACTGACTTGGAGCTGATTTGAATTGACTGTGAAGTTAAAAGAGAGTCACTTCTGACACTCTTGTTTGAAAAGACTGTATCTTGCATCACAGCCCAGGAGGGCAGGCTGGTGCAGTGGCTCAAAACAATTTTTTCTGTTTTACGCAGAGCACTTCACGTAGCTACACGTATCTATCTATGCTCTTCTCTTCCAGCCAAATCTTGCCGCAGCAAGTAGCAGCCCTGCACAAATCTCTACAGAACTGAGGACAGAGAAAAGATAGGGATCATATGAAATGGAGTCACTGTAACCAAGCTGCTAAAATTATTCACATTATGAAGGTTGAGGCATAAGGAAAAACTCCATTCCTGTTCCAACTAGCCTGGGAGCTTAAACTGTTTTGAATTTTCCAGTCCCACATCAATGCCTGCACAGACATCAACCTGCCAGTTTGATGCCTGGATATGTACCTGGACCTCCAGGTACCCCTCTACCTACCCCTGAAGGACTCACGTAGACATCCACCTGCCACCCTTATTCAAACCACTGAGATGTGGCCAGACCTCCTGGCACCCCATCTTCCAGACCACCCAGCATCCATTATCTTGACCACCTGTCAGAGGGCTAACAATGCAGGAATGATAATTCTCAAGAATGTACTTTTTGCTATAAGAACTTTTAACTTTTCTTTCTTCTTTGGAACACCTCTGGGTTTTTGTCTATCTGTGTTTCTAGTTTTCAGACTCGATAAGACCCTTGAATAAATCTCCATCATTTATTTCTAGCAAAGCCTCCAGGCTTTTTTGGTTCACTCAACAGAAAAAGATTCCCAAGAACCAGGAATTAAAAGAGTTCCACTTACGAAAGCGACTGTCAACTAACAAAGGAGCAGAACGATATTTGGACTGAGCTCAGGTTGGTTACAAGGAGGCATGACTGTTTCTGATTTATAGGGTGAGTGAACGTGGGACACATTTACAAAGTTGTCTTAAAACCCCATTATTTGCAAAATCAATTAACTGCAATTCATTCAGTTAGAACCTTCAGTTAATTGGAATCTTATCTACCCATCCCATTCCTAAGTGTAGGTGGCTCTGCTTTTATTACAAAAAGCCAAATTACAAGAAGTTACATGTATGTCTGAGAGGTAACAAAACTACCAATATCCAGGGACTGGCCTTGACTTCACCCAAGTTCTTATGTACCTATAGTGTAAGCGGCATTGCTATACCAAACCCATAGCTACTGTCGCTTCCTCAGTTACTACAGGCAAACGCATTTCCTTTCAATACAATTGACCTTCCGAGTGTTCTGAGTATTAAATAAAATGGGATGACTTGCATAACTGTATATTTAATAAATGCTATTTCCCTTCCCTTAACCTATCAGCCAAGGCAACAGAGGAGACGAATTCTGCAATTGCTACTGTTTTCATGCTTCTTTTCAATGGTTCAGCAGTCATTGCAGGAACAGTTGGAAAGCAGTGTGCAGATTTGTGGCCCAGGATTGCATCCAATGCTGGCAGCATTGCGTCATCCTCATGGTGTATTTATAAAAATAAAAATTTTTTAAAAAACTAAAAGTCTTTTATCCCTCCCCATCCCCTGCCAAAAAAAACCAACACCTTGCCATTCATAAAATCTATTCCAAGTATTTGTTAGCATAAAAATAGAATTGTCACATGTCTCCAAAACTTTGTGTGGTAAAGGAAAGCTTTTCCACATTCCTTACATTCATGGAGTTTCTCTCGGATCTGAGTTCTTTCTTATGTTTGTAAGGAACTGGGTGGGATCTCTGCACCACATTGGTTACATGCAAAGGGTCTCCCTCCAGTGAGATCTCTTTCATGTTTTTGGAGATCCCTGTGATACTTGAATGCTTCCCTACATTTTTTACATTCACAAGCCTTCTTCCCAGATGATTTATTTCATGACTTGAAGATTTCTGAGACAACTGAAGGCTTTACTACATTTTTTACATTCATAGGCTTTCTCTCCCATGTGAGTCCTTTCATGCGTTTGAAAAGGCGGATGATATCTACAGGCTTTCCCACGTTGCTTACATTGACAGTTTCTCCCCAGTGTAGTTCTTTCATGTATCTGAGGTGAAGTTGAAGAACTAAAGGTTTTACCACATTCCCTACATGAACTAGTTTTCTCCCCATTGAGATTTATTTGATTTTTTTTTTTTTAATATCTCTTTATTGATTTCAGAGAGAGGAAGGGAGTGGGAGAGAGAAACATCAATGATGAGACAGTCATTGACCGGCTGCCTCCTGCACGCCCCCGATCGAGCCCGCAACCCGGGCCTGTGCCCTGACCAGGAACTGAACCACGATCTCTTGGATCCTAGGTCGATGCTCAACTGCTGAGCCACACCAGCCAGGCTATTTGATGCTTTTTTAAAACACTGGCAATAACTGAAGGCTCTCCCATATACATTACATTTATATGGCTTCTCTCAGTAATGTCCAGTTTGACCTCTGATGTGCTTATTATGGATGAATGATGCATGAGGACTTTTCCACACACACTATGTTCCTATGGCTTTACTCCAGGAAGAGTTTTCTTGATCAGGTTGAGATTAGAATAATATTGAAATTTTCTTTACGTTGACTACCCTCTTTCCTGTCACAGGTTCTCTCTACCATTTGACTTACTAGTTTTCTCCCCTGGTTTTTGAACTGATCTTCAATGTCATAATTTTCCCAGGCCTTTTTTTTTTTTTCCTGTTGATGCCAGGTACCCCAAGGTTTCCCACATCACATCTCCATAAAGTCCTCCTGGGAAGGATCCAGTAAAGCCTACTCTCCAGGGTGAAGCTCACAGCCGTATCCTCAAATGAGCCCATTTCTAGGTTTCCTGGCTCTCCCTGAGTCCTTCCAAAACAGATCACAGTGGGAGAGAGGCTCTGACACAGCCACCAGGGCCACGAAAGGCAGGCAACACCTATAACGCAGTTTCTCTATTCATGTTTCTTTTCCCTGCTCAGATCTATGCCTGGTAATAAGTATTTTATATAGCTTCTGTTCACTCGTGGCAAGGAATTATATGCTAATGTGTGTGAATACATGTTAAATACCCAAGTGCAAAGCAAACGGGCATACGTGTTACCAAGAAAATTCTCCTAGTGGACGTGCAGGTTGTCATTTTAGGGCCACAGCTGTGGAGTGGGAGGAACACATGGGCCTCTGGCACATGGGCCTGCAGTAGGCTCAGTGTTGTGGCCATAAAATAAGAGCTCAGTGTGCACCCGGGCAGAGCATAGGACAGGTTAGATGTAAGGAATCGCTTTTCAAAGTATGATAGTTCTAGGTAAAAAACCACAAATACTGTCCTAGACAGTGGGTGCTGATACACTGGCTCATTGGGGTGCCCTGATGTGTAGCATGTGCTGATTTCCATGGTGAAATACTCTCACCATGGAAGATTTCAGGCTACCGATGGTTGAATGGGCTGCTTGCAAAGTTCCTGAATATTTGGCCATTGGCCCTGGGGAGCTGGTGTAAGCTGGCCCCAGCACATCACTGTGACATCTGCTATTGGTGGGCCCAATTTTGACATGGTAGGTAACACAGTATTTTATTTATAGTGCGTGCAAGTGCCTTCAGAATGCTTTATGATAAATCTCATGAAGAGGTAAATCACACTGAAGGTGATTTTATCAACCCTGCCCAGTTCTCAGGAGACCAAATTTATACTTTGAATTCTTTCAGTAGAAATCAGTCTTTTAACTAGACTCTCATATCACTGCACCTTTTTTGACTGGCTATTGAAAACAGAATCACTATAATTATGTTAAATTAATATATTGAATAGACTAGAATGCTAATAATAATATAAAATAGATTATAAGTAGTGACAAACTCCTTCACAGATAATCTCTTCAGAAAAATAAATTAATTATATATACTATATACACTTATATATAAATGTTATATAAATATTAAATAAATAAACATTTTTGGCATTATTTTTAATGCTTAGATATTCAGAAGATTTGTTCTAATGTCTTTATTTATTGCTGAAAAGAAGTTTCACCATATTGCCTTGCTGATCTGAAGTAACTTGGATGAAAGGAATTATAGTATTTTCAAGTGAGGTGGTTGGCCTTAAAATTACAAAAAGAATAGGAAATTTTTATAAAGAAGATCATGGTTTTATTTTCTAGCCTGTGGTCTCAGGATAAAGCATTGTCACTGTCAAATTCCTTTTATTTTTTAATCTTAAATTATCTCAGGATCCTTGTAACTTCATAAATAAGACCAGAGGATTGAGTGCAAGTGTTTTAATGTTACATAAATTCTAGTCTTAAAAATACCTACTTACATTCCTCTAACATGCCAATATGGAGCTGCCTCAGGGTCTTTTACTTGCCATTCCCTAAGTCTGAAATGCTCATCTTCCAAATGTCCACCTAGCTCACACCTTCATTTCATCCAGGCCTCTGCTCAAGTCTCACCTTATTTAAGGGCCCTTCCATGAAGACTTTGTCTACAATGGCTCTCCCAGCTCTATCTTGTGCTACTGCTTTCCCCTGCTTCATTTCTTCTCATAACATGTGTCGCAATCTGACATATTACATATTAGTCACATATTAGTTTATATGTCTACTGACTGTATACTCCTTCCCCAGCCACTATCAGAACGACAAGCACCAGGAGAGCAGGAATTTTGCCTGTAATATTCACTAATGTATGCCTGGGGCTGAGAACAATTCCTGCACATAGCTGACACCTAATAAAGAGTCGCTGCTCTTACTTCGCTGATCTTACTGAATAAAATCCAACAAGGAATATTTACTTAGCGCCTCTAGGTGCAGGCACGGTGCTGGCTCTGAAGACACAGTGGAGAGAGAAACAGACACGGCCCCTGCTTTTACAGGGCTCAAAGACCCTTGGAAAGGAACACTAACTAACTAACTAATTACAGAAATGAAATGGACAATGACTTCTGGGCCTTGAAGTACGTGGTGCTGGGGAGCTTGTAACTTAGTCATGGGATTAGTCATGGAGGTGAGGGAAGGGTTGCCGAGAGGAAGGGTAATTGAGCTGAGAGCTAAGGATGAAAAGTGGTCAGCCTCATGAGGAAGGGGCAGAAAGGGCCTCCTGTGCATCTGGCATTTCACATACAAAGACCCTGTGCGGGGAGGGAGCTTGGCAGGTTTGGGGAACTAAGAAGAGATGGGTGCGCCTGGGGTAGTGAGTCAGGCAAGGAGAGGGGCAGGCGATGATGCTGGGGGGTGAGCGGGGAGCTCACAGCCGGGGTCATGCAAGGCCAATAGGGGGCTGCTTTTCACTTTAAGAGGGAAGGGAAGCCCCTGGAGGCTGGCTCCACCTTTTTAGCTACTGAATGTGCATGGTACATAATAAACACTCAATAAAAGATGCTCACATGTTGAAAACACTCTTACATGTTGCTGGTGGAAGTGGAAGCTGATCCAGCTTCTATGTAGGGCGATTTCACCATATCGTTCCAAGTTACAAATGTATATACCTTCCACCCAGCAATGCCTTTCTAGGAAGCTATTCTACACATAGACGTGGCCATGTATGAAATGACATTTGAACTGAGTTTTTCACTGTCATGTTGTTTATGTGGAAACAAACCAGATGTCTCTCAATAGGAGATTATTGAAAAAGCTGTGATGCCTCCATGCACTGAACAAAAATGAACCATAAAAAAAAAAAAAAAAAAAGAATGAAGCCTTTCATGCATTCTTTGAAAAGAACTCCAAGATACATTATTAAGTTAAATAATCAGGGTTCACAGTGGACTTTATAAATGACTGTTGTTTGAGTGGGTTAAAAAAGCAAACAAACCAGGCACAGGTAGGTAAGATGTACAGCTTTTCTGTGCACAGCATATCTCCGGAAGGAGACCTGAGACACCGGTAACGATGCTTTAACCTCTGGAGAGGGAAACCAGCATCTGGGAAGTGGGTTGGAAAGAAACTTTGACAGGGTACCTTCTGAATTTTGCACCATGCCAACAACTTACCAGTTCTGTAACTAAATAAATTTGCATAACAAGTATTCATTGGTTAAGTGAACTAATGAATTAGATAATTAATTTATTAAACAAATGACTTCCAGCCAGTAATCCCCTCTATTTAGAGCAGGGGTGGGGAACACATACAGCCCAAGAAATCATTCGGTCTGGCCCTGCCAAGGCAACTGCAGGCGAGACTAGAAATTCAATGAATCTAGGAGCTTTCGTCATAGCTAATTTTTAAGTTGGTAATTTTGTATGGCCCTCGAATGATGTTATAAATATCCAAATGGTCCTTGGCAGAAAAAAGGCTCCCCACCCCTGATAGAGGAAAAGTATTTGGGGATTCCTGGCCCCTGCTCTCCTCCTGAATTCCTGACAGTCCCCATGGGGATCCATCAGCAAAGGAGCCCTTGGGGCCTTTGGAAAGGTGGGTGGGATGAAAATATTTATTCTGGTCAATCGGGTTCATTTCCAGGAAAGGGTCTCTCCCTCTTTCACCCCGAAACCAGGCTTGTCAGTTTGGGGACTTTCCCGAGCTTTTTAAATCAGGTTTCTTGCTGAAAGGCTGCACTGTTGACCTCTGAAGTGGTAACTGGCCCCTAAGTTGCAATCACTTCGCCACATCCCTCCACATTCTTATTAAAAAATCTGATATCCAGTGCTTCCCTGTATAAAAATAAGCCTCCCAAGGTACATGCACTCACGGGTAAGGCCAGAATGTCTTGAGCTCCCCAACTACAACAACCGGAGAGTTTGGTCAGCGAGTTCTGACTGAATTCCAGCGGGAAGGGTGGCTGATGGCACAGGTACAGGTCTCAAGCCACCCGATGTCATCACCCTAGCTTAATAAGGGGGATGAAAGAGAGACCAATGGGCTCACCTCCAGAAGGAGTTCCCTGTTTCTCTGGCTGGGGGAGGCGGGTAGGCTCCAAGTGCTAAGGAAGGAACGCAGCTGTGAGCTCTGTCCTGGAGTCCCCTCTGGCAGGCCTAAGGCTTGGACAGGCAAGCGGGTCTGGGAGGGGACAAATAACTGAAAGGGGCAACAGAAAGGAATGAGAACAAGGTGAGGAGTGGAGATCTTCAACTTGCAGTCTCTGTGCTATAATATGATCATTTCTAAACAATCCTACGAAGAAAGGATTACTACCTCCCCCATCCCCGCACCTATCCATTTTACAGATAAGGAAACTGAAGCTCAGAAAAGTACAGTAACCTGCCTAAGTTCTCACAACTAGCAAGTGCTCAGGTTGGGATATGGGCCCAGGTCTCTCTGATGCCAGAGCTCGATCACTTTTTAAGTCAGAAATAAACATTTAGCTTTTTAAGAACCTGTGCCATTTTTCTTTTCAATTTGGCATTTGAATATGCTATTTAGCATCTATAAAATATGCTTGTTTATTCTAAAGACAAAGGAGATGAATTCTTCCTTTTTCCTTTCCTTCTCACCATGGGTTCATCCATATGAGCTGAACAGGAGAATCTCAAGTCCTTGAGAGTCAGGAAGACAGAAGCCCCAGAGCAGCCAGAGCCCCTCCCTGTAGGCAGGATCAGCTGTATTTCCCATGCTGAGACTTTCCATAAACTGTGTCCTTTGCCTTTTCTGAAGACAAAACTGGGGGAAATGACTTTATGTTAGCAGTGTGGCCTTGGGTTAGACATAAGAAAGAACTCTTTGACAATGAATGATGGAGCCCTGGATGGTTTTCTCAGTGGTTAGAGCATCAGCCCGTGGACTGTCCTGGGTTTGATTTGTGCCTTGGTTGTGGGCTCAATCCCCAGCCCTGGTTGGAGTGCATGCAGGAGGCAACCAATCAATATGTCTCTCTCACATCAATGTTTCTCCCCCCGCCTTCCACTTTCTCTGAAAAGCAATGAAAAAAATATCCTCCAGTGAGGATAGGAAAACAAAAAGATGGATGTTGGATCATAAAATGAGTAACGAAGAGAAAACAGGTTTGCAAAAGCCATGCATATAATCCAGATTCAGTAGATTGTGGCTGATTTATTTCTCACCATCTCCTGCAAACACCCTGCCATCTAGTCTATCTCATTGCAGCTCCACATGTACTTAAGTGAGCCTTTGGTCTTGCTGATCCCGCCACCTGAAATGCCTTTCCCTCCCCTGACTGTCCCCATTCTATTTCCTCGTCAAGATCTAGCTCAAGTTCCTGAGTCTGCTTAAAGCTTTCTCTGACTGCTCCAGCCCATATGAATCTACCCCTCTTGGAATTCTCCATAGTCTGGGACTCAGTCATAACCTTAGTCATCTGGGTAGAAGATAGCTGGTCCCTGCAAAGTCAGGTGGGCATGTTATTATCAGGGAGCGGGAAAGGGCACTGGGAAGCAGAAGCAGCAACTGTGACAGCTGCCCCCTCTGCTGGGAGCCTGCCACATCAACCACATGACTGACAACTGTCCACTCTGCTGAGAGTCTGCCACATGCAACCATCTGACCCTCATCTGCATTCTGGGAAGAGAATGCCCTGAAAGCACACATGGATATCTGCCAACTCCATTTCCCAAATTACACCAAATTATGAAGTTGGCATTTTGAGACATACCAATTTTATGTTGGTTTGGAGCGCAGCATCCAATAGCCGCAGATACAGTGATGGGTTACCAGTTGAAAGATGCTCTCGCACATAAGATTTCATGTTATCCTCATAACAATTCCATAAAGCCCATTTCATAGATGAGAAAACCGAGGCTGGGACAGGGCAAGAGGTTTTCACCAGCTCACATGGCTAGATGTAGCAAAACTAACACTAGAGGCCAACTTCTTCAGGCTATGGGCCAGGGTACTTTTCCTATAACATGTGGTATGAGAAATACCTGTCCCTAAACCCAACCCCACTCCTAGTGGACATTACCCTTGTTGTTCATTGACAGATGAGCAGCCAGTTGATACTGGTTCTAGTTAAAATTCAAGCTTCGATCATAGCAGAAATACTCCTACTTATTCACGTCTTGGTCAAGCAGTGGCATCCTATCGTCCCATATGCTATACAGGTGCCTGTGGGTCACCTCCATGATTTCCTGCAGTTTACTCCAAAGGCAGGAGATAGACCAGCCTGGCACACCGGGCTCTGGGCGTCATGCACCTTCTGCCATTGAAGTTGAACTGAGAAACCCCAAAGCTGTCTCTGCCAGTCACCTGGAGCCCTTGGATTATCCCCAGCCTGCCCTCTGCAGGCCCATCTCTGCCAGACCCTGAGAACTTGCCTCCAGGCTACCCCGCAGGGTTTGCCTCTATTCTCTGGTCTTCCCAGCAGCTGACTCTTGGCTCTCCCTTATAGGCTTTGGCTTGGTCTTGCCTCTTGGTACCAGAAAATAGAAGTGGATTATAAAGGGTCTTTATATAAGTTAATTAATGTTTGTAAGGTATTCAGATTAATGACTAGCACATAGTAAGCATGATATATATGTTTGCTACTCTTGTTATCATTACCCCATCATCATCATTTACTATCTGCCTAAATAACACCTTCCAAACACTTAATCCAGGCTTCCCAATACCCGTATAAGGTCCCAGCCCCACAGCATAGCTCCAGCTGGGCTCTCCTGAGTCATCTCCTACGACTGTTCCTTGTGCCCCTAAACACTTGGACTTCCTGTAAGCCTGTGAAAGTGTCAACTCTCGAGACCTTTGCCCTTCTGTATTCTCCACTGAAATGTTTTTTGTTTCCTATCCTCACCCCCTTCCCCACCCCACCCCACCCCAAAAAAACCCCATCTTTCAATTCTTGGCTGGCATGTCACTTCACCCAGAGGTCTTCCCTATGTCCATTCCCCATCTGACCCATCAGGATTAGGTTGGGTCTTCCTGTTACACTTTCCTATAGTACCCTTCGGTAATTATTCTAAGTGGGCATATAATTACTTCTTTAATGTCTGTCTTCCCACTAGACTATAGAATATGAGCCATATTTAAAGATGAGCTGTTGTATCCTCAGTGCCTAACATGATGCTTGGAGTAGGAGCTCAGAAACACGCCGAATTGCATCGAATTAAATCAACATGGCTTGGAAAATGAAAATTAATTGATGCCAATGAAAATGATGACCTACTGTAATATCTCATTTCCATGGGTAATCTGAAAGAGCAAAGAAACAAAACCAAACTCATAGAACAGATTGGTAGTTGTCAGAGGCCAGGGGTGGGGGGTGGACAAAGTGGGTGAAGGGGGTCAAATGGTACAAACTTCCCACTATGTTTTTATTTATTTATTTATTTTTAAATATATCTTTATTGATTTTAGAGAGAGGAAGGGAGAGGGAGAGAGAGATAGAAACATCAATGATGAGAGAGTCATTGATCAGCTGCCTCCTGCACGCCCCCCACTGGGGATCGAGCCCGAAATCCGGGCATGTGCCCTGCCCAGGAATCGAACCATGATCTCCTGGATCCTAGGTCGACGCTCAACCACTGAGCCACGTCTGGCCAGGCCAAACTTCCCACTATAAAATAAATAAGTCATGGGGATGCAATGGTGACTAATAATACCACCAAATTGTGACTATGTTAGTACTCGTGTATTGTATATTTGAAAGCTGCTGAGAGAGTAGATTCTAAAAGTTTTCACAAGAAAAGCATTGTACTATGTGAGGTGATGGATGATAATTAGAATAACTGTGGTGGTCATTTCACAATATAGACAAATATCACATTAATATGTTGTATACCTAAAAATAATATAATTTATATATCTATTATATCTGAATAAAAAAAGATGACCTTAAAGCTTAATGTGCTATTATTTATTTACTATATTTGCCAGGACCTACTCAATACCATAACCTAGAATCCAATCAATGATAAAAGGATGAAAAAATAGAGAAAACAGATAATAGAATCAATGCTTCTTTGTGCAACAGCGTCTACAACTGTTGTTACCCTGAAAGAAGACATTGATTAAGGCTAAAAGGAGATGAGGGTCACAGATATCAGGGATCTAATGTCAACAAGCAAGCTGACATCTCTGATTGGCCAGCGCAGAGGGTGCTGAACTTTGCCCCGTGCACAAAGATCTTGCTGGCACTATTGCTGATCTAATTTGAGGACTATTGACAGTGCCTTTGTCAACCCAAACATCTGAAACGCCCAACAAGGAAAGAATAGGGAACAACAGCTCACTGGCTTCTGTCTTCCAGGATCCAAGGTGTGCAAGTCACTTCCCATCCACAGGGACCTACCCGATCCCTCTCTCTGCCCTCAACAGCTCATTAAGTAACTTCTGATTTCGATAATGAGCACTAGAGGCCTTGCTGCACAAAATCCATCGGACCCTGATCATTCCTAGTAGTTTCCATCACTGAGACCTTTCTTTTCTTTTCTGTAGATTAGGGGTGACAGGCTGTCCTGACATTTCATTTAATGGAAGTGAGAACTAAATGAGATAATGATATATGATAGCTCTTGAAAAAGTTGAACATTTTACATTCGAATGTCATAATTTTATTGTTATTAGTAACAGCAATTGTTTCTTACTCTTCCCCATTCATTTTTTCTTTCCTGTTTTTAGAAAAAAAGAAAAACTGAGTCTCCCTTCTCAACGGCATGGAAATGCTGTTTAATGAGAGCTTTTTTAATGGTTGTTTATCAGTAGTAGCCACAAAAGTTCTTTTCTCACATCCGTTTAGATTGAAGATTCCTCTGGGGAATGGACAGCCTCCTCCGCTCACTATGAAACGTCCCCTTTGGTCTGACTCAGGAATGACGAAGTTGGGTGACTGGTCATCCTGATATGGACACAGGACATCCTACAACTGCAATTCTGTCTTCTGCTTTCCTGGTCCAGCCCTCTAACCCCACCATTTCCTTGACTCCATCCACAGTGGTGTGTGAGGGGTTTTACCCCCCATCATCTCCATCAAGCCGCCCTAAAGCCACCTTATATAAACATGCAGTCCATCAAAAGCAGTATGACTGCTGCCCAAATGCAGCTCCAGACCATCTCCCAGCTGCTCCCCTCCCACCAGACTGCTACTCCAAGCCCCGTCTATGAGAGGGCTACTGAGAATGCACAGCCGCCACCTCCCTGAGTAATCCACTTCAATCCAGCAAAACTTTACTCAGTGTTGGGATCACAAAGACCCACATCAATCCTGGCTCTACCATTAACTGTCTGTGAGAGCCTGGATCAGTCAGTCAGTGCTTCACTTCTCTGAGCCATGTCCTCATCAGTAAATGGAAACAATGACACCTCCTCACATGGTCGCTGCCAGAATCTGAGATATATACCAAGCACCTAGCTCCAGATCGAGTGCCCACTAAGTATGTGCAGAAAGGATGGATATTGAATAAGTTCTAGAGATGGTAGAATTCTTAGGAAGAGATCAGTGTTACTTGTGGATAGAGGTCAAAAAAGGCTTTACAAAGGAGACGTGAGAGAGTCTTGAGAGAGGGGTGAGGAGTTTGGCAGATGGACCGAGGGGAGGGCACATGGGCAAGGGAACAGCATGAACAAAGGCTGGGACTGGAGCACAAAGCACTGGATCTGCTTGGGCAGTAACATGATGCAGCTGGAGAGAGTAGGAGGGAGAGGGAGCCTGGGATAGGAGGCCTCGAAGGGTCATTGTTATGTTGCAGGGGACGTGTTTTGGCCCACAATGCAGCCAGATTCCTGTCAGCAAGGGTTATGTGGGGATACATTAATTACAATGGCAACTGGATAATGAAAAACTCAGAATTATATACTCAATAAAGCAAGTTAGAGGCTTAGAAAGAAGTGGTTTTCATCTTAAATTGAAAGACCTGAGGCCAGAACCTAAATCTAAACAATTACGTGTAGAGCGAGAGCCCTGAAAACGGGTAGTGGTGTGGGAGGAAAAACGTGGGCTTTGGAGCTAGACAGGGTTTGAATCCCACACCTGCTACTGTGTGACTCTGGGCAACTTGTTTAACCTCTCTGAGTTTCATTTTCATCAATAAGAATCATAAAACAGGGCTTTGTGAAGATTCAATCAAATGAACTATCGCGCAGAAAGCGGTTGACACTGTGAACATAACAGGTGCTGAGTGAATCTTCCCCACCACCCACCCACCTCCCCGAGAATCTTCCTGGTTTTCTGGTGATGAGATGATGAACTTGGAAACAGCACAGGGATGCTCTTCCTGGGTTTGCCACATACTGCCCCATCTCAAGCCTCTTTGTGCCTCGGTTTCCCTCACTATACAATGGAGAAGGTAACTCCTGCCGCTTCCTTCACATAAGGGATCAGTGGGGCCGAAATTTTTGAGGCCTATGCTAGTTTTCATCCAGGGACAGGGGAAGAATAAAAACCTCCAGGGGGAAAAAATACAAAGAAATAATGGGAGGGGAAAAATCTGCATTAGGATAACATTCTACAAGCCACATTTGCTTAGCCTTCCAGGTACCCACATCTGTCTGTCCCTTGGACTGTGAGTTCCTTCCTGCCTAGCACAGGGCTATGCAGAGACCAAGTACTCAATTAAGATGGGAGTGGGCACAGAGGAAGGAAAAGAGCCCGTGTAGGGCAGGGCAGGCTCTGACCCAGGGAGCAACTGGTGGCCACAGGACTCAAGATGACATTGCCCCAGGAATCAGCCTCCAGATGTGACAGTTCTCCCAAGGAGGCCTGATGCCCTTTGATAGCAGCCATCTTTCATTGCACAACAGACCTTTTATCATGAACATGCTTACAGTAAGGCATGAGAAAACATCAGCTAAGGTGTAAACAACAGATATCAGATGCTTTCCTGCTGGCACTGTGGTTGGACAGTGGACACTGGGGAGCGAGAGACCCAGCTAAGGAGAGGGCTCATGAGCAGGTAAACCAATGACAGGGGGCAGGAGGTCGGTCACCTGGGTGCCTGTCTGTGCTCACTGCCTTAGTCTCAGCACCCCGTGGTGCACGTATCTGGCTGCAGGTAAGGAAAGTGCAGATGACAGGTTAAGGAACTCACCCAAAGTCACACCACTACTAAGTGACAGGGCTGGGATCTAAACTCAGGTGACTGTGGGTGAACAAGCCATCATCCCCTTCTGTTGGCCTGAAGGCGATTCTGTAAGCCTTCAACTGTATGCATTTAAGAGCCACGACCCTGGGTGACTTAAGGCCTAACCACCCATCCACACAGATGCAGGGTTTGGAGGGTGAAGTCTGAGAACGGAGCACAGGAAGGCTGCTGAGGATGAAAGAGGCTCCCCCATGCTTTACGCAGTGCTTCCCCTTCTTGACTCCAACCACCTCTCTGCCCTGAGTGCAAGCCCTCAGATGACCATGCTCACTATCCCCTCTGGCAACACTGGGGCTGGTGGAGAGCTGCCAAAACGCTGTTAACCAACCCATCCCCCTACCAGTGCCCTCACGGACCAGCCCCTCACAGGAGCTGGAGCTGGGTGCCCACTTCTGCCCCCTGGGTGAGTCAGTGCAACTGGATCAGCACTGCCAGTGAATGGAAGGTCATGGGATCACCCCCAGGAGTCAGTCACAGGCAAGGGACACTCACTTTCTCCCAGACCCTGGCCAGCCTTTGTTCACACCTCTCACTATGTGAGAGGCCAGGGATACAACCAACCCCACTCCTGTGATCGAGATACACCCCTGTCGGCCAAGGGTGCACCCCTAACTTCACAGGGCTGAGCAACAGGGGAGGGGAGGGAGCTGGTTCAGCTGTGGGGCTTGCCCTCACCCTGGTGGGGCAAACCTGACCTCATCAACTGTTGTCCAGCAGTGGGACCAGAGTCTGGTCATCCCACTGAAGAATGATCCCCTTCCGGGCAGCTTTCTGACTGCCTTCTCTAAGTCCTCGACACCTAGTATGAGAGTTAGCACACAGTAGGGCACAATACATGGCAAGAAATACATGGCAAGAAGACACCACACTTTCACAAATTGATGTATTTCCTTCATTATCTGCTGATTAGTCTAGTGCACAATAAATCCTATAACCACTAGGACACAAACACATGCCAGCTCACCCCTCCGGCTCAGAGTCCCCAGGGTACTCAGGTCTCAGTGTGGCTTCTCTCTGTGTCTTCTGGTTGCTCCACCTGCTCTGGCCAGTTCCCCCAATCCTTCCCTGCTGCTCTCCCTCCTTGCTTATCCCTCCTCCCTCACACACGTTCTCCCTTCTTTCCCTGCTGCTCTCCTTTCCCTCCCAAATCTGTGCTGTTTGGTAGATTCAGACAGACCTGGCTTAACAGCTTTGTGACCCTGAAAAGGGACTCAGCCTCTCCGAGCTTCCTTCTACCTCCCACTCGCAAAGCAGGGCTTCCTAATAATTGTAGCTGGTAACGACCAGCAGTGCAGCCAGCTCCCCATACCAGGCTCTGGGTAAGAACTTGGCATACATTAGATCTCATTATTCCTCACCATGGCCCTTGAGGTAGGTACGGTCATCACTCCTTTGGACAGATGGGGAAACCGAGGCTGAAAGAGGCAAGGTAAGTTACCCACGCACAACTTGAGTGGAACTGGAATGCAACCCAGGTCTGTCTTTCTCCACCAACTTCAAGCTCATGAAAACCCACACGACTGCTTGCTGACTTCCTCCCGCCCTTCCTTCCGAGACGGTGGTGAAGGAGGGAAGAGATCTCAGGTTCAAAGAAGCCTAAACACATGGGTGCTACTGTAGCTGCTCTGGCCTTCCTCCTTGTTTCATGCAGGCTGCACGTCACCCCTCCAGTCTCCGCAAACTCCATGAAGGTTAAGATCCATGAAGGCAAAGACCAGGGCGTCTGCTCCTGGGCAGGGAGGGACAGTGTCCGGAGCATGGGCGCTTGGCAGACTGCTGGGCAGTGTGACTGTGAGGGCTCAGGGGTCCGAGAAAGGATGGGGGGCGGGTGACAAGTAGGAACAGGACAAGTCCACAAACCAACCAACCCCAGGCGGAATGGGTTAGAGAGAGATGCGTGGAGCCTGAGGGAGCAGAGGAGGGAGCAAGGACGGCTTCTTCAGAAGGACGTTTACTGGCACCACAGCATACCGTGTCCTGTGTTAGGCTCTTTAACTTCATCTTTTTTAATCCTCACAAGGGAGGAAACCAAGCTCAAAGTCAACACCCTTGCAAAGCTGCTGACCTGGGTGGGATTCAAATCCAGATCTGTCTGTTTCTAAAACCCATGCCCTGTCCTCCGTACAGGCCACCGTCCGAGGGGATGCCCACTCCAGGTCTCAAAGAATGGCATCCAGAATAAGTGAATAACTTTCAGAGCAAAGTGAAAAAACACATTCTCTCCAAATCTCATATATAACCAGCTGGAAAAGCAAACATAAAGGTCACTGGGGACACGAACATGCCGAGAAGAGCCGTCTGAGCAAATGTCAGCTTCTCCTACCCCTGAATCTCTGCTCTCTCCACCATCAGGACAATGGATAGTTCAGAACTCCTGCTGCTGATCAGTTCCAGGGAGGTCTCTCAACTTCAGCGTCTTCAAGGCAGCTTCACTCTTTGGGTCTCAGTTTTGTTTTTTATACTGAGAAACAGAGAGATCGTTAGAAGTGGGTGAGGGAAACCAATGGGCGCCCAGAAATGCTGAGAACTGTGGTCATCTAGGCCTCACACCTCCTCCCCTCCCGCAGCAGCTTCTTGAAGGTGGTGGAACCCAGAGAGCTGAACTTCTAGTTGGTGCCTGGGTCGCTCCTTCCTTCTTTAATGGAAAAGGCAGTTGACAGGGTTGGGAGGAAGGGTAAGACACTGGGGAACTAGAATTAAACACAGCGGCATGCCCATCATTCTCTTTAAGGTGAGTCTCGTTTGGAGAGGGAAAATACCTCAGGTAGAGGAGGAACCTCAGAAGCCACCTAGTCCAATACTGAGTTTTAAAAAATGAATCCTGGACCCACCATCTGGAGATTCTGACTTAGAAGGACAGGGAAGTGGGGCATGTTCTAGCTCTCCAGGTTTTCTAACACCAAAGTGTAAGGACCAGCAAGCTACTCTATATCCCTGACTCCCTCCCTTTCTCCACCAAAACTGACACTTGAATGTTTCCTCAATAACCCTGTCTCAGTGTGAATACCTACAAAGACAGGGAGCTCACTACCCACCCACCCCCAAGACAGCTCTCTTCTGAGACATCACAAGACTGCTGCCAGCTTTGTCACTATTGCTTCCAATAAGACCAGTGTTTTCCTTCTTCCCTGCTGCCCCATCTCAGTTAGTCAATACTGTTAGGCAAAAATTTGCCTTTAGGAATTGAGGGTTTCCCCTTTGCCACCCCCCCTCCCCCCCACACACACACTAATGCAATCAGAAGGGCATCTGTCATCACCTTTTAGCTACTAGAGGTGGGGAGCAGCTAGATTCTTTTCAATTGTTGAGCAGAGGCGACCCCTGCTGGTCACAGAGATTACGGCTCACAGGTGTAGGTGGGAGCCAAGCACTTACTTTGTTCATAATCCAGTCGGCGTCTTCAATGGCTCTTTTAATAATCTGCTGGATTCTCTCAGGATTGTCTTCATCTGAATGAACCCGGAAACTCTGAAAGTTTAAGCATAAAAAAAATGATGGCAAAACTCACAGGACCGGCAGCTTCAGAACACCAGTCCCGGGCCAGGTAGACTGTGGGTAGTTTACACTCTGCATCTCTCTTACTCTCCATAGAAAGTTATGATCCCACATAGAGATGAGGAAACAGAGGCTCAGAAGCCTTAACCTGCTGCTAAGCAATGGTGCCAGCATTTGAATCCTGGTCTATTTAACTGCACAGCACATACTCCTGCCAGCAGGGCCGTTGTGAAATGAAACGCTGGTCCCCAAATTACCTTCAAATCAAGCTGGACCAAAGGTTATGGGGGTGGTGGCTGCAGAGGGTCTAAGGGAAATTTCCATCTCTGTTTCATTTGCTCCTCCCAGGAAGCTGCTTTCACTAGGGAAAGCCAAGCAGAGGAGGAAGGGGCATGAGAGGGTAGTTTGGGAAATCCAGCTGGGCCCAGTGCAGAGCCCAGGCTGCTGTTTGCTTTTGACCAGATGTTCACATTTGAGAAGCAACATGAGATTCAGGTTCATTCAGGGCACTCAGGGCCCTTCAAAGTACTGGTACCTCCTCTGCCCTGTTAGTCTCGACCCGACATGTCCTCCTTGTCTTCAGGAGCACCTCAAGTGCTCACCTCCAGGAAGCCATCCCTGACTTCCTCAGATAACTAACTGCTTCCTTCTCCATGTTTCCGCAGCCCTCTGCTTCCTCTATCTTTTTACTTTCCACATTATGTTTGTATTAATTTTGGTTTTTAACTTTTTATTTGGAAATAATTTCTAACCTATAGAAAAACTGCAAGAATAATACAAAAGAATTGCCTTCGGAATAACCAACTGTTAATATTTTGCCACGTCTGTCTTACCATTCTCTCTTTATGTGTTTGCATAAAACTTTTGGAAACACTTAAGAGTTGCAGCAAGCCCTTAACCCCTAAACACTTGGGTGTGTATTTCCTAACAACAGGGCATTCACTTAATAACCACAGTACTACTGTATCCAACTAATTCATAGTCCATATTCCAATTTCATGAATTTCCCCACCAATGTACTTTATAATAATTGTTTTATGTGGTCCAGGATCCCACCTGGGATCATGCATTACATTTAGCGGTCACAGCACTTTAGTCTCCTTTAAACCAGAGCAACTCTTGTGCCTTTCTCTGTATTTCACGACACTGACATGTTTGACAAGAACAGCCCAGTTATGTGGTAGACAGTGCCTCAGTTTGGGTTTACCTGATGTTTTCTCATGGTTAAAGTCAGGTGTGCTTTGTTGACAGAGACACCTGTCAAAATGATGATGTGTCCCCCACTATTTTAATTATCCACTCAACTGCCTAATTCAAGGCCTGGCACAGAGTTGGCAGCTGGATGGTACATCCACCCTCTGTTTCCTCAACAAAAACCAGAGGAAGAGCTGGGCTGCCCAGTACTGATTTCTGGTGGCTCTTACCAAACTGCCACCCCCTACACCACCTGAAAGACCAATCCTGCCCCTTCCCCTGGTTCCCGACCCAGTGATAGGCCCCCTATCAGAGGAAGCCCACCCCCCCTTAACCCCAGACCCAGTATACCCTGCTCCCACCTGCCTGATAGCATGTTTGTAATGCTCCTGCATGCCCTTGGTGGGCAGCTGTCGGCAACAGCGCAGCAAGTATCGGTAGAGCTGCAGAGGCCTCTGGACCAGCTCTGCCCCAGGAAGGGGGGCCATCTGCAAGGCTGCCTGTCCCTGGAAGACACAGAGCATCACGTCTAAGGCATCAGGCAATACTCGGCCCCGGCTCCCAGGTTCCAGTGCTCTGTGAAGTAGGCTTGATAACAGCACAGAGGCCAGGTCCCCCTCCTACCACACCCCTCAGAACCCAGGCCCTGAGCTATGGCTGGGCATTCAGTCTTGCAGAAATCTCAGCCCAGAGCAGGCCAGCAAGGAACAAAAGTGAGATGTTCAGCCTCATCCTGGCAGCTTCTTTCTGGACACCAACCACAGGTGGTGGGTAAGGAAGTGCCACTGACAGGCAGAGTGGGGGAGACAAGCAGGAAAACCCCACATTACAGTTGCTGAGAAACCATCTAACCACAAGCAATGGAGGGCAGGATGAAAGATCTGAGCCTTACTACTCAAAATGTGGCCAGTAGCATCGACATAATCTGAGAGCTTGTTAGAAATTCAGAGTCTCAGGCCCCACCCCAGGCCTATGAGACAGAACCTGCATTGTAACAAGAGGCCCAGGAGATTCACATGCACATTCAAGTTTGAGAAACACAATTCCAGAGGGCTCCATGTGAAGCAGCAGCTGCAGGCAGAGTTGTCGTGGTACACATGATTTTACTTTACTGTGTGTTAGAAATAGGGATAAGAATGAGCTCTTGGCCTGGCTGGGTGGCTCAGTTGGTGGGAGCATTGTCCCATGTACCAAAAGGTGACGGGTTCAATGCCTGGTCAGGGCACATACCTAGGTTGTGGTTTTGATCCCCAGTTGGGGCATGAATGGGAAGCAATCGATTGATGTTTCTCTCTCACATCAATGTCTCTCTCTCTCTCCCTTCCTCTCTCTCTAAAATCAATAAACATATCCTGGGGCTAAGATTAATTTTAAAAATTAAGTTAATTAATTAATTAAATAATAATGAGCTCTTGTTCTGTCCTATTCACTTTACGTATGATTAATGCACTCATTAAAAAGAAATCAGCACAGAAGGTCTGACAACTTGCCCAAGGTCACACAGCTGATAAAGACAGAGCTGGGGTTTGAACCCAGACAGGCTCAGAGCGCACCTTTTATATATTTTTTAAATTTTTTAAAGCTTTATTGAGATGCAGTTAACATACAGTCAACATATTTAAAGCATAATTTGATAAGTTTTGACATATGTACACACCTAAAAAACCATCATCACGAGCAAGAGAGTGAGCACCTCCATCACCCACACGAGTTTCCTCTGCCTCTTTATAATCCCTCCCTCCTGCCCTCACCACGCCCCCATCCCAAAGCAACCTCTGCTTTCTGTCACTACAGATTCATCTGCATTTTCCCAAGTTTTACATAAAAGGAATCATATGTCATGTACTCCTTTGTGTCTGCAGAACCCATATTTTTAAGCTCTGTATTATAATGGTTCTCTCCAAAGAACCCACAACTCTAACCTGGCCTCTTTTTGAAGCAGGAAACTCAATTAGGAGCATAGATATTTTTTTCCAATGGTAGAGTCTAAATCTAGAACATAAGGATCTGTTAAGTTTCCATTAAGTACCTCCCAGCCCATACCTCTTCTCCCCTCTATGCTCACTGCCCTACAGGCTCCTGCCTGGACCTCTGCCACAGCATCTTGCTTGGTGTCCCTGTCTCCAGCCTGTCACTTCTCAGTCTCCTCCACACTGAAGCCTGGGCTCATCCCACAGTCAGCGACAAGGACCTTCTCCCAATCCCCCAAAACTGCAAGTCACCTCTCAGTGCCTTTGCACATGCAGCTCCCTGAGCATGGAGCTCCCTTCCCCTCTCTATGTGAGGACTCATGTTTATCCTGCCAGGTCCAGCTCAATGTCACTTCCTCTGGGAAGCCCTTCCAACTGTCCCTGGGGAGGTGGGGGGGGGCAGTACCCTGTTTATGGAGCTGGTACAGTGCTTCCCACACTGCCGGGATTCATGTGCTGCCAGGCCTGTGCAGCCTGGCCCAGGCCCCAGCACTTCGTGCCCTGTTTACTGAACTGGACTGAATGGAATCTGTTATCTCCTCTGTCCAGATTTCCCCTCTACGACAGAGAGGTTCACTATGCTCCAAATGAAGGAGCTAAAAAACCAAAATTAAGTGACTGGCCTTAGTTTTAAAGTAACTTTAAAAGAGAAGAGAAAGACAACCCCTCCCCCTCAAAAGGAAGAACCAGAATTCTAAATCTATCAGAGGTCCTCAGACTAAGAAAAGAAACTCTAAGTAGCTGGTTTCAGAGGCTCCTTCATTCCATTTCCAGCATGTTATCTTCCTGGCAACAATACATATCTGTCTCCACAGCCAACTATACCAGTTGCTCCTGGTACTCTGGGCTCTCGCTCTGACACTGGGTTGCCAGGTGGCTGTCGGCTCCCACCACCCATCCACCCTTCTGATAACAGCCCCACCAGGTCTCAGCCCACAGGGTCTGGGGGGAGCTCCACTCCAAGCCTGGCCAATCAAGGACCTGCACCCCTGCGGGACTGGTTCACAGCTGGGCACATGATGGAAGCTGAGTGTGTCTCAATACCTCCGCAGGAGTGACTAGACCTGAGGCCAAGATGACTTATCCTCTCTCAGGGAAGCCGTCTTGCCTCCTCTTGAAGCCTGAGACTGAAGCCACAGAAGGCAGAGCTGAGAACCTGAGCAAATCCAAGTCTGAAGAATTCATTTGAGCCCTAAAACCGTCGACCTGAAGGCCGCCCCACCCCTAGACTTTTCAATGATCCAAGACAATCCCATTTGAAAAGCAGCTTGGGTTTGTTTTGTCACTTGCAGCCAAAAGAGTCTGAACTGATCAAAAAATCTTAATCTCCCAAATTCTACTTCCACGATGAGCTGTGATGGTTCCAGCTCCAGGGAACAGTGCAAACAGCACAGGGTCCCCAATGTCCTCGTGCCCCAAATATCAACCTACCAGTCTGACTAGCCACGCTTTGGTCCAACAAACTGAGGGGAACGATGGAAGCAAAGGCCTTCAAGTGCCACCAGACAGGACATATCACTGAAGCCCCCAAGCTGATGGGCAGATTCCACTGGCAGGCATCCCCAAACTATATAAAGCGCTAATCAAATATTGTAAAATGCTAGTGGTGTAACAGATGGTTACCAGCTGCAGTCTTCAAAATTAACATTTGGAAAGAGCACAACTTCGTTTCATTACTTAAAAACCCAAGCAATACTTAGAAACCAACCCAGCAAGTATGGGCGGGAGATTATTTTCAGCTCAATTATAATTCTTAGTCATTCTCAGTAATAACTGGCAGAGAATGCATGTGTGGGTCCACTCAGAAGAGTTAAACTAAAAATGTCTTAATTTAATTTACAGTGTGGGTTTGCTATTATTTAAGGGGCAATGAACCTCACAGCATCATTGCTAAAACTGGAATCAAACCCTGCTGCAAAGTGAGACTGGGAGAGGTTTGTGGAGTTCACTGATTCAGTTAGCTCTGCATACATCAAGGAGAAGAAAAATACATCTTTTTTTTCTTTTAAATCAAACAAAAGATCAGGTGATGTTTATTTAGCTTTCTCCTGAATCAGAACTGAGTTCTAGTTATTCTGTAGCCTTTCATGAATTAGAAAGTCATAAAAACACCTAAGGTAGCATGGCTTGGCTCACAGTAGGCTCTCAGTAAAAGGTGTTAACTGAATGAACAGAAAAACAGTCCAAAGTAGGCAGTCTTCCAAAACCAGAATACCGAAGAGCTGAAAGCCGCCTTCTCCCATCCAGTGTGAAAGAAATCTCTCCTCCGCGCCCTTGGCACCCCAAGCCGTCAGAAAATCCTTTTGGTTCTGAGCCAAAACCTGCTCTGTAAAATTCTACCTATTAGTCTGAGCTCTGCCCTTTGGGGCTCAAGTCTCTGCTGACCTACCCCCAAGTCCAGTCTTTCATTATTAGTCAATGACCCCAGCCCTCTGTTGCTTTCCTGAAGGTGCTATAATCTCCCAATGCTTCTCCAACCTACTCTGGACACACACACACCCTCATTATTGATCTCACCCTTAAAACCACAGTTTGCTTGTGTTCTGACAAGCTCCGCGGACACTGGAGCTCAGATGGCAATGTCACCTCTTCTACTTGGGAATTCAAGGAATGCACTCAAACACCATTCTCTGTTTTCGCCCTCACGTGGCCCTGGCATTCAGCAAAGGCACCTTTTTTTCCATGAACTATTCTGTTTTCGTTTTCCATGAACTATTTTTTTGTTTTCCATGAACTAGTCTTAAGTCTCTTTCCCCATCTTGTACTTTACTAGTTCAGTCCTGAGTCACTGGGGTCTGCCACAATCTCTGGGGTGCCTGATCCTGTCTGTTATCCAATTCAACTCAGTTCAACAACAAAAGCACAGACAATCACATACCAGGTACAAATGGGGTGCAAAGTGAGAGAAAGAGATTACCTGCAGCAGGCTGTGTCAGTCGCCCATACAAGGCCATTCAGAGCATCTAATAAGTGTGTGGCTCTGGACTCACCCCTAGGACCAAAGATGAAAGGCCTGACATTTGCCGATGGATAAATAAAACATGGTACCTTCATACAATGGAATATTATTTTATAATTAAAGAGATGAACTGCTGATACATGCTACAACGTGGGTGAACCTTGAAGCATTCCTCTAAGTGAAAGAAGCTAGTCACAAAGCACCGAATATTGTATGATTCCACTTACGCAAAATGTGCAGAATAGGCAAATCTATAGATTCAAAGTAGCTTAGCGCTCGCTAGGGCTGCAGGGAATGGGAAATTGGGGTGGTGACAGCTAAAGGAGGGGTTTCTTTGGGAGTAATGAAATGTTCTAAAACGGATTACGGTGATGGATGGTGCTCAAATCTGTGCGTGTACTGAAGGGCATTCAATCGTGCGTTTTAAATGGTTGGATTGCACGCTACGTAAAAGCAAACAAAAGATTAGTCTGAAGGGCTAAGGGGTCTCAGTCACGGAGGGGCTTGAGCCGTTAACGATTCTGAAGCACAAATGGAAATGTGAAGGTTACTCCAGGTGAGCTCGCTGCGGGGGGGTGACCCCTCCAGACAGCTGGGCCGCGCAGAGGCCACAGATACTCGTAAAATGCGCAAACCGCGGCCGACCGCGGAGGTGCGCCAGACAATGAGCGCCCCACGACTGGGCCCCGCAGCCGGGCTTCGCGGAGGCGCCTGCAGACGCCTGGGCTCCCGGTGGCCCCCGCGCCCCTCCCGGAGTCCGCGGCCTCCTCCGCGCCTCGGAGCCGCGCCGGCGAGGCCCGCTGCAGGCCTGGGGCGCCCGGGAGCCGCGCGTGGGGCACCCGGCTCTCCCGGGCCACGGAGCGGCGCCAGTCGCCTCGAGGTCTTGCACAGGCCACGCAAAGCTGAGAACGCCCGCGGCCTCACAGCCCCAGCCCGCCCGCCTCCCCGGCGGCTCCGGGCCGCGCACCCCCGCCCTCCGCCTGCGCCGCGCGGCTCACCCGCCTCCACCCGGGAACGTCAACCCGGCCACGGCCGACGCGGGGCCTCGAGGGCGCCTGCGTCTTCCGACCCGCGTAGCCCCGCCCCCGCCTGGCCGCTGTGCGCCGAGCGCCCTCTGTCGGCCGCGCGCGGAACTTGGGGTCTGTTCCTAAGGGGCCCCAACGTGCGGTACCTACTGGGGGCCCCCGTCCCTGATCCGACCCCACCCAGCTGAGGAAGAAAGCTGTTCCGCTAGCATCCTTCTTACGTCGACCGTCCACGCGTCCTCCTGGCTGCTGCTACCTCGGATACAGGCCCTGACGGCGGGCTCGCCCCCACATTCCTGAATGTGGATTGCTGCTAAAATATTCGGGGTGTTCCAGATCTGTGGAAAGGCTTGCTAGAGGACTTTCCTCAACCGCTCGTCTTGACGACAGGAATTCTATTTGGATGGGAAATTGCCTTTTGAGTCATTTCATCAAATTACAGTCCCATAACACCTGTCAAAAGAATAAATATGACAGTAATAGGCATGCTTCCTTTCAGACCCATGTATAATTATAATTGAGGGAAAGAATACAGAATTTTAACTCAGAGCTACTGCCAGTATCATTCTTTGAAAATGAAATAATGCTGTTTTATTAAATAGGCTCTCCCCGCTCTCTAATGTTTAAAGCTGAAGTGGTTCTCTGAATTGATTTAAATACAAGTTTTATATCCTGAAAGAAATAAAGATGAGTCTTTATCTCCAGACAAACCCCCTGTTCAATGCTGCTGCTGATCTTCTCTCAGCTGAAGTCTAAAAGGGAGTTGGGTTGTTAGCGGATAATATTGCTTCTGTTCACGTCTCTCTTCTCTAGGGCTTTTTAAACCTATTTGTAATGAAAAGGCTGATTTCCTTACACAGACAGACTCCATGTGTAGCTGATTTAACAGGACAACTTTTTTTTTTCTTTCCCTTTCTTCTTTTTTCAAGGAAAACATTGCTCCCTGGTGGCACCTGGGAATCAATTTTTCTCCTTTTAGGATAAGAGAAGTTGGGGGCCTGGGAGGGGGAAGGGAGGATATTTCTTAACAGTAGTGGCTTTCAGGTTTCTCTCCCTTTTGTTTTTCCCTAACTCCCTGTAGAGTTTTCCCTCCCGTGTTTGTTTTACCTCTTCCCCTGACATACTAGCCTTCCTTCAAATCAGGTGGGGGTTCCGCCCCTGAAATATCCAGATAATTGCCTCAACCGTTCGATTTATTTACAATATGTAGACTTGGACAGAATATATCTGAAAGATATGATTGAACCTTCATAAATAAGTCCTCTTATTTACACATGCATACTCAGGGACTTGTCATTAGTGCAGATTCAATCACTAAATCATTAGGCGTTTAAAGCCCTTACTAGGAGCAATCTGCAGTATCACCATCCATCCCTGTTTACAGCGTTAGGATCACTTAATATTTTGAAAAAATTTCACAGTTCCTTCTTTGGCCCTATCTTCCTTTTGTTCCTAGATTGCTCTGTTCCTGCACCAGAAACATTGTCCTAATACAGCAATTTTCAACCTTTTTCATCTCATGGCACACATAAACTAATTACTAAAATACTGCGGCCCACCAAAAAATGTATTAGCTTTTTTGCCGATCTGACAAAAAAAATAGGTATGAATTTTTGTTGTTGAATGTATTGGTGTGACATTGGTTCACAAAACCATACAGGTTCCAATTGTACAACTCAATAAAACATCATCTGCACACTGCATCGTGCGCCCATGGGCCCAAGCAAAGTCTCTTTCCAACTCCCTTTTCTCCCCCTTTGCCCACCTCCGCCTACCCCCCAGCCCCCTTTCCCTCTGGCTATCACCACACTATTGTCTGTGACCAAAATAAACTGACAGACAAAATAGAAACAGAGGCATGGATACATGGAACAGACTGACAGCTGTCAGAGAGGAGGGGGGTTGGGGGACTGGATGAAAGAAGGTGAAGGGATTAACCAAAAATAGGTATAATTTGGATTCATTCGCACTGGATGGCTATTGTGTTGGCTGTTGTCATTTTTTAAATTTTCCAATTTAAGAGAAAAGAGGTCAGTGCCCTGACTAAATAGTCAGGTATTACATGTTTTAAAAAGTCCTGTGGCACAGTGGTTGAAAATCACTGTTCTAATACCTAGGTCTCATAAAATATTCTAGATGCAAGCTGTGCACTTTACCTCAGAAAGACTCCACCTTCTGAATCACATGTGCCTCTGTCTTTACAAACACACAAGATGTTACCTTCCTCAAAAATTCCTGATAAATGCACAAACGCCACCAACAAAAAATAATCCAAAGTAGGAAGGGCTTGAACAATTTCCAATTTCTTTCAAGTCATAAGGAAAAACCTAGATATTTTAAATAATTGGATTATAATACTTTGAACATGACATCAACCTTGGATTCTTACAGCTTCAGTAGTAAAACTAAGGAATTCTTACCAGTCCAAACATTCGCTAAAATGACACCTGGCCCATGATCAAATGAAAACCCAACCATTCTTACTGTTCTTTTCCTTTACACTGAAATTTTAGCAAAAGAACCCCCTCCTGTCAGACAATGCAGGATATTTACCAATAAATGGAAATGAAGGATTTTTTTACTTGAGATTATTTGTCACCCAAGTTGGCTGTCCAGGGGACATGTTCTTACAGGGGAGTTTATTGGCTTTCATAAGAAATCCATCACCACATTCTCTTGATTTCTGACATGATGTCATTTAATCTGACACCTGCAGGTTGGTAACTAATATTTGCAGGAAACGATATAAGTCCTGATGCTTCTTGCAGTTTAAACTTGTTTTTAGGTTTCAAAGAGAAATGATACATTTGCATCCTCTGGTTAAATCAGGTTATTGTCTCCAAAGTTGACCATGTAAATAATTCAAGTTAATTCATCACTGTACAAAAGCTTTAACAAGCATAATAAACACTTTGAAGAAAACACTTAGGACCCTCCGTCTGCCCTTGCTCTCACGCCCATTATCTCAGATTTCCCTGTGAACAGAATGAGTGGTGCCACGTTGCTCTTTTCTATTCAAAATATGCAAAGTTGCTATTTACCAGTTTGCAATTTGCATGTCTCAAATCCTGCCAGAACACAGGGTGGGGGGCTTGGGGTGAGTGGTGAATGTGCCAAAAGGGGACACCAGAGTGAAAATGGAAAACCCAATGAGCAGATCTCCACCCCAGGGGTGTGCAAAGCATGACCCTCACCAACTACTGAAGATTCATTTTTAAGAAAATGAAAATATTGGGTGTAAAAGGCTATGTGAAATCTTAGCTATCTAGTACCTTATTTCTTTAATTGTTGGGTGGAAGAAGGCGATGAGCAAGGATTTCATGATTTTTATATAGAGGAGTACAAGAGGAAAAGGGTACAATTGTGACTGTTACAACGTATTTTGGAGAGTCATTTACGGCCTGCGATTTTGACTTCCTGGACCTCTTTCTTGTGTTACTTTCTGCAGCTCCATAAATCTAAACTTGCTGTCTGGTAAATATCCTACTATATTTCTTTCTTTTCTTTCTTTTTTTAAAAATATATCTTTATTGATTTCAGAGACAGGAAGTCAGAGGGAGGGAGAGAGAGAGAGAAACATCAATGAGGAGAGAGAGTCATTGATCAGCTGCCTCCTGCAAGCCCCCATCTGGGGATGGAGCCCACAACTGGGGCATGTGCCCTGACCAGGAATCAAACCCCTATCTCCTGGATCCTAGGCCGATGCTTAACCGCTGAGCCTTGCCGGGCCGGGCTCATACTGTATTTCTTGGTGTGTTCTGTAGTAATGTATTCACAGTGGCCACACCTGAGATCACACCCATGGTCACGTGTATGAATCCGAGTCTCCACTTGGAAATATGCGCAATGTCTCACGAGCTCAGGTTATGACTAACACGCACACCTACGCACAACATTTTTTATAAATCGCCTTTGAAATGGAATTCTTCCCATGAAAAGTATAAGCGAGCACAGGATGTGTCTACGGTGATATTGACAGAGGAGTCAATGTGCTTGGCGGCATTTTTCTTTTCTGCATTTTGATAGCATGTAGCTAAGATCCACTTTAACATTACCTTGTTCACAAAGCGTAATTCTGTTTCCTCTGGTTTCACCTGCAGAGTCGTAAGATAGCCAAAGGTAAGAATTAATGCCACAGTTCATAGAAATGGAGACTGTATGGAATAATGAACTTTGTTAAGTAGGGTTATTTGGAGGAAGAGGAGAGATAGAGAGGTGCAGAGGGGAAGGTGGGAGGGAGGAGGGAGGGGAAAGTGGGAAAAAGTAGAAAGAGTTGGCCTTTTGTGCTCTCCCACAGAGAAAGGCCGGATAGAGTTAAGGGGAGCAGCCCAGAACAAAAGGACATCATTAACTAAGGGAAACCATTATTCATTTTGGCCAGGAAATGAGGTGTCTGTTCAATCAAATATGTAGTTAATAGTCACCTTGCATTTCATCAAACATTTGTCGAGACTCCTCCAAGTGCAAAACTCCATGCAAAGCCCTGGGCCATAGCAGAGGCCCCGAACGCCCTCTGTCCCGCTCCCACTCTCCTGCCCACCTCCACTTTTTGTTAGAGGCAGATCTGACCTTGTCACTGTCCCCCTTGAGCGCCCTTACTGGCTTCTCAGTGTTCTCTGAATAGAGACCCTCAACACCTTGTCACATCCTACAAGACCCTGCTGGGTCTGGTCTCTTAGGCTTCAGTTCATGTCCCTGGTCCCCTGCTGTAGCCAATATGTCCTTTCAGACCCTCAAATGCCCCATGTTCCTTCCACCTGCCCCTCCTCTACATCTCACCTCACAGGTCTCTTCCTCAACTTCCCTGATGCCCCCACTCCCATCCAACAGTGGGGCAGATGAGCCCTCCTCCCAAATGGTAGCCTGTCTCTTTCTCCATGGCATACATCACAATTTATAATCACTGTATCTACCTTAGTTTTTTTGGGTTTCCCCAAAAGACTCTAAAGCATGGAGTTGAGCGCAAGTAGTTTATTGGTAGGTGTTGCTAGAACACAGCCAGGAAAGGAACTGAGACAGGGAAAGGAAGGCAGCCCATAAAGAGAATCTTGCCCATCAAGTTACCACCATGGGCAACTGAGCCTCATCCCCTGGGAAACCAATGTGGCACACCAGTTATCCCACCCCAGGGTCCTGAGAGCTGGGGTACTTATGCATCAATTCCTAGTTAGTTCCTGGCCCCCAGTGCTGCTCTGGCCTTCCATGCTCTCAGGTGAAGAGATGCAGATGCTGGCAGTTATAAGTCAGCCAGGTGTACACGAAGGAAAGGCTCAAGGCACTGTGGGGGTGGTTCCGCTAGTTACATATACATGTGCATATGTATGTATATTGTCTTCCCACCAGGGCCCCATGAGGGCAGGCACTCAGTAGCCGTGTCTCTCCCAGCGCCTGCGCCTCACTTCCTGGGGCCCACCATTAAAATCACTCTCCCCTTCGCTTTGTAAATTACATAACTGTCTAACCACTATGCTATACACCCGAAACGAATATAAAATAATATTGAATGTCAACTGTAATTGAATTTTTTTTTATTTTAAATAATGAATTAAAAAAATCACTGCCCCCCCCCCTTACCACTACCCTCAGCTCTCTGGCTCCTCTCACCCTCTGTCACACTCCCTCTGAATGAACCTGCCATCCTCCAACCTGCACCCGAGCAGATTCATGTTGAGAAAACGACACAACACAGCTGATGGGTTTTATTCGAGCTCAAAGGCTGCCTAGGGACAAAATGACAGTTTCTCAGGACTCCCACAGCTCACCTCCACCCTCGCTCTAAGCTGATGGCCTCGTGGAAAAGTGAGACACCCCAGTCAAGGGCTTCCTCCCTTCTCGCCCCTTCTCCTTCCTGTTACACTGAGGCAAGTGTCCTTCCACCTTTGAAAAACCAGTTCCTCCGAGGGTTGTCTGGCTTCCACCCCCTCTGCCTTCCTAAAATCTTTGCTGCCACCGCTAGCCCCTCTCCCCCACTCCAGCCTAAGCCCCGTATCAAATAGGTGGCTCATGGGCCAAGAGCAGCGGCCTCCCTTGGGAGCTTGTTGAAGCGCAGAGTCTCCCACCCCAGGCCGCAGGCTCAGGGTCATGCATTTAGCAAGATCCCCACGCGGTTTCCAGGCGCGTTCAAGTTTGAGAAGCGCTGCACGGCTTCTCCACTCTCCATCACAGCCAAACTTTTATCCAGCCATTCAACTAATGTTTATGGAACACCTACCAGGTACCAAGCAGGTTCTGGGGATACAGAAAAATAAAACAGCATCATTGCTGTGTGTGTGGTGTTCCAGTGTCAGAGGACCACGAAGAAAGAAGGCATGATCAGGTCATAAATAAGTGCTTTGCAGAGAAATAAGATATGGCCATGTGGGAGTCACCAGATGGCTGCTTTAGGTCATTCCAAAAAAGGTGACATTTAAACTGAGACCTAAATGATGAGAAGCCATCATTCGAGTTGTCCACACAGGCCGTCTCGCTTTCTCATTCATTCACTCTTCACCCTCCGGGAGATACGGTTGGTTTCCATCTTCACAGCGCCGAACATGCTCGAACAAGGCTTCCGATGGCTGCCCCGTTGTCATAAGCAGCAGCTCCTTCTCTGTCCTTAGCTTCTTCTACTACCCAGCACCCTTGGTCAGCTGACTACACCCTCCTTGAAAGTTGTTAAATTAAGTTAGTCACCTAATTAACCTCTTCCTTGCTGTACATTGCTCAATGTTAGCTCTTATTAGAAAAAAAATTTTAAAGACTTCTGGGTAAGAGAAGGGCAGTGAGATGAAGGGGAAGGCAATAAATGAAATTAATTTTATTCAAGCATAAGCATGTAATTCCAAATCAGAGAAAAAACAAAAACCTTTTATTTTATGATGTTTGAAAACCCTTTGTTATGTCAGGTGTAGCTGGAAATGAGATAGAGAACTGCTTTGATCCAGCTCACAAAGAAAAAAGCTGGTTCAACATTCCTTCCAGGCCTGCCTCCCAGAGCCCTGCCTTAGCTCTCAGGGAGTCTGGGCAGGAAGGAGAGCTGGCAGGGGCTGTGAGGCCTCCCACGGGACCACCAGTCTAAACTCAGTGCCAGTCCTGAAGGGCAGGTTGGTGCAGTGAGGGGCGTGGGGTGGGTGGGAAGGAGGACAATTGTTTGCTGGAAACTTACAGAACCTCGCCTAGAAGATGGACGGAAGTTATTATTAGCCTGCTGATATACAGAAAGGCCTAATTCAGTCCTAGGAAGGTGGGTTAGGGGTGTCAAGGTAGTGTATCAAAGTGTGGGTTCACAGGCATGGAGGACAGTCTGTACACCACACTTACCACACATGGCTCATCAAAACTCCTAACCTAGGTATTTCTTTTCAATTACCAAATTCTGTTAAGCCTATCAGGAGCACACAGCCCCATGTGGCCCCAGTGCTGCATGCTGAAGCTTGGCTTGGGTCCACAGCAGTGATGGAGCCACCCCCCACCCCCCAGAGTGTGCATGTACCACCTCAATCCCTCAATGCCCTGCCTCTGAGGCTCTCAGGCCCCTGGATCCAAGCTCATCAGCACTTGGCTCTTTGTGGCTATGGGGATATGACCAAAGGCAAAGAAAAACTCAGGGGTTTGGAGATGGTTACAGCTTCATGCCCGTGTATACCCCAATAGCAGAGGGCAGTAATAAAATCAAAGAAAATATTTTGTGACATGTGAAAATTATATCAAACTCCTATTTCAGTATCCATAAATAAAGTTTCATTGGAACATAGCAATGGGCCATTCATTTACCTCTTGTCTGTGGCTGCTTCGTGCTACAAGGGCAGAATTGAGTAGCTGAGACAGAGACCACGTGTCCCGCAAAGCCTAAAATATTGACTCCCTGGCCCTTTACAAAAAAAAAACAAAAAACCAACAAGTTTGCCAATCCCTGGTCTACAGAAAGCGGTGCGGGAGTTTCAGCCTGGAGTCTAGGCTCTGCGTGATGGAGCCCAACCGACCTTCACAGCATCCCCTGTAGTGTTTCCCTCACATTCCTCGGGTCGTGGCCCCGGTAAACATCTTGCTCCTCATTTAAATTTCATGCTGTCCCACCTCTGTGTTTGCTTCCGGCTGTTCCCCTCTGGAAACCACACCCAATACTCTCAATTTGCTTTCATGCCAATTTTCCCCAACCTTCAAGCAGGCCTTCCTGAATCTCTCAACTATAATTTATTTCTCCACCCTCTTTTGGGGCCATAATTTTTTCTGTACCGTCTCCTTTGCATTATAATTATTGATGCACATGTTTCATTCCCCCACTAGACTATAAACTCCTTGAAGAATGCATGGGCTCATTACAAAATTAGCATTCTGAGAACCCTTATTTGCATCACACATGGGATCTCTTGTCTTCAGCAAAAAGGAGTATACTTATGACACATATAATTGGCACTTATCACACAAATCAATGATAATGGGAACAAGGGCAAGACAGTTAATTAAAATCTACAGCAAATCCCTCTAAAACTCATGTTTGCCTTCCCTCCTGCTTTACCAACATAATGTGCACAGGTTTGTATTAAATTCCCCCTCTGCACACTTTGTAGATGTGTAACTGCATTGACCACTAACTGCAGTTAGTGGAAGCGAAAACATCAGAAGTGAGCAGTCCACCAACTGAAGTCACCAGACCTTCAGTAACAGAAGCTTTCAGGTCATTCTCTGTAATGAAGGTTATGAGCCCCTGAACTTTCCACCCCCGGGTCTCCATAAAGATTTGAATTTGTGCCCATGCCATTTGGAACTGCAACATGGAACAGTAATCTTTTAGTGTGGCCCTGATAATCAAAAGAATAAGTGGATTTAACGTAAAAATAAAATAAAAACATTCAAGTTCCCTGCACATATGTTTGATTAGGCAGGCCAAATATTCTATCACAAACATTAATCCAACAAGAAATGATAAGGAAGTAAAATAAACATGAAAAGTAACCCTGCTTGCCAAAGCAGCATATGCGTTTGGGATGATTCCCTGCACCCATGACTAGTGTAAACAAATATTGTGTTAAACCTCTCCTCCTAATAGCCTCATTTCTCACATGCTCTTCAGAGGAAAAAATGTGATGCTAATTTAAGACGACTTATCCTGCTAAGCACATAAATAAAAAATAGTTCAGAATCCAGAACATGATAGAACTCCCCTTTCACGTCTAATTAAGTGCTTTTAATTGTCAATTCAATTGGCAGACTGTATATTTTGGGCTGGAGAGAGGAAGGTAGAACGGACCCCTAGTAAGATACGACAGAGGAGATGTGGGGCATGTACAATTGCTTTATCTTAAGTGATGCAGAAATGTGATGTTAGGCCTGGAAAGAAGGCCGCTATCTATACATCTGGGAAGGAATTTGCAGTGAACAGGGCAAATGCTAGGGGGTCTGATCATGATTATAAAATGTCTTTTAGAGAGATATTTACATTGTTAATTAAGCAATGAAGCTGATAACTGCTACTCAGTAAATTGCTCTAATTACCCCAGTGCCTTGGAAGGTTTTCTAATCAGCCAGATCAATAGGCTCCTGGTTTATGCTAATAATGCAGTGTCATACTCCTCCTGAAGGGCTTTGCTTCCAGAAGTCTGAGGCCCCCTACAGCTCCGCCCACTGTCCTGTGCTGGAGGCAGCCAGCATTCATCTGTCTGCCCACATCACAGTGGTGAGGCTGATGTCCCTTCACCCCCTAGGCCCACAGCAAGAAAGCCACAATCCCATCGTGCACTGCGTCTCCATCAATTGTTCAGGAGAGAAGCCTGAGCCTTTGTGTCTGTGAGATTTTTATATAGCTGCAACCTTGTTTTTCTCCCACAATTAGAAAGATCATATAGTCCTGAGGGATAAGGGTTATGAAGGAAGACCTAGATTCAAGTTTCCTCTCTGCCACCGACTTTGACCTTGAAGCCTTGCCGTTGACCTTGAAGCGGGACGTGCCAATTGTTTTGATGAGTATGCGTGCAGGCCAAGTAAGAGAGTCAATTCAGTTCAACTACTGGATGGACATGTGGGGATTTTTGTTTTGTTTCTCACTGAATTAAGTGATTGTGAGTATGAACAGACTGGTCTTTGGAGCCAGAACTAAACTGCTATGTCTCCCAACACATCGTCAGCCTCTCTAGGGCCCCAGCATGACAATAAGGGATCTGAAATATGTAATAAAAGGCAAAGACATTCTAATGTGGAGTGCTCTCATGTGTTCATTCACCTGGCTCTTGGTCATCTACAAGGGATGGGGCGGGTATGCATGAAGGAGACCCAGAAATAATTCATTTACCTTGTTGCAACCTATAGTTTCTAACTCCTTCCCTGTCAAACCTCAAACAAAAAATCAAAAGTGGCCTGGTTGAAAGGTTAACTTATTTGCTTTCTCTCTCATTCCTTGGTAGGTGCTGTCCTAATGAATACTCAAAATCCCAGTTGGAGGGTAACAGGGTAAAAAAGAAAATTAGCAAAGGGCTTGGGTAACCCATGGATTGATAAATCAGCCCCCAAAGAGCTGAAAGTTGATACACTTGAACTATACACAGCAGTAAGGGAGGGCTTGGAGGAAGAAAGTCAAGGTGAGAGAGACGCAGGCGTACAATTAAGGTTGGAAACAGCTGGGATCCATTTCTCCACTTGAGAAACAGAACTCCTTCTGTGTACCTCTGCATGGGGCTCCCAAGCTTTCATCGCTAGCTCCCCAGTCCCCCTGGGCAGAGCCTCTGAATTCAAGGCCAGCTCCTGTGCTGAGCTTTGGGATGGGGCCAATTCGTTGAGTTGTTTCAGTGCTTTGATGTGTAAACTAATCATCTGTCATTGTGCTCTAATTAAACCTAAATGGTGCAATGGATTTGCTGTCATAGAGGCCAAGGCCCTTCCTGGACTGGGGGCAAGAGGGGAACCTCTCTCCTCTCCACTGAAAACAGCACTGGCCAGGGAGAACAGACATAAATATAAAAGGAGCTAGAAACCCTGTCTTGGTCCAGCGATTGGAGAAAATGTGACAAACCAGGAGCCAAGGCTGGTCTATGGGTCTCTGATTTCCTGAGTGATGTCGCCCTCAGCATGAGAGTTTAGACATAACAAGCTCAGGTGAAGTGGGTGGTTACAAGGTGACCTTACTGTTTGCCATGGTAACATCTCTCAGGGGCCAGCTGGCTTGGCATCATCAAAATGGAACCCAGTTTCATAAGGTGAATGAGCCATTTCCACCTCTATACCCAAATCAGGCCACCAAAAAGTACAGGAATGGTCAATTTCAGAACTCTAGAAAATGTTGATCCTCATCACTATTTTCCCCCCCAAATATCTGCATTCTGATCAAAAGAAGTGTTTCTAAAACTATGAAGGAAAGAGTGGATCTTCCTTATGAAGGAGAGCCAGAGGAAAAGGGGAGAGAATGGTGATGGTACAGTTGACAGTGTGACATGTGTCTTGGGAGTCAAGTCAACCTGCTCCCAGATCTGACTCTTCCCCAGCTCCAGTGTGTCACCAGAGAGCAGGGAAGGGGATGTTGATGTCCTTTACTGCTCCAACATTTTGTGAGACCTCAACACGGGTAATGCTGATTTATTTGTGCTGTGGGCTCAACGTAATCGACAAATTCCACTCCACAGAGACAAGGTAATGGGACAATGAGAGGCTCTTCTCTTCCCCCAGGTGTTCATTCAGCGCTATCGACTGAGCGTTAGGTATAAGTCACGCTACGAGACCAAGGCTGTGCGAGAAATAACCTCTGCCACGAAAGGCCTCTTGTCGTCAGAGGACAGAGAAGATGACCACGCATGATTCGACAACTGCAAGTCATTCAATAGTAGATGTGCCTTGGAAAGAAAAAAATAGGTCAAACATATCATGTGGAACTCTCTGGACATCTACAACAAGGCAGTATAGGGAGAGGAAGTGGGGCAGACACTGCCACCGATCCCTGTCCTCCCCACACCCCCATATCTGCTCTCTCTTTCTCTGGTAATAGAAATTTTAGCCTTAGATGGTTGCCCAAACAAAAACTGCCTTTCCCAGTCTCCCTTGCAGCTAGATCTAGCCATGCAGCTGGGTCCTAAAAATGGGCTGAGAGTGGATGTGGTCACATGTGCTACTTCCATGGGGCACCTTTAAAAAATAAAAATAAAAACAGCCTGTCTGTCCTTTGCTTTATGTCTCTTCCTGCTGGTTAGAACACAGTTGTGGGGAGCCACCTTCAACCATGCAAGTGCAGGTGACATAGGGATGACAGAGCTGCTAGGTAACACGATGCTGGGCTGGATACCCACGCCATGAAGGCAGCGTATCAGTTTGGACTGCTTCTGCTCTAACTCTGACGTGGAAGCAATACACTATCTTGTTTTAATCACTGATATATTGACTCTTAGTGTTTCAGGTGTATCCCAACCAACAAAGAGTAGTATACAAACCAAATAACAGAGAGGTGCAGAGGAGAGGAAATCATCATGAAAAATATTTGGCTATTCAAAAAAAAGTTTTTAAATCAAGCACCTGTTATGTGTCGGGCACTGTTTTATCTCTGGGGTTTAAAAAATAAATGGAGCAAAATCTCTGACCTCAAGAAAGATACACATAAAACAATCACTTAATGTGGAAGTAGCAGTGATCGAAATAATCGCAGGGTGTCATGAGCGAATGGGAAATGGACACCTATTTCAGCCTAAAGGGGTCAGGCATTGAACCTGGGCCTGACGAAACCAGGTTGGGTTTTAGTGGTGATGATGGGAGATGGAAAAGAGTGGAGGAAAACTTGTTGGAAGAGGCTGCCTCCTTGCCTGGCTTGCGTTAGTCCCACTAACTGGAATTGCTGCCTGGGAGGTCCTCCTCTCCCTCCAGGTCCTAAGCATTCTTGCAAGCCTGGTTTAAAGTCCCACCTTCTCTGGAATTCTCTGCTGAGCCTCCCTCACTCTGACTCTGAAGGAATATCTCCAGTGACATTGGTGCCTAACTAGCAACACGAGGCCACATGTCAAGTATATCTGCATGGTTGACTTCTCTCCCCATTTAGGTTAAACTCCTCCAGGGCTGGAACGATGTTTTCCAAAGTTCTGTGTAGCCCACTCAGCACATGGCACAGAGCCTGGAATTGGGAGCCCAGAGCAAAGTAAAAAGAACTTGCACTTTGGACTAAGGCTAACAGAGGTTCAACTCCCAGCTGGCTGTGTGGGACCCTGAGCAAGTTGCTCATCCCTCTGAGCCTCACTTTTCTCTTCTATGAAAATAGGACTAACAGAACCCATCTGGAAGAACTGTTCTGGCTGTTGAACATGATAATGTTTGTAAAAGTACCTAGCAGGGTGCCTGGCATAAAGATAATTTCTTTTCCTATTTAAAATAAACATTTGTTTAAAATGTCCTTAAGCTGCACATGTTATAATATTTATTAGAAACTGCAATACCAGCCCTCTGCTCATTCACATTGACTACATGCTGAGGAGTTTGCAGGACTCCTGTCGACAGAGTCTAAATTTAACTGATTTAAGTGTCATGATTTTCACCAGTGCTAAGCAGATAGGTGTGTGTTGAGTGTGTGGGAAGCAGATAGGGGGAGTTGGCTGGTCATTTCTGGATCTCATTTACAAAGTTGGCTATTTATTAAGCCTTTAACACATGCCAGATTGGACCTCCAAAGCAAAGATTGTTGTCAGCAACTCAAGCTAGGAAAATACATCATCCATGTCCTGGTTGCCTCCTAGAGGCATTTCTTTGACAGAGAAAGGAGATACGGCATAGCATTTGCAATTGACTGGCCTTGAGTTTCTGATCCTTCTTACACAAAGTCCCCTTTCCCCCTGCCAAAAAAAAAAGCCTGTTTCTGTCCTGGTCTTCCCTCTGTCAGTAAATGACACCACCATCACCCAGTTACCAAGGCCAGAAGCCCAGGGGTCATCCTTGATTCTCTCTTGCCCTAACTTCACATAGGCCCTTCAGTCAGTCCTATTGATTCTCTCCCCAGTCTATCTCTTCAATTCTTCCTTTTCTCTCCACCCCACCACCAACCTAGTCCAGGGCACCATTGTCTGTTGCTTGGAGCCTTGCTACTCAAAGAATGATCTAGGGACCAGCAGAATAGACATCACTCAAAAGCTTGTTAGAAATGCAGAGTTTCAGGCCCCACCCCAGACCTAGGGCATCAGAATTGCATTTTAATAGGATCCCCCAGATGATCCACTTACACATTTAAGTTTAAGAAGCCCCAAGAATACTGTAGGAGCCACCCAACTGGTTAACCTCTCCTCATCCTGCCAAACTCTTAACCCATTGGTCTGGGACCAATTTGCCAGTTCCCACACGACTCAGTGTAATCCTTGTAATTCTTTTTTTTTTTTTTTTTTTTTTTACTCCACCCATCACATGGCACAGGACTGAGGTTCTAATACCTTATGGATTTCTTTTTCTAAAAGACAAGGGCAAGATTTCTTGTTTCCTACCTGAGCTGGTGAGGGAAGATATTTTTGGTCATTTCACTGGGGACCCTTCTCAGGGTCCTGCATTTATGAAGGGGTTTCAGTTCTAATTCCCCTTTTTAAGTGGGCCCAAGCCTTGTCCCCTGACCCAGCACAGGCATGAAAACACCAGCCCATATCCATTAATATTTGTATTCTGGAACCTTCCCCTGACCCCACTTCCACCCCCAAGCAGCCAGAGTCCACTTGGCATCTTATCTTCCTGCTGTGTCTTTAATTTTCCTCTTAATCTCTGACCCAAGATTATTTGCCTTTCTAGCAAACTCAGATATATAGTTTGGTTTAGTTTTATTTAGTTTTGTTATTTAAATGAAGGCATTTCTGTGAGTTTGTAGGAGGAAAGGGGAAGGAAAGGGGTCTCTATTGGCCCCACTTACCCTGTTTCCAGCCGGAGCCCTCTTTTTTAAAAAATTTTATTTATTGATTTTAGAGAGACAGAGGAAAGAAGAGAGAGGGAAGGAGGGGGGGAGAATTAAATGATGTATGTGGCTCATGTTCTATTTCTATTGAACATCGCTGGCCTAAGAGAGCAGTCCCTAGGCCCAGAAGTGATGGCAGGCATCATTTGAACTCATATCTCAGTTCTGTTTGCTCTGGGAATATTGGGTGCCTTGGGGAAGCCCCGTGATTTGGGAAGCAATTCATTCAGCACTGAGTGACATCTGAGCTCATTTCTGACTGTGTTGAGGGACTGGGCCATCTCACTGGGGAAAAACAAACAGCCCCATCAAGTTTTGTTCTTAATGCTACTCCTAAGTGCTGACTACGCCCCTGCTGGGTCCAGCCTCAGGGGAAACAGTGGGGAACTGATTGACAGCCATTAAGAAAATGGAATTGAATGTCTCTGATCAGACATCAAGGCAGAGCCTTTATCACGCAAGCATCAGACCTTGTCAGCTCTCCAGCTAGGCGAAGGCACTTTGCTACTTGTGATTATATGACAGCCTCCTATCCTATTTAATATTCTAGGATTAGAATTGTAAAAAGACATTATTGTGTACTGCTTGCCATTCTTTAGCCGCATGGGCAAGTTAGTTAACTTCCACATCCCTCGGTTTTCTCACATGTCAAATGGTGATAATAATTGCACCCACCTTACAAAGTTGTAAAGATGAGACGCGCTTCAAGCCACGCACTGAGAACAGTGCCCAACACACAGGCAGTGGTTGATGGAGATTAATTGCTGTTATTAATATTATTATTGCTATTTATGTTTAATATGCAAAATTTTATACACAGAGCCTTTTCCTAAGGCCCAAAACCTTAAGCTAAAGCTGAGAGATGAGCTCCTATCACCTCAACAAACCCAAGAGCCATTTCTGGAGACTGCTGATGGGCCTGTCCTGAAATAGTTTGCAAAAGGGAATTTAATCTAAGAATCTTTTGCTGCTATAATGGACATTTATCATTTTGGCTGTCAAGCATGCATTTTCATTCTTAATCATACCTCAATTTTCTTTAGGGAAATGAAGCTTCCCTCATTTCCTCATTTTCTGAGGGTGGTAATCCCTAGCACCCCTGCCTCTCTAAATCTTGCTCCTCTCTCTGCAGAACAGACGTCGTCCACTTGAACATTTCACCCAAGCAAGAAGGAGCAGGTTCCAGGTTGGTCTCTGTGGCCAACGTGGGCCCACCAGACTGTCCCCGCAGTGAGGCCTTTGCTAGGGCTCTGATGGCCCAGCTCGCAGAGCACTATTTCCTGTGAGCTGCTCCGCCTCGACAATATTCTTCTAATCCTATTTGTGGAACTTAGTGGAAGTCCCTTTCTGTTGTTTGCAACCCAAAACCCCACTGATTAAATTCTTACTCCTCTGTTTTCTTTCTCCCCTGCTCTCCACTCTAGTCTTTCCTCCAAATGCCACCAGAATATAGAGCAAGCCAGACAGTCAAAGGAAATGCACTTCTATAGGTTCTCCCTTCAGAGTTCAAGGGTAAGAGAGCATTCCGTGCCCCATAATCAGCCTGAAATGGCAAGTCCCCTCACTTGCAACCAGAGAGACAGCAGCCTATAGTGGAAAGGAAGCTATGTAGTGAGAGAGACCTGGATTCGAATCCTACCACTTCCTGTCTATGTGACCTTATGCAATTAATTTCTCTGATCATCGGTTTCTCATATGTGTGTACACACACACACAAACACACATACACTCTCATCATTGGGAAGGCTGGTAAGTCTGAAATCTGTAGGCAGGTTGAAATCTCAGGCAGGAGTTAATAATGTTGAGTCTTAAGGCAGAATTTCTTCTCTGGGAAACCTCAGGGTTTGCTCTTCAGGCCTCAACTTATTGGATGAGGCTCACCTACATTATCAAGGGTAATCCCCTTTACGTAGAGTTAAAAGCTTGTAGATGTTAACTACATCTTCAAAATGCTTTCACAGAAACACCTAGATCAGATATTTTCAACCACTGCACTGCCAGGGTTTTTTTTAATCCTTACCTGGGGATATTTTTTCCATTGCTTTCAGAGAGAGTGGAAGGGAGGGAGGAGAGAGAGAGAGAAACATCGATGTGAGAGAGTCACATCAATTGGTTGCCTCCCTCACAGGCCCTGACCCTGGCCCTGGATCAAACCTGCAACCAAGGTTCATGCCCTTGGCTGGAATCGAACCTGGGACCCTTCATTCTTTGGGCCAATGCTCTAACACTGAGCCAGACCGGCTAGAGCTACAAGAATCTTTTAAACATGCAATACCTGACTATTCAGTCAGGAGTCACTGACTTCTTTTCCCTTAAATTAAAAAAATGACAGCAGCCAACACAATAGCCATCCAGTGGGAGTGAATCGAAATTACACTTTTTTTGTCAGATCGCCGAAAAATATCTTTTGTTGCGCCACAGAATTTTAGTAATTAGTTTGTGTACCATGAGATGAAAAAGGCTGAAAATTGCTGACCTGGATTAGAATTTAGTTAAATAACTAGACACATTGCCTAGCCAAGCTGACACATCAAAACCATCACAGGGATCATAATACTACTTTGAATCCTGGAGGAGTAAACAAGATAAATACATATAAAGTACTTAGCACAATGCCTGACACTTAGTAGGTACTCAATAGATGGTGGACTTTATTATTAGAAGCAGAAAAGGATATTATCAGTCATGCTACCTCCTGAGCACAGGCTCTATTCTAAACACTTTATAGATATTAGCTCATTTAATTTAATTCCCGGCAACCCTAGGAGTTAGGTAGCATCATTTAAATGAAGAACCGGAGGTCCAGAGAGGTTGGGTAAGTTGCCCAAGGTCACACAACTAGCTTGTGGTAAGTCTGGATGCCTCCCTGAATGAAGCTGCCCCTAAGTGCTCTCCCCAGCATATATAACCCAACCACAGTTACAATCCCGAGATAAAGTGTGCCCCGCCTTGTCACTTTAAGTAAGACTTCGCCCAGTCCCACAAACAGCCAGATTTAGCTGCCAACATGTATTAGAAAAATATTTTAGGGTAGGATATCACACCCCATCACACTTCCCCCTCTGCTATCACCCCCTACTCATGATGGTAAAAAGCCAACACCTTTCCGTCTAAAAAAACTTAGCGAAGGTCACCCCCCTCCTCCAAAGAATGGCTCCTTCTGCCCACTTCCATCAGGAGCGTCACACACAAATGAACTTTCCAAACAAAGAAATGTTGAGTCAGAAATAAAATCACTCACTAATTGTGGTTTTTCTGGAATGGGTGACTAGATAATATCCTAATCAAAAAGTTGGAATCACATTTGCATTTAGATAAAGGCTTGTTAGGAAAGAAATGGGAATCAAAAGAGGCTCTAAGACCGTGGGTGCTTCTCCCAATCATTACTGATGAGGGCAGGCCGCCAGCAAGTCTGAAGCTGCCAAATGTTGGTCAAGGCCGTGACTCCAGGATACCCAATTGTGTCTACAAGGTATGTGAGGGCCCCGATTCTACTTTCACCATGGCCATCAAGGGCATTCAGGCAGCTCCCCTCCCAATTTGTAGTTAGCTGGAATTCTCTCTCATAGTAGGGTTTTTGTTTTTGTTTCTGTTTTTGTTTTGTTTTTTGCTTTTCAAGAATGGGCTGGAAATTTAATATTCAGTAAAACAGAGTGCTATGATAAAGACAGAAGACAATTCCATGTGGTGGGTGTGGGATAGTAAATATATAGGAAGACATTCCCTCTTGGAATAAGAAAGATCCCACACAGCCCTGCTGAGTGTGGCTCAGCGGCTGAGCATCGACCTAGGACCCAGGAGATGGTGGTTTGATGCCGGGTCAGGGCACATGCCCAGGGTATGGGCTCCATCCCCAGTGGGAGCGTGCAGGAGGCAGCCCATCAATGATGACTTTCATCATTGATGTTTCTCTCTCTCCCTCTTCCTTTCTCTCTCTGAAATCAATAAAGATATATTTTAAACAAACAAACAAATAAATAAATAAAAGATCCACATAGACCATGGGCCATGCTTGGGCACAACTGTGAAATACAGACATCTTATCTCTGTAGAGCTTCATATTTTCTCTCTTCTTATCCCTCCCTGACATTAGGTTTTTCTATCCAGTCCAGAAACTGGACTCAGGGGGTCCCAAGTCTAGAGCCTGGGGTCATCTGGTTAGGCAAGTGGCTCCTCTACATGCCAGTTCCAAAAGCTACTCCCCACTTCTGTATCCAGTGGCAGTGATTTATATTCCAGGCCCCTTGATCCTGGAATTAATTTGGTGGTGCTTGAATGATACTGGTTACGCCCTGGGGTTTGGCTTCTCTCTTGTCTTTATCTGTCAATGTCAGTGTCAAATTAGGGAGAGAAATAAAATAGGACAAGCCAAGGGCAGCCTTTCTGGGAGTTGTGCCAGGCTGGCAGGATAAGGCAATGTGCCCGCAGGAGGTCACAACCGGGTCAGATGACAGAGAAAGAGGTGTGTGTGGGGATAGACGTGGTGCTTCAAGTCCAGAGGACTGAGCTGAGGTCAAAGGTTAGAGAGGTAAATTGGAGTCAACGTTTAGAAAACTAAACTGGGCAGGACAGGTGTGATCGGAGCATGAAATCCAGGCCAGTCATGGGGAGAAACAATGAAAATGTAACCACATTTCCCAGGGATAGAAAAGAAATGGAGCACGTGGTGAGTAACAGAACACATTTCTCTGGTTCACATCCCTGTCAGCTCCTTCAGAGCCACACAGGCCCTGCAAAGACAACCCTACCCCATCTTTCAGTTATTTCCAGAGGGATTCTCACGCAAGTGCTATAGCCACCAGGAGGCCCTCATTTTCCCTCCCCAGGCTCCTTTCTGGAAGATTCCCTGTTGGGAACCCCACTGCCCTCACAGCAGCAAACATGTGCTTCCACACCAGCAGCCCCCCACACCGGGCCAGCTGGCCCCAGCTGAGCACTGCTCTCTCAGCACCTGCCATGGCCCAGATCTCTGCAGTCCCCTCTGCAGGACTCACCCTCTCTCCTGGCCCTTCCCCCTGCCCGCCACACCTTCACATCTGCATCTTTTTGCCAGAGGGTTTCTCGGGAGGTGGGACCCTGCTCTCCAGGACAAGACCGGCTGGAGAAGTCACACCACTGCGAGGCCCTCCAGCGGCCCTCAAACAATGGCTGGAGAGGGTCAGGGTAAACACGCCAACTTCCTCGAAGATGCAGGTTCTACACTGGTTCCTGGAGTTTCTCTGGAGAATTAAGTTGCAGTTTCCCATGGGGGTAATTCGTCTAATGCACCTCTTATTGACTGCTTTCCCTTCCTTGTCCCACTGCCCTACTTCTCTGTGGGCATTTTCTGGGGTCCCCTCCCAAATAAACTCCCTGCACGTAAGTGCTTGAAGCAGGCTGTGCTTCTGGGTGGACCCAACATAAACACCGCTCAGTGTATCTCCCTATCCTCCCACTGTTGACTCCTCACATGGCAACCTGAGTGGCTTTGATAACATCAATCAGAGCAGATCACTGCCTTGCTCAAAACTTTCCAGTGGCTTCTCGTACATCTAGAATTAAAAGGCAAGCCCAGCTAGGGAGCTGGAAATACTCTTCTGTATCCTGATCTGGGGGGTGGTTACATGGGCAGACACACATGTAAAAATGCATCAAGCTGTACATTTAAGATGTGTATATGTTATACCTAGTAAAAAAAAAAAAAGCAAGAAAGAAGACAATAGACTGAGGAGGACACTGGGAGTTTTTTCTAGACCCAGCACATTTCCCACTTTAGGCCTAATATCGGAGCTGCTGTGGACATTTGACAAAGAAGAAAAGGCAGAAACTAAAAAAGGCTATCGCAATTATTTATTAATTACAAAGGGAAAATGGTAGCTTTATAGTAAAAACACCCAAATAACCAAAGCTAATCTCACCAACACTGGAACAAACTAACATCACATACCCACTGAGATGAGGCACTAGGAAGGACACGGCATCACTGAATCTAATCATGAGAAAACACCAGACAAGCACAAATTTAGGTACATTATACCACATAACAGGCCTTTAATCTTCAAAAATGTCAAGGTAAAAACCACAAAAAAGGCAGAGGAACTGTTCCAGATGAAAGAGGCATAGTAATGCAGCGCATAAGTAATCCCAAAGGAATTATAGACTTGGAAAAAGACCCATAAAGGACGTTATTGTAATAATTGGGGAAAAGTTTGAATATGAATTATCAATCAGATAATACTTTTGTACCAGTGTAAAATTTCTAGATTTTGATGACTGCTGAGGTTATTTTCTTAGGAAACATGCACTGAAGTCTTTAGGAGTAAAAAGGACATGATGTCTCCAACTTGCTTATTTTAAAAAATAGTTTTATTTATTGATTTTTTGGGTGAGAGAGAGGAAGGAGAAGGGAGGGAGAGAGAGAAACATTGATTTGTTGTTTCACTTATTTATGCATTCATTGGTTGCTTCTTATATGTGCCCTGACCTGGGATCAAACCCGCAACCTTGGTGTATCAGGACAACACTCCAACCAAATGAGCTCCCTGGCCAGGGCTATCCATCTTGCTGTTAAATGGTTTAGAAAAAACTTCAGAGAGAGAAAAGAAATGGGGCAAAATGTGAACTGGTGCATCTGAGTGACGGGTATGTGGGAATTCCTTGCACTATTCTTGCCACATTTCTGTAAGTTTAAAATTACATCAAAACAAGAACTTATTCAGAAAACTAAAGCAAAGCAAATTAATAAACAAATTAACATCTGTTTATATAAATTTTTTAAGTAAGGAGAGTGTGAAGTATTTATCCCTTTCCTTGTACCCTTGCCACGGAAGCAAAGGGCCAAGGCCAAATTTGTGAGAGACAAAGGAAAGGGAACACCCTTTCTACCCAGATTAACGTGCCTTTCTTGGTTTGAGTCAGGAAGTGAGAGGCACCCTTGTCCCAGCGTATCTGAGTGAGCAAGCAGAACACACCAGGCAGTTAAAGGGTCATGACCCCAGCTTTGGGGAGTTCCTGGTTAACCTAATATGACATTACAGAATTTTCTTCAGTAATAATAATCTAAAAAAAAAACCCAAAAAATCCTGCAGCAAGGGATTAATTTGAGACGAAGCTGTGTTCACCCTGGAGTGACAACATATCAGAGCAGTTAAGGTCACAAGCGTTGGAGTTTGTTTGTTTTGGGTTCAAACGCTGACCACCACTTACCAAAAGGACGACCTTGAAAAAGTCCAGTTGATCTCTGTGGGACTCAATTTACTCAACCTTAAACCAAGGCTTTCAACAGTACCCACCTCATAGGGCTATTGTGAGAAATAAATGAGATAATGAATGACAGGTACTCAGGACTGAGCCTGGCATATAGAAAAAGCATTCAATAAATAGAAACAAAAATTTTAAAAATAATAATATAATCCTAAGTCAGGTGTGTTTAGAAAACTGGTTAGATGCTGAAGCGTTTCCTAAGAATAACTTATAGTGTCTATGAATATTTACTCCATGCCTGGCAGTGCAATACTTGATCTCATTTAATTTTTACAACCACCCAGTAAGACAAGTATTATTCCCATTTTACAGATGAGAAAGTAAGAAGCAGAATGGTTAAACTGCTTGCTGAAAGTCACCCAGCCAACAAGAGTTAAATCTACTACAGAGAGTTAAGGCAGCCCAGTTTGATTCAAACATAAAGAGGCAGAGGGGTGATATGAGCACAGCCAAGTGTCTGTCTCTGAGGCTGTCCTTCAGCTGGTGACCTGGAAGGTCCTGATTAAGCGAGTCCCAGGGTCAAGGGAGCTTCAGTGACTTTAGAAGGAAGCCAACAGAAGCTATTGCCTAAGATGCCCCAGCCTGGGTCCTGGAAGCTTAGACCACAACGGTGATGACTCAGAAATGGGTCTGGCTGTCCTAGGAAATGGTACCCTTGTCACAAATAGAATAGCTCTCAACTCTGGACACTGGCAGCCTGGGCATTGATGTTGACGGGCATCAGCAGTCATGCATCTTCTGTTGGTATCAGCAGGAAACACCTGGTGACAAGCTGGAGTCAGAGCAGAAATATGGAGTCAGGGTGGGAGTTGGGGACAAGAGGCCCAGGCTCAGGGACACATATTATTAGCACCACTGCCAGGGCCTCCCATCACAGTGGGAGAGGAATTAGCCAGAGGCTGGGCTTCCCCAGGGGAAGTGGAAAGAGAGCAAGAAGAGAGCATGATTACTTGGTGAGAGGACTATTTTTACCCCCTAGACTACAGAGGCTGGAGGACTGATGATAGTTTACACGTCAGAAAAGAATTCCGATGCTCACATTGTGCTAGCCAGGCAGTAGACAATACCTAGACAATTTCTTTTCTTTTTCCTTACATTAGTGAAAGGTTTGGGGGTTTGTTTATCTAATAACAACCTTCATTTCGATCTTTGCAAAGAGTCTTGAATGAGAAATGTCCTTACCTGTCTGGGAACGTACCAGGCCTGGAAGGGGCTTTCTTGGGATAAGACTCAGCCATTGAACTTCAAAGGCACTGCCTCCTGCCTCCACTGTGTGGGGAGAAAATCCCAGACTCTAAAATTTAAAATAGGACTTTGCTGTGTTTAAGACTTGCCTTAAGGGGAGGGAGGAAGAGAATGCCTGCCAGCCAGGGCCCGGGCACCCTCAGACCAGCTTCTTAACACACATTCTACATGCAGGCTTTCTTATGTGTCTGAGTATACCTAAGGCCCACCCTCACTCACGCAACCTTCCAGAAGTTGCTTTGTGGTCCTTAGGAGAGAGAAGCACAGCGCTGGGGGTTGGGGTGGGGGCAACCCTCCCAAAGAGAAAACTTTTAAGTTGCATTTGCAAACAGGTCAAATATACACTGAAAACAAGGGGAGTCGGGGTATTTTGAGAAGCAAGGGGAGTGTGACGCTGAAGATCGATGAAGTGGTCATGGTGGTGGGCCAGAGGAATAAAATATTAAGGATTATTTCTGTTAGTTTAGTTTTAATTGAATATGTGATATGAATTTCTGATTTTGGAGAGGTTGGTGTCCTCAACATCTCCTGTGATTCTGCACAACCAAAGATTCGTTTTCAGGCTGGATCCTAGCAGGGCGACTCCTGGATAGGATAAGGGTATGAGGTGTGGTTACACACACACACACACACACACACACACACACACACACACTGTCACCAGGCTACATGCAGATGAAGCAAACAGAGTCCTTTGCTTAGGAGCTGAGTACAGCAAACCCCACAGCCCCAGGTCGGGTAGATGCAAAGAGGAAAACAGCCTTCCATAGATGGACTAATTGCAACCCAGTTCTTGAAGTCTGAGCATGGAGCAAGTAAAGAACCAAATTATTGGCTTTAATAATGAAGGTCCAGGAGGGAGAGGCAGGCTGGGCCACAGGTCCAAGAGCTCAGGGCAAAGCAGCATGAACCCAGGGAGGGGGAGGATCCTGGCTGACCAGCAACTGCTGCTCCAGTCATTGCAGGCCACGAGGACCACCATTCCTTCCAGGGCGGGGGGGCAGGGGGGGGGGGTTGACCTGCTGCAGGAATCACTGTGAGGTCAGTTATAGCTCATAAATATGTATCACACTCTACATCTAGGTCTCATTTCAGAATGTACATTCAGCTCTACCTGTAGGACTCACTTACCCTTAACAAATCCTTGTGTCCCTTTCAGAAAGTCCCAGCTTGGGCCCTGGCTGGGTAGCTCAGTTGGTTGGAGCATAGTCTCGATAGGCCAAGGTTTCAGGTTCAATCCCAGGTCAGGGCACATACAGGAGGCAACCAATGAATGCATAAATAAGTGGAACAACAAATTGATGTTTCTCTCTCTCTTTTTCTCTCTCTCTAAAATCAATAAATAAAAAATTTTTAAAAAAGAAACTGCTTTTGTAAAAAAGAATGAAAGCAAGTCCCAGCTTAGAGAAACTTACTATTATAAATAGACACCCAAGACCCAGGGAACCATGCCCATTAGAGTTAAGATGCTGGTGGCTAAAGAGAGCAAAACCCCCACTGCCTATCTTATAGAATATTATTTTAACAAAACTAATTTTGGTCAGGGTGTGCTATATACATATATACCACATTTTTCTTATGTTTATTTTGTCACTGGTGTGTATGTGTGTGTGTGTGCGTGTGTGTAGTTAGAAATCTTTCCGTTGCCAATGATAGAAAACCCAATTTAAACTGGCTTACCCAAGAAAAGGATTTTATTAGCTCATGTATTCAACAAATATTTATTTATACCCTGCTATGTGTCAGGCAATGAAAAAGTTTGGAGGAAATAATAGCTTCAGGCAAAGCCTGATCCACCAGCTTAAAAAGTTTCACCAAGGATTTGATTTGTCTGCTTGGCCCTGCTCTGCCTTCTACATGTTCATTCTTAAATGTAACAGGGTGGTTGTTCCACTCTCGTTTCCTCTCACCAGCAGCTCATCTTCCTCACATTATACTCTCAGGTAGAAGAGTCTCCCCAAATATCTCCCTCAGAATCTCAAGGACTTATGTTCTGTGGCCATGTGCTTGTCCCTGACCAATCAGAGTGGCTGGGGATGGGACAAGCTGTTTGGCCTAAACAGATGGAGACCCACCCCTGGAGCTGGAAAGGGGGCCACACCCACCCTAATCACCAGGAGGACGGCATAGGGAAGCTGTTGGCGGAGGAAGGGTGAATGCTGGAGAAGAAACCAATCGTCTTCATTGCACCCTATCATTGTTCCAGCTACGGGGAAAGTCCACACAGTGGTTGAGAGCACATTCTGGAGCCAGACCCCCTGAGTTAGAATCCTGGAATCACGCTTACGAGCTGTGTCACCTTGAGCAAGTTGCTTCACCTCTCTGTTCCTCAGTTTCATCTGTGAAGTGAGGATAATGGTAGTACCTTCCTCATAGGATTGTGATGGGTTAAATGAGATAGTATTTATAAAAGAGAACAGTGACTGGCACTTAGCAGGCATTTCTAAGTATCTGTTAAATAAATGTGTTCAAAACTGGTGGAGGATTGTGCATACAGTAGGGGGGTCCAGTAAATGCTTGCAGAGTGAATGGAGTGACAAAGCTGGGAGCAGGGCTGTCTACTGTCTAGGCTCCCCCCTGCCCCCAGCCACTCCACCTCTCTGGGTTGGACCCCTGTCCTGCGGTCCTTTGTTTAGGAGTTGTTTCCCAGGAAGCGGGCAGCCGGGCAGAGATGAGTGTGCCCCCCCCCCATCATGATTAAGATGGCACTGCCCTAGAAGGCATTCAAGCAGAATCTTTTCCTACAAACTGACGTTTAAACCCATAGGGTGGATCCTGGGGGCCCGTGAAGGCGCTTCTGGAATAAATGATCATCTGTATGGCAATTGAGGACGGGTTTATCTCCAGCCTGTGACTTTTCACGCTTCTCAAGCTGTATAAAAATGAACTGTAATCAGGCTGATCTATAGATAGACAGTTCCTGTTTCTGAGCATCCTGAATGAGGGTGGGTGTGTTTATACATTTGCATAAAGCTGATGGATGTAGAAGGCTATGGCGTGTGTGTGTGTGTGTGTGTGTGTGTGTGTGTGTGTGTGTGTGTTTAAAGAGGGGGTAGGGTAGTCTCCCAGAAATGGAGCCAGAAAAGGTGAAAATAGGGAAGAATCACAGCTTTTTCCAAATGAAAAAAGAGTAAGTCAATGCAAGATAAAGCTTACCTATTCTTTCTCTGTAAGGAACAAATGAGACGGTTTAGAAAAACTAATAACTGACCAACAGGTGAATGTGAGAGACAGGAAGGAGTGTGTGATCTGACTTTCCTGTCTGCCTCCTCCCTGCCCTGTTCCTGTATATACAGAAGGGGAAGCTGTGCTCGGCTCTGTTTTCTATGTGCAGGGATATTTAGATATGCAAATGAGCACAGCTTGTTAATGAGCTGAGGGTGATTACACGGCGGGGAGCTGCCAGCCCCGCTGAACAATAGGTGAGGGGAAGCCAGGTGTCTGCAAAGGGGGGCGGGGGCGGCGGATTACTCTGAGCAGCCCACTGCCCCTGCCTCAGGGCCGTGGACCTGTCTGCAAAATGAAAATGTTGGGCCAGGTTCTCAACCTAATGAGTTAAGACAAGAAGAAGTGGGAGACCAGGTAAGACCTTAGCTGGAGGCTACTGAGCTTAACCAAGAGCCGGAGGGGTGGATGGGCAGCCTGTGAGACACGCGGCTGCCTCAGGTGGGATGAGCCATTGGCAAGTGCGGTGGAACTGGGGCCCACGCAGGAGAAGTGGGACCCTGGGGGGTGGGCAGGTCCCTTTGTGCCTCTCTGGGAAGCACTTGGTTGAAAGATTGTGATTGGAAATCTGCGTGCTTTTCAGAAGTCAGGGCAACATTTTGCTGTGGGACACAGGAAATAAAGGAGTCTGCTTTGAATTTCTAGGGTGAGATGCTCAGGATTATTGAAAAAGGGGCGGATTTCGCAGATGTGTAGACCTGGGTTTGTTGAGTCAGGTCCACCGGCCCTGTTTTATCCATAAACCTTGGCTAACTAGGTGTACAGCTAAACTTCCCCTACTGATAAGATAGAAGATTTGGCCTGTCATATATCACTGTCCCGACAAGCACTTGAGGGTTACCTAGCATAGGAGGCAATGACGAAAGAATTTGCTGAATAACTTTTTTTGCTCAAGCAGATTCCCTGCCTGGACATCCTGGGTCTGGAGAAGTGGCCCAAACCCAGCCAGTTCAAACAGGATCTGCAGTGCGCTTTCTGAATGGCTGTTCTGCGAGCCACAAAATAGGACACTGTCATTTCCTGTCAGCCTCCGGGTCTCTGTGATGCCCAAATAAAGAAGCATGGGCTTTTCTCCCAAAATGAGATGTCTCTGTGTGAACTTTTATAGATTCCAATGAAAAGCTTGAAGCTGTCTCAAAACAGCCCAAGTCTTTGTTAAGTCCCCTCAAATCCCCTCCATCTGCCGTGTGCCTGAATCACCCCAGGATGAGGACATGTCCCTAACCTTCTATTAAGGGCATTCAACTTTGCACTATGTCACTCGGCATCACTCAACCCTGTCTATAAATATGGATGTTATGCTAACAAGACTTATTGCTAATTTAATGGCAGTGGAGTACAGGCTGGTGTGCTGCACACATACACAGAGAATGGTATTGAAAACGCAATTAGAGTTTAATAAATGGTAATTTGCTCCTCACTGCTGCCTCTGTCGGGGTTGGGGACAGATGAAATAGACAGGGGGCCTTCCAGAAAGTGAAATGTAGACAGCACGTCTGCTGCGACAGTTTTATTTTGATTCTAATATTGCCCAGGATTGAAGTTAATTCTCACTTACCTATAGATCTTCTTCCCTGAAAATACCCGCTGTGGAACATGAGTGAAGGAAACAATTAGATCAGAAATATTTATCACTGGGACCAAATTTTAACCAGGGAAACAGAACGAAGAGGCCAGGGCTCCAGAGACAAAGTGAAACTGAGAATTAAAACAATTATCTGGATCATTCAGGAGGGGGGGACATCATCATTTTTGCTTGAATGAGTGTCTGAAATATCTGAATAATTGTCCCCACCCTCCTTTTTGGTCTGATGGTGAAGAGCTGGCCAATAGACCCAGTAACAAAGAGTGGAAGTTGTGAGTATGTAGAGAAAGGGGACAGAAGCTAGTCCATTCAGGAGCTGGGGGTTCCTTGGAGCTGGTGGCAAGAAAGTAAGCAAAATCGAAAATCACATGGAAAAACAAGGTCCGCCGACAAACCAGAAATGCAGCCTGAAGGGAAATGGATTTGGTGTGTGAAGCCAGGAAGCTGGAGCAAAACAGAATCAAGAGCTGTGTTTCTAGGAAGAGTAAAATAATTGTCTGCACCAAAGGTTCTCAAACCTGGCCGCACATCATAGTCACCTGCTGAGCTTCTAAATGCAGATTCTTGGGCTCCACTGGTTGACCAAAAGACGTGGAACTTCCTGGGGCAGGGGCAGCCTGCTGGTGTGCAAATGGAAGGCATGATGGTCCTCATTGGGCCCTGGAAATCTCGCCTCTTTAATACAGCTACTTGACTCAAATCAAATGCCTGAATGATCGATCACTTGAGACTCATTCATTGCCCACTTGTGTGTTCATTTGTCAAACACAAGTTTCCCTTGGAAAGCAGTATAATAGTTTCCAAGCTTGCTATAGAAATTAATAGATAATTGTGGTGAATTTAAAATTCCACAAATTATTTGCTACTCCTACCTGCAAGAGGTGGAACTTATATCCCCTCTCCTTGAGTATGGGTTTGACTTAGTGACTCACTTCTAGCAAAAAGAATATAACAGAAGTGATGGTGTGTGACTTCCAAGGTTAGGTCATAAAGGGCACTACAGCTCTCCCTTCCTTCTCTCCTTTGCATTGTTTGCTCTGGGGGAAGCCAGCTGCCATGCCATAGGGGACTCAAGCAGCCTATGAAATGTCTACGTGATGAAGAACTGAGGCCTCCTGCCAACAGCCATGTGAAGGTGCCACCTTGAAAGTAGACACCTCAGCCCCAGTCAAGCCTTCAGATGGCTGCAGCCCCAGCTGACATTTGACTGAGAGATCCTGAACCAGAACAACCCAGCTAAGCCACTCCTGATTTCTAACCCTTAGAAACTGAGTTATCTAATAAATATTTGTTATTTGAAGCTGCTAAATTTTGGGGTAATTTGTTACCCAGCAATAAAGAGTACACTAATCATAGCTAAGATTTACTGAACATGTCTATGTGGCAGACTTCATGTATATTAACCTATTGAAACCTCATAGCAATCCTGAGATGGTTACTATTATCAGCCCCATTTTATAGATGAGACTAAACTCGACAAAGTTAAGTGTAGTGGATGCTGTTAGCCCCCTTTCCTGAGTAGGTGCACCCATCACCCAACTACTGTGTTAGCTGCTAGTGACTCACAGCTGCCCCCTCTCCAGAGAATTGCTCTTGGTTTAAGGGGAGTGATCTCATCTAGGGAAGTTATACACTGCTTCTCTCTGCACTATGGCAGCCCTCAGCCAATGACTAACGCATGGTGGAACTGCCACAAGGTGGGACCAACTCTGTGGTGCAATTCATCCTCTAGAGCTCCCTGTAGGGTCAGGCAACAGCTAGACTCTAGCTGGGACTGCATCTTTGTTTAGACCTGTCTGCCACTCCTCTCCTGTTTCCCTCACCCCTTTTCTCCCAAGAGGGCTCCCTCAGTAAATCAAGTGCACTGGAATCCTGTCCCAGGCTCTGCTTTGAGGGAACTCAATCTAAGTTGGGCCTTTAGTAATTTGCCCAAAGTCACACAGCCTGGATTTGCACCCAGGCAGACTGTCAGTGTGACTCTTATTAATGCCTCTGGTGCAACAGCTAAAACCAGTAGGTACCAAATTCTGGACTCCTACAGTGAGACAAGGGAGTCTGGTTCCGTTTGGCTTTCTGAGGGTGGGAATCCCACCCACACACCTCACACACCTCACAGATACCTCGTAAAAACCAGCCCCTTGCTCCACCCATCTTCACCCCTTACCTCTCACCCTTACCAGTCTGATCCAGATCCCCATCCTTGCCATTAGTTTTAGTATCCTCTTTTGAAAAGGATTTGAACTTTGCCTCCTGTAGAAGGTTGAATGGTGTCCCCACAAAAAAAATATATATCCAAGCCCTAAACTCTGGCACCTGTGAATGTGACTTTATTGGGAAATAGAGTCTTTGCAGATGTGATTAAGGTAAGGATCTTAAGATAAGATCATCCTAGATTTAGGGTGGGCTCTAAATCCAATGAGAAAGAAGAGGGAGATATGAGACAAATTGACACAGGGGGAAAACCACGTGAAGACAGAGGCAGAGATTGCAGTTACATAGATATAAGCCCAGGATCACCAGGGACGGCCAGAGCCAAGGAAGCTGGAAGAGAGGCATGGAAAGGATTTACCTTCAGAACCTCCAGAAGGTCCAGCCCTGCCAACACCTTGATTTTAAACTTCTGGCCTCTAGAACTATGAAACAATAAGTTTTTGTTATTTCAACCCCCAACCCCCCCCAGTTTGCAGCTATTTGTTATGGCAGCCACAGGAAACAAATACACCTCCCTTCAGAGCACCTGGTTCATCTCAACCCCCAACCTCTGCAGCAGAGTGAGACAGGAAATCGTAAAAGCCATGTCATTTACCAAGCACACCTTCTCACTTGGGTCTACACACACCCTCGGGATGTTACGTTGTTCCATAGGTAAGGGAGTATTATTACCATTCTTCTGTTTAACAGCTGAGGAAAAGGGCCCAGGAAGTTGAAGTGATTTGTGCAAGGTCCCTCAATTGGATGGCACAGAGCCCAGAATTTGGGTCTCCAGATTCCAAATCCTGACCTCTTTAGCCCACAAGAGAAGGAATACAAGGACACTAGTCAAGTCTCCGCATTCACTGCCTACAACCCCCACTTTAACATGTAAGTACCTGGGAGAGCAGAGAGGTGAGATCAAGCTTAATGCCCTTCTGCCTTGCTCAGAATTACAATAGACCTTTGATAACACGTATCTCCTATAAATTGCAGCAGTAAAGTCGAAGTTAAACACTTAAGTGAGCCCTTCAGATCCTTAACAATGTTATAAATGAAATCCTGGGTTGATTTATAAAGCTACTAAAAATAAATGCTTCCAGTAAAGTAGCATTGCTACCTCTCAGTGTATATTCACTTGCATAATATAAACACAAACTTACCTGAGTAGGCAGGATGGGTGCTGTACACAAATGAACTGGTGTGTGTGTGTGTCTTAAGGGCATTTTCCTCTGGCGGGGTTGGGGGGTGGGGTGGTCTTCTTGAAGTCTTCACCTTGCTTCTCAGTTTGAAGGAATGCCTCCAGGGCCTGATGCCCAGCTGATGCCACTCCATTCATGAATTTCACATTATGCAAAGAAAACCACTTCTTAAAATGCTCTCCCCAACCCTTTCAGCTCACACGGAGAACCCGAGCTGGATCTCTACCATTTCTCAGGTCACAGAAATGTCTGCAGGCCCTGGACCACCAGAGGTTTTGGAGCAGGGAAGGGCATGATCAGATGTATTAATAACATCTTTGAACCCTGAGCTTTGGGGGCTCTATCAAAGGAGAAATAAACTCAGGGTCTGAATTTAATTCATTTTCAACATCACAGCTCTTTGATCAGCTCCACTTGTTCATTATGTGAGAGAGAACATTTGAGAAGAAGTTGAATAGGTTTGAGACAATGCCCAGGGGTCATAGGACTCAGTGAAAGTATTTGCACCCTTCCACCTCATTCATAGGACATCCTGAGAATCTATGCTGGGTGCCTGGCACATGGAGCGTGATGGAAATTAGTGCAGAAGGAAGGGAGACAGGGCGGGAAAAGGGGAGGAAAGAAGAGGAAGAGAAAAGGAATTCTAAATAATCTAGGCCACTAGGGAACCCAGCTTCAAGTCCTGATGCCACTACTTACTAGTTTTGTGACTTTGGAAACATTTCTTAATTTCTCTGACTCTCCAGTTCCTCATTTTGAGCTGAGAATAATACTATCTTCATATTATGAGTCTTACACAATACAGCTCATATAAAAATATCTAGAACACTAAGGGGATTAATTCCCTGGGAAGTGCCGCCAATAACATGGCAGCTGGTCAAACAGCACAGATAAGAGCAGCTAAGGTTGTAATTCCTATCCCATGGACAGCCTTTCAACAAAAAGAGGAGGAATGGAGCAGTTGAAAACCTCCATTCAAAGTCAGCACCGATAAGTTACAAGTGACTGCTTGGAGGGCAAGTAGGACGAGGGCAGGAGGAAGGTGGGGAGCCAGCCCCCCCCCTCTGCGCCAGCCGTGGGACAGAGGGTCCAATCAGGCTGTGCACCAAAAGCCTGCTTAGATTTTAGGTAAATAATTTAAAATTTTCAATTTAGAAAACAGTAGTTTAAGAGAATATTTTTGCCTTCTTTTGCACCCGGTACCTTTGGAATCTTTAAAATTGTATTACTTGGAATGTAAAAGTTTCAGCTGCCTTGGAAACCAGTTTGGTGGTTCCTCAAAAAGTTAAATATAGAATTACCATGTGATAATTCAAAAGGATTGAAAACAGATACTGAAACAGCTATACGTACATGCATGTTCATATGAGCACTATTCGCAGTAGCCAAATGTCCATCAACAGGTGAATGGACAAAGAAATCATGGCATATTCAGACAATGCAATATTATTTGGCTGGAACAGGAAAGACATACTGACACATGCCACACATAGATGAACCTCAAAAACGTTACGCCAAGTGAGAGGAGCCAGGCACGAAATATATATTGTATGATTCCATTTATATGAAATCATATAAAATGAAATCAAATATCCAGAAAAGGCACATCTATAGAGACAGAACAAAGACTGGTGGTTGCCAAGGGCTGGCAGGAGCAGGTAACGGGGAGAAACTGCTTAATGGGTGAGGGGTTTTGTTTTGGAGTAATGGAAATGTTTCGGAACTAGATAGAGTTGCTGGTTCCACATCATTCTGAATGTACTAAATGCCCCTGAATTGTTCATTTTAAAATGGCTAATTTTATGTTAAATAAATTTAACCTCAATAAATTATTTTTAAAATTATATTAATGAATGTAATTATTTTAATACATACACGTGATGAAGAAAATTCCAATCCCACAGATGGGTATAAATGAAAATTAGGTCTCCTTTATACACCTTACCTTCAGTTCTCCCCATAAGCAATTACTAGAAGTTTTTGGTATTTTTTCAGAGTATTTTAAGCCTGTACATATATATTTATATTTTATGTACTTGTATACATATCATATTATGTATCTTACTATACATACTGTTCTGCAGTGAAGGATGTTTTAAAAACACAATTTCATGGGCTTCAACTCAATGAGGATTTTCAAGGATGGTCCCAGGAATCTGTTTTTACAAAGCTCCCCAGGGGTTGTGAAGGGGCAGATGGTTGGTGAGGCTGGGGTGGCCCAGCCCTGGCTTCCCTGCCATTCTTGAGTACCTAAGCCTCCTGCCTTCAGCTTGGTTGCCTCTTGGGGCCTTCTCAGAGATGGGGACTCCTAAGCTCTCTGGCCTTCAGTTCTCCTCCTCATAGACTCCTCTGTGCTCACCATCTGCATCACACCACCTCCTGCGCCTCCAAGGATCCAGCTCCCAGGCTTTCCTCAGGGTAATCCCAAGGGTCAGCATCTTAGAATCTAGATCTCTAGAACCCAGTGGAATTCTCACCTTGACTTTACTGCTACCCAATGGCTGCAAGACGAACTCATGAAAGACTGCTTGACAAGCCAGAATGTTAATGTGTTTCAAAAATATCTACCATTCATTGAGCTCCTACATCGAGCCAGGTACTGGATTAGGCTTTTCTTTTACAATAGCTCCCTCAGGGGTAGATTTTATTAAACCCCATTTTACAGATAAGGAAGGAAACTGAAGCTTGGAAAGGTTAAGGAACTTGCAGGCTAATGAGTGATGGAGCCAGTCTGACTCTAAAATCTATATTCTTTCCTCTACCCTGCACTGTCCAAAAGCTGTCAGTTATGATGGGAAGTGGGCCTTGCCAGGAACAGGAACGAGTACTTTATATCTGGGTCACCGCTTCCTGCTAACAAGATCCCTGGGAACTAAATTTAATCTGAAGATGAACACAGAATGGGAGTCAAGGGCACAGAGCACCGGGAGGCATCATCCACAAAACCACAGCCGCACTAACCTTGACCCACAGCAGGACTCTCCTCCCTGGTAACCTGAGCATTGGCATTGCCCCAACACAGCGAAGCCTCCTTTGCAGAATGCTAGGTACACCTTGGAAGATTTCTGTTTCGTCTGTACTCCCTCAAGGTGCTCACCAGCACCATCAGTTGGGAAAACAGGCTCTGGAACCCACAAACCTAGGCTCCAAGCCCAGCTCCACCAATTATAAGCCTTTATGTGACCCAGACACCACTTCTGCTCCATAACTCCCATGGGGTTTCCATGCACAGTGAATGTAATGTATGCAAAACTCACAGCCCACAGCCCAGTTACGGCTGGTCCCTCTCCCTCCTGCAGACACAGCATTTCTCCACGTACTGTTCCCTTGTCACACTCCAGTCCTGAGGACTGTTTCCGGTCATGTTTACGGGACTTGGGTAATTCTTAATCTTCTCCCTCTTGGCCCTCTCTCTCCTTTGCCCTCAGTCCAAACAGGCATATGATCAGGTCCTGGCCCAGGCACCGGGTAGATATAAAAAGGACATTGTCTCTGAAACTGGGAGCCCAGATCTACTTGGGGAAGGATTTCTACCTCCCCCAGTTCACTAAGCAGGCTCAGGGAGTCACATGAGGACCCGTGACGGCCCCCTGGCCCAGATGGCTTTCCATCTCACGGCAGATTGGACAAGCTCCTTGGGACAAAGCAGCTTGCCACTGCCTCACTCCCACTGAGACTCATAGCGGGCTTACCTTTCTTCCCGTCAAAGGTTGGGTAGTATGTGAATTCATAAACCCAAACCTTTGACTCCTAATGATTATCATTAATTCAGGGGATCCTTATTCTTGGTTTATATTCAACAAGCTGTGTCTCTTTAAATTGTGGGCAAAACTATATCTATTAAGTATTTCTAACACACTAAGTGGATACTATTGGAATTATTTCATTACGTCCTTATAATAGTCTTAGGAAATAGGTACCATTTCTATCCCCAGTCCAATGACAATAACAATAACTAACGTAAATATATAGCACTATGGAGCAGGTGTCATCCTCCCGTTTTACATTTATTAGCTCATTCTATCATCACTGCAGGCCTATAGTGCAGATACTCCAGTCAACCCCCTTTACTGAGGTTCAGAGAGGTTGAGCAAGTAGCCCAGGTCACACGGCCAGCAAACGACAGAGGCTACAATTCAAGTCTGGGCAGCCTGGCTCCTGAGGCTCCTGACCATTCTGCTACACTGCTTCCCATTTTTCTCAAAGCAAGTCCTACACACAGTTTCTCCAGCCCACAGATACCATTACAAATCGATAGGGTGTGAGCCAGATGAGGCCTGGCTCAGCCACACAGGTTCCTGAGGCGCTGAAGGACAGACCACACTGATTGATTTCTCGGCTGGGTCTTTAAATGTCAGCGTGTGCGTGACCACCTCAGACCTTGGGCACAGAAATAAAATGCAGGAGGAAAGGGCATTCTAATGCATGGGATGAGAGGGAGGCAGGGCAGGAGAAGAGCAACAGCCCAGAGCACACATTCATGCAGCTGGGGAGGCTTCCTGGGCAGCAGGAAGGGGCCCCTTGTTGGGAGTGGGGGATGGAAGTGGGGTGACAGTTGCACCCTTGACCTTGGGCTGCTGGGAAGCCATTTATGGCCTGACACCAACCCGGGAGAGCTGGGTCTTAACCTGATTTAGCTCCTCTATCAGTATTGATTGGTCACTGCTAGGAACTGCTCATGTAGGCCAGCCTGGCTGCTAGAGCACAGCTGATCATCACATATGCAGTGTGGAAGAGCAAAGACAGCTCGCCCTTCCTCCCACCCCCAGAATTCACCCGGGCCCGCTCCTGTCGCCAGACCCTGCTGCATGGCCCTCTGGACCTGCCCCGATCAGTCATTCATTGATCTAGGAGCGGAGGGAATACACACATGACAGCCACGATCCTACCTGCTCTCATGCAGCCTGGCAAGGGAGATTGACAGGAGAAGGGAAGAAACAGAAATAGACCTAAGGTGAATTTAAATATGTTGTGTGCAATAAAGAGGAGAATATGAAGTGCTGTGAGGGAGTCTCGTGGGGAGGGAAAAAGGAGGAAGGTAGCCCAGGAGGGCCTCTCCAAGGAAGTGATGTCTGAGCTGAATTCTGAGAGATGAGGACAAGCGAGCATTCTGAGATCTGAAGAAAAAATCCTCAGGGCAGGGGAACAGCAGAGACAAAGCCTTGGAGCAGGAGCAGGCTTAGCCCTCTGGACCAAGAGAAGCCGATACAGTGAGCATCAGAGAGGTGGGGGAAGCCACCAATCCCTGGCACTTCGTCTTTGTGGGATGGCTCTCCTTCCAATACGCAGCCCAGGGTCACCATCAGGACTTGACATCAGCAGGCTTCTTGCTCCCCGTGTCGCGGGACATGACTTTGGGTTGGCCCCTCGCCCTCACAGTCTGGGTAAAAGATTACGGAGAAGAGAAGACTCTTGCCCAACCATGCCTTAGAAGGAGATGCAATGTGGGAGGCTAAGGAAGGGGACTGGAACAGGAACTCCCTGATCTTCAGGGACTGCCTCAGCCTACCACACACCTCCTCTAGCCCTAGCTCACACCACATCCCCATTGACCACTCACTCGTCCAAATCTACCCCAGACTCTGTCTCTGGGCCTCTGCTCCTGCAAGTCCAACACTGACGATGACTTGGCCCCACATCCCCACTAGGGAAACCCCGTTCATTTGCCTACCATAAACAATTCCAACTCCTGTAGCCTGTCCTGACTCCCGATCACATTTCATTTCAAGGCTGGGTTGGATTTTTGTTTGCTTGGTTTTTTTAATGTTCCTCTAGCATTTGTTTGAAGATCTATTTGATCTTCCATTTCTTTTTGTCTTATATTGTAGTTTTCTGAATGCCTGCCTCTCCCATCATAACCACAAAGTCTGTAGAGAGCAGGGCTTCACATGTTGGCTCTGCCATGTCCTGGCTGTGAGGCTTTTGGCAAGATGCTTAACCTTTTCAGATCTTAGCTTCCTTTGATTTCCACAGAAGCAGACCCTAAAAACAGGATTCAATATCAAAAGTGTATTGTGAGGTGATCCCAGGAAGTTAAGGGAGGCAAATGGGGAAGCGAGACAGGGAAAGAAAGGAACCCCCAATAGGGTGCATTATCAAGCAAGTTACCACGCCGGGTAACTGGAGTCCAATTCTGCTGGGAAACTCCGGGCGACAATCTAGACTGTAGGTTCTCAACTTGGCTGAACATTGCAATCACCTGAGAGCTTTTAAAAATACATATGCTTGAGTCCCACCCGCAGAGATTCAGATTTAATTGGTCTGGGATGTGTCCTGGGCATCAAAAAAATTTTTATATTCCCCAGATGATCTTATATGCAGCAAAGTTTGAGTCACTGGTATAGAATGAATCTCAGAGCTAATTCCAGGTGAGAGGTGAAAAAACTGGGGTGCTTATCCACCAACTCTCCATCCATCATTGGTTGAAGATGTTTTCAGCTTATTCTTTGAGTGGTCCTAGCATGCTCCCTTGGCCAGAAAAAAAAAAAAGCTCAGATCCCTTGCCAGAAAAAAATCCCAGACTCACAGATGTTTGTAATAAGCAGTCTTGGGTGTATGAGAGTGAAATTGGATAGCATCGCTGCATCCTTCATCTCTAAAATGGGGGTGAATCATTTGTGAATTTTTGTGAGGATTAGCAAATGTCTGTTAAGTGCCAGGCACACAATAGGCAATTCATAAATGTTATTATAATCTTTGCTGTGGGTTATTGGCATATTCCCTTCAGCACCCAGAGAGGGTGCCCAGTAAATATCAGTAACTCTGCATCTCCCCTCCAAGACAGCAATCCTGGAAACCTGAATCGATGGGGCTGCTGAGTCTCATCATTCAATCCTGCAGTTCCTGAGACTCTGAAACAGTGCTTTTCCCTAGCCGATCTGATATTTTTAACCTTAGCAGTACACTGGAATCACCTGAGGATTTCACAAGAAAATATGCACGCCTGGGTCCCACCCCCAGGGAATTCTGATTTAATTGGTCTGGGGTGAGGCCTGGGCATTCCAGGTTTGTAACAGCTCCCCTGGAGATTTTAATGTTGCAGACCTGGTGATTAACCAAGGGGTGGAGGACAGGGTGAAGGGTTGGAAGGTGAGCAGGGACAGGGGGTAGTTGCATAATTTCCCCCTTAGTTCCATCTCAGTCCTTTCTTCTGCATGTCCCAAGGGTTTGGGGGGATCCAGTGTCTCAGAAAGAGGCAGGCTTGGGCCCTCAGTGGGCATGAGCCCTGCTGCTCCCAGCTCATACGGCCGCCACTCACCAACACAGGTACCTTCTTGCTCATCTTGACACATGTCCTCCCCACATCCAGCTAACATGGCCCTGAGCCCACCCCAGCTCACCCTGCAGGCCCTGCCTGTGTGTCTCCCACAGGCCAGGAGCTAGGAGAGGCGTGGAGACACAAGGATACCTCAGTCCTCACAGTCCCCGCTCCCAAGAGGAAAATAACCACCAACACCCACAAGTTCAAGGGCCCAAATGGAAGTCTACATCCTTGCAGTGGGGCGCACAGGGCAGATCATCTCCTCCTGGGGTGGAAAAGGAGTGCTTAGGAAGCACTCATACAAAACCCATACAGAAGCCCTCGGAGATAGGTAGGGGTTAATATCTCTATTTAAAAGCAAGGAATTTAAGTCATTGGGGAGAGGGATGGGATAAACCATTTCAGGGTCTTCATGATTTTTCTTCCAAGCAGGGTGCGGGGTACACCACATACATCATTAATAAAAGTGATAATTGTACACATGTACTGCGCACCTCCTGTTGGCCAGGACTCTTCTTTTTTCTTCAGTTTATTGATTTTTAGAGAGAGAGGAAGGGATAGGGAGAGAGAGAAACATCAATATGAGAGGGCAACATCCATCAGCTGCCTCCTGAACATCCCGTACCAGGGATCGAGCCCACAACCCAGGCATGTGCCCTTGACCAGGAATCAATCCTCGACCTCCTGGTGCATGAGATGATACCCAACCAATTAAGCCACACCGGCCAGGGCAAGGACTCTTCTAAGTGCTAAGTTTATCCTCACATCACTCCCATGAGGCGAATACTATTGTTATCCCCATTTCACAACTGAGGAAACTGAGGCTTAGAGAGGTGGAGTGACATGCCCAAGGTGGCACAAGGGTGGAGCCAGGATTGTAATCCAGGCTGCCTGGCTCTGAGCCTCCTCCCTTAACCACCATATTGAAGACATCCTGTCACCCCATTTTGTTCTCACAGTCCAAAAAATGACATTATTATCTTGCTCTTCATCAAAGACCATAAAACTCAAGGAGGCCAGTCACACCAAGGGTAAGGCATGGCGATGGGTCCAGCCCCAGCCTGCCCGATTCTGAAGCTCTCCCTAGTCCTGTGTCCCAGCCTGCTCCCTGGCTGCACTCCTGCATGGCTGCACACTGTTTGAGCAGGTCCCGGCTCTCTTAAGCATTTCCTCCCAACTGTAAACGAGGCCCTTTATCAGGTGGACCCCACCAGCTGTCCCTCTGGGTCTCTGCCACATCCAGGGCCCTCCTTTCTCCCAGGCCACGCAGGAACTCCCACAGTCATGAAGATGGGCCCACTCGCCCCAGCCAGTGTGGCTCTGTTGGTTGGGTGCCATCCCATGCACCAAAAGGTTGCCTGTTCAATTCCCAGTCAGGGCACATGCCAGGGTTGTGGGCTAGATCCTCAGTAGGGGGCGTGCAGGAGGCAGCCAATCAATGCTTCTCTCTCATTGTTGATGTTTCTATCTCTCTCTCCCTCTCCCTTCCTCTCTCTGAAATAAATAAAAACATATTTTTTTAAAAAAAATCCTCAGCTGAGGATTAACACCAACAAAAATCAATAATAACTTTTTTAAAAGATGAGCCCACTGGGCACAGAATTGACCTCTCTAGCCCCACAAGAATGGCGCCTATTGGTAGGCCCTGAGGGTGGCCTGATGCTCCTGCTTCGGTGTCTTGCCAGGTCCCCATTTCCATCATATTTTTAACCAGGGCTGTGGGGGCACCAGGAAGGATGGGTTTTGCTGGAATGAGCATAGCCCAGCCTGTCGCAGGCACCCACCAGCTCTTTGGTACCCAATTGGGCAGATAAAGCAGGATTCTGCCTTCTCTCCCCTCCCAGCCTCAGAGCCTCATCCCTTTGAGGAAACCCAGGAAGACTGCTTTGCACTCCGAGAAAACACTGTTACCAATCTAAAGGCTTGTAATGAACTAAATTATGCTGAATTAATTGGATGTCGTTAGTAGCATCAGGGAGGGGGTTGGGGAGCAGCAGCAGCCACCAAGCCTGGGAAAGCAAAAGCGGAGGCAGGACAGCCCACAATACAAAATGCTCTGCACAGCTTGTGCGAGAGAAGCATTCCTGGCTGTCAGCTCTCGCCAGAATAGCCAAGGCACCCACTCTCGCCTCTGAGAGCACCTCTGTTCTGAAACTCGGCTCTCAGGCTTCGGCTTTGAACATTGTGCCTCCAGGTGCATCTGCCAGGGGTTCACAGGAACCATAACACAGCCTTGATGATAAGAATGAGCCTGTGGCAGGCCCCACTTCCCCACTGAACTTCAGAGTCAAATTACAAAGGAACCAGGAGGCCCCCTCTCTTGCCTGTACAGCCTACTTCCTGCCTTGATGGGACAGGCAAGCGAGGAGTCCCCAGTCCCCAAGCTGGGAATCACATCTGGTTAAGTCTTTGCAGGAAACAGAAGACTGAGGCTCAGAAGAGTGCATGTGGCCTTTAGCTGGCTCAGAACGGAGGTGGTGCAGAGATGAGAGCACCTATGAGAGGGACCTGAGCCCAGAGGTCTCATCCTGGCTCTGCTACAGACCAGCTCTGTGACCCTGGACAAGTCACTCCCCTCTCTGAGCCTCCATGTTTTCAACTGAGGGTGCTGGAATGAAGAGTTCATCTCAATCGCGGGTTACAGAGACTGGGAAGAGGCAGGGGTCTTGCAGACACTGCTGAGGTTTAGGAATCTTTGCATGTACCTTGCATTGTCTGCAGGGAAAAGAGTAGCTCTCACTCTTACATGCACTACTGTTTTCCAAATGAACATGGAATCTATTAACAAATTGAAAAATTTTTTTAAAGCAACCACTGAATTCATAGGAATTTTGGTCATTATTTTCTTTTTTTAAATGAGCCTTCATCTTTTATATTTTTATTGTGGTAAATATGCATAACATAAAATTTATATTCACATTGTGCAACCAGCACCCCCATCCACCTCCAGGACTTTTTTATCTTCCCAAACTGAAACCCTGTACCCATTAAACACAAACTCTCCACTATTTCCCCTCTACCCAGCCCTGGGAACCACTGGTCAGCAACTAAAAAGGCAGCAACTCTTCTCATGGGGGGGGGGGGGTGTCTGTGGAGTAAATTGCTATTGAGAAGTCCTTCTTCCAGAAAAGGTGAGGAGCTCTTGACCTACATGTGCAAAACCCCTGCCTGAGCTGACATGTAGTGATTCTGTTTCCTAATGTCGGGAGGAATAAAATCAACCTGTTAAATGTTTTTTTCCTAAAATGAAGATGAATTGACCTTTGAATAGTTTTCTTTTTATACAGGTGGGAATGTGGGGGGAGAATCTACAGAGAGAGTCAGCAGAACCATCAGAGAAGTAGTTTCCTCTGCAGGGCTGCAAAGGGCACAGAGGAGCCTTTCGGGGAGCAGGGAATATTCTAGACCTTGATCTGCTGATGGTTACCCAGGTGTGGACATATGGGAAAATTCACTGAGATGTTTGAGTAAGATTTATGTACTTTGCTGCACGTATGTTATGCCCTGAATAGTATCATTTTAAAAAGAAGTGCGCCATCAGTTCAAAAGGATACAAATAATAACATCAGACAGGGAATGGCCGCATCTTTCCCCCTCCAGGTTGTTAGTGTGTACTTTGCTTGTACAAACAGGACAGGATCTGTTCTATCCTGAAATAACGCCAGGCAATGGACTATTTGTTTATTTGTCTGTTAAAGAAAACTATGGGGAGCACCTTCTTTGATCCAGGCCCTGTGCAGTGTTCTGGAGATACAGAGGAAGTCTCTGACCTCAGGAACTACATCAGCCATCGCTATCTCACTCGTCCACCTACCGCACGCAGGGTCAGGTTCTGTTTTATCTCACCTAAATAGCTCTGGCTGCAACCTAAGCTTATTTCCTCTTCTGCTCTTTCAGCAGAGGTCATCTTAAAGACTCTCAGAGGACACATTGCGAAGCTCTGGTCAGATGATCATTAGTAGGGAGTAATCCTCTTTGCCAGACAAAACGGTCTCTATTCCTTTATAAACCTGTCCACCTTCAAACCCTGTGATCAAAGCACCTTGGTTTAGTACTAACAAGGTGGTATTGCAATCTATCTGTTTATATTGTGTTTCTTTGACCTGGAATTTCTTTTTTTTTTTTAAATATATCTTTATTGATTTCAGAGAGAGGAAAGGAGAGGGAGAGAGAGAGAAACATCAATGATGAGAGAGTCATTGATTGAGCCCACAACCTGGGCATGTGCCCTGACCGGGAATCGAACCCCAATCGCCTGGATCCTAGGTCGATTCTCAACCTCTGAGCCACGCCCGGCAGGGCTGACCTGGAATTTCTTGAAGACAGGGAACTCCTATATTCATCTTTGTGCTGATTATATTTAGTGAGCACCAAATACATGTGTAGCATAGAGTCTGGCACATAGTAGGTGCTCACGAAGTTAATTGAATGGATAGGTGAGCTTATAAGTGGATAGATGAATGGAAGAACAATGAGCCCAGAATGGTTAAATGACAGGCTGAGGGTGACACAGCAATGGCTGGACTGCAAGTGACACTTGTCCCCAGACTTAGACCCACCCTTGGCAGGCAACAGCCCACATCATAAAACTTCCTGTCTATCCCTTTGAAGAGATGGGTTTGATTTACATTAGGCATTAGGCAGCAAAAATATGGGCCTTCAAACTTTTATTGCCTTTTTATTATTCCTGGTGACGCACAGAAATATCATCCAAAACATTAGCAATTACTTTGAAGGCGCATGTTCCAAAGGCTTGGGAATGGGGTGTTTTCTAATTTGATAAGTCAGGGTGTTTCTGCCAGGCAGGCCCAGGGGCATGAGCAGGACTGGAGCTGATTTAAAAGCAGAATTGATCTTTCAAGCCTCGTTTTCATTTCCATCAGCACACTATCAGACACCTTATGCCCGAGCCAGTTCCCTTCCATGTATAATTTATACATTTGATTTCAATAGATTAATCTCTGCCTCATTCACATTGGGTGGAACAGGGAGAGCTCCCTCTTTTATTTTCCATGGGGAGTGATCATGTATATCTCCATCTATTTGATTCTGTTTCTGCCTGGAGAATTACCTTTTTAAAAACTAATTCCAAACTTACTCTCATATTTATTAAGTCTTTAGGAATAGGTTGAATGGTGGACATGTGTGGTGATTTCTGTTTATACAGGGCATGGGCTTGTCCCGGGCATATCAGAGAAGAGAACAGCCTATCATTTTCTGTGAGGAATGGCCATCCACTTTGGGGTGGAAAATTGGGATGTCAGGGAAAAGGCTGAAGCTACTCTCACCTGGTGCGAAGGTGAGTGCCCACTGACTTCTGATCCCAGTGTAGCTCCCAGGGTCCTCCTCAAATAGCTTAAGTAAGTCTCCTGCAAGAAGACCAGAACACCAGAGAAAGACTAGATGCTCTTTCCTGCACCTAACAAAGTGCCATAGCACCAGGCTACGTTGTCCTTTCCTTTCTCCACTTTTCTGCCCCATTGCCCTCTGGGATAATCTGATCCATTTCTGGAATCCCAGAGTTTCAAGAACTACCTTGGCAGTGTATGAATCCCCATTCTCACCTCATACCCAAAGCCTTTTCTCAAGGAACCTGGTCTCCTCTGTGCATTAGCAACTTCACCCTTAGGACTCAAGCCACAGCCTTCCTTCTGGAGGTTGTTCCTAGTTGGGTGGTGTGGCAGATCATATTTTCTATGATGGCTGCAACAAGATCACCCATCCCATGGGTTCTTACAATGTGAGACTGATGATTTTACCATCTAGAGATATAGTCTACTTTTCCTCCACTTGAGACTAGGCAGACTTATGACTATGGCAGAAGTAACATTTTTGCTTCCACCTGGTTCTCTTGGAACTCTCGTTCTTGGAACAGCTGCCATGCTGTGAGGAAGCCCAGACCACATGAAGAGGCAACATGTAGGTGTCAGATCCAGGAATCGGAATCCTCTTGTCCCTGAAGCATGTGGAACTATCACAAGGCCAGGAGATAACCCCATCTCCACCACTCAGATATCACACATGGAGCTGGGCAGTAAACCCTGGCAAAGCTTACAAGCAACTTGCTCAGTATATGAGCTGCCTCTGTGGTTCTTTGCTTTCGTCTGCAAGATCATTGTACATCGGTGTGAACTTGTTCTTTAGACTGCCACCTACCTCCTCCTGCCCCCCAGAGCTCAGAGCCAAATGAGGAGCTCATGCTTCTTCCTATGTGCCTCACCTAGCCCGCCACTGAATTCCATTTCTGCTAAACCCCATGATAACACAGTGGTTCAGCACCTACGTTCAGGAGCTATACTGCCTGGGTTCAAGTCCTGGTTCTTACTACTAATAGGACCTCTAGAAAGTTACTCAACTTGACCTTGGTTCAGTTTCCCTGTTTGCAAAATGGGGCCAATGAGAAAACTTACCAACTAGGGTTGTGAGGACCCAGCGAGTTAGCACGTAGAAAGTTTCATAACATAGTAAGTTGGCTTATGAGGCGATTTCCATCTGGTGTGATTTAAACACTGCCCAGTGCACATCCTCCACCCAAAAAAAACCTTATCCAGGGCCTGCAGCACAGGCCATTCTGAAGACCATACTAAACAGCCCTGCCAGCACCCTTGCCTCACCTATCACCCTTCAGAGAACCAGGCAGGGACTGGCCAGGAAGCCTTTGCACATCAAGGAGGGTGCTCTTTGAAACTGGCCAGGTGTGGCCTTAATAACTCGTAAGCCAGCTGCACCCCATTCCCCTTCATGTGGTACAAACTGCTTCACCACATTCATAGCTCACCTTGAATCCTCAGATCATTCCCTCAAATTGCCTGTGCATGGCCTGGAGGCCGCACTGTACACAGAGAGCAGAAGAAGCAGCTGCTCATGATCTTGCCTTCTCCCTCTCATTAGGATATGAATCATCCTATGAGATGGGACTGTACAGCCAGAGGGTGAATAGATGACCTCATGGCTTGGTTCACTAGGTTCCAGGCATCCCCAAATGCCAGTGACTTTTTCTTTCCCTTTGATGAGTTGATGGCAGGCTTCCAGTGGCAGAGATCCCTTCTCCAGCCCACAGCCCATAGCCCCATTGAATGTCAAGGGACTCTAGACTCCAAATGGCACAGGTTAGAGTTTACTGCACGTATTAGTGGTTTTTTTCCCACCAGTAAACTGACTGGGGACAGCAAAGCCAAGTTGAAACCAGGTTGGCACAAGTTGCAGAAGCAGAAAACTAATTCTATGTTGTGCCTCTTTCCTTCTCTCAACTCAGCCATCCTGAATGCACCAAGGTAACTCCATCCATCCACTCATTCACCCTGCCCCTGTCCACCTGCCTCTGGGTACAGCAGTGCACATTCATTCCCTGGTCCCTTCTGTCAGCTGACATATATCTGTTCCTGCACCAGAACTTTTTAAAAGCTCTTGATTTGTGGCAGATCATGTACTAAGTGATTGACGGGTATTGTCTCATTTTTTCCTCACAAATACCCTGGGAGGTAAGTACTATTATTAACCCCATTTTATAGATGTGGAAACTAAGGCTCAGAATGGTTAAGAAACTTCCCTGGGTTCCACATCCAATGAATAGCTGAGCCAGGATTTGAAGGAGGTCTATCCAAATCTAGAACCCAATTTATTACTTCTACACTGTATTGCTCCCCGTCACTTAGTCCTGCAATTCTACCTCCCACCCATCAGATTCATCTTCACACTGGTCCTGCCCTCCCTATTGGTCAAGGTGGAGGTTACTTACCACCAGCATCCCCACTACTTCAGGCAGGCACCTCTCAGCTACTTCCTCTATTTCCTACCATAAGTCACTTGTACAATTCTCAGCAAAGCAGCTTAAGATCCTTAGTCTGGTTTTGATATCAAGAGGTCTGTGTTCCTAGAGAACTCTCTATGACATATTCATGGACTCGTATTGTAAGAAATACTGAGTAGCCCCACCAATAGCTGGATTCAAAGTCCACCATCCTGGTACCAGGATCCAAGCACCCAGCCTGGTCACATAAACTCAGCAGGCAAGGAAAGCACAAGCAGTGTTTTCCAAAGTATGTTCTATGGAACCTTTACCCCAAGAGACGCTACACCTCAAAATGGTTCCATAGTCAAACAGTTTTGGGAAATATTATATACTCTAATCCCTGCCTAAAGGTTTACTACACTCCTTAGCAAATCTTAAGTTTGAGAAGTTTTTCAGTAAAGAGATCCATTTCCCTTTATATAACTCAGTGTTTCTTTAATTTATATAATCCCAGAACCCTTTAATCCTTTGCAGGCTCCATGGAATCAAGGTTCAGTGGAGCAGACTTTGGGAAATGCTGTTCCGGTGTCTCCACCCTTGCCTGAATCGGAACAGGTTCACCTGTAGCTCACCAGCCCGCCAGCAATAACCACCCACTCCACAGGCAGGTTCAACAAGTCTGGCAGCACATGGCCTGGGCCTGTGGAGCAGAGTTCACACTCCCGATACTAGCTGGGCCTTCTGGGCCACCTCTGTGACCCCTGTTCTCTGGAGCCAGCTGCCGGCCCAGCCCACAGCTGACCTCCCTTGACGTGATCCCTCACTTTCAGGCACCTCCTGCCTCCCCAGCTCCTGGTGCCAACCCTGTCAAAACAGCTCTTGCAATTTGCACACCTGCTCCCGGCCAGAGATGGCATGCTGGAGAGAGAGCTGGGTGACAAGTCTGTCTGCAAAGGAAACGTTCCCCACGGCACAACTTGAGTGGAGCCTTGTGCTGGGGAATCAGCCTCTGAGCAGAGGCATCCAACAGCTTGCAAGGCAAAGACACAAACAGCTCCCAAGCACAAAACACCTTCATAAATGTATGGGGTGTGAAAGAACCCACCTGTCTCTCCACCACCCCACCCACCAGGTAACACTCGCAGCAGCCACCGCTGCCTCCACCCTCAACTGCCAAATGTGAATGCTACCAGCCTCTGCTTGTCAGCTTCTAAGGACAGGACCAGCGTAACTGAACATTCTGTCCAGTTCAAAGTCCAGGACAAGATTTCAAGAAATAGTAACAACAGCAAGAGTCCCAGGACAGGGTTGGGTAGGGATGTGGGGGATGTGAAATCAGTCCAGTTGTCTATACTTCCTCATGAAATTTGTTTGTTCAAGCCAGGCATCCTCTTTTTAAAGGACCTGGATTAATAATGTCCATGACTACGAACCCTGTGTGGATACATGCATCTAAAACAAGGGCCAGCCCAAGGCTTTGTTGAATGGGTCCCCGGGTGTATCTGCTTTTTTGATGGGTACACATGGGTATGTGTGAGTGGGGGAAGGGAGTAGAAAACACAGGAAAGAAGCCAAAATGATAGGTTCTGTTAAAGTACTGCCTAAAAAAGGTACATATTTCCCGTGATTGATAATTAACCTCAGCATCAGTAACTGCTTGCCCACTTCCACCCCACCTGCCATGAAATTTATAGCCCCTCTCTTGGAATGCTACACTCTACAATAAGCATTAGGACCAACACAATAACTAGAGGGCAAGCAATCAACCGTATCCCCAGGCTGAAGTTCCAGCCTCTTATTGCCTTGATAATTTACTCTGCAAAGTGGCAGGCACCTTGGCTCAGAGTCACTTTCCAAATCTATTAAAAGTCCCTGAATTCTGCAGAGTCTAATTTCACTCTATGAACAGGGTGAAAAACAATAAGATCTTCAACACCTCATTGTTTGGTGCTAAATATCACCCATGATACTTATTTTAAAGCCTATAATTATAATACAAGTCGGTTTTCCTGGTGTAAGGAGACAGAATTAGTGCTTTTATTGTTTTAGTGAGTGGACTAAAAATCACATCACTTGGTGTCATCCCTTCTCCACCAAGCTCTCCTATTTCAACAGAGATCTTGGTGCCCTCAGACCTAGCTTCAGGGTTCTCTTGGAAAAGTTGTGGAGGTTCCGAGCTTTCAGGGAAAATATAAGAAATGAGAACACCAAGACCATAGAGAGCCAAAATTACATCACAGTCTATCCAGTTCTGAACCTGTGATCTCATTGTCTGCTCTGACCTCGCTTCCAACTGCATTCTCTCCTGTTTCCTATTCAGTGAATGGTTCCACCATCCTCCACTGGCTGAAGTCACAAACATGGAGGCCATCTGGGTCTTATCCATTCTCTCATCCCCACCCTCACGCCATATCCAACCAGTCCCCTAAGTCCTGTCAGGGCCATTCTTTTTTCTCCAGCCTCACCACTACCACCTTTGTTTAGGCCACCACCCCTCCTCCGGTTTAACAGGCTCCTAAGTGGCCCTCAGTCTTTCTCCCTTCTATCTATTCTCCAGACCACAACCAGAATGATCTTTTGAAAAAACAAAATAGGATCATGTCACTGATCTACTTAAAACCCTGTTCATCAGGGTAGAATTCTAACCCCAACCTTGGTACTTAATGCCCTTCACGTTGGCACCTCAAGCCACTTCTTTAGCTTCTTTTCTAGCCACTCCGTCTCGTACCAAATATTAAACTACTCGTAGTACCCGAACACACCGTGCCTTTTTATGTCTCTAGCCTTTGCATATTCTATTTCCATATTCGGGAACAATTTCCCATCTTTCTCCTGGCTAAGGCCTACCCATTCTCCCAGACTCGACTTATGCATACCTCCCTATGGAAAACTTTCTGGAAAGGTAAGAAGCCCGTCTTCCCTCCCTACACTCCCCAAGGATTCAGATGGAAACACGGTATTCTTTTTATCTTACTCTTATCCTTCCGGTATGTGACAGAAAGTGATACAGACCCCTGAGCAACTCCTGACCCACACAGCACCTGAGGGACTGCCACCCAGCCTTCAGGCTCCCTTTCCTCCTTTCTAGCAGAGTCCGGGTTTGTTCCCATGCTCACCCTGCCACACGCAGCCCCACCCCTCGGGAAAGCTGGCCACACCCCCGACCAGGGAGGCACCTGATTGGTCCAAGGATAATTCCATTTCCCTCCACAATGATTGGCTCAAGAATGTCACGTGACCCTGTTCTGGTCAATGAGATATGTTTCTTCAGAGAAATACCAGAAATTCCAAATGAGGGATTATAACTATTATTTATTCATTTATTTACTTATATTTTTGTGTCAGGATCCCTTTGGCAGTCAAGTGAATTCTATGGAAAATTTCTTAGAGTAATATTTTCACATGCCTAAAATAAATTACATACAAACAATTATAATGTAACACAATTATTAAAATATTAATACAATATTTTACAATACAATATTTAATACAATAATTTCATACAATATTTTATTGTATTAAAATATTAATACAATAATATAAATATTATAATATTTATAATAGAATAACACATATAATACTTTATTAACACATTCAATATCAAGATCTAGTGGTGGATCTAAAACTATAATTTTAAAGTGGGGTTAAGCATAAATAATATTTCACAACATAGTCACAGTTATAATGTTATGTGAAAATACTTGTGATTTTTACTGGTGGCAAAACCACAGCACACTACTACTGCTTTAGTTTGCTGCCTACATCCATAATTGAAGAAAATAGCGAATTTCAGTGAGAGGTTAGTGATATAATTCTTTTTGCCATTCGGGTTCATGGCTCCTTGAGTTTGTCCATGGAACCCAGTTAAGAACCCCTACTCTGGCTATGCTGGCTGGAACCAGCACAACCGTCTTTGTTAACAACATAAGGGTGAAGTAATAGGGAGATTGGCATAACGGAGAAGTGAAAAAAACAAGGGTCCTTGATGCAGATGCTGAGCCTCTAAACCAACCCCATAGCCCAGGGACTTCAGTTATAAAAAATAATAAGATTATTTCTTGTTCAAGCCCTTTAACCCAGGATTTCTGTCACTTCAGTTAATTTACAGGGGAGGAAGAACGTTTAACTTTATATCAGAGTCAGTGCCACAGGATAGCACAAATGGGGCATCTACCTTGAGCCTCTCTCCTGACTAAAGGCAATTTAAACTACTCCTGCTCTGTTCACAGTGCAGGAGAATATCACAGAAGTGCTGAGCCCTGGGACAGAGGCTAGAGGAGCACCTGTCCCACAGGACTGTTTTGCAAAGCCTATTGGATGGAGGTGAATCCTTGCGCAGGTACCGATTGATGAGAATTCTTCCTAATCACGCACTTTGGGCGCACCTAGAAGAAACAAGGGTTCTGAATTTAAAAGCTGACACTCCATCTCCACAGCATGGGGCAAGAACAATGTGGGGCCCATTAAAGAGCATTGAGTATAGTACTCAAACTATACTCTTCGGAAAAGAACCTCAAACTTGAGGGTGCATCAGGAATACCTTGAACATGCATCTAAAACATTGGAAACAAACTGCAGCGCCCTATCCCCTGAACTTCTGATTCATTCAGTTACCAGTGGGCCCTAAAATTTGCCTTTCCAAAACTTTTGATATTATGCTGAGGCCTCTGACCCTGGGACCGCACTTTGAGAAGCACTGGCCTAGAGGATCCAAAGCGACCCAGAATTACTCCCTCAACCACCTGGCTAATGATATCACATAGGAAAGCAGAATAAGCCTTAGAAGTTTGTCAGGTATTAATTAGTATGCTGAGCAATTGATCTTCACTGAATGCAGTTTGAGCTGGGAATGTGTTTGCCACTGTCTTTGTTAGCAGAGTACTGGGGTCAGCTTGTACTAGCTCACAGAGCCAATTGTTAAATTTTCAGGAATTCTGCAAGCTGGTTATTAAATACAGACATTAATAAAATTTAAATGCTATCTGTTTATAGTGAAGTAAATTACATTAAAAACAAAGGTAGTAAATACTCAAAACTATCCCTTGCTAATTATTTTACTACATTTTATCATCTTCTGTGCTCTTGAGGTTATTTATGTCATCTGTGTCTGTATGGCTGAAATACCATCTGCAACGTTGTACTATTGTTTCTCTCTCCCCAGTCACACACTCAGTGACTTAACATTGGGAAACTGAAATCACCTTGGCAGAAGTATTTACATGACAGAAACTGGGGGTTGTATAGACTTAAGAATATATGGAGAAAATGTTAATTATGCAGATTCAATTTAAACCTATATTGTGTTTACAGCTGTTACATTGTGACTACCAGCAAAAATTAAGGAAATATTCTTCCAGCATTCAAATACCACTACCTGATTCAGCAAAGAAGTCGCTATGTCATTGATGAACAAATGACATTCTGATACACATCTTTGTGGTTTTGCTTTGTCTTACTCCTTAACATAAATGAGAATATCAACTGACATTCACATTGGAATTGTGCTCATTTGTTTAGGGACAAGAGTGCCTTCTTTGATGAGTGGGATAATAACGAAGCATTTATTCATAGTCTGATTCTGTCAAATCATGGTTGAATTGCAACTATAGTTTGGCTATGCACACAAGAGTTCAATGAAGGTCAATGAGAGCATTGTGAGAATTAATTGGCTAATATGGAATTTACAATAAAGCACTGTGTATTTTATTATTCGTAAATTGTGTGAGAATACCCTTTCTATCTATAAAATTTTATAATAAACATATATAAATTATATTAAATTTATCATAAACACTTCATTCCTTCTGGAGATGTAGTTTATAAACATCTACCAACACCATCTTTTGTATCCTGAATGGGGTTGATTCTGTTGCCCAAAATGAGCAAACTGGGTGAACAGCTCCCTTGCAGAATTCTGTCTTACCAGGCTTATTTCCTTTGAATGTGCTGCCTACAACATTAGTATCTTCCACACTTGTTGCAATTGTCCTTGGGTGGGGACACTGGTTCTTTCGTCCTCCTAAGTATAGCTTGGTGCACTTCCCTAGGCAGGGAGATGCCCTGAAAGTGACAAAACTTGCAGAATCCAGGGCCACACCCAACCTCCTGCTTTCTTTTTCTACAAGTTTACCAAAAGCAGAAAGGTCCCTGGAGAGTCTCTCCATAAGAACAAGACCAGGGAAGGGACCTCCCTTCCTCATCAGAGGTCCAGGGCAGAGTAGCAGCAGCTAAGGGGCAGCCCCGAGGCAGGCTGTGACACAGACAGAGGGCACTGTGGGCAGCGATGACTGTGTGGGCAACAGAAGTCTTGAGCTGGAGGAGCAGAAGGTCTTTCCAGAGAGGTGGAGGTGATGTAGGCCTGGACTTATTCGCAAACACCCTCTAGGACTCCCAAATAAGAAAGGCCCAGTCCTGCAGTTACTCAGGTGGGGCTCCCCAGGAGCAACCTTTCGGTTTAACAACTTACAACATCTCATTTGTATCTCACTTGTCAAGCTTCATTTTGCAGATGAGAAAGCCCATCTCACAAGGGAGATGACTCAGCCAAAGAGGTCACAGGGTGAGGCGCAGTCCAGCGCTGTGGATGTGTCCCTGCCTGTTTCATCCAGCCTCTGCTGTGGCAAGATTGCTCCTTTAAATAGGCAGGGGAAGCATCAGCTCCTTGCATAGAAACCACAGAGGCAGCTGGCATGTCTGTGAATCAGCATTTGAGCTTCTCCCAGACAACTTACCCATCCTGGGAGGAGAGTCCAGGGTGAGGGTGCTCCAGAAGCACTACGCCCCCAACTTTTACACAATGACCAGGCTGTCCCCCCCTTGGCTCATCATCCACTAGTTTTATTTGTCTCCATCTGGCACCCCAACTTCAGTTCAAGTTCCTACAGGCAGGGAACATGACATACATGGGCTTTAGGGACAGAGCTGGGTTCAAATATTGATGCTCCCACTTACTAGTTACAACATTGGGCAAGTCCATTAAACAGAAAAAGTCAAGGAACAAAACTGTATTGAATGCCTTATGTAAATTAGGGTCTTTTTAATGGTAAGCCACTGAAACCCAACTCAAACAGGGTTAAGCCATAAAGACAATGTATTGGCTTAGCAACTGAATGATCGTGGAACAGATCTTGTTGGCCTTAGGTGTGGCTTGGCCCAGGAAAATGATGTGCTCTGGACGCATTTTCATTCTTTCCGTCTCCAGCCTCCACATTCTCCGGTCATACATATGGTCAGCTCACCTTCCCACGCAAACCCGAGGGTGCACTGTGATTGGACAAGTCAGGTCACGTGTTAGGCCCCTGACCCAATTCCTGAGGTTGGGTAAACACAGAGCACTGATTGGCTCTGCTTGAGTCACACGCTCCTCCCCTGGAGAGGGATGAAGCCTGGCTGGAGCCCCTGAACTACACGTGCTGTAGGGAGGAGAGAGTTGCCCAAAGAAAAATAAAGGGACAGTTACTGAAAGGGCCTTGAAATCTGGGTAGCCGAAAAGACACCAAATGCCCGCTACACATACTGTCTGCTGGGCCACTGGTTCATTATTTTCATCAAATTTTCACAACAATGTAATTGAACCTTTCAGAACTGCAGTTTCTTCTTTTTAAAATGAGAATAATGATAATAAGAAGAATAGCTACCACTTATTTAGTATTTACTGTGCCAGGCCCTGCCTGAGCTAAGTACTTTACATATTCCAACTCATGTAATTATTTATGTCATAAGATTGTTGTTGAACATAAAATAAATGATGTGAAAAGTCCTAGGCAGAGTACCTGGTATATAATAGGTGATAAATGTTTAAGTGTATTTTTTTTTTTTTTTTGTATCAGCCATTCATGTACAACAGTATTAAGCATCTAGCAGGTACTTATTTTTAAAGTTGAATTAATGAATGAAAGTGTGAATTATTTCTGTGTTTAGTTATTTATATTCTACCTAATTGTTCAAAAGATTTGATATCACATACAGGATATATAATCAGCAATATAGTGCAATATAAATAAAAAATATAATCATCCCCGGCCGGGTCGGCTCAGTTAGTTGGAGTGTTGTCCCATAAACCAAGAGTTTGCAGGTTCCATTCCCAGTCAGGGCACATGCCTAGGTTTCAAGTTCCATCCCCTATCAGGGCACATAAGGGAGGCAACCGATGTTTCTCTCTCACATAGAAGTTTCTTTTTCTCTCGCTCTCTTGCTTCCTCTTTCTCTAAAAATCAATAAACATATCCTTGTGCGAAGAGAAAAATAATAATAATAAAATCAGAATGTGTAAATTAGAATAGAATAACAAGATAGGTGAAAAATAAAATGTATTCATGGAGACCATGGAATTAGTTTGTGAATTTGGTTCTAAGCTTCCTAGCAACCAAAGAGAAAAGGGAAACCCAATTAATTGCAATTCTATAAGTCAAGAGTGCAGAGAGGGAAATATCATTCCTCAGGGAAAATAATTTAATGCATTAGCTTTTGAAATAAAGGAATTATTTAGGGGGCATGGAGCTGGTAACAGGGATAGATACTGATAGATCCTGTTTGGGGACAGAACTGCAGCATCTCTAGCACAGAAAGTAACTGACTCATCTTTGGTAGGGAAAACACTTGAGGTACTTTTGATAACAGGATGAAGTGCCACTTTCAGCCTCTGATCAAAACTCAATCCCTGGAAGCACAATGCCTCCCTTGGGAGGGACTTCTCACTGATGGAGTCCACATTCAAAGGGGAAGTAAGAGCCTTGTCTCCAGGAAGAGGCTGACCCTGATGGCCTGAGCTCCCTCCTCAAGAAGAGGTTCAAGAGATGCTCTCTATGAGGCCCAGGGAGGAGAAACCAAGGGGTTCTCACCTAACCTCTCTCCTAGGCAGGACACCTCTTCTTGGTGCCAAGGCTCTGGCCTAGAGCCAGGAAAGAGTTAATTGCAGTGACCCAAATCTGCAATCCCATTTTCAGCATGCTGAAAATTACTTTTTAATCCTGGCTTTCAAGGCTTGCCTGGGGAGCCATCTGCTGCACCCTCCCCCTCGGGCACATGAGATTATCCCCACCTGCCCCGCCTAACTTGCTTTCGTGGGGCCTAATTCTGTTCCTGCCCATCCAGATAATAATAATAATTTGGAGGATAACAATTTCATTTGTGGGGTGGGGAGAAAGCCTAGATTTTAAAATGACAAAAATCAAGGTCTTCCAGCCCAGATTAAATAGAAAGCAATTTGAAAGGTCAGAATCCATAAACAATTTGGAGGTCTAAGATAATTGGACCTCCCAGCCTCAGTGATGCGGTACCATCTGCTGCAGGCTTCTGGGGCTGGGCAATGTGGAGCTTGGGTTTTGTCTGGGCTCCAATACTTAGGTGCCAGAGGGATATAAAAGTGGGTGGTGCACCCAGGATTCTGAATTTGCTCCGCCTAAGGAAACAGCAGAAGTCCCTGAACTCCAAACAAGACCCAGAGGTTATGCCTTAACCTCTCAGTCCTTCAGCACCTCTATAGACCAACTTATGTAGGCCACCTACTACATGCCTCAGTCTACACCCTCAAGAACCCCAATAGTCAGCAGAGGAGAGAGATGAGTCAACAAAGAGGACCTAATATGAAGTATGATGTGTGTTGTGAAAAGGGCTCTCTGGTAGCAGTGACCTAGCACCAAGCCTCAACCCAGGTTGGGTAGGGAGTTGAGCTTAGCCTTAAAGAACAGGCGTTCACCAGAAGGACAAGGTGAGACAGGACATTCCCCCCTAAAAAGGGAACTGCAGAGACAGAGGTCTGAGAGAGGATGTTGCTTTTGAGGAGGGAACAGGAAAAGAGGTTCACACCCTCCTGGCTGATGGAAGTACCAATTGCTTGGTACCACCTCTCAGAAGGAAAATCAACAATAACTTTTGAAATTACAAACATGCATATCCTTTCACCCAGAAATTCCACTTCCAAGAATTTAGCTTGCACGTGTGCAAAGTGACGTTCTTACAAGGTTATTCAGTGCAGCCGTTGTTTGTAATAGTAAAAGGTTTAGAATGGCCTAACTGTCCACCACTGGAGCCTGGTTAAATGGATGATAGGACATCCATATGAAGAGTACTCTGCAGTGGAAAAAAAGAGTGAAGTAGTTCTTGCTCTTTATGTTCTGGTGTGAAATGGTCTGCAAGAGTATTGTTAGTTGATTAAAAAAAAAAAAAAAAAAGCAAGGGGATCTACCAAATGCAATGTGTGGGCCTTGCTTGGGTTTTGATTTGAACAGAGCAGCATCTGTTAAAGAGAGAGACAGACAGACAGAGACCACATCATCAGGGAAATCTGAATGCAGACTGGATAGTTTATGATTTTTTTTTACATGCAATAGATGTTGTGGTTATGTTTTTTAAAGTCATTTTTTAGAGATATTCTGAAGTATTTATAGATGAAATGATATGATGGCTGGGTTTGCTTTAAAATGATCAGGAGATGGTGCAGGACTGGGGTGTAGATAAAATAAGACTAGCCCTGCTTAGGGGGGTGTGGGGGCAGGTGGAAAGGATCAGTGGGGAGGGAAAAGGAGACATCTGTAATACTTTCAACAATAAAGATAATTTTTTTTAAAAGATTAGCCCTGTGTAGCTAATTGTTGAAGTGGGCTGATGGCTATATGAGGGTTCATACTATTTACTTTTGCACATGTGTGAAAAATATTCTATAATAAAAAGTTTTTAGAAAGCAAGAGGCAGAACAGTGTGTTTGATATGCTGCCCCTTAAAGTAAAAAGAGCAGAACCTCACTAAAAAACATATATTTGTTGATTAAATGAATGCCCTCCTGGGGCCTATCAGGCTATTTGAGAACACCATTCGTTTATAAAATAACAATAGTATGGTGTAGAAAATGTAAGGCTATGAAGAAGGAAATGAATAACCTTAAGCAGGGAGAGGGGCAGTTGAAGGAGTTTCTCACAGGAGCTGACACCTGGGCTGCATCCTGAAAGATGCCCAGGAGCTGGCCAGTGAGGGGTGCGAGTTAGGAGTCACTCATTTTGTATTGAGGGAAAAGCAAGAGCAAAGGCAGAAAAATGGAAAGAATAGAGCATGTTTAACTAAAAATACCACTTTTGTATTAATATTACCAAAATCAATACCGTACTGTGGTCTTGTATATAGACCTTTCACAATAGTAGCTCTTCAGGGAAAAAGAATTCATGCATACACACACGCACACACAAAAACAGAAACAATAGGCTTGCCTCTTTGCTTGTATATACAGGGTGGGGCGAAAGTCGGTTTACAGTTGTGAGTACATGAAACACAGTTTATTCTTGTATTATTATTTATTAATGATTGTGTTATTTTCCATCCAAACAACTGTAAACCAACTTTGGCCCCGCCCTTTGTATAGCAAGTCTCTGGAAGAAAACACACGCAGTTGGTAAAGGCGGTTGCCTCCAGGAAGGCGGACTCCCTGGCTGGAGGACAGGGGCAGGAAGGAGACTTTTCAATTTCTTTTTCCTCTTTTGAATTTTGAGCCAAATGAATGCATTACTCTTTTTTTTTTTAAGTTAAATTTTAAAATATATACAAGATTTGGAATCAGGGAGCAAGACTGTCTAACTTGGGTAAGTTACGTAGCCCCTACCTCTATGATCTGTTTGCCTATACACAGGATGGGGACAATAACATTAGAATCTGCCCCATAGCAGTGTTGTGGAATTAAGTGATAAAATGTATTAGATAATATTTTCGGTTAAAAATGCAATAGATTAAGTTCTGCACAAAGATCACCCTTATGAACACCAGGTGACATTAATGGCAAGGCCAGGACTCAACCCATGACTATTTGATTCCACAGTCCATGTTCTTTCCATTCTAAAAGTTAAATACCAAGTCAGATTGAAGAGGGACCAGCTATAGAGGAGACTGGTCCCCAGGTCAAAGATAGAAATAGAGTCAATGGGTCTTTCTGAAGCTCAGAGGCTACGACTTCATGGGCCTTTATTATCTGTGATCTGTTCTGCTAAGAAAGCACACAAGGATGCTCATCATCAGCTCTCGGATAGTTTCACTGGTCTTGTCTCCTCCACGAAGGGTCATTGAAATTCCAATGGATGAAAGATGTAGTCTTGTTTGTATGACCAGGACCAAGTCTTCCTCTCTGTGAGAAGAGATTCTTCTTAGAGCTGATCACAGACATTTGGGTCAGCAAAGAACCCTGGCCTGGAAGTCAGGAGGTTTGAGACCCAGAGCTGGGAATCAAGAGGTCTTGGATGCTATTGGCATGCCATGGAGCCAAAATCATATACCTTAACCTCACTAGGCCTCAGTTTCCTCATCTGTAAAATGGAAATAAAAAAGCTTGCCCTAGCTACCTCTCTACGTTGATGTGAATAGTCAATTAAAAGAGATATATGAAATGACACTTTCTAGCTCAAACTCTAGACTATTAAGGTCTTCTCCAATCACCTTACTTATATAGGAAATATATTTGGCTTAATTTTCTCCTACTGTATGATGGCTCCATAGACATATATTTCCTATATAAGTTTAAAAATGTGATCAAAGGGAAGTGGAAAGTGCTGACCCTGCATTAGCAACCCAGAGCTGTCACCTTGAAGTTTCCTAAACTGTCCTCTCCTCTGTCAAAGAGATTACAACACACATACAGGTGAGTGGGAAGGATCATATGTTCCATAAATATAAGCAGCAATATCCATCTGTTTCAAAAGTTTGTCCTTGGCGAGAGCTGCAGCTGTCTTAATGTGTCTAAATGAAGTAGACGAAAATCAGAAAAATGCAAATGAGATTCTTATTTTAGGCAAATCAATCTCAGCAATGCTCATATCTGATCAAGCTTATCTTTAGGATGATAATTAGGATAATGGATTAATGCAAAGTTTATTTTTGTCCTGTCTGCTCTCAACCCTTAAGATCCTTCAAATCACATCTTGACTCTGCCAGACACCCCCAAGCCCCTTTAAAGCCCCTTTAAGAACAGTATTTCCAGCATTAGTGCAGGAGGGGACCCTGGCAGCCACAGGGTCCAGCTCACAAGGCCACCAGCGCCACACCTCTCATCACAGGAAGTGAGCCAGCTGCAGCCTCCTCACCCTGCAGGGATTTCCTTTAGGAAGCCCCAAAAAGGGACTCGGAAGACGTTTGGGACTTTCAGAGAGACAGTACAGTGAGGACGTTAAAAGCATGCGCTTTCAAACAGGCAATCCCGCTTGAATCTCAGCTCTCTCACTTATTTGCTGTGAGACCCTAACTTCCAAAAGCCTCGATTTCCTCATCTGTAAAGTGGAGATAATAGCAACATCCACTTCATAGGGTTGCTGTGTCACCTAAATAAGAATCACTTGTATAAAGCACTTTGTGAAGTATCTGACATGTGGTAAAAATGAGGCCTCCTGAGCTCTTAATATATACTCAGCACCATCCCAAGTACTATATGTGTATTAATTAATTTAATACCAGCAACAGACTTGGAACATAGGTGTTATTAGCCCCTTCTTAAAAAAAAAAAAAAAGAGAAGGAAACTGAAGACCCTGAGAGGTTGAGTGACACACCCAAAATGTGAACCCATAACTCTTAGAGCCGAGACCCTTACTCCTGTGCCACAGTCATTGCCAGCTCACTCCGAACCGGCAAAGAGAGGAGGGGCCTCCTTGCCTGGCGCAGAAGCTGGACTTCTGGTAAACCCCGCTAGACCTCTGCATAGCGAATGAAGGAGGCCCCAGGTCTACAAGGAAGAGGCAGGTAAAGGACAAGACCCAGGGGCACAGTGCGTTTGCAATGCCGGATGGAGAGGGGGCAGCAGCATTTCATCAGCAGGCAGGCACCTTCTGGTGCGGAAGGGCCACCCCCAGCTAGAGCCCCCTGGCACCCCTGGCCTGAGCCTGAAGACTTAGCTAAGGCTCTCACTCCTCTGAGTGCTGGGGCAGGGCCTGGAGAAATATCCTAGGCCTCTGTGGAGATGAAAGTCGCAGCACACTCCCAAAGCCTTTCTCACTGCAAGCATGAGATCGCTTTGAACCAGAGCCACAGTGGGACTGAGAGGCGGAAGTTAGCCGGGAGATAATGGTATTTGGAAAAATCTTCCCTCTGAGTCCAAAAATGTCTGGTTATGGAAAAGCCCAGATGCTTAGAAACAACATAATGACTGAGACTAAAGACTCAGAATCCGGGCCTATTTCAAGTCCCCGTTCTAAAACTTACTAGGTCCATGACCTAGGGAGTTGGGAGATCGTCTTAACCTGGGGTCTCAGTTTTCTCATTTGTAACATGGGGCTAATAATAGCTACCTCGTAGGGTTTTGAGAATTAAATAAGAGAATATGTAGAGACCATACTCTGGCATAGAGCAACTGGTTAATCAGTAGTAACTAGTTATTGTACATGGTGGTTTTAAATTTCTAAAAGACAAATATATATACATTTAGTTGATTGAATGTGTGAAGTTGGGGACGTGTGCATACATACATAAACATGCATTTATAGTTTCCCCAGACATGTCACTGAGAAACTAGCACATTCTTGAGTCAAAATTGGACGTTTTCACATACTCCTCAGTCCAGCGAGATGCTCAAGATAGCTACTATTATCTCCATTTTAGAGAGCAAGAATCTAAAGCACTTAGCAACACCTAAGCAGCTTGTCCAAGGATTCGAGCCTAACCCAATGTCCTCCCTACCCTTTTTCTTAACCTTCCTGACAATTTGTGCCCAATCTCCCCTCCCATACAAATTCTCTGTCAAGCTAAGGAATTATAGATTCCTCCCAAACACAGCCTGATTCTGGCAAGGAGCTGCCTGAGAAGAGGTGAGAGGGAAAGGAAAGGAGAGGGGCAGGATGCAGGAGGGTGAGGTAAACAGATGGGCGCTCCCTTTGTTACTGAGATGGGGTGTTTTCCTCAAGGCCCTGAGACGGCACCCACCAACTCTGCCCACCCTCCAGCCTTGTATCTGCCCATGTTTCCCTGCCCTGTCCTCCCAAGGACTGCAGGAATGACCTAAATGGTCCCCCCAACTTGGGGGTCCCTGTGCAGGCTCTGGGCTCCTGGACCCTGAAGCGTCTGCGCGGGCCTCTGTGCCACCCTGATGCTGGCACCCTGCCTGCCTCCGGGCTATGAAGTGTCAGCGGTGCATGTAAAACCCCAGGAGGGAGGCAGGCCTCTGGAGAGCTAGGGGTACAGCGCTTTGTACAGTACAGACCCCCCTCGGCCTGCTCCTGCAGCATTTGCTTCTTGGGCGCCTGCAGAGCCTTTGGTGCGGGTCCCATGTTCATCAAGGTACCACTGATGGGTTTGATTTTCTACCGCAGGGAGTGTTCAGAAGCCGCACTCTGACAATGAAAGCAAAAGTGAAGGTGCTTGAGAGGACGGCCAGCATAAGAATTACATGAAACGGGGTGCGAAAGGACACCCATCACAGCCTGACGCACAGTAGGACTAGGCAAACAACTCCACCCCCCACCCCCGGGGCCCACCTGCCTGAGCCGCATTTCACTTCCTTCGCACACTCAGGCTTCACTCCATTACTCATGGAAATTTGGCTTCATTGATATGAAGGGGCTAATTACTACAACAGGCATAATTACAAGACAGGAAATGGATTTACAGACGCCGTCAGCGGGAGGGGAAGCCGCAGCGGCTGCGCCGGCTGCCCTGCGCTCCTCGGAGTGGAGCAGCCGAGGCCTCTTGCCCTGGGAGGTCTGGCTTTCCCCAGAAAAGTGCTCCTCGAGGCCCCGGTACTGCAGGTTCCTGGAAAGCAAACCCGGCTTTCCCTGCGAATTTGTTCCACAATCGCTGATATGTTCCCACAGGATTCCTTGACAGAATAAAAATCATACTAAAGCATAGAGTTAGTCTTGAAGGAAACATTTGAAGAGGAAAATGACAGGAAATGATAGAACTTAAAACTACCAAAAGGGAGAGATGATGCGTAGTACAGGACCCTGTGCCTGCTTTCCTCTGGAGTTAGAGGAGCCTTGAGAAAGAGCTATATGTCCGGAGGTGGCCTGATAAATATTTCCTTTTAGGTTTCCTATGGTTTAGGTTTTTTCACTCTAAAGTAATGTCTTAATTCATACATACACACACACACACCACACACACGAGCACACACACAAATATAAACAGGTAATAAGCATAAATGGAAAGGTCCATCCTTGCTGATATTCAAAGATACACAAATTAATTGTGGCTAATATTTATGGAACACACTCTACGGTAAGCACTGAGCTTTGCATATATCACATGCTCATCTTTACAGCATCCTTATGGTGAGGGTGCAATCTTCCCTAACTTACAGCTAAGGAACCAAGACTTAGAAAGGTCAACCGAGGCACCCAAATTCATACAGCTTAGTGCCAGAGCAAGAGTTTGCACTCATCCTGTTCGAGTCCAGAGCCTGGATTCTCAAGAACAATGAGACAATCCCACAAATTAGCAATGATTTATCCCCAGGAATCTCAAGAATGTCCCCCTGATCTCCTATCTTTAGGAAATAATCTTGAATATAGGATAAGTTTATTGCACACAGATCTTCTTTGCAGAATTGTTTCGTTATAAAAGGGAAAAAACTGGAAACTAAATGAGTAACAATAGGGAATGCTTAAGTAAAATATGGTACGTCTATAAAATGGAGTATTTTTCAACCACTAAAACTGATATTCATAAAGACTAAAATAATATAGAAAAATGTTTGTTTCATGGAATAAAAATAGCAAGATTCGAAAAATGTATATACATCACAAGCTCTAGAAAAAGAAAGGAAACACTTTAGAATGTTAGTAGGTGTGGGTTTTTTAGGTGAATCTCAATTTTTTTAATTTTTATTTATATTTATTTTTGAAAGTATTACAGATGTCTCCCTTTTTCCCCCATTGATGTTCTCCATGCTGCATCAGCCCCCCAAGGCCTTCCCACACTATTGTCTGTGTCCATGGATTATGCATATATGCATATAAGTTCTTTTTTAAAGCATAATTATGACTATAATAAACAATTTTCTGTCTTTGTGACAGTCCTTTATTGTTTGGATTCTTAACAGCCTTTCCCAGGCCATGCCCACAATTGTAAGGTCTTTATGGTGAGATCTTACTTACCTTTCCTCACAGACATCTATTTAAAAGAACCACCATAATCATAATTTATTATTCCCATAACTGTAAGTTTTCACATAATAGGCTTCCCTTAAGCAGAATATATCGGTGCCAAAGTTGCCTCCTTTGTCCTGGCTGATGACATCAGGTGCAGAGTAAGAGACCTTTTTAAGACCAGAGAGGGGGATGGCTAAGGGATTAGAGCTGCAGATACCTATGAGTCTCCCCCAAACTCAAGCGATCATTGGTTCATTCATTCATGCAGTCAATACATTTCTGTTGGTTGCTTGCTATGTGTCAGGCACCATACTAGGATCTAGAAATATGGAAATAAAAAACATATCCAGACGTTTAAGTTACGTTAGCTCAAGGAACATCCCTGCTGATCTCAAATAAATGGGAGGAAGCTGAGGTCAAACCAAGAAACTGAGACTGTAGCAAATCATTGACCAGAGAAAGAACTCCAAGTCATCCAGCACTTTACATCTACTCCTTTCTTGATAGAAGGAGGAGAGTTGGGGAATATAAATTCTTCCTGATGGTCTGGGATGGCAGCCTCTTTGTAATAACAACAGTAATAATAATCAGTTCTGTCAGTGGTTTCTGGTGCCTACAGTAGGATGACAAGGACACGAGCATGAATGACTTGTCTTCCACTAGCCAGCTTGTGCCTAGGAACTCACAGACTAGGACGACTTATGCCCTGGTCTTTCTAAAACAGATGCCTGTGGCCACCCAGGGTGATTGATAGGCTTGGCGTCTCTAGAAGCACCATGATGCTTCTGCACTTGTAATCCAGTAAGAGGCTCCCTACCCCCGCTACACAGGGGTTTTCATGTTAGGGTGGGGTGAGAATCAGGTTCTGCCCCTACTCCAGCACTCACTGGCTGTGTTACCTTAGACTAGTTGCCTTTTCTGTAATTCAGAGTCCTCAGGATTGAGGTTGTGGGATAATGAAGCCACATATTCATGTGAGGAAAGCTCAGCCGGCTTATGGGTTCCAGGGCTTTTCCCCAGGCTTCTGAATCTGATCTGCAGGGAAGGGCTCAGACTCTGTGCATTTAATGAGCATTCCAAGTGATTCTTATGACTTTATGGTAAGTGTTCAATAAATGGTAGCTTTATAGAGTTGTAATTTACATTATCAATATTTATAGTCATTTCAACAATGATGTCACCATTTCCTTCAAGAACAATGAGTGAGTACATTGCTCTACATCTGGATAATTAAAGGGCCATTCTGAGATTTTTCTTAAAGCAGCAGTCTTCCCCAAAGGTGAATTAAGATTCCTAAATCTAGATGAAGAAAATGATGATACATAAATTATAAATGAGCACTTTTTCTGCTTCTGCCCACTAATATTTCAAAAACTTGAGGGCCTCATTCTATAAAGGCAACCTAATTATGCCATGTACTCTGTAGGGCCTTGTATACAATATTCCATCTTCAGCCCGGCCGGGCGTGGCTCAGCGGTTGAACGTCGACCTAGGATCCAGGCCATCGGGGTTTGATTCCAGGTCAGGGCACATGCCCAAGTTACAGGCTCAATCCCCAGTTGGGGGTGTGCAGGAGGCAGCCGATCAATGACTCTCTCATCGTTGATGTTTCTTTCTATCTCTTTCTCCCCCTCCTTTCCTCTCTCTGAAATCAATAAAAGATATATTAAAAAATATATATTCCATCTTCAGAATTATGTTAAATTCACAGATGCAACTTCAACAAGTTTAATTTTCTAAATGAAGCAAACTCAGAAACATACCCTTGCAAACCTTGGGAAGTGGTCAGTTATGTTCTTATTACTCAGTTTATTCATCCTTTTAAATCTTACACCCAACTGTGATCCATTACATCTATCCTTTATAATTATATTTTCTATAATCTTTTCTACAACTACATTTGTATCATTTCTGAAGCATCACTTCTCTTCTAATACCACCTTGGAATTTCAACTTGTTAGACTGATACTTTCTCCTCAGTGTGAAATAGCTGACGTCAATGAGGTCTGAATATACCCTCTTGGGTTTTGCTTTCGTATGAATTCTCTGGAAAACCATGAGTCATGACTTCTAGATGAGAACCTTTGCCCATTTTTGTTCATTTCCTCCTTAGAATGGACGAAGGACCTTAGTTCTTTACCGTCTAAGGGTTGTCTGTAAGGGTTACTTTACATCAAAGCTTTCAGCTGTATCTGAAGGCTTATCCCTTGTTTAGTAAACAAGGCCTTTTTCAGGTAAAGGCCCTTTCATATGAATTCTCTGATCAGTTGACTCCCTTTTGAGGTGGTCTTCATTGGCCTTTGATTTCTACATTTATTTGTGAGGGAGAGGCTCACCTAATTGCCCTCCATGACACTGCTTTGGAAGGCCCTGCTGGTTCCTACTATCCACCCAGACCCCAGCAGAAACAATCTAGGCAGGACCTCCAACCTGAGGCCTGACCAGGAATTATAGCAATATCAACTATTCACCCACATTCTGCTAAAAGCTTTCCCTACACTATCCCATCTCATTTTTAAAAAATAACCCCTCAAAGTGGATATTATTATAATCTCTATTTTAAATGTTTGGTCCAGAGATTTTAAACAACCTATTAGAAGTCACACAGCTAGTAAATAGCAGAGCCTAATCTTGGGACTCGAATGACAGTGCTTCCGATCTTTAAACTGCTGCCTCAATTCCTTCTCTTTTCATCCTGTCCCTTGTGACCTGCTGTGAGCCCCAACTTTGCCCAAAGAGAATTCCACCACCTTTAACGCTTTTAGCCCAAGCTTGGCAGTAGGGCTTAGCCAGCCCAGCTGGACGTGCACCACAGAGAAGCTTTATTCTCCAGCCTCTGTTCCTCCACAGCCATTCTCTGAGAGATGAGATCATCACGGAATTATTTTCTGCTGCTCGGGGCACTCTCCTGCAAAGCCAGTGCCCTCCACCAATTCCAGTCTCCCATTTATAATCATCACCAGGTTGAGAGGCCCCCTGAAGAAGCCCCAAGACAGAAGGAAACTAAATTAAAAGCCCATATAGTAAAGATGTATTATCTTTCTATATAACAAATTACCCCACAGTTTAGCAGTTTAAAACAAAAACGCTTATTATCTCACAGTTTCTATGGATCAGTAATCTGAATGTGGCTTAGCTGGATGCCTCTGGTTCAAGTTCTCTCATGAGGGTTTAGTCAAGCTGTTGGTCAAGGATGTGGTCTCATCTGAAGGCTAAACTAGAGTTAAAGGATCCCATTCCAAGCTCATTCACATGATTGTTGGCCGGCTTCAGTTCTTCATGAGCTGTTGGACCAAGGACCTTAGTTCTTTACCGTGACACATGGGCCTCTCCATAGGGCTGCTCACATGGCAGCTTGCTTCCCCCAACACAAGTGATCGAACAGAGAGAGCACACTCACTGTGTAAGCCACAATATCTTTACAACCTTATTTCAGAAGTGCTATTCTATCACTTATGCTATATTCTATTTTCTAGAAGTCATTAGTCACGCAAGGAGGGAGGATTACATGGGGGCATGAATACCAGGAGATGGGGATTATCAAAGCCATGTTGGAAGTACACTAGACAGAATTAGTGGGATTCATTCTTTACCACCACCAACCCCCCCAAAACTATGCACACTAACATTGTTCCTCTCTTCATGAAGCTTAATTTTTTCATCTGGACAATAGCTTTACCATCTCTCCTGCTTGATTTTTGGAGTCCTCTAGCAACAGGGTAGTATAATAGCTGGCACCTATCATTTGCTTAGCCCCTTCTAAATACTGGGTCAGACACCTCACAAAACTTGAAAGACATAGAAACTGAGGTTTAGAGAGGTGAAGAAACTTGCCCAAGATCATATAGCCCATAAAAAGCAGAAGCATGATTCACTGCCAAACCATCTGATTCCAGAACCTTGTTCACTGAAATAGTGAAGCAGTGTGTCTGAATGCATGATCCATAGACCCCCCCGCCCCAGGTCACCTCAGGTATTCGTTAAAATTTAGATGCTAGATCTTCATCCCAGCCCTATGAACTAGAATCTCAGCAGACAAGGAGGGAAAGCTGTCCAATGCTCTATTGGTGGGAATGTGGGGAAAGGGCCAGGGAAGATCTGTGCATGATCAGGTTCCTGCCAGGTAGGGTGTTATCCAAAGCAGACTGACTGGAGATGCAGGCCAGCCCTTGAGACTACTAAAGTTCAAATGTTAAAAATACTTAAGGTCATCTTTAAATTCCAATTAAAGAGCAGGGCTGAAAGCAACAGACAAAACCAATGGGTCAGAAACTCAAAAGATTCTTTCATCATTCAAAAGCAGGAGCAGGTAGGAGGCCTAGATGAACACTGATAACAGAAAGGTGCTTCTTATTTGCCATCCCGGTGTGGTCCATGAGTGGGTCAGCCTAGCCTAAAGGTTTTTTGTTAATTATTGCACACCCAAGAGGAATGATGTTCTGGTTCATCATTTCCCCTGTTGTCACCTTCCATGACATTAACTCAGCTTTGTTGAGATTGACAGAGCTGCCAGAGGAGCCAGCCTGGCTCTTTGGTATGTGTAGTTAAAAATAATCTTTAGAGAGGGAGGGAGAGGGAGAGAGAAACATTGATGTGAGAGAGACACATCAATTGGTTGTCCCCCGCACATGCCCTAACTGAGGCTGCAAACCCAGGTACTTGCCCTTGACCCAGAATTGAACCCATGACTCTTCAGTGCATGGACCAACTCTCTAACCACTGAGCAACACTGGCCAGGGCCCTATTATATCAATTTGAAAACTACTGCTTCAATACAACAATGTATTGTTGCCCTGGCTGCTATCTGCCATACCTCACCATATTATCCCTATCACCTACTGGCCCCAACCCAACCAATCTGTCACCGCCAGGGGCCACAACCTGTGCTTTGATCCACTGGGCTCCAAGTCTTAGCCTACTTACCAAAAGATACTCTGAAAAACAGCTTGAACTCAGCCAATAACAAGGGAGCTTCATCACAGCTTCTTATTTTATGTATTTCTTTTTTTCATGGATTTCTCTGCCTCAGCTGCCTCAGGGGGCAGGTACAACAAAATGACAGAAATGAAAACACTGAGACACATTAAAATGCTCTGCCAGCAAAAGCCAAATCCTGAGCCTTTGGAGAATAAGCTGATGGAAAGTACAGCTGTCCCTCTGCTAGTAACAGGGAGCGTAGGCTCAGATTGATGGCTTTGGGCTTAAGCCCAGGAGCCTAATGATATGATAATGATGATGATGATAATTATTATAATAACAACTAACATTTATTGAGTGCTTTTTATGTGCCATACACAGTACTATGCATTGTGTATATCTATATCTATATCTATATATCTATATGGATGACATCTCATTTAATTCAACAGTCCTATGAGGTAGGTAATACTATTACCCCCATTTTACAAAGGAGAAAACTGAGGCACAGAGTTTCAATAACTTGAACAGAAACTCAACTCAAACTAGCTTATTTTGGCTCTTCTAACTTGCAAGGATAAGGTGGGATGGGGCTAGAGATAGCTTCAAGCGCATCTGGATTCACGGGCTCAAATGATGTCTCTGAAGGACCTGGCCACTCTTCATCTCTCTGCTCTGCTTCCCTGTGTGCATTTGTCTCATTCTTTGTTGCTACAGTTGGACTTCCAGATGATCACAAACCACTCCAGGCTTACCTACACCCAGCTCCAGTGAGGCTATGCTTGTCAGTAGGCCAGGTACTGCCAAATTTAGGACTTGCCCCTTTAGTCCTTCCTTTCACAGCAGCCACACCCACAAATCCAACTACATCATTCCCTCTCTTAAAACTCATCCTTGCCCCCTTATCATCACCTAAGGAATCAAGTCAAATCTCTTTAGGATGGCCTCTCTTTAGGATAACCAAGGTCCCCCATGATCTGGGCCCTGTGTATCTCTAATTTCACCTCCCATGCCCCTCCCATAGACCTGTGTTCCCTGCAGGCCACAGTACTGACACCTCCTGGATGTTCTTTCCCACCTCCCTGCCTTTGCTCCTGCTGGTTCCTTGGCCTACAGAACCCTATCCCTACTTCTGATTGCTCCTGGAAAATGCTTGTTCACTCGTAAAGATTCAAATCAAGTCTTTCTTCCTCCATAAAGCCCTTCTTGGAGCCCAGGGTGTAGGTGACCCTTTCCTCCATTGCTCCCCATGGTCCCTTGTTTCCACCTTTTTATAGCTAGGCTTATCTAACTGCATTGAAATTGTTTTCCTGTCTCCTCTACAAGACTAAAGCCCCTCGAAGGCAGGAATCATGTCTTTCTTACTTCTGGAACCCTAGTACCTAGTACACAACCAGCACACAAAGTAGAATGTTCAATCAAGGTTGAGTTAACCAATGGATGGATGGGATGAATGATTCACTTACAATATGATTGTCAGGGTAACTTGACTTGTGAAATAAGGAGGTTGAATGCTGCTCTAAGAGTACAACCCCTCCCAAAAGAAAAGGAAGGAAAGCTCACACTGCAGCTATGAGCATGGGTTTGGATAAAACTCTGGATTTGAATTCTGTCTCTGCTACTTACTGTGCCACAATACTTAACTACCATGAGCCTCAATTTCCAAATCAGAAATTAAGAGTAATAATACCTGCTGCACGAGTTACTGGACAAATTAAGTGAGATAATGTACACTTGAAGGAAGACAGAGGAAACTATTATCTTATCCAACACTAGAAATTTTATTGGGGAGAGGACTGTGTTTGCTTGGAAACTCCCCTGATAAAGAGCTTAGGGTAGATAAAGAGCTTAGGGCCCAGGAGAAGTGGTGCTGAGACATCAGCAAAGAGAAGGGAAAATTCTTTTATAAAAAATGATTTTATTTTGGAATAATTTTTAGATTTAGAGAAAAATTGGGAAGGTAGTCCAGAGAATTCCTGCATAGCCTTTACTCAGTTTCCACTAATGTTAACATCTTACCTGACACATTTGTCAAAACTGAGAAAGTAACATGGGGCAGTATTATTTACTATGGACTTTATTCAGATTTCACCAGTTTTCCACTAATGTCCTTTTTTCTGTTCTAGGATCCAGTGTAGGATATCGAGTTGCATTTAGAAATTACTTTTCATAAGTAGAGAGAGGGAAATTATGGCAATTTCCAAGCAAGCCAGGATCAGAAGGGAGAGGGGGTGGAGAGGGAGGGAAGGGAAGGGAAGGGAAGGGAAGGGAAGGGGAGGGGAGGGGAGGGGAGGGGAGGGGAGGGGAGGGGAGGGGAGGGGAGGGGAGGGGAGGGGAGGGGAGGGGAGGGGAGATAGAGGGAGATGCAACTCCAACTGCACTGGCTGTGGCTCTCTCCCTTCGAGTCTCTCTCCACCCCACACTATAACGGTACGAATGTTAGAAGTTTTACCTGTGGAATGGAAGAAGTGCCTTGAATTTCATGTCTGGAATGGTCTGGTGCAACAGGGAGGCCACATGGGAAGACAGAGGAGCCTGAGGCAGATTTGGCCCTGGGAGCACACATCTCATCTCAGAAACCTGCAGGCAGAGGTTAGATTTCCACAGGCTGCAGCATTGGCTGGGTGGGGAGGCAGCTGATTTTATCCATATCTTGAGGGGGAGGAAAGCCCCCTATTTGGCATCTGCCTGACATATAATAGTGCTCAAAAGGTTCATTATTAATAGTAGTATAATGTTCATTATTCATATTATTAGTATAATCCTTAGATCCCTTCTTAAGGAGTGCTGCACAACTATCAACCCAACTCTAAAAAGTAGACACTATGATTAGGTAGGGACTCCCACTCCTGGTTCAACTCCTCCCTTTAACATCACCCACTGGGGACTTCACACGGACCACAATAGACTCACAACCAAGAGAGGCCACTCCATGGATTGAACCATGCCCAGGTTACCAATCATGACCATCAGGGCAACTTGTGGGTCTCCAGGATCCAACAACAGTGGGGAGAATGACCAAGTGATATGGCCAAGGTGATAAAACCACAATAAGGACCACAAAAGCTGTGGTTCTGGACCCCAACAGTAGAATCCTGGGCTGTCCCACCTTCTCTCTCCTCCTGTAGCCTTTCTCTCCCTCCCTTCCTCCATCCCCTCCCCAGCCCCAGCCCCAGCCCCAGCCCCAGCCCCAGCCCCAGCCCCAGCCCCAGCCCCAGCCCCAGCCCAGGAGAGTTCCTGAAGGGCTCACTGGCTCTCTTCACCTCAGAGATGTGAGGACTTCTGCAGAGAACCCTGCCTGAGAAGTCAGGCTCAGAGACTGAGTTCCAAGAGCAGGAACTGGGGCAACCAGCTCAAGTCAGTCATTCTTTTTCTTTCACTGAATTAATCAGTATTCTGAGCACCATGAAAGAAGAAGAATTGTCTGCATTTCCAATGTGCTTCTACATCCATTATTCCAAGAGGTATGTAGGACATGCCCAATTTACAGATGAAGAAGTTGTATCTCAAGAGGGTAAAGGACTGTCTGAAAGTACCCAAGCAATTGTAAAGGAGCCAGAACTAGAAGCTGGTCTCCCCCTCTTGGACCTGGGCGCCCTGTTAGCTTCCATCACTGATGGTTCCCCAGCAAGAGTGATCCCCAGTCTCTCTAAGGAGGGCAGGGGAACTCAGATTCAAAATATAGAGTTTCCCAAATGTCAACATTTTAGCTTAAGCAAATCTATTTGAAAACACATTTATTCAAAATAATTTATTCCTAAACAGTTGAAGCAGAGGGGAAAGGCAGTTGTCAAAGAAAGAATTGAACAGACAGGATAACAAGGAATAATTAGAGGCTTTTTTATCTTGTGATTCAACAGCTTCCTTTTCAGGCCTGTCAGTCACTGTTTATCACACTTGAACCAAAACAACTATTTTTCCCCCCTCTCTGAAGCCAGAAGAACCTAGTGGGGAGACAGTCACTAACACCAGCATGACATACAGGTTGGAGCTGGGGCAGCTTAGAAGGGTACACAGCAGCATGGAAGCCAGGAGGCCTGTGTCAATGGGAAGGGCCCATTGCTGGTAGCTAATAATACTCCTGGCAGAAGGGAGGGCACACATCTTCCACGCTCCCGCTATGGGCTGGCGTTCTTCATATAAACTTTCCAACAACCCTGCCAGGTAGACACTCTTAGCCCCATGTCACAGATGAAGATGCTGAGGCTCTGCTATGCTAAGTAGCATGCACAAAAAATAAAATGCGCAAGGCTAAATGCAAGAAGATGCAATGCTAAATGGAACTGCATCGTGGTTCCAGAAGAAATGTTTGTTTACACAACTAAGATGAGTATCACAATCCCAATAGCAGGCTGCGGTTCAGGCAAATCCCTGTCCTACTGGGACCCTGGGGACTAAGGCTAAGCAATCAACCAGGCTCTAGATAAGGCATGAGGCAGAGGCAGAGCAACTACTCAGCTCAGGGGCCAGGACTCTGGGGAGGGGAATCACTCCTGGCTAAGTAGGTATCTACACTGGTTGGTGGCACAGGCAAGTTCCAAATCCCGCCAAACGAAGTCCTGGGCCTTTGGATGGAGCTCAGCTATGACCTACCTCAGAAAAACTGAGCCTGATAAAAGAAGAAGATGGAGTTAACACAGGGGACAATCTGACTCAGGAGGAACAGGGAAGGCTTCCTAGAGGAGGGGATAACTGAGTTGAGTGGTAGCCATGTAAGTAAAAGTGGAGGAGAGGAGAAGAGAATCCCCAGCAGAGAAGATAAACAAAAACTCACAAGCGAGAAACATCACAAAGTGGAGAGAAAACAGTCGGATGTCACTTGAGTGTTAAACTGGAAGCAAGAAGTGGCCACTAATATGACCATAGATGAGAAAAGCTAACTTCTGTTGAATGCTTGTCACATGCCAAGTACTTCTAAGAGCTTTACATACAATATCCATTCATTCATTTCACAAATATTTGTGGAGCACTACTGGGCTGGCTACATGGTGTGCAGGGCTCAATACAGAGTGAAAATGGGGGGGCCCCTGTTCAAAAGCAAGAAAAAGCTTTTTGCTTTTCTCTGCCATCTCTCTCTCCATCACTCATCCTATGTTTTATCTGCTATTTAATACTGTATCTTTGGAGCACAGAGATACTGGTAGAGCAAGTACAGACAAAGGTGCCCAATGCCCCACCCTGTGATTTGGACTATGGGCACACGTACCCTTGACTCTAATCCTCCGTGTGCCCATGCAGAAGGCTCCTCTGGGGTGGCAGTGGTTGCTAGGTAAGGGCAGAGAAGCAGGTAGGCAAGAACCTATCCCAAAGAGGTGGTGCATGGCAAAGGCAGAATCACATGTGAACTGGGGCTCCAAGCCCCCAGAGTAAGCTCCATTGTTTCATTAGACTACACTTATAAATGCAGATTCAAAGATGAAATTATTAAGAATTTCAAGATGGTGACCACAGAGCATTAAACTCCAAACTGAGAGTGGGCCCTGTGCAACCACACCAGCGGCACGCCCATGAAGCCATGAGTACCACCATGTTAGGTTCTGTTCTTGACTATTGGATAAAGCAGTGAACAAAGCAAATGAGATAAGAATCCCGCTGTCTTGCAGCTTACATTCAAGCGGGGGGAGCTGACCAACAAAATAAATGAGGCAACTATGTGGCCCGCTCCATGGTGATAAGTACGGATGGAGGGAAGTGGTGCAGGAAGAAGGAATAATGGACCGAGGGAAGGGGCAGTTTTGAAAGGGAGGTCAGGGATGGGCTCATTGAGAAGGTGACTTTTGAGCAAAGATTTGAAGGAAGGAAGAGAGTAAGCTAAGCCAGGAACACAGGAAGGAGAAGACTGCTCCAAGCAGACAAAACTGCAAATACAAAGCAAGCGTGTTCTTGGCTTGTTCAAGGAAGCTGGTGTGGTTAGAATGGGGCGAGTGAGAGGAGGCTGGGAGGAAATGAGGTCAGACGAGCAAGGGATGCAGGTTAAGCGGGGCCTTGCAGGCCATTGTAAGGACTTCGGCTTTGGCTTTGAGTATGATGGGAATCTTTGGGGGGTTTGGAGGAGAGACGTGATATGATCTGACGTATTTTTAAAGGATCACTCAGGCTGCTGCATGAAGAAGGGATGACTGGGTTGAGTCTCAAGTTTTGAGTGGTAGCAGTGAAAGCGAGAGTGGAAGATAAGGGTCGGGAAGACAGCACGACCTGGAGCCTATTGCAGTGATCCAGGTGTGTGACGGTGTCCTGGACCACAATTAGCATTGGATGGTGTAAGAAACTATCTGGCCCTGCCGGCCGTGACTCAGTGGTTGAGCGTCGACCTAGGATCCATGCGATCGGGGTTCGATTCCCAGTCAGGGCACATGCCCAGGTCATGGGCTCAATCAATGACTCTCTCATCATTGATGTTTCTATCTCTCTCTCTCCCTCTCCTTTCCTCTCTCTGAAATCAATAAAGATATATTTTTTAAAAATAAAAATAAATTTAAAAAAGAAACTATCTGACTCCAGATGTATTTTGAAAGGAGAATCAATACATTTCCTTGCAAACTAGATATGGAACAGGAGGCCTCAAAATTACTCAAGAATTTTGGCTAGAGCAATTGGAAGGATGTTGCCATTAACAAAGATGGGGAAATATGTGGATGAAGCTGGTTTTAGGAGAAAAATTGGATTAAGTTGGAGATGCCTATTAGACTTCCAAGTAGAGAGATCAAGGAGACAGTTGTATATGAGCCTGGAATTTGAGGATGATGAATGGACTAGAGATATAAATATGGGAGTAGTTAGCATATAAATGGCATTTTAAAATAATAAGATTGGATGAGATCTCTAAGGGAGTTGAGTATATATAGAGAGACAAGTTTTAAAGATAGCTCAAAGGCACTCCAACGTAAGAGTTTAGGGAGATAAGAATGAACCAGCAAAGGAGATTGGAAAAAAGTAGCCAATGAGACAAGAAGAAAAACTAGGAGAGTGTAGTGTTCTCAAAGCCAAGTGAAGAAAGTGTTTCCAGAAGGAGAGTTTGATCCTTGGTGTTAAATGCAGCTGATCAGTTATGAGGAATGAGAACTGACCTTTGAACTTATCAACATAGAGTTCATTGACAACCTTGACAAGAATAGATTCAATGGTGTAGTCGGGGAGTGGGTGTGAATTTCTGATTAGACTGAGTTTAGAAGAAAATGGGAGTGAAACAACTCCTTTTTTGAAAATTAATAAATGAAAGGGAAAATCATATATTTATCCTCTTGTTCCTTAGACTAACCAAATAGTCGATGAGGAGACATTTCTTCTTATAGAAATATTCAGCTAGTAAGTAAAGAAGAAGTTATAGAATGGCATCACTTTGCAGCCCTGATGAATGAATGAATCTTGACAATGCCCACCAGTGGCATTATGAAAAGACATGTACTCTTGAATAAAAAAGCACCTGAATCTGATTAAGCCTCTAGATCTATCAATTTACAAAAACCACAGGGCCAGAGGAACCCATTTAGCAACACCACAAGAAGGCAATGAGGAAAATCTAGTCTATGGAAAACTCTACAGGAAAAAATGGCTAGTTCCCTCAGCAAAAACACTGCAAAATTTTAAAAAAGAGATGGAGGGAGAAACATAGAAGAGATTTAAAAGTAAATCAACAAGATACAATGAATGAACCTTAGTTAGATCTTAATTCAAACAAACTGGAGAAAAACCATGACATTTGAAATAATCGAAAACTTGAACACTGGTCGGATATTTGATTATATTAAAAATCATTGTTATTTTTGCATTTGATAAGTATTGAGATTTTTGGCAAAAAGTTCCTATCTTTTAGAGGTACATACTGAAATATCTACAAATGAAATATGTCTGGGATTTGCTGCAAAATAATCCAGGAGAACTGATGGGAGATAAAACATGATTGGCCATAATTTGATAATTATTTAAAATTGGATGATAGGCACATGTGAATATATTAAATCATTTCTCTTCTGTGTATGTTTGAAACTTCCTATAACAATAAGTTTTTTCATAGAAAGATAAGAGAAAGAATGAAATTGGAAACAGTGAATAGACCATTCTTTCAAGGAGTTTTGCTGTAAAGGGGACCAGAGAAATGAGGCAATGGTTAATACTATTTTATTAATCCCCAACAACAATATTTTGAAGTAGGTGCCATTATTATCATCTTCATTTTACAGGTACAGAAATTAATGTATAGGAAATTTAGTTAACGTGTGCAGGGAATACATAGTAAATGGCAGAGCTGGGATTCAAGCCAAAGTAGCCTGGCTTTAGAGTTCTCACTCTTAACCACCTATGTTCACTGTATTAACTATAGGAAAATAATATAGTCAGCTTTGCATTTTGGATTAATTTGACAGATTATTAGGAGACAAAATTGGAGGCAAGGAAACCATTAGGAAGCTACTGCAATAGTCTAGGCAGAGGATGATGGCGACCTAAACCATGGGAGTGGCAGTAGAAATGAGAGAAAAGATTTGCAAAGATATACAGAGATAACACCAACCTGAATTTTGGTAAGTTTAGGAGAACAAGTGTGAGCAAGGCATCAAACACGGACCTCGTATTTGCAGCTTGGTTCAGTAAAGCAGCTGAGACAGAGAAGACAAGAGGATGAGGGAAATAATTCATTTATTTGGGGCATATTAATTAAATCCTCCAGTGTTCTCTATAAGAGGAAAGATATCAGAATCAAGATTGCCCCCCTTGCCCTAGCCAGTTTGGTTCAGTGGTTGGAGCCTCGGCCTGCGAACCAAAAGGTCCCGGGTTCAATTCCAGCCTTGGTTGTAGGCTCAATCCTTGGCCCTGGTTAGAGCATTAGAGCATGTGCAGGAGGCAACCAATCGATGTGTCTCTCTCACATTGATGTTTCTCTTTCTGTCTCCCCCTTCAACTCTCTCTGAAAAAGCAATGGAAAAAGTATCCTCAGGTGAGGATTTAAAAAAACAAAGATTGCCTCCATTTATTGGCAGAGTTGTTCTCACTGATAAACATCTGGTTAGTAACTACAAGAGATGAGTTTCTTGTTGAGGAAGAAGGTGAGCATTATTTTCACCAAATGTCCCTATTGGACAAAAAAGAGACAATGGAGGGCCTTCTTCAGATTTGGCCTGAATATCTGCCTTCTGAGTTTGACTTCCCAGGGTCACCCTCCTTTTCATCCAATAGGCATGGTTCCACCCAGGTCTTGGCCCCAGCCCTAGGTAAATTTCATGCAGTAAAAGACTACATCCTTGGAAGTTAGACAAATTTCATATATAGAAGCTGAGGTTCAAGGAAGGGGATACACCACTTACTAGCTGTGTGATATTGGGTAAATTTACTTAACCTAAGTCTTGGTTTCCCCAGTCGAAAATGAGGGCAATGACACTTGTCTCTTAAGTATTGAGTATCTTAAGATAAAAACGAGTGATTGAAAGTTAAGAACCTAACAGAGGCAGTTAAGTGCTCCAAAATGCCAGTTCCATTCCCCTTCCCCTTTGTGAGATTCTTGGGATGTGTAATCTCCAAACCCTTGGTGGTGTTTGTGGGTCATCTTCTACATCTAGACAGAGCAAGGGCATCGGGCTTTGATGGCCTTACTTGATTCAGGTGCTCCCATCCTGATCTAGGAATACCCTTATCCCACCCCTGTTTGGGGTGCATAAATTCACTAGGTAGGGCACTCCTAGGACTTTAAGATGGCCTCATACACTGCTTCTGCCTATAGCTTCTTTCTCAGTGTAAACCTGCTGGGGGTGTCAGCACCAAGCACATGGACAGCTCCTTCCCCAGGACTTCTGTTCTCTCATTCCAGAACCTGGCTTCTCTGCCCATGGTCCTCATCAGGACTTCCCTGCCTTTCTTACTCTTCTTGCCACAGCTTTAAGCACTCAAGTTACAGTCCATAGGCTTGGTGTTTAGTAATACCAGGAAGTACCTGATTCTAAAACAAACTGGAATAGATAACATTTTTTAAAAGCTGCTCAGATAAATAAACTTTCTAAACCTGTATTATTGCCTTCAGGTTTTTAGGAAATGTTGCATTGCTATCTATTGAGGCTGATTCTGACATAAAGTTAATGTTTTGCAAACAATGTAACTTTTTAAAGTTTTTAAATGAGCCCTTACTGAGTTGAAATTAATGTCTTTTATAGCTGCATTCTCTCTCGGTTTGTTTTCAATGTTTTGGGACAGTGCTTCTGTAGCTGCCTCATCTTCTCACAGATTATTGAGGGATTAAGGGCATATTTCAGGAGACTTGGTCTTCTAGAATTATATTGAGAGTATATAGCTTAAATTCTCTTTCTCTCTCTTTGCCCCCAGAGACAGGCAGGAGGAGAATAGTAATTGTTGCCACAGGGAATCGTTTTTGTTTTGCTTAAGGGAACTGAATCATATATACATTAACAGAGAAAGTAGGTTCTAAAGTTTTGACACATAAAGTCAAAAATGTCAAGAGCTGCATATTGTTTTCAGATCTCCTTAAGTTGAAGTCTTTTGTCTCTTCACTTGAGTCCTGGGTTGACATCAGCACTCTGGTGTTAGGGTGTCTGGTAGAAGTGTTCTGATTAAACTTCCTAAGAGTACTTGGCTGATCCCATTTCTGGAAAGTGAGCCAGTATTTACTACATAACTACCACCTACCCAAGTCTTAGTCAGATGCTTTACACATGTTATCTCCACAAGACCTTATGGCAACCCTGGGAGGTAAGTATTGGTATCCCCATTTCACAGATGTGGAAGCTAAGGCTTGAGTCAAGGGCGTAACTTACTCAAGACCACTCAGTGCAAATGGCAGAGACAAGATTCAAACTCAGGTTAATCTTAACACCAGACTATGCTATCTATATGTGGCTTTGGCGACTCCAATAAGGAAAAAAGCACAATAGGGACTGACTGTGGGGCAGGGGTTGCTGGTTCCAGGATGAATGTGGGAGATTCAGAGACATCCTCCATATCTGTGACCCAGTGCATCTCAAAAGTTTATCTTAGAAACACAGGCTGGTAGACTGGGATATCTGGATCAAAATCACCTGGTGGGTGTATTAACAATGCAAATAGTTGGACCCCATTCCCCCATCTAATTCACTAGATGTGGAATATAGCACAGGAATCTGATTTTTTTTAAAGCTTTCTAGGGAATTCTTGTGCACAGACAGATTTGAGAACCACTGTTCTTGGCAACCCTTATATGCCTCAGGCTTCCCCCTCCTGCCGTTAGTCATGAAACAATCCTCAGGGATTAAGAGCTAAGGCACAGTTCTGAGGGAGGAACAATAGTCCCCATGGAAGTGATCACACAGCTCATAGAGACTGCGTAGGACAGTGGTTTTCCATCAGAAGGCATATGCCAGTACCGGGGACATGTTCTCAACCCCAACACACTCACTTCAGTTGTGAACTACTGCATAGCCAATGAGCCTAGAAATGAACTAATTGGGACTAAGAGATAACTGTTTCCCTGGGATTCGTGCTAACCTCTTCTGCATTGTTACAGAGCAGCCACTACATACTCCACCACCTGGTTTATCTTCCAGGAGGACTTCTAATTTATCTCCAAGAAACGTCCTTTGTATTTCCTCCATTACAACTTGAGGGGGTTTGCACTTGGAGGTTCTCTTTGGACTTTTCTGGCTAGGGGTGTGATGTTTCCTCCTTTCAGTTCTGAGTGTTCTGGGACACATCGGCTGCTGGCTGCACTCTGAAGGAGGTCTGAGCTCAAATAACCCTGAGTATAAAAGCACATCCATGTGCTGCATAGTGAAGACTGTGACAAACTGTTTAAAGAAGATGCTGCTGCTTCTCGGTTCCAGCCACTCCTTGCAAAGTAGTGGGGTGGGGGTGGGCTCAGTCACCAGGGGACAAATATTCTTTTGCCTTGTGATTCCCACTTCAACCAGTCCTCTTCTTTCCCACTCTCTGGTGGGTGAGAACTCTGGTGGATAAATGCCTTTCCCATAAAGAAAGCCTCAACTAAGTGGGTGGTTCTGAAACAAAAATAGTGGTAGAGAGAGCCAGCTGAGGGAGAAGTAGCCAAGGAAGTCTTGTGGGATCTTCCTGTCTCTTCAAATCGGCTGGACTCGGGGTTCACAGATGAAAGGCGTAGTTCCTTTGATTCAAGGGTCCGTATGTCTCATGCATCCCAGCCACAACCAGTGGCTCTCCTGAAGTATATGAGAGTTCTCACAAGAATGGGGGAGGAAAGATCTTCAAAATCACCTCTGAAGCTTATCCCAAATGCTCACGCTTATCCTCTCCACCCACCCTAACCCTCTGGTATATCCAAGTTGGCAGTGAAGTAGGGTGTCTACCATGTTAAGTTCAGGAAAGCTCCCTAGATGATTTTGATTCACTGCCCTTTCCACGCCCACAATATCCTTGCATTTGTCCTTACTGAGAACCGTGAACTGAGAAACACCCAGCCACTTGGGTTACTTTGGGAGTATTGTGGCCACATGGAGTCTATACATGAGGTGCCCATTAAACACACACACACACACACACACACACACACAACCTGCCCCTTAAATAAGATAATGGATGGGATTAGAAATATGTATAATCACCTAAAGAAGACAGGGGTGGCTTCTCTGCATAATTAAAGATATTAACAGGCCTAAAGAATGGGTCAAGTTGAATGGGTGGAAAACTCAGAGGAAAGAGAAAGTTGGTCAGTCAGGAGAACACAGACAAAAGAAAGTGGCTGGAGCAAAGATTGTCAGTGGCTATTCCCAAGGGAGCCTCAACCATCAGACCTGGAACATCATAGATCATTGACAAGCCATCTCTATCATGAGAAGGGTGAGTCAAGCCACCCAAGGCTGATGTCAGTAGGTGTCCATCAATCTATTATCCCCAGGGGCTCCTTCCTTGCTCCTTTAAGCTACCTGCTGACCTCCTGCCTTAGAGGGAAAGTGGTGGTCTCTATTTCTGGTTCCTAAGATAGTGGTCTTTTATGGTAAATGGCTTTTGATTGATCATGATTTGGCATCCTGTGAAGCATGATCCTAAGGCTCTGCCTTATATAACTCAAGCTGACTCTCGAACCTCATTGAAAACCACTAAAGGTGACATAATATGACTTCCTTTTTATTTTATTTTATTATTTTATTTATGTTTTTACTTTCTTTTTAAAAGAACTATTCTTTTTTAAAAAAATGAAATTCAGCCCTGGCCCGTGTGCTCAGTGGTTAGAGAGTCAGCCTGTACACCCAAGGATCAAAGGTTCAAATCCTGGTCAAGGGCACGTACGTACCTGGGTTGTGGGTTCGCTCCCCACCCCCATCAGGGCAGTGCGGGAGGCAAGCAGTCATGTCTCTCTCACATCGATGTTCCTCTCTCTCTCTCTCTTCCTCTCTCTCCCCCCTTCCTCCCCACTTTCACTCTCTCTAAAGATCAATGGAAAAAGTACTCTCTGGTGAGAATTAACAACAACAACAACAAAAAGTGAAATTCACATAGCATAAAATAAACCATTTTAAATTGAATAATTAAGTGGCATGTAGTATATTCATGATATTGTACAACCATCATCTCCAAAACATTTTTATCACCCATTCTCCCCTTCCCCAGCCCCTGGCAACCCCCAATCTTCAGTCAGTCTCTGTGGATTTACTTATTCTGAATATTTCATATAAAGACATGAAATGCAATATATGAACTTTTGTGTCTGGCTTTTTTCATTTAGCACGATGTTTGCAAGGCTCATTAACACCGTCGTATGTATCAGTACTGTACTTAATTTTTATGGCTGAATCATATTTCGTTGAATGTGTATACCACAGTTTATTTATTCATTCATTCATTTATGGACATTTGGGCTGTTTCTACCATTTGGCCACTGTGAGCAGTACTGCTATAAAGGTGTATGTATGTGTATTTATTTGAGTACTAGTTTTCAATTAGTTTGAGGAAATACCTAGTAGGGGAATTGCTGGGTCATATGGTAAGTCTAGGCTTAACTTTTTGAGGAAATATCAAACTGTTTTCCACAATAGCTGAAACATTTTACATTCCCACCAGCAATGCAAGAGGGCTCCAATTCCTCCACATCCTTGTCAACATTGGTCACTATCTTTTTTATTATAGCCATTCTAGTAGGTACAAAGTGGTACCTCACATTTCCCTAGTGACTAATGATGTTCAATATCTTTTCATGGGCTTATTGGCCATTTCTATATTTTCTTTGGATAAATATTTATTCAAGTCTTTTGCACTTTTTTTTTAAATCCTCACCTGAGGATATTTTTTCCATTGCTTTTCAGAGAGAGAGTGGAAGGGGGAGAGAGAGAGAGAGAGAGAGAAACATCAATGTAAGAGAGACACACGGATTGGTCGCCTCCCTCATGCGGGAATCGAGCCTGCAACAGAGGCACGTGCCCTTGGCCGGAATCTAACCTGGAACCCTTCAGTCCGAGGGCTGATGCTCTAACCACTGGGAAACCGGCTAAGGCTAAATATTTTCTTTTAGTGGTAATTCTCCTGTGGTTCAAATGTTTAAACTTCTTTACCGAGAGGGACTAAAGTGTAGCAGTTAAGCGTTAGAGAGTTAGCTGGCTCAGTTAACAGTACATAGTAGATAGTAAACTCTGTGAGCACAAGAACCAAATCTTTCTTATTCACTGTTGTATCTCCAACAGCTAACACAATGCTTGGCACTTGGTAGGTTATCATTAAATATTTTTAAATTAAGAAATCAAAGTACAAGTTTAGGTCTAGCTAGTCTTGCCTATATACTGGTTTGTAACACTCCTTTCAGATGCGCAGTCTTATACTTTACTTATTGCTACATTTCTAGCATTTTTCTTATTTTTATAAGAAGTGGGAATCTTCTACTCATAATTTAATAAATCATGAAATGCCTCTCACTCCATCTTTTTACTCTCTCCTTACCTTTCTATCCATGCAATCTCTGGCACAATGGCATATCTTAACAAATGTGAAGAAAAAAATAAATAAAGATATGGTACTTCTCAATAATAACAGCTAATATTTATTGAGTGGCAGGTACCATGTAAAATGCTTTAAATCATCTCATCTAATGCTTGCAACAAATGTTATCAGCATAAAACCTGAATCATCTTTTATTTTTTTCTTTCAGTATTAGGGTCACGTGCTTTGGAATGTGAGCCTGTCCGCATAGCCAAGAGAACAGTTGAGATGGGTACATTAATTTACCTAAGTGAATATTTATCAATGTCATTTTTTTAAAAAGATGATGACTTGTGCCAGCATAAATAAAGCCTTGGAGAATCTTGCAATTGGGCAAATGAACACCTTCAAGTTAAAAAAAAAAAAAATCCATCAGTCAATAAACATTTACTGAGCCCTACTATATATAGTTATTTGTGGGGGTGACACACCAGATAGAGGACATGGACTTGGCTGGGAGAGTTGGATCTAGAATGGGAAAAGGTCATCAGCAAGCCCTGGAAACCTGCCTATTGGTGCCCCTTCTCTCCCACTATTACTCTCAGGGCTGGTGGTGGGGAGGGCGGTCACAAAAGACCCTCTACATCTGCATATGATTTGTAAAGACTTTTAAATAGCACCCTCCTAGAAAATTCTAATAGTGAGCCCACAGTGATCTGTCTTAGAGTGAAGGCTCCAAAAGCAGCTGCTGTTCTGAGGTGAGGGTGCCTTTCTAAGGAGGACAGGAAGCTGTGTCAAAAGGACACAGACAATTCCCTTCCACTTTGAGTGTGGGCTGTGCTTGGTGACTTGCTCTCAGAGTAGTACAGTTGGAAGGAGGGAGTGTGGGGAGTAACTTTACAATGGAGAAATCTGGCAAATACTATTTCAGCCAGGTGACCAAGGTCAACACCAATAGTGATATGTCATCTTGATAGCATGTGCCCTTGATATAATGTCATGAGGATGGAACTTCACCTCTATGGCCTTCCTACCAAAAACCCATAGCCTTAGTCTAACCATGAGAAAAATATCAGGCAAACATAAATTGGGGGGCATTCTACAAAGTCCTTTATATTCTTATGGTTGTTTTTATTCACAAGTTGAATGACTTCTATGTGGAGCACTTACATAAGCTTAGTAAAAAAGGTACTGGAATTAGAGGACACAAGTCCCTGCAATGAAGTGTGTGTGTATGTGTGTGTGTAGAGAAAGAGAGGATGGCTGATTTTTCCATCAGGCACGCAAAATCATTCTCATGCTAGGCATAGTTTGGTTCTGGAAATACAGGCTGAGTAAGACATGGACTCAGCTCTCAAGAGGCCTTCCTTGTAGGGTCAGAGACAAAACCATGATTCTACTACTGGATGATTGTAGGGAATGCTCTGGGAGCACAGAAGCGGGTCATCTCAATGAGGAAGCGACAGCTCATACGAGTTTTGAAGGGTAAAAATGAAGCAGTAAAGCACAAGAAAGGGGAGGGCAAGAAGGGGTTTGGGGGGAGGGCCCTCCAGGAAAGAGAACAGAATGTGTGGAGGTACGTCAACTTGTGGGAAAGGCCAAGCTGCCCAGTGTGGCTGAGGGGGCTGAGGGAGGGGCGGAGGGACTGGGTGGAATGTATATGAACATGCACATAAAATACCTTCACTGCTCAAGTTCCAGCTGGTGTCCTCTCTCCTCCCTGAAGCTTTTCGGCACACTCCAATCCATGAAGATCTTGTCAGTCCAGATTACTGAGGCAGGATCATGGGATACTTTGTGACGTCTCTTGTCATTTTTATTTAATTTCCATTCCTCTGCCTTGAAGGCAGCTTCTAAACATATTTACTTTCCAGGCCCTCCTTCAGATACTGGGATATGACAGTGAACAAAACAAAACCCTTGCCCTCATAGAGTTTACAGTTTCAGTAGAGGAAGACATATAATAAATCAGTATGTAGTTTGTTCGATGGGAATAGAAATGCTTTGGAGGAAACTAAATCAGGCTGAGAGGATGGTGTGTCTACTGGAGGGCTTGCTACATTTTGTTATAATTATCTGTGCTTTCCTCCACTTGATTGTTTTTTAAGGGCATTAATTTGATGTTATTAATCCCTATAGTGTACTGGTCCAGTGCCCAAAACAGAGCATGTGTTTAATAAAAATAGAAGAGCAGTACTGGTTAAGCCTGGGATGAGCCTTCCTTGTCCAAATCCATTCTCTATCACTTATCAGCATGACCTTGGATAAGGTACTTAGTCCTCTATGCTTGACTTCCCAAATCGTAAAAAAGAAGACAAAGACAGTGTCTTCCTTATGGGATTATTGGGAGAATTAAGCGAGATAATATATTAAAGCACCTAAAATAGTACCCCTGCATAGGTAGCACTTAATAAATGATAACTGTTATTATTAAAGACTTGTCTGTGATCCAAATAGATTATAAAAGCATGGACTTTAGGGCAATTAAAATAATTTATTGTTGTTTGAAAAATCTGCTTATGCTAAGATAGATCTTGATTCTACACCAGCATATCATTGCAGCCCAAATAGGGTCTGAGAAGTTTACCCAGAATAAGAAGATATGAGCAGCTGACACAGGCCCTGGCTATCCTTTTGTGAACCTCAGACCCCACTTTGCACCCAGCATCTCCCCAGAGCTGCCTAGTTACTAGGTTTGGGAACATGGTGTTACAAGCACAATTGTCCTTACAGGTGGCCATGAGACATATGAAAAAATGCTAAGAGTCACTAATCATCAGAAAGATGCAAATTAAAACCACAACGAGGTATCACTTCACACCTGTCAGAGTGGCTACCATCAACAAATCAACAAACAACAGGTGCTGATGAGGGTGTGGAGAAAAGGGAACCCTAGTACACTGTTGGAGGGAATGGAGACTGATGCAGCCACTATGGAAAACAGTATGGAGTTTCCTCAAAAAATTAAAAATTGCACTGTCATTTGACCCAGTGATCCCACTTCTAGGAATATATCCTAAGAATCCCAAAATACCAATCAGAAAGAACTTATGCACCCCTATGTTCATAGCAGTGCTATTTACAATAGCTAAGATCTGGAAACAGCCAAAGTGTCCATCAATAAATGAGTGGATAAAAAAGCTGTGGCACATTTACACCATGGAATACTATGCAGCTGTAAAAAAAATAAGGATCTCTTACCTTTTGGGACAGTGTGGATGGAACTGGAGAGCATTATGCTACACAAAATAAGCCTGTCAGAGAAAGACAAGTGCCACGTGATCTCACTCATATGTGGAATATAATAAACAAAGTAAACTGATGAACAAAATAGATCCAGAGACATAGAAGCATGGAACAGACTGAGGGATCTCAGAGGGAAGGTGGGGGTGGGGGAGTGGGTGGGGAGAGATTAATCAAAGAACTTATATGCTTATATGCATAACCTATAGACACATTCATTGGTATGGGGAAGGTCTGGGGATGGGGTGGATGCAGGATGGAGGGGATCAATGGGGGGGAAAGTGAACATCTGTAATGCTTTCAACAATAAAGATAAATTTAAAAAAAAAAAAAGCACAATTGTCCAGTTTGTTTGGTGATAACATGCTCTCACCATCAGCTCTTCTCAGCGAAGAGAATGCCTGGAGCTATATCCTGTGTCTAGAAATATTGCCTTCTCAATTGTCAACAAAGTAAAAAGGAGTCATTTCTTAAATTTGTCTGGGATACTGTCGTTTGCCAAGCACTCTCCTATCCATTAGCATTCAATCCACAAGCAAACACTCCATAGAGACAAGGCAGGGTGATCATTTCCACTTAGCAGCTATGGAAACGGAGGCTTATAAAGTTAAGCCTCAGCCAAGTTGGCTGAGCTTCTTCTAGCTCATGATTCTGTCTCTATGCCCTACACCAGGCTTCCCACAAATCCTGGGATCCCCAAAACAGTCAACATGTTCACATGAGCCCTTTCTCTTGGCGTTTATCCTTCATTATATCCTTTTTAACTTGTCTAATATATACTCCTCTTTAGAGCCATAAAATTCACAACTATACTTCTTTCAGATCAGGTGAGGCTCACCTCAGTCCACCAGAGCATCATAGGCCTTCCGCATCTAATCTCTTGTGGTTCTGTCATTGGGGCTGACACTCCATGGTTGGAGGATGAGAGCTGAAATCCTGAAGGGACTCCAAGTAGGTCCACAGTTGCCCTAAGTAATAACAATGATAGACAATCTCTTACCATGGCACAAATCTAGGCACCTGAGGTTCTCCTGGAAAATATATTCTGCTATTTCTCAGGCCAGTAACTTTTTTTTTTTTTAACTGGTGGTGTGCAGTAGACTTAGATAATTTTGCTAACTTATTTTATCAAATTAGGATAATAAATAATAATCATCATAAATGATAATATAGGAATATTTTCACACCAAAAATGTAGGAGAAGTAGAATCTCAAAATAAGGAACAATACATTTAGCTTTACGAAGAACTCAGAAATCATTCTTATGTTTCTTGTCCTGTAGAGGTCTGTGTGAAAAATTCCACAGGCACTTGCTCTGGGACTAGCATTTGGAATCACTGCTCTGGGACTTATGACATTATTTTTACATTTTTGCCCTAGTATCCTTGACTCCTGCTGTGTTCAGATCTGGAGAATTTCAGGCCTAAGAAGACACGTGTATGGACTAATAATAAAATTTATCTGTACCTCTGAAGTGGAGCCAAGACTTGTGAATCGTTCTTTCTGGATATACTATTAAAAGCAGTGAACGTGATATAATTAGGTATCATTTGGAACAGTGCATTTGTTTTTGTAGTGGTTAGGACAACATGTTAATCCTGGGAAGTCTTAGCCTGGGAATAATTATGGAATCTGCAGTCAGCAGAGGGAAGCATCTGATTGGATGTCACATGCTACTGCAACCAATGAAATCTTGACCTTCCTATGTGACCAATACCTATTTTTTAAAACCCTATTGTGAAATTTGAGCAAACACTATAAATGTCACTATAAAGTCAAAAACATATTACTAAGAGAAGACAAGGGATGTCGCGAGGGTAATAATTTTTTAGTATTTATGTGTCAAATGTATGTAAACAAACCAAATATCATTCATAATAATCTTGAAAAACTAGTTAGCCTTATTTTACAAGTGAGAAAATTGAAGTTGAAGGTAGAGAACTTGAATAAGTTCACATAGCTGGAAAGTGGCAGTTAAAGTCTTTTTCATCAAAATCATGCCATCATAATAATATCATATAACTAGAGAAAAACAGAACCAAGGCCTAGAGTCCCAATATCTTTTAGCATGGTGAAATGTAAACAATTGGAACTAAAATTATTTACAGATTAAAACTAGAGGGGCACTTCTCAAACTTGACAAACCTATGAGAGATCTACCAGTAATAGCACACTTAATGCTAAAAGACTGAATGGTAGAAGACTGTTTCCTAAGATTGTGAACAAGGCAAAGAAGTCTGTTCTCATCACATCTATTCAGCAGTTCATTAGAGGTCCTAGCTAGTGCAATAAGACAAGAAAAATAAATAAAAAGCCTAAATATTAGAAAGGAAAAGATAAAACTCTTTCTATTTATAGATAAGATTACACAATGCTCAAGAATCTAGGGAAAAAGATACTAGAACCAATAAATAAATTTAGCAAGACCACAGAATACAAAGTCACTATAAAAAAAAAAAATCATACCCTGCTGGTGTGGTTCAGTGGTTGAGTGTCGACCCATGAACCTGGAGATCACAGTTCGATTCCCAGTCAGGGCACATGCCCAGGTTTCTGGCTCAGTCCCCAGTAGGGTCATGCAGGAGGCAGCTAATCAATGATTTTCTCTCAACATTGATGTTTCTATCTCTCTCACCCTCTCCCTTCCTCTCTCTGAAATCAATACAAACATAATTTAAAAAAACAAAACAATTGTATTTCCATACACCAGAAATGAACCAGTGAAAAAAGAAATTTAAAAATGAGTGCCATTTACAATAACATTAAGAATTTTGAAATACTTCCAGATAAATTTAACATAATATGTTCAAGACCTGTGCACTAAAAAGTACAAAACATTGCTCAGGGAAATTAAAGAAAGTCTAAGTAAATGGAGAGGTAATTGTGTTCCTGGGTTGGAAGATTCAATGTTGGTAAGATGTCAGTTCACTTCAAGTTGATCTATGGACTCAAGAAATACCAGTCAAAATTCCAGAAGGCTTTTTTTGGGGGAGGGGGAGGTATAAATTGGCAAACTGGTTCCAAAATCTTTATGGACCTGAAAATGACCCAAAATAACCAAAACAATTTTGGAGGAAAAGAACAAAGTTGGAGGACTTAAATTACCTGATTTCAAGACATATTAGTAAGTGATATGAACCAAAACATTGTGGTACTGGCATAACGACTGATACATAGTTCAATGGGACATAATAGAAATAAATCTAAACATATTTGATCAAATGGCTTTTCAACAAAGGTGTTAAGGCAATTCAGTGGAGAAAAGAGAATCTTTTCAGCAAATGATGCTGGAACAATTTGATATCCAAACAGGAGGGAAAAAAACAAAAACAAAAGAACCCTTGACACTTACCTCACACTATATACCAAAATAAGCTCTAAGGGAATCATACACTTAAATATAAAAAATAATAATATAAGAAAATATATCCCATGGCTATAGGGTGGAAAAATATTTCTTAGACAGGACACAAAAGAATAGCCATAAAAGATAAAATAGATAAATTTTACTTTATCAAAATTAAAAACGACTGTTCTTCAAAAAACAGTTAAGAAAATTGGAAAAGGCAAGCCATAGACTGGGAGAAAATATTCACAATACATATATATAACAAAGGACTTATATACAGAATGCATAAAAGATGACTACATTCAATTTTTAAAATGGGCAAAAGATTTGAATGGACACTTCACAAAAGAAATTATACAATGACCAATGAGAATATGAAAATATGTTTACCATCATCAATAATAAGGAAAATAAAAATAAAAACCACAAAGTGATACCACTATACATCCACTAGAATGGCTAAAATTAAAAAGACTATAGTCCCAAATGTTGGTGAAGGTTAGCAACTGGAACTCATGTATTGTTGGTAATAACGTAAAAATGTTACAATCACTTCAGAAAATAGTTTGGCTGTGTTTTATAAAGGTAAATATACTTACATTATATTCAGCAGTCCTATTTCTAAGTCATTACTAAAGAAACAAAATACAGTTGACCCTTGAGTAACATGGTTTGAACTGCACAGATCCACTTATACGTGGATTTTTTTCAATAAATACAGTCAGCCCTTTCTATTGCGGGTTTCACATTTGCAGATCAACCAACCCCAGATCAAAAATAGTATTTTTGCATTCTCAACTGCTATTTCTCAACTGTGGATCCAAAATACTGTTTCCAGACATGGCCTATGTGGTTCAGTGGTTAGAGCATTGTCCCATGCACCGAAGGGTTGAGGGTTCAATTCCTGAACAAGGGCAAAGTACCTGGGTTGCAGGTTTGAACCCCACCTGGCTTGGGGGGGAGGCAACCAATGGATGTGTCTCTCTCACATCAATGTTTCTCTCTCTCTTCCCCCTCTCTCCCTCCCTCCCTTCCACTCTCTCTAAAAAAAAATCAATGGAAAAAATATCCTCAAGTGAGGATTAAGAAAAAAATCCACTGTTTTCAATCTCTGTTGGTTGAAACTGTGCTAACTGGAGTTAAATTAGGGGGAAGTCAAAAGTTATAGGTAGATTTTCAACTGCTAACCCCATGAATTACCTGTGTTTTAAAAGTAAGTTTAAAACACTTTATAATGTGATAGATGAACTCTGTTTATTTGAGCTTAAGAACCAACACTGGGCACTGGGGATGCAGAGAAAAATAGGAACCCAGTCTCCTCCCTCAGGGAGCTCCCAGAGGACCAGACAGGTAAATATCTGCAATGCCAAGTGGTAAGTATCATGACAAAAATAAGCAGAAGGGACTGTGGGAACCCAGAGTTGGGGCCCGGCCAGCCAGCTATGGAAAAAAATGTCATTCCTCCCCCACCTCCCCTGTGGAGATTCAGGTAGACTTCAACCAAAATGACTAGGGTTCAATCAGCACAGCGGAAGGTTTAATGATTAAGAATTAAGCAAATCAAGTGCTTGCCACTCAGTCAGAATAAAAATGGTTTTAATAGAAGGGTCATGACATCTCTGGAGGGGTCCCCTGGAGCAGGAATTTATCAGTGTTTCCGGAATTAACAAGAAGTCCCAGTCAGACAGTTACATTGGCATGATTCTGGCTCTTTGGATCTCCCACCAGCCTCCCCTCCACGCCCCCACTCCCACCCACTCCGTGCTCGGAGACCATGCCCACCCAGCAACCTTCTGCTGATGATTTATTTTTCCACTGAGGTTTGCCTAGTGGGAGAAAATGTACGGAGGGGAGGAGGCAAGTATTACAATCTAGTTGTAGGTTGTATTTGTCACTGAAAGGCAATCAAGTGGCCTGCTTCTTGCTTCCAGGCCTTTATTATGGAGCCCCTTGATCTAGTGGTTCCAAGCTTTGCTGCACATTGGAATCTAGTGAGAAGCTTTTACAAATCCTAATGTCCAAGTCACACCCCCTATCGCTTAAATGGGGTGGGCACCAGGCAGTGGTCAGCTGCCACCTGGCCTGGGAGACCCTATTGTGTATATCTTCCCAACTCCCATCTTCAGTGAAATTATGCTTGAAATCAACTGTGGTAGAAGTTTTTATACCACTGAAATAGGCTATAAATCGGGTGTTTTTTTCTTCCTAAAGAGCCAATTGTTAAGCATGTACTATCACACCACTGAAGCCATGTATCTGTAGTTTTTAAAGATCCCCAGGTGATTCCAAGGTACAGCAAGGTTTGGGAACCAGTCTGTTTTTGCCTACGTGGTGCTCAGTGTGGTCTTGGAGAACCTGATGTCACCCGCTAACTCTAGGAATGGGTATCGAAGGCTGCAGCTCTCTTTCTAACCCTGGGGCCACTGTCTCTGAAAACTTTCAGGGAGAGCAACCTGCACTCTGTTCTGGAGACAGAACTCTGTAATTTGACGTGTTAGGGGTGAATCACTGGAAGTTTTGTGCAAGGCTCATTATTGCCCCTTTCAGTGAAAAGCGTCTTGTCACCTTTGGAGTACAAGCTGAAAATGACATTTCCCGTATAGCATTATAAAACATCCCTTATTTTATTGTCTGTTTAAAGCATGTGTTATACTTTCATTTATTGACTTAAGAAGTCAAAGTAATAAAGGGGATCTACAAATGTCAAGAATAATGCTTTTATTATATATTTTGAAACTTTAAAAAAAACTAACTTTAAGATAAAATTGTTCATCACTGATTCACTTGGCAAGTGGGAAGTGTTGGACATTGCCTGACTCTCCTGGCCAGGGATGTGAGTCAGGGCAAAGATTTGGTCCTGGGGTTCAGAGCTGAAAGGCAGAGAGGGGTGAGATGAGGCCAAAGTCCTCAGATAGTACATGCAAAGGGAACACTCAGGCTGTGTTATTGAGTTGGATGGAGGCCCAGCTGTGAGGAAAGAAGACCCAGGGCCTCAGCAGAAGGCCTAGACTACACATGAACTTGGATTCGCCTGGCCTTACCCAGTCCCCAGCTTATTTCCATATTCCATCTCTATCTTAGGTCTCTCGACTCCTGACATTGTATTGCCCCAAACTGGTTCTTCCACTGTCCTGTCTGGCTTCCCTTGTTATGCCTTCCTGTAGCTGAGCATGGACATGCCCTTTGTCCCACAATACTGCCAAATGCTCAGAGGTTTGCAGCCTTGCTCACGCTATTTTATCAAGCCTCCAGCTTTACTTTGGCACTGACAGCTTTATGCCCTATCACGAGAGGATTGGAGGGGCACTAGAAAATAAATGAGGGAAAAATAAGAGAAGCAATTTATAAGATTTAAGTATCACATTTCATCCCCCCACCCCACTCCCCAAATAGAAGGGCACTGGAAATGGAGACAGTTGGGAAAAATTGGTCCGTGAACTACATATAGAAGTAGGGAAGCATGCTATCTGTATTAATTGGCTACTCTGTGTCAGGCACTATGCTAGGTGTTTCATATATTAACATGTGACCTTATTTAATCCCGTCAATATTCCTTCAAAGTAGATATTACTTTCTACTTCAAATTAGGCATTACTTTCCCATTTCACAGATGGAGAAACTAAAGCTCAAAAGTGTGAAGCACCCCAAATCCCATAGCTAGAAAAATTTTCATAGCATCATGTTTTAGTTGAAGACATTGAATGGCTAAGTTCTTCAGAGGAAGGACATCCAGTGGGCCTAGTATCAGAGAAAGGCTTCATGAAAGATCTGGGGTTCCAGGAGCAGAGCCTTGAAAAGTGAGTAGAACTTGAAGAGAAGAGGAGGTAGGAGGAATTCCAGGCCTGCAGGAAGGAGTCAGGCATGGAGGAAGCATGACTCAGAAGGGTGTGAATGATGACAGGCCAGAGGTGATCCTACCTGCCTGGCACCAAGGATTTGAATTTTAAAATGTTGAAAAGGTATCACAGACCCAGTGAAGGATGCCCTTGGTTGTCAGGCTTGTAAGTGGAAGAATTTCCTGCCTATTCTTTTCTGTACTCCATAGCATCACTTTCTTGTCCATTCCCTCCAGCTGTGTGATGCAGTGGGAAGACTATGCAGTGTAGAGCCAGTCACTCCATAGCTTTGTGAGGTTCAAGTTACTTTGCCTTCCTGAGTCTGTTTCTTCCTTTGCAAAATGGAATGCAGTGATGATTTATCACATGAGATAACACTCATTGAGCACCCAGCGCTGTTGAATGTGAGTTGCTCCTTGTGTTGCCCTTTTATCCCTCTGGCCTGGCCCAAGTTCTGCAAAGTCTTCACAGACAACTCAAGATGAAGCCAATTCTTGGAAAAAAGGCAAGATCGCCTCCCACTTCCTGCACATTCTATTCCTGCTTATGCATTCTGATGTCCTGCTTGCTTTTTTAGGCTCTAAGTGCTATCCTGCTGACTCACTTCCGACTTCTCGTTCATCATGCTCAGCTCCTGAAAATGGAACAGAATGGAAAGGGCCAGATATTGTGCCGTTTGGCAATGTATTTAAGGGGAATTGGGTGGCTGTCAGGCCAGCACCACGTGGATGGAATGCTGGGGACATGAACTGAGCAATGCCCAAAGTGTTTTTCTCATCTGACACGTAGGACTCTCTGTAATACTAATAATAACCACCCCACTTACTGCCACTGATGAGGAGCCAGGCAGACCCTAGGCTATGTGCTTTCCATGACTTTCTATTTGAATCATCACAACAACTGGAAAAGTCAGGGATCCTGTCTATTTTATTGACAAGGAAATTCAGACAAAGACAGGTTAAGGAGCTTTCCCAAGATCACAGAGCTAGAAAGGGGCAGAGCAGGGATTCAAACCCATGATCTAGATCTATGCTGTCTAATATGGCAGCTACTAGCCACATGAGGCTAATGAGCACTTGAAATATAAAAGTGTGAATGAGGAAATTGAATTTTTAACTCAATTGAAATGTATTGTAGATGCAAATATATACCAGATTTAGAAGTACATATATGTGTGTGTGTGTGTGTGTGTGTGTGTGTGTGTATATATATATATAATATACTTATATATATAACTTTTTTAAAAAATATATCTTTATTGACTTCAGGGAGAGGAAAGGAAAGGGAGAGAGAGATAGAAACATCAATGATGAGAGAGTCATTGATTGGCTGCAGCCCACAACCCGGGCACGTGCCCTGACCGGGAATCGAACCCTGATCACCTGGATCCTAGGTCAACGATCAACTGCTGAGCCACGCCCGGCCGGGCTATATAACTTTTTACATTGATCACATGTTTAAAATGACATTTTGGATATATTGGGTTAAATAAAATATATTAAAATACTCATATCTGTTTCTTTTAATTTTTTAATGTGACTACTAGAATATTTAAAATTTCATAGCAGCTCTCATTATATTTTTATCCCATATATATTTAGACAGAGCTGATCTAAACCATGAACATTAAATGGTCACTAGACAAGTTATTTCTCAATTTTTTTTTATAATTTGAGGGGCATGAATCCCCAATTTATGTATTTTTACTTATTTATAAATTATATACATGTACACAACTCTGCATATTATGTATATTATAAAACACTGACAAAATGGACATTTTAAAAAGATGAAATTAAAAATAAGCAGAATTAGTTATATTAATTTTCTCCTAGAGCCTAATAGCTTACTTTGTCCACCCCCTGGAGTGTGTACACACCATTTTGGAAACTCCTGCACCAACTTAGAGCTCTCAGAGGACAGAGACTTTTTAATTCACATATCCCCCTCCCCCATGATTGAACCTAGCACCATACCTACATACAGCTCGTGCTCAATAAATATTTGTGCCAGGAATAAACAGCTCTTAATGCAATCATTTTTGGTGGATTGGATTATTTCTTTATTTCATATGTATTGAGCACTTTCTAGGTGCTAGGTACTATACTAGGTGCTGAAAAGTAAAAATTGAAGAAGATTCAACCCCTTTCCTCTAGGCCAGTGCTTCTCAAACTTCAGCATGTGCAAGAATCGGAGGGCTTGTTAGACAGATTCCTGACCCCATATGTTCATTCTCAAGGAAAGAGAATGAACATATATTAAACTTTTACTGTTTGCCAAGAACTTTTAAATATATCACCTCGTTTAATCCTCACCTCAACTTGATGAGGTATATATTATCTTCATGTTCAGTTGAGGCAACTGAAACTCAGGTTAGTTAAATTACCTAAATCATAGAGCTGGTAAACAGCAGTTAGATTGGTACCCACTTCTGCTCTCAATAACCCATGCAAATATTTATTGTTTCTTCATCTTTTAGACACTGCCCTAGGAACCAGGCATACAACACTGAGTGGGACAGACAAGCTTTCTGTCCTGGTCAAACTCAATAAACAAATAAAATATAGAGTTTTCAGTGCTATAAAGGGGGCAGTGCCGTGGAGCTTTAGAACAGAGTCACAACTCTACGACAAGGTTGGGAAAGCTTTCCAGGAAAAAAGGGGGGGGGGGGTGAAATTTACATGAAGACCTGAATGATAAGTTAGAAAGTGGAGGGTGGGTGGGGAGTGTTTTGAACTGAAGATATACTTGAAGGCTTGGAGGGACTGAAAGAAGTTTAGAAAGTCTGAAGTAAAGAGGGTGGATGTAAGAGATAAGGCCCTTGAGGGAGGCGGGAACCAGTTAGTACTGGGCCATTAGACTTACTGACTTTAATCAGGGTAGGAGCATGGTCAGACTTGTATTTTTAAAAGATTGCTATCCTATCAGTGGACAATGGATTAGAGAAGAGCTAGCCTATAGGCAGGGAGGAGCCAGCCTGTAGGCACGGAGATGCGTTAAAGACTCTAATGGTGAAAATGCGAGTAGTACTGTGGTGACAGGGGACAGGGAGGTTTGAAGTGTTTAAAACTTTATGCTTGATTAGAAGGGGAGGAGTGGGTAGGCAAAAGAGAAATCAAAGATGATCTCCAGGTTTCTGAGTGCACACTTTCAGTAAAATAAGGTTCTGTAAGCTTATTGTTTCGTGTCGTAAAAGAAAAAGTAAATTTAGATAAGAGAGGTTATGTGAAAGTGAATGAAAGATAATGTTTTAGTAAGATTTCAATGACTAGAACTTATTGACTTGGAAAATATGGGAGAAAATTACGATCTTTGTGGTTAAGTTTATTATCTTGTTGCTTTAATTTGTATTTGTATCGATAGCCTTACTGTCCATTGAGCGTTGAGTTGTGAATGCTGGATATAAGTCCTCTTCTTGCCAAGATCAAGGTTAGCCATGAAGGACCAGCCATAGGCTATGAACTGTCAGTATACTGAGTTTCTTCTGTGACAGTCTGTTGAGTAACCTTGGACCTTGAGTTTCTGGAGCTCCACATCCCTTTTTGCTCCCCGTATGTTTTCACACCTTATGCCTTTAAAAGGGATAGTAGAGGGCTGTATCAATGGACCAGCGAAGACTTGGACTCCGCCTTCTTCGTCTAGGTCCCGCCCCTTTCCTGTAGACCACACCCCTTTCCCTGATCCCGCCCCCTAAAGAGGTCGTCGCTGATCTGACAGCGAATTCTCCACAATCCTGACCTATAGGAGATCTGAAGGGTGGGACCGAGATCAATCTTTTTTTCCATTTGTTAAATTAAGTGTCTATCTGGCACCAGTCCCAGCCCACTTCATCTTCAAGCCTAGGATTGGTTGCTCTGTTCTTGATCTCCGGCTCATGATTGGTCCTTTCATTCCACCCTCTCTTCCAGCTTTGCAGGCGGGATTAGCACGCAGCTTCCTGCTCCTGCCAAAAAAATAAAAGAAGAAAAAGAAAAGAAGAGAGAGGCGAAAGAAAATGTCACGGAGATCTTTGGTTTTTAATTCGCTTTTAGCCTTGTCGGTCAGGCCAAACTCTGCCTTTTGATTGGTTTCTCTATATGCCCATCCCGCATCGGGGGCGGGATTTCCCCAGGAGACCCACACCTTGTTGCCACTGGCCGAACAGTGCGCCTGTCTGAAGCTGCGGTCCCAGGATTGGAGGCGGATGCGGACAGGTGGGCGTGGATTGGCTAGGGAAGCCGGTCAGTGTTAGACGGGGGCGGGGCCTCAGCGGCTGGTTGCGCGTGTCCGCCGCTGGCTCCGCTCTATCCGGCTTTGCTAGGGGAGGTGAGTCTGGCTGCGGCTGCACCGGCGCTGAGGAGGCGGCGGCTGAGGAGAAAGCGGCCGCGGCGACTGAGGAGAAAGCGGCCGCGGGGACAGAAGCCGGGTGGGGGGGAGGGGGGGAGACGGAGCAGCCTTGAGCCCTGTGGGGGCCGTCGTGCCGGGGGGATCCACCCGCTCTCCCCCCCAACCCTTCTAGCAGAAGCAGCCGGCGGCGGGGGTAGCAGTCTGCCCGCTTCCGACTGCACCCCGCCCGCCTCCCGGGGCTGCTATTCTTTGGCCCCGGGACCCTAACCTCATCCCGGGGCGGTTCCCTCTGTCTGGGCGTCCGAGCGCTGCCCACCTCTCTTTCATTCCTGCCTGCACCTCCTTACCTTCACTTTGCCCGGGTTCTCTTTCTCCTCGCTGTCCTGCCCTGTCGCCTCCTCGGCTTACTCTCTCCTGCCTCTTTCCCTGGCTCTTTTCTGTTCGGGAAAGTTTAGTAGCCGCCCCCCCCCCCCCCGGACCAGGTCAACCTGACTAGGAGTAGGGGGAGATGTAGGGAGGCCTGCGAGTTCGAGGGGGGGAAGCTGGTTTCCCTGAAAATTTCCCCCCATCTTTTTATTTTGGGGTGGTTGGAAATTTTTAAAATTGTATTTTTGAGGAGGTGGTAGGTGTTTAGAAAAGGATGTGGGAATGGAAGGGGTAGATGAGTCAACCCTCTTACAAGATTCCAAGGGTGGTGTGTTACCTGATCCTTTTCGTGGGTGGAGTTCAGGGGGTAGGGAGGTTTGGCCTTTATTCCCACATTCAAAGTTGGAACCTCCCCCAAATTAAGGATGGAGTTTTAGTACCCACTTGTGGCAGGAAACCTGGGGGGAAGGGGGTCCCTTTTTCCTTTTTCTTTTCTTTTTCGTTTTTCTTTTCTTTTCTTTTTTTGGCAATCCACACCCTTCCACACACACCCCAAAATTAAACACCAAGATCCTCTTAACTTGTTTGGATTGACTGATGAAGACATAAAGCCAGTTGCGCTCCATGTTTTTTGAGGTGGAGTGAGTGGTTTTTCTTCATTTTTAAATGGCCAAATGACAGCTTGACCTAGTTTGCTTTCCAATCAAAGGGCATTTTTTTGAATGTCTCTTTGTGGCGCAAGAGCCAACGCAAAAATGATGGCGGCTTACAATGGCGGTACATCTGCAGCAGCAGCAGGTCACCACCACCATCATCACCACCACCTTCCACACCTCCCTCCTCCTCACCTTCACCATCACCACCACCCTCAACACCATCTTCATCCGGGGTCGGCTGCTGCTGTACACCCTGTACAGCAGCATACCTCGTCGGCAGCTGCGGCAGCCGCAGCAGCGGCCGCAGCTGCAGCCATGTTAAACCCTGGGCAACAACAGCCATATTTCCCATCACCGGCACCTGGTCAGGCTCCTGGACCAGCTGCAGCAGCCCCAGCTCAGGTACAGGCTGCCGCAGCTGCTACAGTTAAGGCGCACCATCATCAGCACTCGCATCACCCACAACAGCAGCTGGATATTGAGCCGGATAGACCTATTGGATATGGAGCCTTTGGTGTTGTCTGGTGAGTATCAAAAGAAAAACACAACTTCTCCTGGTCTCTTCTCGTGGTTGTGATTGGGCGAGTCGTCTCTTAGGCTTTCTCCATGTTGACCAAAGTGGAGCAAGCTTCTCCACTCAACTGTAGGAAGATACCCTCACATGGTAAAGAGGCCTAATGCATTGGCTCTCTAGGCTTATGCTTTTGAGTTGTGGCAAGTTTTGGTGGAGAACCCTCTGAGGAGTCACACACATAAGTTTGCTATCAGACTTTTTGTTTAGAACCTAAGCAAGCCACTGAGTGTAGGATCGATAGATGAATGTGTGAAATTTTTTTTGCTCCGAAGACCTTGGTCATCTCTCCTGTTCGATTTAGTTTGAATCAGTTGGCCAATTGCAGCAAATGTCACAACTGACCCAAACTTGATTCCTTTTCATCGTCTTATCGTTGGGATATACTTGGCATAACTACTTTGCTATCCCTTTAGCCCTTAATCTGTGATCTTGATCCCCAGAAAGAAGATAGAGTTCATAGTTGAACCAGTTAAGTCATTTCTCGCGTGGTTTATTTTAAACCGTAAAGCTACAGTTGGGAAGTATGTAGCTTCAGCCTTTTGATAAGAATGCATTAAATATAGCATCACACATGAGTACCACAAATGAGGTCAGTAGACTGTAGCTATGCAGTGGCCCACATTCGGTGTAATGTTTTAGTGTCATTTAGTGCCTCTTAAGTTCTGTTATCCTTTGGTTGGTTGCTGTTAGTAGGAAGTATACTTTTTAAACATGTGAAACTGCTCTACTTTTGCCAGTGCTAAGATATTTTTCAAAGTTCAAGGGATTCTTAAATGCAACATCTTGTCTGTCCTTAAGAAGATTAGTAGTTTATAATAAAATCTATTTGTCATTGTAGGGTTCTATTCCTATCAAAACTAGAATGAACTGAGTTTCCCCCCCAAGGATTTGGTATTGTGGTATGGATATGTGAATTGATGTTTTGAGTGCATTCAAAAATAGATTCTTGTTAATGTCTAGAAAAGCCCCCATCACCACCGGAAAATGAGGGAACTCTTTGAAACTATCCTGGCAAATGTCTCCTTTCATCATTATTTTTCAGGTTATAATTGATGAGTATCATTTTTGCATTGTATCTGACTATCTTGATATGTATTTCAGATTTTATAATCTAGGTTGCTAAGTGATCTGATCTGTTTTTTTGTTTTGTGTTTTTTTGTTTTAAGCTAGTAGAGTCCAGTGTTTTCCCAGCTAAATCTCCCAGGAGGTTGCTGCTGTAGTGCTTCCTTCTCCAAGGTGTGTGGGATTCCTGGTAGTAAAGAGTATAGCCAGTAATGGTGCCCCTTTGGTCGCTCTGCTCAGGGACCTGCCTGTTCCTGCCTTCCTTTCTTCTCTTCCATATCCTATCCTCAGGGATTGCACTGTGAACTTCCTTCCATTTCTTGCCTGACCCTTGAGGATTTCAAAGCTTGATGGGGGGAGGGGGGGCATGAGGACAGGAAAAAGGGTGGTCCGTGCTTTAAATTTTGTCACTGATTTGTGTGGATTTTCTTAGACGTGGATAGTCTTTCATTTTTAGTGCTTTGCATACAATGCTAAGAACTAGAGATACTGAAAGGGAAATGGATTGCTTTTCCTATACTATAAAGGTGTTGCCTACATTTCTATCAGATGGTGATGTGACTTGTAGAAGTTTTAACTTCAAGTTGGTGCTAAGGGAAAAGTTTTTATTTTTAAAGGGGAGGGAGATCAGGAACTGGAGTGTTGAAACATTTCCCACAGTGAACATTCTGATAATGGGTATTCTGAATTGCTGATATATTAAAATCTGAATGTTTGATTTGAATTCATTCTAGATTCTTTCATTGATTGACTCCTTCTACCACTCTGCGGAGTTTGTTCCATGTACTTGAAGTGCCTCCTTCTGTGTACTGTCTTCTGTTGTACACCAGTTATTTTGTGTTTGCCTGTCTCACTGACTACATTTGTAAGCTCCTTGAGGGTAAGGATTGTGGTCTACAAGTATACACTTTTTCTCCCCAGCACTTAGCACTGTGTTGTGGCATCTTTGCTCCTTGGTTACTTGATCTGGTCAGGTCCCTTCTTTGTTCTTCAGCCAAGTTTTTCTAGTTAGCTGTATTGAATGTTTTTATCAGCTGTTACAGGTGAAATGTAATTTGGTATGAAAAAAAGGAAGAGTTCCAGGTGTGTGTTTTAGTATGCAAATGCTTTTCTATTTTTATATTTCCATATTGTTCACTTGCTGTCTGAATTTCTTATTGTATTTGGAATTTAACTGCTGTGTGACCTGAATAAGATTGTTAAAACTGGAGCTTTGAACACCAAACTAGAGTAAATTGCACTTGTATTCTGAAACCCAAGCTAAAGATATTGATGAGGTTTTATACTTTTTAACTAACTGAAGCACAATTTTTCTTTTTAATTTAGAAAGCACCCAATAGAAATGACTATTTTCTAAAATGATTACAATGTAATATAAATATTCTCCCTGTGCTACATCATTTGATTCAAAGCACCATATACCTGCTTGGGTATTATAAGATTCACTTAGATTCGAATATATTTAATGCACTTGGCAAGTATTTTTGTCTGGCATAGCATAGGAATGGACACTCTATCTGCTTTCATGGTGTGTTTTTTTTCTGGACATGCACCCAGTGGTGCTAACTGGTGGCTAAAAATGCTGCATGTAATTTTTTTTTTATCCTCACCTGAGGATGTGTTCTTCATGGATTCTAGAAAGAGAAGAAGGGAGAAGGAGAGACAGAGAGAAACATCGATGTGAAAGAGAAACATCAGTCAGTTGCCTCCCCTGTGTTGCCCCAAATTCCTTGACTAGGAATCGAACCCATGACCGTTGGGTGCATGGGTGATGTTCCAACCAACGGAGCCACACTGGCCAGGGAAACTGCTGTATGTAATTTTGAGGAATATTGTTGTTCCTCCATGTAGACAAGGAGAGATATTTATAGAAGTGATGTAGCATTTTACCACTCAGATTTATCAGTGAACAGTTTAGTCTGCCAGGCTTGATTTCTCTTTCTGCTGAATTTAACTAGTGGAATAACTTATCAGTATTGGACAGTTGTGTAAAAGTAGTGAATTACCTATTAACTTGCTGGTAAAGATGGTGCTTTGACATTTCAATTAAAGTTTCGACAACTGTTTGCTGTGTTTTATCTCTAAGTGGGGGTTCCAGTTTACCTGGTAATGATCATGTGGTAGTGTGAGATACATTCATTGCCAGTGATAGAATATTGTTCATGGGTTATCAAAGTGTCATCTATAATTTGACCTTTAGCAGATGTCAAGGCTTCCATCTATGTGGTCATTTTATTAATGCAAAATCAAAACACAAAACAGTGCACAAAATGAAACCTCATACCTTTTTGTCTGTAGTTCATCGTTGCAGGAAGTGAGAATGTTATGCTTAGGGATGTGACAACTCTGGGATAAAGAATATTACAGTATAAGGCTTCAGGGTCTTGTGAGGTGTATACTTTTGAGAGTTGGAAGAAGTTAACTACATGAGAGAGGTTTGAGGACTGCTAAACCCAAGCAGTTTTGATATTGGCAACCTGAACTATCATAGGTTGAACTAATGGCACATATTGCCATTTTGATAAAAGTGAGTCTGGCAAAAGCTTCTACTTTATAAAGTTAGTGTTTTATTTATTTTTTATTTTTTACTTATCTGATTAATTGAAAGGTAAAGACCCTGGAATTCATTTGGTCTGGTGTCTTTGTACTCCAAGTAAAGTTGGAGAACTTTGAATTTTTCTATTCTGATACCTTCCTCGGGTTACTATTATTTAAGTCTTTCAAAACTTAAGCATCACTGTAGTGATATTTAGTTACTAGCTATGTGATATTGATAAATTATTTAACCTCTTTATTCCTCATCTATAAAATGAGGATAATAATAGCACCTATCTCATAAGATTGGTGTAAGGATTAAATGAAGTAATCCTTGTAAACCAGTGAGTACACTGTCTAACACACAGTAAGCACCCAAACGTTAGCTTTTTAAAATTGTAATTGTTGGTAGAGAAATCAAACTGTTGTATTAATATGCATAGAAGTGGTTTCATATATGGTCAGATTTAGTAGGTGAAATCAACATGCAGACTACTTTTGGAGGCATGACTTTAAATACCATAGAGTGTCCACTTAGTTGTGCTATATGCCAGGGAGAGTGGTGGTGGTAGTGGGTGGTATTCTGTCCTTTCCTCTCAATTAGTTAAAAAACAAACATAAAAATATACATACGTGTTTGTGTGGACATGGTAGGTGTTCTACTCAGATTATCTCCACTGAGTTTTAGAAGGTATTATTGATTTACATACTGGGAAGGAAATTAATTTTTTCTTTTCAGAATGTAACATATGAAGGACATCCTTATCATCAAAGTTCAGCTTTGCTGGAAAATCATTTTACTTATGTTTGGATGAAAAAGCATGACTTGCTAAATAAAATCCCAGTGAGGTGGGGAAATATGTGTGATTTAATGAAAAATTATTCAGTGCAAATCCTTATGCAATGCAGATTGTCTAGCTTGCTCATCTTGTGAAAATTAGAGGCATCAATTTTTTTCTAATGTTTTCTCTGGTCCTCTTACTCCTCAAATAGCAAACTGTAACTTGGAAAACTGGGAAATACTTTTGGGATATGTTTGGGGGAAATCCTGGAGTTAGTTGCATCAGAAAGATGTATACTAAAGTATAGTAAAGTATATTTTGTTATTAACTGTGTCTTACAGGTTAAGAATCCTGAGTATTGAAGTTTCTCTATTGGCCAAGATTAACAGCCACAGCTGGAGTGTTTTGGGGGGGGGGGGGGGTCTGCTTTGTGAAAAGAGCTTTGAAGAAGCAGAGCCTGCACCATAAAAGGAAATGATTGCTCTTCTAGACATAACAAAGCATTTGTGTGAAACTAGAAATGTGGAAATCTATATTGTTAATTTCAGCTACAAACGAATGTACTTTTAGTAACTGCAGGTTCATGGTCATAAAGTAAAGAAAGCAAAGAGAGAATAAAAGGAACACAATCTAATGATACTGAGTTGGTTTCTTGGTGATGGAAACTCCATAGCCTGTAACATTGGAAGTCATTTTGTACTTAGGACATACTTTTAGAAACTGTAGGTTCATGGTCATAAAGTAGAGAAATCAGAATTCGAGAATAAAAAGTAACACAATCGATTGATATTGAGCTGATTTCTTGGTGATAGAAACTCCATAGCCTGTAACATTGGAAGTCATTTTGTACTTAGGCTCCTGACAAGATTACCCAAATTATATTCAAAAACCAAAAATAAAACAAAAGAAACTTGTTTTATTCTTGGGGAGAAATTTTATGTTATACTGTTGAATGTCACCTTAGAAGAAAAAAGACAAATTTTTTTTTATTTTAAAAAGATATTTCAGAAAGAATTGCCTTTTCAAACAAGCTAAAACAACAATGTCCCTCAAAATTACATGCAACTTTTTAAGCCATCAGTACCACTGGTGCGTGTCCTGAAAAAGAAATGAGGGCAGATAGAGTTCCCTTTCATATGCTGTGCTAGAAGAATATAATTAATATATGTTTGAATATATGCATTAATATATGTTTGAATCTAAGTTCTGAGGTTTTATCCTCAAAACAGACAACTGTAGAAATGTTCCTTGATATAAAAGGCCATTCGCTAATGGAGTACTGAAATATTTCATTATCTTCATAACTTGGAGCATTATATTATAGAATCGAGTGGCCATTCTTGGTGATTTCTATTAGATTTGTTGGTGCCCTGACGGTGCAAGAACCTACTGTTTATATACTGTATGTTTTCTTAATATACTGATTTGATTTCTTTGATGGAAATTGTCAAGGCCAAAGAAACTTTTCCATTTGTTATCCAACCAAACAGAAAGAAGCTATGGGATAGGAGCTCTTTCATTATAAGGTTATATTTGGGTTTTACTTATAATTCTCTGTACATCCAGAATACTTCAGTGAATTATATGTTGATGGGGTCATCTAATGTGGTCATCAGTGATGTCCTAAATAATATAATATACCTTGTCAGTTTGATCCCCTTGTTGCTTGGGGGTAACACAGAATGCCTAAGGCAACAGTTATAATACTGTCAATAAGCATGTGGCAAGTCATCATAGATCTAGTCTGTAGTTCTAAGGTATCCTAGCCAAGAGACATTAGGAAAAATTCTGGCACTCTAGCATTATGAAAAGATGACTTCTGAAGAAACTATGTTGAGTTGAGCTTTAACAGTTAATTGTAATGGTGTTAGTAAAGGGAGTAGAGAGATGTCTGTCATTGATCATGATTGGTGCTCTTTACCTAAACCCAGTTTCACATCTGTGTTCTGAATTAGTTTGGCTAACTGAATCATATCTACTGTCAGACAGTAGAAGGTTTTGACATTGACATTGTTGGAACTCACTAGTCAGTGTACTACTTTTTTTGTCAGCCTGCTATGGACCAGCACTATTGTAGGCACTAATGAGGATATTTAGTTCTATAAAGAATTTTGCAAACCTCTATCAGACTTCTGCTATTGACTATACTCTTCTTGGTACTGGGATATAGAGATGATTAGGTCATGAAGTTGCCCTGAAGGAGCTTACAGTTAGGTGAACAGTATGAAAAATAATATATCCCTGCTCTCTGGGCACCTTGATGGAGAGTTGAAACTAAACTTGAAACCATTAAATAAAAACTTAAAGATATATTATTTTCACTTGTTCTTACAATACCTATTTATTATGTGTTGACTATTTCTCGGGCACTGTGCTGGATATTAGGAACTTAAAGGAGATTATACATTGGGGGAGAGAGATTTGTAAATGGATAATTATAATTCATTGCCATTTATTACAACAAGAGAGATATTCCCTGGATATTATGGGAACAGAGACGAGAGGTTTCTGTGGAATGTATGGATGCTTCCTAGAAGAGCTAAAATACCTCAAATGTACTTTAAGAATGAGGGAGTCAACTAATGGGGAAGGGCATTCTTGGTGAAGTTGCTAAAATATAGAGTGCAATGCAGGGGGTGATAGAAGATAAGGATGGAGATGCAAGCTAGGACTAGATCCAGAAGAGGTTGGACTGTCCTGCTGAAGAACAGAGATGACATTGGTACTTGGGAGATGAGCCAAAAAAAGTCTTTTTTTTTTTTTTTTTTTAATATCAGAGAGAGGAAAGGAGAGGGAGAGAGAGAGATAGAAACATAAATGATGAGAGAGTCATTGATCAGTTGCCTCCTGCACGCCCCCCACTGGGGATGGAGCCCGCAACCCGGACATGTGCCCAGACCAGGAATCGAACTGGGATCTCCCCGATAATAGGTTGACACTCAGCCAATGAGCCACGCTGGCCAGGCCTCTTCCTCTTTTTATGAATAAAATGTGTGTGTGTGTGTGTATTACATAAACAGATATACAGCACACCTATGGTATTAAAATTTCATGGGGGGATGATTAGGGGCAAAATGTTTAAAAATGCTCCTTGGATGGGGAGTGATAATGAAAAATTTTGAAACACTGGGAATGGCAACCCTTGAAAGTTTTTGAATAGGAGAATGAGTGGTTCAAGTTTATTTTTAAAAAAGATATTTAAATAGAATGATGAGGGAGCTGAGGTCTGAGCCTTAAGGAATGTACTCAATTGTAAATGGAAGAAACTATTGGAGGCAAAACTAAAGGACAGGCAGGTAGGAAAATGGGTTCACTGATTGACAACTTACACCTGGCAGAAGACAGTTATGAAGGTGGGAGTGATCTTTGGTGCAAATAGAAAGGTCAAAGAAAATGAAGGTGGAAAAAAGGCCATTGAATTTAGCAAATAGATCATTGATGGCTAAATCCCAAGTTTTTATTTCTAATTTAATAAACCAGAGAATTTGATGTTTATCATGTTCAAATTGCCATTTCCATGGGAATAATTTTATTTTTTTAATGACAGGGTAATAGAGTACTGTACTAAACTTGTTAGGAGACATGGTTCTGGACCCCACCTTGCTGCCAACAACCCCATGACCTTGATAAAGTTATTTACATTTTCTGAGTCTTGGTTTCCTTATTTATAAAATCCTGTGTTTCCTAAGTTTTTATAATGAAATTGCATTAATATTTGTAAAGAAGCATGGCATTGTTTGTGGGCAAATAGTCTGCTAATGATCACAAGACAACTTTCTTCAGGACTACAGATGTTGAATACCTTCTAAAATTATTCAGAGGAAAAATGAGATAAATGTAACCCTGCTCCAGTGTGATGACTTTCCCTTATTGACCAGCACAGTTCTAGAGACTCTTTGGCCTTTGTTGGGTTGTATACTCATTTCTGAACCAATCATTGACACTGGAGATAAGATTACTTTTGGAGCAGTCAGGTCCACACCTGGACTTGGAGATGGAGTAAGTTATAAGTGGGAGGGATGAATTCCAGCAACAGATGCTGGGAAGGCAGTCATTGCTGACCAAGAACACATCCATCTAACTTATGTTAGACTCCAAAAAACCTGACCAGATGCATTTACAGAGCAAGTATAAACATGTTCTCTGTGGAGAATTTGTCTTGTCTGTCCTGAATTATTTGGAGTATTTTCCTTTTCTTTTCTAAAGCCTTGTTTACCTAAAGTAGCAGAGGGTAAAATTGGTACCTGATCCTTGCCATGTTTGCTTTCTTTCCCAGTTAGATCAGATATCCCCCATTGATTTCTTTTTTTTCCTCTCTCAATGTTGTGGTTTTGTTATCTAGATAAAGTTCTCAGTCTTGTTTTCAATTTAAGTAGTATAGAGCTCAGTAGTGTCAGGCAGCAAACTCCTTACAGGGGAGTGGACAACACAGAAACTTTTTGTTTATCCATTCCTTGACCTAAAATTCTTTCTCTGAGCCACAGAGAAAAGGTGAAGAGAGACATTTGAACAAAAAGATAAAATTAGTCATTTGACCCAGATTGCAGCTTTTTTTCCCCTGTCTGCTTGGATAAAAACCATCTTCAATTTACATAAGCAGGTGATTTTTCTTACATGCTAATTTTCTTAATGTACCATGGCAGAGAGCTGCACATTTGCAAATGTGTAAGTAAATTGAAATAAACCAGGTGACTTTATTTCACAGTATTATCTTACCAGGACAGAAGTACCCAAAGGGTGCAATTATCGGGTGATTGTCTCATTGCACATCTAAGTTAACAGTCAGCCTGGTGCAAAGTTTTAACCCCACCTTCTTCCTCACTTTCCTCTCTTTTAAATTTTTTAAAAGGAAAATATTCATTTCCATATTTACTTTGACAGGCTAGAAATTTAGTAATACAGATGTGGGGAAATTTGAGCTTTATTAAAAGTAATACAGAAGCCATAAAAATTGGCAAATAGTGTGGGTATGTGCAGAAGGGACACATGCATACTTGGTTTGAGTTTGAATTGCCTAAGAATTCGGTGAGAACCTTCAACTATGTTTAGTTGGTTGGCTTCCTCTGTGTTCCTTTTCACAGGTTCTGCATGTTATAGTAATTGGGGCTATTTAACAGGGTGTGTCCTAAAGCCAGTGTTCAAAAGAAGTATTGATGCATATATTTTTTTAAAATATATCTTTATTGATTTCATAGAGGAAGGGAGAGGGGGAGAGAGAGAGAGAAACACCAATGATGAGAGAGTCATCATTGATTGGCTGCCTCCTGCACACCCCCGACCTGGAATCGAGCCCACAGCCTGGGCATGAGCCCTGACCGGGAATTAAACTACAATCTCTTGGATCCTAGGTCGATGCTCAACCACAGAGCCACACCCGGCTGGGCTGATGCATATTCTTTTAAAAAACAAACGAATTAATTGCAACACAGTTTAAAATATCATTTCAATAAAATAGAAATTTTAGAAAGGTACAACATTTGGTTTTTAGGGGCTTTTCCCCCAGAAGATTCATGAATACAAATAATGTCAGTCAATAAAGTGCTTTCCTTATTAAAACATTCCAATATTAAACTTAGTAATTAATGCTGTTTAGTTCCTCATATGTTATATGGTTTACCTATTGATATATATGGAGATTAAATTGTACCCCCTATAGCTTTGAAGTAATGAGTTAGAAATGAATCATAAATTTAAACTAGCAAATTAGAAGTTTGGCCAGTCTTTTTATCCCAGTATTTATTTTAAGTTTCAAGAAAAGTAGTTTAGAAGAACTTTGAGGGTAAAAACAGTTCAAGAATGACCTGAGGAAGATGATATTTTAAATACAAAGGACAGTATGGTTTAGTAGCTTAGAGCCTGTCCTCTGATGACAGATTGCCTGGATTTAAATCTTGCCTTTGCCGCTTATTTGCTGTTGTAGGCTAATTATTTAATCTGTGTGCCTCGTGGTTGTCATGTGTAAAATAGGGATGATAATAGTATATCTGTCTCATAGGATTGTTGTGAGGATTAAACGAATCAGTATAGTGTATGTAAAGTCTTAGAACTATGCCTGGGACTATGTTAAAGTTAACTATCATAATTATTATTATTAGTTTCAGTACGGATAAAAAAATATAGTGCCTCCTTAAAGCTTACTAATTTAGGACACATAACCAACAGCTTTTGTATGACACCTATCAGGTATGTGACTATACCAGAGATTTTTTTTCTGATTAACTCCAACTGTTTTTGAAAAATTCATTCAAATTTAGAATGCTTTCCAAATGTTAAATGTCCTTTAATTTAGAACATAAAAGGAGGGTTTTTTTTTCTTTCTCTTTAACTCCCTCCTCCCATCCCATTATCAAAGTAGTAATATGTTTATTGTAGGAAACTTGAAAAATACAGAAAAGCTGTTAGTGTCCTATAACTCAGCAATAGCCACTGATAGCATTTGCTGTATTTTCTTCCAAATTTTTTTTAACCTGGAATCTGTTTGTGTGTGTAATAGTATTAGAATTGTGATCATGATTACATTGTACATATTCAGTTTAGTATCCTGTTTGTTTCACTAAAAGTACGAAGGTAGATTTTGGCCTTTTTTGGGGGGCTGTTTTTTCATTTTCACAAGCTTAGATCTTTATCTGAAAGAAATTATAGAATTGGAAGATACTTTAGAATGCATCTAAGTGTAACTGCCTCCTTTTATAAATGGGAAAATTGAGACCCAGAGAAGCTAAGAGATTTGTTCAAGGTCACACAGCTGGTTAGAAGCTGAGCCAGAACCTTAGCTCTTATGCTGCTTTACCAGTAATACCTGTCTAACTTAAAGCCTTTGAAAATGGAGGAAGTGTTCTTATAAAAGCAAAACAAAACAAAAAACTCTATAAATGAAACCAGGAACAGTGCACCTGAAAAAATAAAATATTTAGAATTCTCTGTTGGTTGCTTTTTGTGTGACAGTGACTAAAGTTTCTGATAAAAGTTTAATGTCATGAGTTACAAGGCTTTTGGTGGAAAACAACTCAGTCTTTTCACATTACACGTAATTGTGCTGTGTATCTGCTTTGAAGATGTTGTGCCCCTCCCCCCGTTGTTTTTTGAAAAATTTTAAACCTCAGAAATTTGAAAGATACAATAATATTTCCATAAACAATTCTTTTAGATTAACATTTTGTGACTTTGGCTTTATCTACTTTGAGGCTATTTCTACAGAACTTGCTGAAATTGCTTTTTGATTAAATTTAGACTTACAATGTTAAGAATTTATGGTCACTGCATCAACTCAGTGTTCCATGTAATAAGTTTTGTAAGCTCTCCAACTAGAGAAGGAACTGGAAGTTTTCAAGCTTGTGACTTTTGGAATGTTATTTATTCTCTTAATACTTAAAACAAAATTCAGTGTGAATCATGCGTGTAACTGAAACATATACCAGTCAAAACTAGGCTTTAAGCAAAACAAATATTTCACTCCATAAAGTTTTTCTTTTTTATGATATTTATTTCAGGTTGAGAGTTACAGGGGCATTTTCAAAATAAGAACCTAAGGTCTATTTTCATAATTTCATAATATTCATTGTTGAAGCTAAATTTTAAGTTACTATAGTGTGGGGTTTTTTAAAGTAAATTACCCTAATACATTCACATGAGCTGATGATGCTGTATTTGTGTCACCCAATTCACTGCTCTGTATTTTTCAGTACCAAATAATTCCTTTGTTAAACTCATTTTCGGTAAATGAGCCATTGTTTCCCAAAGGGTAATGATTATTTCTATATATAGCACAAATCCCTAAGAAATAGATTTTAAAGTCTACAATATCAGTGTTTGGAAGTGGTTGAAATTGTCACTCTGTATATCAAGCCACAACTTTGTGTATAAAAAGGGCAGCTGCTGTGTTTGCTCTCTAGGCTCTGAGATATTATGCTTACTATGACACCAACTGACAGCAGGTCTTTAAAAGTGAAGTCTTTTGGTTTACTTAAAAAAGAGAGGTTGTTTTATTGGGTCCACCCAGCTATTACATTACGTAGTTTAATAACCTAAACACCTAGAATGGGTAGCTAGAGTTCAAGTTTAAGTGGCTTGTGACAGGTAAGGAAATATATAGGCAGCAGATATTGTTTACTTCATTCAGTTGGTAATCAGTATCTGCAAATAAAATCACTGACTTCTTAAAGTACCTTAGCAGGAAAGACATTAAAATAAAGACACTGTGATGTTTAACTGGTGTAGATGCTGAAGATCTAGTTACCGATACGTCAGCTTGTCTCTGTAGGTGGGCAAACTTTAACTAGTTTTTATACTTTGATTTTTTTCCTCTTAAAGTAGATCAGTCTCTCTGTTTGTCTCTCTTTTCCTCTCAATGCTAATAAAAGCAAATGCTTATAACCACTTACGACACATTCTCTACCCACTGATCCACTAAAATCATTTGTGTCTCTGGAGCCTAATATGGTCTTGGGTAAGAAATTACCAAGTGTTTGTTGTTGAAATGAAAGTTGCTAATGCTAAGTTTGTGCGTGACACTATCAAAGAAGAATACTATTACTGGGTCTTGCCTTTATGTAGATCCCTAATTTCTTCATGGAGAAATTTTTATGAGGGAACATTTAGAGTAATATTTAGATGACTCTATGGTAGCATTTTGTTTTCTTGTGTTTGGATTTTTTTTTTTTAAGACTAAAGAGCCCTAATCTAAAAATAGTCTACAGTAACCAACTGTTCCCAAAAATAGTCCTTTATTTTGTACTGCTTTCTATAATATACATTAAGTTAAGAGTGCTAATTGTTTAGGAAAAATATATTCTTGATGCAGTCAGTACTGTGATCTCATGTTAGAAAAATAGAAACTATGTCTAAAATCTCATCAATACATCAGAACACACTAAAGCAGTCTGTGAGACTAGCACAGAAAACAATTACATTCAATTCTAAGCTCTTTATTCTGTTCTATAAACTTAATAACTAAATGGCAGACTAATATGTGCTAGAGATCCTTTTTAAAATCAATGAGGAAAGAATGGCTTACTTCAGTGATTTGCTGGCATATGTTAAACAGTAGCATCTCTGAAAAATAAAAGAGCCCTAGTTTTTAGGGCTTGCCAATTTCTGTGGTTTAAATATTCTTGTAATGACCAATTTCAGGCTACCAACGTCAAGCCACTAAATTCTGAATTGGAAAAAGAAACCCAGTAGCACACCGTTCTAAGTATTTTCACCACACAGCTAAAGTAGATGCTAAATAGCCCTAAGGGCATAAATCATAATAAAATAATAAGGAAATGATGATTTTTTTAAAAATTTGTCTTTACTGTTGAAAATATTACAGATGACTCCCCCCCAGGGAAGTGATAAATTTTGAGTATTTATTATCTTTGTTTTAAATATTATTTATTTCATTGTAATATATAATTTAATTTTTAATAATGGCCGTTTCACAGTCAGCTTGCAAAATTCCAAAAAATGTAAGTCTCTCTGTAGCCAGTATGAACCATTGGGAATTAAGCTAGTGGTGGGGAGAGATGAAGTTAGATCGTGCTCATTATGTACAGAAATGAAGTCTAAAAGAAAATACAAAAAACAGGGGGGATGTACTGGCAATGTATATGAAAGACTTTTTTTTTTTAATATGTCTTTATTGATTTCAGAGAGATGGGAGAGGGAGAGAGAGAGGGAGAGACAGAAATATCAATGATGAGAGAGTCATTGATTGGCCGCCTCCTGCACACCCCCCACTGGGGTTCCAGCTTGAAACCCAGGCATGTGCCCTGACCTGGAATAAAACTGCTATCTCCTGGATCCTAGGTTGATGCTCACCCCCTAAGCCACGCTGGCTGGACTGAAAGACTTTTAAACACACATCTTAAATTTCTACACAGGCAAACCTGATACTCTTTTCTTGCTTTGAAGTTAGGGCAAAAAGTTCTTTTCCCTAAAATGCAAAAAAATAGCTATCTATATGCTCTTCTTACTTTCTGGTTTTGTTTTTTACATTTAAATCTTTAATCCATTGGACTTCATTTCTGTACATGATGAACACGACCTAACTTCATTTCTCCCCACCACTAGCTAAATATCCCAATAAAGATACAAAATAAACTAGTAGTGTGTTTTCTGGAGTTGCCCATTTTTTTAAAAAATTTATTGATGAGAGAGAGAGAGAAATATTGACTTGTTGTTCTACTTATTTATGCATTCATTGTTTGAGTCTTGTATGTGCCCTGACTGGAAATCAAATCTGCAACCTTGGCATATCACAACACTCTAACCAACTTAGCTACCTGGCCAGGGCTTTTGCCCATTTTTAAATTGGGTTGTCTTTTTTGTTGTTGAGTTGTTAAGTCCTTTATGTATTCTAGATACCAGTCCCTTATCAGGTATATGATTTGCAAATATATTTTCCCATTCTCTGGCTTGTTTTTTCACTTTCTTGATGGTGTTCTTTGAAGCATAAAAGTTTGTAATTTTGACGAGATCCATTCTATTTGTTTTTTTGTTGCTTGTGCTTTCAGTATCATATCTGAAAAGGTTTTGCCTAATCCAAGATCATGATTAGCACCAATATTTTCTTCTAAAAGTTTTATAGTTTTGTCTCCTACATTTAGGTCTGTGGTCCATTTTGAGTTAATTTTGTATGGCATGAGGTAGGGGTTCAACTTCATTTCTTTGCATGTGTGGATATTCAGTTATCCCATCACAATTTGTTGGGGAAAAACTACTATTATCTTCCCCTTGAATGGCCTTGGTTCTTGTTGAAAATCAATTGATCATAAATGTAAGAGCTTATTTCAGGATTCTTAATTCTATTCCATTGATTTTGATATCTCTCCTTACGTCAGTACTGCACTGTTGATTACCATAACTTTATAGTAAGCTGTGAAACAGGAAAATGTGAGTCTTCCTACTTTGTTCTTTTTAAAGATTGTCTTGGCTATTCTGGGTCCCTTGCATTTTCTTATGAATTTTAGGATCATCTTGCCAATTTCTGTTAAAAAGCCATATGGGATTTTGATAGGGATTGCATTAAATCTGTAAATCAGTTTGGGAAGTACTGTCATCTTAACAACATTGTCTTCCAATCCATGAACATAGGATGTTTTTTCATTTATTTAGATCTTCTTTAATTTTTTTCAACAATTTTGTCATTTTCAGATCATTTTACACTTCCTGTTAAGTTTATTCCTAAGTATTACATTGCTTTCAATGGTGAAAGTGTGTGTGTGTGTGTGTGTATAGTTACTTGGTTAATCCTTACCCAAGGATATTTTTCCATTATCTTTTTCTTTTTTCTTTTCTTTTTTTTTTTTTTAGAGAGCGGAGGGGGGGAGGGAGAGAAACAGAAACATTGATGTGAGAGAGACGCATCAGTTGGTTGCTGCCCAAACACTCCCTGCCCCGACAGGGACGAACCTGCAGCCAAGGTACGTGCCCTTGACTGGAATCATAACCCTTATAATTTAGTAGGGAAGATTTTAGAAGTGATGCCTGTTGAAATTCATAAATAAGAATAGATTATTGAAGCATGTGCACAAGACACAGAGAGAGAAAGAGAGAGAGATTATAGATGGGCAGATGGGGCAGGCTGTTGGCATTTTTTCTTAGAATCCTGCAGTGGAGTGACATTTGAGTTAAATTTTTATTGTGAAAGGTCAAAGGATGAGGGGAAGGACAACTGAGACAGAAGAAAGTTCATGTGTAAAGTAATGGGGACATGAAAGACTGGTGCGATTGTGGACTTGGAATTAGTTCATTATGACTAGAGTGAAATATAAGATGGATGAGAGTGTGATTGCTGAGAGATGAGAATAAGAGGACCTTGTTTGCTATTTTAATACCTTCAGATTTTATCTGAATTTAGGAAGCTATTGAATGAGTTAAACAGATGATTAAAATGATCAGATTTATTTTTGTCGGGTGCTCAGGCAGTGCTGAAAACAATGGTTTGCAGGAGGAACAGATCTAGAAGCTGGGAGAAGGCAACTAGAGTCATTTAGGTCAATGCTACTTCTAGTGTGGACCACAAACTTCATTATGGGTCTGCAGTGATGAAGAAAATACCTTTCCCCTTGCTTGAGGCTCATCTCTAGACACTGAAAAACTTTTATGGCAGTTTTACATAGTTCATAGTTTATAATCTTTGCTGGACTTCTCTGTGTTCAGCAAGTCTTACACTTGTCTCAAGTCAGTTCTTTTCTCCTCTGCCCACGACAGCTATTTCAAACCTCTATCACTCTCTTCAAGTTCCTACTCCACCTCTTCCTCACTTTCCACAGATGACTTCATCCTCTATTTCAGAGGGGGAAAAGCCAGAGGATGCAGGAACTAGATAACTTCCTGTTTCACCCACAGACAAATGTGTGTGTCAACATTATGTATCTTTCCTCCACTTTCTATCTCTGGATCCTATTCTCTTCTGTTTTTTCCTGGGGCTTTATTTTATCCTCTCAGGTTTTCAACATCTGCCTCCCTTTAGTACCTTTCCCCATATCCTGTACACTTGTTCAAGGCTCACCCCCAAATTCAATCTTTATCATTATCTAGATCACCAGCCTAGCTTTTCTTTTTCTCTTCATAGCCAAGCTCCTTGAAAGATTAGTCCTAAGTTATTGTCTCTACAACTTCACTTCATTTACTCACAATCTACTGTATGTTCCTTTCTTACACATACCATACAGCTGAAACAGCTCTGACAAATAACCAGTGACCTGTTATTAACTAGCAGCTATCAAATCCAATGGGCACAATTCATTCAGTCCTTATGATTTATGTTGCATGTTTGCTCCTTTTTTCTGTTGAGTAGTTTTTTCATTGTTGTTTATATATCACAACTTTCTTATCCATTTACCTGTTGATGGACATTTGGGCTTCCAGTCTGAGTAAATACCTAGGAGTAAATACTGAGTCAAATGATAAGTATATGTTTAGCTTTATAAGAAAATGCCAAACTGTTTTCCAAAGTGATTGCAATTTTGCATTCCCAACCAGCAATATATAAGAGTTCCATTTGCTTCACATGCTTATGAGCATTTGGTGTTGTCCCTGCTTATCCCCTACCCCTGAATTTTAGCCATTTAAATAGGTATATAGTTCTGTCTCATTGTGGTTTTGCATTTCCCTAATCGCTAATGATATTGAGCATCTATATTGTGCTTATTTGCCCTCTCCTTATTCTTTTTGGTGAAGTAAACAAAGAAAGCCCAAAGTGAGTATAAGGAAGGAAATAAAGATCAGAGCAGAAATAAATGAAATATAATCTAAAAAAACAATACAAAAGATCAGTGAAACCAAAAGCTGGTTCTTTGAAAAGAATAATGACTGTTATGAACAACTCAATGCCAACAAATTGGGCAATCTGAAAGAAATGGATAAATTCCCAGAAACATACAATATTCCAGGAATGAATCTAGAAGAAACAGAAAATTTGAACAGACCAAGTACAGCTAATGAAATGGAACCAGGAATCAAAAAACTCCCAACAAACAAAGGTCTTGGACCAGATGGCTTCACAGGTGAATTTTACCAAACATACAAAGAAGAACTAACACCTATCCTTCTCAAACTATTCCAGAAAACTCAAGAGGAGGGAAGACTCCTAAGCTTATTTTATGAGGCCAGCATTATCCTAATTCCAAAACCAGATAAAGACACTACAAAGAAAAAAAAAAATTATAGGCCAGTATCCCCAATTGAACATATAGATGCAGAAATCCTCAACAAAATATTAGAAAACCAAATTCAGCAATACATTTAAAAAAATTATACACCATGATCAAGTAGGATTTATTTCTGGGATGCAAGGTTGGTACAATATCCACATTTCAATTAACATGATGTACCACAAAAACCAAAGGAAGACTAAAAGTCACATGATCCTATCAATAGATGCAGAAAAAAGCATTTGACAAATTCCAGCACCCATTTATGATTAAAAAATAAACCCTCAGCAGAGTGGGAATAGAGGGAACATACCTCAACATAATAAAGGCCATCTATGACAAACCCATAGCTAACATCATACTCAACAGGAAAATACTAAGCATATCCCTAAAGATCAGGAAAAAGACAGCAATATCTAGTTTCACCACTCTTATTCAACATAGCACTACAAGTCCTAGCCACAACAATCAGACAAGAAAAAATAAAAGGCATCCAAATTGGAAAAGAAGATGTAAACTATCATTATTTGCAAATAACATACTGTATTCTAAAGAGTCCACCAAAAAACTACTAGAACTAATAAATGTATTAAGTAGCAGATTATAAAATACATATTCAGAAATTGGTTGCATATTTATACACCAATAATGAACTATCAGAAAGGGAAACTAAGAAAACAATCCCACTTACAATTGCCTCAAAACAAAAAACAAAACAAACCTCGGAATAAATTTAACCAAGGAGGTAAAAGACCTGTACTCAGAAAATTATAAGATATTGAATAAAGTAATTGAACATGGACATGGACAACATGTGGTGATTAGGGGAGGGGAGAAGGTAGAAGAGAGAATAGAGGGGATAAATGGTGATGGAAAAAATAAGATAAAAAATTGAAGATACAAATAAATGGAAGCATATATTGTGCTCATGGATAGGAAGAATTAACATCATTGAAATGTCCATACTACCCAAAGCATTCTATAGAGTCAACACAATTTCTATCAAAACACAAATGGCATTTTTCACAGAACTAGAACAAATAATTGAAAAATTTATATGGAATCACAAAAGACCCCAAATAATCATAGCAGTCTTGAGAAAGAAGAACAAAATCAGATGTATTATGCTACCTAATATCAAACTGTACTACAAGGCTATAGTAATCAAAACAGCATGGTACTGGCATAAAAAGACACACTGATTAGTGGAATAGAATAGAGAGCCCAGAAATAAACCCACCCCTATGTGGTCAATTAATTTATGACAAAGGAGGCAAGAATATACAGTGGGGTAAAGACAGTCTATTCAATAAATGGTGTTGGGAATGTTGGGTAATATAGGCAAAAAGACCCATGAAACTAAACCACCTTCTTACAGCATATATAAGAATAAATTCAAAGTGTATTAAAGACTTACACATAAGAATCAAAACTATAAAACTCCTAGAAGAAAACATAGGCAGTAAAATCTCTGACATTTAGCAACATTTTCTCTGATATATTTCCTCAGGCAAGGAAAACAAAAGAAAATAAACAAATGGAACTACATTAAACAAAAATGTTTTTGCACAGCAAAGCAAACCAACAAAATGAAAAGACAGCTTACTGAATGGGAGAAGATATTTGCCAGTGACGCATCTGATAAGGGATTAATACTCAAAATTTATAAAGAATATGTACAGCTCAAACACCCAAAACGAAATACAATTAAAAAATGGGCAGAGCCCGGTCGGGTGTGGCTCAGCGGTTGAGCTTCAACCTAGGATCCAGGTGATCAGGGTTCGACTCCCAGTCAGGGCACATGCCTGGGTTGCGGGCTCGATCAATGACTCATCATTGATGTTTCTGTCTCTCTCTCTCCCTCTCCTTTCCTCTCTCTGAAATCAATAACGATATATTAGAAAAAAAAAAAAATGGGCAGAGGACCTGAATAGACATTTCTCCAAAGAGGACATACAGATAGCCAAGAAACATATGAAAAGATTCTCAGTGTCACTAATCATCAGAGAAATGCAAGTTAAAACCAGTGTGAGCTATCACTTCACACTTAACAGAATGCCTGTCATCAATAAATCAACAAACAACAAGTATTGGCAAGGATGTGCAGAAAAGGGAACCCTCATGCACTGTTGATGGGGATGCAGATTGGTACAGCCACTATGAAAAATAGCATGGAGCGTCCTCGCAAAATTAAAAGTGGAACTGCCTTATGACCCAGCAATTCCATTTCTGGATCTATATCCAAAGAAACTGTCAAAACACTAATTTGAAAGAATATATGCACTCCTTTGTTCATTGCAGCATTATTTACAGTAGTCAAGCTTTGAAAACAACTCACATGTCCATCAACAGATGAGTGGATAAAAAAGTGATGGCACATATATACAATGGAATATCACTTGGCCATAAAAAAAAAAAAAAAATGAAATACCACCATTCGCGACAGCATGGACAGACCTGGAGGATATTATGCTAAGTGAAATAAGTCAGATAGAAAGACAAATACCACATGAATTCACATATGTGGAATCTAAAGAACAGAGTAGACGAGCAAACAAAATAGAAACAGACTCATGGATATAGATAACAGAACATACTGATGGTTGCCAGAGGGGAGGAGGTTTGGGGGACAGTGATAAAGGCGAAGGGTTTAAGAAGTACAAAGTGATAGTTACAAAATAGTCACAGGGATGTAAAGGACAGCATAGGGAATATAGTCAGTATTGTGATAACTATGTATGTATAACTACTATACTGTACATCTGAAACGAATACAAAATAATATTAAATATATACTGTAATTGAAATTGAAATTTTAAAAAAAGTTTTTTATTATTTTCTCCTTACCCATCTTAGTGGACAGTTTGATCCCCTCCCCCTACTGTGTCTAGGGATAAAAGGGACTTTGGATGGTTTCTTTCTTAGTAAGGGCTTATCCCTTCCTTGAACTTAGTTCATTTACATTTCTTTGAGTTCTCAACCTTCATTTATTCAGCCAATCAACAAACTATGATGTGTTGTTTATTCAGCCTTTTTTCTTTGTTAGGGAAAAGTATCTTAATTTCTACATCCTTATTGGAAATGGTTAACTGACTCCCAGTTTTCTTTGTTCAGTCTTTTCGTATATCTTTCAACTTTTATTATCCTTTTACTGTCAACATTTCTCTGTGCTTATATTTTGTCTCTGGTAAACAACATACACTTAGATTTTGTATCTAGACTGACGATTGCTTAAGTGAAACAGTCTACATCAGTAATGAGTACTGCTCATTTTGGATTTATTTCTACTGTCTTATGTTGTATTTTCCATGTCTTGCCTTACATATTTCTTGTCTTTAGTTGCTTTTGAATTGCTTGAGATTTCCCACCCCCTTACTCCTAATTTGTGAGTTTCATACCTGATTTTGGTTCTTTCAGTTGCCCTAGGAATTTTAACATTCATATTTAAAGTCCATAGCTAATACATTTTGTCTATTTTTGAATCTGCCTAGTCAGTGTTAATAGTCTCCTGTTTTCTGCATCATACTTTGAACTTTTTTCTTCAAGCATATAAAAAATACTTATTTTATACTATGCATCTGATCATTCTGTTTTCTGCAGTCTTTGCTGATCTAATAGTTTGCCAGTCATTGGCTCTACTCATAGGTGCTTGTTTCTTGTGATTTTTTTGAAATTGTGAGCTCATGGTCTTTGGAACTTTGTTGTAATTTTTTGAGGCTATCAGATTTTTTCCCCCCAGAGATAATTTGAGCATCTAAGGTACCACCAACTTTTAAGTAAATTTTTTACCTTAGTTTTTCAGGCCACACACTAGTTTGAATTCTAGCCCCACTGGGATGCAGACTTTTGGTTAAGAATTCACAGTGGAGACATGTTTCTGTTTAACTGTTCTACCAGGAACCAAAGCCAATAAAAGACCCTTCTTCCTATCATCTCCCTCTGCAGAATGAGTTTTTTACTATTCCACCCCCTGAGAATGCAGCCATTTGGGGAGTTTTGGCATATTTATACAAGTGTTGTTAACCCAATCTGTCTCCATGGTAGGGCCGGAGGTAGCATCTTGTTATCTCAGCAAGTAGCCCATTAAAACCTAGACTTTTGTCTCCTAAGGATTGGCCAGTAACTACAGGGAAAACTCTGGCTATCGTGTACCTTATTCTTATGAATTTATGCTTTCTTCTTGTTTTGCCCTCAGGAATTCCTTTGCTCTCTCCATCAAGGTTAATTCCTGCACCTTAGTCCTGCAACTGAGACCAAAACTTCCCCTCACCAATTCCCTCCCAAAGCGTCTTAAGGCCCCCTGCAGATCCCAGAGAGATGCAGAACTGAATATATGGGCTGTATACAGTATTGAAGGAACGATTTCCCTCGGCTTTGTTGAAGACTTTTCTCTTGATAGTGTTATTGGGGAAGTAAAGGAATTCACTCATTGAAACACTTTATCCACCATTTCTAAGTACATTTTTCAACCTAATTTTCTCTTACCCTATCTATACTCAATGTATCTTTGGGAGTTACATTTAGTTGTTTTTGAAGTGTGACAAGGTATAGTATAAGAGGGGGAATAAAGTCCATATTCAGCTAGGAGTGTGCTTCCCTTACTTCCATACTGCTAAAATCATTCTACTCGTCACTCACTTCAGATGTTCTTCCCTCTAGGTGTTACCCCTTCTGGCTCAACTTCCACCTCCATCTGTCTATACCCCCACATAGAATGAACTAATTAATCTCTTACATTTGTTTCCATACGGATATGTATATATATTTCTTAAAGGGGAGATATTCCTGTACACCTAAAGCTGGAGACTAGATTTTATTTATTTCTATGTCCCTAGTATGTAATAGGTATTCACTAAAGTTTGTTGAATTGAGTTCTCAAAATATTTATATCAAATCTTGAACTTTTAAGCTTTTAGTCGGGACTGTTAAAACTTAATTTGCTGTTTATATTTAGAAAACAACTTTTAACAGTTAAACTTTGTTCAACAATTGAAGATAAAATGATTTTATTTGGTATTTGGTAAATTGTTTGGACTGGTTATATTTAAGGAGGGATTAAAGTACGATTAAAATAGCTGTCTTGCCCTGGCCAGTGTGTTAAATGGTTAGAACGTGGGCCCGAGCACCAGAGGGTTTCAGGTTCAATTTCCGGGTAAGAGCATGTACCTGGGTTGCTGGTTAGTTCCCCAGGTGCTTGCGGGAGGCAACCAGTTGGTGTGTGTCTCACGTTGATGTTTCTTCTTTCTCTCTTTCTCCCTCTCTCCCCCATGCCGCCTTCCCTTCCACTCTATCTAAAAGCAATTATATACGTATAATCTGTCTTACCATCTCCAGAGTGGCCGAGTGATATGATTTTGGAACAAATGGAGATTTAGATCCCAATTCTAAATTCTAGTTTACTTTAAAATGATGAAATATGTAGAATTTTCTGGAAGCAGAATTTTGTGTGTGGAACATCAAAGGAAATTTTTGCTGTTGGAGCACTAGTTTTAAAAAACTAAAAAAAGGAATTTTCCTAAATGACTTTGGTTATTTTGGGGGGAGGGCAGCATAGATGGTGGGGTTTCTTATTGCCTGAATTAGTCTCACTTTCTGTGGTGAATTACATACTCCTTTTGTGGCTATTATATATTTGTCCTGCAAAAAGAAAAGAGTGGGTGTCCTTTGGAGAAGCTAATTTTATAAATGCATATCCCTTCTGCCTACCATTTTTTCTCATATTTGAATATGCACAGATGAGGAGAAAACATAGGTAGGAGTATAAAAAGACATGGGAAGAATACCTGGTAGGGAGCAGAGACAAGTTGGTGAGAAGACCAGCTAGAGCAGGGGTGGGTAACATCATTTGCTCTCGCCCTGCCAAGGCACCCACAGGCAGGACTTGAAATTCAATAAATCTAGGAATTTTTGTCATAGCTAAATTTTAAGTTGATAATTTTGTATGGCCCAAGAATGATGTTATAAATATCCAAATTGTCCTTGGCAGAAAAAAGATTCCCCACTAGAGCAGAGGTTGGGATGATTTAACAATAAAGAAGGCACAAGTCAGAGGGAAGGCTAGAGGAGGTACCAATACCAAAGGTTGGTGGATGGACAGCAAGCTGACTCATGTTGCTGGAAGGAGCATGTTTCACTTGTAAACATTGTTCTGATGTCTACTTTTTGTTTTAACATCTCCATAATCAGGATGTTTCTTACAGTCAGTCATCTTCCGTAGTTTAATAAACTGTGTGTGTGTGTGTTTTCTTTTTGGTGGTACATAAAATAATGGCACATTTACCATTAGTGACATCTTATAGTTAATGAAATATGATATAACTTTAAATTGCTCATAAGGAGGAATATTGGCTGTATTAACCTGTTGGTTTACATTATGAGATCTGGCAGACAAATCAGTTTTTAAAACATTCAGAAACAAATTCTCAGCATTAAACTGATCTGCGCAACTAACTTTTGATGTTATTCTAATAGAAACTTCCTCTCTCTAAGGTGATTTATGTGAAACTAGCAATCCACTTTTGTAAAAGGTCCTCAACTAAACAGACTGTGTTTGCAGTTGCCAGAAATTCTAAATCAAATGCAAGTAACCATGACAGAAATTACCTTTCCTCATCCATGTTAGTTGCGGGGCTATTTCCTTGCAGTACCTATATATTATTTATTAGGCAAGAGCAACTAGTATGACAACTTCCTGGCATTGCCCAGGCAACAACATCCCTGTACAATTTATGCCTGAAATTTGTCTCTTTTATAGTCTTGAATTTCTTTGGAATTTTGACATAACTATTGAGCCCACAGACTCACTTGTCTTATTTGACGAAATTGGGCATTTGAATGAAAGTGCCTCAACCTAAAAACTATTCTCAGTTTTCCTCTTTTGCTTTGGCATAAAGCCCATAGCCAAATGTACAGCTTCCTTGTTAAGGGATATAGAACATTTTAGCATATGTTTTGTATGTGGAACACCTTCTAGCCCCCCCTTCACTTCGTAACTTTCCTACCCATTTTTTTTCCTCTTCCCCCAGACTCTTTATTTCCTCTCTCTTAAAAAAAAAAAAAAATCTTATCTGTATGTTTCTTTCTTAGCTATCTCCCATTTGTTTTGGAATGGAGTGGAATATAAATAGGGCTAAAAACATCAACAAACAAAAACCTGTATTTTAAAAACTTTTCCCCATGTAGCGAAAACAGCAAATTGAAACAGCTGAAGTGAAAAATCCAGTTTTTGTTTTTCTTTCTTCATATGTGTCTTAAATGAGGAGAGTTGTTTTGAGGAAAGGAGAATTTTGTTTTGCTGATATTTGTGATGGCTCTAGTATTGGGGACTCTAAAGAATTGTGAGCTCCTTCAAGTTATTTTTAATTTACAGACTGAATTTTTAAAGAAAATTATAATGATAATTAAAAATTTGAATGATTTTTTTAAGTTAGTTACTATTGATTAGCTGAAATAATGTAAATGAACTATAGTCTTTGCTAACAGCAAAGGTACTTTTCTCCTGATATTTTGCCTGAAAATGGAGAATGTAGAAGAGTACCCTCATTTCTGTGCATCTGTGTATATGTGCTTTAAGTTTAAAGTTAATTATGTGAATAAAATATAGAGAACCTATGTTTTCTAAAACAGTGGAAGGAAAGAAATGGGGATGGAGAGTGTTAGCTATTATTGGTATGTGCATTTTATTCAAACACTTGTCCTCTGTTTAACCAAATTGAGTTCATAGTGGGAATTGGACTCATCTCCCCATTGGCATCTTTTGCTCTCTCCCCATTTCTTCTGCTTCTAAAGTAATGCTATAGCATGAAAGATTGAGAATTGTAGTCAGAGATATATGTAAAGTTATACTAATCTAATGCTATGTGTCATACCAGCTTTTTTTCTTTTTAATTGTTTTCTCAGTACTTTCTTCTGTTAATACCAGCATTCCCTTTTCTTCCTTCTCTTGCTCTTACCTTTTTTTGCTTTGCCTTCACCTTCTTATACTAGACACAACCTCCTCTTCCCGTGTTTGCCAGCCCTGTGTTTTGCCAGCCCTTGGAGATAAAAGTCATTCTGGAGAATTGTCTTGGAATACTTAAATTATAATTATTTCTAAGCCTACTAGGCATCTGGCACTATAAATTAATCTAAAGAGATTAAAATCAGGCATCTTGATCAGTTTGATGCAGAGAATACTGTTATATTAAACTTTGCATTGATAATGCAGGGAATTAATAAGAAAATATTTGGAAACTTCAGCTTCTGGGTTTTGTGTGTGTGTGTTTAAGAAAGAGGTGATTGGAGGGTGGGATTTTGTTGTGGTTGTTTTTAAATGATTTTAGAGAAGGGAGAGAGAGAGAGAGAGAGAGAGAGGGAGGGAGAGAAAGGGAGGGAGAAACATGATGTGAGAGAGAGAAACATCAATTGGTTGCCTCCCTCACGTGCCCTGACTGGGGCTCAAACCACAACCTGGGTATGTGCCCTGACTGGGAATCAAACCCACCACCTTTCCGTGTACAGGAGGACCCTCCAACGAACTGAGCCACACTGGCCCGGCTCAGCTTCTTTTTCTCAGTGATGTGTTATTATTCATTCATATTGGAGAGAAACTAACCCTAGATTTTCATGTTTTATACCATTAACTTTACAGTACATTACTATCATAGGTCTCTCTCATATAAGCTTTGGAAGAAGATGAGTTCTTTTTAACAAATACAGATTCACAGAAAATCCCAGTCTTTCTCAAGCATTCTGTAATTTGGGTTTGTGGAACAGAGTTCTTAAAGGATGTTCTATCTTAAAGTGCACATTTATTATTTAAACACTGAAAAGAATAAGCAAATAAAGTAGCATTGAACAAAGCTTATCAATACCTCTCGTTATTCAGTTAGCTTAAACTATGTTTAGAGTACTGCTTCAATCCAGGAAGTACTGTATATTATTATTTTTTTCCTCCTAGATATCTGATTATTTTTGGTAAAGGTAGCTGAATGGGAGTTTAGATCATTTCATATCCAATAGAATAAAATTAAAATTTACTTATTAATTTCCTGAAATAACATGCCTGTTTTAAAGCATCAAAATAAAAATGATAAAATTTCCTTTGATTACATTTCAAAATAGATCATGTTACCATTTTAAAAATTAATAGACTTTACATTTCAGAGAAGTTTTAGGTTCACAGCAAAATTAAGTGGAAAGTAGATTTCCTAGATATCCTTATTTTTCCTCCCTCAGCCTCCCCATCATCAACATCCCCCACCATTTATTACAAATGATGAACATTTCCAAAGTCTATAGTTTAGAGTTCACTTTTTGTGTTGTATATTCTATGGGTTTTGGCAAATGTATAATGATATATCCAATCTTAAAATATCTTACAAAGTAGTTTCACTGCCCTAAAAAATCTTCTGTGTCCCACCTTTTCATCCCACCCTCCCCCCAAACCCCTGATAGTCATCCTTTATAGTCTTCTTTTCCAGAATGTCGTATAATTGGAATCATATACTATGTAACCATTTCATATTGTCTCCTTTCATTCAGTAATATGCATTTGAGTTTCCTCCTTGTGGCTTGATAGCGCATTTCCTTTTAGTGCTGAATAATATTCCATTTTCTGGATGTACCCCAGGACTTACTGGTTGCTTCCAAGTTTTGATAATTATGAATAAAGCTGCTATAGTAAACATTTATGTGCAGGTTTTTGTGTGGACAGGTTTTCAGCTCATTTGTGAAAATACTAAGAAGCATAATTGCTGGATTTGTATGACCATGTTACCATTTTAAAAAGTAAGAAATTATATAAAACAAACCAAAAACCCACAAAGTCTTCCTCTTCATAACAGAATTAAACCTGGTCCAGGAAATTGTTGAAGACTTTTGGGGGGAGGGCATTCCAGCTGTGACACTGTTGTTATGTCCTTATCCAGCCTTACTGTAGTGTTTTCATGTTGGTGTCCTCATTGCCAGTTTCACCCACTTCCTATTTTATTTTGTACTCATTTGTGGGCTTATTGGAAGATTAAATGAGATGATGTATATAATGTGCCCAGTATAGTGCCAGACTGAGTAGTAATTAAATATTTGGTTTGAAACACCCTCTCTGTCCCATTCTCTAAATTATTAATAAGGTTTGTTCATAGCCTTAGCATGGCATTAAAGGATCCTTCAAAACCAACCTTAGCCTCTCTTCCTAGATTTATTGTACTACAGGGTGGTGAAAAAGTAGGTTTACAGTTGTATTTGAAATACAGTTTATTCTTGTATTATTATTAATTATTGTATTTTTTCCATACAAACAAATATAAACCTACTTTTTCCCCATCCTGTATTATGGATTTTTTTTTAAATCTGTTTTTTTAATTGTAAAGAACACATAAAATTTACCCTCAGCCATTTTTAAGTATACAGTACAGTAGTGTTAACTATACGCACATTGTTGTGTAACAGGTCTCTAGAACTTTCATCTTGGGCAGCTGAAACACTATACTCATTGGACAACTCCTCACCTCCCCCCTACCCCCTCCCTGCAGCCCACCTGTAACCATATTCTACTTTCTGTTTCTATGAGTTTGACTGCTTTAGATACCTTATATAAGTGGAATTATGCAGTATTTGTTTTTGTGATTGGTTTATTTCACTTAGCATAATGTCCTCAAGGTCCATGCACGTTGTAGCATATGACAGGATTTCCTTCTTCTTTAAGGCTGAATAATATTCTATTCTGTGTATATACTGTGCTTGCTTCATTCTGTTGACGGATGAATGGTTTCACCTCCTGGCTGTTGTAAACAATGCTTCAATGAACATGGGTGTGTAGATCACTCTTTGAGATCCTATTTTCTTTTGGATATATACCAGTAAGTGGAATTGCTTAGTAATATGGTAATTCTCTTTTTAATTTTTTGAGGGACCTCCGTACCATTTTCCATAGCAGCTGCATCATTTTACATTCCCACCAATAATGTACAAGGGGTGCAGTTTCTACACACCCTTTTCAGCACTTTTCTCCCCCAGTGGTCATCCTAATGGTGTGAGGTGATAAATCAATGTGGTTTTGATTAGCATTTCCCTGAATAAGTAGTGATATTGAGCATCTTTTCATGTGCTTGTTGGCAATTTGTATATCTTCTGTGGAGAAATGTTTATTTAAATCCTTTACCCATATCTTAATTGAGTCATTTGGTTTTTTGTTATTGAGCTGTAGGAGTTCTTTATATGTTCTGGGTATTAACCTCTTATCACATATATGGTTTGCAAATATTTTCTCCTATTCTTTTGGTTGACTTTTCACTCTGTTGTTTCCTCTGCTGTACAGTTTTAAGTTTGATGTAGTCCCATTTGTCTATTTTTACTTGTGTCACTTCTGCTTTGGTGTCATGTACAAGAAATCATTGCCAAATCTCACATTGTGAAGTTTGAGCCCCTGTGTTTTCTTCTAGGAGTTCATAGCTTCAGGTCTTATATTAGGTTTCTAATTCATTTTGAGTTAACTTTTTTATATGGTATAAGGTAAGGATCTGGCTTTATTCTTTTGCATGTGTATATTCTGTTTTCCCAATATTATGGATTATATTATTATATGCAGGTCAGTGGCTTCAGAAGATCTGTGAATCTCAGAAATTGTGTCCAATTATGTGTGCGTGTGTCACTTTTTAAGAAAAGGATCCATTAACTTTCATCAGATTCTGAAATTGATCCTTAATACTCCCCTACTCTGAATTAGGATGACAGTCTAAATAAGTGAATTTTTAAAATTAGAATGTCTACTCCCCTCCTCAAATTCACAAATACAAACCACAAAGAACTGGACGAATGTCTCTTTCATTGTGGGGCAAAATTGAGTAAAGCTTACCTTTAAGGTTTATCCTGAAGCCTCTCTTGTTAACCCTTCACATAGACCAATGATATATATGCTGGGGGAGCAAAGGTAGTCAGGTTTTATGTTGCTTTGAAAGTTACCTGTTATCAGGTTTGCATTTGATATTGACGCCTCCAAGCAAATTCTGTGTCCCTGTGCAAATCACCCTTCAGGAGCATATGTTAGGAATACTTTTATACCCCTCATCACTGAAAGTTTTTCAACTGCCCAAAGGGAAGCCCCCCCCCCCCAAATTCATGCTGTTTTTAAAGTAACCCTTTAAATAGCAATGCTGCATCTGTAACATATTAGGGCAGACTTTTTCCCTATAGGCCCAGCCAAAAAAAGAATGGTTTTCTATGTAATGTGTTTTTAAAACATTATTAGCTATGAAAAAGAAAAAAGGGGGTGCTACATAGCATATAAAATTCATTAGTGTTACCCGGATTCTAAGAAAATATTTTGGTAGATGCATCTTTACAAGTTCCAGATGCCTAATTACGAGTTTCTGCTGATATGTTCATTTTAAATTTTATCAGCTCTTTTTGTCTGAAACTAGGATTCTTTCCTGTCCTTGTGAATAGGAAGCTGGGAAAAGGGGTAGGTGGGGTTAAAAGAGAAGCACAATCTCTTGTGTTTCCTGCAGCTCTTCTTATTGCAGGATCAATTTAGATTGTGAGATGAAATTGAAGAGCAGAATTTAACGTTGACCCCTAAAGTTGATGGTCCAAAAGGGTTTATTTGTCTTCACTAAAACCTGTCAATTTTTGAATTGAGTAAAGTGCCTTTGGCTGTAAAAGCTTTAAAATGTAAACATTGAGGAAATAGCATGTTTGTAATGACTAAGTAACATAACATATGCAGGTGCACATCTTAGAATTTTTTCATTTATCCTAAAAGTTACATCTAAATAGTCATTTAGAAGGGAATTTTTAAGCATTGGAATGGGTTATGCTGTGTAGTTTAATGCCAGGGTTTCTATTGTGGCCCTTCCTAAAGAGTATTTTTGTTGATAATAAAAATTGAATGCAGAGGACTATTTGAAATAATAGTCATGTGGTTTAGAAATAAGCAGAGAAAAAGAACATCTGTGTGTTGTATATTAAATCTGCCCTCTCCCACACTATCATTTCTATACCATCCCTTAAAGTGCTTGATATGTAGAAAATTGTATTAAGTCTTCCATTTTCAGAATTATGTGCATCAGTGAAGAGATTTGATTTCTAGAATCTAATTGTATTTGTTTAATTATTAGATTGAAAAATTCTTGATGTAAAGATGAGTGTGTGTCCCCTTTGTGTATGTGTACCCTTCTTTGGATAAAACCCTTAAACATGAATTTGTATGTAGAGATTTTGATTACTTTTTAACCAAACATGTTTTTGAAATAGAGAAGAATGTGATTTTTACGTGACATTGACAGGAAGTTGCCTTTATATCACATTCAGAAGGAGGTTACTCTACTAGATTATTACATAAATTTGACATACAGAGCCTGAGCCTTTGTAGTGAGTGTTAACCAAGGATGTGCATTACATATCTAGTTCCTGGCCCAGGATTGCTAAATCCTAATCTCTAGAAGTAGAGACGTTCATTTTTAAAAAGTTCTACCAGTAACTCTCATGTATGTTATTGTTTGAGGGTATATTTTATGATAGTTTTGTAGCAATTAATGATTGCTTTGTGTTACATAGATTTTTAAATATTTGGAGTTTGAATACAAGTCATGAGCACATTAATTGTTTTAAATCATGCTGGATATTTAATAGTAATATATCTTACAGAGGTAGGATTTTTATATTACCAAATAACCATGAAAATTCTTTGTATGACCTTTAAGTAATATACATGTTATAAAGAGAATATACAAAAATAGTGACAGAGGAGGTGTAAGATATGTTGAGTGGTCCCCAGGTTTACCCCTACTTGATAGCCAGCTTCCCTGAGAACTGCTTATTGCACAGTGCATAGCACAAAACAAAGTAAGGAAGGATGAATCATGTCATGGTACAGTTGGTAGAAGATCATTAGCCCAGTATTTGAGAAGACTAGGCCTATTGGGCTTAAGTATGGTTGTTTTAATGCTGGACTCAGGCAGCAACCTGTCTTGTATCTAAGTTCTGCATTTAGTAGTTGTGTGACTATGAGCACCTTTTTTGTTGTTAATCCTCACCAGAGGATACTTTTTCCATTGATTTTTTTTTTTTTTTTTAAGAGGGGGGTCATCGATGTGAGAGAGACATTGATTGGTTTCCTCCCACATGGGCCTGATGAGGGCCAGGATCGAACCTGCGACCCAGGTACATGCCCTTGACCAGGAATCAAACCCGAGACTCTTTCGTCCATGTGCCAACGCTCTAACCACGGATCCAAATTGGCCAGGGCCATAAGCATCTTAACACCTCAATATTGTTTTCTCTTTTGTAAAGTGAAAGTAATATAAGGTTTAAATGAGATACTATATGCAAAAAAACCCTTTTACCAAATGATAGGTAGTCAATAAATGTTGCAGCATGCCTTCACTAGCTTATAAGAATAAAGTGTTTCTTGAGTTAGAAAATACTGTTTTGTTAAGTATCTAACCCAACATCTAAAAGCTGGTGGTGAGTGATAGAGCTAAGAATAGAAAGAACCCAGCTACCTAACTGGGCAGTGATGGGGTTAAAGTCTTTCAGGCTTCTGAATTGTCTGGGCTGTGACTTGTCACTGGGGTATAAGTTCTGTATCATTGCTTTTTGTGTTTTTGCTGTATTGTGCATGCTGTACAAGTCAATGTTAGTATATGACTAATCAAAAAGTGTTGCTAGGAAAATTCCTTAATTTAAATGTTCAAAAATTTTAATTTATCTTACTCAGTAAGCAGTATCACATATCTTTTATGCTTTTTTTCCATTGACACTCTTTTGTTAGCAAGTTTTCTAACTGATATTCATGGGTAATTAAAGTTTACCTCAAACTGCAAAAAAGGAGTTTCTAATCCCTCTTTACCTCCCCCCAAAAGGAATATTTTTCATAGCATCATTCATAAATAAATAAATTTAAACTTAAGGGGGGAAAGTATGTATTTTCATTTGTTAGGTTTATTCTGGGAAAATAACTAGAGTTTATTTTTAATTATGTCCTAAATTCAAATGCACTAATTTGCAATATGTTTTTATAACAGATAAGATTCAGTATACTGGAATGTTTACTTTGATATTGTGTTGTCTTTTATTTATTTATTTATTTATTTATTTATTATTTATTTATTTATTTATTTATTTATTATGTATTTTTAAATATATCTTTATTGATTTCAGAGAGAGGAAAGGAGAGGGGGAGAAAGAGAGAAACATCAGTGATGAGAGAGTCTTTGATCGGCTGCCTCCTGCAGGCCCCTGACGGGATCGAGCCCGCAACCCGAGCATGTGCCCTGACCGGGAATCGAACCCCGATCACCTGGATCCTAGGTTGATGCTCAACGGCTGAGCCATGCCCGGCCAGGCTTGTGTTGTCTTTTAAAAAAAATCACAGCTTCTTTCTGTAGAGTGGGTGTATTAATTGATTAATTGAGATAGTTTACTTGGCATCCACAGCAGATATCTCTTCTAATATTCCATAAGAATTTTTTAAAGGCACTATAGTGTTTTTTAAATTAATTTGTGTGTGTGTTTTAAATAAGACATTTACATGGTTCAAAATTTAAAAGATACAGAAAGGTTTGTGAAATTTTTTTTATCTGTCTCCCCAGTCACCCAGTTACCCTTCTTAGAAGTAAAGAAATAGTTCCCCTTTTAGGATCCTTCCTGGAATCACACAACAATTCCATCTATATTTCATCAGAAAAAATTAAATCACCTGGCCATACCAGCCACAAAAGAGAAGGAAAAATAGTCTTTAGCATTGCTACCTTGAAAAAAATTGCAGTTCTGTTTCCTAGGAAAAGGAGTAGAACATGCTATTAGATAGCAACTGGAAGTCTTTGCCTAGGATTGTTCTGATTTATACTCACCAACAGTGTATGAAAGTATAATTTTAGAGTATTATTGTTTTGTTACTTTTTACCAAGCATGCGTAATTGAATTTGTATAAGTTATAGAACTTAATGTTTTTGCCTTAACTTTAGAATCTTAATTCCAGCATAAGGTGTGACTCTAACGAAGTTAGAAAAAACCTTGGTTACACTTATATCTCATTAAAAATGAGAGTTAAACTGATACTGAGCATAGCTGCAAGCAAAATACTTTTTATAAGGATTATGAGTGAGTCTTGCATTTAGGAAGGCAAAATAAATGAGTTTTCACTGAGACAGGAAAGTTAACCATCTTACATTTATGTGCAAGTTACTACCCCATTTCTAGCATGCCTAGAGTTTATAACTTAGAAATTATCTGAGTTTTTTTTTAACCTTATATAGACTCCCTATATTACCAAGTGAGAGATGGTTTGGGAAGAGTGGGTCAGAGATGAATTAGAGCTATCTAGGCATTAACAAGTGGTATTTTAATTGAACTTGGAAAGATTTGTTTATATCTTGGTTGTTTTGTGTGTTTTATACTCTATCTTCAGTAATAAAGATACCGCAGAAATGCTAATTATTCACCATATTGTTATATAGAGAAATATAGATCACAAAAAGAAAATCATTCATGATTCCATCAGTGGGGATATTTCAGCTCATGGAAGGGGTAGGTGGGACTGTGCTGTGGTTGGGAAACAGATGCAGTAAGGGCATGTAGGCATATTTGGGGAATAGCTGTAGCCTAGTTTTGAAGTGAAAGAGCATATGTGTAGAGGAGAAGAGGGCTAAAGCTACAAACAGAGATTGGGCTTTGAGCATTAGCATTTTTGTTTTGTTCAAAGTTTTTGAAGAAGTGACCTTGTTTGCATTAGATAATATATTAGGTAGGTGGTTAGACTGGATGATCTCTAGAATTCCTTTTAGTACTATAAGTTTATAACCCATGATGAGATTGGGTTTTAGACAGGTCACCTTTGTGGTGTCAGCTCAAGAGATTTAGTCATCAGTCAAGGTTTTTAGCTTAATAAAGTGAATGAGGTCACCAAGGAGGAAAGGTTAGAGTATACACACATCAAGGAAGTGGTTCCTTTCCATACTTCTCCCTTTTTCCCCCTTAGAATTTTATCTGAAGGCATCTAGGTGGTTTGGGTTTAGAGCTTACTGAGATTTACTGGTTGTATCCATGTGGTTTAGCATGTTATTCTGTTTTCTGTTCACTAGCAGTTGGATCTAGAGGCTTATCACATTTGTGTTTGATTTTTTTTCTTTTTTTGTGTGTGTGGGCATGACTACACTGGATAGTGGTGTGTACGTAATCAGGAGGCACATATATTGGGTTGTCTCCTTTTGTGATACTAGTAAACATTGTTGATTAATGCCTAGACCTATTGATTCTTTAAGGTTTGCAATGATGTTCTGATTCTAGCATTCCCTCTTATTTGTATTAAAGTAGCTGAAATGTTTCTTTAAAGTAGAACTTCGTCTTCTCTTTGATTAACTTTTGGTAAGGTAGGATAAATCCATGATTTGTTCCCTTTGTCCATTTTTAAAATAATGAATTGGTTTATCAGCATCCTCTAGCAGTGACCAATAATATTATTAACTTATGGATTTAAACATATATGATATTTTTATTTCATTGTAGTTACTGTCTTTATTGATGTACAAATTATACTGTCTTGGAACTGGGCTCCTGAGACCTTTTGACATAATCCTAGTAGCCTAGTAGTCTACATATGACAAAATGTTCTAGGCCTGTACATATTCTACCCCAGAAATCAGCCATTTCTCCAAGGTCCCCTGGGCACTAGGGGTACTCATTCCTTTTGGGTTGGTCATTGTTTCTAAAGCGTTTTCAGGGGACAGATCTTATTAAGATACAGTGGCATCAAGAGTTTATACTGAAACCGGCCAGGCATGGCTCAGCGGTTGAGCGTCGACCTAGAATCCAGACAATCAGGGTTCGATTCCCGGTCAGGGCACATGCCCAGGTTGCGGGCTCCATCCCCAGTCGGGGGGCATGCAGGAGGCGGCCTATCAGTGACTCTCTCATCATTGATGTTTCTCTCTCTCTCTCCCTCTTCTTTCCTCTCTCTGAAATCAATAAAGATTTTTTTTTTTAAAGAGTTTATACTGATATTTCAAGTTGAATTATTAAAACTCTGATCTTACACTTGTATCTCCTTTCTCACGTATTGAAAATCCTGGTTTTTATGGCAGTGGAAATCACAGAAGTAAAACATCACATAAGTATGCGTTTGTTTCATCCCCATAGTATATACACAGCACTCAGCGTACCGACACCAACAGTGTGATTAATGAAAACAGGTAAAGGTTTTTTCCAGCTTTATCGAGGTATAATTAACAAATAAAATTGTAATACTATATTTAAAGCTTACAATGTGATGATTTGATATACATTGTGAAAGAATTCCCACAAATTAAATTAACACATCCATCACCTCATATATTTACCCTTTTTATGTGTGTGTGAAAACAATTAAGTTCTCTTTGAGCAAATTTTAATTATTCAGTACTGTCTGTTCACCTATAGTCACCACATTATACATTCAATCCTCAGAATTATTCATCTTATAACAGAAAGTTTATACCATTTAAGAAAACAGGTTAAGATTACTTAAACAACTTCATTAAAGCATAATTGACTTACAACAAGCTGCACATATTTAAATTATAAAATATAAATTTGATATATGTATACACTCACCTTAATCTGAACATATTCATCATCACACAAAAATTCCTTTGTCCCTTTGTAATCTATCCCTTTCATGCCTCCCTACCTCACTCCTACCATCTCCAGGCTTTTTGTCAATATAGAGTAGTGCATTTTCTAGAATTTTATGTAAATAGAATTATGCAGAATGTACTTTTTCCTCTGACTTATTTCACTCAGCATATTTATTTTGAGATTCATCCATGTTGTTACACAAACCAGTAGTTACTTTTCCTTGTTCAGTAGTAATCTGTTATAGGGACATACAACAGCTTTGGGTTATTTCTAGTTTGGAGCTATTACAAATGAAACTGGTATGGATATTCATGTCTTAGTCTTTGCATGGACACATGTTTTCATTTCACCTGGGAGTGGAATGACTGGGTAATATGGTAAGTGTATGTATAACTTTGCAAGTTAAACTGATTTTTAAAGTGGTTTTACCATTTTGTATCTCCAGCATGTGTAAGAGTTCTAGTTCCTCCATATTCTTGTTGATACTTAGTAGGGTTAGTCTTTTAAATTTTAGGTATTTTAATGGGTATTTACTGGTCTCTTGCTGTAGTTTTAATTTGCATTTTGCTAATGACTAGTGGTTTGCCATCTGTATCTCTTTTTTGGCAAAATGTTTGTTCACGTCTTCTCCCTATTTTGTAAAAAAATTGTGTTTGTTTTCATTTTATTGAGCTTTGAGAGTTTTTTATTCTCAATACAAATCCTTTACCAGCTATATGATTTTCAGATAAGTTCTCCCAGTTGTCTTTATTTTCTTAACAGTGTGTTTGAAGAGCAGAAGATCTTAATTTCGATTACTTCGATTTATTAGTTTTTTAAATATGGATCATGAGTATTTTTTATAACTCCATTTTATCTTTTTAGTTGGCTTTTTAAGTTATAACTCTGCTTTGTTATTTTAGTAGTTGCTTTAAGGTTTATTGTATGCATCTTTAAGTCATCAGTGTACCTTCAGTTGCCTTTATATACTACTTTATGTATAGCATAGAAGCCTGACAGTAGTCTTACTTCCATTTTGCCCCTTCTGGGCTTTGTGCTATTGTTGGTATACATTTTATTTTTACATATTTTTTAAACCCCGCACTACATTGTTATTTTGCTTTAGATAGTCAATTATCCTTTAAAGAGTTTTAAAGAATACTAAAAAGGTTTTGTATCTATCTATGCTATTATTCCTGTGCTCTTCATTCCTTTGTGTAGATCCAGGGTTTTGTCTGGCATTTTCATTCAGTTTATGGACTTCCTTTACCAGGTCTTACAGTGAAAGTTTGCTGGTAATGAATTATTTCAGCTTTGCATATCTAAAAAAGTCTTCATTTTATCTTCAGGTTTGTAAGTTATTTTTGTTGGATATGGAGTTCTAGGGTTACAGATTTTGTCATTTGAGTACTTTAAAGATGTTGCTCTATTGTTTTCTAGATTACATTGTTTTCAATGAGAAAGCTGCTATAATCTTTTCTTTGTTCTTCTACATGTAACACGTCTTTCTTCTCTGGCTGCTTTTAAGATTTTTCTTTTTATTGATGGTTTTAAGCAAATTTTTTCAGTTTTATTGAGATAATTGATATATAGCACTGTATAAGTTTAAAGTATACAGTTTAATGACTTGACATATATTGTGAAATGATTACCGTAGTAAGTTTAGTTAACACTCATCATCTCATATAGAGACAAAAATAAAGAAGAAAGAAAATTTTTTCCCCTTGTGATGAGAACTTTTATGATACTTCTTTAACAGCTTTACTCTTTTAGCAGCTTTCAAATGTACCATATAGCTGTGTTAACTATAGTTGTCATGTTGTACATCACACCGCCAGTGCTTACTTATCTTATTACTAAAAATTTGTGCCTTTGACCACCTTCATCCAATTCCCCACCCCACTCCACACCTGGTTTTAAGCAATTTGATTTTGATGTGTTTTAGTATAATTTTTCTTCATGTTTCTTCTTCAGAGAACTTCTTGGATCTGTGGGCTTATAGTTTATTTATATAGTGGAATGCTATGCTATCCATTAAATGACTGAAATAGATCTAGATGACTTAACATGGTTAAATTTTTAAAATTAGGCTGATCATGGAGGAAATTATATGTAAAAGCTTAGGCTGGTGTGATGCCATTTGTGTAATATTTTTTTTAAAGTCATGTTTTATGGATACAGTCATATGTATCAACAATTTTAAAGTGTGAATATCAGGGATTCACACCAGACTCAGGATAATAGTTAATGCCAGGGCGGGAAAGATGGAGGGACAAGCAATATTTTGATGCATCAATAGTATTTAATGTCTTAATAGAAGGTATCAGAAACAGATGTGGCAGACATTTTATCTGGGCAGTAAGTCCTGGCTTCTCTAATTTCTGGGTTACATGTGTCAGAAATACACTATCACTGATTTGAACAAAAGTCAATATAGTTCTTATAGCTTCTCTGGCTTCATTGTATTAAATATACAATAACAGATCCCACAGATGTCATTCACTTGGTAAGTTCAGTAATCTGAACCAAAGTAACCAAATAAATTATTCTGATAGCTCTAACACCTATTTCCTAAATAGTTTCCTTTAAAAAGTAATGACTAAAATTATCATAGTACTGTGTAAAATGAGACTGTTCTTTGGGGCTATTCCTTTTCCTGTCTGGAGACCCTAGTTGATTTCACTCTGAGGTATTCCAGAAGACACATGGCAAGTTTTATGACATTTAATCCAAGTAAAACAGATCATACTGGGTAATGTCCCCTTCTTAGCCATTTCCCTCCCCCCAAAGTAATGTGCTTATTAAATATCTTCCAAAATAAAAAGCCTTTGTCGTGCTGGCATCAGATTTTCTTTTTCTTTTGACAACTAGTCTGTCTTTTATGCCATCTTTTGAAATGTTGACAGGTAGGTGCCCCTTGTTGAACAAGAAAGACCTAGAAATCATTATAACTAACAATATACAAGTGTTTCTTAAATGTGCTGCCAAAAGCAAAACCTCTTTGGATTGATGCAGCACCTGCACAGCAGTTTTTGCTTCCCATTTTTAAAGTAAAATGTCCCTCTGTCAGGACCAACTTTTCTTTGGTCTCATGCTTCCACTCTTAATGCATTAAGATTGATGTGTTGCTCACAGCTCTAAAAGAGTGGTGGAGGGAGGAAGGGGGAGAGTGGAGGGTAAGGAAAAGGAAAGGCTTGTCAGGATTTCTGTCTTAGAAAAAGAATTTAGATTATTGAAATGTAACATTAGCAGTTTCAGAAAACTTATGGATACACGTGTTTCTTTACAACAAATAAAAACAGATCTAGAACATTTACTTAGTATGTGGTAGTTCTTCCATTTGGTGTTATTTATTTTTGTCTTTAGAGGAAGCCATAGTTTGCAAGGGAATTTTCTCGGTCCCATTAACTACATAAATATTTTGAAACAGTATTTTAGGATTTCTCTTTCCCTTATTAAGGTTATTTCATCCTCAAGTCAGTGAACAATATTTTATAAAACTCCTTGTTTTCTAACCAGACTTACATGAGTAGAGCACTCCCTTTCAACAAACACTTACTGTGTAACAAGTGGCAGGGAGATAAAGGTGAAACAAAACAAACTGTCCTGCCCTGTGTAGAAACAGCTAAGTAACTAAGCGGTTTGACTTTTGTTATATTTTTAAAGTTTTCCTAAACCAGATTTCTGAGAAATGCTCTCTCCCAACTAACGAATAATAACTGGCCAGGGAGGCAGTTGGAGGGGGGGGCGGGTAGGAGGAACATATATTAATAAAACAAAGGACTTGAGTTTCTTTGAAATATTCGTGTAGCCATATACTGGGAAAATACACAGTGGGTTTCTTAAATATAGTTTTGGCTCTGAAATACGTACATACTTAATGAAACCAAAATAGAGTGCTTCTCAAGTAGGCTGATCTATATATAATAGCATTTTCAAAGTAGACTTTTGTGGGCCGTCCCCATTAGCTCTCCCTTCACATCTTCACCACATATTCCCCTTAATTTACTCCATAGGCCTACCGAGAAGAGTGATCTATAATAAAAAGGAAATTCTCTGAAAGATAATTGTAGTAAAAGCGGTCCTTAGAAGGTATAGAGAGAGAGATTTGTAACTGCTGCTTCACAGAACTTAGGAGTTCAGAGAGAGCAACCTGGTATCATTGGCCCTGGCCAGTGTGGCTCAGTTGGTTGGAGCATCAGTCCCGTCCTGTACACCGAAAGGTCACAGGTTTGATTTCCATCCTGGGTACACATACTCAGGTTGTGGATTTGATCCCTGGTGGGGGTATATGTACAGGAGGCAACCAATCAATGTTTCTCTCTTTCTCTCCCTCTCTTTTTCTCCCGCCCTCTCTCTCCCTCTCTCTTTATCTCCCTTCCTCCCTCCTTCCCCTCTCCTCTCCCTCCCCTCTCTCTAAAATCAATTTTTTTTTAAAAGAACACATACTGTAGATTTCGACAGACTTTAATCCAATCCCAGTTCTACCCTTTGTTCTCTGTGACCCAAGACAAATTTGTTAACTTCTCTGTGCATCAATTTTCCTTTTTGAAAAATGAAGGTAACAATCATTCCCATGAAAATTGCACATCATAGGCTTTCACTATTCATTTATTTCATTTGTTCAGCTAATTTATTGATGTTGTACTAGACTCTTTAATGGCTTCTGCTAGTGTTAATAATTGATGAACATTGTGTCAGGCTTTATTCAGCTGTTAGACTGCCTAAGTCAGCATACAGTCTGCATTACAACACATTAGAATTTCAACCTAACATCTCTAAAAAGAGAATGACAAGAAAGATTACCCCCCCAAAAAACCAAGAATGACTATTGTTCAATAACAAGGATAGCAGAACGAAGCTGTAATATTTTTACTAGAATATGATAGATTCACAAGTTTGCCAGTCGCCATTATATTCTCATGAGACAATATGAACAAGTAAAATTTGTTTTTATGTGAGGTGAAATTAAGCTCTCTGAAAAGGCTATAATTTTCACAGCTTCCTAGAGTTTGCTATATAGGGAATGGTTAGATCTTTCTTCACATTTCTGTGCAAAAACACCACCAAAACCAAAAGTAGCTTCAAACCTAAGCAGTTTGAAAATTGATATCCAATGTTCCTGTCTGTCCTAAGACCCTAAAAGCAAGAACATATTTCTCAATAAGGCCTCTTTTTCTTTTGCACCTTTGAAATGACTGTCATGGATATGTGTGTTTGTAAATAGTGCATTGCTTTTTTAAATATATCTTTATTGATTTCAGAGAGGAAGGGAGAGATAGAAACATCAGTGATGAGAAAGTCGTCATTGATCCGCTGCCTCCTGCACGTCCCCAACTGGGGATCGAGCCTGCAACCCGGGCATGTGCCCTGACCAGGAATCGAATCGTGATCTCCTAGACCCCAAGTCAATGCTCAACGCTGAGCCCCACCCAGCCGGGCTAAATAGTGCATTGTTAACCCAGCTATTGCCACCTCTCCTTTGCTGACTGGGTTCAAGACTTGGATACCAGAAAAGGAAAGTAGCATTGGGAGAGATGAAGAGAGTTCATCCGTCCATGGTAGTATATAATATAGGGTCAGTCGTGAAAAGATTAAGTATCGGAAAAGGATTATTTTAAACGCTGCCATCTCCTAGGGGTTTGCCGAAGGAGCACATTACAGTGTTTATGATCTGTGAGGGGAAGAGAAAGAGAGACAAAAGCTATTATTTCTATACAGGTGAAAAATGAGCACTTAGTAAAGGTTGGTATAAGAGTTGGGTCTCTTGGATTACAAAAGTTCAACTCAAACTCTAGCAAAACTTGTGACTCATATGACCAGACCTCAAGATGGATAGAAGTAAAACTAGTCTTAGGTATATCTGAAATGTAAGACTTGAATATTAGGGGTTTTGTTCCTTTATTTTTCTCTGCAAATTGTGATTGTTTTCTCCACATGGCAAAGGCAGCTCTCAGTACACATCCTAATAGCTCTTTAACCAAAGAAAGGGATCTTCTCCCAGCTCCAATTTTTAATTTCCCAAGAAGTCTTTTTGGATAGTGGGAGTTGTGATCTGCTTATCAGAATGAGATGAGAAAGAACATTGGGAAAGCACAAGTAATAGCCATCAGGAACCTCACATGGAAATTTTTGCTGTGTGTGCTAGGAAAGGATTGTCTTCATGGGAGAAGAGACTGTGTTTTACGTGTATGGTGCTGTTAAATGACACACCATACTACCTGCCTCCCTGTCCTAGCATCCCTCTTTTATCTCCCTCTCTCTCCTAAGCAGTATGACAATGGCCTGGACCCTACGGAAGAGTACTGACCATTGTTCATGGTAATGTATCTGATTCATTCCATTTCTCAGATTAGCAGCTTCTTCGTGCGATGGATATTATTTTACTTTTTTCTCCCAGACTATAACTCACATAGTTGTGGAAGAAATTTAGAGCTCTTTGGAAAAGAAGTGTCTCTCACCTCAAAAGTCAACGCTCCTTCTTCTCAGGATTGTAGTATAATTGTATTCTCCAGTCGTCAGGGGCTGCATTATAAGGCAAGGGGCCAGTAAAATTCACTTCTTGATCAAGATATAAAGCATCACATGGTTTCAAATTTTCTGTAATTAAAATAATAGATTTGAAGTGATTATCCCATTAGGCATCCCCTTCCCCACCTGCCTCCCTGGATTGCATCAGTCCTTAAAGTTACATTTAAAAATTATACCAATAGTACAACCAGATGGCATTCTGACACTCCCTGTAAATATTCCAGGATTTCCTGAAATAGCTGGCTCAAATAAAAAAATCATCTCTCCCCAAGTATGTTCCTGTCCTTCCTCTTGGTTCTGTGTTCTGTTGTAGCTATCTTAAAATCATAAAACTGGAATGGAGAATTTTAACTTTTCCAAAATTTCCCATGTGTTTCTCCAAGTCTCAATAATGAAGTATAACTGCACATTCATGTTTATGCCTTGCTTACTAAACAGTGATATTCAGGAAATTTTCAGCACAAGCATGATTTTATAGGTCAAGAATATACTTTTTAAAAAACAAATTGAGCCCTAGCTGGTTTGACTCAGTGGTTAGAGCATCGGCCCGCGGACTGAAGGATCCCTGGTTCAATTTTGGCCAAGGGCGCATACCTCAGTTGCAGGCTCCATTGCCTGACCCTGGCCAGGCTCGTGTGGGAGGCAGCCAACCGATGTGTCTCTCTCACATCAATGTCTGTCTGTCTGTCTATCTCTCTCTCTCTCTCTCCTTCACGTTCCTCTCCCTCTCCCTCTCTCCCTTCTACTCTCTCTGAAAACAGAGGAAAAATATTCTCAGGTGAGGATTAAAAATAAAACCACACACACACACACACACAAAACAAATTGAAAAAGAATGGTAGCTACTTAACAGATTTTAGAAAAATCTAGTTTAAACAGCATTCTGGACTTCATACTGACTCACTAAAAATAGGAATTAATTTTGAAGAGGATTACAGAATGCCTAAGTCCTTGATTCTACTATATAAAGTTTTAATTTCACACATGAGAAAAAAGTACAATATAGTTTACTTTTAGCCTCGCTTAAATATTTAAGCCTAGAAAATATAAGCTGACCAAAACCTTGCAGAATTATTATTGTGACTCATTTGGTCTAGACTTGAATTTTTGAAATGAAACGTTCTGGTATTATTTAAAATCCTCCGACAGTATAGCCTCAGATCTCTAGACCTAAGGGGATGTAGTCAGAGGAGTGTTGACAGAGAAAACATCTGTCAAGGATTGAGCTTGGAAGGAGAAGGTTGCCTGAACTTGAACGTTGGCATCCTGACATGTGGGCATCCAGAGAGAGACTTTCCGTGGGTCATTGATCTAAATCAGTAAAAAGCCCATGTAGATCCTGAAGACATTTTTCTAGTTCCCCGCTCCTACCTCAGTTTCCAAACAGCAGAGAGAAAAGGAAAAACAATATTGAAACATCTTAATTTTCCTTAATAAAGAAGTGAGGCCCTAATAAAAATTTACATTTACGGATTACTGAAGTCAGGGAAACAGTTTAAGAGAGACCTTACTGCCTGGCCAGGTGTGGCTCAGCGGTTGAGCGTTGACCTAGGATCCAGGCGATTGGGGTTCAATTCCCAGGCAGGGCACATGCCCAGGTTGCGGGCTCGATCCCCAGTTGGGGGCGTGCAGGAGGCAGCCGATCAATGACTCTCTCATCATTGATGTTTCTATCTCTCTCTCCCGCTCCTTTCCTCCCTCTGAAATCAATAAAGATAAATTAAAAAAAAAAAAAGATACCTTACTATTGAAAGATAAAGAATCATTTCCTTTTCAGTTAGAAAATAGAGGTACATTCCCAGCAGTTGCCTTGTGGAATACATGAGACTCTGTCGGGTCTAAACAGTGATAGGATGGAGTCTTGCCCTTGTTTCACTGTTTTTGTCTGGTATGTTGCAGTGCCACGTCCCATCACTACCCTCTTCAGCCATACTTAATAATTTTATTCTTCCATCTAATGGAACTTGGCTTGAACCAATTGCTTGTATTTCAATTTGGTTTGGGATATAATTTAACTTAAAATGAGGCATCAAGGTACAAGGGCCATACAGCCAGTTATTTTTCTCATGTAACTTCTGAAGGCAACTGCACACACAAAAATTGTTCAAATAGCAAAATATTTACTTGGTTGCTTACAGAAAATTTTAAATTATACTAATGTTATGTATAATTAGCTATTCTAAATGTGTTTCCTTTATTAAGAAGATTTAATAAAGTTAAATTTCTTGTGTATATATGTGTGTATTTAACTTGTGTTCTTTGATTTGGCATTGAATAAGTAAACCTCAAATCTTTCGTTACAGTCAGATTTACAAACATTTTACATAGGCTATTTATTTTCTTCTTTGAATTAAGATATGCTGAGTTGCAGGGCAAATTTGTAAGATGTGGTACTGTTTTTTCGGTGGAAATCCAGGTTGTATTTCATTTTTCTAAATGAATTATCCTTACTTGATTTGAATATCTAGACCTAGTTGGATTGGGAAACACTATTATTTTAAAGTAGACTTTTTTTTCTTTAATATATCTTTATTGATTTCAGAGAGAGGGAGAGAGAGAAACATAATGATGAGAGAGATGTCATTGATCGGCCGCCTCCTGCACGCCCCCGACCAGAGATCGAGCCTGCAACCCGGGCATGTGCCCTGACCAGGAATTGAACCATGATCTCCTGGATGCTAGGTCGATGCTCAACCGCTGAGCCGTGCCCAGCCACGCTAAAGTAGGCATTATTAACCTTGAGTAACTAGTAGTATATTGCTTCTTTCCTGTTTGAATTACCTGTAGTTGTGGGAGCATTAGACATCTTATTACCCGATGCTAATGTGGTTATAATGACAGATGCTTGTACATTTTCACTGTCTTCAAGGAAGATAATTGACTTTAAATTTTAGCAACTAGTAAACCATTGAGGATGTATCACTTTTCACTTGTGATTCTTTTTTTCTTTTTTTTAAAATATATATTGATTTCAGAGAGAGGAAAGGAGAGGGAGAGAGAGATAGAAACATCAATGCTGAGAGAGTCATTGATTGGCCACCTCCTGCACACCCCTGACTAAGGATCGAGCCCGCAACCTGGGCATGTGCCCTGACCGGGAATCGAACCCCAATTGCCTGGATCCTAGGTCAATGCTCAACTGCTGAGCCATGCCCGGCTGGGCTCACTTGTGATTCTTTGTTGGTCTCCTTGACAGACTGAATGTCCGTTTTGTAATATAGTGAATGTTCCCTAGGTTTAAATGTACCAGGATTTAATAAAGATCATGTTTCTTTTCTTTCTTTTTTGTTAAGTGAATCTTGGTTGACAAAGGTTTATTTCTTGGTATTTTGCATTTGCCAATTCTATAATTTAAGATGTTGACTGATTTTTAATGGATTATTCTTCCTTTGAACTAGAAACAAGCAAATCCCACACCCTGCCATTTTCCTTTTATACATAAGGAACTGATGCCCAAATACTACAAACCCAAAAAGTATATACTAGAAACTCCTGTTACTTCTTTATCACAGGGCAAACTATAAGTAAATTATTAAAATAACATTACATTTGTGGAACAGAGCTCTTCTGAAATGAAATAGTTGCTTATATCAGATCTTTTGTGATAATACTGAGTAAAGTCCAAATGTGTTTTTTTCTTTAATCACATAAAAATTAGACAGAAAATATAGCCTCATATGGTGTGATTATTTTTCTTCTAATGTTAGACACCTGACTGTTATGATAGTTATTAGTCACTTATTTGTGCCATAACTCCCACAAGTAGAGAGGGTAAACATTTTTATGAAAGGTACCAGGATAGAATGCAAGAAAGGGAAAGAAAATCAATACTGAATACATCATCATATGTCAGTAAGGACACATGTATATTATTGGCCACATCATTTTAATTGGATAGATATTTCATTATTTAATCAATCACCAGTTGTTGAACACACAGAGCTTTATCACTCTTGTTGTTTTTTTACCATTATGAAAAGCTTTCCAGTACCATTCTTGTATATATCCTTGTTTAATTTGTCTGATTATTTCTGTATTAAATCCTCCTAGAAATAGAATTTCTGGGTCAAAAGGTCCACTCATTTTTCAAGTGTTTAGGTATACATGCCAAATTACAGCGAGAGAGAAACAGCAATGTGAGAGAGAACATCTATTGGTTTCCTTTCCTCTGTGCCCCAACTGGGGTCGAACCCTCAACCTAGGTTTGTGCCCTGACCCAGAACTCAAACCCGCAAACTTTTGGTGTACAGGACAACTCTCCAACCAACTGAGCCACACCTGCCAGGACACAACCATTATTTCTTCAAATATTTTTTCTGTCCCATTTTTTCCCCTCTACTCTTTATAGCATTCCAATTACAAATATGTTGGACTATTTGATCTAATCATATAGGTTCCTGAGACTGTTCTTTGGTTTAAAAATATTTTTTCTTTGTCTTCATCTTGGATACTAATTTCTATTGACCTATCTTCATGTTACGTACTGTTCCCTCTGCCTTTTCCAATTGGCTCAGTTCATTCAATGAATTTTTTTATTTCAGAAACTAAACTTTTCAACTATAGGTCTTTTGTTTTTATTTTTCTACTATTTCTTATTTTAAGCCCTGGTGGGTGTAGCTCAGATGGTTAAGCATCATCCCATGCACCAAAAGGTCACTGGTTCAGTCCCTGGTTGGGGTGCGTGCGGGAGGCAACCGACCCATGTGTCTCACATCTCTGTCTCTCTTTCTCTCTCTCTCCCTCCCCCCCTTTCCTTCCTCCCTCTCCCTCCCCCCTCCCTTACCCTCTCTCAAATTAATGTAAACATTTTTTTAAAAACATGTTTTGATTTACAGTGTTGATGATCACAAAATAGCCATTTAAAAATCCCTATCTTTTTGTTTAAACATCTGGTTCACCTCAGAGTCAAAATTAAATGAGTTTTATTTTGTTTACTGCATGTAACCTTTTGTCTTGTTTCTTCATATGTCAGGTAATTTGGGATTATATCCTGCACATTATGAATGTTGTGTTGTAGAGAGTATGGGTTCGAATTCGGTTATTTTCCTCCAGTCAGTATTGTTGTTGTTTTTTAAGCAGGTAATTTTCTCTTAATTATTGGCCATATATATTTTTATGTGTCCCAAAAAATATATATACACACTTTAAGAATTATAAAGGCAGTGTTTGTACTTCAACTGAGTTTTCAAACTTCCAGTAGCCTTTTAGGATGAATTTCCTTTGTTCAGAGCTTAATCTGGCTGAAAAGAAAGATCATCATTCGAGCTATCAGCTGTGAAAGGTGTATACATGTTTTTGGGACACCTTGTATTTAAAGTCCTATAGATTTATTTATTTAAGGGAATTTTTATGTGTATTTCCAAATGAGATAATAATGGATTTGGAAATATGCTTAGATTTTAAATTTTATCTGGTTACCACAGTGGTGGTATGTGTGTGGTGAACTTTTGAAACCAAATTCTGAATAAATGCTTTTGAAAATAGGCAAAAATCTAATATCTTCTTTAACTTAGCAGGTTTGTTGGTCAACTAAAGTTCCAAGGGAAATAGTTTAAGATTCATAAGCTTTTTGAAGAATTTATTCTGACCATTTTACCTGTTAATTTTTGGACTCATACATTTTTCGTATTGTTACTCACATTCTATTTTTATTATTTGTTGTAGTCGCCACTTAATAAGTGAAACACTTCAGAATTCCTTTTCAACGCCTTGTCTAATGATGAATATGTTTCCTGCCTGATGTTCCCTTTATTACATTTTTCACCAAAACTACATGTTCTCTAAGAGCAGGAAGTGATTTTAAGATATGGTCTCGGAATAGAAGTATGTAAAGCTGCTTTTACTAGCCTCTTCTCATTCCTATTTCTCTGGTTTGTTTCTCTTGTTGATTTGTGTGACTCAGTAACAAATTGCTGTACATAAACAATCATGTTTACTTTATCAAAGTGGGGTCAGTCAATGGAAGGCACTGCCTGGGTTTTTGTTATCTTTATTAGATGTTGCAAGTGCTAGTTTTCAGGTAGACTTTTTTGGGGGCAGACAAACTTGACATTTCTCATCCTCATGACTTTGATGGTTAGTCATCCTTCCTGAAGTGAAACTGACAACAAGCAGAGCAAGGCTCTCAAGGAGAGATTCAGGATCCATGTGGAAGTAATTTGCAGTAAGAGGTAACAGTCTTGAAATCTTTTTACATGGAACCCTGTAGGTTCAGGAAAGCCTTGCTTTTCCCCTTGGATAGTATTTTGGATATAAGTAGCATAAGAAGGAAACTATTTAAGAAGAAACTGATGCTGTCCTAGTTCTAAACACCTATTTTTTGGTTTTCTTATGGCCACCTTCTATGAATTCTGACTACTAAAAACTGTTGCACCATTGAATCCCCCCCTTTTTTCCCCAATGCTTTTTCCGAGTTTCAGAAAGAATGGAAGGGGGAGAGAGAGACATCAGCTGTTTGCCTCCCGCTGTGCCCCGATCAGGGCTAGGGATCAAGCCTACAACCAAGGTACCTGCGCTTAGCCGGAATTGAACCCCAGACCCTTCAGTCCATAACCGATGCTCTAACCAATGACCCAAACTGGCTACGGCTGAATCCTCCTTTAATTCCACTTGACTTAGTAGCCTTCCATTCTTTGGGTGGGTTTGTTAGATGTTCCTCTCCTCAGTAAAATGCCAGGCAGCAGACCATTTTCCTGTATTCAACCACATTCTGCATGTCTCTGATTGCTACCTTGAATCTTCACCTTGGTTCAAGGATTTCTGTCTTAGCTAAAGGGAAAAGAAACAGGGACCTCCTTTCACCCAACACTGTCTTTTAAATTTATAGTTCAAAGGAGAATTGAAAATCCTCTTACCATGTAATACACACCTGAAATTCTAGCTGTGGTGTAACAGGTGGCTTCTCTAACATGGCTAATGAGCTGTGGCTGAAGCAAATGCACCCCTCTTTACCTGAGATTTTATAGTTTTTAATTTTCTAATCTATATGTTATATTAATCTATACATATATTTAAAGTGGCAATATAAAAATTTTAAATTGTTGTTTTATTCAAAGGTTGGTATGCTTCAGATCTAAACCTGGGATGATGTTTTCATCTCCTTCCCTCCAGCTGTCTTTCCAAGTGTGAGAAAATATGTATTACTCTTCAAAGGGTTGCAGATGTCATTTGCTGGTGAAAAATGGATTTGGGAAAAAGTAAAGTCTCAGTCATCAGATACACCCCTGCCAGGTGTTTGGGGAGCCAGAGCCTCTCCCTATCCCTTGTTAAGTGAGCCATGAAGAAGGCCTGGTGACTTACCCATAGAGCCCCTATAGAAGAAAGCCCTTATTATCTCTTACTGGCAACATTTGAGCCCATCCTCATTTCCCCAGGTGGGTCTGGGGTAGACATTGTTAGCTAATTATGATCACTCAGCTCATTTAGAGCCATTTTGCTCCCTGCACCATGCCAGCAGACTTCAATGCCCAGAGCCAAGGCTGCATACAGCCCTGTAGAACACCAGCATATGAAAAAAAAATATTGTTTACAATGTTTGATGTTCCTGTTGTGGGTAATCTATTTCCTTTCCTTTATTGTTCTATTTGACACAGTTAAAAATCAGAGGTAAATTACAATATTTGCCATTGCATTTTTTTCAAAATGTATGTTTTCTAAAACTTACACTGCATTTAAAGTGTGCATATTGTGATTTGAGAACCTACATGAAATACATGATGAATAATGATTTGTGTACCTATTTTATTGAAAACATGCCTCAAACAAGATTGACTTCTTAATTTTTTTTAGTTTTTACAATATTTTTGCATATTCAGAATTTATTATCCTCAACTAAATTCTGTTATACAGTGTGCTTTATTTATATGAACAAAACAGTGTTTTTCTATACATTACCATTTTAAAATCATTTCAGTTCATATATAATGAGTGTACATAAAGTTTTTACCCCAAAACTTCCTTCATTAAATTGGGATGTGTTGTATACCATGCTTTTTATATGCCAGCAGATGTGTTTCAGATTACATAACAGGAAAACATGGGAAACAAAAACTGATAAATGCAAGAACTATATACCAGAATACTTTAGTAGGAGACAGTGAATAATAGCTCACTATCAGAATTTCAATTCAAATAAACAAAAAATTTATTGCTCTCAGTAATATAATAAGATAAATTTTTGAGAGAATGAAATGTAAATAGTATGTGCTTTATTTTAAATGCACAGTTTTGAATATAAACATTTTCTTAGTAAATATTTTCAGCATAAATTTTACATACATTATCTGCAGATTATGGTATAATAAGATAGATGTGAATAGCAAAGCATAGCAGATTTTCAACCAGATGAAAAGGGAAATACATACTACAAAAAACCTATGCTACTTGAAAGACATAAAAACCTCCATCAATAACAATTCAGCTTACATGGTTGGCAAAGCTAAACTTAGAGTTTTGTTCAACTCTACATGCCTGTTTCAATTAAAAAAAAAATTATATATAATGGACTAGTTCATCTTGGATCTAAGAACAGAGTGATAAGGTAGACAAAATTAAGACGAGAACTACTGAAATGGATAATTTTTCGTAAAAAATTAAAATTTAGACTATAAAAATTTAGACTACTGCACAACTAGATACTTTGACTAAATCAGTTGCAACAGGAAACAGGAGAAAATTTGCTGGAATCACTGGTGAATACTTTTTAACATGCAATATCTATATCATATAAATATCTACTAAACACTGCCAGTTTATTTTGTGAGGCAGACAGATATGGTTGGTGCCTGATGAGGCCACAACATAAAAATGAAAACCAGTCTTATTGATAAACATAGATGAAAAAACTCTTAAATAATATAAAGAAAATGCATACTAAAAGATAGTCAACATTTTAAAATATATATTGACCATGACCAAGTGAGATTTACTATAGAAATTCAAGATTGCTTTGGTGTGAAGGAGACTATTACCATAATCTATTCCATTACTAGGAGAAATAGTGAAATCATTTAGACCAATGTTCATTGACGTAGGATAAGGAATATATTATTCTAGGCTCTGGGAAGATACAAAGATAGAAGAGTTCTTGCTCTCGAGGATTTATAACCTGGCAAATTTAAAAAGAAATTAGTGAAAATCATAATGTCCCCAAAATATTTTAAAATATTCTAAAAATATTTTATAAAAATCAACACCTGTTTCTGAAACTTTAAAAAGTATAAAGTAAATAGGTTTTTCCTATATATCTGTAACTAAAAGTCAACATCAGACAAAATGGAAAAGCAGAGACATCTTCCACTTTAAAAAAATAAGTAGAGCCCAGCACGCATGGCTCAGCGGTTGAGTGCCGACCTACGATCCAGGAGATCAGAGTTTGATTCCCGGTCAGGGGCACATGGCTGGGTTGTGGGAAGCAGCCGATCAATGACTCTCTCATCATTGATGTTTCTATCTCTCTTTCTCCCTCTCCCTTCCTCTCTCTGAAATCAATAAAGGTATATTTAAAAAAATAAAATAAAAAATAAAAATAAAAAAATAAGTAGAACAGTGCTATTTGTTATTGAATGTCAGCAATTTATAAATGTTTTTTAAAAATGAAATGAAGTACAGGAATATGCAAGAAGAAAATTATTACAATGTAAATGATAGTTACATACCGAGAAAATCTAAAGAATGCAACAGCATAATTTAATTTAGGAAAGTTGCAAATTTTAAATTTAAAGTACAGATCCCCGGCAGGGCTTATGCAGGAGACAGCCAATCAGTGACTCTCTCTCATCACTGATGTTTCCATTTCTCTCTCCCTCTCCCTTCCTCTCTCTGAAATCAATAAAGAGAAAAAAAGAATTCTGGGTGATCCTTATGTATATTAAAGTAACAAAAGGCACTGTGTTAAAGCAGTAGCTCTTGAGTCTGGTTAAAGTCATCTGAGAGTTTCTAAAAACTCAGATTTATAGGCCCTGCTACTAGCTTAATGAAACAGAGTTGTTTTGGTTTTTGTGTTTCTTTTTTAAAAGCCCACCAGTTGATTCTGATATAGTAAATTTGATAGTAGCTGCTTTAAAGAATTTGATAAAATGGCAATAAAGTACATACGAAAAAGTTATGAGACATATTAGGTGATAATCATCAAATAATATGGGTTGAAAAATTAAGTATAGACAAAGTAGCAGTTCCAAAAATTGTTTCATGGTTTGTATTGTTATAAACAAATACATCATTGCATACATCTTAGGAATTTCCAAATGAATTAGAGTTAAAGCACTGATATTAAAATAAGTCAGTAGTGACATTTCTTTTACATTCCAGATTTTGTCCATTTGTATCTTTGTTTTTTCTTAGTCAGTCTCGCTGAATTTTAGCAATTTTTTTGACCTTTTCAAAGAAACTACTTTGATTTCATTGATTTTTTAATTTGTTTTTCTGTTTATTTTTTTTTTAAGTTAAGTCAGACAATCCCTGCCTTTTGATTGAAGTGTTTAGTTCATTGACTTTTTTGCGTTAAATTTGTATTTCAAAATTATATTTCTTCTTTTGTGCTAAACAATTATTTTTTAGTTGATCATTTTAACTTGTGTTTATTTTTTTAATCCTCTAAATTCTGGTAAAATATGGCAGTATAGCTCAGTTCCCTCTCCCTTTTGTGCTTTTGTCATATATTTTACATCTACATGTTATAAACTGAATAGTATATTATTTTTACTCATGTATCTGCTATTTCTAGCTTCTCACTTCTTCCTGTGGATTTGAGTTACCCTTTGGGCTTACTTCCTTTCAGACTAAAAGAATTCTTTTGTTATTTCTTGTAAGGCAAGTCTGCTTGCAGAAAATTTTCTGAGTCATTACTTACCTTGGAATGTTTTCATTTTGCTTTTATTTTTGAAGGGTAGTGTCTTTTTAAACTAGATGTAGAGCATTTGCCCACCATTTCTCTGCTACTGCAAATATGGCATTCCACTGCCTGCTGGCCTTCATAATATTGGATGAGAATTCAGTCATTAATTGCATTATTGTTGTTTTCCATTATTTTCAAGAGTTTGTATTTGACTTGATCTATGTTGGACTATGGAGTGTGTAGGTACAGAACTCTTACGTCTATCCTACATGGGAATTTTTGAACTTTTTGGATCTGTAGATTGTTTGTTTTCATTAGGTTTGGGAAGTTTTAAACCATTATTTCTTCAAATATTTTTTTCTGCTCCTTTCTCTTTCTCCTTTTCTCCTGGTACTCCCTTTTTATGTATGTTAGTACACTCAATGTTATTGCATAGATCTCTGAGGCTCCATTCATTATTCAGACATTTTCCTCTATGTTCTAGAGATTGTATAATTTCTAGTTCACTGATTCTTATTTCATTTCTTCTGCTGTTGGGCCAATCTAGTGAATTTTTCATTTCTCATATTGTGTTTTTCAAGTCTAGAATTTGATTTGTTTGTTTTTGGGGGTTGGGGGGGAGGGGGTTTTTTGTATATTGGTGTGTTGAATCATTGTCACCATATTTTTCTTTAATTCTTTAAACATTATTTTCTTGAATTGTTTAACGTATTTGTAGTGGCTGTGTTTGAAGTCTTCCTGAATACAACATCTGGGCCCACTCAGGGAGTTTCTATTTACTGCTTTCCTCCCGAGTATGAGTCACATTTTCCTGCTTCTTTACATGCCTTTTAATTTTTTTGTTAAAAACTGGATATATTTGATAATATATTGCAGCAATTTTCAACCAGTGTGCCACAAGAGGTACCCTGGTGTGCCACAAGAATGTTTAAAACATGCAGTACCTGATTATTTAGTCAGGGGTAATGACCTCTTTCCCCTTAGTTTGTCAAATAAAAAAAATGACAACAGCCAACACAGCAATAGCTGTCTGGTATGAATGAATCAAAATTATACCTATTTTTTTGTCAGATCAGAAAAATAATACATTTTTAAATGATTAGTTTTGAGATGAAAAAGGTTGAAAATCCCTGATAGATTCTTCCCTAGCCCATCTTTCACCCTGAAGGTTGTCATTATTGCTATTATTGTGTATGTTTCCTTATATTTAATTAACTTGACTGTACTTAATATTCAGAATTTTTCTACCCTGTGAGGTGCAGCCACTCAAGTCTCTGCTCAGTTGTTCTGGTTTTTAGTTTTTAGATTGGCCTCCTTGAGGTCTTCCTTGTGCCTATACAGCTTAGTGGTCAGCCAGTGATTGGTTCAAGGTTGTGCTCAAATACCTTGATCCAGTAATGCTACTATCTACCCTTTGCTGATTCATCTGTGAGTGTGTTAAGGAGCTCATCTAGTTTTCAAGTATGCCCCGGCTTTTATTTTCTGCAGAGCCTCTCAGTTCTTTTCTTCACATGTGGGAAGTCTCCCAGTCAGCCACGGTATGTGGAGAGCTTAGACCCTCTTTGGCCAACTCAGAGCATATATGCAGCCTCCAGTTAGCCAGAGATGTGTGTAGTTTACCTAGCCCCCCATGGCTGTCATTTCCAGAATCTCCTTGTTAAATATCTTGATTTCTGTTAGTCTGCCTCCTTCCCAACTGGGACAGCAGCCTCAGGCTAGCAGAGCTGTAGGCTTTCTTTGTTCTTTTCCAGTGGAGTTGAATACTTTTACTCCCAGTGCAGTGGTATGTAGTTGTTTCCCTTCACTTCAAATCACTTAGCAGCCTCTGACAGTGAAGCTCCTGGGTTTTCTGACCAGCCCTGCCCAGGTACAACTATTGCATTGTACTTGATTTGGGTATGGGAGGTGGGTAAGGAGCAGCCCCAAGCAATAACGCCACTGACTTCCACTGTTCTTACCCAAATTTTCTGTAAATAAACACTTTTAAATTTGTCATTTGACTTTCGTTGTTTTCTGAAGTCCTGAAAAGGTTGTTTTTGACACTTTTGTCCAGTTTTATAGTTGTTTTGGAAAGAGAAGATTTGCTGACCTCCTCAGTTTACCACAGCTGGAAGTCCTGCCTCCAGTTTTGTATTTGCAATATTTTTGGTTTTGGTTACTTTTAAAAGGCTAATTAAAAACCTGAAGCACATCTATATATTGCAGCTGCTTCAGCATTTTGCTTCACAATGGAAGAAGCTAGGAGACTGTGATTAGATTAGGAGTGGGACTGTAATTCTGCTGACAGCACTCTCCTGTGGAATGCTTCTTAATAACATATTCTTGTGTAATTATGAAGAAAACATTTATTTTTTTCTAAGCAAGCAAATTCCTTTGGAAGTCTACCAAAACATAGGAAAAATATTATGTATACTCCTTTTTACAAAATGAACCAGAAGCACACAAAAAGATATGGCAAAATCCATTGGGCTGGAATAGATGTATATTTTTATGAGGGGGAAAAAAATAGAATCTTCTTTCCTCTTTAAAAATTAGTAATTATACAGATTGCTGGTATCTAGGGTGGAGGGTGCAGGGAGGCTGGTTCTGCAAGTGCTGGGAAAATTATAACTGGGTTCACCTGTTGTTACAGGAAGGCACTACCATTTCTAGGAATGAAGAAGTGTTGCTAGGGGACACAGAAAGGAGACAGACAGGAAGGAGCAAGTCTGTTTTCCTTCTACAGCCTTGCAGTCGCCTCTGATGCCCCCTACTGGCAGAGCCTAACATGAAACTAGTTGGCAAAACCAGACTGTGGTTTTCAGAGTGTTAGCCCCAGTATTATAAAGCCTTGTTTAGACAGATGGGTTTGAAGCCGAGAAACAAAAGATTAAGGCACAATGCTTCTGACTGCAGAGACACCTTTAGGGTGAGCCAAGTGCCTATCTGTGTGATAATCTATTTCTGCGTCATATTTTTCTTGCATTGGTCTATTGCACCAAAATTATAGTCTAAATTAGTAGCTATAACTGATATAGCAACTTTTTCCACCTTATTTTCCTTTAAGGGTATCTTCGCTGTCTTTGGCATATTTGCATTTCTATAAAAACTTTCGAACTAATTTGTGTAGTTTCACAAAAAGAAACCAGTTGGGATTTTGACTAGAATTTCATTGAATCTATAAATTAGTTTGGGGATAATTAAAATTTTTACAATATTGAGTTTTCTAATCCATGAATATATCATGTCTCTCCATTTATTTATGTCTTTAATTTCTCTCTGATATTTTTTAGTCTTTTTGTGCAAAAGTCTTGCATAGCTTTTGTTAGTTTTACTATCAGATATTGGGCATTATTAATATTATTATAAGTGGGTTTTTTTGTATTTAAAATTTTTTAAGTTTCAATTTTATTTTGAAAATTTTCAAACCTGCAGTTTCTTTACTTTTGAATAGTTATGACCTCATTATATCCACCAACCAGATTCAGTAATTATCAAGATTTGCTTTGTTTCAACAATACTTATTGAAATATTGTTAAAACAAATGTTAGACCTCATTTCATTTCACCTACATATATTTAAGTATACATCCCTAGAATATATGGACATTTTTTTTATAACCATAATTCCAAGCCATATTCACTTTTTACCAGTATTTTGGTTGGTATGTTCATACAGTTTGCTTTTAACAGCAAGAAACCTTTGTTTCATTGCATCTGGTTTTCTTACCCATACAATATTCATAGGTCTGTTTCTAGGAGAGGGCTGTGGCTAAACTTGGCAGAGTAGGCTGTGTCATGTTCACTGTCTAACATGAGAAAATCCCAGTCGAAAAGACAGTGTGGCGACTTTCCTGCAGGCAGATCAGACTCCTCACAGAGATACTTGATAGTGACAGGAGGAAGAGTCTCTGTGTCTTCCCAGGATCAGCTGTGAGGATGGAACTAATTAATTTGTGGTCTAAAGAACAATAAAATATTCCCAAGACAATAGTAGTTAAAGTGATTTTCACCTATATTTCAGTTTAACCAGTGATTATTGGTGGGGAGTCGAGGAGATCTTAAAAGTTAGACGTTATTCACTAGTAATAAGTATTTGAAAATAAATATGAAGCCTGATATCGCATGGCTTGCCCATCCCTGTTCCTCCTCCCTGATTATCACTGCCGATCAGAATGGCCCAGTACTGTTTCACCTACCAGGAGCACTGCTATTTCTACTTATTTAAACACATAGTTAGAGAATGTTTAAGTTCATATTTAATTCTTTCAGTTAAATGTAGATGTTTTCCTTCTTAGGAGGAGTGTTAGGCCATGAGAAAAAGAATGAACTACTTCACTGCTTTGGTTTAGCTGTTGTATAAGACCTTTTTTCCTTGTAATTTCAGATTAACAAATTTGGGGATCATTTTATGAGTATCTTTTTTGAAAAAGGAAAAGAATCTCTTATGTAGACCTAGCTCAACAAATACCAAATTTGGATAAACATTAAAAAGATCAGAAAACCCCAACTAATAAAACAAATTAACCCCAACTGATGAAACAAATTAAATACGAAAGATGAGAATTTTTTTATGTGTTTTTGGGTGGAGACAGGGATGCTTAGAAGGTTTGTTCTCCTGCATAGTATGCAGCTCTGTAAATTATGTCAGAATGTATACCAACTATAGCTTGTTAAAATTCTGCTTAGAAGGACTAGAGACATGAAATAAATTCCTTGTTCCCTAATCTGTAGTATCCTTGAACATATAACAAAGACTTAGTTACAAATAAGGTACATTTTTTAGACTTTGTTAGAAATTTTACCTCATAGTTTGCTGTTGTTTTCTCAAGCAGACTTAATCTAAATACAAGTAAAAATAGCTTTTAAGGAAATGAATTTCAAAATGAATATGAAAGCAATAATCTAAATATTTAGAGTCTAGTTAGGAGGTTCTATTATTGATGTGTACTGTATTGGTACAGTTGACATAGTAATTGTATGTATAGCAAAAAATAGAGGATTACCAATTATAAGTTTATGTGAATAGAATTAGAAGAACCTGATTTCTTAATCCAAGTGAAAGCATTCTCATTATAATAAGTTATTTATTTGCTTTGAATTGTTAAAAGCCTTATCAGAAACATAACTTTAAAATTGCTAAAACATGTGGAGAAAAGATTCTTTACAAAAAATGAGTGAGGAGTATATAATTTCTTGGAGATTCTTGCTGTCTAGTTATACTAATTTAAAGCTGTAATGTAACATTCTAATTCAGTGATTTTTGACCTTTTTTGCCTCCTGGCACACATAAACTAATTACTAAAATTCTGTGGCACACCAAAAAATATATTTTTTGCCAATCTGACCAAAAAATAGGTATAATTTTATTCATTCACTCTGGATGGCTATTGTGTTGGCTGTTGTCATTTTTGTATTTGACAATCTAAGGGAAAGAAGTCATTGCCCTGACCAAATAGTCAGGTATTGCGTGTTTTAAAAATTCTTGTGGCACATCAGTTAAAAATCACTGATCTCTAGTGCTTGGGAAGGTATCCGCATAATAAGTTTCGCTCACTGTGTTTCATTCCAACTCTTGTGCTTGTCAGTAATTTAAGCAGATTTGTGGCAGTGGTCACAGTTTCCTAGGATTAAGAAAACTACAACAAAATGACCACACCAGATCTAAAAGGCTTCCTGATTTTGGTATTGTACTCTTTTGACCGACTATCTTTCTGAAGAATGGCTTGTGGATTCTTGCGGATGCTTCAGAAACAGAGGAGGATTGATGCACTCTGAACAGATGTAAGAAAGGATCCTTTTTCACAACCCTTAAAACTATTTTTAATAGTGTTTGTAGAATCAAACATTAATTTAAAACTTAGAAAGTAAACACTGTTAGTATAACTTGAATGCCCATGAAGGCAATCAGATAAAATGACACATGCACTGTTTTATTTAAGGCATACAGTATTTAGTAGAGGAAGTAAGTGACCGGTAAGTGAATTGTAGTTTGAAGGATGGCTCCTTTTTTCTGAAATGAAGAAAGTTGCCCTAAATGTTGTTCCTTTTCTCTACAGCTGGAACTTCTAACAAGTGCAGTTGAAACAACCAGAGTATTGCAGCAGCAGAGAAACTAAGCACAGCAAGCCTTTCAGTAACAAAGAAAATAAAAGATTTCCTGTGTAACAGGCTTCCACACTTGTCTGAGTTCTGTGGTACTATTTGTGCTGAACTAAAGCATCTGCTAAGTTTGAGAACAAACTCAACATGGCGTGAAATTACTGCACAGCAGTTCACATTCATTAGAGTTATATTGTTACCAGCCACAGGCATGACTGACTTTTGCATGAATAATAAAATAAAATGCTGCTTTGTGAATTTTACCTTAAAACAACAGGGCATAGTACTAACTTTGAGAGAGGAGTGGGTTTATCTTAGACCAGCTTTTCTCTAAGTAGGGTCAAGACCAGTAAAAAGTCAGAAATTGGAAAGAAGTATTGCTGTATGAGGCTTTTGGAAAGGACACTGTTAAATCAATGTACTCGTTTTTAAAAACTATTATACAGGTATTAAAATTATTAAAGTGCCACTTGGCAGTCATAGCAATAATTGATTCAGGCAAAAGTCATCAATGGATGCCAAAGGCAGTAGGTCAGAGTTTGATGAGAAAAAGAATACTTACACAGTTAAAAAGGGAACAAAATAGTAACTTTGCAGTGGAGAAACCTTATAGACACCTCATCCAAGTGATCAAAGTTATCACCAGTAATGGGAAAAATTGACAATTGTGTGTCTTCTAACATGATGCACTGAGAAGACACCACTTCTGTGTTATTCCTGTTAAAAATGCATAACCTCAATCTAATCATGAGAAAACACCAGACAAACCCAAATTAAGGAGCAGTGTACAAAATACTGGCCTATACTCTTCAAAAATGGCAATGTCATGGAAAACAAAGAAATGCTAAGTAATCGGTCCTACATTAAAGAAGACTCGAGAGACACTGACAATTAAATGCAATATGTGATCCCAAATTTTCCTTCCTTGCTATTGCATCAACATTTTTCTCTTCTAGTTTCTAGCTATACAGTGGTGTATTTAAACAGAAAAAAATAGTTTTAATAGTCTGAATTAAATATTATATTCAGTTTCCTTCCTATTTTACTTTTTTAGTTTGTATGAATTTTAAGCAGTGTTAAGGATTTGGGTTGGTTTTTCAATTTAAATTTTTTATTGTTGACACTATTGCAGATGCCCCCCATTTTCCCCCACTTTGCCCACCTCCACCCAGCCCCCACTCCCCCTCTTGGCCTTCCCCACACTATTGTCTGTGTCCCCGGGCTATGCATATATATATATATATCCTTTAGCTAATCTCTTTGCCTTTATCCAGGTCCGTCCGTCGTCCCCCCCCCCCCGGACATTTGTCAGTCTGTTCCATGTATCCGTGCCTCTGGTTCTATTTTGTTTGTCAGTTTATTTTGTTCACTAGAGTCCACATATTAGTGAGATCATATCATATTTGTCTTTCTCTGGCATATTTCACTTAGCATAATACTCTCCAGGTTCATCCATGCTGTTGCAAAGGGTTAGAGTTCCTTCCTTTCTTACAGCTGGGTAGTACTCCATGGTGTAAATGCACCACAGCTTTTTTATCCACTCATCTACTGCTGGGCACTTGGGCTGTTTCCAGATGCTGGCTATTGTAAATAATGCTGCTATGAACATAGGGGTGCATATATTCTTTCCGATTGGTGTTTCAGGATTCTTAGGATATATTCCCAGAAGTGGGATCTCTGGGTCTAAAGGCAATTCCATTTTTAATTTTTTGAGGAAACTCCATACTGTTTTCCACAGTGGCTGCACCAGTCTGCTTTCCCACTAATGGTGCACTAGGATTCCCTTTTCTCCACATCCTCGTCAGCACTTGATTGTTGATTTATTGATAGTAGATGTTCTGACAGGTGTGAGGTGATAGATACCTCATTGTAGTTTTAATTTGCATCTCCCTGATGATTAGTGACCTTAAGCATTTTTTTCATATATCTATTGGCTATCTGTATGTCTTCTTTGGAGAAGTGTCTATTCAGGTCCTTTTCCCATTTTTTAATTGGATTGTTTGTCTTCCTGGTGTTGAGTTGTATAAATTCTCTATATATTTTGGAGATTAACCCCTTATTAGAATAATCATTAGCGAATATGTTCTCCCATATAGTGGGTTTCCTTTTGGTTTGGTTTGGTTGGTATTTTTTTTAAGCAACTGTCAAGAATGTTAGGTCTTTTAGCCTAGTTGAATTACACTTCAAGCTATTGAAGAGTTAAAAATAATAATACTTAATTGTTTTACCAAATTTTCAATCAGTGAAAGAAAGAAGAGTCTTCATGTTATTTAAAAATACTAGAATGCACCATTTAAGACTTTCATGAGCACTTAGGGAAGGAAGTAGTGATCACTAAGATGAATTTATAAGGAAGTCATAGTATTCATAAAGAAGTTTGCTATGGTTTTTAGATAGATAAGTCGATAACAGGAATCCTTTATTTTCAGGAAGGCAATTTGATGAATGTGATTACCTTGTGCACAAGATGGAGAAATAAACTGAGTGATTGTAGTTAATTAAATAATTCAATAACCATACCCAAGATTAACGATTGGATGTCAGTCTCATAGTTTCTAGTGTTGTATCTGTTGCAGAAATCTCTTCTCAGTTCTGTTTTAAACTTTAGTAGTTTGGGTAAAGGTAACTTTTATTTATTGATTTGAGAGAGACAGAGAAACACTGATTTGTTGTTCCACCTATTTATGCATTCATTGGTTGACTCTTGAATGTGCTCTCACCGGAAATCGAACCCTTAACCTTGGGATATTGGGATGATGCTCTAACCAACTGAGCTACCTGGCCAAGGCTACAGGTCAGATTTTTAAATGACACACATCTGGGAGGGATAGCCAAAGCATTGGATGACTGAAACAGGAACCAAAAGATAGCCGTAGCTGGGAATGATTGGCAGGAATCTAGCAAAATAAATCTGACAGGAATAAATTATACAAGGAAAACCGTGATGATGGGTGGAAGGAATTAAAAGGCTTTATGTTAATTTATGGAGAATCAATTTGCCAAATGGGCAATTGGCCATATTTACCAAATTTATTGATTTTTTTTTAACTATTTGATTTAGTATATATTAATTGGGTCCAGTCAGAAAAATGGAAACCACACTAGTATTTCAAACATAGGGAAATACAGGGAATTGGTTATACAGGTGATAGAAGGCTAAAAGAGTACAAAGGGGGACACTGAGCTGTAAAATAGTAATTACGGAGGCAGCTATCATACCAAGAGCTGAGAAACAAAAGGAAAGAGGCTATTGTAACCTAGAAGCTATAGCTCTAAGCTGGCACTTAGTCTTCTGAGGAGGGCACACTGTTCAACTACTGGTGGTACTGAAGTCTTTATTACTAAAAGTTGTTCATTTATATAAGAAGCCAAAATATTTAAGTTATGTTCCCTCTGGTGAACTAAATGTGGTAACATCTGAATGAACATCTCTTCCATCTTGAATTTGGTTCTGAAAATAAAGCTTATAAAACTAATTTGATGTCTATCATGTTAACGTTCTGTACTTTTTTTCCTCCCATCTTGAAAATGGCTTTGCCACTAATATTCCTTCTACCTCAGATGTACTTGCTAATAAATAAGCTCTCAGAAAGAGTAACTTTATAGGAATTTGGACAGGGATTAAAAGTAAAGGAAAAAGCATGGCAAATGAGTTGTGTGGGCTAAACATTCCCTTTGATTATAGGTGTGTACTTTTTTTAAATTTCTCTCACTGACACCTTAAGCATTATTAAGTGGATTTAATATTAGTTTTTAAGATAAAGATATTTGTCCTGCTCTGAAACATTAAAGAACAAAGTTTGGAATTGATGTCTTTGTCTTTTTTTTCTCTCCCCCCCAAATATTGCTTCTTTAGGTCAGTAACAGATCCAAGAGATGGAAAGAGAGTAGCACTCAAAAAGATGCCCAGCGTCTTCCAGAATCTGGTCTCTTGCAAAAGAGTCTTCCGGGAATTGAAGATGTTGTGTTTTTTTAAACATGATAATGTAAGTGAAATTGGTGTTTGGGATAAACTATTTCCTAAGTGCGCTTAATTGTATTAGTAAAGAACAAAAGAGAGTTGAAAAAGACACCCGCGACAAATTAGACCCTTTTTGTGAACAGTGAGCAAGTTTAAATGAATTCTGAGATTGACAGATAAATAGTAATTGATGTAAAGCAAATGTTATTATTTAGTTGAGGAACAATACTAATATTCAACATAAAAATAGAGTGTAATATGTACAATGAGGTGATTTAAGTAAAAATAATTGGCCCCTGGTTTTAAATGCTTTATTTTTACCCTTTAGTATTTCTAATCACAGATTAAGTTAAAGATGTCGGGAAGCAGATTCACCTCTTAAAAAACAGTGTAGCTCCTAAAGTAACTTAGGTTAGCTTTGTGTGGCTGTGTTTAAATTTGTTAAGACTTAGGGGCGAATAGAATCATTGTGGTTTGAGAGATAGCTTCACCTCATGTAATCCTGAATTAAAAGTTAGATACATGTAAAATTTACCTTGGGGATGTTAGCATTGAACTCTTAGTTTTCAGTTTCATGTGAAAAGAAAAACTGCCTCACACTCTGCATTTGGTACTCAACCTCTGTGATATTTTAATTGCTGAAGTGAAAACTTGGTCAGAAAAATAGTAATTTCTTGTGAGTCTGATTGCCTGTTTACACAGGAACCTTTAGAACTTTGGCCAAAGTGTGGTTCTCTCTTTAAGAGAGAAATTCGTGTAATTTTGAAGTATTAGGTAAAACTAGGAAAATCAAATTTATGGTATGTTTACTTGAAGCTCCTTGGTTTGACATATTTCTTTTATTGATTACCCCTCTGGAAATCATTTTTCTTATTAATCTTTTTTTAAGTTATTGCTATCTTTGTCAATTGTAACTGTCAAGCAATGTGTTTGTTTAATTTTTAAAAATATCATTTGTTTCTGTTTTATGACTGGTCCCTCAAATTTTGGAAGTGGTTTAGAATGATAGCAGGTGCTTGCTTAGTTTGTGCCTGAGTACTACCCTAGCATCTCCATCTTCAAACATGGAGAAGGTAAACTTTAAGATGAGTCTTCTGAGATTAAGATTTGATTGAGTAGAAGGAGAAGAAAGGAATGTCATGATGAAAATGACATTTGGAAAGATTAACCTGGCTGTTAATCTGTACGAACCATATGTACATTATCAGACACTCAAGTAATGGTATTCATAGTGAAGAAATATTTTGAAGGTGGCATCAGAAATTCATTCATTAAGGGTTTCAATGGTTTATTCAGATCTGTCTTGGCTTCTTTTATAAAGGAGGGATGGTGTAATAGGCTTCTACTGGTATCTTTTTTCTCAGGACTCATTCCCATAGAGTAACTATGGGAACTATAGAGTAACTAAATCACACAGATAGTGTCAGAATGAGTTGTGTAAGAAAAGAAACAAACTGAATTCCTGAAAATCACACCTATTAAAACACAACAACCGCTGTCTGGAGCTCCTAATAAGCTCTATCATAAGAGAGTGCTGTGACTTCTGTGGGAATATTCAAAAGTGAGGCAGAGGGAGATGTCATGTCACCACTGTTTTATGCATAATAAATTTATGTTATGCTCTGTGATCTATCTCCAAAAGCATCTCAGGGCCAACATACCTGGTATGTGTGGAATGTCTAAGAGGCAACTGGTATTTGATATAGTTAAGCCAACAGATGTTTATTAATTGTGTCCTGTTTATAGAGTGCAGTACTAGGTCATGTGGAGGGTACAAAAAAGTTTAAAACATGGGTTTTTTTTAAGGGGAGTGGACCAGGTGTTTAACACTTGTTACTATGTCTCGGGGAGTATACCAAATGCTTCACATACATTAACTCATTTAAACCTTAAAAATTTTGTCACATATGGCTTGTCAGGATGACAAGGATGGAGTAAACCAAAGCTTAGAATTAAGTAACTTGCCCAAGGTGAAGGTGGCACAGGATTAGAGTCTAAATCTGCCATGCTTCAGAACCCATATTCATTAATTTGGTAAACTTTTATTGTACACATGCTATATTCCTAAACTACATTAGCTTCTAGGGGTTTCTACCCTCAAGGAGTTTAGTAATGTGGTAAATACTATGATAACGGTGCTATGGGAAGACTGCCTGCATGGTTAAACGTTACTACAGGACATTCTGTGTTCTATGCATACCAAAAAACAGGAAACCAAACCTAGAAGTATTTTAGAATCACGAGTGAGCCTTAAAAATGCAGATTCATGGGTCTCATCCAGACCTACTACATTGGCATCTCTGGGGTTGAGGCCCAGGTAGCTACATTTTTTTAAGCTTCTCAGGTGAATGCTGGTGGACAAGTACCATAATATTAAGGAGAAGGTACAAATTGTTTTGTGGACTTAGAAGCTTAAAGATGCTTTAAACATGGAGAAGGTAAACTTTAAGATGAGTCTTCTGAGATTAAGATTTGATTGAGTAGAAGGAGAAGAAAGGAATGTCATGGTGAAAATGACATTTGGAAAGATTAACCTGGCTGTTGTAGGAAGGTTGGATTTTGATTTGGATGGGTTTTTGTGTGTCAGAACAGCTACAAAACCCTAGGAGGCTTTGTGTTTTCTTTTGAACAGAACCTACAAAGTCACTATATCAGATTCATTGATTTCAGGTGATCTGACTGAGATATACACACACACACATACACACACTTTTTCCCCCCTTAAAAGTACAGGCTGTTGATCATCTTAAAGGATAGGTTTACCTTGATGTAATATTAGGAAGACGGAAATGGTTTTAACCTTTGTAAAGATTTATATTGTTTAGGCTTATCACTAGTGTCTAGTCAGAATATGAGCTATTACAAAACCTGGCAAAATATTCTTTACTTTATCCACCTGTGCTCTTGTGCAAACGTGTACACACACACAATTGTCATATCAGCATGGAAAAGAGATGATTCATTTTTTTTCAATCTTGTACTCCTTTGAAAATCTGATGAAAGCTGTGAACCCTTTCTTGGAAAAATGCACATACACACAATTTTATGTCATTTAGGCTTTCACTAGTCCTCTAAAGCCCAGTCAGAGCCCCCTTGGGAGCCATTGATTCCTGCTAAGAACCCCTTATAGTACAGGTTGTGGGCTTTTTTTTTTCCTTAGGCAATAGTGCCAAACACTCAGTAGGCAATCTATTTAAAGAATAAATGAATGACTGAAAGTGCTAGAAAAAGAGAAATCTCTGGGTCTAGAATGATAACCTCAGTGATCTCTCTCTTGGAGATACCTTTTCCCAGTCTTTTAGTTCTGGAGTACTCTAGAGAAGATGAGAGGATGCAAAGAGGAGATAATGGAGGCAAAGAAGGATCATTCGTTTTCCTTTGTGTAGTCTCACCTAACTCAAACAAGGCCTCTTTGGGTTCATAAGTAGAACAAAGAATCATACCAACATGGGACCAATAGGACCCTTCTCTAAGTGCAGACATGTGTTTGGCTATAGACATTATTAATGCTAGCGCTTCTGCTAAGGAGTGTAAAAAGGCAAAGGATGCTGTAGGTTAGGTTACCTTTGAGTGAATTTGGTTTTGTTTGCTCTGTGCCTAAAATTTGTGGTAGTGGGCAAATTCTTGATGCATTTAAAATAATACCCTCTCTCATGTTCATGGATTGAGAAACTCATAGTTAATAGATATGTTTTCCCCAAATTGAACTGTATATTCAGTGTTATCCCAACCAAAATCTCAGCAGAGTTGTGTGTGTGTGTGTGTGTGTGTGTGTAAATTTACAAACATACTAAATTCTACGGAAATCGAATAGGCTTAAAGTAATTCAAGACAATCTTGCAGAAGTTGAACAAAGTTGGAGATTCACACTTCCAGGTATTGAGACATATGAAGCCACGGTAATCAAGGCAGCACAAGGATAGACAAATAGATTAATGGAACAGAATAGAGAGTCTATAAACTGACATACACGTATGATTTACGAGAGAGGCCACTACTGCAATCCAGTGGGGAATGGATGGACATTTCAGTAAACAGAAATCAATTATATCCATATGAAAAACCTCCACTTCACAGTGTATACACAAATTAATTCAAAATGGATCACAGACTTAAATATAAAAGAGAAAATGATAAAGCTTCTTTAATAAGACATAGAAAATATCTTAATGACTTTGAGATAAGCAAAGATGTCTTAGTTGAACAAGAAAAGCATTCACCATTGAAAAAAAAGATGATTAAACTGGACATCATTAACATTAAGGGTTAATGCTCATCAAAAGTTAGAATGAAAAGACAGACCTCAGACATATATCCAGCAAAAAAACTTGTTTCCAGAATATATTATGTGATAGAACAATTTTTTAAATAAATATTTAACATTTGAGAAAGACCATTAGAAATAAATATTTACTTGACATTTTTCAGACTATAAATTCTGTATCTAAGCATATATCTTATACAGAGCTTCTACAAATTGAGAGTTTTGTCCATCAGTAAAAGACTTAAGAATTTCACAAAAGAAGGTAATCAGATGGCTAATGAGCATATGACAAAGTGTTCGAAGTCTTTAGTTGTTAAAGAAATGTAAATTAAAACTACAATGAGATACTACTGTATACCCACCAAAATGGCTGAAATAAAAAAGCCTGACAACACCCAGTGTTGGCAAGGCTGTGAATCAACTGAAATGCTTATCATTGCTGGTGAACGTGTAAATTTGTAAAACCACTTAGGAAAACTGGATTCCTGCTGAAGCTAAATATACACCTACCCTGTGACCCAGCAGTTCTACTCCTTGATATACTTAAGACAAATGATTGCATATATCCACCGAATGGCCTGTACATGAATGTTCATAGCAGTTTTATTCATAATACCTAGCAATTGGGGGGGTGTGTTTATCAGCAGCACCCTGGGTAAGTACATCGTGTTGCATTCCATTCATGTAATGGTGTGCTCCACAGCAGTGAAAAGGCGCCCCCAGCCACATCAACATGGGTGGCTGATTGATAGGCTTGTTCTCCCCAGAATGAGCTGTGTGGTCAATGTAATCCAAACCATGAATCTCCCAGGTGTAACAGTAAATGAAAGAAGCCATACACAGAAGACTCTGTGATTCATTTTGTATAAAGTTCAAAGACAGGCAAAACTAATCTGTGGTGATGGAATTGAGAATAGTGGTAATCTCTGAGCAGGAATGGGTTTTGACTGGAAAGAGGCAACGAGGCCTTCTGGGGTTGTTGAAATGCTTAATTTCTTGATCTGGATTTTAACCATGGAATAAAAATTTGTCCTGTTACATACTTTGTGTGTGTAAAAATAAATTGAATTACTATACACTTAGGATTTGTGTACTTTACTATATGTTACAACTATAAAAGTAATAGTAATAACATAGTCCCTACCTTAAGAACTTAAAATCTCTTAGGGGAGTGAGAGAATAAGGAGGGAGCAGCTCCTTTGCCAAACATGGGATTTAACTCAGTTCTGTGAACAGTTAAATTTCTGGCCTTTATTTTTGGGATTGAGATTATTCTCAATTGTTTTATTGATAAAGGGCTGACTAAAAAAATGAGCCACTTACTCATCGTGTAACCAATTTACAATGAATCTTCTAATATCACAGAGGTTAAAATTCTAAAAAGCAGCTATCATCTCAGCTTTTGTCCAGTTTGTAAGAGATTTGAGAAATCTGCTGAAACACTGTTTGGTAATGACCATTTTTTTAAACTTTAGTTCGTTTTTTAATTAGACAGGTATTCCTACTTTTTTTTGTATTTGAGATCCTTCAAAGGATTGATGGTATTTTGGGATACTTTCGACTCTTTACAAGCATCCTGCTATAATTACAACATAAGGTTAATCACACGTAGGTTATTCCCACAAATAATAGTGGGGTTTTAGAGGGACTCAGGCTATTTAAATAAATAGGAAACCAGACATGAAGTATGGAGGTTAAAGCTCTGCTACTGTTTCTTCTCACTTCTGAGATTCCTGCATCATTTCTAGTGGTCTTAGCTCTGTTTGTGCCACCTTGAAACACTATGGAATGCCATCCTCTGATAACATTTTGAGGTAGAAAGAACAGGAGTAAAAAACAATAGGCTGTTAAAAAATTCCTTACAGAGTTTAAAATATTTCACCTTTGAAGCTAACAATCACAGCTAAATGCTTGAGCGCAAATGTCTAGCCCTGTTTTGTATGGCTTTTCTACAAAAAGCCTCATTCTTCTCTATCAGGGTTTAAATGTATGGTTGTCACTTTCCTCTAGGTAACCTCTAATTATAGCAGATAGATTTGAAGTATGAAATAGCTTTGTCTAATGGATGCCGTCACTCATTGCATTCTGTTTTCCTGCAAGACAGGATGTATGTTGTTCAGATACAGAGTTTAGAGTCCGAAAGATGTCAAGTAAAACATTAATTTCTAACTGCCTTCCTCAGGCATCAAATACTCACGTTAAAAATTGTTCTATCACATAATAAGAAATGAAATTACGTGTATTTTTGACACTAGCTAATTATAGGCTTTTTTAAATAATAGAAATGAAATAATTTTTAAAATGATTCTTTCAAGAAACTGGAAAATCTGTTATTTTTCTTAAGTATAAACATTTTAATTCAAAAGGAAAGATAGATATTCTTCATAATAAACATCTAAACTATTTTAAAACCTTTATGTTTAACTAGTTTTAAAGTGGGTGAAGGCTTCATTACAGAAGGTTTTAGTTTAATTTAAAATTTTAAAGTGACAAATGCTTGGCTGAAAAAAGAATAACCTTTAAAATGAACAAGTTTTCTTCCACATGTAAATGCAAGGGGGAAAGAAAAGGAGATGAAGGAGAAATCTGTAGGTTAAAATTTAAAAGACATAGCCCGGCTGGTGTGGCTCAGCAGTTGAGCATCACCCTATGATCCAGGAGATTGCAGTTCGATTCCTTTTCAGGGCACATGCTTGGGTTGCGGGCTCAATCCCCAGTAGGGGGGGTGCAGGAGGCAGTGGATCAATGATTCTCTCATCATTGATGTTTCTCTTCTCTCCCTTCCTCTCTCTGAAATCAATATATATATATATATATATATATATATATATATATATATATATGAAAACCATTTTTTAAAAAAACTTAAAAGACATAAATCAACCATAATATGTAAATCTTATTTAGCTCCTGACTTTAAAAAAAAAAAAGAAAGAAAATGGGAAAGTTGAGCAATGCATATTTGGTGGTATTAAGAAACATTATGCATGCATATGCAGTGGATTGGTCATTTCTTTGTTTTTATTCTTAACAAACTGATATTAATTCAGTTCAAAAAATAAAATAAAAACATCAAATTTTTATAACTGATAATTGTGTTTTTTTTAAGTTTTTATCTTTTAGAAATACTGACTGATGCATGGCTGAAATAAACCTAGTATTTGCTTCACAATTACACAGGGAGAGCAGAGGATATAGATGAAACAAGAATGGCCATGTGCAGATAACTACTAGGTTTACATGAGTATTTACATAATTACATGAGTATTTTTTATACTCTTCTGCCCACTTTTATGTGTTTGAAATTCTCCATAATAAAAAAAAAATTTTTTTCTTAATACACTAAGCCCCAGATCAGAAAAATCGAACTTGTACTACCACACAGTTTACTTCCTATTGAATAATGTCTTCCATATCCTTTGAGCCTGGTATTTTTCATTAGCAAGGTAATGAATTCTTAAATGTGACATCATAGTTGGGACTTAAAAGAGTAGCTAGACAGCTGGTACGAGAAGTAGGTCTATTTGTCATGTTTTGATGGCTTTTTTTATAAAGGACTTGAATTTCAGATGCCTTAAAGTCTTTTTCCCACCCTCATGACTTTTTTGGGGACTTGGAATAAAATTCAAAATGCTTAATATAATTTAAATAAATTTTATGTGATTATCCCTTGCCTTTCTCTTCTGTTTTATCCCAGCCTGTTTTCCTCCCACCCACTGTGTTCCATGAGCACTGGCATTTCTGCTTCTAGAATCGTCCTGGTTCTTCCTTGCCTTGATGACTTACATTTGCCTGACCAACTTCTATTCAGCCCTCCACTCTTAGAGCAGTGTTACCTCAGGGGAGCTTTTCCTCCCCACTCCTCTTTTTCCCTTCATAATAATAAATGTCATTTGCTATTTGTTTATTGTTTAATGCCTTCCTCTTCCCTAGTCATGAGAGCAGGAATATCAGTTTTGTTCTTATAATGCAAGAGCCTGCCACATGCCTGCCAGGTAGAATACACTTATTAAACATTTTTTGAACAGAGGCATAAAGGAATGAATGGCAGGTATGGCTCTTCATGCTCTTAGAGCAATACCAATTATTAAAAATAGGACATTTCTTTCTAATACTGTCCTATGCAGGAGATCTGATAGCATGTAGTATAACCCAGTTGCCTCTCATTTGGTTTAGGTAGAATTATCTTTTAGATAGTAAGTTTACAAACCCATCTGAGTCTCTTGACTGATAAATTTAGTTAAATCTCAGTGGGCAGTTGTAGCTAAGCCTTAAATCATTGAAGTGTTAATAGTATTTACTTGCATTTATGTCATATGTTGTTTCATTTTTAGTTCTCTAAATTTTACTTTTTTTTCCTTTTTCTCAGGTACTCTCTGCCCTTGACATACTCCAACCTCCACACATTGACTATTTTGAAGAAATGTATCCTAACCAGGGAATGTGAAAGAAGGGGACAATTTTTTAATTAACTTGTTCTTCTAGCACCTTTTGGGGTTCATGCCTTGAAAGGTATTAAATCTCATCCCTGCAGAAATGGTTGAGTACCTGGAACCAGGTAATTTTTAAATCCCAAGTATCTGACAGAGCTTAGTCTGATCAATATATCCTGATTGGTGATACCACAAAACAGGACTTCTGAGCAAATATTTTACTTAACTGTAATATTGTCCTTTTTTCTACCTCTTGGGGTAAGGTGAAAATTAAAGAGATGATGTAAGTTAAATGTTCCAAGTTCTTTGGAATAATGGCCATGGTCATGGTCATGCCCGTCACTTAACGTTAAGTTTCTGTCAGATGCAAGGCACAATTCTAAGTTCTTTACATATATGAGTTTATTTAATCCCTATAACAGCCATCTGGGGGACGTATTGTGATTATTCCCATTTAACAGAAGAGGGAATTGCACAGAAGATTAAAACAAAAAACTTGACCAAGATTATAGCCCTAGTAAGTGTTGGGATTAAGGTTCAATTCCAGGCAGTCTGACTGTATAGTCTTGATTTCAGCCCCTACATATATGATTCTCTCAGAATAGAGACTTTAATATTCTCCTATTACTACTACAGTTAACATGTAAAAATAGTGTGTTAGGTATCATGGATAATAAACTGTATAATAATGCCTGGTAATAGCTCCTGGGACTATGCATGGAAAAAATTAAGACATAAGTTAGGCCATCTGACATTCCCAGGCCAAACATCACCGTTTACCTATCATTCTGTACTTAACTTGGTAAAGCTTTAAGTGAAAGACAGGAAATCCTAAATCTTTAATTCAGTGAGCTCATGATAGCACCATTATTCACTCAAGGCTTTTTATTAGCAATAGGCCTGTGACTCAGAATGGAAACCAATATAATAGCAAGAAGCTTTTTCTGATTGAGCAGTGCGCTAAACGAAAATCTCATTCTTACGTAGGTGGTAGGTAATTCCATACTAGACAGTTATCTTTGATAATTTCCTTGATAACTCAGAACAATTAAGAACTTCCCAAAGGGAAAGAGAACCACTAAAGTGACTAGGGAATTGGGAAACCGTGTAAGGTGATTGAATTGTCACTAATCAACATTGGGATGTTTTGATCAATAAACCAGAAGCTATTGAATGCTGTAATCCTTGATGATATTTTAACCCATGAGTCTCTTATGGAATTAATCTCTTTGTAAAGGGTTAATTCAGTGGACTTGGGGTACTCCAACCCTGCACATTCCAAAGAAGGGACTGGCCTTTGACTGACTCCTGGCTGGAAGAGTGTCTTTGTACCTGAGATCTTGGGTCATGCCAAATGGCTCTGACACACCCTTTTTTTTAAAAGAACAAAATTAACCTAAAGATAGAAGAATTGAGAAAGCTCTTTTCTCCTCAACTATTTGTCAGTAGTAGCAGCTGAGGAAAAACTTCAATGGTGGGAAGGAAATCCACATACTAAAAACATTCCTATGAGTGTGTACTACTATCTATACCTCTTTGGAAGTAAAGTTGCTGACACCAAACCTTGAAATTAGAAGAAATCCTTTTTAGTAAATAAGAATTTTACAGTATTATAGGCTGTGTCAGGAGTCCCCATGATCACCCTCAGGTTCGGTGATTTGCTGGAAAGTTCTCAAGAGAACCCAGGAAAGCTGTTTTACTCATGATTAGAGATTAAAATCAGCAAAGGAAAAAGGTACATAAGGCAGAGTTCAGGAGAAACCAGGCACAAAGTTCTAGTTGTTCTCTCCTGTTGGAATTGCACAGGGAGTGCTTAATTCCCCCAGCAACAGTGTATGACAACACAGGCAATATTGTCAACCAGGAAGGCTCACCTGAGCCTTGGAGGCTAGGGCTTTTATTGGAGGTCAGTAGGTAGGCAGAGAGCACCCAAGGAACTGATCTTAGCTACTCAGTCTCCAGCCCTCCACCCTTCTCCCCACCCAGAGTTTAAATTAATATGGCTCGACCAAGGCCCCAAGCGAACAAAAGCAGGTGTATACCATAAATCACATTGTTAGCATAAACTGTGTGATGTGGCCAAAGCCTTGGGTATACTGAGATACTCTTATGAGACAGGATATTGCAGGGGCACAAAGGTTATTTCCCAGGAGCCAGTCAGGGACCAGTCCTAAAGACTTGTGGAATGTGTAGGATTTGGGTAGTCCAGATCTGCTGCGTTAACCCTTTATTGAATATAGGCCTTCTGTGGGGAAAGAATATTTTCATATAAGAGAATTGGCGAATATGGGTATATTTAATAAGTGCCAAATATACTTAGATTCTCTTCACTGAACACTTAACTAGTTCATTATATATACATTTTCTGTCTTATAGTTGAAGCATGAATTATATATCAGGTATTAGTTTTGTGTACTTGGGTTTGTCATTCCTTTAAAAATCCTATGTGTGCTTCTATAAGCTAGGAGTTCTCAGTCACTTATTATTGAACATAATTTAATTGAACCTGGGAGATACTTGATTCATTATTATTTTAAATACTTGCAGAGCAAAAGAAAAGTTAGCACAGTTATGATTTAAAAACCACGAGTGGCATAGGTAGTATAGTAGCTCTTGGTAACTGATTTTCGCTCATTTCATTAACTAGCAGAATGTATAAAATTCCTTTCCCAAAAATTGTTTATAAATGTTTAAATAAAAGACATTGCCATTAAATATGTATGGTACCCTCTGATATACCATTTACTTAAATGTTTTACTTTTTTATTTTTTTACTTTCAGGTTTAAAAATTGACATTTGTTGCTTTCACAGTAATTAGCTGTCTACAGTTGGAAAAATCTTTCAAACCTAAACTTCAGTGTTCTTGTTTTTACTTGTATAATTTTTGACTATACGTATGAATGTTGGAGTGATTATCAGTATGAATATGTAAATATAAAACAGCTGTGTCATCTCTGGTGCGATTGGGATTGTTGGGAAGGCTGCTAGATCAGGCAAAGATAAGAGACTATGGAATTAGTTTCTGGTATGTCTTTATTTTTAAAGGAGAGGTCTTTAGAGGATTAGCCCTGGAACCAACCATAGCCTGAGAAAGGGGTAGGAGAGAAGGAAGTTGCTTACTCCTGTACTTATCAGCTCTTTAAATGGAGACCACGTTCTCCATAATCATGTTCATGCTCTTCATGTAAATCCATCATAAATGATTTTTGACAACCAAATTAACTGTGATTGATCGACAAATTTTTTAAAACCTCAAGACCTATTTCATCATCTGTTTAAGCTTTAAGAAACTCAGACTATATCATATTTTAGGCAAAATGTTCTAACTTTATTTTCATTCTGACACAGCAGCACTGGAAAGGGCAGGATTCAAAATGAGATGTCAAAAGTTTAAGGCTGTATGCCAGAGCCTTGAGCTTAATCACCCAAACTCTGCTTCATTCATTTTTTGAACAATGAGTTTTTGAACTTAAGAGTCAGAGTCATGCATTTAAACTGAAGCATATGCAGCACAGTTCTTTTTTTTTCTTTTTTTTCTTTTCTTTTTGTTTAAAATATTACAGATGTCCCTTTTTCTCCCCAATGACCTGTTCCACCCCATCCCATCCCCCTCCCCAGTCCCTCTCCCCACCATTGTCCGTGTCCTTGGGTTGTGCATATATGCATATAAATTCTTTGGTTACTCTCTGCCCCTCCACCCACCTGCCCTCCTCCATCCTTCTGACATTCATCAGTCTGATTTATGCTTCCATGTCATTGAATCTATTCTGTTCATCAGTTTATTAAGTTCTTTAGATTCCACATATAAGCAAGATCGTGTGATGTTTGTCTTTCTCTGCCTGGCTTATTTCACTTAGCATAATTTCCTCCAGGTCCATCCATACTGTCCCAAAGGGTACAAGATCCTTCTTCTTTACAGCTGCGTAGTATTCCATGGTGTGTATGTCCCACAGCTTTTTTTATCCACTCACCTACTGACGGGCACTTGGGCTGCTTCCAGATCTTAGCTATTGTAAACTTGCAGCATGATTCTTAAACATGATCTAGAGAGAGAGAGAGAGAGAGAGAGAGAGAGAGAGATCATTTAATTAGCTTATTTCCATTCATTTAGGTTATTTTCCAGAGTGAGCATGAGCTAGGAATCAAGAATGTGCTATTTATTCCCTCAGGTAATTTCAGCTCCTATAGGCTTCCCATAGTGAGAGCATTTCACCAAACTGGTGTTGAGAGTGGTACTTTAACACAAGACGTCTGTTTCATATGGGGTGCGATCAAAGAAAACAGCACTCTGTTCCAATACCAGAGAACACAATACTGTTGAACTTAATGAGAGCTTGATATATTAGTCCCAACATAGCATCTTCCCAGATGGTTTTTTGTGATATTTGATGTTTGTTTTATGCCCTAACTTTAGAACTTTACCCTCAGGGAAGATGTACCAGCAGGTAGTGTAAAGCACAATAGCCATTGTTGTTATCCTGAAGGAGCTCATGGTGCAGTGAAGATGATTAACAATTTTCGAACAAGTATAATACCAGGTAAATCAGTTTTACAATAGAGATATTAAGAAAAACTTTCTAAATTTTTTTTATTGATTTTTGTTGTTGTTGTTGTGGCGGGGGGAAGGGGAGAAACATCGATGTGAGAGCTAAACATCAATGGGCAGCCTCCTACACACCTCCTACTGGGAATTCAGCCCACAACCCAGGCATGTGCCCTGCCTCGGAATTGAACTGGCAACCTTTTGGTGCACGGGACAACTTCCAACCAACTAAGCCACACCAGCCAGGGCTTAACCAAATTTTCCTAAGTAGAAACAACTGTTTTGCCCTCCTCTCCCCCCAAAAAAGGAGTTTGGAAGACTGATCTGGAACTTCTAATTTTCATACAATAAGACATTTTAACTAGTCCTTCCTCTTTCAATCCATAAAGATGAATTACCTATTAGTAGAATAAATATATTTTCAATATTTCCAGGTGTATTCTTATTTTTCCACAAAACGTTAGGCAGTATCTGATATCTGTTGGTGGGTCCATGCATATAGAACATTCATTCCATAAATATTAGAAAGTGGGAACTGTGAACAAATGGATAAGGCACTCTGGCAGGTCTTCCTCTCCCCCCCCCCCCAGCTTTATAATTGACATATAACAGACCTAATACCTGGACAGAGAAGGCAGATCCCTTAAAATGGACCATTTTATTTTGTCTCTTCTTAGCTGCCATAAAAAGTACTCAGAAACAGAATTCTCTGGTATTCCTCTCCTAGATTCATTCTTCTAGGTTTTTGTTCTCCATATGTTTTGAATCCTCTCTGCCCTTCATAACTATTCCTTTTAATAACTTTGTCTTTGAAAATCTTCAACCAAAAATGAATTTCACTGGTGATGGGTAGCACTGAGTAGATAAGGTAAGGAAACATCCATAGCTTGACATATTGAGAGGTTTGTCCTTCCTTCAGACTGCTGTTTGTAGTTGTTTATACCACTGATAGTAATCTACTCTTGGTTTTAATGACATCACTCTTGCAGCTTTACAGTAGGTCAGACTGGAGTAAATTTCTCTCAAATTCTGATGGACAGAAGGACATTTGAAACCAGATTGTCTGGACACAGAAGTAAGTTTTTCACTGATAAGAAAGGGTGGGTGGGTCTAATTTGAGGGCTCATTGTCTATTGGAGAAAGTGTTAAGATTTGTTATATTGGCAGAAAGAATCATGATGTGGTTTATATGACTCGTGCATCCTTTATCCTTTGAGTGGATTAAGAGGTGATTGGAGAATTTGCCTCTATGAATTAAAAAAAAAAATTAGAGAAGTAAAATATTTCTAAACTAGGTAGAGGCTCTTCTTTCAAATAGGTTTGTGTGTGTGTGTGTGTGTGTGTGTGTGTGTGTGTGTGTGTTTTAATGTTCAGAAAAAAAAACAGTGACTGTTCCAGTTATTTCATTTGGCTTCTATTCCTTAGGTTTTGTATGTGTGCATTTGCTTTGGAGGGTTATGATGGTGGGAGATTAGTAGTCACCAGGCTTACCATCTACATTTGACAGGGTACTTTGAGAAGAGAGATGAGGTTTGAAATAACATAATTTTTTTTAGAATGCTCTTTCTATTTTATTGCATATGTGTTTATAGCCTTAGTGACAAGGACTCAGCCAACAGAAACTTTGGGCTATGTCAGAGTATATAGAATGATAACTTTCCAGGTTTTTTTCTGGCAGTAGAATTGATTTTTTTTTTTTGAGTCAGTTTTAAATTGCAAATTAAAGGTAGTTCTAATTTTTGACATTCTGTACAACAAATTATTTACCTTGAAAAGAAAAGGGAATTTGCCTTTGCCTGGGAAAGAGATTGTTGTATTCAAACATTTTAACAACATGACCTTTCATTCCATTGATTTCTATAGAGAAGCTCAGGCATGCTTCAGAAAAGGTCAGTGATTCTAATTGAAGCACACATGGATTTTTTTGTAGTTGCAAAGGCGCCCATGCTTTTTGTTGCAAAGAAGATGATGAGATTTAGGGCTGGCCATTTGTTACAAGAGAAAGCAATTCTCTCTGTGATGCATTGCTGTTTTTCTTTCACATGGAAAGCATTGTTTGAAATCAATAATATCCATAAACCAGATTTTCATTATCTATGCTACTTAATGCCCTCATTTTTATTTCAGAGGCAGTTACGTATCTGAAATCTAGGTTGAAATTTCCCTCCTCTGTGGACCAGATTTTTGAAAGAAAAAAAAAATGTGAGGAAAGATACTATTAAGTCTCACGTATTTATGGTTGTGAGGTTTTCTTCTTTCAAACAGGAATGGCAGGATTTCAGAATTAATTCTTTTTGTGGGTTTAAGCATGTTTTAACTGCCATTCTTGGACTTTTCATATAAGAGAACCCATGGCTTGAGGAGCCAGACTTGAGGATCTGCATACTACAATTTATTAAAATTCACTGTGTCCTTTTGAAAAAGATCACCTGACTCATATTTGTTCCAACATGTATCACACGAAGATGAAGACTTTTAAAAAAAAATTGTAGAAGTGTTGACCTATATGGCACCTATTTAATAAATAATATTGCAAGATTTCTTTTTCATAATCTGGCTTAATGTTGGTTTCTGTCCAATATTAAATTAAAGAGAGAATAAATCAGTTTTCATTATCTGAAATCAGTAAAGACTATTTAGGGATTAAAATTGTGTTTTCAAAGCTTTCTGTCCATGTTCTGTAGGAAATAATTTGATACAACAGGTTCTTCATTTTCTTCTCCCAATCCAGCTAAACCAGTTAAATCCCTTGTTTTGCTATATGAAAGGTTTAACACATCATTATTAGTTTTTCATATAACGTCAGTCACTCACTGCACACAGAACATTAAATGTGTTTAGACTTCAGTTAAATCGAGCAGGCGGAGCAGCATGCTATAGTCCTGAACTCCAGATGGTGAGTTTTTAAACCTGATAGGTAGCTATTTAACTTAGGACTATATCACAAATTTTCACATGTATACACAACTTGAGCTGTCCAGAATGAATATCTGTTACTAAAGTGCTTATTTAGCACTGCTTTCTTGACATATTTGCACAGCACCTTATCATCAGTAGTAAGCATTTGTTCCTAATAGTTTATAAATTCCCCCAGTTCTTAGTGACTCTAGCTGTATAATGAAAGAATTTTATTCTTTCCCTTTTGTCTGAGGGGTGGGAACAATCTAACTCATAGGCTGGTCAGTAGACCTAAACGTGGGAATGTGGAAAATTGACCTTCATCGCATATTCTTAGGGCAGCAATTGTCAACCTTTTTCATCTCGTTGCACACACAAACTAATTACTAAAATTCTGTGGCACACCAAAAATATATTTTTTGCCGATCTGACAAAAAAAATAGGTATAATTTTGATTCATTCAAACCAACAGCCACTGTTGGGTTGGCAGTTGCCATTTTTTAAATTTGATAATCTAAGGGAAAAGAGATCAGTGCCCTGACTAAATAGTCAGGTATTGCATGTTTTAAAAATTCTTGTGGAGTACTGGTGTGCCTCTTGCGACACACTGGTTAAAATCGCTGTCTTAGAGGATTGTTATATTAGGCAGCTACAGATCCTTGATGGCTCCTCCAGTGCACATTCTTGGTATCCTGCACTTGGTAGAGAGCTTAAACAATAGCACTGTAAAGCCAGCCTCCTGCTCCCTTCCTTCTTCCTGCTGTACCTCAGTATCCCTTAGCTTTGCTACTTGACAGAAGCAGTCTTGAGTTTAGAGACTTAGTAGCTATCACATCATGAGGCAGAAACAAAATCCTCATCTTCTGTTCATTTCAAAATCCTTAGGATTGGTTCAGGGCCCACCTAACCAGCATATTCTTCTAGCTCGAGGTAATGGAAACAAACTCTATTAAATATAGTGGTGAAGAGCATGGAGCCTAGAACCAGACTGCTTAGATTTGAATCCCAGCTTTGCCTCTTACTACCTGTGTGATCTTGGGCAAGTTACTTAACCTTCTGCGCTTCAGTTTCCTGGTTAATAAAAGGAGAATAATAATTGTACCTGCCTCATAGACTTAATGTTAAGGATTGAATTGGAATGGAAAAGATAGATGATTGATTGATGATGATGATGATAGATAGATAGATAGATAGATAGATAGATAGATAGATAGATAGATAGATAGATAGATAGATAGATGATAGATAGATGATGATAGATAGATAGATAGATAGATAGATAGATAGATAGATAGATAGATAGATAGATAGATAGATGATAGATAGATAGATAGATAGATAGATAGATAGATAGATAGATAGATAGATAGATAGATAGATAGGCAGATAGACTAACTGATTGACTGACATGGAACTTAGTGAACCATAAAGACAATAGGAACTGTGAACTTTCTGATGCAGAGTATGTCAAACCCACCAACATATGTCATTAGAAAGTTCTCATAAACAAATGGACTTTCATAATGGCCTGTTAGTAACAAACCTAGCCTGTTTATAGAGAGGATTTTTTAAAGAAGAAAAACAAGATGTGAACTCAAAGAAGAATGGGTTATTATATAGAGACGATTTAAAAGAAACAAGATGTAAACTGTTAATGAGGAATGGGTTGTTAACCTCAGCACTTCATATTCCCTTACCTGGTCTCCTCTTCCCAGAAAATATATGTAATATTCAACTTTCTAACACCTCCAAGCCTTTCATTCAGACTGCATCCACATTATGTCTTACTCTGCTGTTCTTATTACCTTTACCAAGCCTTCCTCATTAATTAAAAGGACATATCATAATTTCCTCATTCAGCTACCATCCCAAGAACCACTCCCCTTTCAAGCCCTATAGTAGTATTCCTTTCCTGGCTGCATAAAGATTACCTAAGTTTTAGTGTGTTGCCAATTCCTGAGGTGATTTAAAAGTTCCAACTCACAGTTGGAAGTTTTTGCACTCTGCCTTGAAGAGAGTCACTATACATAGCTGGAGCTACTTATTCACACCAACTCTTTGAAACACCTGTGTTCCAGGTGAAGCCAAAAAATTCTAAAGCTTGAATCTAGTCTTTTCACCTCTCCATTAAAAATAAATATCTCTCTAAACCTTCCCAGCTGGTGGGAATGAAATGCTGTCAGGCCTCTCTATTATTAGAGGGTAATATTGAATAACAACAAAGCCACCCCTAATTTGAGCTGCTGAAAAGACTCATAACCCCCTTATCATTCTCCTGAACTGCTTAACCCCCTGGTTAACCTTCCAGTTATTAGCCTCTTGACATATTTAATTCAGGTGTGAGAGTTTAAGAAAGCTTATAGGACGATTTATTTGATCGTTTTGCTATATCCCACTGTTCTGACTTTATTTTTTGAGGTTGGTAGACACCAGGAAGCATGTGTTATGTGGAGACCCAGAGGTTTCAGAAGCCACTAAATATATTAGACCTGCCTTAATTGGAGGATATGGGGAAGCAGTGGGGCTTTTAGCCACTTCATAGACCAGCTGAGTCTCCTGCTACCAACTCAATTTATTTGAGAGCAGTACTTTAGGGAACTTAATAGACCTACAGCACACTAGCACAAACCTGTATTTTAGCCAGAGTACAATTTATTTATGCACTACTTATTATGTCAGTTTGCTCTCTGAATACTTTATGAATGTCATTATTAAATATTAAGAGCACTGGATTATATAGTTGGTGATGGGTTTAATAATTATGTGTTTGATTGATAGTCTTTTCCTCTCATTATTACATCACTTAGAAGTGGCAAGAAAGCCAGGTGGTAGAAAATAGGGTTGGGTCAAAATGGCATTGTTCCAAAGGAAATATGTCATACATGAGCCAAACAAAGTTTTGCTTTGTGTGTGTATGTGTTTGTTGTTTTGGAAATATAGAATACTAATCAGATATGGGATACCAGTCTGATAGCTAATTTTTACCACCCTGGGCTCAAGATTTAAGATAACTAGCAGACCCTTACCAAAACCAGGAGACCCCCTATGTGGAGGTATACAGAGATCTCACAGAGATTAATTGCTTTTAATTGCTCCCTTGAATTTCCAATTTGTCCAAAACCAGCCCTAGGTCTCTCTCAAAAATAATATGCACTGTAGAAAACTTCTCTTGGTCTAAGAAAAGTTTTTTTTGCCCTCATAAAGGAGTGTGACTATCATGGACATACTGTTTGGTGACAAAAAAACACATGAGACCCCATCAATAAGTTAATAAAATTGTCCTCTTCAGCAGTGATACCCCTTTGAAATTGCCTGATCTTTCCTTTTAAGATCAGGAACTTAAAATAGCTTTTTTAATTGGTTACCTGTTTTGTGTTTCTTTTTGACTTACATTCTTTTGGCTTTTTCTTGGGAAGAAGGGGGAAGTGTTGGGAAGAAATAAGAACACAAGTCAGTTTGGCAGAGGCATGGACTTTGATATAAGGCAGTCCTGAGTTCAACTGCAAATCCCCTTCCCCCACTTCTAACATACTAGCTTTTTGACCTTGAAAAAGTTACTTGATACTCTTCCCTGAGCCTCAGTTTTCTCAGTGATAAATGGAGATAATTTTTCCTCGAAGGACTGTTGCAAGGAATTAATGAATTAATGAATGTAGGACATTTGGCATAGTTCCTAGCATATTGACGTTTAGTAAACTCAGTACCCTTCCTCCCTCCTACAACGATGATGATTGTAGCTCCCACATAATCTCTGTTCACCATGTGCCGGGCATTTGTATGTGATTCACATACAAGATCTAAACCCTGGCACTAACTTGTCTAATGTTATCAAGCTAGTAAGTGGCAGAGTCAAGATTTTAACCTCGTCTATGATTCCAAAACCTACACTACACTGCTTCCCACTGCCTAAATCCATTTAACTCCTCATTTAAAAATCCACTTCCTGGCTTTCTCTCTTCTGCAGTAGAATTATTTCATTCACCTTTTTTCTGAGGTTTAGTTAATCTTTTGAGACAGAGAACAGGTTAAGAACAAAGCCTGGGCTATAGAGCCAACTCTGCAGAATACTAGCTGTGACCTTTGGCCAGTTCCTTCACCTCTCTAAACCTCTTCACTTGTTTGTATAATAGCAATCATAATAGGACTGACTTCTTAAAGTAATGAGGAATAGATGAGGCTAAATAAATTTAAAGCTGGATACCTAACATATGGAAAACTCAATAAATACGAGCTATTTATTGATGCTAATGGTGACGATTAAACAAAGATGCTGTTGGCACCAGTCCTACAGCCTTTGAAACTGCTTGAGTAATCATGACTTTCTAAAAATAGAAAAGGACTCGATCATCTTACTTGTAATCGAAGGTCAGAATTTGGTGTCAGCATTTGTTTCTGTGGTGATTGTGTAGTTTTTTGTGCAGAATTACCTTTGACAGTTGGAGTAGTCAAGCTTTGTGACTTGGGGCTGATGATTGTGCATTCTTAGATTACTTCCTAAAATAGATACAGCATCATAGAGGTGGGCTAAACAGATATTGATTATAGTACAGATTTGTTTAAATTGGAACAGGATGTCAGGGGAAGCTTACCATTGAGTTAGAGTTTGCTGCCAAGCTCTAGATTAGTTTTCTACCTGGTCTTCTAGCCCACAATTCTTTTTGCATCAAAGAAAATTGTACAAAACTGTACAATTACACTAAACACCCCCTCTTTTCTTTGTCTTTCTGATCTATCTGATATTCCTTCCTCATTTCTCCTTAGAGGAGTCCTTATTTTTGCTTTTTCCTATTTTAAACTCTTTCCTCCAAGAACACATTTTCTTCCTCAGCAACCTTTGTGTGAGCCTAGCAGGGTTTCCTGCATATTATATTTGGGCACTATGCACTAACAGCTCTGGTGAGCATTATTCTGCAGACTGAATACTGGTGTGCCTTACTCTAAAGAATGTAATGTCATCGAGGTTGAATTTATAACCCATTAATGGTGACGTGTTTCCATAATTTTAGTATCTAGATTCTCAAAATAAAAGAAGGAAAGAAATGGAAAAAAAATTAATAAAAGAGAAAAACTTTGTACAAAGAAAAAGATTATAACCAAAAGCAAAATTAATACTCCATCTGTGGCAGATTTCATTTAGTAGAAAGTAGAGATTGCTATTTATTTCTTATATCTAATGATTCTAAAACTTGTATTTTAAACTTATCCCTCCCACCAAAGGCCTGCCCTATATTTTCAGCAATCTCTAGGTAAGACTTTTTTTCTTTTTCTTTTTTTTATGTCAGGAACTACTAGCCCAACTCTCTACCCCACCACACACAAAAAGTTAGCTGGGTGGTCCCTATTATATATATATATATATATATATATATATATATACACACACACACACATATATGCTAATTTTTAAAGTTGTCCTCATCCATTAAAAAAATTAGGGAATCTGAACCTGTTCAAGTAAGCATATGTGATTCATAGATACAGAGAAATGTTTATTGAATTTTCAATTTTAGCTTTGTCATTTAACTGAAGGGTGAAAGAATAAGACGTGAAGGAAGGAAGTGCTCAGGAGGTGGAAAGAGACAAGCAAAGAGAGTGAGGAAGAAAAACTTGCCTCTATGATTTTTTTAACCTTTGTGTTATTTTTCAGTTGTTGGCAAAAGGAGTATCATTATTTGGCCTTTCATCCTGACATCCCTCCCCCCCTCCCCCGCCAGTCTAGATCTGTTATATGGGAATAGTTCCAAGTTATTATGAGGATTAAATGAGATGATTTAGCCCTGGCCGGTGTGGCTCAGTTAGTTAGGTGTCATCCCGCGCATTAAAAGGTTTGATTCCAGGTCAGGGCACATGCCCGGATTGCAGGCTCTATCCCCTGTCAGGGTTCGTGCAGGAGGCAGCTGATCAATGTTCCTCTCTCTCCCTCTCTCTTCCTCTCTCCCTAAAATCGATAAAAACATACTTTTTTTAAAAAAGAAGAAGAACCATTCTTTTTTTTTTTTTTTAATGAGGTGATCTATGTTAAAAGTGGTACATAGTAGGCTCAAAAATGCTTTTTAGCAAACTGGGATTATTTCTTATTTGAGGTTGTGGCCTACTAGTGACAGAGTGAAGACTACTTACAATTCAGGTACTGGAAGAAATTAATAAAAGCACTTGAGTGGATTTGGGCAATTAGTTTAGACATCTTCGGATTCACTTCCATAAGGAAAGACTAAAACTCAAAATGAGAACAATTTGTTCTTTCAAATAACCTGCCTTTTGTTGTGAGAATTTGTTGAGATAATTCATATAAAATGCTTAGAAAGTGCCTGGCACATAGTGAGAATTCAGGAAATGTGAATTGCTTTTATTTTTTTTATCATGTGTGGGGGTTTTTTAATTTTTAAGGTGAAGCATTGTGGGAAACCAATGTAAGTATGTGTCTTTGCAGATATAAGTAAATTGCCCACTACAATGTACACATAATTTAGAAATTCAGTAGGAGTTGAAGAAATCATCATGGTTTCTTGGGAGGTTTAACTAAAGGGTTAAATCTTTGTAGTTGCTAGAATTTAGTAACTCCAATAAATTAGAGATCTGTCTCTTTAAAATAATATGTCTTGGTTGTGCTTCTTTTTTGCTTTTATTTCTAAGGGGCTGTATAAGATTAACAACCATAATATTGTGTAATCTTTTTTTTTTTAATTTTTATTTATTGCTTTGAGAGAGAGAGAGAGAGACATCAATTTGTTGTTCCACTGATTTATGCATTCATTGGTTAATTCTTGTATGTGCCCTCACTGGGGATCAAACCCACAACTTTGTTGTATTGGGACAGTGCTCTAACCAATTGAGCTAACCGCCCAGGGCACATTGTTGTAATCTTTGAGTGACTATATTGTAATTGCTTGTTTAATTGTTCATCTCCCTTGCTAGGCTATAAACTCAGTGAGGGCAGTGATGCTCTTGTACACCACTGCATTTCCAGTGTCTAGAGCAGTGTCTGGCATGTGCTACTATTCAGAATATTTGTTGAAGAATGAACAGAGTGACTTCCCATTTGAAAACACATGGCAAAGGAGAAATTCTGAAAGCTGCCTCATGTAATGAAGAATTGAATTTCTGATTTTTTCCTTGAAACCTGGTTTTTGTAACATGAAAGTAATGTCAGTCTCATGAATTTCATTTTCTCTTTTAATAGCAAACAAAGTGAGGCAAATTTTTATGGAAAGGGTCATACCTCAGAATCTTTACAACCTAGGTTGGAATCCAAGCTCTGTGTCAGCAGCTTAACCTCTCCCAGCCTTGGAGAGTTACAAATTAGGAATTATGAGGATTAAATGAAGGGGCATAGAAAGTGTCACATTGTAGCTTCAACAAAATTAGCTTCCTTTCTCCTTCTCATTGTACATTATTAGAAGTAATTCATCTTCTCTTTATTTCAGACTTATCTGCATACCGTGATATTATTTGGTTAAGAAATGGGAGTAGTAGGCCAGCTTCTATGGGAAGCAGCTCGGTAAGGTAGAGAGACCAGTAGTAGACTAGGAGTTGGGGAAACTTTTCCTAAAGTAGTCCTTGCTTTTTACAGACTGGGAATGTGACCTTGGGTAAATCACCCAACTTCTACCCTACGTTTGTGTTTCTATTAAGTGATATATTCCCCAGTGATTAATAATATTTGAGAAAGCCCCAAAAGGACTATTTTCTATTCTGTTATAAAGAAGCTTCTAAAATGTCACTATTACCCCCCAAAATTAACTCTAAAACAACACAGAAACACTGTTGTTTCTCTTGGGCACCTGACACATCAGAGCTGCCCCCACCCCACCCAGTACGTTACAGTTACTCATTCGCATCATTCATTTTTCTGAAGCAAATCAGTACATCTTGAAATCCATATTTCATGGAGCTACTTAACTAATTGCTGCAATCAGCAGCTATTTATTATAGTAGGGCTGGTAAATAGCTCTGAGGTTGGCATACCATGCAGAGTGTGTGTTTTATGGTCACATTTTTTAATGATGAGTTTTAATAGGGGAAAATGGTTAATTTGTTAATATTCTCCTGAAAGCCCTAACTTGGGTCCTGTTATCTTTATCCAGTGGTAACTTAAAAAGCCATGGCAAAGTCATTGACCCAGCGGGTGCACCAGCTGTTGGAGAGGCTGTACCATTCAGAAGGACAGGAAGAGGGAAAGAGCACCCTGTTTTTCCTCTTGTTTGGAGACCCTCATTAAATTACTCAGAAACAATAATCAGATAGCTGCTGTTCAAGTTAATGGCACCTCTGAGTCCCTGTCAAGAGAGCTTTATTTAATGCGCAACAGACCTGGAGTGATGCAGGTGCCTTTTCAGACCCTCATTTAATTTAAGCTGCTTTTGTTGGCATGGCAACTAGTTGAGACATCTGGGAGACATTATGCTGGGGATTGAGACTTCAGAGGATTTCTGCTAGAGCAAAGCAGAAACCTTATCATAAAGTGGTGTGTGTTGCTTCTAAATTTCTGCACCTACATTGTTAAGTCTTCAGATTCAGGAATTGTATTTTCCAGAGAAATAAATTTGTAAAAGGTCGGCCTGGTTGTTGGCTTGTTTTCTACAAAGGAAAAACTGCTTTACTTGTGGAGTGAAAACTGTATTTCAGCTAAAGCTTGACAAAACATAGTCTTTGCCAAGTGGCTGTTTGTAAAATCAGTTCGTAAAAATTATACATTTACAGTATTCCAGTCTTTTATGTTTAAAAGAGACTAGTGGGTGGGAAAGCATCTCTGCACAAAGGTAAACCAAATGGTAAAGATAGCTGGGGGCTCTTTGTGGTTTTGCCATAGACTTTTTGGGTCAATTAAGAGTTTATTAACTGACCCTCATTCTTTTCTAACCCAGCCTATAACCTTCTCAAGAAGCAGAGAGATGAAAGCATTACTCTTAAACTTTCCTTAAATATTATAACAGGAAGTTGAATGAAAGGTTTTTCAAGTTCACAGATTCTGAGGACAGACGTGGTGATCTAGTCATTTGCGTTTAGCAGAGGAAATACCTGCTGGTTTATAGTTTGAGAAATAAAATTAATTATTTTGTGAGAGAAATTAAGCACATGTGTATGTAGTCTTAATATAGAAGAATTAACTTATGATGCTCTAAATTCATTTTGAACATCTTGCTTTTCAATTTTTTGATATCTGGTAATGTTTTGCTCTGTTTTAGGTTGAACCATGGGAAATTATTATTTTTGTTGGTCAGTAATGGTCCAATATTGTCAATTCAAATTCAATAGGTTTAGGGTCAATAATACCCTGATCTGGAAATATATATTTTGTAATGTTAAATGAAAAGAATTTTTTTTTCTGAAATGAGTATTTTTAAAATATCTGGTTAGAACAGGACCCATGGCAGCCAGACGATGTTTTCCTTTCCCCTTTCTTTGAGAGTGTAGTCACTGTTAGAAGAAAGCATATGACATTATTTTATACTTATTCTCTGGTTTTGGTTCTTTATCAGTTAGTTCCTTTTATAAATCAAAACAAGATTTTTCAAGTACCAGCACTATGAATTCAACCTGATAACTTGAAAATTAAGAAGTTCTTTCTGCTGCTTGCATGCAAACCAACTGTGACTACTGACAGTAAAGATTCTGGCATCATAACTTGGCTGCCAGTTTTGTGGGAGAAAGAATACAACATAACCTGCTCTTCACTTCCATTCAAGAACTTTTCAGTCCTGGCAGGAATAAAAAATTGTCAATTAACTCAGCAGACATGCCTGACATCCCATACAAATAAGTGCTTCACATTCTCTTTAGGAATTTTTTTCCTGAGTGAAATCTCCAGTTGACAACACTTAATACAGTGATAGCAGCTGTGAAGTTTTTCTGTTTTTGTTTTGTTGCTTTGTTTTTTTCCTGTGTAGTGTTTCTTTGTCTTTGTCCCTTGAGATTCCTGGAATCAACTCAAGAATATTGGTACTTTTGATTAAGGCTTAATGGTGCAAATAGAAGTTTCTTCCTGGCTCTATCCTATGATTAAGAATCTAGTGGGAAAAGGTCAGAAGGCCAGATCATTTATAGCCCTGTAAGGACATTTTTTGGACTTAGACTTTTACTCTAAATGAAATGGAGAGCTTTTGCAGAAGAGTGACATAATCTTTCATTCTAAAAGATGTTCTGTGAAATGCATACAAAAATAAGATGAATTGATGAAGGGAAGGAGCCATGGATAAATGTGTGCTAAAACAAATATGGCAAAATAGTAGGTATAGAATCTAGGTGATGGGTGTGTCATTGTTTAATTCTTTCGAATCTTATGTGTGTTTGAAAATTCTTATAAGAAATAATTTTAAACTATTAAGAAACAAAATCTAACCCTGATGGAAATATTGTAAATTAACTTACGTGTATCATTTTATAGAATGACTCTAACATTCTGTACTGTCCTATAAGGAAATTCTGCATGCCAAATCTGCTTTCCTCACTGTGAAGTAGAATGTATTTCTTTGAGAAGAATCTGGTTAATAAAACCTAAAATAAAAATCATACCTAAGATTGTAAAAACTATAAAACTAATATTTTCTAAATAATAAAGTGACTGTCGATGTATAGACAAAATAAAAACGTAATGGTAAAAAAATGTATTCTGGCTGTTATATTTTAGAAATCTAGGGGTCATGAACCAGTGTGGTAAGAGTGGACATGGTCACAAGTGGTCAAATTCTGTGGCTAAATTTTCAAAGAACCAACAGTATTTTCTGTCATACAGTCGTGCACCATGTTTCATAACATGTTTCAGTCAACACATATGACAGTAGTTTCATAAGAATATAATGGAACTGAAAAAACTATCGCCAAGTGATGTCATAGCCATCATAGTGTCCTAAAACAACACATCACTCCCATGTGGTGATGCTGGTGTAAACCAACCTACTGCACTGCCAGTCGTATAAAAGTATAGCGTATGCAAGTATGTGCAGTACATAATACTTGATAATAAACAACTCTGTTACTGGCTTATGTATTTACTATATTTTTATCATTACTTTAGAGTGTACTCTTTCTACTTATAAAAAATAATTTAAAAATAAGTTGGCTCTAAAACAGTATGCTGTGTCATGCCAGCAGCCTCATGTCTCATGTTTACCGTGTCTTTTGATTGCATTGTTTTCTCTTGTGCTTGATTTAATCTCATGTTGTTTTAGTCATCATGGCCCCTAAGTATACAAAATCTACTGTTAATGTTGCCAGTAACAGGCTATGTGGAGTGATTGACCTGGAAATGAAATTAAAAGTGATTAAGGACTACAAAGGTGGAAAATCAGGATGGTTGTTGGTCAGTCAAGCATGTCCCATTCCACCATAGCTACAATCTTGAAGAAAAAAACAAAGTGATGGACACTAAAGGATCTGCTTCATCGAAGGCAGCAAGACAAACAAAAATTTGAGAGGGGCCTGTATCAAACACAGAGAAACACCTAATGGCCTAGATTGATGACCAAATACAGAAGCGTATTCCGCTAAGCACCATGACAGTCACAGCCAAAGCAAAAGGGTTGTTTGTGATGTTGCAAGAAAAGGCTGAACTCTACTACAATGTTGCATTTACTCTAACTCTGGGTGGTTTAACCGATTTTAAAATCGTTACTTATTACATAGTGTGAAAGTGAGTGGTGAGTCTGCAAATGCTAATGTGAAGACAGCCGAAGAATTTTTGAAAAAAATGAAAAAAAGCAACCAACTAAACCACCGTGGATGTATTTCTGAAAAGAGTGACACTTCCTCAAGATGAGCCTCAGGCATTACTTCAGGAGGTGTTTTAGAAGACATTTTTATCATAGGAGATGTCAGCTCTATGCATGTTACTATCTCTGAAGACCTTTCGATGGGATATGGTGTGGAGGTGGAAGACGGTGATATCGATTATCCTTACCCTATGTAGGCCTAGGCTAATGTGTATTTGTGTCTTCGTTTTTAACAAAAAAGTTTTTTAAATAGAAAAGCTTACCTAATAAGAATATAAAGGGAAATATTTTTGTACAGCTATATACCATGTGTTTGAGTTTCAAGCTAAGTGTTATTACAAAAATTGAAAAGTTAAAAAACAAGTTTATAAAGTAAAAAGGTACACTAAACTAAGGTTAATTTATTATTGAAGAAAGAAAAATATTTTTTTATAAATTTAGGGTAGCCTTAGTGTACAGTGATGTCCTAGGCCTTCACGTTGACTCACTACTCACTGACTCACCCAGAGCAACTTTCAGTCCTACAAGCTCCATTCATGGTAAGTGCCCTATGCAGGTGTACCAGTTTTTATCTTTATATCATGTTTTTACTTTACCTTTTCTATGTTTAAATACACAAATATTTACCATTATGTTACAGTTGCCTACAGTATCCAGTACAGTAATGTGCTGTACAGGTTTGTAGCCTAGGAGCAATAGGCTATACCATATAGCCTAGGTATATAGGAGACTGTACCATTTAAGTTTGTATAAGTGCAATCTATGATGTTCGCACAAATCGCTTAATGACGCATTTCTTAGAACGTATCCCCATCCTTAAGTGATGCATGACTTAAATCATAAAACTCACTCAAACTTAATGAATTCTCAGTGAATCTGTCCTATTCTAGATATAGCAAAAGACCTTACCTTTGCAAAAACTCTGAATTCCACATCTCCATTGCTCCATAGGCCCCAGCCTTGATCATTTGTCGTGTGTGCATTGAGCAGAATCCTGAGAATATAACAGAGTAAAGCACAGGAAGCTTAAAATTTAGGAGGGGGGATATAAATATATAAAAAGTTAAATAAAAGAACTAAGTTGTTAAGATTGCATGGTGACTTCACTTTAACCATTTTCCATATTTGCAGGAGTACCACACGTTAACAGTTGATAGGTAGGTCATCATCTTTCCCGTTGGTGCCATGGTGGCCTAGGGCAAGACTACCAACCTTCTCATTTGAAGTAGACCCTAAGAGTGGTCCTCACACTCATCCTAGCCTGGCTGTCATTTAACATGTTTACCTTTATTTTTCTCTTTTATAATGCTGTTTATAGAGAAGTCACTTGGTTGTTTACTTCTGCTAACTTTTAAACAGTAAATTCGTAAATTTGGGTAATGTTTTTATCTCCTTGAGGGCTGGATTCTCACCTCTGTTATGCTGTCTAGAAGCTTTCTTTTCCTAAGCTTTTTCCAGCCTTAAAAATAGAAGTTATTCTTTAGAACTGGAGCCTACTTTGAGGGCATTGGGGGCTGAATTCTCTGAACTCTCCTTAACTTAACACCTCAAGATATGTTGTCACAGAATTGATGCAGAGTGACCTACATAAAATTATCGTGTCTCCTCAACCACTCAGCTCAGATCATGTCAAAGTTTTTCTTTATCAGATTTTGCGAGGTAAGATTTTCTTTATGAAGAAAAACATAGTGTCACTGTGTAAATGAAATGTTTTACTTTTCATTTGAACTTTAACTAATCTGACCTTCCAAGGCTTTCTTCTTTCCTAAAGACTTTTTTTTTTCATTTTTGCTCAAGTAATCTCTATACCAGATGTTAAATAAGAGGCTTTTAAGGGTAGCCAAATGGTCCTTGTTTTTAGTGATGCCCTGTCTAATTTATTAGGCAGTTGAGTAGGTCATTCTGCAGAGGCAAATAAGCAGGATGGTTTGTTGAGCAGCAGTGATTTAGTATGAGATGACTACATTGAAAAGTAACTTCCCTCTGGATGTCATCCTTTCTTCAAGCCAGCAGTAGGTGGGCCTGGTCAGAATGCTGGCTGGCATACTTGAGTCCAACTCTAGAAAAATGAAATGGCTGTTAAAGCCTAAGCAGTCAGCTTAAATAATTCTCCATTCTGGCTTATTGAAGAGCAAGGATTTGATAGAGAAGTGATTTGGGCTGACATTGTTGAAGCTTTCTCTGGCCATCGGGTATGTCCTTCAGAATTTTTGCTGTTACAAATGGAGAATTGTTTGAAGCTGAAACAGCTTTCTGACCCAGTAAAATACTTCTCCCCCACCAAGATTCATAGAATGAAGACATTCTTTATAAAGATTGAAAAGCATCCGGCAAAAGTATTAAAACACATACACAATATTAAAACCAGAAAGTTCACCTTCTATAGATGTGTTGATATTCAGCAGTTGGGGTGGGGGCAGGGAAGATATTGGATATTGGATCTTTTTTTATACTTGTTAAAAATGTGGTTTGCTATATTTTATTCAAAAGACAGCCTTAAAGCTGTGACCTTTATCTAGTCGTGCTAAAGCCCCCAGTCTTTTAAGATATCCAGAACACTTTAAAAGTAGTTAATTACCCTCTTGACTCTCAGTGGTAGAGAATACTACGGACAAACCTGGGCAGGCTTCTGAGTTTCGTTGCATCAGTGAATGTCTGTCCAGGGAAAGACTCCCTGTTGGCTGATGAGAACTGTTTCTTTGGAGAGGCTCGGAATCACAGGTCGAGGACGTCAATAGCAGAGCTCCAGTAGCCACACTGATGAGTAATACAAGGGTATTGATCAGCCTTAACGCCAGTGCCTGAAAGACTTATCTAACTCAAACCTAAGTGATCTTTTGAATTGTAGACATTATCTCTAGGTTATGTAAATCTTTGATGATACTTCATTTTACTGTAAAAAAACTAGAGTTTTTTGAGGTAAGACTAAGTCAAGCTTTTAATAATGTTCATTATGCATTTATTTAGGGAACAATTTAAAATCCTGTATTCTCTGTTTCTATGGTTTTCCCTAGATCAGTGGTTGAATAAAAGGAATTAAACATCTGCAATTAAATCTGCTTGTTATTTCAGGTTTGAAATATCTCCATTCAGCTGGCATTTTACATCGAGACATTAAGCCAGGGAATCTCCTTGTGAACAGCAACTGTGTTCTAAAGGTAGCTTTTCAGTTTATTTAAATATCTGAGAAAAAAATCAGAATGTCAAGGCAGATTTAAGAAAAACATGTTTTTCTGAAAGAAATAGTTAAATTTCTTTTCATCACTTAACCAAAAATTAAAGAGCCCAGTTTTCTCTAGTGATATCACGAGTCATGGCCATAGTAACTAATTTGTAGTATTGTCTCATGGTTTCTTTATGATATTTTGCATATATTTTGGAAACCCTGAAATTGGAGTTACAGTGGAACTAAGAAACAAGAATGGAGAAGGTGATTTCTTTTCAGATTATCCCATTATTAAAGGAAGTATATACATCACAAGAAATATTGAAATAAGCTTCTATTTATGTGAAAATGAAGTATGGCTTTTAAGAAGACTGTGTTTTTGCACAGCTAACATATTTATATGCTCTTTGAGGTAGCAAAGTAGGAAATGGAAACATTTAAAAGTGAAAATACTGAGCCAAAAAGGGGTCAAATGTTTTTCCACAATATATAGTAGCCAGTTATTCCTCTGAAGAATTGCTTATGAGATTATAGTTATAGCCCAAAATCTCATATATTAGTTTCAGTTTTACTTTTCCTCCAGTACCACCCCCACCCCAGTGTCTTTTGTTAGAGTGACAAATAGCAAAATGCACTTAAGTGCATTTCCCCACCTCTAGAAATAGTATCAGCAGAACTCCTAGACTGAGGGGCCCACCATACTTTCCCCATCATAGGAATTAGAGACAAGGGCCTTCCTAGAGCTGTGTCATCTTGGTGTAAGAAAATTAAAATTCCACTTACTTTATGAGTAGCTACAGTATTACATGGTGCTTTAGTCTACAATAAATGTAAAGTCTTTTTCACTGATATATTTGAAAAAGGAAGCTTAAAAATGTTTTCTACTTTAATCAGTAGGGAGGAGATGGGTGAAAAGGTGAAGGGTATTAAGGAGGTACAGACTTCCAGTTATAAAATAAGTCATGGGGATATAATGTACAGAATAAGGAATATAGTCAATAACATATCATAAGAATCTTGTACACTGCCAGTTGGTTACTAGACTTATCATGGTACTCACTTTATAAGATGTATAAATGTCAAGTCACTATGTTGAACACCCAAAACTAATACTGTATGCCAAGCATAATTTTAAAGTAAATTAATAATTGATTAAAAGTAAAAGCAATCCAGACTATCATTATTGCTTAGCTTGTTGACAGTTAAGCTAAACATTAAAACCAAATATATAAATTAATTTCATTTTTTATTTTAAGTGTTTTCTTTCAACTGAGCCAGTTTTCTTTAAAAACTGGTGTGTTGTGCTGCCTTTGAATAAAAATTCTCCCTTCATATAGCCTTTTAAGAACTTTGTTCCTGTTTTGACTCTAGAAAGATTAAAAACCTATTTTTCATATTTTACTTGGAAACAGCTAATGTTGTAGTTCAATCTGTTGTTTCCACAGAGAAATTAATTGTCCCCAAAATCCACTGAAGTAAATATTTCTTCATAGGTCATTGGGTTCATTCCCCTGCTACCTATCCCTATAACCCATTTTAATTAAGAAAAATAAAAATAAAAAATATTTAAAACCTTGTAGTCAGGAATTCTTTGTTCTAGTCAGACCAAGTCAGTTTTATGACAATTTAAGCCAGTTTCTTATTTCAGTTTCTGTTGGGAGAATTTCACAAAGCATTTGTGTTGAACTTGTCATGCTCAATGCCACAACTGCTTGAGGTCCATTTTCCAAATCATCTGTTATGTTATTGTAACCTCTGGCTACATGAATAAGTAACTAAAGGAAAATGTCATTTATGAATAAACAACATGTGAGTCAGAACAAATTGAAATTTTGCTCTGCTTCCTTGACTTGTCTTAGTGACCTACTTTTAAAAGCCAGAGTAGAATACCAGGCTGTCCTTCTCAAATGTACAGATTCATCGAAAATACTACGATAAAACATTTCTTTTATATTTTTTAAGATTTTTAAATTGACTTTTAGAGAGAGGGAGAGAGAAACATTGATGTGAGAGTGAAACATCACTCAACTGCCTCCTGCACACCCCCTACCATGCCCTGACCAGGAATCAAACTGGCAAGGTGCAGTATAGCCAACTGAGCTACACTGGCCAGGGCATGATAAAACACTTCTTTTAAATTAGTATCTTTTCATATAAATTATTTTGTTTCCTATTAAGCACAAAGTGGATAATTTTGCTGGAAATCTCAATATCTTTTTGGTTACCTGACCATATCAGCTTTTTACTTTGGGTTTAGCTTGTCTTCCAGATAAAATACCAAAAATGACTCCATATCAGACTGATGTTTTGTTTTGTTTTTAAATATTTGTATTAGTTTTATTTTTTAAAAGATATGCTAAAATTTCATGGCCAAGTAATAGAGTTTAAAATATTATGTGTTATTGAACATAGCCTTTGGGAGGATTTGAATATCCCCATATACAAACATGAATTAATTTGATAGGACCAGACATAGTAAATTGAAGACAGAAAGAGAGAATTGCCAAAAATTAGAGATAAAATTTGTTTCCTTTAAAGTAGTGTTATTTTAAGGTGCCAGACTTTTTTTTTTTTTTTTTTTTTTAAATAAAATCATGTACTGGGACCTCAATAACAAAAGTGTTATCACTTAAAATATTGACTCATAAAGTTAATCAGTGAGGACACTGGAGCTGGGATGGCCATTATTCTCTTATCTCATCCTCAGTGCTCCCAGTGTTTGTTTTAGTTGCCCCATATCAAGAAAATCTTAATTCCTAAAAATAAGCAGAAGTTGCTGGCACTGCAGTTGTTCACTAACAGCTCACCTTGCAATCTCAGCATACTGTTCAGTTAAAAAGAAATAGCAGACAAGATTTATCCTAAGGTCTACATATTAATTAACCAGTCTTTCTCATTTACTATCATGTCTCCAGGTTCTAGCATATGTCTCAAACGTACAGGCGCTTGATTAAGTATTTACGGCATGAAGAAGGGAATGAACCTGATAGCACTGGTTTTATACAGTTTGCACATTTTGACATAGTCACACATTTGGGTGTGAATTAGTATTTTAAATAGATACATGTGAAGGGACAGTGTTTATGAAACGCCTGAAATACTTCCTCATAACTATATTTAGCAAGACTCGATTTGATACCTATAGCTTTAAAGAAATTTTACTATATTGCCTGGCTGGGCTGGATCAGCACTTGAGCATCGACCTAGGATCCAGGAGATTGTGGTTCAGCTCCCGGTCAGGGCACATGCCTGGGTTGTGGGCTCAATCCCCAGTCGGGGGCATGCAGGAGGCAGCTGATCAATGACTCTCTCATCATTGATGTTTCTCTCTCTCTCTCCCTCTCCCTTCCTCTCTCTGAAATCAACAAAGATATATTTAAAAAGAAAAGAAATTTTACTTTATATATTCCATAAAGACAATGGCCCGGCTGGGCGTGGCTCAGCGGTTGAGTGTCGACCTAGGATCCAGGCGATCGGGGTTCGATTCCCCGTCAGGGCACATGCTCAGGTTGTGGGCTCAATCAATGACTCACTCATCATTGATGTTACTATCTCTCTCTCCCTCTCCTTTCCTCTCTCTGAAACCAATAAAGATATATTTAAAAAAAAAAAAAAAAGACAATGAACGTAGCCCAGGAGGTCTTCAGGATATACCTTTTTTTTCTCTCTCATAATATCTTCCTCAGTAAGCCAGCCTTGAAAATAGATAGCTTGGTTTCTACATTAAACCTAGAAATATGCATTCATCTGTTTTCTTTTGGTTGTTATCAATTTGAAAACAGATTAAAGGTGGGAAGCATATTTTTAAGATACATCATTTTATATAAAAATATGGAAGTTTGAGAGTTTCCTTCCCTGTCTTCCAAATAAGGTCAAATTATATATTAACACAAATATTCCCTACCTATATGACTGAAAACTTTTCAAAGTTCAAAGGTCTTATCAAGATTTTGGTTTTTTGTTGTTTGTTTCACTTTATCATTTGTCTATTTGACAATATTTTGATAATCTTTTCTATTTAGATTTGTGATTTTGGATTGGCCAGAGTGGAAGAATTAGATGAATCTCGTCATATGACTCAGGAAGTTGTTACTCAGTATTATCGGGCTCCGGAAATCCTGATGGGCAGCCGTCATTACAGCAATGCTATTGACATCTGGTCTGTCGGATGTATCTTTGCAGAACTACTAGGACGGAGAATACTGTTTCAGGCACAGAGTCCCATTCAGCAGGTATGATATCACTTTAGGCTTTCGAAGCTTCTGATTCTATTACAGATTCAGAGGACAAACCATCTTGCGTACATGTCTTGGACTTATTCATTATACCGTCTAAATTGCTTTTAGCAAATTTCGGAATTCAGGTTCTACAATTCTGAAAGTTATGAAGTTGCAGATTACAGAGAGACTCATTTTATAACTTACAAGCCTATTAGAGGGAGTGTTCACTTTATTGCATGCACTGGCGCATAGCAGCAGACTGCTGTAACAATTTGTACAGGTATAATCTTCAGTTGTTGGCGGGCCTCTGTTCTTTTTGACTGAATAGGTCTGACTTGTAAATGTATTTGGTGGCTTAATGTACTTACACGTTACACTTAGAATATAAATTTTGAGTGATTTCTTTAAATGTAAACATTTAGAAACATTTCTAACCTTTATTATTGGACTAAAATATTTAAATATGTCATAGAACATTGGAAGTTGATTAAAATATGGTTTTAGGACACCATGATGCTTTCATCATCTGCCTTTAGCTAATTCATTACTACATGTAGATTCTTGGGATAATTTCTAATTATTTTTATTCTTAAGTTTTAACAGTATTATTTGCATGCGAATTAGGTAACAATGATGAGCTCAGGCTGTGGAATCAAATTAGTGGATTCAAATCCTAGCTCCGCCACCTAACTATTAAATCTTGGGCAAGTTAAACTTCTGAGGATTGTTATGCAGATTAAATTAAGTAGAAAAGCTGAAAATAAGGCCTGGTACATAGTAAGCACTCAATTAGAAAATATGATGGTGGTGGTATGCCAGGGTGCTTAGGGATGCAGCAGTAAATAAGACAGAGTTAGTTCCCACCTTTGTGAAACTTCCATATGAGACAAAAATTAAATAAATATAATCCCAAGTAATGATAAATTCTTTGAAGAAGAATTAAACCAGGTTAGGGATAGAGAATGATGATGGGGCAGAGCAGCACTAAAGAATTCTCTGATGAAATAGCATTTGAGGAGTGACCCAACTGAAATGGGGAGCTAGGTCCTGGGAAAGAGTGTCCTAGGAAAAGGGACAGCAGCATAATAAAGCTTCTGAGGCAGGAGCAGGCGTGGCATGTTGGAGGGAGGGCATGCTCAGGGAGAGCACGTAGGAGCCGAGGCCAGAGAGAGAGGAAAAGGGCCTGGCCATGGCAACCTGATGAGGCTTTAGATTTTATTCTAGGCAAAGTGTGATGGAGAAGTCCCTGAAGGTTTTGAACAAGGGTGTGTTAAGATTTGATCACATTTTTTTTGTTTTGTTAATCCTCACCTGAGGATATTTTTTCCATTGCTTTTCAGAGAGAGTGGAAGAGAGGGAGGTGGAGAGAGACAGAGACAGAGAGAAACATTGATGTGAGAGAGACATCGATTGGTTGCCTCCCACTCATGCCCCGACCGGGCCAGGGATCAAGCCTGCAATCGAGGTTCGTGCCCCTGATGGAGAATTGAACCTAGGAGTCTTCAGTGCAGCAGGCTGACGCTCTAACCACTGAGCCACATGGGCCAGGGCACTTGATCACATTTTAAAAGATCACCCTGACTCCTGTGTATTTTTGTAGATAATTCATGTACTTGACCAGAAATTGAATCATTATTTTTATTCTCTTTCTACAAAGAATTGTTAACTGATACATTAGAAACTATATATGCTTTGATCAACATTTAAATTTTTCTCTGCTAATATTCAAAGTTTATTCTTTAAAGTTTACATCTTAAAAATTGATCCTAGTGATAAAAAACCTGTATATAATTTAATGTTGGGGACTATTGACAGTATCCATTCAATATTTTTGGAAAGTAGAGTTTAACAGACTTACCTGTAAGACTGTCATTATTGTATCTGGACATAAGAAGCTGCCATACAGAAAGGCTTAAGTAATGTTAAACAAGGATCTTGTGAGATCTTGAGTTGCTGCTGAAAGAATATATATAGGAAAGTGTGAAGCAACTGGATTGGGATTCAGATATCTCATTTTCTAGAGAAATACATAGGTCTTGAGTTTGCCACTGAAGGAGAACTCTATCTATCATCAGTGTATTTTGGGGTGAAATATCAAGATCTAAAATGGGAAAAGAGCCCAGTCTGTGTGGCTCAGCAGTTGGGCATCAACCTATGATCTAGGAGATTTTGATTCAATTCCCGTTCAGGGCACTTGCCCTGGTTGTGGACTCGATCCCCAGCAGGAGGCGTGCAAGAGACCGCCGATCAATGACTCATCATTGACGTTTCTATCTGTTTCTCCCTCTCCCTTCCTCTCTCTGAAATCAATAAAAATATATTTAAAAAATAAAATGGGAAAAGAGTCTTAAATGGAAGTAGTTATTTTCTTTGTATTTTTGAGAAATAAATAGCATAGGTATTGTAATACCAGCAGACTTCATAAAAATGTTTCTCATCCATGGATCTGACCCATTTTAGACAATTTTCTCTAAATGTGTCCATTTGTTTTCATGAGTCAGTCATTTCCTTCTGCCTTTAAGTGTAGTTGTTAGAGGCCCAAAAGTATCACCAACACACTTTTTCCAAAAAGCTTGGTATAGAGATCTTTACTTCTGTGGAAAACAAGCTACTTAGACATTTCCACTGTCCTGGAGAAGAGTGATCCTGATGGTACCCCACAGTTTAGATCAGTGCAGAAGGAAATTGTGCTTTATATTTGGCAACTTCAGCACCAGGGAAAGAAGTATTCTCTAGGTAAGAATTTTCCATTCTGAAGGAATTTGAATGAAATGTTATTGCTAATTAGGTTTTGAGGTTAGAGCAGTTGTAGCACTACAGGAAATTGTGAAGGTGCTTTGTTACTTACAAAGACTTGTTTGTGAGAAGACCATTTTTATTGGTCTCTTTTATTGTGCCCAGTTAACTAAATGTGGCCTTATGCATGTCATAGTTAGATTCTAAGTGCCACAGTTTCCTGTCGGTATAAGAGGTTTCTAGCTTAACGAGGATATTAAGGGATGTGTAAGTGACTCAAACATTGATGGCTTAGCTTTCATTTCAGGTGTGAATGTTCTAAGTATGTACTAAATCACAGTTGCCTGATCTGTGGATTAGCTCCTTGTTGAGCCTGAATCCATGTAAAGCATCATAATCTATTCATTAACTGTTTGAAAATAATAGTCATTAGCTATCAGCCAAAGAGCAGTTTACCTCTGCAAGGATCATAGGTGCTATGATATCAAGACACTGGACAGGTAGATGCAGACTCCTAAATTGCTATAGCCTTAGAAAGCCATGTTTGCCAAAACATATTTTCTGTATTTTTCTCATATGGTAATAGTCAAAAAAGTGAAAACAGGAACGCCTGTTGGTTAATCTGGAACTTGCCTTAGGTTTATTTCCCCCAAATTTGGTCCTCGTCTCTAATGAAAAGTTGTTTTCAAGAGCTTATTATCCATGTATTACATGTTTCCTTGTAGTTGGATTTGATCACGGATCTGTTGGGCACACCATCACTGGAAGCGATGAGGACGGCTTGTGAAGGCGCTAAGGCACACATACTCAGGGGTCCTCATAAACAGGTAAAAGTTGAAGGAAGGGATCTGTATTTGGTAACCATCTCTTTGGGCAGGATTTTCTTTCCAACAGAATAATGAAGTGAGAATTTTTAAACAAAAACATTACTTGTAAGTTTTATTTATTCTGTATGTCATATATCATATCTGTAAGTAAGAAAATGTTAAATATTTGTCAAATCAAATAAAATACAGTGATTCCCTATGCTGTAGGAGAAAGGAAATATTTTTGTAGTACCCTTGCTAATAAATGACCCCTGGTTTTTTTATGTGTCTGATAAAAGTTACTAGGGGTGGAGCTTTAACCTCAGTGCCATAACCAAATACATTTATATCAAGATGTCCTTTCCAAATATTGAACCAAAATACCTGGTATCTCTTATTCCAGCCATGAATGTGAAGCTGTTTTTATTGCACTCTTGCTACTAACACACAAGCAGATGTGAATGTTGTTAGAAAAGAAGTATGAAGAGAGATTGCCAGATTTGCACTGATTGATATTACTTGCAACCAGCCAAGTCGCTGCTGAGAAAAACGAGATTTTTTTTATCTCTATCCTGTTGATTTAGCATCATTGTTTAGAAGCGTTTTTCCTAATCTTCTTTGAACAAAACAGCTTAATGATATGAAGAATAAAGGGAATACGTTTCCCAGGAACAAACTGAGACAGAAGAGAGGAGGCTTAAACAGGAAGACTCCACAATGAATTTTCCTGGGCTTTGCCTTGGTTTCTTTTAAATTGAGCATTTAGGAGATCTCATTTATCATTAGAAGATCTGGTTGATCTAATTGACCAAATGACAGACCAAGTTTGGCACTCCTTGTTTCAAATTACCAGCCAGATGCTTGGTCAAGGCCTTGCCTTTCCCTTGCAGTTCCCTCTCTGTGATTCTAGTGTGACTCCAGAGCATCCATTTGCACAGGCACAAAGGCAATGGGTAAAGTATGTTACCTCCTAAAACCAGCTCAAACTAGTAAATAGAGATGTAGATGTTGGTTTGGGGTTTTTTTTAATGTATCTTTATTGCTTTCAGAGAGAGGAAGGGAGAAGGGGAGAGAGAGGTAGAAATATCAATGATGAGAGAGTTATTGATCAGCTGCATCTTCACACCCCCGAGTGGGGATTGAGCCTGCAACCAGGGCATGTGCCCTGACCAGGAATCAAACTGAAATCTCCTGGATCATAGGTCAATGCTCAACTGCTGAGCCACACCAGCTGGGCTAATTAACTATCTTTTAAAGTCACAGATTACTGCCTCAAATTAATTTACTTGTGTTGGTTGGTCAATATACATATTTCCATTATGTAACAGTCAGGATTCTTTTCAGTGAAACTCAGTTAAAAGTGGCTTAAGCAAAAAAGGGAACTTACTGGCTCATACAACTGAAGAGTCTTAAGCTACAACTGACATCAGGCCCTGCTGGATTCAGGTAGTCATGTGATGTTCCTTTCCAGGAACAAACTCTCTTCTATGTTTTTCTGTGTGTTGGCTTAATTTCAGACAGGTTTTCCCTCACGTGTTTGCAAAAATGGAACCAGCAGTCCAGGCCTATGTTCTACTAGCATATCAATCCTTCGGGAAGGATCTTCCCAAATAGATCCAGAAATAATTTTTGGAAGTTCTCTGATTTAGTTAGTAATGTGTTTGGTTATAAGTAATAGAAAATCTTGCTTACAGTGTTTAAAGACATAGGAGTTCATTTTTTCCTCATATCAAGTCCAGAGGTATGCAGTCTGGAGCTGATAAAGCAGTTCAATTATGTTATCAAGGATCTAGTTTCTCTCTTTCTTTCTTTCTTTCTTTCTTTCTTTCTTTCTTTCTTTCTTTCTCTCTCTCTCTCTCTCTCTCTCTCTCTCTCTCTCTCTCTCTCTCTCTCTCTCCCTCTCTCCCTCTCTCTCTCTCTCTCCCTTCCTTCCTTCCTTCCTTCCTTCCTTCCTTCCTTCCTTCCTTCCTTCCTTCCTTCCTTCCTTCCTTCCTTCCTTCCTTCTCTGCCATCTTTTGAATGTTGACTTCATGTTCTCTTGCTTATCCCCTCATGGTCACAAAATAGCTGTAGCTTATCCAGAAATCATACCCACTTTCAAAGCAAGAAAAAGGAGGAAAGAGGGAGCACTAGCAGTCTCTGTCCCTTTTGTCAGGAAAGCAAAATTTTCTGAGAAGCCTTCCTACCAGACTTTTGCTTATATGTCATTGTCCAGAACTGTGTAATATGTGGCCTCCCGGATGGAAGACAGGCTTAGAAAATGAGGATTTTCTATCTCATATAATGAAGGTAAATAGGGAGAAGAGGATTAGCAGTATGTGTTGGGTTAGCCATTCTATGTCCCTTACCTTTTTTAGACCATGTGCCCATCCTGGCCGCCAGTCATGGTGCCCAGGAGAATATGTCATTTGATTGCCTAGGCCTGGGTCAAGTGCCATCCTTGGAGTTGGGAGATTGAAATCCAGGCCAGGCAAACCACCTGAGAGTGGGAAGAGAGTGGTTTCCTAACGGTCAGGGAATGCTGAGTAGACAAAAACACTATGGTGTTTATTATTTATTGTCACTTTTCTACAACTCAGAATCTTAAATGAAGAGAATCTTAGTTGCCATGGCCCAACTCAGTATGTGTTAAGTGAGATACTGGTTGAGGCACTGACCTGTTGATAAGATTGAAAAGTCTAATTTAGTCCTTTTGTTCATCTCTCATAAGATTTTCATTTTTCCTCCCATTGTTCCCAGATAATTTTGTCAGAAATAGATATATTTTCACTGAAGTTAAAATAGTCCTGTCTTATCTTACATTTAATAGAATCAGAGTATGTTAGAGAGTTCATGTAGTTCAAACTTCTTATTTTTCAGGTGGAAGTTTCTTTTATATAAGCCCAGAGTGCTTACTACCATGCACTGCGCATTGTGCACCCTCAGTTAACTGCCAACTGACGATCACAGCTTCCTTGCTGCCAGGTGAAAACTAAGGAACATCTAACAGGACTCACACACTGACCAGCATTCTGCAGTTGGCTTATGATGATTGTGGTATTTCCATTTAGGGCCTCTCACCCAAGTCCAAAAGCTTATCCTTGCTTCATTTCACTGACAACCACAGCCATTAATAGAGCACTTTTTATAACCCTCCCTGTCCTCATGATTGAGCACTGGCACCCACTCACTTCCACATTGATTAGTGACTTATAAACTTGTGGAACAAACAGAAAATGGACTGGTATATTTTAAAAGGGGGAAAAGTGATGTGTGTAAATGTTAGGGGTATTGGCAAACACTTTTTTCCAAATGAGATATTTAGGGTATATTTTTAATCATTCGATTTTTTTCTCTTATTCAAAGTGATTCCACTGTATTTGATGAGAAATATAAATTTGTCTGGTTCTATACCTTGGGCCCAACTGGTTTCGACCATAATGGCTGGTAAATTGGAGGGGAAGAAGATTGAATTAGAAATGCAGCATCTCTAACATTATATCTTTCCTGTGGAGCCAGTGCTAGTAGCTAGTAGCTAAATTATTAGTGGTTATCTTACTGGAGAGGTATTGGCATGACTGAACTGACCCTTCTTTCTCTGCGTGCCTCTTTCTAACATGCATATAAACCCAGAAAAGGAGAAGGCATCTGACTGTTCTAGGCTGAAATTAAACTTAGCCTTATTTTTACTGTATTTGTTGGGATGTACTCCTGTCAAGAAAGATACAGTTTGAGGTGGGAGGGGTGTTTAAAATTTCAGGTAGCCTTAACATCCACTCATTTGATTTTCATAAACTCCTCATCTCATATCCAAGCATCCTCAATTCTTACAAATTTTGCCTTTGAATTTGTCCTCTATCCTCCACTCAGTGGCTTCTGGAACTACTTGGTTATGTTTTCCTTGCCCACCAGAGAGGTGTTCTTCATCTTTGTTGCCCCAGCACCTAGCCCGGGACCTGGCACTTGGTTACCATTAGATGTTTAGCAATGATGTTGGTTGGTAGGCAGGTCTGTGGTAGTGTAATCTAATAGGTGAGAAAACCAAGTTCAAATGACTTACCCAAGTCCAGTGATAGCAAAGTTAGAATTCAAACCCAGTATTTCCTTCCCTGAGCTATAACAAACCTCCACCACAAAAGTAGCATGGGGTGTAGATTCACTTGGGCAGTGGAAAGGAAAGAATTGCTTATGGTGAGACATCTGAGTTAGTAAGAATTGGCTGGAATTTGGCTGCCAACCTTCACAAGCCAGTGAAAAAGAGGACAGCTATTCACAGTCAAACCAAGAATTCACATCTTTTAAAAATATCAAATTACTTCATTTCACACAATAAAAAAATTCTTAGGGAAAAAATATATAAATTAAGTTGTAAGTTAAAAACCTCTTCCTGAACCAAGATGGTGGCAGATTGAGTAGAAGCTACACTGACACACTCCCAGGACCAAACTGGAATTACAACTAAAATAGAGAAAAACCATCCTGAATAATCAGCTGCAACTGAAGACAAGCTGGAAAGCACCCTCACAACCAAGGACCTAAAGTGGAGACCTCATAGAGACTGGTAGGAAGTGCGGAGGCACAAAAGGGCTGGCTGGGCTCTCACAGGCAGCAGCTGAAGGTGCAGAGGGATATCTTAGTTATGGGGGTTTCCCACTGACAATTCTGGGGCCTATGAAGCCACTCACTTTGGGCTCTGGCAGAGGGAGAGCAGAGTGGACTAGAGCAGTGTGAGAAGAATCTGGGGTTTAGGGCACTGGAGATGAATCTCAGAGGGCGGCCATCTAGATTCCTGTGCTAAGTAATTCCCCCATACTGCAGAGGGCATCTTTCTCAGGCAGAGTTTTGTCAGCCAGGCAGCTTTTGCCTGGGGGGGGGGGCGAGCAGTTGTCCCACCCACTGGAAAAATCTCTCACCCCACCCTGTGGAGTTTAGACCTTGTTGTGGTCTACAGCCTGAGGCTCATTAAGAGACTAAGATCAGTCAACCGACAGGCAAAGGTGGACCTCAGGGAGCTATGAGTCTTTGCCTGATCTGCTTCTGCACCTGGGCCTTGGAAAGGCAGACTTTGATGTGCATCTTGATCCTGTCCAAACACACTCAGCCCCAGCAGAGAGAAAAACAAGCCATGGGTTGTTGATAGCTCCAAACAGGTTACTCACGGCCAGTCATTGGCTTGCACCAGACACCCTCCAAAAAGACTGAGAGTCCTACCAGATCCACCTAATACATAGAAACAACCCAAATAGGCAGCCAAAATGGGGAAACAAAAAACAAGCCCCAAATGAAAGAGCAAGAGAAGTCTCCAGAAAAAGTGCTAAATGAAATGGAGATAAGCAATCTCTCAGATACAGAGTTCAGAATACTGATTGTAAGGATGCTCAACAGCATGAGAGAAGATATAGAAACTACAAAAAATGACCTAGTCAGAAATGAAGAATGACATAACAAATAAAGAATACATTGGAAGGAATAAACAGCAGATTAGAGGAAACTGAAGATCCGATCAGCAAATTAGAAGACAGGGTAGGAAAAAATCAATCAGAGATCCAAAAAGAAAAAAACAAAAAACAGGAGGGCACTTAAAGGGAGCTGTGGGACAACATGAAATGTAACGATATTCACATTATAGGAGTGCCAGGAGGAGAAGAGAATGAGCAAGGGGTAGAGAACTTGTTTGAAGAAATAATGGCAGAAAACTTCCCTAACCTGGTCAAGGAAAAAGTCACACAAGTTCAGGAGGCACAGAGAGTCCCAAGCAAGAAGAACCCAAAGAGGCCCATGCCCAGACACATCACAATTAAAATGCCAAAAATTCAAGACAGAGAATCTTAAAGGCAGCAAGAGAAAAGCAGTCCATTACCTACAAAGGAGCTCCCATAAGGCTGTCAACTGATTTCTCATCAGAAACTCTACAGGCCAGCCCGACCGGGCGTGGCTCAGCGGTTGAACATCGAGCTGGGATCCAGGCGGTCAGGGTTCGATTCCCGGTCAGGGCACATGCCTGGGTTGTGGGCTCGATCAATGACTCTCTCGTCATTGATGTTTCTATCTCTCCCTCTCCTTTCCTCCCTCTGAAATCAATAAAGATATTTTTTTTTTTTTAAAGTAATGCAAAACAGGGATCTGAAACCAAGACTACTCTATCCAGCAAGGCTATTCAAAATAGATGTTGAAATAAAGAGCTTCCCAGAGAAAAATAAAGGCTAAAGAAGTTTATCACCACCAAACCAGTATTGCAGAAAATGTTAAAGGGACTGCTGTAATAATAAGAAGAAAAAGAGAAACATAGGCATAAAGAATTAAAATAGCAATAAATAAGGACCTATCAATAATAACCTTAAGGACTTTAAGGGAGAGATCAACCTCAATACAGTCATAGTCATGGACTTTAACACCCCACTGCACTGAATAGATCTTCCAGACCAAAAGTCAACACGGAAACAGTGACTTTAAATGGCACACTAGGTGAGATGGATTTAATTTGTAATTACAGAACATTTCATCCCAACGCTGCAGAATATACATTCCTCTCAAATGCGCATGGGTCATGCTCAAAATAGACGAAATATGTAAATGCACCAAGGAATAATAAGTTGGTCTACAAATACTTGAATGCTAACTATATAGGGTGCCCCCCAAAAATGTATACACACACTTTGAATATTTATAAAGGCAGTGTTTATTAAAATACATTTCATTTTCAAAATTGAGCTATCAGCTGTTAAATTGTGTATACATTTTTTGGGACACCCTGTATACCTAATGTTTCTGTGTACATAATGCTTTTTATCTGTGGTAGTCCTGTCAAGTCTCATACCAAAGTCAATTTAAGACACCGTTTAGTCCAACCTCCTCATTTAATACTTAAGAATAGTGACATTCAGACATGTTGATCAATCTGTTAGTGAACTGGAATCCCCATTTCATCTTATACCCATCCCATTTTTTCTCTGTTACACCTTGATCCTGAAGAAAACTTCTGTAAGGTGAATAATTACCTCCAGATGATTCTGAGGTGTCTTGTTCTATATGGCTTTGTTGGAAGGAAGCCAGTGTGTAAATCTTGTAGCCAGATTCTGAGGCTGTGATCGAGATCTGGTGAGACCTTTCAGTGTTACTTGTGTGGCAGACAGAGTAATGATGCCACTTGCCTGCTCTGTTCCCAACTCTCCAAGCAGTGAAACAGAAGCTTTATAAGCTCTGTGGCTTTTCAGGTCCTAAGAGCCATCTCCTTGGCTCAGTGCAAGAGGGTTAGATATGGGCGTGGGGATATACCTGCCACTTACGAAAGACAATTACTGAATGAGAAATCAGTTGCTAAAGGCAAAATCAGTGGACCTAGGGCAAACAGTGGCATACTTTCTGAGGAAATTCTATAACTTTCTAAGTGTCTTATAGCTCCTTTAGGACTAGTGTTTTAGCAGCTTTATGGTAATGTTGCCATAAGGCGTAGTTCACATGCTTACTTTTTGCACACTTTACATGCTTAACTTTGCATGTGGCCAAGGTATTAAATCCTTTTTCTCTCAACTTCTAGGCATGTTTGGTCTCCCCTTCTTGCCACAGCATTTACAGTATAAGGCTATCAGGAACTCCATAGTTACAGGGTTAACTTTCATTTTCCATAGGCTCTTTTGTGCTCTAACTTTCAATGGGTAATTATGTAATATAAACTATACTACTGCAAGCCAGTGACAGTTGTTTTTGAAGACTGGTTAATGAGGGACATACTCCTTCCCTTTGAGTTATGATTTATGTGCATACATCTTTTGAGCTGGGTACTTACCTTGTCATAAGTTAGCTATACTTGATATCTAGTTACACTCATTTACATATTTGAATTCTTTATTTTTTCACAGCCATCTCTTCCTGTACTTTATACCCTGTCTAGTCAAGCTACACATGAAGCTGTTCATCTCCTTTGCAGGATGTTGGTCTTTGATCCAGTAAGTAATGTTTATTTTTGTATTTTGTAATGAATAAAAAATACATGTGTTCTAAGAAAAATATCAAGAGCTGGACAGTGTAAATAATGACTTTTCAAAAGATAAACTTCAGTCCCCAGTTTCATGTGTATTACGCTCACTCATCACACAGAAGTTTGATTATTAACACATAAGAGCTGAGGTAAAGAGGGATGAAGAACTGGATCATCCTTATTTATCTCTATTTGTAAAAGGAGTTTGGTACCAAGTTAAATCAGGAGAAAAAATTTTAACGTTACTTGAAAAAATCTGCCCATTATATTGCATAAGGAAATATTTACTCCTTTAAGTTGTTGGAATGGTAGCTTTTCCAAATGCCATTTTTGGACTTGACTCTTTGGGGACAAAATTTAGCTCTTCATTTATTCATTAACCCAAAGAATATTTATTATTCACATCTGTACCAATAACTGTTGTCAAAGAAGAATCAAAAATGGAAACATTTAGAAGAGAAAATTTTACTTGCCAAGAGTATGAGGAAGTCATCAAATACAAAAAAAGAGCAGGTATTTAAAGGGGAAAATACCCACAAAATTAACAATTATTACCTTTACATTGGTCTGTTTGTGATGAGAAAACAGCAACTATCTCACATGAGTGTCAGATCCACAAAGGTCAGCCTTGGCCGGTGTGGTTCAGTTGGTTGAGCATTGTCCCATGCTCCTTGAGGTTGCTGGTTTGATTCCCGGTCAGGGCACATGCCCAGGTTGTGGGCTTGATTCCCCAGTAGGGGGTGTTCAGAAGGCAGCTAATCGATATTTTGCTCTCACATCGATGTTTCTCTCCCTCCCTCTCCCTTCCTCTCTAAAAAGGTCAGAACAATCTTGAGACATCAGCATAGCAAAGATTAGGGATAAAAGTGTTTTGTTACAGAGTCTAGGTTTGTGAGGAACTGTCAAGATTTTATCATTTATATATCACAGTCTTCACAGCCTTAAGGCTGGAAGGTCCTAGGCCATAGAGTAGGGATCAGAATCAATCAGAGTGACCAAGTTCTTTTTGTTACATCTCAGGGTGCATAGTGGATTTTTATTTGTTTGGTGTTTGTTTTTTGTTTTCCTTTTATTTGTTTACTTTGTTATGTGAGGTGCTTAGTAATACAGAAGCAAGACCAAGTGGCAGGTCTCAATTCCACAGTCCCTCCTTGTGGTCAAGTTCCTGCCATTAAAGACAGTTCCAGCCACATAACTTACTCAATGAGCTGGTGATTTAGTGTCATTAGTTTGGTATTTGTTTTGTTTGACAAGTTACCTACATGGCTAACTGGAGATATTGGTTAATACATAAAGACCTTTTGTATGGTTAACAAAATTAGAGCCACGTGAACTTCTAGTTTCAGAGGTAATTTCTGTCTGCGCATAGAGGATTTTATTTATAAAGGCCCTGAGGTTAAAATTTACTTTTATGTGTCAGAAATATCTTGTGCTCTTTATTAGTTCTCTTTAGATTAGGAACCAAGAACCATGTAATATTCACCTATACTAGGTTTTACCTGCAGTACTTATATCTGTAAGGTATCCTCTTTCTCAGAGAGCCCATGTTTATTAAGGCTCCTGACCTGCCAGGAACTCACAGTCTTCACAGCCCTAAGGCTGGAAGGTCCTAAACCATAGAGCAGATACCACACACGTTACCCTGGGAGGCCTGTTAGATATTGGTTCTACATATGAAATGTATCCTTATTCCTCAATAGTGGGATTGTCACACCTAATTAAATGAAACTTTTGATGTCATATTTACAAATTAGATTTATCTACAAGAGAGAGGTAAAATTTATCTGGTAAAGAGAAGAGATTCTTATTGAACCTAAGTAAATAACTACATGGTCATTAAAAAAATAATAAAAGAATTTAGTTAAGGCACACTGCATAATATTTGACCATTTTTATCATTGTCTTGTAGAACAAGGCCAACCAATAGATATTATTCCCCCCCGCCCCCAGGAATTCTTATTTTTAAATTGGCCTGATGCTTTATTAGTTTACAATTGACATTAGAAAAAGATACCATTTGCCTGGCTGGCGTAGCTCAGCGGTTGAGTATCGACCCAGGAACTAAGAAGTCACCAGTTCAATTCCCGGTCAGGGCACGTGCCAGGGTTGCGGGCTTCATCTCCAGTGGGGGATGTGCAGGAAGCAGCTGATCCATGGTGTTTCTCTCTCATAGGAGGCAGCCAATCAATATTTCTATCTCTATCCCTCTCCCTTCCTCTCTCTCTAAAGATGAATAAAACATATTTTTTAAAATAAAATAAATATAGATACCATTTTTAAAGAATGTTTTATTATGGTTTTAACCTGTTGAATTGAGGGTTGGCCATACATTAAAAAGAAAGAAATGGGGTTTTTAAAATATCCATTAAAAATAGAACATTAGCCTGGCCAGTGTTGTTCAGTGGTTGAGTATCGCCCCAGGCACCAATACATCATTGGTTCGATTCCCGGTTAGGGCACATATTCAGGTTGCAGCCTCAATCCCCAGCAGGGGGCATGCAGGAGGCAGCCAATTGATGTTGATGTTTCTCTGTCATTGATGTTTCTCTCTCTCTTCCTCTTCCTCTCTTAAAAAAAAAATAAAAGACCATTAACCATAATTAAATCAGTTTATTTAGTCTGTTTAGTCTGCAGTAATTAATTAATTATTATTTTGTTGATCTTGGGCTAAGTAATCTGTTGCCACATGTCTTCTCCTGGTCTGAAACATTTCTGGAAATCCTGCCTCAGTTACCTGGTTCAGCCTCAGAACTGGTGTCTGTGGTGATGATACCAGTTACACCTTTGATTTTATACCATGAAGACAATGGTCTGAGTACCATCTAATAACATCCTTTACTGAGGCCCTTGTGATATTTCTTAAGGAATACTCAATTCCTGATCTTTAGCTTGTAGAAGGAGCCTTTAAGCAAATATGAGAAGAAAGCAGCCCTGGCCAGTGTGGCTTGATTAGATCATCATCCCATGCATCCAACGGTCACAGGTTTGATTCCTGGTCAGGGCACGTAACCAGGCTGCAGGTTCAAACTCCAGTTGGGGTGCATACAGGAGGCAACCAATCAGGCAACAGATCGATATTTCTCTCTTACATCGATGTTTCTCTCTCTCTCTCCCTCCCCCTTCCTCTCTCTTTAAAATCAATAAAAACATATTTTTAAAAAAGACCAACAGGGAAGCCAGGTTCTAGCCACTGATGGTAGCTCAGAGGGATCCAGTTTCTGACATATGCCATCTGACAGAAATGACTTAATGGTCAGGTGACAAAATTAAAACCCAGATTCATTCACTGCTGCCAGCACTGTGGACACGATTAGCCATTCCATCGGAAGCAGAAATAGACTTGGCCAAGAACCAGATTTTGTGAGCAAAAAGCCAAAGAACTCAATCCACACGTGAGACTGGCCAGAGACACTGAGGATGGGGCCCTGTCCCCGGGAAGGTTCACTGTTGGCGACTAGTTTGTTTCTTCTCCTTTTTTTGGTTAATCCTCATCCAAGGATATTATTTCCATTGATTTTTTAGAGAGAGTCAAAGGGAGGGAGGGCGACAGAAACATCAGTGTGAGAGAGACACATCGATGGGTTGCCTCCCGCACGCACCCCACCCAGGGCGGGGGATTGAGCCTGCAACCAAGGTCCGTGCCCTTGATGGAATCGAACCCACGGCCCTGCAGTCCGCAGGCTGATGCTCTAACCATTGAGCAAACCAGCTAGGGCCCAGTAGTTTCTTTTGGTTCTGACAGTAGACCTTTATCCCAGTGCAACCTCCAGGAATAGCTGGACTCGTTTAGAAAAAAAAAGAAAAAGTTGACTCGCTAAGAGTGCCAGTGAACCAGTTTAGCTGGACCACCAAGTACAAAACAACAGAAACAAAACCAAGGTTGTCAAGTTTACATTTGTCTGCTTGTGGTATAGAGACAGCAGCTTTCCTTTGTGATTATCGTATCCTGAAAGGGCATGACATGCCCTTTAGCATCAGCACAGCAAAAAAAAACAGAGATAAAATGTTTTTGGGGAATCCAGGTTTATGGGAAATAGTTAACATTTTGTAATTTGGGGGGACCAGAACCAGTCAGGGTTTTTTTGTGTGGGTTTTTTCTTTTTGGTTTGAGTACAAAATGATTTTCTTTTTTTAAATCATGTTATGTGAAGTGCTTGATCATGTTGGAAGTAGGGCAGAGTGTCAATTTTTATTCTACTCTCTGCTATTGAGTCTATCCTTAAATCCTTTAAAATTCACTTTCTCTCAGTAGTACTTTCTAAGTCCACTGAGCTCAAAGACATTTTTTCTTTTTTTTATGGAGAAATGAGTTTAAAAGTGTATGGTTTATCAACCTGAAACTAGTATATTAAGTATTCTGATTTGAAGTGTCAGAAAACCACAGGCTGCTGACATTCAGACTGAGCTGGATATTAAAACATGGCATTCAGACTGTTATCTGCTGCCTAACTCCAGCAGCTTTCAGATGCCCTAAGCTGATTTGGTATTCTAGGAGAATTAAAATTTCAAGCAGCTTTGTAAAATTGCCACCGTGATTACATCTCTTCTAAATGCTGAGACATGTTTAGAAAATATAACTTATTTAAAATGTAAACTTCTCCCCTCCAAAGCATTACATATTTAAATGTCATGGTATTTGTCATTTTTGACCCTGCATACATTTATTTTGAGGTAGGAATTCTTTGGGATTTTAGCAGAAAGTCACTTCTTACTCCCTCGACTGCTGCATTACCCACCTCTGGCTTCAGTTATCCCTCTTTACACAGGATGTACTGTAAAGTATAAGCAGTTACTGTGCCTTGAGAAAGATCCTGTGTGGACAGTCGTGTTTATCTGTAGTGTTGATGTGCTGGTCTCTAAATTTGATTTCAGTCCAAAAGAATATCCGCTAAGGATGCCTTAGCCCACCCCTACCTAGATGAAGGGCGACTACGATATCACACGTGTATGTGTAAATGTTGCTTTTCCACCTCTACTGGAAGAGTTTATACCAGTGACTTTGAGCCTGTCACCAACCCCAAATTTGATGACACTTTTGAGAAGAACCTCAGTTCTGTTCGACAGGTAAAAGGTGAGTATCTTTTGGCCTTCGGCCTGGCAGGATCACTAGTAACATTTTACATTATGTGGCCGTGAAAAGCTGAGATCTGGATGGTGACCAAAGCTCCCTCATAGGTTTATTTTACAACTTTATGTGCAGCTCTTTGTTCAGGGCATGTCTGCCACGAAGCTCTGTGTGTTATAAAAACGCTGAGTTAGTATTACATCCAGGGGAAGGTCAGGCAGAGGAATAAATATTTTGTTCTTGTTTTCAAAGTTGACTTATTTAATGAGTGTGACTCAATATATTTAATATGTATTCACTGAGTGCAATTCATTGAATGGGACATATTGGACTTCTTTTTTGTATAACATGCAAAGTTTTAAAAAAGATAAACATCCACTGAGGATCATTCCATGGATGATGACGAGAAGGAAATTTCTGTTAGTTGACTTGCAAACTTTCCTGACTTGATCTCCTGTTGGGGTAGGATGGAGCTTTATGACAACTAAAATTCTGAATGATTTGAGTGTCTGCTCTAGGGCACTTTAGAAGAGAGAGTAGTTCCCAAAGGATCCAACCCAAAACTGTACCTAAACATCAAGGTATTTTAAGTGGTTTTCAATAAGGTAGTAATTACCAGCAATTTAGAGGAGTCCAGTCATAATGCCAAACCCTGTGGAGTCACCCTCAAATTTGTAGACCATTTTACTCCTCCCACCGATGGGATTTCCACCCCATGCAATGCCACTTTGGGGTTTTTGCCTGTGTTTAGCAGCACCTATCATTTTGGTTTCAGGAAAGTCCTGCTGGATTCTGCCTGATAGATGACGTGTCTGATTTAACTAAACCAGCAGGAAATGCTATTCCAGTGCCAGCTAGAGTTAACAGAGAACCCACTGCTCCCAGACCTGCAAATTGGCATTCCTTGTATGTTTGTTTTCTCCACAGAAATTATTCACCAGTTCATTCTGGAACAGCAGAAAGGAAACAGAGTGCCTCTCTGCATCAACCCTCAATCTGCTGCTTTTAAGAGCTTTATTAGGTAACTCTATGGATACAATTCTAACTTTCTTGGTAGAATTAAAAGGATGTCATTGTGACTTTGTTATTCAGCATATTTCTGTTTTTATTTAGATTAGATAACATAGATAAAAGGTACAACAGAAAGCTTCTGTTATGAGCTTTGGCTTTAGTCAAAAGCATATTAAAATGTAAGCATTAGTTTTTATACTGATGCCAATTCACTGTGGCTGCTTTGGCAGTTGTTTCCCCAGATGACCATTGTGCTGCCTGATCATGTACATGGGGATCCTCCTGCAGCGACAGTGTGGCAGCCACTGTCCTGGAGTTAGACATGGTCATCTGGCTCCCACTACCTTCATAATGAGGGCAAGCAAGAAAGTTATTTTTTATAGACAGACTGCTGGTGTGTCTAACAGGCTTATTGGTTAAAGCGCTGTGAGCCCACTTTGGAACCTAGCGAGCCTCCTTGTGTCCCCCCTTTCCTTCTCAGTCTTTTTCCCTAGCTCCTTCTATTGGTCAAGGTCCAGTCCGGAGAAAGAAACCACACCCAGTAAAGTTTAATAAGAAGCATTAACTAGGGAAAGAGAGCAAACAGGGAAGAAGTTTAGACCTTAGAGGAGGCCCCTCCACCCAAAGCTAATAAGATTTGGGCCTCGTTGGAGATGATATGGCTGCTAGAGAGACACACCCCATGAGGGTGGTGAAGAAACTTTCCAGACGTGGGGACAACTCGTCCATCAAAGAGGCCTGCTGGGTTGCAGAGAAACTTCCCAGAATGTTTGGGTAGACAAAGCTGGGCCTTTCATGTTTTTAAAAAAAAGGCACACCAGAACCAGGAAGGGCAGCTGCTTCCTAATGCTGTGCCCGGCGGTGCCTTTCCAGCGCCCTCTGTCGACAGAAGGCTGGTGTCAAACCAGGTTGCAAAGGAGAAATGTGAAGTGTCGCTCCGATATCACGGAGCAGGACAAAGAAGGGTGGGTTTGGATCTGAGAGGCCACACTCTTCCCCCTCCTTCCCCACCTGCCCCTCCCTCTCCTTTTGCCCTCTTCTCCCTGCTTCTCTTTCCCTTCCCCTCACTTCTGTTTTAATTAGTCTTGACATGGTATTGAAGTTAATTGAATTTATTTGAACCAAAGTTAAAATTTTTTGTTTAGAATTTTTAAATCAGGGTGACTTTCATTTATTCCATGCGTATGTTGGTAGAAAGAGAGAATTAAGTTGCATTTTTACTTTGTTGTTTAAAATTACTTTGTTTTAATTTTTCTCCTAAGAGACCCGGTACCTTTCCAAGTTATTCATTATTCTGGGCCCCAGAGAAGCAAAGTGGTTACACACACTCCCTCGTGTTTATAATCTAGCTGGTGACATTAGACAGACACGTGAAATAACTGATAAAATAGTTAAATGCTAAATGATTACCAATTACTACTCAGTTAATATTTGATAAAGAGGCTCATTCAAAATAGGCCCCCACTTAAAGTCACTGTATTTTGAGAGGCTACTTTTAAATGGATAATTCTGCAGCCTTTGAGGTTATTTTTTAATTGAGTATAAGCATTATCATTTCTAATAGCTGCCGTTTATATTATGAAGCAGTACTGTGGAAAGCACTTTACATAGATTATCTCATTTATTCTTCACGGTAGCATTGCTCCTTTCCAAAAGAGTAAGGTGAAGGAATTTGCTGTGTCACACAACTAGTAAAGGCATGTTGTTTTCAAGGCCATGTATTAGCCACTGTACCATACTGCCTCACTAAACATACAGATCCTTAAACAAGCAATTTGGAACAAATGCAACTTTAGAGAGGTTAAAAGAAATAAAATAAAAATGCACAAGTGGTCTTTCCAGTTTTTTTAAAGGAAGAGAGGAAAACAGGCAGTAGTGAGTTGCCCTTTGCCCTTTGTGGTGGTACAAGTGTTTTCACCATGTCTCCATTCCTTTCTAGTTCCACCGTTGCCCAGCCGTCCGAGATGCCCCCCTCTCCTCTGGTGTGGGAGTGACGGTGGAAGATAATGTACTACTGAAGATGTAATGTAGCTTTCCACTGGAGTCTGGGATTTGCAATTCTGGAGGTTAATCATGCTCGTACTGTAATTTTACTAATGAAGTTTTAAATTAACAACCACTACTTGTATGATATGAATAATATTTAGAAATGTTACTAGACTTTTAATCTTGTAAAGTGGTTGTGCTTTTAGAAGAAAAATATTTTACCCAGAGTTGCACATGTTTTATGAATTTAGTGCAGCTGTTATGGCTCACCTCAGAACAAAAGAGAATTGAACCAAATTTGGAAGTTTGGGGTTTTGTGTTTTTGTTTTGTTTTTTCTTTTTTAAAATGAAGTGAGATTGTACACACACACACATACACACACACAGAGGACAGTCATACATTTTGATATTCGAGCCATTCCTGAAAATTATGGGTTTTCTAAAATGAAAGAATCTAGAAACCTTGCCTGCGACCAATCATGGAGCCACATGAGCTGATCGTGGCTGCACCTCGGGGGGTGGGGGGAGGGGCATGCCACCTAATGATCAAGCCCTATAATTAGCTTCTCATTAGAGCCGTGACAGTGATGTGTGCTGTCTAAAATCCAATGTTGTGGGTAGAGAGAATGAGTTTGTGACTAGGAGAGACTAAACTTCTGTTTTCCTTACCCAGTATAAATATATATATATATATATTTAATCTATTTTTATTAGAAGTTTTTCTGCTCTTTCTTACATAAAAGAACCCCCAAGCATGCATCTTTCATGTGTGTAAATAAATCATTTCTGGGCTAATTTCAAAAGAATCCCAACATTGCTGTATAGAGAGAGAACTAGCTTGCACATTTTAGGTCTGTGAAATTTTGTGAGACTTTTCCTGCACTGGACAATAAAAATAAATAAATAAAAGACAAAAACAAATTTTAAAGAATTTTAAAGCCACACAAAAAAAAGGCACATAGGGAATTATGTCAAATGTGTTTGTGTCCTTAGGCAAAGCTGTGGGAGTCTTGAAATGTCACAGTAGTAAATAACTTATTACTTTTTGACAAATTCTTTTTTCTGTTGGAACACTGAATTCTTCTGTGCATATGTATATATGAATACAAATTGAAGGCCTCTACCTCCTGGAGTTATACAACTTGGCTTGTTTACCTCCACATGCTGATGATGACTATTTTTTTTTTTAAGTTCAATGTGGAGACTTGAAACTTGAATGTCCCTTCCAACTTTTATATTAAAAATAAAAAGACAAGAAAACTGAAGATCGTTTTTCACCTGTACAAGGAATACTAATGGAACGTCTTAAAATTGGTCTAGGAAAAAACCTTGGTGTGTGTTATGGACAATTAACTGTTAAAGTTATTGTAAGTTATCTGTATTTAGCAGAGTATTTTCATCTTGAGTGATCTGAGCTGAATTTGAAGACTATTAATAAGTTATGTTTGGAAGTTTTAACTTCAATGAAGTAATTATTTGCTGTGAAAGAAACAAACATTGAATTACTAAACAAAGATGGTGCAATATCTTTGTTTTTTTTTTTATGAGGCTCCTGAGAATCAACCCAACTGAAGCATTTCAATTCACTTGAATGAGAAACGTGTTTAGTATCAAAAGAGCCCAAGAAGACACTGGTGTGAAAGGTACAATCTCAGAGGTTGGTCAATTACCGTGGCACACTTATTGGTCACTTTGTACAATGTAGATTTGAAGTACAGTGGTGAAAACATTAAATGTGACATTTGAAAAAGATGTGTCATCTGTTTATTTCAGTTCCTCTTTTTTTGTTTTCAGTACAACTTGTATACTGAATTTGCAGAGTTTTGAGACATTTCCTATTTATATTTCCACTTGGATCTTTGAGGAAATTAGATACGCTTTTTTAAAATCTTCCCAGAAACTTTAGCTTGCCAAAGCCATATTGAAATGTTAACCAATATCGAAGACACTGTGATTTAAATATATACAACTCGAAAGTCTTTCCAAACCTTAGAGTCTAATCTAGTGGTTTTCAAACTTTTTTGTTTTAAGCAAGGAAACCCTGTTTTCATGTGAAATCAAACTCCAATATATTTAATAAAAGGGGACTGCTCTGAATGAGGCAGACTGCTGAGGGGACTTGAACCCCTCCCACATGTAGATGAGACATTCAAAGTGCTATACCTTCATTGAAAGGGCTGTCGGGAGAAATAAAACCTACCTGCCACAAGCAAATTTGTTAAAGCCTTAGTTTTAAACCACAAGTTTGCCCTTACACGTCATTAGAATTCAGATTTATGCTACCATCAAGGCCTGGGGAAAAACCGAGATATTAAAGTGGCCTTCAGCTGATAGTGCCCTGGGGTGCCTGGCAAAAGCAAACACAAATTCTCTCTTGGGCGATGCATACTTAACTGGGCCCTCAGAGGGTTCCATAGGTAAAGCCCACCCAAATATGAGCTCACAATCCAAAATTACAAAACAAGAAAATAAGCTACTGTACATAAGCAATGATTACAAACCAGGTACTTTACATATTGGAAGTATTGGATGCAGAATACAAAATGATCATGCTTTAAAAATTTTAGAGAAATAAAGGTATCAAAAAGCTAAGCAAGGAATAAAAGTCACTGAGATGATCAGGCAAATTTGAAAAATAATCAACTTACACAAACAGAAAAAGTCATTGAAAGTAAAAGTAGAATGGATGCGTTCAACAGCAGATTGAACACAGCCAAAGAAAACAAACTAAAATTTGTGAAAAATGACCCGTTGTACATTACCTAATATACAGCAGAAATACACAAATGCACAGAAAATAGAAGATATTAAGAGACGTGGGGGAGAGAGTGAAAAAGATCAAATCTAAAATAAAAGCGAGCAATATTAAGTAATATCTGAAAATGTCCTAGATTTGATCAATAAGAGTCATTGGATTTAGGAAGCACAACAGATCATAAGCAAGATAACATGTTATAGTGAAACTGCAGAATGACAGAGGAGGTCTTAAAAGTACCAAAAATGATTGCCTAAAAAGATGAACATTGAAATGACTTAACAGCATCAATTGAAGCTAGAATAACAGCAGAATGATCTGGTCAAAGTTTTGAGAGGCAATAACTGAATCTAGAATCCTGAACTATCATTTCATGCAGAGACACAAGATTATTTTCAGAGAACTAGTTTACTATCAACAGGTCCCCACCACGGGCAGTTCTAAAGGATGTGCTTCTAGAAGAGGAATTAGAAGGAGGTCTCCAGCGCAGGACTGGCGGGCAGCGAATCTGATGAGCGTGTGAGGAAAGCGAGGCAGGCGCAGGACACAAAGTGATCAGGGATCCTTTAAACGGGTACACATGCCCCGGGAGTGAGTGAAGACTCCGGGAGGGGCACGGGCACATATGTTTTTAAGAGTGGACCGCAGTGTTTTCCGCCATCCCTGCTCTTCATGGTGTCCTTTTCCACCTCCCCCTTCACAATCATCATTCCCCCACTTGACAAAAGGAAGACATACTTCTTACACGTCTTCAGTGTTACTGTTGTGCAGTGTCCCTGTGTGTAAAAACTTGGGTTGCCACGTAAAGGGACAATTTCACCTCTTTCATCTCAGCAGTGTCACATAATACATCAGTCCTGAGAGAACCCCTTGAAAGTAAAGCAAAGAGCATTAGGAAGAAATATTGAGACTGGCAGTATTTTCTTTCATTCAGGCAACAAATTCATGGCACAGCTCTGACTGTATTAAGATTCAAAAGTGAGATTTTTAAAATGGAAAACATGAAAATGAAGCCAGACTTTTTCCACCAGAAGGTAAATCAGTTTTGACTGGTTTACCAATGAGGACTTTCCACTTAGTTTATATGGTAGTCATTTTTCCATAATTAGAATTAGCTGCATTCTGCAGCTACAAAGTTCTGACAAAAACATATTGAAAGCAAATGATTTAAAAATTATCAAAAAAACACTGTTGGTGAGAATGAGAAATTGGAACCTTTGTGCATTGCTAATGGAATGTAAAATGGTGCAGCTGCTGTGGAAATGTGTGGCAGTTCCTCAAAAAAATTAGAATTACACTTTGATCCATTTCTGGGTATATACACAAAAGAATCGAAAGCAGGGACTCAAACAGATATTTGCACACTAATGTTCATAGCATTATTCACAGTAGCCAAAGGTGGAACACAACCCAAATGTCCATTGAGGGATGAATGGATAAACAAAATGTGGTATATACACACAATGGATTATTATTCCAGCTTTAAAAGGAAGGAAATGCTGATAAACGGATGAAACTTAAAATAAGGCAGACACAAAAGACAAATCTTATATGATTCTACTTATGTGTGGTACCTAAAATAGTCAAATTCATAGATAGAAAGTATAGTGGTCACCAGGGGTAGGGATGGGGTGGGATTGTTTAAAAGTACAGAATTTCAGTTTGAGATGATGAAAAAGTTCTGGAGATGGGTGGTGGTGATGGGTGTACAACAGTGTGAATGTACTTAATGCCCCTGAGCTGTACACTTAAAATGGTAAGTTTTATGCTATGTATATTTTACCACAATTTATATATATATAAAGCTATACTGTCCCAGAAATGGAAAGATGTATCAATAGATAATTCATTTTCAGTCTCTCTTTTCTAAGTAGTAAAAACATTTTAAGGACATAAAATCAATTGATTGTGAATGTAAAGGTTTATTTCTGGACACTCAATCCTATTCCACTGATCTATGTTCATCTTTATGCCACTTACTACACTGTCTTGATTACCGTAGCTCTGCAGTAAGTTTTGAAATCAGGAAGTGTAAAACTGCCAACTTTGTTCTTTTTCAAGATTATTTTGGCTCTTCTTAGTGCCTTGCATTTCCATATGGATTTTAGAGTCTTTCTGCAAAAAGGCCGGCTGAGATTTTGATAGGGATTGCATTGACTCTGTAGACAAATTTGGGGAATATTGCCATTTTTAACAATATTAAATCTTCTGATCCATGAACATGAGATGTCTCCATTTATTTATCATTTCTTTTCAATGTTTTGTAGTTTTCAGGTGCAAGTCTTGTACATTCTTTCTTAAATTTATTCCTAAGTAATTATTTTTCATGGAATTGTTTTCATTTTCAGATGGTCCATTGCTAATATATAAAAATACAGTTGATTTTTGTATTTTGATATTTATTCCACAACCTGGCTGAACTCTTTGATTAGTTCTAATAGTTTTTTAATGTATTCCCCTTAGGATTTTATAATAAAGTTTAACATCCTCTGGAAAACATTGTAATCTAAAAATTATATATAAAGCTTATCTGTTTTTTTCCTGAGGGTAAAAAGGAATAATGAAAAGTTTCCAATTCTGTTAAAAAACAAACAAACACATTAATGATGTCATTTATTAAGAGAACCTTTTTTTGTTTATTAAGGGCAGTTAGGCTTGGCCAAAAACTCTTTATTGTAAAAGTCATCAAACCTGTTGAAAAGTAGAAAGAAATAGTATAATGAAAACCCCTCTACCCTTCCCCTAGATTCACCAGTTTTAAACATTTGCCTAATTGCTTTATTAGTCTATATACAAATATGTATATATGTTATATGTATAGAAATATGTGTACTTTATTTTTGCTGAAACATTATGAAACGTCACCCCTAATGTATATCTTACATAACTACAATTCTATTATCATACCTAAGAAACTTAACAATTGCTATATTACCTAATATACAGGACATATTCGGATTTCTCCAATTATCAAAATGAAATTAACAATTACATTCATAGCTGGGGGGGTGGGGGGGTTCAGTTTAGGATATAGCCAGGGTTGTGTCTTGCATTTGGTTAGCATGTCTTATTAGCATCCTTTCATGTAGGAAAATCTGCCTTTTCTTTCATGGTATTTTGCATTTATGAAGGTGCAAGGCCAACTGTCATGTAGAATGTCCTACAGAGATTTGGACTTTTCTGATTGTTTTCTCATGGTTAGATTCCGGTTGGAAAGGCTGTTGCAGAGGTGATGTGTACAATCCATCAGTTCTGGGGGCATAAATGTGTGTCCCATTTTTTGGTCATTTGATCATGCTGTGATTGCCAGATCTTTCCATTGGAAAGGTGCCTTTTCCCTTTGTATCAAGTAATCTGTGGAGAGAGATTTTGAGACTACATCTTACTCCTCAACAAACTTCCATCCAGTGCCACCCATTGATGATCTTTGCCCCAATTTATTACGTTAGTGGTTGGAAAATAGTGATTTCCTAATTCTGTCATTCCTTTTCCACTTGGCATTTTCTTTTCCACCCCAAACAGATTCATCCATATTGAAAGATTCATCAAAATTTATTTGAGTATGTGAACATACCTTCCATGAAGGTTCTGCAGCTGCCCTAAAGGAATCTGAGGGAAAGACTGCTCATGGACCACTGAAATCTCCTTCTTCCCCGACACAAGGCCAGACTATATTCCCAGACCCCTGGTGGTAAGATGTGGGTACATGTCTAACTTGTCTTCAATGGAATGTGATTAGAAGGGGTGTGTGCCACTTACTGACATAAGTCTTAGGATGTTGGATGCACTCCCTCTGTGCTTTCTTTTCACTTACTAATTAAACTCATGGCCACGTGGCCTTGACCATGAAGATGACAATGCCTTAGAGCAGGGGTCAGTAAACTACAACCACCACAGGTCACATCAGACCCTATGCCTGTTTTTGTAAATAAAGTTTTATTGGAACATGGCCAAATTTACTCATGTACATATTGTCTATAGCTGCTTTCACATAACAAATGGCAGCATCGAGTAGTTGGGTCAAAGATTCGCCCACAAAATCTAAAATATTTATTGTCTGGCACCTTAGAGTAAAAGTTTGCTAACCCCTGCTCAGTATACAGTAGGCACTCCTTAAGTGAGTGAGAGCTGGTAACTCTTCCATTAAACAGGCCCCTTCACTTCCACCACCAACTGTATTTGAGGCACATCTACCTTGAAAAATGCTGTGACTTTAATACCTCCAGTTCTTTCCTTTTTTAGCCACTAAACTGGAATCACATGATCCTACTATACAAATTCCAGTATCTCACTTCCAGACTGCCCTCCCCACCAGTCCACCTTGCACATTGAATATTTCTAAAATATTCCTAAATTGTCTTGCTCAAGATCTCCCATTGTCTCTTTACTGCCCTGATATAAAATCTACTGGCTCTTAGCTTTCCAGACCCGGTAATGGGGACCCCCTCTCCCCACTCCTGCCTGACAACCAGGGCTGGGACTAGGGTGAGATGAGTGAGACTTAGGTAGGCACCAAGATAACTCAGTAATCAGAATAAATAATACTTTAATGCAATATTTTTAAAAATAAAAATGCGGAAAGATATATGAAAAACAAAATATCCACATTTTAAACTAAGTCTTCCAGAACTGTCCCTCCACCCAAGTTCACAGGTTTTTTTACATGAAAAGGAGGTAATCACTCAAGACAGCTGGTCAGCTGCCCTCTGCTGAAACCCACAGATCTCAAGAGAGAACATTCTGAATCTTCCCCCACACAGCTGGGACTGACAGAATCTTAGCTTTTGCTAATGAATATATAATAATGTTTTGGCTTTGAAGTGTGAAGCCATCTGCTGATCCTAGAGTCTCAGTGGCTTTCCAGGTCTTATCATTTTCCATTAGCAGCAGAACCTCTTGCAATGTGATACATTCCATCTCACCGCTGGTTGGCTGTTCCCTTCACAGTTGCACTGCGTGGCAGTCTTCGAGTGGCAGAGGAGTCTGACTTTCATATTTAGTTCACTCAGCAACAACAACCGCCTCAGCTTTGTGTTAGTCAAATAAAGATGCCAAAGATACAGTCTTTGCTGTCGAGGACCCTGCAGTCTAACAGGAAAGGTACTCAGATCAGTGTTGCTCAGAGTGAAGAGGTTCAGAGATGGCAGCAATGCCACCAAATCAGGGCAATCGGGAGAGGTGGCCTTCAGCTGGGCCTTAAAGTATTTTAAGGGATTGGGGGGATGGGGGGAGGTGAGAAGGGTGGGTGCATTTTAAAGAGAGAGAAAAGTGAAACAAAAGCAAAGACGAGAGGAAAAAGCTTTGTACAGTTGCTGCCAAAGAAGAAAGTGTTTGGACTAGCACGCGTCTGTTGTTGGGCTTATGGTATTTGTCTCATCACAATACAAATAATTTTCAAAAGGTTCTAAGCGCTGCCTTTTCTCCCTCATTCTTTCACTCCACGCTTGCTTTGGATGAGGAATCTGCTGATTAGCCATGTCCTCCACCCCAGGGCCATTTGCCTTCTATCACTTACCTGAACTCGTGAAATTAAGAATTTCAGTTTCCCCACTAGAGAAATTTCAAACAGAAGACAGCAGCTGGGCATATTTTTTTGGATGAAGGGGCCTTCCAGTGAAAGTGCTTGGCCTTGAAAATCTTTATCTACAGATAACAAACTTGGCTGGGTGAGATGTTGTTTGAGGAACAGTCTCCTTAACAGCTGTATACACTTACCACAGTCTCTGGGCAAATCGCACACCCCTCCTGCAGCAAGCAGTCCAGCTTTAAAAGTGCTGCCCTGTCCTGAAAGCTGTTTTTGGAAGGGGGAGCCTGCCCCTGAGACGCCCTGGGAATGCTGGAGCTTGGTGTGCTGACAGTGTTCTGCCACCCATGACGTTCACTCCTGCTCACCGCCCCAGAAGCACCCTCCACCTCTCTCACCTGCTGTGCTCTCCTTCCACCCTGCTGACTGTCCTCCCTAGTAAGCCACCCCTCCTCCTCCCCAGAGCCCACACCCTCAGCTTTGATCTGCTGTAAATGACACCTGGCTCCCCCTGCTCCCCAAGGTCTCAGCTTCCCCCAGCTCTCTCCAGGATAGGCTGTTCATTCTCTCACATTCCACAAGCTCAGGGTCCAGAGGTGGGGTCACCAGCCTCCCTGCTCCCCAAGACCACATTCACCCGTTTCCCCTCCACTCTGAGATTTGAGCCATACCTCAGCCCATGGCCATCTTCCTCCTGGGGATTCCCCTTTTATAACCAAGACTTTGGCAATGGGCTCAGTCTTCTCCCCACCCAACTGCCACCACCATCCTAGGTGGCCTTTGCAATCAATCTAGCCCATTCTCTGGGTGCTCTCTGTCCCTTGACCTCATCTCCAAAGACCTTCCCCTCCACCCTATTTCAGTCACACATTCTCATGGGCAGAAACTTTCCTGACACCAGGAACTCAGACATTGCACCCCCTTATCATCATCTCCCACCCTTCTGGCTCATTCATCCAGTTACTCTCATCACACTAGCACTGCTTCCTCAGCCTCAAATCCATTCATTCTGCCACTTCCTCTCTACCAGCCCTTTTGGCCTCATGGTGCTCATATCCTATCCAGATTGAACTGCACCCTCCATCGCATCAATCACTAGTTCAGCTTCTCAAAATCACCATTGTCTTCCTGAACCCCAACCTGGATGAGTCCAACAGCCGCCTTCTTTCTTTTTTTAAAAATAGATTTCAGAGAGAGGAAGGAAAGGGGAGAGAAAGAAACATCAATGATGAGAATCATTGATTGACTGCCTCCCACACACCCCCAGTAGGGATCAAACCTGCAACGCAGACTGTGATCTCCTGGTTCTAGGTGATCTCCATGCTCAAGGACTGAGCCATGCCAGCTGAGCCGGGGGTTTTTTTGTTCTGTTTTGTTTTTTTAGCAGATCTCACAGTGGAGTAAAGCACACAGCTTAGAAGATTGGGGCCTTCAGAACAATGGCCACGCACATCAGCTGGGCCCTCTACACTGCCAGCAATATCTCTGTCCTAGTCCCCCATGGGGCCTAACCCGGGGAGCACAGAGCTCCTGTGACCTAACCCTAACCCTTCTATTCTCTCCAGTTCCTCGGGGGCCTGGAGCCACATTTCCTGCCCTCTTCCTCCTGTATGGACAACCTGTTCCCCGTCCCAAAAACTTCCAACAGCATCTAAATAAGCAAAAGTGCTCAAAAGTCTTCCTCATTTGAAAATAAGCCTCCTTTCGTGAGCACATGTCCTTCCAGCTATTGCCCTCTCTCTCCCCTTCATAGCCAGGTATCTACACTCCGTGTCTCCGTTTCCTACTTCCTTACTCCTGGCCCTGCTGTCATCCAGCTCCTGCCTCCACCCCCCGCAGCTGCGGTCACAGGGCCTCCAGGGGGTACCACGCCGCGCTGCTCTGACAGCGGGCCCTACCTCTGCCCCCGTCTCTGTACTATCACTCTCCTGCTGTTCTCTTACAGGCCTTCTGATCGCAGAACTTCAACTCCCACCAAACGTTAATGCTCGTAAATCTGCATCTCCAGGCAGGTTCGTCCAGTTGCCGACTGGACTTCACCCAGGTGTTGCAGGGGCTACTTAATGTCACCATGGCCAGAAACAAATTACTTTCCCTTCAACTCCCTTCTCCTTTGTGTCCCTCTTCTCCGCGAAAGGCAGCCCCGTCCATTCTGTCCCAGAGCAGACCTGGGTCCGGCATATAAAGATGAGTATTTGCTGAATGAATAAATGAATCCTCCATCCTCCCTCATTCTCCACAGCCAATCACCAAGACCTGCCAGTTTCACCTCCTACTATAACCCTCTGCTTTTTCAGTCGAGGCTGGCTGCCTCCCACGCATCCTTTGGAAGGCTTGCGGGACCCCTCAACTCCGGCGGGGCAGGGATCTTGCCGGGTGTTCCCAAGTCCGGGACTGCCGCGCCAGGCGCGGATCACGACGCGCCGTCGGGACGGCCCCGGTCTGTGGCACTCCCCCTGCCTTAGGGCTGCATCTCCATCGGGGCCCTGCGGGCGCTCTTTACGCGCTAAACCGAGAGGGAGGGAGCGGACTTAGGAGGGAGGAGGCCCGGGTGGGCAGCCGCCGCAAGCCCCGCCCCCGGCACGCCCCTCCGTCACTCGGTCCGCCAGGTGGCGGGGAGCCCCGCCCCTGCCTGTCTTCTGGACACGCTATACTCGGACGGGCCAATGGACGCGCGTTTTTCCATGGCAGCCAATGGAAGCGGCTGGCGTAGCCTTCAAGGGGGGCGGGGCGAGCGGCCTGGCACAGGGTCTCGGGACGGCGCGCGGGCTGGTGCTCTCTTCCCACGTCGGCGGTCCCGGCGAGCGTGTCGTCTACTCCCACCCGGCCCTACCAACGGATGATGGGGACTCTGGGCGCCCGGCGCGGCCTGGAGTGGCTGCTGGGGTTCTACTTCCTCTCCCACATCCCCATCACCCTGCTCTTGGACCTGCAGGCGGTGCTGCCGCGCGAACTCTACCCCATCGAGGTGAGGGCCCCGGTCGGTCGTGGCCGTGGGCCGCCGAGTTTGGGCCCCCTCCGCGCGCTGCGGTCGTGCCCAGCGTCCCCTTGACTGCTCTCCTCGGCCCTCGCGCCCACCGCGCCCACGCAGCGTCCCAGTTCTGCCTCCGCTATCCTCCCGCCTTCCTGCCGGTGCTCCGGCCTTGCCTTACCCTGCAACTCGGCATCTTCCTCGGGGTTTTCTTTGTCTATCCCAGACTCTTCCCACAGATTGCTGGGGGCAAACACTCTTCCTTGTAAAAACAGTTCTTCCACGGGTATGTTTAAGTCTCTTACAACCTCAGGTCAGTTGTCAGTAACAGAGAAGTAGCCTGGATGAACCAGTCTAAATCACGCGTTGGATTTGTTTTAAAGTTGTGTTTTTGGAAGAGCTTTAAAATACCGTCTAATCTCAGAGAAATAATCCAAGTAGAATTAGACCTGTCTAAAGAGCATTCACAGATCGTCATTCAACAGATCAGGATCCAACAATTTAAAACGCTCAGAAGTAAATTAACAACACCTTTTCTTAATTGAGTTCCAGTAAGAATGATACCTGAGTGGAAACAGGCGAAAAACTTCATTTTCCTGGTGGGTGGAGAGCATTCTTTACCCCAAGCTTTAATACTTTTTATTTCTTCAGGATTTTATTTTCCTAGTCTTTTCACGACTGGACCCTGTGTAACTTTATTCTATGGAATTCTTGCCCTCAGTTCTGTTTCTCCAGTCTGTCTGCAGAACTGTGGCAAGACTGACTTGTGAACCTATAGGTTTGACTTTGCCTCTGTTTCTTCTTAAATGCTTTTTCTGTGCAGAGCAAGGTTTCTTAACCTGAAGTCCATGAACTCCTGATGGTGTATGCAAAATGTGCCCTTGTGTTTTCTGGGAGAGTACACCTTCCATCAACTTTTCCAGGGGGTCTAACCCTCCCCAAAAGGTTAAGAGCTGCTGCTCAACAATGTACCCCTACTCCACAGTCTTTTTTTTTTTTTTTTTTTTTACTTCTGGATCCAAGCATAACTGGGAAGTCCTCTAACCTGTCTTTTCTTGGGAAAAGTTCAGGTAGTGTGTAATAAGAGCATTAGACTACAGACTAGGGACTGAGTTATTCAAAGAACTGCTTGAGTGTCTTGGGCAAGTCAGGGCTCTGTAGCCTCAGTTGTCAAGTAAGAGAGAGCTGGGTTAAATTACACGCTCAAACATACACAGGGTGTATTAGTGTCCTGTTGCTGCTATAACAAATTACCAAAAACATATTGGCTTAAAACAACACAAATTTATTCTCTTGTAGTATGGAGATCAGAGTTCAAAATGAATCTTGCAGGGCTGGTTCCTTTTGAAGGTCCTAGGAGAGAATCTGTTCCTTGCCTCTTCCAGTTTCTGGTTGCTGCCAGTGTTCCTTGTCTTGTGGCCACATCACTTCAATCTCTGCTTCTGTGATCCCTTTGCCACCTTTTTTTCTATACCATATCCCTCTGCCCTGCTTTTTTAAGGACATATGTGATTACATTTAGGGCCCCACCAGATAATCCAGGATAATCTTCTCATCTCAGGATCCTTAATTTAATCATATCTGCAAACTCTCTTTTGCCAAGTAAGGTTACATTCACAAGTTCCAGGGATTAGGATATGGACATCCTTGGAGGCCATTGTTCAGCATACTTCACAGACCTAGATAGTACATACTCTTTCCAAACAGGTCGTGGAAGCTCTGCATTAGCTATTAGTTGCCTTGAAGAAAGGAGAGCCATGTGTGTGGTTTTCAAAGTTTGTATGCTAACAGAACTCAAGACAGTCTGCCTATTTACAGTCTGTGATGTTATGAGTCCTTTTTTTATATACACTTTGTTGGTTTTGCCAAGGTAAGTTTATTTTTTTAATCCTCACCCGATATTTTTTTCATTGCTTTTCAGAGACAGTGGAAGGGGGAGGGAGAGAAACATCGATGTGAGAGAGAGACATGGATTGGTTGCCTCCTGCACGCTGCCCAACCTGGGGATCGAGCCTGCAACCCAGGTACTTGCCCTTGGCCAGAATCAAACCCAGGACCCTTTAGTCTGAGGACTGATGCTCTAACCACTGAGCCAAACCAGCCAGGGCTGAGTCCTTTTAATATTGGACAAATATGTTACTTCAGGTTATTCCAGACTTAACTGTTGGTTTCTTTATCCTTTCTGAATGTGCCCTTCCCGCAAGTCTTTGCTCAACAATCACAAAATACAATTAAAATGTATCCAGCATAATGACCTCACTTAAATTTACATATTTGATTTGGTAAAGTTTTCTCAGCTTTATTTAATGTTGACTTATTGTAAAAGGTCAAGGGCCAATGTAGGCAGGATGTGGCCAAAAACTGTGTGTGTGTGTGTCTGTCTGTCTGAGTGTCTGATGCTGTCTTAAAGGCATTAGAAACAGGGGCATCCTGGCTTGGAAGGCCTGTGTCTCTAGCCATTCTTGTTGCTCTGGGGTGGGGAATGAGAGTTTTGTTGCTTCTCTTTGGGGAAAAGAGTAATAATTAAAGCCTTGCGTTATCCTCAGATTCTCTTCGAAAATATGCCAAAATTTAACATCTGTTGTTCTTCCTCCTTAAGTAGAGGAATTTTTCCCTAGAACTAAAGCCCACATAATGTTTGGGCTAAAATTTGCAAATTAAACCTTTCTTTGTTTGAACCAGCCCAACACTTAGAAAAACTATTATTAAACAATAAGAATTTAGTTTGGGTTAGAAGAGCAATTTTCAACCGGTGAGCTGCAAGAATTTTTAAAACATGCGATACCTGACTATTTAGTCAGGGGCACTGACCTCTTTTCCCTTAGATTGTCAAATTTAAAAAATGGCAACAGCCAGCACAATAGCTGTCCTGTGTGAATGAATCAAAATGGTATTTGTTGTTAGATTGGCAAAAAAATTTTTTTTGGTGTGCCGCAGAATTTTAGTAATTAGTTTGTGTGCCATGAGATGAAAATCACTGGATTAGAAATGGAGAGGGTGACAAGCATTTTGAAGTATCATTTGCAGCTGGGTAGCATTGCTTCTGTTAAAATAAGGAAAAACAGGTGAGCAGCTAGGTCTGAAATCAGTCTGCTCTCCCGTTAGAGAAATGCAAAATTGTTCAGCAACTGCTGGTTTAGAATCCCATGTGCACAGGCCAGGTGAACATTTTTAATGGATAGCAATGGTAAGCTGAGTGAAATGTGACTCAGATATATAAATGGAAACAGTTTTATTACCTTTTGGTGGGGTCTTATTACCTAATAAAAATAGTTACTAATGACCAGTTTTGGGCTGAGATGTTAATGGGATTAAACTCTTACCTCTCCAAATATGTATGGATTACATAATCAATTAAGTAATCTTTTTGTGCTAGCCATTGTTGTAAAGACTGTGTGTATTAACTCATTTTATCTTACCAACAGTGAGGTAGGTACTGTAATTGGGCAACAAACTTAATGAGATTAAGTGATTTGTCCAGAGCCGGCGCTCAGATCCAGGCGCTCTGCCACCAAGTCCCATGCTCTTCACTCTGCCAGGGGCCTGTGCCTTGCCTTCCACCAGCCCTTCTTCTGGCATCAGATGGCTGTTAGGTGACTGTGGGCAGGTGGTTGTGTTGCAGTTGATTATGAGTGCTGGCTGATTGTTTTTAAATTTTGCTAATCTCATCCTACAGCCCTTAGAAATTACAGTACTGTACAAATCTGCCTGGATTTATGAATAGGTGGATCTGAGAGATTGTATACAAATTGAATAGAAAATGAAGTCCAAAGGAACCAGAATGCCTTTTAAGTTCTACAGTAAATCTTTTAAAGCTTTTTTTCTAAGTAAACCTGGAAAGCAAAAAAAAAAAAACCCAAACAACTTTGAAAACATAGTCCAAGTTGCTGTTTTACAGGTGAGGAAATAGAGCTCAGGAGAGGTGCAATGACCTAACCTTTTTGTGAATATTTACTACCACATTACTTTCCCAAAAAGTACTCAGGAGGAAGCTAAGGGTATTACCACACAAACTTAAATTTCAAGTCAAGTACAAATTAAGAGATCACTTGGTCAATAAATTGGTTATCTGGACAGAGCCTATTTTTTAAAATATTGATTTCAGAGAGAGGAAGGGAGAGGGAGAGAAACATCGATTGGCTGCCTCCTGCATGCCCTCTACTGGGGATTGAGCCCGAAACCTGGGCTTGTGCCCTGACGGAATCCAACCGGCAACCTGGTGCTTGGGAGGACACTCAACCAGCTGAGCCACACAGGCCAGTTAATATGCTAACAGAATGTTTGTCTCTGGATATTTGCTTAAAGCTCACTCACAGCAGTGAGGCTTCTACTTAACAATAGTGAGCCTTTATCTTTTGTTAAAAATTAACAGGAAAAATATCTTTGAATTTTCCATTGTAAGCTAAATTCTTACCTTGGAAGTAGACTTTATCATGATAAAGGACATATTTGGCTTTGAAGGCAGGTGTTTTGAGACCACGCCATTTCCAGGAGGTTAAATGCAACAGACCTTCACATGGAGAGCCCTAGGCTTTGTTTGGGCTCTTTAAAAAGCACAGAATGGGCCCAGCTGGTGTGTCTCAGCGGTTGAGCATCGATCTGTGATCCAGGAGATCTCAGTTCAATTCCCCGTCAGGGCACATACCCAGGTTGCGGGCTCGATCCCCAATAGGGGGCGTGCAGGAGGCAGCCTATCAATGATTCTCATCACTGATTGTTTCTCTCTCTCTCTCTCCTTCCTCTCTCTGAAATCAGTAAAGACATATTTAAAAAAACAGCAACAAAGAATGGGCAGCCTCGCCTGGCCGGGCTTGGCTCAGCGGTTGAGCGTCGACCTGGGATCCAGGCGATCGGGGTTCAATTCCCGGTCAGGGCATATGCCCGGGTTGCGGGCTGGGCGGCCGATCACTGACTCTCTCATCATTGATGTTTCTATCTCTGTCCTTTCCTCTCTCTGAAATCAATAAAGATATATTTTTTTAAAAAAAAAGAATGGGCAGCCTCAAACCCTCTTACTTCCTTTCCTCGCCTGTAGCCATGTCAGCATGGGTCTGTATCTTTTGACTTGACAGCATAATTATGAGGGTGGCGCCCCAGCTAAGAACTAAGACTGCTAACTCAAGCCTTGACATAGCCTAGAAGCTATATAGTTTGTGGTTTGGAGTAGAGTTTGTTCTTCTACAAATATCCTACTGGTTTCCTAAAAGAAAAAACCGAGAACTAGGGAGTTAAGAATGGCAATTTATTTAAATTGTCTAAAATTACATCTTCACAAAGGTTCAATTTACCTAACTGCCCCCTATGCCCCCCTCCCACCAAGTCAAATTAAATTCATTTCTGTATTTAAGGAAGTCTGGCCCTCAGACCTTGGTGTGCAGTTGCTACTGTGGAAAGGCAAAATGTCAGGATGGTTTTTGTCATCACTATATAGAACTATATTGTTGGCAGATATGTCACATTTGTGTTCATTCAGCACACTAAGTGCCAGAAATTAATTTTGACAATGGGCAGCACACCTAGATAAGTGTTACCATGGAGTCACACCAAGGGTGGCACCAAGTCGCTGCAAGAGCTGAGGAAAGCTTCTAGGAGAAGCTAACATTTGAGTTAGAGCTAGTGAGTTTTTATTAAATGACCATCTAGGCTGCACCACAAAGCCAGCTAGGTGTGCCATCTGCTGCCAAGGGGGCTGAGTAATAAAAGACTCCTAGTGGGTTGGAGCTGCTGAGCCTACCCTGCCAGTGGTTGCATTCATTCTGATCTTTTTTTCCAGTTGAGAGACCTGCTGAAGTGGTACGCTAAAGAGTTCAAAGACCCTCTGCTACAGGACCCCCCAGTGTGGTTTAAGTCCTTCCTGTTTTGCGAGCTTGTGTTTCAGCTGCCTTTCTTTCCCATTGCAACATATGCTTTCTTCAAAGGTTAGTAAATGGTGGGGAAATCCCTTTTGCTCTGAAATCAGGTCCCAGAAATCTTTTGGGAGAGTTTCTTCAAGGGAGAGAGGAGTGGTCCCTCTAGTTTGTCTGGTGGGAATGACCAGGAGAGCTCCTGTAAATGGACATTAACGTGGCTTAGGCTGATGTCTGTCACCAGTTGGGCTACATGACCACCTCAGCCAAAGGAAATGTCTCATACACATGAAACGTGAGGCTACTTAAAGATTGAACTTGTTGCTTTCTATTTCTTTTTCATCATTGGGTTTCATTTCTCTGCTTTACATAGTATCATACTGGCTTATAAGCAGTAGCATCAAGCTAATTCCTAAAGGGCTTAACTTCTTACTTAAAAATTATTCTTACAGTGTCCCCATATAACTGATGCTTTTATTAAGAAGGTGGCCATACCAACATACATGGTAACTAAGCTTGTATAGCTTATTTCCCACCGGAGCTCCCACATCCATCTTTTGCAGAATCTACTGATCTTTTCACCTATATTTACTGTAATTACTTAACAAACAGATGCTGCTGCAGCACCTCCCTCCCCCACACACACATTTAGACCAAACAGGTTTAACTTTTACTGCCCTAGTTTTTTTCTGAATTCAGTTCCAACCCCCACCCTCGGTTCTTTGGTTGCCAGTGTGCTAGGGACCTGCCCTGTCACGTACATTTGCGCAGGTAGGCAGCATTATAACACATCCAGTTTTCCACTTGGAAAAGGAGGTAGAATGATTCAGCTGAAAGGAGCAGGCAGCATGGAGAATGTCATGGGCATCCCTGGAGTCTTGAACAGACCTAATGCTTCTCTCTCTTCCCGACAACTTTAGGAGGCTGCAAGTGGATCCGCACCCCCGCAATCATCTACTCGGTTCACACCATGACAACTCTAATTCCAATTCTCTTCACGTTTCTATTTGAGGATTTCTCTAAAGCCAGTGGTTTCAAAGGACAAGGACCTAAGACTTTACGTGAACGCTTAACCCTCACATCTGTCTATGCCCCCTACTTGCTCATCCCTCTTATGCTTCTGCTTTTGATGTTGCGGAGTCCCTACTACTATAGATATGAGGAGAAAAGAAAGAAAAAATGAGAGAGAACTGCTGGCCCAGTGAAGAGATGCCCACAGGGCAGTTTCCTGTTGGACCCAGTACAAGGAAAACTGCTCAGAACCCATGTCTTCAGTAGCATTTGAAACACACAGCAGCAGGAGCCACATCAAAATTTCCCCTTCCAAGGGCACTGGCACAGACCAATCACCTGAGGATGGACCAAGTTCAACATGTGCCCAAGTTCCATTGCAGAATTACTAAAAACAAGGCCGGACCAGAAACTAGATCAGCTTCTAAGAAACATCCTGCTTGGCATTTTCGTGAGTCATTTCATCCACAATATACATGTGACTAACCCGTTGACTCAGGATTCTCTACAGCAAATCACTGTTCAGCAAAATGAATAGTGGGATCTTTCAGGCCATTTTTAAGTTTGAAATTATGCCTCTTTAATATTCATTAAAAGTAGTGTTTTTAGGAGGTTTAAACTTAGCTTTACTTAAGGTTCAGCCCTGGCATGACTTCCAATCAGAAATGGGTTGAACTAGGAGGTGTTTTGTGTCTGTCTCAAGCAGCTCATCCAAGGAGGAATTCTTTAAAGTCTCCTTGTTCATCTTTCCAAAGCTCAGTCCTGTATTTTTACAGACCACCTGACAGAAGTCTCTCTACTCTGAGGTCTGGTTCTCGAGCCTGATCTGAAAGTGTGCTTCCTACTGGGTAACATCATTCCTTCCAGTCTTATTCTCAAAGGGGGGGCACAGCTGGGCATAGCACGTCCAGCGTCTCCACGTCAGTACCTGGTGTTCCACTAGCCGCCTCGAAATTCATACTCGAGGCTAACTCCAAAAAAACCCAGAAGAAACTGGTCCTGATTAGTTCTCTCTTTGCCTGTTCTGCTCACAAGTCATGTTGCTCTAATTGTTGGGAGTATCCTCTGACTCATGTGTCCGGTATAAATAAAGGTAGCTGCTGATGACTGCTCTGTTTGTTTTGTGGACTAGGGGCTGGAGAGTCCAAGGTTCTCTTACAAGTGGTTAAGTGTACACTTTAAGGGCACCGGGAAGAGATGTGGATAAGCCATTTGAAAACAATAATTTATTGCTTTTTCTTCCAAAGCTTCGTGAATTTACAAAAAAAAAAAAATCAAAGTTGACAGACTGCTTTTTTCAGACCAAGAATGCAAGAGGTGAGAACCTGGGCCACCGCGGTCACTGGGTGTTCACCAGATATGCACCGGCATCTGAAATAAGCCCCCCAGATTTGTTTTATTGCCTTCAGAGATGGTGCATCTCTCACACACCATCTCACATGATATACGTGGGTCATTAGTCAAAGTCACTGGAATGGCACAGAGGGTTTTTTGCCCTCCTGCTAAATAATGAAATTTTCAGTTCATTTCTGAAAAATAAATTGGTCAATAAATTCATTTTGTTCTGCTTCTACTTTACACAAAGCTTCATATTCAACCCGATACCTGAAAAACAAAATTGTTAGAAGCCCTAAAAATGGGTGAAACCATGGACTTAATTCTAGCGAAGAATATAGGTGATTTAAATGACTCCAAGAAATGGTGTCAGACTGAAGCAGTTAGGGCAAGAAGAGAAAAGGGTTAGATGTGCAGAGCCCCGTGCAGGGCTCCCCATGAGGGTCTGCAGCCCTGAGGGTTTTCTCCCTTCAGAGAGCCAGCCAGCCAACTGCGCACTCGCTCCTGAGCATGCTCTCAAACTACCACAGGCGGCTTGATACTAACAAATTTTCTTTTTCCTTCCCATCAAGTGGAATTTTATTTTTTAAATCTTCAAATTAGGATGACAAGTGAGACACTATTCCTGGGAGAACGATGAAAAGGACAAGAGGTGACATTAAGGAAAAACAGAATTGCAGATGAATAACAACCTTGCTTTGCATAATGTCTTACCTTTCCAGCTGCATTTTCTTTTCTGCTATTAGTGCTTGGAGTTGCTGCTGTTGGGCTTCTCTCTGCTTTGCTATAGATTTGAGCAAATTCCGAGCACCAATGGCCTAGAAAAACAGTATTGCCAAAGAATGTCATGGCTTCATTAAAACATTCTTCAGCATTAAGTCCTCAGTTGGGAGCTGTCTAACTGCCCGACAGGGAAAAGAAGGCTGAACCCCAGAGCCTCACAACTCCAGTTAGACCTGGCCTGGACTCGAGGCACATCCAGGAGCGTCCCAGTCTGGCGCACACGTGTTCAGTGGCCCGTTTGGTGTGCACATTTAATGTCCTTTGCCAAGTCATCTATACTCTGCACACCTTCCTTTCTTCATTTATAAAATGAGGATAAAACCATCTATTTCAGTGATTATGTGAAGAGTAAAGGAAATTATGACTAAGTGTACTGGCATATAAGAGTTCAATAGTAGGTTAACTGGACCAGGAATTGTTTTGTGTGTTGTTTTTTAAGTTTCTTCATTGTTGAAAATATTACAGATGTCCCCTTTTTACCTCCATTGATCCCCTCCACCCCGCATCCATCCCACCCTGTTTGGTTTTTTTAACTGGGGTATAATTGACATGTAATGTTTCAGGTGTACAACATAATGAGTTGATACTGGCATAGGGGAAAAAATCTTGTTTAAATTATAAGAATCTCTCCCCCCCCCACCTCCCCCCCCCCCACACACAAGTCAAGAGGGCAGGATGACAGGATAGTGAACAAGGGGGCCAAAATTTAGATAGAACACATGTTGATCTTACCTTCATCTTCTCATTTTCTGCTTCTTTTGCAAGTTGGTCAACAAGCTCAATTAAACCACCAACTATTTTCTGAAATTGGCCAATTTCTTTGAGGGAAAGAAGAAAATGTTTTTTATTTTTTGTGTCATCACTCCCTCAGTGTTCCCTTTCAACAGAGGGTAGGACTAACTGCCTTTCTAATGTATCAAAACAATTGGTGTCTATTGGCCTAAAGTCTGCCACCCTTGGTCTGAACCTAGAGATGGGTGGCCAGGTGCCCAGAGCTAGACTGGGCAATACCTGAACCTTGAGCCAGCGAGTTGCTATTACCTCAGGCTGTGAAGTGTCCTGGTGGGCCCATTCTATGGATGGACTCCATCCTGCTTTCCCAGGAGTGACAAAGGGCCACATTCATGAAAGGACTGCACAGGACAAGAACGCTTCCTCTTGCAGCCACAGATACACTAGATTTCAGTTAATGGTGGGGTGGTGGCTGTCCACTGTGACCACAGCTAATAAAGAGCTCAAAGCATTTAAGTGCCTAATCTCCCATTCCCTTTTATCAATATCCTTGGGTATGGTGGAAACCCACACTACTGAGGAGTAAACTAAGGCCCAGAGAGGTGGGACAACATTCACACAGAAGCAGAAGGCTGGCAAGAGAACACATGCTACCTTTCACCAGGCAAGCTCCACAGCCTAGAGTCCCCAGAAGGCTCAAATCCCTGCTCTACCTAGGCCTGCTCTATATTCACTGCTCCTGGGCTTGCGTGGCTGCTGGGACAGGAGGTGTCTTGGATATCTCTAGTTAAAAAATGACTTCATGGGGTCTGCTTCTAGAGACTCCAGTTAATCAACTTTCACTCCCAATACAGACAAGGCTACCACTGAGAATACTATTTCTCCCTAGAAATTAAATCATCAGTACATAAAAAAATCAAAGATGGCATATCTCAAATAACACCCTCCTCTCTACATTTCAGTGTGTTTTGACTGGTGCTCCCTGTGGGACTACATGAGAGCATAAGAGAGCAGGTAGAAAAGGTGGGTGGCACATAAAGGCCAGGCTCAACCTCCAGGTAGCCAGTAGCTCCGTTCTGGCAGGACCAGAGCAAAAGCTGGGAGGTGGGGGTGAGGTAGTTGGAACAGCTCAAAGCTGACCGGCAACATGTCTCCCCCCAATGACACTCACTGTCCACAAAGTCCTTGCACTCTTCCTTGAGCTCAATGGTCTGCTGGGTAACCTCTGGGTCCAAAACCCGCAGCTTGTTCAGCTCATCAAAGTGCAGCCCTGCTTCACCCAGGATGTCCTTGGCCATAGCTGTAAAGAAACCAACCCCAATCCATGATCACTTCCCAGCCAGCCAAGGAAATGCCTGCCTCCAGCCCAGCCCCACTCTTGCCCCCAGATACCAATGCCCAAAACCCAGATGTTCCAAAGGCTCCCCCTTCCCTCTGTCTCCACCTCTCTAAGCCTCACCTGTTTCCCTTCCAGCTTCTCTACAGATCTGCTCTGAAGGAGTGATAGTGGCAGCCAGGAGGAGGTGTGTCATAGGAGCAAGGGTCAGGAAAAATAAAGTCCAGTTGCTTGTCACAGGCATCGTTCATTCAACACATTTTTCTTGAGTGCCTACTACATGCCAACATCGCTAGATGCTGGGGGTACAAAGATGAGTGCAACATGGTACCCACCCTGGAGAAGCACAGTTTAGCTGGAAGAAGACAGACATGTAAACTGAGAAATTATACTGTTAAGTGCTTTTACAGAAATATCACTAAAGAGCTAGAGAAGAACAAAGCAGTTAACTTGGGGTGAGGAAGTTGACATTTGAACTAAGTTGTCAGACATAAGCATATTTATTTATCCCCAATTATATACTCAAAAGGACATTAAAAAGCTTTTCAAATAAAGTATTGTAACAACACAAAAAGCAAGTAAAAAAGAAAATATGGGTGAATTTAAAATTAGGGTTAAAAATATAAGAAGCTAGGAGTAAGAATCTTACCCAAAATGTACGCCACAGTATACTGTACACTTGCCTGAACTAGGACCCAAAGTTGGGTCAGTCTCTTTCTAGCAGAAAACACAAAGTAAGGCAGTCAGGGAAGGCATTCCAAGCAGAGAGAACAGCATGAATAAGAGCCAAAAGTCGCTGGAAGGGCCTATCCTGCCTAGAAGATGAAAGGACAGACGATGGAGCTAGAAAGGTCGGTCGGATGGAGCCAGATCAGAAAGACCCTGTGTGCCAAGCTAAAGAGTTTGGGGGTTTTCTGAAGGTAAGAGAACCAGCACAGATACCTTCTCCCTTCCCAGGCCACTTTGCATTCCTAGTCCAAAGGATGCCTCAATTCTAGGAAGGAAACACTGAAAACTTAACCTCATTCTGGCTTAAAAATAACAACACAAAAAGGAGAGACCACATGCCTTGTCTAGAAAGGAAGACAATGCTACTTAGGACTAGCCATTAGCTGCTATACCAATTCCAAAACTGTAGGTGTTCCAAAGGCTACCACCACCTGGCCCTGCACCAGCCCTTCCCTCTGCTCCCACCTTCCCTAACCCATTCTCTTCCAGCTTCCTTAGAGAAGTTCTGTTCTGAATTCTGGGACTGACTGCCCAGAGCATGTGTACCATAGGAAGATCAATGGTTAAAAAAGAATTAAGTCCCACTGATTTTCAAGAGGACCAGAAATCCAGATTTATATATGGAATCTGATTTTTAAAGGAAAGTATCTAATTCAACAATTTAAAGTGAGGAAAAAAACACATCCAACACTGTGTGGGCCAACTAATGCATGTCTATAGGTTGTCTGCGTATAACTGGCCCAGAGCCTTTGGCGTCCCTGGAATCCACTGAAGTAAGTAGGCTAGATTCTCCCTTTAGAAGCATTTTAATCATACAGAACTTCCTTATGATCAGGCTTTTCAAAAATATTTGTCTTCCAACTCGTTAACATTCACACATATGGTCTGAGCATTTAATACCTGCTGGGCGATTAATCAGACCAACTGCTCTAGAAAGCTTCAGGTAACCTGAGGGAGCAAACATCTGCTTCAACTTCCACTCCGTTCCCCGAGAGCATTCAGAAACATCTACTGAGTCCCTGCTCTGGAGACAGAGTAGTGAAGACAATGCTTTACTGCTTTGGTTCCTAGCCTCTGGACAGAGTAAACAGATAATCACAAATTGTGGTAATAGTATGAGGAAAAGCACATGGTGCTACGTGAAGCTGCAGCAGGAGTACATAATTCTTATGGGGGTGGGGGTGTCAACAAAAGCCTTTTGCAGTCTGCAGGTGTGGCTCAGAGGTTGAGCACTGACCTATGAATGAGGAGGTCAGGGTCACGGCACATGCTGGGGTTTCAGGCTCTATCCCCATTAGGGGGCGTGCAGGAGGCAGCCAGTCAATGACTCTCATCACCGATGTTTCTATTTCTCCTCTCCCTCTCACTTTCCTTTCTCTGAAATCAATTTAAAAAAAATTTTTTTTTAAAGCCTTCTGCAAAAGTGACAAAAGCTGAGGCCTAAAAGATGTCCGAAAGATTGTCAAGTAAAGGAGGAGGAGGCGTTCCAGGCAGAAGGAAAAGCATGTGTGCAGATCCCGAGGCTGTAACAAATTAAGCTCATCCCAAGAAATCAAACTAGTGTGGTTGAAACACTGTGAGCAAGGGGGAGCGTGAAACAGGATGACGGCTAGATAAGGAAGCTACAGCTGGATCATGAAGGGCTCTGAAAGCTGCAGTAATAAGCTTGGATTTTATCAGAGGGGTAATGGGCAGCCCGTGGATTCTCAGCAGAGTGACGTAATCAGATTTGTCTTTTAGAGAGACCACTCTGACCCAGGATGGAGAATGAATTGGAGGAAACAAGAGGGTCGGGCTATACCTACCTGGTTCATCACTGTAACCCTAGCATCTAGCATGGGGTCTGTACATAATTGGCACTCAGTAATTGTTTGTGGAATGAATGACTGTGAAAACAGAGGAGCTTATTACAGTAACAAAGGCTTAGAGCTGAAGAAAAGTGTCCCAATTTGAGATGTTTTGTAAGTCGAGTTGTTAGGACTTAGTAAAGGATAGACTGAATGTAGTAGGGGTTTGGGGATGAGTGAAGGAAAGAGTCAGACAAGATTCCCACGTTTCTGGCTTGAGACAACTGTATGGTTGAATGAGATGGGAAAGACCAAAGAAGGAGGGAAGGGAGAGGGTTCACAGTTGTTTATCAGATCCCTCCCAATTCCCACCACACAAGCGTCTGAGCATCTGAGAAACACCGGGCACAAGAGCCAGAGTGAGCTCCCTGGAGATGAGGACAGTGTCACTCTCTCTGCCTCTGGCTCTCCCAGATCCACGCTAGGCACTACGAGCAAGCTCCACCAATGGGGTGTGGGGAAAGGGCGCTGGGCAGAAAATTAGAAAGATCTGGGTGATGGAGCTAGCTGTCTTCACTATGTAAACTCCTCGAACTTATCTGACCCGCAGTTTCCTCATAAGATCGTTGGGAGCACCAACGTGTAAAGCTGCGGGCCCAAACTGTGTGTAAAACCGCTCCCGAAGAGCGGGGCGGAATTCCCAAGTTTCTTCCGGCCTGGGGCTGTCTTTCCTCTGGGCGCGGGCCCGTCAGGTTCACCTCGCCCCGGGTCCGCCCGCGTACCCCAACCGGAGTCACGGCCTACCTCCCGACCCCGTAGCGGCGGCGCGCTGCTGCCCAGGCTGATGTCGACAGGTAGCTTCTCTCTCCGGTCCGCGGCGGCGGTGCCTGCCCCGCCAGCCTCAGCCGCTGCCACGGCTACAGGATCTGTGTACACGGAACGTCATGACTTGACACCGGAAGCATTTACACCCGCCTGACCCGCAGGGCCTGCTGGGAAACAGAGGCCCGAGAAGAGAGAGATGGCTGCTTACAAGACCCAGAGGCCTTTGCACCGGAAAGGCTTCCGGAAGTAGCTGTGCTCTCACCACGGAATATTCTATGGGGCTCTCCACTCTCCCCTGATTGGATGCTGGGCTTGCCCGACCCTACAGTCTCAGACTCCTGGGCCCGCCCCGCTGGGCGGCAACTCGAGACGGAGTCGGCGCTGGGAGGACGTGATTTCACAGCCAGGGATTGCCGTTCGGCAGGCGGCCACAGCCTAGGGGCGGGACGGTGTGGGCCTGCGACCCACCTGACCGGAGAGGCGCCGCCGGGGACGGTGAGAATCGGGTCCGCCGATACCCCAGGGGAAGGGATAGACGGCCCGGTGCTGGAGCAAAGAGGGCCGCACCTGGTCCTGGGGACAAGGCGTGGGGCGGCGTAGGGGAGATGGAGAGCTCAGACCTCTGGTGTCTTCTTTGTGTGTACGTACCGTCTCGATTTCTCTGGAGTAAGGAAAGGTACGGGCTGGGCAAGACTACAGTGGCCACAGAGAGGTTGGGTCTTCTTGAATTTCTCCAGACCCTTCGGATGAAGCCTAAGATCTTTAGACCTAGGACTTTTGCTAGACCCGCCCTCTCTAACCAAGATCTGCTCTGTCCCCACGCCCCATTTCCCCTGTGCGTAACTAATTTCGGAGTGCTCTGCCTTTAGGACCTCCCCTTTCTCCCACCGCCGAGGTTGTTTGCCCTTTATTCCCCTTAGCTTCCCTCGGTGTGACACTCCCCTAGCTCCCTAAATATCCGCACACAAAGTCCGGAAGGAAGAGCACTGAGGCTTCCAGTGGAAACTTCATTCTCACTGGAATTACTTTCTGGGCGTCACCTGCCAGAGAATTCCTGGAACCCATTGGTATGGGCAGAATCCGAGCTGACGTCATCCAGGGGCTCATAGCAATTGCTTTGTGGGAAAAGAATAGATTAACTCTGGGTTTGTCTTTCTCTGTTGGCAACGACCTAGCCTTTGAGTTCCTTTCCTTTGGCAGAATATGCGTGTATGTTTTCTTTGATCCTGGGGAAATTGATGCTGAATACAAAACACGTAGGAACTTGTTAAGGCTGTTAAGGGGCGGGTTTATTCCTTTGGGGTGGGCTGATGAAGGTAAGGTGGTCTCAAACTACTGTTACTGATTCTTCCAGCGAGGGTTCATTGTATCCTTGAGGCAAGTGAGAGTCACCTGGACAAGCCATCGAGGAATTCAGTACCTCACACAGCACCTGCTCTGGCCCTCTCTTGGACGTTCTTCCCAGGGACCTACCTAAATTATCAGGGACAATTTCCATATGACAAACGAACATATAGTAAATGCTTAAAAATGTGTATGGCATTGTGCTAAGTTTGGAGAATGGAGCAGTAAACGGGAAAACCAGTGCAATGTTTCTGGATTGCACTTGCAAGAGTTGGTGTACAACTGTAAACTTCTGCATGTTGTAATGATTAAGTGAAATAATTCCACTTTTTTCCTGTCTCCATTATAGTTGAAGCCTTTACCATCTCTTGCCCAGACTACTGCTGCTTCTAGTCTTCCCACTTGATCTCTTGAACCCTTACAATACACTCTCTACACAGCAGCCAGAGTGATCTTTTGAAAATGTAAATAATTCAGATTGTGTCAGTCCCCTGCTCAAAACTCTCCAACCGATTCCTATTGCAATTCATATAAAATCTGAACTCTTTAATATGATCTGGTCTTCCTTCCTTTCTCTGCACCAGCCGTCGTGGCCTTATCTCTGTTCCTAAAACATGTGTCTAACTCACCTTTTGGCACTTACCTTTCCACCTGTCCGGAATACTCTTTCAGACCTCAGCTGGAATGTCACCTTTCCAAAGAGGCTTTCCCTGGTCCCCCTACCTAGATTAGTGCCTCTCCCTAGTCACTTCCTTAATCACTGTTTTATTATCTCTATTGTATTTCTCACTTTTGGAATTACCTGCTTATTTACTTGTTTTCTTGTTGTCTATATCCACCAACTAGAATGCGAGCTCCATGAAGCCATGCCTTGTTCTCCTCTGTAACTCCAGTGCCTGGCACATAGCAGGGGCACAGTAAATGCTAACTCTTAGTATTTTTATGCTTGTTAACATTATGATCCTTTGAACTCCTTGAAGACAAGGATGATATCTCTCTATCCCTATTGCTTAACATAATAGGCACTCACTATTGTTTTATTGCTGAATAAATGAAGTGAAGTAAATATTGAGTGCCTGGAACATAATAAATATGCAATGAGTGTTTTCTATTATTTTTTCTTCAGTGAATGGATTTTAGTGGTTCTTTAGAAAACCAAAACATATAATATAGAATATAAATCACAAGGGGTGACAGCTTTGCCCTCTTTTGCTTTCCTTGCTCCTCTCTCCTGTGAACTATTAGTATTTCCGTTTCCAGGTCACTTAATTGATTTTAGATTTATCATCTTTTCTGGTCCTTTCTTCCCATTCTTGTTGGGAGGGAAGAGAGGAAGAGATAGGACTGGGCCCGTTCTTTAAAAATAGCCATCCTGTGGTTGTTCATTTCTAAAAAATGGTGACAATTTCAGGAACTTAGGATAGGGCTTGTGCCAAGAAAGGGGAAAGTCAGGGAACCCCAGCTAGAGCCAGGGTCACCTCTGCCAAGAACACTGGCTGGCTCCCCCCAGCCTGGCTCATTTCATGCTCTCCTGAGCTGCTTTGACTTGCCTTCCTGAAGCCAGACTCCAGGTGTTACTCAAAATAAGCACTGGTGCAGGCTGCTCCTGAGCCTGGGATCTTTAGAAAGGAAGTGTGTCCTGTCCCTCAGGCTCCTGGGAAACTCCTAGGCTGGCTGGACTTCCAGTAGGTTTGGCTAGAAGTCTTGGACCCTCGGAATCTTGAGAAGAAAATAAGTGGAATCTGACTGGCAGATCCCCAGGGTGAGAACTTCTGCTCTGCCCAGTGTGTCCCTCTGACTGGCTCCAAGGGCTTGCTTGTCCTTCTTGTCACCCAGAGCTGAGTCTCAGGAGGCTGGTGAAGTGACCAGTTTCGGGCTCTGGAAGGCTGTGCCCCCAGACCTGGTTCCTGGTACCATAAAGAACAGCAGGAGCATCTTTCTTACCATTGCCTAGGACCTTAGCCTCTGCCAGGGAGTCTTGTGCTTATCCGGGAGAGAATGACTGGATGGTCAGTGTTTCTCCTTTTGTTCCCTCCTGACTGAGGGCTCTCCTCTGCTGACTCTTGCCTTCTCTCCCATCTCCTGCTCACAGCCTTGAGAGTATGAGGCTCTCGCCTCCACTGGCCACTCACTCGTGACCCTTCCACCACGGCGGAACCTTCCAAGCCCTCCTCCTGCCGTGTGGTGATCTACCTGAAGCGGGAGATGTCGGGGGATACCTGTCTGTGCCCAGCGTCAGGGGCCAAGCCCAAGCTCAGCGGCTTCAAGGGAGGAAGCCTGGGCAACAAATACGTCCAGCTCAATGTGGGTGGCTCCCTGTACTATACCACTGTGCGGGCACTAACCCGGCACGACACCATGCTCAAGGCCATGTTCAGCGGGCGCATGGAGGTGCTGACTGACAAAGAAGGTGAGGTATTAGGGCTTGTTGGGCAAGGTGGGGAGGGAAGGAGGAGTTCCTGGGGACGTGACTTCAGGGGAGGGGTTAAGTCTGGGTTCACTTTTCCAGTTCACCTAGTACAGGACTCCACCTGGAGTCCTTAGTTGAACTTCAGAATTCTTTGTAATTGTACATAGATTACTGTGTGTTTACGCATTTTCCAGAGAGGCTATCCATACTTTTTTTTTATTCACATAGGACTAGGTTCTCCTAGGAAGCATCACCATAGTGACTAGGCAGTGGGCAGAGGCCAGCCAGGCCTGGTGGTTTCTGTGTTGTCAGGAGGGGCCTGAGCATTCCTGAGCTTAGACCTCTGTAGGTCTCCCTAGAGCCTGGAGGGCCTGTCTCTGCACAGTATGTGCCAGCTCTTGGCTTCAGGGAGGAGGAGTGAAGAGAACCATGAACGTAAGAGCTTGAGGTTCTGTTTTCTGTTACCCCATGCTGTGGGTCTATGCTCATGTGCTCTCTACCACCTGTCACCAGGCTTGTCAGGTGGCCTTTGCTACTGCCTGCTTCTGAGGTACCTGGAGGCAAGTAGTAACCCTCTGGGGCACATTTCAATCCCTAGGCTGGATCCTCATAGACCGATGTGGAAAACACTTCGGCACCATTTTGAATTACCTCCGTGATGACACCATCATCCTCCCTCAGAACCGTCAAGAAATCAAGGAATTGATGGCTGAAGCAAAATATTACCTCATTCAGGGCCTGGTGAACATGTGCCAGAGCGCCCTACAGGTACAGAGGCAGAGTCGGGGCTGGACAATAAGGTTGGGAGTTGGCCCCACCTTCAGGGACATAAGGGGCCATTTCCCGGAAGGCTCTGTGGCAGGTGTGGTTGATGAATCCAAACCTAGTCAGGTACTCCAGGTGTTGCCCAGGCTGAGCAGGTGGGCTGCCAGGTGGTTCGTAGGGTGACGGACTCAAGCAGTCTGACTAGGCCCTGCTGCTAGTTTATAGCCTAGATATCTGGGTTTTAGGTTTTCTGGAAATGGGAGTCTGCTTGCCAGCTGGCAGTTTGTCCTACCAGGGGCCACCTAATTTCTGTCTGATGCCTCAGTATGCAGGGCTGGCCATGGCAGAGGGGCTTTGACAGTTCCTGGGGAAAGCCTGGCCAACAAGATCTCAAAAAGGCTTCTTGGCTGTGTGTGTCACCCAGGACAAGAAGGACTCCTACCAGCCTGTATGCAACATCCCCATCATTACATCCCTGAAGGAGGAGGAGAGGCTCATCGAATCTTCCACCAAGGTACTGGGATCTCTGAGGGACCTCTGAGGGCTCCAGGCAGGGCGTTCCGGGACTCGGACCTGGCCCTCACACTCTCCTCCCTCACAGCCTGTGGTGAAGCTGCTGTACAACAGAAGCAACAACAAGTATTCCTACACCAGGTAGGGTGGGCGTCAGTGGGGGGTGTCGACGGGGGACCTTGGGGAAGGGCTGTAGAAGCAGCTAAAAGGGCTGAGCAGCCAGCGTGGAAGTTTGGCAGCAGACCCAAGGGAAGCCACCTGCACTCCTGGCATGGTTGGCATGGGTCTGGGCCTTAGGAGGGAAGAACAGAGTAGAAGGGAAATTAGGCATTTGGAACTTGGTGCAGGGCCCTGGCTGGGATATAGACGAGACTGAACATGTAATACCCTCTTAACATCTGTTATGCCGGGCAGCATGCCAGGTGTTTTCCCAGCATTATCTTATGGGCTGAAGGAAGGACACTGAAGCCAGTGGCCTGGGACTCCTCCTAAGCTAGCCTTTGTCCTAGGCCAGTTTCCCCCTTGCCTCCCTGAAGTCCCCCAGTGTCCTCTCAACAGGCCACAGTTAGGCTGCAGGAGGCTGCAGGCTCAGAGTCCCAAACCTTCCCAGTGGCTCTCTGGACAGACACGTTGCCAGCATCACCCTTACAGCAAGGGAAAGAATCCTGCTGATAGCAGCAAGCCTCCTTCCTTCAGGCCTAATGAGGGGAGACTTTCCTCCCTCAGTTCTCTCTGCTTTAAATTAAAACCAAGTCAACTCCTTTTCCACACAGGCCCCCAAACCCAGACGGTGCCCCATGACCTTTTCTCTTCTTGACCCCTCTGGCGTCTTGATTTCTCCTCATTTCAGCATGTAAGGGAAGGGTGGGGAGAGCCCAGCTAGTACCCTCCCTGTGCTGGAACCTCATTCCCGGGCCTGCTGGCCCTCGTGGGTTTTTCAGCAACTCCGACGACCACCTACTGAAGAACATTGAGCTGTTTGACAAGCTCTCCCTGCGCTTCAACGGTCGTGTGCTCTTCATCAAGGACGTCATTGGCGATGAGATCTGCTGCTGGTCATTCTATGGTCAGGGTCGTAAGCTGGCAGAGGTGTGCTGCACCTCCATTGTGTATGCCACAGAGAAGAAGCAGACCAAGGTAGGGGGCTTCCCTCTGCATGGGTGGGAGCAGGACACACACGAGGGAGTGAAAGGGGCATCCATTTTGCTGTTTTTCCCAAACTCGCTGGGATGGTGCTGGGCAAGCTGATTGAGCAGGACAGTGTAAGGGGCTCGGGGAATGCATGGAACTATTTGTTCTGTTCAGCTGAGAGGCAGGGGCTGTTGGGAACAGCCGGTGTGCTGGGAAGAACTGGGTCTTTGGAGTTGGCCCAGTTCAAGTTTGAATTCTGGTGCCACCATTTACCAGTTTTCTGACTTTAAAAAATTCTTTTTTTATATCTTTATTGATTTCAGAGAGAGGAAGAGAGAGAGACAGGAACATCAATGATGAGTGAGTCATTGATCGAGCCCACAACCCAGGCATGTGCCCTGACCGGGAATTGAACCCCGATCGCCTGGTTCCTAGGTCGATGCTCAATCTCTGAGCCACGCCCGGCCAGGCCAGTTTTCTGACTTTAGATAAGCCATTTAAACCATCTGGGCCTTGGTTTCCCCATTTGCAAACATGGGAAAGATAGTGCGAATTTAACAGAGCTATTGTGAAAATGAGGCAATTTTTAAGAGAAGCAGTGCAGTGTAGTAGAAGTAGCTGTTCAGATTTCTTCCCTGGCCCCTGCTAGTTTGGTGTCCTGCTCAATCAGCTTAAGCCTCTACAGTAACAACCAAGTGCCAGGTATGCGTGAGGGACTTGTTAGGTGATAGTTAACAAAAACTCAGCTAACCCCTCTCTCCTAGACTGCAGGTGGTCTGTGTCCTGCTTGGAGAGTAGCTTTCCACCGTGACTGCATGTTCTGGAGATGGCTGGGCTTTGCTAGGGTGGGAGGGCAGCTCATCTGGGGAAGTCATGTACATGTAAAGGGCTCAAAGCAGCCACACTCATGTGTTACCTTGTGGCCCCCAGGCTACTAAAGTGCCTTCAGCTGGGCGGTCTGAGCGTCAGGGAAGGACAGCTTAAGGAGGTGGCCTTGCTTCCTCCCATCATTTTTGGGGTAGGAGCTCCCATGGCCACATATCAGTGGAGTCAGGATTCAGGGGCAGGTCTCTGGGGAAGAGGGGGCTGGTTGCACTGTGGAAGTCGCAACAGCACCTCTTCCTTCCTAAGCGCCTCGTCCATGAACTTTCTGACTCCACACACCTCACCTGAGAGAGGCAAGGCTAGGGCCCTTCTCCCCATTTGTCAGATGAGGGAACAGAAGCTCCTGATGGCACATGTTAGTCTAGAAACCGGGTGCCTTGAATGCCATCCCTTTCCATGTTTCAATTAATGTCCAAAACTCTCTGATGTAGATATTAACCATGACTTTACACAGGTGGGAACTCAGGCCTAGCAAGGTTAAGCCCAACGCCCCACAGCTATTAAGTACGTGCGCTGTATTTGTACCTAGGCCTAACCACAGAGCCAGAGCCCTAACTTCTGCACATACCAGTCCATTGGTCTGGGATCAGGTAGGACGTGGAGAGGGTACTAGTCTTCTGCATCCTTATTGCATAGAGTACATCTCCTCACACCTCCTTCGGAGGGAGACCTGCCCTCGGCCTCATGAGACACAAAGCCAGCTGTCTCCTGAGAGTTCAGGCAGCCTCATGAGCCAGCACAGAGCCAGGGGCCTTACATGCTGCTCTCTCTCTGGGATAAAACCTCGTTCAGTCAGTCCTCTTGTCCCCCTCACCCTAGGTGGAATTTCCAGAGGCCCGAATCTATGAGGAGACACTCAATGTCTTACTCTATGAGACCCCACGAGTCCCTGACAACTCCTTGCTGGAGGCCACAAGCCGTAGCCATAGCCAGGCTTCACCCAGTGAAGATGAGGAGACCTTTGAACTGCGGGACCGCGTCCGCCGCATCCACGTCAAGCGCTATAGCACTTATGATGACCGGCAGCTCAGCCACCAGTCTGCCCATCGTGACTGACAAGACCCTCAGGGAGTCAGGGCAGGGGACACCATATCTCCCCTCCTGTGGAACCCCGCCCCATTGGCCACCCCACGCTGCTGCTGGCTGGGTCTCTGCTCCAGCACTCAGAGGCATGACAAGCCCTGCCTGGGAGGTCAGAGGGCCTGAGTAGGGGAGGGGCCCTATTCCCTTGTCCTGCTCCCTGAGCACTTCATGATGACAAGTCCTGGCCCCTTTGCTCAGCATCTCCCTGCGTGCCTGACTGGGAGCTGCTTCTGCCCCTGGGGTGAATGGATTAATCTGCCCACCAACTGCCAAGAACATTCCCCTTGGCCTTTTGCTGATGCCTCTTTGCTCAGCTGAGGCCCATGGGGAGTGGGGTTGTTCTGTGGAAAAGGTGGCTGCTGGTGCTGTGGAGGCCCAGTTTCTTGGAAGGTGGGGCTCCTTTATTCCTAAGGTGTTTAAGCACAGGCTTGATGAAGTTATTATTTTTTTTTTAATCTAGGAAACGAATAGTTTTAGGTCTAATAGTGAGGGGCTGGGTATTTTTGCTACCCCTGCAGGATGCCAAAACCCTAGGTAAGGCAGAACCCTGGGTCTGTCTCAATTCCTTTGGGATCTGTTTCTTTAAAGCACTTTGTACTTTTGTTCAGGAGATTTGTATTCTTCCCTGACCTGTTGTCTTTTTTTGATCCTGATCCCCTCTTCCCTGCAGAATCAATCTGAGGGAGGAGATAGAAGAAGCAGTAAAAACAATGACCAGTTTTGGCTTTGCCAGGCTGGCCAAGCAGCCTGCCCAGAGCAGGCTAAGGAAGGATGTATAAGTTGGGACCTGTAGTTCTAATAACGCCCCTGTGAGAAAGGACATTTTACCCCAACATCTTAGTCACATAACTGACCCCTAGGGTCTAACATGATTGCTCCTTTTGATTCTCTTGCCCTCAGCTCCAAGGCATGCTGTCCTTAGTGTAAAGCCAAAGAGCCATTTCAGGGGCCAGGAGCATGAGCCACAGCAGGAAGGCTATGGAGCCCACGGGCACTGAAGAGTTCATTCTCTGCAGCCCTGTGCAGAGATTGTGTGTGCTTGGCCATACATCCTGTGCCCCCACCCATGCTATTGGTTTTGTGTCCTGGCTGGGGATGGTGGTTCTTTCCTGGGTGAGTCTCTAAACACAGGATAATGTGAGCAGTCTAAGCCCCTTGAAATGTTTCTCCATTTCTTTCTTGTTGGGTAACTTGGTCATGGAGATGCCAAGCACCAGCTCTTGGGCAAGGATACAAGTTCCTCTTCAGGGCTTTGGTTTTTAGGGCTTTGGTTTTCATTCTGTTTGGCTTTGCCCTTGAGAAGCTGCTTATCTGAATTCCTTCCCAAAGGAATGCCATCAGGAAGGGAATGTCCAGCCAGTCTAACAAATAACAAAGCAGCATACCCACTCATTTGGGAAGGGACATAGGTTATCAAGTGCATCTCAACTACTCTTACAGTAAGCCCCTAGGTGGCTGTGTTCATGGCTGATCCACAGAGCCTATAGGCAGATGCCTGGCCAGGGTTAGGAGACACTCAACAAGGACCTGAAATTACATAATGGGGCAAGGGAAATGTGACCCTAATCAGGTATTTTACACTTGTCACAGTTTTGAATGTATAAAGACTTTCAGGTGAGGGAGCCTGGTGATCTGCTATGACAGTTCTTCCAGCCCTCAGTGGAGTAGTAAGAGGACAAATCCATTTGGGGCCAGATTCTGGCTTTGGTTTTGGGCCTTTCTCAGAGCCTGGATTAATTCTGAGGCCACTGGCCTAATTCCTCAGCTCCTCCTGAAGCCCTTTAATACTCAAAGTCCCAGCTTCCCACTGAAGTATTTTGACTGTCCTTTGACCTTCACTGCCCCTGTAGCATCTTTACTGCTCTGACATTCAAATCCTCTTCTGTCTCAATGGTGACTAATCTTTCTTCCTGAGCACGATAGTCTGGAACTCTAAGACACTTTCTCTGATTGGAAATATCTCCTTGTTCTTAAGAAAAATACTAACATTGAGCTCATTGAAGTAATCTTAGCTTTTAAGTTAGACTTTGTGGTGTAAGGGCTTGGAGAATTTTGAGTTTCCCAGCCCCATTCAGAAAGCAGCTCTTGGTTGTATGAATTTTTCAACTCTGAGCAGCCCAGGGGAAAAGTAAACAAAAAATGTGGGTGAAGGTCAAACCTTCTCATCAGTTTCTCAGAAAACTAGAAGCCTACTGTTAAGGACACATACCAGTATTGGGTTTTATTGTTTGTTATCTGACCAAGGTCTGCCTCATAGATGGCACAGATCCTGGCCGGAGGGAACTACTTATCATACAACTACAATTCTTTGTTGTTCAGCATAGGTGATGGAAACAAACACTAATTTCTAATAAAATTGTTACACTACAGTGGTACAGAGCTGTGCTTACAGTGAGTAAAGCTTGGTCAGCTCGCTGCTATGGACATGGTTGTTGTATTTGTGTTCGCCGCCTGACCTTGTGCTCTCCCTAGGTGGTTAAGTCCAATTGCACTCAGCTGTCCTGCAACCGTGGCTCCCCCTGGTGGAAGATTAAGGACAACACTAATAAGGGCTGAAACTGAGGTTTAATATTAATATTAATTCAAGAGTAGCCTGTTTAACAATTGCTGTGGTAGCGGGGAAGCAGGAACCCTAAGAATCAGGGCAAAATGCAGCATATTTCATCTCTGGCTCTTGGAGATCTGTAAAAAGCTCAAAGTAGCTTGGCTTAGCCACCACCCATACCTAAAGCTCCTTGGCTGAATTTCCACCTTTGTAGTCTAGAGGCGCAACAAATTTGTGCACGTGCCTGGCAAGCCCATTGCTCCAGGAAGCCTGGTTAGCTTCCCTCATTCCTCTCCCAGGCCCAATGAAGCCAGAGATGCCAGTGGTTGGCCAGCACTAAGGGTCAGGCCACTCTGCCTCTGATGTTGGCCTCCCACTCCACACTTGGCAGAAGATAAAGAGAACAAGAGTCCAACCCAGCCCCCACCCCACTGACTGAGAGGCACAGTGATCCTGAGAGATGCCTAGCCAACCCCAAGCCTCAGGAGGGAAACATACATACCCTAGTAGAAGGGGCAGCTTCCTGAAAGGAGAGCAAGGAAAGCAATCAAGGGGCCCCTCTGGGTCAAAACGAGAGCATGAGACCCTGGGGGCAGAAATAGCGAGGGTGGCCAAGCGTGCACTGGTTTATTGACCAAACCTCACGTTCCAAACAACTTGTGTGACAGACCAGGAAACTCCAGGCGTGTGGCAGCTGAACACAGAGGTCCTGGTGGAAAGCTCTACTGGAACACAATGTAGGCTGGGCTTACAGGGGAGGTGAGCCTTGGAGGAGTCCTACATGGATCTTCTGGAGAAAACAGTTATAGCCCACTCACCAAAAAAAGAACCCCATATTCAAATGGTGCAAACAATTAAGAGACCCACTGTGGCCCATGATGAAGAGTTCTGCAGCAACTGTGGGATGAGTGCTATTCTTCAGGAACCGAGCCTGGCCACTCGGCCTCAGCTGGCCTACCAGTGAAGGCCTGAGGGTGGTGTCTTCTCATCTTTATTGCTTTCCAGGGAGAAGGGAGGGATCCGGACATCAAAGTGGGAGCCATCAGGCCTCTCAAAGCGGAACGTACCCCTGTAGGTCAGAGAAGCTAGTTCAGAAGGAGGGAGGGCTGAGGCCCTCTTGAGGATCTGGGTAGCCCTATGCCCTCAGCTCCAGAACCACAGCAGGATAGGGCAGGCCTCGCTCGTGCCAGCATAACACTGGTCCAGAGACCCAAGAGCCCTTCCTGGCCCTCATGAAAGAAAAAAATACAACTGTCCTGATTCTCACCCTTAGATGCACACTGCATAAAAAACCCAACTATACTTTCAGGTTAAGGAGTAAAATACCAGGAGGGAAAATTAACTATGTAGGCAACTCTGCATCATCAAATCACCAGACCTCTTTGGCTTAAGTTCTTAGTCCACAAAACCACAGGGAACCAGCAAACACAGTCATAAAAAATCAGAGGAGTCCCCCCCAACAATGAATGGCAGGTAAGGTTCCGCCTCAGGACTTAACTTGGCCCAGGGTTAATTGCAAGCTATGAGCTCCCACTTTTCTGACCTGCAGCTTGTGTCTGTGGTTAAACTGCCCCTGCCTCAGCCCCAGCCCCAGCACATGCTCACTCACCACATATGCCCACTGGAAGCTTGTAGGGAGACGTGGCTGCTGTACTGGAATGCAGGCTGCTCCTTGGATAACACTGGTTCCTGTCAGGGTTCAGGCAAAACAGGTCAGGCCAGACAAGCTCCCTGCACCCTGGGGACAGATGCTACTGCCAGTTCATCAGGACTGGATGCCCCCTCATGCCTCCCACAATGACAGCCTGCCAGTGCTTCCGCCACTGCACAGCCATGGACCTAGGCCTTTTATTCTAACTCTGGGAAAGATCTGAGGGCACCGGGCAGAGATGCTAAGCACAGGACCTACTTTGTAAATACCCCTCCCAGCGTCCATTCACTGAGTGCCTAAGTGGAAGGCCCCATGGCAGTGCTCTGCAAACCCTGGCTAACTCAAGTCTCCAAGGACTCATAAGGTAATAGATATAATCCCCATTTCAGCAGTAAGAAACTGAGATTTTGGTTAAATAACTTACCCAAAGTCATGGTGAGTGAAGAACACAGATGGCATTTGAAGCCAGACTACCCAACTCCAAAGCCCTATCCTTACTCTCTATCCTACCCTGTTCCCCTAAGTCCCTGCTGATTTAGATAAATGCTTGTTAAATGTGACCCCTGCCCACTTTTCATGACTTTATTCCTCAGGAAATAGGGTGGGGTAGTACAGGAATTGAAAAATCAGATCTCAAGGACCAGCAGAAGATGTAAGCATGTAAAAAGGCAAACGGACACCAGGAGTAGTGGGGGGTGCATGCCCCATCTAAGGGCATTCAAATTCAATTTTTAAAAAGGCTCTGTGCTGGCAAAAACTCGACACCAGCTTTTTTTTTTTAATCCTCACCCAATGATGTTTTTCATTGGCTCTAGAGAGAGGAAGGGAGAAAGAGAAACATCAATCAGTTGCCTCCTGTACATGCCCCAACCGAGGACTGAACCCATGTGGGTATGTGCCCTGACCAGGAATCGAGCACACAACCCTTCAGTGCACAGGACGGTGCTCCAACCAATTGAGCCACGATGGTTAGGGCTACACCAGCTTCAATTTCAGACTTACTTGGATTCCAATCTAGGTCCTACCACCACTAGCTATGGGACCATAGGCTAGTTATTTAACTTAGTCTCATTTTCTCCATCTGTGAAATGGGTTGTAAGAAACCTATCTCACAGAGTTGTAATGTTTCTCACCAATGCATTCACACCCAGAGCCTCTGTCCCTAACCACAGAGGAGGAAGAAACCACACATTAAGCCCCCGAGCCTGCTGGGCCGGACCAGGAACTGGGAATTATTGGCCCATTAATGATGATACTTACCCTGCCCACCACCCCTCGGCCTCGCACTGTCTCCAAGGTGCCAGATAGACTGAATATCCTCCAGTGTCGCTCCCGGAGCTGTACCACGTCACTGTCAAGGTTCTCCAAGCGGATACAGTAGCGCCACTGTGGGAGTGGGGGAGAGAGTTCACATCTGAGAAAGTAAACTTTGGACTAGTCTGCCCAAAATTCTAAGAGAGCAAAAGGCAAAAAAGGCTGACACCTGCATTGCACAGGCCCCACTCCCCAGACGTAAACTCCATTATCTAATTTGTCCCCCCATGCACCCCTCCTCAGGTCCTCCTACCCCGGGGTAGACACTCACCCAGTAGACGTGGGAATTCTGGGCTTCCTAGGGGGGGAAAAAAGAATTTAAGTCCCAGAGAAGAGGGCAGGATCAAGTGTGTTCCACTCAACATCTCTCCAATGGAGTAGACATCTTCCAGGAAGGCTGCAGAGCCAGAACAATGCTGTATCTGTAGATGATGATAACTGAACTACAGCCAACAAGCCCACTGTGAGGGGACAGCCTCCCCTGGGTCCATCCCTGGCCTCTTTTCCTCTTATCCACAGGACTCATCCCTTTCTCTGGACCAAATCCCTGCCAGCTGCTGCTCCCTACCCCTCACTGCTGGCCCAGGCCACTGCCCTCCTCTTCGGCCCTACCATAGCCCAACCTTATTACGTTACTTGGTATGGTGTATGTTGACATCCTCCACTACCATGAGGTCTGGAAGGCAGGGACAATGTATTATTTTATCTTTATCCCCAGGACCTAGTTTACAGCCAGGCAAGAAATAGTTCAAAAAATATTTGACTAATGCATAAAAAGTATGAGGATCAGCCTACAATGATTTAGACAAGTATGTGTATATTCTTCATAAACAAGGCTCCCTTTGAGCCAGAAGAGAAGGAAGAATCAGCCTGGAGGACTCCTCCTGGGACCCAAAGGTTTCCCTGCTCTAGGTCTTGGTGTCAGCCATTGCCAAGAGGCTGCTCAACCCCACCCAATACATGGAGGACTCAGACGCACAAGCACAGGCACATGCTTGAAATGTGGAATCTGCTCCAGCAGTCACATTGGGAATACCATGGAGAATCTGGGGGCCTAGCCCTAAGGAAAGGGGCCATGCTGGGCACATACCCTCATGCCCATGTAGAAGGGGATGACAGTGACACGGATGTTCTCGGTTGTTTCCCGATGGACATCGGAGAGCTCTAGCCAGGGGTGATTCTTCTCTTGCCAGGCCCGTAGTGTCTCTCGAGCCACAAAAGGGGGTGCTGGGGCAAAAGGATGACTGGTTAGTCCAGACAGAGTCCAGGGCATTATACCCACTTTCCAACTGCCCCTCCTAGAAAACCCTTCCCAGTGGTGGCCCAGGTAAACAAGACACCCAAATGTGAAGCAAAACACAGGCTAGAAGGCACAGAGCTGCTTCCAAGAAGCCCTGAGAAGGTATGTGGCATCATGGGAAGAGAACTGGACTGGGAGTTAAGAACCCTGGTTTTCAGACCTCGCTCTGCCACTAACTAGAAATCTTGAGTCCCTTCTCATCTCAGCCTGTTTCCATAGCCATCCACCTGACAGGTCTAATGGGAGGCTGAATAAAATTGTGGAAACAGAGCTTTGAAATTACTTCTACAATACTATCTTTGAAGAAAGGGCCCTCCTTCCCCAGCTTCTCTTCTTGAAAGATTACCTTTTGTCTGGTCATAGAGAAGAAATCTTTCAAAGAGCTCATGCTGAATGGGAACCTGATCGGTGGAGGTGTAGGGGAGGATGTCTTCATGGCTGACATAGTCCAGTCCTGGCACAAAGAGGCAAAGAGACAGTGAAACTCATGTAGGAGAGGGGAGGAACAGGGCTGAGAAGAAACACAATTCCTGGCCTTGTCCTAGAATGGGATAACCCTGGTACCATAGCTCTCAGCATCTATAATCCCTCCCAGCATATTAGAGGACATCAGAAAGGCATCCAAATCATCTCCCTGAGACACACCAAACCCCACATTGACAGGCACAATTCAGATGCTCATACTCACCTGGGATGGCATAGAGGGCCCGGCTGTCGTCATGGTTAGCCAAGAAAGTCACAGCTTCTGTCTGAGATCTCTGAGACTAAGGCAAGAAGCAAGTCAGCCTTTCTTAGTCACTCTCCAGTCCTGAGGACTTGGGGACCAGTACTGATCTGGGCTGTCTGAGCCCTCTCCCTCCCTTAGTCTCCATTGGGGTTCAGGCCTTTCCCATGGAAAGGAACCCCAAGCCCAGCCTTCTTGCTTACTTACTATATGTGGACAGTCTCGGGCATCAATCAGCACCTGATAGTAAGTGTGAGTTTTGCCTTTCACCTCCTTAGAGCCATGGCCAGCAGGATTCTCTGCTCTACAGGGTAGAAGCCCAAGATCACCCGAAGAGAAACCGAATCAGTGTCTGCCCCAGCTCCCCACCCCAGTCCCTCCTCATCTAAACTGGTGCCTGATCTGAAGGGGCTTTAGCAACACCCAGCCCAGCTGCTCCCCAGTCAGGGGCAAACAATGGAATGTGGAGGACCCATGGCACAGAGTCATCATTTGTCCTCTCTGGCTGCCTCTTGGAAGAAGGAGCAGATGCTGAGAAAATCAAATTCCTGCCTCAGTCCCTAGAGCCCGAGTACCCTACACTTCTCACATTCCAGGGGCTGTCTGTGGTCACTGAATGAAGCTGGGCCTTTTGTTTTTTAATGTATTCTAATGATGATAAGAGATTAAGGGGAAGATTCTAACTGAATGTCCAGAAATCAAGATGGCTAGTCCCCCAATGCCTTCTGGGTAATTATAATGCAAACCGAGAATAGCTTGGAAGAGTATCCTGCAGAGGCCTAAAGGGATCCTCTGCTTAAGACTGTCCCTGGCACTCAGCATTAGTACCAGGGAGTACTCTGGGGCTGTTCCTAAGGCCCAGGAAGATGCTATCTTCACTCCTAGAATCCCAATTACGTCTGTCACGAGTCAGGCCTCCTTCTGAGGACACTGTGAGGCACAATGCAGGGCAACTTACTTTTCTGGAGCTGCAGAAGCCACGTCCCGGTCATAGAGTCTGGCCTGCCAGGGAAATAGGACGACACCTCGGTAGCCAAAAACACTGTGAAGGAAAAGCTGGGAGGAAAGAGAGGCCTCAGTGAGCCAGCAAGTGCATGCAGGTGGGACCCAGACCACAAAGCAGCACAGGTGTGACAACTCCAGCACACGGTCTTGGCACTCGTCCTTGAACTCCGTGATCCACCCAACTGCAGAACACTCTTACCCTCTCCCTTCCTGGCTGACTTCTACTCATCCTTCAGGCCAGTATGTAGGCCTCTAAGAAGTGTTCCCTGACCTCCCCTCCACTTAGCCCAGTGCACAGCCATTGACCATTTGCATATCATAATCCCTTTCTAAACTGTCAAGTCCACAAAGGCACTGCTTTCTGATTTAACTCCAATGCACAATGCCCAGTCCATTGTAGGTATACAAAATGTTGGAAAAAACAAAAAGTCCTCCTTACCTACAAGAAGCCTAAATCTATCTCAGTGCATCTGGCACAAAGCTGATAGAGAAAAAGAGCCTCAGACCGAGAGTTTACAACACTGTGGAAGAGCTCAACTATGATAATAAAGCACCAAAGGTGTGCTTTTCTGAACACTCCCTACACTGGCTTCCCACCATCCACAATGTTAGAGGACTCTTCAGTAACGTGACTTTCTCCTCGCTATAGTCCAAACCATCTCTGTCCACACTAATTTGGACAGAGAACCCACTGATACATGAAATGCGTTCAAATCCAGGAAAACAGAAACCCACCTTTAAACATTTGTGATTCTGGTCTGGCACCAAACACCAAGGCAGAAAACCAAAACATTCAATCCTATAGCCAAATCTGACCCTTTCAGAAACAGAGCTACACCATGAAAATGAAAGATGACCCAGCCCAGCACTCACCTGCCCAGTCTCGTATTTTCCATTCTGTTTTGGCACCTCAAACACACCAACTGTTTCCAAAACTTTGCCCTCTGGTCGGTTTCTGATTAGGAAGGACAAGAACAAGCAACTGAGCAGCTAAAGAGGTAACAGAACTTATCCATCAGAAAAGGCTACTAAGATACCAAAGGGCCAAGGCCGTGACATCAGAGAAGGGTCAGGTTGTGGGGCCAGCTGAAACAATAGGTAAGGGTCTTGCCACATCACCACTCCACAGAGCGTCTGCCTATCCTCCTCTAAGGTCCAGCCACAGGCTCCTCCCTGGTTGCCATGTTAGGTCTGAGCTCCCAGATCACTGTTTCTCTCCATTCTCAGCATTCTTCATGTTGCGCCTTCATACCCTGCTTAATTGTGCTCCTTGTCTCCCTTTCCTCCCTGAGCCACCCTCCTGATCTCCCACAGCACTTTAACTGTCCTTCCCACCTTGCATTTCAGTTATTTGTATCCATGTCTTATCTCCATTAGAGACCAAGTTCCCTGGGAGCAATGACTGTGTCTGATTAGCCAGTGTTACCCCTCAGAGCCTAGTGTGTACCAGGAGCTCAAAAAATTGTTGTTCTGTGTTATAATTCCATGCCTGTCAGCCCCCCTCCCCCAAACTGCAGTCTTCACTTTGCGCTTGAAGGGCTTCATCATCCTCTCTAGATTTCCTACTGTACTCCCTACATTGCACCTAGTAGTCTCCCAATCTAGTTTTTGTTCAGATTTACATCAGTTTGCACAGGGGTCTGAAAATGCAAATAGTCATAATCTCTCCCCAATATAAGTGTCTAATCTCAGCCACTAAAAGGCCAGTTCTCTGAGCAGCGACCTCTCTGGACAGGTGCTTATTCTAGGGGCTTTTCAAAGCACTGTTATTCTTACTATTTTTGAGATGTGGCCATGTTTCCTCCTACTTGATCCACTAGCCCCAATTTGATCTGCCTGTCCCATCCCTAGAGATAATGTTCACACCATCCCCATGGCCTCAAGCCCCCTTCACCAAATCACATAGAGAGAACCGGTCTCCCCAAGGTCACACTGAAACCGGGGGGCCCGTGCAGGGTTCAGGCTCAAGTCCTGTTTTCAACTTAGAACATCTTTCTAAGGGAGGCCTTGCCTCAATCCGGGGCTGGGGGGGGGGGGGCGTCAAACTCAAAAGCCCTAGGACTTAACTAAAAGGCTGTCCACTAACAGCAGCGCTGGAAGATCTCCACTCGGGGAGGTAGGATTCACTAGGAGGATTACTGGTTCCCCCTCAGAGCCAGCCCCGCACAACCCAGGGGTCTGGAGCGCGCTCCCTTCTCTGCTCCTGGCACACATCCCAGGCGGCGCAGGTCGGCTCCCGAAGGGGACCCTCTCTGTGTCGAACTCCAATCACTCTCAGGGGCCCAGACCTCCTGGCCTCCTCTCTGGCCAGGAACACGCTCCCTAGGCTACGGGCCCCTGCCCCGCGGTCGGTCCCTCACCGGGACGAGAGGTGCCTCCGCGTCGTGGTCGCCGCTGGTAGGAAGGCCCCAGCTCCACCTGCCGCACAGAGCGGCCTTGGCCCCCGGGCCCCGGTCAGCGACCGGGACCACCAGCGGCTGCCCACGGCCAGGGCCCGCCGGGCCACACAGCCCGCCATGTCCCCCCCGAGCGTCTGCTGTGCTGCTGACACAGGGCCCGACCCGCGGCCGGGAGGCGTCCCGCCCCCGCCCCACACTGCCCCGCGCCGCGCCGCGCCCCGCCCCCTTGGCCCTCTGGCCCGCCTCGCCCCGCCAGCTCCGTGCTCCTTCCGGCGGAAGTCCCTGCTCGGGGGTCACCTGACCGTAGAGTGGGCTAGAAATGGCGTCTTACTTGATTGCTGGTGAGCGGCTAGTGCGTGCTTTGGCCCCTGGCGGGGAGCTGGAGCGAGAGCAGCTGCCACGGAAGCTGCGGGCAGAGCTTGAGGCTGCGTTGGGGAAGAAGCACAAGGGCGGTGATGGCTCTAGTGGCCCCACACGCCTGGTTTCCTTCCGCCTGGTCCGAGATCTGCACCAGCACCTGAGAGAAAGGGGTGAGGCCCGTTCTCCAGTTCGGAGTCGCCTCCTTTTTTTCCAGAGTCTGTTCCTTCTTGAGGTCTTTTTCCCACATCTAGCATCTTTATTCATCTCTCTTTCGCTCGCGAAACGGTCATCGAGCCAACCCAAGAGTCGCCTCATAAATCCTAAGGCAACTTACTCCCTTTCCAACTTCCATGGGAGTTTCTTATGGATTACAGAATTTATTGGTGCAATTTCTGCTTTCCTGAGAGTCGCCACTTCACTTCCAGGCCCAAGTAGGCCCACCTGATCCTTCAGGAAGTCCAAGTTCTAACCCAGTACCACCTCACAGGTTCAGTTTCTTCCTTTTAAGCCACATCAGAAACCAACTAAGCATAGTGCGTTTGTCCTGTTTGGGAATCTGTATTTCTTCCCATCTCAAAAGCAAAAGTAGTCAAATCTGATTTTTTTTTGTGTGTGATAGGATGATAGAAAGCTGTGTTGAAAAATCTGAACTGGGAGAAGCAAATGAGTTCTAGTCCTAGCTCTGTCGCTGACTCCCATTGGAGAAATCATTTCCTTGGGCCTCAGATCCCTTAAGGGTAAAGGGAGGAAACAGGACATACTGGCATGTGAGGTCTTTTGCCAGAATTAGCATAGCCCACCGAGAAGTGCAAAGGGTAGACTGCTTAACTGTTAGAACTAAAAAGGACTTTAGAGATCCTCTAGTACAGTGTCCTCTGAGTATTCACTAAGACTTAAACCTATTCAGGGCAGTTCTATCATGGCCACCGAAATGACTTAACCTAAAGGCAAATGTAAATCGCTTGCTTACATGTTAGCTGTGACATTGCCAGGATAATTGAGAGTTGACAGTTAAACTCAGCTGTGCAGCACTAAGAGATGATTATGTGGAATTCTCTTACATTCTTCCTAATTGAAAATGATTCTGGAGATGAACTAGTATAGGAATGCTCGTGTTTTATTTTAGTCAAAAGACTAGAAAGACCTTCTCTGATCTTAATGCTTTGACTTTAGCTCTATGGATCATTATGTTTGTGGAAATCTTTTCTTTGCAGATTCCATACTATACCTTCATGAGCTCCTAGAAGGCAGTGAAATCTATCTCCCAGAGGTGGTGAAGCCCCCTAGGGTATGTAAGGGATATATTTGTGAGAGTGGGTGTTGGCTGAGTTGAGCTTATTTGTGATACATCCAGATTTATAGGTCAACTTTTGGGTTCAAAAATTTGTCTTTTAAATCCTTGGGAGCTGAGGAGGGGGGAACCAGATATTGTCCTCCATGTTTGACAGCTTAGAAAACATCCATAAAAAACAGTTTCCAAAGGAGTGGAGGCAGAACTGGTACATGGATCTCCTGTACCCTTAGCGGTACTTTGCCCCCTGAAACCAATGATTGTGACATGCTTTCTAGCAAGCTGGGAATATCATCCTTCTCATTTTATTTTCCTGCCTTAGAACCCAGAGCTAGTTGCCCGTTTGGAGAAAATTAAGATACAGCTGGCCAATGAGGAATATAAGCGGATCACCCGCAATGTCACCTGTCAGGTAAGGGCCTGTTCTTCAATACATGGACTTAGTAGCCCTGGAAAGCAGGGCCCTGCACTGGGAAGAGGCACAGAGGAAAGAAACAACACAGAATGGTTCATATACTAAGGACCAAAGATGCTCTGTGTTACATGCAAACCAAATATAATTCCCAATTCATTCCCTGAGACTCTGGGCTTAGATGGTGTCTGATTCTTACAAGTTGTAGAGGTAGGAATGAGCATTGGAGCCTTTCTTCTGACAGGGCTCCCTACTGTTCTCTGCATTCTCCTGCCCTGGAGCAGTAGAGGGGTAGATGAATACTGGGAGCCTATGTCCTTTCTTTGAAATGCTTAATCTGTGGTACAAAAAAGAATCCAGCTGGTCACAGACGAAGGAATCCATGGAGCCCGGCCAGGCGTGGCTCAGCAGTTGAGCATCAACCTAGTACCCAGGATATTGAGGTTCTATTCCCAGTCAGGGCACATGCCCAGGTTGCGGGCTTGATCCCCAGTCAGGGGCATGCAGGAGGCAGCCGATCAATGACGACACCTCTCATCGTTGATGTTTCAACTCTCTCTCTCCCTCTTCCTTCCTCTCTGAAATATATATATATATGTATAAAATCCATGGAGAAGAAAGAGGTAATGTTTTGGGGAATAAAAAGGTCTGAGCCCAGACTAACATATGGATACTCTCTGGGCTGCCTCTGAGCTGCTTCTGTTCTGAAGTCATTTGCTTTTGCTTTTTCCCAGGATTCAAGGCATGGTGGGATTCTAAGTGACCTGGGCAAGGAAGGTGAGATACTAGGATGTCACATGCTAAAGTCTGTTCCTGCAAGGGATTAATCATGGCACTTCTTCCCATCCCAGTGTTCTGGGGTTAAGCCTGAGCTATTCAGGTTTGCTGTTTAAGGGAAACCCAGTTGATGGGGGAGGCAGCTATGAGACAAGAAGGCCTCCTGGAGGATGCTGACCTAAAGGTTTCTTTCCTGCATTCCTCCTCAAAGTGAGGTCAGTGAAGGCTCTGGTCATCAGCATCTTCAACTTCATTGTCACGGTGGCAGCTGCCTTTGTCTGCACTTACCTTGGAAGCCAGTATGTCTTCACAGAAATGGCCTCGGTGAGTAGGCACTGGGCAGAATAGGGGGCTCCAGGTGGGGGCGTTAGTGGGAAAGGGAGATGTATGTGAAAATGCCTTGCATAGGTTAGGTGTTGAACAAATATTTATACACTAAAAAAGAGGAGCGTTTGAGCTTTTGAGTAGTCTTAGAGGAGCATTTGAGCTTTTGAGTAGTCTTGTGGGTAGATAATAAGCTCAAGAGAATTAAGATCCTCTTTTCTTCCCTTTCCTCCAGCTTATGGGCTGGGTTGGGGTCCTCTTCATCCTTATTAGAGGTGTTGGAGGCTGCAGAGTTGGTGGCTGGCCTCCATCCCCTGAGCCTGGTTCTCTCCCTCCCCAGCGGATACTGGCTGCGTTGATCGTCGCCTCTGTAGTGGGTCTAGCCGAGCTATATGTCATGGTGCGGGTGATGGAAGGCGAGTTGGGAGAGATATAACCGGTGCTTCATCATCAAAACCTGGAGACAGTTTGGAGGGGCTCCAGGCTCCCAGCTGCCAATCACCGACTCTCAGTCAACCCATCAGGTTCTTTGTGTTCAGGGCCATGCCAAGGCTACCTGCTGTTTCTGTGGAGAGTCTCATCCTCTGTCATTTCCCAGAGGGGGCAGCAGAGGAGACTCAGACAACTGAAAAGAACTGGTCTGCCAGTACCTTCTCCTTCTCCTGATGGCTCTCTGCCTTCTCCAGTCCATTCTGGGCACTGCTGGGGCTGGGGTTTTCCATTGAGAGTGAATGGAGTCCGGGCCTTCCCATACTGCCTGAACTTGCCCAAGTGCACATATCAGTCATCGTTCTTGTTCCACACATCCTTGATGCTGACCTGTAACTTAGTTCTGAAGCCGCCAAGAAAACAGAATGGATTCCCTTTCTCCACGTTATGCTGGAAGAGGAACTGATAGAGGACGTCAGGGAAGAGGAAGAGGAAGGTGGGTTGGTACAGAATGGTGGGAGTGGAAGTAAGGCAGCTACCTTTGTGGGATCTTTGTTTCTACTTTTGCCCTCTCCCTTCTGCTTGCCTTTCTCAGGTTCTCTGTGTGCTTCCTTCTGCCTCTCTACCATCCACCAGCCCTCCTTAAACTTCCCACCTTCTCTGCACCCTTTGCTCTGTCTCCAAAAATGAAAACAATTCAGGTAGCAAAACAGTGTATCTGCTTTTAATTGCAAAATCCCTTTACTTGTTTGTGTTTGTGGGGAGAGTATGCCTCAACTAGTAAAGGGAGGGACAGGGGCAATTTTCAGATTTAATTATATATATAAATATGAATAAACATACACATTAATGTGTATACCTAATATATACATTATGAATATGTATACATGTTTTTATACATGAGCCTAATACAGGATGTTTTATGTGGGTTCTCAGACATGTCTGGGTAGATGCAAAAAATAGTATGTAAATGCTCACAGTTGACTAATTGTCTTATGTAGTTGCTTTTGGTCTTTATCACAATCTTGGAGGTTGGAAAAGGAAATGGTCTTAGGCCCCTTTTCCAGAAGACAAAACTGAGGGTAAGAGAGATCAAACGACCTACTCTGATCCTTCCTGTGTTAAATGGAGCCAAAGACTCCTAGATGGTCCTGAAGTCTCTGTGTAATGTTAAATTTCCAGAACTTAGATTGGTGGTGTGATGATAGAATCTGTGTAAGGCACAATAAATATTTATTACATTCAGTGTGCTTTTATTTCCAATCCGTGACAATACAAGAGCCCAAAGACTTTTACAGTTCTGAGAATTGTGCAGGGTCTGCTCCTAATGGTAGGCTCCATCTTTCCATTTGTTCACTGCATGAGCTCTGGTGCCCCCCTCCCCGGCGCTCTTCTGTTCTTAGAAATTATACACTCATTGGCTGAGTAGACATTCCCTCTACAGTGTTTGCCTGTTTCTTAATACATAGCAAGTAGAGCCTATCACGGCAGTATTCTATATAAGAATATATATGTAAAATATATATATATATAAGAAATATATCTATATAAGAAATACAGAAGGGTTTTGGCCCTTCTGTTCACCATAGATCACTTTGTTGAGAAAACTTAGGATTTCTGTTGTTGGTTGGCAGAAATGAAAGCTGAGGGGGGAAAATGTAGGTGGCATTTTACAGTGTTTCTAGCAACCTAAACTGTTTTAAGATTAAGTTTTTAAAGCTTTGTGGAGATTCCTGGCTCCGCTTACCTGTGCTGAACTCTGTGGGCCAGGGTACCCGCATATCCTTAAGCTTTCACATCCCCCAGGTACCTGCATTCAGGTTGGAAGACTTCCAGATTTTAGCTAAAGAGCAGGCCTCCTCAGATAGCTTCTGACTCAGGGTGTCTTCTCATGATGAGATTGGGGTCATTCCACACACACCCCTTTCATTAGAACGTGGTCATTACCTCATTCCAGCTGACTCACAAGCCAAAGGCTTCTGTGGCATTGAGCACTTACTGAAACCTCCTTTATGGCCCAAGTACTGTGCTAGCTTCTGGGGATAGAGAGGTAAACAGCCTAGTTCCTGCCAAGGAAATGGCCACTGTGCAAGGTAGTTTCTCTCTATAAGGGCACAGTTAGAAATAGGAATTGGTGGCCTGTCCTGCAGTTCTCATCACAGAAAAGGGAACTTGCTGCTCTCAGTCAGTCACTTCCTCTGTCTCACCAGACCATGCTTTCTCTGGTGCAGTCTTGGTCCAGGGCTTCCTGGGGAGAAATGGGAGTGCTCAACAGGAGGCCAGAGGAACAGGAAGTTTGGGCCCTTCCAAGTTTCTCATGACCTGCTGTATAGAGAGGGAATGGGAACTAGTGTTGTGTTGAGAGCTTTTACAACACATAACACACGTGAAGCCCTTCACCTACATTATTGCTCTCATTTCCAAAATGGAGAGGAGACAAGTATCATCCCCATTTTCAGGCTCATAGATTCAGAGAGTTGCAAGGTTACGTGGCAAAGCCAGGATTTGCATCTGATTGCAGACTCCATGCTTTCCTCCCTGAAGCAGAGCAGCTCCAGAAGAGGAGGCGGCAGGATTGTCCTGGGACCAGTGGGATCAGGAGCAAGAGTTGCCAGCAGAGGTTCCCACCTCCCCAGGGTCTCAGCAAGAGCCCTAAGGCCTTCAGTTAACTGTCTCAACTATTCCCAGCAGAAGCTGGGGTAATACCTCCCACCCAGAATCTGTGTGGAACTTGACCCATTTAGGGATTTGGTAATGGAGCTAAATTTCAAAAGCAAATGGCCCTCTCATCCCCATTCATTTGCATCACACAACAATCCAGATTAAGGTACAGAGTTTGGGTTTTATTTGGAGATTAGTTGGTATTACAGATGACAGTGATACCGAAACCCAATGCTGCCATGCACACACCACCCTACCACATCCTAAATCTGTCAGGCTCTCTCCACAGCCCCAGGTCAGAGGGCAGCCAATCTGATCTTTATGAAAATTAAATCAGTGTAAGCTCCAAGCTCCTATTTCTACTTTATTACTTTAATATCCCTTCATCTTCAGATCCATGATTCTGATTAATTTGTCCAGGTGGTAGGAGGTCAGAAGAGACCCTCAACTATGAAAGGGTTGTTCCCTTGCAGTCTAGAATTAGGATTAGCACACTGTAATATCCTAGCTCACTTAGTAGTTAGGTGCTGGCTTGAAGATGAGGGGCAGCTGCACATTCTTTAGAGGGAGGAGGTGCCTTTGGCTCGGATGAGAAGAGTTCGGGACCAGGCATGGCAGGAGAGGTGGAAAACATAGCCCCACACCTTACCCCTCTGAAGGTACCTCCTGCCGAGATATTGGGCATATGCCCCAGGAGGTACAGATTGCTGGGTAGCAGAAGCCAGGCTCCACTTACTCCATAGGACCCACATCTAGGCTGGCCTGGAAGATGGTGGAAGGGAGGGGTCCCTGAGCTAAACATTCTTCCCATAAGAAAACACCCTTGTGTAAAAGAAGGGGGTGTGGATCCACTTCTGATGTGTTCAGTCCTAAGGGGCAGGTGGGCTACAGGAGTTAGAGGTGGGGGTTTACAAGTTCTCAACCTATATTAGGAGTGGCCCAGGTTGGTGACAATGGCCGAGGTATAAATGAGGTCAGACAGGCTGCCCAGTGAGGTCTGAGAAGTAACTTGCTCTGAAGAAAGGTGGACCCCTGAAGCCCCAGCTGACCCCCATGGAGCTACAGCTTTAGCCCCCACCTGGCCCTGCCCTGGACCCAAGTCAGGAGCTGGACAGGAGGCATGTTGACACCCTGAGGTGCACTGAGGTGTGCTGTTGGAGAGTGGAAGTTGGCCTAGTATTTGGGGCTCCTGAGGCTGCTGGAGGGTATCTGGAAGAGAACAGGGTCTCTGGGGGGGCTCAGGCCTGGGGCTTAGGCCTCCTGGCTTCCTGTTCTTGATTCTTGATTCTCTTGGCCCGCCGGTTCTGGAACCACACCTGGTAAGAGCGGAGGAAGAAGTGTTCTCTTCTGGTCCCAGTACCCCCTCCCCTGGCACAGGGAAAGCAGGACTTAGAGGCAGGATACTCAGAAGGAGCTGTGGGTCAAGCCCAGAAGCTGGCTGTGCAAGAGTACCCCCACCCTGAGAGGGGGTCACAGCTCACCTGTATCTTAGCCTCAGGAATGCAGGTGACCTGGGCCAGATGCTCACGGGTGCCAATGTCAGGGTAGGGCCATGCCGCAAACACCCGCTCCAACTCCAACAGCTGCCCTCTGCTGAAGGTGGTGCGCTTTCTCCGGTGGGGACCCAGCCCACTGGCATAGCCTGTGGGCCGGGTTGGGGGTCAGTCCAGGACTCCAATAGCCTCTACACCAACCTCAAAGCCCCCAACAGACCCTGAAGCATCTGCTCCCTGCCCAAATTTCCCCCATCACACCCTCCCCACATCCTCCCCCCGCCCACTCTTCCCACCAGATCACCTGTTGGCGATGCATCCGCAGGGTTAGCCATGGAGCTGGCAGAGAGTGAGGAGCCAGAGGGCCATGCTGAGGCTGTGCCCACACGGGACTCCTCCGTTAGGGGTTTTATCCTGCTCAGAGAGCTAGCTGGCCCCGCCTCCAGGAGGGGAGAGGTTTATCATCTAGCTCGAGGAGAGACAAGTGGCCGGGGCACTGATGGGGCTTGGCAGGGTATAGGTGGGGCAAATGTTTTGGGCCCCCTGCTCCTCCAGGGCTTCACAAAGGAAGCTGGTCCTAGCTCTCCTCCTTGAATGGCAAACTGTGGCAGCCTGTGTCTGAAATCCTGTTACTTCCTGAAAATTCTCCCAGGACTCATTCCAGGAAGCCAAAGAGATCCCTCTCTCCAATGCTCCCAGTGCTTCAGCTGCCCCTCTGGAGCACTCAGCCTGGTGCTGGCTGCCTTCAGGGGAGAGTGGGTGGAGTCCTGTGCCACAACTGAGGACTAGGCTTCTGAGGCTGGACAGGGTGCGGAGGATGACGGGACAGCAGATGAGCTGGAGCCACCCACCCTCAGCAGGGCTGGGAGCAGCTCTCGCTACTAGATCTCCCTCAGATCTGCTTTAGAGCTTTACCTCCATCTAACCCTTTCTCTCTGGTCCCTTGAAAGCCCAGGTGGGCTTCATAGAGTCCAGGAACCTGAAACCAGAGGAGGTTCCACAGGTACAATTGAGGGGTTTTAAGTAAGCTATTTGTAGCCTGGCTGGTGTGGCTCAGTGGTTGAGCATCGACCCATGAACTGAGGTCACTGGCTTGATTCCCAGTCAGGGCACTTGCCCCGGTTGCCAGCTGGATGCCCAGTAGGAGGTGCACAGGAGGAAGACGATTGATGTTTCTCTCTCATCAATGTTCTATCTATCCCTCTCCCTTTCTTTCTCTAAAAATCAATAAATAAAACATTTTTTAAAAATAGAAATGTTTGTATTTATATTGTATTCGTCCTTAAAAGTCTTCTGGGCCACTTTCTAAGAGAAGTAGGTACATTTGAATTTCCTTTGAGACCCTGCCTTCCCTCTCCTAACCTCAGTGCCCTGCACCTCAGACCCAAGACAGAGTCCTCAAAGAAAGGGGTCACTGGGAGAGCACAGTGACCAGTTCCCTAGGGACTCAGGTGTCTGAGATAACCACATTTCAGGCTCAGAATGGCCAGAAAACAGAGCCAGAACCCCATCCCCTCTACCCCTTCACCCCTGCTCTGTCCTCCAAGACCCCAGAGGTCAACTCCAAGAGGTAAAGCAAGCCCAGGGCTGAAGGGATGTTTGGTGACTCCTGTCATCATCAGAGGGGCTCAGGCTCCTGCTTAGGTCAGGAGGAGGGGCTAGCACTCATGAGGCGTTCCCCAGCCCATAGCTTTTATGGTTCCAGTAAAGGGCCTGAGCCTGCCCGGCTGGCCTGGTGTGTCTCAGCGGTTGAGCATCAACCTAGGATCCAGACAATCAGGGTTCGATTCCGGGTCAGGGCACATGCCGGGTTGCGGGCTCAATCCCCAGTCGAGGGCATGCGGGAGGTAGCCAATCAATGACTCTCATCATTGATGTCTCTCTCCCTCTCTCTCCTTTCCTTTCTCTGAAATCAATAAAGATACACTAAAAAAAAAAAAAAAAAAAAGGGCCTGAGCCCAACATGGGCTGGACACACAGTGAGGCTCTTCTCTGTCCCCTCTCCCAAGCCATCCTAACAGCTCAGCTTCCCCTCTTTCACCCAGGCAGATTCCTCCCTCCTGCCTGTCTACCCCAGTCAGGACAGTAATCTTAAACTCATGGCCAAGGGATCTTTATTGAGCTGGGAGGAGGAAGCTGAAGGAGGGAGCAGCGGAGGGCCCAGCTATATGGGCTCAGACTCCTACAGGTGACCAGGGGCTGGGCAGTCCAACCAGTACTGGGCAATGTTTCGTGGGTAGGGAGGGCTCACAGTGTCCACTCGCCGGTTGCGAAGGTTGACTCGGTAGTACTTGTCTGAAAGAGAGGTTGGGAGAGAGTGTGTGAGACCCGGTCTTGCCCTGCCCACTGCTGCCCTGAGAAGCCCGGGTCTCTCCTGGAAGGATAAGTGAACATCACAGTGCAGGCAAGGACTCCGCCTGGCTCTCTGGAGTCACTGCTCAAGGGCTGAGTTCAGCTCATGGGAACTAGAAAGAACAGGGAGGACGACTGTTAACCCAGCTGCAGGGGTGGCAGGGGCTCCCACCTCCTGAGAAGAAGTAGACGCTCTGGTCAGGCTCGCATTTGGGAGGCAGAAGCCAGTCCAAGTCGTAGTTATAGTTGTCAGTTCCCAGGCCACTCTCCTCGCTGGAGAACAAGGACAGCCAGATCGAACGGGATTTCCGGGTCTGGCTGTGGCCACGGGCGGGTGCAGGGCGTGACCGGTAGCGTTTGCGGCTGCGGCGCTTAGAGTTAGCGGGGTGCGCAAACTTAGCGCTCTCGGTTAAGGGGGAGACGGGAGCTGAGCCTGCGACGTAGATCCGGCCAGCCATGGCTGCGTCCACTTGCTCCGGCAAACCAGGCCAGTCCTCGCTGATGGAACGAGGCTCTCCGGCACCACCTGTGGCAGGGGAGGGGTTAATGGGGAGCCTTGAGAGCCTGGACCCTGCTCCCAGCGGGGGGGCAGTTCAGCGGGTGCTTTGCCCAAGGACACAGCAAGCTAGCGGCTGAGCCCAGCACCCTTGCCTTCTGACTCCCTGTTTAATGCCCTTTCCCCTGGCCTCCCTCCACCATATCAACCCCAGCCCCTCCTTCTGCTGGTTGTGCCCTTGGCTGTGCTAGGCAAAGTCCAAGATGTGGGGTCCAGGTGGAGGCAAGCCTCCCCGCAAAGGTCAAAACAGATGCAAAGTCTGGCCTGAGCAAACAGCTTTGGATCGATAGCTCTACAATCACAGCCCCCTCTGGCCAGCCCAGCCCTCCCCCGGCCCCGGGGATCCCAGCCCTCTTGAAGAGAAAACAAGAGCTGCCCTCCCTCCATACCCAAGGATCTGCCCCAGAAAAACTCAAAGACGTCCCTCCAGCTGTCCCGTTGCAGCATGACAAAGTGTCCAAACACGGCTGACAGGGAGCTGCCTTCGCACTCCTCCTGACTGGGCTGTTGCTGGAATTCGTACACCCAGTACTGTTTCCCTGCAGAGGGGTGGGCATGAGCAAGGCTGGGAAGCCCAGAGGCTGTTAAAGTGTTGAAGTTAGGAGCTCCAGGCCCCGGCAGGGCAAGCACGGGGTTGGGGGTGGGGGGGGACATGACACACAAACACACACACATCATCTAGGCCTATCCTCAGTGGAGTGTGGGAAAAAAACTGAGACTGCTCCACTGCCTGAGTACCCCCAGCTCCTCCACCCCCTTAGTACCCTTGAAGAAGTAGGCCCTTTCCCGTCCACTGTAGCTGTGACTTGGGAGGGCGAAGGCCGCATCCAAGTTGTCCGGAATGCCCGTGAAGCCTTCAGAGATGTCCCGAGGGTAATCGGGGTCCAGGACACCATCCTCAAAGCGCCAGTACTGACTACCCTAAAGGGCAGGAAAGGAGGAGGGAGGTGAGGAGGTGGCAGGCTGGGCACAGAGGCAGAGTCCCCCATCCAAGGCAGCAGTCTCAGTTCTAGACCTGTCACCCAGGACCTGGAACCTTGGGCTTCCCTGTCCTCACAGAGCCCCAGCCAGGGACCACAGGCTAAGATTCAGCCTCCTTGCTGACCCTGCCCAACAACAGCACAACAGCCCTCAACTCCTGCCTGGATACCTTCAACCCTGATCCACAGCCCCTGGGCGTGGCACCTTGAAGAGGTAGGTCTTCCCCTGACAGTTGATGCGGGTGAAGGCAGCATCAATGGGGCCCTCTATACCCCAGACGTCTCGGATGAGCTTGGGGTACCCAGGCCTCACTGCCTTTTCATCCAGCTCATAGCAGTACTGCCCTAGAGCGGAGGAGGCTGTGTGAGGGAGGGGATGTTCCTAGGGCAGACCTCCCACTCCCAAGATCTGCCCCTGGAGTCACCTCGGAAGGCAAAGAGGGAACCATTCTTGAGGTCAGTGAAGGCATCAAAGGGCTTCCCACTGCACAGCGCCTCTGCTGAGGATTCGAAGATCCCTTGATCGGTACTCTCAGGCCATGAGACCCCCTGTTCTGATTCTGGGGTCTCTCCCACATGGTCCAGATGAGCGGTGTGCTGAGGAATCCTTTCAGATGGGGCCTGCAGGTTAGGGTTGAGGTGGGTGTTCTCTGGCTGTGGGGGGACAGTGGTGCTTACGTGATCAAAGCCCCAGTAGTCATCTTCTGGCATAGTGAACACATCCCCTCGAGTCACTGCGGACAGGGTGGGTGGTGTGAGTCTCCAGCTGCAGAGGGGACCCCAGGCCCACCCATCCATTCTGAACGCACCTTGGGGCTTGCACTCAGCCTGGTAGTCAGCACAGCAGCTGTCGTAGTAAGAGCAGAGATCGTCACACTGACACTTCTTTCCGGCATTGAAGCCCTCAGTGCAGCGGTCCTTGCATGACTCTGTGGGGAGGGGGTGTCAGTTGGCACAGCCAAGCCCAGACCACCCTTGCCCACCCTACATTGGCCTAACTGGCCACCAACACCCTCCTGCACCTTGATCAGCCAGAACAACCCAGGCCAGCAGGGTCAGCATCAGAAGGGGCCTAGGGGGTGCCATGGCAGGGCCTCTAGCCATGAGCCTGGCGTACTGGGTTCTGTGCTCTTTGCTCTGATGCCTGAGACAGAGAGGGAGAGGCGGGACAGAAAGGGAGGGGATCAGAGAAAAGGAGTGAGCTGCCTTCCCTGACGCTGTTTGTTCAACCTCCCGCCCAGCCTCCAGTGCCCTGACCCCCAGAGATTGCTGTAGCCCAGGGTCACATACCTGAAAGAAGAGCCTGGGAGAGCTGCAAACAGGATCCTTGCCAAGGTCAGGGTCATCTCTAAAAGGAAATAGTACAGTGCATCTGAAAGGCAGAAAGAAGGCCTCCACCACTTACTGGCTGTGTGACCTTGGGCAAACTGCTTCACCTGCCTTAGTTTTCTTTTTGGTAAAATGAGACCAACAATATTTGCCTTATGGGGTGTTGGGAGAATACATGAGTTAAGCAGACAAAATGCCCAGTGCCTAGAGTAGCCCCAACTTCAGTCTCCATAAATGGTATTGATCCATGATCTGTTTGATCAGGCACATCCTGGCTGTGTGGCTCATCCACTCATTGTGTATTTAGGGCAGTGAAAGGGGGAGGGTAGGAGGAATGCTGGTAAGCACCCTGGGGAAATCTTTTAACCATAAAAGAACAAAGTTTTGTTTCTGGGTTCATCTCTTGGGTGCATTGATTTCCCCAAGCTGGTATTCACAACACAGAAAATTGAGTGAACGTTAACCCTTTGGACTGGATTTGATTCCTGAGTTTTCTACTAAGTTACTGCTCCTGAGCAGGCCACTTCCTGTCCCCGCCCTCAAGAGTGGTCTGGTTCCCCACACTTTAAGACTCTTGTGAGAAGTAGGATCCCTTTACCCAGAAAATGCCCACTAGCACAGAACGCCTGACTTTGTCCCTACTTTCAGGGGTCCACAGAACTCCTGAAGCCCTCCCACCACCTGGAGTAAGTGATCCTCAGAGTTTCCAGCTGATTTTTTTCTGTTCTATAATTAGAGAGGAGTGTAACTTTCGGCACTCTCTTTTCCATGGGCCTAAGTCGGTTCGTCTGTTAAATGGGAACACTAAGTCCTACCTCATAGGCAAGTTGTAACGCTGAACTGAGAAACGGGCATAAAAGGCCTCAAGAGTTGTACAGAATCGTTATGATGATCGTTTTAACTACTAGCAGGCGAGGGGTCACACTCAACGGTGCTGCTTACTCTTACACATCACCAGCGTCGAGGTTAAAACCGAGGCAGTCCTCCGGGGGCTCGCCGCCCGCTGTCCCCGCGCCCAGCGGAGGGGGCGGGGCCTGGCGAGGGCGTGGGCGGGGCTGGAGACGACTTGAGGGTGGGGCTACGCAGGAGGCAGGGGCGGAGCCCGGCGGGACGGAGAGGCTGGGCGTCGGCCGGGGGTCCCCGCCTTCTCCCGGGCGGGGCTGCTGCAGAGCACCTTTTCCAGCGGATCTAGAGCGGGAGCGGTGCTTTGTTCCGCGCCTGCCTGCTACACCCTCCGGCGCCTGGGTCCACCCCTTGCCTCCCAGCTCCCTCCTCCAGCCCTCCTCCAGTATCTGGGCCTGCATTCCCTTTCCCAACCGCTTCGTCCCAGATCCCGCCTTCACCCCTCCCCAAAGTGCTGGCCAGCGCCCTCGCCTGGTACCCTTCTCTCATCCCTCCCTCCTGCATCTCCTTCCCCCTGACCTCCTCTCGGGTCCCCCTTTTCCCAAGGTTAGCTCCTCTGGTCCCGCCCCTCCAGGCCAGGGATGTTCCCTGCAACCCCGCGCCAATGGTCCTGACGCTGCTCCTCTCTGCCTACAAGCTGTGCCGATTCTTCGCCATGTCAGGCCCACCGCCAGGCGCCGACCGGCTAGCGGTGCCGGGGCCAGACGGGGGCGACGGGGTGGGCGCGTGGTGGGCCGCTGGCGGCCGCGGGACCCACAAGGTGTCGCCCGGGGTGGGCACCGAGGTGCGGGGCGCCCTGGAGGGCGCGCTGCCCGAGCTGCAGCAGGCGCTGTCGGCGCTGAAGCAGGCAGGTGGCGCGCGGGCCATCGGCTCCGGCCTGGCCGAGGTCTTTCATCTGGTAGAGGAGGCCTGGCTGCTGCCGGCCGTGGGCCGAGAGGTAGCCCAGGGTCTGTGCGACGCCATCCGCCTGGACGGCGGCCTCGACCTGCTGCTGCGGCTGCTGCAGGCGACGGAGCTGGAGACTCGAGTGCAGGCTGCGCGCCTGCTGGAGCAGATCCTGGTGGCTGAGAATCGGTGAGGATGCCCGGCTGGGGGGAGGGCGCCGCGTGGTGTGGGGCGGCCAGGGCGGTGGGGGGCCTGGATCTGTCGTGTGCCTTGCACTGTGCTTGCACTGCCTTCACTGACTTACCTCGCCAAATTCCGGCTCTACATCCACGCTGGGGATCAACGTATCCATTTTACAAATAAGAAAATTACGAATAAGAAAACTGATGCTTGGGAAAGTTTAGTGACTTACACAGTGTCACACAGTGAAATAACGGTGCAGCCAGAATTCACTGCCAGGGCTAATGAGGTGAGGAATGAGACAGGGAGAGGAGGAATGGCATAGTAGGGCAGGAACTTGTCCCTGATTCTGAGGATTTATCCCTGATTCTCCCACAAGTGTGAGATAGGATCCTCTTGCCAATGCCCCCCTAAACCCACAGCCCTCCTCCCCACAGACCTGGATGCCTTTCTAGGCTACCTCCTCCCTCCTGTACCTTCTCCCTCCCACTGAGAAAGGGAGAGAACACAATGCTCAGAGAATGGGAGGAAGCCCCTTTCCTCTCTCCCCAGGCTGAAATGAGTACCGATCGATCTAAGGGCTACTTGCCCCGCTCATGCCACCCCCAATCCACCTCCTGCTTCCTTCCTTCTTCACTTTGGTCCATGTAATAAGCCAGACATGATCTCATTCTGCAGCTGCTGGTAGGGATCAGGAGGTTTTCTGCTGGGATGCATGGGTGGGGGAAGAGGAAAGTGAGGTGCGGAGCTAGGCGGGGACCAGACAGAGTGTGTGGTCTTCATCTCTTCCCCACATTGTGTCAAGATACAGTAGGTGGGGTCCAACTGGGGCCTGGCTGCCACTCTCTCGCCTGCTTCTTGGGATCTCCCCTATAGAATATGAGAACGCCTGAGTACTCACATTCTCTCTCCTTTGATGCCAGAGCAGATCAGGCTGTTTCAGTCCAGTCTTGCACTGAAGTCTCAGGCCCCTCAGGTTTAGAAGGGTCACTTTCCGTTCATGCGGCTCTCACAAGTGTGATGGTCATAGGTTAGGGGTGCTTTCCTTGCCATTTTCAGAAAGTAAAAATAACTTGGTGGGTGGTGGAAATGATACAACTCTCAAAAATGCATGAATGAAGAAATTTAAATTGGGAAACCAACTTAGGGTTCTTCTTGTTCAGTAAGTCACTAATCTCGCATCTAACATCAGGTGTCCTGATGGGAGTGGACCATACATTTAGAGATCTAGCAAACAGAGTGGGTGCTCACTGGATGTGTGGGCCCATGTTGGTGGGTGTGCCCTGTAGGTCTCGTATGTGGGGTGGGGCAGCTATAACTAGAATTCCTGGGGAGTGGGTGCAGCCAGCCCCCTAGAAAGAGAAGGGTTATAAGATGCAAATATCGCTGATATTTTTAAGGCTGACAATAGCAATTCTCACATGATTCAGAACTACTGAGAGAGGCATCACACTAACCAGTGTCCCTGGTCCCAATAAACCACGTCCTGGTTCAGGCATTGGTTCAGGCATCACTTCAGGACCAAGGACAGTGCCCAGCGCCCGTGGTCAGCATTAAAATCCTTCCAAAGAAACGCAGTCTCCTCACCCCTCTACCCTGTGCCAGGAGGAGGCTGGAAGGGAAAGAAGAGGGGGTGACGCAGATAATTTGTGTTTATGAAATATTTTTCTTCCCCTACCAACCAACCTCCTCTTAAAGAAGGTTCTTCTATCAGTGTACCCACTCCTTTTACTATTCCCTGTTCTGCAGCTCCCTTCTTCCCAAAGTACTTCCACATCCACTTCCCAGGAGCCCAGGTGACAGCTTCCCTCCCCCCCAAATACTAGGATAAGTCCAATAGGATAGGGCCCTTTCAGCTTGGTCCTACAGCACCCAGTGAGGGCCCCGTCTGACTACTAGCCCTCTAAATTCACAGCCCAGCCCATCAGGGGGCCATAATGAGGTTAAATGGTTTAACTCAGGGAAGTTAAATGGCTTTCCCAAAAATACACAGTGAATAAGTGGAAGAGACATATATATATATACACATATATACATCCTTGTATATGTATGTGTATGTACAATTTCCCCTTCCTTTAGAGGTGGGATTTGAACCCAGACAAGCTGCAGAAAAATTGGGAGCTGAGGGAATAGTTTTAACAACAAGCACACAGTTCAAGTTCTGTGCAGGGGCCAAATGTATAGGGACAGGTGAGGGTTGGGGGTCAAGAGACTCAGAATAAAGTCCTCTCTCTGAACTGATGTTCCTGAGCAAGCCCTTTCCTTCCCTGTCCCTAGAAAGTGAGGGTGTTGGATTAGATGACTGCTTAAGCACATCTTGGTTCTGATATTCTCAGAATTTATGAGTTAGATTGCACAAAATACAGATGAAGGATCTTGAAGACAAACAGATATGAGTTCAAATCCCAGCTATGCCTCTCCCAGCTGTAGAACCCTGGGTTTGTCTTATAACCTCTCTGAGCTTTGGCGTTTTCATTGGGAAAAGGAACAACTGCAGTGCCAGCTGCCCAAGTGGATGATTAGGACCCATCTGAGAGGCTCAGTGATCAGCTCAGAAAAGCACTGTTGAACTTATGCCATGTTCTAGGCTAACTAAGCTGGGCTCTGTAGTGGACACAAAGTCACAAGAACTGTGGTCGTTGTGGCACTCACTGGGCAAGGGCTTCATGGCTGGCTGGATCTCCAAGTCTTTGGGGCTAACACCATCTGTGGAGGACATCATCTGTGGAGGACATCATTTGTGGAGGTCAGGAAGACAGGAAACTTTCACCTCTGCCTGGAGTGTGGAATCTTTCCTGCCTGCTCTCTAGTCTCCAGGTTTTCTCCCTTGGACCTCTCCCCCCCACAGCAGTCAGAGTGAGTTTTCTAAAACCCATGTGTGACCAGGTCACTCCCCCTCCCAAAGACTTTTGATGACTCCTTATTACCATCAAGATAAATGCCTTGAGATGGCTCAAAAGGCTTCCAGGATACTTTTCTCTATCCCCTTGAACCCTCCGCCTCAGCCACTTGAAGTGGCTTCACTTCAGTATGGCTGAGGCAGGGGCAGGTCCCCAACTACATCAGCTGTCAGACATCTCCAAGTCTTTTCATACATCTATGCCTAGAATGCAAGCTCCCCTTCTCTTTTCCTTATTTTACCATTTTTTATTTTTAATTACAGTTGACGTACATTATTAGTTGCAGGTGTTCATCCCAGTGATTAGACATTACATAACTTACTAAGTGATCATCCCAGTAATTCTCTCACCCATCTGGCACCATACATAGTTATTAGAATATTATTGACTATATTCTCTATGCTGTACTTTACATCCCCGTGGCTATTCTGTAGCAACCAAATTGTACTTCTTACTCCCTTCACCTTTTTCACCCATCCTCCCAACCTCCCTCTCATCTGGCAACCATCAAAACATACCTATGAGTCTTGTTTCTATTCTGCTTGTTCATTTATTTTGGTTTTTAGATTCAGTTGTTGATCTCTATGTAGTTATTGCCATTTACTTGTTTGTAATTTTGATCTTTATTTTTCTTCTTCTTCTTAAAGAAGACCCTTTAACATTTCATATCATAGTGGTTTGGTGACGATGAACTCCTTTAGCTTTTTCTTGTCAGGGAAGGTCTTTATCTGTCCTTTGATTCTAAATGATAGCCTTGCTGGGTAGAGTAATCTTGGTCGTAGGCCCTTGCTTTTCATCACTTTGAATATTTCTTGCCATTCCCTTCTGGCCTGCAAAGTTTCTGTTGAGAAATCAGCTGACAGTTTTATGGGAGCTCCTTTGTAGGTAACTAACTGCTTTTCTCTTGCTGCTTTTTTTTAAATTGATTTTAGAGAGAAATAGGAAGGGAGAAAGAAAGAAAGAAAGAAAGAAAGAAAGAAAGAAAGAAAGAAAGAAAGAAAGAAAGAAAGAAAGAAAGAAAGAAAGAAAGATTTGTTATTCCACTTATTTATATGCATTCATTGGCTGCTTCTTGTATGTGCTCTGACCACCTTCCCACTGAGATCCCTCAGTCTGTTCCATGCTTCCATGTCTCTGGATCTATTTTGTTCACCATCTTTTTTCTTTTTGCTGTTCTGATTTGGTGTTTTTTGCTTCCTTATATTCCAAATCACTGATTTGATCCTTGGCTTCATCTACTCTACTGTTGATTCCCTGTAAATTATTCTTCATTTCAGATAGTGTATCCTTAATTTCTGATTGGTCTTTTTTTATGCTGTTGAGGTTCTCACTAAGTTTGTTGAGCATCCTTATAATCAGTGTTTTGAACTCTGCATCTAGTAGATTGTTTGCCTTCATTTTGTTTAGCTCTTTTTCTGGAGTTTTGTTCTGTTCTTTCACTTGGGACATGTTCCTTTGTCTCTTCATTTTGGCCACCTCCCTGTGTTTGTTTCTATGTATTAGGTAGAGTAAGCCTCATAGAGTAGCCTAATGTAGTAGGTGTCCTGTAGGGTCCAGCTGCACAGCCTCCCCAACCACCCAAGCTGGGCACTAGATGTGCCCCCAGTACGGACCGTGTACAACCTCTTCTTGTAGTTGAGCGTTGATTGCTGTTGGCATGTCAATGGGAAGAATTTACTCCCAGGCTGATCAGTTGCAAGGAATGGCTTCGACCATTGACCACTGACTTCCAACCACCGCGGAGGATCAGCTGTGCAAGGCCCACCCCACAGAGCAGGACTAACTTCAGCAGGGCTCTAGTTCCCCCTGAGTCTGCCCCTTGAGTATGTTGCTTGTGGAGGTGGTGGGGTAGTAGTGCTTCAGCGTGGTCTGAAGCTGTCCACTGGGCATGCAAGCTCTGGGGCCTGGGGGGAGGTGTAGGCCAAGGTCAGCCACCACCTGTGTTCTGCCCTGGGCCACCTGGCATGAGCTACAAGGCAATCTGCGTATGGCTGCTACTTGTGCTGGGCTTGGAGGTGCTCCAGCGAGGCCAAGCTCTGAACCAAGGCTGGCTGCTGCTCGTGCTGGGTCTAGGGAGAGCTATGGGGCTCACTGAAGCCAGATGCTGTTTGTTTGAGAGATTTTAGGAAAGTCTGAAACGTGAGCCAAGACAGGCCACTCATATGGAAAAGCCACTGGAAACAGATTGGGAGGTGGGGCCTGAAAGTTGCTTGGGGCAAGGCCTCAGGGAATCAGCTGGGCAGGAGAACAGTGATAGCCAGGTTGATGGAGTCTCACATATGGCTCCCGCCTAATGGCTTTGTGAGGGGAGGGCTCATCAAAGGAATATTGACCTCTGCCAGCACTTCTGTCTGGGAGAAATCTGTCCTCCCACTCACCCTCCAGCTCTGGCCCTGCTGCTGGACAATTCAGTTTCTCTCTGTTTGTCTCTGGTGCCTTTCAAGCTGCTACCCCCATGCTGGAGCTCAGAGGGAGTGAGTCTGTGTGCAGGCCCTTTAACAGGAACTACCTGGGACTCCAGCGGCCCCTGTCTCCCTCGGCCTCAATCCCCACTAGTTTTTACAGCTAGAAATTATGGGGACTTCTCTTCCCGCCACTGGGACCCTGGGCTGGGGGTCCTGGCGTGGAGCTGGGACCCCTCGCTCCTCAGAGGGGACCTCTGCAACTGAGACATTCCTCCCAGTTTTTATCCACTACCCATGGGTGTGGGACCAGCTCGTTCCTGTCTCTGCCCCTCCTACCAGTCTCAGTGTGGAGTCGTCTTTAATTCCCTCGTTGTAGGATTTCCATTCAGCTTGATTTCAGGCAGTTCTGAATGATGGTTGTTCTGTAGTTTAGTTGTAATTTTGTGCGAGGAGGCGAGTACCGTGTTTTCCTACGCCTCCAACTTGACCAGATGTTCCCCTTGTCTTGACTAATGTCCCCCCCATCTTTCTGACTTAATCCCATGGGCAACCACTCAATATATAGTGCATATCTTTCTGTGTTCTGGTAAAATCTTTGTTCTAGTTTTGTGAATATATTTTTAATTTACACAAATTGTGCTGTGTTATATAGCACATTCTATTTCTTACTTTCCCCTACTCAGTGTTATGTTAAGATCCTTCACGCTATGTTACTATCTGCTCAGTTACTTGTAACTGCTCCATAGTCCTCCAGACTGGATACCTGCCCATGTTGTCCCTTCACTCTCCCAGGCTTGACACTGGCTGTCCCCAGTTTCCCCCACCACAAATAACACTGCAGAGAATTACTTTGGCTATGCCCTTTTGTGGATCTGTGTTACAATCTCTTTGGAATATAAACCCAACAGCCTTAATTTCTGGCTCATAGGGTGTGTGCCACCTTAATTTCATCCATTCATCCCAGTCTGCCCTCCAAATGGACTGCCCCAGCCAGTACCTCCACCCACAGAGCTCCAGGGTGTTCATGGCCCCACACTTCACCAATCTTTTGTGCTACCCAGCTTCTACTTTTTGCCTAATAGGTGTAAAGTCATTGCTGTTTTAATTCTCACTTCTCTGATTAATAATGTGTTAGAGCGTCTCTTTGTTAACATTTTGGATTTCCTCTTCTGTAAATTGCTCATTTATGTCCTTTGCCCATTTCCTGTTGAATTTGCTGCTTTTTTCTTGTGGATTCGAATATTTATTTATATATTCTATATATGAATCCTTTGTTGGTTTTATATTTTTCCTTGCTGGTTTTAGACATTGCAAATATCTCTGGCCTTATTTCTATTCCTCAAACATGCCAAGCTCATCAGCCCTCAGGGCTTTTGTCCTGACTCTTCTCTCTGCCTGTTATGTTCTCCCAGATACTTATAGGCGGGGCTCTCTGGACATTTAACCCTCAGGTGGCACCTCCCCAGACATATCCCTGCACCCAGGCACTCTCGATTACATCACCTGGTTTTGCTATCATTATGGTGATAACACTATTATAGTGTGAATTCATTGTTTACTTGCTTATTGTTTGTCTCCATATTAGCTGAGTCACTCTCAGTCACTAACTTCAGCCACTAGCACAATGCCTGGCACACCGTAGGTTCTCAATAAATGTCTGTTGAATGAAGGAATAAATACACCCCAGTCATGCAGCATGAAGTGGAGAGAAAACTGACAGCAAGGCTAAGAGCTATGTGCTTTGCAAGTGACACTTCAAATGATGATGAGAAGTTAACATTTATTGTTTCCTATGTGCCAGGCACTGTGGCAAGCATTTTACATGGATTAACACATTCATTCTCATAATAAACCTATAGAGTAGTGTGTTTTTTAAAATCCTGTTTATGAGATGAGGAAACTAAGGTAGAAAGATAAAGGAACATACCCAAGGTCCCGCAGCTAGAAAAAGGCAAAGAATTTGAAACCAGGATCGAGGGGGTCTGCCCCAGAGTTAGGTTACTTATCCAGGACACATACTGCTTCTCCGGCGCAGGGTGTAGGGAAGGAAATGGGTGTGGCCAGGAGGAAACACCCTCATAATCAGAGAAGCTTGGTGCTCCCGGGCAAGAGGTGGGGAGGGAGGCAGGGAGAATATTGTGCACCCTCATGTCTTTATGACACTAGTGAGGCCCACAGACTCAGCAGGCCCAGCGACGCCACCGTCTCCCTCCACTTTCTCTCGGCAGGGACCGGGTGGCGCGCATCGGGCTGGGCGTCATCCTGAACCTGGCAAAGGAACGCGAGCCGGTGGAGCTGGCTCGGAGCGTGGCAGGCATCTTGGAGCACATGTTCAAGCACTCGGAGGAGACGTGCCAGCGGCTGGTGGCGGCCGGCGGCTTGGACGCGGTGCTGTACTGGTGCCGCCTGACGGACCCGGCGCTGCTGCGCCACTGCGCGCTGGCGCTGGGCAACTGCGCGCTGCACGGGGGCCAGGCGGTGCAGCGCCGCATGGTGGAGAAGCGCGCGGCCGAGTGGCTCTTCCCGCTCGCCTTCTCCAAGGAGGACGAGCTGCTGCGGCTGCACGCCTGCCTCGCCGTGGCGGTGCTGGCCACCAACAAGGAGGTGGAGCGCGAGGTGGAGCGCTCCGGCACGCTGGCGCTCGTGGAGCCGCTCGTGGCCTCCCTGGACCCCGTCCAATTCGCCCGCTGCCTGCTGGACGCCAGCGACACGAGCCAGGGCCGCGGGCCCGACGACCTGCAGCGCCTAGTGCCCCTGCTTGACTCCTCACGTTTGGAGGCACAGTGCATCGGGGCTTTCTATCTGTGTGCTGAAGCTGCCATCAAGAGTCTGCAGGGCAAGACCAAGGTGGGTGCAGGTGGGTGTGTGTGTTGGGGGGGCGGGGGGGCGGTTAGATGGCACCTGGGAAGGCTTCCCAAAGCAAGAAGCATCAGGAAACAGTCATTCTGGTCTTGAAGGCAAGACCAAGGTTTTAAAGCAGGGGACGCGTGTTTTTATAAAGATTACCCAGGTGCTGCGTGGAGATGGAACTGGCAAGGTTGTGGTTGGAGGCAAGGGGGCCAGATAGGAGGCCATGACAGGGTGCAGTTGGGATGGCAGAGGTCAGGACTAGGGCACAGAGAGACAGAGAGAAGTGGACAGATTCCAGAGGTGCTGAAGAGCTAGAATTAGGACTTGGTGGGCGGCTGGGTGAGGGAAAGGGAGGAGCTGAGGATGATTCCTGACTTTGGACATAGGCGACCCAATGGATGGTGGCACCAGGTACTGCAATAATATGAACTGCGTGAGAGACAGGTTGAATTTGAGGTGCATGAGAGATGACCAATTAGGGAGCTCCAGTGAGCCATTTTGTCTTTTGGGTCTGGAGCCCAGGAAGGAGATGGAGTGTAGAGAAAGAGGCCTGGAACAGGGGGTCAGTGTGTCAGCCAAACAACTCCCACCTGAGTCCCCAGAGGTCCCCATGCCAAGGGTCTGACTTGAAACCTTTGCCCTCTGCTTTAACTTGCTGTGTGAACTTGGGTATCTGGCTTCCCCTCTCTGAGCTTCTATATGTCTCATATTTATCCTCTGGAAAATTGAAGGAGTGGACCACAACAGCAGTTCTTTGATTTTTTTGGGTTTTGCTTTTTGGGTTTTTTAAAACTATGCCTTTATTGGTTTCAGAGAGAGTAAGGAGAGGGAGAGAGAGATATATAAACATCAATGATGAGAGAGTCATTGATCGGTGGCCTCCTGCACGCCCCCCGCTGGGGACTGAGCCTGCAACCTGGGCATGTGCCCTGACCGGGAATTGAACCAAGATCTCCTGGATCCTAGGTCAATGTTCAACCGCTGAGCCATGCCAGCTGTGCCACAACAGTAGTTCTTACCCTGGATGTGGGACTAGTAAGTTAAATTATCAAAAGTTTTTATTTTTATTTTTAAAAATATTACAGAATCAAGATTATTCCTATAATGTGACCTTCCCTACTTTCCATTCCTGAGGAAATTGGGGGATTGGTGGCAACTGGTGCAGAGGGAGTGGTGCACACAGCATGAACCACCCTGTGTGTGCCACTATGGCCTTCTGGGGGCTGCTCAGAGGAGTGTGTCTCACAGATGATTGTCACACATTGTGTATGTCCCCACAGATCAAGGAGACACTTGTGTTAGGGGGTCTCTGAGGCCTCTTCCAAGGTCCAGCGTTCTAGGAGTTTCTGATTCTCCTCTCTGTGCCCTAGAGGTGGGCCATGGGAGGACTGACTTTACAAAGCAGGTCATTTTGCTTTGGGGAAAGAGCCTTGAAAGGGAGTTGGGAAATATTGCGTCTGGGCAGCAGCCATGACCACCAGCTCTGGCACCCCTTTCCCAGCAAGGCTAATGAGTGCAGTTCAGTAAAGACATAATAAGCCCCCACTCTGTGGCCTGCAGTGTACCAGGTTCAGGACTCCAGGGGTAACTAAGACATGATCTCAGCTTATCATCCAGTGGAAATTGTATTATCAACTAATGTCAGTGGCATTCAGAGTGTGGTACAAGGTCTAATTGGAGGTGTGGGTGAAACTGTGGGGAAATCAAAGCAGGCTGCATGGAAGAGGTGCTAATCAATTTAGATTCCAATGGATGAATAGGATTCCCCCAAACAGGCCGGAGGAACTAAGGGCCTGGGAACACCATGGGCCAAGGCCCAGAGGTGCTCGAGCCTTCGTGAGTGGGTGTCAACCCTAGTGTGGGTTGGCGAAAGGGGAGGTGAGCTGAGATGGTGGACAGAAGCCGCACTGTGCCAGGCCTGGCAGCCATACTGAGAGCTCAGACTTTATCACCAGGACAGATGGAAGCTGTAGAGGGGAGATATGAAGAGGATCTGCCTGGTCAAGAGCTTTGAGGGAGCTTCTGGAGGGGGAATCCAGAGGACTCAGTGATTTGCTGGATGAAGGCAGGGCTAGGGCAGGTGGTGGGACTTTCAGCAGCGAAAAGCAGCTGGGCACAAAGGAGGGACTGGGCACATTTGGGGGCGGCTGGTTGGAAAGATGGCAGATACAAGAACACCCCCCCACACACACACACACACACACTCCTCCCTAGGTATTCAGCGACATCGGTGCCATCCAGAGCCTGAAACGCCTCGTTTCCTACTCCACCAACGGCACCACGTCGATGCTGGCCAAGCGCGCGCTGCGCCTGCTGCGCGAGGAGGTGCCCAGGCCCATCCTGCCCTGCGTGCCCAGCTGGAAGGAGGCCGAGGTCCAGACGTGGCTGCAGCAGATCGGCTTCTCCCAGTTCTGCGAACGGTTCCGGGTATAGCGGGCGCCCCCCCCCCCAGGGCCCGTGGCCCCTAGGGGCGCCATGCCTGCAGGCCACCTCGCCCCTCCTGTCCCGCAAGCCCCTGGCACCAGGGCGGCCTTTTGGGGGCGGGGAGCCTCTACTCAGCAATATTCGGGGTCACTAGGCTCTAATCTGGGTCTCGTCCGCTGGCCTCCCTTACTCCGGGCTCCGGTTCCCGCCCCTTGCGTCTTGTGCTTGGGGTCCAGGGCTTTCTTACCCCTCCCCCTCCCCCACCCACCCCCAGGAGCAGCAGGTAGACGGCGACCTGCTTCTGCGGCTCACGGATGAAGAACTGCAGACCGACCTGGGCATGACGTCGGGCATCACCCGCAAGAGGTACGGAGCCTCCTGCCTCCCCGCCCCCGCCCCGTCTACACGCCTCCTCAGCCGCTAGCCAGCCTGAGGCAGGACTTCTCCTTGGGGCGCAGGTTCTTTAGGGAGCTCAGGGAGCTCAAGACCTTCGCCAACTACGCGACGTGCGACCGCAGCAACCTGGCCGACTGGCTGGGCAACCTGGACCCGCGCTTCCGGCAGTACACGTACGGCCTGGTCAGCTGCGGCCTGGACCGCTCCCTGCTGCACCGCGTGTCGGAGCAGCAGCTCCTGGACGACTGCGGCATCCGCCTGGGCGTGCACCGCGCGCGCATCCTCACGGCCGCCAGAGGTCAGCCTGCGGCGGGGACCCGCCCCGGTCCCGCCGCCGTCCCTGGAGGGGCGAGGGGAGACACACGGTGCAGCCGGACGCCGTGAGGGGCTGGATTCTGAGGATGCAAAGATGAATGTGTTGCGCTTTGCCCCCAAGAAGATCCTAGTCTTCCCAGCTGGTGTGGCTCAGTGGCTGAGCGTGGACCTAGGATCCAGGAGATCACAGTTTGATTCCCGATCCAGGCACATGCCCGGGTTGAGGGTTGGATCCCCAGGAGGGGGCGCGCGGGAAGCAGCTGATCCATGACTCTCTGAACATTGATGTATCTCTCTCTCCCTTCCCTTCCTCTCTCTGAAATCAATAAAGACATATTTTTTTAAAAAAAGGAAAAAAAAGAAGTTCCAAGTAGGAGTAAGGCAGGCATATAAACAGGGGGGTGACCGCAATAGGAGGCATGCCCAGGACTCCAGTGGGAGCCTAGAGGAGGCACTGCCTACCCTGTCCCCCCAGGTCTAGGCATTTAGAGGATGCCTGGCCAGGTCTTGACGCTGGGATGGGGGGGGGGGGGGTGCAGCAGGAAGAGCAGACAGGCAAAGGGAACAGCATATGCAAGTATGGAGGTGAGACAGAGCATGGAGAGCCCATACTTGAGAGTGGGAAGACAGGTGGCTTGTTCTATTAGACAACAGTGTACACAGTATGGATTCTGAAGGTACTTTAGGGAGGTCAAGGGCTCTAGCAGCCCTCTTTATTTACTGTTTCATTTACTAATTTACTATTTAGCTAATTTTTAAAATCCTCACCTGAGGATTTTCCACTGATTTTTTTTAGAGAGGGTGGAGGGGAGGGAGAAGGGGAGGACCATTGATGTGAGAGAGACACATTGGTTGGTTGTCTCCTGCACACGCCTACAACCGAGGTACTGTCCTTGAGCAGGAATTGAACCTGCGACCCTTTGGTCAGTGGGCCAATGCTTTAGCCACTGAGCCAAACCGGCCAGGGCAGTTTAGCTAATATTTATTGTCAATTACTATATGCCAGGTCCTGTATTAAGTTTTGAACAGGTATTATCTCATTAGGCTCTCTATCCATTTGATGCAGTGGGCATTAATTTTTTAAATCAACTTTTAAAAACTTTGAAAGAATGAAAGAGGTATAATTTAACTTAAAAGTGTTCAGTTTGCAGGGTTTGAAAAAATGTCTACTCCTGTATAACTACCATCATAATCAAAGATAAAGAAAATTTCCATCAAGGGTATTAATTTTAAAGATGATGAAACTAATGTTTAAAGAGTTTAAATATATTTTCCAATGTTTAAAAGCCAGTAAATAACAGAATTAGGATTTGAAACCCTCCCCTCCTGTTTCATAAACAGACAAATGTTGTCTGTGAATGTTAAGTCTGAATATTATAAGACGATAGATTCTTTTCATTGATATATCCATTCAGCAAGTACTTACTAAGCTTTGTTCCATGCTTTTGCTTCAACCAAAGCAGGTCAACTTTTATCATTTTTACTTTGCAGCTCTCAGGAAAACCTTAGGTTTCATTTTTTTAAAAAAGGATCCTATGGAAAAAATAGCTTACAAATCTCTCTTTTATAGAGAGTAGGGACAAATGAATGTTTTAAAAAAATATGTTTTTATTGATTTTTTTAAAGAGAGAGGAAGGGAGAGGGAGAGAGAGATAGAAACATCTCAAGCCCACAACTCCGGCATGTGCCGTGACTGGGAATTGAACCAGCGACATCCTAGTGCATGGGACAACGCTCAACCACACAGGCTGGGCAGCAGTGAATGGGGTTTTTTTTTTTGTATTTTTAAAAAATAAATCTTTATTTCAGAGAGAGGAAAGGAGAGGGAGAGACAGACAGACAGAAACATCAATGATGAGAGAGTCATTGGGAATTGAGCCTGCAGCCCGGGCATGTGCCTTGACAGGGAATCAAACCTCGATCTCCTGGATCCTAGGTCAATGCTCAACCGCTGAGCCACGCCCGGCCGGGCAGCAATGAATGTTTTTTAAGTGGAGGCAATGACACACTCAGACTTGGATTTTAGAAAGATCCCTTTGGTAGCTGTGCAAACAGATTAGACTAGGCAAGTGTGGACCTGGGGAGAGCACTGAGGAGGTTAGAATTGGGGTCCTGGACATAGGGAGGGCCCTGAGGCTGGAGGAAGAATCCACAGAGCACGGTGACTGCCACTCAGCACTGAGCATCAGCTCCGGGAGGGCAGGGCTTGTTCTGTTCACTGCTGTATCCTAAGCGCCAAGGATGGTGCCTGGCACACAGTAAGCGCTTAGTAAACATTGTTGAGTGAATGAATGAGAGGTAGGAGTTGAGGCTGACACCCACGTTCCTGACTTTGGTGGGAAACTAGGAGGAAGGGGACCACAGGGGTGTTTAGGACAGGTTGGGTTTGGAGCGCCTGTGGGGAGCTGGCTGTGCAGGTCTGGAGCTCCAGAGAGAGGGCAAGGCTGGAGGTTCATTTCAGTGTCCCTCAAACACAACGCCTGCCTCCTGAGAGGGACTCACCAAGTGTTAGCTGCCTTCCTTCCTGTAGACCCCATCTCCCTACCTCAGTGACCCTTTTTGGAGCAAGGCACCCTGCCTGGGCTGGGCTGGGCTGGCCTGAGAAGGCTGGACGGGCGAGGGATGATGTACTTCATTATGGGTGTTGGGGAGCGGCCACCTTCACCATGCTCTCTCTTGTCGCCCTCAGAAATGCTACACTCCCCGCTGCCCTGCACCGGCTGCAAGCCGAGTGGGGACATTCCTGATGTCTTCATCAGCTATCGCCGGAACTCAGGCTCCCAGCTGGCCAGGTGAGGAGGAGCGGGCAGGCCGCAGCCTCGGGCCTTGGGGCGAGGCCGGGGCAGTGACACAGGACCTCTTCGCAGCCTCCTGAAGGTGCACCTGCAGCTGCATGGCTTCAGTGTCTTCATTGATGTGGAGAAACTGGAAGCAGGCAAGTTTGAGGACAAGCTCATCCAGAGCGTCATGGATGCCCGCAACTTTGTGCTGGTGCTGTCGGCTGGGGCACTGGACAAGTGCATGCAGGACCACGACTGCAAGGACTGGGTGCACAAGGTAAGTGCTGGCGCCTGTGGTCCCAGCATTGGCCTGCGGCCCCGGGGGACAAGGCCCTCCTCCTATTCCTTCTCATCTGCACACCCCACTAACCTCCGTGGCCCAGGTGGAAGTCAGGAGGCACAGCTCTGACTGTAATAGGACTCTAGCAAGTCACTTAGGCTCTCTGAGCCAGTTTTTCTCATTTACAAAACAAGGATACTTACCTGTCCTATTTACCTTGTAGAATTGTTGTGAGGGTCAGAGAGGGATGAAAATGCTTTGAAAAATAGCCTCCATGAGGGAAGAGGGGCAGGTCAGCACAGTGATAGGCACAATGGAATCATTAAGAACACAAAGCTAGCCTGACCAAGTGGCTCAATTGGTTGGAGTATTGTCTTGTAGACCAAAAGTGGCAGGTTCAACTCCCAGTCAGGGCTCATACCTAGATTTTGGGTTCGACCCCCGGTAGGAGAGGCAACCGATTGATGTTTCTCACATGGATATTTCTCTCTCTCTCTCTCCCTTCCTCTCTCTCTAAAATCAATAAAAACATACTTTCGGGTGAGATTTTTTTTAAAAAGAGCACAAGGCTATGAGTTTGAATCCTGGCTCTGGCCTTGAGCAAGTTACTTCCTCTCAATGAGCTTTGTGTTTATTACTGTAAAGTGGATAATTATAGTACCTAACTCCCTAGGATATTGTTATAGGGATTAAAAGAGCTAAAATTTATGAAGTGCTTAGCAGAACACCTGGCTTTATAGTAATTGTTCTATGATGGTAGCGATTACTAGTATTAATATCATTATTATGAGCACTGTTTAACTCACCATTGTATCTCCAAGTGCCTGACACATAGTAGAAACTTACTGAATACTTTAGAACAGATGGATGGATGGAGCCATATCACATCTGCAGGTTATTATTCATTAATCAATGAGTAGGAATTGGGGCCAGGGCTGAGGGATACAATAGTCATCTGAGATGGGGCCCTTGTCCTAAAGCAGCTAAGGAAGCAAGACTATGCCCAGAATGACTAGATCATATATAAGTTGGTGTCATATATAAGCCAGGTAGATGAACCTCTTACTTGCCCTAGGACTATGGAAAATGGAAAAAATATTAAGGGCAGGAATAATCAGGGAAGGCTTCATGGAGGAGACAGGACTTGAGAAGAGCCTCAAGAATTTAGGTAAGTGGAAGAGAAGGCATCCCTGGCAGGGGAACAGCATGAGCAAAGATCGAAAGAAGGGATGAGAAAGGTGCCAAAAACCTACGTGCATCACTGCTATTGCTCTCCCCGTCTCACAGATAAAGAAACTAAGGCTCAGAGGAGTAGGATAGCTTTTGCCATGGCCACACTGGTGTAGAAATCAGAAAAGCTGGGCCTTGAGCTCCGTCTCTCTGACTCCAAAGCCCATGCTCTTTCCCAGGACCTGTGTTTCCTGGCACAGATCTGAGGGTATTTGTGGGAGGTGGTGGGACAGGGCTGGGTTCAGCTGACACCAGATGATTGTCTGCATTTCTTCCCAACTCTACATTCAGCGATGTTACGTTGGTAGCTTAAAGTCAGCCATGGTGGGAGTATTTACAGTAAGGAAATCAGTAAATACTACAAATTGGGGTTTTATTTGTTGGTTTGTTATTGTTTTTCTCCCTGGATAGCTAGCTAAGCATTTATCAGCCCACCACGGGCTGGATAGGAACTGTGGAATGAGGTTGCAGAGGCCTAATGTGCTTACAGCACTGAGAAAAGAGCTCCCATGAGTGCGGTGATGCCCCCCTGGTGGGTTTTGAGGAGAAGGCTCTGACGCTAGAGTGCAGTCCAGACTGGCAGTGGGAAAGGGGGTCAAGCCCCAGAGCTGTGTTTTAGGGGTTGAGTACTGGGCTTGGTTTGGGGATGGGGTGCTGATCTGTCAGCCTGGAGGATGATGTCTGAAGGCCTAGAGCAGGTGGCAGGTGGCCTTTTGAGAGAGAGAAGTGCCTGTGATCTCCATGAGAGCTCAGATCCTGCCTTATTCACACTGTGTCCCTGATGCCTAAAACCATGCATGGTACAAAGTAGGCCCTTGAAAATTTTATAGAATAACTGAATCGGTGATAAAACAGATTAGTGATTCTGATGAAGCTGAGATGACTGGGGAAACCGTAGATATCAATTAGGTTTACAAGAAGACTCATCTCTAATCAAGTTCTTCACCAGCTGCGTGATCTTGAATAAGCCATTTTTCCTCTCTTGGCCAGCCTCTGAATCTGTGTAATGAGCAGTGTGTGTCTTTGGTTCTGTGTAATTCTGGATGAAGCAAATGTCTAAATCAATTCCAAATCAATTGCTGCAGGGTCAGAATTCATCCAGATTCTCAGTAGAGAGGCAGAGGGCTTGGTTGAAACAACCCTGGACCTGGAATCTGAAGGCATGAGTCAAAGCCTGGCACCTCCTCAGCTGGGGGAGGGGGGGCGACTTGGAGCAAGTCCCTTCCCCTCTCTGGGCCTCCTCCTTCTCATTTGCAAAGTGGAGAGGTTCCCCCAGATGTCAATCAAGGTTGAAGTTATGCAGGTACTTTCCCCACAAAGGCTGTGCTCAAGGGTCTTGGCACCTACTGTTTCCCCAGCAGACTGCAAGGAGGGAGGAGGCAGGCGGGGTGGTGGGAGCCTTTGCCTTGGACCAGTCCCAAAGGCTTCATCATCCCTCCTTGGTTGTTTTTAGTGCTTAATTGCCTTTGGTTTTAAAACTCCTTTCCCTGAAGCCACATTTAGTGGGTAATCAATATGGAAAACCACAAGTGAACTTCACTCAGGGAAGTCCAATCCCTGTGGTTCTCCCTTGAAAGAAAAAAAACCCAAAACATTAAATAAGCATTTACCAGAGCACTCATTAATAGTAAGTAATATTCTCAGAACAACCTTGCGAGATAGGTTTATTATCCCCACTTTACAGAAAAGGAAATAATGGCACCTATTATTTATTAAGCATGAACTACCTGCTAGGCGCTGTTCTAACCACTTGCCATAGGGTATCATAGTCATTCCTTCCAATGATCCTACAAGATAGGGACTGTCATTAACTCTGTTTTACATATGAGAAAACAGAGGCTTGAGAGCTAGTTGCTTTTGCCTCAGGTTACAAAGCCTGTGTCAGAGACTCAATGTGACCCAGATCTGATGATTCCAGAGTGCACTCCCTAACTACTATGCTATGTTGTCTCCATTCATTTATTCATTCAGCCAGCCAGCCAGCCATTAAGTATTTAGCCAGGGCCGACTATAGGCATGGCTTTGTGAAAGATACTGAGATAGAGGGTGAATAAAAACCAAACATCATCCCTGCCCTTATGTCTGGTGGGGAAGACAGATATTAAGTAAATTACTCATTAATTAACTTAAATTGACGACTGGTGCATGTGCTACAGAGGCTATGAAAGGGAAGACTTCCCTGGGAAAGTGTTAATTGGATTCCAATCAGAAAAATGAGTAGGCATTAGCTAGGTGAAGGGGTGGGGAAAAGTGTTCCAGACAGGAAACAGCATGTGCAAAGGCCCTGTGCAGGGAGGGAGGAGGGCAGATCTAAGGGGCTGCTGGGTCTGTGTGGCTAGGAGGACAGTGCAGACTTGGCGTCTGAGAAGTGAGCTGTGGCCAACCACACAGGACCTTCAGACCACGTTAAGGAGTTTGAACTTTATTCTGAGCCTTGAAAAGCCTTAAAGAGTTTTAAGTAGGGAGTGACATGATCAAATTTGCATCTTGCAGAGTAGCTGGGTGAAGGGGCAATGTAGAGAACAAATTAGAAGGGGGCAAGAAGTGGATGAGGGCAGACCTGGTAGAGGAGAAAGGGGAAGGGTTGGAGCAGGAGAATAGAGGGGGGGACGTAGAGAAAAATGGGTGCAGGTGGTGCGATGTTTTTTTTCTGACACAAAATTATGTGGGGTTCTTCCCACACCAACACCCGTCTCCAATTCACCAACACCAATTGGGTGTCCCATCATTCAATTCAATTCTGATACTAACGACCCACAGCGAGTGTCAGACTCCACAGGTAGAAGGGCTCTGTCCCATAAGTCTGCCCTCGCTTCAGATGCCACTCGAAAGTCCCAGGTTCCCAGGCTACCCACACTCTTGTCTGACTTGGCTACAAATTCAGGGGTTCCTATGACTCTCCCCACTAGGTTCCGTAATTTGCTAAAATGACGTGCAGAACTCAGGAAAGCACTTTACTTACTGGTTTTTTATAAAGGGTCCAAGGGCAAGGTACTGGGGTGGGGCGCAGGCCAGGGAGGCACAGAGCTTCCATGCCCTCTCCAGGCCACTCTCCCAGCACCTAGATGTGTTCACAACCCACCCTCTTGATGGAGGTTTAATTATGTGGCATCTTTAAGTCACTGGCTGTTGGTGATTGAACTCAATCTCCAGCCCCTCTCCCCTCCCGTGTTGGGGCAGCTAAAAGTTCCAGCTCTCAATCAGAGCTTGATCCTCCCCCCACCAGTCCCCATCCTGAAGCCATCTAGGCACCCCCCCTCCCCTGCCTGTCTTCTGGAGAGTAGAAGGGTTTTAAGAGCTCTGTGCCAAGAACCTAGGACAAAGACCAAATATTTATTTATTCATTCATTTATTTATTTATTAAATATCTTTTTCTTGGTTCTAGAGAGAGGAAAGGAGAGGAAGAGAGAGATAGGAACATCAATGATGAGAGAGTCGTTGACCGGCTGCCTCCTGCACGCCCCTTACTGGGGATCAAGCCCGAACCCTGGGCATGTGCCCTGACCAGGAATCGAACCATGACCTCCTGGTTCATAGGTTGATGCTCAACCACTGAGCCACGCCGGCTGGGCTATTTATTTTTTATTATATCACAAAGGGTGAGGGAGAAGTCAAGGTGGGCTTTAGGACCAGTAGCCCACCCTGGGCTCACCCTCAGGCTGTTGTTTGCCCTTCCAGTGTTGGCCTGGCCCCAGGGTCCCTAGCTGGGGACCTTGGTATCTTCACCCTCCCTTCTCTCTCCAGGAGATTGTGACTGCTTTGAGCTGCGGTAAAAACATTGTGCCCATCATTGATGGCTTCGAGTGGCCAGAGCCCCAGGCCCTGCCTGAGGACATGCAGGCCGTGCTCACCTTCAACGGCATCAAGTGAGCGGAGGTGGGGGGGTGAGGGGGGGTAGGGGGTGGAGGGTGGATACACAGACCTTGCAGCCAGCAGCTCCCTCTACCCAGCCCTCTGACCCACCAGCCTCTGTGCCCACAGGTGGTGCCATGAGTACCAAGAGGCCACCATTGAGAAGATCATCCGCTTCCTGCAGGGCCGCACCTCCCAGGACTCGTCTGCAGGCTCCGATACCAGTTTGGAGGGTGCTGCACCCATGGGCCCGACTTAACCAGTCCCTAGTTTCCAAGTCCTGCTGTAACCCCCATTTCCATTATCTCCCTGGAAGGAGCAGCTCCTCACGCCGGCCTCCCTGAGCTGAGACAGCCTAGGCCCTACTCAGGAAATGGCTCTCCCTCTCCCAGACCCTCATGGGCCACCTGCAGCCCAGCTTCCTCAGCATCCGGAAAGGGAAGGGAAGCTAGGCATCAGGGGTGGTAAGGGTTAGGCCGCCCTTAGGCCCTGCCACCAGGTTCTCTGTCTCAGGTTCACTGATCAATTCTGGAGACACTGAAGAGCGAGGGTTTGCTACACACAGCCCCCTCTCCCTGACATTCCCCTGCTTGAGTAGGGGAAGTCAGGCAGCCTCTGACAGGAATTAAGGCAATGCCCAGCCCTCCCAGCCAACCATGCCCCTGGGCCTGGGAACCGGAGGGGATGAGAGCCCACTGGTGGCTCTCCACCTACACTGTGCCAGTCCCTGGCTCACTGCTTCCTGCTGCCCTGTGGCCTTGCCCTGTTATCACTCAGTGCCCTTAGCTGGCCTGGCCTGGTCCCAAGCCCCCCCTTACCCTCCCTGAGGTACAGTCTCTTTTGCCACATCTGGGGTCATGGCTGGGCTGAGCCGGTCCCCACTCTGGCTGGTTTGCAGCTGCAGCTGGGTCTGAAGCACTCACAGGTGTGTGGGCGCTCCCTGCTTGGGCCTGGGCAGGGAAGGCCATGTCTCAAAGGGCTGCTAGCCACCCTCCCACACCTTGGTGCTGGGCCTCAGGCCCCTGCCCCACCTGGCGCATCTGGCTTCCCAGTTCCTCCTAGCAGTAGCCCCTTGGGAAGAGGCAATGTCCTGACACTTGCTACCTAAAGTGTCATTCTTGACAGCCAGCACTGGCTCACCAGCAGATGCTGGTCAGGTTACTCTTAACCAGGAAATCAAAGGTATCAATCCAGGCTTGGGACTTCTTCCTTCCACTCCCCTCCCTGCCAAAGATACTGTTGAGCTGGCCCTAGCCCCAACTCTGGCAATACATTTAAATCACCTGGGAGTTTTGTTAAAATTCCATTCAGGAGACCTGGGCCTCAACTTCCACATTTCTGATTCCCAGGTGAGCCAATGCTGGCTGTCAAGAATGACACTTTAAGTTGCAAGGCTCTGAAATACAAGTCCCTCACACACCTTCAGCATTTCCCAGCACCCCACCCCATGGACTCCACAATCATCAGAGCAACCCTACCCAGTATTATCTCCATTTTACAGAGGAATCGAATGATGTGCTGTTTTCCAAATCATGAGTGGCAGCCCAGGACCCAGACCTGGCCTCCTGGTGCTCAGCCCACTGCTGGTGGGACTGCTCTCGAGAGTCATCCTGGAGGCTGCGACCTGGGCGGGGCTGCTGCCCCACAGACAGCTGGCTTCTTCCTTTCCCCAAAGAATATAGAAGTGGGGATAGGTTTTTGACCCAGGGGCTATACAAAAATAAATGAGCAGGAACACCCCTCTGCCCCCCTTCCTCCAGGAGGGTAGGGCGGCTCCAGCTAACCAGCCTGTCTTTTCCCTAAAAGTAGTGTGTTCACACCTCAAAGCTGGCTCCGCTCCCAGAGTGCCTCCTGCAAGTGCTGGTCAGGTCACTCTTAACCAGGAAGTCAAAGGTATCAGTCCAGGCTTGGGACTTCTTCCTTCCATTCCCCTCCCTGCCGAAGATACTGTTGAGCGGGCCCTAGCCCCAACTCTGGCTTAGACTGCACTTCCTCCTTCACGCCACGAGAGGGCCCACCACTGCCAGGTCCTGGATATGACCGTAGCTAAGGCAGACTCCACGCGCCCTCACAGACCAGAGACAATACAGTGTGGTGAATATCCTCCAGGGGGAGCTTTCTGTCCTTTTTGTCCCCAACCCCACTCCCTCCTGAGGTCCCCCAAGAACAGTATTCAGAGAGATTTCCCAGCCCTGCTTCTTCTGTTTGGTACACCCTCCACTGCTTCCCCTTCTCTCTGGGGAATCAGAGCTTAGCCCTCCCATCTCCCCGGCTGCTTAAGTGGTGGCCCTCCCCCCAGGTGGGCCAGTGTGTTTTGGGGACTGCCCATATCACAGCCGGGGCAGGCACCTTGGCCCTCACCTTCCACCGAAGCTTGGTTTCGCGGGGCTGGTCCTGAAGCAGAGGGCTGAGACACAGTCTTTCTCCCAAAGTCTGCTCTGACGCAGGGCTACAGGGCCAGGGCTGTCTACTTGGCCGGACTGTAGCTGCTGCCCCCAGGTCGGGGCTGAGTCCAGTAGGTCCTACCCTACCTCCTCACCCCACCCCTCCTCAGGGACCAAAAACTGCTCAGGGACACTCAGAGATCAAAAGCCCAGCTCCAACTCACTTATCCTTCCCCCAGGCCAGTGAAGAGAGGCATCTCATTCTAGAACGTTATGAGGTGGAAAGGATCTGAGAACATTACCTAACTCAGTGTTTCCCGTCTTGTCCAACCATCATCAGACAATCTGGGGTATTGCTGATCTAGCCTTTCATAGAGGGGCTTGCTCAAGGTCACCTGCGAGCCAGAGGCAATGGCTGGAGTACAGCCAGGTCTGAGGCCAGCCCAGAGCCTTTCCCTCTCCTCCCCCCCTGACTCATGCTGGGCCAGTCCGTGGAGGGCCCTCTTCTTGTTTGTCTTCCAATGACAGCGGACAGTGAGATGGGAATCTAGAAACAGGCCTGGGTTGCAGAGGCCACGTTCACCCTGGTTTGCCCTAGGCCACCCCGTTTTACCTGAGTGATTTCTAGCCAGAAAACTGACTGTGAGAGAGAATGGGGTAGAAATGAGAGTAGGGGGCTGAACCCTATGGGTCTGTTTGGGGGCTCATGGCCCTCATCAAAGCCGGTATCTTAATATTGAATCCAATTTTGCCTTTCAACTTCAGGCCCAGACTCTCATTACGCCCTAAAAGTGGCCCCCTCATTCTCTGGGAAGCTGGGGGCCCTGGATCATGGGGAGTCAGGCCCACCTCCAGGTTCCCATTGACTTACAGATGCATGAGGGATGGTCTCAGCACAAGGCCCTGCTGAAACACCTGGTGATGGGAGGTGTTGAGGGCTGAGGGATAAAAACTAATTTTGCTTGGGCTGTCGTAGCCAGGAAGACCAGTACAGGTGCTTTCAGGGAAGAGATCTCTGACCCTCAGGAAGGAGTGGCCAGGGCTCTGGTCCAAGCCTCTCTGCTTGGCTTGATGCAAGTCTGGCAGCCCATCTCCCAGCAGCTCAGGTGAAAGAACCGGCAGTCAGATGAGGTCCCGGCTAGCCACACCCAGTACCAATCCCATGGCAGCTCAGGGGCTTCTGCCCAGCCCAGCAGCTGTCTGTCTGACCTATGGTGGGCAGACAGAACGGGAAAATAAAGGGCCCACATCCCAATGCCTTGGGTGCTGGAAGGTTCATTTCAGTGTGCTTATACTGCTTTATTAGTATGATTGGCACTGCTAAGCCGAGGGGATTGATTCCACTAAGTGAGAAGCACTCTCTCCATTCCCAACTCTTCCTCCCCTCGAAGTATTCATCATTAAGGAGTGGCTGGTGGCTGTCCACCGTCGACTGTGCACTGTGAGCTGTGCAGCTTTGGTTGGAAGCGGAGATGCCAGCACTCATGCTTCCACTGGTCCCTGAGGCATCACCTCTATCAGGACCTGTCTTCTCCCCTTCAGGGTTTTATGCGATTGACGGCATAAAGGGTAAACAGACCCCTGTTCCAAATGGCTTCCCAACTGCCTGCCCTCGAGTCAGACAGTCTGGGTTACAATTCTAGATCCTTGAGTCACAGGCTGGCACAGCTATGAATGAGGTGGGGGCCTTGGTCTAGCTTGACCACCTTATCCAAGGTGAACACTGCCTTTGAGGGGAGCTGCTGGTGCTGCTGTGGGTGGGTCCCAGGTGCATACTTCCAGTTGGTTAGTGCTCACTTCACTCCTCTTGGCCTCTGTCCTCTGGTCCTGGCAGATCAGGGGCTCTGGGGAAACTGCTGGAATTCAGAGTGAGGATTAGCCTTTCCCAGCATCCTGTAAGAGACCAGAGAGAGGGTTCAAATTTTATATGGGGGAACCCTCAATTCCTGAAGAAGTGACACAGGCTTTATTGGGTAGTCTGGTACAGGTATCCCCCTCCCAAGGTAAGGTGAAAGACAATGTCCTGAGAAGAGGGCTCTGGAAAGTGACTCTTAAGGCTATGGAGGAAGAAGTCAGTGGGGCAGGCAAACCTGTGGCCCAGCCACAACGAGCCAAGGAAGCTGTCCAGCTTCCCTTTAGCAGATCTGTCAATTTAGTTCCATCTATAAAGCGTGAAACGGGGAGAGAACAGCCTTGCCAAGAAGCAATGTTAGCCCGACCCTTCCCCTACTGTCCCTCTGCCCTGCCCTTAGGAATTGGCTTCCAGAGGATCAGACAGCCATCTGCACGGGGAAAGTCAGGCTGGGACTGAAACGCCCGCAGAGGAAAGGTTCCAGGAACAGGGCAGCCAATTCTGGTTGGGAGGAAGAGGAGGGAGAGGAAACCTTTGGGATAAAGGGCGTATGAGCTTGGGTCAGAGTCCTGTGTTACCCAATCAGAATGGCAGGGATGAAGAGGAGGCCAGCTCCCAGCAGGAAGGGAAACCCTTTCATGAAGTTCAGGGTGGCTGGGTAGAGCGAGTTGAAGATGCCAGAGGCCATCAGCATGGCCAAGCCATTCACACAGGCCACAGCAGAAAAGAGAGTACCTGTGAAGAAATAAACACACTGTGGAGTCTGAAAGACATAGGGCTGTGATCAAATCCATGTATTAAAAACTACATGTCGCCCGGCCGGGCGTGGCTCAGCGGTTAAGCGTCGACCTGGGATCCTAGGCTATCAGGGTTCGATTCCCGGTCAGGGCACATGCCCGGGTTGCGGGCTGCAGCCGATCAATGACTTTCTCATCATTGATGGTTCTGTCTCTCTCTCCCCCTCTCCTTTCCTCTCTCTGAAATCAATAAAGATATACTTTAAAAAAACAACAACAAAAAAACTACATGTGATATCTTCTAGCAAAAGCCTGAGAGAAATGTTTTTTGGCTTATCCCCTTGGAAATCATATCCTGTTTGAGGTTAGTTCTGGGGTTAATTCCCAGTTCCAACACTTATTAGCTGTGGTTGGTCCCTGAACAAGTCGCTTATCCTTGTGGGTTTTTGTGCCCCTCCTGTTAAATAAGGATACTACCTATCTCATAGATTGTTGGCAACATTAAATTCCCATGTGAAGCCCCTATCACAGGGCCTAGCCTCCTGGAGGAAGCCAGTTAGTAAGGGCGGTTCTTTTTTCTTATTGCCCCTGGCACCTCTGGGCACAGTGAAGGTGCTAGATAAAAAGCTTGAGTGAATGAGTGAAAGCTCCTGGGTCCTGGGACAACAGAACTGACAGTGGTCTATATATGGCTCCAGGTCCTCCTTCCAGGACAGATGGGGAAAAGTGGATGAGCCAGATGTTTCCAGATTGGGGTCTGAAGACCCAGAGGCCTGAGTAAAGCTATTCAGATATGCCAGCAGAATCCAAATTTTTCTAAATGAGCAACAGCCCAAGAGAAGCTGAGATTAAACTGTCAGACTGTCAGAGTTGAGGGCCTGTAGATATCACCAAGAACAAACCACTCTTGCCCTGGCTGGTGTGGCTCAGTTGTTCGAGCATCATCCCACGCACCGAGAGGTCACCGGTTCAATTACTGGTCAGGGCAAATGCCCAGGATGGGGGCTTGATCCCCAGTAGTGAGTGTGTAGGAGGCAGCCAATCAATGTTTCTCTCTCTCCCTCTCTACCCCTCTCCCTTTCTCTCTCAAATCAATAAAAAAAACATTAAAAAAAAAAAAAAAAAAAAAGAACTACTCTTGTATGGATCAAGAAACAGGCCGAGAGAGAGAAAAGGGACCCGCCTAAGATAGCCAGTGGGTGATGGTGCCAGGACTAACACCCATATCTAAGACCTGCTGCTCTTAAAAACAGACCTGGCTTTGCATCCTAGCTCCACCACTTACTGAGTGACCTTGGGTGAGTCCATTTAACCCTGTGGGCCTCTGCTTCTTCATCTGTCACTTGGGGACAATGAAACCTATATCACAAGGTTGTTCACTCCTTCTGAGCTTGCATGATCCGACCCCAGCGAAGCAGGGAACTCTGGCATCACAGCATCCATTTTACAGATGGAAAAGCTGAGGTCTGGAAAGGGAATATCCTCTGCTTGGGTTACCCAAAAGAAAACTATACTCTTCTGACTGCAAATTCCAACTCTGTGGTCTGAAAATCCCAGGCACTGTGGTCCTCTGCCAGCCCTGGGCAGTTTGTTAAGAGACCACTGGGCATAAGGAAGCAGATGCTGGTTAACCATGACACTTACCCTGCTCTGACTTGCTCACCAGCTTGGAGAGCTTGGCCCGGACAATGGGTGTAATGACTAAAGACAGGAAGAGGAGTGCGTACCCTGTGGAGAAACAATCATCAACTAAATGGCGTTAGGAAGAGGAGTGCACAAGCAAGATGTAGCAGAGCTCCTACACATACCCCAGGTGGGACTCTGGTTAGACACAGAAAAAACTTCCTTGATGGTGAAGGAGACCATGACTAAGGAGGAATGGAGACTACTCTTCTCAAGCTTTGGCCTGTTACCTCTTTTATCAATGAATGCTGATTCCCTACCAATGGCCTTCTTGTCAGAACATCTTTTGTGGACCCAGCAGGTATCACCCACATAGAAGGGAGGTGGCAGGGCACATAAGACAAGCATGGACTTTGGAGGCAGCCGAAGTTCAAAACCTGATGCCATCGCTTACTAAATGTGTGGCCTTGGGTCTGGCTCCCATCTGTAAGAGGGTAACAAGGCTTTCACCACAGGATGGTTCTGGTGTGTAGGGGGCTGAATAATGGCCTGAGATACCAGGTCCTAATTCCTGGAATCTGTAAATGTTACCTTATTTGGAAAATGGGTCTTTGCAAATGTGATCAAGTTTAGAATCTTGAGATGAGATTATCTTGGATGATGATAACCTGATAGGTTGGCCCCTAAATAATTTGACACAGACAGAATGGAGGAGAAGGCACACAGAAGAGGAGAAGGCAATGTAATCACAGAGGCAGAGATCACAGTGACGCAGCCAGAAGCCAAGGAGTGCTGGCAGCCTCCAGAAGCCGGAAGAGGTGAGGGACAGGTTCCCTCCTAGAACCTCTGAAAGGAGCAAGGTCCTACTGACACCTTGATTTTGGTCCAGTAATATGGATTCTTGACTTCTTGCTTCTAGAACTGTGAGAGAATAAATTTCTGTGTTTTAAGCCACCAAATCTGTGGTAATTTGTTACAGCAGCCGCCCTAGAAAATGGATACACCAGAAAGCCCATGAAGAGCATGGCACAGTAAGCACACAGTAAATGCAAGTTCCTTTTCACTTTGCATTTTGTTACTCTCAGACTTAAACTATTTCCTTCACAACCATTTCTTTCCCTCGTGTGACTATTTCCTCTTCAGTAAAACTGCAAACTCCTAGAGCAGCAATTTTCAACCGGTGCGCTGTGGCACACTGGTAAACCACAAGAATTTTTAACACATGAAATACCTGACTAGTCAGGGACACTGATCTCTTTTCCCTTAGATTGTCAAATAAAAAATGACAATAGCCAGCACAACAATAGCCATCCAGTATGAAGGAATTAAAATTATACCTATTTTTTTGTCAGATTGGCAAAAATATATTTTTTGGTGTGGTGCAGAATTTTAGTAATTAGTTTATGTGTGCCATGAGATAAAAAAGGGTTGAAAATCGCTGCCCTAGAGGACAGTAGATCCTTCAAAGTGGGTATATGATGAGGCACCCCAGGGCCCCTTCAGGTGTCAGGCTTCCAAATCCCACTCTGCTGAGGCTCCCCAGAGCAATGACAGTGCCGTCATCATCTCTGCACCCCTGAGGGCTTTGAGCCCAGCATCAAGTCCATGGGAGATCTGTGGGCAGGAGAGAAAGGTACCTGGCCCTCTTCGGCCTCACTGTCCAGGCAAGCATCCAAGTTAATAAATCTGTGATTACTGACTGGCTCACTTTGTACACAACATAGTTCAGAGCTTTATCAAAATAAATCTGTCTCTTTATTAAAAAGTTAATTTCCTCATTCTCAGCTGCCTCTCTTTCACCAAAAGAAGAGGAACAAACACAAGCAGGAATTTGACGTCTGCAGTAAGAGAAGACTGGCTTTTAACAAAAAACCCAAAGAAGCTGACCAAGGATATTTGAGGTAGGTCTTATAATTGTCAGAGAAGTGAGTACTAAGACATTACTAGCATGGACTTTGTCTAAGAACACCGTGAATATAGGCTGTGGGAGGTGAAGGAGCGAAGCAATTAACCTATGAGCCATATTGTGTCAGTTGCTCTATCTTACTAACACTATTTATGATCGATAATGTGGGTTAATTAATTTGGCTACTGAAGTTCTATATTTTGTGTGTAACAAAGGTGCCATTTTTATGAGGTTTCTTAGTTGCCTGTCTTCCAGTGCAGGCTAGGAACATAACAATGTTTCCAAAGGCATAAGCCAGCAAGTGGCTGGCCCCAATTTTCACCCAGCGCCTCTGGGACAAACCGTCCGTGAGCCCACACACATTACCTGTGAACATAAGAGGTGTGATGGTCGCAAATGCAAAGACCACCATCCCCAGGATGTTAAAGGCCAAGCCAATCTCAGCCACCCAAGTGTCAGTCAGGCAGAGTTGCATAAGCCGCAGGCCCAGCAGGCTGGTGAAATACGGGAGGTGCCTAGCTGCAGAACCGTAGCCAATCAGCGTGGAGTCCCAGCAGAGGGGTCTGCTCAGCTCATAGATGGTCAGGATGTCCTGGGCCCCAAAGTGCACAGTGATGACCACAAAGATAACCAGTGAGTACAGGGCTAAATGCTTCCTGGACTTCTCCGGGGCTGGAGCCATGTAGAGCCGGACAATGGATTGGTGGTGGCGGAATGTGAAGAGCCGGGCAGGTGTTGGCTCCTTCACAGTCTCACCAAAGCAGAAAGCAGAGTAGAAAGCTATGAATATCAGCAAGGCCAAGGCCAGCCAGAAGGGGTTGGCATAACCCTGGGCCTGGAGCCAGTGGCCCCCAAGGAGGCTCGCCAGCATCCCTGCCACCCCGATGCACGCTTCCAGCAGGGCCATTCGGATGGTTCGGCTGTGGTGGGAGCTGACATCCGCCACGGAGGCAAAGCCAGCAGCCAGGAGGCCACTGAAGTCACCGAGGAGGGCACAAAGGATGCGGCCCAGCACGAAGTAGCCCACGTGGAGCCGCAGCTGCACCACAAAGGTGGACACCAGAGCCTGGAGCAACAGGCCCAGCGAGGCCAGCACCAGCAGCGGGCGACGGCCCACACAGTCACTCCAAGCACCCAGCAGCGTGGATGAGAAGAGCCCCACCAGGAAGCCGCCCAAGTTCATGTAGAGGATCCAGTGGGAGGTAAGGGTCTCCACTTCCTGTGGGGGCATGAGTCTTAGCAGGGTGTTCTTCCTCACTCTGGGTTCCCCCCAACCCACTTCCCGACGGAACCACCGCCATCCTGGGAGGCACAGGGATGAGGCCTTTGTCTGAAGCCCTAAACTTCAGGCACTGGAAGGAGGGGGGGGGGGGTATGGAAAATGGACGTAGGTCCCTTTCCCTTAATTTGTTTACCCCCTTTTGTTAACTCTTAAGGCCGGAGGCGCTTTACGCATGTCCAGTTCTGCAGCCCTCAGTCAGGCCCACCGCCCGACACCCACAACCCCGGGCGACCCCCCCTCCGCGCCCGCGCCGCCCCCGCGCCGCCGCCGCCGCTACCTGCATGGCGGGGTTCGCGCTGTGGTTGCCGCAGCCCCCCCTGTCGTGGGTGCCGTTGTAGCCGAGGTCGGCGCTGAAGCGGTACCACAGGTACTGCGTGGTGAGCGGGCCCTGCAGGACCACGGCGAAGTTGGCCAGGAAGACGATGGGCTCCACGGGGCCCCGGAACAGCACTTTGGCCGCGGGCCGGGCGCGGGGGTCGCCCGGGGAGCTGGCGGGCCGGGCGCGGGGGTCGCCCGGGGAGCTCGCGCGCCGCTCCATGCGCGTGCGCCTCGGGGCGCCGGGGCTTTCTGCGCCTGCGCGGGCCTCAGTTCAAAGTCTGACGGGACCCGGCTCGTCCCTGGCGCTCGCCCAGCCCCCAGGTGACCTCACCTGCAGCCCGCGCGGGTCCTGCCCTGCGGCGCTCCTTTCCCGGCCCAGACGAACACCCGCGGGAATATCAGTATTTAACTTGTATCGATCGCTCCCTGGGCGCCGGGGACCGTACTAAACTGTGCGCTTTCATCTCCCAACAACCCTATAGACTCGCCGCTGTGTAGGACCCAGTCTGGAGACGAGGGAACCAGGACGTGGGGCCCTCGAGGCCCAAGTGGGGAAACTCGTGACTTCCGAGGCCTAGGCTGATGTTGTGTGTGTGACTCAGACGGGGTTAGAGTACAGCCCCGAGCTTTGTTTACTGCCTCGGTTCAGTTACGTGGTTTCTGCTGCTATCTTGGATATACCACTTTCTGCCCTGGGCCTCAGTCTCTTCATCTTTAAAATGGGGATGCTGATAGAAACTTCCTCCAAGAGTTGCTGTGGGAAGAATGGTGCCGGGTACATTTTAAGTGCTATTGTTGTTGCTAATAGGCTGTCACTTGCTCCACTCTGCCCTCGGATCTTTTCCTGGGGAATTAGTCTTGGTTTGGGGCTGGGGGCTGGCTCTGAGGTGCCCTTGGAGAGGCAGAGGAGGAGGAGACAGTGGAGGGCCTTGGAGGCCGTTGGGTGTGGCCCTGTGTTCCTGAGGGCTCCTGCTATAGGAATTGGGCCAGAAGGCCTGTTCCATTGCCGGTAAAAGGGAACAGCATTATCTGCCTTTCTCACTTATTTATTCATTCGGTGCATTTACTGAGTACTCTTTACGTGTCAGGGACCATGCTGGGGAACCTCTGGGAACACAGCGGTGAAGGAAACAGACAAAGCCCTTATCAGGCCCTGTAGTTCCTAGAATGGTGAAGGAAAGACATCAAAGAATCCTTCTAATAGTTGTAAGATTTCAACTGTGGCTTTAAGGAAAAGAGTTGTGGGACTCCAAGGCTGCTAATTCAGGGACCTGGGCCTGGTTTGAGAGGAGCAGAGCCAGGGATGGTTGCTTCCCCTGGCAACGAGGCAGCTGAATGGATTTCTGGAGGCAAGCCCTGATTATTGGGGAGGTGGGGCTCCATTTCTGGGCACCACGACTGTGTGTGGCCTTGTTGCTGGCTTTTTGACAATCTCCCACCTCCCCTGAGCCAGAAAGAGTTCCACGTTCAGGAGTAGATGCTGACTATTTACTGGTGGACTGAGTGATGGCCTGCACCCCCACACGACCACTGTCACCCTTGGTTTTCCTAGAGATAGGAAATTCTACATTAAACATAGAGACCTTGGGTTGGCTCCCTTCCCTCTCCACCACCTACACAAAAGTTTGGCCCAGTTAGGTCAGCTACAGTGAAGGAGGAGTACCCAGCTGAATCTTAGAATTATTTCCTAGATAAAGAACTAAGGCCGAGAGACGTAAGGCCAAGGCCAGTCAGCTGGGAATGGGTGAGGCCTCTTCTAACGTCCTTAAAACCTAGCTATGATCAGGTCATTGCTCTGCTCAGAACAATCCAGTAGTTTCCATTTCATCCAGTGAAAGCCAAGTCATGAGGAGGGCCCTAAGACCATGTGCCTTCTCTTCCTCTTTCCCCTACTCTATCCCTCCTGCTTCCTTTGCTCTAGCTACCCTGGCCTCCTTGCTCCCCTTACAACTTGTCCAACAGTCTCCTGCCTCAGGGTCTTTGCATCTGCTGTTGCCTCTAACTAGAATGCTCTTCTCTCAGATATCCCCCTGATGACAGGAGCTTTGTTTCCTTCACTATTGTATCCCTAGTACCTAGAATAATGCCTGGCACATGGTAGATGTTCAGAAAGTGGTAGGTGAATGAATAAATGAACCCCTCAAGGAGAAAGGATTCCCTGGCTGGAGTCCCAGAGCATGAGGAGAGGGTTGCCCATGTCGAGCTGCCCTATGGAGTCCAGAGCTCAAGAATCTCTACCTAGCCCGGCGGGGCATGGCTCAGCGGTTGAGCATCGACCCAGGATCCAGCCGATCTCAGGGCAAATGCCTGGGTTGCGTGCTCGATCCCCAGTGGGGGGCATGCAGGAGACAGCCGATCGATAACTCATCTTTGATGTTTTTATCTCTCTCCCTCTCCTTTCCTCTCTTTGGGATCAATAAAGAAATATTTTTTAAAAAAAGAAGAAAAGAATCTCTACCTAGAAGGAAGCTGAGCTAGAGATCACAGCTTTGCCTGCCTACCCTTTTAAAAGATGAGGAAATTGAGGTCCAGAGAGAAAGATGACATCATCCAGGAGGAGCTAAAAATTTCTTCCCTTTCAAATCCTTAAAGGAAAGAAGTGATTGCAAAGTAATCAGATTTAGTTCCATCAGAATTAGAAACCTAAAGTAAAAGGCAAACAACAAACAAAATATTCCCCTTAAAATATGACAAAAGATTAATATTTTATGTATATATGATAACAACTTAAGGTCTCTCCCCCATCCATCAACAACTGGATAAAAAAACTAAACATCGCCTTGTAACACAGACCGAATATGAGACACTCCTGAGCTCTTCTCCCACTTCCAAATAACAAAGGAAGTGCTGTGCCTTTGCTTTTGTTCTTTGTGGCCAACACATGAGAAGAGATTTTGTTTTAAATGTGAATGGAATGCCTGAAGCTGGTAAGGCTTGTGTCAAACAGACATCGCTGAGGGAGCGCCAAGGTACCCTTTCAGGAAACAGTTTGGAAGCATTTTATCAAAACCCTTAAATTCTCTAATTCCTTTGAGTCTCTATCCTAGGGAAATAATCTGAATTACACAAAAAACCCTCATGTACCAAGATGTTCTCCATAACATTGCTGACAATAGTAAAAAAAAAAAAAAATTGTAGAGGAACTACTTGTCGAACAGCAGGCAGATGGTTGAATAAATTACAGTAGATCCATTCAGTGGATGCTAGCCATTAAAATGACATATTCAAAGAGATTATAATAATATAGAAAACTGCTTATGTCATTATTTTTATGTGGAAAAAAAAAGAACTTTTATTACTCAGCCATCAAAAAGAATGAAATCTTGCCATTTATGAAAACATGGATGGACCTAGAGGATATTATGCTAAGTGAAATAAGTCAGAGAAAGACAAATACTGTATAATTTCACTTATATGTGGCATCTAAAGAACTAAACAAATGAACAAACAGAACAAACAGACTTATAGACACAGAGAACAAACCGATAGTTGCCAGAGGGTTGGGTGGTGGGGGAATGGGCAAAAAATCGAAGGGGATTAAGAGAAACAGCTTATAGTTGTAACAAACAAGTCGCGGGGATGTCACGTACAACATAAGGCATATAGTCAATGATACCACAGTACCTTTATATGGTAATAGGTGGGTACCAGGCTGCTTGTGGTGATCACTTTGTAAGGTATATAAATGTCAAATCACTATGTTGTACACTTGAAACTAATATTGTATGTCAACTATATTTTAATTAAAAAGAGCTTTCCATTTGAAAATGTAAAGAAGCGGACTTTTCGTTCACATGGTGTGCTTACAGGTGTGGAAAAGAAGCGTACTGACTCTAAAGACCGGATGACACTGCACCAAATATTCGCAGAGGTTCTGTCTGGGTGGGAGAGTGAGATAAGGGTTTTTTTCTTCTTCTTTTTCTTTTAAATATATCTTCAGCCCTGGCCGGTGTGCTCGGTGGTTAGAGTGTTGGACACACACACACACGCACCAAAGCCTCCTGGGATCGGCTCCTGGTCAAGGGCACGTACCCGGGTTGTGGTTCAATCCCTGCCGGAGGCAACCAATCAGCATGTCTCTCTCACATCCATGTTTCTTCCTCCCCTCTCTCGCTCTCCCCCCCCCTTTCCCTTCCACTCTCTCTATAAATCAACAGAAAAAATATTCTTGGGTGAGGATTTAAAATATGTACATATATATATATATATATATATATATATATATATATATATACACACACACACGCACATATATATATTTCAACTCTTCTAATATAAACATGTATTTTATCATGGAAAATATGAAAATGTTTTCAATCTGATGATGCTGATGACGTTCCTCTGCTTCACACCTATTCTAACTCAATTGCTAAAGATCAGCTTCATGCCCCTTAGTCTTCTGGAGACATCAGTAAGAGCTGACTTCATTCCCAGGCGCTACGTGAAGGTGTTACACATTATCTTATTTAATCCGCACCACAGCCTTATGATGACGTGTCTGCGGTTCAGAGAGACGCAGGAAAATGGCCCTTCTCTCTCTGAGCATAGGTTTTCTCTTTACACCTGCTCCAGTGCTTCCTGGATCCCAAGATTAGTATATGTTAGTCCCTTTGCCAGGAATGCCCTTCCCACCTTGCTTGGCCTATTCAACTCCTATTCATCCTTCAAGACCCACCTCTGTGTCATGCTTCTAGGCAGAATTAGTCATTGCATCATGTGTGTTTCCACAATACTGTGTTCATATATTTAACCCCAGTTTTGCACTTAACCCGATTATAAATATGCGTTTCTAGGGTTGTCTCCTCCCAACCCATGTCCATATCCTACCTCCAGACTTGAGGGTAGAGATAATGTTTTATTCACCTCTGTATTTCCTAGCAACGGGCCTGGCATGCAGTAAGATGAAATATTAAATAGGTTCGATGGCTTGCACCAACTCCAGGTAATTGATTGCAGTTGCCTGGATTGCTGCATTGAGATTGGCTATTTCTCTGGCTTGGTGGAAAGGAGTCCTGGACCCACTGGTTATGTCTGCCATGGGCTCAGGAATGAAAAGTATTGACACTAATGGCAGTGCTGTCCAACCCTGGAATTTGTGCTCAGTAGGTTTTGTTGAGAAGCTTTGGAAGTCTTGGAAGCTAAAATGGTTTCACTCTCAGCTGGGCATTCCCTGTAGAAGGCTGTAAAACGTCTGCGAGAGAGGCGATTGCAACACTGATTCCTCAGTTCCACAGCAGTCTTGTGACAGGTTACACCCAAAGCCTGTGCTTTCTTTCCACAAGTGGCTAACCACAGCTTCTAAGTTGCTGATCGTGCTCTAGGATATTAAAAGGAAGGGAGGAGAGAGCATAAGGGGAAAGCCATTTGAGTTGTCACTTCTCAGCTCTGAAAGTCAAAGCAGCATTCATGTTGCAACTGAGGGTCATCATAGCACTGAAGTGGAAGCTGAGAATATATCCATCTCACTGTGAGACTTTAGCCAAGTCCCTTTCTGGCCTCAGTTTTCTCATCTATGAAGTAATTTCTGGCCTACAGAAATTACTTCTTGTCTGTGAAAAACGAAGTAATACTATCTACCCCTAGGGTGGTTGTTAGGATCAAGTGAGAAAATGTAAGTGGCTTTGAGTTTTTATGGCATGTACAGGTGGCTGCTGTTGAGCTGAGCTTGAAGGTGGAGAGGGATTTCACCAGAAAGAAGTGACACTGTCCAAGGTGAGGGTCAGACAGGCACCATCCCCAAGGTGAACCTTAGAGAGGAATGCTGTCCAGAGTCCAGAGAAGTGCAGGACTGGAGATGCAGCTCTCCAACCATGTACCCCACAGGGGCTCCTACTTATCTTGGGGGCTCCTACCCTTGCTCTCAGTTTAAACACTTTGTTCTCCATAGAGCCTTCTGATCTGATTGTCCCTCCATCCATTCATTTAGCATCTGCTGCTTGCCAGGTCCACTCTTAGGAGCTGGGGTTACAGACAAAAGCTTACACAATCCCTTCCTCAAGGAGTTCCTCGGACAGTAGGAAACAGCACCACAAATCCAAACTTACCATAATAAAAGTATACAGTCACTTTAAAAAATTCAGTGTCCTCAAGAGGAAGTCAGAGAAAAATTCACAGCAGAGGAACTGAGTTTTTAAAAAATGTACGTTTTTACTGATTTTTGAGAGAGAGGAAAGGAGAGAAACATCAGCGTGAGAGAGAAATGATGATTGGTTGCCTCCAAAGGTGTCAGGGGGTCCTCCCTTATGGACCGGGGGTCAAACCTGCAAACCTAGAACCAGGAATCGAGCCAGCTGCCTTTTGGTGCATGGAACGATGCTCAGCCAGCTGAGTCACACCAGCCAGAGAAAGGAGCTGAATTTTGAAACATGAGATGATGAAAGGAGTTACCAGAACAGAGAAGAAATGGAGGACTTTCCGTGCCATGGGAAAGGCGGGTCCATGTAATTATTCTGTGAATAGCACAGTTAAATAGCACTATATTGTATGTGTTAAAATGTGTTAATTTGTTACATGTCGATGTTTAAATTGTGCTGTAAAAACCTTTCTTGGCAAGTGTTCACTTTTAATTACCTAGCTCAAATAAGGGAAGGGGCCCAGGCCTCTTGACTTTTCTGGGAGGCCATGCAGGTGCCCCTTGTGGCTGACACAGTTTGGGGGTAACAATGAGGGTAATATCTTAGGGTTCTCAGGAAGGACATCTTTTAGTCAGGCCCTCCCTCCAGTGCCAGGGTCCGAACCCCAGCTGTGACCGTCAGCCTGGAGCACCTGGTTTTTCTAGGTGCACCAGAGAACTAAACTGAAATGACACTGGGGTACAAATCAGGTCTGTTCACAGACTGTAAAGACCCCATGGTTCATCTAGGGCTGCCATTCCCAGTACCAGAAAGTGGGCAATGGGCTTCCTGGTCAGCAAGGTGCCAGGGAAGCCAGGAATCAGAGCCCAGGGAAGGAAGATGGTTTGGGGGCATTTTCTCCATGCACAAGGGAAGCCACCACTGAGAACTGCTCGTTAGGGACTGAAGTGCTTGCTGCACTGTCAGCCAGGCTCGCTCTCTCCCCTTCCTTGGTGGCGTTCGTAAGCCCTATTTCCCTATGCTGACCACGTAAACCTGTTCTTTTTATAGATACGTCGACCGTGCTGATCAATTGGCTTCCACTGAGGGAACTGCTCTGCGCTAGCAGTTTTACAAACAGGATCTCTTGTCCTCACTATGACTCAGTGAGGGAAGTGCTGTTACCCCAGTTTCACAGATGAGGAAACTGGAGAGGTTATGAGACTTGCCCAAGGACACACGGCTACAGAGTAGAACTGGTCCTAGAGTTCCTGTCTGTCTGACTGCCAAGCCTCCGCATGTCCTACTCGCACAGACACATGCCCTGCGGGCTCAGTGTAGCCCACGGGTATGTTTTGTTCGATTCACAGTGTTTTTAAAAAAAAGTAGTTGGCTCACAGCACATTTTAAACTTTGAATTCGTTTACCAATGGGATGAGTCACGTGAAAATCCGGGTTTCTGGATTCTTTTGAAAACTCAGAAGTCATGGCAGTGTTCACACAAGCCTACCCCTGGCTGAAGCTAAAGGAGCCATCCCCTGTTTTGAGGCGGGGCATATGTTCTCCAGTTCACCACTCCCCCACCACTTGCCTTACTCATGTGCAAACTGCCTGGCCCTGTGGGCGTCAAGCTTGCAGCCCCTTTTCTGAGGTGTCCTTGGAGTAAGATCCCCAAGCTTTCCACAGGGCCTATACCGAGGCTTTGGGAACGTAAAGCAGGTGGAACCACTGCGGCACTATGCCAAGCTGCTACTCCAAGGATCTGAAAAATGTTCTTTCCTCCCATATTAGGTTGATTAATTAGCTCTAAGGCCACTGTAGTTTCCAATGTTGTATTTCTATGCCTCATAGCAATGGAGAGAGAGTGTGGAGCCAGAGAAGGCAGCAAGGCCCACATGATGCCTCCATGGAGTTCGATTTGGCTGTTGCTGACTTTGAGGTGCCTGTGTCACATCCCGGTGGGTGGGGAGGGGGAGGTGTCCCAGGAGCAGCTGTGCCCAGAGGTCAGGAAGGGCAGGGCTGGGAGTCCCCCACATATGTGTGGTAGAGGCGTGGGAGGGGACAGATGAGAAGTGACATGGAGCCCGGGCAGGGTCAGTGAGGGGCACAACCAATTCAGATGGACAGAGGACATGGAGCAGGCAGAGGGGGAGGGGAGAAGCAGCAGGAGAGAGAATCGAAGCCAAGAGAACAGAACGTGCAGGCAAGAGTGACGTCCTGGACACTAAAGAGAGGTCTAGGGAAGCGCTGGCAATTAAGGGTCAGTGCTGGGCACCCCAGAAATTTTAACAAGTGAGATGAGAGAAGGAAAACTTAGAAATCGGATCACAATGGGTTATGTAAGGATCAGTTGGACATTTAATACCGAGGGATGAAGCGAAGTTGCCCCTTGACAAGCTCGCCCTTAGGGAATGTAACAGGCAAGACATAACACGTTACGGGGGGAGACTGGTTCCTTCTCCAGGTGGGGGCTGAGGAGCTTCAGGGACAGGCAGGCCTCATCTCATGACCAGTGGAACCTCAGAGAAGCATATCTGAGGCTGAAACTCAGTCAGGGGGAGCGAGACGGGGAAAGCTGCAGTTCTAGCCAAGCCAAGCGGGCTCCGTGACGGCAGCGGTGCACACGGCCTCGCACCGTCCACGGAGTCAGCCCGCCAAGGCAGCCAGCTCCCCCCGTCGGCGCACTGACACCGCCCTACGCACACTCCCGCTCTCCTGGGTCGCCTGAAGCAGTTAGCTAAGCTGGGGGACAGAATGAGCTGACCACCGAGCCACCGCTCCAGCCCTCCCACGGGCCTTCCCCACTTTCAGCTTCTCTATGCAGCTGTTTTGACAATTGGTTGACACGGGCCCTCATTTTATATAAGACTGAGTGGGAAAAGGGAAAACACGGGCCAACCCAGATGTAGATGTAGTTTGCCACTGCCGGCAGCGGGCCCTCCTTTCCCCACCTTCCACCATGCCCCCTCCCTTGAGAAGCGATATAAACGTGGGGCTGGCACATTCTCAGAGAGGGGAAGGCGAGCTCCCACGCTCAGCAGCACATATACCAGGCCCTGTAAGGATTAATAACACTGAGCAAATACTTTCTTTTTTAAAAAAAAAATATATCTTTATTGATTTCAGAGAGAGGAAAGGAAAGAGAGAGAGATAGAAACATCAATGATGAGAGTCACTGATCGAGCCCGCAACCCGGGCATGTGCCCTGACCGGGAATCGAACCCCGATCGCCTGGATCCCAGGTCGACACCCAACCGCTGAGCCACGCCCGGCCGGGCAGCAAATACTTTCTTTCTGAATGTGTATCTGAATCTTCCTTCAGATATATACTTGACCTGTGGGATATCATTCCTTGCTCTCAAACGCAGGATGAATCTCCTTTTAAGTATACATCTTCTTTTCCTTATTTCCTCTGTTTTCAAAGTGTGGACCTGAATCATTTTCTAAATATATACTCTGAGAATTTTAGTTTTGAGCGCAAGGGTGCTCTTCCACTTTAGGATATGGAGCCTAAAACAATTTCTGGAGTGATGGCAACGGTGTGGTGAGATCTTGGGAGAGCTCCATGAATAAAAGAGAACCTGTAGCCCTGGCTGGTGTGGCTCAGTTGGTTGGAGCATCATCCTGTACACCAGAAGGTGCTGGGTTCGATTCCCAGTCAGGGCACAGGCCAGGTTGCAGGTTCAATCACTATTCGGGGTGTGTACAGGAGGTGGCCCATCAAATGTTTCTCTCTCACATCAACGTTTCCCTCTCTCTTCCTTCCTCTCTTCCTCTCAAATCAATAAAACATATCCTCAGGTGAGGATTAGATAGATGATAGATAGATAGATAGATAGATAGATAGATAGATAGATAGATAGATGATAGATAGATAGATAAAAGAGAACCTGTAAAATCTGATGTGGGCAGTCATCCAGATTCTGGTAGTGGATTCTGGATAATGAAGTCTCCCCCCACTTTTTCCTGTATGCATATTTTTTAGGAAACTGCAAAAGTCATATACAAAATAATAATGATGATAAAGAAATGTCAGTGACCCAAATGCAGCAAGAATAATAATAGTAGCTAATGATTAGTGAGTATTTGCCATGTGCCAAGCACAAAAATATCTCAACTAATCCTAATAAATCCTTATAAGTTGGTAATTATCATTCCCATTTATAGAGCGGGAGCCTGAGGCTTTTAGAGGTTGAGTGTTTTAGCAAAGACCTTTGGTTGCCCTAGCCAGTTTGGCTCAGTGGTTAGAGCGTCGGTCTTCGGACTGAAGAGTCCTGGGTTCGATTCCAGCCAGGGGCACATGGCTCGGTTGCAGGAGGTAGGGGCGTGAGCGGGAGGCAAAGACTCGATTGATCTTTCTCTCTCTACCCCCACCTTCCACTTTCTCTGAAAAATATCCTTTGGCGAGGATTAAAAAAAAAAAAAAAAAGATCCTGGGCTGGAACCCCATCTGCTGTTTCTAAAGCCAAACTTCTCACCCCTGCCCTCTGCTGCCTCCGAGCTGTGTAGACCTGTTGGCTATGGAGACCTGTTGGCAGAGAGACTGCTCATTACAGAATCCTTCCTCAAGCGAAGAAACTAGCATTCAGTATCCTCTTGACATTTTTTTCAAGAAAAGTCACCAAAACCCATCCACATCACAGTCTCCTACAGAATCCTTGTTGAAAAATCAGCCTTGGCAAGCCCTCGTTCCCATTTTACTAAAGCACTTTACCATGAATTTCTCCTATCTTCTAAGTAAGATGGCAGAATGAGAATTGGGTGGTAAGAAATTATCCTAGAAACTTAATTTTTATTGTTTTTACTGTTTAATCCATCTTAACTTTTTTATGATTATGAAAATGTTCAAACACACACAAAATAAAGAGTAGTGCAATGAACCCTCATTACCCATTACTTAGATTCAATAATTATCAAAATCTTGCCACAGATTCATCTATTTTCATCGTTTACTGAAGCACTTTAAAACAAATTCCAGATGTTATGATATTCTGTCATTTTATCCCATATTTTACATCTCTAAAATACATAGACATTTTCTCACATAAGCCCCTTATCATCACCTTACAATTTAATAACAATTCTTTGACATGTGATCTAATACTGAGTATTCAATGACTGTTTCCAAAATTACCTTTTTATGACTGATGTGTTTGAATTAGACTTCAAACAAGCCTATAGAATGCACTTTAAAGGCATGTCATGGCTCTTTCTTCTTTTTTTTTGTTTTAGAACACTCTATTTCCCACTGTCCCTCGCATTGGCTATTTTTTTTATGCCATTGACTTGTTGCAAAATCAATGTTTTCCAAAAAAAATTATGTATACATTGAATAATACTGAATTGTTTAAAAAAACTCAAAAAGCCATAAGCATTTATATAATAAATAGGGATTTTATAGCATTTATGAGCTTTAGGAATGGACTTCACAATAAGACATGTAAATCATTTCTCAACTTTTGTATATTTTTAAATATGTTTTTATTGATTTTTAGAGAGAGAGAGAAACATGGATGTGAGAGAGAAACATAGATCGGTTGCCTCCCGTACGTGCCCCAACCGGGGACTGAACTTGCAACCTGGGCATGTGCCCTGACCGGGAATCGAACTGGTCACCTTTTGGTGCACAGGACGACCCTCAACCAGCTGAGCCACACTGGCCAGGGCTCAACTTTTGCATATTTAACTTCCATATTATGTTAGAAATAAGATACTGCTTGTAATGGAAAATTACATCAACTGAAAAGAGTGGCCCAAAATAGGATGGGGAGATGTGCAGATAGCGGAGATCAAAGGGAAAGATGAAATTTGGTAATTGTTCACTCCGGGGTGAGAGGCATTGAATTGGCATTCACTTCACAGCAATGTGGATGCATCAGTGGGCAGCAGTCCTTGCCAGAAATTAGCTCACAGTCGTCATGAACAGCCTTGCAGCCTCCCCACACTCCCACACATACCTTCATTCCCTCCTCCTGTGGTGACTTCGGATGACCTTTCCAGCCTCCAGGGACCCTGATGCCTGGATAGAAGTGCCTGTTAACTGGTACATGTAGTCTGTTCTCTCTGGAAAGATCTAATTTTTTATTTTTTCATGTTGGATGCTCTACTGGGAGTTAACACGTTGGTATTTGGAACTTTGAGGCAGACCCTTATGGGTTTGGTTACTGTGTGTCAGCCTCTGAAAACGACATGGTCTGGCTGTCCTGACAAAGTGGCACTTGGCAGCCCAAAGTTCTGTTGCCATGGCCAGGATGGCTCCTTTGGACGACCAGCTGCCACCCTCACCACTAAACGTGTTCCCTGGTGAATGAGGTCTTCTGTGACCCCTTCTTTTCCTCTCCTCCCCTTTATTCTACCACCCCAATAACCCTCCCATCAATTCCTTCCCTCGGGCCTCTTTCCTTCTCGGACTGTTCCAACTAACCTAACTTGTCTTATATATTCTAGTCTCACTCTGCAAACAAATCTTTTTCCAGTGATCTTTTAAAAATGCAAATCTCATTTAGTTACTTTTCTACTTAAAAACCTTCAACGGTTCCCTTGTCATGACATCTGAAGCGCTTTCTTAATGGTGCCAGCTCCCTCACACTCTGTCCCCACTCCATGCAAAACAGTATGCCCCCTCCCCATGTAGTCCTGGCACCTGCTACTGTCCTAACCTAGAAGGCCCCAACCCCATGCCTACCTAACCTACTAATTTGCTAGAGTAACTCCTTCCTACACATCCTTCTAGACTCCCCTTAGAGATCCCCTCCTCCAGGAAGCCCACTCCCCATCCGGAGCACACACTGTCACAGAGCCCTGTACTTCCTCCATTGGGGTACTAGACTGTTAGTTCTCTGGAGGAGACTATGTGTTGCCTTATCTAGCAGTGACTTAAGTGCCAGGAATAATTGTCAGATGACCGAGAAAGCAATATTTTAAGATAGTAAGCCTCCTCTGCTCCAAGCTGAACAACTCTGCTTCTTCCATTTCCTCTCCTTCAGTGGGATTTCCAGATTCTTCCCCATAGTGGCCTTCCTGAGCATTCTGCAGGACACCATGGGGCATAGGCCCCAATAATGAAGCCATAATTGGGTAGAAGGGGCACTGTCACTGCCTTGCTGGCTCCTTCTGTGTTGTTCCTGGAATCCCCAAGTTCTCATCTTACATTCCCCTCCTGCCTGGGTCCATTTCTACCATCTGTTTCATGTACAAGTGGTTTTTGAACCCATTTTTAGGCCCAGACAAGTATCCCTTACATGTAATGTCACCTTGTTAGATTCAGCCCATTTTGTCACATAGCAGGGGGGAAAAAAATTCTGGCTGTCTTATTTTAGTAGACTCTTTTTTATTCAGGAAAAAAAAAAGTTTTCCAGCCACACACAGGAGGGGTACTGGCTAGAGAAAGGTGTCTGCCTATTCAGCCCTGGCCCCCAGCCCATGTGGCTTGGGCAGCAATAAGGGGTGTGAGGTAATGGCCCCCAAAATAAAAATGGTGCACATGTGTGTATGGGAAGGACAGGTGTCTAGAAGCAGTGGGAAGTGGGGGGAGGGGGGAGACGAGGTCAGTACTGGGAACATTGGGGGTGGGAAGTCATGCATAACATTTCTTGTTGATCACATCACCACGGACACCTTCTTTGTCCATCAGCAGGACTAGTGTCTTGCAGTCACGGTGACAGTGATGCTGCAGGTGGGGGGCTCGCACCTGCTCTTCGTATGAAGAAGATACATGGTAAACTCCCCATCCTGCAGCAGTGAGTCCCAGATCACAGATCATTTCTGACCCCCAAGTGTCAGCCAATTCACACAAAAACTTGACCGGTCTCTGTTAACTAGAACCACCACCACAGCTGGTGTGATGCTGATGCAGGTTTTCTGGGAGATGGCAGCCCAGACGGAGGGCTGGTCATTCTAGCCCATGTGGCGTGTCCTGACAGGCCCCGTCTGCCCTGAGGGGTCGAGGGAGGCGTTCCACCGGCCCTGGCACGGCCCTGGCACTGCTACTCGGGCTGAGGGCTGGGCTCGGGCTGCCTCAGGCTGGCGGCCAGGGGAGGCGGAGAGCTTGGAGCACACGCTGGCCCCTGGGCCGTGCTCTGCTAGCTGGAAAGCAGCCCTCCCACCACCACTTCCTCTGGCTGTCTTTTTAAAAAGAATTTGTTTGGCGTGGCTCAGCGGTTGAGCGTCGACCCAGAATCCAGGCAATCGGGGTTCAATTCCCAGTCAGGGCACATGCCCAGGTTGCGGGCTTGGTCCCCACTCAGGGGCTTGCAGGAGGCAGCGGATCAATGACTTTCTCATCATTGGTGTTTCTATCTCTCTCTCCCTCTCCTTTCCTCTCTATGAAATCAATAAAGATATATATATATATATATTTTTTAAAACGTCACTTAAAAAAAAAGAATTTGTTTGGAGGCTCTGGAAGTGTAACTCTCAGAATACAGAATGCTGGATAGCCAGGTCACAATCAGGACAAGTAGCAAGAGACTTCGGGAATCCAGGCAGCAGGGGCCATCAGACACACTTTCCAGGACATTGCTGTGGGAGAAATCAGCTGTAACCCTGTTCTGTGGCTCTCAAGATTCTGCTCCCAGGAAACAGAGGCTGGCTGGCCAGGCTGGGCCATGCGCCCACCCCTTGGCAAGGAGGGAAGCACCTTGATTCTTCCAAGGCTGCAAGCAGTGGGGCAGGCAGAGCTAGATGTTATCAGACAGTGAGTTGATTGCTAGTGGGGGGGGGGCACTGATCTCCATTCTGCTGTCCCTTTGTTGTAACTTGGACAAATTCTACAGATAAAGGAAGCCAGGATGGGGAAGATTCAGTGCAGCATGCAAAGGGTAACCTTGGCTCAGGCTCCAGTAGACTCCACCCAAGGCTCTCTTCTGAGCAACACAGCACGTGGCAGGTGATCCTGAAGGCAGCGGGGCAGCCAGTGAGGCGCTATGGCACCACTCGGCTCAGAGCCAACCCCGCCAAGGGACAGGCTAGGACTTAAGGAGTGTTTGTGGGCTCAGTGCTCCCCGCCCTGCAGTTCACCCCAGGGACCAGGCTTCAGCAGCAGGACAATTTCAATCCCCATGGCCTGGGAGGTTGACCTGCTTTATGGTGACGAGGAGCCTTAGCTGCCTCCGTCTCTCCTTGGGTCCTGCTGCTAATACAGCGGTACCCCGGTTTTCAAATGCGATCCATTCTGGAAACTGTTCGAGTTCTGAAACGTTCGGAAACCGAGGGATCCGCAGCCGACAGCTGGGCCTCTGGATCTTGCCCTCAGTGGAAGCCGAGTGGCATGTTCGACTTCTGAGGCGTGTTCGAAAACCGAAGCATTTACTCGCAGGTTTACCGCGTTCATCAACCGAAAAGTCCGTCAAGGGAGACGTTGGAAAACCGAGGCACCACTGTAATTTCTCAGCCCCTGCCGAGGCTGCCCTTGTTTGCCCCCTGGTGGCCATGCCTGGTATGACAGTGCTCTCCCGTCTCGGAGGAAAAAGTCCCCAGCCTGCAAATAGGGACCTAGCGCTCTCTGCATCCTGAAAGCGAGCCCAACAGATTAAGCAAGCATACTTTTCAAAGACTTGTCCACAGAAGTTTTTTTTCCAATGGCTTGATTTATGTAATGTGATTACAAGTCCTATAAAAGCATGAATGAACGATTATATCCTGCGAACCACCTGCCAAGGCATCTGCGTTGAAAAGAGTAGAAGTGCGTGACACAAGAGCTCTCCTCGAATGTTGCAAATGTAAGGCCACAGTAGCAGTGACCCTCCGAGAGGCTGGCTGGCCCTCTTGGCTCTGTAGGGCTTTACCCTGGGAGAAAGGCACACTGTGTAGTTGAAATGTCAGCCTGTCAACACATCACGTGCCCTTCTGCCAGGAAATTCCCTATGCCCCCCCCCAAGACCTTCACCCCCTTCAGACTTGACTGGCAGCATTTCTTCTCCAGATCCCATCAGCTTTTGGTCTACCACCTGCCACTGTCAGCCTACGGACATCCCCATTTTACAGGGGCAGGCCCAGGCACCCCACAGTTAGCAAGAGGCAGGGAACTCAACAGTGAGTGGGGTTAGGGGCTGTGGGGGGCCTCTTGAGAAAATGGCTGCACCCACTGAACCAGTCTTGTGCCGGAAATCCTACCACAAGAGAGTTGTTCCTCTTAGACCTCAGGTCTTTTTTGGGGGGGAGTTCTCATTGAAAATGGTCATTAATTAAGGGTTCATGGACCAGAATGTTTTACCAATGGAGTCCTGTGTGCGTGTGCGTGTGTGTGTGTGTAAAATATTAAGAACAAAGTCCCTAAATGATTTTTGCTTTTCTCTGTCATGAAACCCTTGCAATCTCTAGAGAAGGATTCAATTTGTTATTATTTTTATTTATTTTAGGGAGAGAGGAATGGAGATGGAGAGAGAGAGAGAAAGAAACACATGTGAGAAACATTGATTGGCTGCCTCCTGCACGTCCCCCTACTGGGGATCAAGCCCAAAACCCAGGTATGTGCCCTGACCAAGAATCCAACGACCTTTTGGTGCATGGCATGATGCTCAACCAATGAGCCACACTGGCCCAGGCTATGACCCATTTTGAGTTAATTTTTGTAAAAATTAAGATGTGAGGTTTCAGTTGAGGTTCATTGTTTTTGCTTATGGAATCCAATTGTTCCAGGACTGTTTGTTGAAAGACCAACCTTTCTCCATTGAATTACTTTTGCTCCTTTATAAAAAAAAATTTAAAAATCAGTTTTTTAATCAGGTCTGTTTTTGAGTTCTCATTTCTGTTTCATCCACCTGCCAATGGGTCTATCCCTCTGCCAATACCACACTGTCTGGATTACTGTTACTATATTATAACTCTTGAAATCAGGTAGACTCCTTCCTGCCACTTTATTTTTCTTTTCAAAATAGTTTTGAGGTATTCAAGTTCATTTGCCTTTCCACATGAATTTTAGAATAATCTTGTGTATATCTACAAAAACTCTTGCTATGATTTTTTTAAATATTTTAATTGTTGACACTATTACAGATGTCCCCCATTTCCATCCCCCTTTTCCCACCTCCACCCCTACCCCACTCTTGCTATGATTTTGATAGGGGTTGTATTAAATCTGCATGGTAATTTGAGGAAAATTGATATTTTTACTAGTTACCTAAAGGCAATGTATTTATTTGAGATAGCTATCATTGAAGTGGATGTCTGTTTGAAGTGGATGCCTTGGCAATCAAAGCTTAATTTTGGATGATGTTACTGTGAGACCTCTCTGTAAGTGGCCAATTTCCTTTCCAGGGTGTCCCAAGAGACTGTGTTGGTATTGGGGTCTTCCACTGGTGTGATTTGCACAGGGTCTTTGGGAAAAGCCCCTAGGCCTCTCGAGCATAATACCAGATTCTTGGTGTGTTGGTATGAATGGTACTATAATTCCTAGAAGCTTCCATGGAGTTTTCCAGTAATCAAGTAGCTGGTGTACCTACCTCCTCAGGGTTTTTAGGAGACACTGGCACCAGTCATTCAGGACATTTATATTTATCCATTAATTTTTCAGCAACATCACCCCAGGGATTGGACTCATAATATTCCATCAGGTCAGGGGATGAAGAGAGACAGTAGTGAGTGAGGTGGTGACAGAGACCCTAGGCCTCTGTTGCACTTTCCCCCTGGTTGTGCCACTGGTTGCAAGGCTATTTCACTCTTCCAAATTAGGACACGTAGTCTGAGTACTACCCACTGGCTCAGTGGTCACAGCTGAAGTCTCCCATCCTCCTCACTCACTGGAATCTTTTCCTTGTGCCTTTAGCTCAGAGCCTCTACCTGGGCACCGACAATAGCCTTGCCATCCAATCCACCCTCCTTAGCTCTCCTTACCCTTGAGGTGTGAGTGACATTTACCCATATGAATAGTAATATAATTAGTGGCCTATTCTTCTCATTAGGCCATATGCCTTGATTACCCTGCTCTGGGGAAGTCTTTGGATTATTATGGAAACCAGGACCTTTTGGGTTGGACACTGTAGTCAACACAGACAGAGGCAATAAAGGAAAGTGAAACAGATTCCCCCAGCAAGCGGTGCTTTTTTCCCTGATGGTGTTTTATCCACCTGAGTTAGGTAGTTAGTAAGCAAGTTGCAGGTAAAGGGCATTCTCCTCAGCTAATTGCAAGGGCAATTATGCAATCCTTCGACGATGCAAATTGCTTTGTGCTGGTCTCAGCCTATTAATAACCAATGTTATTGGCTGAACCAGCCCTTGTGGTTCTTATTGTGATTACAAGATGCACCTCAGCAAAAACCATAAGGAAACTTTGAAAAAAATAAAGGTTTATTACTTACAGGATCTGGAAATTATACAGCACACCTGGACCCACACAGCAAGGTCACAGGTAAAGAGAAAATGCACAGGCCTAGGCATCTGCTTTTATTGGGGTCAAGGGTGGGGGTCTGGAAGTTTTACAGGCTCACTCTTTATTGGGGAATTTAAAAGCAAAAGCAGGAATTTAAAACGAGAGTAGAGAAAAAAGAAAATAACAAGTGGCCCAGTGGTCAGTTATTGAAATCAACCAAGATCTCTAAAACAAAGGAGCCACAGTGAAGGGAGAAGGAGAGACAGAGAGGGAAACATCGATCGGTTGCCTCCCGCACACACCCTAACCGGGGACCGAACCCGAAACATGGGCATGTGCCCTGACCAAGAATCCAACTAGTAACCTTTTGGTGTATGGGACGGATGACACTCAACCAAGTGAGCCCACCAGTCAGGCATGTAGGTCATTCTTTTTCATGGCTGCATAGTATTTCATCATATGGATACTTCATAATTTATATATGTAGTCATTATGAATGTCCTGTACAAAAATGTTTAGACATTTGAGTAATTCTGTAGGATAAATTTCATAAAAGAAAGATTGCTGAGCCAAAGGGATTTGCATTGAAAATTAGGATGGTTACTGCTAAATTTGAAACGGATAAAATAAGATGTTCCCAAAAATTGTTCCATCGAATCAAACCCTACCAGAACAAATTGCCCCATCAAGGTAAGCCCTGCTGGAACTATGGCAGTTATCAATAGGTAGCTATAAAACAATGGTCCAGGAACTACCTTGACTTCTTTTAAGTTTGTTTTTCAAATCTAAAGCCAAGCCACAAACCCCAGAGACAAACTCAAAACTTAGTTGGGAAAGTCCCTCCCTGCACCCCATAATAAGTGCTGCACAATCCCAGAACTCTTCACTTTGCTGACATACACCTGGACATCAGTTTCCGTACACCAGGACAGCAGTGATCTAAAGAAGGAAGAAGCCAGCTAACCTACACCCCGATTGGTTAACCCCAGCAACTTCCATATTCCCAAGGAATAAGAACCCCTAAGCCCTTCATTTGAGGCCCAGAACCTGGGAACCTAGCTCAGTGTTCTCACCCTCTGCAGAGCCTCAATAAATCTGCCTTCGCTTTTACCTTTGCTTTTATCAGTATCCTTGGTCTAAATTCTTTTACCAGGAGACAAGAACCCAAACTCATTGGTAACATATTATTTCCAGATAAGTTGTACAAATTTATATTAACATAATGTTTATTTATTTTTAAGCCTCACCTGAGGAAATTTTTTCCATTGCTTTTCGGGGAGAGTGGAAGGGAGAGAGAGAGAAATATCGATGTGAGAGAGACTTATCGATTGTGTCCCTCCTGCACAAGCCCCGACCAGGGCTGGGGACCGAGCCTGCAGTGGAGGTGCCCGTCGCCCTTGGCCACAATCGAACTAGAGACCCTTCAGTCAGCGGGCCCACATTCTAACCACTGAGCCAAACTGGCTAGGGCTACTCACACTTTAAAATTAGCCCATTTCTCCCCACTTCCACTAGTTTTTTTTTTTAAAAATTATTGATTGATTTTGGAGAGAGAGGAAAGAGGGAGAGAGAAACACTGATTTGTTGTTCCACTTATTTAGGCATTCATTGGTTGATTCTTGTATGTGCCCTCACTGAGGATCGAACCCACAACCTTGGCGTATAGGGATGATGCTCTAACCAACTGAGCTACCCAGCCAGGGTGTCTCACTAATTCTTTAAAAAAAAACAAAACTGGCGTGGCTCAGCGGTTGAGCATGGACCTAGGATCCAGGCGATCGGGGTTCGATTCCCGCTCAGGGCACATGCCCGGGCTGCGGGCTCGATCCCCAGCAGGGGGCGTGCAGGAGGCAGCTGATCAATGGCTCTCTCATCATTGATGTTTCTCTCTCTCTCCCTTTCCCTTCCTCTCTCTGAAATCAATAAAGATATATTTTTTTTTTAAAAATTGTAATCTGTTGGGGAAATAATGCTTTGACTGATGCCGAAATTCAGTAGTTTTTCCTGTTCTTGGTCATTTACTTTCTTCTGCAAATTACTTGTTCAAATCCTTTTTTCTATTGGACATTTGGCCTTTTTCTTAGTGATTTGTAGTTTTAAGTATTTTATGTGTAACAACCTGTGTTTTTCTCCCCAGCGGGTCACTGTGTGAAGTTTGTTTATGGAGTCTTTAGCCTTAAAGAATTTTAAATATTTGTTATTAAGTACAGATTAAGTCCTGAGTTTGTTTTCTTTATTATTTAAAAAGAACCTGGAGGGCTTATAAGAATATATGTTATAAGATAAAAATGAAGACTAAGACGAAGCCAAGAGAGACAAAAGTGGAATATAAAGCTGTGACTCCAAGACAACTCACAAGTCGGTACATGGTCAGGAAAGAATTCGCACCTTTGCTCAGGAAAGTCCTGGTTGGGGCGGGCACGGGGCGGTGGCAAGTCCCCTCCCCCCAGGGACTTCTCTCACGTGTGAGGTGCGGAGGCTGCCCTGGCCTCTCCGCCACACCCCACCCCACCCCAGAGGGGCCCTAGGCGGGAATCCTATGAAGGCCACTGCCTCTGCGAAGTGACTCAGAGATATATGGGGTGACAGCATGTCCCCGGGATCTTATCTTATGGCAGGATCCGCCCTCCCTCCTTGCAGCGGCTCCTGGAGCTCATGCAAGTTGCCTCTTGGAGGGGAGCACAGCACCTGAAAGAAGTGATCCTTGGGGTCCTGCCCAGCCCAGCTCAGGCAACTTAGAGACGTCCATCCCCCATAAATAAATTTTGCACATTAAATTGAGTTGCCCTGAGAATTTACTTTTTTTTTTTTTTCTTTTTAGAGAGAGAGGAAGAGAGATGGAAACACCGATGTGAGAGAGACACATCAATTGGCTGCCTCCCCTACGCTCCTGAACAGGGGATTGAACCCACAACTCGGGTATGTGCCCTGACCAGAATCGAACCCACCACCTTTTCAGTGTATGGGGTGATGCTCCAACCAACTGAGCCACACCGGCCAGGGTGACAATTTACTTTTTGAGAAAACATTTAAGTTGTTCATTTTTATTTTGTAATTTGATTTTTTTATTTTGGTGTCCCTATGAGTTTATTTTCAGGTCTCAAGCATTTTCATAGACTCATGAAAAGTGCTTAGCTCCTCGGCACTCTGGGTAACCTCTCCCAGCCAGCGGGGTTTACCTTACCAGACTCACTTCAATCTCCAGCTGCTACTAGGACCTGGGACTGCTCCTAGGATGGGATATATGACCTGGGCTCCAATAAACTAATTTTAGGGAGGAAATTTGAGAAGAAAAAGGAAATTTCTGGCTCTTTATGCCTCCAACTCCAAATAGATCCGGGGTTGCAGGTGGAATCTTAACAACCCAAGAGGCACTTTAGGAGTCTGCAAGGCAAGGACTGGGGCATCCAGATTCGAGTGGGGCTGGGATGGGTGCTGTTAAATATCCCCTGACCCACTAAATATGGATCCTAGCATTTAGCATGGTTTTTAATTGTGTATTTATTTTCGTCGTTGTTAAGTGGTCTTTCTCACTCACCCACAATTAACTCCTTGAGGACAGGCATGGGTTTGTTCCCACTTCCCAGCACAGTGCCTGACACATTGTAAATGCTCAGTAGATATTTGAAAGTTGAATTTTTTACATTCTCCCAACGTGAGATTGTGCTAGACTCTCGGTGATAAAGCTCAGGGCCTAAGTAGCACCAGGGGCACACCTGTCATCAAAGTTATGGGGAACTGTGGGCATCTTAGTAAGAGACAGGATGGGCTTGTTGCAGGATTTGAGATTATGCTTAGCAATTTTGGAGAGTGCTTAAGGAAGCAAAACTTTGTTCTAGGCTGAACACTGTCAAGAAGCAAGTGAAGTCCGATTTTTAATAATTTTTATCTAGGAGGCAGGAGGAACAAAGCAGGGCCAGAGTTGTCGTTGGTAAGGGAGCAGTAGTCACTCATGTTAGTTGAGAGAGAAAGATGTTTGGTCATTTTTGAATTGCATAGTGTCCTTATTTTTATTTTTTAGCACAAACACATTTATTTACTAACCAAAAGGTCGATTCTAATTAAACCAACACTCGGAAATAGTTGCATGTAAAATGTTTGTGATAAAGATAACTGAACACAATAAAGAGAAAAACAAGCATGAAGAGATTTGTTCATTGAACTGAGCTTGTTTATCCCACGGCTAATTCCTGTTCAGGATGATGGACTTCTTTACTCTACCTTTTCATAGACCCGAGTACAGGTGATCTTGTTCACACTTGATCTTAGCCAAAAGGCCGAGAAGCGATCCTGTTCACGATGCATCCACCATGAATTTCCCACCTTCCAGTTTTCTTGGTATTGTGCTTTCCTTTCCATGCCATTCCTGATGTTGAACCAAAGCACCGTTTATATAGTTGCAGACAGTCTGAGTTTTTCTGCCATGAGCTGTAGTTTTTTCAAACTTCTCTCCCCAGTAGCATGAAAACTGTGTCGTTTTCAACGTGCTCTCAGTTTTTCTGGTGAGGTTTTTGCCATCAGAAGTGATGACACAGTCTGGTTTGGCCACGGCACTCATTTTCCGCAGAGCCATTCCTCCCCCTCCATCTGTCATGTCATGTCCTCGTTAAAGCCTTTGCTCTCTTTCCACTAAAGCACCACCTTCCTGCCAGCTGCTGCAGGGTGGTCGCTAAGGGCACAGGCAGGGGGCGGGCTGGGCGAGCAGAGCAGAGTGCGATGAGGGGAGTGTGGCTGTCCTTGCTTTTGTCTTGTTCTCTCATGGTCACAGAGTGACCTCATCTGATAGTGATCTTCTGTGAAATTGTTTATGTTCGGCAGGGAATACAGACTGTTGGTTGTCAGGCCAGTAGGGTGACCAGCCATCCCACTTTGCCTGGGACTGAGGACTTACCCAGGATGTAGGACTTTTAGTGCTAAAACTGGGAGAGTCCCAGGCAAACTGGACAATTGGTTACCCTATTGTCCAGCCACCAGCTGTCAGAATTTTTCCACCACTAGGTTCAATGATACTTCATGGAGTACTTGTCAAAGCCTACCTAGCCACTGGAAAACATACATGTAGACACATGCATTTTAACATGCACTTGCATGCATCCACCACGTAACACTAACATGTATAAATGCATTCACATAAACACACACATTACAAACAAATACAGATACCATACTCACTGTACACACATATATATCATATACATATATATCACAAGTCCCACATACATATAAATACATGTATCCTAACACTTATGCAAATACACACACATCCAAATACAAGCATGTACATGTAGGCCATTGGAGAGATAGGGAAACACAGAGGAGACTAGTGAGTAGGCCTGTGTGGATGAAGCTGAGATTGGAAAGGGAAATTCAGGCAGGTTGTAGAGGAAGGACTTTAAATAGCAAATACCAAGAGTGTCGTGATGTCATGGAAAGAGCCTTGGATTTGAAATTGGGTGATCCTGAGGTTAAATCACAGCTCCGTCATTTACTAGCTGTGTGACCTAGGCAACTGGCTTAACTTCTCTGTGCTTTTGTTTCCTTATTTGTAAAATGGAATGCTGTAAAGATGCAACTAAGTTCCAGAATGTTCTAGGTGCTTAATAACAACTCAGAACTGTTATTGTTATTATGAACTACGTGGGGACTAAAGGTATATGAATGAAGCCTTGACCTCCGGGAAGTGATGTTTCAGGAAAGTAACCTTCATATAGGCCATTATCATCATCATTCCATTTGAGACCAGGAAATCAAGGCCCACAAGAGGTAAAAGTATTAGCCCTCGGGCTGGGGAGGATGATGTTTGCATTGTAGGAAGTGTGCAGCAGGAGACTTGAGCCAGGCCTGGGCCGAGGGGGTGGGCCAGCTACCATCAGGAAGCCCTGCTTGTCAGGGACTCTGCCTACTCTCAACCATACGGAGCAGTTCTGCAGCATTCCTGAGGACTCTGAGGCCTGATTTGCATGTTATGCCAAGTAGGGCCATATTTTTCCAGAAGGTCATTGTTCTGGCCCTTCACAATCATCTCTGCCACCCAATGTCTCCAGTGGGCCTTAATCCTTACCTTTTCCTCTGGGCATGGGTGGCAGCCCCCTCACCCACCTTTCAGTATTGCCAAGGAGGGACTGCAGGCTTGGTGGAAAGGGTGCTGAGATGACAGTTGAAGGATCTAGATTGAAGTTCTATCTCAGCTGCTTATTAGCTGTGAGACCTTGGGCCAGTCATTTCCCTTTTCTGAGGCCTGAGTTTGCCCCTCAGTTCAATTATGACAATAGCCACCTCCAGCAGTATAGCAAGAATTACATGTAAGAATGAATATGAAAATGCCTACCTAGGGCTTGATCCACAGTGCGGACTCATTAATGTTGGTTGAACACTTGGAGGATAATTAACAGAGAAAGAGACCTCTGTTCTTACCAATCAAGGTGGGCGAATCAGATCCCCACTCTGCTCCTCAGGCTCTCACAGTCTAGTGAGGACATGCGGGGGACAAATGTTACCATCAAAAGCACAGTTTGTGCTAAAAAAAAAAAAAAAAAAAAAAAAAAAACCCAAACAACCAGAGTAACCAGTATGTCCAAATATTCTGGGTACGGCGTGGCCAAGACAGGCCATGACCTCAGGCAAGGGTGGCAGGTGTGATCCGGTCTTGAACGATGGGGAGAGTTTTCGTGGAGTGGAAATGGAGCTGGGCAGCCTATTATGGAAGTCCACGCTCTCTTCAGCCTTGGGGGAGTGTGGAGCCCTGAGGTTGTTTGGCCAGGAGGGATGCATGCCCCCGTGTGTGGAGGTTTGGGAGCTGAGTAGGAACCGAAAGCCATGAGGAAAGAGAGAAGGGGGAAACCAACCTTTGCCCCAGGACCTCCTGTGTGCCATATTTCCTCTGACACACCCTCACATCAAGCCTTCCTGGCAGGTTTTTCTCGTGCTGGTTTTATAGGTGAGGCACCTGCGACTCAGAAAGACCACGATCTGATGGCACAGCTGGAGAAAGGCAGAGCTCGGATTGGAAGTTGGGCCCAGAACCCCAGTCCCTTCCCCCTCCCTCAGCCTCCTGGAAGCTTCTTCTAGGCTTCCAGGAGTTGCGGATCCTTTGGCAGGAGGGGAAGAACCCGTTGGTCCCGGGAAGGACTCAGAGGGCGTCCCACTTCTGGGCAGCCTTCCAGTTGCTCTCCTGGTCGGAGAGTTCCATATTCCAAACAAACACTGTGGCCACTCCGTTAGCCTTATCACCACTCCCACACCCACGACAATCTGATTAAATCCTGCTGTCACCAGTGAAAGGTCTTTTGCAAAAGGCTCCTCTCTCTACAAACACGAGCCTCCTTGCTTCCTACCCAGGCAGGCCCGCTCCCCGCCCCCCAGCCTTCAAGGTCAGCTCGTACAAGAGGAAAACTTTGTCACTATCACAATGGGAAGAGGCTTGGTCAGGCAGAGTCCTGCTTCGACTTATCAAACACTAATGATCTCTTGGGCAAACAAACTGAAGCTGAACCCCCAGAGAGCACACTGGTTCCTTGACCTTGAGGCTCAAGGAAACCTGACGAAGGGCTGTATCCACCCAGCGCTGGCCACCAAGAAATAACAAAAGCTACCATTTGCTGAGTGTCCACCCAGGGTGGGCCCTCCGCACTGTTTCTAGTTCTTCCAACAATTCTGTAAGGTGGGTTCAAGTCCTCTCTTCTGGCGACATTTTCAGTTTCTTCTCTACCTTACGGAGACAGAACTGAAGCTCAGAGAGGGGCTCTGCCCAAAGTCACATAGGTACCGAGCTTACGAAGTCAGGAGTGTTTGATTCTGTTAAAGAACACGGCAGAGTCTTAGTTACTGATTTCATTTTCGAAAAGCCTAGGCTTGTTACATTGGTTTGCCAATACAATAAATAAATAAAAATTTAAAAGCAACACAATTCAAATGAGTATAGTTGAAGATGTAATTTATTAAGTGATTCATACACTGGGCAGCATCCCATCTAGCGACTAGCAGGGGGCCCCAAGGGGTCGTACAAATGGAAGGTTTTTATAGGAAGAAAGAAGGGTCAACGGAATATTAACGAAAGAAAAGAAAGGATTATTTTTAGACCAGGAGGGAGGGAAGGCAATGGCAAAGGTGTTTATCGCATCAAAGACGCCCAATTAGTTTAATATCTCCCTTACATTTAGATTTAGATTTTGTCCTGGTTTTCCTCTTCTAGGTTGCCTCTCTTTAAGATAAGGTTATTTTCTTTTTCCTCAAAAAAATAAAATAAAATAAAATTTCTGTTTTCTTACGCCTTCTTCTACTGAAAACACATCCTTGCATTCAAAGCTGTTTCCTTATTATTACAGTCGTTTTAATTCCAACAGTGTAATTTTTAATGAAAACTAAGAAATAAACACTTATGAACTATCTCTTATATTAATGTTCTGTGCCTGTGCAAATTTAGAAATACTTTCTATAATGTATAGAAATGTGTCTTTTCATAGAAAAGTTCTCAGTGTGTCATAAAACATGTTTCCCAGTAGACCCAATTTTATCTTTCGTTTTTCTACACTGGGAAACCAAAAGTAGGTAAATGTAAGATTAACATTCCAATTTTTTTCACCCTTATTTGGAAATGATCTAGATATTTAATACATTCTTCAAAAAACTTTTAGGGTTCCTCCTAGGTTTAGGAAATTCTTGAACTACAGACCTTAGTTTTGACCAAGGGGTAAAAGATACCTGAAAGGGTTCATCTGCAACCTTGGGGAGTTTTATTTTAAACAGTAACTGTTTAATCGTGCCTTCAGAGGGGAAAAGCAGTTCAGACAGATAATTAGTAAGCCACGAGTACTAGGGTGAAAAAGTAGGGGTAGCCCTGGCTGCTGTGGCTCAGTTGGTTGGACCGAAAGGCTGCCGGTTCAATTCCCGGTCGGGGCACATGCCCAAGTGGAGGGCTCAGTCCTCAGTCGGGGGAGTGCAGGAGGCAACTGATGGATGTTTCTCTCTCCCTCTCCCTTTCTCTCTCTAAAAATCACTTTAAAAATATATATATATTGTTTTAATTCTACACTGGGAAATATATATATTTTTAAAGTAAGGGGTAGGGAGCAGTAAGAGTCACATCCATTCTATCATTATTTGTCTTAGGTGCCTCTTGTATCTTTAATTTTTCATTAGCCTTTTGTAGTGAGTCTTTTAATGAAGCTATCTTGGAATACTAAAGGCATTTGTAAGCTTCTGCATGCCAATTAAAACAAGTATCTCATTCTGTTTGCTCAGTTTGGGAACCCTTACTTTCAAGTGCAATTTTAAAATGATTTTGTTTAACTGAACGCTCCTCCCAATGGCCATTGCCAACTCTAGGCTGTGTCCACAAAGCTTTAGCCTCCTTTGCAAATATCCGCGGCTTCCGGGATTATAGTTCTTAAACATAAAATAAGCAGGTACGCTAGAAGGTGGCACACTCGGTTCTTTGGATATAAAGGATCCTGTTTCTTAATAGTCACCTGAGACCTCCTGCTGGACCCAGGACAGCTCAAGTCAAACCCACTCCAATCCTGGACCCAGTGCAGTCCTTAAGCTGGACCCAGTCTAACTCCGGCTGGTAACCACCACCAATTCCTGTGGAACCTTGGACTGGGAAAATGATTGAACCAGAAACCCCCAAAGAATGAGAATTGCTGACTGATTTCAAAATAAATGGAGAACTGCAACCACAACCAGCAGTTCTCAACATGGAATCTGGGGGCTGATTCCAAACAAATGGGGAATTGCAGACTAGATTCTCAGCAGTTCCCATCATAGAATCCAGGGACAGAGGTAAGACCTGGGGTTTTCCACCGGGAAATTGTGGTCTTGTCACCAGAAAAAAACCAGGACCAAAGCGGGTCTGCCCCTGGCATGGTCTGGAGTATGTAAACTACTTGCTCTTAAGTGTCCTTGGTTAGGGAAGATAAGACTTTGTGATTTATAAGCTGGCTATAAATTTCTTGTCCCTGTTGAACTGTCTCAGTTTCCCAGTTCCACTTGCCATGGAATTGTCCTAGCTTCTTACTAACCTGCCTGTCTAGGGGCTTGCTCTGGGCAGAACTATCTGCCAGCTCAAGCTTACCTGCCCTGTAAAGGCAAGTCATTCAAATCAGGAGCTTGAACACAAGATAGAATGGAGCTCAACCCTAGATGGACTTATCAGCAGCCCTAGGAAACAGTGAGAAAGACAGTGAACTCAATATGAAGTTGTGTTTCTTGTCCCCCAAAACCACCAGAAGTTCACTTCGGTCTCAGTACTGCCACCAAATCTGTTCAAGAACAAAACTCAATGGAATAAATGTGAAGATCTAGTTGGCTTTATTAAGTGATTCATGAATTGCGCAGCATCCCATCTAGCAACTAGAAGGTGCTACAAGCAGTTGTACAAAATGGAAGGATTTTCACCCTGGCTCCTGTGGCTCAGTGGTTAGAGCCTCGGCCCATGCACCGCAGGGTCATGAGTTCTATTTCTGGTCAAGGGTACTTACCTGGACTGCAGGTTTGACCCTGGGCCCAATCAGGGTGCATGCGGAGGGCAACCAATCTATGTGTCTCTCTCACATCAATATTTCTCTCTCTCTCTCTCTCCCCCTCTCTCCCTTCCACTCTCTCTCTCAAAAAAAAAAAAAAAAAAAATCAATGGAAAATATATCCTCGAGTGAGAACAAAAAAGAAAAGACTTGAAAGCAGGATCTCAAAGAGATATTTGCACACCCATGTTCAACAGAATTATTCACAACAGCCAAAAGGTAGAAGCAACCCAAGTGTCCAAAGACAAATGAATGGATAAGCAATATGTAATATACACATACCATGGAATATTATTCCGCCTTAATGAGGAAGGGAATTCTGACACATGCTATAACATGGATGAACCTTGAGGATATTTGCTAAATGAACTAAGCCAGTCACAAAAAGACAAATGCTCTATGATTCCACTTACATGAGGTCTCTATAGCAGTCAAACACACAGACCCAGAAAGTAGAATGGTGATTGCTGAGAGCTGGAGGGAGGGCGGAGGTGGGGCGTTATTGTTGAATGGATATAGAGTTTCAGTTTTGCAAGATGAAAAATTTCTGGAGCTTGGTTGCAAAAGAGTGAGATTGTATTTAACAGGACTGAGTTGTACACTTAAAAATGGTACAGATGGTAAATTTTATGTTATGTGTATTTTATCACAATTTTAAAAAAAGGAACTGGGCATGGAGAATTGGAAATAGAGGGAACAGACTTGCTGCTTGGGAATGCAGGGAGGAGGCTCTTGGGCTGACTGTATCTACATGAGCCTCAGGTCCCTCTAGCATCAGAGCACTCCCTGGATCCCTGCGCGGCCTCCAGAAGCCAGGGAAGACAGGCAGTGCCAACTCTGGGTTACTCCCTATGTGCTTTTCACCATCTTGATGGTGGGGAAAACCTATTCACTTCATTGCCTTGTTATCTGACTGATGACCCTCATCTGTCCCAGATGAAGAATCAGGGACTAGCTCCAGAACATGCTGGAAAGAGGCTCTCTGACAGGAAATTTATAAATTTTCATGAGCCTCCCATCTATCCCCCCACCCATCCATTCATCCATCCATCCATCCATCCATCCATCCATCCATCCATCCATCCATTCTTTCAACACATATTAGTTGGGTATCAACTCAAGAGGCTGAGAGGGTACATACAGACAATCATACAGACAGACCCTGTCCCAGTGGGATTTATAGTCTACTAGGGGTATAGGCAGGTTTTCTGGACAAAGAAATGCAGCGTGATACGTGCTGGGATGGGGGTCCTATCGGGCACTCAGCAGCCGACCTGAGTTAGTCTGTGATGAGAGTTCATGAAGAAGGTTCAGTCTTAGGCTGACTTGAAAGATAAACGAGACCTAACCAACCAAGTGGGGAAAGGGAGGCAGGGAAAGTATGCCAAGGAGAGCAAGAGCATGGCCACCTCCTAGAGATTTTAGACAGTGCAGGGCCAGGTGATGATCTGAAAACAGTTGAGTCAGGGCAGAAATGGTGAGAGCTGAGGCAAAAGAGGAAGGCAAGGATGGGATCTCGTAGGGTCATTTGAGCACCTTTGGGGCACCTTGTAGGGTGCTGAGGGAGGTATGAGACAAAATGAGTGGATCCAGCCAGAGAGGCAGTGTGAGACATGGGGGGCAGTCAGGAACCCTGCAGTCAGATTCTGGGTCCAGCATTCTCAGAGCTGTGAGCAAGTTGCCCACTCTCCGACTCTGTGTGGGACCCCCCCCCTTCACCTCTCCCTACTATCTCAGAGCAAGCTAGCCACCCAAGAAAGACACTTTTGGTGCTAGGGAATGCATCACCTTTCACCTTTCATCCTGGGGTGAGGGTGGAGGTGTCCTTGTAAACAGCCTCAGTGCGCCTCCCTAGCCCTGCTACCTGTGATCCTCCATCTGTGCTTGAGAATATTCCTGCCCTCTTCTTCAATCAAGATTTCACAGCCAACCCTATACCCTATCTTCTCTCCTCTAGGCTGGGCAATCTCAGGTCTCACAAATCATTCCTGCCCCCTGCTATGTCCAGCCATCCCATCTTTCCAAGATCGCTTGGGCTGTGCCCCTGTGGGCTCCAGGCCCAACCTGCTCAACCCTGGTTGCCTCGGAGGCTTCTGTCTGATGCCTCCCCATGCCTGTGTCCAGGTCTGAACTTCCTAAAAGCTATCTTTGAGCCCCAGCCCCAGCTCTGTCTCCAGCTTATCTGCCACCTGCTTCTAAGAATAAGCTGGTTCTTGTAAGCTGGGGACCGTCTTCTGTCTCCTAGTACTATCTTGGCTGTTCCCAGGGAGCCCTCTCCAGGAGGGTCAATGGCCAAAGTGCAAGGTAGGTATTTTCTGGTTATGACTCCTCCCTGAGATAGTGCAGAGACCTGTCACAGGAAAGACTGAAGAAGGACAACCTCAGCACCCGCCACGAGTTGCTCACAGTCCATTAGGAGCCATGAAAAAAGGAACAGTTATTTGCAGGGTTAATTGAAAGAAAAGGTGGGGCAGGTTGGAGAATGGAACAAGGTCTGGCAGAATGGGACCCTGGCTGTGACTGTCTGGCAAGGGGAAAAATCTGTGATGGCTGGAGACTTCCCACTGGCCTCAGGACACTGCTTCTGATATGAATTCATCATCGATGGGGCCTGCTGCTGGGGATGCGATAGCGCCCCAACATTGGTCCTCCAAAGAGGATCAGCAAGGATCCCAAGAGCCTCTGACTTTGAAGGGGGCTATAGAAGCAAAGGTAGGAGGAAGGGTGTCTCAGTAAAAGAGCAGCCATCTAATTTGGAAACACTGAGTTTTACCATCACAGGGGCGCAGGGCATGGAAGGCTAGGCAAAGAGCATGGATGTGAATCCGAATTTTCTGTATTACTCACAAGCTGTGTGACCCTGGGCAAGTAACTTCACTGCTCTGAGCCTGCATCACAGAGTTGTTGTAGAGAGTTGGGCAAATTGGGATGCAGATTACACATGTAGTGGATGTTGTTCCTCTGAGGAGGCCCAGCCATGCTCCCCTTGTGGCTTCACCAGAGCCTCAGGCCATGGGAGAAGCCTCCTCCAAGGTGAAACAGAATCGGGGTATTGTCTTGGGTAACTGAAACCCTTTGTCATCCCTGTGCTTTCTGACTCTTCCTCACCTGCAGGTGGCAGGTTGGTGGTGTGGGAGTGGAGAGGCCACAGTCTGAATGGGGGCGTGGGGGCAGCCAGTCTGTCCTGTCTTACTGTAGCTTTCCACCCAGGCTGGCTCCAGGAGTCCCGCCACCCAGATTCGTCCATAGCTCTCTGCTCACCCTGCAGAAAGCATTGAGTGTCTCACACAGACCTCAATGGCTCCGGGAGTATCTCACTGGCCTAACAGCCCAGGCCATGCTGTTGTACACCCTGGAAATGTGGTTATGAGCTCTCAATCCTGTCCCCCATAAACCCATATTTCAGCCACACAGAAGCTTCTTTTCTCTAACCGTCACCAGTTCTCCCCAGGCTGTGCTTACTTCCTGAAGCATTCCCTCTGGCACTCTGCCTTGTTATCCTGGCACACACATCATCACACTCTGAAAATCAACAGAACCATGGGTTGAGCTTCTACTGTGTGCAGTATGGGGTGGGGAGGGGCGAAGGTACCAAGAGACAGAGACTCTGGCCAGACAGACAACCAGCAATTCCTTCCAACCCACAACCGGCACCTCCACCACACACGTATATGCACACACACGCCATCCTCCAGGCCTTATTTCACTCTCCCACCAGCTTGTGATCCTGCCTCCATCACCCTGTGGCCAAATTAGCCTCAACTTCTAAGTTACCATCAGCTTCCTCACTTCCAAGCACCGAAGCCCTTTCCTTTGCCTCTATAACTTGATTCCTGAGTCCATTTCTCCTATAAATTACTTCTTCCACCTCTGTGATTCTATAAATAAATGTTCTCTTATCATTGGAGTTTTGGCCCTGGATTCTTTCCTAGCCAGAACTCAAGTAATGAAGTTGCTGAACCCAGGCCCCGCTCTAGCGCCATGGATCCCACGCCCAGGTCCTTTCCTGCCGCCTGCAACAAACACACCATGAGTTATCTAATTTGAGCCTCATAATAGGAAGATATTCCAGGGGACCAAGGAAGCGGTTATTCTGAGAAGTTAAGTCAGTGGATCAACACTACAGAGTGAGTAAGGGATAGTCAGGACCCGTGGCCGTGCGGTTTCGTAGACACCTGGAAGGGAGAGGAAGGCTTGTTCCAGGCCTTGGCCTCCCACAGTCTTAGGCTGGAAACGCCTAGAGGGCAGGGCCTCTCCAGAGGGGGGCCGCCCGCCCACGGTCCTGTCGGAGCAGTTCTCGGAGAACAGGGCTTTGGGGAATGAAAGGAGGGAGGGCGGGCTGGGTGGGGAGGTGAGGGGACTCGCCCTCTGGAGGCCGGCGGTGCAGCCTCCGGGGCACCCTCCCTTCTCCAGCTGCTCCAGCAGGCGCCCTTGCCAGCCTTCATGCACAGAAGGGGTTAACTCTGGGCTCGACTCCCTGACTGAGCCTGAAGCTTTTTACTCCTTGATCTCACTCTCCTCCCTTTCTTTGCAAAGTCTTCCTGATCTTTATACCTCCCCGCAAGTCCCTCCTCCTTCCTCTCACCCCCGGACTCCAAAAAACCCTGCTCTGATTGCCAGGGTGGGTCAATGGTTAACACTCCACCGCTTTATATAAGCCTGGCCCAGCCACCTACCTGCTCCAGTCAGTCCCTCAGGTCCCCGGATTCCAGAGAGACGGCGGCTCCAGCAGCCCTCCTGGGTCCACGCCATGGCCACCTTCTGGCGGGGCCTGTGGGCCTACCACAACTACCTGATTGTCCTGCTCCTGCCCTTTGTCCTGCTGCCCCTGCCCATCCTCATCCCCACCCAGGTAAGGACTTGGGGCTCAGGCACGCAGAAGCTCGGAGGGGGCCACAGGGGGACTGTTTGGCCCAGGGCTGGGGATCCTTAAGACCAGCATAACCGACTGACCTCTCCTAGCCTGGAAGGGAGGCGGTCACCGCCTGGTCTCCTGAGGGATGCAGGTGAAGAGGTCCAAGGGGGCTTTTGCTTGGCACCCAGGAGTAGGAGCTCAAGGTGAATTGCTTAGGTGCACTTAGGATCTACTGCCTTGGGAGTCAGGAAGCCAGGTCAGTAAAAGAGGTGCAGGGGGAAGCAGATGGAGTTATCTGCCTACTGTGTGACCACACTGCCCTGGGCCAGGCTTAGTGGCTGGCTAAGGAGCACAGGGCTGGCTGCTGGAGGGGATGGAAAGGGAGTAGGATGAAGCTGGCCTCCAGCAGTTTGTGCCCTTAAGAATATAAACAGAAAGAGAAGGTATTCACCTGTGATCCTAAGGGCAAAATCTGCTGAGGAGGAGGGGTGGCACCTTGCCATTGGGCATCATAGACACCCTGGATGGAGGGGGAGGTGCCAAGGCTCCCTGCCCCCCCCCACCCGATATTATACACTTCGGAGGGCCTCTTGTAAATAAAAGAACACAAAATTATAAACCTAAAATTAGCACAGGGCTTGGGGAAGGGTTAGGTCAGGATGAGGGAAGCTCAAGCTTCACAGTAAATCTTATCCTCTGGCAGGTCACACAATTAAGAAGTGGCAGAGCAGGTGGTATGGGCTAGCTCCAAAGCCTGTGTTGTCTTCTCTCTACCTCACTGCCTCCTGAAGGCTGAGACAGAATCATGGCCCTGGCCCCACCCTGCAGCCCCAGAACTGCCCACCGAGCCATTTTCTTCCTTTTGTCACAGATAAGGAAATCGAGGCAGGCTTTTTATTCATGCTGTCCCAAAGGGGTGAGGAACTGGGAATGTAGTGGCACAGCCCCTGGGCCCCTGACATGCGCTAGGTGACAAGGCTTGGCTCACCTTTGAGATGATCGTGGTCTCAGGCCAAAGCCAGTGACATTTCTGTACTGGGAACCCATCAAACAGGTCTTCAGACAGACAGGGCCAAGTGTGTTAACCCCAGGAGAGAGGACAGACAGGGACTGTGATTCTCATTTCACCCCCAAGAAAGCACAGCCCAGAAGAATTCAGTAACGTGCCCAAGGTCACACAGGAAAGCCTGGGTCAGTACTAGAAGCCAGGCCTCCTGCAGGGGAGTGCAACATGTCAGAGCCTCTGTTCCCTGTGCTGCGCCTAGACCCACTGCCTGCCTCTGCCCACAGACACTGCCTCCCCTGTCCTGACTCAGACGAACTGTCCCCAGTCCTATCTGTGAGGTCAGCCTCTCCACCAGGGCACTGGACACCAGCCCCTTTCAAGGATTTTGCTCCTCTAATTACCCTCTCTCTCTCCTACATCAAGTTCCCCTTCTCTGCCTGATCTCTGGCATTAGCATAAGATATTAGCTGTAATATCTTCCATCTTAAAAAGCAATCAAACCTTCCTTTGACCCCACATCCCCTCCACATATGCCTCCTTTCTCTTCTCTCTCTCCCAGAGAAGGCCTCAGAGACTATCTACATGCACGTGTCTCTCCTTAGACAATTCCAGTCTCCAAGACTCTACCCACTCAGAGGGCTCTCTTCAAGTCCCCATCAGCTTCTGTGTCCCCAAGCCTGTGGTCCATGCTCACCCTCCTCAACCCCTCAGCAGCATTTGTCACAGCTGGTCAGCCCCTCTTTGCGATACCGTCTTCTTTTGGCTTTGGTGACACCTGGTTTTTCTCCCCCCTCAGCCACTTTTTCCTGGCTCCTCCCTACGCATCTTTTGCTGTCTCCAGCTTTAAAAAGCATCTCTGTGCCGATGCTTCCCGAACCTGTAGCCCCAGCGCTAACCTCTAAACTTGTTATCCAGCTAACACAAGACACTTCCACCTGAATGTTCTCTTTTAAGCAGCATACACTTTTCCACGTGCAAAACAAAACCCTCGTTGCTCAGCTTTTCCAGTTTTCTCCTCCTGCAGTCTTATTCTTCAACATACAGTTCAGCCGTCTACCTTGGAGCCAGTCCTCATTCCTCTCTTTCTGTCATTTCCACATGCGCCTGCAGGTCCTGTTGACTCCATGTCCCCAAAACACTTTGAAGGCGATCACTTTCCACTGCCTCCACTCTCATTTGGGCCACCATAATTTTTCACCTATCCCTATCTCTCCCCAGACCATTCTTCACCCCACCACCTGGTCTTTTCAAAACCTAAGATCATATCACTACCTGCTTAAAAACTCCATACAGACTTCCCATCAAACCTAAAATAAAATCCAAACCTCTTAGGGCAGCCACGAGCCCCTGAGGCTCCTCCCCTGCAGGCCCCTCGGTCCTCATGCCCAATGTCCTATCTCCTGTTCACTCTGCTCCAGTCCCACCAGCTCTCTCTCTGCTCCTCAACTTGCTCGTCCCCCCGCCTGGATTGTTCTCCCAGATGCCTACTTCTCATTCCTTAGGTTTCAGCTTAAATCCACCTCCTCAGAAAAGCCTTCTCTAACCATCCCCAGTCACCCTGTGGTTTTATTTAGAGGGCTTTCGCTGTCTGAAATGATGTATTTGTTTATTTTTTTATTTACTCTCTGACTTCTTATACTAGAATGCAGGCTCTATGAGGATAGGCACTTTGTCATTTTCCATGCAGAATCCCCAATGCCTGGCACAAAGGAGGTGCTCAATAAATACCCGTCGAATGAATGAATGAATGTGGGCAAAGAGGTCCCTGTCCTGAATTCCTGCTGAGTCCTTGTTCTCTGTGGTGGGTCCCTGAGCTTACCTCCATGCCCCTGGCCCCTGAAATGGGAAGAAGGAGTTCCAGGCTAGGCTCAGACTCATGTCCGTATAATAATAGTTGGCATTTATCGAGATTTTTTTGCGTGTGTGCTAGTCATTGTGCCAAGTACTTCAAACCATTAATCTATTTATTTATCAAAATAACCTCTGAGTTACTGTGAGGTTCCTACTGTTAGCTCCATTTTATAAAGTCTGGACTGGAACCTGATCTTGGGGTCTCTGTCCGAGATTGTCCAGGGATGCAAGGTGGTGGCCCTGTTATGAGTCACATCTTGAGCCATCTACCCTCATGTCCATCCAGCTGTCAGCCAGTCCTTCCACTGTTGATCAGTCCAGGATGTCTGTTCAGCTCCTGCTCTGTGCAGCAGGTTACCAAAAAGGAATACAGACATTTTGCCCTCAAATTGCTCTCAGTGTAGGGGAACATGTGTCTACACAGAGGTATAGCCAGGAGGCTGCTGGAGCTCAGAGGAGGGAGAAAATCCTTCCAAATGCATCAAGGGAGAATCCGAGGCAGGTGGCACTTGAGTTGGGCCCAGAAGGCTGAGTCAGATTCCAACAATCAGAGCCATCTGTAGAGGGAAGGCCAGGCGAAAGGACTGCAGGAGCAAAGGTGTAAGGGCTGGAACTAGTAGGTGTGTTTGAGGAATAGCTACAGAATCCTTGAAATGCTCATCATCTTCCTGTGGTCCCAGCAGATGGGGAACCGTGGGGCCTGAGGCTTTCTCACTACTCCCACAACCCTGCAAGCAGACCAGGAGGAAACACCATCAATCTGCCAGAAACCTTCCATCCAACCACTCATTCATGCATGCATTTAGCTCTTAAGGAAACATACTATGTGACAGGCATAGTTTAGGTGCAGGGGGTGGAGAGAAACACAAAAGCATATCCTGTCCATGCTGTGAAAACCACACAGCAGGTGGTGACTGTGGCTTAGGGAGGGCCTGCTCTAGACCCTCTCTTCCTTGAGGGGTTCTCAAGGAAGGCCTCCTGGGTGGTAATATTTACCCTAGGACCAGAATGGCAAGAAAGAGCCAGCCAACCACAGCTTTGGGCAAAGAGCTGTCCAGGCAGAACATACTGTGCAAAGGCCTGAGACCAGGAAAGTGGAGGGATAAACAGCCACCTAGGCATGGAGGCCTAAGTGAGAAGATGGCTTAAATTAGTTTAGAGAGGGGAGAAGAGGTCTGCCTACGTCATCCCTGCAAGGCTAGGGGAGGGAGGCAGGGTTTTATGCATGAGGGGTGAATATTCGCTCAGGGATCAAAATGCCTCTCAGGACCCAAGGGGACCTAAAAACAGTCTCCCCATGACACAGTATCCACCAGGACAGAGCTTAGCTGAAATCTATATTGTACTGATGGTGAGAACAAAAAGTGGAATTCCTTAATCCGAATCACCTGTACACTTAGAAACCTGTATAACTAAAATGCCCTTACTGCAAGCTATTCCTGAACCCCAAAATGGACTCAGGACTCAGATGATTCACTGTGGGCATGAAGACTGTACAAGGAATTTGGACCTCACTTCTAGGACCCGCCGCTATCTTTAGAGACTTCCTGGCTCTTGGTTGAGAAGGCAGAGTCCAGGGAACAAAACACGGATTTGGGAGCCAGGCAGATGTGGGTCAAAATCCACTTGGTAGCATGTACAGTGGCTTGACCTTATCCAAACCTCTTACCCCAAAGGAGCTATTATCAGGATGAAATGAAATAACCTGAATGCATAGAGTAGCTGGCCCTGGGAGCTCAAGAAACAGTGACTCCCTGTGCCCTTGGCCTCTTGTCTGAACTTCTAGCCCCTGGATAATACAACTAGTCTCAGGGGCTGTGGAGATGCTTGACTTCCTTTCCAGAGATGACTTGTTTTGTTCAAACGAGCCATTGTGGGCCTCGGTGATTCCACCTATGAAACAGGAAGACGAGGTGTGTCTGGTCGCTTCCACCAGAACGGCGGGGTGTGGTCCCTAAGGGTGGCCTGAGCAGCACTGGGACTACGCGAAGACAAATCTCCTGGCCTCTGGGATATTTGGGAGTAGAATTAGAAGAAGGAGCCAGCTTCCAGGGCCAGGGGAATCCCTGGAGTAAAGAGAGAAGATTCCCCAACTTGAACTTTGTCTCCTGATTACCAAGGGGTGCCCATACTTCTTAGCACCTGCTAAGTGAGGGTCAGGAAGAATCTTCAACAGTAGTTCCCTGGATATAATCCAGCAGTGAGGCCAGGGCTGTTGTGAGGCTCAGCAGCACAGAGGGGTGTGGGAAGGCTTCACTCACCATCACTCCTGCCTGCTGTTTTGCTCTTTAGTGGACACAGGCAGGTCTGGCTGCAGCTCAAACTGTGAGGTCAGGACTCTCCCCACTTTGGTTTTCTCTGACACTCAGAAACTCATTGTTTCCCTTTGGCCTTTTAGAGCAGAAGCTGATGCAACAAATTCATAAACATTAAGGTGCAGGAATAAACAAGACAACCCAAATGAGATCAGGCAGAGAACCAGAAGGGAGCCAGCACCATCACTTGCATTTGGCAGAGTCTCAAAGGCAGGCAGGGGCTGGGACACTTTCCAGTGGAAAAGGGGAAGGCTTCAGCTGTTCCCTGATTAGAGGTTGGTGGTGGGGGAAGCAGGGTGTCCTATGTACTTGGTTAGGGGAGCATATTTGGCTCTCACTGGTTGGAAGTGGGGGTAGAGAATGGGGGGGCAAAAATGAAGGAAGCTGGTGGGCACTCAGCCAGTCCTGACTGGGGCCAACTGCTCTGGGGGCTGTGGCTTAGCTGCCCGGGCTGGTTGCTGCAGAGGTTGCATTTTCATATGTGGCCTGGCCATTGTTCCCTTTATATATTCAGTCCCCCAAAGGTATTAGATATTTGGCATGGGCCTATCATTCCTAGAAAGGGTATCACACGCCCACAGCCCACTCTGTACCTCCTTCCCCAAGTCTCTTCAGCCTGGCTTCCCTCCTTGTGGTCACTGCCATGTGGACACTCAGGACAGGCCTCTGGGAGTTTCCCTCCTCCCATTCCTCCTACCCAAGTCATCAGCCACCACCCAGACCCTCTGTCTTCCAGCTCCTAACATCTCTGGAGTCCGTTCTCTTTCTCTATCTCCTCTGCCATGACCTGCTCGGAGCCCCTGTCATCTCCCCACTGGACACCCAACCTCCCATCCTGTGTCTTCTGATCCATCTGCTGCGCTATAGTAGGTGTAAACTCCTTATTTTCATCTTTACATGATTTATTTGTTTAGGTGACCCATGCACATTGTATGAAATTCAAAGCACAAAAGAGTGGAACGGAGAGGCCCCTCCCGCACTCTGCCCAGTGCCCTTCCAGAGGGCAGTCTCGGCGACCAGCGTCGTGCATGTCCTCCAGAGCAGGGAATCCGCTCCAGGGGCGTCTGTGGGGACAATTCAGGAGGCCTATGGATTTGGATGGGGAAAAATTACATTTTGTTGTCAATAGCCTCTAAAGAAAATTTAGCATTTCCTTCTGTTATGAATGTAGACAACAAATCACAACAGTATAATGATAGCTTTGACTTTGCCACCAGTAGAAATCGCAAATATTTTTACATCACATTAGAGCTGTTTCCTGTACCTTGAAATCTTATTTATGTTCATCATGACTTTGAAGTTACAGTAGCTGTTAGCCAACGAAGGTCTTATTAAGTAAGAAAGAATCACATATATCATTATCTTACCCCTTTTTCATATTTTAATCACTGTATTTCAATACAACTCGTTTTCTTTATAATCCTATTTTATTTATTTATTTCATTTTATTTTTAGAGAGAAGGGGGGAGAGGGGTAGAGAGAAAAAATGAGAGTGAGAGAGAAAGAGAGAAACATCGATCGGTTGCCTCTCATACGTGCCCTGACCAGGAATCAAACCCACCACCTTTCGGTGCACAGAACAGCGCTCCAACCAACTGAGCAACATTGGAGAGGGCAGAAAGTATTTTATTTAATGCATTTAAAAACATTATTGTAAGGAGTTGGAAATCTTTGTCACTCTGCCAAGGGGATCTTAGTACCAAAAAAAGGGTAAGAATCCCTGAGTCAGATATATACATATGTATACTTAAATACTTGTGTCTATATGTAATACTTGTACACATATTTTTTTAATCACATATGATAGCATCCATGTTTTAATAGAAATGCCAACCTAACAGTATCACTCTTCTCTTTCTACCTGTCTTCTGGATAAAGTCCTAGATCCCTCCCAGGACAGATGAGGCTCTTTCCAAGCATTATACCTTTCCAGAATGCATCTTGATCTTTTATGCCTCATTCTGTTCCCTCTGTGCTTACTCCCTCACCCCAACACTTTTTTCCCACCAGTGATCTCCTATTTATCCCTCAGTACCCCCTCAGCGTCTCTTCTCTGGAAGCCTTCCTCAGCCCAGAAGGAGGGAGGCTCAAGGAAGGGGCCTCGTCTCTACGATCCCACTCTCTGGTCTCTCCTTTGCCATGGTGCTTGGCAGGCTGCCACCCAATGCCTCACCTCACTCTCTAGACCTGGAAGTCCTTACTGCCAGCAGCATCCCTACTTGCCAGGGGCAGAGGGGCAGTGGGAGTGGCCCGCTATGTGCCAGCCCATCCCCACCCCTGGGTTAACCTTCAATCACCAGGAGAAATAAGTTGTGACACTTCTGAGACTGTGGGCATATTTGCTGCTGCCCAACAGCCACAGGCTGCTCTGTACCCGTAACGGGTAAAGGCCGTAATGCCCGCAGATCCCACACCTTGCCCACACCCAGGGTCCAGAGTCTGCCCTGGATTCCTCGGCACCTTCATCTTCATTTGTTCCTCTTGCATTCACCCTGCTTCCCCAGCACCCCAAGAGCACATTTCTGTCCCAACGTCAACCCTGCCATCTGCTCACTGCCATCTACAGTCCTTTATAGCTTGTAGCTACATATTCACATCCCTCATCCTGATAATAACCCAGCAAAGTGGGTGTTTCTCTTATTTGTTGATAAGGAAACCTCATAAGAGAGATAAATGTGTATACAGCTGGGAATGCTCAGTGTTGCTTATCCAAAAAAAAAAGTGCTGAGAGGGGTTAAGTAACTTGTCCAAGGACACACAGCAATAAAGCTGGTCCTGGGCACACAGGTTTTCTGAACTCCAACCTGTGTTTTCCTTTACAAAAGAAGCAAGCTGCCAGCCTTGGGGTATGGAAGCCCTCTGAGGGTTTATCTCTTCTGTCCACTGTTGGCTTTGCAGGGCAGCCTGCCTCCCATGGCCCTGTGGGCAGCGCACACTCAGACTCCCTGAGGGCCAGGGCAGGGTCTGACTCATGTCTGTGCCTCTAGTGTCCAACATTCATTCACTCATTCATTCAGAGTGTCAGCTCCATCTAGATGCCAGGCACCCTGCTGGGTGAGCAAAAACAGACTTGGACCCTGGTCCCTGGAGAGAAAGGTCTGAGATTGATAGTAATCAAGAAATTTGTGCCCTGCTGGGCGTGGCTCAGCGGTTGAGCATCAGCCTAGGATCCAGGAGATCGCAGTTCGATTCCCAGTCAGGGCACATGCCCGGTTGCAAGCTTGATCCTCACCCAGCAGGGGGCGTGCAGGAGGCAGCCAATCAATGACTCTCTCATCATTGATGTTTCTCTCTCTCTCCCTCTCCCTTTCTCTCTCTGAAATCAATAAAGATTTATTTATTTTTTTTTTTTTAAAGAAATTTGTGAAACTAAGTGTTTCATTACAGGCTGTGTTGAGTGCTAAGCAGAAGAGTTACAGGAGCTTAGGGTATAAAAAAATAGTGAATATACTCCAGCCTGGAAGCCATAGAGGCTTTCCTAAGAAGAAATATTTGAGCCCTAGCCAGTTTTGCTCAGTGGTTAGAGCGTAGGCATGTGGATTGAAGGGTCCCGGGTTCGATTCTGGTCAAGGGCATGTACCTCTGTTGCTGGTTCAATCCTTAGCCCTGGTAGGGGTGCGTGAGGGAGACAACCAATCAACCTGTCTCTGTCACATCGATGTTTCTCTCTCTGTCTCTCTCTCCTCCCCTTCCACTCTCTCTGAAAAAGCAATGGGAAAAATGTCCTCCAGTGAGGATTAAACAAAAGTAAAAAAGAAAACAATGAGTTGAGATTCCAAAATTGAGTAGACATCAGCTGGGCAAAGTTGGGAGGGAAGAGAGGAAATTATGCACAAAGGCCCTGTGGCTACAGGGAGAATGAAGCGTTTGAGGAACTGGAAGAGGGCCAGGGTGGCTGCAGCAGAGAGAACAAGGAGGAGGGGCACAGACCAGCCCTAGGCTTTTCCTAAGGGCAGCGGGAAACCCTGAAGGGATATGAGCTGTTTTGAGGTGAGTGTGTGTAGGCGGACGGTGGATTATACAGATTTGTGCCTCAAGATCACTCTGACTGCAGCAAGGAAGAGAGATTTCAGGGGCAAGAAAGGAAGCTGGGAGGCGAACAAGGAGGCTGTTGCAGGGATCTTGGAGACAGATGCTGAGTCTTGGGCCGGGCTAGTGACCCAGAGCTGGAGAGAAGTCAAGGGGAGCATGTGAGGCATAGATCCAGCAGGACTGGAGACCCGGAGTGGGACGGGATATTTGAATGAGTGTCTGATGAACAGGTTTGATCCCCAAGTTCCCACTTCTAAAGGTAAGGATATTGACCTTGGAATAGGACACATGTGGGGCCAATGGAAAAGGATCCCCAGAGCTCTCTCCTCAGGGGGTGCCCAAGGGTCTGGCACCTCACTCAGAATGCAAACAGCTCCCCAACCTCAAACCCAGGCCCTCTAAGATTCAGCCAATAGCCCAGCCGGGTGTGGCTCAGCAGTTGAGCGTCGACCTAGGATCCAGGCGATCGGGGTTCGATTCCCGGTCAGGGCACATGCCCAGGTTGTGGGCTCGATCAATGACTCTCTCATCATTGATGTTTCTATCTCTCTCTCTTTCCTTTCCTCTCTCTGAAATCAATAAAGATATATTTAAAAAAAAAAAAAAGATTCAGCCAATAAATATCAACAAGGCAATGCTAGACTCGGAGTCTCGGTTTTCTCACCTCTCCATAGAGCGATGAGAAGCACTGTCTCATGGAGATGCATGAATGAAATGGCCAGAGACGGAGAAGCATAGAATAGACTGACGAGTCTCAGAGGGAAGCGGGGGGCGGGGGAATTGCGGAACACGGTGTCATCGGGGGGAAAGGGGACATCTGTAATACTTTCAACAATAAAGACAAATTTTTTTAAAAAGAATGAAATGAGAGAGAACATGTGTAAAGTATCCACCGGGCTCTTCGTGACCCTGTAACTGTCCACTCTGGCTCACCTCTGCATCGCTGGGGCTTGTAGAGACCCCTGCTCCCTCCCACATAGGGTGAGCCTGGAAGTTTAGAAAATTCCCAAAATGATTCAGGAAGGCCACAGTAGTTGGTACCAGGTAAAGTATTTTCTTTCTCTCTTCTCAGGGATTCTAACCCATTTCTGAGCCATGACTGCCTTTGGCCATCTGGTGAAGACCATGGGCCCTTCTCAGGAGGTTGCTTTGAAATGCACAAAATAAAATGCATAGGATCACAAAGAAAAGCAACGATCTTGAGACCCATTTCTAAAAACATGAAAAAATAAATTGCAATTCAGAAATGTAGGTGCTTCTTCATGATTGCATTGAGTAAGATCTAATGTTGGTGTCATAACTACCATAATTCCAAAACACCGATGGATGTAAACACTATTTTGAGATACATTTTGAGATAAGCTGTGACAACGGACCTGTGTGGGTATCTAATAGCTAACAGCTACAGTCAAATATCTGTCACAAAATCACCAATAGTACCATTCATAGTTGTATGGTTTTGTTGTTACGTATGTTCATAACCTTAGTTAGATGTTAGCAGAAAATTGAAATAGTTTTCCCATTGGACTGCGTGGATTTTTGGAATTCCATGCCCCAGTGAAGAACCCCATGAACCAGGAAGGACAGGTCAGCAAGTTAGGCTACCGCTGGACAGACTCCCCAGGAATGTGGGAGGGGGACACAGGGCCAGAGCCACCGGGCCAAGGAAGGCTCCTGGATGGAACTGTGAAACCAGTTTTGGGTTTTGATCTAGAGATAGACAGATATAGAAAGGGACACAGAGAAGTTGTAACAGGGTAAGGGAGCCATAGATTGCACACACTGGAGCTCACAGAAGCAGATTTGACTGTTAACAGCTGCCTTTGGAGTTTGGAAATGGGATCTCAGAAATGAAGGAATTTGCCCAGAGCCAGGTAACAAGAAGTGGCAGTCCCCTCGGGTAGCTTCTGTTTGGATTCAGAGCCCCGTACACCCCAGTGGCCACAGTGGGCCTGAAGCTGGGGACACCCCTCAAATGCAAGGGATGGAGCACAGGGTAGAAGGTAAAAGCTGGGGTTCAAAAACCAGATGGCCTGGCTTTTCCACTTATTTGTGTAACTTCGAGACATTTACTGAATGTATTTGCACATTTGTTTGTTATCTGTGAAATGGGAACAATAGTCGCTAACTCACAGAGCAACTAAATGTGATTAAAAACCATCTGAAGCACAGAGCAGAGAGCAGAGTGCTTGGCATGAGGTAGTCCTCAGGGTCCTGCTGTCGTGATTAGCAGAGCTTTCTTCTTGATTCAGCAGAGTGACGGTCTGCCCCAGTCTCCCTCCTTGGGGGTTTGCCAGGGTCCAGAGGGGCTGGCCTGCCCTTAGCCCCAGGGGAGGGTGAGTAACTGGCCAGGGCAATCTTTGCAGGTGAAAAAGTGGTTGAGGAAACAGCAGCTTCAGCAGAATCAGCCTCCTGCTGGGGGAGGAGTGGGGGGGTGGGTCTCTGGTCAAGGGTCAAGGTGGCCCCACCCCTGGAGCCCAGGAGTTCATGCCTGGGGTGAGGAGAGGGGGGGTATTGGAAAGAAAATGAGCCTGGCATCTAACAGACTTGGCTCTCCAGCAAGGCTGTGCACTGTACCACTCCGGGACGCCAATTATGTAGACGACGGGGAGAACTCTCTTGGAGTCACGCAGTCTAGACACCTTGCCTGGATCCCATGCTCCTCTGCCACTCCTAGTTCTGTGGCCCTGAGCAAGCCACTTACCCTCTCAAGCTCATCTCTAACGGGGACCGCCACACCCGCCTTAATGGCTGTTGGAGTTTATGTAACAAGATAAAAACAACTGGCCAGTTTGGCTCAGTGGTTAGAGTGGCAGACCCTGGACTGAAGGGTCCTGGGTTCGATTTTTGAGCAAGGGCATGTACCTCGCTTGCAGGCTTGATCCCTGGCCCCTCGTTGATGTGTCTCTTTCAAATTGATGTCTCTCTCTCTCTCTCTTCCACTATTTGAAAAGCAATGGGGGGAAAATATCCTCATATCTCAGGTGAAGATTAAAACAAAAAGCAAACAACCAGCTCCTAAGAATTGCTCCATAAACAGCAGTTTCTTCTTCCCCCAGGGACCCACCCTAAGCTTCAGGGTTCTAAGGGCATGAGGTGCTAAGGGGTGAGCCCAGCCTGTAGCAGGTAGAGAAAAGAAGGAGGCCAGGACAATTGAGACAGGCAATTGAGACCAGTAAGAGAGGAGGGCGCCCTAGCCCCACAGCTCTTTCCTTTGGCAAGCACAGAATTTGCAGGTAACCCTGAGGAGGCTGGGATGTGGGCACTGTTCCCCACCACCCCCCTCCTCCTGGAGAATGATTCCCCCACTTTCCCTCTGTCGATAAGGGTGGGCCTCTGACATCAGGGGTTGGCTGACTTCCATTTTGCTCTAGACTTGGAGGTCTTGTCACAAAGAGGAGAGCCTCTGGTACGCAAAGACTCACAAGACTATGACTAGGGGTTTACCCCACAATTCCCTGCACAAAGCAGGAATGGAGGAACCTTTCACATATTCTATAAAATGTGAATGGCGTCTCCTGGGGTTGTGCAATGCAGTGATCATGCCAGGATTGCTAAGAGGGAGACACCACCATTCCCAAAACTTTCCAATGATTCCTTTATTCAGAAAAGATTTGCTCTGAAGCCTGTTGGGTCTTGAGCTCCAAGGACCCAGATGCCACAAAACTGACTATCCTCACAGAGCTTATCTCCTAGCAGAGGGAACAAACACGAATTAAATCATCATACAAATAAATACTTTCTTACAGGCTCTGATAAAGCCAGGGGAAGTTAGGGTACCAGGCAGGGTCCACACTGCACCTAGGCCCCAGTCTGGCAGCCCCATCTCATCTAGGGGTCCTCATCTGGGCCTTCTGAAGTCCCCTTGGGCTGGATGGGGCCTGATAGCCAACTCCAGACTCTCTAGCCCCTCCCCAAGGTCCAAGTGGTGAGAGGGCCTTGTTTTGTTTTTTATTTCCATTTTTAAATAGGACCCTGGGCTCAAAAATCAGTGACTGTGGGTTTCATGGGCTCTCTTTACATTGTTACAAATGGCCTATTTTCTCCACAGGCAGGAGGTGATGACTTTGGGATACAGGCCTGCCCCGTCCAAAAACTCTGCCTTTCTCCTCCCACCCGCAGGCAGCCTACTGTGGCTACACCATCATCCTCATGGCGATCTTCTGGAGTGTCGAGGCCCTGCCCCTGGCTGTCACCGCCTTTTTCCCCCTCATCTTGTTCCCCATGATGGGCATAATGAGTGCCAAAGAAGTAAGCCTCCCCCATCCCAGGGGGAAGGGCTCCTGGGGAGGGAGGGGTCTACTCTAGGATGCCCGTGACCCAAGAAGTTTCATCATCTGCAGGGCACACAGAAGAAGGGTCCCCGTCTCTGCTCCTCAGTCAAAGAGCACTGAAGGGGGAGTCAGCTAGAAGACAGGGGGCAGGACGTTCTAGATGTGTGTGGCTGGTGTTGAAGGTTCATTTGAAATGGGAGTGATTAGGCTTAAGCCAGGGAGGTGGAAAAGCCTGCTGACAAAGGAAAAGGGGCCTCGAAGTCCAGCTAAAGAGCTTGATTCTTCTAGTGTAGTATCCCTTCAACTTGAGTGTCCTTAAACTGGAGGGCAGGTTAAAACACAGATGGCTGGGCCCACCCCAGAGTTTCTGATTCAGTAGATCTGGGGCAGGGCCTAAGCATTTCATTTCTAGAAAGTTCCAAGAACCATTGCTCTGGTTTCTAGAAACAGCACTAAATTGTCATCTCCCAGTCCATGGCTGTAAACATGAGTGAAATCAGGCTGGATTTCCTCCCAATCAAACCTAAGGGGGGAAAGAATGAGCTTGGCAGGAAGAGAGGAAACTGGTTAATATTAAATACTGCGTAATCCAAAGACTATTTCCATTCAGTTTCAAGAGCCCAGGGACCAGCCTCTGTTTGTGGGAATATCAGTGACTGTACCCCATAAACCCAAAGACCCGGTAGGAGACCCCAGGGTCTTCCAGCCTCTCAGCTGGCCCTGCCTCCCAGGTGTGCATCCAGTACCTTTCGGACACAAATATCCTGTTCATCGGGGGGCTGCTGGTGGCCATTGCTGTTGAGCACTGGAATCTGCACAAACGCATCGCCCTCAGTGTGCTCCTCATCATCGGCGTGCGGCCTGCTCTGTGAGTTCCCACAAACCAGGACAGGACAACCCAGTGCCAGTGGCATTCTGGGCATCCAATCCCTGAAGGGACACTGGAACACCAGGGTGTCCATCTGTCCATTCCTAGGCTGATGCTGGGCTTCATGGTGGTCACGGCCTTCCTGTCCATGTGGATCAGCAACACGGCTACCACAGCCATGATGGTGCCCATTGCTCACGCCGTCCTGGAGCAGCTGCACAAGGGACCTCTGAGCAAGGACGCGGAGGATGGCAGTGACAATCCCACCTTCCAACTGGAGGAAACAAGTCCCCAGAAAGAAGTGACCAAAGTTGGTGAGAAAGATGACACTAGGCCCTGCTCCAACCCCTCCAGTCTTGGGGAGGGTCTGAGGGGACATCCATTCCCAGGGGTGGTCATCTTGGATCCCTTAGGGAAAGAGGGAGGCAAGAAGTGCTGTGGCCAACTTGTCTTTGTTTTCCTGGGATTTTCCTGGTTTTAAAATAAAGAGTCCCATGTGCTGGGAACCTCCTCAGTCCTGACCAAGATGCTGGGTCACCCTAGCAAGCAGAGAGCTGAAATCTGGGTGGGTCATTGGGGGTCCAGGCTCCCTTTTTCCTGTGTGGTTTAGATAATCCTGTGCCCTTTTGTATGCCTCAGTTTTCCTCTCTCAGGAGATAGATTGGGCCACATGGTGTCTGAGTTCATCTTAACCTGAGACTCTAGGGAGTGCTGGGCCCTTGCAGGCCTGGAGGCAGCCTCTGCCCTCCAGCAATCTGGGCTACTCACTGACAAGGTATCCCGCCTACACCCCAGGGGCCATGGAGCCACAATCCCCGGAGCTGCCTTGCATCAACTCCCCAACCTGAGCTCTCCCTTGTTCCCAGATAATGGGCAGGTCCACCCTGTCCCACCTGGTCCTTTGAAGCCAAGGGCACAGACGAAAGAGGAACAGCTCCATTTTTCCAAGGGTATGAGCCTGTGCGTGTGCTACTCAGCCAGCATCGGGGGCATCGCCACACTGACTGGCACCACACCCAACCTGGTGCTGCAAGGCCAGATTGACAAGTGAGTGACTGACAGATGGGGCGTCTGCACTCTCACTGGGGGGGAATGGGGCTTGGTGGTCACCAGGCAATGTCACACAACAGCCTACATCCCCCTGCAGGATCTTCCTCAAAAATGGCAATGTGGTGAATTTTGCCACCTGGTTCGCTTTTGCCTTCCCCGCCATGATCATCTTGCTGCTGCTTGCCTGGCTGTGGCTTCAGGTCCTCTTCCTGGGGTTCAAGTAAGTGGCCGAATGGGTGAGAAAGGCCCAGGTCTTGCCCTGATCCCCTGAGAGCTTTCAGTTGGGTACTCAGATAGTTATTGTAGAAAATGATAAAATCACCATCCCAATGAGAAGGCTTCTCCTTCCCAAGGCCCCTTGGTGCTCTTGGTCACCCCCCACCCCTCCACTCCCATTTGAGGTAGTTACTGGGCCAAGGGTATTATTATCCCATTTAGCAGATGAGCAAACTGAGACTTGAGGAATGGTACTAGATTTGTCAGTGCTGGGATTGAAAGCCAGGTCTGCTGCCCAGGCCAGGTTCCATTCCACAACACTCTACAGTCCTTTGGTAAGTGCTTAAGGAGAACACACTGAGCATGGTCAGGTACAAAAGCATTTGCTGTGCTCCTACTGGATGCCTGGCCCTGTGCTAGGCACTGAAAACACTAAAAGACATTAGGCACAGTCCCCATCCTTGGAGCTCACCATCTGATGGGTGATGGCATAGTGGGGCCATGACACAGGGAAGCCCAGGTGCTGTGGGAGCACAGCCCAGGAGAGTGGGGGGTTCCACAGGCCCTTGGAGGAGATGATGCCAGAACTGAATCTTGTAAAACTAGAAGTCAGCCAGGTAGAGAAGGGGGTAAAGGCGTTGCAGGCATTGGGAACACCTTGTACCAATGCACAGAGGCAAGAAAGAACACAATGTGGGAGAACTCTAGTTCTGTGTGGTTGAAACATAAAGAACCGAAAGGAGTAATAGGAGAAGAAGCTGGAGAATAGGTGGGGGAAGGATTTTGGATGATTTTGTGTGCCATATAAAGAGTTAGGACCTTGTCCTTGAGTCCGAGTAGTAAATAGGTTTTATTCTTTTTTAAAAAATATATCTTTATTGATTTCAGAGAGAAGAAAGGAGAGGGAGAGAGAGAGAGAGAAACATCAATGATGAGAGAGTCATTGATCGGCTGCAGCCCGCAACCCGGGCATGTGCCCTGACCGGGAATCAAACCCCGATTGCCTGGATCCTAGGTCGACGCTCAGCCGCTGAGCCACACCCGGCCTGGCCTTTTTTTAAAAAAAAAAATTTTATGGATTTCAGAGAAAGGAAGGGAGAGAGAGAGAGAGAGAGAGAAACATCAACAACGAGAGTCATTGATGGGCTGCCTCCTGCGCACCCTCTACTGAGAGTCGAGCCCCAACCTGGGCATGCGCCCTGACTGGGAATCGAACTGTGATCTCCTGGTTCATAAGTTGACAATCGACCACTGAGCCACACTGGCCGGGTGATTTTATTCTTACTAACAACCCTCGATTACTTGTAGTCACTAGAGTTCTGCGTTGAAAATCATGAGAACTTGCTAGGGCTCAGTAGGAATAGAGTCTGAGATTCACTAGTCATGCCCGCTATGAGTACAGGATAAGAGTGGTGACGTGAGCAGTACTGAGGTGTGAGTTATTTGCCCTTCCTGCCCAGGCACTGGGGAGCCACTGAAAGTTTTTAAGCCTTGTTGCTATACTTTGGAAAAATCGCTTGGGCAGGTGTGAGGAAGATGGATTGAGGTTGGGGGCTGGTACAAGGCAAAATGGTAGTCAAAGAGACCAGCACAATGCCAGGCACCATGGGGGACTCAAAGATGTGTGAAGCATGGTCTTTGCCCTTGAGGAACTCACCATCCAACACGGGAGATGCAATTTGCCCAAGTGAAAAGTTAAAAGTCAATATGAGTTTACTAAGTAAGAGGCATATGGAAATGGGCCTTTTGTGCCTCTGGGGACAATGGGGCGAGGAGGGCAGGGGTGGGGGGGTTTGGCTGGCAGAGGATGCCAAGAAGCTGATAGGAGAGGGAGGGGAGGATTTCCTGAAAAGTTGTTGAGGGAGGGGAGCAGTGAGTCAGAGCCAGAAGAAGGTATGGGGTCCAGGCTTCTAGGTCCCCCTCACCCTGGGCAAGGGAGGGCTTGGCTTAAAAGAACCCTTGGAGGGATGGGGGTCAGTGGGGCAGATGAAGCAGAGCCAAGCATGGGGAAACCTGGCCCCCAGCCGCAACCTTGTCTCTGCCTCATGACCCTCTCCCCAAGTCTGCTTTTCTTCCAGAAACTTGGGTGGACCCAGGGCCTTAGTGTAACAACTCTGAGATGGCCTCTGCAGCCCTCAGCCCTTACATCGCAGGCACTCAGAGGCCCTTGTTCCCCTGCCCAATGTGAGGCCCTCATGAGCTGCCCCTCCCCTCCACTTGCAGCTTCCGGAAGAACTTTGGCATGGGGGAACAGGCACAGGAGCAACAGCAGGCGGCCTTCCAAGTCATCCGAAAAGAGCACAGGCAGCTGGGCCCCATGAGCTTTGCAGAAATAGCTGTCACCATCCTCTTTGCCCTCCTGGTGCTGCTCTGGTTCACCCGGGATCCAGGCTTCTTCGTTGGCTGGGGCAACCTGGGTTATATGGATTCCGAGGGGAAACCGTGAGCATTCTGGGGGGATGGAAATACTCCAGGGGCTTTCCTAGCTAAATGAGGAGGGAAGGGAGCAGAACAGAAGGTAACATGGGAGGGTGGGGAGGGGACACTTGCCAGAAGGGGTTGGCACATCTGTGGGAGGGCTCCTCTCCACCACCTCCTCCACCCTGCATCCCTGAGCAGCCCTGAGCCACTAAGCCTGCCCTCTCTGCCCCACCCATAGCTTGATGTCCGATGGGACAGTGGCCATGCTCATCAGCATAATTATGTTCATCGTGCCCTCCAAGATCCCAGGGCTGACTCAGGATCCTGGTAAGCACCTGGACTGGGGCAGGGAAGGGCCTCTGGGCAGCTCCTGGTTCCAGCATAAAATGTGCCTTAGATCATATTTGGCAGGATTAGACAAAGCCCTGGGAGGTTGGTGTGACTTACCAAGGACACAGGGGCTCAGGGACAAAGTTTGGATGTTGCAGAACTTGGGTTACCCTCCTGCACGCATTAAGTTCTGATAGGGACCCATACAGGAGGCCCCAACTGGAAGGGAGGAAAGGCCTGAGGACTCTTGGTGACCCATCCTCTTCTCCCTGGGGAGTAGAAAACCCAAGGAAGCTGAAGGCTCCTCCTGCCCTCCTCAACTGGAAGACAGTGAACGAGAAGATGCCCTGGAATATCGTATTCCTGCTGGGTGGTGGCTTTGCCCTGGCCGAAGGCAGTGAGGTGAGAAACCCCTGCCCGCTCCTCAGCCTGTTTGAGGGAGACCCTGTGGCAGGGAAAGAGGGGTCATGCTTCAGTCCCTCACAAGGGAGACTTGATCCCCACTTAGGAGCCCCCTGGTGGCAGAGCCTCTGCACCTGCCGGAGAGAGGTTAGAGTGTCGTCTGAGAAGGGGGGAAGAAACACAAGCCATAGGGATCTTTCTCTAGTTGGGTTCTCAAAGCCAAAGGGGAGGCAGGTTTCTCTGGCCAGCAGGGACTGTTCTCCGTGACCACCCACCCACCCCACCCCCTCACCCCTTCGAGACAGAGAATGCAATGTCTTTAGCACCTGAAGAGTACTTGGCTTTGGGTTGACAAGGTTAGCCTGCTTCAGCCACCAGGGGGCACTGTGATCACACCCAGCCAGGCTCTGGGGACTAGGGCGTCATTCCCAGAGCCTCTATCCAAGAGGGAAATCTCTGAACCTGCACCCCTGGGCCTGTGTTCCCATTAAGCTCATTCACTGCACAGACAGGAGGCAGCTTCCCTGGGTCAGGGATTGGTGCTGGGGACTCCTAGGTCCGAGGTTAGTTCATCCATCAAGCATTCACCAACTGGGCCAAGCTCTGTGCTGGATGCTGGGTAGCCATCATTGAGGCTCACAATCTAGCATTATAGACGTGGGCAGGAAAGACCTTGGAGCCCTTCTGACCCTGTGGACTGTCCCATCCTCCTGTCAGCCTCTTCCCAGCCTCTACCAGAACCCTTCCCCACTCTCCCTGCTCTGGGACTGCTGTGTTGGAGAGGGCAGAGAGAGGGCTAAGGTTGGCCAGAGACCTCCTGAGACAGGTGGGGAGACGTCTTTACTCCCACCAAGCACCAGGTTTCCCAAGAAGGCTCTTTGGCCCCCTTTCTTAGCTTTTCATCTCACCTTTCTCCCCATATCCAACTGTTCTTCAAGAGCAGAAGAGGGGAGCCTTGGCTGGCATGCTCAGTGGTTAGAGCGTCGGCCCATACACCACATAGTCACAGGTTTGATTCCGTCAAGGACAAGTACCTGGGTTTCAGGTTCAATCCCTGCCCTGGTCAGGGTGCATGCAGGAGGCAACTAATCGATGTGTCTCTTTCACATTGATGTTTCTCTTTCTTCCCTCCTTCTCTCCCTTCCACTCTTTCTGAAAATCAATGGGGGGGGGAAGAGAGGGGGACCCCTTGGTTCTAGCTGGGTCTTCCCTCCCAAGCTGCTCTTGATTTTGAAGAATCTAGAGAGGTATGGACAGGAAAATGACCCTCCCAGGGCCTCAGTAGGGAATGCAGGGCCCAGGAACCCCAGCCTCTCACACATCAACCTCTTCTGCCCACAGGCATCGGGCCTGTCTGGCTGGTTGGGGGAAAAGCTGATCCCGCTCCAGCGTGTGCCGCCTCCTGCCATTGTCTTCATCCTCTGCCTCATGGTTGCCACCTTCACTGAGTGCACCAGCAACGTGGCCACTACCACACTCTTCCTGCCCATCCTGGCCTCCATGGTGAGCTGGCCCTGCAGACATGCCTCCTCCAGGCAGCCCTCCTGCCCACCCCCACTCAGGGGCCCCACCTGTAGGTCACAGTGACCTGTCTGCACCTCCTCTCATTTCCGCGACAGGACCTCTGAGCTTCTGCTCTTCTTGGGGCTCTCCAGCTACCCTGGTCCCCAAAGTCCCCTGGCCCCTGACTCACCCCGTCCCTGGTGACATCACCCCTTGAGTATCTTGATGTGGCTCACAGGTGGCCTCGCCCTCCTCCCCAGCCAAGTCCCTGTTCTGGTCATTCCTGAGGTGATGGGGTAAAATTGCTCCCTGGAGCGTCCCTAGCCCCTTCCTCCCAGGCGAGAGCGTTCCGGCAGCCTTTGATGATACCCAGGGCCCCTTTGAGATCCGTTTTATGGGCCCCTCTCCTCACCACACCCCACAGGGCAGGGCCACACAGTCATTCCCTCCAGAGAGGTCAAGGCACCCTTCCCAGGTCACCCAGTACCTCCTGGTAGAAATGGTGGGTTCATGCCCAGAGTACGTGGTGGGGGTGGGGAGGGTTGTCTCTCAAAGAGGGGAAGCAAGAGGATTGGGAGCGACACCTTTCCCTCTGAGACGAGGACTGCCATCAGCTCTGCCCCGCTGTCGCCCTCTCCAGGCTCAGGCCATCTGCCTCCACCCTCTCTATGTCATGCTCCCTTGCACTCTGGCTGCCTCCCTGGCCTTCATGCTGCCTGTGGCAACCCCGCCCAATGCCATCGTCTTCTCTTTAGGAGGACTCAAAGTGTCTGACATGGTGAGTGGCAGGGGCCCCGAATGTTTCAGCACTCCTTCCTGCTCTGCCTTCCTGTCTTGGTGGTCTACAAAGTAGCATAAAACCATTGAGATTCTCATGGTTGAGAGTGGATCTTGTCTGGGATGGGGGACACCAGGGAGGTTGGGATATGACCCCCACAGTGAGAGCATCTTTAGGCCCTGCCAGGCCCAAGCCATGTGAGAGGAAGAGGAAGGAGAGGGGAATCTAGGGAAGGTTCCAAGGGGCCAAGTAGCCACTGCCAGGGAGATGGACTCAGAGAACGAGGCCCAGGACCCTGGAAGCTCAGGAGAAGCTTCCCTTCCCCCTGTTAGCACTGGGAGTAAAGCAAGAGGCAAGGGCACTGCCTAGTGCTGCAGGTTAGATGCCAGGGAGGACTTCCCAAGGGAGAGTTTTGCTAGTGAGAGCTCCTGGGCACCTCTGGACACTGAAGCGGGGGTGCTGGCCCAACTCAGGAGCTGCTCGCTCACACTGACTCTCTGCACACCAGGCGCGAGCGGGAATCGTGCTGAACATCTTGGGCGTGCTGGTCATCATGCTGGCCATCAACAGCTGGAGCTACCCCATCTTTAACCTGCACACCTTCCCCTCCTGGGCCTACAACGCCAACACAACCCACTGCATGGCGAACACCACTACCCCTAGCCCCTAGACCGGGGTACAACCTGGCCAAGACCAGGAAGACCCAAGCCATTCCTACTCATCTGAGCCAAACAACGAGAGAAAGGCGCACGTGGACACAGCCTCACGTGTGTCTGCGAGGAAGGTGTGTGTGCACTCGATCCTGTGGGTCTAAAGAAAATGTGTATATAGTATGTTTGTGTCTGTGTGAGGATGGTGTGTCTTGCGAGGATGTCTGAGAGGGGGATTTGTGTACATGCATATGATCCTAGGTGTGTGTGCTGAACAGTGCATGTGTGTGAGTTCACAGATAATATAACATGCCCTCTCTGGCGCCCCAGGTCTTGATCTCCCCAGTTTGCTGGGTGACCAGACCCCTTTACAATGTATTTATTGAAACTCAAGGTTGGGGTGGCCTGGGGAGCAGGGCCCTACCAGCAGTTGCTATGGCAACAGCCTCTGGGTCCAGCCCTGCACACTGAGCTTTCCCCAGCCTCTCCGGTTTGGTTTGGGGAAAGGGCTCGAATACTAGCCACATTAAAGTCTTTTTCAGTAGAGTCTGGGATGGTTTTTCACGGCACTTTCCAGGGCTGGTCCGCCACATGGTTCAGGTCCTAGGCTGGGGATTATGGTAGGAAGGGACCTGGCCTATGTCCTGTATGGTGGCCCCCCTTGCCGCCCCTCCCACCCAAGAGAGAAGGTAATGGCCAGGAACCCCTGCCAAGGCCAATCGGAGTGGGAGCAGCCACCCAGGAAAGCAGCACTGACATCACCCGGCCTGGCTAATTGGGAGCTGCCAGTCCCTGCGTGTCTTTGGGAAAACCGGCCTCCCGGTTCCCAGAGCACTCCCTGGGTATTTACATAAAACCCTCTGCCCCTGCCAATTCCTCACCGACCCTTCCTCCAGCCAGAAAAACCAGTCCCACCAGACCAAGGGAGGCAGGTTGACCCATGCTAAGACGGACCCTCACCCAAAACAGCAGCCTGCAGGATGAAGGAGGCAGGCGAGACTCACAGCAACAGGTTCAAAACTGGCACGGCCTTCAGACTTCTGCCTCCCCACCTCACCTCCATCCCTCCTCTGCCTCCCCACCTTCATGAACTCTGAGTTCAAGTTCATGGCAAGGTGTGATGGGGATGGGGAAGGGTGATACCACGCCCCTCATCCATTCTGGGAGCTCAACATTTCTTCCCGGCTGGAAGTTCATCTTTGTACCAATCCTAAGTCCCTCATCGTGGACAGTGGCATGTAAGCCTTGAGTTCATTAGATGGAAATTTCCAAAAATCTCATCCAGTTCCCTCCTGCTGCAGTGGGAGGAAAAAAAGATATTTACCATCACTCTCATGCCCAATAAAAAAGAGGGCTGAGTTGTGAAGAGAGAAAACCAGAAAGGATTTCATTCTGGATTCCCTCTGGTCTGGGCCTTCATTCAGTGCTCCTAGAGCTGGGGGTTCAAGGGTGGTGGGCAGGCGCAGATGGAGGGGGCTATTGCATGAGGGAAAACATGGCTGTCCCCAGGGGACAGGGGATCCTGACAGGACATGCCAGACATCCAGCAGAGTGAGGAGTGTCAAGTGAGTGACTCCACCCCCACCCCAGCCCCCCAGGCTGGCATTCCTCATTTATGAAGCACATCATAAATCATGGCTCCCACCCAGCCCCACACTGAGACCCCCACAAGGCCCCAGGCAAAGCCCCCCCACCATTGGGAATGGGCCAAACCTAGAATGGTGGGACTCCTCCAGCGGCTTACCCACAGTGCAATAGCCTCCTAAGGAGCAGCCCCAGCTCCATCTGCAAGTAGGACCCTCTGCTACCACTTTCTTCTAGACCCTGGTTGGGTACCCTGATCCAGCCCTGGCTGGGGAGGAGGTGGGTGTGCTTCTCAGGGGGACATGCCCCATCCACTGTTATCCGCTCCCCTTTGTACTCCCCCTTCACTTCTTCCCTCAGTCCTGCTCAGAGAGGGTGAGATGTGGACTAAGGTCACACAGCAGTCCCAGGGAATAGAGACTGAGCTGACCCTGCCTTCTCCAGGGAGGAAGTAGAGGAAAGCTGGGCTGGGGGTTGAGGGGTCAGCCGTGGGGGGTGCCCTGGCAGAGCTTGGGGGCCAGGCCTCCCCCAGGTGCTCAGAAACCATCCCCCTCAGCAGGTGGGAGGGCGGACAAGAGGCAGGTGGCACCTGTTGGCCTAATCATCGTCATTAGCTGGGCAATAAAGCGGCACGGATCTGGCCAGCCTTTGAAGGAAGAGCCTGTCAGCCCAGGTCAGGTTCGTGTAAGCAGCCTAGCAGCTCGGCCCTCCTGCACACATACTCCGGGCTGTGGCAGGTGGATGGGGTAATCCTGGGACTAGGGTCTGTGTCTTCCCTGCCTGGGCACCCACACCCCTTCATTCATGGCTTCCAGAAAAGTATCGAGGTGCTTTGGATGTCTCCTACCAACTGACTTTGTGCAGTGCTGGGACTCAAGACCTGCTATGGTAGTGAGCTCCTCATTGCTGGAGGAGATCAACAAGGCCAGAAACAACTTGAAGACGGTCTGCCTGCTGCAGCTGTGTCCTCTGCTCCTAGCACAGCACCTGGCACAGTTACTGTTGTATAAATGAATGAATGTATTAGAAGCACAGGGGGCTTCTTGCTCCTGGAGGAAAGTTGGACATGCTGCCCTCAGAGCCCCATTCCAGACTGCTATGTATGGAGCCCTGGGTGGCCTCTCTGAGCCAATGTCATCTTAGGCTCAGCGTAGGTCCAAACTGTTTGCCTGCTCCTACTGTTTGCCCCTGAGCCTGTCCCCTGGGGCCTTGGGAGTGGCCCTGTTTGCCTCCTGCTGGCCAGCACCAGCCCAAGGCAACTGTGGCAGCCAGAGTGCCCAGAGAAAAGATATCAAGCCAAGTGTTTCAAGGAGAAACCTGGCAGATCGAAAAGGGGCACTTGTCATGAGATGGAGAAGGTGGGAGCAGGGCTATTGATCCCATTCTCTGGGTTTGCCTTGACGTGGGCTTAGGTGAAGGGCAGCTCTAGGGTTTACAACGCCAGAGTAGGCCCCTTGGGGACTCAGGCCATAACTTGCCTGTCTCCCCAAAGTCTCAAAAGGGAGGCTGCTCCCTGAAGAGGGAGCGGTGAGCTGTGTGGGACTGAGGGTGGTGCAGCCATGGGGTTCAGGGTGAGGGGTGGGGTAGGAATGGGACGAGTGAGGTTCTGATGGGGGCCAGCCTGAGGAGGGTGCCCCCTACAGCCTCCATCCCAGTCTGGGCCCCATTAGTCATGATCAGCAGAGCCGAGAGGCTTTACTAGGGCAGGGAGTCTGAGGGTCTCCAAAAGGGTTAGCCCTCGCCCTCAGGGAGGGGGGCAGGGAAAGGAGGGAACATGGAGGTGGGGGAAGGGAACAGAGCAGCCTGACTGGAAAGATTGTGACAGGGAAGAGTTGCTCTTAAGTGTGGAAGATCCACAAACATGTATATACAGAGCTATGAATCCTTAGGTACACATAGAACGACTCACAGACACAAGCACAGACATGGATACCGGCAGACACACAGTTACACACACACATAGACACTGGTGTGTATACAGTTATTCACAGGCACTCCCAGCCCTTCAAACACCCAGAGTCATTCACACACACACAGACACACACACACTGAGACACAGATTCTGACGTGGACACGCCCAGCATCACATTATAGCTCCACAACTTAACTGCACACCCATGATGGCACGTGTGAGCATGAGAACAGACATGTAAATATGCACACACTCACACACAGTGAACACACACACCCTGGAATTGCTCCTCCCCACCTCCACGACCGTGCCTCCCAGTAGCAGGAGAGATTAAGACAAGACAGGAGAAGCCTGCCCTCCCCACCCAGCAGGACTCTAGCTATGTCCCTCCCCACCGGACACCCCCACCAAGCTCTTGGCTTGGAAACTCCCTGGATTTCCCAGAGGGTCAGCCAACCAGAACAGGCTCAGATCTCCCAACCCAGCGCCCCTGCCACACACCCTCCACAGCTCTGGCCAGCACTCCTCCATCATCCACAGCCAAGGAGCTGCCTGGTCTCCCCCAGAAGCCCATCCTAATTAATCCCAGACCTCTCCAACCCTTCTTTACATGGGGTCCTCAGGCCTCAGGGCCTCATGGGAGCAATGCTTGGGCCCAGAGCCTCCACAGATGTTCCTAAGTGTCTTCCGTGCCAGTGGAGTGAGATGGAAGGCCTGAGAAGTGGCAGGTCTGGTCTTGGAAACCCACGTAGGAAGACAAGTCTGGTTCACACTGAGCAGAAGTAGACAGAAGATGGCCAATTCTAATGTGGGGTGCAGGGAGGGGGCCCTCACCAGCACTGGGGCTCCCAAGGGTGAGAACATGCTCTTCCTTCTCCTTGGAGTCACCAGAGTCTTGCCTCAGACTGGAGCATGGCAGACACTGGCCGCAGAGATTTCCATCCCTAGTCAGGGCTGCTACTAGCTCCAAGCAGCCCAACCCTGGGCAGAGCTCAGCAGCAGACAGTGAAGCAGTTCTGCCCTTCAGGCCCCAGAAAGACAGAGCTTCCCCCTGCCCCAGTCTGTTTAACTAGCTCCAGCCACATACAGTCCATCCAGGCCAGAGCCCACCTCAGCTACAGCTGCAGGCCCTGAAGTTAGGGTGCGGGAGTGTGTGGGACCAGACCTCCAGACAGAAGTCCCTTCCCAGGGGAGCAGAGCCAGCATAACAGCAGCTAGAGTTGAAGCTAAACACCAGGACAGACTTTCTGGATCTAGGAGAGACTTCTGAGGGGCCGGTATGATAAGAGGAGAGGATGGTTCCGCCTGGGGGCAGGTAATGAGGAGAAGAACCTCACCAATCCCCTTTCATTCCAAGATTCTCTGGAATTCCTGAGGCTCCTGCTTCAACTCCCAGACTGCATGCAATGAGGAAATAGTGTTTCCCAAAGGAAAGAGGGAGCCAGAGTCCCCACCCATTCCCGGGGCAGAGGTGGATCCTGTCTCAGGAGAGAAAGGAGTTCATCTCACCCATCAGAAGCAGAGTTTCACTGTGGGAAGGTAAAACCACAATCTTTCCTATCACCCCATCACAGCCTTCCTGGGACCCTTGGACCCAGAAATAATTTGCAAGTCCTTGATTTTTAATAAAGTTGCAAGTCTTTTCATGTGTTTATTGGCCATTAGCATTTTATCTGTGAATTGCTTTTTCATACCTTTGCCCATTATTCTGTGAAACTGTCTTTCTTCTTACTTGTTTAGAGGAGCTCTTTATATATTATGGACATCAACCCTTTGTTATATGCATTGTAACACTTTTTTTTAGGCTGTTTTTTGTCTTCTAATTTTTTTACGGTATATTTTGCTCTAATGAAATATTTGATTTTTACTTAGTCAAGTTGGCTTCTGGATTTGATGTCATGCTTTAAAAATGTCTTTTCTGCCCGGCCAGTGTGGCTCAGTGGTTGAGCATCGACCTATGATCCAGGAGATTGTGGTTTAATTCCCAGTCAGGGCACATGCCCAGGTTTCGGGCTCGATCCCCAGTGAGAGGCGTGCAGGAGGCAGCCGATCAATGACTCTCTCACCACTGATGTTTCTATCTCTCTCTCCCTTCCTCTCTCTGAAGTCAATAAAGACATATTTTTTTAAATGCCTTTTCCACTCCATAATATAAAAATGTTACCTATATGTTTTCTACTTATTTGTATGGTTTTCATTTTCTATTAGATGTCGAATCCATCTGGATTTTTTTAATGTATAGTGTGAAGTAAGGCTTAACTTTATTTTTGTCAAATGGAAAGCCCATTTTCCAAGCCCATTTAGTGAATTCTTTTTCTGTGCCTGCTGCTTTAAAACACCATATTATCATACACCCAGTTCTCACAAATACCCAAGTTTATTCTAAACTGTATTCTCTTCCACTAATTTATTTGCTAATTTGCACCAAAATCACACTGTTTTAATTGCAGAAGGCTTATTAAGCATCTTTAAATCTGGCAAGGCAAGTTCCCCCTGTTAGTCTTCTTTTTCCAAAAGCTCTAAGCTGTTCTCATGTATGTACTCTTTCCCAAACTTTAGAACGAACTTGTAAAGTTGGGGGAGGGGGATTAGACTATATTTTTTAAAATCCTCACCCTAGGATATGTCCATCGTTAGAGAGAGGAAAAAATAGAAAAAGAAACATTGATGTGAAGGAGAAACATCTGTCAGTTGCCTCTTGTATGCACCCCCACCTCGGATTGACCCCGAAACCTGGGTATGTGCCCTGACTGGGAATAGAACCCGTAACCTTTTGGTGCACGGGGTGACTCTCCAACCAACTGAGCCACACCGGCCAGGGCGGAATTAAACTTTTGATTTAAATTATATTCAGTTTATAGATTATTCAGGGCACAGTTGACATGTTTACAATATTATACTGAGCTTTGCCATTCAAGAACATGATATACCTTTATATTTTTTCAGGTCTTATTTTATGTCTGTCAGTAAAGTTCTATTGTTTTCTTCATGTAGATTTCCTCATGTTGTTGCTTCTGTGAATTGGTTCTTTTGTCTCCTTATATTTTCCAATTGGTTGTTTTAGTTATATAGAAATGGTTTTTGATATATCTAAATATATATTCTGATTCTGCTCCCTTACTAATTTATCTCATTAGTTCTAATAGTTTTTCAGTTGATTCTCTTAGATTTCCTAAGTAAACAATGACATCATTGGTAATTCTTGAAAATTTTGCCTCTTTCCTTCTCATATTTATGTCCCTTATTTCTTTTTCTTATCTTATTGCACCGTTAGGGCCTTCAGAATAATGTTGATTGATAGCAATGAGAGCAGCCTCCAATTTACAACTTTCATGCTTCTCTGTGCCCGGATTAGCCATATGGAATTACCCATGAGTCTAGAAGTAACAATTAGCCCTGTAAATATTAGGTAGGAGCAAGTAGCAAACACACTAGTAGGTCCTGACAGCTACCCTTTTGCTGTGAAATTTCACCAGTTATTAGGTTAAGGGAGCAGAGTTTTGATTGCCATTGTGAGTCCCAGGGAAAGGTGGATTGAGTCAGGGCCTCTGTTCTAGCCCCAGAACACAATTCCTATACCTAAGTGGGCAAACCACCACATCCTCATATCCCACCCAGCACCACTGGGCTTGGTGAAGAGAAAAGGGGAACACATTTATTTATTAAACATCTATTGTATACCAGGGATTGTGCTAGGAACTTTAAACATAATCTTATTTAATCCTCACAGCAATTCTATGGGTAAATAATATTATTCCTTGTTAACAGACAAGGAAACGGAGGCTCAGAGTGGTAAGTATGGAAGATGACACGGCTAGCCATCACCCACAGATGGGCTCATTGTTATCTGCCTCAGCACTCTCTTTTCTGAAATGGATGTTCCCTGCCTAGACAAAGAAGTCTCCAAATGTTTTATTCTACTCTACATGCTTCCAGAAGACCACCACCAGCTCTTAGCCAAAGCTGACATTATCACCCTCCTTGGAATGAGAGAGACTAAGTGGGAGGGGCTCACTTGTCCACACCCTCAGGCCAGGAGCCAAGTCCCAGGTCTTGCTGGGCAGCAGATCTACCACTAGGTCCCTGGAGCTCCAGGAGGACATAAAAGTGGGTTTAGAGGACAAGAAAGGGAAGGAGAGAAGGGGAAGAATGGTGGGGGCAAGAGACAGGGGTGGGACAAAGATGATGAAAAAGGAAGCAGTGAGAAAGTGGTGGGGACGGGGTCTGTGCAGAAGCAGGGAAGGCTGTCAGGGAGCCAGGGACAGGCCCTAGGCCTGAGTCCAGGTAGGAGCAGTGGGGCCGATTCCCAGGGCTCACCAGGCACTCTACTCTCAAGGTGGACTCTGGGACCAGGGCCACAACCACACGAGTTTCTGTTTCCATGCTCTAGACCATAAGGAGTGGCCGTGGGATCATGACACAGAACCTGAGGGACTCCATCTTCACCTACTCAGTGACACAGATACACACACACAGGGAAGGACGGCTGACCCAGAGCGGAGACATGTGCATAGACACAGGTGACATACAAGCGGACATGGACACAGACCTGGACACAGGGACACGGATCCACACAGACAGGGTGAAAGACTTAGGTGCAGATGCACCAACCCAGGAGATGAGCGTACAGACACATGGAGAGACACACATGCCCACGGACACAGGCAGGGAGTCACGGACACATGTGCACAGGGGCCCACACACCCACACACACAAGGAGACACCCTGAGGTGTCAGAGGGATCACAGAGAGACAGACAGAGGGCCAGACCCCATGGACAGAGCATTCCCAGCAAATCTGTGCTTGTGCTTGGCCCTTAAGGGGTCACAACTATCGCCCGTCCACAGCGGGCGTCAGAGACCCCTGGGCCACCACCCAGAGCTGCTCCCCAGAACCTTCTCACCGGCTCCATGAACATACATGTGGTGGCCTGGCTCTCCTGACACATGTGTGCATGTCCCAACAGGCCAGTGCCCCACCTATGGGGGCTGACATCCCCGTTCTCGAGTGCAGGTGGGGGCCAGGGGACAACCCTCTCCTTCGCAGGCTACAGGCTATGCCTGCTGGCAGAGGCAGGGGGCCTGGGCTGGCTCCGCAGGAGGGAGGGGTTGGGGGGGCCAGGGCGCGGCTGGGGCGGGCACAAGAGCCTGTACCTGTCAAACAAGAGCCAAGGAGCAAACTAGCTTCTTAGTCACCTTGCTCTTCTCCCCGTTTTGGCAGCAGCCCCTCAGGGCAAGGGGAAGCTGATATCATAATTATTGGCTCACCCAGCAGCTGCCTCCCCTCACCTGATGTCAGCACAGACCTGGGACAGCAGAGCTGAAGGACTGACAGACGGACTGAGCTCTTGGCCCCCCAGCCTTGGGCCCCCACGCCGACCTGCTTCATTGAGCAGGTAAGAGGAGACCCGGCCCAAGTCAGCCGTGGAGGCCAGCAGGGCCGGGCCAGGGCATGGGGTGGGAGGGGTTGCTTTTTTAACGGGCCTGGCCGGGAAGTGACTGCGTGCACTGGGGTCCTCCCCATCTTCTCGCTGCAGCTGGAGGGAGTCTCAGGAAGTGGGTGAGTGCCTGGAGGCCAAAGAGGACCTTCTCTTCCATGCTCCTCCCTCTCGTTCCTGTTTCGGGTTGTCTAACTCCAATCCTTCTTGCTGTAGCGAAGCTTTTCGTTCTGGTGTTTACTGGAGTTTGTGTGTGCCTCTCTGTTGAGAGGGTGTATTTAGCCACCCTGTGCTGGGAGGAAATGACTTGGAAGTGCTAGAATTGGAAAACTTGAGCTGAAACACAGGGAAGCAGATTCCCAACTTAGTGGTTTTTCCAGGTAGAGAGGGGAGAGCTCAGCTCTGGGGGCTGGTGGTTCCAAGGGTGTGTGTTGACCAACAAATCACTCAACATCTCAGGGCAGCCTGGGCTGTGGTCTAGATGCTGGAGTCTGAGGGGAGACCTGGGTTGCAGGAAGGAGGTGGTGCACCTGGTGGAGAAGATGACAGGTGGCAAACAGGTGCTGTGGCCAGTACCTGATGCTGAGCTCAAGGCAGAATCCCCCAGAGATCGAGGAGCATCTCTCTCCCCCAAGAACCCTGAAGCCAAGAGGCCCAGTGAGCAGACCTGGGACATGCAAGGAGCGAGCTCTTGGACCCTTGAAGCCTAGAATTGGGGTCTGGGAAGTGAAAGCCCTTAGGGAATTGGCTGGAGCAGCAGGAAGCCCCCTCTGGCTCCCACAGCTCCTCCCCACCCCTACCTCATCAGGTAAGGTTCTGGCATTCCCCGTGGAGTCCCCCAGGCCATCCCTAAATGTCCAAAGAGCAAGTTAGATTAAGGATAGACTCTACCAAGTGGGTGTGTTTGCCTTTCCTCTCTGCACCTACGGGTGTGGGGGATACGCTTGTATGTGCTTTGTGGCCAGACACAGCTGATCAGAGGGAGAGGGCCCATTCTCTCGAGAAACTGTCTCACCCATCCCCCTGCCTCTAAGCTGGTCATTTTCCACGCCAGGCAGGACTGCCCCTCCTCGCTTTCCTAATCCCTAAGGAGGAAACTCAGTCATTTCCCTCACAGACTCCTTCCTGGAGTCTGGAGTCTCTAGTGCTGCAGGGTCCAGCTCCTCCAGCCCTCGTAGTCTTCTCTGTTCCCCACTGAAAAAAAAACACCAGTTTCTCTGGGCTGCTTGAGGGGGTGAGGTGGGGAGGATGGCCCTGCACTCCAGCACAGTCTCCATCATGCCTGGCTCGGGTGGTTTCAACACCCTGGTCATTCCCTGCCCCCCAGGATGTAGGCAGCAGAGAGGCATCCCCAACTGATGGGGGGCAGCACCTCCTGTCCTGGCTCCTCTCTTGTGGTGGACCAGGCCGGACCAGAGTTGGGCTCGGGATCCTCAGAGGAGAAGGTGCCATGGGGAGAGGCACATGTCCTCCCAGCTCCCGCCCAGCCCCGCCCGTCCTGCCTCTGCCGAGCTCAGCTCTCGGCTCCAGGGCCTGCCGAGGCACGCTGCCCCCCCAGGCCCGGCGCCTCACTCACCTCCCAGGGCCAGGAACCTGTTCTCCCAGGAATGCCAGGGAGTTCTCAGAGGGCTTTATTTCCCAGGGGCTCAGGGAGCCCCAGAATCCTCTTGATTCTGCTCCTGGGAGGGCAAGAGAAAAAATAGGGGTTTTGGACCCCTCCCAGCTGCCGGTCTTTGTCTCACCCTCACACTGACCTCTCATGGCCCCCACCCAACAGCTTTCATCATGCATGTGAGAGGGAAGAAAGCTCCATACAGTTCAAGACAAGGGGAAGCCCACTGGCGACACGTGCCTTCTGGGAAGCTGTGGTGTATCCCCTCCTTGCTCTCAGGGAAAGCCTTCCTTTAGCCTCCATGGAGAGTCTCATCTGCCCTCTGAGAAAGCAACACAGCACCCCTTCCAGAGGGTTCTCCATCCTCCCAAGCCAGGAAGTCCTTCCCGATGTCTAACCTCCCTCCTTCTAGCTTGAGTTTTCATGGACCAGAACCCCCACTGCCTGCACAGGGCTCAAACACATAGTCAGAGACTGTTACCAAGTCCCAGGGAAATTTCCTGGGAGTTTGTGTACAAGGAGAGACGGAAAGAAGGCCCCATACCCACTGCCCCTCTATTAAAGTCTCTCCATCTCCATACTCTAATGAGGAGGAGGCTGTTGGGAGCCACTTTTGCCTTCCTCCCTTTGTTCCCCCATAAGAGAGGGACTCAGGGGACAGAGGTCCCGCAGGTATGCCCTGCCCGCTTTCCTTCCCAGTCCCAGTCCACCATCCCTGCTGGAGCATGCAGGGGGAGTTCAACGAGCCGAGGTTGGCTTCTGCAGCAGGAAAGACTGACAGTCTTCAGAGCGATGTTTCAGCATTTTAAATTGAGTTTGGCTGGACTATGTGACCACAGGAGGTGGTTTCCTGAGTGGAGAGGCAACCATTGATCTGGGATGGGTGTGGCTGGACTGGCAACATGCCCAGGAGCAGGGGAATGACAAGATGACCTCCAGGAGAGGGCATCTCAGAAGCATCAATCAAAGGCCCCTGAATAATTTTGGTCTTTCCAATTGACCCATTCCCACCCTCCAGCTCTCTGCCCATCCCCAACCTCAACCCCCACCCCATCCCTAACCCCTCCACTCCATCCCTATCTCCTTCCACAACCCTACCCTATCCCCATTCCCATCTGCAACCCCAATTCAGCCCTCTTTCTGTCCAACTCCCCATCTCCAGTCTCACCTCCACCTTCACAGTCCCATCCCTCTCTTCTCTCCCCACCTCGCCATCCTCACCCCTAGCACCACATTCCCACTCCCTCCCCAGGGTGGATCTTCTCATACATCAGAGACCCGCCCTTGGAGTCCAACACCCCTCATCAGCACCCCCCAGATCAGGTCCTGGTCTGTCCTCCACATTCTCCCAGTGTTCAGAGAAAGGCCAAAGCCATGCCTCTAGGACAAAAACGGATGGGCAGGATCATCCCTGGAGAAGCCCTCAGCTTCCTGATCCTATCTGGACCCTTTCAGGCTGGATGCTGGCCAAACAGTAAAAACGAATTCAGATACAACAAGACAAGTTGAGGTGTGATATGCACATGGGTCTCCCTACACTGCAGGTGGGTGACAGGTACAGGGGGAAATGGAGAGACATATGAAGAGGGCCCCCAAAGGAGGCAGTAGCGACCTTTCTTGGGAGGCTGAGAGCATAACCCGATCCAATCGTCACGGCCAGTCCCAAGGCAGGGAGGTGGACAGAAGCTGAAGCAAGGAGGCCTGCTGGGTTGGTTAGGAATGACTGCCATCGCTAGCATCCCCGGGTCTCTACCCCGCCTCTGGCTCTGCTTAGTCAGCTCAGATTAATGGGGCCTGGGAGAGAATTAGCTGAATCGTGATCTCTCAGGAAACTTGACTAGAGAACCAGCTGTGAGTCACAGAGAAAAGAGAACCCATGTTCTCACGGCTACTCTGGAAGCTCCAGAGTGTAGGCACCCCTCAAGATCCACAAGGATGCAACAGAGAGCCCACTAGGACGTCTAACCTAACCCTCTACCTCACGTTCATAGGAGGATGCGTGGTCAGTCAGTCTCAAGCCCTGCTTCCCCACCCTGAAACTACTGCATCTGACAAACTGCAGCTGTCCTGGGCACCAACACACACACACACACGCATGCACACACTCACGCACATGCACATATAGAATGGGGTGTGTCTCTGGAACCGGATCACCAGGAGACAATTGGAGATCCCACCTACACTTGTAAATTCCACAGCCATGTCCCAGACTGTACCAGCTCATCAGTTTTGGAAGGCATAGGATATGCACAAGGACACACACACACACACACACCACTGGAATCAGAAAACTCAATTATCAGACTCCATACTTAGCAGTCCACCCACAACAGAGCCAGGGTGACCACAGAAGTGTTCACTGTCAGAGGTGTTCCCAGTCCCTTCTTGGAGGAGAGGGGAGCCCACATTGGGCCTTACAGAGCATGTGGCTTTGGAGAGGAGGCTCTACCTCTTTGGGCCTTCCCATGAGCATGTCCAATCTGCCGGAGGTGGGAAGGACTTTGGAGGAAAAATTCTTTGGGATGATAATGCCAGGCCCAAGAGGATCTGGGGGGGTCAAGAGAGAAAGGAAGGGTCTGGAGCCCAGGAGCTGGATGGGCTCAGGGAAATCCCCAGAACCTGCCCCTTTTCATCCTTCTCAGATGGGCAAAAAAATGACTAGGTGGTCAGAGCTGGCTTCACCCAGCCCAGGTGCCAGTACACAGGCACCTGCATGGCAGAGAGCAGTCCCTGGTGGGGCCTCAGTTTCCCCATCTGTCAAATAGAGAGAAGCTTGAGTGGGAGGGCCTCCCAGTACCCTTCTCACTCCAAACTTTGATAAGTCCAGGCAGTCAACATGCTGCTTGCCTGCTGTGTGTGCTAACTCAAGCTCTGGAAGGTGTGGGGAGGGGGGTGGGGCTCTGCCTGAATGTGTTTGTCTTGTACTAGATCTGTATTATTAGTAGTGGTGGCAGAATTAATATCCCTAAAAATAGATTGGTAATAATGAGCAGTCCTTCTGATAATGATATGTATAGAATGTGGGAGGCCCGTGGCCCAAGAAATAGTAGGATCCTGTGCCATCTCATGCCCTCACTAAGGTGGGCATGCAGAGAGGAGTCCAGCAGCTGAATGGAAGCTTCTTGGCCTCCCCCAGGGGGAGCACCCTGGGAAGGGCAAATGGTTGAAGGGGGAAAGACCTCAGCTACCATTCCTCTCCTGAAACCCCAATGGCGGAGACAGGGGCACCAGACAAGGTGGTATCATTCAGACCCCAGGACAGCCAGGTAAGGTATGTAAGGCAACGAGGAGGATCCCATTTTATAAAGGAGGAAATGAGCTTCATTCCTGTGACTGATGGCAGAGCTGGAAGAGGATGTTTCTGGGGCCCTTAGCCAGAAGGACACCCTAGGAGGGCCACAGGGATGGAGGGGGGACTTCTGAAGTGATAAATGCCAGGCTAAGGTATGAGGTGAAACAAGGTTCTGTCATCCCTATTGGTCTCACAGCTGCCAATCACCACCACAGCCAGTCAGTTCTGCAGCCAGTTGCCAATGCAGCCCACAGGAGGCTGGGGGTGGGACCACCAGGCTCAGCCCTGAGCGACTTCATATGAAGGAGGGACTTCTGGACCACAGGGCCACAGAGCTAAGGGGTACTCAGACTCGTGGAACTTCCTCCCATTCCCTATCCCATTCTGTCACCACCCCCTTCAGCCAGTGTGGCTGGAGGAAAATGGTGTGGCTGTTTTCAAGAAGCATGAAGGCAATATTAATCTGTGAAAAATAATCTGTGAAAAACCCTCCTGTTCCTTCAGTCACTCCCATGTTATCATCCATTCTTTGTTCCTTTTTGCAGCTGGGCAGACTGAGGATTAGAAAGAACTTTCCTCTCTGGAAATCAGTGTCCCAGGCCTCAGACACACACTGCCCCTGGGAGAATTAAGCGGGCAAGAAGTCCCCACTCCCCAGGAGCCCAGCAATCCAGTGGGCCCCCAGAGGTTCTAGGTCACCTTGGCTACCTACAAGTTCCTTGCCAGACCTGTTCTCACCATCAGACTCAGTGGTGCCTTTAAAAATCCCTGGGGAAGGGCGAGTTGGGGGCATCTTCTCCCTAAGTTGCCCATCTAAGGGTCTCATGTTTTTTGAATTTTGCCTCCCTCTCCCCCTGCTAACCTTGGAGGGCAAGCTGACCTTACTTCTGGGATGAAGATCTGAAGATGGGCTCAGAGCCGCAGAGCCTCGGCTCCAGGGTAGGCAGGAGGAAGGAAAAGGCAGACCATGAATGAATGATACCCAAGAGCAAAAGATCCTTTGGGGGCTGGGGCTGTTTAGGTGGGAGGTCTCTAGAAAGGGGCATCTAAGGAGTAGGGGGAACCCAACAGAGCCAATCTCTCAGACTAGGTGGCCGTAGCAGAGGAGAGAAGGGGTCCTCGTAGGTGTGTCTTAAAAAAGGATGGATGGGAGCTATGAAGGGTAGCATTTTTTGTTTCCTTGAAACCAAGCATCACTTCCTTCCCATATACCAAATAAGCATTCACAAGCACGTCGAGGGCTCCCATCAATCTGTGCCACTGTTCTTTCACCCACTTGTTTGTCCATCTATCCATGAGTCCAGCTTTCCATCCAGTCATTTGTCTGTCTGTCCACTCATCTGTCCGTTCCATCCATCCATCCATCTATCCACCCATCCATCATCCATCCATCCAAAGAGGGCAGGTCTCAGTTGGTCTCCCCAGGGCTGCTGGGAAGGGCCTGTGGTCCTGTGGCATTTATGGGGCATGTGACCTGCCTGCCTGGCCTGGGGAAGCAGCCCCGCCCCAACCCTAAGGCAGGGGGCTGGTCCAGGCATGTGGGAGTATTTATACCTCCATGGAGGCTCCTAGGGTGTTGCTGGCCTGATGATTCCCTGAAGCCGTGATGGTGACCATGGCCCAGAGCCCACTGTGAGTGATTGGATTCAGCTCCATTGGAACCAGGGCTGGGTGGCAGGGGCTGGGACGGGCTGGAGAGATGGAAAGCTGCCCAGAGGTGGTCAGGGGTGGTGGAGAGGAAGAGGTGCTAAGCAAAGGAGAGTAGAACAGGACGCTGTTGGAGTCAGGCATCTGCAGCAAGACCGGCACCCACCCTGGAGGAGGGGTGAGTCCTTTGCCATTTGTTAGCTTCCAGAGTGTCCCTTGGTGAATGGCAGAAAAGATGAGGCAAGAGGACTAAGATTATAAAAGAGATTAAGGCTAGATATCTGGAAGAACTTCCAAGTCAGCCCTGGGCATGGAAGGCGGCTCAAGTGTTTTTTCAGGATGCGCATACTGAGTGATACTCTAGGACCAGCCTGCTGCCAGAGGCAGGGGGGGAGTGACTGAAGTGGCTTTGGGAGAGTGCTGGTTTGGGGGATGGGAATGACCCAGCTGCAGGTGCCAGTGGCTCAGATTTGAGGAAAGCATCACATGGAGGGCAAAGCTGCTCTTCATTCTTTCTTCTTCTCCACTTCACCCCCATCTATCTGTCTGTCTGTAGCTGCTTTTCAAAGCCCTTTCATCAGATCTCAAGGCAGGGACAGCTGACCCACTTCCTAAAACCCAGGCAGGGTCAGGAGCCAGAGGGGCCAGAATTTTGGCCTCAGAAACCCCAATCTTGATGAGAGGACAGGAGCTAGAAAGCCCCTCCTTCTTGGCACCCTCAGATTCTGAGTACCCTGGGGTGCCCAAGCCTCAGGAGAGGGCCCCCAGGCCCTTCCCTGCCACCCACCCTCCCCGTAGGTAATTACCGAGCTGCTCCAGGGGACCCCTCCCAGCAGCCAGGCGGGCGGAGCCCCGGGTGGGGCCACAGGCAGCACTGGGCAGGGGCCCCACCCCTCGTAAAACATGCTGCCGCAGCCAGCAACAGAAACCATTAAGGCGGAACTGCACTGTCTCCACCTCACTCATAAAGGGCGGGTAGGAGGCACCCAGGTAGGATGCAGCCCAGGTGGGAGGGAGCGTGGAGAGCCCAGTGAGGGCCTCAGTGTCCCCTGTGACTCAGCTGCCCACAGGGGGTAGAGGGACAGATCCTCCCAAGGATACCTCCAACCTTGCCCCCCACCTGCCATCCTGGCTTCCAGATGTGAACTGAGGTGCTCCTGAGGTGGGGCCCTGTAGGGTAGTGGTTAAGCACACCGGCTTTGAAGCCCATGTCTGGATCCTAGGGAGCATAATTTACTAGCTGAGTGACCTTGGACAAGTCTGGTTAACCTCTCTGAGCCTCGGTTTCCTCATCTATAAGATGAGGGTGATAATATAGTACCTCCTCTCTGGGGTGTAATAACACCCAGCTGTTCCTGGTCCCATTGAGGATTTCCTCAGGGAGCCTCCTGAAGGCAGAGCAGAGCGAGGGCCCCGTTGACAGCTCTGTGGACCACAGTCACATCCACCAGACCAGCTGCCGCATCTTCAGATGCAAATAATTCCGGTGCCTTATTTCACTTAAAAAGGAACTGAGTATAGAAAAGGGAAGTAACTTGTCCAAAGTAACACAACCAGCAAACCGGGTGTCCCCCAGATGGCCCCTTTTGTCTGAGCCCTGACATACGAGGGAAACGATCTGAGAGATGGGAAAATGTGCTGGGCAGAGGGGGCACAGGTCTCGCTGTTTGTGAGATGGGCACAGAGCAGCGATTCAATAGGGATTGTTGTTGATCCTGATTTATGCTTTCTGGGGAATTTCGTACCTGTCACGCTCCCTACTCAGGTTAGAGGGCCGTTTCTTTCCTCCCTCTGACTCCAGGGAAGATCAAATCTACTTCTTCCACCCCCACTCCTGCCCTCCCACTCCCCAAGGATCATGGAAGGAAGTTCAGAGAGTAGAGGGTAGACAGAATGCTCCGATATTGAAATGGTACTCAGCTAATGTTTGCCAAGGCTGAACCCCTGGATTGTGTGTGTCTGGGGATGTGATTGGGGCTCTCGGCGCCTGAGAATCAGTAGATGTGGTTTTCAGTTTTAGCTATGTGGTCCTGTGCTTGCCCCTTCTCTCTGGGCCTCAGTTTTCTCCCCTGAAAAATGGGGTGGATGACCTTGCTCCCTTACCAGTGGTGTGCTAATAAATGTTCACCAACCAGCTCTCCAAAAAGGGGAGAGGCCTCTGATTTATAATTTGTAGTATTTGCTCATTTCTGTGGGAAAACACTCCCACCATGGCCACTTTGGGTTGAATTCACTGAAGGTGGAGTTGGGAAGAGATGGGCACAATTGGCCCTCGAAAGCCCATAGCTGCTGGCTCCAGCACACCACTGCTTGCTCCCCTCTGGGGCAAAGGGCAGATGAAATGAGATGACAGATACAAAAGTGCTTTGTAAACGGCAGGGCGCTTTATAGATGCGGAGTTGTGATGATGACCAACCTTATAGTGGAAGGGACCCCAGGGCACATTGAGAGACCTGGCCTGGCTCCAGCTAAGAAAGGGGGAGATTGTGGGTTGTGGGTGCCCACACTAAATGGCAGGGTGATTAGTGCCATCTGGGATAGCTCCTGGGATCTGAGAAAGGCGGAGAGCTGACTGGACCTCCTGTATTGGTATTTGCACACGTGCACCCCACAGTGCTTCCTGAAACTGAAGTGGGTAGGATTAAGGTCAGCCATCAGTAAAGGATTCCTTCTGAATGCAGAGGCCAGGCTGGAGCTACCAGAGAGGCCTCCTGAGGGGTCCAAAGCAAGTCACTCCTTCCTTCTTATGCTAATCCCTGGGAGTTCCGCCAGCCATCCCACCGCAGGGGAATGGCTAAAATGATATCTGAGGCCCCAGAATCAAGAGGACGGAAGTTTAGCCTCTGCAAATGGGGTAGGAGGATGTCAGGGAGATGGAGGTGGGAGGCAGGAAGAGGAATTTCCTTTGCTCTACCTGCCCCACACCTAGAGCTCATGCTTTAAATTAACTCTGCCCCACTGTTAATTATTAATAATAGCTATCATTTATTGAGCACATACTATGCATTAAGCTATTTACAAGCAATATTTCATCTAACCCTCTAGAGAGGTACGTATTATTAGCTTTATTTTACAAATGAGGAAACTGAGGCTCAGGAAAGGAAGTTAAGCAGCTTGTCCACCCAAAGTCCCAGTTACTGAGATTCAAATCCAACCCTGACTCTAGAGCTTCTGAACTAGATCATCCAACTTCAGGAGCTCCACCGCTACTCCAGGTTGGGGTCAGGAGCCAAGGAAGCCTCATCCCTCTCCCTACAGTGACCCCTTCCCTACACTGGACAGGAGCCCCCTCCCCCCCCCATACACACCAATTCTGACTGGTGGGTCCTTTGGACTGCAATTGGTAAAGGACCCCCTCTTTCCAGGACCATGTGATCTTAGGCAAGTCACTTAACCTCTTCTCTGGGCCTTCTTTCCTCATTTGTAAAATATAGCTTTGGCTGATGCAACCAAAGGGGTGCCCTGGTCACTAAATCGGGAGTCATTGTTTATAAAACCTCCCAGAGAAAACCCTGCACTGAGGATCATTCAGGGACCTCTGCATGCTCAATGCAAGTGAAGGGATGGGCCTCCAAACTCTGCATAGCCTCCCTGGCTCTGATCCAGTCCCTGGGGGCTTAGAGCAGGTGGGGTAGGGTATGAAAGTCATGACTATGAATTGAAACCTTCAGTTAAGGCCTGTGACACGCAGGAGCTCAGCCAGGGCTACAATGTCCTGGGATGTAGGGACTGCTGCACATGTAGGGATGAGGCAGATACTACAGGGGTCCTTCCAGGAAGGCCAGACCTTCAACAGGAAGTGTGGCCCAACCTGGGGCTCAGAGAGGCCTCCTCAGGTTCATGTCTCAAAGGAGCAGAGCTGGGGTCTGAGGTCCCTGAGGCCAGGCTGAATGAAGGCCGGGCAGACAGGGCAGGACTAGCAAGGGCAGCTGCCACCAGGGCATGCGGCCATTAGCCAATCTCCCCAGGCCTGTCAGGCCTGAAGCAGCGAGACCATCAGGGAAAATACAGTCTGAGGTCAGAGAGCACAGCCGCAGTTGGCCAACGTGTGACACATGTCCTTAAGGCCAGATGTGTGACACATGTCCTTAAGCATTTTCTACGTGCTGAGCACCATATATGCATCATCTCACTTAATCTTCCTGACAACCCTTTGAGGTGGGTTCATGATCCCCATTTATCAAAGGAGCAAGGAAAAAAATAGATCTTTGCTGAGGCAACAAAAGGGGTGCCACGGTCACCAAATCGGGAGTCATTACAGAGAATTACACAGTTTGTTCAAAGTCACCCAGCCAGGAGGTGACACAGCTGGGATTCAAACTCAAGTCAGCTGAAATCCTAAACCCTTGCTCTTAACCACATTTTACTCTGCCCCTGGAGAGGCGGCCAACCACAGCCAACTGTGGGAGGAAGGGCGCCCCACCACCACCACCACCAACCCCAGCCTTGCCTCTGGAGGTGCTGGAGAAGCCTTGGGAGAGAAACTCTGGGCCAGGGCCAGGTGTGATAGGCAGGCCCCAGCTTTCCAGGAGCTGTCCAGGGAGCGGGGGCCAGACCAGGCGGTCATGCGGAGCCAGAGATGGGCTGCCCTGCACCTTGGGCCCCATGCCTGCTCCACTGCGGTGTCCAGTTACGGCCAGCTCGGCGCTTCCCCTGTCACGCCACATTTAGCATTGCCGAGTGAGCGGGCGCCTGGACATGGAGAAGGGGCGGTGGAGACTCTTGAAGGGGCGGGAGAGCCTCCCACCAGGCCCCCACCTGGCCCCCAGCTACCAGCCCCCACCACCACTGATCCCCTGAGGGACTTCAGGCAAATGCCTTCTCTTCCTTGTTCCTGTTAATACTCTGTCAAAGGAAGGAGACAGTTTATTTAGCAAAGATGTGCTAACCCCAGGCTGGGCACCACGGAGTCACCAAGGCTAATCCTCCTTCCCAGGGCTCCTAGGATAGCATGGCTTGGGATATGCAGCTATCCTGCTCTGCTTGAGTGGGTCTTGGGTAGGAAAAATAAATGTGAACCTTATGCTTTTCTTGTTGTCTCTTCCCCCCAGCTTACCCCACCCCCTCTCTGGCTCCCACCAAATGAAGAAACCCTAAGACAGATTCCAGAGTCAGACAGATCTGGGTTCAAATCCTGGCTCTCTCAGCGATTAGCTATGTGACTTGGGCAAGCCACATAACCCCTCTAGGCCTTGGTTTCCTCATCGGAAAAGTGGGATTAATAATGTACTTTCTTCAGAGGTGTTCTAACAAACCAATGAGGAAATTCTCCATATCATGTACACAGTGGCCAGCCCAGAGCAGGCATTAGTAAATGGTAGCCTTTACCAGAGATGGGTAAAGAAGAGTAAATTCAAAAGAAACTGCCCTTTGCAGGTGGTGGAAAAGGAAGGCAGAGAGCTGAGTGATAATGATAGTAAGAGCCATACTAATAAGCCATAAAATAATGATAGCTGGCATTTATTGAGCACTTACTACGTGCTAGGTACTGTTCTAACTACTACTTGGCCGTGATTTCATTTGATACAGCGTGCTCACGAGGGAGGCCCTAGCTCTCTCCCTGGTTTGACGATGTTGCTGCTGAGGCTCAGAGAGCTTTGCTGGCACAGCTGGCAAGGAAAGGCCAAGGCTGGCTTTGAACTGAGTCCTCAACTGTGCAGCTGTGGAGGGGACAGAGTTCGTCTACAATTCTAGGTCTGAGCAGAAGGAGCCCTCAGATAGCATGTCATCTAAGCCCCTTGTTTTTTGGATGGTGAAACAACAGCTCAGAAAGGGCAGTAGCCTGCACAGAGTTTGGAGGACAGAGGAGAAAACGGCACATGTCAGACATTCCACAGTGGACCAGTGGTGGCATCCCCTGTGCCATGCCAGGCTCACAGGGCCTCCAGCAATCAAGTCCCCTCAAGTCCCCAGTTGTACACTGGTCATGCCAACCAGGCCAAGGCACCCGAGGGTGGCACCACAGGCCTCTGCTGAGGGCTGGTCACCTGTAGTATGAGGGTCACTCCCACCCCAGGCCTGGGCCTGGCCCACTTCCTTCCTTCTCCAGCTCCCCTTCCTCTCAGGACCACCCACTGGCTCAGCCACTGCACAGAGACTGCTGCCATGGTCACCTCGCCCGGTCCTTCACTGTGGAGATAGGAGACAGAGCGCAAGGAGCCTGAGGCAGGGTCTCCTCTCCTAGTTCACTGCTCTGCAGCTGCAGAGCCTAGAGCGGCCGAGCCTTCTCTCTCCTAACTGGTTCATTTTGCTCTCTCCCCACCAGTCTTCTCGCTCTATCCTTCACATTATCTGCTTACTTCTGTTTCTGATGTTTCTCTCAGTTTCTGTCTGTCTGTCCATCTCTCTTTCTCATCAAGATGTCTGGCTGGAGTCAGGGTCCCAGCCCAAGGATGGGATGGGAGTGGAGGTGGTGGACTTGGGATTGGTCACCCTTGGACACTGGTCCTCATTCTCATCCCAGCAGCCTTTCTTCGAGGCCAGGACTGGGTGATGGTGTCACTACTCCCACCGCAGTCTGACGTCACGCTGCCAGGCCCCACCAGACTGGAGGGCGAGCCCCAAGGGGACCTCATGCAGGCACCGGGCCTCCCAGGCTCCCCTGCCCCACAGAGCGTAAGTACCTGGCACCTAGGCCTGGGCTGAGGTCAAGGCCTAAGGGCTGCATGGGAAACAGGTGAACAGTCACCCCCACCCTCCAGAGGCCTCCCTGGGATCTGTCTTGTCCCTTCCCCCAGCAAACAAGTACCCAGTGACTCCGAGATCCAGAAGTATTCAGATACGCTTATTCCTTCAGGTTGGGGATTTTCCAGGGCAGGAACATACATCCACCTACTTGGGGGGGGTGGGAGGGGGGCAGGTTTAAGAGCAGTGTACCCTCATCAGATTGGGGCTTCCAAGGACAGGCTAGATCTCTCCCATCATTTGGGGACTCCCCAGAGCTCTGCCCCAGACCCCTTTACCCAAGCACAGAGTAGGATCCTGGTCTGGCCTCCACTCACAGGCCTCTACCCTCCGTCCACCCAGAAGCACGCAGGCTTCAGCTGCTCGTCATTTGTGCCCGATGGCCCCCCGGAGAGGGCACCCTCACTGCCCCCTCACAGCCCCAGCATCGCATCACCAGGCCCCGAGCAAGTCCACTGCGCAGCTGGCCCTGGCCCAGGCCCTTTCCGGCTCTCACCCTCAGACAAGTACCCCGGCTTCAGCTTCGAAGAGGGGCCAGCAAGCAGCCCCGGGCGCTTCCTCAAGGGCAGCCATGTGCCTTTCCACCCATATAAGCGCCATTTCCAGGAGGACGTCTTCCCCGAGGCCCAGACCGCCCTGGCCCTCGATGGACACTCCTTTAAGACCCCAGGGATGCTGGAGGCCTTTGAAGAGATCCCTGTGGATGTGGGGGAGGCTGAGGCCTTCCTGCCTGGCTTCTCAGCAGAGGCCTGGTGCAATGGGCTCCCCTACTCCAGCCAGGAGCACAGCCCCCAAATCCTGGTAAGTACCAGTGGTCAGTGGGCATCTCACCTACCCTCTGTGCCAGCTCCCAACAGCACAGATGAGTTCTCTCAGATCAAACTCCCCTCCTTCCCTTTCCAGACCTTTCTACTCAGGTTCCATGTGTATCAAGGAAGTTGCAAGCTCAGACTTGGGGTCTCTTGGCTTCATTCTGGGCCTCCAGGTTAGCTAGGGAGGGGTGCTGGCCTGGCCCAGCATGGAGGGGACAAGGTGGGGTAGGCAGGTCAGGCTAAGGTAGCTAGCTGGCAGCTTCCCAGTGGCTCCTGAGTCAGGATTCCAGTGTGTGATTTCTCTCTGTTTGTTTAAGTGTCAAGAATCCCCAGCCAGACCTATACACCCATATGCAAATGTGAGAAGAAAAACACATTCCAGAGGCCAAGAGAAAGGACTGAGGGAGGAGCCACAGAATACAATATTCCCCTCTCTGGCAATTGCATGCAGAGTTGAGAGAGGCTTGTCTTCTCAAAGGACACTTCCTGGCCCCATTCTTTGCCCAGAGTGGGACCTGGGTATGTTTGTAGAAATATATTGAAAGCACTTTGGAAGATCAACGTGTCCTTCCATGGCCATATCCACAAGCTGTGTGACCTTAGGCAAGTCACTTAAGCTCTCTGAGACTCATTCGAAAAGTATGCTTAACAGTATCTGCCTCATGGACTTGTTGCCTTGGGAAGAGGAAAGCTAAAAGGAGCTTTGCTCCCTGCTCCCCAGCTGTGGAGGTCCCTGAGGTGAGCACTGAGTGGTCTCAGCCTGGGCTGTGACGGCTTTAAATGCTCACCAGCCCTCCTCCTCTCTTGCTTTCAAATAGGCTCCCATTCCTTCGCCCAGCCACCCCAATAAAGGCATGTTTCCCAGGCTTGGGAGATAAAGGGGTTGGGCACCTACCAGGTGTGTCCAAGGAAGGACCTTGTTCTGGTTTGGGGGCCCTTTGATGGCTTCTCCCCAGGCCTATTGAACATGACAGCAGCTCACAGGGCAGGCACCATCACTTTAGATGCTGCCCCTCACCCAGTGTCCACTCAATGCCAGCCCCTGGTCACTCCACCAGGTGATTTCTTTCAAGTGCCCCATTTAGTCCTCACAACAATCCTCTAAAGAGTTCCCACCATCTCCATTTCGCAGATGAGTAAACTGAAGCTCTGTAGAGGCCAAGTGACCTGTAAGAGAGGAGGCTGAGACTTGAGCCCGCACCTTACCCCACTGCACAATGGAGAGAAGCTCAAGCCCAGAGTCCCACAGCTAACTGGTCACCTCTCTAGGTGACCTGAGTGCATCACTTCCCCTTCATGGGCTTAGCCCCATCATCTGCCAAATGAGGGGGTTAGACACAGTGCTCTTGGCGCTTCCAGGCCTAAGATTCTATGATTATGGCTATCTGTACATCAGCAACCCCAGGGCACACCCAGAAAGAGCTCATAGCTGATTTCACCCTCTGGGCCCAGATTCTGGTTCCCAAGTACCCTCATAACCTCAGGAACAGTGGTCCACCTCCTCCAGGCCTTGTTCGCCTTCTAACCTAGCTGAGCCCATCTTTCCTGGCCCTCCTCAGGGTAGAGCTCTGTGCTAGGCCCTGAGGGCTCTGTGTAGTGCTCACAATTCATAGGAAGCCAGCGTCTGGCCACCACCACCGGCAGGAGCTACAGGCTCCCTGTGCCAGTTTGAGAGAGTGCCAGAGGCTCTCTCATGCAGACCAGCAATGGGGCAGACTTCCTGGAGTGAGGGATGATCCGGGGAGATGGAGCAGGGAGAGGACTCACTAACCCCCTCCAGGGAGCCTGCTAGAGCTTCCCTGAACTTTGCAGAAGAGAAGGAGGCATGGCCTGGGGGCCCCAGCTGGACCAACCTATTTGGCACTTCCTGTGCTCCCCTCCCCATGGCTCTGCAGTGGGAATTCTGGAGCTGTGGCCTTTTCCATGGCGTCCTTTGCAGACCTGTTCTAAGAGGCTGGGGGCTCTGAACCGGCAAGCAGGCCCTGGGCTCGGCTTGGTGAGTAGGGTCAGGTATTGCACCCCTGTGCCATTCCAGGGAGAACTCTGGCCCTGCCCCAGCCTCAGTGAAACCATTGACAAGCCTCCCCCACTTCTTTGGACAGCCCAGGCTCAGCCTTTCACCTGCAGCGAGGTGGGAGATAGGGAGCACTGTTCTCCCACCTGCAGGTCCACCACTAGCTTGCTGAGTTCCCTCGGAAAAATCCTTGCCCTTCTCTGTTCTCTCTTCTCCAGGAACAAGCTTTGGGGGAAGCAGAGTAGGGGTTGTTTTGGGGGAAGGTTTAAGACAAAGAAGAGAGGTAGGAAAAAAAATAAGGCCTAGCCTAGTCATCTGCTTTTTCTTCCAGCAGGGGTCGGAAGTCAAGGTCAAGCCCTCAGCTCTGGAGAGTGGTCCTGGCGTGTACTGTTTCCAGCCCCCCTTGCAGCACATGTACTGTCCCTCTCAGCCTCCCTTCCACCAGGTGGGTCTGAGGCAAGTGGCGATGCTTCCCCAGAGTCTCAGGATATTATGTGGGTGTGTGGTGGGGCGGGGTGTCTGGGTGGGCAACAAGGCCCTAACCCTCAGGCTGGGCCAACTGGTGTGGGAGACAGGGTTCATGGGAGGAAGCAATTGCCCTTCCCTAGGGTTGGGTGGGGCTTTTCTGAGACCCAGGCAAGACCTGAGAGGTCTCAGAAAAGAGAATGGGGCTGAGATTAAACCAAAAAGGGAGGGAGGAAGAGAACCAGACAAAGACAAGGCAGAGAGAAAAGGAGTGTGTGGGGTGACACACAAGGCCAAGCAGGGCAGGGAACAATGGACTGCCGTCTGGGTCAGCCACCGTCTTCCTATGTGGCCTTGGCCTTGAACTTCCTTTAAGCCTAGACAGGGTGGGACCAGGCATCGGGTTAGGGGACCTTCCCACCTGGAGGCTCCAAGTCCCCATGGTCTTTAGCCCTTTCCCCTCCCCCACCTCACTGCACAGCCTCAGCTCCTCCTAGATGTACAGGATGCCAAGCAATTGCCCCACACTGGCATGGGCTGGAGGTTTTTAGAAAGAGAAAGAAAAGAGCCCCAGAGCAGGTAAGCAGCTCCCAGGAGTCACCGGGCAAGACGGAGCAAGTGGCTGCCCAGCGCCCAGTTCCATCCACCTGCAGCCTGGCACTGAGACAGGCCCTGCCTGTGGAGCAGGTTCTACTCCTGGCCTTTGGCATTCGCCCTGATCTTGGCCCAGCAGGGAGGCAGGCACGTGGCGGGGGAGAAGTAGTCAGACTGCTTGCTTTGTGGGAAGAAAGAAAGAGATAGAAGGAAGCAGAGGGGACACATGAAGGGTCAGCCCACGAGGGGCCCGGTTGTAATGGCCAAAGCCTTCCTGAGGCCCACGGTCTGACCCAAGGTAGAGGGTGTCCCTGAGGCAGCCTGGCCCATCAAGGACTAAGCCACGGCAGGACTAAAGGGCTACCAGACCTTAAATGGCCTCACCATGCCCCGCTTTGATGCCCTCTGCGTCCCGCACCCCATCCTCCACCAAGATGGCCGCACCCAGGGCTTTATGGAGCCTGCAGAGAGGGTGACTCAGGCACTAAGTGCCGCTCGGGTGACCTGGAAAAAGCACATCAACTCGGAGCAGATGGGGGAGTCAGAGTCTCCCTCCCCCCTCGCCCCCATAAAACACCATGCCTGGCACCACAGCCACTCCCTTTGCTGTAAAACCACCTCCTACCCCAACCTGCCCACCACTATGACCGGCCCTTTCAAAGAACCACTGAAACTCATAAAAGGTGGCAGTGCCCAGCGAACGCCCAGGCTGGACATCCCACTTCCGGCCCAGCTGTTCCAGGACATGCAAGGGAGGCCTGAGCGCCTGCCCAGAGAAGGGTGCGAGCACCAGGACTACCCATCACGCTTCTAGCCCAGCCGGGCTGCTCTCTCATCACCATGGCAACCAGAGTACCTAGAGGGCCTGAGAGGAAAGAGCTGGAGGAAGGGAGCTTTGAGGCCTCGGAGATCCTGAGTCCTAAAGTGTGGATCTCCTCACAGGCGCTCAGATGTCCACACCCTTGGCCAATGCCCCCAGGTAGCTCTGCCATTGCAGCCCATGACCATGAGCGGTGGAGCCCAGGGCCAGGGAGAGAAGAATCTAGTCTCAGCTCCCTCTCTGGATGTACATGAATGGGGGAAGGACCCCCTCCTTGGGAAGGCTAGTTACCATGGCAACCACTCTGCCCCCTTTGACCTCTACAGTACTCACCAGGTGGCGGCAGCTACCCTGTACCCTACCTGGGCTCCCCACACTATCCGTACCAGCGGATTGCACCCCAGGCCAGCACCGATGGGCACCAGCCTCTCTTCCCCAAACCCATCTACTCCTACAGGTATGTCTCCCAGCATTCCTGGGTAGAACGAAGAGGGGTGAGAGGACCCCTGGGGAAACTGAGGCATGGAATAAGGGTAATGGTGTGGGGGGCCTTCCAGAGCATGTTGGAGAAGGGATCTTTTCATGGGGACAGCGGGATAGACTAGATCACCTCTGCCCTCTCGTCTAACCCTGGGGGAGCCATGTCTGTGTCTCAACTCAGCAGATCCGGTGCCTTATGGCGAGCCTGCTAAGTTCTAGCCTCCTGGGGCCCAGGGCTGGGACTGAGAGTTTAGGAGGGATACTTGCCCCCTTTCCACCCTCCCTCCCCAGATCCAGATAGAAGCCCCACCCCAAAGCTGTACTGGAGATAGTGAGGAATGAGGACTGCAGACGGGACGCAGTTATCCAGCATGTGCCAGAGCTGTGCACCTTCTCTGGGGCTGGGGTTGTAAGTGCCAGGCCAGCAGCACCCAACCCGGGTGGGAGACCTTCTATCTGAACTTTCCTTCATCCAACCAACAGTGATACGCAGCTTCCTGTGTGCCAGGCCCCACATGGGGGCAGGTCATTAGCCAGTGTGAGCTCAGGGGAAGGAAAAGGGATTTAAAACATCAGACAAGAACACAGAGAAGGGATTTGTGGGAGGCAGGATGAAGCACAGAAAGGAGCACATGCAACCCGTGGAGTCCAGCAGAACTGGGTTCAAGTCCAGGCTCTGGAACTTACTAGCTGTGAAACCTCAGGCAATTCATTTAATCTCTCTGAACCTCTGTTTATTTGTTTTTAAAAAAAACCAAACAGCAATATTCAGGCCTTTAGAAAGATTAAGTGCAAGAATATGCCTGGCATATCGTAGAGGTTCAAGAAACCTTAATTCCCTCCCTTACTATCCAACATTTCTGCAGTTGGCTGAGGGCTGGCTGGTAATGACAGCTTTCATTTAATGAGTGCTTCTATGTGCTAGGCATCATCCTTAATCCTCACAACTCTGAGGTAGCTATTACATTCTTTACTTCAAAGCTGAGGAAACTGAGGCTCAGAGAAGTTAAGGCACTCACCCAAGGTCACACAGCTAGTGAGTGGCTAAGCCAGGATTGCAACCCAGGTCTCTCAGATTCCACAGGATCCTCGTATATCTGTAACTCCTGACTTCAGTGGACACGTTTTCATGCCTTCTCCTTTTGACCTCATAGAGCCTCTCACCCATGAATTCTGCAGCAAGCTATCTCTCCTCAACTACTCCAGCTGGGACAGGGGGGTTGCGGGGAGACTCCAGGCCTGATCAGAGGTTAAAACTCTCAGGGTTTTCTCTGTCTTCAGCATCCTCATCTTCATGGCCCTTAAGAACAGTAAAACGGGGAGCCTTCCTGTCAGCGAGATCTACAATTTTATGACGGAACACTTTCCTTACTTCAAGGTGAGCCCAAGATCCACCTCCACTCTCCCGCGCCCAAGTGCTGAGCAAGCCAGGCCTCTGGAGCCAGCTGGGAGGGGGGAGAAGGTGGGGAAACCCAGGAGAGGGTTTGCCCCCCACGTGCTTTCCTTTGTCTCCACTTCAGAAAGACACAGTTCCATGTAGAGAACAGAGAGCTCAAGCCATTCACCCAAGGTTGCACAGCAGGCTGGAGTCAGACCTTATCCTGGTGGAAGCTGGACATGTCAGTCCTGTTAGGCTTCAAGGAGCATCCACCTACCCCCAAATGGGGAGAGAGAGCTAGGGAAGAAATGAGAGACAGTCCCCACCCCTGCCCCCAGGATGCCGTAGGGCTGGAGGAATTTGGGTAAGAGCTGGCCAGCCAAGGTGACATAGATGCTAGGACCGCAGAACCCATTGCCTTCCAGGGAGAGATTAGGATCTGCCTCTGTGGGCGGCAGGCTCAGCTGCAGTTCTGCCAAAAAGCGGGGTGTGGGCTTCATGGTCTTTGAGTGTCCCAGGGAACTGGCTGGCTCACCTAACCTTCCCATGTATAGGATCTAGTTCCCATCATTCACAGAAGGGGCTTCTGGGACCTCTACCAGACTCCCTCCCTAAAGGCAGGACAGATGCCCTTCTCTCCAGATGGGCAAACCATCAGAGAGGGTGACCCATCTGTTTAAGGTGGGACCAGTTGCTGGCTTGAGCTGTTAGGCTTTATCCAGCACCCATTTCCCTTTGCATGCCCCCAGACCCTCCTGCACAGATCGCTTCCCCTGGGGTGGGTGCAGGGGAGATCAGAACTTGTGAGGAGCACCTTCTCCAAGGCCTGCACCCTGGTGGATACAATCTCATCAGCTACCCAGGGAGAGGGCGGGAGCTGAGGCCCAGGTAATCCAGAACTCAGCTCCACCTGCCGGTCCCACATCTTCCCAATTGTCCTGCCTGGGGATAATTTGAGGCTGATATTCAAACAAGTTTGTACTTGCTGAGCTGCCATCAGATGAGGAGTGGGCCAGAGGGGTCTGGGCAGGAATGGAAAAGTATGGTCATCTCCCAGAGGTTCTAGAAGGAGAGGAGGAAAGAGGGTTGTCTCTGGGATTTGAGAAGCATGAAAGCCCAGATCCAGGGCTGCCTCTGCATCCTAGCAGGTCAGGGAACCAAATTCTCCCTAACCCATGAAGCCTTTGGAGGGTCCTGTAAACCCTAAAGCCTCTGGAGGGTCCTCTAGGACTTTAAGGAGCCAGGCCAGAGAGAGGGAAGTGAGGACCCGGCCCTCCTCCTCTCCTCCCAGCCTTTCCTTCCTGCTAACTCCAGACCTGGCCCCCAGCCCCTCCCTGCATTTCATCTTCCTGGCTTAATTATTTTTTCTGGGAGCCATGTAATCCCTGTTTTATAGAGCTGAGGAGTGAAGAGGTCTAACAGCTTTTTTTGTTTGTTTGGTTCTAGTTGTTGTTCTTAGCAATTGCATCACTCCCTCACTCCCTCGTTTACATTTGACTTCAGAGAGAAAGCATCTTTGAGGATGGGACGGGCCCAGATGGTGAAGCCAACCCTATGGGGTGACCTGGGCAGAGCCTTTAACTAGGGGACAGAGTTGGAGTCCGGGCTCTGTCAATGCCTCCTTGTGTGATCTAGGGCTAGGCCCTTTCTTCTCTAACCCTCAGTTTCCCAATCTGTAAAATGGTCAGGTTGAACCACTTGGCACACAGATTTCTTCCCACTCTGACACTTCCTCCCTGACCCACCCAAGGAATTAATTCAAAGATCCCCTGCCTCCTCTGTCTCTCACTCCCCATCTGAAGGTCCTTCTTCTGGGCAAGGACAGAATGGACCCTGGGGTGGGCAGCACTCATGACCAAGGTAGCTGAGGTGGGCGTCCTGTAGCCCCATGAGTCAGGGCCGTGGGACTGGGGACATACAGCCAATGGACATAATTGCTAGTGCTGACCATCCTTCTTCCAAACAGGAAGTGGCTGGGGTGGGAGCTGCCCTGGCATCCAAATTCACAAATTTATGGGGCTATAAAAGGGCCCAGTGCCCATTAACTCTGCCCACCGGGCGACACAGCCTTGACTCCTAGTAGCGACTGTCATGGGAGTTGAAGGTGAATCCCAGCTGGCTGGTCTGGTGGCTCAAGAACTCTTCCTTGTGACCCTGGGAGCCTTAAGGGGTCATCTCAACCAGTCCCCTGCCCCAGGCCAGCTGCCCTTAAGAAAGACTCTGGCAGCTCCTGCCAGCAGCTTGCAGTGACGCTGGCATCGCTGGCATCGGGGCCCAGTTCTGCTGGGCATGATTCAGCCCGGCTGTTCCCTGGGGCAAGTGAGCTGGGGAGGAGTGACCGCCCCTCATTAAGCAGAAACTGGGAGCTGAAAGGGAGAGGGGCCCCACTGGCAAAGCAGGAACTCTATCCATAGTGGCCCCTCCTGGGCCCAAAACTGTCAGAGAGCCTGGAACTGAGCTGGAGGTGGGAGGACTGGGGGTGCCTACTGGCACCCCTGCCACTGCCTCTCACCCAACTGAGTCAGCCTAATGGTTTTCATAACCCTCCCTGGGCACAATTACTGCACTGGTGACATGACCAGGCCTCCTAATGGGTGTTTATTCTGTTGGCACTAGTACCCCCTCTACCCCCCCGCCCCCCCCCCCCCGCCTAAGGGCTGGCCTCCCCACCAGGGCACGCCCCTCAGGCACACTCATGTGAACACTCACACCCACATATGCATACAATCATGGACACCCACACACACCAGAGACACTTTCTCACACACACTCATCTTCAGGGACACATCCTCACACTCAGGAATTTACAGACTCATGCCCAGGAGACAAGCTCACACCAGGGGAGACACACTTAGGGACGTGTGTGAGCTCATACACACAGCCTCCCTCCCTCTCTCTTTCTCCCTCTCTCACACACACACACACACACCAAAACTCAGATAAACACACAAATTTATGTGCAACAGTGCACACACCCAAGCACTCACCAACCTCACCCATCTTTCTTTTCTCCCACATTTGCCCCAGAGGGAATGAGGCCAACCCAGAACATTCCATAGTTTCCCCCTCATTCCCTCCCCAAAGTTGGCACCAGAGCCCTCAGAGCAGTGAGTTCCCTTCCCACAAAGGGCTCCAAGCACAGGCTCCAAGCCCCGTGGGGAGTGGTCCGATTCCAGGTGTGAGCGGGAGAAGCCTAGGCCTCGGGAGCACCCCCAGCCCTCCCTTTATGACCACCTTGACATCCTCACGGTGGGCCAGGAACAGGGTAGGAGGAAGGCAGATTTTCACTCGTGCCAACCCCTCCCCCACCACTGAAGGACCGAGCCTGGCCTGGGTGCCGAGATGGACAAGCCCAGAGTGGCTGGCAGTCCTGTGCAGAGTGGAGGTTTCCTGGAGCCCAGGCCCGGAGCCAGCTCTAGAGGCTGCCCCCGGCCTGATTTCTTGTCTTGCTCTGCTCTGGCAGACGGCGCCCGATGGCTGGAAGAATTCTGTCCGCCATAACCTCTCTCTCAACAAGTGCTTTGAGAAGGTGGAGAACAAATCGGGAAGTTCCTCTCGCAAGGGCTGCCTGTGGGCCCTCAATCCGGCCAAGATCGACAAGATGCAGGAGGAGCTGCAGAAGTGGAAGAGGAAAGACCCCATCGCTGTGCGCAAGAGCATGGCCAAGCCGGGTGAGGCTGGCAGGCTGTGAGGGAAGGCCCAGGGCTCCCACAAGCCAGAGAGAGAGAAAAAGTGGGAAAGGAGGACTGATGAGTGAGGAAAGGGCCTGAGTGCAGTTCCAGGGCAGGGGAGGGTTTGCGGGAAAAGCGGGGTCTCATGGTATCCCTCTCTCTTGGGCTTTTTCAGAAGAGCTGGACAGCCTCATTGGAGACAAGAGGGAGAAGCTGAGCACCCCACTCCTGGGCTGCCCACCCCCTGGGCTGGCAGGCTCAGGCCCCATCCAGCCCCTGGCACCTCCAGTTGGGCTCTCCCAGCCGCTGCACTCAATCCACCCAGCTCCAGGACCCATTCCTGGCAAGAACCCCCTCCAGGACCTGCTTGGGGGGCACACGCCCTCTTGCTACGGGCAGACATACTCACACCTCTCACCAGGCATGGCCCCTCCTGGACCTCCACAGCCATTGTTCCCGCAGCCAGATGGGCACCTTGAGCTGCGGGCCCAGCCAGGCACCCCCCAGGACTCACCTCTGCCTGCCCACACCCCACCCAGCCACAGCACCAAGTTGCTGGCTGAGCCCTCCCCAGCCAGGACCATGCATGACACCCTACTGCCAGATGGAGACCTTGGCACTGACCTGGATGCCATCAATCCATCTCTCACCGACTTTGACTTCCAGGGTGAGCTGGGGGTGGGAAAGGGGAGGTGAAACAAAACTTGAGAGCTATACCTGCCAGTGTGGCCTATCCCCTCCAAGTCTCCAGGCTGTAGCCTGCTAGCTGCCAGGTTTCCACGCAACTGGAGCAGAGCAGGCAGGAGGTGTCAAGGGGCAAAGAGGAACACCCTTGCCCTCCTCCTGGTGCCCCTCAACATATTCCCACTAACCCCAACATCAATCCACTCTCAGCTCTGGGTGGGCTGGGAAGGGTCTGATGTTTCATTCCGTACTTGGTTGTGAGCAACTGATATTCCCCAAATTCCCAGAAGAAGTTGCATCTTCTGAGTTCTTCCCCCTAGAAGAATGTAAGGACTCAGAACTAGACAGGTGTTGGAGACATTTGGGGGTAAGAGTCCCAGGAGAGGTTCTCTCCATTCCACGCCATCTTGTCTGCTCCATCTCTGCATGTGACCAGGCCCACCAGTTTCCCTCTGAACTCCAATGCACCCCAGGCCCTGGTACTGGCCACGGGAGGTTTGGAGGATTATGCTGAGACAGGCCTCCGAACCCCTGCGTCCACTGGGATGGAAACACCCACAAGCAGGTGGAGGCAGCCAAGCCTCTGAGAGCTCCCAGTGTGATGGGAAGGCAGTGCAGGTCTCGGGAAGCTAGATCCTCACCCCCATCCAGAAGTGGGAAGCACATTTACTTGACACCCACTATCAGGCAGCATGCTAGTCACTTTACTTGTCTTCTCTCATATGGGCCTGTAGGATAGGAGGGATTATTAAACACTTTTTACAAAAGTACAGAGGTTAAGTAACTTCCTCAAGGTCACTTAGCTAGAAAGAGGAAGAGTTAGAATCAGAACCCAGGCAGCCAAATTCAGTATTTAATCTAGCCTCCTTCCCCCAGACCCTGCAACCCCGATAACCAGGGCCATCACCCGGTCCTGGCCTGTCCTGATGCAGGTCACAGGACATAAAGAGGGGGATGAGATGGCAGCACTATTTTCTCCTCGGAGTAAGGTGTGCTTCCTGGTTCTGCTCCTGTCCCTTGGGCCCTGCAGTAGAGGCTCAAGGAGTCAAGCTCAGCCATCTTATTGGGGCCAGCAGTGCATTGTTGGAAGATCTGTGGTCTGGGCTGCAGATCCACCTTCCTTGGAGCCTGGGCAGCAGCCAGGGTGAAGAGTTCCTGGGGCTCCCTCCCCGGGCTAACCCTGGAGTGCACAGCAGCTGCATCAACCCTTCAATAGGCAGCTTTCAAATTCTCAACCCTCCCCACCTCCCAAAAAGGAGCCACAGAGGTCATCTAGGCTGTGGCTCTTAGACAATACATGGGAGGAGGAATCAGAGAGGTTGGGCAACTGCCTGGGTTCACACAGATAGTGTCAGGGTCTGTTCCCCAGCAAATGTTACCCAAATTGTGCTCTATTTAGCATGTGAGAGCCATAGGGTGGGGGAGCAGACAGGGCCCCTTTGGTGTCTCCCAGTGATGCCTGTTCTCTCCCCCAATTAGGAAACCTGTGGGAACAGCTGAAGGATGACAGCTTGGCCCTCGACCCCTTGGTGCTGGTAACCTCATCTTCGACATCATCAGCAATGCCGCCACCTCCACCACCATCCCACTGCTTCCCCCCGGGGCCCTGTCTGGGAGAGACAGGCAGTGGAGCAGGTGACTTGGCATCACCAGGCAGCGGGGGCTCGGGAGCACTGGGTGACCTGCACCTCACCACCCTCTACTCAGCCTTCATGGAGCTGGAGCCCACGCCCCCCACGGCCCCTGCTGGCCCCTCCGTGTACCTCAGCCCCAGCTCCAAGCCCATGGCCCTAGCATGAGCCATGCCCAGCAGCAGCTCCAGCCTTTGCCTGGCCTGGAAGTCCCAGCTGGCCGCCCACATCGGGCTCACCTTAAAGGTCAAAGAAGGAAAACTCTCCCTGCCCCCTATGCCACTAAGCCAACTTGTTTGTTAGCTGACAGCTGGGGGGTGGAGACATCACCCAGAATGCTGCCCCTCACACATTTCTGCTGCCTGGTGGGCCAGCTCCTCACTCAGAGCCCCTGGAGAGCACGTGTCTGGGCAAGAAGAAACCCACTCGCACTCACCTTCACTCAAGCCTGCATGCACACGCGCACATGCGCACTCGCAGTTATTCAGACATACACCCACCCACATGCCTTTATCCAGAGGAATCGGAACTACATACCAGAGCCTGACTTCATTTCTGGGGCAGCTGAGAGCTGAGGGCTTTGGTTACCGAAAGCTCAGGACCCCCATGCCAGGTCCTAGACCACCCTGAACACTGTTTTGATGTCCACATTCTCTTCGGGCCTGGCCCCCTCCAGGCATGATCTTTCCCCAAAGTCCCGGTATTTATTCCCCCATCTTCATTCCAGCAGCCCATGAGGGAGGAGGAGACATGGGGCCTCTCCCCAGTTGCCAGGGGACTCCCCAGGGGGCTGCTGTTCAGCAGCACTGACTCCTCCAGGCTCTACCCACCCTCAGCATATACTCTGTCTAGCCCCAGGGTGACACACAGGAGGGGCCATGTCCACCCCAGGCCCAAACTGAGCCCAATTCCGACACAAAGTGTTTGGAAGAGCCCCTACCCTTGGAAACTTGAAAGTGTCCTCTTCTCCCAGTCCTGGGTGTAGGAAGGGCCCCTCCAAGTCACTACAGTCTCCCTCCTTCTCTATAAGTTCATGTAGTTTAGGTCCCAGCTTACTAATTACTTCCAACTGCCTGAGGCAGCCTGGGCATTCAGGGGAGGGAAGCCTGGCACAGGCTGGTGGGAGAGCACCCATGTCCCCTCTCTTTGACTGCTTGGCAGACCCAGGATGCCCTTGGAGCTAGGGGTTGTGGCCCAGTTGCCTGCGATGCCCTACCTGAAAGCCCAACCCCCACCAAGTGGGAGCTTCAGCCCATCCTGGGCTTGGGGATGACACCCCACCCCCATGAGTTTAGCCTCAGATGAGGCATAAGCAGATCCCTCAATGGCCTGCCATTGTCCCCTGTCCTGGAACAATAAAGCAAGTGCCTTGTGGTCTCAGCTACGGAGTCTTCCTTTCTCGACCTCTCCTCACTAGGGAGAACGGTCAGGCCGCACTGACTTCACCCCACCCTCACCCAGGACTGCGCAGCATCTGGGAGGATGAGGGGGCAGGTGGGTGGAGTCTCTTCCCGGGACAACTTCCAAAGGGATGCGGAGAAGCAGCTGCCCTGCCCAGAGGAAGGGAGAGGATGCCCTCCCCTCGCACCCCCTCCAACGGAGACCCCCCCCACACCAGCAACCCTCATCTCCTCACACAAGAAGGGGTCACCTCCCTGTCCAGGCTGTGCCTTCCTGCCCCCATCTTTCCCTGGCTGGGGTCTTGGGTTCCACAGGTGACATGAACAGAGCATAGCCTGGTGCTATGCACCTCTGGCCCTGGAAGACGGTCCCTGGAGGATCAGGAGGGCTACTCGTCCTCACTTCAGCCTCACCTCTCAGGTGCCACCTCCAGGCAGGCTGCTGTCACCAAAGGGCAGCCTGAGAGGCAGCCCTACACTCTGCCTGAACAGGGATGGGGAAGATGTAGGAGCCAAAAGCACATGCATGAGCCTCAGTGTCACAGCAGCCACAGGTGAAGCCTATGCTTAGAAAGTTCTTCCAGGGTCCAGGCCGGAGGGCCGGCCACCATCACCTGCTTGCCCCAGAGGACAGCTCCGCAAAGATCTCATAGTGGAACCCCACCCTACATCAGTACCTCCCTACCAGAGGCTCTAAGGCTGGGTCCAGGCCTAAGGGGATAGGGTGGGGTGAGGGGTGGGGAAAGGCATGGCCAGTTGGTGCACCCAAGAGGAAGACCGACCCAGCCCAGCCCAGCCCTGGCTATGTAGGAGGGGGGTGAAGGGTCAATGCCAAGCCCCCAGGGGATGCTGTACCCCATTTCTGACCAACCTTGGGCCTGGGTCTTGATGTCCAAGCCCCAAGAACAAGGCAAGTGTTTCACGAGAGAACTTTACTGGAACCACCTACTTGCTTGCCTCAGACTCTTGAATCCTGGGGGCTCAGACAAACCTGCTCTATACCTCCAGCCTAGTGGGTGAGCAGAGGGCATCTCCAGGGCTCCTCAGTCACACCTCTGTCCCACGGGCCCATTCATCACACCTGTGAGTGAAATGGCCCCCACACAGCTAAGACAGGTAGCAGACAGGTAGGACTTTAAGTCTCATCTTTGTTTATTACCAGATTTGGCCCTTAGACTTTTAAAACCGGGCAACAGTGCCTCTCTAAACTGAGCCCCACATGCCCGCTCACATGCTGCCCCCTGCTGGCCACCTTGTGCCAAGTGTTCAACCACCATTTTACAGTGAGCAACAGTCTGAAAGGATGCAGGGGCTGGAAGTCCCTTTGGGGAAAATTATCCTTTTTGTTCAGGGCCCCTAAACCTTAAGGTTTTAAAACTGGTTGAATTCATGTGTCCAATGAACTTAAAGAAATTATACCTTCATTTTTACTCATCTCTACCTCAAATTTAGCATTTCCCTTGATTATGAGTGTCAGCAACAAATAACAATAGCTTCAGCAGAATCTCTCTCTGCCATTAGGAAGAGAAATCACAGATGTTTCATATTACATTACAGGTATTGCAGAATAGATAGAGGTGACTATGGTTTTTAATACATAAAAATATAGGATTACAATATATTTTACATACAGAAAAACCTTTTATTGTCTATATGCTTCAGTAGACAGTAACAAAGGGGTCCACGACACAAAAAAAGTCAAGCACCCTTGCTTTAGTTACCAGGTGGTGGGGAAGTGGAGGGTGGTTCTTAGGGGATGGGCCGGGTAGTAGGGAAGGCCCAAGGGGCTTGAGACAGCAGCCCTTCACCAGCTGGAAGGGAAACAACTCAGTATTTTACAACAGCTTTGGCAGTCCCAAAGTGTACCCTGCAGGCCAGCCGGGGTGGGCACGAGCAGATTGTCTCCCTCTAGCATTTGGGCTTTCCTGCTCAACCCAGTGGTAAGGCCTTCGTGACATCCCTTAGGAGTCAAAGAAAAAATATCTGGCTGACTTCAGAGAGACAGAATCTGAGCATGGTCATATCCAGCCCAGTCAAATCAACCTTCAAAGTCACCAGCTCATCATATCACAGCCAGACTAGCACCACCCGGCCCTTCTTCCTCTTCTACTGCCCAGGAATCCCTTAGGTTCCAAGGGAAAGTGCCAGGAACCAAATGTAGCAAGTTGCACCATTAGCAGCAGGACCAATGCCAGAGACATGAAGACTTAAAATGGGCAGGGGGCCAAGGGACACAGGCCTCTCTGGGTGAGTGCCAACCTGGCACCTGCTCCAGGGATGAAGGCCTCAGAGGAGGGGCATCCTTCCTGTCTGAAGGTGGAAGTGCTGCAAGCCCGATCCAGAACCTCAACCCAATTGGACTTAGCGGGCGCAGTGAGAACTGTTATCAGGTGCTAGAAGAGGGTCCTCTTCCTGACGCCTGCCTAAAAGTCCCACTTCTTCACTGTAACTTCTCTCATAACCCCGTAAACACCTCCAACTCCAAATACTTCTATACTTACACAGCATCTTCTGTAAACCAACACCCCCCTCCCACCCCATGCCCCTTTTTCACCTTGGTGACAATTACTGACCACCTGCTTCTTGGTGAAATTCTTTCTTGCCTTTGCTTTAACATAACCTGCTCTAAAACAGACTCCTGTGCCCATCTCTCTGGCTGCTCCTCCTGTCTCCATTATTAGTTTCACTCCGTCTGGCCTGCTCTCGAAAGCTCCTTGATCTTCAGGGTTACACACTCTCATTCAGCGACCCTCAGTTGGGGGTGTGGACTATTAGCATTGAGCACCCCATTAACTGGAGGACATTTGACATTTCTGCCCCCATTCACTTAACACCAGTAGTGCCAGTTGGGGACCCCATAATCTCAGCCATCATCACAGTGTCAGCAATCACCTTGTGACCAATGACCTCCAGGCATCACCATCTCCAGCCCTCATCCCGTTCCTGGTCTCAGTGCCCAAATTTCCTGTCTCCCCCTGAACACTGCCACTTAGCTGTGACATTGGCGAGGCAAACTAACCTCTCTGGGCCTGCATGTTCTGCAAAATGAGCCTAACAGTGCCTTCCTCAGAAATGATTGTGAGCATCCTATCAACACATATAAAGCACCCAGCCGTGGGCTCAGCACTCAATATATATTAAGTTTTATTATTAGTCTCACTCTTTCCAATCCACCCTTCACTAATCTGACCAGGTCATCCTCCTCAGTGGCCCCCCGTGTTCCTCAGGAGAAGCCTCAACGCCTGAACAAGGCTCCGCAGGTCTGTCTGCCTTTCACAGCATGAATCCACTCTCTTGGCTACACCTGCTAAATCTTGCCTCCAGACCTTTGCTTAATGCTGTTCCGAGCCTAAATGTTCTTCCCCCATCTCTTCCAGTCAAAGTTGTTCTGGAACAGTCTTCAAGCTGTTTTAACGCTGCCTCCTCCAAGATTCCTCCCCAGGACCGTCTAAGTAGTCAACCCCTGTTCCCCTATATGCCCAGCCCATCTTATTCTAGAGACAGGTATTTGTTCCCTGTGTCTCATTCGCTTTACAATTCCCAGAGTCCAGCCCAGGTCCTGGCCCCCAGCAAGGGCTCCATGGGAGCCAGCTGAATTCCAGTGCATCTAAGCCTCTGAGGGCTTAGCTTTAACTCAGTCCAGAGACGACTAGCACCAGGAGTATCCAAACTAGTGCCTGGAACGGTAGGGTGTGAACTCTGAGATAAGTTCTCCACCTTCCTCTCAGTTCTTGAATTTTCTCCATTAAGGAAATGAAGACCCCCCCTCTGGGCCTGGGAGCAGTGTTATATGTAGGGTGGCCAGGCCAGGGGGCTTTCCCAAGGCAGCTGAGAGCAAGAGGGCTCCAGGCCTTAGCCACAGCCCTGTCCACCTTCTCTCTCTGATGAGGGTTTAAAGCACAATCTAGTGGTCCCAGTGGCCTCAGGTGGTCAGAGAAGGTAGGTTAAAGAACGAGACCACCTCCCCATACCTTCCCTCCCACCCTAAAGTTGGGGGCCCTTATCCCAGCCTCTCTTCTGTCAGGGTTCGCTATGACTTGGGCCTAAAGCTTCCCCTCTCAGAGCCTGAATCTCCTTCATCAAAGGAAAAACGCTTTCCAGCTGCAACATGTACTAAATGCTGACTCTAGGTACCAAGAGGATTAGGGCACAAGAGGACCTGGGGACCACATTATTGTCTGCCCCACACACACATCTCCCCAACAGACACACATGCTGGCACACAATCAGAGAACAGAAAAGGAGAAAGAGTTTATTGAAAACTATATACAGTTGGTCCAGCCCCTACCTCAGGTGGCAGTCTGGGCCAATCCCTCCCACACCTCAAGGCAGTATCTTGGCCCCTGATGGTGGAGGCTAGGGCTGGGGACAGGGCCTGGACTCCCTTGGGAGGCTTGGCAGCCAGACCCCACCACGGATCTTCATCTGTGAATTTACAAGTCTAAATGGCCAGTCAGTGATGGGCAGGAGATAATGGGTCCCTGCCCCAACCTAGTCAAAGCCTGGATAGGGAAACACTATTCTGATACTTGGGCCTAAGAGGCTCAGCTAGGCTGTCCAGAAATCCTGGCCACTCTTCACACAAGAGGCCTTCCTGGACATGGAGGCAAACATCCCCCCTACCACCCTTTCCCACCCCAGGTACCAGGTCCCATTAGCTTCATGAACTTGGACTGGGGACATCAGGCACCCTCCCTCCCAACACTGACTCAGGGTCCAGGGCTCCTGGGACACTTCCCAAGCAGAAGACCTGGGGTTGAGATGAGAGGTGAGTGCTGGGAAGTCACATCTGAGGGCCAGGACGCTCCTGGGGTAGAGGGCAGTTGAGGGGTCAGGGCGTCCCACTGTAGGAATAGTCTGCTTTGTTGTGCATCACCAGCCGGTCATCCACAAAGTAGAAGCTGTCGGACTGTGTCTCATATGGGTGACGGATCATCTCATTGACTACAAGAGAGGCCCAGCCAGGTAGGGCAAAGGTCAGGAGCCGGAGCCAGGCCACTGCAGTGCCTTCAGGACTGTGGGACGGGGACAAGCTGAACAACCCCAAAGAATTCCCCCAACCTCTTTGAGCCTGAGTTTCCCTATAAGTGACATGGGAATGGTGGCCAGACACAAGAGACCCAGGGTTGGAAGAAAGGGGGTCAGACCCACACTCCCCCCCCAGCTTGGTCTCTCTGAGTCCCCTTGCCCACAGGGCCCTGCCCACTCACTCAGCTGCTCAGAGAGAGGGGGGAAGTCGTAGATATGCTCGCAGGTGTTCTTGCTGCTGGGGATGCAGAAGCCAAAGTGGAAGTCAAAGCTTTTGAGCAGCTGATTTCTAAAGTAGTGCCTCTCGATCATGCGAAAGTTGTTGACAGGCTTGTCTCCCACGGTGAACTCCACCCTGAGTGAGAGAAGGCGGCAGGGCTGAGCTCGGCCTTGAAGTCAACCAGCCAGATTCAGAACAGATGGCCCCTAAGAGAGGCTCAGTAAGAACTCAGGAAGGGCTCACTCCCACCCAGCCCTTACCCCCAGCCCTTGCCCCCCTGGCCCTGTGACTCACGTGGCTCCCACCTGCCTCAGGCGGAGGAAGGCAGGCGTGAACTGGTAGCGGACAAAGCGCCCAGCATTGGGGTCCAGGTCCCGCCGGTTGATGGGCAACCGCTCTGTAATGCACCCCAGCTGGGGCTCAGTGGGCTTCAGACTGGGGCCCATGCCCACCCAGGGTTTCATCCCATGGCCCCCATCTCTCAGAATTTTTTAAAACTCCAAGGAGATTCTGATGCACATTGAGGGTTCAGACCTTTCGCTGAATGGTTCCACCTGGGGGTTCTAGGTCAGCAGGTCAAAATTTTCAACTGAAGTTCCCAGGGCCACAGGAGACACAAAGGCCTAGGGCCTCCAGGACTGCAATTCCCAGGAAGGCCTGCAGAGGGCAGGCTGGCAGGGATGGAAGGGACAGGACTGTCCTAAAATGTCCAATCCCAGAAGCAGATGGGAAGGAAAAGCAGCCCCCTGCCTGACTCCTGGGAATGATGGGGTCCAAGTCCCAGCTCTGACTCCTCTGCAGCCTGAGGAGTCCCTGGCTGGCTAACTTCACAGCTCTCACCAACCTCCCTCTGTCCAGGGCCCACCCAGCCACTCACCTGAGGCTGGGGGCTTCTTGATTTCAAAGAGGACAGTGCCTGAATCCATGTCCCGAATCTTGAACCTGATGAAGTCGATCTTATATATATTCTCCTCCGGGGAGCACAGGTAGTCTAGGGGAGACAGGTGGCTGCTGCCAACTCAGCTTTTGTGGGACCACAAACTAACTACTACTTTCTCTGATCACTAAAGTCACTGCCTTCCAGAAAGAGAGAACTGAGCCCCTGACCTTGAGGAACTCCAGTGTGGGGGAGACATAGCTGTCATTGAGATCTAATGGGGAACAAACATCTCCAACTAGTGGCCTCTGGGGGCAGGGGAGGCAGGGCGGAGAAGGGTAGAGGACAAGGCCACCTCCCCAACATTTTCCCTCCTACCCTGGAGTTAAGGGCCCGTGTTCCAGTCTCTGCTTTACCAGGGCTGGCTCGGTGACTCTGAGCCAAAGGGGTCTCCAGTCTCATAGGAAGCCCCAGGCATGATGCGAAGATACAGCCCCACCTTCGAGAACCTCACTCTAAAAGGAGACTCCTGAGCTTGGCCTCAGGAGACAGAGTCGTTCTCTGGAGGATACCCCCACCCCCACACACAGCTGCCCTTGATGTCACATCTAGGTGTGTGAGGCAAGGACTTCTCCTGACCTGGGCAGTGCTGGGGCAGACAAACAACCCCTTCCCTGTTCCTCCTCAACCCCTTCCCCCACCCCCAGTCACCTCCTAGCCCCATAAGCAGCTTATACAGGCCCAACTCCCTTAAGCAGCTTAGCCAAAGCTCTGCTGACTCAAACCCAGAGCCTGGAATTTGGGGGATGGGGGCCACCTTTGCTCCCATCCCCTGTTGATCTCCAAACAGAGGGAACCCCTTCAAAGGTCATTTACCCAGCCTTGGCACTAAGCCACTCCCAGAGAGAAGAGTATGGGGGAGGAGAGGAAGAGGGTGTGGCAGGTGCAGCAGAGGGTGTGCATGGGGGGTAAGGGGAGTCCTCAGTACCCAGAAGAGGAACCACAAACAGTGGCGGGCCCCACTGTTCGGGAATACCAGGGCCTGAACAGACCCTCACTGCTTGTAGCAGCTGCAGGTGCTCAGGGAGGCCCTGACACTAGGAAAAGGCAGAGGTGCAGCGAGGGGCTCTGTCAGCCTGCACAGCATCACATCCTCCCAGAGGCCCGGAAATCACCCTCCAGGCCCCTGGGTAACCTCCTATTCCTCTGGGGCAGGAAGAGGAAGTAAATGTAAAGTCATTCTCTTCCCCAAGCCTGGGACGGCCCCCTCCACGAAGACTTCCTAGTAGCCATCTGGCACCGGGGGTCCAACAGAAACTACATAGGGCTTGGGAAGGGGCTGAGCCTTGGACTGTCCACCACAGACCATGGTGGGTAGAAGGCAGAAAGAGTAAATGGAAGTGGGCAGCCCCTGTATACACCTAGTTCCACAGAAAGTAAGCACTACTCCAAAGATGTAGAAAGAAAGTGCTTGACACACAGCACCCCCTTCCTCTCTTCAACTTTTGGAGCTTCTCTCATTTAGAAACGTCTCGCAGTCTGACCTCAGTCTGTCTCTTCTGCTGCATATTCAATCTATCAACCCCCTGAGGGAGGAAAGAATGGGGGATACCAATGGCTCAGGACACCATAGTCACTCCTTCCCTCCTGCCAGGGAAGGACGAGGCCTGGGACCCAGGATCAGGCCAAAGAATGTATAGAGTGGCCCAGGGCTCAGAACACAACTGCTCCCCCTTCCCCTCAGCCACAAATAGCTTCCTAAGCTATATTCAGGGGCAGTAATCCAGGAGGAGCAAACCTCAGACCTATGTGATTAGGGTCAGAAGAGACCAGGAGGTGCCAGGATGGAAAGCCCTGGCACCCTATTCTCAGCTTCTATAGAGCAAAGAGCTCCCATGAAGCCTCCTTCCCCTTTCCCTCCCCCACAGATGCCCCATCTCTAAGGGCTATGAATTTCCTCCAATTTAGGAGACAAATGATGGTATGTGGGCTGGAACCCCACCCCCACCCCACTCACACACACACATAGGTGCAAAATAACCTCTAAAGTTACCTAGGACCTGGACACATCAGCCTGACCTCCAGACATCATATAAGGAAGTTCTGTTCCAGAGCTAACCTGAATCCTATATGCTGCTGCTGCCAATTATAGCCCAACTGGCAACAACATCAGACTGGTCGGGACCCCTTCTCACTACAACAAGTGCCTGCTTGGGCAAGGCAGCTCAGCACTCTGGGGGCCCAGCCAAAAATGGCTGCTGCCTGGCTCAGAGAGAAAAGAGAAGCTGGTCCCCTAGGGACCCAGACGTACAGGCTTAGACCTGCCATCATGGTCCATTCCACGGCTCTGTCTGGCAGCCTTGGGCTCTGCTGCTCTTACAGCTCCAGAGCACAGGTCCACTCCAGCATCCTCACAGAGACACCTCAAGAGTTGCTTCCAGAGGGAGCCAGTGGAGGGTTACTGATGAATGAGGCCAGAGTGGAAGGCCACTGCCTCTCCAAATGCCTTCTGTGCTTTGAGGCTCAGCCACCATTTCTCCCATGAGGCTTCTTAGTCCTGTTCCCTGCTTATGGTGACCCCCTCTCCTGCTCTGAATGCCCAGTTGTCTGCTTCCAGGCAGCAGCCATTAGCAGTTCTGTGGAGCCCTCAGTACTACTCATAAAAGAGTCCTATTTACAGAGCATGCACAGCATGCCAGACACTGTGCAAAATTAGAATTTATTTTCACAGTAGCCCTAAAAGGTAGGTGTCATTATCCCCATTTTACAGATGAACGTGCTCAGAGAGGTGAAGTTACTTGCCCAAGGCCACACAGTCAATTACACAGCAAAGCTGGGACAACCCTGGCAGTCCAGCTCAGAAACTCAACCACAGTGGAGACCTCTAGGCCTCCAGGAAGAGGACTGGCCCTAGTCCAGGCTGAGGGGCACTAACCTACTCCCTTAAGAAGGTCCAGACCCAACCCGCTGAAGCTTCCTGCTCAGGTCCTTTCCTGGGGAGGGGGATGGCCCCAGACTTCCTGGGGGATCCTGGGTGAGGGCATTAATGGTCAGGGAGACCTGAGAGTCTTAATGTCACCTAACTCAGCCTCTACCTAGCCTCCAGGCTGGGGGCTGAGGACAGACTGCACTCAGCCTCTCTCCTCATTATTGCAGAGAAAGGACTCAAAGGGCTCTAAAAACTACATGGGGAAGAGGTCACAGTGGCAGCTGCTGCCTCACCTCCACCAGGGGAAAGGGGGATGGACTCAAAAAGGAAGGAGTTAGGTGGAAATAAATCTCTAAAGGGAGAGGAGGGGGCACAGGAGATCAGGGGAAGGGGGGACATGGAGAGCTCAGGTTTGGAGGCAGACGGTAGGGGACTCAGGCGAGGGGTACCGGGTTGGGGAAGAGGCAGGGGGAGGGCGGGAAAGGGGGCGGGGGCCGGGGCTTCGCGCGCCGCCAGGGCCCCCTTCCTCCCGCGGGCGGCGCTCCCTCGCCGGTGCTCACCGCCCGTGATCCGCTGGAGCCCCAGCACGTCCTCAGGCCCGATTGGTTGCCTCCTCTGCAGCGGCCCCGGCCTGGGCCCTGGGCCTGCCTCCGGTTCCGACTCGGACCCGGATTCGGATTCCGCCTGCGGCTGCGGCTGCGGCTCCGGCTTCGGCTCCACACTCAAGCCCGAGGCCCCGGGAGCGGGCTCCGCCCCCGTCCCAGCCCCGCCGCCGCCGCCCTTCTTCACCTTCATGGCCTCGCGGGGCCAAGGCTCGCCTGCTGCCGCCGCGGCTGCCTGCGCCGGCTGAACCCGAGAAGGGGGAGCGTCCGCAGCCCCACCCCCGGCCGGGGCCCCAGGTACCGCCCCGCCCCGCCCCGCCCGAGGTGTGCCCGCCCCTGAGCCCGCCCACCGCCAGCCCACCCCAGCTGAAAGGCTACTCACCCCGGGCAGGGTGGGGGCTGGCCCTGGGCTTCGCTCATTTTTTCAAAGAGTCCTGGCTACCTCTCTGGTGCTCCTACCACTCTGCCCCTCCCTCGGATCTTTGCCTGAGATACTGTTCCCCCAGGTGGCCTCCTCTTGTCCAGGTCTCAGCTCAAATGTCATCTGCTCATAGGCCCTCCCTCGAAGCCAATCCAAAGTACTAACCTCAGTCACTATATGATCAGCCTGGTTTTCCTTTCTAATGCATTATCTGAAATTAGTTTTATTTGTTCACCGACCCTTCCCCTTAAAAGAGCAGTTCTAGGAAAGCAGGGATCCTGTTTTTAGTCTCTATAATACCCAACCACAGTACCCGAGTTCAATATATATATTTTTTAATGATTTTCAGAGAGAGGAAGGGAAAGAGAGAGAGAAACTCTGATTTGCTGTTCCATTTATTTACGCATTCATTGGTTGATTCTTATAGGTGCCCTGATGGGGGATCAAATCCTCAACCTTGGCATATTGGGATGATGCTCTAACCAATTGAGCTACCAGGCAAGAGCAATATATTCTATTTTTGAATTTATGAATGAGTTAGTATCTGAGGTCTTACACTGGTACAAGCCATTCTCTCCAGAGACCCTGCTAAAAAGCAGAAGTACAGTGGTACCTCGGTTTTCGAATGTCTCCATTGATGAACATTTCTGTTTATGAACGCCGTAAACCTGGAAGTAAATGCTTCGGTTTTCGAACACGCCTCGAAGTCAAACATGCCACACGGCTTCCACGGACTGCAAGATCCTGAGGCCCAGCTGTTGGCTGTTGATCCCTCAGTTTTCGAATGTTTCAGAACTCAAAGGGTCTTCCAGAACGGATTACATTCGAAAACCGAGGTACCGCTGTAGATGTTAACAGGCTTGTTGGGCAAACCAGGACATGCTGAGAGACAACTGCCTAGTTGTCTAAGCCACCAGAGGGCCCTCCAGGACAGGGAGGAGGGAAGGGCACATGGCCAGGTGAAAGTAAGGTGGGCCTGTAGAACAGATACTAGGAAACCATTACTTCCACATGAATGAAGAACAAAAGCTATGCTCATACTTCATATCACTCCAATTCACATTCAGTGTTTATTGAGAGCCTAGAATATGCCAGACACTTTCAAATGCTTATCACATTTAATCCTCACAACCACCTTATAAGGAAGGTATCACTAGTGCTGTTTTAACAAATGAAAAACTGAGGCTCAAAGAGATTAAGTAGCTTATTCAGAGCTCCCCATATGACAAGTGCAGAAGCCAGGGTCTGAATTCAGGCATGTTTGATCCCAAGTCTGGAACTTTCTCCACTGTACCACACTGCCCCTATAAAAGGATGAAGGGAACCTTTGCCACACCCACAGCATCAGGCTATACCAACAGGCATAGCTAGTCAGGAGGGAGGGGAGTAAGGGAGAAGGCCCCAGAGGCGACCTACGCCTGGCCCCTTCCATGAGAACAGTGCTAGGGCTCTCCCGGAGGGGTAAAGAGAAGCATGGAGGGGAAGGGGCTAGAAAACAACCAAGGGCTTTCCCCTAATGCTCCCTCTCAGTGCAAGAGGACTGTGAGAAACAGGGCTGCCCTTGCCCAGGGGGATAAGAAAGGACCTCCAAGTTCAAGCCATAGGAGGAGACCCACATGATGGGAGTGGGACACCTGAGCCAGAGGAATGGGGAAAGAAGGAAAGATGAACCCATCTTGGAGTGTTACACTTTGGTTGCTGGAGAGTCAACAGAGGCTGCTGGAGATAGGTCATTCTAGGCAGGACCCATTTATGTGCCTCTCAATCTAATACCTCCCACCCTGGCCAGAAAGGAAGGCTTCCTACTGAGATGATGCCCTGCTCAGTCTGTCTTCTCAGGCTTTTTCCAGGACTTGCGCGTCTCCAGGAAGATCTTGACCAGAGACAGGAGGATGGGCACAGCCATAGGCAGGAAGAGCGGGATGTAGATGGCAAACTTCTGGTCATCAGGGAAATAGAGGAGGTGGAGGAGCGAGGGATCAAAAAAGGCACGCTCCGAGGATGTCACAGCTTCCTGGCTGGCAACAAAGGCAGAGGCCAGGTGCCCAGAGGCCAACTCCTCCGCTGCCTTCTGGACTCCAGCTACAGCCCTGTATACCTGGAAAGGGGGCAGGGCATTACCAACTAGTGCTAGTCACTGATGAAGAAGGTGGGGAGTGATGAGCTTTACTGTGTCTTCCATTTACCCAGACAGGTGACAGGTTGCCTGGAGTTCACCCAGGATATGTGGAGGCTAATATAAAATGGCTATGGTGTACTTTCTTAGTGCCTGCTTACCACCCCCCCAATCTGGACTCCTGCTGGGGGCTAGCACTGCCCTCTAAAGAAAGCCTAGGGCATTCAAGGCTGGCATGCCCACACATACCCCCCACTTCAATTGGCTCTAGTTTCACCACACGCTGGCCCTCACTGGCCATTCCAATCCTGGGCCACAGAATCCACTCCCTGCCCACTTACCTCAGATGCCACATCATCCTTAATGACAATGTTGCTGATCTTGCCCAGAAGCTGGGCCAGGGAAGTGAGGGTAGTGGTGGCTGTGGCCAGGTTCTCCACTGACCGAGCCCAGAGCAGCCGGTCCAGCTCCCAAGTCATCAGCCCTTCACTCTTAGGTCTGGAAAATAGGCATTTTGGAGGCACCTGGGGCTGAGCAATCCCAAAGAGCAGCCTGTAGGAACAGCAAAGAAGGTCAAAGGGGCTGAGACTAGGCAGTGGAAGAAGATGGCTAAGATCCCTAGAATAACTAAGATTTTCAATCATACCCAGACTAACAGTGGTTGCAGGAAAGTGCCTCAGGGTCTCAGCTTTTACCTTTTATCTGCTTCTATATTGGACTTCCAAGATCTTATTTGACAAAAGGTTACATGGCTAAAATATTTCTGATAACACCAACTTAGTTTAATCCTCTCACCCTGTCTACTCTCTCTTTGGACAAATGGGGCCACTAAGGCTTAGTTAAGGGATGATCCAGGACCACTTCTGACAAGATGTGCCTCTCCAATCCTGCACCCACAGTGGACACTGCGAGTCCATCAGAATCCTCTTTCCTAGTGAACCCAAAGAATCCTCAACACAGGGCATCAGGTAGCCACTATCAATAGATCAGTTAGCACGAGAATTAACAGCTATTTTCTTAAGCTCCCCTAATCAAACCCTATGGACCTGACATTCATGAGTCTATTTTTCTTAAAAGTTTTTGTCAGCAACTAGTTCTTCTTAGGAGGATGAAGTGATCCTTGGAAACCTTTATTGGTTTCCTAGGGCTCTAGGCACAGCCAAGGTATCCCTGCCAGGTAAGATTTTATCCCAGTCAGCCCAGGAGACTGTGGTCAGAGTCAGGGGCCATGTCCCCAAGTGGACCACCTAGGACCTCACCGCAACTGGGCCAGGAACACCTCCATCACTTGCACCATGTTCACCTCAACTCGCACTGGCAGCTCCGAGGCATTGTAGGCTTTGGGGTCCACATTGTATACCTGCAAGGGACAATGAGGTTGCCTTGACATCACGCCAGGACCATATGCAGCTGTGCCCTAGACGCTCTGGAGACCATGAGAAAAAAGGAACACATATTCTGTGCTCTTTAGAAATTACAAACCTGATGGTATAACTAGTATTTTTTTAATACCTATTAGGAGCTTTTCATAAATTATCTCCATTACCCCCAAAAGTCCTGTAAAAGAAATACTTTTTATTCCAGTTTAGAGTTTCTACCCTTGAGAAACTCCCAGTCTAATAGGAGAGACAAAGTCCCAAACTTTGCAAGATTTCCACAAACAGGTCCAAGATCTAAGATGTAAACAGAAGAGTCCTCAGTAAGTTCAAACTGCTAAATGCAAAAGGGTCATATTATAGAAAATACTGACAAAATAAATAGCAGTGGGGCTGGCAGAGGAGGGGCACAAGCTCACTCACAGCACCCTCACCTCCTTGGTGCCTCCCCTTCCTCAGGCTGGGCCATGGGGGACACCAGAAGAACAACTGAAGAACAGTCTCAGGGAATATCTGTCTGTCCCTGAAGCTTGGGGTTTGGGGTCAGCATAGCGTGATCATTACCATAATGCCACCCCAGCGGGGACTGTGGAAGGCGTTGGTGACCACTGGAGCCCCATCCTTGTCCTGAATGTACAGGGGGGAGTGGGCAAGCTCAGGTACATAGAGTAAAAAGTTGAGCACAGGGTAAAGGGAGGCAGCGCTGGATCCTATGGTACAAAGAGAAGGGGAGTCAGAATATTGAAACATGTTAGTTCTAGATCTTAGTTCCAGGTCTGCCTCTAACTTGCTGATCACCCACTCTGGGCCTCATATCCTCTCTAGTGGAGGATGATCACTAGGATATTCTCCAGTCCTCAATTTCTGTGGCAAAGAACCTCAGAACATTCTCCCAAGATGCACCACACACTTGAAGGGCAATCCTTAGCCCCAAAATGCCCCTGGAATCTCCCCTCCTCCAACAGTCCTCCCTAAACTGTCTAAGTCAGCTCTCATGGCTACTGTTACATCGCACCCACATTACTATAACTCGTTTTATGCACAAGTATAAATGTGACCTCATGTCAGTTCCCTGCTTAGTATCTTTCAACGGCTAGCCATTCACACCAGGTTATTCAAACTCCTCAACGTGGTCCTGCCTGATCTGATGCCTGCCTGCCCTGCCAATACCACCTTGGTCACCCTCTCACAATTCAGCCTCATTAAGCTTCTCTGAGCTTCCTGAAGGTCTATGTGCTCTTACTCTTCTATATCTAAGCTCATAGTCCCCTTGCCTGAAATGCTCTTCTATCTGTACTCAGCACTGCCACAGAGCAGTCCCTTGGACTTTGCTGAATGAAGACAGAGGAGGAATTTGCCAAGCCCACACCCCTTGGTCAACCCTGGCCTGGCCCTGATGTCTTAAATTCCACACCTAGTGATTTACTCATTTTGGTTTGCCTATATTGCAGTTCTTCGTCACACCTACTTTTCCTAGGTGCCACCCCCAAAATGAAAAACTGGAATCCTAGCGTCAAGGTTGCTCATTCTGCCTTCATGTGCTTTTGCTGTTATCTTTCCTACGTGCATGACCTTATCTTTCCTGGATGGTTTGCAGGGAGGGAGACACACCCCATCCATTCATTTATAAAAAATACTGGGAAACATGTTTAATAAATGCTTTTTGCTATGATAGTGTGGAAATGGAGATGTCAACAGAGTATCATGACAAAGGAGCCTAAGTGCCCAACACTTCCTCGATGCCCTCAGACCAACCCAACCTGGGAACCATCGCGATGTACAACTCGTCTCCAACCCAGGCTGAGCCTTCCGGGTCCCTCTCTGGCCTGGCAGAAAGAGCCCTCAACCTCAGGAGCTCACCTAGACGGGACTCCACTGGATTGATGACGTGGGGGAGGCTGTGTGTGGCCAAGTAGTAGCTGGAGGAAGCTGGGTCAAAGCGGGGGTTTACCCCCAACACTGCATAGTAAAGGATCTAGAAAGTAAAGAGAGAGAGCGTTATTTTGTTTATTGATTTATATTCCACTTTGTCCCAAAAAAGATTTGAGGGGCCTTAAAAAGATACAATTATGACAGGATGAAATATCAGAGACAAAATCAGGGATAAGAGAAAATAGGCGTAGGAAAAAAAATAACAAAGTCATGGGTAAAGTTAAAACAGTAAATATGTTCTTTGAAAACCACATATTTTCCCAGGCTTTCTCACAGCCTAAACAAAGGAAACAAAGAATAGCATAAGTAAGTGTGCACAAGATCAAATCAAGTCAGTCAGTCAGAAGTAATTACTCCCACTACCAAGACCTAACAAAAATTTCTCCCACATTTCCCTCAAAGGACATTGTGTGATACAGAAAGCTACACTCTTCACATCTTTGTTGTTACTACATTAACATATTTCAGGGAGTTTTCTGTTGTTGTTTAACTAAATTCCTGCCCGGCCTGGTGCGGCTCAGCGATTGTCGACCTGGGATCCAGATCACGGTTCAATTTCCAGTCAGGGCATGCAGGAGGCAGCCGATCAATGACGACTCTCTCATCGTTGATGTTTCAACTCTCTCCCCCTCTCCCTTCCTCTCTCTGAAACCAATAAAGATATATATATATATTTTATTTTAATTTTATTATTGTTTAAAATATTACAGATGTTCCTTTTTCTCCCCAATAACCCATTCCACCCCGTTCCTTCCCCCTCCCCAGTCCCTCTCCCCATCATTGTCCATGTCCTTGGGTTGTGTATATAAAAGATGTATTTTTAAAAAACAAAAAACAAAATTCCTTAAGGATGGCACAACTGGTGAATACAGTTCTGGAGGGAGCCATAAGGAAGTTTTTTAAGCATTGATGAAACTCCCCAAGCTGGACACAAGGAGGGAAAGCAGACTCCAGAACCTTATATGTGCACAGGAAATTCCTAGCAAATCAGCAAGGCCAAAGAGCTAGGACAGACTACACTTGCAAACACTAAACATGGATGGACTTTGAAAAGGATGATGCAGCTGGGAAAAGGACTCCTCAACTTGCTCCGTCTCACCTGGGAGTCCACAGAGAAGTTGCCAGCAACACTGAGGGCATTCAGAAAGGGCTGCACATAGCGCCGGACAGCTCCCTCAATGTCCCAGTGAACGTCGTGCGACTTGGGGTCTGGGTTGAGTAAACTGAAGGTGATCTCATAGCCTATGGAAACAGGCGTCAGGAAATCCAGAGGCTTCCGTGGATGAGGGGCAGCCCATAGCCCCTGCTGAACTGAACTTGTCTCGCCTCTAGAATGGGGCTGATTGCCATTATGGAACCAATGGGGGTAAAACTGGCATGAGGAACACTGAGCGCTTTAAGAAAAACTTGAAACCGCAGAAGAAAGAAGTAAAGAGTTTGTATGCAGATTCCCCTCCTGCCCCAATGCCACCACATAATTCATTTCCCTCTCTCTTCCCAGAGCAAAGCCCAGTCACCCTACCCAAGCTGGACTTGAGAGGCCGCCTCTTATCAGAGCTCCACTTGTCCTCTGGAAGGTGGTCAGCCAGGGCTGCAGCAAGCACATCCTCAGTCAAAGACATGGCCTGGGCTACTTGGATTATGCGGCGGCCAATGATGTTAAAAGCCTCCCGGTGCATTATTCCCCTCACGACTGCTGTTCTCTTAGGCCCAATGTAGCTCATCATGTCCTATGAGGGGCAAGCAAGGAACAGAATGCCCATGGCTCAGGGAAGAAAGCAGAAGAGCACTCTGGCTCTGGTTTCCGAGAATCTGGCCTTTTGCACTGAACAACAGGCATGCACCTCTCTTTAGATCCATAGTGAACTATTATCTTAGCATTTCTGAGTTATGGGTATATTGTATCTTTATTCAATTTCGTTCCCTTCTCCTTCCCAGTACACATAGTTCCAGGAAATACAGCTGAATAAGAAAAGCAGAATAAACAAACAACTGGATAGTTTGATCTACATAAATGGTGCAGGGCAAAGAAACAAGTAAAGCTTTTTCACAGCAGCATTACTTGTAATAAAAAGCTGGAGATAATCCAAATGCCCATCAGCAACAGAACAGACAAACTGTGGTACATCTATACAATGAGATATTAGACAGAATTAAAAATAAATTCAATAGATTCAGCTACACATATTATCATGGATGATTCAAACATAAATGTTGAGCACACTGAAAGTTACAGGTACGTGTGCTGTATTATACCATTTATAAAAAGTTCAAAAACATGTAAAACTCAATATATTGTTTATAGAGATACAACATATGTGATAAAATTTGAAATAAAAACAAAACTATACTATAAAATATGGTCACCTTGGGCTGAAAGGATTGGGATGTAACCATGGAGACACACAAGGCTCCAACTACACTGCTGTATTATTATAAGCTGGGGCTTATAATAATATGTTTATTTAAATTTTTCTTCCTCTTTTCACAAGAATTAAATATTTCATTATAGCCCTGGCCAGTTAGCTCAATAGTTAAACATCATCCCATATGTCAAGGTTGCGTTCAATCCCAGTTCAAGGCATATACAACAATCAATCAATGAATCCAGCCAGTGTGGCTCAGTTGGTTGAGCATGGTCCCATGCACCAAGAAATCACTGGTTCAATTCTGGGTCAGGGCACATGCCCTGGTTGCAGGCTCCACCCCCAGTAGGGAGCGTGCAGGAGGCAGTCAATCGATGTCTCTCTCTCATCAATGTTTCTCTCTTTAAAAAAATAAAATTTAATTTAAAAAAAAGAATCAACCAATGAATGCATAAATACATAAATAAGTGGAACAACAAATTGATGTTTCTCATTCTCTCTCTCTCTAAAATCAATCAATAAATTTTTTTTAAAAAATATCTCACAGGCGTGGCTCAGTGGTTGAGCACTGATCTAGGATCCAGGAGAACACCATTCAATTCCCAGTCAGGACACATGCCTGGTTGAGGGCTCCCAGGTTGCGGACTCAATCCCCAGTCGGGGGCATGCAGGAGGCAGCCAATTAATGACGACTCTCTCATCATTGATGTTTCTCTCTCTCCCTCTCCCTTCCTCTCTGAAATCAATAAAGATGTATTTTTTTTAAAATCTCATCATAAATTCATAAAGAAAATGGTACATGGTATAACTTCCACCAAACCCTTTGCTCATAAAAAAGTCAATGTATTTCCCATGTTACTAGCACAAAGCAGCTTCTTTTATTCCTACTGACTTCCCCCCACACACACACTTTAAATGGTCATTAGAACTTTAACTGTATACAAGTCTTGGATTTAGAAAACCAGAGTCAATGAAAAAATTCCTATTTGCATTCTTTAAAAAATATATTTGGGGAGTTTTCCACAGCAAATGGAAGAAATGGGTGGTAATACTACAAGAAGGGGGTGACCAGGGAGAGGAAGAGCTGATGGGATTAGGGACGGCCACAGCCTCTCTGCTCATCCTACCTGGGGGAGAAGCGAGGAGTGTTCAGAGATCACATACACAGTCAGGGAGCCCTCTGCTTGCTCCTGTGGCTCAGCTAACATGGTTTCTGCCTCTGGGGACAAGAGCAGGTGGTGCACCAAGAGCAAAAACACCATTCCCTCTCCCTCTGGCCCCCACAGAGTGCCTAAGCCACCCCTCCACCTCCCACTGACACCCAGCTGACATGTGGGCAGGCTTGGCTCTCAGTGGCTCAAGCTGAAACACATCCCATTCACAGCTTTCCCAAAGAGATTTTGGAGTTAAGACAAGATATGAAAACTACACCTTTAGGGATCAGAAGGGAAAACAAAACAGGGCTTCATGTTAAATGGCGTGAGCTCCCCTTCCAGTACCTTGCATACTGCCCAATGACAAGGCCTCTTCCTCGTGGTCCAAAGCCCTCCGATAGGCCTTCTGGAAGCGGCATTTGATTTTCATTTTGTCTGAGGAGAAAAGGAAGAAACATGAAGGGAAGAGCAATTATCACACTTCTGCCCACCTTCCTAGCCTAATACTGTCCAGTGTCTGAGGATAGCAAAATGACTGTTTGCAGAAAAAGACCAAAAAGCTATAGCCAATTCTAATGATTTCTGCATGGGTATCAAACATATGACACTCCAGCTCTTCCACCTGCCCGGCTCTTACCTCTGCCCGTGTACATACTACCTTCAACCTGGAGTACTCTCCCACGGAGATATCTATTACAATATTCATTACACAAATAGGGGAAAGGAAAAAAACCATAGGCCATTTTAATAGGTGCCTCAAAATAATTAAAATTCAATGAACATTCTTGATAAAACAAAAATGCATACTTAATGGAAAGCACTAAATAAAGTTCTACCAAAATTAGTAATAAAACAAGGATGACTGCTAGTTCCTTTATCATAAGAGAAAATGTGAATATTTGAAAGAAAGAGATAAAATGGCCACTTTTTGAAGCAGTAGTTATTTTCCCTAAAAAATAAAAGAGAATCAATTGAAAAACTATTAGAACTAGTAACAGTTCAGTGAAATGGCTAGATATGAGAATACACAAGAATCAATAACTAATAAATATCAGCAATATCTAATTAGAAAAGCAAGTATTTTTAAAAATCCCAATCTCGATTTTAACAATAAAAAACATAAAGATACTCAGGAATGAATGTACAAAAGTGTAAGAAAAAAGCTCAGGACTCTACTGAAGGACATAAAAGATCTGATAAAAAAGGAAAACACATACAAGGCCCTTTAGAAAGATTAAATATTCTAAGTATGTCAATTCTGCCCAAGTTAATCTATACATGTAAGGCAACCCCAAAGCAATTTTTTTCAACCCCTGGAATTTGACAAATTGAGCCTAAAATTTACTGGGAAAATTCTTTATAGAACTTCAGGCCATACATGTAGAAGAAATGATAGGATTTAAAAAACACCATTTTGCAACAGATAATGAAATGGAGTCCAGCATCAATGAATGTTAAAATCATCAGGTGAAAGGTTGACAGGGAAATACTGAAATCAAGCTAACAGTATCTAAACTCACTGAATCAACTGTGTATCACCGAAAGTAAAACAACCAGCCATTACATGCTTTATGATGTAATGATAGTAAGTTCTGCATACCAACTATGAAGTATTCTTGCCTAAAAAACTGAACCTGATTTTAATCAAACCTCTAGATCTAACTACCAGTTTATAAGGAACATGGATAATAGAGGAATAAGTTAAATGAAATTAGAAGTAATCTGCCAAATCCAGAATGCGAGATGTTTTATAAAACAAATGATGTGGGTTTCTCCAACAAACCGATGCAAAGAAGTGTATCAAGATGGGATAGGGGAGATGATATATAATAAAAGAGACAGATGAGATTTAACAAAACTTAATGTGTTGACCCTAATTAGACTAAACCAGGACATCTTTGAGATAATTGGGAAAATCTTAATATAGACTAGGAATCAGGTGACATTAAGGATTACTGCTAACGTGGTAAGGTATAATAATCTTTTTAAAAAAAAACAACCTTCAATTAATGGCATACCTTCTCATCCAGAATAAAAGCAGCATGTGAGTCTGGCCCCCTTTTGTCATTCTAGTTTTATTTCACTTCCTCTTACACTGTCCTTCATTCACCTCACTCTAGCCACAACAGGATTATTACTGCTCTGCAAAGAAAGGGACTGCCCCTGCTCCTACCTCAGAACCTCATACTTGCTTTACTCTGCCAAAATGCTCTTCTCCCAGATACCTACACAATTTACTCCTTCACCTCTCATCTTCTCCCTACTCCAATGTCCTGTTTTCAAATGATGCCTCCCCTGGCCACCCTTTCTAAAAAGGCAGTGACCAACCCTGGCCAGTGTGGCTCAGTGGTTAGAGAATTGGCCCATGCACTGAAGAGTATCGGGTTTGATTCCCAGTCAAGGGCACGTACCTAGGTTGCAGCTTCGAACCCCAGCCCCAGTCGGGGCACATGTGGGAGGCAACCCATCGATGTCTCTTTCTCACATTAATGTTTCTCTCTCTCACTCCTTCCATCCCTCCCTTCCACTCTCTCTAAAAAATCAATGGAAGAAAAATCCATGGGTGAGGATTAACAAAAATAAAAATAAAGTAAAATGGCAATGACCTCCCCACACCCCCCAAAAAACCTCCCTATCTCATTGCCCTACTCCTATCTCATTGTCCTATCACCATTTACATACATTCCACTTGTTTATTTTTAATTGTCTGTTCTGCTCTTTTTTGTCTCCTTTGTTCACTGCTGTGTCTCTAGCAACTACAACAGTATCTGACATGAGTACTCCATAAATATTTGTTGAATTAATGACCAACCCTATTACTATCCCTATTTAACAGATAGAAAACCAAGCTTTACAGAGGTTCACAACCTCACTCAAATTCACACAAATAAGTAGCAGAACCAAGGCTTTAGTCCAGCTCTCTTACACCAAAGTTCCATACTCTTGGCCATTCCATTATTACTGAATATCGTGTCAGTAACTATGAAGAAGTCCATGAGATACTGATAATAACCAAGTTGCAAACTAACATGTCAGGTATAATCCAATTTTCATTTTGAGAAATAAAAAGTATACGTGTGTACATTAGGGTGAACCATATGAAATATGATTTTCTTTTTAAATGTGTGACCAAGGTTAAAGAGCTAGAAAGTAAATGGTATGGTCTGGACTCAGCCTACATCTCCCGTCACTCCCAATCTTTCATTTCACACTGCAGAAAAGTAAAACTGCTCATGGACTCCTCCCACCCCTAACATGCTCATTTACGCCTCCATGCTTTTACACAGGAGGCAGCCAGCACAGTTTGTTGGTGAAAAGCCTGAACACTGGAATCAGTCAGGCCTGGCTTTAAATCCCAGTTCTACCTCTTACTAGCTAGCTTAAACAAATTAAAATCTCTTAAGTCTGTTTCTTTCATTTTTGAAGTGGGGATCATAATGTAAGAAAGGGTGAAATGAGGCAACACATAAAGTACTTCACTTAGTTTTTGGCATATAATGCAAAACAACTAACATTAGCTAGCATTATTATTGGCTCATGTTGTTCCCTCCCTCAACTCCCCATTTAACCTGAATTCTTAAACATCCTCTAAAAATCTGACTTAAAACTTACATCCCTCAAAACTTTCTCTGCCCTTCTTTCCTCCCAAAAAATTAAAGGCTTTCTTAAGTGCATATCTGTTTCTTATATACTTCTGTGATTTCTTTATCTAAGTGTCTTTCTCCCCTACCTATGAATTTCTTGAAACCATTATCAATTTCTCAGTCATCTGCAAATTCCCGGTACCTAAGAAAAGTGCCCAACAGCCCTGGCTGGTGTGGCTCAGTTGGTTGGAGCATCATCTTGTGCATCAAAGAGTCTCAAGTTTGATTCCTCATTAGGGCACATACCCAAGTTGTGGGTTCTATCCTTGGTCGGGGCATGTACAGGAGTGATGTTTCTTTCTCTCTCTCTCTCTCTTCCCCTTCCTCTCTCTCTAAAATCAATAAAAACATAACCTCAGATGAGGATTAAAAAAAAAAGGGGGCCCCGCCTAAGTGGCTCAGTGGTTGAGCACCCACCTATGATCCAAAAGACTGCAGTTCCATTCGGATCAGGGCACATTCCCGGGGTTTCCCTGCTTATCCCCAGTGGGGGGCGTGCAGGAGGCAGCTTATCAACAACTCTCATCATTGATGTTTCTATCTCTCTCCCTTTCCCTTCCTCTCTCTGAAATCAATAAAGATATATTTTTTAAAAAGAGAGAGAAAAGTGCCTAACACTCAGTGAAATATTTAATGTTAAACTAAATAAGGCCTATATACAAGTCCAACTTGATTCCAAGGCTTTCCACTACATCCCACTTCCTCCCCTATCCACTAATGAGGATCAACTAACTCTGATCAGGTAGCACAACTGTTTTATGAATCAAATTGCTGCCTTAATGCTTAACACTGAATTTAATGTTGCTTTTCTTCTAACCAAACACACTGCTCATTCACGGAAGCCTTTTCGTAAGTTCTTAACTACCTTTATGGGACACCCACACTCCTACCCAACGCATATATGGACTGAGCTCAGACCGGAAAAGCAGCCCTAAACCCCCCAGAAACTCACACTTCAGAGGGATCTCTCTCTCATGCACAACGGTGAAGGGCAGCTTCTCCTGATCGTCCAACGGCACCGACTCTCGGGTAAACACGACAATGACGGGCACCATGAGCCGGAGCTGCAGAAAAGCGCACCAGGGCCGTAAGTTGAGTCTGTACCTTGCAGATGAGCTGTCGTCTGGCCCACCCCCATCAAAGTCTCACCTGCAGGGAATTCAGCCCACTGATCTGGGAGTAAGGCAACGAGGCCCGGTAGGTCTCCGTGGTCTTCCACCAGAGCGGCAGCCCCAGCACGATGGCCACCGTGGCGAAGAAGAGGGCGGCGCGCTTGCCTCGGACCACCTCTGGAGGTACGGGGGTACGGACTGAGGCGCAGGAAGTGGGCGGAGGTACCTGCCCCAAACCCGACGCGGAGGAGCCGGGCAACCCGTAGGCGGAGGCTCTCGGCCCTCGTTCGTAGGGATCCCCGTGCTACTGGCCTGGGCCCGAGTCTGAAACGACCCCGGGACCCCAGTCCGCAGGACCTCTGGCACACCACAATCCCCACCCTCCTCATTCCTCCCTCGCAGTCCGCGAATCGCACGCCCCAACCCGAATGCCACCGCACCTAGATCTGTAGCCGCGGCCCCGGCAGCCGCCATGCTTGATTCCGACGACTCTAGCCGTGGGGCGGAGCAGCGCAAGCCTCCCCCAATCGGAAACGGGGGGCGGGACCACAGCAGCGCTCGCGGCCAATCGCGAGCGACACTCCAGTCTCAAAGGCGGGAGAAAGCTGGCGAGCGGTGGGCGGGGTCCACTAGGGGTTAAGAGAGTAAACTCTGCAGTGGTTAAATCCTAATGGGGTGACCACGGGCAGCTCTAAATCTGTTTTTCATCCAAAAAGTGGAGATATTTACTAAAATGAGCTCATTCATGTAAAGAACCTGAGACACGGAAAACAGTCAAATGTCACCTATTAGGATTATTGTTTGTCATCTATCAACGAGCTTCTCTTCCAGGCTCCCTTTCCTCAAGCCTCAAACATGCAGGCGGCCAGCTAGTAGTACTCTTTCAGCTATTTGGCTCATTCAGTCTTTTTTTAAAAAGAATTTTTATGAGTTTATTTGGGCCAAACTGATGACATATGCTAGGGAGCAACATCCCAAATGCTCCCATGTCCACTGACTTGAGAGGAAGGGAGAGAAACATCAATTTGTTGTTCCACTTACTTATGCATTCATTGGTTGATCCTTGTTTGTGCCTGGACCAGAGATCGAACCCATAACCTTGGTGTATTGGGATGACACTCTAACCAACTGAGCTACCCAGTATTTTTAAATTCATTTTAATTCCTTTCCAACTTGTAAAAGTCTGAATGCTCCGCCTAAAATTTGCAAGCACAGACCTGGCCAGGTCGCTCAGCTGGTTGCAGTGTGATCCCATACACCAAAAGGTTGTTGGTTCGATCCTTGGTCAGGGCATGTGGGGGAAACCTCGATGTTTCTCTCCCCCCACCCTAAAAAATAAATAAAAACATATATTTGGGTGAGGATTAAAGGAGTAATTTTTTTTTTAATTCACAAACAAAATCTGTATTCTGATTACTTGAGTTCAAATCCTGACATCACCACTTCACCTGAGTGCACTTGAGAAGTTAACCCCTTTGTGCCTGTTTCCTCATATTAAAATAGGGATAATAGTCCTAGCTGGTTTGGCTCAGTGGCTAGAGCATTGACTGGGGCACTGAAGGATCCATGCTGGGTTTGATTCTGGCCAAGGTCAAGTACCTGGGTTGCAGGCTCAATCCCCGCCCTGGTCAGGCTGGGGCATGTGTGGGAGGCAACCAATGGAGGTGTCTCTCTCACCTTGATATTTCTCTCTCTCCCCCTTCCACTCTCTCTGAAAAGCAATGGAAAAAATACCCTCAGGTAAGGACTGAAAAAATAAATTAAAAATAAATAAAATAAAGAGGGATATTAATAGTGTCTATTTTATATAGATAGTGAGTTAATAAACATAAAATGATTAGAATAAGGCCTGGCAGGTGCACACAGAAAGTACTATATAAATATTAGCTATTTTTGTTGATATAAGGTCAGATTACACTAGGCCTACATTCCCATATTGCAATAATTAGCTGGGTGTAGCATTAATTGTGCATTTTAATCACAGCATGGCCTCCCCAGTTCACAAGGAACACATTTAGCAGGTTCTTTCATCTTTTTATTTACTCAGATAGGTCTAGGTGCTCGCCCTACCCCCACAGCCCACCGAAGTGGTCAAAGTTCATCATGAGAACTCACCAGGTCTGCCTTTGCCCAAACCCTCAAATTGGCCCCCTCTGTGCTCCCATCTACCCCAAATGGGAGTGGACAATAGCCCTTGGCAACCTCCTAGATACTCTGATCCATCTGGCAGTCCCAAACCTTGGGGATTCCCTTTGTTGGGCAGGAGCCCAGGTGCTCCTCCTACAGTGATTCTCCCTTGCAGAATGTGTCAAGCCCTGGCAGGGCTCAACACAGCTGAGAAGTGACAGACTCCCATCCCCTCCTATCACAGTTTGGGGCCTTGCACAAAAGCTGCCTTCAGGAATTGCTCAGGTCTTGCACCACTCCATCCTGCTACAGCTGCAGCCTAGTGCCTCTGATGTGGCAATTCTTGAAAGACTTGCAGCCCTCCATACGGCCTCACTCCAGCCTTGGACAGCAACAGGGAAGAGAGATGGGAATGATGACGAGGTGTACTTCTCCCCCATAAACTTAAAACCCAGTGAATCAAAACCCATCCTCTCCACCTCCACAATCAAAGGGCCCTGAGACAGAGTAGGCAGAGATCAGAAACTGGGAGGAGAGGATTTGATGTGTAAAACAGACAGACAAAGTAGCATGTTTTGCTATCATTTATTTGCTATGTGGTATGTACCCAAAGCATAAGTCAGGTCTGGTGGCCTTCCCTCTGATCCCAGGAGAAAGGGCAGGCAAGGAGAGCCCAAGGAGAAGCTACCCCATCATGGGGAAATTGTGGGGGCTGACAAAGGCAGGGGGAGTCTTGGGCATCCTGCTCTGACTTCTAGCAAGTTCTGCCTTCAGCCATGAGGGGCTTCCTACCCCCCATCGGTCCCAGGTGCAGCAGGAAGAGGGGAGGGGAGGAGAAAACAGGAACATGACTCGGTGCTGGATGGAGGCATCTTTGCTCTGCAAAGCTATTTGGCCCTGGCTGTGACTACAGGAAAAATTGGGTGCAGGTGGCTGGGCCAAGAGCTGTGGAATGGAGTACTCAGTAGGCATGGTTGGCAATGTAAAGGGACTGTGCTGCTGCTCCTCCATCTTCTCCACTGCCTTCATACTTGCCCTGGGCTGCAAGCCCATTCACCTGCAAAAGTGAGGGAAGGGAAGGTGTAAGCAGGCCGAGCCAACCTGCAGATGCCAAAGGCTGTAGTCTTTGGATGCTACCCCCTGTCTAGCACTACCACCCCCAACCACCACCCCTAGCTCCCAACCTCAGCCCGCTTGATGAACTCCTCAGTGGCAGCCCCAGCATTGTCCCTTTGCCCTCGCCAGGCATTGAGTGCAGAGGCCTGCAGGGCACGCCCATAGGAGAAGGTGAGGGCCCAAGGCTTCGGAAGGGGGCAGCGATTGATAGCATTGAGGTTGAGTGATGCCTCCTCTTCACTCTGACCCCCAGACAGGAAGGTCACTCCTACAGAGAAAACAAACTGATTAGTCACTCCCTGTTTTTCCAGGGTAAGGGACCCTGAAGGCACAGGAAGAACCTGAGGATGGTCTAAGGACAGGAGTAGGTCAGGAAGCAGGGTGGTACCTGGGACAGCTGGGGGCACAGTGCGACGCAGGGCAGTGACAGTTGCCATGGCAACCTCCTCTGGGCTATACTTGATGGGACAGGCATGTCCAGGGGTGACCATGTTGGGCTTCAGCAGGGTCCCTTCCAGGTACACGTGATGGTCACTCAGAGCCTTATACACAGCAGCCAGGACCTGAGGATCAGAGGAGGTTTACTAAGGCCTGGTCCCTGCCACTTACTGCTCTATGCTCCCTGTCTAGAGGTGGATGGGCATGACTGTGAGGGTCAGTATAGGCTCAGGCTCACAGGTCTATTCTAGGATCAAGTGAAAAAGTGCTTGGGGAAAGTGCCTGCATCTGAACCAGGGACTGTGGCAAACAAGCTTCCATCAGGCTGTCCCTGTGGTATGTGTCTATGCCCAGGTGAGGACTTACCTTCTCTGTGACATACTGGCAACGTCTGAGGTCATGGTCTCCATCAGGCAGGATTTCAGGTTCCACGATAGGCACAATGCCATTCTGCAGGTAAGAGAAGAGTAGCTTGGCAGGGGCAATAGGGAAGATGGGAGAAAGTTCTCTCTCCAACAGGCACAGGGCACCAATCTGAACCCCTCATGCATGCATACACACACCTGCTGGCAGATGCTGGCATAGCGGGCCAGCACACTGGCATTCTCCAGAATGGCAAGTGCTGAGGGTGTGCGCTCACTGATTTTCAGCACACAGCGCCACTTGGCGAAGTCAGCACCATCCTTCTTGTACTGAGCACAGCGTTCAGAGAGTCCATCCAGCCCTGCAGGCATATTGCCAGTCTCATCACTCTGCCCCTCTTTGCCAGCATCAACCACCCCCCAACCCTGTGGTCCTGAAGTCTACCCATCCTGTACCTTGAGTGGTAGTTTCTCCGTCAGTCCCAGCTAGAGGGACTACACCTTTGTCAACCTGAAGTGAAAACACAGGCAGAAGGTTGGACCCAGGCAGGATTCCCCTTGCCACCCTTCACACACACACACCTATTTCCATGCTCAATCCCCATCCAGGGTCAGTGGCTGCACCTTGATGCCAACGACAATGCCCTTATCCTGGATGGTACGGACGAAGGGGACACCATTATCATCTTTCTGGTAAAGTGTCTCATGAAAGAAGATGACACCTCCAATGCACTTCTTCACACGGTCATCAGCACTGAACAGGACCTGGCGGTACAAACGGCGGTTCTCCTCTGTGTTTTCCACCCCAATTTGGCTCAGCCGCTTGGCCATGCTGCCTGGGGGCAAACAAAGAGGGGTAACAAGGTGATCCCCAGGGCTTCCTGGCCACCTTTACCCTACCCAACCACAGGCCCCCACCTACCTACAGACTCATCTGCGGCCAGGATGCCTTTGCCTGGTGCCACAATCCGGAGAGCAATGTCAGATAACTCCTTTTTCTGCTCAGCAGAAAGGGCTGGGTATGAATGGGGCATGGTGACAGCTCTGTGGAATGGAGACAAAATATAAAAGCCGTACCCCCACCTACTACCTCCTCCGCTTCCTCTCCTGGCCATATGGGCCAAATGGCCCTCCCTCCACCCCCCCAATAAGCATGGGGCTGGGAACAGGGCAGCAGTCCTTGGCATGGGTCCTGGGCATCAAAGTGGCACCAATTTTTTTGACAGCTAGCAGGCTTAGGGCCCCAGTTCCCACATCTCCTTTTGTCCCTGATGGGCACCCTTCCCAGCCCTGGAGAAAGATGCATGGTGGGGGTGGGGAGTTAAGCAGACTTGAATCTACAGGTCTTATGAAACCTGTCCAAATGAAGATGCCAATCCTTCTCTTGTTAAATTTGGCCCCTTCTTCAGGTAGGCATAACCCCTGACCTTTCCAACTTCCCTTTTCTCATCCTCAGTAGGACCCCTAGGGAAAGTGCACTTACTTTTAAGCCTTCAAAATATGGCAAAAAGGACCCATCACCCTTCTTCCCTTGGCTTGTGGATGAAAAGGTTGGGAGGAGGGGGGCAGGTAGGGAGTAGGACTGGCAGGCTTCTATAACCTGTTTTCCATACCCAAACCGGACTACCTCTGCAGGCAGGAGATGGGAGCAGAGGGTCAAAATTGAAATAAATGAGTAAAAAGGCTAAGAAAGGGAGGGAGAAGGCAGATTTGTTGGGTGGTGACAGTGAGACAGGCTAACTAGTAAGGGGGAAGGACCTAGACCAGCGGGACAGAGAAGGCAAAAGAACTGTAGAGGGAACTTAGCCAAGGAGAGGGAGCAGATGAAATTAAAATGGTCTTGGTGGAAGAGGCTGACCCCATGAAAAAAAACAAGCAGAGGAAGACTTGGGATTGGAAAAGCTGAGGTCCCAGTGTAAGAACTGAGAGGAAGGGGTGTTGTGGGAGGTCTGAACCATGGGATTTAGAGTGGACAGAAAGGACAGAGGTTGTAAGGAGAGAGCTGAGAGGGCCACAGGGAGCAGGGCAAGGATGGCAGGGGGAAGAGTCAAGAACAAGAAGCAGAGATGCTGAGCAGCTCCCGCCTTGCCCCAGCCTCACCTGTGAGCAGCGAGTTAGCGGTGGCAGCACAGTTAACAGCCTGGGTCCAGGTCTGAAACAGCTGTGGCTTCAGCCCTGGCTCCTGTAAATGAGGCTGAGGATGCCGCAGAGCTACGTGACTCCCCCAGGGGGCGGGGCGTCACCTCCCGCCCAGGCCCCGCCCCTCCCTAGGACTGGTGTCCTGGCAAGGCCACGCCCACGGAGGCGGGGCAACGAGGTGGAGTGACTGCCCTGCCAGAACCTGGAGGCTGCCATGGACCGTCCCCCTCCCACTTGGTGGAACCCTGCCACCAGGGCCCCGGAGGCAGGAAATGGCCTTGCCCTCATTTCTGCCACAATTGCTTTAACCATGTGCTGGGCACTGTGCTGAATGGGGATTAAGCAGAGGTCTGGTGAAGGAGAGTCACCTAAACAGTCACAACAGGTGGGTAGGCAGAAGAGAGGCATCAACAAAGTGTGGGAGTCCAGGCCAGGGAGTAAGAAACTGAGTTTCTCTGTCCTAACCCCTTTATTCACCATGGCCTACTGGAGAATGAAGCCTTGTCTGTCCCCCATCCCCACCCCCCAGGCTGTGAGCCAGAGAACAAGCAGTCCAGTGCCCAGCATATTTGGGGAAGCCAGGGAAGCGAGGAAGGGCAGGCTTTGGCCCTGGATGTAGCAGGAGGGGGTGAGTGGAGGTTGCCCAGGCAGGAAGGCCAAGCTGCTTCTCCCCTGACTTTAGCTACCCCCTCTCACCCAAGAAACAAGATTCAGTGAACTTGAAGAAACATATTAAATATACTTTATTTAAATAGCATTAAACCCAGCTGGCTCTATGCCAATTGGTCCTGGTGTTGGGGTAGGGGAGTATTATAGGTAAAGAGGGGGTAAAACAGACTCCAGCTTTTCATTTCTTAGCTTAGAAATTCCAGCAATTCCTGTAGCTCCTTGCAACCCCTCACGACCTCTGGGATGGACAGCAGAGTCTGGGAAGAGAGAGAGAGAAAAGGCAGTTCCGAGTTACAGCCCCAGGAAGCACCCACCAAGTTAGAGGGACAAAAACGGAAGCCACAGAGAAGCCTGCAACATTACCTTAATTGAACCCCCTCCCTCCTTTACCTCGTAAATATGCTGAACAACGTCATCTAGTTTCTTTAACTCCTTGTCAGAGCGCCGAAGATTCTCCTCCAAAATGTTTCTCTAGAAAGCAAATAAGCTGCATAAGCTCAGTGCTTAAAAGAATAGCATACATAGCTTGTGGGGCAAGGAAAATATGACAGGGTACTTGCTAGTGGTGGTGAGAAATGGCCCCCCAATGGCATGGGACTTCTTACATGGCTCTGGAACTTGACCATGAGTTTTTCCTTCTCATTTTTCATCTCCAGGAACATCACCCGCAGTTTATCCACCTGTAGATATGTCCAGATCAGTAGGGGCACAGCCTAAGGTTCCCACGAAATGCCCACTTCCTCTGTTAACTCTGTCACCTCCTGGGAAAGCCACACTTTCTCCTGGATCCAGTTAGTGGCCATGGGCTGAGAGCTGGGGTCCAGCTGGCCTGCCAGGGTCTCTTGGAGCACCTTAGTCTCTGTCTCCGCACGCCGAAGTGAGCGGGTAAGCTGGGTCACCTCCTCTCTAAGACTCTGGGGGTGAGAATAGAGAGGTATCCAGTAGGCCTCAAAGGTCCTCTCCATCATTCTTTTTTTAAATATGTTTTTATTGACTTCAGAGAAAGGGAGAGGAAGAGAGAGATAGAAACATCAATGATGAGAGTCATTGATCAGCTGCCTCCTGCATGCCCACCCCACCCCCAATGGGGATTGAGCCCGCAACCTGGGCATGTACCCTGACTGGAATCGAACCGTGACCTCCTGGTTCATAGGTCAACACTCAACAACTGAGAAGCCAGCCAGGCCTCTCCATCATTCTTATCCCATGCTGTGAACAGGTAGATCAGGGGATTCAATTCCCACATTTGGGATCCTGGCTACCAGTGACACAGAAGGCAGAGGACTGGGCATTATGATGAACGTACTATGAGCTCGCCACTCTTGTCTATTTGCTCTAAAATCTTCTCGTTCTGCTGCTGTATCACTTCCTGGAGCTCCTTTTCATTCTGTGAGGGAAAGGGAGGTAAGAAGGCACTGAGAGAGCTAGCTTCTTTGCAGCCCTTGCCAGGAGATAGGATTTAGTGCCTGACCCATGCTCAGCCCAGGTTGCTACCAAGTGATAACGCTCTTCTTCCTCTAGGGCTAAGTCAGGCAACGCACACCTCAGTGGTGAGAGAGCTCTGCTAGAGTTCCCGACTTCTAGGTCAGCCTGGGAGATGGGTCAGCCCATAGCTGATTCCCAAACATGTGAAATGTCTGACCCCAGGAAGGGCAAAACTAGGGCAGTGGTTGGAAAATCCCCACCACCCAGATTCCCAGAGAGACAGTGGTTCCCAGTGGGCCAGTACAGCTGCCCCAGTTCTCCATCGCCCCACTTCTAGGCCCCTCCTTCACCTTGTAGCGCAAGCACAAGGCCTGGTTCAACTTCTCTATGTCTGCTTCCTTTGCCTTCTGGGCTTCCTGATGCTGTTCTTCCTGGGCCTGCAGCCTAGCCTGCAGATCACAACTTAGGGGAGAGAATTCAGCATTATTCCTGTGCTCTGGAGGGCTAGCTGGGCCCTTGATGGAAGGGGCTGACCTCTCTCACCAAGACTGCACTCCACTCACATCTTTTGCTGCAGAGTCCTGACAGCTTCTTCTTTAGAGTCTTGCAGCAGGGAACACAGGCTCTGAAGCTCCAGAGTCATAGTACTCATTTCTTCCAGGCTCTTCTCCATGCCTGGGGTCTCTGAAAGAGAAAGTCCTAGATAGAGGTAGAGCCCTTTTACTCTGGAAGGAGTATGTAGCCATTATTTCCACAACTTTTACCCATGTTCCCCACCCACAGGATTTGAGTGTCTAGAACATTACAGGTCCCAAAAGACAAATAAAATGAGCCCAAGTAGAATTGAGGTTTTTAGAGCAAAGCACTTTTCACTGCTTTTGTCTTTATCATCACTACTTGATCTAGAAATGAGGCAGGATCCCTGGAGCCCATCCTAACCTGTAGGCTGAAGGGAAACCACTGATGCAACTCGGGTGAAAGCACTCTTGTCACTTCCAAGCAAGGACACAGGAGCTGATTCTGGCTCTAAAACAAAAACCAACCATGGTAGAGGGCCCCTCTGGTGATCCAGTCAAGGATCTGCCATAATGGAAGCAAGGGAGAGGTCTGTTGGTGGGCATCTTTAACAGCTGAAGATATTAGCAGGGTCAAAATTTTCCCACCCCTAAATTCCAGGGCCTTTAACCTTTGTCGGCCATTGCTGTCAAGATGCTTCCCAAGAAGGTGCTGTCTGTGGGTGGAAGGTGTTCCTGGGCAGAAGCACAGGCTGTGCTTTTCAGGAGAGTATCCGGCTCAGGCTAAGGGCAAATGACAACAAAGCATCAGCTGCTTTTCAGGGTTAGTGATTTCCGTGAATTCCCAGGTACTCCCAGGTGGCTTTTTGTAAAGACACCTCTGGAATGCTGTTCTCTCTTCTCTATCTTCAACTTCTCCCTTATCTCCTTTCCCTGAACGTAATTCTCTCTCACTAAAGCAACATTTTTCCTTAAATAAACCTTCTTTTTACCTTAAATCCCCTACATTTCTTGCCTAAAACTCTCACCATCTATTGACTCCCCAGCTCACTACACTCAGGCTTCTGACACACTAATCTACCAGAATTCTCATAATTTCATTCAATGGCATCCTTACTTTCAAATGTAATAGACACTTTTCAGCTTTTATTTTACCTGACCTATTTGGTAATTGATGACCACGTTCTTTAGAAACTTCCTTTTCTTAGCTTCTGGGACATGACTCTCTCTCCTTCATAGGTAGGCCTCATACCTTTCTGGATATTCTCTCTATAATTGTTGGGCTCCTTCTGGTTAAGATTTGGCCCTCTTTACACTCTAATCCATTCCCCAGGTCTCCTCACCTCAGGAGCTCCACAAAAATATCCACTTCTAAATGGATAACCCTTCAATCTGTCTCAACTGGATTTTTCCCCAATCTCCAGAATTAGAGGCTCAACTGCCTGTGAAAAATCTACCAGAATGTGCCATAGTTCACCTGAAATTTAGTATGTATAAAGTTGAGCTCACCATTTTCCCTGTCCCACCCCACCAAAAATCTGTTCCTTTTTTATTCATGATCCTAGAGCAGGGGGCAGCACTGTTTGCAGCTTAAATCTGGCCTGCCACCTGTTTTTGTAAAGTTTTATTGGACCACATCCACATCCATTCATTTACATACTGTCTATGGCTGCTCTTGAGCTACAAAGGCAAAGTTGAGTAGTTAAGACACAGACCACTTGGCTCGCAAAGCTGAAAATATTTATTACATTTCACTTTATAGGAAAAGTTTGCCCACCCCAGTTCTAGAGTGTCACCATCTTTCCAGCCATCTAGACATCAGCATTCACTCTTCCACCTTACTCCTACAATTGGTCATAAGGTTCTATTACTTCTACTTCCTAAATATGTATACAATTGGAAAACCTCAGTAAACTAGGAATAGAGGGGAACTTCCTCAACTTGATAAAAAATAGCTACAAAAAAATCTACAGCTAACATCATACTTAATGGTAAGAAACTCGAAGCTTCCCTTTAACATCAGGGTAAAAGCAAGGATGTCCCCTCTCACCACTCCTTTTCAACATCATAGTGAGAGTTCTAATGAATGCAGTAAAATAAGAAAAGGAAATAAGAGAGATGTAGATTGGAAAGGAAGAAATGAATCCGTGTTTGTTCAAAGATATGACTGGAAGGGAAGAGAAAGACCTCCAGATCCTACCTTCTCCTTTAGTTTCGTGTGCAGGAAGAGGGTCAGGCTCTGTAGCTGCTCAGTTAGCACCTTTAGCTCTTGGGAATACTGGCATGTCTTCTCCAGGTCTTTCTCCCGATTCTCTGCTATGGTGCTAGCCAGTTTAGCCCTGAAATAGGCAAGGAAGAGAGAGACCATGTGACTTTCCCTGAACACCTCTCCTAAATCCCATATAGAAGTGCATTCAAAAAGGGAAACAAAAGGCTCTTGGACCCTGTCACAGTTCTGTCCTTGGAGACTTTAGCTTCTAGAAAGGCTCCTGAGAAAGATAAGCACTTAGGAGGGAAAGCAAAGAAAGGTAGAGATCTTACTTCAGGTTCTCTACAGTGTCCTTGAGGTCCTCACACTGCAGGCTGCGCTCCCGTAGCACTTCCAGTGTGGTTTTCAACTGACACTCAACCTGGCCCAGCTCCAAGTGAGCTACCTGATTCTCTTGATCTGCAAACTGGGGAGACCGGAGAAGGAAGAAAGGAAAGGAGCAAGAAAAGGAGGGGGGAAATGAATCTCGGTGGGAAATGTTAGAGCCCTGGGAACAGAGGCTTTTTCTAGTCCAGTCTCAAATCTCACCTGAGTACCATCAGGTAAGAATCACACTCCTGCCAGCTCCCTTGCCCTAAGCCATATTCCTTACCTCCAGAGTCTCCTTCAGGTCCTGCACCTCCTTGGCCAGAACAGCATGTTGTTGCTGGAGCTCTGCTTGCACGTGTTTTAGTGCCATCTCTTCCTTTTGCCACCTGCCAGAGACCTTATGTTAGATCACATTGGTCCTATACCCTGGGGACCTATCGCCACAGTAACCTGATAGGAACTCACTGAGTAGCCTGCTTCTCATTGCTCTGGGTAAGCTGGCAGAGCAACTCATCCTTCATGGCCAGGTCCTGGGTACAGTGGGCATGCTGACTCTGTAGCTCTTTTAGCTGACTCTGCATGCTGGCCAGAATCTGTAGCTGAGCCCGGAGATCTAAAAACCAAAAGTATCCTAATGACACCATGTGGTCACCAGGCCAGAACCTCCCCACACTTCTGCTCCAAACAAGTACTCTAGCGCCACAACCCAAGCCTTAGCAGGGCAAAACTACTTGCATGCATGCACACACACCTGTTGCTAGGCGACTGTTTTCCAACTCCAGTTGTTCTATTTGGCCTTTGCAGTTCTCTAACTGGGAAGAGACTTGTTCCAGCTCCCTGGAAATCTAGGAAGAAAAAATAGTTTTCCTCCCACAGTTCCTCTTGAATCAAGAGTCCCAGCACTTGGTCTAGCTTCTCTTTCTTGACAGAACAGCAAACCACCTGTTCCTGGGCAGCAACACTACAGTAAAAAAGACTGATCCTCAGGAAAAAGTAGAAACAGAAGACAAATTGCTGAAGAAAATGCTGAAGGGCAAAGGAAATAACTAAGCCCAAGGCCATCTTACAGGGAAGGGACCTAGATGGTCTCCAAACCCACAGAGTAGGAAGAAGACAGGTCTAGGGTAAGAGGCCGCTCATTAGAAAGGCCTTCTGAATAGGAGGAGAGGAAATCAGACCTAAGCAGTTCCCACTCCTAGTTTGTACCTGCTGCTTCTCCTCAACTGCAGCATCACGTTCTTGTAGGGTCTGCCGGCTCTTGGATGTGAGTTTCTCTGTGAGTTCTCGAGACCGGCTCAGTAAAGCTGTCCATGTTACATACTACCAGGGGAAGCAAACAGACTGATCAGTCAAGCACTCTTGAAGCAAGGTTCCTAACAGGGCTGGCTGTAACAGAGTGGTATGATGGCCCCAAATACTCACATCCAGTTGCATGGATATCCAGTCTTGTTGCAAGATTGAAGTAAGACTTGCTGTCTCCTGAGCCAACTCTTCTTGCTCAGTATGAAGACCTACCTACACAAGAAGGAGTGCCCATGGAGGAGCCCCTTCCTCTGAACACAACAAAGTAGGGGTACAGGACCATCGTCCCGTGTATCAGCATGGATCTTAATAAAGAAAATGCCCTCAAATTACCAGTTGGGTCTGGGTCTCCTTCAAGAGTCCTCTGAATTCCCTCATGGATGCCAGGTCCTGTTGCAACTGGCTGATGCGCTGACTGGCATGTGCACAGAAAGCCTCTAGCACTGCCTCTGCCTGTTTAGGGAAGAGGTTGCAAGGACATGGTGGGCAGAGGAAGGAAACAGCACAAAAAGCCATACTATCTGCCACATCAGTAGTTTAACTCATTATTCCCCAGGGCAGGCAATTCTTAGGCCACCCATCTCTGTCTCACGTAAATTTGTGTTCCTGCAGGAACTCTGAAGAAGAGATCTCCCACATCCAGGAACAAAAGCATGACACCTTACCGCATCCTTGCCTCTGAGGGCCATTTCCTCTCTGTGCTTTGCCTCCTCCCTTTCTGTGTTGAGGCTCTGGAGCCTTGTCCTCAATTTTTTCAACACATCAAAACAGCAGGAGACTAAGGTTTCTGTGCGCCGAGACTACAAGATAAGAATCAGATGCTGTGTCTGGTTCCTTCTTTTGCCTTTCAGTCCCACCAGAGGCCTCTGCCTTCATCTTCATGCTGCTTACCTCCTGACTCACAGTAGTTTTATCTTCCTCTAAGTGCGACAGAGATAGGTAAAGCAAGGATATCAGCTCCTTAGAGACCAGCACCCATGACTGCTGTAGAGGGAAAGATGGTTAGGCTAGATCAAATAAAGTCACTAAGCGGAAATAAGAACACTGGTGAGGAAAGCCACTAACCCAAATTTTAAGCTCCAATAAGGAGATATTCTTAATGGTTTGGAGACCTCCCTCCCTTCACTACCACGGCTGAGTACCACCATCTGCTAACTACCCAAGATTCTCCATTCTTGATTTTCACAGGAGACCCAGTAGTGGTATAAGGTCAATCAATATTTACCATGACATTTCTGGTCTGCTGCAAAGTCTGTTCAATCTCTCGGCTCCCTCGAAGATGCTGCAGTTTCTTACTTATCTAGGCAGAGAAACAGAGTTGTTCCTTTTGCATAGGTAGCATGCACCACCAGTACATCATTTCCCCTCCAACTCACCGAGATACAGGAGCCTTTCCTATTAAAAGCAGGAGCAAGGCTCACAGCTTGATGAAGCCAAGTCAGAAAAAAATCCAGAGCTAGGTAAAATTTTTCTTTTTCAATGACCTTTTTCTAATTATAAGGATAGTGTTTATTGTAAATTTTTGAAATACACAAGTGAATAAAATGGAAAAAGAAATCATTACTAATTTCACCACCTAGAGCAGTGATTTTTAACCAACAGTATAGCACCTATTTCAAGAGATTCCAACATATCTCCACACCAGAGATTTTGCTATAGGAATCTGCTGTAACTGATGGGGTGGGGGGTGGGGTGGGAGGGGAGTTATAGACTATTGGTTTAGAAAGAAATTACAATATCCAATAAATTCTAAGATGATTATCTTTTTACATTTTAACACCACTAAAACTGGGATGCATGTTAATATTAATAGTGTCAAATTTGATGAAAGACAGTAATGCTTAAAAACACACACAATTGAGATTGTTTTATATATATATATGTTATATATATATAACATATATATATATAACATTAAGCCATATATATATGGTGTCCCCAAAAAATGTATACACACTTTGAATGATTATAAGGTCAATGTCAGTTAAACCTGAAAAGGAGTAAAAATTGAGTTATCAGCTGTTAAAGTGCATATACATATAAATTTGGGGGTCCTGCTTTAATTACTTATTTTTATTATACTAATGTTATTTAGCCTTGAATTTATATTTGCTCTACTCATTGGATTGGCCTGAAACTGGAATATCTGCTTTAGGGGGACCTATCAAAGTAGAGCCACCACCATTTTAACTTCTGCTATTTTACCTCACTTCAAAGCCTCTCAGAGGTGATCTAAACTCTGATTTCCTTTCTTTAAAAACCTTGAACTTATGTTAAACTTCTTTGCCCATGTTATTAAAAACTCTTCATAAACATACTTTTAAGTAACTGCAGAATATTCCATCTTATAGATACACCATTCATTATTTCTTATATTTTTTTATTATTATTATTATTATTTTTTAATATATCTTTATTGATTTCAGAGAGAGGAAAGGAGAGGGAGAGAGAGAGATAGAAACATCAATGATGAGAGAGTCATTGATCGAGCCCGCAACCTGGGCATGTGCCCTGACCGGGAATCGAACCCCGATCGCCTGGATCCTAGGTCGACGCTCAACCGCTGAGCCACGCCCAGCTGGGCTAATTATTTTTTTTAAGTTACCATTTTTATGCAGAATTTTTTTCTCCTTAGGATATATCCCTAGAAGTGAAGTTACTGGGTCAAAGTTTGAACTGCTTTAAGGGTCTTACTTAAATGTCCTTCAAAAAAGGCTGAACCAATTTATATCCTACTGACAGCAGGACAATGCTTACCAGCATTAGCTATTTTACTCTTTGCTATTTTGTCAGAAGAAAATAACATCACTGTTTCATTTCTCTGACCATCAGTAATGGTAACCTTCTCAAATATTTATTAGTCATTTTTATTTCCTTATTCTCTAGCTGTTCATTACCTTGGGGCAGACAAAAATCTTAGTGTGCTATGTAGACACATGATCTCAAAGGCAGCAGAGCTATAGAAAGACTTTAAAGTTATGAGAGAAAAGCGGGGAGCCTTCATTACTGCTGAAAGGCAGCCATCATCTGGGGAAAAACACTGCTGTAAGCAATGCTGAGTCACGATGTTACAGCAGTCTGGATTTAAGGGGGCAGCTCTCTTGGAGTTCATCACTCCCTTCCTCAGCAAAGCAGTCATCATTCCCTCCTGCGCCGTGCAATAAGGCACGGAGTAGCCCATGAGTCCTGGAAAAGGCACACACGCTGTTCAGAGCAGGGCAGTCAGGCAGGTGATGAGATTAGTGTGAAGGAGGAAGCCAAGTGGCAAAGACCTGGCACTGTGATGGGGAATGGCTGAAGGTGCTGTCATTTCCCCTTTTTGGTTCTGCTTCAGTGGCCTCCAAAGGGATTTGGCAAGCTTCAGGGGAATAGGTACAAGGCCTTTTACTCAGGGTAATAGGTACTCAGGAATAGGTACTCAGGGACAGGCAATGAGGTCAAAGACAAGAGGAAAGGATACAAAAATAGGAAAACACAGGAGACAAATTGAGCAGCTAAAGGAATGATGAGCCTACGGTTTCCAGGATTTTGGCAAACAGTAAAGTCATTATTTGAGGATATTTTCAACCCAAAGGAGTTCTTTGGGCATTTGGAGAGCATCTCTTCTTAGCAGCAGCCACCTATTAACCTCACTAGCCACAACACTGAGACTCTCAGTTCCTTCCTCTGACACCATTCCCTTCTTTCCTCAGCCTGTGTTGTCTGTCACAGCTAGAGTCCTCTACTAATTGTTCTTCAAACTGTTTTCCTCTCATATCTGCTATACTAATTTTGAAAGACTGAGTGTCCTTAAGTTTAAATTGTTATAAAGACTACAATTTCTACCATATTATAAATATTGATGGTTTGAAATAAAACTGTTAAATCACTCTTAAATATATCCAATGGAATAATACATACACCATAAAGATTTAATACCTGCTTTATACCTTTAAAAATACATGGACAAGCTCTTTTTTAACAGTCAGAAATTTTACATCATCCCTTTTTCTTCTTGAACCTGTATTTTTACTTCTGTCAGAATTTTATCCTAAAGAACATATTTAAAGCCTGTTATTAATCAATATATTGGTAACAACAAAAGTTCATCTAAATCTAAATTAAAGTTTCTTTTAAATTCCTCTGACCAAAAGCTTTCAAGTGAAAGCATTTTTTTAGATAGAGAAATATTTTCAACAGTTGTATACTAATCATTGTAATATTATAATTTTAATAAAATTACAAACATACCTAGTAAAATTTTATTGATCATCTATTAATGAAATGGATGGAACCTCCCTCCCCTTATTAGTTCATGTGTCTGTGGATTACTATAATTCCTACAATAAGACATGGTTTAGCAACAATTCTATGCCTATTTTCCATCCTCCTAGATGTAAGCACTGAGAAATCTTCACATAAATAATGGGAATAAAAAGGAATGAAAGAAGGCAGGAAGGGGATGTCACCCGACCCTAGGAGCTCCTTTGGAGATATACGCCAAAAATCTCATAGTGAACTTTCATCAAAAATGTTTAATGATCCACTAACAAAATTAAAGTTTTCCCTCAATTTTGTTGAAAGCATGCAAAAATTTTACATTATATGATCACTGTAGTCATTTACTTTCTCAGCATGTACACAAATATTTTCTATTATTCGATTGCTATCCCTTGACAATGTAAGATTCAGGATATGTAGTAAATATGGTCTTCTTTAGTAAAGTGGGCAAGGGTAATTGAGAATGGGGAAGTGGGAAAGCAAAAAGATTAGCAGAGTACATTTGGAGATGAAGATCTAGAAACTGATTCCCTTAAAACCTGCATGCATTCCCTTAGAAAGTCTTGACATACCCCTGGAGTATAGTGAGTACCCACAGCTTTACTAAGTTTTCCAGGTCCGTGGCTTTTACATATTCTAAGAATGAACCTGTGGCAGTATATCAGCTTAAATTCTGAGGAAGACAGCCCACTGGGATTTTCCATGCTTTGGGAGTAACCTTCTTACCCCACTGGGACAGGTGTCAGTTGTGTCAGTCTGTGTGCTACTGTCCTGAACTTCTGGGTGAGGGGTAGTCAGCTGGCTCTTCCAATTCCGCAGCTGGCGGGAGAGAACCTCCAGAATGACAAGGGAGTTCATCAGGTTACCTTCCAGGTCGTGTCGAGATAAGGCAGTCAGATCTGGAGGATGGCTACAGCAAAAAGAGAGCATGAGAAGAAACATAGGTGAAGGGATGGAAGTGGCAGGTCCAGGTTAATGGAACCCAGGAGGCACCAGGATATAGGGACACTTACTTCCCCCATAGGAGATGCTCCCTCTCAGAAGTACTGTCCTTGGTGCCCACCAGGCCTGTCTGGGATGTGTTTGTACTCTTTTCCTGTGGTGGTGCTGGGGGAGTAAGCCAAGTCCCCACTGAGCAAGTAGAGAAAGGAGCAGTGCCAGTTGCAGCATCCTGAAGCACAGAGGGAAGGGATAAGCTCTGGCGGAGATTTTCCAGCATTACTGAGGTATTTACACCTTTTTCCAGCCAGGACAATGGGGACATCCAAGGTCCTGCATCAGAGATGAGAAGTCTACCAGCATCTTCTACTGCTGGGCCTGGAGCTGCCTGGGATTCCATTTCTCCTGAATTTGGGGTCAGGCATGTGGGTGGAATACCTTGCATATTTGAGACAAGTGCTTGATCTCTCAATTCAGCCTCCTCAGGGAATGTGGAAAAGCTCATTTCTCTTTCCTCTACAGCTTTGTGCTCTACAATTTCCTGCCCTGGGTCTACATGACTGACAGGGAAATCTGCTGCAAAGGCAGTTGAAGGGGAAAGACAGAGCATGGAGGAAGGCAAGAAGGCATTACTTTCAGAAGACAGTAAGTCCTCAGGCACGGCCTCAGTTCTACTGTCCTTCAGGCTTTCCTTGGAACAGTGTAGCTGTTGCTCAGAACGGGGATTTGGTGGATACTCCAAAAGATGGTACGGAGGATCCTGAAATGTAAGTTTCTCAGGCATAGCAGGAACAACTTCTGAAAAGCTATCTTCCCTGCAGGGTTCCACCCACTTTCTCAGCAGATCTCCTGGCCTCAAAGGCTCATCTAGAGAAAAACCGTTTGTTTCTGCCATGGTATTTAAATGGGCCTCAAGTGTAATGTCTTGCTGCTGCCCTCCTGGAGAGGGTACAAGGACCATGGCTTTAACCACATTGTTGTGCAGTGGGTCTACTGCTTCCTCAGATGTTTTGGGAGTAGAATTGTTCTGGGGAGTCAGATTTAGGGGCTGCTCATCTGATTCATGTTGACAAGCTGGTAGTGACCTTGAGAGAAGGCTGAACTGTTCTGATGGGGAGTCTGTCATCTTAGCATTTTCAAAATCCAGTGGAGATGAGTTGTTGCTGCCCTCCTGCCAAAGGAAACAAAAGTAGTTGACTAAGGCAATCAATTCCAGTTCCCAACATACAATGATGGGTGCAGGATACTGTCCAAATTCAAAAAAGGTAAGATTTCTCATTACCTCTGCTTAGGTAAGACCTTGACTAAGCCTTGCTGCTCACTACAGAGACCCAATAGCAGGGAAAGAAATGCTGTGAAGCCACTTGGGTCCTTCCAAGTGAACCTGCCTATAGTATAAACAAGGCTGAGATAATTTATCTCTATCAAAATGACCCCACTCCTCTTTACTGCTATCTCCAACTCACTTCTAGGGGAAATAGGTAGGAAGGGTCCCTATGTTCAAGCTCTGTTAAAATCTAGAGTTGGTACAAGATTTATTTCCTTCTTGAACAGAGTTAGAGAGCACTTCACCCACAGAGATCCATGGGCCCTAGGGAGAAAGGGCAACATCAACTTGTGCTAGTAACCAAGAGCTGAGGGCATCCTGAATACATGGGTTGAATCCATTGAACCCATGGGATTTGAAGGGCTCTAGCCTTTGGAGCAGAGGAGAATAAAGAGCAGAGAGACTTCCACCTAGTACCCTAATAAGAAACTGACAACCTCCCTACTGCTGATTCACAGGGACAAGGACCACTGCACCTTCTACCACTTGCAAGTTGCTGGTCCTGAGACTCAATGAACAAGAAAAGGAAAATGTGGATGTACTGAAGTGGATCTAGTAGCCACAGAAAGAACAAATCCTAAGATAGTTAGAAAAGGTAGACTCTGCACTATCATGTTTTGCTCAGTGGTTAGAGCATCAGCACGCGGACTGAAGCATCCAGGGTTTGATTCCGGTCAAGGGCACGTACCTCAGTTGCGGGTTAGATCCCCAGCCCCGGTCAGGGTGCGTGCAGGAGGCAAGTAATTGATGTGTCTCTCTCACATTGATGTTTCTCTCTCTCCCCCCCCCTTCCACTCTCTCTGAAAAGCAATGGAAAAAAAGAAAAGGTAGATCCCAACAAAACACAGATGATGGAAGAAACAGATGACAATTTGAACTAAAAAAAATATGAGTATATAAAAAGATTCAAGTACCACACACACACACACACAGACTTTCTGGAAATAATAAATATTACTATTAAACAAAAATTTCAGTAAAATGAATTAGAAGAGGATGGTCAGTGTTGAAACTGGAATTACTGGCCTGGACAATCAAGCAGAAGAAATACCTTAAAGTAAAGATAAAAATACCCAAAAAAATGTAAATCTTAGGGAGAAGCTACAAGGATTGGAATATAAATCCAATAAACCTAATAAAACAAGTTTCAGGAGAAAAGAGAATACATACAGGTGAGTCACTGATTAACAGATATATATTAGAATAAAATTTCTCTAAGGTAAGAAAGACCTGAGTTTGCATATTGAAATGGCTCATCAAGTTCCAAACAGTATTAACAAGAAAAAAATACAATAAAAAAATAAAAATTTTGAACTACAAAGAAGACAAAACTATTTTAGAAGTATTAGATAGAAAGACCAACTATGGGGGGAAAAAGAATCAGACTTACATGAAAAGTCAAAAAAGGGCCTGGCCGACGTGGCTAAGCAGTTGAGCATCAACCTATAATCCCGGAGATCAAGGTTAGAGTCCCAGTCAGGGCACATGACCAGGTTGTGGGCTCGATCCTTGGTTGGGGGCTTATAGGAGGCAACCAATCAATGACTCTCTCATCATTGATGTTTCTCTCTCTCTCTCTCTCTCTCCCCCTTCCTCTCTCTGAAATGAATTTTTTTTTTTTTAAAGTCTAAACAGGGTTTCTGATATTCTAGCATGTCCTGTTTACTGACCTGAATATTGGTTACAATGATGTGTAATTTATACAAATTTGTTAAGCTGTATGTTTGATGTATTTTCACATATTATATTTTAATTTTTAAAAGTTTTTCTTTGAAGGTTCATTAATCATATATAAATATTCTGGTATGCATTGTTTATAGTGAAGTGTTACTACATCACATCTTATTTTAGCACGTCAATATATTCTTTCTTTAATTATAAAAAGTTAACTTAGATCCTGGCCAGGTAGCTCAGTTGGTTAGAGCATCATCCCAATACGCCAAGGTTGTGGGTTCAATCCCCAGTCAGGAAACGTATACAAGAAGCAACCAATAAATGAATAAATAAGTAGAATAGCAAATCAATGTTTCTCTTTCTCTATCTCTCCTTTCCTCTCTCTCTCTAAAATCAATTTAAAAATAATAATAAAATAAAAAGTTAACAGTTCTTGAAATTTATTTGCAAATACACTTTTTCCATTTGGCATTATGGATTGTTGCCTACTTAACTGAATATATAATGTCAGCTTATCCTAAGGGTGCCCACATACTGTACTTACTTTCTTAAGTATTCATTTTAAGCAAAGTGCTCACTAATAGGAATTTGTATTTTGGAGGTGCTTGATCTATCTACAAAGAAAAATTAGGAATTAATGTATTATAAAATGCTCCTAGAAGTCTTAATTGTGTTTATTTTTTTAAAAACCTGTAATGATAGATTTATATGCATGGAAGTAATTAAGGTATATCATTATTGTAGCTTTTTAAGTTGTATGTGATAAGACATATTTTCTTTTTACTGTATGTTTTTGTTTTGTTTTGTTTAATCCTCACCCAAGGAGTGAGGATATTTTTTCCATTGGTTTTTAGAAACAGTGGAAGGGAGGGGGGGGGATCTATTTAATATATATTGATTCATTAACATTGAACTCACAGTCAACAGCACTCATGCCTGAATGAAGCTTAATTAACTCTCATAAGGCGCATCACAGCTTTCTTGCACTTAGGGACACTAGCCAGCACTTCAGCACTATGTTTGGGGGCCATTTAAAACAGTGAAATAACCAACAAAAAACACAAAATGCAAAAACCATGGCACTAAAATAGATTATGAGAAGGACATTTGCTTACAGTATGCTAAAACAAGAAGACAAAATGTCACCTTTTTCAACCTCAGCTGGGGATATGTGTTTAAGGTGATTCATTTTTTGCCTCTCTGCATGTCACAGATGACCAAAAGTGTTGCAAGTATTGATTTTGGGGTTACAAATAAATTTTAGTGAGTAAGTGAATTCACAAATACTAAATCCACGAATAATGAGGATTGACTATATACATTTCTTTGCATGTCGCTTTTCTCATTTAACAAAGTGCAAATCCCTCCATGTAAACAAAAAGCACAAAAATGTAAAAACCATGGCACTAAATAGCTGGTGTAGAACTAATCCATAAGCTACTATGGTAGGCATGAATCACAATTCATTCATAAATGGTAATTTATGTTTTCTTGGTTTTACTTCTACAATGTTAACATAAATATCTTTGTACATATACAGGGTGGGGCAAAAGTAGGCTTACAGTAGTGAGCACTAGAAACACAGAGTTTATTCTTGTACTATCATTAAGTATTATATTATTTTCCATAGAGCAACTGTAAACCTACTTTTACCCCACTCTGCACTGCCTCACTCTGTCAGCTGTCTGACCTCTGCATAAGCAAGCTCATGTTAGAGGGAGACTACTAATCAGAATGATAGTATTTTTATCTAATTTCGTAAAGATTGAACAGGAGAGGAGATGGTAAAATCTAACAGCTAAATAGAGGTCCAGGTTCTCAGTGGATTTCCTTTAACCACCCTAGGGCACCTCTCTGTTGGCCTGAATAGCTGTAAATGGATGTCACTAAGAGAAAAGATTTCATTATCGTTATTAATTACGTGTCAGCTCTGGCCCTCAGTTCCTCTGAGCTCTCGGTCTCGGCAAAGAGCCCAGTGCAGAAGCTGGCCAGACGAATCTCACCTGCAGCCCCAGTTTGCACAGCGATGGGGTCAGCGAGCAGCATATCTGCGGCCCTTTTCCAGAGCTGGTGAGGGCACCGGGCTGCAGGTTAAGTTCTCGGAGAGGAGTTCTCATAGTTGGTTTTCCCTGAGAAAGAAAGACACGGTGTGAGGAAGCCTGGGCTCTCAGCCCGGCCCCGCTAAGAAGCTCAGAAGGCAATTAGAGGCTCTCCCCCTCAGACGCGCGGAAGCGCCAGGACCAACAACAATCCACACGCCCCCGCTCCCGCCCCCACCCCGGAGCTCGGCCCAGCTGTCTCTCTCCATGAGGCTCTCCCGCTCACCGGTTGGGGCGAAGGCGACAGGCTCAGTTTTTTCACCCGCCACATCTTCAACCCAGAATACAGAACGACCACCTAGCGGACCCAAGAGGTGACGGCTAGTTCACCCGCCATCTTCATTTAAAACTGCTCCCCGTTTCCGGATTGGCTGCGAAGCCTCAGTGCGTCAGTCCGGTGCGTCCGCTCGGGGCTCGAGACCCGGGAGCGGAGGGCGAGGCCAACGCAGGCCACGCCCCTCCCCGCCGGCGGTCGCGCGGGTCGTCTCCGCCAACCCCTCACCGCGGACGGGAGCGGGAGGGCGGGACGTGCGCCAAGCCCAAGGCGGGTAACGTAGCCTCACCTCGGGAAGAGTACCTGGGAGGCTAGGAAGTCAAGGAACCCATCCCTTCTGCTTCCCGTGGCGCCGCCTCACACCCTTTCAGAAAAGTTGTCTCTGTGGCCTGGCCCTTGAAATTCTCTCCTCAGGTTTCCCTCAGTTACCTCGCGCTTCAGCCTCGACCAGAAAGAGCCCGCCAAGCAGTCGAAGGGAAAGGGGAGGGGAGCGTTTTTTAACTTAGGCTTGGTCTGTCCGCGCATAGGTCCTGTGTCCGAAATGTCCGGAGACGGGTAGTTCTCAACCCCAGCGGTAATTTAGCCGCTTCGGAATCTCTCGTGTTTTCGTGGCACTTTATCTCAGGGCCTGCAGCGAGTTGACTGGAGCAATAGCTAACATGTTCCAGATACTTTACATATATTAACTCCTCTAATCCTCATAAGGATCAATGAAGTAGGTACTGGAAATATCCCCATTTTACTGACGAAGGAACTGAGTCATAGACTATGAAATTTGCCCAACGCCCGGCAGATAGTAAATGGCGGTCAAGATTCCAACCCACACTACCGCTCCATTTTCCTGCCTCTTAAATCCCCTCTGTGTGGGAAATCTAGCCTCGCTATTGGAGGTACAATTGAGTTTTGGATACAGCTAAAGGTAAGTATTCAGAGATAATAGTTTGTGATAAAGTATGTTCCTCTTTGAACACTTAACAGCACCTTGTTTTACACTCCGAAGTCTTTATTTTTTATCCTCACCCGAGGATATTTTTTCCATTGCTTTTCCAGAGAGAGTGGAAGGGAGGGAGAGAAAAACATCAGTGTGAGAGAGACACATCCATTGGTTGCCTCCGGTGCTCGCCCCAATGGGACGAGGCAGGGATGGAGCCTGCAACCAAGGTACCTGCCCCTGGCTGGAATGGAACCTAGGACCCTTCAGTCCCCCGCGGGGGCTCTAACCACGGACCCAAACTGGCTAGGGCGTATACTCTGAAGTCTTAATTAATTTGGAAAAGGCAGTAATCCAAAGAGGAGGAACTATAATTGTTATGAATTGCAGGGCCCACAGGGGATGGGTGCCTTTAGAACTGTATTGTCCAGTACCAGAGCCACTAGCCACTAGCTACTGAACACTTCAAACGTTGCTGGCTCAAATTAAGATGTGTTATAGGTGTAAAATACAAACTATTTCGAAGACTTTGTATTAAAAGAAAAAGTAAAATATCTTACTTTTAAAATATTGATTATATGTTGAAATATTTTAGCTATATTGGGTTGAATAAAACAGATTAAAATTAATTTCACCTGTTTCTTTTTACCTTTTTAGTGTAGCTACTAGCAAATTTAAAATTACTTATGAGGCTTACATTTCTGTTGGACATCACTGATCTAGAAACATAATGGTCCCAGACTGCAGGCTCTAGAAATAACAGTTGCTTGAATGGAAAACTGGGAAAAAGACAACCTAAGACACAAACTTAAGCCTGGGATTGCCCAAGATTCAGCAGAAGGAATCCCAAGGTATATGTACTTTTGGTCAAAAAGATTCAACAAAACAAGTGTGGGAAGTGACAGAAAAACCAGGATGTAAAACTTTTAAGTGCTAGTAGTAAAAGCTTGTATATTATAGAAATATGTGAATTGGAATGCTTAGTCCTTGTTGCAGTTGGTATGTCAGATGCCAGGTGAATAGCCAAAGGGATATGGTGTTTCCAGCAGCAAATTAGGAGAGGTATGGAGGGATAGATGTGAGAGGGAAAATACCATTGTAAATAGGTAACATAAACAGAATTAGTTTGTTGGTGTATAATAATTTTTTTTAATTTGTTTTTTAAATTATAAAAACAATAGATGCTTGTTACAGCAAGTAAAACAATACAATGCAAAGATGTATTAAAAACAAAGCTTTTCCGCCTGAGGTAACCAGTGTCTACACCTTTATAAACATTTATGCACACACATGTGTGCTTTTTGTATTTGTTTATAAACACACATTTTTTACCCCCAAAATTAACTGATGTGCAGACTGGGGTCTCTGGGATTGAGGGCTAGTACATTTCTATTTTTTCTGTTTTCTTTCCACTTGCATTACTCTTCTCTCTTTTCCATATTCTCTTTTTCATGTTTTCTCTCTCACACATACAAACACAAGGATGGGGAAGAAGGCATTGAGTCTTTACAAAAATGGGACCATTTCTTACACTTCTGCATTTTTTCCCCTCAATGTCTTGTATAGAGCCTCCAAGTCAAGTGATATAGATTTAATTGACTTGTCACTTCATATTCCTTGCCCTTAAAAAAATAGGTTCTCTTTTCTAATTTTTAAGAGTTCTGTGTTATAGACATTAACTGTCATCACATTGTGAGTATTTTTTTAAGATCTATTTTTTTGTTCATCGACTATATTAATGCTATCTTTAGCCATACAAAGATCAAACTTATATGGTCAAGATGTTTATCTTTCCTTTAAGAGCATCTGGATTTCTTGAATGATTCATTCATCAGATTTTTATGTAATATTTTTTCTTTTTATAGTACTTTCATTTTCTTTAAAAAAAAAAAAATGTTTTTATTGATTTTTAGAGGGCGAGGGAGAGGATAGAGAGATAGAAACATCAATCGACTGCTTCTTGCACACCCCCTACTGGAGATTGAGCCCACAATCTGGGCATGTGCCCTGACTAGGAATCGAATCAATGACCTCTTGGTTCATGGATCAACACTCAACCACTGAGCCACATGGGCTGGGGCAGTGTTTTCATTTTCTGTCTTGGTTTACATATCTCCTCCAGTCCTTGATTGTAGGTCTAGTCTCCCAAATGTTCTTCTAAGATTCTTAATGTTTTGATATTCACATTTAATGCCTTAATGGATTTGAATTAAGTTTTATTTGTGATATAAAGTAGGGGTCCAATTATTTAAAAACAACCGTAGTTTTTTAATTTTAGGATTAGAAATTACTTATTTTGTAAAAATCCAATTTCCATAACCCAAATCAGCAACTCAGAAATATCCACCAGGCAGTTTTTCTGAGTGAACCCCTGGATGAAACTGGAATTTTAAGCCTTACTACTGTGTATAACAGAGTACTGAACAAAGGAGGCAATGTGACATTCTGTAAACCAACAAAACTCAGAGGCCAATGAAATCTGAAATAATATGTTCTCAGAATATTAGCAAAACCAACCTATAGGGAAGAGGTAGTATGTGTTTTTGTTTTTTGTTTTTTTTAAATCATTCTTGATTAATCTATTAGAACTCTTCATAGGGGTTGAACTAGTTTGCTAGGGCTGCCATAACAAAGTATCATAGACTGGGTGGCTTAAGTAACAGAAATTTATTTTCTCACAATTCCAGAGGCTACAAGTCTGAGATCAAGGTGTCAGCAAGTTTCTTCTGAAGCCTCTCTCATTGGCTTGTAGATGACTGTCTTCCTGTATCTTCGCATGGTTTTCCCTCTGTGTGTGGCTGTGTCCTAATTTCCTGTTCTTTATAAGGACACCAATCATATTGGATTAGGGTCCACCATATGGCCTCATTTTAACTTAATTACATCTTTAAAGACCTTATCTCCAAATAGTCATATTCTGAAGTACTGGGGATTAGGACTTCAATATGTGGGTTGAGGGGAGACATAATACAGCACATTACATCCCTGGCAGGTGTCACTCAGTGGTTAGAGCGTCGGCCCATGCACCAAAGGGTTGCAGGTTCCATTCCTGGTCAAGGGCACACTACCTAGGTTGCAGGTTCAATCCCCAGCAATCAATCGATGTCTCTCTCATATCAATGTTTCTCTCTCCCCCACCCCTTCTTCTTTCCCTTCCACTCTCTCAAAAAAGCAATGGAAAAAATATCCTCAGGAAAGGATTTTAAAAATTACAGCACATTACAGAGGTTAATAAACCTAAGTAACCAAGGAATTGAAATTGCCAGTTTTTTAAATCAATGAACAAGTAAACAAATGAACAATTCAATATACGATAAAGTAACTTAGATTAGAGGTGAGAAACAGTAAGTGGAACTACAAAGATACTCTCCTAGAAAAAGAATATAAGGGTTGGTTTTGAGACTAATCTTAAATTCTTAATGAAGCCCTAGCCAGTTTGGCTTAGTGGTTAGAGCCTCAGCCCTTGGACTGAAGGGTCCCAGGTTCACTTCCAGCCAAGGGCACGTACCTCGGTTGCAGGCTCAATCCCTAGTGCTGGTCAGGGCTGGTTAGGGTGGTGTGGGAGGCAACCAACCCATGTGTCTCTCTCACATTGATATTTCTCTCTCCCATTCTCTCTGAAAAGCAATGGAAGCAATGGGAAAAATATTCTTGGGTGAGAATTAAAAAAAAAATTTTTTATATGAACATGATTTTATTTCATTAAATTTTATTTCAATCTTTTTTTAAAAAGCTTTGAAAGATTTTTACATTGAAGACTACTTAAAGAAGTAACAAGTAACCAAGACGCCCAAGCCAGGAAGATGTTGGTTGGAGCATTGTCCTGTACACCAAAATGGTTGTGAGTTCAATTCCTAGTCAGGGCACATACCTAGGTTGCGGGTTCCATCCCTGGTTGGGGTGTGTACAGGAGGCAACTGATTGATCTCTCTCTCTCTCTTTCCCTTCTTCTCTCTCTAAAGTCAGTAAAACATATCTTCGGGTGAGGATTAAAAAAAGAAGTAACCAAGGAATTGAAATTGCCAGTTTTTTAAATCAATGAACAAGTAAACAAATGAACAATTCAATATACAATAAAGTAACTTAGATTAGAGGTGAGAAACAGTAAGTGGAACTACAAAGATACTCTCCTAAAAAAGAATATAAGGGTTGGTTTTGAGACTAATCTTAAATTCTTAAAAAAACACAGAAGGGACCCCTGGCCGGCTGGCTCAATTGGTTGGAGTGTTGTCCCACACACCAAAAAGGCTGCAGGTTCGATATCTGGTCAGAGTACATACCTAAGTTTTGGGCTTGATCCCCAGTTGGGGCATGTAAGGTAGACAACCGATCGATGTTTCTCTCTCTCCCTTCCTCTCTCTAAAAATCTAAAAAATAAACATATCCTCAGGTGAGAATTAAAAAAAGAAAAAGGGAGTACAAAGTAAAATATCCGTATTTATAGGTGTATCTGATTTCTTCTAGGTAGTAAAAAATCAAAGCGTAAGGTTAAATTTAAAAGATCATTTCAGGTTGTATATTTTAAAAAATTTAAATGAATTTAATATAAACTTTTAAAAAGATATATACATTGGTCAGTGATTCTGAATGGTAGTAGAGGGTGACGGAAAAGAATGCCTTCCAGGAGTGAACATATCAGAACTAGGGTGTGGGGGGCAGTGCTTTCTTCAAATTCTAGTGTCTGAAACTTTGATTTTCTGTCACCCCCTCCACTGTACCCTGAAAATCACTGCTGTAGTGTACCACTGATTGAAGAGTATGTTAATATCCTCATTTGGTAAGAAATTATTCAAACTACACTTATATGATCATGGTCTCTAAGCAATCTAATATGACCTAGGAAAGGGACCCTAGTGATATCATATTAACCATGTCCTAAAGACCTTAACCCAGTATGCTGCTGTGACCAGAGAAGATATATAATGTTGGGTGACCTGAACATTAATTAACAGTGGGCCGGACACATAGTATCATAAAATCATCTGCATCTGCCCTTTGAAAAAGCATCACAGAAATCTGAAACCCATCCCACACAATTAAGAACCAGTGGCTAGCCTGGCCAGAGTAGCTCAGTTGGTTGGTTGAGCACTGTCCTGTGCACTGAAAGATTGCCAGTTCAGTCAATGTTTGTCACATCGATGTTTCTCTCCCCCCCATCCTTCCTCTCTCTAAGCATGTCCTCAAGTGAGGATTAAAAAAAAAGAAGAGCCAGTGACTATAACCCATTCATTTTATACATAGGAAACTAAAATCCAGAGAGATTAAAATGACTGTGTAAAGACACTGAAACAGTTATTGGTGGATCCAGGCACCAGGCCTAAATTCCAATACTCTTAACTACTAGTTTAGAAATCATTCCCATTTCTAGTATTCAGGGTTTTTATCCAATGGTCACTACAACTTGAATGTGAAAAAATCTTTAAAAAAGTGTCTAAAGAGAAACAAATGAGATAAAAAAGATTAAAGATACATTCTTTTATTTATTTACATCCCAACCTCATTCCCAAAAGGCTTACAAAGATGCAGATAATATAGTAAGATAAAAATAAAACATAGGAAAATAAAGGTAGAAAATACAGGAAACCAAGAACGTGTCTAGCATACAAAATACATAACACGAGGTCCTAAACACTTGCTGGATGGAGGTGGGCCAAAAATTGGCTCTAAGTAGTCTAGCATCAATATGAAGGGAAAAATACAGTCAGTTGAATATTTAGTGTCTTTAATGTAAAACCAAACAGCAACTCAGGAAAAGCACAACTGGGTTCAGAGAAACTTTTCTCCTATGCATCTTTAAAAAGAACATTATGAATTGTAATCATAAATACCCTTTACAGTACCTACGGCAATTAAGTTTCATAGGGATTTGATACAGATTGCCAAAGTGCAATCCAGAAAAAGCAATTCTAAAGAGCCCAATAAAATGCTAGCTATGTACAGGGAAAATCTGGCTTAATCCAGGGATAGAATTAAAATACACAGAATACTTTCCAGACTCTTTGATCTGGAAAAAGAGATCAGATATAACTGAAGAATAATAAAAATGAAGCTTTTGAGAAGTTAAAGAAAAATGAAGTCATAAAGGCCAGAAATGTATACAAATTTAAGGTCCAGATGATTTTCCTTACTAAGGAAAAGGTTCTTAAATTTTAAGGTTGATGTCATGCCTCTTAATCCCTTGGTTTGCCCATTAGAAACTGAATCCTGGGATGTGTAAGGCAGTAATCAGTTTAAGAATCCTATGCCTTTCAAAGGGGCTTTGTTTTGGAAAAAATTTGGATAGCTATTTCAGTTACCCTAAGGACATTTAACCCACCCATGTTTCAGTTTCTATTTATTCTCTTCCTCACTTTAGGCTATTATGATTCACTTTTTAAATTTTTTAAAATTAAATTTATTACAGACTGGCTTTGAGCCCCTAGAATCATGCTTTAGGTGCTTATCTAGGAACTGTAATGGCAGCTTTTGAGACCTCTGAAAAATATCCATACTGCTTCTGACAAGCCTGTTAAACACATAAATAGCACCTTATGAATCCATGAAGTGTTATTGCTCAAAAAAGGAAACATGTTGCAGAAACAAGGAGGGGTAAAAGTGAAATAAGCTCTGGCTAAAAGCTTTAGGGTATGAGCACTGGAGAAATGAAGCAGAGGAAAAGATCAACACTCTGATCTGAAATGTTGAATTGAGAGATGGGTTGTATAATAGGGGAAGGGCTGAGGCCAATTGTGGCTGCCAGTAGCAGAATGCCCAAGATTTAAACTCTGGTACAATGCGTAGAACAGAATCTTAAGAGGCTACAAACTGAAAACAAGCTAGATCATCAAGGTGGTCATACTGAGTTGGCAGTGGAGGAGATCCTCAGGTTCCCAGACGGCCCGAATCTATAGTAGAGGGGCTTGGGCAAGGCCGGGGTAGACCAGGTAGGACTCCAGGTTACAGTCAAAATCCTTGAACAGCAATGATTCTGATGAACTACGCTGGCCAGCTTGTGTCTCCAAGACAAAGTTCACTGGTTGCTTCTGTAGGAGCTCTGGGTCAAAGGCCACACCCCGAAAGAAAGGGTGGACCTGGAAGTGATGCAAATGACGTAGCCGCTGGAGGGGATTCTGGCATAAGAGCTGAAGGGAAATAGCAACAAGGAATAGACACTGGGATAGGAAAAGGGCTGTTAACAGAGAAGCTGGAAAGGGAAAAAGAAGTTCATGGAGCTGTGGAGGGCAGAAAAAAGAACCCTAAAGAGAAAAGGATTTGTAAAAGAGGGAGATGAGCTAATTTGGGGGCAAAGGCAGGAATAAAGGAGCTATATTGGTAAGAAAGCAGCACTGGCCCACTCTCTCAGAAATAACCTGTCTGTCATGGATGGGGAGGATATTTGGAGGACTGGGAAGTCAGGAATGAAATTTGAAATGCTGGTTAGAGGGCAAGTAGTGACATAGTACTTGATCAAGTTGGAGTCTCCCAGCTCCAAAAAACAAATTAATCAGAGGAATGGGGAAATACCACTTCAATGATAGGGAAAGGAGAGAGTGAATGGTTTGGTAGTCAAAAAGGAAAGTAGTGTTCACCCTTACCTCATGGAGCAGAAGTGAGAGCCCCTGGTTAAGAGAAGCTGGGATCTCAGAGTCATAGTGAGTCACACTTGCCAACATGGCCACATGATCTCTCTCTGCAGCCACTGGGAACTGAGTTGAGGGAGGGGGAGGGTGTCATTTCTTAGAAGGAAGAAGGCAAGGTTTCCTAAGATCTTCCTTCTTCCCACCACAGGGCAAAACACTCTTTTCTGCCCAGCATCACTACCATTCTCTCACCTTTCCAGTTGCCAGAGAGAAAAGTAAGACACCCAGGGACCACCAGTCAGCAGCATGGTTGTAAGGCCCTCCACTCAGGACCTCTGGGGCTACAGATTTGATTTGAAAGATACTGTCATTGACATCTATTGGCTATCCTCCTGCCCAATGCTTACCTACCAGCTTTAGCCTTTTTCTTACCCATGTATTGAAGAGTGCCACAAATAGTATAGGCTCGAGCTCCCTGGGACAGGTGGCGGGACAGACCAAAGTCTGTCAGTTTCAGGTGACCTATAAAAGATAATGCAACAGCACCACCCTGTTCCATCCCTCATCAGCCATGGCTCATTCCCAAACTGAAGTACCTCCCATTCTGGGGCTAGGAAAAGGATTTACCTCGTTTATCCAGAAGGATATTCTCCATCTGAAAAATCACAGGTGAGAAGTTATTATTCACCCTCTTCCTTTCAACTCTCTTTCATCATGTATACCCCCCAGCTGAAGATGCCCTACTCAACATTCAGGGTCCTTGTCCAAATCCTTAGCACCCATGAGAGTCCTAAGGTCAGCTGTTCTCAGCTCCCCCATGCCTTCTTGGACCTGTGGAACTTCTTACTAAGCCCCCTCCTCAGACAAAGAAAAAAGTGCTTAACTCTACCTTCACATCTCGATGGATGATGCCCAAGTCATGGAGATAGCCTGTGGATGACAGCGAGCATGGGATGTGCTGAAGCTCTCCTGTCCTTTCCAATTTCCCTGGTAGCCCCACCCCATCCCTATTCCTGGTTCTTTGACCTCCAGAGTTAATTCTTTTTGCCCCCACTCCATTAATTCTTCCCTCATTTTCATTACCACTCCTGTTTCACTTACACAGCACCAGGACCAGCTCAGCAGCAAAGAGGCGGATGGGAGCCTCAGCAAAGCACCCAACAGCGGACCACAGGGAGTAGAGATCTGTGCTACAGTAGCTGCACACTGCAAAGCACCAGAAGTCTAGGCAATATTTGGGGGCTACTGTGCCTGGGCTCAAGGCATTAAAGGCCTTCTGCCCAAACTGATGCCACATGCTGTTTGTTCCCTCTCCCTTTGGGAGAGAGAAGTGCTGTGAGAAAGGGAACAGAGCAAAGGCAGAACAAGCCAAAGGGATGGGTACTCTCAGGGATGGGGAGTACGGTAGAAGGACCTTGGGAATGAGGGGACCAGTCACTCACTAATGAAGAGATGCCGTTTTCCCTGCCAGCTGTCTCCCAAACCATGTACAAAAGGATGATTGATCTGCCGCTAGGGACAAGAAAACAGGAAATTAGGGAAGAACAATATAACAGGATCATGGCAGCCAAGGAGTCAGAATATACCTACTTGTGCAGAAAGGGAGCTGCTGCCCCACCTCTCAGTTTAGGTGAACTAAATTGGGACTGTCTGCCTGGTAATCTGAGAACCAGCATAATACTAAGGAACATACTAGGACAGGACATGCTGGAGAGGATTCCCTGGCATCACAGGCTCAGGTGACACCCAAGATAAAGTTGAACTTGCTGTAAGCAGTAGCTGGAGGAAGCTGCTGCCGCTGCCCTGCCCCACCCCCAGCACAAGAAGGTAGAGGGGAGGTGGGGGGAGTGAAGGGAAGGTGGGGAGGAGAAGGATTTTATTGTGCCTTTTACTGTAGAGCCAATAGAAGTTGGGGATAAAATTAACTCTGTTAGCAAATCTTGGTGACAACACAAATGCTTCTTCAAAAGAGACTAGTACCTCTAAAGGGGGGAGTCCCATGGGGTGTCTCTCAGAAACCCATGACAGCAGCAACACGGTAGAGAAGGTGGCATCTGAGCTCCCCCAGATGTGCCAGGTACAGAGGGCAACCAGTGTATCTGCCTCTGTAAGGGAATCCTTCCCTTTTGTTGTAAAAGCTGAATTTCATCTAAAACCTTTGAAGTATCTGTTTGTTCAAGCTGCTTGCTTACATAAGTGCCACTGGATTGCTGAACTGTCACCTAACATTTGGAGTTTGACAAATGTTCTTGCAGCTAGTGCTTTAAACTCATAATCTTCATACTTTTTAAAGTTCATTTAGCTGTTTTTGTCTAACAGACTTATTTGTGTATTTTATCACCAGACCATAGTGGCAGATATTTTGGTTTTAAGTACTTATATACTAATGGCTCAGTGTTGAATGATTTGATATTTCAGTTCTGTATGTGCCTAACAGATTAAATTTATGTTTGCATGTGCTCATATAGTTTTTTAAACATTTCAAACCATATCATAATAGAAAATCATTGGCATAAAATGTTTTGCAAGATATATTTCACGTAAAATTGTAAGTTAATCAGTAATTCATATTTTAAGCTTCTTAAAATTAAAATTATACTCAAAATAAGTTATATCACACCAAGAGTGTCATTATGCTTTTCTTTTTGCAGTTTTTAAAATTCTTTTTGCACTTTTTAAAAGTGAAAAAATTTTTTTATTATAGGAGCTATATGTATTTTTTTAAAAACAAATTAGAAAATTTCAATGAGCAAAACAAGAAAATAAGCACTGGTAATTCCACTAAAAATCAAGAATTATAGTTAATTATCTTGATGGAAATCCTGAAAGATTTTTTTCTACATATTATAAAAATTTCAGCGTGGCTGGGCGTGGCTCAGCGATTGAGCATCGACCTAGAATCCAGGAGATCAGGGTTCGATTCCTGGTCAGGGCACATGCCTAGGTTGTGGGCTAAGCAGCTGATCAATGACTCTCTCATCATTGATGTTTCTCTCTCTCTCCCCCTCCTTTCCTCTCTCTGAAATCAATAAAGATATGTTTAAAAAATTTTTTTTCACATAATTATTTTCTTTCTCTAGTCCCTTTCCTTTATTTTAGTCATTCTGGTAGGAATGTAGAGATATCTTATTCTGGTTTGGACTTGCAGTTCCCTAGTGACTAAGGTTGAGTACCTTTTCATGTGTGTGTGTATATGTATGCACACATATATACATATATATAGGTAACTTGGATAGCGTCTTTTGTGAAGTCCCTGTGAGTTCCTTTGTTCATTTTCTATTAAATGATCTTTTTTTAAATTTGTGGTTGTTCCATGGGTGAGAGTAAATCCAGTCCCTCTGCTCCATCTTGACTGGAAGCATTAGTTCCTACATTTATTTTTTTTTAATGTTAACCCAACCTCATATTCCTAGAATAAATACAACTTGGTTGTGATGTATTTTCATTCTTACATATTGTTGCATAGTTTATTAATATTTTGTTTATAATTTTTTTATCTACTTTCATGAGTGAGATTGGCTTAGTGTTCCTTCTCTGATAATGTCCATGCCAGGCTTTGGTGTCAAGATTATACTGGCCTCGCCCGGCCGGGCGTGGCTCAGTGGTTGAGCGTCGACCTGGGATCCAGGCGATCAGGGTTCGATTCCCGATCAGGGCACATGCCCAGGTTGCGGGCTCGATCAATGACTCTCTCATCATTGATGTTTCTATCTCTCTCTCTTCCTATCCTTTCCTCTCTCTGAAATCAATAAAGATATATTTAAAAAAAAAAAAAAAAAGATTATACTGGCCTCATAAAATGAGTTGGAACAAGTTCCCAACCACAAACCAAAAAAAAGGACCTAGACTAACTCTGCTGGTAGCTACTTTTCCCAGGATCTACTTGGCTGAAGCAGAGGGAGGGGCAGAGCTAGGAAAAGCTGGACAGTTGGACAAGAAAGGTGCTTTCTCCACCTGTAGTTTAGTTCTTCCTAGGATCCTTTCCAGGGCTCTATGCATACCTGGATGCTAACCTCCTCTTTGCACTGCCTCAGGATGTCCTTCTGGAGGACCTTGACCTTGGGCACCACCTATAAAAGGACAGGAATGATGACTCATAAAAGGGAATAGTGCTATTGAATTGTTTATTCCTCCCAACCTTTCTGGAACCAAAACTGGAAGCAGGGACTAGAAAATAAAATGGAAGAGTACCTAGGTCCCTACCTTCACTGCAAACACTGATTTCCGGCCACAGTCTAGGACCTTGAAGACAATTCCAAAGGAGCCTTTAGCCACAAGGCCTAAAATCTGTACAGAAAAATGGAGAACAGAGCAATTGAAACTCCGGTCATTTCTAGATTTCTCCCCAAGACTGAGACCCCGTTCAGTGATTCCATTGACCTACCTTTAGCTGCTGATGCCCCCTAGGGGGCCTAATGGGAAACTCCGGCAGAAAGAGGTTGATGAACTGAGGCACTGGCCACTCAGACAGAGGCTTCTCTACTAGCAGTGGAGCTGGCTCCAGGGGCTCCTGGTGCTGGCACTGATGCCCTGGTAGTCCCCACCGTTCTTCCAGGCCTGACCTGGTGGTCCCCACACCTGACCAGAGGCTCTTCCAGCCTTGGACCCAGGGACCCTGGATGTTGCCACCCTGATGAGAACCAAGGGAGCCACTCTAAACCTTCTGCCCCTGAGGTATTACAGGTTCTGCCCATCTCAGCAGGCACTCCCTCTAATCTCAACCCTAGAGATGTATCTTTGAGACCAGGCAAAATTGCCACCACTATTCTTGCTTTGGGTCAAGGAAGACTTAGATTTCCTTAACATAATTCAAATACTCTAGGAAAGCAGTATTTGGACATTTTCCCCATGAAGCATCAAAGATTCAGCTGTACCTCCCAGTATGGGGCTCGGACATTTTCACAGTATAGCCTCCCCACCCCCACAGTGGGTATCACTAACATACTCCTCACCAGTCACTTCCCAGGCCTCAAGCTCAGGTCTCCTTCACCTCCCCTAAACAGGCTGCCAGAGGCCCATAGCCTACCTTATGAGGAGCAACCACCCGGGCATGTTGCCCCTGCCGACAATTCACTGTTCCCATTCCCAGCCTCTGACTCTTCTCTCCTTTCATTAAATCTGCTGTCCCCGTTACATAAGCAGTGCCTCCCCGATGCTGCATTATACATGAGCCCCGCCTCTTACTTGCTGATCATGACTAGAGATGCAAGTGGTACAGCCAAACCTCACCCTTATCCCCAAATCCTATCACCCCTGGTTAAGAATAGGTTTATAACCAAAACTAAAATGTGCAGAGACCTATCAGCATAGGGCCAGTGTCACACCAGAGCCTGGAAATATCTGTGATGCAGTTTCAGGCAGGAGGGAAGAGGCAGCCCTCATTAGAGTGGCAGCTAGAGGATGTGTCTTAGGTTGATGGGGAGGGAAGAATACAGACAGTTGAACCCATGCACTCAACACAATAAAAAAAAAAACAGCATCAAATTTAAAATATATTTTTTCTTTTTAAATCATTTTCTTACCATTCTCCAAGGCATAACCCAGGGGGACCCGTGGCTAGCCCTGGCTCCTACTGCCATCTCCCCAAGTGAGCTTGGCACAGATTGGGGGAGGGACTGATTCCCCCCAGAACACTAATACCTCTTTCATAAAAGGCAGTAGAATGAGGGACAGATCAGCCCTCTGGCCCCCAACTTTCTAGCACAGGAGGAGAGCAGTTACACTTAGAGAAATATATATGTATTTATATATGTCTATTTATAAAAATTTATCACACTTGATCAGAACTGTCCCCCACCCTTTCAGCTGACCCCAAGGGAACCAGATCCTAGTCCTGGAACCATTCCCTGGCCCTGGGCCTGCTGATCAGTGTGAGGTAGAACTCAGCTTTATTATCCACCATGCTCTGCAGAGAACAGGCCAGCTGCTAAAAGAGTAGTGCCTCTCTCTGCAGTACCCTGTGGACTCCTAACCCCAACAAATCCTGATGGATAAAGGGAAGTGCCTCCCGCCCCACAAGTCCCTGGGGTCTGAGCCGGAGTCATATCCTGTATGCAGCCATTCTTGGAATGCCGGATCACTTGCGCCTGCCAAAAATGGACTTCTTGCCAGGGTTTTTGTTGCCCACACTTAAACCGATGAGGAGCCGAGCTTTCTCCACTTCTTCCTGCTGTTGCATGTTGAGGTCAGATTTAGTTTCTAGCTTTCCCCGGACTTCTGACCCTGTTGCAGGCTTCAGCCTTAGCTTCTCTTTGATTACCTGATAGGTCAGAGAGGAGTAAAAGGGAAGGTAAAAATTAGTAGGACAGAATAAATCACAGTGAATCAACTCAATAAAGATTTATTCAATTTACACAGAGGCACAATAAAGCCTTTCAAATCCTAAAATGATCTCTGCTTTCAAAAAGCTTAGAGTCTAATTAGAACCCATTCTAAACTTGAGGTTGTGTCAGCCCCCAGTTTCCTAAAAATCAATAGTAGTTAACATATGAAACAGTAAACACTCAATTTAATCATCTGAGCAAAGTCATGGAGAAAGCAGGGAAAAAAGTTGCTCACTTTATTCACCTGCCCCATCCCAAGGCTGCTTGTTAATACATCCTACAATGAAATGCTCCTGAGCAGAGGATCTGCTTGCCAGACCCTGCTAACCAAACAGCCATGAACTCTGCCGGGATACCTGGGCAACCAGGGCTTTGCGGCTGTCCCTCTTGACAGCCATGGCAAAGTCTAGCCATGTCCATGTGTTGTTGTGGTACTCCAGACAAGGCAACACCAGGTTAAGGTCACCCCAGTCCACACTGTTCTTCTCACCCTGCAAGAGAAGGATGGGAGGGAAGGGAAAAAAGATATCAGCTGCCACTTTTAGTCCAAGCCAGTACCTTGGACTAGACTTGAGTCCAAGTCTAGTACCTTCCTATAGCAGTAAACTACAGATACTGATTTTCCCTTACCTCAGTTTGATAATAGGAGAGGAAGCAGATTTATCACCCATGGGCCAACTTCACAAGCTGGACCATCTCCCTGTCTTTAATCTAAAATGATCTTATCTGGTTCCCTTCCCACCCTGTTCTAGTAAGTGCTGGGGAGGAGCAGACCTTGTAGCTGACACACAGTGGAACCTGTGGAATCTTTATGTAGATGAAGGAGTTGTTCATGGCGGCTCGCTCTTTCATCTTGTCAATATCATCCACAGGGTGCTAGGAAAGGCAGAAAAGCAGTATGAGCCCCTGAACCATCAGAAGATACTTAGGACCCCAAACATCTCCATCTCCTTTCACCCCTGGAATAAACTCAAAGGTAACAGAAGAAATCCCTAGCCAGGCTTAACAAAGTATCCTAGGACTCCTCCATTTTTCTATCATTAGGGGCATGTCCAGTACCTCAGGGGCTTTGCGAAATGACCTTCTGACCCCAGAACTCCGATTCAAGCCCTGTGCCACACCCTTCCCAGGGCCCAGTGCTGCTGCATCATCTGTTGCAATCAGCTGCCGAGGCTTCACCACTGGTATTCCTATGAAAAAGCAAGCACACCAAATGTCTTCTTTCTGAAGCTTCTGCTATCTCCGAGGCTGCTATGCTAACCCAGTGTTCTGGAGCTCCACCATAAAAGTTCTCACCAGTAGTCACCAGTTTGGACTTATCTTCCTCATCACCAACCTCATCATCTTCCACACTTCGACCAGGAAAGAAAAAGCCCATTATTCTATGGAAGAACTGGTGTGTCAGCTGGATGGTGAGAGGCACCACATTTACCTAAAGAGGAAAAAGGCTGAAGAAGCAATTAAGTTCAGACATCATCCCTCAGTTTACCTACCCCTAACAGTGTAATACAAAGCACAGATAGCTTCTGACTGCCCTTTGTTCCTAGATCTCCAAAGGACCATTTACTAACCTCAAAGTGCTCCTTAACAGAGATACCCCCAACGGGAGGCCGGACTTTGCTGAATAGGCGGAGGGCTAGCTGTCGCCCAGACTGGCAGGGGCTCTGGGGCCGCAGGACTACCTGTAGGATAGAATGATAAATCAACTCACAAATTCTCTGTAGACCAAGAGGAGAAGCAGTGGTCTTGCTAAGATGGACAAGCTTTTACCATCTCAGATTACCACACTGTTTCCCATAGTGAGCTTATGTAGAAGGGTCATTACAAATGGCCTGTGCTAGAAAGTACACGAACGGGCTAGCAATGGGGAAATAATACTTGCCTTATAGACAGCATTGGGCAGGAGGTTGTTCATAGTGAACCAGCCCAATTCCAGAAGATGTTCTGCTGTGTCATCAGACTTATTCACCTATAAAGACAGATTCCCCCCAATCCCCAATCCACTGTAATAAGCCTTTCACAGGAGCCTGCTAGAGAATTGCTATATATCCTATTTGTTTTCAGGTTCTCCATATGCCTAATCCCAATCTTTGATCTCTCTTTCAACCTCATATAATCAATGTACCCTCTAATCCCATGTTTCTCATGGGGGCTACTGGCCAGGGCACTAAATGCCAGTAGTACTTTCCAGTCGCTATGACATTCAAAAATGGTCTCATTCATTTCCAAACATCCTGGAAGGGGTGGGGGGTTGGGGAAGAAGGAGGAACAAACAATGTCCTCTCCTCCATGCCATGGGCAATTGCAGGAAAGCTAAATGCCTACATAGAAGTAAGGTTCTATTTCAAGCAGGACTTAGAATACTTCCCTCTGGGCCACATTTCTAGGGGTAATCTTATTTATGGAGGGAAGCACTTGATCACCCTCATCTATATCAGCATTATTTAGTATTACAAAAATGTATCTAAGGGGAACTCTGCTCATGTTTCATTAATAACCTTTAATACCATCATTAATAGTTATAAAATAACTAGCCCCTTTTTGTTTCTCTTTTTGTGAGACTCCTGAGATAGGTCAGTGCCTCTCAATACAGCTGCCTTTGTGTGATATACTCAATACCTTGCTATAGAGAAACCGCTGCAGCTCCAGTTCAGCAATGCCTAGCTGTCCATCTTCCTCTGTCAGGCGCCATCGTGCCTGAGCAAAGTAGAACTCAGTGCGACGAACCACACTCACATCTTCCTGCTGCTTTCGCAGCTCCATCTTGTTGGCCTGCTGCAACTGGAAATCCTTAAAACACCTAGTAATGGACAGGAGGGTCAAAGCCAATAAGGGCAACAGCATTTGGGTTGGGGGTGGGGTGGTATGCTCTAGAATGATGCATGAGATAAACCCAGAGATAGACCTATTCTGGAACAGCTATTCTCTACATTTTTTCCACTGGATTCATTGGTTCTCACACCTTGCCATGGGATACAAATCCATCTTTCAGTTCTACAGCTTCTTGATAAAGTAATCTCTTTGCACTAATAACCCCGATTATACCTACAATTGTGTTCCTTACTAATCAACTCAAGATTTTTATTTTCAGTTCAGCTGCACAATATTAAGACCACAAAAGTGATCTTTCCCAATTACCCATTTTTCTCCTTTCCCACCAGGTAATCTACTGATGATCCAAAGGAAGGGCTCCTTTGTTCTCAACCTCTTGGGTAAGTGCAATAAGGCTCATTCAGAAAGAGGTGCCTGAATCTACTATATCAGCCTTTGATAATACTCACTAGACCTAAAGACTATCAGAACGTGGGCAAAGAAGAGAAACTGACTCCAGCTGGGCAACTGGAAAAGGGCAGAAAAGAATGCTCTGTTTCACCTGATGAGGATATTAAGCTCTTCACTTTCCAGCTGTAGATTGGCCTTCTCCTGGTGTAGCTGCAACTGAAGCTTTTGGTTCAGGTCAAGAAGGTTCTCATTCTTGCTGTCATCCTGCAAAGACTAGGGAGCCAGGACAGGAGAAACTGAGAAGAGATTTCCCTCATCCTAAGAAGCCTCCATATCCTCAGACTGCCCAGGTGACTACCTTCATGATAGAATACATCTGCTTTTCCAGCTGCCGTATCTGGGCCACATGCTGCCGCACAGCCTCCTGCAAATGTAATATGCTGCTGCGCTGCTCCTCAGGATTGCTGGAAATCTCAAGCTGGAATCTGACCCGTTGCTTCTTCTCACTATGCTCCTAAAGGAATAGAAAAGAAAATGAGCATGAATGGTGTGGCTTAGAGATTGAGCATGGACCTATGACCCAGGAGATGGAGGTTCAATTCCTGGTCAGGGCATGTGCCCAGGTTGCGTGCAGGAGGCAACCAATCAATGACAAGAGAGTTGATGCTTCTGTATCTCTCTCTTCCTTCCTCTCTCTGAAATCAATAAAGATATATTTTTTTTAAAAAGAAAAGGAAATGAAGAAAATTTTCTAATAGATGTCTTATAGTAAATTGAAATAGAGAAAGAAAATAAATGGGGATCTCTTCTGGAAAGTTCATCTTTACCTGTCACCATTAGTAGCAAGAATAAGGGGTAGGCCAATGCAGATTTGGTAATATGTATTTCACAATAAGCCAATCCCATAGGGTAGGGACAGTGGAAGTGGGGAGCAGTTACTGTTCTTAGAAGTATTTAAGTGACCAAGAGCTGACCAAGAAAAACAAGTAAACAAGCTCTACATGAGTCTTAGGGACACTCAGACCTTTCCTAGATAAGTAAAACTTCAACTGCTGCTGTTGACTAATGGATGATGTACCAACCACAAGGCCCTTTTTCAGTCTGAAACATGGCTTTTCTTAATGGACCTCTAATAAAACCCAAGGTCTGAGGGTTCCTGTGACAATAACTGGCATTATATAAGGGCCCATGCTCACCTTCCGCTTGGGTTCTACATGGAGCAGCAGGTTGTTGACAATGTCCAGGATCATGGCATACTGAGCTGGGTTGGTGGAGATTTCCAGCTCATGATGGATGAGGGTGAAGGTATCCACAGCCCCTAGGTAATTGTTAGCAGCTAAATAAGAGTCTCAAGTTTCTCGATAAATATCTACCCCATCTCCTAACCTGCATTTGGAACCACTCCTATTAGTTAATCCCATAGAAAAGGCTTGGTGAGAAATGCTCATGGATAGAAACATGTTTGCTTGTTTCAGAATAAAAAAATACTCATTCTTTCCAGTTCCCTCCAAGAATGCAGGTTATTCTCTCATAGAAGAACTTACAAAATATAGAGCAAAATTAAATGTTAATGTCCAGTGCAGAGAAGGACTTTTAATAACACCACTGCCTCAAAACCACTAAGGAAATAACTACTTTCATAAGTTCCTTAGTACCTTCCTAAAAGCCTTTCAAGCCCTGAATACCTTCCCGCTTCTTTAGGAGATCTTCCTTTTCCTGTTTCTCATGAACCTCGGGTGGCTTAATCTGAGTTGCCAACTCAGGATCAATGTCATGGCTGTAACTAATATAATACATTCGACAGTTGCAGCGTGAAATGATCCGCTGGACTTGCTGGGCTTGTTGTGCCTCAGCGGGCTGGTTCCAATCTGTGAAGAGGTGGGAAAGAGATAACAGAAAGACATTCTCAATAGAGGTATTGTGAGAGCGTCCCAGCTAGCTTTGTGTGATGTCTAGGGAACTCCAGACACTTGCTTTCAACCTAGCCTAACACAAAATGGTCCTACTCCAGCATTAAGAGGAGGTAAGGAAGTCAGGATCCTTTGGGCTTCACATCTACTCCTAACCATATAGCCATATGATGAGGAAGAGAGGAGAGCTGACCTGTGGTGGTGGTAACCATGCCTCCCACTGCCTGCCCACTCTCCATCAGCTCTTGCACAGAGTCCAGACTACGCTGCCGGTGCTCCTCGATATTCTTCACCTAAAGAGAAAGATACAGGCACCTTTAACCCCTGGGAATCAGTAGCTTGTTTTGGCCAACTGAGTCACAGATCTCCATGATACACATAGTTACACTATCTAGATTCCCACTTCCCGAAATAGCTTAAAGGATCTCCTAGGGTAGAGGACATATATGTCTCTCTCATGGCCCAAACCACCCAAATTCTGAGTTACACGCACATTTTGCCAGGCCCACAGGCCTCAGGCCAGAAAAACAAGCTAGGTTAAAATCAAATCATGTCCTACTTCACACCCATTAGGAGTGTGAGGTAGGACACTAATTATAAAAAAAAAATGGAAAATAACAAGTGTTGGCAAGAATGTGCAGAAATAGGAACCCTTGTACACCATTGGTGGGAATGTAATGGTACAACCACTGTGGAAAACAGTATGGCAGTTCCGCAAAAAATTAAAAATAGAATTATATGATCCAGTAATTCCACTTCTATATATATACCAAAAAGAACTGAAAGCAGGGTCTCAAAGATATATTTGTATGCCCATGTCCATAGAAGCATTATTCACAATAGCTAAAAGATGGAAGCAACCCAAGTGTCCATTAGAGGATGCAACATGGAATATCTTTCATTCTTAAAAAGGAAATTCTGACATATGCTACAACATGGGTGAACCTTGAGGACATTATACTAAGTGAAATAAGCCAGTCACATACACAAAAAGACTGCATGACTCCACTTACATGAGATACTTAAGAGTAATTAAAATCAGAGAGACAGAAAGTAGAATAGTGGTTGCCAAGGACTGGGGAAAGGGAAGGTGGGAAGTTATTGTTTAACAGGTATAGAGTTTTTGTTTTTAATCCTCACTCGAGGACATGCTTAGAGAGAGAAACATCCATTGACTGCCTTCCATATGTGCCCTGACCAGGGACTGAAACTGCAACCCAGGTATGTGCCTTGACAGGGAATTGAACCAGCAACCTTTCGGTGGACAGGATAACGCTCAACTAACTGAGGCACTTCAGCTGGGAAACAGGTATAGAGTTTCAGTTTTATAAGATTAACAGAGTTATGAAGATGGATTGTAGTAATGGTTGTATAACATTATTTAATATCACTAAATTGTACACTTAAAAATGGTTAAGAGGGTAAATTTTATGTTAATATGTATTTTACAACTTAAAAAGTTGGGGGGTAAATCAAATCATGTCATGAGGAAAATTTTAATCAAAACCTAAATTTCCCACCCACTTTGGTATTCATGTTTTTGTGTTCTTGCTGTTTTCTGTCTTTAGACAAACCACTCTGACACTGTTGCCGTGGGGGAAGGGGGCTGAATTATTTTGACTCTCTCTGCCTAGCTGAAGTCAAAGTGAATAACAGAATGAGTGATATAGCAAACCATAAGCAGATCTGCCAAGTCACACAAAAATTTATATAGAAAAGGGAAAATCAAAGGCCCTCCCACCTAAGCCAAGGACATTCCACCCTAATACTAACATCATAGCCTGAGGGGAAAAAGAAGGGTTCACTTGCAAAAGAGGGCAAGCTTAAAAGAAGCAGAGGCCCAGGAAATGCCAGATTGGTAGATCTTGCATAGCTCATCCTGCTTACCTCTGTGTAAGTAGTTAACACCTTCTGTACCTACCTTCTGGGACTACTGGTAAAGGGCACTGCTTGCCTGAACCACAGCTATAATATATTGGCATGTCTTTGCATATTATCAATAACCTGACCCTTATTTAGCTTGATATCTGATGAAATGCTTACTACTTCTTATATAATTACACTAGAGGTTGCCTGAACTGAGCCCTAATGTCACTGGAATAAGAAGCACCAGCCATGCCCAGCCAGCATAGCTCAGCGGTTGAGTATGGACCCATGACCCAGGCTATCATGGTTTGATTCCAGTCAGGGCACATGCTCGGTTTGTGGGTTCAATCACCAGTAAGGGGCGTGCAGGAGGCAGCCGATCAATGACTCATCATTGATATTTCTACTTCTCTCTCCCTCTCCTTCTCTCTGAAGCCAATAAACACACACACACACACACACACATTATTTTTAAAATTTTTTTTCTTTTTTTAAATATATCTTTATTGATTTCAGAGAGAGGAAAGGAGAGGGAGAGAGAGATAGAAACATCAATGATGACAGTCATTGATCAGCCGCCTCCTGCATGCCCCCTGCTGGGGATCGAGCCCACAACCCGGGCATGTGCCCTGACTGGGAATCCAATCCTGATCGCCTGGATCCTAGGTCGATGCTCAACCGCTGAGCCATACCCAGCCGGGCTATTTTTAAAATTTTTTTTTAAAAAGCAGCACCAGCCAAAGAGGAAGAAGGGATTAGCTTTAACCCCAATGAAGAGGATGGCAAATGATGTTATCACATTGGTCCTTATCAGACACAGCTGGAACTGGTAACCACGCCCAACACAATGTGAATACTTAATACCTATTAAATAAGTAATGAGAATGCAGAATATTGACTCCGTACATCTTATAACCATTACATCTCCCAATAATAATGTTTCCTAGAAATTATAGTACAAATTTTACCAAAAAGCTGAAAAGAAAATTTACAGCCACTGCTCACAATCTCACCATCTAACAAAAAACATTATCTGACACACCTCCCCAGACATACTACTGACTTAAAAAAAAGAGTCTACTTTCCACCTGAATGAAGCTTTCTATTTTTCAAAGTACTTTCTCCTTTCAACAATCTTGTCTAGGTGAAGTATTAGAACTCCATTTTACAAATAAAGGTGACTTGTCCAAGGGCTCATGGCTACTATAATGGCAAAGCTGGTATTAGAACTCTCATAATCTGACTCCTAGACAAGCAGTCTTTATATTCAACCTTACTGCCTTGCAACCACTCAATCATCTTCATTAAGAATGATCAGAGCCTGGATGTTGTGGCTCAGTGGTTGACCTTCCACCCATGAACCAAGAGGTAACGGGTTCAGTTCCTGGTCAGGCACATGCCCCAGCTTCGGGCTTGATTCCCAGTAGGAGGTGTGTTGGAGGCAGCCGATCAATGGTTCTCTCTCATCAATGTTTCTCTCTCTCTTTCAAATCAATAAAAACATATATTTTTTAAAAAGAGTGATCAGAGAAAATACAGATAGAGAGCTTATCTAAAATTCTTACTTACTGCCTGTTTTCAGGCTATCTGCTGATTGGTATGATATTACTAATAGGAATCAGCAAACTTTTCAAAAGTAAAAAAAGTTCCAACCCATTTTATTCTAGTGTTGGGAAATGAGAATTTCCTTTGCAATGAAATAAAACAGCATGAGATTTTTAAAAAAATAAAATATAAAATACTATGTATTCACAGTAAAAAAAAGAAAATATAAAATACTATGTATTCACAGACACACCAGAGCTACAGTTCCTACATTCTCCTAAGCTGTTAGCAATAGGTACTGTCAAGAACCTTGCAATTATTCTGCTGGAAGGGTCCAATTATGGAAAATTTGCCCTGCTGACTAACCTCTAACCAGAGCTGTCGGCCATCCTGCTCAGTAGGGCTGCTTTCAGTGGTGGCAAAGTATTGCATGCCATCCAATAGGCAAGTCCAGGATGTCTTTTGCTTCAATGTGTCACCATACCAAGCTGGATGATGTTGACACTGCAGCAGCTGGGCTTTAGCAGCAGACACAATGACACAGCCTTCTGTCTCTGCTCCACGAAGAACCATCTATGTCAGAGACAGAAGCAGAATCATAGCACCAGAACCACCAAGAAAGATGAGGTTAGAGGACTATACCAATAACTGCAGCTGGGTCTAGTTCTGGTTTACCGAGTGAACTCTACTGGCTTTTAGATATGGTTAGTGATTATCCCTGATACCTGCTGGAAGGAATAATTTTTTGGAGCTCTAGACACCCATTCTTATTTAGGGGGAAAGGTAAACACATATGATTATGATCTAGCCCAATGTTGGAGTGCTCTGATAAAGACATGATACCTGGCAGTTGACCAGCTCAATTAGGCAGTTTCGGTTATATATATCATCCGTCTGGCAGGCAGCAATGCCACACAATTGGTCACTCACACCTGACTCATCTTCTGTGAACACTACAAACCTATCTGTCTCTTCAATCAGCTTCTGCAACATGTAGGCACCTGGTAGAGAAACAGGAAGCGGGAAAAGTCACAGTCTTAGAGGAATACCATCCAAACTGATCCTCCTTCAATTTCTCTGACTAGGTAAGGGCTAGAACATATTCGCCTCCAACTGCAACTCCAGCCCATCCCAGTCCACCCTTGACCCCTGAAGGCAAAATAAGGGTTGCCATTTCATTTCCCCCTCATTTTTTTTTTTTTTTAATGTCTTTATTGATTTCAGAGAGGAAGGGAGAGGGAGCAATAGAGAGAAACATCAATGATGAGAGTCACTGATTGGCTGCCTCCTGCACGTCCCCTACTGGGGATTAAGCTGGCAACCCGGACATGTGCCCTGACAGGGAATCAAACCTCTATCTCCTGGATCAACTGCCGAACCACGCGCCAGCTGGGCCATTTCCCTCTCAATTTTAATAAAAGTAATGGGATTCCCAAAAGAAACTATGTTAAGTGGTAGGATTTTTTCCTCTTAGGCATATCCACCTCTAGATTACTCTAGAATCTCCACCCCCACCCCCATTTTGTTCCTTCTATTTTTCATTTCAAATTATTTGAAATACGATTTGTCCCCCTGGCCAGTGTGACTCAGTGGTTGGAGTGTTGGCCCGACATCAGCCTGCATACCAAAGGGTCTTGGGTGTGGTTACTAGGCAGGAGCATTTACCTGGGTTGTAGGTTCAATCCCTGGTCTTGGATGGGGCAAGTGAGGGAGGCAACCAATTGATGAGTCTCTCTCATATCAATGTTTCTCTCTCTTTCTCTCTCTCTCTCTCTCTCTCTCTCTCTCTCTCTCTCTCTCTCCCCCTTCCACTCTCTAAAAATCAATGGAAAAAATATCCTTGGGTGAGGATTAACAAAACAAAAGAAATGCTATTTATCGACCACTCCTTCCCATGTGAAACCACTCCCTTGCCATTAGTGCCATTGTGTTCTAGCTCTACTGCTTCCTCTGATTATGCCTCTAGACTCTCTTCCTTCTCCCAGGTCTTAGAAATAAGTATCTCCCAGCTCAGCCAGTGTGGCTCAGTTGGTTGGGCATCGGCCCATGCACCAGGAGGTCACCCACTCAATTCCTAGTCAGGAGGCATTCTTGGTTGCAGGTTCGATCCCCAAGTGGGGGATGTGCAGGAGGCAGCTGACAGATGTTTCTTTCTCTCTCTCCCTCTCCCTTCCTCTCTTAGAAATCAATAAAAACATTTTAAAAAAAAGAAAGATAAACTTAAAAAAGTCTATCCTTGGCATGTTCCCTTTTCTTTCTTACTCTTTCTTCTAGTGAGTTTGTGTAAGTGTTATGGTTAAGAACACAGTCTCCAGAATTAGACTAGTCTGCTTCTGTTGAAGATCGTCTATCTCTGCCAGTTACCAGTTACTTGATTGTAACCCTCAGCAGCTTGCTTTAACCTCTCTGTGTCCTCAGTTTCCTTGTTCATAAAATAACAGAAACTCATAAGGTTGAGAGAATTTAATGGATTAATATATAAAAGTATTTTGCAGATTACCTGCCACAGTAAGCAACTATTATTCTCTCCTTTGCATTCACGCTAAGCTCTATGCTAAACTTTCCAAGTCTCTATCTCTAGCCCTAAGCTTTTAGACCCTCATTTCCTGCCGTTTGTTAAACACTGCTTTGATGTACTATTTGCATCAAAAACTCAGTATGTCCAAATCAACTCTATACCTCCCCAAACCTGTTCAGCCTCATTTTCACTTTCCTCCTGTTTTAACACCTTTTTCCAACCAGTTTCCAAATCTCTTATATGCACAAGAACATGTGCATCCATCCCCTCATGTTCATTCCCATTCCCTCTACCTAGTTCAGGCCCTTGTTGAGACACCGTAAGTTTCCTAATTTGTCTCCCCACCTCCAGTTCCTTCCTCTCCAGTCCTCCTCTGCACCACTGCCAGATTTATCTTCCTAAAAGTAAAACTCTGATGACACACCCTATTAAAAAACCTTCAGTAGTTCACCATTGTCTACTGAATAAAGACCAAAAGCTCCTTAGCCTTGTATGAAAGGCCTTTGATGATCTACCTCCAGCTTTCCTTTCCAGCATCTTCTCTCGCTCCTCTTTTAGCTACTCTCTATGCCAACCAATCAGACTGTTCTCTTCTTTGAACACACTAAGCTTTACCACCTCCACTGCTATTCAAGATATTCCCTCTGCCTTGAATGCCCTTCCTCCCCATTTCCACATGTTCAAACTATACTAGACCTTCCAGGTCCAGCACAAGTGCTATTTCCTCAATAAAACCTTCCCTGCGTGCATTCCCCCCTTCACTCCAATCAAAAACAATGTCTATATTCTTTAATTTCTTTCTTTTTTAATATATCTTTATTGATTTCAGAGAGAGGGAAGGAGAGGGAGAGAGAGAGAGATAGTAATATCAATGATAGAGAGTCATTGATCAGCTGCCTCCTGCACGTCCCCGACTGGGGATCGAGCCCGCAACTCGGGCATGTGCCCTGGCCAGGAATCGAAAAGCAATCTCCTGGATCCTAGGTCGATGCTCAACTGCTGAGCCATGCCTGGCTGAGCTCTTTAATTTCTTTTTTACGGCATTTATCACGTTTCATCTTGTTGTTAAACTCACATGAACTTGCACTCCTCTGTAGTTGTTATTCCCTCTCCCTAAAATGCCTTCTTTCTTCACCTGTCAAACTCATCCTCATCTTTTAAGACCCATCTCCATTATCATCTTCTCTGTGAAGGCTTTCTAGACTTCCCTGCGCTGATTTAAAAACTTTCTTGAACATTCTTATGAAGCAATTTCATATTGAAATAATAATTTGCATATCGTTATATCTACTAGTTTCTAAGCTTCCTCCCATCTTTGTATCCCTAAAGTCTAGGGTCATGTCTGGTATATTATAAACCCTCTCAATAGAGCTAAAATGAATCTATGAATAAGTGAGTGACTGAGTGAATGAACTAATCTTAGCTCATCCAGACATGACAACTTGTTGAGGCAAGTTGAATGTCATGCACTTCTATATCCATCACTCAGCCCAGCACAGTACTCTGTGCCTGTTAAGTACTCAATAAATATTTGTTGACTGAACAAAATAATTCATCAAAACACAAAACAATTCCCTAATCCTTCGCTTCTTTGCCTTATTCATCCTGTATTGGCCCCATCATTCCTTCCTGATCCTCTTCCTGGTCACAGGACCAGACCCTTTAACGCCCCATATCATTGCTATTTAAGACTTGGGTGGCCTGATATGGAAAAACAATGGTTTCATCTCTACGCCTAAATAGAACCAGCCATGATTTAGTGCTTTTCAAAACTCCTGTCCAAGCCAATGTATATATTCTTTTTTTTAAAAAAATAAATCTTTATTGATTTCAGAGAGAGGAAAGGAGAGGGAAAGAGAGATAGAAACACCAATGATGAGAGAGTCATTGATCGGCTGCCTCGAGCCTGCAACCCGGGCATGTGCCCTGACCGGGAATCGAACCCCGATCACCTGGATCCTAGGTCGACACTCAACCGCTGAGCCACGCCCGACTAGGCCAATGTACATATTCTAAACCTAACCCAATGGAGTCTTATCTCCCCCTGGCTTACCTCCTGATGACCCTTTATCAGGCTGTCCACTAAAGCTGGGAGTGCTGACGGGAGGTGGGGCTGGGGCACTGGTTGGAACACTCTGCTTTGGCTTTTTGGCTGGCATCTGGGGATCAATCTTTAACCCCTTCAGGGCCTCAGTAGAGAGATTACGTTTTAGTACAGCTGCCTTTTTGTAGCCATCATATAAACCGAAGGCAATGTCCCGATTAGTGGTTGTCCAGGAAGCCCGTAAATCTACCAAGTGCAGCTGGTGTGTATGAAAGGCAGGATCCCCAACTTGAGAGGAGGGCTCCTAAGAAACAGGAAAAGAACCTCAGTGTAGCATGGAAATTCTCATCATTTCTCCTGGACCATAAATGCAGAGATAAGAAAACAAGCTTGCTGAATTCAAAAACCTGTTCTGGGGGAAGACAAGGCGGCCCTGGAGAAAGAAAACTAGGTGGTCTTAGCATGTACATTAGATATACCCACTGTATTTTAAATAACTCAGAGAATTTCATTTAAAAATCCTTCCTTAATTGGGGGAGTGAAGGGGGGAACAAGTAAGGTACTAAGGGGAAAGTTGTACTCCACTTCCTGAAGGGCAAGAGACTATCCTTAGGAGAGAGAGAAAAGTAATCTTCAAAGAGTGATGCTGATACAGCTGATGCAAGTGAATGCATCACAGAGTAAATGATATATATCAGGGGTAGGGAACCTTTTTTCTGCCAAGGGCCATTTGGATATTTATAACATCATTTGCAGGCCATACAAAATTATCAACTTAAAAATTAGCTATGAAAAAAGCTCCTAGATTTATTGAATTTTGAGTCCCACCTGTGGTTGCCTTGGCAGGGCCAGACCAAATTATTTCTCGGGCCGTTTATGGCCCTCAGACTGGACATTCCTCACCTCTGACATATGCATGGAATATAGTTAGGGACATTACCAGGGACTTAGTCTGAAACCTATTGTTATACACTGAATTGTGCCCCCCACCCCAATTCATATGTTGAGACCATAATCCCCAATGTGAAGGTATTTGGAGATGGGGCCTTTAAGAGGTAATTAGGTTTAGATTAGGTGATAAGGGTGAGGCTCTCATGATGGGATTTGTGCCCAGAGAACTTGAAACACAGAAGAGCTTGTACTCTCTTTTTTCGCCATGTGAAGACACAGTGAGAAGACAGCATCTACAAGCCAGGAAGAGAGCCCTCACCAGAACCTGACCATTCTGATACCCTGATCTTGGACTTCTCGGCCCCCAGAATTGTGAGAAATAATATGTATTGTTTAAGCCACCCAGCCTATCGTATTTTGTTATGGTAGCCTGAGGAGACTAGGACACATACTGATGCAAGTAAGGTAGTAAAAAGGCTGTTTCAGGTAGTACCTCCTCCGCTGTGCGATTGCTATGCCGTTGGTAGGTGAGGGAGGACAGGCTCAGTAGGTGGGTCTTTGTTACCAAGGGATCAAGGCAGTGATCAGCACTCTCTTCAGTGGGTGAGGCCATCAGATGAACAGTCACTTCACTTAAGTCACTAACCATCTGGGTCACACTCCAGTCAGAGATGAGACGCCGCATCACTGTGCCAGCTGAGAAAAGGAGGCATACAGAGTCCATGCAGACCAGCACAGAAGGATAGTGTGGAACAGAAAGAGAGAAAGGAAAGGGAACTGAGAAAGGGAAAGAGGACAAGGAATAGGCTAGGAGAAATAAAGGGGTTATTTACCTTACCTTGAGGTATAAGCCGCTGAGTTCCCCGAGTGAAGACATGGCCCTGACTGCATTCAATCTGGATACCCCGCTGCTGAGCAAATGAGGCCCAATAGTGCACCTGGTAAGAAGAGAACTTAACACTGAATAAAGAATGGCATTGGAGATGATTGAGAGACCAGATAAGAAAAAAACAAGTAAACAAGGGAAGGGAAACAGAACTGAAGATGTCAGCAGGGATGTCAAAGCTAGACCTGTAGCTGAGGAAAAAGTGCAGTAAACGAAAGCTGCTTGTAGTGCTGGCCAAGTTTCTTCTTGCCGGGTTTCAGATTATTGAAGAGCTTTCCCCTGCAGATGGGCCTTGTAACACTAGTCCAAGTTGCCCAGAAGTTTTGCATCCAGCGCAGGGTACTGCTATATAGCAGAATTCGGGGCTGGGATATTGCTGCAAAGGAAAGGATAGACATGTCCTAGCTATCGTTAAAACACAGAGATGAAGCTAAATCCTTCCTTAGCTCAGGTTCTAGAGGTTTAAAAACCCAAACAGCACTCAGCCTCACACTAAATACCTATAACACCCTCTCCTTTCAAAGATCCAACTTCTTTGAAAAGGTGCTAACCCAAATCCTCCCCTGCCTTTTCCCTATCCCCTCCCCAGAGGATTGAGCTGAAGTCCTCAGTGTCTAAGTCCACCCTCCCAGCCCTTCCTCCCCATTGTCCCAGACCCAAGCCTCACTCCCGCTGTGCCGAGTCAGATCCATCTTGATGGAGAGATTGAGGTTCTCAGAGCGGAAAGCCCGGTAGGAGTCGTGGAGCTGGCCCAAGGGAACCTCAGGCAGAAACTCTGGGGCCCGAAGAGTGACACCATGGTGATCATGGGGGTTCCCATGGCATAGCCACTGCAGGTCCAGTGTCATACAGAGGTCAGGCAGGTGAAGGAAGCAGCAGTCGTCATACCTGCCTCACAACAGATTCCCAGTCCTCAGTGCCCTGGTCACTTGCAGCCCCTGGCTTCTTCCCCTCTCCCTCCACCCTGAGTCCTATTAAAGCCCCACCCATCATTCCACTCACTTAGAGGCTGTTCTCACGTTGACATCCAAGTCACCCTTGAACACAAACTGACCAGGTTTCCAGTGAAACGACAGGTGGCTCCACTCCCAGTGCATATTCTCAGTTGTGTTATATGGATCCTATAACCACCCCAAAAACTTGGTGAGATATAGACAAGAATATCACCCTCATCTCTAAAATCAGTACCTTTCTCTCTTCCTCCAAGTGCTGTACAAACCTCAACCATACCATCCTAATAAGAAACAACTCCTCTGGACTCTCACCTCAGTAGCCAGCTGGTGCAGGTTTGCCTGTTCAACATCCATGTGCCAGTCCCCATGGAACAGAAGACGGCTCTTGTCCCACCAGGGCAAGGGTGGGCTGGGGTCAGCTGAGGGCTTGGTCAAGAGGTCCACAGATTGGCCAATCAGTGTCCAGGCTGGATCCCAGCATGGGCCCCATACCACTGTGTACTGGAAGATTTCCGCTGGGAGAGAGGGGCAAAGGATACAGCTTATTACACAACTCCATCCCTTTCCTCTTCCTTCACTACAGAAGGGCCTCACCACATCTTCCACCCCAGTCATCACAACATCCCTTAGCCAAACCAACTGCCCTTCTCTACTCACAGCGGAAGTCGTGGTAGAACTTGAGTGGGGGCATGTTCCTCTCTACTGCCACATTACCCCATGGTAGCCCTAAGTGCAGGATTTGACGCCGACGGGAGCAAGGCTGACCACTCTGCTCAGTGCCCACAAGTCGACCTATCAGCCGCCAGTCACGGATCTCAAACAGGTACCGGGGATAGTCTCTTATCCGAACTGTTATTATAGGGAAGAAACACACTGGCTATTCAGGGGACGGGTCTCAGCATTCTCAGGCATTTTTTCCCCTGCCACTATTTTTACCCACCTATTTTACAAAGTCAACCAGGAGAACAAAAGCTAGTAGGTGGTAGTAAAGCTGAAAAAGGGCACTGAGACCCTGCACAGATGGTGAGAGGAAAAACAATATCTAAGAGCCACATTAACCCTAAAGATGACTGAGTTAGTTGTTCCTTTAAGTTAGCCTAGTAGTTTCAGGGTGAAATTCAAGAACAAAGAAAGGAAAGGAACCCACTCCACCCATCCGAAAACAGCCACAGTTCCCAATATAACCAAGCTCCTCTGTAATCATTCAAAGAGCTCCCTGGAGCTCCAATGGCAAACACTAGGTTCTGCAAATAAAGACTTACCCAGAAAAGTCTTGACACTGCACTTGAGCATTCGACACCACTGAATAACAAGATCTACTCCCTCAGCAGGAAAAGGGCTCCCTGGATCAAGCTCTCGAACCTGCTCTATCACACGTTCAGGCCCGTGGAAGGAGGCATCTGCCAGAGCCACCAGCTCTAGCCCTGCCAGGCTCCAAGTGAGCAATGCTCGGCGCATGGGTGTGTTGCCATAGAGACGACGGGAGCGCTGGATATAGATTTCAATGTTTTTGTGTTCCAAAGAGGCATAGAGCTCCTCAATTTTGCGGGCTGGCAATAACTCCCCATGCTGCTTCCGAAGGGCAGCCACTTTGGCATCTAGCAGCTGCAGCCTTTTGGCACTCTCCTTACTTTCATCCTTCATCAGTTCATAATTATCACGAAGTTTCACCTCAAAAATGTCATCCAGGAAAACCCATGAGAAGTGCTGAACCTTCAAGAGTAGATCAGGTGGGAGTGGGGCAGGACTTGGAGAGGCCTGAGCATGAGTTCCTCCTCGATGCAGCCCCTTCAGCCATTTCTGAACTCCCACAGCCTCATCCAGAGTTTGAGAAAAATCATACTGATAAGGAAACTCCACTGAAACTGAGCCAAGGGAGAGGAGCCAAACACGGTTCCGGAGGGTCTGCAGCACAGGCAAGGGGTTCCGGTGGAGGATCATTTCCTCCAGCTCAGGTAGCAGCTGTACCTCTACTTCCTTGAAGTTGAAAATGCTATTGCCATCAAAGCCAGCAGCCAGCTCTGGGCAGTAAGCCTGAAGTGAACCCCCATGCCGGCTCAGTGACACACTCTCTGCAGCCAGGGTAATGAACTTGTCCTCAGCTACAAAAGCTGTCAGCTTAGCTGTGTTCACCTCTAGTGTCAGGTTCAGCAACCGCTTTGGGGGAGATGGCTCGGGGGGATGGCCTTCTGGCTCAGAAGTGGTCCCTGGAGTCTCTAGTGCAAGGAGTGAAACAGTCTCGGGAAATACAGTGGCCCTTAGTAAGTCTCGGCACTGCAGGGTGGCCAGGATATGCTGATACAGATACATGTGATCTGGGGGGCTCCAGAGTAAAGTCAGCCCTGCACCACACTGAACCTTTAAGCAGCAAGAGAAAAGGATCTGTCAATTACCATGTCCCAGAACAGAGGAGATAACAGGAATTATTATACATGACTCAAGAACCATCTCCACCTAGAAGTCTTTCCTGAATAGCCACATAATTAGTCCCTTACCATATTCTTAGCACCAAGAGCACTTAGGAGCACTCACACTTAAGTTCTCCTCAACTGGACTCTAAATTGTCTGAGAGTAGAGGCCATGTGTTTTAATTCTTTGGTATCTACCAAAGTACATCCAGCAAGTACTCAATAAGTCATTTGGCTTTATGTTTCTGCTCAAAAGTTATCTTTCTATAACTTCCACACTCTGTATAATAACCACTGCAACAACCAATTTGAAAATGTTTCATGCACTGACTTCATCTTGACTAAATTCTTAAAAAGTATAAAAAGTAACAACCACAAAAATCTATACATCAACTGACCTATATGAAAGTATGCCTCAAAGAAGGGAGCAGAGTCCCTGTCATCTTGAAAAACAAAGTTGGTTCTGAATAGCTAAGTGGACAGAGAAAGTTTAAATTCCAGGACAGAAAAAGTCCTTTGTGTTCCGGCCTCTTAAAAGGAAACTATTCAGTTTCCAAAGGAAAGTGAAGTCTGACAAACAGGAAGCTATTCCACTCTCCTCTTAAGAGAGTCCCACGTCCATCTTAATACCCTGAGAGAAAGGTACTGAAAAGCCTCTGAAAACCTTCCAGCACTTCCATCTTCCAGCTTTTTGATGAGCTGAGAGATTCAGCAACATGATACAAGATTATGATCTTTAAAAAGCCCCTTATTTTTCAGAGATATGCACTGAAATATTTACAGTGGATATTATGTCTAGTATCTGCTTCAAAATAACCCCTGAGCTAGAGGGCAGGGGTAATTGGTGAAGTATAGATGAAACAAGCTGGTCCTAAGTTGGTAATTATTGAGGCTGGGAATGAATACACAGAAGTTCACATAGTCTCTCTAGTTTTGTATATACTTTAAATTCCATAATAAAGAGCCCAGCAGGCATGGCTCAGTAGTTGAGCATCGATCTATGAACCAGAAGGTCACGTTTGATTCCCAGTCAGGACACATGACTGGGTTATGGCTCAGTCCCCAGTACGGGGCGTGCAGGAGGCAGCTGATCAATGACTCTCATCATTGATGCTTCTATCTCTCTTCCTCTCCCTTCCTCTCTCTGAAATCAATAAAAACATATTTTTAAAAATTCCATAATAAAGAGTTTAAAATGTTTAAACCAAGCCAGGAAAAAAGAACACCAGGTGCTGTATTTCTCACAGATGAGTTTTTACATGACTCAAAAGACTGGGAAATGCTCTAAGTCTAGGGGAAAGCCAATCTGACTCAACCTCCCCATAGAAGCATTACCTCTAGAGAGCGGATGCTGTTGTGATAGGTGATAGAGAGCATGGAGAGGCTAAGCACTGGAGCAGGGATGTCAGGAGCCTTGCAACAGGGCTGCATCTTCTCTGTGACTGACTTCACCAGTGCAAGCACAAGTCCTTGAATATCCACAGTGGAGGTTTCAGCACTTCCCAGGACAGTGAGTGTGTCTAGTCGGACCTCTGAAGCACCTAACGTCCAGAAACCATGTCAGCCTTGATTCTCACCTCTCAAATGGCAACTTCAGTCCTCACTCGCCTTTGTTACTTGTTCTCTTCACTCTAGTTATCTTTGTTCCCCACACCTCCCTACGTTCATTCCTCATGCTCAAGAGAAAATTCCCCTTTGCCATCTTAACCTAAACTTCTGGCAGGGAGGAAGAAGGTCCCTAACTCCTACAGACTGCCCAGAGATACATCAGTTACCAAACACAAAAGGAAAAAAAAAGAAAAAACTACATGCATCTCATTGTCTTGATCAGACATCAAGGCTGTTTTTTTCTTACATATCTTGTTTAATACGTACCTTTTATAAGCCCTTAAGAAATATCACGAAGCCTAATAGTTATGCAAGACATTCCAGCATCTCAGCCTCTAACTTAGAAAAATTCCAGAGCCCAGCTGGTTTGATTCCGTCAAAGCACACACCAGTTGTAGGCACAGTCCCTAGTTGGGGGGCGTGCAGGAGGCAGCCAATCTATGGTGTTTCTCTCTCATCAATGTTTCTATCTCTCTATCCCTCTCCCTTCCTCTCTCTCTCTAAAAATCAATAAAAACATATTTTTTTTAAAAAAGAAAAATTCCAGATAATAAACTCTATTAAATTAGAAGGAACAGATTGAATCAGCATAATGTGCTTGGGTTACAAACTACCCACTTCAGAATAGACTCCCTGTCCTACTTACCAACGAGGGCAGAAAGGGTGAACAAGTTCATGTCCTCCACTTTCAAGTCCACCTTCCACAGTAATGACACGGATTCCCCAAATGAAGATTCCCTAGAGACTGCTGACTTCCCAGATGGTGGGCCCATGAAGAATAAGATCCGGGAGAGACACTGGGCACAGGTGTCTGATGTTTCTACCTGCAGTCCTCGGATGGTACAATCAAGAAAGAGGGTATCTGACTGGGTGCTAGACAGGCCCAGAGGCTGATTATAGCTACCCTAGAAAAAACGCAAAGGGACCCCATTAGGAGCATGCAGACACACAGTTCTGTAATGTCTTAATACATCGCCTGCTGCCAAAAGGTGCTCTAAAGCAGAGCAGGATGAGGAAACTGTATGGGCCCCTGTTCACCAAAGTCCACACCTACCTGTAGTGTGAAGGAATCCAGGACAAGTGCCTCACCCCAAACATGCATATTGGGTGGGTGGGGTGCCCGCTGAATGTGGGAGTCACTGCCCACCCGCCAGCAGAGGTGGTCCACAGTTAGAATGCCCCGCTGATGGATACTTTGTGGCCTCAGATGCTGGTAATCTAAATAGAGGTGGGAAAGAGGCATTCTATGGAGCCACTGTGGCCATCAATTGGGTCCAGCTCCACTAATGGACAGATTCTTGTTCCTTTTACATCCCAGAGCCTTACCCAGAGAGATGGAATTGAATCCCAAGGCAAAAGGTGGTGTATCTCCAAGCTGAATGGAAATGTTGACATTGGAGATGGAAGTGCTAAAGATGATGGGAGCCAGGATTTGGGGGAAAGTTCTGCATAGGGACAAGACATCGTTGTTTGATAAGGAAAGAATTGCAGCTTCCTAACATGGAAGCTCTCAGAAATCAGGGTGAGTTTTATTGTGATTTTTAGGAATGGATGCAACTAGAAAATAAAAAACTGAACTCATCAGTTCACTGCTACTCTCAACAGTTAATCTGCAGGAATGCCAGAAAGATATTAGGTTGAACCATATGAAATTGCCATTTCATAGGTCAAATATGGTGAACATCAGCATATCATAGAATTCAACCTACTACAACTAAGGAGAATCACTTCCAAATCATTAACCTTAAGTTTTCTATGCAACACAATGCAAGCACTACACAAAGAGAGATAAGGCACTGCTAACATGATCTGTCACATTACAATCTGCAGCAGACAAGATACTGTTCATCATTTAAGTTCAGTTCAACAAACATTTATTTTGTATAAGGCACTGTGCCAGGTACTGAACATAAAAAAAGAGAACATCATCCTACCATCAAAGACTCTAATCTAATGGAGAAGATATACCAAATAGGATTTCTATTGAGACTGGGACATTGAAAATGAAATTTAGAAAGATCAAACAGTCAAATACATATTTCATACCAGACGTCACTTTAAACCAAAAGAATCCATCTAATGAGATGGTAGTTGAAAAAGATTACACTAACCTTTTTTTCCTTTGCTTAAGAACAGATGAACTAGACCCTTGGGTCTCAAGTGCTAGCATGTGCATCCAGTGAGAGAATTCCTGGTGCCGGTAATGAATAATACAAGTGTTGACAACCAGGGAAGCTGAAAGGTCAATGGTGCTCACCTAGAAATGAGAACAACAGAACTATGAGCTTGGGTTTCGTCTCATAAGGCAATGATGTAGGAAGAGAACAGAGAAAGGAATGATTCTTGGTACCGTAGTCATCACACACCTGCACACTAGCCTTGAGGGAGTTGAGGCAGACAATGCGCTGACGGCTCTGGGACAGCAACAACCCATCTGTAAGGGCAGAAAGCAGATCAGAGAACACCTGAGAGCAAAAGGTAAAACTAGGAGAGGGTCAGAGGCAGGCAAAGAGATGAACAGATTGTCACCAACACTCAAGAGTTGGGGCTATTTTCTCTCAGTATGGTTTCCTCCTTCCCCTCCCCACTGATATTAAGAAGATCGTGTGGTACATGGGGTAAGAGAGTGTCTGGTCCTCCCATTCTCTCTCAGTACCAGCATCCCCACCCAAACCTTTTAGTAGAAGTTCAGTGCTCATCTGTGCCATATCAGAGTCTGCTGTGAAACTTCGAAGGGGCAGCTGATCCTCATCATGATGGTACAAGAAATGCAGCAGTTTCAGGGTCCAATTCAGATGCCTGAACCAGAAACAGACTCTAGCTCAGAAATACGTGGAATGCCCTTTCTCCCCATAGACAAGCTCAGTGCAGCTACTAGCTGCATATACCCAGCATATAGCTCCAACTATCACTCTCCACACTTCTATGCCAGGAGAGATCTCACCTCTTCTGACTATTCATAGACAGCACCACACTTGTGATCTCCATTTTCACCTTCACTTGGTCTGGCAGCTGCTGAAGGAAGTATAGGCCAGGCAGAGTTGGCTCAGTCACGTTCTTTGTCACATCTGAAAACATGAATGAATAATACAAGAGCCATCAATCCTTAACACTCTCAAGTCTCCAAAAATGCCCTGCCCTCTTTGGCCGAAATCTCCCATATAAAATAGACTAAGCAAATGCCCAATCTTAGGCCACAAGGCAAATATCCCAGAGATTCAGGCACCTGCTATACTTCTTTCCCCAGAGTCTAAAAAATGGTATGGAGAACAGATTGGTGTAACAGAAAGAATATGGACTTTAGGGTCAAATAATTTAAACCCCATTTTTAATATCAACTAGCTGTGTGACCTCAGTCAAGATACCTATCTAGTGTCTCTCCCCATGGGGAGCACTCCCACGCCTTTTCCCTCCTCCTCTTCTTACCCTCAGGCATGTTACCTTTACCCTTCTCTCTCCTAAGCTGCAAGGGCCCCTTCTTTTGCCTCTATAATTTGTTTCTTGAGCCCATTTCTTCTACTGCTCACCTCTACCTGTGAATTTCTAAAGAAACTTTCTCTTATAATTTGAAAAAAAAAGATACCTATCTAATGTTCCTAGGCTTTAGTGTTCTCATTGGTGCAATGCTGAGGATTTAGTGAGAGAACATATATAAAACACATAGTACAGGTCTAATTTATCACAATTACCCACTAAACATTGGTTTTTTCACCCACCACAAGCAAATGCCCTATTTCCTCTATCTATCATCAGGGTCCAAGGCCATGGTGACTAACCAATCACACTTAAATGAGTAGTGAGGCCACTATTTTTTTTCTACTTCCAAAATAACCTGAGAGCAGGGCAGCCAAGAAGCTCACTGACTGGGGCTTTACCTGAGCAAGGAACAGGCTTGGGTGCCAGGCTTGGTCCCTGGTGCAACAGCTGACTATGGAAGAGGCCCTCATGCAGTTCAGCATGGAGTGTCCACACATCCACAGTGACTGCCTTCAATTGCCGACTCCTGATGCCCACCTCTAGACCCAGCTTTAGGGCCAGTGAGAGCTCTGCTAGGCAGGTGTCCTCCTACAAGAAGAATAAGTTTCTCAGGTATGTATGTGTAGGGAGTTTGGGAGTTCTGGATCAAAATTCAGTGGTCTGGAACACTACCTTGAGAGAACCCCATAATGACACAGAATCTATGGGATAAGCCCTAAGCTCCTTCTTAAGACCAGAAGAAAGCAAGGCACCTAAAGGACCATGGTATACTCACCAACTGGCCACTCTTTAGAACTTTGCTGTTGATTTGACTTAGGCTCACCTCACATTTTAGCCTGGAAGAGGAAAAAAATTAAAAGCACTTGGCCCCTTTCCTCACCATTTATCTTCAATCTAGCTTTGTTGGCTGGAAGGGATAAAGCAAGCAGAAGTGCCTAACCTTAGCCTCTCCTTGAACTGCACGGAATGAGAACTTGACACCTTAATAAGAAGGCCCTGACATCCACCCACCCTGAAACAGCTATAAGGCAAGAATGGGACTACTAGGCCCTTTTCTACCCAGAGTTTTTACCTTTTCCCATCACTATCCAAAAGAAAGCTGCTTTCTCTGATCTGAATATGCCACAAGGACTCAGAAGTAGCCACCTTGAGAACCATGAAGTTTATAGAATCTACATGGATGGAGAATAGCTGGAAGGAAGAAACAAAGAACAATAATTAAGGTCAAGGCCCTTCCCTTTCTTTCCAACAGAAAAAGATAAAGAGGCAGCTCTTAGTATCATGCTCCCCAATAGTAGAAAAATCCACCCATGACTACAAAGCCAGTCATTTCTGGTATAGTCCAAGAAAGTGGGAGAAGTAGTCTCACCTGACAGAAGATTTTCAACAAGGCTGGGCTGAAGGACAGCTCCTTTTGATGCACTCCAGTGCTCTGGGAGAATGGAGCAAACAGGCCAGAAACCTTCTGTAGGTCGGTTCTGATCCGCACTTCTCCAAAGCACAATGCCACATAGCGCCTGCCCAGAAGAGAAATCTCACTGCTATCAGGCCCATCCCTTCCATAGCAGTCTCTTTCTCTCCCTCACATTCACTCTCCCCTCCCTAAAAATGTAGCTCAAATCATGGAGGATAGTTATCAATATCTGTCTCACAAGATAATAGCTTACAGGCTAACCAGGAGACATCAAGCCAAGAACCCACTTCCCTTCTTGACTTTCAGGCCTGTGTAGAAGAATCTCATTTTGCAAACCCCAATCCCAAATATTCCCCAAAGAGAGAGTTAGGATATAGGGTACTCACGGCAGATCATGGCTAAGGAGTTTGCTGGAAATCCACAGGCTATCAATTTCCTAAAACATCATGGGAGAAAGCTTTGTACATTAGCTGCTAGGTAAGACATGAGCAGCTTGATAAGCCAGGAAGTGCTATAGAAGAAGAGGCGGAAGTGCTATAGCCCTTCCACTAATTATTCTCCACTCCATTTCTACCGGCTTCTCTCCTCTGCACTATATCCTGCTCCTCACAGTGATGTTTGTATTTCTTTTATGGATAAGTTGCCCTGTTTCCCATCTTAAATTAGAACAGTAAGCTCTTCTTTGTCCTGTTACCTTTGTTCTGTGCTTTACCTCTGTATCATTCTCAGGTGCCCTGGACACTCTGTGCCTTACAAGCATTTTTAACTGAACAACTTACATCAATCCTACTATTCCCAAACTAACTCTAAGATCATCTTGGCAAAGAGGTGACAAGACTGAGTTAATCAAGAAAACCAACCAGTTTTTTAAAAAAGAAAATTAAAAATTGAAATCAAGCTGGATCAACCCCACACACATACCCAGGGAGTTCCTCGGGACTCACCACTGTTTGTTGGTGTTGCTGAAACTTAAGACTGACATTCTGGATCCAAAAAAAGGAGCCAATCTTTAGCTCTGCCTGCAGCTTCCGCTGACACCACTTGGTGACCAACCGGACCACAAGCCACCTGCAGAAAAATTCCTATGAGTTCATAGAACCCTCTCCCAATTATGGCTTCCCTCACCCCTTGCTCGTCCTAGAAGCCCTTGCAAAGGGTCAAATCCTGAAGCTGGGTCTTCTGGGCAACTCTCCTGTCTCCCAAAACACCGCTCTGTCACATACATTCAGCCACAATGATCAAAGCCGTCGCCCCAGATTGTCCCCTCCACCCAGATGTAATCAGACAAATTAAACTCCACCTTCTAAGTTGGAGACAAAGAAAGCAAACCCCTCAAATCTTGAGAAACCCCAGAGGTGGAGAGAAGAGTCCCCAACAGGACTCGAAGTACAGACAGCCGTGTCAGAAGTGCCATTACACACTCCCCCAAAGGGTCTCTGTCTTCGTCCTCTAGACAGATGTCCGCAAGAAGGCACTGTGGGGTCACACCAGGCCAGCTCAATAGCCGCTCTCCACAGGGCGGCCAAACCTGTTCTGGCTTCCCAGGGCGAGGCTGCAGGTGCCCTTTGCGTTCGGTGAAGGGGACACTCCGGGGTGTAGAGAGGTCAAAGGAGACCAAGAGACGGGCCCCCTCCTCACACACACACACCTATTCAGATCCCGTGCACCTCCTCAGGCCTCGCCCGCTCCCGTAGTCTCCCCCAATCCCAGAGACTCCGCGCGAGCTCAGGCCGTGCGCTCCCGCTAGACCCCTCCCTCGTCGCCGCCCGCCGCCGCCCGCCGCCGCCCGCGCACCGTCCCCTCCAGCCCTCTCCCTTCTCGGTCTCCCCCTCCCGCGCGCCGCTATCCAGCGCGCGCCCCCTTCTCTGTCTCTCTTCCTCCCGCTCCTACCCCCAACCCCGCCGTAGCCGGGATTCCCTCACCGGCCTAGGAAGAGGGTGAAAAGCGAAGCCAACAGCAAGGCCAACAGCGCGGGGAAGAACAGGGGCATTACGGCCCCGGCCCCGACCCCGGCCCCGGCCCGGCCTGGCTCCGGCCCCCGCCCTGCCGGGCCCCCCCTCGGGTTCCCTGCTGCTCCTCCGTGGGCCAACCAGTCGCGCACACAGGGACAGCACGGGACCGGGAAGCGTTGGCGCGCGTGCGCCACGCCCCTCCCAACCCACCAGCCAGCGGCGATCTCCTTGCGTTGCCCCGCCCCGCCCCGCCCCGCCCCGCCCGTCGCGCGCTATCCGACTGGGCCGACGAGCTGCAAGCCCGAAGTGAAGGAGTGGCTTGGGAAGGAGAGCCACTAAGAGTGGACTTCGCGAAGACTGACACACACGCCCCGCCCCCGGGCGCACCCTTCCGTGCCGGGAAATGCACAGCTCGGGATATACCGGGGGTCAGAGTCTGAACCGCTCCTGGGTTTGCAGTGGATCTGGCCCGCCGCGGAGAGTTCCACTTACAGAGCACTTTACTAAGATACTTACAGAGTCGGCTTGCCCGCTTAGGGTCTGGACCGAGGATACTGCAGAAGGTATACCTGAGTCATACGAAGTAGCTGTCCTATCTTATTCAAGGGCCTTGTCTGAAAATCACTGAGAAAACCAAGAGGTAATTAATTATAAGGCCTCAAAGGAATTCGTTTTTAATGCACTAAGGAATGAGGTTTTAATTCATTTACTGTTTGACTACTGTTCTAGTCAGTTAATATGTATTGATAGCACCATTCTGAAGCCTTCATTGGAGTTTTCTTTTCTATTTAAATATTTTTTTTATTGATTCTGAGCGAGAGAGGGAGGGAGAGGGAGAAACATCAATGTGTGAGAGAAACATCCATCAGCCTCCTGCACGCCCCTACCTGGCATAGAGTCCCCAACCAGGGCTTGTGCCCTGACCCTAAATTCAACCGGCAACCTTTTGTGCATGGGAGGACGCCCAACCAACTGAGCCACACTGGCCAGGGCTGGAGTTTTCAGTGTCTGCTGTGCATAGTGCAATCTGGGCATGGAGGGGGAGGATACCACAGAAGTAGAGGACATTATTCGTGCCCTTCAGCAACAAATAGTTTACTTGGGAAGCAAGCAATTACACGAAATGGAGAATTCAGGTCAACTTTATCTTGCCTGTTTCCTTCTCTATGAAATGAGGGAACTGGACAAGGGTCCCTTCCAACTCTATTACATTGATGCTAATACAGTACAAGCTGAAGATATCCTGAGGATTTCAAAATAAGTACTTCACATACTCTCACATCATACACTCCATAAATGTCCTTCAAGATTTTACTCGGAGACTCTCTTCCATTTCTTCAGATACAGCACCATTCCACCTTTCACCTGGGTTGCCCAAAGCTGCTTTGATCCCTCGAACTGGTTTCCTTCCTAACCTAGTCCTCACATCACTTTCACATCTTCCCCAGGGCTTTACCACAGTTTCTCCCCCCCCCCCCAACCATTTCTTTATAGTTCATACCTCTCTCTCAAGCACTGTAGTTCTGCCACCCTTCTTGTAACCTAAAGGGCCCCATCAGAGTATGTTCTGTGAACCTTCAGGGAAGGCGCAACAACTCAGGAAAAACTCTGTCCAAGCCAAGGAGGGGTACTTTGCAACAGAGCTCCCCACTTTCATTCTTGTCCAATCTGTTCCCTTTATTCAGCTTATTTCTAACATTTCTTCTTTCTTCCCAGACTGTTACCACCCTACTCCCAACCATCTCAATGGACTAAAATGTTGACTTTATCATTTGTGTACTCTCTGGAGAGCTCTCAAGGAATCAATGCAACTGAAGTGGAAAGGGGGAGAGGGTGTAGATGGGGTTCAAATAGTTCATGGTCTCAACTTACTGAAACAAGTCCCTCTAAAAGAAACCAGATCTCACCCGGCCAGCATGGCTCAGTGGTTGAGTGTCAGCCTATGAACCAGGAGGTTATGGTTCAATTCCCAGTTGGGGCACATGCCCAGATTTCAGGCTCAATCTTCCAGTGGGGAGTGTGCAGGAGGCAGCTGATCGATGGATCTCTCTCATCATTGATGTTTTTCTCTCTCCCTCTCCCTTCCTCTTTCTGAAATCAATAAAAAACATTTTACAAAAGAAGAAACCAGGTCTCTTGCCCTGGTTTGGCTTGGTGTGTCTCAGTGGTTAGAGCGTCCACCTGCCAACTGAAGGGTCTAGGGTTCAATTCAGGTCAAGGAGACAGCACATACCTGGGTTGCAGGTTTGATTCCCCTGCCCAGCTGAGGCCTGTGCAGGAGGCAACCAATCGAAGTGTCTCTCTCTCCCCCCTTCCCTCCCTCTCTGAAAAAAAATCAATGGAAAAAATACCCTCGGGTGAGGATTAACAAAACAAAAAAAGTCACACCTTATAAGGCCACATCTAGCACAAACCTGATACAGTTTTTCCCAGCTATCTGAAAGTAGAGTGTACCTATGAAATCTTTCATAAGCTGAAATGGCGTAAACTATTCCCAGCTTTCCCAAAGTTCCCATTAGTACCTATTTTCACGAACTGAAAGAAACTGAAGAGGATATTTGCTTTGACGAAAAATCATCACACATCAATGTAAGCCTTTTGTAAATGGGAAGTAGTGTATAACAGGAATTTTTGGAAAGCAGGGGGTACCTGTATCCCCCAATTTATTTTTGTTAATCCTCACTCAAGGATATTTTTTCCATTGCTTTTCAGAGAGAGTGGAAGGGACAGAGAGAAAAACATTGATGTGACAGAGACACATCAATTGGTTGCTTCCCACATGCAGAGATCAAGCCTGCAACCAAGGTACGTGCCCTTGGCCAGAATCGAACCCGGGACCCTTCAGTTCAAGGGCGGCTGCTCTAACCACTGAGCCAAACTGGCTAGGGCTCCCTAAATGTTTTCTACCTTAACTCCCTAAAGCAAACAGGAAGAAAAAAATCTGGAAGTTTCTAAAAATAAAAAGGCCTGCTAGTCATAAAATTCCAACAGACGGCAGAAAGCCTTGTTCCCCACTGCATGCTTGAAGGACACAGAGCAAACTTTCTGGAATTGACCAGCAAAGGAAAGGAAAAAATGAGGTGAGCCTAGGACCAAAGTTTTCTACCCACCTTTTCAGAGAGAGATATCCCTACATTTGTCCCCCAAAGAGTAGTTATCTACCAAGAGCTGAACATAACTGTAGTATAGTAAAAAAAAAAAAAGTGCCAGATACAACTGGATTCCTGTCCTCAAGTTATTTACTAGCTTTACTAATTTGAGCAGTTACTCATCTTTTCTGTTCTGCATTGGTAAAACTGTAACATCTACCCTGTGATCTGTGAAGATTAAATGAGTTAAGATCAGCAACATGGTGCCAAGTATTTAGCAGATAGTGAATAAATGTAGGTTCCTCTTTTTCAAAACTGCAGGAACAGATCCAGAGTAAAACATTTCATTGGCTATTTATTAAGCTGTATTTTTTGAGGATCTTTAGCCATAATTAGTGAAAAATCCAGTAAAGATGAAGTGCTAGAGGACAAGTCAAAATAGAAAGAAAAAATATGGATGCAAGTAAGGCTCTTAAAAGGGCCCCACACCAATGGTTCCCAGCATTTCAAAAGAGTGAGAGCAGTGACTCTCAGGACTCAAGGATTAATTACATCATGAAATAGCACACCTAATAAATGACAACACAGTGACTAACAATGAAATTCTTTTTTATCATTCTGGAGAAAGAAAACAGGGAAAAAGTCACACACATTAATAATCCATGATGCCAAGCTTTTGAAGAGTAAAAATCTCCCAGCTAGGAGGGATGTCTCCCTTAGTTTCTGTTTTATTAGTATGAATAAAAAGCACCTGCTCCTTCACCAATAAGTCTTGCACTCAGAAAGAACAGACCCAAGTGGGAGAACCATTTCAACTGTGAAGGGCTGAAGCCTCCTAACACAGTCACTGTTTTCTGCCGTCCATCTTCATCTCAGTGGTAACATGGACAATGACCAGGGGACCTGTGGCAGGGATCCCAGGGTGAAGCAGCAGCAGATGTCTATGAACAGTGTGGTGACAGTGGCTCACAGTCTCCGAACTCAGAGCTCTGCATGGTGGGCTTCTGCCTTCAACAATTCACTGGGTTTCATGAAGATGCCTTCCATGGCTTTCCAGTAGTTGTTCTGGCTTGGCTGAGCCATGCCATGCACCTCTTTTTGCCCACTGATGGGTCGACCATATTGTTCTCCTGTGACAGACAGCAGAACGTCGGTGGAAGAATGCTTGAACCGCACCTCACCATCCCTCACCCAGTAGGGCCCGTTACAGAGCACTGTCCAGTCATCCAGATAATCGCCTTCACCTTCTTCACCAAAAGCACTCACTTCCTGGAAGACACAGATGGTAGTAGCAACATTATCATGGCTAGCACATAGGCTTGGAAAGGGGAGGTAGGCAATAGGAAGAAAAATAAGACTACCCAAAAGTGAAAGGCTTTTGAGGGTGGTTTAAAAGTAACTAATTTAAACTGTGGGGAAAAAATAAGAAGACACAACGGACACAAAATTGGTTGTGATAAGACTATGGTCCAAATCACTAATTTTGCAAGTAACCCTTTATTTACCTTATATTTTCTATTATAGTCTTAAACTATTTTATAACTCTTGTTATTTGACTTTAAATATTCCTGCCTTATCTTTTAACTAGATTTTAAAAGACCTGGTGAGAAACAAGCTGGAGACAAGTAGACCCTGAATCTCGGCTCTATTCCTTCCTATGTAACTCCTTCAAGCCTTTACTTTCTCTTCTATAAAATGATAACATCACCTTACAAAATAATTATGATAATTAAGAAATATTGAGCAAATTATAGCAGATACTATCTTCCACTCCTAATCCCATTTAAATATTCAGTTTCTATCACAATAAAATAATTACTGATTCAGAAATATATAATTTAAATATATACTAATAACTATGTAATTTAAAATGATAAAAAGCGGTCATTTAGGAACAGTCTAAGACTAAAGGCAAAAAGAACTGCACATAATTAACAATTCTACTACTATACATGTATACTAGAATTGAACAAGTAGGTGAATGGAAGATAATGGAGCCAGGTATCTCACTGTTAGAGTGGGAATTTACAAAAATGTAAAGGGAGGAAGCTAGAATGATCTATGTGGTAATGGATTAGAATTGGAGACATCACTAAGAACGCATGTTTAACTTAATATACATACAGATGGTTACTTCACCTAAAGGAGGAGAAGCATAACTGCTCTCCCTCCAAGGAGCACACCCATGCTTCCCCCACCCCCCCAGGCACATTACTTTTCTCTCTCCTAAACATCAAGGGCCCTTCTTTTGCCTCTATAACTTGTTTCCTGAGCCTGTTTCTTCTACAGCTCACTTCTTCTACCTCTGTGACTTTCTAAATAAACTTTCTCTTACAGTTTGAAAAAATAAATAAAAAAGAAGCATAACTTCCCATTCTTAAATGTGGGCTGTGAAAAATAACTTCTTTGTATAGTATGGAAAGGAGGAAAATAAGAGTAATTTTACAGGAGAAACCTGCCAAATACTAATTCAGCCAGGTAATCAGTATCAACAGTCATAAATCACGTAGATAGTATGTATCCTTGTTATGATGTGATGAAAATGGCACTTTACCTCTGTGATCTTTCTCCCCAAAACCTTTACAAAGCCGGTCTAATCATAAGAAAAACATCAAATAAATTCCAATAGAGTAGAGAAGTACCCTATAATATACCTAACCAGCACTCTTCAAAACTGTCAAGGTCATAAAAACCAAGAAGAATCTGAGAACTGTCACAGCCAAGAGGAGCTGAAGGAAAAATGACAACTAAATGTAATGTGGTATCCTAGATAAGATCCTGGTACAAAAAAGGATAGTAGTAAAAACTAAGGAAATTGGAATGCCTATGGACTTTGGTTGATAACAATGTATCAATATTATCAATTAACGATAGCAAATCTACCATACTAATGTAAGATATTAATAGAGAAAACTGTGCACAGAGTGGGGTGGGAGGGAAGCAGTCATTACGGGGTTCCACACCCAAAAGCTAAAGGCTTAAAAAATGGCACAATACCTAATTCATTTTCCTAATGTGGTCAGTTGGCAACATTACAATAAGAATAATTCTTATTGCAAGTTTGGAAACCATTAGGTTTCTTTATTGTAGGATTTATCAAGAGGACATGATATGCTAACATATACCTATTCTATCTTTTCTCATTTCTTGATTTGATCTAGATATAAAGTCTCCATTTTGACCAGAAATAATTTCTTTCACAGGTATGAGACAAAGCCAATTCTCCAGGTCTGCACAAAAGAGAACATCTGCCCGGCCAGGAGTAGCTCAGTCGTTGCGCATCAACGTAAGATCCAGGAGGTCGCAGTTCGATTACCAGTCAGGGCACATGCCTGGGTTGCAGGCTCCATCCCCAGTCCAAGGGGTACAGGAGGCAGCCGGTCAATGATGACTCTCTCATCACTGCTGTTTCTCTCTCTCTCTCCCTTCCTCTCTTTGAAATCAATAAAGATATATTTAAAAAACAAAAAAGAGAACATCTACACCTGGAAAAGAAAGGACTAAGAACCAAGATATGAAACAACTCAACTGAGTAAAGCACAAAGCAGCAATGACCCATAGGATGTCACCTCACCTGGTTTCCAGAAAGAGGTGAGGTGAAGTGGTGACTATGGAGGTTTCGACCAGTGTTGACATGTGTCAGCCGAATGGGCTGGCCACATCTGATGGGTGTTCCCCTCTCACACACTGTGGAAGTCTTCCCCCGTATCCTCCAGTAACTATTGCTGTCATCCACAGAGGTTACACCTGTCACTGACTGCTGCCCACTACCTGCAGCCAAAAAAAGAAAAGAGGGTAAGTTCAACTGGACCCCTTTCTTTCCAATGGCCAATAATGTGCCCCATGTCATAAAATAGGCTTGGAGGGATAGGGAGAAAACCCTATGCTTGGTAATATTTTTTTCTTCTATAACACTAACATATATAAGAAATACTTAATGTATTTATATAGTGTTATATATGATAAACTATATTTAAGAGTGTACCGCCTGGCAGGTGTGGCTAAGTGGTTGAGCGTCAACCCATAAACCAAGAGGTTACTGGCTCAATTCCCCAGTCAGGGAACATGCCTGGGTTGCAGGCTTGATCCCCAGTAGGGGGTGTACAGGAGGCAGGCTATGGATGTGTTTCTCTCAGTTTCTATCTCTATCCCTCTCCCTTTCTCCCTCTAAAATCAACAACATTAAAAAAAAAAAAAAAGAGTAGACCGTATTGGGCCCTGGCCGGTGTAGCTCAGTGGTTGGAGCATCGGCCTGTGCACCAAAGGGTCACAGATTCGATTCCCAGTCAAGGGCACATACCTGGTTTGCAGGTTTGATCCCCAAGCCTGGTAAGGTGCAGGAGGCAACCAATTAACGTGTCTCTCTCACATTGATGTTTCACTCTCACGCACTCGCTGGCGCTCTCTCTTCCACTCTCTCTAAAAGCAATGGCAAACTATCCTCAGGTGAGAATTAACAACAACAAAAAAAGAGTGTGCCATATCAGAAAATTCAATAATTTGCATCAAAGGGCACTAAATAAATGAACACATGCAGGTTTTTTGAAGTACAAGCAGCATTTACTTATATATGCTAGCCTGGATAGCCCCTAGTACATGTCAGGTGTCTAATCATATAATTTTAACATGTTTGTAATATTATTCAATGTTTACTATGTATTACAATAAAAATTTTTTTAATCACATTTCACAATTAAAATGAGACTAGTTTTGCCCTGGTCAGCAGCTCAGTTGGTTGGAGCATTGTCCCATAAACCAAATGGTTGCAGGTTTGATTCCCTGTCAGGGCACATACCTAGGTTGTGAGTTTGCTCCCCAGTCAGGGTGAGTATGTGAAGCAACTGATCAATGTTTCTCTCTCACATCAATGTTCTCTCTCTATCCCTTCCTCTCTCTCTAAAATCAATTTAAAAAATCAATAAAAACATATCCTCAAGTCAGAATTTTTTAAAAATGAGACCAGTTTTTGCTGTCAACTTTAATCCAAACAGCCATACAACTCCTGAATTTTTTTAAGTCATCTATCAATATATTATAAAAGTATTGTTGAGTCATCTAAATTTGGTTAATACTGCCTAAAGTGGTATAATTCTGCAGGTTAAAAGGCACTGGGTTAAATATATAGCTACCCAGGCTTAAGAGAGAAAATATATATGTAATTGTTAGCTAGCTAATGTGTATTGAGCACTTACTACGTGTGAGATATAACCCAAGCCTTTTGATTGAATATTCTTATTTGATACATGCATCTATTTTCTGAGGTAGGTATTCTTTTTTTTTTTGAATCCTCACCCAAGGATATTTTTCCCATTGTTTTTTAGAGAGAGTGGGGGTGGAGCAGAGAAACATCAAAACATCAATGTGAGAGACACATATCAATTGGTTGCCTCCTACACACACCCTAACTGGGGCTGGGAATCGAACCTGCAACCCAGGTACGTGCCCTTGAGTGGGATTTGAATCCATGACCCTTTGCTGCATGGGCCAATGCTCTAACTACTGAGCCACACCAGCCAGTGCTGAAGTTGGTATTATTATTATTATTATCACTATTTTACACTGGAGTGTTAGAAAGGCTGAATAGTATGTCCAAAGTCACACAACTCCAAGAGACAGTGCTGGTATTTTGAATCTAGATGCCCTAACTCTAGAACTCATGTTCTTTTTTTTTTTTTTTTTTTTTAAATATATTGACTTCAGAGAGAGGGAGAGAGAGGGAGAGAGGGAGATAGAAACATCAATGATGAGAGAGTCATTGATCGGCTGCAGCCCACAACCTGGGCATGTGCCCTGACCGGGAATCGAACCCTGATCTCCTGGATCCTAGGTCGACGCTCAACCACTGAGTCATGCCCGGCTGGGCTACAACTGACATTCTTAACAATTCTATCACATGGCCTTCCATGAAGCTTTATTTTCTGTCAAATCCCCCAAATAGGCCACTCTTGCATATAAATACCACGGATATTCTCTTCCCTAGGCCTTATTCACTACACAATTCTTTAAAGGCACTCCCTATTTCCCATAAACTTTCTTCAGGTACTCTTGCCTATTCCTCCTACTTTTGCCTTCAAGTCTCTTGGCCCTGCCTTGACCACAGCCTTTATATGTGTGTGTGTGTGTACACACACACACACACACACACACACACACACAGTGATTTCAGAGAGAGGGAGAGGGAGAGAGAAACCTTGATGAGAGAAACATCAATTAGCTGCCTCCTGCACAACCCCCACTGGGGATCGAGCCACAACCTGGGTGGGTTATGTGCCCTGACATGGAATCGAACCAGCGACCTCCTGGTATGATGATCAACTAACTGAGCCACACCGGTCAGGCCTGACCACAGCCTTTTAATGACACTTCCCTTTTACCACTTAACACATTATGTCTTGTCCCAGTTATCTGGGTGAATGTTTGTAGCCAAGCTACCAGCTTCTCTCCATTGCTTCTTCCACTCAGCTCATGGTTTTTTACATCTTTAAAAATAAAAGCAAACCAACCTTTCCTCCTTACTTCTGGTTATTGCCTTACAGTTCTCTTGGTCCTTACTGCCCTGTTTCACTAAATCATGATCTATACTTTGTCTCCTTTTTCACTTTCTATTAAACTCTCCACTTCCTCTCCCATCCTTAAACCTTAGAATTACCCAGAGTTCTAGCCCTGGCCCTTATCCACCTTCATACTTGTTGGGGATCAGGACAAAAGCATTTATAAGTGCTTCAACAACTTTTCAAGTGATTCAAATTGACACCAAATTGAGAACTACAGCTCATCCTGGGCAATCTCATTACTCTACCCACATCTTTAACCACCACCTCTACAATGATGTTGAACAGATGCTCCTCAACTTATGACAGGGTTATGTCCTGATAAACCCAGTGTAAGTTGAAAATATCGTAAGTCGAAATGCATTTAATACCTAATCTACCAAACATCAGGGCTTAGCCTAGCTGGTTTCTACTGAATGCGTATTGCTTTCACACCATGGTAAAATCAAAAAATTTTTAAGTCGGGTACCATATGTACTTATCTCAGGCTCAGCACAGATCTCTCTTCTGAGCTCTAGACTGAACTTGGTTCTCAAATCTGGCTAGCCATCAGAAGCACCTGAAGAGCTTTCTAAACTTACAAGTTCCTGCTGGCAAGGCTCTGATTTAGTAGATCCAAAGTAGGAAACGAGATCAAATTTAAAAGTAATAAAGTGGACACATAGCAGGTGTTTGCTGAATGGTTGACCTAGGATTATTAAGACATCCCAACAATGACAACTCAGTTCCTTTCCAAGTCTAACTGGTCAAACAGGTTTTGAGACTCACGAACCACTGACTAGCCTCCACCTAAGAGAGCTCCTTCCTCTCTTAGCTATTAGTATCATCAGTCATCCAAGATAGAAACCTAGCAGTCATCTTAAATGGCTCTCTTCTCACTAGTACACTAACTTTTTTCTCTTTTTGTCTGTTTTGGTTTTCTTGTAACTGGCTGACTGACCACCATATCTCCTATATCAAGAATAACAATAGGCACATAGTAGGAGCTCATTAATGTATACTAAATGAACCTATAAATAATTGCTTAATTTTAAATGAACATGCAAACTAAGCATTTTAACTTCATTCAATAAAAAAACTCTCAGAAACAGTTTTCTCTCCAATTCCAGTGAGTGCTTTAGTTTAAATTCTTTACAAGAAGAATGGTTAAGGTTTGTACTTTTTTTTTTTTAATATCTTTACTGATTTCAGAGAGAGAAAAGGAGAGGAAGAGAGCGATAGAAACATCAATGATAAGAAAGTCATTGACTGGCTGCCTCCTGCACACACCCCCTTGGGGACTGAGCCCGCAATGCAGGCATGTGCCTTGATCAGGAATCAAACAGTGATCTCCTGGATCATAGGTCAATGCTCAACTGCTGAGCCACACCAGCCGGGCAATAAGGGTAAGGTTTGAATAAAAAGAGGCCAAAAGAAGAGTTGAAGATCAAGTGTCACTATGCAAAAGAGCTAGAACTAGAGGGTCAAAGGCAAAGAGTGAGCTCTTGGAATTCAAAACTTCAGAGATACAGCACTTATGTATATCTCTCCCACACTTGAGTAGTGCCAGCCCAGAGTATCGGAAAACAGACGTTGAACCTGGACAATTTGGATCGCACTCTGTCTGTCACTCACTATCTGCAAGGCTTTGAGTATGTGATTTATTTCTGAGTCTGTTTCCTCATCTTTAAAATGAGGATAACAGTAATCTCTATCTTGTAGGAATGATATAAATCTAGAAGAGTATATATGTAATGTATATACCTGGCACATAGTTCACCAGAATGAGGCTGGTATTATGATTAAGATGCCTTAGAACAATGCGGTATCACCTCACACTTGTCAGAATGGCTACTATCAATAAATCAACAAACAGCAACTGCTGGCGAGGATGTTGAGAAAAGGAAACCCTAGTACACTGCTGGTGGGTATGCAGACTGGTGCAGCCACTATGGAAAACAGTGTGGAGTTTCCTCAAAAAATTAAAAATGGAACTGCCTTTAGACCCAGTGACCCCACTTCTGGGAATAGATCCTAAGAATCCCAAAACACCAATTAGAAAGAATACATGCGCCTTTATGTTCATAGTAGCATTACTTACAATAGTGAAGATCTGTAAACAGCCCAAGTGCCTATCAGTAGATAAGTGGATAAAAAAGCTGTGGTACACAATGGAATACTACGCGGTTGTAAAAAAGAAGGAACTCTTACCCTTTGCGACAGCATGGATGGACCTGGAGATTATTATGCTAAGCGAAATAAGCCATCTAAGAAAGACAAATACCAGATGGTCTCACTAATATGTGGAATCTAATGAACAAAAACTGACCAACAAAGTAGAACTAGAGGCATGGATACAGGGAACAGACTGACAAATGTCAGAGGGGAGAACGGTGGAGGGGACTGGATAAAGGAAGGTGAAGAGATTAGCTAAAGGACATATATGCATAGCCCATGGACACAGACATTAGTATGGGGAGGGCCAAGGGAGACCGGGTGGGGGCTGGGTGGAGATGGGCAAACACGGGGGGAAATGGGGGACGTCTACAATAGTGTCGACAATAAAAAATTTAAATTAAAAAAAAAAAAAGGTGCCTTAGAACAACTCAATTCTCCGACTCCCTGCCTCCAGACCTCAAGAACCTCCCAGGGGCTCACCTAACCTTCCCAGGCCACACCCCTCAGCCTTTCTCCAGGCCCCGCCCCCTCCGGAGCCTACAAGGCCTTCCTAGCCCACCCGAACCCGGTTGGCAGTACCTGACCCATAGCGCACGTCGTGTGAATGCAGTCGCACGTTGTGGCGCGTATTGAGTAGCTTTACCACAGAACCGCATGTAACGACAGCCGGACTGGACGCTCCCACAGCACTCCACAAACCCCCAAACAACAGTAGCGATACCACAGCCATCCTGGCTGTGCCGCGGTGCCCTTAACCCACTAAGAAAACTCGGCCCCTCCCCGGAACCGGAAGCTACGAAAGGAACCAGAGAGAGGAGGAAATGAAGGAGCCCTAATTTGCTCTTTATGGTTCCTTTGGCTAGAGCGGCCTGAGGAACGGGCTAGGCCTGGTTACTTCCAATCCGCTAGCTCTGTTCCCGGGGCTCTGTTCTGAAAGCTGCCTTCCTGAACCGCTTCTGCCAGTTTTCGCTCTTTCTTGGTCAAACCCGGGGGAGCCGGGTGGGGAAGAGAGCAAGAAATGGCCCGCCCACTCCCAGTGACAGGGAGCCGGAAGTGACGTAGCACGTTGACGCAGCAGCGGCGGCGGTGGCGGCGGAGGGTCCGTGCGGTGGGTCCTTACTATCCCTTCCCAGTCTTGGTTTGACGACTCCATTTTCCTTGGTGGGGGCTTATCGCAACGGAGAAGCGGCGGACTTCAGGTAGGTGAAGTTCGGACTGGAAAGCGTGCTCCTCGAATGGGTCAGGTGGGGACCCAGGCTCCTAGGGCCTGGTCCCGTAAGGAAAAGGTATTGGGGAGTCGTATGCAGGAAGAACGGGGGCCCCTGGCCTTCCCAGCTCCATGAGGGAAAAGAAGAAGGAAAGCAGGGTAGTTACTGAGAGTCTCAAGGCTCTTCCGAACCCTGTGCCACCCAGAGTCCGTGAATTGGGCTGCCTGTTGGATCAACAGGCTTTTTCGGATACCGTCCTTCTGTCGTAGCTTCTGAAAACTGGGCCACACGAAAGCTCTGGAAATGGAATGGATCTGGGGCTTCTGAGACTGGATCAGGTGATTGAGTGGTTTGTTCTGAGGATGTGATACCTATGAAGCTTTCAGCAGCTCGACCATTAGGCTAGAGAGCTATGCCACATTCCATCTTTCCATACTGTTGAATAGTAAACTTAGACCTTTTTGTAGGTTGCTAGCTGCATCCACAAACACCTACCACAAACATCAGAATGGGCTATTAAGTTAAAACTGTTTTCTTGCAGTTTCTGCCTTCCTCTCCAGGCACTTCCCTGAACCAGCTGGAGTAGTTCATTTTCCTTGGTTGTTGCAAGAACTTATACTTATTTTTCTTTAAAAGGAGGCCTAAGCTTTCCGAAAATAATGCCCATGGAAATTCACTGCAATATCAGAAATAATAAGGGAGTATTAAGGTACACCATTGCTGTTAATAAACTTGGAGAGTATAAACAATTTTGGATTTGATTAATTTCTTGGGGGGAGCAGCTAGTTCCACTGTTTATCTGAAAGTTACCAGTTTTTAAGTCTTCATTGTATTGATTACAAAAGTAGGATTGCTTCCCCCATCAGTGCCCTTTTCCATAACTTCTGCCCCTTCAACCAGTACAAGCCCATTCTTACTCAGTTGGTTCACCTGGCTACTAGATTCAATTAGCATAGCATTGTTGCTCCCAAAGCAGTTTAAACCTCATCAAGAGATTAAGTCACATCAGGAACTGCAGTCTAGCAAGGCTCAGTCACATTTTATAGTTCTCCCTCAGTAGATGTTGACAAGTAAGGAAGCCTACCAAATATGGTGGAAACATACGGTCTTCGGAGGCAAATAAATTTGCTCTTGCTCCCATGTTCTTGGTGTCAATAATGGCACCACAATCAGAATCCTGTGTGTATAATCCTTAGATTTTTCCTCTGTTATTCCCAATAAAATCAATCACCAAATCCTGTAAAAATCACCTCTCTATAAAAATCTGTTCCCATCAACATACAAATTATGTTCTTTCTGATACTCCTCTTTTCTGCCTCCAACTACTATCCTACTTTTTTTTATTTCCCTTAATAGCCAGATTTCTACCTGTGCCATCTTTCTTGGCTTTTATTCAGTTTTTACGCTATACCAATCTGGTTTCTCTTCTGACCACACTGTTAAAATTGCTCTTATCAAGGTCACCAGTAAATATCCCAAACCTAACATGACAAAAAGAAAATTTTTGTTTTCCAGTCATTCCAAACCTGGTCTTCCCTGTATCACTTAGTACTGGCATCCACATGGTTACCAAAGCCAGACCTCTGAGAATCACCTTTGACCCTTCTCCCTTACTACCTCCATCCCCAAGTCTTCTAGTAAATCCTATCATGTCTATCTCCGGAGTATGTTTCATATCTGTCTTCTGTTCTTCATCTTCACTGCAACCACCCTGTTCCCAGCCACCATCATCTTTTGCCTGGACTTTACAAGAGTGTCCTCAGTTTTCCTTGCTTCCACTCAGATCCCCTTCTGATCTGTTTTCCATGTTGCAGGATCAGGTCAGATGAGATCATGTTTAAAATGTTTAAAATGCTCTAATGCCTTTCCATGGCCTTCATAGCCCCACTTGAGAAGGCCTCTCCCTCACATTTTGCTGCCTTTGCTGCTCTCTGGTCACACTAGCCTTAGGACACCATATGCCTGGTTCTTTCCTGTCTTTGCTACCAGGAGCCTCTTCCCAGGCTTTGCATACCACATCCTACCCATTCTTGGTATCTCAATCTAAACTCACCTTCTCAGAGGTGAGGGTGTTTATTTCCTTCCTAGCACTTATAACGGTCTATATAATTTGTCGTATTTTTCTCCTACACCAGAATATAGGTATCTGAGGGGCAGGAACTTTGTCTTGCACATGTCTGACATGCAGTAGGCACTCATTAAATATTTGTTGAATTGGCAAGTAAATCAGTTTTGTTTAAAACCCCTCAGGGGCTTCCCAGCACTTTTCAAATAGAGTCCAGAATCTTAACTTATCCTACCAAGACACTTATGACGTCACCTCGAACTCACTATGAACCTTTCTTTCTCTTCCTAAAGTAGCCATCACTGTTCCTGCCACAGCATATCCTGGGCTTGGTGCTGGGAGTGCTCTTCTCCAACACCACCACTCCTGGAACCACCTCCAAAGGAGCCAGCTCCTCCGCTTAGCTAGTTCCTCCTCAGTCTTAAAGTCTTTATTTAAAGTCACTTCCTCAAACCATGTTAAAACCCTCTATTACAGGCTCCCGTGGTACCTTTGTTATTAATTCTTTAAAGACCTCTACTTCTAAAACCTTTTTTTAATTTATTGATTTTAGAGGGAGAGAGGAAGAGGAGGAAGAGGGAGAGAAACATGGATTGTTCTCATCTGTGCATTCATTGATTGACCCTTCCTTGTGTGTGCCCTGACTGGGGATCGAATCAGCAACCTTGGCGTGTCAGGTGACACGCTAACCAACTGAGCTGTATGGCCAGGGCAGAAGATTGGAAGTCACAAAACTAACTCTCTTGGGGCAACTTAGATCATTCCCATTCATTATAGCTTGTCTATATCTGCTTTTGTGCTACAGTGGTAGGTCTGCCCTCTGTAATTTGCCAACCCCTGTGCTAGAGCAGGAACTGTAGTACTGTACATGTTTCCCAACTGTGGTACAAGGCTCAGTAGCTGTTACTCCCTCCTTGTGTGGCAGGGATTCTGAATCTGGTTACATATTTCAGTTGTTTCTGCTCTTCTCTTGCCCTTTTCTTGTTCCCCAAGGAAACTTGGTAAGTTTACTTAATAATTACTTATTATGTTAACCATTACTAGCAATAGTGCTTTCTGTACCCTGGCATTAAAAAGATTCTGAAATTAATTCTTATAAATATGGTGTGTGTACATGTTAAGATGATTATAGGTAGAAATAACCTCTTCTCTATTTTAACATCTTGATTTGGTGTAATTGGGATTTTTCATAACAGAGTTCTGAATCCCAAACTTGAAAGAACTTTGTATTACATGACTGAATACTTTTATTTATTAAACTTTTACATTTTTGGGTTCCAAATTGGGTAGTCATTCATGAAAATCTTTGAAATAGTCCTAGGCCCTCATTCATAAAATACAGAATGTCTTACCCTGGCCAGTGTGACTCAGTGGGTTGAAGCATCGTCCCATACACAGAAAGGTTGTGGGTTCCATTCACGGTCAGGGCATATACCTAGGTTGCAGAGTCAATCCCCAGTCAGGGTACTTATGGGAGACAACTGATCTCTCTTTCTCTCACATACCGGTATTTCTCTCTCTCTCTCTCCCCCCCCTTCTTCCTCTCCCCCCTCCTCTCTCTAAAATCAATAAACATATCCTTGGGTGAGGATTAAAAAAATACGGAATATCTTGTGGCTTAAACTCCACACCAAACTCCTGGGGCTATTCCCCAGGCCACTAGGCCCTTTCAGACCTAAGCCTTTGCTCATGTTGCCCTTTTCCAGACTATCTTCTTAACTCCTCTCAATTCAGGCATCACCTTTTCTGAGGCATTTCCTGACCTCCCTCTTCATATTACTCTCATAGTCTTGGTATATAACTGCCATATAACATTATGTTTTGTCATAACTTTATAAGTGTTTTGAGATAGGTTGTGAACTCCAGGGTAAAAAGTGTACTTTACTCATTTTTATATACGTAAATCCCAGGACAGAGCTTGGCCCTAAAAAAAAAGTAAATGTTAATTGAAGCTGCCAGTGGAGGGAATTAACAGACACATCTTTTTGCTCTGGTCTACTTTTAATTGTCTCCTACATCATCTTGTTCAAAGGGAGGGACTGCTGAGGGCCTCCCCTGTGGCAATCTGATCCCAACTCCATTCCTGTTCCAGAGAATGTTATGGTAACTGCCAGCCTATCCCTTTGAGCAACTGTGCTTCTGCCTGCAAAAACCTCCCTTCACCACCCCACTCCCCTTATGGACCTGTTTCAGTAGCAAATTTAACTTACAGTCTGAATATGGGGGAAATTCAAGAGCATAAGTACTAAATACAAAATCCAAACTATATCAGGCTCATCTCAGGTATCATATAGTAATAATAGGCATATACTAATAAGTAGTGTTTGTTCTGGAATAGTTGCCAACCTCAGCCTGCAGTGCTGCAGCAGCACCTTCTGCACATCTAGCTCCTGCAATTTGCAGCAAGTCAGGATTGTGTCTGGCACACCTCTTTTAACTGGAAGTCTTGGCAGTGAACTAGATTGGAGGCCTTCCCCAGCTATAGCACAGCATGTACTTTATTGCTAACGTAGGGAATGTGGAAAGCTGCATGCAGCACAGAGTATCAGCTACCCCCCTGATAGAAGAAAGCTGTTTTCATCAGGTAGGTTTTCTGTTTCACTCTGTTGAGTAGGCTGTAGGGCATCTGGTCTGCAGGAGCTAGCTTTTAATGTGAAGATGTTGAGGCCTTACAAGATTGAATTTGTGGGTCCGATAGCCTAATTAAAGCAAACTATGTGTGGAGGCTGCTGTACCCAAATCTATTTTTAATGGCTCAGTTCAGGGCTGAGGGGAAGCAATCTCAAAATTAAAATTAAAGCACCAGGTTTAATTGGCAGAAATTTTAGATATTCACTTTTGGCAGTAGTCTAGCTGTATGACCTTAAGGATACAGATTTTGGCGGGGTAAGAGCATAAATCTAACCCCAAGGCTTCCTATACCTTGCAGGTCCTATACAAAGGTCTAGTATAGTGGCTCTCAAACTTTTTGATCTCGGAACCCCTTTTTATGCTTCAAAATAATTTAAGACTCCAAAGAAATTTTGTTTATGAGTTATATCTATTGATGTTTATGAGATTTATATAGATGTTTACTGGATTAGAAATGAAAATGCGAAATACTCATGTAAGGCCATTGCAAAAAAAGTAGTCATTTTGCAATATACAAGTATATCAAATCAACACTTATACACCTTAAACTTATATACTGTTATTTGTCAATTATATCACATTAAAGAAAATAATAAGCCCACTACCTTTAAACATAAATCTTTTAATAATCTTCAGAACAAAAAAGTATAGTGAGAAGAGTGGCATTGTTTTACTTTCTGTTTGCTTGTTTGTTTTTAATATTTTTAATGTCTGCCTTAATAGAATAGCTGAATTTCTCATATTTGCTTCTACATTCAGTCTGTTGTGATACGACATGTCATTTAACCTCTGGAAAACACCGCTGTACACTCTTGAGAGAAGGGAGGGGGTGGTCCCCAGACTACATTGGAAACTACTAGTACAGTAGAAACAACTGACTTTGGAGTCAGACAGATCTTAACTCAGATTTCAGCTCTTAGAGTTTTTAATTGTGTTGCCTTTGAACAAGTGACTTCATCTCTCTGAGCCTATTTCCTCTGTTGAATGGAGAGAGAAGTGTGCTGTAACTCATAGGACAGTGTAGGGGTTAATAGGTATCTGTTAAGTGTATAGAACTTGGTGGGTGTGTGATAAACATTATTCCTTGGGGAACTTTTTTTTAAATTGCTTAAAGTACCCCAGAAAGACCTTTATTAGTTTTGGTTGGTTTTTGTGTGACTGTTATGGGTTGGTTTGTTTTCCAATTCTCTTCCTATGCCTGCTCTCTTCAAATGTCATAATACATAATTATTTTATGGTCCTTATTTGTTTTCATCTCTCTCTCATACTAGAAGTCAACTTCTTGAGAACAAACAATCCTGTTTCTCTTCAAATCCCCAGCTCCTAGCAGACTGTATGTTCATGGTAGGCATTCAATAAAGTTTGAAAAAAATGGCATCTGAAGCCTCAACCTAAAATTGAACATAAGACTATATGATTGCCCCTCCCTTTCTACCAGAACTCCATACCTTTAGTTTTGTTTCCTATAGCTTAGTTAATCTTAAGTTAATTGGTTATGGTATCAGTTGATATCAGTAGGGTAATTTTCTGGAGAATTAGAGCCACAGAACTTAAAGCTCCTCCGAGAGCTTAGATCACTTCACGCAACTCTTACCCACCCTCCTGTTCTCTCCCTTCCCACTGCCATTTTACTGGGAAGATGGCAACAATATGAAAAAAGAAGTACAATTTAACAGATATTTAGCAGTGCATGTTTTGTGCCGAGCACAAAGAAAGATACAGCTTATCTGGCACAGAATCACAAAGTATCTTGTGGTGCCTCTCAAACTGTCATTTATGTTTTCATGATTTTTAATAGCCCTTTAATAGGAGATGGTCTCTAACTTCCATAAGCTTATAGTGTAAGTGGGGAAAGTAGATATTTATACAATGGACTATAATTCAGAACAGGGTGAGGAGTGATGCTGAGTTTATCAGCAGCCAGCTTCAGGATTCCAGAAAGGAATCTTGATGTTATGATTTGTGTGATATATGCTGTTTTTGAAAGTCCTACTCAAGCCCAGCTGGGCGTGGCTCAGTGGTTGAGCATCGACCTAGGATCCAGGAGATCGGGGTTCAATTCCCAGTCAGGGCATGGGCTGCAGCCGATCAATGACTCTCTCATCATTGAGGTTTCTATCTCTCTCTCCCTCTCCCTTCCTCTCTCTCTAAAAAATCAATAAAAATATATTTAAAAAAAAAAGAAAAAAAGAAAAGTCCTACACAAGGCCCAGGAAGCTCCATATTCTGGTCCTGGCATTCTCCACTTCCATTTCCAGGCTTCAGATGAGTCTGAAATCAGGGACATAGACAGCAGAGTTGGGATTGGTTGGTACAAAATGACAGGATGCTAAGGAAAATTGGGCCTGGGATTCAGACTCAAACTTAGTTAACATTTATTGAAACAGTAAACTAGGTTCTTTCCCCTATCTCATGTAATATCCTCAACTACCCTGCAAAGAAGGTAGGGCTATTGCCATTTTCCAGGTGTAGAAATTGATATTCAGACACATTCAAACATTTGCTTAGGTTTATATACCTGGTACATGATGGGACCAGGATTTGATCTCTACCCTTAAGCTTAGCAATCTTTGCATTTAACTCTGTTTCCTTTATTTGGTAAGCTCTGTAAGTCTTTTTCAAAGTGTTGTGGGTTTTGTTGTTGTTTTCCTGGGGGAAGGGGTGGTAAGTGATAAAAATAGAGTTATGATTCTCATGTTTCTAAAGAGGCCCCCTCTCCACCCAAATGCTCCCAACCAGTACTCAACAAGTGGGCTCAAGTTCATGAAATGTTTAATTTGTTGAAAAGTATTTTTCTTTTGCCTCTGCCAATAGCCAGATATAGTGTATATGAAAGTGCCTGTCATTAAGTTGGCACTTACTGTTTTATAAACTTCTTGATGAGCGAGTCACATAATCTCAATACTACCATATCCCTACCTTTATAATTATTTCTACACGAATTTCTTTCCTCATCTGCCCATTCCTGCCCCCAAATGGTAAGTGAGATAAAGCTTTTGGGGAACCAAGATGGTATGTATAGAGAGAAGTCCAGTATAATCACCTTTTTAAAGGTACACATGAGAGGAGCAACCATGGAAGGAACGGAAAATAGAAGAAATGGAGCCATCTGAGTCTTACTCTTTCCCCCCCAGGTGGAATTGATTGAGTGGGCAGAGCAGTGGCATGTGGCTGAAAGTCCGTTTGTGGGAAGGTTTAAGGGCCCTCTGTAAAGTAACCTGTCATTTTTTAATCACCATCTCCCTTCTCTAGTCTTCAGGCAGGCTGTGAAAAGCTGCAGCGATGTCTGATTTTGTGGAAAGTGAGGCCGAGGAGTCAGAGGAAGAGTACAACGATGAAGGCGAGGTGGTACCCCGAGTCACCAAGAAATTTGTGGAAGAGGAGGATGACGGTGAGGATTCCCCAGCCTCAAGCTTCTACCCACTATTGCTAAGCTTTGGATAGTTGGATTCTTGCTGATGAGAGGCTCAGGCTAAGCACAGAAGTTATCACACATGAGGTACCAGCTTGAGAATTTTCAGTCATTCATAGAAAATATTTACTGAGTATCTACTGTATGCCAGGCATTGTTCCTAGAACTAAAAATACAAAATAAAGACCCAGGTATCATGGAGTTTACATTAAGGGGAGAGGACAAATAGTAAATAAATACATATGTAATGTTTCCCTCTTTTAGACACCTACTAGTATTGGTATTTATGCACCCAGTTTCCTATTTCTCTCTCCAAACCCAATCATTAGGGTCATCAGAATAGAACCATCAGCCCGGCTGGGCGTGGCTCAGCAGTTGAGCATCGGCCTAGGATCCAGGAGATCACGGTTCGATTCCTGGTCAGGGCACATGCCTGGGTTGCGGGCTTGATCCCCAGTCGGGGGCGTGCAGGAGGCAGCCCATCAATGACTCTCTCGTCATTGGTGTTTCTATCTCTCCCTTCCTCTCTCTGAAATCAATAAAGATATATTTTTAAAAAACACACTGAAATCTAGAGTTTAAAAAAAAAAAAGAATAGAACCATGAGATGGCTTTTATAGAAGGAAAGGGAAATGTAAGTTTCATCAAGAGAATCATGGATGAAAGAAGGAATATAGCTGCCGAGTTTATAAACTGAGAGGAAAGCAAAGATTATTTGGTGGCGGTAAAACCTCTAGTAAAGAGTCAAAGTAATTAGGAGGAAGATCATCTTGCCTGAAGACAGATGGTGAATACAAAAGAGAGAATTCTTTCCAGATGCTTCGGTTCTAAGTCAGTGGTCATGTTTTTACATGTTTAGATGAGGCAGAAGAGTTCGTTTGGCACCCAGGTTATTAGGTTCAAAGCAGATGGAGAAACACAGTTAAGCAGGTGGTCCTGCCCCACCTCCAGAGTGTTTTCCAAACTCTGTGCCTCAAACATGCATATTTTCCAGATGAGGAGGAAGAGGAGGAGAACCCAGATGACCAGGATGAACAAGGCAACCTGAAAGGCTTTATCAATGACGATGAAGACGAAGGGGAGGAGGATGAGGGTAGCGACTCCGGTGATTCGGAAGATGACGTCGGTCACAAGAAGAGAAAACGCAGTGAGTAGTAGTCTCCTCGGGTGAAGTGAGGCCAGGGTGGAAGCTGCAGTGGAGAAGGGGCCTCCCTGTCACCATGGGTAACATTTTGTTTCCTCCAGCATCTTTTGATGACCGCCTGGAGGATGATGATTTTGACCTCATTGAGGAGAATTTGGGTGTCAAAGTCAAAAGAGGAGTAAGTGTCGTTCTTTGTCTCTATCCCTGGGGGAGAAGGAAGAAGCCCTTGAAATTCGATGACTCCTGGGGAAGGGGGCACATCCAGAACAGTTTGGGGAACATCAGGGAAGAGAAAGTTGCTTACTATCACTGTGCTGTGGAGCCTAGATTAATATGTGAGATTTGGGTACCTGTTAGAAAACGGCTTGTCAGCATTTCAAGGGTAGGCTTTCAGGCTGAAAGTACCACTTAATGTGTTCTCTCCCATCTCCCTTGGTCAGCATAACTGGTGGGAAAATGTGAGTGAGACTGGAGAGCAGGCATCCTTATGCAATCCCCTCAGACCTTGATGAAGCAGGTTTTCCCACCCCTAGCAAAAATACCGACGTGTCAAAAAAATGTCAGATGATGAGGATGACGACGAGGAGGAGTATGGCAAGGAGGAACATGAAAAAGAGGCCATTGCAGAGGAAATCTTCCAGGATGGCGAAGGGGAAGATGGTCAGGAGGCTGTGGAGGCCCCCATGGCCCCTGCAGAGGAAGAAGAGGAAGATGATGAAGAGTCAGGTATGTGGCGTCAGGCAAGGAGGCCAATGTTCGGGTGAGTGTTGGGATTTCCTAGCCCGTAGGAATAGGGTGGGAAACCGGTTATCAGCTACAGGCCCCCAGCATTTGACCCAAAAAAGTTCTTTTTTAGGAGCCTCCTCTTCTCACTTGCCACTCATATAATAGGAACTAAAGCTACCTAGCCCTGGCTCATCTTCTGCCTCTGAGCACTAACCCCTCCTTTCCTACCCAGACATTGACGACTTCATTGTGGATGATGATGGACAGCCTCTGAAGAAACCTAAGTGGCGGAAAAAGCTTCCTGGATACACAGATGCGTGAGTGGGGTCTGATACGAGGTGGGGATGGTGGCATCTGCGTGACCCTAGTCATGAAGGTCAGAGACCTCTGCCAAAAATGGGACATTCCCAGTTCTCAGCCATTTTGCTTTCCTGCCTCAAATATCCTTTGCTAGGCAGGATATTTCAGCCTGCTTCCAGAAGGCCTGAGAGCTCCCTCTGCAACACTAGAAATACTATGGGATCGGGGTGGGCAAGGCTCCAATCTCTCTCTTCAACCTGTAGCTCCATGTTTATTCATTTATATATTGGCCTTCTAAATATAACTTTGTTGAAAGAAAAGTTTTGCTCTAAGGGAATAATGCCTTAGAAGACACATCCACTGAGCTGGATATGAACCCATTTGCCCTGTTGCTATTTGATCTGTGAGTAGCATTTGTCAAAGATGGGCTTTTTATCCTTCATAAATAATATCCCTAGAAATATCCCCCAGCTAAGCCTTTATTCCACAGTGAGTATGCTTTTTTATTTGCTCTCTTAACCTTCTTAGTTCCCTTGGGGCAAGTAAAGGTTCAATGCAGGGGCTGCATTTCTCTCCTCGTACCAGAACCTAGGCCAACACCTCTTGCTCTCACCCACAGGGCCCTGCAAGAAGCCCAGGAGATTTTTGGTGTGGACTTTGACTATGACGAATTTGAAAAATACAATGAGTATGATGAAGAACTGGAAGAAGAGTATGAGTATGAGGACGATGAGGCTGAGGGTGAGATCCGAGTGCGTCCCAAGAAGACCACCAAGAAACGTGTGAGCCGGAGGAGCATCTTTGAGATGTATGAGCCCAGCGAGCTGGAAAGCAGTCACCTCACAGATCAGGACAATGAAATCCGAGCCACCGACCTGCCTGAGAGGTTCCAGGTAAGAAACCACCAGCCTCTGTCCTAATGATCCGTCATCACCTGCTCTGAGCCTCTTTGCTGCAAAGGTTGTAGCAGAGAAACACTAACAACAATCTGATAGTGGATTGTATCTAGGAAATTAGCTTTGAATCCCATCTGACTAAGAGGTACGGGGAGTCCAGCTCTTAGAGGAGGGAAGATAGACTCTTGTGCTGCTTATGGCTCTTGAAATGCCACTTTCTCTTTAGTAAGATACGAAGTACCTACTTCTTGCCAGGATGACACTCTTCTGGGTATTGGAAATGTGTGCCTGCGGGGTACATGTTTTTGTCCGGAGTGGTGTATGTTTTTCCTACATGGGATAGGAAATAAAAGTTAGCCTCACTCTGTTGTCTTATCCCTTGCAGCTCCGCTCTATCCCAGTCAAAGGGGCTGAAGATGATGAACTAGAAGAAGAAGCTGACTGGATCTATAGGAATGCTTTTGCCACACCAACTATTTCTCTGCAGGTACCTCCCCAAAAGATCCTTATGTTTGACATGAACCATAAGTTGAGAAGCTCTTCCTCCCCTGCCCCAAACGTCTGTGTGCCTAGTGCAGAATTGTGTGTGTGTGCGCTCATATGCTCACAAGTGTCTGAGAGAAAATTTTCTAGGTTTCATCTGACAGGGTTATCCTGTAACACGAAGCAGTTTCATGTGGTGAGACAAGGCAAGTAACAATGTTGTTGTTGTTTCTTTTTTCTTCCTACTGTAGGAAAGCTGTGATTACTTGGACAGAGGGCAGCCAACTAGCAGCTTTAGTCGAAAAGGGCCCAGCACAATTCAGAAGATTAAAGAGGCCCTGGGCTTCATGCGAAATCAGCATTTTGAGGTAGCATCTCAAGCTTTAGTGGCCCATTCCAGTGGTTAGAAATTCAGTTAGGGGACAAGGGGAAAGATAACCCCCCTTTTCCTGTCCTCAGCAGTGGTCCCTAGACTCAAGAAGTGTGAGGACTAAAGGAGACCCCAGTGATTAAGAGAACAATGCTACCCCCTGTGCAGTATTTTTTTCCCTTGGGGTGGGAGAGCCTGCACCCTGGATGGGCCTGTGGGGGAGGCCAAACTCCCAAATGGATACATTTTCTGGAGCTGTCAATCCCTTTGGCAAATGGAATCCATACAGACGTTTCCCCTCTGGTTGACTGTAGTCTCCTTGCCACCCTAGGTGCCTTTTATTGCCTTCTATCGGAAAGAGTACGTGGAGCCTGAGTTGCACATCAATGACCTGTGGAGGGTGTGGCAGTGGGATGAAAAGGTAATGTGGATCCATGCTCCTCAAGGGGTTGAGGGCTGGATTGGTTACCACCACTACCAGGGCTCAACCTCTCTCAGCAGCCTAAACCCTCACCAGGCCTGTCAAGTTTCCCCAGGGTCTCCTGGTAAGGAACAGAACAGCCTTGGGACTCCAAGGCTGAACACCAGCCCTTACTGCTGCTCTATCCTGTCCTAGTGGACCCAGTTGAGGATCCGCAAAGAGAACCTAACGCGGTTGTTTGAGAAGATGCAGGCTTATCAGTACGAGCAAATCTCTGCTGACCCTGACAAACCTCTAGCTGATGGAATCCGGGCTCTGGACACCACCGACATGGAGAGGTAGCATTTGCAGGGTTTATTGCATGACAGGGAGCCCTTGGATTAGAGGCAGGCCCCCCCAGAAGAGCATAACCTTGCAAAATTATCAGCACGTGTATATTAAGTTACATGGGAAACCAAATTATATCCAGAAAGTAGTTTGGTGGGCCAGGAATCGGGGGTGTGAAAGGGGACCAGCTGACTGTAGTGGCCAGCACTGTGAATCGGGAGGAGGGACAAAGACTATCTCAAGGACTCCGAACTTTGCTGTGGACGTGCTGCCTTGTCTTCCTCTCCCTTTTTGTTTTCACCTTTGACAGCCACCAACCACCATTTGTTTACATGTTCATCCTTTAAGGTACATCAGTTGTGCCCTGGCCCAGTAGCTCAGTTGGTTGGAGCATCGTCCCGTACACCAAAAGGTTACGGGTTCGATTCCCAGTCAGGGCACATACCAGCGTTGCAGGTTCAATTCCCAGTCGGGGCACGTACGGAAGGCAACCAATTGATCTCTCTTTCTCCCCCTTCCCCTCCCTCCCTCCCTTCCTCCCTCCCCCGTCCTATCTCCCTCCCTCTCTCTCCCCCTTCCTCTCTCTCTAAAGTTAATAAAAAAACATATCCTTAGGTGAGGGCTGGAAAAAAAAGGTACATTGGTTGTAATTAAGTCATGGTCTGGACCATTGTGTGTCTATAATAATTGAGAATACTAGTTGGGATCTTGCCTAATGGGTATTGCACCTCTTATAGCAGAACTGGGGTATACTCTTCTTTGGTGACTATCGAGGTCTTATGTCCCTTCCCTCCAGGCTCAAGGATGTACAGTCAATGGATGAGCTGAAAGATGTCTACAGTCATTTCCTGCTTTATTATGGTCGTGATATCCCCAAGATGCAGAATGCTGCCAAGGCTAACCGCAAGAAGCTGAAGCGTGTAAGGGAAGAGGGAGATGAAGAAGGTGAGTACTGAGAAAGAAATCCCAGCAAGCTTGATGGCCATGGCATCTCCAAGGATGCCCTTGGCTGAGTGTCATTTGGGGTTTCTCTGTGTGTCAGATCCTTGGGAGTGATTGGAAACTGGAGCACTAACTCCTTTTTCCCTCCCAGGTGAAGGTGAGGAGGCAGAAGATGAGGAGCAGAGGGGGCCAGAGCTCAAACAGGCTTCCCGTCGAGACATGTACACCATCTGCCAGAGCGCTGGCCTAGGTAAAAGCTAGCTGTTATGACCTGGGCATTCCAGCCTTGAGCAAGGGGAGTTCCCTGATAGTCACTGGTGGGTAGAAAGAGGACTTAAGAAACATGTGAGCGAATCACCAATCCTGTTCTGAACACTTGCTCCCATGTGCCACACTCACCCCACAGTAATGATCCAGCCTCTCCCCAATTTCCTGAAGGAATTTGAAACTCACATGGTTAAAGGGAGACAGTCCATCCTCTCTTTGTGAAGTTCTTTTATTAATGTATAGCTTCCACCTTAGTTCTGAGCCCAGGAGTTAACATAGAAAATTTCTATTTCTTCTGCCTCATCCCATCAGATCTTTAGTCAGGTTTTTTTTTCATTGCTCTTTATAAGACATTCTAGTCCTGCTCATTCATGACACCTTTAAAGTTTAGTGCAGAGAATTGCTGCTGTTTACTCTAAGAGTCAAGAGCTCAGCTGTTACCTTATGTCTCACTCCCCTGTTTACTTTAGATGGCCTGGCTAAAAAGTTTGGGCTTACTCCTGAGCAGTTTGGAGAAAACCTCCGGGACAGCTACCAGCGGCACGAGACAGAGCAGTTTCCTGCAGAGCCCTTGGAGCTGGCCAAGGATTATGTTTGCAGGTAGGCTTGCAACAGGTGGCTGGCAAGAGGAGAGGCCTGAGGCCAAAGACACCCACATCCTGAGCTCCTCCATTTTTTCTACAGCCAGTTCCCTACACCAGAAGCTGTGCTGGAAGGTGCCCGCTACATGGTAGCCCTGCAGATTGCCCGAGAGCCTCTTGTCCGGCAGGTGCTGAGGCAGACTTTTCAGGAGAGAGCCAAGCTAAATATAACTCCCACCAAGAAGGGTAGAAAGGTGAGCTCTGGGTAAAGGGCTTTAATCCATCATGTGGCCCAGCTCTCTGATTGAGCTGAATTTCTTGTAGCTCAGCTGTATGCCTGGGAGCAGAGAGGCAGTCTTTTCTCACAGGGTCCAGTCAGCCTATCTTTAGGCTGATGATTCTCTCTTGACGACGTCTACAGGATGTGGATGAGGCCCACTACGCTTACTCCTTCAAGTACCTAAAGAACAAGCCTGTTAAGGAACTGAGAGATGACCAGTTTCTCAAGATATGCCTGGCTGAAGATGAAGGGCTGCTCACCATTGACATCAGCATAGATATGAAGGGGGTGGAAGGGTAAGCAAAGCTCTGGGGTAGGGCTCTTGGGGAGGGCTTGGTGATGAGTCTATTGAAGGAAGAGGTCCCTCAGAAATATGAACCCAGCCGTGGCTGGGAAGGTCAGTTGGTTAGAGTGTCATCCCAACACGCCAAGGTTGCAGGTTTGATCCCTGGTCAGGGCACATACAAGAAGCAACTGATAAAGGCATAAATAAGCGAAACAACAAGTCATTGTTTCTCTCGCTCTATCCCTTTCTCTCTTCTAGAAAATCAATAAGTAAAAATTAAAGAAAAAGAAAAAAAATGTTAACCACAATTTCAGAATTGAGCAAGCCATTGTCCCTGGCTCGCTTGCAGTTTCGTGTACATTTGGGCATCACATTTTCTCCATCCCTAACAACACAGTGTTGTTTCTTCTTAGCTATGGCAATGATCAGACATACTTTGAAGAGATCAAACAGTTCTACTACCGAGATGAGTTCAGCCACCAAGTACAGGAGTGGAACCGACAGCGCACTATGGCCATCGAGCGAGCATTGCAGCAGTTCCTCTACGTGCAGATGGCCAAAGAACTCAAGAACAAGCTGATGGTTGAAGCCAAAGAATATGTCATAAAGGTGAGAAGAAAAACTCATGATCTTTAGTTCTGTGATTTCACCAAATGAGCTGAGAGTGAAGAAATCCCTTGCCCTGGCCGGTGTGGCACGGTTAGTGCTCTGTAAAGTTGTGAGTTCAATTCCTGGTCAGGGCACACGCCTGGGTTGCAGTTTCTGTCCCCGGGCACATGTGGGAGGTGGTCGAAGGATGTGTCTCTCTCATGTCGATGTTTGTCTCTCTCTCTTCCTCCCACCTCAAAAAAAAAGAAACCCCTTATTAGTAGCTAATGGAGAAACACTGGTGGCAGGCAGAGCATAAGATGAGAGGCCTCAGGCCACTGCAAGACCTCCCCACTTGAGGAGCCTGTTTCCCCCCACCCTCCAATCCAAACATTCTTTGTTTATATTGCTGTCCTCTGTGTAGTCAACAGTTTCCAAAAGCAAGGTGTGCCTTCTTGTTGTAAGCCTGCCAAGTGCTAGGAACATGCGCATACAAATACAACCTTTGCACATGTGTGCCTGCATCTGTTTCCTTAGCACACTTGGTGAGTTCCTGATGGCTATAATGTCTGGTGTGTCTTCTCCACAGGCATGTAGTCGAAAGCTCTACAACTGGTTGAGGGTGGCACCCTACCGGCCAGATCAACAGGTAGAGGAAGACGATGACTTCATGGATGAGAACCAAGGAAAGGGCATCCGAGTGCTAGGCATTGCTTTCTCCTCTGCCAGGTAACTGCCTGTTCCTGCCCATCTGCCATCACCCTTACCTGTGCTCCTAATCTTATTCTTCTCTTATTCATGTCTTCATATTGCCAATTATCACACAGTTCTTTTTCTGTCTGGCTGACAGAGATCACCCTGTGTTCTGCGCCTTGGTCAATGGTGAAGGAGAAGTGACAGACTTTCTCCGGCTGCCCCATTTTACCAAACGACGAACTGCATGGAGAGAGGAAGAACGGGAAAGAAAGGCGAGTGGCTGGGGCAGGTTACCAAGTTTACATCTTGAGTACATCCTATAATTCAGTGGGGATAAATGTTTATGGTCCAAGCAACATTCCATGCAAGACCCTGATTATCTCTGACCTGGTTGCTTACCCCGCAAGTCCTGGGACAAGTCTCACTTCCATAGGCAGTAGATGGCACTGAAGTTCTGGTGCAGAATTTACTTCTGGCTTGAGGCCAATTCCTAAGCCTTGTGTGCTTGGGAGCTGCCCTTACTGCCTCTGTTCTTACAGCATCTGGGTCAGCCTGTTCCAGGAGCTGAAAGCCAGAGGCATTAGGCCAACCTTTTCCCTACTTTAGTCTTTCAGTGTCTGTTTTTCTAAAGAAAAGAATTTGAATTCATCTCGTGTATGCTTCTGATTTTTTCAACCTAATGGTATCTTCTAATTTTGTTAAGAGTGCCCATTTTAAAAAGTAATTTTTAACAACTTTAAAAAAAACAAAAAACCTCTTGCAGTGCAGATGAGAATAGTCCTGACTGCCAGGCAGTGGTTTATGTTAAGACAGAGCCAAGTATTTTTGGTAAACCACCACCCAAGTATAAGCCAGAGTAGAATAACCTTAGAAAATATTAACAGATGTATAATATTCCAACCAGAGATCCTATAGCCCCTTGTTTTGTGTTCCAGCTAGACAACATATGATATGTCATTATTCTCTGGTCTTGTAAGGTCTTGAGCAACTTATGGAGAGAGAACTTCCTAAAACCTCCCTATCTTCAGAGCCATTCAACTCCAATTTTCTTTCAATCCAGGCTCAAGACATTGAAACGCTGAAGAAATTTCTTCTGAACAAAAAGCCTCATGTGGTGACAGTTGCAGGAGAGAATAGGTAGGGGGGCACCAGGGAATTGGGCCAGTCCTGGTTTAAAGTCATTCATCTTTTATTGTTGAATCTGGCATGTGCCTGTGTAGATCCTTGATACTGTCACCGTCCCAAGGGGGTATCCCTGGGGATTTTTGTACTTTGTCTTCAAAGCTCTCTCCCCGCCCCGTTCACCCACCCCTTATCCGAGCCGTAAGACTGTCCATCCATGAGAAACTGTGCAGAAATAGCCCTGACCAACACCCCTCATCTCTCCAGGGATGCCCAGATGTTGATTGAGGATGTGAAGCGCATTGTACATGAGCTGGACCAGGGCCAACAGCTTTCCTCTATTGGGGTGGAGCTGGTTGACAACGAGTTGGCCATTCTTTATATGAACAGCAAGAAGTCAGAGGTAATGCTAGAGCCCTACCCTTAGGACCTGGACAACCAAGAGCTATCAATCCCAGAGTGATTTAATAGGAAAACAAAGGTTTATCGGGGCTCTTACCCATGAGAGGCTTTCCATTTTGTCAGTCCTGGTTCAGACTGGGAACCCCAGAGATTAAATTGGTCCCAGGAAAAACAGTCCCAGAAGAGAAGAGAAAGTGACTTAAAAGCCAGAATGGTTTGGATTTTCTCTTGTTGTTGGAGCTGAGACTTTATGGCCCTGCTGACCTTTGTGTAACTCCAGGCAGAGTTCCGGGATTATCCTCCAGTGCTGAGACAAGCCGTCTCCCTGGCTCGGCGCATCCAGGACCCTCTTATTGAATTTGCCCAGGTGTGCAGCTCTGATGAAGACATCCTGTGTCTCAAGTTTCACCCTTTGCAGGTGAGTAGGATTTGATAGGCAGGCATAGGTGGGAAGAATTGCACAGTAACCTTATCCCTGCATGCTATATATCGACAGGAGCATGTGGTGAAAGAGGAACTTCTCAACGCCTTGTACTGTGAATTTATCAACCGAGTCAATGAGGTTGGGGTCGATGTCAACCGTGCCATTGCCCATCCTTATAGCCAGGCCTTAATCCAGTATGTGTGTGGCCTGGGACCTCGAAAAGGGACCCATCTTCTAAAGGTAGGATTGGGTTGAATCAGAAAATAGGAAAAGTTCTCATATCCTTGAGCCTTTATACTATGAAAGTATGATTTGACAGGAAGACCAAGTTCAGAGGGGTAAAGGAACTTGTCCAGAGTCATCCAGCTAGTGAGAGAGAGTCAGAGTCAGACTTCAGACCAGGTGCCCACAGCTATGCTCTTCACTACTTTACTATAGCGTCTCATGGAAAAGATAGCCGTAAGCCATGATTGAAACAAATGGAGGAAGGTAAGAGCATACTAGACACAAGCCTCAGAATAGTGGGCTTTTTCCCAATGGGAAGCAAAAGGATTTCAGAGAGAGGCATGCAGGGAGATTCAAAAGTATTAGTAATATGTATTTATTTTAAGGTGAGTGGTGGGTACTTGAGTATATGTTTTATCATTAACTTTTAAGCCATATATTAGTTATATATTATCTTTGGTGGGTATAACATAGTTCATTAAAATACTATCTCTCCTGGGAGCATGCCCACACCTGCCTTCCCTCTCAGGCGTGCATCTCCTAAACTCTAAGGATCTCCACTCGACTTGCAACCAGGGGAGCAATGGGCAGTGGCAGCTCATCGTGGGCTAACCCCCAAACCTGTCTTCAAGGCCTCCTTTTTTCTTGACTTTCCAGTTAGCCAAAGCAGTCCACCTAGGCCCATTTTGTTCCTATAACATTTCTAGGGAGCCAAAGCAGCCCTGCCTGGGCTCTCTCCTATTGCTTCTTTTGTCCTAAACCCTTCCTTATCCCACTGTCCACAGCTTTACTAAACATACTCTCAAAATAAAATAACTTTTTAATAGCAGGCAGTATTGTATAGTGCTCAGATAGTAGGGCATAGGGACAGAATTCCTACCATGGAGGGTTTCCCAGAAACCTAAAAGCAGGCTGGGAGGTGGGGCCTGCCCACTGCTCTGGCTCACTCCAGGCCTTTCCCCTAGATCCTGAAGCAGAACAACACCAGGCTCGAGAGCCGGACCCAGCTGGTTACCATGTGTCACATGGGTCCCAAAGTCTTCATGAATTGTGCTGGCTTCCTCAAGATCGACACAGCCTCCCTGGGGGACAGGTGATGCCCTCTGCCTGGATAAACCAGGAGGAATTCCCTTGGGCTTTGTTTTGGGGCTTCAGGGGATTAGGACTGCCAAAGGGCCACCAAGCTATTTAAATTAGGAAATGTTTTAAAACAAAGGTGAGGAACCTTTATTCAGCCAAGAGCCTCTGACCTATGGAAAAGATCGGTTCAATAATGTGAAGCTTTTTTGTGAGAGAAACATAAGAACCAACTTAGTTTATAAATTAAGAATGGAAAACATACAATTTCACTCATTAAACGCATTTATTGTTACTATGGTATATCATGGCTTATAAGGGTGGGAATAGCAGAGGCACTGGAAAAGGAGTGTGGGGGTATGAGGAAGTAAGAAAGGGGGAGAGAAATTTAGTATGTTTTGAGATGATGTTATTGAGAGAAAGTTCTATTCACTTGGACTTTGGACTTCACTATTGACCTCTTCCTCTCCAGAAGTTATCAACTCAGTCTTTGGAGGATCTTTTCCACGGGCACATAGCTCCTCATTCAGTAATGGAAATCAGTGGGGAAATAGGCTCAAGTTCTAAAACTTCATTTTCCACCCAGCTTTGCTGTAACACTCCAAGAATAACATAGGTCCATGTGAGTGCACGGGCAAGACCAGCCTGGGAAGGCTTTATGGGGGAAAATAGCTGTCAGCAAATTCTCAAAGGTCTTTTCCCCCTTCTTGCTTTATCTTATTAAAAGACTTACATAAGTTCATTATATAAAATTCAACATATAGAAATATTATGCAGAAAGTGGAAGTCCCCCATAATCCCACCCCCCAGAGATAACTACTATAACAATTTGATGTATACTGCAACTTTTCTAAATTTTATTTTTGCGATGCATTTACTAACTACCCATTTACTGCAAAAATGGGATCATATGGTTCATAGTGTTTTGCAGTGCATTTTTCACGTATCAATGTATCATGGCCATTTTTCCATGTCAGCACACATAGATCTACCTCATTCTTTTTAATGGCTATATAGTATTCCATCGTATGGAGGTACCCTTATTTGTTTAACCAGTTCCCCATTGGTGGACATTTGGACTGTTATTAGAAGCTTCTCGTTATATATCCTGCCCCTTTTCTGCCTTTCCTTTAGCACTGACTCATATATCGAAGTCCTTGATGGTTCTCGAGTCCATCCTGAGACCTATGAATGGGCCAGGAAGATGGCAGTGGATGCTCTGGAATATGATGAATCAGCTGAAGATGCCAATCCTGCAGGAGCCCTTGAAGAGATCTTGGAAAACCCAGAGCGACTCAAGGACCTGGACCTGGATGCCTTCGCAGAAGAACTGGAGAGGCAGGTGGGTGACAGTGTAGAAAGCCTGGCGTAAAAACTATCCCAAGTGGCCTAGTTAGGAGATGACTCGGGCAGCAAGTCTCCAGGTGAACCCCTAATACTATTAGTGTGAGAGACTTGATTTTCCCTTCTCCGTCCCCATGCCATGCTGGATTACTCAAAAAGTTTTTAGTCTGCTTGTTAAGGAGCCAAGGCCACTACACTTGGGGGGGGAGCTACGTAGTAGATTTTCTTGCTAGGCCCTCCTCCTCCTTTCCAACAGTGCAGCTTCGTGTTTGTCCGTTTTATACATTGGGGTTCTGTGAAGACCTTTTATTATAGATTAGTGTTTCATGGGTAAGAAAAAGTTTGAAAACCTTCTTTAGTTCATCTTCGGGGAAAAGAAGCAAAGGAACCACCTGGCCTACTGCTTTCATTTAAAGGCTCAGGGCTTGGGTTGGGAAGCAGTTGCAAGGCTCTTCTTAATGGGCTTCTTCCCCAGGGATATGGTGATAAACACATCACCCTGTATGACATTCGGGCAGAGCTGAGCTGTCGGTATAAGGACCTCCGGACAGCCTACCGCTCCCCCAACACAGAGGAAATCTTCAATATGTTAACCAAAGAAACACCAGAGACCTTCTACATTGGTAAATTGTGGGTCTGTTTGTTTGTTTGTTTGTTTGTTTAAATATATCTTTATTGATTTCTGAGAGAGGAAAGGAGAGAGAGAGAGAGAAACATCAATGATGAGTCATTGCTCAGCTGCCTCCTGCACGGCCCCCCTGGCGAGTCCCCAACCCAGGCATGTGCCCTGACTGGGAATAGAACCGAGATCTGAATCACAGGTCGATATTCTACCACTGAGCCTCACCCACCATGCTATGGGTCTTTTTTTAGATGGAAGAAGATAAGTAGGGGTGGGGAGGATGCACTTACTATATACATTTAAACCAAGCAGTGATTTAAACAGAATGGGGTAGGTTTTTATTATACCAGGGGAGCTTTTTAAAAGATTATAGAGCCTTGCCCTGGCCGTTGTGGCTCAGTTGCTTCAGCATCGTACCATACACCAAAAGGACACTGGTTTGATTCCCAGTCAAGGCACAGGGTGAGTTGTGGACTAGATCCCCTGTAGGGGGCATGCGGGGAGGCAGCCAATCGATGTTTCTCTCTCTCCCTTTCTCTAAAAAAAATCAATAAAAACTTATTTTTAAAAAAGATTATAGAGCCCTGTACTGGGAGTCAAAGCTGAGTTCAAGGTCAAATTATGTTTTTAACCCACTGTGGAATCTTCATGAATTCACTTTTATAGGCCCCATTTTCCCATGTCATCAAATCAGGAAGATCTCCCTTCTCAAAGATGCAAGGGAAATTGCTATAAGACATGTTCTGTCACTAAAAAGTTGGTGAGAAGAAGCCGCCTCTCCAGTTCTCTCAGCCTGTACTCCCTGTTCTTCCCTTCCCTATTGTCCCCCCTTCCTCCAGGAAAGCTCATCATCTGCAACGTCACTGGCATTGCCCACAGGCGTCCACAGGGTGAGAGCTATGACCAGGCAATCCGAAACGATGAGACGGGACTATGGCAGTGCCCCTTCTGTCAGCAGGACAATTTCCCTGAACTAAGTGAGGTATGTGCTGCAGTGTTACTGTGGTCACTGAGTTTCCTTGAGTGAATGGTCTCAGTGCCCTCAAAAGGAGTAGGGAAAGGGGGTATTTGATAGTGCGCTGCCAGATGAATACACAAAGAAGGCAGAGAACTAGAACACATGCAGGCCTAACGTGAAGTCCCTCCGTATGCTAGTCAGAAATGATCTACGTGCTTGCTTCTGCTCTGGCTCAGCCCTTAATCCTTGTTTCTTTTCTCATTCTCTGGGCATCTGGCTCAACCAGGCTAGAGATATGAGGACATGCAATTCTTACCTGCAGGGTAGGCACAATGTCTGTGTGCTAGTTAGAAGGTATCTGTAGGCTCACTTCAACTTTGTTCTCCAAACACATTTTAATTTTTCCCACATTCTTCTAGACATCATCTGCCTTTCTCATGGTCAGAACTCATTAAAGCCACCCTGAAAGCTTTTTCTGGATCGTCAAATGTTAGGCAGATTATAAAAGATAATTTCTCCACTTTGCCAAATAAAAGAAGCTGGTGGGATTTGTCCAGAATATATAGAATGCCAAGGGGCAGCTGGCTTACGAGTTCTGAGGAGACTGACATTGATGTTTCTCATGCCCCCTAGGTGAGAACAAAGTGGGAGGGAGGGACCTCCATTTCAACTAGAAGAACAAATAGATTAACATAAAAGATTGATTTGATAGCCAGTGATGCCAAACATGAGTTATGAGTCAAAGAACATTAAGGATGTTCACATTGTATGTTGATAGGTGGCTAAATCATTGTTTTCAGACCATGATACCAGGTGTCAACATTAAAATAAATTACAACACCCTTGGCAGCTGTTTTCTGAACGTGTCATCTCCAGAATGTTAATGATCAAGCTTCTCTCCTGATGTCCTCTTTAGGTCTGGAACCACTTTGACAGCGGTTCATGCCCAGGCCAGGCCATTGGTGTCAAAACACGGCTAGACAATGGTGTAACAGGCTTCATCCCCACCAAATTCCTCAGTGACAAAGTGGTAAAGCGGCCAGAGGAGCGAGTGAAGGTAGGTGAATGACCGGGCTAAGGCATCAGTTTTCAGCTACCTAAATTGGGCTCTTGCTAACATTGGGCTGTCACCACCAGAAGTTAGGCTCTGTTCCCAGTGGCTGCTGGTGGGGAGAGAGTTTCAGGGGGATTTATAACTAGTTGAAAGAAGCCAGGGCAAGAAGCATCTGAATGCTTTTGTTCACTGCCTTGTGAAACTTCATCAAGTTGCCAGGCCTTTGGGAGAGGGCTCTCTCTTCCTGTGTGGGAAGCTGTGATTTAGTCCAGGGGGCAGGAAGCAGGGCCCAGCAATAAATGCTGGAAACACAAAGGCCAAGTTCCCTTTCTGTTCTCATATTCTCCTGCCATTAATTATGTATATACACTCTAGGTACTGGCACTTTACATTTATATATGTTGTTTCTAATCTCATCACCTGATGGGAAAGGAAATAGTACCTTCTCTTTTCAGAGACATTCAAGTGCCTTTTTGCCTTTTCCAGGATTACTCAGTTTGTAACATGGCAGGTCCTGGATCTGCCAAATTCTCTGATTCTATGTGTTGTGAACCCCGAGGACTGTAGACTTAGGAAGACTGGCAGATACTCTTTGTTCCTAATAAATGAAGCTAGAGAGATTTTCAAAAGGAGAGCTGTGCAAAGTGATTGGCTTTTGCCACTGTTTAGACCAGGGGTGGGGAACCTTTTTTTTGCCAAGAGCCACTTGGATATTTATAACATCATTCAAGGGCCATACAAAATTATCAACTTAAAAATTATGAAAAAAGCCCCTATATTTATTGAATTTCAAGTCCCGCCTGTGGTTGCCTTGGCAGGGCCAGACCAAATGATTTCTTGGGCCAGATGTTCCCCACCTCTGGTTTAGACAGGCTGAATTAAGTCAAGGGTAAAGTATAAAAAACAGCTGTTATTTTCCTTCCCCTCCAAAAAGGGCAGCCAGACTTTGATTACCTCCTAGGAGCAGTAACCAGGCAACTTTATGGGGAATGGGAATAGTGCTAGTGACAGTATAGGTCCCAGTAGACTCCAGGTAGTTTTCCTGCCTAGAGTAGGAGACTTCTATAAGATACAGCCTGTAGTCTGCAGACCAGACTCAACCCTGAACACTTCATCTTTCTGCCTGGACTTTGGTTTACTCAGATGTAAAATAGGGCATTGGGCTAGATCATCTTTGTCCCTTCCAGCTCAAATGTTCTGTGGATCTAGGTGGGAATGACTGTTCACTGCCGCATCATGAAGATTGACATCGAAAAATTTAGCGCAGACCTGACCTGTCGCACCTCAGACCTCATGGACAGGAACAACGAGTGGAAACTGCCCAAGGACACCTACTATGACTTTGATGCTGAAGCAGCAGACCACAAGCAGGAGGAGGACATGAAGCGGAAACAGCAGCGGACCAGTGAGTGTGCCCACCACCACGCCTGTGCACCCCAGGTCTTGGCAGCTCTCCCTCTGTAGGATGCACTTGCTGATGGCAGTTTCTCTGCTCAGCCTCCCGGTGGGAGTGCTCAGCTTTGAGGTACTGAGGCCCAGAGGCATCAAAAGGGAGTCATTGGCCAGAAACCAGGGTCTTCTTGGGTCACATTTCTTTTGCTAATGCAGTGTCACTTTTTTTTAAAATGTTTTTATTGATTTTAGAGAGAGGAAGGGAGAGGGAGAGAGAGAGGGAAACATCAGTGATGAGAGAGAGTCATTGATTGGCTGCTTCCTACACGCCCCCTAACTGGGGATCGAGCTTGCAACCTGAGTATGTGCCCTGACCAGGAATTGAACCGTGATCTCCTGGATCGTAGGTTGATGCACAACCTCTGAGCCATGCTGGCCAGGCTGTATTGTGACTCTTAAAGCTTCATTCTGTCAGTACCCTAGGAACCCAGGTGAACACATCTTGCACATCAAAGAATCCAGGCCCAGAGAGGGTGAAAGAGTGTCAGAATTCAATAGTGTGTCAGAAATTAAGCCACAGTTGTCCCATTGCTATTGGTCCCCAGTTCCATCACCTGATCTGTACTTCTTTCCTGTCCCCATCAGCATATATCAAGCGGGTGATTGCACACCCATCCTTCCATAATATAAATTTCAAGCAAGCAGAAAAGATGATGGAGACCATGGACCAGGGTGATGTGATCATCCGACCAAGCAGCAAGGGTGAAAATCACCTGACAGTGACCTGGAAGGTCAGCGATGGCATCTACCAGCACGTGGATGTGCGGGAAGAGGGCAAGGAAAATGCCTTCAGCCTGGGAGCCACCCTGTGGATCAACAGTGAGGTGAGAGCAAGCCCCCACTCACTTCCCATCCTCACTCCTAGCTTCAGAAACAAGCTATTTCTGGCCGCTTCACCTGTAATTAGTAACTTGTATGCATTACATGTATTTTAGCTACACAGAACACCAAATAGGAGGTTGGTTGTGAAATGAGTCATTTGATACTGATTTTTTGTATTTGCTCCTCCTTCCCTGTCCTCCAAATTTTAAAATACACTACCTAAAGAAAGCCAGTGGAAGAAGAGAAAATACACACGCAGGCACACATACTTATACACACACACATCAAGTTTCTCTGTCCTGTTTTCAATGGAGTGAAATATCATGAAGTTCCCTGTTGTTCCTAAGCACCAGGGGAGAATCAGAGTTATGATTTAAATGATTTTGTGCCTCGTAATCTTTAAATTTGAGCACAACTCAAACGGATGGATAAATTGAAGGGGCTTTGCAGTGGAGTAAGGCTATAGCAGAGCTGGGAAGTCCACCTCCTCCCATGAGTTTTATTCTGAGTAGATTTGATAAAGGGGGAGTCTCAGCTCTGGATATGATACTTGGGGCCTTTACCTTCTCCCCGCAGGAATTTGAAGACTTGGATGAGATTGTTGCCCGCTATGTCCAGCCCATGGCATCCTTTGCCCGGGACCTTCTGAACCACAAGTATTATCAGGACTGCAGCGGTGGGGACCGTAAGGTGAGCCCAGGGCCCCTTGAGGGATGACACCGCCCAGTCACTTAAGGATGTATGATTTCCCTTCAGTGTAGGGGTCCCTCAGCTGGTGAAGAAGGTGTACACGTATGCGCCAGACATTGTGTACCAAGGATGCTGCTATCCCAACCTCTCCCCCTCATTCTACCCCCAGAAATTAGAGGAGCTGCTCATCAAAACTAAGAAGGAGAAGCCCACCTTCATCCCTTATTTCATCTGTGCCTGCAAGGAACTGCCCGGCAAGTTCCTACTGGGATACCAGCCCCGGGGTAAACCCAGGTGAGCACTGGTGCTGAGAAGGTGCTGCCGCTGGGGTCCACAGACAGGCTAGTAAGGGAGTTGCCCTGGAGCAGTACTCTCTCTGGTTCTGCCTAACTGCCTTTCTCCTTTTATCTGTTTAGAGTAGAGGTGGAGGTTGGAGGTGGGGTAAGAGGATGATGACTTAGAGGCAAAAGGCAAAGATTCAGTAAGAAAGATACTTTTCTTAACCCTGTAAATTTAAAGAGTTCCCTATGCCTCTCCTTCCCCTCCCAAGGAGTGATCGAAACCATCAGATGCTCTATCCACCTGACTGGCAAAGATGGGAGCCAACACACTGGTCTCTCCTTTTCACTGTCTGTTTCATCCTCGTCAGAGCTTTCTGCACATGGGGACTAGCTGTTGCTATAGTGTGCTGACTTCTCCCCACACAGAAGGGGTGGGTCAGGAGAGCATCTCTTCTTCCTACCATTGACCTGCTCTGCTTCCTTTCTGTATGACTAACAGGCTGGCCTCCATAGGTGTTGTTTTATCTGGGACCCTCTTATGCTCACGCTGAATTGGACAAAGTCTAGTTTCCTTAGGTCTGCTTTCTTTGTGTTCGTTACCCAGACTGATAATTATACGAGCCTTTTCTCTGCTCCCATCCTCCCTTTGGCCCTTAGCCGAGGCCTATGTATTTCTGCTCTGATCCTTATGCCTGCACATGATGCACAGCATAGACAGTGTTAGTAAGGGACTTAGCGGCCAGATGACAAGAAGCTCTAGTCTCTGGACCCTCTATCATCTTGGGCACATCTGGAATATTATGCTCATATCTGAGAAGCCTTTTCTGACTCACCATCAATCTTCCAGAGGTTTGCAGCCAGGGCTCTGGGGGGGTTGGAAACTGTCCCATGAGGAACAGTTGAGCAAACAGGACCTTTAACCAGGAGCAGAGGCAACGTGATAGTTTCTTGTGGAAAGGAGCACAGACTCCTTTGGTGCCGAAGAAACACTTGAGGAGATGACTTAGGAAGCAGGTTTCAGTTTAATGTAAATGAGAACTCTGTCATACTTAGCATTGTCTGTTGACAGCTGTCCTTTATTGAGCACACCTCTATTTTAGGTGTTAGGTGGTAAGTGCTTTACATGTACTGTCTCATTTTGTCTTCGCTCCCACCCTGTAGGTTTAAGTGCTGTTACCCTCATTTTATAAATGAGGCTGAGATTCGTGTTTAGTAACTTTGGACAGCCATATAGGTGATGAGTGGCAGAACTAGAACTGGGTATGAACCCAAAGCCCACCCTCTTATCCATACTCTGGTCTGCAAAGTGTTGAATAAAGGCAGACTAACCACCTTCCAGAAGCGCTTCCAGATTCCAGTTTATGGGGAGTTGTGTTTTGCTGCCTTGGGAGACCCCTTCCAACCCTGACTCTCTCTGACCTCAGCTTCACCCACACCTACAGGGTGCTGCCATCATAGTGTGGCCCAGGATGGTGGCCCAGACCCCAGCAAGTCTTCCTCTGGCAGCCTATACATGCACACCAGGGGCTACTGACTCCTGGCCTTGACTGTACTCTGCTATGCACACCTCCCCTCCCCAGAGTCAGGGTCAGGGACTGGCTCTATCTACTCTTTGTGTGTTTTTTTAAAGTATATTTTTATTGATTTTAGAGAGGAAGGGAGAGTGAGAGATAGCAACATCAATGATGAGAATCATCAGTCGGCTGCTTCCTGCATGCCCCCTGCTGGGGAACAAGCCCGAAACCCAGGCATGTTCCCTGACTGGGAATCAAACTGGGACTTCCTCCTGGTGCGTAGGTCGATGCTCAACCGCCTAATCACACTGGCCAGGCTTTCATCTCTTCTTTCCCCTAGCAACCAATGTGGCTACTTTACATGGTGGAGATCTATTCTGGCCGCTTTCTCACAGCTGGCCCCAAGTGGTATCTGATGCATATTTCCTTCCAAAATCCCAGGATAGAGTATGTAACGGTGACTCCAGAAGGATTCCGGTACCGGGGCCAAATCTTCCCAACTGTGAATGGACTTTTCAGATGGTTTAAGGATCATTACCAGGATCCTGTACCAGGTGAGTTACGCTCTCTGACTTCTGGGCTGTGGTTGGAGGGACACCTAGGCTTTGAACCAAGGTATCACTAACTAGCCTTCTGTGGAAGGGGGTGAGGTACAGGCTGTCACTGCATCTCTCTTACTCCTACTCCAACCTCCTTAGCATCAGGAAGTTCCTGCATATACTTGCCTATGTAGCTTCCTTTTTTCTTGTACCTTTTTCAGTCCCCTGAATTATAAAACCAGAAACATAACTGACTCTCCCTATTTTTTATAGGAATCACCCCCAGTAGCAGCAGCAGGACCCGAACACCTGCTTCTATCAATGCTACCCCAGCTAACATCAACCTTGCAGGTAAGGAGCTCACATCTAGGACTGTGACTCAGAGCGATAAAGCTGGGACTTTCACCTCTAATGTGCCCATCTTCCACCACTTTGTGCTTACAGATCTGACACGAGCCGTGAATGCCCTGCCCCAGAACATGACCTCACAGATGTTCAGTGCCATTGCTGCTGTGACAGGCCAAGGACAGAACCCAAATGCCACCCCAGCCCAGTGGGCCTCTAGCCAGTATGGCTACGGCGGCAGTGGAGGGGGCAGCAGCGCTTACCATGTACGTGGCTTGGAGAGGAAGCTCTCTGTGGAGGGTGGGGAAGAGTGAAAGGAGACAGTCATCCTTTACCAACCTATGTCCATGGACTGGCCATTGGCAGTGTCCACTGTTACATGCACAGATGGGCCTTAGGAACTGAACCCAACAGATATTCCTTTTCCGTAGGCCCATTTCAAGGGAAAGGGAGTAAGAGAAGGTCTGACCTTTCTACAGACTCCTTTGAGATCTTTAAAATCCTCAGGCCACTAGAAACCACAGGTGGTCAGGACCCAGAGGCCCTATTGTTGTGTCTGGTCCCACCCCATTGGCCTCCCTGCTGCTCAGGAGGAGGTCATCAGGAAAGCTCTGTGCTGTCCCCAAATTTCTAACTTTCCAGAAATTCATAGGAAGGCTAAATATGCCCCAAATCCATCCCCATTTAACTGTTCACCCTTCTTCAGGTGTTCCCAACGCCAGCCCAACAGCCAGTGGCCACACCACTAATGACCCCCAGCTACTCTTACACGACCCCGAGCCAGCCTATCACCACACCACAGTACCACCAGCTACAGGCTAGCACCACCCCACAGTCTGCCCAGGCCCAGCCCCAGCCCTCCTCCAGCTCTCGGCAACGGCAGCAGCAGCCAAAGTAAGTATATGAATGGTGGCATGGAGCAGGTTATTAGTAGGGGCAGGTGCTATCAGGCCAAAGGGCTTAGCATAGGCAAGTGCTCTGGATCTTCTGAGAGCCATTACCCAGGTGATACTTCCATGAGGACAGCTTTTTGGGAGGTGAAAGAAGAGGGCAGTGTGGCAGTTGGCCACGGCTACTGCCCATAGGTATAAGGTCCATTTCTGCAAGGGTATATGTTCACCAGTGACTGGCGGGAAGGCTTCCTTCTAGTGATCACGTCTCTGAAGAGTTCAATCTAAAAGGCCCCTTCTTCTCCCTCCCAGGTCCAACAGCCACGCAGCCATCGACTGGGGGAAGATGGCAGAGCAGTGGCTTCAGGAGAAGGAGGCAGAGCGGCGGAAACAGAAGCAGCGGCTGACACCTCGACCATCCCCCAGCCCTATGATCGAAAGCACCCCCATGTCTATTGCTGGCGATGCCACCCCACTCTTGGACGAGATGGATCGGTAGGGGGCCTGCTCCTAGGACTCTGGTTACCTCTGAGGCTAGGAGAGGCCTGCCTCATTCCCTGCCCCTCCTTTTCTGTCCATAAAGTGGCGTGAATTGACGTTCTCCTTTGGTGGTCAGCCTGGATGGGTGACAGGCTGAATGGCCTTGCGAACTTGAGCTCAGTGTACGCTAGGCGACAATTCTCCCATTCCAGGCCCTCACCGACCACCTCTCCTGGGACCAGGCTGGGAAGGGAGTGTGGCAGGGAGGAAGAAGAGGAAGATGAGAATGAGAGTGGAACAGTTTTGTACTCTACTCCCCTACAAGCCATTTTGAGCTGCTGCCCTTACCTGACTCTGGGCTGTGACCGGGCAGCAAGCTCAGCACATGAGTCTCCCCAGCTCTCATGGGGAGACAGATGCTATTTATTCAGTTTGGGGCAGGAGGGAAAGAAGGGGAAGTATTTCTGACCTTGATGCCAACAACTTCGGTGGCTATTAAAGCAGGATTGCAGGGGACATAGGGTTGCAGTGCTAACCTGCCTAGGCCCCTCCTGGCCACCCTCACCCACCTGCTGCCACCGCTGCTTCCTGCCTGTCATTTGAATAAACAGTGTTTCTACAGAGCACTTGGCAAAACCTCTCTCCCCCTCTCTGGCTCTTGTGGGGTGGCTTTCAGTGTTTGGGGCTCTGAGGGCTCCTCGACTCCTCCAGGCCATCAGAGGCAGTGACTCAGAAAAGCAGGCAGCTTCTGCAACAGATTGCCTGGTATCACATTCCTGTCCCACCTCCCAGCCCTGTGACCTTGAGTGCACTCCTGTTATCTCTAAACCAGCTTATCTGTAAACTAGAGATGGTGATACCCGTCTCATCAGGGCATCTGTGAGGACAGATACAGTGTGAAGTGCTTGGCCCAATGCTTGGGACCTCATAAGGCCTCAGTAAGTGTTAGCTGCTATTATTTCCACTCACAAACAGCCACTGCCATCCACTGTGCCTACTACAAATGGTCCCCAACTTAACAATGGTTTAATTTTTTTCCACTTTACTATGGTTTAAAAGCTATATACATTCAGTAGAAACTGTACTTCCAATTTTGAATTTTACTCTTTTCCCAGGCCAGCAATATGCAGTAGGATACTCTTTGTGATGCTGGGCAGCAGCAGCAACAAGCCAAAGCTCCCTGGCAGGCACACAATCACCAGGGTAAACAACACACTCTGCAGTGTGCTCATCTTGTTAGATGCTTTTGCCCAACTGTAGGCCAATATAAGTGTTCTGAGCACATTTAAAGTAGACTGGACTAAGTTGTGGTGTTTGGGTGTGTGAAATGCATTTTCACCTAAGGATGTTTCCAACTTAAAGTGGGTTTATCAGGACGTAAACCAATCATAAGTTGAGAAGCACCTGTGGACTTCTTTGGCACATTTGAGAAAGGCCACAAGTAAATCTGGGTGTCTCACCTTGAGCCCCTGCCCCCTCTCCCTTTTGCCAGCTGGGCCTTAGTCTCGGACAGTATTTCTACACCAGCCAAGTGTGTCTGACCCAGGGTGGGCCCTGTACTTACCTGCTACACACATAGACTGGCCTTGGAAAAGTGAGCTGGGCTGTTGCAGGGCAGTCCAGTCCCCTCACTGCCTTTTATTCTGGACTCCTGATCTCCCTGTGTTTCTTCGCAAGGGTTTTGTCTCATAGCTCTCTGAGTCGGGGCTGGGAAAGTGAGACTTTCCCATTTCCTTTCCTCTGCTTGACACTCAGCAGAGAAGTCAAAAAGACCACTGCTGCCCAAAGTTAGTGAGTTCCCTTCCTTGCTTTCTTTAAAATGTTTGTATTGATTTTATTCATTTTTTAAATATACCTTTATTGATTTCAGAGAGAGGAAGGGAGAGGGAGAGAGAGAGAAACATCAATGATAAAAGAGTAATTTATCGGCTGCCTCCTGCACACCCCCAACAGGATGAAACCGGTAACCTGGGCATGTGCCCCAACTGGGAATCAAACCGTGATCTCCCGGATCCTAGGTTGATGCCCAGCTGCTGAGCTATGCCCAGCAGAGCTGTATTGATTTTAGAGGGAGAGGGGGAGAGAGCAAAATATCTATTGGCTGCCTCCTACATGCCCCCCAGTGGGGAATCAAGCCCAGAATCCAGGCATATGCCCTGACCAGGGATCAAACTGGTGACCTCGGTGCATGAGATGACATTAACCAACTGAGCCACACAGGCCAGGGCCCTTCCTTGCTTTTCTTGAAGATATCTGGCTTTTGGCAAGAGTGAGGGGGAAAGGGAGAAGGGCTGGCCTTCTGTGGAGAACTCAGTTCAGTTCCCTTTAGCACAAAAGGTCTAGAAGGGCCCAGCTGGGCATAGCTAAGCGGTTAAGCATTGACCTAGGATCCAGGAGATCGTGGTTCGATTCCCAGTCAGGGCACATGCCCAGGTTACGGGCTCAATCCCCAGTCAGGGGTGTGCAGGACGCAGCCAATCAATGACACTCTCATTGATATTTCTATCGCTCTCTCCCCCTTTCCCTTCCTCTCTCTGAAATCAATAAAGATATATTTTTTAAAAAGTCTAGGTCCTAGTAGAAGTAGGACCACCCAGCTGGTAAGACCATGTTCCCTTTGGTGCTACCAGCACCTTCTCCAGGGCCACTTAAAGGAGGGTTAGGGCAGGCATAGTGGCAGAGGTTAAAAGGTTGTTTATTAGGGGTATCATTACAGACAGTCTAGCCTGTCTCAGAGTGGATTTAACACAGACCAGTCTCCCAGTAGATGAGAAGCCTCCTTCCCTCCCCACCCAGATGTGCTCTTCTGCTCTGGGCCTAGGATGTTACAGAGAAACCAGCTGTTACAGTGCCCCTCCCCTGCCCTCCCACCTACCTTCCCATGGACTTCCTCTTGAAAGATGAACTGCCCTTTAGAAACCCCTGCAGCCCCCTAGCCCCTTTGCTCCAGCTATGCCCAGAGCCCACCCCCTTCCCCCAGAAGTAGCCAAGTTGAAGGGGGAGAGAACAGCAGGGGATCAGCTACAGGCTTGATGGCATTTATTCTTCACCCTGTCCTCAACTGAGATTGGGGTTTGATACTGGGGGAGATTTCCTCTTGTTGACCTTCTTGATTGGAGAGGGCTTTGCCCCAGGTTTCTTGGCCTGGACGGTGTTCTTCTCTCTCTTTTTGGGCGATGAAGACTCCACAATATCCTCGCTGGAAGGCTCCTCCCGCCTGGGGTCATTGAAACTGTCCTCACTCTCCAGGTCTTCCTGGCTGTCTGGGCTGGACTCTGACATCCTGGGCAACTCCCTTGGGCTTATTGATCTGGTCAAGTCTGGAGGTGAAGATGCCGATTTAACTGGGCTTTTCTTTTTAGTCAACTTGCCCTTCTTGACTTTTTTCTTCAGCTTTGCCTTCTCGTCTGTCTCCTCCTCCTTATCTTTCTCTTTTTCCTTTTTCTTCTTGACCTTCTTGATAACCTTGCTGCCCTGGGACTTCCCTGTGGGACTCTCAGAGCGCCAGATGGTAATGGGAGCCGCAGAGTCAGGGGTGCCCGTGATGGTGCCCATTCCTATGCCTGTGTCAGTAGGTGTGGTGGCGGTAGGCCCCACCTGGGTCGGGATGGGAGGCTTGCTTTCTTCCTCCTCCTCCTCTTCTTCATTTAGGTCATCTGCTCTACACTCATGGTGGATGGGATGGTGGATCACTGCCACAGAGACAGGCCTGTAGCTTTTGCACCTGGGAGGGAGGAGGACAGGGAAAGAAGGTTGACAGAGAGTGAGGGCCAATGCCCCATAGTGCCCCCATCAGCCTGCCAGCACTCACCAGCCATACCAGAACCGCTCCACACACTCTTCCTCTGGGATGAGCGCAAAGCAAGGGGTCTGGATGATGTTGAAACAGGTTGAGCTCACATCTCGGGAACAGGTTGGGCCTACATCTTGGGAGCTGCTGCTATTTGTCGTCTCTGAGCAGTCCTTCACCCTGCCACATGGAACTCAGCCTGGCTCCCACGCCTCCCGGACTCCCCAGGGGCCCAGAGCCAGAAGCCTGAAGAACAGTGGGCTTTCCCATTAGTAACTCCAGGCTCAGCCCAGGCTGCCAAAAGACCTCCTCCCCATTGCTCTTGGAGGAGAGCCAGGTTTACAAAGCTGGGGCTGGGCTGGCAGCACCTAGTCAAAGCTAAAGGAGGGAACCGCAGTGAAAGTGTGGACCTGGCTCTGCCCAGGACTCTCCTGGGCTGTGGATCTCCTGAGGAGGGGGTGTCCTTACCTAGAATCACAGTCGCAGTGGCTGACAGAGTGCAGGTGCAGGTTGTGGTGACCACAGTCAGGCGCGAAGGGGTGGATGATATGACCAGTGCACTGCTTGTGTTTCCAGTAGCACCTGTCAGTGTCCTTGAAATCACCTAAGGGGTAGGAGTGTGGGTCATACAGGGCCGCAGCAGCAGCACATCTGTGGGTTTCCTCGCACAGCTCAGTCCACAGGCTTCACCAAATTTACCTGCCACCCCCACCCCCACTTCTGCCAAGCTGTTTCTACTTCATAGTAATAATTCAGCCCAGTAGTAACTCCAGGTCTCAGCACTCGGCTTTCCCCAATCCACTGCATGAATCTGCCTGCCCTCTGCACACTCCCAGAAAAATGTCTCCAAGGTCCTCACCAAATCCCCCTTGTTGTCCTGTGACACCTGCCCCTTCCCCTCCCCTGCCTTCCATGGGAGCCTGTCCTCCTGGGGCCCTCCACTGACTCCTGCTGATCTCTCACCCAGCTGCTGGGAGTTGTCAGCTACCTCGCTCCACAGGGTGCCTAGTAGGGGACGGCCCTCTTGCCATGGCAGACTGTGGAGTGCTGCTTAAGAGTCCCCAGCAACTGAGCCAGCAACAGCATTTTCAGTTCCTATGCTTGCCCTGCATAGGCCTAGGAGGACTTCATCCGACCCCTCACAGCCTCTCAAGCCATTCCTGCCTCAAGGCCTGCTTCATCATGGTAGCTTAAGCCAGGAGGAGAGCTAAGACCTAACCTACCACACACCATGCCCCTTGGCTTCTCCTCCTGACTCTGGTCCTTCCCTTTTCCCTCCTCTCTCCTCCTCTAAGCCCTGTCTCTCTTCATACACTTTTCTCACTTCTCTCCCCTTTCCCATGCTCACTCTTGATTCTTTCCCTTTTTTTTAAATCCTCACCTGAGGATATTTTTTCCATTGCTTTTTAGAGAGAGAGAGAACATCGATTGGTTGCCTCCGCACGCATCCCAACCAGGGCTGGGGATTGAGCGTGCAACTGAGGTATGTGCCGTTGGTCGGAATCAATCCCAGGACCCTTCAGTCCTCGGGCCGACACTCTAACCACTGAGGGAAACTGGCTAGGGCTTTCCCTGCTCTTTAGTCATCAAATTCCCACTCCTCCATTCTCTCGCCCCAGTCCTCAGAGCCACAGACTTGAACAACCCACTCCCAGCCTGAGTCCTTCTACCCCTTGTAGTTAGCACACATACCATGTCCCCTTTCCCAGTGCACAGAGAAGCTGCTGGGGTGAGAATTTGGGATTAGGGGAAAGCCCTGGAGAAAGATTCCCACCTCTTTTACTCAACTGAATCTAAGTCCTAGACACACTGCCTCACCTCTGACTCAGATGTCTAAGGCTCCAGTCTACCAATGGGTCTCCCCTCCAGCCACCCTCTAAAAGGTAAGCCCCTGAAGTGACCTCATGTACCCAGGATCTCACACACCAGGGCAGAGAGGACAAGGCACCTTCCTGCAGGTTCCCCCTGGACTCTGGCTCCACCCACCTTGGGAAGAGAAGTGGGCAAGCACCAGTGACTTCCATGGCAGTCTGGCTTGGGGTGCTATGGCTGGCTAACCCTCCAAACAGGCCAGGAGGGTTGCACCTTTATCCAGCCCCTACAAGGTGTGGAACTGAGGCAAGACCTCATATAACCCAGGCTGGGGGGCTGTTAGTCCATGTGGCCTTAAAATACTTGAGAGATGAGTATACATCAGCTTGGTCTGAGCCTTGTCCCCACATTCTTCCCTTCCCCCTACCAGGCTGTGAGGGTCCCAGGTCCCCCATACACCCTTGACCCATTTGGTAGCCTCTGTTTCTGCTTCCTCTCGTCTTGCTCTTCATGAGCATGTGAGGTAGGACCTGGAATGCCAACACCTCCTCAGCTTTCTTCAGCACTAATGAATTGGGGCAAAGGGCAGCATAGTGGCAAGTGTCCTAAACCTGAGTTAGATAGGTCTGAGTCCAAGTGTTGGCTGTCACTAGCTGGGTGACTAAGAACCAGTTACTTCACTTCTCTGAGCCTTCATTTTCTTGCCCACAAAATGGGGATGGTGGTAATACCTATTTTGCAGGGTTGTTGGGAGGACTCAGTTCACATGTCAAAGATACTTGTGCACCATAAAATGTTATATAAAGGGTGACTGTGGTCTCCAGAAAGGGGCCCTCCCTGGCATGAGTAGGGGATGGGGTAGGGGTGGGCAGCAGGGTAACCCCTTCAGGACCAACACTTCCCTCCCTCCTGCCTACCACCAGGTGTCAGCTTTCCCAAGTTATAGGGGTAGTGGGGACCCCTGGGGCCAGAGATTGCCCTGGACCCACCTTCAGAGGACAAGGTAGATGCATCAGTGCTAGACGCCACACCAGCCAGCAGATGTCCTCTTTCCCAGCTGGGTAGCCTGTTTACATCTGAGAGAGAACAGAGTAGCAGCAGCAGCATCCCCTCCCCATGCCATTCATTCATCAAACATTTTCTGAGATACCCCAGGTGTCAGGCCCCAGCTGCATCCAAGATTCAGAGATTTTAATCACACACAAAAATAGGCCCTGCTTTCAAGGGGCTGGGAGAGGGTTTGAGAGAAGCGCAGGGGAGGTGTGTGGAACAGTTCATGACAGTGGTGTGATGCAGACACTGATACAGAGGGAAATGGGAGGAGGCCTGTGGAAGCAGAAAACAAAGACACCTACTAAGATGGTGGGGGTGTAGGATGAGATTAGGAAAGTCTTCTTGGAAGAAGCATAACAGGTGCTGAATCTGGAGAAATAATAGGAGTGAGCCAGTCTAGGCAAGGAGGGACAGTTCCAGGAGTTGTCACAGTGTGTGTGGAGCCAGGTCAGAAGTTGTCTCCCAGCAGAGCTCCAAGTGGGACAGTAGCTGCACCAACAACCACTGGGTGGAGTCTAAACTTTTCTTCCCACAATTAATTTTGTCCTTTGGGGCATCAGGGGCTGAGTTCTGGTTAAGGAAAGGAAGCTGATTCCTTGGGGACTTCAGCTGGGCCTTCAGTGGCATCTTTCTACAGTTCCTTGGTCAGCTCCTCTTTTCCACAGCACAGTAAGGACTCAAATTTTATTGAATGTTTGAATAAAACTTCAAACATTTTCCTGGAAACTCCTAACCTGCTGCTGTTCCTCTCAGCAGCCTTATCTGTGGCTGCTCCCACCCTCACCAGCTCTCCTCCAACCTGGGGAAGTGTCCCTCCTTCCTCCTGCCCAAAGCTCCTGAAATCTAGGTCCCAGCCAGAATTCTCACCTTCTCCTTTAATGGTTGGTTTTTCCCCTACAAGCTGTGAACACCTTTAAACAAGCACTCTACGAACCCTGTTTCTCCCTCTACATTGCATATCCCACCCCTCTTCCTTTTCAATCCAAGTTTATTCACTCATTTAACAGACATATCGGATAGCTTTACTAGACACCAGTGAAGGAAGCACAGTCCCTACCTTCAGTGAGCTCAGAATCTTCACCTCTGTCTCTATTCCAGTGACCTACACATGGCAGCCACCCCAGCCCCTCTATCAGATTAGCCCAGTCAAAGGCTATCAACAATTTCCCAAAAGCCAAACCCAGAGGCCTTCTCTTCATCTTGTCTCACTTGACCCTGTTAACCAGTCAATTTCTTTCTTCTGTATGCTCTGTTCCATTGGCTTCCATGCAGACCTATCTCATTCCGCTACTCCTCATCTGACTAGCTCTTCAGTTCTTTTGTAACTCCTCTGCTATACCCCTTAAATTGATGATTACCAGGGTTCTATCTCTGCTTTCCTCAGAATACTTTGCAAGCTTGTCTTGGATAATGTCATCCACCTCCATGGTTTCAGCTTCCACCAGTAAAATGACATAAATCTGGGTAGGTCTCCAATCCAGGCTGCTCTCCTGAGCATGTAGCCAATATCCTCTTGGATGTTCCCAAACATGTTAGACCAACATGTCCCACATGAACCTACCATCTTCTCCCTAACTTCCATGAACCACCCCTCCTATATCTTCCATTTCAGAGAGCAACAAACACCACAGCTAGAAATCTAGGAGTCACCCTTTCCCTTACTTCTATACCAACTGGATGACCAAGTCTTGTGCCTATCTGCTCCCACATCTGCCTCTGCCTTGGTTCACACCCTCATTATCTCTGACCAAGACAACTGCAGTAGCCTCCTGCCTGGGCTCCTCCAACCTGGGGAAGTGTCCCTCCTTCCTCTTGCCCAAAGCACCTGAGTTCTAGGTCCCAGCCAGAATTCTCACTACCCTCATCCAGTCTCACTACCTGTGTCTCACTACCCTCATCCAATCCTCACAATGCAGCCAAACTGAGTTTTCTAGAATGGAAACTGGTCCACCATGTTCCTCTTCTTTAATAGCATTCTACTGCCTTCAGGATGATGTCCATTTCATGCCCCCACCCCAGGACCAGGGACCTGGTTCCTTTATCAGTTATCAGTTCCTCCCATTCATCCACCCCTTCTCTCTTGCCTCCCACTACCCAGAAATGCCTGCTTATCTTGGAAAGAACAATGCTATCCAAGTAGAATAGGTCACACACATGTCTTGTGCCCCTTTACCCTGCCAGGGTACCTCATGTATTTATAGAAATTTGAGAACAAGACCCATATTTCATCTGTTTCTTTTTCTACAGATCCTGGGAAATGGAAAGTACTCAGTAAGCCCTGGCTGGATAGTTCAGTTGGTTAGAGCATCATCCCTATATGCCAAGGTTCTGGTTTCGATCCTCAGTCAGGGCACATATAAGAGTCAACCAATAAATGCATAAATAAGCAGAACAACAAATCGATGTTTCTCTCTCACATCGATATTTCTCTCCCCTCCTCTCTCTAAAATAAAATCAATAAACATATCCTCAGTGAGGATTTAAAAAAAAAAAAAGTACTCAATAAATGTTGGTTGATTGAATAAATACATGAGTAGAATAGAATAAACTCCCTACTGGAGCCACAGAGAAGCTATGGCAGTGGAGATTCTGCCTAGGGTTCACACTTGGAGACTTTTCTGAGGAAAGAGAATTGACCCAAGAAGAGCTTCTTCACAGTGTCAGGCACTGTGCTGAGCATTTTTTAAAAAAATATGTCTTTATTGATTTCAGAGAGAGGAAGGGAGAGAGAGAAACATCAATGATGAGTCATTGATGGCCTGCCTCCTGCACGCTCCCTACTGGGGGATCGAGCCCAAAACCTGGGCATGTACCCTGACCTGGAATCTTAGGTTGATGCTCAACCACTGAGCCACGCTAGTGAGATTGTGCTGAGCTTTTAAAATATGCCTTTGAGTCTAGATGCCCACCACAGCCCATTCTATGGATGAAGCCACAGAGACTTAGAATAAGTAACTTATCCAAAGACACAAGTTAATAGATGGCAGAGTAGGATCCGACCCAGTCTTCCTGGCTCCATAGTCTGTGGTCTTTCAGCCGTTTATGTGGGATTCCTATCCAAAACCTGTCCTGCCAGATGTCACTCCCTACTACACCTGCTCAACTCTAACACAGCCAATTCCTCATCCTCTGGTTTTACCCAATGCTCACTCCCACAGCCTCGCTTATCCAGCCTGGACCTCAAGTTAGTCCAGAGGGCCCTGAGCCAGGGTCAGGATTCAAACTGCTTTAGCCAACTCCACTTTCCTTGCTCTCTCTAGAGTCACCAAGAAAAAGGTCTATATGCAGCCCCAATAAGCCCCGACAATCATAAATGTTTGCCAAGGGGTGCGATTTAGTAACTCCTCAAATCTGAGGGAGTCTGCTCCCTAGTTTCACAGACAGACGAGGGAGCTCCGACTGAAGAAGCAGTCCAGAGCTCCTGCAGCAGAAGTGGTTGAGGTTAGACACGGGGGGTGGGGGGTAGTTGAGGGGGGACTTCATAATGAATGGAGAGAGTGAGAGCTTGAAAGGAAGAGGGAGGCTTGTGGTCTATTTCTCGGTAGGACATTAATCAGGGCGCAGGGGCCTAACTCAAAACTCACAGGTGATGCTCATTTGTACAGAATTTTCCCAGCCCTGCGGACGAGGAGCTCCCCCCGCCCTTGCAGCACAGGCGATGGGGTTCCAGGTTGGACACCGGAGTGGATGAATGAGGAAGGGGAGGAGGGAAGGTGGGAAGAGAAAGAAAGGGAGGGAAAAACCGAGGAAGGGAAGGAGGGAAGAAGAGCAGCAAGGCAGGCGCGGTGTGCACGCGTCTCCTTGGAAATGACGCCCTGGCCCCGCCCACATCTGTAGGTGATTGTGATGTCACACGTGGAACATCCAGACTCCTTCTTGCCCTCAAAGTCAATAGAACCGCCCGCCCAAGCCCCGGAGACAGGGTGGACGCTGGACCCTGGGCTCCAGCCAGGCCCCGCACTAATCAGGCGACCGCCCGGGCCGGGGCTGCTGCACAGCGACGCCTCGCAGCCGTACAAACAGGAGTTTCAGCTCTCGCTCCAGCCAGACTGCCCCAGTCAAACCCGGAGGTTATTCTCCAGGACCCCAGTCCTCCATCATTGGTCCGCGGCTCGACGTGAGCCCGCCCCCAGGCTCTAACTCCGCCCCAGCCCAGCCCCTGGCCCCGCCTCCTTGGTCAGGCTCACAGGTGCTACGGCCTCCTCCGGGCCCACAAGCCAGCCCTCCAGCCTTGGCCGCGGGTCGGAGCCCTCCCCAAACCTTCGGCCCCGCCCTCTCCTTACCACTGCTGCTCGCATCCCAGACGTTGACCTTGTCCTCAGTCTTTTTCTTAGTCCACCTTTCAAACTTCATTGTCGTCCTGACCCACATCGCTCTCGGCTCGGTTCTTCCTCTCTACAAGCCTCTTCCACTCAGAAGTCCGACCCTGAACCTCAGCTTGGCCGAGCCAACCGTAAACCCCAATCTCAGCTTCGCCCCCTTCGAGCCCTCAACTCTGCCTCATGCTTGCCCAACCCCTCCCCCCACCTCCCCCCGTCCCGTTCTAAGCTGCGTTGTCTTCTCAGCGCAGGTCTAAGCTTCAGCCGCGCTCTTCATCCGGGGCACCCCGGCGCCTCCCAGGCTCTTCCCTCTTTGTTCCACGTTAACTTGAGTACCTCATCTTTACCTCAGGCCTGTACCTTAGCTCAGCCGCTCAGGCGCATCCCTAATGCCTCTCCAGATCTAGCCCCAACTCTTAAGTCTAACGCGCCCTCCGCCTTTAGCCCCGCCCCCAGCCCCGCCCCATCGTTCTCTCGGCCTCACGCGGCTGCCCGCTCCCGGCCCCTCCCAATCGCTTCTGAACTGAGCCCCGGCCCTTAGCCCCGCCCCCAATCGACACCGGAACCTCCCCCTCCGGCCCTTAGCCCCGCCCCCAATCGACACCGGAACCTCCCCCTCCGGCGTGGGGAGCGATGCCTCCGGCCTCCACCCCGCCATCCTGGCTCTTCTGAGGTTGCTCCTGCCCTGGCAGAAGGCCAGGCTCCCCTCTCTCTCAGCCTGCAGGCTCCTGGGAAGAGGACTTGAGGTCCCTCCCAGCCCCCCTGTGGCGCCCACCCCCCAAAGCCTCTTACCAGCACTCCCTTCTAGCCCCACTGGGGCACCCAGAGAAATACTGCCCAATAAAGATGTTAACATAAGGCATGGTCTTTCTTGGTCAATTTTTCCCAAAAGTTATAATAGTTAAGGTTTTTTTTTAAGAGTTTTGTGTTGGTGCTTTATCTTATTTCAGTCAGGCAACCTTATGTGTCTCCATAGGCTTGCCCAGTGCTGGCTGGGAGCAGGACCCACTGCATTCATAGTAACCTACTACTCGCACCCCTCCCACCCTACACCCCTCCCACCCTTAAGCATAGCATGCACACTGCACATGCTTGTATCACACACGTAGCGCACATGAAAAAATCTACTGGCCACATACAGACTAATACAATATGTACATGCCCCTCACGGAGGCTACCCAGAACACAGAACCATACCCCTGCTCCCACATTTTACTCAGCACAAATGCTCCAAACAGTACTGTGGTGCAGACTTCAAACACACACACACACACACACACACACACACTGAGTTATAGGCTCTGTGCAAGGCAAGGGTTGATGAGCGCAGTCCTATTAGGGTGCAAAGATAAAAACAATTCCAGGAGAGAGTGAAAAAAATTTAAGCCATGTAACCAACATTCCATGCATCACACCCCTCAATTTCTCTTGGCATCAGGCTCCAAAGTCAGGACGGAAAGGAAAGGATGGTATTTAAACTTTGTTTTCTCCAGAGAAACCAAGGGCCTCTCCTGCTGCTGCTCTGCATGATGCCAACCTCAGCAACCTGACTAGGCAGGGTCACTGCCCAGAACCTCCAGCTCTGGGAACAGCAGGGGAGGAGAAACAGGAGTGTGCAGAAAAACCAACCCTCCCAAAACAGAGGAGCTGGGTGAGAATGAAACCAGGCACAACATGGACAGAGCACTTGCTGATGGGGAGCCAGGATCTGTGTTCTGATCTTGGCCCTCCATGGCCTCCCAGGATGGCACCAGGCCACATTTGTCCCTCCATTGTTCGTCCAGATGTCTGAGATACTTCCAGCCAACCTATAGCTCTGGGTCGGATGTCAACCATGAGCCAGGTTCTTAGTCACTCTTCCTGTAAAGTTATAACAGTTAAGGTTTTTGAGCTCGTCTATGTATTTGTTAGTGCTTCATCTTATTTCATCCATGAAACTCCATCAGTATTATTAGCTTCATTTTACAAATGAGGAAATTGAGGCACAGAGGATAAGTGATCTACCCGAGTGCTGAGTGTCCTAGGAGGAACAGTGAGGATTCAGATGCAGGTCGTCCTTAGAGTATGTCTTTTTTTTGTTTTTTTGAAGAGGGAAAAATACACCTTATTTTTTACTCAATTTAGTTTAATCATGTTTAAAAACATAAAACATAATTTATGCTTATACCTCTAATATAGTTAGATGTTAGATAACATATCTTCTAAATAAGAGCCCAGCCCCTACCTCCCTGGGCCTTCTGATCAACCCAAAGGGTATCAAAAATTTGCCCACCTGGCGTGGCTCAGTGTTTGAGAGTCAACCTATGAACCAGGAGGTCATGGTTCGATTCCAGTCAGGGCACATCCAGGCTCCATCCCCAGTAGGGGGCGTGCAGGAGGCAGCCCATCAATGACTCATCATTGATGTTTCTATCTCTCCCTCTCCCTTCCTCTCTCTGAAATCAATAAAAAAAAAATAAATTTAAAAAAAAAAAGCCCTAGCCCTAGCCAGTTTGGCTCAGTGATTAAGAGTGTCAGGCTGCGGACTGAAGGGTTCCGGGTTCAGTTCCAGCCATGGGCACATATCTCCGTTGCAGGCTAAATCCCAGCCCTGGTTGGGGAATGTGAAAGAGGCAACCAATCGATGTGTCTCTCTCACATCAATGTTTGTTTCTCCCCCCCTCCCCCTTCCACTCTTTCTAAGAAGCAATGGAAAAAATATCCTCAAGTGAGGATTAAAAATAATAATAATAAAAAAATCAGTAACTTCTCACTGTGTTCCCCTCAGAGAAGTATTTTTTTAAAGGAAAAGCAGGAAGAGACCAGCAGGTGGGGGAACGAAGACCAATGGTGGAAATTTGGGTATAAGCACCATGTAGGAGGGTACATCTGGGGAGAAGAGACCAAAGGAAAGGGCTCTCAAAGCCGACAATTTAGAACTCACCCAGTGAGAGTGCAGCCCCCAAACCTGGTCCCTGAGCTCCCAGCCTGACTGAGGCCTGCTCAGGGGCCAGGGCTGGCCAGCATCCCAGCTGGAGGCTCCAATTCCAAGATCGCCATAGAGCCCTGCCCTTATCTCCAATAAAGAACTCCAACCCCCAGACTGCTAGTAACAGATTTTAATGCATAAGGCACAGTGTGAGGCTGGGGTCATTAAGCATCCTCATACCCAAAAGGCCCAGCATGTTGAGCAAAAGCAGCAGGGACCACCTCCCCACCACTGGGCACCCTGGAGAGTCCCTGGAGCAAAGGGGCATCCAGTCTTTGGTATGGTGCCCAGGGTCAGGAAGTGACTAACACGGTCCCAACTACGCTTCTGGGGGTATTGCCACCAAAGGGCAGCTCTTTGGTCTGTAATAACAGTCAGTACAGATGTCCAGGGGTAGAGCACTGGGGGAGTCAAGGTCGTACACATACAGTGTCCCAGGGCTGGGCAGTCCCTCATCCCTCAAATGCAACATGTGGGCTTCTTCTTGCTGGCAGTTAGGTAGAGGTTGTTATCATCACTGTTGATGCCTGAAGAAGAGTGGGAAATACGTGAAGCAGGGATTGGAGGTTCCCCATGCTCTCTGCCACCCTCATCCAGGTGGGTACTCACGGACAACATCCCCAATGCGCCGGGCCCCCGATTTCTCCAGCTCAGCCAGCATGTTGGTCTCAAAGGTCAGTGCTGCCACACGGAAAAAGAATTCCCGGACATTTTCACCTAACACAAGAAACAGATGGGTGTTCAGGGGCAGTTCTAGGCCTGAGGTCACTGGGCACAGCTGGAGGTGTAGGAGTGAGAGGCAAGGTAGGCAGGAATGCCACAGCAGAAGGCCTGAAGCCTCTTACTCACCAGTGAGAGATGAGACTGCCCAGTACTCAGCCTTCATCTCTTGGGCCACCTTGAGTGCATCTCTCTCCATTAGCACATACTGAGCAGGAGTCTGAAGGAAAGTCAGAGTCAGCTGGGGGAGGGTTCCCTCACCAAGTTGGGAAGTACCCCCCCCTCCCCGGTACACTCACACTCAGGTCCTTCTTGGAACCCACAAGGAAGAGGAGCGCACTGGAAGGGTCATTCTCCTTGAGTGCATCAGCTAGCCACTGCCTGCCACAGAGGGTGGACAGCAAGGGATGAGTTGGGCGGGCTCCTTCCACTCATATGCCCCATTATCCTCTCTCTGCTCCTAGATGCATTCTTCCCTTCCCTACCATGCCTGTGACTACCCCCCTTTTCTGAACCCTCTTTTCCCAGAGCCCACATATATTTCAGCACCCCCACATACTTGGTATGTTCCAGAGAGGCCACATCATTCAGATTGAAGACAATGATGATGGCTGGAAGAATGGCAGAAACAGTCCCAGGTTGATGGGGAGACACTACTGGCTCATTTCCACAGCCCTAGATTAGAAGCAGCCACCTACCCACTTTACCCAACCCCTTACCTTGAGCTCCTCGGTAGTAGGTTGATGCAATGCATTTGAATCTCTCCTGTCCAGCAGTATCCCAGCTGGGAGGAAGGAAGGGTGAAACAGAGGCATGGGGGTGGGGGGCAGGTGGAGTGTAGGTGCTAGAGGAAGAAATGGCTGGAAGAGGTAAAAGAAGACACACTTACAGCTGCAGACTGAAGGGGACTCCCAACACCTCAAATCGTTCCATCTCAAAGTCTACTCCAATGGTGGCCTTGTAATTCTTATCAAAGGTATCTTTGCAGAACCTGAGGGGGCACCAGATGCTCTGGCCCTTAGCCCAGCCCATCTGGCTAGGCCTGGCCCTACCCTGCCCAGCCCAACCCAGCTCAGCTCCAGCACCTTCTTACCTATTAATGAGACAAGTCTTCCCCACTGACAGGTCCCCCACCACAATGACCTTGGAGATCTTAAATCTGCTGGACACAAGAGGAGGCAGGAGGAGTGGGCACTAGTTTTTTCACTCTAGGGAGTCCCAATGCTCCCTAGTAGGTATACAAAGGTAGCTGCACCCAGGCTGTGACTGCCATAGACACCAGTAGACACCAGGCCTCCGAGGCAGCTTTCCTGGACAGAGGTGCTGGCCAGGAGTGTTTTGTGCTTTAGTATTAAGGAGACATGAGGTTGAATTCCAGCTCTCACACTTACTAGTTGTGGGGCTTAGGACAAGTTACTTAGCCTTTCTGTCTCAGTTTCAATATTTAAGTGGAAATTTAGAATATATTGTATTGGGTTGTTGTGAAGGTTAAAATGAGATAAATGGTCTATATTCTGAAACATACCCTCCCCCCCCCCCCCAAACACACACACCACACACATACATTTTAACATTTCTGAAATCAGGATACATCTTAAAAGTGATGGTGTTTTCCATTTAATAAAAGACAGTAACAGTATTCAACACACTGCCTGGCACACAGTAAATGCTACATCAATAGCAACTGTTATTACGTATTCCCTTTAATATCCACAAGTGGACTCAAAGATGTAGGCACCCCCCACCCCACCCCCAACCCGGCCCTGGGCCCTGGGGCACAAATGGATGGTATGTGGGTGGCTGAACTGGAGACCACCCCCTTCTCTGTGTCAGAAATTGAACTGCCACCTTTCTAGCCAACCCCATCTCATTGGGCTCACCCATAACCTTGCTGGAAATAAAGCGGGGGTAGACACAGGGACATAAAAAGGAGGAATAACCATATAGCTGGTAGAGGGTGCAACAGAGCCCCAAGGGGGTGGACGTCACCACGGCTTTGACTACCGAGTTTCCTGGGACTTCCCTTCTTTGTTTTGGGTGTCTCCAACTCACCCCACGGTGCCGGTCCGGTGCTCCTGGCAGGCGCAGGTGACCCGGGGGTGGAAGTCTTTGCGCACGTGCAAAGCCGCCTCCTTCCTCAGGTACTGGCGGGGACGGAGGAGCGTGAGGCTCAGCCACTCCCCGCCTCTTCTCCCGCCAAGCAGCCCGGGGCTGGGGGTGGGGAGGGGACCACCCAGGAGCAGCCGAGCCTCTCGCTGGCCCGATGCCGCCTCCGCCCGCCCATACAGCCTCCGCCGCCAGAAGCCCGACGGGGCCCCGGCGCCTACCTGCGGCAGCTCCGCCAGGACGCGGTCCCTCCGCACCGGCGCCAGAATGTTCATCTTGCCTGCGGCCTTGCGGGGCGCCCGGCGGAGGCGCGGAGGCCTGATCCGCCCCAGCGACCCTGGCCCGTGGAGACCCGACAATCACCCGCGACCGAGGAGTCCCGACTATGACTCGGGGCCACGGGGAACCTACGGGAGCCCGCGGCCTCGGGGACGCTACGACCACCGCGGGCCACGGGGATGAGAGAGTCACCCGGGGTTGGGATGAACCCACAACCACCCGGGCCCGGGGCGTCCCGAAGACGACTCGGGGGCGCGGAGACCCCTCGGCCGCCAAATAGGGGCGAGGAGTCCTGTCCGGGGGGTCCCGGGCCCGCGCAGACCCTACAATAACTCGGGGCCGGATAGTTCCTACAATAACTCGAGGCCGCGGAGACCCGACGACCACTCGGGGTGGAGGCGGCCCCACCATAACAGAGCGGCCGGGGGGCTTGGAGCGGCCCCACCACGCGGGGTCGGGGTGGGCGGGGGCCGCGCTGCGAGCCCCGGGAGCCGCTGCGGGAGGGGGCGAGGGGCCCAGTTCGCGGCTGGGCCCCGCGTCCCACTCGACTCTCCCTCCCGGAGCGGGCGCTGTAACATGATCCCCGGAAATTCCTGGAGAAGGGCCGCCCCCCGCCCCTCTCCCGGCAGCTCCGGGTCTCGCAGCCCGCCCGGGACGCCCCCATCCTCTCCTCCTCCCCGCGCTGCCCTCGCTTAGGCTCCCCAGCCTGAGGCCTCGTCGGGGACCAGGCCCCACCCAGGCTGGAACTTGCCCAGATAGGGATCCCCCACGTTGCACGATCCTGCACCTCTGTGCCGGGCTGCGCCTCCAACAGGGACCCTTACCCAGCCAAGTTGGTGATGGGGAATCGGTGATGGCTGCGCAGCATCTGGCTGTGCCAGGACCGGCGGGGTGGGGTCAGGGGGAGAGAAGGGGGCCAAGGAGAGGCGGTGCTCGCCTCCTCAACTCCAGGCCCAGCACATGACTCATAGAGTCTGCCCCCACTCGCCCTGCAGCCCTGGGAGGGGGAGGGGGAGCGCAGACGGGGTGCCAGAGGCGGAGCTGGATGCCCACCCTGGCCAGGGACGTCCGAGGTCTGGCTTCTGTTCCTCGAAGGCTGCCGTGTAGATTGAGGGGTGGGGAGGCCGAAGACCAAGCGGCGTCCCTCGATGCACGATGAAGGAGGGCTAGGTGGACGGGGGACTCCACCTTTGGGGGAGGTGACTGCTCCGGAACACGGGGACTGCCCTCCACCTTTGGGGGAGGTGACTGCTCCGGAACATGGGCGTTTTTCGCACCGACCCCTTTGGAATCTTCCCAAGGACAACTTTTCCATTTTGCGGTTCTGCAAGACAGACTCGGGGAGCGTAGAACAGATCTCACCGTCAAGGGGAAAAGCAGGTTCCCAGAGGCGAGAGAGAAGATAGAAAGGGAGAGGGGAAGGGGGAGGGGGGAGACCCCGACCCGCGGAGAAGCAGACTAGAACCTTATTAAACTTTTCTCTGTGTCCGGAACAGAATTCGAGATTGCAAAAAAGACTAGGGCAGGGAAGGCAAGACTACTTAGAAGGAAGGAACTGTGAATGGAATTATTCACAAGAAGAACTAGTGAATGCTGGAGAAATCTGTGCGCTGGGTGTTTGGAATATTGCTCGAGTTTCTTCAAGAGTCTTGTCGGGAAAACACATGAAATCTGACTGTCATAGGTAAAGAGGGGAGATGTGACCACCTTCTACCTCCTGTGGTACTTTTCTCCTCCCCTCTGCCTGACTCGATTTTTTTTTTGCCACCAAATCACCGTTATTGATAAGCCACATATCCTCTCGGGACCTCAATTTACACCAATATTTGAGGGAGTTGGGCCTGACACATTCTGCTCTAACGTTCCAGAACTTAGCTACACCCTCCCTGAGTTAATCTAATTATATCCATTACAGTTTTGCAGTGTTATTGTCTCCTGGAATTTGCAATCCTTTTCCCTTAAGTTGCTGAAGATGGGAATCGCTCAGGACCAGACCCGAGTGGCGGACAGCTACACCATCCACTCGCCGCAGCAGATAAACACGTCTCCGAAAAACTACAACTCCCAAGAAGCTTTAGAGTCTTGCTAGGGGAGGAGTAGCGCATGCTTAGTTCCTCTGAAGGAAATTAAACCTAACTACTATTCCCAGCGGGCGCCGCGCTATAGATCAACCAATCGGCTTTAAGTGAAAAGCATCGCGAGTCTTCGGTGAGAATTGGCTCTATAAGCCCGTGGGAACGGATCTCGGAAACCCTTTTTACGAAGATGGCGCCGAAAGCAAAGAAAGAAGGTGTGTGCTGACGCTTGGGGGGAACACTGCTAGCTGGCCGCGGGTCCTCGCAGAGTGAACAGACTGAAAGGAGGGTTCCTGGGCTAAGACTTGGGGGTGTCAGCTCCGGGGCTGCTCCTCCGGTTTCGGCCACGCTGCGCCGTCCGCGGGCCCAACCGCATGGGCTGGGCTTCAGTTGAAGGGGGTTGGGGAGGGAGCCGACAGCCAGATAGCCGACTGTGGGGAGCTATACGCATCCACACGGAGCCGCTCCATATCTCCAGACCTGTAAGGAATCAGTGCCCTCAACTTACCTTACTTTTTTTTAATCCGCATTATAGACGGCTATATACTCTGCCAGGGTGGCTGTGCGATGTTATATGTAAAACTACTAGCACGCATTCTGGCAAGCGGCAAGCGTTCGGTCATTGCTACTTTTTCCTCTGTGATATCCCTGGAGTTACTCCCAAGTTTGCCCCATTAACGTGCATATGATGGAAAAACTTTAAACCTGAGACTTGTGATGTCTTCAAAGGAACCACTGATGCACATGTGGCCTGGCGCGCCCACTACAGTCCTTTAGGCCGGAAGTGCTCGATTTCTTAATCCCACACCCTCATTCTCTTTGCTTTTCTCAGCCCCTGCCCCTCCCAAAGCCGAAGCCAAAGCAAAGGCTTTGAAGGCAAAGAAAGCAGTGCTGAAAGGCGTCCACAGCCATAAAAAAAAGAAGATCCGCACGTCACCCACCTTCCGACGGCCGAAGACACTGAGGCTCCGAAGGCAGCCTAAATATCCTCGGAAGAGCGCACCCAGGAGAAACAAGTCAGTACTCTCTCCCGGTACTCCCCGCCCCCCCTCCCCGAATTATAAGAAAGCTTATTTAGAAAGTTACAGAGGTAGCAGAAGTGAGCCAGTTGGGCTGTGTAGGCTCAGGAATCAAGTTATAGAGGCAGAAGGGCCCTTGGATGGTAGGAGAGAGAAGAGCAAAGGTAATGCACCTCGGGAGAAGAGGAAAAGAAGCTAACCATACTCATAACAAGATGTTTGGTTATCCTCCATTGGTAATTTTTTTTTCTTTTTAAAGGAAAAAAAAATCACTTACTCAGGCCTAACTATGGGCCACACTATTTCAGAAAAGTTAATCTTTAAGGGAAAAAAATGTCTATAAGTCTCTCATAGCCACAGGCTAACTCTGTCATCCTCTCATGGAAGATTAAGTCCACTGGCTGCTCAAGGAAGTAAGTGGACTCCTGATTTCCTAGGAAAGGTGATCCATTGGTAATTATGAAACTTACCAAACTTAGAGTATGGTTTCTCAAAAACATGTTGAGGTGTACTTAATAGTTTCTCTAATGGGGGTGTGGGGAGAGTGATTCCTTAAGAACAAAAGGGGGGGCGTGGCTCAGCGGTTGAGCCTGGACCTAGGATCCAGGAGATAAGGGTTAGATTCCCTGTCAGGGCACATGGTGGGTTTCGATCTCAATCCCCAGTAGGGGATGTGCAGGAGGCAGCAGATCAATGATGACTCTCTCATCACTGATGTTTCTCTCTCTCTCTCTCTCTCCATTCCTCTCTCTGAAATCAATAAAGATATATTTTAAAAAACAAAACAAGAGAAGACGTTTTTTACACTATTGGCAGGAATTGTTTAAAACAACCCAGAGTTAGTGCCGAGGTTCAAGTCCACTTTCTTGGAAGTATAAAGAAGGGCTTACATGTTCTTTGTTTTGGAGCTTCAGGCTTATAGTTCGTTCCTCGTACCACCTATTGCTGTAGGGAGTGGTGGTTGAGGATGTGGAATGATTCAGGGTTGACAAAGGAGGTCCATCCATATGTATTGGATGGTGAAGGCCAGCAACAGTGTATGGAAACTTCATTCACTCTCAAATTTTTACACTCGGGTAATGGTTAGGGGGAAATGGGCGAAAAGTTAGGGAACTTGAGTATTCTGGTGTCATGCTGCTGTTAATAACTGACCTTAGGAACCACAAGATTAGAGTAGAGCATAGTGGTGGAAAATGGGTTTCTGCTTCTCCCACTGCTTCCTAAGAAAAAGGCGGAGAGTGGGTTGTGTCGGCTGTGGAGGAAAGCACTTGACAGACTTTTTTTTACCCCCATTTGGACCTAGTATTTAGTGTAATAAGAGTTTGAGACCTGACCTCTAGCTTCAAAATGGGATGGTAGTGTCCATGTGAACAGAGCCTTGCTCCTCTGAATTTCAGGGGAAAAACTGTTGTAGGGGCATTCAAACCACTGAGTTTAACCTGAGCTGTAAATAAAAGGTTGCTCTCAAGAGTTAATGGCCCTCAAACCGGTTTTTAGTGACCAAAGAGTAGAAAAGCCTGGCCTGCCCAGCCTTATAGTGAAGCGCCAACATTCATTGGAACTCTAGCCTGAGTTCCAAGATGCTGAATTCTAGCTTTGTGCTCTTTGGTTTTAACTTCTCAAGTCTTAAATTTTCTCCAGAAATCCCGTCATAAATGATAAGGTCAAATAAAGAATGAAGGGGTTTGGGGCTCAAAGATGATTCTTTAATCATTTAAAGGATGAAAGTCCTTCAAGAGAAAGAAAATGCACATGGTTTTGCTCCCAGGCTGAGGCTCCAGGTCCTTAGGTTTCAGGGTGCAGATGATGACACTGTTCAGCGACCAAAGTCTGACAAAAATGATTGCTACTCATCGTCTGATGCACCTGGGCTCCAAAAGAGGGCTCACCCTTTCTTCTACTGGGCTGAGGCCAGGTGACTGCATTTTACCTCCCCAGGCTTGACCACTATGCCATCATCAAATTCCCCCTGACTACCGAGTCAGCCATGAAGAAGATAGAAGACAACAATACACTTGTGTTCATTGTGGATGTCAAGGCCAACAAGCACCAGATCAAACAGGCTGTGAAGAAGCTCTACGACATTGACGTGGCCAAAGTCAACACCCTGATCAGGTGAATGGAACCCCATGGGCTGGGAGAGGAGGCTGGGGCCTCAAGTCAGAAAGAAGCCATACCCAGCCAGGTGTGGCTCAGCAGTTGAGCAATCTACCTAGGATCCAGGAGATCGAGGTTTTCCTGGTCAGGGCATATCCCTGGGTTGCGGGCTTGATCCCCAGTTGGGAGTGTGCAAGAGGCAGCTGATCAGTGACAACTTTTTCATCGTTGATGTTTCTCTCCCCCTCTCCCTTCCTCTAAAGATACGTTTTTTAAAAAGGAAAAGCCAGGAAACCTGAATAGTATGAAATCCTTGAAGCTGCTTTTGGAGTCAGAAGTAGTTTTCTGAGTGTGCAAGCCTTGAGAAATGAGCAGCCCCTGCTGTAATTGTAGTCTTTATATTGAATATGGACTTTTGAGAAATCAACAACTGTTTTTATGTCAGATTACCTGGATTTAAATGTCCTGTGATGTTTTCTGTAAAAGGGAATTGGCTTTATTTGTAGCCTAGTGGCTTCCCTAGCTTCCTCTGTGCAGGTGACAAATCACTATTTGGAAAAGAATGACATGGACAAAGGAACCCCTGGTGCCCCAGGTGACCAAGGTGGGGGGCCTGGTGTAGGGGCACTGAGGATAGCAGGGATTAAGCTGCCTTTTCCACCCTAGGCCTGATGGAGAGAAGAAGGCATATGTTCGACTGGCTCCTGACTATGATGCTTTGGATGTTGCTAACAAAGTAAGCTTCCTTTCCCACAAAACTCCTTAACACCCACCCCCTGGGTGCAGATGATGTGTCTGTTAGTGACCAAAGCCTGACTTTTGCTGATTAGTCTTAACTGACTGACTGCACCCCTCTCCGTAATAGGTCCTACCCTATGCCCACATTTTGCTTTTTAATCATGACATTCCAGTTTAATCTTCACATTTCAACTTCCAGTAACAAAGCTCCCTTTTGTTTTTCAGATTGGGATCATCTAAACTGAGTCCAGCTGGCTAATTCTAAATATAAAAATCTTACACTGTATTGTTTCTTTATGTTGATTTCTGGTTGGGCTGGGGGGGGCCATACTGTGGTATGAGTTTGGGCAAGACTTTGGTCTACTTAACCCTGTTGGAACACTCAGCACTGTCACTTCACCATACTTGTTACAATCCTGGCGGTGGGAGCTCAGCAGATATTTATGACCCAGACTAGGGTTAGTTGTCCTAGGACAACTAGAACTTTTCTCTGTCATAGGAGTAAGTGAACAAACAAGAAGTTTTACAGGAACCCCTTCCTTTATCCCTGGAAGAGGAGGCGGCGGCTTTGTATGAAACCAATACCCAGAATTTTCATTAGCATCCATTTCAGGGCAATGTGGGTTAGCTGGCTTTCGGGTAGCACTTTGTCCCCACACCCATCTACCATGTCCAACCGGTCTGTCTGCTTCCCTCACCCCTTGCCCAAGAAAGGACAAGGACTTCAGAGGAGCGCTTTCATTAGTTTTCAATAGTGGGTGCAGGCTTGAAAGGTGGAGAGGCTGGATGCCCCGGGTTTGGGGCTCTCATCACAGTTTATGCATGAGGCTGTTCTTGGCTGTTTGCTGTCCATGCCTCAAGTCCCAGGCTCTGTGCCTCTCACTCTGTCAAGAACTTGTCTTTGTGTTGTGGGCTGGGCACAGGTTCAGGGCAGAAGTCCGAGCGGAGGAGGCGGGAAAAGTAGATGAGGATCATGATGTCCAGCATGAGCAGGATACCCAGCAAAAAGGTGCCTAGGGTCCTCTGACCCGCATATTGCAGGAAGAAATGGGTGAGGTAGGCCTGAGGGGCCAGGCGGAAGATAAAATACATGACCAAGTTGACATACTTATTAATTTTGTAGAGGAGGAGATGCTGGGCATTGTTGATCTTCATCATCATGCGAATGGTGAGGAAAATGTTGCTTACTTCTACCAGCAGTGTTAGGACACCCCCACCTACAAAACTGCTCCAAAAGATGCCTGAAAAGAAGGCACCCATGGCCTAGAGGGCAAAGATGAGAACAGGTTAGGAAATAGATGCCAAGGCTTTCCCGGAAGTTGGTGGGAGTATCAAGGTTATCAGATTGAGGGCGGGAAAGTCTTCCCCTATTTGCTTTATTCTGGCATATAGTTTATAGTGAGTTCAACACATTAAATTTTGATCCCTGTGTAGAGTTTACAGTGTGAGGTACTAGGTGAAGTTATGGATTGCTGGCCTCAAATCAGTGAACCAAGGGCACAGCATGGGACACGGTGGGAATGGAGTTAAGACAGGGCTGAGACTAAAGTTGCTAGCACCAGGCCCATACCACACCCCGTTTCTCACCATTACATGATGGACCAGGTATTCCCAAGAAGCTCGCGCCTGACGACTAACCACAATGTCCACCGTGTCGTGGATGAAATAACCTAGCAGAGGGATGGGGGAAGAGGTCATGAAGGGAATTATACGAAGCTTCTCCTGTTCCCCCACCCACTTAAATGCTTACTGGGCAAGACTTACCTGCGGAGAAGCAAACGAGCAGATAGCCAGAAAGTGACCATGCCGTCTCGATCTCGACCAGCATTTCGGGAGTCTGCCATACACTGAAAGGGAGGGAAGAAGGCAGGCGCTCATCTCCCATTCCCAAGGACCTTCAACTCCCCTTTTCCCCTTGCCAGTCTCGAGGGAGTCTGGGCTTGCTCTGTTAACTGGGGATCGAGGAGGGGCTTGGCTGAAACCCAGGTGTCTCCGCTTTCCCAGGTGAGATCCCGTTCCCCTGGGGCCGCTGCGGCTCCGGATTGGATAGTCTTCCAGACGGAATCATGTGAGACTGCGTGGCCTCAGCCCGCCGCGAGTGATGGGGAGAGTAACGCGGGATCCCCTAGCCACCTTCACTCCCCCGGGTTCTTCACTCACCACAGCAGAGCCCAGATCCCTGACACAATGGAATGGGCGAAAGAGACCAGCAGGTTGTGCCAACGCCAGGTGCGCAGGGGGTCGGCGCGCACGTGCGCGGGGAGAGGAAGACGACAGAGCGCGCGCCGGAGCGCCCGGAAGGTCAGCGTGGCGCCCAGGAGCAGCAGCAGGGCGGGGTGCAACAGTGGGGGCATATTGGCCCTCCCTGCCGTCAGTCTGTCCGCCCTCTAGGCGGCCTCCTCGGGCTGTTCGGAGAACGGGGCTTCCTCTCGGGCGAGTCCACTCCGGACGCCTCCCCTGCCGGCCGGCAGCCTCACACAGTTTTCACCGGAGCCCTCTAGGCCCCTTCGCTCCTCCCGTCCCCTCCCGGCGGGCCTCTGCCCCCGCCCCTAGCCGCCCGCGCCCCCGCCCCGCCCCGCCCGCCTGCCCCCGCCCCTCCGGCTGCTCTGCTAAGCGGAGGGCGCAAGCCCCATTTCCCGAAGGGCCTACCGCGCCCCGCCTCTCTCCGGGAGACTTCGGGGGCTGTCCTAGGGCGGCGCCGCGAAGGCACCCCTCGCTGGCGCCTCCCGACTGCCGACTCGCTCGCTTGGCCTCATTAACCCGCGTCCCCAGTTTCCCCGGGGCCACCGGCTCCCCCGCTCGGGCGGGTATTGCGAGAACTCCCTCCGCCCTCAACTCCTTTCTTGGCAGAGCTGATAGGATCCGTCACACACCCACGACTTTTAAACCCGGGTCCTGGGTACGGGTCGGAGCCACGCCTTGGACCATGATCTCTGCCCCGTCCCTGTACTTTCACTGGATCACTAGTTTCTTCAGGATAGAGACAGACTTATTTACCTGCGTGCCTAGAAACGATTGACTAACCCATCACCACCCCTCCTCCCAGCCCGCTTTTAGGCTCCTGGGGCCAAGCGGCTGTAACAATCCTGCTTCAGTCCGGGCTCCCTGGAGGCTGCAGCGGGAAATACGCCCGATTTGCCCAGGCTGCTAGGGTGACCCTTGCTCTTCAGGCCAGCGGGTTGGCGCAGTTTCAGCTTGTGGCCACTAGGTGTCAGCCTGCACTCACCGTAGCGTGGGCTCGATACCAACCCCCTCCCCGCCACCACCACCACCACCAAAAGAAACGAGGTAGTTGCTTTTGGGGGAGAGTTAGTCAACCAGACTGTGGAGAACAGAGGAGCGGCTAAAAGCCAGGCCGGTAGTAGGGGATAGGAAAAGGGGGGGCGGGGATTGTAGTTGGGTGCGAGGGAAAAGGTACTGCGAGAGGGAGGAAAAGCCAGAAACCCTAGGCCCAGAGACCCAGGGGCTGAAAGGTTTGGGTGTTTGCTTTGCCTCCCCTGATGGCTCCAAGGTTACACATTAAACCCTGTGGGGCTCCTGGGTCAACCAAGTCCCGATCGGTTTCTAGGTGAGAGCACGAGTGTCCCAGGTGAGCGGCCTTCCCCCTTGGCGCTTGCTCCTGCTCCCCTTTGCTCACAGGGCAACTTTGTCCTCCAGCCAACACCAGCCCGAGTCCGCAAGGGGCGCTTCTGGGGCCCTTCTAGTGGTCACTACACTTGGGCAGGTTTGGACACCCTTTTGAGGGGTGGGATGGGAGCAGAAGATAAACACCCCATTCCTCACCCGGAAATAGGGACGCCATCTCTTAGCTGATCACCATTCTCTTGGTCTTTAACTGAGCTTGTATTGACTCGTGCGGAGCAGGAGGTGCCAGGGAGACACCTGAAATTAAATTCACTTCTGATCAAGGCCCTAAACAATCGTACTAACCCCTGGGCAGAAGCCTAGAACCCGTGTCGGCCAAACGGCTGTCTTTCCTCTTCTCCCTGACACAAGGAGGTTCTCCTAGCTTGTGTGTGTGCCGCTAAGGGTTGAGAGTGCTGATAAGCGCGATAGTCACTAGTTGGGACAGCTTGGAAACCATGTTACATTCTCCGTAGGTAAATCTACTTGCACAGGTCGGAGTTTGCCTAGTCCCTCCCTAGGCAAACAAAACTGACTGAGCTCCCTGCCCCTTGGAGCTAGAGCGACGCTCTCGGTTCAGTTTTGGTGGTGTGTATCGTTTGCGTGCCAATGAGATTCTGCTTTCTTTCCGAAACAGAGTCACTAGTGGTCAAATAGAGGGGCAGAGAGAGGTCAGTCCTTGCTTCCCATCCTCACTCGGCTTGTGCAGGGTACCTCTTGGGTCTTAGGAAGCTTTGCGAGGGCCGAATGCGGTCACACGTGTGGGAAGGTACCGTGCAGGCCATTGCGAAGGGCGCCCAAGAAATGGTATATCGCCCCTTCCTTCCTTGGACCCTGGAAAGTGACCCTGCGGATCCAGGTTGCAGAAACGGTGCAAACCCTCAAAGAGAGGTGTGAGGACTGAACCTACAAGTAGCTCAACTTGTGGCTCGCGGCAATTATTTTGCAGCGTAGGGGGCGTGGCTCTAGAGTGGGCCGGTCCGCGCACGCGCGGCGTCTGGGTGTAGGGGGTTCCGGAAATGTGACTGAGAAATGAGATGGAGAAGTACGAGCGGATCCGAGTGGTGGGGAGAGGTGCCTTCGGGTGAGCCAGGGCTCTGGGGGAGGAACCCACTCAGGGAGAGGGAAAAGACACCCCAACTCTGTCCGCGAAATCTCTGCCCGGTTAGCCCCGCCCCGAGGCGTGAGCGCCCACTCTAGGAAGCCCCGCCCAAGCTTCCGGTCCCGGTCCCGGCTGGGCGACTTGGCCGCCGAGGAGGCCACGCCCCCAGAAGCCTATGCGCCCGCGCCGGGCTCCGGCCTCCGATTCCGTACTCGATTCATTCGATAAATGCTGAGCGCCGACTATACGTCAGGCTCTCGGCGCTGGGTATACAGTGAAGACCAAAACAGACGTGGTTTTTCCTCTCTCGGAACTTACAGCCTATAGGAAAAATGTACAATAAACAGAACATTGTTAAAGCAGCTATTAACAAGCTGCGAGAACAGAGTACACCCGGTAAGTACTTATTTGGGGTGGTCAAGGAAATTTCTCTGAGAGGTGAAGTTTAAAGTCAAGACTTGAGGAATGAGGACCAGTCTGACGGTGAAAGCAGAGCTTTTCAGGTGCAAGAAACAGCATATGTGAAGGTCCTCATGTGGGGGAAAATTCAGTATTCAAGGAGCTGAGAAAAAGACTGGTACAGTTGGGATGTAGTGGGCAAGGTAAAGAATGCTATCCCTTTTTATTTTTAAATATTCTTTATTGATTTTTAGAGAGAGAGGAAGGAAGAGGGAGAGAGAGAAACATCCAGTGAGAGTGAAACATTTATCTGTTGCCTCCTGGCTGCTGCCTTCTGCACGGCACCTACCAGGGATCAGCGGAAACCTGGGCACGTACCCTGACCAGAATCGAACCAGCAACTTTTCAGTGCACAGGACAAGGCCCAACCAACGGTGCAACACTGTCCTGGGCTAAAAAAAAAAATTTTTAATACTATAAAATGTGAGGGTGGCGACCAGATTCTAGCCTTATAAACTCAGGTAAAGCTGTTGAATTTATTTGCAGTGTAAAGGGAAGAGGTGTAACCAGAGGATTTCATCTTGATATAGTTGCATTTTAAAATATATCTTTATTGATTTCAGAGAGAGGAAAGGAGAGGAAGAGAGATAGAAACATCAATGATGAGAGAGTCATTGATCGAGCCCACAAGCCGGGCATGTGCCCTGACTGGGAATCGAACCCCGATCGCCTGGATCCTAGGTCGATGCTCAACTGCTGAGCCACGCTGGGCGGGGCCTTGATATAGTCGCATTTTAAAAATACCACTGTGGCCCTGGCTGGAGGGGCTCAGTTGGTTAGAGCATTGTCCAGCACACTGAAAGTTCCCCTGTTCAGTTTCCAGTCAGGGCACTTACCCAGGTTTCAGGTTCGATCCCCAGTCTGTTGGGGCATGTACGGGAGGCAACCAATCGATGTTTCTCTCTCCCTGCCTCTCTCTCTCAAATCAATAATAATTTAAAATAAATTTTAAATCACTCTGGCTGCTGTATGGAAATTAGATTTGTGGTGACAAGAGTGCAAGGGACCATTTTAAAGGCTAGTGCAGTGTTTTAGGCAATAAATGATGATTTTACCAAGGGTTAGCAGAGACAGAGGAAAATGGGTGGATTCACAATATTTTGGAAGTAGAAACAGGATTTGCTGATGTGTTAGTGTGAAATTGAGGAAAGATTCTGGCATGATTTTTGGGTGTCTGACTTTAATAATTGGGGGATGGTGGTGTTCTTTGCTGAGACAGGAGAGACTGAAGAAGGAAAGGTGTTGGGGCAGGAATCAAGAGTTTTCTTTTGAATTTGTTAAAATTTAGGATGCTTGTGAGACATTCAAATAGAAATGCAAAGTGCGTAATTGGATATGTGAGTTGGGCTCAGAGGAGAGGTGTGGGCTGGAGATGTAAGATTGATTCTTTGATGATCACCTTATAGTCCATTCATTCAGCAAATACCGATTGAGCTCCTACTATGTGCTGGGGTATGTACTAGGTTATGCACTGGGGATATAGTGGTGAGCAAGAATGAACAAGAACCTTGCTTTTATGGACACTGACCACAGACTTAAAGAAGATAATATGAATGGCTTCCACTCATTGAGCATTTTTGATGTGCCAGGCACTGTGCTAAATGCCTATACGCATTTTCTTATTTCATCCCTTCAGCAACCCATGTGAGGTCAATTCTTTTTTCCAATTCTGTAATCCAGGACCAGATAATTTGTAAGAGGAGGAACCAGGATTTGAACCCAGGCAGTTAACTTCAGAGTCTGTGGAAACTTAAAGAGATGAAGACTAACTTTGCCTCTTTATGCCTATAGTGAAACTGAGTCTCAAATAAGTTAAATGACTTGCCCAAGGTCACACAGAGCTTGTGGTCAGTCCTCCCCATTCCTAAACTCAGTGTTCTGTGCACTTAGATGACCTCTTAGTCTGGGTGCCATTCCCTTCTTAAGTCTAGTCATCAAGTCACCAGGTCTTCCCAGCGTGATATATAGCTGGAGGCTAAGCTGGTACCCACTGCTGTACTCTGTGTCCTTAGGATTGTGCACCTGTGCCTGCGTAAGGCGGACCAGAAGCTGGTGATCATCAAGCAGATCCCAGTGGAGCAGATGACTAAGGAAGAGCGGCAGGCAGCCCAAAATGAGTGTCAGGTCCTTAAGCTGCTCAACCACCCCAATGTCATTGAGTACTACGAGAACTTCCTGGAGGACAAAGCCCTCATGATTGCCATGGAATATGCACCAGGTGGGCCAGCCTCCTTGCACTGGCCAGTTCCAAGGGCCTCTCACCTATGGGACAGACAGACACAGATTAGCCAGCTTCCCTCCTTGGAATGCGCTTGGATGAGGGTCAGAGGTATAGAATTCTGACCCCCGTAGTGTGATGGTGGGAGGCCCTTGCCCTGTCTGGGAGTTTAGTTTCATAAAAGGGAAGTCTCAGGCCTGGAAAAGACTGGATCTTGACTCGTCCCTTGTGGCTGCAGGTGGCACCCTGGCTGAGTTCATCCAAAAGCGCTGCAATTCCCTGCTGGAGGAGGAGACCATCCTGCACTTCTTTGTGCAGATCCTGCTTGCACTGCATCACGTGCATACCCACCTCATCTTGCACCGGGACCTCAAGACCCAAAACATCCTTCTTGACAAACATCGCATGGTCGTCAAGATTGGCGACTTTGGCATCTCTAAGATCCTTAGCAGCAAGAGCAAGGCCTACACGGTGACTGGGCATGGAGGGGATCTCAAGGGTGCTAGAGGTTTTGAGGGTCAAGGCCCACTCTGCACCCCTATCTCCCACCCCACTCCCCAAGACCTTGACCCCTTAGCCCCTGGCTGGGTTGTCCTGAAGGAGGAAGCACTTTGGCCTGCTTGAGGGAGAAGCTGTCTCTAAGTGGCCCTTGGTCTGCTTTTCCTGAGCTGTAATATTAGCTTCCCTCCTGCAGGTGGTGGGCACTCCATGCTACATCTCCCCTGAACTGTGTGAGGGCAAGCCCTACAACCAGAAGAGCGACATCTGGGCCCTGGGCTGCGTCCTCTATGAGCTGGCCAGCCTCAAGAGGGCCTTCGAGGCTGCGGTGAGTAACCACTCCCAAGGGGACAACTGGGAAATCTCTCTACCCCCCTAAAGTCCCTGGTTCCACCTGTTTCTGTGATTCTTCTCTTGTGGCTGAATCAGGTCTCCCTCATCAGACTGGTGGATTACCCCAGGGCAGGGTCACAGCTTCCCTCAGACTATGAGTAGGGCTTGGGTTCCCCCTTTATTTATTTATTTATTTATTTTAAATCCTCACCTGAGGATATTTTATTCATTGCTTTTCAGAGAGAGTGGAAGGGAGAGAAACATCAATGAGAGAGAAACATGGTTGCCTCCTGGACTCACCCTGACGGGCTGAGCTTGCAACCGAGGTACATGACCTTGGCTGGAATTGAACCCAGGACCCTTCAGTCTGTGGGCCAATGCTCTAACCACTGAGCAAACCGGCTAGGGCTTCCCCCTTTAAACTGAGGGCTCCTACGGGCAGTGTTCCCCCATCAGATTAGGGACCCTCCTAAAGGCAATACTTAAGTTTTCCCAACAACCCAGTGTTTCTGAGGACATAGCTGCAGTTCCCCTATCAGAGGTTCTCGAAAGCAGGGTTTGGATACCCTATCATTTTGGGAGTCCCCTCACCAGACTGAAGTCTCCTGAGCACAGGGCTATGACCACCCATCAGATGAGGGGCTAGGGCTGAAGCTGCCTAAGAGCCTGGCCTGAGGCTTTGGCTAACCCCACAACTTGATGCCTTCACAGAACCTGCCAGCGCTGGTGCTAAAGATCATGAGCGGCACCTTTGCACCCATCTCTGACCGGTACAGCCCTGAGCTGCGCCAGCTAGTCCTGAGTCTGCTCAGCCTGGAGCCAGCGCAGCGGCCACCACTCAGCCACATCATGGCGCAGCCCCTGTGCATCCGTGCCCTCCTCAACCTCCACACAGATTTGGGCAGCGTCCGCATGCGGAGGCCTGTGCAGGGAGTGGGGGAGGGGGCCCAGGGCAGCAGGGGGCACCCAGTGGGAGCACAGTAAGACTGGTACATAGGGGCCCTCAGGGCAAGTCCTCCATTCCTGTGTGTGGGAATACCAAAGAGGGTCAGTCTGTGTCCTGAGGCTCCCATCTGTTCCACAGGGCAGAGAAGTCCCTGGCCACCGGGCCACCCATGGCCCCTGGCAGCACAGGGAGCAGGACCACCAGTGCCCGCTGCAGGGGTAAGTCCAGCTGACCTGAGTTCCCATTGGACACCATGCCATTCCCACCAATTTAATAGGCCTGATGAGCTGTCCCCACAGGTGTCCCCCGGGGACCTGCACGGCCAGCCATTCCACCACCGCTGTCATCCGTGTACGCGTGGGGTGGGGGGCTGAGCGCTCCTCTGCGGCTGCCAATGCTCAACACAGAGGTGGTCCAGGTGGCCACTGGGCGCACACAGAAGGCTGGTGTCACACGCTCTGGGCGCCTCATCCTGTGGGAGGTAGAGGATGCTGGGATGTGCCCGGAGTGGGGGGAGGGCATACCTTAAGGAAGGGGGTGCTTAGGTTCCCTGGTCCCCTCCGCAGGCTCCTCCTCTAGGCGTCGGTGGTGGCCCGCTCCTCCCTGGGGCAGTGGAGCAGCAGCAGCCCCAGTTCGTCTCACGTTTCCTGGAGGGCCAGTCAGGTGTGACCATCAAGCACGTGGCCTGCGGGGACCTCTTCACAGCCTGCCTGACTGGTTAGTGTGCCTGGAGACTACCCTGTGCAGGGAGTGGGGGAGGGGGCGATGAGAAAGTCCCCCAGAGCAACTTCCCTCTTTGCCTGTCACTTACAGACTGCTCAATAATACTTCTATCTATTAGTTATTAAGCACCAAGGAATTACTTACACAATCTCTTACCCTTCACAATAGGCCTGGCAAGGTAGTTATAGTATCCCATTTGACAGATCTGGAAGCTAAGGCTCAGAGGCTAAGTCACTTGTCCAAATTCATACACTTGGGAAAAGAGACCCCTGTCCTTATCTCTCCCCCTTTTCATCCAGCCTTGGCCTCCACGCAACTTTTTCGTGCTTCTCCAACCCAAGGTTGGATGGGTCCATCTGGAAAAACAGCCTAATCTCTCTCCCTTTCCTTTCCTCACTGCCCCCTTTCAAGACCGAGGTATCATCATGACCTTTGGCAGCGGCAGCAATGGGTGCCTAGGCCATGGCAGCCTCAATGACATCAGCCAGGTGGGTGTTGCATGTGCCTTGGGGAGGAGGAAATAGGGGAGATGGCAAGGAGCCTGTCTGAGAGCTGACACCCAGGTTGGGGGCAGGGGAATTTTCAGCAACCACAAGTCCCTCTAGCTTGCAGGCTGCACCTATTCTGGGAAGCATCAGGGGAAGTACGAAAAGACCAGGCTTCCCCAATGGTTGCTGTGGTGGTGGTGGTGGTGGTGGTGGTGGTGGTGAGCTAAAGAAACAGTCGTCTCATGAGAATTTGCAGGCTCCAACTTTGTCCCTACAGGGGATGTTGAGTCCAGGCCCCTTGCTCACAGTTTCCTCTCTTTCTAGCCCACCATTGTGGAGGCCCTGCTGGGCTATGAGATGGTGCAGGTGGCCTGTGGGGCCTCTCATGTGCTGGCTCTGTCCACTGAGCGAGAACTATTTGCCTGGGGCCGTGGAGATGGTGGTAAGCTCTCCACCCTGTTTCAGCCTCTAGCTGCATCTCACAGCAACCCGCAGCCATGATTTGTTCCCCTTCGTACCCACCTTCCACCCATTGGCCCATTTTCTCCTCCCTCTTTTCTCTCCAATTCCATTCATTTATTCACTGAGCAAATCTTTACTGTACATTCACTATGTGCCCACCCTGTGCTGGGTGCTAAAACAAGATGAACAAGATACCACTTCCTTCAGGTACTTTCTGAGGGAGATTTCATCTGGGTCAGGCATCAAGCTGGGCATTGAAGCTAGAGATAACTTGGGGTTCCTGTCCTCTTGGAGGACACTGGTGGGGGGAGGGATGATGCATCATCATGACAGAGGACAGAGAGCATCAGGGCTCCACCCAAGGCCCAGAGGTATGGGAATTCAAGCAATGGCAAGGGACTCCACCCGGAGGTGCAGTGGTAGCAACTGAACAGGGCTTTAAAGGAGGACTAGGATTTTGACCCAAAGAGGAGCCAAGGACGGGCAGCCTTCACTCACACTGTTACTGCCTCTCCATGGGTCCTCATCCTGGCATCACCAACCCTAAAGCTCAATCTAGCCCCATCCTGGTTTCTCCTTATAGGCCGTCTGGGACTAGGCACCAGGGAGTCCTACAGCTGCCCCCAGCAGGTGCCCATGCCCCCAGGACAGGAAGCCCAGCGGGTTGTATGTGGCATTGATTCCTCCATGATCCTCACTGTGCCTGGCCGAGTCCTGGCCTGTGGGAGCAACAGGTAAATAGGTGCCCCAGGATGACTAGACTGCCCCCTTGCCATATTTGGCTCTAATGCTCCATCCGTCATTGCCTATCCCCCACCAGGAACCTTGGAGGGCTGAGGGTGCTGTGGGTGGGATCTGTGTCCCCTGTTGCATTAGTTCCTGCCTGTGTCATTTCGGCATGGTTGCTGGCTCTGCCCTTAGGTTCAACAAGCTGGGCCTGGACCACCTCTCCATGGGGGAGGAGCCTGCCCCCCACCAGCAAGTGGAGGAGGCTCTGAGCTTCACACCACTAGGTTCTGCGCCCCTGAACCAGGAGACTCTGCTGAGTGTGGACCTAGGCACTGCTCATTCAGCTGCTGTGACTGGTGGGTAGGACCTGGACAGGGAGGTAGGACAGGGACTCTCCTGGCTTCTTTGGGACCTCAGTTGAGGCACCCCTTTTCTTCCTTTCCTCTCTCCTCCCTTACAGCCTCTGGTGACTGCTATACTTTCGGCAGCAATCAGCATGGGCAATTGGGTACCAGTGCTCGCCGGGTCAGCCGGGCACCCTGTCAAGTGCAAGGCCTCCAGGGCATCAAGATAGCAATGGTGGCCTGTGGGGATGCCTTCACTGTAGCCATTGGGGCAGGTGATTACTGGGCACTATGAGGGCAGATCGGGGCATGGACAGGCCCATGGGCAATGGGGGTTATGTGGGGGCTACGGCAATCTGGGAGGACAGCTGCTCACTAAGCTGTGTCCTCTCCCGTTTCCCTCTCTGGGATTCTCTCTGGCAGAAGGTGAAGTATATTCTTGGGGCAAAGGGGCCAGAGGTCGACTGGGAAGGAGGGATGAAGATGCTGGACTCCCTCGTCCAGTGCAGCTAGATGAGACACACCCCTACACAGTGTCTTCTGTGTCCTGTTGCCATGGAAACACCCTCCTGGCTGTACGCCGTGAGTTATAACTTTTTCCACCTCACCCACACAGGGTTAACCCAGCCGGCCCCTGCCCACACCCCTATCCCCAGTGGTAACAGCCCAAATCACTAAAAGCATCTTTAGCCCCCCCCAAATAAATGAAAGCAGAAGCTGTGGGATAAAACTGAGTTTCCTGCCTGGGGTGGGCAAGGGTGGGTAATTCTGGGCCTCATTGAAGAGCTGCCTTCACTGTTCCCCGGGGCCAAGTGCATTCTTTCTCCTCTGCTGCCTAGTCCAGTTTAGTTTGAACCTCTAATTCTGGTCTGCAGGTTCAGGGCCCAGTGTAGAACTGGGAACAGAAGTGGATGATGCTTGTTGGAGGCTCTGTTTCTGGGAGGCTGCAGAGGTTTCTCTTTTGTATTCTCTAGCTGTCACAGATGAGCCAGCTCCCCCGTAAGGCACCTGGATACACGTCTGGGCCACCCTGATATTGCTTCTCTGAATGTTCTTGAAAAGTACAGGTGCCTGAAGCATGACTGTCCCTATCCGCGCCCCCTGGATTATGTCTAATGGGGTTTAAGAACTAGTGAAGCCCTTGCCCTGCTTCTGGCCGTGGATATGTAAAACTCAACCCACCCTATTCCCCTAACACCTCTCTTTTCCCTCCCCATTCCTTCTTAAGTCAACGCCCCGAGGGTCCAGCTTGGCTAGAGTTGGAAGCCAGACCTAACCCTTGGAAGCAGGGTGGTCTTCAGAGCCTTGACAGAAAAAGGCTGGAGGTGGATGTGGCTCTACTCAGACGGTGCCTCTTTCCCCAGCCCGGTTAGAAAATGCATCTCTGGTGCCCACTAGGACAGCAGCACAGTACTTTGGAGCAGGTCAAGCTGGGGCCTGCCTGGAAGGCCATTCCAGAGGTCATTCCAGCCTCCTAGCCTGTGCATTGCCTGGAGCAGGGAGGTCTGAGGGAACTGCAGTCACCCGCCTCTCACCCTTTGCCATTCCTCCAAAACAGGTTGGGGGAAAGGGTAACTGGCTGGACCAGACCAGTTTCCAGATGACTGGGAAGTAGAGCCAATAAAAACATCAGCTGCCTGCCTAGAGTGTGGTCTCTTCAGGAGGGGGAAGTGGCTGCCCAACACCCCAGGGTTGGGCTGGGCCCCCGATCTCAGCTGCAGGGCCGTGGTCAAGGAAGGAATGTGGGCGCAGCCTAAGGCTGGGGCCGAGTTTCCTCTGGCCCAGAGCCCAGCCCTGCCTCCCCTCCCCAGCCGGGATCCCAAGATCTGGTTGCCAGGCTTCGGCTGCCTAGCACCTGGAAGCTGGAGTCCCGGGCTCCGGGGCGACACGTGGCCCTCGAGACGGAGCTGTACACTCGGGAGAGGCAAACCTTTGTGGCGCGGCCCGTCCCGTCCCCCGGGGCCCTCTGCCCCATCCAGCGTCAGCTGCCCCCTGCCCCACTCCCCAGCTCTGGGGAGAAGCAGAGCCACAATCTCTCTTCCCAAGCAGAAAGAGGAGCCCCTGCTTGGGGAGGGGGCGAGCCTGGCCAAGGGCCAACCTCGAAGCCACGCGCTCTGGGTGAGAGGAGAACGGCCGCGCCGGGCGCTAGGACCTCGCGGGCGCGGCTCCGCCCCCTCTTCCGGCCCGCGGGCGGGAGGGCTGAGCGCCCGCCGTGGCCGACAGTCGGCGCCGCCCGGAGCCGGGAGCGCGGCCCGAGCGAGGCGCGGGCTGTGGGGCCGCCGCGTGCCCGGCCCCGCTCGCCCGTGCCCGCCCGCCATGCCCGGCTTCGACTACAAGTTCCTGGAGAAGCCCAAGCGGCGGCTGCTGTGCCCTCTGTGCGGGAAGCCCATGCGCGAGCCCGTGCAGGTTTCTACCTGCGGCCACCGCTTCTGCGACACCTGCCTGCAGGAGTTCCTCAGGTGCGGGCCGGGGACGGCGGGGATGCCGGTGCGGGCGCGGGAGGGGGAGCACACCGCATGGGGAGGGGCCCAGGTCGGAGTCACGCCAGGCCTTTGTCTGCACCTTGGCGCGGTGACCTCAGGGGCGCCCACCGTGACATCACGGGGCGGCGATGACGTCAGGCCGGGAGGGAGAACCCCGCGCACTAATCCGTAGGGTTGCGGGTGCCATCGGCTCCCGCGCCCATTCGGAGGAATTCAGTACCTTCCCGCGGAGCGGAGGTGGGGAAGGACGCTCTTCCTGACCCGCGGCCGGCCCTTCCCCCTCACCTGGGAGCCACTGCGGCCTCACCCTTGAACTTTGAATCCTTCTGGGAAGAGGACAGAACCCTCCCTCCTGCGCCGCACCTTAAACTTCCCGACTTTTCACCCATCTCCCCAACCTCTTGATTCTTCGAACATTACAAGAAAGGCAGCTATTGTTCTCCCATTTCACAGATGATGAAACGCGAGGTTGAAAGAAAGGCTGCGACTTGCCCATGGCCACACAGTTTCTTAAAGGCTTAACTGGGATTTAAGTCCGGGCTGCTTGTGGTCACACAATAGAGGGAGGACAGTGACCCTCAGATCTCCCCTGAAGCAGGAACCTGGGTGTCCCTCCTACCCCTGGGACTCTTGAGTACCATTTTTAGTCTATAGATTTTAGGGAGAGGGGCCCACCCTGTGTGTTACTGAAAGTCCCCTGTTCTCTGAGGACCCAGGTCACCCCTTGGCTCTAGGCATCCATTGAGTTCTGGGCGCCCTGTGGTGTTGAATCTCCTGCTCATGCTGGGAACTGCTCAGGCCAGGTGTGGGTTGGTCGTGTGCCAAGATCACAGGGGAGGCTGGGTCAGTCACTGCCATGTGTCAGGAGGCTGTTTGCTGAGGGGTGCGGGCTCCTTCCTTTAGTGCACTCTCCCTCTTCCCTCCCTCCCTCGGGCTGTCCTCTGCAGCCCCTAGCCTGGCGGAAATCTCAGCAGGCTCTTTGTTTTCTGTTCCCCACAGCCTGGGCAGGCTCCTGCCCTCACATATGCTCCTGCACAAGCTGCTGTGTTGCCCCCTCCTCCTTTTCCCTCACCCTCCTCCCTCCTCCCTGAAGTGTACACACATCCTCCCCTACAGACACACAGTCCCATTGTCTTCTCTAGTGCCCTTCCCCAGCCCTCTGGTTTCCAGATGAGGCCAGCTGAGCAACCCCCCCAACTCAGCTGACCCACCCCCACTACCTCAGGGAAGGATCCAGGAGGGGGCTGCCAGGCCCCTTTCACTCCACCTCCTCTGCCCCTCTCTGCTGCTTCTGCCCCTCCTCCTCCCGGAAATCCCCTCTTCCTCTCCCACAACCCCCTCCCCCTATCCTGTCTTCTCCCCTGGGCCTGGGCCTCCACTGCACAGCCTGGAGCAGTTTCTCTGCCCCTGCCTCCCCCTTTCCCCTAGTCACTAGTGCCTGAATTTTGCTGCTGAGGCCCCTGGAGGGAGGAGGGAAGAGGTGGTTGAACAGGCTCTGCCCCTCACGACCACACGATACTGTCCAGGCAAGGGTGCCCTTAGCACTGACAGAACCTTTGTCCTGGCTGGGCCCCAAACTGCCCAGGCTAATCTGCTCCAAGCCTGGGGACTTGCCCCAGTCCCCTCCCTGTCTCCAAAACCATGAAGTCAGCACATTCCTGAAGCAGCCAAGCAGACCCCCCCTTCCCCATGGCCCACCCCCCTTTCCCCATTCCTGCCTGGTTGGTCCAGGAAGGCTGCTTGCCCTGTGGGCATGGGCATACCTCATCAGTGCCTGGGCATGTATCCTTTGCTTGGTAGTAGTGGGGTCAGGGAGAGGAGGTGGGTGCTAGAAATCCTTTGGGGATTTGGGGCATGAACTACCCAGGTCCTGCAAAGTATCATTACGGAGGGCTGCCATGTGGCTTCTGCTTTTGCCTGATTCCTGCCTGCCTTCCACATAACTGACTTACACCTGCCAGAAATACCATGCCTGAGGGCCTTCAGTCCTGCTGAGTGAGCCCTTGCTCTGTCTAGGCAATGCCAGGTGTGACTGGTCCTGGCTAGGGTCAGCAAGGTTATGTTGGTGGAAGGAGGCATGCTAATAGGTTCCTTGAGTGCTAACAGCCTGGTGGGGATGAGTGGAGAGGGAGAGCAGCAAGCTGGATCGGCGGGCTTCAGCTGCATGCTGTGCTATGAGCAGAGTCTCGGGCGTGCTCGCCGGGACGGTTTTTCTTGCCCTAGCCTCTCTTCTATGTGCTGTACAGTATAACAACCAATCCAAGCTGTGGAATCAGACAGACATACCCAGGTGCTGCTTCAGCTGTAGCCTCAGTGCTTTCATCTGCAAAACTGGGGATATTCAGCCCCTTCTCAGAGACAGGTGGTGAGAACTGGTTAGGAGTGTAAACACAGTGCCTTGGAGTGAGCCTTTCCTCCTCTTTGCTTTAGGAGACACACCCTCATAAGAAGGAGGGAAAGGATGGGGTAAGGTGGCCCCAAGCTGACCTTTGCCCGTGGTTCTTGGCTGGGCACCTTCATAGGGGTTGGGAAGCCCTGGCTCTTAATCTCAGCCCATCCCTGTTCACCCTGTCCCCCCCATCAGCTTTCAGCCCAGCCAGTGAAAACTAACCTTAGGGGAGGGGATGGCTGGGCAGCCTGTTCTTTCCCAGTCCAGCTGCCATCCTGGGGGGAGGGGTGCCAACTGCCACCTGTTGGCCAAATGCTGTCTGAAGCAGCTGTTTCTGCCTCCACTGGACCCAGAACTCTCCTCCTCAGTACAAGAGCTGGGATCTTCTGGGGTCCTGGGGAAGCCTGTACCCTCAGGACTCTGCTCACCCTCTCAGGTGGGGCTGGCTTGGAACCAGTCTGGTGAGGGAAGGCGGCTGCCCTGGCTGAGGGGGTGGGACCTGGGGTTCTCCCTTCCCATAGTGTGGAGCCTTGACCCTGTCTCCTCCCCTTTCACAGTGAAGGAGTCTTCAAATGCCCTGAGGACCAGCTTCCTCTGGACTATGCCAAGGTGAGTCCACAGAGCCAGGCAGAGGCCCAGGTACAGGCTGTTGTCCTTGGTGGAGGCTGGAGCTGCTGGCAGCCAGTAGGCTCAGGGCCAATGTCAACCTACGGCTTCCGAATCATGTGCCCCCACAGAGGTAGCCTGTTCCCTCCCACCAGGCCAGTTTGCAAATGAGGCCCTTATTTGCCCTGGAGGGCAGGCACAATACCTAGCTTGTGGGGGTACACAGAGCTGCTCTGTGCCCACAAGAAATGTTCCCCACCCCTCTGGGTGGCAGGCCAGACCTGTGGCTAAGGGCCAGGACCCCTCTACCAGAGGGAAGGAGGCAGAGGGTTTGGGGGCTGCCTGCTTGACTAAGCAGACTGATTGGCTGCTACTCCAAAGGGAATGTGCAGATATGTTGGGGACCCTAGAATCCAGCAATGGAATAGATACTGCCTGCTGTGCCCTTTTCCCCTGGGCACAGAGGGGAATATAGCCCAGGAGAGGCTGTTACTGGCTCTAGGGTAGAGCTAGCCTATCTGGGGGTGGAGGAGGCAGGAAGTGGGGACTGTAACAGGTTCTGACCCTGACCAGTTTCCCCCACTCCCATCCCCAGATCTACCCGGACCCAGAACTGGAGGTACAAGTATTGGGCCTGCCCATCCGCTGCATCCACAGTGAGGAGGGCTGCCGCTGGAGTGGGCCACTTCGTCACCTACAGGTGAGGTTCTGATTGGGTGAGGACTACCCCTCCCTTGGCAAGCACTAACCAAAGCCCTTCCTACCAGGGTCACCTGAATACCTGCAGCTTCAATGTAGTCCCCTGCCCCAATCGCTGCCCCACCAAGCTGAGCCGCCGAGATCTGCCTGCACACTTGCAACATGACTGCCCAAAGCGGCGCCTCAAGTGCGAGTTTTGTGGCTGTGACTTCAGTGGGGAGGCCTTTGAGGTGGGTGGGGCCTGGCTTAGGGTAGAGGGAGAGTGGGGCACCTGGTGGCCCAGGAATTCCTTAACTCAGTCCCTCTGGCATTTCCATAGAGCCACGAGGGCGTGTGTCCCCAAGAGAGTGTCTACTGTGAGAACAAGTGTGGTGCCCGCATGATGCGGCGGCTGCTGGCCCAGCATGCCACCTCTGAGTGCCCCAAGCGCACCCAGCCTTGCACCTACTGCACCAAGGAGTTCGTTTTTGACACCATCCAGGTGAGGCCCTTTCTGAACTGGGCTGTGGGGCAGGTAGCAGGGAGTCAGGCTACTGAACACTGTCTCTGCCACCCTAGAGCCACCAGTACCAGTGCCCGAGGTTGCCTGTGCCCTGCCCCAACCAGTGTGGTGTGGGCACTGTGGCTCGGGAGGACCTGCCAGGCCACCTGAAGGACAGCTGTAGCACTGCCCTGGTGCTGTGTCCATTCAAAGACTCCGGTTGCAAGCACAGGGTGAGATACCCCTCTTCCTTCCTGTCAACCCCTTCTTGGTCCTTGAAGCCTCAGACGTAGACTTGGGGGCCCGAGCCCATGGTGGTCCCTGCTCTGCTGCTCTGAAGCGTTCAGCTCTTCCCCCTGCGGGCCAGCTTCATCCTCCCAGTGCCCTCAACCTTCCTCACTCAGAGCTGAGTTCCTGCCACCCTGTGCCCACTCCTCCCCTTAACATGGGCCTGCCCCTACTGATAATTCTCCTCCCTTTCCCCATGGCCTGGGGCTTTGCCAACAGTGCCCTAAGCTGGCAATGGCACGGCATGTGGAGGAGAGTGTGAAGCCGCATCTGGCCATGATGTGTGCCCTGGTGAGCAGGCAGCGGCAGGAGTTGCAGGAGCTGCGGCGAGAGCTGGAGGAGCTGTCGGTGGGCAGTGATGGTGTGCTCATCTGGAAGATTGGCAGCTATGGGCGGCGGCTACAGGAGGCCAAAGCCAAGCCCAACCTTGAGTGCTTCAGCCCGGCCTTCTACACACATAAGTATGGCTACAAGCTGCAGGTGTCTGCATTCCTCAATGGCAATGGCAGTGGTGAAGGCACACATCTCTCGCTGTATATTCGTGTGCTGCCAGGTGCCTTTGACAATCTCCTTGAGTGGCCCTTTGCCCGCCGTGTCACCTTCTCCCTGCTGGATCAGAGCGACCCTGGGCTGGCTAAGCCACAACATGTCACTGAGACCTTTCACCCTGACCCAAACTGGAAGAATTTCCAAAAACCAGGCACTTGGCGGGGCTCCCTGGATGAGAGTTCTTTGGGCTTTGGTTACCCCAAGTTCATCTCCCACCAGGATATCCGCAAGCGAAACTATGTGCGGGATGATGCAGTCTTCATCCGTGCCTCAGTTGAATTGCCCCGGAAGATCCTCAGCTGAGCACAGACAGGGCTCCAGGAGAAAGGGGGTGGAACATGACCTCTGTCAGGCACTGGCTGAACCTGGAAAGGGGGCAGGACCCCCTTTCAGCTGCTTCTGCAGCCTAGGTTCTGTTACCCTCTTCCCCCTCCCCTCTTCCTTACCACCCTCAGGTGCCTCCTATTGGTGCTTCAGCCCTGGCGAGCAGGTCTTGGGGTCATCAAGGGCTTGGAAACAAGTGACCCTAGGGCTTGTCTCCTCTCCTGGGCAGGGCAGACATGCCTTGGTGCCGGCCACACTCTACCTGGACTGAGGTGCCTGCTGGTGCTATGTCCCAAGAGCCATAAGGGGGAGGGGGAGTTGGGTAGTTAAAGAATCTGTCTTCAGATCTGATTTCTCTTCCCCTTTCCCCAGCTGTGCCCTCTGGTTATTTATTTACTTAGTGCCAGGAGGGCACAGCAGGGAGCCCTGATTTTTAATAAATCCTGAATTGTATTTATTAATTTGGTTCCAGTCTGACTCATCTGGGTTGGTTAGGGCCCTAGAAGGCTGGGTCCAACTGTGAAGGCAAAGGATCAGTCAGAGACAGGCTGCTACCTCTTTGGCCCCAGGATCCAGCTGCCCTGATGGTCGCCCTCTGGTGGAGGACAGGGGAAGTGCACCAGCCTTTGTGTGGAGGAGATGCCTGCTGCTGCCCCCTGGTGGTTAGAAGGGAGAGGTTCAGGACCTGAACATTTTAGCTGGAGTCCCAGATACATAGCCCACCAGACTAGTGTGTCTGCCCTAGGCAAATCTTTCTTGGTCTAATGATAATGTTTACCATTCATTTAGTACTTTCATGTGGCAGACACTGCTAAGCACTTTACATGCATTTCACTTAATACAACAGTGAAGTGAAATAGCTTTTATCACCATAATAGAACCTATCTTAGGCTGTACTGAAGATTTAATGAGATAAAGCATGTTCCCAGCACAAAATAAGTGCTTGATGAATGTTAACCTAACTCCAAAGCCCATCCCACATCCAGAGACTAAGCTGAGCAAAGGGCCTTCTAGGTGTACAAAGCACTTGGATTTTCTCATCCATGCTCATTTACTTTTCATATAAGTGTCAATGGGTGCCTGTGGTTATCCACATTTGACTGATGAAATAGGAACAGAGGAGTGAATTGACTTCAGTGATCTTTCAGCTGGTTTGGGGCAGGGCTTAGATTCTGCTTCAAGCTCTAGTAATTATTTTGCTAATAGTTAGATTTGGGTTTGTGTCCTTACTATGCTTTTGGGCAAGTTGCTTAGCTATATGGGGGGCATCTTTGCTCTCACTGGTAAAATGAGTGTAATCCTGCTCACCACCTAGATTTGTTGTAAAGATGAACCAATCAGCATAAAGTGCTTTACTCCTGGCTGGCCCTGAGAAGAGGCCCAATGATGGAAATTATTATTTAGTAAAGGGAAGGTTCAGAGGCTATAGTTCTTGCCTTCACCACCACACAGAGCTCAGGTGAGAAGGACCCCTTCTCAGAAAGTGACAGGAAAGGGTAGCCTAAGCCAGCCAGCCTGGGAAACTAACCACCAGCTTAACCTTCAAAAGGTCAAATTCACGGATCTAGGGAGATGGGGGGCGGGGAGCACCCGCTGGCTGCCTTTCTGATAAAGATGGCCCCTTCATCAGATAAAACCATCTTGGTACAGTGACATCTGGAAGCTAATAGGATAGCCATGGGCTCTAGCAGAAGAAATGCCTTCACTTAAGTGCTTGTTTCAGGCAACAGGTGGAACCATCTTTCCAAGAGAAGTTAGATACCCTAGATCAAGGTTGGGCTGTCTGCTGATAAGACTTCCACTGCACCATTCCAGGGGAACATGTCTCCTAGAGTTGTGTGCAACAATGGAATATTGCAGTCAGCCCCATGCCCAGGTCCAGCCCTCACTCCAGTGGTGCTGCAGGCAGTTGCCGCCTTGTGGAACTCACCCAAGGATATTTCCTCCATTGCTTTTCAGAGTGGAGAGAGTGAAACATGGATGTGAGAGAGACACATTGACTGGTTGCCTCCCGCACACGCCCCAACCAGGGCTGGGGATCAAGCCTACAACTGAGGAACATGTTCTTAGCCGGAATCAAACCCAGGATCCTTCAGTCCATGGGCCAATGCTCTGACCACTCAGCCAAACCAGCTAGGGCTTAATTCTTTTTTAAAATCTCCACCCAATGACATGCTTAAAGAGAGGGAGAGATACATCAATGTGAGAAACATCAACTGGTTGCCTTCTGTATGAGCCCCAACCAGGAATTGAACCCACAACCCAGGTATGTATCCTGACCAGGAACCAAACTGGCAACCTTTCAGCGCACAGGATGATGCTCAACCAACTGAGCCACTCCAGCCAAGCGTGGCCAGGTTTGCACCTAAGTGTGAGCAAGCACCTGCCCCAGGAACTGTTCACTGTGGAGGCAGAGCTGGGTTCAACTCACTGTCTACCTTGGGCTGACTGCAGGTCTCATGTGACCCAGGCATAAGAGGGCTTTCTTTCACAGGGATGACATGAATAAAGGGGGGAAAGCCCCTTCACAAAAGGGCAACCCACAGATACAGGTATGCTCAGGAGGGGAGGGTGTTTCAACTCCAACAGTTCTGACAGCCACCTGCTGACTCACTTCTAAGGATCTGATTCCACCCTCACCACATCCCACATCTTTTCCTCCATTGCATCTTAGCCCAAACCCACCCTCAGCAGAAAGGGGAACAGGGAATCCAGTTGACACAGGTTTGAACTGCACAGGTCCCCTTAAATGTGGATTTTTTCCAATAACTATATCGCCTTGTTTTAAAATTTTCCCTCTTGCTTACTTTATTATAATAGAGCATATACTACATGTAACATACAAAATGTGTTACTCAGCTGTTATCGGTAAGGCTTCCAGTCAACAGGTTATTAGTAAAGTTTAGTCAAGTTATTTAGACTGTGGGGGGGCTAGAGGAGCCTCGAACTCCTCCACACCCATTGTTCAAGGGTCAACTGTAAATAGCTCTTTCGGGTTTTTCCCCCCTGCAGACAAAAAGGGAAAGTTCTCCAATACTCAACCCTTAAGATTCACCAAGAGAGCTACTTTTCCTTTTACAGATTATAGCACTTACTACCTCCACCTGTCAGAGGCCTTCAGCAATCCCAGTGTGGGAGGTGGGAGGAGGGAGGGATGTTTCATCTTAAATGGCTTATTAGCAAACTACCCATTTCTCAAAGACTTATGGCCCTTGGGGAGAGTGGCAGTACAGTTCAGACCTCCACTGAAGGGCAGCAAACCATACTAAGCCATCAAGTCCCACCAAGGCCCTAGCAGTCCTGCCTACGGAGAGAGGTCCAGCCAGCTGGGTACTTCCTGGAGGCTGACTTCCCGCCTTACAATCCCCACACCTGGTCTGCAATAATGGATTGGGAGGGCTTCTGAGTGGAATGAACAGGGGGTTCCCGTTCGGAAAATGAGGAATTACTTCCCGTCTAGTAAATGAGACATTAGAAACCACTATAAACGAATAGGACAAGATCGAAAGGTGAGTTTTTTCTTTTTACTGGTTTATATTAATCTTAAAAACCCCATCACGCCCATAAACCACCACAGGTGAGAAGATGAGGGAGATGGAGAACGAATGCTACAGTATATGGATAGCTCAGGGAAACTCAAGTGTTCCCTAGGGGCAGTGTGGGATGGAGGCAGGGATTGTGGATAGGAAGCCCTGGTTTGGCCTTATTGCTGGTTGGGGGTTGGCTGGCAGAGGGGTGAGGGGCTCAGGGTGAACTAGGAAACATCTCACACCAAAGGCGAGGGCAGCTGGGGTGGAGGTCGGGTCACAGTACATTTTCCATGCAGATTAGAGGTGTGAGTGAGAGCTTCAGAGACTTGCACCCCCACAGAGGAAGAGATGGGTTTGAGGTTTGATATAAAGTCCCCAAGTTGGTGTCTGGTCCAATTTCGTAAAATGGCAGCTCACCTTTGGGGAGAGGCATTAGAAAAAAAATCACAGCAAAAATATCTGGTTTGGAGCTCAAGCAAGGGATAAGGGGAGACAGTAGTGCTCTTTCAATTTAACTCAGAACGAAGAATTAGAAGGGGGCCCTGGGTGAGATGGTGGCCAACACCTTGGGAGAAGGTATTGCACCAGAAGCAACAGGTGCTCCTGGGGGCTCAGGGACAGGGAGGTACCAGTGTTCACAGACGTCAGGAAAATAATCAGGAACAATAAATTAGGACTTCATGTTGCTATCATTTGGCATAACACAATCAGGCTTTTTTTTTTTTCTCTTTTTAAATATAAGGCAACTTGCCAACACATAATTTAAAAACTGGTCTTCAGTCACACTGCTTCAGATCACTAGAGAATTTCTGGCTAAGGAACAGTGGATAGTATAGTAAACAAAACCCAAAATCTTAAATAAGAACATTAGCTCACATTCCCCAGAGACAAGAGGAAAGGTAAGGGCTTATTTGGTTTAAAAAAAAATAAGCAGAGCCCAAATATGCATTTTAACAAGAGGGTGCAAAGAAATTACAACAAAACATAATCTAAGTTTAAAGTTACAAAAAAGTTTAAATTTCTAGCCAACTAATTGTCACTTGGGAGTGAGATGCGTTGAGCATGGAGTGGGCATGAGTGGAGACTGGGCGAAGGGCGAGGGTGTTTCCAATGTGCGCCCACCTCCAGCTGTTAGAACCACGCTTATCTGGTAAAGGAAGAATTCGAAGAGCTTAAGGCTTTGTGTTTTTCTTTCTTTCTTCATCAAACTAAGGGGCTGCGAAAGGAGATGTCTACAAGGTGAATGTACCTGTGGGGCCACTCACACACAATGCTACTCAAATCCACACTACATTCATACAGAAACGTGACATTTAAAACTTACAGTATAGAGCAATATTCTTAGCCAGTGTAGAGAGAACCAAAATGTTTTTTTTTTTGGTGTTTTAATTCTGAACTCCAATGTGATCATCCCTTACCTATCTAATTCCTCAAGTAAGATCAGTTTGTTTCACTTGGTTTTTTTTTGATGGGGGTGGGGGATGAGGGTAGCAGGTGAGACAGGAGGCAACAGTGAGAAAGGGATCTTGGGTATGCTGGATGGCTGATGCATTTCTCTAGGGCTGGAAAGGGGGATCAGGAACCAAGATACCAACACAGACATTTTTTCCCCATGTCTCAAGGCTATGGCCAAGTACCTGCAGGCTGCCCTTGAGAAGTGTGGCAAGGATAAGTTTAGTGGCTCTGGGATCTATGTAGATGTAAAACAAAGCCTTGAGGAATAGAGAGATGCTGAGAAGAGATGAAGACTGGTCAGTTTTGATTTGAGGTCTTTGGGGCAAATAAGGAATTAGCTTCCAGAGCACTTGGGAAGTCTAGCTTCTTAGTCCCAGAGAGAAAAAGAGAGAGACAAACAGGGAGAGGCCTAGCTTACCTACAGCTACCTCACCTAGGGCGCTTTCCTTAGCTCACCTCAGTCCTGAGGGAAACAGGCAGAGCAAGAACACACAGGAGGTGGCTGGTGGGAAATGCAAGGGGGAAGGGGACAGACATGGCACAGGACTGACTGATAGGCAGGCAGCAAAGAAAAAAGCCTGGGATTGGGATAGGTCCTAACATAAAAGCTGCTGGGCTGGTGGAGGGGAGAGGATGAGGGCATAGAGAATGCCCTTCCGTCCTCAATTAGATCCCACCAAATTCCCTTTCTTTGACATCTAAGAATGATCACATTGGAGCAGTAAAACTTTGAAACTATCCAATTACTCAAAAGTAAGACTAAACCTAGAAGGGGGTGTATGATGTGTAGCTTGTGGAGGGCACCGGGGCTACCTATCTATATCCAGGGTGCTGAATATGAAGACTTCGACTATCTGTGGGATCAGGGGCTCGGTTGCCAGGGGCTCGGTGAGCCTTGCTCAGCATAGCCAGGCTCTGTTCTCGGAAGCAGGCCTGCTGGAAATCCCCACTTAGGTAATCCACTGTTTGCATCAGGCTGTTCTGGCTTGCCACTGGACCGCCCCCAGTCCCTGCTCGGTAGTGGGCCCCAGCAGCTGCTGCACAGTCGAGGGGTGCCCCCGTGGGCTGCCCACCATGGAACGGCATGGTGAGGTCCTGAGACCCCGAGCTGTCGCTATTGGGAGTGGGCAGAATGTTGTTCCACAGGGGTTGGAAGTAGTGACCATTGGGGTAGGCCAGTGGAGCTGCCAGGCCGTTGACTGGTGGGGATGGGGTTGGCTTCTCCATGGGTGGCTTCAAATGGAAGGACTGTGCCAGGCAGAGTTCCTGCGGGTAGGCAGGGGCCTTGCCCAGAAAGCCAGGCCCTGCCAACTCGCGTCCTGTTGCATGCTTGCCTGTCAGACCAGGGGCTGGCGTCCCACCAGCCTCACTGCACATCTGTTGTAGGTGGGCCAGCTGATGCTGGTTCCAGGCAACTGGCTTGAGGTCGTTAGGGTAGCCAGTGGGGGCTCGAGAGATGCCCGTGGGCAGGTTGACAGGGCCTGCAGCAGGCAATGCGGCTGTGGCCGCATGGGTGTGCTCCATGGGATTGACCACACACGAAGGCATTGGTGTGGGGACGCTGTGGGTTGACACCCGCGTGCTTGCATTGATGAGCAGACTGCGACTAATGGGGCTGGGGTTGGCGATCTGGCCCTCACACACTGAGGTAGTGCTGATGCCTGCCCTCGTCTGGCAAAACTGGTTGATCTGGTGCACAATGCTGCTCAGGTCCGGGGGCTGGCTGTGCTGCAGGGTGGCCGCCATTGAAAGGGGAATAGTTGAGGTAGACACGGTCACATTCGGGGGGGCATCTGAGTCTGGCATCTTCCGGCCTCCATGCAACAAGGGATTGGGGGGATGCTGAAGACCTTGGTGAGACAGACCCTGAGGGTGGACCAAGCCCTGGGTTTGGGCCATGGGCTGAGGGTGGCCCAGGCCCTGAGGCTGCTGGAGGCTCTGAGGGTGGGACAGCGCCTGGGGTGGCGGGATACCCTGAGGGTGCTGCAGCGTCTGGGGAGGGGCATGGGCCAGGGTCTGTGCATGCTGCAGGGCCTGCTGGCGGGCCAGAGCCTGGGCCTGGGGGTGGGCTAAAGTGCTGGGTGCCACAGTAGCATAGGGTGCCACTGGGGGGTTCATGATGGCCTCAGGGAGCAACCGGACTCGGGTGCCGTCAAAGTCCTTGAGTATGCTTTTGGCTGGCACTTTGACAATGGCAAGCAGGCCTGCCTTGGTGGCAGCCTGAGTCGGGTAGGGGCTGTAGCGCTGGGCTGATGTGTCGAGGCCGTTCACAGTACGACGAACGTGTTTCCGCTGGGGAACCTTCACACTGTTGGGGAAGATTTTTATAGTCAGTGGGTTGTTTGCGACCTTCTTAGCATACGCGTCCAATTCGGCTGGGGTAGGATAGTGAGCAGTTCTCATTTTCTGTGTAGTGTCCCCTAGAGAGAGAGAAGGGGAAGGAGAGCAAAGAAGGAGAGGGAGCTCATCAGTGCCAAGCCAACCAGCCCTTCTAGATTCCCCTTTTCAGGGCGTAAGGTGGGGCACTAAGTAAGTTGTCATCCCTAGTCTTTGTGTCAGACCCAGCCTCAGGCCCCAAGATACAGCAGTGCTAACATTTATTCAGTAATTATAATGGGCCAGGCCTTGTACTAAGTGACAGGCTATCTCAACAAATACTGCTGCTTTAGGAAGCAGGTACTATCATAATTTTTATTTTACAAAAGACGTCACTAAAGATTGAAATAGCAGAGCGACTTTCAAAAGTCCAGTATGTAGCTGAGCCAGAACTTGGCCAGTTCTCACAGCAGTAACCAAGAGCTGTTCTACATGGAACACTCTCCAAGCTCTTACCAGCCCATACTGGCCTAGGGGTTAACAATTCTACACAGAGCTGCTTGTCAGAGGCCTCACTTCCTTTCCTTGGGACATCCTGGTAAACTGGGCACCCACAGTGACTACTTTTTTTTTAATTGATTTCAGAGAGAGGAAGGGGAGACAGAGAGAGACAGAAACGTCGATGATGAGAGAGTCATTGAACAGCTGCCACCTGCACACCCCCTACTGGGTATCAAGCCCGAAGCCCGGGCATGTGCCCTGACCAGTAATCGAACCTTGATCTCCTGGATCACAGGTTGATGCTCAACCACTGAACCATGCCGGCTGGGCCACAGTGACTACTCTTCAGTCTGCAGTGGCCAATGAGGCATCAGCTTTCTCCTTAGCCTTGGCAGCTGGGGCGTCATGCCCACTGGGCGGGCACCCTGGCACAGCAGACAGGATGCTTCTTTTTCAGGAGTAGAGGAATAAGCTGCCAACATCCCTCCCCCATCCCATGTCACAAGTTCACTTTTGTTTACAGCTTACTCTCAGCCTGATTGGGTGAAGATCAAAAGGCTTAATTTATTTCCTTGGGGTGTGTGTATGTGACAATAATGACAGGGCAGCATGGAGGGAATTTGAAAAGGAAGGATTCAGAGAATCTTTAATTCCTGAGAGCCAAAAATAGTCTGTATTCGGCCCTTGTCAGCTGTCACTTTCCAAAATGAAAGAGGAAAAACCTGCCTTCCTTTGGAGACTACGGAAATACCCACTCAATGTGCCTCATTAATGTTAACGGTCTCTTTGTTCCCATCTCCAGTTGCCTCCCGTGGGGGGGGGGGGGTGCGCCCCAGCGGATGTTGTGCTTCCAGTCAAAAAGGAAATGGTTCTGAGAACAAGAGCTCTTTCAGGATGCTAGGTTGCTGCAAGGGGTCTCTGCTGTTATCCCTCTCTCTAAGGGAGGGTCTCTCCTGAGTATACACAGAAGGTGCTTAATAAAGGCTTGCTAAGTTAGTAAGTACACAAACTGCCCAAAGCAGAAGGAGAGGGGCTTGGCTGGGAGCCTAGGCTCAGCTAGCTAACTCCCTCCCTACTTCCTCCCCTTGCAGAAGGCAGCCATACAGAGCAGTGACTAAGCTGACTAAATGCTCGGCTTGTGGCTTCAGCTGGCTTGGCTCAAGGACACCTCATTTCAGAATCACGTCACTGAGCATCAATTGGAATAGAAGTAGGCTAGTGAGTGTGCTAGAAGGAAGAGGGTGCAGCTGCCGTCCTTTGGTGACACTGCTGGTTAGCTGGCAGCAACTGCTTAGAAACTGCTGCACTTGGAAACAGGAAAAGCAAGCTCAAGTGTATGATGGGCAGAGAATTCGGGTGCACACTCAACAAGGTAGAACTTAGCAAAAAGGAAGAAAAAGGTTTAATGCTTTCAAATACTGGAACAATGTCTTGAACTTAGTAGAAAGGCACATATTTAAAGGTCTGTTTTATTTACCAGGTACAGGATAAATGTTCTACCCATAAATGAATGTCTGTAAGATGACAGATTTAAAGAACATCTTAAAATGATGAGTATGATGGTGAAATCTTTCCCATCCACTAGGTAGCTGGTGAGGAGGGTCAAAGCTCCGAGAGCAGAGTTTGAGTTCTGCTTTTTGTAGGCCACTGTCCCTTAATGGGCTCCAATCTCCATAAAGTGGAGCCATTTTTCTGACCCTTTTTACATTCTCCTGGACAAGAAGATACAAAAAAAGTCTAGAATCACTGAGAGATAGTTCCTAAACTCAAGGTACCAGAATTCCATTAGAAACTGACCTGGGCAGCCCCTGGACTTGGGTGTCTGTTTGGTCAAAATCAGGTGACACTCCTAGCTCAGTGCCTTACCCAGAGCAGATATGTAGTCAATACAGGTACTGCCTGACTGAACAACTGGGACTAAGGAATGGGAGTTTGAAGCTACTGAGTTTTAGTTCAGACGGGAAGTAAAGGTCTGCCTCTGGGCTTTTCTCCATGTTGGTGGGCTTTTTTCTCCTTGAAGGGTAAGAGAGGGAAACAGTGGCTTGTTGAATAATAGAGTTCCCCTTTTAATTTTATTTATTTATTGATTTTTAGAGAGAGGAAGGTAGAGGAGGAGGGAGAGGGAGAGAGAAGGAGACGTGGAGAGAGAAGGAGACAGAGAGAGAGAGAGACAGAAACAGAGACAGACATGGATTTGCTGTTCCACTTATTCAGGCATTCATTGGTTGATTCTGGTATGTGCCCTGATGGGAGATCAATAGAGTTTCTTTGTTCCAAGTCAGTACCAACTCTCAGGTTGTTTTTTTCTAGCAGAGGCAAAAGGAAGTTTAGCTTCAATCAGGAATATGAAATGGGACACTGACACTGATTAGTTCTTCTTTTTTAATCCTCACCCAAGGACATGTTTTTATTGATTTGAGAGAGAGAGGAAGGGAGAGGGAGGGAGGGAGAGAGAGGGAGAGAAACATCAATGTGAGAGAGAAACATCTATTGGGGTTTGCCTCTTGTATGCACCCTGACCAGAGATCAAACCTGCAACCTGGGTATGTGCCTGACTGGGAATGAAACCTGCAACCCCTTGGTGCATGGGCCAATGATCCAACCAACTGAGCCACACTGGCCAGGGCTGATTAGTTCTTCTTGTCCTGCCTCCACTGATGGTGACAGCAGTGATAAGGGTAGTCAAATAAAGGGATCAGAATCAAAGGGAAGCAAAGAAGGGAAGTGGAGGGTGGACACAGCCTACAGTACTTTTGTTAAGGAAGAATTGCAAGGATGAGATGAGTATATTGGAGAAAAGGCCACATTCAGCACCACCCACCTGACATACCATACTTAGGCCCAACCCTTAAAAAAGGCCAAGGTCTTCTCAATACCTTTTTTTTTTTTTTTAAATCCTCACCCAAGGATATTTTTTCCACTCTTTTCAGAGAGAGTGGTAAAGGGGGGGGGGGGGAGGAGGGAGGGAGGGAGGGACGGAGGGAGAGAAACATTAATGTGAGAGAGACACATAGATTGGTTGCCTCCCACACATGCCTGGACCAGGGCCAGGGAACAAGTCCACAACTGAGGTATGTACCCTTGGCCGGAATCGAACCTGGGACCCTTCAGTCTGCAGGCTGACACTCTAACCACTGAGTCAAACTGGCAAGGGCTCAATATCTTTTTATCTCAGTCCTCACACACCGGCACCCTGGAGCCTTTCCTTCTTCTATAACATATTAAATGCACAGCTAATACAGATACCACATCTTAATAAGCAATTTATTTAAATACTGAATTACCGCCTGAGTCATTAACCAAGACATAAGGCAGTATACAGAATAGGTAATGTGTGGTTAGGAACGAAGAGAGATCCAGATTCAAGTACTGACTTAAGAGATCCAATGAATGGGAAAACACTCTGTGGACAGGAACAGTGATTGCCGATATTTACTATTCAAGGATAACAGTTCTAGCTGAGTCTGTCCAAAGACAGGACAAAGTAACCTGACAAAGGAAGCCTCAATTGCAGGACACCCTGGACTTGAGCCTGAGAGTTAAACGTCGCAGAAAGCACTGTGGTCTATTCTAGGGACTGGGGGGAAAATCTGCCTGAATCCAGGCTTCCCCAGAGACCTCCCTGTGTATCTTTCTATTTTGAAGGTCAGATGACCTGGTGGCATACACAGCAGGAACCTCCATCTATAGGTGGAGAGGCACATGCAGTGTATTTCTAATGCAAGCTTTGGAATCTGACCTGAGTATGAGTTCTAGCCCAGTCACTAAACTATAATGTGATGTTGGTAAGTGGCAAACACTCTGTGCCTCATCCTTAAAAAAAAGACAAGAAAGTCTCCCATATTAAATTATCGAGGAATGAATAATAACATATAAATATACTCAATAGTGTGGTGACTGTGGGAGGAAGGGGGATGGTGGAGGTGAAAGAGGGCATAGAGGAGATAAATGGTGATGGAAAAAATAGAATATAAATGAAAATACCCAAGATAGTGCCTGGCACATGATTAGCACTCAACAGATGTTAACTAATATTTCTACGAGTTTATTCAATCATTGGGCCAATTAACCATTTCCAGGCCCTTCCACTAGGGGGCAAATAGGCATACTAAGAAGCAGTAAAAGAATTTTGACATTTGTCCCAGGCCCCAAAACTCTACAATAAAGTAGGTCAAAGTTGTTATCTAAAAGACAATTTGAAAACCAAGGTCTTTTGGTCATTTTAGCCATTCAACCAGAAATATTTATTGAGCCACTACTATATACCTGACAATGAACTGAGGAAACAGGAGCAGAGGCTTGGGGTTAATAAAGAAAAAATATTCAAAAACACATTTTCTGGAGAATTAGGAGAATCCAGCCTGCCCTATGGCAAATTACACATTTAGGATGGGAAACATATTACATTCTCCTACACATGCAGAAAGGAAGGGAAGAAGAGAAAATGTGGAGTGAGAAGGAATCAATCATGTGAATCTGTACATTTGGGGACTCTAGCCTGGGGAAAAGTGATTAGACAGTGCTAGGTCAAGAAGCCACATATGCCATCTCATGACTCCTGGTCCAATTCTCCTGCCTTGAGCTGACTCTTATAAAGTACAGTAAGTTATAAATATCTGTATCCCATCCCCACCCCACCAGATACCAAGCTCTGTGTTTCTAGGGACTTAAAAGACCCTTCTAAGGATGGGTGTGGGGGGCAGGGAAAGGCTGAATTACAAGTCACAAAACTAGTTTTAAGGTCTCTATAACTGGTAAGCTTGGGTTCTAAGCAGCTCTTTAGCTGCTGGTTCCCAAAGGAAACAACTTATGCTCTCTCACCTTAACTGTAAATGTTTAACACTAACAGCTATGCGACATAATAAGATTTTTCTTTTTTTTGGTACATTTTAGAAGGAGAAAAGAAAGGAAGCAGGCTTAAAAATACCATTAGGATTTTTTCTCTGCAAAGGTGTGAATTTAGTTAAAGATAGCAACAAGAGAGTCAAAGGATTAAAATACACTGTCCCCCAAATAGACAGGTGAGTCTGAAACCAGGAAAGAAGGATATCTCAATTCTCAAATATAGATTGGGGACAGTGGTTGGCAGAGGCTACTTAGAAGCTACTTTGGGGAAAAAGAAAGTGGAGATCCCAATGTCAGCACCCAAGATAAAGCTGCCAATTTGCCTTTCCTCCCAAATGGCTCATCCCTTGACTTCACCTCTCTGGGTGAAGCTGTCAGAGTAAGTTAAGGAATCTAGAAGGCAGTGCATTGCTGTTTGTCATCTTATTGTATACTTCCAAGTATACTCCCTTTCCAGTTGTGTCCCCTGGAAGCCCAGAGCCAGTCGCAATGCAGTTAGCAAGGATATTTGGGTGGCCAGGGAGCACATACAACTTTATTATCCAGTCATGACTTATTAAAGAGAAAGGCTGGGGGGAAAGCTGGCACAGCAGAGCTTGCCTGTTGTGTCAGGAAGCTGCAGAAGAAAGACTGTCACCTTCAGCTTTGACATTATCCATGTGGATTCATCGGCCAAATCCTAGAACTAGCCAGATTCTGAGTCTTACTCTCCCTCAAAGAAAGGAAGTCAGAGGCTAGATCATTTTTAATTTCTGAAGATGATCTCATAGAGCAAGGGTTGGTAAACTACAATCTGTGGGCCAAAACTCAGCTGCTGTTTTTATTAAAAGTTTTATTGGAACACAGTCACACACACTGTTTACATATTGACTCCGGCTGCCTTTGCCCTACAACAGCAGAGCTGAGTAGATACAACAGAGACTATGGCCCACAAAGCCTAAAACATTTGCCCTCTACAGAAAAAGTTTGCCAAACCCTGTCATAAAGGAATCAGGTAAGATGCTGAAGCACCTTTTCTATTAAAGGGTAAGCCTAGATGCTTCACTGATTTCTCCTTTTTGCTCTGAAAGGAAAGTCTATTCCAAATTTAGGGCCATTTTGACACTTGAAGATACTGTACATGGTAATGAGCCAGGAATAGAATCTTTTCCTTGCACATTCATGCAGTACAAGGACAGAGGTAGGAATCTGGGAAAGCATGAAGTATAAAGCCCCAATTCCAGCCAGTTTAAGACAGGAATTTAAGAGACAGTTCTCAAAAGCTCGATCTTGTGGGAACTATGTTAGCGGGAATACACCCAGAAAGACTAAGAAAGCTAGCTCCTCATCCCTCTGACGGTGAAAGCTTCTTTATTTGCTGGGAACTGAGGTCACTGGCTCAGAAGGCAGACAGCAAAGCCAAAGGGAATTGTCTATTTCCATGGTAGAGAGTGTTCAGAGAGTTCAAAACAACAAAACAGTGTAAAGTTTGTTTCAGAGATATAGTAAGTAACCTGAACTGTGTATTTTCATTTAATTCCTCATGAGGGTTCAAATTGAGAAACTTTTTTGAAGGGTGATATATATATATATATATATATATATCTCCTGAAAACTCCTTATAGCTTTGTTGCTCAAAAGAGGTATCAGCAACCATTAAAATTAAATTGCTATACAGTGGGAAATTCTAGTATTTTAAAGGATCTCTCTGATAAGAAGTGTCTCACATTGCTGACAAGTTTTTGCAACTGCTTTCTTGTGTCTGTACTGAAGAATATCATGAAGATATCAAAGTCCACAGTCAATGTACCCCTCTGAAACAGCTCAAATGTAGGGTCAAAAAAAGATCACATCCTTCCCTGGGATCCAGATTACTTACATTTCTGAAGTCCAGTGTTCATCTGCGTGTGAGAAAGAAGCTGAAAGGACAGGTCACCTGGCCCTGGTAGACAGGCTAGCATGGCAGACCGGCATCAACACAACATGAGGCAGCCACTCACACTGTAATAAACAAAAAACAAGGTCATGGAACACAAGGCAACTCACTCAAGGAAGATACCAGGGACATCTGATATGAGCAGCAAAGGCCCAAGTTTAGATAGATAAGCAATTTAATTAGAAGCATGTTGGTTAAAAATATATCTATGTTTTTATCTGTAGCAACAATTTGCTCCAAACTATTACTAAGGGTAAAATGATATTTCAGACAGCACAGATGAGTGGGTGGGGAAAATAAAAACTAGAAAATACCTACCCAATTAAATGAAAAATACAGGTGCATCTGTAAGGTCTTTTATGCTCACAAGCTCTAGATGCACTCATTTAGCATTTCCATTTCCTGTGGGTTGCCTCTCCCTATCATGGGCTTTTGGAAAGGCCCGTGGGGCTGCCAGATGAATGGCACGCTGGCTCTCATCTGTGCCCCAGCTAAGAAAGGAGCAGAAAGGCTAGGACACATTCTAACTGAGGTGAAGGGAAAAATGATTTCTCCCTGAAAATAGAACAGTGTTCCTGAAGAGAGCTGGCCCTCATAGGGCCTGGCTTAGTCTATTTCCAGGGCTGGTTGGGGACTGGGGCAGTTAGGCATTTGCAGAAGCAGCACAGTATACAAGTTGCAAAGGCACCCACATTTTCACTTGTGACACTGCAGTAACCTGAACTCTTAAGAGGAAGAAAAAGCAAAACATCCTAGGAGACACAATTAACTGCTGTTAAAGCAAATTCTGTTTGTAAGTTTCTGGGGATTCACCTTTCCTATTGCCTGTGACACAATTAGACCTTCTAGACCCCACCCCCACCCCAAAATTGTATTGCACCCAGAGGAAATCAAGGAAGTAGTAGGTTACGAGAAGTCCTCTTGGGGCAAGCAATCCTGACATTATGTCGAGATGGCATGGTTTCATCAGTGCTGTCTACCAAAAAGATACACAGCTTAAGCAAGCGACATTGAGGTGGACTTTTGTAGGGAAAGAAACCTTGTCAACAATGCCAAGCAAGTTCCCTGTATACCAAGGCCCAAGCTTTTCCCAAAGAACTATAATGCACTAAAACACATGAAATTCCTTTCTCATACTGCAAAACCCAGAAATCAAAGTGGCATATTAAGTCTTTACATCATAACGAAGGAGTAGAGGACAAGCTCAAATGTTAAACAAAGATCACAAAACCTCTTTCTTTCTCTTAGTGGCCCTCTCAGGTATGTGAAACTACCTTGTCATGATGAGTATCAGAGAGCTCCAGCTTGCAAGTCCAGGTAGCTGAAAAGATACTTTGTAAAAGAGGCTGCCCAAACTGTGGTTAAGATAGCAACCACAGAAAGAACTGAAGATTGAATGCCTCAATGAAAAGAAAGCAGCTCAAGAGTTCTGGCACAGATTCAGTCTTTTTAGGTCTCTGGTGGGTAGGATAACACAATGAACAGTGTGCCAACTGCAGTACCTCAAGAATAAAGTCTTCCGTTGGGGTCAAATGACTGAGGTACTGCTCAGAACCCCATCCCTTGTGAATGCTGATCTTTATTTAATAACCTCTCCCCTATGGTCCTAATATAGCTGAGGGCAAACTCCAAAGAAACGAAAAGAATTAACAAATAACTGGAGCCTAATATTGTGAAATGGGCTGTATGAGGGGCTCTAGTTATATTTTCTTCATTAGGTCTCCCAACCTTTCTTGGAGATAGGTAGTAATTTCATTTGTCCTCTCATCTCTAGCCTGGACTACAATAGTCTTCTAAATGGTCTCCCTGTCCCGCCACCCTTTGCCCCTATAACCCAATCTATTCTTCACACAGCAGCTAGAGTAATTAATTTTTTTACTGGAAGTCTTATCAGCTCAAAAATCTCCAATGACTTTCCATCTCACTTAGAATAAAATACAAAATCCTAACACGGCCCACAAGGCCTTCCATACTGTCACTACCACCTCTAACCTCATCTTCTAACCCCCCTGCCTCTCCTGCTGACTCTACTTCTAGTCACAGTGTTCTCCTTCTATCTCCTCAAAGGAGCTAAACACACTCTCACCTCTAGGCCTTGTACTTCATCTGGATAACTGAGATGCTGTGATGATGAAAGTACAAAAAATGCATCCACTCAGCTGTCTTGCAGATAACACTCTCTCCCTGTATTTTTTTTTGAAAGGAACCAATCTACAAATGAGCACGGTAACCTCTCATATACCTATTAAATTTTGATGTCTGCTACCAAGAAGAGATGAAGTAGGATGTGTGGATCCTAAGAATTAACCATAACATACTGCCCCACAAGCCACAACTCTGGACTTTAACAGAACAGAAAAGACTTAAACCAGACAAACAGTGGCAAAAAGGCATTAAAAATGTTTAATGACAGTGAACAGAGGAACAAAAATAAGAGGTAAATACTGTAGATTTCAGAAAGTCAATTTTTAGCTTGGGCGGGAGGAAGTGAAGGAGTAAGAAAGATACCAGAGCTTGGAGCCCCCAATGATTATGTCACCAACAAGAACCACCCAGCAAGTCTAGAATACTCTTGAGCTTTCACTGGCATCATCTGGGCTGCTAATAGCATAGTTCCTTTCTTTAATAGTTTAGGCATCTACCCTTATAATAAGGAAGTCTTCAAATCCCTTGCCCAGTTTCACCAAAGTTAAGAATCAGATTCTGCTAGGGCTGGGAAGGCAGGGAGTGTGGCAAGGTGATGAGGGCTGTGATGAAAAAGGAAGGAAGCAATTTCCTTTCACAACCCATTCCAAAAAGCAGGGATACACAGTATAAAGCACTCCTCCAGAGGCCTAGCAGCTGAGCACAGGCCTTTTAAAACTTCAAACCACCCACATTATTTGGATAGCCATCTGGCTTTTCTTAAACATAAATTCCAATATAATTTTACAGCTGATATTTCCAGAAGCACAAATTAGGCCCAGAAATCAACACTAGCACTAACTTCTGAAAGAGCCTCAAAATTCAAGTCCTGACTTCTGAAGAGAATCAAGGCCATGAGCTGCAGACATCACAGAGAAAGAAAAAAGATCTCCTTGGCAGAGCCTCTGTGTGAGCTCTCAGCCAGCTTTCCTACTGCCAGCTGCTCCCTAAGCAGGGGACTACCGTTATCACAGTGAGCACAGAACTAAGGTGTTCAAACTCTCCTGGGACATTCACACTAGCGCTAGCATTTCCCAGACTACCTCTAATTAAGGGACAAAACCCTCCTCCCTCCTGGGAAAACTCAAAAGTACTTTCATTTGTACCTCCCCCCCTTCAGCAGAATGAAAGAGATTTTATTCGAATTGTGATGTAACACTCTCTTTTCCTGGGTGGCATGTGATAAAGAACTGTATCTACCTCAGAGTAGGTCTGTGCAGTTAAGAACACCTCAGTTGTATTTGTGCTGCTTGTCTCTGCTTAAGACCACTGAAGGTGAGGGGAAGGAGGAAGAGAAAGACTCCTCTTCATGTTTTTTGGTGGGAAAAGTGGAAGGAAGAAGTTATAGTGCTGGTAAACGAATTTTTACCTGGGGGAGCCATCACTTTCCGGCATAGTCTTACCACCCACAATCTAGTGCCTTCCAATACACTTTTTTCCCCCCTTCTAATTCTCTCTTCTGCTTTCCAACCTCCACTTTCAAAAAGAAAAAACATCTCCTCCCAAAAGGCCGACTAGCCCAATTTCTGATTCATGCTATGGTTCAAAAATTTTAATCTGCCACCCTGGCCGGGTAGCTCAGTTGGTTAGAGCATAGTCCTGATACGCAAAGGTGGTGGATTTGATCCCCAGTCAGGGCACATACAAGAATCAGCTAGTGAATGCATAAATAAGTGAAACAACACATCGATGTCTCTTTCTTAAATTAATAATAAATTAAAAATTTTTTAAATCAGCCATTTATGAACTTTAATTAAAAGTCAAACAGCCCAGGAGGCGTGGCTTAGCGGTTAAGCATTGACCTAAGATCCAATAGATCTTGTTTTGTTTCCTGGTCAGGGCACATGCCTGGGTTGTGGGCTCAATCCCCAGCAGGGGGCAGCCGATCAATCACTCATCATTGATGTTTTTATTTCTCTCTCCCTTTCTCTCTCTGAAATCAATAAAATATATTTTTAAAAAAAAGTGAAACAGAACAGTGCCATCTCTGAGATCCCAGGTAAACAAAATAAAATATTATGCCCCTTGTTATTTGACTCTACGAAATAAAATACATCCAACACTGAAAATCCTGAGAGTACATGCATCTTAAGAGAATCTGATTAACATTGAGAAATCAGCCTGGCCGGCATGGCTCAGTGGTTCAGCATCAACCTAGGATCCAGGAGGTCATGGTACGATTCCCCATCAGGGCACATGCCCAGGTTGAAGGCTTAATCCCCAGTAGGGGGTGTGCAGGAGGCAGCAGATCACAACAGGCTCTCATCATTGAAGTTTTTCTCCCTTTCCCTCTCCCTTCCTCTCGCTGAAATCAATCAATAAAACATATTTTAAAAAACATTAAAAAAATTGAGAACTGTTAATTAAGAGTCATCACGCCCTGGCCTATTTGGCTCAGTGGTTAGAGCATTGGCCCTCGGACTGGAGGATCTTGGGTTTGATTCCCGGTCAAGGGCACCTACATCGGTTGCAGGCTCGACTCCGGCTCCATTGGGTGTGTCTCTCCCCCTCCCTTGCACTCTCTCTGACAAATTGGTGGAAAAAAATGTCCTTGGGTGAGGATTAACAACAAAAACAAAAAAAGAAAAAGAACCATTACTCTGCCTGATTAAGCCTTTTTATCCGTGAGCGAAAGGCTTACTAAAAAGACCACTTTTTGATAATGGGAGGAAAAGTTTTATCCTACTGCTCCCTTCCTTTACTCCTGGGGTCCCAAAAATTAGGTTAAAGTTTAAGGGAAACACCAAAATACTGCTCTGGGGAAAATAAACAAAGCCAAAGATGGCAAAAATTACATGTTTATCAAGTCACACTCTGCAAAATCAGTCATTTTTATGTTCTATTACAATGAAGTAATCTAGTCAACAGGGAATTTTGTCAGTCCAGATAACTGTAGCTTCCAACTAAAGTGTACTTTTCACTATTTATTCAATTTGAATAAAGTTTGGTCATTGCTCAAAGGCATCTTTCTTCTTTACCTTTAACCCAACAGTGGACCTAAGTCACTGGCAATTGTGACCTCACACCTCTAGGCTGGGGGAAAGAGCAAGAGAGGAAGGTTCATTCTGAATTAACTCTGTTGAAAGTCCAAACCTAAAACTATGCTGCAAACTACCTCCACCTAGCTGAATATATGAGGCTTGAGGGATTTGGAAAACATTACTTCTAACTACCCTTTATATCACAACAGGTCCTCTCTTACCTTGCTTCCCACCCCCACCACATCCTTGAAGGCATTTTCTCTGCCAGTGCTTTCTTTAACAAGAATGCTTTTTCCTGGATCCCCTTATTAACTAAGTCATCTATGGCCCAGTGCTTTCTCTTGAATTTGTTATTCAGGTACCAGGAAAATAATCTCCCTGGACAGTCTAACTTTTCAACCTGAGTGTTGCTAAGACCAGAGCCTGTCTTTTATTTATCCATCCCAGTTATTGAGTCAGGAATAAGATTATTCACATAAATGTTTTTTACTTTTAAAAAAAATTGATTTTAGAGAGAGAGAGAGAGAGGGAGAGAGAGACATTGATTTGTTGTTCTACTTATTTATGCATTCATTGGTTGCTTCTTACCTGTGCCCTGACCGGGGGATCAAATACGCAACCTTGGCATATCAGGACGATGCTCTAATCAACTGAGCTATCTGGCCAGGGCTCATAATAGATGTTTAATATTACTGGCTCACATTCCTGAAGAACAGTATATACTTTAACCCCAGGCTTTGGAACTTATCTGAATTTATGTCCTTGAAACATATGGATAATACAAGCTCCAACAAGTGTCTGTGTTTGTCCATGCACAGGTACCTTCACTCTGGGAGTGAGAGGGCAGAGATGTAAAAAAAAAAAAAAAGCCCAGGCACTACTTCTGCACTGTATTGAAAAGTATCATTTTGCTTTTGTACTTTAATCCCCTTGAAGTAGAAATTAGTGTTCCTAAAAGTCTGAAAATGCAGGTTGTGTTTGTTGCAGGCAGCTAAATCAGAACTTGCAATTTTTCATTATAGTACGTAATAGGCTTGAGTTTCCAAAGCCCTATCAGGGCTGGATCACTTTAACTTAGGCTGAACCAAGGTACACTGACCTCTATATTTAACCACATTCATAACTGCAAGCACAATGTCTGGGAAGAATTTTACTCATAAGTACCTGAGACTGTGCCCAGCAAGACAATGAGGACAAGAAACGGATTCTTAGAGATAAGACACAAATATTGGATTTTTACCTTTTACAATTTTGTGTAGAAACTTGTATTAAATGAGAAAGTTTCAAATTATCATTCAGATGAAATATAATTAACCAAATATGCTATAATTATGTGGCTATTTTTAATCCCACACCAGTCCATGAAAAGCTTCCAGGTAACAGAGAAGTACTGATCTCACACCCAGATTGGGAAATTGAGGCAACAGTACCAAACTATTCTTAAAAATGGAAGTCTATAAAAGAGATATCAATGTTGGTCCTTTAACAAGTCAGACCACAGAGTATTTGTATTAAATCAGCAAGTTTCAAATTATCATTCAGATGAAATATAATTCAACAAATATGCTATAATGATGTGGCTAAATAATAAATTATTATAATTTATGATAAAAATGGAAAAGGCAATTCCCCTGTGTAGCTTCTATAACTTTTTTTAAAATTTAATATATTTTATTGATTTCAGAGAGAGGAAGGGAGAGGGAGAGATAGAAACATCAATGGTGAGAGAATCGTCATTGATCGCACGCCCCCCACTAGGGATCAAGCCCACAACCAAGGCATGTGCCCTGACCGAGAATCGAACCTCGATCTCCTGGATCCTAGGTCGATGCTCAACCACTGAGCCATGCCTGGCTGGGTGCTTCTGTAATATTAAAAGGATCATAGCAACAGCATGAAAAAATAATTTTAAGAATTTAGCATGCGGTTAAAAAAAAACTGGCTTTGTCAGGCACAATAAAAACAAAATTAAAACCCAAATCAAGAAAAAGAACATTGGCAAGCATGTGTTTAGGAAACAGCTAAACAAATTGTTTATTCATGCCCTTTCTCCTCCCCTCAACTACGTAAGGTACAACAGAGGCCAGATTTCTCTAGTGACTCCCTTGCCTCAGAATCACCTCACCAGAGAGAGTAGGCCCTCTATCCAAATCTGAGTCTTTCAAGTTTGAAGGGTGAAAAAAGTTTAAGAGAGTTAAGGCCACTTAGAAAGCTTGTGCAATTCTGGGTATGTATCAACAAAGTGTTATTCTGAAACAACTCTAGATGAAAGCCTTTGGGTCTGTGTGGGCCTGCATTTCCTGACATGCAGAGGTGTTTTCCTTTTGTGGGTCTGAAGTGCCTCATGAAAGTTCACAACTAAGTTTAGAAATTTCAAAAGACACTTATATATTTTCTATGTCATGAATAACAATGATTTAAACTGTGTAAAAGGATAGTTTATCAAAATTGCAGAGAATGGCTTAAATGAAATTTTGAACAGGTTTCTGAAGAGTTATGAATGGAAGCAGTGAAAGAGATAACATACACAGCAACATCTGAATGTATGTGAGGGGAGTGAAGGCATGCCACCCATCAAAAATATAAGCAAACACTAAATATATAAAGAAATGCCAAAACTAATAATTTTAAAACGTAAATTAAGTGGAATGAGGTTTTATATTTTGTTTAAAAACTGACAAATGTTTAGGGGGAAAAACCTTAATGCACTGAGTCAAGGATACAGTGAAGAGTCACTAAAGTGAGATGTTAAATTGATATTCTAGAAATCAGTATGACAGTTTAAAATATATTCCTACTCTGATATAGTAATTACACTTCTAAAATCAAATTTAAGGAAACAATCAGAGATGTGAACAACGATTTACACACGACTCCCTTCACTACAGTGTTGTTCATAATTGTATAAAAACTGAAAATAATCTAAATGTCCAAAATGCAAAGACACAGTTACATAAATGATAAGATATTCATCTAATAAAATTAGCATGAGCCTCCTAATTTAGAAATATTATTGTTAAAGAATATCTAAAGACAAAAAATGCTTATAACATACATGCTGAGTATATATAATATGTAAATGTGGTATAAATTTTGTAAAAACTATTGATGTTATTTGTATTTATCATCAAGTACACTGCAGCATTTTGTGGGGATAAATTCTCATTCCTGGACTACAGCTATCCCTCCCCTATTCAGTAGGGGGATACATTTCAAGATCCACAGATTCAGATGCCAGGAACTGTGGATAGTATGAAACTTTATATTTATTTCTTTCTATATGTGCCTATTTATGATAAAGTTTAATTTGTAAATTAAACTTTTAAGATATTAATAATAACTAATAATAGAACAATTACAACAGAATACTGTAATAAAGTTATGTGAATGTGATCTCTCTCCAAATATCTGATAACTGAGACAACTACTAAGTCACTAATGGGTGGGGAGCGGATAACTATTGATTCATGTCCTCAGTGGCACAAAGGAAATGGCATGAGATTTCAAGATTTCAACACACTACTCAGAACGATGTGAAATTTAAAACATGTGAATTGTTTATTTCTGGAATTTCACATGTAATATTTGAGGCCTTGGTTGGCCACAGGTAACTGAAACAGTGGAAAGTGAAACCTCGGATAAGGGAGAGGAGACTGACTACTGTATCTAATTTAGGATAATATTCTAATTAGCTTTCATTTCTTGAACATAAAACCAACAGAGCCAAGGAAGTAACCTAGGAAAAAACAGGGTGGCAAGGGCAAATCATTTCCTCATAAGGAGTTTTCAAAAGGGGATAATACATATACAAGCATACCTCGTTTTATTGGGCTTTGATTTACTGTGGCTCACAGATATTGCCTCCCCTTAAACAAATTGATGGTTTGGTTCTGGCTGGTGTGGCTCAGTTGGCTGGGTGTCATCCTGTGCACCTAGAGGTTAAGGTTCAATTCCTGGTCAGGGCACATTCCCGGGTTGCAGGCTCGATCTCCAGTAGGGGGACACAGGAGGCAGCCAATCCATGTTTCTCCCCCTCTCCATTCCTCTCTCTCTCAAAAAAAAATTAAAAAAATGGAAGGTTTGTGGCAACCCTACATTGAGCAAATCTATTAGTGCCATTTTCTAATAGGCTCAGATAATGGTTGGCATTTTTTAGCAATAAAGTATTTTTTAATTAAGGTATGTACATTTCTTTAGACATAATGCTATTATACACTTAACAATCTACAGTATAGTGTAAACATAAGTTTTATATGCATTGAGAAACCAAAAAAATTCATGTGGTTCACTTTTTTGTGATACTTTGCTCTATTGCTGTGGTCTGGAACCGAACTCGAGGTATGCCTGTAAAGATAAATGTCAACTAACTGCAGCTCAAATCACCTTAAGAAACCTGAATTAATGAAAGGCACTATATCAAAGTGGTTAAGACAAGACTTTGGCCTTGAATCCCAGCTCTGCTGCTTACTAGCTGTGTGACCTTGGGAAAGACACTTAATTTCATCTATAAAATGTACGTACTTCCCAGAATTGTGAGGATTCAATAGGTTTAATTTTAATATATTCAAGTGCTTAGGATACTGGTGGTAGACACATAAGTGAAAACTATTTAAATGTTGGCTATCACTTTTCTAATCTATCAAAACCCAGGTTACTTTTTATTTTGCCAACAGAACTAAACCACCACGTTATATAGTTATTTATACTTTGAAACATGTTTACATATATCATTTCATTTGAAATTTAAGACAATCTTTTAATCTAGATGGAACAAGTATCATTCTCTTTCTATAGATTAGGAAACCCAGGCTTAGAAAGATTAAGTAACTTGTCCAACAATCCTCAGCTGGAATAGTGGATCTCATACTGGATTTTCTGTCTTAACTCCTAGACTTGTGGCTCATTCCATTAGATACATATGTTGTAATCTTCAGGGTGTGACAAGCCTTTTATAAAAATGGGGGTAAAAATCACAAAGTGGCCTTGGCCAGGTAGCTCAGCTGGTCACAGTGTCATTCCAACATGCCAAGGTTGTGGGTTCAATCCCAGTCAGGGCACAGGCAAGAAACCACCAATGGCCTTAGCCGGTTTGGCTGTTTCTTGCGTGGTCGTTAGAGCATCAGCCCATCAACTGAAGGGTCCCAGGTTCGATTCTGGCCAAGGGCACGTACCTTGGTTGCAGTCTCGATCCCTGGCCCTGGTCAGGGTGAGTGCAGGAGGCAACCAATTGATATGTCTCTCTCCCTTCCATTCTCTCTGAAAAGCAATGGAAAAAATATCCTCGGGTTAGGATTAAAGAAAAAACAGCAACAACCAATGAATGCATAAATAAGTGAAACAAAGTAATCTCTCTCTCAAATTAATAAAAATTTTTTAAAAATCACAAAGTAACAGTAAGAATGCTTATTATTTCATGACTCTGTTTCAATTACCTAAATTATATGTGTGTATTTATTGGGACGTAATCTTTACTGTGGGCACAGACAAAAATGTTTGAAAAACACTGCACTATACCATAGTTAATATTTACTGAGCACCCATCATATTCCTCTTCTGACGCTATTATATACAACAAAAACATATAATTCGAAACCTTGTTTTTTCGTGTGTGTGCATATATGTGCAAACATATATATATATGTTTATATATATGTATGTAGTTGCTGATCCTCACCTGAGGATATTTTTCCTATTGATTTTTAGAGTGAAAGGGGAGGGCTGAGTCGGGGGAGAGAGAGAAACGTCAATGTGAGAGAAACACACAGATTGGTTGCCTCCTGCACATGCCCCAACCAGGGCCAGGGATCAAACCTGCAACCCTGGTATGTGCCCTTGAGAGGGAATCGAACCCATGACCTTTTGGTGCTCCGGTGATGCTCTCTAACCACTGAATCACAAGGGCCAGGACTGGTACATCTTATTGTGCAGGATAGGAAGAAAGTGCTAAAGAATAATGGTGATATGTCAAAGGACAGAGGGGCCATAGCATGCTCAACTAGTAAGGAAAATCTCAGAAAGAGAAGTTTACACAGTAAAAATTAAGTAGAACAGAGAATGGGTACACTGAGCAAAGGATGCATGTACCAGGAACAGAAGATTTGTAAACTTCTGTTTTCTACCACCGTTTATAAGATGTTAGTTTGGGGATTATCAGCCAAATCCTTTGAAATAAAAGGATGGCCAATCATTGATTAAATGTATTATAATTTTTTCCTGATTTACTGGAAAAATATGGATAATCTGAACATCAAAACAAGTAATGATAATAATATATCCTATTGAATAAAACAGAAAATCATGAGTCCATACTAATATAAATAAATTGAAAGGCTGAAGAGGAACAGGATATTTACATAGGTTCAAAGTATCTCCTCCAAAAATACTTATTAATTACAAAGAGAAAAAGGGCAAACTTTACATGGAAATGCCCAGCAGACATCACCTTAATCAAGTGATCATACATTACCAGTGATGGGACAAATAAAAATCAGCACCTCTTGAAATTACACAATGAAGAACATGGCATCACTCCTGTGATATTCTTGCTGTAGATGCATAACCTACATTAAACATGAGGAACTATCAGACAATCCTAAATACAGGAACTTTCTACAAAATAATAGTGTCAAGGTCATGAAAGTCTAATAAGGCCTAAAGAACTATTCCAGATTGAAGGAGACCAAGCATAATGAATAAATACAATATGTGATTTTAAACTGGATTCTTTTTGCAATAAAGGATTATTACTGGTGCAACTGGCAACATCTGAGGGAGCGGGTGTTTGAGAATTATATGATGGCAATGTATCAGTGCTAACTTCCTGATTTTGATGACTGTATTGTGGTAATATTGGACAATGTCCTTGTCTGTAGAAGATAAACACTAAGTTATTCAGGGATGATGAAGCATCAAATGGGTCAGCAACTTACTCTCAAGTGATTGAAGAAAAAAAAATTCTTTGTAATGTACTTGCAACTTTACTATAAATTTGAGATTGTTTCCAAAAATTTTATTGTTTAAGTCTGGAAAGCGGGGGGTGGGGTGGGGTGGGGACTGCAGATCATTAAGAAGAGTTGGAGAAGGTGGTCTTTTGGTAACCATTTTCATTTTATCTTTTTTTTTTTTTTTTAATATATCTTTATTGACTTCAGAGAGAGGAAAGGAGAGGGAGAGAGAGAGATAGAAACATCAATGATGAGAGAGTCATTGATCGGCTGCAGCCCACAACCCGGGCATATGCCCTGACCAGGAATCGAACCCTGATCACCTGGATCCTGGGTCAACGCTCAACCGCTGAGCCACGCCCGGCCGGGCTCCTTTTATCTTAATGCAGGTGACTTACCTCTAAATTGTTGAGTGCCAAACTGAGGTTCTTGCCACCAAAAATAGGTTTCCTATATCCTTCTGCCTCATCAACTTCCAATTTCTTTTCAACACTTATCTGAATTAACATTTTCTCCAGTGCTTATACTTCAAATTCTCTCCCAACCTCCACTATGTTCTGGCAATGCTTCTACTGTGTGGCATTCATACTTTAAAGATGGCAAATTTCACTTTTAGAAAGGTTCCAAAAGAAATGCCTATCCTGAAGAAGGCACTATTAATGACCCTCCTTTCTTCAGGTCAAATATTCACTAGTGTCTTGAGTTGATGTTCACGTTTTAAGAGTTTTTCAAGTCCCTTCCTTCTAAATACACATCCTGAACCTAAGCAAGTGCCATGCAAACTCCCCAGTTATATCTGCTGGAGTGTAACTGAGTTTTGACATGCTTTTCCTCCCACTATACAAAAAGTTTCAAATAACATCATAAGCTTTATCTCCAGACTTCCTGCAAAGTACCAACTATAACTAGCTTCTCCACTTTCACAGCAACAGCAGCTGGCAGGCAGGGTCTTGGTTATTCAACAGCAGAAAGGTTTTCAGTAACAATCAATGAAGAGCTCTGAAGAAGTATAAGGATGATGTTTATCACTTACCCTTTCCTCTTCTTTCCTATTTAATGTGATCATGGAAGTTTTGGAGGAGGACCAAGTATATTATGGCCCTTCTCCAAGCAGCCATGGATTTTCTTCCCTTAAATAAACACTAACAAAAACAGACTCTTAAAATGCATTGCCATACATGAAGCTATCTCAGGAGATTGATCAGTCCTTGGGAAGAGAGCCTAGCAACAAAAGACACTAAGGTGAGCAACAGCATCTAAAATGAAAGCAGCAGCAAGTCACCTGGAGATCTAAGAACAGCCCCAGTTGAAATCAACTTCCATCTTTTGCAAGTTAAGGAGATTTTGCTTACAAGCCCATTTACTTTTCAGGGTAACCATCAAACAAGAACAATGAAGGAAATGTCTGAAGGGATATGGCAAAGGGACTCAGTCACTTTCAGAGGAAGACAAACTATTTCCCTTCTTCCTTTCCTTCTTTCTCCACCTAGCAGGGATTGTTTCCAAAGATATTATCTAACTATTAAAATAACACTAAAATTCCTATAGAGCTAAAGAAATCTGTTTTCAGTGTCCTACTGATTTATTATTTCCCCATCACCATTATCTCCTCTGTGCCCTCTTCTACTCCCACCCCCTCCTCCGCTCTACCCTCCAGCCCCACCAACAATCACACTGTGTCGTCCATGTCCATGAGTTCTCTTTTTTAGTATCTTACTGATTTTGAAAGTACTCCAAAACAAAAGTTTTCTTTTGCACTTTGAGGAGAATTTCAAATGCAAGCAGAAGATTAAACTGTACCTTGCCAATTACCATAATCTTACAATAAGCACATGTTGCTATGAATGACATTTAGTTCCATCTCAGTCTATGCTCCTATGATAAGCAGCAATGAACTCAAGGGTATAATCTCAGGGGGGGGGGGAAGCCATTAAGGCTGTTCCTAATTCTTTTAAAATATGATCCCTACACTGCTCTTCAAAAGAAGAACAATATGTTTTAATTGTAAGATGAATTTTTATAATTCTTTGAACTTCTGTCTAAAAGAGGTATGGAAAAATAAATTAACTGCAGCGTAGGGAGGGTGTGAAATGTGTCATTCTGCTTATTAAAATCCATCAAGTTCATACTTCAGCCTTGGTATAACTGCAGCCAAAAACTGACTTGCAAGTAATTATCACCACTAGCTGCAATAAAAGTTAATTGGACATAATTGAACTAACGCCCTAATCGGAGGGAAGCTGCAACTGGCGAAGAGCCCATTCTTCCTGCTCCTTCAATCTGCAAATGAAACTGCTAATGATAATTTGTGGACAAACAAGAAATTGCCCTCATGCTTTCCCTACTGCAAATCACTCAGCAGTTCCAGCTAATGCCCAGAATGTTGGGCCAAGAGGAAAATCATTAAGCAGTGCTTCCTTTGATAAAAATGAATTTTAACAATAACCAAGCCCATTAAGGCTTTGGGTTGCTGAGAATTGTTAAATTTCCCCCTGGAAACCTGGAGTAAGGCAATGTGGCCTTATCTACATACCCTAGTACTATGCACTAGATGTGCCCTGTGCCACCAGCATGTGGTAATAAGAAGACATTATGCAAGGCCAGGAGCTATGATTACAGTAATAATTTATTTTCTTCTCAGAGAGTCCTAGGCATCTCATTTTTAGATAGGCAAATGGCATTGTTGATCTGCTTCAACAGCAAAGATTAAATCACTTCTGAATCAATGCAGTTAATAGATTCCTGCTGCCTAACTCATCTGTTTTCAATTCTGGACAAGAACTGTGCCCTTTCTCCTGCAATTTAGTATCAGACTCTCTGCTTTTCAACTGTGTCTACAGCCCAAAGGACAAAGACTCCTAAGAATATTATTGTGGAGTCTTAGGAAACCATTTGTCTTGTGGTCTTTATATCAACAGTCACCTGTAAAGTGGGCAGAAGACAGGTACCCTGCTGAGGTGACAGAAGGTAAAAGAGAAAAAAGCAGGTACAAAGTGGTATCTCTTATTTTTTCTCAGGTGATTTGGGCTCTTTTCTGGCAAGGAGATGGTTAGAAATTAATGCAATTAGAACCTTTTCCAAAGAAGCAGCTGGACCACCTGCCCATTTGGTATACTTTTCAGTAAAAGTTATTTTGATAGGTTGCAGTTTACTTTTAGTCATTAAAAAACAGCACTTTCTGATATGGAACATGGAAAAGCCTAGGAATAAGTCAGGATGTAGAAAATAGAGGCCCTGGCTGGTGTGGCTCAGCGGTTATGCATCGACCTAGGATCCAGGAGACTGCAGTTCGATTCCTGGTCAGGGCACATGCCAGGGTTGCAGGCTCGATCCCCAGTCGGGGGCATGCAGGAGGCAGCTGATCAATGACTCTCATCATTGATGTTTCTCTCTCTCTCTCCCCCTTTCCCTTCCTCTTTCTGAAATCAATAAAGATGTATTAAAAATTTTTTTTAAATGTATCTTTATTGATTTCAGAGAAAGTAAGGGAGAGGGGGAGAGAGAGTTGAAACATCAATGATGAGAGAGAGTCATCACTGATTGGCTGCCTCCTGCATACCCGGACTGGGGACGAGCCCACAACCCGGGCACGTGCCCTGAGCGCTCTGAACAGGAATCAAACTGCGATCTCCTGGATCTTGGTCAATGCTCAACCGCTGAAGTGGCACCAGCCTCTCACTTCTAGGTGCACTAAGGAACAATCTCCTCAAACCATACTATATGAATGATAAAAATAACACATTTCAGTTGGGATATTTGTTCAGCTTGGAGAAGAGGCAAAAATTAAAATATAGCTCGCTGAAAAAGCAACTTGTTCCAATTTATTTATTTTATTTTTTTGGTTACAAGAAATATTTATTAGTACTTCATTACTCTTGTTCATATGCTTCTCCAGTGTGTTATGTTCAGAGTAACAAGAGTCAGTATAAAGGTAATATGTGTGACATGGACCCAAGATCCACCATCATACGTGTAAACGGAATCCTAGGAAACACCTGTTGCTAGGAACCACAGACAGTGTGGCACCATTCCTAAACGTACCTGCTCCCGAGTTTATTTGGGCACTACCTAAAATATCTGATCGTGTTAGTACTTGTAATTCTGACTGTGTCCCTAGAAAAGGCAACCATTCAACTGTTGAATTTTTAAGCCTGTTTTTTCATTGTTCCAATTTAATTTTGCCTCTGACTATGGAAATAGGCAAAGGACTTTTCTTAAAAGGAAAGATACCTTTTGTCTCTCTGGGGAAATATTCTAACACAGTATCACATTCTAATTGCACCATACCTCACAGGGATTGAATAAAGCCTAAGTACTAAAATCCTTTGTAAAGCACTTTAGTGAATGCACAGTAACACCTGGCAGAACAGGTTAAAACCAAGATATGGATTCTTCATTAATCCACTGGTCCCACTGTCTGTTGAATGAAAGGGGTTCTGGGGGAGTAAGATAAGCAAAAGCCAAACCAGATCCTTCACAGCTAAAAAGTTAATGTCTTCACAATAGTAAAACCACTTCCAGCTGAATAGCTGGGTAATAAAGAGGTCCATTCAGGAACCCAGGAAATGTGACTTTTCCATTGATATAACATGACCTGGGATAAGCTGCCTTTTAAATTCTGTAGTCTTGATACCCCTTTCATTTCAAAATAAATTAAGTCCTATCCTTTACATAACAAGTGATAAATGCCAATGGTAGAAGTACTTTGGTTTTTGGAAGGAAAAAAGAAATTTAAGTTATGATTAACAATGCTTATGCTTTTCCTCTGAAGCAACAGGGATGCTGTATAAATCATTTCAATTTTGCAAGTGGCATAAAATCTAATTTTCAATTAGATCAGCAACTGATCCTCAAAATCACTTTTGGTGAGTGCAAAGAATTAGCAATTGGTCATGGAAACCCTGCCTTTTAAAACTATGTAATATTCAGTTGCTCTTCCACAAGAGAGAGAAAGAGAGAGAGAAAGAAAGAGGGAGAGACAGAGAGAGGAAAAGAGAAACCGGCAACATTTTCCCACCAAATAGCACTTAAAAGAAATCTTCAGCCCTGGCAGGTGTTGCTCAGTGGTTAAGAGCATTAGCCCACGCACCGAAGAGTCTTGGGTTTGATTCCTGGTCAAGGGCACATACCTTGGTTGCAGTTGATCCCCACTCTGACTGGGGCTCATGCAGGAGGGGGCGCCGATAGATGTGTCTGTCTCTCTCACCCGATGTTTCACTAACTCTCTCCCCTTCCTCCTCCATCCTTCCCTTCCACTCTCTCTAAAAAGCAATGGAAAAAATATTCTCCAGTGAAGATGGAAAGGGGGGGGGGTTGTGCCCTGGTTGGGTAGCTCAGTTGGTTAGAGTGTGATCTCCATATGCCAAGGTTTCAGGTTTGATTTCTGATCAGGATACATACAAGAAGCAACCAATGAATGCATAAATAAGTGGGACAACAAACTGATCTCTCTCTCCCCCTCCCTCCCTCCAACCAATTAATTAAAATATACATATATATTTATTCTTTTTTTCCTCGACAGAGGATATTTTTTCCGTTGCTTTTCAGAGAGAATGGGAAAGAGAGAGGGAGAGAGAGGAACATTGATGTGAGAGAGAACACTGACTGGCTGCCTCTGGCACAAGCCCTGACTGTGGGCCAAGCCTGCAACCAAGGTACGTGCCCTTGGCCAGAATCGAACCTGGGACCACTCAGTCTGCAGACCAATACTCTAACCACTGGGCCAAACAAGCCAGGGCAAAAAAAATATTTTTAAAGAAGACAGGTTTGCCTTGGTAACAGTTCTTTGGTTTGGCTATCTACATGATGAATGATTTGCATATACTGTGGGGCCGGAAGAAGCCAACAATAAATACATACCAGTCTCAAGAACTACTTTATTTATGATTTACTTGGAAGATCTCAATTCTCCATAGGAACTCAGAGTAATTAGGTAACAAGGGTCAAGTAATAAAATATTAAATAAACTGTCCCAAGGTTACTAATCTGAGCTGAACTTTTCTAGGTCTAATACTGAGTTATGGACTACTTTTGATTATTAAGAAGCTAATTATAATCTAAGCCTGTAGCTATCTTGCTTACTGATCTCTTCAATGACCAAAGAAAACATCTCTAATGACTTTGTTCAGCTAGAAAATCCCAGTTAAAAAGTAGAGGAGCCTGGCCGGGCGTGGCTCAGTGGTTGAGCATCGACCTAGGATCCAGGAGATCGAGGTTCGATTCCTGGTCAGGGCACATGCCCGGGCTGTGGGCTCCATCCCCAATGACTCTCTCATCACTGATGTTTCTGTCTCTCTCTCTCTCTCTCTCTCTCCTTTCCTCTCTCTGAAATCAATAAAGATATATTTAAAATAAATTAAAATTTAAAAAAAGTAGAGGAGTGTCGAACTATGATCTAGGAGATCGCGGTTGGATTCCTATCAGGGCACATGCCAGGGTTGAGGGCTTGATCTCCAGTCGGGGGCATGCAGGAGGCAGCCTGTCAACGACAACTTTCTCATCACTGATGTTTCTATTTCTTTCTCTCCCTCTCCCTTCCTCTCTCTGAAATCAATAAAGGTATTTAAAAACAAAACCAAAAAACCCCCTGCATATAAATCTGTAATTATCTCAAAGTAAAAAGTTCAATTAAAAGAAAGTAGAGGAAGTTTAAGTTATTGCTTAAAAATGTGGACCAGGAATATCTTTAGCTTTTACCTGCCTATACTTTGCCTGTTTGCCCTTCTGCATGAATAATCAAGAACTGACTATATATATATATACTCTGACCAGGAATGAACCCTCAACTAGAGTTCTGCACATATGTTGGCAAAGATGCCCTCTGCCTTTTTGAATAGGCTGAAATTTAACAAGCTCAGTCCTTGACTAAAATTTGATCTAAATAGTCCAATGTTCCCTCCATGGGATCCATCAGCACTAAATATAATAACATTTCAATTTGGCCTTTCCTTTACATCTCTATCTTTTATTCCTCCAACACCTCATCCTGAACCTTCCTCCCTCTCTTGATTGATAATGGCATCTTGGTCTTTGGATTCCCTTCACCACTAGAAAAATAAAAACAGCTTGTCAGGGTAGAGAGAAAGAAATTTCAAATCATTTCAAATAAGGATCCTGAAATGAGTTCTTAGAGAAAAAAAATGAAATGTATTAGAAATTCAGAGAAGGGAAGAATTCAGAGACTTTGGCTCTTGTAAAGTGGCTTCACTACCAAATCACTGCCTAAGTTATTTAGACATTCTCAGGGCATTAGTTTTGCCTACCTCAGAGAAAAGCTGAGACCACTAAGAGACTGCTTATCTAATTCACTGGATGAAAACTAATCCAAAAGTAAAAATATTTATGTTAACACTGGAAATGACTCTTGGGCTGAAGAAACTCTTGTCTTAACCTTTTTTGAGTTGTTATATAATTATACTCCATAACCTCACATTTAATTTCAAAGTATATTATGTACTAAAGGTAGCAAAGAATTCCTTTAAACCAGATTCAGGCTTTCTTTTTTTCTTCTATTATCATATATATTTACAGATAGTGAAATATCTAATCAAATTCTAAGATCTGGCCAAATATAAGGACTGACCAGTATTCATAGAATGCTAACATATAGAACAAAGTTGAGGGAGAGAGCAAAGGCCTGGATTCTAAAAGTAAATGAGCAATTTAAGTGTTTGGTTTTAAAAACCAAAACGAACAGAAAGATGGGTTAAAAGTTTATATCTAAAAGGCAACTGTGTTTTGAATGTCTCTAACAATCCATAATAAGTGCAGTATCAAACACAGTTAGGGTAATTAATTCAGTGGACTTTTTCCCTTTCACTGCCAGATTGAACAGCTCTAAGGATAATCATCTTCACTCTCCCAGGGCTCAGTTGGAAGATTCATTATTTATGCCCTCAATTATTTACTCTGTGCTATTTTTCCATCCATCCAGGCCCAAAAGCAGCGTTATCACTGGTCTGTTTCCAACTAACAATGAATGGGTTAGTTCACTGCCTTGCTAGTTACAAAACCAAAGATAATCAAACACAGTAATATCTTAATATTGGAAAGCAATCCCCATCCACCACCACTTGATCCAGGAGAGACGTTAATGACAGTGCTGATCCAGGTTACCAAAAGGTAAGTAGATGAATGAAGTGACCTCCCTAGTTGTTCAAGTCTTTTTTTTTTTTAGCCACTGAGCACATCCAAAAGGATTCTTAAAGGGCAGTATCATTAGAAAGGCAGTTCTGGCCCTCAACAAGAGCAGACCTGTAAACTACTGAGGATTAAACTGAGATGCACTTTGCCTAGCAACCATTCATTAGGAAGAGTTCAGTAATTCACCAACAACCAATTCCACATCCTTATCTAGGTCGTAAACAGATAACAGACTTGACCAAGTCCTCTACCCTCTGGATTCAGACTCACAGCAAACAACTTCCTCAAAAGATTCAGCTGCCAAGAGAAAGGGTTGTGCTTAAACACACACAAAATATTGTCTCAGACACCTAACTGACAAAGCTGAAACAAGCGCATCTTCACATGAATGCATTCATTATCTCTAAATAAGTCTCTTACACAGCAGCATTCCCAGGTCTTTTTGCCTGTAATATTTTCTCACCTTGAGCGAGCTTTATCCAATTCCAAACCTTACAACACTCAAGCTAATTATTATGAGAATCAAACAATGCCAAGGGCCCAATCTTTCCTTCACCTTCTCAAGGGGATCATTTTATATTTCTGATGTGGATGGAGGATTGAGCTTGAGTCTCCCTTTAGAGAAAACATAGGGCCCCTTTTCTTAACACATTCTAAGCTGTGACTCACAAAAATAAGCAGGATGGATAAAAACAGACTGCTAAAGAAAATTAAAGCAGCTACTTTACCCTCAGCAGCACCATGTCACCTTAACCTACGAGGTAAGAGAAGTCATAGCTTGGTATGTTTCCTTTGCAGAGAACCAAATCTGAAGGTTTTCATCTCCCTTAAATGATATTTGGAGATCAGTGCAGATACACCTATTAGTTCTATACATAGCCTTTTGTCTCCTGGGGAAAAACCTTTGGGGAAATCACTGCACCATGTAAAATATTGATTACAAAAATCAGTAAAGAAAACAAAAATATTAAATAATTAAATGAGTGACCCTGGCCATGTAAGTTCAGTTGGTTAGAGGGTCATCCTGGCACACCAAGATTTCCAGTTCGATCCCCAGTCAGGGCACATACAAGAATCATCCAGTGAATGCATAAAAAAGTTAAACAACAAATCCATGTCTATCTCTACCTCCCCTTCCTCTCTCTCTAAAATCAGTAAATAAATTTCTAAAAAAATTAAGTGAGCAAAATGCAATATAACTTTATAAAGCTGTATTAACTGCTCACCTATGGGTAGACAAAGAAAAAACCACCTAGGCTAGATATCAAATAGGATGGCAACCTGTTTTCTGGTAGAAGATGAACAGGTGGTATATGCTTTAATATGGCCACCAAATGATTTTTTGTCACTTCCTCAGCTTGCTATAGCTTAGCCAAATTGCATTTCATTTTGTACCAGGCTAGCTGTCAAAGCTTCAATCAGTGATTTTTAATGGTTCATTCTTAGTAACTTAGGTAAGTCTTTGCCTTTCAATTTAAACATTATTCATGGAGTTTGAAGGGATAAATGGGTAATAAACTAAAAATCCCAAATCTAAAGGTTTACTGTAAATCAACTTTTTTGCACAATTCTATACTAAGTTTACTTGAGGTCAAAAAAAGTATAGTACCCCAGCCGGTGTGGCTCAGCAGTTAGGCATCGATCTATGATGCAGGAGATCATGGTTCGATTCCCAGTGAGGGCACATGCCCAGGTTGTGGGCTCAATCCCCAGTGGGGTGTGTGCAGGAGGCAGCCAATCAATGACTCTCTCATCACTGATGTTTCCATCTCTCCCCCTCTCCCTTCCTCTCTCTGAAATCAATAAAGACATATTAAAAAAAAAAAAGTATAGTAAGTTTTCTGATCCCTAATAAGTTTCCACAACTGAGGTGGTTTCCTACCTCATCATCCCTATTATTTAAATACTTGCTTTCACCTTAAGCTGCTCTTTACTGGCTTGAGATCCAATAAAGCAATGCAAAGAAAAAACAGTAATCCAGCTAAAACTGTAAAATAGCTGCAGCATATCAATTCTGTCAACACTGACTGAACTCCAGTTAGAAAAATCTCTGAAAACTGAACCTAGATTTTAAGAATGAACTCTCAATCACTTCAATTAATATTTTCCCAAGAATGTATTTCTAGTTGCTAGATGGGATGCTGCCCAATTGATGAATTTCTTAATAAAGCCAATTAGAGCTTCAAAAAAAATTATTTTTACTAAAGTGCTGCCAAAAAATTGATATTTATCCCTTTGGGCACTCTAGCTAATTGGTGAAAAATGCCCAGTTAAAACAAGTTTACCATGAAATTGCCACTCAACACAGACATGTGGTGCCACACAAAAACACACAACCTTTGTTTCTATCATAAATTTGGAGTTTTCTATCATCAACTGATAACTTTACTCTCTATGAAAAACCTACTGCCCGGCCAGGCATGGCTCAGCGGTTGAGCATTGACCTAGGATCCAGGAAATCACGGTTCGATTCCTAGTCAGGGCACATGCCAGGGTTTCGGGATCAATTCCCAGTCAGGGAAGTGCAGGAGGCAGTCAATCAATGACACTCTCTCATCATTGATGTCTCTCTCTCTCCCCCCCCCTCTGAAATCAATAAAGATATAGTTTAAAAAACACCCACACCTATAAAGAGCTCTTTTCCTCCCTGGCTGCTTGAAGATCAACCTTCCTCAGCAGGTTCACGATCAACAGACTACTTCAGTGGAAACAAATGGTCATTGACATCCTTCACCCAGGGAAGGCAACAGTACCCAAGACAGAAATTTGGGAAAAACTAGCCCAAATGTTTAAGACCACACCAGATGTCATCTTTGTGTTTGGATTCAGAACCCATTTTGGTGGTGGCAAGACAACTGGCTTTGGCATGATTTATGAGTCCTTGGATTACACAAAGCAAAATGAACCCAAACAGACTTGGCCTGTATGAGAAGACGACCTCAAGACAACAGAGAAAGGAACACAAGAACAGAATGAAGGAGGTCAGGGGGACTGCAAAGGCCAATGCTGGTGCTGGCAAAAAGTGAGCTAGAGATCGAATAACAGGAGTGAAGGTTATTTAGTTGCTTTATCTGTGGCAATTGTGCAGATTTTTCATGAGAAGATTAATAAACTAAGAACTTTTGTGTCTGGTTTGAAAAAACACACAAAAAAAACCTACAAAGAGGTTCCTGATTTTGGCTGAAGATGAGCTCTGCATCCTACAGAAAGAAGGGACCCATAAGCTGTAGAAGCAAAGGAACTCAAAAGAGAAAAATACAATTTAAATTGTAATGCTACAGTCACTGAAATTCATTAAGGGGGGGGCCTTAAAAAAATAAATGAATTAAACAAAATTCACCTGGATATTTTTTAAAATTTGGTTTTGGTTTTTGACAGCCAAAACTAATTCCTCTGAGACCCTATGTATATAAGAAACAGATTGGTGGAAAAACAAGACTTTTAAGTTACAGTAACGGCAAGGTAAGTTTGCTCCCTCTAGCTAGGATTCTCCCACAGGGCTCAGCACTACACGCAGCCGGTGAAAATGTACTCGGGAAGAGACTTAGCAGAGTTAATCACTAACAACTATCAGGGTTTCCTTTATCCACCATTTGACGGGGGCTCTCCTTCTTCCACTAGCACCTTCTTCCTTTTCAGATAGTTTTCGCTGATTAAGGTAGTCCCAAGCAGGTAAATGGTAAAGACAGTTTTTAATGGACAAGGATTCAGTACAGTTCCAAAAACCCACTCCCAGCCTTTTTTCTTTCTTTTTTTGCGGTTTACTGCATCAGATGCCACATAAAAAAAAGGCTCCTCTTTTCTTCTGTTATTTTACTACGCGACCGACATCGACACATCAGTAAAAAGAGATGAGTCCTGAATCTCCTTACCCTGCTGCAGGGGTTGGATGAAGGGACGGAAAGAATGAAGAGCAGAATCAGAAAATCAAAATAAACTGATGGGATGCGGAGCTCTTAGTTCCCACTCCATTTCCCCTCAAGGTTAAGTCGGCAGTAGTCGGGGTTGCGTTAGAAAAAGCACACACACACCTTGAGCCCTGGAAGGAAGGTGAGGTTCGCTCCGCAGCGCTCGGTGGGGCTCCGGGCTCCGCCCCGCCCGCCTTGGAGCGGCTCAACTCTCCGCGCCCCGCCCCGAGAGGACGAAAGAGAAGGGGCTTCCAGATGTCTTGGCAGGGGGAGGGGGCGGCTGCTCCGGGTGCCAGGCTCTCAGAGCGCAGCACTCCGCGGTGCGCCGACACCCCCTCCCCCAGCCTGCCGCCGCTAGCTCCGCTTCACCGCCGGAAGCCAGCCCCGCCCCCTCAACTCCCTCCCGGCCCTCCGTGAGCCCCCTCCCGTCCTCACAGCCAATGGCGAGCCAGGGAGCCAGCAGAGCGACTAGCCAAGCAGCCAACTGGGGAGGCCCATTGGGAGGTCAGCTGCCGGGGATAGGCCAACTACCCGCGGCCCCGGCCCCAGCGCGGCTCCTCTTTGTTAGAGCTGCCCCCATCTCCCTGGGCCCCCACCTCAAAGCCGGGAGCCTAGTATCCCATAGATGGGCCAATTGGTGCCGCGCCCCTTCTCCCGCTCCCCAGCCCACCCGCTGCCTGGGTACTAGGAGAGACCCCCATCCAGGCGGTACCTCCCAGAGTGCCTCAGACTTCCAGAGCCGTAGGCACCGGGAGACACCAGACAGTTAAAAGATGCTCCCCAAGCCTATATGCCTCGCCCTTCTTGTCTCAGACTAATCAACTGCCCTCCCTCATAACCGTGCATAGATTTAGGTTTGCACATTAGATCAGCTGTACATCAATCCACCCTGTCTGAAACTCCCGCTTCCCGTACCGAAGAAATTAAGGGATGGGGTAGGGGACGTATTGGGAAGGTATGCATATCGAAGCAGGTGGTGGGAGGCGAGTGAAAAAACATTAAGTCATCTGGGAAAAAGAAACACCAAAAACACACACACACAGTTGGCTCCAACCCAGCTCAGACACAGACATCTACATCCAATTAAACGCAAGCTAATCTCTCCCTTAGCAGGTTTCAGTAAAACCAGGAAGCAAACATCTTAAGTCTTGTTCAAGCCATACACTTAATATTAGAAAAAAACTCTCAGCAACTGCCAGGCCGCGTCATAAATGGCAGGTAGTATCAACAATTCAATCACTAATGCCAACGTTAGGGGCATAATACTGCTGGAATGGAATATGCTAAGGATTGTATCAATTTTGTCCACAGAGTTCTGGCAACTAATATTACATATCTAAATCACACTACAATCCTGCTTAGTTCCCCAACCCCAAGTACTACTATAATTAAAAAACAAACAAAAAACTAAAAATACTTTAAAATTAAGTAGCCCTTTCTTATATGGAGCTCAAAGCATTTCACACATATAACCTCTATCTTCTTGGAAAACAGAAAAGGAGCCAAAAACATACCCATTTTTAAACCAGCTCTTTTTTCTAACTAAATTAAAAGACTGATTTAAGATTTATAGAGGAACTTCATTGGTGTCTCATAGGCTAGAGCTTTTTTTTTTTTTTTTTTTAATATATCTTTATTGATTTCAGAGAGAGGAAAGGAGAGGGAGAGAGAAACATCAATGATGAGAGAGTCATTGATCAAGCCTGCAAGCCAGGCATGTGCCCTGACAGGGAATAGAACTCCAATTGCTTGGATCCTAGGTCAACGCTCAACTTGGCTGGGCGGGCTAGCTTTTATTAAGGTCCATATGAAAAGAACCAAATGTGAAATTTTTATTTTATTTTAAATTCTGCCTACAGAAGTCTGCCAGATTAGCTAGCTGGTGAGTCCAATTCTCAAGAGCACAAAGCAGATATAACTCTCCTCCACATCACTTAGCAATCTCCTGGCATTTTCCATATTAAAATAACGAAATAATACTGCAAGAAGCTACTGTTTAAAATAGTGTACTCTTGCCCTGTCTAGGGAGCTCAGTTGGTTACAGCATCGTCCCAACAGGCAAAGGTTGTGGGTTCGATCCCTGGTCAGGGCACATATAAGAAGTAACCAATGAATGCATAAATAAGTAGAACAACAAATTGATGTTTCTCTCTCCCTAAAATCAATAAATAAAACTTAAAAAAAAAAAAAGTGTATTCTTGATGTCTAAGGGAAACATCTGAGCCAGTACTTTTCCTCAGATTCTAGCCTTCTTGATAAAGACAATTTTTTTAAGGAATAGAAACGAAAGCTTAAATTCTTCCAAGATCACTCATGCACCAATTAGTTTGCCATGACATCAAAAACAAACATACGTGTCTTGTCATTATTATCACAAATATTGTTGACAACTGGATAATTCAGACAAAACTTCTAATATCCTCTTCTAAAACATAAACAGGAACTCTTAGGGGGTTTCAAATACTTTAACAGAAATTAAAAATCAAACATATCTTGCCAAAAGTATCTATACAGTCCAAGAAACCAAAGAGGAATTAGAACTGTTTAAGAAAAGATTACAGGGATATCCAATACATTTCCTCCTAAACAGAAATTCAATTCCAATTATTTTTCATGTCCCACAAATGTCCTCTTCCTGTATTATTACCACTACCCTAACAGAGACCCTTACCATATGTCTGGGGGGGAGCAACTATAATTTCTAGTCTCCCTTATTCCAAATACTACTGCTTTCATCCATTTGCTCTTCTTAAGAACTACAGAAACAGTTCAATTTATTGCACATTTACTAGATGCAAAGCCCTGTCAAGTAATATGTATATATATGTACATGTGCATATATATTATATACACACACATTTTATTATTTTATCATAATAACTCTATGAAATAGAAATTTCCCCTATTTTTACAGATGAAGAAACTGATGTCCAAAGAGGTTGTACTATCTACCCTAGGTCAAATAGCTGCACATAGCTGGTAAGTGGAAAACTCAGTCAGTATTAGAACTTGAGTTTTCTCAAATCAATTTCTTTCTCCCTTCCTCTCTCTAAAATAAAATAAAAAAAGAAAAGAAAAAGATTTACTCTCTAAAAAAAAAAAGAACTTGAATTTTCTGGCTCCAAATCTAATATTCCTAATCCAGTAAGCTATATCATGGCTTCCTGGTGCCTATGTCATACAGCAAAGTTTCCACTCTGTGGCTGTTATATGTCCTATAACCTGGCACTAGCCTATGTTATCAAACTTAACTCCCTACCTTTCCTCAGCATGTTTTCCCCACACTAGACAGGCTGTTCTGCTTGTTCATTGTCTGTGTATCATGTTCATCCATTTCTACTTTCTTGCCATGACTTTTAATGTTATAACCATTCCATTTAAATCCTACCCATTCTCCAAGGCCCAGCTCAAATTCCACCTCCCTTGTGGAGCCTTCTTTAATGCTGTCAGCAATGATTCCTCTTTTGAACCACTACTATACAATTTAGTACTTAATTGTTCTGTTGTCCAATGTAATTTGTTTTCCTAAGTTAGACTGTAACTCAGAGCTAGTATTATATTTGCATTTGTATCTTCTCCCTCCCCAATGCTGCACAGAAGGCATACATGGTAAAGTCTTCAATAAATACTTGTGCCAGTAAACTTCATAGCAAAAGAATGGTCCAAATAACTTAAATGAACCAAGTTCTCAAAACAGCCACCAAAGCTGAAATCATTAATAACTTTAATTCATTTTCAAGATAAAACAAGTACCTTTAACCAAGTTCTCACTCTGCCACTACTAAGTACTTATTGTGCTTCAACAGTATCATGGAAAAATTGATAGGAGGGGCTTCAAAAGGGCTAGTAATGTTTCTTGATTTGGGAACTAGTTACATAGGTATGTTCAATTTGTGAAAATTCATTGAGCTCTCTACTTACGTACACTTTTCTGTACGTATATTTTATCTCAATAAAAAGTTTTAAAATATCAGCCCTGGCTGGTGTGGCTTGGTTGGAGCATCGACCCATGCTCCGAAGGGTCGAGGGTTCGATTCCTGGTTAGGGCACATACCCAGGTTGTGGGTTCAATCCCTGGTCTGAGCACCTGCAAGAGGCAACTGATTGATGTTTCTCTCTCACATCAATGTTTCTCTCTCCCTCCCTCTCACTTCCTCCCTCTCTAAAAAAAATCATTATAAACATATCCTCGGGTAAGGATTTGAAAAAAAAAGTTTTAAAATATCAAATTTCAGATTGTTTTATAAAATAATCACATCCACCCTGGCAGAATGGCTCAGTTGGTTGGAGCATCATGATGAGTACAGCAGAAGGTTGTGGGTTCGATCCCCAGTTGGTGAGCTTACAAAAGGGAAACAATGGATTTTTCTCTCTCACATCAATGTTTCTCTCTCTCTAGAGATCAATGAAAACATATCCTCAGGTGAGGATTTAAAATAGTAATAATCACATCCATTTTTAAGCACATATGAATGTATATGTCTATAGGATCCAAGAAAATATCTGGATGTATATACACCAATCTGTCAACAGTCATTACTGAAAGAAAAGTGGGAGAAGTAAAGGAGAGAATTTTTTAAAAATATATTTTTATTGATTTCAGAGAGAGGAAGGAAGAGGGAGAGATAGAAACAATGATGAGAGAGTCATTGATCAGCTGCCTCCTGCAAGCCCCCCACTGGGGATCAAGCCTGAAACCTAGGCATGTGCCCTGACTGGTAACTGAACCGAGATCTCCTAGATCACAGGTTGATGTTCAACAGCTGAGCCACGCTGGCTGGGCAATATTTGTTTTATTTAATCTTTAAAAAAATTTTTAAAGTACATTAATTTTGTAATTTTAATAAATTAGCTAAGTAATACAATTACAGGTTACTATTTTTATAATTTTTAAACTTTCTATGTTGAATGTTCTTATTTTTATAATCAGTAAAAGATATTAAAATATATCTTTTATAGTGTAAAAAATATATCATCTCTCAGAAATAGATGGAAAAGATCAATGGACTGGACTGAAACTAGTTTAGGTAACATCTACCTCGTCTAATGATTGTTTGCATTTCTTGAGTACTCCATTTTGCAAATTTCCCAAATGACATTTATAGCAAGCAAAAAAGTCCCAAAACAGATGCCTTTGATACTTAATTTACTCCAATAAAAATACAAATAGTTTTCAGTAGATCTGCATAACAAAGACAAAACAGTAACAATGATCTATAACAGAAGCTGAACACTATTAAAAAGGCACTTCCCCCATAAAAACTTGCTATGTGACATTTTACAGAATTCAAACACGCATTAGACAGAACACAGACTTTGATAAGAAACCTCATTATTCACTCAACTTGCAGAGAACAGCATGTCTGAAAAAACAAGTTTTAAAGTTTTTTTTTATTTTAATTTTAATTTTTTTGTATTTTTATTGATTTCAGAGAGAGGAAGGGAGAGGGAGAAACAGAAACATCAATGATGAAAGAGTCATTGATCAGCTGCCCCCTGCATGCCCCTGCTGGGGATCGAGCCTGAAACCCAGGCATGTGCCCTGACCAGGAATCAAACTGTGATCTCCTGGATCATAGGTCAATGCTCAACTGCTGAGCCACACTGGCCTGGCTATAGTTTCTTTTTTTAAAAAAGGCAATGCTGCCCTAGCCAGTGTGGCTTGGCGTGGTTCAGTTGGCTGGGCATTGTCCCATGCACTGAAAGGTTGGGGGTCAGGGCAAATGCCAGGGATTATGGGCTTGATCCCCGGGTAAGGGGCAAGAGGTAACCGACTGATGTTTCTCTCTCTCCCTTCTTCTCTCTCTCAAAAAAATAAATAAAATAGCCCTAGCCAGTATGGCTCAGTGGTTAGAGAGTTGGCCTGTGGCATGAAGGGTCCCAGGTTTAATTCCAGCCAAGGGCATGTACCTTGGTTGCAGGCTCGATACCTGGCCCTTGTCCGGGTGTATACAGGAACCGACTACTCAATGTGTCTCTCTCACGTCGCACGCGCTCGCTCGCTCTCTCTCTCTCTCTCTCTCTCCCCTCTCCCTTCTACTCTCTCTGAAAAGCAATGGAAAAAATATCTTTGGGCGAGGATAAAAAAATTAATTAAAAAAATATTTTTAGAAGGCAATGCTTTGAAATATTTCAACGTAGTAAGGTAACCTTTTTTTAAACTGGCTGCACTTTCTCTTTCAGACACTAGAGGGAAGTGTAAAATCCATTCTCAGTATCTTTGAGAGTTCATGCACTCACAATGTTACAAATTTATTGCATTCTTATATATCTGGGACTCTAATAGACCCTAGAGACAAATAATAATAATAATAATAATAATAATAATAAGCTACAGTCCCTGTCTTTAAGTCACTTAGTCTAGTGAGAGAAGACACATGAGTTTAAAAAAAAAAAAAAAAAAAAGCAAACTAAAACAAAGAATGCACATGAGAACCAAACCCCAACTTTTGCAAGTCTGTTGGTTTGGGGCAGGAGAGGAGAAGCAGCATTTCTGGTAGAGGGAGAAAAAAAAATCACATGTCCATATAATAATTCATACTAGACAAACCAGCTTATCCAAACTGGCTTATTCTATTAACAATCTTCCCTGACTTAATCTAAATGAAAATAACCAATACCTAGAAGGTATCTTTAAATTGTTATCTATAGAAAATAAAGGCATGGGGCCTTAATGGATGGGGGAGATTTGCCTAAACATGTAGTTGGCTAGGTTTCAAAATCAATTGTACATAGTTTAAAAAGCATGAAGGACAGGTACAACTGGACTTAAGACTGTTTATGTAATAAAAAATCTCACTTGAAATGAGGATAAATTATGCTACACCCACCTAAAAAGAGTGTGTCAAGGGTAAATGAATAAAAAGAAGTTTGCTAAATGTGCTCTGTCATATACAAGTTTAAGTTTCCAAGTTAGGAAAAAGAGTACTCTGACAATTAGCTTTCACTCTTGCCTTTAAAAAGCCTCTGTAAAGAGGCATGTTGGTTGGCAAATCATTTCTACACCTAAATAATTCAAACTTACATAGGAAAGACTAAGACTTTAACTGAAAAGCTGGAATTAAGGCTCAAAGTCACCATAAGGGCAATGGAAACATATGTGTGGTATATTTTTCCCTAATCCTCAAATGACTGCTGCATCATTTGCTATGGTTTGGTACGTTTGGATTGTCGGTGTCAGGGTGGGGAGTTGGTGAGAAGGGACAAGTTATTAATTTCTTACACTGATGGGTAGAAAAGCTAAAAGCCAACATCCTAAGAAAGTTTCACTCACACACACACAAAATGAGACAGCAAACTTGTGAACCAAGGATGAATTGGCATCTTTAAATGCAAAGCCAATTCTCTTCTAGTGCCAAAGCCAATGGCTTCTCCTGTAGATAAAATGGCACAGTTCCTGAAAAAGCCCTGGATGCTGTTTCCCCACAATCCTATAATCTGTTAGAAGACAGAAAACAAAAAGGCTTTGCCAGCCAGAAAAAGCAAATTATAACCAATACAGAGCCAACACTTTACTTTAGACAGAAGGAGTTTTTCTATGCATCTTTGGAAGGAGAGAGACAAAAGACGACGCTTACCATTGCTCAAATAACCAAGGCAAACATTTTAAACAAATACCATGTTGGATAAGCATTTGATGCAATTACATGCTTTCTCACTTCTTATTCATAACCTTAAACAATATTTGCAATGTTTACAAAAGAGTTGATGGTCACAAAATACAAAGAACTTTTACAAGTCAATAAAAAAAAGGACATATAACCAAAGGTGTAAATTTTCAAAGGGCATTAACTAGTATTCAGAGAAAAAATACATAAGGTCAAATATTACATATATTCCACATTGTTAGGAAGTGGTGAAAAGTACTTTCTCCATACAGTACTAAAGGTATTTTTGACTTGATAGTACTGCCAACTGCAAGCTTCCAGAGAAACGTTGGCTACTAATTAATGAATAAAACAAAAAACAGCCTGGCTGGGTGTGGCTCAGCGGTTGAGCATAGACCTAGGGTCCAGATCTTGGTTCGGGTCCCGGTCAGGGCACATGCCTGGGTTGCGGGCTTGATCCCTGGTTGGGGGCGTGCAGGAGGCAGCCAATCAATGATGACTCTCTCATCACTGATGTTTCTATCTCTCTCTCCCTCTCCCTTCCTCTCTTTGAAATCAATAAAGACTTTTTTTTTTAAAGGGTGCCTAAAATCGTGTTGTACACTTTAAATATTTTACTATTTTGTCAATTATACCTCGAGAAAGTTGAGGGGGAGGGTGCCTAGCATAGGTAATACATTCCTAAAAACATTTAGGATATAAGTTTTGTGAAACATCTAATCTGGGAAGAAAACTATTAAGTAGGATGGATACAAGAAAGCTGCAAATCAAGTCCAAAGGAACTAAAATTAAAATATGAGTGCTCGGTTCGGCAGTATACATACTAAAATTGGAATGATACTGAGATTAGGATGGCCCCTGCACAAGGATGACTTAAAACAAAAAACAAAACAAAAGATGTATATATATATGTATATGTACACACACACACACCTTTACCTATGAACGTAAAATAGCTGAAGCTGATCCCTGGGTCTACAATGAACATGACAGATGATGGAAGCAAATAACATAAAGCCTAAATATACAATCACCGAAGTAAAGCACCTCCAAAAAAGTAAGCTTGCTCAACTTTGCTGTGGAAGCAGGCCATTCACGGACCCCTTTATCAGTCACCAAATACAAAAGAAAAGCAAATAATGCCTGGGTGCTGCAAAAGCAAGCATAGTCTTCCCATCAAAGAGGAAAAGAAACCTAAGCTTTTTATTTATCCTTGATACAGAGAGATAATGGATTGTGAAAGAACTTAAATTCCAGAAAAAATATTCAATTCCAACCTATGTAAAGCTACGAACTTCATGTCACTTTGTTCTAAAATCAGCAATACACAGGTCCCTATTGAAAAAACAATACACAAGATCTCAACTGAGCTGTCAGCAGAGTTCAAGTTCTGAGCATGTCAGCAGACTATTGCTTAACCATTTCAGTTTTTCCTTATCAGTTTTATTCAACAAAAGAACCACTTCCCAATTTTCCTCTATTGTTAATGCCACTTTAGGAGCTGAGAAAAATTTAGTTCATCAGATTCAAATTTCAAGCATTTTCTAAGTACACAAAATCACTCAGTCTATATTTAGACTCAGGTATGGAACAAGAAGTGCTAGCTTTGCTTGAAATGACACCATGTCCCTCGTCAAAGCCTAACTGCAACCATCACCTAGATGTCTATTTGGTGTCAACTAAAATAAATTAAAAATCTTTGCCAATGCTTTTTGTAAGTGGTTCTATTGATAGGCTGTAATGCTTTAAATATAGGTAATAGTCCTAGCCAGTTTGGCTCAGTGGTTAGAGTGTCAGCCTGCAGACGAAAGGGTCGAGGGTTCGATTCCCAGTCAAGGGTACTTACCTCTGTTGTAAGTTTGATCCCCGGCGGAGGCCAGGGCTCATGTGGGAGGCAACCAATTAATGTGTCTCTCTCACATCTATGTTTCTTTCTCTCTCTCTCTCTCCCTCTCTCTCTCTCTCTCTCTCCCGCTCCCCCTTTCTCCCTTCCTTCCACTCTCTCTTTAAAAAAAAAAAAAAAAAAATCAATGGAAAAATATTGAGTGAGGATTAAAAAATAATAAAATAAAATACAGATAACAAATCACCCCCACCAGCCTTTAAACATTCAGCATTATAACTGACATAATGAACCAAAAGGCCAAGATGGTAAGAACTCTAGTGATTAGAATCTTCCAAAGGCGTGGCTCAGCGTTTGAGCATCGACCCGGGATCCAGGCGATCAGGGTTCGATTCCCGGTTAGGGCACATGCCCCAGTTGTGGGCTCGATCAATGACTCTCTCATCATTGATGTTTCTATCTCTCTCTCTCCCTCTCCTTTCCTCTCTCTGAAATCAATAAAGATATATTTAAAAAAAAAAAATTGTTTTGCCCTGGCTGGTGTTGTTCAGTGGTTAGAGCGTCAGAGTGTGCACAGAAGGGTCCCAGGTTCAAATTCTGGACAAGGGTACATACCTGGATTGTCGGTTCACTTCCCACCCCGGATCGGAGTGCATGCAGAAGGCAACCAATATAAATGTTTCTCTCTCCAGTCCCCTCCCTTCCTCCCATTCTCTTTCTGAAAAGTAATGGGGAAAATATCCTCTGGTGAGGATTAACAACAACAAATTGTTTTATTATGGTTCCATAATTGTTGCATTCTAGAAATTAGGGTAGCAATATCTTTTCCCAAATCCTGAACTATATTTATAAAAATATATCACCTTTCTCAAAAGGAACTTAAAGCCTCTAACAGGCAGCATGTTGCTAATTTTCACAACATCCCAATAAAGAACTATTACTTAGCATTTGTATCACACTTGCCAAAGTGTTTTACAATTATTTTCATTAGTAGTCATGCCTCACAACCACTCACTGAGCTAAACTGGTCCTGTTATCCTCATTTGACAGCTGAAAAAACTAACGTATCTATGGTAAGGCCAAGGTCAAGCCAATCTGCTTTTCCAAGACCAAGGACCTAACTCTTAAAAACACCTCATTCACTCAGCATTGTATGTATATTGCTCATAACCCTAGTTAAAGTAGGTTTTTAGAGAACAGGAATCCACCTAAAATGATACAAAAACATTAAAATATTTTAACACTTTGACAAAAATATGTAACCAGCCCTGGCCGGTGTGGCTCAATTGGTTGGAGCATTGTTCTGTGCACTGAAAGGTCACCAGTTGATTCCTGGTCAGGGTACATACCCAGGTTGCATGTTGGATCCCCCATTAGGGTAAGTGCAAGAGGCAACCAATCAATGTTTCTCACATCAATGTTTCTCTCTCCCTTCCTCTCTCTCTAAAGTCAATTAAATATATATACATACATATTTTTAATGTAATCACATTTAGGACTGGATGGTATGAGACTGGTGAGATTATGGAGGAGACTAAGAAGAAATAGGAGGTAAGAAAAAAACCAAGATTGGACAATACACTTTAAAGAAACAGAGAGGCAAAGTAAACTAAGGACTGAAAAGTGTCATCTGGGTTTGACAATTAGGTCACTGAGCAGAGCAATTTCAGTGGAGTGGTGGGGACAAAATCAAATTACATGCCTGAGGAATAAATAGGCTGTGAGAGAGTGAAAAGAGCAGGGGCATAACTACTTTTATGAGTAGGAGAGAAACTGAGCAGTAACTAGGGGTTGAGTTGGGGGAAAAGAAATAAAAAAGATTGATGATTCAGATAAAAGAAACAGTGATGCAACAAGGTCACAGAGAGATTAACAGTACAGTAAGAAAGGCCCTGGCCAGTGTGGCTCAGCTAGTTGAGCGTCTTCCTGTGCACCAAAAGGTTGCCCGTTCAATTCCTGGTCAGGGCACATACCCAGGATGCGTGTTTGATCCCTATATGGGAGAAAGTCAATGGATGTTTCTCTCACATATATGATTCTCTCTCCCTCTCCTTACCTCTCTCTAAAAATCAATAAAAACTTTAAAAAAAACCAAAACACACAATACAGTGGCCCTGCTGGCGTGGCTCAACCTATGATCCAGGAGATCTCGGTTCAATTCCCAGCCAGGGCACGTGCCTGGGTTGTGGGCTCCATCCCCAGTATGGGGCAAGCAGGAGGCAGCTGATCAATGACTCTCTCATCACTGATGTTTCTATCTCTCTCTCCTTCTCCCCTCCTCTCTCTGAAATCAATAAAGACATATTAACAACACACACACACACAAAACAAAACACCAGTATAGCAAGAAAGGAAAGGACAATGTGAATATGAATACAGTAAACTGTAGGTGTGCAAGAAAGAAGTAAAGACAATTTACACTTTATGGCTTTTGAGAGAAAGGTGAGGGAGAATAAATTAAAGGACTAGAGAGCAATTGAAGTAACAATTTATCAAGAACAAACAGATATTTAGGTGAGACACAGGAGCCTAATCAGACATCCAACAATTCTCTACTAAGAGGAATGATCTTACTTTACTAAATAAAAGTCCTTACCTAGAAATTTGAGATCTGGTGGAAAATCAGAGTACTTGTGAAAAAAAAGAGAAGAGTAGAGACATGATCCAGAAACACTAGCAAATAGTCCAAATTGCCTCTCATAAGAAAGCAGCAGCAGAGGGAAGCGGATGGATGCCAAGCAGAGGAGGAAATGCTGTTAATCAATATTGGATCTGGTCCAACTGCCTAAAAGTCACAGCCAATTTTCTCAATGTCTTCCCAAATCTGAAAACCCACACTCACCTGGAAGCTATAATACACAACCTTCAAGAATATTAAGGGTGTCTCCTGCCACAATATACTGAATGTCCAAGCTTCAGTCCCTTAAGTAATCTCTGGGAGAACAAATAGCTTGGCTAGACTTTGGAGGAGATCCACACATTCCCCAAGTAACTTGATAAATCTCACTAGTGAATACTTTTTCACACACTGAAGTAGAGAATATATCTTTAGGTGACACAGAAGTGTCCTAGGATAGTAAGAGAGTAGGGAAGAAAAGCGAAGTAGCACAGTATTTGGCAATAAGCAAGTTTAACAACTAAAGAGGAAAATTATTAAATTATTAAAGTGGCAAAGTATTCTTTTTTAAATTTTTTTAAATTGATTTTTAGAGAGAGAGGGAGAGATAGAAACATTGATGATGGAGAAACACCAACATCGATTGGCTGCCTCCTGCATGCCCCCTGCTGGGGATCAAGAACACAACCCCAGCATGTGCCCTGACCAATACTGGAACCAGGGACCTCTTGGTTTATTGGTCGGGGCTCATCCACCAAGCCACACCAGCTGGACTGGCAAAGTATTCTTGAAGTCTTACAAATCAGAGCACACAACTGCCATTTCAAAGTAAAATAAAGAAATTCTAAAGGATCTAAAATTTCCACTCAGAGACTTTTTACTATGTATCTTTTAAATTCTTTAAAATATATCCAAAAAAATAAAACTAAGTTAAAAATTCAAGTATTTTAGGAAATTACATTTCCAGCATTCTTTAAAGTCTCCCTCTTCCCCCCTGAACATCCAGCCAGCATGGTGCAGTGGTTGAGCATTGACCCATGAACCAGGTTGTCTCTGTTTGATTCCTCATCAGGGCCCAGGTTGTAGGCTCCATCCCCAGTGGGGGGCGTGTGGGAGGGAGCTAATCAATGACTCTCCCTCATCATTGATGTTTCTATCTCTCTCTTTCTCTCCCTTCCTCTCTCTGAAATCAATAAAACATATTTTTTAAAAAGAGCAACCAATGAATACATAAATAAGTAGAACAAACTGACGTTTATCTCTTTTCTCTCTCTAAAATCAACCAATAGCCCGGCTGGGAGTGGCTCAGCAGCTGAGCATCGACCTAGGATCCAGGAGACCGTGGTTGGATTCCCGATCAGGGCACATGCCTGGGTTGTGGGTTCGATCCCCAGTCGGAGGCATGCAGAATGCAGCCCATCAACGTCTCTTTCATCATTGATGATTCTATCTCTCTCTTCCTCTCCCTTCCTCTCTCTCTGAAATCAATAAAGATATATTTTTTAAAAATAATAAATTAAATAAAATAAATCAAGAAAGAAAAATTTTTAAAAAATTTTACTAACCTAAAAATGCTTTTATTTTAAGGATGAATAGTAGCCTTATTTAATTAAAATACCATTCTTTCCGTTAAGGTGAGAAATTTTGTGTTTTATTCTTGTTTGCAATCTAAAAACTGCTAATTTAAGCCCAGCCGGGCGTGGCTCAGTGGTGGATCGACCTAGGATCCAGACGATCGGGTTCGATTCCTGGTCAGGGCACATGCCCGGGTTGCTGGCTCGATCCCCAGTCAGAGGCATGCAGGAGGCAGCCGATCAATGACTCTCTCATCATTGATGTTTCAATCTCTCTCTCTCCCTCTCCTTTCCTCTCTCTGAAATCAATAAAGATATATTAAAAAAATGAAAATAAATAAATAAATAATAAATAAATAAATAAATAAATAAAAACTGCTAATTTAAGACAAGTTTATAGCACATTAAAAAATGGAAAAATAAGAAAAGGATCAGTATTGCAAGACCTACTATAGAGAAGGTATTTAGAAGCCATATTCCCATAAAGCCAATCCCTCCAGATAATGTGAATGAACAACGTATAAAGCATCTGGAAATCAGACTCAGAGGGTCATCATGCTGTCTTTAACTCAGACTTATACCCTAATGATTTCTCCATCTGCATCTCCATTCTAAGCCTTCCTACTGAACTCAAGACACAAATATCCAGAAACCGATTGGACATTTATTCCTAGATTTCCCAGATACCTCAAATCTAATATACCAAAATCAAACTAATTTTCCCTCAAATGTTATGGCTTCTTACTCCTGGATTCCCTACCTTGGTTAATGACATCACCATCCACTTATTTGCCCAAGCAAACAATTTCAAATCCATCTTTCACAACTCCTTCCTTACATACTACTCAACATAAAGTCAGTAAGATCCTTCTAGTCAGTCTCCAAAAAACGTCTTTAATCTGTCTACAACTCCACCATTACCAATGTAATTGAGATCTTCAATATCTCTCAAGTGATCATTATAACAATCTCACAACTACTCTCCCTGCAGCCAAATTCAGCTTTTTAAATCTAACTTCCACACTGTCAAGTATTACTTGTCTTAAATAGCGATGTGAACATGTTCTTTACCTAGCTTAAAACTCTCCTGTGACTCCCTAGTACCTACAAAATAAAATCCAGACCCCTCACCAAGGTCATCCACAACTGGGCTCAAACTCATATTTCACCTCATTTCCTTCCATTCTTGCCTCATACCCCACAATCTAGCCATATTAAACCACTGGCCCACAGAAAGGTCCATACTCCTATAATTCTGTACCCTTGTGCAAGCTGTTCTCTGCATTTGAAACACTACCTTCTCCAATCCTTTTTTGTTGAAGCAGCCAAATTGTATTCATCCTTCAAGATGCTACTGACTTGCCCTAGCCAGTTTAGTATAGTGGTTAGAGCGTCGGCCTGCCAACTAAAGAGCCCCCGCCAAGGGCACATACTTTGGTTGCAGGCTCAATCCTCAGCCCCAGTTGGGGTCGGGGTACCTGTGGGAGGTAATCAATTGATGTGTCTCTCTACCTCTCTGTCCCTTCCACTCTCTCTGAAAAGCAATGGAAAAAATATCCTCGGGTGAGGATTTAAAAAAAAAAAAAAAAAAATCCTACTGACTCCTCTAGGAAGCCTTCTCAAACAACCTTCTCCCTGCACCACACAGAACCAATGCTCCCATAGCACTTAGTGCAGATGTCTATGATAGCACTTACTGTACTGACTCATAATTATTTATGTTGTCTACAATTAAAATATGAGCTCTTTAAAAACAAGGGTATGTCATTCATACTCCAGGTGCCTAGCACAATGCCCAACATAACGTAGGCACTTACATTTGTCTGATGAATTTGATTGTTAAAAGGATTAACTCCAACACTTTTCAATGAAATCAGAGTCCAAATAGCTTAAGAGATTCAAGCCTAGTTTTGGTTCACTGATAAAAAGAAAAGACACTACATGAATTAATGTTTATCTTATTTCTAGTTTTTCGTACTTTTCCCAACCAGCTTCAGGTTTAGTTACCAGAAAGTTAGTAGCTGAGTAAGTCTTTTATATCATATTTTCCCATGAAACAGTACAATCCAGTGCTGTACCAAACTACAATTTTATAACTGAGCCATCAAATCTGATAACTTATTACCCCCCTTATATTAAATATATCTTTAATAAAGAAAAATTAGCATTTTTCCTTTTGAGTTGTATTCCTTTTCACTCTAAGTTACAAACCTATAAAGGGGCATAATCAAGACCTTGATGGAAATGAAAAGACAGAAATATCAGACACTTCTCTGCTGAGAAAGCATTCACCTCTCACCAAAAGTACAGTGACTTCACACTTATTTCCCACTCCGGTCAGCCGTAGAGCTGCAGCCCTTCCCCTGGCCACTTCGCTTTTCACACTCATTCTCACTCCCCAATTTAATATATTAGAATTATCTTTTTAGAGGTGCTATAATATTTTAGGAGTTTAAATCCAAGAATTGGGGTCACGTCTCTTCTGAAAATGTTCCAAGCTTCCTGTCCTGCTCTGCTGCATTATACAATGTTACTCTGCCAAAGTCTTAGCTCATTTCCTCCTCCTGCTTGTGTCCTGATATGGTGCTACACATCAATAATGCCCTCTCCCTTCCCATTTTCAGACTTTTACTGTCTGCTTGGAATACCCTATCTTCCTTGTCCATCTGTAACGGCCTATCAAGCAGGTTCAATGCAGGAGGTCTTTACAAACAATACCTGCACCCATAACAAGCTGTACCTCCCTCTAGTAGAGCACTTAGAGTGCTTCATCAAGCTTAAGACATACTCCCCCACACACACACTTTTCTCTGAAAACAGGATACATATTACAACTGATGGCATGCCAGTCTCATTAGCAGCACTTTTTCTTTCTTTGTGGTATGTAAAATAACTGTGAGCCTTACAATCACTGGCACCACAGGTTTGATAAAATAAGGTATTACATTCTATTATAATTACTTTGTATATTTCTGTTTTCTCCACTAGACTGTGAACCCCCAAAGGGCAGGGGCTATGTCATAATCACCTTTGATCAGCTTAGATTTGGGCACAAAGAGAGAGTGTATTTAATAAACACCAGTAATAATTAGCATTTAATAAGTATAAAGTACTATTCTAAACACTCTATATGTATTAACACTATTATCCTCATAACAACCCCCTGAAATAAGTACAACTATTATCTTCATTTTAAAGATAAGGAAACTGAGATAAAGACATATAGGTAAGCTCATTCAAAGATGCACAAAGTTGCAGAAGATTTGAACCCATGTTCACTGATTATGATTCATACTGTTATATGAGTAACTGCTCATCAAATATTTAATGTGCAGTTACTCTATACCAACTACTGTGCTAAACACTGGTAAGCAAACCCTCAGTTTCTCAGGATGCTACCCTGAACCATAAGTTCATTCTTTTTTTTTTTTTTTGATCATCACCCAAGGATATGTTTATTGATTTTAGAGAGAGAGGAAGGAAAAAAGAGAAACAATGATGTGAGAAACATCAATCAGGTGCCTCCTGCACGGCCCCAACCGGGGATCGAACCTGCAACCCAGGTTATGTGCCCTGACCAGAAATGGAACCCAAAATCTTTTGGTGTACCAGACAAAGCTCCAACCAACTGAGTCACCCAACCAGGGCTCATAGCTTCATTCTTCAATCCTTTACCCTCCAAACATCAGAACCAACCTAAAACTTCACTAAATTAAATCCCTCCACTCTCTACTTTTCATTTTTAACATCTTCCCATATAGTCAGTCCTCCTTGAAAGTTATTAGCACTCTATCAAGAATCAAAACAAATGATAAAACAAAGAAACCTTTGTGCTCTATTATTAATTAGCAGCTGTGAAAATATCACAAAAGAAACTTCAGTTAAGGAATGGGTGGCAGGATCAGGAAAGGCTCTTAAGATACAAGGATTCACCCTAGCTGGTTTTGTTCAGTGGTTAGAGTGTCGGCCCATGGACTGAAGGGTCTCAGGTTCAATTCCAGTCAAGGGCATGTATCTTGGTTGCAGGCTCGATCCCTGTACACTGGGGCCTATTTGCGGGAGGCAACCAATTGATGTGTCTCTCACATCGATGTCTCCCTCTTTCTCTCCCTTCCACTCACTCTGAAAACCAATGGAGATGTCCTCGGGTAAAAATTAAGAATAAAGAAAGAAAGAAAGAGAGATTCTATTTGCAACTAAATATTCTCAGTGAAAAAAGGAGGGAGATAAAACACGATAATTTTGTTTTTATATAGACTGGTTTAAAAAGTCTTCCCTGAGGCTGGCCAGCGTGGCTCAGAGGTTGAGCATTGGCCTATGATCCAGGAGATGGAGTTCCATTCCCGATCAGGGTACATGCCTGTGTTGCAGGCTCGATCCCCAGCAGGGGGCAGGCAGGAGGCAGCAATTAATGACTCTCATCACTGATATTTCTCTCTCTCCCTCCCTCTCTCTGAAATCAATTTAAAAAAAACACAGAACTTAAAAATAAAAAGTTTTCCCTGAGCTCTGGCCAGGTAGCTCAGTTGGTTAGAGCATCATCCTGACATACCAAGGTTGCCAGTTCATTCCCTGCTCAGGCATTTACAAAGATCAACCAATGAATGCATAAATAAGTGGAACAAGTCAATGTGTCTGTCTGTTTCTCTCTCTCTCTCAAATCAATTTAAAAAAAGTTTTCCCTGAGGCATGAGATGCTTTTTTAAGAAAAATGATTCATTTTATAAGAATAAAAATGAACTGGTAAACCTTATGCCTTTTATTTAGTCCTTGCTGTCAGGGGTGCATGGGAAGCCCTTACATCCCCACTTTAGACAGACTGCTCAGACAACAGGCAATCCTGGCACTGACCATCACCTTTCTTTCCCCCAGGAGAAGACTCCTCATTTAGTAACAGTTATCTACTACATAAAAGTAACCACAAATAGTAAAAAGAATAGAAGAAGGAGGAAAGGACAGGGAATTCTCATCACAGCTGAAGAAACCTCTATCATTTTAACCTAACACAAACAGCATTTATGGACTTATTTGAACTGATGGAAATTTCAGAAGGAACAGAAGGAAAAATGCATTACCAAAATTAAAAATAGATGTCCAATTATTAAAAATAAGATGGCTAGACCAGCTCTAGCATTTTATATCTCTACTTCATGTTCCATGTGGTAGTCAAAGACAGAATAAATTTGTGTCCTGTAAATGATCTATGACAAAAGTAACAAACGCTTCCTTTTTTAAACTATCCTCAAAAAGGATAATCAGTGTTATGGACGTGTTATGGACAGAGAATTTACTGGGAGATCAAAAAGTTAAAAATGATATATCACTGTGGATTTCCAGGAAAGAGAAGTAAAATACATTTTACCAGATACAGAAGTTACAGACAGCTAGGGTTCATTTCTCTCATTCCTATAAAATAACTCATTTTTCTTATCTGTGAATCTTCAAGGATCTAGTAGGGCCACTCCCTATCTTGGCTCAGATGAAAGACAAAACATTCACTAATCTCCAAAAGGCCTCACCATTTCAAGCTCTCAATCTTCAGAGCCAGCAAAGCTGAAGCATCGGTATCTTTCTGTTCTTTTGAAAGGAGTTTCTTTTAAAAGTTTCACCTCCCTGTCAAAAGCTGTGGTTAGAAAGCCATCTTGTTCCTCTGGAAGCACACAGTTTTTAACTCTGTGCTCTGCTTTGTCTATCCTAAACAAGAACAACAACAAAGCCTCAGGAGTGCTCCTTCAACCCATCAGAAAGAACCAGCCCCTCTTGGGCTCTTGCACAGCTGCTTCTGTCTTTCTCTTAGAGACACTCCACCCTGGAGGTTCCACCAGCAGAGTAACAAAAAATGGAGTTGAAAAGCTGCTATATGCTTATCTGACCTCCAAAATAGAGACAGGGCCCTGGAGCAAGCAGACTCCTTTGCAAAGAAAACAGTTTTTTATAGTTTAAAAATAACAAAGTATATTTGCACATCCCTCACTGTGCAGCCCTTCCAGCTTGTTTCAAACTAGTTTTCTCAACTCATAATAAAGCACATTAGTACCAACTGTGTTACAAGGGAACAAACCTGAATGAACTATGTTCATTAAGAATTTAACACATTGGCCTTCCATTCTCTATTTCCTTCCTCTTGGGTAGGAGCTACAGACCATTTGTAAAAATGCCCAAGAGCATGGTATTTTTCTTACACAAGTCTGATGACTAATTTGTCACATCAAAGAACAAACTGGTATTTCTGCACATGGTCTGCTATGCCTAGGTAGAAAGCACATATGTGCCTATTGAGGTTTTTGCAAACAATATGCTTCACCTTGACAAAGAAATTAGTCATTCCATTAATAACAGTAAGGTCTAAAATCCAATAATATTGTTAGTGTTATAGTAAGATCAGCTTACTACTTACAATTTACAATTTTCATAAACAATCTCAATCACATACATGATGCTTGCAATAGCCCACTGTATCACTACATCTTCCAGAGGTTCGGAAAGGTTAAGTGGGACCTGCCCAAGATTAGCTATCAACTTCAATCAGTGGTGGACGTGGGCTGGAACCTGTCGAACTCTAAGCCCATAGCTCTTTTCTCTAGATCCCCATCAGCTTCAAACAGAGGGCTCCCGGCTTCCATCCCCTACCAGAGCAGCCTACTGCTTGGAGCGACCGGCCTTTCCCTGTCAGGATCAGAGTTGGCTTCTTCAGCTCCAGCAGGGCTTTCATCCTCCACACCCTCCCCCCGCGACCATTCTCTCAAAGAAGCGGAAAGGGAGAGGCGACAGAGAAAGCTCCTGGGGGAAGGGACGATGACAAACAGCGGAGTGCGGGACAGTGGCCCTGCCGTGGGCTCCATCACTCTGCAACGCGCACCCCCTTTCCTCCACAAAGCTGCCCAGCCCTGGGGACAGCGATCTGCCCACCCGTGCCCCAAATTCTCCCGTCATTACCTCGATCTGTCCCTCCCCCACGCCCCTTTCCTTCCGACCGGGAGAGCCCTCCCCACCCGCCAAGTCGGAGTATCTATCCACCAAGCCACCCCTTCCCCTCCTTCCACCACAACTCACTGTCGGTGACTGGGCCCGGCCCTCATGGCTGCTCCGTTGCCGCCCGCCGCCGCCACCGCTACTCCACACCCCGGCCCCTCAGTCGCCGCCGCCACCGTCGGGACTTGCCGGCAGCCGCTCCTGCGCCTGCGCAGCCTGGAGTGCCGGGGCCTTCTCGGGCAACCCGCGCCTGCGCAGCCCGCTCTGGGGGCGTCTAACTCAGTGCCTGATGCCCTGGCCCCCGGGGTCTCAGGTAGACATGGCCGCTGGCCTCGAGGACTTGTTAAGCTTAGAGGCTTTGGCGGCTGCCTCAGGATCGAGGCCTCTGAAATACCTTGCCTAGGTTATTAAACGTTTGGACCCATAAGGGGCTATAGACTTAATGGCACGTTCAGGATTCTGGATCCCACTTGCACCTAAAGGCTTGAATTCAGGTGCTCTGAGGTGAGCACTGATAAGTCCAGGTTTCCTTCAATACGATCACATCTAGAATGTATGGGGGTAATTGTATAAGAGGCAACTTTGACATCCCAGAATACACTGCTGGCTAGGAGGTGCTCAGAAGCCCTGGGGACCTTGTCTATGAGGTGACTGCACCTAGAATACACTGGGACACTGCTAAGTTCAGTCTGTTAAGAGCGTACTGTTTATTCCACGAAATTTTTCTAGGCATCTCATATGTGCCACTGAGGGACTTGCAGGCTAATTGTCCCCTACTTTCCAGCTCACTGTAGAGCCTGGACCTTTTGCAAACTGGTAAAGGAAAACCAGACCATTAGCCTAAGGAGGCCCAACTATCAGCCCCTAGTCCACTGTGCTGCCTTGGCATAGCCCAGGAAGAAACAAGGCCCAAATGAGTCCTGGGAATTCAACAACACAAATTTGACAGCTGCAGGCAATGCACTATAGCCAAAGGGAAGAGGAGGTAAGGACTAAGCTCTCCTTATCACTGTGACTCTTCCATGCCTCCTCCAGCCAGTCTCCCTGTAGAATTCAGAGTTTGGAGACATAGGGACCAAAATTTGGGGGGTGGGCTGGGAGAAGAAAGAAGTTCGAGCTGGCAGCATGGCTCCATGGTTGAGCAGCAACCTATGATCCAGGAGATTGCAGTCTGATTAGGGGTCAGGGCACATGCCCAGGTTGCAGGCTGGATCCCCAATAGGGGGCATGCAGGAGGCAGTCGATCAATGACTCTCTCATCATTGATGTTTCTCTTTCCCTCCCTCTCCCTTCCTCTCTCTGAAATCAATAAAGACATATTAAAAAAAAAAAAGACGTGCCAATTTTTCTGTGAACCGTGTTACATTCTCCCTATTTCTAGACCTGATGCCAGGATGAATGTTTGATTAAGGAAAGTTTTGATTGAGGAAAGTTTTCCTCATTTTGTAAAGAAGCAAGAATAGACCCTAGAGCAGTGATTTTCAACCTTTTTCATCTCATGGCACACATAAACTAATTACTAGAATTCTACAGCACACCAAAAAAAATTCTTTTTGCCCATCTGACAAAAAAATAATTTTAATTTATTCACACCAGACAGTTATTGTTGTGTTGGTTGTCATTTTTTTATTTGACAATCTAAGGGAAAAGAGGTCAGTGCCCCTGACTAGTCAGGTATTGCATTTTGTTTTGTTTTAAATATGGTTTGTTGGCTTTTAAGAGAGAGAGGAGGGGAGAGGGAGAGAGAGAGCAAAACATCAGTGTGAGAGAGAAACATCAATCGGCTGCCCCTGGGTGCACCCCAACTGGGGATTGAGCCCCCAATCTGGACATGTGCCCTGCCCAGGAATAGACTGGCAACTTTTCAGTGCATGGGACAATGCTCAACCAACAGGGCAGGTATTGCATGTCTTTTATTCTGTTTTTTAGAGAGAGGGGAAGGGACGGAGGGAAAAAGAGAGAGAGAAACATCATTGTGAGAGAGACACATCAATTGGTTGCCTCTGCATGTGCCCTGACCAGGACCAAGGATCGAACCTGCAACCCAGGTACATGCTTTTGACAGGGAATTGAACCCAGGACCCTTCAGTGTACCTGCTGATTCTCTAACCACTGAGCAACACTGGCCAGGGCCAGTTATTCATGTTTTAAAAAATCTTGCGGGCCTGGCTGGGTAGCTCAGGTGGTTAGAGGATTGTTCCCATACATCAAGGTTACAGGTTTGATCTCTAGTCAGGGCACACACAAGAAGCAACCAATGAATGCATAAATAAGTGGAACAACAAACTGATGTTTCTCTCCCTCACAATCAAGAAATAAATTAATTTTTAAAAATTCTTGCAGCACATTGGTTGAAAATTGCTGCCCTAGAGTAAAGGTTGAGAATGCTGAAAATAAAGCATCACAATGATGCAGGAGGCAATACAACCTGCTTGTCATTAATATTACTAATTCTCTGTAAAAGGAGGCAGGAAGATATAGGCAAATGCACATAATGGAATTCTCAGGTCACTAAGATACTAAGGGTTATTCCCTGAAGCACCTAGAAACATGAGGATTTTTTTTCTCACCAGATGCATGTGACTTTTTAAAAAAATACATGTTTTTATTGAATTCAGAGAGGAAGAGAGAGAGAGAAATATCAATGATGAGATAGAATCATTGATTGGCTGCCTCCTGCATGCCCCCTGCTGGGGATCGAGCCCAAAATCCCCACATGTTCCCTGACCTGGAATCAAACCCTAACCTCCAGGTTCATGGGTTAATGCTCAACCACTGAGCCACACAGGCTGGGCAGATGCTTCTGACTTTTACACTCAGAGCTATATGTTGCTGTGGGAAAATAGGGTATAAATTGGCATAATCCTATCTTTAGAAAAGCAAATCTACATAAAGGTACAGATCTCATGTATGAACTGCCTTCCACCTAGGCAATTATATCTTTTTAAAATTTTTTAATTTATTGATTTGAGAGATTTGTTGTTTCACTTATTTATGCATTCATTAGTTGCTGCTTGTATGTGCCCTGACCAGGGATTGAACCTGAAACACTGGCATATCTGGACAATGCTTTAACCAACTGAGCTACCTAGCCAGGGCTAGGCAATTATATCGTGACACATGTGAGTAATAGACAGGACATCCTGTGGGTAGGGCTCTGGGTCAATCCCAGAGGCTAGCTCCTGGCTTAGAAGAGTTGTCATTACTTGCAAAAGTATTACCCTTTGGAATGAGAGCACATTTGGCACCTTAGGGGAATTTGCAAAGCCAGAATGGAGGAAGAAATAATATAGACACTATGTTCTGATGAATGGATGACTAAAAAGAAGGCCATAGCTTCTGGGAACGTACTTTCCTAGCCCCAACACCACATGCAACCCCCAGGAAGGCCTGCTGAAATCTATATAATGACAGCATATCCTCTTATATTTGAACCATAAGGGTTTCCTGAGCCATTTCCCTACTTAAATTTCTTACCAAGGGCAGAACAGTGGAATTTTCTTCCTATCAAGCATTCATTCACTATATCCAATGAAAATCAATCAGAGAAACCACTCTTACTCCATTTTCAGACCATGTAGATAAGCACATAACCCAGACCCAAGTCAATCAGTGTATAACATTTCCTAAGTTACAATAATTGTTTTAGGGATGGGCACCATAATCCAGACAGAGCTAAAAATGCACAAGGAGAATTTTCTTTGTGAGAAAGTCTGTTGTTCTTTCCCACTAAAACTGGATATGAGATGTAATATCCAGAACTGCTGCAAACATGTTGATGCCACAAAAGGAGAACCAATCCAGAGAAAGATGTTATTCACTCACTGAACAAAAATCTATTGAGTATCCACTATGTACAAGACACTCATGTAAGTGCAGGAGATATAGCAGTGAACAATATATGTATTCCTTGTCTTCAAAGAACTTACAGTTTAGTAGAGGATATGCAATAACAGCAAACACTTATATAGCATTTACTATGTGCCAAGGACTATTCTAAGCACTTTACACATATCAGTTCTTTTAATAATAGCAACCTTATCAGCATACTAATCATTATCCCTATTTTAAAATATGAGGAAACTGAAGTCAAGAGAAGTTACTTGCCCCAGGTTACACAATAAATAATGGAGCTGAGAATCAAATCCAGGACGTCTGGCTCAGTAATCAGTGTGCTCATTTACGATATTATAAACTGCCTTGTCACAGCAGGAAAAAAAGACTCTATGAGAAATTTTAACCAGTCTTGCAAAGAACAGTCTATGGAAAGGCCTGCAAGTAAGAGAATACCAGACAACTGGGGGACTGAAAAATTCAATTGAGCTGAATTCACTTGAATGGGGTTACAAAAGATGGGACTGGCAAAGTAAGCTGGAGGCACATTAGTTAGTTTGTATTTTATTCTGAGGGTAGTGAAGCAAGAAAGGAACTAGGGTCCAGCGTGTGGTTCAGTAGTTGAGTGTTGACCTATGAACCAGGAGGACACGGTTTGATTCCCCATCAGGGCACATGCCAGGGTTGCAGGCTTGATTCCCCAGTAGGGGGTGGGCAGGCGGCAGATCAATCACTATCTCTCATCATTGATGTTTCTCTCCCTTTCCCTCTCCTTTCCTCTAAAATCAATAAAGATATATTTTTAAATAAAAATTTTAAAAATTAAAAAAAAATAAAGCCTGAGCCCTGGCCAGTGCAGTTCAATTGGTTGGGCATCACCACATGCAGTGAAAAGTTGACTGTTCAATTTTCCAGTCAGGGCACATGCCTGGGTTTCAGGCTTGATCCCCGGTAGGGGGCGTGCAGGAGGCAGCTGGTAGATGTTCCACTCTCACATCAAGGTCTCTCTCTCTCCCCCTCTCCCTTCCTCTCTCTCTAAAAATCAGTAAAAATATATTTTTTTAAATGAAATGAAACCTGAATGGCGAGAAGCCAAATCTATAAGAACACAGGAGGCAGGATTAACAGGTGTAAAGACTCTGAGGCAGAAATGAGCTTAGCATATTTAAGAAATTGAAAAAAAGCCAGTGTGACTGAAGCCTTGGGAGCAGGGCTCAATGCATGAAAGGACTTTGGATTAATCTAGTTGGAAGAGGAGGCCATAGAAGAGTTTAGGCACCATCTCCTTCCAATTCTATCCCCTTAAATCTTTGGAATCCACTGACTTCTCTTCACTGTCTTCACTGCACTATTTTAGTATGATAAAATGACACCTAGTTGGAACAGGATTTGGAATTAGTGAAGGTTTTTTGCTTTTCAGATGGAAGCAATTAAGCATTTTTTAAAATAAATGCTGATACAAGGAATATAGAAGTTGTTTACAAAGAAATTTATGGAACAAGGTTCCTGAAGGTGCAAAACAATTAACCTTAAGATAGGAACATTTATTGAGAGCCTACATTGTGTTAAGTCCTATATTCAAATCAATATATATTTTTATTATCATCTTCATATTACAGATGAGGAAACTACCACTTGAAGAGTTTAAATAACTTATCCAAATTCACACAGCTAAGTGGCAAACTGAGCTATGAACCCAGGCAGTCTGTTCCATCTGATTAGTCTCTCCTAACCTACAAAATACAAAATTCCCCCACAATATCATTTGAAGGAAAATTTCTGGGAAAGAAGAGAATTAACAAGACTCATCTCCCTTAATTTTTGTGTCCTCCCTGGGATTCTTCCACAGTACTATCTGTTGCCAGAACTGTAGTATTTAGTATGTGTTCCTTGGGTAATTTTGCATTTATGTAATTAAACACTTCGTTCACTGCTTAACCTGTAATTTCCCTTCACCTTAGTCGCAGTTGAAATGCATTTCACCTTACTGTCCATGAAAGATTTCATATTTTCCTGATTGCAAGCTGTCCTCTATTTAGTGGTATCTTGTTTTTTTGGGCATATGGGTGCCCCAAAAACATCCAGAATATCGTGTTCCAAAAAGCTGTTCTTTCCACTAACAGAGCAAGCAGCCTGAAAGCTGGAGCCTGGTGCCATTTGCAAACCATCAGTGTATTTGGCTGCCCCCACTCTGTCCATCCTGTACATCACTCTGCTTCTCTAGACACTCAGCCTCCATCCCTACAACAGCAGCCTGGCCAGCTGGTTCTCACCATCTTCCACTAATCCTCCCCTCTGTGTCCTGTATCATCAATGTTTCCCTCTGTACTGGGTCATTGCTATGAACAAACAAAATCTCCCTTTTTAAAAAAGAAAACTCTCTCTTAACCCCCCTTCTTCTCTCCCCCTCTTCTGTTACCACTTCCTTCTGCTCTGCTCCTCTGGAAAGAGTTGTATATATATTCTGGCTATCCTTAATGCCTTCCCTCTCATTCTGTCTTAAACCCACTCCATTTAGGCTTTTACCCAGACCACTCTACTGAACTGTTCCTGTCAGGTCACTAACATCACAGACACACACACAGACACACAGACACACACACACACACACACACACACACACACACACACACACACACACACACACACACACACACACACACACACACACACACACACACACACACACACCCCCCCCCCCCCCAGGATACAAGTGATGTTAATTTTGTCCGTTTTGTTTACTGGTGTATCCCCGGCATCCTCACAGGCCTGTACATAGTATATGCCCAGTGAATTCCCATCCCCTCCAATTCCCGCAACAATTATCTCTCAATTTCAAGAATCTGATTGAGAGACTTCAAAGAATGAACGGGGCTTTAGGCCACAAATCGGCCAAGGTAAGTCAAGTTCCTCAGGCCGCTAAGGAGTCTGGGAGATCCTTGTCCTTTTGCAGACCTTCTGCTTTTTCTCCGCAATTGAATGACCCCAGGGAGGAGACAGTAGCCAAGGTTTACAGGAGGGAAATCCGGGTCGGCTGCTCATCAGGAACAACGAGCCAGGAATCACTCCTTACCGGAGGCTCGCATAAAGTAAAAGTACTGACTTCCGGAGGCCGCTGCCGACCGCTAGGCCAATTCAAAGTGGGACTGGGAGAGGATCCTGCAAGCCTGAGGCAGAAGCGGTCTAAAACGACCCTTACTGAGACCGGTGGGACAGTGACCGCTCCCATGCCCACGACCACTACTCCTTCGACGAGTCGGTTTCTTCAGCTGCAGGAAGGCACGCGCTAAGAGGAAGATTTCTGCCGCTTGGCCTTGTGGGAGATGTAGTCTTTTAGGAGCCCGGGCTAGAAGGGCTTTTTACAAAACTGGCAGAAAACACGATGTGCATAGGACTCCGAAACGATCCTCATGCTCACACTCTAAATAATCATTTTTCCCTTTTCTCGACCTCGGCCAGTCTCCAGGGTAGTTCCTTGTGCACCCGCCTCTAGCGTCGCATTGGTCTCCCCTCGCTGGGCCCATCTAGCTCTCTCCGCCTCGCTCGCCTTTCTGCGGCTTGGACCAATCGTAGGTGAGTTCCCGGTCAAGTCCCGGAATGCTTTGCGGCTGTAATGGCTGCCCCCGGCCGGCGCGGGGCTGCGATCTTTCGAGCAGTGTTAGGGTTTTGGCAGCTGGGCCCTGTCTCTGGGAGGGAGTGGGTCCCGTCCCTCTTGGGCTGTCAGCGGAGGTGCGTGTTCTGTGTCGCGGGCGCCGCTTCCTCTGGTCCCCTCCTGGCCTCGGCTTCTAGGCGTTATGGCCAGAACTCAGCCCTGGACCGCTTCCTGGGACTCTCTCAGCCCGACAGTTCGTTGCCGTTGACTCCTCATGTCCCCGCCGTGTCCATGCACAGAGGTAAAGAGCCCAGAGAGATTTGCCCGAGATTGTCACGGTGTTTTATCAGTGAAAGTACCATATGGGGAAACCTCTCAGTCTGGGGATATTATTTTTGGTCCTGTATTAAAGGCCTCGAGAAAGGTGAGCAGTGAAGGATCTCACAGGAGATACCAGGTTCTAAGAGTTTTCGAGCCAGAGGGAACCCATCTGGTCACAACCAGAGACTCAGAAAGCACGAGATTGAAGGACCACAGGCCAGGCAGAGTTGTGGCTCTTTGACCCCAAATGGGAAGCTGACTCGGTCCAATAAGTGCCCCCTGTACTTGGCAAGACACTGAACTACAGTTGAGAAATAGCATCCTCTATTCTGGTAGGGGGTAGTATAGACTAGAGTCTTTTAGGGAGTTGGACACATAAATTGATAATTGCATTGCAATGTCCTAAGAAGCTAATACAAAAAGACTTAGATTTCAGAGCCTTCATAACACCCTTAGTAGGGTGAGACTGTCAGGGCTGGAGGGATTTCTGGGTTTACCTGGTCTATCTGTATTCCCATGTAACATATATTTACCAGGCACAACTACATAGTAGTTCCATACAGTAATTGAGTATTAATTATTAATGCCAGGGTTTGTGCTGAGTGGTTTTACACAGTCACCAATTGCTGAAAGATGGTTATAAGTAGGTACCATTAATATCATCCTCATTTTATACATGAGAAAACTAAGGAATTCAGAGAGATTAGAGGACTTGAAAAAGTTACATGAACTAATTAATGGACAAACTGAGTCTCAAAGCCAGATCTCAGCTTCAACCTGGTACACTAATCTTGTATCCCTACTCCCTTTGTGGGTGGGTAGGACTATGTGCCTGACAGGATCCAGACTGTACTCTTTCTCACTCCCTTCCTTCTCCCGCACACAGATGAGCAGGATCTCCTCTTGGTCCATCCCCCCAACATGCCTGAGAACCCCCGCGTCCTACGAGTGGTCCTCCTGGGTGCCCCGAATGCAGGGAAGTCAACACTCTCCAACCAGCTGCTGGGCCGAAAAGTATGCTACATCCTTGACTCCCTCCTCCACCTCCTACCCCCACACACATACACACCCCCTTTTCATCTCTCCATGTATTGTCTTAAAGGGATCTGGAACCTCACTTGGAACTTCTTTGTTCCTGGCAGGTGTTTCCTGTCTCCAAGAAGGTGCACACTACTCGCTGCCAAGCTCTGGGGGTCATCACAGAGGATGAAGCCCAGGTGGTGGGTACCTGCAACACGGCAGAGGATGAAGCTAAGAGGGCCTCCCTTAGTGTTAGACCTGAAGAAAATGATGTTTAGACTCATTTCTCTGAGAGGAAAGAGTCTCCTCTTCCTTTAGGCCTGGAGCAGTTCTCTCTGTACCTTTTCCCTTTGGCATCTAGTCAGAAAGGTCTCATTTTTCTCTTTACTGCCTCCTAATCTTCTGTATATTCACAGTCATCCTCCTCCTAGATTCTGTCTAGAATTTAAGCAAAGCTAGACCGTAAAAATTTAGTCAACTTGGCCAAGAAGTTAGGGGGCAGGGGTGGGAGAAGCAAGCTTCTGACATCAAGGGTGGCCTTTCATTCCCAGTCATAATCTTTCCTCCTGGGTTCTGGGGGTCTGGGCATCTCTTGATTTTAGATTCTACTTGACACACCTGGCCTGATCAGTCCTGTTAAACAGAAAAGGTAATAGTTATGAAAACAAGAGTTGTAAGGGGAAAGGTGTTGAAGAGTGGGTGGGGAGATCCCATCCTAGGGGCTGGAAAACCCCCTTATCACACCCCATCCCTCATGAAGAGCACATCAGTCATAAGGCCCTTCCTGACCTATGTATGTCTGTCCCTCAGGCACCATCTGGAGCTCTCTTTGTTGGAAGATCCATGGAAGAGCATGGAATCTGCTGATCTGGGTTAGGCTCAAGAATGGAATCTGAAGTCCAATTTACACTGTTGTGGCCTCTTATTCCTGATAGTTTGGGAGGTGGGGGTTGGCCAGAGCCCATCCATTGGAAGTTCTTGGGGGGCGAGGAGAAGAGTGGTCATATCTTTGTCTTTTTCCCCACCCTACCAACTTCCAGTTGTGGTTCTTGTGGATGTCTCTGACAAGTGGACTCGGAACCAGCTCAGCCCCCAAGTGCTCCAGTGCTTGACCCAGTTCTCCCAAGTCCCCAGCATCCTTGTCATGAACAAGGTGAGTACCACCTCTCTGAGGAAGGGGTTTATTTTTCTTCAAGGCCCCCATCTCCCTGACCACATACCCTGTGCCCATCCCCCACACCCAGGTAGATTGCCTAAAGCAGAAATCAGTTCTCCTGGAGCTCACAGCATCCCTCACTGAAGGTGTGGTCAATGGCAAGAAGCTCAAGATAAGGCAGGCCTTCCGCTCACAGCCAGGCATCCAGTGCCACAGCCCAGCAGCTAAGGAACCAAACACACAGTCTGTTGGAGGCCCTCGGAGGACTGGGTGGCCCCACTTCCGGGAGATCTTCATGTTGTCAGCCCTAAGCCAGGAGGATGTGAAAACACTAAAGGTCAGTGTTGGCCATAGCCTGGCCTTTGGCTTCCACCATGTGAAGACAAGCCTCAGAGTTCCTCCTGGAAGTGAGAGTGAGTAGGAAAGTCCTGGTTGGGACTGCGATGCTCACCTACTCCCTTTGTACCCACAGCAATACCTCCTGGCACAGGCCCAGCCAGGGCCCTGGGAGTTCCATAGTGAAGTCCTCACTAGCCAGACGCCTGAGGAGATCTGCACCAACATCATCCGTGAGAAACTCCTAGAGCACCTGCCCCAGGAGGTTCCCTACAATGTGCAGCAGGTGCAGGCCCAGTGAAAGGATCTGGGGTCTCTCCACCAGGCGCATACCCAAAGCATGGCATCTGGGTCCCAAGAGGTAGGGGTGTGGACCTGCCTGACTAATCACATTTCTTTGTGCAGAAAACAGTTGTGTGGGAGGAAGGGCCAAGTGGGCAGCTGGTGATCGTACAGAAGCTTCTGGTGCCCAAAGAATCTCATGTGGTAAGCAGCACTGGCCTTAGAAGAGGGAGTAAGTGTCTATTAGGCAGGGGTTCTTTTCCCCCTGCTTGGGAGCCCTGAGAGCAGGCTCACTGTCCCTCTCTTTTATCCCACCCTCAGAGGATCCTGATTGGTCCAAAGGGGCACCTGATTGCCCAGATTGCAGAGGAGGTGGGCCGAGACCTCATGAACATCTTTCTCTGTGAGGTTCAGCTACGCCTCTCTGTGAAGCTCCTTGATTGACCACCCTCTGCTATGCCTCCGAAGCTATCCCAGCCCAAGCTTCTGGCAGGAGCTACTAACCAGAATTGTCCCTGCCTGGGACTTACAGGGACTGGTGAGGAGCATGGATATTGACTGACTGACTCTGGCTGGCCTGGCTGGCCTAGTCTGCACAGCCTCTGCCCAGCCATGTCTTGTATTGGAAGAAGGAACCTACCTAGCTCAGTCCCCAGGTAATTCCTCTCACTGGGGCCACAGCTGCTTAGGTCTAGAAGTTGGCCCCTTGGTGGGAGCAGTGTCACCCTGCTTCCTCCTGTCATTGGGCTCAGAGTTTCTCCCTGAGTTTTCAGTTGTTAGCAGAGGGGGGATCTTTTTCCTCCCCCTCATACCTTCCACCTTGAAGCCGTGTAAGGACCCGTGTGTCCTGAGTGAGATAATGCCTCCCACCTGCTCCCCAAGTCCTTGATCCCTACCACCCCACCAACCTCCCATTCTTGGATACTAATAAAGTTAAAACACAAGCATTCTGGTTCTCACCTTTATTTTTTTAGAACAGGAAAGAGAAAACTTACCCATTCCCTCACCCCCACCCTCTTGTCTGAGCTGGAGTCTCCCTCCCTTCCAGTAGTCTGCTCCAGGATCCTGAAGTCTCTTCTTGGCACGTTTTCTGGGTGCAGCAAGAGAACCATTACCATTACTAAACTCAGTAATGGTAACGGTTTCCTCGCCATTCCCAAGTGCCCTGTCCATGGGCAGGCTGTGATAGGTGATCGGTGAGCTCGATGGGCTGTGTCATCCTCTGCCCTCATCAGGCTCCAGAGTTGGGGGTACCCGGACTAGTACATCATCTATACTGTAGTGTCTCATTGCAAACTTACAGTATATGATGATATCCCAGCCAAGGCCCTGCAGAGGGCACAGCGATCATGGCTTGGAGAGCACTGCGGCAGGGAAAGCCAGGGGCTGGGGGCAGAGAAGGACAGGTCAGGGCCGGGCACACAGAGCTCCCCCATCCTCGCTCTACAGCTCTCAGGCTAGCATCTTGATTCTGTAGTCAAGGGCTTCCCAAGTGGGTTAGGGGAAGGGCACTGGCCCAGAGAACTTCGCTGAGCAAGGACCTGTTGAGATCACCTTAGGGACCCAGCACCAGAGTTAAGCCAGAGATCACATAATGAGGCAGAGGTCTCCGGTCAGACCAACAGACAGACCCAAAGGAGGGGCACTTACCTAGAGCTGGAACTGCAGACTGGGGAGGTAGAGAGGCCCTGTCCCTGCTTCTGTTCTCCAAGTGCTGGCCTTTTAATCTACTGGCCCCTCCCCTGGGTGGGGCACTTTTCTCGGGGAAGGCCCTGCCTCTTAACCCTTTCCCTGCTGGACACCTTGGAAGGAGGGTCACTGGCCCCTCTCCCTATTAGGCCTTTTCTCACAAACTTTTATGGACCTTGCTAAGGGAGGATCCACTCTTCACTTTCATCCCCATAAAGCTGGTCATCTGCTGTGCCAGGGAGGAGAAAGAATAGTCTCACCCCATCCTTCAGGGCTTAATTGCTGGTCATCCCTGGTGGAAGTTGGGTTTTTTGTTTGTTTGTTTATTTGTTTGTGGGACTGTTAGTTGAATCTCTGTAAGGCAGGGAGGGTCCTTACAGCTGGATCTTTGGATTCTTGGGGCAAGCTCTGGCCTAAGTTTCAGTCCCTAGGCCCCTATCTACATTTATGCTGAGCCCAAGGAGGCCAGGCATAGGCAGGCAGACCCCTTGCCCACCTCTGCCATGGCAAGGTCCTCTGGGTGGGTGGGTTGGGGGTCCTCCACTGGGAAATCTGAAGGCAGCTGAATCCCAAACTCTTTCGAGCCTGCATAATAATGGATGGGGTCTGTTCTTCCAAGATCAAGATCAAGGCACTTAGAGTGAGAACCTAGCAGAGGCCTCAGAACAATGAAGCCCCTGGGGTAGAGACTCCTCAAAGCAGGGTTTCTATTACTTAGACCCTCATTCTTGGGGCGGGGGGGGGGGGGGGGACTTCTGCTTCTCTGCTCCTTCCCCTTCCCCTATCCTAGACAATCTGGTCTGTTCTAGGAGGCAGTTATACCGCTCCTCCACAAGGGCAGATGAGGCCAGGATGGGGAGACCCTCCCGGAAAGACCCAACCTTCTTTTGGTTCCTTGGGTGTGTTCTGTTTCCTGATGCCACAGAACCTTGGCACATGTTTTTCCTGGCTTGGCATGATCTTCCCTCCATTCTTGTCTAGTTAGCTCCTGTTCCCACTGCAGATGTCCAAGTGTCACCTCTTCAGGGAAGTCTCCCCTGGTTAGTTAAATCCTCAGGTTATGGGCTCATTTATTTGTACGATTATTCACATTAAGTAAATAATCTTGAGGGTCTGGTTTATTCACTGATGTATCTCTACCACAGAGTAGTGACTAAACATTCATGTCAAGTGACTGACATGGAGCTGAACCCAGTGTAAAGTGGGAAAGGAAGGAGACTTTGGCCTGAGAAGGCAGGTGGACTAAGGTGTAGCTCTCTGAGGCAAGTCATTTTCTCTCTTGAACTGTCTCTTTTCTTCTTTATAAATAGCAATAATAACAGTCCCCAGTTCACTGACTTGTGAGAGCAGGTGATTAGCTGCTAGTAAAGCACTTATTGCAGTGCTAGTGGCAGCCCATGAAAGGGCTTCAAGTTAATTCCTACTTCACCCCCTTCTGACGGGCTCACTGAAGGCCACAGGCAAGGCCTGTTGTCAAACATCTGAAAGCTTATAGAATATTCTTATTTGTTTGTTTATTTTTTTATGATCCTCACCTGAGGATATGTTTTCTTATTGATTTTTAGGGAGAGAGGAAGGGGGAGAGAAACATCAATTGGTTGCCTCCCGTACACACCCCAATTGGGGATCAAACCTGCAACTTTTTGGTGCATGGGACAATGCTCCAACTGACTGACCCACCCAGCCAGGGCTCATGGAATATTCTTGAAAGGAGCTCAAGGCCACTGAGAGAGACCAAGTTTAGAGGTAACAGGCCTTGAGTAACAGTCCCAATTCTACTGCATGCATTTCTGACTTTGGGCCAAGTGCCCTTTGTGTCAGTTTCCTCAAATATAAAACGGGAGCTACCCATAACAACCTCATTACCAGGATGATATGATCACTGTTTAAGAGACAATCACAGGCCCAAAATGATGTCACTTGTGCTAAAAGCCCATGATACCAAACCTAGATTTATTACCTGATCTAATTGAAGTTTCAGCCTTTCCCAGGAATGTAATAACCAATCTGGAATTTTCTGGTCAAGCATCAGTAAGGTAATCTGTCATGTGTGCCCTGGCCATCCCTCAAAGAAAGAGGCAACCTGCATAATAAAAACTCTTCCCATTCTCTTCCCCCGCCCCCGCTCCAAAGTCAAGGCCTCAAAATAATCTTAATAGCTCCCTTGTTCCACCCTTCTTCCTGTAAAAACTTCACTTTGTACAACCCCTGGGATTCATGAATCCCTTAAAGCCAATTAGACCTTCAAATTTACTTGGTTGAATTCTGTTTTTTAAGAGAATTCATCTCAAACCCAGATCATACCATGATAGAACCAATGTCAGTTTCCTTTCCTCCTTTTCTCTGTCTATGAGCTGTGTGACTTGGGGCTAAGTGTCACTTCTCTGAGCTTTGGTGGTAATACATACCAAGTTTTAAGAAGTGAGAAATAAGTGAGAAAACTTTGTAAACCCAGGTGCTCTAACTAAGTGAGAAATTATCATTATCTCTGTTCTTGCCTCCGTGGGATCCCCTTTCCTGTCCTGTGACCCCTCCTGCCAGGCCACCTTTGTTCAGAGACCCCACAGATAGTTCAGCCTCCTTTACCAGAGTAAAGGGCTAAACTTGATGCCATTCATTGTCTAGGCTTATGCTTAATCCCTAGGGATCAAGTCCAAAGGTGAGCAAGGACAGAACCCACGGGTCCTGGAGGTAGAGGACAGCAATATCTCAGCCAACCAGAGCTCTGGCTGTGGCCCCTGGCTGGGGTGGAGGGGGCTGTGATCAGGGTGTGGGCTGGAGGAGAGTCTGAGCCTGGGTGGGGTGGTCTGGGGGCCCGGATAAGCAGACTTGTAGCTATCAGGGTGGGGGCCCTTCTGCTTATCAAGAGCCAGCAGAGGCCACAGTAGGGCCTGAGGATACTTCCCGCCATCTCCTAGATGGCTGGCTTTTAATCCCTGTGCCTCCTTAGAGCCCTAAGGGGGGTCAGGATGGGAGTCCTCCCTTTCTCCAAGTCACATGGAGACTGTACCCCTTGCATGGCTAGCATGGGGGCTGGGGCCTTGGGTTCAGCCTTGCATTCTAACAGGTTTTACTTCAGACTAGGAGCTTCATTGCTCTCCTGAGGCCAGGGTGGACTGGTCTGGGACCTTACCCTTCTAAAGTCAAATTCTAGTCCTTTCCACTGCAGCTTTCAGCCCTTGACTCTTATTTAGACTTTTGGATGAAGTCCTTAAACCATATGGCAAGTGATAAAAAAGAGCCCTTCAAAATCATGGAGTTCAAGTCCTTCATTTATATAAGAGAAGAAACTGAAGCCTAAAGAAGGGGAAAGAATCATTTAATGCTTCAGGGTTCCCTCCAGCTCTCAGCATCAGGGAACCCAGGACCCTAAGAGGAACAGGAAGGCAGCAATATATACCCACAGATACACAGACACACATAACATGTAGAACACATACACAGCACACATGTGTGATGCCTACATAGACACACAACACATGGGGATGCACATTTAAAACATAGGTTCAACTAGTAAAATTACTCTTAATTTCCTATTGCTTGAATAAAATTCTTTTTTTTCAAATTATAAGAAAAAAGTTTATTTAAAAAGTTACAGGGTTAGTAAAAGTGAACCCTAGAAGAAATGGGCTCAGGAAACAAGTTACAGAGGCAAAAGAAGGGCCCTTGGAGCTTAGGAGAGACAAAGGCAAAGGTAATGCTAATGCTCCTTTGGGGGAAGAAAAGAGGAAAGGGAAAGGCACAGGCATGCTCCAGAGAGTGCGTGCTCTGGAGAGCGAGAGCGTGCCTCTTTCCCCCCCCTCATTTTCCCTTGGTTGCTTTACTAAGCTTCATGAAGTTGGCAAACAAAAAAAGGCTAAATGTTCAATGTCTCACTGCCCAGTCAGCAGCAGAACTCATCCTGGAACTGAGGACCTTGAGAAGTTTTGGGAGATTCTTGCTCCTGTCTTGCTTTAGATACAGGGGTCCCAAAGCAAGAGCCTGGGTGGTTGTAGGAGCTTAAGAGGTGTGGGAAAAGAAAAGCCATAAAATTGTTCTAATCCTTTCTTTCCATTTGATAGACTGGAGCTTGAGATCTAGGGGGTTTGTCAGAGATGACTGCTAGTGATTGCTTTTTTTTTCTTTAATACATCTTTATTGATTTCAAAGAGAGGAAGGGAGAGGGAGCGAGAGAAAGAGAAACATCAATCATCAATGATGAGCCTGGCTGGGGGTGGCTCAGCGGTTGAGCATCAACCTAGGATCCAGGAGATCTCAGTTTGATTCCTAATCAGGGCACATGCCCGGGTTGGGGGCTCGATCCCCAGAGGGGCGTGCAGGAGGCGGCCCATCAATGACGACTCTCTCATCATTGATGTTTCTATCTCTCTCTCCTTCTCCCTCTTTCTGAAATCAATAAAGATACATTTTAAAAAATCATCAATGATGAGAGATTCATTGGGGATGGAGCCTGCAACCCGGGCATGTACCCTGACCAGAAATCCAACCCCTATCTCCTGGATCCTAGGTCAAGGCTCAACCGCTGAGCCACGCCCAGCTAGGCAGGTGATTACTTTTTTATTTTATTTAAAAAAAAAAATATATTGATTTCAGAGAGAGGAAGAGAGAGGGAGAGAGAGAAATAGAAGCATCAATGATGAGAGAGTCATTGATCTGCTGCCTCCTGCACACCCCCGACTGGGGATCAAGCCCACAACCTGGGCATGTGCCCTGACCGGGAATCGAACCGTGATCTCCTGGATCCCAGGTCGATGCTCAACCGCTGAGCCACGCCCGGCTGGGCAGGTGATTACTTTTTATCCTAGCATGGTTTTATCATGACCAACCTAGGAAGCTTTAACCCTCCCTGACACTTGCCCCCCCTCCCCCATATCCAGATTTGGGACCTACTCTGTTTTCCTCATTACACTGTGAGGATTCATCTGTCCCTTATTTGTCTCTACGCCATGAGCAGCACCTTGCTAATTATTTTCTGTGGCTCCAGCACTCTTTATGTGCTTTATTTTGGGAGGTGCTCAGAGGATGCGTTACACTGTACAGATACCAACCCTGTAGACAGTGCCCAGCATGTGCTTAAGTACTCTTACACTCTATGCCTTTTGGCCCCATGAGCAAGTGCATATGTTGAGCAATGAACCTAGATGCAGTGAGGTCCTTGGGGGCTTTCCCGGTGTCCATCAGTCTCTAAAAGATGGCTGCATGCCAATTTTATAATAGAGACACTGAGGTTCCTGGAGGAAATGTGTGGCCCTGAATCACACAGTAAATCAGAAACAGGCAGCACCATAGCTTTGCTCTCCAGACTCTCGACCATAGGCTCTGTGCACAGACCTGCTCTGAATGAGGTTGATTTTTTTGTGTGTGTCTCTGTGGGGCCTTTTTTAGTTTCAGAGGCAATGGAATCAGACCTGAGTTTTGCCATTTACCAGTAATGTGATTCTGAGCATATTGCTTATTTCATCTCTCTGGGTCTCAGTCTCCTCATCTCTCAAATGGGGATGACAGTAATACCCACCTCCCAAGATCCTTGGGCAGAGTCAGTGAAAGAAAGTGTGGCAAGCTACTGCAGGGTGCAAGGATGGAGTCCTCTGCCTTAGATCCTCCCTCCTGCCTGACGCCTTTTAAAACCTCTTCCACCTACTGCTCTTGGCCAACTCCAACTAGGCAACAATCCTCCCTCTTTTCTCTGACCTCCTGAAGCTTGGTGCCAGTCCCTCACGTGGAGCTCACATGCCCCGGAATCATAGGCCATCTTTGGCTTGAACGAGCAGAGCTTCAGCCTGCATGGTTCAGGGGTTGTGCCTGAGAGTTCTTGCTTTTCTAGACCATCTGCCCAGGACAGACTCTGAGCCAGAAGGGAAAAAAGCATAGCTTTGGATTTGTCAGAGCCTGGGCTCCACTACTACCTGCAGAGTAGGCCTGGGCCCTGGGCCCTGCCCTGCTCTTGTAGTTCTGGCTTCTTTATAAGTAAAATGGGCTTAAAATGTCTTATTTTCCATGATTGTTGTGCAGATAAGATAGTAGAGGTGAAACATTCTAACCCAGAACCTGGCTCATATATTATTATAGGAACTCAACAAATGCCAGGCTCCTTCCCTTCCGGCTTTGCAGAGGGCTTTTCCTACTTGTTCTCCCCAGAAGGGCATGTACCCATGGGCATGTGTGCTCATTCACATACCTGTGCAGATGCACTTGATAGTGCATATCTGCCTGGGTACATACTGAGTCAGAAATAGAGACTTTCCGATCAACATCTCCCTAAGTCTGTTCATTAGCTCCCAGTTCCTGTTCTCTGGATCAGTGGGAACCCCCATGTCCGGACTCGGACTATGACCTCTCCAGTCTTCAGGCACAGTCCTAAAGGTAGCTGTTGGATGGGAAAGGATCCCCAGGGAGCCTGGGTGTCCCTCCCTCCTCAAATCCTTCCCGCCATCAGCCAGGCCCTTACCTCCCTCCTCCCTGCCAGGACAACCTGTCTGCTCCACAGCTGCTTTTGAAGAGATAGGCAGCCTGGATTATCAGGCCAGACAAGGCTCCTAGTGACAGTTCCCTGCCCCCACCCCCTTTCAGGCAAAGTTTGTTCCAGGGCCTTTAACCCCCTCTGTGCTGGGCCCTGAGGCCCAGAGACTAGAAATAACAGAGAAGGGAGGTAGGCCCTGTGTTCCCACTCAGCTCCTAAGGTTAGAGCTGTGAGCACTAAGAAGTGGGGGAGCAGCATTACCTGTGCCTTCCAGGAACCCAGTCTGCACACTGGGCCCTCTTGTGCCCCATCCTAGATCCATGACAGCCCAGGGTGAGAGGGGACAGCCTGAACAGGCCTTTAAGGGTTTAGACAAAACGCTCTATACCACCCAGTCCCTCTTCCTGAGGCTGGTTCCAGGCATCCCCTCCTCCCTACACCCCAAAATTATTGCCCCTTTCTCCTCTCCAGCATCCTTCAAGCCTCTTTCAGCAAGGCCCCTGCCTGTTTTCTTGCTAGCTGTCTTTCCCAGGCCCCTCTGATCATGTCCTCTGGCTAGCCATTGTCCCTGACATTAAGGCTAACCAGGACCATCTCCTACTTGGCCCCACATAGCTACCCAGGCCTCCCTTTCTTCCAACAGAAAGTAGTATAAAGAGCAGGAGTCTCAGGGCCCTGGCCGCTTAGCTTAGTTGGTTGGAGTGTTGTCCCCATACGCCAAGGTTATAGGTTTGATCTCTGGTCAGAACACATACAAGAAGCAGCCAATGAATGCATAAATATGTGGAACAACAAAGCAATGTTTCCCTTTCTCTCTCCCCCCTCACCCCTTTCTTCTCTCTCTCCAAAATCAATAAATTAAAAAAAAAAAAAAAAGCAGGAACCTCAGATTCTGGCTTCCAGTCCTGGTTCTGGCTCAGAAACTGTGTGACCTTGGGCAAGTTCCTTCACTCCATGCTTCTCAGTTTCCTCATTTTATAAAATAGAGGGCAGTAGCTTTTTTCACAGGGTTGACTTATGGATTAAATGTGTACAACATCTATGTCATTTCAGTAATCTGCTGGGGAAAAATTTAAATTACAAAAAGAAATGCCTGTGAGAGGGCTTTGTAAGCTAGTCACCAAGCAAATAACATCAGCTAATTACATGCTAAGTGCTCACAAAGCGCCATGCTTGATGCTAACATGAACTGTCATTTAGTCATTATAATATCCCCGACTATACACAGCTCCAGGCTCAATCCTTGAGCCTCTTTGTTACCTGCATTCATTCCTTTGTTGATCTCATCTTGTCTCATAGCTTTAAATACTATCTATACACTGGTGGCTCCCTAATCCCTGTGTCCAGGCCAAGCCTCTCCCTCTCTCCCAAATTAATTTGTAGAGTGAATCTCCTACTTGCCAATTTCTCAAATAAGCACCTTAGACTTAACATGTCCCAATCTGAGGTCCTGATTCCACCTCGTATCTGCTCCTTCAACTATTTTCTCCCGTGTGTGTAAATAGCAACTTCATTCTTCCAGACAGACCCAAAACCCTGGGGCTATTTATTTAAATTTTTATTTTTCTTAATTTTTAATGGCAGATTTTTTTTGTGTTTTGAATATGTCTTTATTGATTTTAGAGAGAAGAAAGGAGAGGGAGAGAGAGAGGAACATCAATGATGAGTCATTGACTGGCTGCCTCCTACATGCCCCCTACAGGGGACTGAGCCCGAAACCCAGGCATGTGCCCTGACGGGAAATTGAACCGTGATCTCCTGGATCATAAGTTGATACTCAACCACTGAGCCATGCCTGGCAGGGCTTTTATTATTTTTTAAAATTTACCTTTATTGTTGAAAGTATTGCAGATGTCCCCTTTTTATCCCCATTGACCCCCCTCTACCCCTAATCTTATTTCTGAACTACAGTTTACATTCAATATTATTTTCTACTAGTTTCAGGTGTAGAGCATAGTGGTTAGATAATCATATACTTTACATCGGTGCCCCGGTATTTCCAGTCCAGGCACCATACACAGTTATTATAATGTTGACTATATTCCCTATGCTGTACTTTACATCCTATGACTATTTTGTAACCACCAATTTGTACTTCTTAATCCATTCATCTTTTTCACCTAGTCCCCTTACCTCCCTCCTCTCTGGCAACCATCAATCTGTTCTCTATATCTAAGAATCTGTTTCAATTTTGTTTTTTCATTTATTTTGTCCTTTAGATTCCACATATAAGTGAAATCATATGGTATTTGTCTTTCTCTGACTTATTTTGCTTAGCATAATACCCTCTACGTCCATCCACGCCATCAGAAATAGTAAGATTTCATTCCTTTTTTATAGCCAAGTAATATTCCATGTGGCAATTTACTTTTGAGTTAACTTTTTATTGAAGTACAACATACATTCAAAAAGTACATGACTCATAAGTGAATTATCACAAAGTGAACACACCCATGTAACAATCACCTGGATCAAGAAAGAAAATGTTACCAGCACATTCCCAGTTCCCAGACATTCCCAGGAGCCTCCTGTGTTCTCTCTCCTGTGCCCACTCTCAATCATGACCCTCTTCCCTTCCAAAGGTGACCTTCTATCTTGACTTCTAATGCCATAGATTAGCTTTACCTTCTTTTTTGGACTTTATATAATGGACTGATACATAATGCATTATTTTTTTATCTGGCTTCTTTCTCTCAACATTGTGAGATCATTCAAGTTGTTGCATGTATCAGTAATTTATTTTCATTACTGTGTAGTGCTTATTTATTTAAATTCTTATTTATTGATTGATGAGAGAGAGAGAAACATCGATTTGTTGTTCCACTTATTTATGCATTCATTGGTTGCTTCTTGTATGTACCCTGACTGGGGATCAAACTTGCAACCTTGGTGTATTGGGACATTCTAATCAACTGAGCTACCCAGCCAGGACTACTGTGTAGTATTTAATATCCTGAATATACTACACTTCATTCATTCTACCATTCATGAATATTTGGGTTGTTTGAATTTGGGGGCCATTATTCATAATGCTATGAATATTCTTGTGCATACATGTATGTGTATTTCTGCTGGAAGTGGAACAGTTGGGCCAAAGCCTATGTTATGTTCAGCTGAACTACATTCTGTCAAACAGGTTTCCAAAGTGGCTGTGCTGGTATACATTCCTACCAGCAGTGTATGGAAGTTCCAATCGCTCCACATCTTCACTTCCACTTGATATTGTTACTCTTTTCCATTTTAGTCATTCTGGTGGGTGTGTGGTGATATCTCAGACTGGTTTTAATTTGCATTTCCCTGATGACTAATGAAGTTATGCATGTTATTCCCATTATCCATTGCTGTGTAAGAAATCATCCCCAAAAACGGAAGCTTAAACTGACAGTCCTTTTACTATCCCTCACAGTTTTGGGGTCAGGATTTCAGGAGGTAGACTGGGTAGAATTGGCTTGGGGCCTCATACAGATGCAGTCAGATGGGGCTGGAGGAACTGGGGGCAGGCCAGGCATCTCTCTCTCTTCATGTAGCTCAGGGACTATCTATGTGTCTCTCTGCTCAGGCTTCCTCATAGCACAGTGACCTCAGAACAGTCAGACTGCTTGCATAGTGGTTGAAGGCTTAAAGACAGTATTCCAATTAATAAAGCAGGAGCTACATGTCATGATCTAGCCTCAGAAGTCACATGGCATCAATTCTACCATATTTTACTGACCCAGACAGTCACAAAAGTCCACTCAGTTTCAAGGGAAGGGGGCATAGCTTCTACCTCTAATTGGGACTGTCAGTCACATTGTAAGAGGAACAGGTGAAATAGAAGATATTGTTGCCACTATCTTTGCAAAATACAGTCTTCCAAACATGTCTTCACATATCCTTTGGCCAGTCTGTGTAGGGCTTGAGTCTATGATTTGTCTATTATTATGTATATTTTACTGCAATTAAAAATAAAGTTACATGAATGGAATCATATAGTATGTCACATTTTGGGATTGGCCTTTTATTTTGCGTAGCATAACTCCCTGGAGATTAATGTGTCTTAATTTTTTCTTTTGTAGTTATTTTCATATTGTTTTTAAAAATCTTTGCTTGCCCTAAGGTCAGGAACATATTGTTATTTTCTACATGTTTTGTTATTTTACTTTGCACATTAGATCTACAATCCATCTGGAATTGATTTTGTGTACAATGTGAGTTCAGGGCTAAGAACCATTTTTTCCCCCAACACAGATATCCAGTATCTTTTATTGAAAAGATTGTTCTTTCCACGTAGCTCTACATTGCCACTCTTGTCATAAAACAAGTGTGGGTTTATTTTTGGACTCTCCATTCTATCCCACTGGCCTACTGTGTGCCAATATCAAGCACACTGTCTTAATGACTAGAACTTTAAGTCTTGATACTGATAGTTAAATTCTCCAACTTTGCTCTTTTTCAAGTCTCTCTCTTATTCTTGGTCCTTTGGCATTTCCCTATAACTTTCATAATTAGTTTTTTTTAAGGAGTTCAAGCGGCAGTGGCAAGATTTATTAAAACAGAAGTACATTCTCAGGGAGAGAGAGTGGGCAGGCTCGGCTGGAAGAGGAACTGCCCCTTAAAGCGAAAGTACACTCTCAGAGAGGGAAAGAGAGCTGGCAGGCTCCAAGAGCAATTGTCCATAATTAGTCAATTAAAAATCTCTTGGGATTTTGATTGGGATTGTATTGAACCTATAGACCAGTTTGGGAGAATTGATATCTTTGCAATACTGAGTCTTCAAATTCATGGATATGGCATATTGGAGGCATTTTTTATTTCATTTTTTTCTCTCATACCCAGTATGTCAGCAACTCTGTTTAGTTCAAAATATATACACAATCTGAGTGCTTCTCACGATCCCCATTGGTCCAAGTGACCATCATATTTCACCTATATTATTGCAATACTGGTGAGAAGCAGCTGGTCTCCCTGCTGCCTCCCTTACCCCTCTTCAATTCTGCTCTTAGCAACATGTTTAGAGCAATGTTCTTATTGGGTTGTCTTGCTATTATTGATTTGTAGGAGCTCTCCTTTTTTAAAAAAAATATATCTTTATTGATTTCAGAGAGAGGAAGGGAGAGGGAGAGAGAGAGATAGAAACATCAATGATGAGAGAGTCATTGATCGGCTGCCTATGGCAGGCCCCCGACAAGGGATGGAGAGCCCACAAGCTGGGCATGTGCCCTGACCGGGAATGGAACCACAATCTCCTGGATCCTAGGTCAATGCTCAACCGCTGAGCCACGCCGGCTGGGCCTGTCAGAGCTCTTCTTGTATATGGGATTTGAGTACTTTGTCAGATATATGTATTGTAAATATTTTTTCTGACTGTGCTTGCCTTTTCATTTTCTTAAGTTTAGGGTTTTTTTGCCCGGCTGAGGGTGGTTCAGTGGTTGAGCATCGACCTAGGATCCAGGCGATCATGGTTCGATTCCCGATCAGGGCACATGCCCAGGTTGCAGGCTTGATCCCCAGTTGGCGGCCTGCAGGAGGCAGCCAATCAATGACTCATCATTGATGTATCTCTCTCTCTCTCTCTCTCTCTCTCTCTCTCTCTCTCCTTTCCTCTCTCTGAAATCAATGAAGATATATTAAAAAAAAAAAAAGTTTAGGTTTTTTTTTAAAGTTTCTTTTGATGAACAGACTTAATTTGATGATCCAATTTATCAATTTTATCTTTAATCAGTTTTTTTGTGTTTTTTCCCCCACTAAGAAATCTTGCCTATGCCAAGGTCATAAAAACATTACCATTATTCTCTAAGCTCTATGGTTTGAGTTTTCACTTTAGGTCTATGACCCATCTCAAACTAGTCTTGGTATATGGAGTAAGGTGGGGATTGTGATTAAATTTTTCCCCACACAGACTCAGTTGTTCCCGTGCCATTTTGGGAAAAGATTCTTCTTTTTCCCTTGAATTGTGGCTGTGCTTAGAATGATCCTTTTAGATATGTCAGATCACATTACTCCTCTTTCAAAACCCTTCAGTGGTTTCCCATCTGAGTATCAGCCAAAATGTGCCCCATTAAGATTCCACATCCCCATCCTGACCTCATCTACTGCCGCGCTCCCTGCTGCTCATTCACTCATCACTTGCAGGCGCACTGACCTCCTTGCTGTGCTTTGATCCTGCCACACTCCCACCTTGGGGGGTCTTTGGTTAGGAAGCTCTTCTCAGGTATCTGCATTGCTCATTCCTTTACTTTTTTTGTAGTTGAAAAATGTTTTTATTTTAGATGCTACCTTTGGAATTTAAAATAAGCAATATATTCATTAGAGAAATTGTTTTACAATATAGGTAGTTTTTAACCTTTATTTTCTCAGTTAGGTCTTCCTTCAACACCCTGAAATTTCAACACCCTCCCGAACCTCCTGTTCTTTCAGAGTTTTATTTTCTTTCTTAGCACACACCATTACCTAACATATTGTATATGTATTTAACTTTTCTTATTTCATTTCCCCCACCTGGGTGTAAGCTCTAAAAGCTATGGATTTGTTCTGTTCATTGCAGTCTCCCCAACATCTAGGACAATGCCTGGAACTTGGCAAGTGTTAGATAAATTTGTAAAATGAATAATATTGAAGCCCAGAAAGATGAAGTTACTTGTCTGAGATAACCTAGGTAATAAACAAAAGAGATAAAATTTAAATCCAAGAGAGCCCCTTCCATCCTCTGCCTGCCATGGAGCCAGGTCAGGTCTAGCTCAGCAGCTGGGCCAATGGCCGCCCTGCTCCAGGATACTACACGGGGAGCAAGTGTGCTGATGCTCCCCCCAGTGGCTAGGGTGGGGAAATACAGGCAAAGTATAGCCTTCAGGCTGACGGTATGTATGGGAGAGGGATCTGGTTGGTTCTTTGTCCCAGTCTCTCCCCTCACGGAAAACACAATAAAGGGCGTGGGCATAACAGATCTTTATTTTACCAGAAGGGACAGGCAGTGGGGCAGTGCAGCATCCAAGCCCCAGACCAAACATGCAGCATCCACATGCAGGAACAGCTACACAGGCTGGGGCAGGGCCCAGGGGAGGGGTGGGAGACTGGGACCATAGACACCCACAGCACTCCTTGGGTGCTTGGCCCCTGGGCTTTTCTGCCTCCACTAGGGCAAGGAGACAGCATACTGGGTTGTTTCCCCATGGCTAGAATCCTATCACTCTGGCCAGGAAGAAAGATGGTACAAGGAGTATAGAGTTTGGCTAGTCTACAGCACTCCATTCTGTACAGGGTTGGCATAGCCTTGCCCTCTGGAAGGGCCAGGCCTAATATCCAGAACAGTGCAGCCCTAGCAGGAAGAGGGTCTACAGACATTCTAGTCCCCAAAAGGGTTAGACCCTGATCCCAGAAAGGCTTAGCAGAGTTGGGACCAAGCCTCACTCCACCTAACAGAGACATGTCCATGAAGTGGACTTCCCTGAGCACAAGCAGGGGCCTCCTAAGGCAGTAGTCAACTGAGAGAGCTGTTAATAGACAGGAGGCCTTGCTTCTGTGCCCCTGGGGTGGGAGAGAGAGGTAAGGTATGAGAGCAGGCCTGGGGCTGGGGAGGGGTGACGGCCAAGGCCTGGGTCTGTAGGCCACTGCTACCTAGGCCTAGAAGGGCTAGAATGAGTGAGGCTGGGGTTTTCCCAGGGTAGGGTTCAGGGCTCGAAACACCAGGCCAGGAGAGGGGCAGGTGGCCATTCTACCCAGACCCCCTGCACCCATGCTGAGGTCTGGCCAGGGCCACAGGGAGGACAGACAAATGCACAGAGAACTTCAAGGCACCAGGATTCTGAAGAGCAGCAGGGCCACCCCCCACAGACAGTGATTATAATAAACATCTTCAGCTTAAATTACATGATGTGTGTAAAGGGTGGGTGGGAGGAGAAAGGGAGAGCAAAAGAAGAGACATATGTACAGGAAGATGAGGGTGGAAGAGACACACCAGATGAATATGGCAGTGAAAGTGAGGATATGGGGTGGGGGAGAGGAAGGAGACAGAGATGGGAGAGAAGGGAAGACAGCTGGAGAGGGCCTGAACACGCAGAACTTCTGGTCCCTACAAAATAAGGCACCAGAGTCAGTGACGTTCCCGTTGTTCCTGCAGTATTCAAACAGGCGCTGGAGGGAGGAGCGGGCTGAAGGTGTGGGTTCACACTTGTGCACCAGTGGCCTTCTGGATCAGGGGTATCTGCAAGGATGGGAGATGCCATGAGGCCACAGTTCTTGGGTCCACAACTGCTCCACCTGGGTCAGTCCAGTGGGCTACCCAGGCAATTCCATCACAGCGAGCAAAGTACACACCTTGGATAGGTCCACGCCTGTAAGGGCATGCACAGAGGCAGGCAGCTCGGCCAGCAGTCGGTTCACGTCTGATGTTACCTTATTGGTGTCTCCGGTGAGGACCACAATCTCATCGACCTTGGTCAGTGGAGCAGCGACTTTGGCAGCAATCTAGGTGGTTGGGTAGGAGCAGAGCTTGGTTGGTTCTGACTCTGCCCATTTGCCCTGTCCAGCATCTCTCCCTCTTTTCTCCTTCTCACCTAAACCCCAGAACAACCTGGGTGGCCTTATTTGAAAGCCATAGTCTGAGTGCCTGTTGTACGGTTCCTCCCCCTACCAAATACTTCCCCATTTAATTCTTCTATCCAGCCTGTGGCTGTGTTCCTGACAAGGCCCAGAGAAGTTCTTGCATGTGCCCAGCTAGTCCTAGCCTTGGATGGGAGCCTCACCTGGGGCAGGGCGTCCAGCACCAAGGCCATCTTGGCTGACTCCCCATATTTCTGGTAGGACTCAGCCTTGAGCTTCATCCGCTCAGCCTCTGCCTTGCCCATTGCCTCGATGACTGCTGCCTCTGCCTCACCGATTTTTCGGATCTTCTCAGCTTCTGCCTGAGCCAAGAGGACTTGCTTCACCCTGAAAGAGTCCAGGTGGGGAGGATTAGAGGAAAGTACCAGGGGTTCCTCAAGCCTTGCCTGGGGGCCAGCAAACCCTCAAGCCCTCTGCTCTGGAAGGTGGAATCAGAGGTGGGGGACCAGTGAAGGGGGGTGACCTGGCATTCTGCCTCTGGCCAGGGAGAGGCTATGGGCTCCCAGAAAATGAAAGAGGGGATTAACCAGGACGCCCTCTGTGCCAAACACCATACCAGGCCCTTGAACCTCCTTTATCTAATTTAGTTCGAATAACAGTAAGTCCGTGTTCTTCACAGTGAGAAGCAGGATGGAGGAGAATTGGCTTCTAAACTGTGGTGAGCAGAGTGGAGGGAGTGCGTGCATAGCAGAGGAGCCTAACTAATGTCCAAGCCCCTGGCACCCAGCAGCACTTACTTTTCGCCCTCGGCTATCTGCTGTATGCGGTGTGCCTCTGCCTCGGCTGGGCGGCGCACCGTGGCAATAAGCTCCTTGTCTGTGCGCAGGATCTCTTGCGTCTCCACTGCAATCTGCTTCTTACGCTGCACCACCTCAATTTCAATCTCTTCTTGCCGGATCTTCTGCTGCTCGCGGGCCCCTTGTAGTTCATAGGCCAGCTGGGCCTCAGCTGTCTGTGGCAGAAGTGTGGTCAGTATGTCAGAGGCTAGTCGCCAAGTCTTGAGCCCTGAGCCCCAACCTGGGTGCCGTATGGCTTCTCACCTTGACATTAACTTCCTCACTGAACGCTGACTTTTGCAGCTCGAAGGCTCGCTTAGAGTCAGCGATTTTGGTATCTGCCATGAATTTCACGTCCAGCATCTCCTTCTTGCACTCAGCTTCCTGACAGCGAAAGGGGCAGGTGCTGTGGGTCCTCTGAGAAACCATGGTCCCACCACCCCTGAGTTCCCTGTCCCTGGAGGCAGAAAGGAAAGTCCACATACCCGGATACCTGCATCCCGCTCGGCCTCAGCCACCCCAATGTCAGCATCTCTCTGTACTACAGCCGTCTGTGTCTTGCCCAGGGAGCTCAGATAGTCCACTTTGTCATACACATCCTGGGGAAGGAAGGAAGGAGGAGTCATCCTTAGGAACAGTTTTGTTTTTTTAAAATTTTTTTATTAATTTGCAAGAGAAAGAAACATTGATTTGTTATTTTGCTTATTTATGCATTCATTGGTTGCTTCTTATATGTGCCCTGACTGGAGACCGAACCCGCACCCTTGGCATATTGGGACAATGCTCTAACCAACTGAGCTACCTGGCCAGGGCTTCCTAAGAACAATTATAAGCACACAGGTTTCCCCTCCTATCAAGCCCCCCACTCCCAGATGGTCACAAGGGGCTAGAGCCTTCCCATCAACCACACCTTGATGGTAAAGCTGAGGATCTCGATGCCCATGCGGCCAACATCAGGGGCTGCCACCTCCCGCACCAGCTTGGCAAACTGGTCCCGGTCCTGGTAAATCTGCTCCACGGTCAGGGTCCCTGGGGACAGAAGGATCATGGGCTGGCTCCCCAGGGACTTAGCCAGCTAGGAAAGGGAAAAGGCATGCAAGTAGAGGTCTGAGTATATGCATGGCTTCTGCAGTCTGAGCTGGGTCTCCCAGGTTTCTTCTTAACAGTGCTTAGCGCCAAGCCTCCTTCTGCGGAGTCCAGGCTGGGTAAAGAAAAGTATTCTAAGCAGCACTAGGTGCCTGATCAGGCTGGCAGCCCCTCACCCCCAACCCCCATCCCAATGCCCTCCCTTTCACTCAAGTCACCTGAATGAAGTTCTGAAATACTTGAGAAAAAATGTTTCAGCTTTTCATCTAGAAACCTCGGTGGGCCTGAGACCCCTGTGCCCCACCCTGCACCCCTCCCTGGCCCTGGCTTGGGGACCCTGTGATGCTCCTCGAAGGCAGCAGAGGGGTCCCTGGGCTGGACAGGGTCTCACCAAGGATGGAGCGCAGATGTCCCTCCAGGGTCTGCAGGACGACATTCTTGATGTCCTGCACATTCTTGCCCAGGAACTGCTCGCAGGCTACGGCCAGAAGCTCCTTCTCCGTCATGATCTTCACCTGCCAGTGGTCACAGAAGCACCTGAACCAGGCTGGAGGGAGGCAGATGGAGGCCCCAGACCCAGGTGTGGAGGATGGTGGCTATGTCCCTCCCCTCCTTTTTCAGACCTGGAGGCCTAGGGGCGGGGGCAAGGGGTGGAGTTTGTCTGAGGCCTCTAGTGGGGACAGCACGTAAGAATTCTCACACTGAGAAATTTCATCCTCACTGGCAGCATCAGGCCCTGACATGGCCTTTCTCCTGGGCATGTGGGGCTCCCCCCACCCCAGTCCACTTGTTGTTCCCTCATTAGCCAGTTCCTCCCTTGCAGGTGGGAGACCTGAAGAATGAGGGGCAGAGAATGCAAAAAGGACAATGACCAATAGGGACAGAGACAGACAGACTAGGAAAGAGAGCCTAGATGGGGCAGGGAACAGGTCCAGGGGGTGATACCCAGGGTTGGCATCCTCCTGCCTTTCCTTACCAAGGGACTAAACCAACAACCCCCTCACCAGATGCCTGCAACACTGTTGAATCTCTTTGCCCTGTGAAGTTGAGTGGTGGACTAGGGCGGGAAGCCCCTCACCCAGGCACCAAGTTGAGAATATAACACAGTCTCTGACTCCAGAGCCTGCCTCACATGGCCTCACCTTCTGGTCCCCACACCTCTAGCCCCTACCCAGGGAACAGGGAAAGGCCCGGATTCTGGGGCTTGGCATTTCCAACACCTGCAAAGAATGGGGTGGGGTTAGTGAGACAGGAGTCCTCAGCACTGGTTCTGTCCCTCGCGGGCCCTCTGAGGAGAAAAGGGGTGTTTGTTAGTTCTGCTGGGTGGCCAAGGGGCCAAGAGAGCACGTTCCAGTGGCGATGACCCTCTTTTGGAAGGGGGGGACAGGGGCAGGGGTGCTGGAGAGAGACTGCCCCTGGCTGCTGTCTTCTCCTCCCCCCCAAATCCCAGCACAGGACGAGGCAGCTCAATGGTCATGCGCAGGGCTGCTGAGTTACTATACCTGGGCGACACCCGTCACAGTTAAAGCTACCCCCTCGGCCGTCTCTACGTCCTCGCAGCGGGGCTGCAACGTCATAATCTCTAGGGAAATCCTGCCAAGAAATGCAAAACAGGGGCATGGGTCTGGGGGCCCAGGGTCTGGGGTGTGGGGAAAGTGTCCAATACCTCACTGCTCCGGCTGGGATTGGCCAGGGGTTCTGTCACAGAGAAGGGCGGGGAGGACTCCCCAAGGAGTTGTAGCTGGAAGTATGTGTGAAGGGGGTGGGTGGGAAGGTCAGGGCAGGGTGGTGCAGGTGCCTCCAGGAGAAGGAGTGTGAGTGTACTATCCATGTACACACATGCCCTCTGCTGAAATCAGCTTGGCTTAAAGAGTGGGGAAAGGAAAGGGAGAAGTGGCTGCGGTGGCCTGGCCTGGGGGAGGGTGCGGAGAGTCCAGCAGTAGCTGTATGTGTACATCCCTGGATAGCAAGTAAGTGCTGGTACTCCAGGCTGCACTGGGTAGGTTGTCCATGGGTGCCATGTGAACCTTCTCCAGGGCCCCTCACCTGTTCCCTGGGTCTACTCAGCACTTCAGGGTGCCCCAGGAGGCTGCCTAAAAAGCTTTGCCTGGTAGCCTGGCCAGCAGGGAGTATGCCCACTGCTGGGCCAAGACGGAGGGGATTCTACATCTGCCCCTTGCCAGGGAAGCCCTGCCTGGTCTCTCCACCTGCCTGCCCTCTGGGGTTGGGCCCAGGTAGTCAAGTTGGGAATGGGACCACACTAGAACTTCCTGGCCAAGGAGTAATAGAAAGACGTGTTCTGCTTAGACAATCTGAGGCCTCAAAGGTCCACATCACCCAGCTTAAAAGGGATTAGGCATTTGCAGTTATTTCACATAGAGTAGTGGATTTAGAGGCGGATGGGGCTGCTTTAGACAGGATGTTGAGGGAGGCCAGGGCCCTGGCCATTCCACGTAAAGTGCTCCGAGCTTCTCAGGCCTCTGCACGGAAGCCTGCCCTCCCATGGCTACAAGGGGCAAATGAGATGGGTCAGTTCCCTTCCCAATTAGAGATGGCGGGCTGGGTGAGGAAGGAAGCGGTGGTACAGTTTTTGCCTGAAAAGGCTGAAGGGCAATGCCATGCAGAAGGAAGGGGAGGGGAAGATGACACCCAGGTTTCTTCTAGCCTGGGGTACCACCAGTATTCAGGATCTGAGGGACAGGAGCTTTCTGATATTCACTGCATTTACAGTGCCTGGGACTGAGAGCTGGTGAAGATGGGAACCTGCACATTACAAGGTTATTAAATGCCCTGGTCTCAGAATGAATCTCGTTAGCTACGTTGCACTGTAATGAAGGGTGAGACACCAGGTCACCTGCTTTGCAAAGTGGAATTGTATTCCTAATAAAGCTTGGGTTTCTCTAGCACTTCTTTTCCTAAAATCCCACAGTGCCCTCATACTGTTTTACTTGCCTTCCCAATATCCCTACAAGGCAGAGAGAGGGCATGAGTCTCCCCATTTCTAGGTGGGAAAACTGAAGCCTAGTGACAAGAGATCTGCTCAAAGGCCTCTCAACAAAGAATTAGGGGCAGGGAACAGCCAAGGCTCTTTTTGCTCAGGCCTGTCAAGGAGATTGAAGGGGGCCACAGGGCTGGGTGAATAGAACTCCCCAAGGGACCCATCTTTTGGACTTGCAGGGACGATGGGGCTTGACACTAGGATGTCAGCCTAGAGAAGAGGCTAGTAAGGGGCTCTGTGGTACCTGGAGAACTAGGACTTTATCAGCTATAGATAGGACTGGACCCGCCTGACCCAGAAAGCCTAGCTCTGCCACATAAGGGCCTGTGTCTTCTGCCTTAACTTACTCCCAATTTAGGCTTGGCATCCAAGGACACCAACTGGCAGACTTTGACAGAGCTTCCCGAATCCCTTGTTCTTTCCCCACTAGCAGCCCCAGTGGGTGAGGGCAAGGGAGCTGGGGATCTATAGGGCTCTATCCCAGAGCAGCATAGGTGGGAACAGAGGGGAGAGAGACACACTCTCAGGGAAGTCTATCCGGCTCCTGCCTGCCAGGCCCCACAGGGCAGGAAGAGAGATTAGACACAGAGGAGGAAGCAGGTGGGTTATTACCTGTGCAACCCCTGTTACGAATAGCGGGACCCCCTCCGACGTCTCAATATTCTCACAGCGACACAGGATGGTCATAACCTCCAGAGACAGTCTGAGGAGCAGCCAGGGGGTAGGGAGAGGTAGGGACAGGAAGGGGTAGGAGGGGACACAGCAAACACACACAGTGGTTACCAGATAAGCATCGATGCCTGATGCCTGGGGGCAGGGTTGCTCTCCATACTTTAGCCCCCCAGTGCCAGCTCAGCCTAGGGCTGTAGGGGGTCAGAGACATCCCCTTGCTGGCCTAAGGCCTCTGGGTCTCTTCTCTATGCCCCATACTCTTCCAAGGAGTTGCTGCTGGTTAACAGGAAAAAAGCCTGTTGATGCCCTGGACCTATGATCTGAGGTCAGGAGGCCTGTGCACAGGGCACGTGGGTTGCTCACCACCAGTTCCTCCGGAGATTTCTGGCATGATCTGGGAGACTTAGCCTCAACTCCACACTCCACACACAGGCAAACCTGTGTTTCCAAAACTTGGGAGGGGGAGGTCACTCTGAGGATTAATGAGCCACAACAAATACCAAATCCTGCTTGGGGCACACATCCTCAAAGTCTGTGCTACTATCACTAAGAAGGCAACTTAGGGCCAGAAAAGCCCAAAGAAAAATTTGGATTTTTTGACTTGGGGGTGGGGGTAGGGGTGTTAAGGAAGGCTGGGGGAGAAAGTGTGTCCCTGCCAGAATATTCACAGGGAAAATTGGGAGATGACAGAGCAATTCACTTTGGAATTTCCAATGTTGGGCACAGGCAGAAAAGAGTCATGACAAAGAAAACAAGGCGCCTCGAAGCTACTTGGCCCACCCTAGCTGGGCCTCCCCAGGGAAGCATGTGTGCGTGAATGTGTATAGGGCAGTGGTCTAGGCAGAGGCCAGGCTGTGGACAGCGTGGAAGGTTTCCTTGGACCAGAGGAAGGGGGGACAGACACTGAGGCTGGAGGAGCAGAAGCAGGTGGGCTGGGGTGCTGGGAAACCCTCACCTTAACTCTCATCTGCCACCCCTGCAGGCTCCGGCCATGCAGATGTGCAAAGGCTGTTTTCTTTCAAGCCCCTACCACTACCATCCTTGGGCCTGAGAGGACTCTAGACCTGGCTCAGCCAGTAACCCACCGAGCTCTCTTCTAGGGAAGGAGGAGAGAGGGAGATAGGAGAGAGGGTGGGAAGGAAGGAGGGACGGAAGGAGGGAAGACGGGAGGCTGCAGCTCAGATGCGAGAGGTGGAGGAATCGCTCAGGTAAGGAGAGAGCGGTCCACATGATAATACAGGACGTGGCAGCAAAGTGCAGCAGAAGGGACTTCTCTGAGCCTGGAGAAGAACAGCTGACATTGAGAATGGCTGACATGTAGGACAGCTGTGAAAAGTACCTCCAAAAGGAGACTAAGGATCCAGGCTGGGTTAGAAGCCTCTCCTCTGATCCGAGAGGCTCTTGCTACCCTGGGGAAATAAAGGCCTCAGCTTGTAGAGATATCCCCCAAGCAGGCTAGGGGCTGGGGAAGGGGCTGCCCCCAGAACAGGGCCCAAGAAGGAGAGGGATTGCAGGCTCAGACTGCTTAGCAAGTGGGACCAGAGGGAGAATGCTGAGCCTGGAATGTAAGATCAGTTTCCTAGGACAAGGTACAAGGTCTTCCACCCCTCACTTCCAAATCTGCTGTCAGAGAAGCTTGGCTCTGTCTAGGGGCTGTTCCCTGAAGCAAGAAGCAGGAGTGGGGGACCAGGAATGTGGACAAAGAGCTGCAGAGTTGTTGCCGAAGCAGTGGAAGCCCATGCAGGTTAGGTCTCTGGGCAAGTCGCAAATTCTCTGGGCCTAGCTGTACACTGAGGTGTTTGGACAAGATACTCTGTTGTCCCAGGACTGCATGGCATGAGGGGTGGGGCGGCAGTGTCCCTGGAGAAAACAATCCGTGGTTTCTGACAGGCCAACTGGCCCACTCAAGACTGCCTCGGAGCCTCCTGAGAGAAAGCTGTGCCCAGTATTGATTACTTCCTGACACTTTTGGCCTTGGGCCAGAAGAGTCCCTTAGGATCCCACTTGGGCAGAGCAAAGTGAGGGGAGAGATGGGAGAGTGGAAGAGGTTACTGGGCAATCAGTGAAATTAAAAAATTGTGACATGCTCCCCATGCCCCTGACCCCAGCTGATACCTTCAGACTCCCTAGAACCCCATGCACTGACAACTTAGTGCAGCCATGGGACTGCTCTCTGTTGACCGGTGGAGCTGGGGTGAAGGGGGATTTCCAATGGAATCTCCATCACTTCCCCTTCAGGATGATACCTCCTGCCCCCCACATGCTTACACCTTCACAGCTCTGCTGTACTTGTTGCCTGGGTCCTGGCCTGGAAGGATCTGGGCTCCTCCCCTGATCTATAGTCAGGAAGGGGGTGATGGTGCCTGGCATGCCTCATCTTCTCCTGGGTGGGCAGCGAGGGTGGCAGGAAAGATCCAGGTCAAATCTGGCCCTGCCAGGGACTCTGGAGGAGCCAGCAGGTAGAGCCTGATGGAGGAGCTGAAATATCCCTTCCTCTAGTCTTTCCACACCGACTGAGGAAGTCCAGACCGGCCTTGCTTACCATGGCACTAAAATTCCTTAGATCTCCACCCGTCTCTAACCCACTGCTATCAAAAAAGCCACTTCAGACTGTATGTCTATTCTCTGCTATTCAGCTCCTGCTTGCACTGTCCCAGGGCCTGTAAAGGTGAGGGTCCATGTAAGGGGTCTCTTCAGCCTTTCCTCCCTCCCTAGACCCATTTGAACAGGGTGTCTAATTAAGGCTTCACGATTAACTCAGCTAGAATCAGGGCATTAGAATCCTGCCTGGGCAGGACCCTGAATTCTTTGGGACAGAAGTGATGCCTCCAGTAGAACTAAGCACACCCACTAAGGAGGAGGTCCCATGCACAGACCTCCAGCATCCCTGTGCAACCCATTTTGTCTGCTTCTCTGGAGGCCCCCACCCCCACAATGAAATGTAGCAAGTGGGAGATGCTCTAGCTGATCTGTGGGGTGAATGGGGAAAGCTGGAAGCCCTTTTCTCCCTTGCCCGCCAGGATGCCAGCTTCCCTGAACCCCCAGGCCCTTACCTCTGAGTGTCGGAGATACACCACCAGGCCCAGGCCCAGCCGCCAAACACATACTGTTTATAGTCCGAACCACAACAGCCCCCTGGAGAACAAAGCAAAACATTGCTGGTCCATCAGCTCTTGGGTTTGTCTACCCTCATCCCTCCAACAGCAACCCTGGGTCTTTACCTGCTTGGACACGGAACAAATCCTACTCTTGGGTGCCAGGTGCTGAGGTTACATATAAATGAGAGACATGCCCTTAAGGGTCTTGGAATCTAGTTTGGTAGACAGGCAATTTGCATAAAAAGGAGGCTATCCAATGAGAGTGCGTCAGAATGTAAGTGCTTTTGGAGAACAGAAGAGGTCAATGGGTAGGAGAGAGCAGCAAAAGCTTTCATCTTTCTTTTTTTTTTTTTTTTTTTTTAATATATCTTTATTGATTACAGAGAGAGGAAAGGAGAGGGAGAGAGAGAGGTAGAAACATCAATGATGAGAGAGTCATTGATCAAGCCCACAACCCGGGCATGTGCCCTGACTGGGAATCGAACACCCGATCGCCTGGATTCTAGGTTGATGCTCAACCACTGAGCCACGCCCAGCCGGGCAAGCTTTCATCTTTCATTCACACATTCATTTAACAAAGAAGTGGAGTATTGCCCTGGCCAGTGTGGCTCAGTTGGTCGGGCATCATCCTGTGCACCAAAAGGTTGCTGGTTCGATTCCTGATCAGGGCTAGATCCCCAGTTGGGGGCATGCAGGAGGCAGCCGATTGATTTTCACTCTCACATCCATGTTTCTCTCCCTTACTCTCTCTAAAAATCAATAAAAAAATCTTAAATAAAGCCTGTCCAGTGTTGGCCAGTGGTTGAGTATTGACCCATGAACCAGGAGATCACAGTTTGATTCTTAGTGAAGGCACATGCCCAGGTTGTGGGTTTGATCCCCAGGATCCCCAGTGGGGGTGTGCAGGAGGAAGCTGATAAATGATGCTTCTCTCTCATTGATGTTTCCATCTCTCTGTCCCTCTCCCTTCCTCTCTATCTAAAAATCAATAAAAACAGCCCGGCTGGCATGGCTCAGTGGTTGAGCATCAACCTAGGATCCAGGAAATTGTGGTTAGATTCCTGGTCAGGACACATGCCTGGGTTGCAGGCTCAATCCCCAGTTGGGCCGTGCAGGAGGCAGCTGATCAATGACTCTCTCATCATTGATGTTTCTATCTTTCCCTCTCCTTTCCTCTCTCTAAAATTGATAAAGATATATTAAAAAAAGGAAAGTGGCCCTAGAAACTATGTAGTAACTAAACAGAATGTTGAATCTGGCCTGGACTCAGATTCATGCTGTGGACATGTTCCGCATGCTCGCTGTACAGAAAAATGAGAAAAATCAATTCCTGAAATTCTTGTTGTGAACCTTCCAGCAAATGCCAAAATTACTCAAGTTCAAGAAAACTTTTGTAAAAGCCAGAGGGGAAGTTCGCTCTTTATAGTGCAAAGAAATGTACGGGAAACATGATTCAAAGGAAATGTGATTTGTATATTAAAAAAAAACAAAACACAGGAAATGTGATTTGGAAAGAAGTCAGTGGGTGCCATCATTTCCATGTTCACAAACTGGAGTTTTCAGGAAAGCCTTTGGGTATTGCCTCCCAAGGTCAAGGGTCAGGGATAGTTTCCTGTAGTTGAGTTACAGTGTCTATGAGGACCCATAGCAAGGAACAAGGTGGTGGTAGGGGAGGGGCAGATCACAGAGTGTCTCAGGTATCAGGCCAAAAGAGGCTGTGTGTGTGTGTGTGTGTGTGTGTGTGATGGGGGGCCACATAGGGGTTTAAACTTGGGAGCAACAAGCCCTGGCAGGGTAGCTCAGTTGGTTAGAGCATCATCCCTATATGCCAAGGTTCAATCCCAGTTCAGGGCACTGAATCAACCAATGAATGAATAATTGGAACAACAAACTGATGCTTCTCTCTCTCTGTCTCTCTCTCAAAAATCAATAAATTTTTTAAAAACCTGGGAAGTGACAAAATTAGATTTACATTTTAGAAACACTACTTTGCATAAGTAGGAAGCTACTGGGGTTAGAGAGAATGGGTAGAAGCCTCTTGCAGTGGCTGATGGGGGATAACTTCTAGAGAACTTTCTGTGTGAGTGGAAATGTTCTATAGCTGCACTGTGAACCATGGCAGCCTCCAGCCACAGGTGGCTACTGAACACTTGAAATGTGGCTGATACTACTAAGGAAGTGAATTTTAATTTAATTTAAACTGAAGTTGCCACATGTGGCTAGCGGATACCATGTTGGTGTAGCTCTACAGTCTGGGTTTGGGTGGGTGGTGAAGCCCGCAACCAAAACAGACAACGGAGAGAAACTCAAACTGGAGAGAAGTTTTGGATGAGTGGAGGCGAAGGAACAAAGTCTCCAGGAATGCAGAGGGCCTGTCAGGTTCAAGAACTGCCATCTGAGACTGCTCACTAAACTGCCAAATCAGTTTCCTGGGGCTGCTGCTGTGCATAGTGGGCAAGTAGCTGGGCCAGAGGCCCAGGGAGCAGAGATCAGCCCACCTGTGAGTAGGGGTAGGAAGAGGAGTCTTAGGTCTCTGTTTCCTTGTACTGAAAATACCTGTTCACAGGGCTGCTGGCTGTTCAATGGAAGCTATTGCGGGCTTCTCGGCCCTGGGGACTGGGGTATGGGAGGCCTCTAAGGACAAGCAGTCAATCTGTAACCTAAACCATCTTGGATCCAGTGAAACTGGAAGAGGGTCAAAAATCACAGCTTGTTTCACTTCTCCTGGCCTGGTGGGGGCTGGGGCACCACTGCCTCCAGCCAGCTCCAGGGCATTTCTCAATGTGCTGGCGGAGGAGGTGATAGTGGTGGGGTGGGCTAAGGGGAGGCCTGGAGGGGGGACTGGAGGGATGTCCACCCTTTACCTTTTAACTTAGTCTTTGACCTTGGGAGCAGGCTGCCACAGCTCAAGCTGGGCCTTGGCCAAGGGCAACATGGCCAGGTTCCCAGGGGTAGCAACAACAGGAAGCTGGGATTGCCAGACTGCCCTGTCCCCAGCAGCCTCCTCTTCTGCAAGGCATCTTCCTCCCAGCTTCCTGGTCACACTGAGTCTGAGCACCACTCCCTGAAGAGGACATTTAGGTGCCCCTTCCTTGCCTGCCCTAGCTCCTACTGTCTTGAGACCTGAAAGTTAAAACATCCCTAGATAACCTCTACCCCTCTCTGAGCCCCTCCCTAAGCACATTCTGTCCTCTCAGGAAAATTCCCTTCCCTTCTTGCCCTTCCTCTTCTACCTCCTTCCTCCTGTTAGTACAGAAGACCATACTCTACAAGGGGCATTTAGCCTTTTTTTGAGCCACAAATACCCTTAGTAGTCCAGCAATGCTGGAATGTTCATAAAGGCATAAAATAAAATTCATAAGAAACAAATTATATTAAAAGTTATCAAAATATTAAAACAACCAAATATGTGGCATAGTGTGATATGTAATACACAGTAATATGTGTGACACTATAATACATTTAATAATAAGGTCTATGGTAGATTTAATAACCAGCTTAATTTCAAAGTAGTGATGAATATAAATGATTTTTAAGGTATTACAACAAATGTACTGTGGTAGGAAAATATCTGCTAATACCATCGCGACTGTCACTGACATTCATAATCCTAGGAGATGCTAAATATAAATGCACTTTTCTCCCCATCCAAATGTACAGACCTCTAAATTCTATCCACAATTCCCAGGTTAAGAACCTCTGACCTATTATGGAGATGGGAGAAAGGTGTACGTATTTGGATTTCCCTTTTAAAATCCCCACATAGAAATAGAGTAAAAGGTTTTATATTATAGAATGGAGGAGGAAGGTTAGATAATCAGAAGAACCTCCAGACTTCTCAGGTGAAAAAGATGACCATGAGATATATCAGCATCCTTCTTCTGAAATTGGGCTTAGTGAGGTGCCCCTGGGCTTAGATACAGGCCCAAGCAACCAGGTTGGGCAGGACTGGGAGTAGTTGCTCTGTTCTCCTGCAAGTCCATGTGCAAGAGGGAGCTGCATCTCAGTTTGGTCATCTCAAATCCCAAGGTACTATTATGCTAGGCATCATCTTTTCCTCTTATATCTCATCTTTCCTTGACTCCAGCGCCTTCAATTCTCAGCATGGCCTCCTCTCCGACCCCTAAAATAGCTTCCAAATTAGCACTGCATGGGTCTCTGGCAAGACGACCAGGTTTCTGGCACCTGGAAGGTACAGATCAGCCCATCTCAGGGGTTCCTCTCACCCCTCTCAAAGAAGATTGGAGCTTGTCTCCTAAGCTCAGACTCCAGGCTTCCAGAAAGAAAACTCCACAAGAAAAACAAAATATGCCCTGCCCGGCCGGGCGTGGCTCAGCGGTTGAGCGTGGACCTGGGATCCAGGTGATCGGGGTTCGATTCCCAGTCAGGGCACATGCGTGGGTTGCGGGCTTGATCAATGACTCTCATCATTGATGTTTCTCTCTCTCTCTTTCCCTCTCCTTTCCTCTCTCTGAAATTAATAAAGATATATTTAAAAAAAACAAAAAACAAAAAAAACACAAAGTATGCCCTGGCCGAGTAGCTCAGTTGGTTAGAGCAATGTCCTAATAAACCAAGGTTTTGGGTTCGATCCCCAGTCAGGGTACATACAAGAATCAACCAATGAATGCACAAATGGGTGGAACAACAAATCAATCTCTCTCTCTCCCTCTCTTTCTAAAAAGTCTATTAAGAAACAAAGAAATGAAAAAAGAAAAACAAAATGCAGATTTGGATTCTAAAAGCCTTCTTTAGGAGTGGGGGGCTGGAAGACTGGACCAAGTCTTACAGAGGTAGGTGCAAGTTTGGCCTCAGCATTCTCTGGGGATCTCCCTCCTGATCCCAAGGCTATCTCAGGTCTTTAGGAAAGTGAAGTATCTTATTTCCCCCACAGGAGTAAGATCCTGATCAGGGAGTGCGGATTTCCTATCTCAGAGGAGAGATTGATTTTGAGATCCAGACTGTGCCAGAGGCCATGTTCTGGGGTAAAAGTTTTCAGTGGACTTATCAATCTTCCCCTAGGGTGGGCAGCTACAATACCTGGCTTAGCCTACCTGCTTCTACCTACTTCCGTAGACAGCTCTAAAACTGCACACAGGTTTAATATCGGCATTGAGTGGAAAGTAAGACATGAGGCCTCCAAGCTATCAGGAACCACGGATCTTTCCTAGCACCTGCAATCCAGAGCTGCTGTACAAACTGGTGCCTTTAAAGGCTTCAGCCACCTCCCAAGAAATCCAAATATACAATTCAAAAGGCAGCCTTAAGTCAAAAGACCTCTCCCTTTCCCAATACTGCAGTCCACAAGCCCCACCTAAGCTCACAGAAATCCTGGAACCCGCAGCATTTTGCAACAGGAGCAGCACAACCCAGAAACGTGTTTCTCAACCTGTAGAGGCCGCACCCGCATCTCCCCAGAGCGCAATGCCTGGAAACCCCGGCAAGCCTCAGCCTGCCAGGGATTAACGGGTCTAACAGTGCCCGTTGAAATGATCTGTGTCTCAGGCCCCTTCCCCGATAGGCACCTGCTCCGCAGAGCTGCGCGACCCACCCCCAGTCCCGGGCGCTGGAATTCAGCCAGACCGCTGTTCCTCTCCCTCCCGGAACCCCACGGCTTCACCGCCCCCCTCCCCCCCCGCAAGGCCACGGAGAGGGAACATGCCTAGAGGGGAGGCGGAGAAAGCAGAGGAAAAACATGAGGAAAACACGCAGTGGGGGAGGAGCCCCTGGTGGGTGGCGGAGGGCGCAGAGCACCGAAAGTGTGAGTCTAGGAGACTCCCCTGGAAGGGTCTCAGGTGCCACCCGGAGCGCAGCAGAATCGGGCCTGACTCTCGGTGTCCCCACCTCGTCCCCCCGCGCCCCCGCGCCCCCGCCCTTCACCCTCGGGGCCCTTCCCTGGCCTACGCTTCCCCGTCGCTCCCCAGCGCGAGACCCCTCCTTATCCACCTCCCCAGGCACACTGCCACCCCGCCCCCAACACCCTCCGGACCGGGCGCCCCAGACCCACCTCTCTCGCTGCCCCTCACCTGAAACCACCAGCGCCTCGTTGGGCCCCACCGTGTGGCAATTGCCCATGGTGCCGGCGGGACGGAGGGCCCCCAGGGGCCGCAGAGACCCGAACCGCAAGCAGCCGGCGGCCCGCACTCCGCACCCGGCCGCACCGCCGGCCGCGCCCAGCCAATTCCGCCCCCCCAGCGGCCGCCCGCCTGCTAGCCAGCGCCCCTCCGCGGTCGCAGCCCCACCGGAAGTGGGGCCGCGGAGGGCGGGGCCGGCACCGCGAGAGAGGCAGCGAGGCGCTGGAGCATCGGTAGTCTACGCGCTTTATTACCACGCGGGTCGGGGTCGCGGGGGCCCAGCCCTAAAGCACCGGGAAGGCGTCCCTCTACTCCCACGGGGAGCCTGGATAACAACAGCCCTGCCCTGCCTCAACCCTCAGCAGCCACCTTACAGCAGCCGGCCCTGGAGCCAGGCTGCCTGGGTTCAGACGTTAGTCCCTACTCTCACTAGCTGTGAGACCTTGGGCGAGTCCCTTACCTCTGCTGCCTGTTTCTGAAAAACGGGGATAACTGAACTATCTGGCTACACGGTTGCAAAGGGTTCAGTTCGGTAATTCTCAGTATTGGTAGTACATCAAATTACAAATTCCTGGGCCCTTATCCAGAGCTGATCAGCATCACTGAGGGTGGGGCCTGGAAATAAATTCAAATTCCTGAGCAGTGTCTGGCATATTACACGCATGCGTACACACACACACACATACACACACACACCCAGCCTCTCAAACTTGGCTTACTGTGATCCTCAGAAAGAAATAACCGCCCATTATTTCCTCCTTTCCACTAGAAAAAGAGCTGTCCAGGTCATACCTTGAAGCCCCAGAAAGTAACCATGGAGGTAAAAATTGCAAACTCCTCAATGGCCAGCCCATGGACTGGCACACTGCTAAGGTTTTCAAGGGCCACCAAGTCCCATAGCAAGCATCCCAGTCCCGGGGGGTTAGGAGGCTTGTGGCTCAGGTTCAGCTTTAACCCAAACTCGGTGTGTGACCTTAGACAAGTCTGGTGAGCTCTGAGGGCTGGGGTAGGGTTCAGAAACTGTGGGCTTCTCAGGGTGGGGACTCCTCAGAGAAGATGGGGTCCCTGGGTCTTCATCAGAATCAGCATCCTCCCCCAGTCCAAGCCCTGCCAGCCTTTTGCTGGCCTCCCACAGCCGGTGAGCTGCACGGTCATCTCTGGCAGGTGGAGGCACCTCCTCCACATGGCAGTTGGCAAAGTATCTTCCACTGAGGGGCTCAATGCCCTCCTGTAGAGCGCAGTACAGGGGCGTCTGGGCACCCCCTCCTGGTGTCCGGAGCACCAGCCAAGCCAGTGGGCGCAAAAGTGGGTGCAGCCATCCAGGAACGTGGCGCAGGAACAGCTCTGAGTTCACTGGCCCTGTAAACAGGAGAAAGGAAGGAGTGGGGAGGACAGAGGGTGAAGGCCAGGAAAAAAAGGGCTAGAAGGGAGTGGGGAACAGAGTCTAGTTCCAGGGAAACCAGGGTAGTATTTACTAGGCATTTGGGGCCCCTACAAGGTAACCTCACTCATTTCCAACAGCAAGCCTCTTCTCCATCCAAACTCCTTGTACATCTCTCAGATTTTGCCCATGCTGTGTCCCCTGTGTGGTACAATTCTATCTCCATCTTTTTTTCTAGCTCAAGTCCAGTTCCTTTGTTTAACCAGCAAACATTTATTAACACCTATGGTAGACCAGCCACTCTTTTGGACACTAGAGATATGGGATAAAGATTAGTTGCGATTATTATTGTTACTATTGTAATTACTAGTTGTGATTATTATTGTCACTATTATAATTACTGATGAGCCACAGGCAATGACAATTTAGAATGCAGTATGGTAATATGGGTGGGACAGATCTTGTTATCCAGTAACCTGTTCCCTAAAGGCAGGGGTTATTCATCAGTTAACTCATTTGGACTAAAAGCCAAAATGCTTACAGTGGACTTCCAGACCCTAGATGACCCGGCCCATCTCTACACCACATCTCACTCTGTTCTCGCCATGCTAGGCTTCCTGGACTTTCTTAAGCACACCAGGCACTTCTGCCTCAGGGCCTTTGTACTTGCTTTTTGATCTGTTTTTTACACCCTTCTCCCCATAAGGCCACATGATTCATTCTCTCATCTCCTTTAGGCCTCTATTCAAATGTCACCTTTTCAGATATGTCCTGTCATTTCATATTCCTCTTAACCTGTTTTATCTTTCTCCACAGCATTTTATCCCCATCTGCCATTGTATATATTTACTAGTGATCTCTCCCTCCCCTAAACTAGAATGTAAACTATACAAGGATAGGGTCTTTTGGTTGGTTCACTGCTATGTTCCAGCACCAAGATTAATGCCTGGTACATAGTAGGTACTCAGTAAATGCTTCTTGAATGAAAAATCATTAGCTTTCATCATTATCATCATATTATCGTCAGTTCAGTCATATGGATGGCGCCGTGGGGTGAGAACCTGGGCCTTATTCATGGCCATACCCTATCCAGTAGTCAGCATCCAAGCATGTGTAGGAGAGCAGGAACGCAGACAAAGAGCCTGGTTCCAAGATCAGCAAGAAACAGGTCTCTCTTTGGACCACTTTTCCTTCCTGCTCTGAGATTCTGTAGCTCAACGAGAGGCTAGGGGAGCACAGGACAGGGCGAGGATAGGGGAAAGGGAAGCAAAGCAAAGCAGAGCAGCCAGAGAGCCAGACCTCACCTGGGTGGGCTGCGTAGCAGGTGACGCCAGTGCCCTCAAGCTGATTGGCGAGCTCCCTGGCAAACAATACATTGGCCAGCTTACTGTCAGCATATGCCCTGAGCTCCTGCCGCCAGCCCACCACTGGGCGGTCCAAGCGTGTGAAGTCGAGGTGCCCTCGCCGGTGGGCGGCTGAGGATACCACCACCACACGGCTAGGGGCGCATGTCTTCAGCCGGGGCAGCAGCAGATGTGTCAGCAGGAAGGGGCCGATGTGGTTCACTCGCAGCAGCAGGTTAAAGGGCTCCCGGGTCCGGCCACAGGAACTGATCCCTGGGGCAGGGACTAGGTGTGAGCAATTGCTCTGGAGTGATCTCCATAGACCTTGGTGGCCCCATCTGTGAGATGGTAGTAGGGGGCATCCTTCCCACATGTCCACGACCCTCAGCAATGCCTGGCTGGAAGGGACACCTGGCTGGAAGGGATGACTGCCTCCAGCACCCCCCTGCCCCCCTGCAGGGCCTGCTGCCCCTCACCGGCATTGTGGATCAGGATGTCCAGCCGTGGCTCAGAGCTCAGGAAGGCAGTAGCAAAGGCCCGCACGGAGGCCAGACTGGCCAAGTCCAAGGCCATGAAGATGACTTCATTGTTCCCACTCTCCTGTGGAGCAGCAAGGGCTGGGCTTGTTCAACCAGACACCTCTCTCCTCTCCCCCCTCCCCAGGCACCAAATTCTGAGTCTACCTCCTACTATGACTAAGATCTGCCCCTATGCATTAGAATGACGTGGATAAGAGTGTAGACTCTGGATGTAAATCTTGACTATGCCTTTTACAAGAATGTGACCTTGGGAAAGACACTTACTCTCTGGACCTCAGTTCTCTCACTATGAAATGGGAAGCATAATAGTGCCCATCTCATACAGTTGTTGTGAAGATTAAATGAGTTAATATATGTAAAATACTTAGAACAGTCCCTGGCACACAGCACTATGTAGGTATTTGCTATTACTGTATTATTATTGTCCCCTCTGCTTTGCCCTAAAATCTACGACAGACTTTTCATTGATCTCCTTTCACCCCTCTTGTTCCCTCCAGTCTATGTACCACACAGCCACTGAAGGTTGGTTCCAAAAGGCTATTCTAGATTGTCGAAAGCCTACTGAGGACCCTTCATTGGACCTCCACTGCCCATCCTATAAAATCTGAGCTCCTCAATAAGGTCTGTAAGGGCCTCCTGAACCTGGCCCTGATCCCTTCATTTTGCTTTTTCCCCCTCATACTCTTTCATGCTCCAGCCTCATGAAACCTTTTTTCCTTTTCTTTTTCAGTTTCTTAAGTCAGACCAGCTTTCTTGCCTCAGGGCCTTTGCATATGCAGTTCCCCCTGCTGTTCCCTTCCCTACTGTCATTCATCAGTGTAACTTCTACGGATCCTTAAGCGTCTTAGAACAGCAATTATTTACTTCAGGAAGCCCCTTGCCCAGCCGGGTCTGGGGCGCTTTTTCTGTGACTAGAGCTGCTGTGCACCACCTCTTCCGCAACGAACGGAGTCGCACTCTCCTCTCAGGGACCGGATCCCCCGGAGCCACTCTGTTTCACCTCTCTGTGTCCCGGCGTCTCTGTCCTCTGTTCACCGTCCTACCCACCCCTACCCTCCCTCACCTGGCGGAGGTCGAAGGCGGCAGCCTCACCGCGCTCCCGGCTCCGGCAGGCCAGCACCACGCGCGCTCCTCGGCGCGCCAGCTCCAGCGCCGTCATCTTCCCGATGCCGCTGTTGGCGCCTGCGGAGGGCGGGCGCGAGCCTAGCTGAGCCGGGGGACCACCCCCTGCCGCCCGGCCTCCTCGCCACCCGCCCGCCCGCACTCACCCGTTACCACGGCGGTGCGGCCCCGCAGGCTCACGGCGCCGCCGCACGGCGGGGCCTTCACCAGGTTGTAGTAGACAAGCACGTAGGCGCCCAGCAGCAACCCCGCGCCCAGCAGAAGCGCCTCCATGCCGGCCACGCCTCCGGGCTCCCGCCCAGGCCCCGCGCCGCCCTGGATCGCCGCCTGGCAGCTGCCGATCGGCCCCGCACTGGCTTGGAAGGCGTCGCGCGCCGGAGGATCTTCGGGAGACGGAGGTGGGGGGCGGGGGCCGGAGGGCGGAGGGGGAGGCGGAGGCTGGCTGGAGGCAGGGTAGGGGTGTGTGTGCCTGCGTGTGCGCGTGGGCCCTGCGAGCGCCCCCTAGGGGTCCATCTGCGTCCTCTAGATGTGTGCTTGTGTAAACACCTTCTAGGTGCGTGTGTACATTTGAGCCCTGGGAGCGCCCTCTAGGTGTGTGCCTGCGTGAATTCGTTCTAGGTGCATGTATGTGTGACCCGCACCCTGGGAGTGCCCTGTAGGTCTGTACATGCAACCATATACCGTGCGTGTGAATGATTTTTTTGGGTGTGTAATGTGCCTATGGGCCCTGGGATTGCCCTTCATGTTGTGTTTTTCTCCTTTTAGGAGAGGAAGGGAGAGAAACATCAATTTGTTGTTCCACCTGTTCATGCACTCATTGGTTGACTCCCTTCTGACCAGTGATGGAACCCACGTCCTTGGCATATGGGGAGGACGCTCTAACCAACTGGGCTACCCGGCCAGGGCTGCGTTCCTGTGTGTATGTGTGCATCATTTTATGTGTTTGGGTCCATGTAGCTGAGAGCCCCTCCAGGTGTGTGCATGCATCTGTAGTCTCTGCATGTGTGTGCTTGAATGAATATGGAATGTACCTGTCCTTTGTATGGTGCTCTATAGCTGAAGGCTTGCAGGAGGGGCTCACAGGGTGTGTGTGAGCCCTCTGGGTGGCAGTATGTAGCAGAGTCTTTCCCTTCTGGAGAGCTCCATGTGTGTACATGAATGCTCTTGTGTCTGAGAGTGAGTTCCATCCTGGATACCTTGTCCTGCATAAACAAATCCTTCCATTCCTATCCTCATAACCCACCTTCAGTTTCTAGGATTCTTCCCTATTCTTCCCATAGAAGCCAAGGAGGTGATAGTGTGTTTCAGCATGGCACCATCAGTTAAGAGTTGTCAGGATTCACTCTCCTTAGCTGTCTGTATCTTCCTGCCTCTGCCCCCCACCCCCTCCACTTCTGAAAGGAAGCAGGAAGAGTGTAATATTTTACTTCCAGGAGGAAATTCTTTGTAGAATGGTTCTCACAGGTGGTAGAAATAGGTGAAGCTCCATTACTCAATGGAAGAAGTGACTATGAGAGCAGGTGGGTGGGAACAGCTAGGGAGGAAGGGTATTCCTGCCAGGTGACTTGCCAGAAGAAAGGGCCTTGCCTGAGAATTCCAGTGCAATTTAGTACCCATTGTTTGGCACTTAACGGTGTGCCCTGCAGTGTGGTTAGCCATTGGAAATATGGAGTTGAACAACATATATTTCTGCCCTTAGGGAGTTCAAGAGGCCCATTAGGGCAGGGGCAAAGCTAGACAGGTAGGTGAAAGCCTGGGACAGACCAGATTCCCAGGGAAGTTTCCTATTTAGCTGCACTGTGGATTCAGTGTTCAATTGTAGATGCTATGGGATGAAATATTAAGAACATGAATGCATTCTCCATCTCCATGGCAAAATCTGGGCAGGCCAACAGTCACCCCATACTTGAACAGTGCTGGGATAGACACACCACAGGTGCTCTCCAGCTACGGAGTTGGAAACTGTCTTTAGGAAAATATCCTGGATAGTTTCTCATACAAGGTCTTCAAGAAGAAATGGATGGAATTTGGTTTAATAAGAGGGTGCAGGACCTTAGAATTTAGGTAATGCACTAGACTTGTCTTTTGAGGAATAGCTGTTGTAGAGAAGTGGTGATCGAAGCCATAGAACGTGTGGCACAGCTGGATCTAGAGACTGGATTTCTTCTTTTTCTTCATGATATTCCTCAGAGATGTTTGAATCAACAAACTGCTCCACACTAGATTCTAAGCTCCAAGAGGCAGGGAACATATCTGCCTTGACAACTGCTCATGGCAAGTGAGTTAGACCAAGATCCAGGCACAAAGGAGGGTCAAGTGGTACTTGAATAAATGAATTGCTCCATACCCAGCTAAGGTGACAGGGAAAGGACAAAATGAGGTGATATGATCTCCCAGATCAGATTCATAAAATATAGCAAATAATTGGAACCAAAGGCAGCCCCCAACCCCTTAGGTTAAAGCTTCTAGTCCAGAATGCAGAGGTCTCATGCTAGCTCATTGTATTGTCTTGGTTTTGGAGCTAATAGGAGCAAGGGCCTACATACTCTTGGAATCTTATCATGTCAAGTGGTCAAGCCCTCTAAACTCCAAGTCACCAATGAAGGAAGTCATACAACAGCTCCCCTTAGGGGACACATAGGGTACCCTTCCATTTCCACTGCCCCATGCACCTTAGGCTCACTTTCCTCCAACACCTCCCCTCTCCTGATTTCCCTTGGGGAATGCGACTTGTTCAATGAGACTGTGGGACCAAGATCTCAGGGAAGGTTACTTCCAAGGGTGATGACAGGTAGGACAGACAGGCAGAAAACATAATTTGAAGTATTTTTGTTTTTTTATATACAGAATACAGGAAAGTTTCTGTAAAGTCTAAAACATTACAATTACTATGTACATTGGTACTAGTTGTGGGGTGGGAGAAGAGGAGGGAGCCAGGGGTGGGAGGACGGGAGAGGAGTGGCAAGAGAACAAAAAAAGGAGACAAAACAGGTTTACGACAAAAACATTTTTGCTACAATAGACAATTTGAAGAAAACGCTCTACCACATGTAGTACTGTACACAGTTTTTAAAAACATTGAAAAAATGTCATCACTAGATGTATTTACACAAAATCCAAATACACTTTTCCTTATTTGAAATAAAATAGATGGACAACAGAAAAAGGATTCATTTCTTATTTGTCCATAATACACAGTAGCTACCTGTAGTGCAACCGCTGCAGAAAGGGAAAATAACTTGGAGGGTGGGAACCATGGAAGGAGGGTGGGTAGCGATCTTTATATTAAATAAAACAATGATATTGTATAGATTTTGCTGTATGAAAACTGTATTTTTTCTTTTTAATATAAAACTATTGTCACTGCCACAAAATAGAACAAGTTTCTGATTATTTTACAACGGCGGGCGAGGGGGAGGGAGCAGGTGGGTGGGGAACGGTTTTGTGTTGGAGGAAGTGTCCATTGGCCTTCCCCTCCCTGCCCACGCTGTTCCTCAGCTCGGGTCTGCCGCTTTCCCATGAAATGTTGAGTACAAATATATGTGCAAATGCCCCCTAGAACTTGAGAAAAGAAAAAGGATTTTTAAAAAACAGTCAAAAGGTTTTCTTCATGTCATGCAAAGATTGTAGTTGAAGGGTTTCTGGTAGAGTATAGAAAAAACCCGGGCTTGGTTTGTGTACATTTTTGCATTGCAGGAGTCTTGGGTTGGGTGGACAGGCGGGTGATGGGGCAGCCACCAGTCCTAGGGAACGGAGTTGGAGCGCAGCACAGGGCCCTGGTGGGACTTGAGAGAGAGCTTCTCGGCCAAGACCCCATCTTGCAGCAGGCTGGCATCGCCTTTGGGCTGTTTGGTCGCAAACTCAGTGATGCTGAAGACAAACTGCAGACACCCCAGCTTGATGTAGCTGCCATGGTGCAGTAAGGCCGTGCCTTCCCAGCCGGCCCCGCTGCCCCCAATCAAGCTCGAGCTGCTGGCTTTGCAGTTGCAGGGTCTCCGCTGTGGCCCCTGGGCCTGGGAACTCATCATGGCTGCCTCCTCACTTGGCTCTTCATCCTGTTTCTGGTGCCGGCGGCGCCCTGGGGAAAAAGGGAATGGTCACTGGAGAAGAACAGTGAGCAGTCCAACCACCTGGGCTGTTTGCCAGATGGGCCCCTGCACTTCCCCATGTTAAGTGCTGCATGACTGGGGTGAGATATGCTCAGAAAGGACTGGTAAAGTTTGAAGTTCCCAAATAGGTATGTACTCATAAGTGGGTGCACAAGCACTTGGTTCTCCGTGGCCCTCCCTGGGTCTAGGAGTAAGAATCTGGCCAACAGGACCAGGAAGGCAAGAGACAGCAGCACATCACTGGCAGGAAGCCAGAGACACCCTGACTAGGGCCTTAGGAAATGTGTCCAAAAATGGCAGGCTTTGTGGCCACAGGCCTCTGTTCCAACTTACTGATGACACTCTGCACTTTGGCAACAATACTGCTTGGGGGGGTTGGCGGGGTCTTCTCAGAGAAGTCACATGAATACAGCACATTGTCCACCGTTGTCCCGTGCTCACTGTAGTTTAACAGCTCATAATGTTTGGTATTCTGAGGAGGAGGAGGGAAGATAAGATGTGTGGTCTGCTGCGTGGGGCCTGGGGCTAAGGGGAGAGAGGACATATGGAGAAGGCTGTGCTGCTCTACCTGGGGAGCTCTCTTCTTCCCCAATCATGCCCCTCTTCCCTGTACCTTTTGATTGGGGCTCAAAACTCACCTCCTGCGTGCTCTTCCTCCCAGAAGCATGCTCACACCTTTCCCTTCCCCTACAGGTGTGCATCTCCTGAGCTCTAAGGGACCCCACATGACTTGCAACCAGGGGAGCAATGGGCAGCAGCAGCTTGTCCTGGGCTAACCTCTTGAACCTGTCTCCAAGGCTCCCCTTTCTCAGACTTTGCAGAGCGCTGAAGCAGCCCTGTTGCTCAGCACTCCTGTTGCTTCTTCTATCCTAAGCCCTTCCTTGTTTCACTGTCCCCAGCTTTAATAAATGTACTCTCAAAATAAAAATAAAAAAAAGACAAAAAGAATCACCCCCCCTCAAGGAAGCCTTCCTTCTTAGACTATAGCCCCCCCCCCCCCAACTGCTTTATTCTGCCTCCTCAGCACTGGATCTTGTTGAAATTACTGGCACATGAGATGATGAAACTCACAGGTTGCACTAAGAGGGCTTGGCTTCCTTTTATGCTGTTCCCTTTCCATGCTTAGCTTCCCCTGCCCCACCCCGCTCCAACTGAGCCTGTGATCAATCTCAGGAGATATGGTAGCCAGCTCCTGGGGAGCAGGTGGCCATGGTAGAATGCCCTTTTCACACCAAGACTCTTCTCCTCCCTGGATGACAAGGAGGGAAGAAAAGGAGAGGACACCCAACTCCCTTCCTCTCTCCCAGGGTACTGAACAAAAACCCAGTGCTTGGGAGAGGCCCCAGGTTATGAGAGCTCCCTCCGAGTCCATCAACACCCCTCACCTCATCATAGAATATGCAGGCGTGTTTCCCAGACACATAGTTACAGTGACCATAGTTTGTAAGGCACACGTCCATGTCAGCTCCTGCAAGGTGGCAGGAATAGAGAAAAGGGTGGGAGTGAGTTAGCTTTTGGGCAGGCACTAGGAGACCCAGGCCCCCTCTTTGTATTTTTAAACTAAAGCTGATATCTTTTCCAACCTCCTGCTAAAGAACAGTTGCATCTGCCAGCTACTCTGCTTTAGAACATGTGCCTGCTGCCCAGATGGGCAGTGAGTTACTAAAGAGGATGGGCTATTTCCATGAGAGCACAGCATGAGGCGCAGGACCTATAAATCATAGCACATGTAAGAAAGGGAAATGTCTAGGCTGAGGACTAATCTGTCTGTTCCTCTGTACAAGATAGAGAGCTAACTAAAGCTCGGGTATATGTGAGCTCCATAACTTCTTCAAAGACCTCCAGGGACAAAGCATTTGCTCTTTCCTTAGTATTTCCTTGCAGTATTTTATATGCTTCACTGAGCAGCAGTCAGAGCTTTCACCTCTCCTGATGCCACACTGGGCACAAAGCAAAAGGGCCTGAAACAGGGCCCTGGCCTGTTTTGCTCAGTGGTTAGATTGTCGCCCTGTGGACTGAAGGATCCTGGGTTTGATTCTGGCCATGGGCGCGTACCTTGGTTGCAGGCTCTACCCCAAGCCCCTCAGGCTGTGTGGGAGGCAGCCAATCGATGTGTCTCTCTCACATCTCCCCCCCAAACCCCTCCCTCCCTTACACTCTCTCTGAAGAGCAATGGAAAAAATATCCTCAGGTGAGGATTAAAAAAAAAAAAGGGGGGCGCCTGAGACATGGAAGACAGGCAGCTGATAGTCTCCTTTCTTAGTACCTTTGGTCAGGACATCCACTCAGTTAAACCAGTCAGCCCTGGAGAGGGCTTCCCTTGCCCCTTTCTATCCACTGAGGGTAAGAGTGTTAGTGTTTAGGGCTGAACAAACTCAGTGCCTCCCAGTTGGCTCACCTGTCCCGATGTAGAGGGTTCGATAGCACATGTTCACAGCTCCTCCCAACCCTAAGAGAGGATAGAACACAGCTCGGGCCTGTACCTCCTTTCTTTGCACTACAAGACAAACACAGGAATAGGGTCATTCAGAAACAGAACCTGGCACTCAAACCCAAACCAACAGAACCTATGGCTCAAACATTAACAGAACCTGGACCTTTTGGCTCATGGCTGAAAGAATATAATCCCACTGGATGAGTAATCTTTCCAAACTTACATCTGACACTGTGCTGCTTCAGTGTGAGGCTCTCTCTCCCACCCACAGCATTTCCCACATGGGGTAAGAAGGTCCAGAGCTTTGATGATGGTGACAGAATTTAAGGATGATAGTATTTTAAGCTCTTGTCAGGGAAATACTAGCTGGTACTATAGGGGGGCATAGACCAGTGTTTCCCAAACTTTAAGGTGCATATGAATTGTCTACAGCTCTTGTTAAAATGCAGATTATGATTCTGTAGGTCTAAGGTGGGGCCCCAAGCTCTGCATTTCTAACAAGTTCTCAGGTGATGCTGCTGCTGGTCTGGGGACCACACCCTTAACAGCTAATGCGCAAAAGGATATCCTAAGCAGAGTTAACCTCTTGGGAAGAACTTTCAGGAGGCTAACCCAACTGTTATCCTGTTTCTTGTCTTTTGGGAAACCCTTCTAACTTGAATATTTGAAAGCAATTGAGCAAAAAACCCTACATATACCCAAAGGCACTCAAAGCTGCTGTGTCTCAAAGTGGACATATATGAAAGAAAGTTACAGAGGACTTCCTGGCATCTGAGTGGAAAGCTGTGGGTGCCATGTTGTTTGTTTTCTGAGAAAAGAAATCATGGTGCTTTATTAGGCCCATTAAAGGCACACAATGAAAGCTGAGATCTCCATGGAGGGGAGACGGCCATTCATACAGAGAGATCTGATGGCATGGTGTGGTGGCAGGTGTGCATGCGCACCTTCTGCGTGGTGCCCTCCAGAAGCCAGTGGATGTGCCCCGACACTGCCCGGTGAAGTTTGGACCCGGGAGGGGAAAAGCTGATGTATTCTCTGCAAGGCCAGAAACTTGATCAGCTTCTCGTCCAGCATATTTATCTCGATTTCTATTAACAAAAGAGAAAGATTAAAAAAGCAGCTGAGGAGGAAATGGAATGAGAAATAGGCTAGGGTCACAGAGCACATAGTTCAGCATGTCTAAAATCCAGCCAAGAGCTTTTTTTCAAATAGTACAAAGTGGTACAAGAATCTGGGGCTGGGCATCTCACTAGCCATTTGCAGTGAGAGATAGCCCCAGTGCAGCCTATGCAGATGCCTCCTGCAATTGGGTAGCTGGATTTTAGGTAAAGTGGTCCTAGAAAGGTAGAGCAAGATAAATCACTTGCCTGTGTATGGGGAAGGGCCTGGATGTCTTATATTGGGTCTTGGATTTCTACCCACCCTCTATTTACAGAGATCGAGATCTGCCCTGGTTCTCCTTGATTTTTGGGAGCGAGATTCCTCCTGATTTTATTCTGCAAGTCCAGGTGATCTGCCTATGGTGATTCTCTTCTCACTGGTCAACTTGGCTTTGTTCTCTCTGCTTCTTTGATTATGTGTATATGCATAAGGCAGAGATAGGAGAAGGGGCTTGCTTTCTTCTACCACTCCCCTCCCCAGCCCTCTGAGATCAGGCATCCCTTCTGTCCCTTTTTGAAATGAACTGAATGTTGTGTAGGGACAGCACCTTCACCACAGCAGCTGGTGGCAGAGCAGCAGCTCACTCACTCACCTCCATTGACATCCATAAATGCTCGAAGTGAGTTGGTGAGGTCCACCATGGCAGTAGAGTTGGCTGGGAAAGAGGGTACGGTTAAAGCGCTTCCTATGGATAACGTGCCGGGGCTGACCTTGCCATCTGGGGACGGAGCAGGAAGACTGTTACTTACGTTGCCTGAGGGAAACCCACCGGTCCAATCCCCCACTGCCGAGACAGGTCTGGATTTCGGACCCAAGGTGATGTTCCCTTCTTGATTCTCACCCCATAGGCTCTGGAACTCCTAGAGCTAAAAACGTGTGGTGAGGAAGGGCAGATGGAACGACAATGCACCCGGGCATGCAGAAGACTCCAGAGAACTGAGAACCAGTGAAATCTACTGGTCTGGGGAATGTGGTAGGGTAGCTTCATTCTCTGGGCCATGACTACCTCCCTGTTGCCTCTACTCATTCAAGTAAGTGGTGCCTGCCCCTAAAACTCCTGCCTACTGAAGTTTGACTCAGGGTGCAAAGCCTATCCAGGCTGGTGTTGAGATAAAGAGCCAGGGAAAAAGCCTGAGAAGAGGGGCCATCGTGGGATTAGGGGGCCCCATGCAGAGAAGTCACAGTCACCTTGTTACCAAGACTCCCAGCTGACTAGAGAGGCCAGCTTCAGTTTAGACAGGCGAGACCACAGAGGGTTTCAGTAGCATCTGAAACCTGGTTTAGATGCTGGGGTCAGCAACCTCAAGGTCCTGAGTGCTGACCGGAGATAGCTGAGAAAGCAGGTCCACACTAGGCCAAGTATGGACGTTAGGGACTGCCTTTTGGCATGTGGCCTGAGGGCAAGCTCTTGGGCCAGAACTACCTCTGTGGGCATGCCCCTTTGCAGCTCTTCTGAAGGCAATGTTGCTTTCTAGCCCTGTTTTCCCTGACATGGAAGTTCCTTCAAATGACCTGGCTCTGAGAATCTGGATCAGGTGTGGACCATGAAACACTAAGGCCATCACCTAGAGTCTTAGGCTGACCACAGTGATTCCAGAGCACATGCTGCCTTCCTCTAGGGCAGGGGTGGGGAAACTTTTTCTGCCAAGGACCATTCGGATATTTATAATATCACTCATAGGGTCATACAAAATTATCAACTTAAAAAAAGCTATGAAAAAAGCTCCTACATTTATTGAATGTCAAGTCCCATCTGCGGTTGCCTTGGTAGGGCTAGCCCAAATGATTTCAAGGGCTGTATACAGCCCGTGGGCCAAGCATTCCCCACCCCTGCTCTAGGGTAATGGAACAAAAACAGGCAGAAGACTAGGCCTGGAAGGTGTGGGAAGGTGAAATCAGGAGACCCAGGCTATAGTTCCAATCCTGTCACTGACTTGTTAGATTACCTTAAAGAAATCACTTAAGCTTTCAGAGCCTAAGCAGTCCCACTGAATAGATGAAGACAAGTTAAGATGTGCTTTATCTTCTATCACAGAAATGGGGAGAGCACAAATAATACGGAGATCAAAGCCCTCTGAAATATTCAAAGATACAAGTGTTTGTTTTTTGAAGCTTAAGTCTTGTCAGGAAGAACAAAAAAGTATTCCAAATTACCTGAAGGCTGAACAGCACTCACCTGAAGATGGCGCTGGTGAGCAGAATCGTTGGTTGGCTCCTGTGGCCAAGATACTGTCTCCTGCTGCTTGGGGGGGAGTGAGCACCCGGGTGGCATTTGGGGGTGAGCCCAGTGGCCTTGAATCTGTCAACGGAGGTCCTATCTGTGATTGGACAGTCTTTCTTTGCAAAGTGCTGGTGTTCTCGATGCTGGCACAAGAGCTGGGAATGGAAGGGGGCAGGCTTGGGACAGGAACCAAACTCCTCTGGGGGCAAGAGCTGGGGCCAGTGGCATTCTCTGTCTTCACAATGATGCCGACGGTGTGGTTCTGAAGCCCCCCTGCCGCTGGTGGCGTGAGGGGCCGGGGCCAGCCTTGCCGGTGTGAGAGGCCTGGTAGGGGGGTGTTGGCGCCTGGAAGTCGCCGGGAGTCCGTGGAATCAGTGGGGCTGCTGTAGAGGTGTGGGCCATTGGCTTTCACCTCTGTGTTCACTGGCCCGTTGGCAGTCCCACAGGGGGTTTTCTTGGATTTTTCCGCACAAGAACTGCAGCTGATGTCCTCTAGGGCTGGGGGTTGGTGGGTTGGAGAGCTGCTCAGGGAATTCTGGGTGCTAATCCCTGAGGGGCAGGACAAGGGATAGTGGGAAGGTGTAGTAGGTGCCTTGTCAGCTGTTTGCAGGGAGGTGGTGATTGAGCTGTCAGTCACAATAACAGGCTTAATATCAGCCTTCTCTGTCTGTTCAGAGTCCCAATGCGAAGGCATCTGCTTAGCAGATAAATGTTTCAATATGCTGCACTGGAGCGCAACAACACTACAGAGCCACTGTAATGGAAGGAGAGGAGAGGAGAGGAGGGTAAGAGGCCTGGGAGGCGCTGGTCCTTCCTGCCACAGCGGCCAGGGCTACAGCAGAGCTGATAAACACTGTTTCCGAGGTCCCATTGCGAATGCCCAGAAAGGGTGTGCTTGACTCCTGATAGGATTCCACTTCCATTCCCAAGCAAGACTTGTTGGTACACTCAGCAGACAACACCCTGGTCAGCAGAGCTTGGGATTCCTGTTCTGGTTCTGCCCCTAAGGCTCACCTTGTGACCAATATTCAGCAAGTACCCTAAGCATTGGCTGTGTGTCCAGCACTATCACCTAGCCTCTCTATGGGTCTACTGAGCTCTTTCTACAAGACAGTTTTGCCCATCTCACAGTGCACTGGGAGACCGATGGAGAGAAGCAGACCAGTTGACTCTGTAGTTCTCTTACTTGCCTCAAGATCTGAGCCAGAGGTTCTCCCTGAAATATTCAACTTGTGGGGGGTGAGGGTGGGGGTGGGTGGGGTTGTAGAAGATGGGGATGGGAATGATACTGAGGCTACTTCCAATAACAGCTGCAGCGAGATGGAGGATTAGATCTGGAATCCCAGCCCTGCCTTCACTCACCTCTTGCTGCTCTGCCTGGGTGGCTAAGTGCTCAGAGTTCAAAAGGTGCATCTGTGATTCCTCAGGGATCCCATTGCAGATCAGCTCCCCATCCCGAATGGCCGCGGGTGCAATGAGTGGGGGTGGAAACTGGTACTGAGATTTTATAGCATCGGGAACCTGTTTAGGACAGATAGGAGGAAGAAGGAGAGGGAGATAGAGCCAACATGGCCAGTTGATCCTGCTCTGACCATGATCTTCTGTCCTTGGTGCTGATGTCCAAGAGACCATCATCCATCCACTCTGAGGTTCACTGAGGACAAGGTGGCTTGACGGGCTGCAACTGCTCTGTGCTACCATCTCTTTGCTTGACACATATGGACACTAGCTTGAAAAGGCACAATATGGAAAAAGCATGCATGCCCCCCACTTTTCCTCATTAAGGTCTAAGGCCTGATGAAGACAGAAACCATTGCATGCTGCCTTCTGCTTTGGTCTAAAAAATGGAAGACTGACATCAAACAGGGCTCCAGAGTGTACCCTAGGCTCTTGTTGCTTAGGATCAAGTTTGGGAGGTTAGTAAACTGTATCTGAGAGATAAAAAGTTAAACAAGGTCACAGTCACAGTAGAAATGCTCAGCATGAGGCCTGGATCCAGATAAGCAAGCGCTCAATCAATGTCAGTTTTCTTCCATCATTCATTCATGACTCAAAACAACTGAAGACCTCTTTGTTGCACAGAACGAAGACACACTCTGAATCACACTATGTAAGAATCAAAGAGCCACACAAGCAAAGAATCATTCATACATTCAACCAACATTTATTGAACATCTCCTGAGTCGGGGCACTGTGCCAAGTCCTAGAGATCCAGAGATGAACAAAACTTAAGCCTTGCCCTCAAGGAGCTCACAGTCTAGTAGGGAAGATAACCACAGAAACATTATAATGCAATGTAATGGTTCCTAGAATAAAAGCATGTCTAAGTAGCTATAAAAAAAACTACGGAGAAGAGTGCTTATTTCTACCTGGGGGACAGGAGCTTGGGATTAGAGGAGATTTTAAAGGAAGGTAGTATTTGAGCTAAAACTTTGAAATTAAGAAGGAACTTCCAGACAGACCAAGGGGAAATAGGGTAGGGGAGCAGCACATAAGGCAGAGATGTAAAAGCACCTGGTAGATTTGGAAAATATTTGGAGAACCGAGAGATTTGGTGACCAGGCCCTTAGGGAGGATAAGAGAAGAAGAGCTGAAAATAGTTCCCTGTCCTTATTTTATTATTATTATATTTTAAAATCCTCACTTGAGGATATGTTTTTACTGATTTAGAGAGAGGAAGGGGGGGGGAAGGAGGGAGAGAGGGACAGGGGGAGAGAGAGAAACACTGATATGAGAGAGAAACATCAGTCAGCTGCCTCCGGTACATGCCCCAACCGGGGATAGAACCCACAACCTAGGTATGTGGCCTGCCTGGAATCAAACCTGAAACCTTTTGGTGCACTGGACAACCCTCCAACCAACTGAGCCAACCAGTCAGGGTGGGAGCGGTGTGATTTTAAAGTATGGCTGCCACCAAGTGGCCATATTTGAGAACTGCTGGTTTCTATTGGCACACAGGACAGTCTGTGGGATTATTTCAAATGAGAAAAATCAGTTTATATATAGGTATATAGTGTTGAGCTCTCTAGGTTAAATGAATGAGGGAATTGAATGGTTTATGAGAAATAGCCTCAACACTACCAAATGCTCTTTAAGGAAGAAAATTTCTCTGTCAATCTCTGTGGATACCTTTTAGCAATTGTTAAGTACATAAAATGTATTGGTAATATATTAACAGCAGCCTGGAAAAAGAGGTTTAACTTTTCTTTAGACATTTTCCTCTTAAGTTTCCCAGTTGGGATAGCTCCTCACTTTACACATGGCCCTCTGTTTAGTCACCCCCATCTTCATCTCACGACAGCTCTAGGAAAGGGGTCATCTAAAAGGAACAGATGGCATGAGTGCCAGGCAAGGGGCAGTAACAGCAGAGCACATCTAAATTTGGTGGGAGGGGCTAAAGAGTGTTTATTCTCAGGAGAACTAGAGACTTGTAGTTTGAAGGCCTACTATGGGGTTGGGGATTCATAATCCTGACCACCCTCCTCAAGTATTAAAATGTAGAGCCAGCCCGGCCGGGCGTGGCTCAGTGGTTAAGCGTCGACGTAGGATCCAGGCGATCAGGGTTCGATTTTTGGACAGGGCACATGCCCGGGTTGCGGGCTGCAGCCGATCAATGACTCTCTCATCATTGACGTTTCTATCTCTCTCTCTCCCTCTCCCTTCCTCTCTCTGAAATCAATAAAGATATATTTAAAAAAAAAAAAAAATATGTAGAGCCACACTCATTACTTGCTGAGACACCACAGACAAGTCTCAGGGGCTTCAGTCTCCCCATCAGTAAAAGTAGGACCATGATGCTCTGTCTATCCCATAAAGGCAATCAGAAACCACCATCCTGCCTGAACCAGCTTGTGACTCACCTTCAAGCTTCTTCTTTTGACTGACTGGAGCACACGGCGGTTAGGAGGGTGCTTCTTGTGAATTCGGTTCAGGAAGTCCACTTTGACGACATGCTGCGAAATGGTGTCCTGGAAACGGTCAAACACCTGGCACCGATTACTCAGTGTCATATTCTTTTGGTTCAGCTAGGATCAAAGCAGAAACACTCCTTTGGTGAACCTCAAAAGACATCCCTTTCTCAAATAACTATTCTCTAGGTTAAATGGGCCAAATAGGATTGTCTGTCAAGGGTTGGCATTGTTAACACTCCTGTCAGAGGGCTGGGAACATGCCTGAGACTTTCTCCCTGAGCTCTGCCTAGTCCAACAAGGGAAAACTGGTATGTTCCTATTCCTTAGAGCAGCTCAAGGGGGGCAGGAAACAGGGAATTAACTAAGAAGTGACCTTCCAAATTCAGCTTCTGACAGTCTTCTGTCTAGCTCAGACCACCCTTTGTCAGTGTACTGTAAGAGTACAGGTTTCTGAGGAAATGCACGCCTTGGTTCTTGAGAGACCCAGATTCCATTCCTAGCAAGACTCCTACAGGAAGCAGGACTGTTTCCTATACAGGAGTTTGGCTCACAGCTGGGATCAGCACCAGAATACTGTATACCCTAACTGATTCCTCCTCCATGGTACCAGGGAGCACTAGCAAACCCGTCTGGATATTACAGTCTTGTTCTATAGGAGGCAGAAATCCTTGGACTGCTCTAAGAGGCCAAAGGGAGGAAAGAAAGAAGTTTGTGCAGCAGCATATAGAAACTATGCCACATTTCCTCCACTACAACTGGTCCCCTACACTTTAATTCAAAAGAAAAAATGTGTGGCAGTTTCCTAATTAGTAAAAGAGGAAAAACCCTTAAGTGGCTAATAAAAAACTACCCAGTTAATAATTTCTCATCTGCTGGAAAGCTGCTCTTCAATATTCACATTTGGGTAAAGTTCTCATGGTTGCCCTGTCTCTGGTTCAGCAGGAGGAAAATGAGTACTCGCACAAGCCTGAGAGAGAGGCTTCCTCCCAGGTGAACCTTTCTGAGCAGCGATAGTGCAATGAAGAGGACAAAGCAACTATTTTCTTCCATGTGCACAAGTCTGTAACTGAGGATCCTCAGTGGAAAGTGGGGAGCACACTGCCATGCTGAGGGCCAACAGTCATTCCATGGTCATCGCCATCTGATAGGTGATGTCTTATACAATAACACTTTTTAATTTGGAAAGGCTGTTTTTATGAGGGAGCTGCTCCTCCTGAAGCCCTCTCCTATTCAATCTTGTGACTATTCCAAGTGCCTATAAGGAAATGTCTTAAACCTCCTTTGGAGAAAGCAAACTATGGTTCTGTTCAAGCCCCAGAAGAAGTCTGGAAAATGTACCCAAGACTCCTGAGAAATAATACCTTTACACCAGTCATTCAACAACTTACTCAACACCTATAAGTGTTATGACAAAGTGATTGTAAAGGATAAAAGAGAAGGGAAAGAGCCTCATTTGGTGTGCAGGACAGATCAGGTGTTCAATAAATGGTTGGCTGTCTGGAATACCATTATATCATGCCAGTTCTCTGAAGTTACTGGGCAGTTAGCTAATTTTAGGATATTCTTGGTTCCTTCTAAAAACAAGAGGCAGGAAAAGATGGAAGCAACTACTGTGACAGCACTTATTTCCATAAGGTTGGATCTAACATACCCTGTTTTAGGGATAACACATCAACTGCTTGATTCACTGTGGAAGAAATTATTCACGAACAACGAAGTGCTAGTGGGTTAAGCCTGCCTGTGCAGCTAGAACAAGGCATTGTGAAAAAAGGCAAAATGCACAGCTGAGGCATGTCAAAATAATCGGAACTGAGTAGGATGGTCTGCAGAAACCAGCATTTGAGAGATTATAGCGAATTGTGGTACAAAGCTGAACTTACTATGTTTTCTACTGAATCAGTCCGCGCTCTAGCTGTGCTCGTAGAGGACTGAAGAGAGATTGCTGTACTTACCACCACATGTTCGATGTGATTTGGACACATCCATCTGCCCAGGGGCATGGCAGTGAGTGGTGGCTCGAGGCAGTCCATGTGGAACAGGAGGGGGCAATAGTCACACTGGATGAGAGGGGCCACACGACAACTCCTGTAAAAAAGAGATATAGGCGATTTCTGTGGCAAGATGGGAGAATTCAAAATGACTGTGCACTGTGGAACCACCTCCCTCCCCAACGATTCAGTTACATTCATGATTAGAAAGCTGGATGAAGTTGGGGCTACCACCCGGCTCTCCATTATTCTCTTCTAAGAAGGCTGTGTCTTGTCAGGAAGTAAATGTTTACTTGGAGTATAACTAAAGTGGCTGTCAGAGCATGAATGATCAATGCTTAGTACCCACTAGGGGAAGACAGCCAACTCTACTCTGAGCTTTTTACTCCTTAAAAAAAGCGCAACTACTTCATTAAAAAAAAAATTACTTGCAACTTTCTAAAATCTTCTGCTACAGCAAGACATTTTTCTTCTGCACGAAGAACTCAGAGAGAGTTGTGCTGGGAAAATGATTTTGTAATGTATTCATGTATGCATAATGAAAGGGAGGGGGCTTAAGCAAATGTCAATTTTGATTTGTAACTACGGTATTCCTTGGATTCTCAAGATGCCCTGGAGCCATGGTCTGGGCCTGGCTCAGAGTTCTGCCACTCTACTGTCCAGTCCCCTATAGCTTTTGCTATGGAACACTTTTTTTCATATTTTTTTCTCCTGTTATCCTGTCTTTCTAACACATCTAAACAAGTCCATCTTCAGTAACTGAAGCAGTTGGTTCCTGTCACTGAGGTGATCCTATTTGAAGAAAACCAGTGTCCCAGGGAAGCTACAACTGGGGCAACCTAGAAGCTTTTGGAAGTCATCAGTCTGAGGCATACTAGCTACCATGGATAACTGTACTACATACACACACACACACACACACACACACACACACACACATATATATCTCTCTCTCTTTATTGATTTCAGAGAAAGGAAGTAAGAGTGAGAGAGAGAGAAATATCAATGGTGAGAGACAGTCACGGATCGGCTGCCTCCTGCACACCCCCAACTGGGGATCAACCCCGTAACCTGGGCATGTGCCCTTATCAGAAATCAAACTATGACCTCCTGGATCCTAGGTCGATGCTTAACTGCTGAGCCATGCCTGGCTGGGCTGTACTACTTTTAAACTCATCTTTAGTGATTTAAAAACTGTTGTTTCCAGGGACTTGTGTCTCTGCTAGCCAGAATTCTTCCTGATAGCTAGTCTAAATATCTCATGCTTCAGTTTAAGTCTAACTCCTCTTGTTCTAGCCTCTATAAACAAAGTTTACAGCACTTTGATACTGTGATTCTTTTTTTTAGAGAAAGAAAGAGAGATAGAGAGAAAGAGAGAAACATCAATTTATTGTTTCACTTATTTATGCATTCATTGGTTGTTTCTTGTGTGTGCCCTGACTGGGGATCAAATCTGCAAACTTTGGTGTATCGAGATAATGTTCTAACCAACTAAGCTACCTGGCCAGGGCTGCCAAGTACTGTGATTCTTCAGGGAATTTATTGTTAAGATATTCAAGGCTCTGATCAATTAGTTACTCAGTCTCTCTGCTCTCATATCATCAAAATATGGATTATCTACATTTAACATACATGGTTTGAAAGAGGTGATAGAAGAGAGTAAAAACATCATTTGCTGAATATGAAGAAGAGCCCCTTAGTATGGAGGAAAAATACCTGTTACACGTGAAGCAGACTTTGACTGGTAAGGGAACGAGACCATTGTGATCTAACTCATGCTGTGTCTTCTTAACGTTTTTCCCTGTGGTTTCCTCCTTTCTTCTTCTCTTGCTAGAACCTAGAAGAGAAATTGGTGGTGCTGAACTTTCTCTAGTTGCAGAGTTCCTGGCCTAAGATATGGAAACAACAGTAAGTGAAAGGAAGAGATCTCAGTAAACGCATGTGCTATGGGCCTGGACTTGGATCTCTTTCTGAGGCCCTCTGAGACATAAGTCAGAACCTTGATCAGAAGTAACTTGTTCTGTGGCAGAAATATGTCTAAATGTTTTGCAAACACAAAGTGGCCAGAAGCCTAGGCTGGATACTGGTAATCTAAGAAACATAAATAGGAAAAAAAGCCTATTCTATGGAGGTGGCTGAGGAAAAAACTATTTCACTGCATTTTAATAGAAATCAGAAAAACTTTGATCCTGTATGCATCCTACTGACCAATAGGTTTCTTAAGCTTGCCAATTTCACTTTATCTGGAAGAAAAAAATAAGATCTAGAAGCTTCATGGTACCAAGTAGAAGCCATGACTTGATTAAAACACATGCATACACACAAGGGGGGTTATTCGGTAGTATACATCAAAACTGTAAGTATAGTTTTGACCCAGCAATTCTAATATTAAGAATTTATCCTACAGACACACACTCACAAGAATACAATGATGTATTTACAAAATTATCTGTCAAAGTACTACTATAGGAACAAAAGATTAGGAAAAACCTGAATGTCCATTAACAGGAAATTAAAGAAATTATATAGTACATATATAATGGATCATTATGCAAACATTAAGAGAAACTGAGTAATGTCTACATTAACATGGAAAGATCTCTATCCAGAGCACATTGTGAAGTAAAAAAAAAAAAAAAAAAAGCAAAGTGTAGACCAGTAGATCAAGTACGCTCTTTAAGGGGGAAATAATGAGCGTGTATCTGTATTTGCTTATTGTGCACAAAGAAATTCTAGGAGATACCCAAGAACCAAACTGGTTATCTATGAGGGATAGAAAGGTGGAGACTAGGTGAATGGCAGACAGAAGCGGGAAGGGAACTTTTCATGTTTTTTGATTTTTGAACCATGTGAATGTATTTTTTTTTTTTTTAAGTGATACTGAGAAGGGTCAAAATAGAAAATTGAATAAGCACTGTGAAAGCTAAAACCTTCAAAGTTCTCTCCAGGAAGAACCAAGAACAGCATGAGACAGTGGCTACACGGACAGTGACTCTACAGGCAACACTGCTCTTTGGCTGGACAATAATCCTTTGGAAGCTGGGGTGGGGGAGGGGATATAATGGTTTGGCTAACCTGGTAGTGCAGTGGTACAAGTCAGTTCATTGGGCAACTGGAATTGGGTGGGGTTCCGCTCCATGGCGGCAGCAATCAGCAGCTCAAAAGGCCGCCTTAGCTGGGGCTGCACATAGTCTGGCTCTGCTGCCACTGGCTCCTCATCCACATCAATGATGTCCTCGTCAACGTCGTTCTGCTCAGAGGTGGGGGTCTCTGTGCTGGCATTGGATGTGGGCGTGCCAGGCCGGCTGGCTCTCCTCTCCAGGATCCGGGCATGGGCAATAGCTTTGAGTTCAGTTTTGCTAGCTGGTCTGTCCAACAAGTCAGTGTCACTGCTGGGGGATGTAGTCCTTTTGCTGGATTTGTCCACCAGTCCATTAACATGGCCCAGCTCCTTTTTCTGCTCTCGCTTCTGTGCAAATGAACAGGAGGACCCATCACATAAAGTATCACAAAATAGAAAGAGATGGATGCTACAAAGTCCTACTAGACTACAAACCAAAATTATGAAAGTCACAAGCTCATCCACCTGGGGACTTGGAACACAGTTTTGTTAAAGCTGACAACGGTTATAGCAAAACTAAAGCTGGCAAAACTATTACAGCAGTGAATCACCAAAAGGCATGGAAAATTAGAAACAATTATACAAATCACACATCATTTACTCTAAGTCATTATATTAGATACAATATCTCTATACAAAATAAGAGTAAAGAAATAAACAATTTACATTGAGAACAAGCTCAGTGAGACTGAGAACAGTGAGAATAACACAGTGAGAACCAATTAGATAACTGTAGTTTGCCTCAGAGCAGCATCCTGACCTACTGAATGATTTTAAGAACTTTGCTTAAAATAAAGAAAGTCAGCAAAAGCAAAGGTAATAGGTAAAACAGACAAGCAGAGCTCCCTGTTTAGGGAGACTGGGTGCTGGCCTGGAAGGTAACTGCACTACAAGGTGGAAGGGTGGTGTGTGGAGGGTAGGGACTCAGCAATCATCATGGTGGCTTTCAATGTTTCAAGTTGAACTAGAACTCTGAAAGTGACACTTCTTTGAATGGGAAGGTGGAGAAATGGAAAAAAACTAAGTGTATTTAGTAGGACTGGATAGCTGACAATGCATTTTCCTCCAGGACTCCAAATAGAATGGTCAAATAAGTTTAACACTGGTCTCCAGACAGGAGACCTGGGATCTTGTCTTAGTTCTGCCACTGATCTCCTATGACCTTGGGTGACTCAGGCTGGTGGGCAGGAATTTCTCTATTTGTAAAGTAAGTCTAGTAAAACCTTTCTTCTTCTCCTCTCAGGGACATGGTGACAATAGAGAGGATCATATATATGAAAGGGATGGCTAGGAGTTGGGAGAATCTAGCCCCCAGCAGGAACAGGACCTGAACACCAGAGGTTGATGAGGCCCAGAAGATATATCATTTCAATCCACTTCAGTGTAATTATAGGAGGCCAAACCAGGGAAGAGGCAGAAAAGACAGATTTGGCTCTGGTAGACAAAGAGGGCCACCTGAGAGAAGGTCAGAGTGGAATTTCAGAAAAAGTATACTATGTTAGAAAAAGGCATACTATAAACCCCAGCAAGTAGCTCTGCTTCTAGAAAATTGATGAAGAGGTAATAGAGCTTTGGAGTGAGACAGAATTTGGTTCATATCTTGGCTCTGTCAATTCCTTTGAGTCCTTGGGAAATTTATTCTGCATTTGTGAGCCTCAGTTTCTTCCTTTCTAAAATGGAGATACTACCATCAGCACTCACAGATGGCTATCTGGGTTAAATGAGGTAAGATACATTAAAATACCCAGCAGATGATGGGCACTAAAATAATGTTAGTTCTTCTCCCTCACCCTCTTTTCCTGGCTTCACCTCTTCTCCCTCAGCTGTTTCCAACCCTTTAACCACCAGCTTCTTTGAGTGGCAGGTTTTTGAAAGGCTTCTTGGCTGGCAGATATCTCTAACTGGCCCTGCTCTAATCTAACCAAGGATGCATAGGAGGTGAATGGGCTGGAGAACACCGTTTTGTGGATTGTAGGAGAAATCAAACTACAACTGTGGTTAGGTGGTTGAGTTGGCCTTGGCTTGCTTCTTAATAGGAACCCTTGTGAACACACTGAAAAATGTCTACCTAATTGTTTACCTACTTCTTAAAGGCTGAAAACTGTTACACACATAAACCACAATCTTTGAATCATCTCATCCTGTTTCTGCAACCAAGGAAGCCATCACTCATTGTGACATCACATTCAGGGCTGGGGAAAACAGAAATGATGTCACAACAAAGGAAAGTTACTTGTTGTATAATTAGTGTGGGGGTAGGGCAGGGGGCGGTTCACAATTTGCAGACAAAGTGTAATCCACAGCCTATAATTTGCAGATTGGTTCTCATATCTCAGTGGAAACACACCTACTTCCTTTTTTGATAAGGGAGAATTTAGCTTTTGCATTCCACAGTAGAAAATAATGTTCTCAAAGCCAGTACTGAATTATTGAAGCCAAGGGAAGGAGAGCTGAAGAGATTAGGCAACCTGGGGTACAAGTGGGTTCAAAGTCCTCCCACCCCCATACACCTGGCTAAGCATTTGGATACCAGTGACTTATTTGTCTTGGGGTGAGGGAAATTCTTTTTCCATCAAGCTGGAGAAGCAGCCTGGTTTTTCTTCAGCCACTTTCAGCCATGGATATAGTTGCCACATTCAGGCTACTTACAGGAGGTCTACAAGGAGATCAGACTACTCCTGTCACTAGTGAATGAACATGGCTTAGTAAATTAACACACCTCTTCTGCCCATTTCAGCAGCCCATGTTTGGATTTTAGGCCCTATTGGATTCCAAACAGTCACCATGAGGAGAATGTGGGTGATTCCAGGGCTGGAAGAGACAAGAAGAAGGGACAAAAACACCTTCAGGGCCAGGCCATCTTAGCTCTAGAGTATCAGTACTCTAGATCCGGCATTCTGAGCAAAGCCTTCTGAAAGCAGCATTATTACCTTTCGACGAACAGTGCACCGGTGACACATCCACTCCCCAGGAGGCAACATCTCTTCACTCAGTGGAGGGTTACTGCGGGGAAAAGACAAGGGCAAGACTAAGTAACTAACTAATCCTTTGAAGCAGTGGAAAAAGTCTAGCTGGGTCTGGCACAAAGCCCCATGTACCTCAACTTCTATTTTGCCCAGTACTACAGCACTGCTAGGGTTCTCTCATCTTTCAAAATGCTTACTTGGCACCATTTATAATAACCTAAAGAGTGAGTACCCCTTTCCACAGCTTGGAAAGAGAAGCCAAATCCAGAGCTATTAACAATGGGCTTACAGGGAAAGACATAAAGAACTAGTTTGGAATGTTGAGGGTCATTCCCAAACTATGCACCCTGCTAATAAAATCACTGATAGGTCCTCCACACCCTTTTCAGTCTGTTAGTGTAAGTCCAAGCTCTTACATCTGCTGTTCAAAGCCTTCTAAACACGGTCCCATTTTATCTTCCAGGCCCCTGTCGGATACCCTTCTCCCTAGTCAGGCTGAAGGCTTGTTATTTCTTTCTCTAGAACTCTCTTGCCCTAGAAAGCCATGCCTGTGAAAGCCCTATTCATCCTGTAAGTTCTGCCTCAATCAGCCTATGGTATATTAAAGATGGTTGCAAACTCTTTGATATTCCTCCCATCCAGAGGTAGTCCATTTCCTTCCTCTTGAATTGGGCTTGTCTTGTGTCTTGTATTGACCAACAGAATACAGTACAGGTGACAATGTTGTAACTTCCAAGGCTGGGTTCTTAAGATTCCATTTTTACATGCTTGGAATGTTCCATCTCAGAGCCCCGCTGCCGTGCTGTGAGAGGTCACACAAAGACTTAAGGCACTCCAATTAATAGCTTCTGTTGAAATCCAAGCCGACAGCCAGCACCACTATTGCTATGTGACTAAGTCATCTTGGACCATGCCAGCTCAGGTGAGCTTCCAAATGACTACAGTACCAGACAACAGCAAATAGAACAGAAAAACCACCCAGCTGAGCCCAACCAACCCGCAGACTTGTAAGAGAATAACTAGTATCTGTTTTAAGCCATGGAGTTTTGGGGTAGTCTGTCATGCAACAACAGAATATTGAGGACAGCTCCTCCATGTGTTCTTCTGGGATTACTCGGACATCCTAGACCCCTGGCTGCATGGTTTTGGTTCACTTTTGGCACTTCTCATGCTTCCCTTTATGTGATAGTCCTTTTATTTCTTTTATTAGAGGGACCAAGACAAGGACTGAATCTCTTCTCTCTTTGTATCTTTATAAGAGGTTGTGTACACAACAGTCACTCAGTAAGTCAATACTGAATCAAAATTAAAGCTGTGTAGGGCTAGCCTTACTGATTCTCCAGGTCATTGATTTCCATTAAGGTTACACCAAGAGCCATATGAGACTTTATTAAATCCTTGGGAGGGTCTCATTTATAATGTCTATGCAGTAGTTGTTCTCAAAGTGTGGTCTCCAAACTGGCAGCATCATTTGGGAACTTATTAGAAAGGCAAATTCTAAAACCTCACTTCAGGCCCACTGAATCATAAATTCTGGGGATAGGGCTCAGCAATTTATGCTCAACACCAAAGTTTGAAAACCACTGCTATACAGAGTAGGCTACATTTATGCTTAAGAAATTCTTACATTTGGTTCCTGGAGTTATTTACTTGAAATAGTAAGGAGGAAATCTTTCTTCAAAGAATCTGAGAAAATACTAAAAAATACTTGAGGGTTGAATAGATAAGGATTCTCCTTTAAGTCCCAGGGCTTAATGTTATCCTGCTCTACTGTTTCTACCTAAAATAGCACTGGGCTGGCAAATTTTCCTAGTTCCATGCTTCCTTGGAGCCCTGAGCATGCACATCAGGATGTCCAGCAAGTCTCACTGCTCCCTTTCTTCCCTGTTACCTTGGTGGAATCACAAGAGGAGCTGTATCAGGGAGCAGAAAACTCCAGGCATACTGGCCTCTGGGGATAGGTCTTCAAGCCCTGGAGGACCACAGGTGAATATCACCTGTAAAGTCTACCTTTGTTCTCGCCAATGTATTTCTGCATAGGCCACACCCAAACTAATGAAATGCACTCATGTAATTTGCAAAGGCCTACAGACTGCTATGCTTCAGCAGCTGTTATAATAAAATTAACCCTGAAAAGGCTGTCACTTCTGATTCTGTTTTTCATCATTTCTTTTCATCTGCCCACTGGCTTTGTACCAAGATACCCTACACCATATGTAAAGCAGAGAAGGGCAAGGCAAGGTGGTATAGACTTAGAGCTTTTGCCAAGATATGAATAGCCTCCTGGCCATCCTTCATGCTTCCCCCAATATTTCTAACCCTGCTGGCAGAATGATTTATTTAAAACACAATTCTGATCATATCACTCTCCAAATTAAAATGCCCTTCAATATTGCCCCATCCATTATAGGACAAAGTTCAAGCTCCTCAGTATTATAGGTAAGACCTCTGTGGTCAGAACCTTCCCTCCTTCTCCAGTTCCATTAAGTCTGGTGGCTCCCTACACAGCGCATACTGTTTCTCAATTCTGTCTCTGCTCATTCCAGAGCCACTGCCTACAACCACCAAAGCTGAGTCTTTCCCCGCTCCTTCACCTGGTGGACTCATCTTTTAGGGGCCCAAGTCAGGTGTTACTGCCAGGAAGCCTTCTCTGACAGCCCAATTCCCTATAGCAGTTTTGTGCCACACTATATTGAAACTATTATGTACCCAAATCCCTTTTCTATGCCTCATTTACCTTTGTAATTCCACACTCTGCACAATGCCTGGCACACAGTAGGTACTCAATAAAGCCTTACAGAACTGGGGTACACTACAAGAATGGACTTCTAGGAAGTGAAGGTAATCCCTCTAAAGTCATGAGGCAAGGCAATGCAATTGGGTAGGTACTTGCTTTGGTGGTTAAACCACACATAAAATTATGTATGTTTTCTTTCTTTAAAAAAAAAAAATCTTTATTGATTTCAGAGAGAGGAAGGGAGAGGGAGAGAGAGAGAGATAGAAACATTAAAGATGAGAGAGTCGTCATTGATCAGCTGCCTCCTGCACGCCCCCGACTGGGGATCGAGCCCGCGCTGCAACCTTGGCATGTGCCTTGACGAGGCATGGAACCTCGATCTCCTGGATCCTAGGTCAATGCTCAACTGCTGAGCCATGCCCAGCCAGGCACATATGTTTTCTGAGTCACAAAACAGCAAGAAGATATGTTTATTGATTTTTTTTTTTTTAAGAGAGAGAGGAAAGGAGAAGGAGAGAGGAACTCTGATAAGAGAAACGTCACTGATCAGCTGCCTCCTGCACACTCCCACTGGGGATCGAGCCTGCAACCTGGGCATGTGCTCTGACTGGGAAGCGAACCACGATCTCCTGGATCATAGGTCCATGCTCAACCAGTGAGCGATGTCAGCCGGGCTATATATATTATTAAGTTAATTTTTAGAGAGAGAGAGGGTGAGAGAGAAACATCGATTGGTTGCCTCCTGTACCCACCCCAACCGGGGATCAAACCTGAAACCTAGGTATGTGCCCTGACTGGAAATTGAACTTGAAAACTTTTGGTATAGGGACGAAGGTCGAACCAACTGAGCCACCTGGCCAGGGTGATTTCTTGTTTCTCTTTCTTTCTTAAATTGATTTTTAGAGAGAGAGGGAGGGAGGAGAAGGGGTAGTTAGAGAGAGAGAGAGAAACATCTATTTATGTATTCATTGGCTGATTTTTTATGTGCCCTGACTGGGAATTGAACCTGAAACCTTGGCCTATAGGGAGGATGCTCTAACCAACTTAGCTACTCTGCCAGGGCTTTGTTTCTCTTTCTTAATACAGGAGTAAAATGCTTAAAATTTTTATTAAGAGGCTTTCAAAAGTAGCTCCTGGTGGTTTCTAAAGGATCACTTTTTAGAGATACCAAGTTTCACACACATTTTTCAGAACTCTAAATTATGGCCGCATGCTTCTCTTGTCTGCCCTAAAGTGTGGGATGAGGACTGTGAGTTTAGGGAGTATGCGGGGAAGTCAGAGGGTTATCTCAAGGATGAATACAGAACTTAAAACAGTAAAGCCTTGCTGAGATTTTTCTGCTTTCTTAGTGGCAGAACATGCATCTTGAAATAAATTTGAGAATGTGGTTATCTTGAGAGAAGGTAGTAAAGTAATATCTAAGATGGGATCGAAAGGGAAGGAAGGTCTATGTTTCTAGAAAATGATCATCATAGGCATAGCTGGTACACAGGAATTGCCCATCATAAAGCTTTCTCATACTGATGCTTCCTTTTTGCCACTACCAAATCCTTTGAAGCAATTTAGAAGGCAGTTTTTCAACTCAAAAGGAAAAGGAGTCATGAAATGCCTCCAGGAAAGACAGACTATCATTGGGGTAAGAAGCTCAGGAGCTAGTTCTGGAAAATGGCTGTTTCGCAAACAGACTAGTTTTGTTCCATATCAAATACTGTCAACAGGGAAACAATTCCAGGGAGAAAGGAAATTCTACAGCCTCAGGGGACTCACGCACATATCCTGAGGACTTCCCCACCTCAGCTGCCCACCTTAAAACTCCTACCCCCATGAAAATGATGTACCCATAAGTTTAGTGTGCAACTTTGAAATAATTACAGGCATACCTCAGAGATATTGCGGGTTCAATTCCAGACCACTGCAATAAAATGAATATTACTATAAAGAGAGTCTCGCAAATTTTTTGATTCCCCAGTGCATATAAAAGTTATGTTTACACTATACTGTAGTCTTAAAAAAAGAAACTTGAACTACCTGGCCAGGGCTATATTGTAGCGTATTAAGTGTGCAATAGCATTGTCTAGAAAAAAAAAAAAAAACCCAACCACACACACACCACCACCCCTACAAATTAAAGTTCTGTCCCAGCTCCCTCTCATCCTCATATATCAATGAAGATAGCGTGCTGAGGGCTATTCTCTACTAAAGGAAATCATTAAAACTAAAAGTTAGGTAGTGCTGAACTCATTCTATCAGAGTTTCCGCTGCTCAGCAGTGAAAACTATGAAAACACTATAATAAGCCAGTGCTGCTAGTAAGGACAATACTTCTTAATCACTAAAGCTTAGACATAGCACAGTGATAATCTCATTTTACATCTAGACAGTGTATTACATACAGTTCATAGTGTTTTCACAGATGCTCTTACTTGATTATCACCACCATACTGTAAGAATTGTTAATCCCACACACAGGTGAGGAAACTGACTTATCTAAAGCCATGGAGCCAATAAGGAGCAGAATTAGAACCCAAATCAGTTTCCTAGCTCTTTTAAATCTTGAGTCCAAGCTGTTTTTGAAGAACCTTCAGTAGTTCTCTTATTTCTGGGGAACACGGTAGAATACCTATCAGAGTATCTTCCTCAACCTCAAGGTCAAGCATTTCCTTCTTCATCAGTCAATATTTACTGAGATCCCACTGCTTACTAACCAATGCCACACTGGAGGTGCCACATTGAAAGGACATAAAACAAACAAAGTTATGATCCACCCCATCAAGAAACATAGCCTTTGGGGAGAGGGGGCCAAAGTCATTTGTCCACTCAAGCATTTATTGGACATTTATTTTATGCTAGGCAATATGCTAAGTGGTGAGATTTCAGACATGGCCCTTGCTCTCAGGGATCAGACTACAGATAATGTGAAAAGGACAGGTGACCACATACAATCAACTACAAACTGATTCTTGCCACACAGACATATATAAAACTCAATTGCTCATGGATGCCAAGCTCAGCAAAGAGCCCCAGAAGTTTGGTCATTAGGTACCTGAAGGTGACAACGGCCTTTTCTCTACCTTCTTTCCATAATCTTTAGCTATTCAGCAAATGACAGGTCAGCCAGGGATCTTTTAAAGACGGTGAAATTAAGGCTCTCAAGGTGTTCAGAAAGAAACTATAGTTCTAGAAGCAGGTGTATTTCTGCATTTTGAAAAACGATTTGATTAAAGGAAGGTTCTGGAAGTGGGAGCATTTTTCTGGGAACAGATGTTTAAGTCTACCTAGTGCACAATAGTATTTGAACCTCTAGATTCCTTCTAAGAACTGCCTGTGTCCCGAGAAGGAAAGTGAGTCCTGGATGAGCTGTCTGGTATGTGAGCACGCTTGTCTTGGGCAGCTGGTAGCTCTTTAGTCAACAGGCCAAGGACCTCTATTTTCTGGCTTCAAAAGAATATGGTCTGTGGTACTTAGAGACAGGCACTCTTCTCCACATAAAAGAGTGCCTGCCCTGTGAGTATGGAGCTCCTGCAGAATATCTTCCCATCTTCACTACTTGTGGATGTTTCCTTCCAAATCACTTGTTAAAAAGCACTGGACTGCAATTCCTGGCTACAAAGTGCCTGTTTACTGCTTTCCAACTCGCTATTTATTTTAACCACTACCTGATCTTAAAGACATTCTGTTAGTTATAAAATAGTTCATAACAATAGAGCTCTAAATCTTCAGAGATTGTACAATTAAAGGATGTGTCTCAGAGTTTGGTGTGGCTCTCCATAAGGCCTAAGAGGGCCTATAAACTGTTAACAGTAATATCTATATACAAACCAATTAGAAAGCTGGTCAAGGATATTAATTTTTCAAAACTAAAATTCCTAAAGCCAACCTCTGCAGTAGAACTCTAGCATCTAAACTCCCATAAACAAATCCAATGACCTGTCTCCACTGCTGATGAGGGTGTCTACATAGGAGTATTTCAGGAATTATTGAAGAGAAAACCATAAATACATACCTCTCAGTTAACTGTAAAGCCTGAACTGACAGACCCTCTCCACGTCAAATATTCAAAGCCTGGAGCCAGATGATCCCAACTACAGCCAAAGGACAGACCCATTTTAATTTAGAAAGCTTCTTTCATTCCCTAATGAGGCTGCAGCTCACCACTGCAGGTGGAAGATATTGGTAGTTGTCATGGTTTTTGGTTCTCTAATTAAGAGGATCTTTCAAGTCATACACTAGTATGGCTGATTTGAGTCTAACCTCACTCATCTCCCTCGATTATTAATGCATGTGAACCTGCACGACATTAACATTTACTTCAGATTTAGTCCCCACCAGTGGGACCTGTTGCTCTGTGTTAATTATCCATCCAGTGCAAGCAGTTTTTCAATAAGGAACTGGGAGGGAGAAAGGAGGGGAACAAAAGAACAAAGGAAGGAGGGGAGAGGTGGAGGGAGAAAGGGAGATAGGGAAGCAGAAAGGCTGCCTTTTATTTCAAAGACCTATTTTTTACCTTACAACATGCAGATAAAAATGGTATTGCATTCTGGACTTGTTTTTTAAAATATGTTAGGTTACTGATGTATGGCTTGCAACTATCCATCCAGCTAAGTAACACTGACATTTTAAAACATGAGCCAAAGGCAACCAGAGAAACAGAAAAATATCACTTAACCAAATTAAAAGCTTGAGTGTATGTCTTAGGACAAAAGGAAGCAAGTGGATGAAAAATATTTAAGAAAGAACACACTCGCCCAGCCAGGTGTGGCTCAGTGGTTGAGCATCCACCTATGATCCAGGAGATCTCGGTTTGATTCCCGGTCAGAGCACATGCCCAGGGTTGGGGGCTTGATCCCCAGTCGGGGGAGTGCAGGAGGCAGCTGATCAATGACTCTCTCTCATCATTGATGTTTCTATCTCTCTCTCTCCCCCTCTCCCTTCCTCTCTGAAATCAATAAAGATATATTAAAAAAAGAAAAAGAAAAGAAAGACCACACTCCATTTTCTCTTCCCAGACTGACAAAATATTCTGTTTAACACAAACACTTAATAGGAACACTGTGCAGACAGCACATCTGTACATAATATACCAACAGTCTTCCATTTGGGTTCTCTTCTAAAAGAGTTCAGTTGCATGAACTGGTAGAGTCTCTCGTATCAGAACCCATCATTATCCAAGCACCAGAAGCTCTCTCGCTATGTACGGCAGTTTAAGTTGAAAAAAACCATCAGTTAGACTAAGGAAGATCTCACTGGCCTCCTACCATCATCTGTGTATCACCTCCCTTTTTTGGTGGTGGTGAGGTATTAAGGAAGGAAACAATAGCACTGAACATTTTGATTTTTAATTTCACAGTTCATGGGTGCCATCCATCCATCTGAGGTCCACTACTACATAAAAATCCTACAATTTTATTTAATGGCATTGTGTAATACCAACAGCAAAAGACAATATCGTATATATTCAGAATAGGATCACTCTCTCAGACTGGCCCTGCTGCCCTCGGCTAGCTCAGGAAATGTGTTGGTACTAGCAAAAATGGGAATAAAAGTGACTGCTAGCAGGACCACACTTAGGTCTCAGCCTCAGTAGCCATCTTGAACTATAAAGGGGCCTATGAGCACAGAAAACAAGCCCTTTATAAATTGAAAACCAGCTATGTCCTGGAAAAGCTAAGAAGCCCTGGATAAAGTTTAACTTAAAAATATATTTAAAAATGCAAATTGCCTGGCTAGCATGGCTCAGTGGTTGAGTGTCGACCTATAAACCAGGAGGTCACAGTTAGATGCCCAAGCACATGCCGGGTTGCAGGCTCAATCCCCAGTAGGGGGTGTGTAGGAGGCAGCCAATCAATGAGGAGTCTCTCATCATTGATGTTTCTATCTTTCTCCATTCCTCTCCCTGAAATCAATAAAAAAAATTAAAAAATGTAAATTAAAAGCTGTATTAATATACCCAAATTTAATGGTCTATGTTTCAAGGGAACAAAACTTAATGAAATTTAAATGTCAGCAGAAATAGTAAGCTTCATCTGGACACTTGGGCTGCAGCTTTTATCTTCAAGTATGGTCTACCTTTCAAAGGTAGGAAAGGTGGTCATATTGAAAGATATTGGAGAGACGAAAGTATATAGAAAAGTTCATGGGGGTGGAGGGTGTCCCCGAACCTTAATACCCTACCCTCCTTCATCCCAGCTACTGACTCAGATACAGCTAATGCCACAAAGTAAAAAGTACAAGGACTGCTGGTTTTCATGCAAAGCCTCAGTAGCAATGTTAACAAAAAGACCAATGAAGTGCCAGGCCATTACAAATACCCCATTGAGAAACTTAGCTAGTTGCATCATTTCCACAGGCATACAATCCTTTCAAACTAGCTGACTGTGCTCCCAAGTTTTATTGCCTTCTAAGTAAAGCTGGCCGGTGACATCCTCCCAGTGGAGGACACCTGGAGAAGAGGGTTACAAGTTAGTGCAGGAAAAGGAGGAGGGAGGGAGGGTAGAGCACCAACAGTTATACCAGGTGTTCGCTTCTGCTAACTTCTCCATAAGCTGAGCCTCGGTGCTACAGGGCCTGATCTATCATTACTGGTTTGGCCATTCTTGCGATCCTGGCTTCTCTACAATGGAAAATAGGCTGGCTACAAACATTTTTAAAATGGGCTCCATTCATCCACCTCTTGATAGATGTAGGAGCCCACCTGTTCTGGAAGAGTCAACATTCTGGCCTCAACAGTCACTTTGTAATACTCTAAGGAACATTCCATTGGAAAGAGGAACCAACAAAATTGAGTACTGTTCTGTGGCCAGATTTTAGTGGACTATCAAGAACAAGGTAATAGGTCATGCTACTCTCACAGATACAGCTCAGGGAATCTGGACCAATTTACATTTTATAGATACTGAACCCAAAATTTTATAAAGGCTGGAAAAACTAAAAAATACTAACAATGTCTTTATTTGAAATCCAACTAATTACAGGGTGGGGCAAAAGTAGGTTATAATTGTGAGTACTCGAAACAGTTTATTCTTCTATTATTTATTAATTGTTGTATTATTTTCCACACAAGCAACTGTAAGCCTACTTTTGTTCCACCTTGTATATAGAGAGCAGGTTTTAACTTAAGACCCAGCTACTTTTTGCTAAGGAGGATTTCTGCTTCATTTACTGACAGGGTCTCCTATTAAAAAATAAGGAAGGAGGAAAAATAATGCTATTATTTGGGCCAAAATAGCATAGGGGTTATTCTCTCCTTCTTTCACCCTTACCTTCTCGCCTCCTCCAATTTTACTCATAAACCTCAAAGCTCCCCCCACCCTACACGACTGAAGTAATCTCCTGGGCACCGTGTCAAACTGTGCCGTCGTGGTTTGATGCCACAGCTAAGTGCTGACTTGGGCTGCTGAAGCCTTCCAGTTATACCCTCAGTGACCTATTTAGGAGTTGAACATACCTTTCAGAGACAGAGTACCATGATTTTTTTCCCTTTGGCCCAGTTTTTTCTCAGATGGTCCCTAATCAAAGAATGATCACCCTAAAGACCTGAATGGTAAGATGTGAGGAAAGCTTGTATGCAGTAAAAGCACACAAGCCTTTGACATGAGCTCTTTCCCATAACTTAAATTGCAGACACTTTTCTTATTATTCAGCTTACATCAACACCTACAAACTATAGCCTGTAGTAAAAGATGTCTGATATTATGGAATTAGGCATTAGAATTAAATTACAATGTCTAAGTGTCATCTGTGCCAGGCAAAACCATGAGGACTTCAGAGGGATAAAGCAAAACAAGAACAAAACAATGTTTATTAAAAGGCCAAAATTAGTGACAGAATTCTCCCTAATTTAAGATGCTCTTTCAAAAAATGGCAAGCAAGATCAAAGAAAGTTGAATGTAGTAAATCTATCTATAGAACTATGAAAAGTTACAGGTTTATACATATTTAATTTTCATAAAGTATTTTAACCAAATTGATAACTGCCGATGGGAAAAGTTCACTGTAGAGTTTCCCTCTACTGTTTCCAGAGTTTTGTTAAAACCAAGAATCAGTAGAACTCTACTGATTTAATTCCCATGTTCAGTGGATGTGGGAATTCAAAAGCTACCAGCTCATCACAGGAGCCCATGACTGATGGGAAGCAGAACAAGAGTAGCTCTGCATTGCTCAGGTTTGTAATGCAGAGACTTATCTAAACTCACTTGAAGTCCTGTACATTTCACTAGCTTCTCTGCTATTCTCTGTACAAAGGCAGACAGGAGGAAAAATAATACTCAACGTCCCTCTGAATGTCATAGTTGGATAAAAGCCTGTAAATGTGCTTGTACTGCCACAATAGGATTCTACCTTGGAACTCAAGATTGCTAGTAATTCTGAGAGGGCTCCCCATCCCTGCCTGGCCTAGGGGTGAAGTGATATCTTTGGGTTATGGTTAACTACAAACCCTGCAGAGAGTCTTCTTTTGCTCACTCAAGCTTATTTCAAAAAGAGCCTCATGCAGAGCTCAAATCAGTGGGAAGGACTGATGCTTGGTTTAGGCACAGAGTTTTCCCCTTCCCTGTAGTCACTTTCTCTGTCTTTTGTCCTTTCAAGACCAGGAAACATTTTTTGAAAGATATGCTGTACAATTTGTCAGAAAATGGGTAAGGGCAAAGATTAAACACCAAACCTATTAACATATAGGAAAGCAAATGTAATTAAGGGAGAAAGGAATGGTCACTGTGTGTTTGTGTTAACAAAGGTACCATCCACTTGGAAGAATCCAGACATAATTTCTGTTCCCCAAAGTGTTTATCTTTGCACGTTCTCATTTGTAATACCACTAGGTATTATGCAGCTGTGAGCAGAGGAAATGGGTCAGCATCTGGCTTTCAAGTACAGATGCTCCTAGACTTAATGATGGGGTTAAATCCTGATAAACCCATTATAAGTTGAAGACATTATATTGTAAGTTAAAAATGCATTTAATACACCTAACCTACTGAACATCATAGCTTAGCTTAGTGAGTTTCTACTGAATGTGTATTGCTTTTGCACTATCATAAAGTCAAAAAAGTCAGAAGTTGACCATTCTAAGTCAGAAGCTGTAGTCTAGTGAGCATTTAGTACACAACTGCAAGAGGAAAGGAGCTCTTTGAATGAGTCGTTTTTCATTACTTAGAAAATTTTATCAATCTGTATGGTGTACTTGGAATTTACTTATTGTGAATTCACCAACAGCTCTATGTAGTAGCCAAGTTCCTTTTTGATGATGGATAAAAATCAATGATTTCTCCTTTTACCAGTATCTATTGTACTTCTCAGTGTCTTTTGCCTCCCACACAAATGTGCTAAAACTTCATCTTTATTCTTATTTGCTGAGACCTAGATTTAGAAATAACCTTAGGCTTAAAGGATAAGGATTTTGATATCCATAAATGGCAGGCAGAAAAAGGAGTCACCTTATTCTTCTTAACTGTTCTTGAGTCATGGGAAAAGCAGTCAGCTAGTGACCTGTGCATGCGTCCTGGGCATGGTGACAAATCCGCAATACCAAAGTGCCTTTCTGAAATTTGGTCTAGGACTTGCACTGAATACAATGTCCTCCCTTTCAGGAAACTGGCAGGGGGACAGCTGTACTCTTGTCCTATCCCTTGGGAGGATAGCATTATGCAGAGGTGCTCTTATAAGTGTCACTCATTGACTGGCAATGCAGCTGGCCATGTTGTACTCCCTGAGGACTCTAAGTCAAAGGAAAAGCACAGAGGAGGTGGGAAAACACCCCCTGCTCAGTTCTGGTGACTTAAAACTCTGACACCTTAAAATAAGAATGCATTTCCAGGAGCTTGTGCTGCATTATCACAGTAAGTGCCATCATAACCCCAAACAGAACCTTCCACTGGAGTGACCTGCTTAACTGCACACTCAAGGAATTGTTGTACATGTGCTAGTTCAGAGATGGATTTCAACATTATTACCTATAACCAAAAGCAAACATTCAGCTTCATCTATATTCTACTACCCTCTCACCTGTAGAAGAGATGTATCCACTTCTGTTAAGAAGCAGGACATCTGCATTTCTAGGTAGCAAAAATCCTCTTGGGAGCATCAAAGCAGACTGTTTCTTTTTACAAGTTATATAAAACCTGCAGGCAAATATTCTCTCCCTATTTACTGCTACCTAGGCTTACATAAAGACACATATAAACTGGTGAGTTCATTGCAGTGTACAAAAAACTTTTTGTCCTTGTTAACTGGTTCAAAAGACAGCTCATTAATTGATCTGGAGTCATTTCCACCCCAAGCTGTTACCAATCAAACTGATGCAATTAAAATCTTCCTCCTCAAACTAGGAGCCCCCAAGTATGAGAAACGCCCACACACAGAAATTTTCTATTGTGGCTGGTGGGTGCCAGGTGGGCATCCTGCCTTAAGGCAGGTGATGGATTTCTTTAATACTTCCTCTAGGGTACCTTTCAGTGTTAGACTTCTTTGTTGAGAAGGGTCACTCAGAAAAGTTCAAACAGCAACACACCAAAGCATCTCGTAAGGTTCTCTCTACTGAGATGCACCATCCTGACTGAAATTCACAGAAGAAACCCTTTACTCACTGTCATTACATAGATCATACAGGCATAGACATTAATATGTGATTAAATCTACCACCTTTTTTAAGTAAGACTCAAAAACTGAAAAATAAAAAGAGAGGGGAAGTGAAAAGACAACCCACAGAATGGAAGAAAATACTTGCAAATCAAGTATCTGACAAGAGACTTATATCTAGAATATATAAAAAAACCTCTTGCAACGCAATAATAAAAACCCAAATAACCCAATTAAAACTGGACAATAGGTCTGAATAGACATTTCTCCAAGAAAATATACAAATGGCCAATAAGCACACGAAAAGATGTTCAACATCATTAGCCAGCAGGAAAATGCAAATCTCAATCTCAATGCGATAGCATTTTGTACCCAAGAAGACATATAACAAGGGTTAGAAAAGATGTGGAGAAACTGGAACCCTTACACACTGATGGTGGGAATGTAAAATGGTGCAACCACTTTGGAGAATAATCTGGCAGTTCTTCAAATGTTAAACTAAGAGTTATTTAGCAATTCCACTCCTGAATATACACTAAGAGAAATCATAGCATATGTTCACACAAAAACTTGCACACAAATATTTATACCATCATTATACACAATAGCAAAAAGCAGAAACAACCCAAATGTCCACTAACTGATGAATGAATAAATAAAATGCATTATATCCATACTTGGAATAGTATTCAGCCATAAAAAGATTAATAAACCCTACAAGGATGAATCTTGAAAACCCACTGAGCCCTTTTGAGTATCACTGTACTTTCACTCAGAGCTTAATAAAAACCAGTGTTTCATTTAACAAAAGAGTGATTATTTGAATCCCTTTTCAGTCCAAATCAAGTACTTTATCTTTATTTTTTAAAATTTTTATTGACTTGAGAGAGAGAGGGAGACAGACAGACATTAATTTGTTGTTCCACTTATTTATGCATTCATTGGTTGTTTCTTATATGTGCCCTGACTGTAGATGAAACCTGCAGTCTTGGTGTATTGGGGACGATGATGCTCTAACCAACTGAGCTACCCAGCCAGGGTCCAATTTATCTTTATTTTATGATTTGGCTTTCAAAAAATTCTCTTGGAGACATACTTAATTAAGAATTTAAAATAAACACAAATCCATCTCCATATTAAAAATAAAGATTGTACTTAAACATGCCTTTACAATTTACATATGAAAAAATACACAAGTCATTTACAAAGGCCAACAATGGTCCTAATATATTAGAGGAGCAAATCTGTAAAGTACTTTGTTTGAGAGCCTTAAGCAACAGCAGAAGATCAGTGAGATTACAAGTGCATCCTACCTTTCACTGAGTATGGACAGGCCCAAAATGAAAAATTTCACAGAACAGTACCACTAAGTATTTGCCTTAACAAAACAGTTACTTCTGAGGAGTATTACCTCCTTTTCCACTTTTGATAGTTCTCATGCTTCCTTTCTCAACCAAAGCCATCTGGGTCACAAACATTTTGTGAGCAAACAATTCATACCAAATATTCTTCTTATATTTTTAAACAGTGATTATCCTTTATCTTTGGATTAAAGCACTCATGTCACAAGAATTAGCCCAAGCCCAACAGTAGTTTTACAAAGCATGCATGTGATATTGAGTTGAAGTTGATCAGCAATGGACCCTCCCTGTTCGAGTGGACCACTTAACAATACTGCAAACCCACCTTCCAATGCAACACAGCAAATGCAAAAGTAAATACATAAAATATACATAAAACCAAATCAGGTTTATTGTTCAATCATTTTACTACTGAGGGGGCAAAGGTGAAGAGAGGGATTCCTGATGCTGTCACCTCCAGTTCTTCAGCGCCAGGCTTCTAAACACTTACTATATCAGAAACAACAGATTCGTACGATAATGTTAATATAAATGCATTTTAATTCATCACTTGCCTGACACTATTCTAATGAGGAGCTAAAGAGAACAAAATCAGAAAAACCCCCTCCTTAAAAGTTCACAGGGCAAAGGTTTTCTGCAAAGCAGTTAGTTTTCTACTCTATGTGTGAAATCATTCTTGTTATGACTCACTGAAAATTAAATATGCAAAACTCTAAGCTGAGCTTAGTTTTGCCTGTGCACAGAGACCTTTTTTACGCTCATTCTTCGAAAACCTCATTTTGGATCTTGCTGCCAACACCAGAGAGAGGAAAGCGGCCAACAATTCCAAATATAACATGCGGAGGCAAATGCTACAGAAATCTGTCTGACGGGAAGTAACCATGCTGAGGTCTGCTGAGGTAGATGCACTTCTCAATCAGACTGTTTTGGTCTCTCAGTCTGGAGCAAAATGCCATGAGAAAGCAATCAGAGGAAACCATCCAGTTTCTAGTCAGCCTCATTACCAATGCCTCATGGTACTCACTTTATCAGTGAGAATAATTCTATTCATCTCAAACAGAAAGATGGGTCAGTGGCAACTAGAGCTCCACCAGTTATTCTAATTTTTTTTTCTTTTAAACCAACGTTTTAGAGACCAGTCTATGGAAACCAGTATTTTCATAAGGCTTAACTCATGGCATGACTATTATAATAAAGGTCAGGTTCACCAGGGAACTTAAAAACGTATCTCTTTCCAATTCTCCAGGGGCAGGTTTCGTAACCCCTGCTACCACTCTGAATAACTGATAACCACTTAAACTTGGATAAAATGATTACACTATCACTTAAACAAATACAAAAACATTATTAGCTCCTAAAGTTTAATACTTTAGTGAAGTAATGGTACTGAGCACAGGAAAATTCATTTCTTCACCCAGATCATTACAGAAAATCCAGAAATAGGACAGTCTAAATGGGAAAAGGATTATTCTTCATATAAAGCACTGGCCCCTGAGAAAAGACAAGACAATTAAAACAGCTTATTTGACCAGTCATTTCCTCCAGTAGTTTATCTTAGAAAAATTCCCTGTGGTTGTAGCTGTCACTAAGCCCAGGAGGTAAAGTTTGCCTAGAATCACTTCTGGAACATTTTACTAGATCCTGTTCACTATGAGGCAAGCTGGCAAGGCACACCAGGGAATGAAAAAGCACTTGTCTCAGAGCTTTGAATGGAGACCCACAGCAGCACTGCAGTTGTGATCTACAGGGTTTGCAAAACTCCATCTTCACTCTTCTACATTCTGTATATGAGGAAAATGATCACACTATGCTTATCTAAATAATCCAGTCTTAGCTAGTTAAAAAGGGAAGCAAGAGAAAATATAGCCATACTGTCTAACCTCACTCCCATATGGTACAAGAAAGCAATAATGGGATAAGTTAAGGAGAGCACATTCAGGGATCAAAATTTTCTGAGACATTAACTGCTTGACCTAGCCACTCTGGCTGAGATGGTTAATGCAACACTTCACTTGTGCTGGAAAGAGCGTGGGGTAGGAGGCAGGAAAGTGGGATAAGCCACGCTTAAAAGAAGGCTTCCTGCCTTTGTGCCAATATCTAGGATGTTTTGTGATTTATATAACTCAGATAAGTTAATGGTACATTCAGTACTGACATCTTCAAAGGGGGAACTGGAGATGTGAAACAAGCCCTGCCTCATTTACTAGGATTTTCAAATCTCTGATTACCAGTTCCTATTCATGGTCTTATAAAAAGTATTCAATGAAATGCAGAATCTGGGCAAGCCTGAATCTCACCAACAGCTAAAAAAAAAGTCCCTCCCTCCCTCCTCCCAGCTAAATCGGAAACTGTTAACTGTACAACTTGACAAGATTTAGACTCATCTAATTAAAAGATTCAGAGGTTAGATTTTAGAGTTTAAAAGCCCAATGTCAGGCAAAACAGTATACTTTTTCCATGCCTGAACTTTCTAATGAACAATTTCAGCTTTACTAAACAAATGAGACTAAAAACAATAAAGTGCTTATTAAATTTTCACTTAATATGGGATCACTATTCTTGGTTAACACTAACATCATCCTAGAGGTAAAACATTAACCCATATTTAAAATCAAGCAATCTACAATTCAGTCCTGTTATACGTATCAAGTAAGCACACACACAAAAATGTAAGCAACTGGGAATAACTGGTAAGAAACTCAACTTATTCAAGTACAAACTGCTTCCATTCTCAAGAACAGCACAGAAAACCAGCAGAGATTTTTCTCCAGGTGAATTACAACTTAATAGGATGCAAAGGATAAAACCCACAGACCCTTCCTGCTGGTATTAGTCACTTCATAATAAAAATTTTAAAGCTAGCAGCAAAGCTTCCTCCAGGATACTAATTTTTGTTCCTGTAACATTCCAAGCCAAGATGGGGTGCCCTCCTGGACAAAAGTATCTTGGGAATGGTAACCGGAGCTTCCTACATAACTTCTGACCACAGACTTAATTTGCTCAGTATCAATCATCTATTTAATAGGGGTTCCAAAACCTGCAATTAGTACAAATACACAGTAGGTACTATTCCACAAACTGAGAATGGAATGGAACTGTGCACAGTGCTTAAGGAAAACCTCATTAAAAATTTTTTTAAACAGAGGGCTAAAAAAGACAGCATAAAAAAAAAAAAACTGGTGAGAACAAACGGCCCTCCTCCTTCCGCAGCCTGTCTCCTTCCACAAACCCCCGCCTCAGTCAACTGTTGCTGAAAAACAGAACAAGACCCAATCCGGGTTCCCTGATTTTTGTGGAGGGCAGAGGTGGTTTCTCCAGGCAGAAGCTGGAGTACAAACTCTTCTTGGCCGGATTGTTCAGGGCTGAGCTGCTGAGGAGGATCAAGCATGGGGCCATCAACCCAGGTCCCTCCCTCTCTCTTCGGTTTCTCCCCTCCCCTCGAGTTCAGTAAGGGGGGTGTGAGTAAAAAAAGCGCACAGCTTTCCGTCTCTCCGCTCCTTAAAAATGTCCTCGAAGAGCCACCGCGTACAATCCAGCCCCAGCAGCAAAGAAATTTGCAGTGAAGGGCTCGCCGATCTAGAGTGGATAAGTGAAATCGGCGCCCAAGGGCAATTTTAATTGTCTAACCCAGCCCGACTTCCTAATGTCTGTAGCTCCGGGAGGGGAGGAGAGGGAGGCAGCTCTGAGAGGCAACAAGGAGCGAGCGGCGGCAGAGAAAGGGGACCACAGAGGCGAGATCCCAGCCCCGGCCTCCGAGGAGCTTCCGCAGAAAGGACTCAGGGGCTAACCCCACCGTTCCCCGGGAGACGTTTGCAAATCATATATGCAGCCAAAATGGCGCTGAGAATAAAAATATAATTTAAAGGCAGGTCGCCATATTGTAAACAGAGGCAGAGAAGAAGCGGACTCGAGAGACACCCTCCATGATTTCTTCTACAGCTGCAAGCGCCCGGGCGCCGGGTCCCCAGGGTCAGGACCAGGGCAGCTCGGGCAGCCGAGGGTTCCGAGCACCCACCCCGGGGAGAGCCCAGCCCGGCCGGAGCCCGAGGGCGGCGGGCGCGCGGGCAACCAGCGGCACCAGGCCCAGAGCTCCTCCCCTTCCTCCCCAGCCAGGGCCGGCCGTGCCCTGCCGGCTGAGTCCCGGCTCCCTAGCGACTTCCAGCCCCAGATGGGGCTCTCCTCATTCCTCCCAAACCCCACATCGGGGGTCCGGACCCATCACTGCTTCTTCCCCCCAAAACGGCCAGATCCCGGCAGACACCTGGGGGCGGGGAGGCGCTAGCCCCAGCGGCTACAGAAAGTCATCTAGCGGCTGCAAGCGCCCGTTATTTTGGCAGGCAGGGGAAGGCCGGGTGAAGGAATGTGCCGACAAGGGTCTACCAATGGGGCTCCAAAGGGGTCTGCAGACCTTACCAGCACTGGAGGTGGAAGGCGGCAGGGCAATGGTCACAGCACAGGAGATCACCACCTTCTTTGCAGCTATCGCAGCTGTCGTGGTTGGTGGCCCTGCCGCTTCTCCGGGGTTCCTTCTCAGGCTTCCGACTCCGCTTTTCTGCCTCGTCCGTCTTGGGGGGAGCCAGCAGAGCCTGGATTTGCTGCACACACATACAAACGGCGTGTGTGCACACTCGGAGCTCCCGTGCTATCCGTCGCCCCCCAGGCGCGGCTTCTCCGTCAACTACCCCTCTCCCCCCTTTTGTCCTTCTTCCTCCCATCCAGGCTGCTCCCAGAACCTCTCAGCCCCCGGAACCAGGGGAGCCCACCCTAACCGTGTTCCTGCAGCACAACAACGAGAACAGCTTCTTCCAAATGGGGAGAATCAGGGTAGGGGGATGGGGAGAGGGTGCGCGGTTCCCTGCTCGCCACTTCCTTGTATGGACAGTGGGGGACTCCAAAGCCAGGCTCGGGAGAGGCCTGAAGCCCGGTACCCGGACGTGCTGGGGGAAGCACAAAGGGACCGACAAGAAGGGGGTGGGGAGGCCCAGCGGTGCAACGAGATGGAGTGGGTTGGTGCCTTGGGATAGCAAATCGAGGGCGGCGGGTGGGTGAAACTGCTGCAAACGTCCTCGGAGGCTGAGCTCGGCCCCCTCAAATTGCAAAGATGGGAGAGTCTGGGTGAGAAAGAACCCCCCTCCTCCCCCGGCCCACTTGCGTTGCGAGCTCAGGACTGGCTTTGTGGGGCGGAGGGCGGAGGTTCCCTCCCGGCGCTGGGGGAAGGGGATGAGGAGGGCTGCTCTTACCTCCATCAGCCCCCCTGACGTGTCCAAGTCGTACACGATCGTCTTGGTCTCCATTTTCTCCCACATTCATCCACCTCCCGGGCTGGGCGCCTTCTGCTCGGGCCCCCCCAACCCCGGGGGGAGGGGGGAAGCGGGAGGAGGGGGCGCTCCTGACCCCGGCCCCCCTTCTTTTTTCTCAACACAGGTCCCGACTTCCTCGCCCTGGCTCCCCCCCACCCCCCGGCCCCCAGTCCCCGGGACGGCAGCGTCCTCCCTACGGGCCGTGAGGGGGGAGCGGCCCCTCAGCCCCGGCCCAGCGGCTGACTGCACGGTGGGTCCCGGCTCCGGCGGTCAGGCCTCTGCGGGGCCTAGTCCCACAAGCTAGAGCCGGCGCTGGCGACCGCTGGTCCGGCAGGGAAGGCTGGCGGGCGCTGCCATCCCGGGGTTGGGGGGATCGGAGAGGGGGGGTGAGAGGTTAGGTGAGGTTGTGGTACGTGAGGTGACTGCGGGGAGGGTGATGGGGGGTGGTCCCCGGGCTCCGCCTCTCGCCGCCGCCGCCTCCTGCGTCCCGGCTGCCGCGCACTTGGCGCAAACTTACCGCGAGCGCCCGCAAAGCCACCCGCGCAGGCGCCCGGGGATCGCCGCTCGCCGCGCGCAACCGCAGTGACAGCCGGCGGCCGGGCTCCCGCGCAGCCGCAGTAAGGGGGTACCCCCCAGCGCGCAGCCGCGCTGGCATTCTTCTGAAGCGCCGAAGCCCTGGCCTTTCTGGCCTGCGCCGGCGCACTGAGATAAAAGGGCGGGACCTGAGGTCTCACGCAGGCGCCTGGGAGAGCTCGTAAGGGTCACAGCGCAGCCGCAGAAACAAGAGGACGCTTCGTCCATTGGTGTTTGTGTATGGACCAAGAATACTCTGTTCCCGCGCAGGCGTGTTGAGGATGTTTCGCTCCCGCCCTACAACACGCCCGGCTCTCGCGCAGGCGTATTGTCACCTGCAGGCCCTAACAAGAATGCTTCTCCTTTCGCCATTTTGGTAACGGGATATAGACTACCATGTCTTTGCAATCCTCAGGCATGAACAGGAAGGATTAAGGTGTGGTGTTGGCTGGAGCTGGTAGGCTGTCGGTGACAGCAGTACTCCTAAGGATGTTGTGCTGGACTGTTTGGTTCCAGCGTGAGGTGAGGCTGGACCAGGCGCCATATTCTTAAAAGAGAAAAGCAAAGCCATTGCGACGGAAAACGATGCTTTTGGTGTCAGGTTGGATGGCTGGCTTCCCAATTCCCTTCCTTTCCCAACAGTTAATTTCAGTCTCAGCATCTCTGCCTTGCGTAGTTATGACACCATGGAGAGTTTCGCTTGCTTGTTAGTACCCCCTGTTTTGATCACTGACCCTAAGAATTGCTCTTCAAGAGGACGCCAAAAGCAAAGAGTTTATGATGTTGACAACGCCCAGCTACCTGCTTACATTGAACTTCAACTCCCAGTTTGCAATGCGAAAGGAATCCAAAGGACTAACGTGAGCGCATTGCACCCTGGGAGGAAGAATCGCGACGGGTCCGGTGGATTGTGGGAGTCGTAGTTCTGTGTGCGTGTGATGCACACCGTTCGGTAGGATGGACTCGGGAAAGAGTGATTTACCTGCTAGGAAGGGATACTTTTGAGAGCTGCAGTGCTGTATGCTGGGGTATTTGTAGTCTGAAGTCCTCACCTTGAGTTCTATGAGGGACAATGCTACCTCCGCGGTGCCCGCCCCTTCCCTTGGTATCTCCTTCAGAGATGGCCAGTCATCTCTGCGGACTGTAGATGAAGCGGTGAAAAAGGAAGTAGCATCATTATACTTGACAGAAGGCGTTTAGATGGCATTTTTACCAGGTAGCTGTGTCCTGCTCACTTTTGAGGTATGCTTAGCATTCTCAGAAGCGTAAAACTGGAAAGGGCTTAAAGACCATCTGTATTAATCCCCTCGTTTCCAGATGCACAGAGGGGAGTAGTGATTTGCTTAGTTCATTTTATGGCAGACATATGAATGAAACATTTCTTTTTTTAAAAAAAAAAAATCTTTATTGATTTCAGAGAGAGGAAAGGAGAGGGAGAGAGAGAGATAGAAACATCAATGATGAGAGAGTCATTGATCGGCTGCAGCCCGCAACCCGGGCGTGCCCTGATCGGGTATCCAACCGCGATCTCCTGGATCCCAGGTTGAGGCTCAACCGCTGCGTCACGCCGGGCCGGGCTGAAACATTTCTTGATTCCCAGGCCAGGATACTGTCTAAACTGCCTGTGAGGAGTTGCTACTGCTCCTTTTGGGATAGTAAGGAGGATGAGTTAGATAGGTTGGTATGTCAGTTTGTGGTCTTTGGTTTCTGATGGTCCTCTTGGTGCATAGGCAAAGAATGATAAGGTCATGAGCCTTATCCTTTCTCTCTACCAACCTCAGCAAACAAGAAATCATAGTAGCTATGGGCCAGAGATGGGTCCCTCAGAGAGAGGAGGGCTGAGCTAGATGTATGGAAGTGGCCAGACTTTATCTTTTCTGGGGCTGTGTTTCATGCCTTCAGAAGTTGGAGCCTCATGAGCTCTCTTACTGGCTTCCTTCCTGCTGCTTGGGGCTCAGTTGTGTTGCTGTGCCAGCCGGAAGGCATTATGGGGCAGATAAGTAAGCCATTGGCACAAGCCCAACAAGCAAAGCTTTACTTTGGTCAACGCCAGCATTTGCAGTTGAGAATTGGAACAGGCTGTGGGCTAGTGAGGGAAATAATACTTCGAAGGGATTGGAGGAGGGGAGAGAAAGAGAGAGAGAGAGAGAGAAACATTAATGTGAGAGACATTGATTGGTTGCCTCTTGCACACACCTCTACGGGGCGGGGGATGGAACCTGCAACCCAGATACGTGCCCTTGACTGGGAATCGAACCTGAGACCTTTCAGTGCTCGCGCCGATGCTCTTACCACTGAGCCACACCAGCCAGGGCCACACCTTTTTTGAACTTGGAGGGTGAGGTCAGCCTAGCGTGGCCCGGAGTTGGTGCCACCTTGGAGAGCTCCAGCCCTGACTATTGGAGGAGGTTTGAGGGGAGAGAGCAGGTGGGATACAGATACCTTCAGAAGTGACCTCTTGTGGCTAATCTAGGTACTGCACTCTGCACTGGAGCCTCTCCATCCTTCAAGGTAGCCTGTGCTAGAGCCAGGAGGTGGACAGCTGTATGTGGTTAAGACCTCCCTGTTGGAGACTGTAGAAGCAGAAGGTGCTGGTTACTGTTATTTCCTTCAGGGATTTTGTCTTTTGGTTTCTGAGTTCCCTTAATTCCCCATTGCTTGTTTTTTGCTCTTATTCTGGAGGGCAGCCATGCAAAGCACACTTTAAGCATGGATGTGGATGTGGATGTGGATCAAGGCTGGGCAAACACTTTCATTTCAAGAGGTGCTTGGGGCCATAGATAATGGGCACAGGGGCTGAGAGGGACCAAACTTGAGCAGATCTCATCTAGCCACCTCTTTCTGGAGTCTGGGGCTTTTGCTAAAGTAGGAGCCAAGCCCCTAAGCTGCATTGTCCCTGCTCAGTCTGGATGTTCTCTGAGGCCAAGACAGACTACAGCCTCATGTTTAGGGGTTGTATCTGATTCCTGTTCCAGTTTCCTGAGTCTTGCTAGCTAGGAAAGAAGAGGAAGAAGAGACGTGACAGGCCTCCTGGGCCTTGTCAGCAGTACAGTGGCATTGAGAAGGGGCTTGGGAGTTTGCCACCCTGTAGTTCTGGACCTGGCAAAGAGGGGGGAATGAGGCATTGAGGTGGATGAGCAGTTGGGTTCCTGGACTCTCACACTCTTGTGGCACCAGCCATTTGGACCTCACATTTCACTGTAACTGGTTTTTGATAAAACCTTGGGATTATTAGTTGATGTGTCCAGCATGGTCCTGAAGTCCACATCATATTTATCTCCCACCTCCTTTGCCTTCAAGAAAGCACCATCCACCTGGCCATTGCTTGTTTTTTTCCAAAACACCATTTTAATAAGGAAACAACAGAAATAGAAGATTGTTCTCTGGCTGGAGGCCAAACCCCATATGATACATTACATGTACAAAGTGGCCTATTAGCCAGCACTTGGGCCTCTCCCTGGGGCTCTCTGACCTCCTGTTCCATGCCAAATTCCTCCTCAGACCTCTGCTCCTCTCCGGAATACGCCTGCCAACTCCCCTTATCCCAAAACAGTGGCCAGGAGGGGAGTCTGGCAAGTGGTTGGGGTTAGAGGAGGGACTAGTGGGAAAGAGGATGTTTTAACAGCCAGACAGGCAATCAGAGGGAGGTCTTTCTTTCCTCGGGGTGTAGTGGAGCAGTGGGGTTTCCTGCTTTGGTGTGGAGCATGAATGCTTAGGGAAGTCCAACCTTAGCTTGGGTAGGGTCCCTAAACCCCTTAGGATCCCTTAGAATCATTGCCTCCACTGAGAAGGGACAGGAGCAGAACTGTCTATTCCTTGGGCCTTAGGGAAGGACAAGAGACTTCCTTGAGGGGCTGATGTTGGCATGCCAGGACTACCCAGAGGTCACTGTTGAGAGCAGTTTTGGCCACTGGTGATGGCCTTGTGAGAAGCACCCTGGCGCAGTTTCTGCCATCATCAAGTTAACCCTGCTGCATGGTGCTATATGCCAGGGCTAGGTGGTGGTCACATGGAGAAAGGCGCTCCCACTATGCCTGTGAATTCCAGGCTGGAGGTGCAGGGCATGAAGGAGGGTCAGGAGAGTGCTGGTTCTTGATGCATATGCTCCAGTTGTGTTCTGCTCAGAGGCAGATGTCCTCTGACTTGGACCCAAGGAAGGGTCCTAAGTGGTCAGTGGTACCAAGAAAATAGGCCCTGGTGGCCATCGCAGGTGGGAAAGGGCACAACTTCTTGAGGGATTAGTGGTGTCTCTTCCCAGATGGTATGTACAGGAGGTGGAGGGACAGCAGGAAGTTGGGAGCTCTGCTGCTGGTCTGTGATGCAGGGCTGAGCTGGCTTCCCTCATCTAGATGGATACTTCATATTCTCTCATTTCCTGCAAAGGAAAGAGACTGCTGGGAGTTGGAAACTTGTATGAAGTTTGCCAGCCGTAACCCACCTTCCCAAGGAAAAGGGAAAGTGCAAGAGGGCTTGATAGGGCCTGCCCAAGGGAGCACAGAATTGGGTCCTAGATAGGGTGTCAAGGCTGGCATGGGTACTTACTCCATTCTCGTAGGTTGGATTGTCAAATGCTGACTCCACGGTGATTCGGTCATAGGGGCGAGGCCGTGTTCGGGGAAGCTGCAGGGGGCTTTTCCCCTGGAGCCTGTGGGACAGAGAAGCCTGTGAGTCCAGAGTGCTGGGAAGGAGTGAGTCAGGTGTGCAGGGTAGGAACGGAAGCCAGACTCACCTGGAGAAGTAGAGGTACACACCTCCCACCAAGAGTGCCATCGCCACCAGTGGCAGGAAGATGGCAGCTGCAATGTGGGCAGCATCCAGGGTGCTGGAGGCAGCAGGTGCCTTGGCGACTGAAAACACAGAGGGTGGGATTGGGGCAGAGTCCCTGTCACGTAGAGCCCACAGCCCCTTATCTCTGCCTAGGGGCATCCCGCCACCAGCTCCTTCCAGCTGGCTGGGGTTAGGGAAGGAGCTTTTCCCAAACCTCTCTCTTTTTCTACCCTCCCTCCTTGGGGAACCTAATGGCCTGGGAGCTGTGAGAACCAGTGGAAGAGACTACTTCCCTGGCCCTCAAGCATGGGGGCTCACCATCCAAGCTGCGGCCGCTGTAGAACCCATCCAGAGAGGCTGGAACAAGAGGGGAGGGCCAAGGGCAGTGGGTGAGCCCAACAGGCCAAATCGCTAAGGCAGGGAGTGGGTTGATCATGGGGAGGATTTGTCCAAGGAGAGCCCACCCAGTGTTTGTCTTGGTGTCACCAGGTCAGGAAAATCTGGCAGAGACTGGGGAGACCAAGGGTAACATGAAGGGGGCATGGACAGGGGGTTTTGGTTTTCAACATTTGACATTTGCCAGAGCAGCCCTATGGGCCAGGCAGAGGTTTCGGGGTGACAGAGCACTCACCAGCCCTACAGATGGGCGGGGGGTCACTCCAATGTGAGGGATGCCCAGGTACACACTTGATGCTGGCCTGGCCCTTCAACACATAGCCAGGGGCACATGAGCAGTGGACAGTAGCCCCCGCTGGGTGTAGCCGCTTTTCAGGACTGCAGGCACCATTCTCGGGGGCACTGAGGCCATGGCATGGCCTGAGTTGTTCCACTGCAAAGCAGGCAGAGTCCAGTGAGGGTGCCCGGCCCTAGCCTCCAGGCAGCATCTCTCCCCTCCTACCCACTTGACACTTACAGAGACATTTGGGGGCCCGATCGCTCCACTTGGGGCTGCTGGCTTGGCGGTCATGGCAGGTGAGGATGGCACTACCCGTCAGCACAAAACCTTGGTCACAGATATACTGCACGGTGGCCCCCACAGGAAACTTGGGGCTAGATATGAGGCGTCGGCTGTGTTCCACATCCCCAGGGTCATGGCAAGAAGTCACTATGGGTGGGAGGTGATGGGGAGGAAGTAGCTCAAGTAGAACTCAACAAAAGCCAGTCCACCCTGGCTTTGTTCCAGGCAGCCAACATCTTTATGCCAGGTAGCTCTACCCTCTACTTATCTGTCACTATGATTTTGCTGGTGTATCCCCTCATCTGTCCCCTTCCAATCCATGGGAGTCAACAAACTGATTGGCCATCTACCAGGAATGAAATACTTGGAGAACTTGGTAGATAACCCTATGGAAAGGTATTGTTTCATTTCACAGATGAGAAGACTGAGATTATGAGGTGAAGGAACTTCAAGGATACCAGCTAATAATAGTTGGGAGTCAGGTTTATAGTCCAAGAGAGAGGCTTGTAGGTTTCATTGGGGAGGGGCATATGGGGAACAGGTGCACTCACCCCTCTGGCAGGAGGGCAGGTCCTCGCTCCAGGTTAGGTCCCACTGGCACATAAGGACACTGGATCCCACCACCTGGTAGCCAGGGTAGCACTGGTAAGTGACGACAGTGCCATGCACCAGCTCAGGCTGTGACGGGCTCTTCCAGCCGTTGGGGATCTCAGGCAGCTCTGGACATGTGTCATTGCGGGGTACCTCTAGGGGCACAGGGGCAAAAATATGCAGACCCTCAGCCAGCACCAAAGCGACTGTGCTAGCCTCCCTTCCCCTGAGGACACTCGGCTCCTACCAATTTGGCCTGGGCCTGGCCTGGGCAAGAGAGCGATTCATTCTCCCCACGCAAGGGCCCCTCCTTACTTGTCTCTGACATGACTCTGTCTCCTAAATTCCTGGTTTATCATCTAGGCTTTGACCTTACTTTCAAATACATGTTGGCCATTTTCTCAGTCCTGATAGGGGCCGGGTAAAGTGGGGGAAATGTCACTTCTGTTAAAGATTATCAGAAAGGTAGAATCGAATACCTTTCCTTATCTCTCTATTTTTGTTATGAAGTTCTTCCTGCTGCCTACCAAACCCCTCTCCTGCAACAGAAGGCTCCCTTTCTCCTGCTGGGCCCTGGGGTAAGACAGCGAACAAGACTAGCCTCAGGTGATACCTGGAGAGTTTTCCGTTTTCCCTTGTCAGATAAGAGCCCTCAGGCACCTCATTGCCCTGGCCTCTCTGACTTGCCATGTTTTGGGGTCTGCATTCTGGCATCTCTTCTCCCTCATGCACGGGGTGGGGCAGGGACAAACTCACCAAAGAAGTGGATGACAAAGCCCTGCTGGTAGCCCACTGCTGAGGTCCCAGGGTCTGACTGGAACTGGATGGTGACATCAGCCATGGAAGTAAAGAGCTTGAAGTGGCCTCGGGGCCCGGAGTACTGGCCCAGGACCCGGGCTGTCAGGTCGTCCCCGTCATAGAAGGTAAGTACGTCACCAGGGCCTATGCGCAGCCTGTGGAGGAGGACTGTCATACGAGGGCGGGCCCAGGGACCCCAGGATGTGCTGGGCAAGAGATGTCTCCGTTGCTTAGGAGATGGCTTGGCCTCGCCTGGTGGGCACTTACACTCTGACGTCCAGCATGATGCGCTTGTCCTCCTCCACATGCACACCCCAGATGCAGTCCTGCCCGCGGCCATAGGGCTCCGGCCAGTTTGGGGACAGCACCACGCCGGCCGAGTCTGTGATCTCCCCACTGCACACAGCTGGAAGGCAGGGGAGGCCCGGGAGGCACGTCCCCTCCGCGTTCCCCCCAGTGCCATGTCCTGGGGCTGCCGTCTGCCCACAGGAGTGCCTACCCATTGCTGGGAGTCCCCACCTCTTCCTCAGGGGGAAGCTTAAATGATACTTGCCACTGAGTCCCTGTGGCCCCAGGCTCTGTGGCTGGCTCCCTGGTGCCCACCCTGCTCCCTGCCCTTGGCAGGCCCATCTGCTGGTGCCTACTGACCTCGGCAGGCTGGCTCTGTCTCATTCCACTGAGGGTCATGGGGGTCAACACACTCAATGATGATGGAGCCTTGCTCAAGGGTATAGCCAGGGTCGCAGCTGAACTCCACGGTGGTACCCACAGGGTAGGAGGGTGCGCTGCTGCTGAAGTTGCCGTATTTGACAAAGGGCTCATAGCAATGGCCCTGCTGGAAAGCTGTAAACCACAGGGCCCAGCCCAGCTCAGCCTTGACTGGGGCAAACACGGGGGCAAATGTCCTCCTACTTCCCTGCCCAGGGCTTTTCTCATTCTGACTACAAATGTATGTCCTGGGCTTGGAGCAGGGGCAGGAACAGCCCACAGCACCCATCCCCATTATGCTCAGGAGGCTGTCTTGATCACCTTTTATTTTCAGCACCTAGTTTTGTGCTTAGTACACAGAGGACACTCAATAAATATTCTGAATGAATTGATGCATGCATGCATGAGTGGTTCTAGAATGTCTTTTGGAGCAATTCTCCTTCCCTAAGAATTGGAGCCTTTTTTGCTCTTTAAATTCTAGAGAATTCATTCACTTGGACCAGAGGGCCTGGGTCAGGCAGGGGTCTCCTGCAGATGGGGTAGGAATCCTGGACTTGAGGGGAGGGGTGGGGAGAGAGGGCCTCAGTTCCAGGTGAGCAAGGGATGAGTTGGAAGGAGTGATGATGGAGTGGAGGGGGAGAGTGTGAGAGAAGAGACCCTAGGCCCAAGTCCCTGCTCTAGCCCCTCACCCCTGGTTAGGCCCCATCAGGCTCACCCTCGTAACGCAGGGCCATGCCTGCAGCTGCCCCGCTGCTGTCAGTGCTGAGCTCCACAAAGAAGTGTCGGCCAGAGCTGAGCAGACCCTCAATGGGCAAGTACTCCACCTCATAGGAATCGTACACGGGCGGGGCCTCCACGTTGTCCCCATTTCGGATGATGAGCCTGGGTCAGTAGAGTGGCAGCTGGGTGGTGACCCAGGTGGGGTGTAGCCCAAGCCTCTGTACTGTCCCCCCAGCAGGGTATTACCAAGCCAGGCACTCCCATCCCTCCAGGACATCCCCTCACCTGTCATCATCCTCTGCCAGGGAAACCTTCTCAAAGTGTAAATGCAGTCGCTGGCTCTCAGGAGCCTCAAGCAGCCAGTGGCAGGTGAGGTTGTTGCTATAGTTGCCCGGGAAGCCAGGAGAGACAATGCGGCCAGTGGTGGCATTGCGGATCACTCCACCGCAGGCAGCTGGGAGACAGGGGCAGAACTGTGGGCTGGGCCCCTGACTGGATCCTAGCAGCCTAACAAGCTTTCCTGCCTTTCCCAGCTCTGTACCCTATGCATGGGGCAGCAGGGATCTATGCCTTCGTGGTGCTGAAGGTCAATCCTTTGACCCTGTGACACTGCAGCTCCAGGCAGCCTGGACTCCAGAATCTACCTCCTAACCTTTCACACCTCTGGGACTATTCATGTGCAACTCCCTTGACTGGTAGATCTGCCATGACCTAGCTGTGTGGCCCTGGATCAGTAGCTTTCCCTCTCTGCTGACTCCCCTGGGAGGCTGTCCCAGACTTCCCCCAGGTTTACTTTATTAAAGCCTTTTATCCAGGGCTCCAACCTTCTTGGGTGTATCTGCTACTTCTACCTCATGCCACTTCCTAAAACCAGTTATTGTTTGGGTATGTCCCTTAACTAGGATCCCCTGGGGCAAGGACCAGTCTTTCCAGGCCAGGCATAGAGTTGGTTTTCAGAACTTGTTGAATAAAATGATTGAATGAATGTAAAAAAGAGTAGGGCTAGATCAGGGCTGACAAACATGGTGTGCATGCCATTTACCTCCAAGTTGTGCCCTGAGCAGACACGACTAGCCAGGTGATGGCCTCAAACACTTTCTGAAATAGCATCACTGCCACTGTCATTCCTGGGCTGACCCTTTAGGGCCTTTCCAGCACTGCCTTCTCTGGCCTGGACTTGTCCACTTTTCTAAGGAGAGACTGAGCAGCTCACTTGTCCCCATCACTGGGGACTGCTGAGTTAGATGGCCAGACTCCTGGCAGTTAAGTGGGGCCAGTGAAATGGTCTTAAGCAAGAGGAGTATGGCTGGTTCCAGGCAGCATTTTCCTCTCCTGGACATACAGCTTTAGATCCTGCCAGCTCTCGGACCCGGCTACCGAGACACTGCCTTTGTCTCCAAATGTTTAGGACAGCAGAATATTTTAACCTAATAAACTTCCTGGGGAGGGGGTTGTGGGGAATTTCTTCTTTGCTTCCATACAGAGAGGGCAGACCTTCTCTTCTGCTTATTGTCAGAATGGAATGCCCTTCAGATCTGATCATGCCCTGTCTTACACTTAAATTCCTCAGTGGTTCCCTGTGACCCCCCCACCGCATAGAGTCTAAGCTCAGGTGGCATTCCAGCCCTTTATGGACCTGACTCTCGACTTGGCCTCAGCCTCTCCCCATAAACCCTCTCCTTTAGGCACACTTCACCATGCTTCGTGCTTCCACACCTCTGCATGTGCTGTTCCAGGAATCCACTCCACTTCCCTGGGCTAACATTCTTGTAATCCTTCCATGTCATCTCCTTGGGAGGCTTTCTTGGACTCCTCCCTCATTTTGGAGCAGTTCGCCTTCCCGTGGATCCCCATGCACCCCGAGTTCGTCCCATCACAGCACTGTCTGCCCTGAACGTGCTGAGCTGCTTGCTGGGCTCACTAGACGGAGCTCCCTGGGGCCCAGCCCACGTCTGGCTCATTCACCTCTGCTTGTGCCTGGCACCCAGGAAGAGTGTACAGAATGAAACAAGGTTCAAAAGCCCAAGCTAAAAAAAGGAAAAGAAAGGAAAAAAAGCCCAAGCTGCCTTTCATATTGCAAACCGAACACTCCATCTTTCTTCTGCCGGCAAGCCACTGGCAGCGATCCAGACTCCTGTCACCTGTGGCCAGAACTTGGGAGTCTCCTTCCACTCTCCTCCTTTCTCTCATCAGCGTCTTTGGAACCTCTTCTCTCCTCTATTCCCAAAGTCTCTAAGTTCAACCCCACTTGCCTTGCTGGCCTCCCAGCTGCCGGACACCGCCTGACTGGCTTTCCTGAGGAATAGTTCTGAGTTCCTCTATCTCCTCTCCAAAAACTTAAAATAGTTACCCACCCTGGTATTCAAGACCTTCCCACTGTCCCCTTCTCAAGTCTCAGGCCTCAGCCAAATCTGGCTGTCTTGTCTGTCCCTTAAATACTCCCTTACCTTGCCTCTGTGTCACTGCTCACACTGTTCCACTGAAATGTCAAGCCTTCAGTGCCACTTCCTCCAGGAAGCCTTGTAAATGCCCAACTAAGGATGATTGCTTTCTCTTCTCCCAGGTCACTTAGGTCTCTTCATTGGTACTTTTTACTCCCTGCTGTGAAAGTTGACGACAGTGCTTTCTTCTTCCCCCACCTCCTGAAGGGTGGGTTCTTTGAGGCCATACTCCCTGTTTAATTCAGCTCTGTATACCTATGGTGCCTCTGTTTAGTAGGTGCTCACTAAGTGTGGGTTGAATGAATGCCACTGAGGTGTGTAGCCATTTTCTGGCTTCCTTATGGAGGGCCTGTGAAGGTGCTATGTAGCAACAGAGAGCAGAGATTAGCCCCCCACCTTACTCCCCTGTTCAGCACTGAGTCCCTTGGGGCCACTTACCGATGCAGGTAGGCTCCTGGGAATCCCAGAAGGGCTGGGTGGCGTTGAGACAGGTAAGAAGCCTGACACCCCTCAGCTGGTAGCCAGTGGCACAACGGAAGCGGGCGCTGCCTCCTGGGTGGAGGCTAGTGACAGTCACAGCTCCATAAGCTGGACGTCGGGGAAAGTGGCAGCTCAGGAGATAGGCTGCAAAGAGAGAAGGTTGACGTGTGTATGTATGTGTGTATGTGTGTTGAGCGGGTTGTTGAGTCATAGCCAGGGCAAAAGGGGTCTGCCCCAGCCTGCCTAGCGGTGTCACTTGGGGCCAGGGGAAGCATCAGGAGTTCCAGAAAAGAAACTGATCCCTTCCCCAAAAGGTGCCTGTGATATTTCCAGCAGCCTGGGCTCCGTAGCTTGGGCTGTGGCCCAAGGTTTCTAACACTTTAGGCAGGTTACTTAGCCTGTAGGTGTCCCAGTTTCCTCATTTGTTAAGTGAGGTTTAAAATGCCAGCCCACCTACAGGGTTATTATGAGAATAAATGGGATAGTGTTTTATTCATCTTGGTATCCCTGGAATCCAGATGATAGTACATCTTCAAAAAATGTTATTGAAAGACTTGTAGGTGTGAAAGCACTTGAAATAGTAAAAGCCTATACTGATGTAAAGCATTTATATTGTTTTTCCTGTAGGAGACAAATATGAATTGCAGCAGGAAAGATTGAAGCCAGACAGTAAAAGCTTTCCCAGTGTTCATTGAGAAATGCTAAAAAGCTTGATGGCAAGGGCAGTGGACTTTTTAAAAGACAGGATGGGCAAGGGTGAGGAGGCAAGGCATGCCTTCAGGGAAGTGGGGGAGGGACAAGTTGCTCCGGGAAACTCGGTGGCTTTTGGAATTGTCATACCAAGTGTAACCGAATGGTGGCAGCAAATCCTACAAAACAACCTGGCCGTCCCAACTTGGGGCCAAGCTGGGGTGGTAGCTAAAATGGGGTCAGGGCTTGGGTCTGAGAGGTGGGGAGGAAGACACGGAGGAGTCAAGGAAAGAGGCTGAGAGAAGGCTTGGGCTAGAGTCTGAAGACCGTTGGGCATGGTGGGAGGGATGGGGACTGTTTAGACCACTCCTGGTTCTTGGGGTAATGGGGTGACACCAGGCAGGGACTCTGCAGGCCTCTGTGGGCCTTTGTGTGAATAGAAAAAGGAGCTGCCTCTGGGCAGACCAGGGTCCAGAAACAAGTTTTGTGAAATTTTCCCCTGTTCTGGCCTTAGTCGGGTCTGTGAAAGGGGGACGTTGATACCCACTCTTCCCTTTCTCACAGAGTTCTAAGAGAATGGCCAGTGTAATTAGCAGGCAGTACAGGGCAGGGCTTAGGAGGTGGGCTCTGGGGTCAGACTGCCTGGGTTTGAACACAGGTGCCTGCACTTGCTGTGCCACCTTGGGCAAGTTACCTAACTTCTCTGTGCCTGTTTCCTTGTTTACACATCCATTTTAGAGTATTGCATACAGTGTTGTTACGTGAGAAGTTAAATGAGAGGACAGATGTGCAGTGCCTGGCACAAAACAAACACTGAATGCACCAGCCTGCTGTTTGTAATCTTGATTAATAAAAGCACCTCACACCAGAATGCACCTTCCAGCTTCTAAAATGTCTTCATACTCTTCTTACTTGATGTCTACAATGTGGTTGGGAGGAAGGCAGGCAAGGTAGGGGTTATTCATTCATTTTCAGATGAGGAAAGCTAAAGTTTAGAGAGACTGAGGGACTTGCCCTGATCACACAGCCAGTAAGTGGTAGAGTGGGCACTTGAAGCTCCTGGCTCTAGAACCCACTTGCTTTGCATCTCCCTTCTCCCACCTGCTTCCTCAGGTGAAGCAGAGACCTGGGCTCAGGAGTCAGAGAAACCTGAGGGTAAGAGACAAGGCTGACCTGGGTGGCTGTTCAGAGCAGCCACTCACAATGACCTGGGAAGAAACCCTAGGCCAGGGTGGGATGGGGAAAAGGGTGTGGGGCACTTTACCAGGAGGGGAGGGCGTGATACCCAGGGAGTTCTAGCCATGAGCCAGATGTCATGCTCGTCACTTGTACTTATATCTTCTCTGAGAGTTCTTATCACAACTCTGGGAAGGGAGGTCCCCCTGTTTCACAGATTAGGAAATTGGGCTGGGATGAGATGAGAGCAGGATGCTAGGGGCAGATGATAAAGACCCCAGATTCCATAGTGGGTAAAGTGTCACTTTGCAAGAAGAGCTTCCTCCTGTTGCCATGACGACCGTTCCCGGCGTGCCTGCACCACTGCAATCTGTTGAGCTATTTTCTCCCTGGTGTCTGTTTCTGGAGCCAAGTCCGGTGCCAGGAATGCTCAGCAGGGAAGAGGGGGATGTCTGGCAGGGTCCTCTGCCTCCTCACCCTGCTTGAGGCTATGGGAGGGGAGCTGGAATTGGTTCTGCAGATGACCCCTCGTGGGGCCCCAACCTTGAGATTTCCAACATTATCGTGGACAAGTCCGACAGGGGTGTTGGTACTGGGTCCCTTACCCCCTCTTCTGGCACCCTTTTTCTCCAGCCCAGGGAGACACGTGTGTGAGCACATGCTCTTCCTGTTCCCATCTCTGGGATCAGGGCTAATTACAGTCTATAATTAGGGGAATTACACTCATTAGGGAAAGCTGATCATTGACAAAAACTGGGCTGAAGGGGGAGGGCTTCTGGGAGCTGAGAAGGAAGCAGGACTGGGCTAGCTCTCCTAGCCCCTCCTTGGGATCTGCTCTGCGTGTCAGGGCCTCTAACTTGCTGCCTTTCAGCCACCTTTGTCTGGCCCAACAGAGAGGAGGTCCGGGGTTTTGTGCAAAGGAATTTGCAGCAAGAGAGGTTACCATGGCGTGAAATTATGCCTGCTGCTTAGGAGGATTGATGAGCCATTAGGGAGGCTGACTGGGCCGCCTAGATGCTCACCCTTTCCTTAGCTAGCCTCTTGCCTCTGCCAAGCCCCTGGCCAGCCCACCACCAGACTCCCTGCTGCCACACCAGACCGTTCCCCCAGTTTGGGTGGCGAGGTCAGGAAGGGGTGAATGCTCCTCAGGTGGGTTCCAAGCATCCGCATCTTCAGAGGAGTGCCTGCCCTCCTCCCTAGGCTGCAGCCCCCACAGGGCTGTGGAAGTGGTCCATGACAATTCAAGGCAACCCTGTAACTGTTCACACCAATTATTTCCCCATTAGCACTCCCCAATCTGAACTGGTTACCCTGTTGCAGCAGTGCAGGGGATCAAGAAGACTGCCTGGGGAGGGAGGGGCCAGGAGAGATGCTGATGGGGAAGAAGCACAGTCCCAAGCCCCTTCTCCTGTCCCCATCTGGCCAGCCCTTTAATACTAGCTTCTGGTTCCTTCATGGAGCATGTGCTAAGCACTGGACATGCACCATTTTGTTTAATCCTTACCATGACTTCGAGGAGTGTTTTGGTCTCATCTTATAGCAGAGGAAAAGGAGGGGTAAAGAGGTCAAATGAACTGTCTAAGGTCAACAGCCAGTGGGGAGGAGATCCAAACACAGATCTGCCCATCTTCTGAACCTGTGATTTAACCATTACATAATTCCACTGCCCTATTTCCAGAGGTGTTCTGAGCTGACTGGGGCATGGGCCAGGTCTAGGGAGGGTTATGCAGTTCAGGAAGGTGAGGTTGGTAGCTAAGTACCTCCACATGGTCGTTGTGAAGCCCCTTGACCTTGATCCCTTTGCAAGGGAGAGGGTTTATAACATTATTGCCTATTTAAGTATCTGCTTCCCCCGAGATTTTGAACTCCTTGAGGGCAAGGATTTGGCTGGTTCATCTTGATATTGCCAGTGTCCAGTACAGGCTTGGCAAAGAGCAGATGCCTAGGAAAAGTATACTGAATGAATGAGTGAATGAATGAGTGGCAGTAGGCACACCTGGGGGTTACCCAATCCTATGTCAGTCTCCCTTCAAGACCTGTTCTCTGCAGGGTGGTAGATGGAGGAGGGAAGGTTCTGGAGGTGCCAGATGTGCAATACTCACCTCCAGTTGTATACAGCTTCACCAGGCACCTGTGCTGTATGTTACTAGCCTTTCCCTGTCTCCCCCTCCCCGCCCTGCCATGTTGTAATGGCACCAGAGACCCCAGGAGGGCAGCCAGTCTGAGCTGGTTCTTCCTCTGCTGCCTGGGCCTACCTTGGTAGTGGAAATGGAAGGTACCAGGCCCTGTAGGTGGTGGGAGGCTCTGGAACCTCAGGGCTGCTTGGTGGGTGGGGCTGCGGATGACTTGGCCCCTCAGCAGGAAAGACTGGTTGGCCAGGGGCAGCGGGTCAGGTCCCCCCAAGCCCTCCACAGTCACCGTCTCCCCTTCCCGCAGGCTGATGTTCTGGACCTGTCGGTGGAATAGACAGAGCAAAGCAGAGCAGTCAGGCTTTTTCCTGCTGAGTCCTGCTGCCCTTAGGTTCCTGCAGGCCTGGGGCCTGGCCAATCCTCAGTGTCCCTTGGGCATTGGAGCCCCAGGCCCTGAGCCAGGCACTTCAGTGCAGGAGGAGCTCATTTAACCTTTCCAGTAATCTTGTGAGATAGGACCTGAAGTTCAGAGATAGTAAGTAAATTATCCAAGATCACACAGAGATTATTAGCAGAATTAAGATTTATAAGCATGTTTGTCTCAAAGCTTTTCAACTACACCAGCTGCTTCCTGTCCCTTCACTTCTCTGGGCTCGGTTTTCTCATCTGTAAAGTGGGGATGGAGCAGGTATGTTGAACTAGATGGTGTCTGAAGCCTGGCCAGCATTGTGAGGTCTTTTTATTTATTTTTTAAAAATTGATTTTGAGGGGGGTAGAGGGAGAAAGAGAGAGATATTGATTTGTTGCTTCACTTATATATGCATTCACTGGTAGATTCTTGTATGTTCCCAGACTGGGGATCGAACCCACAACCTTGGTGCATCAGGATGGCGCTCTAACCAACTGAGCTACCTGGCCAGGACAGCATTGTAAGGTCTTAACCATCAGATCCATGGCTCAGCTTTCCCTAGACTTCCCCTGTTAGATACCTCACAGGCACTGCACACCCAGTCTGCCTCATACCAAGCCACCCTCTTCCCCCAGCCAGCAGCTCCCCTGGCTCCCCATCTCAGGGGATGACCTCACCATCCACCTGCATGCCCAGGTCAGAAACTGGCATCTTGCCTCCTCCTCCATACCCCATATCCAGTCGTTCGGTCCTGTCAGTTGGAGCCCAAATCTGTTCACTACTCTTCATTCCCACTGCCACTTCCCTGGCACCTCACTATTACTGCTCACCTAGACCACTGCAGCAGCCTCCTGGCCAGCCTCCCTGTCTGCAGGGCTTAACCCACTCCTCCGTCCACACTGATACTCTCTGAACTACAACCAGTTCATAGGCCCATCCTGTTGCTGATCATGGTGCTTCTTTGTTTAAATTCTCTGTTGAGCCCACAAAGCCTGTGGTATCTGGTTCAAACTTGTTGCTGTGGCCCTCAAGGCCCTGCCCCACTTGGCCCCTGCTGATGCTGGCTTTATACCTTGAGCCTCCTGTGCCACCACCATTGTACTCCCTCTTTTATTCTTAGTAAACTCTTTCTGTAATCCTTCCCTCTGGCTGTCACAGGTCCCTCTGCCCCCACCCAAATCCTCAGGTCCTTAATCCCTGGAGCATCCTTCTAGGATCTATGTCTCCATTCAAACAAGCAATGACTAGCAACAGGCTCTACCCAGAGGGGAAGTGGCAGTGTGGCCTGGTACAAAGATTGGGAGCCCAGAAATCTGGGACCTCATCCTAACCATGTAATCTTGGACAAGTATGCTGACTATTTGAGCTTCAGTTTCCTACTCAAAATGTGGTCCAGCAGTACCAGCATTACCTGGGAGCTTGTAAGAAATGCAGAATCCCAGACCCCACCTCAGATCTACTAAATCATGCTTTGTATTTTAATAAGATCCCCAGGTGATTCAGAAGCACTGATATTTAAAAGAAAGAAAGAAAGAAAAAAGCTATTCTTTCCTAATCAAGGAATAAAGGCTTTTCTTTCTTTTTTTCTTTTAAAGGAAGGGAGGAAGGCAGAAAAAGACTTTGTTTTCTTGAATCTAATTTTAAACCTCTTAGGAAAATTTCAAAATAATCAAGCTTTCCATACATCTTGTGAATATATGTGAACTTGTTTAAAAACTACAGTTATATTTACATTTTTGGAAATTTTCCTTCATGGCCATGAAACATGTTGCATCTTCCTCTTCGCTTCTGGGGGCTTCAGGTTATTCATGGCCTTAGCTTCTTCTTTAGATGTAGCCCACTACCTTTGGGGCAGGTCTCCAGGCTCCCTACCATGTGGCTTTGAGGCAGGGCCTTCAAGGGCTAACCGCCTGGGCTAGTTAAGTGGCATCCAGTGAGTCACCAAGCCCCTCCCAATCTCACCTTCCAAATATTCCAGTTGGTTCCTCCTCTCTAGCCCTTTGTAGCTGCCTTGGCTCAGATCTCCCCTGCCTGTTGTTTCTCACCTGGAGAATGGCCTTCACACCTCCCATCCCCAACTCATCTCCCAGATTCCAGCTGTCTCAGATCAGATCATGTCTCTCTCCCACCCAAACTCTGTCGGTGACTTCAGATTGCCCAGAGGACAAGGTCCGAACTTCCCAGTTCACAATTGGCCCAGTGGCTTTGCCAGCCTCATATACCTGTGCTGTAGCCACAGGCTTAGCCTCAGTCCCACCCTCTGGGTATTTGCCTATGCAGGACCCTGCACAGGGTTGCCTCCCCTGCTTCCTCCCCTGGTGCAGCTGGTCATCCTTTCAGATCTCAGCGCCATCATCCTCTGCCTCCCAAGCTCTCCCCACCTGTCCTCTACCCATCTCTCTGTTAAAGCCCTGGGTGGTATTTTGGGTCACGCGCCTTCTTATTTATTTATTTATTTATTCTCACTCAAGGATATTTTTTTTCCATTGCTTTTTCAGAGAGAGAGAGAGAGAGAGAGAAACATCGATGTGAGAGAGACACATCGATTGTTTGCCTCCCGCACACACCCCGACCGGGGCCAGGGGTGAGCCTGCAACTGAGGTATGGCACTTGGCTGGAATTGAACCTGGGACCCTTCAGTCCAAGGGCAATTCTCTAACCACTGAGCAAAACCGGGTAGGGCAGAGTCACAAAGACTTCTTCACTGGCAGTCTCAATAAAGATGTGTGGAGAGATGTGTGGGCTGCTGGAGGTACAGTCCTCACCAGATTCCTGTGAACTGAGAAGCCAGAGGAGGCTGAACACAGCTATGTCCAAGGAGACGGCCATACTAGGCTTTGGGCCCCTCAGACTATGGGTGCTGAGAACAGGTGCCCTGAGGACCCCTGACTGGGAGAAAAGACTTGGTGGGTCTCTGGTGCCGAAGAGAAAGCTCAAGAGAGGGTGCTGGGGCAGAAATGCCTCCTCTCCGTGAGGAGCTCTCCACCAGGGCACATTTGGGTGGAGGCTGCCTGACCATCTGCTGGTGACATTCCTCAGGGAATTCCTGCAGCAGGCGGAGGCTGGATGAGGCCCCTTCAAACTTGGAGATTCTGTGATTCTAGAGTTGGGCAAACAAGACTCACACACGTGGAATCTGTAATTATCGAGAGATGCCAGGCAGCATATAATTCTGCCTTAAGTGGCACTGAATGCGTGCAGCAGGAATCCTCCAGGGGGAAGTGGGGGAGGTGCAGGCGGAGGGAAACCGCAGAGCAGAGGGTCTGAGAGCCCCTTATGGGGGCCAGACTGGAAGGAGGAGGAAGGGAGGACATCTCTACTGGGAGATGACTAAGGAAACAAAGGCAGAGAAGTAGAAATGAATTAGCATTTTTTCCTAGTTCCCATAAACATCCCTTTGACCTCTAGCTTCCAGCTCCTGACCCAGCTGCTTTGCTAGCAGCAGCAGCAGCATTGCAACAACAATTACCACTTACAGAGCACCCAAAACATGTCAAGCCCTGTACTATTTATGGATAATATTTCAGCCTCACCACAGTTGTAACAGGTAGGTGGTAAAATCTCCATAAGTAAACAGAGAGGTTAAGGAAGTTGCAAAAGGTCACACACAGGTGTTAAGTAGCAGTGTCTTGCTTTGCTGGAGGCAAAGGCAGCTCCTTTCCTTCCAAACTCATGGGGCTGTCACCTACAGATAGACTTCCAGACATCTTTGTTCCCAGGCCCCAGGCCTGCCAGGTGTAGCAGGGTGTTGGATCTTGGCCTGACTTGGCTTTTTCCAAGATGCTGAGATTTACATTCCCACCTGCCATTGAGGAGCTGAGGCCTCTGGCTCCCTCTGATCTGGGGAAGGCAATGCCCCCTTAAGGTGGCCTGGCTCCTAGCCCAGCCTGGTGGTAAGGGTTGTGATGAGTGCATGGAATTGAGTGGGCCCGGGTTGCCTGGGGATCACGTCCAGAAGGCTCCCTGTTCTTGGCCAGATACTCTCTGGTCCCTTAGGTTTCAGACACCCATTTGCAGGCCTGCTGCAGTAGCTGGAATGTAATTTGTCGCTTGTTTAAGGGCCAGGCCTGACAGGGGCCAGACAGGGCTGGGTGTTGGACAAGACTGGTGATGAAGTCTTGATGCAATTTGCAGGCATCTGAAGAACTTGGGAGACAGATTGAAATGTCAGTTCTGCTCATAAGGGCTGTCTTCCCACACCTCTAGCCAGTGACAAGAGGGGAGCTGGGGGCCAGGCAGGGGGAAGACAGGAGCAGAAGGAGATGAGAACAATTCCCGTAGGGTCAGTTCAAGGAAGGAAATAGAGCCACTCTGAGGGGACTCTTTCCTGAATGGGATGTGGGAAGATTCAGGTTGCCCTCTGCCAACCCCAGACCATTAGCCTGACTGCCCTGTCTGTCCCCATGGAAGCTGCCAGCTGGGTCTCCGGAACATGCCTTAATGGTGTGACTTGCCCGGCTGGGCGTGGCTCAGCGGTTGAGCGTGGACCTGGGATCCAAGCAATCGGGGTTCGATTCCCGGTCAGGGCACATGCCCGGTTGCGGGCTCGATCAATGACTCTCATCATTGATGTTTCTATCTCTCTATCTCCCTCTCCTTTCCTCTCTCTGAGATCAATAAGGATATATTTAAAAAAAAAAATGGTGTGACTCACAGGCGGGACGGTGCCACAAGTCTTTGCACATGATTGCTCTAGTACAACCCCGCACAGGTAGATCAGCTCGAGGATGACTTGTGTGTGAGCCCCACTCCTAGCACCTGAGCCCCACACCTTCTAGAGGTGACCACAGTCCCTGCTCCATTACACTCTCCTGGTCACCAACACACACGTGTACTCTGATACAGGCCCACTTGCATGCACACAGCTCCCTCGAACACATGTCCTGGCAACAGTGTGTCCTCACAGATGTGCCTTCCCTCATAGTCACGTGTGCTTCATGCCAATAGTAGTATAATCACGTTTTCCCCAAGAGACCATTTGTAGTTTTCAGAGCTCTTTCACACCCATTATCCTTTCAGATCTCACAAAATCTCAATAAGGGAAGCAGGAGGCTGTGTTTACTTCAACTCTGCAGACAAGGGAAACTTGTAATCAGAGAAGTTGAGAGCTCCTCCTTGGGTCACACAGTAATTCCAAGGCAAAGCCAGGACTCCAGGCCGGTACTCCTGATTCCTGGTCCAGGGCTTTGTCTTCATGCACAGCAACCCAGCCCCCTCCCACCAACTGGGAGAAATCCACATGGGTGTCCTACAGGAGCAGGAAGGGCTGGGCTGGGAAAAGGGGTCAGAGGTGGAGCACCCCAACTGTTACCACCTGAACTCCCTCTTTAGATTTGCCACCCCCAGGCCAATCTCCTGGTCCAGGGAAAGGACTGGGGCTCTTAAGTCCTGGGATCAAATCCAAGCTCCATCACTGACAAGTTGAAAGGTCCTTGGGCAAGTCACATGACTTCTCTGAACCCCAGTTTCATCTGTTAAATAGGATAATCCTATCCACTTCATAGGGTTGTAAGGACTAAGTTAGATCCTGTCTGTAAGGGGCTCAGCATGGAGTGGGCACAGCATTAACAGTCCTCTTTCGCTTTCTTGAGAAGACCGGGGCCCTACTCTGGTAAAACTGTGGCATTTTCCATGATGATAGCTGGCTGTGGACCCACCCCACCCTCTCCCTGGCCCAGGTTCTGCAGCTGCTAGGAAGCAGGAAACAAGGTCAAGGGCCTGAGGTACCACTGCCCAGTCTGGCCCATGAGGGAGCTTTATGAACCAAGAAAAGGAGCCACCCTCAGAGTGTCTGGCTGGGAGGGGCCTTCTGCATCTATTTCAATCTCCTTTTACAGAGAGGGAAACTGAGGCCCAGAGAAGGCCAGGGGCTTAGCCCAGTCACCAAGAGGTGGGCTGCAGAGCCAGGACTGGAACTTTAGTCCTACATGACAGCCTCTCTGCTCTGTGTGAACTGATGGTCTTTCACAGATCCTTATGTGGTAGGGCCTGCTTTAGGGATGGGGACAGGGGCCTAAATCCATGGGGCTAGAGCTGCCTGTACCCCTGTGGCCCCCCTCAGATGTGCCTTCCAGGAACCAGAAAGGAGGAGGTTGCCAGAAATCTCACCTCACTGACCCACCACCGTATTCCTGGTGTCCACACTGGGATTGGTCTTGATCTGTCCCAGAAGGACAGGGTGCTTTGGCTATTAAACTGGCAGCTGGCCTGACATGGGAGAAGTATGTTCCAATGGAGCCACCTGGGGCACTAGGGCAGGGACAGTGGGCAGCTGTGCCCAGGCTCCAGATGGTACAGGGAGCAGCCAAGCCAGTATGGAGGCTGGCAGTGGGAAGGCTCTTGAAATGCCAAGCACAGTCAGAAGCATGTTCCAGGCCCAGAAAGGCCTGGAGCCCTCAGGGGAGGCTGGCTGCTTGGAGAGGGGATGGGACCTGTATGGGCTTGTGCCCACCCATCATAAAGGGGCTTCTCTGGACCTCTCAAGAAAGATCCTAGCCCTGTGCCTGAACCCCACTGAAACAGGCAAGACTTCTCTGACCTGGCCTCCTCGCTGTGGGTGGCTCAGACCCTCATCCTCAGCAAGCACAAATAGCTACATCCCTGAAGGGAGGTGGGGGCAGGGGATGAAGCAGGTTATAAGAGGCTGTGGTCCGAAGCTGGGCTGTTAGGGATTCTGGAACCCCTGAGGCTGTTTCTCATGGAAAGGAAATTGAAAAGGTCTTGCCTAGGGCCCCAGACTTTAGCCAAGGCTGCAGTCTCATGGCAGAGGCTCAGCATGATGTCGGGCTGACCAGCACAGGGGTGTGATGTGTGGATCCTTAAGATGCTCCTCTCCTTCCATGATTCCTCCCATCCCCTTGCCCAGATTCTATCCCTCCTGCTTATCCTGAGCCATGAGCCTTTCCCCAAGTCCTTGGCCGGAATTGAACCTGGGACCCTTCAGTCCTTGGGCCACTCAGTGCTCTAACCACTGAGACAAACTGGCTAGGGCCTGAAGGAACAACTTTAAATCCTGCTTTAGCCAGGCTGATTCTGTCCCTTCCCTTCCTGTCCCTCCCTGCCCTGGCCTCAGACTCTGTGTCTGGCCATTAAGGCCCACAAGGTCCCCAAAGACTCTGCCCCATGGTGGTGAGGTGGAGGGTGGGGCCAGCATTTGCCTGCCACATTTCCTGACACAATCCAGGGTTGTGGCAGGTCTTCCTCTCAAGGTTGCTTGGTAACGGCTTTTGCATTCTGATGAAAAAAACGTGGCAGCAACAGACAACAGACACAGGGCCTACATGAGGAGGTGGGCTTCTAGGGTGGGGCTTGTGCCTGGGCCAGGGCTGGGGCAGGCAGAGCCAACATCTTACCTTGCCCCTTTGTGGAGAGTACCAGGACTGAGGCCAGCCTGGCTCAGTGGGCCTCAGTGGGGATGGTAGGCTTGAGGGGCAGGTGGAGCCACCCTAGGCCTGCAGGGGGACACCCAGCCTGGCATCTGCCCCCTTCTACCACTTTCCCCACCACTGCAGCTGGTGCTTTCCACCTGGTGAGCCACAGCCGGTGCCACCTCTCATTAGGTGATGATTTTACATTAATTACCTTAATTAAGCGGCACTGAGTGCTAATGGCTTGAGGGGGGGTGGCTCTTCCTAATTACCCTCCCAGTCAGCCCAGAATGAGGGGCACAGGGCTTGGTAGAGCAGGAGCAAACAGTTATAGAAAGAAGGGAAGGGGCCCACCAGTGGTGGGAGAGGGTCTCTCCTCCACAGGGCCTGGCTCAGAGGCCTGGACCTGACATCTCCAGGGGGAGGGCTGGGGGTGCTACCCCAGGACAGGTATAGCTGGCTCTAGGCCCGGGTCCAGGGACTTTGGAGTGGGTAGGGGAGCTGGCTGGGAGTGGGGAACAGATAGTGCTGCCCCGTTTCCTGGACTACTCTTCTGCCCCCTTCCCTGTGCTCCTCAGTTGCCTTACTGATTTGTCAACTGTCACCTCATTCCTTCCTTCCTGCATTAGTTGTCCATTCATTCGGTTAGTCCATGGAGAACCCATTCTGGGCCCCTTACTCCAAGGCACTACTCAAGGCACTCACGGCCTAGCTGGGGAGATGGACAGCTATAAACAGATTGATAGAAGGCAGAGTACTAAGACCTAGGATGGGGGATGCCCTAGGCTTTGGGGATCAGGAGAGAATTTCCATAGAAAGTTATGCCAGGGCTGAGTCTGAACAGAGGGGATATTAGGATGGCTCTCCCAGGCAGAGGGGCCAGCATGTACAACTGGGGCTCGGCCCATTCAGTTAGCTGCCAAGCTGTTTAGTGCCAAGGGGGAGTAGAAAACAATGGTAGAAGTGGTTCAAGATGGGCCCAAAGGGACTGGCCATGATTCAGAGGCCCCTGGGAAGTGTGGGGGTAGGTCGGTTTCATTTGAGAAAACTGCAGTGTGGGTGTAGGAGGGATAGTAAGGGCAAGCGTGAGTGGGGTGACCAGTGAGGCGGTCACTACATCATCTGGGGGAGGGATGTTGGAGGCTGGAGCATGTAGTGGTTGTGGGGATGGAGAGGAGATGCAGGCATACCTGAGTTTTGGGGAGTGTCATGTTGATAGAACTTAGGTGTGAGTTGAAGGGACTGGGGGAAGAGGGAGAGGGAAGGGCCAAGTTGACCTCACCTGTTCCAGGGACGCCATCCACATTGCACTGTGATGGCCCTACTCCAGGTTTCTGACTAGGGGTCAGTCTCTAAGGACAGGAGTGGGGTGGCAAGCAGGCTCAAAGAACAAAAACGAAGAGCTGGATTTGGGGCATGTGGAGGTCGAGGAGCCTGTGGCACATTCGTGAGGACATGCAGGCTCAGGTTTTGGGATTAAGAGAGATAAGGTGGCCCAGGGAAGTGGGGGTAGGAGGCTGGGGCTGTAGGTCTGACCCCCTCACCAGCTGGTCATCTCTCTGATGGTGCAGCCATGTCTGTCTTCCCCACTTTGCATCCCAGGAGCCAGCATAGGACCTGACCCAGAGGAGCAGTTCAAGGAGTATTTATTTTTTGGAGAGAGTGGAAGGGAGAGAGAGAGAGAGAGAGAGAGAGAGAGAGAGAGAAACATCGATGTGAGAGAGACACATCGATTGGTTGCCTCCCACATGCACCCCGACCTGGGCCAGGGATTGAGCCTGCAGCAGGAGTACATGCGCTTGGCTGGAATCAAACCCAGGACCCTCCAGTCTGCGGGTGGATGCTCTAAACACTGAGCCAAACTGGCCAGGGCTGCTTAGGGAGTATTTGCTGAAGTAATGAGTGAATGAATAAATGAGTGAATGGCCAAGCAGCCCTGTGTTCTCTCTACTCAGTTACATAGATTCAGACACCCAATCCCCTGTCCAATGAAGCAGGTGGCCCTTCCTCAGGTTCTCCTGAGCCCCTGATCAAACGCTGGGGGAAGGGGACAGGCACCCTGCAGCCTCTCTCAGCCTAGGACATCGCTGAGGGAGAGCAGTAGCCTCTTTGCTCACTGGCTCAGAATCCAACCATGTTTTAGGCCCATCGCTTAGCCTTGGCCTGAACCCCCCACTCCAACTGATGTTCTTAGCATTCCCACTTCCCCCCATAGCAGTACCTTTCTGGAAAGATAACACACTAGCCCCAGCTTTGCCCCTACCACATCCAGGTCACTCACCTTAATTTCCACACCGTAGCCAGGGTAGACAGAGATGTAGTAGAAACAGTCCAGGCCGACGTCATGGGGTGAACTGGGGGCCACTGGGGAGTCCAGAGAGCCCTCTGGGCCTGAGAAATTCCAGCTACAAGGGCCTGAGAGGCAGGAGGAGACACAAGGCTAAGCCCAGCCCTGAAGAAGTGGGTCCAACTAAGGCTGGCCTGTGTGTGTGTGTGCGCATGTGTGTGTGTGTGTGTGTACATGTGTGTGTTTGTGTGTGTGTGTGCGCGTGAAGCCCACCTCTTGAGAGGTCTATTCCCTTGTCGAAAGAAGGGAACCACCTTCTCTTGAGCACCTACTGTTTACAATCTTATCTCAGTTCTCACAATGGCTCAATGAGGTAGGTATTCTTATCGCCATTTTACAAATGAGGCTTAAAAGGCTTAAATAAAGTTCCAAGGGTCTGGTGTAGTTGCTTCCAATCAGGATTTGAACCCAGGTCTATCTGGTTCCAATCCGCATGCCTCCTGCATTCTGGCCCTTGGTATCGGAGGGCAAGGCAAACTGGCACAGTGATGGAGAGAGGAATTTAGGGCCCCACAGCTCCCCCATCTCCAGATCTGCAAGCCAGCAAGTAGCTGACCTGGTGGCTGGACTGTGGTGATAGTGGTGGTGATGATGGTGGTGGTGGTGGCCTCCTCATCGTCCCCTGAAGCCGTGGAGGTGGCGATGGTCCCCTCGATCCCAAGCCCTGTGGTCCGGGACATGACCTCTGGAGCCCATGGCCTGCCCATGTCTCCAGGACCCTCTTGGGTTGGAGTCCATGCTCGGCTAGGGGGTGTAGTAACGGGCCTCTCCCCTGGGCCTGTGGTGGGCACTGCCATGCTGGGCCCTGGAGGCAGGGCAGCTGTGATATGAAGCATGGGGGGCTCTGGCTCCAGGCTCCAGGGTCCTTCCCTGGACTGGGGCTGAGTGGGTGCTGCGGCTATGGCTGGAGTAGGGCTGGTGAAGGCCGGGCGGCTGTCCTGGTTGGCTAGGCGGGGAAGGGGGCTTGGGGTGTGTGGCGTAGGTGGGTCAGGCTGAAAAGGCAGTGCCGGCCTCAGCTCCTCGCCTGTCTCCAGCCCCTCCTGTAGGAACTCCTCGAGCAGTGGGTGGTGGTTGAGCAGCTTCAGGGTGGGAGCGGTTGTGATGAAGTGGATGCCTCGTTCTGGCTGCTCAGGTGTGGGGGCTGCTGTCCACTCCCCGTCTGTCTCCTTGATGCCTGGGGCCTGACCTTCCCCCATGGTTGGGGTCTCTGAGGAGAGCCCTGAAATGACAATGATCATCAGAGGTTCTTCCAGCGCCCCATGGAGAGCAGCATCATACCCTGTCTAAGCAAGAGGAGATTCGTTTCTCTTTGGACAGAGAGCCTTGGGGAGTATGCTCCCCACTGAGAATCATGGAACTACAGAATTTTAGAGCTGGAAATGAGATGATATCACATACTCCAAGGATGGCACATGAGCTATCCTTTCCCCTTCAGCACCAGAAATGGACATTACTTTCAATTATTGCACTATTTCCTGTTTTCAGGTTTGGCCTCAGAATCCTTCTCAACACAGCACTCCAGGCAGCCATGCTTAATGCCTCAGACGGACGACAAATAAATATTTGCCATAAAAATGTAGCTCAAAGGCCTGATTTGGCTGATGAGGAAACAGGCCAAAGAAAGGAAGTGACTTGTTCAAAGCCATGTGACCAGTCAGTTGACCTGAGATGATACCCTTAGCAAGAGTGCCATTTCTGACCACAGTGACTGTTCCGTCTGAAATAATAGTTATTTTTTGTTCTCAGTGAAACTGCTGGTCATTAGCCTCAGGAAATGCTTCATATATTTGGGATTTTATTTTAGATTCCCTCATGTGTACATGACATCTTTGTTAGGGTTCCATTATGTCTCATTGTCCCATTTCTCTCACTTCTCAGTCACTTCTCTCTCTCTCTCTCTCTCTCTCTGGTCCTAGGACAGTAATGTAAACAGAGTGGGAAGAGCCAAACTCGAGTATGGCAGATGTGGCTTTAAATCCCAAATACATCACTATGGGGCTGTGTGACCTTGGGCAAATAACCTAAACTCTCTGAACCTTAGTTTTCTCATCTGTATAATGGGGTTTCTTTTTAGGATTAACTGAGATACTATTACTTCCCTTCGCTATTTGATACGTCTCTCTGAATTCCCTTTATCTTTCCTGTGACACTAGCCAGGGCCCATCTAGGGCAGGGTCTAAAGCAGGGAAGGAATGGTCATCTGGTATGCTACCCCCACTCCCCCATCCATGGCAGACATCGTTAATCGATTTTGGTAATTTCTTGCTGAGGCCACGTGGGACTTCAGAATCCTTCTCGGAACAGTTTTCCAGGCAGCCACTACCAATGGATTAGATAGACTATGAAAGATGAAACTTATTTGCTATTGCTGGTCTGAGGTTGTTCTGCTATTGATTGTATTGATTTATTCAACCACATAGCTGGAGAGATGATACATATTCTGCTTGTGGCCCACTAGGCTCCCCAGATCGTTAACTACAGTACTAGGAAAAGGTCAATGGATGTTGCCTCCAGATTCAGTTCCTCTAGAATTTTGCCAGCTCTGAGGTGGCTGGGAGGCTATTTTGATTCTAACATCTCTCAAAATGGCTGCATGAAGACTTGAAGGGAAACAGCCAGGGCGAGATAGCTTGCAAGGAGAAGGTCGGCTCCTCTGCATGCCTGGTGGTGGGTGTCATTCCACAGGCTCACACCCACCCCATGGATTGGCAGGCTTGAGGAAGTGGCAGATGGCCTGCATTCTGTTCAGGAGACTATGGCAGCTCTGATGTGTCAGACAGATGGGAGGAGGGAGGAAACTGGGGCGAGGAAGGTGGGTACAGGTCAGAGGGCTCTCCATTCCACGGGGTTAGAGGGGATTTGGTGCCTCAAAGCCCTGAGAAACCAGGACCAACGCCTATCTCCTGAGGTGCCCACTGAAGCAGTCCATCTGTGCCTTAGCCTTCTGTGCCAGACACTGACAGCACAGTGCCCAAACTAGATGTCCAGCCAGGCCCAGACCCCCTGGAGCAGATGGTCGCCAGTGCCCTGTGTCTATCATCTGAGTCAGTGACGGAAGGTCCAGGCGGTACCATGCCGGGACAGGGCTACGGTTTTTATCCACCCCCCAGATGTCACATGGTCTTTGCCAGGTGAGCTGAGACTGATCTTAGCATGGCAGAAGGAAGAGGAGCCTTTCTCACTAGCCCCTGGGGCTCCAGTGTCCTCTTCCAGGGTTGCCCAATAAGACACATGGCCTGTGGCTCCCAGGACAGGTACCTGTGGGATCCTTCATTGGGAGAGGGAGTGCAAAGGGGTCCTCTTTCTCAGGAAGGGACCATAGTGGGCACAGGTCCTCCTGACAGCTGCCAGGTGGGTGCTGGGCAACGGAGCAGAGCTAATGGGCACCTCTCGTCACTGTCGATTGCACTGATTGTGTTATCTGGGGGGACTGAGCACTTGGTTAAATGGGATCGAGATAGCATATCAAAGAGCAAATTGATTCTGCAATCAGCTGCCACTTGGTCTCTGAGGGTGCCACCCACTGTCAGATATGTAAGATAATCTCAGGGAGACAAGCCAGTTCTGGGTAGAGGGCATCTTCAGACACCCTGGTTAACTCTGATGGAAGCCTGAGGCCCTGTGACACTCCCTACCCCCCTTCTCTCTGTCTGGGCTAGACTGAGTTCAAAGGTATAGAGACTGACAGGGGGAGAGTGTGTGACGCAGGGGACAGCAGAAGGAGATATCAGGGACTCAGATGTCCAGTCTCATCAGGCACCTATTGTGTGCCATACACTGAGTCGGGCGGTTCCCACATCTTGTATTATTTCATTGACCAAACGACACTGAAATGAGAATCTTATTCCTGCATTACAAGCAAAGAACCTGAAGCCTAGAGAGGTGAGGCAAGTGGCACAGTGGTGGAGCTGGGATCCGAACTGTGCAGATCTGGCTCCAAAGCTCTAGTCTTTCCACACCAGCCTGCCTCACAGGAGAAGAGACTGCAGCTACCCAGCAGAGAACATCCTAGCCAGTGGAGGAAACTAAGGCCTAGAGAGAGGAACGGACTTGTCCAAGGTCTCATGCAAGTTAGAAGTGGAGCTGGGGTCATAGTCTCTGGCATCTGGGACCTGAGTTGAGCCTCAGCAGAGCTGGACTGGAACCCAGGGAGCACCCACCCCACGCCCGAAGCACAGTTGAGTCTGAGACCCAAACCAGAGACCCAACGACACTGCTCCACAGGCAGGGACAGAGTCACACATACCCAGGTTCATTCAAATGTCAGCTCTGCCACTTAAAAATCATGTGAGCCTGGGCAAGTTTATATGTCATTGGTTGTAAAATGGGCACTTTGGAGAGGTTTTATGAGAATCTGAATGCTCTAAAAAGCAGTTTCTCAAGGGGCACTGAGAGAGAGGCTGTACTGTACTATGAGGCTGGGCAGCCCCCTGCCAGGGTAACACTGAGAGGCAGGCCTCTAGGGTGAGGAGGTTGCTGGCCAGGGCGAGGCCTCTCTTCTCTGGGGGACCATTTTCCTTGTGCAGCTGAGATGTGGAGGACAGTACTGTACCACCCCTGCGAAACGCAGCCACCTTCAAGGCCTGCATGTCTGTGGGGGACAGGGTCTTGGCTTACAGCAAGATAGTCCCCATGATGATCCCTAACTGCCCAGTCACCTAGTGCCTGAACACAGTGCACTCCCTTCCCATTCCCACCCCCCTCCGCCAACCCAGGGCTGCAGCATCCAAGAGGGCTGGGTCTGGGAAACACCACTCCCCCCTCTCCATCTTCTCGGGAGAGGAGGCCTGAGCTTCCTCGCAGCCCCCAGCCCTGGAGTGGCCCTGCAGCCGCTCGGGCCCTCCCCCTGCATTAGCTCTTAAGCTATGCAAATAGACATCGGAGGGAGCCCTGTTTAAAGTATTTAGATGAAATGAAAAAAGGCTTTCATCGGCACTAATGAGCCATTCAGGATGCTTCCCCCGTGGATTCGCTCCCTCTCCTGCCTCCTGGCCCGTGCCACCCCCCTCTTGCCCCTCTTGGGATTGGAGGCCCCTCCCTCCCAGCCCCAGCCTGGGCCTCCCAGGGAAGGCCTCCGGCTCTGCCCCCTCTACCCCAGGCCCAGCTGGGTAAATGTAGAGATAAGAGCCCATGTATTCCACCCCTGACAGACTCAGATTGGCGTGGGGGGAGGGGTGTCTAGTCAATGTTTAGGGTAAGCCAAAAAACGACTGGGGGGACTCTTCTTCAGAGCATCCAGCTAGGTAGGTGTTACTGTCATTGTCTTGTAGATGGGGAAACTGATGCTCAGTGAGGCCCAGGAGGCTGCCAAGGATCACAGCACTGTGAAGCCGCAATTGGTCTGTGTGGAGGCAATGATGAGGGGTCAGGGTCCTTGCCTGGGGGAACTGCTGCACCAGGCAACAGTTTACGACTCCAGATACCATCTCAGGGCCAACTGGGCTGTCCCTGTGGTGCTGTTTTTCTGCAGGTCTTTTTGTACTATCCAGCCAGAAAACCTCAGCTTCCAATCCTGAGTCTGTCTGACGAGGGCAGGGGGCTGTGCCCACTGAGCCATCTGACCTGGGCAGGGGGATATGCCCATTGAGCCTCTTTTTCTTCATCTGAGGACTGAGGACATCTTGGGTTTGGTGAGGGCCATCTAGACAGGCGTGTGCTCTCATCTGCCAGCTCCACCCCATCCTCTGCAAGGGCAGCCCCTGCAGAGGTGCCAGGTATTCCCCTTCTGGGCCTTAGCTGCTGGCCCCTTGGAAGACACAGGACAGAGCCGAGTTCTGAGATGTCAGACTTGATTCCCTCCTTGTGGCAGCACAAGCTCTGGGGTGGGAGTGGGGTGCAGCATGACAGCAGGTGGGTACAGGGGGAGCCTGGGGACTACAGTGGGCAAGGAGCCTACCCCTTTGGGTTCTGGAGGTTAAGCTGGCCCAGCATAGGGAGAATGAGAATTTAATGGGATCCATTTATTAGCCTATAAACATTAATGAGTTTATTCTGGAGGTTCCTTGGCCCCTTTGAAGTTTTAATAGGGGATTAGGAAGGGCCTGGCTCCTGCACACCCCCATTATCTCAGAGCCCAAAGGAGGGAAGAGGGGCCCTGGGAGTGAGAGCGCTTGAGTTCCCCAGAGCCAGAGCCTGGTCTCCACAGTGACAGCTTCACTGGGCCAGGCCAACTTGCTGAACTAAGGGGCCCCGGCTGGAGTCTTGCAGGCCAAATAGGATCCCTGAAGTCCTAGGCCAGGTCCAGTTCTAGAGGCTTCTAATTCCATGTGCTACTGAAATAATTAACCCTACAGTGTCCCTACATCTGAGGTAGGTTTGCTGCTGTCTGACTACCTGTATTAACAGGGAAGGCAATAATATAAGGCCCATATGACAAATAGGGAAACTGAGACCCAGAGCTGGGATGTGGCCCCTCCAAGTTTACCTAGAAGGTAGAGCAGAGCCAGAATGGACATATTCCTGTGGTCTGGAGCCAGGCAGCTGGGGCTGGTAACAGTTGCTAACACTCAGTGCTAACTGTGTGTCAACCATGCATTGGGCACCCTCGCATATCATCTCTTTTTATAAATTTATTTTTTATTTTTTTAATCCTCACCTGAGGATATTTTTTCCATTGCTTTTCAGAGAGGGTAGAAGGGGGGGGGGAGAGAGAGAGAGGGAGAGAGAGAGAGAGAGAAACATCAATGTGAGAGAGACACATCGATTGGTTGCCTCCCACATGCACCCCAACCAGGGCCTGGCATCAAGCCTGCAACCGAGGTACGTGCCCTTGGCTGGAATCGAACCCGGGACCCTTCAGTCCACAGGCTGATGCTCTAACCACTGAGCCAAACTAGTTAGGGCTCACACGTCATCTCTTATTCTCCCCTTACTCCAGGGAGGTTTGTGTCATTTTCCCCAGAGATACAGACACTGAGGCCCAGAATGGTTAATTAACGTGTCCAAGGTAACACAGCTAATGAGTGGCAAGCCTGGGAGCAGAACCCAGAGCTGGGCAGCTCCACAGCTCAGCTCTGTCCACTGCTCCCACTGGCCCTCAGCTGTAACTCTTGGGGGCTCCTGATTATCTCCCACCAGCCTGGCCACCACCATCTGAGGGTACTTGTGCTGGAGCCCTGTATCTCGGGGCGATGGGGAAGGGAGTCCTGATCGTGTCTTGGAGGGACAGTTGTTGGGGTGGGCACAGAGATATACTCAAAGGGATCTTCTCTTCCCCATTCTGGCCCATTTGCTTGCTACTTTGTCTATTCAAACCCTCCCCATCTTACCGGGCCTAGCTCCTATCCCCCCTCTGGGGAGCCATCCTTGTCTGGCCCAGTGAGTGACAATAGCTCCTTCTTTTGACCTCCTGATGGGACCTCAGTGGATGTGCAGCTTGCATGTAAGGGCAAGGATCCAGCCTGAGGCATTTCTCTCTTCTTACATCTCTGTACACAAATGCTGACCCTTGGTGCTAGGCACAGTGAAGGGTGGATTTGGGGCACACAGTTTCCAAGCTGGGATTTTGCCCCAGCAGTGCACTAGGAAGACTCTGCTTCCCAACACCTGGCCCTTGGCCAGCAGAGGTGGGTAGGGGTGGGCAGGGGCGGGTCCTGCAGGAAGAAGATTAGGCAGCCTGCCCTTGGCAGTGTCCCAGTACAGCCCCAACTGGCAGCTGATGAAGAGTGTCTGTGGCATAAGCTGGTGGGTCCCGTGACCCGAAACTATCCTTCCTTCCCCTGCCATGTACCACCTCCCATCACACCCCCTGACTACCCTCTCTTGGGCAGCCCCTGGCAGTCCAGTCAAATCCGCAGTGCAGGTATGAATGGGGGCATCTCCTCTTGGCCAGGCTCCCAGCAAGGAAGTGGTTGAGCCTAGAATCTGAGTCCTTGTAGCCTTTGTGAGCATCTCATCCCTCCCTCATTTATGCAGGCAGAAACTGAGTCCCAGGTCACACAGCAAACATGGGGCAGGGTTGGCACTTGGGATGTTGGGCTTGGAGAGCAACTGGCCCAACTGCTCTGAGGCGTGACTCCTCCAATGCTCTGGGCTGTCTACCATCCATGGGCATTCCTCCAGGGACAGAGAGCGCACTGCTTCCTGAGCTGCCAGGGCAGCTATCTCCCCCACCATGCTGGGTTGGGGTAGTGGATAAGCCAGGGCATCTCCAGGGTTGGGGTCTTCTTGCCAGATTGAGATACCATGGATAGGGTAGTGTGCAAAAGCCTGAGGGAACTAGCTGGTCCTGGTCCCCTAAAAGGCTAGGTTCCTCTGTGCAAATCACTTCCCCAACCTGGGCCTCCATTTCCCCAGCAGTAAAATAGAATAAGTATCTAACGGCCCTGCCAGCTCTCATATTATAGGGCCTCGTGAGCCACAAAGGGCTCTGTGAATAAAAATATGGAATGCTGTGCCCTGGCCGGCGTGGCTCAGTGGTTAGAGTGCCAGATCCTGCACCGAAGGGTGGTGGGTTCAATTCCCGGTCAAGGGCACGTACCTGGTCAGGGGGAGTGCAGGGGGCAACCAATCGATGTTTCTCTCTCTCTCTCTCTGTCCCCCTTCTCCCTCCCTTCCACTCTCTCTGAAAATCAATTGGAAAAATATCCTTGGGTAAGGATTAACAACAAAAAACCCCAAACAAAAAAGAAAAAAAAAAAAATTGAATGCTGCTATTTATTGAGAATTTACCACACTCCTAGCACCATTCTAAGTGCTTTACCAGAATTAACTCACTTAATCCCCACAGTAACTCTATGATACATGAAGTGTTATTATCCCATTTTATAGATGAAGAAACTGGGACCCAGGGGAGTGCAGTTCCCAAGTTACCAGTTTGGATATATCGGATTCAAACCTAGAGGTTGGCCAGACCTAGAGTGGTGCAGTCTAATCCAACTTCCTGCGCTGATGAAAATGTTTTATATCTATGTCCAACATGAGAACAAGTAGCCACATATGACTACTGAGCACTTAAAATGTGGCTAGTGAGACTGAGAAACAAATTTTAAATTATATTTCATGTTAATGAATTTACACTTGAATAGCCACATGTGGTTAGCGGCTACCATAATGGAAAGCTCAGCTCTCTGACAATACCTCTCAACCCTTGCAGTGTTTTGTTCACCACCTCTCAGAAGGGAAGAGCCAAGTGTGTGTGGAGGGGTGGGGTCCCAGAGAAGAGTTATGGGTTGAGAGCAGACACTGCCACCCCTCTTTGGGCCTGGGAAAACTGAGGACTTGAGTTTGGTGAGGGAAAAATGACAAGGAGCCCTGGGACTTTAAGTTATTCATAAAAGCCCCCAGGAGCTGGGCTTATCCGCCACTCACTCTTCAGAGAGGGTTAGTGGCACCCACCAATGGTGTTTGCTTCCCAGCCTTGGCTGAGCGCTTGTGCTCTGAGGAATGGCGTATTTGATGGGCAATTCTGGGAGCTCAGGCAGAGCCAGTTTAGGAGGACGTTATGGGTGAAGGACAGCCAGGAGCACTTGGCCTTGCGTGATTTGGCCCAGGATTGGGCCAGGGTGTGTGAATGTTCCATGATGATTCCTGCTGTGCTCTTGACTTGCCCCTTCCTCACTGCCCAGTCAGGAGCACAGGTCTGGCCACTGCCCCAGGGCTCCCAGGGCTCCTGGGGCACCTCCAGAGCAGCTGCCTGGCCTTGGGGCCAGGGGAGACACTCTCATTTACTGAGTACCTGCAATGGGTCATGCATGGACTTTCTAAAGAGCTGCCTTCCACCCAGGGCGGCATCCATATTTTACACTTTGCATGTGAAGGAACTGCGGCTGGGAGGCAAAGCTGATCATCCAAATTGAAGTTGATCATCTTATTTCATGTAGGAGAAAAGTGGTAAATAAGGGGTTTGAACTAGGTCTGCCTGTTTCACAGCCTGGGCTCAAAATTTCTACCGCACTGAGTTGCTGCTTCATCTGAGAACGTGTGTGTGCATGTGTGAGTATGAGCGCACGTGTGTGTGTGTCTGTGTGCGTGTGTGTAGGCCCAAACACATGCATGGGCCACAAGTCATTACCATTTGTCCTGGCCCATGTCCACCATACCCTGGACCTCGGCTTCACATAGCCCTCAAGCCCAGAAGGGCCCTCGCTCCCAGAAGGGATGCACCTCTTCCCAAGGCAACTGCTGTGTTCCCTCCTTTTCACTGCTGCCTTTTTGTAACCTAACCTGACACTTCCTGGGGCCATGTGGCCTGGACAGCCCCGCAGGCTCTGGGTGCATGGGTGGGGGGGGGAGTAGAAACACAGCTCTGGGCTATAGCTGGGCCTGCCTTCTCCCCACTGTCCCTCCCTCCCATGAGGCTGTGACCAGAGGCCCAGGGTAGAGGGAACTCCCAGCTAACTGCCACGTTCTCCGCTTTCCAATTTAAAATCTAATATGGTCTTGCCACTGCAGAGCTGGGGTCTGGAAAGGTGATTAATGAGGCCTCTGCTACAGAGTCACCTGCTGCTCTCTCTACCTTCCCCTGCAGCCCTGTGTTTGTTCCCCCCTCCTGCCTGCCTGCTGGCCCTGGGGACCTGCCGGCTCTGGTCCTGCCTGCCCACAGTTCCTGGGGCTGAGTTGGTGGCTCAGGAGCTGGAGAACTGGAGTGGGGGTTGGGAAGAGAAAGGCGCTGGCCTTGGAGAGAGGGACAGTAGAATTGACCCCCAGCCCTGGGCGGGCTGGAAGGAGTAGAACATCTGGGGCCTCCTTTGACACCACCTCCCTCACCAGCCAGGTAACTAATCACTCCACCAATTATGCCAGCTCTCAATAGTGTGGCCAGGGTGGGGAACAGACAAGGTCCCTGAGCTGGTGCTCAGGTCAGCCTTTCCCCAGCACCGACAGCTCCTACCACCACCTTGTCAGCAGCAGGGACCATATTTCTCTGAATGAAAAACCTTGGAAATGTCAGCTGGGATGAAGAAACCTGTAAAGGCAGGAACTGCATTCTCCTTGGGGCCGGTACCAGGGCCAGCTCAGCTCAGCCCAGTGGTGAAGTGAGGGACAGGGGGTGATCTAGGGAGGAGCAGCCATCTCCTCTATCCTCTGTCCCTGCCCAGCTCTAGGCATCTGCCAAGGGACAGTCCTTCCCAGCGACTGAGCCCAGCAAGAAAGGGCCATAAGATGCCAGGACCTGAGAGCAGGTACTGTCCCGGGCCCCTGACCAGCATCTCTGAGCTGCTGCCTCCTCCCATCTCCCACCTGGAAGTTCAAAAGCCAGCACCACTGAAGTTGTTCCCAGCACCTGGGTCCACCTCTGAGATGAATGACCAGCCCAGTAGCCCCCAAATTTTGTAGTCTTTATTTAGGTTAGATGAAGAGGCTTGTTGTGTGCATCAGGGCCAAAGTCACTTCCATGACCTTATGACCTTTGGCCTGTGGCTGCTTTCATCAGCTACATCTGGGAGGAGATAGATTGGGGGAGTTGGCTAGGGATGGGGGGGACTTAAGCCCAGACCCTCAGGTTGCCTGGTCTTTTTTAAAAAATATATCTTTATTGATTTCACAGAGAGGAAGGGAGAGGGAGAGAGAGAGTTGAAACATCAATGATGAGAGAGTCATTGATCAGCCGCCTCCTGCACATCCCAGACCGGGGATAGAACCCGCAACCCGGGCATGTGCCCTGACTGGGAATCGAACCTTGATCACCTGGATCCTAGGTCGATGCTCAACCGCTGATCCACGCCTGGTCGGGCTGCCCTGGTCCTTAAAGCTGAGGTGGGCTCTCTCTTCCCTGGACGTCACTAGATTGTGTCTTCTTAGCTGTGAAATCTGAGGAGCCTGGCAAGGCCTTGTCAGAGCCCTGACTCCAACGTGAAGGTAGGTCTGCCATTGATAGACTGTGTGACCTTGGGCCGCTCTTGCCTTCTCTGTCTAGCTTTTTACTCAGGTTTTTTGGCTGGGTGGGATGTAGTGTCACAGCCCCTCTGTTATCAGTGCCCAACCACAGGGGCTGATAGAGCTAAAGGCGGAGGGGACGTGGCAAAGCTGGAGACTGTGCTCTGTTGACTTGCTGCTTTCCTTCTGTAGACCCCAATCTCATCTCCATCTGCTGCTGGTCAGTATTTGCTGAGTACCTGGTGGGCTCAGCTGTGTGTGTGCATACAAGTGAGCACACAGTGTACATGTATGTGCATGTGCTTGGGGGAGGCATGAAGTGGGAGGTGGGGCATGGAAGTGTGAGGAAAGGACCTAGAAAAGATATAACATTTTCCAGCACCTACTGTGTGCCAGGCTCTGCTGACATACTCACCTATACTATCTGATTAATTTTCCCTATCCCACAGATACAGAAATAGAATCAGATAGCTGAGAGAGGTGGTCTAGCTGGGCCACCGTCAGCCTAAAAGGCTAACCTGGTGCTATCCCTGCCCTGCTTAGCTTAAGAGACAGATAGGACAGATGCAGGAACAAAGGACCTCTGAAAGTAAGGGCAGCCTGAGCCCAGAGGGCAGACTCTGACTTCCTTCTTGGTCCCTAGGTTCAGGCTCCTTGAACTGCTGTACCCTTCCCAGCTGGTTTCGTGTCAGTTTTCAGATCAGCTGGGACAGTTATGGGGTGGAACCCAGAAGTCCCAAGGGCCTGGAGGACATGGGGTTCTAAGGGTGACCTTTTGGCAAAGTTGAGCTGTAGCAAAGACCTGAAACCCCTCTGGGAAGTGCCAGAGCATTACAGAGGCCCCTGGGGGTGGGGGTGGGGGTAGCTTCATCCAAGTATACCTCCTTCCCCCTGACTTCCTGACACTTTGAGCCCCTTCCTCCCTCTCCAGCTTCATGGGGGAAACCCAGAGGGTCTGACCTTACTTCCAAATGGCCTTCGGAAGAGTCACTGGAGGCCTGAGCTCTGTCCTTCAGGACTTGGAGGGGACAGAGGGAGGACAGCCTGGGTCTTTCTCCCAGCCCCAGGGTGTGGACCCTGCACCTGTAGAAGATCCCAGGTTCCCCTTGCCACCATGGCCTTGTTGGACTGAGGGGAAAAGGGCTTACCTGCCTAGCACCCTGGTCTGTGAGACTCCACAGGCCTGGCCTGTTCCCCCTCACTTCCCCAGCAAGCCTGAGTGGGGGTGGGGAGGGGTGCAGAGCTGCTAAAAATAGCAGCAACAGCTCCAGCTATGAGTCTCCTTGAGGGGTCAATAGAGCCCAAGAGTGGGGAGGAAGAGTGTAGAAGGAGATCTGAGGAGGGGAGAGACAGGCCCTGAGCTGGGGCCTATTGTACCTACACCAAGGGCCACAGTCCCAGGATGCAGAGACCAAAGGGCACAGATATATAAGGACATGTGGGCACAGACACCCAGGAATAGATGGACAAGTCAGGCAGAGATGTGCACAGACGTGGCTACCTGCACACCTGGGGCTTCTTCCTGAGACCCTGAGGATCCCCAGATGGGGATCCCCAACCCTTCAGTCTTCTCCCTTACCCTAACCTTGCTTTGACCTCCAAGGACCCTGCCAGTCTGGTGTGGACACCTTGAGTTGAGAGTGCTAAGTCCTCTTATCCTGTCCCCTCCAGACTCTTCTGCTTAAAGTCTAGGTCAGGAAAGGACCAGGGGCACCAGAGGCAGCATCAGGGATGCGGATGCAACTGGGACTAGACTCAGGGTACCGGTCAGGTGGCTGGGGCCCCAGGAGCACCACCCTAACCTGATCAGCAGGCTTCTTCCCAGCTTGGGCTGGCAGGCAGAGGAGGGGGGCTGGAGGCATGGGAGGGAGGTAGCCAGATCCAGTAGGGCAGGGGTGGGCTCTTCCAGTAGATTGGCAAGAACTGAGTGGGCAGTGATGGAAGGAGGAGAAATGGAGCTGAGTCAGCAAATGCACAAATGATCTCTCGGGCATGCCTTGTTTGGTATCACCTTCACACCTTTGCCTGGAGATGCCAGGGGCTCTTCTGTCCTCAAAAGAAGGTGACTCCTTCATCTACTCCACTTCCTCTGACCAGCCAGAAAATAGGGCAGGAGGGAGCCTGACAGCTGCCAGGCCGGATGTTTCAAATCACCCTTGCTGGGTGTAAATGGTGTCTAAGACAATGTCCGTAAGAGCAGTGAGCCAGAGTGGAGGCCCTTAGAAGCACCCTGAACCCAGCCTTTATCTTCCTGCACTGCTAGTCTCACCTTCCTGGTCATGAGACTGGCTAGTAAGCTAGGACAAGTGGAGTAGGGAAACTGAGACAGATAACTGAACAAACTGACAGCAAGTTACAGCAGATACAGGTCACCTCCCTAGAAATAACATCTAAGCCTTAGTTGTATTTCAGCTCTAGACCCAGAAAAGCAGCAAAACCAGGTGGGTGACACCAGGACCAGTTGCAATGACTGATGACCCCCTGCCCTGACACTGACCAATCAGTGAAGACCTCAGCCTTGGAGGAGCACACCTAGAAAACTGATGAATATTCTGCTAAAACCTTCCCCTGAGGCCTCCCCTAAGATTCCTGCCTGCAAGAGAGAAATAAAAGCCTCAAGACAAAGGACCCAGTGTGTGCTCTCCCTCTAGGGAGCACCCCTCACCACCGCCACTCCCTTTCCCCTCTTCTTCCTGCACAGGCGTGCATCTCATAAACGCTAAGGGATCCCATGAGACTTGCAACCAGGGCAGCAATGGGCAGAGGCTGCTTGTCTCAGGCTAACCCATGAACCTGATCCCAAGGCCTCCTTTTCTCTGACTTTCCACAGAGCCAGCGCAGCCCAGCTTAAGCTCTCCTGCTGCTGCTTCTATGCCAAGCCCTTTCTTGTTTTATGTTCCCAGCTTTAATAAATGTTCCCTTATAGTCATCTGGACTCTTGTGAAATTTTTCCTGCCAGAAGTCAAGAACCCACACACTACTGGCTGGCCCTAAGCAGACCCCCCAAGGGCCAGGTCCCCTTTCAGGTAACATTTTGACCTGGACCAGCTGTCTCAACAGTCCAGCCCTTGGCTCCTCCAGCTTCTGATCCAGCTCTTCCAGTGGCTACCTGAAAAGCAGCCGCTCCTGCTGTTGGATAGCTCTGGCAATTGGAGGACCCTCCTCTAAAACAAGGCTTCTGGTTTCTTTCCAGTCACCAACCCCTCTGATTTCCTTTGATCTTGATGTTATTCTATGAAAGAGGTGGGACAGGCATCATGAATCCCAAGGAAACTGAGGCACAAGAAGGTGACACAACTTGCCCAACGTCACCCAGCTGGCAAGAACCAATATTGGATTTAAACTCTGGGGTCCTGGCTCCCTGGCCAGTACTCTTCTAATTATGTCCTTATGGGGCTGCACCCTCCTCTCTGAGCCACAACTTGGCTCTCCACACTGCCCCCTCCCAGGCTCTGGGACTCCCTAGGCACCTGCTGGCTGGTGGGACCCAGGCCAGACACACAGCAGGTGGCTGCTTGGGGACAAAGGAGCTGGTGCTCAGCTGCTGGGCTGGGAGGGAGGGAGGAAGAAGCTATGGAAGGGAGGAGGGCTCTGGACTGGGAGTGCAGAGGGGCAGGGTCTGCTTCTGTGTCTTTAATAAGGAGCCAGCATGCAAAGGGGGGTAAAACAGTATGCAAATGAGCATCTGTGGGGGGGGTGTGTGTGATCTGTGGTTCAGGGCACATTTCACAGTTCTGCCCTCTCAGCCCAAGGACCAGCTGGAAGGAGGGTCCTGAGGGTAGAGAGAGGAGTTAGTGGGGAAGGGAGGAGTGGGGGACAGAGGGAGATGCTGAGGTGGATACCAGGCTACAGGCTGGGGCCCTGAGGACTGCACTGGGGGAGAGGAGAGATCCACTGCTTGGATTCTGCAACACATGCAGTTTGGTGGCAGTAGGGGCACTGCACCTGCTTTGCCTTGTTGAGGGATTTAGGGGACACCCAGATCCTGCAGAGATGAGAAAAGCTGTGATGGAGGGAACCCAGGATATACTGGTCCAGGGACCTCAGAGGCTTGCTGGGCCCTCAAAGACCCAAAAGGTGAGCCCTCTTGCTACAGATAAAAAACTGAGGCCCAGAGCAGTCCTTGGCCAGAGATCTTTTGTTCTTATGAAGGTGAATGGTTGGACCATGTAGGTGCTGTTGGCATCTCATTTGAACCTGATTTAATTAAACTCAGAGGGTCCCTGGTCTAGCTGGGGAGGCCATCAGGGTTAAGCTTATTAAGATGGCAGCTCCCTGTCTAAACTGAGTTCCTAAAGGGCAGGGATTATGTTGTATTCCTGCCTATCAAAGCACCTGTTAGGCCCTGAATAGAATGGAGAGTGGATGGGTGGATGAAGGATGGACGGGCTAAGTTCCTGATGGGAGCTACTTAGTGTTCAGAGGACAGAGAAAGCCCTCTGGGCTGAATGATTGGGGAAAAGAGGGCATGGGAGAACTGAAATAAGCCCAAGGGTCCAGGGTGGCATTCTAGGGACAGGAAAATGCCTGAGCAAAAATGACAGATGTACAAGGCATACACAGGGTCTAAGGTTCACCCTAGCATCCTCACCCAGTCTCTCTGTTGCCCACCTTCCCACACCTACTCAGTTCCTTTTTGTCCCCTGGCAGAGCCCCTTGTCCTTGCTGGGCCCAGACAAGGCTTCCCACCCCCACCTCTTCCCGCCAGTCTGCCTGCCAGCAAGGCTGCAGACTCTGTAGCTGGAGACCTGGATTGTTGTTGGAGAAGCGGCAGGTTTGTTTGCTCCAGAGCCCGCCGAGAAATCTCAACAATCAATGGCCAACAACACTGCCTGTGGCTTCAGCATCGATTGACCCTCCCATCCAAGGGTTGGCAGTTGGGTATAGGTAGGCAGGTGAAGGGAAGCTGGGGCAGGCTTGGCATCTAGCCCCATCTAGGAGCTGAGCTTCAGGCAATCTTGGGCCTTCTCACCTGGGGGCTGGGCCTCAAGGGGGCTGAGGGGATAGGAGGAGCAGCCCAGGATGGCAAGACTGGAGTGACTGGTCCTATCATTCACCAAGACCCCCAAAGGGTGAGAGAATGAGTCACCCAAGGTCACTGACCTCTGGGCCACAATTCAGGGTTCACCTAACTCCCAGCCTTGTGCTCTACCCTGGTCTCCAAGTGTTAGAAAGGAAGTTTTATTCCTTTGTTACTAAGGACTGAGCAAGATAAAACGTCTAATCTACAGCAGTAAGGACTGAGGGTAGACATCAAGAAGATAAGCCACTGCCATCATCAGAAATGTGCTAGAAGAAAGTTAGGGACCATTTATGTCTTGGACCTGTCTGACAACATGGGCTTGAACTGGCCTATAAAATCCAGATAATAGCTTCTATCTCGTAGAGCTATGAGGACTAAATGAGCGAATGTATATAAAGCACTAATATACCTGGAGCATAGTTGGTGCCTAATAAATGCCTGTTATCATTGTTGCTGCTATTTTATTATTGTTGCTATTGTTATTATTTGGATAGTGATGCTCTACTGGGTTCCCATCTGCCTCTACTGAGGCTCTGCACCGGGCTGGGGGAGTGGACAAGTGCTGGCTACAGACAGCTTTTGCAAAATGGGCAGGCACTTTGGAGAAGCCTTATAGCTTATTGGCTGTGGAGCCCAGGATAACTGACTTAATCTTTCTGAAACTCAGTTTTCACATCTGTAAAGTGGGGATAACTAGTCCCTTGTTATATTAAATAGAAAAAGGATGTGGAAGGCTTGGCCCCTGGGGGTTCTGGGCCATACCTCACACCTCAGTACACATTTGTGAAATGAATGAATGAACCATAGATGGGTATACCCCAGGGGCTGCTATTTTAGGGGATGTGAAATATTTGTGGACATGGATTGTGGTCCTGAATGATACCTTGACCCCCCACCTTTCCCTTCAGGAGCATGAAAGGCTCAGAGCAGTTCCCAAGGTTTCATGTGGGCCCTTCCAAGCTCTGTGAAGGTGTCTGAAGCTGAGATAGATGAGGGGGCTATGAAGCCAGATGACATGGGGTTGCCTCCTCCTTACCTCAGTCCTTAAGTTCATACAGGAACCCCTCTCAGCCAGCAGAGGTGGTGGGTAGGAGTTGGGGCAGGGAGTCAAGAAGCCTGGGCTGGCCGGGCCGGCGTGGCTCCCGGTCAGGGCACAGGCCTGGGTTGTGGGCTCCATCCCCAGTAGGGGGTGTGCAGGAGGCAGCCAATCAATGGTTCTGTCATCATTGCTGTTTCTACCTCTTTCCCTCTCCTTTCCTCTCTCTGAAATCAATAAAGACATTAAAAAAGAAAAGAAAAGAAGCCTGGGCTCTAGGCTTAACTCTGCCACCGTCTACCTGTGCAACTCTCATGAGTTTATTCAACATGTATTTAATGTTTGCCATGTGCTAGGCTCTGCCACTGGGGACACAAGCAGTGGTAGCAGTAAGAAGTGGCTGGAGAGAGGCTTCAACCCTCTTAGAATGGCCATCAGCACCCCACCTCCAAGCCACTTCATGCTGACTGCATGACAGCTTAATTTGTGGAAGGAAAAAACTAAGTAAAGCCTGTAATTTACAGTTGGGATAATTGGCCAACCATTAGGAAATCTATGTAAAAATAGTGTGCTTGTTATGCAAACTCAGCTTCAAGACCCAGTCCCAGCTGTCATGCACCCACATCTCCTTTCTAAACAGGCAGCTGACCCTAAACTTCTTGCAAATAGGAATTCTGGAGCTGCCCTGAGATAGAGGGAGTGAGCAAAACAGACTTGGTGGCCTCTTTTCTGAGCTCAGTCTTGCTCCTGGAGAGGAGTGTCAAGCAATCAGGCACTCATGACCCAACAAGATGGGTACATTCATGGGGGAAGCCAGGGGATGGCGGGAGCACAGGAGTCCCCTGATCCATACTGGAAGTCAAGTGAGGCTTCCCTTGAGAAACCATATAGTGGATGCCTCATACATACGTGCTAAAGAATTACATGAAGTGCCAACTAAGCCAAGACCTAAAGTATGAGGTGGAGTGAGGCAGGCTGGTCCAGGAGGAGAAAAGAACTTCAGGCAGAAGGAATGGCAAGAGCCCAGAGCTGTTCATAACATGGCTAGTTTGGGGAACTGCTTGGTCTGGCTGAGCGAGTCAGCTTCCTGCTAGAATTAGCCTGGAAGAGGCCCTGAAGTCCTCCTAGTGCCTACTGTCCACCTCCCAGCTGATGACCAGGCTGGCAGCATTTCTTTCTGTCCCTCTTCACTCCAGCCTCTTACATACAGATCCTGGCTCTTACTCCCTCAGAAGAAGCTGGGGACCCAGAAATCTGCATGACTTGACAGCCCGTGGAGGCCCTGATTTAGTCTCAGGTTTGGCAACCGCCAGCTTGGTGCAACCTTACACTGGATGTTCCAGAAAGTAGAGACCTGGAGAGGACAGAGACATGCCTGAGCCACACAGAGAGCCTGGGCTCTTAACCATCTGGGCTGAGAGTTCCCTTCACTAAAGTAACCCCTACCTATCGGCCCTTTTCCACACCTTACTTGTCTGGTGGGTGGGGTGCCTTGCTCTGATAGCTCTGCCCAGGTGGGGGCGCAGCATCTCTGAGCTGAGCTCAGCCTGGCAAACTGGGCCTGAAAGAGCCTGGAATGTTGGGGACAAGGAAGGTGGGAGGGGACTGGAGGGATTGGGCACCTAAGGCTGGGTGGAAGGAGGGGCTAAGGAAACAGGCTTTCAGATATGCCCTCCACCATTCAGGCAGCCATGGTGGGAGGGGTAGGGAAGCTCTAATTAAGCCCAGTTTCTAATTAAACCCAGCCCTTGTGTCTCCTCGATCCCCATTAGCTTCCCATGGTGTCCCCAAGGCATTTTAAGCTGCCACCCTGCTGAGGATGCTGGGACCGCCGCCAGGGCCTGCCAAGCCTGATGAGCTTGGGCCCGTGAGGGGCAAAAAATAAATCCACAATTCCCTTCCAGTCCGTGGCAGTTTCTAGGTCCTCCAGTCTCCTCAGAAGCGCAGGGGAGCCTCTTGTCCATCACATCAACCTCTAGGGCTCTGAGTGGACACTAGATTGGCTCCCATGGAGTCCTGTTTCCAGCACCCACTTCCTGCCTTCAAAGTGCCAGGCTGGGGGACCGGGAGCAGGGCCTGGTATTGACTTTGGCTGCCGCCCCCAGACTCAGGAATGTACTTTCAGAACCCAGCGCCCAGCACTGAGTCTGCGGGAAGCAGCAATTACCATTTTAGGTTAAGGCAGCCCAGGTTTGTTAACCCTTGTGGTGCTGGGGCTCCTGGAAGCCAAGCCTTCCCTGTCCAGGCCTTGCCTCCCAGACACCATCCTCCAGTTCTTGGCAGAGTGAGCAACCCTTACTTGTCATCCCCTCCCTCCCTCTTTCCACCAGAGTTCAGAGAGGTGGAGCATCCCGGTTTAAGGTCACACAGCCACAGAGGCAGCCTCCGCCCCTGGAGACTCAACTACACCCCAGTCCCTGCCACTTCACCTTCACAATCTCCCCAGGCCACATTCACACATGCAGAGTTTAAGTAACTTTATTGATATTCAAAAATTAGGAGAATGACTAAAGGTAATTACTCATTAAAAATCATTAAACTGACACAGCAGGCCCGGGCGTGTGCTGCCCCTCCTACCTCGGTTTCCTCCCCACTTGTGGCAGGATCTTCCCTGCACTGCTCACAGGTTGGAGTGTGACCGGTGGCCCCTGGCACCCCTCCTGCCTGGGAACAATCAGCCGGCAGCTGTGGGGTGGGAGTGGGGAAGGGGTAGAACAGGGACTGAATCTACAGGGTTGAGTCAGGCCCATCGAAATCTTTCCCTACCCCTCCACCTCCCGATTCCGGGCTGTTCCTGGCCATATCCCATGGCCTGCATCCCTTGGCCTGTGTGAGCAAAGCTCTGAGGGCCCTTCTTGAAGCCACGAAGGCTGCAGAATGCACCGCCTGGGCCTCAAAGGCTCATAGTCCTTTGGCCTTTATCGCTCGAGGCTGCTTTTTCTTGGCTGAAGCCCCCAGGAGCCCAGAGATGGCGGAATGCATTGCCTCCCAATGAGATGACTCAGTAGCCCACCACCAGGGACCTGGCAGCCTTGTTGGGAGGGAAGAGGGTGCCAGGGCAAGCCCAGGTGCAAGCCCTCTCTCCTCAGGCCTGGCACTGTAGGGCTGCTTCCTCTTCCCCCTTAAGGAGGGAAAATAAAGATCTTCCCCAGTAGACATTTCCCTACCCCACATGTCCCTTGGGTGGGTGGCCCACGGGTGTTAGAAAGGTCCAGGTGGGTCAGGGAGGGACCCTGGCTGGCGATACACAGACCCTCAGCCACAGACTGGACACTAACCCCTTCACCCCTAGGAGGGCTCCCTGGACTCCTGGCCACATCAGCCACACTAGCCATCCTCCTGGAGACCCGCAAGCAATCTCACCCCCGCCCTGCAGAGAGCTCTCTGGCAGAGGCTGCACCCCACACTAGCATTCTTACACTTGCCTCACACCTGCTCACTGCTGAGCTCTCACCTAACACCCAGACCTCCTGAAGCACAGACACACTTGGACCCTCTACTCCAGACACCCTGGGCCCTGATTACATTCACACTCAGACTTACACCCCCACCCCCCAAGACTGCATGCTGAGGACGGGACACACACAGGTCCTGTATGGCAGGAGAGCTGTCCAGCAAAAGGTCCTGGCTCCACTCCAAGACAGGTCCTGAACTCCCAGGGACATCCTGGGACAGCTGGGCCAGGATGCTGGCTTCCCCTCCTCACCCTGCCCCAGGCGGGGTGGGGTTTAAGGGACTACAACCCCCTCAATATGAAAACACAGGTTCTGAATCCTAGGCACCAGGTATGAACCCTGTGAGGTCAGCTAGGGGATGGGAGGACGACACCGGCCAAATGCAAGTGGAGCCAGAGGCTCAGAGAGGGGCTTCTGTGCCCCTGGGGACACAGAACAAAGAAAACTGCTGCCCTGGGGCCCACTCTAGCCTCCGTTCCGCTGGCCTGACCTCCAGCGCGGCTTGGAAAGATTGAGCAAGGAGGTTTAGAAGCTTCTGCGTTCTCCCTCGTCCACATCAGGTGCTACAGACCATACTGGGAAGGGCAGCAGGTCCCAGCTTCAAGCAAGGTCCCAGGCACCCCCAACAGCCCACCCAGGTGCAGTGGAAGGACCTGGGCTGCGGTAGCTTTGAGGAGTGCTTGATTGAGCCGGGCAGCGGGTCCTGGGGAGACTCGGAAACCTTTCTTCCCAAAGGCGCAGAACCCCCAACCTCTCCCCAACTCCCTGACTGCGCTCTCCAAGGCCAAGCTTCCCTCAAACCCGGACAGATGAAGTTGGAGATCCGACTACAAGCGAGGGCCTGGGGCTGGTAGGGTGGGTGGCAGGTCTTCCCGCGAGGAGTCTTCCCACGTAGGGTGGGAGGGAGCCGAGCAGGAGGGCTGGCCGGGAAGGAGGAACAGCTCTGGACGTGAGCGGTGTGTGTGTGTGCGTGTGTGTGTGTGTGAGTGCGTGTGTGTGAGTGCGTGTGCGTGTGTGTGTGAGAGTGCGCGCGCGCGCGCGGGGACAAGAAAAAGACCTCGGGAAGAACAAAGTATGCATCCCAGGACCTCAGATGCTGCAGCCTCGGGCAGAGCGAGAGGCCGGATACCGGGCCCCGGAGCCCCCGACTTTCCCTTGGAATTGGACTCTAGGTTCCGACTCCGGCGTGGCAGCGCCAAGACCGAGGGAAGTGAGCGACGTCCCAAGTCTGGGTGCAGCCGCCATCCCGCCCAGTCCCTCCGCAATGAGGGCGCGAGGGCCGCCCCCCCTCCCCCCGGAACGGGCGGCAAAGTCGAGCGAAGTTTGGAGGGCAGCGCGAAAGGCGGGACCGCCGGCGGCGAGCAGCACGGCGCAGATTCACCGCCCTGTGGCCTCCCTCCCTGGAGTGTGGCGAGGTAGCGCGCGGGTGAGCGCGAGAGTGTGTGCGGGGAGGGGGTGGCGTGATGAATTGCAGCAGAGAAATCCCATTAGATCCGGGGAGATGATTAAAGGCGAGGTCTCGGCCCGGCGCGAATGGCGGGAGCCGCGGCAGCTTCCCGCCCGCGGAGCCCGCGCCCCACCCGGCTCGGCCGGTGCGGGGGCAGCGGAGCCGGCGGAGCACGGTGCCTGGGCTGGGCAGCCAGATGCGGGGAGCCGGGCCCCGGGACAGTCCTCCCTGCCCACCGGGGGGCCCGCCCTCGCCCCCGTCCCGCCGCCGGACGCCGGGGTCCCTTACCGTGAGCCAGAAGCGCCAGCAGCGAGGGCAGGAGCAGCAGGGCTGCCGGGAGCATGGTGTTGGTTGTAGCCGCGCCCCGGGTCCGGGTCCGGGCCGCGGCGGGAGGGCGGGGGTCTCGGCGGGGCGTGGGCGCAAGGGACAGAGCAAGGTCCGGCCGGGGAGACGGAACGGGGCTGCTGCCGCCGCCGCCGCCAGCGCCTGACAGAATCAGCACCACGGCCAGCGCCTGGCGTCGGCGCCGGGGACCGCCGCGCGGGCCTGGGGGCGGGGGCGCGGGAGGAGCGGCTTACCGTAAAGTCTCAAGCAAAGGCGCAGAGCCCGGGCGGCGCGACACAGGCTCCCGCGCTGCCCCCGGCTCCGGGGAAGTGCTGCCCTGCTAATGTGGGCACACGGCCCCCGCCGTTCCGCGCTGCCCACGCCCAGCCAAGCCCAGTCACCCTTCTCATCAGCAGCCTGCCAAAGAGATGGGGTTCTAACCTGATTCCCCATAGAGACCACCCTCTTCCTCACGCTCCCCACCCCACACTGGTGCCTTAGGGCTCCGAGGGTGACCTGGGAAGACGTCCGCGAGTGAGGCAGATGGAGAGACCTGCGTGCCCTTGTGACAGCTCAGTCCTGGGCCGATAATGAAGATGGTTTTTGAGCGTACAAAGGACAATAAATTATCACTTTGCTTTCAATAAATGCCAGGGCTCAAGGCAGCTGCATCAGCAGCAAACTGTGCTCACAGAAAAGCTTAATTATCTTGATACTATAGTTAAAAGCCAGTGGTACTTGTGTCCTGGGAAGACAGTCTCCATTTGGCAGGACGTAACCTGGGCCAAGCTGTGGGCAGCTGAAGGTAGCATCCTGGGTGCTCATGCAGCTCTGGGTCTCCAGGACCCTGCCTTGACAACTCCCTGCCCCCACAGGGTCAGAGAAGCCACAGTTTCAGCCAGTGGGAGCAGAACCTTCATGCCTATCCCTGCCCAGGTTCCTAGGGCTATTTTACATAGAGACTTGAAGGGGCTCAGGAGAGTAGCCAGGGTGACTATCATTCAAGGAGGACATGGAAAAATAAGCATCCAGGGCTCTGCTTGGGCTGAGGAGCCCCAGTGAGTCACAGGACAGCAAAGAGGACAGTCACAGCTGTGCCATCCTAGAGGCTGATGTTTAGACCCAGGGGTTTTTGGTGCCATGGATGAGCTCCCTTGAAGAACTTCAGTGGATACAATGTGACATGATCCTGTGACTGGTGTTATTGTTCCCTGCAGAGGAAGAAGAGGGCTGAACTCCCTGTGGTACTTAGGGAGGACAGCTTTCTGTTTAAGTTCTTTTCACATGCACTTGGCTCCACCCCACAGTTTCCAGACCCCAGCCATTGTCCAATGCCCTTCCTGATCTCATCCTGGAAGCAGGTGGCAAGACTTCTGCTCTTAAGCCTCATTTCTCAGAGACTCTTCTGGTCCTTAGCACCTCCACAGTCTGCCAGTTCTGCTCATCAGATTCTCTCTAGATCCTCTTTGTGCTCCTCAACTGCTGTAAAGAATCCCAGGCAGCAGGCAGGTGGTGTGGAATTATCTGAGGGAGCCACCGGGAGAGGATTTCTGCACAGTTGTTTCAAGAAGCTGTGAAAAAAGGGCAGTAGCAGAAGGATGGCAGAAAGGGGGGGGGGGAGTTGATAAAGGATCAGTGGTGAGGAGAGAGGAAGCCAGGAAAGAATGTGCAGAGAGGGAGGAAGAGTTACCAACAGAAGAGGGAGGTGGAAGGTTCTGTAGCTGAAGGGAGTTTGGGGAAATACTGGCAGGTGGCATGAGATTCCTCCGTTCTTCCTTAACGGGATTCCTGTTCTCCGCCTTGAATCCTGGGCCCCTCTGGACTAAGCAGCTTGGGCAGAGGAGGGTGAATCAGGACTCAGGGATGAACCTCATATGCCAGGATGATTCATGTGGATTTGCAGGCTGGTGGCAGGCTTATCTCCTGGCAGCTGGGCTCCTTGATGGGCTGGGCACTCACAAGAAGGAGGGTGAGAAGAGCTACCAAAGAACTTGCCACATCACCCTCCTTGTTGCCCCAACAAACATATGCCTTTAGGAGGGGGTTCAATGGAGACTACAAGTCCCAGAATGCAGCACTGTGTCCTGAGCTCAGAGGGAGGGAAGAATAATGCACCTGGGCTGTGCGGTCCCCCTAAAGAGATGGTCCATGTGGTTTCCATGGAATGGATTCCCAGTTAGGTTGAGGCAGAGCCTGGGCCAAACTGGGAAGCAGTAGAGTCTCTGTCAAGCACCCAGTCTCATGACCTCCAAAGGGTCATGTGTGCAGACCTCAGCATCACCCACAAATTGAGGACAACAGATGCCTTAGGGGACATCAACTGTACGCTGCAGGCTTATTGTGTACTCAAGTCATATACACATTTGAAAGTGGCAGCCTGGGGAAACTTGCAAGTCTCCCTTCACTGGTCTCATTTCTTCCATTCTCTCTGTGTCTCACACCTGGCTCTTTGCCCCCAGAGAACCCTGGGTTTTCCTTGTCTATGTAATTGCTTGCTTAATTTTCTGTCTTCTCTACTAGTTGTCAACTCTGTGAAGGCACAGAGTATGTTTGTTTCCTCCACTCCCAACCTAGCCCACCTCCCAGCACATAGTAGATGCTTAGTAAATATTTGTGAATAAATGATGACATGGGGGTGTGTGTGTGTCTAATGCCTAAGGCAGGTCGTTGGTGCCAAATGAGTGTTGTGAGATAATGGCGGAGACAATTGCTCCTTCTGGAGGTGAGGTCACTGAAAGCTTTATACAGCAGAAGGGTGGACTGAACTGAAGTCTTAAATATGTTCTCCGTTTCAGTCAGTGGAGAGGAAGAGGGAAGACACTCAAAATTGAGGGAGTGGCTTATGCAAAGCAAAGTAGTGGAAAATGCAAGATAGTCTGGGGTCAGTGAGAAGGCTGGCTTTAGTGGAGCAGGGCGTCCCTGCAGGGATGAAGGAGGAAAGGTTGGGGTAGGCTAGGGTCAGGCTTTGTGGTCATCTGAGCTGTGTGGCATAGTTGGTGGCTACATTGAAGGGGTTATCCCATCATAAAGATATTTGTACCAAAGCAAGGGAGTCTGGAATTATTAAGGTGAGTTTTCAAACACCATGGCAAGTGGGAAGAACTGAGGGGTTCACTGCTGACTCAGAAGGTGTGTGGGGTATGTGTGTCTGAGTTACAAAGGCTGTGCTAGGACTGAGAGCCAGAGAGAAGGAAGAAGGGGCTCTCTGCCCAGACAGTGCCAGACATCCAGCCCACAACCCTGGAGAAGCCAGTCTCGCTTTCACAGTTTGGGATCACAGGCACATTGGTAACTTATTTTAAAGTTTCTGCCTGGATGACACTTTCTTTCTGAGTGAGAGGAGAAGGAAGATTGTCTTTTCCAAGATTTTAAACCAGAGCTATATCTTCTCTACAACCAGGAGGACTTGGGGGTTTTAGGGAATTAGGTGCAGGAGCTGCTTCACTCCCGAGGCCCTCAGGGCACAAAGCTGCCTGCTCACCTCAATCCACTCTTCAGAGGGGGCTCCCAGACCTTGAAGCATCTGGTACAGTCTGGGTGCCATGGCTCTGGCCAGGTTCCTGGGGTACCCAAAGTCAAGCCTTTGAATTTAAGGCCAAGAGGAGGGCCCTGCCCTGGTAAATGGGGAATCCTGGCTCCTGAGCATTTGCTCCTGCTCCAGGAGCAGGACCAGATCAGCTGTAGCAGAGCCCAGGGTGGATGGAGACAGCAGAAGCAAGTGGTTTGATGTGATCCGCTTTCCATCTCCAAACTGAGGCCTCCGGCCTGCCCCCCCCCCAAAGCCTTTGATCCTCTAGCTCCGTAAATGTTTAATGCCGCCGGCGGTGGAACAGAGAGACTGGGGATAGGACTAAAGATCCGCGATGTTGGCTAGATTATTTTCACATAGGAGCACTGGGATGGTGGGAGGAGGCCTTCCCCCTTGATTTGACAGGAGAAGCCCCAGGGTTCAAGTTTGTGGCACTAATAAAGAGAATTCTGAAAGCCCACCAAGGGCCTGAAAAGAAAACAAATAATCAATTGTGGAAGCCCAATGCCCAGTTTGATTGATGGAGAAAGATGGAAGTTAAATGACAGTCAAATGCAAATACAGCTCAAGAAACACCACAGCAATTACCAGGCGCAGGAACCACATGGTGCTTGCAGGCAGCAAGGGTGGGCAGTTTGGAAGCCTGGGCCTGAGCAGAGGTGATGGAAGTGGGGCCATTTTAAGGGAGTTAAATAAATGCAAAAAACCTCACCCCCCAACCACCCTGCATCCACTTTGCATACACTGCTAAAGAGTGAGGAGCTAGAATACTGGCATCCAGTGGGAGGTCATGCCACCTTCTGTGGCTGGCTGCCTCTGTGTCATTTCAGAATGGAAGGGGACCTGAGTGCCTGGGAGGTGAAGCCACAGTGGGGTCTTGGATCAGAGGGCCTTGAGAGGCTCACACCAGTCTCACTGGATTCTTTTTACCAGCTGGTGCTGAAGGGATGAGGGTTGAAGTTGAAGGGACCCTGTGGGGTCCTCTGGGAAAGGGCTCAAGGCCCTGGCCTTCCAGCAGCCCAAAGGCCCGGTGAGAACAGCCTTCTCCTCTAGATTTGCATAATTATTTGCATATTATTTGAATGCTATTAACTTGGTGTCAGGCTAGGTTGGCAGGGTGTAGAAAAGAGAACAGCTGGCCTTTTCCTTCCCCTCTGTACCCTGAGGCTCACCCTGAGCATAGCTCTCCCTAACTTGGGGGGCATGAGGCTTCCATTTCTACCACCCACTCAATGTTCCTTGGCACTTGGAGAGTCTCTTGGTGAAGCCAGCTCCTAGAAGCCAAGGCTGCCTGGGCAGGGGGGCACCTGCAGAGTTATACAGAAGAAAGAAGAAAGGGTCCCCCACAGTTGGTTGCTTGCACCACACCCAGAGAAGCCACGGGAGGATGCTGGCAGCCTTCTCCCCAAGCAATCAGGCCACTTGGCTTGGAAAGGGTCCAAAGATAATAACCCAGAGACAGAGGGAACCAAGACAGGTGATAATCCTAGAGAAATATAGAGGGCTCTCGAAATAAAATTCTCTGAACTCAATATTTCCAGCGCTTGAACTTACATAAAATACATTTGTCCAGGGGTATTGGGTTTATGGTGGTGCAGCTCTAGGGCTAAGGACTTGGCAGCTGGATGGTGGCTATGTGGTGAGGAACTGGGTCATCTGGTGAGGTAAACTCACGTGAAAGGGGGAGGAGGCCCCATGTGCACCCTGTGGGGTACCCCTGGCAGGTGGAACTCAGGGGGTTTCAGTGAGCTGGGGTGGGGGTGGGAAGGGCGAAGCCTGCCAGGCTGGCTCAAAGACATCTTAGTTCCTTTTTACATAGGTCCAACTAGGATGTCCCACTGGTTTCTTGCCTGAGGTGGCCTGACCTGGAATCTTGGCCAGTAATCCAAGAGTATCTATGCGTAGGACAAGCAAGGAGGAGGTGCCAATGACCAAAAGCTGGTCTCCTTTTGTCACAAAGAGCCCTTCCACCCTACAGAATTCCAGGGCCAGCTTCACCCAACTCTGGGGACCAGGGCAGGAGGGGCTTGCATGAACAAATGTCCCAGCCAGATTAACCTCATCCCCCTGTCCCTGATAGTCCACACTCTGAGTCAAGCTGTGGCTGGGGCAAAAGAAGGTCCCCCCCTTTTTATGCCTTAGACAAGATTAGGGGGTTGCTTTGAATAAAGTGAGAGGATAATTGAGTTTTCCCTTTGAGCAAACCCAGGCATGAAGCTTTGGAATTGCATAAAGGATGGACACATAGCTGGTTCATATTTTACAGAAGGGCTTTAAGTATTTCCTTTTAAAAAGGATTGCCACATACATTTAAAGGAGATTCATAAAAATTTAGCATGTTCTCCATTTTTTAGAATTTAGCCTCTGAATCCAGTGGGCTGTTCCTGTCTTTTAAAAATAAGAATAATAGCATCATTTATTATTTATTGTTACTGGGAATTGAGCTGGGGGATTTAACTCCATCCTCACAACAATCCTATGAGGGAGGCACTGTTGTCTCCATTGTACAGATGAGGAAACTGAGGCTCTGGGAGACTAAGTGATTGGTAGTTAGTTAGTGGGAAAACCAAGATATAAAACCAAGGCAGAGCAGAAAGGCACAGGTGCCAGCAGCTCTTTGAAGGAGCAGATGTGGGAGGGATCTCAGGTTCCCTTGGTTCATCTCCAGGAGGCCTGTGCCTAGATGCTCTCTTCTGGTGAAGTCCATGGAGGGTGGGCCACTTGAAAAAGGCGGCACAGGGTTAGTTACTTATTGAATTATTTATTAGAAAAATATTTATTAAGTATTCACTGTGCTAAGTGCTGGGGGTACAAAGGTAAGTGAAAACAGACACTGCGCCTATCTGTTCACAGCTCACAGTCTAGAATGGGAGACCTTACACAGAACCACCTGGCTAAGTGCAAACCTGCAATATAGCAGGTGCTCAGAAGAGGTTCACAGGGCTGTGGGGTCCTGCACTGAGGATTTGACCTAGTCAGGGAAGGCTTCCTAGAGGAGGTAGTGATTGAGTAGAAAGTCAAAGTATGAGTATGAGTTATGTGATTGAAGAGGGAAGGGAATTACATTCCATGCAGAGGGAACAGTATGTTCAAAGTCTTGTGATAGGCAGGATTAGAGATAATTAGTGTGGCTGGATCACAGAGAATGAGATGTGGGGTGGGATGCAGCTAGAGAGGTAGGCAGATGTATAGCTCTAAAGTTAGGGGGCTGCACATGACCTCTAGGCTCCCCACCTGCCCAGCTGTCCATCCCTTCACCTGTCCATGCATTCGCTCATCCTTCACCCGACCATCTACCTAGTTCATTCATCACCCTCTCATTTGTTGACTGAATGAGGGAACATTTATTGAGCACTTGGTGTGTGTCAGGACACGGGTGGGGTACTGGAGAGGCAAAGCCCTCAAGGAGCTCCCAGACCAGGGAGGGGGGCTAGAGTGGCACAGCACGTCTCTTTCAACAATTTAATAGGGTGAGGAAAGCCCTAGATGCTGAGTGTCTCCCATAGTTTAAACTGCCTAAGGCAAGGCACCATCATCTCTTCTAGGGCATCTTCCAGCCACACAGTTCCTGCTGGCCTCCAGCCTCATTCCTTTCTGCTACAAAAGTAGCCCACTTCTCACAGCCCCAAAGTGGGGAGTGTTTCTGATATTCCTTTTTATTTACCCTTCTTTGGGGTCTCGGAGGCATCTCAGTCCCAGGAGAACACAGGGCAACTTGGTCAGGTCTCCTTCAGATATCAGAATCCAGCTCCAGATATTTTCTTTTCTGGGCATGAAAGTAGGACAGAAATTCCAAATGTCCCTCAGTTCCCTAGTCATGCATTCCCACTCTTCACTCCTCCTTGAACTACTCGTCCTCGGCTTGTGACATCACAATGGTCTCTATGGCAACCAAATGTGAGGTCACCAATCCTTAAAGCAACAGAATCTGTGGGGCCAGACAATGGCCTGGAGGAAAGCAGGAGAATGTAAAATGGGAGCCTGAGAAGGAAATCATATCCTATTGGGTATGGAGATGGTTATTCAAGACCTATGGGACTGAGGAGGGCTCCAATTTTAGCCCATCTTCGGAGAGGGGTAAAAACAGCTTCTTGGTCTTGTCTTTTACTGAAAAGCTTCTACGTCGATGCTGAACCCCTTCAAGACTGCCCATGAAGGGAGAACTTCATATAATCCAACTCAGATGGGCCGTGGAGATTGATGGGATCTGCTGAACAGCATCCTGGGGTCACTGGCTTGGCCCATGTGCCACTGGGAAGGGGAGGTAGAAGCGTGGTTCTGATCTCAGCCCACTGAGGGGCTGGCCAAGATCCTGCCCCTGTTTGAGCCTTGATTTTCCCATCAGGGAAGGAGTAAGAGTGTGAAGGTGCTAAGGAGTCCTGTTTCCTGACTTGTAGGAAAAGCAACAGATTGGCTTAATGCTGTTGGGCCTGCCCTACACCTTCTGTGAATCAGCAGGGGAAACTGCTGTGAGGGAAAAGGGTGGAGCTGGGCAGGTGCGTGGTGGTCTTGGATAGGGCTGGCTCCTCTGAGGCCATGCTGGCAGTTTGTAAGAGCAAGGCCTGTTGGGAAGGGAGACTGCTCATCAAGAGGCTGAGGGGTATCCTGGACAGTACCCAGGCTTCAAATCAGGTCTGGGTTTAAGTCATCTCAGCCTTAAGCTTGCCTTGGGCAAGTTTCTGAGCCTCTCCGGGCTTCCACTTTATTGCCTGTGAAAGAAAAATGGTGCAACTTACCTTTCAGAGAAATATTCAGTAAAATAACCTGGAGGAGGGCTTGGCATATAGTGGGTGCTCAATAAATGCTTGTTGTATTCATTTTTCTATCCTCTCCGTCCTTAGCCTTGGGCTTTGTATATTATATGTGCTCCATTAATGCTTGTAAGTGCTGCGAGAGAAATAGGGAACATAGTTTAGAACCAGGGAAGTCAGTGGACCTGGGTTCAAATCCTGGTCCTTATCAGCTGTACCTCTTTGTGCTTCTGGGAGGTCATGATAGTATTGTCCTTATAGGGTTGCTGAGGACTACATGAGGCAAGTAGAGAGCACAGCCCAGCACACATTAAGTGCACAGAGAGGGTGGTGAATGCGCCCTTGAGTAGGGCTCTTTCTGCACATGCCGCAGAGTTCCTGTCCCCTATCAGCTTTAAGGAAATACAAGTTAATCTGTGGGATGTCCAGAACTGGAGAGTGGGAGAGGGGCATAGGATGACAGCCCCCTCCTCACCCAGGAAGGTGTCACCACTCCCTCTCTGGATACCAGTAGTGCTGCCCAGCTCATGCCAGTCACAAGGGCTGGGTCCCCAGCTGGGCTGGTGTGCCTGGAAGTCAGGGCCTGACTGTGCCTCATTCATCTGCGAAACCCCTGCTAACACCTGACACATGGCAGAGGCTCAGCGGCAGTTAAGGTGAACCAAATTAGATGATGTCTTAATAATCACACATTGGCTGGCATACCTTCTGCACATACCACATGCCAGGCTCTAAGTACTTTCATGTTTTGATCCTCACAACAACCTATGAGGTAGGTATCATTATCCATTTTTATTTTATTTTATTATTTTTAATCCTCACCCAAGAACATATTTAGAGGAAGAGGGAGGGAGGGGGAGAGAGAGAGAGAGAGAGAGAGAGAGCATGGATTGGTTGTGTTCCATATGTGCCATGACCAGGGATAGAACCTGCAACTCAGGTATGTGCCCTGGCTGGGAATGGAACCAGCAACCTTTTGGTGCACAGGGTGATGCTCAACCAACTGAACCATTCGGAGTGGGCTCTATCCATTTTTTAAAAAAATATATTGATTTCAGAGGGAGGAAAGGAGAGGGAGAGAGAAATAGAAACATCAATGATGAGAGAGTCATTGATCGACTGCCTCCTGCAAGCCCCTGACTGGGGATCGAACCCGCAACCCGGGCATGTGCCCTGACCGGGAATTGAACCCCGATCGCCTGGATCGCTAGGTCAATGCTCAACCCCTGAGCCACACCCGGCCGGGCTCATCATCCATTTTTAAAAGGAGGAAACAGAGAGGCTAACTAACTTGCCCAAGGTCACACAGCTAGTAAGCAATAATGAGGCTGTGATTTGAAGCCAGCTTTAGAACCTGCGCTTTTAACTCTCTCATATCAGCCTCAGACTCATGGGCACTGTCCGTCCATTTTGCCACATCTGCCAGCATGAATTTCTTCTGCCAGGTCTCCCTCCTGCCCCTCTCTTCTTCCAGCTGAGCCTGGGCCCAATGCAGCTCAAAGAATGGAGATTCTTCCCTGCCCTGCCTCAGCCATCTGCCTCCCTCTCTGCTGAAATAAAGCTGCGGCCGCCACAGCCGAAGCCTCCGCTGGATCCCTTGCTTATTTCAAGTCCTCCTAAAAGCTTGTCGAGTTCTTAACTTATTAAAGATAAGCACATGGAAATAGGGAGCAAATCTCTTTATTTATGACATAATCTCCAGCCCAGAAAAGCGGCAGGAACAGTGTTGCCTGTATTAAGGAACCAATAGGAAAAAAATCAATTAGGTTCGCCAGAGCGTTTCCCTATTAGCTTTCTTCTGATGTTTCTCTTAAGGCTGGCAGTGGGGTCTCCGCCAGCCACCGAGCTGGAAGAGAGGAGGGCTCTGTAGGAACAGAGGAAGGGGTGTCACAAGGAAGGCAGCAGACCAGGCTCGAGACAAACGAAAGTCTCCATCCGTGGTCTCCTTCCCTGCTTTCCAGACCTCAGCCAGGGAGTCCTCACGTTGGTTTAACTTCCATGTTTTTGCTGCAGTTTTGGCTGGTGTCTTTAAGGGCAATGGGAGTCAGCTGGTTATTTTTTGCCTCTTGCAGACCCGAACCACAAGTCTGGTCACGTTCCTGCTAGATCCTTTGAGGGCAGGATTCTCTTCTTCCTGGAAGGATGTTATTCTGGAGGGGCTCTTGTTGGCTGATTTTCAGTACTGTTGGCTTCTGCTGGGTAACACTGTCTGTGACCTGCAGTCATCCCATAAGGTCCTCACGTCTGTCTCCCTGCCTTCAGGAGCAACTTCCAAGCCATTTCCAGAAAAAAGACTCTCTCTTATTCCTGAGAGCCTTTAGCAAGGGGGATGCCCTGGCCCCCATAGAAACCAAAAGCAATGGATTATGGCTTGTTCACTAGCTTTTCCTCAGGGCTAGGCATGAAGCAGGCACTCAATAAATATTCATTGAATCAATAATTGTTATAATAATAAAACTCCATTGACTGAATGCTCACTCAGTGCCAGGGCTGAGAAGGGCAGGTACTTTGTTACCCAAAGTAGGACCCCTCTGCTTCTCCCTGAACCAGAAGACAGCCCAGGAGAGGCCTCCAGTTTTGTTTTGTCTTATTTTTTTGGCCAGGAGCACAGTAGCAGCGGCTCTGAGAAGTATTATGATCGTCACTGTACATAGGAGGAAACAGAATAAGTGAATGAGATGCTCTATCCATTCACTTTTAGTCATTAGGAAGTCCTTCTTGACGTCTAACCTAAACCTTTCATGTTTTAGCACCAGTTCCTTTTCTGTCCCCTGCAAGCAGAAAACAGCTCCTGCAAACTTCCCTCGGTTTGGGAGTGTCCACCAGCTCCATGTATGGGTCGACCTGCAATGAATATTAAACACCAAACCTCACAGAGGCCAGCCCTGCAGGGCAGGCAATGAACCAATCCTCCTCATGCCTGTTCATTATTATAATTAATATTGAGCCAGGGTTGGTGGTGACCTCGCCCTCACCAGGTATTTGGGCTATTTTAGAAGCTTATTCAGATCAATGACAGACAGCTCCAAATAGATAAACTCCCTGCCATCCAGACGAATCAATTGCAACACTGCCGTCACAACAAGCCCAAGAAATCAATCTGATTTCAGGCGACATGGTAACAGCGCTGGGCAAGCTGGTTTTAATTTCCGTGTGGCTGAGACCCAGCTTCCTCTGCTCAGTGGGGCACCCCTCTTTCCCAGTTGCTGTTCCATGCACACAGGTGCCTAGGGTCCTCAGAGGGTTCAGGCCAAGGGGCAGTCATATGGAGGACAAGGTGACTGGGAGGCTCTGTGAGCTTGAGGAAGGCTCTTGAACCCCCAGACCCAGGAGGAGCTGACTCAGACCTGCTGCTGGGATCCTTGTTTTGCTGGCTTCAGCTCCCATTTTTCCGCTGCCCTCTGCAAAAAACAAGCCTGGAAGCCTTTCTGGGCTGCCTCCCAAATCAGGGAGCTGCAGAGGTAGTCTGCCTACTTCAGGCACCAGCACACCTGCCCTTCTTGGTGTTGGAGATGGACTTTGTCTGGCAAGGCAGCAAAAAGCTCACTGGAACAGATATAGCCATTTACTGGGTGCTTACTTTATGCTCAGGTACTGTGCTACATACTTTACACATCTCATCTTCTTAACATAACTCAGAGAGATAGGGAACAATTAATTACATTTTGCAGAAGATGAAACCAAAGCTCAGAGAGGTTAAGTAACTTGTCCTGAGTCACACATCTTGCAAGTGGTAGAGTCTGGATTTGAACCCAGGTCCCTAACCCTTTACCACCACTCTGTCCTAAAGATGACATTAGAGATGCCCTCAGCCTCCCCCTGCCTGGATCCCGTCTGGTTAAATGAAGTCAATGCTTTTCCTCCAGTCTGCCAGGGAAGGGAGCCTCTCTCAGGAATTCTCACAATCAGCAATTGTTCCCTGAACGTTCACTTTCATGCTTTAGGTACTGAGTTGAGGGTGTTCAGGAGGCTGAGCTGGCTACCTTCCCACCCTCAGCGTTCACTCCCCTTCCCCTCCCCACAGCTCTGTTAGTACATCTAGGTGGTGCCTGGGATAAGCAGCAGGGTGTTGGGAGATGTCGCTTTGCAATCAGCTGATCTGGGCCCAAATTCTAGTCTAATCACTTATTAGTCTAAGGCAAGTCTCTTGACCTCCTGGAACTTCCCTTATCTGGTCTATGTCATGGGGATATTATTGAACCACTATAGGTGAAATGCCTAGGACAGTGCCCAGCCTGGAGCGGGTGCTCAATGTGTTGGGTCCCTTCCCCCTATCTTCTCCCTGCTCTTTCTGGAACCCCATGCCTTGGGTGCCCAGTTCCAAATGGCCAAGATCGGGGCTTTTCCAAACATTTTTTAGCTAAGAGACTCTTTAATTAGGAGACAACTTATAGGGAAGGCAAGGCTACAAATAAAAAGGGAGTTGGTCAGATGGTCACATGGTGACTGGGAGCCCTCCTGCTCCACTTTTCTCACCCCCAGGCCCGTAGCTGCCTCCAGATGCTTTGACCCAGCCTGAGCCTGGCTGATTTTTCTGGCTCCAATACTCTTGGTCAGCCATCAGCTACCTTGAGTCTGTTCTGGATTTAATGTGAGACAATTTAGGCGCTAAGTGGGCAAACCTGCTCATGGCCAGAGGGAGGCCACATATCCATTTCCTCTAAAGAGTAGGGTTGAGGATTTTGGCTGGGGAGGCATAGATCTTGGGGCCAGATGGCCCTAGACTGGGAACAGGGTCTTCTGCCTGTCGCGGGAGCAATGAGCTTGGGTTGGCTCCTGTGGGAGGTAGACACCTGTTCATGAGGCTCAGAAACTTACGTCCTCCCTGAGACTGAAGCCTAAGAATGGAGAGTGACATACGATATCACACAGCTAGCAAGTGACAGAAGTAGATACAAACCCAGGTCCGTATGGCTCCGGAGGGCTGGGCTGCCGCCTCTCTCTCTTCTAGGTAAAGTGGCTGCCTCCCCCCCCCATTCTGCATAGAAATTATCCACCAGCTCCCTTCCACCACCAAATAACATGAAGAAAGAAACTAAAATTACAGCAGGAGGGAATGGGATTAGATCCTGGGAAGGACTTCCTGATGCATTAGCTGGTCTCTATTAGAGAGGCAGGTGGTCTCTCCGGAGGGGTCTCAGTTTAGCTGTCCTCCTGTGGCTCCCACTTCCTGAAAGCTGCTGAGGGACAAGATGACCTCTGATGCGTGCGGCTTTGCCTTTTCTTCTTTGAATAGGTAATACCTGCTCATGGTTCAACAAATACGGGCGTGGGGGAGCCTGCTCCGTGAAAATCCTCCCAGTTATCCTACCCAGAGGCAAGCAGGGCTATGCGTTTCCTGTCTAGACATACACAAGCAAACAGGGACACATTCTTTCTTTAGTCCTATTTTTAATACACAAGATGTAGCATACCGTGCACAGTGTTCTGTGCCTTGCTTTTGTCACCTGACAATATATCTTGGAGATTACTCCGAATCAGTACATAAAGAGCTGCCTTACTCTTAGGTGTCTTTTTATGGTCACAGACTTCTGGGAGCTCAGAAGTAATCACATCTGGTTTGATTAGCTTCACATTTCCATTTACGACATCCCCGCCCAGAGAGGGCAGGGAAGCTCGCCAAGGTCACGCAGCAAGGACTAGGGACACGCGGGCTTCTCCCCCCTCCTGCGGCCCCAGCTCCTGCCCCCCCCAGCTCCTGCCCCCCAGCTCCTGCCCCCCAGCTCCTGCCCCCAGCCACCTGAGGGACGGCCAGGGAGGGGGGAGCCTCTGATTGAACCGCTTTCCGCGCTGCTCGCTCGCAAGGGCGCCGGGGTGCGTGGCGCGGCCGGGCCTGGGGCGAGCGCCCACGTGGGAGCCGGGAGGCGGCCGATTCCCCGGGAAACCCGCGCCGCGTGCTCCCCGGTAATGAGCTGCGGGCCCGAGGTGAGCGTCCCGGCTGCTCACACGGCAGCCGCGTGCCACCAAAGGAAACGAGTCCTTTTTTTCTTTGTGCCTGACAGCTCATTAGAAGAATTAATTTACTCCTGCGTTTGCAGTTTAAAGGACATTATTTACTGGTTAATTGTTGTTATTACAAAATGTTAAATATCATTATTTATTTCCCAGGCCCTGACAGCTCCTCTGACAGGAATTTATTGGGTGAGACGGTAGCACCGGTGGGTGTCCCTATGCGGGGCAGTGTGTAGGTGGCCGGTTGGCCCTGGGCCTAGGTCTCCGGGCTAGGGCAGGCCCTGTGAGGGTCAGAATGTGAGGGGCTGCACCCCTTCTCACCCCAGGATAAAGACCATTGGCTTCTCCTCACCCCCCCATTTCTGCCCCCTTTGTGTGTGTTGGGGGTGGAGTGGGGGGGGGACGGTGGCAGATAGGGGACAGCATTCTCGTAGAGCTGTGGTTTGGGGGTCAGAGTGGCCGTTGCCAGAGGCTCTGCGGCCAGAATGAGGCCTGAACTTTGGGTCTTGCCCTTAAAAGGTTACCCCAAGGACATAAGTCTTCAGGTCACTTTCTTGCACTCACAGAATTTAAGAAGTGGAAGGGAGATGAGTGGTCAGTTGATGTTCAGATTGCAAACTGGAGGCCTCCGGGCTGCAGGCGGCCTATGGACTTGAGTTTGACTTGTTCATATAAAATCTAGATTTCTGGCTTCTCTTGAAAAATCAGAAAACCTTGCCATACTTGGCAATGACCAGCTGGCCCTGAAGGGCAGTGCCGTTCAAGGACATGCCCCATCCCTAACGACCATGATCCCCATCCTTTGCTTCCCTCTTTACATCATTTTCATCTGTGGGCACCTGAGTTTTCAACTCCTGATCTGGTCTGATGATTATGTGTAGATGAAGAAATAGCCCAGAACAGCTAAGTCTCTAGGGGCCAGGACCACAGCTCAGCCCACTTTTCACCACACCATGCTGCCCCCCCCCCCCCAATCTCTCTGCCTCCTCTGGTTCTGGTTTGGAGTGAGTTTGGGCAGGGAGCTCAGGTCTAAGGGCAGCCTGTGGGCCAGGAAGGAGAGGTAACCTAGCTAGAATTTGCAAGAATCATGGCTCCATAAAGAGCATTCATTTGTTCATTTGGCAAATAGCTTCTGAGGACCTACTATGTGACATATAAAAATGATTTGGATACAAATTCTGCTCTTAAGGAAGTTGGTCTGGTGAGACTGTGTGTCAAGCGAACATTCATTTACAATAAAGAAAGATGTATGAGTGGTGTGTGCATAGGGCAGCCCAGAAGAAGAAGGGGTGACTGGCAGGACTGGAGGGGATCCGGGGAGGAGGCTTTCCACAGAGGGAATTAATAGTTTATGGAGCTGGGCTGGGCAAGCTGCCTGTGTCCTCATGCACAGACATAGATCATCTCATTGATATTGAAAATAAATGTCATCAGTTGATAAATAGTGGCTACTCCAGGCCTCATAGAGGCCACACCCTGTCTAGATTCTTCCCGCAGGGTGGATGCCTGAAAGCTGCTCCAGCTTAGGGGACCCTCTGTTCTGACTGGGCAGCGCCCTTGCCATACAGCCTACCAACTATCACCCACATCTCACAACCAGTCTATGGGGCAAGGCTGTTTACCCTCATCTTACAAGTTAGGAACCTGAGGCTCAGAGACAGGAGACAGGGCCTGGGTGATGGCGGATAAGATGGGCCCTGGGAAGGAGGGAGAGCAGACTATTGTCTGAGACCCAACACCCAGCCCTGGGAAATGTGGATCTTTCTGGCAGACTTCAAACAATGGCCCTTTATACAAGGCCTTCGGCCCCATCTTTTCCTGCCCAGAAACCTGACAGCAGCAGGTAGCCTCAAGGAAATTTTGGAGAACCAAAGGGAGATGAAAAGTACTTTGAAAAAGTATGAGAACCAGCTCAACTGAGCTGTTACTGTTGCTATGCTGTAAATTATTACAAAGTTATTTCTGGCTGGCAGCCTGGTTTATTTTAGACCCTACCTCATTTCTTCCAGGTTATAGGCCCTAATTCCTTGCCTGTTGAGATAGAAAGAGACTAGTGCTATTGGAGTGAATCCTGAACAGATTCAGAGACTATAACCACAGCTTGAAGGATTTTACAGATTCTCAGACTATCAGGGCTTGCCATCCTTCGGAGATCCACCAGCCCCCTCATTTTATTTTATTGCCATATTAAATTTTTAAAAAAATTATGCATTTTTTGAATAGGTAATCCGTGCCCAAGGTACAAAATCAAAAGGCATAAAAGAGTACATGGTGAACATTCTCTCTCACTCCTTAGAGGCAGCCAATGTTATCAATTCCTTATTTTACCATATTTAATAATAGCATTGTTTCTCTTTTCTGTTTATATAGAAAATACAACTATTCTTGCAGAAGGAACTAAAGATCATATACAATTCCACTATTTAGGGCCAAATACTATTAACATTTTGGTATATAATCATAAACCTTTTCTCTTTACATAGACATACATTTATAGTTACAAACTTGAATAATCTGATTTTATTATTTGTTTATATTAAATATGATTCTTCAAAACTAAAGGTCTGAGAGGATACATGCTAAACTGCTAATAATGGGTACTTTGAAAGGAACAAGATTGGGTTATGATTAAGAGAGAACTTTGCTTTATTTATTTGAAATTTTTTAGAATAAAAATATAATTGTATATTACTTGCCCCCAACAGTCCAGAATCTGATTTTAAATGACTGTATCAGAAGGCTACTATTTAACCAATCCTTTAGTATTGTGGTTTTAAGATGTTTGCAAGGCCCGGCCTGGCGTGGCTCAGCGGTTGAGCGTTGACCTAGGATCCAGGCCATTGGAGTTTGATTCCCGGTCAGGGCACATGCCCGGGTTGCGGCTCGATCCCCAGTCAGGGGCGTGCAGGAGGCAGCCGATCAATGACGCTCATCATTGATGTTTCTATCTCTCTCTCCCTCTCCTTTCCTCTCTCTGAAATCAATAAAGATATATTAAAAAAAGAAAGAAAAAAAAGAGATGTTTGCAAGTTTTGCTATTATCAGTGAGGCTAGGCTGGACATTTTGTACATCTTTGCACACTTGTCTAGGGTTTCCTTGGGGCAGTTAGTAAGAAATGGAATTGCTAGGTCAAAGGGTATGTTCTCTTTAAGGCTTTTTGACCCATCATATCAAATGTCCTTCTTTCTGGGCTTTTTCAATCTCTCATTCCACCAACTCTCACCTCAACTTCCGATTTGTCCAGCACAGCACAAGTGTGAGGTTTGTGAGATCGTGCGGAAAACCATGGGAGGGTGGGGCCGCTGCTTCTCTGGCTGAGGTTTAAGAAGGTGACAGTGTCCAGTATGGGAAGCCTGCACTGGTGGCTTAGAATCCTGGAATGCTAGCAGGAGCCCAGCCCAGAGGGGACCTTAGTGGTCAAAGGGAAGAAAATGAGGAGGAGCCAGGAATGACTGCAGAGCCCTCAGGCCAGTGAGGCAGGGGCCTCTGCGAGTCCAGACCACAAGGGTTGAGAGTTGTGCACCCAGCACCTAAGTCTGGATCCAGATCCTTCCACCAGGCCTCCAAGTATATAGGGCGAGTGCTGCTCTACCGTCTGCAGTGGGTCTGCAGAGCTAAAGGATGGCTCTTCTGCCCTGGCCGGCATTGCTCTGTGGTTAGATCACCGGCTAGAGCGTTGGCCCATGTTCCCAAGGGTCATGGGTTCGATTCCTGGTCAAGGGCACGTACCCAGGTTGCAGGTTGGATCCTGGGCCGTGGTGAGGGTGTGTGGGGAGGCAACCAATGGATGTGTCTCATAGATGTTTCTCTCTCTCTCTCTCTCTCTCTCTCACCTTTCCCCCTCCCTTCCACTCTCTCTGAAAATCAATAGAAAAATCCTGAGGTGAGGGTTAAAAAAAAAAAAAAAAGGCATAGTTCTTCTTAGAGCTCTTCCAGCCCATAGAGTTACATCCCTCTAGTTCGTGCGGCACACAGAGGACCTTCGAGGGCCAGTGTCTCCAGCTCCTGCTTCCTCTAAGTGTCTTCTCTTGGATTCCAAGTGCATCTTGCTGCCCAATTCTTGTGGGTCTCACTTGCAAACTCTGCACCCTTAGGCTCTCCAGCAAGGGGACCCATCTCGTTTGGAAAGCTTCAGGATGGATAAAAGGGGCTTGAGATGGATTTGTTGATTTAATATAGAAAAGATGGCATTGTGAAAATGCCCCTTCCCCCTGAAGCCCAGCATCCCACAGTAGCTGGGGTTTCCTCTTGATGGGGTGAAAAGAGAAAGCCCAAGATTGCATCTCATTGGTGAGATGAATAATACATTTGAAGCATCTCACAAACCGTGTTTGATCTGCCTAAAGCTTCAACCCTTCACGTATTTCTCTTTATCCCCAGCCAGGGAGGGCTGGGAACTGTCAACATTTTCCTTTCTGCCTAATTTGTGCCTTCTCCATCAAGAGAAAAGCAGAGGCTGGGGGAGGGAAGGAGGCAGGGAAGGAGGGTCGCAGCACACATCCCTGGAGCAATGCAATGAGCCACCGGACCAGGGTGTTCCCTTGGCCTGGGAACCCCTGGACTCACCAGGTCAGAGCAAGGGAGGGAGGCTCTGGGAAAAGGGGCTGTGCTTGGGTGCTGGAGCTCTTCCGGCCTGTTTTCAGGACTGTGTGCCCCTAAGAAGTTGATCCCTGGGAGGACCCATCTCCAGTATTTCTGGTGGGAAACCAGAGGTGGGAAGCTGAGGCTTGCCAGCTGCCAAGCATGGAAGATGCTCCGCTCCTCTCATGAGAAGCAGCCACTGACTGAGCTCAGGGCCCAGGCCCTGTGCCAGTATTTTAACCTACATGCATTCCGTCACTCTGAACATCGCTCTGAGGGCTGACCTTACGTTCCAAGGATCTTAACCAAGGTCACACTGCTAGTTAGTGTCTGGCTGTCCAGACCACAAGATCACGTTCTTCACCTCAGTACTGTTCTGCCTCTCTACTAGTCTACACATTGCCAAACCAGTATCCTGTTCTGGAGGGGGAGTGGAGAGGAGTGGTTAGGAGCACAGACTCTGGAGTTTCCGATCCTGGCTCCTCCCTCTCCCGGTGCCTCAGTTTCCTCTATTTAAAATGGAGATGTTAACAACAGCACCAACCTCATAGGACTGTGGTAAGGATTAAATGAGTCAATACCCTCAGGTTCTCAGAGCTGGGGGCATAGGAAGCACTTACGTATAGTCACTCTTTTACTTAGCTTATTTTACTCCACAGTCAAGTTGCAGCCACCCACCCACTCCCAACTAACCTCCAACCTAGTCCATCTGCCCTCTTGGGACTACCCATCTCTGTCCCAAACCACTTTATTTCCCAGTCCCCCCATTGCCCCTTCTGCCCAGCCTGGCTTGGGGCTCCACTGTCAGATTCCCCCGGATCCTGATGGCTACCATGTGACTCCCCAGAGTTCTGCTGACGCCTATCAGGTGTTAATTGGTCTTTTGCCTAATTAGAATTTCCTCTCACTCCCATGGACCTTCTGCGGTGGTGGCTGTAGAGGACAAGCCCATTCCTTAAGCAGCCAGCAGCATGCTTTTGCAGGAGGCAAAGCCCAGAGAGAGATGCCTTTCTGGGGTGGGAGGCAGAGCAGACAGTTCCCACTGGGGAAGGAACAAGGGATGGAGGGTTGGGAGCGATTTTCCTAATAACTAACAATGTGTTTCCATCCTGAGCCGATCATTCTTGTACTTTCACAGGCTTCATCCCTCCCCATGGGGAAGCCAGTACTTGTGTCCACTTTCAACCCCTCCAACTGCAGCAGGGAACTGGGACTTAGGCAGGGGAGCCAACACCTAAGCATTCTCAAGAGTGGGACAGGAGGAAGGAGTCTGCCAAAGCAAAGACTGCAACTAGATTTTAAGCCTGGGTGGTAAAAGGATAGGCTGGGGGAAACGGGACCTCTCTGGGTAGGGCAAGGCAGGCCCAGTGGTCCCCAGCAGCCTGGCCTGTGTGCCTGCCCAGTGTCCCACAGCCCTTCTGTTTGGGCTTGGCGTCCCACGGAGGTGGCATTCTGCTCAGCAGCTCAGAGCACAGATGGGAGGGCGGGCATTGCGGAGAATCGATTTGCAGGAGCAGCGGGGGCTTTCTCTTCCTCCTTACTTCCCTGGTCTTTGATCTCCTGTCCTTCCTCCACAGTCCTTCCCCCCCCCTTTTCCCTTGATCTCTCCCCCTTTTTCTCCCGTCAGCCAAATCACAGCCACTCTCTAGAAGAAATGGGGGGGGGGGGTGAGGTGAGGGCCTGGGAAGGCAGGCCTCTGTCCTCTAGCTACCTTTGACCGGTGGGGCCTCACTGCCCAGTGTGCCAGCCTCCTACCCAAAGTCCTGAGAGGCAGGGCTTGGCTACAGCGAAAGGACACACACACACTTAAAAAGCAAGAGCTGAAACAGAGAAGCCAAGGAAGAGAGGGAGAGGCAGAGACAGAAAGACAGAGACAAGATTCAGAGCATCCGAAAGAGAGTGAAAGACACAGATGCAGAGAGTCAGGGACAACGGAAAAAGAGAATTCAGCAAATTAAAAATTTTACAACCATCCAGCAAGTCTGCAAAAATGATCTTCCCTGCGGTCTTTCATTTATCTCATTATCTGACTCCTAATGTGCTTTTTCCCCCCTTTCTTTTTCGCCACACTTGCTGCAAAATCTTATTAGCTTTTTTTTTTTTTTTTTTATCTGGCAGGGGCTTCATATAGTCTTTTTCATTACATTTCCTAATAAAAGCAATCACTAGGATGGCACGGCTGGAGGATTAAAAAGCCACCTCAGCAGCCTCCTGGCTAGCAGAGCCATGACTTGCTGTTGCCTCGTTTAGGCAGCCAGGGGAGGGAGCCAGTCTCAGCGGGCCAGGTCAGGGAGACCCAAGCTGTGCTGTGGAATGTTCCAGGGCTCCGAGAGGCCTCACAGCAGCAACGAAGGTGCATGACATCACGGTAGATGCGAGAACAGAAGACCTGGAGGTAGGTGGCCCCTTCCCAGAGCTTTTCTCAGAGCAGGTGTGACGGCCAACTGCCCGACCCCCGTGCTCTGGTTTTACTCCCGACAAAGCAGTGTGTCGGGCCTTTCTCTTTGGACCTTGGCCCGCCCGTAGTACCTTCTTTTAAATAACATTGGTGATGTCAACTCTTCACTTTTCGAGGCTAGATTTGATTTTGTTATCCACAACTTTATTTTATTGTGGTAAAAGCCACATAACATAAAATATACAGTTTTTAACCATTTTAAGTGTGAGTTCAGGGGCATTGAGTACATTCACACTGTTGTGCAACTGGCACCACTATCATCTCCAGAACTTTTTCATCACCCCAAACTGAACTCTGTCCCCATCAAACAGTAACTCCCCTCCACGACCCCTCCCCCAGCCCCCGGCCACCACCATTCTGCCTTCTGTTTCTATGAATTTGACTACTCTAGGAACCTCATATAAAGTGGAATCATACAGTATTTGTCCTTTTGTGTCTGGCTTATTTTAATTAGTGTCTTTAAAGTTCATTCATGTTGCATCAGTGTTTGAATTTCATTATTTTTTAAGGCCGAATAATATTTCATTGTATGAATACACTGCGTTTCCTTTATTCTACACTTTTGAAAACAGAAACATTTCAATGCGCATAAGGAAAATGAAAACTCACCCAGATTCGTATCACATTAATATAACGTTTCTTCTCCCTTTTGTGTGTTTCCTTCTTTTGTTAATAATTACGCCTCCACCCGCCATTTGAACAATCCTGTCCTCCAAGGGCTGTTCCAAACCGCTCTGAGAAAGCACCTTGGCAGAGGATTTGGTGTTTGGAAAGGGCCAGAAGTTACCAGGAAACAGGTCTGATAAATCACGTTAAGGGAAAGAAAGGAACCCCCTATAAAGTAACATGACATTTTATTGCCTGGGTTATAAACTGGTCCTGCGGTATTTCACACAGCACCTTCCAAGATGATCTGGGCCACACACTGAGCACCACTGGATTAACTACATAACCTCTCAAGGGGTGACTTTGAAGAGAACAATGCTCGTTTGGAACTATTTGGTTTAGTATGTTTTAAAATAAAGGTACAAAAAATCAAATTAAAAGTGATTTAAAAAATATATATCTTCATTGATTTCAGGGAGAGGGAAAGAGAGAGAGAGAAACATCAATGATGAGAGAGTCATTGATCGGGTGCCTCCTGCACGCCCCTCACTGGGGACTGAGCCCGCAACCTGGGCATGTGCCCTGGCTGGGAATTGAACCTCGATCTCCTGGATCACAGGTTGATGCTCAACCGCTGAGCCACACTGGCCAGGCAACAGTGACTTTTAAATGTCTTGTTGTTTTGGGGACCACTGAGGCCAGGCCTGGTTAACTGCTGCGTCCTTCAGGGCCCAGGCAGGGCTGTTTGAGTTGGTCCCAAGCAGCATTTCTCAAAGACCACGAGACCTGCAGGGGAAGGCGTTATTGCCCGAGTGTCTTCGTCAGTACCTGTGGGGCCACAGGCTGCTCCCTGAGGAAGTGGGGAAGGGGCAGGAGAAGGTGCTCCGAGCTCAGACCCTGGTTTAGTTAATAATGACAGTCCTTGTATCTGCGTGGGCCTTTGGGAGCCTTTTATCTTTCCTTTCTTCTCACTCTCCTCCAGGACCCCTTTGCTCTAAGTCTCTGCCAGCCTCTGTCCCTGGCCCAGACCCCAGGAGATAGCAGGTTCTGCTTAGGGAGAGTCGAACCCTGGAAGTTACAAGGACAACCTTGCCGACCCCCTTTCCTTCCCTCATCTGTGTCAGAGCCCCTGAAAGGAACCACAGATTTTACTACTTTCCCTCTCTGTACATAAGCAGAAAGTACGTATTTATTTTCCACATGGCCTTAAAAACTGGATCTTTTCTGCATGAACAACCCCCCCCAATATCAGCCTTCTCTAGTTCACCCCCTTTCTCTTCCTGAGAAGCTGCCCCCTCCCTTCCATCAATGCTCCAAGGGGCTTTTATTTTTCTTTTCTTTTCTTTTCAGCTCTCCATCAATCAAGGGGAGGGGGAAACACTTTCTCCGACCCCTCGGTGAGCAGTAGCAGCAACCAGCAGCTGCCAGGGCAGGGGGAACTTCATTTCCGGCTCTGACGTTTATAAATGTGGCACAGAATACCAGGAGGGATTGGAATAATCAGACAGCTTCTCCAAAGGTTCCCAGGGGCTGCTTTAGAATTTCTTCCCATTGGGGGTAATGTTTCTTCTCTTTCTTTGCAGGGGTGGGGGTGGGGAATGCTGTTATTTGTAACATGGAATGAACCCTGTTCTATAAAAACACTGAGCTGGCACCTAGGATGCTTTGGAGTGAGAGCATTGGGCCTGTCTCTGGATGTGGAGAAAGGTTTGGGTGTGAAATCCTGGGTGGGGGCTGGAACGTTGGCTCTGTCACTCACCATCCATCAGTTTTCTCATCTGCACAATGGGGATAAAAATGCCTGCCCTGCCCACCTCCCAGGGTTGTTGTGAAGATGGAATGAGACATATATAAAGTGAGTGCCCCGAAACCTTTGATAAGCTTGTGTAACGTGGTGAGGGGCAAGAGGTTATTAAGGAGCAAGGATAAGAACCAGGGTCGTCCAGATCCCCAGGGTGTCCAGAAAGCTTTTTAGATGGACTCCAGGTAGACCTCCCCCATCCCATTCAATGAACCTCAGCTTTTTCCTTTTCTTCAAGAAATCTGGGCAAGGAGCACTGATAATCTGTTCCAAAAATAGCTGGACTCTTCCCAATGTCTTTTCTAAGCCTTCCCTTCCTCTGCCCCTCTAAACATCGAGAAAATAAAGATGGGCAAGTATGATAGGTGGGAAGAGAGAGGGAGAGCTGCCAAGGTCGAGGCAGGAAGCAGGGAGCCGTTGGCTACTCACCATGCAACTGCAAATGTAGCATGGACGTTTTCAAGGCTCTGTACAAGAACCCTGCTCAGTGAGATGAGATCCAGCATGGGCTCTGCAATCCCACTCCCTTTATATTCCCTGAATTTCCAGATGCTGCACACCACAACTCACCTGCTCCTGGCCTTTCTGTGGATTTCAATCCTACCCAGGCCAAGACCCTGGCTGTGGCTGAGAGCTTAGGTGTGGCCAGCATTCGGACGATGCCCAGAGTCTATCCCCGAGCCCCCTCAGGAGAGCAATTATCTGTACAGTGTTTTCTTCTAAGCCTTTTTCTATATGTAACAAGATTCCACCCAGCTTCACTCCCCAGAGGTAACTTGCATTGCCAGTTTCTTGCTATCCTTATAGAGAGAACTGATTTTATTTAAATATCTGTTCAGCACTTTATTTAAAGAGAAGGTGCTTCAAAGAGGCAGGATGCACAGAAGACCACATTTCTCTGTTGTTCTGAGAAATTCAGCTTTGGTGGGCAATTGCATACCCCATTCTTTAAAACAAAAGCTGTGCAGTAAACAGGACCCCTTCTCAGCTGAAGGCAGTTAACCTTGGTGGTGATGGTAGGCAGTGTCACAGCCTACACCTGCATCTTATCAAAATAGTCATGCCTCCTTTTAAACAAACATAGTAATTCCCTAAAAAGCATCTCATCAGGAAAATTTTCTTCTATTTTATTTCAATTCATGATGATGCTTTAGGGTCCTATGTATACTGGCCCTTCAGCTAAAGCCTGGCTGGTCCACCCCTAAATCTGGCTCCCAAGATGGGTATTATGAGATTCCCTTTCTTTCTTTCTTTCTTTCTTTCTTTCTTTCTTTCTTTCTTTCTTTCTTTCTTTCTTTCTTTCTTTCTTTCTTTCTTCTTTCTTTCTTTCTTTCTTTCTTTCTTTCTTTCTTTCTTTCTTTCTTTCTTTCTTTCTTTCTTTCTTTCTTTTTTAAATATCTTTATTGATTTCAGAGAGAGGAAGGGAGAGGCAGAGAGAAAGACAGAAACATCATTGACGAGAAAGTCATTGATTGGCCGCCTCCTGCATGCCCCCCACTGGGGATCGAGCCCACAACCCAGGCATGTGCCCTGACTGGGAATCAAACAGTGATCTCCTGGATCATAGGTCAATGCTCAATTGCTGAGCCATGGCAGCCCGGCGAGATTCCCATTCTTGCTGCCCTCTAAGGGAGGTGGTCATTCTTGTTGACAGTTGCCACCCCGCTCCTTTGTATCTTAGGAGGAAGGGGACAGGGGAGTGCAAATGGAGAATGTACTGGGGATCTGATGTATTTGGGGTACCAGTAATCTGATTGCAACCGAGGCTGGAAGCCCGGTAATGGCAGGCTGAGCTATTTGGACCAACTGTCCCAAAACAACGGAAAGAGCTAGGTAATATATCAAAAACATCTTAAAAGCCCCGAAAAGTTGATATATAGCAAGGAATGAACAGTCCAACATGGGAGAGAAAGCCACCTAAGGAATCTGAACTTTCATTTTGATCACCTGGAACAGGGAAGGTCTTAGAAATCCAAGCTGAGTCCCTGCATATGGTGGAGAGCCAAATAGAAGACCCTCCCATCAATAACTGAGACCCCAAAGGGCTACACCCTCAGGGTAAGGGTGGACTGAAGTACACCGGTGTAGGGGAACTCAGAGATGCAATGTAACTCCACAGCAAAGGCATCTGGGAAATGTTGGGCTCTGTTTAACCTTCTGTGACTGTTTAACTCTCTGTAGCCTTGGGCTTGTCTGACTACCTAGAAAACAGGAATGTCGCCCAAGGATAAATCTCATGTCCCCAGGAAGGAGGTTAATGAATGTATGGAGTGTAATAACTGTTTGGATCTGTTAACTTAGGAATGCATTGTTCTTTCTGTTGGTCTACGGGCCTACCCACCACATAATTTTACTATTAATCCCCTGTAAAAAAGAGACCCTGTTCTGGGAGCCACCACTGGGAGCCCATGTATGTAAGTAAGTTTCTCTTATTAAAGTTCTTATGAATTTGAATTAGGCTGTGTCAGTTCTTTGGAATCGATCCTGGATTTAGGCTTTTGGGGCTTTCTCCCAACAACCAGCCCAGGTTCCCATTGCTTGGGTGATCCAGGGAACCTCAGAGTGGGAACTCAAGTTTAGATAGCTCCGGACTGGTGGTGTCCTGGTACCTGGCAGGTAAGCACAATCATCTCTAGACAAAGGTCCTTTCCTACTCAAATTATTCCTATATATTTGTTCCAGTGCAGTTACCAGAACATGGTTAGAGATAGCTACGCCTACAAGAAAATAAGGCTCCATGAACGAGAATGACAGAAACAAGAGACAAATGAAAAACAACTGAGAAAATTTCACACATTAGAATGATCAGAACAGACATAAAACAACCATGCTTACTGTGGTCAAAGAAGTAAAAGACAAGCTTGCAAATATTTGCAGGGAGTGAAAAATGATGGAAGGTGACAAAATGGACTTTGAAAAAACAAGTAACAATTCTAAAAATTAAAAAACCCCACGGTAACTGCAATTAAAACTCAACTCATTAATTGAAAAGCAGCTGAGATGCAGTGGAATAGAGAATTAGCAAAGTAAAAGATAATAGTGAGAAATTGCCCAGAATGCAGCGCAGAGAGACAAAAGGGGAGGACAATGGAGAAGATAAGAGATAGAGTGGAGAGAGGCCTAATAAATGTTTAATTAACATCCCAGGAGGAGGGGAAGGAACGCATAGGGCAGAGGCAAGTGTCTGAGAAGAGATAGTGGCTGAGAGTTTTCCAGAGCTCGTGGAAGACGCTGGTCGACAGATTCAGTCCAGAGGCTGGTAAATCCCAAAGGTGAAGGTCCCGTCTAAACCAGCAGGCAGATGAGAGAGGAGAGAGGGTACCGCTGAGAGTTGCCTTCCCAGCCCCAGCAGGCTAAACCTCCCATAAAAGCCTTGATTAGGAGAAAGAGCACCAAGCCTGTCACTAAGGAGCAGAGCCACGTGGCTTTGGTGCCTGAGACTCTGGGCTCCCTTTTCCCTCTGGCCTCCTCCACTGCCTCCAGGCCTCTCCCCCTGCCAGGCCCGTTTCCTCCCATTTGTCTGCAAAGGCCTTCTCTCAGATCTCTTTCTCTGCTTCAAGGTGGACACAAGAAACAACAGAGGAATAAGAACCAGGGAGAAAGCAGAGTCAGAGATGAGTCTTGCAGGCCTATGGCTCAGGAGATGGGCTGGCTTTGGGGGCCAGCCTGAAGGCAACAAGCAGAAACGGGAATGGAAGGTAATTTAGGGGTTGGTATCCAGATTCTGCTTCCCTTCCCTCCCTCCTTTCCCCCAGGCTTTCCTCTGATCCTGCCTCCATGACCCTGGGCCTGGCAGGAGGGTGTGGAGGGGACCTGTGCCCCCGTATCTGTCTACACTCCCTAGCAAACAGCAGCATCGGTAGTCAGGCTGCGGACATAGCAGGGAAACACCATATGTACTCGAAACTGGAGAACACCAGAGAGCGGAATCCCTGGAGTTAATCTTCCTGCATGCTACTGAATTTTGGTTGTCATTTGTCACCTGTCAAGCCAGCCCAATCCATGCGAAAGGTGCTTTACTTTTCCTGCCCCCAAGTCTCACTCCTCCCCACATTTTCCCACCCCAGTGTGTCCCGATATCCAAGCTATGAAGCGTGGGAAAGACACGGAAGACAGTCTCTCCAGAGAAGGGAGGAGCGGCTCCTGACAAAGGTTACACATGTGGTCTCCATCCCAGGCCACACCCTCACCTGAGAATTGGGACACCAATCCTCAGCACTCTTTGACTTGTCAGCTCCCCCAATGTCTGCTGAGCTTTAATGGGACCTTCTCAAAAGCCTAGTGGTGGAAATATACCCGGTAGGATATACATATGTATAGAGACACCTACTTAATGAACACCTGGGTATACCTTAGGGCATTGCAGTGAGTGTACAAATATGCTCACGTATTTGAAAAGAGCTGAGATAGAAAGACCTTAAGGTAAGATTAGGAAGGTGCCAGTGTTCATCTTAAGACAATGAAAATCCCTCCTCCCTCATTTTACTGTCTTTCCTCTTGTCCCAGTGAGGTCAGAGAACACGGAAGGTGCAGCCCCCCCTCCCCCAGGCTAAATGATGACTTAATATTTTTTCACAGGTTTCAGTGCCAGAAAATGCATAGCAATTGAATTCTTGTATCTTGAAGGAGCAGAGTTTACCTTAATATCTGCTATTTAACAAATGCAAAAACAAAAGCAGGGCAGGAAGCAGAAGCCAGAGTCTCTGGGTGTTTGACAGCCCCCCCCCCCACGCCAAAGGTGGGCACTGCCCTCAGCAGCTCACACAAGGCACTGTCAGTCTTTGGTGTAACTTGCTGGGCCAGCCCAGATGGACCTCTCACCTCCCTGAGCACCTAATACCAGGTAGCTAGAGGGCCACGTGATAATAGGGTGCCTGTGACAGCCAGAGAAACCCACCATCCATTCAGCAAACACATATGGGTGCCTTCTCTGTCCCAAATGCCTCCCCCATACCACGAAATACTATGGAGCCATCAGGAGAATGTGCCAGCTCCATATGACTCAAGGAGAAGCCAATATAGGCAATGAAAGCAGCAAGGTGCCGTATAGTATGCTCCTTCTGAGATTAAACAAGAAAAAGAAATGCAATATAAGTATGAATATCCCCATAGAACATCTCGGAAGGACACAGAAGAAAATAGTAATGGCAATGCATGAGATGAGGTGAATGAAGTAGTTGAAGACTGGGTGGGAAGGAAACTTCTTTCGTAGTGTTCTCTCTGTACCTTTTAATTGTTGTTCCACATGTCTGTATTATCTATGAAAAATGACAATCAGAAGAAGACCCCTTCCCCTTACGGAGCTGAGGGGAAGGCAGACACGCAAACCATTATAATACACTCTGCTCATTGCTGTCACTGAGACTGGACAGTGGAGAGGGACGACAGGAGAGAGGCCATGCCAGTGGGCTTGGGGGTGTCGGGGAATGTAGTATTGTCATAGCAAATGCTGGACCCCCTCTTAGCTCAGAGTAGCCAGGCCTAAAGTGCGCAGGGAGAAGGGACCTGTGGCAGACTGCAGGAGCAGGCGGAGGCCAGAACGCAAACTGCCTTGTGTGCCAAATTAAGGAGCTGCGATTTTATCCTCAGAGGAAATGGGCAGCTGTTAAAGAATTTTCAGCAGGGGAGTGACCTGTTTAGATTAATCATTTAGAGAGAAGATTCTGGCAGGAATGTGAAAGGATAGATTATGAGGGGGGCAAGGATGGGGCAGGAAGACTGGTTATAAGGTTAATGCAAGAATCTAGGTGAGGGAAGGTGGTTGGATGATCTGGGGCAAAGGAAGCAGGGGTGGAGGAGAGGGGGTGAAAGCTGAGACATTCAGTGGGTCCTCAGTGCAAATGGAGGCCACTTAAAGATCCAGCTCTGCTCCTCACACTGGAGTCCCCTGCACATTGAGGGACCCAAACATCCCGGGCAGCTGGCAGCTGGCAGGATGGGTCTGGAGGGGGCACCTCCTTCTCTGGCTTGTCTGTCTTCTTGCCCCAGGCTCCCCCTTCTTGGCAAAGAGGGGCAGAGGAAAGACAACGGAACCCCCTCTCCCTCACCATTCAACTCCTAGGTCTCTCTTATTTCTCTCCCTCTCTGTCTCCCTCTCTCTCTCTCTCTCTTCAGGTCTCCTCATTATTTCTGAGCTGTACAGATTGCTGCTTCCCTGGCTCGGCTCTCCCACCCCCACCTGCGAAGTGTCAGTCAAACCATCAGACGAACAGTTCAGCCTCACATCCTCGGTGACTCTGCCCCAGGACACAAGCCACAATTGCTGACACACAGCAGCCCGGTGTAGGGCTGCTGGCTCTCCCTTTCATGGTCTTCCAATCCAGAATGGGTGTTAAAATGAAATTTGAGGGGATTGTTTCTCTCTCCCTCCCCTGTCAGGACAGCCCCAAGGATGGGCAACCCTGAGATAGAGGGGAAACCTTCAGAAGTCAATTTGCTTTTCATTTCAAGGTTGGGCCAGGGCCAGTGTATGCTTTCGGAGGAGCCGTTTGAAATTCTTAACAAGCAGCATAATGCCTGAGTCCAGGAATCCAGGGCAGGCTTGTGAAGTAGGGATGGGGAAATGGAATTGTCATTTTATCTCTGAAAGGATATCATATTAAACAAAGGAGGGGGGGGATGCCTGCAGCTTTGTAGCTTTCCTGGAGGAGGAACAATAAGAAATGTTATGGGCAGCAGGAAGAACTGAGCTGAGAACAAAGAAAGAACTTGCCCTGGCCCTGGAACCCGTGCCCAGGGAGATCTAAAGCATCTGCATCCCCAGGGGATTTCTCCTTCTTTTCCGAATCGTCAATGGAATGGCAATTTTTATAGAATACGGAAACTAATGAGCATTAAGCTCAATTACCTTTGCCAAATTCCCTTTAGATCTTTGATAACACAGCGTAGCTCGTGGCTGTGATCTGTGCGTCTGTCTGTGTTCTGCTTCTGTCCCTCAGTGCGGTTTCATGCGCACACGTCTGCGGAGCCCAGGCCCTCATGCCTGTCACTGGGAATCACTACATAGTACTCCCTGCGCCAGAGTTTGTCCAGCTATTCCCTGTGGCCCGGCTGTTTCCAATTTTTTATACTATAAGAGCACAGCTATAAATGTCTTCATACAAATGTCTTTTTCTCCCTTTGATATTTCCTTGGGGTATAGTTCCCAAGTCAAATTTCTAGGTCAGAAGGTTTAAGAGATTTTACTGTTCTTGCACACTGCCCCGACACTGTCAAGGCCCAGCCACTGAGTTGCCACCCTACTCTCTCTCCGTCCCCACAGCACTGACACCATCAGATTTTATCATTTTAATTTATTTTTGCTCATAATGGACACATAATCGTGCCTCAAAGTTATTTAATTCCCATTTCTTCCATTGTGAGTGAGACTGGGCACACTTCCATGTGAGGATTTACTATTTGCTTTTCCTTGTGTGTAAACTGTTTATCTCCTCTGACACCTTATCAAGAGAAATCTGGGGGCTGACCTTATATATTTATATCAAGCCTTTATATACTTAAACAGTACATTTCTCTCTGTTATGTTTGTCATTTTTTTACCCTAAGGGAGCTGTCCAATTGTGAGGTGGATGTTATCTTGTGCCTTGTGGGTTGGGGTGAGGTGGAGCCGAGATGACTTATGGATTCTAGAGTAATTTTTTTTTTTCCAGAAGGAAAAAGAAAGCCAGTCATATGGCACCTCTGCTCTGGGCTCCTATGTTCCCAGGAAAGGAAGGGCTGGGCTGAGAAGACAGCTCATTGCCAGGGTCACTCTGGGGGATTCTTTGCTGAGGTGGGGGGCACTGAACTGAGGCTGGGCAGCTCCCTGTGGTCACATGGATTTCCCGGTCCATTATTTTCTCCCACTCACAGTATGGCCATGAGAGAAACAGCAAAATATTCAAATTAGAATCATCATTACAGGTTCTGACTATTCCCCAGGATGCACAGTGGTTAAGGGGACAGGTTCTGGAGCAGACAAGCCTGGGGTCACATCTCAGTGCCTGTGTTTAGCAGGTATGTGACACTGGGTGAGTTACAACCTCCGTAAGCCTTGGTGTCTTTGGCTATAAAGTGGTATCTTGGTACGGCTGCATGAACAACTACCCCAAAACTTAGTGGCTAAAAACAACAATTGTATTTATTCTAGTTTATGATTTTGTAGGTCAGGAATTCAGATGGGGTTTGGCTGGGTGATTATTTTGCTCCATGTGGCATAAATTGGATCACTCATTGGTAGTTAGGTGGTGGCTGGGCTGGTGTCCAAGATGGCTTTGCCCTCATGTGTGGCTCCCCATGTAGTCTCAGGGCGTCCCTGTGTGGTCCCTCCTGCTGGGTGGCGGGACTTCTAACATGGAAGCTCAGGGCTCCAGCAGGGAGTGCTCCAAGACGAGAAGAGGGAGCTTTAGTCTCCTAGGACCTGGGCCAGAAAGGGTTCCAGTATCGCTTCTGCCATATTCTATTGGTCACACAATCACAGAGCCTGTGATAGGAGGAATGACAAAGAATTTGGGGTCATCTTTAACCTGCCAAAAGTGGGGATAAAAATACTTACGCCTAGGGCTGTAAGGATTAAAGGAGACAATGCATGCAGAGGGAGTTTTACCGTGAAGCCAATGAAACTTCAAACACGGGGCTCCTTAATTGTGCAGTCTCTTCCAAGTCCTAGGACCTAATTTTGTATTCATAATTTTTCTATTCCTTATTCCCAAATCATATAAGAACCAAGTGCTACCAATCCTGGCTCTGTCTCCAATGCGTGTGGAAGTACTTATATAGCACACTGCCTGGCCCAGAGGGAGCACGACCTGGGCCCCTCTGTGCCCTAGGCTCATGCCTGGTCCCCTGTCTGTGCCTCAGGAGAAGGCTCCTCCTCTCTCTCTGTCCTTTCCATTTGTTCAGGATCATTTCTTCTCCTTTTTAAAAAAATGAAAGTAAAACATGCTGAGAATAATTTCATAATCACAAGACTGCCCTCTCAATTGGCCCCTGCGTCTACCCCCTGACCTCACCACCCACCAGGGAGGCGGACCTTACCCTGGGCATAGTGCCAAGTTCTTAGTTCGGCCCTCTTGAATCTTCAAAGGAAATCAAGCTGAAGAGAGGAAAGCCAGCAGGGGGAGGCAGCATTCCTGGTGCCCAGCTTGGTCTAGGAGGCATTGAAATTCCAGGGCCGAGGTCCCAGAGACAAAGATCATAATGAGACAGGAAGGTGGCATAGGAAGCAGCCCATTTGCATGACAATAATTGAGCCAAGAATAGAAAGCTAGAGAGATGCAAGGGTGAGGCTGGCAGCTGAGCTGGGCTAAACCTCACAAATCAGACTACCCAGCTCTGCTCTGCAGGGGAGGCCAGGCCGAGCCCTGTGCCAGGCTTTGGGGGAGGGGAGGACACTGCCCCAAGGGATTGTGGGAATGCTGGCCAGGCTGGACTTTGCCCTACCCCTCCTTCAGCCCAGAGTCCCGCGTTGCTTGCCTTGTCGTTTGTGCGTGGGCTGTGGCTGTAGGGCTAAGTGGGCATCATGGCTGCTCAGAATGATCTCTGTGATGCCATTGTGGTCGGGGCAGGCATCCAGGGCTGCTTCACGGCATACCACCTGGCCAAGCACGGGAAGAGGGTTCTCCTGCTGGAGCAGGTATTGTCACCTCTGCCCCCCTGACCTTAGGGTCTGTCCCTGTCCCCTCCCCTAGAGAGAGGTTTCCAGAGCTAGCAGGCTATGGGCCAGGCCAAACGGGCGGATCATCACAAATTCCGTGCAATTTGTAGCTTAGCTGATGTGTATCATCCCAATGCAAAGAAAGTTCCACCCTACCTAAGACCCACCTTGGGTGTCTAGGCGCATTTCCTCCTTTTACTGCTCGCCCCCCAGCGCCTGCCCTTAATCAAGAAGTATCCCAGACCCTGTCTCTTCCTTCTTGCCACCCACTCTCTCTGTGCCAATATGGTTGATCCGGCCCAGAAAAAGAATCAGTTCTGCTTTGGGTCACCTTAAGTAAAGATAATTTTGCCCGGAGGCAAAGGCTGATTTGTCAGCCTCAGAGGCAGGATCTGTCCCTGCATATTTCTGGCCTCTCATCCTGGAACCCAGCAGAGGCTTCTGTTTTCTCCGCTGTCTCCAGATAATAGCAGCCTCCTTGTTTGATACACAGGAAATAAGACTTCGGTCTTATTTTTCCTCATAGAAAGGTGACCCCATGCAGTGCTGTCTACAGTGACCATGCACATGTGGGTGGGCCTGTGTATGTACAGGGTTCTTCCCAGGACACATGCCACCCAGCCTCTCTTCCAAAGATTTCTACCCTCCCATTCTGCCTAAGTTGCCCCAGGGCCAGGGATTGAGCCTGCAACTGAGGTACATGCCCTTGGGCAGAATCAAACCCAGGATCCTTTGGTCCGCAGGCCAACGTTCTTACCACTGAGCCAAACTGGCCAGGGCTGGTTTATTCTTCTTAGTAACGAGCTGGATTTGTTAGAAACCTTTTTCATTTCTGTCAGTTTTCTCAAAGCCTGAGGGATTCTTGGTTCCACCTCACAGGCAATTCTCCAACTTTTGCTAAATCCCAGGTGGTTTCCTTGTCCTGAGTGATCTGAAGCCACAGGGAAATAGCATCCGTTTTCTTGTCAATGAAACGAGGGGCTAGACTAGCATGATCGCAAAGGTTCTTTCCAATCCCGCTTCTCTCTGAGTCTAAGTGGGATGGGGTAGCAGCAGGACTACTGAAGACAAACTAACAAAGGACTTCAGGACGTGAATGATGTTAGTGAAAATGGAAGCTGAGTTAGTGCTACTGAAGAACTTCTGGTCTGAGAGCCAGATCAGGACCATCAGAAAGGGAGAAGGTATGGAAATATTTGAAGAGTAAGTGCTTCTGGTTGACAGCTCCTGGTTGACTTGATGAGCTGGCTCCTAAAGGGAGGGGGGCGCGCAGTGCAGAGGGTAATAGCTGCAACCGTCTGTCTCGCTTTCCACTCGCAGTTCTTTCTACCACACTCCCGAGGAAGCTCCCACGGGCAGAGCCGGATAATCCGAAGGGCATACCCTGAAGACTTTTACACCCAGATGATGGATGAGTGCTACCAGATATGGGCCCAGCTGGAGCACGAAGCTGGAACCCAATTATACAGGTTGGAGAATTCCTTGACTCAAGGGGCCCGGCACCTGGAGGTACTTCTAGGATGTGAGGGAGCAGTGGCATGAACATCTGAAATGCAATGGAGGGACACAGAGGCTAGGGAAGTGCCAGACACACGGAAGCACTCTGCACACCATCATGATCACCCCACAGGTCCAGCTGGCTCCTGCTAGGCTCTGAGTTCCAGGACTGGGTCACACCACGTGTCCACGGCTAGCAGAGGTTATATCTATATTTCCGTGAAGCCATCTGAGATTCTTTTAGGGCAGGGGATTGTCATAGAAAAGGAGGCTGCTGTCTTGATTCTTTATATTATACTAGTATCATAACTTTTCATGCTGGGTGCAGCTCCCAACTCCCAGAGTGACCCCTATAAATCCATATCATGCTCTCTGAATACTTCCTCCCGTAGGAACAAAACAGGGATGCTCCTCAGACCCCACTGCTTGCCAGGGAGTGAGCCTGCATCTCTTTATTGTTGCCCCCATGGCTCTCTCTAACCTGCAAGGCCCTCTCCTAACTGACCTTCCACACCCTCATGGGGAAGAAAGCAGACAACCTGTGACACAAAGAGGACTTTAACCACCCACCCCACCTCCCTCCCATCTTCTTTGTGGCTCTTTTTCCCCCCTTTTATTTATTTTTATTGTTGATCTCTGTGGCTCTTAAATGAACTTCCTACAAAACTCCAGCTCTACCCTACAGGGTGGCAGTTATTTTAATGGCCAGGAACCAAGAGGTTACTGTTCTGTTGCAAAAACACCATTAACTTAAGAACAAAGTGAAATCCATTATGCAAATACAGCTAGGGCAGCTAATTACAGATTTATTCCAGAGGCAGCTAATGCACCCAGCACCCAAATAAAGGAGCATGTCTTGCTGAGGGGCGGCCTGGCTAAGGGACCCCTCTCTGTCAGCCATCTGTGAATACTGCTGAGTATCTTGTGCTAAAAGAACCGCTGAGGCCACGGAGGGCAAACTTCTTCCTAGCAGACAAGGAGGCAACTAAAAGAGATGTTAGAAGAGTGTCTGGAATCTTTCATACAGATGATTCTGAAGTCAGACAGGCTTGAATTTGTCTTTGTGCTCTAGCTACCTCTTACCAACTATATGACCTTGGAAAAGTTTCTGTGCCTCTCTGTGTTTCATATTTTCTCACAGAGTTTTGTGAGGCTTCAACGAGACTCTTATGAAATGCTTGGCATGGTGCCTAGCACCTTTCAATAAATGGCAGTTCCTTCCACCTGTTTTGGGTCAGCCACATCCTATTTCAACTGAGCCAGGGAGGAAGAAGGGCAGGAGGAGACAGATGGGGTGCAGCAACCAAGAACATCAAGGGGAAGGCTGCTGGAGAGGGAGAGAGGGAAAGGCACCCTTGGGTAGGAGATTCTCATAATCTTCTTCTTTGGCAGGAGGACAGGACTTTGGAACGAGGCAGGCCTGACTTTAGATATCAGCTCTGACACATTTAGCTGTGTGGTTTGGAGCAAGTTGTTTAATGTCTTTGAGACTCAGTTTTCTCATCTGTAAAGTAGGAGTACTAATATCTATTTCATGGGGCTGTTGTGAGGATAAGCATGTAAAAGGCGTAGACAAATCATCATCATCATCACATATTTAGTGCTTATAGTAAGAAAGTAAGGCTGTCCTAAAAGTACCTGATATATGTTAACTCATTTAATTCTCATTAAACCTCATTAGAGGGTTGCTACTGAGTAGTCAGGGCCTCAACCCATTTGCCCATTTGTGCAAAAAACAGAATTCTTATAGTCTCAAGCAGGGCTTGGCAATCTTTCTCTGTAAATGGCCACATAGTAAGTATTTTAGGTTTTGTAGGCCACATGGTCTCTGTTGCAACTATTCAATTTTGCCTATTACTCAACTCTACCACTGCAATGTGAAAGCACCCACAGAAAATATGTAAACAAATGAGCATGGCTGTGTTCCAAGAAAACTTTATTTATGGACACAAAAATTTCATATAATTTTCATGTCATGAAATACTCTTTTGCTTTTTTTTGGTGGTTGTTTTTTTTTTTGGTTAATTCTCACCCGACGATATTTTTTTTCATTGATTTTTAGAGAGAGTGGAGGGGAGAGAGGAGGGGGGGAGAGAGAGAAAAAATTGATTGGTTGCCTCCCACACGCACCCCAACCGGGCCAGGGATTGAGCCTGCAACGAAGGTATGTGCCCTTGACCCGGAATCAAACCCGAGACCCTTCGGTCTGAGGGCCAACGCTCTAACCACTGAGCAAAACTGGCCAGAGCTTCTTTTGCTTTTTTCAACCATTAAGAAATACAAAAACCATCTTGGCTTCTGGAACAGACAAGAATAAGTGACCTGATTTGGTCCCTAGGTTGTAGTTTGCTGGCCCCCTGGTTTAGAAGATACCATAAACTGGTTACTTGTCTCCAAACAAGTTCATTGCTGAATCACCCCAGATCAGAAGACTTCTAATGTGCATTTATAGACAGGAACATATCATAGCCCTTCTTAAAACATTATTCTGATGTCTCACAGCCTCAATTATGAAAAAGGAAGAATAAAGTGAATGGGCTTTGAAAAACCTTGAAAGTCCTATAGAGTGCTAGGTGTTATATATTATTAGTATTATTATTAACAAGTCCTTTCTATGGCTAACCTAAGTTACTCAGGCACACTAATTTATTTAGTTGTTTTACTTAGTAGGGACACAGAACAGATACTTCTCATTCCAATTCCTTTAGCTTTTGTTCTTAATTCTGATTTTCTAAATGATCCATCATCGTTGTGTTTCTTACTATCCTACGCTCTCCTGGAAGAACTAGCACAATATCATAATCTAACTGACAGATATGAATGTATTTACTTAATGCTATTTGATGATGATGATTTAAAAAAAATAACACCTTCAGGAGTTGGCAGGTGAGGTGGTTGTTCAGTTCTTTTTATTCTGTGCTGCCCCTTCCTGTGACAGTGGCATACTAAACATGGGTGAGCTCAGGATATTTGCATATATTCTGGGAACAGACTGTGACACATGTGTCAGATCACAAGGTCTGAATCTTTTGTGATGTGTACAGCCAGGACGTTGATAGCAACAGCAAATCCCAGCTCTGTGGCCCCTCTCTTTCCTTCCCCGCCTTTTCCCTTTGAGTCCTCCCATCTAGCTCCTGACCCGGGCTGCCCCTGCTTAGCTGACAATATCAGACAAGATCACAGCCGTAGGCAGTACAGCTGCTGGCAGAACCTGGTGGCCCCCTCCGCAGCTGCTGCTTCCTGTGTCTGCGAAGTGTCTGGCTTGTCAGCCACATCCCCTCCCTGGAGCGGTCTTTGTTAACCAATTCCACCTCGGCCCACTGAGCAGAAGATGAAACGCCAAGAGCTCCTCCAAACCCAACAAAGACAGCAGCCATTACCAAGTCCCTACTTAAATCCCTTCCCCAAGGTGACTTGAGAGCTGGTTTGCCTGGTACTTTTGAACCAGAGAGGGGAACTGGAGACTGGGATAGGAGATGGCAGATGCAGGGAGAGATGTCTGCCCCTCCCAACTCCTCCCTACTCCATCCTGCCTCCTGTCCTGCAATAATAGGACATCCCTAATCACCAACTCGGTGGCTTTAGTGGGGCCATAGAGTCAACAAAACCCTTGGGAGGAATCTTTGATTACTTCTTCCTAGTGCTGGATCCAGCTGGGGTTGGGAGGAAAGCACAATTCATGCCGAATGCTCTGCACTCAGCTGAGGACATTTGAGGAGTTGGGAACTACACTCTTTCCAGGGTTTCCTGACCACCCGGCCTCCCTTCAAGGTGCCTTCTTTCTAGGCCAGCCCTGACCAGTCATTTTCTGGGCATTCCTTTTTCCTGTGATGCCTCCCCAAATTTTGTGGCCTAGGTCTGAGCAAAAAAGAGGAGAGGGAGGCCCAAGGCATGGGGGTGAGAAATTGATGCAGAATGAGCAGTCTGCTTATTGGGATCTAGGAAACGCCATTAAGAAAATAAGCACTTAAATGATTTTCAATCTGCCCATGGAAGTCATCTATCTTCATACTGGGGGGAAAGGCCCATTCTCCCATCCCGGTTTTGATTGACTGATTTCCAATTCTCTAAGCATTTCCCACAGGAGCCTCTCACCTATCTCCCATAATGACAGGCCTTTGCATTTCCAGGCAGTGTTTTACATTTATTTCCGATTTGCTCATAATGGTCAAAAATCTCTCTCCAATCCAAGGCATTTCTCCAGCCGTGCACGGTTTCCCTCAGGCCAAATAACTCAGCTGTGATCCACGGAAAATGAGAATTTCCCAAACGCATCTTCGGACTAGGGGAGGGTCCAGCATCACAAATTCTGATGGAAAATTTCCCACTGTTAGATCAATATCTGGGCAAAGAAATAAATGCCACAGGGGCAGAGAGCTGGAGCAAAAATGATTACGGTCGGCACAATTACATTCACCGGCAGAATCAGCTCACTGATTACTCTTCGGGATGGGGAGCTCCCGCTTCAGCCACCACAGGACGGCCTGGGAGTGAAAATGTCACTCAGCATTTCATAATTCAAAGGACTGGTCCGTTGTCCTGGCATGAGCTCATTTTCCCTGGACAGTACACTCCTGTAAGAGGGGCCCTTATTTCAAGGAAAGAAGGGAGGGAAGAAGGGGGAAGAAAAGAGGGGGGAAGGAAGAGAGGAGGGAGAAAGGAAAAGGAAGGAACCCCGAGAGCGTGTAAGAGCCCGAGGTTGACACATTGCAGGCAGGGTTAGGAGATGCTGCTCTGTTTCCAGGCCAGCCATCTGACTGCTACAGTGAGGGTTAAGCTAGGTCTTGTCCAGAATCCTGCCCAGCTACAACTCCATCGGGTAAAAAGAGCTCAAGAACAGACCCTTGGGCCCAGCCGGGCGTGGCTCAGCGGTTAAGCATCCACCTAGGATCCAGGCGATCAGGGTTCGATTCCCAGTCAGGGCACATGCCTGGGTTGCGGGCTGCAGTCGATCAATGACTCTCTCATCATTGATATTTCTATCTCTCTCTCTCCCTCTCCCTTCTGCTCTCTGAAATCAATAAAAAGATATATTTAAAAAAAAAAGAACAGACCCTTGGGTGACTTCTTAATTATCCTGTTGACCAAGAAGTTTATTAAGCAAGTTTTCATTACCCGAGAACCAATCTGAAGTTCTTTCAGGGGCCACAGGAAGAAGGCTGGCTGCTGGCTGGCTGGTGGGGGTTTCTCCAGCGGGCCTCTGCCGAGCTCTGGAGAGGCAGCGGTGCTCCCCGCTTTCGCCCCGTGGTGAATGCTGGCGAGGCGGGGGCCGTGGCAAATGCATTGGGCACGCTGCGCGGCTCTGTGTACTGACACCAGCCCCGGGGCCCGCTGTGCCTCTAACCCCTCCCGATCTTCGCTTTAATCCCCCCAACCAGATAATGTGGGATTTGGAAGCGTGTAATATCCATGAGACTCCATTATAGGCTATTACGAGCTTTATACGCGCTATCTGGGGGATGTACCAGGCTGATGCTGGTCACTACGGCTGCAGAAACTGAGGCGGATGACAGGAATGGTTCTGAGGCCCAAAGTGACCCTGCCATTGTTTAGATCAGTTTCTGCAAAAAGAGATCTCTGGTCTCTTGAGACAGAGAGATAGAAAGCATTAAAGAGAAACAGCTTGCACCCCCTTAGTGAGTAAGAAACACAGAGGGAAGTACAGGGAGAAACAAAATTATAGCATCACTAAATTAATTGCTCTAGCCCTAAGAGACCATCTACTGGTGTTTCTGCATGAAGGTGTTATTGGCATTTGGGTGGGATCTTCCTGAACATTGCAGGTTTAGCATCCCTGGTCCCTGCCCGCTCAATGTGAGTGGCAACCCCCAGGCACTGTGCCAACTAAAAAAAATGGCCCATATCATTTCCACATGCCCCTGGGGTGGAGATGGTACCACACTGGTGTGGAACTGTAGATAGTCCAACAGACATTGTCACAGAGGAGGAATCTGGGGCCCGGAGAGGTGAGCAACCAGAGCAAGGTGACAGGGATGCCAGGACTGGACCCAGAGGCAGATCTCCCAGTTTAGGACTCTTTCCACAAAACGGGCAGCTTCTAAGAAGGAAAAGAGAGACAGACAGACACAGGAAGGGACAAAACATTACCTGACAAGAAAAGGGACTGGGAGGAGAAACAGCAGGGGTGGGGGAAGGGAGTAAAGAATAGAGCTGAAAATAGTGAACGGGGCCGGGGGACAGCAGGAAGGGGAAGAGAGCGTATCAGACTCATTGAACACCTACCACCCTCTAGGAGTGGGAATGAGAGAGGGCTTAGGACCTCTGCCCTCAAGGACAGGATGGATCCTGAGGGGGAAGGTGGAGGGACATGCAAACTTCTAAACAGTGAGAGACAAGAGCAGCTTGGGAATGGGCTGGAAAGCAGCTCCATAATATTGGGACTCTTGTGATAGAGCTAAGTTTACCTGCTTTTGAATGGGAGGCTGGGGCTCTCCTTGATGCCTGGCCCTGGGTCCCTTGCTGAAGAATGAGAGCGAATGGCCCAGGGCCCTGGTACATATCCTTACCCAGGTGTCTTATTTTTATTTTTTTACAGGCAAACTGGACTACTGCTGCTGGGAATGAGTGAGAATCAAGAATTAAAGACAATCCGGTCTACTTTGTCTAGGCTGGGGGTGCAACACCAGTGTCTTTCATCTGAAGAACTGAAGCAGCGTTTCCCCAATATTCGGTTGGCCAGGGGAGAAATGGGGCTCTTGGAAAAGTCTGGAGGAGTTCTCTATGCAGACAAGGCCCTCAGAGTCCTCCAGGTGATGTTGTGCAGTATTAGGGACAGTGCAGCTCCTGATCTAGGCATCTCGAGTCCCAATCAGCCATGCCCCAACCCCCCACTGGATGAGGGCTTTTGCCATGCCGGCTTTAGTCTTGACCTTTGGCCAGGACAGATTTACATACCCTGCTAGACCTTGTCAGTATGGGAGAGGAAGTCTAGAATCTGCACCCTCTTTTCTGCCCTAAACAAAGGACTCTTTGTCCACCAGGGTGAATCACATTCATGACCATTTGCCCTTCTCTGATCCTGCCCTTTCAGGATGCAATTCGACAGCTAGGAGGCAGAGTGTGTGATGGAGAGAAGGTGATGGAGATAAAACCAGGGCTACCGATCACGGTGAAAACCACCTCCAAGAGCTACCAAGCCAACAGCTTGGTCATCACAGCAGGTCCTTGGACCAACCGGCTCCTCCGTCCCCTGGGAATTGAGCTGCCTCTCCAGGTAAGGGGAGCTGGAAGCCTGAGAGTTAGTGATTAAGAGAAGAAACCTTGGAGCCAGATGGCCACTTGCTAGTGGATAACTTTGGGCAAATTCATTTACCTCACTGAGCCTTAGTTGTATAAACTATAAAATGGGGCCTAGGACTGTTGGAGAATGAAATTAAATGATATACATAAAGCCCTTAGGAGATGGTCTGGCCCATCATAAGCACTCAATACATATGAGGTATTATTAACTCCTGGAGAGAAAAAAGGAAGGCTGGGTGCAGTTATGGGAGAAGACTAAGGATGGAGAAGAGAGAGATTCAGAGAATTTTGTGCATCGTGATATAACATAACATGCAGATGACATGAAAATTGGATGAAAAAAGGGTAGATGAGTGAAGTGGGGCATCCGGCCTTATATGGAAGGGCTATAAGACCCCAGAAGAAACAGTGCTCGGTGTCTTTAGAGTTCCAAGGCTCTCTTTTTTCATCTCCCACTTCCTCTCCCTGCTTTCAAGACCCAGCGGATCAATGTGTGTTACTGGCGAGAGAAGGTTCCCGGAAGCTACGGTGCATCCCAGGCCTTTCCATGCTTCCTGGGCCTGGACTTCAGCCTGGCTCCCCACCACATCTATGGGCTGCCCTCCGGAGAGTACCCAGGGCTCATGAAGGTGAGTGAAAGGCAGAGAGAAAGCTAAGAGGGGTGCACCCAGAATTGGGGCAGCTGCTCTTACTTCCCTCGGCAGACTCCCTCAGATCCCGGTGGGCAGCAGCAGGAGTCTACTTTGCTGTTCACCTCTTGCATTGCAAGACACCCAGCTGTCCTGAGGCCCAGCAAAGGGAGCCCTTCCTTTGCAAGCAGAGGGTTGGCGGGGAATGAACTACTAGGCAACCTTGCGTGGCAACAAGCAGCATCTGTCAGGGCCGGGGAAGGCTGGGATGATGGATGGGGGCATTGTGTGTACAAGCCTGCCCCCTGGGCTGGGTGGGTGTGCGGGAATGCCGGCCCTCGCCGCTCACACTGCTCTGATTGGGAGCCAGGTCTGCTATCACCACGGCAACAATGCAGATCCCGAGGAGCGGGACTGCCCCGCAGCATTCTCAGACATCCCAGATGTCCAAATCCTGAGCCGCTTCGTCAGAGATCACTTACCTGACCTAGAGCCCGAGCCCGCCGTTATGGAGCGCTGCATGTACACGGTAAGGGGGTGGGCAGCCCCGGAGAGCAGAGGAAGGAGACAGATTGGCCCGGTGCTGCTCAGGCTTGACTCTACTTGACTTCTGACATAGTATGTGACTTGAAACAAATGAGTTCATTTCTGTGGGTCGGTTCACCTCCACCAGAGAAGGCCCATTAGAGGTTATTCATATGCCTTTTCATTAGGAAACTAGACTTATGCCTGGCAGTCCTTCACTATGTTTCCCAGAAGGGCTCTAAAAGATTTTTTGGCAAGATGTTCTAGTTGAGCGGGCCTTAGGGACAAAGAGAAGAGACAGATGTCACCAGAGCCTGAGGCGTCTTGGCTAAGCTAGTTTGTGCGCATTAACTGAGCACCTACTGTGTTCATAGCTCTGTGCGAGAAGAGAGGCAGATGGACAAATGAGAAAGACTGACATACCCAAAGGGGGCACTGGCTCACAGAGTGCATCCTGTGCCTTTTTCCCATTCTTTCTGGAAAGGAATCCAGCCTAGCCCCCTCCCTTCTGGGCCTTCCTCTTTCCTCTGTCCTCAAAGGACACAGGTGTGATTGTTTCTTTCTAGAACACCCCTGATGAGCACTTCATTCTTGATCGACACCCAAAGTATGACAACATTGTCATCGGTGCTGGATTCTCTGGTGAGTCTGAGGAGGGGAAGATGGGGTGTCTTAAAGCCCACCTACCTCAGTGCCAGGGAAAATAGTGTTTTCCACACTTTTAGCTGGCCAGATAGGGACCAAAGCCTAGACACTGAGTGTGTGAGGGGCTGGGCAGGGCGATTAGAGAGGAGCAGGTGCTCAGAGCGGGAGGCTCTATTTGGGGACTGTGTAGGGGACTTCCAGAGAGCCCAGCCCCTGTCTCTGAGGATGCTTGACAACCTGCTCTTCTTTCTCTAGGGCATGGATTCAAGCTGTCCCCTGTTGTGGGCAAGATCCTGTATGAATTAAGCATGAAATTAACGCCATCTTATGACTTGACACCTTTTCGAATCAGCCGCTTCCCTGGCCTTGGCAAAGCTCACCTTTGACCCCTGGCCGGCAGCCTCCCTTTGTGCACAGGGGCTGTGAATAAATCCCTCTGCTGGGAAAGGTTTCTCAGATGAAGGAAGTGGCTGTGAGATGTCATCTTCTTCTCCTGCTCTCTTGAGTCCCCCCTACACACCAGATGACTGAATCCACCTTCTTTCCCTGGCCAGCTCCTCAATCCCATGACTATTTTTTTTGCTTCTAGAAAGTCAAGCAGACATTCTATAATCACAGAGTAGCAAAGACCTTTGAGATGGATGTCTGTATAAGGAAGGGGCATAAGAACCAGCTCAGGAGACCAAAGCAGTTGTTAAAATTCCCTTCGCAGGGACATTTGATGAATTTGAGATGGATTTGACTAAAGCTGCCCAGGGGAGGGTAAACAGATGATTTGTAGATGACGACTGCCTTTGAAGTTCCTTTTCCTAAAACTAGAGCCACCCTCCATCACAGACTCCCATAAAATCTGGCTCATCGTGGGTGTATCATAAATGTTTGCTGAAAAAAAATGTGTGGAATAAACAAATAAATAACGACATTGCCTTAAAGTCCGCTGTGGGCTTTATTTTCCATGTGACCTCATTTCTTACAGACTTTAATTATCTAAATCAGCACCACAGAGCCCATTACCCCAGGAATCCTGAGGGTCTTTGTCCCCTTGGTGCACAGCATTCTTTTTCTCTAGAGCCTTTGTCTGGTTCCCATCCTCTCTCTGGTTCTGGAAAGATGCTCAGTTCCCCAGTCTCCCATTAAGGTGTATTGTCAGGTCCTTATGAAGATGGAGCTGTTATACCAGAAAGAAAGAGAGACACAGTCGCTTAGAAACCCTGTTCAATGTTTGAATGTTAAATGTGCCATTTTATTATCATTAGGTTTGCTCCCACTTAATGAAACGGCATTAGCACCGAGTCGGCTGGCCTCCTTGCACTAATTGCTTTGAAAGGGAACAGGCTCATAACTACCCCAGGGTGGGAGGAGGGGTGAGGGGTGTAAACAGGGCCTTAAGGAAGGCTTAATGCGCTCAGATGAATCCCAAGCAGGAGGATCTCCAGACAAGGCCAGCTTGACCCAAGAGAAAGGAGTTAAAATGCTCTGGGGGGGAAAAGTCGGGGACAGGTGGGAAGGGGGTGGTGGTAGTAAAAGTGCTAGGAGGAGCTACTGAGCGGGAACGAGTGGGAAATGGGAGTAAGAGTAAAAATATTCCCAAAGGAAATACAGCACAGAGGAAATCACTCTTCAACTGCCGTGTGGGCCTAGGCACATGGATTAGCACTGATTTCTCCAGGGAGTTATAAAAGCCAGCCAACCCCACCAGCCCTGTGACAAGTCTGCTTTTTAGGTGCTCTCAGATAGTTCCCCGAAACTCACCTTCTGTAAGGGGGCAATAATAACCATCAGCATATCTGTAAAACGGGCAGAAGGCTACAGCATGGCTGAACCTCGAGGACATAGAGCTAAGTGAAGTAGGCCGGACACTAAAGGACACACGTTGTCTTTCATAGAAACAGAAAGTAGAATGATTGTCTCCAGGGGCTGTGGGAAGGGAAGGCTGAGGAACTTGTGTTTCATGGATGCAGAATTTCAGTTTGGGGAGATAAAAAAGTTCTGGAGATGGATGGTGATGATGCTTTCACTCCCTAGTTTCACACATCACGAACACAAACGTGGTTTAAGTGAGTGTACTTAATGCCACTAAACTGCACACTTAAAAATGGTTAAAATGGTACTTTTTATGTTATAGGTATTTTACCACAAAAAAAAAAAAAAAAAAGAGAATACTATCAACCAACTCCACAGGAGTGTGTAGGGATTAAATAAGATCATTCATTCATTTAGTCACTCAATACACAAATATTTATTGAGCTTCAGCTCTGTGTCAGGCACTGTGATAGGCACTGTGGGGGATCCGTGAAAAAACACACAGATGGAAATCTCTGCTCTGGTGGCATTTACAATCCAAGGAGGGGAAGAAATGTAAATGACATGGATGAGTAAATTGTATTATATGTTAGAAGGTGACAAGTGTACCAGGGAAAAAAAGAACAGGATGAGGAAGATAGAGAATGTGGGAGGAGGGACTGCCTTTTTCGATGGTGACCAGGGTAGGACTCATCGAAGAGGGAGCATTTGAGCAGATTTGGAGGAGAGAGAGTGTGCCAGGCAGGTACCTGGGTGTATGTGAGAGAATGTGGTAAGTTGTAAAGCAAGGTATTGTGTGTGTGAGAGAGAAAAATGAGGTACAGAGCGGGATCGGTGTAAGATCCTGCCAGCTCCCAAGCTGGCAAAGTTGGGGACAAAGGGTGTTAGGAATCTCTCTTGTTCCGCGGCTGCCCGCAGTTCCCTCTGCCTCTGCTTCTCTCTGTGCCACCCTCCTCCCCGAGCCAGCTGCAGCATCCCTTCCAAAATATCCAGTCTAATTCAGCTTGCTGGTGACAGCTAAAGGAGGGGACGAATGTCTAGAGGAGGCTGAGAAAGGACAAGTGGGGGATGCTGACAAGCCCTGCCTGAGCTGGCTAAGGCCCTTTACAAATGAGCTGGTGTGTCTTAGAAACAGAGTGCAAGGAGGGGCAGGGACAAGGGCATGCAGCGTAGGACAGGTGTGCGTGGGAGGGTGAGGCCAGGGAAGAGACTGGAGAGAAGCAGGAATTGGGTAAGAAGAGCCTGGCGCCCTGGCCGGTGTGGCTAAGTGGTTAGAGCGTCAGCCCTTGCAAGGAAGGGTCATGGGTTCGATTCCTGGTCAAGAGCACACACCTGGGTTGCAGGTTCAATCCTTGGTCCCTGTCGGGGGCACGTGCAGGAGGCAACCAATCAATGTGTCTCTCTCACATCGATGTTTCTCTCTCCACCTCCCTCCTTCTCTTCCTTTCTCTAAAAAAATCAATGGAAAAAATATCCTCGGGTGAAGATTAACAAAAAAAAGAAGAGACTGGCTATGTGCAGGCCCAAAAGGCAGGTAAGGATTTCCAGGAATGCTGCACACCCCAAAAACAGAGGAAATGGGTCTGGAATGGCCAAGTGATGGAACCTAGCATTTTTTATTAGGGTGAGATGAGGTCATCGAAGGGGGGCAGAAATGCAGAGAATGGAGTCTATGGGCGTAGAGCAGAGGAGGGGCCACTATAGGAGGGGTCAGAGGACACCTTGAGGGTTTAGTAACATCGAAGAATTTGCCCAGACAGATCCACCAGCGTTATCTCCCTGCTTTCCTTCTGCTCGAGCGTGGCCAGGCATCCCTTTCAGGCAGACCCGACATATCTTTAAGATGGAAGAAAATGAAAATAAATTGGGCGGGCAATGAGACCTCTGGAAGGGCAGCTGGGGTCTGCACAGGCTGCAAGGAGAGATAAGGGCAGCGGAGAGGAAGAGGCCCGAGTGGTTGCCAACCAGACGAAGGAAAACAGAGGCAGGCTAAGAATAGATTGGGGGCCGGGAGGGGGGAGCCGGTCCAGAAAAGAAGACAAAGCAGAGGCAATCGATGCCGTTGCGCCGCTGACCCAATTCTTCATCTCTCGGCCTCACCAAACTGAAAAATCAGGGAGTGGCGGGAAAAGGGAAAGACTGGTACAGAGTGAGGCGAGTCGGAGGAGAGTAATAGGAGTCTTAAGACCGAGGCAATTGTGGGGTACAAGTCAGTAATCCTCATGATGTGGAAAAGAGGAGGTACATGGTGTAGTCAGTGCTGGTTAAACCCTCACCAGGGTCTGGCGTCCCAGAGCAGGTTGGCGAGCTCAGAGTGTGAGTATAACTGGGGAGGCGGTTCCACTGTCCAGAGAGGTACAGGAGGCGACAACGATGAGTTGGTATGGGGACAGCAGGCTGGAGCGTGACTTGGTGCTTGCATTTTACTTCTCAGAAGAGTGAGGAAAGAGAGTGTGGTAGTGGATATTCTATTTCAATGGTGGGCTTCCATCGCAGCCACAGGGGTTTAGATGAGACCTCAGGATATCCATCCCACTAAGTAGATTTGTGAGATATTACAACATGTATATAAGCCCTCTTATGGTATTCTTTCCTTGGCAATCTTTAAAAATGCGGAGCCCACCTATGTGGGCCTATAGGCTTGCCTGAAGGCCAGGACCACCCCGAAGCCTCTGGAAGGTTTCTGGCTGGAGAGGAGATGGAGGATTTTTATTATGCTGGAGGTGGGGTCTGGAATGGACATCTAGGCCAGGGCCTATGGCAGGGGAGTGAAAGCACCTGAGAGTGGGGGAGAAGGGGATGTCCGAAGAAGGGGGCTGGGTTTGTCAGGCGGGGAGAAGCAGCAGGGACAAGGGACAGGGTTCTAACATGAAGGACCCACTGGCATTTACATAACTTTGAATAATGAATAAGCCCAGCTCTGGGGCTTCTAGGCAGCACGCTCATCTACATCTTTATTAAGCTTTATAAATGATTCAACTCCTTCCCCCTTCCCCCCAGCCCCTGCCCAGCTTGCCCCAAGCAACAGGGTAGTTGATTGCTCATTATTTTAGACTAGATTTGTTTCACCAACATTCAGTGAGGCGTGGAGCACGGGACACAGGAGAGAGGAAGGGATCCAAAGGCAGGCCAAGTGGGGAGCGAGGGGAGCGAGCAGAAGCAGCAGCCCTGGGAAGGCAGGCAGCTGGCTGTGAGCTAGGGACGCGGGCATGATTCTCTGAAATGCTCCGGGGGCCGACATCCTCAGGAGAGAAAGGTTTCTTAGATTCCCTGAAATGTGCTGGGTTCAAGTCCTACTCAATCTCCGGTTTCCCTTACATCTGCTGCCAAGCCCCCAGCAGGCCCATTGCTTGGCTCCAGCCCAGCCCGGAGTCCCTTGAGCAGCCAAATGTGTACAACCCCCAGGGAAGTTCTCATTTTTCCTGAGGTAGATAGAAATTTTGCTATTTTCATGCAAAAGGAAAAAAAAAAATTCTGCTACGCTTGCAAGGCAAGAACAGGCACCAGGCATATTAAGAGAGAAAGAGATAGGAACGGGTGCACATGGTAAGTGAATATGTAGGGAAAGGGATGCCCTTGTCCACAGAGAGTTTGAGCCCACCCTGAAAGGGAAGCCTGGAGAAGAGGGGCGCCCAGGTAGGCGTGCTAGTGCCAGCTGCTCTGGTATCTGCCTGGCCTACTGGCAAAAGGCAGTGAGAGGTATTTAACAGCCTGGTTGAGGAGGTGTTGGCAGGAAGCTGGTGAGGAAAAGGAGAGCGTTTCTCAACCTTGGCTGTGCATTAAAACCACCCGGTTAGCTTTAAAGAGACAATGCTTGGGCCCCACCCAAGGTAATCAAATAGTAACCCCTGAGGGAGAAGGTCCTGGACACAGTATCTCTTAAAAAGTTCCTGTGTTGTTTGGATACCAATTCGAACAAACAAGCAATGTAAATATTTATTAAATTATTAATATATAGTAAAATCAGGGAAATTTAAACATTGGCTGGATATTTGTTGTTAAGGAGGTTTCAATAAATTTTTTAGGTATCATAAGAGTACTGTGATTGCATTTTTTAGAAGAGTCATTTTCTCTGTGTATTTATTAACAAAGTAGGTTAATATCTGGGTCTGCTTCAAAATAAGCCAATGAAGTGGGGAAGTGGACAGGAGTGTAGATAAAGCAAGATTTGCTCTGTGTTGCCCTGGCCAGGTTGGTTGGAGCGTTGTCCCATACACCAGAAGGTGGCAGTTTCGATTCCCAGTCAGGGCACATAACCTGGTTGCGGGTTCAGTCCCCGGTCGGGGCATGTATGGGAGGCGGACCAATCAGTGTTTCTCTCTCACATCGATGCTCCTCTCTCTCCCTTCCTCTCGCTCTCAAATCAATAAAAAAAAAAGAACCATATCCTAGGGTGAGGATTACAAAAATAAAAAATGATTTGCTCTGTGTCAATAAGTGTTGAAGGTGCTTGATAAAGAAGTTCTTTGAGTGTTTCTAATATGCAGCAGGGTGAGAACGACAGAGCCAGGCACTCAGCAGGACAGGGGCCACCATGGTACCTCTGGGAGGAGAAGAGAAGAGCAGGCTTGTGGAACCCTAAATGTTAGGTGAGGGCCCTGTCCTCCAATGCCCCAGGCCTCAGGCAGAGCTGCAGGGGCCACCTTCCAGACACAACATCTGGCAGTTAGAGATGCAACTCTGGGGGTCCAGGGGCTCTGCAGCCTTCTTCCCTGGCCAGCATAGCCTCTGGGGACTCAGAGCCTCCATACTCTGTGCACCAGGCCAAGCAGCTGGATCAAAGCACCCAGAGCAAGCAATCAGCCTTGCTCTTCTCTCTCAATCCCTGCTGTCTCCTGTCTCCGGGCAGGAGCTGGGCCTGCATCTCAGCTGGACATCCCCCTCCTGCACTGCCGTCACCACTGGTTCCCTGCACTGTCACTCCCCGGACGGGCTCATCTGCCTCTGCCAGGCAGCATTAGTCCAGCTGACTTCATCAAGGAGGTGAGGGGAGGCTGCACGGAAGCCCACAGGGGCAGGAGCACCCAACCCAGTGGTTGCTGGCAGAGCTGTCTGAGCTGCTGAGAGATTCACTGGTAGCTTGATCTTATTTGCATATCACTCCTTTAATGAACAAATGAAAATGAATCCCAGATTCTCAGTTTTCTACTATCCTGACTGATTGGATCTCTTCACACTTGTCCCTGACATGGGCCAATCATTCCTACGTTCTCCTGCCCTTCCAGGTGAATGGTCCCCCACCCCCAATTCCTGGCCCCCAACACCCCGCAAAACTCAGCCCCTCCTCGCCGCCCCAGGGCGCCACCAGCTTGGGCATCCTGCTCAGTCTGAGGCGCTATCTGTCTTCCCCGCTCCATTACCTTCCCCTGATGGCCTCTAGGGGCTGGGGAGAAGAGAGAGTTAGAGGGGGTCTATTTAAGAGATTTTTGGAATCTGTGCCTGCGCATCACCCGCTGCCATGAGTTATTTCAGCGCCGATGTTTGTCTCGAGCTGATTATGCCAGCCCAAGAACAGGTGGAGCAGCCTGCGGTGGCTTATTCGTCAGCCGAGGCCATCTGTTCCCAACAAGCTGAGATTTGTAGCTGATTTCTACTGGGGAGCAAGGAGAGGGGGAGGGGAAGGAGACACCGATCACCCTCCACCCTCAGGGGACTTACTCCTCCTGGGCCTTCTGTGATGCCCGAAACCTCAGGCATCCCCTTCAAATACCCACAGCTTCTCATTTTCTCAGAGAATCCACTGGCCGCTTGACTCTCTGAAACAGCAAAAATACTTTTTCCTTAAGGGGCTAAACCTTCTTAGATGGAGTTAGGAATGAGAAACACAAACCCATCGACCAGGCACAGAGTCTGGTCATTGAGCTGTGTCCACCATTAGAGATCTTTAAAAAAAAAGAAGGATATAACCGTGACACAAATATTCTAAATGACCTTCTTGGCAGTTGGCTTCTCCTCACCCCGATCCATCACCAGTCCCTTTGCCAACATGAGTCTCCTCACCTAAACCTGTCACCTGCAGGGCACCAGGCTGCACGGGAGGGCACTAGATGGTATTCTCGTCTCCCTGCTGCTTCTCTCCCCAAAATACCCTCTTCAAGTTCCACCCCCCAATCTGTTCCTCTTCCAGCTTCCGCTCTCGGCCATGCCAAGAGATGCCTGCTGCTTTAAGAACGGCTTTCCCTGAGCAAGGGCTCTAAGCAGTTTCTAAGCAGCTTCGCCACATGGTTTTCCCCCCACGGCTACTATTTCTGTATATGAAATGCCAGAAAGAAGCTACTCTTGCAGTCACACTAATAGGAAAATTTGGGGCCTTCTTTAGTGTTTGGCACAGACACACGTTTACACTGACTTTTTAAAAAATGTATGAAAATTTTACATTATAAGCACAGATACTTCACCTATAACCCCACATGCCCAGATAAAACTATAATATTCAGAGGTCCCTTCTACTATTTCTCTATTTACCTGTTTTCACGTGTAGTTTTGTCATGTACCCGTTCCCTGAAAAACCCATTCACAGAGCTGTAAGACTGCCTCACTTTCTAGTTGGTTCTCAAGGCTTATTTTGCCAGCTCCTGGGAGCAGAAGCTCCATTTCTACTATGAAACCCTGCCCAGTGGCTCGGTATGTGATCTGCTAGAAAAAACAGCCCCACAAATGAGCTCCAAAACCCTCAAAGTTCAGCCATGAGACCTGTGCCTCTAGTGCAGAACATTCTGGGACAGTGCCACTCACTAGGCTCATTCTTTCTTGCTTTCCAGAGGAAGATATTCCCGTGGGGGCCAGAAGCAGCCCTCAAGCAGGAGCACCAAACTGGAGACTGATGGCCAGTCTTTTGAGAAATAGGACCCACGAGGCCTATTTCACCACATGCAATTTTACATTTGCCTGGTTACCTGTCATTGACCTGTCTTTCAAAGACCTAATGTTTCTGAAATTATTGGCTGCATCTTGCCTATACTAGGATTTTTTTTTTTTAAACTCCCCTTTTTTTGGTATTCTCCACTTTCAAATTCCTTAGCATCTTCTCTTCCCCAAATCCATTTGCTTCTTTCCCTAATCTAGTCAGATCATAGATGTGGCACAAAACATATCAAAATTTATTAAAATGTGGGAACTCTTTGACTCTTAAGCCACCTCAAATATAATTTGCCTGAATAGTGTCAAAACTTAATATCCTTTTTGAGGCTTTTGGGTAAAACTGTCATAGCTGACTTTTGATATCTAAAGTGAATTCCATCTGCACATTTACGTATTCTCCTGGGAGATTTATGTCACCGACTTCAATCGAAAAGCACACATCCTTTTTGGAATCTCCCTTATGTATATGACCCATTACTGGGGTTTATACTACAGAAGACTCAATTTCTCTGTAAAATTTCTTCTAAACAAATCTGGCATTCCTGTTAACTCCAAAATGGCTATTGCTCTGGAAATCACTCCTCACAGATCAAATCCCAGAGAATGGGCTGGGTTGTCCCGTTGTACTGTAATGAAATTAGAATGAGGTGAATGTAGCTTAAAATACGCTTTCGGGGCTGCGTGGAACTGTTACACTGTTGGCATGGTGTGCGTGAAGCACAAACGCGATGATGTGTGGGGGATGTTCTGAAACTGTAAGGAGCAACACAGATGTGAGGTTGACATTTTCCCTTAAAATTGCCAAGCAGTGTTTCCTTCCTAAGGCCCAGCCTTGGTGGGTACCAGGCACACAGCTATTTGAGGTAAAGATCATGACAGGGATTCTTGGCTTTCCTGCCTCCCTCTTCATCTTCGGACAAGACTAGAATAGCTCGTAGTCGCCTTCCAATTGCTGGAACCAAGCTGAGGACCCTGCGGGCACAGATGTTATTTCCCCAGGGGCACAAGGACGCTTCATAGAGTTGTATGGAAGGTTAAATGCGATTATGTAGGCAAAGTGCATGAGTACTGGGGACATTGTAAGTGCTCGACAATGGGAATTATTGTGGTTTCAGCATCCTCTACATTCCACGGGTCACCACTGACAGGTGGGGAAGGCCCTGTCACTGCATCAGCCTCAGCTCCTGCCAGGGACTTCCCGGAGCCCTTAGAAGAGCGGGAAACAGTACTGTCGTGCTGCTGAGCGGAGACAGGTATCTTCATGCCCCTGGGATCCTTAAAGGGCAGCAACGTTGGGCTTGGCCGCGTCCACGGCTGTGGAATCTTTAAAGGGACGTGGCTTCCTGGAAGGACACGGAGAACCTCCAGGCGGGGGCGGAGCCGGAGGCCCAGGTCATGCAAATAAAATATGAATATGCTAATATACCCCGATTTCCCAATCAATTAGAGAGTGCCCGCAGGCCCTGGCAGAGCCCTCGAGTTCAAAGGAAAGGACTTGAAGACGCGGGGGTGCAACCAGGCTTCTGGATGGAACCAACCCCGAAGGACCTCGCTCTGGGATATGAGCCTCCCCCAGCATGGGGATCTCCCCTAGTGCCGCCTTTCTGTCCCTCGGTTCCTCACCGAGGGTGATGAAGGGGTGGGGATGTCTGGCAGCATTGAGGGGCTTCATCTGAACTTAGGAGCCAAAAGGTTCTTGCCAGCAGTATCACTTTGTTTTACAGGTGGGGAAACTGAGGCCCAAGAGGGTAAGTCCCTTCTCCAAGGTCTCAGCACCAGTGGCAGAAACACTGGGTTTGGCAGGTTTTGTCTGTTTTGTTTTCACTAGGGGCACACGGACCCCACTGTGTAGGTGATAAGGCACAGTACCAAACGCAGCAGAGCTTGGTACATGACCGAGCAAGTCCGGGACTGCCCGCCAGGCTGGCGGACTTAGAAAAGAATACCTCCTGGGGAAAGATGAAAGGAGTTGGGGTGGCAGCCAGTAGCAATAACAAGCAAGGACAAATGATCATAGACTGGTCTGGAATGTGTTGCCATGTAAAGGTGATGAAGTGTTCCAGCTTCCCGAGAACCAGCTCAGAGGAAATAAAAGGGGAACAGAAAGGATTAGGGTTAGATTTAAGGCAGCACTTTCGCCCAGGAATGATAATGGGGCCTTTTATTCAGTGACCAAGGAAGCATGTGGACTCGCCCAACTTCCTCCCACTTCTGAGGCCACTGGGAATCCATCTCCCTCCTGTCCCACTGGGGCCTGCTTGGAGGACAGGAATGAACAAGTGACTTTGAAAAGTCCCCACCATCCAGGTAGGCGATCCTTTTCCTGGATGGGCCTCCTGGTCTCTTTGCTGAGGGTGAGGACAGCAGACATGCTGGCTCCAGCACCCTGGGGGAGAAGCAGCAGTCATGGCATCTCTTGCAACACGCTCCCTGCCAAATTGATTCAAATTGGCTTGGATATGAACATATGATTAAAGGAGCGGCGTGATTCATTTATCAGGAGAGATTAAAGAGCAGCATCTGCGCAGCCTAGCTGGGGGACAATTAAGGAGCAAATCGCTAAGTGTCTGTGCCACCAGGCATAGGGGCGGGGCATGGGGGCCGGGAAGGACAACTGGTATAACTTGCCAAGAGGACGCAGGACAAAAGGAGGTAGTTTGGGGGTCACTTCGTGCTGCTGTTGTCTCTGGGCACAGACTGGGCACCATGGGGAGCCTCACGGGGCTTTTTGGTCCTCACGCATGCCTCCTATCCAAGAGTCAGAGCAATCCTGAGGGGCTGAGATTAGACAGGAGGATCTATTGAGGTGGCTTTGAGCTTGGCACAGGGACAGATTTGCTGTCAGTTTTGTGAGAATCACTCACATCTTAGGGACCAGAGCTGCTTCGAGTATACAGGTGAGGGCGGGAGCTTACAGGTTCCTGAAGGCACACCTGAAATGAAGATGGGCTTTGGCAATCCTGCAGGCCCCTGAACTCCCCTGGGGGATTGGTGCTGAGGGGGTACCTCTTGCCCAGCCTGGAGCCCAGCACCCTGGCCGAGATGCTTTGCTGCAGCTTGGAGAAGCATTGGTCACGTGAGGCGATGTCCGGCTTCCCCAGACAGCCTGTGGTTTCCTACCACCACCTCTCTACCCTTGCCTCAGAGCCTTCGCTTAAGTTCTTTCTTCCCAGCCCACCTGTCCCAGCAATATCTACCTGTGGAAATGCTATCCTTTCTTCACACCCCAGCTCAAATACCACCTCCTTTCAGAAGCCTTCCCAGTCCTCCCCACCTCCTCACAGTGTCTCCCCTCATAATAGGCCCAAAGCAATTTTGTCCTATTATGTCTCACCGAATTATTTTCACATGGGTCTGCCCTAGCCCTAATCCATGAGCCGCTGGAGGAAAAATGCTATGACTTACTCCTCTCTACTGACCCCAAGCTTGCACATATTAGTAAGTGCCGTATATATTTTACGTCTAACTTCTCTACCAGAAAATCTGCTTTATGAAAGAAAGGACCTCATCCATTCCCAGCACTTAGAACAGTACCTAGACCATAGCAGGCAGTTATGAAATGTTTGTTGAGTGGATGAATAAATGACTAATATAAGTTTTCTGACTTGAACAAAGCCCTCTGCCCCAGGCCAGGCTACTGGAGACTGATGCCAGGCTTTCCAGTTAACCAGAGGCCTGAATCTACGTGGGTGAACAGAACTGGGATCTTGTCTGCAGGTGCCAGGGACTCTGTTATACTAGTCCCTGAAAACAGAAAATGCACCAAGGTATTTGAAAGCAGGAGTAAAAGGTGTAAGTGACAGAACTGAACACGAGGAACCAGTAGTTTAAGAAAAAAAGTATATAAGAAAATAACTTTACTTTTACTACCTTCTCTATTCAACCTTGCAAGTGGAGAGAGGCAGTCTCAAGTTTGAGATGGGTCCATTTTACACTTCTCTCCCACCCATTTTGGGGGTGACTTTTCTCCCTCCTTCCCTTTCTTGACCCTTTCTGGGTAGCTGACATCACCAGAACCTCAGCATTAGAGAGAGATGTCTGATATTCTTTCCTGCCTACCTGCCCAAACCAGGGGAGCCCGCTCGACCAGCCGTACAAACAAGTCATGTATGCAAGGATTGTAACTGGTCACATTACAGAAGATATGAAAGGAGGAAGAATTATAAGTGGTCACATTACAGAAGGTAGAGGAGGAGGAGCGATTCATGTTTCTAGTCCTTCATGAACTGCTTCTTAGCCTCAGTGAGGGGACCAAGTGTGGACGGGGGCAGGAAGGCAGAGAAGCCAGCACTCCCAGCCTGTTCAAATTGCCCTGTGGTCAATGGGGCTAGGGGCCAGAGAGAGTTCTACCAAGTTTTGATCAAAAAGTCATCTTTGGAATGACTAAAATTAAACTTTAAAAATTCTAATACAAAGGGCTTGCATCCCTTGACAACAATAAAAAGCAGATAGGATCTCTGTAATTGGTGAGATTAACAGAGGGACCTCAATATTTCCAAGTAGAGGCCATGGGAGGATGAGGCCTGGTAGCTGTGCCAACCTCAATTACAATCCATAGCCTCTTAAAATTAAAAGTGGGGCTTGTATCTCCTTTGACTAGACACCTCATCCCACTGCCTTGCCTGCCCCAGATGACCTGCAGAAGCTCTCTGAGTGGCTCTGGTCTGATGTGGAGCAGACCAGGGAGACTCCCCCAGGTCCCCACCAGAATCCTGACTCTGCTCCCCTATGGCCACCCTGGACTTTACTTGAACCTGAAGAAACAGGCAGGAAAATTGGCAGAGCTAGGAGGAAAAGGACATTTATTTCCATACATCAGGTAATCAGGGAAAAGAGAGCACAGCCCAATGAGTACAAACCAATTGCAGGAGGGAGGAGAGGGGACAGCAGATGGGAGCGGCACCAGGCACTGCCCTTGGGCCCCCAAATTTGGTGGTGTTGGAGGGATGACCTTTAGGGTTGGGGCTGGGACTGTCAGGCCACGTGTTGTCATGTCTAGGATAAGTAGGTGGGGGCAGGGGCAGGGTCACTGGAAAAAGAAAAATGACTCAGGCTCAGGACACAGGGTGAGGACCCGTGTCTAATACATATTAGTACAGACCCAAACTTCCATCTTTAGTTTTTCTGACCACAAATCCTCAACCCAAGGCCTTCCCTCTCAAGTTGAGCTTATGGTCCAGGCAACTTGGACAGAGCGGGAGGGAGGCAGTGCTTGGAGAAGCCCCAAACTAGTGTAGGTGGAATGGGTTTACTTTTAAATAGGTCATTGCACTTAACACACTGATGAGCTGAAGAGGAGTAGGGGCTGGATGTTCCAGATGGTACATATACACCCCTGTCTGTGTAGGTTTGCTCAGTCCAAACCCAGAAGCACCTGGACCCAGCTCTGCTTACCCGTCTCTCCAGCTGCAGAGAGAAAGGGCTGATCTCTGAAGAGTGAACACAGAGATGAAATTCCCCTAGTCATTCTGGGGCCCCAGCTGCCACCGCAGCCCCTCCCACTCTCAGGGATGCAGCTGTGATGGAGAGGTTGGGTATTTAAATTAAAAAGTAAAAAGACAGCAGGCACTGAGAAGAGAAAGCCCTCACCCCAAGCCAGGGGGAAGGAATTGCTGTTCCAGCCCCCAACTCCTCCTCCCCATGGACCCAGCAACCTAGAATGTCCCAGTAGGCAATGTGTCCACCGTCCCTGAGCAGAGGGCTGAGATGGAGGTCAACTTGCTGGCTCCATGCAGTGCTAAGCCACCTGCTTCTGCGCACAGTGGCCCAAGGTCAAAGCCAAGAGTGTGGCATTCTGGAGGCAGGAGGAGCAAAAAGTTCTCTTATTAGAAACTCCTCTTCCCCCACCTCTTCCATGTGGAGACATCAGACCCCACAGCCTGACCCAGAGGGTCAGGTGTGTCTCCTGCAGATCAGCAGTCAGGTGGGGAGACCTGTGCCCCACTCTTTCCTGGGAGAGGTGCCGTGGCAGCAGTAGGCCATGGGGTGCGAGGCTATGCGTTGGTCTCCGTTGGCTTGGCCTCTGTGTCGCTGTCACTCGGATAGCTGTGGGAGTGTCGGGGCCTGGAGGTGCTGTCAACAGGGTCGTGCTCTTCATCTGACCGGTCAGGGGCAAAGGACTTCCAGTAGCTGGTGGGGCTGCAGGGAGAGAGGAATGAGGTCACAGAGGAATGACATCCCTCATCTTCAGCACCAAAGCCTTTAGTCCTGGGGAGACCCACAAAGCCCGGTCACAGCATGCCCCAAAAGCCACAAAATGAGAAGTAAAACCCTTTCCTGCCTTCTCCAGAAGATATTCCAAGGAATGAGAGAAAGGAGCACATCGTTTTGACTCTGAAAACTTAGAAAACTCCGAGGAAAGCGATGCTGGAGAGCAGTGGGTCTCAGACTTGAATATGCATAAGAATCAGTGGCAGATTCCTGGGTCCTTCCCCTGAGAAATTTTGATAGCTCTTGGGTGGAACTCAGGAATCTGCTTTTTCAACTCCCTTTCCAGAAGATTCTGACGCAGGCAGTCCATGCACCACACTGTTGCGGAGACTGAAGGTCTGGTGATAACATGACTACAACTTGTCTACGGTAAAGTTATTCTTAGAAAGATTCCAAGAAGGAGGGCCTTTCCCCATGAATATTCCCAGATCCGAATGCTTTCTTCTAATCAGGCTTTCCTAAGTCCTGTGAGAATTTCTGCCCTTGACTATGGCATCATCTACTTACCACGAGGAAGGGAAACTCAGGATGTAGAAGTTGGCAAGACCTGTTTCAGGGTGGTAAAGTCATCCCTGCCTAGGTACCATATCCTAAGCCTGTGGAGTTTTCATCAGGCCACTGGGAGCCTCTAGCTACCCCCTCCCCCAACAAACACACACTGCCTCTGACAGTTCAAGTGCACTATAATTTCAACACTCTTGGAGAAAATGCAGTCCAGTGTGGCCTCACCCCACCAGTGCCCTGCACCCAGTGAATGGGTCCCTGCCCAGTGCTCCCAGGGCCACAGCCCTGATCCAGATCCTAGGCAGCTTCCACTGGGATAAACAGGAATTCTGTGATCTCTCTGCCTGTGTGTGAGACACTCTCCTAGGCACTCTGGATATCCTGTTACCTTCACAAGAGCCCCATGAAGTGTCATGAGGACGCTGGTTCAAAGAGATGGAGCATCTTGCCCAAGGTCACACGGCCAGTGTGTGAATTTGAACCTGGGACTCTTAGACATCCAAGCCTTGCTGCTAGATTGGGATCCTGAGGAGAAAACAAGACCAAACCAGAATTCTCCCTGCTGGCCTGGGTGAGAGCCTGGGGTGTGTGTAAAGCCAGGTCTCGCACTCTTTCTATCTCTCCCTAGGGAGAAGGAACAGCCTGATAAAATACATGTTCAATTATGCAAAATGGTTCCAGAATGGGGCAGTCTGGTTAATAGTTATCGTATTTCTCATGAATGAATTACCATTTTTAAAGGAATCAGAATAGCACAAAACACATTTAATACAAACTAGACTGAACATAAATGAGTCTTACTTTGATGGGCCAAAGGCACTTAAGGACTCTGGGGTGTCTTAGGGACAAAATTATAAAGCCTGATGGTGACTGCACAACGTAGAAAAATTGGGGTTATTTTAGCTTTTGGGTTGTTGGAATTAGTGGGAGCCTGGTTTTATTTTCATTTTTCAGACAGAATTTCTGGGCATCCAATGCTAAGGTCTGCTGTTAGGCAAAGAAAGGACTGGCTTTGTGGAAAGAGAGTGGGGTTATTTTGTGGGCAGAGGTGGGGGTGAGGCAGATACCAGGGCTGACACCCAGATGAAAACTGGGTGCTGCTGGAGAGCCTGAGGTGCTCCTTCCCATCTCTCACCTCTTCTCAGCCCCCACTCCCACATTGCTGTGCTGGCCAGGCAGACCCCTGGCAAAATGACAGCCAGGTTTCAACACTGGTTCATCCCATTGCTGGGCAGTGGCAGAGGCAGAGGGGAGGGGGTCACGCCATGCCTCTCTTTCCTGCTCTGTGGAGCCACAAGATCCCCCTGCTCCTACCTCTAGCCAGTCTCCTCGTGGCTTCTACTGCCACAGCTGTCAGAAAGCCTACAGCAGGCAGCCAGCCCCCTCCCCAGGGCAAGAGTCAGGCCTGGCAATTTGAACGTTTTAACCAAATTGTTTAAAAAGCTTTCCTCCCCCCAAGCCACTGTCTCCTGCTCAAAGCTGTCACAAACAATTTGGTACATAAGCTAATTCCTGCTGGGCGAGCCCAGGGTGGCAGCCCCCTCCCCTTGCCTTAGCTACGATGCGTTCGTGTTCTGAATTCTCGCTGGTCCCCATCACCAGATGGGAAGCTAAGCCACCACTCTGCCTCCGCCCCCACTCTTGGCAGTTTATCCATTCAAAGCCAGTCCATGCTGAGTCCAACTAGGTCCTCCCTCCCCCGATCCTTGTCTCTCGCCGGCTCTGTATTGGTCGGCTAGCTCCTGGCTTGGTGCCCACTCTCCCCACAGTGAATACAATCCTCCACGGAGGTGGTGTGTAGGGTTTCAGGACTACTCCTGTTTTCCTGGTGGACAGGAGGAGCTGTGCTGGTGGCTGGGGGAAGAAACAGGTTTTATGTGTTTTTGTTCTTGCTGGCTGTGGAGTCAAGGGTGACGATGAGCTGAGGGTACCCACTGGAGTCTGAAATCTACCAGTGTGGGATGGCCTGGCCAGGCCCATGTCTCCCTCTTCAGGTAGGGGCGCAGTGCTCAGAAGGGCCTGCCCCTCTCTGCTTTCCTAACCTCCCCCCATGGTCTATCAGCTGCCTTCCTGTGCCGGGGCAGCAGGGCACTCAGCAGGGCTGCTGAGGTGGTAGACATATATCATGACTCCTGTCCTTTCTCACTACGGAGCTGACACTTGAGACGCTTCCTAGTGCACTTGAGACGCTTCCTGCTCTTCCCAGAGCACCTGCAACCATCTGCCACACAGGGGAAGCGACAGAGCAGTGCTGAGCCCAAGGGCTTGGTTTCACAGCAGGTCAGGGCCCAGGGAATCCGAGTTGGCCATGAGCATGGTCTGGGTTCAAGTTCCATCTTCCCCATCCCATCCCCCCAAATCCCATCCCATCACCCATCTCCAAACAGCTTCAGGTACCATTCACTTCCACTTGCTCCATTCCTTAAAACATAACTTGGTCTCTTCAGTACAAAAGGGACAAAGTCAGTGTACTTGTCACCTGCTCCACTGCACAAGCCCACAAGCGTGCGACAGGTGTGTGTTAGTTCATGCATCTAGGAAACAAATGCCTGGGCCTCAGGGGGCTGTGCTCTGGGGTCATACATCCTGGGAAGCAGCAAGCTTGCCCTGGGAGGGTAGCATGCCAGAAGCAGCTTCACATAACCGGGGTGATCCAAATGTCACCACCCGCCAGGGAAACTGGCAACAATGGGATTCCAGTGAGTCAGTCCCTGCCTTTCTTCCGAGGAGGGGGTGTGGGCAGAAAGGGCCTAACTGCTAGATCTCCTTCCCCGCAGGGAGAAGACAGGAGAGGCAGGAAAGTCAGGAGGGGGCTGTCACTCAGCAGCTGCTAATTTCTATTCATTAAAACTTTACAAGATGAACAGAGATGGGGTGACGCCCATGTGTGGGCTTCAGGTGGGAGGGGTGGGGAGAGAGTCAGGCATCTCAGGGTCTGCTGTAGGGTGCAGTAGTATGGGGGTGGGGTTGAACCTTGCACTCCTAGGCTTGAGATCCATGCCAGGGAGGAAGGAGGTGTTGCAGGGCAGGGGATAGCTGAGCAAAAGACGCCATGACAGCTGGTGGCCACTAATGCACCAATCCATACCACGGGGTCAGCCAGGGCCCTTTCTTGGGCCCGGCAAGAGCCCCTAGGTGTGCTGCCAGGCACACGTAGTAAACATTTTGCCCATGTGCTCTGCCCTGGGCTGGATGGAGGAGTGGTTAAGGATGAGTTGAATAGCCTCCATTCAGATCCTGGCCATATCACTTCCTGGCTGTGTGGCCTTGGCAAGTGACTTGACTTCCCTGAGCCTCAGCTTCCTCTTCTATAAAATGGGGCCAATCGGACCTTTGTCATGGGGTTAGTGTGAGGATTAAAAAGCATGCAAAGTATCCAGGAGGGTGCTTGGCCTGGGTTAGGGTTCGATAAGGGGGAGCTGTGACTGACATCATCAGTGAGCTCAGCTGATTGGGCCCCGGGCTCTGAATGACTAACAGGTTAGCTGGCCTCCGCTCTCCGAGGCCAGGCGTGCCCGGGAGGAATGCCGGAGGGGCCTAGGTGGTGGCGGGTGGGGCAGGAGCACGTTAGTTCACGCTGAGTGGCACACGCCATGCTGCACTCCACGCCAGGTGCCACCTACTGCGCTAGTCGCTCTCGGGCCGGTACAGATACCGCATCATCAGGCTGTCCACCTCCTCCTTCCGCTTCTTCTCCTCCTTCCGCGACGGGCGGCGCGCGGGCCCGGCCTTCTCATTCCCCGCGCCCGGGCCCTTCTTCACGCTGGAGCGGCTGTGGACCGAGACGGTAGAGCCGCTGGATGTTGAGGACGAGGATTCCGACTCCGACTCTGTTCTCTTTCTTCTCGATTTAGACTTTTTCTTGCCCTTCCGAGAGCGCCCCTTCTTCCGCCGTTTGTGCTCTGAGGAATCCTCTGAGCTGGAGCTGGAGCTGGAGCTGCTCCTTCTCTTGCTCCGGCTCTTGCGGCTGCTGCGGGACCGGGACCGAGAGACATCAGCGGCGGAGGCCGAGCGGCGGATGCTGGTGTCCCGCTCTGGGGCGTCCGGCTGGGCGCTCCGGGCACTCTGGATGCTCTTCCCGTCCTCCTCGGAGTCGGGCTCCAGGCTGCTCCGCTGGAACGGGACGGGCTTGTAGCTCAATACCTCGTTGATGGCAGCCTCCAGGTCTGGGTCCAGGTAGGAGTGACGGCTGACGGGGCAGATGCTGGAGCCGAGAGGCTCATCCGTGGCAGAGGCCGAGATGCGTGGCTGGTGTGGCACCGACAGGCTGCGGGCCAGCGACGGGTGGCTGTACTGGGAGTGGGCCTCACTCAAGGCCACGCTGGCTCCATCATCCCACTCACCCAGGTAGCCCCGGCCCAGGGACAGGCGGGAGTCAGGGCTTTCCCGGCCTAGGCCCGACGCCCTGCTCAAGGAAGGGCTGAAGGCCCTCGACAGGCTGTCCAGCCGGGAGGTGCTGCGGCGGGAACTGGGTGAGCCCGACAGCGAGAAGCTCGTGGAGGACCGGGCCCCGTCCTCACCGGAGCCGCCCCGTGTGGCCGAGGAGGCCCGGCTGACAGGTGCAGAGACCGCCGAGGCCCTGTCAAAGTCTGAGCCCCACCGCTTCTCCAGGCCCCGGCTGGCATGGCTCCCAACCTCAGAGAAGATGGAGCCACGTTCACTTGGCTCCTCAGACCTCCTGCCCTGGCCTGGTTCCACCCTGGGGCTCAGGCGAGCCTTCCGGGGGGGCCTCTCGGGGGAGGCGGCCCGCTCGCTCAGGGTGGTGAAGAGTGACTCCGAATCCCCAGTGCCCCCGATGGAGTCCTTCAGGGTGAGCCTCTTCCGATAGCTCAGGGAGCTCAGCGCGGAGGCCGGCCTCTCCTCCGCCCCCTTGCCCTCCTTGCCCTCCTTGCCCTCCTTCCCGAGGGTGCTGAGGGCCGTTCTGAGGGCGGAGGTGAGATGGGGGAAGAGAGAACCAGTAGCGGGTTAGGAGCCGCAAAAAGAGAATGAGAGAGAGAGAGGAACAAGCATTAACCGTAGAGAATACAGACACGGGGGAGGGAGGAGAGAGCAGGAGGAGAAATCGGCAGCAGCTCTGGCAAAGTAGCAGTGAGAGCGTTGGAGGAAATGAAGCAAAATAATTTGCGTCAGTGAAAATAGCTTCATGGAGAATGTCATGTAAATTAGACTATTGTTCTATTTCATCACTTTTCCCCCCTCTAAAACGTTTAGTTCAATTTATTTCATTGTCAACTACCTGGAGCCTCGTGCCATGCCATGGTGAATGGCAGTGGGGCACGGAAGGCGACATTATCTGCAATAACAAAATGTTGTTCAGCCGAATAAATTAAACCAATTAGAGGGGGCCACTGGGTGCTTGTGGTGCGGGGCTGGACTTGGGAAGGGGACTCAGGGGAGTTGCAGAAGAAGAGGGACTACTTTTTATAGCCAGCCCACCTGCTGTCTCTGGGAGGGGGTGGGAAAGGGTGTGCACCGGGATGAGATGGCTCTGAGTTGGGGAGAAGGGGGAGAGAGGGGAATGTCAGCAGGGAAGTGGATGCTGGAAGGGTGGGAGCAGAGGACCGCTCTCCCTGCTGCCATGCTGGCTGGTAGGTGAGGGATGGGGGAGACAGACGTCTGGATTCCAGGAGTCGCTGTCTGATCAGAAGGCTGTGAATGGGCCAGAACACAGTGGAGCAAGCCCTCCTGCCCGCCACCAGGGGTGTGAGCAGGAAGCATGGGGTGTAATACAAAGTTCAGAGGAAGGAGAGAATGTGCAGCTGTGTCAGGGGAGTCAGAAGCATTGCCTTTTCTGCAGCTATTCCTGTTAAGATCTCCACGGGCCCAAACTATCAGGTAGTTCAATCAACATTTGTTGAAGGAGTAAATGGGGATGAAGTTAAATCTGCACCAAACCAAAGCCCTGAGCCTGGTAGGAAGGTACTACCTGGGAGTAATAAGGGAGCCGCAGACCCTGACTAAGAAGAAGCCGAGCCTCCTGTGTTCATTCCACATGCCGGGGCCCTCCGAGGCCCCTCACGCTCATGTCACTCAAGAGACACAGGTGGCGTGAGGCCTACCTCTTTGGGATAAAGGCATACTGCTTATCCATCCCTGGGGAACGAGGCGGCTTTTCCTCCCAGCTCAAGGCCACATGCTCACCTGGAACTCTTCAAGCTGCCATCATCGGAAGCTGCCTTGGAAGGCCCCTTGTTTTTCGACAACCACGACTTGACCCCGTCGACCCGGTCCTCCAGCTCCGAGTCCACATCTGAGTCCCCCTCGCTATGGAATGAGGAGCAGAAGGGTAGGCAAGGCTGGGGAAGAGGTGATCACCTGCTGCCCAGCAGGGAGCGCTGAAGTGGCAGCGGGTGTGTCTTGGGCGGGGGTGGGGTGCAGGGTGGCATGCGCATCAGTGAGTCAGGGAGAACACAGAGGTTAGATAGAGCACACCATTCATAAGAACCCCGTCCCCACTCAGCAGGCCACACGGTGGGACAGCCACCAACAAGACCCTGAGGACCATGGGGGTACCTTCCACTCCACTTTGTGTGAGCGTTCAGCAACATAACCCAAATGAGAATAAGGAGACCATTCATTCACCAATTACACCTAAATGGCTCTTGGTTAAAAAGAGGAGTTCTGGGCCCTTCAGTTACTCTCTGAGGCCTATTCTACTAGTTCTTATCTGCCCACTCCCCAAAATACGGTTGTAACTGCTGTAATTTTCCATGCCTGCATTGCAAGAGCTGGGCTGCTGGCCATGGGGCAGAAAAGAGAAGGGATTCATTATGACTTTAAATTAGCTTGAACCTGGAGTCTCCTTAGCTGATGGCAATGCCAACCTGGGCACTACAGGCCATATCCCAGGTCCATCCTGTGACTGCCCTGGCCCTTAAAAAACAGAAAGGAAAAAGAGGGGACAGCAGCCATTTCCCAAGGGGCTGGCAACAACTTCAGGATTTAAATTGAACTCTGGAGATCCTGTCGGGCCCGGAAAGTCCCAGACAAGGGCTCTGTCTCTCTCCAAGTCTCCTCTTCCATCCCTCAGACAGCCTCCAGTTCTGGTCAAGCTGGCCTGAGCCCTCTCCACTTGCAGGAAAGCCCAAAGGAGTCAAATTCTGAGGCTGGAGTCACGGTGACCCCCTCACAAAGCAGCAGGGGCTTGGAAACAGCTTCTGAGTGAGAAAGCTTCTAGAATTCTGTAAAATGTCTGCTCTCCACGTTCCCCTGCTACAGATATGCTAAGATTTCTCCTTGATATAAATTTCCTTTCATCTGTGTCAACAGGAGCAGCCCTGTTCCTGAATTATGTTCTTGAATAAATAGCCACACAGGCATGTGTGCGCGCATGCATGCGTACACACACACACACACACGCATGCGTACACACACACACACACACACACACACACACACACACGAAACCACCAGACTACACCAGACTCTATTCTGGGGACTGTGAGAGAGCATGACTCGTGGGGAGGGGAATAAAAAGGCATATTTTATGGGCTTCCGTCAAATACAGAATTATAACAAAGACAAGGCTGGCTGATGCCCCGGGTAAACAGGAGTTTAGCAGACAGCTCCGAAACCGCTAATGCAAGCCCTGTGCCCATCCGAGCCCAGCAGATTTACTATGGTGCAAGGGCCCCACGGAATGCCAATACCACCTGATTTATACGCCCGCGCAGAAAACCTCCTCCTCTAGCTTCAGAGCCTGTAATTTATCACCGCCGTTCATAACCATATTGATTGCCTTTAGAAAGGAGGTGCTGTATGCATCACAAAATCTATGTCTACATGTTAAAAGCGTTTCTGTATAAATCTCCCTTAATACCACGCTGTTTACTGCTTTCATTAAGGTTATGGCAATAACAACTGTATCTCTAAGTAAATCGAAACATTATTTTTCTGCCCGCCTTAGCACGCTCGCTCGATAACTAGGAGCTGAGGCCCAGAGCTGCTGAGGAAGGAGCCCCATCACCTCTCTCCATCAGCGGGAACCCAGCCTCGACTGCAAGCCCTTGTGCGCCTGCGTGAGTGCACACTGGTGTGTGTGTGTAGGCACCCATGTGTTGCGCCTGGCCATGATTTAGAATATGATCTTAAATGCACATTTTATCAGTCCTTGAAGCTCCTACAGCCCAAGGATGGCAGGGCTGGAGCACACAGGGGACAGACGCCATGGGCCCAGAATACGAATTTTCCTCCTCACATTCAGAGCAACAAATAGCCTGAGAAGCTGGCCTGCCTGCCCTCGCTTTCCCTTTGGTCTCAAGCATATAGATGATGTTTGGGTCTTTTCCTTAAATAATCAAGCCCGTAAACAAACTCCAGGGGCAGCAGGCTCAGGGGGCAGTTGAAATTTTAAATGGTTGGAATTAAACCTCATGTCAAATACAATTTATGTCCAGGCTCATGTGCTATTAGTTAACTGGGAGCCGAATCGCGGGGGAACAAACAAACGGAGACAGAACGGCGGGGGATATTAATTGTGTGTGACAACCGGGCTCCAGCGGCCCTCTATCACTGTTACACACTATTACATTTATCATTAGCTCTCACGAAGTCCTTTGCGCTGCCGCCAGCCCATCCTGGCCAGGGCAGGAGTCCTGCCAGGCAAGAGAGAGTGGGTGAGGAAACCCAATGCCATGCTAAAAAAACAATCTCCCCAAAACAGCCCTGTCAAACTTGATGGAGGACTGCCTGGGTCTGCCTGAAGGCCTGCGCAGCTGCGCCTACTGTCCAGCTCCCACCCAGAAAGAGGGAAATGATGAGAGGGGTGGATTTACTGGGCTTCCCACCACCTGACAGCACCAGCACAAGGCCCTGGGGCCTCCCTCTGCCCGAGGTGCCCTCAGGGAGTAAAGTAAACACATCTGGCTGTGTTGCCTTCCCCAGCCACAGCAGAGCAGCCCCCGATTAGCTGCCTGAATGCTTTCTCCAAACAAGTGACTGCTAGATGCCCCTCATCTCCTACCCTCGCCTGCCAAAAGAAGTGGCAGACCTTTCAAAACGAAATATACCTGCTAAGTCCAGGCAGCTCAGGCTCCAAAGGAGCCCAAGGATGTGGACATATCCATCCCAAACAGACTTTTCCCCAGAGAAATAGGCTGGGGAGGCGGCTATGCTTGGTTTCTGAGGGAGGAGAGGGCTGGAGCACAGGAAGGCAGGCTGTGGGTACTAGTGACTGAGGCTGACCTCTCCTTTCTGATGGAGCCCCCATCCTGCCCGCCAGCCTGAGCCTTCCTGGGGGAGTGCACCTCATTGCCTGCCCTCTATCTCTGCCTGTCCCCCTGCCTTCCCTCAGGACAGAGTCTGCAGTGTTAGTGTGAGAGCCTAGCTTAGAGGAGATACAAGAGGCTGTGTGTCCCCATGCATCATGCAGCAGGCCGGTTGGGAGGCCAGTGTTAGGGGCGGTTAGACACACGCGAGGAGAGGCAGAGAGCGCATGCGCTCCAGTCCTCACGGTTTATTTTTTCTTTTCTGATATTTGGTCACCATGTCCTGCAAACTGGAAACAGAAAGAAAATGGTGGGCAAGGGGGCCAGAAGAAGACAGAAAAATCAACGGGCAAACCAAGGTGGACCCCTCAGCTGAGGACCTCTCTTTCCTCAGCAAGAGATGGCTCCAGCTGACTGACACCAGATGGCAGGATGAGTGATAGTGCTGTCCTCAGAGGGAGGTCCGGGCCGCCCCAGGCACTGTTCCCCTGACCCAAAGGAGCAGGCCCCCTGGACTTGCCTGCAGGATGGGGCCGTGGCCCTCATGCAGGAAGGAGGCAGCTCTAGGGGCTCTGCTTAGGGCTGCCTTTCAAGCTTCTCCAGGGCCTGACCACCCCCACACCAATGACTGCCAGTCTGCCTGCCTCATGACTTCCTTCTCAGCCTAAGACTACAAATCTCTCCATCTCTCCTAAACCATTCCTTGGGTGGGTTTTATGAGAGAAAACCTCTGGCACGGTAACAAGGCACCTCGCCCTTAAATCTCTCCTCTCCCCAGCGTAGGGCAGGCGTCATCGGAAATGCAGCTAAATGGGGGAATAACTCATCTCAAACAGGCAGAGCTGGAGAGCCAGGTCCAGGGGAGGCCTGGGAGGGAGGGCAGGGAGGAAGAAGGGAGGGGTCCAACCCAGGCAGCACCTGTCCTGCCCTCAGCTGCTTCAGGACAGGTCCATGCTGGGGTTTGGCAATGAGAGGAGGGAGGCTGGTGACTCAGTGACAGGGAGACAGAGGCTGCAGCTGCTCTACCTGGTGCCCTAGCCCAGAGGGGGTCAAGAGGGCCTCCGTGCTGTCAGAAGCTGCCTAGAGGCCCCTCTTACCTGTTGATGAGGTCCTCATTCTCATCACTCTCCATCTCATCCTCAATGGCGGCCTGCAGGTCCCCGATGCGCTTGAATGCCAGTTTTAGATCAGCCTGCAGGCTCTGGTTAGCAGCCTCCAGACTCTCCAGATCCATTTCCTAGGAGAGAAAATTGGTAGTCCAGTTCATAGGAGGGCTAGTCTCTCATCCAGCTGTCCCAGAAAAAGCCCACTTCAAGGCTCTCTCAGCCAGGCAGGAGCTTTATTTATTGATTTATTGGCTTTGGTGTTGCTGGGCTGTTGGGCCTGGTCTTGCCTGATGGAGACTCCAGGACCACCCTTGGCCCTTGGCCTGCCCTCAGGGCTTCCTGGACTGTCCTCTTGACATGTCCTCTTTCCTTTCATTCTCTAAACCATGGTTTCTTTGCAGCCCACCCCCACCAGCCCAGGGGTAAGGTGTGCGCTTAGGAGCTACTTGGAGAGCTGCCAGCTTGGGGCCCCAGGGTGGGGTGCATTACCAGTTCATGCTTCTTGCGGCTTGCCTCGGCCTCCTTCCTGGCCAGCTCGCCCATCTCCTCCTTGGTGTCCCGGAGCTGCCGCTGCAGCCTTTTGTTCTGCTCTTTCTCCCGGTTCTCAGCTGCTGTGCGCTGATCCCGCTCCTCAGTCAGCTTCTCCATGTTCTCCTTGAGCCGGGTGGCCAGGCTCTGGATAGGGAGGCGGGAAGAGGGGCCCATCAGCCAGGCAGAGAGAGGGCTGTGGCGGAACTCCGGAGCCAGGGGGCCTGGGGTCCACTCCGGCTCTACCACTCACTGGTAGGTAGGCAAGCAGCTAAAGCCCTCTGAGGCGGCTTCTTTGCCTTTCTGTAAAATGGGAGAATACTACCTAGTCCCCTGTGGGTCTCTTAAGGACTGAGTAAGGTAAAACACGTGGAGGCACTCTGGAAGATCAAAGGTGCTAGCATGATCATTTTCGCTACCAAGGTCTGGCTGTAGCCTGGGCTGTCCATATTGACACCATGTGTGGGGCCTCCACGAGCAGCAGGCTTCCCTCAGTAACCCTGAACCCAGAAGCACAAAAAGCTAGATCCTGAGCTCAGAGGTATATGGCTTTACCGAGAGTTCCTGGATCAGGAGACAACAGTCATATTCCTAGCACAACGCTTTCCAAGCCTGATGCATCTCTCTTCCCCCAGGGACTTGAACACATTTTTTTCCTGCTGGGCCATAGGATGCTGAGCAGGAGATGATCTGGAGATTGGGGTAGAAAGTGAAGGCAGGACCCTGGTTCCACTCTGACTGCCGCGGCATCTCTACTTCTCAGCCTCCAGTCTCTGTGTCTAAAATAACAGCGCTAGGCTACCTGATCTCTGAGGGCCATTTGTGTTTAATATTCTCTGCATCTAAACCACAATATTGCCTTTCTAAGCAGGAAGGAAAATGAAAGAGAGAGCTGAGGAAAGGGGCTGGGGCCCACGAGAAAAGGAGACAAGGACAGCAGGTTTGTCCTCTATCCACCAGACCAATGGCCTCTTCTGCCCCTTGATAGCTTTGTGACCTTGGGAAACCTACTTAACCCTTCCAGTATGTAAAGTGGGGATCAAAATATTACCAAGGCAGGACATGAACTATTAAGTCTCTTCTAACTCTCTCTAGCTCTCCCAAGGACCGTAGCCCCATCTAGGGGGGGTTCAGCTATATTCTCTCCCTAGGTCAAGTGTATTAATGCCCTCTGGCTGCCTACAACCAGCCCCACAGTCACCTGTTTCTACCCCTACCCTAGTGCCTGCTCCACCGATGAGGGGTTGACGGAAGGTGGCCGGGGTGCTCCTCAGCACCCACTCCCCTGAACACAGTTCTCGTAGAGAACCGTCAGTGCTTAGACACAAGCGTCCAAGGACTTAACAATAGGGTGAGGGGGGTGGAGACCCAGCGAGAGAAGGCTGCCTGCCTCTTTCTTCTTCCGTGCTCTGCCGGAAAGGCAGGGAGCTGGAGCATGCTGGCTCCAGGGCGTTGGATGGAAAGGACTGAATCTGGAGTATGGAGATACAGTTGAGAGGAAGGAGAGGTAAAAAGAGAAAAGAAGTGAACAGAAAAAAGGAGAAGGGTTGAAGGGGAGAGAATGAAAAACAGAGAGAGAGGAGGAATGGGGGGTTGGAAAAAACAGGGAGAGGATAAGAAAGGGAAAAAAGATTAGGGAGAGGAAACATAAAAGAGAACAGAGAATGGGGCAGAAATGCAGAGAAACGATGAGGGAAGGGGGAGAATCAGAGAGGAGAAGGGTGGGAAGAAGTGAGGAAGAAAGGGAATAAAAGAGGGGAGGGAGAGAAAGAGAGCAGTGAGATGAGAGAACAGACCTCAGCCTCATGGAAGTGGCGCCATTCGCTGCATATTTATGACCCTGCCAGAGAGCGAGTGAGGCGGACCTGCGGGGGGAGCTCATGGTGGAGGAAAATATGAAGACGAAAAGCTAAGCTGCTCTGGTCCCTTGGCAGAAAGTAAGCACGAAAACAGAATGTAAAGCAGGCAGGCTCCGTGGTGCCCAGAGAACGGGCCAGGCAGGCAGGGGAGAAGGCACCGCCCTGTCAGCTGGCCTGGCAGCTTGGCAGCGGCCTCTTAGGAGCATCCACGGGCCTGCCCGGCCCTGCTTAGCATGTGTGGCTCTAGCTGCAAGGGCAGCTCTGCCTTGGTCATCGTGGACCAGGAAAAGTGTGCACCCACCTCCAGCCGCTTCACTTGGGTCCTTTCGAACTCCAGGCGCGTCTCCAGCTCTCGGATCTTCGCTTCCTGCCTGCTCACCAAGGACTTGTCCACCATGGATTGCTCTAGGAACTCCACTTGGCTCTGGAGGGCTTGTAGCTGGGGGTGGGCAGCATAAGAGAAGAAAGAACTGAGCCCAGGAGGGAGGGGGCAGAGTCTGGGGCTGGAAAGATCACCATGGTGACCAGAGGGCTGAGGGAGGGAGGGATGTACAGGGGAGGTGGAAGAATGGGGCTCAGAGCCAGAGGCATTTCCCACCTGGCCCAGCGCTGGCACCGATTTAGCCCTTTGGAGAGAAAGGAGAAAGCTAAGGACCAGAGAGGGAATAGAAATGTGAAATGAAGCAGCTGAAGCCAAAATGTCTGCTACAGCAATATGGCTCCAAGCCTAGCTCTCTGCACTTGACGCTGCTCCGTGGATTACTGATAGCAGAGAGAAGTGCTTGCTATCCCGTGAGCTTGGGGCTTCATCTCCATGTATGGTCATCCCACATGGTCTCTCTACCAAGGGAGACCTTGGTTCCCACCTTCTCCTGGAGCTCTTGCTTTTCCTTGTTGGCTTCTTCTAGCTGAGCCTGGAGGTCATTCATTTGAGCCAGGTCCCGGGAGGCCTAGGAGAGGAGTGAGTGCTGAAGCAGGATCCCCCATAAATCTCAAATCTCCCCCACTCCACCCTACCCTGAGTGCCAGGGACTGCAGGCCCTGCAACCTCTCCAAAGAAGTGGCTGCCCTGCGGACCTCTGAGGAGGACCAGGGGGCAGTGTCTGTGGCACAGGGTGCGGCAGGCACTCCTGGGCAGGGTACCTGAGCCACAGCTGCCTTGTGCTTCTTCATCAGCTCATTCATGTCCTCCTGATCCTCCTCCAGCCGGTTCTGAATCTCGTTCTTCTCACGCTGAAGGCGGCTCAGCTGCTCCTCCAGCTGGAGAAAAATAAAGATAGATCAGAGGGCCCCAGGCTGGGCATGAGTCCGAACCTTCCCCATGTCACTTCCAATGGGAGGGGCATGATGAGGAGGCCGGGTCCACCTGCTAGGTGGGTTTCAGGACCAGTACGATCAGGGAGCTGCCTGTCCTGCTCTGGACCAGGGAGCCGAGGGAAAGGGCTGTCTTTGCAGCACAGGCAACCCTGGGCTAAATGACAGCTGCTTTCTGGCAGCTGTTTGGAGGCTAATGAAAAGGCAGAAAAGGTCTGCCCAGAATAAGCGACCCATCATCCTGGCACTAGCAGTCTAGGCCCTAACCTTTATGCCCTCTGCCCTCTTCAGGCCCCAGGAAGGACCCCTCAAATCTGTGAAGCTCTTTCGGCATGGGCTCTGGTTTCCCCTGGGATCCCCTGCTCCCTGGCTGTCCAGTCCCCACAGTCAGTCCATGCCTGGGGGGAGGGGAAGAGACAGCCAACAGCAGCTTCAGGAAATGAATGAATCTATTAGCCTGTAATTCCAAACCAAAATGACTGCGTTGGCTCCTTCTCTGCCCCATCCATCTTGTTACCGGGCTGTGGGGAGCTGGGGAAGCCTCTGCCAAGAAATTTATTAACTCGGATTTAAATAAAATGGTAATTTTATAACAGCCTTTTTTAACACAATTAAGGAATTTAAATTACTCACCTGAAAACTGCTGAAAAGCACAAATGTCATGGGGATAAATCAAGCCTGGGAGATGGCCATCAGTAGCCGGGTGGCTGGCTATGGGGTTGTGAAGCCCCGAGCCAAGCCCAGCCTCCTCCCCTGCCCCATTCCCTGCCCGAGATGGTACCGGTGGCCACACACCAGTAATGAATTCTCGGCCAGCTATGGATGGGCCATGGGAGAAGTGGGGAATTAAAAGGGAGACATTAAATAAGAGTGCTAATTAGCTGCCGCTTGGGCTTGTCAGTGGGCTGGCCAGGGGAAGGGGAGGGAAACGAGCCATCCCATCCCCTTATCGGTGCTTTTGCTAATCTCTAGGCACCTGCTTACATCCCTCAGCCACATTAGCTGCTTTTATTAATGGTGTTGGGGCCTGTAGCCAAGCTCCCACAGGCAGGCGGTAAACAGGGAGATGGGCCCTTGCTGGCTCTCTCTGTTACCTTGCCCCTTCCCAGGCCTCTGCTGTTAGTGGGGGAGACAGAGGGGTAAGGTCTGCTGTCCCTGCAGAAAGTCCTGGTGTGAAGGGACCTGTCTGGGGAAGGGTCCCTGTCTGGAGTGAAGGCAGCCACTGCACAGCTCTATTCTCCCTTATCCCGGCCCTGCACACCCCAGCTCCTCACCGCTGTCTTGGCTTTGGCGATGTCATCAATCTGCAGGTGCAGGTCTTCGATCTCCACCTCCATTGCTTTGCGTGCTTTCACGGCCGCTGCACAGGTGAACTCTGACTCCTCCAGCTGGACACAGAGCCACCCCCGCCCCAGGGAGAGATGTCAGCCATTTTCTGGGGATAGGAGGGCTATGCAGGGTGTTCACAGGGGAGAGGGAGCCCAGGCTCTCTCCTTTCCGCCTCTGTTTACTTAAGACACCAGGACCTTGGGGTGTTGTGGCATCTCTTCCCATGACAGGAGTGGGTGCTGGGCCCTACCCACAACATCCCAGGACTTTGCAGTCACACTATACATCATGCAGAGACCCTGGGGAGTATGGCTGTTACAAGTGACTTCTCTCCACTTCCCTGTCACCTTCCTTCCCAAGGACTCAAGAAAACTGAAAAATAAGCTCAGTTGCCCTGAGAGCTGACCACGTTCTCTCTGCAGATACCTGGTTCTTCAGCTGGGCAATCTCCCTCTTGCTGGGTGCATTGTTCTTCAGGTGGTCCAGCATGATCTGGGCATCTGCCAGCAGGGCCTTGGTGCGCTTCAGGTCTTTCCGGAGCCGCTTCTCTGACTCAAAGTCCCGCTGGTTCACCTGGGTGGACATCAGAAGTTGGGGCTATGGGCTCCACCACAGGGCATCCTCCTGTCTTTCTCAAGCCCACGCCTCACCCTTGCCCTCATTCTGAGTCCCCCTAATGAGCAACGACAGTGGAAGTGCTGGGATCACGCCAGCCAATGAGAAAAGCCTGGGTGTGCAAAGTATGGTTATCACTCCCACTCTACAAGCAATGACAGTGGGCCTTACAGAGGCCAGCACCCACCTCCATGTTCCCAGCTTTCTATACCTAAAATGCCATCGCTAAGTCTGGACAGAGCAGGCAGCTGGCCAGGCCCCAGCCAGCAGTGTCTACTCACCTGGTCACTGAGCGTGGTGAGCTTGCTCTCCAGTTCCCGCTTCTCTCGCAGCACCTTTTGCTTGTCCTCATATTCCTCCTCCAGCTGCACCTCCATTTGTTTTAACTGGAGAACCGCGGGAACAGACACCCATCAGTCCCCAGGGTCTGGAGCCAGCCAGTCCCCTTTCCTTCTGGATGCCCCCACCCCAGGAAAACAGTGGGGAAGGGCTGAGCATGAATGACCCCAGTGGGTCAGACCCTAAATTTGACGTTCCTAGGGTTTCAAAGTAGCCTAGGAGGGAGAGGAGAGAAGGCAGAGCATGAATGGTGGCCCCAAGCCAGAGTGGGAGCCCTCGTTCCAGAGTGGGCAGGCCCCACTGAGCTGGGCTAGCTGACTGCACAAGGTGGCATAGGGTGGGCTGCCAATTGGCACAGAAAGCAGAGGACATTAATCCCTCAAAGGCCTGAGTTTCTCTACAGACCCTGAGAGCCCACATCCCAGCTAATGCCAGGAACGGAGATTCCTGGTTAAGAATGGTAAAGAAAGATAGCGTGGCTAAGGCCAGGAAAGAGAAATCCCCTTCCTTTAGAGCTGTAATGGGGGAGCGGGCGTTCATACTGGACAGGTAAGTGCCCATTGCCTTACTTTCTTCTGACACGACTGCCGGGCCTCCTCCACCTCCTCATCCCGACTTTCCATCTCCTTGGAATGGGTCTGTCTCATTCGTTCCATCTCCATCTCGAGTCGCAGCTTGGCCTGGAGGTGGGTGGGAGTAGAGACTGGGTTCCTTCCCCAGAAGCGCTCTGACCCCTTCCCCAGAAGCGCTCTGACCCCTGCCCAGTACACTCTGAAGGGCAGCTCCCGCCAGACTCAGGAGCAGGGAACATCTCTGCCAGCAGTTCGGTTTGCTGCCACTTCGCTCCTGTGACTTTTCCGGAGAAGCTGAACTCCCTTATGAGGTGTCTAGCAAAGGCCCAGGGATGGGGTGCATGGGGCATTTCACCAGGTGGGCCGAAGAGGACCCACAGACTGCTTCCAGGGGACAACCCTGAAGCTTTTCCATTTGGCCTCCAGGCACTAGCTCCCTAAACTGACACGGTGGCTCAGTGGCAGCCTGGGTGGGCTCATGGTGTCTGGCTGCTATGCATGCTGAGCCCTTTACCACTAGAACTCAATCGAGGTTTGTTCTTGTGGAAAGTACCATGAGAGCTTAATTACCTTCACACTGTGGCCATCACAGATCGGGTGCTCACTCAATATTTTGTGAATAAGGGACCGAATGAGCGATGCATGAGTGCATTTGAGATCTTGTCCCCCTCTGGCCCATGCCTCAGGTTAGCTGTGGGGACGGTGGTGCCTCCCTTAGCCAAGCCCTCCAGTACCTGTTCCAGCATCTGGATGGTCCCTGCCTGCTCATCTAGCTCCTCTTCCTGATCCTTGACCTTGGCTTCCAGGTCCCGGAGCTGTTTTTTGACCTTGGCCAGAGAGGCTTCATCTTTAGACTCTTGGGAGGAAATGTCCTGGAGCTCAGCCTCCAGTGAGATGACCTTCTGGGTGAATCCTGCAATGTCTGTGTCTTTTTCCTGGAGCAAAAGGGAAGATGAGGCTGGCCCTGGCTTGTGAGGGGGGCGAGGTATGAATGGGGGGCAGCTCAACGCACCTCCAGTTGTTGTTTCAGGCTGAAAGCCTCGGCAAGGAGCATGTCCTTCTCTCGCTGCAGTTTCTCCCGCTGCAGCTTCTCCCGCTGGGCCTCCTCGTGCGCCTGTGAGAGCTCGCTGTCAAACCTGGGAGGGAGCATGGCCACAGTGGCTGCATCAGACAAAGGAAGAGTCTGGCTCTCCAGAGGCTGCCAGGAAACACCACCACAGATACGGATGGGATACAAGCAGAGGGGGTACTCATGCAGCCTGAACTATGGCTGGGGTGAGGTACATTCAGGGGTCCTTATCAAGGCCTTGCTCAGCAACCAGGTCTGGGATGGGGCATTTCACCAGGGGGGCTGAAGAGGACCCACAGACTTCTTCCTGGGAAGAGGTGAACATACTCTCCTCGGGCATAAGTCTCGACCTTTCTCATTTCAACAGGTCAAGATTGAGAGCCCCGGGTGAGGGCAGAGAGGGCGTCAAGATGGGTAGAAATGGACATCCCGCCTCGCCTAACTCATCTTCCACAGTTCAATTTTGGCTCCTGCCCCCACCTCTCAGTTCTAGCCTTTGGCCAGGCCCACCTGCCCCAGCAGTACCCGTGTCACCACTAGGACACCCCACATTGGGCTGGAAGCCAGCAGCCCCACTGTGCCCAGCTGGCCCCATGCCTCAACAGGCCAGCGTACAGCCCATGGGAGGGGGGGCTCTTTCTGCACTCCTCCACTCCTTTCATTTCCTGCCCAGTGACTTCAACTAAGGAGCAAATTACTGAAATTCCTCTTAACACCTTCCCTGAATAGCTAATCAGGTTCCTGTAGAAAACTGAACAGTCTCCCTACCCTAACACTGTATCAAAAAAAAAAAAGGAAGAAAACTCAGGGGAGCTGAAACCTAATAAGTTGCCCAGTGGGGAGTGCGGCAAGATGGTAACTAGGCCGCGCTGGCACTGTCATCGGGGTGCTCAGAAGGGGGTTCCTGCTAAGGGTGCCCACCCCTAGGTAAAAGGGAGGGTGGGTGTAAAGATAACCAGGGAAGCGGAGAGTCATGGTGCCGGGAGGGAGAAATTTAAGACCTATTTCCTCTCACTCTCCGCAAAGCAGCAGCCCAGCCCAGGAGGCTGAGGGTAACCTGGGGTCATTGAAAGGATGGGGCTCTGGCAGTTCTCACCTCCAGGGTTGTGAATGTGGGGCTGCCCCCTTCAAAAAGGAATTAGCATCTCTGCTAAGAACCCCTCCCCTGCAAAGGAGAGCTGGGTGCCGTTCCCACTCCCTGGGGCACCCTGCTGTTCCCAGGGTGTGTGGGTTCCTCAGTGTTGCTAATAAAGGCGTCCCATTCCCATCCCCAGCTAGGGAAATTAATTTAGATTGGATTTTCTCCTGTGAGGGCTGCCCCCCTCCTTTGTGTCATTACCATAATGAGATGGAAGTGGCACGGTAGTTTAATGACATTAGTCAGGAGAGTGTTTGTGTAGCTGAGGCAAGGGAGAGCTGGGGAGCTGGGTGGGCACCAGGGGCAGAGCTGTGGTGGAGTGGTTCCTACATGGGGCCTGGCATATCTGAGAGCAGAGGCCTGAGCAGGCCTTCAGTGAGGATGTGGTCTGAGTGCTCCTCAGAGGTCAAGAGTAAAACCCATTCACATTCTAGGACAAGTGACATGCAGGCAAGACCCCTGGCCTAATTCAGGCCCTCTCTTCTTTCCTCCTGCGAGGGCGCCCTGTCTGGGGCTGCTCTACGAGGTCCTCTGTGTATAGGGCAGGGGACCCACCCACCTCCTCTGCTTCTTCTCCAGCTCATGGTTGCGGACCTGCTGGCCCTCCAGGTGCAGTTTGGTGTCCTGCAGCTCAGCCGTCAGCCGTTGGCACTTCTTCTTGAGCTGCTGCAGAGTCCGTTGGCTCTCGTCACTGTCTGCCTGCAGGTCCCCGAGCTAGGGGCCGAGATGGGTGCAGGGTCATCAGCCATTGAGAGGCCCGGAAGTGTTGGTGGAGAAGGTGAGGAGAAGGAGATGGATAAGGGAAGGGAAAACCCAGAGATGAGGGGTGAAGTCAGAGATGTTCAGGAAACTAAGACACTCTAACAACAGTTTGCCCTTGGCTGTCCCCTGCACAGGAAGGGTAACAATCCTCCCCTATTGCTCCCAAGGTCTGCCTTCCTCTGGTTACTCACTGGGCTAATGTGTAGCACCGAGCCCCTCCCTGCCCCCCCAGCCACAGGCCTCCACTGCTCCCAGCGGACTCACCCGCCTCTCCAGCTGCCTCTTGTTCTGCTGCTCCACCTCCAGCTTGTCCTCAAACTCCTGCTGGAGCCGCTTCTTGGTGAAGTCCACCTCCCGCACAGCTCGCTCATACTTCAGGCGCCACTCACCACCTGTGCAGTTAGGGGCAGACAGGGAGGACTGAGCTTCTGAGAGTCCCCAAGAAGGGGGGCAGAGGTGAAGAAGGATGGGGCAGGGAGGGGCAGCAGGTGGAGTCAGCCAGAGAGACTCAGAAACATCTCTGGAATGATGGCTTCCTCCCAAGGTGGAAGGAGCCAATAGGTGGGAAAAGACTAGGGAGGGTGAGGTGGCTACATGTGCTCTCTTTTCCCCAGGGACTGCCAGACCTTGGCCCTCAAACATTGTCATTATCATGGTTATTACAGCCCTCCGTGATCATCTCCAGCATTTATTAGCACCCCTACTTTCCATTTATTTCTCTATAGCCTTATAATAGAGCTCTACAAAGGAGACAGGCCCGGACAAGGGGCGTGGTTACTGGGGTGGGCATCAGAGCTTGCCAGTCAGGCCACTGCTGAGCTGCTCCAGCCTCAGACCCACCTGCATCATCATCATCTACCTCCCCGTTGATCTCAGCTGCCCGGACGAGACGGGCCTCCATCACCTCCACCTCCATCACCTCCATTTGCTTCTTCAGGGCATCATACTGGGTCTGCAGGAAAGCCAGTATGATGCCGTCAGGAGCTGTGCCATTCCACCCCTTTCTCACACCCCCACACCCGAGCCACACAGACCACGGTCACATGCTTACCCAGGACAGACAGAGGCGCTGGGCTAGTGGCGAAGATGCCACTTGTCCTTGAGGGGAACGGATGGGCACTCGAGTGTGGCAGCCTCTAGCATGGCTGTCTTTACCCCAGCCCTGCCCTCACCTGCAGCTCCTTCATCTCTTTCTCAGCTCGGAGCCTCTCTGCAGTCTCCGCGTCCAGCAGCTGGGAGGCGGACTCTCCTGTGTTACGTTCATCTGTCAGCTCCGATGTCAGCTCTGAGATCTGGGGTGGGGGGAGGGAGATGCCACCAGTTGAACTGCCTGCCTCACTCAGCCGGAACACTGAGGGGGGGAAGGGGGAGGCCTACTGGCCAAGCCTCCCTGTGGAGGTCGGCCAGTCTGTCTGGTGCTGGGAGTCACTCACCCGGGTCTCCAGCCGGTCACTGTTGAGCCGCAGCTCATTCCGCTCCTTCTCCACCTTCTCTAGCTTGCTCCGCAGCTGCTGGATCTCCTCCTAGGGTGAAGTAAGGAGAGCAAAGTGAGCCAGAGGCTCTGCGAGAGGTTGGGGCCCAGGATCTGCACCCTTGGGGTGAACAATGCTGGTAAAATTTGGGCCAGGCCATAAGGAAACAGGAAGCCACTGCCTTCAGGAGCTCCGATCCCTAGACCCTTCTCCATATGCTAAGGGTGCCCAAGATTTTATCCTATGAGGCTCCCCGGGGGCTCAGCCAACACCCCAGAGGGATGCCTTCTGTTTGATGGGCATACTTCAAGGACACCAGCTCTCTGGACTAAACAAAGAAGCACTTGGGAGCCCAAGAAAAGCTGGTAAGACTCTTGCCCACGTGGATGAACTAGTCTTTCCTCCCAGTGACCTGGCCCTCCCCGGGCTGTTACATACGTCTTTGTTTCGGATCTGCTCCTCCGACAGCTGCACCTCAATGAGGGGTCGCACAGTCGTAAAGAGCTTCCACCAGGGCCAGTCCTTCACCCCTTTGTTCTTCTTGATGTTCTTCTGCACACAGCGAATGGCCAGGTCCTGGATCTAAGTTGGGGTGGGGGTAGCACACAGTGGGGCTCTCAGTCCCAGGCTCAGCCAAGATCTTCCCCACTGGGCTGCTCCTCTGGCCACCTAACCTGGAACAAACACTCCCTATGCCACCCTTTTCCCCAGCCTCCCTCCCTCCCTCCTGCCCTCAGAGAGTAGGTGACAGAGAGCCTGGCCCTGGGAGCACAGCACTGGGCACCAACCACTCCACCATCATTAGGAATAATTTCATCTGCTTTATTTGCTGCCTTATTATTTCCAGCACCCTGGCCTGGATACGCTATAAAACCTAATCTTGCTGAAACACAAGAGGCGGCGGTGCTGGCTGTTTTATGGACTTGCTAATAAGAAAAGGAGTCGCTGACACAGCTCCTTAATCTTCATGGAGCAGCCTATGATCCACAGCCCACCTTTGGGCCCTGCTCCCCCATCCCACCCTAACCCTTGGACCAGGCCACATGGTCCCATCACTGGGCACACCAGCACTGTCGCTGGCATCAGGGGGCTGCCCATTCCTCAGCCTGGCCCAGGGCATGGTGGCCCTGGGAGGTCCCTATCTCTTCTCCCCCAGATGACAATAACTCACAGCCCCCAGACCAGCCTCCTGCCCCTACATGTTCCCTTGAGTCCCCCACCCCACCCTACCCCTGGAACTCAGCTCTGCCCGGCTAGGCTGGGGAGTGGGATGGGGATGTCCCTGGAGTAGAACCTTTTTCTTCTTGAAGTGCTGGCGGGCTAGGTAGCCCCTGCAAGCCGCCTGGAACAGGGTTAGGTTCCTGCTGGTTTGTTCGTCCCGCTGCTCCTCCAGCCGTGCCAATGCGCCTGCCCGGAAGAACACCTGTGGGGAAGTGGCCAGGTGAGGGCAGGAGGCCGGGCGGGCAGCCCAGCCCAGGAAACCAGCAGGCCCGGGAAACCAGCAGGCCCGTGAGTGTGGCCCTCGGCCTGGGAAGAGCCTGAAGAGCCAAGTGTCCAAAATGGGAGGGAAAGAGCCAGAAGAGGCCTCAGGAAGGCTGAAGGAGGAGGGCCAGGTTGGGGGTTGGGGAGGTTTTGGAGGGAAAGGAATAGGTAGGAAATCTAACTTCAAAGAGAGATGAAAGGAGAGGGAGTCAAAGGAAGTTATCGAGATAAGGAAACGAAACACCATTGGTCAAATGGGGAGAGGACACCCCTCGGCCACATCAACAGAACTGCCAGCATCACTGTCCATGCCCCCTGAGCCCAACCACATGCTCCAGCTGCCTGGGATCAGGGGAAGTGGATGGTGGTGTCCGTGCGTAAGAAGAAAAAGCTCCAGGGAGCAGTGTGCAGAGAAAGGGGTTGGGGAAGGAGTAGGGGTACCCTTCTCTGTACCCTTCCAGCTCAGCTTCATTTCACACATCTCTTTCATGTACCAACACCCCATCCCCACCCACACACCCAGGTTTCATCTCATGAAGAAGCCAGTGCGGTAGGCGGAGGTTGGCCCAGTCAAGGGACCTGTCATACAGGTTCGGGGGCCAGAGGGCAGATGTGAGGAACCAGCTGGACGCCCCCACACCCAGCCTTTCCCCTCACTCTTTGGTTCCCTGAGCTGGAGCTGGGTAAAGTTTTCCTACTAAGAGGGGAAGAAGAGGGGAAAATGGTCAGGTGAAAAAACGCCCTGGTCTCCTTAGAGAGGGCAAAGGGACAGGTATGTGCCCACCTCCACCTTGCCCAAGACACAAAAAATTCCCTTTTGTGGAGCAAAGAGATGTGAACTTCATGGGAAACACTCAAAAACCACTAGGTACAGTACTTCCAAAACTCCCTTCAGGGGAGAAGTGGGGAGATGGTCTACACTTTCTGCTGACAAAGCTTTGCCTCTGGCGACTCTGAGGAAACCTAGTCCCCTGAGGCTAGCCTGGGAGAGAGCCAGTTAGGTCTTCCACAGTGCTTTCCCCATCCCACACGTGGGGCTGAGCACCTGCCGTCCTACCAGGGGCTAGGGACTATCCAAGTCCCCTGGGCTTGTGGTCAGCATGCTCAGTTATCTGCCTAGGGCAGAAGCAGTGAGGTGCCTGGTGGGGGACAGACAGTGGCCCAGAAACACTTAAGAAGAAAAAGAATGTTCTAGAGGATAGGGTGGCGAGCTTCAAACCTGTCTTGAACAGCTGTGTATTTGTGAGGTTAGGAGTCCTTTGAGTATTAGATGAAGGCTCAGGGCCATCTCCTCCCCAACATAGCCATCCATACAAATTTCACAAACAATAACAGGAGGCTCTCAGATCCCCAAACTCCTTGCCTAAACCCTCAGAGTCCTGTAAGTTCAGACTGAGACACCTCCTCCTTTGAAGCGATGTGACAAATGGAATCCTCACTCACCACCAGTGCTAACCACAGCCTAGCAGTCCTGAAACTTCTCTCCTAAGCCAGATGTGAGCAAACATCCACCATTGCCCCTAATTCTGCACTGAGCAGAGTGGGTCCTGGGGCTCAATTGCCTCGGCCAGGCACTGGTATAATGCAGAGGGACTGAGATGGCAGCCGGGAGGAGGACCAGCCTGTACAGGCCCTGTCCTGCCCAAGACATGCCTTGGAGGAGGTGCCACCCCAATGCCAGGCAGCAGCAGCTCAGCCTGCCAGAGGGGCAGGAGCCCACCCAGGGAGAGAAGAAGAGGCTGAAGTGAAATCTTTCTCTGCAGGCTTCCCAGAGAAGAAGCTGAGCTGGCAGCCTGGAGCTTAGAGACAGGTAGGGAAGGGGAGAGAAAGGAGGTGAGCCAGACAGCAGAAACCAAAACCAGAGAAATGACAAGGGAAGAGGGTGGGATGCAGAAGACACAGAAACCAGGGAAATAAACAGAATAATAGAACCAGAAACCAAGGAAGAGAAACCAGCAGGGACAACCAGGGCCAAAAGGGCAAGGGAAAACCAGGGATGGCAGAGACAAAGATACAGCAAGGGATGGGAAAGGGATGCCCAGTGAGGGATGGGGCAGGAGAACCAAAAACCTGACTCAGAGTACACAACAGTGAGAACAGAGCGGACAAACAATACTTAAGCCTTTTTTCAAGCATTCCTTCCACCTCACACTCCCCACGAGACCCTGGGACCTGGAGTTCTTTCCCTGTCTGCTGACAGGTGGACAGGTCCAGAACCCTCTGTCTGGCTCCCAACTGCTCTCCCTCCCACCACAGCCCTTGAGCACATACGTGGATGCTGCTGGTCAAGCTTCCCAGTCTCTGGAGAAAGGGGTGTGCAGGGCTCCCTGGCCCATAAGAGGAATGCTCAGCTGACCCTCTTGTGTGGAGCAATGCAGCAGACTGGCACCCAGGGCAGGGCGTGCCTGCCTTTTATGCACTACGTTCCATTCAGATGAGGAATTTGGCCCGTGGGCAGGTGGTAGCAGCACGGCCTTACCATGTCCTGCTTGCCTTTCTGGGACCCTGGCAGCCCCAGACAACTTGCCAGAGGGGGCCCTGCCCTCTGGAGCACTCTGCCTACTTCCTTCCTGATTCTTCCAGCTTTCCTCCCTCTGTCTTCCTCACTCCCCACACCAGGACATAGGCCAAGTTCAGGGCCGCCTCCCAACCTACCCCGTCCTGACATCACAAGGTGTTCCCAGCACTGAACAAGCCAGTTATTCAGAGGAAGGGAAAATCAAGTTTGCTGCAGCTGGGATATTTCAATTTCTGGCCCCCAGTCCTAATGAGGGCAGCTTGAGAGGAAGGAAAGCCCCAGAGTGGCTGGAGGTGGGGTGTAAGGGGACTCATGGTGGGGGAGGGGCTCAGAAGGGGCACCAGGAGACTCCTAAAATCAGACTGAGCAGAGGGCAGTGGGGGAGGGCCAGACATGTGGACAAGGGTGACTAGAGTGAGGCTCAACTGCCTTCCCGGAGGGACAACTCACCCGGCTCAGGCCCATGCAGCAGCTGCTCTTCTCCAGGTCCAAGGACTCCAGCAGCTCCTCCACTGCCTGAAGAGAGAGGTCTCTGTCAGGGAGTCCACTTAGGACTCCCCATCTCCACGTGGGGCTTCGCCAGTCACTTAGTCCTTCCCTGTCCTCTACTCAGTCCCTTATTTGTGCACCGAGCACTTTCAGAGGGCTTCTGCAGGGTCAGGCACTTGCTAGATTCTGGGATATAAGGATGACCACAAGAGGAACAAGCTATCTTTTGGGTGTTGTGAGACAAGTGAATTAATGAAGTACACAGTGGAGGAGGCATCTAAGTCAGCCAAGGGGACCGTGGAAGGAGTCCTGGAGGAGGTGTTGACTGTGCTGAGTCTTTAAATACAAGTAAGAATTAGCCAGACAAAGTAGGGGAGAGGGCATTTCAGGCAGAGGGACCAGCATGAGCTACCCGGGCCACGCGGGAGCACAAGACAACAGAATGCACGGAGGAAAGCAGTTAGCATAACTTGCAGTGAAGCGGGGCAGTTAAGGTGCAATTAGGGAGGTGGGCAATAGCCAAAGTACTTGGAATCTGTGTGATTTGAGAGGCCCTGGAGGGTTCTTTCAGTTAAGAGTCATGATCAGATTTGCATTCTAAAGAGATATCACTGGTAGAGGGCAGATGATGAATGGAAACCCCCTTAGGCAGCTACTGCAATAATCCACAGGAGAGAAGGCCAGAGGCTGACCCAAAAAGGAGAAAGGAGGGGCAAATGCGGATATGTTAAGGAGATTGAGCCCTGCCAGGTATAGGAAGGAATCTAGGAACACACTGAGGCTTCTGACTTATGTAACTAAATAGATAATGGTGCCATTCTCCAAGGCAGAGAATACAGGAGAAAGAGTAGGTTTGTTTGAGGTGCTATAAGACATACCAGTAGAGAAGTCCAGAGATCAGCTGGATGAAAATGCATGTCTGGAGTTCAGGAGAGAGGCCTGGGCTAGAACTATTGATTTGGGAGTCATCAATACATATGCGGTAATTGTAGTGATGGGTGTGAATGAGGTTGCCCTGGAAGAGGGTGTGGAATAGGAAACACATGCCCAAGGAGACAGTCTTAAAGAAAAGAGACCTTTATTTCAGGGGCAAGTGGAAGAAGGGAAGCTCAGCAGTTCTGAGAAAGAAGGAAGAGAGAGGCAAGGAAAAACCAGGTATGGCAGCCAAAGAGCCAAAGAATTTTCAAAAAGAACAGAGTTGTCAACAGAGTTGCATGTTACAAACGAGCACAGAACAGTGCCCATTAGCTCTGGCAACATGAAGCGCAAGAGGAGACAAGAAGACCGATCCCAGGGAATCAGGGATGGGAGCCAGGCAGCTGTAGGTGGAGGAATGAATGACGGTGGGGTTGGGGGAGGCAAGAGGAGAGTAAGTGTTGACGGTGCAGGGCAGGCAAGAGACAGACAATAGTCAGACATGAGAGAGGGTTAACAGAAGGCTCCTTTCTGAGAGCAACGTCTGTGGGATGTTTCTCCACTGAGAGAAAAGGGCCAGCAGAGGAGCGGCTGAAGGAACAGGAGAGTTACCACCAAGGGAGCAGGTCTTCAGGAAGACCAAAGGGAACGGTTTCCAAAGCACAGGAGGAAGGGACTGGACGAGGGCAGGGGTGCTTCTCCCACCCAGGCAGGAGGAAGGAGGCACCTGAAGAGCAGTGCACAGAAGACAGAGGAGGAAGTTGGAGCCTTGATTTTATTAGCGTTCAGAGGCAAGGTCAACTGCTGGGAAGAAGACCTGGGGAAGCGCGGTTGGGGAGTATTTGAGGTGACAGGTGGAGAATGGAGTATCAGGGAAGGAGCTTAGAGCTAGGGCCAGGTAAGGATAGGGCATGTGGAAAACTTGCCAGGCCACCCCAAGGGCCCAGCTGGGGCTGGAGACCATGAAGCTGTAGGAATTCAAGTCTACATGGGTGTACCCTTTTCTCCCACAGCAACTCGGGAGCCCTAAACTGAGGAGTGTGGATGCCTAAAGGCTGGGCCTCCAGGGTGGAGTTGGGCAGGGCAGGTGCGCAGGGAAGCTCAGAAGAGCTGAGGTGGTGACGAAGGCTGAGTGACCAGAGGGTTAGATCGTGGCCCCAAGGCTGAGTGGAAAAGGAAGGGAATGGGCAGAGTAGAGAAAATGGAGTGGGGTCCAGAAATGAAAGGTCTCAGTGGATTCAAAGAGCAGGTGTCCTGAGGAAGAGAGGAGTGGGACGCACAGGAGGGAGGCTGGTCAGAGAAGGCCATGCTGGAATTCAAGACTTCAGAGGCAGAGCATTCCCAGGGTTGACAAGGTGCTGGGTGTGGCCGTGAGTGGGAGGCTGGAATGAAGGTCAAGAGTCAGAGAGAAGGGGGTGTGGGTAGGTCATCTACATTCATACCAAGATTGCCAAGGACACTGGCAGGTCCTGGATGGGGAGAATGGAGAGGTTCTGAGGCCTCCATGAATGTGGAGCTGTGTGTGACTCAGGGGGAAGAGTACCCTCCCTAAGGTCTGAGATGCTTTCAGAGTCAGGTGGGGTGCCAAAGGCCAGAGCACAGTGAAGGAGGGTTTCTCTGCTCAGGGAGCCCTTTGGCTCTCTGAGGAGCTGCCTCTGGGGGTCAAGGTGACAGCCTAGAATGGCAGGGAGACATCCCTTTCAGCAGCCAGGAACTCACCAACCTGGGCTGACAAGGGGCCCAGAAGCCTTAGGCTCACCCTGGCACAGCTTCCTCTGTGGGAATAGTCCCTAATGTGGAGGTCAAGGCTGAGGGCCCAGGGGCGACCAGTGGCACCCAAAACATTATTAGTTCTAATCTGCCACGTGGGAGACTCTTGGAGGATTGTCTGGCTCACCAGAGAGCAGACACCCCCACATCAGGCCTCCAAAGGGGGTGGCTCTTCTCAGATTCCTGTAGTCCATTCCCCAGGCTGCCTTCTCCCTGCTGCTTGGCTGCCACACGCCCGTCCTGACCCTGATGGAGCATGAGCAGGGGCCAGCCCAACTCTCTAGGGAAGGAAGGGGAGTTTCTCAGAGGTATCTGAGTGGAGGAAAGGAAGTCTGGTGGGGCCCTGGGGCCCAGACCTACCCGCCTTTCATCTACCACGATGTAGTTGCGCCCGTGTTTCTTGGTCAGGTGTGGGGCCAGGACATCAAAGCGGCGGCGGAACTCGGAAAACACCATGTGGTCAGGGTAACCTAGAAAGAGAACAGCCCAGGGCCAGATCTGTCAGTGCCCCACCTGCTCCCACACCCCCCAACAGCCACTGGTGCCCAGGAGGCTTGCAGGGAGAGTCACCCAAAGGGAAAGAGATGGCTCTGGGAGGAGAGCCTGTGGTGGAGGCAGGCCCAGGAAAGGAGAGAGGAGAGGAAGGAGGCAAGGACAAGAGACAGGAAGCCGAGAGGACATCTAGGGCTGCCCCACAGTGGAATTCCAAGGGTAAAAGGGGAACAGGTTCTTTTAGAAGGAAGTAATTTCCTTGTCAGTGAAGGGTGCAAATGGGGGATGACTGACCACATGGAAGGGACGCTATGGAGGTAAAAGCCTGGATGACCTAAGACGAGTTCTAGCCCTCTAATCTATGGCTCTGTCATAACCCAAAGAGCACAATGTCTTGAAGACTTAATAAGAAAAAAAAAAAAATAGGGCATCAGAGAGTAGCTGAGAGGAAAAGGGCATGAGCTTAGGGGTGGAACACTGGCCCAGGCTCCTGGTATCATGTGACATTGGCCAGGTCACTAGACCTCTCTGAGCCCTGGTTTTCTCATCTTTAAATGGGGGCCCTACCACATATCTTGCATGATAGCCATTTAATTAGAAAATATGTAGAAAGCTTGGCTCACTTGGTGGCTGTTTCATACAATGTTCCCTTCCTTTCCTCAGTCCACTGAAGCAGGACATCGGAAAGGGCTCCCTTCCTACCCCCAACCTGACCTTGAGCCCTAGGCCATGTGACCAAAAAATCTTGTAGATTCCCCTTCCCTAAAGAGTGATACCTCAAACAGAGATCCCTTAACGTCTGGGCTTGAGGTCAGGGCAAGGGTGAGATGGCTTCTGGTTCGGAGCAAGGTCAGGACGGTGGCCAGCAGGGGGTTACCTAGAGTCACCCGAGGGCACCAGAGCCCACAGTAGAGGACCAAGAGACCCACTCCTGCAGAATCATAGAATTTCAAACTGAAAAAGGGTCTTAGACCAGATACAGCTCATCTTCCAGACATAGAAACTGAGGCCTGAGAGGTGGAGCGACTGATTGCTCAAGGTCACAAAGGCTGTGGCTGGAGGCAGAACTGGACTCCGAACCCAAACTCCGACAGCCAGTCAGGGGCTCTCTCCAATGTGCTGGCCTAGCCAGCTCTGGGAAACCCTCCAACTGGGAGATGAGGCTGATGCATGTGCCTGATAATTGAAACAGGAGGCGGGGGCCGCTGAGGGGCCAAGACAAAGTGAGCTATTGATTGTATCTGAACTGCAATTAAATTGATGGGCCAGGATAGCAGGTCCGAACGCCTGGCATCTTAATTAATCATCAGTGCTATCGATGGTGGCTGGGGCTGAGTGAAGGGGGGCCCTGCTACTGCTGGCCGCATCGATCTGCTTGTTTGAGTAAAGCACATTGATTTTTGTTCAGAGCGGTAACAATCTGGTTTTGAAATAATAAACACCAACTCCATATCAAGACGTGGGGACAGATCGATGATTTATTTAGAGCAGAGCAGGGAGCCTGTTTCCTGGCTTGGCTGCTGAGGAAAAGTGGCAGTGTCCATGGGGATGCCTCAAGGTAGGACCCTGCCTGCTTGTCTTGCTAAGGATGCAGACGTCTAGCTAAGGGGCAGAAACCTGGCAATTCGTAGCTTCTCAGGCAAACAAAACCCTGCTTGAGAGGCATGAACTGGGAAGCTGGTCTGCCTGGGGCAAATCCTACTCTGCCACTCACAAGCTGTGTGACTTTGGGCAAGCCACTTAACCTCTCTGAACCTCAGTCTCCCCATCTGGGGATGATAATAGAACCTGCATCTTATGAGGTGGTTGTGAGGATTAAATGAGTTAATGTGTGTGATGACTTTAGAATAGTGCCTGGTATACTGTTAAGTGGTCTAAGGATGTTAACTACTATTACTACTCACCCCTTCTGTCCCCTCCTCCAGGTGGGTCCATAAAAGGGGTTTGTCTGAACTTTCTGGGAAATTTAAGTACTTTGGAAAGACTTAGCATCTCATTTCTCATTGGGGGGCTGGCCCAGCCACCAGTAGGTATCTCCACTGGGCAGATGGCTCCAGCTCTGTGCTGTGGGCAGAGCTGACCCACTCAAACAAGGGAAGGGGAAAGAAGGGAACCCTAGGTATAAGGCATGTGGGATGAAGAAGACTGGAATATGGAAGGGAGAGGAGGAAGAGAGGAATCAGCAGAGTGGAAAGAAAAAGAGGAAGGAACAGACTGGGCTGGAAGACAAGAAGAGATCCCACAGAGGAGGCATCATAGCAGAAAAGATATCAGGGCTGATCGGAGACAAGTGGGGAGGAGCACTCCTTTAGCCCCACGTGCCCCATGTGAGAGATGCAGAGGTAGCTCTAGAAAAGAGAAGTTGCGAGGGAAGGAGGTCCCACCTTGGCGGTACATGCGCATGGCATCAAGTAGGCGGGAGCCACGAAGCTGGGCACGGAGCAGGGGCACGTCCAGCTGCTGGAGCCCGGCCTCGCAGTGGTCTCCTGAAGGCAGGTCCAGCTCACTGCTGCTGCTGACTCGGCGGGAGGAGGAAGAGCGGGGCTCCCCAGCCCAGCCCTCTGCCACAGGCAGGAAACAGTGCACAAAATGCAGCTTCGACTTCTTGATGGTGTCAATGAGGGCATCCTGCCAAAGGGGAAGGGATGACCCTCAGGGGACTTGGATGGCCCAGCCAGTGCCCAAGAGAGCAGGGACTGGTACCAGCATCTCCACTCCTTGCAGGTTAGCAGGTGCCCAGCCACTGGCCAGGGAATGCTAAGCCTGGATAACTCTGCCCTTACCAGGTCCGAGTTGCCACTCAGGCGGCAGCACTGAAAAAAGGGACCCCACCAGCATCAATCAAGTCAAATGGGATGCTGAGTGGGCACTGGGTGACCTGAGTGTGCCCAGAATGCCCAGGCTACCTGCCAGGGGTGAGAAAGGACACCGAGGCCTGGCTGGCAGACTTACCACCTGCAGCTTAATCTGGATGCACAGTGACTTCTTCTTGACAGCCGCCATGCCCGTGGTGAAGGTCTTCCGCATGCTGGTGGCGCGGCGCAGCGCCAGCTGCGAGCCTCCCTCCAAGCCCGCAATGGAGCCCGAGAGCACCGTGGTGCCGCCTGCCCGGCCCAGAAACAGGTTGCTGATGATTTTTCTGCCAGAGGAGGGAGGGTAATGGAGGGAAAGAAGTCACATTCATGTAGCAGTAGGGGCTATTCCTTCTCCAAACTCCTAAGAAGCCAAACAACTCCTGCACCACCGTGGTCAGGGGCCTGGCTTATCTGGGCTAGGGCTGCATATCCCACACCCTACAAAGAAACTATAGAGAAATCTCTAAATAGTGAGAAGAGAAAACCAGGGTGGGCAGAAGCCGAGGGGCAGCCGGGGATTGGACAGAGTGGGCCATCTGTTCTCTATCACTGGGGAGGGCAGAGGAGGGGAAAGGGTTCCCATGGGGCAGGAGACAGTAGAGCTCAGCGTCTTTTAATAGAAGATATAATCTACTAGTATATCTACTGTCCCCACCCCACTAGAATGTAAACTCCACAAGGGCAGGGATTTATGTTTTATTCAGTCACAGAGTAGGTGCCCCAAATTATCTGTTAAATAAATGAATGGATAGGAATTATATGACTGAGGGGTTTCTAAGGCTACACCTACTTTCTGTGAAGAATGTGGGGGTGTTAGTCAAATTTAAAACTATAAGTCCCTCCAACCATGTCTGTCCCTAGCTCTACTCCAGTAGGCCACCCCCATGCACTCAAGGCTAACTAGCCTTGGCTACTATTTCTTAGGAAGTAGAGGGTCTCTACCTTGCTGGTGAGAGGGCCTCTGACCAGGGAGCCAAAAACAGCCCTGGGGAATGGGAAATGGGCAGAATGAGTGATATTCTTACTTCTGGGAGTCCTGCAGGAGCCGGGGGGCATTCTGGGTAGCCGGGTTCTGCTTGGTGTAGCTCAGCCAGCCAGCCACGTTGTACTCCACCCAGTTGGTGCCGTGGCTGTGGCCCAGGAGAAAATGGCGTGGTTTGCTGCTGCGCAGGAGGGGGCTTGGGCCTGAGGGTGAGAGGAGTGAGGTTCAGATCATCAGAGCACAGGGGCTCAGTGAGCCCCTCAGGCAGTGCCACCTGGACCCCTATAGGTGGGTTCCCTGGAGAGGAAATAGAGGAGCTGCTTCCAGGGGTGCCACCTACCTTTTTTGTCACCTTCCTGGGGGCCATAGTAGGAGAAAAGGCGTTCCAGGAGGGCATCCTCAGTTGCCCCTGGCACCAGGGCCTCCTCTTCCAACAGCCATAGCAGGCCCCTTGCCTCGTCAGGGCGGGCCAATGAGCGGACCTATGGAGAAGCAAATAAATCCCACTGTGTCACATGGAGCTGTGGGAAAGGAGCTCCCTAACCACACATTATAAATATGCTGCACATGTACACACATACAAGCACACACTACACACACACAGCAGCTCCTGCCACTCATTGCTGGCACCTTGTGGAGCAGGTGGGCAGCAAGGAAAAAGAGGGGCCAGAAAGAGATCAGAGAAAGAAGCCCACAGCAAGATATGATTCCTAGGACTCGTGTCCAAAGTCACCAAAGGCTGAAGGCTTCTTACTAAGCTGCACTCACCCAGAGGATCTCCTCCTTCCTCATCCTCTTAAGGGCACACAGGGCTGGTGAGAACCCTATGCTGCAGTTACTCCCTGGGCATCACCTCCCAGCCTGTGAGGCCCTGAGCGTAATGCATGGCCTAAAGGAAGCTGTCAGCAAGTGACAGCTGTGGGTTAACCCTGGTCCTCCTGAGAAGGGAGCACCCAGCGGGCGCTTGGGGCACTGCAGGTGGGGTCATTGCAGAGTCATAAATTCAAGTGCAAAAAACGTAAAACAGGTGACTTAACGGATGTGAAAGCCCAAATGGGCAGATCTAGGCTGACTGAAGACCAGGTATCCCCATCTAAAAGAAAACAGCCACCACTCTGCTGCAGCCAACTGCTGTCCTGGAAAAACATTGGCCTAGTATTGATAAATTCTCCAGGTTTTCAAGAGAAGGTGGAAATATTGAATTCTGATTTCTAATACCCCATGTAAGCCAAACAAACTATGCCTTTGGCCACATATGCTCTGAAGGTACCTTTTCTATGGATTCCCAAGTCTTCCTCAAGCAAGAAGTACTGAACCTTCCCCATATTCCATTCTGGCCTGACCTTTAAGGACTGGGGGACAAGAGAAGTAAGAAAAATGCCATTTCCCTCTCTTTGACCCCAGCAGCCTACATATCCTCCTTACAGCTGCCCATCAGAGTCAGTGTGGTTACCGGGAGGTGGCTAAGGACTGATGGGCAACTAAGGTCCCAATGTGGCTAGAGCTGCCAGCAAGAATGAGCAATGAAGCCACCGAATGGTGAGTGGCAGGGTGAGCACTGAGGGCAGGGGTGCAACTGCCGGATGCCAAGGCTCATCAGATAGGAAGAGTAAAAAAGAGAAAGGATGGACAAACCCCATCCAAACACACCATCTGACCCACTGCTGTTTCTAAGCCACATAGACTGACTTCCTCGTACCTCCTGGGAATGGCAAAGGTGCTGTAGGGTGGCCACCACGGGAGCCCAGGTGTCAGGGAGAAAAGCCAGCTTCCCTGGGGAGATGTGGGTCTTGGACATTTTGAGCATTTGTCCCAGGGGGACATTCTCTTTCTCCGGGGCCCTACCTGCTTGCTAGCCTAACACGGCCTTCCCACAAGGAAGGAGAGGGAGACAGAACTCAAAGCAGAGGAGGGAAATCAGCAGCCTAGCAAAAATGTCAGTTCTCCAATAAAATGCCTTATGTAATTTCCCTAATTGAAGACAATCACCAAATGCCAAGTGCTCACTGGGCCAGCCAGTCCGCAGGCAGCAAGGCGTCCAAGGTACTTGTCTCAAGGGTGACAAAGCCCATCCCCAAGGGGCGAGAGCTCATATCCACAGGGCCCTCAGGACAGGACCTAAGCCCCAGTTGGTAAGAATGGAGTTACACCTTCTGGTCTGTCTCAGACACCCAGGGGCTGAGGCTCCCCATTGCACTAGGGCAGAAGAAAGTGCTACCTTCCTGGCCAAACTAGCTAAGGGCTGAGGGGCAGGGCCCATAGCTCTAAAGTGCTTGATGTCTGGCCCTGATTTCTGGGCCCCCCTCAGCACCCAGTGGCACCACTGGCAACAGCCCATACAGGGAGAGTTCTACTGAGGAAAGGAGAGGGAAGGCCAGCCCAGGGCCTGGCTGGAATTCCTACCAGAGACTGATGGGAGGCTTGGTCCACGGCAGCAACAGAATCGTCCGTGGCCGGCTCCAAGTCGTCAAATGCCAGCTCAATGTTCTCCTAGGAAGGAAGGCAGAGCGGTAGTAAGCACAGGGCCATGTGTGGGGTGCAGCTCTACAAGCATGCTAGGAGAGGATGCTGGAGTCAGCAAGTCTGACCTCCTGTCCCACGCAGGAGCGCCCCTCCAGCAGCCTGAGTGACGAATGCTCACCACCCTCCAAGGCACTGCTGTACCTCTGGACAGCTAAAACTCTTCTAACCTCCTTTTACACTGAGCTAAAGTCACATATTTCTGCTAGTCACATCCATCGATTACACTACGCGGAGTGAGCCTTTCAATTTCACACACATCCTTGAAACACTTGAAGACAACTGTCATTTTCCTCCTGAATCTTCTCTCATCCCTGATAAATATCCTCCCCAGGATCAATACCTCTAACCTCCACATGAGGGAGGATTTCCAGATCTCGTCCCATCCAGGACACCCTTTCATGAAGGGGCCCTAAAAAATCAATCACCATCTTAACAGATCAGGAGACAGGGAGACAGGGAAGGCCAGGTCCAACACGTGGAGGAGGAAATTGCATAGTGGCAGTCACAGGGCTTAGGTAGCACTTTAAAGGTGGGCAAGGAAGGGCTTCCAGGGACCCTGAATGCATCTTTAGTTCTTAGAAAGCAAACTCTCCACAAAGTAGGAATGTAGCCTGGGCAGGAAGAGATGCCTAGTCCAGAGAGCACAGGTGGACAGAAAAGACCAGAGAGTAAAGCTGGGAAGGAGCAGCCAGTGGGCAAGGTGGTTCCTTTCCTCACCCACAGATGCCCTCCCTGAGGGGGCCAAGGCTAGAGGGTGAGGCTTGTGGGGAGGGGTGGGGGGTAGGCAGAGGCAAGGTCAAGTGCTACCTCCTTGTATCTTTCCAGCTCCTGCACAAAGGTGCGCTCGTGGAAGAGCCTCTGCAGCCGGTCCTGGGCATAGTTGTGGCACAGCTCCTCAAAGGAGGCTCCTCGGGCTGACCCACCCTGCTCAGGGTTCTGGAAGCCCGGAGTATCCACAATCATCATAGAGCAGAGTGAGTGCTGGCTGGACTTGAGAGCCCTTCACAGGGAGAGCCTGGGTCAGAGCTGGCTCGGGCAGTACTGTGGAACAGGCCCCACTGGTCTGCCCCCGGTGCCCAGGAAGCCCAGCCCTGCCCCAAGCCAAGTCCCCATCCCTGTGCATGTGCCCAAGACCCTGGTGGGAAGATGTGCCTCCATTGGCCTGCAAGGACAATGAGCCCTCTGCTGGTGGAAGATGGCTCTGCCTGAGCAGTCACACAAGCACAGAGGCATCAACTCCACCTTAGTCAAGGCAAGATGCCTAAGAACTCCTGGGCCCTCTTGCTTGGCACTCACCTGTTCACTAGAGAGACAAGAAGGGTGAAGAGCTCGCTGTAGAGGCCAGATGCCATGCCCTCTAAGCACTCCAGTGCACTCAGTTTGGAGCCTGTGGGGCAAGAGGATCAGTTTTGTCTCCTACTCCCTGGGATCTCTACCTGGGTATGCTCCCTACCTACCCAGGGCCAAGTCAGCAAGGATCTTGGGGCTTCCTTTCCCCCTGACAGCTCTATTCACCCCAGCAGTTTCCCCACGACAGAGATAGCAATGAGCCCTGGATGAGGCCTCCCAATGACATTCACCAGCCAAGGGGCTCAGGGTACCTGTGCCATCTCCCAGGCTGCTCTCCTCAGGGCCCTGGCGGAAAGAGGTGGAGCGCTGTAGCGTGCCACCCTTGTGCTGGTGCTTGAAGATGGATGAGGAGAGCTCCTCCAGGTTGCAGCCCAACAGGTACGCGGCCTTCTGGGCCCACTCGTGGCGAGCAAACTGCTTGCGCCCAGCTATGGGGTAGAAAAAATGATCTGGTATCTTGGGTCTTCCTCCTTAGGCCTTTTGATGACCACTGTGCCCTTTGGCTCCCTGTTCCCATAGGACTGGGGAGTGGGCATCTTCCAGAGGCAAAACTAGCCCTGATGACACCAGAGGGCTTCAGACAAAACAAGCCAGCTTCCTGTGTCCCTTGGGAGTGGAGGGAATGAGCAGGTCCTCAAAGAGGTAACACCACACTGCTGCCACCAGAGGGAACCCTCTCAGCTTCCAGCATCCTTTTAGAGGGCTTGGCTCCCCGAGTACCAACTTGGGGAAATGCAGAGGATGAGCCGGCCCACCTACCATGAGCACTAAGATCCACCTGTGCCTTGGAGGACAGATCATGAGAGAGTACAGTGCTTTCCCCTTCCATGAATGCATTAGGACCCTCTCTCTTTCCTCCAGGCATCTGGCAGGGAGACCACAAACACCCACCCATGGCCCAACAGTGGGGTATGAAAAAGCCTTGGAGGAAAGAAAGCAGCCCACGCAGACAGAGTGCCTCAGCCAACATGTGTCTAATCACGGCAATTAGGGAAAGCTAACAAGAAACAAGGTTTTACCTTCAGCAGCTTCTGTAAGGCAAAGGACCAGCATGCAGCATGCAAAGAAAAACAGCATGTTAGCAAACAGTCATCAACGGAGCCCTCCAGGCCCATGGGAACGGACTGTGGAGGGTGGGGTTTGTGAGGATTGTGGAGGGTGGGGGTTTGTGAGGATGAGCCGGCAGGAAAACACAAACACATTCAGACTCAGGAACACAAACACACACTCTCACTCACAGTCTCAACGGAGTATGTTTATGAATGTAATCGTGCACACACACACACACACACACACACACACACACACGCACCCTGGAAAATACTGGAAGCTCTGAGGAGGTAACAGAGCCTGTTCAACAAGGTAGGTCCATGTGCTACACACCCAGAGCTCTCCACCTGCAGTCAGCACTGAGTAGGGTTATAGGAAACCTGGCCTTGTCACCTCCTCAGAATGAAAGAACTTCCTTAAGACACAGCGAGATGCCCGCCTGCCTGCCCGCCCTCACAGTCTGGAGAAGACTTCTTTACCTCAGAGCCTGCTTCCTTTTTGGTAGAGATGCCACCTGATGGGATCATAAGGAGCCTAACACCCAGGCACCTGCTCTTCCACATACCCACCCACCCATCAGTGCTTCCTCTTTCCTGCTGTGCAGCCTGTGGCCCTTCACATCCCGAAGGAAGATGAAGCCAAAGCCCCAGGTGCTCTTCAGAGGCAGCACCCCTTTCCTTAAACTGAAGGAGAAAGCGGTGAAGGGGTGCTCAGAGCGCCCACCCATCAATGTAACCTCAGAGGAAGGCAGCAGAGTTCTTCCAAGCCAGACCAAGCTCTAGCCATTCACAAGCCACCAAGCACGAGTGCGGAAAATGCAGCCCATTTGTTACCACGGTGCCTACTGCCCCCTAGTGGCCTTCACCCTGACATGCAAGAGGAAGAGACACCTGCTACCAAACCAGTGGAAAGAAGGGTGGACTCAGGGAAAACTGGCCTTAGGAAACCCCAGGAAGCAAGCCCATCCTACCCCACCCTAAGCCCCATGGACGGCATTGTGAGAGGTTCCAGGATCTGGATGCAAAACAGATAGAAGCAGCTATTTTGGGAACTCCAAGAAGCCCCACAACCAGCAGGTGTCCTCTCCACCTTCAACCCTGAGGTTTCTCCAAGGCCAGTCCCCTCCATTACAACAGAACAAGCCCAGCCCCCAGAGAGAGCCCAGGGCAAGCACCAAGATGGGGCCAGGTGGCCCCTACACCCCAGGGAGGGGCCAAGGTCAGTTACCCTCTTGCTCCTCAGGGGCCTCTGTCAGAAAGGGAACGAGAAGGAGAGTTATTCCAGGGGGACTGCTCTGAGTTGGGTGCCTTCTCTTTCCCCTAGCCTCCAAGCTCCCACCCCCCGTGTTCACAGAGCTCCCGGTCACAGTCACTGCCACCTAAATCCAGGCCTCAGGCCATCATTGGCAAGGATGCCTTTCTGGGTATCAGGTGCCTTCTGCTCTGATGTGGGGGGGCTGGGAAGAGGCACAGTGAAAGAGGGGTGTCTGATAACAGATGAGTCTGTGCTGAGCAAGGACAAACTGGGCATGGGAAGGTTCCCCAAAGGTCTCCTGGGTGACAAGCCAGGCTGTTGGGACCCACTGCAGGTTACCTTTGGTGGCTCCTGCAGCCCCCAGGTGGTAGATGGCAGCCAGGATGAGCCAGCAGGCTTTCTGTTCATCAGGGGAGATGCCCAGCACCTTCATGGCCGTCTGTAGCTTACTGAACTGCTGAGCTGCCTTCTGTTTCTCCTCAGGCTACAAGGAGAGATAAGCACACTGGCACCAGATCTCAGAGGGGCTGTCCCCCACTCCCAGGATACCCCCATGCTGCTGGTCCCGCAGGGAGGGCAAGGCTAGGATAGAGCCACCCTGCTGGAGCTGGGCTCCTGGTATTCCCATGGGGCACTCCAATCCATTTGAGACTTTTTTTAAAATCCTCACTCGAGGACATGCTTATTGATTTGAGAGAGAAAGAGGGAGGGAGGGAGGGGGGGAGGGAGAGAGAGATAGGTTGCCTTCGTGTACGCACCCCAAACAGGGATCGAACCTACAATCTAGATATGTGCCCTGAACGGGGACTGAGCCCACAACTTCCCATGTATGGGACAACACTCCAACAACTGGGCCACACCAGCTAAGCATTTGAGGCACCTTTTACCCCCAAGGCCCAGGGCTGTCCAACCCAGTCCCCAAAGGCCCCTCACCTTAGCCAGTGGCACAATCCCGAACACATTGTTCTCTGCCAAGTGATTCAAGTGGAGCTCTGTCCTAGGGGCACAAATGAGGCATCAGCATAGTGCTTGGTCCCTATGCCAAGGTCATCTCCCTACCAGGGTGGAGACAGACAAACTCAACTTCCAGACGGAGTCCTGTCTGCCCGTCATGCCCTACTGTCAGGCCAGCTGCTAGTGCCTTTCTTAATTGACCTGGATGCCTGCTCAGAGCACCAGCCTCCCTAGGACAGGTCACCAGAGATGCCCTGGTGAAAGTGTCAAGCCAGAGCCCTGGAAGGGAACGGGAAACCTACCTGAAGGGCGAGTCCAGCCAGAACAGGGCCTGTGCCCTCAGTTACAAGAAGAGCTAAAGAGGATAATGCCCTAGGGCTGCTTGCCCCGTCTCATCATTTATCCTCTCTTCAGTGAACACAGAGGATCTGAAGGTCTACAGGGAAGAGCCTGGCAGGGGAGCCAACGTGGGGGCAGGGAGGGCCAGCTTAGAGGGAGGACACTGAAAAGGGGTTAGGATTTTGGCCCCAGTGTGGACCAGCTCAGCCCCCTATGAGCTGTGTGACTGCAGGCAAGTCCCTGGCCACCTGCATCTTGGGGTGCTTTCCTCTCTAGGCCTGGCTTCATGAGTAGCAGAGATCCTAGTCAGGCACTGGGAACACTGAAGGGTTAATTCTGCCCCTCACACATAACCAGACCCCTGTGCCCAGGGCCAGGGAGGTCCTGCCGGCCAGGGCTTGGGACTCATTCATTTTCCCATCCTCAGGCCCTAGCTCAGAACGCAGTGTAACAGGCACACAATAAACAAATGGTATGGGATACGGTCAAGTGGTAAGGTCCAGGAACTTTCAGGGGTCTGGAGTCCAAAGCACCCTCCCTGTTCCCTCTGTCCCATCTCACCTGAGGGTGCCATCCCCACAGGCCAGCAGGTAGTAGAAGACATTGAATGTGGCCTCACTGGTGGGGCGTCGAGCCACACGCAGCTTCTCCAGAAGCATCGTCTGTGCGCAACATGAAGGGTGTGGGCACAGGAGGGCAGTGCCAGGAGAAGCGTCTCCCACCCCACACCAGCAAGGACCAGGCCATGGGAATGAGAGGCTGCGTGTTATTTTCTAGGTGCTCAACCAAAGGTCAGATCATCTCTGAGGCAAATCCAGGCAGAAACCAGCTCATGGGGGACACTGCCACTTGCCTGGTCCCTAGGCACAGCCTTAGAGGGAAACTGGACACTTAGTGGTGAGAGATTTCATTTAGCAAGGGAGTCGGCCTAGGCTGGGCCTTACTTTACTGGCAAGCTAGTCTTCCCTGGTGAAACCTGCCTGAGAGAAGCCCCTGAGCACAGGTTGGGTAGGGGGTGAGGAAGCCGAGCGGTGTCCCACCCAGGGCAGGAGACAGAGGGAGCAGCATGGTGAAGGCTCAGGCAGAGCAGGCCGGGGAGCGTTTTGTTGGGGCAGAATCCCAGGAAAATGGGGCACAGGAGAGAACCTGATTTCTAGGGCATGGAATCAGATGGTCAATATCCTACTACCCCGAATGTCCCCTCACCTGAATGGAGGCGGAGGCCACCTGGCCAGCTTGGTCAAAGTCTAGGGAGAGGATCTGGGAAAAGCGGGTAGCATTGCCGTTCATGACGGTGGGGCTGTTCCCAAAGGCTTCCAGGAGGGTGTATAGAGCCTGCCATTTCTCCACTGTAGAAGACAGGCCCAGGGGCTGTCAGGAAAGCCGGGGGCACAGAGAGGCCAGGGAGAAAAAAGCTTGTGCCTAGGAGAGTCCTTCATCCCCACCCTCTCTCCCAAGCCCATTCGCAGCCTCTCAGTTGTCCCTGTCTCACCAGAAAACACCTTGTTCCCGCTGGTGCCTGCGATGGTCGCCAGGTATTGCACCAGATGCTGGCAGCTGGTGGTCTTGCCACTGCCACTGCTGCCCAGGAGGACGATGGACTGGTCCTGACGGCTCATCAGCATTGCCCTGTATGCGGTCTGGGCCACGGCATAGATGTGGGGTGCCATGTCCTCCCGCCGACACCCCTTGAACATGTGCATCACCTTGGGCAGGAGAGGGATGGAGAGAATGGGTAGGCTCTTAGCTGGTGCCACTCAGACACCCCTCACCCCCAAGGTCCACATCCTTCTGGGCCTTTCACTCCAGGGTGGCAGAGGGGTTCCAAGGCTGAGGCCATGGGTGGACATGCAGATACTAGCCAAGTTCTAGTCTCTGTTAGAGGTTGGGTCCACCCCTTGCAATGACTCCTCTCCCCAAAGTCACCTGTGACAACGAACAGGAGCCCAGTGCGATGCCAAGGGGAAGGGGCAGAGCCAGGAAAGGTGGGGTAGGTAGTGGGTGGGTGGGGCCATGAGGCAACATGGTAGCTTAGGGGGTATCGCACCTTCTCGGAGTACACGGCGGGGGCTCCACGGGGGCTGAGGACAAGCAGGCTGGGGCCAGCATAGGTGTGCAGCAGGCTAGCGCCATAGCGCTGGCGCAGTGTGTGCAGGACGCTGGACTCATTGAGGTACACCAGCGAGGCCAGATCTTCTAGGCGGTCGCAGGACGGGGCATTGGCCTGTGTGACAGAACAGACAACAGGGCACTGAAGGAGCAGAACCTGTCCGCACTGCCCGCGGGCAGGCCTGCCCCGCTCAGCCGCCTCCTGGGCCCTCCACCAGCCTCCTGCCAACCTTCTCTGTGTCATCCTCATCGACATCCAGGATGGTCCCGTCGTGGTCTAGCTTCACGCGCACCTTCCCCTCAGGCAAGCTCAGCTCCTGCGATCGGAGCTGACTGGCTGCAGAATGGGGCAGACAGTCAGGTGTGGGCCTGGGAAGGCTTTGCTACCCTCTTTGGGCCCTCTATGGCCCTGCCTCCTCCCCACAGTATCACCGGCTCTCCTTGCTCCCCACCCAGTTCTTACCAGACGCAGAAGGCACCCCAGCCCTGAAACCCAAGAGGCCCAGGCACCTGGCCCTGGGCGTCCCCAGGCTCACCCAGTGAGAAGCCATCCTTATGGACCAGCCACACCTTCTCTGTCTCGTGCCAGGCCTCCTCAGCTGCAATTTGCTCTTCTGTCTTCGCCTATCAGAGGGAGGGGAAGAATAAATAGTCAGACCTTGTTCAGGAAAACAGAGATAAGGGCACCAGGAGAGAGGAGATACTTGAGGGAAAGGGCTTCCAGGTGAGCCACTGGGCGAGGGAGACAGTAGGGTGGCAGACACAGAATAGGGACATCAGAAGTGTCAGAGGGAAAAGGTGGGGAAGCCAGGAGGTAGTGGTGGTCCAGGACTAGGACTCAGGGCTGGTGACCATGCCAGCCTTGAGGGTCTGGCAGGACAGTGGCACAGGGACCATGTACCCAGGAGAGAGGGATCCCGGGAAAACAAATCAGTAGGTTCTACCTTGAGCTGCCCTTTCCCCCACATCCCTGCCAAGCCTATGGGATTAGTATCCTAAGCCTACACTCCTCACCCTGGGCCACAGCTGCTGTGACCTCTCAGGCCCAGCTTCTCCCTCATCCTGATGGGCCCTCCCTCACCAGGCTGGGGAGGAACATTTCCTCAAGACCTGAAGAGTCTACTGAAGACTTTGCAGTGCAAAATGACAAGTGAGGCCTGAGTCCTAGCCTCAGCCTGGCCTTCCTCTCCAAAGGATGCTCCACTGGGCATGCCTAGATGCCCATGCCAGCCTCCCTGCTGCTACTCTGTGCCTCCTCAGAAGGTGGCAAGTACACAGACCTATGTGGACATGCTAAGGCCATACAAAGGCATGACCCAGAGATAGGAGGTGAGTGGGAAGGGGCAGCACTGCTCTGCCAAACACAGGAAGAAACTTACATGCCACATGGATGGGCACCAGAATGGGTACAGAGGTGCTGAGAGCCCCTGGAGGCCCCAAGTGGTCACCAATCAGAAAGAAGCATTTTGGGGCACTGTCAGGGTATGGGGCTGCCACTCCATGAGAAGACTTGGGCTGGGCAGAAATGGTGCCAGGGGAGCTTGGCAAACAGGAGACAGGCTCATCAGGCTCCTTTTGTTGTGTGTGGGAAAAAGGGCAGCAGGTCATCCAGTGGCCCTGCTGGGGGTATGGTCACCCCTCATGGCATGGAGCAGCTGTCTCCCACTCTCTGAGGATCTCCAGCTGTGATGTATAGTTTCCTAGAGTCCCCCACCCTCACAAGACCTGGGGTAGATACACAGTTTTGTGATCTGTCCCCCGGTGAGGGATCGAGAAGGACAAGAAAACATAATAGAGGAAGCATTCTCTTTGTCACATTTCTCAGAGCTGATAGAAAGAGATCTGGGTTCTACTCCCAAGTTGGCTCCGGCTTCAGAGAACTCTTTCTCCCTCGTTGACTGCCATTCCCAGCTATAGAGGAGGAAGGCTGGGCTACACCAGTGGTCCCCAGGTTCTGGCAATCATGGGCAGTGAAATTACCCTTCAGTTAGAGGATCACTGTGGGGTGTCACTATTTTAAGTTGTTAAGTGAAGACATTAAAAAATGGCTAGATTTTTATATTTGAAGAAATGTAACTTTATAAAAGAAAACTATGTTGTATGTGCTATTGTTTTTAAAGTCATGTAGGATGGGTGAAACCTTTCTCTTGAATGGGCACACTCTACGAGTCAGGTGTTTGAAGACTGATGCACAAGGCGACATCAAAGGGTCACGGCCTATAACTAACTCCTTTCGAGCTAATCCGAAGGTGGGTTTCTGACATTGGCCAGCAGGTGGAGACAGAGAATGCTGCATCTTCAGGCTTGGGCTAGGGTCTAGGGGGTGGGGGTGGTAGGGATTCAGCCTTTTCAGCTTTCTCTACCCAGTGTGAGCAGAATTGAAACACCTAGAAACCAAAACTCCGGCCAGGCCCTTGGGCTCTAGTGGCTAAGAACTATGCGCCACAGAGGCCAAACTCAAGTGGTGACACTCAGTCTAGACGTTCCCCAAGGGCCTGACACAGCTGCCCATCTTAAACTCCTGGTGCTGCCGCCTGGGAGGATCCTGTCACATAACAGGTGGGGACCAGAAAGGGAGAGAGGTCTTACACTCCAGCATGAGGCCCGAGCACAGACGCCGGCCCAGGTACAGGCCAGGGGTGGCAGGTGGTCACCGGAGGAAGCAGAGGGCTCCTGAGGGGGGCAGGAACACCCTACCTGGCTGTGGGCAGGAGAGGCGGCCTCAGGGTCCAGCTACCAGCAGCAAGCAAAGAAGAGAGAAGAAGAAGGGTGAAGACAAGCAGACCGTCAGCATGTTCCCTTCAGCAAGCACCCTGGGCCAGTGGGCAGGCACTCTCAGGCTGCCCAAGGTACAGGGTGTAGGTGGGAGTTGCTTAGCACCAGGAGGGGGTTGCTGGCCTGGGCAGGTGAATTGAGCCCAGGGCAGGAGTGTGCCACCCTGGCCACAGTCTCTCTTGGGCTGGCCACTTAGTCCATTCTGAATCAGGTTCCTCTTCTGTGTGCCGCCAGGCCACCTCACCACATTCAGAGCCTTGTTCCCCCCGAAGCCCCTTGCCTTATCTCCAGGGCATTTTCCAGCCTAGCTCCCGTGTAGCCATCAGACCCCAGAACAGGGGTGTCCCTGCATCCAAACACACAACCAAGGGTGCCACTCCCTCTGCCAAAGACTCCCCTTCAGAGGTGTCATCCCTGCACCTCTCAAACAACAAGACCACCAGTAGCCCCAAGTCTAGGACCCTTCCTCAAACCCCCACAGCACCACTGCACCCCTCCCAGGCAGGCACACTACCCATGGCAAGTGCAGGTATCACCCCACCCTGGTCCACATGCCAACTGCCCAAGTATCAAGGCACCTTAACCTCTCTGTCTCTATCTGGTCACTTAAAGGCCTTTGTGGAGAGGAAGGGGAGTCAGCCAGGCCATGGACCTTGCCTGTTAGAAATAGACAAGGAGCTAACAGGCCCATCTGGGTCTGGAGAGTCGGGGCATCAAAAAAGGGGAGTGTCAGCTCCCTGCCTCAACACCCACCAGACCTGGGCACTGAGACATGTCCTCCATGGTAAGAGAACAGGGCTAAAGAAGGGAGCTGGATCCCAGGGACTGTCTCAGGAAAGAGGAGTGTCAGGGGCTGGGAACCACACACGGGAGGTGGCATTACAGAAGCAGTGAAGATCCTCTCGAGCCGCTGGTGGGCCTCCTCGGCGGGGGTCAGCCGGACCTCCAGGGCAGCTCCTGCCTAGAGGTTAAACCACTATTAGTCCTGCCCCGGAAGCGGTGGGGACACAGCGTGCCAAGCTTCTAGCTCAGGAAACCACTAGGACCCATCGGGTAAGTAAAGTAGGGTCAGGAAGGCAAGCAGGCACCAATTTGAGTTTTTAAACTATCAGATAAAAAAAAAAAAAAGAACAGGTGCCTGAGAGGTCTGGGGTTATTTCTTCTCACTGTCTTAACCACTTCAGCACCAGGATGGCCCTGCTCTTCTGCACACCCTCTGGCCCCTTCCATCAGCCCAGGGGACAGGTGGCTGAACTCCAGGCAGAGCTTGGAGCTTCTCAACCCCCAACTCCACTAGTGAGAGGTGGAGGGACAGGGAGCCAGAGGGAGGGCTGCCGGCCCGGGAACAGGCACCTGATGCTCTCGGCTCCTGAGAGGTTTGCTCAGGGACGGATGGTTCGCTTCATGCCCTGCCCATCAAGCCAAAATGCCCCTGTCAACTCCTGTGTATCAGGAGGTGACTTCCCTGATTCAGGGTGAGCCAGGAGGGGTGGGGAGAACTGCACCCTGCTCCTTTCTAGGTTCTGCAAAACCCAAGAAAAATGCAATGGGAGCAAGACAGGTTCTGGGGCCCTAGGAATCCCAGAGGCTGGAGACACGACAGGCCTTTAGGCTGTGCCCTGCCCCTGGTTCCCTGACCCTCCCCTTCCAACCAGGAGCAAGCAAAAGCACCGGAAGCAGTGGCGAAACTTGACACCCCTCAACACCCCTCCCACGAGGCTTCAGAAAGGTCTACAAAATGAGAAAGCTTCAAGAGAGCTGTCCCCAACCCAAGGGCCAGCCAAGCAGGCATCACCTTCCAAAGGAAAGGGTTGGACTGACCGTTCTTGTCCCTCCCCTCTGCCTCTCAGCCTCCTGTCCCACCCAGAAGGCACTTTGTGGACAGACAGGGCCCCAGATCCAAAGGGGGCCCACTGTGCCCATTAGCCACCCAGGCACAGGGCTCCTCTAGGGTCCTGCTGCCAGAGGGGACTGCTGGTCAGGCATGAAGGTAGTGTTGGCAGTGATGTTATTAATAACTACTGTTATTAGCATCACTACCATTTACTTATGGAGCACCCACCACGCCAGGGGCTGGGCTGGGCCCATTCATTACCCGAATCATTTCTAATCTTCACAGTAACCCTTCAAAGCAATTCCAAAACCCAAAAAGCCGCCCAAATAAAAAGATTTTTCTGAACTATTTTCATGGCAAAGCCTGACTGTTTGTATTCTATCCCTCCGCAGCATGAGCATTCATAGGTTTTGCTGTGGAAATAGTCATGTCTTTGGTCATGAGTTGCTCCTCATTACATACGCTGTACAATATTCTAAAGTATAAAAATTACTAATTTCCAAAATACTTCTGCCCTCAAGGGCTTCAGAGGAGAAACTGAGGACCTGTGTTGTCCCAACTGGACAGATGAAGGCTCAGAGAGGGGACCTTGCTGAGATCTCACAGGGGTGCGTGGCTGGGATGTGAACGCATGCAGGCCACCCAGCTTCAGTTCTGTCTTCCCGCCCTAGCGCTGATCTGCTAAGACTCTGGATCTTGTTGTGGGGTCTGGAGCTTCAAGCTGAGCCCACCTGGCTGAGGACCAGGCTCTGGCTCCCACAGAGCAGCAGCATGCTGGTTAGCAGGTCCCATCGCAGAGTCGGGCCACCATGGACTCTGGCATTCAGTCCAGGAAGCCATGCAGCCCGGCCATCAGCAAAGGCCCGGGCCTAGCCTCTCTGCCATGCGGGGCTTGTGGAGGAACCTTGGGGAAGCCGGTGGTGAGGGTGCCTGGCCCTCGAGTGAGGGTCGTGAGGGGCATGGGAGGTTAGTGACACACTCGGGTACCTCCTGCTGCACATCAGGGGCTGGTGACTTGCACTGCTGCAATCCAGTGAGGTTCGACTTGGGGCCAGTGGAGCCGGAGTCAGCCAGCTCTTCTGGTGGGGCTGGGGGACACTTTTTCTCTGGGGTTCCAGGCTTGGCTGGGGAGTTCACCACCTCCGGGGAGCCTGGTTTCCCTGAGGAGCCCGGCTCCTGGCTGGAGGGCTTCTCCCCCTTCCCAGGAGACTGCCTGCTGCGGGGCTTGTGGTCCTTGCCCCTGCCTCGAGACATCAGGCTCCGCAGGCCCACTGAGAGCTCATCCTTGGCTGTCTCCTTCTTTGCTTCAGGCTTAGTTGGAGCTGGAGGAGGAGGAGGGGGAGGGGGAGGAGGGGGCTCGGGACCAGCAGCCGCCTTTTCTCCCTTCTTGCCTCGAGCTGGGTGCTCAGGGGATTTGAGCCCTCTGCCTGGAGGTTCCCTGGCACCTCCAGGCTCCTCGCCAGGCAGCACCTTGCTCACCACCTTCCTCACCGCATTCGCCACCTTCCTCCGGGACAGGCCTGGGGCCTCCTCGCTTGGGCCTCCTGCTGAGGTAGCCCCCAGGCCATTCATGGCCAGTGTGGGCACAGGGCTCTTGGGTCTCTGGGGAGTCTCTGCAGGTACAGGGCTGGTGGGAGGCTGAGGACTCTTAGATGGGCCACTGCCGTCCTTTGAGTTGCCCTCTAGCTACAGTCACACAGATACAGGTAGACATTAGCATCAGCCCAGGTCCCTGCCCACCCCATGCAGAGGAAGTAGGAGGTGTTACCTCATGCCCAGCCCTGAAACAGACCTCCCTCTCATGCACCAAACAACACATGGCTCCAAGAGGCCTTCCATCACCCGGGTAGGACAACTGCATCTAAGAGTGTGGTGTCTCTCCCCCGCAAAGCACAAGCAGTCACCTGGCCTCTATCCCCAGGCTTAGCATGGAGCTGTGAGAAGCCAGCACAGAATGCCTGGAGGCCCATGAGGCGCCCCAGAGTTACTGGCTCTCTGTCAGGGCAGCAACCAAGCCCCAATCCAGCTGAGCCCCCTCCCTCACAGCCCAAACACAGCAGAGATGGAGCATGGAGAGGTCCAACAACCCATTCCTAGGCCTCACTCCAGGGCTTCCTGCCCTTGTGGTGCCCCTATCACCTGGGTTTCTGGGCAGTCAGACCCACATCTTGACAAGAACAATGGTCAGGGAGCAATTCCTGGCCCCAAGATAAGCCAAGCCTCCTCCCTCCACCTCCTCTGGGCTGCAGCCACTGTCCACTCTCCACCCACTGTCTACTCAACCACATTCTCAAGGGCTGCAGAAACCCAGCGCTGGCCCAGGAAGCTTCCACCTCAGCCTGCTTTCTATCAGTCTCTCTGCAGTTTTCCTCCTGCAAACCTCTCAAGGGCTGGAAACCTCCTAGCTCCCAGTGTACATGTGGAATAATGGGAGGAGGCGGAAGCAGCTGTGGCCCACAAAGGGTTAAGCACTCACACTACCATGGCTCTACTCTGCCCTAGAGCTGGGCCCTGGCTCAGCCAGCCTGCCTCTGGGCACCCAGGAACTAACTGGACTATGCTGGCACACTCCACCTGGTGTACCCACTTTTCCCCCAACACTGGTGGGAACTGTCTGTGGACCCAAAGGACTGCCACTGGCAAGGCCAGGCTGGCTAATGGCAGGGCAGAGTTTCCCGCAAAGCTAGCCACATTGTCTGGGGGGACCAAGGTCAACCGAGGGCCTCCTTGCTGGTAAGGCAAAGTCCTGCCACGAATGAGCTGTGCTTGTGGCCTTATTCCCCAAAACAATGACCTTGGTTCTGGGGTGTACCTGGGCACTGGGGTCCATGAAGGGCCACCTGCCACCTCTGCTTGGATGTAGGAAGATGCTCACAGAGTGGGCAGACCTCTGGCTGCCATGTGGAGAGGCTGCCCCATGTTCTGAGCAGAGCTGAGCCAGGTGGCCTCAGCCCAGGCCTCAGCTGCACTGTGGCCCCGCTGCAGGGGTGGGGAGGGGAGGGCGTGAAGGTGCTTTTCCTCAGCCTCTTGGGCCAAGAGTGCTCGCTGGCATGCCAGGGTACTGCGGAGCTGGCTGCTGGCCCTAGCTGCTCGGTCCTCCCCTCCCCTCCGTCTCTGGCTAACCTCCCGTCCCCTCTAACTGCAGACGATGATGACAATGGCAATGATGATGGTGGTGGTAACGGCTAACACTCATATAGTGCTGATTATATGCTGGAAAGTCTTCTAAGCACCTTACGTGTAATTTTCGCAAAAAAAGCTGGCATACTCCAAGACCCCTCCCGCCCATATCTCAAACATATCCTTTTGAAATCATAGGCTGGCCTTGCAGGATGCTTTACAGATTAGGCAGAAGCCACAATGCCTGGCTAATCAAATCTCCGCCCAAGGAAGTGGGGGGAGCCGGGAGAGGCACCGTCTGGGGTAATGGAGTATGGATCTGTTTTGTGATCCAGCTCTGCTCTAGAGCTCTGGGCACGCCCACCCCGGTGCCGCAGCAGCCCTCTCCTAACTACACATCTCTAGGTCTGGCTCTTCTGGAACTGTCTCCCTTCTCTTGCCTTAAAAGAGTTCAGCTTTATTCAGAGGCTCCATCCCAAGGCAGGACGACTGGGGTAGGGGTGCCTAGGGGCCCTACACCAAGCAGCTGACGGGGTCTTGGGAAGAGCAGCAGCAGCTGCAGTGAAATTCCTCCCTGGCCTGTCTGGTGCCACCCAGAGCAGGATGAAAAGTCTTAACAGCTGCTCCTGACCTAGGAGTTTGCCCACCCAAGACTCTCCAGCCCCAAAGGTTCAGGAGAGCAGAACTTAAAGGCAGGAACTAAAGGGGGGTGGGGAGTTTGGGGAGATCTCCAAAGTGCCTTGGCGTTCCCATCTCCTTCACCTGCCCCAGGTGAGCATGGCACAGGCTCCTCCTGCCCCTTTAGCCGCATTCCCTCTAGTCACCCACACAGAAAGGGGCACCCCCCACGCCTGCCTGCTCCGCGGAACTGCCTCCCAGGCTAGGCTACGCTGGCACACCCACACACAGGGGGCTTGGGGAAGCACTTACAGCCCCTTCCTCCTTGCCAGGAGGGCCAGGCCTCGGCAGGGTTTTGTCTCCCTCTTTCACCTGAGGGAGCAGACAAAGAAGTCACTCGCAGGTCAGGGCTGGGGGACCCAGCTCGAAAAGCGCAGAAAGCAAGCATCCCACAGGCCTCTCTCCCTGAAGGGCAGAGCTCCTGCGCTTTCAGGAATACTGGGGCTACGGACCTGGGCAACAGATGTACTGGGGCCTAAACTGTCCAGTGACAACTTCAGGAATGAAGAGTCTCTGTGGGGGCAAAAGCCAAGCACCCCTCCCCTCACTGACCAGCCACATGGCCCAGTGGGGCTGTCTAAAGGGGTCCACCCATGAAAGCTGCATCAGGGCCTTGGTTACGGGGTGGATAGAAAGATCCAGCTAATTCACCTCAGGCTAAACTACAAGAGTCATTCCAGCTCAGACAAGGAGTGGGCTAAACAAGAGCCCCCTGACCTAGGGGCTGAGGAGAGGGAGCAGCCCCAGCGTGGGGGCCCCGCAGGGCCAGCAGAACTCCACGTAGGCGAGTGGATGGGTGGCTCCATCGGGCTGGCTCCGGCTCGCTTCTAGGCTCCATACGATCTCCCTCAGCACAGAGCCCAAGTGCCTTCTCAACCAGATGGCTGAGCTCTGGCTGGAGGCGGTGATTCAGGAGGCCAGATATCTTCCCAACCTCAGACCCACAAAACTGCCAACTGTGCAGCTGAGGGAGGGAACCCCAAGGCTGGGGGTAGGGGGTGGAGAAAGCAAAGATGCCTGAGCTCTGGCTGCTCTGGCCAGGGATTTGTGCTCAGCCCAGGAGCTAGCTGGCCTGAGTCAGAGGAGAGAGCAGAGTCAGGGGTCAATGGCAGATGCCATAATGAATCCAGAATAAAAGGACAGACAATATGACACTCTGAAGGTTCTTTCAGTTCAGTGACTGGCACAGAACACACCCAGAGGGGCCAGGCCTCGGGTCTGGGAGGGTCTTCTTCCCCCCACTCCCTAGCATCTCTCCCTCCACAAGCTCAGGCAGTTCCTAGTGGATCTCATTTCTCCTCTTTACTGAGTCACTTAGGACTGTAGAAAAAGACAGGTCTGTCACCACCACCCCCTCCCCTCGCAAGCCTTTCTTTCCCAGCACAATGTGGTAAGAAGGAGCCTTTGATTCCTAACGGGAAAGATCCTTAGAAACTCTTCCAGGGTTTTGTTAACTATCCACCTGGGGGGAGACTCTCCGTTTGTAACCATCGTCTGTGGCTAATTTTGAACCTTAATTAGCGGTGCCTGGGGCACTGATCAGCATGATGGCCGCTGCCGTTTTAAAGCTGCATCTTGCCCACAGAACTATTTTCAGCGGGCTCAAGCTTCAAAGTTAGTTCATACTGTCACAGACAGAGGCAATTCTTCATCAGCGTGGACTCTACTACTTTAGAAATTGGGACTGGAGCAGAGAAAGGGAAGGGAGGGGCTGGTGGAGAGGGAATGAGTGGCAGAGTCTAGGTCTGTGCCCGCTGCACCCCCCCACATACCTGTTGCCCGCCACCAATTTCCATCCCTCACCCCAACCCCACCCTCAGGGACCACACCGTGCACTAGCTCATGCTCCACTCCGGGGCACACAGGTTAGAGGGGCGGCAAGTGCTCACAAACCTCACAGACACACTCATCACTGCACGTAGTGCTGTTAGCTCAGGCACAGGGATGGCCCAGGATCCAAGTCCACTCCACATCCTTCACCAGCTCCCAATCTGTCCTCTTCCCTCCAGTGGCTCTAGCCTGAGACCCCAAGTGCCTCACCCAAGTGGTGAGGCATTGGGGAAACATGGGCTCCCCCCCCCAAATGTTTGGGACACCAGACCCAGCTGAGCTCAGCTCTGGATTTAGCCTGAGGCTGACTCACTACCCCTTCCCCCGCCCAAAGGGCTCTGCCTGTTGTAGGTCATTGCCCAGCTGGGGACTGTGCACAGCACAAAGGCACGCCCAGGTCTGCAGCCGGAATCACCCTCTGGACCCAGGCAGCCAAGAGGCCTGGCTCCCTCTCCTCCTACCCTCCACGGCCCCCAGACTCAGGGAGACCCAGTTCCGAGGCCTCAGAGCCAAAGCCATTCCCAGTGGCCCTTCCTTAGCAGCCCCCAGTCCCAGGGGTGAGTCAGAGCAGCAGGGGGTAGGAAGGGTGTGGAAGGGTTAACTCCGAGGGGCACCAGTGGGACAAAAGGCAGCTCAGCTTACTAGAGGCGGAACTCAGGAGAGGAGCATGACTCAGCGCAGGAGCCCATCCAGACAGCAGAGTGAGTCCACTGGCCCCCTGGTTAGTCTCCCCAACCCCCAAATATGCACACATGCCCCAGTCCATCTCCAGTTTCCAAAGCTCCCTCTCTCCCAAGCCAGTCTCCTGCCGGCACACACCATGCCAAGCACATAGGAAAAGCATAAAGGTTTTGAAATCCAACTTTCCTTTTGCTCCCAGAAGGCAAATCTTGATGAAAAGGCCATGGCCCCGAAAGTAGCCTGCACCCTGGGTCAGAGAAGAAATGGGGGTGGGCAGGGTCTCTCAGGGACTCGGAGTCTTCCTAAAGGCCAGGATCTGCCAGGACAAACACTGTGGGAACAGAGGGGAAAAGGGATGGCGCAGAGGGGAGAGGATTACAAAGTTCAAAGGGTCAGAAAAGGGGTAAGGAATAATATATTAAGGAAAGACAAAACAAAGTGGGGTACAGAACTTATGACCTCCTGTCCTTGGAAGCTGTGTGCCCTTAAGCCACTCACCTCTCTGGGCCTCTCTGTAGAAGTGGGGCATGGATTAATCTAGGTAATGGCTGAAGTCCTTTCTAGGTCTGGAACCCTAGGAGTCTGGGTGGGAAGAGACACTCAAGCCCTTAATTCAGTGAACCAAAGTTGTGGGCCTGTGACCTGGGAGGGGATTAAGGAAGATGCTCTAGGACTCTGGCAACTTTGCCTTTTACCTGCCAGGGGCAAGAGGCCTGGAGAACTTAAAGCCACCCCATTCGTGGGTTAGAAGCCAGAGCTGGTCCTTTTGAAAATTAATGGGCAACATCTGCCTCAGCCTAAGGAGAGACTTCATCTAAAGAAGCCATTCAATTCAGTAGTGTTTAAGAACTGGTTCATTCTTATTACTGCTTCTAATGAAGTTAACAGTGAAAAATTAAAGAATTGTTTGTTTTCGATGAGTTATTTCTAATTTTGCTTTGTTGACTTTTCTATTTTATTACCCAGTTCACATGCAAGAGACTTTAAGTCTGTTTAATTAATGGATTTGATCTTTGACCTCCTGCTCTGGGTTTCCTCTGGGTCCAGGAAGGAACCCATCCACCCCAGGCTGTAGGAACGCCAGGCCATTCACAACAGGGCCTGTTCCTTTGCATCAGCTGTTCCTTATGAACATCACTCTGAACACAAATGTGAGGCTCTCCCCAAAGGACATTCACTCTGTGGCTTTTGTGCAGAATTGCCTGGCTTCTTTATCACTGGATTTTTAGCTAAGATTTGCTTAGGACCAAGAATAACCTGTTTTGATCCAATACAGAACAGGCCCCAAAGATGGTGGTGATATCTCTGCTACAGTCACCCCAAGAGCTGGGAATGAATGGCTCCATGGAGCACGGGTGCTTGGGAGCCAAGGCCCCTCTTCCTGACCTGGTCCCTCTCTAGAGAGTTTGGCCATTTCCAACAACAATATTCATTACTAAATGTGGAACACCTACAGTGAGATGGGCCCCATAAATGTATTTAACGTATATTTTCGAATCTAAATCTTACAACAGCTCCATGACATGGGAGTTATTATTATTTCCATGTTACCCATGAGGGAAAAGACTCAGAAAGAGATTAAGTCACAAAGCTGATAAGTAGTTGAGCTGGGGGATTTGAACCCAGTCCCTCTGGTTGCAAAGCCTGTGCTGCTTCCATACAGGCCACCTTTTCTGCTGTGTGAGGCAGGGTCAGAGGGCTGAGTCATCCTTAGTAGCCAGCTCTGGCTAATAGTCTGCGTCAGCATCAAGGTTCAGGAGGTCTGGGTCGAGACAAAGCGTGGATTGCTGTGGTACTTCCTAGTGTCCAGTCTGTCCAAATCGAGGTTCTGGACTTGCAAAGGGAGACCCCCACCACGATCCCACCACTGGCTGAGACCTGGCCATCCCATCCCCTTCCTCTCTGGCATTTCTGGCCTCTTCTCTTGAGGAAGCGAAGAGAAACCAACGCTCACTGAATACTTACCATGAGCCAGGTACAGTGGTAAGCACTTTATATGTCTCCATTTAATCCTCACACAGCCCACTTTCTAGAGAAGGAAACTGAGAGGTGAGCACCTTGCTGAGGGCCCCAGATAGTAAGTTGGCAGCACTTGGATTCACAACTGGGCTCCACAAGGATGGATCTTGGGGAGCTGTATGTGTGTCTGCAACGTTCCCTGGACTCTGATTTCCTCATAGGCAGCACTCTCTTTTTACACATCCTACTGTGGTGACTTAATAAATGCTTGTTGCACAACAGTGCTGCAGCGGGTTCCTTTGAACTATGGAGAGTAACACCTGCCCATCCCGATTCCCAGGGATGGAGGAAAAACAAGGGAGATATGATCTCTAAACTTAGCAACAATAAATAGATAGTAAACTCTGTGCCACGGAGTTGAGGGGAGGCCTTAGTAACTCTTTGGGAGCAGCAAGAGTCATGAAATTCATCATCCCCTGGCCTGGCCAGCCCATCTTCAGGAATGTGTATGCAATAAGCTGACTTATGGAAAGTAAGAGAGGCTCTGGCCGGGTAGCTCAGTTGGTTAGAGTATCGTCTTGTTACGCCAAGGCTGTGGGTTCGATCTCCGGTGAGGGCACATACTAGAAGCAACCAGTGAGTGCATAAATAAGTGGAACAACAAATTGATGTTTCTCTCTAAAATCAATAATTAAAAAAAAGAAAGAGAAAGAAAAAACCTACAAACCCATGCGAAGACTTTTAAAAGATGTACTCTATATAATAGGCCCAAATTGGAAGCCATCCAAAAGCCTAGAATTAAGGAAGGGTTATGTAAACTGTGGTACTTTCTTACAATGCACTAACAAATATGTGGACAATGTAACCATATGGAAAACTTCACCTAAAATAACATCAATCAGAAAAACTAGAAACTAAATAGAACAGTGATCATAATAACCTTGTAAACCGTGTGAATTAGACACAACAGAGATGCTACTCCATGTATTTGTTACTGTTTATTTCTATTGTAAAAATGACTAAATAGTCAATAAAAAAGAAAACACCGAGGAGATAATAGCTAAAAGCATTTGTTCTCAAAGAGCAGAAAATCCAAGAAAGGTGCTGAGGGACCCACCTCTGCTCAGCCCCAGAAGCTTCCAACACTCAGGGGGCTGGGCCAGGCTGGGTTTTACCCTCTGCATGGCCAGCAAGGACCTTAACTTACTATCCTCTGAGCCCTTCACTGGGGGGACTGGAGGCACAAATACCCCCGGGATGATCATTCCACCCACCAGATATCCCTTAGGCATGGAATGCCCAGCCTGGACAAATGCATTGAGGCCCAAGTGCCCAAGCAGGATGCCCACACTCTGCGAGCCCCCACGGGCAGCAGGTGCCCCGAGAGAGAGAGCGTACCTAGAGGAAGAGAACTTGGCACCTCTCCCCTCTGCCAACACTCACGCACACTCCGGGCTTCTCATTTGGGGAAGAAAGAGGCACAGCACCCTCCTCTCTCTCCTCTCCCATTCTGAGGTGCAGAAAGTAGGTCCCAGGGCAACCCCCTCCCTGCCAGTCCCAACCTAGTACCAACTTATGTAAGGACTGGGGCTGTGAGGGGAGAAAGTAACAGTAATAACAGTTACAGTGTATTGAGCGTGTACTAAGTGCCAGGCACCCTGCTGAACCGTTCACAGGCATCATCTCTTCTAATCCCCACAGCATCCCTCTGAAGTAGACACCGGTGTACTTCCCACTTCACAAATGAGCAAAAGGAGGCCCAGAAATGACTCGCCCAAGGCCTCATAGCAGCAAGTGGCACGTTAGGGCTCACACCCAGGCCTGTCCTCCAGCAAGAACTTCCGAGGCTCACGTTAAGGGTTGGAAGCAAGCCCTGCCTCCATCTCCCAGGTTCGCGTGCACTGCTGTCCTGCCATGACATCACCTGCCAGAGCAACAGCTTGGGTGGAAGGCAGGGTTTCCGTAGACGACCTGCTTCTCCACCCATGACCCCAATAAACTTCACAGAGAGCTGCTTGAGAGGAACAGGGGCTCTGCAGGGAGTGGCCTGAAGGCCACGAGCCAGGCAGAGGAAGAGAGGAAGAAGAGCTTGGCGGGGACACCCTGGCCCTTGGGTCCAGCCTCCAGTGAGAGCCCTCCCCCAGCTTAGGGCGGAACAGAAAGCAGCCCGGTGCTTGCAGTCACTGCCCGCGGGCTGGGAGGAAGCAGGTGCACTGGAATGGCTTCCTCCTGCCACCGCAGTTGTACAGGGCCTGGGTTTCCTCCTCTAATGGCCAGTCCTGCTGGAGGCCACCCTTCCCTGGGGAGACTCGCTGCCCCTCCGCAGGGCACTTTGCTGGTGCTGGTGGCCCAGGGTGGGGAGTCAGCTAGACCAGGAAGCACCCACCTCTCAGGGTGAGGGCTCCCTCTGGCCCCACCCCCGCCTGCCCACATACCTCCACCCTGGTGCCAGTTTTATGGCCGGGGCGGGGCAGTCCTTGGTCACAGAGAGATACAAATGCTCATGGGCACATCTCAGGCTCCTGATACACCTCCACACCAAGCCAGCCCGCATACTCTGCCAACTGCTGACACAACTGAAAACCTTACCCTTGGTGGCTGGGAGGGGTGGCGTGAGGGGAACGGAACGGACAGGGAGGCAGCTATGTTTCTCCTCACTTGTTTTTTAAGGGAACTTATTCCTCTGCTAAAAAAAAAAAAAAAAAAAAAAGAGAGACCTACAGACCATCAGGGCATCCCTGAGATGCCATTGGTGCCCCCTCCAAGTGTCGATCCGCAGAAACGGAGGAGGCAGTGCTGAGTCCACTCTTGAGGACAGTGAAAAGACAGGTCCCTGACGACTCCAAGGACTACCTCTCTCTCGTCCCTCTCTCTTGTCTACCCGGAGGAACAGGGTGTGGAGGGCTATCCTGGCAACACAAAGCAGGGGGAAAGAAGTCTTCCAAAACCTGGGGGAGCTGGGGTTCCTGATTCTGGAAGAAAATAGTGTTCCAAGGAATGAAGGCCTCGAGCACTAATGGTCTGTGGGGAAGGCATGGCACAGCCTGTGGGGAGGCTGACACAGTCCCAGGACACTGAGGCTTAGGATATGGTGTCTCCTCCGAAGCTTCCAAAGTCCTGAGTCAGCCCCAGGAGGCTGGCCCCTGGCCTCGGAGTGAGGCTGCCTGGGCCGGGTGATTCCCTCCCCACCAAGAGGCTCAGAGAAGAGACCCAAGGCTGCCCATCCCCTCCCTCCTGACCTCCTTCAGCCACATCTGGGAAAATAACGAATAGGCCCCTCCTTTCCTAAATGAGGAAACAGCATGAGGAGGCTGGGACATTTCCGGGGTGGGGGTCAGAGGGACACTCACCCGCATGGCCTGGCCTGGAGCAGCCCAGAGCGAGGAGTCTCTTCTCAGATGCTGCTCCGTTAGCAGCTCAAAATAGCACTGCCTGCAGCCCCGCCCCCGTTCCCCTCCTCTACCCAGGCCCCTCCCGCCCGGAGCTGCCCGGCCCTGGCCAGAGCCAGTGGAGAGAGTGAGTGGCCCGGAGGACTGCGGGCACCAGGTATGCCGCCTGCAGGGAGAGGGTGATAGCAGCGTGTGGAAGGAAAGGCGGAGGCTCTCAGAGTAAAGGCATGGGGTGGGGGACACGCAGTACTGGAGGGCTAGGGGCAAGGGACAGGGAGGGTGGGACTTCCCTGCTGACACACACCCGAGCCTCCAGACAGCTGAGCTGATACAGTCCCTAAAAATAGCAGAGGAATTTGGGACCTGCAGCCCCCGGCCCCACAGGCCAGGATCAAGACAAGCACATGCTCAGTCATGTACACACACACACACACACACACACCCCCCAGCACACATGAACACTCAATCACAGAGCACAGTTCTTGAGAATACACAAATCACAGGCTCACCCCAGCCATCTAATTACTGCAGCAGAGGCCAAGACAACCTCTACCATCACTTCTAACACAACGCACAGGCCCGCCGCACAGCAATAAATGCACCGGGGACATGTGTGGAATAGCTGCACTCTGTGTACATCCTTCTACCCACACAGCCCATCTCTGCGCGGGCACACAGGAGGGTGGGGTAGGGGGAGGTGCGGTGGGTGGGCCTTGGCTTTGAAGACAGAGGAAATTGTGGGTGTCTGGCCAATGAGCAGGGGCTGCGGTGAAAAGCCAGGGCTCCTCGAGAAGAGAAATCGTGGCCCAGCTCTCTAGTTGGCACCACACAATGCCTGGACCCGGGCTGGGGACACCAGAGAGGCCGAAATGGGAGCTGGGAGCAGGTGGGAAGGAGCCAAAAGACAGGTCTTTTGAAGCTGTCTCAGAAGCTCTGAGCTCTGCAGAAAAAAGGAAATAGTCACTGCCTCCCTCCTCCTCTGAAGAAAAAAAAAAAAAAGGCTGGGGTGGGGTTGGTGCTTGGAAGCCCAGGAGCAAAGCAGTCTCCTAACCAGTGTCTAACCAGAGTGGCTAGAGACCCCAGGCTAGTCACCCAGCCAGTCCTGTGAGCCCAGTGGGTCCGGTGAATAGTATTACTTTCTCTGTGAAAAGGCTGGTAAACACTGCTAGAGAGGAACAAAGACCAGCTCTGCCTCCTACCTACCACTCACTGCAAGCACAGCTACATACAGCCCTCAGGACACTGGGCTCCTGTCCCTGCTTTCTAGGGAGTGGCGTGTCTTCCTGGGCGGCATGGTCTGCCCAGCCCCTTCTGGGCACATGCTGTGTCACAGGTCTCCACACCCCCAGTGCTTTCTTGACACAATGGTGCCAACGTCAGCTGCACACTGAAATCCCCTGTGGGACTGAAAAAATACTGATGCCTGGATCCTCCCCCTCCCCCTACTCCCTGTTTCTGATTTAATTAGTCTGGGAGGGAGGAATGGGTGCTGGGATTTTTTTTTTTTTAAACTCCCCCAGGTGACTCTTACATGCAGCCAAGGCTGAGAACTGCTGGACTCGGAGGCCAGCATAAGGCCTAGTGCCGAGGCGCCCATTTGTTCAGTCAATGAGTGAGTCAGTGAATGAATGAATGAATGAATGAATGAATGAATGGCTTGGCTGTGTGACTGTGGGCAGGTGACTCAAATTTCCCTCATCTGTGAAATAAAGATTATGCTGCATGACTCTTTTACACGGTTAGCCTGACATTGGTGAAATCCCAGTGAGTAAAAGGGCTTTAGTTCTCAAAGTGTGGTTCCTAGACCTGCAACTTCAGCATCACCTAGGAACTTAACTAGAAATGCAAATTCTAGGGCCCCTCCCAGACCCATTGAATCAGAAACTCTGGATATGGTGACCAGTATCTGTGCTGTTTTTGTTTTGTTTTTTAAAATGATCTTTAGAAAGAGAGAAAGGGAGGAGAGAGAGAGTCCTGCACACCCCTTACCGGAGATCGAGCCTGCAACCCAGGCATGTACCCTGACCAGCAATAGAGCCAGCAACCTTTTGGTGCACAGGACATGCCCAACCAACTGAGCCACACCGTCCAGGGCCTGCATCTGTGTTTTAACCAGGCTTCTAGCTGATTCTGAGAAATAGTGCTTTAAAGGGATTTTCCATGGTGTACCATGGTAAGTTAGTGAGACCTCCGGAAGCTGACTTCTGGTTCATTCTTGGCTCTTCCATACAGTAAACTATACAACTTAACCCTGTGCTTCAGTTTCTTCACCTGTAAAATGGGGCAAGTAGTAGCGTTTACCACATAGGGTTGTTGTAGGGGTTAAATGAATTAGTACTTGCAAAGCTCTAAGAACAGTATCCAGCACAATAGCTTTCAATACATTTTAACTATTATTATCAATCTGTGATCATTAGGGGGAGAAAAAGACACATCATAAGCAAAATTTCTAGGTAACTGACAACCACCCCCTCTAAGGAACAAAATGTTTTCTATCTTGAGTGGTTTTCTAAATTCTATTACTAGTTACAATAAAAAACAGCAAACATTTTATAGACTCTCTTTCTTAAGTAAAACACTCTGATCTCATCTCAAACATCTCAAACTCCGAGCTTCCTCTCTTGAACCCAATCATTTCCGACCCATCCTGTACTGAAGAGTATGTCATCCTCACTGCAATGACTTCTGACTTCCCAGTCTGGCTTCTGTCCCCCACTACCCCCCGCAATCCTCCAGCCACTCTCAAAGGACACCGGCCCCATCTAGACATCACAATGACCCTTGCTATATGCCCATGTTAGGAAGGCCAGACACCCCTTGAGTCCATATATGTTTTGTTCTCTTGCCCCCTACCCCTGTCAGGGCATCAGCTGTCACTCTGCCTGTCAGCATGTCTGTCTCCAGCAGCCTCACTTCCTTATAATATGCTGTTTCTGCCAAAGGTTAGAAAACCAGATAACCAAGCCTGAGAGAACAGAGTCCAGAGCGGAACAAGTGGGGTGTCAGGAAGACAGCAGGCTCTCCTGTAAGCGAAGGACCTGGGTTTTCACACGCAGACTTGGTGTCCACTATTTAGGCAGCTCGAGGACCCTCTTAGGTCCACCTGCCAATCAGCAGTCCTCTAGAAGATGACGTCTGGGTGACTGAGGTGTCACTGTATCTGCACAGTGCCCATCCACTCCTCTTTTCTATTCAGATGACTAGATCCTGTCAATTCTGTCTCTGGGATGATTGGTGCTACTGATGGGGATCATCTATCAGTTCACCTTCCTTAGTGAAAAGGTCAGATGTCCTCACTCAGAAGGGAAACCTGAGGCCCTGACAACCTGCTCAGCTCCACACACAACCACAACCAGTCCCTCTGCTGCTCAAAGGTCGGTGCTATCTCAGGGCTGGTCCACATCTTTAATAAGCTTAACCTATGGCTTTTGGAGTTACTCCCACAGCCAGACAGACTACCCTCAGGCCCCTCAGCCTGCCTCCAAGGACAGCCATAACCTGTCCCGTCCTTGTACTTCACCTTCACTTCTCTATTGCCTTCTCCCCAGCCCACCCAGCTCTCACTCTCTCAGGTTGACCTTCCTACACAGGTCCTTGCCCTCATCACCACCAGCACTTTGACTTATACATGCCTCTCCACTAACCCCTCTACCTTCTCAACCCTCCCCATCTCTCAAGGGCCACCTCCAGTCCCCCCCTCACTTATGAAGCCTTCCCTGACACCCAAGGCCTGCATGGTAAGATAACGCAAAAGCATGAACTCACAGACACACCTGGGTCTGAATCCCAGCTTGGCCTCTTAGAGTTTCCACTTTTTGGGGGGTGGGGCTGTGAGAATTTTAAAAGAAAGTTCATGTAAAGCACCAGGCAAAGCGTAGGTAAGCTCTAATTTAAAAACACAGCACTCAATGTCTATACCTAAACATCACCATATTCACATGGTGATTCTTGATTATACTCACTACGAGCTCTATTAGATACAGCGGAGTCACATACTACATGGGGTCAGATTCTAAAGTCAGTATGGTAGGCAAGAATAGAATATAGTCAGAATTACCCTTTGAAATACCTTAAATGCTCACAAAGTATAATACACATGATTTTGTATATACTATTCTATATACCTGCATAAAGGCATAAAATGTATACAATCAAGGATAGCTTAAAATAAAAACACACAAGATACAATGTTTACAATTTTAGACTACAGTAATATAGTTTCTTATACAGCCAGATAGTTGAATTTATTGAAGTTTAATGTGTATGTGCCATGACTACAGAGCATACACTAATGTTTTGATAGTAATCTATTTATGTCATATGGTTAAGCCTTCTCTCTCCAGTCAGCAGGGGCCACTTCCTGCCTCTTTTAGATTTCATCCCACTCCCCGGTACTAGGCACATGGTAGGTATTCAATAACTATCCATTGGATTTAACTAACTGATCTGAAAGGTACAGGTACAATAAGCGGGGTGGAACAGAATGGGAGCAAAGGGGATACCCAGACAGAGTGACAACTTCAATTCCTCTGCTGTCCCATGTTGGCGGTGGAGGGGTCCTTGGCTGTTTTGGGCGCTGGGCCAGGCCGAGTGGCTAAGCAGAGTTGGGGGCAGGCTAGACAGGAGGCTCTGAGAAATCAAAGAAGCCTTTCACTTACTCAACTAGCAGTGACGTGCAATACCTCAAGGTGAACACTGTGGGGAAGCACAATGCCTGCTTTTTCTCCAGCCTCCTCGCCTCACCCCCAGGCTGGGAGCTCCTTGAAGCTGGTTTAGAGAGAGTTTGGAAAACACTGAGACTGAGTTTCTAATTAACATCTTAACAAAAGGATACTCCTTTGACCTCATTTGTCTCACTAGTTCCCCTTTAAATCAAAACTCTTTTTTAAAAAGGCTATACACACTGTTTCCATAAATGTACACTAATTATAGGGTGCTTGTACTGTTACTCATTTGCAACGTATAAAATGTCGCTAACAGAACTCTTTATATTTAGGGAAGTTGGGGCTGCCCTGTTTTAAGCACTCTGCTCTCAGGGCTGAGGAGGGCTGGGGCACTGCTGGGGTAGGAGGGCCCCCCACCGCCTGGGTGGCAGATGCATTCTCTGGGGTCCTGAGCACCAGTGCCTTCCTCTCTTGGGAAGGATTATCCTGTTTTATTCCTTCTTGGTTGATTGGTTGGTGTGTAACATATATCTTCTCTTTTATGAAGTGTTAGTTTTTGTATACAGTGACCGGTACCCTTTGAGGCACCAATTTTTAAATTTTTTTTAAAAATTTCACTGGGAATTGATGACCAGATGACCAGGGGACACCAACGTGGAAGAGGGCAGAGGACCCCCTTGAAGAGGCCTAGGGATGGGCACAGGGAGGGAAAGGAGGGCTAAGAGGAAACCTGTCTGGGCAAAAGATGCACGCCCAGGGCTAGGACCAGACACTCTGGCCCGCGGGACATTTCAAGGCTGGTGGGGGCGCGGGCAGTGCCAGGCCCGCGGGCAGTGCCAGGCCCCGGTGCGGCTGGTGCTTCCCGGCCCCGCCCACCGGCCGGCGCGAGGGCGGAGCAGAGGGCGGGGCCCGGCGCGCACATGCGCTCAAAGCCCAGGATGCGCCCGCCCTGCAGCGCCGCTGGAGCCCAGCAGAGGGCGGGCGCCCCCTTCGCACCGGCCCGCCGGGGCCGGGCTGCAGGATTGCACCTCCGCAGGGCTGGCCTCCCGGCCCCACCCCCAAGAGGCGTCCCCCTGAGAGCAGGAGGCTGAGGGGCCTGCAGCCTGCAAGATGGCCTCTCCCCTTACCTTGGAGAGACAGGGCAAGAAGGGGCAAAGCTAAGCTCAGTGCAGACTTTGCTTTCATCACTGCTTCACCCCCAAAGCCCAAAAGAGTCGCTTCATATAGTAGGCACTCAATAAATGCTTACTGATGAAATAAAATGGATGAATGGATGACTACACGAATTAACCAGAGACTCCAGAACAGCTTTGAACCTGCGTGGTAAGCAGGGGTCTGGATCAAGGAGGGTCAGTAGAAATGGGATGGCCAGCCCCAGGTCACTGCCCCAGAGGTGATCGCTGAAGCTTACGGCTCCACACTCCCGCAGCCCCTGCCTTGGCACACCCAAAGGTCTGCTCAGAGCCTGGTGACACCACACCACCTCACGGGCACAGTGCCCAAGCAGGGATGTCTGGGCTTGTACTCTCTGCTAAGACCAGGCGTCTGTCCCTTCGGAGTCAGGTCCTGGCTGCCTTCAGGGATCACCTGACTGCTGGCTCCAGTAGCCTTCAGTTCCCTGAGGATTCTTCAGCTGCTGGGGATTTCCTCATGGCCCCTGGGGATTTCCAAACTGCCTCAGCTTCCTCAGGCTCCCACATGGCCCAAAGCCAAGGGCCAGCCCTGGCAATGGTTTCCCAAAATTTTCCTTGGGTCAGTTGAGACTACCAAAAGCACCACAGGCAGGATACTCCCATCCCCACCCCCTCTGGCAGACATGAGAGAATAAACATAATGAAGTATTGTTCTTTTTTTTTTTTTTTTTCACATAAATGACAACTCTTCTCTATTTCCACAGAAGAAAAATAGGAAACCCAGTTTGAAGGGTTAGCCACACCGATTTAAATAAAATAGCGATAAGGTTTCTGGAGGGTGAGGACTGGAGTCCTGTGGTGCTTATTTTCAAAGTCAGAGGCTTTAGATAGTAAGCCTCAGGTTCCTCCAAAACTAGACATTCAGTAAATGTCTGAGGATCTGTGTGCTCACCTCTGGAGGCCCCTATTGGGCCTGTTTTTAGAACTCTCTGAAGTAAAAATAAAGCACAAATCCAACCTCCATAGAAGTAGGAAGGAAGAAGTAAAAGCTTCTACTTTTCCTGCTAACCCACCACCTCCGCATTAACAGCCCTGGCCAGATCGACTGGGGCATGTGAGCACCTGTGTTACAGAGCTGGGCGGAAAACATGCTTGGCGAGTGGGGAAGCACTGCCCCAGTTGTGGTGGCTCACAGCCAGGGACCTGTTGGCTCTGGGGCATCAGGATTCCAGAGTTGGTGAAGTGAATAAATTACCAGAGAGGACAAGACTTCCTTCATGGAAGGAAGGGAAAATGCCACCATGCCCAGCCTCACCAAGGGGACTGCAAGAGGAGACAAGCCTTCAAGAGCACCTCAGCATTTCTTTTCTGAGAGCCATCTAGAGCTGTACTATTTAATATGGTAGCCACTAGCCATGTGTGGCTATTTAAATTGAAGTTAAATAGAACAATGGGAATACTTCTGATTAAATTAAAATCAAATAAAATTTAAAATTCAGTTCCTTAGTCACACTGGCCACATTTCAAGTGCTCAGTAGCCACACATGGCTAATGGCTACCAAGTTGGAAAGCACAGACTACAGAACATTTCCATCTCTGCAGAATTCCGTCTGGCCTAGAGGATCCCCTTTCAGCTTGTCCTGGTCATCTTTGCCAAAGATTCCTTCAGGTATTGCCCCTGACCACTTGCTGTTCTTTCCCACATCTGCCCCAGAATCTACTCCTGACCCCATGTGCCTGGCTTTGACCCCTAGGCCTCAGAAAGAAATGAGGGAGGGGACTGTAGCTACAAGTTAACACCCACCCTGGGGGCAGAAGCCAGATGCAGAGGGGCTGAAAAGGCAAGGCTGAATAGAAGCCAGCCCCCACCCCAAGGCATCCCGGGCTTGGGAGAAAGCCCCTCAGTCCCACACAATCATTCCTTGTTTCTGCAGTCTCTGGACCATGCATGGGTAAGACATCTGGAATGTAGTGGCCTGAGGGCTTCCCAACATCACCCGCTGCTAGACCCATCTGATGTTAGTGCTCCAGGAGAGGGAAGTCGCAGCAGAACCCTGAGCTTTCAAGGGCAAGTAAGGCCAAGGAAGCCTCACCCTGAGCAGCATGCCAGGAGTGGGGCAGTGGGGACCATAATGGACACCTCCCTGTGTCGCCAGCAGGATGAACCAAATGAGGAAGAAGGGAAGCAGGACATGGTGGAGAAAGGACATTGGGGCATGCTTGCCATGCTAGAGAGACTCAAACAAGCTCCCCTGGCCCCGTATCCACAGCGGCAGGGGCGTGGGGGGGGGGGACAAGGGAAGGGTATAGATCTATTACATTCTACCTCAGGCACTTAATTTGGAAGGTTTTGCTACAGTTGTTGGAAAATCCAGTGGGAGCGTCTGGGCAAGCTGCGTGTGTGATAAAAGGAGCGCAGATCAGACCCGGGAACTGGCAGGTCAGGGCTGCCTCTCTGTTCAGTGCCTGAGTTCTGTCCTCAGTTCCTGCTTAGCCTTAATCCAAAAGGGCTGTCAGAGGCAAGACAGGTGTGAAGAAACAAAATAAGCTGTAGAGAGATCACAAAAAAGGTGAGTTTGTTCAAAAGGAAAACAATAGGTAAAAAGAAGTCTGGAATTCCAAAGGTCTTGGCATCAGACAAGAATTTGACTAGAGAAAGTCATAGGACAAGTAGCACAATTTTAAAAACTGGCTTCAAACTATAGATTGAAGCAATCCCACTCTGAGGCTACCCCATGGCCCTTGGGGACCAATCTGGGCCTAACTTCCCACCTGGAAGGCCCGTAGACCAAAACACCATCTTGAGGACAAGAGGAAAGCCCCTCTCCACCGAGCCAAGTCTTTAACAGGCCTGTGGCATTCCTGTGGGCAAAGGACCCATCAAGCTCCCAAGCACCAAGTGCTTCCCAACACTCAGACAGATTAATAATGATATTAATTGGTTTCTATGGATTGACTCATTTAATCCTCAAAACAACCTTAGAAGGAAAGTGCTATTATTATTATTATTTTACAGATGAGGAAAGTGAGGCACAGAGAGCTTTAATAATTTGCCCAAGGTCACCCGTCAGTAAGCAGCAGAGACAGGACTGGAGCCCAGGTGGTCTAGCTCCAGACTCCATGCTACATCCAATATGCACCAACGTACTGATAACACATACATAACCCAATGCAGCTCCCGACCCGTGGGCCCTTCTGCCTATTTTGGGAAAATGAACTGAAGGCAATTCCTATAGCCAAAACCAGCCCTTCTATCCAACTTCATTATTTGCTGAGCATCTGTTTCTACAGCAACAAGAGAATGGGTGTAGAGGGAGGGGAAGGGACTTTTTACAGCAGGGCTCCCTCTTTCAGAGGCACAGAAGAGACACCTCAAAACCAGTGGTCTTAAGAAAGACACAGGGGCTGGGTGGAGAATCCAGGGCCCTGATAAAAGCTGGAAAATCTGCCTTCCCCGACCCAGAGACCAGGTCCTCCAGTTTGAGGCCAGCTTTCCTCTGGACAGAGGTGAGGGAAGCTGATGGCAGAGATGCTTTGGGAGGGTGTGGGAGAAAAGGGCAACCCAGACTAAGTTCTGCAGAATGTGTGTGTGTGTCCATTTCCAAGCTGGGTGTGTCTTCACAGAGCCACCTGGTTCTGCTACCCAGCTCAGGGCCCAGTAATGATGGGTAGGGGCAGGGAAGCCCTGGGGAGGAATGCAGGCATGCATCTATGTGCCTTTGGGGGTTCACATCCCACCACGGGGGGCAGGGTAGTCAGGCTCATACCTCTCACCTTCCCCAAGCCTACGCCTCATTCCTGCCTGCCACCCCAACCTCACCTGCACAAGAAACTCCTGTCATTGACCAGAAATCCTAAGGGCAGAATTATGCAATGGGGGCTCTGCTGGGCAAGGCCCAGTGCTAAGGGGAGTAGGGATATTTGCTGGTCCCTTGATTCCAGGAAGACAGCCCACAGCAGTCCCCCCAGGCTTCTCAGGCAGTGGGCCCAGTTTCCCTCTTGCCTCTATTGATCTTGATGCATGGCCAAGTGAGTGGGGACCTTACTCTGTGCTGTGTGTCCTTTAGGTAACCTAAGCTACCTGTGACGAAGGTTGCAAGGCTGTGCCAGGCCCAGCACAAGCTGTGTCTCCAGTGCCTGCAGTGCCAGACACACAGGCTCCTACAGCATGGACAGCAAGGTTGGAGGTCCCAGCCCACTTGGGAGGAAACCTTTCACTGTCTGAAGCTGTGCTTCTGTAATCAGCTCAACCATCAAACCAGTCCACAGACAAGGGAGGCAGGGGTGGGGAGGAGCAGGATGCAGGCCCCAGCAAGAAGAACTAACACGAGGAGATAGTATCAGACCCTTCCCCTGCTACCTCCCTAGAAAGCTCCACTGGAGTCTCCAGACATTGTCCCTTGGCGTGATGGGGCTGGGCAATCACAGAGTATGACTGTCTCATGCTGCCTGACAGTGCTGTCACTGCTTGGCTTCTAGCCCATGCCACTCTGGGCTGAGATCTATCTTTCTGCGGAGGTTTTCTGTTCTAGAGAAAGCACAGGCTCCCTGATCGCAAGGATGACATACTCAGTCTTTTTGCCTCCACAGACCCAAGCCCATAGTGTGACATGGAGCAGGTGCTCTTCAAGGCTTCCTGACACCCACCTTGATTGTGCCAAGACTCCAGGGAGGGCCATTCACACCTGGCCTTTCTTATAGTTCAGAGCCATGCCCCTTCCCACTCCAACTCACCCCCAGCCGTCTTTTGCCCAGAGCCAGGGGCAACCTATTCTGCTGCCAGAGAAAAGAGCTTGGGAAGTGAGAAATCTGCCTCCCTGTGGGTACCCTGCATACCACAGGGCCTGGCAGTGAGAGAAGCTGGGAGGGAGAGAGGAAGTGAGTCAGCTCCTTGCAGAAATGGGAATGGGAGGGAGGAGCCAGCAGAACAGATCAGGGGACAAAGGGCACAGGAGAAAGGTCACTAGGAAAGGGAACCAGGCCCTGGAGGTGTTGTGGGGCCAACAGAGCAGAGGACAGATACAGGTGACAAACTCGGCAGTGCCACCTCCCACCAAGGCTGGGTGGCCTCCACAGGCCAGAGAACCTGGGTCTGGCAGGCACAGCCCCACCTGAGGATGGAATCTGAGGAGGCTCCCCTTCATGACGCACATGTGGCTGGAGGAAGTGAGTCCACAGCCACGTTCTCTTCTCACTGAGGTGGAGTTTCTGGTCCCCAAGGCCTCCCACGGCCTCTCCTGAGCCCCACAGAACCCCAGGTCCCCCCTGGCCTGGTACAATGGGAAGACACATTTGCATCTCCAAAGAGGGTGGGAACTGAGCAGAGGAGGTGGGGTTGCCTAGCATCCACCATTGCCCTCTCCAGCAGCCCTGCCCAGCCAGGAGCTGTCCCCAGGCTCCAGCTGGAATCTGTTGCTCTGACTGGGAAAAATCCTTGCCGTGAAAATTCCCAGCCTGTGACATTCCAGCACAAAAGCAGCCAGGGAAAGCAGCAGAAGAGAAGAAGAAGCCATGAACCCTGCAGGGCCACATTCCGCCCCCCTCGGAGACCTGCAGCCTGTAAGACAGGCACATTCCTCCAAGGCCCCCTGGGGGATCTTAGGCAACAAACCTTAGGCAACTTACTTAACCTTAACCTCTCTGTAATCCATATCCCCAGGGCTGGACACTGTGTGACCCCATGTGACCCTGCATGTGCTTCTCACCCAAGCCTGGTGCCCTCCCGGGAGCTCTAGTGCAGGGGGAGGAGACAGGCCATCCCAGGACCCTCCCCCCAGAGCCCCTCCCTCAGGCTCCTGCTCTTGGATGCCTAGAGCCCATCTCTCCTCCATGCCTGTGGGAGATGTCAGAGTGCCCAGGGACATAAGAAACAGAGTCATGGTAATGTACTGCAGACAAGTCCCAGCCCACAGTGGTCCCCCAGGCTTCTGGGGGGGGGCAGTTTCCCTCTTGCCTCTATTAAGGCAGGACATGGTAATGTACTGCAGACAGGTTACCAAGGTCAGGGGGAGGGTTCTAGGAACACAAAGTGAACTAAACAAGGGAAACTGGATGGAGAAGGGGAAACCAAATCCTGCCTAGGGAACCATCTCCTTTTCTTCAGCAAACAGCCCCTGATCACATGAAGTTCTCCAGCACTGGAGAAATAAGAAGCTAACTAATTAATTGCAATCTTGATGAATGCTCTGAAGGAGAAGGGTGGGGTGCTGCCAGGGTGCCTCACCTGGTCTGAGAGGATCAGGGAAGGCTTCCCTGAGGAAGTGATATTCAAACTGGAGTCAATGAATAAAAGTGAATGAGGGTAGGCAGGGAAAAGCATTACAGACAAAAGGAACAGCAGTAACTCAATGGTAGAAGCGAATGAGAACTCTGTGTTGCACACCCACTACCTGCTAGGCACTCTGCCAGGCCCTGCTCCCTGCCTTTTCCCGCAGTGCACACTAGGAAACAACAGTGTTCCGCCCCTGTGCAACAGAAAACGACCTGTCCTTGGTCAGAGGTGACAATCCAGGGATCCTGCCACCCCAAGTGCTGTGCGGTCAGTACTAGCATGTCAGTAAGGGCCAAAAAGGTGAGGGAGCAATGTCCCTGCCTTCCAGGATCTCACAGGGGAGATGCACAGGGGCAAAAGTGCACCCTCCACCACCCCTGGGAGACGGCACCCAAGTGCTGCCAGGACACATGCTGCTTCTCTTCCTGAGGCTTCCTCGGCCACCCTCTCCAATACCTCTCCCAGCTCCCCCAAGATTAAACCCTGCCTGCTGCCGCCTGGGCTCACATCCTCTGGTTAATCTTCAGGAGGGTCTGAGAGCAACGGTCACACCTCCTGTGGCTCACCGTCCACAGAGCACAATCAAGAGTGGCTCCCCCTTCCTTCTGGAGAGGAGGCTTCTAGGGCAGCAGAAATCAGATGGGCCCAGGCCTGAGCGAGGCAGTGGATATATAAGGCTATGCAGACACTGCCTTCCCCCTGCCCTATACAGCAGGTCCTCAAATAATGTCATTTCATTCAACATCATTTCATTACAACATTGAGGGGGATGCCTTCGGAACTCAACTCTTATTTATATCAGTTAGCCTCTGCTAAAATTGGTTTCATTATCCGTCATTTCATCGCAGTTCCAAGTACCTATTGATGACACTGAGGACTTACTATAGAGCACACTAGTGAGGAGCAAGGAGCTGATGCCCTGAGTTCAAATCCTGACAAGTCATTTAATAGCCTTGAAACCTTAGGCAATTTACTTAACCTTGACCTCTCTCTGTAATCCAGTTTCTTCATCAATGAAGTAGAGATTATTATGATACCTACTGTAAAGGGTTGTTGGGAAAATTAAATGAGTTAATATATATAAAACATCTAGGACAGTGCCTAATGTACAGTGAATGCTAGCCACGATCCTCAACCTTGCTATTATTTTTCATGCCCTTTCCTCAAGGCATTTCTGTTCAGCTGAATCTTTACCAGATCAATTAAACACCACTTAGGGAGCATGTACGTGCTACACGCTGTACTGGATGCCACACAGAGTACTGGACAAACACCATACATTCTTCCCTACCCCAGAGTCTGCAAAGTGGCTGGGCTGAGCCGTGATGGAGCAGAACGCCATGCCCCGATTCCGAGGAGCGTATGGCAGGAGATCAAGGGAGCCAGAGTAGTGACCCAGGTCTAAGGAAACTGTTTCCCAACCAAACTAGAGCTAACAACTGAAAAAATAAGCTTTGCTGACACTGTCCCCTGTATTTAACAGAACAGAAGGTGCTGCCAAACAGCATGCAGGACTCTTAAGGTTGGCTGGGGTCCCCCACGAACTGCTCAACAAGAGGTGGGCAGCCATGAAGACTCCACTCCTTCGCAGTGCCAATCTGGCATGGTGGGCACCCACAGAGCTGCTGGATGCCTGGGGCACATCTGTACCACTGCCCAGGACTGACAATGGAGGCGCCAGGCAGCCTGCCCAGACAACAGGGGTGTCCCTTTCCCAGCTGGGTCACCGGTCCCCACCCCCACAGATGCTGCTCTCCACCCCAGGCTACAGGGAGGAGAATCCAGCAGCTTAGTGTAGTGGGGTGGCGGGAGCCCTGCTGGCAGGCAGAACGCGTGCTTGTGGTTTCTGGGAAACACTGTAGAGATTTGCAGCATTTTTAAAATACTTGTGTTCCCACCCGCCACACAACCCCCTTCACCCCACTCCTCACCCACTCTCAGTCTGGGTGTTTGCATATCTGGTATTTTCCAGAACCATTTCAATGTAAATAAGAGAGATTAGAAGGGAATAGAGGGCAGGGTGGCCAAGGGTATCTGGGGTGGGCCAGAGGGGTTCTGGCCAGGGCCGGAAGGGGCTGGGGCAAGCTACCTCAATTGAGGCCCTGCCCCCACACTATGGCTCCAAGCTGTGCCTGCAAAAACAACCAATGACCATGACATGTACCCACACTGGGTTCAGTGTGGCCTGGGCACTGTGCCCACCACCCACGGGCGGGGTGGTCAGGGCACATAGGGGCTGCAGTTTGTCCAGCATCTCATCGGGAAGAAGGCAGAATGGTGCCTCTGAGGACAGAGAACGGAGACCTAGCAGAATAGAAATGGCCTAGTCCCCCACTCTATCCTGCTGGTTCTGTGTACCCCACAAATCCAGGATAGATGACCCCCAAAATGCCCCTAAACACCTTTCACCCATCGGTTCACATGCCCTTGAACCTACCCACTGGCCCTTCATTATCAACAGAACTCCGTTTGGGTCCTGCTCTGAGCCCCGAAGCCAGGGCTCTCACATGGGGGAGACTCTGATGCCAGAAGTGCCTGCAGCTTTGGCACAAGTGAAGTAAAAATTTTCTGTTTAAAAAACAAAAAAACCTCCAAGGATCATTTAGAGTAACATGAGGAAGAGAAACATTCTAGAACACTGAGCCCAGGCAGCACCCAGCTGCTCCAGCCCCACCAGAAGCCCCCGGGGAAGCCCACTGCTCAGCAGCTGGCCTGGCAGACCAGCAAGCGGTACAATTTTGAGTCTTTCCTTAGAATCTGCAGTCCCCGCTCCTGACAGCATCCAGGGGTCCTGTGGACGAGGCTGACGAGGCTCATACAGACTCTACCTAGGGGTCTAAGGCTTCCAGTATGGTAAAGGAGACCCTCCTGCCCTTCTCCCACATGCAGGCAACCCTGACTGGCCTGTCTCCTGCAGGGCCACTGATGTCCATGGGAGCACCCGGTGTCCTCTCTCTCCTTTCAGCTGAAAGAGTTTGTGAAAACAGTGAAAGAGTTTGGCAAAAGCATCAGGAGTCCCCACTGGAAAGAAAATCTTACTAGGAGCGATGATGGGAGAACATTAGGAGGGATTCATTAAGAAGGCTGCAAAATTACCTTCCCTGGATATCTACAGAAACTGGGCAGAGGGGAAGATACTAATCTCCTTAAGCATTTACTACCTGCCAAAGTCTGCCTAAGTGATCTCACCTAATACATAAAGATGTCTATCTTAAATAAAGACCTATAAAGTATAGTACACAGAAAAAAACAACAAGTCTCTCTGTAGTCTCCTTCTCAGAAGATACTGGATGAGTGAACTGGGTGCACATCCTTCTCAAATTCTGGGAGGACAGCATCAGGCCCATTGATAGAGATCACGGGTCACATCCTCTCAGAGGCCTCTCCTAATTGCCATTTCCTCCTTCCCACCCCACTGTTTACCTGTACAGACTTCTGTGATAGCACTTACGGTGCTTTGTTGCCTTTCTTTACTTACGTCTACGCTTCCTCAAGGAAAGATTCTATTTTATTTAATTAACCCCTCCCCCCCAGTGCCCAGTACAGTGCCTGGTCGTTAAACAGGCTTCATTAAATGAGTAAACTGAGGCTCGGAAAAGTTTTGATAACTTCAGGAGAACTCAAACAGGTCTTTCTGGTTCCAAAGTCCATGTCCTTTCCACTACGACATGCACTCTCCCAGGTTCTCCTGAGTGTGGAGGTGGTTTAAGTGGATATGACAACCTCTTAAGGAACCTCACAACCCCATAGCCATTGTGGACAAACCCCAAGGTCCAGCAGGAGAAGAGACTATCACAGATCTCTGGCAAATACCTGGCAGCTCCACAGGGCTCAGGAAACTAGACTTGACTGGGAAGGGGTGTCAGGCATTCCTTTAAACCCCCTCCTCTCCCCTCCTACCACAACCTCGAAAGCTCAGGAAACAGCGCTTTCTAGGTAGGGCTCCCATGCAGACCAGCTCCTCTGGCTTTTGGCAGCAGGAGAACCACATTGGCCAGGGTGTAGCCAGGTGGGCTTTTCTGAGCTCAGCAGAAACATCCTACATTCACAGACAATTCTCTTGGCCCGCATGATGGGCCTACTGAGGATACAAACGTAAAGGAACAGCTCTCCTTTCTCCCAGACCTTGGTCCCCACTGGGCCCTACCTCTCCTCAATGGGCATTGACTTTCCTACCCAGACTCTTGGAACGGAGAGAGGAATTTTGATCTAACTGGTGTTTGAAGATCCTCCTCTTTACCGATACCTCCCTTAGTCTCACCAGATGCAGGCAACTCTTTGCCTTTAGAAAATTTAAGAATAATTATTCTAAAAACAGATGCCCTGAAAACACTTTCCCTGAGGAACCGTGGAAAGAACTTACTTAGCATCTTCCCCCAAACCGGGCAGTCACACTTGCCCCCTCCTCTCCTCTTTCCCTCACATCAGTGGGTCACCAAGACTCCAGAGCCTGCCTCAACTGGTGACACCTGATGCCTCTCTCCATCTCCATCTAGTGCCTCTACCACAGCCCAGGCCTCTGTTCATCCTTCTAGGGTTACTGTAATAGCTCCCTCACTGTTCGCCCCACGGCTACCCCAAAGCATTCTCCATAAACAGTCAGAAGTTTTCTAACATCTGTCCCTATCACTCCCTGATTAAACTGCTACATTGGCCTTACGTTAAAGTTTACATTCCTAGCATGACTCTCAAGGGCCTTTGTGACCTGACCCCTGCTTGCTTCTCTCAATACTGTCCCCATACACTGTCCCCTAGCCTTATTCCCCAAATGTGTCATTCTCTCTCCAACCTGTGTCTAATACAGTCTTTTCCTTCCCCCTGCCTCCCTTATATGTCAGCTCTCTATGACTCATTCCAAAGACTATACTTGAAGTCCCTCTTCTGTGTTCCCTAGTGCCCTGTACTGGCCTGTCACTGAGCTTCTCAAATGGCAATGTCATTGTCTGCTACTTGACCATCTCTCCCACTAGACTGTGAGTTCCTTGGGGCTGGGATTACGTGCTGCTCACTGCTGGGCCTCAGGACCTACTACCACACAGTGAGTGCTCAACAAATGTTTGTTTAGTAGATAGGTGAGTGGAAGAATAGATGGCGGAAGACAGGCTGCTTCTCTCAGGCCTGCTAAGTGATTTCTATCAGGTCCCAAGTCTATCCTACTACTGTGGCTCACCCCTACTCCCAATGCAGCCTTGTCCAGCAGCTACAGAGACATATGAACAAGGTGTGAGCCAAGCATTCTGGACACACACCATGTGAGAAGGAAACCCAAGGGGCTGTCTCTCCCTGGGGCCTTCTGAACAGGCCATAGACAGACAGGAGCCATGGGGCCTGGCCCCTATCTGTGTACAGAAAAAGACCAGATGGCTAGCCAGCTCCTTCAGAGCTCCCTGGGGACAGGAAACGTGTGGACACAGTTGATGTATGGCCTGACAGGCAGGGTGGCCGCCAGAGCTGTCCCTGTGGGTCTAGAGTTGTCAGAGCACCCCGCCCGGGAGCATGGAGGAGGTGGGAAGACTCTTTTCTTGGCATGGAACTGGGATTAGAACTGCCGCCAAGAAAAGGAGCAGGAGTAGGAGTGGGAGGAAGAAGAGATAGAGGATAAGAGCCTCAGCCGAGGCTGCAGCACTCCCTCACCAGCTCCGGGGTCTGTCTCAGGAAGCCAGAATGCAGGGCTCATTCTGCTCCTCTCTGCTGTGGCACGAGCCCCCACCTACCCAGGTAAGAAAAGATATGGGGCTTCTTTCAGCCCTACGCTTCCCGTTATCCTGTCAGATAGTTCTAGGAGATTCATGAGGATAGGACTTTCTACTGTGTCCCATGCCAGATCCCCCAGGTGGGGGAAGAAGTCCTCTGGGCACCAGCTGGGCTTGCCCCATGGGCTCGAGCAAGCCAGCATTTCTGGGATACCAGCTGTAAGGTGGGATCCACCAAGGTTTCCAAAGCTAAACCATCCACTTCCCCAGGGATGCGGTAGCAGCAGCTAGTTGGATAGGAGAGTGGCTGGGAAATATGAGATGCCAGGATGATCCCTGTGCTATAAGAGAACTAAAGAGCATCTGGGATGCCAGGTCCTGAGCCCCACAGAGGCCTGTGCTGTGGTTCAGCGGGGAGCTGGCAGCGATCCCCTGGGGAATTCATTCTTTAAGAAGAACATTCCACCTGTTGAAGGCAATGTTAGCCTGCCTGGGAGAAAGTAGACAGATGTGGCAACATGGTATGGTCTCTGGTTCTGAGATAAAGACCACTTCCTCTAAGCTGTGGTTCCCCAAGTTCTGTCTAGCCTAGTGGCTAACACAGAGTAGGTGCTCAATGTGTTTCTGGAATAAATGTGTCTAGGTCCTTCCCTGGATTCGACGACAGGCTCCCTCCCACTCACTACCCCTTCCTGACCAGCAAAGCTGCCTGACCCCACCAGCCCCAGGGTAAAGGGAGGTCTGGAACCCAACTCCAGTGCTTCCTGCCAGAGTCTGACCCTGCGGCTCCCAGGCCCTCCAGGCCCGATATGTTGCTCAGCTGAGCAGACATCTGATCAGCCACTTCCCCTCCCTGGGAGAAAGCTAGGACCGGGACTCTGCCTGTTTCCTTAGCATTTCCTCCTACTTTGGACTTGGACACATCTGGCTGGTCAATTAGTGCTGAAAGGTCCTGGCCAGGCTGTACACTGGTCAGGCTTCAGGGACCTGGACAGTCCTAAAAGCCACAGCTGGGAGAGATGGATGACCAGAGGCCAACTTGTCCTTCAGGTGTTGTCTCCAGGCAAAATATTCCAAACTGATGTGTCACCACCCTATCAAAAGATCCCTGGGGTTAGATAACCATCCCCCTTACAGATGATCTTTTCAGGAGTTAAACTGGGTTGGTCCTTGGTAGATACACAGGTATCTGCTAAATCTGATGGACACCTTTAACCTAAATCTCTTCTGGGCCTATGTCACCCCCTTTCACTGTTGTTTTGTGTGGGCAGGATAACAGCTGGGGTCTCAGGGGTAATCAGGTCCCACTATCTCTGTAGGTTTAATCCCTGTCACTTTTCCAGCCATGCATTTTCTTCTTCCAGGAAAGATAATAAAACTCTTGGAGCACAAGTGATCTTTATAAATCAAATCCAGTCACTCCCCTGCTTCAAACCCTACAATGGTCCCATTTCACTGGGATAAAACTGAAACTCCTACCATGATTTACAAGGTCCTTCATGATTTGGCCCCTGCTTATCTCTGCAACCTCACCTGGTATTCAACTCCTCACTCACTCAGGGGCAAGAGGAGGCCTGAGGTCATCTTCCCAGGAGCTACCAAAGCAGCTGTACATCCCAGATGGTCCATGACAGCCCTGATTTGAAATCATTTATCTTTTTTTCCCTACCTCCAATATCTAGATAACATGGAAATCCTATATTTTAGTCCAGAATATAGGGCTGCCTGTCTCTCATATCTGGAGGTGGCACATGTTAGCCTCCATGCCCCAATTTTGGGCTCAGGAAATTTGATGCCCAAACCCCTAACCCATCCTTGTATCACTGTATCATGATGCTTGTATGACCACGTACAGCCCCCACCTGAGGTCCCTTCTCCCAACAAGCCAGGTAAGTGGTCCCTGGAGCCCAAGGAGTGGCCTGGCTTCACCACTCACACACTACCTAGGCTCTGACAGCAGCTCTTGGGTACCCCAAGCATCCACCTAAGTACAATCACAGGAGATACCAGCAATCCCAGTCCCTGCTCTTCCCTTGCTGCCCAGGGAAACACTCACATCGGCTGGCTCCCTGCGGGGTCCCTCGCCACTCCGCAGCCAGCTCCGGCTAAGCTCGCTGAGCTCCGGGATGGATTGCACCTTGAGCCGCACGCTGTCCCCGGACTGCCGGATCATCTCCACAATCTCATCCCTGGACTTGCTCTCCACGTTGTGCCCATTAATCTCCACCAGACGATCACCCGGCACCAGCCCCAGGGCCAGGTCCTTGGTGCCTGCCCCAGGCTCAGCAAAGTGAACTACCCTCCGACAGACCTGGCCCTCAGAGCCCCGGTCTAGCATGGTCGTGCGCCGCAGGGAGAAGCCAAAGTCTCCAGTGGGCCTTCGTTGCAGCTCCAGCTCCCGGAGGGCAGGTGGTGGCGGGGCCACCACGGGCGGCAAGCGCAGGTCAGCTGGAAACCTTTTAGTCACCAGCTCGGGGACTCGGGAACGGGGGCCCAGGCGAGGGAGGCCTGGGCCAGGATGCTGCACCAGCTGTCCCTCCAGAGTCCTCGCCTCCACCTGCGGAGATGGGGCCGCAGAGTGCTCCGAGGGGGTGGAGGTCTCCGAGGCACTCTCATCCCGGCTCCGCTGGGAGAAGGAGAAGCGCTTGACGATCATCTGTGAGTTCTGCTTGGCCAGGGAGCCGAACTTGGCCGCCCGCTGCAGCACCGAGCCCCGGAAGCTCCCCTCCTCGCCCTTGAGGTCATCGCTGGAGCTGGCTGTGCTGAGGTGGCCCGAGTCCAGGATCACGCTGCCCCTGTTGCTGTCGGAGTCAATGTCAGTCAGGTGCAGGTCGGAGCCGCTGGCCACCTTGATGGGGATGGGGTTGGAGATTTCCAGGCGCATCTTCGATTCGCGCTTGGAGGAGCGGTTCAGGTTGAAGAAGCCACGCCTCAGGCTCATCTCCTCCAGGCTCCTGAGCTCGGCCGCTGACATCCGCTCCTTCCGCTCCTTCCTCTCCTTCTTCTCCTTCCGCCCGTCTCTGTCCTTGTCTTTCTTCATTAGGTGGAACATGGTGGGGCCGCTGCTTCAGGGGTGGCACCCCCCGAGGATTACGGGAGCTTAGCACAGGGCCCTTGTGTTTCACCTTGCTGCTGCGGACAGAAGCAGAGAGAAAGGGAACGCTTGTTACTCGAGTGGGGCCTCTTCCCCGCCTCCAGTCCAGATGTGGCCAACCGCTGAGCACAGCTGCCCCTCAGAGTCCCCTGGCAGGCCCTCTGCTTCCCGCAGTCCTGCCTCAGTTAAGTGATGCCTCATAACCCTGCTATGAGGAGGTCTACTGTTACTCCCATTTTACAAATAAGAGAACGTGAGATTTAGGTAAGGTTGTAAAAGCCCAAACTCCAAAGTCTCGTTTCCTGTGATTCCCGATTGACCCAGGCTTAGGTCTGTGTGGAGGTGGCATCTGGGCAATCTGACCTCCTGGCAAGAGGATGCCATCAAGCCAACTTGGGACCTGACTTAAGATTCAAACACAAGGGAGAAAGGAAAGGGACTCTGCACCATCACCTCCCCACAGCCAATGTCCCTTAAGGCAACAGACTTCACGTGCTACTGGGCTCTTTCCTAAGCCTGTTATCCCTAGAACAGCAGCCTCGGCCACTGCCTGCCAGAGGCCCTCAAAGAACCGACACTTATTTAATGGCTCCCACTAATCAGGCATGATGCCAGGCACTTTACACACGCTACCTCATTTGAACTACACAGCATCCCTGCAGGGTAAGTATCATTATCTCTACACACGAGAAAATTAAGTATATGTTAGTTGTCTCATAGCTAATAAATGGCAATGTCAGGATTCAATGGCAAACATTGTTTTCTTTCTAGGTCCGGAGCGCCCAAGCTGAAGTGGGGAGGGAAGTGAGGGTAAGTTCCAGACAGACAGCTGTGCGGTGGGGGTAGAGGTGGGGTCGACTGGATAAACAGGATCCTGAAAAACTCACATCCTTTCGCTAGACCAACACCTAAATATAGCCTCAGGAAGAAAGCTGTGGTAGCCTGAGCAAAGACCTCCGCTCTGGGGCACATGTGCCTATGGCGCCAGCCTACTCCCACCCCTGCGTACACCTGACTGGGACAGGAGCGAGAAAAAACAGGGGGGAGGTGGAGTTGAGAGAGCTTTCCTTGCTCTAACCAGCAGGGAACCAGAAGTAGAAGTAGGCCATACCACCTAATTAGAAATGAAATGTAATTTTTCTCTCTCTCCATGAAGGCCTTCCCCCTGAATTCTAGACACAATGACCTATTGCAAGGTCCTGGAGAGGCCTTTCCTTGCTGTGTACCCCCAACCCCACAACCAAGTAGGGCCTTCCAGGCTCCCCATTCTACTGAGAGGGACCTTCAACCCGGCAGTATAATGCCTAGGAAGGCATCAAGGCCAGGAACTCCCAAGCACCCCAGTACACTGGCTAATAGCTTCACCCTTGCCCAGCACTCTCACCCGAGTGGTTCCTGAGAGATCAGTGTATCCTTTCTAGAGCAGCGCTATCCAAAAGAAATATAATTCAAGTCATATGTGTAATTTAAAATTTTCTAGCAGCCACATTTAAAAAGGTAAAAAGAAATAAGTGAAAGTCAATGATATTCATTGTCACCTTAATATGTAATCTTACTTTTTATGTATAAAAAAGTTGAGGTATCTTATATTCTTTTTTCCATACTAAGTCTTTGAAATCTAGTGCATATTTTACACTTCGAGCACATCTCAATTCAGACTAACCATATTTCAATTATTTGGCAGCTCCATGTGGCTAGTGGCTATAGGATTGGATGGTGTAATTCTAGAGAAAGCTTTAGTTGTAGAACACATCCAAAGGGTGGGAAATCTGGTCTAGTCACTAGCTCCCTGTAGAGCTAGCAGGTACCTCTTTCCTCCTCTCACCTCAATTTCTATCTGGTAAAAAAAAGTTCCCTCTGAACTTTTTGGTTCTAAATGTCTATGCACAGTAACTGGGAGTAGGAAAACAAGAAATGTAGGGCCCAAGAGGCACAAAGCCAGGGGCAACCATGGCCAGCTAGGTCTGGACTGACTTGGAACTGGGGAGTGCCTGACAGCAGGCATCTTCTCTTTAGGGCTGTACTTTGACATGGGGAGTCTATCTCCTCCTGAACCACTGATTGGGGGTGTGGCAGAGACCTACCACATGCCAGGACATAGGATCTTTAGCTGGTCGCTGCCCACAGTACCTCTCACCCACCACTACTTGCACTGTCTTAAAGGGCTGGTTTGCAAGATATTTGGAATTTTAGAGCTAGAAGAGACCTGTGGGGAAATGAGTAAAGAAACCCACCTCAGGGACTTAGAGGGGACAAATGAGTATCTCAACCTCAGTCCAAACCAAATGCCTTCAATGTGGTCCCACCAAAACACCTTTTGCTCTCCAATTCTCACTCTGCAATCCTTATATAGTCCTGGCTCTTTGCTGGGGGCTAGATATTTGAGCTGTATCAACAGAAAAGAGGCCCAGAATCTTTGGGTTAGAAAGGTCCCTGGAAAGTAATTTCATATAAATCCCTGCCTTGGCAAAAGCTTGTCCCTCATTGTCATTGTGACAGGCAGGAAAACAGACAGTCACAGCAGCAGCACAGGGGATAGTGCTGGCCGGAAATGTTAGGAGATCTGGTATCTAGGCCTGGATCTGCCAACAAATCACCAGGGGACCCTGAGTCTGTCACTTTGTTCAAGGTTGAACTAGATGATCTAGGTCTCCTCTAGCTCTAAAATTCCAAATATCTAAATCTCTTGTGGACACAGGTTAATTATTAACTTTCTGCCAACATCACCCCTCTCATCCCAACCCTGGGGCCTTTGGAGACTGAGTCCATTTCAGCCCTTCCTTCATCACCCCTGTGTAGCCACTGTTATCTGCACAGTTCACAAGGAACCCCTTCCCCACTGTCATCTCCACAATTTCCAGGCCTGGCTGTGGCCTGGGTTCTCTCCTGTGTAACCTCCCCCTTCAGGGTCAGACTTGTAATGAAGTGGCAGCTGCTGTTGGTCTTATGCTCCTCAACACCCAACTCACTAGAGACCTGGGCTCTGTCACCTTTTTGTAGACCCTGGACTTTCCAGCATCTCCTGTCCTCATGTCCAAAGTCTCTAGTAGCAATGACATCACCACCTCCCCACTCTCCATTCCAGGCTAGTTTGTACCTGCCTCCCCTTTGTCTCTTACTCTCTCCAGTGAAGGAAACCTTACAGTTTTTCTGAACTCCTTCTCTGCCTTTCTCCCCTCACCCTACTCCAGGAGGCCTTCCTGATTTTAGGTGAAGAAAAGAATGCATGTAAACTAGGGTATGTACGTCAAGTAGCATATGTACCTAAATCATCTTGACCCAACTATCTTCAAAATCAAAGCAAAAGTACAATCAACTCGGTCAATTCAACTGCTTTATCACTTTAAGACAGAAAGCATTTTGAGGGCAAGGACCATTCAAGTCAAATGTGCGCCTATCAGTTCACCAATAGCAGTAACAATTTATACATTCATATAATGAAATACTACTAAGCAATAAAAAGGAAGCAACCATTGATACACGCAACAGGGATGAATCTCAAAAACACGTCAAGTGACAGTAAAAGAAGACTTTGACAAAAGAGTACATACTGGTATAGCACTATTTAAAAATATTTTTTTTTTATTGATTTTTAGAGAGAGGAGGGGATGGGGGGAGAGAGAAAGAGAGAGAGAAACTTTGATGTGAAGCTGCTGCCCCCTACCGGGGATCAAGCCCAAAACCTGGGCATGTGCCCTGACCGGGAACCAAACCAGCAAACCAGCAACCTTGTGGTGCATGGGATGATACCCAACCAACTGAGCCACACCAGCCAGGGCTGGTATGGTACTATTTATATGAAGTTCTAGGATAGGCAAAACCAACCTAAGGTGGAAAAAAATCAGAACAGTAGTTACCTCTGGGAGGTGGGGTTGGAGATTGTCTGAGAAAGGGCATGAAGAGACTTTCTGGTGACGCTCACGTTACATATCTTGATAGGGGTGGACTGACAGGTGTATACATTCGTCAACAGTCATCAAATAGTACACATAGATTTGTGCATTTCATTGTATGAAATGTTCACTCAAGAGGAAGAAAGAACTGTAAATAAGCATTAAACTCTAGTTAATGATATGTATGCTAAAATATTTGGGGCAAAGGATACTGATGTCTACAATTTACCTTGAGGTGCATAAAAAATGTAAAATAGCTTCATGAATGGATCAAGGGATAACTGTGATAAAGCAAGGATAGTTAACTGTAGAACCTAAGAGGTGGGGGTTGTTCCCTATAAAATTATTTAACTTGCCCTAGCTGGCATGGCTCAATGGTTAAAGCGTCAGCCCATGACCTGAAGGGTCCTGGGTTCGATTCTGGCCAAGGGCACGTAGCTTGGTTGCAGGCCCAATCCCCGGCCATGGTTGGGGTGCCTGCAGGAGGCAGCCAATCTATGTGTCTCTCTCACATCGGTGCTTTTCTTTCTCTCTCCCTCTCTCTCTCTTTTCCACTCTCTCTGAAAAGCAATGGAAAAAATGTCCTCAAGAGAGGATTAAATAAATAAATGAGTGAATAACATTTCTAAATGTTTACAGAGCTTTATGATAAAATATTTGGGAAAACATGTATGTATCAAGCACCTAGTAAATGCAAGGAATATAAGATAAATAAAACTAATGAAAGAGCCTAGGTTTCAGCTGTCAGGTGACAAGCCTGGGAACAAAGTCAAGTTAATAGCTCCGCAATCTTGGGCAAGCCACATAAGGCCTCTGTGCCTCCATTTTCCCATTTGTAAAATGGAGAAAATAATAGTATCTGTCACATAAGGCATGGATATTAAATGAAGTATGTACAGAAGCCCTTCATATAATGCCTAGCCCAGAGTAAGCCCTCAAGAATCGTACCAAACAGAAGCAGGACACATGCTAGCCATCTAGATGGGATGGTAGAGAGGATAGCAAAGTACACAAATAACTATCAGCACAAGTGTGACTAAAATAAGTCTAGACATAAAATCTCTATGCTGGATAGAACCTTTATATATATAAAGTAAAGCCCAAAGAAGTGAAGGCAATCCAATGAGCTCATGGCCAACCTGGATCACACTGGCTTAAGTCCAGAGGCCCCATATAGGTAGTGCCAGGAAAAAGAACAGGCAACTGACAGATGCAGAAACATGACAAGTAGGAACAGGTATTCCGTCTTAGTAATACTCAGACATGTGAAATAAAAGAGGTATACCACTGTTCACTTAGCAGTTTGGTAAAAAACTGCCAAGATTAATAACATCAATCAGTTGGAGGACGGGAAGTGGGGCATTTCATACGTGCTGGTGGGAGTATAAGTTGGTATAAGGAGGGCAAGTTGGGGGTACCTATGAAAATATTTAAGTGCACATATTCTTTGACTGGGCAATTCCTCTTATAGGACATCTATAGATATATTCACAATAAACATGGCTAATCTTTGCAGCATTGTCTAAAATACCAAAATTCTGTCGATATAAATGACCATCACTGGGGGAATAGCTAAATTATAGAACTGGGTATTATTAAAAAGAATGACGCAGATTTGTGTATGCTGACCTAGAAAGATTTTATACTACATTATTAAGTGAAAAAGGCAAGTTGCCAGATAGCACATAATTTTTACTAAATTTTTTAAAACTATGCATATGTGTGCATATAAATATAATTTACATTATGCATAATATTTGCATATGCATAGAAAAGCATGTGCTCTGTGGAAGAGACAGGGATTTTAGAACAGTGAAAGAAGACTTGTGTGTTATCCGTATTGTTTTAACTTTTTACAATAAGAATATTTAGCTGGCAGGTGTGTGTGTGTCTCTATGTGTGTGTTGTGTGTGTATTTAAGCCAAGGATTTAGATAGTGGGATTATATATAATTTTTCTTCTACTTTCGTGCATGTTCTTTATTTCTTACAGGAAAAATATTTTTAAGTATTTATATGAAATTATATTTATGTAACATATAATATCTTAAGCTATAAATATATATAATATACAAAATATATATAACAAGCTTTTGAAAAATCGTCTGGAAAGATCCATTGCAAAAATTCATCAGTGGTTTCCCTCTGTGGAGTAGTGGCTCTTTGCTTAGTATACTTCCTGCAGATTAAACCTCTTTTCAGCATGTTAGTTTTGCGATTGTACCAATTTTAAAAAAATAAATAAAAAGAAAGAAAGGTTTGACAAAGCAGTAAGCAATCCATTTAGCATTAAAGCTGTAAACAAGGTTTGCAATGGTTAAGGTCAAAGATTGCCCTCTGAGGCCTTGGAAAAATTTCAGTGACTTGGGGGACGACTTGGTTAAAACAGATCTCCACTGTTGTCTTGTGGCTTTTAGTGGGGACAGATTTAAATGGGTCACCCTGCAGCTGGCAAAGCAGAAACCCCAGGAAATGGAAACTTGAGCGGTAGAATCCCAAGACGAGGGCGCCGGGCTTGGCTGCTCCGGGTGGGCGCTGAGAAGGTCCGCAGCCTCCACGCGCCCCAGACCACGCTCCTAAATAAACACAAAGGAAATGCTTTCCCACGAGAGCCGGCCGCGCTCGCCGGCCTCTGACCTCCCCGAGTGGCCATTTCCTACGGCCCCAAGGCCTTGATCTCAGCGCTGGCCCACGGACGGCTGCATAAGTGGCGCAGAGAGGCTCGCGCGGCACCTGGCCGGCCGGTGGCCCCGGCCCGAGGGGCGCAGGGCGACGCCTGTCCTGCGGCCGCCGCGGGGCTTCTCCGGGCGGGTTGTGCTGCGCTCGGGGAGCCGGGTGACCCGCTGCCAGGTCACATGGCGCGTCCTGGCTTCAGGTGCGCTCCCGCTCGCAGGGCGCCTCACATGACATCAGCCGCCGGCCCCGGGCTCCCCGCTCCCTCCCCTGCCCGCGCCCGCGGGGCACCAGCCGCCCGCCCGCAGCACTTCCAGGCAGCCGCGGCCCGGGGGCACCTCCCGCTGCGATACCGGCTCCTCAGGAACGAGCCCGCGGGCCCTCGTCCCACAGGCCCCGGGAGAAGCTCCAGGGGGAGGGTGCCAGCAGCCCGGCCAGGTCCCTCGCTGCTCTCCCAGGTGCAACTCCTCAGCCTCACGGGGAGCCTGCTGCAGCCCGCGGGGGCGCTGAACTCGGTGAACACAACCCCCCTGCACCCCCACCTTCTGTGCGTGACCTTGAGCAAGTCCTGTGCCCTCTCTGGGCCTCGGCTATTTCGACTATAAAAATGTCCATGGGCCTGAGAGGTCACGCTTGGCCCCAAGTCCCTGCCTTTGCGGGAGAGGTATTCTGCTCCGCCACAAACCGCAGGTTCTAATCCTGATCTGCCTCTTGACTGGCTGTGTGACCTTGAGCCCTTCATCCAACATCTCTGAATATCAGAAAATAATAAAAATAATCCCTTGGAAGTGACGATAAAAGTAACTTGGCAGAGAGAAAGGGCCTTGGGCCCTATAAAATCGTCAGTCCACAATTTAAACTGCTGCCTGACTCTAAGCTATTTGAAACGTCAAAGGAATGTGGATAATTTATAGGCCACGCAATTCCTATCTCCAGAGAAAGGGCAGGAAAGTAAGGGGGGAGGGGCTTTCCAGGTCTGCTCCCTCCCCTCCCCATCCAGCTCCTACCACTGCACCACCCTACCTTCGAGTTCAGTCCACCTCAGAAAATGGTGATGGGGGTTAGGTGCAGTGAATAGATCTTAAAGCACCCCGGGCATGCCCCAAAACAGAACTTAAGAGCTCCACGAAGCCCCCACCTCAAGTCCTGGGGGAACCTGTTAGTCACAACACAAAGTGGACTGGGTCCTCTTATCCCCTCAAACCTTTCAACTACCTCAGCATTACCCACCACTCCCAGGAGAGGCCTGGGACAAGGACTGGGGCCCAAGGCCACCAACAGGACCCCGCTCACATGGATGCTCTGGTTCCAGTCTGTGGTGTCCACTCCAGGTGAGGGAGGTCTGGCTGGGGGCAGACCTTTGGTTTGAAGGAACAAGAACAGTGCTGCTGCCCTGGAGACCTATGACACACCAAGTTGGGATTGAGCCTTCCCTAGTTCCAACAACTCCCTGCTCCACCCGAGGAGGGTGGATTCTCCCTTTCATATAAGCCCCAGCTCTGCCCCACCCAGTCTGCCTTCAGGTACCTGCCTCTGGAGGCCCCAGAGTTTTCAGGCCCAACTTCTGAAGACACATGCACCCCTCAATGAGCAGTTTCAAGCTGGGCCAGTGAAGGGAGTCCCAGACAACACGCTGGCTGTCCAGACTGCCAGGGAGTGAGGTTAAGGGACCGGGCAGGAGTCAGAAAGGGCACAATCAGAGTGAGGGCAGTTGAGGAGAGCCTGGGGCATGGGAGGAAGGCCTCAGGCACACACCCTGGCACCTGAGCCAGTCTGGAAAAGAGTAAACAAACTAGATGATCAGAGCTGCCAGGCACCAGGTCATCAACTGTTCAAAGTTCAAAGCGCCTAAAGTAAGTGACCACCAGCATGCTATCCCTCCCACGCCCACCTGCAACCCTTCTCAGTTCCCTAAACCCCCAACACAATAGCTTCCCCTACTGTCTTCCTGGAATTGAGGCCCCAACTCCAATGTCCCCAACCCCAAATGGCCAAGCACACCTCCACCCAAGGCTATATATAACCAGTCATGTCCAGCAAACAGGAGGATGTTTCCTGGAAAGACCTCATCAGAGGGGAAGCTGAGGAGGTGGCAGGCCATTGACAAAGAGCCAGTGAGGTCTGTCAGGAAGCCAGAGACCTCAGGAGAGCAACTTTCAATATCCCCATATAGAAAATAGCCCCTGAACCAAAAGGGTGGGGACTGGTTAGGCAAGGCTGTGCCCATTGCCATGACAACAGGACACCTACTTTCCCAAAAAGAGGGTTCCAGACCTGATAAGCACACAGAAAGGCAGCTTGAACCTCTAGAGTCAATGTCTTGCTAAAGTGATCTTGCTCTTAATTGCCTGGACATGTTTTCTCCCTTCCAGTGTGGTCCAATGCATACATACTTCAAACTCGGGGAGATTTACAAGGCCTTCTCAACCACAGACATGCCAGGCACTCAAAAGATAAAACGAATCCACGCAAACCAGCCCAAGTCATTGGCAAGGTGAATGGGGGAGGGAATCCAATTCCATAATTTTGGAGGACCATCTGAGGGCAGGAAGGTGCTAAACAGGAGAGCTCCTCCCAGGAAGCATCATTCCAGGCCTCCCTACACAAACACAAACCATGAGGACTCTGTCAAACACATGCTAAACCTGGCAAAAGGAGTCCTGAACAAAAACAACCTGGATGCCTTCCCCTACCCCCACCCCCCAGCTCATTCTGGCTGGCAGCCTTTCCAACTAATCAGCAGGACACATGTGCCTTGCAACAGGGTGACACCCCCACCCTCTACCCCCACAACAAAGCCCCAATGTGTGGTGTGTCCCTGTAGGCCTTATCTCAGCCAGGAACACGAACCCACTCCTCACCAGGCTTGGTACCAAGCAGCAACCCCCAACGGGGGTGGGGGACAGCTAACTTACCAGCTCCCCTGCCCATTGTTGAAACAACTGGCATGACAGGTTAGCAGGGCGGGGCGTCAGGGCAGTCTCTCCCAGAGGCCTGGGGCAGGCTGTCTGACCTACCCACACGCACCCCACCCCTTTGCAGGGAAAGGTGAGGTGAGCAGCCAGCCAGTCACAGGGGACAGCCCGCACTCCCTAATCTCCAAAGCCTACCGTCCACCCCCCACCCCCCATCTTCTGTCCCAAGGGGAGGGGGCCCGGGGAAGCGGGGTCTCCATTGTTTAGCCAGCTGTCTAGCAGCTGCTCCTTTGAGAGCAGCCCGCGGTCGGCTGGCAGTGAAAGGGTGCAGGCCGCGGGGAGGGATAAAGGGCTCCGCGGAGGTGCTCGCCCGCCCTCCGCGCTGCCTTCCAGAGCCGCGGCGGGTCGCTCTGTCCGGGGAACCCGGGCCTGGCTCCGAGGAGCCCCCTACCCCCGAGGCTGCAGCCTCCACCCCGCAGCTTCGGGCCACCGGGGCTCCCTCGAGCTCCAAATCCCCCCAAGCTGAAGGCCACCCTGCCCTGCCTCCCCGCGCCTCCTCCCTTCCCCCCCCGCCCCCCCGAACTGGCAGAAGGGGCCGGACTCGCCCTCCGGTCGGCCCCCAATCTCGGGCGCCGAGCTCCCCTGGCGCAGCCGGAGACCAGAGCCCGGAGCCGGGAGTCCGGGCCGCTGCTTCCAGGGGACACGGGGGGAGCAGGAGCCGGCGGGCCCCGCCGCCCGCCCGCCTTCCCGGCCCGAGCCCGCCTCGCCGCCCCGCCGGGCCCACCAGGCGGCTGCCCCCGCCGCCCCGCACTCACCGGCCGCCGGAGCCCGCCGGGCAGGCAGCAGAAGCGGAGACGCGGCATCCAGCGGCCCCGGCCCGGTCCGGGCTGGAGCGCAGCGCGGCGCAACCCAGCGCCGCCCCCCGCGGCCGCCCGAGCCGAGCCGAAAGGGAGCCCCCTGCTGGCGGCTCCGGGGATAAACGCCCGGCCTTCCGGGCAGCGCCCGGGCGCGCCTCCAGAGCCGGCCCTGCGAGCGCCCAGCGCTGCCCTAGGAGACCGCAGTTCGTGTCCGAGGGGTCCTGCCTGAGGTCCTGCCTGCACTGGGCCCTAGAGGCTGCTGGGCATCCCCCGGGCGGGCAGCAGAGTGCATAGGCCAGGTTCTGTCCAAGGCGGGCACTGGACTCTGCTGACTGTGTCCAAGAGGGTGCAGCCCAGGGTCATGCTGTTCAGAGGAAGCAGCAGAGCCTTGCTGGCCTCATCTTCCCAGGGTGGCTCTGCAGAGGCAGACACAGGGTGCTGCGGGACGGTGCCCAATGGCTCCGTCCAAAGCAGGCACCGCCTGCCATGTCCAAGGTGGGACTGGCAGAATGTACTCCCCCAAGGTGGACACAGGCTCCTGGAGGCTTGCTCTGAGAGAGCCCTGCCTCAGGTGGAGCTGCCTGAGGGGTGTACCAGGGCCCAGGGGACACAGCCGTAAGTGCCCCTCACTCCCTAAAGGAGCCCAATAATGCCAAGATGAACACCTTTGAGAAGCTCTTTGGAATGAGGTGTGCTCCTGGGTCTGTCCTGTTCTGTAAATATCAAGTGAGCTGATCCACCCAGTGAGGAGGAATTTTAGACTTCCTGGGAAAGGCCAGAGGCATTTAGAGAGGAAGCCTCCAATGTAGGTGGTTTGTCTTGAGACTGGAGAGAGAAAAGAGGGAGGGGGCAGGGAGAAGGCACTTCTACAGACAGTGTCCATATTAGAGTGGGGTACCCCAGAACATGGAAAAAACTGAATAGAGTAGTTCTAGAAACAGGGTGTAGCAGACAAGGGCAGTTGCCTCTATAGACAGACAGCCCAACCAGGAACTTCTCCAGGCAGGGGTGGTCCAACCTGACAGACCCGGGAAAGCTGGAGGCAGGGAGCTCAGGAGCAAACAACTGAACAAGAGCTGGGAGATCCTGAGGAACAGACCACACCCAGGATGTGTATTGTAAATAAAGGAATAGCATTCGGCCAAACTCAATTCAACAGACATTGACTGAGAGCCTGCTAAGTGCCAAGTGCAGCGCCAGGCACTTTGGAGGACACAGCTAGAAGACATGGAGCCTCTTTCCAGGGAGCTCACATGGGGGCTTGGGGATCAGGGAAGGAAAGAAAGCTGCTTTGAGGACTTGACATTTGACTGGAACCCTGAAGGCTATGTAGGAAAATGACTGTCACTGCTACTTCCTGAGAACCCACTATGTGCTAGACACTATCTCTATTTGTCACAACAAATCTATGAGAGACATGATTATTATAGCTAGGGATTGAGTGCATGAACTCTGGAACTAGGTTGCCGGTTCAAATTCCAGCTCTGTCAAGTACTCGCTTTACTACCCTGGGTGACTTATAAAATCTCTCTGTGCCTCTGTTTCTTTATCTGAAAAGTGGGGATATTAATAGTGCCTGCCCCAAAACTTGTTTTGAAAATTAAATGAGTTTAGTCTTTTCAACAAATGGTGCTAGAAAAACTGGACATCCACAGGCAAGTATATGAATCTAGACACAGACCTTACACCCTTCACGAAAATCAAAATGGATCATAGACGTAAATGCAAAACACAAAACTAAAACTACTAGAAGATAACATAGGAAGAAATCTAAATGACCTTGGGTATGGTGATGATTTTTTACATATAACACCAAAGGCATGATTCATGAAAGAAAGAATTGATAAGCAGGGCTTTATTAAAATTAAAAACTTCTCTGCAAAAGACAATGTCAAGAGGATAAGAAGACAAGTCACAGACTGGGAGGAAATATTTGCAAAAGATACATCTGATAAAAAGTACTCTTATCTAAAATATACAAAGAACTCTTAAAACTCAACACTAAGAAAAGAAACAATCTGATTTTAAAATGAGCCAAAGACCTGAACAGACACTTCACCAAAGAAGATATATAGATGGCAAATAAGCATTTGAAAAGCTGCTCTACATCATATGTCATAAGGGATTGCAAACAAAAATACAATGAGATACCACTACACACCAATTAGAATGGCCAAAATCCATAACCCCGACAACACTAAATGCCAGCGGGAACAAGGACCAACAGGAATTTTCATTTATTGTTGGTAGAAATGCAAAATGGTACAGCCACTTTAGGAAGACAGTTTGGCGGTTTCTTACAAAACTAAATATACTCTTATCATATGATTCAGCAGTTGCACTCCTTGTTATTTACCCAAATGAATTGAAAACTTATATCCACACAAAAACCTGCACATGGATGTTTGTAATAGCTTTCTTCGTAATTGCCAAAATTTACAGGTAACTGAGATGTCCTTCAGTAGCTGAATGGATAAACTGTGGTACATCCAGAAAGTAGAATCTTATAAGCACAACAAAGATATGGGCTATCAAGCCATGAAAAGATGTGGAGGGACATGTCAAATACATATTTCTCAGTGAAAGAAGTCAATTTGGAAAGGCTGTGTCATTCCAACTCTATGGAATTCTGGAAAAGCAAAACTATGGAGTCAATAAAATGATCAGTGGTTGTCAGGGGTTGGGGGAAAGGAGAGATGGACAGGCAGAGGATTTTTAGGGCAGTGAAACTACTCTATACTACAATGTCATACATTTGTCCAAATCCAGAGAAGAGATAACACCAAGAATGAACACTTACAGACTGGGTATATGGGAGCTCTGTACTTTCAGTTCAATTTTGCTATGAACCTGTAATTGCTTTAAAAATAGTTTATTTTTTAAAAATTAAATGAGTTAATATATAAAAGGAACAGTGCCCAGCACATAGTAAGCATTCTGTAACTGTTAGCTTTATTACCATATCTTTCCCAACTCACAACTATGGAAACTAAAGCATAGACAGGTTTGTGACTTGCGCGCAGCCTGTCAGTAGCCAAGTCAGGATTCAAACTGAGGTCCCCAAGGTCCGTGTTCTCTTACCTACATCACAGCAGTGAATGGGCATAGTAACATGTTTAATTTATGTGTGTCCACATCTAGGGCACTCGTGGGGTAGCACACAGTGTGTCTAAGAGCACCCCTAGCCTGTACCAGGAACCAGTTTCAGAGACCAGGTAAGTCTGAAACACCAGGGCAACACCCATAATGACTCTGATTCATGGTCACTTAGTATTTAGTCTTTTACTTTCCAAAGGTCAGAATAATCCCTCCCTTGGCTCTAAGTAAATGTAAAGGTGAAAGTAATGCATCTCACTCCCCCTTCATAGAAAAATTCGAAGCAGTGTTCACATAAAATAGGCCAGATGACCGTGGAAAAGCTAGTTTTTCCAGAAGGTTCCTAAGCTCCTAAAGCAATCCGACCTTAACTGAAAAGCTTCCTGAGAGAGAAACCTGGTAATAATAAAATAATAATAATAAAAATCACCTATATCAACTGAGCCCTTACTATGGGTCAGGCGCTATGACAGGCACCTCTCATTTAGTCTCCTCCCAATCACCCGGTTAGGAAGGTGCTGTGATTATTGTCATTTTTCAGATTAGAAACTAGGCTCAGGAGGATGCAATAATTTGCCCAACATCTGAAACTAATACAGAATAATATTGAGTGTAAGCTGTAATTGAAAAAAAAAACGACAAAAACACCAAAAAATAAATTACAATGCCAGGATGTATTTTTTAAAGAAAGAAAAAAAGAGAGAGAAAGAAGAAAGAAAAAAAGAAAGAGACCCCGGCTGGCATGGCTCAGTGGTTGAGCATTAACCTAGGATCCAGGAGATCGGGGTTCGATTCCCGGTCAGGGCACATGCCCGGGTTGCGGGCTAGGCAGCCAATCAATGATTTTCATCATTGATGTTTCTCTCTCTCTCTCTCCCCCTCCTTTCCTCTCTCTGAAATCAATAAAGATATATTTTAAAAAATAAAAAAGGAAGGAAGGAAGGAAGGAAGGAAGGAAGGAAGGAAGGAAGGAAGGAAAGAAAGAAAGAAAGAAAGAAAGAAAGAAAGAAAGAAAGAAAGAAAGAAAGAAAGAAAGAAAGAAAGAAAGAAAGAAAGAAAGAAAGAAAGAAAGAACTTTCTTAGCTGTTAAAGGATTGTTCAAATTGGCCCAAATTGAGGAAGACGGTAAAGGAGCGCCCATCTCTCCTGCCTCTCTGATATGCCTCAGGTGTAGCCCTGTCTAGGCCTACTCCTAATCCTGGCCTAAGCATATCAAAACTAAATTAAATTGGCGTATATGAGTTGAACCCCTATCCATGGAAAGCACTAAGCTGAGAGCAGGACTCTGTCTTCTTCTTGCAAAGCATACTGTCACCAACCTTCTGGCGACTGAGGTTACACAGTAGGGTGGGTTTAAATAACTGCTCAAGGCCACGATGAAGGGGAAGTCGCAAAACAGTGCCTCACTCGATCAGCTGGAATCATCACGGAGGCTCAGAGGAGAAAAAGACCAGAGGAGGGGTCAAGGAAGACTTCAGAGAGAGTTGGGTTTGAGCCCATACTTGTAGGATTTATATGATAATAATGGCACCTCCTGCTTGCTAAGAAACATTGTGTACCTGGCACCTGGTTTACATTATCGTATTTAATCCTCACAACAACCCCGTGAAGTAGGTATTACTAGTTTCTTTATATACAGAAGGACACTGAGTTGCAAAGCACCAAGCGGTTTGCCCAAGGTCACATGGCCAGGGAGTGGCTGGGCAGAGTTTGAACCCAGTTAGTTGGGCTCTGGAGGCTCCTAAGGCAGAGCTTTCCAGGAGGGTGCACAGCAACGGTGGGAGGAAGCCCATGATGGTCCCAGCCTGGCTTCTAGTGAGGCTGGAATGGGAGAGAGTGGGTGATCCGGCTGCAAAGGGAGATCGGGCTGGCTCACGGAAGGTGCTGGATGCCCACCTGAAGAGCTTCAAGGCAGCTGACCAGGAGGCACGTGCAGGCCGAGTCGGAGGGAGGGGACCGAGCAGGTAGGGAGGTGCTTGGTGGCTTCAGCTGTAGCAGCCCAGGGGAGTGAGAATGCCAGTCCGAGCCAGGGAGATGATGTGGAACCTGGGAGGAGGAAACAGGTATAGGAAAGAAGAGGGAGATTTGTGTGTGGAATGGGCTACCAATTGCCATAGGAGCAAGTAAGGGAGGAGCTGACAATTGATTGCACATTCTGAGTGGACCAGGCAGCAAGGCAAAAAAGCAACACTCTAGGCAGCTAAGGTTAACACAGTGGCTAATGTTTATTGCAGCCAGCTTCTATTGGTAAGCACTTTACATATGTAAAGTCATCTCGTTCTCCTAACATTCTTATGAAGTAGGATCTATCATTATTACTCCCATTTTTCAGGCAAAGGAACTGAGGCACAGAGAGATTAAGCAACTTGTCCAAGCTTATGTAGCTGGTTAAGTGGCAGAGCTGGGATTTTAACCCAGGCCGACTGGTTCTGGAGGCCCCCCGCTTCATCATTTCACCACTCCATGTCTCTGGAGGTAATGCTTTCAGGAGGAAGCAGGGTTCCTCACCCCCATTCCACGTCCCTCACCCTCAAGGATCAAGCAAGAGAGTGATGGCCATGGCACGATCTTTTTTGCTAGGTGGTATTGCCCAGTCAGATCTCAGGTCCCTGCTGCTCCCCTGAGCGGCCTCTCACCACCTGCCAGGGTGGTGAGTATGCTGTGGGGCCTGCAGGCACTTACAGGGAAGAGGGCACCTGGAGCCCAGTCCTGTCTTCATCAGAGTCGTGCAGGGGCTGGCACAGGCTGCAAAGAGAGCCTGGCAGGTGAAGACCCAGCCCAGGTAGTACAGCTCCACCAGGTTCAGGAGGCAGCAGCTCACCCCCACCCCGAACATGAAGTTCAGGAAGATCATCTTCTCTGTGGCCCTGGACACAAAGCAGTAGGTGCTAGTGGGACAGAGGTAGGAATGGTGGTGAAACAAGTATGGAACATCAAACCCAAACAGAGTGTTGGCCCACCAGGAAGGCCAGCTCCATAAAGGCCCGCAGCACCACATGGGCAATGTAGATGGCCAAGACCTGTGAGAACGCAGGCCAGGGTTCCTGTCTGCGGCCCCGAGGTGTTTGGGGAGAATCCTCTCTCCCACCAGAACCTTCCCCTCTAGGAAATGAGAAGGCCCCAGGAAGCCCGGCCTGGGTCTCTGCAGGGCTCCCCCGGGTGCCAGCTTTTGCAGTGTGTCCAGCAGGTACTCCCTCTCCACCTTGACTCTTTCCTCCCTTGAGATCTGGTGCAGGACACAGAGGACATAGGACATAGGACATAGGGCGTGGCCACCTGCGCAATCTGGAAAACCCAGAAGCAGAAATGGGAGATAGGTGAGAAGCGGTTGCAGCAGACATTTGTGCAGCCAGGCTGCAGGGTTGCAGGTGAACTTGGACCTCTCATCCCCACAGACTGCATCTCCCACTAGGATGACCAGCAGGATGCAGGAAACCCAGGACAGTGGGCCACACCTTGCCAACCACGGTAGAATGGTTCTGCACTTACGTCAGGAGCCAGCCCAGGAATGACCAGTCACTCATTTGTGGACACAGGGATCACAAGCCTTAGGGAAGGAATTAAGGTGGGGGTGGGAGTAGGAAGGAAAAGGGGTAAAAATGGAAAGCCTCGGCAGCGAGATAATTTGCATCACTCTTTCTGGTCCACAGCAAGAGCTCCAGGTCCATCTGTGCCTGCCACCCAGGCAGAAGCACCACTCACTACCTGACAAGGACAAGAAGAACAGTCTGGCAGAGAAAAGGACACTGGAGAATAAAGGACAGAAGCAGCAACTCTCAGAAGGAGCCCCAGCGCAATCCCAAATTAACCGAGACAGTTTGCACACTCACGCTGCAATTAGGCTTCCGCTGGCATCTTCCTAACCCAACGGCCTTTTGAAACTTCCAACTGTCCTGGGCACTTTTTTCAGACCTACATAGCACCAGACATATTTTTCCCATGATGTCACAGCAGACTATTCATGACTTAGACTGTCTTTCCTCCAGGTTTCAGGGTAACATGTGACCTTTGGTCACCATGCAAGGATTTGGAAGAGACAGGCCTTAGAGCCCCATCCTTCCCCAGTGGATGCTTTTAAGGCCTCACATTGCAAAAATCTCATCTTACTTTTTATGTCTGCAGCTTCTAATTCTCGGAATTACATAAAAAAATTTCCAAGGCATAGTTTCAGAGCGGCAATTACACCCATTATCTCCATCAGCACCCTCTTTCAGTCTCCCAAATACACATACACTCTAAGTATAGCTGCAGCAGTTTGCTTACTGTGCAGACAGGACCCAACCTTCACTGCCCACTGATTGCCTTCCCTCAGCCCCTCCTAAACAGAATCCTGGAGTTGCCACGGGAACCCCTCTCCTCCCCACTTCCAATTGCTGAGTTCCCTCGGTGCTACCTCCTTAATATCTCTCACATCCATTGCCTTCTCATCAGCCCATGGCATAGCCTCAGTCCAACCCTTTATCTTCTCTCACCCGGATTATTACAATCCTAGCAAGTTGCTTTGCCTCCAGTTTTGTCCCTCTGGTCTTCGCTTCCTCAATGGCTGCACCCCTAAAATGCATATTGGGTCATTTCTTTCCCTGCTTAAAAAACCTCCAATGGCCCCCCATTACCCTCAGGATAAACTCCCCAAGATGGCATATAAGACCCTCCCCAACCTGGCCGCTGCTTACACTTCCAACCCCACCTGGGCCTGTCCCACTCTTCAGCACGCCAAGTCCCTGGAAGCCCTACACACACCAGGCAGCGTCGCGCTCTGGAGCAGTTACCAGCCCTGCAGTCCTTCCAGCTAGTTCTTATTTACCTCCCAACGTTCAGCTTGAGCAGCACCTTCTCTAAGAAATTTTCCTGACCTCATTTCAGAAAGGACTGACCACCCCCATGGAGGTCTCCTGCTTAGTGCATCGTCTGTTGTACCTGGTGACTGTCATTTCCATTTATTCACGTATAATCACACTTATTTACATAAAATTTTATTTCACCAGTAGATGTGAATCACCCGATGACAGGGACTGCATCTTATTTGGCACTACTCCTATCCTCAACATGAACTAGGGGCTTGACACATGCGTGTTGGATGAATGAGTGATGACAGGCCTGGGTTCAAGTCCTGTCTTTGTTGCTTGCTTGTTATATGAGTGTGGGGGCTATTACTTAACTTCTGGGCCTGTTTTCTCATCTGTGAAATAGAGATTTTAATATGGAATTGCAGAGACATAGTGACAATTACAGGTTATGTGTTTTTTTAAAAAAAACCTCCTTGCCCAAAATTCAGAGAGACAGAAAGTAGAATAGAGGTTACCAGGGGCTGGGGGAAGGGAGGAATCGAGAGTTATTGTTTAATGGGTACAGAATTGGTGTTGGACATGAAGAAAAAGTTCTGGAAATGGATAGCGGTCATCATTGCACAATGTTGTAAATATATGCCACTAAATTGTAAACCTAAAAATGATTAAAATGGTAAATTGTATTTTATATGTTTTACCCCACACTGAAAAATTAGATAACCAAAGGAGGTTAGAAAACCCTTGCTTAGGACTTGACACTTAGGAGGTGCTCATCAATAAATGAAAGAAGATACTGGTAACTCCCAGTCTGACTGTTGAGGCTTCCCCAGGAAGCAGGAGCTGCCCCAGAGCCGGCATGCTCCGTCTGCCCCCTCGGTCAGCGAGCAGGCGCCTGGGAGAGGGAGGCCTGTAGGGACTTTTCCCCTTCCTGACAAGCAAAGACAGTCAGGAGTCTGTAGCAAGAGGAAACTCCCTGTCTCCCATTGTTCAAATATTTATTGATCATCAGGGGGTTCCCCGCTCATCCTTGTCCATCCTTGGCCACCATCAGACTCTGAAACTCATCTCCCAGCGCCCTGTCCTACGTCTCCACAGAGCAGAGGCTCTGGCCCCAGAACTGAGCCCCTCCTCCTCTTGCTCTGGGTCCCAGGCATGGGAAGGGAGAAGACAAAAGAAAGCCCAAGAAGAGTGTGGGATAGAGAAACGTATTTTCTATCTCCCTTGAAGGCGAACGTGGGGGAAAGTTCTAAAATAGCAATAGTGAATGAGGTTAGATGTTTCTGGTTGCCAGGGCTTTAAGGCAGTGGGTGAGAATGCAGTCTCTCTGGAGAACTTGGAAAATGGGACAGATTTCTCTGTGCCGGCCAGGGTTTCTCAACCTCAACTTCGACCTCTGCACATTGACATTTTAGACAGGATCATCTACATTGTAGGGGACTGTCCTGTGCATTGTAGAAGGCTTAGCAGCATCCCTGGTCTCTATTCACTAGATGCCAGTAGCCCCACTCCCCAGTCATGACAATCAAAAATGTCTCTATTGCCAAATATTCCCTGGGGAACAAAATCACCCCCATTGGAACCACTGGTCTAAGCTAAGCAGTTTCGTTTTTCTGCTTGGAGGCAGGGGATGAATGAGTTGACCTTTAGATTCTAGGATCCAAAAGGGAAAGCTACAAAAGGGGTAAACAAGATGCTATGACTGGCTAGATATCCCACCTCATATCATATAAAACTGTGATGCTCCAGCCAACCACCCAAGTCACATAGCAAGGACCTTGCAGAGTCTGGAGCAGTGAGTGAATCCCCAGGTTTTCAGCAGCTACAGGCCTTATCATGCAAATCAACCCCACATCTGGTGGATCCTGCTCCTCCTATGAACTCAGATCTTCTGGGCTTGGGGGAGGCTGCAGGACAGACTTCTCTGGGCGTCCCTTGGAGTAACACAGATCATAGAAGTCTACAAGAAGAGCCAAGGTCTGGAAAGATTTCCAGCCCCAAATCTCAGAGTATGTTCGCCCTCCCCAACCCCTAGAACCCAGGGCCAGAGAGTGGCACTTGACAGAAGGGTCCTTAAGCTCCTCTAGTCTCAGATCAGTGTTATGAACTTTTCCTTCTGATTCAGGCTTCACTATAGCTGGGCACAATATGGTTACTGATCTTGTGTTCATAGAAGACATTGTTATTTTGGTCAACATAGATTTTAATTTTTGCATTAGTTTTAATTTTTAAAAATATTGCATTAAAGTCTTATTTATCTTGATTATTGAGTTCTTTGACATCCCTTAAATTTTGTGCCTGAGGCTTGCCTCACTCACCTCTCTCTCATCCTGGCCCTGCTCACTAGGTCCCCGACAGGACAGCCCATGAAGCACATGTGAAGGTAGAGGTCATGAATAGAAGCCTGCAGGCTGTGTTCTGCACATAAATGTGTTTTGTTTGGCTAGCACTGTGTTTTCAAAAATGTCTTGGTTTACTGCCAATTTTTTAAGGCAAGAAAATCACATGAAAGTCCCCATTTCTGACTTCTTTTGAAACACTAGGTGATCTAGCCCAATTTTTAGTGATTTAGTCTGACATCCCAGGGACAATAGCTGTTGGGACCTGTTTGGTAGCCTCCTGTTTAGGGTAGGGAGTGCTGTCCAATTTTCCTCAGGCACACCTAGCCCATTTCTCCCACTTATGAGACCCACCTGATCGTCTGTGCAGTGGGGTGCTGGAGCTGGCTTGTACCAGCTCACAAGAGCCAGTTGTCAAATTTCCAGAATCAGTTGTTGAGCACAGCCATTATAAAAAATTAAGTTATATAAAATGACAATTAAATAGATTATATTCAAAACAAAACTCCTAACTTCCTAATTATTTTACCATATTTGGCTATTATCTTTGTTCTTGAGGTTATTTACATCTATCGTACCTGTATGGTGGAAATAGTATATATTGATGTGCTACTGTGTGTCTCTTCCCAATTCTTTGTTCAGTTATATCACATTGGTAGCATAAAATTGGCCACAGTAGGAGCATTTACACCATGGAAATTGGCAAACACCACAAAACAGGGCTTGGTTTATTGTTTTGTTGATTTCCAGACTTAACATACTCATGGAGAAATGTTAATAATGTAGATTAAACTTAATAGTGTGTCATGTCTGTAGCTGTTACATTGTAAATTGCACAAAAATTTGGGGAAATAGTCTTCCAGTATTTGAAAACTATATGCAGTTTAGCAAAGAAGTTGTTCAGTCATTGACTAACAAGTGAAGTTCAGGCAAAAATCATTGTTTCACTTTCATCTCATGCCTTAACTTAAGCTAAAATAGCAACCAGCATTCATGTCAAAACTACACTTACCATTTTTAACCTAAGTTTTTTTACTGATACAAGTGGACCTTGAAAATCAATAAAAATCAGCTATGATTTTTTTTAAAAAAATCAATGAAAGCATTTTGTAGGAATAAATTGGTTATATGGAATTTACAGTAAAGAGTATTGTATATTTTGCTATTATTTCCAAATTATGTGCTACAATTCTTTATTTAAATACAAAGTTCTAATAAACTTATATAGTATTTATATACATCTTTTCAGAGAGCCATTTTCTAAACATTTATCAGCACACCACTGCCTGTTAGCACCCATGTTTGCCACTCTTAATCTTAAGTTTCTGGGCTAAGAAGGCAGCAAGTTTCTCTTCTGCTTCTTCCCAAATCCTTGTGCCGCATGGTCCCCAGGATGGGTACCCAGGAGTCCCTAAACCAACAGAAAATCTTTCTGAATCCACCTTCCTTACAGGAACCACCTGCTCCAATGCCAGGCTCCTCAAGTTTTTTATTTAAGTTCTCCTAACAGCTCCTTGAGGATTATCCCCATTTCACAGATGAGAGAACTGAGGGGCAGAGCCAGGATTTCGATCTTGGTCGGCTGCCTCCAAAGCCTGAACTCTTTGTACTGTGCAGCCTCACAAAGGAGACACAAACATGGCTTAGAGGAGGCAGGGCACAGGAGAAAGGCCGGGACATTTCCCTGATTCCAGTTAAAAAAAAAAGTGTCATTGAACCAGTCCCATAGACAGGGTTGGCTCCAGAGCCTTATCCTCCCCTTCAAGATATTCCTTCAGTCAAATCTAAATCCCTCTTATTATAGTTCTGGATTCTGAAAACCCCCAGAGCCCAGCCCACCACTCTCTTACCTATAAGGGAGTACTTGTCACTGAGAGCTGGAGGCCCAACCAAATCTGCTGCCTGCTCTGGGCTAATGCAGATCAGGAGACATGCAGAACATGGACGGTTTATCCCCAAGCTTTGGGGCCCTGCAGCAGGAAAACTCAGAAAAGGCTGGGACAAAAGCTGGGAGACACAATGGACATCCCTCGTGTTCAGAATCCTGCCTACTCAGCACAACAGAAACCACAAGAATCCCTCACCCCTCCAGCACTCAGGACCTACCTGTGGCCATGGCCTGAAAATTTGGCTAATTCCTTCCACAGGTATAGACACCCTGAGGGTCCTACATGGTCACCCATGTGGAGGGGCAGGTGAGGCCTGGATTGAGACCACCTGGCTCCCAAGAGCTTGGCCGACAATGGCAAGAATGAATCAGGAGCTGTGACCATTACATCCCCAAAGCAGAAGTTCCTGCTAGTGAAGCCCTTTGCCGCTGGCTTGGTGGAGGGGCTGGGGAAGCTTGGGGATGGAGTTTAGGAGTGCCTCCCCAGGAGAAAGCCCCCTTCCAAGATTGCCTGGCCTTCCTGACCATTCTCAGCAACTGAGCCTAAAACCAGGGCCCAGGGCTCTATCACTTCCTGTGTGACTTTGGGCCACTCACCTCACCTCTCTGGTCCTCGTTTCTGTAACAGAACTAACAAATATTAGTGGCTTCCCAGTGCCAGACACATAGGAATTTTACATTTCTTGCCCCATTCATATCCTCCCTCCAACATAGTGAGGGTGATATTGCAATCCCTACATTGTACCAGAGGAAACTGAGGAGTGGAGAGGGTAGGTCACTCCGCTGGAATTCAAGCCCAGGTCTAGTGACTCCAACTCCACAGCTCCCTGTCGTAAACTATAAAGTACTTGACATGAGTGTAGCAGGAATGACTTTCCTCTACTGCAGGGTCTAAGGAATAGATAGGAACTTCACATCTGTGCTTAACTGTATAACTCAGCTTAATCCCAGTCTGTTTTAGATTCCCCCTTCCTTTGCAAACACCAGGATTTTTTAAGGGGTCCCAGGGCAAAGGTGCAAGCACTCAGCTCTCTATGTCATCTTCCCCTGATTGGTATAGCTGGGTCATTCACTGCCCATCCAGTCATCGACCTGCACGTGGGTTACTGCTGACATGTCCTTTATTTCTTGTCTGTTGACTTTCTTTGATATATCCACTCCAGGTGTGAGGGACCAGGACTCCTAGGGGCCAGGTTTCCATCTGCCAGCCTCCCCATGCAGCCACTCCCTTCCAGCTGCCCCAGGCTCCAGCCCCAGTACACCTCAGGGTCCCTCTTGCTGGGACTCATGGCCACCTCCACAGTCATCTCTTCCCCTCTGCTCCTTCCCCCTAGCCTCGAGGAAACTTCTCTAGTTTCTGGAGGGAGCCCCTTTCCCCTCAATCTTATCCCACCCAGCTTTCACTGTGAAACTTGCCCCGAATATTCAGTCTGTGTTCAGAGGCCTCACCAGGCTCCCGAAGGCTAGGGGTCCGCAGAGCGAGGCCCGAAAGCAGCTCTATTTCTGAGACATTCCCCCCAGGCAATGAGCACAGGACAACCCCGCTCCTTGAAAAGGAGGCAGTGGCACGGATGAGGGGTTAAGATATCCATAAAGAAAAAATGGGTCATGTTTCAAAATTTTTATATCAATAATTATGTATGAACTTGTTATTATTCTTTCTCCCAGTTTCTCTATCCTTGGGGCAGAGATGTTATAGTCTTGCAGGGCTTAGTAGTAGTAGTACCAGCAATAATAATAATAATAATAATAATAATAAATGTTGAGTACTTATTACTGGCTAGGCACTATGGTAAGTGCTATACCTGTGTTGTTCTATTTAATTCTCAGGAAAACCCTGAGGCTGTTCTTATTATCCCATTTTACATATGAGGAAACTGATTCTCAAAGAGCCTTGTCCCCAAGGCGACACAACCTGCCGGTGTAGAGCCTGGGTCTCACCCAGTTTTCTGACTCCACCTAAGTCAGTTTTGGTTATCCAGCGGTGTAGCAACCACTGGCCATACTGCCCAGATGCACCACGAAGACTCATTAGTCGCCTGGCCAGTGTCACTCAGGCTGCCCACTCACCGGCATTGAGAAATACTGTCCATGAGCAAGTTAGACAGGCGCCTCCCCAGGTGAGGGTGTGATGGAGCGTTGGCGTGAACTGGTTTCACCACGAAGGAGCAGGGACGTGGCTAGAAGGGAGGTTACTCCCGGGGACCAAAAGACCAGACGATAGGTCCTCAACCCACCTGGCAATGGGCTCCCCAGGCCAGGCTCAGAAGCACTGCCCAGGGATCCAGGGTAAAGCCTTCTCCTGCCTGTCTTCCCTCTTGTCCGGGGGCTGCTGGGAAACCAGGATCTCCTCATCCACCCAGAAGTGAATTGGGTAACAAGTAGGTGCCAGGTGAAGCAGGTGCCAGTAGTCTAACCCTGGGAGGCGAGGGGTCAGGCAGGACCAGAGGTGCACACACACACACACCCACACCCACACCCACACCCACCCACACACACACACACACACACACTGCTCACCTCCCCTAATATGAGACTCTTTTTCTTCTATAGTGATAGAAGTTCTTATTTATAGCTGGGCAATGTCTACCCAGAATAAAGACCTCATTTCTCAGCCTACCTTTCATGAGGAGTGGCCACATGACTACTTTCTGGCCAACAGACATACGTAGAAGTATATGTGCAACTTTCAGGCAGGGCTCAGCGGGGCAATTTTGCTCCTTGTGTCATTGACTGAGGTCACCTGGTGATGTTTAGCTGGTGCATGGATTGGCTTAGAGGGTCCAAGACAACTTCACTCACATGTCTGGCATCTTAGCAGGGACAGCTGGGACTATTAACTGGAGCACCTACATGTGGCCTCTCCAGCATGATTGCCTCAGGAGAACTGGGCTTCTTACACAGCAGCCCAGGGCTCCAAGGGCAAGTGTTCCATGATCAAGACAGGCTCTCCAGCCCGGCCGGTGTGGCTCAGTTGGTTGAGCGTCATCCCATGCAGGGTTCAATTCCCAGGCAGGGCACACACCCAGGCTCTGGGCTTGATCCCTGCCAATCCATGTTTCTCTCTCTCTCTCTAAAAAAATCAATAAAAACGTATTTTTTAAAAAATTAAAAAAAAAAAAAGACAGATGCTCCAATGGCCTTTTAAACTGAGCCTCTTGAGTCACTGGACATCACTTCTATAGGTCAAAGCAGTCACAAGCTCACCCAGATTCAAGTATAAAGGACATAGACCTGCACTTCTTAATGGAAGGAGTGTCAAAGAATTTGCAACCTTGTTTAAAAAAAAGCACCAGCCTTGGACCACTTTGGTCTGGTCTTGGAGTAGGAGAAAAAAGAAACTTCTATCTTGTTTAACCCACTGTTACTTTGGTTATCTGTCACTCACAGCTGAATCCAGTCCCAACAGAAACGCATGTGCACACCGACACATTCACAATGTGCAGTGCACATGGAGCCCACAAGATCCGGGGGGTTAGCAGTATCGGAGTCTCACATTTACTCACTCAACACGTAAGTAAGTTCAGCAGCTGTCTTTCCACTGTGCTCTTACCCCACTCGGCACTTCCCCGTCATAGCCCTTGCCACGATCTAGAGTAATTACCCATTTATTTGTCCGTATTGACCTTGCTCGGTTCACCCCTTGGACCGTGTCTGTCTCGTTTATCACTTCGTACGGAGTGCAGGACCTCAGTGAACGTTTGACCAGGTTCATGTTTCACAGGCAGCCTGCAGGTGACACTTTGGGCTGCTGGGGACTGGAGATTGTGTGAGGATAGTGAGACTACTTAGGAGTCCGTACGGTGCCTGGAAACGATGAGTCCCTGGACGGAAACCTCAGTAGGGGGGGCAGGGGTGAAATGGAGAGAGCAAGAGGTGGGACTGGCAGGCCTTGGTGATATCGGGCGGGAGAGAAGCGGGAGTCAAGATTGGCACCCAGGTGTCTAATCTGATCAATGGAATAATTAACAGTGGCACCATTTGCTGAGAGAGAAAAACAAAACAAAAGGGTGGTGGGAGACTCAGGAGGAAGGTAATGAGCTTGGTTTTAGCTATCTGCTTTTTAAATGCCTGGGGGACATCCAGGTGGAGTCATGCAGGAGGCAATGGGACACATGGAGTTGGACAGACCAGAAGACCCATGAAGACATGACCACAAATTCAGAAAGAGTCTCACGTGTGTGCATCCATTGTTCACCCAGAAGTGTTAGAGGAAGCAGGCCCTGGGGTGGAAGCTGGCAGACCCACAGTCCCCTCTGCACTACAACCTGATGTGTCACCTTGAGCAAGGAACTCTGTCATTCTGGCTCATAGTTTTCTGCTTTGTTGTAAAATGAGGACTGCCTCCAACCTCTGTTTCTTCCCAGCTCTCACATGCCATGATTCCCAGTTAAATATTTGAAGGCTTACCCTGTGCAGGTTACTGTGCTAGACACTGACCTCATTCCTGCTTCTCACAGAAAACCAAATCAGCAACAACAATAACAACAAAAAGGGTGTCAGCTGCAGGAGGAGCCTGGTAGGTGGGCCACATTGCAAGCTGTCCCCCTCCAGCCTGTTCTTCCTTTCGCCCATTGCCCACACCCAGCTCCCTGTCCGCCCGATTCTCCAGCACGTCCACCTTAGGCCTCCAGGCTCCTCCTGCCACTCCTGGCCTAACCCTCTTCTCATCCACAGAGCAACTAGGAATAAAAGTTATTCTAATTCTTCACATTTGTGTCACACATTTTATTTCTACTTTCCAATATAAATGATATGTATTGCACAGGAACCATGTGGTAGGCAGACTGCCAGGCTCTGAGGCCCTGCCTGGGATAAAGAAGACATGGGCCCTGCCCTCTTCACAATAAGCGGGGAAGACAATTAGCCATATAAACCAAGGCGATGCAATCACACAGGGACTGTAGGAATCACATAGGAATTACACAGGGGCTGTACAGGTGGGGTGTGTGTGTATGTTTAGGAGGAGCTTCCAATCCTGTTATGTTTTCATAAAACATCGACATTGAAAGGGGTCTCACACACCAGTTAGTTCCACTCCCTATTTTTATACGTGTAGAAACTGAGGCTCAGAGAAGTTACTTGTCTAAGGACACACAGCTGGTGAAGGTAGCAAAGCCTAGACTGGAATCATATTTCCCAACCTTCTTCCAGTTCTCACACATTGTACTCTTGCCCCCTCATCACAGGATCCTTCTAAGATTATTTAATAATAATAATATCCTAAGCTTTATAAGTGCTAAGATAATGCCAGGCACCATGCTAAACTCTCTGCATGGATTCCACGTGTATAAAGTACAATATGGTAAAAATGAGTCTAATGTTAAAGTCTCATTTGTTATTCATGGCAACTCTAAGAGTTAGGTGTGTTTTTCTGATCCCTTATTATGATTATACTGAGTATAGGTTGATTGACTTGCTCAAGGTCACCCAGTCAACATGTGAAAAAGTCCATATTTGAACACAGGTAGTCTGATTACAGAGTCATGTGCATTAAATAATCACTTGGCAACTTTGTTTAACATACAGTTCCCAGAACCTAACCCCCAAAAGTCTGATTCTGTAGGTCTCAATGAACAAACTGGGGCAATTTTAAAGATAAATGTTAGGTGATTAAGATTTGGTGGCCCTCACGCCACACCCTATAAACCCCAATTCTCTTGTATCATTTTTCTAAATTCAGAATTTTCTGGCAGAGCCCCTCCCTTCCCTGGGACCCATGGAACTGTCCCCAGGGAACTGGTTTTGGGAGACTAAGAATGAGGGTGCTCTAGGCACAGGAGTGTGCCCCCTGGTGGTCAGAGATTAGAGGCCAGGAGCTGCTGCTCAAAAGGCCCCTGGTCAACAGAACAAGTGTGAATTTTTCTTTAATTCTGCTCAGCCAGTGTTACTGAGGTGCCGCTGTGTGCCAGCACTGAGCCAGTGTAACTCACGGCACCCCCAAAAGAATCAACACTTTGGGGAGCAGAATTCTTCAAGGTGGCTGCTCACTTGTTTTCATCCACAAATACAGCAGCATGAATTCCAAGCTGCAGTTGGACTAATGTCATCTGGGGCAGCTAGTCATGTCTGGCAACATATGGCTCTGCATTTTAGATCTTTAGGAAGGCTGCAAAAGAGGCTTCTGGAAAAGGCTGAGCTAACACTCTGGAATAAGAACACAGGAGCATATTCGCAGCGCAGCGTGAAGAGCCGGGTTTCAGAGTCAGGCTGCGGCTCCAGGCTCCGGGCCCTGGGCCAGTTACTTCATCTCTCTGGGTTGCAGCTGCCTCACCTGAAACATGAAACAATAATAATACCTGCACCATAGGGTTGTAAGGAGTATGAAATGGCACCTGGCACATGGCAAAATTTTTTAAAAAACTGTAGTGATTTTGCCCGGCCGGGCATGGCTCAGCAGTTGAGCATTGACCTAGGATCCAGGAGATCGGGGTTCGATTCCCATCAGGGCACATGCCTGGGTTGAGGGCTCGAACCCCAGCAGGGGACGTGCAGGAGGCAGCCAATCAATGACTCTCATCATTGATGTTTCTATCTCTCTCTCCTTTTCCTTTCCTCTCTCTGAAATCAATCAAGATATATTTAAAAAACAAAACAAAACAAAACAAAAAAAAACCCTGTAGTTATTTAAATATACTTTGTAGTTATATATCATGCAGTATGAAAGACACAAACCAGGAGATGTGACATCAATCTTGATTTATTTTCCTTGAAAGAGAACAGTAATAATTTTCAATCTCATGTACTTTAGAGACAAGATCTGCTCTGTTCTGAATCCTCTAATATGTGTCCACAGACATGCAAAGTGCCCCACACTGTTGCGGAGAGTGTAAATTAGTACTACTTTGGAAAGTTGTTTGACAATGTCTGAGCATACGTATGAGCCTGCGGTTCCACCCCTAGGTGTATTTCCCACAAAATGCTCACATTATCTTAACCAAAAACATATAGAAGTATGTTCACACCAATACTCTTTATAATAGCCCCAAAGTGGGAACTACCCAAGTGTCTACCAACACTAGAATGAACTAAAAAACTATGGTATTATCACCGAATAGAATGCCATGCAGCCATGGGAAGGGACAAGCTACAAATACACACGGTGACCTGGGAGCATCTCATCAGTATATCTAGTGATGAGAGAGAGAAGCCAGATGCCGAAGCGTACATGCCACACGATTCCACGTGTGTACAGTAGAGTGTGGTCAAAATGAATCTAATGCTGTTAGGAACTGGAACAGCAGTTACCTTTCAGAGAAGAGGGTGTAAGGAAGCCTTTGGGGGCTGCCAGGAAGTTCTGTGTCTTGATCTGTGTGGCAGTTATACAAGTGTGTGCACCTTATAAAAACACATGAGGCTCTTCATTCAAGATCTGTGCACTTCTATGCAAGTATGTTTGATTCCAATAAAAAGATTATCTTTAAAAACTCTTGGTAGGTCCCTCATGACGAGTCACAGAACACACTCGGAGCTCACTTATCACAAACCGAAGCCCTGAGTTCTTCAGGGCATCAGAACCAGGAATTTAAGGCCCCTCTGGGGACGGGAGATGTGACCTCAGGCCAGTGATCTGGGACCAGGTTTTCTGCTCAAAGCCAAGAACAAACAGGCTATCTTGTAGATAAAACAGGTTCTAGAAAAACTGCACTATGGGGCTATGGAGCATAGCAAGAGAGCTCGGTATCTGCCTGGAGTCCATAAGTGGAAAAAATCAGACCTCTGACACTGTGCTAATCACAGAACTAGACTTGCTGTTCAAGAACCCTAGTCCAAGAAATTAGCAAAAATTGTCTGGAATTAGTGAAACTTATAAAGTACTAGCATAGGAATCCCCTAGGAATTCCTCCAAAGCCTAGAAAGTGAGCGAGACCCTGCTACCTGGAAAAACAAATACAGAAGGCAGCCAACCCATGGTTTTCACTCATCACTGATGTTTCTATCTCTCTCTTCCTCTCCTTTCCTCTCTCTCTAAAATCAATTTTTAAAAAAAAAAACACATGTTTTTTAAAAAGATCTGAAGCAAATATGATGAAATGTTAGCACTTGTTGATTCTGGTCAGCGAGACATGAGGTTTGGATATTGGAGGCCACTGGGAAAGTTCTTTCTTACTCTTTAAAAACCCACAGGAAGCCACTCTCTCTTTGTCTCCTGATAGATGTGAACAGCGAAGCACGCAGCCCCAACTGCTGCTGGAAAACATCCAACAATCGTGAAAGCAACCAGGCTTAAAAGGAAGCCAATACTGAAGTCAGTAGAACAGAGATGGAAAAAACCCAGGTCACTGAAACATGACTGAATCAACTAAGCCTGAAGCTTACCTTATTGCATTATTGTCTGTTACGTGAACTAAATAATTTTCTTATTGTCTCAGCCAGTTTACATTAGGTTTCCTATGACTTGCGACAAACTTACAATGACTGATACAATGGGATGGAGAAGTGGGCGCATATAGAACTGTCAGGGAGGTGGGATGGGCAAGATTCAACCAGAGGGTGGATATGATGGCAAGAAAGAGAGAAGAGCTGAGATCGATCCCCAGATTCCTGGCTTGGATAACTGGGTGTATAGCGGTGCCATTCCCGAGACAGGGCTCATCAGAGGCAGCTCAAGCGGAGAGCAGAGAATCTGAACAGCTTGGCTATGCTGGGCTGGAGGAACCTTTTGGAAGCCATCTAACTGGAGATGTCCAGGAGGTAGCTAAATACTCAACACTAGAATTGAAAAGTGAGTTGTGTCTCCCCCAAATTAATGTCCACCTGGAGCCTTAGAACAGTGTTCTTATCAGAAGGCCACATGAAGACATAGAGACACGTGGAGAAGACCACGTGAAGACAGGGGCAAGAGACTGGAGCGATGCATCTACAATGCTAAGAATTGCTGACAACTAGCAGAAGCTGGGACACAGGCACGGGACAGTTTCTGCCTCAGAGCCTTCGGAAGGAATCTACCCTGCTGACGCAATGATTAAGACTTCTGGCCTGCAGAACCGTGAGAGAATACATTTTTGTTGCTTTAAGTCAAGTTCATGGTCATTTGTACAGTAGCTCTAGGGAACTAATACCAAGATAGGTGTCTGAATTTGAAACATGGATTTAGGAACCATCAGCATAAAGTGGCTGTTGAGGTCTTGGGAGCAGGTGAGGTTACCTAAGGAGAGTATAGACTGAGAAGAGAAAAGAGGCCAGGGACAGGCCTTGAGGAAGACTGACTTGGAAGGAGCGGGAAGATGAAAAGGAACAGGCCGAGAAGGCTGGGGACGAGCAGCAGATGCCGAGCGGTGCCTTGGAAGCTGAGGGAAAAGCGTTTCTGAAGAGGAACATGCTCAGTGGGCCAGACACTGTAGAGGAGGGAAAGAGTTTATTGCATGTGGCAGCATGGACGTTACTGGTCTCCCTGGCCAAGAGATTTTGGAATAATGGCAAAGAAAGAAATAAGATCGCCGTTCGTGAAGAGTGGAGGCGGGCGGGGGTGAGCATGTGGATATAGTCGCTATGTTTCTAAGGCCGGTGGCTATGACAGGCAGAGGGAGAGCGGTGACGGCCAGAAGGGGAGGCAGGGTCTTGGGTGGGTTTGGGGTTTTGTTTTGAGCTCAGGGAGGCTTACCCATGTTCACAGGCTGAAGGAAAAAAGTTAGTAAGGATAAAAATTATCGGAACATAACACGGAGACCAAAAAGCAGAAATACAAATTTCATCATTGATGAAACCAGCAGACATATATCGCTTCTAATCAGATCTTTAAGACAAAAAGTGAATGGGAGCCTCTCGCTTTCTAAGGAGGTGAAGCATAACTCGCCACTCCCTACGTGTGGGCTGTGCACAGTGGCTTTTTCCCAAAGATTACGACAAGGAAAGGAAGGGGGGGAAAGTAACTTTTCAAGTGGAGAAATGTGACAAACACCTTAAGCGAGGTGCTCAAGATTAACATCCAAATGGAGATAAGCCACTTGATAGTGTGTACCCATCATATGATATGATATGATATGATATGATATGATATGATATGATATGATATGATATGATATGATGTGATGTGATGTGACGTGATGTGATATGATATATGATATGATATGATATGATGATATGATATGAGAGTGGCCCTGTGCCTCTAGGAGGGGGGTCTTCCTCCCCAAAACGCATTGCCCCAGTCTAATCATGAGAACAACATCAGACAAATCCAGATTGAGGAACATTCTATGAAAAAACCCGACCTGGACTCCTCAGAGCCGTCAAGGTCATCAAAACCAAGGAATGGCTGCTCCTCTGTAGTGGAAAGAGGGAGCTGAACATCACCCAGTGGGGTAAGTTCCATCCCCGCACCTATTTTTCTAGCAGTTTCATAGAGTTCCAGTTGAGAGGAAACGCAGTATGAAGAAATTCAGTTAGACTGAGTGGAGTTGAAATGCCCTCAAGCCCATTCCATACAGAGGAAGCAGGCTAGAGGGACCGGGGGCCTAGCACAACAGCACCCCGAGCAGGGGGCACCCGTTCGTGCCTGGATGCAGAGGAATGGACGACTGTAGAAAGTGTTCAGAAGAAATGGAGGTTCTAGATGCCTCCCAAGTTCTCGCCCAGTGCTTGTGCCTTCTCAGGACCCCCAGACCCTGGTTCTCTTGCTTGTTTAAAAGGGTAGCAAGGGACTGGCAATAAAGGTCCCAGAAGCAGCCCCTCGTGAGGGAGGGAGGTGCTGGCTGAATGCTGACTGGGCCCTTTGCTTTGTATCAACCAGCTCATTCCCAAACAACAGAAGTGCTGCTCGGCCTCAATATGCTCTCGCCACAAAGTGCTGAGTCCAGGGGCTGGCTGCCCTGGCCCCATGACCTCACCCTCCCACACTGGGCCTCATCCTGTGAGGCTCCCTAGGCCCAGAGGCAAGGCCAGGGCATTGAAGCCGTCCATAAAATCCTACTGAGTATCTACCGTGCTTGACATATAGTCCTACTGCCGAGGAGCCCACGGTTCAAACCGACCATGTTACATTTGGGAAGTCACCTCATTCACCTCCAAATCTAACAGCCCATCCCGCTGGACACCCGGCTGCCCCACCTGCTTGTGCAATGAGTGTGTGGGCTGACAACGTGGTTCAAAATCCACATCCCCAAATAAATCAATGCACTTTGGAAAATTAGACTGACAGAGCACACTGCTAAAACTAAATAACGAAAAATACTGGAAAGAAAGAAAAACTGAACAAATGGGGCCTTTTCCAAATTCAAAGAGAACACTTTCTATCTGATAATTTTTCTAAACTTTTGCCACTTGCTCCCACTTATCTCTATGAAAATCTGGCAGAAGATGATACCTGATTTGGACATAAATAACACCGTTAGCATTTATTGAGCTCTAACTGACTGCCCATGTCTCCTTTCATCTGACGTCAGTCGGTCATGTAGGTCTTTTCATCCCGTTTCATGCCAGAGACAGGGTTGCCAAGAGGAAAGAATACGGGCTTTGAGTCAGATGGACATGTATTCAAGGCCCTGCTGGGTTTCCTGGCCCAGAACTTGGCCCCTCAGAACCTCAACGAACTCATCCTTAAAACGGGTATTATAATGATCTACTGAGGAGGCACCGTCTGCTTCACAGTAAATGCTCAGTAAGCTGCAGTTATTGTTAATATGGATGAACAAGAGAACCCAAACCCAGCTTGGGAGCAGCGATAACAAGGCGGCAGCTCCCTTCATTCCCACTCCTGGAGGGGCTATGTCCTGACTTTCCTCGGAATAGATGGTGGTGGGGGCTGGAGGTAACCAACATGGAGCTCACGAAGCAACAGCTCCAGACAGTGTCAGAGGGGGAACCTTCTAGAACTTGGTTAAAAACCATATTGAGGTAATATCTGAAAAGCATGATGGTGTGCGCTGGAGAGCTGGTAACCCTTTTCCAACCTCCACGGACTTCAGGTAACTGAGGAAAGCAGAGGAAGACAGGCTGGGGCTGTGTATGACTCTGGGGGTATTTGATGGATATTGGTAAGTTGGTTGCGCAATAACCCTGATTTTCCTCCACCCCCGCCCACCCACACAAACAGTAGTTTTGTGCATGTGTGTTTGGGCTTTTCAACCAAATATTAAAAAGCTCCACTTTTCTGTTGGCTCAATCAGTCTTCACTGTACTAACTCTTCAGTAAGGCGTAAAGCTCCCAAATTAAAATGCTGAGAGTATCTGAAGCGCAAACACAACACAAGCAGGTCAGTGTGGCCAGGGTAAGTAAGGACTATAACATGGTCAACCTCCGTGCCTACAGAGTCACAAAGCCCATCAGAGGATGTCATTCATTTATTCAAAAATATTTATTGCCCTGGCCGGGTGGCTCAGCTGGTTGGAGCGACACCCAGTACACCCAAAGGCAATTCCCAGTCGGGCACATACCTAGGCTGCAGGTTCCATCCCCTGTCAGGGCATGTACAGGAGGAGGCCAATCCATTTTCTCTCTCACATCCATGTTCCCCTCTCTCGCTCTCTTGCTCTCTCTCTCCCCCTTCCTCTCTCTCTCAAATTAATAAAAACATATTCTCAGGCGAGGATTAAAAAAACACATATTTATTGAGCTAGGAGTTATGCCCAGAGATATAACTATGAGCAAGACAGATGAAGCCCCTGCCCTCATAGAGCATGAAGTCTAGTGAAAGAAGCAGATAAGTAAGCACTCGGTTTCTTTATTTTCAAGAATAACTTTAATTGTTTTTGATAGAAAATATGTTCACATTGTTCAAAACTCAAAAAGTACAGAAAAATAGCCCTAGCCTGTTGGGCTCAGTGGTTAGAGCATCGACCCTTGGACTGAAGGGTCCCAGGTTTGATTCCAGCCAAGGGCATGTACCTGGGTTGTAGGCTCAGTCCCCAGCCCCAGGTCTGGGCGAGTGCAGGAGGCAGCCAACCGATGTGTCTCTCACATCGATGTCTCTCCCTCTCTTCCACTCTCTCAGAAAAGCAATGGAAAAAATATCCTCAGGTGAAGGTTAAAAAAAAAGTACAGAAAAATATATGAAAAGTTCTGTTCTATACCTGAGCCCCAAGTGCCTCAGTTCCCCTCCTTGGAGCCCAATATTTCTAGTTTCTTTAGGAATTTCTACAGCATGATCAATGCAATAATTGAAGTACATTGTGGGAGTACCTCAGCCAGTCCAGGGGTTAGGGAATTAATGAATGAATAAATGACCCAATAAGTGTTTCCTGAGGACCCCAGTTCTGTGGAGTAAGAAAAGGTGAGGAAGCCCAGGAGATTGTGGTTCGATTCCCGGTCAGGGCACATGCCTGGGTTTCAGGCTCCATCCCCAGTGGGGGGCGTGCAGGAGGCAGCCGATCAATGACTCTCATCGTTGATGTTTCTCTCTCTCTCCCTCTCCCTTCCTCTCTCTGAAATCAATAAAGATATATTTGAAAGAAAGAAAAGGTAAGGAAGAACCACCAGCCATGGACCTCTGATGCTTTAAGCCCTGCCATGATCATCCCCAAGTCAACTCTGTCCCTTGCCAGCCATTGATCCAGACGTCACTGATTTATTAAGGAGCAGAAACGTCCTGGGGTGGCGCGTTGTGCTTAGAGGCAGACATGTACCTTTGGAATATTCTGCCCAAATCTACAAATACTTGTGTACATACCAGAACTTGCCCCCTGAGTTTTGGTTCTGAGAACAGGGGACTCTGATGAACCTTGAGTTAAGGGCTGAAAAAAGTGGCAGAGGGATTAGGGGGACTTTACTGGGAAAAGTTTATTCTCTCCAAGCTGCTATCAGGCTTTCTACAGTATCTGCCACCTGAAAGAGAGGAGGATGATAAACCAACAATGTGTTGGGCAGATGTTATATTCATTTTTGGAGTTGAGAGAGGTGAGTGACTTGCTCAAAGTCACCCAGACAGGGCAGTGAGGATCTGAACCTACATCTGCCAGGCTCAAGGCCCTCCCCACCCACTGCATCCCACCCTTTCTTCAGTAACTGTGATTCTTAAACAACACATCTTCCCCTTCAGGGCTCCTGGGGAAGCCCACCATGCATTCCCCTACACTACCCTCACCAAGTGCCCTGACTTTCCAGAGGGAAATCTTTTTACCCGCTAGGGTACTATAGGTACAGTACCTTGGGCCATGAGACTGCCAAGGGCCTAAAGCAGTCTATTAAAAACCTAAAAAAGATTTATTGGCTCTAAATTTTTAAAAGAAAATTACTAAATTAAAATGAATAAATATTTAATAACATATCTGCTGGTGAACTGTAATTTTATTTAACTCTTACATATTTAATATATAAATATAGTGTAACAAAGATTTCCAAAACAGAGTGAACCATTTTTTTCTTAATAAAGTTCAGGATTGTAATAATCCTTCACATTTTCTTTAACAAAGATAAAAACTGTATTTCCTATGTGGAAAGTGAGGTGCACTTTAATGTGTTCGCTACGATGTGGGGTCTTAGGAAGGGCCTGGGGTCGCATGAGGAATCTGGAGAAGGACAGGGGACAAGCACTCACACAGAGACCTGTCCTCACCTCCCAACTGCTGAGATCAAGACCACAGCAGCGGGGCCTCTCCGGATTTGTTTCCCTAATTTAAACAAAGGCCTGAGGGATGCCTGCCCAGCAGGCTGAGCCACCAAAGCTCTGGGGATCAGGCAGAACTAAAGCAGAGGGAAAGAAGAGTGCTGACAGGGCCGGAGGCCGGCAGCCTGCAGGGCTATAAAGAGCAGGGCCCCAGAGAAAGTGGGACCACATGGAGACCCGGGCTGTGCAGCGAGAGCTAGGTAAGGTCCTGAGGGGTGCTCTGGCCCTTCCTTTCTGTCCCCTGTGGAGCCATGCCCCGGAGGGGACCTAGTTCTCAAGCCTTGTGCTCAGAGCCTCCTAGGATGGCTGGAGAAGGGTGGGGAACTCTGCAGGGAGGCAGCCTCCTTTTGCCCCCCCCAAGAGGAGTCACTATCTTAGCCATCAAGGCCAGGAGGCGGTGTGGGGCTGCAATAAATGACAGGCTCCGTGGCACAGGGAGAAGGTACAGGGGTTGGGAAGCGCTTATTCAGAGGCTCAGGATGGAAAGATATGTCACAGAATCGATATGCATCAGTCCCTGGGCCTGATACCAGCCGGAGGGAAGGGCCATGAATGGCTGTTCCGAGTCTAGAAGCCTAATGCACAGCTACCTGTCTTCTTCCTTCCGCCCCCCTCCCCTGTCCCTCCCTCCTTATCTTTCTCTTCTTTCTTCTTCCTACCATGTTTTATGTCTACCTAATCTTTGAGCCTCAGTATCCTCACCTGTAAAATGGGGGTAATGATAGTACTTACCCCGTGGGCTCGCTGTGAAGATGAACTGCGCTGACCACGTGGAGCATTCAGGATGGCCTGGCACAGAGGGAGGCTTTGTTAAAGTGTCAGCTCTCACTGGCCTCCTTCCTGCCTCCCTTTCCTTCAATACAGTTTTTCCCAGCGGCACCCATGCCTCCCCACCCCCAACCTCCCAATGCCCCAACATGGGCTCAGCTTGGTGCAACAACAATCACCCAGGAGACCCAGGCCCCCATTGGGATGTTCACGGGGATGCATTCAGTAGGAACTCAGGTCAGTACTGTGATGAGTGCTAGAAATCAGAGGAGAAAGCGAGTCACTGCAGGCTGGGGAAAGCAGCAAAGTCTCTCCGAGGAGCTGGGCAGGTTGAGAAGGTGGAGAAGTAGGGACGGAGTGGTAGCATGGCCACGCACAGCCAGTCAGTTTGAGAGCTGCTAAGAGCCAGGTGAGGGCAAGGCGAGCCCACACACTGGTAATATGCGGGGTCTGGACTAGACGGTTGCCAAGGAGTTTATGTTGGGGTGTGAGACTGAGGCAATGTTGCCACCTGTAGGGGGTACCTGGAAGCTGGCAAGTGAACAAGACCTACATTTATCAAGAGGTCACAAGGCCTGTGCCGCGCTTTACCTGCATTATTGCTTGTAATCCTTACAATAACTCTGCACACAGAAGCTTTACTGATGGAAGACAGCAGAGACTCAACTAGTGAGAGGCAGAGCTAGAATCTCAACCGAAGTCTGTCTGCTGGACTTCAAGCCTCTCCTTCACTTGCCAGCCTCCAGGTACCCCCTACAGGTGGCAGCATTGCCTCAGTCTCACACCCAACATAAACTCCTTGGCAACCATCTAGTCCAGGCCCCTCATATTACCAGTGTGTGTCTCACCTCGCTCTCACCTACCTCTTAGCAGCTCTCAAACTGACTGGCTGTGCATGGCCATGCTACCATTCCCTCCTGGCTCCATCACCTCATCTCCCATCCCAGAGGCCATGTCATTGGTGTGTGTTCTGTCTTCCAGAAACCCTTCCAACCACCAAGATGGCTCAAACCAACCCCATGCCAGGGTCTGTGGGGCCATGGAAGGTAAGCCCAGCCCCAGCACATGGAAAATTGAGGGATTCTAATGGGGCAGGGGGTGAGATGTTGCCACAGATCAGGCTGTGCTTTTCCATGGGACAGTGACTGGCCAATAAAACACCAGTTCATAGGGGAAGGGTCCAAACAAGGTCCAGATGCTCTTTCAGGAAGAATCTCTCAGGATGTCCCATTTGGACAGAAGGATGACCCTGGAAGCCCATGAGGGGTGGGAGATGATACCTAGTTTTCTAGTTCAATTCTCCCCTGCACTGCTAAACTCATCTTAAAGTTGAGCAGCCCAGAGTGGATTATGCCATGGAGAAACTGAGTGCCCAGAAATGAAGAGAGATTGGCCACCAGATCCCAAATAAGTGATGGGACCTAGGTCTTCTGACTCTCATCCTGAACTTGGTTGTAACTATTACCTCACGTGACTGATCCTCAGGCTTTTCATTGTTTCCCGCAACACCTCTACCCTCTCCATTGGATCACCTCTGAGGCCAGTTCCTAGCTATGGGAGTTGTTCTCTAGCCAAGTTCAAGAATTCTAGTTCAAGATATGGAAGGGGTTTATTACAACTCTCTCTACACCTCAGGTTTCTATAGCAGGTATGGCTGGAGAACCTAAGTAATAATCCACAGGGAGCTCCTGGGACTTCCAGAATCCTGGCCCTTGGATCACACTTATGCAAGCAGCATGGTGAATGAGTCCTTGAGTCCTTGGTCTGTCCAGTGGGCCAGCTATTGATCCTAGAAGACCACTCCTATCATAAACCAAGTCCCCACACCTTATCCTTAGCCTGGGCATGTGAACACCACCAACCAGTGGTATTAATTCAAACCTCTTCCTACCCTGTCTATACTGGAAGAGACCTCATCAGGCATCCTGAGCTACAGCTAGTGATGGAAAACAGGATTGGACACAAGCTAAGCTGCTGACCAGGGCCTCTGTTCTTCCTGATGTGCCACATTCTAGCTTCCTTTTCATTCGGTCTCATTTCAGATAACCATCTACGATCAGGAGAACTTCCAGGGCAAGAGGATGGAATTCACCAGCTCTTGCCCAAATGTCTCTGAGCGCAGTTTTGATAATGTCCGATCTCTCAAGGTGGAATGTGGCGCGTGAGTATGGACCTCAGCAGAACCTCAGGCCCCTTATTTCCAGTCCCCTCAGGCATGGGGCCATAAAGGTGGGGATTGGGGAAGAAGGGTGTTCCCCAGACTCTAATCATTTCTGGGAGATAGACTTCCATACTGATATAATCTCAAAAGAAATCACTACACATGTAATTCTGTAACTCAAAGCTAGAAGGTACATGAGGTTCTTAATGGTTTGGTACAAAAATTGGAGGGTATTAAAGAAATATATCATGAGTTGGGGCAGTGACAGTAATCAGATCTGTGCTTCCAGACCCCATGGACTGCTACCTAGGATTCCCTGTAGAGCAGCCACAGGATCCTTGAGGTTTTCTTACCTGCAGAAAATAGAGAGAAAATAGTCAAGCTGTAGCCTCTTTACAGCTAACTCCCCTCCTGCATGTCCCAGAACAGACATCACTAGCTAGTTTCTCTGTGTAAAAGGAAACTCAACCACAGATGCTGGTTTATATTTAGTCTTCCAGGAGTTTCTTGTTGATGGTTAATCTCCTTGGTGAGGAAGACCTTCTCTTGTCTTCTGACTCTTGGCAGGGTAGTTGAGGCCTTCATCATCGGCCTGAAAACATGTAAGGAAAGGACTCACCTTTGCCATAGGAAGTTGCTCACCACCAAAACTCAGCCCTTTAACTTTTAAAAAGGAATGATACTTTCAGGTATTGTCAGTAGCTAAGGCCTGGTTGTGAAAATATGACCTGAGGGTTTTTTGTTTTATTTATTTTTAATCCTCACCAAGGATATTTTTCCCATTGCTTTTCAGAAAGAGTGGAAGGGAGAGAGAGAGAGAAACATCGATGAGACACATCAATTGGTTGTCTCCTGAATGTACTCCAACCGGGGCTAGGAATTGAGCCTTCAACTGAGGCACATGCCCTTGGCCGGAATCGAACCCAGGGCCCTTCAGTCCACAGGCCACCTCTCTAACCACTGAGCAAAACCGGCTAGGGCTCATCTGAGAGTTTTTATAAATTAGGTCTGCGACAAGGAACCAAGAGACTGATAATCCATCAGTTGCCCATTCAACCCTTTACTTCCTTAGGAAGAAGCCAATAGGTTTGGCTGGAGGCAAAGCGATAGTCAGTCACTTTATCCTGAACCTGAAGCTTCAAGTAGAAAATAAGGTAACTTGGAGAGAAAGGAAATAAAGCTTTAGACTGACTTTGCTAATGCACATTACTCAGGCTAATGAAGTAGACCCTTTCAGTGGATAATCTCAAGACAAGTATCACATTTATAAATCTGCTTAGTGCACTTCCCACCTCATGTGATAAATGTTATTACTTTGCATGGCTTTGTTAGAACTGGCTTGATATTTTACCCCGCTATTAACATCTAAAACAAAAATGCCTTCTCCCTGAGGCCACATAGACTCTGAACACCATGAACAAACGCCACTAATTATCTTTGGCAGCTGGATTGGTTATGAGCATACCAACTTCTGTGGGCAACAGTTTATCCTGGAGAGAGGCGAGTACCCTCGCTGGGATGCCTGGAGCGGGAGTAATGCCTACCACGTTGAGCGCCTCCTGTCCTTCCGCCCCATCTGCTCAGCTGTGAGTCTCTGAAATTTTCACTTGTGTGCATGTGGGAAATGGGGTAAGAGAGGGTGCACATGGACTGACACGTATGCTACTTCTCATCTGTGAGGCCGAAATGTGGCAGGAAGAAAAAGAAAAGTAAAAAAGAGAAGAAAAACACTGGTCTCTCTAAGTTTGTCATTTGATTTTTTTCGACTAGATAATAATTTGATTAAGCTAAAAGTAAATGCCTCCCTATTTATAGGTGGCAGGAAGTGGATACTCAAGAGCCCAGATCTTCAAAAAGTGCAATGGGACAACTAATGAGAACCTTATAGTAAAAAGTAAATCCTTAGCCAGTTAAAATTCAATCTGTGTAAATTTTATCGAGAAACATGGAAGTACTGAAGTAACCTTTCAATAAGTGGGATAACGGAAGAAAGAAGCAAGTCTTCCAGTGTCTTTTTTTTTTTTTAATACTCACCGGAGGGTATTTTTTCCATTGCTTTTCAGAGAGAGTGGAGGGGTGAGAGAGAGAGAAAAACATCAATGTGAGAGAGATACACTGATTGGTTGCCTTCCACACTCACCCTGACTGGGGAGGGGGGTCGAGTCTGCAACCAAGGTACATGCCTTCGGCTGGAATCAAACCTGGGACCCTTCAGTGCACAGGCGGATGCTTTAACCACTGAGCAAAACCAGCCAAGGCAGTGTCTCTTATCTTTGACTCATAATAACCTCCTGATTTCTAATACTAAGCAATATTCAATTCTGCATCGGAGTAGGATACTTCTAGTCTTTGGAGAGTTCAAGTAGAAGCAGGATGATCTTCAATGGTTTGTTGAAAATGACCCTTATATTGGGAAAGTGAGGCTGGGCTACAACCTTTCCAAATATTTGTCTCTATCATGTGACTTTTCTCATGATTGTCATGATCTCACCCGTTTAAAATCCTACCAAAATTCTAGTAAAGAAGGTAACCTAAAGTTATAGAGCTAAAATGTACTGTCTTATCTGGGTGTGTTTGCATCTCACTTTAACTCTGCATTTTCCCTAAATGGCTATTCTCATGAGTTTTAAAAAATATGTATACACCCATGTAACCAATACCCTACTCAGACAGAATTCCACCACCCCATTAAGTTCCCTGGTGTCCCTTTCCAATCAATTGCTCTTCCCCACGTTCTGTCACCAGAGCTAGTTTTGACCGCTTTTGTACTTCAGTTTAGTCTCTGCCTTCTTACTGCTTATGTAGTATTCACATCCCCTACTGGATTTTAGATTATTTCCAACACTATGCACATACTTACGAGCTTACTTTCCTTATTAACTTGTGGGATCTTTATCCACATTAGTGAATCTTAATCCCTTGATTGGCTGGGTTACAAGTATTTCCTTCCTGCTGTTATGTTTTCATTAGTCTACCGTTACTCCTCAGTATTAGTTACTTGTACATTTCAAATGTTATGGTATTAAACAGGATTATGGGCAAATTTTTTCTTATAAATCTCCATATCGCCTGAAATATTTTTACATCATGTATTTCCTTCTGTAAACCAGGAGTGTTTTGAAAAATATGGTAATTAAAAAAATTAAGATAGCCATAACACTAGTACTTAACTTTTTCAAACTTCTGGATTACAGAATCACAAGGAGTCCAAGATTACCATCTTTGAGAAAGCAAGCCTTACTGGATGCCAGTGGGAGATCTGTGACGACTACCCCTCCTTGCAAGCCATGGGTTGGTTCAATAATGAAGTTGGCTCCATGAAGATACAATGTGGGGCGTAAGTACAAAAACAGCACCAGGGCACATTTCAAGGTAACTCTTGTAGCTGTAAACTTTGTGAATATTAATGTATAAACGATCATGTCTTATCAAATTTCATTTATTGATGTCATATTGGTATGGCTGTCACAGTCTAGTTATTAGTATTTTTGAATTTCAAATTCTTGCTGCCAACTTCAGGTCCGTTTTTTTGCCCCAAGACTCCCCTAGAGTCTATGGAATCATTTGTGTTTACTCATACCTTTTTTCATGAGGTTAATTGTTAATTAATTACAGCTATATTATGCTCACAAATGTGCCGGGCACATTTTCTAAGCCTAAAAGTATTCCATACCAATTGTGTTGAGAAAAGAGGCTGTCTTGGGGTGTTGATCACTTCCTAACTAGGTTTAATAGTCCAACGTGCTTTTGGATTTTCTAGCTGGGTTTGCTACCAGTATCCTGGATACCGTGGCTATCAATATATCTTGGAATGTGACCATCACGGAGGAGACTATAAACACTGGAGAGAGTGGGGTTCTCACGCCCAGACTTCCCAGATTCAATCAATTCGCCGTATCCAACAGTAGTGGATGAAAAGCTCCAAGAGAATTCCTCAAGCAGACCTTGCTAAGCAATCTAGAATGAGTATTATGTTCTGCTCACACATTGTTTACAAATGTTAGCTGCTGAAATCAACAATAAATGTCATTAAAAAAAGAGACTCAATTAACGACCATGCTTCATATAAATCACACTTAAATGGCTGACAATTTTTAGAAACAAATTTCAATAAAACCCCAGATTTCCTTCTGTGTCCTTGCAAATCACTTACCAGGCCAAGTAGAATTATTCCCCATCTCAAATAACATTAAAGCATATAACCCAAATGTATCAGTCTATGCAGTGACAGACACTTTTGATGTTTCTGCATCTTTTCTCCTGATCCCCTACTCTAATATTGATGCCAGCATTGATTTTTTTTTAACCTGGTGACAAATCAATGCTAAACAAACTTAGGAAGTTTCTCAAATAAGCATTATCATATACTTCTACATTAAGTTATGAATAAATTCAGTCTTGGCAACTTATTCTGGTTGCTTAATTGCTTAGCTCAATTTTGGTCTCGTCTTTTAATTTTTTAAGAACATAAGGCTCAATCTCATGCAAAAAGGCAGTACAGCTGTTCTCACAGCTGTTTTTTCAATAAATATGCCATTTCTAAGCACTTTAATAATTTGGATTTTTTTTAATGCCATGACATGACCACGGTACATTTAAGACATAAATTTGTGCACTTCACCCTTCAGAATTACACCATTATCAATGTCATAATATTAACTTGGTTTTCAGTAATTTTTGTTAATTAAAGCACACAAAAGATAACACAAACACTTCAGAAACTTTAAAATTTTTTATTCAACAATGTACACTTATTGTCTCTTAATTGGATCTACAAAGTTCTCAAGTTTTTTTCTGATAAAATAAGTAAATCTTGGTATGGATGTAGAGTGTAATTTATATTTTTTAAACACTGAACATGAAGTAAGACATCAATAAAGGAAGATCATTACGTAACTGACACTTCCTCAGAATCCGTATCAGAAACAGCTATGGCAAATACCTAAGCATTTAGCAAAAGGATACATTTCTGGCCACTATTCTTTCACCTAGAAAAGGCCTATCTTTTTGACTGGGTAAAACAAACAGTAAAAAAAATTTTTTTTTAATTGGGAGAGAGAAGGAAAAACATCCTCTAACATAATTGTAGTCCACTAATTATCCTTTCCCCCAGATTGAGGTAACTCAGCTCCTAAATGCTGACGCACACAAGACAAAAATTATTTTGCTCTTCCAAATATGTTCTAAGACTGAACATAAGTGAACTACTGACAGATGCTGAGAAGCCAGAGCCATCTAAGATGATGCTACACTCCTCCATTTATGCCTTTTGAGGCCATGAATTATCGGCCACCTTTCGAGTCTTGACTAGTAGACTTAGTTTTTAACTGTCACTTTCAGTGAAGATAAAGGGTTTTGCTGTGATTTCAAAGTCAACAACATACATCAAGAGCACACTTGTTGACAAAGTAACACTCTTCTATACATAGTTAAAAACTATAAAACAAGGATTTATTTTATATCTAGAAGCATGGGGAAAATATCATTAGTATTATCTTCTATTTAAACTTATTAGCTTCTTCTACAAAGGTCCTGGAGAGATTACAAAACAATCTTTTAAAAGAAGAATGACAAAACCTGGCCAGTACATCTACACAATCTTTTAAGTACACATACATGTGAAATAAAGCTAATTAGTACATGCAGACTGCAGCAATTTAACCAAATTTGCCCAAATTCTAAACTTGTTCTAATCAGCTTGGGCAATTTTTAAAAGGTACACATTATCTTCAAAACAACCTGTGCTTAGATATTTAAGCAAGACAATGATCCTAATTTCAAGTCAATCACTCATTCATTAAACCAAATTTATGCTAAAGTGATAAAGGTAAATTGGTTATCCTACCTTTAAACCAAGTTAAATCATAAAATTGTCACAGAACTCCATGTGGCAAAAGGTCCTTCATTTCAGTTTTAATTACTTCCCATTTTTATTTGATCAAATAAACCAAAAATTTCACTGAGGAAGAGCATCCAACAGTTTGTAAAACTGATAAAAATGCCCTGTTTCAAGAAAAGCCCTTTAGTAGATACAAGTCAAGCTCTCATTTAAACTGAAGTTTACTAAAATAGGTGCCAGTTTTCCTCTCTTCTGCTTCCACTGATGAGCTAGCCCAGTACTATCATTTTGAGCCACGTTCCTAAAGATGATGAAGCTAAGAACAGCGAAGTAATAAGGATAGGTCACTTTTGTAATGACACACAAATTAACTTTCAAAACATGTGCATAGCTTTATTCATCTACTTAGATCTAACCTTTTCAATGGAGCTTCGGCAAAATTCGAGTGTGCAAAATGCATTTCTAAAACGTAATGCAAGCAAAGCTTTTCACATTTACACTGGCAGGAAATACAGAGAAACTAACAAGTCACATTAGGGAGAGTTTTTTTAATGACAAGAATTGCACAGTTCATTATTTTGAGACAATTGTTGCAGACATAAGTATTTAAAATTTTTCTAAGCAAGGTGCTTTAACAATAAAAAAAAAATTGAAGTTGGAAAGAGCCAGTAACTTGGATCATAGCTCACATAGAATTCCAAATTAAAGCGGACTGTTATCTCCCTAGATTTTGCAAACAATGCTTTTTATAACACTTTTTTTAAATAACACTAAAGGAAACAGCAAGCTGAAACTTTTTTCAAAGCACACAAAAAATGGTGTCATCACATTACTTGAAGAAGGTGCTAAGGGGGGAGGGAAAGGGAGTGAAGAATCCTTTTACTATTTCCCACTACAGAACAGCCACTAACAGACTAAGAACAAAAAAAGAAACAACAAAAGTAAATTAAATCACTTCCCCAGTTTATAAAATAGTTCCAGTTTGTGACAAGACCTATAACTTTAAACAGAGAGCACCAGTTGGGCGATAGAATGAGCATTTCATACTGCATAAAAATTAGTGAGGTGGTAAGAACCATCAATCATCTCAGGCATTACTACATGGCCTTTCCAATTTTTTTTTAATAGACATGCAAGGCACATTGATATAAAAATAGATCTCTGGCCAAGAAATATATTAAATAAGCAAATTAAAATTTTGGCTTTGCAATATTGGCAACATCAAAATATAACCAGATAGCTTTGGACCACATATCTTTCTCATATTCCTCCACCCCATTTGGTGTTTCTTCCCTCCTATTTTGGGTTCAATCTTCAAGTTTGGGTATGTGCTTGAGAAATGACTTTTGTCAAGTAGCATTCCTACTATACTTGTTTATTTTTGCTAAGTAAAAATATACTAGAGAAGCAGAATAGTTGGAGTTCTAATTTATTTGATTAAACTAAATCTGATTGGCTCGAGGCAGCATCATTTCTCTTCTGTATACAAACAAAAAAATTAAGTCCTCAGCTTATATAGTAGACAATTGTTTTCTTTCTAAAAGAGAAATAAGCAACAAACCCTTTATGCCATTCTTCCCAACTCCTCTTTTTGAGGCAGAGAGGGGAAATAATAGAAACAAAACTAGGTTTAAAAGATTTTCAGTAGTAGAAGACATTTTAAGGCCAAAAAGTGTAATACTAACAGAATTTTTATTTTCCTAAGTTACTGTCCTTCATAGGCCAATACCATAAAGTTATTTGTACTGATTCCCTCCCAAAGAGAATTTTAAAATTCATTCACTTTTGTTAGTGGCTGTGCTACAGGAAAGGTATCAAAGCAACCTATAAAGGTATGGTATATTGTAATGTAAAAAGTGCATCACATTCTTGATTTTCAGTTTCTCATAGCAGCAGCAGGATTAATCCAAGACAGATAAACAGTTGTATTTTCATTCTAAAAATGCAATATACCTAATGAAATGTATTCAAGATCATGAAAGGATCCTCCTCTATAAAGGATAAATGAAATACACTAATAATAGACAAACAGGGGCAAACTAGAGGCATTCATTCATATTTACATATTAAAATCACTTTTGTTAACACCAAATCTTTACATCTAGGCAAAAGAAATATTTTAAGAATAAAGCAGACATTACTAAAGCAGTATCCATTTTTGGAGCCTTTGTTTAGCACCTGAGGAAAAAAGGGTATATGGAAAGCTATATAATTTACCTCAAGTTGGTTTGTGGAGTAAAACTTTGATATTCAATGAAAGGGATACTACATTGGGGGGAAAAAAAGTTTGTAGATATTTTACTAAGGCTGTAGAAAAGGGATACTGCAGTATTATAAAATGGCTTTAGAACTCTGGACATAAACAAAATTGTATGGATAAATAGGGAAGTCTGAATCAGCAATCCTACCAGGTGTGAGGATGGCTGTTCCATAGGTTTCTAGCCAATAACTGCTATCTGACACTCCCAGTAATGCAAAATCAACATATCACTCATGCTTCACTGGGTGTTATTATGCACAACTTAAAACACTATTTATTTGTAAGACCCTTGAGTAGCAAAACTGTGAAGTTTAATTTAAAACACATTAAAGGAGTGCTTTTGAGTGCAGCCAATGATTCATCATTTTAAAAACCAACCCAGGGTGGTCCTGGTTCTTACATCTGAACAGATGTACAGACCTAAGTATATTTAAAAACAAACATTTTATGATACTTAAAGCAAAAGCCCATCTTTCTCACCATAAAAGAATCCTGGTACTCTGTTAATTACATTAACAAAAATAACATCAATATTAAAAACTGATAACCTATGTGTCTCTGCAAATTTAGAGCAGCTATTATACTTGTAGTCTTGTCCTCCGCCCTCCACCCTTTAAACAAATAGAACACTTTGGGAAGATGCGCAAACCCTACCCTTTTAAAATTCAGCAGGACTACCCAGGACTTAAGACACTGCCAGATTAGAATCTACTTCAACCGGTGCAAGATCAACAGACCTATCATAAAAACTATTGTCCGGAAATGTTTTTCCCACTATAGTGTCTGTTCTGCAGTTAGCGTAAGTATACAAAAGAGGGATCATGTGTTATTTGAGAATATGGTCCAGTGTTATAACTACACTCATAATCCTTGGAAATGACACTTTTAATCTATTTCTCTAAAGCAAGCCTTTAAAGAATGACTTTTAAATTAAGTGCAGTCCTCTTACAGATTTCTTTGCCTGTGGCCATTTGGTACATGATATACTTTACACTAAATGGCTTTTTCATGTTTAAAAAAGTGTACAGCAAGATAAACCATTAGATATCTCTAATTAGGTTAGCAACAAACTAATGACTAAGGATGAAACCACCACTGCTATGTACTGTTTTGTGAATAAACACCTTGTATTGTGGACAACACTCATAACTGAGGTTTGTCATACTTTCCCTAGAAACTGTTATTTGAAGAAAACAATGCAGCACTTTTTTTCCTTTATAAAGTTTTTGCAGATTCTGAGTAATGACTAGGTAAGCAGATGATTAAGAACAACGAAATTCTAAAGTGGAGAAAACCTTTCCAGCCATTCATTTCAGGAAAAAAACTAACTGGCATTAACAAATTCCTAGTTATTGTCTATTGCCTCCTAGAAGGTAGAGGAGAAAGGGCTAACTACAGATGCTGTAAATATACTTTACATGAAAGTTCATTACTAGGAGGTCAGAGGAAAGGCTATGCAATTAACTTCAGTTCAGCAAAGTGGGGGTGAATAAAGAGAAAGATAAATACACCCTGTCTTTTGTGGGAAAGGGGAATTATTCAAGACATCTACAAGAGAGTGGTATGTGACACAGAAGCCTACAATCAAGACAGATTTTAAAAGAAATCTTCACCCATAATTAGTATCTTCATAGCTATTAAAAAAATAGGTCATGATTTCATTCTTAGTGCCATTTTTCAAACACTACCCCTTTAAGGATTAAAACCACCTGACTTTATTCTGTGTAATGAAAACAAATGGCACAAAATAAATACAAGCTCATTCTCTGAATACTAATGTCTTACACACATTTGTTTACTAATTTTTAACATCTCCCTCTTTCCCACACACACACACACACACAAACACACAAGCACTCAACACACACACACCTTTTTCAGTCTTTATAATGGAGGGATGTTAAAAATCCCCTCTAGACTGTATTTGGTTTATGCTACAGTACTAATACTCTGAGTTGAAGGAAAATTCTTTATATCAAACAGTAACACATTAATGTTATTTAAATGTGCTAAATTAATCACAGCTGAAGTTTGTTTAGAAGCTTACACAAAAATAATGAGAAAACAGATCAACTCTTAAGATTTTTTTTTAATAAGTGCTCTGTAAGGAATTGTGTGAGGACCTAAGGAGAAAGATTTCGACAAGTAGAGAGTTAAGTGTTACCAAACAGCACAAAGGATATTTGTCCCAAAGTCCTGCTTGTACCTAGGCAATTAAGTCCATTAACCCAATGCCCAAAAAATACTGACAGTTAATATAATGGGGCAACTAGGGTTCCCAGAAGGTTAAAAGATATTTCTAACTATATACCTTTAACCATATAATGAAGGAAATTTCAGTGGAGAAATCAAAGTGAAATGTTGCATTGTCTCATTTAGGAGTGAGACTCTGAAAAACCTTTGGACAAACAGAGAAGGGATACATTCTCTTTTTGGCTTCTCTAAACATGGAGGCCTGAGGGATATGAAAGGGAAGTAGGAAAACAACAACTTTCTAGAAATATTTTATAAGTGTTGCTTCTAAATTTAAAAGCCCAATTCAGATGGGAGCTGGCTTGGGTTTTTTTTTTCCTTTTAAAATGTATATTCGTTCAACCTCTGTATGTCACAAACCCAGAAAGTTTCTTGTGAGTTGTGAAACAGAAGAGCTTTAAAATTCCAGGCAAGCAAAATGGATATTTAAAAAAGGAAAGGGACATGGGAGAGGGTGGGGTGGAGTGGGGGTGGAATCTGGCCCTAAGGCGACAAGTGGTTACACAAGGCAATTGAACACACAGCAGAACTTTAAAACCTATAAAACAAACTGGAGCCTTTTTTCCTTTAATCAACCTTATATCTTTTTTTAAAAAACTTTTTGAAAATTTTTATTAAAAAAAAAGAAAAAAGAAAAAAAGAACACAAAAACACAGACTTCTTTCACTTCATTGCATTTTCCAGTTTGTTCAATGCTTTAAAGCTCAAGGATGCCTCTGCTTTCAATTGTACATGGGCCTGAAGCATCCTAGCTTTTGGCAAGCAGGCAGGAGACTCAACAAAAATCAAAATTGGAACAAGGCAGACTAAATGCAGGGCACATCTGTAAACATATTATACATTTAAAAATTACAATATCAGTAAAAGTGATACAGTTTACAGGTGAAATGAAACTATCTGAAACTGGCCTACCACAAGTTTCTGAACCTGGACTGATACAATAAGTTATCTTATATATATATATATATATATATATATATATATATATATATATATACACACACATATATATATATATATACACACACACACACACACACATATATATATATATTATGTATAAAAAGTTTTGTTTACATCAAGTGGAATTGGCAATCCATGCTTATACTTTTAAAATCTAAGCAGGGCAGAAATCCAGACTATAAAGATATTTTACTCTATGTTGAGTCCAATAGCTTCTTTCACAAACTACTTGTTAAAAGCCTCAAATGAATCAACAAAACAAAAAAACTCATCCATACTACAGCCGCTCAAAACTGGACATTTCTTAAGCAAAGGACTTGAGCAAAAGTAGCTACTTTCTCCCCAAACACCCCAGGGGATCCAGTCTTTTCTTAGAAGACTACACCTCTCTATAGAAATGCCCTGCTATTTTAACCTGTATTTGACATACATGGATATACTAATTTCTGTGTGTGTAATGTGATGCTATCTCAGGCCAGAGAACTTGTTTTTATGCCACTGACATCACCCAATCTTAAATTGGACCCTTTGTTTCTGCACACACACAAAAAATTATTTTAGCATGCTATATACAAGCTGCAGTGCAACAGGATGGCAATGTGATAAGACAGGGCTAATGCTCTTCTTTGCCCAAAAGAAAATTTCCAGAACTTCACATTATTTTCCTTAAAAAACCCATTTTGCTCTAGTAATAAAATATATTTAAGATATAATTAGAAGCTAATAAGCTCAGAAGTATAATTTGCATGAAAACACATCTTCTATTGGCAGGGTTTATTATCCTCTCACTGGCTAAAAACATAAAAAGTTTTATAGATTTCATGGAATTTTTCTTCCCTTTTAGATATTTCTGAGAAATTAAAAGAGAATTTACAAAAAGGTACACAAGTTTCTCTTTAGGTGTTTGATGAAAAACAAGGAAAACAGCACATTTAGTGTTAGTGACAGAGAGCAAGTCCGGAGCACCTACAGTTGAAAAGCAGAATATATTTTTGCTCCCACTTATACAATTACATTAAAAGATGGGCACAGGATTATTTTTTCATATTAAATATCTAAAGCCAATTGTTTGTTCTGTAACTTTTAAATGACACTCATGGATTCGTCACTTGTTAAAGTCCAATAGGTAACTAAAGCCAAGTGAACTATGTACCACCAACTATTCCAGAACTGTATAATTTCAATGCCCTCCCCTAACCCCACCCCACAAAAAAGTTAAAGGAAAGAAAATACTTCCCCAACACCCCACAGAGGCTGCTTAACTCCTGGCAAGACATGCAAATCATATTCGCTAAAAAAAAAAAAAAAAAAATTTAAACAAAAAAAATACACCCCTGCAAACTTCAAGGCATTTATCCAGCATTCTCGCAGGGCTCAAAGTATAACCAAAGTATTAAGGGAGGAGTGGGGGGAAATGTTGAATCATTCTGGGTTCCCTGTGATTAGTGTATCACTTTAGTCACAGAACAAGATACAGAGATTTCATAAGCGGATTTGCCTTTCCAGTAGGTCATTTGTTGCCCAAGTTGATGACAGCAGGAACTTTAGAACCACGCTTGTTAACAAGTCTGTATTCATTAATCACTTGCATTCACACTTAAAACAAAAACATAAGAAAAAAAAACTATTCAGTACCGGAGATTAAATAACCATGTGTAGTCTCTTGAAATAAATTTGATTCCTTAAGAAGTCTAATTACTTTCAGTTGCCTTTTTTTTAAATAACTATATATATATATATGTATATATATATATTTGTATATATTATCCTGTGATTCTACTTATGGTTCCTCTGCTGCGTTGAAGATCTAGGAGCATAAAAGCCTTGTGTCCCCCATGAACGGTGGCTCTAATGCTGCAGAAAGGTTACAAATAGGCAGTCTGGTCCTTCATTGATCTGGACTATCCATGGCTTCATTGTAAGTGATTATCCTTTTGGGATCTGGAGGGAAGGTTAAAAAATACATAAATAAAAATAAGGCTTAAAATCCTCAAATGCCAATGTTCTAATAACAAATCCAAAATAACTATCATCATTTAAACTGCGCCTCCTTTTAATGAAAATACAATTTAAAGACCATTTCCTATTTGTATTAACACATGCATGATCCACTTTTTCTCAACCCTAAATAGTTCGTATCCCAATAGATTCTCAGCAACAGTCCTCAAGCCCATGAGAGCCTCTACTCTTACAGATGAGTTCAATTAACAAGGGCTAGCTTTATGTGTTTTTCCTGATTTTAAAAACAGTATATTTGAAAAAAGCAGACCGAAAAAAAAAAAAAAGGCTTAAATTGTCAGTAATTCAATACTAAAACACTTGGATTTCTTTTCTTTTGTTCTCAGAAAAATGAAGTAAAATTTTATTTTAATCAGTGTGGACTGTCTATAGTTAGAAATTGTTGAAGTAACACCTAGCACCAAAAACTTCAAAATAAGTTAGTTTGGCAAAACTACCAGTTGTGTCCTAATCATGACTTATTTCTTCCTTCTTCCTTATTTCCCAGAGCACCACCGCCCGTTATTCTCAAAAACAGCAAAAGCCTGTAGACCTGTTGGGTTCAAAGTATAAAACAGAGCTATCTGGCCAAAACACCATTGTTGTTCTAAATTCCTATTATTTAGCTGTATGCTCCCCTCTTCTGAGAGGAACTGATTTTATTACATAATATTTCTACCTGTCACAGAAATTTTTTAAAGTATACATGCTTTAATAAAAAAATAGGAAACTAAAAAAATCTGTCACTTAATGGACAAGTATAAAGACCTGAAAATAATATTAAAAAACTCAAGCTCACCTCAGCTTAAGAGTCAATCTAATTTAGTCCACAGATAATATAATATTCTTTCTAGGACTCCAAGGGCCATCCACTAGCAACCTGCCATGAAGACAATGCTCATTCTTAATAGTTAATAGTCATTTTACAGTAAAAACAGAGAGGTCTACTTTTGCAGGATATATTTTCTAATCTACCCTTTTCCCATATGTGTTTGAATAAAAAGATACACAGAAAGTGTCTCAAAACAGTTTAAGAGCTTGATAGTTATCTTTAGGCCACTGCTGTTTTAGACGAAAAAGATCTGGCCTAAGAACAAGAATGAGTTGGAAAAAGAAGCAGTGTTGGGAAATCAGAGAAACCTACATTTCAGTCCTGCTACTTTCTAGCTTATATAGTAACCTCTCTGGGCCTCAGTTTCCTAATCAGCAAAATAAGGAGATAGAAGAGATTTGTTACGTCTTTCAAGTTCTGAAATTCTAGGAATTTCTCATTCACCTGCAAGTGATACACAATTCAGTTACAGGGCCCAAACCTATTAGTGACTAGTTCTCTAAACCAAAACTCTTACTTTATTTTAGGTATTCCACAACTACCATATTTGAATATATTTGGAAAGAAGGCACACACTAATTAGGAAAGCCAATTCCAATTTTATGAAAATTTTAGACAACCCAGATACAAATTATCCAGTCCCTCTGCCCTCCTGCTATTCACATCTTGTTTATGGGGATAAAAGAAACCAATTTGCTGTTCTTTAGATTTCTAACCATCTTTTCAGAAAATATACGGCCCAAATAAGGTTTTGAAAACAGCAAATATTTTTTTGAACTGTGAATTTCAGTTCTTAGGCTACCCCTTGTCTACCACACAAATACAGATAAAAATTGACCATAAATGGGAACACTTATTCATGTTGATTTCCTAGATTAAAAATATTTATGGTCTGTCTTATTTTCATAATCAAGGGCAAAAGAAAATATTCATGTTCTTCACCTAGCAGATAGAGTACTTTCATATATTTTTTTCCCTTACTGCAGGGGTGGGGAACATCCAGCCTGTGGGCCATATACGGTCCTTGAAATCATTTGGTCTGGCCCTGCCAAAGCAACCGCAGGCGGGACTCAAAATTCAATAAATCTAGGAGTTTTATTCAAGCTAATTTTTAAGTTGATAATTTTGTATGGCCCATGAATGATGTTATAAATATCCAAATGGCCCTTGGCAGAAAAGAGGTTCCCCACCCCTGCCTTAGTGCTACCCAGTCCTTAGCAATCTTGGTATGGTAGCTAGTCCCTTTTGACTGCAGTTATTAAATCATTCCAAAATACAAAGTCTATTTATTTGGTAGGCCATTATTCATGTTATTACCACCCCAAAATAAAGTATAGTAATTAGTGATTAGTACTAACATTTCTGGTAACCTAAACATTCTTACCTTGCTTCTGTAAATTCCAAACAGATTCCATTTCTGCAAAGGAAAAAAAAAAAAAAGAATTATTTTTTATACACTAAGTTTAGTAGAACACAGTTCAAAGCTATGCTGTAGTCTAAAAAAATTAGACTGGTTATTACTGGGCTGGAGATAGTGCTGAAATAGCACAGTTCTATGAAGCTGGAACAAAACAACTCATATTTTTCTATATTCTTAAGAATGTCATTCAGATTTAAGCAGATTACAGAAAGTCATTATCTGAAATCAAACCGCCAAGAGAACTATTTTATCTACATAAATAGAGAAGGTATGTAGAAGCAAGGCTTTAGATAAAATATTTGTAATAGCTCATTGTTATTAAAAACGAACAAAAACCACCAAACAAAAAAAAAACACCAAGTATTTTTTGGCAACCTATCCATCACCCCTCAATGAGGTGCCCAAATCCTCTGAATGAAGCATTCATCAAAACTGATTAAGCTTGGTGCTTAAAATGCCGTATTAAAATTTTACTTAACTCTTGCTACAGGCAAATGGTTCTATTCTTTAAACCAAACTCACTCTTATTTTAATCCTTATGGCCAAAATGCCTACCCACACCTATTTATTAATTACACGGAATCCTTATTTGCTTCAATTCCATTCAAATGTGATTATCTACAATGTGCTCACTTTGGTATCTTACAAAAAGGGAAATATGTGTATGTTCAAACTATAGTGACATATAGAAAGAAGGCAAAAGCTCTACCTGTAAGCATACTAGAAAGCTTCACAGAGGGGATATTTGAAGTCTTATTAAGACAGTGTATGACTATTACACCACAAGAACCTAAGAATTGGACCTTGAAAGGAAATACTGTACTAGAAGATTAATATAAACAAAAGCTACTTAGAAACAGGAATAAGCTCTAACTAATACCGGGAGTAAGTGCTCTTCCTGTGTCCATACAACTACCGTTTTTAAAAGACAAAAAGGTGATTTTATGCTGAGTAACTGGATTCTGTGTAATTGTTTTCTATACCAGCAACCAATTATAGTTAAAGAAAAACAAAACTTGAGCTAAGATAGGATATAACTGGACATGGGTTATAGTTAAGATACAACATAATCCTTTCACAGGGCTAAAATAGGTGTAGAGATCTAAAATTATTTTGTTTTATGAGTATGGAGGGAGTTAGGGAATAGAGAGGAATCACACTCTCCTTGCTCGGCTGCCCCCCACCCCCACCCCAATCAAACTCACTTATAAAAAACTGCTAGATTTTTTGAAAATTTGTCAGAATTGACTATTTGGAGCAAACAGGTTAATTATTCAAATGATCAAAGTAATTATCCAGATAAAATCCCATTAAAGGTATTACAACAACTCTCTCATTTAACAAAGACTGGGAAATAATGCACTGGTTGCCATTTGGCTCAAGAGCCTAGCTGGATACTATGGCCTTTAAACTGCTGGGCAGATGCCCATGCATAGATTGGCAGGAAAATACCCCTCTCCTAGGAGATCTAAGAAAGGGAGAGAATTGTAACCAATCTAATCTGGAAAAAAAGATACATCACAAATGGAATTCTAGTCATGGTGCTCATATTTATTACTCCAAAATAATTTATAATTCCATTAGTTTCAGACAACCAGGAACAGCTGGAATAGTCATTAGACCTGTTATCCTACAAATGTCTATATTTCAGAATGGTTTACTTTAAGAAACCCAAAGAAACACCTTTCCTTGGTTGACCTGACTATAAAAAAACTAACCCTATACAACCAACATTTTTTCTTTTAGTGAAAGTGCAGAAATCCCACATTCTGCAACAAATAAATTCCAGAGTTCTGTATACAGATTATTTGATGCTCAATATGGTAAGTTTGCTTAATGCAAAGCTAAATCTACATTTAGTTGTACATTGAGGAAGAAAAGTTACAATCAAACTTTTCACTTTAGCCCACCTATGCTATAAATTTCCCCACCACAAACCTCAATCTGCCCCTGCACCTTTCTGGGGGGATAGGCGTGAAGGTGGACTACACTTAAGAGTCATAGTAGTGCCCTGCCGAGCGTTGCTCAGCGGTTGAGCGTCGAACTAGGATACAGGCGATCGGGGTTCGATTCCCGGTCAGGGCAAATGCCCGGGTTGTGGGCTCGATCAATAACTCTCTCATCATTGATTATTCTGTCTCTCTCTCTCCCTCTCCCTTCCTCTCTCTGAAATCAATAAAGATATATTTGGGGGGAAAAAAAAAGTCATAGTAGCAACCATACTATTTTAAAGCAAAGTAAAGATATAAATTTTAGAATAAAGATAAAAGTAACTACAGTTGACCCTTAGAACATGGGGTGCCAACCCCCTGTACAGTCAAAAACCTGAGTATAATGTTCAACTCCCCAAAAACTTAAGCTGTCCTTAGTTAAAAAGTTAGCCATGGGCCAGCCTAGCTTCTACCCAAGAAATAAATCAGCATTACCTATAGAGCAATGAATGCAAGTCCCCTTCTTGTTATTTAATATTACTTCTATAATATTAATTACTTCTAATATAACTAGTAGCAACTAGGTTACCTTGATTAGAATTTTGAAGTTTCCATGAACTCAAAGTTAAGATAATAAAAGGTGAAATAAGTATCATTTGCATGTTTGTATGTCATGCTTAAACAACCCTAGTTAAGACCAACAAACAAGGCTAGAGAAAAGATAGGAAAGTAGTGAATTATATTTTGCCCTCTTTTAGGCTACAAAAATCTTGAGTCAAACTCTAAATATGAAATGAGTTAGTTTGTGTAATTTTATTTCACTATTATAAGAGAAAATGAACAGATGAATAGTAAAGAAGGCTACAGAAAGCTCATTCAACTATACAAAATCGTAACATAGCAGTAAATCGTTTCACTTTTAATATGGCACTCTTCTATACACACACTGACACACAGTCTTTAACCTCTCAGTTTTTGTTTTCTTTTTTGTTAATCCTCACCTGAGGATATTTTTTCCATTGATTTTTAGAGAGTGGGAGGGAGGGGGGAAGAAAAGAGGGGGAGAGGGAGAGAGAAGCATCCATGTGAGGGAGACATACAGACTGGTTGCCTCCCACACGTGCCCCAACAAGGCTGGAATTAGAACCTGCAATCCAGGTATATGCCCTTGACCAGGAATTGAACCCAAGACCCACCCTTCAGTGCTCGGGCTGTGCTCTAACCACTTAGCTTCACTTTTTAAAGACTGATCACAGCATCCAATTATACAAATAGTTACTGAAAAATGGCCACAGGGCCAAACCTGCTCACCTAAGTAAAGAGTGCTGCTCTTAAGATACACCAAGGTAGGCAATTTTCTTAAAATCCTGTAGTTTAGATCACCACCCAAATTTGAAATTTTACTATATCAAAGTTTTCAAGTATTTAGTTATGTCTCTTATCAAATGAAGAAAATTTAACATTCAATTTTCAGAGCAGACTTTCTACATAGCACCCTATCACAATGGTTCCTGTAATAAATGTCCAATTACCTGCAAATTCTTAATTCCAAGTGGATTAAAAAGTAACATTTAGGGCTTTCCGTGCTGCTAATGCTCTTGAAAACATGGTGAATGTTCCTAAAACCCGCCGGACTTTCTGTAAGAAGTGTGCCAAGCATCAACCCCCACAAAGTAACACAGTACAAGAAGGGCAAGGATTCTCTGTATGCGCAGGAAAAGCAACGTTATGACAGGAAGCAGAGTGGCTATGCTGGACGGACTACGCCAATTTTCCGCAAAAAGGATAAAACACAAAGAAGATTGTGCTGAGGCTTGACTATGTTGAGCACAACTGCAGATCTAAGAGAATGCTGGCTATTAAGAGATGCAAGCATTTTGAACTGGGAGATAAGAGAAAAGGCCAAGTGATCCAGTTCTAAGCTTCATCTTTGAGGATAAAAAAAATAACATTTAGGCCCTGGCCAGTGTGGCTCAGTAGGTGGAGTGTCAGACTGAAGGGTCCAGGGATTGTTCCTTGCAAGGAGTGCATGCCTTAGTTGTGGCTCGATCCTCAGGCCCGGTCAGGGAACGTGCAGGAGGCAACCAATCGATGTGTCTCTCTCGCATCTATGTTTCTGTCTCTCCCACTTCCACTCTCTCTGAAAAGCAATGGAGATAATATCCTCTGGTGAGGATTAAAAAAAAGGGTAATGTTTAGGATCTAGGGATACAGATCCAAACACAGAAAGACTCTGCCCCTGGTAAGCTTAGTACAGTAGGAAGCTTTGCTAAGTAGACGCATCAACATAAATAAAGCTTGGTGGTATTAAAGGTGTTCTTAAGCAGGGGTCAGCAAAGTTGAGTTCCACCCACGTTTAAAAAAAAAAAAAGTTTTATTGGAACAGAGTCACATTCACTGTATATGTTATCTATGGCTTTTTTGTGTACAAAACAGAATCAAGAATCCAGTAATTGCAACAGAGACCCTATGGCTCAGAAAGCCTAAAATATTTACTATCTGATCCTTTATACAAAAAGTTTGCTGACCCATGTGTAAGTGGTCGAAAGTAATTTATTAAGGCTGAAAGTCACTAAGAGAAAAAGATTTAGGCAAAGAACACTATTCAGAGAACAGAGCTGAATGTCACTAAAAAGAAAAGATTTTAGAGAAAGAAAAATGCTTTTTTGCTATTCACGGGAAAGAGCACAAAGGCATACATGAAGAAAAGTTTATTATTTAATCATTTAGGTGAAGGGAAGCCACTGAAGAAATCTAAGGTCACTGTACTAAATATTAGTAATGATTCTGATGCAACTGAAGAGAATGGATGAAGTAACAATACAAAGAGCCCAGTATATGTTACTGTAAAAGTAATTAGCACAGCTGCATTAGAGACGGAAAAGAAAAAAAATGGAGGTGTTTGGGACGGGATCCATATAGCCTAATAAGGGCTATAACGTTAATTTACTGAGAGAAAAGGCAAGAAAAAAGAGAAAGTTTGGGGGGGAAAAATGAATTCACTTTTACATATGTAGACTGAAGTGGTGATACTGCATATATGTGGTCTGAACTCAGCGTAAAAGTTGAAGAAGTGTTAATACAAAGCGATAGAACTGTATGAGATTACCCAGAGGAGTTTCCGTAGCATCAAAAGGGGTCAGAAGGGACATCGAAGCTGAAGAAGGGAGAATGATACCAGAAAGGTTAAACTGAAGATACAGAAACTAGGAGAGTGGGTAGAATTAAGGAACTGCAAATTAGAGAATTTAGGGAGTGTTAAACCACTGCAATTCTTACATGAAGTTAAGACACTTATAACTTTTTAGTCACCTATTCCTTTTTCTCTAGCCCAATGCCAGGGCCATGGTTTAAGGAATGGTATTTTATGAATTTTAACTGGCCCCTTTTGCCATAAATTGAGCCTTACTTTCTGTCTTCTATACCATGGCTATCATTCTCTTCCTTTAAAAATATAAATCTGAGAATAGATTCAATGACAGGGAAGCATAGATCAGAATGATGAATGTCAGAGGGATGGAGGAGGGCAGGTGGGTGGAGGGGGAAGAGAGTAACCAAAGAATTTATATGCATATATGCACAACCCAAAGTCACAGACAATGGTGGGGAGAGGGACTGGGGAGGGGGATGGGATGGGGTGGAATGGGTCATTGGGGAGAAAAAGGGACATTTGTAATATTTAAATCAATCAATCAATCAATCAATCAATCAATCAATCAATCTGAAAGTGAGCACAAGGTTCAAAACATTTCAGTGGATTCCCACTGCCTACAGGTAGATTGGATCTGTGTGTGTCTTGTATAAAATTTCTAGCATCTGACACAGTGGCTGGTACATCAATAAGTAAATTAGATGACTAAGTTAAGATTTTTAATCTTGCACCATTCACCTTCCTTGAAACAAATTAAATAACTGGCAATCTTCAAACACTTCCATTTCCTCTACCTAAAATATTCTGACTCTCCTTGTTCAACAAGCCAACTTCCACTTGTTTTTTGAATCCCCCCCATCAGTAGATCCTGACCCCACCACCCACCTTAAAGTTTATGTTCCAACTGCATTTTATATATTTTTCTACAGCACTATCATATTAGTAATATTTGTTTCCATGTAAGCTTCCCTAATAGAGGTCCTTAATGACATGATCCTCTCTTTTCATCTACTTATCACAATTGCTTCACACAGTCCTTGGTGCAATAAATACTGATATAGCCCTGATCAGTGTGTTTCAGTAGTTAGAGCATCAGCCTGTGCACCGAAGGGTTCTGGGTACGATTCCCAGTCAAGGGCGCACATCTGGGTTGCAGTAGGGGAGCATGCAGGAAGCAAACAATCGATGTCTCTCTCTCACATTGATGCTTCTCTATCTCCCTCCCTCCAGAATTGTGAAAAATAAACTTCTGTTGTTTATAAGCTAAGAAAAAATTTTTAAAAAATACTGATAAATACTACTCATAAATCAGTCAGGAAAATAATAAAGTAGTATTAGGTAGACCCATTTGAAACTGCTGACATTCAACCTTTTCTGACCTACAAAACCAGAATTTCACATGGTACATACAACCAAATAGATTTAGCACATAATTCTAAAGTCCTAAGAAAAAGACTGAAGCTGAGGGTTAAAACCAAGCAGAGGCTTTTTTTGCCTTTAAAATTAAATGAAACAGCCCTGGCCGTTGTGGCTCAGCTGGCTGAACGTCATCCGGTACACAGAAAGGTTGCCAGTTTGATTCCCAGTTGATGTTTCACTCTAACAATGATGTTTCTCTCTCTCAAAATCAATAAAAATAATTTAAAAATATATATAAATAGGACACTTAAAAAATCATTTAAAAAATTTAAACATGTAAAATACCCATAATGGCTTCACCCACTCCAAAAAAGAAAATACATAAAATATAAGGCCAAACAAGCTGACTCCCACAACTGAGAGCCCCCAGATCAATTTACTGCTAATCATGCCTTCCAACCCTTTATTAAGCCATTTTTACATCAAATTCTGTAGAATTCAGCACAGGGTGGTGACATTGTGGTTTTTTTTCTCCCCTAATTCAGATTGCCCATTTTTTGATGATTACTGGCTATCCCAACACATTTTGCTATTCTGATGTCCCCTTTCTCAAACTGTCCACTGTACCGTCCTATTCTTCTGCAAAGTCTGTCAGAAATTTCTCTCCACCCTTTTCTTTTCCATTTTGACTATACCCATAGAGAAATGTAGCATGTTTTCAAGCAAATTTGGTTAATGTAGTTAGAAGTCACCACTTTTTCAGAAGATCCGTAACAAACTTTTCAGTGTATCACTTTCAATCCCATATTACCAATTTGGAGCTACACCAAACCAGAATAAACAGAATTGTCTGGATCACCTCTAAACACACACTTGGAACTCAAGGGTTTATTTTTGTTTTTTGCTCATTTCTACGGCTATAGGTATTCTAATCTGGTTTATTTTTAAAGGTAAAATATCAAATTCACGTTGCTTGAAATGGAACTGCTAGTACAATGGTAACAAATAGACAATTTCTGTTTTTATAGCATGGGTGGTTACTTCCCTCACCCTCAGAACTTAAGCTAATGAAACCTGAGGGTAAAATTTTAGCTTCTACAAATTCCTTACAAGCTACCTTTCAGACTAATACCAAAGTAAATTCATTAATGCACTCATAAAGCAGATTTAATGAGAAATCAGGCACCCAGTATAGATGCTAAAATGGCAACTCATTGGGGAAAAAAAGTATCTTATACCATCTTAAGAACTACTTGTTACATACATTCCTATTTGTCTCATAGGGAAGAAAAAAAGACCCTCACCTCAATCTAGGAAATTTAACCAGGGCTGAAACCAAAGTCAAATCTTCAGGTAACGGGATTAGAAAATATTAGATTAAAATATTAATAATCTCTAATATTAAATAATCTTTAATATTAAAAATATTAAAGATATTTTCTAATAAGATTAGACAGCTGTGAAGAAATCATGAAGAAACTGTTATAAAATGCAGTAAAGGTGAAAATACTTATTAAACATTGTGTTAAAAGGAGGAAACTTAACATTCAGGTCATTCTGTGAACAACTGTCTAAATTGTATATATAGTTCCCCATCAGTTTTATGGATCAATTAACCATAACTTGTCTCCTCATATCCCGTTTGCCAAATCCGGTAGATGAAAATACAAAGGGAAAACTCATGTTATTTCTCTGCCTATACTATTCCAAGAGGCTGCCTGACCTACTTCTAGTCACCAGAAAAAAGGTTTCCAATCCACCTTACAAACTAGTGTCACATTAATCTATCTGAACACAGATCTACAAGTCAACTGCTTAATACCAACTAAATTTTTAAATCACTTGAGTATAATCTGATAGGACAAAAAAATAAAAATAAAAATCAGGAAACCCAGGCTTAAAAATGATAAATGATTTGCCCAAGTACACAGGAACTGGGAAGAGCAGCATTTAAACCCTTCCTCTGTCATTTAAATTACTTCCATTCCATCAGCCTATTTCTCTGACACTCAAAAGAAAAACCTCCTGATCTGGCAGCAACTTACCTTCCTTCTCTTTTATAGTCCCTCAGCACATCCCAAGTGGATGGATCCCTTCCCATATTTACATTTACTCATGATTCTCCAACTTTTGTATTCTTTATCTTCCTCTTCTCTGTATTTCCATCTATCAAAAATGTTCCCTATCTATCAAAAGCCAGTTTCAAGACCACTGTGCCTCCATGAAAACCATACATTTACTCTTTCTACTTTTACTCCATTAAATTCTCTCTTCTCTCTTCCGCCACTGACATTTCCTAGTTATTTGTATCCTTATGACAGTTAAAATCTTACCTTATAAGCTTGTTACTGTTTTCTCCTCTACTAGATTAAGTTCTTTAAAGGAAAATACCCTTCCATAACTAAGCAAAGTACTTTGCTTATGGTGGGTACATCATAAGGGAAAGGAAAAACATACACAAATTATTGCACAACTCAGTAGTAAAGAAAACACTGGCAAATAGTACAGAAAACTTACAGAGAGAAGGAAAAAAGAATTAATGTGAGGAAAGTTCTCTAGACCCTGAGTTCCCAACCCCAGCTGGCAATTAGAACCACCCAGTGAGTTAAATTTTTTTTATTCCAGGGCCCAGCCCAGATCTAGTGAATCGAATCATTTACCCCAATAACCTGCAACCTCTGGAGGTAATAGAAAATCAAATTTTTAAAATTTCATGCAATAGCCTAGAGTTGCCTCAGGGATATCTTATACTGGATAGCTTTCATGTTGACTCACCCCAACCATCAAGAATTAAATCTTAATTCCTCTCCCCTGAATCTCTATGTGCTGGGTAAAATTTACCATATCAAACTATTTTTTAATGAATATTCCAAAATGTTAGCATTTTAAATGCTTGTTATCCTTCAGTGCCTTATTAGCCAGATATGATAAATCAACCCAGTTTAAATTAACACTGACCAAACACACAACTAACATCAATCTACCATATTTCAACAGACTTGGCTTCAAATGACTTAGACTACTTCAAAACCAAAGAGTAACCTTAGAAAATTAGGATCTAATGTTATAAGCCTTTGACAACAAATCAAAGAATTCTACTAAATTAAGAATTATAAGTAACTACTTTGAAGGAGGCAGCTATTGCATGTCCTAGGTACGTGCATCAAAGGTATCACTCTAACATATTCAAAGTATTGACCAGTTAAATGTTATACCTGGAATTTGGTTTTAAAAACTCCTACCAAAAAAGTGTGAAGGTAAATAGCTGAAACAAGAATGACAATGCTTTTTAAATGTCCAAGCTAGATGCTGGGTACACTGGAGATTATATTATTGGGTCCATTTCTGTGTATACTTAAATCTTTTCATAATCAATTTAAAAAGATACTACTTTTTAAAAGTTTTGCCTCTTGCCCTAGCTGGTTTGGCTCAGTGATGAGAGTGTCGGTCTACCGACTTAAGGGTCCCTGGTTTGATTCCAGCCAAGGGCTTGTACCTTGGTTGCAGGCTCAGTCCTCAGCCCTGGTTGGTGCTGGAGTAGGAGGCAAACAATTGATGTGTCCCTCTCACATCAATGTTTCTCTCTCTCCCTCCCCTCTTTCCACTCTCTCTGAAAAGCAACAGAAAAAATATCCTCGGGTGAGGATTAAATAAATAAAGTTTTGCCTCTTGAGGATCACTTTAGATAAACAGGAAAAGAGGACATACCTCTCACCTTAAATATTGGTACTGCTATGTAACAGTACTACGTGCCCTCAGATAATACAAAGATTAGCAGTCTTGTTGCTTAAAAAACTAGCATAATATATATAAAAAACCTAAAAGAAAGATCCCCCAAACCAGAATTCCCACCAATCCCTTTTATGCCTCAATGTATCCTTCATTTCATATCCTCAACTGTATTGAGCAATCAGATTTTTAATAATCTGAAGTACTTCTAAGGCTGCAAGTAATTAATGTTTAATCTAAAACATGCACCATTCCTACTGAACTGACATAATACACCCTCCTACCTACTACTTCCAAATAAAGTTGTTGAAGGGCTTATTTTTGACAGGAGGTATACACAGAACTTCCAATTCTAAACCTAACTTCAACTCACTTAGAGATTATTTTTGAACATTTGAAGACTACCTTAAAGGACCAAGAAAATAATACAGATACTTTTTTAAAGAATACTCCAACAAGCCCAACTGATGAGTTACCATCCTTTTAGGGTTTAAGAAAACTTAAAAAAAAAGAAAAAAGGGGGGGGGACCTTCACTTATGAAAAAGATCCTCAAATCTTCAAAAAGTTGTGATTCAAAACAAATCCAAAGAAAAAGAGAAATTAGTGACCTAATGGGCCAATCTACATTTGGCAGGAATTCAAAGGACCTGCCACTTTGGGATCTAATTTAACAGAATACTGCATATCATTCTAGAGGGGGAAAAATAGTCTTTACTAATTTAATCTCAATAATGTCCAACTACAAAAACCAAAACTACCCACTTCACTAAAGCAAATCTTTCAGTAACACCACCCAAACTAAATATAACTGCATCCATGTAGGGGCATTTAGTTTATCTAAATACCATTGATTTCATATTTAGTTAGCCTATCTATACGGAAAATGCATACAGAATACCTAGCAATAAATAGGAGTTAATACTCCCATTTTAAAAGGCCCGCAGTTCTTCATAACAAAAATCACACAAAACCACCAACCAACCACCTAATGAAACTTATCCCAGAATCTTCTGCAGGTTGTGGGAGATAACACAACCAGATATCCTCTGAGGCTCACACAATGACCACCAGCACAAAATACTCTGGTAGATTTTCCAAGTAATGGTATCTAAAGGGCAGATGGCACAGAAAATAATACCAAAAACACCCAACTCCCCTGGCAGAATTTAACTTATAATTAACCACGTCTTAAGAAACTAAGCATTTCTTTTTTGCCTTGACTTTCCTAAAAACATACAGCTCCTGATTAACTTTAGAAATTGGTTTTACAGAGAGGGAAACATCTATTTGTTGTTCCACTCATCCATGTATTCATTGGTTGCTTCTTACATGTGCCGACAGGGGATCAAACCCACAACCTTGGCATATCAGGTCTAGGTTGTATCCCACAAGGACTAGTTAACTTATATTTACTTCCAAAGAGCAGTGCTAGAGAAAAGTGAAGACAGATCATTTTACCTGCCAAGAGTTCTACTTCTAATCTCCCATAAGGCAATTCTACTTGCTCCCATTTTTAAAAAGAAAAAAGTAAAAGGACATCTGTTTATTTCACTAAATGTCTTCCAGTTTGCAGATAAGGGAAGATATGCAGACTAAGTAACTTGCTTAAAAGTCACATAAATAGCTGCTAGTCACCTCTGAGGCAGTGATTCTTCCAGTGAGAATATGCTAATTACCACATCCCCACAGTATATGCTGCCCCAACCCTGCAGCTGGCACATGACTGCCTAAATGAGTCAGTTAAAAATGGAAAGTGCATGAAACTAACATTGCATGTCAACAAAAATTGGAAAATAAATAACCTTTAAAAAAATATTTTTTAATGGTAATGAACAGTATTTATTAGATGTGTGAATGCATGGGTATGCATTTGCTTGGGGAAGGGGTGAAGGACGAAGGTGGAAGACTGAAAATCACCCTTTTTAAAAGCACTGAAGTTGTAAACTTCATTAAACCTCATTATTTGCTTTGCAAATTTAAAGAAATCTGTTTATGCCATACAGCAAATTTTTCTTTAAGACACAAACCATATTCTAGAAAAATTATTAGCATGGAACTTGGAAGATTATCTGGTTCTTTAAAAAAAAAGAAAAGTATCTTTACTGGTTTCAGAGAGGAGAGAGGGGGAGACATCAATGATGAGAGAGTCATTGATCTGCTGTCTCTTGCAAGCCCCCCACTAGGGACAGAGCCCTCAACCCGGATATGTGCCCTGACCAGGAATCGCACTGCGATCTCCTGGATCATAGGTCAATGCTCAACTGCTGAGCCATGCCGGCCGGGCTCTCATTCTTTTTTTTTTTTTAAATATATCTTTATTGATTTCAGAGAGAGGAACAGAGAGAGAGAGAGATAGAAACATCAACGATGAGAGAGTCATTGATCAGCCACCTCCTGCATGCCCCTGACTGGGGATCGAGCCCGCAACCTGGGCATGTGCCCTGACCAAGAATTGAACCCCAATCACCTGGATCCTAGGTCGACGTGCAACCACTGAGCCATGCCTGACCGGGCTCGTTCCGTTTTAACATGGGCTTTGGGGCTATGAAAAGGATATCCTCCCAAGAGCCTGGTCTCTACAGTGCTGTGTTTACCAATATAATTTGTCTAAATTATTTTCTAGTTACCATTCAGCACTCATTATCCCTAATCATTTTAAGCAAATTATAACTATCAAGTAAGCTCACTAATGATGTAAAAAGCAAATGAAAGGGGACATCTGCTAAAAAAACTTAAGAACTTTTTAAGAGCGTTCAAGAAAGAACATAGCATCATCCCTTTAGGCACCCCTCTTTATTCTCTGAACCAAGCAATAGGTCAATTATACTTGTCTATATAAATGCGTTGAAGTTGCAAAAGTAAACATTTCTTCTAAATTTCAACCATACTATTTCCAAAGACCCTGAATTAGTTTGTTATCAGCTGCTTATCCATATTACTCTCAAGTAAGGTCTAAAATTCTTAAAGAATGTGATAGCAATTTACAAAATTCACCCTTAATACAACAGCTAATAAATATATATTACACTGACCAATAAGAACCTTTATATAGGAAACAAATGAGTTACCTTTAGTGTGATATACAATAGCAGCCCTCAGGTCAAAAGAACCCCAGCTATCATTTCTTTCTAGGCCTCTCTGGTATCTCTGTTCTTTGGCGGAGCCTAATAAAGTGTTCGTAGGAGACGCCAGAGGATTTTGATTTTCTATCTCATAGTCCTTTGAGAGAAACACTAAAGCACCTTGACTACTGGTGTCTGCTTTTTGCAGGTCACCTATATGACTGGGTTCCAAGGATAAGGCTCCACTCTCACTAGTAGTCCCAGATTTTAGAATGCTACCCAGAACTTGAGGACTAGTCCGTTTTTCCAGCTCATAAGCCTTGGGAAACACAGGATGCTCAGTTCCTGAGGGGATTATTTCAGCACCCTGTGAAACCAAAGTGGCAGGATATTCCCCTTGAAATGTCACCTCCATCACTTTATGATCTGATGACTTCCCAATAACAGTCTCAGGGCCAGCACTGGGCTCATTTATAAATGATAAACCCCACTGATTCTGGAAGATATCCCCCAGGTTTTGCTGATCTGTCTGAGAGGGTAGATCCACTTGTTGTGCTGTGCTCAACAGCATAGTTTGCATATTTGAAGGGTAGATAAAAAGGCTAGATTTAATTTGATCAACAGCTGCTGAAGTCAGACTCTTATCCTGGAGAACTGAATCAGTCCCAGAAGAGATGGGTGTCAGAGTATTAGCAGCAGTAGTTAGCAGTGGCTGACCCCCTGGAGAATACACACTTGCATCAGTCCCTGCTAAAACAGGCCCATTAGAAAAGTTGGCTGAAGTAACAGATTTCAGCGCTGACATAGGGACCTGGGATAACCGACTCGAAGATTGGGTCTGATTTTCCCCAGTAGATGACGAAGAGGATGAAGATGAAGATGGTGACACAGAAGAGTTCTGTACAGTTTTGTTGAGGTTTTCCTTAACTTTGCTTGCATAACTTATTTTAGGAACTATTTTAGCACTGCTATTGTCCACTGGAAAAACTGGGGGTGGTTTAAATAGGGTCCACGAGTCCTCTTTGGAGGCAACAGCCGAAGCATGCTTTCCTTTAGGCCGATCGTCAAACTTCTTGCTACTCACACCAGGTTTAACATCAGAGCTTTTCCGCAGCATATCACCCACAGCTGGTTTTCCTCGACTTGTTCCTCCAGGCCCAGTTTCATACTTCCAAATGGGCCTCGAACCATCTACTCGATTTCCCTTTTGTTCACTGTAGTCAGGCTTGAAAGCTTCAAGTCCCTGTTTTAAGGTTGGGACACTGGTCTCTTGTTGCATTATTTTGTCCTGCACTAAATTAAGGTTTTCACAACCCTTGGCACTATTGCGCCTAGCTTTCCTTTTTTTAGGAGTGGTATATCCGCTCTCAGATCCACTACCATCATTATCTGCTCCTTTGCCCATATAACCATTAGTAATATAGCCAGAATTATTTGTTACAACACCATTTGGAATTGCTACAGTATCACTCTTATCTACAGACTGGTTTTCTCCAGATTTATTTTCATATGACTTTCCATTCTTTTTGTCCATACTGTTTTTCTGAATGAAATTCCTGGTTTTAATTCCTGCTTTCCCAAAGGTGCTGGACTTTATAGTTGGCTTCAGGTTAGTGTCTACAACTTGTTGGTTGCCATTGAGGACCCTGGAAATAGGGTTGGTAGCTTCATCAGAACCGAGGTTCTTTAAATGTATTTCTCTTTCTCCAGCATTACCATTTAGTTCACCATAGCCTAGGGAGGGGAAAAAAAAGGTTTTTAAAAATTACAATATACAAATTACAGTAGTACTTAACATTTAAGGAATGTTTATTTACTATGTGCTAGACACTATGCTGAGCTTTAGCGTTATATGTTCTATTTCACAGTTGTCTGAAAAGACACTTGTCAACCCCAATTTATAGATTAGGAAGTCAACTAAGCAAAGACAGGACTAAGCAGGGATTCATCTAACAGAATCATCTAACAGATCAACCTCTCCATCATTCTCACAAAACTGTTATAAAATTTCCTTTACAATTAAGAGCAGAGCTACCCTGTGGGCAAAACTGTTATACTGATACAGTAATTTTAAGTATTACAGGGAAATTAAAGACTCCATTTCTATGAAACCATAAATGATGGATGGTGACCATAAGCAGTTTCTATTGCATTCTGTCAAACAAAAATCTAACACCTGTGAACTTTTTTTCAAAGTAGTTAAATTCATTTTGACACTTCCCAGACATTAGATCATACTTTTTAGCATGAAACCAAAACACTTATTATACTAATGTTTCTAACTCTAAGATATATTTTCTTCATTTTACATTTGGGTAAACAGATTCTCAGAGAAATTAAGTAATCTGTCCAAGTCACAAAGTGGAAGAACTGGAAATATCAACTTCCAGTCTGTCTGAAACATGGTTTCCTATTACTATGTCATACTGCCTACCCAAATGATGCAGTAAGAAAATATTTACAAACAAAAACTTCAGTGAAAGGTAACTATTTTTAAAAAATGTTATGGTATTCATTGTTATGAATTAAAAATGTTATGTTTAAGACCTTCAACTGCCATAAGCAATTTATTACTGTACGTGATTCAAATGAGTCCAACCTTTCCCATTTCCTTACTAGTAAAATAATGATATTAGTTATCTACCTTTCCATGAAATGTTACCAAAACATCTTGAGCTCAAGTCATTAGAAACAAATACACAACAGAAAGATACACACACACACACATTCATTCAAGGCAGGGGGTGGGTCTCTAACAGGAATACCAAAAAATTTGCCTTTGTCACTTTCATTCACTCTCTTGGGCTTTTAATCTGTGAAGGTTAAAAGGCACATGAGTTTGTATATTCTTAGGTTTTGAAATTTTGTTTTAATTTCTAATATAGTAAATATCAATAGATATATAGTTCCGGAAAGCTGTTCAGGAAGCAATTTGTTCAAAAACGGAATCATTTTTCCCATTAGAAATGTCAATTGAATAAATCTGTTCCAGATCCCCAAATAATTCCCTTTTAACCTTTCTTATATACAGTATATGCCTAATGTACTGTTTAACCTATAAATAAGCACGTCTTTTCTTAAATTTATTGAACTACCCCCTACTAGCCTTAAACAAATTTTTCATATATCACTGCCTCCAAAATGCCACCAGCGGCTGCTTTCTGTTCACCCAATCAACAACAGTTTTTCTATCTACTCAACTGCCAGTGATTGTTGTTTTGTGAGCAATTTCACACCCTTAGCAACATTAGCACTCTTGATAGCCTCTTTATGTTTTAAAATTGTACTAATCGTTTTGCCACAACAAAAGCATTCTCTCCTTTGTTGCCTGAGAGATGTTTTTTGCTGTGCTGACATATCAGCATGAAAAGATTGTCAGGCAGAAAACTGAAGTTTTGGTCCACAACCAAGGTTTTACTGTATAAAGAATACTAAGATTGAAAAGAAATTTTGGGAACCATTGTTTTAAAAGAACTTGATGTGGAATAGAACAGTCTGGGAAGATTCACAGAAGGGCTTACTTTTAAGTTATTCATTCTACATCAGAGAAAAAGGTGGGAATACTGAAATGAGCACAGAAAAGCATTTTCTTCTACTGTATTAACTTTCAGGAAATAACCTAACAAAACATACTTAAGACATAATCATTTCCTAAGAGTGGCACAAAACTTGTACAATGAGAATATATTCTATAGAAGTTGTACTTTATTTTTTGGCTGCTGAAAAAGCTGTATTAGCTAATCAAGTCAAACTTGGTGTAAAACTTCTAACTATGAAACAGTAAAAAAGGGATCATTGCTTAGGATGCTTTTCTAAATTTTTTGTTTGTTTTAGAAAAGCAGAAAGTCCCAACAGAGAGGCTCTCAACATTTTCAACAGATATAAGTTTACCTGTGTACAACTCTAGGCCAAAGAGAAGAACTACCCATAGCATTTAACATGCTAACAGGCTAACAAAGGTTTGTACCCTTGAGCCCATTAGTCATAACTTTCCAGATCTCAAAGGTAAGTAGTCTTAAACATAAAAAAAAAAAAAATCCAATGTCCAAACCAAGTTGGACCAAAGCCAAGATTTTTAAGTGAACTAGAACAATTGTTTTTAAGATTACTAATATTTAGTGCCTCTGATGTCATAAATCACAGTTAAAAACCAGCTTAGAAGCCACTATGCTTCCACCTCCAAGTTTTAATGACAAAAAAAATTTCTCATTTAACTATATAAAATTTTCCCTGTGGTAATCTTGGCATACAAAAAGTTTGCCAGAGAGAGGTTTTCTTTTTAAAATTCAGGTATTCAAGAAAAATGTAAACACTAAAATTACTGAGAAAAACTCCCCCTCTCCTCCTAGTGCTTTCATTATTCAGGGATGCCATGCTAAAAAGCATCTAACCCTACTTCAAAAGGACTCAGCAAAAGTTGAGTCCTGATAAATCTAGCTTTGGTTAGAAACTGAAATTACTGAGTACATTTGGCCCTCTTTTGCGCCCTCTTCTGGATAAAGAAAAGCTGTTCCTTTATGGGCTTGTGAGTCATAAAAGCCCACCCCAACATATTGCAGATATATTTCAAAAACCCTCACTAAGTTTTTCTTAGTAAATTAGCATTATGCATGTTGAAGCAACAGTACTGTGACCTGGCCACACATGAAGAACTGCTCCTCCCAAATTGTTTATATTCTTTCACAACTGCTAAACCCAGTTTCTCCTCTTTATCCCTTCCAGGAATAAAACACATTAATTTGAAGGATGTCACTTTGAATGGTACTGGAGCTGCTTCTATGTGTAAAGAGGAGTCCTGCAGGGGTATATTAATATCTGACTGACAAAATACTGGTCAGTAATATTGCCTTATATTCCAAGCAACCATAATAAGGTAAGATTTTCTCACCTTCAAGTTGAAAAAGACTAACATTAAAAAGATCTAGTGTTGCAGTTTCTTCATTTTTAAATCCTTAAGATTAAACACAAAACATTTATATGTTTATTTCCACTGCACACCGTCAGTCCCTACCACCCCCCAAAACGGAAAATGACATTTCCATTTCAGTCTTCAAGTCACATTAAGTCTGCCATAGAAAAAGTTTTTTCCTGCTCTCAGTAACTGCATGTATCACATTTGACATGCGTGGTCATAAACTTTTTAAAGTTCATTTCTTAAACATTTTCTAAAATGGCTTTTACCCTCAATTTAACATTTGTTAAAACAAGAGTTTGGGAATCAGTATCAGTTCGAAAATGGGAAAACACCTTTCCTTTCAATGTGGAAAAAAGCCTCATCAGAGGCAACATAGTGAACCAACCTCACGGATGAGTTCAAAAAAACTTGCCCTCTCCCCCATACAATCAAACATTTTTCAAATCTACCTCCTCAAAAATACTACCCAACCCAGGACGTAAATTGGGAGGCGGGGGGGGGGAGGTTGGAGGGAGTTAGAACAAGCTTATTTTGTAAAAATGAGAAGCTAGAAGGAAAGGGCCCAAGTGAAAGCCTGAGAGGCGGAGTCGTGAGCGAACCTGGCAGGAGACAGGGTTCCTGTGGCAGAGAAACTCGTGACCGGGGAGCCCGGTTCCCGCTGAGTACCCCACCCGGCCTTCAAGCACCGCCTCTACCCAAAATGTATCCCCCGCACCCTCAGCCCTCCAGCCCGGAGGAGCGCCGCGGACGCCGCCCGCCGTCTGCGGCCTCCTTCTCCCCCCAGCTCCGCTTGGAGACCGGCTCCCCGCCCCGACCGCCTGCGCCTCACGCCGCAGCCGGGAGCGGGAAACGCGGAGGCCAGCGAGCGGGGCCCGGCACAGGCCGCTCCCCTCGTGGCCGTTTCCCTCCCCCACCCCTCACCCCAGGGACCCGCCCGGGGCCGCGCGGCCGCCACCGGATTACACAACTCCGCTGGCGACGGGGGAGGGGCGGCCACGGGCCGGGGCAGGCAGCGCCCCCGTAGTGCAAGGGGCAAAGCGATCGCGGGTGGGGACCCCGATCCACCGGCTCCGCCGCGCCGGGCGAACCTCGACACCCTCCCCCCTCCGCTCCTTAGTGGGCCGGAGTCTGTGACAGGAATCGGCTTCCAACATGGCGGACAGGAAGCGGCCCCGCGAGGAGGAGAGAACATTCCAGCCGCGCCGGCTCTGGGGGGGAGCGGGCCCGGGGCGCCGGCCGCAGAGGAGCCGCGGAGACTGACTGCGGGGTCGGGCGCCCAAAAGGGGCATCTGGGAGTGGAAATGACCCGAGAGACGAGGGGTCCCAACCGACCCCCCAACCCCAGACGGGGAACCCCAAGGCCACAGGTGGGCTTGGGGCGGAGGGTAAGGGAGGGCACTTCCTCAACTCTGCCCACCTACCCTTTGCTTGCCGCCTGCAATAGGGTCTCGCGACACCACCACAGTCGAGATTCGCTAGGCCTTCCTGAGTTCCACCCCGAAGGATTTGGGGAGGCTAGGTACATCCCAACTGAGGGCCCCCAAATTAAGGTCCTCCCAGGGCCGCAGGAAGGTAAACGGGAAAGGAATAATAAGGCCAGACTTCCCAGGCCAACCCTCCAGGTCTCCCTCAGCCCGGGCGGGGGCCGGGAAGGTCACACTGGCCTAGTTGGGCCTCTCCCATGCTGAGGGGAAGGAGAGCGCGCTGCAAACCCCGCGGCCCAGCCCAAGCTTTGGGAGAAATGAAAGGGGCTTCCCAGACCCGCAGGACTGACGGACGGACACACACACACACAGAGACACCCCGACCCAGTCCGCGCTTTCCAGATCGAGCCCCACCCCCATCTCCCCTATCCCCCACCCCCATTCCCCTTCCCCCACTCGTCCTCCCTCACAGACCTGTTTTCTTCTTCGGCGTTTCCTGGTGCTGCTGGAGGGCGTGTTTCTGCTCATGTTTCAGCGGCTTTGGCTGGGCCTTGGGGCTGCCCTCGGTTCCATGCTGCAGGTATTGGTGAGGCTGCTGGTGATGGTGGTGGTGATGGTGGTTGTGGCTGTGGTTATAGAAATAATAATGGTGGTGGTGGTGCGGCTGCTGCTGCTGCTGGGGGTGATGGTGCGGATGGTGGTGGCTGTGATGGTGCTGAGGCTGTGGCTGGCCGGGCTTCTCCTCCATTGAAAGCGACTGGGACTCCCTAGCTGAGGCTGCGGGCTGCCTGCACCGTCAGGATCTGAGACTGCTTCTCCGGACTCACTCAGTATATCTGAGCGCGTCTCGCCAGCGCACTGGTTAGCAGAGCGATTTTGTGAGATTGGCAGCCGCGCTCCAGCAATCAGGAGCCACGCTGCGCCGCAGGCCCCGCCCCCAGCCAAAGCCTCTTTCCTTCCTCTTCGCCACAGCCTGCCGGCCAACGCCGCTTACCCTGTGCAACCTCACAGGGCCGGGCCTTCAACGTCAGCACTATGGCTCTTTCTCCGGTCGCTTTCTCTCCTTCACCGCGCAGTCGGCGAACAGCACTTTCTACACTCTTCGCCCGCGAGCAACCTCACGTCGAATGTAGCAGATTCCACGGGCGATTCCACTGGCTCTGGGAGCCATCTGTTGGTTTTGCATCTCCTAGAATCTTTTAGCTTTTTTTTTTTTTTTTTTTAATCCTTTTCCGGGTAACCGGAGGGGAAGCTCAGTTCCTTAACCCTGAGACCACTAAAGGCGCGATACAAAAAGAGGCAATACATACATTTTTAAGATTACAAGAGCTTCACAATCGGTAGATCATTTTGTATTCTGGATTAATTTTGCTTTATATTCATATGCTAATCTCTTCCTTTCCACGAAGGGATTATAAGGTTCCACAATGGGGTATCTGTGTAATTTTCTAAAAGGGCACAAAGGGTTTAAAGCACTGTTTCTTTGTAGTTGGAGGCAATAGAGAGCAGGAGGAATAAAAATTAAAAATCTACACAGAGTTAGTTGTGGTGTGCGTGTTTTTAAACTCTGCAGGTGACGTCAACTGTGGAACCACGATAGGTTTTAGAATTATGAAGAGTTGCAAGAGCGAAGAAGGAAAAGAGCACTTTAAAAGTGATTAAGTTTTGGAAAAAATTGCATTTATGGAAAATACTGGAATTTAAATATTCTTGCATTTTGTTGCGACTTAGCCTGCATTATCACATCACAGCTTGATTTTTAAGCACATGTTAGGATAGTGGTTACTCAGTAAGGAAGAAAAGGATTGTGGTGGGGAGGGGCTCAGGGGTACCCTCTGATAGTATTTTATTTTTTGACCCAAGTGGTGATTATACAGGAGTTGACAAAAGTAGGTTTACAGTTGTGAATATGGTTGAAACAGGGTTTATTCTTGTGTTATTTATTTGTTATTGTATTTATTATTAACCTTTTACCCACCCCTGTACATATTTGCTTTATATATTTCTTAAACTGAATATGTATGTATGTATGTATAATATACTTTTTTTTAATATGTCTTTTATTGGTTTCAGAGAGGGGAGAGGCAGAAAAAGATAGAAACATCAATGGTGAAAGAGTCATTGATTGGCTGCCTCCTGCACGTCCCCCTTTGGGGGGTGGAGCCCGCAAACCCGGCATGTACCCTGACCAGGAATCAAACTGGGATCCCCTGGATCATAGGTCGATGTTGAAACGCTGAGCCATGCCAGCAAAGCTGTATAATATACTTCTTAAGTATATGTTATATTGAGGGTATTTAATTTATGAAAAATACAAAAAATTTACCACTTTAACCATTTTTAAGTATACAGTTCAGTAGCAGAAAGTGCATTCACGCTGTTGTGCACCCATCACCACTGTCCGTCTCCAGAAGCTTATCATTATTCAAACTGAAACTCTGTGCCCATTAAACAATAACCCCCCTTGCCCTCCTACCCCTAGTCCCTTGGTATCCTCTATTCTCTTTTCTGTCTCTGATACCTTATACATGTAGAATCATGTAATATTTATCCTTTTGTGTCTGACTTATTTCACTTAGCATGTCTTCAAGATTCATCCATGTTGTACCAGCATTTCCTTACTTTGTAAGGCTGAATAATATTCCATTGCATGTATATATTACATTTTGTGTATCCATTTATTCGGATTGGACACATGGATTGTTTCCTCAATGTATATTTTATAACTTTTTAAATGTGACTTGAATTCTTACAGCAAGACAATGTCAAAGGAACAAAGACACTTAAAAGGAAGAGTTTGTGGCCTGAAATCAATGAAGGTCAACACAATAGCATAATTGAAAGGTAAAAGCCTATTTCCAACAGCAAATGTCACTGAATCCAGACAACTGTTACCAGACTGTGAACTGTTCAATAGGTTGAGGATTTGCATCGCCTTGCTAATTTTTAAAGAAAGATCCCTTTGTGGTGAGAGTATGTTTACCTAATTTTGAGAGCTAAAACCCCATATATCATGACAAATAAGTCTTTGTCATTTAATAATATTCCACCACTTTCCACCTATTAAAGGAGAAATAAAAGTGTATATGCAATATATAGTATTATATTGATAATGCTTTATATTCTTTTGCTGATTTATACATTTAGTTGGAAGACAAGAATTCCTGAATTCTAATCTCTTTGTACATTTTCTACATTACAGTTTCAGGTAAACCAGCACTCATTCTGAGTTTCTGACTTATCACACCTTAGCCTGCCTTAGTTTCTTCACATACATATGAAGTTTAGGAAACTAAGCCTTGCTCTCAGATGCTTTAGTTACTGTGAGTGTTGTGTCAGTTGTATGTAGTAGTATGGAGAAAGGCTTTTGATATAATGTAAGAAAAAATGCCATTAAAATCTATGTACACTAGGATCATAAGCATGTAAAACTATGAATTTTTAGTAAGTATGGAAATATAACAGTAGAATGCGTACCTTCTCTTTCATCTGATTTTTCTAAAATAGTTTTATATAAAACATCTTTGAAATTTGCCATGTATTTGAAAATAATGATGCCGTAATATCAAACCTCTGTGAAAAGAGAATAATTGGATCTACTTATTTTAAGCATATTTTTATAAAATTAAATCTGCATAAAGGAAAAAATACAACATGGAAATATAGTATAAGTCTGGTGAAACTATGTGTGCTTTTTTTCTCTTTCTGTTTTCCAAATGTTCTGTTATATAGGCATTACTTTTCGTAATAACATTATTTTAAAACAATTAAAATAAAAAATTGAATCTGCACAACACTTTGAAAATCATTTTGCACCACATTTCATCTATAGTCAATGTGGGAAGTGATAATGGAGAGATAGGAGGTTCCCATATATGGTAGGTTACTTGGTAGGTTATTGCTGTAATCATAATAGGAAATATTTATTGAGCACTTACTATTTGTCAAGAACTGTGCCAAATATTTCATCTTTGTCTTCATTTGTAATTCTTTGAGATGGATATTAAGCCCATTCTATAGATGAGGGATTTGAGGTCTGAAGAAGTTAAGAGGCTTGCTTATAATTTAAAAGCTACCAAGTTTATAGTGGAGCCTGAAAAGATTCCAGATCAACTGGAGAGAAAGAATTTCTAACACTATTGAAGTGTGATATACTTTTCTAAAATTCTAGAAAACCTCTAAAAAATATTCAAGGTATATCATAACCACCATGAAGATGGTGTCTGGTTATTAACAGAGTCAGGTGTACTTGAAGCTATTGAAGGTTCAAGGCTCCTAAATGCACAGAACCTTCCAAGGCCCTGAAATGTTCTTTTGAAAGACCTAGATATTTTTTCATTATTGTGTAAAAAAATTTTTTTTTTAAAAATATATCTTTATTGATTTCAGAGAGAGAAAAGGAGAGGGAGAGAGAGATAGAAACATCAATGATGAGAGAGTCATTGATCGGCTGCAGCCCTTAACCGGGGCATGTGCCCTGACCGGGAATCGAACCCCGATCTCCTGGATCCCAGGTCGACGCTTAACCACTGAGCCACGCCCAGCCAGGCTTGTGTAAAAATTTTTAAAGTAACATTTTTGTACATTTTTCCCTCAATAAAGGTCCCCCAAAACCTGGATTTGCCTGTTAACGGTCATTTGTGATCTGAACTCAGAAGTGTTGTAACTTCAGTAGGTACTTTAAAAGATTATAGTCATATTTTATAACAACATGGAAAAATGTTGACACTATAACTCAAGTGCCAAAAGCAAAGTAAGTTTTAAGTATACATTATGATTGCTTATAAAATATGAATTCAAGGACTGTGAGGGAACTTGAAGACTAAAAGCAATAAAATATTTTTTTCATTTGTTCATTCACAAATATTTATTAGGCACATTTTATGTACCACATATTATGCTTTTCGTTAACTTGAGTTTTTTAAAAATCCATTTCTCTTATTGATACAGTTTTGGAACTTGGTTAAATATATTTGCAAGACTGTCTTAATTATCAAATGAAAAATCACTTTTCACACACTTTAATCTTATACTTGTGTACTATGCCAGGTTAGGAGACACAGAAATATTTAACTATTTGGACCTCAATTTTCTCTTCTCTAAAATACAGAGAATGGGCAAAATGACCTCCAAATCTTTTCCCACTTTAACATGCCATGATCATATCTCTACTCTTTATTCCCAGGCTACTCCTTTACTTCATTATAATAAAACTATACAATAGCAAGAAATTTGGCTGCTAAAAATCTAGTTTTTCAACTAACAATTAACTATAACTTTACAGAAATTATAATCAGAAACAGTACCATGTAGTTTTATATAAATAGAAATAGGCTCTCTGATGATAATTCCAGTTTCAAAATGAGGCAAGTCACTGGTAACATCCACTATTTCATTTCATCAGGGAAAGAATTTTATTCATGTATATTTCCTTCAGATCTTAATATTTTTGCCTAGAGACACTAACTTCAAAAAACTTTCAAAGGAATTGAATAGAGGTATGAGTAAATTAGGTTAGTCTTTTAATAACTGGAGTATGATGACTTTTCTAAATATAAAAGTTTTCAAAAATGACATTTTGCTTTTAAGAAAAGTATTATGGGGGAAATTTTGAGGGAGAAACTATAGCTGAGAGGTTGTTTCGTAGTCAGACCAGAATTAGGATGGAATCTATTCTGAAACTGCTTAGCTTTGTGGCCTTGTTTGGGCAAATTATTTAACCTCTCTAAGCCCTACTTTACTCATTTGAAAAATGGAAGTAATATCAGTGCCTAACTCTCAAGGTGTAGTGAAATTTAAATAAGATAATATAAATAAAATTGTTGTGTATAGTGTTTATAACATCAGCAAGTAGTAAGTGGTACTAAATATTCAATATTAGTGATACTGCCCTGGCCGGGTAACTCACTTGGTTACAGTGTCTTCCCAATACGACAAGGTTGAGGGTTCAATCCCCAGTCAGGGCACATACAAGAATCAACCAATGAATGCATAAATAAGTGGAACAACAAATTGATCTCTCTCTCTCAATTTTTAGAATACTGTAAATATTAGTGATACTAAGTTATTAAATATTACATATTATATAAAGCTAAACTTCCTGATATGAAATTTCGTTAAGGAAACTGAATTTTAGAGAAATTAGTTATCAGGTTAACCAAGAATAGAGTGTTTTCCCAATTTTTAAAAGGTTAGGCAAATAATCTTTTGGCTTTCTGGGCAGCACCATGGCAGTCAGCAAGAACAAGGACCTTATGAAAGATGGGGAAAAGGTTGCCAAGAAGAAAGTGGTCAATCCATTTTCTATGAAAGATTAATAGGATGTGAAAACACCAGCTATGTTAAATATAAAAATATTGGGAAACATTAGTCGCTAGAACTCAAGGAATCAAAATTGCATGTGATGACCTCAAGGGCAGTGTTTTTGAAGTGAGCCTTGTTGATCAGCAGAATGAAGTTGCATTTAGAAAATTCAAGTTAATTGCTGAGAATGTTCGGGGCAAAAACTACCTCACTTTCATGGCATGTATCTTACCATGGAGACAAAATGTGTTCCATGGTCAAAAAATGGCAGCCCATGAATGAAGCTCATATTGTTGTCAAGACCACCAATAGTGTCAGGGCACATGCCCAGGTTGTGGGCTCGATCCCCAGTGGGGGGCATGCAGGAGGCAGCCGATCAATGACTCTCATCATTGATGTTTCTCTCTCTCTCCCTCTCCCTTCCTCTCTCTGAAATCAATAAAGATATATTTAAAAATTTTAAAAAGACTACCAATAGTTATTTGCTTTGTTTATTCTGTGTTGGTTTTACTTAAAAAAAAACAAAACCCGCAATAATTAGATTCATAAGACCTCTTAAGCATCAACAGGTCTACCAAATCCTGAAAAAGATGGAAATTATGACCTGAGAGGTTCAGACAAGTTACTTGAAAAAAGTGGTTGCAAATAAATTGGTTGCAAATAAATAAATTGATTGCAGAAAGCATTAGAAGAGACATAGAAAAGGCTTGCCAATCTATTTATCTGCTCCATGATGTCTTTATTAGGGAAAAAGTGCTGAGAAAGCCTAAGTATGAATTGGGAACACTCAAAGAGCTTTATGGTGAAGGCAGTAGTGCTGGAAAAGCTTTGGGGATGAGACAGGTGCTAAATTTGAATGAGCTGATGGATATGAGCCACCAGTTCAAGAATCTGTTTAAAATTCAGACTTTTAATGGTGACAAATAAAAAGCCTTATTGTAATGTTTGAAAAATAAAACAGCCCTGGCTGGTGTGGTTCAGTTGGTTGGAGCTTTGCCCCATACACCCAAGTGTCACCAGTTCAATTCCCGGTCAGGACACATACCCAGGTTGCGGGTTTGATCCCCAGTCCGGGTGCATACGGGAAGCAACCAGTCAATGTTTTTCTCTCACATCAATGTTTCTCCCTCTCCCTTCCTCCATCTCTAAAATCAATAAAAAAATAAAACAAAAACAATAGACAAGTACTGTCAATTAAAATCAATAGTGCATTCAGTCTCAATAGCAGTTCTCTCTGAGCAGCAAGTTCAAAATTGACTTTTACTTTTTTCTTTTTAGTTTCTCTATATTCTCTAAATGTTGTACATTGAACATTTATTCTCTTTATTTAAAAAAAAGTATTTTTAAAAAATGAATCAATTCAACATCCAACTATCCTGTAAACATTAATCCAAAAAAAAGACCAAGGAAATTAATATGCCATTATTCATTTGACAAAATGAATTTGTGTACAAATGAATTCGTAAATATTTGGTTGTCAGTATGTATATGCAGTGTATTAGAGTCCATAGTTAGATGCATCCAGAAGCTGGATAAAAGGTCACTCCCTGAGAATCAAACTGGTAAGATTCAACATAAGCTGGATAAAATTAACTAAATGAGACTCCAGTCAGTGTGATTAGAATGCCTAAGAAATGATAAGAAAATAGTGTAACCATGAAAACTACAGCTTATTAATTTTATTAATTCTATTCTCTTTTATTGTTTTTAAATTAGTACAGTATTTCAAAAGTTATGTGATTGGTATTGTATTATTGATTGCTGTGTAACAATTTACCCCTAAAACTTAGGACCTTAAAACAACAAACTTTTTTTCCAGTTACAGTTGACATTCAACGTTATTTTGTATTAGTTTCAGGTGTACAGTAACAAACCTTTATTATATCACAGTTTCTGAGGGTCAGGAATCCCAGTGCTGCCTAGCTGGGTGCCTCTGGGTCAGGGTGTCTCCTGAGACTGCTGGGGGCATCTGTTTTCAAGCTTACTCCTGTGGCTGTTGGTAGGATTCAGTTCCTTGTGAGGTGTTGGACTGAGGGCCTCAGTTCCTCACTGGCTGTTGACTGGAGGCCTCTCGGCAGAGGGTCCACAACATAGCAACTATCTTCCCTCAGAGTGAGCAACAGAACAAGAGGGAGCACTCAAGATGAAGCCACAGTCCTTTTGTAACCCAGCCTCAGAAGTGACACCCCATCACTTCTGCTACGCTCTATCGTTAGAAGTGAGTCCAACCCACACACAATGGGAAGGGGTCGCAGGAGGGTGTGAATACTATACACCCATGGAAGGAATCACTGAAGATCATCTCAGAGGCTGCCTAGTATAAAACACTCCTCAAACTTATTCTGCTTGCTCTGATGTCATCATCTACCTATATTCTGAATATAACCACATTATCTATGACTTATCTATAAGGAAAGTACACATAAATTCCTCATCATTTATTAAATTATTAAATATTTTTAAACACTCGAATTTTGTCATTTGCCAAACTTGTGAGTTTGGTTAGTGAGATTCAGTGTCCCTGATTCTGGTCAGTGACTGAACCTACACTTGTGACCAGGTCCAGGGCTGTAGCCTCATCTCAAAAGGGCCTACCTGAGCTGCCAGGAGCCTCCTTGTACAATAAGAATGGCTCTATAAAATGTCCCCATGGGCCAGGCAGGTAACTTAACTTGGGTGAATTTACTTGGGTGTCAACAAACTTGGATGTAAAAAATATTTTTCCCAACACAGCATCAAATTTTACAGTAATAATTCTACTAAAAGATATATGTACTTACCTTAAGAACTGGGTAATTTAATTTCTCAGTCTAACATCTGCATTCAGCTTACTTAAAGATAACCTAATACACACTCTAAAAATCCTTAATCACATCTTTTCCTATAAGGTAATGTTTACTCTTTTGCCATATGAGGTAATAGTCACAGGTTTCAGGGATTAAGATGTGAACATATCTTTTGGAGAGAGACCGTTTAGCACATGATGGGGCATTGTCTGTAAAGAAGTTTAAAATAATTGTAAAACTGACTAAACGTCACTCTAATTTTTATTATCACCATGTGTGGGCAATTTCAAACAATGCCAGTGATAAAATACTCCCATGGGGCAGACCATGCCAACACCTCCCCTCCTCGCTGGGCCACTTCGAAATATTCCAATATGAGCTATTCAGCCTGCCTCAATTTTTCAGGGCCAAATACCACATAAAACAATTTGGTGGTTCATCGATGGCCAGCCACAGCTCCTAATTTTGTTATGACTTTTCATCCTCTAGAAACCAGCTTAAGTAACTGTCACCACCTCAAGGAAGATTTCCCTAAATACCTTATCTAGATGAAGTGTCACCCCCGACTTACTTCCTGTATTTATTTATTTATTTATTTGTATTTATTTCTTTCATAGCACTTGCCACACTTTGCAGTTATTTTTCTTTTTTGTAGGTTAAATTTTCCCATCTCCCTTATTAGCCTGTAAACTCCAAGTCCTGTCTGTCTTTTCCTCTGAGTTATTCACAGAGCCTAGCACAGTGCCTGCCACGTGGTAGATGCTCAATATATGTATATCATTGCATTCTCCTCTGCTTGTGTGCTATCAGTAAAGACTGTTCGCTCAACATTGGACAAATTCTTCTTTCTTCATCTAGAAATAGCCACTTGTCTACGACTGGTGACACAGAGAACCATTTATCTCCATAATTCAGAAACAGCTGCAGCATTATGGATTTTAGTAGAGTTTTCTCTTATTCCAAACTCCAACTCAGTCATGATTAGGAATGTTTTATTCTGAAAATTCAGAAATATCATAAGACTGAATCATACAATAAAATATAAATAAAGCGTTAACATTATGAAGGGGAACCTATATATTCTGCCCAGTCACCACTAGAAATGACAAGAATCTAATCAGTACTCCAAACTTAACAAGTTCCAAAGACAAATGACCAATTTCCTCTTCAAACCACATACAAGCTCCTGTTAATTTCCTTTAGCATTTCTTTTAGTAGCACAACTCTTCACCTGGCTAGTTCCTTAGCACATTCTGTTTCTTCTGTTGTGATTTTTCCCCTTTGGCTCTTCCTGTAGCAGGTTCCTTCTCATCCTAAAACTTAATGTAAATGTCACTTCAAAGACTCTTTTCCTCCCTGCCCTATATAATTAGATCTCTCCTCTTCTACTCTTATATGCATTTATTATATCCTATACATTTTCTTCATAACACCTTATTCCAATTAATATATTTGATTAGTCTTCCACACTAGAGCTGAATCTACATGAGAGCAGGAACTGTGTCTTGTTTACTGATATATATCTAGCTCCTAAAGCAATGTCTGGCACACGGCAGGTGATTAACCAGTTGTAGAACAAATTAAGGTGCCCTATTCTGTTGTGGCCTGTTGTTACACGTGTGATGCATTTGCACAACATTGTGCAGAAGGGGGAAATTCTTATTCCTCTACTCCATGTCCATTACTTTAAAAAGTTACTTGTATGAGACTAATGGCATAGAGAGCCATTTATCTCCACAGTGCAGAAACAGCTGCGGTGTCATGGATCTTAGGAAAGACAATACTTTTTCCCATCATTAGGAACATTTCATACTAAATCTTATAGGAATTTCATAAAGAAATTGAATTCAGGGACTAGTTTAAACCCTGAATATAACCTTACATATTTAGTGTGGGGGGAAAAAAAAGAAAAAAAGAAATTGAATTGTAAAATACAGGACAGATGAAGAATATGAAGGGATAGGACCTGGAAAATTTTGCCTAGGGCAACAAGGTATTTTCTGTAAGCTTCTGAGATAAACATACAGGTTTCTTTTCTTTTTTTCCCCACACTTTAAAAACATCTCACAAAGATGGACTACATCTGCTGCCTCTACTGGCCAGAAGTACAAAAGTTATTTATTTAGGCATGATTCACCCACCCAGAGGCCTTCATTTTCATGAAAAGGAGAGGACAACTAATTTCAGATAAGCACAGCATACTAATTTGACCTCACAGAAAAGTGAGTCCACATTACCACTCTCTTGGAACTTACACCAAATGACAGTGTCCAAAGCCATGACCCTTCACAGCTACACTTCAGGACTGCTTTGCATATCTGGGCTTCCCAGCAACCAGGCCTCATTTGCTATATGCCTCAAACAGACGCACTTTGGCCTAGCTTGAAAGTGCTCATAGCTATAATAGCATTCAAACAATAACAAAAAGTCTTCAGCTTCCTTAGTGTCTATCTTTGAACAGTTCAAAGAGCTCCCAATTTTTTTTCTCCTGGGGCCTTCCCTGTCATGCTATAAGATCTGCGATTAGAGAACCTGAAGTTCAAATAGTTTGTTCAAAGCCACAGTGAAATTACGTATCACAATCAGCCTTCATTCTCCTGACTCCCATCAGGCCACGTAGCTTTCCAAGGGGTTTGAGACCCTTTATTAAAAATTTCAAAACTACATATAATTATGAGTCTCGATCATTTTTTAATCCTCTTAACATAGAAAAAAAATGTTATTTTGTGGTTTTTAAATAAAATGACTTTGTGAGAACAGGCTTCTAAATCACCTTATTCTAAGTTCACATAGATGAGATCAAAGGACTAGGCATAGAGGAAAAACCTTCTATGTGCCAGAAACTTTGAGGAATTTCTGCTGGTTAGAATGTAGAGGGGTTCAATTAGAAAGAAGGGCCAGTTCAAGATTCTACTTCTGGAAACTAGATTATCACCCTGATAATCTATGAGCACCCCCTTACTTGGGGTTGAAAGCTAGGCTAGGGCAGATGGAGAGATAATCAGGACGTGCACTTATGTCCTTTCAATCTCTGATAGAACCCACTGTAATTCCTACTTGAGTATTAAACAAAGCTGGACACTCACATAGGTAGGTAGATAGATAGATAGATAGATGATAGATGATAGATAGATAGATAGATAGATAGATAGATAGATAGATAGATAGATGATAGATAGATAGATAGATAGATAGATAGATAGATAGATAGATGATAGATAGATAGATAGATAGATAGATAGATAGATAGATAGATAAAATAAAAAGAATTCAGGTAAGGAAAAATCAGAAAATAGAAACAAAACAGATGATCTCCAAAGGAACTAAACTCAAGCTGGTCTCAGAATGAAGCAACCCTGTATGACACAAGTCAATAAAGCGTATCCTACAGAGCTCTGAGGATGTTTGTAGCTTAGGAATTCTGCGCTCAGCCAAGTTGTCCCTTGGTTGTGAAGGCCTCAGGGAGAAGCGCCCGGATATAAAGGAGGCAAAAATAACACCCCCAGGTTACCTGTTCTGAAATGAACGCTCTTACATATGCTGCTGAATGGAACTCAGGAATAAAGAAGAAGACAGTCATTGCATGAAAAGACTATGCATGAAAGAACTTTATTTAAATGCCTAAAATAACTCTCCTGAGAGAAAATACATAATGTGAAAAAGGGAATTTCTTTTTCCAAGAGGAATAATCGAGGTTGAAAAGGCCAGGCTATACGAAGAAAAACCGAGCTGGGAGGGGTGGGGGTGGGAGATAAAGAACAGGAGGAAACAGAAGTGTGCTAGATACTCCATCTCGCACAAAAGAAATCAAGAGCTATTATTTTGTTGTGATATTGAAAATGAGATACTTTTCTTTAATTTAAAGGTAAGCACTTTTAGAATATAAACTGAATGTGTAACTTCCAAAGCATTAAACAGGATTTTAAAAGCAAAGAATGCATAGTTCTTACAGGAAGAGACAAGAAAAACAGAAGATCATGCAGAATGTGAAAGAAAGATGATGAAAATAAGATGACAGAAAGAGTCTGAAACATCAGAGCATCCACCAAATCTATCCTTCGCCAGAGCAGTGTGTGATAAACAATACTTTATTCATTTATTTATTTCAATAATCTTAAGAAATATCATAAGGCCATTGAAATTAGGTTAGTAAAGGATATGAACTGTTATAGAAAATACAATAAAAACATAGATCAAAATTAATCCTATGGTAATTCCGGCTTGATTTAAGACAGAAATGTACAGGCAGTCCTGTAGCATAATGGTTGAGGTTATAGGTTTTAGAATTGGATCTAGATTTATATCTCAGATCTACCATTTACTAATGACCTCAAGGCAAACAAATTAATACTCTCAGCCTCATTTACTCATCTGTAAAATGAGAATGATAATGTTTCCTCACAAAACTGTTGAGAAGATTATAAAAGAATATATATATATATATGTACATATATATATCTGTACATATATATATATATGTACATATATATCAAGGTATCTGGCATACCCAGTAAATAATAACTATGAATATGTGTGTATTATTTATATATTATATGTATATATTATATATGTATGTGCATATATTGTATATATACAAATATATGTGTTATATATGATGAGTGTGTGTCCTAGGGCTGAGAGAAATTATGCCAAAGTGTTAATAATGGTTATCTTCAGGTGGTGAAATTTTGAGTGATTTTTTTTTCTCTCTATACTTTTTGCTTCTCCTTCATGCTTTTCTTTATTTTCCAAAATTTTTACAAAGAATATGCTTGCTTTTAGAATTAGGAAAAAAGTTATTAATTAAAATTAAAATATATAGTAAGAACACTGTAGGATACAAATAGAAAATATACAAATAGAATACAAATACAAATAGAAAAAATATCTTATAACCATACAAAAACAATATCCATTCTTAGATACCTAAACTGCACAAATTTATCTATAAACGCAGCAGCGTCTTTCACATAGCTGGATTTCAGTTTTAGCAAAACAAAACAAATGTCTTTTCCTCTGAATGGTGAATGCCTTGGACTTACTCCAGAATAATACTGAATTATTCACATTGAATGGTGAATGCCTGGAGTTATTCCAAAATGATATGAAATCAAACTTTATTTCAGTGGAACTTTTAAGCCTAAAATCTTACAAATTGAATGAGTTCTGGTACGTGTGTCTGTTCCAAGAACCAGTTTCCAAATTCATAGAGACAAGGTCTGGCCCTAGGAGATTACACGTACTAGACAAATGCTACTTGATGGTGAGGGTAGAGGTTGGGAGGGGGTAGGGAATGATGAAACCCAACACCAACCATTAAATATTGTCAGTAACATCCATTTTCACCCCAAGCTGTCCTTCCCCGGAGTGCGATATGTATGAAATGTGTGATAAACATTTCATTCATTCATTTATTCTTGCAATTAACATCTATCTAAGGGCCTATTATGCGTATAACACTGTGCTAGGCACTGGGTTTACAGTAGAGAACAAAACAGAAGGGGGTCCCTGCTTGCACAGGGCTGGGAGTCTAATGGGGAAGACAAATACATACACGAATAGACATTTAATTGAAAATTGTGATGAATGCTGTGAAGGAAAGTACAGAGCGTTATGAAAGAATTGGAGGAGGGAATGTTTTAGGGAAGGAAGAGGGAGAGGCCAGACATGACTTCTCTGAGTGACATTTTAGCTAGAACCCAAAAGATGAGTAAGAATTAAGGGAGGGACGGAGAGGAGAATTCCGGGAAGAGGAAAAGAAGCTTGGAGCCTTGGGGCAAGTGAAAGAAGACCAGGGCAATCTCTTATGGAAAAGCCTGTCTCGGCTCCACTGTTCCTCATTCCAGTCAGAACAGAGAACCACGCAGCGACGCAAGGCCCAGGTGGTAGCAGACAGGTCTTACTCAGGTCTGTCACTTAGCTATTTAACTTTATTGCTGGGCCTTGTGTCAGCATCTTTGAAATGAAAATTATGGATTTTCTTTTTGAACCTCTTGTGAAATACTTGCCCTTTTCATAAGGATATATGTGTAATGTAATAATCAACAAAATATGGCATTTTTACTATCAAAATGCCCATGTGTAGGGAAAGGAGTAGGAACTCCCCACCAGTTTAGGAAAGTGAAAAGAGAGAACTATATCATTCATTTGCAACTGTCATTTCAGAAGGTTAATTATGATCATGAGTTAGGTCATCTGTTTTTGTGAAAGTCAACTGGTATTTGCAAGAAAATGGTTTATTTGAAGCTTTCTCAAGGAGAATCCTGTCACTTAGCCTGAGAGTTTTGTTGTGAAGTTTCTAGTAAAATATACCCCTGCTTTGGACCATGTGGTACTTAGATAAATGTCAGAATCAAACTGACGAGAACATATCTAGAATCTTACCCCACCCTCACCCTGCACTGGCCCTAATCCTCAGATGCAAGGCAGAAGGCTGAACATTTGCACACAATAGTTCAGTTAAGCTCTGCTTAACAGCCTTATGAGATACCGTCAATACTTGCTATTTCCAGTAGTTATATTCCCTAACGTGCCACTGAATACTGAATTAGTGAGTCACAAACAATTGCTCCTATGGGAAATACAGTGTTAGGTTCCTGTGAACTTCTGATCATGATATTTTCATCAACTAATCGATACATAACTTTGTTTTATGTGTTTTTGTTTAAAGACACCATGTGTAATATATATTGCTGATTCCTTAACATTGAACTCATGTTCAACAGTGCTATAACTCATGCCTGAATGAAGCTTATCTAACATGTATTTTCTCCCTCTTTTCTCCATGGCAGCCTTCTTGCACTCAGGAACAGTAGACAGCACTTCGGCAATATGTTTGGGAGCTATTTTAAATAGAGAAATCACCATGAGAAAGTATAAAATAGAAAAAAAAGTCATGCTCAATAGACCATAGAGAGGACTCTTGTTTACAGCATGAGAGCGGAAACAAAAAGACAAAGTGTTGCTGCTTTGTTCAGCCTCAATTGGGAAAGCACAAGCTGCTCTGCACGTGCCTGTGAACATGCACAAAGGCACCATGGGTATCAATTTGGGGATTACAAGGAAATTTTAGCAAGTAGGCAAATTCATAAAAACAGAATCTGTAAATAATGGAGATCAATTGTAGGTTTGTGATTTTCATGATTTAGATGAAGAAATCGAAGATCAGAGAGGTTAAATAACTTCCCCAAGACAATTTTGATAAGAAGTGGTAGAGATAGGATTCAAACACAGTACTGCTCAACTCCAAAGTCAAATACACTTAATCACTATTATCTCCTTCTGTTCATTAATAGGGAACTAGTTAAGCAAATTATAACAGTAAAATTCTACAGAAAGTTCCAGAAGGTGATACTTTAGTATTACATTTCTATTATTTAACAAGAGCTACCAAATGAGGTCTTGGATGCTATTCAAGGATCTTTCTATTCATTTTCTCACTTGATTGTCACAATTCCCCAATGAGGAAGGTGCTGTCCAAACCCTCAGTTGATTGATTAGAAAATTGAGGCCCAGGGAAGTTATGTAACTTGTTTAAGATCACATGGCATGTAAGAAAAACCTGGCCTCAAGCTTTTAACTACTATATTATTCTAAATCCCAAAATGGGCATGTGACCAAAAGACAGAAATTGAACATTGGGAGAAATATGATAAAACCAATGAAGATTATTAAAAATAAGGCAGAAATACTAAGTCTTTTGAAGCATTTATAGTATATGACTAAGAAGGGAGGGTAAGGAAGAGATGTGCTTATAAAATGAGCATCTATTTAGTATGCAATTAACAGAGATTTTCACAAAATTTTTATTTCTGACCCTTATATTAAACTTTGTTACTAGCCCGGCCGGTGTTGCTCAGCGGTTGAGCACTGACTTATGATCCAGGAGATCACGGTTCGATTCCAGTCAGGGCACATGCCAGGGTTGGGGGCATGTGGGAGGCAGCCAATCAATGACTCTTCTCATCACTGATGTTTCTCTCTCTCTCTCCCTTTCCTTTCCTCTGAAATCAATAAAGATATATATTTTTAAAATAATAATAATAAATTTTGCTACTAGGTAGAGGGATGAGAAAGAGTATACAATAGCCTATATCTTTGGTATTATTCTAAAGAATGAAATGTACCATATAAACCTTTGAGGAAAAATTTGTAATCCATCAAACAGAATAGTCCCAATTGTGGGAAGTATCAGGTCAAAGGCTTATATTCCAGCCAGCGCAACACCATCAAGTTTTTAGAAACATCATGTCAGGCTTCGTGTGTGAGCTAAATAACTGTCTAGCTCACTGTCTTCTTCCATGAGCTCAAACTCCACCCAAATTCATGAAAATAGAGTACGTGTAATTTTATTTCATCAGAGGACTATTTCTCTTAGGGGAATTAGATCTAAGGAAAATCTCTGGACTAAACATTTCTTTTGGTTTTCTTTCTCAATTAGGCTCCTTTGGGTGAAAGTAACAGAAAACTCCAGCTCAAATTATTTAAATAAGAAAAATTTCTTATATCAGGTAATGGGCAGGAGATAGGGTGGTTACTAAGTTGGTTAATTTAGCAGCAAATGGTGTTATCTAGAATGTAAGGGGGTTTTGTGTGTGTGTGTGTTTTCTATTTTTCTACTCTGTTATCTACAGGCTTTTGTCCTCAGGCTTGTCTTCTCATGGTTGCAAGACGGCTGCTATAGTTCCAAGGTATTATATTTATAGTAGTTCTCCCTTATCTGAGAAAGAGATGTTACAAGACCCCCAGTAGATACCTGAAACTGAGGATAGTGCCAAACCCTACATACTATGTTTTTTTCATATGTATAGCCTTATATATATATATACCTATTTATAAATTAAACATTATATACCTATAACATTTAATTTATAAATTAAGCACAGTAAGAGATTAATGACAATAACTAATAATAAAATAAAGAATGAGTACAATAATGTATTGTAATAAAAGTTATGTGAATGTGGCCTTTCTCACTCTGTCAAAATACCTTACTGCACTGCACTGATCCTTCTTGTGATGATGTGAGGTGATCATGCGATGCCTACGTCATGAGATGAAGTGAATTGAATGACATAGGCGTTGTGACGTAGTGTTAGGGTAGTATTGACTTTCTGATGATACTCAGAAGGAGCATCATCTGCTTCAGAGAGAGAGAGAGAGAGAAACACTGATGTGAGAGAGACACATCGATTGGTTGCCTCCCTAAGGCATCCGGACTGGGGCCAGGGATTGAACCTGCAACCCAGGTACGAGCATGCCCTTGACCGGATATCAAACCCAGGACCCTTCAGTGTGCTGGCCACACCAGTCAGGGCTTTCCTTTACTTTTAATACCTTACATTTTTGAGGACTACGGGCTATTTATTTTGTAGACTATCCCTCAATTTGCATTTGTCTGATGTTTCCTAATGATTAGATTCAGGTAATGCATTTTTGGCAGAATTATCACAGAAGTGATGCTGTGTTTTTTTCTTATTGCATCCTATCAAGTGGCACACAATTTCAATTTGTTCCATTACTGGTTGGTAACTTTGATTACTTGAATAATGTGGTATTTGCCAGGTTTCTCCAATTAAAGATTACTCTTTTTCACTTTGTAATTAAATATTTTGTGGGGAGATATTTTGAGACTATATAAATATCCTCATCAAACTTTCACGCACTAATTTTAGTATCCGCAATGTTTCCTGGCTGAATTAACTATTTGGCAATAGTTGCCAAATGGTGATTTTCTATCCAGTATTCTTTCTGCGTTTATTAGTTAGCATTCACATGTAAAAAAATCTTTCTAGTCTTCCCATTTATTTATTCATTTGTTTACTTATATCAATATGGACTCATGGATTTCTATTTTATATAACCCTTTATTATTGTTATTTATCTTAATGCTCGAATTGTCTCAGATTAGCTCCTTTGAGCTGGCTTCTGTGTCCTTTGATAATCCCCATCACTCTTTGAATATTACTTTATTTTTTGTCACAATAAGATGTTCCAAGAGGGGAAGGAGTGTGGGGGGAGGAAAAAGAGGGTAAAGGGGGTCAAATATATGGTGACATAAGGAAACTAAACTTTAGGTGCTGAGCATATAATGAAGTACACGGATGTCATATTATAAAGTTGTACAGCTGAAATTTATATAATGTTATTAACCAATGCTACCCCAATAACTTTAATTTAAAAAGATGTTCCAAGCTTATTTTGTTCTTTCCATATCCCAGCCTTGGAATAAGTTATTTTTCCTAGCATCCCTGATACCTTTTAACAGAGAGTACTATTTAGAAACCAAGATATGGGCACTTATGTGCTGCTCCCAAGCTAAAGGACACATATATCTATATACATATCTATATATACAAATATACAAATATTACATATTGTACACAACATATATGTACAGAATTTATATATGTATATATAAAATACAAAAATTATAGTTTTCTATATACCTATATATTTAAATATGTATAAATATAGGGATATATAATTTTTATACATACATATATAAATTCTGTACATATATGTGTTGTGTACAATGTATAACATTGTGTGTATGTACTGTGTGTATTGTGTGTGTACGCACATACACATGCATTTGCATCTATATTTCTTTGTTTAAAATTTAATTTAATTTCCTTGATTTGAGAGAGAGGGAGGAAGGGGAGGAGAGAGAGAGACATCAATTTGTTGTTTCATTTATTTATGCATCATTGGTTGATTCTTGTATGTGCCCTTACCAGGGACTGAACCTGCAAACTTGGCGTATGGGAACAACACTCTAACCAACTGAGCTACACAGGCAGGGCTATATTTCTTTTTATTTCTATAGCTATATCTTATTTATTTATTTATTTATTTATTTATTTATTTATTTAATATGTTACCTTATTTATTCTCACAACATGCCTGTGATGTAGGGAGGGGCAGAGACTGTGTCCGTTTTACAGAGGAGAAAGTTGAGGCACATAGGGGTCAAAGGTCTTGTCCAAGGTCACAGACAGCAGCCAAGCTAGAATGGGGCCCCAGAGCAGGCCCTTGGTTCACTCAGGGCCCCCTGCAGTAAGTGCCAGACACCAGGACATCCCCAGTGCTGTAGTCTACACATAGCAGAGAACAGCTCTCCTGGACTGAGCTCATTGCAGGTTGGCCTTGCCCTCCCCCTGTCCTTCCCATGCAGCCCTGTAGGCTTGGGCCATTGCAGCTCAGGGCTCATGACACCCTGGGAGTGTGACTCAAGGGCAGGGGAGAGGGAAAGATGGTTGGGGTAAAAAAAAATAGAACAGAAAAAAAAAAGCTCAGAGGCTGGGCAGATGGACCCATGGCTGGGGGTGGGGAACATCCCTCCAAAAAAGGTATATATTACACACAAGGTATATATTTTTACACATACTTACACACACACCTGGATATAGTACATGTAAAAATATATGCTATTCACACAACCGCCTTCTGCCAGGTGCCCCGAGAGCCAGCGTTGGCACTGGTGGGCCTGGGTGAGCAGATGGGTGTTTGTTAAATATGCCCTCCAAGGTCCAGGCGCATATCTACACATACTACGGACACATCTGCTCGTCCCTCAGGTACTGTACACAGGCTCAGCCAGGAATAGATAAAAGGGGTCCCTCTCCTGAGTGTCCCTTGCAAGTCCCTCTGAGTCATACATTTCACTGAAGGAAGAAGGGGCTGGAGAAAAGAAAAAGGTAGGAGAACAGAGTGTGATAACTGTGGCTTTTATCTCATTTCCCCCCCAAAACTTAAACTCTCTGCATCTTCTCAGGGAGGTACGTCACCTGCCCCACCCTGCCTAGGGCTGGCCGATGGAAAGGTGAAGGCTGCTTCTGCTGAAAGGAACCTATGTCTGCTGTGACTATGAGCACTTGGCGGGGGTGCGTGGCCATCTCTCTGTCCTCTGGGCTCTCAACCATAAAGCGACTGAGAACCAGAAAGCCTCCAGCCAGGATGGTGAGCCCTGTGTGAGCTCTGAAGGGAAAAGCCAAACATAAGAATGAAAACTCTGAGGTCAGAGCAGGCATAGCTGGGAAAAGAAGGAAGGCCCAGGGCAGGTGCCCAAGGCTGCCCTAAGGCTGTCATTGTCTTGGAAATAAGCTAATTTAAGTTCTCATTAGATAGAACCAGTAAAAAGTTTGGAGGCTGGGCTGAGTTGCCGAAGCCCATCTACATAGTCCACCATGGCCAGCAAGAGGGAAAAAATGTTTTATAGTTTTGTGTTTTTGTTGACTTTTTGGGGGTGAAGTCTTCATAAACCTGGGAGGGATCCCAAAAAGCCAAATTGTATGCGTCAATTTGAAACTTGGTTCGGGGCCTCTAAAGCCAAATTGTATGCGTCAATTTGAAACTTGGTTCGGGGCCTCTAGATAGAACTTAAAATTGTTTGCTTCTTGCTTCCTGGTTTCAGAGCTGGGTCTGGGCCTCGGGGACATAAATCTCAATGCTGTCCGCACTCCCCGTGACTGAGTTTTGCCCCATGGAAGCAGCCCGCTTGGCCTCCAGAAGTCTCTTTCGGACTTCCTGACACTGCGGGTCCCCGTCAGAGGCCTTGTAGCAGCTCACGGCTGGCTTCTTTGGGACTGGAGGGGGTGGTTCCTTTTCTTCCTTCCTCTTCTCTGGGGTGTCCACCAGCTGCTAGCTGTTGGACTTGAGGTGGTAGAGTTCATTAAACTTCACTAATGTCCTTACTGGACAGCTGTAGCAGGCCCCAGAACCCTACCAGGTCCTGGGCTGTCGACCGTGGGTTGGCGTCATAGTTCAAGTTTTGCTCACAGAGGTTCTGGACCTGCTGGAATTTCTGGAACATCAGTAGCTGGGCACTGCCCACAGCACTAAGAACTATTCTTAAGACCCCCTCAGAGAAGTTGTTCTCTTTGGTCTCCTGTCCATCTGGCAGCACCTATTTCTGCCTACAGTAGCTTCAAGAACCAGTAGCCATCTCCACACAGGTCCCTGGCTGTGCTGGTTCTACTGGAAAGCTGGAGGAGGTCTCAAGCCAGGGGTCAGGAGGGGGCAGCAACGTCTCTAAGGCAGGGTTGCTCTTGTCTCCATAGGAGAGGTAGCACTTGATCTGGGCAATCCTGGGGATCTGCCCAGGGCCAGCATCGATGCTGATGGAGCTGGGTGTGGGTACAGTCCAGTAGGCACCTCTTAGATGATTTACAGCTCAAGTCATCGGCACCCTGGGCATCTGAGTCGTGTCCTGTCTGGAGGACGTGCTGTGAGAGAGAGGGAGTGCTGTTTCACCAGTAGTCCTCTGCCTGAACCCCGATGGACTGGAATTTGGTAGGGGGCCTGGGCCCTTCTTTTGGCACTGGCTGAATGTAGTCAACTTTTATTCCTATAGATCAGCAGTTTTCAGCCATGTGCCCAAGAATTTTTAAAACATGCAATACCTGACTATTTAGTCAGGAACACTGACCTCCTTTCCCTTGTATGGTCAAATAAAAAAATGACAATAGCCAACACAACAATAGTCATCTAGTGTGAATGAATCTAAATTATACCTATTTTATTGTGTGTCAGGTTGGCAAAAAACATAATATATTTTTTTGCTGTGCCGGAAAATTTTAGTAATTAGTTTATGAGGGCCATGAGATGAAAACGTTTGAAAATTGCTGCCCTAGATGACGGTTTCCTCTTGGGGACGGCCTCAGGATGAGATGCAGAGCTGGTTAGCATCCCTTATTGTCTCTTCAGAGCTGCATGTTTCAGGGGTGGTCCTGGAGCCTTGGAGGCTGGGGTGGCTCCGCCCTACTGGGCGGTGGCTGTCCAGGCTGACCAATGAGTTGCTCAGGCCCCACTGGCTTGTCACCTCTGTCTTGCTGTCCTGGCTGCCCAGGTAGGTATCCTGGCCATACTCAGTACTGCTCTGGATTGTGACTGAGATGAACAGCTTTGATGTGGTGCCTGTAGGGCACAGTAGTGGGGTCTTAGATGTCATTAGGCATGATGAACTAGGAAGCTTTCGCTGTTGCTGAGACCACTGGTGCTGGGTGGTGGGGAGAGCTATCTCTATACAGTATATTTTAAGCCATGAGTTCACACTGATAAGTACAATTTTAATATAACATTAAAGGGCCATTCTAGTTTTCTTTCTTTCCCTATTTGTAACTCCCACAGTGAAATATCCTCAATGTTTACTTATTGAATCAGTTCCTCCATGTTCTCCAAAGCGATTAATTGTCTGTATTCTTGATGCCCCCCCCCCCAGGCAAACACTCCCCCCACCCTACTCACACTCCAACAACCTGCACCCAGCTGACTCTGCCCTTCATCCCTCTTCCCTGTGAACACCAACCTCCCTCAGCCCCACCTAATGGCTTCGGGCTGAATTATTCAGGAACAGAGGGAGTCAAGAGGACAGGAAGGCAAGCAAGGAAGCAGTAAGGTGGCCAGGCAGGCCCCTATGTTTACCTTTGAATAAAACTTTCAAGTAAGGCTATTTTAACCCAAAAGAGAACTAATAAATTGAAAAACGCTGGATGCTCTGACAAGCCAGTGGAGATTATAGTTTGGGGGAAGCGAACCCTCATGACAATTCTTAAATAATAAGGTAAATATAAATACTTATAGTTTAATGTGTTAGGTTTTTTCCTTCTAAATATTTGTGTCCATGATTTTTAAATGAAAATAAATCACATCGCTTAAAGCAGAACCTTGCTCTTCAAGGTGTGAGCCACCAGTACATCAGCATGTTCTGGGGCCCCCCCCCGACAGAAATACAGCCTCAGGTCCCACCCTAGATGCACTGAATCAAAATCTACATTTAACAAGATCCTCCAGGTGATTCATCCGCACTTTAAAGTTTGAAAAGCGCAGAGTTCCAATATTCATCATTTAGTGGCAAAATCCATCTTGGTCTCACCTACAGAACGTAGGTAGTAAAAGTCCATCTCCTCTATCCAGCCCTGGAAGCTGGAGCTAAAAGTAAATACTACATCTACCTCCCCTCACTCACTATGATTTTCAGTCATTCACTTCCTTCTTCCCTTCCTGCCTGCCTCTCACTCCTCCTCCCTTTCTTCTTTCATTTTTAAATGTCTAGTTTCCTTAAATAGGTGGCAAACACCTTGAGAATAGGAATTCTTTGCCCCATAAGTTTACAGTGTAGCAGCCAGACACCAAAGACTGGCTAGTGCTTTACAAAAACTAACTTCTGGGAGAACTGTATTTAAGGAGTACAGTGAAGTGGAACCCAGTTAGAACGCTATGCTTTCAGTATTAGCTTCAAATGAGAGAATGCAATTATTTTCCATTATTTCTCTTACTTCCAAATGTCAACATTTCAGTTCTGAAATCGGAGAGACCTTGAGTAAAATATCAGCCTTGCCACTTGCCGGCTGTGTAAACTTGGGCGAGTCTCTTCAACGCTCTGAACTTCCATCTCAGTATTTGGAGTGTTTCAGCTCACGAGCTTTGGGATAAGAAAGCCCAGCTTGGAACCTGTTTCTTTCTCTTCTTAGCTCTGGAGACTTGGGCAAGTTATTTAACTTTTGACCCTCAGTGAAATGCAGGCCTCCTTCAGAGGTTTACCAAGGGAAAATGGATACCGGGTACTTAGCACGGGGCCTTGGCACATAGTACGTGTTTAATAATGGGTTAACTCAGTGTTCTTGTCTCGGTTTTGAAATAAGGATAATTATATGCTGTAAAGATATATAACAGAGCTGAGAGCCCTCTCGTGAGAGCTGAGATAACACAGGGTCTGAGAAGTGTCTGGCACAAAGGAAGTGCTCAGTAAATATTAACTATGACTGGCTCGTAGGGTTGTTGCAATGATCCAGTGGAATAAAATAGTATGATACTCAATGATCATGACTGTTTCCTCCAATCAGGCGGTAAGTGGCACCTCGGGTTTCAGAGAATTTTGACTATATACTATAACCTGCCATTTTTTTTAAACCATTCTGTATTACGCTTAATTCCTATACTTATTTCTTATTTATATGCTCAGATGCTAGAGAAGACAACCGCTGAGCATTTCAATCTGGATCCGGCTTGGTGAAACTCCTCTCTAATCCTAAAATCCTGCTGCCAGCCCCATCCAGTCATTCCCAGACGGATGGCTGGATTTGGACTGTAAAAGGGAAAAGGAAAATCAGGTGAAAAGAAATGTTCCAAAGCCTTCAAGATAAACAGCAAGGACTACATCTGCCTTGGAAATCACTTCTCTAAAGACCATGCAAAGGATGAAAAGGCGGACCGGTGGAAAGAGCAGCATCCAATTGCTATGGCAACTGGAATTTTCCAAACAAATACTTCAACATAGCTTGTCTCTCAAACGAACTGGCCTATTCTTCCCGTGTGTCGGTCCCTCTCCTGCTTCCTCCTCATTAGTGTGCACCCATTCCTATCATAGTTCGAAATGAAAGGAAAAGTACTCTTTTTTGAACTATCTTATGCTCCCCCCCAAAAAAAAATCAAATCAAATCTGGCAATGCATTGTTTGCCCACACCCGGAGATAGGAAGTGTCCCTATTATGTGCCAGGAGCTCTGTCCCTTCACCAGGGTCATCATACCAAGCTCCTGAGAGGCGTGGTAAGCCAGGGAGCTCTCTAAAATCCAGACAGTCACAGCAATGAAGTTCTTGTGACCACCAGATTTCTCTAAACTTCCCTTTCCCAAGTGTGCATGCGGGAGGCGCTGCTCTCAATCGTAGGAAATGTGGGCAAGGCTCAAACCATTTATATTCATATCCAACTGACCCAGTTTGGACCCGGCGTCCCCTTTCCAGCCTAAGCTCCCGCTGGCCGCCTGTGCTATAGCCAAACACGTCTACTTGTTCCTGGCACACACACGTTTGCGCCTTGGCTCTTGCTGTTCTCTCTGCCTGGAATGTCCTTTCCCCTTCTCTCCCTTTCCTCCTATTTTATCAAACTCTCATTCGTCTTCTTAGATGTCTCAGATCAAACAGCACCCCTTCCACAAAAAGACTTCTCTGATTTCCACAGCTAGTAGAAATCTTGCTTTTCTTATTTGTGTTCTGGTGTTTGGAGCTATCTGTGTGTATCTCTCATTCCCCCACACCCCCATGGAAGAGAGTAAGCCCCTTGTATATTCTCTTTGGTTCCCCATAGCACTCCAAACTCTATGTGGCCTTTTTGTTTACATGTATCCCTTCCCAACTAACCCTTGACTTATAAGCTTTTTGATACCAAGGGCCATGTCTTGTTCCCTATTACATACTCACCACCTAGCTCATTGCTTGGCACATAGTGCTCAAGAAATATTGGCTGAAGTAATGAATAAAAGCAGATGCTTTGTTGGGAATGAATTAGACTAATTTGTATTACGAAACTTTAAATTAGAGGAAAAGTATAGTACTGAGTTGTTACAGGTGCATGAAATTCATTCATTCATTAATCAGCAGTGAACCAGGCAAATAAGAATCTTGACTTCATGGAGCTGATGTTTTAGTAGGATGTGCAGAGAAGTAACAAACAAACAAATAAATAGAAGAAATTCAGATTATGATAAGTGCTGTCGAGGAAATAAATAGTGTAATAAAATAGAATCACTTAAAATAGGTGTTATTTAAAGTGTTATTTGTAGGATTTCTTAACCTCTGCACTATTGTCATTTTGGACTAGATCATTTTTCTTGCAGGAGGCTGCCCTGTGCATTGTAGGATATTTAGTAGCATCCCTGGGCTCTCTCCACTAGATGCCAGTTACATATAACCCCTCCTGTTGTTAAGACATCAGAAATGTCTTAAGACATTACCAAATTTCTGGGGGGCAAAACTACCCCGAATTGAGAACCATCGTGTTAAAGTAACGCCTCTTTGAGTTGTGACATGAGCTGAGACCGGAAAGACAATACAAAAGTAAACCTTCAAAACTAGGGAAGTGTATTCCAGGTGAGAGTGTAGACTACAGTACCAAAAACGAACAAACAAAAAACCCAAACAAACAAACAACACACACAAACTATAGTAGTTTACAATAATGGGTAAAGAAGGTAATGATATATAATGTGATTAGAGAGGAAGTCAGGGCTCAATTTGTAGTTGTCATATAAGGAAGTTTAGATTTAATTTTAAAGCAATTGAGGCCATTAAGGATTTTAAACAGAGATGTAACATGATCTAATTCATGTTTCTAAAGATCACTCTGACTATAATGTGGCAAATGGATTGGGCAAGAGTAAAAGCAAGGAGACCAATGAATAGGCCGTTGGAACCATGCAGGTGGAAGAACATGAGGCTCCAGTCCGGCCTAATAGCAATGGGAATGGAGATAAGTGAACCGATTCATGATATCGAAGAAGTATAAGACAAATACCACCACATAAAATTAAATACTACCAGCTCAGAACAGAACAACCTATAAAGCTGTAAACTAGGCTTTTTTCTCTACCTCTCATAGGTCTGAGTGGTCTGTTGTCTGCATTTTCTATGCAGATGAGTTTCTGTGCATCCGCCAAAGTTTAGCTTGCACATGGTTTTGATTAACCGCGTCTTAGCTTCTACAGCACCTTTCATTCAAGCATCCACCATTTACTAACTGCCTCATTCTCTCAGCGTCTCAATTCCAAACTGCTGGCAGAAGGAATCTCACTGGTCTAGTCTGCATCAAGTTGTCCTATTTTCTAGGGGACATGGAATGAAGAAGTTCACTAACAATGGAATATGAGTGAGAAGACAATGATTGACACACCTACTGGAGACGGCAGTTTTTTAAAAATCTGTGCTAATTTTTATTTTATTTATTTGTTTTTAAAACATATCTTTATTGATTTCAGAGAGAGGAAAGGAAGGGGAGAGAGACAGACAGAAACATCAATGATGAGAGAGTCATTGATCGGCTGCCTAGCCCACAACCTGGGCATGTGCCCTGACCTGGAATCGAACCCCGATCTCCTGGGTCCTAGGTCAATGCTCAACCGCTGAGCCACGCCCAGCCAGGCTGTGCTAATTTTTAAAGATACTTTTAAATTGTGACAAAATACATATAACACAAAATTTGCCATTTATTTTTAGGTGTGAAATTCAGTGGAATTAAGCATATTCACAATGTTATGCAACCATCACCAATATCCATTTCCAGAACTTTCTAATCTTCACCTGAGGAAATGTTTTATTGATTTTTAAAGAGAGAGAGGAAGAGAGAGAGAAAAAAAACATCAATGTGAGAGAGAAACATTGATCAACTGCCTTCGCATACTCCCCAACCGGGGATCAAACCCACAACCCAGGCATGTGCCCGGACCAGGAATCCAACCGGCAACCTTTCGGTGCGCAGAACCACGCTCAGCCGGCTGAGCCACTCTGGGAGGCTCCAGAACTTTTCCATCAGCCCAGACTGAGACTCTGTGCCCACTAAAGAATAATTCTGCTTTTTCCTTTTCCCCTAGACCCTACTAATCTTTATTATACTTTATGTCTGTATGAAATTACCTACCCTAGGTACCTAATATAAGTGGAATCGTACAGTATCTGTCCTTTAGTGGCTGGTTTCTTTCATTTAGCAAATGTCCTCAAGTTCATTCATGTTGTTGCATGTATCAGAATTTCATTCTTTTTTTTCCTTTTAATCTTCACCCAAGGAAATGTTTTATTTATTTTTAGTGATAGAGGAAGGGAGAGATATATAAAGAGAAGCATCGGTTGGTTGCCTCCTCCATGTGCCCCGACCAGTGATGGAACCTGCGACCCTTTGGTGCCCGGGCTGATGCTCCAACCATCTCAGCCACCCAGCCAGGGCTCCTTCTTTTCTGAAGCTGACTGTTCCATAGTGTGTCATATTACATTTTGTTTATCCATTCAGCTGTTAGTGGAATTTGGGTTGTTCCTACTTTTTGGCTACTGTGAATAATGCTGCTATGAACATTGTGTACAAATATCTGTTGGAGTCCTTGCTTTCAATTCTTTTGGGTACATACCTAAAAGTGGAATTGTTGCATCATATTATAATTCTAAGTTTAACTTTTGAGGACCTGCCAAACTGTCTTCCACAGTGGCTATACTATTTTTCATTCCCACAAGTAATGCACCAACAATTGTTTTCTTTCTTCTTTTCTTTTCTTTTTTATAATAGCCATCCTGGGTATGGAATGGTATCTTATGGTTTAGATTTGCATTTTACAGATTGTTAATTATGTTGAGCACTTCTTTTTGTGTTTTTCTTGGACATTTGTGCATCTTTTTTGAAGAAATAGACATCTCTTCAAAATAGACAAGTCTGTGGCTCATTTTTTAATTGGGTTGTTTGTTTTGTGTTGTTGTTGAGTTGTAGAAGTTCTTTACATGTTCTCGATATTAATCCCTTATCAGATACATGCTGTGCTAATATCTCACTGTGTGGACAAGATAATCGTTTTTAAATTTAGTGCCTGCCAAGGCAACAGCATGAAATAAATTCACCCAAATCAGCTCTAGTCTTGTAGTAGCTTGCTCCAGACGTCTGGATCAAGGGGATACTGGCATAAAACAAGTTCATATTTAGCCTAGAGAACTCCCTGAGAAGCTGGCTGTATTTCAGATTTACCTCAGATATTTTCTTTTCCTTCTTTGAGGATCAGAGAACCAAGGCATAGGAAGCCATAAATGAGAGAGTCAAGATAAGGCAAGAAATAAAAGACTGTCCTATTATTATCACAGGCTACACTGGATTGCCCTGTTTATTTCTTCAACTTGTCTGCAAGTTTCTTGGTAGCAGGTATTGCTATACACATTTAAAACTAGCATTCTCTTCAGCACCTAGCACATCAGTCTTTACATAGCAAATGCTCAATAAATTGTTAATTGGCTTGTTGATTGATTAGCAGTTCCTATTTTTATAGCAGATTATCATGAAGCAATCTAAATCTTCTCATAAAAACAATAACATCACCTTCCTGAGTATTTGATATCGAATAAAATTTAAGAACATTTCACTGACCACATATGACAGGAAGGATGAAATTAAAAAGGATATTAGGGAAAGCTAATAATATCTGAATAAATTGTGGAATTTAATTAATGGTAATATACCAATGTTGATTGTGACAAATATACTAGAGCTATGTAAGATGTCAACAACAGGAAAGCTAGGTGAGATATATATAGGAATTCTATTTTTACAACATTTTTGTATATCTATAATAAAGTTTATTATTTTTTTAACCTTTAAGTTTTTTTAATATGTTTTTGAGTTCATAAAATTTATTTAAATTAAAAAATTTAAAATAATTTCTCAATATATAGTTATGCTACATAGCTTATAAAAAATTTTTTAGGCAGAATTCTAATATGGCCACCCAAATTCCTGGCTCCTGATATATTTTCTTTTAGGTAGGAGGGTAGAAAATCCAAGCTGTCATAGGTCTTCTCACGGGAGTTTAAACTTCTCAAGGGAGTTTAGAGTCCTTCAAAAGATTAGAGGGAGAGCCCTGGCCAGTGCTGCTCAGTGGTTAGAGCATCAGCTGAAGGATTTCGGGTTTGATTCCTGGTCAAGGGCATGGACCTGGGGAGCAGGTTTAATTCCCCACCCTGGTTGGGGAGTGTGCAGGAGGCAACCAATCGATGTGTCTCCCTCACATCAATGTTCCTCTCTCTCTCTTCCCCCCCTCTCTCTCTGCCCCTTCCACTTTCTCTAAAAAAAAAATCAATGGAAAAAAATATCCTCAGCTGAAGATTAACAAAAACAAAACAAACAAAAGATCAGAGGGAGAGACAAGTCTCAGAAACTTAGATATCGAATTTAAACTGAGAAAAAATTGAAGACTAAAGTCATCTTAAAGAAACCCTTAGAGTTGGTAAAAAGATAATTTCCAGAAGGATATTAAAACTATTGATAACTATATTTTAACCAAAAGTAAGTTTCAAGAGAAAGAGTAGAAGTTATTCAATTTAGAACATGGAACCAGAAGTCATAAAATACTTGGAGTAGCCACTAAGTGGAGAGAAGGGGATGGCAAACAGGCAAAGAATTTTGACTTTTAAATTCATGAAGATCTTAACTGTATTTTTGCAATATGATTTTGCCTGCCTTTTATTGAGATATATTTGACATATAACATTATATTTGTTTCAGGTGTACAATATAATAATCCAACATTTGTATATATTGCAAAATAATCACCATAATATGTCTAGTTAACATCCATCACCACACATAGTTACGTGTGTGTGTGTGTGTGTGTGTGTGTGTGTGTGTGTGATGAGGACTTTTAATATCTACCCTCTGCCCTGGCAGGCATGGCTCAGTCTGTCGGGCATCCTCCCGTGCGCTGAAAGGCTGCAGGTTCCATTCCCGCCCAGGGCACATGCCCGGGTTGTGGGCTCTGGCCCCCCAGCAGGGGCCAAGCAGGAGGCAGCTGAGAGATGTTGTTGCTCTCCTGTAGATGTTTCTCTCTCCCTCTTCCTTGCTCTCTCTCTAAAAATCAATTTTAAAAATATTTTTTAAAAAATTACTCTCTTAGCTACTTCCAAGTATACAAAACTGTGTTATTAACTATGGTCACCATGTTTTACATTACATGCCCAGGACCTACTTATTTTGTAACTTACTTATTTTGTAACATGAGTCATTGTTGTTTTTTGGGGAGGAGGGGTTCTTCTGTTAAAGAGTTCACATGTAAATAAGATCATACAGTATTTGTCTTTATCTTACTCACTTTAACATAACGCCCGAGATCCAACCATGTTGTCCCAAATGGCAAGATTTTCTTATTTTTTTATAGACAAGAAATATTTCATTGTGTATATACATATATACATGCACACACGCAAAGAAATTATATATATATATATATATACACACACACATATATATATATATATATATATATATATATATATATCACATTTTCTTTATCCATTCTTCCATCAGTGAGCATTTATGTTGCTTCCATGTCTTGGCTGTTGTAACTAATGCTGCAATAAACATGGGGGTGCAGATACCTTTCAATTTAGTGTTTTTGTTTCCTTCTGACAAATACTCAGAAGTGGAATTGCTAGATCACATGGTAGTTCTATTTTTAATTTTTTGAAGAAACTCCATGTTGTTTTCCACAATGACTGCACCAACTTACATTCCTGCCAACAGTACCCAAGGATTCCCTTTTCTCCACACCCTCACCAACACTTGCTATTTTTCTTTTTTATAATAGCCATTCTAACAGGTGGCTTTGATTTGCGTTTCCCTGATGATTAGTAATGTCGAGCACTTTTTCATGTACCTGTTGGCCATCTGTATGTCTTCTTTGGAAAAAGGTCTATTCAGATCCTCCACCCCTTTCAAAATTGGATTGTTTAGCTTTTTCCTCTTGAGTTGTATGAGTTCTTTATATTTTTTTGGAGATTAACTCTTTATCAGATATATGATTTATAAATATTCTCTCTTGTTCCTTAGGTAGCCTTTTGATTTTGTTGATGGTTGCCTTTGCTGTGCAGAGGTTTTTGTAGTCTGACATAGTCCCACTTATTTATTTTTGCTTTTGTTGCCTTTACTTTTGGCATCAAATCCAAAAAATCATCGCCAAGACTGATGTCAAGAAGCTCATCACCTACATTTTCTTCTAGGAGTTTTATGGTTTTAGGTCTTACATCCAAATCTTGAATCTATTTTGAGTTAATTTTTTGTGTATGGTCTAAGATAGTGGTCCAGTGTTATTCTTTTGTGTGTGGTTGTCCAGTTTCCCCCAGTGTCATTTGTTGAACAGATTGTCCTTTCCCCATTGTGTATTCTTGGCTCCTTTGTCATAAATTAATTAACCATATATGCAGGGATTTATTTCTGGGCTCTCTATTCTGTTCCATTAAATTATGTGTCTGTTTTTATGCCAATGCCATATGATTTTTATTACTGAAGCTATAAATATAGTTTGAAATCAGGAAGTGTGACGTCTCCAACTTTGTTCTCTTTTTCTCAAGATTGTTTTGGCTATTTGTGATTCCATACAAATTTTAGGATTATTTGTTCCAGTTCCATGGGGGAAAAAAAAATACCATTGGTATTTTGATAGGGATTGCATTGAATCTGTAGATTGCTTTGGGAAGTATGGATATTTCAATTATATTAATTCTTCTAATATAAGAGCATGGGAAATCTTTCCACTTATTTGTGTCTTACTCAATTTCTCTCATCGATGTCTTATAGATTTCAGTGTACAGGTCTTTCGCTTTCTTGGTTAAATTTATTCATAGGTATTTTTTAATGCAATTATAAGAGGATTGTTTTCTTAATTTCTCTTTTTAATAGTTTGTCGTTAGTGTATAGACAATGTATAGTACATTGATCATGTATTCTGCAACTTTATTGAATTATTTGTTCTAACAATTTTTGGTAGAGTCTTTAGGGTTTTATATATATAATATTATATTTATTGAGGTATAATTAGATACCAAATGACTGATGAAAGTAGAAAATCTAAAGGCTTTGGATTTATGAGTTTTGAAAATTTTGAAAATGTCCAGAAAGCCATTGAAGGAATGAATGGAAAATTCCTTAATGGAAATCAAGTTTATATTGGTACATCACAGAATGAAGTAGATGGACAATCTAAATTAAAACGCAAATTTGAGCAAATAAAACAGGGTAAACTGCCAGGGTGCTAGTCTTCATGTGAAAAATCTTGAAGGTGGCATTGATAAGTGACTGAGGAGAGAATTCTACCTCTTTGGCACAATTACTAGTGTCAGGGTCATGATGGAATCCGGCCACAGCAAAGGCTTTGCCTTCGTTTGCCTTACATCTCCTGAGAAAGCTAATAAGGCTGTCATGGCAATTAATGGAAGAACTGTGGTCAGCAAGCCACCACATGAGGCTACGGCACAAAGCAAGGTGGAGCATCAGGCTCTCCTCACCAAGAATCATGTGGAGAGAACGGCACCTATGGGAGCTGGAGGCAATCCTGTGCTCAGCTCTCAAAAAGCGGCAGCAATACCAGCAAGTAACTGTACACCAGTTTTTCCTCAGCTTCAGCATGGACGTGCACGTCTTTGCAAGCGGTCAGGGCCAAACCTCACTTATCTCAGAATAAACACGGTGCTACCCACTCAGTTGTAGCAACACCTAAGTCACAATTTAGCACCTACAGACCACTGCAAGTTCTAGGAGTCCAGTCAGCTTATCAGATCGCCAGTACAACAACCCAGACCATGGCTATTCACCCTCGAAATTCTACAATGTCCATCCCAGCTGGCGTGGCTCAGCAATTGAGCATCGACCTATGGTCCAGGAGGTCGCAGTTTGATTCCCGGTCAGGGCACATGCCCAGGTTTCAGGCTCGATCCCCAGCGGGGGGCATGCAGGAGGCAGTCGATCAATGACTCTCTCTCATCATTGATGTTCTTATCTCTCTCTCCCTCTCCCTTCTTCTCTCTGAAATCAACAAAAATATGTTTTAAAAAATTCTGCCATGTCCAAATAAAAAATTCAAAACAGATGCAGGCGTTGCAGGTTTCATAGCCTTCTAAAATTTAAGGTAGGTAGACTAGCACCATCCAGGAGCCTGACCCTGTTTATATGCAAGGTCATGCATGGTATGTTGAGTGTATCTGTGTTGGCATCAGCTACTACTCAGAAGAAGATCATGGGTTAAAAGCTGATTTCTCTGGTTCCACATCTGGCTGGAGAAAATTCCCGCATACTTTTGGAGATGGATGACACTGAAATTCTTTATATGCTTAAATATCCTGAGTTTCTCCATGCCAAGGTTAATGAAACCATTCTTAGTCTACCATCCAACCAAGCTCAAGACACTGCCCTGAAATCTACTAACAACACTCCCAGTATCCCATCTGTGTAAGATAAAATTTCTGCTTGTAGAAATAAAAGTTCCAAACAATGGAAAACTTAAACATTGAAGAAAAACATAAACATTAAAAACAATTTTTTAAGAAAAATAAATTTATACTTTACCAAGAAACATCAAGACAATTATTGTCTTTTTTTCTTAATAAATTTCCTTGTAACAAGCAAGTAGAGGCAATAAAAATCAGTCTAATGACTTTCAAGCTGTTTCTAAAATTAGGAACTCCATAAATATTGCAGTTGATGATTATGGCATTTTTCCTATGGAAAGCATATTTTTAAAAAATGGCTGATCCAATATTTCTTTCTTTCACTTTCACTTTCCTCCCTCTCTGCATATGCAACTCTTAGATAACAACTCGCACCAATTACCGTATCATATACCCCTTTAACTCCCTCTGGCCTTGACTGGTTCAGGAATGAGCATATGCCTCAAGACAGGATATTCAAGGCTCATAAGACCAAGTTTGGGGACCTTTGTTCCAGCTATCAGGGAAATCTTTTCTCTAGGTTGGAAGCATATAATTCCAGGACTTGTTAGCAGCCAACTTGGCACCAAAAAAGGAGAGCCTGTCTAAAAATGAAGTTATTACCAAGGAAATAGACATCACTTGAATCCTGGATCAAGCTACATCAGGAGCAAGAAACAGTTTGACAGGTATAGGAGCTAATAAACTGGCGGGAGGGGAGAGGTGTTTTTTATTTTTGTTCAGCCAGTTCTGGTTGGATTTTCTACCATCTGCAACATAAAGAGTCCTAACTGATACAGGTAAGTTCTAATGCAATGCTTCAGTAACTTTGTTTCTTAATACAAAAGTCTGTATTGTATCTAGGTAAAGAAAGACACAATTTTAGATTGAAACTCATAGAATGCTTGATAATCTTTTGATATCCCATCATTACACACTTTTTGGAAAACCACCCAAAAAAATTTCCATGTCATAAGTACAGATTTTTAAAATCTATTCAAAAATCATTTTGTCTTACTGTAATTAAATGACTGTATCCCAAAATCAATTAAATGGTTGCAAAGAGTAAGGGAGTTTTTCCATTTTCTGTATTTTGTTTTCACTCAAACTTAATCCAAATATAAACATAAATATATTAAGTTGTATATTAAAATATTTGCTTGATACTTATTAAGATTGATGGGGAATGGATTTCTGTTCTTCCTTTATGCAAAAACTGGAAATGAAGAAGTAAAAGGTGATTTTAAAAGTGAGATATAGCGCTCTGGCCAGTGTAGCTAAGTTAGTTGGGCATTGTCCCATGCACCAAAAGGTTGTGGGTTCGATTACCAGTCGGGGCACATTCCCAGGATTTGGGTTTGATTTTCGGTCGGGTTGTGTGCCAGAGGCTGCCGATTGATGTTTCTCTTTCTCTTCCTTTCCCTCCCTCCCTCTCTCTCTCTAAAATCAATAAAAACATTTTAAAAAGTGAGATATAATAAGTCATAAGCATTATTAAGCGAAGTAATATAATAAGTGTCATAAAAGGGGTATATGCAAAATGATTTTGGAAGCACAGATAAAGGTATAGTAAATGCTGGCAAAATCAGAGAGGAAGCGCCACTGAGCCTTCATGGAACCTCCAATCGAGTAAGGGAGGCTGACAATAAGTGTAGTCTAAAAATACATAACATTATCATCGGGATAAAAGCTAGAAACAAATGGTACCATGAGAAAGAATAATAATTAGGGATAAAGGCCAGGAAAAGAGGGATAGCCTCAGACCAAGACTCAAAAGACATGAAGTAGACCACGACAAGAGCAGAGAGAAAAGCTTTTGCTAAAGGCTTATGGCAAGAGAGAGCTTTGCAGGTTCCAGAAATTGCAAAGAGGCTGGTGTGGCTGGAGCGCAGCAGGAGAGAGTGGCATACGATGAAAGCAGATGTGGAGAGAGGCCAGATCATTCAGGGTTTCTTCTAGGCCTCAGTAAGGAATCTGAATTATATTCTTAGAACAAGAAGTTGTAGGCTGGTTTTAAGCAGGGATATAACATGACTGGATTGGGTTTTTGTTTGTTTGATTTTTAAATTTTATTTTTGTTTAAAATATTACAGATGTCCCTTTTTCTCCCCAGTTGGATTGTGTTTTAACATTACTTTAGTTATTAAACGGGGAGTGGATTGTGTCGGGGCAATCAGGAGGCCTAGGGAAGTTTTTAGAGGAATAGTGTGCTTCTATCAAATGAAATACTGAAGGAAGTTAAGAGCACAGGGTGGTTTGGTGAAGAAAGTGATGAGATGGGTTTAGGTTTTGTTGCTTTGGGGAAGCTAACACTAGTTCTTTCTCCCATGGCTCCAAGTGGGACTGAGATCAGTAGATTTGTAGAGTCGGTAGAGAGCATTCCAGAGACTGTGACCAGCTAACGTAAGGGTAAGGAAGGTCAGAGAAGTAACGCCGAGGCTGGAGTACAGAGAAACCAAGGTACTTTCTCGCCCAGCCTTACTTTTACAGGGGTGTCAGATACGTCAATCGTCCTGTCGAAGATATTCCACAAACATCCGGACTGGAGCCTAGGACAGATGTCTGCCTGGACCCCGAGATTCTGTCTGTAGCACATAGCAAGGGGTTACGTAATGCTTCCTGGGTGAGGTGGATGTGGCAGTTCTCTGTCGAGCAGGGACAGTTGGAAGTACAGGAGTAGATGAAATCACCGAGGGAGAAAACAGACAGAGAAGGAAAAGGGAAGAGTCAGGAACAACTGAAGTCCGATTGAAATGGATCTGATAGAAACTGAATGATGTTACCACAGGAGAACCCGGGGTTAGACTCTGGACGGTCCTAAAACTGGTATTTTTAATAAGAATGAGAAAATATCTATTGAAGAAATGTTTCATTTCTGTCTCTACGTCAGAAGAGATTTTAAAGACTAGATAGCCTACTAGGTAAGTAGGATCCCAAGCATTTGGTGACACGATATCAATTAGATCCGTATTTTGCACATAGATCTTACCAGGTCCAACTAGGGGTTTTGAAACAATAGGATGTTGAATATAATGGCATTCAATCGTTAGGAAATTGTCTCTTGTACAAAATAGCTAACTAGGGTCTCTCTAAAGAACTGTAACTAAAGGGAAGTAAAAACAAATTATAGTTTCAGTGGGTTTAATTAAAATGTGTTTATCTGGATGAGCCAGCCCATTCCATGTGCAGCATGAATCTAATGTATTTGTTTGGATTTGGAGTTCCAGCAAACAAATTCAGACACTGGATATTTTGCTGCCTTTCTATAGGAGAGGCAGTATAACCTAATTATTAAGATTGAGGGCATTAACGTTAGACAGACCTGGTTTCGTCTGATTCTTTCTCAGACACTTCCTAGCCTTGTGCAAGTTACTCAAGCCCTCTAGGCCTAGTTTTCTCAACGGTGCTACAGAGAAAATGAAAGAGCCTACTTCAGAGGATTATTGTGAAAATTAAACGAGAAATTAAAGCATTTAGCCTAGTGCCTTATAGGCAATCCCTGACACATTCCATTGCAGAAACACATAATAGAAACAACATAATATCCAGCACTTATTATTTGCCCGTTGCTGTGCTTAAGTACTTTAAATACATTATTTCATTGAATCCTTTGAGATAGGTACTATTTCTTATCTGAATTTTGCTCCTGAGGAAAATGAGGTGTAAGGAATTTCAGTAATCAAGAGCTAGACAAATGCCTTGTTAGCATAATTATCCACAGGTGTGCCCATGTAATTCGATGCAAACGTATGCATGCATGTAAATGCAAGGATATTCACATACCCACTGTTGCCAGTACATTTCCTAGCACTTCTATCTGGAATTGGTGCTGAAATAGCACAGTGGAAATGGCTAGAGAAACATCCATTCAAACAGCATGTGCATGTGTGTTGTTGTGGTGGTTGTTTTTCGTGAGAGAGGAATGGAGAGAGAGAGAGGGAGAAACTTCCATCTGCCGTTCCACGTATTCATGCGTGTATTTTAATGTAAAAGGTAATGTCTTGCAAAGAGCACAGCTCTGTCCCTAACTTGGTCTAGGACTTTGAATAAGTCTCTTAAGTAAGTCTTTGGGCCTCCATGTCCTCATCTGTAAAATGAGGGGGCCGGCTCAGTTCTAGAATCCTGGGAATCTGAGCAGCCCTCAAGCCTACCACCTTGCAAACACTCCCATGGCAACGACCACTCGGCGCTCAGCAGCACCGGTCTGCTGGGGCACTCCAGCCAGCACTACATACTATTTCAATCGCAAATTCCTGGCTGAATAGAGGGGCTTGAATGGGGGAGGGATCTGTCGGTCAGAAACCTTAACGCCTCTGGCTTTAAAATAAATTCTGGAATACATTGTCTGAGGATGGTGTGTATGTGCCAAATCAGAAAAACGGCATCAGTGTTTAATGCACAAAATCACCCTTTTAGCAGGTAGAAGAGCCGTCTTAGATGAAACAAGATTTAAAGGGTCACTTTGCCACTAAGTGCTGAGTCAATGAGTTGGGGAGACTGTGGTCCGAGTTCATTAGCATTGGCGAGGATGCCAAAGGAACGTCGCCAGAGGGTGTTCAAACCAACCTGGATTTTTGAGAAATGATTCCAGTATTTATTTCCAAGCTACTTAGACTAATAAGGCTCTTTTATTACCATGGACATTATCAGAGCTCCATCCTAGAAGCATAGCGACTCTGGGGAAAAGAGACAAGGATTAAGGCGTGAGAGAAAGAGAACATTTCTTTCCAAGGAAAGCAGGAGACATCCTTGAAAAGGCTGCCCTATCCATGCCCTACTCTCAGTATTCAAGCCTTGGAAAAGTTGTGTTCTGAGTCTGTTGCTGGTAATGGTAGGATGACAACGCTGAATTCACGGAGAGGAGGAGCTCCTGCCTTTTCCACTTTCGTGTTGCTTCCTTGTATTTAAGCGGGGCAGTAGGAGGGGGCACTATCCTTTTATAACTAGGGTGTAAACAAAGAGGGTGCTCAATAACATACCAAGTTGAAAGAATTGACTTTCTCAGAGGAAGTGGTTCCAGAAGGAACGCAAGGCGCACTGCGCTAGGTCCCCGCCAGAGGGCAGCCGTGTAGCCTGCTTAGAGGGGACTCGCAAGGGCGGCGGAGGGAGGGAGTGTTGAGGTGGGGGCTGGAAGAATGGGAACCAGGCTAGCGGGAGTTCTCAGAGGAGGGCTCTTGATAGTCGGAGACAGACTTGGAGCTGAGGGAATCTCGGAATGAATGGATGGTCTCTGTTGAAGACTGAGCAGCAGAACTCACTGAGAAATCCAGGAGCTGTTAGCTTTCAGGGCAAATCAAAGTCTTGCAAACCTGTGGCGTTGGAACTTGCTGTTTTTCCTCTTGCCACTAGAGGGTAGACTGTGAAAAGAAGATTCAAGCATTGTCACCCTCTCAAATGGGCTGTTCAGCCCTGGAGGAATTCTAAGTTTTAGAAGGATAAATCTTGACCTTGCTAGCATGCATATCTGGTCAAGACATTTCCCTGATTACACATTTTTAACAGTTCCCAAAAGTCTCCACATGAATTCTGAGCTCATGGAATGACGTACAAAGTTTTTTTCCGATTTGTCCTTGGTCTTCCTTCCCTCTGCGCCTTATCTGAACATACAACCCTAAGGGAACCAGTGAGGTGGAAAGGGCAAGGGTGTTGGAGCCAACCACAAGCCAATAAACCATCCCAGGCTCTCCCTTTTTCATCACTTCCATATTCCACTCCACTGATTCCTGTCTATTCTGCCTCTTTGAAGAACTCTGTGACGGAAGGGACCACACCCACCTTGGTCATCTATATATCCTTAGTGCCTAGCACTCTTAGTAGGAGCTCATAAAATATTTATTGACCAAAGTAATAAATGAATGACTACATTAACGTCACTGTTATCAGCCTAGTCCACCTTACTATACCATCTTGCAATGGCAACCCAAGGGGCCTCCCTATGTCCCCTCTTTGCTCCCTATAATCTGTTTTATACTCTGTAGCAAGACTGATCTTTCTGAAATGCAAATATGCATAAAATCCTTCAACTGGCTTCCCAGCTCTTAAAACATCCTTAATATGATACACAAAGTAAATATAACTTAGCAGTTTGGTCACTTGCTAGTTATGTAATCATAAGAAAGTTACTAAATCTCACTGAGTCTTGGTTTGCTCATCTAAAAAAATATGAACAATAATTATTCCTACTCCACAGGGTTGTTGGGAAGATTAAATAAGGTAATTCATATAAAATGCTTAGCATAGTATGCAGTTTTCTACTAAATAAATAGTAACTCTATGATTATTAGTACCTGAATGGTATAGTCCCTGTCTGCCTCATGCCATTCCCTCTCATTTTCTGGCATCCTCATTAAGCTATTTTCAGATCCTGGAATGTGCCAGGGTCCTTATTAATCCTACTCCTCTCTCTGGTCCCCATGTGGAGTTTTCCTCCCCTAGGAAGCCTTTTTTTGACACCCCATGTCTGATTCAGGTGGCCCTGCAATGGATTTCCATAGCAGTCTATATAACATCATGACATCGGTTATCCACTCCTGGCATAGTGGCTGGTGTTTAGCAATGCCTCAAAAAACATCTGTTGAAATGCCATATGATTTCACTTATATGTGGAACCCAAGGAGCAAAATAAACAAACAAACAAAATAGAAACAGACTCATAGACACAGAGATCAGACTGATGGTTGCCAGAAGGGTGGACATTGGGGGACTAGGTGAAACAGGTGAAGGGATTAAGAAACAAATTGGGAGTCACAAAATAGTCACGGGGATGTAAGGTACACCGTTGGGAATATAGTCGATAATATTATTATAACTATGTACTGTGTCAGGTGGGTACTTGAAATATTGGGGGGCCCTTCTGGCCCTCTGAGCAGCACCATAGCCATTGGCAAGAACAAGTGCCTTATGAAAGGTGGCAAAAAGGGAACCAAGAAGAAAGTGGTTGATTCATTTTCTAAGAAAGACCGGTATGATGAAAAAGCACCAGCTATGTTCAATATAAGAAATGTTGGAGCCCTGCCAGTGTAGCTCAGCAGTTGAGCACCCATCTATGATCCAGGAGATCACGGTTCGATTCCAGGTCAGGGCACATGCCCAGGTTGCCAGCTCAATCCCCATGAGGGTTGTGCAGGATGCAGACAATCAATGACTCTCTCTCATCATTGATGTTTCTCTCTCTCTCTCTCCTTCTCCCTCTCCCTCTCTGAAACCAATACAGATTTTTTTTAAAAAAAAAAAAAAAAAAAAGAAGAAGAAGAAGCAATTCCTAAATTGAATAAGGGAATTAATTATTTTTTAAAAAGAAATATTGGAAAAACACTAGTCATGAGAACTCAAGGAACCAAAATCGCATCTGATAGTCTCAAGGGTAGTGTTTTTGAAGTGAGCCTAGCTGATCTGCAGAATGATGAAGTTGCATTTAAAAAATTCAAGCTAATTACTAAGAATGTTCAGGGCAAAAACTGCTTAATTTCCATGGCATGGATCTTACCTATGGCAAAAATGTGCTCCATGGTCAAAAAATGGCAGACCATGATTGAAGGTCATGTTGACGTCAAGACTACCAATGGTGCCTGGCTGGGCGTGGCTCAGCGGTTGAGCGTTGACCTGGAATCCAGGCGATCGGGGTTCGATTCCCAGTCAGGGCACATGCCCGGGTTGCAGGCTCGATCAATGACTCTCTCATCATTGATGTTTCTATCTCTCTCTCTCCCTCTCCTTCCCTCTCTCTGAAATCAATAAAGATACATTTAAAAAAAATAAATAAGACTACCGATGGTTACTTGCTTTGTCAGTTTTGTGTTGGTTTTGCTAAAAAATGCAATAATAGATTCAGAAGACATCTTATGCTCAGCATCAACAGGTCCACTAAATCCAGAAGAAGATGATGGAAATCACGACCTGAGAGGCATAGACAAATGACCTGAAAGAAGGGATCAATAAATTGATTCCAGATAGCATTGGAAGAGACATAGGAAAGGCTTGGCAATCTATTTATCTGCTCCAGATGTCTTTGTTAAAAAAAGTCAAAATGCTGAAGAAGCTTAAGTTTGAACTGGGAAAACTCATGAAGCTTCTTGGTGAAGTCACAGTTCTGGAAAAGCTACTGGGAATGAGACAGATGCTAAAGTCGAACGAGCTGATGGATATGAGCCCCCCAGTCCAAGAGTCTGTCTAAAATTCAGACTTAATGGTGACAAATTTAAAAGTCCTATTTGTGAAAAAACTAGAAAGAAAGAAATACAGAAGGGACCACTTCATAAAGTATCTGATTGTCTAACCACTATGCTGCACATCTGAAACTAATATAAAACAATATTGAATATAAACTGTAATTGAAAAATAAAATTAAAATAAATATATATCTGTTTAACCAACTCTAGGCCCAACAACTCACTTTTCCATGCTCTTTGTATATGTTATTTCTTCTTTCTGTCCTAAACAGAATGTCGTGACTGCTACACCCATATTTCCTTTCCGAAGGAAACTTCCCCCCTCCAGCCTCTGTTGAAGAGGCAGGCCTAGGTAGCCACAGTGCATGGACAGTTCATGGAGATACCTTCACTGACTGGACCAGAATTGCCATCTGAAGCAATGATGGACAATCAGAACCTGTTGTAAGTTGCTGATGGACAATCAGCAACTTACAACATACCTGGCACCAAAAAAAATGGAGTAGGTCAATCAGATTCCCTCTCTCTCTCTAAAATTTGGGTCAGGAAAAGGAGAGAATGTGGCTAAATGATATAGAAAAAAAATCATGAGTAAGCTTAGAGTCATGAGGGATCAAGGCAAGCAATAGCCATAAAGAAATAGAAACTATGAGGTAGGGGACATGGATACAAAGTGAAGACTTATACAAATGCTTAAGGGCTGGCAACTTCAACTGAAAAGAATACAAAGTGAAGAAAAAAGAAACATCTGGTAACAGTAAAAGAGGCCCTGCCAAGAGGAGAATAGCTAAGTCTTGCTAAGGACTGAGCATCAGGTTGAAAATGCCTAAAATGCTGCCACTAGCTCTCCTGGGCTATTAGTTTTCCTGGGTTTCTGTGACATACATCTTTCAAATAAAATTGTTGAGCTAAATGGAGTGAGTTGTCCTTTGCAATGCAAAGTGCCTAATTGACAAATCTTTCTCTGTTCCAGGAAAACCCGGGCATCCTTCAAGTCTGAATTTCTGGCCCCCTTTTCTGTTCTCTCCCCGTTTATTTTACTTATTTATTTTTTTAAAATATGTTTTTGCCCAGGCAGTGGGCTCCGTGGCTGAGCATTGACCTAGGATTCAGGAAATCATGGTTCCATTCGGGTCAGGGCACATGCCCCGGGGGGTGCGGGCTCGATCCCCAGCAAGGGGGACATGCAGGAGGAAGCTGATCAATGACTCTCAGCATTGGTGTTTCTATCTCTCTCTCTCCCTCTTTCCCTTCCTCTCTCTCTGAAATCAATAAATATATATATATTAAAAATGTTTTTATTGATTTTTAGAGAGAGGAAGGGAGAGGGATAGAGAGATAGAAACACTGATACGAGAGAAACATCATCGATCAGCTGCCCCCTGCACACTCCCTACTTGGGATGGAGCCTAAAACCCAGGCATGTGCCCTGACCAGGAATCAAACCATGACCACCTGGTTCATAGTTGACACTAAACCACTGAGCCACACCAGCCAGGCTGTTCTCTCTCCATTAGAAAAGCAGTTGTCACATTACCTATAACGATTGGTTTGTCTTTCTCTACTACGTGGATATCAGAGTTGAACTCTTTGAGAACAGGGTATCTTATCTGTGTTTCTCAGCAGCATACTCTATTTAGAGGTATACTTGGTATCTAAAACTAGGTACTATTCTAGATGCTTTACATATTTTAATTTATTTAATCCTCATGAAAGCCCTCTGAAGTTAATACTATTATTGTCCCCATTTCACAGATGGAGAAAGTGAAGCACAGAGAAAGTATTGGCTAAAGTGCAAGGTGAAGAGCAGAGAAGGGATTCGAACCTGGAAGTTTGGCGCCAGAGTCCATGAGTTTAACTCCAATGCAATATGGCCTTGAACCAAAGGGGAACATGGCCAGGGAATAGGAGTTAATGTGAATATTTGAACACTTCTGTACAAGGTACAAAGCACTTTCACACTTACATGAGGACATCAGGAAACCCCTCACCCTTTGTGGGAAACTAGCCAGTAGTTCTAGCTCTGAAATGCCAAGGACCCAGATTTTTCCTACCTGCACAGAAAAATGAACTATGCATTGAGGGCACATACAGGCATATTTTAAAACTCCATGAACCTTTAGAGATGCTAATACCTGGTAAATTGGTCAGATTTCTAGGCTAGTATCTAAAGAATCCTTAGAAAATGTATTAGAGCCCAGCCGGTGTGGCTCAGTGGTTGACCAGCGACCTAGGATCCAGGAGAACCAGATTCGATTCCTGGTCAGGGCACATGCCCGGGTTGTGGACTCGATCCCCAGTAGGGGGTGTGCAGGAGGCAGCCAATCAATGAGTCTCATCATTGAAGTTTCTATCTCTCCCTCTCCCTTCCTGTCTCTGAAATCAATAAATATATATATATTAAAAATGTCTTTATTGATTTTTAGAGAGAGAGGAAGGGAGAGACATATATATATTTAAAATAAGTAAATAAGAAAGAAAAAGGAAGGAAGGAAGGAAGGAAGGAAGGAAGGAAGGAAGGAAGGAAGGAAGGAAGGAAGGGAGGAAGAAAAAGAAAGAAGAAAGAAAGAAAGAAAGAAAGAAAGAAAGAAAGAAAGAAAGAAAGAAAGAAAGAAAGAAAGAAAGAAAGAAAGGAAGAAAGAAAGAAAGAGAAAGAAAATGTATTAGAAAGCCTTTCATCTGGGCAAAACCACCACATTCTCAGCCGTTCTAAGAACTGAATCTTTCCCATAAAACTGACAATTGAGGGTGTGTGTGTGGTGTGGCCGGGAGGATGGGTAGAGTAAGTGGCGATCCCACTTTGTACTATTGTTTTGAAAGGAGCCCGGGTTTAGGGAGCTCTTGCAGATGCCTTTATTGGCAGCTTCCACTGGTTCTTTCGGGTTGCCACAGCAACAGGAAGCCAAACTCTGGGGGCTGTTTATTAGTGAGTGATGAGAAGCCAACTGAAAGGAAAGCTCTCTGAGGAAGCCTAGGGCTATGGTGAGGGGGGTCCTTATGCTTTGGTATAGGGTAAATCCAGATGTCTCCTGACACAATGTACAAGTAGCTTCCTCCTAATTGCCTGTATCTCAGAGACCTGAGTGAACAACCAGGGGAGAGGTCTGAAGGTAGCAACTGTTCAGCATGAGAATGTTCTTAAGTATTAATGGTGCTATGTAAGGACAGGAGTCTTTGAGTTCCTTGGAAAATGAGAGAACAGCAGGAGATGCCTCTACCTGAGTAAAATTTACCAGGGAGGTGAATGAGATTTGTGTTTGGGCTGAACTCCTGTTGACACAGCCATATGGCTTTAGCTGGCTGCCACCTTCCAGACAGTATATTCCTTTTGTAGAGCACGTAACTTGTATAAAGGATTGTGCTTTCCTCACTGTCGTCTTTAATCTCACCCCCATCATCAGCCAGACCTCTTAAGTGAAGACTCAAGGTGCCCCTCCCTATCCCCCCAGCCTGAATTCCTGCCCAAGATCAGGGATCTTGATCCTTTCCCCAAGTCACTTCCCACATCTCTGATTTTCTCCCTAGAGTAGGAGGCTCCAGGGGACCACAGCTGACTCTGCCAGGCACAGAGGGTTGAGTCATCCTGCAGGCGTCAGAGCTGTTAGCAACAGCTCCGCTGATCTGTATGCAGCTCCAACTCCCTCTCCAGTTCAGAGTTTTGGAGCCGTCTTGTTCAAAAGTAAAGAACAGAGCACAGATGGCTGGTAACAGGATCCCACAGGGGCCTCTTTTCCCACTGAGCCCATCCTGCTAATCCTTTTATAGGAGAAGAGAAAATAAATGGTGAATGGAGCAAAAAAGGAGTATCAGCTTCTGCACTGTTCTTTGGGTCTTGGTGGAAGGCCCCTGAGAACAACTTCTAGCTACTCCCTTACGTTTCCCAGGCATATCCCCCTCCTGATCCTTCTTTGACTTCATTCACATCTTTTTCCTTCCTTCCTTCCTTCCTCCCGATTTCCATCCCAATTCCATATTCTCTGTAGTATCTCTGAATCTGATGGCGTATTTTGCTGAAAGCCTTCTATGTAACCAGGCAATTCTAGTCCACATATATGTATAAGAAAACCAAATCACTAGATGATCAGAGTGGCTGATTTTATCAGTCATCTATCTCTTGGGGGGTCCTTTTAGTTTCTTCTCTTCTACAGAGGTAGCATAACACATTACAAAGAACACAGGCTTTGGAGCAAGAAAGAAGTGGGTTCCAAGCCCACTTCTAAAAAGTAAATAAACAAATACATAATAAAAAATACCACTCTGCCATTTACTAACTGTGTCATCTTGGGCAATTTACCTAACCTCTCTGAGCTCCAGGTATGGCATATGAAGTGTATATAATTGTATCTACTTTGTCAGTTGGTTTATAGAATAAATTAGACAGAGGTAAAACATAGTATCTGGAGCATACTGGATGTGTCCAGTAAATATTAACTCTTTCTCTTTCCTCCCATCTCCTGTTGCTCTAAGTGCCAGGTCCCTGATTTTCAAGAATCTGAAAAATATTTTTCTATTGAGGAAGTTAGCATCCATGCTCAGGAGCTACTGATGCAACTGAAGAAAGAAAGGTGAGTGGGAAGTGTGTGCGAATGTTTTACAAGACTAGAGGACCAAGGCTTTGTAAAACTAGCATGTGAATGTGCTAATGTTTCTTTTCACCAGTTTACTAGGGATTCTTGGTGAAGATTGCTGGTCTCCTCATGTTGCTGCTGAGCATAGTTGATACTAATTTATTTTCCTTGGAAGATAAGATGCTGGGTTGCTGATGGACTATGTGACTTTAGGTAAGTTATTATCCCTCTCTGGGCTTCACCAGAAGTAAGGATCACTGGTCTTCTTCACTCCAGGAAAGGAGGATTGGCTGAAGTTTGTGTAAACTCCAGGAGAAAAGTTAAGTATGATTTGGTATCATCCTTGGCACTGAGAATATCGGAAGTATTTGTACAATCAGGTCAAATGCCACTGTTCAATTTAAATGATTACTAAAGACTCAGCTGACACAGGGCTGTGGTTTGACACGGTTCCTTTGTTCCAGATAATAAATGTGTGTAATAACAATTATACTAATGTGTTTTGCTCTAGTCGAAACAAGAAGGAGGCTGATGACAAGGCCAGGACACTGTACATCATCCTCTCTGACCAGGCTCTCGCTGACAACACGTTTTTCCTGTCTCTCTTTGTAACTGGTAATTAGGTTCTCAGCTGAGCTGTCAGGAATCTTGACAGGTTTCACAGGCAGTCATCATCTGACAATTTACAACTCTGGGCTTCTCACAGCTGGCATGTTCCCTCCCAGGAAACCAAATTTTCTCAATCCTAAGCTCCTCCTATTACTCAAAGAGTCTGACCTGAGAAGAAAGCTAGCTTTCTCAGTGCATTATCCAACTCCAAAGCAGACTGTCAGGTCCAGTGTTGGTGATGGGGAAACCTCTGTATTCATGTGTGTCCTCATACTAAGGGCTGGCTCTATGGAGTAGGAGTCACCGAAGGCAGAAGTAGCACGGGAATACGGAAATTTAACAGAGCCTTTCAAAAGGAGAGAAAAAATAGTTAACAAAGTCGCTTTTTCTTTTGTTCTTAAAAAGCTCAACCCCTGTACGCTCAAAAAATTGAAAGCAGGGACTCAAACAGATATTTGTATACCCGTGTTCATAGCATTATCACAATAGTCAAAAGGTAGAAACAACCCAAATGTCCATTGACAGGAAATTAGATAAACAAAATGTGATTTGTACATATAATGGAATATTATTCAGCCTTAAAAAGGAATGAAATTGTGATACATGCTACAACATGGATCAACCTTGAAGACACTATGTTAAGTGAAGTACACGAGTCATGAAAGGACAAATACTGTGTGATTCCACTTATATGAGGTACTTAGAGTGGTCAAACTTATAGAGACAGAATGGTGGTTACCAGGGGCTGGGGGAGGGGCAGGCGTGGGATGGGGAGTTGTTGTTTCACAGGTACAGGGGTTCAGTTTTGGAAGGTGAAGTGGTTCTCTGTCACTTGCAATCCAAAATGACTTAGAACTGTTTATTTGTTGGCCTTTCCCACTAAGCTGTGATCTGAAGAGCAGGAATGCTGTCTTATTTCTCTATCCACAGAGCCTAGCATATTGCACATAATTGACATTCAATAAATTTTTGCTATCAATTTAATTATCCCATAAACATTTATTTGAGTTGTCCATGTGACAGAAATCAGGTTAGGTTGTCAGTTCAATCCCTAATGGGGGTGTATGTGGGAGGCGACTGATAGGTGTTTCTCTCATACGTCGATGTTTTTTTTTCTCTCTCCCTTCCTCTCTCTCTCAAATCAGTAGAACATATCCTTGGGTGAGGGTTTTTTTAAAAAAGGTGTTAACCTGGAGTGTATGGAAGAACAGCAACTACAAAGGTTAGCATGACAGAGGTCTCTAGGAGAAGATGCACACACATGTTAGAGTCCCCAGGAAGTTGCTGTGACCTGGCCACTATGTGCCTGGCTGATGGGCATTTTCTGGGTTCCTGCACATGCCAGAAATTTTTCAGGGTTGTTTAAGGTTCTAAGAATGTCTAGAAGGTAACTGCTTCCCAAACTGATGTACATACCAGATTTATACCCGGCCCTGTCATATGAACCTGCTGTGCTTTTCTGCCGTGCTTTCCTGTGTTGCTTGAGTTTCGAAAGTGTATTCTGTGAAAGGAGTATGCCCTGCCCATTTCTCAGAGTTATGGTGAAAATCAAAAGAGGGCGTAGATATGAAAGTTCTGTTGTAACCAGGTGATGGTTGCTTTCTTTTACCTGACCACAGCAAGCGCTAAGACACCCTACTCTAGCTAGCATCCCCATAAAACCACATCACTTGGCTTCACCAGCAGTTCTAGCCTACGTATAGTGAACATCTGTTGTTTTCGTCTGTCCAAAATTTCTCCCTCTTCTTCTGACAAAAAGCACCCCACATTCCTTTGGGGAATTCCTCTCCACCATTCTGTGTCATTCTTTTGAGCTGTTACTCTAAGCCTGTTGCCACAGGGTGGACACACAATCCCAGCTAGAGCAACCAAAAATGTCTCACCCCTTGGTGAAGAGACTAGCCCACAGAAAGGGGTATGACATAGGGCCCAAGCTGGGCCACTCAGAGCTGTTCCTTTGGATTTTGTATATTGTTGTGTGAGAGTGAGAAGCTTTCCTTTGCCTTTGGGGTTACTAAACTGAGATGATGTAAATCTGGGCATCTGTGGCCACTCCTCTCACTCCCCATTGTCCCCCCCAACCCCAGTCTAGCTTCCCTCTGCTGCGTGAAATAAACTACTAAGGTGGAAGTTCTCCTCAGCATGTCCTATGTGAAGTCTGCTTCAACCTCTCATGGAAACATGTCTGTAGTCCATAAACCCCAAATTCTGATCTGCTCATCCTCACAAAGTCCCAAATGCCTTCAATTTCTATATTTATAATATTGTAACATTTCTGTGCTGAGAATATTTATGAAGAGGAGAAATAAAGGGTGAGTTTCATGTTGATCATTTATATGGTGCCATTTGATAACTAGAACAGATCCCTGTCCCCTGCTCAGAGGTTTTGGACAGCAGGTGAGAGAGAGATGATTATATAGGAGAGGTCACATAGCTGGCAAGCTTAAGTGGTTATATAAGCCTGAACTTTGGAACAAGGGCTCCTGTCACTTGTGGTCATAATACAACATATTAGTAAAGGAAGTATCTGGTTAAAAGCAATATTAAAATTCTCCTTGCTTTATTTCCTGAGTGTAGACAGTATCAATGTCAGCAATCCGTGTTGGGGAGTATTAAACTAGATGGCAGCAGTGGGAAGCACCTGAGCCCCCCAGTTGCACCTCTTAATATAAACAGACAACCTTATAACAAAACCTAATCTTTAGAGAGAAATATTCAAGCAAATTGGAAGCTGGGTGTGGTGTGTGCAGAGACAGAAAAAGGGGAGACAGAAAGATTCAAACACCTAACAAAATTCTTTTAACTCCTAAGGCACTAGATAGACTTTTCAGCTACAGGGTCTAATAAATTTTATTTATCTTTTATTTAAGCTGATTTAAATTGGCACTTTTAACCAAAAGACTTACTAGTATAGTATTACTACCTAGTAAAGAGGAGCCCCAAAGACAATCCCAGGCCAATTAAATAGTACCTTATTTTATGTTTTGATTGCCAGCTGTTTCTGTATCATGTCCTAGATGGCACAACTCTAGTAGGAATTTGTACAGTTTTTTGGTGTTGTTTTGTTTTTTAATACTGGCAGATGTCAGCCAAAGATAAGAGCATGACAAAATCACCAATTGGTCCCGACGATACATTCCAAAAACCTCTCAGGCCACAAACATGCTGCCCAACCCTTCCCACATTCACAGATGTCCCGGACAATCATGATGCGCTTGGATCACAGGGTGCCTGCCAGAGGGTAGTGTCAGAGCAGTGGGATGAATATTTACCTTCTTACACACACAAAATGAGAGCTAACACTTTAAAACATTTTTCCATGGGCTAAGCACTCCACATATTATCTTATTTAATCCTCACATAGCCATCTGAGGAAGGTAATATTAACCTCATTTTACAGATAAGGAAAGGAACACTCAGCCTGGTTATGAAATGGACACAACGTAACTTAGTCACTGACACCAGTAAGTGATGGGGGTGGGACACCATAGTCAATGTTTTTAACTACTGTTGTCCTACCTTCACATCCACTGCTTAACATCTTTGGGGTTGAATGTCTTTTAGACTCTGGTGCAGCTGCTTTAACTTATTCATGGCTTACTGCAGATGCTTATCTGGCAGATACCTGAGACTGAAGGGTTTTCAGGTCAGGACTTCCTTGAACTGAACTGTATTCTACCATCCTTAGGGTACCTTGGCCCAACGTTGATCTATTTCTGTGGGTTAAAATGGAAGAATCTGCTGCTTCCACATACACGGCATTTTTTAAAGATTGACATTTTTAAATGGATCCAATTATATGGGAATGCAGAGCTCAAGAAATAGCTCTGTACGGGAAGAGCTTTAATTTCCAGCCTGGGAAGCCATACTTATGTATCAGGCGGCCTCTGTAGAGATGCCTGAGTTAGGTTTGACAGCCAGACTGTAACCTACCTTCCTTAGTTGGTCCTGGGACCTAAAGACAAAATCTAGGGATGCACTGGTAACAGCCTAGAATGCATTAAACGGGCCTCCAGTAAAGTATTTATTTATTTACTTGATGATGATCCGTTCCACAGAGTGCCTCACCCCTGGTTTCTAAACTGGAAATCCTAAGACGCATCCCTCTCACTAACTCCCCATTCACACAATCAGCTTTATTGGTTTTTTGCCTTCCAGGAAGAATCAGAGATTTTCATAAGTAATCACAATGTTATTTCCAAAATAAATTATATACTAGCTAATTCTGGGTGAAGATATCACTGTGACCAATGAAGGCTTTAGAAAGCGTTTGGTAGAACACCCAAAGAAAAGTTTCAAGGTGGAAGGAGTATTAACTATGTCAAATATTACGGATGTCAAGAAGGAAAGGCTTAAAATGACTCCACTAGATGTAGCAATTAGGAGGTTACCCTTGACCTCTGCAAGATCCTTAGAGGTGGGAAGGTAGATAACTTATCTTTCTAATTCTTTTTTTTAATGTTTTTATTGATATCAGAGAGAGGGAGAGGGAGAGAGAGACAGAAACATCAACGCTGAGAGTCATTGATCGGCTGCCCCCTGCACGCCCCCTGCTGGGGATCGAGGCTGCCACCAGGGCGTGCGCCCTGACTGAGAGTCAAACCTCCACCTCCTGGATCATATATAAATAGATGCTCAACCACTGAGCCACACGGGCAGGGCAACAGATAACTTTTCTAAGAAAGCTTGGCTGTGAAGGAGAGGAGATGGGAAGACTGTGACCTTTCTTTACCCCCAAAGAGGGAGAACTAGGGCATGTTTTTTATGCTGAGGGGCAGCTGCCATTGGAGAATGTTTGACAATGTAGGTGAAAAGAGGAATGACTGACTGACTCAGAACAAGGGCCCTTACTAAGAAAGAATCTTCGCAACAAATTATGCGTGCATCCCACTGAGCAGACAGCCTGTTCTTCTGATCGCAGCCAGTTTATTGGGTCTTCACACAACTGCTTTGGAGTCCATTTTTTTTTTTTGAAACCTGGAAACAATTTATTAAGTTGCTTTATACAGAAGATTAACAATTTCCACACCGCCCCCTAACACCAACCTGGTGGCTGCACCAAAGCCACAGCCCCCCTCACACCTGAGAAACGGCGGCATCGAGGAAAGCCCTGCAGCCCTGCAGCCCTGCAGCCCTGCAGCCCTGCAGCCCTGCAGCCCTGCAGCCCCGGGCCCAGAGCCGGCTCCGCCTCTGTGGAGAACATTTCTACTCATACGTCTCACACAACAAATCCATTTAGATCTGTTGTTTCATTGGATGAAGAACCGAGATTTTTTTTTTATGACTGCGTTTTAGGCACATCGTTCAGTTCTTGCATAAAATTGCTCTCTTTGTAGTCCATGGAAGGGGTTTTTCCCTTAACAAAAAAGTTTTCACCACAAAAAATTGAGAAGGTCAATCTCTTCCCTGAATTAGGGCCTTTAGGACTCCGCTGACCGCTCTTGTTTCAAAAACTTACCGTCCCTCGACCTACACAAAAAAAAAATCCACAAAAAGTTTTCAAGAATTTGTCTCTTTCCTTCCATCACCAACACACAGGGTGGCTTAGATCTGCACTTCTGCTCTTATTACCGTTCCAAAAATTATTATAAACTATTAGAATCTTAAAAACTCAGTCACATGCTGGTTGCGCCGACCAGTTTACCTCTGAACCCCACGGAGGGGGTGGCGAAGGCGGGTAAGGCCGGGATAGTCTACATGTCAGGGCAACTTCTCAACGCAGGGTTGGTGGCGGGTAGACGGTGTGGGAATGGGGAGAGGGACAGAGAGCAGACAAGTCCTTCTTTCTCAGATTTCAGGGTGAAATGAATGCACCTGACGCCGGCGCGGCCTAGAGAGCCGCCAGCCGAGCGCGGCCAGGCTGGACAGAGGCTGGGCTCCGGGCCGCTCTGGGGACTCCGCCCCGGGCAGGCACTCGCGCGCTCCCGTGAGGGCGTGCACGTGCACGCAGTCGTGTCTCGCGCAGGGTCGGGCCTGTCAGGCGGGAAATCTCGCGAGATCGGAGACTGGGATGACTGTCGGGAGGAGGGGAGTGGTGTCGGGGAAGGGGGGGCAACCTAGGCAGCGGCCCGGCTCTGTGGCTTCAGGGCTCGGAGAGAGAGAGGGAGGGTGGCAAAGAGAGTGAGTCGGTGCCGCCGCCTGCCTGAGGAGAGAGGAGGGGTCCCGCTGGCCTGCGCCCTTCGCGGGCCGAGAGCGCCAGGCAGCCGAGAACCTCTGAGAGACCTCCGGGCCCCTGGGGACCCCGCCCCGCCGCTGGCCGGCCGGCCCGCGGCCTCTCTTCCCTTTGTGAGCGCCCCCTTCCCAGGGGTGGTGGTGGTGGTGGAGGGCTGTGCGTGGGCCCGCCCGCCGAGGGGCCGCGGCGGGGGACCAACAGGGCCTCGGCTGTGTGAGAACGAGAGGCGGCCGGGGCCCGGGCCGGTTCCCTCGAAGCGGCGGCGGCTCCTGGCACTTCCCCGCGCCATCTTAGCTGAGCCCAAGCGTTGAGGGCGCCTCCTCGACCCGGGTCGTCCCCTCGCCCCCCCCCCTCCGCCCCTTGTCGCAGAGCTTGGGCTGGGCGGCTAGCTGGGGCTCCGGGGGGGGGGGGCGGCGGTGTGTCGCCAGGCCCCCTCCTCCTCACTCCTCGCCTTCCAGCGTAGCGGCTACCCAAGCGCTGTAGGGGGCTGCGCCTGCCTTCTCCGCCCCAGACCTGTCGGCGAAAGGGTAAGGGCACCTCTGCTTTGGGAAAGGGGAGAGTTGGAGGGGGCGGGGAAATTCGGCCCTCTGTGGCCTCTGGGCGGAAGAAGGGATGTGGGGGTGGGGTGGGGGAGGGAGACAAGGAGGGTCTGTGATTCAGTGGGTGGGGTGAAGAAGCTGGTGAGGTGGACGCCCTCCTGTTTTGAGGGGCTAGAGCAATTACATTCCTCTTTCCTGAGGGTCACCGGAAGGGGTGGTGGAAGAGGATGCCTCGAGGAAGGTGTGGCCCTCAGAGGGAGACGGGGTTGATGTGCACCCCGATTTAAAAGGCGCGAGGTCCCTTTCCCTTCTGGTCCCTCTGCTCCCCTCCTTTGTAGTGTCTGTATTCTCGGGAAGGGAGACTGCTCTGGATAGCCTGCTGGGTGGATTCCACTCCCCCCCACTCCTAGGAAATCTATACCCCTCTTCTGTAGGGGTGATGGAAGCGTTTTTCTCCCCCTACCCTTCCCCCTACCCCATCCTTTAGTCTGCTGCAATGCTGCAGAAGTCCAAGGCAGTTTCTTCATACACAGGCCCGTGTATATACTGAAGGGAGGGGGAGCAGGAGAGGGAAGTAATGGCGCTTCCCTTGGAAAGGTTACTCTTTTTCCTTTGGTTTTAAATCGATAACAGTACCGGTTTAATACTCTTCCCCTGAGATCTGCCCTTGGAAAGTATATCTGTTCCTGTTGTTATTGTTGGCAGATAAGGCCTTCCGAGAGGGACCCTACCATATTAGAACAGTTTTAATGTCTCTTACTCTCTTTCTTAAACGCTGGATTGACATTTTTTGTGAGCATATTGGGTTTTCGTTAGGATTCAAATAGGATAACTTTGTACCCCTTACCCGCTTATTTCCCTTTTTTCCTTCCTATGACTTTTGTAGTTCTTGAAGAATTATTAAAGATCATTGCATACAGATAGGCAGTCTGATGGACATTGCTCCCAGAGCTGTGAATTTTTAGGGTTAATGCTATTTTGTATAACATCGAAATTGGAAAACTTTGAAAATGGTTAGGTTACAAATCTTTATGTAGCAAATGCTTCGTTTCTTAAGGAAATGAAAAAAAAAATTATAATTTGCTTAATTATGCTGTGATGGGATCTAAATTTTGTACTCAATAAGTTGTTTTTCCACTACTTTTGCTTCGTGTCCCATTTGTTTAAGACAAATACTCTTGTCTGATTTACAGTAACACTTGTTGGTTTCGTCCTTTAGTAGAGTAGAAATAAATAAAATAAATATTTTGACATTCTGGAAGTGTGTTGCCAAGTGTATTTTGTTACCAAAGACTAGGTTTGAAGTCTACTATTGATACTTTTTTCTTTAGTACTTAAATTTATTGAAGTGATTTCAATATGTTCCATATATGAATATTCATAGAATTAAATACTTCACAAAGCAATGAAGAGAACCAAAATATGTATGTATAGATATGAGTTGACTTGATATTTTACTAACAAGTTGTATTTGATATTTAAGGTTCACTTAGTGGGTGACTTACTTTTAGTAACTTTCAAATGCCATCTACATTTAATACCCTTAAGAGATTTTGTGGCGTTTTTTTGTTTGCGTTTTTTTTTTTTTTTTTTTTCATTTTGAAACCTGTTTTAAGATGGATTTAAAGATGTTAGTAGAAGTGTTAGACACTAATTTTGTTTTTGTCATCTTATTTCATGATTTTTATAGAGGGAGACACATTAATAGTCTGTTAAATTAGTTTTATTATTTTTCCTTAGAAAATGAAATTTTTGCTTTATTTATTCTTTTGAGTTTTATCTGGACTTATTTTAACTTTTAACAGCACTTCTCATAAATCTTTATTTCATGGCACAAAGCTGCATGTTGTGGTGTGTAGAGTTTTTTGCCATATGGCAAATTATTCCATAAAGTCTAATTCTCTATGTTATGGTTTGTTGTTGATAATTCATATATACTAGCATGTATAAACCCAAACATACTGCTTAGTAAAGAGTGACTTTTTGTCTTGGGAAGATGAAGGTATCAACAAAAGCTACAAAACTTAAGGATGTACACAGGATATAGGTAAACTACTTGCTATAGGTCAGCATGTTAGAACTAAAAGAGGTACTGTTTAGGCCAACTAAAAAGAAACCCTGTTTTCTGTAGTTGATAGGAATTCTGCTAAAAGTGGTAAAAGTATGTTCATGATCAATTAGATAAATTCATTATTAAGGAAAAACTACCCGAGGGTTATTTCAGCTGACCTCTGATGCCACTGTGAGAAAGAATGCTGAGAGCTCTTAGTCTGGGTTGGTTGATTTCAGATGAGTATGGTACTTCTTTTACCAAATAGTTCATCTACAAAATGGCAGTGTACATCACTTCCTGTTCTTTCACAACTGGCCCTTTCTCTGAATTCCCTTTTAATGACTTAATTTTTGGCATTCTGATTCTGATTTGTTAATTTGGTTATAATTCTCATGTTTTATAGATGGAAGAATTTCTTAGAATCAACTGGGTTTAAAGGCTTTGAATAGTCTCCAGATTATCTTGACAGTAACTAAACTTCCTTCCAAACTAAGGAATAGTTTCTCAAACAAATTTAAACTCTGAGAGGCTTTTAAGAAATACAACAGTGCACATTAGGACCAAAAGTATGAGTGAACTGAATAGAAAATAATTACTGTATTTTCTATAATATAGATTTTGGGAGAGCTGTGGATATGTCAATTAATTGAATGTGCGTTAAATATAAAACAAGCTTTCTGTATCTCAAGGCATATACATGGCATTTGGTCCCATGTTATGATGCCATCCCACTAATAAAAAAGAAACTGATTAGTTACAGAATACTAGAAAGACTGGATGCTCTTCACTTAACCATGAAGAATATAATTTGTTTTAAGAATTTCCTGGTACTTAGTAGGTATGGACCCAAGATATCTAGGGTCCAGTTGTTGTCATTGAAATTAGAGTTGAGATCAAGTCTAATTACCTGGAAATAAATTCTGGTGTTTTTTTCCCCTTTGACTGATTTGTGTATTAAAGTAAGTTAATTTTTTGCCCTCCAGAGTGGCTCAGTTGGTTGAGCATTGTCCTGTGCACCCAAAGGTTGCTTGTTGGATTCCTGGTCAGGGCACATACTAGGGTTGCTGGTTTGAACCCCAGTCGGGGACCTTATGAAAGGCAACTGATCGGATCTCATTCCCCCCCCCCCCAAGCATGTCCTCTGGTGAAGCTTGAAAAAAAAAGTCAGTTAATTTTTCCATTGTATCTGTTTTTGGTTTTCAGTAATCTCTATTACTTAAAATAATTACACATAATAATTTAACCTTTTCAAAATTAAGAGCTTTTTTGTATATATTAGTTAAGGGCTGCTGTTCAGATCAGGATCCTATATGAATGAATCTCTTCCAAAAGTGTTATTTCTATAATCAAGACTTGCATAAAATTGGGATTGTTTCATTAAAGAGAGTGCCAGTGTATGTTCATCTGCCTTTAGGTTTCTGTAATTGTTCATGGCTGGATTATTTTTTAATTTCAAATTCTAAAATGTAAGTGAAAAAGATACGAATCTGTGTTATTCCATTCCATTGTTGGATTGAAATATTGTAGTTTTTAGTGATAAAAATTAATGTTTAATTTTATTAAAGACATCTCATTTCTTCTAAAAAATCACCATGAATTAAAAAGTTGTATGGGTGGCCCTGGCCAGTGTGACTCAGTGGTTAGAGCATTAGCCAGAGCATGGAAGGGTTTTGGGTTCAATTCCCAGTCAAGGGCATGTGCCTGGGTTGGAGGTTCAATTCCTGCCTTGGTGGGGCCACGTATGGAGGTAACTGATAGATCCTTCTCTCTCACGTGGATGTTTCTCTTTCTCTTTCTTCTCTCCATCCCTCCTTTTCACTCTCTCTAAAAATCAGTGGAAAAAATATCTTAGGGTGAGGATTAAAAAAAAGAAAAAGTTGTGTGGATGGTCTAGAAACAATATTCAATTGGGATGTAATCTGTCATCATTTGATAACAGTTATTTCTATATTAGCCTCTTCCATTTGTGCTGGAAGCAGACGTTTTGTTCTGAAATGGTCTAAGGCTGCATCTTCTTACCTAGTAGCAAAATAAGTGGCCTATAAAAGGTGGAAAGGTTTTTCAAAATATAAGTACCTGGCATGTAAATAGGTAAATAAAAGTACAGGTTACTAAGTACTTTGCCTAATAGATATATAGCTTGTTAAAAATGCTAGTGTCAATGATATTGTCATATACAGATAACTATGTTTAATTGGCCTCTGACTTATTTTTAAAGCTGAGAAGGGGCTAATTTTTTCTTTTGATAAAATTATTCAATATGATAGCCTTGTACAGATTTAGAAGCAGATGAACCACTTCATTCAGAAATATACGCAAAGTTTAGTTTCTGACAGAAGAATTAATAAATAATGGAATGGAACAAAATATTCTGATTTTCAGCCACCGATAATAATAAAACTGGCACTTAATATATCCTAATTTCACCATTTATTAGCTGTGTAACTTGTTTATGTAATTTTTTAAGTCTCACTTTCCCCATCTATAAAATGAAGGTAGTATCCACTTTACAAGGTTGTTAGGTTTAAATGGGATAACCCTTGTTAAGTACTTAACATATTGCTTGATACATAGTAAGCACTCATTAAGTTTTTGGCTATCCAGCAATAGCTGCTTATTAAATGTTTACAAAAGAATACAGGGGATTTAATATTTAAGAATTAATTGCATTCCATAATTCTGATTTGAAGTTGGATTTATACGTTTGGACTTAGACATATGTTTGAAAGAAATGGTTAGAATTTCTAACCAAGGGTAGCTTACAAACTTTTGAACCTGTAATGGACTAGTATGTAGTTCTACAAGAGATTTTTCTTTTCCTGTGCTGGATATAAAGCCTATCCTAAAGAACAAATTTCCTTTCCTTTTAGTATTTCATTGGTTTATTTAAGGGTCATTTGGTATCACTCTGGAGCTCTTTTTACCATCCCTGGTTTTGAAGGCATGCAAAGTACTCATGCTTTCCTAAGCATTTTTTTAAGGTATCCTTTGTAGGTCTGTCTTCACCTTGAAAGTGCTTTACAGTGATGATTACGTGCCAGCAATACATGGTCTCTGCCCTAAAGGAGTTGTCTTCTCATTTTTCCGCCTCTTGATTAGTTTTCTCAAACTAGGTATTCATAGGAAAGCAAGGACCTTCCTATGGTTGTCAGTTCCTGTAAGCCAGTGCTTTTTAAACTTTAGGTTGTGACCCATTAGTGGCTTGTGAATTCACTTTAATGGGTCACAGTAACAGTTGTTAAAAATGAAAAGTAATGGGAAATATCAGAGTGTGGTGTGGAAGTAAGGGGAAGCACCGTATGGGAATTTTTTCTTTCTTTCTGTATTTTTATGTGTTCTGGTTACCCAGTTAAATTTTTTTGAAATTTCTTTTTCAAGTCATCCTTTTTATTTCTAATCTCATGTCTTTGAAGTATGAATATGCTTGTTTGTTTTTTCTTTTTCTTTTAGTAACCCTACTTTCAGTCTCTAGTTGCTAGTCTCTTTGGTAGTTATGTTGTGCATATTTACCTTTCCTAAGCTTGTAGGGTAAAAGATCCTGAGCAAGGTGTCAGCAGTTTTGGGTATGATGGTAATTTCTGAGGTTTTTATATTGGGGGACATGTGTTATCACGTTTGTAGATTTAATTTTAAAATGTTAATTGCAGTATATGTTTTAATAAGATTTATTATGTGCCTATTTAAATGTATTAAATAACTATATTAAGTATATAGTTGACTCTTGAGTGATGTGAAAGTTAGGGGTGCTGACCTCCTGCATAGTGGAAAATTCACATATAACTTTTGACTCCCCCAAAACTTAAGCTTGTCCCTTGGTATCAGCAGGGGATTGGTTCTAGGAACCCCCTAAGGGTACCAAAATCCGAGGATGCTGAAGTCCCCTGTATAAAATGGTGTAGATCAGTGCATACAGTTGGCCTTCTGCATCCGTGGACACTCCCAACCACAGATCGAACATAAGAGGTATTTATTGAAAAAAATTCGTGTATAAATGGACCCTCGCAGTTCAAACCTGTGTTGTTCAAGGGTCAACTGTGCTGTTAAAATTTCAGTGAGCATTAGTTATGAGTCTCTACAACTATAGTCTACATATTTAAATCCAAGAGTCACCGCTGGTAAACAATGTTAGGCAAATAATTAGCATGTGAACACTCTGAATCCCAAGTGAGCAGTAATTAGTTATGTTCTCTGTTTTTTTTAAAAATTATCTTTATTGTTGAAAGTATTACAGATGTCCCCTTTTTTTACCCCTGTTGACCCCCTCCACCCCCGCTCCTGCCCTCTCCCCAGGCCTTCCCTGCACTATTGTCTGACAGTGGGCTATGCATGTATGCATGCATAGAAGTTCATTGGTTAATCTCTCATGGAGTGACTTTCTGCTGCAGTTTTAAGGAGTGCTGGCTGATGTCTGACTGTGCTAAGTCTGAGTGTGCTAAGCTACCCCCCAGCTAAGCCACACCCCAGTTGCGTGCATTTGTTTACTCACGGTGACTGGTGAATGCACCCGTTTACTAGACCTATTCAGTATAAATTTAAAATTACTGTAATATATATAAAAGACTTTTCTGTGAAATTAAACTTTTCATACATACTTAATTTTAATTATGCAGACATGTCTACATAAGTAGAAACAGGTTAACTAATTTGTCAATTTTTTAATATATGCATTCGGAAAACCTACTTTATTAGAAAATGGACTTTTGGCTTCATCAGATACCCCCTCCTTGCCTGAGTTAGTTGTTATATCAAGGTTTTACTGTGTAGAATATGGATATTTCTTTGTTTAAATGACATTTTGATTGAACTGATTATACATATGTATGTATAGATACTAATCTATAGTAAACTGGTTCGAGAGAACTCCTACACTCAAGAATAGCATGGTTTCAGAGAAAAATTAAATATTGATAAATGAATTTTGTTTTTGTAGTATGTATTAGATAATTTGGTGAGAAAAATAAGTTTTACAATAGAGATTAGTGCTGTAGTAAAAGATGTAATAGCAAAATCTTAAATAATGGATTGTTACCAAATGAATTTTTTTGTTTCTGGTTGACTACATAAGAAGTAGATACTGGTTATTATTTAATAATCAAATAAATGATAAGGGTGTTGGGGTATTTTTGTTTGTTTTATTCTTTTTACATGTAGTAGTTTTAGTATTAGAATTGAATTGGATTTTGTGCCTGTAAGGAGGGCCAAATGTAATTTTTGAAAAATATTTTAATCACCCAGCCAGGTGTGGCTCAGTGGTTGAGCATTGACCTAGGATCCAGGAGATCGGGGTTCGATTCCCAGTCAGGGCACATGCCTGGGTTGCGGGCTGCAGCCGATCAATGACTCTCTCATCATTGATGTTTCCATCTCTCTCTCTCCCTCTCCCTTCCTCTCTCTGAAATCAATAAAGATATATTAAAATATATATATATTTTAATCAACAAGAATGGGCTTACTTTGGAAGCTGTATATTTTGAGAGCTTTAAATAGGAATCAAAGAACTTTTATTTATCAGATTTGGAATGTAGATATTTTAATAATGTATCATTCTTTCAGAATTTACCTTTAGTTGGAGAATTAGCCTCCTAATATTTTATAGTCTATCTACTCTAAATGACTCAATTTAACAAGGCATTTGGTTAATTTAAGAGGCTCGTAAGTACAGAATTTCATTCAGTCTTCCAGACGATGGGCTAGAATATATTAGGGTAAGAATGCTGAAATAGATATGTTACGCAAACATCTAAAATGTGTTTTATGACTATCTTTGAGGTGGTAAATCCAGTCATTAATAATAAAATGATTCTGTTGTTGAGATATGAAACATTTGTTAAATAATGCAAAAACTGTCAAATTGTTTATGGCTACTAATATGTTAAGTTACACCAGCATTGTTTTTTAGCATAAATTATATTGGACTAAAATTAGGTGAAATAGTATCCCAAATTTTAGTATCCATTTTTTTATCTTATTCAGGTGGCATTGTAATATGAGATTAAAACATTTTTTTGAAACTTCTTTTAAGAAATATTTTGAAGCATAGTCTTTGAGCTGTTTGGTTTACTCATGGTTAATATAGAAATCAATTTCAATTTAGTGCTTTTTAAAGATATTTACATAGGTTATAATTTATGATTTGGCAAAACTCCCAAATAATCCAATTTAAAATGGGCAGAGAACTTGAATAGACATTTTTTCCAAAGAAGATATACAAATGGCTAACAGGTATATGAAAAGATCACTAGTCATTAGGGAAATACAAATTAAAACCACAATGAAATATCACCTCACACCAGTTAGACTGGCCACTATCAAAAAGACGACATAACAAATGCTGGTGTGGATGCAGAGAAAAATGTAACCCTGTGCATTGTTAGTGGGATTGTAAATCGGTACAGCCACTATGGAAAATAGTATGGAGATTCCTCAAGAAATAAACATGATGGAATTTGAATTTATAAACTACCAGTTTAGCCAGTAAGCTATGTAGCTTTTGTCTCAAAATAAGATTTAGTAATAACACATGTATTTATCGTATAACTTGTGAGTGCTATATTAAGTACTGTGCTTATCAAAAATAGGTTCAGTAATGACATCTATTTATTACCCTTTTCTTTTTTTAATCCTCACCTGAGGATATTTTTTCCATTGCTTTTCAGAGAGAGTGGAAGGGAGAGAGAGAAAGAGAGAAACATGGATGAGAGAGGGACACATTGATTGGTTGCCTCCCGCACGCACCCTCACCAGGGCCAAGGATTGAGCCTGCAACCCAGGTATGGGTCCTTGGCTGGAATTGAACCCAGGACCCTTCAGGACGCAGGCCGACTCTCTAACCACTGAGCCAAACCAGACAAGGCATATTTATTACACATCTTAAAGTGTTCTTTGCTAGGATACTGTGCCAGGATACAGAAATGAGTAAGACCTGATTTCTCCCATTTTCCAGTTTAGTGGGGATACAGACTTGAAAACAAATATATACAATAATTCGGTGCAGGGTTTCTCAACCATGACAGTAGTGACATTTTAGGTAGGATAATTCATTGTTATGGTGATCTGTGCTGTGTATTATGGATATTTTTCAGTATTAGATGCCAGTAGCACTTCCTCCCCTGAGTTCTGATGATAAAAAATGTCTCCAGACATGGCCAAAAGTTCCCTGGGGAACAAAACTACCTCTGATTGAGACCCACTGGTGTAGTGAATGCTAAGGTTACAGTAAGTGGAATGTACAGAGAGCTGTTCTAGCACAAGTGAAGTAGAGTTAAGGGATGTTTAGGTGAAATGACCCCTGAGGAAGTGAGATTTTATATGGGTCTTGAGGAAAAGTAGGAGTGGAAAGGTTATTATATACCTGAGAACACGAAAGATCAATATCTAAAAGGGTGAAAACTAATAGTTTGTGACTATAGGCTCAGTTATGTGGTTTGGGATGGGTATTTGGTAAAATGAAGCTGAAAAGATACTTTGGTGCCATAGCTTTTTTCTTTCTTTTTAACTACTTAATTGTGGTGTAATTAATGAAGTACATTTATGCTTACATTAAGTGTAAGCATAAATATTAAGTGTTTAAATTTTGCAGACGTATACATTCATAAAACCACCATGCAGAAAAAGATATGGAACATTTCTAGCATATCTTAGTTATTTCTTGAAGGGCCATTTTTGCTGTGCTCCAATTGATGTGAAGTTCGCATCGTAAAAGCAGGAGTGTGATATGGTAACATTTGTGATTTGAAAAGATACCTCTGGATGTATTGTGGAGAATAGATGGGCAGAAATTATAATGTAGGGAGATTGGTTAATAGGTTTTTACAGAAGTCTAAATAAATAGTGGAGCTGATGTGATGGATTTGAGAGATTAAGACAGGAAAATTGATGGAATTGGTTTACTAGAGGTAGGGGGATATGTTGTGGATGGCTTTATTTTGCAATGGAACAAGGAACAGTAATGATTTTTCCCCCCCACACTATTGCATATGTCCCCATTTCCCCCACCCTCTTTGTACACCTACACTGAGTCCCTGTTTCCCTTTCCCTTTGACATCACCATACTGTTGTCTGTGATAAGGGTTATGCATATATGTTCTTTGGCTAATCCCGTCACCTTCTTTCATTCAGTCCTCCCCTCCCCTGCCCTCCCCTGCCCTCCCCTCCCCTCCCTGACAGCTGTCAGTCTGATCCATATTTGGTTGTGTGTGAGTAGAGACCAGGTTATGTTGGTGTGACGATTCAAAATTTCACTGGCTTTTAGTAGGACAAATATTTTTTGCTTTACATGTGTATAGTGTGGGTGGGTGGGTGGATTCTGCTTGTTCTCAATATGCAAGGTCTTAGACTGATGGAACTCCATCTCAACATATGGTTCTATGATCTCCATGGCAAAGGGATGGAGACTGTTGCTAATAACTTACTGGTTCTCTAAGTGTCTACCTAGAAGGGGGTTATGTCATTTTGGCTTATTGTTCACTGGCCAAAGCAAGTCGTATAACCTCAGAGATTTCACACAGGATAAGGAAGTGCAGCCCTACTGTGTGTCCTGAAGAGAACTGAAATATATCAACCATGGTAAATAGTTGTCATAAGTTGAGTTATAGCTTATTTAGTTTTTTAAAAATTGAGTTATGTTGAAATTTATAAGAAGCTCAGTAGCAATAAGAGCCACCATTTATTGAGCATTTACTGTATGCCAGGTATATACATATATGTATGTATGTATGTTTTGGGGGTTTTTTAATCCTCACCTGAGGATACTTTTTCCATTGCTTTTCAGAGAGAGTGGAAGGGAAAGAGAGAGAGAGAGAAACATCAATGTGAGAGAGAACCATCAATTGGTTGCCTCCCACACACACCCTGACTGGGGCCAGGGATCAAGCCTGCAATCGAGGTACATGCCCTTAGCTAGAATTGAACCCGGAGCCCTTCAGTCTGTGGGCTGATGCTCTAACCACTGAGCCAAATTGGCCAGGGCTAAGATATATTTATATTTATATTTTTTACAACATTCCCTGCGAGGCAGATTAAAGTCCCATTTAATAGTGGGGAAACTGATGTTCATAAGGTTAAATAACTCATTGAAGATTACATAGCTAGTAAGTGATGGAGCTAGGAGTGTATAAAGTCTGAGCTAGTTGTTCTCTACTTGGCAGTAGGGTGGAGGAAGGAAAAAAACCTTTTTGATTGACTATCAGTCAAATATTGTTAGTTAAACTTAAATGAATTAGCAGTAGTGTCTTCCTGTAAATAACATTTTTTCTCATAAGATTTTTTCTGAAATTTCCCAAGTTTAAACTATTTCATTGCATTTTAAAGATTCACAGATTAAAAGCTGCTGTTTCTTATATTACTCTGTTTTAACCACCTTCTCTCTGACTTCTGCCTATACCAAACCTTTTCTCTAAGGCTACCTATTTATTATAAGTTTGAGTCTGAGACTCTTTCGTCAGTTCTTTGTACATGAAATGCTAATGTATGTGATTTACTTCTCTGTGACACATTCTTAGAATTTCCTTTCAGGATGGGAATTGCTAGTCATGGGGGTGTTAGTAATTAGAATAAAAGAGAGTCTGGCTGTTAGGGACAGAAAGTCAAGTAGAAGGCTGAGTAAGAAGTAGGGATTTTGGTAAGAAAACCTTAGGAAAGATGAAAGGAAACAAATCTGATCTGTATAACTGTCTTCTTACCTCTCTTGGAAGGAAAGGGCTTATCTTTGAGAGGCTGGCAGGACTTTGACATGAAATTAATGGGCAGAGCTAAGGCTCTGTATAATAGGGAAAGCCAGTGAGAAGTAAGCTTGTTAAAGCATTCCCATTATCTAACAGCTATCCTTCTATCTTGGGACCATGGTTGGTCTTTGGAAAATCAGCAGCTTTTGCCTTAAAAATCAGAAAGGCCTTATATAATGGAAAAAAGTTAAATTATTTAAAATAAGCCCAGCTGCGTTAACCTATGAACCAGGAGATCATGGTTTGATTCCTGGTCAGGACATATGCCCAGGTTTCAGGCTCTATCTCTCGTAGGAGGTGTGCAGGAGGCAGCCGATCAATGACTCTCATCATTGATGTTTCTCTCGCTCTCTCTCCCTCTCCCTTCCTCTCTCTCAAATCAATAAAGACATATTTAAAAATAAATAAATAAATGTTCTATACATTTATTATTGACTATAGTCACCATGCTGTACATTACATCCTTATGACATTTATTTTATAATTGGAAGTTTGTACCTTTTGACCCTCTTCACTCATTTCGCTCCCCCTCCCAACTTCCACCTCTGGCAGCCACTAATCTATTTTCTGTATCTATGACATGAGCTTGTTTGTTTTTTTAGATTCCACACATAAGTGAGATCAGACAGTTTTTTAAAAATTTTAATTTTTTTCCATCACCATTTATTCCCCCTATACCCTCTTCCACCCCTACTCTCCTTTAATCACCACACTGTTGTCCATGTTCATGAGTTCTTTCTCTTTTTTGCTCAGTCCCACACACACACACACACACACACATACCCGCCGCACAGACATATAGGCTTTTTTTGTGTTTTGTCTTTCTGTCTGACTTATTTCATTTAGCATAATGCCCTCAAGATCCATCCATGTTATTGCAAATGGTGAGATTTTATCTTTTTTATCCCTGAATAATAATACTCCATCATATTATTCATATACACACATATACACACACACGTGTATACAGCCTATGTGTATATATGTATATGCATGTGTTTACATATATGTTATATTTCTGTCTCATTTTTCTTTATTCATTCATCCATTGATTAACACTTAGGTTGTTTCCATATCTTTGCTATTGTAAATAATGCTTCAGGGAACATGGGGTTTGCAGATATCTTTTCAAGTTAGTGTTTTCATTTTCTTTGGATAACTACCCAGAAGTGGAATTGCTGGATCATGTGATAGTTCTATTTTTAATTTATTTTAGTAACCTCCATACTATTTTCCATAGTGGCTGTACCAATTTCCAATCTTATCAACAGTGTATGAGGGTTCCCTTTTCTCCACATCCTGGCCAACATTATTTATTCCTTGACTTTTTAAGTAATAGCCATTCTAACAGGTACGAGATTATTTCATTGTGGTTTTGATTTGCATTTCTCTGACAATTAGTGTGTTGAACACCCTTTCATGTACTTGTTGGCCATCTGTTTGCCTTCTTTGGAAAAATATCTTTTGCCTATTTTTAAATCAGATTGTTTAGATATTTTTTTTTCTTGAGTTGTATAAGTTTTTTATATATTTTAGATATTAACCCTTTATCACATGTATGATTTACCAATATTTTCTCCTGTTCCCTAGGTTGTCTTTTCATTTGTTGATGGTGCAAATAATTTTTTTGTTTAATGTTTAAGTTTATCTGTGATTGACCCCTCCATATCTGTGCATTCTGTTTCCCATTACTACCCAGCACACCTATTCTGCCTATGTTCATGATGCCCCCTTAGTGTCCTTTTTATCTCATCTGTCCTATTTTCCCTGTCCATTCAAGTCTTCCATGAAATTGTCCCCAACTGCTCCAGCTTATACTGTTCTTGTTCTTCTCTAAGTTAATTTTGGCTCATTATCAGTATGCCAGTGTTGTACTTAAAGAGATATTTTCCTTTTTTGTAATTACTTAATCTTAACTTTAGTAGGACTATGGTTATTTTATAGAACTATGGTTATTTTATATCCTTCCCTTATAATGCCTAGCATAGGACACGTAGTACTAATTACTGAATAGAGGCTAATTGAATTTTTAAAATTAAAGTTTTCTTAAGTGTTGGACAGCAACTAGCAGTTGTAGTAGAGAACTTGACAGTGAACTAGGACAACTATTTATAAAACCACAAGAAATAAAAAGCACAGCTCCACGAACCTATATAGATCTTGAAGCTATCCCAGTGTTAGACTACAGTGGAATCTGAAATTTATAACTGGAAGGGTACATAGATGTAATATAATTAGGTATCCCTACTTTCCCTTAATGCTGAACCCATGGGAATTGCTTGTGTGGGTTACAATACGTCTGTGAACTTTCTGAGGTTATATGCAATTTGCTATATATGTACACATGCATTTTTCTGGGGAAAGAATCAGTAACAATTGGCTTTTCAAAGGTATCTGTGGTTCAAAAACATTAAGATCCTGTGATCTAGACAAAATATGACATTTTATAGATGAGACAACTGAGGCTTAGAGATAATTAAGACACAAGAGGGCTGACTTACTCATGCAGCCATTGTTATTCACGATGATCCTGAGTCAACAAGAAAATAATACCATGTTTAGTGTGTATCTAATACAATTAGGAAATATTTGTATCCCAAGTGGTTACAATAAACTTTAAATAGTTGAGGTGAAATTAATACACCATTAAATTAATAATTCTAAAATGGACAATTCAGTGGCATTTAATACATTCACAGTATTGTGCAACCACCACTTCTATTGTAGGGTAAGAAAAGCATCTTATTTACCATAGAAGCAAACCCTTTACCCATTAAGCCGTTGCTCTCTCTTCTACCCTTTCCCCTGCCCCTGATAACTACCAATCTGCATTCTGTTTCTGTAGATTTGCATAGTCTGCCTATTTCAGATAAATGGAATCATACATTGTACAACCGTTTATATCTGGCTTCTTTTGTTTAGCATAATGTTTTGGAGCTTCATCCACCTTGTAATATGTATTAGTATTTCATTCCTTTTTATGTCTGAATAGTATTCTATTTATGTCTGTACTACAGTTTGTTTATCCATCTGTTGAACATTTGGACTGTGTTTACCTTTTGGTTACTTATGGTAAATAGTGCTGCTGTGAACAAGTATGTATATGTACTTCTTTGAGTACCTGTTTTCAGTTCTTGTGGGTATATATCTAGAAGTGAAATTGCTGGGTCATATGATAATTCTAAGTTTAACTTTGAGGAACTGCCAGTTGTTTTCCACGGTGGCTGAACCATTTTACATTGCCACCAACAATGCACAAGGGTTCCAGTTTCTCCACGTCTATTATAACAATTATTGTCAAAGTTTTTAAAAAAATTATAAGCATTCTTTGTGGGTGTGAAGTGCTCTCTCTTTGTGTGTGTGTGTTTTTTAATCCTTACCTGAGGACATGCTTATTGATTTGAGAGAGAGTGGGGGGGGGAGAGCAAGAGAGACAAAAATCCATGAGTTGCTTTCCCACACTTGCCCTAGCCTCCCCACACTTGCCCCAATCAGGGATCAAACCCACAACCTAGGTATGTGCCCTGACTGGGAATCAAACCTGCAACCTTTTGGTGCACTGGACAACTCTCCAACCAACTGAGCCACCCACCAGGGCCCCCATATTATGGTAAAAGTATTTAATCTTTCATCATTACATATGTTATTAACTGTAGGGTTCTTAGAGATACTCTTTTTTTTTTTTAAATGTGTTTTTATTGGTTTCAGAGAGGGAGAGGAAGGGGGAGGGGGAAGAGATAGAAACATCAGTGATGAGAGTCATTGATCAGCTGCCTCCTGCACACCCCTTCTGGAGACTGAGCCTGCAACCCTGGCATGTGCCCTGACCAGGAATCAAACCCAATCTACTGGATCATAGGTTGATGTTCAACCACTGAGCCACACTGGCTGGGCACAACCACATTGTTATGCAACCCTCCCCACCATCCATTTCCATAATTTTTTTTTTTTTAAAGAGGTGCAAGAGGGTGTTTTTTAAATTTTTATTTTATATGTTTATTGCTTTCAGAGAGAGGAAAGGCAAGGGAGAGAGAGAGATAGAAACATCAATGATGAGAGAGTCATTGATTGAGCCCGCAACCCAGGCATGTGCCCTGACCGGGAATCAAACCCCGATTACCTGGATCCTAGGTCGACGCTCAACCGCTGAGCCATGCCCGGCCGGGCCCATTTCCATAATTCTTAATTTTTGCCAGCTGAAATTCTGTTCCAATTAAACACTAACTCCTCATTCCTCTCTCTCCCAGCCCCTGCCAACCACCATTCTACTTTCTGTCTCTATGAATTTATTATTCTAGGAACCTCATATGAAAGAATCATGCAATATTTCGCTTTTTGTGACTAGCTTATTTAGAATTTAGTTTTATAATTTTTTAAATTTTAGCCATTCTGATAGGTGTATCACTTTTATTTTTAAAAAATATTTTCACCCTACATAATATACCAGATTGACTTTTAAAATTTTAGTATTTGAAAGATGTCATGCATAGTTTCAGATAAGAAATCTGCAGTCATTCTTATCTTTGTTCCTCTATAGGAAGTGTCTTTTTTCTTTGACTACTCTTAAGAATTTCTTTTTATCATTGGTTTTTCAGCAGGTTGATTATAATGTGTCTCCATCTTGATTTGAGGTTATTCTGGTGGTACTTATTGAGCTTCTTGAAGCTGTGGGCTTGTAGTTTCCATCAAAATTAAGCAATTTTGGTTACTATTCTAGTAATATTTTTAGTTCACCCTTTCATGTGCTGCTTCAGTTATATATATGTTAGACCTTTTGATATTGTCCCACAGTAACTGAGATCCTACCTGTTTTTTATTCTTTTTTCCTGCTGTGCTATTATTTGGCTCTTATTTTCATGTTTCCATATTAATGGATCTTTTAAAAATCTATGGATTATTTCTTCTGCATTGGCATATGTACTATTTATTAGTCTCATCTGTTACATTTTTTATATTTCTGAATTTTACTTTTCATCTTTTGTATTTCCACTCTGTTCTGTTTTGTTCTTTTTTTCTTTCTCTTTTCTCTCTTAATTAAGCATGTGTTCTTATGTAAATGTTTGAAGATATTTATAATAATTTAATGCCCTTTCCCTCCTCATTTCTCCTTCATTATGAGGTCTGTTTCTGTTGACCAATTTTTCTGCTGGCTGTGGCTAACATATTTTTTGGTATGTCTTTTTTTTTTTTTTTTAATCCTTGCCTGAGAATATTTTTTCCCCATTGCTTTTCAGAGAGAATGGAAGGGGGAGAGAGAGAGAGAGAGAGAGAGAGAGAGAGAGAGAGAGTGAATAGGAAAGAGAGAGAGAAACATCGATGTGAGAGAGACACATCAATTGGTTGCCTCCCACACTCACCCCAACCAGGGCCGGGGATTGAGCCAGCAACTGAGGTGTATGCCCTTGGCTAGAACTGAACCTGGCACCCTTCAGTCTGAGGGCTGACACGTTAACCACTGAGCCAAAGCAGCTAGGGCAGTATGTCTTTTAATTTTTGATTGATTGTAATGTGTTGTCAATTTTACTTTTGGTATGTTGAATTTTTTTCTGTCTTTAAAGAATGTTACCCTTTGTTTTGATTGGCAATTACTTGTAGATGAGCTTGATCCTTTCAAAGCTGTTTTTAAGCTTTGTTAAAGTGAATTTAGAGAAGTCTTTATGCTAGGGCGAATTTAATCCTACTATTAAGGTTATGACCCTTTTGGGGTCTATACTGAATGTTCCAAGTCTTCAACAAGGACTCTCCACTGTGGTTGAGTTGGAACTCAGACATCTCTCAGCCTTGTGTGACCTCTGGGAAGTCAGCCTCCTAACAGTTGTTCTTTGCCTGTCTTTGTGGAGTTTCACCCTATGCATCTGCAACTTAGTATTAAGTCAAATACTGAAGGCATCCCATAAACAGTTCTGGAATTCTTTCCCTAAAAAGCCTGCTTTCTCTATTTCTGTTGCTTGATCTAACTGAACTCTGATCTCTGTCTTTTCAGTTCAGAGAGACTGCTATGCTTTACTTGGAATCCCTTTCACTGTACTGCATTCTGGAAAGTGTTTCCTGGTAGAAAGCCAGTAACCATATAATTTACCTTTTTGTTTCACTCCTCTCAGAGCTTGCAGTCAAGTGTTGCCTCTTGCCTAGTGTCTGGAAATGAATTATATATTTTTCCAGTTTTGCAGGTGTTTGTGACAGGAAGATAAATCCTGTCCCAGTTATTCTATCATTGCTCAGAAACAGAAATTGATCTCAAATTTGCATACAGCAAGTTTAAAAAACAATTTGGTTTAAATTTTGTCATTGTATTATGGCCAATATTGTGACATCATTGTAATTTTTATTAAAGTATAGTTGACATATAAAATGTAGGTTTTAAGTGTCCAACATAATGACTCTATATTTATATACTTTGTAATGTGATCAATACAATAAGTAACAATCTGTCACTGAACAAAGTTATTAAGATATTATTATGATGATTTTAATATGCTTTTATTCCTTCTTTAGAGAGAGAGGAACGGAGAGGGAGAAAGAGAAACATTGATTAGAGAAACATTAATTGGCTGCCTCCTTCATGCCTCCTACTAGGAATCAAACCTGTAACTCAGGGATGTGCCCTCACCGGGAATTGAACCAGTAACCTCTTGGTGCATGGGTTGCTCAACCAACTGAGCCACATCGGCCAGGGCTATTATAATATTATTGACTATATTTCTGGTGCTATAGTAACGTCATTATTTATTGAATTATGACAGCATATACTTGACTCATTTCTATTCCCCTCTGGAAGAGTTAGTGGGGTCACTGGAAGATCGTAACCAGTATAGAAATAAGTGAATGGAGAATATGTAATGAAACAGATACAATATCCTAGAGGGTTAGTGGAATTGATAAGAATTTACATACAGTGGAAAAATGAAATAGATTTGGAAGGGTGGATAAAATTTATAGACAGATGGTATTTGGTGGATAGCATTTCAAGTGAAGAGAATAGCACTGATATTAATATATGTAATTCCACTGGTGAGAAGTTTAGAGATGTAGATTTGACCCAAATGGGGAAAACCCTGAAAAGTCAACCTAGAGAAGTTTATAATAGTGGGAAGTTGTGAGCCATTTAAAGTTTTTGAGCAGGAGGATTGAGTGATGCTTTAAAGATCTTATATGAGTTAGGGTGCTGTATCCATTAGGGTCTTCATTTGCAAGCAGAAAAGTGACACTGACTATCTTAAGGAGAAAAGAAATTTATTGTAAGGCTATTAAATTGTTCAGAGACTCAAAGGGAAGGCTGGAGAGCCAGTCTTGGGCAGTTCTTGGGTCTTGGTATCAGCAATGAATTGACAGTCTAAACAGGATGCCATTAGAATGAATGCATGCCACTCATCCCCCCCCTCCCCCCAAAACTTGTGTCATTTACTCAAGATTCAGAATCCCTGAAAACAGCATCCTTGGTTTAGCTTGGTTCATGTCCATTTATCTATGGTGGGAGAACCAGGCAGCTTTATAGATAGTCCTGCCTAGGCAGAGGAGAAGTAATTTCCCAAAAGGAAATACAGTACCATTACTAAAAAGTGGGGATAGGTGCTGAGAATTTAACAAGTAACTAGAGGGGTACATTATAATGGATTAAAGGGGAAAGACTAGAGGTTGGAATGCTTGTTTGGGAGGCTTTTTTTGCTCTAGGACAGACAAGAGGTAGCAGACTGTACCTCTGTACCTGTGTGGTAGTGGCTGTGTGATGGGTAGTGAGGGTTTTGATGTGAAAAACACTGTGGAGGTAGAATCTGTCCAAACTTAGTATCAACTGTTTCTTATTCCCTCAAATACCCAGATGACTCCAAAGTGCCTATGTGACTGGGAGAAAGTTGATGAAGTATAGTAGAAACCTGGCCCTCTTACTTACTAGCTGTGTTATGGTGAGCAAATTGCTTAACTTCTCTGAGCCTCAAATATAATTAGTGTTGATAGTTATTTTAGAACAGTTGTGAGAATTAAATAAAATAAACAAAATGCCTGCAATATTACAAGAATTTAATGAGTGTTAATTCCCTTCATTATTAAACAGAAAAACAGGGAAGATTTCTTTTGATTGTTTTTGTTAGGAGGTGCTATGTTTTGTTACTTCTGAATACTTGGTACTAATATTTAATGCCTTTATGTTTGGGGATTTTAAGGAAATGGAAAGCATTTTGGATTAAAATTACTTTTAGATTTAGGATTTTAAAAATATGTCTTTTATAATTTTAGACTTACAGAAAAATTACAAAGATAGTGCAGAGAGTGCTCACATACCTTTCCCCCAGCTTCCTCTAATGTTAAGATTTTGAATAACTGTGGTATATTTGTCAAAACTAGAACACAACACTATTAACTAAATTACTGACTTTATTCAGATTTATCCAGATTTCCCATTGATGTCCTTTTTTCTGTTCCCAAGATCCAGTTCAGGATACTTCATTGCATTTAGTAAATTTAGATTTTTAGTTCCAATTCTGTTACTGATTGTAACCTTAGGCAAGCCACTCAACCCTTCAGACCCTCATGCATAACCTGGCTTACTTAAAGGATATCTAAGGGTGCCTTTGATCTCTTTTTATCTGAGTCTGTTTATATCTGTCAAACAGTGCATCTTTTTTATTTTGAAAGAAAGAAATCTAAGATCTAATCAATGCACCAGATTTTGTTGACAGTAAAATAATTCAATTTTTATCTTGTATTTTTACTTCAGTGTTAAAGTAAAACTATATTGAGATTTGGAGAAACTCACAAGAGCTTATCTTCCATTTGAACAAAAATGACAAAAGGGCAGGGTTCGTTTTGACTCATTCTGTCTCTAAATATTAATAAATTGTCTATTCAGTTGTGTGATGATTGGAAGGAAATCCATAAACCATGTGTATTGCTAAACTGGGGTATCTGCCTTTTCTTTTGAGAATACTAGGGAGGGCACAGAACTTAGGAATGTAACTTAAAAGTGGATCTTCATATAGTGGAATTTATATGATGGGGATAATTGAGAGCAGATTATGTGATCCAAAGTAGTCCATATTTTGCTTATTATTAGTTCTTAGCTTTGGGCATGATTTGGTATAGGCTAACTTGTTTATATTTTAAATTGTTGCCTCTTTCACTTCTAAGCTAGATCTATGTTAGGGAGAATATTATATTGGAAATAATCTTTTTTTTTTTTTAATATCTTTATTGATTTCAGAGAGAGGAAAGGAGATGGAGAGAGAGAGATGGAAACATCAATGATGAGAGTCATTGATTGGTTGCAGCCCACAACCCGGGCATGTGCCCTGACCGGGAATCAAACCCCGGTCGCCTGGATCCTAGGTCGATGCTCAACCACTGAGCCACGCCCGGCTGGGCTGGAAATAATCTTAAGAGAGTTGTATTTTACCCCTATTCAAAAATTATTGAACAAAACCTGCCAATAGTCTCGGCTTATAGTCAACTTCGATTCAATAGTAGATTCAATTAAATAGCTTTGTTACTTTATAAAAAAAAAAAGTTTTAATTGATTTTAGAGAGAGGAAGGAGAGAGAGAGAGAGACAGACAGACAGACAGACACCCCCACACACATAGATTGGCTGCCTCCTGCACATCCCCTACTGGGGATTGAGCCTGCAACCTGGGCATGTGTCTTGACTGGGAATCTAACCAGCTACCTTTTGGTGTATGGAACAATGCTCAACCAACTGAGCCACATGAGCAAGGCAGCTTTGTTACTTTTAAAGACATAGATGTGTAATATTTGATTGACCATTGTGTTAATTGATTTTCTTAAATTTACGTTTAATAATTGTGTTAGTTTTCATTATTCTAATCCAGTGACTCTCAACCTTTGACTTACCAAAAAAAGCTGCTTATTAAAATAAATTCCAGATTTCTGTAACACACTTCCAGAAATTCGTATTTAGTTTTTTTGTTTTGTTTTTCATATTTAGATTTGATGAGGAGCCCAGGAGTATGCTGCTGTTGTTGTTAATCCTCACCCAAGGATATTTTTCCCCCATTGATTTTTAGAGAGAGTGGAAGGGAGGGACGGGGGTGGGGGGAGAGAGAGAGAGAAAGAGAGAGAGAGAGAGAGAGAGAAAGAAACAGTGATGTGAGAGAGACACATTGATTGGTTGCCTCCCGCATGTGCCCTGACTGGGACTGAGGATCAAACCTGCAACCAAAGTACGTACGTGTCCTTGAATGGGAATCGAACCTGCGACCCTTTGGTGTACAGACTGAAGCTCTAACTGCCAGGCCACACTGGCCAGGGCGGGAGTACGCATTTAAAAAACACACTAGGCGTCCTAGCTACTTTTGCTCCGTGATTAGAACATCGACCTGCGGACTGAAAGGTCCCAGGTTCCATTCCAACCAAGGGCACATACCCAGTTGCAGGCTCTATCACCGGCCCTGGTCAGGGCACGTGTGGGAGACAGCCAATCGATGTATCTCTCCCTCTCTCTCTCCCTCTCTCCCCCACTCTCACTGTAAAGCAATGGAAAAAATATCCTTGGGTGAGGATTAAAAAATATAAATAAATAAAATAAAAGCACACTAGGCAATTTTCATGCAGGTAGGTTGTGGACCACACTTTACAAAATATGAAAGTGTACCAGAATTTTATATTTTCTCAATTCCTGCTTATTAAAAACCATAGTTTTTATAGTTCACCTATGTAATTTCCATATTCTCTCTGACATTTCTACAAGAGACATTGTAGAAAGCCACTAAGGCAGGTACGTTAGGATAGTTCTCCTTTGAAGAATGGCGGAACTGAAAATATACCAAGGGAAAAAGACCACTAAAAAGACAGCAAAAAGAGCTAATCTAAATACAAAATAACAATTTAAAAGCAATTTCTTTTGAATACTGAAGTTAAATATTTCTTTTCTTTTTTGGTAATAAAGGAATTCTTCTTGGCTTACCTCAACTATAATTATGCAAGTTACTGTATATCTACAATGGGAATAGTTATACCAGAAGGAAAGTGTTTTTCTTATTTCCAGATCATATTAATTTGAAACTGCAGTGGTAAATCACCACAGTATTACTTTATACATTTGGGCATATATATATATATATATATTTTTTTTAATATTTCTTTATTGATTTCAGAGAGAGGAAGGGAGGGGGAGAGATATAGAAACATCAATGATGAGAGAGAGTCATTGATCAACTGCCTCCTGTACTCCCTGCACTGGGGATTGAGCCCGAAACCCTGTCATGTTCCCTGACCGAGAATCGAACTGTGATCTCCTGGATCCTAGGTCAATGCTCAACGGCTGAGCCACACCCGGCCAGGCTGGGTTCAGATTTCTGATCCGCTACTTATTACCTATTGGATTTTAGCAAATCACTGGATTCCTCTGAATCCTGAATTTTACATCTGTAATATGGGGATAATAAAAGTAAACATTACTGTTTGCTGTGTGCCAAGTACTTTGCTAAGTATATTATGTGTAAAATCTTAATCCTTATAACATCTATACTTAAGACCTACTTAAGTGTAGTACCTTTAAGAGGATAAGTTAAATAATAGATGTAATGCACTTAGTACTTAGGACACAATAATAAATGTTACTTACATATTTTTAAAAATTGCATTTATACAGTATAATTAACCTGTTATTAAAGCTTTTGTTGTGGCCACATTCCCATACCATTAGTATTCTTTGAAAATGAAAATTTTAAAATGGCTTTATAGAAGTTCATCAAATTGATTCACTGATCTCTAGTGATACCAGTGATAGACCTTTGGATAATTTCTAATTGTTTTTTTCTTATAAATGATGCTGTTAGGAACATATTTATTATGATTAAATTTTTTTTAAAATTTTTTAATTCCTAGAGGTAGAATTGAGTCAAAAGGCAGAATATTTTTAAGGTCCTTGATACCTACCTAGTCCTGCATTACTTTCCAGAATTGTGAATCAGTGTACATTCTTATTTCTCATATATCCTTACATGTATATGAGAATGTACCTTTGAGAGCCCTAGGTGTTGCCATTTCATTTTCTTAAAAAATTACTTGTTTTAATTGGTGTGGTTTTATTGGTGTAGAGTGAGCTTACTTGGTCTATTCCTTTTGAGAATTGCCTATTGATGTTATTTTCTTATTTATTTGTCTGACTTCTTTATTGACATCCTGTATTAGTATAAACTAGTTTGAAAGTATTTTTAGCAGTTTGAGGTTTGTCTATTAATTTTCAGCAGTGTTTTGAGAAAAGTAATTTACATAGATATTAGCTACTCTGTTTTGTTGTTGGGGTTTTTAATTTATGTTTATAGTTCTTTCCTATTAAGACATAAAAATTTTCAAATTATTTTTTCCATTTCTTAGTTCTGATTAACTCATCAGTCTATCTCTCATTAATTTTGGCATATGATATATAAGGCATAGGAATCTAATTGAGCTTTTTTGAAATAGAAAACCTCGAATTGGGATATAGGTTTTGCATTCTACTTCAGTTCTAATGCATTGAAGGAATGTTGATAAGGACTTTGTGACTGTATCTGGACTTTGAGGAATGGTGTGGTGGATTAGCAATGTCTTCCATAGGTATAGGGGAGGGGTATTGAGAGGATAGTGACAGCATTCATATCTGCAATCCTAAATATAAACATTGTTCCAATATCATTTATTGAATATTCTGTTGGAAATACCATCTTGATATGAATTCAAAGTAAAATTGGTTAGTGCACTTAACTTGTTTTGCTGGGTTTTTTTCCCGTTACAAAGGTTATGTAAGCATTAAAACAAATTTAAAAGTTTTCCTACCTTTCTGCTTTGAAGTTTGAAAGTACTCACCAATAAAACTGTCAAGTTTTAAATCATAGTTGGAAGTAGCACTTTGTCACTCTTTCTGTTTATTCTCTTGTGGTTTTCCTACCTGTTGAGCAACTTTTAGTAATTATTTTAAACTGTTGGACTTTTAGGTTGTTTTCAGTTTTTCCCGTTCCCCAACTTTTTATTTTGAAAGACGTAAAATTTGTTGAAAAGGTGCAAGACTAGTACAATGAATATCCATTGTACTCTTTGTGAAGATTTGACAATTGTTAACATATATAACATAATAATTATTGCTGCAATACCTATACATACTTTTTAAAATGAACTTTTTTAAGTTAGTTGCAGACAGGGCTAAAAACTTTAGCATGCACTGCCTGAGAACAAGGACATTTTCCTAGTAAGTGCAATAAAAAATGCCACAGTCAGGAAATTTAACAATACAACACTCTTATCAAATATACAGCCTATCCAGATTATTCCAGTTTGTCACCATAATGTCTTTTAAAGCTGGGTATCCTCTTCCCCCCAATACAGGGCCATACATTGCATTTATTTGCCATATCTCTTTAGCCTCCTTTGATCTGTAGACCATTTCCCTGTTTGTTTTTTAGTATTTCATGACATTTTAAAGAATTTAGATTAGTTGTTTTGTAGCTAATTTCTGTTTTGACAGAAAATCATCTCTGTAGGTCTAGTGTGGAATTGCAGGTATCTAAGTAGTCTATAAATAGTGTGGAGTTGTAGCTATCTAAATAGTTAGAGTTTTTTTCCTGCCTCCAAAACTTTGACCCAGTAATTTTTTAGAAGAATGTTTCTCAATGTATGCATGAAATTTTGAAAAATTTAGACAAAAAAAAATCTTTATCCTTGCAAAGTTGCAACACTTGTAGATTTTGAGTTATATTAAACTTAAAAAAGTCCTGCTTCATTTCTACCTTACATTTAAGTTCCTGACACTTCCAAGAATGTCCCAATTCTATTGTTTTTTCTTGTTTGTTTTTGTTAATCCTCACCTGAGGACATTTTATCCATTGATTTCTTTTTTTTTAGAGAGAGTGGGAGGTGGAGAGAGAGAGAGACATCAATTAAATGGTTGCTCTTGCACATGCCCTGACCTCCTGAGGGTGAAACTGCAACCCAGGTACCTGTCTTTGACCAGGAATTGAACCTGAGACCCTTTGGTATATGGGTGATGTTCTACCACTGAGCCCCACCTGCCAGGGCTCTATTGGTTTTTATTTGCATTTTAAAAATTCACATGAACTACATTCATTGAAAGCAAAATAAACTAGAAATACTGATAATCAAAATGAAGAAAATAAGTCTGTAAATCCTAGCATTCACATATATACAACTCTCAACATTTTGGTCTATACCCTTCCAAACTTGAGGGAATAAGAGAGTATGTGTGAGAGAAACATTAAAAGAATTTGTGTCATTATAACACTGTGCTGTAGCTTGCTTTTCCCACCTGTAATAGTGATTACATTATTAAACAATGAAAGAATGGAAAAGTAGAGGTGCCATATGATCTTATTAAAGGGAAACAACTGGAAAGAAAGGCTCTTGTCTTATCAGTTAGCATTTAGATACTTATCAGGTACTGTAAATAACTCTTAATGGTTATATCAGTTACTTTTCTAGTTCTCAGAATCTTGATGGTGATAGGGGAGCACGAGAGAGGTGAGTGCTTGTGGAAAGTTGCAAATTATGAAAATACTAAACTTTGTTTATTTGATACTAAGTTTCATGTAAATATTATGGCCTAAAAATGAAATTTTTAAATTTTAACATTTGCTTTTCAAATAGGTAGAACATTCACCATTCAAAAATATAAAACAATGAAAAGTCTCCCTTCCATTTTTGTGTCCTAGGCTCTGGAGTCCCTTCATCAGAGGCCACGCTAGTGTTATCAGTTTCCAAGTATCTTTTCAGAGATAGTTTTACTGGTTGAGCATCGACCTATGATCCAGGAGATCGAGGTTCGATTCCTGGTCAAGACACATGCCCAGGTTTTGGGCTCGATCCTCAGTAGGGGGCATGCAGGAGGCAGCTGATCAGTGACTCTCTCTCTCATCATTGATGCTTCTGTATCTCTCCCTCTCCCTTCCTCTCTCTGAAATCAATAAAGATACATTTAAAAAAAAAAAAAAGATTATTAGATTTGAAGTTCTTTTGAAATTTCATGGAAATATTGTTTTATGCTTATTAAAATTATTTTTTATTTGTAAAAAAATGAATCATGTCTGTTTATAATTGGAGTGATTTTTACCTACCCTTGTGACTATTCTGTAACTACCAATTTGTACTTCTTAATCCCTTCACCTTTTTCACCCAGCCACAGTGATTCAAATTACAGTATAGGAAATATAGTCAGTAATATTATAATGATTATGTATGGGGCCAGGTGCATACTTCAGATATCAAGGGGACCACTCTGTAAAATACATATTGCCTAACCATTATGCTGTGCATCTGAAACTAATACAGAATAATATTGAATGTAAACTGTAATTGGAAAATATAAAAAACACCCTCCCCTCAAAAAAATTTTGAAAGTCTACCCTTACCTAAACTTGTATAAATACAAGACTTAGAAATAAATTAAATAATAGAGTATTTAAGTAGTCATTCAACAAACTCTGTGGGTTTCTTTTTTGTTTTTAATCCTCACTCAAGGATATTTTTTTCCATTGCTTTTTCAGAGTGTGTGGAAGGGAGAGTGAGATAGAGAGAGAAACATCAATGTAAGAGAGACATTAATTGGTTGCCTCCCACATGCACCCAGACTGGGGCCAGGGGAATCGAGCCTGCAACCGACGTACGGCTTTGGCTGGAATTGAACCTGGGACCCTTCAGTCTGCAGGCTGACACTCTAACCCCTGAGCCAAACTGGCTATGGCAACAAGCATTTGTTTTGATTGGCTATGTGATACTCTCAAGTTCTGTGAAGGAGCTCCAGAACCTTATGATCTATATAGCATGGGGGCATAAGGCATGTAAACAACTAGAATATATAGAAAAATAAATATTAAAATAGAGATGCAGAATGAAATATATAAAGAGGAAAGAATCACTAATTTCAAATGAAGTTTTTTGCAAACTTCATGGATTTAAGATTTGAAGTCAGATTTAAATAGAATAAATTAGTTAGAATGTGGAGAGGATAGTATTTCAGGTGGCATGGAGGCCTTTGATGAACATTGCTGTGGGTAAGGAATGGGTATGCTAAGAGAAAAGATTGGAAAGGAAGGATCTAGCCAGATTATAGAGTTCTTGAATGCTTTATCTACTGATGTGAATTTTATTTTATAAACATCATAGTATTATTTGAGTTTTTAAAAAAGTGAGCAGAAATTCTGTGATACTTCTTAATTTATTGCCTTAATTTGTACTTAATAAATATTAATGGAAAAATTAGAGAAACAGTATGAAAGATGAATTGGAGAGAATGAAACAAAACAATCCAGATAGGAGGTTAATGCATTAGTTTAATTAGATACAATTAAAATCTGGACTAGGCTATCATCAACAGTGGATAGAGGAGGAGATTCTAGTCTGTTGGATTTACCATTTTATTAGATTGATGTTAAAAGAGAGAAAGAGGAAGGGGAAAAATTCCAAGGTCATACCTAGTTTTCTCCTCAGAGACACAAAGAATAGGGGTGCCATTATCCTGGGTGGGAAATGCAGGATGGATTTGCTGAATAGAATTTCTGGGTCATATGGTAATTCTATGTTTAGCTTTTTGAGGAACTGCCAAATTTTTCCACAGCGACTGTACCATTTTACATCCTCACCAGTAATGCACAAGGTTCCAGTTTCCCCACAGCCTTGCCAACACCTGTCACTTGACTCTTCAATTGTCATCCTCATGGCTATGCAGTGATGTCTCATTGTAGTTTTGATTTGCATTTCCTTAATGAATAATGATGTTGAGAATTTTTCATGTGCTTATTGACCATTTGTATATCTTCTTTGGAGAAACGGCTTTTCAAATCCTTTGCCCATTTAAATAAACCTTTTAAACATTAATTTTATTTGTCAGCTACCTTTGCCCATTTTTAATTGGGTTAACCCAATTAATCATTTGTTATATATTCTAGATACTAGGCCCTTATCAAATATATGATTTGCAAATATTTTCTTCCATTCTGTAGGTTATCTTTTCACGTTGATGGAAATATTAATGGAAAAATTAGAGAGAAAAAATGTTTAAGTTTGAAGTGCAATTTATCCTTTTTTTAAAAATTGTATGTGCTTTTGGTGTCATATCTGAAAAACTGTTGCCTAATCCAGAGTCATGCAGCTTTTCACCTGTGTTTTCTCCAAGAGTTTTATAGTTTTATTTCTTGGTTTTTGACTTAAATTTTATATGTGGTGTGAAATAGGGGTCCAAATTCATTCTTTTGAATGTAGATACCCAGTTGTCTCACCAACAGTAGTTGAAAGTGTTGCTGCATTCATCAGTAGTTTCTTCCTCTTTACTGCTGAGAATAGTATTTCATTGTGTGAATATACCACAATTTTATTATACATTTATTTGTTGGTAGACATTTATATTTGCAGTTTTGGGCTATTATGAATAAAGCTGCTGTATACAAGTCTTTGTGTGTGTGTGTGCTTTCATTTCTTTTGAGTAAATGATAACTATTAAGGAAGTGTTCCATCATACAGTAAATGTTTATTTAACCTAATAACTTTCTTTTAAACTGTTTTCCAAAATGGTTGTACCATTTTACACTCCCATCAGCAATGTAATGAGTTCGAGTTCCTCATGTGCATTTATCAAATTATTTAAAAAATCATGGAAAGTAAAACAATAATAAGTTTAACAAGAATAAACTATGTATTTTGGGAGCTCCCAACTATAAACCTATTTTTGCCCACCCTGTATTTTGTATAATTAATTCTGGTATGGATTCTTTAAAGTAGGATTTTTGTGTGAAATGGTGTGTATTGAATTTGCTAGGTTTTGCTGGATTTTTCTCCACAGGGTTTGTACTGTTTTTATGTTACCACTACTAATGTATGAGAGTGCGTATCTCTTCCACCCCACCATCAGCATGTGGTAGATTTTTGCCATTTTGATAGGTACAAAATGAAATCTTAATATAGTTTAATTTGTATTTCTCTTTGAGTGATGTTGAACATAGTTTCATATATTTAATGGTGGTTTCCTTTTTTCCTTTGAACTCCCCATATCTCTGCCAGGTTGTGGAAACTATTAAGGATAGGTTGTTTTCATTTTCTTTTGTTTTTTGAAAGTTTACACATTAGGGTATTAACCCTTTATAAATATAAGTTTCAAACATTTTTCCCAAGTTCATTTGTCTTTTTCTTCAGAGTATCTCTTTCCATGACTCCTCTTTCCAAGCTTTCTTTTTAAATATGTCACTTTTTTCCTTATTGTTTGGGATTTGGATCATAGTTAGGGAAGCATCCCTCTTAATTACAGAGGAACTTGCTCATATTTCCTTCTAGTATTTGTATAGTTTTATTTTTTATATTTGTATTTCTGACCCATATGTAATTCTGATGTTCAGTTTGAGGAATAAGGTGTTTCATTTTTTCCCCAAATAGCTGTTGGGGTCTCCCAACAACACTTATTTATGTCAAATCTTATTTTTCTTCATGGATTTGTGATGCATCTTTAAGCCATTTAGCAGTAGTACTTATGTAAGATACGTGATAGGGCTCTAATTTTTGTAATTGTAAAATTATAACATTTTACATTTATTTCTTTAATTAGATGGTAAATTCCAAGATACACATATATGGAGTTTTTTAACTCTCTTTTAGATTATTGATTTATTTGTCCTATTTTTGTTATTCTAGTGATGATGATAATTTTGTGTTATCTTTGGAGATTTGGTAGAGCAAATATTCTAATTCCCTCATTATTTCTTGTTTTTCTGATGTTTTGAATGGTGCTAGCCTTATAAATTTACTCAGTTTTTGACTGTCAACTTTAATATTTTGCATATTATGTATACTATTTGTTCAGTAAATATTTGTGGAAGTTAGATCATTGCTGGCAGTGATATAGAGAGAATAATTACGTATTCCTTTTTAGTTCACCAAATATTTATGTAATATTAACTAGGAGGTAGGGTGTAGGACAGAGAGAGGTAATATGAAAATGAGTGAGAAATGTTGTGCCTACGTGTGTAGGAGAGAGAGTTAAATAATTGCAATATAATACAGTAAATACTGCACGATATTTTGGAGCTTGATGAGAGAATGACCAGTTCTTCCTACTAGAGTTAAGATTTTATGAGCAGTATTGCATTTCATCTAAATCTTGAAAGATTTTGAGTGGGAATTTGTTAAGCAGGTGAGAAAGAAGATGCAAATTATGGAACTAGTTAGAAAATGTTAATATAAAATAAAGGTACAAAATTATTCAATAAGGTCTTGAGTAACACTGAAGGGTTTTTTTAAAGGTAGATTAATTCCATTTTATATGGAATTTTAGTTCAATCTCCTCACTTTAGGAGTGAGAAGTTAAGTGACTTTCCTATGGTCATATATTCTTGAATCAACTGTATTTGAAGGACTTTCTTCCACAGATGTTCCAGAGCAGGGAAATTGGTAAAAGTATATGGGGCAGCCTTGAAAGTTTGTTAGAAATGGAATACAAATAACAATTAACAAGTAATGTTTTTATTGCAGTGTAGTGTTAATTCAGGGAGGTACAAAAGACATGTAAATGTGTTTTATTTAGTTACAGAGAGTTTTCTAGCAAGAATTAAAATTGGTTCAGTGACTTCACTAAAAATGAGGCAGCTGCTTAAAAGTTATATAAGGACCTCGCGGAGAGTTGGCTAGAACTTTATTTTCCTTAGAAGTCTAGTCAAGTCAGTTTTGGAGCTTTTTTTAAAAAAATGGTGAATTTAAGCAAGTTAAAATGGCTAACATTTATTGTAGTGCTTCGTATGTCAAAATATTAGTCTACCCTTACATTTAGTAACTCATTAAAGCCTCACAACTACTGTATGAGGTAGGTTATTTCATTTTACAGATTAGGAAAATGATGCTACCCAAGTCACAGCTTATAAATAGTGTTGTCAGAATTCATATCCTGGTAGTGTCATTCCGGAACCCAGCCTTTCAATTATGAGAGTCATTTTTTAAATTGGGTAATATGATACAAAGGAACTGGTAACAGAACTACTAGGGAATTTACTGGTTATCTGTAGTGTCTACTTATCTAATGAATCAGATATGTTAAAGGCCATATTTTGTGTGAATCAAGTTTATGGGCGAAACAGTTGTCTGTTTTAAATTTATTACTTTCTCCCATTGCATTTTTTCTTTTGAATGTCTGTGTTAGAGTTGACTAAATACTGGCATACGGTATATGAAAGGAAAAGAAGGACATCTTACTGCATTAAACCTTTTGTGTATTTTCTTATATTTGAAGATCATTAATAGATGGGACTCTTCCTGTTTATAGAAACATACTATGGGTACATCTTGAATTGTGCATGTTTTTAATAGTCTGTGTATTAAATTATCTCCTACTGATGGGCTCCCTGCATCAGGATTAGGTAAATAATTTAAGTACTGATACAGAAAATCTTTCAGTATAAAAATATTTCATTTTATAGGTGTACATATAGTATATACTTATATGCTATCTATAGTAGGAATCCTTTTTTTTTTTAAGCATCACAGGTGATTCTGATAATGAACCAGGTTTAGGAACTACTGTACTAGTAGACCACCCTTCCTTCTCAGTGAATTTCTAGACCTGAGATAATTTTGTATGGGCTGTTAGAAAATAATCTTACACTTATTGTTTTTAGCAACTTTTGCTTTCCCTGACTTTTTTCTTTTCTTTTTTCTCTACAATAGTTTATGCCATCGTGGCTTCATTCATACAGATGAACCAAGGATTGGGATAGCAAGTATAAAATTAGAATCAAAAAGCTGATTGCCCAGCAGGATGCCATCAACTAACCGAGCAGGCAGCCTGAAGGACCCTGAAATTGCAGAGCTCTTCTTCAAAGAAGATCCAGAGAAGCTCTTCACAGATCTCAGAGAAATTGGCCATGGAAGCTTTGGAGCAGTATATTTTGTAAGTGTTAAAGGCTTAATGTCACTGAGCAGCATTTACTTAATATTCAATCCTGGCAGAGTAAAAAACAATATAAAGAGATATAGGCCATAGTTCATTTTACATTTACTTGCATAGGTGTGTGTGTATAATATGAAAGTAGATAGTTTTATTTATTGAGCTTCTTGGATTATTGACAAATGGGAAAGAATATTTAGCTTTAACTTACATGTTTAGAAATTTTAGCACACTGTTTTTAGGAATCTTAGCACTTGTATTGCTATAGAATTAAACAGTGCAGAACACTGACTTCTGTAAAGTCCTATACAGAGTTAATTTTAGTGTTGTGAAAATCTAGGATTATTATTTGGAAGAAGGATATGAACCAGAATCTTTTTTTCTTCTGTGTGTATGTGTGTACTTTATGCTAAAAAAAATGAAATAACCATTTTAAAGTATATAGTTTGTGGCATTCAATATACTCACAATGTTGTACAACTGTTACCACTGTTTTCAAAAGGTTTTCATCACCCCAAACAGAAATTCTGTATCCATTAGCAATAACTTTGAATTTCCCCTCCACCCAGCTCCTGGTAACCTCTCTAATCTACTTTTTTCCTTTATAATTTGCCTATTCTAATATTTGATATAAATGGAATCATACTTGTACTTTCATGTATAGCTTGTATCTCTTATAATGTTTAGCATCACTTCACAGATCATCCACACTGTAGCATCTATCAGTAGTTCATTCCTTTCTATAGCTGAATAATATTCCATTGTGTGTATATACCATGGTTTGTTTATCCATTCATCTGTTGATGGACACTAAATTGTGTCCACCTTTTGGCTATTGTGAATAAATGCTACAGTGAACATTGGCATACAAGTATCTATTTCAGTCCCTGTTTTCAAATTTGACTCTGTACCTAGGAGTGAAAATACCAGATCACATGGTAATACTATGTTTAACTTTTTGAGGAAATGCCAAGCTACACCATAGTGTCTGCATTGTTTTCATTACCACCAGCAATGCACCAGAGTTCCAATTACTCCATATCCTTGCAAATGCCTATTTTCTGTTATTTTGATTGTAGCCTTCCTAGTAGGTGTGAAGTGGTATCTCATGGTTTTGATTTGCATTTCCCTAATGACTAATAATGTTGAGCATCTTTTCATGTGCTTATTGTCTATTTATATATCTTCTTTGGAGAAATGTCTATTCAAGTCTTTTTCTCAGTTTTTTTTTCTTTCTTTTTACAGTTTTTTAAAGTTAGGGTTGTATCTTTGTTGTTGAGGCCTAAGGGTTCTTTATGTATTTTTAATATTAAATTTTTATCAGAGACATGATTTGCAGATATTTTCTCCCGTTCTGTAGTTTTTTTTTCCACTTTCTTGATAATGTCCTTTGATATGCAAAAGTTTTCAATTTGGATGAAGTCCCATTTGTCTGTTTTTTTCTTTCGTTGTGCTTTTGGTGTCATATCTAAGAATCCTTTGCTAAATCCAAGGTCATGAAGATTTACCTCTGTGTTTCCTTCTAAGAGTTTTATGTTCTTAAGCTCTTATATTTAGGTCATTGATCCATTTTGAGTTAATTTTTGTATGTATTGTGAGGTAGAGGTCCAACTTTTTTTTTTTTTTTTTTTGCATGTGAAAATCCAGTTATCCCAGTACCATCTGTTGAAGAGATTTTTCCCCCCTTTGAATTTTCTTGACTTCCTTGTCAAATCAGTTTGCCATATTGTATAGGTTTATTTTTGAACTCTGAGTTCTATTCCCTTTGTATATTCATCTTTATGCTAGTACATCACTGTTTTGATTAATGTGGCTTTATAGTAAGTTTTCGATCAGGATTAACTTTGTTATTCTTTTTAAGGATAGTTTTGGCTATTTTGGGCCCCTTGTGATTCCATATGAATTTCAGTATTGGCTTTTGCATTTCTGTTAAAAAATCTGTTGGAATTTTGATAGGTATTGCTTAAATGTTTAGATCATATTTGGTAGTATTGGCATCTGAACAATATTAAGTCTTTCCATCCATAAACACAGGATGTCTTTCTAAACATTTATTTAGGTCTTTAATTTTGTTCAGCAGTGTTTCAATGTACAGATGTTAAACTCCATTATGTATTCATCAGTCTGTTATTCTTTTAGATACTGTTGTAATTGGATTACTTTCTTAATTGCTTTTTCACATTGTTCATTGCTGATATATAGAAATAGAGCTGATTTTTGTGTATTGCTCTTTTTATTATTTATTTTTCAATTACAGTCGACATACAGTATTATATTAGTTTCAGGTGTACAATATAGTGATTAGACATTTATATACCTTACAGAATTGTCACCCTGTAAGTCTAGTACCCATCTGATACCATAGATAGTTATTAAAATATTAAGTGTGTATTAATTAATATAAGTAATTAAAACATTATTAATGATGTACTTTACATCCCTGTGACTATTTTTTTTTAAAAATATGTTTTTATTGATTTCAGAGAAAGGAAGAGTGAGGGAGAGAGAGATAGAAACATTAATGATGAGCAAATCATTGATTGCCTCCTGCACACCCACTGCTGGGAATCAAGCCCACAACCCAGGGATGTGCTATTACCTGGAATTAAACCTTGATCTCCTGGATCATAGGTCGATGCTCAACTGCTGAGCCATGCCAGCCGGCTCCCTGTGACTATTTTTATAACTGGTCACTTGTACATTTTAATCCCTTTCACCTTTTTCACCCATCCCTCAATCTGGCAACTGTCAATTTGTTCTCTGTATCTGTGAGTTTGTTTCTGTTTTATTTTGTTTTTTAGATTCTGCATATCAGTGAAATCATACAGTATTTGTCTTTCTCTGTCTGACTTATTTCACCTAGCATAATACCCTCCATGTTGTCGCAAATGGCAAGATTTCATTATTGTTTATGGCTAAGTAATATTTCATTGTAAATATATATACCATTTCTACTGCATCTTCTTTATCCATTTGTCTGTTGATGGACACTTAGGCTGCTTTCATATCTTGACTAGTGTAAATAATACTGCAATGAACCTAGAGGTGCATGTATCTTTTCAAATTGATGTTTTTGTTTTCTTTGTATAAATACCCAGAAGTGGAACATATGGTAGTTTTCTTTTTAATTTTTGAGGAAATTTCATACTGTTTTCCATATTGGCTGCACCAATTTACAGGCCCAGCAACAGTGCACAGGGCTCACTTTTCTCCACATCCTCTCCAACACTTGTTGTTTGTGGATTTATTGATGATAGCCATTCTGAGAGGTGTGAGGTAATATTTCATTGTGATTTTAATTTGCATTTTCCTGATTACTAGGGATATTGAACATCTTTTCACATATCTATTGGTCATCTGTATGTCCTCTTTGGAGAAATGCCTATTCAAGTCCTGCTCATTTTTTTAATAGGATTGTTTGTTTTTTTGATGTTAAGTTGTATGGGTTTCTTAATATATTTGGGATATTAACCTCTATCATATGTATCGTTAGTGAATAGGTAGGTTGTCTTTTCGGGTTTTTTTTTTTATGGTTTCCTTCGCTATGTAAAAACTTTTTAGTTTGATATAGTGCCTTTTTTTTTTTTTTTTCTTTTCATTTCCCTGCCCATGGAGACATATCCAAAAAAAAATTTTCTTGTAATTGCTAAGGGCAATGCCAGTTTACTGCCTATGTTTTCTTCCAAAAGTTTTATAGATTCAGGTCTTACTTTTAAGTCTTTAATCCATTTTGAGGTTTTTTTTTAATATGGCATAAAAAAGTGGTCTCTTCTCTTAACTCTTCTCTTTTTCTTTCTCTTTTTTTTTCATATATCTGTCCAGTTTTCCCAATACCATCTACTGAAGACAGTCTTTCCCCATTATATATTTTTGCTTCCTCTGTTATAGATTAATTGATCATATAGATGTGAGTTTATTCCGGGCTCTCTCTTCTGCTCCATTGATCTATATGTCTTTTTATGCCAGCACCATGCTGCTTTGATTACTATAACCTTGTAGTATAGTTTGATGTCAGGTAGCGTGATACCTCCATCTATGTTCTTCTTTCTCAAGATTGCTTTGCTTTGGCTATGTGGGATCTTTTGTGATTCCATCTAAATTTTAGGGTTATTTGTTCGAGTTCTGTGAAAAATGCCATTGGTATTTTGATAGGGATTGCATTGAATCTTCAGATTGCTTTATGTAGTATGGACATTTTAATGATGTTAATTCTTCTTATGCATGAGCACCATATATCCTTTCATTTGTATATTCTTCAATTTCTTTCTTTAGTATCTTATAGTTTTCTGAGAACAGGTTTTTTTATCTCCTTGGTTAAATTTATTCCTACGTATCTTACTCTTTTTGATACAATTGTAATGGGGTTGTTTTCTTAATTTCTCTTTCTAGTAGTTCATTATTGATGTATTAAAATGCATCTGGGGCGGGGAGCAACCCCGCAGCCCAGGTACATGCTCTTGACCTGGAATTGAACCCATGCCCTATGTTGCGTGGTCCGATGCTCTAACCACTGGGAACACTGGTCAGGGCCTCACTTATTTATTTTTGCTTTTTGTTGCTTGTGCTTTGGGTGTCATATACAGAAAATTGCTGCCGCCTGGCCAGCATTGCTTAGCAGTTGAGCATCAAGCTATGATCTGGGAGATCGCGGTTCGATTCCCAGTCAGGGCACATGCCCAGGTTTCAGGCTTGGTTCCCACAAGGGGTGTGCAAGGAGGCAGCTAATCAATGACTCTCTTATCATTGATATTTTTATCTCTCTCTCCCTCTCCCTTCCTCTCTCTGAAATCAATAAAAACATATTTTAAAAAAAGAAAATTACTGCCAAGACCACTGTCAAGGAGTTTTTTTCTCCATCTCATCTTTGTTTTCATTGGAGTGTTTTGCATATTTGTATTTGATGCAATTATTAATATAGCTGGGCATGAGTTTATTGTTTCCTATTTGGTCTTTGTTTGTCCTCTCCTTCCTTTATTCCTCATTCTTGTTATCCTTTGAATTAGTCAAGTGTTTATATTATTTTTGTTTAAAAATATAGGTTTTATTATTATTCACATATGAGGAGGCCAACAGGTGAGGTAACAACTGCCATTGAAAAGATAGTTTGTGCCCTGGCTAGTGTGGCTTACTGGTAGAGCATCACCTGTGCTACAAAGAGTTGGGGGTTTGATTCCTGATCAAGGACACGTACCTGGGTTGCAGGTTTGTTCCCCAGTCCCGGTCGGGGCATGTGCATGAGGCAAGCCAATTGCCGTGTCTCTTTCACATTAATGTGTTGTTGTTTTTTTCTTTCTCCCCCCACATCTCACCCTCCCTTCCACACTCTCTAAAAATCAATGGAAAAAATGTTCTCAGGTCAGAATTTACAAAACAAACAAACAAAAAGAACAAAGGAAAGATAGTTTGTTATACTCACAGATCCTAAGAGAAGGAAGTACTGTGTCAGATTGGGGCCACATGGGGAAGTACTAGTTTAGTTGAGGAGGCAAAGGAATCAAGGGAAATACATGAGCAAAGAGCCTTTATTGTGGTTTCTGTGGGAAGGAACAGGAGTGGCAGGGTAAGCAAGTTTAAATAATTTCAGCAGGTGTTGGAGTATAGGGGTTGTCCCTAGCAGTCCAGTACCTGGTCCTATGGTCATTAGATCAGGGAGTAGAGGGCTCAGAGTGCGAGGTCATTGGAGATAATGGCTCTGGGTTGGCGATTTGTATATGTAAGATGTGCTATTTACTATTTCTAGGAATTAGCTAAATCTAGGAATGACAGGCCTTTTTTGTTAGCAAGGCCCCAGATGTCAAAACATCAAATTACAGTACACAAAAAGATATAATATGTATTTTAATTTTAACTCTATTAACCTTTTGATAATGTATTTTTATTATTCTTTCATTACCCTAGAGATTGTAATAGATATATTCTTGATTTATTATAGTAAAATTAGCACTTTTATCACTTCTCAAACAATGTAAAAAACCCTATAGTATTTCAATTCTTCCAGCTGTTCTTTATGCAATTTTTCTTATATATTTTACTTCTAAAATATCTATTGTATTCCCGTTTTGTTTGTTTTTTACAGTCCCCATTGGGTCTATTTATATTTCTAGTTTTTCCCTTTCCAGTATTTGGTCCATTTTTTAGCCTGACACAATTTTTGACTGGTTACTCTTCATTATAAAGGAGAATTTATAGATGTTTTGAATGATGTTATTTTTCTTCAAAGACATTAATTTTCATTATTATTATTATTATTATTTTGGCAAGCTGATAATATACTGGCGAATCACTTTGAGGCTTGGTTTTAAGCTTTGTTAGGGCTAGTTGACATTAGTTTTGCCCTTATTAGTAGGCTGTGGCCCTTATTAGTAGGCCGTGGCCCTTACTTTTAAAGCATGGCTCTTCTGGAATACAGCTGAATTTCTAGGGTGCTTATGAAGGCTCCATCATTTGGTTGGGTTTGAATTCCCACCTCCATCTCCAGCACTTCTTGTATTCTGAAAGATCTGTTATCTCTTTAGTTTTCTAGCTTCCTGTTTTCTGCTGAGTTTCTGGGGGTCTTATGCAGATATATACTATTTACTGGAGGAGAATTTTCAGATTTTTGAACTGCTTTTCTGCTCTCTTTTCTAAGATTATGCCTTTTAAATCCCAGATACTTTGGAAGCTCCTGTCTTTGGCCTCTGTCTCCTCAGCCTAACTTCCTCCTTGGACTGTATTTTCCTGTACAACAAATTCAGGGATGAAGACGGAGTAAATTTACAGCTTACTCTTTGTGTATTGTTCTTTCCGGAAGGATTCTAGTCTCTAAAACCTTGCCTGCATGTGTTGCTCTCTGATAGTTTCATAGATATATGCCTGCTATATGGTTGATTTGGGCTTCAGGGATAGTCTAACACAAGCATCATGGCAAGAATTAGTATTAAAATTTCCCTTGGTTAATATTATTTGCGTTTGCATGGACTTTTCATATGTCCTGTAAAAATATGTGTTTTTGGAGCATTTGTTCTTTCATTGTTAGTATTGAAAAGTATAGCATTTCAGTAGGCTTTCTGTCTTCTTTAGACCTTCCCATATGATCTATCCAGTAGGAGAAGTAATATTATTGTCCTTTTCCTTTCATTAAAGGGACATATTGACAAAATATCATTGCTTTAAAATTTTAAAATAAACTATAAAATTTGTATTATATCAAATCCAGAACTTACCAGTCGTCTTTGTTGAAGTGTATGACTGGTGTGGTTATGTTTTGGGTTAAAGTTGTAGTGGGAACTAAGGATGTGATCAGAGAAAGGTAAAAGGAAACACAAGTCCGGGCTTTTGAAGAAAGCCTCCTATACTGAGAATTGAAGGAACTGAGGTACAACAGAAATACTGTATTTCCATTTGCAATATAGAAAGTTTTTTCTTGCAGCAGTGTGGAGGAAAGATTGCATGCTAAAAATCAAAGAAGAAAGACTGATTATGAAGCTTTTGTAATAATTTAGGAAAGAAATGCTAAGAGCTTAAACTAGATATTGATAGTGAGGGTACAGAGATGAGTACACATTTCAAAGTTTAAATTAATAGAATCAAGAGAACTTGATTTCTGACAAGGTAAGAAGGTGTACATTGTATTTCCATCACACGTGGAATAGATTTATTGGAGGGGGATGATTCCCTAGTGCTTGGACTTCCTTATGCAATAGTTTCTGGGGTTGTCCTACCCAGGCTGGATTATTTCAGAGAGCTGTGGTTGAGAGAGGAAATCTCATAATCCCAGAAGTAAGGATCTATCTAATAGGGGCAACAAAAGCAAATTAGCGTAAGCTGGTTATTAGGAGCTGGCTCTGGAAAGACCTGGTGATTAAACACAATGTTCATGATCCCTGGATTGGAAAAAAATTCCTATAAAGGATATTACTGAGATAGTTGGTGAAATTTGAATATGAACTATATATGCATTGGGTAATAGTATTATATCAATGCAGATTTCCTAAATTTGATAATTGGACTGTGGTTATTCAGGGGAATGTTCTTATTCTCATAAGATATATGAAGAAGTACTTTGGAACCAAGGATGAGAATGTCTATTCTTATATCCTCTTTAATAATAAAATAATGATAATGTGGTGGTAACACTATGCATGTTTAGATAGAGAGTCTAAAAGCAAATGTAGCAAAATGTTAACCAAGGATTATTCTATGGTAGGGGCTGGAAACTACAGAGCCCATGGGCCAAATCCAGCCTGTGAACTATTTTTGCTCAGCTTTCAAACTAAGAATAGTTTTTACACTGAAAAAAGAAAAAGAATATGTAACAGAAAAAGAATAATATGTATTTGGCTCACAAAGCCTAAAATATTTAATATCTCGCTCCTCATAGAAAAAGGTAGTTACTTCCGACCTAGTGGAAGACTTGTAAAAGTTTACTGTGCTATACCAATTTTACTGTGTGCTTGACAGATTTGTATAATAAAATGAGAGAGAGAAACAAACAAAAAGTTGACTGAGGAAGTTGGGAAACTTAGGCTCAGGTAAGGACAACTCCAGGAACCCACTGCATGAAATCATAGAGGAGTAGCCAGGGGCAGCTGCTCTGAGCAGGTGTTTTCTGTTAATTGTCTTGATGTCTGGGAAGTATGCATCATGTAGGTGAGTGAAGTTTGAATGTAGCCCAGAATTGATTTTTACTATAATTGCATTTCTAAGTCACCAACCTTCGTATTTTGCGGTATCAGATAAACCCATGTGGGAGTGTGTTTATGTGTTGCATATTTGAGTGTATGTACATGAATGCATGCTTCTGTTTTATGTTTCCTTTCACTTTGACAAGGGCTAAATGTGCAGTGTCTGTCTATAGAGTATATGGAGGAAAGACCCTCTTGTCAAAATTTTTTTTTAGATAATTAAAAATAGTTGTTATAACATATCTCTGAACTCTCAATACTTGGCAGTAGGGAGCACATTAAATTTAAAAATATTCTAATTGAGCCAGCTCTGCTGGATGGCTCATCAACCAAGTTATTCAAGGACTTGTATCATAAGTATTTGAAACCAAAGGGTCATATGTCTAAAAGGACCCCTATCTCTAGATTGCCAGGAAGATAAACATTCTCTTTTATTTTCCAGTACCTTAAATAGAACCAACATGATGTTAATAGATGGGCCACAGAATAGTAGCTTGGGAATCAGGTAGTTTGCCAACAAATGTGGCAGATCACATATGATTCCAGCATGAAGTAATTTATTTACTTTACAAAAGTTTTTTTCTTCATTTTTAAATTTCCTAGTGTAAGATGCTACTAACATGTATTCTTTTAGGGACTTGGCAGGTTTTATCTTTCCGATGGTTATAGCAAATTTTTTAGTGTTATAAGAAAAAAGGTAATAAAGTATACAGAAGAAATATAGAAAGACAATTTACATATAATTGATTGATATGATTTCAGGTCATTCTTATTAGTTCATTAAAATAGTTCCCAAATGGATCTTCACAGTGTCCTGTTTTGAAACAAAATGATTGATTGTATATGTTTTCTTTTTTCCTAGCCACTCCTTTTTTCTCTTGACAGCATCAAGTTTGTGTTTAGGCCTCTATAGCCAATTTTGTCTTTACTCTTTTATTCTCAGCCAGTCAGTATGAATGACATATAATGTTGTGCTCTTCTTTAATTACTCATAGCTCATTTAATTCTGTTCTACATTATATTTTTTTATATATACAAACACTTTTTAAAACTTGTTTTTCCTCTTCTGTTTTCTCACTTATTCCACTAGAATATCCCATTCTCTATAGTTCATTTGTTAGTATTAATCATTAACTTAAAAGAACTGTAGAAATCATGGTTCTCTGTATTCTTTTTGCTAGTTTTGTTTTATGTATTTCATCTACATAATTATAAACCCACCATTCAGTATCATAATTTTCACTTTAAGTAGTCGTATGTGTTTTAAAGAATCTAAAAACAAGAATAGTTTTTAAATTTTTCCACATATTTACCTTATTTACATGTTACACACAACGTAATTGTTTACTTTGAAAAATCCCAAACATTCTGCAAAAGGACTCCCAGAACTAATAGAAGACTTTAGCAAGTTTGCAGGATAAAAGATTAATACATAAAAATCCATTGTATTTCTGTATGTTCGCAGTGAACAATTAGAATTTCTTATATTTTAAAAGTACTATGTATAGTATCCCCAAAGTGAAATACTTGAGTATAAATCCAACAAAAATGTGCAAGATCTATATGCTGAAAACCATAAACACTGATTAAAACAAAATCAAAGACCCAAATAAGTGAAGAGATACATACTGTGTTGATGGATTAGAAGACTAAATACTGCCGTGCTGTCAGTTATCTCCAAATTGATGTATAGATTCAATGCACTACCAATCAAAAACCCAGCAGGCTTTTTAAATAGATTTTTTTAAAAAATCCTCATCTGAGGATATTTTTTCCATTGGTTTTCAGAGAGAGTGGAAGGGAGAGATAGAAACATCGATGTGAAAGAGACACATCAATTGGTTGCCTCCTGCACGTGCCCCAACCAGGGCTGGAGATTGAGCCTGCAACTGAGGTACGTGCCCTTTGCCAGAATCTAACTCAGGACCCTTCAATCGCAGACCAACGGCCTAACCACTGAGCTAAACTGGCTAGGGCTTTGAATAGATATTGACTAACATATTCTAACATTTTATGGAAAGGTAAAAGAACTAAACTAGCCAAAACAATTTTGTTCTAGAAAGAGAACGGTTAAGGTACTCACTGTATGATTACAAAAACCTACGATAAACCTACAGCAGTTAAGATAGTATGATGTTGTTGAAAGGATAAATACATAAATAAATAAAATAAAGCAGACAAATACACAAATACAGTAAATTAATTTTTGACAAAGGTGCAAAGACAATTCAATGAAGAACAGATAGTCTTTTCAACAAATAGTGCCAGAGCAACTAGACATCCATTATACATAAAAATAAACTTTGACTTACACTTTATACAAAAGCTAATGCAAAGTGGATCATATTTCGAAATGTAAAGCATAATACTATAAATCATCTTAGATAAAATATAGGGGGAAAAACTTTATTACCCTGGATTATGCAGAGAGTTCATAGATAGGACACCAAAAGTATTGTCCCTAAAAGACAGAGTTTATAAATTGAACTTCATCAAATTTCAGAACTTTTGCTCTCTGAAAATTACTGTTAAGAGATTAAAAGGAAAGCCACAGACTGGCAGAATATATTTGCAAGTTACATATCCAGAAAATATAAAGAGCTTTCAAAACTCAATGATAAGAAAGTAATCCAATAAAAATTGAATAAAAGGTCTAAGCAGACACATCACACACACACACACACAGTACAGTTGGTCAATGAAAATAAAAGGTGGTCAACATCATTAGTCCTTAGGGAAAATAGAAATTAAGACCACATTGAGATACCACTACACACCTTTTAGAATGGCTTAAAAATAAATACAAGAAGAAAGAAATACATACAGTTAGTATCTAGTTCTAGCAAGTATGTGAAACAATTATAAATATTCATTGCTGGTAGGAATGCAAAGTGGTCTTGCCACTGTAGAAAATAGTTCGGCAGTTTTTATATAAAGTTAAACATACCGTTATCATATTATCCAGCATTCCCACTCCTAGAATCAACCCCAAAGAAATTAAAACTCAAGTTCACACAAAAACCTACACCTGAATATTTATGGTGAATTTATTCATAATTACCAGAAAATGTGATCTACTTCAATGTGTGTATATCACCAAGAGTGAATTTTACTGAAGTTCACTAAATGTTCATTTAAAAATAAAAATGATATAAGGAAACCCAAATGGAATACAGACTGAAACAAATGAACCTAACTATGTTATAAATAACATAAACACATAGAAGAGGGTGGGGAGGAAAAGAACTAATCTTAAATTATTTTGGAAACAATATTTTGGCTGAATACTCCTAAGACTAAAGAAAGACAAAAGGAATTCTAGTTACTTTGTTTCTCACAGGGATATGGTTTGGCATTTCTGAAACTACTGTATATATATGTATAGTAGATTTGAATAAATAAGTAAATGTAGATAATGACGACCAGTTTTCTTACTGTCCAAGAAAAAAGCAAATTCCTTATTTGTTAATAAGGAAATGGAGAAGGCTGGAAATAACCCTGTCGTGTTGGATTGGAATTGGAAGTATCACTAGGAACTTCTCTCTCCCTCTCAATCTCTCTCACACACACAGATGTACATATATAACAAGAATACAAATTCCTTTTGTTAAATGTAGAAGAACTAAGGGAAATAATTGTTGTAGCCGAAATCCACTGATAGAAATATGGAATCAGGGAAGGTAAGAAAGAACCCTTTGGGATTGAATAGGAATTAGAGGTATTAATATGAACTAATTAACTAGCTCTTTCTGCTGCAAGATTCTGGTTGCAGTGATACCCCATTTAGCGCTCAGATCTTGAATTCCTCACTAGGAGGAACAAGAGCTCCTTGGAGGAATGGCTCATTCTCTTGTGGGGTGCAGAGAACATAAAAGATAAGGCTTAGAACATCTTGTGACAAAGTTTAAGATGTACTTTAAGAAAATGGGATCTGTCAAATGGACACTGGAACCAGCTTGAAGGGGCTCCCACTGTCCAAATCTGGAACAATCTGAGTAATGGAATATAACCCATCAAATAAAGTAGGAATCCATAATTTCCATGATAGATGAGTGATGGACAGATGAAAAGGGCTTTTTCTTTATAACAGAATGCTGACTGATAAATGTGAAGGGAATGGTAGAGTTGGAAAATACCAGCATTTTGTAATCATAGTTTGTTTTGGACTTGAGTGTTCAATGGTTGCCAAATCTAGGGGAAAAGTTTGAAGAGCAGAATGTTTACATTTAAAAGTATCTTTCCACAGACAGCTTCTTAGATACAAGGTAGTAGGAAACAGTAACTATAACTATGTACATTGGGAAAAAATCAGATAACATTTTGAGTGGGGGATGAAAATTAGTAACACCAATGAGAACAGACAGACCTTGTATACCTCCAGATTTGATACCCTGAAGAGGACACAATATCATTCTTGTAGTATTTTGGCTGGGGATGTATAACCAGCATCTTTTAAAAAATAAATAAATAAATAAATGTTTTTATTGATTTGAGAGAGAGGAAAAGGAAAGGAGAGGGGGGAAGAGAAATATCAGTGAGTGAAAACCATCAGTCTGCTGCCCCTTGCACACCTCCCACCGGGGATCGAGCCTGCAATCCAGGCGTGTGCCCTGACTGGGAATCAAGCCAGTGAACTCTCAGTGCATGGGGACAATGCTTAACCAGCTGAGCCACACCACCCAGAGCCCAGCATCTAATCTGGAAGAAATGTCAGACAAGCACAAATGTAGTAACATTCTATAAAATTCCACAGTATGTTCTTCAAAAATGCCTGTGTAATGAGAGAGAAAGGTTGAGGAATTTTTCTTGATTAGAGGAGACTAATAAGAAATTATAAGTAAGCATAATAAGTGATCTTGAGAGAGGGAAAAACATGTTTGTTGACATTACTTTTTTTTTTTTTTTTTTTTTAGTGTTTTATTGATTTCAGAGAGAGGAAGGGAGAAGGGGAGAGAGAAACATAAATGATGAGAGAGAATCATTGATTGACTGCCTCCTGCATGCCCCATACTGGGGATTGAGCCTGCAACCCAGGCATGTGCCCTGACCAGGAATTGAACCATGATCTCCTGGTTCATGGGTCGATGACACTCAACCACTGAGCCACGCCGGCCAAGCTAAATATTTTTAGTTTTTGTTTCTTATAGATGTGATAAGCAAAAGTCATATCTCATTTTAATTTGTTCACTTAATTTTAATAATTATTACTAAGAAGTTTGAATTTTGATAAATTATAGTCACCTTTAAATTTAAGTTACTATTTAAAAATAATTTTAGATTTTGCAACAGTAAAGTTTTCCCCTATAACTTTCACCTAGTTCCTCTGATGGTAATATGTTTCATAACCATGGTACATTTATGAAAACTAAGAAGTCAGCACAGATACTATACTATTCAGATCTTTCCAGTTTTTTCACCATCTCTTTTCTATTCTAGAATCGAATCCAGAATACTGCATTGCTTTTAGTGTACCAATTTTTTTTAATTTTTAAAAAATATATCTTTATTGATTTCAGAGAGAGGAAAGGAGATGGAGAGAGAGAGATGGAAACATCAATGATGAGAGTCATTGATTGGTTGCAGCCCACAACCCGGGCATATGCCCTGACCGGGAATCGAACCCGGTTGCCTGGATCCTAGGTCGATGCTCAACCGCTGAGCCACGCCTGGCCGGGCTAGTGTACCCATTTTAAAATCAAGCTTTTATCTTAGGCCAATTAAAAGTGTAGCTTTTTGCCCTGGCTGTGTGGCTCAGTAGGTTGAGTATCCTCCCATGCACCCAGAGGTTGACTGTTCCACTACCAGTCAGGGCACATGTCTGGGTTTTGGGCTCTATCCCCAGTAGGGGGCATGCACAAAACTAACCTATCAATGTTTCTCTCTCCCCTCTCCCTTCCTCTCTCTCAAAAATCAATAAAAACATTAAAAAAAAAAAAAAATAGTGTAGCCTGGCCGGGCAAGGGCTCAGTGGTTGAGCCTCGACTTAGGATCCAGGAGATCACGGTTTGATTCCTGGTCAGGGCATATGCTTGGGTTTTGGGCTTGATCCCCAATCAAGAGCATGCAGGAGGCAGCCAATCATTGACAACTCTCTCATCATTGATGTTTCTCTCTCTCTCCCTCTCCCTCTCTCTTTGAAATCAATAAAGATACATGTTTTTTAAAAAAATAATGTAGCTGTTTTAATGCAAAACAATGAAATTGGACTCTTACCTCACGCCATATGTAAAAATTAACTAAAAATGTATTGAAGACCTAAAGGTAACAGTTAAAACTATAAAACTCTTAGAAGAAACCATAGGAGTAAATCTGAATGACCTTGGTTTTGGCAGAGAATTCTTAGATGAAAAGCATATGTGACAACAACAAAAATAGATAAATTAGACTATATTGAAATTAGACACTTCTGTTCTTCAAAACAGTGAAAAGACAACCTACAAAATAAAAGACTTACAAGTCATATATCTGATAAGAAGCTTGTAAAGAACTCTTACAACGCAATACTAAAAAAGACAACCCACTCTAAAAATGGGCAAAAAATCTTAACCAACATTTCACCAAAGATGTACAGATGGCCAAGAAGCACTTGAAGGTACTCAGCATCATTAGTCATGAATCTTGAAAACACTGTGCTAAGTGAAAGAAGCCAATCATAAAAGACCACAAATTATGGGAAATGTCCAGAATGGACAAATCTCTAGAGAGACACAGAGTAGATTAGTTTTTGCATAGGGCTGAGGGGATGGGGAAAAAGGGATAAAAGGGTGATAGTTAAAGGATATAGTTGTTTGGTTTTTTTAGTAGAGAAAAAAAATTACTGTTGTAAAATACACACAAATTTTACCATTTTAATTATTTTTAAATGAAGAATTTGGAGTTTCTTTTTGAGGCTATGTAAGTTCTAAAATTGACTGTAGTGATGGTTGCATATATCTATGAATATACTGAAAGCCACTGAACTGTAAAAATTAAAGTGGGTAAATTTTATGATATGTAAATTATATTTCAATAAAGCTATTATAAAATAAAATAATATAGCTGTTTAAACCTATTGATTAAAATCAAGGGGCCCTTTTTTCTCCCTGGCTGCTTGGAGATCAGCTGCCATCATGAATAACTTATCTGGACCAGGTGGAAACAAATGTTCACCCTGGGAGGCTATAGTACCTAAGACAGAAATTCAGGAAAAACTAGCCAAGATGTATAAGACCACACCAGATGTCATCTTTATGTTTGGATTCAGAACTCGTTTTGGTGGTGGCAAGACAACTGGCTTTGGCATGATTTATCATTCCTTGGATTACGCAAAGCAAAATGAACCCAAACATAGATGCTTGCAAGACATGGTCTGTATGAGGAGACAACCTCAAGAAAACAGAGAAAGGAACACAAGGACAGAATGAAGAAAGTCAGGGGGATTGCAAACGCCAATGTTGGTGCTGGCAAAAAGTGAGCTGGAGATTGGACAACAGGAGGAGTGAAGATTATTTAGTCACTTTATCTGAGGCGATTGTGCAGATTTTTCATGAGATGATGAATAAAGTAAAAACTTTAAAAAAAAAAATCAACAGGTTCACAGATAGATAAAACCAGAGAACATTTTGGAAAAATTCATAGTCAAGTAGGACTGAACATGAATAGATCCACTTCACCCTTTATAATAAGTGGTGCAAGTTTCCATTAACCAGTCCACTTGTAATTAAAATTGGAATGTAGTTAGATGTTCCCGGGATCCACTTAATAGAGCCTTTTTTCTTTTTTAAAAAATATATGTTTTTATTGATTTTTTTTTTTTAGAGTGGAGGGAGAGGGGCGGAGAGGGAGAGAAACTTCCATGAGAGGAAAACATCAACGTGGATTGGCTGCCTCCTGCATGCCCCTGCTGGGGATCAAGTCTGCAACCCGTGCATGTGCCCTGATTGGGTTATCAAATCAGGGCATGGGTCTGTGCTCAACCAACTGATGCTCAACCACCAGTCAGGCCAGAGTGTCTTTTTTGTTTGTTTTTTAAGCAACTATTTAGGTATAATTTATATATGTGTTGTCTTTTTTTCAAACAAATTTTTTGAGGTATAAATTACATACTGTAAGTTCCCCAATTTTAAGTATACATTTTATTGCTTTTTAGTAAATGAGGTTTGGAGCCATCACTATAATCTAATTTAAAGCATTTTATTTTTGACAGTTTATTAAAGTCTGGATTGAAAAAGAGTTCTTCCACAGATGATTTGAGATGGTTCTGACCCTTTTACTGAACTCATTTTAACTATTTTGCAACTATTTTCATGTGTCTTTTCAATATATAATAATTTTTTAAAACATATAATGAGAGTTTGGCTCTTTTTCAAAGAGTTAACTATATGTTAATGCTACATTTTTATTACTTTTAAAAGAACAGTTGTAAATAATTTTGTTAGTATTTTAGCAGTCTTATCTTAATCTTGATTAGCAGTTGTTTATGATAGGCATGATTTAGCATGTTGAGGAATTATATTTGTAATTTGAGTTTTCTAACAGTTTGGCCTTCCTGCAACTGAATACATTTAGAGTTGAGATCTTCCTGCGTTCTCAGCATTTTTTGAGTGTATTGTGTGTGTGTGTGTACACATACATACATACATACACATCTATTTTCTACCCTTTTGACTTTTTAAGAAATGTGGTAAATTGTTAAATGTTTTCCTAGTATTGAAATCTTTTGCATTTCTGTGATTATAGTATATTTTATGCAAATGAAAGTTTCTTTTAATGCTCTGTAATATTTGGTTTTAAAATTTTATTTAGAACTTTCTTGTCTATATTTAAAAATGAAATTGGTACCTAACTTTCTATTTTGCACTCTTTTGTCAAGTTTTAATTATTGGATTATACTGGCTTCATAAAATTAATAGCATAGTTTTCCTTTTTCACCCTGTATATCCTGGAAAGTTTCCCTGGTAAAACTGTTTTCAACTCAAGGCTATTTAAAATGTAATTCATTGGTATTCTTTTCAGCCTGCCACTATTTGTTTTATTTACATTTTCTTCTTTAGATCAGTTTTGGTAATTTATTCTTAACTAGAAAATTGTCCAGTTCATTGAGATTTCAAAAATTATTGGTATAGCCTTGTATATACTTGTCTTGTTTTGTCTTTTTGTTTATAGTACTATTCAACTTTCTGTATTTTTCTTCTTAACTAGATTACTCAAAGATAACTGCTTTTTTTTTTCTTTCCAAAGTATTGGTTAATTGGCTGTTTTGTTAAATAGTTATTATTTTTTTATTCTTTAAAAACAGCTCCCATGTCCTTTTTGACATGGGAGCTTATAAATGCTTTTATTCCCAGAGAAATGATTGCCCAGATTTAACCTGTTAATTTTTACAATGGTTCTTTCTTTGTTTTGTTAGGCACGAGATGTACGTACCAATGAAGTGGTGGCTATCAAGAAAATGTCTTACAGTGGAAAGCAGTCTACAGAGGTAGGTGGTGAAATATATACATTCTTACTGGTATGTTAGAGAAAGACATACTATTTTTAATTGGGAGTGGGTGGGAATTTCTTCCAAAAAGTATAACATACATAAAGAAAAGTGTACAGATATTAAGTGTATATCTCAGTGAATTTTCTTTCATATACTGAATGTACCCCTTTAACTTTGACCTAGAGCCATAAATAGCATTACTGGCGTCCCAAAAGCCTCCCAACTTGTGCCCCCTGCTTTTAATTTTTTAAACTGTGATTTAATATATTACTCTATTACTTTTTTTTAATCCTCACCCAAGGAGTGAGGATATTTTTTCCATTAATTTTTAGAGAGAATGGAAGGGAGCGGGGAGGGAAGGAGAGAGAGACGTCGATGTGAGAGAGACATATCCATTGGCTGCCTCCCACACGCACCCGGACCAAGGGCGAGGATCGAACCTGCAACCCAGGTATGTGCCCTTGACTAGGAATCAAACCCGTGACCCTTAGTGTGCAGGCTGATGCTCTAACCACTAAGCAACATGACCAGGGCACTATATTACTCTATCATAGAGGGATTATCAGTTCCTAAAATAGTAAACTAGAATAAGATGTATTTTACAGTAAATATGTTGGATATAATCTTTTAATGGTTTAGAGATTAACTGCTATTTTATTTTATTTTTTATTTTTATTTTCAAAAAAATATATATTGATTTCAGAGAGAGGAAGGGAGAGGTAGAGAGAGAGAGAAACATCAATGATAAGAGAGTCATCATTGATCAGCTGCCTCCTGCATGCCCCTGACTGGGGATCGAGCCCACAACCCAGGCTTGTGCCCTGACTGAGAATCGAACCTCGGTCTCCTGGATCCTAGGTTGATGCTCAACTGGTGAGCCACGCCCAGCCAGGCTTAACTGCTATTTTAAATGCACTTTAATTAACAGGCAGTATAGATCTAGTCTAAAAAATAGGTGGTATGTAATAATCTGAAAAACCAAAATATAAAATTAACAATACTACATTAAGTATACTTTAGTTGACTAATATTCTGATTAGTTCTTTTGATGTTATATTCTATTTAATTGCATAAACAAACTTTATAAACTGTAGTCTACTTGCTAAATCTAGGATATGTCAGTCTTTAATTAAAAAATTTTTTTTTTAAATTATAGCAAAATACACAAAATTTACCGCTAAACCATTTTTAAGTGTTTAGTGGCATTAAGGATAGTCATATTGCTGTACAAATATCACCACCATTCATCTCCAAACTTCTTTTTATCTCATCTTGCAAAATTGAAGCTCTGTACCTATTAAATAATAACTCCTCATTCCCTCCTTCCTCCAGTCCCTGGAAATCACCATTCTACTATCTCTCTATGTGAATTTTGGCTACTTTAGGTTGACTCATGTACACGAAATTATGCAGTATTTGTATTTTTGTGACAGGGTTATTTTACATAACAAAATGCCCTCAAAGCTCATCCATGTGGTAGTATGTGTCAGAATTTCCTTCCTTTTTAGGGCTAAATAATATTCCTGTGGGGTGTGTGTGTGTGTGTGTGTGAGAGAGAGAGAGAGAGAGAGAGAGAGAGAGAGAGAGAGAAACACCACATTTTTATCCATTCATTTCTTGATGGACACTTGAGTACCTTCATCCCTTGGTTATTGTGAATGATGCTGCTATGAACATAGGTATACAAATATTTCTTTGAGTCCCTGCTTTCAATACTTTCGGGTATGTGCCCAGAGGTAGAATTTCTGGATCAGTCTTTAATTTTTAAAGACTTTGGTTTTCTGCCTTTTTCAAATCTCTTTATTTTATGCTAAATCTCGTATTTGTGATGATCGTACCGTGGGTATGATGATACTATTATGTCAATGTTCCATCATTTTAATACCTAAAAAACTCCTAAAAATTCCTAAAACTCCCCAAAAAACACTCACCTCCATTTCTTACAAGTTTACTCTAAGTTTATTCACCATTGTGTCGCACAACTTTAGAACTGATTTTCACAGGAAGACTTATGCTATGCTAGAGTCTGGTTAGGCACACCTAGAACAAAAAGTTTCATTTAGGGCATCATTTTTTTACATTTGATACTAGTGTCCTTCATAAAAGTTTTTTTTACATTGAAGAATACAGGTGTTTATTTTGTTTTGAGACTTTGTCTCCCAGAGCATTCAAATTTGAAATTTAAGGTCTATGAAACTTTTTCGGAATTTAGCATCTTATATCTTACACATTTTATATAAAACACTGTGCACCTACTTCACTGTATTTTGTTGAGGGCTTGTTAAAGAACATGGGAGATATATGATCTTAAATTTAGTACAAAATATTTCTTAAAGTTTTCTATTATGCTAGTTTCTCTGACTTTTTAAAAAAAAAAAATGTCTATTGATTTCAAAGAGGGGAAGGGAATGGGAGAGAGAGATAGAAGCATCAATAATGAGAGAGTCATTGATTGGCTGCCTCCTGCATGACCCTACTGGGGATCGAGCCCACAACCCGGGCATGTGCCCTGACCGGAAATTGAACCACAATCTCCTGGATCATAGGTCAATGCTCAGCCACTGAGCCATGCCAGCCAAGCAGTTTCTCTGATTTTAGAAATATGGCCCAAGTTGGGGTTAAAGCTTTAAAACATTAAAACAAAGAAAAAATAGATTCCTGCTTGCTATCTCATACCTACTAAGACTATATAGTAGGTATGAGACCCAAGGACCTCGTTGGGTCCTTTAGAGTTCCCTGGTTGCTTCTTAAGATGAACTTTGTTTAGGATATGGCCTAAATATATTGTTTATAGCCAATGGTTTGTCTGTATTTCCTTGAAGGTGTCCATGAAGAAAGCTCTTAGTAAAATATGTAGGAAAATGTTTTCATACTGCTTGTTTTTTCTGTGAACTTTTCTATGTAATAGCTAATTGTTCACTAGTATTTTAGAAAGGGTGCATTTATGAATTTATGTCTCAGAGTAATTACTTCATTTGAGTTTAAAAAATAAACAAAACCTTAACATTTGGTAGAAGATATAAGCCAAAAACATAGTAGGTGAACTTTATGGTATGTAGATTATGTCAGTAAAGCTGCAATTAAGAAAGGGAAGTTGAATTTTGAAGAAAAATCACTAAATACGGTATATAGTTTTCACCAGCATGTGGTGTGTGGTTGTAAATTTTTAATAAGAATCATTGATGATAAATTTTACCTAACTAACATTTGTCCTATCTTGAATGAAATAATTTTATAAATTATGTGATTGTAAATTATATGAATGTAAAATTGACATTTAAGTTAAGTATTACAAATAAAGCAGTTTTATGCTTTTCTTAACCCTTAATCTAGTAATTACTTTTTTCTTATATAAATTTCTAAGGAAAAGCAGCTGTTCATAATTCTTTATTCCCTTTTTTCTCCCCATAGAAATGGCAGGATATTATTAAAGAAGTCAAGTTCCTACAAAGAATAAAACATCCCAACAGTATAGAATATAAAGGCTGCTATTTACGTGAGCACACAGCATGGGTAGGTATCTGCTCTTCTTTTGCCTTAATTTTAGTTGGTTTGGGCATAGAATTAATTAAATTAAGAATGTTTCAAAATGGTCTTGCGAAGCTTGCTAAACCACCTTGAAATGTTACTTCATACTGAGAAAGGAAGAGCAGCTTTTTCCAGAACTCCTACTCCTAGATGATAAGAACTTTTGCATTGCACGTTTACTATATTTAGCTGATCTTTATATGCATTAACTGTTCTCTGATTTTTTTTTGTAGTTTATCAAACTACTAAATTGTTTCTCAAACATTGTGAAACCAGTTCTATTACTTGAGGATGAAAGTTACAGCTTTTTGGTATAATGTGTTATAATCTATTTAACCACAAAGTTCTTGGTGAAGTCTTGGTGAATCCTGGTGAAACTTGAATTGATTGTGATTCCTTGGCAGAGTAATACTAAAGGTAGAGAATTGGGACACTTTATTACAAGAAGTGGAGATTAATTTTACCCTGTTGTTACCACTGAGGAGATAAGTAGTAATCCTTTAATGGTATAGGCACAATAACTGTATCTTTTAAGAAAAGGGCTAAATTTTCGTTAAACAGGAACGATCCTTTATACTGAATAAGTAATAAGCCACAGCTAATTATCATTTTAGTGTACTGAAGTTACATTTAGATTTCTAATGTTTGGTACATTTTTGTCCAGTTTGATTTTGGTTGTGGTTGCGGTAATGCTCCTAAAGCTGAGTTTGTGGTTAAAGAGAAAGAAGTGACATTGAGCTGGTTACTTCATCTCTCAGGTTTTCCATCTGTAAAACAAGGAAATAATAGGACCTACCTCATAAAGTGGTTGTGAGGATTAAATTAGTTACTATATATTAAATACCTGGTGCTCTTTATTTGCTTTAAAGGAAACATTTAAACCGTAACCTAAGCTTTGTACATAGAGTCCCAGAGGATCCCAGAGAATAGTTTTTTGCGTCCTAACAATCAGTATTGCTACTCTAGGTTAATAGTAACAAAATATGTATATTCTTTTATAATTTTAGTTAGTAGTTATATATGAAATACATATCTTATACAAGTGATTATATGTTGATATAAAAGATTAATGTATCATTGACTTTATAAATGTATTTAACAAATTGCTAACTACGTAAATATTTTTTAAGGTAAATAACGACTAGAGTTTGTTTTACTTCAAACTATGTTCTTGATCTCCTTGGTGAATTTATTTTATCTCAAATAGAATCTTTTCAATACTATATTTTAATGCTTTTATAATTTTTCTTTCCACATAGCTTGTAATGGAATATTGTTTAGGATCTGCTTCAGATTTACTGGAAGGTAGGTTTCCTTCAAATACTAAGAAAAAAGTGTTAGCAAAATAAAATGAGAATTCTTAAATAATGTAAAAACTTTTCAAAACAGTGAAAACCTTAACTTTTTCTAGATTCTCACCATGGTATGCACCATCCTCTTTTTATGTTATGTAGTAGCATAAAATAGGTGAATTTTCTCTCATTATGCCTTAACAAGCATTTTTCTGAATTCTTTGTCATTCAGCTTGATCTATTCCTTCTGTTCAGAGTAAAAATATGGGAGAATGAAGGGAAAACTTTTTTGTTACTTTTGTACAATTTATCACCAAATAATTGTTAAATGTTGTTAGCTTGAATATTGGCTGTAACCTCAACTTTAACAGCAAGACATAATTGGTACTGGGTATAACATTCAATAGCCTTGTTTTATATCTTGGGAAAAATCCCTTTTTGCTAAATGTTACTGTTTTAAAATTGCCCCATATATATCAAATATGTGTACTTATTATCTTAAACAAAAATATTCTATATAATTATTTTCAAATTCTTATTTTAAGTTCACAAAAAGCCATTACAAGAAGTGGAAATAGCAGCAATTACACATGGTGCTCTCCAGGGATTAGCCTACTTGCATTCTCATACTATGATCCATAGGTAAGTATATTGAAAATTATCATATATTAACAAGCAAATGGTTTGTTGCATTTATCAACCCTGGAACTCATTTGCCCTGAAATTTTCATTGGTTATAGCCAAATAAAAGCATTTCAGAATCTTATAAACTCATGTTTTTTAGATTGCCCATACCTTAAAAAGAACATGCTAGTACACTTGATCTTTGTTTAGGATAATTTTTATCTTTTCTGCACATGCTGCTGGGCTTTTTGAAGTATGTTCACTTTATAGATTTGAGGTCAAAATTTAATTACAGAATTATTTAATTTGCAAAATGGAAAGGACATTAGGGGTTATGTTGTCTTTTTTCATTTTGCAGATGAAGAAACTGATGTCCCAATTTGTGACTAATTTCCCCAAATTTATTTATTTTTTTAAGTTTGTTTGTATGTTCTTGTTGGTTTTTTTTAATCCTCACCCAAGGAGGGTATTTTTTCCATTGCTTTTCAGAGACGGGGGGCCGGGGGGGACATCGATGTGAAAGAGAGACATCAATTGGTTGCTTCCTGCATGCACCCCAACCAGGGCCGGGACCCAGCCTGCAAGTACGTGCTCTTGGCCAGAATCGAACGTGAGACCCTTCAGTCTGTGGGCCGGACACTCTAACCACTGAACCAAACCAGCTAGGGCTAATTTCCCCAAGTTTAAAAAGCCAGATAGATTAAACTAGAACTAAACCTAGATCTTTTTTCTCCCAGGTAACTGATAATGCCAAATGTGTTCCATTGATTCCATAACATGGACATATAAAAGCTACTTAAGACTTTTTATGCTTTTTAGTATTAATCCTTGATAATCCATGATAATGGATAGTTACTTTAAAATTAAACCATTTTATAATGCATTTTTAGCATTGGTATTAGTTTTGCCTGGTTTAGAAGGAAATTAACATTTTTCAATTATATATGTGAACCAGGCAGTACATATTAAATTATATAGTAGAGTCATTGTGAGTTAATGGGTTATTAATTTTTTAGATGAGAATAGGAAGGTCGAAGAGAAATCCATATGCTAGTAGGTATATGAAAGAGATGGAATTAGAACCTAAGGTCTTCTCAAATTCAGAATACCTCTCCATTTTTTAAAAACAAATGGAAGGACAATAGATTTAGTATTGTATCCATTACAATACTATAGTAAGAATTGACCAGTGCTTGGAAATAAAGTTTTTCTTTTTTAAAAAGGGTAAGTGTATATTATGGTACCCATTGGACACACAACCCTATTATATAAATATCCATCATTTTCTTAGTTTGCATGGATAGTATGTCTGCTGGTTTAGAAAAGTAAGCTTGAAAGTAAATTTGAGATCAACAATAGTATATTATCCTTATGCATCAGTTTTCATATCATATTAAGTTAGGTGAATTATGCTGAGCTTTAGAAATGATATTAATAATCCCTTTTTAGAAATTGGGGCATATTTGCAACAACATGGATGGATCTAGAGGGTATGGTTTCACTTATATGTGAAATCTAAAAAAACACACCAGTCAATCAATGGGATGATTACCAGAAGGAAGGGGGTGGGAGGATGGGAGAAAAGGGGGAAAAGACTGTAGTCAATAACATTGTGATAAGTTTGCACAGTGACAGATTATTATTAGAATTAGTTGGGTGATCACATTGTAAGGTATAAAAATGTCAAATTACCATATTGTACACCTGAAACTAATAAACCAACATAAGATTTTATATAGCCCCATCAGCATGGCTCAGTGGTTGAGCATCAACCTATGAACCGGGAGGTCGAGATTCGATTCCTGGTCAGGGCACATGCCCAGGTTGTGGACTCAATCTCCAGTAAGGGGTGTGCAAGAGGCAGCTGATCAGTGACTCTCTTTTATCATTGATGTTTCTATCTCTCCCTCTCCCTTCCTCTCCCTGAAATCAATAGACATAATACATAAATAAATAAACAAATAAATAAATGACATTCCTTTCATTAAAAAAAGATTGTATACCAACTATACTTAAATTTAAAATTTTAAAAAATTAAATAATGAAAAATTCGGCATGAGGTTCTTTATTTTTACATTAAGTGAGATATTGAGAAATCTTATATTTAGGAAAAAAAGGTCGACTAATTAAATTCTATTTTTAAAACCATTATTTTACCAGTAAATAGGAACTCAGATATAGTCTATATGTTCCAATTGCTTGATTTTTTTGTTTTGTTTTTACTGCTATTTTATCTTCTCTTAGAAATTTGTTCCTATATATTTATATGAATTTTGTACTTTTTGGTTTTTAATTTGGATCTCAATTCTTACTATCCCAATTGAAAGTTTATCCTAGAACTTAATTATTTTGATTTCTCCTTCCCTACTTTACAAATTTTTACTTTTTATCATTTTCAACACAGTATAATGAAAGAAAAAGAAATAATTTTCTGTGTTCCTTAAACCCAGAGATATCAAAGCAGGAAATATTCTTCTGACAGAACCAGGCCAGGTGAAACTTGCTGACTTTGGATCTGCTTCCATGGCATCTCCTGCCAATTCTTTTGTGGGAACGCCATATTGGTAAGAATCCTATCTAGTATTGATCCTCATATTTGAAATAGGTAATATGTGGTTGTACTTTTTTCAGATGTCTTTTTCCTGGAAATGTAATACTATTTTGGACATTTTAATTTTAAGCATTACAGTTAGTTTCAGATTTGGAGTGCTACCCTTGCATCTCCTATTTTTCCCCCCTCATGGTCCATATTTTCTTTCCTGTTATTTTCTGAATCCTATGTTGGGTGTGGAAGTGAAAAAATTTCAATAAAAATTGAAGTGGGGCGTAGATAGAAATGCTAAGTGGAAATTTGTGTTTTCTTTAGGTTTACATTTACTACATATTGGTGATCTTTAAGAGTACCTCAAGACTGGTAGCTAATTTGGAGTTTGGGGTGGTTTTTTTTAATATGTTATTAATAGAGAATTTTAAATACATATAAAAGTCAACAAGAGTGCCCTGGCTGGGTAGCTCAGTTGGTTAGAGCATTGTCCCCATGTACCAGGGTTGCAGATTCCATCCCCAGTTAGGGCACATACAGGAATCAACTAATGAATGCATAAATAAATGGAAAAATAAATTGATGGTTCTCTCTCCAAAATCAATAAATTTTAAAAAAAGTCAACAAGAGTATAATAAAACCTCACATACTAAGCACTCATCCCAACATTATCCCATGGCCATTCCCAACCTATGTATTCACTCCTTTCTCCTTCTTCTCCACCCCTCAGTTATTTTGAAGCAAATTCTAGACATCATGTAATTTTAACCATAAACAATTCAGTGTTAATGTCAGCAAGTTTGAAGGGAATAATTTTCAACTTCTATCCATATGTGTCCTCTTTCTCTGTGTATGCTGAGAGTGCTGTCTTAGGTCCACTACATCTTTTTCCCCACGGACCTTTCAAATCTCCCTTCTACTGCTTTATAAAAGAAAGACTTCTTACCTATCCTGAATATTATAATCATATATTTCTCTGGGATATAAAAGCCTCAGAGCAACACCAGAGGGACAATTTCAGAATATAAAGCATCTATGAGAAATATTAAAGAGTTCAGGACACAGGCTCTTGGTAAGGCCTTGTTCCTTTTACATCATCTCCCATTCCTTTTACTCCTTGCTTTTTCTTTTTTCCCAGTTATCTTCCCTCCCTTCTTTTTTTCTAATGTAGAATTCATAACCAAGATGTTCATCATGGGGACACACTAACATGTTGTTTGTATTGAAAAATGAAGTCAGATTTTTTTCTGGAAGAAATGATTCTGATTCTATTGATTGATATGACCCTAAAGACTGGCTTTGCTAGTTAAGTTACATGGCAGTGGTTTTGATTAAATTGAATGAGCTAATCCTGAAGCTCCAAGTTTTAAGTATCTTTAAAACATATATACAAAATACTGTATGTGTGTAGGTATGCTGTGCATTGTATCTTTTGCAAGTATTAAATTTTTAAAATTTACATATAAACTCAGATGTGCAAGGGGATACATAGTTTTTATAAATTCATTGGAGGTAAGTGAATAAAAAAAATTTGAAGACCACTGCTCTAGAAGACCAAAATTTTTTTATGTGGACCTTAGTTTAGATAGAGTCTCCCTCCCCTCTTTAAAAAAGGGATTCTGTGAGCAAATATTATTTCTTAATGGTTCTCTTCTTTAGAAATTAATGATGAATATTAGATATTTTAAAAGCCCTGGAAAGTTCTACAATAAAAAAAAATTACTTGTTTAATTTTGTTTAACTTAGTAATTTCCCAAACTTCAACATCTTAAAGAACACATTGGAAACACCCTATTATTGACAATTGAAAGTTTACTTTATTTACATATTTGTTAATTTGTATGTAGTGTATTTGGAACAGAGGAACTAGGCACGTATTTATATGTCTTCGCATGCTCACACACAAACACGCAGGGGTGCCTGGTGACAGTCCCATTGAAGAAGTCAGTGAGTGTTTTAAGTGTCTATCTGTGCTTAACTCCTAGTGCAAATGAAGTGTAAGGTTAAAGTACCATAAAAAATGTTTGACTCTAATTGAAGATATGAATTAATGTTTGATTTTATAACCAAGACACCTGTAAGCTTGATAATTGTCTGATTGTTTTAGTTGTAAGCCTCCCTAGACACTTTTTTTCACAGAACACTATTTTTATTTGAAAGGAAGACTGACAAACTATGGTAATTTAGTGTTGGTTATTGTGGCAAATATTTTCTGAAATAAATGGAGTGAGCTTGTAACTTCAAGGAAGATAATTGCCGGTATTCAGTGCCAATGATGGGATTTGATCTTTCTAGCAAAAAATTAGATGTTTGTAATGGGATCCTGAAACCACCACTGGCCTAAAGGATGTACAATATTAGAACATGTGAACCTGAACAGATGTAGAATACAACTGTTCTTTGTGGCATCCTTTAGGATGCTGTTACGTGATCATGCAGATAGTAAGAATGAATCTCATACTGTCTGTGCAATGGTAGATTTTTACCTCACAACCTGCAATGCATTCATTTTCTATTATAAAAATTACTATGTCCTGATATATTGTCTGCAATTCACACAGGTGTTCTCCATGTAGATAGTCATTATATTTTAGTGAATAGTATACACTTTTTTCTTTCTTTTTTTTTTTTTTTTTTACTTTAAATGACATTTTATGTTTTAGGATGGCCCCAGAAGTAATTTTAGCCATGGATGAAGGACAGTATGATGGCAAAGTAGATGTATGGTCTCTTGGAATAACATGCATTGAACTAGGTAAGCATTCTTTTTTATTACTGGGGAGTAAGATTTAATCAATGTCTTACATCAACTTCTGTACCAAATTACAGGTTTTTATTTTTTGTGTCAGTTACTAAGGGGAACAGTAAATTTATTCAAGTTTTCATTTTGGTGACCTGTTAATTTTTATATATATTAGGTATATTATATTTGGTCAGTTAAATTAGGTCTAAAATAATTTTCCACTATGGTATTAAGTTTGAAGTATCCATTTGTAATATTAATGAATATTTGTTAAACACCTGGAATATGTCTATAATTACTAGATTTATCATCTATAGCAGATCTCTAAAGCATTCATGAATTACTTACCTCTATCTAAGATACTTATCACCTTAAGTTAGGCAAGAGAATTAGATGTCAGGCTGCATACCATATGCAGTGTTTTGATTTTGTGCAAGCATTTTATCCTGTTGCCTGTAAATGGAACTATGCTTAAGGCAGTAGACTATCATAACTTTACTTACATTCCCACTGTGAGCCAAGTGGGTAATTGAAATGTCACTGTAATCAAAGATGATGGACATCTTCTTGCTCTTGATTCCCCAAGCTTCCTGCCTCCCACCCTCATCAGCCCAGTATCCTTCCCTTTTTTCTTTTTACAAGAATATTCCATTAAACTTTATTTAAAAGTGGGAAATATTGGGAATATTTACTTGAACCATTCTAGTAGTAGATTGAAAAGAACATGTTAATAGTAAAATCCATGTGTAATTTTGAGAAATCTTTATCAACCTGGGTTTGTTAGTAGTTTTCTAAAACAAGTAGATAGGGAAATTTAGATAAAAATAAAAGTAAAGCTTGCTTATCAGTACACAGCAGATGAGTATTATAATTCCCATTACAACCAGATTGTTTCTTTCTTACAGTCTAATATTTTTCCAAAATGATATTTTTGCTTTCATTGGAATTTCTACATTAACCGTTGCCTTCAGGCCTTTTATCTTATTTAAGTATGACAACATCAGTAAACAGAGGTTTGGAGACTCTCATAATGTCATTCTCTTCTGATATCTTGGTCTCAATTTGAGGTTTATAAAATGTTTCTTCCATTTGAAAGTATTTTTTTTGTGTGTCAGTAATGGAATGATCCACCCTTTTTACTTGCAAAGGGTGAGTAGAAAGCTACTATATTTCTCTGGGACATTTGCAAAGAGTTTTCTTCACCTTAAGAAGAAACTGAATAAAAGTAAATGTCCACTAAAAGTATCTTTAAGTGGCTTAAACTTTATTCCTTTATCCTTGATTATTATTCTTATTGTTAGATCCTAATTAATTTCTTAAGAAACCTGGATATTGCCCAGCCAGGCGTGGCTCAGCGGTTGAGCATCGACCTAGGATCCAGGAGATCACGATTTGATTCTTGGTCAGGGCACATGCCTGGGCTGTGGGCTTGATCTCCGGTGGGGGATGTGCAGGAGGCAGTCAGTCAATGACTCTCTCTCATCATTGATGTTTCTATCTCTGTCTCTCCCTTTCCCTTCCTCTCTCTGAAGTCAATAAAGATATATTAAATAAATAAATAAATAAGTAAATAAATAAATAAATAAATAAATAAATAAAACCTGGGTATAAATGTAGAGACGCTACTTAATATTAGCAATGTGCCCATGGGGCATTTTTACATATGGTGCCCCTTGGTGATAGTGAAATTACATTAATGATCTTTAGATAACATTGATGTATTTTAATTTTTACTTAGTTAGAAAGTTCTAATTAGTTAATTGTACTGCTCAGAAAGAAATCTGAACTATGCACTTTCTGTGGAATAGCTTCTTATTTTTTCTAGGTTTTCTAGCTTTTTATTATAAAATAGAATTCCTTCATAATGAAGTGTCTTTACACTTATAACAAAGCAACTTCAGAAGATGTGACTACTTGTATATAACTTTAAATGAATCAGGCACTAGAGTTTTAGGTGTATATTTGTCATCTTCAACTTTTTAAATAGTGTGTTATAATCACTTTTTGAAAGATTTTACTTACAAATGTTTTTGTGTGTGTTTTTTCATCCTTACCCAAGGATATGCTTTATTGATTTTTTAGAAAGAGGAAGGGGGGGAGGAGAGAGAGAGATGAAAGAGAACCATTGATTGATTGCCTCCTATACACGCCCCACTGGGGATCAAACCCACAATCTAGGTATGTGCCCTGACCTGGAACTGAACCTGTAGCCTTTTGGTGTATAGGACAACACTCCAGTCAACTGAGCTACCTGGCCAGCGCACTTAAAATGTTTTGAATTATGAAGTGCTAAGTCAGGAACTATATTTTAAGACTGATTCTGGTTCCAGGGGAAAGGTCTAGGGTAGCACAGGCCAATAAAACTTTATTCAATGATAACAGTGTTCTGTATCTATGTGACTTTTGAGCACTTGAAATGTGGAATTAAATTTAAATTTTTATTTTCATTTAAATTGCATTTTTAAAAATATGTTTTTATTGATTTCAGAGAGAGGAAGGGAGAGGGAGAGATACAAACATCAATGATGTGAGAGAATCATCAATCAGCTGCCCTCCTATATGCCCCCTACTGGGGCTTGAGCCCAAAACCCATGTGCCCTGACCAGGAAAACCTTGACCTCCAGGTTCATGGGTTGATGCTCAACCACTGAGGCACACTGGCTGGGCAAGTTTGCATTTAAATAGTCACATGTGGCTAGTGGCTACCTTGTTAGACAGTACAAGTCTAGAGGCATGATTTTCATTGCAAATTAGATTTGCAGTCTTAGGAAATACATCTATTACATGCTTTTCTACTTTAAATTAGAGATAATGAGTCAAAGCAAATTTTTTTTTATAGTATAGGAGAAAGAACAAACTTAAATCAATTGTACTATCTTTGGTTTTGATAAATACAGATCTAAATAAATATGACTCACTTATAGTTTGTTATCATAAAGGTTGAAATAACTTGGTTTTGTCTTACAACCAGGAAATCTTAAAGGTGAGTTTGTATGTTTGTTTACAGTTTGATGAAAAAGATCCCTAGTTTGTTTTTCAGGCTATATATGCATGATTGTACAATTGTCATTATAAAAATAAAATTTACTATTTTTTTCTGATTGTAAAGGTAGAGTGTGTTGAGGGCATAATATTTCAGAAATATATTAAGGAATAAAAAGAAAACAAATGAAAATAACAATAACAGTAATTTTTGTTAATGGATACACAGAATATGAAGATGTAATTGTGACAACAAAACAAAGGGATTGTGGGGAGGAAATAGGTAAGCTTTAAAGTATGTTCAGCCCGGCCGGGCGTGGCTCAGCGGTTGAGCATCGACCTAGGATCCAGGAGATCAAGGTTCGATTCCCGGTCAGGGCACATCCCCGGGCTGCGGGCTCGATCCCCAATGACTCTCTCATCATTGATGTTTCTGCCTGTCTCTCTCTCCCTCTCCTTTCCTCTCTCTGAAATCAATAAAGATATATTTAAAAAATAATAATAAAATAAAATAAAGTATGTTCAACTTTAGTTGTTATTAATTTAAAATAGGCTATTAAAATAAAGGTTTTTTTCCCTAGCTGTTTGATCAGTGGTTAGAGTTTTGGCCCTTGGACTGAAGGGTCCTGGGACTGTTAGGCTCAGTCACTTAAAGAGCCTCAGGCGTACTCAGCAGGGCTTAAACTCCATGGGTGGGGCGAGAGGGATTCCAGTGGGAGGGTGGTGGGACTGTTGCCTACCCCCAGGCTGATGCTGCCTGGAGGAGAATGCTTTGCCTGGGAAAGGTGGCTTCTATAGTATGGGGGAATGACTCAGCACAGGGATCCTGGCGGCTGACCTTTCAGCTCTCTCCCCAGAGCCACCAACTGCAGACTGTCCTCATGCAGCTCTAGTCCATTCTTCCCTTTCTCCTCCAGAGCCCAGGGTGAGTGGCTGCAAACAAAATTTTGTGTGTTACCCCTTTAGTTTGCCCTTTAAGGGGGTGCTTGTGTTTCTAGGCATATCTCCTGGTGGACAGAAACTCCCCAGCCCAGCCCACCAAAACTGGGAAAGGTGCAAGATGTTATGTGGGCACCTTTCCCAGTTTTGGTGCTCTGGGCTGGAAAGGCATGCTTGTGGTTTAGACCCCAGAGTCCTCAGGGGGACTCCCCAGCAGCTGAGATATCCCTCTGGAACTTCAGCTGCTGCCTGTGGGAGCCTGACCTACCCTCTCCCACCTACCTCTGCACTTCCTACCAGTCTCAGTGTGGCCTCCTCTGTAAGTCCTTTATTGTAAGGCTTCTCTCCAGCTACTCTGCAGTTAGTTATTCAGGATGATTTTTCTATACTTTAGTTGTAATTCCAGCTTGGTCCTGGGAGGAAGTGAGTGTAGCTTCCACCTAATCTGCAGCCATCCAGATCCCATATGGAGGGTGCTCACTCTTGCTACTTTTATGCAATGTCGTATTAGAAGTCCTCACCAGAGCAGTTTAAGGCAAGATAAAGAAATAAAAGGCATCCAAATCAGAAAGGAAGAAGAACTGTCATTACTTGCAGATGACATGACATTATACATAGAAAATTTTAAAGACTCCACCAACAAACTGTTAGAACTAATAAACTAATTCAGTAAAGTTTCAGGATACAAAGTCCATATATAAAAATCAGTTGCATTTCTATATACTGACAACAAACTATCAGAAAGAAATTAAGAAAACAGTCCCATTTACAACCACATCAAATAGAGTTAAATGCCTAAGAATAAATTTAGCCAAGGAGGTCAAAGATCTGTCCTGAGAGATGTTCAATTTTATAGTAAATTACAAAATCAAAAAGCATAGTATGGATTGATGTGTTGATGGTATACCACTTAAAAATGGTATACTCTAATAAGTTAAAAATTTAAATACTCTAATAAGTTATCATAGAAACAAGTTATTTCATTCAAAATCAGAATTTCTCAGTAACTCTGTCCCCTTCCCAAACTATTTAGCTGGTGAGCCATGGTACCCCAGGATGGAGTATCAGGGTCATGTGATTAAAGGAGGGAGTTCCCACAGACCAATGTCCTGGTATGAGGAAACAGAACCTAATGAGGGTATCTGTGCAGGTGGGCCATCAGGTTTGGAGATACAGAGCCCAAGGAGGGTGACTGAGTCATTCATACCTAAAGTTGGCTCAGCTTGGGGTATCAGAGTCCAGGTAGGGTGAGAAGGTGACAGTAGGGAGAGTGATCTATTGTATGGTGTCAAAGTCTAAAGAGGGTGTCCATTTTGGGGGGTGGACCTACACACTCAGTGCCTCATCAAAAAAAAGGATTTTCTCTCATGACGACTAATGAGGAGGGCCTTACTGCAGTTTGGGGGAGTATCAGAAACTGAGTGTATCGCCTTGGCCAGTGGTTGAGCATCATCACTTGTACCAAAAGGTCACCAGTTCTTTTCCTGGTCAGGGCACATGCCCAGGTTTTGGGTTCAATCCCTGGTCTGGGTGTGTGCATGCAGAAGGCAACCAATCTATGTTTCTCTCTCACATTGATGTTTCTCTCTCTCCCTCTCCCTTCCTCTTTCTCTAGAATCAATAAAAAGAAAACATATTTTTTAAAAATGAAAAGAACCTGAGTGGATGAAGAGGACATTCATACTGTAGAGTGACTTGGAATGGGGTTTCAAAAGCAACAGGGAGAGGGGGGATATCTGCTCAGGAAAAAGGGTAGTGGCAATGACAGGAGACTAGTTACATACAGGGGGGAAATACATTAAGGGTAATCAGAGCAAGGTTTTTCATTGTTAGAGATAAGGTGTTACCAATAATGGAAAGAGAGAGAGCTAGAATAAATATTAAGGTATTGGATTGGATTTGAAATACTGTAGTGAACACAATTGTTTTCAATACACATATAGGTGTTTAATGTGTATGTATGTGTATAAATACAGGGTGTCCCCAAAAATGTATACACACACTTTGAATAAATTATAAAGGCAGGGTTTATTAAAATGCATTTTTCATTTTCAAAATTGAGCTATCAGCTGTTAAAGTGTATATACATTTTTGGGGGATACCCAGTATATTGTGTATCTGTATGTGTTCCCTAACTTTATCCACCGAGAGGATCTAAGAGTAGTGACACCTCAGTAGCAGTGAGCACATTTACTGTGACAGCTTTTGGAGAAACAGTTGATCCAGTGTTTGAAGTAGGGAAAGTATCAGATGAACCTGAAACATCTTGGTGTGCCAGAAAGCAAGGAGGTGATCAAGGAATGATGAGACCATGTCAGAAAGACAGAAGCCAGGATAAAAACATTCTCATTGATCAAATATGATGAGGCATTTTTGAATATCAAAATAAATGATAGCAGATTATAGTTTATTAAATAAAATAAAAATATATAAATCTATACAGTAAATAAAGAATAAAATGAAAGTTTTATGAAAAACTGTTTATATAGATTTACAGTATCTTCTTGCCAAGGAAAAAAAGAGAAACTTTACTGTGAAGAAACCTGTCAGACATGGCCTTAAGTGGTCCAAGTGAATGCCATCAACCATCAGAACAAGACTATTTGAAATCATGCACTGCCTCATAGAACAATGAGAAAACCATAACATCTCCTTCTGTGATATTTCTTCTGAGATACTTGCCAAAGATGTTTAACCTAAATTTAATCATAAGACAAACTCATATTGGGGACATTCAAAAATCTCCTATCTTCAGAATTGTCAAGGTTATAACTTCAACTTTTACTTTAAGATACTAGAAAAAGAAGAGCAAATTCAACTCAAAATAACCAGAAGGGCCAGGGCAGTGTGGCTCAGGAGTTGAGCATTGACCTGTGATCCAGGAGATCACGGTTCGATTTCTGGTCAGGGCACATGCCCAGTTTCAGGCTCCATCCCCAGTAGGGGGCATGCAGGAGGCAGCCGATCAATGACTCATCATTGATGTTTCTATCTCTTTCTCTCTCTGAAATCAATAAAGACATATTAAAAAAAAAACAGAAGAAAGTAAAAAGATCAAAGCAGAAATCAATTAAATAGAAAAAAACAATAGAGAAAATCAATGAAATAAAAAACTAGTTCTTCGAGGTAATTGGTAAACCTCTAGCTAGATTGATCAGGAAAAAAAGACATAAATTATCAATATCAGGTGTGAGAGGTGACATCACTACAGATTTTACAGGTACAAAAGGATTCTAAGGATATAGTCCTTTAAGTATGAATAATTTTATGTTAATAAATTTAACAACAGATAAAATAGACAATATCCTTGAAGGACACAAATGATCAAAGCTCACTTTTGCTACAGAGGACATTATTTGATATTTGATTGAAACGTGAGTGGGTTTGAGGATTAGATGAAAGTTATGTATCAGCATTAATGGCCTGATTTAATAGAGATATTACTGTTCTTTAGTAGAATGTTCTTCTTTTAAAGTATTTAGGAATGGTGGGACATCAGTTCAGCATTTTACTCTAAATTGATTTACTTGACAATGTTTTTGAACTCAACTTGCAGTATTTTTGCTAAGTTTGAGATTATTTAAAAAAAGAAAAATCTTTAACAATATTAACAATATTTGTGTGCCCCTTTATAACAAGCATGTATTTTAACAGGCAAGTTTCTTTCTCTTACAGCGGAACGGAAGCCTCCTTTATTTAATATGAATGCAATGAGTGCCTTATATCACATAGCCCAAAATGAATCCCCTACACTACAGTCTAATGAATGGTGAGTATTGCTAAGAGATACATTACTCAACATTTTATAAATTAAATGCTTTCTCATAATGTTATCAAAATGATTTCATTTCAACTAGGTAAAATGTATTACTACCTGAAGAGATATTAAAATAGGTTTATTCCTGTAACAAATTGTGTAATTAATTCATCATTGCTTTGGAGTATATTATTTTTATTGGCTTATTAAGAGACTGTGTACTATTGGTTTGTGAAATTCCCTCAGTGAACCTGTATTAAATAAACTATAGGCAAAGATAAATAAAATAAAATAAAATAAAATAATAAAATAAAATAGGGTTATTTTACCCTTATATCACGTTTATCCTTGATTGTGTCTGCTTTTCATAGCATATATATCTCAGTGATGCCACATGGATAAAAGTATTGCTTTTTACAAAAATTCATATCTTATATTTTCTTTGAACTTTAGGAATATTTATAACCCTGATTATATAATAGCTGGCACAATTTAAACATTACTATTTTATAACTAAAATATGTAGATTGCCATACCTGTAGTGATATTTTGCTGAGAACAGTTTATAATTTATATGGTATAAAGCATAGGTAAAATGACTTGACTTACCAGATTATCAGATAATTTGTAACTTTGGGATCATTCTAGTTGTGTTATTTATTATTCAGAATGCTCTGATGTTCCTTTTCCTAGTACTTCCTTGATAAAATTAAGTTCATTTATGTAAAGAAGTTTATGCAGAACAGATTGACAGTTTTAGAAAATTAGAATTTTTAGTGATAGAAAATTTTAGTGGGAAATTAATTCTTCAGGCAGTTGCATAAATTAGGAATACTTTATTTTTTTAAAGGTTACATAATTAGGTCACATTAAAAGGTCTTTACTACTTATTTAGATATATGTAGAAGGAATTTTTTTGGCAGAGTTTACTATTATGGGACATATAAATAATATATTGAACACAGATTGTCTTTATACTGTGATACTTTAGGGATTCAAAATGAAATATTTTCTTGCACAAGGGACATAAATGTTATTTGATATTTAAGACAAACATTGATGGAGTAATTATTACTTACTGTCTTGCTCACTGAACTCTTCATTGATTACATACTATAATAATACGCTGCAGACTTCATATGTTTTTAAAAATATCTTAATTGGTTTTTTGGGTTTAATGGAAGTTCTATCCATTTGTTCAGGGACACCAAATACTCAGATATGCAAAATGCTCTCTCCAAAGCTAATAGAGTGATGTTCTGAAACATGCAATATAGGAGATAATCCAAGAAGCAAATAAAAAAGAGATGGCTTATACGAGAAAACAAATTGAGAAAAATGTTATTTTAGATTTGAATGCAAAGCAGAAAAAAATTGACTTCCCTAATTTTGCCTCAATTTAGAATGAGTTGTGTTTTTATGTGGGAGCAGGATTTTTAAATAATCTGTGCAAGTTTATCTTTGAAAAATGGTAAAGATTCACTGGTTGCTTTAGATGGTCTTCATAGATTTACATGAAATATATAGTGTATTGTGTCTGCCTTTTTTTAATATTTTTTTTTCCATCCCAACCCTCCCACCAGTAGATACATACCTTGATTTGTGGATCTGTTTTTAAAGGAAATAGCAATATGTTCACTTGATACTTTCCTTTACAATAGGTCTGATTATTTTCGCAACTTTGTAGATTCTTGCCTCCAGAAAATCCCTCAAGATCGCCCTACATCAGAGGAACTTTTAAAGGTTAGTTCTATTATACTCTTATGTCGGTTTTCTACCCAAGAAATTATTTTAAAGAATGTGCTTTGCCCTAGCCAGTTTGCTCAGTGGTTAGAGCATTGGCTCGCAGACTGAAGGGTCCTGGGTTCAATCTCAGCCAAGGGCACAGACCTTGGTTGCAGGCTCGATCCCCAACCCCGACTGGGCCGCATGTGGGAGGCAACCGATCGATGTGTCTCTCTCACATCAATGTTTTTTCCTCTCTTTCCCCTCCAGTCTCTGAAAAGCAATGGAAAAAATATCCTCAGGTGAGGATAAAAAAAAAGAATGTACTTTATTTCTCTTTGATTCTGAATCCGTATTAAGAACGCTCTACTAGTTTGGGGGGGGGGGCTTGGTTTTAAATATATCTTTATTGATTTCAGAGAAAGGGAGGGAGAGAGATAGAAACATCATTGATGAGAGTCGTAATTGATCAGCTGCCTCCTGTACGCCCCCTACTGGGGAATCAAGCCTACAACCTGGGCCTGTGCCCTGACTGGGAATGGAATCTTGATCTCCTGGATCCTAGGTCTCTGTTCAACCGCTGAGCCACACTGGCTGGGCTGCTCTACTAGTTTTTACTAAAATATTGTTTGGAACTTTTCTCAGGTGCTAAGTTTTTTCATTTGTTTTATTCAAAATTGATTAACTGGTTTTACCATGGCTGAATAGAATATATAGCCAAATATTCAAAATAGTACCAAATTTTTATATGTGAAAGAATATATTCATGAGTTATAATTATAAATTTTAATTTATATGGAATGTTTTATTTCAAAGTTGACAAAACATAGTTTAATTTTTAATTTAATTTTTATACTTATACTACTTTATATATTAATCTGTCCTATATTAAAATAATATGAGAGAAAGAAAAATTATGTGATATATTTATATAAATATTGTGGGAGAAAAGAGATTTCAAAAGAAACTTATAAATGGATATCATATTTTTGTTTATTTTCTGGAAATACATTTTTCCAACTTAATGAAAATTAAAAAATCTTGTAAATTCTGTTCAGTGTGCAATAGATTTGGTTGCCTATTTTAAATACATTATTAGTATATCCTTTATATTCTCAAAAAAATATTATTTCATGCCTGACCAGCTTGGCTCAGCAGTTGAGTGTTGACCTATGATCCAGGAGATCAAGGTTCAATCCCAATCAGGTCACATGCCTGGGTTTTGGGCTCAATCCCCAGTGTGGGGCATGCAGGAGGCAGCCAATCAATGACTCTCTCATCATTGATGTTTCTGTCTCTCTCCCTCTGCCTCCCTCTCTCTCCCTCTCTCTGAAATCAATAAAGATATATATATGTATATATATTTTAAATTATTATTTCATTTGGAGGTTCACCATTTTATTAATAACAATAGTATTGTTGGAATTAATATACTTCTTAAAACATCTAGATAAGACATTATTAGGAAGCAGGATTTGGCTCTCTCTTTGTGACCCTAAGCAATCTTGTTGATTTTTCACTACAAGATATAAGTAGGCTATTATTACATGAATGTTTTAGAATTTCAAGAGGTTCAATTTATTTTCACTGATACACAGCAGTTAAAGATACAGAGGAAATCCTCATATATATATATATATATATATATATATATATATATATATATATATATTCAATAGTATTATTTGCAACCATAGTATGTTGAAGAGCAATATAAAGTTTCAGTAATGCTTGGGGAATTCTAGGCAGTAATCTCACTCATGGTCTCAGAAATGAAAGCCTGAATAAATAGGTACTCATTACAGCAATAAAATGTTCAGTATACCTAGGAATTATGTTAGTGAAAAATAAGCAAGACCTATATGTAGAAAATTATCAAACTTAGAAATATATTATTTTTTGATAAGACTGAATATTGGCCCCAGTGCATGGCTCACTTGGTTGGAGCGTTGCCTCAAGCACCATAAGGGTTGTGGGTTGATTTTCAGTTGGGGCACATGTCAAGGTTTCAGATTTGATCCCCTGTTCAGGGTGTGTACAGGAGGCAACTGATCATTGTTTCTCTCTCAACCTCTCTCTCTCCCCCTCCTTCTCCCCCTGTTCCTTCTTCTCTCTCTAAAATCAACAAATATGTCCTCAGGCGAGGATTTAAAAATAATAATAATAATAAGACTGAGTATTGTAGATAGTGGTACATACCAAGAAGCTAAGGCTCAGGAAAAAGGGAGAATGTGACCGCCTTCTTACACTTGTCTAAGCGTAATCTCTTTTGATAAAAACCCAACCCACCAGGGCCAGGTGTTTGGTATTTGGACATTAGATCCCAAGTCTGCATATAGTATTCATTTACCTGTATTGAATACTGAGTGTGTTGGCATAGCCTTATTCAAAATGACAGGAAGTAATCAAGTGCTTCTTTTTCTTTGACCTAATTACATTTCTGTTGAAGTCCATCATAAAGAAAAAATAATAATAGAAAAAAGGTTTTTTATTTATGAAGCTGTTTATCTCAGAAATAAAAATTGGAAATAACCATCCAGAATTAGGATAGTGGTTAAATAATTTTGGCATAAACATTTGATGTGATATTCTATAGGCATTGTGTGTATGAATTGAAATAACATGATACTATGACAATGAAAGTAGAATAAAATATATAGTTATAACTCTGCATAGCAAAGAAGTAAATTTAAACTAAGAAGGTAAAAGTGTTATGAGAATTCAAGGGCATCTCATGAACTCAAGGTAGAAGGTATCTTTCTGCAATCTATATTATAACTGTGTATTTATAAAACATAATCTATACATAGAGAATTTCTGAAAAGAAATATACCATCACGGGGATGTAAAGTACAGCATAGAGAATGTAATCAATAATATTGTCATAACTATGTATGGTGCCAGGAGGGTACTAGACTTATTGGGGGGGATCACTTCATAAGTTTTTTTTTGGTGTGTTTTTTTACTTCATAAGTTTTTAAAACACCTACTGTGCTGTACACCTGAAACTAATATAATATTGAATGTCAATTGTAATTGAAAAAAAGAAAGAACGAAAGAAAAGAAATATACCAAAATTTAACAGTGGTAATTTTAATGGTGGAATTGTTCTTCCTACTTTTCTGTACTTGATAAGGTTGAGCTTTATTAAATGTTATTAGTAAAAATCACTAATAATATAATGGCTTTTAATCAGCTGCTAGTGTTTTATAAAGTGTTGCTTATGCAACATGTAAAGGAGCCCATAATGTTCAAGTTTATATGACATAAAACCACCATCAGTAAATTCCTGTTGAAACCTAACTCAGAACTGAACATGCCTCATCTATGAAATCAGCAGTTCTAGAGTATGTAAACCTTTATTTAGCCCTTATTTAGGGCTCTAATTTAATAATTGAACTTAATTCTTAGAACTTAATTAGACCTTTTTTTTATTTTAACTCAGCATTTTCAGTTGGCCAACAAAGGTATAATGTTCAAAGTTTTTATAAAATGTGCACGGTAGTTACATAGGCACGGAGTATGTATGTGTAAATCACAACTTTGTAAATGAAAGAATTCAGAAGTATAATAGAATTAGATAGCCATAGATTATATGCCTTATCTATCATAATTATGTAAGGTAGTAATTCTAGGATCTGAGAAAGGGGTACATTTGTACTAATTGAAAAAATACACAGTATAGGTTTCATCCTGACTTTTAACTTCTGTTATCCAGCACATGTTTGTTCTTCGGGAGCGCCCTGAAACAGTGTTAATAGATCTCATTCAAAGGACAAAGGATGCAGTAAGAGAGCTGGACAATCTGCAATATCGAAAGATGAAGAAACTCCTTTTCCAGGAGGCACATAATGGACCAGCAGTAGAAGCACAGGAAGAAGAAGAGGTAATAGGTTAGAAATTACTGAAATGTTGAGCTCTCTTTATTGGCTTTTTTACTTAGGCAGTTTGTCTTGCCACAAATCTTTTAGATCAGTGGTTCCTAGATTGTGTTTTCTTAACACTGGTCCTGTAAGGATCCCAGGTGGGGAAAAGATTTTGCATTATTTAGACCCAAACCCTTCATAGTGTACATTTGCATAGTAATCTAGTCCCTCTCAAAGTTCTTGGCCACTGAACCCTTTTTTTTCTTTGCCTGATTCTCCAATTTCATGGGACATACCTTTGGAAGCATTTGAAGTTATAAACTCTGGAAGTTGCCAGAGGTTATTACAAAGTTATCGAGCATTCTACTCTGTCACCATAGGCACTTGATTCTTTTCAGTTCTGTACAATTTTATTCCATCTACACAGCTTTAAAATACTCATTTTATAGATGAGTAAAGCAAAGCTCAGAATGGTTAACTAACCTTAGGTAAGGGTATGTAGGTTCAAATTCATATATCATTCATTCTCAAGGCCACAGTCTGTCCATGTTGCCTGTTAGGGAGAATGGAAATACAAATTTGTAATATAAATGCTAAAGAACTTCCTCACAAGGAGATAGATAGCAAGATGATTGATTGATAGATAGATGATAGATAGATAGATAGATAGATAGATAGATAGATAGATAGATAGATAGACAGATAGAAGCTTATTTGTGGAACTATCTTTTTCACTCTAAATACTTTCCATTTTCTTCTTTGCTCTTGTTAGAATTCCAAAACTTGGATTCTTTTGTATTGTGTTCCAGTGAAGGTGATCACTTTGCATTCTGAAACAAGGAGCAATAGTTACTTACTTTTCTTGACTTACAGTTTTGGTTTTGGTTTTATTTTGTTTTATTAGTTCTTATAATAATCGTTAGAAAATTGTTTGGAGCTATTTTAAACATATGAATAGTTTAGCAAAGTTGTGAAATTAACAAAATTCTAATGTAATTAAATCTGTAATTCTAATGTAGCATCCCTGATAGGCTAGGGATATAAGTTCAGATAGAAAGGTAGATATAGATATATAGATACAGATATATACCTGTATGTAGCGAGATATACACACCATGGGTGTATATTAATTAAAGTCTGCATATCTTATAGAATTTTGATATGGTAAGACTACTATAATGTTGGTGCCCAGATACCATTGCTTTCCTGGTTACTTCAGAAAAACAGTTTTATGATTACGATTAAATATATAGGTAATATTTAATTTACACAGAAATGGATAAGGAATTAATGTTAATTATTTGGTGGTAGAGGATAGAGTAGAGACTATATTCTGAGGGAGAAAGGAAAATATAATTACAAAAAGGCTTCAATAAAAATAACAACTAAAAGGAGTTGTTTACAAGATAAAAAAAATTAAAGGGCTTGTTTTAACCATGGGAATCACTGAGAAATGAGCAGCATTTTTCTATATAGCCCATGAGATGTGTGGTAAAAATGGATTTCAAAAAATGTCAAACAATTTAGAGAAAATGCTACGCTTTAGAAATAACGCAAAACTGATTAACTTTTTCACATGGTTGGTTTTCACACTTGCTGGTCATTTTTATTTGCTTTACTGTCAAGTGACAGTTGGTAAACTTACTTGACGAATAAAAGGAATTTCTCATGATAGATCTTTGACTTTCTAAAGACTATGTCAAGTAATGTATTAGGTACTTATACTTAAGAATTCAAAAGAAATACAGATATTTGAACCTGATGCTCTTTTCCCTTAGGAACAAGATCATGGCGTTGGACGAACAGGAACAGTCAATAGTGTTGGAAGTAATCAGTCTATTCCCAGTATGTCCATTAGTGCCAGTAGCCAAAGCAGTAGTGTTAACAGTCTTCCAGATGCCTCAGATGACAAGAGTGAGCTAGACATGATGGAGGGAGATCATACAGTGATGTCTAATAGTTCTGTCATCCACTTAAAACCTGTGAGTATTTGGGTTTCAGTGAAAATTTTCAACTTTGGTAAATAATTTTCAACTTTGGTAAATAATTTTCTTCATCTGATTAGTTTAAGAGAAGTTTTTTGTTTTGTTTTTGTGTTTTAGAAGTTTGAAACATAGGCTTGCTAATTCCCAGTGTAATAATCTGCATTTGGGAAACTAATGTTTTGAGAATACAAAAAGATTATTTCAAAAATCTTAGAAGAAAGAAATACAGAAATACGATATAATTTATTATTTGAAGTTACTTAGATGGAAAATAAAGTATTTGAAAATAATAAGTATACACATGAAATTAGTGATAATGGTTGCCTTTGGGGAGTAGGAGAAAGGGTTAGAATGATAAAAAGTAACATTTGGCCCTGGCCAGTGCCGCTCAATGGTTAGACCATCGTCCCATGCACCAAAGGGTCACAGATTCAATTCCTGGTCAGGCGCATTCGTGAGGCAACTGATCTGTGTTTCTTTTACTCTCTCCCTCTTCCTCTCCATTCCCCTTTCTCTAGAATCAATGAAAAACATATCCTTGGGTGAGGATTAAAAAAAGAAAGTAACTTTTGCATTATCCATGTTTACAATTTTAAAATAAAATTGAGTGTAGTTGCAGAAAATTATAAATTCTGGGTATCAGAAATGGGGGTGTTTGCTACATTATTATTTGCACTTTCAAATGCAAAATTTTAAATTTTCTTGAAATTATTTGAAGGTCAGCTAGCTCCTTTCAGCAATGAATAGGAATGCTTCCTTTTTAACTTAACAATTGTGGCATTACCTAAAATGTTAGTAGGCCCATTAGCTAAAAGATGGAACCAATACAAGCGTCCATCAACAGATGAATGAATAAACAAAATGTGGTATATACATCTAATGGAATATTATTCAGCTATAAAAAGGAATGAAATTCTGATACACACTACATCGAGTGAACCTTGAAAACATTATGCTAAGAAAGATAAGCCAGATGCAGAAAGACAAATACTGTGTAATTCCACTTATATAAAATATCTGGAATAGGCAAATTCATAGAGATAGAAAGTAGATTAAAGGTTACCAGGGCCTGAGTAGAGGGTACAATAGAGAGGTTTTTTTAATGAATACAGAGTTTCCAGTTGGGGTGATAATAAAGTTCTGGAAATAGTGGCAATGGTTGCACAACATTAAGAAAGTAATTAATGCCACTGACTTGTATACTTAAAGATGGTTAAAATGGCAAATTTTGTATTACATATATTTTGTATAAATACAAAAATTTATTAAGAATGGTTAGATAAGCGGTAAGTGTTATTCAGAGCAAAATCATGGTTAATTTTTATATTCATACAATAGAATCAGCAATATAAAAGATTAGTCCCACAATTAGTTTGGTTGCTACTTAATTGACTTCTCTTTAGTTAAGGAACTCAGGGAATATATAAGGAAAGACATCAATTTACAACTATTTTTTTATTACTTGGACAAATGGCAGAAGTATTATAAAGTTGTTTTTAAGCTATATTATTGCTTCTAAAACCCAAGAGCCTTAGAGTAATTAATTTTATTACTGCTGTTTAAAATACTGCTGCAGGTTTCATCGTCATTATTTTGAAGTCATACTAAAAATTTGCAATTTTATATGAGTAGGACATATAAATCTAGCCTTATATATTTTTTTATCCTGAATCTGTGTGCTATTTCATACACTGAAGAAATAATGTTTCCTAATTCTAACTATGTTGAAAATAAAATATCAGTGTTCCCAATTTTAGTTTGTTTTTGCTTTTACAATTATGTCTGGGATTTGTTGGTCAGGTTGTTTTTAAACTAATTTTCTTGAAAGTTCAAATAAACTCTGTTCACCTGAAATAGTGTTGCTCTTTCTTTGTCTAGGAGGAAGAAAATTACAGAGAGGAGGGAGATCCTAGAACAAGAGCATCAGATCCACAATCTCCGCCCCAAGTGTCTCGTCATAAATCACACTATCGTAATCGAGAACATTTTGCTACTATACGGACAGCATCACTGGTATGTACTTCACTGGAATTAAAAGTATATTTTTCATGTTGGACCTTGTCATCTGTATACTCAAATATAACTATTTTTTTGTATTTGTTATTTTGCAAAACATTCATTCAGTATTCAAGTGCCTATTATGAGAAGGATTATAAACAGAGACATTAAACTAATAATATCTTCAAGACATGTACACAAATAACTAATATGTTAGAATATATTAAACACTTAAGAAGACTACAAGACACTAAGTAGGAATTCACATTACTTTTAATTCAAAGCATAAAGGAAGTATTTATAAAACAAATTGTTTGAGCCTTAAATAATTAGTTTTAGGCTCGAGGGAGAGGAGAAATGTTATTTCCATATAAGAATTAACAATAAGGAAATATTAAGGTTAACCAAAATGAGTGGGAATGTTTGGGAAATGTCAGGTGATGCAATTTGATATACTCAAAATGTAGGTCGTCTGATTTTTTTCAAATAACAATAAAAATTATTTGTTCATTACAGGAACATTTTTAATGGGGTACTTATAACCCTGATCAGTCAGATAGGTAGGACCAAAACATAGCAAAGGATTCTAGGTAGAGAGAAATTATATTAAGATATTATAGGAAAGGTAGGATATTGGAAAATATAACAGAAAGAAAAAAAGATATGGGAGTTATCTGAAGTATCAGCTACATATGCAGATTTTATAAATTCCATGCCCTGTGACCTGTGAATCTGTATGACATGGAGTCAAGAACACCATCTCCCATTATAATTCAGGTCATTCCTACTATTCTGCAACATCTAAATAATTTTTTGAACAGAGCAGGTGGCAAAAGTTGCTTACTTTTTTTCCATGACTATTTTAATAAATACATAGAGAGGGGCCAGTTTGCGGGGAAACTTAACCATCCCCTAAAAAAACAGGATGTGTAAGATTTCTTGTCATCCCAGAAAGTTCCCTTCATACCCCTTTTTAGGTAGTTCTCCATTTTCATGACCCCACTTTCTGTTTCTTCACTATTGTTAGGTTTAACTGTTTTTTGATTTTATATAAATACAATCACACAATGTACTCTTTTGAGTTGAGTGTATTTTGCTCAGCTTAATGTTTTTGAGATTCATGTTGTTGTGTTCAGTCTTTTTTATTACTGTGAATAATTTTCCATTTATTCATTCCTTCTGTTGATAAGCATTTGGTTTGAATCTCATTTTGAGTTATTATAGGTTGCTAAAAGTATTCTTGTATAGTCTTTATGTGAATGTGGTGTTTTAATTTCTTTTTGGTAAATACCTACGTGTAGAATTGCAGACTCATAGAATATATGTATGTTTAACTTTATAAGAAACTGTTGAACAGTTTTCCAAAATGGTTGTACTATTTGACATGCCCATTAGCAATGTCTAAGAGTTGAAGTTGGTTTACATCCTGTTCAACATTTGGTGTTGTCAGTCTTTTTTATTTTAAAGCCATTCTAGTGGGTGTCAAATAGAATCTCATAGTGGGTTCTTTTTTTTTTTTTAACATTTCTCTATGACTAAAGCTATCACCATAATCACCTTTTCTTGTGCTTATTGTCTGTTCATGTATGTTCTTTAGTGAAGTGTCTCTTCAGGTCTTTTGCCTGATTTCTTATTCAGAAGTTCATCCTTTTAATATTGATTTGTAGGAGTTCTTTATATAGTCTAAATACAAATATTATATCTTGTATGAGTCTTGCAAATATTTTTTCTCCATCTATGATTTACCTTTTCTTTTTTTTACTGTTTTTTTGATGAGAAATTAATTTGTAGTTTTAAAATACAGTTTAAACAACCCAATTTAAAAATGGGTGTAAAGGACCTTTACACTTTGAATACACCTTTATCCAGAGAAGATACACAAATGGCCAACAAACACATGAAAAGATGCTCAACATCATCATTCATTAGGGAAATACAAATCAAAACCACAGTGAAGTACCACCTCACACCCACTAGAATGGCAATTTAAAAAACAAACAAACAAAAAAGGAATATAAGTGTTGGAGAGCCTACAGAGAAATTGGAACTCCTGTATACTGCTGGTAGGATGTAAAATGGTTTGACTGCTGTGGAAACAGTTGATTATTCCTCAAAAAGTTAAACATAAAATTACCATATGACCCAGCAATTCTACTCCAAGGTATGTACCCCAAAGAATTGAAAACAGGTATTTAAACAAGTGCATGTACACAGAAGTTCATAGCAGCATTATTGACAATAGCGAAAAGGTGGAAACAACACAGATATTTACAATGGGTGAATGGATAAACAATTTATTACATATGCATACAATGAAATATTATTTAGCTATTAAAAGGAATGAAGTATTGATACATACAACATGGATAAGCCTTGAAAACATGCTAAATGAAAGAAGTCAGACACAAAAGGTCATATATTATATGATTCTGATTATATGAAATATCCAGAATAGATAAATCCATAGAGACAGAAGACAGATTGGTGGTTACCTGAAGGGGGGAGAATAAAGAGTAACTGTATAACAGATAAAGAGTTTCTTCTGAAGTGATAAAAATATGTTGTAACTAGATACAGGTAGTGGGTGCATAAAATTATGAATGTACTAAATGCTACTGAGTTGTTCACGTTAAAGTGATTAATTTTATATTACATGAATTTCACCTCAATTTAAAAATCCAATTTATATATATTTTTTTCTTTATAGTCAGTGTGTTTTGTGTACTGTCCAAGAAATATTTGCCTATCCCAAGGTCGTGAAGATATTCTACGTTTTCTTCTGCTATAGGATTCTGGGGTTTATGTTTAGATTAAATAGATCTTTTCAAATTAATTTTGGTATGTGGATTGATATAGGAGTCGAGGCTTATTTACTTATTTTTTTATGCAGAGCACCAGTTGTTTTAGTAGAATTTGTTAAAAAAAAAAAAAAAAAAGTTTTTTCTTTCTTCTTTGAACTAACTTTTTGGTAGAAGTCAATTGACTGAATATGTATGGGTCTTTTCTAGATTTTATTCTGTTCCTTTGATCTACTCAGCCTATCCTTACAACCACACTATTTTGATTACTGAAGTGTATGTCTTCCATTTTTTTTCACCCCCGCAAGATTGTTTTAGCTATTCTAGGTCCCTTTACATTTTAGTTCTAAAATAAAAATTTTAGAACTAGTTTGTCTGTTTAAAAGACCCACTGGAAATTTAAATGGAAACTGCTAGCTGGTATCTCTTATATTAATTACCTACTTAGTTAATACTAGAGTGGTCTAAAATTCTTTCAAAAGAAAAATATTTTGCTTTATTATTTTCTTCTAGGTTACAAGGCAAATGCAAGAACATGAGCAGGACTCTGAGCTTAGAGAACAGATGTCTGGCTATAAGAGAATGAGACGGCAACATCAAAAGCAGCTGATGACTCTGGAAAATAAGCTAAAGGCTGAGATGGATGAACATCGCCTCAGATTAGATAAAGATCTTGAAACTCAACGTAACAACTTTGCTGCAGAAATGGAGAAACTTATCAAAAAACATCAGGCTGCTATGGAAAAAGAGGTGGCTGATTCAGTATTAATGTTTTTAATGACTGAATTTTAGAGACAGGAAAACAGAGAAACAATGCTTTACTGTTCCACTTATTTATGCATTCATTAGTTGATTTTTGTATGTGCCCTAACCAGGAATGAGACCTGCAGCCATGGCACATCAGGACAATGCTCTAACCAACTGAGTTACCCAGCCAGGACTCAGTATTTCTAATTTATTTATTCTAGCTTTTGATCATCTCAGAATTAAGGTAGCATTTTGATGTTAGTGTATCTATTCCCCAGAACCAAGCAAATTAATTGGGGAAAGGGAGAAATATTTATATAATGTGAATAATATCAAGTACTAAGTCTGGGAACCAGTGGACATGAGATCATCTCCTGACACTTAATAGTTTTATAGTGTCACAGTGGTAAGTCATTCAACTATTCTAGGCCTTTGGATACCCTGGTTATTGAGGAGTTTGATAAATCACCCATCAATAGGAGGTTTAGGTCTCAATATCATTCATGACTCTCTTTTCTGTGTATATGTTTTAAACATTTTAAAATTTATAGCAGGATTTTTATGTCATAATAATTGAAGATTATTATATACAACATGTTAGAGGTTATAAATTAAGAGAGATTAAGATTTAGCCCAGATTCCAAGATGGCCGTGGATTGAATGTAAGCTACATTGACACTCTCCCAGGACCAAACTGGAATTACAGCTAAAATAATAGAAAACCATCCTGAATAATGAACTACAATTAAAGACTAGTTGGAGAGAACTCTTCATAACCAAGGACAAAAAGTGGAGACTGCATAGAGACTGGTACGAAGTGCAGAGGTGCAAGAGGGCTGGCTGGGCTCCCACAGGCAGCAGCTGAAGGTCAAGAGGGATATCTCAGCTGTGGGGGTTTCCCAATGAGAACTCTGGGGTCTGAACCCCAAGCTGGGCTTCCTAGCCCAGAGCACTTAGAAACGTGCCCACATAACATCTGGCTATGAAAAGCAGCCGGGTTTCTGTCTGCCAGGGAGAGAGGGCTAGAAATGCAGGCACCCTCTTAAGGGGCGAACACACAAAGTTTCATGTGCAGACACTCACCTTGGGCTCTGGCCAAGGGAGGGCAGAGTGGACTAGAGCTGTATGAAGAATCTAGGGAAGCTGGCTTGGAGAATAGAGCTCAGACGGCAGTCATCTGGATTCCTGTGCTTAGTCATTCCTCCATATGGCTGAGGACATTTTTCTCAGGCAGACATTTACCATCCCAGCATCTTTTGCTTGGGGGGGAAGCAATTGTCCCACCCTGTTAGAAGACCTCTCGTCCTACCTAGAGGAGTTTCTACAGCCTGAAGCTCATTAAGAGACTGATAACAATCAGCCACCCCACCCTGTGGAATTTCTACAGCCTGAAGCTTATCAAGAAACTGAGTAACAATCAGTCTCTGGGTGCTTTTAGTATTTGCCTGATTTGCTTTTGCACCCAGGGCTTGGAAAAGCAGACCTTGGTATGCATCTTGGTCCTGTCCAAACACATGCAGCCCAACAGAGGGAATGACAAGCTGTGGAGTGTGGAAAACTTCAAACAAAGCCCTCAAGAGCAGTTACAAACAGCATCTGACATTGCCCTGCACCAGAGGCCATCCAAAAGACTTGGAGTCCTAGCAGATCTACGTAATACATAGAAACAAAACAGACAAAATGGGAAGACAAAACAAGTCTGAAATGAAAGAATAAAAGAATTCTCCAGAATAAGAGCTAAATAAAATGGAGATAAGCAATCTGTCAGATACAGAATTCAGAATACTGATCATAAGGATGCTCAAAACAGCATGAGAAAAGAAATGGAAACTATGATGGAAATTAAAAATGACATAGTAGAAATAAAAAAAAAATAAACACATTGGAAGGGATAAACAGCAGATTAGGGGAAGCCGAGAATAGGGTCAACGAATTAGAAGACAGGGTAGAAAAATCACTCAGAGATCCAAAAAGAAACAACAAATAAAAAACAGGAGGACAGTTTAAGAGAGCTGTGGGACAACGTGAAATGTAACAATATTTGCATAATAGGAGTGCCAGAAGATGTAGAAAGCAAGCAAGGTTGGAGAACCTGTTTGAAGAAATAATGGCAGAAAACTTCCCTAACCTGGTGAAGGAAAAAGTCACACAAGTTCAGGAGGCACAGAGTGTCCCGAGCAAAAAGAACCCAAAGAGGCCCACGCCCAGACACATCATAATTAAAATGCCAAAAAAATCAAGATAGAATTTTTTTTCTTTTTAATATATCTTTATTGATTTCAGAGAGAGAAAAGGAGAGGGAGAGAGAGAAATAGAAACATCAATGATCAGAGAGTCATTGATCGGCTACAGCCCGCAACCCGGGCATGTGCCCTGACCAGGAATTGAACCCTGATCGCCTGGATCCTAGGTCGACTCTCAACCGCTGAGCCACGCTACGCCGGGCAAGATAGAATCTTAAAGGCAGCAAGAGAAAAGCAATCTGTTACCTACCAAGGAGCTCCCATAAAGTTGTCAAGTGACTTCTCATCAGAAACTCTACTGGCCAGAAGGGAATGACATGAAGTATTCAAGGTAATGCAAAACAAGGATCTGAAACCAAGACTACTCTGTCCAGCAAGGCTATCATTCAAAATAGACGGTGAAATAAAGAGCTTCCCAGACAAAGAAAGGCTAAAGGATTTTATTACCACCAAACCAGCATTGCAAGAAATGTTAAAGGGACTGTTGTAATAAGAAGTTGAAATAAAGAGAATGAGAAACATAGGCATAAAGAAATAAAATGACAATAGGTAAGTACCTGTTAGTAATAACCTTAAATATAAATGGATTAAATGCTCCAATCAAAGGACATAGGGTAGCTGAATGAATAAGAAAAGAAGACTCAACTATATGCTGTCTACAAGAGACCCACCTTAGAACAAAAGACTCAGGCTGGGGGAAAAAAAACTTCTGGAGGACTTTAAAGGAGAGATTAACAGCAATACAGTTACAGTAGGGCACTTTAACATGCCACTGACTTTACTGGATAGATCTTCCAGATGAAAAAATCAACAAGGACACTGATTCTAAATGTCACACTACATCAGATGGATTTAATTGACATTTACAGAACATTTCATCCCAAAGTTGCAGAATATGTATTCTCCTCAAGTGCACATGGGACATTCTCAAAGGTAGCCCACATGTTACGACACAAAACAAGTTTCTACAAGTTCAAGAAGATTGAAATCATATGAAGCATCTTCTCAAGACATTTATACCATGGAATACTATGCAGCTGTAAAAAATGAAGGGTCCTTTACCCTATGAGATAGCATGGTGGGACTTGGAGGGTATTATGCTAAGTGAAATAATCCAGTCAGAGAAAGACAAGTGTCACATGATCTTACTCATATGTGGAATCTAATGAAAAAAATAAACCAATGAACAAAATAGATCCAGAGACATAAAAGCATGGAACACACTGACGGATCTCAGAGGGAAGGTGGGGGGTGGGAGTGTGTGGGTGGGAAGAGATTAACCTAAGAACTTATATACATGTATGCATAACCCATGGACACAGACACTAGAATGGTGAAGGCCTGGGTGGAAGGGAGCAGGGGGGAGGGGATCAATGAGGGGAAAAGGGACATTTGTAATACTTTCAACAATAAAAATAAATTAAAAAAAATAAAGATTTAGCCCATTTGTTTAATATGATAATTATGTATTTTTAAGGAGTCTTGTCATGCTAAACCTTTTCTTCTGTTTTTGGTGTCCCATCTGTTACATTTTATTTTGAGAGTCATGTTTTTCAAGTAAAACATAAGCTTCTCAGTAAATTCACATAAAATCATCAAATATGTCTGGCTAGTCCTCATTGAAGCATTATCATAGTTACCCTGTTTATATTTTCCCCCCACAAAAAAAGAACCACTCTCTCACAATAGTAGAGAAGTTAGCAAAATTTATGGTGTAAATACTTGATTTTGAAATAATTTGGTGAAAGAAAGTACAGATATTTAGAATCCTATTGGGTTTTAGGTAGCATTTTTAAACTTGAGAAGAGGTAGAAACTAACATTTAGGAAAGCAATTCATGAAACAAGATTTGCAATGTGATTACAGATATGTTTAAAAAATATATATATGTGCATGAAAAAATTAGGAAGGATATCACCAAAATGTTTATATTGGCTATTTCTGGGTGCTAAAATCATATAAGATTTTTCTTGTTTTTGTTTTTTTTATTTCCTAAATGTTCTACAATGGGTATATATTGAGTATATAATTAGAAGTAAAACAGATGATATATTTTATTTTAAAGGTGAGTTTAATTTTACTGGTTCTCTAAAATTCATATAGTAAAAGATCTGAATCATAATAATACGGGAATTCTCCTTTTGGTAATGCTTATACAAATTTTATGTTCTTGGGAAACAGAGGTATCCTTGGTGATATGTATTAAACTGCTGCTTTGAATCTGCTTAACTAATGTAATCCATTTAAAAAATTTCTTACAGGCTAAAGTGATGGCCAATGAGGAGAAAAAATTCCAGCAACATATTCAGGCCCAACAGAAGAAAGAACTGAATAGCTTTTTGGAGTCCCAGAAAAGAGAATATAAACTTCGAAAAGAACAGCTTAAGGAGGTACTTTATAAAAAATTTCACAGCAGTTAATCTGATTAGTAATTATATCCAATGCTGATCAACTCATAGAAGCATTAAGATAAATTTTTCTTTTAATTTTTTTCTTCAATTACAGTTGACATTCAATATTATATTAGTTTCAGGTGTATAACATAGTGGTTAGACATTTATATAAATTACAAAGTGATCTCCTTTATAAGTCTAGGACTTACCTGGCATGATACATAGTTATTACAAAATTATTGACTATATTCCTTATGCAGGATAAAGTTTTCTTTTGTTGTTTGTAGTCACTAAATGTATATCAGTTTGAATGACGACATTGATTATGACCATTTGCTTGTCAGTGAAATAAGAATCATCAGTTGAGTGGGATCTAAAAAGAATAACCTGAAAGTACAAATTATTTTACTTATAATAGCTTTCCTATGCATTTATTAAGTAACTGACTCACTAGAAATAAAAATACTTGAGCTGTGAAAAAAAGTCCCACATTTTCTTTAAAAGTACCATCTTTTTTCTTACTTTTGGCTCAGAAGATTATAATAATTTGTTCTTCCAATTTTAACATAGAGCAAGGATAAGAGACTTATTTGCTCATCATATTTTCTTTAATAGGAGAACATGTTTATTATTTCTTTATGGCCACCTGATTTCATTCATATTCATTTGCCCTTTATCAGCTGCGTTCCTTTTTTTTTTTAACCCTCACCTGAGAATATGTTTTTCTTGATTTTTAGAGAGAGAGAGAGAAAGAGAGAAAGAAACATCAGTGTGAGAGAGAAACATTTGATTTGTTGCCTCCCATACTCACCCCGACCGGAGATTGAACCCAAAACCTAGGTATGTGCCCTGACTGGGAATTGAACTCACAACCTTTTGGTGTACAGGACAACAAACACTCCCAGCTAGGGCTATGAACTGCTTTCTTGAACTTCGTTTAAACGAAGATGTTGTCTAATTTTGAAAAGCCTTAATTGTTCCAAGGCAATTTCTGAAAGGAGATAATTACTCAGGATAGTGTTCAGGACAGAAAAATGATGTCTAAAATTATAACCCCCACCTCAGGCCTTTCCTGAACTATTTGCCTGTCCATGCATATAAGAACAGATTGAAATTTTTAGACCATGTAATCAGTTATTAGGATACTGATAAGTTAATTGATCTTGATAAAATAACAGTAATCTCTTTGATATTAATGCTTTTGTGTGTGTAGGAATTTGCTTTATAGTCACATATATAAGTCTTATGAATATATTGATGGCACAAAGACTTGCTATATATACCTTGCCAAGTGAGCTTCATTGACAGGATTTTTCCAACTCTAGAGGGTATAACCTGCAATATGTTCCCATGACTATAATATAGAAGCCAAAGTCTATACTGGAACATTGGGTTTGAAAAGATTGTAAATAGGATTCACAACTTTAAGTATTGCATCCAACAAAATGCAATTCTATAGTTATGCTTCCCAGGGAAATGAAATTTAGTGCATTTGTGTGCGTTGGTTTAGATAATCCTTTAATAATATAACTTATAGTCCTACTAATAAATTCAGTTTGTTTTAGAAGCCAGCTTTGCGTGTGTTTATTTAGAATACTGATTCTCTGTATAGAGGAGGGGACTTAGAGTCTTGGTGTGGAACGTCCTGACAGATTTTTAAAAGATACCCAGGTGATTATGTATATGCCCTATCTCTTCCCACAGTGTTCATACACACACACACCCTTACATTGAGAGCTACTAATTTATGTGCTTTTTATTTTTTTAATTTACCTTTATTGTTGAAAGTATTACAGATGTCCCCCTCATTGACCCCCTCCACCCCATTCCCACTCCCGCCCCAGTCTTCCCCGAACTATTGCCTGTCCATGCATGTATGCATATAAGTTCATTGGTTTGTGTTTTTTATTTTTATGTGTTTGAATATCTCATGAACTAAAGTTACAAAGAATTGGTCTCTTTCTTGATAAAGTTAGTAAACTGAAAAATCATTTTATACCTAGGAAAGATGTCTGATTTATATTCCATGCAATGGTGATGCTTTTTAGGTTGAAAATATACTACTACTAATTAGCATTCTAAGGTTTACCTCATTGAGTACGTTGTCAATGCTCTCATCTTGCCCAATAAAATGCATTTCATTTAGGTAGTTTATGAAATGGTACTTAAAATGCTATTGAAGAAGATTGGCTTTGTTGTTCATTGTTATTAATGCTGAATATTCAATACCATTCATAAGGAAGATCTCTGTTCTTCCATGGTTTTATTGATTTTTCTATTTAATTTCCAATTCTTTTCTATTGATTCCATTCATAATTTTGTCAGAAAAACTTAATATTTAGACTGTCGAAAACCAAGAAGTGAAATATAACTGTATTTTAGCCCTAATTTTAATTCACATACCTGAAAGCACTACCTCCTGTCTCAGGAAGGATTTAAAGAAAGGTGTGTTTTACTTCATTTACCAGTCATTTTGTGCTTTTGAAGCTAGAAACCATCACAAATTTAGCTGTGCAAAGTTAAAAGGGTATGCATTCTTTCTAGTTGTACATTTCTCTTTTCCCTTCCTACTTCATGGGTAACTCAAGGAAAAGGAAAACAGTGTCTTCCTCCTTAAAGTAATTGCCCTTCCTTAGCATTAGAGAGGACAAAGGTAAAGTACTTTTCTTTAAATTTACCAGATACCTACCAAATGGTAAATTTATGTAGTTAATTTTTATTAATTTTGAACTGAGTGGTTTTTTATGTTGCTAGGAGCTGAATGAAAACCAGAGCACTCCAAAAAAAGAAAAACAGGAGTGGCTTTCAAAGCAGAAGGAGAATATACAGCATTTCCAAGCAGAAGAAGAGGCTAATCTTCTTCGACGTCAGAGACAATACCTAGAGCTGGAATGCCGTCGCTTCAAGAGAAGAATGTTACTTGGACGCCATAACTTAGAGCAGGACCTTGTCAGGGAGGTATGTTTGAATGATATGAAATCAGGATCTTTCCTGAAAGTACAGGGATTCCCCCAAAATTTGAATAAATTATTCCACTGGGTTAAATCTAAAAGAAAGAAACATGTATTGAGCTATTAGCTGTAAAGTGAATATACATTTTTTGGGGACACCCCATATGTTAGTTACATCCCAGCCTCAAGGCCTTGGCGCTTGTACTCCACTCTGCCTAATATCCTGATATCCATATGACTTGCTTTCTCCCTTCCTTCATATCTTGCTTCAAATGTCACTTCCTCAGAAATGCCTTCTCTGATCACAGAATCCTTCTTCCTTTAAATGTTCTTCTTTGTACTTCTCTCTCTTACATACATGCACCTTTTTGAAGGAAGTCTCTTTTCACCACTAGAATGGAAATTATATGAAGTCACAGGCCCTGGCCGGGTAGCTCAGTTGGTTAGAGTGTCATCCCAGTGTGCCAAGGTTGCGGGTTGATCCCTGTTCACGGCACATATAAGCATCAGCCAACGAATGCATAAATAAGTGGAACAACAACCCGGCTGGGTGTGGGTCAGTGTTTGATCATTGATTCATGAACCAGGAGGTCATGGTTCAATTCCTGGTCAGGGTACATGCCTGGGTTGCAGGCTTGATCCCCAGTGGGGGCATGCAGGAGGCAGCCAATCAGTGATTCTCTCTCATCATTGATGTTTCTATTGCTCTATCCCTCTTCCATCCTCTCTTTGAAATCAATTAAAAATATATATACCCCCTACATTTAAAAAAAAAGTGAAACAACAAACAAATCAATGTTTCTCTCTCTCCTCCCCCCCCCCCAAATCAATAAATACTTTCTTTTTTTTTTAAAGAAATTATAGCCCTGGCCTGTTTGGCTCACTGGTTAAGAGTATCCACCCACCAACTGAAGGGTTCCGGGTTCAATTTTGGCCAAGGGCATGTACCTGGGTTACAGGCTTGATCCCTAGCCCAGGTCTCTCTCACATCAGTCTTTCTCTCTCTCTCTCTCTCTCTCTCTCTCTCTCTCTCTCCCCCCCCCATTCCACTTTCTCTGAAAAGCAGTGGAAAAAATGTCCTCGGATGAGGATTAAAGCATAGATAAATTTATTTCCAAGAGTGGCTTAAAGTAAGCTTCAAATATAGCATGGTGGTTCAAAGGCATTGAGTCTGAATAGTGGCATGGAGAAATGGGTAGTATTGGTAAGAATATAAATTGATACTGTGCTTTTGGAACATAACTCAAAAGTAGCTTTTAAAATGTAATACATAGCCCTGGCCAGTGTAGCACAGTGGCTAGAGCATCAGCCTGTGCAGCAAAGGGTCGCGGGTGTGATTCCCAGTCAAGGGAACATACTTGGGTTGCAGGTTTGATACCTGGCCCCAGTTGGGGCACATGCAGAAGCTTTTTAGTTTGATATAGTCCTATTCATTTATTTCATCCTTTACTTCTCTTGCCTTTGGGGTCAAATTTATAAAATATTCTTTGTAACCAAGGTCCACAAATTTAGTACCTATATTTTCTTCTATATAAGTTACTGTTGCCCAGCTGGGCATGGCTCAGCGGTTGAGCATCAACCTAGGATCCAGGAGATCGAGATTTGATTCCCAGTCAAGGCACATGCCCCAGATGCAGGCTTGCTCCCCAGTCAGAGGTGTGCATTGGTGTTTCATCATTGGTGTTTCTATCTCCCTCTCCCCCCTCCCCCTCCCCCTCCCCCCTCCCCTCTCCCCCCTCCCCCCTCCCCCCTCCCCTCTCCCCCTCCCCCTCCCCCCTCCCCTCTCCCCCCTCCCCTCTTCCCCTCTCCCCTCTCCCCTCTCTCTGAAATTAATGAAGATATATTAAAAATGTACTTTATTGTTTCATATCTTATATTTAGGTCTTTGATTCATTTTGAATTAATTTTTATACGTGGGGGCGAGCTGTAATCTAGTTTCATTCTTTTGCATGTGGCTTTTCAGTTTTCCCAGCACCATTTATTGAAGAGACTTTCTTTTTTCCATGTGTGTTTCTGGCTCCTTTGCTGAAAATGATCTACCCATATACATATGGTTTTATTTCTGGGCTGTGAATTCTGTTCCATTTCTGCCAGTACCATGCTGTTTTGATTATCATAGCTCTGAGAATTTGAAGTCAGTTAGTGTGATATGTCCAGCTTCGTTCTTTTTTCTGAAGATTGCTTTGGCTATTTGGGATCTTTTGTGGTTCCATACAAATCCGATGAGTTTTTGTTCTATTTCTTTAAAAAATGACACTGGGATTTGGATGGGGATTGCATTGAATCTGTATATTGCTTTGGGTAATACAGCCATTTTAACTGTTGATTCTTCAGCCCATGAACATGGAATATTTTTCCATTTCCCTGTGTCTTTTTCAGTCTCTTTTAATAATGCTTTGTAGTTTTCAGTATATAAGTCTTTCATATCTTTTGTTAAGTTTATTCCGAGGTATTTTATCCTTTTGGTTGCAACTGCAAAAGCAATTGTTATTTGTTTGTTTTTTCTGAAGTTTCATTGTTAATATATAGGAAAGCAGTGTGTTTTTGTACATTGATTTTGTATCCTGCAACTTTTCTGTATCTGTTTATTGTTTCTAATAGTTTTTAGTGGAGTCTTTAGGGTTTTCTGTGTATAGAATCATGTCATCTGCAAATAGTGACACACTTCTTTCCTTCCCAATTTGGATCCCTTTTATTTTGTTCTCTTGCCTGATTGCTCTGGCTAGGACTTCGAGAACTATGTTGAATAAGAGTGGTGAGAGTGGGCATTCTTGTCTTGTTCCTGATCTTAGAGGAAAAGCTTTCAGTTTTTCACCATTGAGTATGATATTGGCTGTGGGTTTGTCATATATGGCCTTTATTATGTTAAGATACTTTCCTTCTATACCTATTTTATTGAGTGTTTTAATCATAAATGGATATTGTATCTTATCAAATGCTTTTTCTGCGTCTACTGAAATGATCATATGATTTTTATCCTTTCTTCTTGTTAATGTGGTGTATTACATTGATCGATTTGTGTATGTTGAACCATCCTTGTGCCCCTGTAATGAACCCCACTTGATCATAATCTATTTTTTTAATATATTGTTGTATTCGACTTGCTAGTATTTTGTTTAGGATTTTTACATCTGTATTCATCAGAGATATTGGTCTGTAGTTTTCTTTTTTGTGTTATCCTTGTCTGGTTTTTATATCAGGGTTATATTGGCCTCATCAAATGTATTAGGAAGTGCCCTAGACAGTTTGGCTCAGTGATTAGAGTGTCAGCCCTCAGACTGAAGGGTCATGGGTTCAGTTCCAACCAAGGGCATGTACCTGGGTTGCAGGCTCGATCCCCGGCCCTGGTTGGGGCACATGCGCAAGTCAACCAGTTGATGATGTGTGTCTCTATCACATCCATGTCTTTCTCTCTCCCACTCTCTCTGCAAAGCAATGGAAAGAGATTCTCGGGTGAGGATTAAAAAAAAAGTGTTAGAGGTGTTGCCTCTTCAGTTTTTTGAAAGTTTGAGAAGGGTAGGTTTCAAATCTTCTTCGAATGTTTGGTAGAATTTACTGGTGAAGCTATCTAGCTGGTCATGGACTTTTATTTTGGGGGTGGTTTTTGATGGTTGTTTCGACTTCCTCACTGCTGATCGGTCTATTTAGATTTTCCAGTTCTTCCTCATTCAGTCTAGGAAGGTTGTATATTTCTAGGAACTTACCCATTTCTTCTAGTTAATGATTTTGGTGGCATATAGTCTTTCATAGTATTCTAGTATGATCCTTTGTATATCTGTGATGTCTGGTAACTTCTCTTTCATTTCCGATTTTGTTTAGATGAGTCTTTTCTCTTTTTTCCTTAGTGAGTCTAGCCAGGGGGTTTGTCAATTTTATTGAATTTTTCAAACAACCAGCTCTTTGTTGTATTAATTTTTACACTTGTTCTTTTTAATTGAAATAAAAAGAATAACATTTATTGAGCATTGTGTTAGTTATTACTCTGAGAACTTTCCACTTATGAACTCATTTCATCTTCATATTAAATATATGAAGTAGCTGTGTTATTATCTCTATTTTGAGAAGTGATAAAACTGAAGCACACAGAGAGTCTAAATAACCCAAGGACTTACTGCTCGTAAGAAGCAGACCCAGGATTTAGAATACAGGCAGTCTAGCTCTTGAGTCCATGTTCTTAACCACTGCACTCTACTGGGTATACTATATGTGATAGAATTGAAGAGCATATTCTGAAGAAATTCAAGGGATGACTTAGGAGCCCTCTTCAAATATAAAATTAAGAAGCAATAAATAAAAGAAGGAAAGGAAGAAGGACTTTGAGTGTCTTCAGATAGATTTGTCTTAAGCTTATTTTAAAAAATAGTATTAATGAATAATAAATGCATAGTATGAGGAAATTTGTGCTAATTGTCCATTTACTATAGTAAATGTCATAAAACTTTACTAGGCAGCTATTATTGATTCAGATTTTTACATTTCTTTCCTGGTTTTTCCTGTTTCTTAGGATTTTCCCCCCTGGCATTATACAGCAGTAAATTATACCTTTTGTCTCTTGTTTTATGGATTAGGAGTTAAATAAAAGGCAGACCCAAAAGGACTTAGAGCATGCCATGTTACTGCGACAGCACGAGTCCATGCAAGAACTGGAGTTCCGCCACCTCAACACAATTCAAAAAATGCGCTGTGAGTTGATCAGGTTGCAGCATCAAACCGAGCTCACTAACCAGCTGGAATACAATAAACGAAGAGAACGAGAACTAAGACGAAAGCATGTCATGGAGGTGCGGCAGCAGCCCAAGAGCCTGAAGGTACCTGTACCCTAAGCTGCTTGACAGGGCAAAGAGAAAAAAGACATTTAAACAGTGAAGGTCTAAGACAGATGTCTGTCATAAAGAAATTGAATGAGCTTTTTTCTTTGCATTTTAAGCATGTTTGGTTAATTTAATGTGGAGCATCTGTAGCTATACACTTTTGCTTATGTATTTCCCACCAAGTTCCAAAAAGTAGCCAAAACTTTTAACTGTGGGAAGTGCCATCAATAAGAATCAAAATTCTTATTTTAAATGTACCCAGATGTTCAATGCTGACATTACATGTCAACATGCTAACCTGTTGGCGTTTCTTTGTTCCAAGTAATAGTTTTGTAATCTTATTTGCTCTAAATGTGATTTGTATCCAAAAAAGTTCCAAATCATTACAGAAGCCAGTGAATGAAAGTGCCTTTTTAACTCCTCTTCCTTCTTGTCTATGCTCATCTGAAGAGGAATAGTGGAATCATAACAGAACTTTAATTTTTGTATTTGCTTTGAATAGAGGAATTCATTTGCATGGTATGAAATTTGAAAGTGTACTATAAAGTTAAAGGTTTCCCTTTCTCCCCTTTGTCCCTCTAGCCACCTGGTCCAGCCCCCTTCACCAAAGTGAACCAGAGTTAACAATTCCAAGAAATTTTCAAGTTTTATAACATGTAATAAATATTTGAAGGACTTTAGTCACATGAATCTTAATAAACTAAAACCACACACTATAGAGGCTATCATCTATATTAGTACCTCAAATAATCTGTACATGTCTGCACACTTTAAACTTTTATTTACATCCAATAAGGCCCACAGTATTTTCTTTTTAAACCTTTTCCTCTTTTTAAAACTATTTGACAATTAAACTGTAAAACTGTTCTTGGTCTTAACTGAATAACTGTCCTGGAGTAAAGTGAAATTCATTCACAGAGGTAATCTTTTAAAATCTTGAAGATACACCACACCCAGTGGTATCCCCAATTCCTACCCATTTCCTTTCAAACAAGCTGTATTGAACAAAATATAGAATCAAAGCTGTTGTACCCTTTCCTGTGAACCTGAGTAACATTTCATTTTGCTGTGTCCTCAGAACAGTTAATTAACATCATCTACAGTATAGCTTATGTTGACTGTCCACATAACCTTCTTTAGTTGTTGCTTAGAAAAATTGGAATTCATAATGATTTTTCAGATTTATTTTGTTTTTTTAGTGGAGAGAGATATACTCTTTTGCAGCAGAATAGATAATTTCCCTCAAAAGATTTTTAAAACAGAATGTCTGTGAAATTAATTATGGTTTTAAAGTCAGCAGCACCCAGAAGTAAACCAGACTGAAAGCTTATTAGTTTAATAGTCATATCATAAATCTGATATGACTGCATTTCTCTAGGATAGTTGTTCGATGTTTAACAACCCTTCCTGTTTCCTGTTGTTGGATCCTTTTCAGTTTGAAAGCTTGTAAACAGTAGTCTGATTTTCACAGATATTATACAGAAAGTGAGGAGAAAAATAATGTTTTACAGTCACCGTCATACTTTGAATAGAATGCCTCCTGATGACAAATGAGCTCCAAAAGTCCCATAAAGGAAATTGTTCTGTTACTTTAGTAGGGAAGGAAATCACCGTTTTCCTCTTAGTTGTGTATTTCTATCTACTTACTCAAAACAGACTAGATTTTAACACCAAGTTATTTCATTTTTATTTACCTAAGTATGTAGTTGCCTTTCCCACTTTCGCAAGACCTTAAAGAGGGCTAGGGGAACTTCAGTTTGAGCCCTTATGTGAGTTTACTAGGAGTTGTGGGGGTTGGCGTACCATTTCTATGGAATGGGTTGGGTAAACACCTACTCTGCTGTTTCTTCACCAAATGGTGCTCTGTAGTGTTAAGTGAGTAGAAACTATTGTAACCTATGTTCATCTTGCTTTCACTGAGTCAAACATTGAGGGATATAATTTATTCTTGGTATAAGTATCACTCTTCTTGTGAAAAAATATTCTTTGAGATGTATGTTAGCTGAACCTATTATAATTATTTCACAATATATATAAATCAAACCATCATGCGCTATACCTTAAAATTATACAGTGATGTATGTCAGTTATTTCTCGATAAAACTGGAAGAAATCAATAAGTGGAGAAAAAATTTTTTTAATTTCCTTTTCAAGTTTTTTTTCCTCATTAGGCTAAAGATATACAGTTTTCTTGGCACAATATTTTAAAAATAAAAACTTAAAACAATAGAGGCTGTTACACAGAGGCAGAAGAGCATGTCTAAATTTCATTGTTCCACTCCTAGATAAATTGGAAGAATTTTTTTAAACCAAGGACAGTATTTAAAAGCAGTGTTATTAAGCATAGCTAAACCAAGAGTTTCTCTTTCTAGCTAGACATTTCTTGACTCTTCACAGAATAAAGCTATATGACTATGATCTAGTGCTTCAGTTGGTATAAAATATGGAGAGGTTATATTTGAAGTTGTAGTATGGAGTGGGAGGGGCAAAAACTACTTCCTTGACCCAAGTGTATTACTTTGGTCATATATGCATTTTTTATACACTGTATCAACCAATTAATATCTGACAGTATTTATATTAAGGTAAAATAATTTCAACAGTAGATTCGGCCTTATTGTAGTAAATGAATATATTTTCACTTGTAGGTTTGATCAATATACCTTACAGAAATATATTTTATCTTATTAAATTTTGTTAAAACCTGAGTTCATAGAATACCTAACCTGTGATTAACCAAAAACCAAAGCCAAAACTCTTACATCTCTGAACTCAAATTATTTTATCACAGAAATGTTTATGTAATTCATGTTTATCATCACCCTAAGAAGGGTTGTCTCCTCCCTTGCCCCATAACTTTTGTTTGACCTTTGAAAGATTAGTTAACTCAACCGAATTTCAAGGTTTTGCTTGTGGTGTGTTAAAGAGTAAACTGTTACTAAGTGCGTTTCTACCTAGTTTGTTCCTTGAAGGAAAAGACCAATTGTAATAACAATACTAGTTACTAATACCCTTTTTTTATGGGTTCTGTCACAGACTATGTAGTTGGAGTTGAGATTGTCATTAAAAGAAATTGGTGCAAAGTGTCTCAGATAAGGAACAGAGTAAATATGTTTATTTTCTATCCGAGAGATCTGATAAAATATTGTCGGTGCTTTTATATCTACTACACTTACTGCTTGAGAAGAAATTTAATTTTCTGTCATCAATATACGCAGTAATCAAAACTAATTTTAATATTTACTCAAGTAGCTAAACTTACGAGCAAAGTAATGAGTATTACTCAAAGTCCTGTGATAAATGAGGTTGTTGGTATTCTAATGATTTAAGTTAGAGTATTTGTTATTAAAATATATAGAATTCAGTGATTTGACCCAGTAGCCAAGTACAAAAATACCTACAACCTTATGATCTCATCTTTTTGTTTTTCTTCTCCCTTTCTCCTAGTAGCCTTTGTTTTCATGTAAGCATAAGGTATGCCAAATGCCATATGTTAAAAATTATATACATCTTTTTTTTTCTTCCCAGTCTAAAGAACTCCAAATAAAAAAGCAATTTCAGGACACCTGCAAAATCCAAACCAGACAGTACAAAGCATTAAGAAATCACCTACTGGAGACTACACCAAAGAGTGAGCACAAAGCTGTTCTGAAACGGCTCAAGGAAGAACAGACCCGGAAGTTGGCCATCTTGGCTGAGCAATATGACCACAGCATTAATGAAATGCTGTCCACACAAGCCGTGAGTTTGTTTTATTTGGGCAAAACAATTTAGTGCCCCTATCCTTCTACCACCTGATTAAAATCCCAGCAATTAAAATACTAGTTGGAAGTCATTGCTCTCCTGCAGCTTGGAAAATAGTGGTGGGTGGTCCATATTCTTCCAGCTCTCAGCATTGCTTGGAAGCTGGCGTGATGTATATAGAACTCTCATTGGTCCATTTAGACACAAAGTTCTAAACAGGCTCTTTGCCGGTACTGCTCAGGTCTTTAGTACATATTCCAAAAGCTTATCAAGATTAGATAAGCAGCACCCTGGCTGGTCTGGCTCAGTTGGTTGGAGCGGCTTCCTGTACACCAAAAGGTGGCGGGTTCAATTTCTGGTCATGGCACATGTAGAAGGCAACAATCCATGTTTCTCTCTCACATTGATGTTTCTTTCTCTTTCTCTCTCTTCCTCTCTCTAAAAAAATCAGTAAAATTTAAAAAATTAGCCCTAGCTGGTTTGGCTCAGTGGTTAGAGCGTCAGCCCGCCAACTGAAGAGTCCTGGGTTCGATTCCGGCCACAGACATTTACCTGGGTTGTAGGCTTGATACCTGGCCTGGTCGGGATATGTGTGGGAGGCAACCAATCGATGTGTCTCTCTCACATCGCTGTTTCTCCCCTCCCCCCCCTTTGCACTTCCTCTGAAAAGCAAAGGAAAATTTCCTCAGGTGAGGATTAAAAAAATTTTTTTCTTTTTAATTAAAAAACTCAAAAAGATTAGAGCAGCAGAAGATTGGTTAAGCAGTGGGCAAAAAGTAGTACTATATTGAAAATCCAAATGGTCACATTGGAGAACTAATATAAAATATTGTCTATAAGTTTTGTAAACTTTTCTTAAAGGGCCAGATAGTAGATATTTTAAGCTCTGTGGGCCAGGAAGCAAAATTGAGGATATTTACAAACTTTTCTTAAAGGCCAGATAGTAGATACTTTAGGCTCTGTGGGCCAGGAGGCAAAGTTGAGGATATTACATGGGTACTTATATAGCCATTTAAAATGTAACCATTTCAAAATATAAAGACCATTCTTAACTAGTGGGCTATTTAAACACACACAATTTGGCCCATAGGCTATAGTTGGCTGGTCCCTATTCTGTAGTTATTTCCATTTGAGGAAGAGATTCAGAGTCTTATAATACCTAATCAGAGTCTAGATTTTTCTTAAGAAAAATACGGTTATTAGGCATCTGCCAAATAGCTTATGATAGCTTCATAAGCCTTAATTGGTTACTGTGCCTTTCTTTCTCAGAGATCTTTACTCTAAGGTAGAAGAGAAACCAATTATGTATCCTACAAAGGAGTGGTCTGTCTTACCTGACACTCCTTCTTTCCCTAGGTCATGGATAGCTCGCAATAGGATGTATCTGTTTTCTTTCTCTTTCAGCTGCGTTTGGATGAAGCACAGGAAGCAGAGTGCCAGGTTTTGAAGATGCAGCTGCAGCAGGAACTGGAGCTGTTGAATGCATATCAGAGCAAAATCAAGATGCAAGCTGAGGCACAACATGATCGAGAGCTTCGGGAGCTTGAACAGAGGGTCTCCCTCCGCAGGGCACTCTTAGAACAAAAGGTATAAGTAGTAGAAGGGAGGTAATTGTGCTAGTATTTGCTTTCTTCAAAAGCATTTTATAAGTATATTTTCATATTGACAGGGGTGGCATTAGACTATTTTCACAGTACCATATTTCCTTAATTCTAGTTTTGGTAGTGTTTTCCTTTTCTTTAAAATTATTGATTCAATAATGAACCATATTATTATTATTTTTTATTGGAGAGAGAGAGGGAGAGAGAGATAGAAACATCCATGAGAGAGAAACATAGATCGGCCACCCCCAGCACGCCCCCTACTGGGGATTGAGCTCGCAACCCAGGCATGTGCCCTGATCGGGAATCGAACCAGCGACCTTTTGGTTCATGGGACGATACTCAGTCCACTGAGTCACACTGGTCGGGCTTAATAATGAACCTTATAATTAATGAGTTCTAAACACCAGGAGACTATAATTAAGTAGTAATTGCTAGAAAAAGGATATGGGTTATGTGAAGATGGTTGAATTTTGAGAGAGTAACTCTGGCTCCATGTTCCTCACTTCTTTTATGTACCTAGCTCTACCTAAGGAGATTAGAGAAAACTTGGATAGTGAAGAAAAAGAACTTTAGCAATTGCTTGGGAGAGGCAGGGACAAAGGATCAGGAATATATACTTTACTCATACATCCTGAGCCTGGAACTATACAGGTTGGTGGAAGGTTACTAGAGGACAGAAAGTAAAACCAGTTCAACACAGGTGAAAAGTCAGGCTGAAAATGTTACTTCTAGGTGTACCTTTATTTATTTTATTTATTCTTTGTCGGATATTCAGATATGTTAGAGAATAGAACTAGAATCACAGCTTAAGGAGTGTAAACTGTGTGTGTGTGTGTGTGTGTGTCTGTGTGTGTGTGTGTGTGTTTTGGGGAAAGGGTGATGGGCAAGGAAAGGTATTTGTTGTGAGAAGTGGTAGAATATCAGTTGTATCTATGTTCCAGAGTTCCTGAGCCATAAGTTCCCGATAGCTGATACAGTGTTAGGTCCATTAAATTAATACTTGCCTCGCGCCAGCCAGTGTGGCTCAGCGGTTGAGCATCAACCTATGGTCCAGGAGATTGCAGTTTGATTCCCGATCAGGGCACATGCCTGGGTTACAGGCTTGATCCCCAGTAGGGGGCATGCTGGAGGCAGCCAATCAATGACTCTCATCATTGATGTTTCTATCTCTCCCCTCCCTTCGTCTCTGAAATCAATAAAGAGATATTAAAAAAAAATAAAAAATTAATACTTGCCTAATGGTCTTGCCTATTGCCTATTAAAAGTTGTCATCATTTCTGGACCATTGGCTCATAGATTTTTCTCTGTTTCCTGCAGTTCTTGTGATAAAAATAGAATGCCTTAAAAAACCCACCTAAATAAGATGTTACTATGTCTCTGGCAGAACTGTCTTTATTACTGGCTTCTTGAGAGGTACTTGCCTCTAAAAACTATCTCAGTTATGTTTCTCATTCAAGATGGAAAGATATAAATTTTGAGAAAAATCTAATTTGTTTCATGTACAGATTTCATAAATGTAATTCCAACTTTCATATTTAAAATTAAAAGTTCTGTCTCGTATGCTTCAAAATCATCACTAAAAGGAAAATTCCTTATAGTATTTCGGGAATAGTGTTGTGAGAAATATTGGTATTATTAAAGTATATTTGTATTTTTAGCTCCACCTAGTGGTTCAGAGTTAAACAGTGCTAATTAATCATTTCAATATATGAACCAAAGGCTGTGTGTTCTACAAAGCTTAGTAAGATGTGAGTATAAAACTGATACCCATTGGTGAAGATGATGTGGAATTCTCATGCATTGTTAATGCATTTTGGAAAATAATTTGGAAGTATATATTGGGCTTTGGAAATGTTAAGACTTTGAGAATTCCAAGGAAAATAAATCTAAAATACAGGGGGAAAGTATGCATAAATATGGTGATTATAATGCATATTTCATAATGGCTTAAAATACCTAACCATGTAAAATAGAGATATCAGGAGCATTTGAGATCTTGCTTCCCAGCATATGGTGTAAGTTTTGGCTTAAATGAACTCTCAATAAATAAATAAATAATAACTTTGAGATATAAATAAGTAATTATGGTCAATCTACTTATTAAAATCTTACTCATTCTTTTAATTGATGGCTACAAAGACAGCATTAATATGAATGTGTTGAAAATGATAACACATTTTGATCTATTGAATAAAATAAAGACAAATAACACTTAAAGTGAATTGAAGTAATGCTAGTAGTGACTATATTAATATGGTAGATTGGTTTGTTTTTCTATTTTATTATTTTTTATGTGGTTAATATTACTTTAATAATGGAAAATGCAAAAGATTAGTATTAAAAATAATAAAAGAACAATAGGATGATATATCTATAATGCTTTGAGTTGCTACTCGATTTTTAGAGTTGATGTTTACATTTCAAGTGGAATGCATGGCTATGAAGCACTTTGAGGTCAGTTGGGAACTACTAAAGCCAACCTAGGTATGTGCCCTGACTGGGAATTGAACCCAGAACCTTTTGGTTCAAGGGGATGACACTCCTACCAACTGAGCCACCCGGCCAGGGCCCATGTGAATTTTATACATAACATAAAAGGGGGCAGTATTTCCAAAGTATAAATTGACATTTTTTGTTATATCATTTCATTTAATTTTGTCTCTATTTCATTTAGTATCAGCAGCTGGTTGGTAGTTTTAAAGTAAGAATTGACCACTGGGACATGTTACAGGACCTTTCTTCGTGGAACTGAAAATATTCACACAAAAAATATCACATTTAGTTTCAAAAAGATAGGTTGGGAGAACCTCTCAAAAGTTTTAATTACAGCCTTGCCGGCGTGGCTCAGTGGTTGAACATCGACCTGTGATCCAGGAGATCACCACTCGATTCCTGGTCAGGGCACATGCCCAGGTTGTGGTCTTGGTCCTCAGTAGGGGATGTATAGGAGGCAGCCAATCAATGACTCTCTCATCATTGATGTTTCTCTCTCTCTCTCTTTCTCCCTTCCTCTCTCTGAAATCAATAAAGATATATTAAAAAAAATAAAAAGTTTTAATTACTGTAATTCATCTACTCAGTGAAACCACCTTTCTAATTTGTAATAATATATAACATTATAAAAGAAATGGGGATTAATGTAAACTATCACAAACCTTAGTTTTTATTTTTAATTGAAAACTGTTCTGAGTTTCTTAAAATGACAAAACTAATAAGTAAACATAGTTGAAACAGTGCTTACTGGATAAAAGGTTGATAATCATTAAAATGTGCTTATATTTTTATCATGAATTTTCTTCAAATAATATGCAAGGCATTAATATCAGTTTACATAGATGCTCAGGACATTCTCATTATTTATTAGATCCCTCAAGTTAAAATAAATACTTTTAGTGAATGAATTTTTTAAAGTTTTACATATAAACTATTTAAAAGACAAAAATTGAAGTTCTTTGAATCCTTAGAGATCTGTAAATCTAATTCTATATGAATTGGGTATTTTATATGTAGATACTAAAAGAGTGGGAAAATTATTTTACAAAACACAAATCATTTTTTTAAATGTGGTAAATATAGAGAAACATAAATAGAAATTAAAATGTCAAATTCTACCACTCAGAAATAACTGCAGTTAATGATTTGATTTGATATCTTTTCCTCAGAAGAAGCCTTCATGTCTAATCTAAGTTCTTCAACCTTCATATGAAATGCCCTCTCTAAACCTTTGTAACACTTTAGTTCTTAGAACTTTGAATAATTTTCAAACCTTTATTTCATTTATTTAGTCCATTCTGGCCTAATTGTAATTTCCCAAACTCTTATTTTATCATCTTTTCATGCTTTTATCTGTTCCCTCCGATGAAAATATATTTCCCTCCCCTTGTCTTCCTGGTAAACTTGTACTCTCTATTCAGAATCCAGTCTCGACCACCTCCTCTGAGATTTCTTTGCCTTATTCTCCATTCCCTGTAGAGTGAATCACTCCATCTCTTTGTATTTCTGCTATACCTTATAAATCTTTTATGATGTTTTAGAACATTCTATTGCAATTTTTTATTTGCATGTGTTTCCCATGCCACTAAACTGTTGTGTGTTTTTTTACGGGCACAAATATATGTTTACATAAAAACTAAACGTTTGTCAAGCTAGATTTCTGTAGAGAGCAATACCTATTGGCATAAGTTCTCAAATATCTTGAAACCTGATTATTTAATGCTCCTTTACAAATTCTTTTTATTTTTTTATCATGGAAATTTTCAAACATACACAAAAGTAGAAAGAATTAGTACAATGAAATCTCCAAGTACTCATCACCCATCTTTAGCAGTTATCAATGCTAATGTTTTCTTACCTATTCCCCTGTTCCACACACGCAACTTTTTGGGGGGTTGGGGGGGGGGTACAGCAGGAGTTAAAGTGTAGTGTCTGGAGTATTTAAAAGCAAATCCCAACATGGCATTATTTCACTCCTAAATGTAGGTAAGGACTTTTTAACCATAATTCCATCATGATAGCTAACAAAATTATAAATGTTTAATATTATCTAATATTCAGTCCATGTCTAAATTTCCCCTTTTATCTCAAAAATATATTTTTTAAGTTGGTACATTTGGATTGGGACCCAAAGAAGGTCCAGATATTGCCTTTAATGAATTGTCTTTTAAGTCTTTGAGTCTATAACAGACCCCACTCCACCCCCTTTTTTAAATTGGATTATATCATTTGCTGTACGGGAATTCTCATGTTCTGGATTTGGCTGATTGCATCCTCATGCTGTCATTTAATATATTCCTCTCTACTTTATATCTCTTGTAAACTGGTAATGAGATTTAGAGGCACGATTATATTTAGATTCAATATTTTCCTTTTAAAATTTTTGCAAGGAATTTTTATAAGGGTTACCATGTGTTTTGCATCATATCAAGAAATATAATGTCTAGTTGTCCCACTTTTAAGTGATATTATATTGATCATGGGTTCAGGTATTATCTGATTATTCATTAAAAGGTTCTCCAACTTTTTCATTGTCCATTAACTTTATTATTTTTTTTTACATTTAAAAAAATTATATACAATCAACTATATTTCTTTGTAATACCTCCCAGTTTTCTGAACTGATTATGATGACAACGCAACCACTAATTTCTAAGTACATAGTGTCTTCTAACTTTTTAATGAAAACTTTATAATTTTGTTTGCTTTTCACTTTGGTCCATTTGGAACATGGTATACAATGGGGTTCCACTTTTATTTCCTTCCAGATGGCTGGTCAATTGTGCCTGTGTTGTTTGTTTAAAAATCCATCTTTTCACCATTGAATTAATTACTGTTTTGTCCTGCATGAAAAACCTACAAACTGAGATCTGCATTCTGTTTCTATTTCACTAATTTTCTATTCCTATACCAATACCATATTTATCTTATTAAATGACATATGGTATGTCTTTTAAGACTGGTTTTCCCTCACCCATGTTTTCTTTCAACTTATTACCTAATGAATTTAGTAGCCATTGATGATCATTTCCTTGATTTATTATTTTAATAGAGGTTATTACCTTTGCTTTTAAGAACTTGATTCTGCACGTTTTAGAAATATAAATTATGTATAATTCCTAGAGTACATCTCTTTGATTTTTAAATATACATCCATAAAATAACCAGAGTGAATTTCTTTATGATTCACTTCAAAGCTGAGTAATTATTGCTTCCTTAGTTTTTTAGATTTTTTAAAAGTAAATCAACTTTCTTTTTGCTTCCTTCCTCCAACCCCCAACAGATTGAAGAAGAGATGTTGGCTTTGCAGAATGAACGCACAGAACGAATACGAAGCCTGCTGGAGCGTCAAGCCAGAGAAATTGAAGCTTTTGACTCTGAAAGTATGAGACTAGGTTTTAGTAACATGGTCCTTTCTAATCTCTCCCCTGAGGCATTCAGCCACAGCTACCCAGGAGCTTCTGGTTGGTCTCACAACCCTACTGGGGGTCCAGGACCTCACTGGGGTCATCCCATGGGTGGCCCACCACAAGCTTGGGGCCATCCGATGCAAGGTGGACCCCAGCCATGGGGTCACCCCTCAGGGCCAATGCAAGGGGTACCCCGAGGTAGTAGTATGGGAGTCCGCAATAGCCCTCAGGCTCTGAGGCGGACAGCTTCTGGGGGACGGACGGAGCAGGGCATGAGCAGAAGCACGAGTGTCACTTCACAAATATCCAATGGGTCACACATGTCTTATACATAATTTAATAATTGAAAGTGGCAATTCCGCTGGAGCTTCCTGCCAAAAGAAACTGCCTACAGACGTCGTCACAGCAGCCTCCTCACTTGGGTACTACAGTGTGGAAGCTGAATGCGTATGGTATATTTTATTCATTTTTGTAAAGCATTCTGTTTCGTGTTTACTAATTGGGATGTCATAGTATTTGGCTGCCGGGTTTCTTTTTTGTTTTGTTTTTTAACTTTTGGAGAAGTTTTGAAAAGGGGAATCGATATGTATGTGTGTGCTTATGTGTGTTCGTACACACATCATGCGTGTGGTAAAAAGAAATTGGCTAGATAGGGGGTATTTTCTGAACACTGCAAAAATAAAATACAGCCAAATGGCTTGAGTCATCACTTTTGGGCAACAATATCCTAAGAAGTTTGTGAAAAGATCTAAAGCCTTTCTCCATACCCCAAATTCTTATGAGCCACTCACAGCAGGCAGCATATGCTAAAACAAGTTATTATGGAAACACACTTGTATCCCCTTACCAGTGTATTTTCTTTATTAAATTGGTCTGACTTCTCAGCCTCATTTGTAGTAAAAAAAGTGGAAAGCCGTGAACACTGAAGGGTTGCATTGACCTTTTTGGAGAGTAGAAAACAACAGTTCTTTTTCTGAATGCTGCATAGGCTTGTCAGTGATTTTGTTTTTCCTCCCATTCAATTGTGCCTTCTTTGTGGCACTGCGAGATGGAGGTGCTTAAGGAGATCACAAGGTATGCAGGAATTGCATCAACAAACCTGTGAGCCTTCAAAGGGGAAGACCAGAAGGGTGAGAGAGGTCCCTGAAAGTTCATATGGTAGATGTATTCAGCAGCAGAGTGAGGAGATGAAGCCTATATATCCTGATGTTTTGTTGCTTATACTGTGATAATTCATCCTAGCTAAGCTCTATAACTCCCAAAATCCCAAACAGTACTTTCACTTTGTACAAAAACAAAGACGTATAGCCAATGCACATCAAATGCCTGAGGTATTTGAATAATGCCATATTTGCAAACTGCCATCTTTTGGAATTCTCATCACACTACGTAGACATTAATTTGATTACCCCCCTTTGGCTTATGGGATTTCCTGTTTACAAGTAGAATAGCCAATTATTTAAAGTTTAGTTGCCATAGTGAACTAGGAGTCACTGAGCCAATGACTTTATCAGCTGCTGACTAATCCTCACTACCACTGTAGATTTTGCTGTGTGTGCAGGTCCTCTTTTTTTTTTTTTAATTACTGTTTTTGTTGCTGCAATACTTTACAAACTTCTAGTTCCTTGAGACTTAGTGACCATTTGGCATCATGTTAACATCATGCAATAGGAAACACCACTTCCTGAAGTCTCTAGCCTCAGTGCTAAATTACTACTGAAAAGGAACTAGCAAGTTTGGCAAATTAAAAAAATTAAGTTATAGTGGTCAGGGAATCTCTTGACAAAAGCTAACCTTTTTTTCCAGAGAGGGGTGTGTTTTGTATTGTTTTTTGTTTTGTTGTTTTGCAATGAAGGATCAACCCAGTGCTGAAAGTCAGATGTTACTTAGTATTCCTTTGCCAGTGTGGAAATTTAGTTGAAGGTAGGTAGGGAGCTGTGAGTATTACTTGAAGAAGAAGAAAAAGTTCTTTCCAGTGACATATCAGAATTTCTACAAGTTACTGTCCTTGCCCCCTCCCCAGTTGTCTTGAAGAACCCTTGCTGCTAACTCTGGATTCTGCTTTTCATATAGTCAAAGTCTTCAAGTTAGAATTCTCGAAGTCCCTCTTGGTGATACTTTCCACCTAGACCAGACTGATGGTCAAATGTAATCTATCACTGTTTGAGTCTTGGTTTTCTCAATTAAATTTAAGTCTTCCCCAAGTGTGAGTGTCCAATCTCCACGAATCATCCCCTTTAGGAGTTTCTGGCATTCATTTAAAGGTAACTGGAAGAAAAATTAATATTTTAATGTGAATATTTTAAAAACCAATATCACAATAGAATCCAATCACAATTTTAGGCAGAGTTTCAAGTAGCACTCTGACACATTGTCCTCTTGGCCGTGCTCAAGATCACCAGTTTTTAGGTGAACGTGACTTGTACTTGTCATATCTAATTAAAGGGGCTTTTAATTTTCTCAGTATCTTTTTTGCATTTAAATATTACATAATAGTTCAAACAAATTGAAATATCTACCTATTTGGGGGGAAATGATAGGAGAGAGCTTTAGAATTAATAAAACATCCAAAAATATAATGGAATTTGATACCTTTAAAAATTTATTATTAGCCCCTTGGTACTACTAGAGAGGTGGAATAGGGAAGCAGATCAGTTTTGCCCACAAACTCTTTAAAACCTAAATACTGCCAGTGATACATGTTAAAGTCCACTTGTGGACTTTAAATTGACTTAACATTAGTCAACTTGAGTTACTGAGTTTGTGCAGAGCATATGTACTTGTAAAATCGTGATTGAATGCCAACTCCAGATGTCTACCCAGTAGGGCTTTATATCTGATTCACCTGTGTGGCATCCAGTTTTAACATGTAGGTCATGAGTATACCTGGATTATTCCATTAAGTTAACTTTCTTTGCAAAAATGGTTCAAATTATTTGGTTAGTGTATGTTTGTAAGATCTAACTTCTGAAGAATCTCATACATGGTAGGAATCAGTAAAAAGTAAAGCTTGTAGCAGGAAATTTTGAAAAGTTTAAGAGATTCTGAAGAAAGAAGAAGGCACTTTCTCAATCAGTGTGCAAATGTCAATATTTGATCAAATTACTACCTCCTCCCAGTGTTGGTGTTCACTCAATACATATGTGTTTAAGAAATAAAAAGTATGAGAAATTTGTCCAGCATATCAGAAAGTTATAAATGCTATATCTGGTATCCAGAGCTTGGCAGTAAAAATTTTCTTGTGTTCACTATCTCTCTCTCTCTTTAGTTAGCATTTAAAAAATGCAAAACCTCATACCTTGAAATATATTATTTCTAATTGGGTTCTCTTCCTTTTACACATATCTTTTTTCTCCCCTTATTAAAGTCAGCTCTAACCCCAAATTATAGGTTCTTCATTATATAGTAATGTTAGCTGGAAAATGTTTATATGATTTTTATTCAGAGCTGCCCTTCTTTTTAGTCATTTTTATGCCTAGAGATGAATAGTCCTGCATTTGATGCCACGCCCACAGGTATAATATGCTTGGTACTCTAGGCCAAGGATTTCTTGGTAAATTAAACTTTTTAGTTTAGTCATGATTTTCAGCTGCCCAGACATCAGGTAAACACTATTCAGTACACTAAAGAAACTGTCCTTGACACTCCCTCCCACTCCCACCTAATTTCCCTCATCCTCTTTTCAAAAATCAAAAACTCTATGAGTGTCTTTTTCAGACCATAAGGCAGACTTTAGTAACTTTCTACTTCATTAAGTACTAAATGTCTGGCATTTTAGACTTTTATAAAATACATTGTGTTGGACACTGGAATAATACTATTTATTTTCACCTGTGAAAAATGACTTCATTGTACTTGAAACACCTCCTTTGCATTTCTCCATTTGTGCCATTCACTAGTGGAAATAAATTGTATTATACCATGATCTACTGGCTTTTTAAAACTGTGTTAAATATGCACATTTTTGGTATAGCTGTTATCATTTGTATGTATATATTGTATATACATATGAGTGTCTGTGTGTATAGATAGATGGATGTAACTCATACTGTACATTTCCATCAGGGCACTTAAGGTTCTGTCATTTTGTTTTGTTATTTCAAATCCTCAGTTAAGGCAAGAATGCATGTGTTTAAGAATGAGTACTCTGGGGTGATATTTATGAGAAGGTGGTCATTAGATGCAGTCTTTTCTTCTTTAATCCCCTCTTAGCACTTGTGTAGGTGGAAAGAAAGTTAAGTAAAATGTGGAACCATAAGTTGCAGATACAGTAGAATAGTGCTGGGGAAGGAGCCAATTAGTGTTTCTATGAGTTTGTGTTGTGATGCAATAAAGATAAGTGATGCAGAGAGAAGTGAACCATGGAAATTAAAAACACTGGTGATGATTCCTCTGCAAAGATGATGAACCAATAAATCACACAATCTTTATGTGCACTCTATGTATTTCTTAGTACTGATGTCATTGATCCTCTTACTGTTTTTCTCCATTAATACCAATAATTATAAATTTTGCTAAGGACCAAAACAGCCAAGAAAAGAATTACTGCTAAAGCATCTAAGGTTCTCCTAAACTATAAAATCAACAGGAACTGGCCACTGGGAGAGAAGGATATGGTATTGGCATGGGGCTTTCTCCCTTTAGCTGCTGCTTCTAGCTTGCTTATAAGTAAGTTCTTTGTGCGCCTTCCACCCCTTCTGAGCCACTACTATTCAAGCAGAGATTTGGCTCAGCACAGCAACCCTTTCCTAGGAGGCTTGTGGTCTTTTGTCCCATGCTCACAATGTGAAGTGTCTAGTGTATATTCAAGTCAGAAAATAATATATTTAAGGTGTTTAAGTATGAATCTCCTATAATGATGAAAGAAGAGGTTTTTGTTTCTTAGAAAACTGCCTTCTCTAAGGAACAAAGCCAAAACTTGGGCTGTCATCTTTGAGCTGCTTATCAAAATACAGACCATTATTAAAGAGAAACAGGTTCTCTATTTTGTTTTCCCTCATCTAACATAATAGGTAGTGCCCCGACCAGGTTGTAGCATTGCCTTTGAAAAGGCACTCACTCTTAGTTGTTAAAAACTGGAAAATTCCCATTCTCAGATTCTAAAAGAATGAAGAGTATGCTGTACACTTAGCAGACTTGCCTCTTGTATGCAAGGACTACTGATTGAAGTCTACTTTGCTGTGTGTCTGGTTATGTTGTCTGCACTTTTATGAAATCACTACAGTAGACTACATTGGAAATGACTATTAATTTGTAAAGAAGTGAGTTTTATTAAACACTGTCTAGGAAAAAAAGTGAAGCTGAGAACTCTTCCTTTATTGTATATTTATATTTTCTACTGAATTCTGGAAACCCCCCTTTGAAAGTCACATTGACTAATTTTCCCCTCGTTTATATTCAGATTTCCAAAATTTCACTCAAACAAGGGAAGAGAACCCACTTGGCCTAATGGCAGCCTTCAGATCATAAATATATAAATTAGTATGCACCTTATCTGCCTGTTGTGGGTTTTTTAAACTTGCACTTCCCACCTACCCAAAAATAGATATCCTTTAAAGAAAATAAATGCAGAGAATTAAAATTGGGGAGCCATTTACTATGTCACCATCACTGTTAACTGTTTCCCAGCAATCCTAACTTTGAAGTTTCAGAAATTTTGTGTGTACGTGTGAATGTGTCTGTGTTGGGTTTGTTTTGTTTTTAAATATACAAGAGATTCTCCTTTAAAGAGAGAGAAAGGTTAATCCTCTCTGAAACAAGATACCCACTGGATATACTAATCTGGACATCTGTAGGTAGTTTGCAATGAAAAGGTGGAGAGAAGACAAGACTTCTGAATGAATGAAAAGGGTATCTTGATGCCCAAGAACTCCCCCCCCAAAGTACGGGTAATTCAACCTGCACAGTTTCCTTTTCACTCATAGTTTTTAGCAATTGTGAGTGGAAAATCATGTAATTATCTGTAAATATGTAGCTAACAGATTGACCTAGTTTCTGTATTTTTTTGTTTTTGTACTAAAGTTTATAAGTGTGCCAGCTAGAGAGGAGTTGCTGTCATTGCTGATTGTGGTCCTAGCATCTAACCCTGAAACCATCCTAGGTGACATTTTTATAATTAATGCTTAAATGTTGTTAAACAGGGGGAAATGAAGCTTAATCATTGGTCAGGTCTAAAATCTTTTGAAGTGAAGTCATTTTATTTAATATAATGATTACATGTGCTCAATCATGTATGAGGTAGGGAACCTCCCTCCCCCAGTGGCCATGTTTACAGAAGTGTGTTTTTGTCTATAAAGTGCAAGAATTTTAATGTTTATGTAAATTATGCAGGTAACATTATGGCTTGGAACTGTTTATTGGGCTCTTCAGCTGAATTTTCAAATGAAATGAACTATTCTTATTGTTGGCACATTGATCCCATTTCTGGAGCATTTTCCTATTTCCAGAATTACGTAAGTTCCTTTGTCATTATCCCCACTTAACCTTTCTCTGATACGCCTTATAGCCCTAGCCCTAAGGTGTTTAAATCTGGAGAACATAGACAAGGGAAAAGCATTTTTTAAAATTCATGAATCCTCATTTGTATGCTTTCAGTACTCATATGTTTCTATGACAACTCCGAGGTCAGTGGAGTTTAGAAATGAGATACGAATGTTAATGAAAAGTGTGTACTATTTGCTTTTGCATGGCTTGGCTTAGCATCAGAGGTATATTAGGGCCACTTGAAAGCATGAAGACCAGTTGTATGGGAACAGGTTTCTCTTAGTGGCACATTTTGCTTTTTTCTGAGCCCTCAAATACATTGCCTCAGCATGAACATTATTGTTACTATAAACTGCACATGGTCATGGAGTGAATTGTGTGATTAAAAAAGATCTAACTGCGTAATGTTTGCAGATTCTGGCTGATTCATGTGACTATTTGGCACATATCAAACAAATGAAGGGGGGAGAGATATTGGAACCCTTCTAAACCCCTTTTTTGTCGTAGACAAGTACATTTAATTTAAGATGTTGGCTGCCCTGGTGTGTTGCCAGACAGCTCTTTTTTTGGTGCCCCATTCCACATGTGCTTCCTTGCATTTCATAATATCACAGAAACTACCACCCCTCCTCCCCAGTAGCATTTTATGTGTTATACCTTTTATTCCACATTAAATGGGAATTGTGCCTACTTAGAGTGCTCCTCCAATTAATTATATACATATGTCCTAAAATAATCCAAGCCAGTCACAAGGTGGGAAATTAAAAAAAAAAAAAAAAAAGTCCACTTGAGGCCAGTAATTTATCTGACAAAGTATTTTACCACATGATCTTGACACTTGATATATGAGCCTATTAGGAGTTGCAGGTGGTTTCATAGAGCAAAATCCAAGTGGAGAGGGATATGTGGGGTTTCTATTAAAGAGATAATTTTGTTCTTATTTTACCTTTCCTTTTATGATCCTTCTCTACGAGGTTAGAATAGGTTAATTCTCCAAATGTATTTTATTTTGTTTTTTATCTTTTAGGGAAATTTTTACAAAAGCGATGGTCTGATGTAAATAACATTTTAAAGTATAGTGCACATAACTTCCCCAGATTATTCCAACATGATAATTTGTAAATGCTTTAGAGTTTTTTAAATTAACACTTGTGTTGCTAAATCCTATTTATGTAAGTCTGCTAAAATTTTTAACCCATTTAAAACTTAAGACATTTAAATAATGGATGGGTTACTTTGAGCAATTTAGCTTTCAGAACCCCCTTGTTTTAGTATATGAAAAAGATAGCTTAATGCGCATTAATGAGGTTGGAGAGACTATGAGAAATATGTATAGTGTATATTTTAAAACAGCTTTGCTTGTATTGTGAAGATTTAAAAACAAACGAGATTTTTAACGTAACTATTAACACAGTTTTAACATAAGTTATCCCACTGGGTTTAAGAGCATCTTGAATGTATAATCCTTTTTGTAACCCAGGTTGGTTTCTGCTTTTACCAGTCATCCAAACATTATTTATGTTTTTAATTTTATATACTCATTTCCCTTTATTTTCCTCAACCAGCATGATTTTTTTGCACATGTATTGTAGAAATTTTTAAGAAAAAAATTAATACATCATTTTCTCTGGGTTTTCTTCACTCCTCTCTTCCTTTCTACTAACCCCTTACCTTAAAGGCCATATCGCTCCATTTGCATTATTTGTGCAAATGCCAGGGTTGGTTTTTATTTTTATTTTTGCTATTTACCTAAAAAAAAGAAAAATGCTTCAGTCAATTGCTTTTTTATTTAAAAAAGAAAAAAGAAAAGAAAAAAAGCTGTAACCTTATCATTTCTGAGCAGACCATTGAGGGATGAATGCACACCTGTAATAGCCCAGGACCAGCTTTGGTGGCTAAAGGGAATATTTTAACCAAGCAAGAGGTTCTTTTCTAAAAGTGGTATATATTATTCACAATCTCTTTCAGTTATTCCCACAAGTCAGGGGTCCAGATAAAATGAGGGTTATCAGCAAACTGATATGTTATCATTGAGGTTCATCAATGAATTTGTACATTTCTAGTTCCCTTTGGTGAAGGGAAAAATGATGATTTTGCAAGACCTAGATTTTGGCTTGGTTTCTTGCCTCCTTTTTTGGCAGCCTACATCTTCTCATCTCCTAAAGCCCTTGAGCCTGTAGGGTTTTTGTAGTGGACAAAGGACTTGTGGCCTTTTAAAACTGGGACTGATTTAAAAAAAAATTTTTTTTGGTGAGAGATTATCATCTTGAAAGTGATATTCTGCCACTTTACAGATGACTAATTTCAAATACAGTCCTCTGAATTTTCAAACTAAACAGATGCCCACAGTGGAGGCTTATCAAGGGTTGCGACGGGGAAGAAGCCTCTCCCTCACTGTCAGCACCAGCTGGTAAAGGTGACTGTACAGATGTGCATTTTCCTTTTGGTAGAAATGGTCCACAGCACTAACTGGTAAGGCTTATTGTACAGTATATTGTCAGTATTCTTCTGGTTCAACATACCTTATAGTTCATATATAACCTGTATTAATTGTATAGATTGTGCATTTAAAGCTGTTACCAAGTTGTCAGAACATAAGAGCGAAAACAAGGTGATATGTAATATTTTGTTTGTAAGTATCCTTTGTATCATAGCAAAGGAAATGTTTAAAAAAATCAACTGTAATAAAGTAATTTTAGTACACAGAGTGTCTGCTCCGTTTTTTTAAAAAGTAATTTTATTCCCCCTAAGAATACAGTATATATCAATTCAGTGACTATTGGATAAGTACTGGATCTCAGGCACTGTGCTGGATGTTGAGATTATAAAAATGAGTAAGACATGGCCCTGGCCAGTGTGGCCACATTGGGTGGGCAGCGTCCCATGCACTGAAGGGTTGCTGGTTCAATTCCCTGTCAGGGCATGTGCCCTGGTTGTGGGCTCCATCCCTGGTGGGGGGTGGATCAGTGTTTCGCTCTCACATCGATGTTTCTCTCCCTCTCCTCCTCCTAAAAATCAATTTTAAAACCTTAAAAAAAACATACACACAAAAACCCTGTAAGATAAGGGTAAGGGTAAAACTCCTTGACATACACATGAACCCCCTGGTCTAATTGCCTGAAATTCTGTTTGCCCAGAGAGTGAAGTTGCCTATTGTGTTGTGGGTGTCAGGTGATTCTTTAGGTTCTTAACAGCTTGATGCAGGTCCTTCAGTTTTGTATAGACCTATTTGTGCTCTATATAACTACAACTCTTTCCACACGTGGACACACAGATGTGTATGTAGTTCTTGGACCTTGTGCAAAGCTTCAAAAGGTGGCTTCATCTGGACTTATCTTCCTAGCTTTGAAAATCATCACATTTTAGCCCATATGGGGCAGAATATCTAGTCCAGTTCTGTTATTTAAAACATTGTTAAAGTGACATTTTTGTCAGAAGGCTAATTTGGGTGGTTTTCATGGACTGTGGTTTAAATGTTTTTAAAAGTATAATTGAGATTACTGCTGTATTGAAAAGACTGTCAGAAAAACGGCACTTTAAACTTTTTAGTATAGCTTTTTAACTCCCAGAATGTCGATATTGAGCTATTTTGAGATTAACTAACATTTATTAGTGTTTCATTTGCCTGGGTCAAACAACTGTGGCAGAGCCAAGATTAGATCCCAGGTCTCCTACTCCATCATTTCCAACATCCCTGCTTGAATTTGGAGGAATTCCAAAAGGATTTACAAGCCCGGCCGGGTGTGGCTCAGCGGTTGAGCGTTGACCTGGGATCCTGGGGATCAGGGTTCGATTCCCAGTCAGGGCACATGCCCGGGTTGTGGGCTCCATCCCCAATCGGGGGCATGCGGGAGGCGACCGATTGGTGACTCCCTCATCGCTGATGTTTCTCTCCCTCTCCTTTCCTCTGTCTGAAATCAGTAAAGATGTATTTAAAAACAAACAAACAAAAAGGAATTACAAAACAAGATTTCTTTATGCTTTATCCCTCACAATTGGGCTCTTCAAACTACAGTGGAAGGAGAGTATTAGAAAACATGTGCTTCTAGCCTGTATCCTATGTCAACAACCCAAAACAAATGTCATTGGCTAAACATATCAAAGATGTTCTGAGTTATGCTTAGGATTTAAAGCCTATCCTTGACTATAAAAGAAATCTGAACACAAATAAAAAGTTACCACAGTGGTCAGCTTAGCTCCACAGCCCCAGTGGTTATGAGCCAGTGCTATCACCTACATCTCAGTGATGCCAGCTGCAGAACCAGGGTTCTCTGTGTGCATCGTGGGCAGTTAGTGACTAATTGCTACTCTATTTTCAGATACTTGTTCTTTTTAAAAATTTTTTAAAAAATATGTCTTTATTGATTTCAGAGAGAGGAAGGGAGAGAGAGAGAGAGAGAAACATCAATGATGAGAAAGTCATTGATCAGGTGCCTCCTGCATGCCCCCTGCTGGGGACTGAGCCCACAACCTAAGCATGTGCCCTGATTGGGAATCAAATTTCGATCTCTTGAATTCTAGGTCGAGGCTCAACCACTGAGCCACGCCAGCCGGGCTCAGATACTTGTTCCTAATGGATAGAGGTAGACAGGGTTGCTGAGGATGCTAATGCTATGCAGGCTATACAATAACCAAATTTCAGGGTGTTGTTTATAATGTGTATAGCTCTCACATGGAATTATACACTCCAGCAGCTCCAAAGACACATTTTCCCCCTCTTCTGTTATCCTTTACATTATGAAGTATAAAATGAGCATTATTTACTGTCAGCCAGTGATTGACTAGGAAAAGGCAAATAAAACATGGCATAAAGAGCAGCGGCTTGGGTTCTGGTCTTTAGCCCCACCATCGTGAAATCTTGAAAGTAACTGCGTCTCTGAAACTTCACCTATGAGAAATAGGAAAACAGATGGTTCTTGGCCGGAACAAATGAACCAATGCAAAACCTATTAGCCATCATAACCTGGTTATCAGAGTGCATGTGGGTGTTTGGGTGAGGGGTGGGGAGACTTTGGCCTCAGTTGGGCAACCCAGGGCCTGGCCTGTGAGCCTCAAAAGGTGCTGCTTTTCCAGGCCCTCCCCATCTTTGCAGTGGAATTAATAACTGGAACTTCTTGGCCTTGTTAACGTTAGAGAATGGATTCTGATCTGAAAGCAAACGCCACCTCATCAGAGAGAACTCTGAGCTCCAGCTGAGGAATTAAGTAGACATGGAGAATGGGATCTACCTGCTTTTACTAGCTCACATCCTAACAGGCTTCCTGAATTAAGGCCTACTCACAGTCTCAGTCTTTTCATACGGAGCAACCCAAAATAACTTTTCCAAGGAGTCACCGATGAAGTACAAACTAGAACCCACATCTCCAAACTACTTCAGCATTCTCAACACATAGATGACTAATTGCCCACTGGAAAATATCCCTGTAGGTACCTTTGATGATCAGAGAATTTTGAGTCTGCTGGGAAATTATTAGCCCAGAGCAGGAGGCCTGGTTGTTGATTAAACAGAGCTGCCACTGGTTAGTGTTAGAGAACACGAGGCTAGATCTACAGAAGTAAAGCAACAACAAGCAAACAGAGAATGTGCATGGAGGCCCTGTCAACTCCACAGGTAGGTAAGCATGGCTCAGTACACAGAAGACTTCAGAGATAAACGGCATGTTTGTTTCTGGAGATTTAAAAAATAATGACATTCCATTGTTGCAGGGAGACTGCAATTTATTTACTATTCAGAGGCAAACAAGACGGAGAGATTTTTGTTCAACCCTACTGGTGATGAACACTACGGCAAGGTATGACCTTATCCCCAGGAGGGCTGGAGGGGCTAGAGACATTTATTTTTTGACGTGTTAGTGTCTTTTATTGGTTTAATGAAATTCCACTTTTCCTTCAACTTATAGCTCTTCTTGGACACTTTAGAGCATAATTATTGGATATCTTTTAAAAAATCCTCTGGTCACTTCGGCAGAGTTATTTTCATTAAAATCTTCATGTCATCTCCAAACTCCTAGAATCCCCATCAGGTCTGTGATCTCCTGATTCTCAAGCCCTGAAATCAACCAGAAGTCTTTGCAACCCACTGAGCTCATTAGCATTATTTTAACTCACCAACTCTCAGATGAGAAAAGAGCTTATATGTAATCTAGGCCACCTTATTTCTTGGCACATGTCCCCTCCATAATGTGTGCCAAGTGACAGTCTAGCTTGCCTATCCCACATACGATGCGGAACTTCCTGCTTCCTGAGGCATTCATTCCATCTCCGGGCGCTCGGGTACTTCCTAGATACAACTTCTCAATCTCATCTCTGCCAATTGTGGTAACTAGTGTAAACAATCTCTGATGTCATCCTCGTGGCTTGGCTGTAGAATCACAAATACTCCTATTGGCATTGTTACCAAGTTCTACCAAAGAGGCCAAGTGTGTCTGCTTGTTTAAGCAAGGAGGGGAATTCATGCTAAAGTTCATTTGTAAAGGAAGGGTGACTGACACAAAGGATCTTGTGGTCTGGATGGTAGGTGAGTACAGAGGCGCTTCTGTCCCGGGGGTGGTTTTGAGGTTATATATAAAAGCAAGATAACACTTCCTCTGTCAAGACCTCTTTTCTAACAGTACTCCAGTCTTAAAAAGGATGTCTTCACTCGGAACAGAGAAGATGGCCTCTCAGAGTGAGGATTTGGTACTTTATTTTTCATACTGTTGACTCCAGCCAAGCCACTTGGAAGCCTACATATAAATACATAAAATACTAAGTCTTTAAGAGAATTAAGTTATAGGTTAGCATAGTCTTTGGTATCAGAGGTCAGAACTTAGTAGAACTCAAACCTTCAGAGGCAGGTGCCTGCTTCCTGCATTTTGATCCAACGAGTGCAGACGGAGGACTCAGTCTCTCCTTCTGAGGTCACGCCTCCTTTAAATCATTGGGGGGTTTTCCTTGCCATTTGAAGGTGTCCATAAAAAATAAAGAGGCCAAAAGGGTGTCGAGTGAATGAGGCCTGAGAGGGTTGCTAAAGCCTTGCTACCTGGAAAACTCCAACTCAGAGGTACTTTTTTGGGTTGTGTTGTGTTGTGTTTGTTTCTCGCTTCCTCAAACTCATAACTTGTCGTTTTGTTCCAGGGCCACACATTCTCAGAATAGTGGGTCTGGGGTTCCTCACGCCGATGTCATATAATTAGCTATTAACTAAAGCAGAGCCATTTGGGTGGTTCCTTCATGGTGAGACTGAAGGACAGGGTCGTCCAAACCTGTATGAACAGGAACTACACTTGCTTGGCAAAAAGGAGCTCAGAAGCCGTGATGTCGTCAAGTGGCGAGGGGAAGATAAGTAGCCTCCTGAGATGGGCTATGAGCACATCTGGCACAAGGGGCATGGAGGAGAAATACTTAAGGGTTTATTTAGGTCAGCGATTTTCAACTGGGGTGCCACAAGAATTTCTAAAATGTGCAATTCTTGACTATTTAGTCAGGGGCACTTACCTCTTTCCCCTTAGATTGTTAAATTAAAAAATCACAACAGCCAACACAACAATAGCCGTCTGGTGTGAATGCCCTGTCTTGAACCTTAAATACATGGGTCATATAACAGAGTTGCTACTTGTTGGTTATGTTGCATAATAAGGTTGCATCTGATTGTTTAATTCTTGGTTCAGAAGTTCTTATAGGCACTTGATTTATTTTTAAAGTCACGGAGCAAAAAGGGTAGGTAATTAGTATTATTATTTTTGTAAATAAAAATTATACCTATTTTTTGTCAGATTGGCAAAAAATATAGTCTTTGGTGTGCCATATACTTTTAGTAATTAGTTTATGTGTGCCACGAGATGAAAAAGGTTGAGAATTGCTGATTTAGGTCATTAGGATTGTGAGTCCAGGGGAATTAACGGAGCCTGACTAGGGCTGTCCTGCCTATCTGAGGACTTGAAGACTGGAACCCTCTCTCTCTCTTGCTCTCTTTCCTATAAAAGGAAAGGGAAGCCAACCATGACTTCTCAAAAAGCTATTATCTTAACCAGAGTTCTGGGGTATCTGGCCTAGGGAAATGATACAGATTTAGCTCTCGGGGACCACTTACGGCAGAAACGGGTGTTTACAAACCAGTGGGCTGCTTCCCACTTTGCAGTCAGTTCTGAATGATCCTAGGGTCCTGCAGACGGGACTGCAAGACGCTAATTAACTGAAATTCCTACTGAACCTGATGCTGGGGGAGAGGGGTGGCCTGATATCAGCAATTCTCCCTCACCAAGCCTCACGTGGAGGTTGTTAACCAGCAGTAGAGCGGCTTCTTTAGATTTTAGTTGCTTGTTATGTCTCATACTCAGAAACGGTGAAAGACCTTTAGATGAGTGTGGAGGAGGGGGGGCAAGCGGTGGGAAAGGAGGGAGGTCATTTTTTTCGTGACAGGAGAATGTGCCTTAGACAATTGAGTGTTGCCTGTATTTCAGTTTAGATTCTTGGATAGTTCGGAGTTTCTTCTTATCTGATCTAGAAGAACAAGGCTTTAGATGATCCAAACCTGAAATCACCGCCCCAGGAAGTCTTCGTACCAAGCCTTAGGACAAGGCTTCAGTAAACACTTCTCTTTAAAATTGCTTTGCTCTTTGTGAGGCTAGGATGGAGCTTCTCGTCAAAACAGGTGCCCTCTTTTCTCAATCACAAAATAAAACTTCAAGGCAAAGCTCTTAGCAGCACATGGAATCAGATGTCCTATTGTACAGTTTAATGGTGTAATCCAAACTGAGACGTGTGGGTCAACGCGTACAATGCCTTATTTACGCTGGTCTTCAGCATCATTCCTCATAAAACCAAAAACCCACTCAGTCCCTGAGTGGCCAGAATCAGGAAGAAGCTTTTTTCTGCATCTACATGAATGGCCTTTGGAATAACTGAGCAGAAAAAGCATAGCGATGTGAAATATTCATAAATTACTGAGTCAGTTCTAGCCAACCTCTTGGAACTTCTTGATTTCCCTGGTCCAAGGTGTATCTCCGGGTTCTGGAGATGGACAGGCTAGTAGCAGTGTCAGAAAAGAGGGTCGCTAACTAGACAACACCTCAGATAGGAGATTTGCCTTTTTCACCACAGAGAAAGCCCACATCGCAGGAGAAACGCAGCTCTGGCCAGAAGTCTCTGGAGTAATAATCCTCAGAAATGGTACCAGAGGGAGCAGCTAGAGTGCCTCAGAGTCTGGCTCCTTGAGCCATGGTCCAGCAGACTGTGTCTGAGGACTTCCTGTTCCTAAAATCATCCTTGGGATCTATCCAATGAGGCTTGAGATCCTAGGCCGAAGCCGCAGACCGGCTCCATTCCCAACCGAGACTTGCAGAAGACGTCAGGAAGGCTGGGCCTTAGTATCCCAGACGGGCGTTCACAGCCCTGACCTCGCGGCTCTCCCGGGCTCCGGACTCGGCGTCAGCACTGCACTTACTGCCTCTGCCGCCTTTCTCACACACGCAAGACAGACGCAGCCAAGCGGCTCTGCGAGCCCACTTCCACAACCGCTGGCCTGTGAAGTCAGCAGAGTGCCACAGCCGCAGAACGAAATGAGGGAAGTGGGACTGAGACACAGACATCCTGTCCTCACTACATCGAGTGGCTCCAGCCCGAGAGGGCAACAGAGCTGATTATTTATGTGGGACAGAGCCGCCCAGTGACACAAGCTCATCTTCTCTGTAGCCGCCGCTAGGGAGAGAGCATTTTATCCTGAGTCTGTGGGTTTAAACGGTGCTGATCTTTGGCTTATGAGGTCGGCGACAGGAGGCAGTGGTCAGGAATGCCCAGCTGCTGACCAGGGTGAGCAGGAGCGTGCTGAGCAGAGCCTGGGCAGGCGTTCTGCTCAGGGTGAAGCAAGTGGCAGCGAGCTGGAAGTCCCAACTCTTTCCACAGGCCAGAAAAGAAGAAAGGGCTGAATCAGTGGCAAAGAGCTGGAGCTGCCCCATTCAGCCCTCACCGCCTTTCCAGGACTCTGCCACACCCAGCTCTGTTCTTCCCTGCAGGACGGGCTGTTCTCCGGCCGGGTCTCACCTTGTATAGGATCGCTTCCAGCTAAAGATCTCATCCAGACTGGCAGAGGGCGAGACCTCCCGCTTCTGCAGGGTTCCCCAGCGACGCCGGCCCCCTAGGAATGAAGCTCGGTGCTTGCTCAGCCCCTTCATTCTCTCTTCTGTTCGGAAGAAGTCAGTCAAGGCCCGCAAGTACTCCAAGATGACCTCGTGGCTCCACGCTGGCAAAGGCTCCTGGCGCAGGAAGCCACAGTGGCCGCCCCGGGAACTGAGCAGGAGGAAGAAGTATGGGTTGCTATGAAAGAGCTCAGTGGGCAGAAAGTGGTCTGGGGGCCCGCACACCGGGTCGTCAGCACTACAGATACACAGCACGGGCACAGCTGCCTCGTCCACATCCCGGAGGGGGTCGTTGTGGTCCCAGTAGGTGTCCCAACTGATGGGGAAACTCTTGGTGTGGCAGAAGAGGGTCTCCTCAAACTCCCGCAGGGAGCGGCTCCTGAACAGTTTGCGGGTGTCCACGGTGTCCTCCAGGGCCGTGGCGTACCTGGCAGCAGGAAGGTAGGAAAGGGGGAAGAATTAGAAAACAAATCAACAAACTGGTGGCCCACAAGCCAGATTCTGGCCACAGCGGCTTTCTTTGGCCATATAATATTTTTTAGAAACTTCCATTTCATTGTCATTTAAAATCAGGAGTTTTCACATCAATTGCAGCTATCAGGTTCCTCCAGGCAAATGAGAAGACCGGGCGACATGCGCTGGCGTTCCTGAGGACAACAATCAGGGTATTTCCTCCCTCCTTCCTGTGCCACAGTTCCTACCAGGTCTGTCATTCATGGCATTACCTGCCCAGCACAGGGCAGCATTTAACTTAGTCACATCTCACCTCCTGTCCTCAACTTCTGACTCTCTGTGGGGAACTTGCTATGAACTGTCACCTCCTGAACCCCTCCTAAAATAACTCCCTGGCTCAGACTATCCAAACCAGCAGGTGCCCCGTGCCCCCAAAACTGACATTTTACTTTTATTAAAAATGTATTAGTTAGTGTATTAAAAGCAAATATGCTATCCAGATAAAGACAAATGAGTGTATCAAGGTTTTCCTAGAGAGGGCTGGATGGCAGAGAAAATGAGTGTAACTAATTTACGGGGTGAGTTACCAAACGGGAGCCTAAGAGCAACTGTTCCGGGGAAGGGGGACACCTTTGCTATTGCCACCTCCCTGGAGAAGGCCTGGGGCCCTGATGAGGATGCCGGGATGGGCAGCTCAGACCTTTGGGTGGATCAGTCCAGCATTATTAGTCCACTGAATTTGAATGTGTGTCTCCTGAAAACACTCAGAGAGGCTTGCCCTGAGTTTTTAATCCCAAACTTCCATGGGCAGGGCAGTTACTAAAGACTCAGGTTTCCTCTACACTTTCCTCAGCCTCCAGCTGGTGCCCGGGGTCAGCCCTGGTGGTGATTATTTAGGGATGGAAACTGGCAATTAAGCCATATGAGAGCACCTTGTCCCTGGCCCGCTCTGGCAGCTCTGGTTGCCATGGCAGAGTGCTGTTGTTGAGGCTCAGGGTTTAATCTCAGAAGGCAAAACGGGGCAAGAAAAGAAAGAAATCACAATTGCCACCGTTTATTGAGCCCCTACCCAGTGCCAAGCCCTCATTTCCATTATCTCATTTCATGCTTATAAGTACCTTGGAAAGTAGTTATTATGAACCCCATTTAAGTGAAGAGAGAAGTGAGACCCCAAGGAGTTCACTACCTTGCTGGAAATTCAGGATTTGGGCCCAAGTGGCCTGACCCCACGTCCCAGGTCTTACAGCCACACCAGGCTGTTGCCATAATGTCTTTGACCTCATTTTGCCATCTCCTTGGCAGGCAACAGTGCAAGCTGAGGCCTGGTTGTGAGCCGTGCGAATGTCTCTCAGGTCTTCTCAGGGGAAAAGTCTCACCTGTCTCCCTGGTGCTGGGGTAGACGGTTCTCTTTATGGTGATTTAAATATATATATATGTTTAAATATTCTTTAAATTTTTGCATTAAATATTGACTACATACCTAGGAATACGTGAAACACTTGTCGGGTCTAAAAAGTTTTAATACCACCAAAGTTTTTATTCCTGTCACCTCCAGGCTCAAAGGCTATAAGAGGAACATTCTGGACAGATAACCAGTGGCAAGTGCTTCCAGAGCGCTCTTTGCTGATTTGACAAGTTGCAGACTAAGTGGTAAATGTGGGGCACTGCCTCTGCTGGGGGGGCAGGTGCTCAGGTTGCTAGGACACGGTGAGGCCGAGTGGGGGGGCAGGGCAGGAGGCCCTGCTTAGCATAATGATGCCGACTGAGTCGTCTATGGATTTTACCCCGGCTTCCCTGGTTCTCTCTAGACTGGAGGGTTTGGGCAGCTTCAGAGAGTGTACGAGGAGAACTTCGCCCGAATTGCCCCAAACCTGTTTGAGTGAATACCAGGCAGAGCCGCGTCTCCGTCAGCCCGAGACCCCTAGCCCCCCCCCCGCCCCCCCCGCCTGCGGGCCCCGCGCCCCACCTGCTGAGCGCGATCTTCTGGTGGAGCAGGAAGCCGCGCTCGTAGGGCCAGGGCAGGCCGGCCTCGAACCACTCGCGGCAGCGCAGCACCGGGGAGATGCAGGCGGCGCCCGTCACGTAGCTGGAGGAGCCGCACTCGCCCAGGTAGGACAGCAGCAGCGCCGAGCCCGAGCCCTCGCTCACCGCGAACAGCGGGGCCGCCGGGTGTCGGAAGCGGATGTAGGTGACGGCCTCCTTGAGATCGGAAGGGTCCCCGAAAGGCTGCAGCCGGGGGCTGACCAGCGGGCAGCCGTGGTGGCCGCGGCGGTGGAAGATGACCGGGTAGTAGCCGCGCTCCAGGGCCAGCAGGCAGAGGCCGAGCACGTTGCGGGTGAGGCGCCCCCACGCATTGGGGATCACCAGCAGCACCGCCGGAAGGGCCCCGGCGCTGGTCGCTCGGCGGCCCCGGGCGCAAGGTCCCACGACCCAGTCCAGGGCCACCAGCCCGTCGTCCGCCAGCTGCAGGTACTCCCGGGCCAGCTCGGGCCCCGGCCCCGCCGGCAACACGAAGTGGCAGAGGGTCTGCAGGTGGGGCCCCGAGAGCCAGGAGCGCGGGCCCGGCTCCAGCGCGGCCGAGCGTCGCAGGGCGCGCAGCAGGCACTGCGCCAGCGCCGACGGCTTGCAGATGAGCCGGCACCCGCCGGGCAGCGGCTCGCGCCCGTCGCCGAACCGGTCCGCGGGGCCTCCGCCGTCCGCCTCCCCCGCGCCGTCCGGGCCCCGGGCCCCCGGCAGCGTCCCGGCTCCGACGGCGCGCCTGCCGAGGCGCCGCAGCCTTGGGGCGAGCAGGCCGAGCAGGGCGACCGCGGCCAGGAGCAGGGCGAGGGCGGCGCCCCACGGCGGCATGGCGAGGCCCGAGTCCCCGGCGGGCGGCGGCTGTCCCCTCGGCGAGCTCCCCGCTCTGCCCGCGGCTCCGCCCGGCCGCGGGCGGCTGCCCAGGGCCCTCCCGCGCGGGGGGGCGCTCTCCGGATTGGCCGCGGCCCCGAAGAGGCAGCCAGTTCGGGCCTGGCTCCCCTCGTCCGCCCCCCACTCCCGCCCCCGGCCCTTTGTACAGCGATTGCGACAAGCAGGGGCAGAGGGTGAAAGGAACCGAGGCCACGGAGAGGGAGCGGGGACGCGCCGGAAGGGAGTGGGGAGGGCAGCGAGCCGAGGAATGGGGTGTTGGCGGCGGAGAAGTGGGGCGACTCCGAGACCGAGGCTTGGGGGACCGGGATGAGCATGAGTCCCCTGTCCCCCCTCCTCCGCCCGGGAGCGGCAAGAGAGAGAGAAGTGAATGGAAACGCAGCCCCCGCGCGGGCTCCCCGAGCTGCGCCCAAGGCACCAGCCGCGCCTCCCTCCCCGGCTCGGCCGCGCTCTGACCTCGGCGTTTCTCTGGCCCCGTGGGCACCGGCAACTGCGCAATACCCCAGCCCGGCGGCTTGTCCGGCCCAGGGCCTGCGAGGACCAAGCCCAGCGGGTTTGGGCGCGAGGCTCGCGCGCCGCGGGCCCCTGGTTCCCTGCCGGCATCGGTGCGCTGCTCCCCTGCCCCCGGGAGCGCGGGGCTCCCCCCAGGAGCCTGACTCCAGGCAGAGGAGATCTTTAAACCCGCTCCCTAGGAAGGACTTCCCAGGAGAAACAGCCCCACGCCTCCGACAATAAGCGGGGGGCAAAGACGCGCTCGGGGGCTGGGCCGAGGAGATGCGGGTCACCCGGTGTCGGGGCTGTGGCTGGGGGGACACTGGAGTCCCTTCATCATCTCGATGGCTGGCAGTTACTGGGGGGGCGGGGAAAGAGTTAGGAACCCCTTTGTAAGCCGTAGGTACGTGAGACGGGGCTCACATAAGACATCCTTCCTCTACTTGGGAGTCTGTGGCCGGCGTTCTCAGCCCTCACCCTTCGCTCACGTTCCCGTCTTTCCCGACTTCCAAATCCCGAGGAGAGCCGAGGAACAGGGGAGCCGGCTGCAGAGGCGGGGCCCGCCGCGGGGAGGTCCGGCCGCCGCTGCCCGAGGGGGCGCGGCCTGCGGCTCCTCCCCTCCCGGCGGCCGGCCGCCGCCTCCCGAGCGCACCGCCGGCGAGCGCGAGTGGCGGCGGAGGTGGGGACCCAGCCGCGCCCGGCCCGGCCCCGGCCTCCCCGAGCTCCTGGGCCTGGGGAGGTGCCGCTCTGAGGCCCTCCGAGGCTACTCCGGGTTCGGGCCCCATTTGCGAGGGCGGGAGCTGGATGGGCTGAAGGTGAGTCTCTAGAGCGAGGAATCCCTTCCTCCCTCGGCGCAGACTTCGTGGTTCTGCCCCTCTCCCCATGGACGGGTCTGAAGTGAGTTTGCGGGAGGAGCGTGCGGGTCTCCCCTCCTGGGCCACCCGGGCCACAGGGACCCCGTTCCCGCCCTTCGCCCCGCTCCCTGATCCCACCCGGGCGCTGCAGCTGCGCTCCGCAGGCCGCCGAGACCCGCTGGGACGAGCCCGAGCCGGGAGGTGGTCCCGCCGGCCTCGCGGCGCGCAGCGCTCCCGCCGGGCTCCCACACAAAACTTTTCCGCCTTGGGGTTCGGGACGCTTGCGCGCAGGGTCCGCGGCTGCGGGTCGGCGTTGGGCGGGGCGGGGGCGGAGCGAGAGCCCCGCGGAGTTGCGGGGGCGGGGCGAGGCGGGGGGCGTACGAGCCTGGGGAGTCCGGGCGCGCGGTCTGCTGCGGGGGTGGGGTGGGGTCGGGGCCGGACGGCGCGCGCGAGCCCGAGGTCTACGTGGGCGCGCGGGGAGCGGGGCGGGCCGGGGCCGGGAGGGCGGGGCGGGCCGGGGCCGGGAGGGCGGGGCGGGCCGGGGCCGGGAGGGCGGGGCGGGCCGGGGCGGTGCGCGCTCCCTCCGTCCCTCCCCGCGGGCGGCGGGCCGGATCTGGGATGGCGCCACCTCCGCCTTCGCCCCAGCTTCTTCTCCTGGCAGCCCTGGCGGGGCTCCTGAGTCCCACTGAGGTGAGGCGACCGGCCCCTGAGAAGGCCTCGGCCGCGCATCTCAGAGCCCTTTGCCGAAAGTCCGTCCTGGAAGGAGTGGCGCGCGGAGAGAGAACGAGGAGCCCTCCCCCCGCGGGCAGGGCCTGGGCTGGGAGAGGGCAGGGCCCGGCCGTGGCCAGCGCCCTAGCTCTTCGGTGCCTTGGACCCACAGGTGATGACTGAGCCGGCGGAGGACTCGGGAGCCCGTTGTCCGGAGGGCCTGTGGCCTCTGCCCCCACAGGTAGGAGCCTGGAGGGCGATGTGAGAGAGGGTTCCTCCGTCCCTCAGTCGCCAAGGTCTTCATCCCAACCCGGGGAGGCATGGGGCCTACTGCCTCCTCCCCACGCCCCTGCACAGAGCCTCCCAGCTGCTTTAAGCTCTTTTCTTTCCCTACATATAGGTGTCACCAAGAGTGACCTACACACGGATGAGCTCAGGGCAGGTAAGTCCCAGCAGGAGCCATCCTTGTTGTCTGCACTTGTAGGCTTTTTCCGCCTCTCTGCTCCTCAGCTCCATTCCTTACAGCTTCTCTCAGGTGGAGGCAATGTTCTTAGTCCCGAGGGCGAGCCAAAGGCCTCAGTCCTCTGCAGCGCAGGTGTCAGGAATGCTGTTGGGTAGCTGGCTTTGTGGGCAGGAGGCTGCAAGGGGAACTCTGAGGGTAGTAAAAAAACAACTCAAGTTCCAACTCTGCTGTGTGACTGATGGAGGTCTCCTGACTTCTCTGGGCCCCAGTTTTCTGTAAGAGAGGATATTAGGAATTCCCTTACCCGTGAGGAGTAAATGGTGTGTGACTTTGGAAAGGACAAAGCTATATTGTGCAGAGTGTGCCTCAGGTTACCAGGCTCCAAACTGTGGGTTCACCTTGCTTGGATGCCTCTGTTTTCGCCAGTAGCCAGATAGCTTCCATATCCCTTTGGTTTTCTTTTTGAAATATCTCACTTTTTTGATCCTTGTAATAGTTCCAGGCCAAGAGACCTCATTCCACCTACCCGGCTCCTTTCCTCAAACAGCCCTTTCATTAAATCATTTTGCTGTTCAGAAACCTTTGATGGCTCCTTATTTCCCACCTTATCATGGCCATAGTCCCTTGCCTGGCATTTCAGGCCCTGCCTAGTTAATTAAGCCTTATCTGACCTCTCCGAGTCTGTGGTTCCTCTGCAGTCGTGGTGGGCTGCTCATCCACCGCGTGTGGGTGCCAGGCTCATTCCCACAGCTGTACCTTTGCTCCTATGCAGTCTCCTCCACACCTGTCCTGTCCTGACCTGAGGCTGAAGCAGGCAGCTCCCTGGCCACCTGCTACCCAGACCCATCCATCTTCAAAGCCCAGTGCAGGAGTCAGCTCTCTTATGAGACCTTGCCTGATCACATCAGCCCTTATTCAGCATCTTCTCCAAATCTATGTAATGCTTATGACTTAAATCTTATAATTTAACAACTAATCAATTTGAGTTTTATTAGTTTGCTCTTTCATTTGCATTAGTTCTGTTTCCTTGAGTTTCCTTTACATTCCCTGCAAGCGGGATCCAGGAGTTCTCTTTTGGCATCTCCTACAGCATCTGGCACAGTGCTGAGCATCAGGTCAGCTCAATCAAAGAATGTTAATAATTGATAAAGTGTTTCCATCCTGGGATTGTGCACCTGCTGCCTGTGCGTCCTGTATTTGGATGCTTTGGGAGACTGACTGTTTAGATAGGATCAATGAAAAAAAGACCTGGTCTCCACAGAGAGGATGCTCACAGTCTAGACTGGGAACCTATAAAGCCATCATTGCAGGTGCAGAGAAATACAGCTAAAGAGTGTGGTTGGAGTCTGACAGGGATAACCAGGCACGCTGTCATGGAAGCTGTGAGCTTTGAGGGGTGGCACTTGATGGAGGAGGGGGAAAGGAATGCTCAGAGGCAAGAGGGGGTGCATGCCAGTACCCAGGATCTTTTGTCCTTTCCTGAGCCCTGATGGTGGAAAGGTTATGTGGCCATCCTGGGAATCCCTTTAACCTGGCCCCCAGGATGGGAGAACTTGGGATTCTCAGGGAAGGACTCGGCCTGGCTTGATATCTCTGTGCCTTTCCTCCAGGCTGAGGATGTCAGCTTCCTCTACCATCCCTGTGCCCACCCCTGGCTGAAGCTGCAGCTTGCCCTCCTTGCCCACGTTCATGTGGCCCAGCCCTCACTGGCCCCCAACTCCAGCCTCACTCAGGATCGGGTAAGTGGTTGGTGAAAGTCGGTTGTCTGGCACTGGCAGAGGTTGCAGCCCCATGTGCAGGGAAAGGAAAATTCAGGGGCTTCCTCTTGGTCTTTCCTCACTTCATCTTAGCTCTAACAATTACCTCCTTTCATAGCCCCTGGTGTTGGAAGCAGGGGGTGTGGTGCTGGAGATGGCATGGGTGGAGCCAGCCTGGGCTGCCCACCTGCTGAAGAGAAGGCGGTGGAAGAAGCAGAGGAGGAAGGCCTGGTTCCTCTCTAACAGCCTTTCTGGGCCCTCTCCCTTGGTGCAAACCTTGGGCAGAGGGAGGCTGTGCCGGAGAGGGTGTGTGCAGGTAAGGGCTGTTGGGTCCAGGCTTGGTCATTGGGTTATCTGGGCAGAGAAAGGGTGAGTGCTGTCTTTTCTCCCCCTAGGCCCCGGCTTTGGCCTTTACTCTGCGGAGCTGGCGGCCCCCAGGCACAGAGGTGGTGTCTAGAGGGCCCAGGCAGCACTCTCCTGGTGGTGGTGCCAAGAGGCGTGGGCTACGGGCTGCCCTTCGTCTCCAGTCTACTCCCTCAGCCTTGAGGTTCCCCTCTGCTTCCCCACGGAGCTTGGAGACCAGGAAGCCCATGTTAGGATCCCCAGGTGAGGGGGATAATGCCCCATCGGTGCCCACTGCCCCCCTGCTGCCTGCGGGGCCTGGAGGCAATGCCAGCTCCAGGATAGAGACTCAGGTGCCCAAAGGGCAGAGCAGCCCAGGTGGCTGTGCCTGTCCCAGCCGGGCCTCCCCAGCCCCTCGGGCTGCTGCACCTCCGCGGGCAGCCCGGGGCCCCACCCCACGCACGGAGGAAGCTGCCTGGGCTGCCATGGCCCTGACCTTCCTGTTGGTGCTGCTCACGCTGGCCACACTCTGCACTCGGCTGCACCGAAACTTCCGACGAGGGGAGAGCATCTACTGGGGGCCCACAGCCGACAGCCAGGACACTGTGGCTGGTGAGCAGTTCCCTTCCTCAGCCGCCCCGCCCCGCCCCGCCCCGCCCCCCATGGCTTCCGGGCCCTTGACCGCCTTCTGCACGGCCCACAGCTGTGCTTAAGCGGAGGCTGCTGATGCCCGCGCGTCGGGTCAAGCGCTCGCGCCGGAGACCCCTCCTCCCACCCACGCCAGACAGCGGCCCAGATGGGGACAGCTCCGACTGACCTGCCCCGGCCCTGCCACTGTGGCAGGTTTTGCCCCTCCCCCGGGAGGCCGCGACCTCTGCCACGTGGACCTTGCGCGGGGCCGCCCCCTGGTGGCCGAATGGAGAAGTCCTGCCTAAGCCTTTGCAGAGGGGCTGGTCCTTTCACGTGGTGTTTGCGGGGGAGGGGTGGCCGAGGGGAGAAAAAGGAGCGGTCTTAGCCTCCCTTGCCAAAACTCCGTTATTTTTAATTAAATTATTTTAGTAGGACCTGGTGTTGAGTTTGTACATCTGCCATACAGACACACTTGCACCCACCCAGGGCACTGTCTGAGGCCATTTAGGTTGTGTGTGAGGTAGGGAGTCTGTAAAATCAAGTTGGGCACTGCCAACCTGGGTTTTAGGAGTGTGAGGGAACCCCTCCCACCACTGAGGGGGGAAATGGTGGTGGTACTGAAACGTTGTCTCCAAGCCCCTTCTCGAAAAGACAGCAGGAGGGCTTCCCTTCCTCACTGTGGGGTAGCTGTATTCATTTGCTTCCTGCTCCAGACACATTTGTCTTTCTCCCTTCCGTGTCTGCCCCTCCCCTCAATTCTCTAAGCATCAGAAACAGCACATGATCACTTATTTATTTTTGATACAAATGTACATGATACACATCTTGACAGTCAGCCCACCCACCACCATACAGGTAGAGCCTGGCCCCCTGGGACAGAGGCAGGTCGAGGAAAAGAGCTGGTGGGCGCTGCCATCTGCCTCTCCAGCCTTCCCAGGCTGCAGCCCAGGTTCCAGGTACCCAGATGCCGCAGGCACAGGTGCTAGCCTCTCAGAGGTTATAGGGAGGGGCCTCTCAGCTGAGTCAGGGACCCTGGGGAGCCAGCCCCAGGCTCAGGTGCTCAGTTCTCTGCCCCAGCCAGCACACTCCCCCTCCACAGGGAGAGGGAGGAGAGATGGAGGGAAGTGGTTTTCATTTTAAGTTTATAGAGAAGGGGTACAGGTGGTAGAAGTGATGAGGGGAGGCAGTGGGCAGGACCCCGGTTGGTTATGCTGGCAGTCCCTGGCCCCAGGATGGGTCAGAGTGGGGCTGACCCCCAATGCTGGTCCTGCTGCTCTGGTCCCCCCACCCCTCACAAAACTCCATATGGGCCAGGCCTCTGGAACGGCACTGCCGCCCCACACACTCACACGCAGGCACGCAGGGACACTCAGTTACCACAACGTTAAAATTAAGGGGTGGAAGAGAAAAGAAAAAAAAAAAAAGGTTTTCCAGTGTTTGCTGCTGGGGACCCCGGGAACACAGGTTGGGGCCTGTGCCCTAGGCGGGGGCCGTTTGGCATTAAAGGAGAGCAGCATGGGGGCTGGCTACAGGGTGGGACATCCACAGAGATTATGTACAAAGGAAGGGGATGCCCCCACTCAGCCCCCAATAGGGCTGAACTGGCTCATGGGGGTGGGATGCATGTAAGGGGAACTGTCCCACTTGGAGTATCCCCACCAGACCCTTTGATGAGGGTGCCCTGGAGGGCAAGGGGCTGGGAGTGATGCCTTACAGGCCCCTGCATGTTAGAAGGGGGGGGATGCTATGTACAGGGGGGAGGTACATGGAATGTGGGGGCAGAAGCTCCTGCCACCCCACCTCCCCATCCTTGGGGGCTTGAGGGGGGGCGGGCCCCAGGGCGCCTGGCTGCCAGGGGAGAGTGGCAGCACTAAGGGCACTTGCGCCAGCGGCTCTGTTGGGGTGGGGATTAGTGTTTGGAGTGGCCTAGCTCCCATGGCCAGTGAGGTCCCAGGGTGTAGGTGAGGGTACAGGGAGAGTGGTCACTGCTTCTTCTCTCGGGTAGTGATGGTGACCAGCTGCTTGGCAGCCTTGGCAATGTCATAGGCGCACTGGATCACCTGCTGAGTCAGCAGCTGGAAGTCCACAGGGGCTCCAGGCTCCGGAGGCACTGTCTTCCGGCACTCACTCTGCAGCCGGTAGGCGCTGGCGTTGAGCAGCCGCAGAGAGCTGCGCACAGGCTCCAGGGCTGGTCTCTGGAGGGAGGAAGGAGGGAGTTGGGACTAGTTCAAACCATGAGCCATGATTACCGCCGGGTGTATCCAAGTAGCAGTTAGATTCTCTACACCTGCCCCACCCTGAGATCCTCCCAATCCTGCTCTTCTCTGGCCCCTGTACCTTTGGGAAGAGAGAGGCCATCTCAGTCACAGCCAAATGGATCTTCTCTGAACAGGGCACAAAACTGTGGGGGAAGGGGAGAGTATAAGTTAGGGGGGCTCTTGGGAAGGTTCCCAGGGACAGTGGAACACTGATCCCTCTCTTGGCCTTGGGAACACCCATAGGCCATATAAGCTGGTACCCCCTCCCCATACCTGTCATGCTTGAATTCCTGGGCAGCCCGCAACAATTCCTGAATGTTCTTGGTGACCTGCTCTGTCTTCAGGATGACGTCCTCCGTGCTGGGAAGCCCAGGGTCCAGGTCTCCATCCAGGTTTTCCAACTCTGGGTGGAAGTCCTCCTCTTTGCCCAGCTCTAGAAACCTCTTCCCTTCCAGTCTGAGGCCCGGGTTAGAAAGAGAGACATTCAACCATGAGGCCTCTTGTCTGCACCCTCAGACACTTCTGGGGACCACTTGACCTCCCTCTGTCAGGGTGCCTCACCCAAGCAGGGGGTCCCCACTTTGTGTGTTCTCATAGTCGCTGTCGGCACCGCTGCCGTGGCGGGAAAGCTTGCTCTGGAGGGTGCAGGGAAGGGGTGGTAGGTGAGGTACACATTCACAGTCCCACACAGCCCCATCACCTCCCATGCACACAGCCCATTCAGCCCATCCCTTGGACACAGGAGATGGGACTTTACCGTGTGGCGGCTTCCTTCCTGGGAGCAGGACAGCAGTGGGGAGGGGGGAGTGAAGGGCACAGCTGAGGCTGAAACCCCCTTCCGGATCTAAAACCCAGGAGGGCTGCAGTCAGTCTCTCCTCCTCCCTGTTGCCCATCTTCCAACTTCCCCGCAAAGGGTGGGAACCATGTATGTCTAGTCATCCTTGTACCCAGCCTCCAGCACAAAGCCTGGCACCCACTGGGACTGAGAACCTATTTGCAGAAACGGACCCACCTGCTCCAGGTCCTGCTTACCCGGTAAAGGCCGGCAGGGACGTGAACTGAATAGATGGCGTCATCCTCCAGCTCCTGGGGGTTAGCACACTGGATATCACAAAGGGCCCTGTGGCAGACCCAGCCCTCTGTCTCCCCACCAGCCTGAGCGGGCAACTCACAGTGCTGTGGAATGGCTGTAGCCGAGTGGCAAGCTCGTCCCCAGGCGGGCCCCCAAAGGGCTTCAGGGCAGAGCCTGGTTCATACATGGAGAAGGCCTGGCGGTCCCTACGGTGGGCACTCCCACCAGGCCCTATGGATGCATGTTCTGCCCGGTCGCTGGGGAGTGGGGGAGTGGGCACCGGCCCAGGTGGCTGCCGGATCTGCAAGTTCTCCGCCTGCAGCTTGTGGATCTGAGAGTGGAGTGGTGTCAAACTCCAGAGGGTCCAGGCCGCACCCTCCCTTCTCCACTGGGGCCCTGGGGAGGTCCTACTCCCCTTACCTCCCTCTGCAGCCTCCGGAGCTCGTCACTCAAGCTACTATTGACCTTCATGAGCTGCTGCACCTTTGCCTCAGAGGTAGCGAGGGCCTTCTTCAGCTCCAGGTACTCCTGCAGCGTCACAGCCCCATCAGACAGGTCTGAGGAATCCATGCTCTGCAGGGTGAGACATGAGCTGGTCAGCCACCAGGGACAGGGACATAGGGCTGCTCTCGAAGCTGTGACCAGCCCACTTGTCCCCCAGGCCCTGGGCTACAAGATGATGGAGCTGGGCCTTGATGGAGGCCCGGGGAGGGACTGGGGAGGGGCTGCGCTCAGACCCGAGCCCGGTTGTTCCGCGTGGCACCAGTGCTGCGCAGGGGCTCCTGGTCGGTGTCCTCGTCCGAGGCCACACTGTCGTAGTCGTGCTGGTCGTCGAGGTCACTCTGGCTCCGCACAGACAGCTCAAGGTTGTCTGAGGGCACAGGCCTGTCACTCAGGGCTCTGCCACACAGCCCGTCTATCATGCAACCCCCGAAAGGGAGCCATGAAAGAGAATATCCTGGAACAGTGCCCCCACCCACACCCTCGCCCTTCCCACCTGTGGGGCTGCTCAGGCTCTTGCCCTGCTGTCTCCTCTTGGCCTCACTGAGAATGTCGATGATCAAGGTGGCAAACTCGCGGGCATTAAAGCGGGCCAACTTCTGCCGCCCCTGTGAGGCAGAAGGGACAGGCTGCCATGACGGGGCACCCTGCTATCTGCTATCAAGCTATCCGCTTTAACCACAGCTAAAACAGCCCAGCCCGGCTCACTTGGCCAGGGCAGGGGGTGAGGGATGATACAGATTCAGGGTACCTAGGGGAGCTCTCAGGAAGAGGCTGCAACTGCCCCCCAAGAAGCTGCTCAGCAAGTGCTCAAAAGAACAACTTCTTTCCCACCCCCCAATCCCAGTGCCACCCAGGCCTGGAGGGGGGCCTTGGTCAGCGGTGGAGAATAGGCCCAGGCCCAGACAACAGCCAGTGAGAGAGGACAGGGCCCACAGACCTGGTGACCCCAGGAAGGGAGGAAACAGCCCCAGGCCCCCCACCAAACCTCCTACCTGATTCCGTGTGGCTGAGTATTCAGGGTTAACAGGCAGGAAGGGCACAGCACTGCGCTCTGTCACCAGGGTGCTGTGGTTTTGGGTAGCCAGCCACACTGTGGGGGAGGAGCAGGGAGCAGATTGTCCAGGGTGGCCAGGCCCCACGGGTGGGGGGAGTGCTGAGCACAGCCTTCCTAGCTCTTCCCCATGCCCAGGGAGCTTGGTGATGAAAACAGGGGTGGTCTTCAGACAGGCACTGGGCGAGGCCAACTGGGGACTGACACACAGAACAAGGCAACTCCCTCTCTCCAGGCCCAGCCGAGTTTGGGCTGGAATCTGGCTGTGGCCAGGAAGGAGTGCTTGGGGGGGGGGGGGGGGGGGGGGGGAGGAGCAGGACTGGGAAGAGAGCCAGAGTAGGAGGTAGCTAGAGCAGAGATGAGCTCCAGTGGGGCGGTGGGGGGGTGGGAGGAGCAGGCTGGCTGACTCCAGCTCAGCACACTCTGCCCAGCTGGGGAAGCTGCCCAGGCGGACTCACAGCTGGCAGAAGCTTACATGCATGTCTGCTGAGCAGACCAACCCAGGTACCCCTTCTTAGTTTCGGTAAAAGTACCCAAGAGCCACACCAGGTCCTAGCCCTTCCCTAGGGGGTAGGTGCTCTGTCCCACCTGCCCAGAGCCTCCAATGCCCTCTCAGCTCACCAGCATCATTTTCTCTTCGATCCACCTCATCATACACATCCATGGCAAGTTCCTCAAAAAGCCGGTTGCTGAGCTAGAGGCAGAGAGGGGGGCACAGGCTTTGTCAGATCAACTGGCCCCTAGTGCTGACAGGACCAGCTCAGGGCCTGGCTCACCAGGTGTCGTAAGACATGGGAAACAGCTTGTGTCCCTTATGGCACCCAGTCCCCACAGTCTCAGAACTGGAAATGGGTAGGGGGTCTGTCTGCCAAGCTCCAAGGTGGGAGAAGACAACAGGGAGGCCAGACTAGACCAGCTAATGCCACTGCAGGTCAGAAGTGGAGGTAGGGCCCTGGGAGCCTTTGAAAGGCAGAGCCAGGGTCAAAGACCAGAGGTGGAGAAGTAAAGAGAAGACTAGGGAGGCTAGAGTGAGAACAGGTCAAAGACTTGGAAAAGGGCACCAAGTCAGAGGAAGGGGAAGCAATCACAGGGGCAGGGGTGTTGGTGTTAGAAATGGGAGTAGCTCCAAGTTTTAGAGGCCCATCTGAGCAGACTCACCGCCTGCAGCTTCTTCTTGGCAGCTTTGGCCAACTCGGATAGGTCCAGGCTGTGGACAAGGGGAAGAGAGAGGCCAGACCTGAGAGGTGGCCAGGGCTTTGCCAATGACCTCCCAAACATGCAGGGATCCCAGGGAGACAAGACCCCAGATACCGCACACCAAGTGCCACCCTGCCCCACCCAACCTCCAGAGCCTGCTCCCATGGCAGACACCAGATACCTCTGAGACATGCACTTTTGCCGAGATCTAAGTCCAAAGGAACGCAGCAGAGGGAAGAATAGGACAGAGGCAGCAATTACCCAGCAGCAGGGCAGCACACGCCTTCCCACGTCAAGCTCAGACCCATCTCTGTGTGCACGCCAGACTCAGAGTGTACAAAACTGAGCTCATCTTCCCCCACCCCCCAACTTGCTCCTGGCCTGCTCGCTCCTACTATCGGTGACCCATGTACCCAGAACAAACATCCGCTCCTGGGAGTCACCTGAAACCTCCCTCATCTTCAAGCCTTTCTTTGCCCGACTTTTCCCAGGTTCTGCCATCATTTCCTCTTGCCTGGGCTTTGCTATAATTTCTTAAGCCATCTTCCCCCTCCCAGTCTTGCCCCTACAAAACTTTTTTCTACCTAGCAGCCAGGGTGATCTTTTTGACATACCTGGCTGCACTAGCTCTGGCTGTAAAAACATTTCAGTAATAACAGGTATGTATGGCATACTGCAACAAAAAGCTTATTTTAAAAATGTGCTAAATGCTTTGCATGCACTTTTTAATCCTCTCAATAGCCCAGAAAGATAGGTACTGTTGCCCTCATTTCCAGAAAAGATAACTAAGAATCAGAGAGGTTACATAGCCTGCTTAAAGTAACAGAGCCAGTCAGCAGCAGAGCTGGTTCCACACATCCCCTATGCTTGGAACCTCTCTACTCTCAGGATGGTCACAGCTTTTGTCAGGGCTCACAGGACTGGTCACTCTCTCACTCTGTCTCTATTCCAGTCTTGCTCCTGGGATTCCCGGCCTCTCACATATGCTCCAGTCTCACCATCTGCCTGCAGTTCCTGGCACAGCATTTCTAACGTCTATGCCCCTGTCTCTCTTGCTGTACTTCCCACACTGAACTACAACTGTCTGACTAGGCTGCCTCCGTTTCTAGACTGAGCTCCTTAAAGGCAGGGATGATGTCTGAGTTACCTCTGTGTCCCAGTGCCAAGAACAGCAGCTGGCACAGCGAAGGTGCTCAGTTAACATTTCATTGAGTACATGCCCATATGTGTTTACAACACTCCCCTGCCATGCAGGCACACACACACCAGGCAGAATCAGACCAAAGAAGTGGGGGGGAATCTTGGGATTTCAGAACAGAGGAGGTCTGGGTTCAGGAATCCAAGGTGTCCAGACCTGAAAATCCCCATCTGCCCACACTGGCCTTTGGAGAAGGAGGGAGCCTCCCCTCTCCAGCTCCAGGCCAGCAGGCACAGCTTGGCATAAAGATGGCCATCAGAGACAGCCACCAGGTGGCGCCAACATCCATCTTCTAAGCTGGGTGAGGGGTTGGGGGTGGTCCCCCACAGCCTGGGCACCCCGGGCCTCTGGGATCAGAGGCAGAAACACCTGTATTGTGTCATGCCCTGCCCTCCAGCCCCTGCCCAATTTATAAATACACCACACAGGCCGGCTCGGGGTCCTAAAGTTATTCATCCCTGGAGCCCACCACCTTTTCACTGAAGAGCAGAGGTTTATCTAAAGGTTTCAGTGGGGTCAGTGCCACTGGGAATAGAGCCCAGTGATCCACCGCTTGGGGGATGCTCCTTGTACTCAAGCACTATGTTCCTGACAGAAGGGGGCTCAGGCTATGCTGGCCACGTGCTAAGTTGACACTTCTTACGTGCTTTGGGGCCCAGTATTAGGGAGTAAGGACTAGACTGTGAAATGTTTGTGCTTCCAACCCCTAGGGGAGTGGGGTGGAGAATGTGGAGGGGTCCCAGGTCCCCAAAGCCTGGGGCGTTGCAGGGGTGGGGGCTCTGGGGATCAGGCACCAACATGGCCTCTAGCAGCCTCTGGGAAGGGACTTCAGGTGGGCACTCACCTATCAGCCATCTGTGGGATGATGTAATGCCCATTCTTGTGATCTGAACAAAAATAAAAATGCCAAGTCACTGGTGCTGAGTGGCCTTAGCAGCTAGAAGCCCACCTCACTGCCATGAGCAGGGCTTGGCACCCAGAAGTGTCAGGGGAAAGGGAGGAGGGCAGGCCACCCACAATAGCCCCGGGAGGTGGCTAGAAGTTATGCCCACCCCCACTCCCTACCCCAATGTGCTACAGCCCAGAGCCTGCAGCAATTTCACAGGAGCCAGTTGCCTAGCAACACTGTTCCCCAGCCAGCTTTGTCACCATGGCACCTGCTGCTGAGGTGTGTCTAGGTCCCACCTGCCTGGCCCAGCCAGGCCTGCCCCGCACTCTGCTCACCAGGCTTTCGTCCACAGAGATAGAAGGCCAACCGGTCAGTGAGCTCATACTGGCACTCAACTAGCCTTTCCGCCAGCTCATGGTGCCCCGCCTGCCTGTGGGGAGGGGGCATGGCTCAGCCTGCAGCAGCAGCCCACTCTCCCACCCCCACCCTGCCACCCAAGCCTCACCCTTCAGCCAACCCTCACCTGGCATAGTCAATAGGTGTTCGGCCATTAACGTCAGGGGAGCCAGGGTCAGCCCCATACACTACAAGAAGCTCCGCCTGCAGTGTCTGCCCCGCCTTGGCAGCCACATGAAGAGGCGTGGTGCCCTTCTCTGGGTGGAAGAAGTTGGCCTGGGCACCCAGGGACAGCAGGCGTAGACATGTCTCCAAGTTGCCTGTCCGCACGCTTGAATGCAGTTGCTGCCAGGAGGAGTGTGCAACAAATGTGTGTGCATGAGGCCACCCCTTGCCCCCAGAAACGGCACCTAATATTGGCAGCACCTAGGACTTCTACAGCTCCAAGGGCCCAACTGAAGCTTGGTTGTCAGTGAGGAGAGAGGAGTTAATACCAATTAATAATACCAGTTGTCAGTCACTATCTACCATGTGCTGTGTGCTCTGCTTGGAACAGACATTATCTATAAGGTGATGCTATTTCTTTCCCATTTTATAGATGAGAAAACTGAGGCTCTGAGAGGCTAAGAAATTGCCCCAAGTTTTCCTGGCTTTTGGGTGGCAGCTGGGGAATTTTAGCCTTGCATGTCCACCTGGGAGTCGAGGGGCTTTGAGCACATGCAGCCTAACCAAGCAGGTTTGTCACTCCACCATGCCCACTCTTCTTGCCTGACCTGGCTGCCTAGGGCTGAGTGGTGACGAAGGACAGGCCTTTGGGACATTATGGGTGAGAAGGAGAGAGGCCCTCCCGTCCACTGTGGGGCCCGGCCCCTCAAACCTTGCTGAGGTCTTTGGCGGTGACTCCGTCGTCATCCCGGCAGGGAAGCTTGTGCACAAATGCCAGCATCTGGTACTTGGCCCTGATGAACTCTGACTTGATGGGGCTGCATGGGGCACACAGAAGGAAATGGGGAGCAGAGAGAGAGGCTAGTTACCAGGCCACCTCCCAGGCCCACGTCACAGACCATGCAGCCCCTGCCACCACCCCTCCAGCCCAACTCACTGGACTTTATCCTGGGGGTTGGCTTTACGCCGGCCGCTCTGTACTTGCGCAGGGTCCAGCAGGGAATGCTCCCAGATGGAGTTGGCCCCATTGCTGGCGAGCGTGTGCACCATCTGCGGGGAGGAGATGCCAAGTGAGAGCCCACTGAGTGCTGGGCACCAGCCACAGCCAGTGTGGCTGCAAAAAGTACCAAAGGGCCTACTGTGTGCCTGTCACTGCTGCACCACCATCCAGTCAGGCCACCCAAGGATGTGGGTTCTGTTTAGAACTTCAGGTCACATGGCCAGCATGCCAAGGCTTAGAGAGGTTAAGCAACCTGCTCAGTGCTACATGGCCAACCTAGTAAGCGGCAGAGCCAAGATGAGAGTCCAGGTCTGTCTGACTCCAGTCCTGGATGCCTCCTCTCTTAGACGAGTGGATGGGTGGAAAGGGTCAAGGTTAGGCTCTGCCCCAGGTGGGTGCTGCCCCCTGGGAGCTGCTGTACCCAGGCAGGTGTGTATGTCAGTATGAGGGAAATGTGCCTGCGCTCAGCACACTTCGTGGAGAAGGAGGAACGGCCGGCCAGCATCCATACCTGTAGGAGTGTGGGAGGCCAGGCGCTGTGGCGAAGATGCTTGACGATGGAGATGTGGCGTCCCAGGCTCCGGTGCACACTGCAGCACTCGTCACACACCAGCACACCCCTGCTGATGGAGGCCCAGCCAGGGTCTGCCAGGGTGGAGGCAAGTGTCAGCCATAGCCAAACGCAGGCAAGACCCCCTAAGCACCTGCTCTGGGCCAGCACCGTGCTTAGCATTCCACACATATTCATTCACTTGGTCCCTCAGAGGTCTAGGAGCTGGGACATCAGTGGGCACAGGTTCCTGATGAGGAAGCTCAGCTAAGGCCGGGAGCGGGATTTCCCCACGGGCTCGCAGCTGGTGACTGACACAGCCGAGCCCTTTCCTGCACATCTTTGGCCCTCTGGGAAGGTGTGATCCCCAGGGCCTACTTAGCGGGCATGGTTTCCTGTCCTGTAGTCACCACTACCAGTCCCACAGCCTTTCCCCAGGGAACAAGGCTGCTACCCAAGCCCTTCCCCAGGGAGGCAGGAATCCCCTCAGGGATGCAACCCCAATGCTTACACACCACTCATCTCTAGGTACTCCTCCTGGGTCTAGGTCAGGGCCACATCTCTCCTGCACCTAGACTTCTGCTGGAGCCACTGGCCCACCTGCTGGACCCATCACACCCCCACGGGCTCCTGACTGCCCTTATCCTGCCAGGCAAGAGGCCTTTTCATGCCTGAGGAGCCTCCTGTAGCCATGACTGATGGAGTCCCTCTTCAGGGGGATGGAAAGAGCAAAGGAACTAACACTGACTGAGCACCCTCTATGTACCACTGGCTGCTGTATGCATGATGCCTCTCACAATTGTCAGGCAAGGTAGGAAATGCTACCCCTGCTTTACCAGTAAGGAAATAGTGGCTCAAGAGAGGTTAGAGCACTTGCTCAAGGTCACTTGCTAATGAATGGGATTGCTAGGATATGGACTCAGGCATTTAGATGCCAGGGACCATACCATGTCCAGAACTGCTGCTGTCCCTGTGCCTCTGCCCTGAAGGGGACAGCCCCCAGTGGGCAAGGATTCTGGGAGCCACTCTCCACTCCTAGAGAAGTGAACTTTGGAAACAAGAAGGGGGCTAGGACAGGGCAGGAACTCCTGGGGTCCTTCTCAAGGGCAGAGGAGATGTCACCCATCCCAGGCCCCTTGGGAGAGGGGGAGGAGACAGCTGCATACAGCTCAGGCTGTGGAAAGGTCACGGGGGAGAAAGCAGCTATTGTATGCCACTGGAGAGTGGGGGCAGGGAGCCTGTCTCCCAGGACACTGTGCTCTGCCCAGGCCCCCGCCCCGTCTCAGGAAGCCCTGTCCTGGGGACGGGAGCCTGGCGCTCTGCCTTGCCCATAGTGCTCAGGGGTAATGAGAGTCTCTTCAACCAGAAAGTCATTCTCAGACCCTTCCCCAAAAGGACTTCTATCAAAGTTCCCAGGAGAACTGTGAGGAGACTCTGAGTCAGGGTGCAGCATGAGCTCTGCCCACAGCAAGTAGCCCCTCATAGCATGGGAACAGAAAGTGAAAGAGGGGACTCAGTTTTTTGGGTAAGGGGTTCTTTAGGGATTCCCCCTAAAACAAGGCAACAGGAATACACAAGATGCTCACCATACACCTTCTTGAGGGGCTAATTCCAGAGGCCCAAGAGGAAGGAATCCACCATCTGTGCCAAGACGGGGAGCCCTAAGGCACACTTTAACGTTGGCTTTACCCAGGCAGTGAGGCACTCCAGGTATGAAAAGCTCCTTCCCCCCACTCCCAAACACCACTGGGTCAGGGGTCTGCCCTCCAATCACCACCAGCAGCCCAGGCAGGAAGCTGGAAATGACGCAGCTTAAATTCCTCTTGTTGAAATGGTGGGGTTTCCTGTAAGTGGGGATCCGCCCAGGCCAGGATCATAAATGGGCCGCCCTGAGGCCTAGGCCTCCACCTCCCACCCCCACCCCAGGCCCATGGCCCTACCAGAGAAGCCAGGCCTAGGAGGGCTGGCCAGATATCCAGGGCCAGAGCAGACATGGCAAGTCCATGACTATGGGTGACCAAGAGACTAGGATCTGGGGAATGCGGTCCAAGACTTTGCTTGGCACTCTCCTGGGCTGGGAGAGGGGTCCTCCCTCTCCTCCACAGGTCCAAGTGAACTGAAATAGGAAGGTTGGACAGGGGACACTGTCCTGTCTGGGGCACACTGGTGCCAGCTCAGTTCTGATTGACATAGACGAAAAGCCCACCTTCACCCTACTACCTGTTCTTTATGACCAGGGGGCCTTGGGAATACCTAAGCAGGAGCCCTAAGCCTCACCTAGGCCAGTTCCTAAGCCAGGAAGAGTTTCTGAAAGTCAAATGGCTATTGAAGTTTAAGGTTAAAGGGACCCTTGTCTCAAAGAGGCTCCCTGGGCCGAACTTGGGGCAGAGGCTAGGGGATGTGGTGACCTCCTTAGTATCCTGCCAATCCTCCTCCTGGGCTCCTGCCTTCAGTGAGGGTGGGGGTCTGATATGTGTGGGCAAGTGGCAGGAGGGGTCCTGGAGTAATATTAACCAGCGCTGACCCGATGGAGGCATCTACTAAGGTAAATTCATGTCACCACTTAAAGCCATTAGTGGCCTCTGGGGCCAGAAGGTCTGCTATAAAGGACAGCCTCTCCTGAGCTAGGGAGCAGACCCTCACGAGGGAAGAGGGAGAAGCCAACCATTTTGAAAGCAGGTAAGAGTAATCCATAGGGATAGAGGTCAGAACAGCAGTTACCTTTGGGGGACACTGACTGGGAGGAGGCACAAGAAACCCTGCAGGGTGACGGAAACGGTTTATCTCTCGACTGGAGTGGAGGTTACAGCTATGTACACATGTAAAAACTCATCAGGCTAAACAGTAAAGTGCGGGCACTTGGCCGTACATAAGTTATATCTCAATAAAAGAGGAAGAAAGCCCACTACTCACCCCACCCCACGATAATCTACATTATGGAGAGACAAATGAGCCTGCAGGTTCCCAAATGTCCCTAGCCAGTGGCAAGCCTTGCTCATCCAAGGTGCCAGTAGGTCTCCACTCCTGTGCCAGGGGCTGTGATGGAGGCCCATGGGGTGAGGAGCAGGCCCTGGAGAGCTAGGCCACGACTATGTGACAGGGTGAGTGAAGGGGAAGAAAGGGGGGAACTACATTCTCCAGGGTCCCTGCCCCCTGCCCCTCTCTTGGACTCCCAAGGCAGGCAGGGACACAGATGGTGCCTAACCAGCAGACACAGCAGCCATGCTATGTCCAGTTGCCTCACAACATACTTGCACTTGTCCCCTGCATGCCCAGGCCTGGGAGCAGAGGGAAGACAGGGGCCTTTGGGATCAGGCTGCATCTCACCTTTTACCTTCATGACCCCCCAAATTAACCAACTACAAAAAAGCCACGACCCCATTCCTAGGGCTGAGACTGCAGGGTTCCTATCACAGTGAGAGAAACCTATGGCTCTGGGTAGGAGGCACATACCTATCAGTTCCTAAGCAGAAGGTGGTGGCTCTGGGTGTGGGCTGCAGATAGGTGGCCTTATGCTTTTTACCTGGGCTGCTATAGTTCCCAGACTGAGAATGCCACTCCATGCATCATCCAGTGTGTATGGGGTAGACCCAAGTAGCCAGCAGGGGTCCTGATAAGCATCCAAACACTTGGGGGAGTGCCTACTATGTGCCAGACACCATGCTAGGTGCTGGGGTGGGGTCATGAGTAAGACTTTGTCATCGCCCTGCCTACCTCACCACCCTCACTTTCTCACCATTTGCCTCTTTCTGACCTGTATTCTGATCAAGGGAAAAGGAGGTACCCAGGGCACAAATGCCTCTGTGGAAAACAGACCTGGGATAGGAGCTGGGCAGTGCAACACATAGGATACACACCACTCTTCTCCGAGCCCACTGGGCATCCAGATGCTTCAGCCAAACAGGAGAAAGGACAACTGCCTTGCTGATGCTGTTCTATGTCCCTCAAACCAGAATGAGGACCACAGACTTGGAGATGGGATGCTCCTCAAAAATCATTTCTATGCCAACTTCTTTGCCTCACAGTTGAGGAAACTGGGGCCCAGAGTGAGTAAAGTCTTGCCATGGGTCACACAGTAAGCTGGGAACAAAGGCAAAGCTAAAATCCAGGCTCCCCTAAAGGGTGTGTGCTATGCATGCTGCATCCACCCAGCAGATCTGCAGAACAGCCTAGGATAGGCATACAGAAGGCAAGCTCTCCTCTTAGCCTTCCATCCCTAGACCTGCCTGGGGCTCGGGCAAGGGAATCATAGTTTCCAGCTAATTAGGGGTAAGGGCACATATCCCCAAACAGCTTCTCAGAGCCCTCTGGATTGCGGCATGCCCTGAGGGGCAGCCTCAGGTTCATAACCACCCACAGAGTACCATGCCTTTGCCAGGCATTCACAGTTCCCAAACACTCCGGCTTGGAGCCATCAGAGCCACCAGAGCATCTGTGAGTCTCAACCTGTTGGGGTCCTGGGCCTGTCCAAAGAATGGCTAGAAGTTATGGGTCCACAAAACAGCACCCCACACTCTCACACTTAGTCAGCCCATAGTCTCCCTAGCGTTCACAGACCCCCCGAGCCTGCCCAGTGACACAGTTCATTTTCTAAAGAAGGGATGGACAAGGGCCAGGGCTTCCTTCCCCCCTGCCAGCTGCTGAGCCCCATCTCTGGCAGTGTCCTCCCACATCAGAAGTGAGCAGCCTCTTGGGTCACTGCTCCTCATTTCCTCAGCAGGTCAGGGGGTTTCACATCAGCCTGGAGCTGACTGTGCTGGGAAGAAGGGAAACACCACAGTATATACAGCCAAGAGGTAGGCCAGGAAGCCAGCGGGATCCCGGGGAATCTAGACACCCCTCAACACTGCTCCCTACCCAGTTCTGGCCAGATTGGGATAGGGGACCAAGAAGGGTTTGTGCCCAGGCTGGGGCAATGCCAAGCTCACCTTCCCAAGAGGGCCTTACTGGGGCCCAGGAAAAGCCGAGTCTACCTGCTCCCAGTCACTAGGTGGCCTGGGGATGCCTCAGAGAAAGATGCCCAGGCTCATTCTGGCTCTGTACACCAGGCCCTGAAAGGAGCCCCAGCCTTGGGAGCCAGGGGCAGGGAGTTCTAGGAGTAGCCACCCCCTCATCGGCTCCCGAGGAAACAGTATCCAAGCTCCCCCCTCCCCCCGGCCCATCTGCCCAGCTCTCTGCCCCTTGCCCTCCGCCACCCCAGCAGGCCAGCAGACCATGCGAGCAGCAGGTGCAAGACGCGGGGGTGGCACTGAGATGACACAAAACCCCACTCGCCCCTGCCTCCTAACCCCTGCCGGCCTCCGCCACAGCCCTCCGGCCACCCCAGGCCGGCGCTTCCGTTCGGATACTGAGATGGGGGCGGGGGGCAGCTAGCTGCCTGCCTCCCTCCGACTGAGGGGTGGGAGGCGGCGCGGGGAATGTCCTTCCTCGCCAGTCGGCGGACGCGAGGAAACGGGGGCCCCCCAGGCCGGCCCTCCCGCCAAGGACGCGGCTCCGCAGTGGCCCGGGCGGGGGCCGAGGCCGGAGGCCGCAGCCCCCAGCCCCACCCCGCCCTCCGGCCCCGCACGACGCTCCCGCCAGGCCCCGGCGCCCGCCCGGCGGGGCCTCGGCGCGCGGTCCCGCCCCCGGCCGGGCCCAGCTTACCCGGGGCGCTGCAGTCCGCACACACCTCCGCTCGCGGCCCCTTCCGGGACATCCTCAGCGGCGACGCGGCCGCAGCCCTCTGGGCCAGCGTGGGGGGCGCAGGCGGCGGGCCCGGGCGGCGGCGGCGGCCCCTGCTGCCCGGCCCGGCTCCGGCAAGGCCCCGGCGAGGCTCCGCGCGCCCGGCCAACCGACCGCCCCCTGGGCTGGCCCGGAACCCGCCGTGCCCGCCTGCCCGCTCGCCCTCGGGCGCCCTCCGCCCCGCGCCGCCCCGCGCCGCCCCGCCGCCACTCGCGGCTCGCTCTCTCCGCCCCTTGCGCGGCTCCCAGCCGCTCCTGCAGGAAGCGGCGCAGGCCCTGCCCACCGGGGGAGGGGCAGCCGCACTCCCGCCCCGCCGACGGACCCGGCGGGCCGCGCCTCCCGGAGAAAGGAAGCCGGGAGCGCGAGCGGGAGGGGGCGGGGGCGCTTAAAGGGACAGCGGCAGCGTCCGGGCTGGAGCGGGCGGTCTCACCTGCGGCCCTGGCACGCGCTCGGGCGTTCCCGTGGCCCGGAGGCAGTGTGAGTCAGCCCTATCTCCTTCACGTTTAGATGGGGGTGGCCCGGAGCTCGGGCCCTAGGACAGTGGCTCCTGGGAACCAGGGACAAGGGTAAGGAGCTGGAGGCCCAGGCTCTCCCTCCTGTCAAGGGTCTGTGGTTTGGGGTATCCGCCTATCTCTGGTTGGGGTGAGGTGTGCGTCCCGGTCTCCCCTGTGTCCACATCTGTGGGTCCAGGTGTGCGTGTGGTCACATTCTTGCTGACTATGCACGCCGCCAACAATATGGACGCCCAGGTGCCAAAGAGGTCATGCAGTGTACGCCCTACCTCCCGGCTAAGAATGTATCTATCCTTCCTCAATGCTTGCCTCTAGAGGAAAGAATCTGGGCAGTTTTAAAAGATCTCCCGAGGAGTGACCACTGTGCCTGTGTGCAGTAATATCCACTTGTCATCTGTCTTGTATACATCCACAGTGTTTCTGGGCCACCAGAGAGGTGTGTGTGTCCAGGGCGTGCGCATATAATACACACAGATTTATTTTTGTGTCAGCCTTACTTCCTGGACTTCACACGGGGACTTGGGGGGCTGGGGGGTGGAGACAGGGAGCAGAGGCGAGGCTGCACGTGGGTGCACCCGTGCACTGAGCATGCTCCCCCAAACACATGTGCCTCGCGTGCACCCAGCCCCCATCCCTGCAGCAGCAAAAGGCTGTAGCACTCTGCTTGTGGGGAGGGGCAGGGATGCCCCAACCAGGCCTGGGGTCAGGTCAGTGGTGACACAATTAAGGGAGAGTTCCCAAGCGGCAGGGAATCCTGCTCAGTAACTGGGGGTGAGGGGTGGGGAGAGTCCTGGGCAGGGATGCCCGAGTTGGTCGATTTTATCCCAGCGGTGCCAGAGCAGCAGTGACTTGTGGGTGGACCCGCTGCTTCCCTGGGGGAGACAAAGTAATGCTCATGAGTCACATCACCCGAAATACATGCAAAGCTGCCTCCATCGCCTTTCGCTGCAGCCCGGATTGACAAGTTTGTTTGAAATAGCGATCCACGGGATATTTTTATAATTACACCTTTAAAAAAAATCCTTGCAGGCCTCCTTTTTCCCCCACAGCCAGCCGCTGGCTGGCGGATTTTCTGTAAGCAAGGATACCTCGAGGGTTGGTGGTAGTGGGTGGAACACCACCTGCCGTCGGGTGCTGCACCCGCAAGGGGAAGTCAGTTCATTGGCTTGGTGACCCCAACCCAGGTAACGGCAGCCTAGCTGCCCAAACCGGGCGTACAGCCTACCAGCAGCGACCACCGGTTCAACCGATCGACCCCCAGCTATGGAATTTCACTTATTAAGTGTCGAGGCGGCTGCTGGCAGCCCCGTCGCTTGGTTGTCTTTGTTTCTCTGCTGTGTGGGCGCGTCTGGAGCACGTGGCAGCTGGAGCGCGCAGGCCGGAGTTGAAAAGCGACCTGAGTTTTGTCTATGTATGGGCGGCCTGGCAAAAAGAGAGCCGGCTTCCCAGGGGACACCCCCCACCCCCACCCAATCCAGGCTGAGCTCCCCCTTCCTTGAGCTCCAAGATTTTTTCCGGGGAAAACGTATGATTCATCCTGTTCCCCCCGCCCCATCTCCTGGTTGGCCCAGGACTACCTGAGAGTGGCCCAGGCACGGATCCACTCTCCAAACTTCGTTCCGGAAGCCCCCAGCCCCGCCACAGCCTGGGCCTGGGGCTAGGGATAAAAGGGTTTCAGGATTTCTTTTTTGAGATGTCGTCATCTCAGGAAGCAGAACAGTTAAAGAGAAATCACACACAAGGCTCCAAAAACAATTTAATAAGGAAATGGCATTCTCCCGACCGTTCCTAGCGGTCCCTCCCCCCACTCCAGCCCCCTCCTCAACTCGGGCTGCAGCCACGACACTCTGCTGACCCCTCGTGGTAGAGGTAGGCAATGGTCCCGGCCGCCGGAGACGCCGGCTGGCTCCTCCCAGGCTGGAGAAAGGGGCGAGGCCATCTGCTCATCCCTCATCCTTCCCGCCCTCCCGGGCCTGGCACCGCAGGGTGTGGAGGAGGAAGGAGAGAAGACCACACAAAGAAACCTGAGAGGGGCGCGGAGAGTTTGCAAGCTTTTGCTGGCACCTCCCACACAGACATTTCTTGGGCTGGTAAGGAATTCCTTATTCCTGCCTGGTTCTAAGGTGGGCTCACCAAGGCATTATGCCCGGTGGGCTGTTACTCTCGGTAGCTCACCCCAGGAGGTAGTTTCCAGTCTCATTCTTGAGGTGAGTGGTCTGAGAAACCAGAATGTTTAAGCAAATTGCTTAAGGTCGAGCAATTAGTAAGGAGGAATTATAACTCAGGTCTCTAACATCCCAGTCCTTCCCGCCCTTGCAGTAGGTGGCCACAGAGGCCAAATCCACTTTCACCACAGCATCTGCAAGGACCCTTCTGGCAGGATCTCTCTGCCCTGGGGTTATTTAGGAAGGAGACAGTCTCTGGAATCAGTCACTTCCTCTCCGGAGGGTGCCACGAGGGGGTGGAGGTGGGGAGCTGCTTGCTGCTTTCTCTGCCCAGCCCCACTCTGGTCCTTGCGGAGGACAGTGTATGGGAAAGGCGGACTGTCCTCGCAGTCTTACTGGACATTTTCTTTCCAGTGTCAAGTGTGGCGGATGGAGTTTCATTTTATAAAAGGGCAGGGAAGACTCCTACGTAATAATTCAGGTGCCAGCCCCCTGGTTGCTCCAATGACCCTTGGTACTAATGCCTCTCACCCTTCTCAGGAAGCCCCATCAGTCACTCTTCTGGGAATCTGGATCCCTTGTCACATTCTACAGGGACCTAAACTCAATCCTGAAGGCCACACCTTCCCGCGCCTCCGAAAGCTGGAGCGAGGCGGCCCGTAGCTCCCTCCCTCCCCCAGCAAAAGGCAAAATGCCGGTGGGTGGGGTTGCGCCCCAGCCCACCCGGCGTCGGGTCGCTGCCTCCGTTTCGGCCAGGCCTGGCTCCTTCCCCACGCTTTCCTGGGACGAGGGGGCCGGTGTGGGACGCTCCCCGGCCGCTCGCCACCCCCAGTTCCACGAGGTGGACTACAAACCCCATAATGCTGCGGGGCCGAGCTAGAACTCGCTCCGCCTGGAGCACCCAGGTCCCCCTCCTCTCTCCCCTGCATCCCCGCATCCCTCGGCGGCCGCTCGGACTGAGGGCCGGGCTATGCGGCTGCGGGAAGCCGGGGGCTGCGGGCGCGCGTCCCTGCGGCGGCGGCGGCGTCCCCGGGGCTCCGCGCCCCGTGCGCCCCCGCGCCCGCTGCGGGCGTCTGATCCTTCAGCCAAGCGGCGTCTTTGTGTGCGGGCGCGTGGGAGACGAGGCGCGAGTTTGCGCCGCGCCACCGAGCGCCGGCTCCCTCTCGGGGCGGGCGGGGGCCTCTCCGCGCCGCCCGCCGTCGCCGCCGCTGCCTCGCGAGGACGCCAGCGGCCCGCGCCGCCCCCGCCCGCCCGCGCGCCCGCCGGCGCCTCTCGCACATGCCCCAGCCGCAGCCGCGCGAGCAGGCAGCGCCGGCCCCCCGCCCCGCGGCCCCGGGCCCCGGCTCCGGCGCCGTCCCTCCTCTCGGGCCGGGCGCCGCGGCCCCGGCATGAGGAGCGGGCGATGATCCCCGCCAACGCCTCCGCCAGGAAGGGGCCCGAGGGCAAGTACCCGCTGCACTACCTGGTGTGGCACAACCGCCACCGCGAGCTGGAGACAGAGGTCCGCACCGGCCAGGTAAGAGCGCCGTCGGGGCGCCGCAGGGACCCCACGGCCCGACACGCCCGCCCCGCGTGGGGAGGGGGCGCGGCGCGGCGCGGGCCGTCCCGCCTCCCCGGCGAGTTTGCGGCGCTTCTTTGTTCGAGCCGCGGCGGTGGTGCTTGTGGACCGGGCGAGGCTGGTGGGAGCAGCCCACGCCCGCGCCCGTCGGCGGGGACGGGCGCCCCGCACGCGCCCCGGACCTTCTCAGGCTGGGCTAGGGCTCATGTGCGCCTCCTTCGCGGGGCAGGAGGGCTTCGGGGAGGGGCTGCCGGCTCGGTCTGTGCGCCATGTGGTGGGGAGTCCGCCCCACTCAGGGGAGCGACGCCTCCCGGCTGAGCCTGCCCAGGTGGGCAAGGCCGGGGGGCGGGGGGGCAGGTGTCACAAGTCCAGGGTCGGAGAAGAGGCTGTGTGACACTCCCAAGCATCCCAGCCCCACCCAGTGCCCTCTGTCCTCACGGCGAGTGCTTATGTTTTCTCAGGCTGGGCAGAGCCCCTGGGTGCCTCCCACCCCAGAGCCGGCTCGGTAATGGCCAGTGGAGAGAGAGAGAGACCCTCTTGGGGGAGCCCCGAGGGCCTTGTCCAGGTGCTGAAAGGCGCTCTCCTGCCCTCTGGTGCTGGGGCCTGGCTTCCAGGCTCTGAGGAAGCTCAGAGCCACTGGCCCCAGGAAAGATCCGGGGTTCTGCACACACGCAGCAGGCTCCCTGGTTCCTTCTAGTCAGTGACAACGGATGGGTCAGCCAGCTTTGGCTGGACAGTGGCCTCCAAGGAGATGGTGTCTCCTGGCCATTCTTTAGGACCAAGGCAGGCACAGGTCACAGGTAGTTCCCAACTCCACCCTTGTCCCCCAGGCCCCTGGTAGGACTCGTGGCATGGAGAGCGGTGGGGAAGCAGGACCAGAGATGGGCCCAGCTTGCCCTGCGTTGCCTCAGGTTGAGGCCTGCAGACTTTGGCTGGGGTCTAAGGCACCTGAGGCCATGGGCTGGGAGTGGTGTGCTCAGGAGTTGCCCCCTTTGAGGGCCACTTCCTGAGTCATGGGGAGTTCCGTCTGAACAGCTGCCTGCTTCCCAAGGGAACAGGAGAGAATCACCAGGCAGAGAAGCAGGTGGGGGTCAAAGTGTGTCTCTCTGAAGCCTCCAGTGAGCCCCCAGGCAGCACAGTGTCATCTCTGCATAGTAGCTCCAGGAAATGTTGGGGCGATCTGAGCCTCCAAGTCTCTGGGCTGGTTGGGGTGTTCCACTTCCATTCCACCTCTGCTTACACAAGGATGCTCCACCTTGCTCCTCGGACCATGCCTCTATCTGTCCAGCATCGAGGAAGTGGTTTTCAGCCACAGAGGCCTGGTAAAGGAGGTGAGGTCAGAGTGGTAGGTCCTGGGGAACAAAAATGAACAGCCCCTGCCCTCAAGGAGACCCCATTCTGGTGATGCGAGTGTGAACAGGGAGGCACAGTGTGATGTGCTGAGACACAGACAGTCCATTCTCTTCTGGTTCTTCTCTGCTTTTGTCCCCTGAGGACAAAAGAAGACAAGTCTCTGACGGATTACAGCTGGAGGGATTTAAGACTGATCTGAGAGGAACTTCCTGATGGGGTGGTTGAGGGACGGTGGGGTGAAGGATTGTTAGACAGAAGGCTAGAGGCTGAATCTCCAGAATGCCTCAGTTGCACTCTTTTGCTGAAGGAGTGGATGGTCTTTTTCTTGCAGAGGTTGTAGAGAGGCAAAATGCTCTAGGAAAAAAGCCTCTTTCACCCAGGTCTCTCTGGCAGTCCTCAGTTCAGCAGCCATCTTACTAGTGGGGTGAGGTTGGGGAGGTGAGCACTGGAACCTACTGCAGGTAGGGGTGGTTCGGGGCTGCTGAGTGTGTTCCTCTTTTCCTCTCCTCAGGCTGCCACAGAAACCTGGCACCAGGTTCACCCCATCCCCACTCTCCCACTGCCCCACCCCCACCCTGCCCTGGTGAGTTAGTGTCTCCTTGAAATGGACACCGCTTGATCTGATCCAGGCCAGGGGGAATATAGGGCACTGGTTGAGGTTAACCCTTGTTCAGCCACAAAGGAATCAGGCCAGTCTTCTTGGTTCTGGGCATGCCAAGAAGGGGAGTGCCAGTCAGTCTGGGAGGGAGAGGCACCCTGACTGTATCTTATCTCCAGGACTGACCCAGAATGACACTTGCATCCAAATGTGCACTGCTCAGTCCCCAGGGCCTCAGGCTCCCAGGGAGAGCTGAAGGTGTCCAATGCAGCCATTTCCTGCAGGGTATGGGCCTGGGGGCAGCCACCTAACATAGTAAAATCACCGTAGACCGATGGTATTCCAGCTCGGGTCCATGACCTCTGGTTCTCCTGGCACCAATTGTCACAGAAAACAGCCAGGCTTTCCTCTAGCACAGCAGCTGGGTTTCCCTGATCTTCACTTGGCATAGCTGCCTCTTCACTCTGCGAAGGCCCCACAGAGGCCCTCCTGTGGGCAGGCTTGGCAATGCTGTCTGCGGAGGAGGGGGATGGTGTGGCAGGCTTCAGAGCAAGTTCAAGGGATTTGCTCAGCCCCTGCCCCCAGCTCTTTTGGGGGCTGGAAGCAGGGAGTGGTAGGTGCTGAGTGGGTGGTTTTTGGTGAAGGGAAGGGCCCATGACACCCCTCTCTGGCACCCAGCAGTACATGATTGCTAGGTGCCCCATTTCCTGCCTTGCATATGCCCTGCCAGGTTGGGAGGGGACTGGGGTTGTAGACCAGTGGGTGCACCAGTTCCCTCTTGGCTGGCAAAGCCCTGAGGTTGGCACAGTCAGCTGGCAATGGCCCTGGTTCTGGAGTCACATGTCTCTGGTGTTCCCTGGGGGTGGGAGGTGGAGGTTAGATTGTATAGCTCCCTGTGGGAGGGCCGAGGGGAGCAGGATTCTTCCCCTGGAAACAGGCACTTTGGAGAAGGCCAGACTGTGGTCCTAGGCAAATGTCTTTCTTCCTGGGGCTGCCTCCACTGTGATCTTCCTTCCTGCTTTCCCCAGTTCATCCTTCTGACCTAAAGGCAGGCAAGATGGGATTGTAGGGCCTTTGGATGCTCAGACAAAGGCTGCCCCACCTAAGGGACCTATTATGTTCAAGAGCACCCGTGATCCCCCTTTTTCCCTAAAGTGAGCAGTTCGATTGTGGGCCATCACCAGAGCTGGTGAGTTGGGAGGCTCAGGGGAGGGAGCCACAAACCCCAGAAACCAAAAATCAATGTGTATGGGTTGAGGGGAGGCGCTGCGTGGGACAGGATGGAGGAGGCAGAGTGGAGGGAGAGTTAGCAGGTGCCACTCCCACCTGCTCAACTCAGCTTGAGGAAGCATCCTGCCTCCCTCCCCCTTGAGTGACTCAGGCATACCTGTCCCTACCCCTCACGGTCATGGTCAGGTTGGAGAGCTGAGAAGCAGTGACCACACCAGACTCTAGCTCTGCCCACTGGGGCTAGAGGAAGGATGGGGCGGGGGAAATGAGACAAAGGCTGAACTGGTAAGGCCCCATGCTCTGGGCCCCTTGCCCTTCTCCAGCACCCATGTTTAGTCTATACATCTGGTGTGTCCTTCCTTGTAAGATCTCACCTAACAAAAGGATTCTGCTAATGCTAAACAAGTTTGAAAATATACCCTGCTGGTGCATGTGGGTATGAGGGGTGTGCATGTGCTAATATGCTGGCAACCATCACATGTGTTACACATGAGTAGACACCTGTAGAGCCAGAGGGCAGCTGGGCATGCATGTGCTTGCATGCTTTGGGTGCACACATGCTGTGAGTGCAAAGGCAGAAGGAGTATGATTGTGTATCCTTATGGTACGTGCACATGCGAGCATGCGTGCAGGTGTGTGCCTGCATGGAAGCAGGGGGCCTCTCAGGGAGCCCCAGCTCTTAAGCTGGAAAGACCCCTGCTTTTGACTCCAGCTGAGGCCTGCTGGATTGCAGAGGTTTCATTCTCTTGGTGGAGAGGGCTGGGTGTTGGGTTTCCTGGGAAATCTTTTCATTCCAGCAATTAAATAGCTTCAGGCCTTTGCTGAGGAAATTAATGAATTCTTCCACCTGGGACCAGGGCAAGGTGCCACTTCCACTCTAGGCCCTGCTTTGAGCAGTAGGTGGGGGAACTTCTTTGGGGCTTGCCTGGGTATATGGAGGGTCCACATTGGCTCTGGAAAACAGCTATGCCCTGGAAACCCTGAGGAGGGTTGTGGGTAGATCTCTTGAGGAGTCGGGGTGAGGAGGGGCACCCCTGCCCTGCAGACAGTGCCAACCTCTCTCGAGCCTGGAGCTGAGGCACCTGAGGGGGCTGGTGACAGGTAGCATCTGGAGCCCTGGGGCTGGGCAGGGTGCCCTGCCAGCTCCCTAGGGCCTTGTTAGCAGAAGTAGCAGCAGCAGCATCTGGGGCAGGGCTGGCGAGATGGCTCAGCTGCAGACCCATGGGAAGGCCTCCTAACTGCCCCAGCCAGCTCAGGGTCTGTTGGTCCCCCACCACTCCCACCCCAGGGCTCAGGAACCCCAGAGTGGGACCCTGAGGGTGCCAGCCCAACTCATGCTCTCCTTCCTCTGTGAGGAGCTGGTGTGGAGGAGTAGCAGGAGGGCCGCTCACATTGCTAAGTCCCAGCTCAGAGGGCCACAGGGGCCAGGTACACTTTTTTTTGAGGCTCCTGGTATATTTAAAAATGAAGAAATGCCAACACTGGGTTATAAAAATTATATAAATAATTTAAGTTATTTAAAATACTTTCTTTTTGATGAAGGAGTTCATACTCATGTTTTAAAATATTTAACTGCCACTGGAAGGCTTATAATGAAAAGCAGCCGTCCTCACTCCACCTCCCCCCACCTCTCCATCTCATTCCCCAGAGGCGACTGCTTTGAACTCTAGGCTGTGGTGTCATTTACCATCATAATTATAAACAACCTACTTCTATGACTATTTCGTGGTTTATCTATTTTACACTTTATTGCCTTCCCCTCTCCGTGTCCCTTAAATATGGTCATCTGTGCACTTGTTTCACAAGTATTTATTGAGCACCAGTTATGTGCCAGGCGCTGCCTAGGGACTGGGGATCCAGCATTGAACAAACAGAAAGGGACCCTCCCTTTGTGGGACTTACAGCCTAGGTCAAGGAGACATGAGAAAACAAACAAGCAATTTCACTGAAAGACAACTAACACGGGATAAGGGGCAATCGCTAGATAAATAGCACCTGTCATTTAAGATGGATTGTCAGGGCAGGCCTTTCTAAGGTGGTGACATTTGAGCAGTGACCTGAGTGAAGTGGCCCTCTAGGGTGTCCAGGAGAGGGTGGCTGCAGGGAAGGCCAGTGTGTGGGAGTGGGGTTTGGAGGAGAGGTAGGAGTTTAAGGAGATGTTCCAGGGCTGTTGGGAAGCCATGGACAGGTTTTGAGCTAAAGGACCCGGGGAACATTTCACAGGATGGCGGTAGCTGTGACGGACCATGTGGAGAATAGGCCTAAGGATGGGGTCAGGAGAGGAATGGAGAGGCCAGTGAGGAGGCATCTAGGCCACCAGGTGAGAGATGGGCTGCCTATGACAGGCTGGAAGTCTGAGGAGATGAAACTGAGAAGCCCCTGGATCTGTTTTGAAGGTGGAGCCTATAAGGTCAGGTTTTGCTGATGGATTACATATGAAAGGTGAGAGAAAAGGAAGAGATAAAGACAGTTCCAAAGTTTTTTAACCTGAAAGGGAGTGAAGGAGGTGCTGTTTCCTGGGGTGGGAGACTGGGCCAGGTGCAGCTGTCCAGGAGTGGCTGACATGAAGAAAGCAAGGGAAAGAAGAGAGGTCATGGGAGGTCGGCATGGCCCATTCTGTTTCATGAATGCAATTATCTTTTCATATTTTTCTGAGGACGTAAATTACTGTTTTCCTCCAAGAAAGTTTTCTTCTGTTTCCTACATTGACCGTGCGTCTGGGTTTTTAGAATCCATTTGTCTATTTTGGTCTCTTTTATGTTGGCAGCTTTCCTCAAATGTCCAGTCATCCCTGGCTGTTGGGGCATATTTAGGAATGGGGTGCCCTGGCCTGGTAGCTCAGTTGGTTAGAGAGTCATCCTGATACTCCAAGGTCGCAGGTTCGATCCTCGGTCAGGGCACATACAAGGAACCACCAATGAATGCATAAATAAGTGGAACGACAAATCGATGTCTGTCTGTCTGTCTCTCAAGTCAATGAATGGGCTGTGGACCTTACTGCTTCCTGTAGGATTCCCAAATATCTGTACCCAGAGGCCTTTGGTGCCTCTCGTTTCTCCATTCTCCTGCTAGGGGTGGGATGGGACACTGGCTCCTGTGGGTTAGGACCTGAGGCAGGGAAGGGCCTGGGCTTTTACTGCTCACAAGCTCCATGACTTCATCCTCAGGCCAATGTCTCTGAGTCCAGTGTGTCTGTGGCTCAAATTCTACAGAGACTAAACCCCTGGCATCGTGTGGAGGGGAAGGAGGTATCTCCCAGCATTACAAGATTGGAGAGGGGGCCAGGGGCTCTGAATTTTAAACAGCCCCCCTGCGTGCACCTCTGAGCCTCACTCCCACCTCTGCTGTTTCCACCGCCTGCATGTTCTGTGCCTTTCAAGGGTGCTAGGGGGTGATCTGGCTTGCTGCTCACCGAGGCTCCTTCCGTGAGTGCTTGGGTTGGTACTCTCTTCTCCCCTAAGTCAGTAATGCCCCAGCCACTTTCCATGTTCTAAAGATGTGTTGAAATTTCTCATCTGCTGACATCTCTCCTCTTTATTCTTGTGGGTTTTAAATATTTTATTGACATTCTTATACTTAGTCACAAATTTACCATTTGGGGCACTCTTCATTTCTTTGTAGAGATCTAAGTTTCCATCTGGTATCATTTCCCTTCCACCTGAATTACTTACTGTCTTTTTTTTAATTCTCACCCGAGGATATTTTTTCCATTGCTTTTCAGAGAGAGCAGAAGGGAGGAAGGGGGAGAGAGAAACATTGATGTGAGAGAGACACAACGATCAGTTGCCTCCTGCACTCACCCCAACGAGGCCGGGGTCGAGCCGGCAACCAAGGTACATGTCCCTGATGGGAATCGAACCTGAGACCCTTCAGTCCATAGGCAGACCCTCTATCCACTGAGCCAAACCAGCTAAGGCTGAATTACTTTCTTTAACATTTCTTGAAGGTCTTTTGGTGACAGATTCTCTTAGCTTTTGTCTATGAAATTCTTTATTTCCCCTTTATTTAAAAAATTTTTATTTTAAAGAGAGGAAGGGGGCGCAAAGGGGAAGAGAGAGAGAGACAGAGAAACATCGCTTTGTTCTTCCACTTATTTATGCATTCATTGGTTTATTCTTATATGTGCCCTGACCGGAATCGAACCAGCAACCTTGGAGAATCAGGATGACTCTCTAACTAACTGAGCTACCCGGCTAGGGCTTCCCTTTATTTTTGAAGGATATATATTTTTTCACATGATATAGAACTCTAGTTTGACATTTTTTCCCTAGCACCTTAAAGATTTCATGCTATTGTCTTCCAGCTCGAATGGTTTCTGATGAGAAGTACGTAATGTTTCCTGTGTTTGTTCTTCCATACATAGTGAGTCTTGTTTTTCAAAATGCTTTTAAGATTTCCGTTTTATCACCAGTTTTCAGCATTTGATTTTTAAAAATATATATATTTATTTATTTCAGAGAGAGGAAGGCAGAGAGAGAGACATAGAAACATCAATGATGAGAGAGTCATTGATCAGCTGCCTCCTGCACACCCCCAACTGGGGATCGAGCCCGCAACCTGGGCATGTGCCCTGACCAGGAATCAAACCTTGATCTCCTGGATCCTAGGTCGATGCTCAACCATTGAGCTCCACCAGACAGGCAAGCAGTTGATCTTGATGGACCCAACCAACTGAGCCCCACTGGCCAGGGTAGCTGCTATTTCTTTAAATTTGTCTTATTTACCCTATTTCTTTATCCTATCCTCTGAGACTCCAACTACACATATGTTAGAATGCCTCGTAGTGTCTCACAGATTGCTAAGGCTCTTTGAATGTTTTTCAGTACTTTTTTTCTCCTCTTTGATTCAGTTTGTATTACTCTATTGCTGTGTCTTCAGGTATACTGCTTTTTTCATTCTGTAGTGTCTAATCGGTTAATTTTATCCAGTGAAATTTTCATTTCAGATATTTTACTTGTTATCTCCCATTTCCTTGCCCATGAATGTTGTATTCATGTTTTTCTTTAAATTCTTGAATATAGCCCAGCCGGCATGGCTCAGTGGTTGAGCATCGACCTATGAACCAGGAGATCAGGGTTTGATTCCCGGTCAGGGCACATGCCTGGGTTGTGGCTCCATCCCCAGTGGGGATGTTCAGGAGGAAGCCAATCAATGACTCTCTCTCATCATTGATGTTTCTCTCTCTTTCCCTCTCTCTGAAATCAATAAAAATATATTTAAAAAAAATTCTTGAGCATAACGAGTAATTCATTATCTTATTATTTCTGAATGTGTTTCTATTAAATGATTTTTCTCTTAACTATGGGTCATCTTTTCCTACTTCCTTGCATGTCTAGTAATTTTTAACTGGATGTTGGACATCGTAAATATTGTGATGTTAGGCATCTGGAGTTTGTTGTCTTCCTGTTAGGCATCCTTCTGGTAAACTAAGTTAAGTTATTTGCAAATCAGTTAGATCCTTTTGAACTTATTTTTTAATCTTTATTTGAATGGATGCACCTTTTCTGTAGGGATAGTTTAGCACTACTACGAAGGCATAACCCTTCTTGGGTCTCCCTCCCTGGGTAAACAACAGGGACTCTCTAGCAGGTTGGAGCTTGAGTGTCTCCCTGCCCTGGGTGAGCTCTGAGAATTTACCAACTTATTGTTCCTTTTCTGTCTGGTCTTGTTGAGTTTTGCACTCTACACATATGAAGTATAGTATTCAGCAAAGACTCAAAGGGACCCCATGCAGATTTCTAAAGCTCTTTTGTTGCATAGCGTACTCCTTCCTGGAACTCTGCCCTGCAACTGCTAGCTACATGGGCCTCCCCGAACCCCTGTCTCTGTCTCCTCAATTCCTGAGTGAGATTGCCATGCTCTGCTGGGGATTCCCTTCCCTGAATTGCAGCCTGGAATATTTCTCCAGGTAGAAATCCAGGAAACTTAGGGCTTACCTTGTATCTCTTACTTCAAGGATCACTGTTCTTGTCGTCTGATGTCTGAACACAGTTATTTCATGTATTTTGAAGAAATAGTTTTCTCTGTTTATAGTGGGAGGGTAACTTCAGTTACCTCATCATGGCCATAGAAGAAGCCTTTTACTGGCATTTTAATCAAGTTTTGGGAAGGAGAGGAGGAGTTACATGCATGTGGTCAGTTCACTGTCTTTTGTTGTTGTTATTGTTTGTTTTTTGTCAGAAAGGGAGGAAAGGAGGGAGGGGGAGAGAGAGAGAGAGAGAGAACATCGATGTGAAAGAGACACATCGATTGGTTGCCTCCCATATGCTTCCCGACAGGACCGAACCCGAAACCTAGGTATGTGCCCTGACTGGGAATCAAACCCAAGACCTCCCTAGTGCTTCAACCAACTGAGCCACACTGGGCAGGGACAGTTCAGTTCACTGTATTTAACTAAAAAGTCCCAGAATCCTGAAATATAAGTATGTTTAACAAACACATGCTTTTATCACCCAACAAAAATCTCATGCGGTGTAATTGTACTAGTCACAAAACAATAATAAGATTTATAAAAATGTTAATACATAGTGTCCCACAGGCACAGGACATGGATTTGAAGTTGTACCAGGAACATATTCTTTTTAAAATATATATATATCTTTATTGATTTCAGAGAGAGGAAAGGAGAGAGAGAGAGAGATAGAAACATCAATGATGAGTCATTGATCGGCTGCCTCCTGCACGCCCCCTACGGGGGATGGAGCCCGCAACCCGGGCATGTGCCCTGACCGGGAATCAAACAGATCTCCTGGATCCTAGGTTGATGCTCAACCGCTGAGCCACACCCGGCCGGGCAGGTACATATTCTTTCACTCCTGTAATGTATTACTGCAACTGTTTGCTCAGTTTCAGTCAGTGATGATGATCTAAATTGGTGGCCCTTCCCGAGGTGATCTTGGACCCCCAGGATGTGTCCTGTCTCAGCTGCCCTCCTTGGCCAGCGCCTCTCTAGACCACCTGTCTGGCCCAGGCTTACTCTTCATAGGCAGCTCCCTGGGTCGTGGAAGAGCAGACCTAGTCAGGGGACCTAGGTGGGCAGGAAAGGAGGAAGGCCTCCCCTTCTCAGTTACTTCCCGCCCTGACCTACAAGCCCCTTTCCACTCACCTGACCCCAGCTCATCGCGTCTGTCTTTTCCACTGCTCTGAGAGATGCGCAAGGCAGGGCAGCAAGGTGGCTGCTGCCTGTTTAGAGGCCACTGGGCTCAGATGGGCTGCTTCAGAAATGACCAGGGCTGTGTCTTCACTCCTCCTCCAGGTGGACATCGAGCAACTGGATCCCCGTGGGCGGACTCCCCTGCACCTGGCCACCACGCTGGGGCACCTTGAGTGTGCCCGTGTGCTCCTGGCACATGGTGCAGATGTGGGCAGGGAGAATCGCAGCGGCTGGACAGGTGGGCACCCCTGCTCACCCCAGCCCCACAGCCAGGGTTTCCCCGGCATCATATCCTCACCTGCCCTGTGACATTGCCTCCCCCTCCCCCAGTGCTCCAGGAGGCTGTGAGCACCCGGGACCTGGAGCTGGTACAGCTGGTGCTAAGGTACCGGGACTACCAGCGTGTGGTGAAGCGGCTGGCAGGCATCCCCGTGCTCCTGGAGAAGCTGCGCAAGGTGAGGGCCAGCCTCCCCGCCTCCCCGCTGTAGCCCTGAACCCTGTCTGTAGCTCAGACTTAGCCACTCTCCTGTCATCCTCCAGGCCCAGGACTTCTACGTGGAGATGAAATGGGAATTCACTAGCTGGGGTAAGGGGCTGATGCACTTCTCTCTGAACCTCAGGGCTTTTGCACTTGCTGCTACCCCGCCTAGAGCACTCTTCCCATAGCTCTTACTGTCTCCTCATCTTTTAGTTCTCAGCTCAGTCCCACCAGCTAGGCCTTTACACACTGCCTCAGACACTGTCTCAATTCCATTATTATTATTTCCTGTTCTTTGTAATGATTTGCTCACTCGTTTGTTACCTGTCACGCCTTGCTTGAAGGTAAACTCCAAGAGGGCAGGGGTCCTATCTTGCTCAGTGTTGTATCCCCAGTGACTGGAATAGTGCCTGGCACACAGTAGGCGTTTAATAAATATTTGTTGGAAGATTGGGTGAAAGATCGAGTGAAGGAATTAACAGATAGTAGATATTAGGGACTTGGTGGTAGCTGAGACATGCCTGTCCCTGACCTCAGTTGCTCATATCTGAGTGACTGTGGTCTATGTTTGTATGGGGGAAAGTTGGGGAAGCGGTTTACCTCCTATCAGTTCCCTTATCCTTTCCTGGCCACACCCCTGACCCCCATGCCTGAGGTGGCCCAGGTTGGGTGGATCAGGCAAATTGAAGCCACCTCTGACCTTCCCTTTCACCTAGTGCCCCTGGTGTCCAAGATCTGCCCTAGTGACACCTACAAAGTGTGGAAGAGTGGGCAGAACTTGCGGGTAGACACCACACTCCTCGGCTTTGACCATATGACTTGGCAGCGAGGGAACCGCAGCTTCGTCTTCAGGGGCCAAGGTAAGGCAGGTGGGAGGTGGGGCAGGTGGGGAGGCTGCAGACAGCTCCATGCCACCCCTGACCCTGTGCTGTTTCATGGTTGCAGATACAAGTGCCGTGGTCATGGAGATTGACCATGACCGCCGGGTAGTGTACACGGAGACTTTGGCGCTGGCCGGGCAGGACCGTGAGCTGCTGCTGGCTGCTGCTCAGCCCACCGAGGAGCAGGTGCTGAGCCGGCTCACTGCGCCTGTTGTCACCACGCAGCTTGACACCAAGAATATCTCCTTTGAGAGGTGAGTGGCATGGCCTTGGTGGCCTGGAGCCAGCCTGGTGGGGTGCCTCCTCACCTGGACTACTCTGCTTTCTCAGGAACAAGACGGGCATCCTGGGCTGGCGCAGTGAGAAGACCGAAGTGGTGAATGGGTACGAGGCCAAGGTGAGGCTGTAGCTGCCTGGTGCCAGGCCCCAGCACACTCGCCTTCAGGGAGCTGGGCCGGGGTTTCCTGAACACCTCTCTCAGCCTCGGAGCTGCAGAGGCCATGCCGCATTGAGCGACGGGCCCTAGACTAAGAGGCAACTGATGCGAATGCCCAGAGTTCATTGAGCAGTTATGATATTCATGTTCAAGGCACTGTTCTGACATTTTATATGTGTGTATATACACACACACACACACATATATGTGTGTATATATATCACAGACATACTCACACGCGTGCTCCTTTAATCCTCATAATGACCCTTTTGGGTTGGTGCTACAACTCTATGAAGTAGGATATCGGCCCATTTTATGAGGGGAAATGGAGGCTTGGGGTAGTTAAGTGACCTGTACAAGGTTGCACATCTGTAAGTGACAGCTGAGGTGCAGACCCTGGCTGCCTAACCCCAATGCCAGGCCTTACACCCTTAAAAAGACTGTCGATCACTCTGGGACCCCCACATCACCCACCAGTGCCACAGGGCGCCACCACTGAATGCAGGGTCTAACAGATGCTGCAGGCTTTGTGTTTCCCTCCTGGAAGCCTTCCTTGGTTCTGTAGGCTGGGTCAAAGTCTGCGTTTTATTCCCACAGCCCTGTGCTCCCCACACCAAGGCGTGTGTCTGTCACACTGTTTTATAACTGTCAATTTTCTTGTCTCTTCAACTTAATTGTGAGCCTCAAGAGGGCAGGGGCCATGTCTGGCTGTGCTTGTTCACCTCTATATCCCTGCTGCCTGCCTCAGTGCCTAGCACATAAAGACTCCTCACAAAATGTTTGTTGAATGATAAGAGAATGAGTGAATGACTTCATAGATTTACTTGCTCAAAGGCCTGGAGATAGGCGCCAACAGCTCCCCCCTCCCTGCCCCAGACCCTTCTTTGTAGGAGGTGTTCAGAAAGCCCTTGGGGGCCAAGGGTAGGGACCCAGAGCCATCTTTGAGCTCTTTCTTCATTTTCCCCCAGGTATACGGGGCATCCAATGTGGAACTCATCACCCGGACACGGACAGAGCATCTTTCAGAGCAGCACAAAGGCAAGGTCAAAGGTAATGAGGCAGAGGCACATGGGGGAGGGGGGAGGAACCAGCTTCCATCAGTGTTCCTCTGACATCCTAGCAAAAGCCAGGGTAGTTTATTCAAGCAAATAGGTTTCAATGCAAACGCCAAGTCCTAATGGTTGGTAGTGGCTGTCTAGAGTGCTACCAAGATGATTCTAAGGCAGCATTTGGGTTCAATGGGAAGGAATTGATTACTAATGTCTGCATGGGATTTGGGAAGGGAGAGATATGTCATGTATGCTCTTTCTTGGCCATTCTAGTCCAGTGAGACATACCCTAGGCAGAAAGTCAGGGGCTCTGCCATGATTCTCCATGCCCGTTGATACCGCATTTGACTTTCTGGGCCTCATTTAGTCTGTCTAAAGTGGAGAGGCATAATTCCTACCCCATAGGAGAACAAACGGATATGGAAGTGCCTGAAAGAAAACACATACATACACATGCATACCCCAAAACCGCTCACCAAAAGCAGGTATTTTTTGTCCAGTGTTATCAACCTGGAGAGTGACACTTTTGGAAGTTTATCCTGAGCCCCAGGCCTACTTTTTATTCCAGCTGTACTCATAGTGGTCCTGGCCCCTGCCCCTGGTGTCTTCAGATACCTTTAGATGAAGGTGCCTGTATGTGTGGTGTGGATAAGCAGCCTCCCGACCCCCAGGAACCATCCTCCTGCTTAGGTCTTGAGTGCTATCACTTCTGAGGGCTGCAGTGTCCTCTGAGATGCTGCATTTCTTATAGGTTGCAAGACACCTCTCCAGTCCTTCTTGGGAATTGCTGAGCAGCATGGGGGCCCCCAAAATGGGGTGAGTGTGTGCCAGGGATGCCCCTCGGTGGAAGGGTATGGATGTGGCTCAGGAGAAGGCCTGGGAGGTGTCCTGCTTAGCATGGCCTGTGTGGATCTCTTTTCCACAATGCCCAAGACCGTGTCAGCTCCACAGTAGCACGGGGGACAGCTCTGGGCCATAATACAAATGGCTAGCCTGGCATCAGAGACTGAGAAGGGCTCATGGGACCCTCCCCATGTGGTACAGACCCTGATCACTCAGACTCTGAGCCAAGCCAACCCCACTGCCATCACCGCAGAAGAGTACTTCAACCCCAACTTTGAGCTTGGCAACCGTGACATGGGCCGCCCCATGGAACTGACCACCAAGACACAGAAGTGAGGCCCCCTGCTGGTCCTGGGGAGGGGTGGGCGGGGCAGGACGGGGGCAGGGGCACCAGAAGGTCCTAGGAGGCCATCGCTTCTACAATGTCCCTCACCCCTTGGGATTCTGGGGGGGCAGGTTCAAGGCCAAGCTGTGGCTGTGTGAGGAGCATCCCCTGTCCCTGTGTGAGCAGGTAGCCCCCATCATTGACCTCATGGCTGTCAGCAATGCGCTTTTTGCTAAGCTCCGGGATTTCATTACCCTGCGCCTGCCTCCTGGCTTCCCTGTCAAGATTGGTGAGACTCCATCCCCATTTCCTGCTGTTGTGGGGGTGGGGTGGGGTGGGGTGGGGCTTAGATGAGGAAGAGTGGGGGTCTAAGCTGTGAGAGGGTGGGTGGTGGCACCTGATGGTTTCCTTGTCCTCAGAAATCCCGATCTTCCACATCCTCAATGCCCGAATCACTTTCGGGAACCTCAATGGCTGTGACGAGCCTGTCCCTTCCGTGCGAGGCAGCCCCAGCAGCGAGACCCCTTCCCCAGGCAGCGACTCCTCCAGTGTCAGCAGCTCCAGTTCTACAAGTGAGCCCTGCCCCCTCTGAGCTCACCCACCCAGCCCCCTCACCAGAGCCCTCTGTCCCTTCCCGGGGAGCCACTCTGACCTCAGCCTGCCCTTAGCCTCCTGCCGTGGATGCGAGATCTCTCCCACCTTGTTTGAGGCCCCACGAGGCTACAGCATGCTGGGCGGCCAGCGGGAGGCCGCGACCCACGACGATGATGATGACCTTCTGCACTTTGCCATCCAGCAGAGCCTGCTTGAGGCGGGCAGTGAGTATGACCAGGTGTGTCCCTGAGGCTGCACTGGGTCACCGACTGCGGTGCTGCCATAGCCAACTGGCCCACACCCTCTCCCTCTAGGTCACCATCTGGGAAGCACTAACCAACAGCAAGCCGGGCACTCACCCCATGTCCTATGAGGGTCGCCGACAGGACAGGTCAGTGTCCGCCAGGATTTGGAGATGCCTCCCCCTGTGCAGAGTACCCCAGTACCTGTCACAGAGGGTGAGGGCACTGCCCACTGAACAGCCCCTGTTGGCCCAGAGGAGCCGTGGTACCCTTGCCAGGGAGACTACTAGAATCAAGATGGTTTCTACCATACCCTTTCCTGACTCTAGGGGTGGGTGGGCAGTATTACAAAAGTGGCCCGGTGTAGAGGCCATCAAGGCCTCCAGACCCTCGCCAAGCAGGATGTCAGGGCCAGGGTTCTAGAAGATGCCCACGTGTGCTGGCTGCTGTCCACTGGGAGGATGGGCTTTGTAGGGACTGGGATCTGCCACAACCCGGTGGGAGTCAGAGAGGTGATGTGGGACTGGAAGGTGGCAGGCCTGCTCTGTCCTGGGGCCTCCACACTGGCTCCTGGCCCACTCACCAGCATTTAAGCCCCAGAGCCCTAGATGTGTCTTCCTTGCCACCAGGAGCACCCCGTCCACACCACAGCGCCAGCCCACCACCCCCACTGCGGTTCCCAGCCCTAGGCCCAGCCCGGGCCCTGGTAGCCACATGTTCCAGAGCTACGATGAGCAGCTGCGGCTGGCCATGGAGTTGTCCGCGCAGGAGCTGGAGGAGCGGCGGAGACGTGCACGCCAGGAGGAGGAGGAACTGGAGCGAATCCTGAGGCTCTCACTGACGGAGCAGTAGTGCCACTGTCGGGCCCTTGGCCACTCCACAAGAGCCCAGCACCGGACTGAGATGCCCTGGTCTGCGCACATGCTGCGCCGTGGCTGGAGACCAGAGCCACTGCCTCAGGGGCATAGGGACGCACCAGGCACCTGACCAGGAGGGGTTCAGCATGGCCGCAGGGTACCTTTCTGGGCCAGGCCCTGGAGACAGCTGGCACGGCCTGGTCCCCCTGCTTTGCTGTATCCCGACCCCCAGCCCTCTCCCCTGGGCCCAGGCCTGTCCAAGGTCAGAGCTAGGCGGTCCTGAGCGGGAGACCGTTCCTTAGAGGAGCAGTGTCCCCATTCTTGCGCCTTCTGGCTGGCCCTACTTTCTGCTCACTGACCCCACTCCAGGACACTGCCCGTGAAGCCTTTGCATTTCTGCTCTTCACCCCTGGGGGCAGCTGAGCTCCCCACGTGCTGCTTTGTTCCTGATGCAAACCAGCACGTCAAGGGCCCAGCCCCTCCCCCACCCTGGCATTTCAGCGTCAAGTGCACTTAGCGGGGTGCCTGGCTCCCTCAGCCCCCACCCCACCCCCAGGTCTCAGGGTGGTCCCAGCTTCAATTTGGGCGGCCAGAGGTTGGAGACCCCTTCCCTAAGACTTTTTTTGTGTGACCAGACCTGGGCAAGGCCTGGCTCCCACATGTTGTCTTGGCAAATGGGGGGGCATATTGGCCTGGGGGTAAGCACTAGACCCTACACAAGACTGAACACAGAAGGGTTGCCCAGGGCCCTGGCACCACCACCCACCCCTTCTCCCCAGCTGCTGCTAGCCCTCTGTGGTTGTGCGTCCTACTTGCCCCTACCCAGGGGCTGATTCTAAAACCCTTCATCCAATGGTGCTAAACCCCGGCTCTCCCCTGCCCCACCCCACCCACCCAGAGAAGCACAGACCCTGCCAGGAGCAGGGGCCCATGGCACACTCTTGTCCAGGTTCTCTCTGACTGGCCTTCCCAGCTCAGCCAGAGAAGTTCAGAAGGGACACCAAAGGGATGGAAGAAAAGATCAAAGAGAAACTGTTCCTCTTACCCCTTTCCCTGATGCCAGGGGCACCAGACTAATTCTGAGGCACAAATTAAATGAGGCTTCAAACCTGAGGCTTTTCCTACCTGCCCTTACTGGGGAAGTACGCCCACCTGTGCCCTGGGGGTTCCTTCTGAACTTCAGTGTGGGAAGGGCTCTGAGGTAAGAGGATGCCTGGTGGGTCCTGAGCCCAGCCAGGGTTGCATTTGTCAGGGTCCCCGGGAGCCTGGGGGTAGCATTTGTAGAGGCTGGGAGTCTCACCCACCCCCACCCCCACCCATGCAGGAGGCACAGACTGAGCACTTAGTAAAATATTTCATTCAGTATGTCTTGTTTTCCTCATAAAGTCAAGGCCACAGCAGAGGGCTGGGGGCAGTGTGTGTGTGGGGTGTGGGGTGTGGGGGGGGCGGTGAACCTGCTTCCCCAGGCGAGGAAGAGCGCCCTCTGCTGGGTGTAGTCAGTGGGTCCAGCTCCACAGCCAACAGGTTGTCATTTGTCTGTAGAACTGAGGTGAGGCCCGACCGAGTTACCACTCATGTTGGTGGTCATGCGAGCTGACTAGAGGGAGTAGCCAGCCTTGAAACTTCCCCCTGCTACTCCAGGGACATCTGTCAAATCGTCACCTCTTTGAGGTCAAGCCCAAGTTCCCCAATATCCCCAAACATCACGCTAATAACTAAGTACTTCCTCTGCCCTGAGCTGGGGACAGAGCGGACCCCGTCTCGCTGCGCAGCACCGTCGCCGAGGCCCCGGCACCCCGGACCTCCCAAGGCCAGCTCCTGCTGAGTCCTGGACAAGGCCGGCAGCCCGGTGCCCGGCGGACGCGCGTCTCCGCGACGCTCCCTTTGTGCAGGCCTCCCCGGGGGAAGGGGTTCCATTCGCAGCCCGTCCCGAGCCTAGAGAGGCGGGCTCCCAAGTTCCAGACCCAAAGCCTGGGCAGGCCGAGTCCCCGCGCCCGCCGGCCGCGCGCTCCAGGCCCGGCGCCGTCCCCGCAGCGCCGCGCTAGTCCGTGCCGTCCACCAGCTCGCACAGCATGTTCTCCAGCGCGGTGATGCGCTGCCCCTGCGCCTGCACCTGCTCGCGAAGGGCCTTGATCTCCTCCAGCAGCGTCTCCAGCGTGTTCTGCTGCTGGGCGCGCACAGGAGAGGCGGTGTCGGGCGGGGCGGAGGTAGGGGGGCGCCTAGACTGGGTCTGGGTGGGGCCGGGCCGGAGCTTACCGACAAGGGGGCGTCGCTGGCTGACTGGCTGCGGCGGGGGCTGGAGGGCGGGCGCGCGTCCAGGATGTTGCGCTTGGTGACTCGGAGCTCGCGGTGCTTGGGGGGAACGTAACCATCCCTCAGCGAGATGAGCACGGGTTCGGCGTCCTGGCCCGACAGCCATTCGTCCGCTTCTAGGGCCGGCTCGGGCCCCGGCGTGTCTGGGTATAGGTCGTCCTGGAACAAGTCTGACTGCGAGGGCAGGGGAACGGGAGGGCGGGTGTTAGCGAGGGGCCGGGCCTGCCCGCTCCCTGCCCACCCACCCCCTCTCCTGGCCCCTCACCTTGCGGGGCACAGTCATGATGATGGGTTCACACTTTCTTTCGTGCAACTTGTAGAACCTGTAAGGGAGTGGGGTTCAGCACCCCCGCAGGCTCCCACCCCGCTAACTTCTGCCTGGGACCGAGGAAGGGGTTAGAGGCCAACACTGGCCGCGCGCGCCCACCAGGCAGCGCACTTGAAACACATTGTTGGTCCAGCTGGTAAAACACCTTTGATAGGGGGCTAATCATTTTACAGATGAGCAGACACGCTCAGAGAATGTCAGGCTAGTTAGCGCCGGGGCTGGCAGTGGAAACAAGCTTGATTCCCTCCACCCCACCTTTTGCAGAGGGTAGGCCCGTGGCCTGCCCTTGGGAAGCGAGGGCAGGGGCGGGCATGCGGGAAGGGCGGGGCTGCTGACCGGGCGATCTCGCATTTGCTGACATCCAGTCCCCGCTTGGGCATAAAACCCATGCCCCTCTGGGGCTCCTTGCTGCTGAACGTGTTCAGGTAGTGCACGAAGGGTGGTTCGTCGGTGATCTCGAAGTACCGAATGCTGCTGTCGCCCTGCAAAGCCAGCTGGTTCAGAGACGCGCCCGGAAAGGGCCCTCGGCACCTCCGCCCAGCCCCGCGCTCCCCGCCCGGCCGTGGGCACCTTGCCGCACAGGTAGACGATGCTGGAGTCGGGATCGTAGAAGGGCAGTAGGACCCCGTTGCTTGTGTCCATCTCCTGCAGTGCCACTGGCTCCTCGAAGTTGTTCTGCCCGAGCACAGGGGGTGTGACCAGTCCTGTCCCGCCTTCTGTGCCGCTTCTGGATCCCCTGAAGCCCCTGACCGCTTCCTGCCTGCCCCAAACCCCGTGCGCGCCCGCCGCAGTTCTGGCGAACCCAGTGGCAGGCCGAGCCCCTGGACACATCATTCCCAGGCCCTGCACACAGGCCCCTGGAGCCGCAGCATGCAGTCACCGCAAACCACCCCCAGGGACTCGGCATCACCAGGTGGGGGCGCCAGTGGGGCTCCTTCGGGCGACGCAGCAAAAATGGGCAGAGGGGTGGGGGTGGGGGTGGTAGGCGCCGCAGAGGGCAGCAGACCCCAGCCCTGTCCAGGTGCGCATGCCCTGCGGGTGGGGGACGCCTGGCCCCTCTCCCGTGATGCCAGTCCCCAGGGCACACACCCCAAGCTTCCAGCTGCGTTACCGGGTCCCACAGGCCCAGCTCTCGCTGGCTCATGCGGGTGAAGCCCGTGGTGAAGATATGACCCTGGCGCGTGAAGACGGCCCGCATGGGCCTCATCCCCTCGTGGGCCGAAAACCTCTCCTGGGGGCAGGGGGAAAACAGGGATCGGCGTCACCCAGCTGCCTGCCCTGGGGATCCTGGAGGGCCGAGCAACCAGCTTGCAGACTAGAGTGTGGGAGCTGGGGGCGGAGGCAAAAGGGGGCCCAAGTACTCAGCCTCCGGGGGCCAAAGCGGGCCCCAGGCCCGAGGAGCGCCCGGGCCTAGAGAGACCTGGAGGAGCGCGCCTCTCCGCAGATGGTGAGCCCGTAAGCGCCCTCGGAGGCTGATCCCTAGCGCAGGGGGGTGTCTGCTGGTTTCCTGGGGACGCGGCGAGGCTGTTCCCAGACCGGAGCTCCCCGCTCCGCTTCAGCCCTCTTGGGCACCGGCCACGGCCTGGGAAGGCTCCGGGCTGACCTAGCGAAGTCGCGCGCGCGCGCCCGGCGCAGCCTGGCCTACCGGGTCCCAGAGCGCCAGCTGCCGCTCACTCATCCTGCTGAAGCCGGTGCTGAGCAGCTTCCCGTCGGCGGTGAAGACGGCCCGCAGCGGGCGGGCGCCCTCGTGAGGCCGGGCCCGCTCCTGCTCACGGGGTTAGTGGGTTAGACGGCCCGCCGCCGGCGCGCGCTAGGCGCAGGCGCACATGCACGTGCCCCACGCACCCCGCGTTAGTCTGAGGCTGGTGAGGCAGGTGCCACCGCCCTCCCAGGGCACCCGGCAGGGACCAGCAATGCGCGAGGGTAGTCCCTCCCCCCTCCCAGCGGGTCAACTAGGGCGCAAAGGGCCCCAGGCCCTGGAAGATGGCACTGGGCGCCAGCTGAGAGGAGAGGGGTCCGGGAGCTCAGGTTTCCTGCAGGTTCTAGGGGGAGGATAGTTAGCACCTTCTCCCCTTCTCAATCACAAATGGAGGAGCCCCCTCCTCTTAGCTCCTGAGGTGGAGGGGAGGGAAGGTGGCAGAGAATTGTGGGCTCAGGCTTACTTAGGGCGGGGGCTGTGGCTGCAGACACTGCGCGGTGGTAGTGGGTGGGGCACTGGTCTCTGCGGTTGCGGTGGGGAGGTGAGAGCTCGGACCAGGGCCTCAGAGGATTTGGGGTATGGGGGCCTGACAACTGGTCCCTGGGGTAGGGGCTGGGGAGTGGCCAGGCCGGGCACTCACCGCCACCACCTGGCCCTTGCGGGGGTCGATAATGCGCAGGGTCTTGTCCTTGCAGGTGGTGGCCAGCAGGCTACCATTGCTGTTCCAACACACGCTGTGGATGACGTCCGGGTGCATGTCGTCCAGGCTCAGGAGCACCTCCCCAGTGCCCACGTTCCAGATGATGATCACATTGTCACCACCTGCCCAGAGTGGCCAGTCACCATCACCTGGGCACTGCCTTTGCCACCCCCCCACCTCAGATCTACAGTAGGGACCCCTCTCTAGGCCTGCAGACCTGCACTGAGCAGGACATTCCGGGCAGTGGGGTGCCAGCAGAGGATGCCCACACGCTTGGAGTGGCCTTCTAGTGTGATGACGGGTTCGGTAATGTTGCGCATAGGGGTATAGTCTGGAATCTGCCACACCTGGGTAGGAGGAAAAAGCAGAGGATGGGTGGGATGAATGAGCCACTTTGTCCCTCAGCTCCTCCCTTACTCCCCCCCTCTCCACCCCTCTAACCCTACTGGGTTTCTTAAGTGGTGTCAAATGCAGGGCAAGATGTGATAGTGCCTACCTGGGTCAGAAGCAGCTGGGAGCCAGGAGGGGGCACTGCCAGCTCTCCAGAGACCTCCTATTCACCCCAGCAGGGAGACTTCAGAGCACTAACCCCCTGCTCTTCACGCCCAAACTGGCCATGGCTATAATTAGTCCTAAGCAGAGCATCCTGGGAGGGGGTGGGCATGTAGCTAAAAATAGCCTGGGAGCTGGGTAGGGCAGGGCCCTGGGACCCAGCACCTTCCTTACCACCTTCTCCAGAACAGGTGAGGCAGCCCTCCCTGCTTCCCCTGCCCAGCTACCCAGCAGATTCCCACTGGCTCCTACCATGATGGTGGTGTCATCTGAGGCACTGGCGATGACATTGTCATTGTGTGGGCACCAGTCGATGTCCAGCACCGGGGCAGTGTGCCCAGTGACCAGTGGGTAGTTCTTATCCACTCTTCCTGTCTGGAGGGGTCAGAGAGGGAGATGTGGGGCCACTCTCCTGTGTGATTTTGGGGAGGCAGTGGGCCTGTTTACATCTCAATTCTCTATCATCCATTTCCTCCTTGCAGACCCCGCCCTACACCTCTGATCCCATCCAGCCTACTTCCTGAACTTCAGGAAGGCAGACAGAGTTGAAGTCATTTAATATCAGGGAATCAGACACAGAGAGGTCAGATGACTTAACCAAGGACACACAAGATGCTGGTAGAGCCAAGACTTGAACTCTTAGTCCAGTGCTCTTCCAAAACATCGACTTGGAGGAGGCTGATCTTGAGCCTGTTCCCCCAGTTGGGATGTCTATGGGAAGCCCTGGTGGAAGGGGTCAAGGTGAGATAATACATGGTGCAGTGCCTGACAGTCCTTTCCTAGCCACGCTTGGCAGAGCTCCACCTTGTCACTGGTTTGCCTGTTATGCTCCAACCTGAGCTGGGGCCCATCTATTTTTGGTCTTTATGGGCTGTTTGTGGGGGCTCTGAGGCCTTTGCTGGGGCTGGCATTGGCCCAGACAGTAGGGGAGACGGGTGGCTGTGTGGCATTGGAATGGCAGTTGTAAGGGGGGTGGGGGAGGTGGCTCCAGCTGAAATTTGAGACCCGGGGATGGTGTCCTTGGATGGAGTCTGCATTGTCCTGGAGTGAGTCACTGGCTATTGTCAGGCCTCTTCCTGCCACCTGTGGGGCCTCCCCTAACAAGGTGTAGGGGGCAGAATCCAGGTCAAGGTCATGCTTTCGGTGGCCATGCTGGGGGTGGAGATGGCCCAGGGGCTTGAGGCTACTCAGCAAAGGTGGTGGTCGTTGCCTGGCCCCCATCCCTAGGGTAGGGAGGGCTCTGGCCTTACGTGCCATGTCTCCCTGACCTTTGTTTTCATTCCACAGCACTGTAAGAACCAGGTTGGGGAGGTGGCCAGGAACTCTGGGTAGAGTCTGACTGTCCTCAGTGTGATGCTATGGGGTGCGGTTTCATCAGATGGTTGTCCTGGGCTAGGGAAAAAGATCCTCACACCCCAAAACATGAGGGGGTGTGGCATTAGGAGAGACAGGAAGGGAATTTCGCCAGGCTCTGATTCCACCGCTTCCCAACTATCTCCATCACCCACTCCTGGTCCCGGCTGGGAACAGGGTGTAGGGCGGCGAGTGGGTGCAGGCCACGGTGATGCTGCTGCTTTGGGGGGGTAAGGGAGCCTCCTAACGGGTCTGTGAGGGTTTGGGGAACAGGCAGCAGCCAACCCACACAAACAGCCCTCCTGACTGAGGAATGGAACCAGGCGAGAACCGAGGCTGCTGCCGGTGTCCCCCCACCAGCCTCCTTCCCCTCGCCCCTCACCCCTCGCCCCTCACCCCTCACCTTGGCCAGAGGCAGGACGATGAAGGCACCTCCACCTCCAGCCTCCACAATAATGGCCAGGAACTTGGGGTTGACGGCACAGAAGGAGCTGTCCCACGTGACCTTGGACACACGGATGTCCTCATAGCCCTGGTCAGCCTTCGCCGCCTGCCCAAACACATGGCGAAACTTGCTCTGCCGAACCACGCGCCGGCTCATGGCTGGAGGCAGAGATGGAGGATTTCCGCGCCCACAAAGGCCTTTGGTCCTTAGTCCTGTGAACTGTGGGAGGGAGGAAGAGAGAGTGTGTGGGGGGTGGCAAGTGAGAAGGGTTATCTGGCCAGGAGTTCGGTATAAATTAATACCGAGTCTGGTCCTAGCAGCAGCGAGCTTTCTTCAAGGTGATTAAAGTATGGGAAAGCTCTTTGCCACCTATAAAGTGGGGCTTACTTAATGCAAGGGGCTAGGATTTGGGTGGGGCCTGACTTCTCAGAGACCAAGACTGAGGGGGCACTGGGCCTAAAAGCTTCCTGGAAGTTGAAGTGGTTTGGGGAGGAGCCTCATAGCCAGGCTGCCCTCCCACTGCCAGCCCTGGATGAGCATCTCTTCACAGAAGTGGTTTATCTGCTAGAGGCACCTTGTCAGAATCAGAGGCCTTGGCCCTTGGATCCTGGCTCAGAGCCAGCTGTGGGGCTAGACATGCAGCCCCCCATGACCTTCATCTCTGGCTTAGTTCAGGCAGACCGTTGGTTTTTTGGAGGGGGGTGTTTTTTTTTTGCATTTTTGTAAAAATTTGCCAAGGAGAAGGTCCTCCTGTCAGCTAACCTGAGTCCTTCCTGCTGTTTCCATCAGTTTCCTCCCATGTTGTTTTGGTGACACAGTGTAAGGTGGGTCATCCCTCTTCCTTCCACTCCTGTCTGCACTGGCTTCTCCAACCGCGGCCCCCTGACTTCTGCCTACCAGACTTTCCGTCCCGCTTCTCCTGAGTCCTGTCTCCTACTAAACTATCCTGGCGGTGGGGTGCTCCTCCCCGGGGGCCAGGGCCAGATTTGCAGGAGTGGGGAGGGTGAGGTGCCTTTCCTCCAGCTGGGGCCTGCCCTCCGCTCTTACCCAGGGACACAAGGAGCTCCTCCAAAGCCTCAGCCACTGACTCCTGCCCCCAAGCCATCCCCGGGCATCCCGGTGCCCTTCAGGCTGCTTCTGCAGTCCGGGGCCTAAGGCCTGGCCTCCCCGCACCCTCCTGCCCCAGCACTGCGTTCTCGTGAGACGAGGTGTCTGGACCCTGCGGGTGCGCGGGCCGCTGTCCGTCCAAATATAGACACCAAGTCTGCTCCTCCCGGGACCGATTCTGGCGGCCGGGAGGAGGGGGCGCAGACCCGTGGCCCCTCCAGAGACCCCGCCCGCTCCGCTATCCGCGGTGGCGGCGGGGGGGGGGTACCTGGTCCTGAGCGGGCCGAGGGGCGCTCGCGCTGCGACTCCTCCGCCGAGGGAGCTGGGGGCGCGCGGGGCCGAGGGAGGCGTCAGGGCGCCGGCGCTGCCTCTCCGGGCGTCCGCGGCGTCTGGGGCCCGGGCGCTGGGCTGCGCGCTCCGGCCGCTGCGTGCGGCTCTCCGGGGCCCGGCGCCGCTGCGGTCCCAGCTGCTGCTGCCATCAACCTGCGAGGGCGGAGCCCAGGCGGGGGGCGGGCCCAGGGGTGCCCCGCCCCCCCAGCGGCGGGAAAGTCGAGCGCTGCGGACTCCGCGCTGCCAGCCCGCGCGTCTCGGAAAAGCGTCCAAAGTAATCGTGCGTGAGTGTGCGGGTGGCGCGCCCCTTCCCCGCCCTCCGCTCCTCCCGGGCGTGATGGGAGCGCCCGGTTCCCACTCCCAGCAGGGGGCGCCGAGACGGGGAGCGGGCGCGGAGGGGGGCGCAGTCTCGGAGCTGGCGGCCGGCTGGAGGCGGTGGCTCCGCGCCGCGTTCCTGCGCCGTCGCGCTCCCAGCTTAGCCGGGCCCGGGGTGGCCGGGGTGGGGGCGAGGCTGCGGGACGGCGCCTCCAGACCCTCCCGGAAGATGGCCTGGGGGAGAAAAGTGAATGCACCCTGACCCCCTGGGAACTCCAGTGCAAGGGGAAGCGGCTGGCACAGGTCTTTGGCCAAATTTTAGACGCCCAGCCTGACTCCTAGTCTTCTGGGCCTCCTTTGAATTGGTGCCGGCCTCTGTCCAGGGAAGACCCTGCCCCTTCCCAACCCCCTCAGGACCCAGGGATCTGAGGACTGCCCAAGGTTAAGGAGATAGAAAGAAAACTGGTCAACATACAGCCAGCGAAGAACAACTGGTCCCTGTAGCCGCGGTCTACCCCCTGCCCGGTCTGTGTCTTTGGCTCTTAAGGCCCCGGAGGGCAGCAGCGTGCGGCCAGTTATTACTCCCCACTGTCCAGGGCACAGCTGGGAGTCGGCGGAACAGTTTTCCAGGGGGCAGAGAGCAGCATTTGGTAAAGGGGAGGGAAGGTGGTGGGAACAAGGTTCCTTTCTCAGGGCGAGTTCAAGTGCTCAGTGACTCGTAGGGGGACAGAATCAAACTGTTACAAGTGCTCCAGAAATAATTCATGTTATGGGGGATCCTAGGGGTAGATGAGGAGCCTTCCGTTTACCTAAGGATCCCAGGCACAAAGCTAGGAGGAAAAGACCGTAATGGCTCGGTTGCTCCTTAGGAACAACAGCCTACACTTATGTGCCAGACGCTGTCCTAAGGGCTTTACACATATTAATTCCATTCTAACAGTCTTCTGAGATGGATATTACTACTATCCCTATTTTACAGATGGGAAAACTGAGGCACAGAAGTTAAGTAGCTTACTCATCACTCAACTGGGAGTTGGTGCTGTTGAGATTCTTACCCAGGTGGTCTGGCGTCTAGGTCCATGGTTTCCAGCGCCACGCGTTTCTGCCCTTCCTTGAAGGGCAAGTGCCGCTTTAACTCACAAGTGCTGACGCTGAGAGTTATGCTTTGCGGCTCAGAGGAAAGGACATCTGGACTATTTAGAAAACTGGAGTTCCTGGCTGTCACCCTATTTTTGCAGCTTTCTGGGCTGTAAAGTGGAGGGCCAGGTTGGGTTCTTCCCAGCGCCGCACCACGTTGGCAGAGGAGTCTGACATGTCGCCTCCTATCCTGGAAGGGCATCTTTTCTTGCCCCGTCCCCTCCCCCTCTTTAAAGAGAGCTAAGCACTCCATCCTGGAGGACAGGCCTGGGACCAGGAAGCAGGGCTCCTTCAACCCAGCCTGCCCTCAGTTCCCTCATGGGGAAAGGGGGGTGCTCTCCAGGTACAGGAGCCAGGAGTCACAGGCATGCTTAGATGTGGCCCGGCTCATACCTGCCCTCTAGCCTTCTTCTGGCTGCCAAGCCCTGGCGGAGCTATGGATGGGCGGAGCCAAGGCACAAAGTGCCAAGCTGGTGAAGCAGCCACTTGGGCTTGGTGCTTTCCCTTCTCGTTACCCGTTCGAACTGTTAGCTGGGCTCTGGACTGTACCTGTCCAAGACCAGCATGGGCTTCATCTTCCATAAAGCCATTTTCTGGAAGAGGTGCCCTGGCAACTTAAGACATGACTTGGCCCGTTTGCTTTGGCTAGAAAGGCCAGGCTGAACTTACCTAGGTTGGCAGGGACCTAGGCACCCCTAGAATATTTTGTGAAATAATCTCGCCTTCACTATCGTGCAACTAGAGACCAGTGTTACGCCCCTCTCACTTGATAGGGACCAGTCAGAATGAAGCAGCCTGACAATTGTAATTCAAGGCAGTGTTTTCTTTGGAAATTGCACTACATTTTGTTAGCAATTTGGAAACTGGGCTTTTCCTCCATAGTAGTGCTGTCCTGTGTGTGATGAGTAGTACTAATATCTCATGATGGGTCTGTGGAGGGCTGGAAGAAGCGGGAGCCTTTCCCCCCACCCCCTAGCCTGTTTTAGAGAACTGCCCTTTTGCCCGCTTGCCCTTCCTCCCCCATTGACATCAAATGATTCTCTTCTAATGGTGGGAGAGGGTTAGTTTTTGCTTCTTTGGAGTCATTTCTAGAAGCCTTTGAGGGAGCTGAGGTGTTGTGCTGAAAGCTTGTGAGCTCTCTCCCATGTCCAGAGAGGTCACCCACCCAAGAATTCCAGTCCCTGCTGGGGCAGGTCAGGGCAGCTGTCCCAGAGCAGTCGCTCTGCACCACAGATGGCGAAGGAATTTGGGTTCCCTTTGCTTATTCATTCTCCTAACATTCAGGTGGTGGCTTTGGCAAGAGCCTCTTTGACCAGGCAAGTTCCCAGCTTAGTCACTTGATGGGAGTCACAGTATCTGAAATAATCTTTAGTGATCCTATTTCCCATGCAGTCTTTATTCTGTGGGAGGTAGAAAGTTATTTTTCCAGAGCTCAGCCATCTCTTAAGGGTGTGCTTGATGGAGATGGATCAATAAGAACTGCTTCATGTTTATCATCAGTGTTCTCTTCCAATCCCTACACCTTCTCCCACCCTCTTTGTTGCACCTGATTAAGTACACGTAGTTCATCTTCAAAATAAAAATTTATTCAGTCTGTAACAAGAACATTGAATCTGCACATTTGCGCACAAGTTCACATTTAAAAACAGCGGAGCACATCAGTAATAAAAAAATCTATGATACAAGTGGAACATCCCAACCACCATGAAGAGTAAGGAAGGAGATGAGACCACTCTATATTCTGCTTCAAATGCCTCAGAAAGGTCCCAGAGATTCCAGGGAGCACCTGCTTTAATAAAATGTGAGCATAGAAGTTTGGGATGGCCTGGGGTGAAGGTAACAGTCTTTTGGACTTGTTTTCCACATTTATAACAAGTCTTACAAAAAATAATGTAGAAAGAAAAAAAAAAGGAAAAGGAAAGAAAAGGCACCTTAAGCTATACCGAGCAAACCAAAATCCAATAAAACATAAAAACCAAACAACTCCCTGTGGGCTTATTGATTGGGAAACACTTCAGGGCCAGTTACCCAGTTTTCATGTTGGGTCATCAGCTCGAGTTAAGCCCTGGGCATCATCAGCTCTGCATGTGTGTACAGGATGCTGCCACCAGTGTCACGGTGCGGACACAGATGGCAGCACTAGTCACATATCCCTTGGGGCGTCTTCAAGCCCATGAGGGGTGATTCCAGTTTAGAAATCCTGTCCTAGATCTCTGGGGCACTGAGAAAATGAGGCTGGTTCTTTTTTCATAGCAGGAGTCAGGCTGAGTCACCCTCCACTTCCAGGCTGGAAAAGTACAGAAGCACCTTGCAAGAGCTGTCCACGGCATCAAGGGGCCCCAGCCCTGGGAGAAGGGCTAGGAGTGGGCGGCTTCTTCCTAACATGGAGATCGGATGAGTTGAGACACCAAATACAGTTGTCTAATACATGCCTTGTTGTTTTAGTTTGAAGGGGAAAACAAAGTCCAAGATCCTTTCAAGTTGGGTTGGTGATGAAAGAGCTAAAATTTCATCTCATCTACCGTCAAAAAGCAAAACAAAATTAAACAAAAATGACACTAGCCATTCACCAGTACAACCGTCACTATAAGACACACCATCACTAAGGAAATGATGACTATTTCCATACAGAGTGCTGGATGGGAGTGCAGAACACAGGTGGAAGTCGGCTCCAGGCTTTCCCTGCTTACCCACAAGGGCTGACCATTACCGCCCTGCTCTGCGCCAGGGCTCACAGGGCAGGCTGGGTCCCTGCAGGAGACTGAGCTGCCGTCAAGATGATGCATTTTAATACTCACACAATGTAAACAAAGTATCCACAAATAGTTGTCCAAAGGAAAAAAAAAAAGCCAAAGAATGGCTTTATTTAAAAATGCCCTTAAAAGTGACCCATTTTGCATAATGCTTTCTTAAAAAAACAAAACAAAAAAACTCCCACAAAAACATCTTTACCAAACATGCCCAGATCACTTCAGAACTGAAATCCTCAGATGGAACAGGTGGAGATTTCTGTGAGCTGCCACGTCTCAGAAGCTTCAGGTCTATCCAACAGCATCTGCCTGCGGCCCTTTAGCAGGACGGGCCCTCAGAACCTAGTTGTCATCCTCAGGCTGTCCTCGGAGCTCTTGGTAATTCCCAAAATGAGAGAGAGGAAATATGGTAGGGATAAAGGTACAGAACCGGGACAGTGCTAGATAGAGTTGGAAGAGGCTGAGATGCTAGGAATGATCCCAAACATTCAGAATCTGAAAGGCAACCAAAATGAGGAGAGATGATCATTACTGTACTACAGTGCTACACGTTTACTACAATATACGCTACTCCTAAGTGTTTCTAAAATTAAGAAAGGGCAGGGATTTCTCTCCTTCTTACTGACCAGGTAACCATCCAGATTACAGCTCAAAATCTGTGTGCTCCTGGGGCTTTTACCCCATGGACCAAAATGTTACTCTTTTTACACACACACACACACTCACACACACTTGCTCCTACAGAGTAATTGAGAGTCAGATTATGGTGGTTTTCAAAATAAAGAGAGGCACTGAGCAAGAGGTCAAGGACTTTCCTACTCATCCCAGACCTGCTGTTCCAGGGCTGGGTTTTCCATGAACAGGAAACGGAAATAGGCCACCCAAGATTATCAAAAGTTTGAAGAGAACAGAGTCTGAAAAATCCTTGATAGCGCATCATGTTCTTTCCCTGGACATCGCTCAGCTATGTGAACAACACAAGAACACTCGGTTGCTGGAGTTTGAGAGGAATGGCAAACCCCCATGGCATCGGTTGAATTACAGACCCTGTGTAGAGGACATTTATTTAGGCAGGTAAATTAAATGATAAAAAATATTTTTAAAAATGGAAGGCAAACAAGAACGTTTTTTCTACTTTAGCAATGTTCAACCAGTGTGCTGCAAGAATTTTTTAAACACGTAATACCTATTTAGTCAGGGGCATTGACCTCTTTTCCTTTAGATTGTAAAAAATATGACAACAGCCAAGATAACAATAGCTATGGGGTGTGACTGCCCCATAAATATATTGGTCTTGAACCCTAAACATATGGGTCATATAAAAGAGTGAGTTGCATCTTATTGGTCGCTTCTCATACTAAGGTTGTGTCTGATTGGTTAATTCTTGGTACCAGAAATCCTTATACAAGTATAGGCACCTGATTTTTTAAAAAGTCACTTCAGAGCAAAAAGGGTAGGTAATTACTATTTTTTAAAAAATCAATAAAAATTACACTTTTTTTTCCAGATTGGCAAAATATATTTTTTGGTGTGCCACAGAATTTTAGTAACTAGTTTATGTTGCCACGAGATGAAAAAGGTTGCAAACTGCTGCTCTACTCTTTAAAAAAAAGTTTTTGTTTTTCTTCACAGCAGTAGAAGGTTCGCTCCCCATCTTCGTTGTTATTTAACGCAGTGAGACTGAGCATCAAACACAGTGGGAGGGGAGGAGAGAGAACAGTGCAATCTTGTCTGTCCTGCTTGTACTTCTTAACATGAGGGATGTCACCATCTCAAGGGATTAACATGAATGGACACCACTCTTTTAACCTCCAGGCAATCTTCCTCTTCCCAGCCCTGCCAAAATGTCCTGTCCTTTCCCCATCACAGTGGTGGTGGAATTGCTTCAACAAGACAGCAGTTTAGGTGGATGAGCCCTGGAAATTCACAACCCTGTCTTGCAAGCCTCCTCACACTGGTACATGCCACCTAACAAAACACTTTACAACACATTCAATATCCAGGAATCACAAAGCTGTGTGAATGATACATTTGGACATTTAAGGAAACGATTTAGGGACAGCACAGGTACATATAATTACTACACTATAAAGCAGGTTTCTACACATATAGCAGGTTTCTGTCCAATATGCCTCCTGGCAGTGATGTCAGATGCAACCACAGCTTCCACATGGCAACTGGATTCACAGCTTCTCGAGCACCTATGAGTGGCCCTTTCTCTCTCCTTTGGGTCACCCTACCACCTGTCCCACCAAACACTGGCCTCTGACATCACCTTGGCAGTCTGTGCATCTGTCTTTTCCTTTCAGTGCTGTGATGAACCAAAAACCTAAATCTCAAGTCTGTACTTGGTCAATCTCTCAGCAATGTGGATATCAACCAAAGCAAACAGGAAGCAAATTTGCAAACCTCTTCAGTTTTGATGAGGGTCCTTCATTCCAGGCTAAAAATGTTTTCTGTAAGAAGCTGAAATAGGCTTGTTTATGGCAGGTGCTCCTGTGTTAAGGATCTCCACAGCAGCAGCAAAGCAACAGCATCCTAAATGGAGTCAGTAAGGGCGCCTGCCCTTGGCTGAGGCCTCCCTGCAACCTTTCAGCTTAATCCATTAGGAGCTTCCACCCTGGGAAGTAGTTAACACTCCCATACACTCCCTGGCTGTGGTTCAAGTGACCGCAAACAACTTTCTGGGATTTCAGTTGAGGACTCAGCCTTCAGTCAAACTGTGATCTAATGGGAACCTTTAAGGGTTTCTCTGAGGAGGAAGTTACTAATGCATAATTTGGCAGGAGCTGGCAATTAGAAGTCTCCATTTAAAAAAAACAACTGTCAATATACTCTGCAGATTCCTACCAACACCCATCAGTTTTATTTCTGTTGTCTGTGTTTTCCAGTTGCAGTTTTATTCCTTAAAAAGAAATCAAAGAGACCCTATGACATCAACAAACTACTCCAAGAAAATGACAACATTATGTACATAAATACTGTGTGAAAACTAGAGAAAGACAAATCTTCCAGGAAAAGAAAGAGAAAAAAAACTTATGTCAAGTGTTAGCAGTGATAATATCAAAAAGAAAACTCTGCATTCAATGGAGGTTATACAAATGTAATGTAACAATTCAAATATCATCTATAAAAAAAAAAAAGGCAGCACTGGGAGAAACAGCATGAGGGAGGAAGATAAACTGGAAAAAATATGGCCATTAAACTCAGAGGCCCAAAGAATTATTCAAGTAATGGAAGGGTTAAAACCCTACATATGTATTCATTTTACAAGAACACACTGACTTTCAATTGCTGTTTTTCAAACTTGTCCCTATTGTGTCTGTTGGGAGGATGCTGCAGAGCACGTTTCCTGGCAGGGAGGGCCAGGGCCACCTGTGTGGAGCCCATTACCCTGAAGGTAGTGGGCAGCAGTCTCCTCCCTCCCCCCCGCCCCCATTTCACCTCCTTCTTATGCTCTCCTCTAGAGAAGGCCTCTCAGATTTCATTTGGGGTTTACTTTTAATAAAAAAACAAAAACGAATTGCTTGACAAGCTTACAAAGTCAGCCATCATCACGCCGTTTTGGAATGATCCACTCAGGAATACCAGAAGAAATGGATTCTCGAATACTCCCTTTGAAAGTAGCAGAACCTGTCCACTTCAGGAACTCCAAAGGGCTAGGACTGGGGACCGAGGCTGAGCATGCTGATGTCCCGCTGCCCTTCAGCTCATCTGATGCATCAGGTCTGGAGAGCAAACCGTCGTCACAGTGGCCCAGGGGGAGCATTTTCAATTTCCGGCTTCACCCCCACCCTCCCCATCTGCGTTCTTCCTCAATCAAGCAAGCATGCCTTTTCTCAGAGGGCAAAAGGAGCAGGTGGCAGTTGATTGAAAAACAGCAATTTGCCTTTGACAAAGGTGTTCTCTGAAAATGACTATATTTTGAGGTTTGAATTTTCTAAAAATAAAAAATGATAAAATGGTCTTGCCATCCAAATCAATCTCTCTCTCATACATACACAGAGGGAAAAAGCCCCAAACCCTGCATGCGCCAGACACAGTAAAATGACCAAAATATTATAAAATTAACCAATAAAGTGCATGTTCCTTACATATTACACCTGCCCCTTTTACAAACATTTCTTTTAGAAAGTCACATGTGTAGGCTCAGAATCACATGGTATTATAGAAGGGGTTGGTTGTCCGTTTTTTGTCATTTGCTTTTTTCAGTCTCCTAAGGGGGTGAGTTCTGCTGTGTTGCTCACAGGGAGCCAAAGCCAGCTCTGGAGCTGGGCCTGCATGCTGCAGCCCCTGGGTCTGCGGCAGAGGAAGGCCTCCTTCACAACTAGTCAATTCAGGTCCTGCCTTGGGGAGCAAACACTGCTGACTGTAACCAAATTCTTTGGCATACTGTACAAGGGGCCTCTCCACTGGCTTGCTCTGTGCGATACACTCTATTGTTTTAAGTTGCTCTATAAAATACTTGGTGGGCTCTGGGTTCTGAGGGGCATCTGAGTTTCCTGGGGGTTCCTGGGCTTCCATGGCATGCATGCCTGAGTCTGTTCTGATGAAGGGCTGAAGAAGTTTGAGATGAGGGGACTCGGAGGAGAGAGGCTCCCTCCACAGTAAACAGTCTTTACACAGGTCCAAGTAACCTAACTTGGCGAGGGAAGCTGAATGCCTCATTTGGGATGGTTTGGTGAGCCCTACCTGGCAAATCACTTGGGACTCCATTTCTTTAGTGTGCTCCTTCACCACACTGGGGCTGTGGCTAAGACCCTTTATATTGTCACTACTAGAGCTATGTGGGAGTCTACAGGCTATAGGTGATGGGTCCAGTTTTTCTTGTAACTTCCCAATGTTGTCACTAAGTTTGCAAATTAAACTTAGGTCTTCGCTACGTAACTGGGAGCCCTCATATGGCACTTCATTGCCACTGGACAGAAGGCCCTCCTGACTTTCTTCCCAGTGACCCTGCTCCGCACAGGGCTCACTGTCTGTGGTGCTGTTTTGCTCTGTGAAGCCTTCCAGGTGAACCACGGTCTGGGGATGCAGGTAATCCAGGTTGGCAGATGGTACATGGGTTGTGTGACTGACAAAAGGAGTTGCTGTGTCCAGGGCTGTTGTCGGGCTGTTGTCCCAGTCTTCAGGGCTGCTCAGGGTGGAGGTCAGGTCAGTGGGCCTGTTGTGCTCAGGAGAGGAAGAATGAGGCAGAGGTAGCACTTTGGGGTACAGAGAAACCTGGTCATGGCCCAGCGTCCTGTTCAGATTTTCATCCAGTGCACAGAGCATAGTGATGGACTTCTCCACTTTCACTTTCCTCAGTCCTTGCTCCCCACTTGTCTCACTGGTGGCTATTCCCTCCCCTGACTCAGTGTGACTTGGTGATGTAACTGCGTGTGTGTACTCAATGATTTCTATCTTCCTGGGAAGAGGGACTGCCTGTGTCTCAAATCCCTGGCATGAAACCACAGTCCTCTGCTCCTTCAGGACTCCTTGCTGTTTGGTTCTAGTCTCTGACTCCAGGCACTCCTGAGGAGCTGGCAAGGGGTGAAAATCCAGCAACTTGGGTGCTGGAACAATGACATCTTGCTCACAATGTGGTAGTGAGCCAGCCTCGGACCCACTGCATTTCTCTTTGCCCTTGTTGATATCTGGTTCCCTGGTGACAGATGAGTGTTCTAGGGTGGCTTCTTCACTCTTCCCTTTTGGTGCTAAGTCTGCCACAAAGGAATCATTCTTGGAATTCTTGCGAGTGGTCAATGAGGTACAAACAGGGGTGGCACCGTGGTGCTCTTGCTCCTGTCGCAATCGCTCCTCAAACTCCAAGGTGGCTCGTCTCACGGATCCAGGGCACCACTTGGCACCTGGGTGCATCCCTGGGCCCCAGAGCTCTTGTTCCCCCTCAGCTGGTTCCTCTTCTTCCAAGTCTGTGGTGGATGAGTGCACAGTTGGGCAGCCCTCTGGGTCCCACTTCCCTGAGTCTTTGGCTAGTTCAGGCTGGGCTGAGCAGGAACCCTCATTCGGCTCCAAATTTCCAGGTTTGTTCTCTGGGACCTGGGTCCTCTCAAGGGGCATCTCATGGGTGGTGTTCTTCTTTGGTGTATGGCATGGGTTGGATAAAATGTCTCCTTTTAGTTGAATCTGTCCCACTCCTTGACTGATAGATTCAATCTCAGTGACAATTTCTTTGACTGAAATTGCATTTTCTGAGAGAGACTGCATGAAAATGTCTGGGCTGACCAGTTCTGAGATTGCCTAAGAAGAAAACATAGCGAGATGGTTATGGCGAATCGTAGTCTAATTGAAAATGCCAGATTTTTTGCTTACTAATCCTCTGGTCCAGGAGAACCTTCCAGCTACGAGGACACAAACTGTGGAGTGCCTGGGACTGTCCTCTGCCGAGGATTGTACTCTGACCATCTGTTTTGTCATACAAGAGAAAAACAGATTCATCAAAGGCAGAGATACAAAATTAGTTACAGGTTGTATCACTGTCTACTGAACTTTCTGTTCTGTTTACTCAAATAGGATGCCAATCTAATATCTTGCTCCAAAAATGAACAGCAAATAGCATTGGAGGCTCCTAATTTTCCTAAGACCTTGAGCCTTCAGAACTTAGGTGATACTGGAGAAAATGAAATCTTTCCTCTCTGGCCTAAATCAACTTCCAGTTAGAGCCTAACTTAGTTTGAGGGGAAGAGTTCCATTCGAGGGCTCAGTGTTAGATATGCCCACCTTAAATATGCCCAGTGTTAGACAAGGCAAGGCTGAGGCTACCCCCTGATGTCTGATTTGCAGACTCACTGCTCTCTTCTCGCTTCCGCGTTGCCAGCTTTCATCCATGTCCTCCCACTTCTCCTAGCGGCAGCGGCCCAGCACACAAGGGCACCATGTACCTGATCACACAATTCCTAATTGCACATGCTTCTCCTGGGAAACATTCACTTGGCTTATGCGGCCCTGTGCCTGAGCAAATTTAGAAACTGTGGCTTGCTGACATTTTTGTTGTTGTTAATCCTCACCTGAGGATATTTTTTTCTGTTGCTTTTCAGAGAGTGGAAGGGAGGGAGGAAGGAGGAAAAAGAGAGAGACATTGATGCGAGAGACACACGTTGATTGTTGCCTCCCACACGTGCCCCCACTGGGGGCAGGGAGCGAACCTGCAACCGAGGTATGTGTCCTTCACTGGGAATTGAACCCGAGACCCTTCAGTGCTCAGATTGATGCTCTAACCACTGAGCAACACCAGCCAGGGCAACATTTTATTGTTCTACCAGTTATGAATTTCCAGATGTATTTAGAACAAGGCCAAAGAAAATTGGCCAATGCAAAATCAAGTCCTTTTGGGAAAAGAAGAAAAAGAAAAAGAAGAAGAATTTCAAATTCTGGAAATGGCCCCTGGACACTTCTTAAAGTGACATCATTATGACCACCAATCTACTTTAACATTTTTATAAGCCCTCAAAGTATAATATTTCCCTAGAAATTGTTCTGGTCTTTTCCCTTCAAAAGAGAGTCAGAGCTAGTGCAAACTAACAAGGTCAGTTATGTCTTTGGGAGAAATCTGCTGGGACATCAGGCAGAGGCAAACTTGCCAAGCCTGGGAGAGACGCCACAGCGGGCTGGTGTGTACATGGGCTGTGGAGGGACTGCTCATATGACCAAGGACTTTGCAAAAAAGCTATTTCTGTCAGAGCTGCTGCACCCATTGGTCCAAAGAAGAGCTCAAATATTCACATTTCCCAGTAGCCTTTGTGGAGAGGAGAAGACAGAAGCAGAGGCAACGACTGCCTTCAGGTAGTTAAAAAGAGAGAGAAAAGATGAGTAATGGATGAGGTGGTAAATATAAGGAGATAGACATCAGGGGATGTCAAGAATCCACTCAGCCCCACTGAATTCATTAAGTGAGGTTTGGTATGTTAGAGTAAATCCGTCACCATTTACTTCCAACTGCTGTATTGTATTGATTAAAATGCATCCCAATTTCAGAAGTGTCAAAATGAGAATAAGGGTGAGCCTTAGAAACAGTGATAGACAGTAATTCTTTCCCTGGTCTGAGATAGTTCATAAGAGCTCCTATGAGAAGAATCTTGAGATTCTGTCTGCTCACAGATCACTTCCCCAAACCATCCCTCAATTCCTGAATACCACCGCGTCCGAGTTGAGGAATAATTCAGAAACATTATTAATAGCAAGAACTCAGCATGAGAATCAGGTGCTACTCCAACAACTATTTACACATGTCTAAGAATTTTCTGAGATAGAAAGAATTTTCCAAACAAATCCATCTTCTCAGAGAGACCCAAGTCTCACTCAGGCAGCATATAAGTCCCTGGCACTTCATTACTGGTAAGATTTGATCTGAACTGCAGAGGTTCAGGGAGGGGACTGCCCTTTGTTCAGCCAGGACATTATTTTTATTAATCACTTCTGCCCTCATCCCCTCTCAGAAATGCTTCCAATGATACCAAAAACCTGAAGATATAAATTCCTCAAAAGGCAACTGATTTAAAAAAATATTTAAACCCTAAGTTTTCAAGGAAAGTCTCGGCCAGACTCTCTCCCATATGGCCTTCCTAAATCTTTAGTCACATTAAAAATAAAGTGAACATAGCAGAATCCCAAATATTTTGTCTTCGAAGAGAACTTCATTAAGTGGAGAACTATAAAGATAGTTTTTACCTTTGACTGTTCCTCATCTATTGAAGATTCTTCTGACGCATGGGGAGTGTTACTTAAAGAGCTGCTTCTCTGGTCATCAGCTGTCACTTCAGAAGGGGCTACTTCTACCACTGACAGTCGACAGCTCTCAGTCCTTCCTCCACCCAGTTCCTCCATCCTTGAGTGGGAAAAAGATCGTGACCGGGTTTCTTGAGAAAGCTCTACAAACTTCTCTAGGGCACTAAAAAAATCAATGCGATCTGTACTGAAATCTGAGACTTCAGCCTGGCAACTGGGTTGGGGGCTTGGTGACTCAGGATCAGGGGACATAGGGAGGTCTTTCAGGCGAGATGTCAATTCTTCCATTGGCAGTAAGTGGACGTTCATGTCTGCTTTCAGTGCGTCTGTCTCCAAATCTTCAACTGTTAAGTCTGGGAACTTGTTGGGCATTTCTGGGGCCTGTCCAGGTTGGATTAAGGCTTTGGATGCATGGCAGTTGTCAAGAGGGAATTTTGATTCATTGAGACAACACCCTGATGTGCATCCATTGATGTCATTTAGGTTTAATTCATCTTCAATCTGTCCGGCACGAAATTCCCTAGACGTAAACTCCAAGCAGATCATTCTTTCTTTGGTACACAGGCCTTTCTGATTTTCACCTTGTGGGACAACATGTTCCACAAAGACAGGAGGTATGGGTGGGTGACCTTCCATGGTCTTTACCTCGGCAATCTGGTCTGCTGAGGTGGTGATCTCCTTCTTGTTGAGTTCTAGCCCTGGTTTGCAGATGGGTTCATGGTGGTCTGAGAGGTCGCTATCTGAATGAGATCTCCAGAGCTTGTTATGCCGCTGTTTGCTGTGGAGGACATAAGTAAGAAACACATTACTCTGGTCTATGAAAGCAATCAACACCCTCCCAAGAAACCGCTCCCCGATAAACTTAAATCTTAAGCTGCAAAATGCTTTGTTAATGCCCAGTGGAAGTAGGCAATAAGCATTTGAAAAGATGCTCAACTTAACAGCAAAAAACAAAAACAAAGCAAAACAACAAAAACAAATATGAGATCTGATTTTTTAACCTATTCCACTGACACGAGCTAACATGGTTGCTAGCAGCCACTGTTACTGATGGTATGGCCAAACAAGCCCTCTCATATACTGCTGTTGGGAGGAATGTGAATTGTAGCATTTTAAGAGTAAACTCTGGCAATAGCTCTCAAAATTTAACCCTTTAACCAGCAATTTCTCCTTCAAGACTTTTTCTTGGAGTACTACTATTGTAAGTGCATAAAGATGTACATAAAAGGATGTTCACTGTTGTCCTAAAAAATTAGACACCAAAAAAAAAAAAAGATTTAAACTACAGTCCATACGTCTATATGCTATGAGGCTGTTAAAAAAAGTCAGGTATTTTAGTGGAATATGTCTGAGGCATACTATTTGGTGAAAGAGAATGTTGAACACAATTGGAATGGTTAGTTCCCATGTTAGAGTAAGTACAGAAAAATATCTGGAGGAACATCACCAAACTGGTAACAGTTCTTTCACAGAAGGCATAAGTACTTTGGGGGAGGGCTTTCCTTTCCATACTCTGTATTTCTATAATTTTTTAATTTTTAAAATAATGAGCATGTTTAACATTCATTAATAACCAGGAAAGCCCGGCCGGGCGTGGCTCAGAGGATGAGCGTCGACCTAGGATCCAGGCGATCGGGGTTCAATTCCCGGTCAGGGCACATGCCCGGGTTGCAGGCTCGATCAATGACTCTCTCATCATTGATGTTTCTATCTCTCTCTCTCCCTCTCCTTTCCTCTCTCTCTGAAATCAATAGAGATATATTTAAAAAAAATAAATAAATAACCAGGAAAAACCTAAAACCAAACAACATTTGAGTAATACAAAGAGAAACAGTCAACTGGAGTTTGTAACAAATCCTCATAACTGGGATGAAGAGCTGATATAGGATTAATCACTGACATGAAGTATGAAGGACAGTAATCTTTCTTGAATTCCATGAGGCTAGTAAAGCCTGGCGCAAAGGCCGGCAACATAAGGGAAGAGAATGAGCAGGAAGCACAGGCCCTTTTATAAGGATCTTTGGGTAAAAACCAGCAGGCTAAGGTGACACCTAGGAAAGCAGATGGGCCGAAGGAAGACCCCCCCCCATCCTTTGGTTTATTTTATGGAGGGAAGGTCTGATGTGGGGAAGAAATTTCATTTCAAACCATACTCTCGAACAAAGCAGCACAGTTCTCAAAGCCCTAGCCAAATAGAGAGAGGTGGCCCTGCGGCTGGCCAGGATCACCTGCCCAGGGAATAGGTCACTAAATGGTTTATGGGGTATGGTTTTTCCATGACTTACAAGCCGATGAAGAATGACCTAACCACAGGGTAGAATGGGCAACAGCCCAAAACAACTTACCCTGGGCTCAGGGCCACGCCTGCCTCGCAGGCCTGTAAATCTCTGCTGAGTCATGTGCCTGCACTAATGTGAACCCCTGTTTGTTCTTAAGTCTGCACCTGCTCTCAGCTCCTTCTGCCTGTCTGCTGCTAGTGTGAGGTTCTTTCTGACTCAGGCCTGCAGAGCAAAAAGATGCTTTTCTGGGTAGGGAACAGGTCAATCTGTTTATGAAGACAAGCTGTAAGAAATTAGCTGTGTATGAGGTAGGGTTTTCACTTTCCAAGCTGCATGAACTCCAGCCACCCCTAGGAGGAGACAACATATCACACATCCCAAACGAGTGTGTGGCTGTGAAGAGGGGCAAGCTCACTGGTTGGACAGGTGAGGACTACACACTGTGACCAACCAATGCCAATGTGCTTCCGTTTGAAGTTCCTTCTTTCATGTACAGGCACCCTTGCTTCCTGATCTAAATAGGCTGTGTACTCTAATTTCCATCCCTCACCTATATGAGCATGTTCAAACCTGCAACAGCTCCTCTCAGCCACTGTGGCAGGACAATTCCTGTTACGCAAATGACTAGGAAAACATCTCAGGGAGTTGTTCTCACCCTTCTAATAATGTAAAAGAACATCTTATTCGTCAACAGGTAAATGGGATGTTTTCATTATCCCAAGAACCCGGGAAGTATGATTTTTAAAACTGCCTGCAAATCACTAACCAATCAGGAGGGAATGAGATACTAAAGTTATGCTAATAGGCACAAACAGTGCATGTTTCAGAGGAACTGGCTGACATCATAGCTGCTTTGGCCAGCAAGGATTTCCTTCGCTTTCTAGAGGAGATAATCATCAGAAAATATTGGGTCGGGACTCTGGAATTAAATTGACACCTACTTGTAAAGTAGAAAAACCTCAATCTGAAGATAGGTCTGATTCTGCGGCCTTTTTCATTTTTGCAATAGGACCTGCATGGAAAGTTGCTAGGCAGCTCTGCTACTCCACGGGCACTTTCTGATCCCCTCCCTCTGCCTCCGCCCTCAGGGATTATTAACCTCTGTCCTGAATTTTGTGCTTATTCATTTTTTTACAGAGTCACCATGTTTTGTTCTTAATAATATACTGCTCAGTTTAGCATGTTTTGAAATTTATATAAATGAAACACTGTATGTATTCTACAACTGTGTTGCGTAACACATGTTTTTAAGATTCATTAATGTGTGCAGCTGTATAATTTCAGAGTGAAATTTATTTATCCATCCTGTTGATGAGCAGTTCTGGCTACTACAAACAACACTGCCATGGCCATTCCTGTGCCTAGTGCACACTTTAGTTTCTCAAAGGTGTTTTGTTTTTTTTTTAAAATATCTTTATTGATTTCAGAGAGAGGAAAGGAGAGGGAGAGGGAGATAGAAACATAAATGATGAGTCATTGATCAAGCCCACAACCGGGCATGTGCCCTGACCGGGAATCAAACCCCAATTGCCTGGATTTTAGGTTGACACTCAACCACTGAGCCACACCCGGCCGGGCTCAAAGGTGTTTTATATATAGGAGCAGAAAGGTGGGTTATAGGACATGTATAAATCATGTTTTACTCAGTAACAACAAACTGTTTTCAGTGAAGCTTTTTCCCAAGCCAGCTTATTTTAATGCTCCCTCACTGATCAGAATAGGTGTAAGGCATTAGATCATATTTATTATTTTAAACTGTTAATGTTTAAATTCAGCTGACTTCCCCCACTTCGTTCCAGGTAGGTAGCAAGTACACAAGTTGCCAAAAAGAACTTCAGAGTTGGTTTATGGCCTGGATGATGCAACCAACTCATTTCTCTTCTGCCTTGAGTGGCCTCTGCCCTGGGTAAGAATTTGGCCTTTTACTTAGTAAATGATCAAGAAGGAAATCTAAATGACAGCATGCACATAATATCCCATTCCCTCTCTCCCCTCTCTCCCCTCTCTCCCCTCCCTCCCCTCCCCTCCCCTCCCTCCCCTCCCCTCCCCTCCCCTCCCCTCCCCTCCCCTCCCCTCCTCTCCTCTCCTCTTCTCCTTTCCTTTCTCTCTCTCTCTCTCTCTCCCTCCCTCCCTCCCTATTGTATGTTTGGTAAAGCACTAATTCTATTTGACAAAGTTATATAGAGGAAAATATTGATAAAAATGGAATATCAGTTATAGTAAAATCAGACTGTTTATGGTTACTTCTTAGGGCATTAGGCAGCCTGCAGAAAGAAGAAGAAGAAAGAGAACAAACTTCAATTAAGCATTTTCTGTGTGCCGTGTTTTAAGATTATTTTTCTGAAAAGCTATTAAGAAAATCCTTTAAACATTGATCGTGATTGGCTGTCACCTGACCAGGACCAAGTCCTCTCATTCTCAGGTTCCCTCCTGCTGGCTCACCATTGTGCACTAACACTGTCTCCACTAGCAAAGCTAGGGTAAAAAACAACTCTGCCTCCTCTGGCCCTGGCGACAACGGTGTTCAAAGAATCAAAACTGACATCTATGAGGTCATGTGGCACAAACTCTCCCTGGCCACCACCCAGTTTTTCTTCCTTGCCTTATACACTGGAACCTAATATCACAGACACATGGTCAGCTTGCAAAAGCCTGAAATCCGAACTTGTCTAATGGAAAATAAATCTGCCAGATACCTGCATGATCAGAGTGCAGAATAACAAACAGGGCTGCTGGCTATTTAATGGAGGTTTTCCACACACACATACACACACACACACCCCTCCTCCTGCCTCACTCCCATCCCCCAGCTATAATAAAATAAAATTAGATATGAACAATATCAGTGGCTTTATGATAACTCCCACCTGGCTTTTAGGTCTAAGGGAGAATATTTAATATTAGTCTTCCCCAGACTCTTTAAAAAAAAAGTTTTTATTGATTTCAGAGAGAGAAAGGGAGAGGGAGAGATGGAAACATCAATGATGAAAGAGAATCATTGATCGGCTGTCTCCTGCATGCCCCCTACTGGGGATTGAGCCCCAAACCTGGGCATGTGCCCTGAATGGGAATTGAACCGTGACAGCAAGGTTCATGGGTCAACCCTCAACCATTAAGCCACACTGGCCGGGCTTCCCCAGACTCTTAAAGGCACACTGAAACATGCAAAAAATTCCTTGTATTTCAGAGGGGCTATTACTGTTTGGCCCACAGCCTCATGTTCTGATTAAGAGTTTGCAACCAATTCATAAATCTCTTCATGGACCTGGTGTCACTTTGCTAAACTTTTCTTCTACCAAGAGATAAAAGTACCAAGCTAAGAGTCTGCCACCTCAAATTAAGTACCCAGTGCCACCCTGGACAACCATGGGGCTAGAGAATGCTAGAGTCAAGGCTCTGTCTCTTTGGGAAAACCACCACTTGCTTCCTGGAGAAGATATGAAACACAGGACCTAAGTACCTGGGTAGAAAATGGAATTTCTCTGCAAACAAAATGAGTGGGATTTTTCTAAGGACTGTCCTCTCCTGGTTATCTAAGCTGCAAAGTTAGACAGAGCTTCACACAATCACAGGAGTCTGGGGCTTCTTCTTTGCTCTTCTAAGCAGGCAGTTCCTGGAGCAGCGCTCTAGGGTTGGGCAAGAGCCTGCCAGGCCCAATTCACTTGGCAGGTAGCTTGGCAGGTAGCCTGCAAGTGCCATTTCTAGACAACACATCATAGACTGCAGACCCTAATGGTTGCTCATCCAGCAGGCACTCCCACTTCTTTCCCTCACTGGTAGAAGCCTAATTTAGTTGGGGTATTCAATGTCCCATGGGTTCAGGGAATGCAGCACTTCCCTAGCACCAGAGGGTGAATGTGAATTTGTTATAGCGAGCCCAAGAAATTCTATTTTCCCGGCCAGTGATTAGTTTTAATTGAAATACCCATTCATTCAGCCAGATGCTGTGGATTTTACATGTAGGTGCCTAGAAACGTGGTAGACATCTGGCAATCATGAGAAGACAAGTTCTAGGACCAAGCCATTAACCAAGGAAGGCAGAGCAGAAAGATGAACAGTACCAAAGCCTTATTACATCACTGAGCCATTAGTCTACTTCTGTGCTTCTTGTTACAAGTGATGTTAAATGGCCCAGCTTTTTAAACTACCTATAGCTGGGTATTGGGCCAGATATCTTCTGTTTGCCCCTGCAGATCCACTCTTCAGCTTTCTCACCCTGCTCTCTGCCCCTGAGGATGATCTATGGGCCACATCAATAGGCCCCCTTCCCTTTTGACTTCCACAGGGTTGGGCTAATGGGCAGCCTCGGCAGGAGACTGGAGGGAGAAGAGTGAAGGCAGACCATTTATTTCCCTAGTTCCCTTCTGCAGGGTTATTCCAGGTTGACTATGTCCTTAATTGAAGGTTAGTGCTCTTCTCTGAAGGTGCCTTTCTCTGTAGAAGTCTCCTTTTAGGTTCTAGTAACTGTCCCCTTCCTCTTTGGACCCTGGAGCTATTACTGAACAGCTCTGCTGATACAAGTCCCTTGATTCCACTTCAGTCCCACATCTTTGCATACAGTCCCTTTATAAAGCCCTCCTCAAATAATCCTAATCTGAGCATGTGGTTTCTTGTTGAGATCTCGATTAATGGAGGTATTCTGTTACTTGCAGCTGGAAAGCAGCCTAAGTGATATCCCCAGCGCTGGATTCTAGTTCTTAAAATCCAGGAGACATCACAATACAGGAAATTCCAGTACCACTTCCCATTCCAGTTCCTAATGGATTGGTGTGTCTGTGGGTGGTGGGAGGCAGTGGTTTGGAGGAAAGAGGTAATAAATGGCACATATCCATGTCAAGGAGGGAGAAATAAACGGCACGTGCATATATGTGTTTTCCGGAGGAAGGAAATGACGAGAATCACATCTGAATAACCCTTAACAGCACATAATGTACACTTACACACATTTAATTTATAATAACCCTGTGAGGAAGGCCTGTTGATTTTCATTTTACAGATGGGGTCAGGTGAGGATCAGAATTATGTAGTAACTTCTCAGAGGTACAGGAAGGGGATGAACCAGGAATGAAAGCCAGATCTATTGAGTCAAATTCTATGGTTTTCTCGTTCCCCAGGGCCTGCCCCTCCCTCCATGAATCAAGCCCAGGAAGGCAGGGAACCAAAAGGGAAGAGGCAAGGTGATTCATGGGTTTATCCTGCCCTTCTTATCCTCATTTAAGATTTTTCTGAAATTCCTTTAACATCTAAGAAAACCACATACACTAAAAAATCCCAACCCAACAGCTTGCAGTAGCCTGTGATTCCAGCGTAAATACTGAAATTGGCAGGACACAGAGTATCCTTCCTCTGAATGGGTCACGTGAGGACACTGCCTAACATCCGTCATGTGTGTCTGGGAATATACAATATTTATGTCTCATCCAACCCTCAGATGCCTCTTTCCTGTGCCACAAAGAACTGCTGTGTCCTACCTTCTGATCTAATCTAAAAATGTCATCAATATCTGGCCCCAAAGACCTATAAATTCTTTTTAAGTGGAGGAGATTTTCATATCCTCCCAGCCTCCTAAGAGAACGGCTCAGATGAAATCATGCCAAGTATTGAGTAAATGGGAGGGGTTTTTTAGTGGAAACCATAATGCTGTGCTGTGACCACATTTTCACAATACTTCAGGGGTGGGAGGGTGGTCCCTCTGCCTGGATAGGCTGGAAGGCTATTTAATATTTTGTTCAGGGGAAACACAGCCCAGATTCAAGAGTAAAGACCAAGTCATGAGACTCACTGGAGTCAAATTCTGGCGCCAGCTCCAAATGCTTCTAGTCAGCTGTGCCTTCACCCTAACAAAAGCACCTAGAACATGCCGACATGGAAAAAAACAAAGCAAAATCTAGCACTCCACAGAACTTCAGCATGTGGCATCTCAGGGAACTGATCAATAAATCCAGTTTAATACCTGAATCTTTTTCCCCAGAGCAGCTGAAGGTGGCTTTCACCACCAAAAGGGTAATAAATAATGTAGTGAAATTGATGAATTTTATAACCAATTACCAAATTATTGCTGAAATAGCTAGTTCTGATTGATACAGGAAGATGTACAAGACCTAGTACCAGGTAGGCAGAGAAAGACAAATACTGCACCGTGTCACCTATTGGTGGAATCTAAAAAAACTCAGAGAAACAGCAGCAGAGTGCTGGCTACCAGGAGTGAGGACTGGGAGAAATGGGGAGATACTGGCCAATGGGTACAAACTTCCAGTTATATGATTACCAGGTTCTGGGAATCTAATGTACAGCATGATGATTACAGCTAATGCTGTAGTATATACTTGAATGTTGCTAAGAGAGATCTTAAATATTTTCACCACAAAAAAGAAATGTGTACAGGGATGGAGATGTTAGCTAATGCTATGGTGGTAAGCTGTTTGCAATGTATAAATGTATCACGTCAACACATTGTACACCCTAAACTTACACAATACTATATGTCAGTTATATCTCAATAAAGCTGGGGGGGAAAGGGCACAGTGATGGTTAAGTGCAGTGTAAGTGCACAGTATATGTTGTTACAGTTGAAATAGGTAAGATAATGTCAATTGCTCTCTGTGGGTACTGAGTTTATAAATAACTTTTCCCTTTGTAATTTTTCTGCATTTTCACAAAGCACATATAGGGTGGGGCATACACAGGCTGACAGTTATTTGTATGGAAAATAATACAATGATTAATAATCTCTCTCTCCCTCCCCTTCTTCTCTCTCTAGAATCAATGAAAAACATATCCTCAGGTGAGGATTAAAAAAAACAAACCCAACAGAACTATTTCTGGGATGCACCTTCATTACCTCAAATGGGTTATATATATCCCAATTCTGCTGATTTTGTCACATGACCAAAATTACTGAAGCAGGCTCAGTGAAACCAAGCACTGGGAAAAAAAAGCAGCAGCAGGTACTTTTCTTTTTTTTAAACAAATGGGCAAAAGCATTTCTAAGAATTTCAGCTATGCCTAGAATTACCTTGGGAGCAATCAATATCCATTTTGATAAGACACCTGCATCTGGCATTAGAAGATGCTGAGAAGTGGGAGGCGGAGGAGGACATGGGGGGATAAATGGTGATGGAAGACACGTGACTTAGGGTGGTGAACACACAACACAGTGTACAGATGATGTGTTGTGGAATTGTGCACTGAAACGTGCATAATTTTGTTAACCAGTGTCACCCCCAATAAATTCAATAAAAAGGAAATAAAAAGATGTTGAGAAGTATTTATTAAAATCTACACCTAGCCCAGCCAGCGTGGCTCAGTGGTTGAAAATTGTCCTAGGATCCAGGAGATCAAGGTTCAATTCCCGGTCAGGGCACATGCCCAGGTTGCGGGCTCAATTGGTGGGGGGCGTGCAGGAGGCAGCTGATCAATGACTCTCTCATCATTGATGTTTCTATCTCTCTCTCCCCCTCTCCCTTCCTCTCTCTGAAATCAATAAAGATATATTAAAAAAAAAAACTACACCTAGTTGATAACTAAAATTAGGGAATAGTATTTTCTACCCTTTAATTTAAAGGGTGAAAAATACTATTAGTTTTGATTAAATACCTAATCTTCCATGCTAATCTCAAATGCTTATACTTATTTTTTAAAAAATTGGATAGATACACCAATTTTCAAACATGACACATCCAAGTTAGGCTGAGAACTAGCTGCAGAACTCACCTTGCCCTAGTGAGCATAAATGATGGAAAATCTGAGAAAGTCACACTTAAGGACTCACCTTGCCAGCAAGATCCCCTGGTACTCTTCCAGTTGTCTCATGAAGCTGGGGTTGGGTTTAGTCACTGTTCGTCTTTCCTTCACATAGTCATAGGCTCGGTCCAGGTTCCAGCCATACTCCTTCATTGCGTAGGCAATCACAGTGGAGGCTGAGCGGCTCACCCCCATTTTGCAGTGCACAAGGCACTTAGATCCGTGTTTCCTAGTTTGGGGGAATGAGGTAAGGAAGGAAAATACAATAGTGAGTACACTTTAAAAGCTGGATTCTAAACGTTTCCAAGTCTCCTGTCCTGTGCTTCCATTTCCTTGCTATGCAATCCATCCCATCTTGTGCAGGGAGTGTAGGCAGTTCTGCTGTACTCAAACAATATTCGGTGTTAACATTAAGCCTCTTTAATTCATTTTGCAAACATTTACCATGTGTAAGACAATGCACAAGGTACTATAAAGCAAAGATAAGTAACAGTTTTTTTCCTCTAAAGGGTAGGATTCAGTGGGAGAAGTAGACAAAGTTCAAAATGGTAACTGCAGTGACAGTTGGTCACAGAGTGTCAGGGGAGAATTTTCAGTTTAGAGACTGGACCCTATTTTGGGTGTGGTTGGAGGCCAGTCCCTTCATGGCCCCAGGGGCATGTTTCACGGCTGGCATACTCTTGAGTTACAGGTGTGGCAGTGATTCATTCACCTAATTTAGCCAAATGTTCTGAATTGCTTCCAGTTCAAGTTCCAGTAAGGGTTCTGTCCCTGGAGAAGAGCACAAACCAAATGAAACTAATCCTCCTCTGTACTCAGATGTAGCCCTGGATATTACTTTTCACAACACCACGACCCGTGTTCTGTCTAGGGGCTGGCTGGCTGTACAACCCGTGAAGCTGGATGGGACCATGAGATGCACCACGTGGCTTTTTCAATGAGGGGGGTGGAATGAATAACTACTCTTTTTTTTTTTGATGGGGTAGAAGAACAAGAAAACAAAGTTACCATAAGGTGATACTAAAAAACAAACAAAACCTCTCAGTCTTAACATGCCAGGGTTTATTACCTTGAATATGAGCATTACTCGGTTATGCTAATTCTCCTAACAACACAGTGTCTGGCACAGAATAAACCTTCTGATACTTGCTAAATGTGTGAACAAACGTATGGATCTGCTGATTAGATCTGTCAGCTATAAGTAGGAACAATATTTTAAAATCTGGACAAAAGAATGATTACTCTTATCACTAGTGTACATGGGCTGGAATTCTTTCCAAGTGGCTATTCCAATAAATTTAAAAATGCATGTCAGCCTAAAAGGGGAAATCTATTCATTCACTCACTCACTGTATTATCGTAGAGAAGCTTCCTTCTTGAAGCTTATAATCCTCCTGCTGGAGATGGAGACACATGCAAGAGTTAAGTACCAATGCAAGGAGGTATGAGTTTAAGTACAAAAATGAGTGGGCCAAATAAGTTATAGGAATGCAGAGAGTAGTCTGAAATAATTGAAACAGTCTCAAAAGGAAGGTAAGATTAACCTTTTGTCAATTAGATGCAAAATTTTGGTGTCCGAAGGTTGGTGTGGTGTCTGTGTGCTTAGATTATCCCAAGTGACTAGGAAATACTTGTGTGTTTTTTATGGCACCGTAAGGTTTTCATCTACACTACAGTTGGGGAGCCAATGCAGTGACTCAGGTGGAAGTTCAGATATGTGCTCAAATATATTCCCATCAAGCTCTGACAACTTTAATGCATAAAATTTCTATACCTGCAGGCATGGAAGGTGTTCAAACTTAGACAATCTTAAGAAAAATATAATAATAAAATCCACTCCCATGAAAGCATTTCTTCATATTGCACTAGGCTTTTTCAGTGGATGGCTTCTAACTCATGCAATGAAGGATCTGAAGTCAGTTCTCAACTAATCCAATTTCATCTTTCAGGTTTAACTCCCCCCTAGGCCCAGTGCTAGATTGTCCAGATTAAGCCTGGTATCACCTTGAACTCTAGCTTCTTTAGCTGTGACCCTGACAACTTGCCTAGTCTCTTCTAGTACCCTTTCCTTACGGGACTAGACTATTCCTATATATATGATGGACTCTGAAATAAGACATGATCTTAGGTTTAAGTCCTATCCTCACGTACTTGTTACTTAACCTCTCTGAACCTTATCTCTATAGTCTGTTCGCATCAGTACAGAAGGATGACAGGATATGCCTCTCTGGGTTTTGGAAAATATTACATGAGAGAATACACACGAAGTACCTGGCATATAGTAAGCATGCCATGAATGGCATTATTATTGGGAATAATTTAAAAGAATATAAAATGCTCTTCAAGAATATAAAGCGCTCTTTTAGGTGTTGGCAAGAGACTGAGAGAATGAGCTCAAACCTAGAGTATGGGAATTCAGTTAACTAAAAGCAAGAATTTCCTCATCATGAAAGTCCTTAAGAGAAGTAAGGAATCATCCTTAAAGGAGGGCTTATAAACAGAAGTGCTTGTCATCAGCCAGGAGTGACTTGAATGTAGTCCCACCCGAAAGAGGAGTGCGGCCAACATGCTCTTTCGTGGTTCCTTCTATTGAAGGCATAAATAGGATTGGCAAGGAAATCCCCAGGGACTTAAAAAACTGAGTGTTGAGCCCTGGCTGTGTGGCTCAGTTGGTTAGAGCGTCATCCCATCCACCAAAAAGTTGCCAGTTTGATTCCTAGTCAGGGCACATACATACCCAGGTTGTGGCTTCAACCCCCAGCTGGGGCGTGTAAAGGAGGCAACCGATTAATGTTTCTCTCTCTCTCTTCCTTCCCTTCTCTCTAAAATCGATAAAACATATAAAAAAATGAGTGTTGACTTAATTAATACTAAACACTAAATTAATATGATCAAGTAGATTCATTAAAAGGACCAATTAAAATTTTAAATTTAAGGAAGACATCAACAGAAAGGCCAGAGAAAAATCTCACTATTTAGAGTATCATAAAAGTAAAGTAAAAAAAAATAATGAGAAGAGGTTTCCAAAGTTCACTATGTTTATCTCCTTGTTTACAGAGAGGAGGACCCAATATTCTATCTATTTGGAATAATGTCTATTATATAACTTTAAAATGTCTCCATTGGCAACTTAAGCATTTCATTCAGAATTTCTCCCCTTTCTCATTTCTATTTCTTTAGCTGCAGCTTAAGTTTTACTCTAATTTTGTGCTCAATGGAAATGGCCAACATGAGGTTATCTTCTTCTAGGGGCTTCATCTACTTAAAGGAAAAGTATTAAGTCACTAGTCATCTTTCCCCCAGGATTAAGAAATCTCAGCCTTGCCCGGCCGGGCGTGGCTCAGTGGTTGAGCGTCGACCTAGGATCCAGGCGATCGGGGTTGGATTCCCAGTCAGGGCACATGCTTGGGTTGCGGGCCCAATCCCCAGTTGGGGGTGTGCAGGAGTCGGCTGATCAGTGACTCTCTCACCATTAATGTTTCTATCTCTCCCTCTCCTTTTGCCTCTCTGAAATCAATAAAGATATATTTAAAAAAAAAGAAATCTCAGCCTTCTTTTTTTTAATTTTTAAAAATTGATTTTAGAGAGAGGAAGGGAGAGAGAGAGAAACATCGACGTGAGAAACATCAACGTGAGAGAGAAACATCAATTGGTTGTCTCTCTTACGCACCCTAAGGATCGAATCTGTAACTTGGGTATGTGCCCTGATGGGGAATCAAACCCACCACCTTTTGGTGCGAGGGATGGTGCCCAACCAACTGAGCCACACCAGCCAAGGCTTCTTTTTTTTCCTTTACTTTCTTTTTTTTGAGTACCCTCAGTAAGTTATCTACAGCTTTCAGGCTCTAGTCCTGAGTGGTGCACAAGGAACAAGGAGGGTAAGAATGTGTTTGGGACCCATTACTCACTTTGCTTTAGAGATGAATTTGTAAGTGTCGTTCCAGTAAGCCAGGAGATCCGTTGCCTCTTCATCATATACCCGAATGTTATGATACTCGAAGACTCCTGGGAAGAAGTTATCTATCTCTCGAGTGACATTCAAAATATACCGCACCCTGCAAGGAAACCAAGGGAGAAATGGGCTCTACTACTCAGGCTAAATCCAATTTCCAGCACAGTTTTTCTTATTTAAAACTTGTTTACTCCCTATGCTGAAATTAAATACCAAAATACTGAAGAAAGCTAAAAAAACCCAGAGGCTATACTTATTTAGTATAGAAACTGTGTAACAGGGTCCTATGCATACCTAGGCACCAGGGAGTTACTGGGAAAAAAGCTGTCTACCAAGTTCAACATCTAAATTCCATTTTCAGTTTATGTAGTTACACAATCTCATCTTGGATGGTCTTTTAAAAACATGTCTCGTATTTTACTCCAAAGAATCAGCCTGAGGCCCATGACGTGACAATTCCTCTTTAGTCACTAAAATTATCAGCAACATAATTTATTCTTTGGAAGTCATTTGTATTAAATTACGTATCTCAAGAAAAGAAAAAAAAAGGAATAAAAGGGAAAAATTTCCTTCTATCTTCCTAAATGCCAGATTGTCAGATTTTGCTCTCTTACTCTCTCCAAATTACACGAAATGCAAATGAGGCCAGGGCTGGGAGGGTCAGAGGAAAGTTGGACTTGAAACTCTCTGAACTCTCTAGGCTGCATTCCTGGCTGCTATGGCAGCAGATGTGTCTGAGAGTTCTCCCATACTGAGAGGCCTGCAGCAAAGGGTTTCTGAATCTAAAATTTCTTCTGCTCTCTCTCTCATGGCACAATCTCAATAAAAGCTTGGGTTTGATTTGCCAAAGGGTTATCTCCAACAACACAGCACATTTCCCTCATTTCTCTGCAGAAGCTGCTTCCTTCTCAGAACCGCATGTAAGGTTCTACAAACTCTATCTCCGAAGTCAGAGAAATGACTACAGGAAGGGATAGCCGTAGCTAACCAATTCTGTGGTTAAGGTGGAGAAACCAAAATTGTTCTGGGATATGATTTGAATCTGTTTTAACTTAGCTCAAAGTTCATTACTAGAAAGAATTTTTTTCCTTTTAATTTAAAAAGCAAGCATATGCAACTGTGGAAAACAGTCAAGCAGCTCCCCAAAAGGTTAAACATAGAGCTACCATATGACCCAACAATTCCTCTCCTAGGCAGAAACTCAAGAGAAATGAAAACACAAGCCCACCTAAAAATTTGTACATGAATGATCATAGAAGTGTTCAAAATAGCCAAGAAGTGGAAACAACCTAAATGTCCATCAACTGATAAATGGATAAACAAAATGTGGTATATTATGGAATATTATTCGGCAATAAAAAAGGAATGAAGTACTAATAATATATGCTACAACATTAATAAACATCAAAGTAAAATGTTAAGTTAAAAAAATTCTTAAAACACCACATATTATAGGATTCCATTTAGGTATATGAAATGTCTAGAATAGGTGAATCTAAAGAGACAGAAAGGAGATTAGTAGTTTCTAGTGGCGAAGGGAAAGAAGGGAATGGGGGTGACAGCTGAAGAGTATAGGCTTTCATTTTGGGTTGAAAAATGTTTTAAATTGCTTGTCGCACATCTATGAATGTACTAAAAACCACTAAAGTATACATTTTAAATGGGTGAACTGTATATGTATTCTCTCTCAATAAAACTGTCAGAAAAAAAGGGCAAGCACACTTATTTTATTTAAAATAAAAATGAACAACTTCCAACCTCCAATTCCATACTTCAGTAATGGGTTATAGTAGAACAGGGCTTCCCAATCCTTTTCACTATAGAACTCTAGGCAGCTACTACCAATTGAAATTGGCACTCCTTGAAACTTCTTTGCCATCTCTACATGAAGTAGCACTTTACTTGGGGTTCTAAAGTCAGTAGATTGGTAAAAATAGCCTTAACATAAAAATTACATTTGAGCCCGGCCGGGCGTGGCTCAGCGGTTGAGCATCGACCTACGATCCAGGCGATCAGGGTTTGATTCCCGGTCAGGGCACATGCCCGGGTTGTGGAATCGATCAATGACTCTCTCATCATTGATGTTTCTGTCTGACTCTCTCCCTCTCCTTTCCTCTCTCTGAAATCAATAAAGATATATTTAAAAAAAAAAATTACACTTGAAAATCTCTTAAATCATCCACAGGCAATGTTTTGGGGTATAGATGCCTGAACTATAATTCTTCAACCACTAAAGTTTAAAAACTAGTGAATTTAAGAATCAAGATCTAAGTTGATATCTGAAAACCCAACCATACTGTCTTTTAAAACAAACAGATACACCTGCATTTTATAATTTAGTCCTATAAGTAGTAAATGAGATGAATAAGTCTCATCTACAAGCGGGGTTGTAAGTCAAAAGTCAAAGTGCATGTACGCATTAGGTGATTCCAATGTATTTGGCAAGCACTGCTATACCAAATCTCAGATTTCATATTAAACACAGTATCTAGGTGCTAGTTTCCCACAAGTCAGTCTGTCAATTTTTCTATCACTCCTTCACATTTACTGAGTAAATAATAAAACTCTGAGCTAGGTGGGACAAAAGTGGGTTTACAGTTGTGAGTACATGAAACACAGTTTATTTTTGTATTATTATTAATTATTGTAAAATAATTAATAGGTCTCATCAATAAAACTGTCAGAAAAAATACATTAATAATACAAGAATAAACTCTGTGTTTCACGTACTCACAACTGTAAACCTACTTCTGCCCCACCCTGTGTGTTTTACACAAATCTAAGATAATCTCTGTTTTTAAGAACTCTAGACTTAATTCTTATCCATTTAAACTTTCCAAGTTCTATTTATTTTCATTTCTTAAATTAAGTAACCAGATTTCCTCCTGTGGAACTCTTTTTATAATTATTTGGCTTAAGGCTTGCTCCAAATTCATCTTAGCAATTATGACATACCTCTCTTCTGGGGGGAAAGTAGGGAGTATGCATCTAATCATGGGAAAGATAACCAGAAGGCTGGCTTGGAGCTGAGAAAACAGGCAGCCCACAACCAGCTGGGCAGCTGTCGCTATCTCTGAGTCTCAGTAGGTCTTATCTCTGTCTACAATGAAGAGTTAGCATGGCCAATTTCCAGACATGATTTTTTCTTCTGTTGTTGGGATGATCTGACCTCCTAAGGCCAAATTCAATAAAAAATTTAGGCATTAGCTAAGAAATAAAAAGGAAAGAACGGCAGCTTTTTGCTTGTTGAATGTTCACTGTGGTCTCAATTGCTACAATAAAACTCAATAACCATACTGTTTAGGAGCACATTTCTTAATACAAGATAGGTCCTCTTGTTCAGTTTCAGAAGCTTGTCCATTTTACATTTATAACCTAGTCTCATTTATCTCTGTACACTTTTAAAAGAATCCTCACCCGAGGATGTGTTTTTAATGATTTTTAAAGAGAGGAAGGGAGAGAGAGAGAGAAACATCAATCGTTTGCCTTCTGTACATGCCCCTAACCAGGGACTGAAACTGCAACCTAGGTATGTGCCCTGACTGAGAATCGAACCCTCAACCTTTCTGGTGCATGGGATGATGCTCCAACCATCCGAGCCACCTGACCAGGGCTTATTTATCTTTGGATCCCAAGCACCTCGGACCATGCCAGACCCACAGAAGATGTTTAATAAATACTGACCGAACAGTCGTGAAGCCAACATGCAGTTTTGTGTACTCTTACGTAAAAATAGGAACCAAAGGCAAAACTATAGACACAGTAAAAAGATCAGTGGTTGCCGGAGTTGGGGGGGGCGGGGAAGGCGGTAAGTGGATGGAGCATAAAGGATTTTTAGGCAGTGAAAATACTCTGTGATACCATAATGATGGATACATTACACATTTGTCCAAAGCCACAGAATGTACAACACCAAGAGTGAACTGTAAGCTATGGACTCTGGGTGATTATGATGTCTCAATGTAGGGTCATCAGTTTAAACAAATGCATCACTCTGGTGGGGGATATTGGTAACAGGGGAGGCTATGCATGTTGGGGCAGGGGTATATGGCAGATTTCTGTACCTTCTCCTCAATTTTGCTGTGACCTTTAAACTGCTCCAACAAAAGCAAAGTGTTTTTTTCTGTTTGTTTTTTAAAGAAACCAATAACTGCATTTGGTTTTAAGCAGCATGAAAGGCTTACACGTTTGTTTCTGAAAGCCTTTCCACCGAGACAGTTGCTCTTTTTTGGTAGGTGGGAGGATGACAAAGTGGGAGAACAGCAGTTTTAATTCTTACTATATTGCACTTGATTAGAATCAACGGAAGCAACTCTGAAGCTTAAAGTAACTCACTGACACCTCTTTGCCTGGAAACCGGTAAAGATAAAACAGTGATGCTTACCCTCTGTTCTGTAAATCCTCTAAGTTAGAGGCATTCCATTCGGAGCCCTGTGGAACCAAAACGACAAGGTTAGGGAGTATTAGCAAATGAACCAAATACAATACTTGAACGGGAGGCCTTGTGAGGGAAGAAGCAATTTCTAAAAAGAAAGCCAATATCATCACTGAGATTCCTCTCTATGTGTCAGGTACTTCCTATGTTACCATGTTTAGTTTTCACAAATGATGGAGTAAGAAAGTTATCTTCATTTTTACAGATAAGTAAACCAACCCTCATAGAATTCAAATAATTTCTGTTCAAGATCACAATACTAGAAAGGTATCTCTGACCATCCTCCAATCTAAGTTAAATGTCTGTTATTCTTGTTTATAGTACTGATTTTTTCAAAAGCGTGTATCACAATTTTTATTTGTGTATTTATTTATATGCTTATTTACTACCTCTCCTCCACTGTAACATAAGCTTCTCTTGTTCTTTATGGAAACTCCTGTATAGTGCCTGATACCTGGCAGGAGTTCAATAAACATTTGTTGAATGAACAAAATGGCATAATTATGAATTAAACCTAGATTTCATTCTAAAGCCCACACTCTTTCTAGTGCATTACATTGCATGTAAGGAGTTGGGGTGGGGTAGTGTGTGTAAAGAGTGAAATAGCAGCTCTGTCAAACAAATGAGGGAAACAGGATATTCAAAATTTAAGGAGGTCCTATAGATTATCTGAAAGAGACATGAATTTTTAATATTTTGACACATTTGCTCTCTCTCTCTCCTTTCCCCTTTCTTTCAATATATGTCCTACTTTCCCCCCCCAAACCATTTAAAAGTAATTTGAGCATGATACTTCAATACTTGACCATGTATCATTTAAGAAAACATTCTCCTATATAATTCCATTTTTACAACCAAGAAAGATAACATCAATACAATCATCCATATTTGAATTTCAAAAACTGTCCTCAAAATATACTTTATATTCATTCAATCAAAATCATACTTTGCACTTAGTTGTCATGTCTCTATCTCCTTTAACCTAGAACAGTCCACCCTTACCTTTATTTTCTTTCATGATATGACATTTTTGTAGACTACAGGTCTGTAATCTTGGGAGAACTCTCCACAATCTGGATTTGTCTGATTGTTTCCTAATGACTAAATTCAGGTCAAGCATTCTTGGCAAGAATATTACAAGGGTGATGCTTTGTGCTTCCTACTGCATCGAATCATAAGGCGCATAATGTCAGTTTGTCCCATTATTTGTCATGCTGACTTTGAATTCTTGGCAGTACCTCTGTGTCTGCTGCATCCTTCTATTGTAAGGGTTCCTTTATAAACAGCCATCTTTAGGTGTGAGCAATCTTTGAGGCCATGTGAATATCCTGTTTCATGATAATTTTTTACTCTATGGTTTCAGCATCAATTGCTGATCTTGCCCAAATCAATTATTTGACTGGAGGTTACAAAATGGTGATTTTCTAATTCCATCATTCCTTCTGCATGCTAGCTGGCACTTTTCTGTAAAAGAGAGCTTCACCTAATCAATGTTCCCACCCTTTATTTGAGTGTCATTATGGACTCTTGAATGCTTTTTATATTTATTGTTATAATCTATTATCATTTTGGGAGGGGACGACTCAAATTGTTCTGAATTTGGCAGTGGGAATCTTTTCAAGCAGGTTTGTTTTGATATGACCCCATTAGTCTTTAGCAATTCCTTACTTTCTGACTCAAAAAAAAAAAAAGATTCCAGATTCACTTTGTGAGTGAAATCCACATGGCATTTTTAAATCCAGATCTAGGCATTAATTGGGTGTGCTCATAACCAGCGGGCGTCATGCTTCTAACACTCTCCAGTGGACAGATCTGGGAAATATTTCAAAAAATATAATCAGTTTATACTGGTCCTGCCAATTCAAATTCAATACTGCAAGGTTCTTCCTTGCCTCTCCCATTGTTTATATCTCCCTACTCCACAGTGAGAATCTTGGTTCCAACAACCCATTTGCTCTACTTACAACAAAATAGTTTCAACATTATTACATATCAATACACAACCAATAACAAACCTGTTAAGTTTAAATATTCTTTGCAGTTCTTTTTTTTCTTATTATATCCTATTAAGGGGTACAATCAGAATGTTATGCTTTAAAGTTATCTGGATTAATTTCTTTTTGTGAGGTCATCAATTTAATATGAATTTGGATTCATCTGTTCCTGTTTGTATTCAATTTGCCATTTGAAAAACAATATATATTTTTTCTATTCTATTCTATTTTATTTGAGTTTTTTGAATACGCAAAACTTTTACATGGTTGAAAACCAAAAGTTTATTTAAAAGTAAACTTGAGCCCGGCCGGGTGTGGCTCAGCAGTTGAGCATCGACCTAGGATCCAGGCAATCGGGGTTCGATTCCCGGTCAGGGCACATGCCCAGGTTGCGGGCTCGATCAATGACTCTCTCATCATTGATGTTTCTATCTCTCTCTCTCCCTCTCCTTTCCTGTCTCTAAAATCAATAAAGATATATTTAAAAAAATAAATAAATAAAAGTAAACTTGAAGTTTCACTCTTAGCCATATCCCTCTTCAATCCCTATGGGTAACCACTTACTCTATGTTCTATTTTGAAAAAAAAAATAAGTATACACTTATTACTACATTTTATACAAAAATAGTATACTACGTATACTTTTCCCCCTCACTTTCAAATATATAAACCATGCCATATCATAGTTTATAGAGATCGTCCTTCTATCTGCATAGTAGTGTTATAACAGTTCATTGGATAGTGATATAATATTCAACCAATCTTCTATGAATGCTTCATATGTGTGGAAGCAAGATTTCTGGGTCAAGGGTAAGTGTATAGTTTTGTTAGACATTGCTAAATACCCCTCCACAGAGTCTGAAAAAATTCTGCATTCCCACCAGCAATGTCTGAGTGCCACTTCTCCTGCTGCCTTGCCAACAAATGTGTGTTCAAGCTTTTGAATTTTTGCCAATCTGATAGGTCTGAAATGTTATCTCAGTGTAATTTCAATTTACATTTCTCTTAAGAATAAAAGTGAGCAATTTTTCAATATTTTAAGTCCATTTCTATCTTTGAGTTATCTGTTCATGTCATTTGAAAGACAAACACTTAAAAATAAAAATTTACCTATTTCAGAACTATGCATTAAATGGAATTTAGCATTAGAAGACCCAGGCTCAAGTCCGAACTCCCCTTACTGTGGAGCACTGGACAAACTACTTAACCTGTCTTCACTTTCCTTATCTATAAAGTTGAACACTACCCCCACCCAGTCCTATATAGCTAATTGCAGATTACAAATGTAGTTTCTCCCAATTCCTTTTGCCATGTGAGAGTGCAAAGAGAAGCCTGAAACCTGGAAGAGGACCCTCACTCAACCATGCAGGCACCTGATCTCAGACTTTTAGCCTCTGGAACTGTGAGAAAGAAATTTCTGCTGTTTATAAGCCAACAAACAAAAAACCCAGTTTCTCTCAAATTAAAATGGGACAACCCTCTCTTCATTCTGAATTCTCCTCTACACACTGTCCTTTTCCCCTTCCCTTCATAGCCAAGATTCACAAAAACATAATCTAATACTGCTTCTCATTGCTCATTTCCCATGTGTCTCAACCCACAGCACTGTGGCTTCCGGCCTCATCACTCTTGCTAATGTTACTAACGACCTCTTCTAATTGTCTAATCCAAGGGCCACCTTTGGATCCTTATTCCACTGTTTTTCTGTGAGAATCTATCTAATGTGAATTATCACGCCCTCGTTATGGAATGACATCACACTCTACAGATATCTACCCGCATACATAGCACAACAGAGGATCAACAAACGTTTGTTGAATGATCAAATGAAATAAGTAAGTAAAGCACTGTGAAAATTGTTAAGTGTTATGCAAGCACTATCACCATATTACAAGTGAAATGTAATTTAGCCATTTAACTGGAAGATCTCAAGGATACTGTACTGAAGTTCCAGTAAGTGATGAACAACTGATCTTTTCCATAGACTAGGGCTCAGCTGATTTGCTTTCTAAAAATATGGAAGGTTCAGAAGGCTCTAAGCTCAATCTTAGAAAACTAGCTCCCACACCAAAGAAAGACGCAAGAACTACAAAGGACTTCAAGGAGACAGAAGCCAAGCAATAAAGGGTTGACTGGCTACACTGGAGCCAGGGAAATGTGACCACCTAACTCCTTAATTTAGAAATCTAAATCCTCTGAGGAACTCTGTCCAGCTAGATGGAAATAACCCTGACATGATGGGGGAAGTCCATGGTTTCTTATCTACCTGTTCAGAGAAAATTCAACCTGACAATCTGAAATGACACATATCCAGAAACAAAATAAATTAAAAGCCCTGGCTACTGACTCAGTGAAGCCTGTGTAAAGTGACTTGGGCTGTGGTTACGGCTGCTTCAAGTTCAACCTGAAAGAAAGAACTGGAGTCAATGTGGTGTAATTACTTTTCTGCCTTCAATACAAATGCCATTTATATTGGCCCTCTGGGGTCTTCCACAGACTCAATCTTTTTTCTCTCCGCTTCTCAGGCTTACAATGACTTAATTCCATGGGGTTTTCACTATGTTCTATGTAATTATGCAAAGAATTTTCTAACTTTCCTGAAATGTAAAATGAAATCTTGGGACTATAATACATTTTTAAGTAAGTTCATTTCCATCTTTTCACTCTGGTTCCCCTACACTATACCCTGGCGCAAAGACCCAAGTGACTGATTTCTTTTCAGTTGTTATCTTCAGGAAATAGCTTTGTTGGGGTCCAAATGTCCCAAGCAAAATAGCAGAGGAGAGCACATTTATGGCAAATAAGGAGGAATGTACTGGGGTTCTGCTCAGATCAATACAACTTGAAACATTCTCCAAGGACTGGTACCCCTGCCCATGATCTTCTTCATCACCCCACAGCCTCCACACTGCAAGCATCATTACTGTGGCAACCAGGCACAGTATTTCTTTTAACTGCACTGTACACATCTCCAGTAGAGGGATGCAAATCATGAATATGAAAAACAGTTCATTTGTTTATTGTCTCACCTATTCACATATTCTCCATTTCTCTGCACCTACTGTTAAAAAGTAACCACAAATTTGAGGCTTAATTTTTCTGTGAAAAATAAACACTATTCTAAAAGAATGTGTAATGTCCAGTCTTGAAAAAGATATCAGCAGTAAAATTCTGACTACCTTTTTTTATGAACAAAATTACTGCATATGTGCTGCCAAAGTGAGCACCATGAACAAAATTATTGGTTGTGTGTCCAATACTCCTGTGTTTCCCTTGTTTAACTAAGAAAGCTGCCTGCCTTTCTGCAAAGGGTCTCTGTTCATATCTAGCTTTTTCTCAGCCAAATCGGACAGCCTCCAGGAGAGCTGTTGATACTGAGATTTGGTTGGGCAAAGGCTTCCAGCTCAGAGAAATAGTACACTCTTAAGGGTGTGGAAGAACTTTTTCTGGAAATACCCTGGCTTTCAGCCAATGAATCCTCTCTTCTTGCTGCAGATTTTCTTTAAAATATGCTCTACACTTTTCTTCTCCATACCAGCTGGACACCTTTCCAAATAAACATCTCTGTGCAGTGCACTACAGGGCTGAGCATTCTTCCAAAGGGAGGAGAGAAATCCTGCTGCCTCCCTTCACACAATCTACTTGGGCTCCAGGCATGGCAGCTATGCACAAGATGAAATGACTTTGCAGAAAATTAACACCACCATTTGCAACTTGGATAAGACCTCTTTTTCCGTGTTAACTGCTGGGAAAGCCAGCACAGCACAGACTCACTGGAGAAGAGATAGGGGTTTAGACACAGGACATGGTGTGCAAACAAAGGGAGAAAGCCATCCAGGAAAAAGTACAATAAGATGTTTAGACAACCTGTTCATCTACTTGTTTTGTTGGATAAGAATTTCAGGATTCTCCAGTTTGAAAGGTTTTTCTCAAATAAGAAAAATATTCACAGTGGAAAGAACATGTCCATTCTCTTGAAAACAGAATTATATTTGAAGCAGAATAGTTTCCTTTTTTCAAAAATATGGAAGTAATTACATATTAAAAATGGATTGTTCTTTCTGCTTAAAGTACTATTAAAATTTGTTTATATGTCCTAAAATATACCATTTGAAGAGGGAGGGGGATAAGGGGAAAGTAGTTCTTGAAAGGGTGGCATCAGAGACAGGGAAGTATGACTGAAATCAGACAGGCTGCCCAGTCAGATATTGACTGTATTTGATATTCATGTCTATACCCTTTTAGGTATTAAAATCCAAGTTCAATGGAAAAGTTAAGTTTACAGCCTTAGTCATTTTCAAACATGAGCTATTTGTGGCTATGGGCACTTGCCCTTCATAAAAATGTTGTGATACATGGAGACAGTTGGGGGCAGGGTCTATTTGAATGAGTAACACGTAAGTTTTCTACAGATAACACAAAAATTCTTTCCAACAATACAAAAGCAGGGAATATCTGAGTCCTTGTGGAAGTATACACAAAAGACAACAAAGACAGGTGCTTTACAAATGGAAAGGTCAAGACAACTTTGCTGTTGATCTACATCCAGAAATGGCAACGGTCAACTTAAAGCAATGGAAAAGAAGCTCCCCTCCCAGCTTATAGCTTCTCATGAGCAATTTCACTGCTATACACCACTGTGAATCATGCCATAAGCACACATACTCTAGAGCGTCAGCAAGTTAATTCAGGGCACAAGCCTTCCATGACACAAAGTCTGACTGCTTGGTGAAGTAAACTCTTGAATATTCAGGGTGAGATGATCCAGTTTAGTCAGTTCCTGTGCATTTATTCTTCTCTCCCGTTTCCCTGCTTCTAATCATTTCACAGTTCACAAATATCCTCACCAGAGAAAGGAAGCGAAATTCAAACCAATTGAATTTAGTTCCTTGTTAGCATTTTTTGGTCAAAGTTTGTGGGAAGTGGAAACAAAAACAAGGCTCTGCCCTGGCCGGGCAGCTCTGTGCGCTGGAGCGCTATGTCCTGTGCACCAAAAAGGTTTTGGGTCAGACTCCCAGTCAGGGCGCAAGCCTGGGCTGTGGGCTGCGGGCTGCATCCCTAGGCAGGGCATGCACGGAGGCAACCGCTCGGAGGCGTTTCTCTCTCACGTCGACGCCCCTCCCCCCCTTTAAAGATCAATGAGCACATCCTAAGATGAGGATACAAACAAACAACCCCCTGGTTCTGGCAGCCCCCCCCCCCCCTTTAATTGTCCCTGTTAACCTTGTTTCCACTACTGTGTACAGACGAAAACTTTTGCATTTGGGAGGAAAATGTGTCAGGATTTTAGCAGCTTTCCCAAGTCACCTGTCACAGAGGCCTCCTTGGGTTAATTACAGGTCCCTGAATGATCAAGAACTATGAAGAACAATTTAAAGTTACCAAATTTTTGGTAATCACAAAAGTATTTGGGGGACTCAAAATGCAGCTACAAGGTTCAAAATGCTTAAAAGTCCGATAGCCTCAGCTGTGAGTAGTTCCCACTTGCTCTGCTCAGATATATCATCCCGTAAGACACATTTGGCAGATTTGAGAGTGACCTTAAAGGATCATCCTATTTGGATGCACTGCAGAAAACTATTACGCACTGGTCTGTTTTTGACTTTGACTATTATGAAGAACAGATGAGATATTTAATAACCCATGGGGGAAAAAGGCCTGATTTGTAGCATTTGCCAGTTTCCTTGGTGTAAATTTTCCCACCACAGTCAATTTTATGATGCCACTGAATGAGAAATTGGGAATGGATGAGCAGAAGCTAACCATTATAAAGCATTTCCACCATACAATAGACGTAAATAAACATAAGAGCACAGATAATAGTGAAAGAACTAGAAACTGATGAGGTTTAAGTATTTGTTACCTTTGTTTTTAATGTAAGTTACATTTTATTTAAATATAATAAAATTTAACAGTTGCCCCTCCCCGCATGGGCTGGTACGGACTAGCTTTGGCAAACCACTTAAACGGGCCCCAGAACTTACCAAGAACACGTGCTCAAATATCTGTGTAGGGCTATCCATCTGACCAAGGATCACTATCATTTCATTATCTATAAATTCTTTGAATTCTCTCAGGTTGCACACCATTTGCATTTCCAACTCAGTTCGTATCTGAAACAAAGATGACATATTCTACTAATCTCTGTAAAGTCCCTCTGTACTTTCACTCACTCACCATTTCTAGCCCCACACATATCCCACTCCTACCTAACCTTGAAACAATGTGGACTTAAGGTCTCTTACCTCTTTGGATGTGATATTCTCCAAATCCTTCTGCATCATAATTTCCCTTAATTTGGTTTTAATTAGTCTTTCTGTTCGCTCACGTTCAGTTGGTCTGAGAAGAGAGAAATTATGATTTTTCTTAGACAGGAATTTAGCTAAGTTAATTAATGTGCCACTGATTATGTTTTTAAATTGACTGGTTCTGCCTCTATTACCCTCAAATTTATATTCTGGAGGAATGGCCAAAAGAAAACAATATTTTAAAAATTTTCTTTTCAGAATGTATAGAATGTAAACATGTAGAAATTATTACTTGAAGAGGTTGTACATGTCTAAAAGCCCTTAAATATATTCACATATATAGATCTATGAAGGAGTAAAGACAAATAGGCTATATTGAGTGTAAACTTTAATGGAGGACCATAATCCATATTTTCCCATCAAGTACCACTGAGCTGGGTAAACCAGTGGTGTGATCCACTATGAAGTTGGGTCTTCTGTAGCATAAAATGCCATCTAATGCTCTTCATTCATTCACTGTTATGGTTTTAGAAAATGAAAAAGAGGGAGGAGTGATTTCTGCCTTCTTCAATGAGGCAAATTCTCTTCCAAAATAGGTTTCGAGGATTAACTACCTGGAGTACTTCCATCAAAAATGCTAAACAAACAAACAAACAAACAAACCCCCTGGCTGGGAGTGGCTCGTTGAGCATCAACCTAGGATCCAGGCGATCAGGGTTCAATTCCTGGGCAGGGCACATGCCTGGGTTGCAGGCTCGATCCCCAGTCGAGGGCATGCAGGAGGCAGCGATCAATGACTCTCTCATCATTGATGTTTCTATCTCTCTCTCTCCGTCTCCTTTCCTCTCTCTCAAATCAATAAAGATACTTTTTTATTTTTTATTTTAAAAAAAGCTTTCTTTTTCACAAAAGCTCTCACAATATCTCTCTGTGAAACTGTTACCCCCATTTTACAGATAAAGGAAATAAACAGCTGAAGGGTTAAATGACATGCCAATGATCACATACACTGGCAGGAGAAACAGAACTCTCAGCCCAGCCTAACACTCTACCTGCAAGATTATGTTGCTTCCCTTAGTCTTCTCTTTTAAAAATAAAATTACCCATGAACCTTAATATGAAATCAAACTAGGAAGCTGATTCTCCAATTACTAGACAGGTATTGGTTCGATGTAACTAGATGCTTCTGTCTAAAAGCATTATTTCATATTATGCAGAATTTGAGTGAGGCTGACAGAGAGCACTTTCTGTCTCATCTTTCCCCTCCTACCTACTCAAGAAAGGTATCTGTTCTGTGCCTCCTTATTTGGAGATGGAAATGGACTAAGGCTTCAGGCATCCTGCCTGCCCTTGCTGCCTACAGCCTTATCACTGGCTGCAAAAATAGCTTTAGTAATCTCCAAAGATGGATGTTCTGACCCCACAACCTTGGGGCTCCCTACTACTTGGGCTTTTGGTTTCTCATGAACCCTGCAGCATACAGCTGATACCTACGCCATTTCCCTGTCAGTTAGCCAAGGCCTCCCTGTCTTGACTAGGACTAAAATTCTTAATCGTGTTCCCCACCATTTTTCACAGACATAGCTAATGGTAGAAAGTTACACACTTCAGTCTTCTATTAAAAAGAAATTTTGATAAAAACAAAGTTTAGCACCTGTGTGCATGGTTTAGATTCCCTCGTTTAGCAATCTTTATCCAAATCCTTCACACCTGTCTGATGCAGAGTGGTTTGGGAGCAAACATATCTAGGTTTTAATCTCAGTCCTGTTACTTACTAGTGATATGAACTTGAACAAGTTCCTTCCTTTCTCTGACCCTCTTTCCTTTTATATAAAATAAGAAAAGTAGTATCTGCCTTGTGAGGTTCTTATGAGGGTTAAATGAGATACCCTGTACAAAGTGCCTGGCATAGCCTGGCCAGCGTGACTCAGTGGTTGAGCATCGAACTATGATCCAGGAGATCAAGATTCAGTTCCCCGTGTCAGGGCATGTGCCCGGGTTTCAGGCTCAATCCCCAGTAGAGGGCCTGCAGGAGGTGGCTAATTAATGACTCTCATCATTGATGTTTCTATCTCTCTCTCTCTCCCTCTCCTTTCCTCTCTCTGAAATCAATAAAGGTATATTAAAAAAAAAAAATAAAGTGCCTGGCATAGATTTGACATATACTGGAGGCCCCATACACATATCTTCCCTTCTTCCTCTTCCTTGGATTTTAAAACATAAACTTAATTCATAGTAGAGCATTTAAGTCCACTTGGCACACATTCTCCCTGCGTTTTCAGCATGTTTTTAAAGGTTTTTCTAGTCAACTTAGGGAGGAAATGGAAATGGAAAAAGCATTACAACATAAACACACATTCTTCCTCAATCTCGCTGGAGAAAAATTTGGAAAATACATAAAAACACAAGAAAATAAAAATCACCGAAAATCCTTCTATCAGAGACAATCATTATTAAAAATACCATGACTGACAGGTTTCAGTCTTTTTTTATGAACAGACAAACATTTGTTTATTAAATTATCTTAAAACTGGGGTTATATTGTACATACTAAGAACTAATATTTAATGAGCTTCTACCATGTGCCAGGGAGTACATTTTACATTATTTCTTTTGCTTGGGAATATTGAGAAATTACGGGGAATTTCATTTTTTTCTTTTGTACTATAATTTCCAAATTTTCTCTAATAAAATCATGAAAAATAGAAGGGTTTTCTCTCATGTAAGTCTGGCTCAGAATGTGCTTTTTTTTTTTTTAAATCCTCACCCAAGGATATTTTTTCCATTGCTTTTCAGAGAGAGTGGAAGGGGGGGAGAGAGAGAGAAACATTGATATGAAAGAGACACATCGATTGGTTGCCTCCCGCATACACCCTGACTGGGGGAGGGGTGGGGGGGCGGATCAAGCCTGCAACCGAGATACATGCCCTTGGATAGAATTGAACCTGGGACCCTTCCGTCCACGGGCTGATGCTCTAACCACTGAGAAAACTGGCTAGGGCTCAGAATGTCCCTTTTTGAGCCAGATGTGACATCTATTCCTCTGATACCCATCAACCAGCTGTAAAGCTGGAAATCAGCAACATTTCCCAACATTCTGAAAGTCAAACTAAGCCTTACCTTTTTTGTTACTGTGGGATCTTGAAAGGACTAAAGCTAATGAAAAAGAGGTCCTAGTATCAGTAACACCCTGTGCAAAACCTTCCATTGCTTTTCTGACTGTTCTGTTCACACAATTCTTGGAAATTTTACCTTTTCTAGTAAAAATAATTTATTATCTAAATTAAGCCTTTTTTTAAAAAAATCAAGAACTGTTTTGGTATCACTTTAGGAATCTCTAGATGAAGGTTTATAAGGTCAGATAGTTAAGTAGCTACTCTTCTTTCTCAGCTATAGAATACCTTGGAAGTGCAGAAAGATCAATTCAGAGCAAAACAAACATCCTGATTAATTTCCAAAGCAGGAACTAAGTGTGAAAAAAATTTCTAAAATAGTCACTTAAGTTTCAACACATAGACCTAAAAAGGAAATAAACATGAGCTTCACCTTAGGCCTTTATTTAACTCACCATATACCAGAGAGATTTAATAAAATTTTACTGAGACAGACTTAATATGGCAAAGGTCTTAACACACAAATTATAAAATACTCTAAAAAAAAATCTGAATAGAAATCAGTTTAGAATTAGAGAAACCTAGGCATTCTTTTTAATTGACTAGAAACATCTTTTCTTTTTTTTTTTTTTAATTCCTTACCTGAGGATATGCTTAGAGAGAGGAAGGGAGAGCGAGAGAGACAGAAACATCAATGTAAGAGAAAAACATTGATTAGTTGCCTTCTGTACATGCCCTGACCAGGGATCGAACTTGCAACCCAGGTATATGCCCTGACTGGGAACAGTACCAGCAACCTTTTGGTGCCCAGGACTACACTCAACCAACTGAGTCACTCCAGTAGCCTAGAAATATTTTTTCTTAAGTACTGGAAACATCCTTCTAAAGGCTTCTCTTTTTCTTTAATTTGCTTACCAAGTGTTTCTTTCACAGATAATGCAAAGACAGACTTCAGCTTAACTCCTTTAAACTCAAATTTCAAATTAGTAGAATCCAAATTAATGGAATTTTATGGTATTGCAGTTCTTATTTATGGAGACTGCATTGTGCCCAGGAGTGAAATGCCTCAGGCCTTTGCAGACAACAGAAAGAACAGGGTTCTTTACACGGTAGTTGTATAGTGTAGACAATGACTAATATTGCTGGGTAAGATGAATCCCCCAAGAGGAGAGATTAGGGAGGAACATGTTGCTTAAGGCATCCTAGAACACAACAGAGAGGACGACTTCCATGATCTTCAGCAAACTGACTTACATGTCAGTGAAGAGAGCTGGAGAGTCAGGCCGGTGGGACTGTACATCTTGCATGGCATTCCATTCATTGACTGATGATTGATCTGAGTTGATATGGCTCTCATAATAACTCACCCAGGTGAGAAACAGGCTGCCTGGGTAATAGTTATGCATTCTGGCCACTTCACAAGCCTTGTGTAAACTCTGTAGTGCAGACCTGAAAGATATGCAGGGCAATGAGCGCTGTAGAATTATGGGGGTAACAAAAGGCCAATAATCCATGTGTACCCTATACTCTTCCAATGTTTAAATCCTACAGAATTTGGTCTCTGGAGAATCTACTCCCTGGAATTCAAGATTTCTCTGATTTTGATTATAGTATATCATCCAATCATAACAATCAACTAGATAGTTCTTGCTGAGAGATATGGGGCAATATTAAGGTGAGGATAAAGGGGAACAGGAGAACTGACAACCCAACAGTGAAAACCAGGTCCAGGTACCTATGGAAGTCATGACCCCATAGTTGGAAGCATGCTGTGGCTATGCTATATCACCAGAGAACCAAAGATCGCAAGCTTTTATTTTTACTTTGGCACAGAATCATGTTACAGGATACATTCCCTATATTCTTGGAGGCTCCACAAAGATCATAGATAAATGCCCCTAAGCCTTGAGGACATGCCCTTTAATGTCCTGGAAGTACTGATCTAATGACGCTTACAATTCTTGCTGCCTTAGTCTTCCAGTTTCTTTAAACCATTTATTCATACACTTGAGCAGCTTTCTAAGAACAGCTCTGGTTATTCTTAGACTAATTAAATCTCTGACTCTGACCTCAGGAACCCAAGAAAGGTAAACACAACTGAAAAGTACCTTTTTGGTTATATACTTGGGAAAAGCTAAGGCCAGAAATGCTAGAAAGTTACACAAGAGCAGAGATCTTTCTATGTTTTGTTTGCTGATGTATCTCGAGTACCTAAAAGAATGCCTAGTTCATAGTTGGAGCACGGTTAGTATTTGTTAAATGAAATGTCTTATTAGCTATAAACTAATGTTTCTCCTAAGAGAAAAAAACAAGTATGAGAGAATTTTGGGGCCAATCCATTTACATCTTTTTAAAAAAAACCTGATTTTAGAGAGAGAGTGGAAGGGAAAGGGACACTGAGAGATTGAGAGATATAGATAGATAAAGATCTATTTGTTGTTTCACTTATTTACACATTCATCTGTTGCTTCTTGTATGTGCCCTGACTGGAGATGGAACCAGAAAGCTTGGCGTATCGGGAAGACACTCTAACCAACTGACCTACCCAGCCAGGGCTACACCTTTTTCTTAAAAATGTCTTTTTATTTATTTTTTGTCTTATAACAAAAGTGATCCATGCTCACTTTAGAAAATTTAGGAACCTCAGGTAAAAGGCAGAAATATCCTTTAAAAGGCAGAAATTTATAGCTAATTAGACATTTTAGTCAATAAATACTAACTGCTCCAACTATGAACTAGGCATTCTTTTAGGCACTGTAATCCAACCGCCCAGAAATAACCACTGGTAAGGTTTTAGTATAGATCTTTCCAGTTTTTTTGTCTATGTATAGATCTATAATAAAGATATGACCATATTCTGCATACTATTTTAACTTGCTCTTTTATTTTGCACTTTATCATCAACATTTCTCCATGTCAATAAATATTCTTCAACCAGATACTTTTTAATGGTTTCACACTTAGTAGCATGGATATATTATAATTTAACTAATTCCTATTTTTCAGACATTTAAATTGTTTTCTAACTTTTCCTGTTATTGGAACACTGACAAACATTCTTATAGTTAAAATTTTGCAAACACCTATGATTATTACCTTAGGGTAAATTCTTAGAAATAGAATTACTAGGTCAAAGGGCATGCAAAATGGTAAGGTATATGGGCAAATCATTCTTCAAAAAGGCTGTTCCAGTTTATTCTCCCATCTACAGTATATAACAATTCTGTTCCATGAGTTCTTGTCATTATTGTATAATGTAAATTAAAGATAATACCACTACCAATTCGATAAGGAAAAAATATGCCAGTCCATTTTTATCAGGAAAACTTTTCCTTAAAAACAAGGTAGCAGAATCTTTAAAAATACTTTCTATTATTCAAAATAAGCCAAATTCTCAGAAAATTAAGTCAAACTCAGAGAATTCTCAGTGAATTTCAGTGTCATTACACAGACTCAAAGGTAAGGGCCAGCTTACTGCAAAGCACAGGATAGTCAATGCATGTTTTCTTCATCGGGGCAACACATGCTTCAAAAGCATATTCCACAAGCACCTGCTGCAAGTGCCCTAAAATACACTCAAGCTTAAGCTTAGCGACCTCATACTTTTCAGCTGCCTACAGGAGTGGGAAGCTGTAGTAACTACCTTCCTGTAAAGGAAACACCTGGTCTAAATGCTGCTTTTATCCACACGTCATCTTTTTTTTTCCTGTGAGTTTCAGTTCACTTCTCCCTATGTGGTACACCAAAAAAAGTTTATTCTGCAGTAAGCTAACAGAGCTAGGATTAGTCAGTCTACTTTAGAGCATCAAGGCTTAACCTAAGGTTATAACTGAATCTTCACTGTAGTAAGAATTAAGACTGCTTTGTACTTCTTCCCAAAATATAATGGAAAACACTACCACTTATGGGACTTACGCTGTTTGGTTTTACTTGGTACCTGGGAATAGATAGGTCAGTTGACTTTAACTGAGCCTTAGTCAAAGGCAGTCATAAGTTTTCCATGAGAAATTTATCTGTAAAATATGCCCTAAATCTAAAAGTCTGGTCTCAACACATGACCTGAAACTCTGTCCTACCTCAATTACTGCATGAAACGATAAGACTGTTAATTGTTCGGTTGACTCTGTTTTAGGACCCCACCCACTTGAAGCTTATCAATCCTGTTATTCAGGGGTAAATTATCTCCCTGGAGTCTTTTTCAGGCTCCTTTATTTCTTATTTGGCTTTCGTTCTGTCCATTCTGTTCCTCATGAGGACTTCTACTACAAAACAGGCAACTGAATGAGGAACTAAAACTGGGGGACAGACATCAGTCCTTGGTTATATTAGGTCATTTTTCTAGATAATCTAGAAAAAAAGAGTAAGGAGTCTATTTTGTTTTAATATAAGAGATCCTTGAAGACCAGTTATGTAACCTCTCTAAAATCTCAGTTTTCTCATCCATAACAAGCAGCTAATAATACTCTTTTGGGGAGTTGGTGTAATGATTAGATGTAATCCATGTAAAGAACTAGGCACAATGCCTGACACATATAGTAAGTAACCTAAAAGTGTCAATACACCAGCTGATAGTTATTAACAACTACAATGCTTTTTTCCTAGGTTTTATTTGCATTATGGGAACAGTCTGGCATACAGTTGCCAGAAATTTAAATGAAACTCTTCTATCTATAAGGTAACTCCATCAGTGCTATCCCTGATTACCTTAAGAATTGAAAGCTAATGCACAGTAGTAGTGTGATATTTAGACTTGGCTCTAAACTGCTGCTAACTTAGTCACTGTGTCCTCCATAAAATTCAGTTCCAACTGGCTATCTGATTCATGAAGTATCTCCCAGAGTCTAAAAACACCTCTAAATTTCACTTGTTCACCAATACTTAAGGCCTTCCACTGTGATAATTTGAAAATTAAACTTCTAAGTCATCTTCAACTATGATGGCCACACAAACAGCTCACACAAAATTCTATACACACAAACAGATTCATAGAGAATTCGTAGGCATTTTCATAGAGAATTGTAACATTTTAAATATTACTTCTCACAAAATGCTGCTCTATTAACATATTAAAAAATGTTCATAGACATATTAAAAGTCCTCTTACCACATTGCCTGCACAGACACAGGTTTGAATATGTGAACTCTGTTATCTGTCGATACGCTGAACCCACTAAGGAAAAAAGAAAGAAAAAAATCCACAAATGAGAGTGTGTTATTTCAGTTTTGAGTTTTCAAGGTTGCCTCCCAGGCTAGTAACTAGTGGCCTGGGCACTTCATGTAGACATTAACTAGAGTATAGGACATGACTGAAAAACTTCAACAAATTGTCTGATTTTTATCTACTGAGCAGAACAAATGGACTCCCACGTTGGAGTTAGGGAATTACCGTTTCCCAGCTGTAGCTAAGGACAAACTGTTCTGCTGTATATTTCTATTTGGAAGTCTTATGGGTATGAAGCAAACCTGACCCTGATTTTATAAACTGGAGCAAACATCTTGATCTCTTGGGGACACATTCTAAAAACACCAGGGGTAGGGGTGGAGGGTCACTGGAAGGAACTGGCACAGAAAAGGGTTACACTGTAGGCTGACAGCTGGCAGAGGCAGCAAGAGGTTATTTGAAACAGAACATATCATCCTCTGGGAGAGCATTGCAACAGTCCCACATGCTCGGATTAAAGAGTGAGCCAACAAACTAGTTCTTCTTTGTTTGGATTCTTACCATAGTCAGCCTAGAAGAACAGAAGTGAGAGGCCTTGGCAAGTTGCATTTTCACTCCACTTTACAAAACAGGAGTCTAAAAGGACTCATTGAGCTGCTGACATGACAGTTCATTTGGGCACAGTGGGACTCGCATTCAGTTGAATGAATGGGCACTAAGATGGAACCCCACCCCTTGGCTTTCTGTAGGAAGATAAAAAGGGAAAGCTCTTACCCATCACCATCCAAATGAATTAGGGTGTCACTCCAGAGAGGCAGGACTAAGCCCATGGTACAAGTGCTACTGCAAGACAAGAAAGCGTCCATAAGTTACTCTCCGTTATTCCAGGCAGCAGTTCTGTTTACTAACTCTTTCAACATAAAGGACAAGCCCCTAAGCTCTAAATTCTAGCGTAAGTATTAGAGTGGATCAATTTCTATCCTATTACTATTAATCCAATGTATGTGCTCAGAAGCTGTTTTCAATAGGTGGTTAGTTAGGTCCTTAAATATTTCACAAAGAAAATACTGACTGAGCTCCCTGTACTGCCGTCTTGCAAATGGCCACTGTCTAAAAAATCCCGGATTGCTGCTGACTTGATTGGCAGGTCTCTACCCAAAGTCACAGAACCCAACTCAACTTCAAGAATTATTTCTAGTCTGGCTAGTGTGGATCAGTGGTTGAACACTGACCTACGAACCAAGAGGTCACTGGTTCAATTCTCGGTCAGGGCACATGCCCGGTTCGTGGGGTTGATCCCCAGGAGGGGGTATGCAGGAGGCAACTGATGGATGTTTGTATCTCATTGATGTTTCTGTCTCTCCATCCTTCTCCCTCTCTCTCTGTCTAAAATCAATAAAGACATATTAAAAAAGAATTATTTCTAATGCCAAAAACCATTGCTGGTTGCTGAAGACCTCTGATTATGTGATTCACTCAATTCTAATTCTGAGGTTTATAGAGATTTATTGAACCCCAGAATACACTCAATAGTCTAAATGGGATAGAGAATTAAAATATGCAAAGAAGTAATTGCTAATGGCTTGTGATCACATTAAGAGAGACAAGAGACCAAACTTAAATAAATACAACAGTGCTTGGTGACTGTGCACTGAACTAGCACTGCTGAAATACAGAGTGAATAGGAATGTCGAAAACAGGGTAGCCCTAGTATGGGGTATTAAAATATTATTTAAATCACACAAGGAGGAAACTAACTTTAAGTTAATGGAACAGGTAGCCAGTCTCCCAATTGTGTGCTCTTATCACACCACTTCTCTGGACAACCGTAATCTACCCAGACCTCTGCTACTTTTTCTCCTTAAGCCTTACATAAACCGTTTCCTCCCTCTATCTAGTCTCCCAAAGGCCCCTATACCCTCTCCCTGCCAATATATCTAGAAAAGCAGGATGGCATAGTAGAAAGAACCTTGGATGTGGGAGGTAGAAGAGCAAAGTATGGTTAAGAGCACAGGCTCTGGAGTCAGATGGGCTCTGGAACCTGAGTTCTTGCACGTGTATATATAATCTTAGGCAAATTATTTAATTGCTTTGTGTTCCAGTTTCCTCATCTGTAAAACTGGGATAGAAATACCTTCTATATCGGGCTGTTTTGAAGATTAAGTCAGATAACACACTAAAAAATGTGTCATCACTACTATTGAGCAGCTACACTATGCCAAAAGATCTGGATTTGCTCTCCTTCAGTACTTTAATTTCTTTTGACAAGTTATTTAACCTCTCTCAGCCTTAATTTCTTCATCTTAATATGGAGGTAACAAAACCTACCCTCATAGGGTTATCATGAAAATCTAAAATATTTAAAGTGAAACAATATATATTAATGTACTGATATGTAAAGCAAACACTGAATATGAATCTGAAGTGGCTGATCTAATACAGCTGAAAGTGATTTTGGGGGGAGGGGAATATTATGAAAATGTATTAAAAACAACCCAAGGAATACCAAGCTTTAACTGTTGGAGTCATTGCAGGGCTAACAAAGGCCATGCCCTAGTTGAGCTGTGTCTAATGATTTCCACTCCACTTGCTGGCCTGTGTTACTCAACACTCCACCAGTGATTCCAGAGTTCAGAAGATTCAAATCAAGATTGAAACAGCTTTTCCACATTGGAACCCTGGCCCTGAACTCCAGATGCACAGTTATTATGCCAGAGTTTGGGAAGGAAGAAGACAGCTCTACCACTATTTTTTGGTAAGTAGATGAATGCAAGGAAAATTTGTTTTGAAAATCATTTCCCAAGGTGGAGTGCAATTATTTTTAGTTTTTAGTTTTTGGTAAGTAGGTGCTTAGCCAGGTTCCTAGCAACAACTACAATTTTGGTATATATATGAAGGGTTGATAACCTACTGACAACTCTAGAAATTAAGCAACTACAGAAGAAATAGAAGGTAATCTTGTGACCAGACACCAGTTAAATTTTGGACAGATGACAGGCAATAATATGTAGAAACCAAATGTCAGGTTTTCAGCTTGTATTCAGGTTAGAATGCTTTTTTATAGTAAGAAATATAGCTTTTTCACACAACAGGGAAGAGAGGCCTGAATTAGGCACATCTATACTTTTATCCAGTTTGCCTTGAATCGCATGAGATTTTTCATCATTATAGTTACTTATTTTATTAGATACTCACTCATTCAACAACTTATTGAGTACCTACATGTACCAAACATTTCAAGGTGGTGGGGGTACCAAAAAACCCCTAAAAACACCACCATAAAGCTCTAGTATTTTATAACTTGGAATATATCCAATTTGGAAACCAAGGTTATGCTGTGTATTAAAATATTTATTACTTAAAATATGACACAGTACTCAAAGAACTTGTAAACAGGCTAAAAGAAGTGCTGTAACACATCTTGAGAACTACTTGGGAAGAAGATGTCATAAGCAATCTGTGTTCTACTTTGGTTTAACGCTGCTCTGAAACATTAACTTTTTCTATTGTCAGATACAAAACGATACAAATTCCTGCAACAGCAATTGAGATAAAAACGATACTAGATTACCTGAGCACTATTATTCTCAAGTAGGCAGCACTTCTCTTACTGTCCAAGGAGCTCATTCAAACAGAGGATATATGGGAGTTCATAATACCAAGTTTACCAAACAGAATGAAAAGCAATTTCTGTGGCTTTTCATATCATATTTTGTCTCTCATAACCTAAAATTTTCTTTTGGTTGGATTCAGGAAGGACTATTACTGAAGATAGGTGCAGTTCACTGAGGATAAATCACTGGGCACCCATATTAATAAGTAGTCTTCATGATTTCTGGGAATGTTTAGGATAAAGCAAAAGAGGTAAGATTAGACATCTTATTTCTCACACTCTGGGCTACGAGAATCTGAATTTGTTGCTGTCTCTCTCTAGGGGAAGACTCAAGTGAAGTTTCCATGCAGCCCCAGTTCTATGGGGGCTCCAAAGGAGGAATTAGGACGAATGAAGCAAAGGAAACAAGATCTAGGGCAGCGCTGTCCAGTAGAACTTTCTGCAGTGATAGAAATGTTCTGTACATGTACTGTCCAATACGGTCCACATACAGCTAGAATACTTGAAATGTGGCTAGTTGTAACTGAGGACTGAAATTTTAATTTTATTTAATTTTAATTTATTTAAATAGTCCCATATGGTTAGTAGCTGCTGTACTGGACAGTACAGACCTAGAGATATAAAAACCCAAGTCATAGGTCTTAAAATACTAATGAATGTAGGCAAGGTTGATGCTCTTAGGGATAAATGTTTACTGAAAGGTCTGTTGCTTAGCTAACACAAGAGGTTAAAACCATGCAGTAGGAACAGCTTCCTAAATGTGGCTTACAAGCATGTGTAATTTCAGAGCATACAATTAAAGACTGTAAGTGGTATACAAGGTAACAACTCTGGCCTTGTGATCCTTGTGAACCCACAAATCATTTTCAGGTTGACTGCTATGTACACGCTCAGGTAAACACTAGTTTGGGAAACTTTCCTGTGACAATGTGATCCCCACCCCCACACCCACACATCAGGACAAGCAGAATTACTCCCAGTCTCCTCTTCTCTTTGTGGCTAAATTCTCCCAGGCCTGGGTCACACCCCTAGCTACTCCAGTTCCATTCCAGTCCTGAGCCAGGAAGTAAATGCTTTGAGACATCTGGCAGGATTTCCTGAGGCTTATTATCTAGAGTGCAAAGATCTGCTTAGCAGTCACATTCCACAGTCTTCCCAAGGTTTCCCCAGAAAAAGTGGGAAAATAAAAAAGAAAAGCAACAAACCTTAGGGATACAACAAAGCCAGGTTTTGTGTGATGTCTAATATCTTTAGTCATGGATGCAAAGTGCCACTAAAGCCAAAGGTGCATGATTATAAAAGTTTCTGTTTTGAGTTTAAGGAAAAAGGAAGCAAAACATTTGATAAAAGCAAGGTGTAGGCCATGGGTAAACACAAGAGAATGGAGTTAAAATGGGCTCTCTTTCAACCCAGGACTCACTGGTGCACTATCACAAAGGGTATGTGCCCTGGAATCACTAAAGTGAATCATTACTGCTTAAAATAAAGTTGAATGCAAAGGCGGTCCCCCCCCTCGTCCCGGAGATATAAGTTTAAACCATTTGTTTTATATCACCACCACCTAAAGATGAGAGGAAGGTAAGGAATAGTGTAAATTAGAAACACATTACCAAAGACATTCATTAAACTTTCATCTCTCAAGACTGTGTGACTACAAAGTATTTTTGTATTCTCTAGTTTTAGGCATTTAAGAGTAGCACTACATAAGATGTTTTGGTGATAATTCAAAAGGCAACTGAATAGGTTGTTTAAAAAGGGCTTTCTCATTCCCCCTTTGTGGTACCATACCTGTCATTAGAGGAGAAATCCATTCCTAGAACGATGCTTTCTTCAGTGTCTTGTCTACCATTGGTTGAAACCACTACCATATAGCGTGTTCGATTCTGGTAAGTACTTTCTAGTCTCACAGCCTAGAGGTTAACAGACAACAAAGAAATTATGAATTTTAGGTCAATTTTAGATCGTTTGACCCTTTTTACATCAGCATCTTAAAGCATACTCAGGGAGACAGCAAGGCCAGTGGTTAGGAGACCCAAATTCAAATCCCAGTTCACGTATTAACTATAAAACCTATAAAAGTCACTAAAATAATTGGAGGGAGGTATTCTTATAACCCTATCCTATTGGGTTGTAAGAATCACATAAAATAATGTATGTACAGCACAGTGCTTGGCATACAGTAAATAAATTCACAATAAATGTTTACAATTAGCGCAATTTATGATAATAACAATTACCAGGTCATGTTCTAAAGATCTAAGAGGGGAATGTGAGTTTATATGAATGGGAGCATTGGACTCACAAATCCAAGTCCCATAAACAATTATAATACAAAGCAAACTATTAATATCTAAGAGGAGTTGCTCTACTGAATTCCTACAGATTATACACTACAAAATGTTCTTCTTTAGTTTCAATAACAACTAAAGAAATAAGTTTTTCTGAAGCTTATATTATTTATCAAAAAGTTTTTATTGCTTATTTATAATATTTTAAAAGGCCTTTAGAAAATTTGAATATAAACAGGGTCTTAGATAATATTAAGGATTTACTATTAGTATGATAATGGCATTGTAGTAATGCCTTTTTTTAAGTATCTGAAGTGAAATGACATGGTGTACAAGTTTTACTTTAAAATATTCCAATAATGGGAAGCAACTAAGATATTCTTCAGGAGCTGAATGGACAATCTGTGGTATATCCAGATAAAGGAATATTATTTAGCACCAAAGGGAAATGAGCTATTAAGTCTTGAAAAGACATGGAGAAATCTTAAATGCATATTACTTAGTGAAAGAAGCCAATCTATATGATTCTAACTATATGACATTCTAGAAAAGGCAAAACCCTAGAGTCAGTAATGATCATTAGTTGCCTGGGGTTAGGGGAGCACAGAGGATTTTTAGGGCAGTGAAACTAATCTGTCTACGCTAAAGTGTTAGATACATGTCATTATTAAAACCCACAGAATGTACAACACCAAGAGTAAACACTAATGTAAACTATGGACTTTGAGTTGATAATGATGTGTCAATGCAGGTCTATTAATTGTAACAAATGTACAGCTCTGGTGGGGGAAGACAATGGCGGAGGCTCTGCACGAGTGGGGATAAGGGTATATGGGAAATCTCTGTATAGTAAGTCCTCACTTAACATCATTGATAGCTTCTGCGACTTCAAGCGAAACGACACAAAACAGAACCAATTTTACCATAGGCTAATTGATAGAAACAAGAGTTATGTTCCTATGGCATCTCATCAGCATTGTAACAGAAAACAAGGTTGAATGAAATGACATTATTTGAGGATCTGCTATACCTTCTGCTCAAATCTTCTGTGAACCTAAAAATGCTCTAAAAAATAAAGTCCATTTAAAAAATTTTGCTTAGAGGGTAGATCTTATGTTAAGTGTTCTAATCATCATCGTCATTGTTGTTGCCATCATCATCATCATCATCCAGAACAGGGTTGGAGGAAATTTTTGGAGGTAATGGGTATGTTTATGGCATAGATTGTGGTGATGGTTTCATGGACATCTTTACTTATCTCCAAACTTATCAAGTTGTATATATTAAATATGTACAACTTTTTGTATGTCAAGGGGGGGATAGATGAAAGAAATCTGGCAAAATGTTGATGGTTATTAAATCTGAGTTATGGGTTCATGAGAATATATTTTGTACTTTATATGTTTGGGAATTTTCTTAATAAGAAGTTCAAAAAGATACTTTATAAACCTTAAAAATAAGGTAAAATCACTTCCACTCAACATTCATTCGAATACTTACTATATATCTATTGTGTATACAATCAGAGCAAAAGTACTGAGAATTCAAGGGTGGAGGAGAAAGAGAAATATGGTCCTACCCTCACCAAGTGTACAGTCTAATTAATTCATTCTTTTTCTCTATTAACAAAAAGCCAGGAAAATGTATACAAGAGGCAATTTCTTCTGAATAAAATACCCCCGGCCCTGCCCGGCCAGGCGTGGTCAGCAGTTGAGCATTGACCTAGGATCCAGGTGATCAGGGTTCGATTCCCGGTCAGGGCACATGCCTGGGTTGCGGGCTCGAGCCCCACTCAGGGGCGTGCAGGAGGCAGCCAGTCAATGACTCTTTCTTATCATTGATGTTTCTTCTATCTCTCTCCCTTCCTCTCTCTGAAATTAATAAGGACATATTTAAGGAAAAAAAAATATCCCCAGCCCCATTCCTTATCTCAGAAGAGAAACAGAGTTCCAAACCCATTAACTGGCTCAAGACACCTGTCAGAATTTGTCAGAAATTTCTATTTGGAATTCTTTCAGTGATGCTCTTCTTGGAATCTCCTTCCCCTAACTCCATCACTGTTCCAAAAGTGGTGAGGCAAAGAGAAAAAGAGACAGAGTTAGAGAGCTCAAATGACCCATTTATCAAGCAGAGGTGAGATTTCCACGGATATCTTTTTGTCTCTATTCTGATATCTTCTAAGAAAAGCCAGGGAAGCAAAAACGCAGAAGTGGCTACATTAAAGCTTGTTTCTAATAAGAGGTGATACAAGAATGTAATGTTCATCATTCTGATTCCAAGTACACAAGGCAGAGAGCTGCACTGTTGGCTTTATGTTCTATGAAGTAATTTCAATCCAAATTCACTTGTGAGAAGCTAAGAGGAACTAATATTTAAGTTGATGAAGGTCTAGCCCTACTGGGCTGGGACCAAGTGAGCATTATATAAATAAAACCATGTATAGGAGTACATGCAACATGAGGCCTGGAGGGCAGCAATGACTTTTTTAAAAAATCCCTTTAAAAAAAAAAAAAATATCTTTATTAATTTCAGAGAGAGGAAAAGAGAGAGAGAGAGAGAAAAACATCAATGATGAGAGAGTCATTGACCAGCTGCTTCTTGCAAGTCCCCCGTCCCCCCCCCCACTGGGGATCGAGCCCACAACCCGGGCATGTGCCCTGACCGGGAATCGAACCGTGATCTCCTGGATCCTAGGCCGATACTCAACTGCTGAGCCACGCCCGGTCAGGCAGCAATGACTTTCTGATTCCAGAAATGCTGCACAAAATATTAAACTAACCAGAAACCCAGTGCAGGTAAACTAGAGTTTCTTATAAACAAGATCTCAGATATTATTATATACCTAAACTTGGGACTGCCTTTGCAAGCTTTGAGCCAACTGTTCAGTTTCCTGAATATGTTAGAGGCTCTTTCATCCTCTGTCAAGGCTCTGAGAATTTCTGGCAAGGCTCAAATACAAATGGCATGGGAACAACTGAACTGTGCTTCTGATAATTTACCCACAGCTTCTACATCAACTAGTGGCAGTGGATTAGCTAAGCTGAAGCTGATAAAAGTAAAGAAAATAACCTACATAAGTATTAACTATCATGCAAGTTATTGGGCCAAGATAGCAGGTAGACAGCAGGTTCCTTTGTAATGTTCAGTGAAAACACTAGTTGTCTCCTTTTAAAAAGTGTGGTGTGTACTTTCCTTTCTACCTACCTACCTACTCCCTACCTACCAATAATATAAAGAGCATTTCAAATGTTTGGCCTTCCCTCAATTAATCTAATCTCAACAGAACATCCCAAGCTTAATGGGAAAGGCCTCAGCCATCTTATATTGACTTAGGTCTAAATGACTGGCACATCTCAGGTTCACTGAATTTTAAGCTTCTTAGATGGAAGAATAACACTTAGAGGTCTTGGGATTTGATCATGGACCTCTACATAGTATCTATAGTAATTACTAAATTCTTACTAATGGGAAGTGGAGCTTTATTTAGTCAGGGGGGTCAGGAACCGTGACATTAATTCAACTTCTACATCCTAATTAGAAGAATGAAATGAAATGAAATTTTTTACAGAAAAAATTCTGCAATGTTAGGGGACTGATCTCAGGCTCCAAAATCCCCTTTAAGCTTCAAGATTCTAGGTTAAGGAATTAAACAAAATTTTAAGAGCCACAGCATAAAGCAATATTGAATATCTACCCTGGTTTGAAGTTCATATCATATTCCTTTTTTGGGGGAGAAGATGAACAAAACCTAATAATCTAATTTTACCCATTAAGTCAATCAAATAAGTGTAATTTAAGTGGTAGTTTGTACATAATACCCTAATTTTAGAACTGGCAGCAACTCCAATGTTGCTGCTCTAAAATTTACATGGAATAAATGACTGGAATAAGACAATGATTCCTAAAGACAACTTAACTAAAGTTCTTGTTGAAAAGGATACTACTGCAGTTTATTCTAATTGTTTACACAAAACAATATTTTAGATTTAAAAACTTGGTAGCAATAGAAACTAAGAAAATTATTCCAAGAAAGTCCATTTACTGCCTAAATTTGAAATTCTATTACAAGTTTCAGGTGAACTAGATCCAGCAATCCTAGGACTGAGGTAGATCTGAGAAGTAATCTCCTGCTTTTGCTTTATTTCTGAGGCAAGAACTCAACCAGTTTTCAAAGTTTACCCAAGAGTGATGTTAAAACTTCCCTTAGTAACTAATTTAAATGCATCTGATTACAAGTAGTTCACAAATACCATCTGATCCAATACCTCTCTCCTCAGCATTATTCAACATCAGGAAATACTCCTCCCTAAGCTTACACTGTACCTTTGTCTTTAATTTTTTTCCACCAAGAGTCTAACATCATGTCCCTGCATGCAATGTTTATTCTTAGGGAAGCCACATTATAAAGGCCCAACGTCTAGACAGGCGGCTCACCCAATCCATCAGAGAAAGGTTTCAAAAGTATGTAAATATTAAATTCTAGTCAAAAGAACAAAGCAAAGTCAATATCTAAAATTAGAGGAGGCTTCATATGACACTAGTAAACTAAAGAACACTGTCTGCAAAAGAAATAAACCTTGAGGGAGTCTCTGGATATTATTTTTTAAGTTTATCTTTATGAAATTCTTGAAGAAGAAAAAATCTGACATGTTCTGTGTAGCCATTAAAAAAGTTTTATTTACTAACATGGAAAAATACACATGATCAAGTGTGAAGAAAGCAAGTTATAAACAGCACTCGTAATTTCATTTCATTTTTGTAAAAAAAAAAAAAAAAAGCACTCTCTGTGAGATACTTTTGCTTAGAACTTCTTGGCCTTTTTTTTATACACCCCCCCACCCCCAGTCTCATTCATCCACTGACAAATCCTCAGCTATCCACTGTCACCTTTATAAAAACACACACACACACACTCACTCACTCTACGCCCCCCCCCCCGCCCAGACATAAGCCTTTATTGTTTTAAATTACTTTTTACTTTTGCTTCTCAGAATTACAGAGATCATGATTTAGAAAGACTAGGAGGTCTTCTGATGCTCAGATTTGTCTGTTTTTATCACTGTCCGCCTCAGTAAGAGCAGGTCTCAGACAATCTGACACACATGCTTACACACACACGACTAAAAGGATACTTATCCAAATAGCTAGGAATGGTTTTTTAAGTGTATGACACAGAGTAATTTTTACTTTGTTCTTTATGCCTTTCTGTATTGTCTGAGTGAAAAAAAACACACACAAAAAACAATACATTTATACTTAGAAAAAAGAAACCCATTTTCTTTTTGGAAAAAATTTAATGTTTTATAAAAAACAAAAAACCTCATTTTCTTAAGCTCTCCTGCAAAATACTCAAAAACACCTCGTCATACTTTATCAGCACCTCAGTTCTAGTTAAAAATGTTAGTTGATTTTACTTCAAGTGTCAGGAACGTCCTTAATTTCCCAGTCTATTTTTTATTAAATAAATGGGTCTCCAATAATGTGCAACAGCAGTATAAAACCCCTGCTTTCATTGTACCAGCTACAGTTTTCCTAAGTACTAAAGTTAATGCTTGAGGCTATTTTGAATGCAGGGTTCTCTGGAGAAAAAAATTGATTTAGTCCTATTTTTAATGCTGAAGCAAAATGTGGGGTTTGGTAACTCTATTTGTTGTTGAGTTATTAAAAAATTAAAGGCAGGACTTTCAGTTGACTATCAAACTTTCAACCTTATGCGCAAGTCCCAGAATGAGAGTTTTAGCATTCCAAATTTAACTCAAAACAAAAGGCTTTGCTTTGAGTCTACAAACGCTCCTTTCAGTTAGAAAAGTGCTCATTTGTCCAAAGCATACAATGTATTCACTCATTTTCTTGAAGATGACTCACACAATAATCTGAAACATAATGACTATGTGTTTGTAACAATTCAAACAACTGTAAAAAGGCTTGTCATCTGAACTCTGAATTAATTCAGAGGCGTCAGTTACATGTTCTGAATTTACATTTTAAAAATGCAAAGCAGCTGAAGCTGCATATTTTAGCAGGGAAAGAAAAAAATCTAATTGCCAATTCTACCTTCCTAATTGCTCCCTTAACGTTCTCCCATGTCTCTTGTGGTTAAAATTATTTTAACATTTAGAGATGCAATCGGAACTCCATAGGTTATCAATGGGAAAAAGATAGAGTGAGCAACAGATGTCACATTAAGCTCTACTAAACCACACAATTCTTGGAAACCATCAGCAAATATCTATAGGACATATGATATGTGCAAGTAACCATTATGGGTTTTAGAGGAGTTGTTCTCAAGTATGACTCCTGAACCAGCAGCAGCAGCAGCAGCAGCACTTGGAAGCTTGTTCAAAATGCAAATTATCACTGCCTCCCACTCCCCAAATCAAACTCTGCAGGTGGAGTCCAGCAAGTGGCAGTTTAATAGAGCTCTGCAGGTGATTCTGATGTACTCTAAAGTTGGAGTATCACTATTTTGAAATATTAATATTGTAAGAACTGCACCCCACTTTGTTCACTTATTTAAGACAGAAGTATGTCGAGAAATAAAGACAAGATTTACATAAGTGTATAATGCTACTTTCGGATTAGAATATAAAATAATTATGAAAGGATTTCTTATTTCAATTCCTTTAAATTTCGAAGTTAGTTTCTCAACAAATATTAGTGGCCATGTCAAGGTGGTAGAGGCAGCAACTGAGAGAAAAAAAAGACAGAATTTAAACAAAGAATAATTATGTGAATGAAGAATCAGTAGTTATAGAGTTCAGAGGCCTGATCATCAACTTTCTAACCATTCTTATATTCTACTCATTATTTCTCTTCCCAGGGAGAAAGCAGAGATCGAGTACTTAATGCGTCTGTGGAAACCCAATTTACAAGTTACCTGCCTAACCTAGATGGGCTCATCACCACACACCTGGATTATTGCAATAACCATCCAGCAGGCCTCCCTAATTTAAGATGGCCACCACCTCCCCTCTATTCTGTATTTAGCTTCTAAGGAATCTTTCTTAAACACTGTAGCTGTCCCAGTAATTCCTTGGCTCAGAAACCTGTAATGCTTCACTACTGCTTACTGAAGAGGTAGAGGTACTACCTCCGGGTATTCATCTAGAGGTTCAGATAGGGAATATAAATGGGTGAAGTAGGCCACGTGAATATTAAGTGCGTAGAAAAACTTTTCACTTTCCACAAAGAAACACACTCATCCCATTTTTGTTTTCCTACTTCTATGAGAACCTAACAGTGAAGGAATGATAACGAATGGGGACACTTGGCTCTAGTGTCCAGGAGACAATAGGCTATGTGGAGATTATGGTAAATTAAGGACCCAGGCCACACCAATGCTCTCCCCTCCACCAGTCTAGCCAAGTCTGGCATGTGAGAATAAGGTTCCAGTGTTGCCAGAATTTTTGAAAAACAAACAAAAACCCCTCAAATCTGGATTTTTATGTGAAATAACCCAACTTTAAAATTCTAGCTGAGATTAAACAAACAAACAAACAAACCCTAAACACAGTGTGATCCAAACAAAGCATATCTCTGGCCTATGGACTGTGAGTTTGACACCTCTAGTTTGGAGCATGAAGTCACTAAATCTGCCTGCCTTGTTTTCTGGTATCTTATCTCCCCTTTAGTAACAATAATCCCCATATTTAGGTAGCATTTTATACTCTGTATGCTTTCCCATCCATTTGATTCTCTACACTGTGAGAGGTAGAAAGGAGAAGAGAAAGCAGGCACAGACAGGCTAAGTAACTTGTCCAACATCAGAAGAGTAGTGAAAACCGAAGCCCAGGTCTCCCAACTCTGAGGCCAGCACAAAACCTTGGCCATTTCATTCTCATCTTGTCCCTTTCTATGAGTGCTTTTGCTTCAGTTGTGTCCTCATCGAGAATGACGGTCTCCTTTCTCTTTGCCAATCTAAATCAAGACTCAGCTCGAGCTCTCCTGCATACTTAAAACCTTCCTCAATGAGGTTGTCTCCAAGTTTCCTCTTTGCTGAACTTCAATTGCTGTTGTGGTCAATAACTTACAAACTGGTGTTTACCAACAAATTATTTCACATCACTTCACATTAGCTCATATCCTCAATTATCCTCTAAGCTCTTTGATTATAGGGACATGTCATTGTTTTCCACAGAGTTCTAGGTACTGTGTTGGGACATAAATGACTGCATAAAGTTCGCTGTATGGACAGTTCTTTTGAGGAAGAGAGTTACGAGGATACACTAACTTACCAGCCTGATGTTGTCTTCTGGGCGGAGTAATATGAACATTGCTTGGAGATGCTGTTGGAGATCACCTGGTGAAATGTACAAAACAAAAAATAATTATTCTCCATTGCGAATGTTCTCATAGAGGCTGCCTTCTACTCTTAATGACTTGTACAAAAGTTTTGGTTCACTGAAGGACCCTAATTACATTCACTTTTAAAGACTATGCTACAGTAACATTTGTTTGTGTTTGTCCTATGGAAGGGACACTTGAAACCAATCTCAGTTTTGTACTAAGGTGGATGCTGATGAGAGCGGGGGTGTGAAATCTGTCAGGCAAAGGCAGCACTGGCTGTGCTTTCAGGCCCACAGACGGTGCCAATGAAGGAATCTCGACATTCCAATTTCTGTAACTGTAATCTTCAGTTGCACTTAACCAAAGAAGATTTTTAGATTCCCCCTAGAATAATGTCAAAAGTTTAAAATGATTTCCATATTAGTGGCTGATATTAAAATAAAAGTACTTATTAAATATAGCAGATACCAAGGGATATATATTCTACTGAACATATTAGATGTTACTTGTTCTTATATATTCTATAAAACAAAGTTGAAATTTCTTTGTATTACACTATTATAGATTTCCTCATATTCTCTATTCTGTACTAGGAAATCTGAGGCTTTAGACAGTAGGAGATAATTAGATAATGTGCTATCATAAATGAATACAATTAGAGAAGAAAAACCTTCATTCCTGCCCATCCAGGTCCAGCCCTTTTTTAAGTCTAAAGTGACAGAGAAGTGTTTGGATATTTTAAATGAAGCCCAAATAAGAAATTCTAACTAGTTTAAGAAACATGCTTAAGAAAGTACAATTAGACATAGTAAGCCCTTGATCTGCTCTCAATTCTGCCATCATCTTTCAGTCACTGTGAGCTCAGCCAAGGCAGCTCCAGCTTATGTGAAGGTCTGGTTTTGTAAGCTGTGTTTATAACCACACTGCCTCATCTGTTCTGGTCTGGATTACAAATCAAGCCCATTCAGTTTGTGTTCAATCTGCTTTTCTTTTTAGGAAGGGGAAAGCTAAGTGAACAAGGTCAAGTAGAAATCTGGGTGGCAGTTTAGTGTGGAAGTTTGACAGAAGAAAAAGGCCAACCAGGGCCAGGAGCTTTGAGAGCCATGGACGCCACTTACAATTAATGCCACAAAGCAATCTGCCTAACATTTCAGTCAGACAAGCTGGATTTAAACCAATATTTTGTCTTCTTTTTACTGTAAGTGATAAATATCCACACCAAACAGAAATACAAAGCTTTAGCTGGGTCTACTTCCTCTGTGCATTCAAGTTTTGGGGGGAAGTGTCCCTCCCCTCTGGTTACAGTAGGCACCGAAAAGGAAGGTTTTAGAAAGCGTACTCCAAAGCTTATTTTTCAAAAGAGATTTTTTTCCCCTTACTCTTTTAAAATTTTTCCATGCTGGGAAATTGTGGTAGGAGGATAATACAGTCCAATGAGATAAAATAATTCTGAGCTGCTACATTTGTAACTAGATGAAGGTTCAAATAAGAAGTAGGACAGCCACTAAAATAGCTGAGATTATCTGGACTGGAGCTAAACTCAACCACTGGCTCATGGGATCCAGTATTTCTGGCTTTCACCTCTGACCTACACACTCAAAGTTTATAGTCTTCTTTGTTCTCTTGCTGGTAATTCCAATATATTCCACTCCTGGAGGTAACACATCAAAGTGGCACATTTATAACAATAAGCAATCACTCTTTGTATAGCACTGATCAGGATTTCTTCAACTGCTGTGATCAGGTTGGCTTTTATTTTTCCCCCCAAATGACACAAACAAGGTTTGCTGTTAGAAGAGGCATAGGCTGATTATCTTCCTGAACCTAGAGATATCCTATACTTAGAGACCACTTTCCTCAGATGCACTTTCTCTGGTTCTTTCTTAACTTTATCAGCACAACTGCACCTGACTTTAGGGAAATCCAACATATGGAAATATAAATGTATATAACTACTATTAGTGGGTGTGATCTTGTGATTTATTAAAAATATATATTTGGTCTTTATCCTGCTCCTGGCACAGAGCTCCAAAAACCCTTGGAATTTCTGAAGTTGAGCAGAGCAATAATGGTGTCTTTTATTATGTTAATGACATGGCTTTTGGAAAGTACCTAAGGATGGCAGCTGGTTGCCAGGGTACAGGGAATGGGGGAAGGGCGTGAGGGGGAAGGGGCTGGAGGTTGACCAGATCACCAATGGCCAGCAATTAAATCAATCATGCCTATGTAATAAAGCCTCCATAAAAACCCAACGAACTGGGTTCAGAGAGCTCCCAGGTTGGTGAACACAAGGAGATTTGAGGTGAGTGGCACATTTGGAGAGGGCTTAGAAGCTTGGTACCCATTCCCACATACCTTGACGTATGCACCTCTTCCACCATCTGGTTTTCCTGAGTTATATCCTTTTATAACAAATTTCTCTGAGTTATCTGAGCTGCTCTAGCAAAGAAACTGAACCCAAGGAGGTGGTCATTGGAAACTCCAATCCACAGACAACCTGGACTTATGATTGACATCTGTGAGGAGCAGTGAGTATTGGACAACTGGGCCCTTAACCTATGGGATCTGACGCTGTCTGACAGTGTCAGAATTCAGTTGAACTGCAGAACACCCAGCTGGTGTCTGAGAACTGCTTGGATGTGTGGAGAAAAACCCCTCACATTAGAATAGGATGTAGAATATTAGGAGGTTGTTCAAAATCAGATTCTTATATTCATCTCTAGGTGAACTTTATTTGATGACTTCGTTTCTATAAAAGTCCTCTGAGTTAAATTCCCAGTCTTTTTAGTGCAAACATAATCAAGAAGTACACTCTAGCACCTAAGAACTGGTATTTTTCAATGTGATATAATAACTCTTGTTATCACAACAGTGAGTTTATTTATCCCAGTATATATTCTGTTCTATCTATCTATCTATGTATCTATCTATCATCTATCTATCTATGAATCAATCATATTATTTCTCTTATAACATCAATAGAGAGTAGACAGGAAAAAGAAACGTAATCTTTGGTTAATTGAAATGACTTTGCATAGGATCTAAGGACACATCTGAACTTCTTTTAGCTATCAAAATCTTAATTCAGAAGTCACATAGACTTCATTAGAGTATTTTTGTACCTTATTATTTTTCCAACAAATACTTTTTGAAGATCTACTAGATGTATAAGGCATTCTGCTAAGTGCCAGAAAATGGTCTGAGAGTTAAAGAAAAGTGCAATGCTTTCTTTTACTACTACAGAACCGATGGAGAAATGGGGATGAGGTAGCCAGCCTTTCAGAACAAGAGAATCAAAGAAACCAAGAAAGGAACAGATTATGTTGAGGTTTACCTGCATGCTTGTTGCGTCTGTGGCTGATTCTTGGTGTGGATGATCCATTTCCCCGTGGTAGAAAAAGGGCAGCACCTTTGACAGTTAGAAAGCTCTCGCTGATGCTACAAAAAAAAAAAAAAAAAAATTCAAAAGAAAATAAATTACTTAAGAAAGGAAATCAAAAACTAAGACGGAAACCCACTTCAGAATTATTCTCTCATCCCTACTCCAAAGTCCCGACTTCATGGGATGAAGCAAAAATCAAATAAAAAAAGACAGTGCATGGCACTCACACAGTCCTGTCTACTCTAGACGATTTTTATGAAACAGAACTTAATGTATTCTATGTGCATTACATAGTAGCAGTTACGAGTGAAGGCTCTGGAAACCAAAAAAAAGGGTAAAGGTTCTGGAACCAGACTGCCTGGGTGTGAATCCTGACTCTGCTACTTCTTACCTGAGTGAATTTTTATAGCCTAAATTCCATTATCCATAAAACAGAGATAACAAAATGAGGTGGTTGTGAGGAGTCAATAAGATTGCAGCTTCTTACAGTGGTGCTTTTAGTAAATACTAGTTACTATTATTAGACCTATGGTTACCAATAATGGTGTTTCAATAGTGTTCTAATCATATGCGCATCTGACAATACTTAACAGAGACTGTGTATGGCTACTCACACAGTCCTGTCTACTCTAGACAATTTTTATGAAACAGATCCAAAGTTTGCTAGATCCAAACTTTGCAAAAAAATTTGTTTAAAATACACAGCACACTAAAGTGTTACTCAAAATTTTACTTTCACCAACTTGTATTTCCACATACACTGAAAGGTAGTGCACAGGAAGTGTGCTTAACCCATGGAGTTTGCCCTCCATGCTAACTTCATCCTTCATGTGAATGATAGCTCAACAGAAGTGAAGAATTACTCCTCAGGACAGAGGCTACTCAAAATATAATTGCTAGTGGATATCCACAGAAAACAAAAAATATACCTCAATTATTTCATATCAATAGACTAAGCCTTTCAATGTAACCTACAGAATCTGAAAAGAATTGAACTTTTTTTTAAAGTATATCTTTATTGATTTCAGAGAAAGGTAGAGGGAGGGAGAGAGAGAAACATTAGTGATGAGAGAGTCATTGATCAGCTGCCTCCTGCACACGCCCTGCTGGGGATCGAGTGGCCAACTCGGGCATGTGCCCTGAGTGGGCATTGAACCTCGATTTCCTGGATCACAGGTTGATGCTCAACAGCTGAGACACGCTGGCTGGGCAGGATCGAACTTTTAAATCACTAACTGCAAAGTTTAGAACACATAATGGAGGGTTTCCAAGTTTGCAGGGTTAGCTAATGTATTCTAAATTAAACTGCCTCCTCAACATTTCTACTTGGAATACTAATTGGCATCTCAAACTTACACTGCCAAAGCTAATCTCTTGAGTCCCCTGCAAGCCTGATCCCTAGCCTCATCCATCCAAGTTGTTTGGGCCAAATACATAACAATCATGGTTGGTTTCTCTTTTTTCATATATGTAATCAATCAGGGAAACCTCTGAGCTTTGCTTTTAAATAATTTTTGAATCTGCTCACTTAACTCCATTAACACTCTAACAATCAGTGGTCCATGGCGCCATCATTTTTTACTTAAACCACTGTAAAAACCCCTATGCTCTCATACATTTCAGCTTTAATTCATGGCCAGCCTTCTTTTTTTGGTTAATCCTCACCCAAGAATATATTTTCCATTGATTTTCAGAGCAGGGGTAGGGGGAAGAAGAGAAACATCGATGTGAGAGAAACACATTGATTGGTAGCCTCCGGCAAGCCCACTGGGGCCGGGGATCAAACCTGCAACTCGGGTACATGCTCTTGACCAGGAATCAGACTCGAGACCCTGAGGCACGAGGGCGATGCTCTAACCACTGAGCACACAGGCCAGGGCCAGCCCTGTTTCCTTTATACCCTTCTCCGCCCCTGAAGTGAAGCTAATCCCAGGAGTATCAACATAGAGTGTCTTAACTGGCCTGTCCACAACCACTGCTGCACTGCAACTAGCCCCTTACTAAAGAACCACCAGAATGATTTAAAATATATAGATCTATAAACAAACCTGTATATAGATGTATTTTAAATCATTAGATATATATCATATAATGTCTCTTCCCTACTTAAAATCCTCCAGTGGCTTCCCTTTCTACTTAAAATAAAAGCTGGTCTTTAGCTTGGACTTCAAGGCCCTGTAACATCTGTTAAGTTACTTCTCTGATCTTGCTCCATCTCCCCTTTTGTTTACTATTTAGTTGCACTGCCTTCTATTTTTTCTATATTTCAGACACCTTCTCAGGGCCTTTGTGCTTTTTGTTTTCTACTTGGGAAACGTTTTTCTTGGCCTGTCACTAAATCATAGCTCCAGTATTATCATCTTTACCCCTCCCCCATCCCAATCACACTTTATCCTGTTTCTGTTTTGTTTCCTTCAGAATATTTGTCATGCACTAAAATTATATTTATTCACTTGTATACTTGATTGCAGTTATCTCCCTATAACAGAATATAGACTCCATGAAGAGCAAGGATTTTATTTTGGTCCTCAACACTGAAAACAGTGCCAAGCACATAGTAGGTATTCAGTAGATATTTGATGGAGGAACTCATCCATTCCACAGTTTCTTCCACACTTTTATGTCTGTCTCATCACTGCAGCAGGAATTGTAATTTAAAACAAGAGAAATTCTATAATCTCACATGTAAAAAATAATTGCCACTGGACTAAATATATATGGCAGATTAATGAACTATAAAATACAAATGTTTGATAATAAGTTAATTGGAAAATTAAATTAAATCACCCCTATAAAATTGTCAGTTGTTGACTAAATTTCATCCTTTAATCAAGTGGCATGAAGCTGATAAACCTTTGAGGTAACTTGCCAACTAGATTAGAACATGTCTTCTAAAAACAAACATGAATGCAGACACCACTCTAAAATTTGCACACTGGCTGGGAGGGGCTGCCTTTATTTTGTTTTGTTTTCATCTTTAAATAAAGCATTGCGCTCTTGTGGTCTGTTGCACAAGTCTTGTCCTTGTTACATTCGTGGTATGCACATGTCACCATGCTGTGGGTCACTGTTTCACTCATATTACGGGAACAACCTAAAACAAAATGTCTGAGTGACAGGATGAGTGGGGTACACCACAGACAGGAAATGAAATTCATACTTCTGCCAACACAGCAACTGTCTGCTTTACTAAATGAAAATATTTTAAAAGTAAAGACTAAATAGTCTACCTATCACCAGACAAAGTTACAGCTGCGGGCACTTTGGTTTCCTGTAAACAAAGTAGTCTCTACATCTACAAAAGAAGTAGATTTGTTGTGAGTTTAAAAGAACCAAGCATACCTCAGTAATTTCCCTTTGACAAACACAGTTTAAGAACTAACTTCCTGGTTTTTGGAGTTCCGTAATATTGTTCTTAGATAAATTTGTTGCTTATGCTTTAAAGCAGATTTAAGTGTATTCTCTAAAATGTATATAGTGCTTTCACATGGGGAGGGTTGAGTGGGGGGTCCTCACTTAACTCAAAGCTACCTGGAAAACTCTTGATTATAAAAAACCAGAAGTCAAATTCATATATGATATAAGGGAAAGATGCCTTTCTATTTACACAAAACTCAATAAAAGGCTTTTCTGATGGAACAAAATACACAACAGATCTTGCTATAGTAAGGCTCCCAGGGCCATGGTAGATATACTCTAGATGCTACAATCAATGCTCTTTATTTTGTGGCCCCAGATTAGGACTTCCCAGTTATCACAAAAGTGGCATACATTGTTGATCACAAGGAATGAAAGTGTGGTTGATTACAAAAATCCCTTAATGTCACTGAAAAAAAGTTAAAGCTTTATAAATGCTATCAAAGATGTGATGGCAGCACAGTGGCATGGAAGTAAAAAATAAAATTTGCAACCACCAGAGTTTAGGTGGATCAAATTCAACTTGAAAATTAAATGCTTTATTTGCATATGAAGAAAATTATATGCAAATTTAATCACATGTACTTCATTGTAAGGTAAAAGCTTAGTATATCTTGCTAGAATAGCAAGAGATTAATTTATGTAAATATTAGTTTTTCTGAAACAGTTGTCTGAAGATTCAATTGACATATAGAGTTGGCTTCTAATTAAAAATTTAGAAAGGCAGGTGAAAACTTTTACACATTTTCTTAACTGACCAATTCTCTAGAGTGAGTCTGACCCAGAAACAAGAATTCTCCTGTAAATTCTATGAAGCCATCCATATGTGATTACAGATGTTTAAGTCAGACATAAATCCAAAAGGACTTAAAACTCCTATATTAAGGAAAACACAAGATAAAACGAATACCACTACTCTCTCTTTGTCTAAAGATGGAGAGTAATTAGCTGCTTGGTAAGACAATGACACAGGATCATAATTTCTCACCTTTACCAGAGTACAACTGAAGAACATCTATTCCTCTCTTGCCACAAGATCACTTGCTCAATGAGAAACTCATCTGTAGCTGGATATATGAAATAAGTTAATAAAAGCTAACATGACTAGATGTCTACTGTATGCTAGGCACTGAGCTAATACGTACTTTACATTATTTCATTTAATCTTCACAACAATCCTATGAAGCAGGTACTATTTTTTTTTACCCCCAACTTACATATGAGAGATTGAGGGGATCAGAGATCATTAAGTTATTTGCCCAAGATCATACGAAGGTCTGACTTAAAAATTCACACTTTTAATCACCCTCTACTATGCTGTTCTAGTTTCATGATATAGTTTTATGGAAGATGAAATATGTCTTCCTACACAGCTTTTCAACAGAATTTAAAAGTAGAGTACAGGAACAGGAGAAGAGAAGTGAAATCCATCCAGATCTCAACTCTTCTCATTCCTTTTTTGCTCCCTCTAACAGGGCCATGAACAGAAAGACTATATTGAGGGGAATGAAGAACATCTGGCTGAGGGATGAATCCAGATGGGCTAGACAGTAGTGAAAAGGACTGTACTTCTGTTGGAAATGATAGTAGCATTTTAGTCTAAAAAATGGAGGAGAGAGTACTCTGCTTTAAATAAATATAGAGAAGCACTCTGTGCCAATCCCTCCCAATTGAAATCACTTCCTAAAGCATGAAATTTGTTAACTGGCAGTTTCTTCTCAGGCAAAGTGTAGAGGAAAAGGTCAATTAAGGGAAGAAAATACTTAACTATTCTGAGATTGGAACAATCTTTGAGGACTGTGGCCAGGATGATCATCCATGACCACCAGGCAGGCCAAGGAAGCAAAACAAAGCAACACCACACCTGGCCAAACTGCTGAGCATCAATTGGATAGACGTTCTTCTGTTTTACATGCAACACACAAGAAGAAATGGATTATTTACTAGATGAAAATCAAGTTTCAGAAAGTAGGTGTAATACTTTTGTTTCAACATTAAAATGAAGAAGGTAGATTTTTTTTTTTTAAATCCTCACCTGAGGATATTTTTTCCATTGCTTTTCAGAGAGAGTGGAAGGGGGGGCAGGGAGGGAGGGAGAGGGAGAGAGACAGACAGACAGACAGACAGACAGACATCGACTGGTTGCCTCCTGCTCTTGCCCTGACTGTGGGGGAGCCTGCAACTGAGGTATGCGTCCTTGGCCACAATCAAACTCCGGACCCTTAAGTCCTTGGGCTGATGCTCTAACCACTGAGCAAAACTGGCTAGGGCAGAAAGTAGATTTTTATGTTTATAATGTTTGTAATGCCAAACTCTTGAATTTGTTTGGTATTTCTGCCTAAGGCCTAAATTTATAGGTAAGTTATTATGTAATACTGATTGCATCCATTACACCCTCCTAACATTTTCCCTTTCCTGATAAGCTTTCTCTGCTTATTTAGTTGTTTAATTTTCAGATTAAAGACACTAGGGAAGCTCCTGTCAATCCTATTAGGTGGAAAGGAGTTCATGTCCTCACTTAGTGTGACCTAATACATAAAAAAGGAATTTCATAATAAAAAGCTTCAAATATCAGATCAGAGGCCAAAGGACTACAGAGCTATCAATACTAGTGTCTCATGAAAAGTTTGGCTAAATCCAGAACAGGAAGGAAAAAGTCACTGTGTCTTGATATATTAGACATGGCTGCAAAAGTCAAAAATACACTATTAGATAATAAGAAATGTTTGATTTTGTAATCCTAAATAAGCTTAGATTACAATGGAAGACAATTCAAATCAATATGTTGTAGGTACTGTTTGTTATCTGTAATTAAACAATCCCCAACCTACCCCCATCTCCAAGATACCTGGCATCCTCTCCCCCAGGGCATAAACTCCCAGACATATGCCTACAAACCCAGGCAGAATTATTTGTCTCATTACCAGCAGACAAGTAGAGGCTGGGGTGCATTAGTAGACCATGACTGGCAAAGTAGAGAAGAGCTTAGGACTCCAGTTCTAACTCATTAACTATAACCACAGACCATTTTAGTTCCAGCTAATCTTCCACTTAAACTGTTGCACAATGTCAGCACAACTACCCTCAGATGCAGCTATTTGTTTTTCCTCTTTCCTACTTTTCTATAATCGAAAAAAGAAAAAAGGTGTGTTTGTTCAAGGCTGAAGGACAAATTCCATCAGGACTAATCTGTCCTGGTCTTTTCCCTATAAATCATAAATGGGAGGTGGAAAAAAAACCCTGAAATTTTGTTTTGTTCGTTTTTAATGTTCATTTACTGATAAGATCTTATAAACTATGTATTGAAACATGTTTTGCCTCAAACATGCATTTTAGAATGTTCAGAAAGAAGCATAATCCAGGATCAATAATTTTTACCACTGGCCATACAATCTTCCAATTTCTACAGACTAGGACACATCTGAGTTGACATTTACTGTTTTTGTCTGCCCAGAAATAGATCTCTCCTTCCCAATCTTATCCTAGTCTCCTTTTAGTGGAATTCCCCAAATGTACATGGTTTTGATGGCCTCCAACTTTGGAACTGCAAGGGGACCTGCAGGAAGCTGGCATATGGTTTAGGCCTGGCCAGTTGGAAACACTCTGAATTTTAGGTAAGTGACCCAAGGAAGTAGGGGATGGTCACAGTCACTGTACGGAGAGTGGAAAGGTATAGACCAGTCTGCCCTGCTCCCTGGCTTTCCTTGAATGGCCCTTGCCTGTTCTCTAAGTTTTAGCCTCCCATCCATTAGGTGACTGACATCCTGCTAACAAATATTTTGCTTAATTAAGATAGTTAAAATTCAATTTTGAGCTTGCAACAGAGAATCTGATATGTCAACTGAAGTTCAAAGAATTTAATTCCTTGCCCAAGTCACACAGCTTGTAGTGGAGCCTAAACTCAGCTCCATGTCATCTGACACCCAAGGTGGTACTTGAACCCTTATCTTGAGTTAGCTGTTACTACAACAGGACATGTAATATAATTGCTAATGTAATAATTTGAAGGAACCAACAGTTAAAAACACATCTGGTCAGTTCATCTAAAGAGAACAAAGGCAGGATTTCACTGCAAAGCCTGGTGTGATGTTTGTTCTATTTTTCACAGCATCCTGAAGACGAAGTTCAGGTCTGAGTGGGGAAAGATTTAGATATATTCCCATGAGGCATTTCCTCTCATGCTGTTTCCTAAGTTGTTCCTTTAATAAGTTTGTTAGATATTAAACACTGCTTTTAAAAATATCAAAAAGTAGATGCCAAAAACAAAAAATGAGGAAGACCATGGGGCCAGGCAGAAGGGCAAGAAAGCCTGCAAGGAAAAGGAAGTGGATGCCTGCCCAGTCCTCGCTTCCTCTTGTCTTCTCTGAGCAACAGTCTTTTCTTCTAGATGCTGTCTGGTCACACATCCACTTGACTCCCTTTCAGGGATTTAAAGTTTTTAGCTTTTGGTTTGGGTTTTCAAAGTACTACCAAATAATGAAAGGTCAGGACTGGAGGGCCCTCAGAGACGCGCTAGACCAGGGCTCCAACTGTAGCAGGTGGGCCTAATTCAGCACATTTTGTGAGAACAGCACAGACATAAAATCATTTTAATTTCTGAACACCTTTGAGAAGAACAGAAACGCTGTCCTGATCCTCCAGGTTGCCACCACTTCTGGACTTGCACTGGGCAGCCTGGACCAAAACGTTTTTGAGTTTGGGGTAAGGCTCAGAGTCTAGACCTTCCCATGATATCACTGCTACCTTCTAGTCTCTGTCCCTTTGCAGCTGCCCTAGCAAACCTCAGCCTTGCCTCTAGCAGCCACCTCAAAACACCTCCCTAACCCCCTTCAAGAAAAACAAAAACAAACAACCCCCAACACCCCAAGAAACTAGGTGCTCATGAATGGCCTTGGTCTCACGCCACATCCCAACACAACTGACACTAGTCTTCCTGGTGAATGACAGTGGTGGGGGTCTTGTTTTCAAGAAGGTCCTCCTCCAAGGAGAGGAGAAACAGCCTCAGCCCAAAGGAGCCTATTTTCTTTATAGGCTGAATTAACAAAGCTTCTCAGTCCTGTGGCCCTAAACTCTAGACTTAAATACTTCTCTTTTTAAAAGGTAAAATTTAAAATTTGTTTGGACCAAAAAATAAATGACCTGAACAGTTTTTTCTGAGCATTTAAAATGCTGGATGTATTGGTTACCAAGAGACCTGACCAACATTATTGGCATCTAATTTAAAATAGTTGGTGGGATTAAACAAAGCAAAAGCAGATTAACTCATAAAAACCGTCCAGCATTTGAAAAATCATTTCATTTGCATGATTCAACAAATGCCTTTCCAGGTATTTGAAACACACCTGCAGAAGGAATGCAAGTTGGGCTTTTATGTACTTGGCCAAAATGTCAAACCCTGCTTTCAAACCATTTCTCTCTTCCACCCTTATACAAAACTACTTGTGAGGCTCAGGCCAACTTCTATTCTTTGTTGCTGTCATCTTCTGACATCCTTGGCACTATCTTTTATTTATCTCTTTTCTTGCTCAGTCTTCTCTCCTTTCACTCTGATTCCTACTACAATCTTAAGATTTCTAATTCCCAGATCTTGATGGACTTGATTTCAGAAACCAAATTCCCACTTGCTAACTACAACCTCCTCTTGTGACTCTCATATGTTCCCTCTCTTCAACGTGAAGGAGATTCCTACTCCCCAATTCCTCAATTTTTTTCCAAAGCCATCAACCTCTTTTTGGTTTTTCTTCCTTCCCTAACCAACCTAGTCCCATGTTCAATTTCCTAACTGGCTTCCCTACAATCTGTATTGTTTGTTTCTAAATTCCCTTCATAATACTTACTACAGTTTAAAATTATAGGATTATTTGGTGAGTTATTTATTATTATCTGTCTGAGCAGTGAGCTCGTTGAGCAGGAAAACTACTGTGTCTAATGTAATCTCTCTAATGTCTAGCACAGGGCCTGACACTAAGTGGATGTCCAATAAATATGTATTGGATAAATTAAAGAAAGGCAGTACAATACTGAAGGAGATGAAAAAACCATGTCTCTGGATGCCACAGCACCTTCATGGTCTCAGTGGTAAAGATATCAGAGGTGACAGCAACACTAAGCTGGCTCAGCTGGGCACTTAACACCTCCAGACAGTCCCCCATTCCCTTCCCTTGCTATTCTAAACTCTCCCTACTCTCAAGTCCCATCACAACAACTGCTTCCTTCAATTCTCCAGTTAACCTGGTGTTCTACAGCATCAAAATAATGGAGGTTAGCTGGTATGGTTTCTCCCAATTACTTTCTCACTTGCAGGTTTATTTCCCGTCTCTAATCTGAGAGAATGATGATGCATCGAGCTGTCAAAAGTCAACCCCATCATTTGTGTCCCTGACCCATTCCTGGTCTCCCAGTTTTATCAGTCATCCCTCTCTCTAGTGCCTGCTCTCCTCAGCCTAGAAACATGCTCAGATCTGTTCTCACATATCCTTAAGACAAAGCCCTCACTTGGCCCTACATTCCTTTCTGAATTGTCTTCCTTTGCTGCTGAAGTTCCTTCAGAGGAGGTCTACGCTTGCTGCCCCGTTTTTGCCCTTTGCCAGTCATTTTCTAACTACCCCATCTTGCTTCTGTCCCACCACTCCTCTGATACCCCTCCCCATCCTAAATTTTGCAGTGATTTCCCAAATGATAGATCCAATGGACAAAGATCCTTCAGTCTTACCTTAACACCAATTTCTGCTCCTCATTTAGCACCGGGACCCCTGATGCGTCCTGGCAAGCCACTTTCTCCTCTTTGAGACTCTCCCTCTCTGAGCGTCTCAGACACTGAGCCCACCTGGTACTCTCTAAGCATCCCAGTTTGATACTTTTTGCCAGAAACTGTACCCTATACCTCACCCTACTCACTTCTCTTAAACCAGACAGATTACCTGGCCTTCATAGTGCTTTGAAACTCACAATTAATTGTACTTTAAAATCAGAGTTTTCAGCTTCTCTTGAAAGATGAGAAAATCTGCACACATATGTCCATATTCACACATAGCAACAAGAGCTGAGCAGCAGCTGTCCTTTTACATATTACGTGGAGGTAAGCGCTATGGAGAAAAACAGAGTAATGTACTCGGGAGTGCTTCTGTATTTGTGCCGTAAGGTATGGTCAGGGAAAGCCTCTGATCAAGGTGGTATGTGAGCAGAGAGCTGTAGGCAATAGGGAAGGGAGCCATGTTCACAGTCTCATTTGCGGGCTCCTATTTTTTTGCCAACCTTTTACGTATGAAAGCCTGGTGCTTTACAATCACTATCTCACACAACTCTACAAACAGAAGTCATTCTTCCATTTCATAGACAGGAAACAAAGGTTTTGAGAATACCTTGCCTAAGCTTACCAATTACGCAATCAGTATGACAGCGCAGGGATCAAATTTTAGGCCTATTTTCAAGTGTTTTTAAATTTATTTTTATTTTATTAAATTCTTCTCCATGGCTTTTTAGCATCTGGGTTCTTTGCCTGTTCTGTACAATGCAGTTCCACTGTAGCCTATCCAACAGGGTTCAAAGTGAACTCTCAAATATTAGAAAACCAAGGTCTTTCTTGTTTGTTTTGTTTTTTAAATTGGGTCAGTTCAGCGCAACTTTACCGCAACCTTACAAGTAATTCTCAAAATTCACTAGCCAGGAAAATTTAATACAGTCTGTAAAACACGAGTCTATCAATTTTCCTCATCAAACCATCTTTTATAGTTGTTCTCTACCTTATCAGGCTAAGAAAATGAAAGAATTTGCCAACAAGCACTCTCAAAAGTCCCTCAAAGATACTAATTCTCAAATATCAACCAAGGGGAATAGAGAAAGGCACGAAAAAGCACACTGAATCTTTATTTTCATAGCTGTCTTAATGCATATTACTGATCCTCTTGGCCCTGTACTAATGCATCAAGAAATCCAGGAGGAACAGTGTTGCCAGTGCTTAGGCTCTAACACAAAAGCGTTAACTTTTGTTAAAGAGTAATAATGATGCTGATGATAATGAAGGAGGAGGAGGAAGAGGATGAGAAGGAAGAGAAAAACAAATATCAAAAGGCAAAGTTCAAAGGACAATTTAATGAGTTGTCAAAGAAAAGGGGAAAGAGAAAGCAAGTGGCAGCTGCAGGCCTTAATTAGCTCACTTTTTTAACCAATCCAAAGTGTCTCGCTTCCTACTCTCTTCCTCCTCAACACAATCATTTCAGAGTGGCACCACTAACACAGATGAACATTTTCTCAATGGGTTCATTGCAAATTTAATTTATTGAGCTTTCTTGATACCAGATCTAATGTTTAAGAGTTAATTTATTTTTCAATTCATGAAATGCACATTTTTGGATAAATTTATGAAATAGTATTGACCCATAGCATTTCCCCCCTATTTTCCAGATAGTATTTATAAGAAACCAGACAGCTAGGGACAAAGAGATCACACGTATTATTTTGCAATATTCTAGAGTACAATGTGAACAATGAGAATTCCAAACATTTTAGTTAGGATTTGTAATAAAGGGGAAAATATTCAAATCAAAATGATCCAAGAGTAAACTTAAATTTCATATGTGTTGGAGGAAAAAACATTAAAACATCACATATTTGCTTCAGTGTAAGAGCAATGCAGTCCAATCCCATACCTGCTGCCTAAATTGTTTTAAGGTACTGATTGGGCTAGGTCCTACAAGCTACCCCAAACGGCAACTCGGGACACAGAAAAACATAAACAAAAGGAAATTATTTCAACTGTCAAAGGCAAAATTTTTGTATAGATTAGAAGGAAAGCTACAATCCTAAGGAGGGTCTTTCATCTTCTCACATGGCAATAGACAGCTGGTGAGGCTGTATGTAAGCCTCACAGACTCCCACAGGGAACCATACACGCCACAACCGTGGGAACCATGGTTTCTAAAAGGAAGGTGGCTAAAGATATTCAACATCTAACCATTCTACCAAAATAAGAAGACACGGCCCATTTAGTTCTTCTTTTTTGTAAAACAAGAAAAGAAAAACAATGAGAGACAGGGAGATAGCCTACTTCACATCACAGAGAAGACAAAAAGCAAGATGCTCGGATGGCTCTGAGAAGCGGACACCCCGTTACAGCTGGCGCCCCAGCACCCATGCAGATAGCGGGAACAGAGGCTTGCCACACACAAGGGCAGGAGAATGGACACTCGTTTTTTTCTTTTTGGCTGTATGAACAGATAAGTTTATTTATGTTTACTATGATATAATACGGATATATGGACTAATGTGTGCTTTCTATTTACCTTGTTTTTATTTTTTCTTATATATTTCCTGTCTTTACATCTATTAGGGTAAAGAATATATATTCTATTTTACATGCTTACCTTAAATTTCAATAAGCATATATCATGCAGCAAATCAATGTTTCTATTTTGTAGACATGTTTTTTCTAACCGAGGCTACCCTGGGGGTGGGGATAGTAATGTGCTTTGAAAGTCAATTTAATTGAAAACATTAGTTTTTAAATGTTACAAAAATTTAAAATCCTACACACATATATACATGTCTTAATTTTAAAAATAAAGGTTGCATCTCAGTCATACTCTAAAAACTAGACTACTTGGGTCTAGGAAAGGAAAATAAAGCGAGGACTCTGACAAAATGCTGATAAACTGCAATGCCCTTTCAGTAACTCAAGACCAAAACCCAAAAGATGATGCCAGAATCAGGAAGAAAACAGGGTAGCAGCTGCATGATAAAGTATCTGAACTTCTGCTTAAGAAAAAGGGCATAATCAGGCAAAACCCCGTGAAGCACGGGAAAGGAGAGGAAATGGCTACTAGTAAGGAAGGGGGCATTGTGGGTGATTTTTTTCTCTCTTTGCAAATTTTCATGATGTTATACTGTGTTTTCAATTTCTAAAAGGACTAAAAAAAAAGCAGTACAGGAAAACACACCGTGGGAACAGAGTCAAGCACACAGATGTTTTGCGTAAGCTGCATTTTCAGAGACATCTGCCTTTGTGCAAGACTTGAAAAAGTAAAGCTGTCGTCAACAAGTTCTCCAAAGTGAGGGGTGGGGCCTTAGAGAAAGTGAGATGTGAAGAAACCAACAATTAGAACTCTTAGGGCTGAGAATCACATAGTTTCTTAGATTAAGTTCCTCACTTCTGAGCTACTTCCGCCCAAAATGCTTTGCCATCAGCAATGTCGACTACTCAAACAAGCTGCCCATGTCGCCACTCAAGTGGCTGAGGCTCTCTGTCAGCAGTGCCACTCAGCTCTTTGCAGAGACAGCTTATGTCTGTGGTAGATGAGTGGGAAGCAAGATGACCTACTCCTCCCTTCTTATTCCAATTCCAAATACAAATGCTTATCATGTACAGAAAAATGCATGCAAAAGCAAAGATAATACACACATATGTTCATCTGTTCTATTGTCTTGTTTTGTTAAACTTTATTTCTGAATAGTCCTAGGTCTATATTGTTTGCTTTTTCGTGTAAGGCAATGAAGAAAGTGAACCCACAGTGCTTTTATACGGTGCCCAGTCTAATGCCATGCACAGAGTGTTTAATAAATGTGATCTAAAAATATCAGGGATGATGCTGAAGACTCAAGCACACTTCAGAGGATACTAAAGTATGAAAGTCACTGTAAAATCTACTCTCTGGTGTCCATGTGTCAGGTGTGTAAGCCTGTATGTCTGCAACACAAACTACAGCAAGAGGCTGCCTTATGTGTTCTTATTTGCAGTCTTCAATCACGCCATAGGCTAATGGGGAACTTCTATTTACAAAAAGAACTTTTGACCTACTTGCAAAGTTCTCACAAAGTTCTATCTGGTGTTCTGTTTTGAACTTCCTTTTTCTGAGAAGTTGGGTATGTTGTATGGGTTTCTGTCCTACATCTGCCTCTGGGCAAGTCAACTACAAAAATTTTAGAAACCTCTTGCTCAGGCATAGTAGCCTCTTCTAGGTCCTATGTAAGCTCCCTTTACCGCTAACATGACAATGGAGTTGATAATCTGTAGGTTTATATACATTTGTTAGGACAAAGCTACACAAACTGCTAATATTATCTTACTGTATGGTGAAAGAGTGAAGGGAGGGCCACAGTAAAGATAAGGAAAGGTAAGCAGGGTACATATCTGAAGGGTCTTACATGATATGCTAGAGAATTTGAACTTTACCCTGATAATAACAGAGATCCAAAGTTTGCATTTCCAGAAAGATTCTTCCAACTACAGTATGGAGAATGCATTGGAAAGGGTTGAGACTTAGAAATAGAGAGACTGTGTTACTCTAGTAATCCAGGCAAGGGAATATGATCGTCTAGTTTACTTTCTGGTACAGATGGAAATTTTTCCATAAAGAAATTTAAATTGTAAGAAAAAACTGAGCTAGAAAAGCCTTGATATGTGCAAGCTCCTTGCACTCAAAGAATGTCTTTCACTTTGCACCTCCTGTCTCTTCATACAGACACCACCCCCCCTTTAAAAAAAAAATTCCAATGCTTTAAGACTCTCAGACAGGCGGGTCAAAAGAAGTCTATTTTACATGGCTATTAACTTTCATACCACCTGCTTTTGTCCAAACTTTTCTCAAAATAGTTCCCTCCCCCTACCATCTTAACTTTCTCTTAAGTTATACTTTGCTAATCCTCAGATTTGGAGATCAAATCTGCCTTAACCTATCTGCCAGCTGACAGCCAATCATTCTGGACAAGCCAGGCAATCTTGCAGGCAATTCGTCTTCATGTCACTTTGTTATCACACACGTCTATATCATTTCCTGTCAGGCACCAAACTTCCAGCATCAAGGAAGAACAGCTGTAGAGAATGCTTTTACACAAAAGACTTCCCTCCTTCCTTACCCCCTATTCAACGGATATGACAATATACTGATGATATATCCAGGGCCCAAGTTAAATGAAAGATAATGCAACTAAGTTTTGAAACCACTATTTTAAAACAGTCATAAAGAAAGCAAACTTAGTTGTCTGAACATAGTAACTAGTAAAAGATGAATCAGAAACCTGAGTCCAACTTCCGTCAAAACAGGCAAGTGAATTTTACAAATTCATCTGTATTACATTAGAAAAGGGCATTAGTGAAGAATTGCTAAGCGGGTAATGCTAAGTTTCTCCAGCTCTCAGTCAAATTAAGTTACCCTGGCCTGGCCTGTGTTGGCTGGAGCGTCGTCTGTACACCAAGAGGTGGCGGGTTCCATTCCCCCCCCAGGTTGCAGGTTTGATACCCAGCAGGGCATGTGAGGGAGGCAACCAATAGATGTTTCTCTTTAACATTGATGTTTGTTTCTCTCTCTCTCTCCCCCTACCCTTCCTCTCTCTAAGATCAATAAAAAATAAGTTGTTACCCATTATTAAAGAATATTTATGAGACAATTCTCATAGATAATGTCCCATCTCTAAAATCAGTAGTTGTGTACCAAGCCAAATAGAGACAGACTCATAGATAGAGAGCAGGCAGATAGCTCAGGGCGTGGGGGAGGGGGGGTGGGGATTCAGCAAAAAAGGGGGGAGAGACAGAATTCATGAACTTGGACAATGGTGTGGTGATTTCAGGAGTGGAGGGGGATGGGTAGAGGTAGAAGAGGGCATAAATGACAATGGAAGAAATTAAATTAAAAAAATCAAAATCAAATCAAATCAGTAGTTGTGTAATACAGCTGCTGGAGAATTTAAAAAGAATTTAATGTAAAGATGAACCACAGGCTATCCATATAAGAGAGGAATGGAGTAAGTCTGGGGAATAAGATATATATATATATAAATATATTTGATACGATATATCAGGGTATTCCCCCAAAAATGTATACACACTTTGAATAATTATAAAGGCAGTGTTTATTAAAATACATTTCATTTTCAAAATGTAATAGAACCTACAGACATTGTTTAATTAAAGTGTGTATACATTTTTCGGGACATGATATATATATATATATATATATATATATATATATATCACACACACACACACACACACACACACACAACATACATATATAAAATTTGCTTCTTCTACAAATGGGATACACTAAAGATGCTAGAGTGAAATACTATGAAAAATATGATAAGCTGGCTGTACCAAAACTTTCCACAAATAAACTTCCAGTTCTCAGATCACATTTTCATTGATTTGGGGGAGGCAGTAAATAGTAGTACATACTTGGCCAGGACTCAACTGACCAGGGTTTTCTAATTCTATCGTACCTACAGCTGGGTGACTCTGAGTCAGTTTTAGCACTTTAGACAGATTCTCTATTTACAAAAGAGAAAGTATCTCACCTGCTACAGGGAAACATGTAAAAATAAAGAGGAAAAAGCATGGAACTGACACTGACAGATGAACTGGAGTTCTTGGTCTGTCACTAATGAGTTGGATCTCAATTTCCTCATATAATGTTATAAACTCTTAAGCTTGATAAAGGTTATCATTAAGAACCTTAAAAGCATTCCATTAGTTCAAGATGAGATCATCGTATTTCTACAGTATTAATCAAAAACACTAATTAGGTTTTTCATAGCAGAAGAGGTAACTTCCAAAGAGGGCCTTTAAAGGTTATGTCACAATGGGCCAGGCTACTCTGCAAATATGACTGTTAAACCCTATACATTTATGTTCAGTAACTAAATGGTTAATTTGTTCACTGGATTCCTGCTGCCACTGGAAAATCTTTTTCTGGGGGGTGGAAAAATCCTGTCCCTCCTTCACACTAGTGTTGGTCAATTGAAAAATAAAGGGATGAGCCCTAGCCGGTTTAGCTCAGTGGTTGGAGCGTCGTCGGAGGTTTGATTCCAACCAAGGGCATGCACCTTGGTTGCAAGCTTGATCCCCAGCCCCCGTCGGGGAGCGTGCGGGAGGCAACAATCGATGTGTCTCTTTCTCTCTTTCTGAAAAGCAATAGAGAAAATATCCTCAGGTAAGGATGAGAAGAGAAGAGAAGGGGAGGGGAGGGGAGGGGAGGGGAGAAAAAAATAAAGGGATGGGAGGCTGCTTTGGGTATATATTCATAAAAGAGGGTAAAAGTTTTATATTCATAAAAGAGGGTAAAAGATGACTGCCTGAGTGAGCTAAAGGGAAGTATTCTGGAATCACCCGCATTGACATATTACTGCTTCATTTAGTTGTTCAGAAAGTCATTTTACCTCTCTTTTTCGAGTTTCTTCAAATGTAGAATGGGATTAGTTATATCTACCTTATTCACATGCTTAGGGATTTAAAAAAATCCCTTTTTCTTAGCAGACAGTGTTTGTGGAAGCTTTCTAAAAGTACAAGTATCAGGATTATACAAATGCAAGTTATTATTCTAAACTACATGAAGCTTAGGCTTTACCTTTTATACTCTGAACAAATTCTAACTTTTGGTCAATGAAACAGAAAAAAACCAAACATCCTCTAGGCATGTTTTCATATGGAATGAACTCCTGGCTTCTTTCTGAAGTGATTTGCTTTAGCTTTTAAAACGATTTTTTGGTTTAGTGCAGAAAACTTTTTACTTAAGGAAGCTAAGCAGCTGGAAAGAGCATCTCAGGCTATGAGTAGAACTAGAATAGTGTCCATATTTCTTTAAATAAAATTGTAACACTAGTAATGAAGACCAGCTAAGGTCATCCTACTGTCTTTTCCTTATTAGCCAAGTCCACACCTTGCTATATTTAGACAAGATATGCATACCCCATTAAAGATAGGAGACTCAGTGCTAGCCTTAGGATCACAGCACTGGGGCTATTACCTCAGCTGAGGGGGAAAGACACTAACAATAAGTATATTGATGCATTCATTGGCAACCAATAGAAAATTTATTTCATTCTGAATAGGTGTATAATTGCTAGTATGCACAGAGTAATCTCTACCACATATAACTCCAGCACAGTTATGACTAAAGTAAAGCAGTGAGTATCTTTGAGGGAACTCACTTGCGAGGACTGCCTGCCGAGACTTAGCCAGAGACAAAGTGCTGCTGGGGTCAACGGGGTAAAATGTTCAGCAGTTTGGTCTCCTGGGAACTGGAACGAACAGGTTTTCAGCCCAGGAATCAGCACTATATCAAAAACACCAGCATCCAGCAAAGGAAGAACCAAATCGGGACAAAGCTGACTTAAATAGTTACCAAAAAAAAAAGCTTATGGAACATTAATTTTATAATAAAGATTGTGATGAACTTAGTCAGGGATATAGTAGTGCAGGTAAATGGGGGAACTTGCTTGGGTGAACCTATTTCCTAAGTGGTCCTTAAATCTGGAATCAAAATAACTTGTCTTAAAGAAAAATACAGTTGCCCTCAAGAGAAAGATAAGAAACCCCTAATAACAGTCAGATGTCTTTGGTACCTCCCAACTGTCAAAAAAAAAAAAAAAATTAAATACATTTAAAGAACGTGGTAAATATACTTCTGAAACATAAGTATAACAAATACAAATCTGTTTATCTTCATTCAAAGGAAACTGCACATTGCAATTATGAACATTTCCACTGCAGGAAAGATAAGCAGATGTTGGATGTTTTCCCAAAGTTTTTTTAGTGTCCCTGAAGAGGCTTATGGAATCTGCTTTACATTTTTTCAAATTAACAGTTAATGCTAAAAAGGTAATATTTTGAATGTTATTTTTTCTCATCATAATATATTTTAACATTTCTACAGTGACATAGTTAAACAAGTTACCAGAGAGAAAACAACTAAATATACAGTTATACACTATACTTGTATATTCATTTTCCAATATTTACTTCTAAACTAAAAGCTACATAAATAGTTCAATATTTTTAAAAGTGCATTTTGAAAAGCCCTATTTTCTGTGTCCTCTGCATTAAAACTCTACTTAATTAAAATTACCTATATCTAAATGTTCTCAACTGACAAAAAACCGAAATAATACTTTTGGAGAGAAAAATTCTAACATAAATAAGGAATGGGTTTTTTGGTTTTTTTTAAATAGGGTGTTTAGTTATTTCTAAGAGAGATAAACTGGCCAGAGTTTTCTTAAGGCTTTATAATAAAATCCAGATTTTTTATTTTTGCCAGAGCAAACAGGCATTGGATTAAGGCCTAAATAAATAATGTGAGATGACAAGAAAGCAAAAATGCACATAAAACTTAACTGCTCACACTTCTGAAAATTCATAACTATACATGGTAGACTGCAGAAGTTGATCTTAAAGTAAAGAAAGGTTTAATGAGCTGAAGAATCCTTGACCCTCAGTGCACAACTGATTTAAATAGCACGTTCATTCCACTAAATGTCTAAACCCAGTGCAGTGGTCCTCAAACCTTCCAACAAGCTCTTTATAATTAATTTAATAAGTATCTAGATTAAATACAATTAAAAATTCTCCTAATTCCTCTCACAACCATTTCTTCAAAGTAACAACTTTAAGTCATTTTTATTTTCCTGGTTCAAAGCACCAGAAATACTTTACCCCAATATTGCTTCTTTTTGCACTCACCACGTAGATTCTGACTATTTGCTGAGGACACAAATACTCAGGCTTTACAGTAATATTTCAAGTTTTCCTTAAGCAAATACCATTCTTAGAATATCAACTCCAATTTATTACAAGAGAGAATTCAAAAGGCTGCATAATCCTCAATAGAGAGAAAAATATTAGCTCCAAATCTTATAACATGGGGAAATCATGAATGATTGTTTAAAAATGGAGAAACGAATCTTAAAAAAGTTAAAAAGATACTTAATTTCTAAGTCAAATGCCTAAAACAGTCTATCCCAGGTTCTTAATTTGGGGGGTGGGCTGGGGTGTGTTTAGATTCCTTTGAGAATTTGATGGACATTATGGCCTTTTCCTCCAGGAAAAAAAAGTGCTAATCACATATAGGCCCACTTTTGCACATGATTTTATTGTATTCATGAACTTTAATCTAAAACGGTGGGTTCAAGGAGCCTGGTAATTGCTCTACAGAAAATTGCTGCAGCTGGGAATTAACAGCCTCTTCAGGACTGCCCCCTCGTTTTTTAGCAGATAACAAAGCAGCTTTAACAAGGGGTAAACAACACTGAATGATTGATGCTTGGATTTAACTTTGAAACCAGAGGAAACACGCATGAATTAGATAAGGGTTGGGACTTTGGAAGGATCTTCTATTAATCCTTCAGCCTCTGCCATTTCTAAAGCACACAGCAGCTAATCCTCTACCTGTCCCATCACGCTGCCTCCTTCTTTCCCCATTTCTGAAAATCCCTCTACAATAAACATGTTTATATTATAAAGATTTCTAAGCACTAGGTGAAACTTTACTTACTGAAGCCCTGCAATACTAGATGCAACAGAATATCAGTACAATAATGGATTTTGAACAAGATTTTGAAATTCATTAAAATTAAACCTGACCTGCAAATGAGATTTTACATTTCCTAAACTTGCTGGATACTCTAGAAATTTTAACAGCTACCCAGACAGAGCATGCCATTTCCTGTACTACGCCATTACAAGGACTTATTTTCTAAGAGTGTAAGAAATCTAAGATCACCAATACTTTAAACATTGCTCTATGTGGTAAGTGATTCAGCAAGAAGGAAATGACTAGATTTAAAGCTTTATTGATCTGATGATTTTATAACCCATGCTACACGGGAAAAGAGATTAAATGCAAGGTTTAACTGTTATTATAAAGGTTAATGTTTATAGCAGTTAACAATCCTCATCTATTGCCATTATGTCCATAAATGCAGTGGCCTCATATTGTTTATATTACTTGTTACACTTAAAAACTGATTTATACATTTATACCAAATATCTACACTTCAGCTTGCGGGTCAAACAATAATTTATTAGTTCCCTGACCATATTGTCTAACACAGTGAGAGAGGCTAGTAAGCCAGGACAAGCAGAATAGGGAAACTGAGACAGTCCAAGGACACTTAAGAGTAAATTGTTTGCCTGAGGGCAAATAGCTTAAATCACCCTACTCAGGAGGATTGATAGCAGACATCCAATTAGTGCCATTTGCTAACCATACCAAGGGACAGATGAAGTTAAATTAAGGGAATAAATCTCATTTTGGCACATAAGCATAAAACTACTGAATATTCTGTTGAGATCCTCCCCTAAGACCTCCCCTAAACTCCCAGCCTTTAAAACCCCTCAAAACAAAGGTCCCAGCACACCCTCTCCCTCCTCAGAGCATGCCCTCACCTTTCTCCTCCCCTTCTCCCACCCACGGGCGGGCATCTCCTAAACTCTAAAGAACCCCACGAGGCTTGCAACCAGGGCAGCAATGGGCAGTGACAGTTTGTCCCGAGCAAACCCCCCCTGAATCTGTCCCCAAGGCCCCCCTTTCTCTAACTTCTTAGTGAGCCAAAGCAGCCCAGCCTAGGCTCATTTCCCCACCTAGTCCTTCTGTTATGGGAGGCCCTTCCTTGTTTCACTGTTGCCAGCTTTAATAAACGTCCTCTAAAATTAACCTAGACTCACACTGTGAGGTAGACCAACTAGGGCCAAGTCCCCTTTCTGGTAACAATAGTACCCCCTCACCCTCAGCTTACTTTCCATCTTTTCGCCCTGACTTACGTTTTCTTTATAGCCATATCATCAGCTGATTATTTATAATAATTTATTTACATTAAGAATGCAAGTTCTAAGGGCCGAGACTTGATCTTTTTGGATCACCAATGCATTACTAGTGCCTAGAACATTGGTGATCAATACATGAATGGATAGATATTTACTAAGTAAAGATATGAAATTAGAGGCAAACATAGCATAGTATAAAAGCATGGAATATACAGAGGACTTGGATTTCAGTCACTGCTCTGGCACTTATTATATAACCTTGAACAAGTAATTTAATCTCTGAACCTCAATCTCTTTTCCTTTGAAACAATGCTAAAATATTACTACACAGTGTTACTGCAAGGGTTACAGGAAATAACAGAAGTAAAAACTTGTTGCAAATATTGATTACATCCCAGCAGTTATTCTTGGAAAACTGGCAGAAAATTCTGTAAAACAGATCAATCTTGAAAAAGCAAGTTATTCTGTTACCTTATCCTTGTTCATGTAGAACCACAGAGGTAGATTAAGTCGTGAGAAAGCACAGCATTAGGAGAGATGGGCTTAAACTTCAATTACTAGCTGGCTGACATAGGAGAGATGGGCTTAAACTTCAATTACTAGCTGGCTGACATTAAGAAAAGTTCTTAATCTCTCTCAGGCTTAATTTTCTTATCTATAAAATGAGAGGGACAATACTACTTAAAAGTATAATTTTGTTTGTATCAAGGGTCATATTAATTGTGAAAACACTTTAACACAGAATTTGTATTTTTAGCTAAATCAATTAATTACCTTTCCTTAAAGAAATCCTAATCTTGTTAGTTCCCCCGGACAAATGGAAGAAAGTATTATTCCAGAATGTGCTCAAATGGACTATGGACAGAAGTATACACACTCCCATTTTTGCTGTAGACTCTCTAACTTCAGTGAGAGGACAGAACAGAACAGGAAAGACAAAACAGGAAGATACAGAAAGGAAAGGGAAAGCAGAGATTCAGAAAGACACATGTGAATAAGCAGGAGAGCTCTGATGGACTTCAGGTCTATTTCATTGCATATCCCACAGTCAGGGCCAGCTTCATGGGTGTGTGGTCTGTGCAGTCCCACAGGATCAGTGGTTGGAAGGGCCCCACACCTGGTTTAGGCTCTGCTGTTGCTGTCTTGAAATTTTAAATTATTTTTAACAAGAAGCTCCACATTTTCATTTTGCACTGGGCCCTGCAAATTATGTAGCTGGTCCTGCTCACAGTCTTTCCACTACAGGACATGGACAATAGCTTACAGTCTCAATAATTCTGTATACAAGGACCACGGAAAACTTAAAGGACAGCCACTAAAAAAGGAGACTTTTAATCAGGTTGGTGATCACATATTTGTAGTACTTGAATTCTGTAGTAGCAAAATACTTAGTAAATGCCAATTTAATTAAAAAGCAGTAGCTCAAATTAGAAATGCAAATGTTATTTGCCTTTTCCTATTTTGTGCTCTATCACATCCTAATGAGAGGCCAGTTTGTAAATGAAATACCTGAATCAAATCTAATTGATTTTGCATTCTGAAACCCAACAAAAGACCCTAGTGATTATGGATTACCTTTGATTTTTGATTTGGTATTTGCTCTCTGACAGTAAGCAAAGTGACATTGCCACAGAAATCATCTCTGGAGTGAATTAAGTTACACTCCTTAAGAAATGTTTTGTTTCTTTTCTGCTCTTGCTGACTGCAGAGACAGCTAGTGGATTTTCACTGACTGCAGCTGAAAGGCTGAAGCTGATGAATCGAACATTTCACAGGCAGAAATTCAGTTTTTGAGGTCTGCAGGCCAAAAAGATGCCTTTTCCACTTAAAGTCAGACTACCAGTCCATTTTGACCTTTGGGCTCCTTATCAGTCACCTTCAGTCTGTCAGTAGCTGGAGAGGCCGACTCACAGAGGTCTGCTCTCCAGTGAACAAAGGCTTGCTATGTAAAAGAGATGAGCAGTGAGCAGAGATACGATCTGATGAGAAGGTGCTGAACTCATCCTCTGTGTTCCAGCAGCACGTCCAGGACTGCTGCCACTACAAAAAGTGAAATTTCACCCGAAAACACTTTCTCTGCCCGTGATTTAAACACACATCTTCATTAAGGCAGCAACTCAGTTTCAGATAGAGGAAGGCAACCAATCATGCCACTGTGGCCAGCACTCTAACACTCCTTTCTCCTTCCCATCTTCCTCTTTTTCTTTTTAAATTTAAGTTCACCAGAGCACCTCTGGCTGTTTAGATCTGTTGGTGACATTCAAAGTAAGATTCTTTAATAGCTTTAAGAAACACACACACTCTTCTCCTTTCTCCTGTATTTAATACTCACATAGCCTCGAAGATAAAAACTTTTGTTACAAGAATTCAAACAGCTTGTTCCCTAAAATGTTAATCTCCCCAACTTTGAGAAATATACCCACTGCTTCCTATAAATAGGATCAGGAAATGCTAATCTCATAAGTATAGTCAGGAACATTAACAAATTAATGTATTTGATTACCTTTTTAAATTTCAGTATGCTTAGAAAGATGTCCCTATGAGAAATCTCAGTGATGCTCAACACTCCCTAAACAGAACACAATGTATTGTCGTTCAAAGTCTAAATTAATTTGCTGCAGGACCCTAGATAAGTCTGTTCGCTTATCTTTTGGGTCTAAAATTCTCTAAGTAAAAAATGGTGATGATTTTAGAATAAAACGAAAGTGTGGGGAGAAAAGCTAAATTAATAAGCATTTCATATATATTCAACAACACCTCTAGATAATTAGTTTCTTCATCTTATCAACGTACTATTATTTCATCTTTCCACTAGGTCTATTCAAATAGCTTACAAATTAAAGCATTTCCATCAGTGCTTAGGTATGAAATAGGTTCCTCATAGGAAAGACATGAGGAGCAATGGTTTGGGCCTCCAAGCAGTCCATATGAACTGAAGGACAAAATCGTATTTACCTTGACTGTACCTTTTATCATTTCAGGAGCATTATGGAAATGAATTACTAAAATTGCTGGTGGGAATGCAGACTGGCACATTTCTGGTGAGCAAACTAGCAATCCATATCAAAAGCTAGAAATATGTATACTCTTTGGTCTAGCAATCCCAGAATTGAGCTTGGGGACATTTCTTTCATAGGGACATGTGCAAAGATTTAGGCACAAGGATAGTCATTCATTTCAGCGAGACTTTGTTTATAACTGCAGAAAACTGGACACAATCAAAATATGCAACAGTAGAGCAGAATCTGAATCAGTTCTATGGAAAACAAACAACTCTTAAAAAAATAAACACATTTGAGGACAATGGCAGGATGTTACCAATATGCTGAGTGAAAAAAAATCTGATTACAAAGCAATAGATAGAGGACAATCCCATTTTTAAAAGTATATACATACATAGAAAAATTCAGATTTTTCTATAATAAACATCCATTATCTACAAATACTAGAAAAATAATCAATACTTTTTGCTTTGTTGATTTTTAATTACCAGCAAGACCAGTTCCATGAAAAAAAAATCACCCAGAACAAATTCACTTTTAAGCTGAGTGGGCAGCAAAGAACAAGGTATTATCAACTTTATTGTGTATAAGGCAGACAACTTTTCAATGCAAAAGGGATTCTCCATTTGGAAATTCCCCCAAGCTGATTTGTAAGATTGCCATAAAGAGCATTGGTATTCAATATTTATTTGTTGATTTTGATTTCAACTGAGGAAGAGGCTAGAGGTGGTTTTTTTTTGTTTTGTTTTTTAAAAAGCTTAATAAACATTCTCATTTTCTGACAAACAGGGCATACAGCCTTGAGGAGAATTTCTCCAAGCATCTAAAATGGCAAAACAACAAAGAGAATTCCAGTAGCATGGGTATAGTGAACCTCTATGATAACTGAGACTGACCACAGAACAGCAACAGAAGTGAACAAGCTCAAATTCATTAACAGCCAGGACTAAAGTGGGTTCTTAACAGATACACTCAAGTATCTCCTAGGAGGTAAGAAAAAAGTATGATTAAAACAAGAACAAGGGCTTTTAATCATTAAATTACAAAGATAATAACTAGCCAGTCTACAATCTTCAGTTTTTCTTTACTTTTGAAAAAATTTACACTGAGTTTACAATCATTTAGTTAGACTCACTAAATGGAAATACTTAGTTTCTCTTACGTAGTCTCAGTTTGTGATTTCTCTCAGTGCAGAAGAATATAATAAAGTACAATCTGCTAAGTTTTCAGTAGTTGTAGCAACTCATCTTTGAATCAATATCATTAAACTATCATTTGGGCTTAATGTAACATGGCATTTATATAGTTCTTGATCTTTATTAACTGATCTTTATTAACTGATTTATAATTGTAGGCTTCCTATGTGTGTAAAAAAAGATCCCCATGCCCCCTAGAATGCTTTCCATGTGTATTTATTTGACTTAGAAACTAAGGAGTTGTACATTGCTTAGAGAACACTAAATGAGTTGAGCCATTAATGGGCAACTAGGCCACTGGTAGCCAAGTGAATAAGAACAAGGAAAAATAGCAATCGGCACACCCCTCCCCTTATAGCTGGCTCCACTGTAAATATTACAAGCTCTCTGTATCATGGGAACCACCTTGCCTACCACATGATGCTGATGTAATACTATCTAGAGCTAAGCACCTGGAGGAAGCAGAGAAAGAACTTTTGCTTTGGATTACTTCAATGTGCTTTCTTTCCTTCTTTTATTAACCATAAAGCCACTAGCAGATAGTTTGATGATTTCTGTTCTTATACTGCTTGTGGGGATTTCACAATGTGCTCCCAGCCACTGGTACTGATTCAATAACAACAGCCTTGTAAAATTGGCAGCCTTCCTAAATAAGCTATGTAAAGTCTGCAAATGTTGGTCACTGTGCTGCGTACTCAGAGGATAACTCAATAAAAACTTGATAAAAATTCTGCCCATATAATATATCCAAAATATGTGCATAGCAATTTCCTAAAGAACACCACTGATATGTACAAAAGCCTTTCTAGATTCCCTTCTTACCACAAATGATTAATAGAAGTCATTCATTGAAAACTAATTATTTATAATATGGTCATAACATCTGCCACATTAGTCCTTCCCTTTCTCTCACCACTGAAGTACTCTTTACCTGTGTTTACATAAATCAAGACATTTAAGAGGGCCAGAAATAAAGGTCAGAGTCCCGGCTCAAATCCTACTCCTAATAAAGCCTTCACTAACTGGCTCATTTACAAGACTTTTCTGTCTTCTGAATACTTACAGCACCAACTACACCTTTCCTCTGGCACTTAGCATGTGATAATTATGTTCATATTTATTCTTTTATTGACCTTGTCTTACATCTTCAACAGACTGCACATCCCAACTGCAGGAATCATCTTGTATTTCTTTGTATCTCCACCCTTTGCCCAGAATAGGTGCAATTATGGCAATAATGCAAATGATAAAATTTTTATCATCAGACTGGCACACTACTCCGTAATCTAATTCTTTCTACTATACTTTGGCTCATGTCAAAAGAGCAAAAGTATTAGCTAACCTTTACTGAGTGCTTACTATTAGCACTTCACAAACATTACATTTAATTCTCACAGGTATTATTAGCTCCATTTTATTGATGAGAAAGCCTTATGGTAGTTATACAATATATTTAAGGTTGCACAGTCTATTTATAGATGGTAAAACTCTAATTGGAACTCAAGTCTGTTTCATTCTAAACACCAGACTATGACTATTAGCCACAAGAACGAATGACAAGTAAGATTCTGAATATGTGACCCAAGAGACCCTTTTAAGTATTTTTCAAGAGAATAGTACTTAAGAAATGGGATACTTAAGGAACTGAGTGTAAGATTTTATTGGGGAGGATGAGCGTCACAGAAGTGGAGGTGATAGAATGATCTATATCAAACTGGTCAAAGGAATGTCAAAGAAGTACAGTTTCACATATTGTTTGAATCTATTTCATTCATCTCCTAGGAAGTGAAATTTACACTGAGAATTTACATCTCTCATAGATGCTCCAACTTCTCACACTAAAGCACCTCACAAAGATGACAAAATAGGAAGTTAAAATGTTTTGGTGTTCATAAGAACTGAGAATATTAACATTAGGGGAAACAGTAATTTAAAGGTACCTGGGACAGAGGAGAGTCCCAAAGAAATGGCCTTTCTCTTAAGAACTCTTTGCTTACGTGATTCTTACTTAAAATCAGTGGGGGGGGGGGAATCAGAAGCATTCTCATTTAATTAATCCCTCATGGCTTTTGTTACATAAAATTCAGAGAACAGCAGAGACAAGACAAACAAAATACTGAACTCATAAACCCGATCAGCATTTTGCTGAGGTGTTGAAAGTTGCTTAAAGTGTTCCTTGGGTTGCAAACAAAAGAGTCTCTAGCATAAACTTTTAAGAATACAGACATCACAGAAAACAAGCAATATAAAGTCCACAATTAAAATTCTCAGGGTTTGAACTGTCCTGTTATGGATCATGAATATCTGTATGACTCTTTATCAACAAATGTTAAGTATAGACGGTGAAAGTAACAATCACACCTGAAATTTTTATTGTTCTTTTTAAATAATTATCTCATTTGATCTCCACAGTTCTCTTGAATGAGGAAGATATTATTCCCAAACATAAGCAATAATTTGAATCATCTAGCCGAGCACCAAAAAAATAATTTTATGTCTTCTACATCTGGAAAACTAAACTGTTACAACTTTTTTAAAAACACACTCTAGAATGGGTATATACTGAGGTTTTTCTTTATTTGAGTAATTCAAAACAGAATTTGGATTATGTTGCTTTAGTAGACATAACTAATGCCAAATCCCTTAGATTACTAAAAGAAGGGTCATTCCCCTCTAAAAACAGTTAAATGTGGAAAACAAGAGTCGCTCAAGTTGCACAACCTGCAAAAGCGGAAGTGAGCCCAAATTTGCCCTTTGGTGTGCAACACTAGCAATCTATTTATAAATTATTTGCTACATGCTTTCCAAATCACAGGAACACCTAAAAAGGCCTTAATGTTCTTAGCACATTTCTTCAAGTTAAACCTAATTATGTTGGTGGCAGCAACATCTTGCATCATTCAACAATGCAAAACTAACTAACCCTATCTTAAAGTAGTTAGGATAACAATTTTTTTTTTTTGCTTTCACCTTAGAAATTCAGAAACATTAATGTGATTGCATCTACACCATTGTTCTCAAGCCCTAAGGTAGTTTAACATATAATAAAGAGGAGTCACATTTACTGGAGAGACCTAAGAAATGTCAGCAAGATTATCTGTAGAAGTTTGAGCCTCTCCATTACTCCAAAGTCTACAACTTTTAGAAAAAAAGAATGAATGAAAGAATCCTAAATTATTTGGCTTTGGGCAATGGTTTCTCTGTGTAAGTCTAAAGAAATTGCTGAATTTCAGGAGTGATTACAGGTGAACACACAATTTTTTGAGCACCAATGTTTTAAAAAATCCACTCTAGATTTATCAAAAAGAAAATCTGACTTGAGCACATCACAACCTCACCATTCTTGTTCATCTTCATTGTACAGATTTAGTCTTCAGTTAACTTGGTGAAGGGTGGTTCCAATAAGGCCAAATTGAGAGCTCCTCCCCTCCCCACTTTAGTACCAAGCCAATTACTGCTGTACTGAGTTCAAAAAAGCACAAGGCCACACAAAGTTATCACCACTGCTAATGAAAACTCAAATGTATCTTTATACCCTGGCAATGGATCATTAACCTTTCCTTCATATTTGAAGGCCATAACACCTAGAAAATTCATTAGTTGTAAACTTATTTGATCAGTTTACGACCTTTAAAAAAAATATTCCATGCCCTGGCTGGGTAGTGCAGTTGGTTAGAATATTGTCCTGATATGTCAAGGTTGCAGGTACCATCTCCGGTAAGGGCACATACAAGAATCAACCAATGAATGCATAAAGAAGTCGAACAACAAATCGATGTCTCTCTCTCTTTCAAATCAATAAATAAAAAATTTTAAAAAGGTATTTTAAAAAGATCCCACATTAATTTAAAATCAAAGAGACATATCATGCCTCTTTTAAATATTAATGTTGTCTCTTTATCAACCAGAGGAAAAAAAGCCTTTAAATCATAAATGAATCCCTGGTTTAAATCACTGAATTATCAATTATTCTAATTTTGTTTGCCTATTTCTGCAGAGGGAAAGATCCAGATTATAAAAGTATCATGGGCAATAAATAATTACACTTGTTCAGTAAGAACAAGGAAATTAAAAATCTAAACGGTGAAAAAAAAAAAGCCTAGTCAGTGTAGTTCAGTGGCTGAGCGCTGACCCATGCACCAAGAGATCAGGGGTTTGATTCTCTGTCAGGGCACATGCCAGGGTTTCAGGCTTGATCCCCAGTGGGGGGCGTGCAACAGGCAGCCGATTGATGTTTCTCTTTCTCCTTCCCTCTCCCTTCCTCTCTCTATAAAGTCAATAAAAACATATTTTTAAAAAATACATAAAATTATAACACTTGGAGTGGGACTTCTTGGTTCCAAGCTTTCAAAATACAGATTTCTGCTAAACCACTGTTCCAGGGCTAGAAAAAGATGGAAAACTACACCTAAATCATTCTACAAATCAGACATAAGCTGGACAAAGATAGCACCAAAAATTCAACAAATACTTAAATACAGTAATAGTAAAACAAACCCAGCATTATGTTAAATAATGCAAACAATGTGTAGGCATGATTCAACTTTAGCAACTCAATATGAGTCCCTGCATTACCAGTAAAAGGAAGAAAAAAATATTCCAAATCTAGTCTAAAAGCATTCAATAAAATTCAATAACTAATTTAATTTAAAAATCTTTTAAAATTAGGAATAGTAGGAATTCCCTCACCTTGATAAATGGTCTATGCCAGAACCTACAGCACACAATACATTTTTCCATAAAACATAAGAAACATTCCTTTTACAACAGAAAACACAATAAGGCTACTACCATTGCTACTATTTAGTATTACACTAGAGTCCTAGCCAAAGCAGTGAGTTATAAACAGGAGACAAAATTCATTTACAGATGATAAAATCATCTATCCAGAAAAGTCAAGAAAATCAACTTAAAAATCTATTAGATATTAGGACCAAGTAAAAGTTTAGCAAGGTGGTCTGATATTAAAAACAACAACAAAAGCAATAGTTTTATTAAACACCTACAATCACTAGTCAGAAAAAGTCATGGGAAGGAAGAACTCATTCACAAGAGCAATAAGAACCTTATGAAACACCCATGAATATAACTAAGAAAAGTATAACTACTATGAGGAAAAATCTAAAATTTAAATGGACATTTTAAAAACAGCGAATAAGTAGATACACATTCCTTACTGGGAAAGCTCATTTTGTAAAGCTGTTAATTCTCTCCAAAAATAATTCAGTATAATTTCAACCAAAATCTCAATAGGACTTTTTTTTTTTTTTTTTTTAAAGAATAGTTTATTGATTTTTTTAGAAAGAGAGGAAGGGAGATGAGAGAAATATTGATGTGAGAGCATAACATAGATCAGCTGCCTTCTGCACGCCCCCTACTGGTGATTGAACCTGCAACCCGGGCATGTGCCCTGACTGGGAATCGAACCAGCAACCTCTTGGTGCACAGGATGACTCCCAACCAACTGAGCCACACTGGCCAGGGCCCCAATAGGATTTTCAAAAATTGAAAATTGACAAGCTGTTTCTAAGACTTATCTGGAAAATAAAATAAGCAAGAATAACTGGTATATTAAAAAAACAATAATAATGAGGCAGGCCTTGACATATAAATATCAAAATAACCACCAAATCTATATTAAGTAAAACAGTATGGTACTGGTAATATGAACAGAAAACATGTTAACAAGACTTAATAGTATAGAGGACGACCCCAAATATCTATTAGAATTTAATATATAATATGTGTAACATTTCAAATCAGTGAAGTGAGAATGGACTAAATAGATGGTATTAGAATAACTGATTATGCATTTGGAAAAAAGTTAGATCCCTACTTCACACTATAAAGAAAATTTCAGATGTTTTAAAGAGTGAAATATTTTAAAAGTATAGACATATTAGAAAAAACATAAAAGAAAACTTTTATAATCCTTGGAGTGGGTGGGAAAGGTTTTTTAAAGCAAGATACAAAATTCTGAAATCATAAGAGAAAATGTCAACAGATTTTACTGCATAAAAATTAAAAACTTTTATAACAAGATGCAAAGTTAAAAGAGATGCTATAAGCTGGTAAAAAGTATTTTTCCACATATTCAGAAAATTCAAAGTACATAAAAAAAATACCAATAGAAAAATGGTTATTAAGTATAAACATGCAAATCATAGCAGAAAAAGGAAAAAGACCAATGAAAATATAAAAGGATGCTAAACTTCCACAGTAATACAGGAATTGCAAATAGAGAAGTATTTAAGAGCAGGGGCCCTGGAGTCAGACTGACTATAATTGTGTTTTCATCCTGACTATAATTTTAGACAAGTTACTCAACATCTGTCTCGCTCATCTCTTATGGAGAGTAATATCTAACTCTTAAGACTGTTAAGAAGAGAGAATGAAATAATATGCACAGGGCTCAAAACAATGTCTTGCACACAGTAAAGAACTGTTTCTTAATGTCATTATTAGTATTATCAGGGTTGATGAAGACAAAGGGAAAGATATACTCTTAGAACTAACTGGTAAGAGCAAATCAGCAAAGCCTTTTTAGAAGGCAATTTGAGAGTATGTATCAAATTTTTAAGCTATACATACCATTACACCCAGAAATTCCACTGCTAGAAATTTATCTAAACAAATGTTCCCGCCCGGCCGGTGTGGCTTCATGGTTGAGCATAGACCCATGAAGCAGGAGGTCACAGTTCGATTCCTGGTCAGGGCACATGCCTGGGCTGCAGGCTCAATCCCCAGTAGAGGGTGTGCAGGAGGCAGCCGATCAATGACTCTCTCCCATCACTGATGTTTCTCTCTCTCTCTCTCTCTCTCTCTCTCTCTTCCTTTCTCTGAAAAATCAATAAAAAAATATATTAAGAAATGTTCCCATATGTACATAAAGATATATGTATCAGGACTTCAGGTGCAGACCATAAGAGCTCTGAATTGGGAGACAGGAAATGCTCGTTCTAGTTTAGTTGTGCCAATAACAAATCATGTAACACCTGTGCAAAGAAAAAAAAATTTAAATCACTTCATCATTTTGATATTTTTTAGTTTTTTACTCTAAAATGTAGAAGACAACTTGTCTAATATGCCTCAGAGGAATAGTCTAAGGATGCCGTCCCTGGACCATGACCATGACCATGACCATGACCATGACCATGACCATGACCATGATCATCATCATCATCTTCTCTAGCCCCACCCCAAACCTACAGAATCAGAAACTCTGGTTGTGTGAGGCAGCAATTTGTGTTTTCATAAGCCAACTAGGTGATTCTGATGTAATCTTAAGTTCAGAGATGAGTACATGTGAAATCACTTGGATAAGTATAGAGCAAAACTGAAATCACCGGATAACTATAGAGCACTATTACCATGACCAATTAAACAAAAATAAAACTGTTTCCACCTTTCAATTTCATTAAAAGGTACATTTTTGGATAATCATCTCCATATGCTCCTCTGTTGCTGAGCTTGAAGTCAAACTTCAAGCTAGGGAGTCAAACTCATACATGAAACCAAGTAAATAAATATTTTAGGTCAAGGATAAAAAGCTCAAGGTAACCTCATTAACAAATCAAGCAGTCTTAATCACCTACATTTTAACACTTATGAACAGGTTTTCATAATGGGAACACTTCTAATGACAGCTTGTGCCAGCATTTTATCTAATAATTTTTTTAATGTTTTTTTATTCACTTCAGAGAGAGGAAGGGAGAGGGAGAGGAAAAGATAGAAACATCAATGATCAGTCATTGATAGCTGCCTCCTGCACATCCCCTATAGGGTATTGAGCCCACAACCCGGGCAGGTGCCCTGACCCGGAATCAAACTACAATCTCCTGGTTCGTGGGTCTATGCTCAACCATTGAGCCACGCCAGCTGGGCTTATGTAATAATTCTTGATCCTTCCCTGAACTTTTTAGGCCACAAAAAGAGTCACCCATTTTTCGATAAGCTATTTGTTTGGCATATAACAACACTACAAAAGTCTTGGCCCCTTGCTTAGTGATGACTTCTCAGGGGTTGAATGCTGGCTCTCTAAAAATAACATAGGCTTCCATATTTTTCAGAAATTTAGAATTTTGTTTTTATTGAAAAGTAGACTCTTAAAGGGAATAAAACTTTTCATGATCATTTGTAGGGTGTGAGCCAAGACTCTTGAAGTCTGATTAGATGATGCTTCTGGGTTGTTCACATATTTTTTTTTCTAGTAGGATTAACACATGACAGTAACTATATTTTGTTTCTGAGGTGAATCCAATCACTTAATATTCTTCAATGATACATCAAAAATTACACCATATTTGGTAAGTTTTCTATAATGGCAAAGGGACACCTTAACCTAATAATGATAATTTCCAATAAGATACAGTAAAACTCCAGCTATTCTCTTAATTTCAACTTTTAACTGTTAGGTACAGTACCTAACAGTTAAAAGTCAAGGAATTAAGAGTGTGTGAAGTCACCAAAATAGGTGTCCAAAGGCCATACTCTAAAGGTCATGAACTCTCTCCATAGCAGAGTCTCTAGGATCTCATTCTGACCTTTTTACTCTGACACAATTCTCAATAGGATTTGTTACATGGTTCTAAACCCACAGCAAAGCTGAGGCAGCAAATGAGAGAAGGAAGGAGACCTCTTATGAGGGGTCCTTAGCAGTGACAAAACCACTGGACTAATAGTACTCATGTGTCAAAGTGCCCCCTTCCCCACACATACACTTAAAATTTTTTGAGTCAGCCTTTACTTAGAACCCTAAACCTTAATCTTTTAGTTGTTCCCCTAGTCATTGCTATTTACATATCTGGCACCACAGGGAAATGCTCACACTGAGTGTTACAGTATCAGGCCTTAGAAACAATACTTCCCTTTAGGAAAGAGATTCTTAACCTTTTATGGGATCACATTACTTTGAAAATCTCATTTAAAAAATATATTTACCCAACATTTTCATATGATCTTAAGGAGTTTCTGAAGCCAGTCCATAGAATTCTAGGTGACCATGGACCCCAAATTAAGAACTTCTGCATTAGATGCCAAAAATGTTTATGTTTAAATGAACAAAACTTAGGGTTGTATTCAGAATGATCTCTAAAGATTTTGAAATGATGATGAACTAGGCAACACTATAAATGCTAATAAAAATGATGGCTAAAGCAATACTAATAAATACATTTTAGAATAAGTGAATATTAGGATATTAGTCTCTTTTAAGAAAAAAAGTGGCAAAAGACAAAAATAAATATTTTGCAAATTCTTTAAAAGACTGTCTACCTTAGCATCAAAATTCTTAGGATAGCAAATGTTTTTCACTATTAAGTTGAAGATGTCAGCAGTTAAAGATAATTCCTAAGAGTGCAAGTCTCAAAAAGTTAATCTTGCAGCTACTAAGAATATCATTTTTATAGTGGTTAACAGCCCCTGCCCAGGAAACAGATCTGGACTCTAAGGACAGTTTTGTCATTTACTAGCTTTATGGCCTTGAGCAATTTCTTAACTTCTTTAACCCTCAGCTTCATTATCTGTAAACAGAATAAGTTCACATGATTGCTGTGATTACACAAGATAATATACATTAAACTCTTAGTACAGTGACAAGGAGTCAGTAAGTGGCAGCTATTAGGTATTGTTTAATTTCAATTAACTCATTTTTTTGTGTGCAGGAATTTGTAGTTTGCAAAATGTTATGATCTCTTAGGATCCTTTGGGGTAGGAACCACTGTATTCTCATTTTATAGTAGGAAAAACTGAAGTCAAATGACTTACCCAAAGAAATCGGGATTTACTCTTTGATTACACCAGGAAGCAAGATTCAAAGTGGAAAGAGAGACATAAATAAGCTCTGCCTTTTAAACTTTGTTTAATCTTTTTTTCCTTTCTTGTAGATGCTTCCCACTGGGTGAACCCTGTTGAAAGGCAGCTAGCAGCAGGTCCAGGCAACACAGTCTGGTAAGGCTTCCAGAGCATACAACAGTTTGGAAGTGAGTGGAAACTGGACGTGTTAGTGGCAAAAGGGCACCAGAAGTTAGACCTTGGTACAGCAATCTTGGTACCTGAGTTCTGGCTAAGAAAGAATTCAGAGCCAACACTCAAATGCAAGTAAAAGTTTACTTAGAAAGTCACAGAGGTAGAAGAAGTGGGTTGTGGAAGAAGTGAGCCAGCTGGGCTTCATGGGCTCAGGAACAAGTTACACAGGCAAAAGGAGGACCCTTAGAGCTCAGGAGAAAGAAAGCAAAGGTACGCACCTGGAGGGAAGAAAAGAAAAAAAAGCATGTGTGCTCCAGAGAGGGGCCTGTTTAATCTTTTTAAAACTGTACTTAAACATACGTAACAAAATTTGCCTTTTAACCAGTTTTAAGTGTACAGTTCAGCAGCATTAAATAATTCGTTGTTGTGCAACCATCCCCAAAACATTTTCTTCTTCCTCAAATGAAACTTTGTACCTATTGAACACAGCCCCCCCCCCATTCCTCTTTCCCCAAGCCCTGGCAGCTAGACTGCTCCAGGTACCTCATATATGTGGAATCATGCGGCATTTGTCTTTTGCCATGGTTTATTTCACTTGGAACAGTGTCTTCAAAGTTTACTTATGTTATAGCATTTGTCAGAATTTCCTTCCTTTGAAAGGATAAGTAATACTTAGTTGTATTATATGCCACGTTTTGTTTATCCATCCATCCATTGATGGACATATGGGTTGCTCCCACTGCCTTTTTCATTTTTAAAATATTGTTGACACCATTACTTTGAGATTGGTTATCCAGTTTCAGAATATTTACTCCTTTTCTTCTTTTTTCACTCCACGTGTCCTTTTTTAAAAAAAGGAAAATGCAAGTAAACAGTTGACTAAATTATGTGGAGTTTACAGTACAGAGCACTAAAAGCACTGTGGGCATTTTTTTGTTTTTGTTTTGGGGTGGTGGTGGCTATTTTTTAAGGAGCTCCCCATGAATCTACACAAAGGGAAAAAGCTGAAACTCAAATGAGTTTAACTTGATTTGTTAGGAGTGCAAATCATTAATTAAAATAATAAATTAGATGTAAGATTATTTATAAATCACTTTACATGCCATTGTTGGGACCTTTAATAAGAAATGATGAAGTTTCTGTTGTTGGACATTCAATTAAGAAGTTCTTCAGGGGTGACCTGGGAGGAAGACAGAAGCCTTGCTTAAGTGCCAGGAGTCAGGGAAAACCTCAGTAGGTGACTTTCTGAAGCCACTCTGGAGTGCTAATATACCAGGAAGACCAAACTGCTACCTAAAGTAATCCTAAACCACTCCCCTGGTTTGAGGATGCAACTTGAACAGATGGAGTTCCTTTACTTTGTGCTTTATAACTGTGAGGTGAGATTAACCACAAGCTTCAGCACGCAGTTCTCAAAAATGGCTAAACCACAAATGTAAAGGAAGGACAACTCTAGAGACTTCAGAAACAGTCACAAAGATGCTCCTGAATCTTGCACTTCAGTGAATGAAGATACGCAGGCAGGCTCAGGCTGAGTACGTCCTACGGGACCACTGTACTACTGGGGGGCGGGGCAAAAAGAAAAACAGCCAAACTACTGAATCCAGTTTTCGAAATAATTCCAGACTACAACCAGCGGGAGCTAAGAATGAGCTGCCTTTCTTTGTGTGAACGACTTGCAACAGAAACCTATGGTCAGACACAAACTTACTTGAAACAAAAATCAAACCAACAAACACGGGAGCTTGACCACCAGCAGGACCCGCAAGGGTCCTAGCGTTTCCGGCTGGCTGTTCAGAAGCCACAGCCCGCCCTTCACCTTCAGTCTCCAGTCCCATACGGCTCGGCTGTCACTCGGTCACCACAGACAACTTCCCTGAGACGACCCCACTTTCAGGTCCCCTCAAAGTTTACCATAAATGCTCGCAAAGGATTCTTCCGTCCGTCCACCCCCACCCCCGAACACTTTCTGCCTCCAAGCATTACCCCACACCTCCGCCCCAGGATCCTCCCCGGACGCCCCGGGGCCAGCAAGAACGCAGGGTGCAATTTCGCCCTCGCCCGCTGGCTCACTCCCCAGGATGCTGGGAAAGCGCCTGCTCGAACGCAAACTTTCCGAGCGTTAGCAGCGGGCGGGAGGGCGCGCGGTGCACTCACAGCTGGTTGATGGCGTTTTGCGAGATGACCGCGTTGGCAGAGAAGTAGGGGATCATGTCGGGGCAACCGAGGCTGCAGGTGCAGGCGGGAGGCGCCTTCCTTTCACGAGTCAACGTGCTCAGGGTCATGGGGCCCGCTCAAGGCTCTCAGGTCCGCATCCTGGCCCCGGCCCGGCTCGGGCGCGAGGCGCTGGCGTTGGGATCCGCCCGGCCGGAGGCGCGGGCAGCGCGGGCTCCCGGCGGCCGAACTGGGCCCGCCGGGACGCGCGGAGGCAGCCACCGCAGCCCTGGGGCTCCGCCGTGGAGTGCAGGGAGGCAGGGCGCCACCAGCCACCGGCCCAACCCGCGTCCGGGGCGGGGCGCCGGGCGGGGTGGGCCGGCGGGCGCGGAGGGTCGGCCCTGCGGGCGCCCCGCCCCGTAGTTCGTGGCACTTACCGGATCCTGCTGCGCGCGTCCTGGCTCGGGGGACAAGGGTCACCCCCAAGGCTCCGCGGCTCGGAAGAAGTAGGGCCGCGAGCCGATCCGGGGGTGGGCAAGAAAGGCTCACGTTTCTTGGGAATGCTTCAACAGAAAGGTCCGCCTGTTAACCGGCTCTATACAGTCAACCTCAAACAAACCCCATTTTCCGAACGACTTTAAAACTTCAAAAGACTGTACATTCACAAATGCAACAAACATTTATCAACGGTTTCCTATGTGCTAAAGGCTGGGGAAATTCAGAGATTAGCTGTCTTTTTTTAAAAAAAGCAAAACAGTTGAATTTATGATGTAAAAAACAAGCTATCAACACAGTCGATAATACCTGCTAACCCTTGTAAATAAATTTACAAAGCGCTTTCCTCACAGACCAAGGATTCACAGCCTTAGCTGCACGAGTGAATCACCAGTGTGGATTTAAGAACGTCCGATATCCAGCTGCACCGGAGACCAATCAAATCGCACTCTCTTGAGGTTGGAATCTAGACGTCAGCGCTTTTCAAAGCTCCCCAGGTGATTCCAATGTGCAGCCATGCCTGATAATTATATTGTGCCAAATAGTCTTGAGAGGAAGACATGACAGACGTGTAAAAATTCCGGGTCTAGCCAGTTGACCTCGTTTGATGTCACTTAGATAGGAACTCCAGCTTTATGACTCCTGATCTAGGGCCTTTCCCACCAAACCCTATTCCCTGAGGCCTTCATGAGTTTAAGCCTTTATCATTTTCCTAACAACACACTGAGCAGTGCCTTTCACCTGACTAGGAACCAGCTCTTTGTAAAATGAGAATCTCTTTTCTCTTACAAGTTATGTAGTGGTTTACAAAAGAGGCTGGCCCCTTGGAGGCACTCAATAAAAGTTAGTTCCCTTATCTTTTGCCCTTCTAATCTCATCAAGACAAATATTTTCAGGCACCAGTATGTTTAGCTTTTCTGAATGCTTGACTAAAATGTATATAAGCTGCCTTAGTGATTCCAGAGCCAAAAATTAATAATAATTTAAAAAACCAATTTCACTATCAAATTATGAAAAAAGAGACTAAAATGAGAAAAAAGTCACTGTAAAACTCAAAATATGCTAGAATCAAAAACCTTTTTAAATATAAAATTTCAGATTTCTTTTCCTATTGGGAAGTTTGGCAATTTTCAAAATACTAGTAACGAAATAATCTAAACTATAAATTCAATGCCTAAAACCAGAATAATTCTTATTTTAATTGATCATTCCATAAAACTTAGAGTTGTTGCCAAGGCACTGAGGGACTAGAAATACGGCAAACTCATACTGGAAATAGATATCTAGCGTCCTACAGATCCGGTCATAGGAAGGAACCAATTGGCAAGTGAAGAGTTAGTGAAAGGTCTGGATCTTGGAGTCCAGTGCATTATCATCTTTGTCCATCTCTAGGAAGGAAAATGTTTGAAAGATTTGTTCTGGCTGTGTCAGCAGGCACCCAAATGCAGGGTAAGAAAAAAAATCTGCTGATACACCCCAAAATAAATTGCTTTAAATATCTGGCAAACTTGCCAGTTTAAAACTTCTTCCAGGCTGTAATTTATTACAACCTCCTGCAGTGATTTAAAAAAAAAAAAAAAGGCAGCAGGCTGTTTAGAACAGCACTTGTTAAGGTGATGGGTCCAGTTCCTTTCATGACACAGCAGAGATGAGATTTTATTGAAGTCAACACTAAATGATGTCTTTTAGGAAAGATGATTGCATGGTAATCATCTGTATCTGTCTGAAAAAGAAGTCAGCAGGAAATGTATCTTACTCAATTCACACTTAATATCTCTTACATTTAAAAATGCAAGAGATAAAGATTTCATAAATATGTATACATGTCTTTTATAAAAAGGTTCCTATAGTGACATCCCAGAAGTGCGTACTCCTTTGTTTTCCCTCAAAAGACCTCTGTCAGTGCCTGTTCTGCTAAGGAGACTATTTTAACTGCCTCATCCAGGCTTTTTCAAAAGCTTTTCAAAGTTAAATTCTCACACTGAACTGTAATATAGGAAACTGGGAAAGTGCCAGAATATGCCTCTTGGTTTTTAAGAAAAGAATGAAATCATCTTTGCAAACTGAGATACCTTTAAGGAAATAGTTCTTTCTGCTACTGCCTGTTTTAAAAAGTTGAACACATTTCCTTTCTTTTCACAATCTTCAGTGTCAAAATGTCAATCAATTTAGTTTCAGCTCAATTTAATTCTTTACTCTCCACTGTCAGGAAACAAGGTTCTAGGGAGCAAGCTTTCTGTACCCAAGCATCTAGGACTTAAAAAAAAAATGATTCCAAATTAGATTGAGTAGCGTGAAATAAACTAAGCTAGTTTTCTACTCATGAAGTCAGGAGCTTTCTCTAAAATAAAATCTGCACAAAGTTCCATGAAGAAAAATCGCTGTATTTCTTTACACTGTTGCTTGAGTTAGACTTGAAATGAATTTTGTCATGTCATTTGCTGACTCTTTCAAGGCTCAAAAATATGAATATTCTAAAGTGTTAATTTTGCTCTTGATAGCATTAGCTATGACCAAATAAAATTTTTATAGAATTATATGTTAAAGCATTAAAAATCTTTTTAAAGACTTCTTATTGATTTTTACAGAGAGAGGAAGAGAGAGGGAGAGAAACATCGATGAGAGAGCAAAACATCAATTGGCTGCCTCCCACATGCTGCCCACTAGGGATTGAGCCCACAACCCCTGCATGTGCCCAGGAATCGAACCAGCAACCCTTCAGTGCACAGGAGGATGCCCAACTAACTGAGCCACACTGGCCAGGGCAGGACATCTATTACTTTAAAAAAATTTTAGCCCTGGCCAGTGTGGCTCAGTTGGTTGGAGCATCATCTGGTGCACCAAAGGGTGGCAGGTTAGATTTCTGGTCAGGGCACATACCCAGGTTGTGAGTGTGATCCCCAGTTGGGGTGCGTTTGGGAGGCAATCAATGAGTGTTTCTCCCTCACATCAATGTTTCTCTCTCTCTCTTCCTCTCCCTTCCTCTCTCTCTAAAATCAATTAAAAAAACACACACCATGTCCGTGGGTGAGGATTAAAGTAATAAATGTCCCTTATGTCCATTAAGGTACTTCCATTAGTATGTCTTCATGGGTCCCTCCATAAAGTGTAAACACTATAAAACCAGAGAACTAACTGTATACCACAAAGGGGCACTAAGATGTGAGTGAAGGATGTGGACATGCTTTTGCTGCAAAACAAAATTTCAACATGGGTGGATCACTTGGAAGATGGTAGTTAATGAGTTATAAAGTATTAGCGTATTTTGACAAAAATAGTGGGCTAGCAACCAGAGGAAACTGAGTTCTAGTTCTAAGACAGCCACTTAATAAAGTAAGATTTTGGCCAAGTCACTTAACTTCATCTGTAAAATGATATAATAAACCCTCAAGAAGAGTCCCCAAAATCTGTTTTTGTGAGAGCTGGGAACCTTAGGAAAGGAATTTCATCCAATCTGGAGATCCTGGGGAATGCATTTAATCCACTTAAGATAAACAGTCATCTAGTTCAAAGCAGTAGAACCCAAGTTAAAAAATCTGGCCTTGGAATTAATAGGCTGGATTTGAATCTTAGTGACACAATAGCAGTGAACTTGGATAGTTATTTAATCTGTGGCTCAGTATTAGTACCTAATTTTTCAGTTATTGTGAGGATTAATTAAGTTAATACATGTCCATAGTAAAACTATATCCCGGACCTGGTTTCTTTAATCTTAAAGCGGGGATGATAATGTTTATATCACAGTTTTATTAAGATACATAAATAAAAGTGCTTTGTGAACAAAACACTAAATATTTTCATTATTGTTATTATCCATAAATTAGCCAATCAGCTTCCAATAACCGAAAGTTAGTTGTATTTGTTTGTATTTGGGGTAGGAAATTGATGAATGAATGAAAATTAAAATACATACAAATTTCCCTTACGTACCACCATTGCATCCAGGGAGTCTTTTCTATTATTGTTTCCCAGGTAGTTAATTACATTAACTCAATATTTCAATCTGAGTAATGTGAGATCTGCAGTGTTCACTGGATTTTTGTAATTTTTAAACTTTGAAATAGTAGTATTAACTTATATAACTTCATTTTTAAAATCCCTAGATATAGCCCTGGCAAGGTGGCTCGGTTGGAGCGTTGTTCCGTATACCAAAAGGCTGCAGGTTCGATTCCCAGTCAGGGCACATACCCAGGTTGCAGGTTTGATCCCCGGGTTAGGGTGAATATGGGAGGCAACTGATCATATTTTTCTCTCACATCAATTATTCTCTCTATCTCCCTTCCTCTCTCTCTAAAAATCATTAAAAACAAAACCAACCAAACAAAAAAACACATCTTCTGGTAAGGATTAAAAAACACACACCTAGTTATAAAGAAAAATTATTATACCAATTAGAAGATCTCTTTGTATTTTTGTGTTTTTTCTAAGGGTGTGAGCTAGAGAAATAAATAGTAAATTAATCCCTCGAGTGTCAAAAGAGAAGAAAACAACACTTTAAAGAGCTACAAAACAAAAAGCCTGTTACCTAGAGTAGCAAAACATTCTGTCTCCTGTTAATCTGCAAAACGGCTAGGATAAAACTCTCAAGATAATACCCCTAATTTTTAAACTTGTTGTTCAGACAGCACCAAGAGGTATCTCACTACACTTAGTCAAAGGCGCTCTTCATACAATACAACAATCCAAACTCTAAACAAAGGCTCTTAAAAGCAATCATGTTTTGCAATCACCATGTGGCTAATAGTTTTATTTAAAAGAATACCTGACAATAGTTTTAAACACTGGATGGAACAATGTCATTGAGCCCTTCCACTCCCTTCCATGGAACTTTCCACCATAAGAGCAATAGGGAATACTAAAAAGATCTGCGTATCACCTCCATGAGAGGCAATCTCTAAGGCATTCATCCATCCCCATGGTCTTAACCACCATATGCTCCAGTAGGAAGAGATGCTGAAATGCTGCTTTCTTCAGGTTACAAAAGCCCCACACTCTATTGTTTAGTAAAAATAATAGGCATTTATAGATCACTTTTCACATCCAACACACCTTACAAAACATTTAACCATTTAATCCCCACTCTATCTCTTTAAACATTTTTTTAAAACTAGTTTTAAAAAATGGTAAAAGTAACACATGCTGAATGATTAAAACATTTTTTGCCCCGGTATTTAGAAAGGTAAAATAAAAGTCACTCTTCTCATCCCCATCATCCTACTCACAAGGATGACCGTAATATTTCCAAAATGTTCTTTGCATATGCGAACATTAATATAGTAGCTGCCCTTTACAAAACACAAACACAGCCCCAGCAGGGTGGCTCCATTGGATGGAGCATGCTTCCGTGCACCATAAAGGTTTCAGGTTTGATTCCTGATCAGGGTGTGTATGGGAGTCAACCAATCAATATTGTTTCTCTCTCACATAAGTGTTTCTCTCTCTCTCTCTTTCTCTCCTCTACCTTCTTTCCTCTTTAAGTCAATAAACATATCCTCAGGTGAGGATTAAAAAAAACAACACACAGCCCAGCTAGCGTGGCTCAGCAGTTGAGCATTGACCTAGGATCCAGGAGATCGAAGTTCGATTCCTGGTCAGGGCACATGCCCAGGTTTCGGGCTTGATCCCCAGTGGGGGTGTGCAGGAGGCAGCCGATCAATGACTCTCTCATCATTGATGTTTCTATCTCTCTCTCTCCCTCTCCCTTCCTCTCTGAAATCAATAAAGATATATTTTTAAAAAAAGCCCACAACCACCCCAACCTCCCCAAAACAAAACAACAAAAACAACACACACGCACACATGCAGACAAGCACACAAGTACAGAACTATATTATACATATTATTCTGCTTGTTTTTCCATTCACTTATCACTATATCTTGGATATTTTCCCATTTTTATATAGTTCACTTCATTCTTTTAAAGGAGTGCATGATATTCTATTTTACAATTATACGTAATTTATTTAGAGTCCTCTACTGATGGACATTTAAGTTGTTTCCAGTCTTTACTATTATATACAATATCACCAGAACATGCTTTCACACAATCTTTGTGCGTACATGTGACTACATTTGTTGGATGGATACCTAGAGGTGTAATTGGTAATTAGTTAAAATATTTCAAACATCTTAGGAATTGGTAGGTGTTATAAAATTGCCCTCCTAAAGGTTTAGTTTTTCATTTTCCCATGTGATCTATTAAATTTTCTCAGGGTGGGGTGGAGGGAATCAATGGGGGAAAAGAAAGGGGAACATCTGTAATACTTTCAACAATGAAGACAAATTAAAATTATCTCAGGGCCCAAGATCTTTTTACTATACCCCATCTTTTATATACTTCATCTAAAACTAAATATATATATTTTAAAAGTAAAATATACTGCCCTGGCTGGGTAGCTCAGGTGGTTAGAGGATTGTCCTGATACACAAAGGTTGCAGGTTTGATCCCTGGTCAGGGCACATACAAGAATCAACAAATAAAAGCATAAATGTGTGGAACAACAAATGAATGTTTCTCTTTCTCTCTCTCTCTTAAATCAGTCAATAAAACAATTTTTTTAAGTAAAATATGCTTATAGAGAGAAACTAGAAAAATAACCGAATTACAAAGAAAAATATTATGAAGAACCATATTATGGACTATTGATTTCTAAGAATTATTTGAACTATAGCTAATATACATAATACTTAAATTACTTTGACGATTATATAATTTTTAATTCAGAATATATTTTAAGATCTTGTTAGATATTAATGCTGTAGAATATATTACAGGTGAATGAGCCAAATGCCACCTTCAATGTCCTGGAATAGGGTGAAACAGAGGTAGAAAATTGGGAAGTGAATTTGGGAGTAACAAAAAATGGAGGCTAGAGGAGCTAAGAAGTTCTTGCAAATAAAAACAATAACTGACATTTGTTGAGCTGACATTCACTGTGTTCCAGATCCTCTACTCAGAGTTTATATGCAGTATCCAATTCTCACAAACAACCCTACGATTCTATTACTATTTCTATGAAGCTCAGAGAGGTTAAATAACTTGACTAAGGTTATTCAGCACTATTTCAAACCCAGCCAGCTATTCTGGCTCCAGATCTGTTTTCTTAACCAGTATTCTATACTGTCTCCATGATGGTGGAGGTTCATTACAGAACAGGCTAAGTTTGAAAAGGTCTTGCCAAAAGGAAGAACTCCTGGAGACCTTAAATGCCTACCTTACTGCACCTGGTTTCCCCGCTACTTCATCCTAGCTATGCCTAGCAGGTCCTGCCAATAATAGGGACCTAACCCAGTACTAAATATAGCAGTAAGATGATCTTTAGGCTGTTGTATGCCACCCTCTTGCTCCAGATCCTTTAGAACTCTGCATTTCAAACTAATATTCACCACAAGACACTTTTCAAAGCACTTATAACTATGGATTTTTTGTTTTCCTTTTTTTTTTTTTTTTTTACATAGCATCTTACATGAAGGAGGCATGTAAGTGCTTGGTGAATCATAAGCACTAAATATATTCTGGTAGGTTGGTTGATCCTTTATATCACATCCCACTATATTTTTTCTTAGGGCTTTAGATAAACATTTCCTGAAGGAATCAACACATTAATTAATGATGGAGGTTCTTTCCCCCTGCAAGCTCACTCCACATCTGGTATAGGGAGAAGCCCCTAAAACTCCTTCTCACTGCCTCATATTTCTCCTGCTGCCTCTTGCTTTTTGGATAGATGTCTCCTTCATACAGAGAATACAGTAGAGGGCCTGGAACACAACCCAGTAGGTAAGGGCTTTATTTTTACTTTCAAGCTTGCCCTAGACTTTCAGGAGCCAAAAGTTCAAATTGCAGCAGGATTGATTCAGCTCTTTCACAAGCAATTTAGTACTATGTAGTTTGTTTAGACTGGTCAAGTTTCCAGGGGCTGGCTGAGCAGCATCATTATCTCTCCAAGTTTTCATGTATCAGCTTCCCTGGCCATATTTCACTTTTCATGTCCTTATTCTCTGAAATCAGGTGAACATGCAAAATTACATACTTACACAATTATACACTTTTCAACAACCATGTCAAATAGCTTCAAGGAATTTAAGTATAATACAGGAAATTTTTTCCCTCTCTCTCTGGGTTAGGCAAAACCAAGAAGCACGCCAAAGTTATACTCCTTAATCCTTGGTAGAAAGGGGGCACTTTATATCATTCTTTAGCTAGTACATCAAACTAACTGAGAAGAGAGAAGGTGCTGTCAGATTCTATTCAATCCACCTCAGCTGGAAGGCCAACTGGATAAAGGATCTTAGGGGAAGTGAAAAGCACTTTGTCAGGGGAAAAGACAACTAAGTAGCAAATCTTTCTTTTAATTTTTACTTGTGAAATATTTCAAACATACAGCAAAGAACCAAGAGGATAAGACACAGCCAGATAACTCAATAGATGCAATATCAAGTTCTAACATTTTACTCTTCAGAATTTAAGAAATAAAACATTACAGTTGAAGGCCCTGGCTGGCTAGCCCAGTTAGAGTGCTGTCCTGATATGCCGAGGTTGTGGGTTCAATGCCCAGTCAGAGCACATACAAGAATCAACCAGTGAGTGCATAAATAAGTAGAACAACAAATTGATGTTTCCCTCTCTCTTTCTAAAATCAATACAAAACCCAACATTACAGTAGAAGCTGACTGGGAACTTCTCTATGAGCCCTTTCCCCCCTGTCTGTACATTTAACTACTCTCCTGAATTTGGCAATCATCCTCTCATTCATGTTTTTATGTTATACATATAATAAATTTTTATCAAAAATGTTAAAATTATAGCTTGTAAAGCATTGAAATTTTTTATTTCTTAAGGTTGCTATATGAAATATATGTAAAAGAGTAAATAAAACATTTTCCTGCTTAAAAACTTCTAGCCCAAGGATGGATAGATGAGTAGATATCTGATAAAGCCAATACAGTATAGCACAGTATTAATTGTGACTCCAAGAGGGATGAGTACTTGGGTGTTTACTGTACAATTCTTTCAACTTTCCTGCATGTTTACTTCTTTTATAATAAAATGTTGGAAAAAAAACAAAGCAAAAACTTGTTCATTTTTTTTCCCCTAAAAATCTCAGTAAGGAAGTATATCAACTGGTTTCAGATACTTAAGGACCTTGTATACTTACAGAAAACAATAATTAGGCCTGATAGTCTAATTACTGTGTAAGCTCTTGCATTATGGTGTCTAACAGATAAAAAGAGAAAAGACTAGTTCCTCTAAGATTTACCTTTATACAGTCACTTCCTGTAAAGCGGTTATTTCAGCTTTGGCTTTTCCATCCTTTTTTAGAAAGTTCATTAAATGGTTTGTTTATAATTCCCCTTCTCACCATGATTTAAGCCCAAAGCTGGAAAACTATTTATGGTTGATAAGCATCCCTAATAAAATAAGTACATTAAATAATTAGAAGAGAAATACTTTAAAGATTTTTAGACTTCCCCTCACAAACCTTCTAAATTCCCTTATTTCAGGAAAATGCTCTGCTATAAGTTGACATGAGAAGAACTAAAAAGACATTCACAAAGGTATTTCCAGATGTATGTATTAGTTATGTCTCACAATAAGCATGATAGTTTTTTTTAAGGAAGAGTAAAGTGAGTCTCAAAGAATGAATGTACTTTAAAAATTAAAAATTTTTTATTTACAGTTGACACACAACACCACGCTAGTTTTGGGTGTACAACACAGTGATTAGACATTCATGTAACCTACAAAGTAATCACCCCAACAAGTCCAACACCCATCTGACACAATACAGTTATTAAAATATTAACTATATTCCCTATGCTGTACTTTACATCTCCATGGCTGTTTTTACTTCTGGCAATTTGTATATCTTAATCTCCTTTAAAAATTTTTTTTAAAAAATTGATTTTGGAGAGAGAGGGAAGGAGAGGGAGAGAGAAAGAGAAACATCAGTGTGAGAGAGAAACATCTATTGGTTGCGTACGCGCCCTGACTGGGGATAGAACCTACAACCTGGCTATGTGCCCGGACCAGGAATCAAACCCATGACCCGTCACTGCACAGGATGATGCTCCAATCAACTGAGCCATACCAGCCAGGGATCCCTTCCCCTTTTTCATCCAGTCCTTAACACCCCTCCCATCTGGCAATCATCAAGTTGTTCTCTGCATCTATGAGTTTGTTTCTGTGTTATTTGTTCACTTATTTTGTTTTTTGGATTCCACATATAAATTAAATCATATGGCATATCACCTCACGCTTGTCAGAATGGTTATCATTAATAAATCAACAAACAAGGGTTGGTGAGGATTTGGAAAAAGGGAAACCCTCATGCACTGTCATTTGGATTGTCATTTGGAGCAGCCACTTTCGAAAACAGTATGGAGGTTCTCAAAAAATTAAAAATAGAACTACCATATGACCCAGCAATTCCACTTCTGGGTATTTATCCAAAGAAATCCAAAATTTTAATTCAAAAAGACATATACACCCCTATGTTCTCTGCAGCATTATTTACAATAGCCAAGATATGGAAGCAACCTAAGCGTCCATCCATAGATGAGTGGATAAAGAAATGGTGCATGTACACCGTGGAATAGTGCCCATACAAAGGATGCAATCTTGCCATTTGGAGCAACATGGATGGACCTACAGGGTATTTTGCTAAGTGAAATAAGTCAGACAGAGAAAGAATGAATATACTTTTAAAGGTCATGCAGCCAATACAAACACAGGTCTCCTAACTCCAGTACCAGTGCTCTTTCTACATAACTAGGAACAATGGATTAGAAATCTTTTTTGTTTTAGTGACATTTTATAATGACTCCATGTTCCCCCAAAGGTTGAAAATTTCCCTCTGTACTATAAAGTGAAAGAGAGGCAAGAATGGTTTCCTTGGAGAAATTGGCTTTTAAGAAACGGGTAGGGGAAGAATTGCTGGGGAAAGCAACTGGGAGGCTATGGGTAGAAAGTATGAGAAGAACCAGCAAAGAATGATGATAAGAAAGCCGAAGGAGGTGAGAACTGCAGAAAGGAATGGTCAGTGGTGTCATTTAAGATGGTGACCCAAAAGTACTCACTGACAGTCTTAATAAGAGCAGCAGTCTGAGTGGTGGAGGAAGCAAAAGTCAGATTTCATGGGTTGAAGAGTGAATGGGAGACAAGAAGGCGGTACACACAGACTATACTTTCAAGGGGTCAAAATAAAAGTGCAGTTTGAGGTAAAAGCAAGGTTATGGAATGGTATTTTTAAATATACCTTTTAATTTCTTTTAGTGTGATAAAGACCTGACCATGTGTATAAGATGAGGGAAACAAGCCAGTAGAGAGAGGTAAAAATACAGGGTGGGGCAAAAGTAGGTTTACAGTTGTTTATACATGAAACAGTTTGTTCTTGCATCATTATTTGTTCTTGTATTCTTTTCCATACGGACAACTGCAAACCTACTTTTGCCCCACTCTGTATATATTTAACCCAATGACAAAGGAGGACACTGTCACAGTAATTGATCTTGATTTGCAAGCATTTTAAAGTTAAAGGATACAATATTTAAAGAGTCTAAACTCCAAGAAATAGGAATATTTTCACCAAAGGTGTAGATGCCAATAAGACCATTAGAATTCATAACCTTCTGAAATGTGTTCACACACTAGACCCTAAAAGACCCATATCAAATTGACTTGTTAGCCATTTTCGAGAAATTTCTAGAGTGACAGAGAAATGTAATCGTGTTTTAATCATGTATGTGTTTTAAGGATAATTTAATTCCCCATTCTTTTTTTTTTTTTTTTTAATATATCTTTATTGATTTCAGAGAGAGGAAAGGAGAGGGAGAGATTGAGACAGAAACATCCATGATGAGAGAGGCATTGATCGAGCCCGCAACCCGGGCATATGCCCTGACCGGAATCGAACCCTGATCGCCTGGATCCCAGGTCGACGCTCAACCGCTGAGCCACGCCCGGCCGGGCTAATTACCCATTCTTGACATATGCTTGACATGTGAAGATATATGTATAGACTCATTTTCTGCCCCTCTCCCCCTTGTTTTGGTCTTAATAGCAGATGCAAAATCAGAGATAAGCATGTTAAATAATGGCTAACCCTCTTCCATTGCCGTCCTGATAAACAGTCCTCACCTTCTCAATTCTAGGCCAGTTTTTACAGTTCAGTCTTAAACATTTGCTTTAAGGAAACACATGCTGCTATTTTTATGATATGTTGCCATTTTACAGTACTGTTCTGTTTTGAATTCAAACATGTCATGTTTCTCCTTTTCATTTTCTAAGATGAGTTCCTGTCTGAGAGAGCGCTTACTTACTGCAGTGGTAGGGTCTAGAGGTTACGATCTATTAAAATTATCATAGTATTAGTTTAAAAACCCAAGTGCATAAAGAAAGTATCACTCAACTTTTTTATTCATAAGCTAATATTTTTAAAGTTATATTTAGATTTTTTTGCAGCTACATTTGAAAATGACAGAACCAAAAGGTTTAAGTAGCTATCACTTTTTATCCATTATAATGGCTCTTTTGAAAGTTCCTTTTTTATGAACACACCTAAGAAATCTTGTGCAGACAGTTTGTGATACTCAGGTTCCTAATGCTGTTTTCTTTGGTACAGCTTCCACACTACATGTTTATATTAGCATATTTTGGTATTGGCAATTTGATATATTTTATATTGGCAAAATACTAGCTCTGCTTTGGGACTTTTTATGGAACTACCCTTGTATTCAATAGCATAGGTGATTGTTGGGGTCTTCTAATATTTATTTCAATACTTCTATAATTCTATGAAAATTACCTAATTAATTTAAAGCTAATACTTTTCTTGTAAATATGTCACACCTTAATTGTCAAAAAATTACTTTGAATACCTTAATATTCTTTTTCTTTACATATAACAGGTCTTTCAGAATAGGAATATATGTCTGCTTCCCAATGTTTACTTTAAACTCTGTTTATATGTTCAATTAGTTGAACACTGTAATGACTTTGAGAATAAACTGCTCAAAATTTAAAGAAAGAAAGCCCAATGGTTTGGCTTTCTTAAAATTAAGAGTCATTTGGTATTCTGTAGAATTCGCACACCAACCTACTTAAGATAATCACCATTTAACTCAGTTGCATAGTAAAAGTGATTTCATTAATTTCATGTTCCAGCTCTTAAGAGGATATAGTTAAGCAAAACAACAACAACAAAAAACCAAAACAAATTGGCCTGCTAGGCATATTTTAATTTATTTAAAAAGGGCTTTAACCTTAATGTCGACTGCTTTTTTTTTGGATGAAGAACTAGTTTTTGAAGGTTTCTGAAATACATATGTACTGTAAAGATTTATTTGTTTATTACTGACATAAAATTACAATCCTACTTTGAGAAGAACTCAGTTTAATGGATCAAAAGGAGTTATAATAAAAACATTAAAAATAGTTACTGCTTGTTGAGTGCCTGTTACTATGTGATAGGCACTTAACCTTTATATCTCAAATTCTTACAAAAAACTAAAAAATATTGTTTCTATTATAGAGTGGAGGGAATGGGCTCAAAGAAGCTAAATATCTTTTCCCAAAGCCTGAAAATGGATGAAAAATATGTTTCTTTATTCACTCCTTCTACAGAAAGTTACTGAGTACCTTCTATGTGTAAGAATTCAAGGATATAATCATGAACAAGATAGAGATTGTCCCTGCCCTAACTCAGTTGTAACCGGCAAGGACAGACAGCAAATAATGTGTAACAGAAGTGTTGGACGTGGTGTGGAAGGGAAGCTGAGAGTTCTGCTAGAACATGAGGTGAGAATTTTTCCACAGAAGGTTAAGGATTGTTGTAAGCAAAGGTGGCTCATAACCTATCATGTGTTTTAAACAGTTTCTAAATTTCCTGACTTTTTGTTTGGTGTTTCAGCAGAACAGCTGTTTTAGGGCGGGTTATGTCATTGATAAGAGGTCCTTTCTTCTCTCTCCAAATGGCTGCTTAGCTTGGGGAAATTCCCAGTGAATAATTAACACCAGAATAGTCTGCCAGTTATGTTTATTAATACATTCTTTCTGCCTCAGGATGGTGGAATAGTAGTGAGTCAGAGAAGCAAGTATTTGAGTCTTTGCTCAATATTCATTGAATGGATGAAACAGGATGATCAGTACCTTTAAACGGGGTTTTCTAAATGGCAGCCAGTGGCTGTGACTTTAGGTAATCATCCAAGTTGAATCAGATCTGACCTACTAACCCAGAGATAGGAAGCTCCTATTTCTAATTTAATACTAGATTTGTACTAAATAAGAACTTTATTGGTAGCTAAAGCCTGCCAATTTTTCTTCTTGATTTTCCTCAGTAAACTATCATAATACTATATGATATAAAGGGTAACAGTCATAGCACAGAGTTAGAGAAATCAGGCTATGAGTTTGTAAAATAAAATGGGAAAGAATTTAAACCAATACCCATTAGAGTGCCATCACTTTACATCTTGCCGTAATATTCGGTGCTCAATATTTGTCAAAGCTTTCCTATAAACTATTTTACTTTCTTTTTTAACAACCCTAGAGAATAGATGAGCAGATATCCTCATTTTACAGATGAGAAAACTGAGGCTTAGCATAGCAAGAGGTGAGACAAAACTAAAATCAGGTCTTCTTGCTCTTAGTTAATTGCTCTTTCCCTTTATTACACTGATGGTTGTCCACACTTCTCTTGATGACCCCTTTGAATATATAAAAAGAAAATCAACACTAACTAGTCAGGAAACCTAAAAAAAAACCTGAATTTTTATCCATAGAAATAATATTACAATAAAGATAGAAAAAACAATAATATAGTACAATTCCTTGCCATTACACAGGCATAATAGAAAATATTTGGCCCCACCAGGCATGGCTCAGCGGTTGAGCGTCGACCTAGGATCCAGGCGATTGGGGTTCGATTCCCGGTCAGAGCACATGCCCGGGTTGTGGGTTCGATCAATGACTCTCTCATCATTGATATTTCTATCTTTCTCTCCCTCTCCATTCCTCTCTCTGAAATCAATAAAGATATATTTAAAAAAAAAAAAAAAGAAAATATTTGTATGCCTATAATTTATTTATATTTCCTGTTTAATCATAATTTGAAGGACAGATGCTGCTCTGGGATAAATTTTCCCACTTTTACATGGGACTTTTACATGGGAAATCTTGTTTTTCAGAAATCTTGATCTCTAAGCAACTGGTGAAAATATGGTAAACATTTTGAACTCTCTTTTCTGAAAGAATAATATTCTACAGATAATACTAATATTCAATATATTAGTTCTAGTAAATGCTCTTTAATTTCACTTTGTAAAAATTCCCCATTAGATGGTTTATTCATCATCTTTTAAGATAATTAAATATGAATGTTGAAGTGATATGGAATTTGAGGATTAAAAAAAAATCATGTAGAAAACAAAAAGTACATTTGCAAACCATTGTTATAGTACTAGTTTTTATAGTTGCCCATGTATTTACCTTTATTGAGATTTTGATTTTTCCATATGGCTTCCAGTTACTGCCTGGTGTCCTTTCTTTCACTTTGCAAGAAGCCCTTGAACATTTCTTGTAGGGCAGGTCTAGTGGTCACCAACTCCCTCAACTTACATTTATCTGGAATGTCTTAATTTTTCTCTTACTTTTAAAAAAATTGATTATAGAAAGGACGGGGGAGAGAGAGAGAGAGAGAAAGAAACACTGATGTGAAAGAGATACATCAATTGGTTGCCTCCTGTATGTGCTCTGACCAGGAATCAAACCTGCAACCTGGGTATGTGCCCTGATCAGGAACCGAACCCACAACCTTCGGTGCACAGGACAACACTCCAACCAACTGAGTCATACTGGCCAGGGCTTTCTCTCACTTTTAGAGGGCAATTTTGCCAGATATATAACTCTTGGTTGGCAGTGTTTTTTTCTTTTAGCACTTTGAATATACTGTCCCACTGTCTTCCGGCCTCCAAAGTTTCTGATGCAAAATCTGGTCATAGTCTTATTGAGGATCCCTTGTATGTGACAATTTGCTTCTCTCTTGCTGCTTTTAAGATTCTTTCTTTGTCTTTTCAAAGTTTGATTAAGATGTGCCTCAGTGTGGGACTCCTTGAGTTCATCTTACTTGGAATCACCGAACTTCCTGTATATTTATATTCATGTCTTTCAACAAATTTGTAAAGTTTTTAGTCATTATTTCTTCAAATAGTCTCTCTCTCCCCCTTCTGGGACTCCCATGATGTGTATGCTGATCCTCTTAATGGTGTCCCATAGGTCCTTCAGGCTCTATTTGCTTTTCTTTAGTCTTTTTTCCTTTCTGTTCCTCAGACTAGATCATTTCCACTGTCCTATCTTTGAGTTTGATGATCCTTTCTCCTGTCTGCTCAAATCTGTCTTTGAATCCATCTAGGGAATTTTTCATTTTAGGTATTGTACTTTTCAGCTCCAGAAGTTCTTTTTGGTTTCGTTTTAAGTTTTCTCTTTAGTAATATTTCCATTTTGTTCACACATCATTTTCTTGGCTTCTTCTACATTTTCCTTTAGTTTCTGAACATCTTTAAATAGTTGTTTTAAAGTCGTTATATAGTATATCTGTCATTAGGTCTTTTTCAGGGACAACTGCTAATTTATTTTTTTTCCTTTGAATGTGTCATACTTTCCTGTTTCTTTGTATGTCTTGCGATTTTTTGTTGTTGTTGAACATTGGATATTAGAATATAATAATGTGTTAACTTTGGAAATCAGATTCCCCATCTTCCCCAAGGTTTACTACTTTTTTTGCTATTGTTATTGGGTCTGTTTGTTTATTTTTAATTGTTGTAGGCTGTCTCTGTACCATGGATCAGACTTAGGTGTAAACTTAAGGGTCTTCTTGAGTAGTTTCTGAACCTTTCCCTGGACACACACGGTCACTTTATAGTTATCCCCTCATATGCAGTTGATTCTGAATGTCCTAGTCTTTAATGTCTGGCTCCCAAAAGAGGAAAAAGCAAAAAATGAAGAAAAGAAGAGTGACAGTCCTTTAAATTGCTGATGTCACTTCAGCTAGAGGGAGAGGGTCTTGTAACAATGGGGGGAATTGCAACAAAGGCTGTCTGTGCCTTTGTTGGCACCTCTGTGATCAGAAGTAGCAATGAGCTATCAGAGCACATATCACTGATATCTAGAAGACAGGGTCCTTTTAGCCCTCCCTGTCTTCCACAAGTTGTGTGCAAGCTGCTCAGGAACACATGCACAGTTGCCTGCCATTGGCTGAGGGTGGAGGATGGGTATCTGCTAAGGGCTGAAATTGAGCACAGTTTAAATTCTAAGCCTTCCTCTGGAAGTTGCAAGCCTTCAGCAGACCCCAGAGTTCCAAACAGTTACATCAGACAGATTTTGCGAGTGCAACTGTTGTCTAAGTAGGGAGACAGATTCTTGGTGCTTCTTATCCTACCATCTTCTCAGAATTCCTTGCCAGCAGTGATAGGCATTTGCTATTTTATTAATCTTAAGGCTTTTATAATGTACAAAAACAGTTTTTCCAAAACTTAGCAAAGTCAAGAATTAAGGGGAAATTTATTTTACTTGTTTGTGTTTTTTGTTTATACCATGAACAATAACATCTGGGGGGAAAACGTAAAATTATTTACCTAGCTGTAAAAGATATATCTAATTTCGTTAGGGCTGCAATAATTAGGTTTACTTTTCAAATCAGATTCAAGAATGCCTTTCATAGCTACCAGAAGCAGAACATGCCAGATAAATATAAAAGAGAGTAAATACATTCTTCAGAAACAAAGAGTACTTCAGTGAAATGAAAATTCTTATTCCTATCAAGTGGCTAGGAAAAGAGCTTTTATAAGTGTGCACTTACCAATTTAAAGGGGTTACTTCACACAGTGGCAGAACTCTAGGAGGAAAGGACAGCTCACTACACCCTCTTGTGGCCACACCTAAATGTTTGTAATCTGCTTGAAAGTTTTTAGATCAAGGTGGAAAACTCTATTTTTGTAAATCAAACATATGTAATATCAATTTGTATGTGTGTGTGTGTACATATATATATGTGTATATATATATATATATGTTGGCTCTAATTCACAATGGACTTTTCTTCCTTTTCCATTTTTTCAAAAAATTAAAGTACAATGAGATACCACCTCACACTGATTAGAATGTCCACTATCCAAAAAACAGAAAATAACAAGTGTTGTTGAGGATATGGAGAAACTGAAACCCTTGTACATTGTTGGTGGGACATTATGGTACAGTATGGTGGGTCTTCAAAAAATTTAAAAAAGAATTATCATATGATCCATAATTCTGGCTATATACCCAATTAAAAGCAGGGTTACGACAAATTTGTACACCCATGTTCATAGCAACACTATTCACAATAGCCAAAAGGTAGAAGGACCCACATGTTCATTAACAGATGAATGGATAAACAAAATGCAGCATATGCTTACAATAGGATATTATTCATATTTAAAAAGGAAAAAATTCTGACACATGCTACAACATGAATGAACCTTATGTTAAGTGAAATAAGCCAGTCACAAAAGGACACACATTGCATGAGTCCACTTATCTGAGGTACTTACAGTAGTCAAATTGTCAGAGATGAAAAGTAGAATGTTGATCGCCAGGAGCTGGGTTAAGGAGAGGTTGGGGAGTGATTATTTAATGGGTATAGAGTTTCAGTTTTGGAAGTAAAGTATTCTCTAGGTTAATATATTCTTTAACTAGAACATATACTGAAGGAGAAGTACATATGCCTTCTTTTCACAGCCAAAAGACAATGTAGTGCACTTATTGTAATTTTATTTAAATCCATGCACAAATTATTTTACCAAATAGGCTAGAATTAAATGAAATTAAATCTCAAAAGTAAAAAATAAACAAAGATGAAGGAAACTTGATGAGGTATCAGAGAGATCTAGAGAAAAGATTTTTCCACAAATTGAATGAATTAATAACACAATACCATGGTGAAACTGTATCTTACACAAAGAATGCTCTGATTCATTTCTAATAAAGCTATCATTTCTAGTCCATATATCAACATTCTTCTATTCTCATTTATTCATTTCACAAACATTTACTGAGTGCTAACTACATGTTAACTGCTGTGGATACTGAGATAAAAGACGCAGTCACTGTCCTCATGCTGCTATCTGATGGGGAGGTAATTGCATACCTCGAGCCATTTGCCTGCAACAGCTTTCTAGAGAGTTTTCCTGCCTTCTCTCATACTGTGTAAAACTTCCAGACTCATCTCTGGCAGTTATGTCATTCTTGTAGACAAAGATCGATCACACCAGAACTCCTTTGCTTGTGAGAGATAAACAATTATCTTCTTATTGTCCCTTAAACACATTAGCGCCTACTTCCAGACTTCTGAGGATTTCCTTCCACTCTTCCCATCCTTCAATACTTGGAATGCGCCTCTTGTGTTCTATCCAAATCCTATTCATTCAAGACCTGGCTCTTCCAAGAGATTTTCTGAGACTCCACTGGCCCACATTGCTTTCTCCCCCATCTGCTGCAAACTTTGTTTTCATTGCTACTTTGAAGTACCTTGGGGAAAATAATACGTTTTAAAAAGTAAAGAATTTTTTCAATAGATGGTGAGTAATTCTTTATGTCTATGAAAGACTAAAGAGGAAGAAACTAGGTTTAAAAACAGGAGAGGTTTTGGGCTGAACATGAAAAATAACTTCACATTGAGTTATTAAAAATATAAAAATTGGCCCAGCTGGGTGTGGCTCAGCAATTGAGCATCGACCTATGATCCAGGAGATCGCAGTTCCATTCCTGGTCAGGGCACATGCCTGGGCCTCGGACTCGATCCCCAGTCAGGGACATGCAGGAGGCAGCCCATCAATGACTCTCTCATCATTGATGTTTCTCTCTCTCTCTCTCTCTCTCTCTCTCTCTCTCTCTCTCTCTCCCCCTCCCTCCCTCTCCCTCTCCCTCTCCCTCTCCTTCTCCCTTTCTCTCTGAAATCAATAAAGATGTATTTAAAAAAAAAAAAAATATATATATATATATATATATATAAATTGGCAACAAATATTATATGTATTGCTTGAGCTGAGGGGGGAAAACATAAAAATGGTCCTGAATGGCTTAAAGCATTCAATTGTCTTAAAACAAAACAGAACATTTCTTCCAGACCTTTGAAACTATGTTATTTTATAATATTATAAATTGCTGACCCATGGCTACTGTGCTGTACATATGAGGCCAATACAAAGTAATGTTGAAGGAGAACTATAATTGAAAAAAAGAAAACTAAAAAAAGTTGCTGAACCCCAAGACAATTTCCTAAAGGTTTACAGTTGGTATAATAGGAATAAAATAATTCTATAATTAAAATATTTGTTTTCTAAATTTAGCTCTAAAGTATTTTGTTTCCTACCACAACTATTCATCTTAAAAAGATGTCTTGCTCTGGCAGGTTTGGCTCAGTGGTTAGAGTGTTGGCCCAAGGATCGAAGGCTTGCAAGTTCAATTTCTGGTCAAGCGCACATACCTCAGGTTACAGGTTAGACCCCAGCCCTAGTCAGGCCTCGTGTGTCTCTCTCATATCAATGTTTCTTTCTCTCTCTCTCCCCCTCCTCCTTCCCTTCCACTCTCTCTAGAAAAATCAATGGAAAAAAATATCCTCAGGCGAGGATTTAAAAAAAGAAGATGTCTTGCGTCCAGCCAGCGTGGCTCAGTGGTTGAGTGTCGACCCATGAACCAAGTCACGGTTCTATTCCTGGTCAGGGCACATGCCCAGGTCACTGGCTCCATCCCCATTAGGGGGTGTGTAGGAGGCAGCCTGTCAATGACTTTCACTCACTGATTCTCTCTCTCTCTCTCTCTCCCTCTCCTTTCCTCTCTGAAGTCAATAAGATATATATTCTTTAAAGTCTTCTGATGCATTACAGAATTGTACCCCTGAAACCTATATAATTTTATTAACCAACATCACCCCAGTAAATTAAATTAAAAAAAAGATGTCCTGGGATTTCAAAAATGTATTTCACTAACATATTTTTTGTTTATTTTTACTTATTATCTTACAATTTTATTAGGTTGACTCACATGAGCTATCTGTTTATAGGTTAAAATGGTTGAATATTGGCATGTTTTATGGTTTAGTTTTACAGTTTCCTTCTTGGCTGTTCCCCAGGCAGCAAAGTGGGTCATCACACAAGAAGAAGAAAAGCTATGTGCTCAGAAATACACAAAAGGAAGAATGGCATTGAATTTCATCCATTTATCTTTTCACCAAAAAAAGTAATGATACAAAACTTGATTTTTAGTTCTGTAATCATGTTAGATTTAAAATTTTTTAAAAAATGTTTTATTGATTTCAGAGAGAGGAAGGGAGGGGGAGAGCTAGAGAAACATCAGCGATCAGAGACAGTCATCGATCAGCTGCCTCCTGCACTCCCCCCCTGAGGATAGAGCCCACAACCTGGACATTTATCCTGACTGGGAATTGAACCATGATTTCCTGGTTCATGGGTCGACGCTCAACTACTGAGCCACACCAGCTAGGCTCATGTTAGATTTTTATGCCTATCTTCTGAGAAAGACAAAGTATTGTTAGAATATTCATGTCATAAAAGGGGCTTGCTTGTTTTTGAATTGCAGTAAAATACACATAACATAAAATCTGTCATATTAACTATTTTAAGTGTACATGTACAGTGGCATTAAATACATTCACACTTTTGTGCAACTATCACCACCATCCAATCTAGAACTTTTTTCTCTTCCAAAACTGAAACTCTGTACTCATGAAACATAACTCCCTATCCTCCCCTCCCCAGCCCCTGGCAACCAACACTCTACTTTATATCTGTGAGAATCTGACTTCTGTAGGTACTTCATACAAGTAAAATCATACAATAGGTGTCCTTCTGTGACTAGCTTATTTCACTTAGCATAATGTCCCCAGGGTTTAGCCATGCTGTAGCATGTGTCAGGATTTTCTTCCCTTTTTCCTCTTTATTTTTATTGTTGACACTATTACAGATGTACCATTACGATTTTCTTCCTATTTAAGATGAATTAATATTCTACTGTAAGCATATGCCACATTTTGTTTATCCATTCATCTGTTAATAGATACTTGGCTGTTGTGAATAGTGCCACAATGAACATGAGTGTACAAATTTCTCAAGAATCCGATTTTAATTCTTTTGGGTAAATACCCAAAGTGTGTGCTAGAAAAAGCTGAGATTGCCATGAAGTGAGTGTTAAAAGGAAATTCTGGTGAGCGCTCAGGAAGCAAAGAGGAGAGCTGGAGAAAAAGCCTTCCATGTTCTTAGAGCACATAATAATCACAAATAAAATGCTGGCAGAAATATGGGCAGTGAAAGTCATTCTGATGAGGTCTCATATAGAAATGAGGAACATGTTATAGGCATGGAAGAAAGACAACTCTTGTTAAAAAGCAGCAAAGGACTTGGCTGAGTTGTGTTTGTGTTCTAATGTCTTGTGGAAAGTATAGTTTGTGAGTGATGAAACTGGATATTCAGCTCAAGAAATTTCTAAGCAAAGTGTTGAAGGAGAAGCTTAGTTCCTTCTGACTAGCCTCTACCCAGTTATCCAGTTCCAAAGCCCCTTCCACATTCTTAGGTATCCATTATAGTAGCACTCTACTTCTCAGTACCAAAATCTGTATGACTCAGGGTTTCCAGAGAAACAGAATCAATAGGAAATATATAGATAGATGGATCTTTTTTTTAAGGAATTGGCTCACACATTATGGAAGTTGAGAAGTCCCAAGATCTGCAGGTTGGAGACCCAGGAGAGCTGATGGTGAAACTTCTAGTCTAAGTCTGAAGTCAGGAGAAGACCAATGTCCTAGCTCAAAGACAGTCAGGGAGAAAGAGTGAATTCTTCCTTACCTACCCATATTGGAGAAAGCAATCTGTTTTACTCAATCTACTGAATCAAATGTTAATCTTATCCAGGAACCCCCTCGGAGACATAATGTTTAACCAAATATCTGGGCACCCTTAGGCCTAGTCAAGTTGACACATAAAATTAACCATAGCAACCTCAATTAAAAAATGGGCAAAGAACTTGAACAGACATTTCTTCAAAAGAGATAAACAAATGGCCACTAACCACATGAAAAAATGTTCAACATCGCTAATCATCAGAGAAATGCAAATCAAAACTACAGGATACCACCTCACACTCATTAGGATGTCCACTACCAAAAAAACAAAATACCAAGTGTTGTTGAGGACATGAAGAACTTAAACCCTTGTGCACTATTGATAGGAATGTAAAATGGTTAGAGTCTTCAAAAAATTAAAAATAAAATTACCATATGATCCAGCAAGCCTAGTTCCTTCTGACTCTTTATAGTAAAATATAAGAAAAGAAAAATGAACTAAAGAAGTTGTGAAGCAAAAATGAACTTAAAGATTTGGAAATTTTTCAGCTTGTCCATATTGCAAAAAACACACAGAGCATGTTCTGAAGAGAATACCAAGAGTGTAGTGGCCAACTGTTTGTAAGGAGATTAATGTGGGTGTGAGCCATGGAACCAATTGGCCATCTGAACAGAAGCCAGGATTGGGATTATACCAGCAGAAATACTGCCAGCTGAGACTAAAGGAAGTAAAGAAAATGATTCAAACTGAAGGAAGTTTAAACATGCATTATTCTTCAAGAAAAAGGAAGAAGGACCCCAAAGGCAATTTCAGAGATCATCAGGGCTGCTACTCCCACAACAGGGCTGGAGTTCAAGGGCCAAGGCTGCCTCTGCCTTGGTTTCCGAGGGCAGTACCACAGCCCAGCAGAATGCCGTGCGGGTCGCTCTTGTGGAACACAGCATGGCTAGGCTCAAAGGGAGCCGAAGGTGCAGGGCTGCCCCATGGGGATGATACCACCACTCCAGTGACTCCTGAAAAAACCACTGCTCCAGTAAGTCCAGAAGGCAAAGTACCAAACCAAAGAGGATTATTCTTAAGCCTTAAGATCTAATGGAATTTGCCTCACTAAATTTTGCGAGGCAAATTCCATTAGAGGCCTGTCACCTCTTCTTTCCTCCCTATTTCGGAATGGTAATGTGTATTCTATGACTGTCCTACCATTGTATTTTGAAGTTCATAATTTATCTGGTTTCACAGGTTCATAGATGGAAAAGAATTTTGCCTCAAGTCTCACCCACAGCTTTTTTAGGTGATATTTAGATGAGACTTTGGACTTTGAAATGAAGAGTGATGCTAGAATGAGTTAAGACTTTTGGGGCTGTTGGGATGAAATGAATATAGTTTGTATGTGAGAAGGACATATATTTGGGGGGGAACGGTAGAATGTTATGGACTAAATGTTTGTATCCCCCCGGGGTTCCATACATTGAAGCCCTAACCTCCAATGTAATGGTATTTAGAGATGGGGGCCTTTGAGAAGTAATTAAGGTTAAATGATGCCATGAAAGTAGGGCACCCATAATAGGGTTAGTGGCCATATAAAAAGAGGAAGAGACTAGAGCACCCTCTCAACAGCCACGTGAGGACACAGCAAGAAGGCAGCTGTCTGCAAGCCAGGAAGAGGGCTCTCACCAGGAACCAAATCTGCCAGCACAATGATCTTAGGCTTCCCAGCCTCCAGAACGGTGAGAAATAAATGCCTGTTGTTTAAGTCACTCGGTCTATGATACTTTGTTATAAGAGCCCAAGCTGACTAAGATAGTTGTTTGTGTCTTTTGTTGTTGAGTTGTAAGAGTTCTTTATATGTGCTGGACTTTAGCCCTGTATATGATTTTCAAATATTTTATCCTATTCTCTGGATTGTCTTTTCATTGGTTTTTAAAGGCATCATGGTTTGGGCTAATTATATTAAAATATTACTTTTAACTTATGACTTTTCCAATAAATGGCATTTGGTTAAAATAAGAGATCATTAATGCAACATCTTCTTTATTACCTGGAACTGGCATTAATTTAATGATATGCTCTTTACTATTCCATTCCCTACTACAAACCACAATGAACCCAGAAACCGGCAAGGTGAGTTTAGCATGCTCAATCAAAAGCTGCTCAGTGCTGGTTCATTCTGTGGCAACTGATGGAGAACAGCAGAATAGCAGCTAAGCACACAAAAATCAACCTCACATACCACCTTGCCACAAGGGGCATTCATTTGGCACTCAGGAGAAGTTTCTCTGAGTCAGACTAAAGCATTTAGATTTAGAAATAGCCTGGGAAACACACAATGTAAGAAATTACAACAGGCAAGTAAATTTTGATTTTTTAAAAATGGGTGCTACTAGGTTTTTCTTCATTTCTTATTTCTATACATAATCCTTTTCTTGTGACTAGAAGCCTACAAATACTCTCTGCTAGTCCTATTAATGATGTATTGCCAACAACTTTTAAAACCGGGGTCTTTGTCGTTCTTAATGGCTTGGCAATTCAGTGCTGTGAATAAAAGAATAGACTTCCCTGCTTCACCATTATGTAATTTTTTTGGAACAATAATTATCCTCATAGATGCCAAGTCAATACGTAAAGCTTAACATCAACCCAGAGATCTTTAAATTTTGTCTACTAGAAAATTTAAGAATCCTTTGGAATTCTTTTTCATTCTAACAGAAACAAGATTATGATGCTTCTGGTAAGCATTCAGCTAAAATTTCTTCTGGTTTCTATCTCTTAACCCTGTGCAAAAGAATGACACTTCACTATCAGATATTTCCTAAGGGACATTAAGCTTTAAGCCAAAATTTTTGTGATAACCAAGAGAGGGAAAATATTGCCAATAACCTTAGTTACTGATGAAAAGGAAATTTTTATATTAGGTTGTAGTTTATAAGAGTGAGGTATATATCAACAAATAGCTGATAATTCATCTTTAGCGCATGCTTGTTGTACCCTTTCTCTGTATCATTGAGAATGGCTCATGTGATTGAGTTCAGAGGATACAAGTTTGGTAACATTTAAAGGACCATCTAGAATTTGCCAGGACTCTTTCTTACGGGAGGCAGCTGATTCTAAAAACCACTTAAAGGAGGGAATAGGAATTTTATTATATATCTCCTGGATGTCTCATAATTTTTTTCTTTTAATGGCAGCAGTTACTGGTACCCTTATAACAACATGCCCACTATTCCACAAGAGAGAAAGTGTATTGTATTTGAAAGAAATGGGTATGTTACTCAATATATCCTTTGTATTTAGGAAGTGAAATATTAACCAGTCTGTAGGAACTAAAAAGTCTATTGAAATGAGTTACAAACATAAGTACAAAGCTGAAGGTTGAAATGTTCTTCAGTTGACATTTTCCTAAAAGGTAAGGAAAGTTTGCTTTTTTATTACCCAAGATAGTTCTGGAGACTTGGGTCAAAATTAGGCCAATATTGGCCTTTCTGTACTTTTTAAAAAAGCAATCTACCATTTTATTTATTTATTGAGGCATAATTGCATACAAAATTATATTAGTTTAAGGTGTATAACAACACAATCTACCATTTTAAATGAGTCAGTAACTGGATTCTTAAAGCAATCCTATTTTAAGAGACAAATTAAGCATTTTGGAAAACTAGGATAAGATAATTTGAAAAGTTTGAAGAAAAATGAGAGAAAAAAACTAACTATAGAAATGTACAGGATATGGCTATAGATGTGAAATAAATCAGGCAAAGACAAATACCATATGATTTTACTTATATATGGAATCTAAAAAAACAAAATAAACAAAAAAAAATAGAAATAGACTCACAGATACAGAGAACAGACTGACAGTTGACAGGGGAGATGGGTTGGGGGACTGGGTGAAAAGGTGAAGAGATGAAGAAGTACAAATTGGTAGTTACAGAACAGTCCACAGAGATGTAAATTACAGTATAGGGAATATAGTCAATATCGTAATAACTATGTATGGGGCCACTATACACAATAACTATATCGGGGGACCACTCTGTTAAGTACATGATTGTATAACCACTATGCTGTACATCTAATACTAATACAGAATAATGTTAAATGTAAACTGTAATAAAAAACCATTAACAGCAAAAAGAAATGCTATAGGATATAATGAACAAACATACCTCCTGGGCTGTGACCGGCATTCCTCCTCCCCACTGTCTGCCTCCTAAATAGGAAGAAAAATGAGAAAAATAATTTACAACCTAAGGTCTCATATCACAGTATCAACAATGCAATTTTACTAAGCTTTACATGTAGGAATACCTTTTTCATGCTGTGTACTTGAAATAAATTCACTATAAAAAGTGATATAGAGGAGGTTGATATACATTAATAGAAGTTATTCCCGGAGGAAACTTCAACAATAGTCTACAAATTTCATTGATAACAAAGTGCTAATAATTAAAGAATTACCTCTAAAAACCAACTGAAGATGTTATATTATTGTTACATATATTGTTATATGATTGTTATGCTACTTCAAATTCAAAATGAACAGGCATTCTGACTACCACCAGCAAATCTCATCAAGATGACCTATTAAGGATTCTGATCCCCAAACAACAACCTAAACAATGAGCACCGCTTCACAAAGTGTTCATGATCAAATTACCATTGCCATCAACATAATGGCTACTTCTTAGTGAGTACCTATAACGTGTTGGGCACCTTGCTCAACACTTTGTCCTACTTATTCCTTATAAACTCAGAGGGCTGATGGTCCATATTCTCATTGATTCTAATGTACATAACTTAGGGTAAATCAATGTGATAAAAAATAACTGAATCATAGTTTAATTGTGATATTGATTTTTTTCTTAGTGGCACATAAAATAATTGAGGGTGTTAGAACCTATAGCAATTCAGACTCAATGAAGTATGAATATTTTACAGATAAAGAAACTGAAATTCACAAAGAGGAAAGAAATAAGTTGCCCAAGGAAACTCATATGGTGAAGCTAGAATTAAAACTGATAAAGTACTGCCTCCTAACACATCGAAAAGCATATAATTTACCACTCTCTAGCCTAGGTTAGGGCCACTGGGAGTTGGAAGGGCGGGGCCAGTAGATCTCCCATGGGTGGGGAGCTGCCAGTCAGGCACGTGGGGAGGAGGGGGAATGGCCCCCACCCCAGAGCCATACAACTCAGTCTCTGACACCCCAAGTATGCCCAATGTTATGTGGCTGTGGTGCTCTGGGCTCGGGAACCCAATGTGTTGTTGAGATCCCACTCTCCTCAGGGGGAACCTTTGCAGCTGAGAAATCCCTCCAGACTCTCAACCGCTGCACATGGGTGCAGGGCCAGCACTCTTCACATCTCCACACATCCTATGGATTCTTCTCCATATGGATTCTTCTGTAAATCCTTAGTTATAAAACTTCTGTTCAGCTAGTCTTTAGTTGGTTATTCAGGTTGATTGTTCTATAATTTAGTTGTAATTCCAGTTTGGACCTGGGAGGAAGTGAGTGTAACTTCTATCTACTCCAACACCATCTCAGATCTTGGATATCTTTGAATGCCAAATAAATAATCAACATGTTAGTTGAGAGCTGCTAGAGTTCATAGGGGACACAAAGAAGAGTGAGACAGTACCATACTCAAGTTTATCTGTCGGAAGAGATAAGATGGTTATATTTGAAAAGTTGATCCAACAAGCACAGTGTAAATGTATGGCACTGGAAATACATTTCACAGGAGTTCAGAAGAGAGCTATCACTGTGAGTACAGTGTTCACAGGAACAAATCAGCTTTGAGTCTGATTGTGAAGAAAGAGAAAGATCTGAAGAAGCACAGAGACTGACAGGCATTTGAGACATAAGTAAAAGGAAAGAACAGCAGGAATATGTTTGATACATTGGGGTGGCTGTGACCTGCAAAGGTAAGTTGCTGAGGGCAGGCTGTCCACATCTGACCTGATGTGGAAGCCAGGGAAGGGTCTTACTGGCATCTCAGAAAATGGAATAAAATTCTAAATATGTTGCTTTGGTGGCAATAATACATTTTTTAAGGAAACACTGCCTTAAACTTGGAAAGCCAATCAAGAAAAATCGGGTACTTTTCCTAAAGCCAACGGACACTGGTTAATCACAGATATCCACTAGAGGGCAGACAAGTCAAAGTTTACACTGTGGTTGAACTGGAGAAACTACATTCACAGAAAATCCTAAGAGAAAAACATCATATGTTGTTTAAAGACCATTTTCAGTGCCTTCACCTTGGGAGGAGCCTTAAACTAGTAGATAAATACTTCATAGAATAGCTTTTTGTGGTACAAAATTATTCTTAATTGCAAAATGGAGCAGTGGAAAAGTTATACTTTAGGAATCTGGCTTAGCTGACAAGGCACAGCGCTTATACATGGCAAGCATACCTGGAATGCCAACAGCAGCAATCATCACTGGCTAACTTACCTCAATCTTTCCCACCCATCTCAGGGACATTCCAACCACAACACAAGCCAACACCTTACAATGTGTATACTATCTGGACCATGATTTCAATCTAGGTTCTCCTTTTGGTCAAATGGGGAAGTACTTGGTTGTAAGGACTCATATCCCTTTAATGGCAGAATGAGGCGAGGCTACTAGGCAGAGGTTCTTATTTGTGCAATTTCCTCAGCAGGCCAAGGAGCTGTCAGATGGGGGTGTTGGTGCGAGTCCTCAGGTCTCAATAAGTGGGACACAGCACAAATATTAACATTTAAATAAAAGAGTTGAGAATTCCACCAGACTTTTAAGGTACTAAGGCTAGATTCTGCAAAGTACCAAAATATATCTTGATTTTAGAAAGAGGGAGAGAGAGAAACATAGATGTGAGAAACACCAATCGGCCTCCTCCGGCATATGCCTCGGATGGGGATGGAACCTGCAACCTCTTGGTGTATCAGACGATGGTCCAACCAACTGAGCAACACCAGCCAGGGCAGAATTGGGTCATATTTTTTTACTTTATAATTTTGTGTCTAGAAATGCATTCTAGTACAAAAAGATCAAAGATCTCCCCAAAGATTTATGTACAAGGATACTGATTGCAGACTATTCATCATAGCAAACAAGTTTTAAGCTACCTTAATGTAGAAAGACAGGAAAAGCTAAGTAAATGAAGAACTGCTCATAAGAAAATTTTATTAAGCCATTAGTTTATATTGTCTACTTAAAATAAGAACATAATCACAAAGTAATGATTACACTGATTGTGTATTATAATCAGAAAAAAAGACACATTTTAAAATGTGGAGTAGGGATATGGGAGAAACATATAAGTTTTTATACTTTTTTTTTTCTTTAGATGTATTCTGAGACATTAGGTAGAAGATTACACATATCATCTGACCAGTGTTTTAAAAGAGACATAATTAATAAGTCGGAAGATCATCAACAAGTAAAAGCCTCTACTGGCAGGTGGCGACCTGAATAAATGACACACTCGGTTTCCTCCCTCTTTGAACAGCAGCTCCTAAACTCCTGCTATAGCCATGTGAACTCAGCTCAAGCTCATAACTTTTTCTGAACTATTCAATGTTCTTTTTCTCTAGAGCTGTGCTTTTTAAACTGGGATACAAGTACCCCAAAGTCATGCCTCAGTGTGGAGGAATTATTGAAACCAGAGGATGAATATAAAGCATATTCCCAGAGCATCAATTTTACCTGATGGAAAGTAATATTTTTATAGTAACAGGGATACAGAAACATAAACATTTGCATGAAATATAAAGTAAACCATAAGAATTCAAACAAATTTCGGCCTTGTAATAGGTTCCTTTAAACTCTATATCCCAAGACTGCCAGAGGTTCCCTATTTATTCTCCTCTGCAGTTAGAGAAACTTTTGGTGGAAAGATTTGAGGAGCACTGCACTGCAGAGGGCTGCTGTATATAACTTTATTAAGCCTGTGCCTAATATTGAACAATTAATATACAAGTTAAATTCTAGGAGGGTAGATAGGTTAACATGTATGAAGAGAAAATCAAATGCTTATGACTTGTTCTAATTCCTTGATCTACCTGTAAAAATATATGCATGTCATTTAACTTTATTTGGCTTCCATAAACAAAAGACTGAAAAACAAGTGCTGAAAAAGTTGATTCTGCACTTCAAACTAATAAACAAACAAACAAACCAAAAGCCTCCAAGCTTACTTGAAGTGAAACATACATACTGAAATGAAGGAAAAGATATGAAGTTATAAATCAGAATGTGATCTAATTCCTAATATAAGTTACACCTAGCTAGTGACCCCTGCTAACTCACTGAAATAAAAAGGAGACCAATTATTCATAGTCTTCTACAGTTAAAACACTCCTTATTTTTTTTAATGGAAATAAATCATAGATGAAAAAATTAAATGGCAACTTAAGGTAGGAAGACTTTAATTATACTCATGGTCGCCGTTAACCTTGAAAACACACCAACTCTAATATAACAAGACAGCACCTCCCCCACTAATATAAGTCTAACTAGAACTGTATGAATACAAAATACTGTTTAAGGGAAAGGTAAAATCTTATGAGAGAGAAGCACTGAGTCATCTGAATTTCTACTCCAATTTGTTGAAAATCAGCATTATGTATTGTCAGTTTATAGACTATCCAATCCATCTCAGAAGCTCTGTAGCTACTGACTCTTTTAAGTATCCATTGTTTTTCATTAACCATTTCCATAATGTCTCCCCATTTTTCCCTCCAGCCTTACTTTTACTTTCACATGGCTCCTATCTATCTTTCCCTTCCATTTTGTACAAAACTTAAGAAGTTTTCTCCTTGGTCTTCTTTGAAATTTTATATCTTGAGATAACTTTAGAAAATATTTATGCTCTAAACTCTGAAAAAATAGTATTGATGCATCTCTCCTTGCGACCCCCTCTCCAATTAACAGTCTAGAACAGAAGAAATGGTTATAACCAACTTTTCGATGCAATCCTTTCTTCAGCCACCCTCAGGGAGCCCAGAGTATACCTCATCAATGGTGCTTATGCTCATTAGAATCCTGACAATCAAGACAAATAACTACAGAAAGCCTATGATAATACAGTCAGATTATTTTGCTAATTATCCTTTATTATCTATTAATAATACATTCTTTGATCTAGATTTGCGCCCCAAACTGAATAGAACTGGGAAGGAAAAGGGAGAAATAAAGGTAAACAATGAAAGGCAAGATGGGTATATCTGATTTACAGATTCTAATGCAAATGAGCTTAACTTTAAAAACAGCCATTCTCATTGTCATTAGTTAAATATTTCTGCTTGGAAAACCAGTACAATACCAATATGGAGTTATTTGCATAAATTCAAAGAACCAATAAAAGGCAGCATCAAGTCCATAAAAATGCAATTCCTAGAAGCAAAGGTAGATATAAAAAGGCATTCCCCGAACATCTTTGTCAGCAAACACTTTTGAGCAACTACCAGGAAATATTTATTACTCGCCTCATTTCCTACATAACTTTCTTGATAAACAATGCCTTTAATATCTCATGAAAGGAAAAACCAAGACTACTACTTAGTGTTGGTAAAATGAAACATTACACAGTACTATTTCATATAACTTAAACAGAGCTGACTGAAAGTGGAGTAAAATAGTAGCTATAAAATATACTGTAGTTCAAAAAAAATCTCTCAAACTATCAAAGCAAATTGAGATGACACACAAAATGCTTTCATGTTTTATTTTCTACAAGATCTAAGAGACCAACAATTTTAAAAAAACTAAGCTTTGAAGAAAATCAATAGTGGCTTTCAGTTATATCTATGTGTATTATGTGAACACGTGTGCATAGTCACTATCAGTCTCAAATAAGTGTTACACAGAGACTTGCATCATGGAACTGAGTTTTTATAAAGTGATAATTGCCAATTTCCATACTTTTGAGGAGTCAAAGAACTGAATACTCAGTATGCACAATCCAATTGGAAAGTAAGAAAGATAGTTAACTGGGACAATTATGAAAGCTCTGTAACATATCCAGATCTGATCCTCAGCCTTTAGAGCAACTGCATTGCATAAGTAATTTACATGAACGAGATCTCATGATATTTTCATACCGGGGGTATGAGCAAACTAATTCAAAGGACATAGTTCTTGCCCTCATATTGGTTAAAATAAAGACCAATGACAATAATAGTGATGTGAATGATGTAAGGCAAAATAAATGTAAACTAAAGGGTAGACCACAGGTGCTAAATATTCAACTTCTGTTCCATACTTCACCTCAAAAAGCTTACATAAGAAAAGCAAAATCTGTTTCTCTATGACTCAGCATTCTTAGATTCTTCAAAATGAATCCACCACAGAAAGATGGGACATGATCCTTCAGACTGGCATGGTCATTTATTCGAGAAACATTTCTTAAGTCACTCTAGTCTCCAGTCACTGTGCTAGGTGTCGGGAATAAAATAGATCTAGTTCTTGCTTCAGTCTGACAAAGGAAGAAATCAAATAATCACATAAGCAAAAGTAAAATTGCAACTACAAATGGCTGAGAAATAAAATAGTACTACTGGTGTTGTCATGTACATACACTGAGAGCATGCCCCGGGTCCCAGCTATTATGCTGTGTGCAGTAAACCCCCAGCTCTTCTCTGTAAGTATTCCTCCAGGCTTCCTTCCATTCCTCATCATTGATTTACTGAACAAAACAAATTTAAATAAAACATTTCCATTGAATTGCTGATATGAGTGCTGCCCCAGAGGCTACCCTCAACCAGAGGCCATCAATGTAGACTTTGGATTTTAAATGATAAAGAAACCTATTGGAAAACTAGCTGGAAAAATAAGGAAAGATTTTAATACATATAAAATTCAGATTAGATTGAACTCAGCTCCCTGCCCGCTTTCTCTTCCCAGAGGTCCTTGGATTGTGCAGTAATTTCTACCTCTGCTACTTGAGGGAACATTCAACCATGAGAACTCCAGGCACTTCCATTTTTCTCTTCTATAAATCTATAAGCATCTGAAAGAGTCCATTCAAAATTCAAAACCGTTTTAGCACCATGTCCCAGGGAAATGCCTCAGTCAAAACCATATTTTGCTTTGACCCTCTATCAAGGACTTGGTTCCTGCTTTTTTAAAAAAATATATCTTTATTGATTTCAGAGAGAGGAAAGGAGAGGGACAGAGAGAGACAGACACATCAACGATGAGAGAGTCATTGATCAAGCCCGCAGCCAGGGCATGTGCCCTGACTGGGAATCGAACCCCAATCGCCTGGATCCTAGGTCAACGCTCAACCGCTGAGCCACGCCTGGCTGGGCGGTTCCTGCTTTTTAGGAAGAAAAATTGTGCAAAATCCTAGTCTCTGATCTCCCTCAACTGGGTATGAGCTCTACTTTTCTAACATCCTGTTCTCACATTTATCTTCTTCCTTGAATTATACAGTTGACCCTTGAAAAACACGGGTTGGAACTGCACTGGTCCACTTATACATAGAATTTTTTTCAATAAACACTAACACAATGTATTTTCTGTTCTTTATGATTTTCTTAATGACATTTTCTTTTTTGAAGCTTACTTTATTATAATAATATAGTATATAATGCATATAAAGTAAAAATGTGTGTTAATCAACTGTTTGTGTTATCAGTAAGGCTTCCAGTCAACAATAAACTATTTGTAGTTAAGTTTTGGGGGAGTGTCAAAGTTATACCTGGATTTTTGACTGCATGGGGAGTTGGTGCCCCTAATCCCCATATTGTTCAAGGGTGAACTATAATTACATGTATTCATATCTTATCCTAATCTATTAAGACTAAAGCACCTAATAGGTACTCTATAAATATTTATTGAGTCAGTCAGCCATCAGAGCAAATAAATTATGAAAAAAAAGTTTCTAGGGGAGGAATGGAAAAATGAGTAAACTGAACTTCAAAATAATGAAAATTCATGAAGGGGGGAAATTCTGGCCTACTATATAGCAATAGCAATAAGGGCTTACTTAAAAAAACAAAGCAACTAATGAGCTAACAAAGGCAATAATAACCAAAATAATACCTAAATGTTATATCTAATAAATCTTGGAATTCATAGTGATAAGAAACTGCAAAAAAGAACTAAATAATAACCTGGGTCAAATTTGTAGCTATGGAGGGGCAAAGGTCGCACTTAATATAATCACAGATAGAACCATAATTATCAATGCCCTCTTATTCAATGCAACTTGTCCTCTAAATTCAAAGATGCCGCTACCTCCTTGTACACTAGCCTACCCCTTCAGCATCTCCAGTGATATGTAGCCCACCAGCTCAATCACCTGAGACTGGCAATTAGTTAACAAGTATTGCAATTCCTCAACCTCATTAAATTAAGCAAATGTTAAGTGGTACATATTTACAGATATGGAAAGCTTTTGTTCAAATGATATAATCATTGAAGAAAAACTTCATATGAGCAAGGCACTCTTTTACTTTCCTTTCTTCTGGTCTCAGTTTTCTCTATTCCTCATTTCCATAAAAGCACATTTAATGCAAAATATATAGCTCTTGGCTTTGGGAAAATCAACCCAGCTCTAGCTCTGCCTGAATATCACTAGGTTAGCCATATTCATCACTAATAAAATGGGGCTAATCTTGATTACCTAATCACATTCGCAAAGTGATTGCAATCATATTGTGCTGTTGTGTTGGTATTAATGTGAGATGAAATTTTTGCTTACAAAATCAGAGAGTTTGGGACAACAGTGAGCCTGTTCTTTTTTCCCCTCAAAAGACAATTCCTATCAGGTTTCCTTGGAAATCTTTAAAAAGTGCCGTAGTACAATTGTGAAAAATTAAATACTTTAGTTCCACTCCACTGAAAACTAAAATAAAAAATATTTTCTATACAGATGAAATGCAGATTATAATTAATGAAACTTATGCATTATAGAAAATAAGCTGATTTGCTGGAAAGGTGAATTGTTTTAATCAAATGGACATGTCTTTGAGGAACTTCATGTGAGATATTAAAATAAATAATTTTATATTTTAAAAAGGCACATTAAGAATGTTAATTTTGTGAAATTTTCATTAAAAAATGAAAATAGAAGTGAATTTAGGGCATGTGTGATTATAAAATTATAGTATAGTTTCCAGAATAAGCAGATACCTTCTTTCCCCACTCAGGATCTGACAAGTTGCATTGGGCCAAAGTTGCTCTGTGTGGATGCCTTCTTCACGTTCCTCAGGCTCTAACACTCCATACTGGGCCACCCCTCAATCCTTGTTTCCCACAAAGACTCCCTCTTTACCCTACTCAGGTTCCAGCAATTGGCTTCTGTGCATCTCCCCTCTGTGGATGACCTCCTTACCCTGCTTGAGCTCTAATATCCCACCCACTTTGGGCCTCGGTGCCCACCCGAAGACACCTATTATGCTTAGTCCCATCTAATGACTTTTGTATTGAATTGTTCAAGAAGGGAAAGAAAGGTGCTTAATTTTTTTAGTGCTTCCATCATAAATATAAATAAAAACAAACACATTTATCTAACAAATACTTACTGAGCTTCAACTATGTCCAGTGGAACTATGCAGCCCTCCCAGAGCTTCTTTTTTGTCTGAGGAACCCAGAATATCTCTATATATTACTCAGGATGTTTTCCAGTCTCAAATAGTAACAATAATCCACCAAAAAATGGCTTAAGGCCCTGGCTCGGTAGCTCAGTTGGTTAGAGTGTTGTCCTGATATGCCAAAGTTGCAGGTTCAATCCCTGGTCAGGACACATACAAGAAGTAACCAATAAGTCTGGCTGGGCGGGGCTCAGCAGTTGAGCATCGACCTAGGATCCAGGAGATTGTGGTTCGATTCCCGGTCAGGGCACATGCCCGGGTTGTGGGCTTGATCCCCAATCAGGGGCATGCAGGAGGCAGCCGATCAATGACTCTCTCATCATTCATGTTTCTTTCTCTCTTTCTCCCCCTCTCCCTTTCTCTCTCTGAAATCAATAAAAATATTTTAAAAAAAGCAACCAATGAATTCATAAATAAGTGGAACAACAAGTCAATCTTTCTCTCTCTCAAGTCAATAAATTTAAAAAAGTATTTAAATGGCTTAAACAATAAGGAAAAGTATCATTTTGATTAATTCAGTAGCTGAACTTTATCAAGAATGCAGCTTTTTCCATCTTTTTGCTCTGCCATCCTGACTGTGTCAGCATTTCTCTAAGGCTTAATATGGTCCCAAGATGATGGCCACATTTAAGGTCTATTACATATACATCCAGCAACAGTCAGTTGAAGTAAATAGCTCTTCCCCTGTGTCTTTTAAGTAAAAAGAAAAATGTCCCAGAAGCCTCCTGCACCCTGGCGCCCAGCTTCCTTCTCCTCTCACTGGCCTGAACTGGATCACATGCTCGTGCTTAAGCCAGCTGCTGGCAAGGGGGTGGCAGGCTCTGATTGGATGTTACATGAAACAACAAATAACCTTTATTTTCAACAACTAATAACCTTTATTTTCCTACTTAAGCCAGTTTCTATTACCCTCAAATAAGAGCCCTGACAATTACAATTATGTACCACATTTTCCCATGTGCACAATCAAAGAGAGACGAGAGAGGAAAAATATTTTTATTTCTATTTTACAGGTAGAAATGTTAAAGTACCCAAATGTGCTCTGCCTATGAGATTATGCTGCACCTCACACAAGCTGGAGAATCCAACACAGATATGTTCTGTTCATATAGTTTAAAAAAAAAAAATTTGATTGATTTGAGAGAGAGAGAAACATCACATAGATTTGTTGTTCCACTCTTTATGCATTCATTGGTTGATTCTTATATGTGCACTGACCAGGGATCGAACCCTCCACCTTGGTGTATCAGGACAATGCTCTAACCAACTGAGCTAGCCAGCTAGGGCTTTTCATAAGTGTCTTTTTTTTTTTTTTTTAAAGCAAAATGTTCCCTAAAATTTCAGTGAAGAAATTTTATAAATCTGCCTTTGAAGTCCAGGAATGGAGGTTGAGGGAAGACGAGAGGATGTTTTATACGGACAAATGGCACTGCTTCCAATAGGCATAGCTCAAAGGGGATATTCATGTCCACAGAGCTCACTGCTGCCTATATTATATACTCACTTTGCAGACTACGGGCACTTTCCTTGATGGTTATCTCCCAAAAACTATAATTTCAAGGCCTCCATACTGATATTACATGGCTGCAAACCAGACTTTTGTTCAACCTGTCCTTGAACCATTTCCTCCTACCTCTCTGGTTTCTCTATTTTCAGAGAGCAAGGCCTGGTTAGGGAGATGCCATTATTGTCCTGGCCACATAAGAGAAATTGTCACGGGCAAGGCTGGAGTGCTTACATAGTGTCTGAGTTATAAACACCTGTCATTATAGACTTTGTCCTGCCACATAATAAGAAGCAAGGCAACTATAATTTGGTCAGAGATTACAGCCCTAAATGCAGGTTCAGTTCCTGTATGGAACCCGGAAGTACTGCTGTCTCCTTCCAGCCTACAGCTTAATAATGAGCTAGAACCACCACATATACTAAAAATTTAATAATCTCATTCTGTGGAGATTAGCATTTTTAGATGTTATGCTAAAATATTTTTTCACCTGAAATATTTAGAATATTTTAATATAGAAAAGTATATTGTACACATGCATCAGTCAGATGGGCTGCAATAAGCATAGACATGGATTTATGAACATATGACTATCCCAGTGGTAGAAAAGCAGGGCCAAATGACTGTCAGCCCCACCAGAATCACATGGTGTATAGCAGATAAACTCCCAAAAAGAAGCAGCCCATACCAGAAAAATAGTAGCTACATAAATTCATACGGTCTTGGCTTTCATACTACAAATTATTGCTGATGTTAAGCCAGATCAGTTGTAAAAACATACCACAGAACATATATGGGTAAATCCTGGGACAAAATTTATTTAAGTTATTTTGCATAAGGCTCCTCTGAGTACAAATCCAAGCATTTAACAAGGAAATTTCCTCTTACAGAACCAACGCAATGGGTGATTTTTGAGATACCCAAGTGAATGATAACATCACAACATGATGACTAGGGTTACAATGACAAGCATGAGGGTCAAAGAGGGGGAAATGACTTCCTATGGTCATAGGCAACATACAGTTGTGCTAGGATTTGAACCCAGCACTTCTCTTGACAGAGGTAGAAGGTGAAATGGTAACAAGCATCAAACTATAAGCTTTAAAGGGCAGTGCTTTTTGGTTTTGTTCACAGATGCATCTCAAGCAACTAGAATAGTGTGTGGCTCATACTAAGTGGTTGATGAAGTACAAGGATGAAGTTCCTTTTCCTATTTTAAGTAATAGTCAACAGCAATAAAATAACTTGCTTTTCCCATGTTGTCATTCTTCTAAAACTTGGGTAAACAAATATCTACAGGAATAAAATGCTCAGCTCCTAGGAAGTTCCAGGTAACACCCAATTGTGACTTGGTACCTTCCTCAGTATGGATCCTTGAAGCTAGGCAGGGCAAACACAAAACAAGGAAAGAAAACAAAACCAAAAACTAAATGCAAGAGTACATTAAAAAACCAACATAGCTACAGCATCTGTATGTGAACATTTTTCTAGATCAATGTTAAGACCACACACTACTTAAATTTTAGTAGTAATGCTATGTAATGCATTACTTAAACATTTCAGAGAAGGTAGTTAGTACCCTGGCTGGGTGGTTCAGTTAGTTGGAGTGTCCTCCCGGGCAAGGGTTGCAGGATCAATTTCAGTTGGGGAGTGTTCAGGGGGGCAATCGATCAATGTCTCTCTCTCTCTTTCTCTTCCTCTCTCTCTCAACATATCCTCAGGTGAGGATTAAAAAAAAAGAAAAAAAAGAAGGTAGTTAGTTACATGAGGTAGAATCTCTGTTTTTCTTCCTGCAACAGCTGGGTAAAGCCCTATTTTTGGCCAGTTCCTTTCCCACCCAATACCACTTCCACTGCCAGAACAATTTAACTGATGCTTTTGGGTCTTCCCTTAGAGCACCAAGTAACAGAAAAGACGGTTTAGTTATACAGGTGGAGCTATCATGTTGCACAAGAGAAAAAACAACACACAAAGCTCACTTTTATTTTAAAAATGGAATTATTCACTGGTAGTAACCATCTTACCACAGGAAGTCTCTGACAAATTCAGTAAGTAAACTTGATTGTAGTGAACTCTATATAATAATTTTTTTTCTTTGTAGCATTTGGGAGCAAAACCCCTTTTAAAACCTTACCTTATGTTCTCAAGGTAGAAGACAAATTTAAACACAAAACAAAGACTTCCTGGGTAGGGTCTGAATCCACTGTAAACCTTTAGAATAGATTCCCACCAACCCAAAATTCCCCAGGACTCTTAAATAAAAGACAGCATGCTTTAGCCCCTCTCCCTCATTCCACAAAATGAATCAAAGGCAGAAATGTATAATTTTAGGGAACAGTCTAAAGATAACAAAAGCCAGGCTGTGAGAATTTCTGTAAGCATGTAATGTGGCAAATTTTAAAGCAGAAGAGAAAATGCATTTTCTATGTGTGTACTAATTTCTTAGAAAATATAAAATTGGAAGATCCCAGTTTCCAGACCTAGAATTACATCTCACTGAATGAAGAAATCAATGGCATTTAAATCTTTTGAGAAGCTGGAACAATCTATTTTGGAAAAGCAGTTTATGGGGCGATATTATTAACATTTCAAATACTGTTAACAATTAAACCTTGATCAACCTAAAGCTTTGCTCAGCAGTATAATTACACACATTAGTTACCTAGTATTGTGGGAAACAAAGAGATACAGATGTTTCCAAGCAACTAACTACATTCTGTTGAGTTTCCAGGAAGTGTCAAGAACCTTCTCACTGGTATTTGTGAAAAGCTAGCTTCAAAGCAAAACCAAAGCTAGGGTTAAAGCAAACAACCATTTCTCAGCTTCCATTTCCATCTCCAAATGACATTTGTAAAATTAACCTTATGCATGATGTTTCTCTACCAGTTCACTAGGCTAGATTCCTACAGTCCAGTGGTAGTGGCTAAACAAGTCCATGCGTGACCTATGGATAGAAAACTACTCCATAGGCCATGAAGAATGGGTAGTTCTCAGAGGAGCAATAAACCCTTCATGAGACTGTTAGATTATAACAGTGGCTAACATTTATTATAGGCTGACAATGTCCCAGGTCTTAATCTAAGTGTTTTGCAGACATTATCTCATTTAATCTTCACAATAACCCCACAAAGCAGATATGCTATTTATTATATCCATTCTTTGGATAAAGAAATGGAAACTTAGAGCCCAGCCAGGCATGGCTCAGCGGTTGAGCATCGACCTAGGATCCAGGAGATCACGGTTCGATTTCCGGTCAGGGCACATGCCTGGGTTGCGGGCTCAATCCCCAGTTGGGGGCGTGCAGGAGGCAGCCGATCAATGACTCTCTCATCATTGATGTTTCTATCTCTCTCTCTCCCTCTCCCTTCCTCTCTCTGAAATCAATAAAGATATACTTAAAAAAAAAAAAAAAAAAGAAGTTGAGACTTAGAAAAGGAAAGTGTCTTATCCAGGGTCACACACTCTTCAGCACAATACCATACAGCCTTTCCATCAACCTCCCTCTAAAGAGCTCCATCCCCCAACAAATGAGTTAACCAAATCAAAACACAGAAAAATGAAGTCCCAACTATCTATGGCTAATATAAATAAACATATATATCAGAAGTCCATTCTCCATAACAAAGCGAGATAGATCTTTTAAAAATGTTAACGTGATTACTCCCCAACTGAAAACTCTTCAATGGCTTCTTATTGTCTGAGTAATAAAGTCCAAGATCCTTAATTCATCTTACAAGACTCTGTACCACCCGGCCTTTGCTAACCTTGCCAGCATCCTCTTGAGTTATTTCCTCCCTTATTTTCTATGTTCCAACCTCATTGGCATTCTTTCGGTTCCTTGAATATGCCATAAGTTTCCTGACCTGTAAAGTATTTCTTTTCTCACTCTGTCCACTCAACTTTTCCCTGGTTGACTTTGACTCACCTTTCAGGGCACAACTCAAAACACCAATTCTCCAAGGAAGCTGTCTCTTGACCACTAACCCTTAAGGTCCAGTGTACTTTCTCATAGTATAGTGTAGTTTCTTCTTTTCAGAATCATAATTTAAAATTCACCACAGAACTAGCTGTTTTATGCCACCTTTCTTTACTAGAACGTCGAAGGAAGGAACCATGTTTGTCATATGTACCATTATATCCCCAGCAACCAGCACAGTGTCTATCTAGCACACAGGAGGCACCTTGTACATATTTGTTGAGTCACAAGAAATGGAAACTAAGGTCATACCCTTAAGAAATAGGGGTGAGGCAAAGAAGTATGACTATAGCCAGTCCTGCTCCACTTTTGGTATTGTGCCCGGTGCTGCTGCTCCAGGCTGAGCCAGTTTAAATAGTTCAAGATAGTGGCATAAAACCAGACCACTGGAATACATGAATAGAGACGGAAATGAAGAAGTAGTGCTTTAAAGTATGACTTAATGAGAGATAGAGCTGATCCTGAGACCTGGATCTAACTTAGCATGGTAGAATTTAAAGTATTACTACATAGCAACATCACATTTGATTAATGTTCCAGTGAATTTTAATTGGTATTTACTTGTTTTATGTAGCTTGTAATAGGAAGGGCCATAAATTCTGAGTGCCAGAATTGCTTTATATAGTTCTGGCTATTCTGCAGCTCACCTTTAAGGCATCTAAAAATGACCCCAGTGTGGGTTTGCTAGTGTTCTAAAAACTCCTTGAGAAAGAAAAAAATCAGTTACATACCAAAAAATTTAAAAGGAAATCCCCTCTGAAGATTACTGAACACTTCTACAGATATAACCTGCACACTAATCAGTTTCAAGGCTCTTCATAGTGGCATGGAGAGATTCAGGATTAAATGGTGGGAAAAAGAAGAGAGGTGTGTGATAGTCCCTTTATCCCCTACATTAACTTAGGGCAAATACAATATTTCCTATACTCTCATCTTTAAGACTACACGTAGAAGATACTAGTCTAGAGCTAAGACCCTGCAGAATCCTGGGTTACTTTATTTTAAAAAATCAAAAGTAAATTTAAAAAAACCTTGAATCTAAAATATGAATAAGACAACTTCGATACTCGAAAAGTCCCTCATATCCTCACCATCTGGATGATACTCTTATTTAAAGCATCTTCTGTGAGATTCAATTCTTTTTGTTATTTATTTACTTATATACAGAGTGGGCAAAAGTAGGTTTACAGTAATACAAATAAATAATACAATAATTAATATATAATAATACAAGAATAAACTGTGTTTCACATACTCACAACTGTAAACTTACTTTTGTCCACCCTGTGTAGTTTTTATGTAGTTGTAATCAAAGTATATATGTAAATTTTGTTCATTTTTAAACTTGACATATCAAGCAAAGAATGAATTATTCTCTTCTTATGCCACAGTCGTTCCTATTACATACATCTCTATTATTGCACTTGCCATACTATATTTCAAGTCTTATTTATATATCTGTCTCTCTTTCTAGGCTGTGGGCATTTGAGGAATAAAGCTATCATTTTCTTCTTTCTCTTAAAATAATATTTGTGGAATGAATGAATGATGGCTATGAAATTTTGTTTCACTCCCTTTTAAATTTTTTTAGTATTTTTTAAAAGTAGGTAACATATGCACATGATACAAAATTCAAAAAGGACACTGTGACAAACAAATAATAAGTCTTCCTCTCACATCTGCTCCCCCCACCAACACAAGTTCTTCTCCCTAAAGAGAATTGCTGTTTTTACTTTTTATGTATATTACCATATCCAATCTAAGTGCATTTAAGGATCTAAATATATTAATTTTTTTCTCTGTTTCTAATTTTGTTTTACACAAATGCTTTGCACCCTGGTATTTTCTTTTAGCAGTAGGAGACAGTACCATATTAGTTGATATGGGAACACCGTGATGGACATCTAGGATACTTCTAATTTCTGATATTACAAACAATGTTACAGAGGTTATCCTTGAATATATGAAATTTCACAAATATAGGAATATTTCTGGAGGTTAAATTTCTACTAATGAAATTTCTGGAGCAAACGCTATGGATATGCATAGCATTTTGATAGATATTTCCAAATTGTCTTCTATGGAGGTTATTCTAATTTACACTCCACCAACAATACATATAGCAATGCCGCTTCCCTTATGCCCCTGCCAACACAATGCCCTATGCCCCTGCCAACACCATGGCAAACTTTTTTGATCTTTGTCAATCTAAGAGGTAAAAAAAGGTATTGGTTATGAGGACTATTTTCATATGTTTAACTTTTCATATGTTAAGGGTCATTTGTATATCTTTTTCTGTGAAAATCTGTTAATTTCTTTTGTACATTGTTCTATTATGTTTCTGATCTTTAAAAAAAGTGTAGAATATTATGTATTTAGAAATTAGCTCTTTGTCGTGTGTTAAAAATCTTTCTCACAATGTGTTGTCTTTTGACTTTGTTTATAGGATCTTAACATAAAATTTTTGGCTTTATGTATTTGAATTTATTAATGTTTTCTTTTATGGTTCGTGGGTTTTGTATCATGTTTGTTTGTTTGTTTTTTGTTAATCCTCACTTGAGGATATTTTTGCCACTGATTTTTAGATAGAGTGAAAGGGAGGGAAGGAGGGGGAAAGAAAGGGAGAGAGAGAGATAGCCAGACAGACATATCACTTGGTTGTCTTTTGCACACCCCAACCAGGCCAGGGAACTAACCTGCAACCCAGGTACATGCCCTTGACTGGGAATCAAAAACCTGAGAACTTCTGGTGTGCAGGCCGACGCTCTAACTACTGAGCCACACTGGCCAGGGTTTGTGTCATATTTTTAAAAGGTCTTCCCTGCTCAAAGATTATTAAAAAGTTTCTCCTATATGTTCTTCCTGGTCAAGGGCACGTACCTGGGTTGCAGGTTCTGCGGGAGGCAACCAATCGATGTGTCTCTCTCTCTGATCAATGTTTCTCTTTCTCTTTCTCCCACCTCTCTCCCTCCCTCCTTTCCATTCTCTCTAAAAATCAGAAATGACCACATGTACATGCTGTTGGCCTACATCACCACCTTCCAGCCAACCAGTTTATCATCGTATCTGCAGGTTTATCCACAAGCATCTTATTTGTGCTCATAATCTTGAAAGACTTAGTAAAGTAGATATAATGATAGCACTTTCCCCCTCTTAAATGTAGTTGTATTTCTGAGCTAACAAATCATTCATTGTTTTTAATCCCATATACCATATTCCAAAACTTAAAACATACCAAAAAAAAAAAAAAAAAAGGATGCTTCAGAAGAATCCTGAAGATTCAAGTCCCTTCAATCTTCAATCCATATAGGTAGGCTACTCCACAGCAGGCCTTGAATTAGGGCTTATCTTAATGCTAATAACTTTTTAAAATTCTTAAATCCTTCATCTTGAATTTAGTATTAGGTTAAATAGTCTCTCTCTCCAAAGCCATTCTCCCACTCCACAAAATGAGTACAAGTGAAAACTTCCATAGAAGCTGCCATCTAGAAGGATACTGTTGTATTCTGAGATATTTGTCCTGCCCTAGAGGAGAATATAAATCTACAGTTTCATACAGTATTCTAAACTAAGTAATTCTTACATTTTAGATTTTCTTTTTGTCTGCCTTCTCCACATTTGATTCTAAAGAATGGCTTTTTCTTTCTTTCTTCTTTTGACTGTGCTATTTAAATATAAAAGCTGTTTTTATTTCACCAAGGGAAAATGCATTCCCTACAAGGATATAATATCCAAGCAAAGAAATGAATAGACCATTAAAAAATGTATAATCACCTATATGCATTCCTCTTTCTGTAGAGGGTGAGAGTGGGGTCAGAAAAGCATGGAAAGGAGACAAAGAAATTAGTTGTATTCTTAGGAAATAAACTAATATAACAAGCATTTTCATGTAGGGAAGAAACTACCCTACAATGGTAATAAGTCCAGTTGTCTCTAGCTGAACCCCCCACAAACACAATAATTGGAATTTCAGCTCATGCAGAGATTTTCCTCCTTTAAGGCAGGATAGCAGTAGGTATGGGGAGATGGGGAATGGAGAGGACGCTTAGGAGTCTCCATGGCTGTTGCAGTCACTAGTATTCCAACCTCTTCTAGTCACTGCCTATATTCTTTCTTACCTAGAGCCAAAGTGAAATTCCTGAAGCTAGGGCTAGTATCTGCCTCCTCTGTGATCTTTTCTGTTCTGGGGCCTCTAACAACCCTGTGCACAGTGGAAGGAACAAGTAGCTGCTTCTATCCTTTATGTGGTTCCCTAGAGGCTGAGTAGCAGCAGAGACCTACACTCCTCTTCTCTCTGCTGGGAGAGTCCCAGGAGATCTAAGGCAGCTAGCCCTCTTTGAGAGAGAGCCATCCCTTTGCCTCCAGACAAATTTCCTTCCACTCACTCACAGATTTCTTCTCTTCTCCACATGTACTGCATATGAATAATTTTCTCCTCTCCATTTCATGGCTTTCCATGAATATCCATAAAACTAATTTGTTGAAGCACAAATTATATATTCTCCTAGGGTAGACTCTTTTCTTTTCTTTTTTAATTTCAGCTTTACTGAGGTATGACTGACAAATGAAAGTGTAAAATATTTAAAGCTGTGGTGATGTGATGTACATATATATGGTAAAAGGAATCCCCCCATCTGGTTAATTAAATATCCACCACTTCTCATATTTATCCTTTTTTTCTTTCTGGTGAGAACATTTAAGATTAACTCTTTCAGCAATTATACAACACAGTGTTATCAATTGCAGTCACCATGTTTTACATTAGATTCTCTGACCTTATTTTTTTTTATTGTTCTTAGAGTAGATTCTATATTTTATGCCTAACCCCCATAGCCCTGGGCCCGATGATTTATACATGGCAGTCAGTCAATGTTTGGTGAGTGAACAAATGCATACATGAATGAATGAATGAATATAGCTAACCAAATTTAATATTTCTGTTATACCAAGATTAAAGAGAAAGTTCTTCAGTTATTTTATCTTGTACTATTCTTTACATCAGTTAACTTCTATTTCAAATAGTTATCAAGATCCCATACCACTCCCTTTGAAGAAAATTCAAAGTGGGGATTTCAATTTGTTTGCTCTACAAATAATTTCTTTTTCAAGCTTAAGCCTTCAAATTGGGAAGGAGTTCTTCAATCTCCTTTGATGTGAGGGTGGGAATGGGGAGATGAGAAAAGAGGAAAAAGTGTGGGAAAGACTCCCTGAACAAACAAAGTAGGAGGAGGATCTAATACCTTGAAAAAACCAGCCAAGTATACATAACCACTTTTGCCTCTTGAAGAGGGAAAAAAACACAAATCTAACTTAAACGAATGAAAGCTCTGGCAGTAAAAAGCAATCCAGGTAATTTGAAAATATATATACCCAACTAATTTTTTCTAAGGGAGAAAACCACTAAAATTAGAGTCATATTTCACCACATGTGTTCAGCTTCATAAAGATATTCTTCATGTGGATTGCCATTCACTGGTCTCTTTAAGACAAAATCAGCGAAAATAGTAAGTCTGTCCAAGTCCAGAGGACTCCATTGTATACTGAACAAAATAAATCTCGTAGGATACTATACAAGGAGCTGGTACACATTCTTCAGTGATGATGCTGTCTGCTAATAATGAGCTCACTGGTGACTGTCAGCTGAGATCTGATGTCAGTGCTGCCCCTGCTTATCACACAACACTGGGCAAAGAATATAACCTTTCTACCCTAAGTCTGTCATCTGCTCATTTGCATAATAAATGAGTGTTCATGTGAATACATCAGTGAAATGAGCACCATTCCAGCTGTTAGTGAGTCACAATGACTTCATGCCATTCCTGACTTCATCAATGCTGAATGGAATGCAACCAGGTAAATCAATATAATAGTCAAATGAGGTTCTACAATAGTGATCACCTTCGTTGTGCCATGAAGGTAAAGTAGACAATTAAGGAGTAGACAGTTAAGGGGCAGGCAGTCCTATGGTGATATAATTGAGAGGCACAGCTAACTTGGAGAGCTTCCATTGGTGAAACTTCAACAATATTTATTGAGTGCCTACTATGCACAGTAAACATCCTGAAGTTGACAGAAACCAGATTTTCTCATCAAGGTTTGTAGAACCTAGTTTACCCATGGCTAGCAAAGACAGTTATCCTTATGGAAGAGATATTTAATTTTTAAAAAAGTCAATTTATAAGTCATTCTGCAACTTTAACCTGATCCCATGGGTAATTTGCAATAATTCAGCAACTATGCTGGAGGTCAGATGAGATAGATAAAATTAATAACGTCTCATGAAATGTAGTTAGATAGTTCTACATATAAGATGATCTAGCTGATTCTTCAGCCCAGTAATTATACTACTATTTGGCTTAACATTATCAACAGCCAGGATGTATTAGGTCTATACATGTGGGGAATAACGGTGCAGTGGCAGCAGCAATACTAAGCAGTTATCACAGGGCAAAAAATACTACCGACCATTAAAAAAATGATAATAAAAGGACACCCCCCCACACACACACACAATCATACTCTCTATTGAGGGAGATTGACTCAAGGTTCCAGGTACAACATTTTTCTTTTTTTTATAGATATGTTATGAGGGGAGATTATTATTCATACAAATATACCGTACTATTTGTATATACACTCATTGTAAGTCACTTATTTGCCTTCCCAAACTATTTGTCTGAGTGAGGCAAAATAGATGAAATAATAGGCACTATCTCAGTTGCATTTAAAAGTCAAAAAGCTTTCATTCGGTCACCAAAGACTGTATAAAATCATATACCTACGTACATTGGAATCACTAAAGATTTCTGATTCTTCACATTCACAGCAAAGAAATGCTGCTGATTCACTGTCTTCCAAATGAGAGCTCTGTAATACAAATAAGATTGTTTCAGAGATCCAGACGAATGGGGCAGCACACATGATGGAAAAAGCCAGCAGAAATAACCGATTCAGTGTTAGCTCATAGATGAGAAGCTGCAAATCTGATTAGCAATCACTATTTTGGAAAGAAAAAGCCAACATGGTTAGCTCATTGATTGTTTAGGTGATTGGAAAGTTGACTGAGTATGTTTGATTAGCGGAAGCATTTCTGTGGTTTCCAATTTAGGCAATGGGATGTTCTTCTTCTGTAAAGATGGTACTACTAACTCTTCATAGTATGTACTCTGGACTCTTCTCATTATGGGTAGGACTGTGTTAATTTATCCTCATATTCAAAGGTACATATTCGATATCACTGTTTAGAGACAGGCTTTAAACTATAACATAGTACACGATTGGGGGATCTAACCACTAGTTTAATTAACCCTCTGCTAACAAGTGTTTATAAGAAGAGCCAAAAGACATGCCCTATTCAAGTCTTCCTGACAGATGCCAAAAAACAATTTAAAACCTTTTTTTCACTCTCCAATCTCGTTTTCAAAATATTTCTAGACGACTGATAGGGAAAACAGGACAATGGAGTGAAACAACTAGCTGGTAAAACAAGAGTATTTTTCCCTTATGGCTAACACCATAAAAAAGAGAAGTGAAAAAGCTCCAACTGTGACCTAGTAAGTTCCATTCAAATGCTTGCTGTTTAGGTAACAGCTGCAAGAAACCTAGCTATCCCTACATAGAAATGTAGATGCTTATGTCATCAAAATTTCTCACTACCACATGATTCAGCAATCCCACTTCTGGGTATAAATCCAAAAGCATTGAAATCAGGATCTCAAAGAGGTATCTGCACTCCCATATTCACTGCAGCATTTTTCACAAGAGCCAATATATGGAAACAACCCAAGTGCCTATTGACAGACAAACGAATAAAGAAAATGTGGTATATACATACAATGAAATGTTATTCAGCCTAAAAAAAAAAGGAAATCCTGCCATATATGAGAACATAGATGATCCCAGAGGAAATTATGCTAAGTGAAATTATTAAGACAGTCACAGAAGGCAAATACTGCATGATTCCATTTATTGAAGGTATTCAAAATAATCAAACTCATAGCAGCAGAATAGAATGGTGGTTTCAGGGGTTGAGGGGGAGGAGGAAAAGGGCAGTTGTTGTTTAATGGGTATAAAGTTTCAGTTATGCAAGGTGAGTAAGATCTAGAGATCTGCTGTACAACATAGTCCCTACTGTTAACAATACTCTATTGTACACTTAAAATTTTTGTTAAGATAGATTTCATGTTAAATGTTCTTACCACAAAACAAACAAAAAACTCCAAACGGGCACAAGGAAACTTTGGGAGGTGATAGATATGCTTATTATCTCGATTATAGTGATGGCTCCACAGGTGTATGCATATATCCAAATTCATCAAATTGAATACATTAACTATGTACATTTTCTTGTATATCATTTATATCTCAATAAGCTGTTAAACAAAAAACAAAAACTCACTACCAGTGGCTGAAACTTAATCATCTATAACTGCTCTATGGCTATCCTAGTTGACTCCTACTTTGATTTTTCAAAGCTGGGTCTGTGTTTCAACCTGCAGAATACTTGTAGATGTTAAGAGGGTGAGAGTGCAAATAAACTTAAATGAAAGAAAGTAAAGCGCAGAGTTACTGTTTCTGGTAATTGTCTTCTGCTGGTTTATTTCCTTATTAATTTTTTTCTGACTGTGATCCTTTGTTTACCTTTGGTTTTTCCTTCTTACAACCAAGTCTCATCTTCCATTATCCCTCTCCTTTTCCTCTTTTAGAAAATAAACAGAAACAACCAAGTATTTAAAATCACTTTTTAAATCTTGAAAATGCATAATCTCTATTCTTCACTCTCTTGTATTTTGGTGAGGTAGAAATAAGAACATTTACTCTCCATTTGTCTTTTTTTTAAATAAGTCTAGAAAATACTTGACTTCTAAAAGTCACATTATAAAAGCTAAATGCTTAATAAATAACAAAATATTTGAAGGAGTTATAAGGTAGGAATCAAAGCTGCTTTCAATTCTCCCAAATTCTCATGTCATAAATGATAACATAGATAATATTAAGCAGATCAAGAGATTTGTCACTGCCACAGCATATACAAACTGAAAAGAGAGAAAAGTACAAGTAATCCAAATTACACTAGTTAAGATTTTAAAGTTTTCGTTCTTATAAATATTTCATGTTTACACTAGCTTTTTTGAAAATGACTTTTCAAGAAAGAGGTCCTGTAATGACACTTGCATTCTTACAGTTATTTTCAGACTTTATTGCATAAGTATTCATTGAAATTCAATTAATTAATATACAAGGTATCAATGTAAGTGTGCTGGTTGCATTAAAAATAATTGCTCCTCTGTCCACCATCTGCCATTTGTTGGTTTTACCTATAGTAGTAGTAGCTGTGTTCTTTCTGATCCAAGCTGTTTAAGAGTTACAGCTGGTCCTACTTCACTGGATCATTTGATGTTAATGTTCAGAGGACTCTAGACAATTTTTAAGAATTTAAAAATAAAAATAAAATAAAATAATTGCTTCATGGTGTAAGTATTTACTTGCAACTAATACTTAATTCTAAATTAAATTCTAAGAATCCTAATGGAAGACAAAGGATATTTTAAGATCTTTCCTCTGCCTTCTGAGGCACTTGGTGATTCCAGTTCCTGAGTTGTTCCGGGTTCTGCAGAGTGAACTGTCTTGCTTATGATTATAAAGGGCTTATTCCAAGAATATTTAAGAATTCTATTAATATAACTTAGCATATTATTAAGTCAATTAGCATATTATTGAGAAAAACTATAAGATTACCTAAATAGATGCTAAAAGGTATTTGATATGTAAAAATTTATGACAGAGATCTTAAGCTAGACAGAATCAGGACAACTTGTGGGAGAACCTCTCATACCCTATGTCCTCACCAAAGCTCTACAGGAAGAGCTCTGTTTACAACAGAGCTTCATGGCTGTAACAGTCGCTCCCCTTAACATCCTTTTGCCCTCTGTAAAGGGGTTTTCTGCTTCTTCTTATGGAGTGTGTACACATGGCTTGCCATGTCTGCACCTGCAGGAATGAAATCCTTTCTCTGCCCCCACCCCACCAATAAATCCTTTTTAGTGTAGGAACACCTAGTTGACTCTTGTTTTATGGTCAACAGATAAAATTAACAGTCATTTTGGGGTTCAAACATTTTTAGTAAGCTAGGAATAGGTGGGCTTTTATATACAGTACTTCTCAGGTTGGTGGAGTCTTACCTCAGTCTGGTCTTGTCTGAATTTCATATTGTGGAAGGCACTCCAATGTTTGTTCTAGCACGAGGATGGTGATCATCCTGTTTGTAGCACAGATATCAATTCCCTTTTCTTTCTCTTCCTTCTTTTTGACCCTCTCTCCCTCCCTTTTTCATGTCCCTTCAGCCATTGCAGTAGAAACTTTGAAGAGAATTAAGTTAAATTCATATTCTTGCATTGGAAGTACCAAGCACAAATCTTAACTAAACTAAACTGAGTTCACATTCTGGTCCTGCCACTTACTAGCCATGTGATTTTGAACACATGACCTAATCTCTCTGAGCTCAATTTCCTCACCCATGAAAATGGGCACGACCATAGCATCTATGCAATAGGGTCATTGGGAAGACTGTATGAGAGATAATATAAGAAAAGCACCTAGTTCCTGTGACTTTTTGTAGCTGCCAATAAAAAAAAGAGAAAGAAAAGCACTTAGCATGACTTAGCTACTGATATTTTTACTACTACTGGTTTCTAACAACAACAACAATAATAATAAATGTTATTATAGTAATAATAATCTCCTTCCTACATGTGAAAGAATTGCACATTTGGGTTAAATTCTCTTTCAAAGAAACTTTTGCCATGTAGGGAAGCTTTGCTTCTATAAAATTATAAGTTTTTCACTTCCAAATAGAGATGAATTAGTATTCCCTATATAACCCTGAAGTACTGAGCTTACAGTGAGTCATCCATTATCATTTATAGTACTCCTACTATTTACTAAGCACTTTTTGGGGGGCTGAATTAGTTACAGTAAAACTCCAAACCAAAGGGAAAGATAACTGAACAGGTTCCAAAAATAGTATTTTGTTTTTGCTTTTTATGGATATCCAAAACCCACAAGTATAAGGATATGGCTCTGTGGCCAAGTATGCCCCTTTGACCAAGTACTGTTTGGAGAAAAATATAGCCTAAGGTTGTTGGTAAGGAAAGCACATCCATATATAACAAGAAGTTTCAAGAACAGCTTCTAAGCAACAATTACAGTAATAAAACATTGCAATCTTTATATGGAATATATGGTGCAAGGACTCATGTACTAAGACGGATGTTTTGAAAAGTGTTAAAATCTAACTTGTGCAGTTACCTAACAATTTGCAAGCAGAAGTCTTAAGAAATAATCCCACAAGACTCAAAACCTGTTGTTACTGTTAAGTCTCTTTTATTCTATTCTTGTTTTAGGTTATGTGATTTTAAGAAAGTGAGTATTGAATTCCTTTCGTCTTTCCTCTTTCCTCTGTCTGTTCTGTCTACAACCTTTTTGGGGAGTTCTAACTAAGTGAATACATTGTAGTTGTTCTTAAGCCAGAGATTTTGAAAATGTACTGTTAGACATCAAACAATAAAATGCATGTGTACCCTAAAGCCTGATCACCACTCTGTGACTAAGATCTTTTAACCCTTTAAAGGCAAAGACAAGAAGTAGGTCTTATTTATTCAGACATTTAAGTGTAACTGGATTGACAAAGCAATTTCATAGGCTAAGGATGGCCTACCTGAGAAAACTCTCTGCAGTCCCTAACTTGAAGTGACATGTTTTAAAACCATTATTTCTTTTTAAAATTGATACATCCCCATGACTTATATTTTTTATAACTCTAAGTTTGTACCTTTTGACTCCCTTTACCCATTTTGCCCACCCCTGACCCCTGGCAACCATTAATCTGTCTCTGTATCTATGAGCTTAGTAAAAAGTTATTTCAATATATATGCACATGGTAAATAAGATTCAGAAGGTGCCAAAGAGTATTTAATTTTTCTTTCCATCCTTGTCCCCTGCCTCCCAGTTCTCTACAATCCCATTCCCAGAAGTAATTACTATGCCAGTTTCTTGAATATCTTTTCAGAGATATTTTGTGTACATAAAGCATTACATGTGTATCTTTCTCTAAAATATATAATAGAAGTACTTCATACCACACCTGTTTTCCTGTCATTGCCTTTTAAACAATACCTTTGTTTCACTATTTAAAAATTTTTAAATTGTGGTAAAATAACATAAAATGTACCATCTTAACCATTTTCAAGTGCAGTGTTTATTAGTGTTAAGTATATTCACATTGTTTTTCAACCAATCTTCAGAACTTTTTCATTTTGCAAAACTAAAACTCTCAAACCTGTTGAAAACTCCTAGTTTCCCCCTCCCACAGTCCCTGGCAACCATTATTCTACTTTGTGTTTCTATGAGTTTGATTAGATACCTCATTATATACTATATAAATGGAATCATATAGTATTTGTCTTTTTGTGACTAGCTTTTTTCACTTTGTATAATGTCTTCAAGGTTCACCCATGTTGTAGCACGAGTAAAATTTCCTTCCCTTTTAAGACTGAATAGTATTCCATTGTATGTATATACTACATTTTGTTCATCCATTTACTTGTTAATGGACATTTATTTCACTATTTTCTATTACTGCGTAATATTCTATTGTATAGATGTCCCACAATTCAGTTAATGAGTCTCCTATTAATAAATTCAGGTTATTTCCCAGCCAGTGCGGCTCAGTGGTTGAGCATCAAGCCATGAACCAAGAGGTCCCCGGTTCAATTCCCGGTCAGTGGTTGAGCGTCAAGCCGTGAACCAAGAGGTCCCAGGTTCGATTCCTGGCCAGGGCACATGCCCGGGTTGCAGGCTCGATCCCCAGTAGGGGGCGCACAGGAGGCAGCCAATCAATGTCTCTCATCCATGTTTCTACCTCTCTCTCCCTCTCCCTTCCTCTCTCTCTAGAATCAATAAAAACATATTTTAAATAAATAAATAAATAAATAAATAAATTCAGGTTACTTGTAATTGTATTCACTTTCTAATTTGCTGTAACAAATTAGCACAAACTTGATGGCTTAAACACAAATTTATTATAGTTCTAGAAATCAGGAGTCCTAAAATCAGTGGTGGCAGACACTTGTTTCTTCTGGAAGCTTTATGGGAGTATTATGTACTGAATCATATCCCTTCAGTCAAAATTTTATGTTGAAGTCCTAATTCTTACTACCACATAATGTGGCTGTATCTGGAGATGTGGTCTTTAAAGAGGTAGCTAAGTTAAAATGAGGTTATTAGGGTGGACCCTAATCCAATTTGACTGGTGTCCTTATCATAGGAGGAGATCAGGACACACACATACAAAGGAAAGACAATGTAAAGACAGAGAAGACAGATATCTACAAGCCAAGAATAGAGGCTCAGAAAAAAAATCAACCCTTCGAACACCTTGACCTCTGACTTCTAGCCTCCAGAACTGTAAAAAAATAAATTTCTGTGGTTTAAGCCACCAGTCTATGGTACTTATTATGGCACCCCTAACGAACTATACAGGGAGAATCATTTCCTTGCCTTTTCCAGCATCTAGAGGCTACCGTGTTCCTTGGCTTGCATTCAACAAATGTTCAGTGAGTAAGTGACTTAGTATTAGCTGTTTCAATTCTTCCTCATTGCCAATAACAATAACACATATTGAAGATGAGTTATAATCTTTGTGTATAGGTATGGTTAAGACACCAACAGTCTTCATTATCCTAAACACATGATGTTTGTCCTTTAATTAGTCATAGTAGCAACAGCTACTGAAGAGCCAATTGTTACATGAGACACTGCCTTCCTTGGGCTCCAAGTCAACATGGAGGCTTTATGCCAAAAGAGCATCTTTATTTCTCAGGGCTACTTAGCAAGTCAGCTTGTCAGTGGCTGAAGCAGTGCAGGTATTCATGCCACAGTACTCCTTAACTCTGACTTGCAATTATCCCATTTCACCTGCAAAAGTACTGCTGCTCTCCACTCTTTGCATGTAACACACAGCTGTTTTATGGAATCACAGGTTTGTTTCTCCACTCACTACTCCCTTCAGAAAGAACATAATCTCTTAATCCAAATCTTTTTTAAAAATTAAATTTATTTGGGTTCCTTTGGTTAATAACATTATATGTTTCAGGTGCACAATTCCATAATACATCATCTATATGTTACATTTTACACTCACCACTCAGAGTTTAGTCTCCTTCCAGTATCACATTTTTAACTCCCTTTACCCTCTTCACCCTCCCCACAACCCCCTTCCCCTCTGGTAGCCACCATACTGTCCTCTGTGTCTGTGAGTCTGTTCGTTTGTTGCTTTCTGTTTTATATCTCACATATGAGCGAAATCATATGATTCTTGTCCATTTCCACCTGGTTTATTTAACTTAGTATGATATTCCCAAGATCCATCGATGTTGTCGCAAATGGCAATATTTCACCATTTTTTATGGCTGTGTAGTGTTCCACTGAATGGCTACTATTAATAGGACAAAAAATAACAAGTGTTGGAGAGTATGTAGGAAAAGAAGACCCTTGTCCACTGCTGGTGGGAATGTAAGTTGGTGCAGCCTCTATGCGAAACAGTACAGAGATTGCTCCCAAATTAAGAGAACTAACATATAACCCAGTGGTTCCTTTTCTGTGTATCCAACCCAAAATTTTGAAAACACTTATTCATAAAGATATATATACCCCTATGTTCACTGCAGCATTATTCACAATAGCCAAGACATGGAAACAACCTAAGTGTCCTTCTCAATCTAAATCTTATCCATCCTTGAAAGCACTAATCAAATCCCAGAATTTCAGGAAGCTTCAAAATGATGACTTCAGTCTCACTGACTTCCCTCTCTTCTGACCCTTCAGGTCAGGGGTTGGCAAACTATAGCCTATTTTTATACGACCAGCAAGCTAAGAATGGTTTTCACTTTTTAAAAATGTTTTTATTACCTGGCTGGGAGTGGCTCAGTGGTTGAGCATCAACCTAGGGTCCAAGAGGTTACAGTTCAATTCCCAGTCAGGGCACATGTCCGGGTTGCGGGCTGCAGCCGATCAACGACTCTCTCGTCATTGATGTTTCTACCTCTCTCTCTCCCTTCCTCTCTCTGAAATCAATAAAGATATATATATTTTTTAAAAAGATGTTTTTATTGATTTTAGAGAGAGAGGAAGGAGAGGGAAAGAGAGAAGCATCAAGGAGAGAAATAAACATCAATTGGCTGCCCCCTGCACACCCAGAATCAACCAGCTCCCTCTCAGTGCGTGAGGCAGTTTTCACAGGAGTGTTAAGAAAAAAAAAGACAAAGAAGAATATGCAACACAGCCCATTTATGGCCTCTAAGCCTAAAATATTTACTATGAGGTTTTTAACAGAAAAAGCTTGCTGATCCCTGTCCTAGACAGCACACACAATTCAGCCTAATGATATCTTGCTTAGAACTGTTTATAATCTTTGGATATATCATAGTCTATCTCCCATGGTAAATTCCCTCTGTTGTCTACCATCAGTCATTTCTCACCTCTCATCTACCAGCCCTACCAATGAAGCTGAAAATGTCATATACCTATCTTTTCAGCCTCCTTGAAGGCCAACACAGTCATATATCCTAATCCTGGTCAACAAGACCAGAGGGCAAGTCTGCCATGGACTAGTGGGAAAGATTTTTCACCTTGATAAAGGAGAATTGAGAAAACTGCCCTTTCTCTGCCTTTGGATGCAGGGGTGCAAAGATATACTGTCTACAGCTGAGACAACCATTTTGTAATCTTGAAAGGAAAGGCCCAAGGAAACAAGGCAACATGCTAAGGATAACAATGCAGAAAAGATGAAAGAATCCGAACCTTGATAACTGCCATTGAGCCACTGCCTTTCCTCTGGACTTCTTATGTTAGAAATGTCACAGTTTACCCTACTTTTTTTTTTTAGTTTACCCTACTTTTAATGTGGCATTTTGGTACTTTCAATGGAAAGACTTCTAACTCCCTTAAACAGATTTTATGTACATGGAGAACAGGGCTGCAAATATTAAAATCCAATCATTTTTTGAGTAATGACTCTGGATAAAACTTATCACCCATTGAGTCTGAAAAGATTCCTGAGTGTACAAAAGCAACTGAGGAGGTCAGCTTTTATGAAAATAACTGATGGACAGTTACCATAATCAGAGCATTTAACATCTGTTATCTCATTTAATACAAAAAAACCCCAGCGAAGTTACACACTCATTCATTAAATATAAGCGGCAAAGCGAGAATTTTAACTCAAGACTCTTAGATAACAATATTCACACTCTTCCACTACACCACCCCCTCCTGTTCTAATTAATTAATTGTAATGAACAGTGAGAAGATTTAGAGGGTCCCTCCTGCCCCGTTTTATTGAGGTATAACTGACATATTTGTATTTGTTTAGGGTATATAACATAATGATTAAATATATGAATATTTTACGGATTTAGAGGTTCTGCTTTTAATTCTTTGAATGTTCACTTATGATAGTATCAGGTCCTCTACAAAAGCCACATTACTTGTAATAGCAAATTCACACCCTCACACAGAGACACTTTGACATATATATATATAAAATGTTTTTATTGATTTCAGAGAGAGGAAGGGGGGGAGAGAGAGAGAGAGAAACATCAACGATGAGAGACAGTCATTGATAGGCTGCCTCCTGCACACCCCCTACTGGGGATGGAGCCAGCAGCCCAGGCATGTGCCCCGACAGGGAGTCAAACCATGACCTCCTGGTTCATGGGTCGATGCTCAACCACTGAGCCATGCTAGCTGGGCTTGAATACATATATATTTAAGTCCACCAAACTCTGTCATCTCCTTGGAAATTTTGGGGTTTTTTTCCCCCTTCTCTTTCTCTGATAGAACCATCTGTCCTTCAAGGGCATGTTTCTGAACTAGGAGAAAAATCCCTAAGCAGTGATTCTCAAAGTGACCACCAACAGCAGCATCACCTGGAAACATTTTAGAAATGCAAATTTGTAGGCTCAACCGTTAGGTCTCCCATATCAGAAAATCTGGGGATAGGGCCTAGAAATGCGCTTTTAACAAGACCTCCAGGTGATTCTGATACATATTAAAGTTTGAGAGCTACTAGTCTGAAGTATTTGCCTCTGTAGATAGCACTTAAATCATTGCTTTAGAACCAGAATGATGGAATCATATCGCTCCCAAACTAGTTCTTGATAGCAAAACCAACAACGGGAAATTGGTGCATTGCCAGTGAGATGTAAAAGCAGTCATTCATATGCACAGGTTATTCAAATTACATATAGGAGCATTTATGTATTTAATAAATGCCTGCATAGGATTCTACAAAGTAATCATCCACAGAAGAACAAACTGATAAAAAGGAATGAACAAGTTTATAAACATGGAAAAGCGAAGAAGCCGATGGTGGATGCTCAGCCTCACTGAAAGCTCACAAAAAGAATAAGAATAAAATAGCAGCGACTCAGAACTTCTAGATCTGGAATCTCGAGAGACAAAAGAAATCTTTGGATTTATGTCTCTAGTTGCTAATTAAAGTGGCTCTAAGTTGATATACAATCCATAAAGAAACTAGTTTGTCTCAATTTAGGCAAACCAAATACTCTATTATTTTTCATTTTTGGTTAGGCTTCTGCTAATAACAAGTTAGCTACTTACCTTCCCTCCTGTTCTGTGTAGGAGTTTTTAAAAAAATCAGTTCTGTCAACTTCATGAGCTAGCAGCAGGTTAGCCAAACAAGAAGGTGCAGAAAAGCTTAATTTCATGTGTGTTGAAAGCATACAATTCTTGTTGACACCATCTATTTAGTAAGTCATCCTACATATTATCTTTATGGTCTTTAAAACCTTAGAATTCTAATTCTTTATTTCCCTCTTTAGACCAATGTATGAGAGCTATCTGTGGTTTAAACACAATCATCAATTATCCCCAACCTCTGCCACACAAATACCTTTAAAATTTTTCTGTGTAGCTTGATTTGGAACTTAGGCTACGAAAGTGAATTGGAGTGGGGGGGGAGTGAATTGGGTTTTAGAGATACTAATGTGTATACCATGTAATATGACCACTGTATGCTTCTGTAGAGTGTGCAAAGAGGTGAAGCTCTGCTATTCCTTTGGGGAATGCAGGTTTGAAGAGCAAAGACAAGGCTATTTTAGAGAAACTAGGGGAATTCAGAAAACAAGAGGAATTTGCAGACAAGAAGACACTGAGCAAGAAAGAGAAAAGCCTCTCTTGGACAGCTGTCGGGGGATGTGTGCCAGGAAAGAAAGGCAAGTGCAGAAAGATTGCTGTAACCGAGATAGAATCCTGAGACATTACCAAGTCAGGTTTCAGATGATTGTGAAAAGAACAGTTTTTACTTAGAACCAAGGATTAGGCCTATTTCCCAGTAAATAAAGAGCTTGATTCCTTCTTCAATAAATATAAGAACTGAGAGATTTACCTCTAGTACTAGAAGAGGAATCTAGGTTGATTAACAAGGAAGGCAAGAGATACTTAAAATTAAAGACTAACATAGCATGCTGACCATAAGATCTCCTCACATTGCAGAAAGGTCATTTTTGTATTCTAATTGATTAACTGGACTATGATGAAAGAAGCTTCCCAGAGCAAAGACAAGGCTATTTTAGAGAAACTAGGGGAATTCAGAAAACAAGAGGAATCTGAAGATAAGAAGACCCTGAGCAAGACAGAGGAAAGCCTCTCTTGGACAACTGAAGAAACTAAAAGGTTGTGAACCTCAGGTATAATCTTTCAAGGAAATTCACTCCCTATTCCCTGGAGAAATAGTCACATCAACCATGAAGACTATCAGAGGGGAACAGCACCTGAACACCTCTCCAGAGCTCTCCTTCCCTGCTCCAAATCAACATGTGCTAAAAAAATCACATTCAGTTTTGGGGGTGGTAGAGGTAGGGCCTACCCCTCAGGATCCTTGAATTCATAAAACTGTTGAAAGGTGAGAGGAGCCCAATTACAAAATCTGCCCGACTCTGCCTTTTTCTCCCTAGTCACCCACATTTCATGGACCGATACAATAGTGAGACGGTAAACTCCTTGGGGGGAACTCTTATGCAGACAGAAGACAAGGTGATCACATAAAATTCAGTTTCCAACAAAGTGTTTTAAGAAGGGTCCCTATCAAATATTAGTCATGGGCCTTTGGAGTCCTCTCCACTTCCCTCAATGGGGGAGAGACAGACACACTTTTCAGCCCCTCTCACCCAGCATCATAGAAAATTACCTAGAAAAGTGGGACTTTATGGAGGGCTAATAGCAGCCCAGAGCTGACTATAAGTTGAGCAATGTCAGGAAATGAACAAAAGGATGAGAGTGGAAGTATCTCAAAAGATTCCAGACATAAAATAGTAATGCCCCAGAGCCAGAGAACAGCGGAGCAAGAGTCTAGGGAGAGGAACTGATCAAAGAAAGGGAGCATTTCTCTAAGTTTAGTATCCATTTTAGAAAAAGGATTTTGGAGATGAATTCAGAAATTTCTTCAAGGGCCAGAGATTCCAAGGGGGTGGTCAATACCAAGGGGTCTTATCTCTTAAACCACAATTGGAAAACATCATAAAAACCACTGTGGTGAGAAACTCCCAAAAGCTAAAGTAGTGCAGGGGTTCCAGTGACAAAGGAAAGCCTCCTTCAACCAAGAAAATGTTGGTTGTCCCAAATCCGAGCCAACCATGCCTTAAAGAGGAGATTGCTGTGAGTAAAATTGAGGTCGGGTTCCAGGACCAACCACAGGTGTGTCCCCTTGCAATGCTCCTTGACTCAGTTAGGTTGGCTTCTAAGGTCTCATAGTCCCATCTCCAGAGTTTTTCCACTAGAGCCATGGCAGCTTTTCAGGCACTGTGTATCCTATGAAGGCCAAAGGGAAACACCTTGGGTCCCTAAGCTTAAGGCCAAAGGAAAGAGCCAGAACAAGGATTTAGCCCCAACTGACAAGAGCCAAGACACTAGACCAGAGACTCAAAAGAGGAGAGCATCAAGGAGGGGTGCAGAATCAGGGAACTCAGAAGGGAAGAGTCATCCTGCCCAGGCCAAGGGCTTAGCAGAAACCCTTGTGAACAATATCCTCTGATTACTGCCACAGAAAGGAGTTCCTCTGAAAAGCAACTTATAGAAAAAGATAAGTTACTTTTGACTGTGGCTTTTTCTCAAGAACAGAGACAAAGTGCAGGAAGGTCTCCTGCAGAAATCAAAGTCCACATCAGCCTCTGCAAAGAGGCAGGCCCAGTAAAACCAGAGCTCTTTTCATGAACAGCAGGTATACATACTAAGCATAAAAGTTATGATAGCTATTGTCCTGATTCTAGAGAAAAACCTGGAGCTTATACATGGACTTTTTGCATGGGACATTGCTCAGCACAAGGAAGAACTCCAGGACCAGGCAGCACCCCTAAGCAAAGCAAAGTGACAAGTGCAATGTCCTATAGATGTTGGTCAGGTTCTGAGAGTCAGAGTTGTCTGAGCCTGATCAGGATTGTCAGAAACCAGGATATTCCAGCAGAAAAATCTCCTCCGAGGAGGATAATTTCTCTAAAAGAAAGTGTTCATTCCATGAACAGAAAAATCTTAGCTCTCATGCTAACATATCCTCTAAAAGGGAGGATCTCTGTTTTTCATAACCGAGGAAATTCTTTCCAAACATACTAGTTTCTTCTAACTGGGGAAACAACAATAACAACAACAAACCAGGAAAGCCTTCGACTTGGGAGTTGTCCTAAGGCCATTTTGTTATTCTCATTATCCTCACTGTCTAGATGGAGAACAAATATTGGTATGAGAATAATATTGGTATTCTTGGTTGGTAACTAAACCATGTGAATCTTAGAAAATTATTGTTTAAAATACCATAATTTACTCTTATCCCTTTGCCACAATAAAATAATTCCATTAAAAAGGGAACCATCCCATCAGGAAATGCAGTGGAACCCTATACCCTCCAGAAACTTTAAATCTGGACCATATTTTCTCTAAGTCCTCAGCTCAGTGTTATTAGCTCATGTGAATTTGTCAAAGGAAGGTGGTTAGAAAGATTCAAAATGAAATTCACTCTACTATAGCTGTTACATTCTCATTGGGAATTAAAAAACAAAAACCTTCACTACCAAACCCTCAATTTTTAGGCCCAATTTGGGTAGAAATCAGACTACACAGTGTCACACTACACAGTGTCAGACTTCCTCTGATTAAAAGTCTCTAATTTCAAATTTCTGAAGCAATGTCCTTTCTTCTCTAAACCTCAAATAACTTCAAACTGAGATGAATGGATAAATCCCTCTTGTGTTTTGAAGCTCTGAATTGCCTGCTTAAAGCATAAGAAACAGTTTCATATTTTGACAAAAAGGTCACTTGTGGTTAGGACTCATAAAACTCCCTCCTCATGATTTACATCTAGCAAAGTAATAGCCCCAGTTTCCTCAATTCCAAACAATCAAATGAAGAAAGCTACTTTTTAACCTTTGTAGTGAAGCAGTTTTTCAGGTTTCTGTGTATGCTTTAGCATTTGAGTTTGAGTGACAAATTTCCTTAACTATTTCCTACTTACTCCTAAATCTATAATGAGCCTGGTAATTTTGAGAACAAATAAAGAAGCATTGCCATTTCTAGTACTACAGAATTTTACGAAGGAAGTTATCACTTCCTTTGAAATTTTGAAAGTTGTGGTATTTTGGGGGGGAACGTGTAGTTAGATTATCATATTTGATCAGTGGGCAGATAGGAATCTCAAAAGGCACACAGCGTATTTATGCTCTCCCAGCAAACCACAATTTTTGAAAGTCCCCCCCAAATTCAGTAATCAACTAGCTTTTACTAATTTTTTCAAACCTCAGGCTGAGAACAATTAATGGCTTGTGAAATCAATTTAGTGGCTTGCAGCAACATAGTTTTATTTTTTAACTGAATAGAATAGAAAATATCAGAGTACACTGCATGAAGGAAGAGGAAGAATTGTTTCATGAAACTTCTGTTTTTGACATGTACGTGTGTGCAGGAGCACTTACACAAGCATATCAGGTCATAATGTAAAATGTACATCTTACTGTGGATCTCAGTCACAAGATTTGAAAGTCACTCCTCTAGACTACAGGTTGCATGAGGAAAGAGATCAAATGTACTTAACTCACTTATTAATGTATATACTCAGCAACCAAACACAGTACCTCACAATTATAACAGGCACTCAATAAATATTTGTTGGCTGACTATTCAATATGCATTCTTACATTATTAATATTATGCTCCATAAATCAAAATTTGGATTGAATTCAAGTAATTACAAAATATATTTTATGAAAGCACTAAAAAAATAACATTTGATCAGTAAGTTTAACAATTCCTCCCTTGTTTGCCCTCTGACTGATGTGCTAAACAAATGGTATATCCTAGCAGGAAATAACAGAAGGCAAGGCCTTGGGAACTGACAAACTAAATGATCACCCCCAAAATATATCATATGATCTTACTTTGTACATAGTGTGATATAATATGCACAGACTTTGTAGGAAAAGCACAGAATTGAGAATCAGAAAACATAGTTACAACTAATGGCTAAATGACCTTGGCAAATTGTTTTAACCTCTCTGAGAGCCTATTTCCTCATTTGGGAAGATCAGTTGTGACAGCCATATAAATGGTCACCAAACCAAGTAATAGGTGTACTTCTAGGATAAAATATAGGAGAACATCTTTGCGGCACTGGGTTAGAAAAGTGTTTCTTTAATGACACAAAAACACAAAACATAAAAGAAAAAAATTATAAAATGGATTTCAACAAAATTAAAAACTTTTCCACTTTGAGCCCTGGCCAGTGTGGCTCAGTGGGTTGGGCATCTTCCCTTGCACCAAAAGGTTGCCAGTTCAGCCAGGGCACATGTTATGGTTGCAGGCCCAAGGTAGGGGGCATGCAGGGGGCAGCCAATCAATGACTCTCTCTCATCATTGATGTTTTTCTTTCTCTCTCCCTCTCCGTTTCTCTCTCTGAAATCAATAAAAACATTTATAAAAAGAACCAAGATGCTTAAAAAAAAATTAAGCCACAGACTGGGAGAAATATTTGCAAAATATGCCTGACAAAGTACTTGTATACAGAATATATAAAGAATTCTTACAACTAAATAAGAAGACAAGCATCTTAATAAAAAAAAAATAGGCAAAAGACTTCAACAGATCCTTCACCAAGAAAAGACACAGCAAATAAGCACATGAAAAGATGCTAGCCAGGTACCATTTACTGATGGGAAGATAAAAAAAATTGATAAAGTTCAGATCATGATATAACATTAAAGGATAAAAAAATACCTTCTGAATTTTTCCCAAATTGTAAACTACTAATACAGTGAACTCCTTACAGGAAAGGACAATGTCTTCATATAAGAGGAACCTAATAAATGTTTAAACTTAGTGCATTGTGAATGAGTTTAAAATCATGATGCTATTTAACTAATTATTTACAGCTGCAGAGCAGTATTTAAGATGGTAGCAAGTTGAATAAATGAACTTCCTTAGAATTACGTAAATGAGTTTAACTATCTATGGAAGCGAATTTCAACTGGTGTGCCACAAGAATTTTTAAAACATGCAATACCTGACTATTTAGTCAAGGACACTGACCTCTTTTCCCTTAGATGGTCAAATTTTAAAAATGACAACAATAACAATAGCTGTACTGTATGTATGAATCAAAATTATACCTATTTTCTTTTGGTCAAGCCGCAGAATTTTAGTAATAAGTTTATGAGTTCATGAGATGAAAAAGGTTGAAAATCACTTATCTACGGCAATAAGAAAATAATTTAAATTGCTAAATAAGAGTTATCAGTGATCACTGAAAAGTAACTATTACTAAAGGTAATAATTTAGCATTTTCACTGCCATTTTTACTTACATAAAGAAAAATACCTCATTTAGTGACAGATTAGAATTTCTGGTCAGCTAAGTATGACCTCTATTTCTTTCCACGTTTAATTTTTAAGGTTGGACCCTTGGATCATATCCCAACTTTATGTCTAAATTAAATAAAACTATACCTTCCCTTTGGCCAGGCAATTCTATTTCTAGAAACTTATTGTAATTTTATGAAATGACATTTTTCTGTTATTCACTGCAGCATTTATTATAATAACAAAAGCCTGGAGACTGGTTAGTTAATTAATTACGGCACACATCTATGCAATGGAATCCTATCTAGGAATAATAAAAACGGGAGCTTTTATGTACTAATACGGAATATTCCTAAGTTAGACTAAGTGGGGAGGGGGAGCAAGGTACAGAATATTGTGTACATTGCTATGCCATTAGTGTAATAGAGGGAAAAGACACACACACACACACACACACACACACACACGCTTGTCTAAGCATAGAGTACTTCTAGAAAGAGACACAGAAAAATAATAACATTCACTGTATGTGAAGAGAAGAACTGGATGTCCATGGGACAGAAGTAGGAAGACTTTTCACTATATGTATACCCTTGATTAAGTTTTTGAATTTTGAATTTTATGAAATTTAAAAATAGACTTAAAAATCAAATAATAACAATGAAAGAATTTACTTAGCTTTTTAACAGTAGGCAAGCCCAAGGGAAAAAACAAAACAGATTTGATTAAACTCTGACATGTGAGTGAGAATAATGACAGGTGTCACAGAGGCACCTATCTAGGCCTGCGTGAGCTCCTTTGGAGATCTGAAATACTGGTATCATTAACCCAAAATCTGTATGTGTCATCATTCAGACACTGAATCAGCAAATTGCCAGAATTCCCATGCTTTCATTATCCACTTGATCAACAAAAATAACAGTTTTCTCCTTAAAGTAATATCAAGACTTTCTGAAGTTGTGAGATTTCCTTAAGCATTTCTGAAACTTCTCACATGAGAAGGGAAGCAAAATATGGAATTTTAGGAATGAAACTCTGGCTAACAGGGTTATGGGGCATCTGAGAAGTCACGGGATAGGTCTGACTCTCAGAGGGAAGGCTGCATTTTTAAAAAAATTTCCAACATCTGCTATTAAAATTAGTTCTGCACAAATGCTTGCAGATGCAGAGCAGCTGGCAATCCTGCCTGCGTTTTTCCCTTTGGTGGATTATAAGCAAGTCATTGAAGTAGGGCTGTTGAACTTCCCATTTATCCAGTGTTTTTAGAGAGCTGACAAATTTATGTTCTGGAGCACTGAATCCGGAATGCTAATATCTTACTAAACACTGATTAAAGCTTGAGATATTCATAGTGGAATTGAAAACTTACCTCTATCTCTCAAGAAACAAGTTTTGAAAATATACTCTCTTGCAGCCATTTGTAAGCAAATCCTTTTCATGTCAGTGTGGAATAGAGATATATTATTCTATCTACATTAGTGTTTTCTGACTCATTTGATTTTTAAAAAGAAATCAAAAAATAAATATGTCCTACTTCATTAGTTAATCAAAACTATAAAATAAAACAAAACACAATTTTTATCCTTCAGAATAGCAAAGATAAGAGACTACAAATGCTTCCAAAGCTACTAAGGAAAAGAGAAAGAGGAACTCTCACATACCAATGGCTGGGAGTGTAAAATGATAAAAGTTTCCTGAATAGTAATATAACACTGTATCAAAGAATTATGAAAATGTTCACATCTTGGATTTAGTAAAGTCCATAATTTATCTTAAAGAAATAATCAGAGATGTATATAAAGATTTATGTACAAAAATTCCCTACAGAATTTATATTGCAACCCAAATGACCAACAATAGGTAAACTATAGCATATTGAAATGAACAACTCAGTAAAACATAGGGTAACTCTTATTTAAGCTAAGTCCTTCAATAATCCTGATTCATTTTTAAAAACAGAAAAACAGTGATGAAAAGCAGTGTTAAACATGCTTGCTTTTTGGCTTTCAAAGTTATGAAGGGTAAAATGATTTCTTTTAAAATATGTACATGTTGGTTTTCGACTAATTCCAGCTCTCAGTCTTGGAAACTGAGAGTTTACAGCTTTAAGTTTGTTTTAGTATCTCACAATAGGAATTGGTGACTATTAGTACCCACTGGATATAACGGCACAATACAACATTAGCATGAAGTCTTGGCTCCTATCCAAGAAACAACACAATAGCAACAATAAAAATCAGTGTGTGTTCCTGTGCCTAGAGCCTACATTAAAAAAGAAAGGACAAGCCCTGCCCATGTGGCTCAGTTGGTTGGGCATTGTCCCCTGCACCAAAAGGTTTCCAGTTCAATTCTTGGTCAGGCCACATGCTTGGGTTTTGGGCTCAATTCCCAGTAGGGGGTGCAGGAGGCAGCCAATCAGTGTATCGTTCTCACATCAATGTTTCTCTCTTTCTCTCCCTCGCTCTTCCTCTCTCTCAACATCAATAAAAAATCTTGAAAAAAAGAAAAAGGACAAATCCACTCCTACCCCCCCAAAAAAGTTTAATGATGTTTACATAAGGTTAGGTGAATATAGGAACAACTAATGAAGGTAGAGGGGCTAGTGCTCTCTAAACATGGTTATATGGAGCACAGAGGGGTTATAGTGGCAGGTGAAAATTCTTGTTAGCCTAAAAGGTAATTTTTGGCATACTAAGGTACAGGTAGTAAGACTCTGAAATACTCCATGTTTGAAGGAATAATTTAAATAATGAGTTTTGGAGCTTCAGGGGTAACAAAACAAGCAAGCAAGACAACATGCAAGCAAAACAAAACAGCCATACTTACTAATGGGTTACCTTAAAAAAACAAACAAGAGAAGTGGAATTGGGTAGGATGGCTTTTAATATAATTTTTAAAATAAAGAGGCTTTAAAATGTATAACTGGCTCAAAAGCCTCTAAAGAAAAATGTGGAACAAACACATGAGCACAAGAAATAGAAAAACAAAACAAAACAAAAGGCATGTATCTAGAAGTTGAACTTTATCATCATTACCTACCAAGTCAAACATCAATCAACTTCCATTAGTATAGGACATGCAACCTGAATAGAGCAAATTTAAAATAACTGGAAATTCCAATCCAAGAGAAGGTTCTCCCCACCCCACACTTGACATTGTTTTTACAGAGGTTATTGACAAGAACACAAATTGACTGAAGGAAAAATGCATCAGAGATTTTATATTTGGCCCAATTTCTTCCACTTTCTACATCTGCACTCCCTTAAAAGATAAGCATTCATAAGAATGGCAGATTTCCAGGAAAGTTTATGAATATGCTAAAAAAACCATATATTTAATTAAAAGTAGTTTTCAGATTAACACTTTTAACTAAAAAAAATATAACAGTTGGGCTTGTTTTATTTATTGCCTTTACGGGGGTGAGAAAAGAGAACAGAGATGCAGAAGAATTCTTTGTGATAGTCAGATAACGTCTAACTGGGTCAGAAAATTAAGTTAATTAGAATGTTGCAGAATCTCAAAAGACAAGGTCTCAAGCCCTCTTTTCTCTCTCTAAACCCTCCTTCCTAAATGATCTCATTATTCACATAACTTAAATATCAAGTATTCACTGATGATTCCCAAATGTATATCCCTAGTCCAAAGCCTCCTCTCTAAGCCCCAGACTAATATATTCAACTATTTGTTATCTCCACTGGAGGTTTCACAGTCATTTGTAAACTCCATATCCCAACTCCCTCCTCCTCCCCCAAATCTGCCTTGGCCTAGTATTCCTTATCTCAGAAAATGGTGCAAACATACACCTCAGCTCCTCCAGTCAGAAAGCTGGCGTCATCTTGACTTATCCCGCTTTGCCTCAGCCTTCTATCCCACTTATCAGTAAGCCCTGCAGGTTCAACCTCAAACCTACCCAATTCGTGTCTCACTTGCAAGAGTCTCCCTACTGGCCTGCCTGTTTCCATCCTCATCTCCTACAATCTGTTCTCCACAAAGCAGTCAAAGACTTCTTCTGAGAACAGAAATATGGTTCCCCTTCAATGGTTTCTCCATTCCTCTTGGAAAAAAAAGTCCAAACTTCTTACTATGATCTATAAAGCATTACATGATCTAGCCCCTGCCGCCTTCTCTAGGTTCCTCATTCTGCCCCACTGCATGTTGATCCAGTCACACTGGCCTTCCTTCAAATTCTTAAATATGCCAAACTCCCTCCACCTCAGGGCCTTTGCACATGCTATTCTCTTTGCTTCAACTACTCTTCTCCTTGTTTTCCTAAGGCTGGCTCCTATTCATTCTTCAAACCTCACTAAGTATCAATTCTGCAGGGAGGCCTTTCCTAAACTCCAGTCTAAGCACTACTCCCTTGTTTCAGTCATAGAACAATTTGTAATTAAAAATTTGTGTACATGCTTAATTCTACCTTCACCACTATATAGAGTAAGCTTCATGAGAGAAGAAACTATACCTGCTATATTCATCAATGTATACTTATTGTGTAGCATATGTGACACATAGCAGATACTCAATACATATTTTTTAATTAATAAATTAATGAATAAAAATTTTTAAAAAGCAATTGAAGTAACGTATGGAAAGAACAGATCAAGAAATCTGGGTAAAAACTACCATACCACATTACTCAGCATTCAAATTTCTTTCAGATTTCTACTATAGTATTCTATATTAAGTAATGAATTACTGGTCATAAGTGTCATTGAAGATATATGCAAAAGAATATGAGATAAAATCTAATTGTATCCTACTGAATATATTATGCCGTAACTACAGCTAGTACACTTAAATTAATGGTACAATATGATACTTGTGATCTCAAAATTATCTGAGCTACATATATTATGAATAGACAGAAAAAATAAGCTCAAAGCAGCAAGTGAACAACTGAAAAAGTCTGGTTCAAGATTGGATGATTTTTTTTATGTCAATCATAGGAAATCTTAAATATAGCATTTGATGTTCTTATTTTTCATAATTATGCCAAACGTACAAATTGGTGGCTAAATTACATGATTTTCCACTGAATCTCATGTCTGTACATAATATTTTTAAAAATATGTCCACAAGTATATAGTTTTAAAATTCCATGGTGAAAAAAAAGTCTAACTAAAATAGTGCGGTAGGACTGGGGGAAAGCGGGGAGGTGGAGGGGTTGAAAGTGGGGAAAAAAGAGGACATCTATAATACTTTCAACAATAAAGATAAATTTTTAAAATAGCCTAACTAAAATATGATAACCATATTTTCAAAAAAAGATCAGAATACATATTGAGAAATATTTAAAACTAAGAATATTAAAAATCCATAATTATTATCATTTTTCCATATTATAGATAAGAGTACAGAGACTCAGTTAAATAATTTATCCAAGGTAAGTATAAGAGGTAGAATCAGTATTCAAAAACTAGGCTTGAGCTGTTTCCACTTTGTTACAATGCTCCTCTGCTATTCATTTTTTCATTCACTCCAATATTAATTGAATTTCTACTAGTTGCTATTGTGATTAAATGGATATTAGAAAGGAAATTATAACTGTCTTTAAAGCTCATAAATACTTCCAGAATCAAACTAAACCTACAGAGAGAGAGAGAGACAGAGAGAGAAAGAGAGAGAGAGACTACTTGAAACAAAGAGGATCAACTGTTTGTCTTTTTGTTAGATCTGCTCAAACAGCATGTGACATCCATTTGAAACCTCTGGCCCATGAGAAAGTCATCAAAACAAGTTGCATTGTTTCCAAGTCCTAGTCAAGGCTCATGAAAATTAAGCTAGTGAAAGCAATGCCATAAATATAATGTTGGATATTCTAAATTTTGACACCTAAACACGTAAGAGAATAGAATGTTAAAAATGAAGGATGTTGTCTGGCTGGTGTGGCATCAACCTATGATCCAGGAGATTCAGTTTCGATTTCCGGTCAGGGTACATGCCCCGGTGGTGGGCTTCATTCCCAGTAGGGGGTGTGCAGGAGGCAGCCGATCAATGACTTTCTCATCATTGATGTTTCTATCTCTCTCTCTCTCCCTCTCCCTTCCTCTCTCTCTCTAAAAATCAATTTAAGATCTTTTAAAAAGAAAAGAAAATGAAAGATGTTTCAAAACAATGCTTCAAAATACATAATTTGTTCCTGAGAATCAAAAAATAAAATGCACATCTATGAAACCACAAATACATTCAAGATAATGAACATATCCATCAACACCAAAAGTTTCCTCATACACCATTGTAATCTTTTTTTTTACTGCCACTTTCAGCATGCCCTCCTTGAGACAACCACAAGTCAACTTTGTGTCACTATAATAGATTTGCATTTTCTGAAATTTTACATAGATGGAATAATACAGTATGTACTCATTTTTGTTCAGCTTCTGCTATTCAGCATGATTATTTTATTTTAGTTTAGTTTTTAAATATATTTTTATTGATTTCAGAGAGAGGAAAGGAGAAGGAGAGAGAGAGATAGAAACATCAATGATGAGAGAGTCATTGGTTGAGCCCGCAACCCTGACCGGGAATTGAACCCCGATCGCCTGGATCCCAGGTCGACGCTCAGCCGCTGAGCCACGCCCGGCCGGGGCCAGCATAATTATTTTAATACTAATCCATGTTTTGTAGATATCAGTAGTTCATTCCTTTAAAATTTTTCTGACTAGTATTCCCTCATATAGATGTACCACAGCCTATTTGTACATTCATCCATTAATGAACATTTGGATTGTTTCCAGTTTGGGGTTATTACCAATAAGGCTGTTATAAACATTTTCTTTAAAAATAAATAAAATGCAAACTAAGTGAAAAAACCACACTTAATATATTTGTGCATACTTCCATGATAAAATACCTTCTATTTATCCATTTGTTCATTCATTCATTCATCCATCCATCCATCTCTGTCCATTATCCCTCTGACTAGCTGGCCATCAAACTCATTGAGTGCCTGCCTCACAGAGCACTCTGCTCAACAGTACATAAAGAGGAATCAAATGTGGGTTCCACTCTTTTTTTCTTGATTTTAGATGGAGAGGGAGAGGGAGAGGGAAACATAGATAGGCTGCTTCCTGCATGTCTCCTACCAGGGATCAAGCCTGAAGCCCAGGCATGTGTCCTGACTGGAATTGAACTGGCAACCTTTCGGTGCATGGGATGATGCCCAACCAACTGAGCCACACCAGCCACGGCTGTGTCCTGACCTTATTGAGCTAACAAGAGAGGTAAGACACAGCAACTGCCTGGGAGGAGAAATAGTGAAATAGAAATTCAGGTGCATTAGTTTGCTGCCACCAGAATGTAAGGTTCTTAACATAAAAGGAAGTACATAATTCTCAGAAACTGGAAGGGTCACTACAGAGAAATTTAGTTCAACTTATACAGATGAGGAAACTGAGTCTGAGAGAAATCTAATGACCTGCCCAAGATTGCCCAGCTAGTTAATGGTAGACTTAGGACTTCATTTCTGGTCCAGTACTCTTTCTTTTATACCAGAGGCCAAAGATCAGAGACTCCCAGGAAGAATCCTGCCTGCAGAACTCTTTTGTACAGCCCTTACAGTATTTTTTTTATTAATCTGAATTTTTAATGCAAGAGATACACAGGGACTGATTTGTCACAGACTATTCCCTAAGTCTTATGAGAATAGTCCCAATTCACATACTCATACTACCTGCCTGGCTCTGGTAGAGTGAGTTCTGACCCTTCTCTAATAGTACATGCTGAATTTAATCAAGGAAGTTATTTTCCTACCATCCCAAGTCTTAAATGCCAAGCGTTTTCTTCTCCCTAATAATATTATTTCTTATTTGAGCAATAATTTAATATAAATCATATTCTTTGTGTAAGACATTTTATAAAAACACAGAAATAAGTTATATGTTCAAGGTGACAAAGCTAATTAGTGACAGAACTAGGGCTAGACCATAGGATTCCCAGCTTAGTTCAGGGATCTCTTTATTAAGCCATGAACCCACAGGACCAAACAGCATATCTCACAAACAACTCATCTACAACTCAAATCCTTCTTTTCAGAAAATTTTTTAAATCAGGCTAAAAGTGAACATACAGTACTCTGAGTAATATATTTCACCACATATAGGGAGATACAGAGTAGTGCCTATGTGCCCATTATATATTCCAAGTTGTGATTAATATCTTCAAATACAAATGTTATAAGAAACGATCACAAATGGAATGTAAAGTGAACAGAGTGTGAAATGGCTAAAGGTTTTTTTAAGAACTAAAGACTAGACACTAGAATTTAATAATACACTGTCTAAACCTAAACATATGTGAAGTACCGAAGATTTCCCAAACTTATAGCTATAAAATAAGTTTATCAATCGGCCACCAACGAATAGTGGGATGGTTTTAAAATGGAAAACAGAAATAAAATCCTTATATTAAATGGAATTAGGGAATTGTAAACCATCTATAGTTTCTATTTTCCCAATTTATTTGCTAATAACAAAATAATTATGAAAATTATGCCTGGGAGATTAACTTAGAGCTTTAAAATTCCCTAAAATTTGTAAAAGGAACTCAACTTTCTTCAAGGAGAAAAATACATTAAACATCTCCATTGAAAAACAGACTGCATAATTGGCTTCTCAACATGTATTGGAAGTAGTTTGGTTATAGAACTCAATGGCTGGAGGCTTTTGGGGCATACATTGCTTGTACATAGCTATCAACTTTGCCTATCACCTGAACAATTATACAGGGTGGAGCAAAAGTAGGTTTACACTTGTTTGTATGGAAAATAATAATTAATAAATAATAATACAAGAATAAACTCTGTTTCAAATACTCACAACTGTAAACCTACTTTGTCCCACCCCGTACAATGCTAATTTTTCCTAAAATGGGAATATAATTTTAAATTTTTATAAAATAATGTTTGGGGCATGCTCACTGCCACTACTGGTAGAAGTGTAAACTAATACAACTTTTCTGGAAAGCAATTTGGTACACTTACCAAAATCTTTTTAAAAGTTCACTTTTTTCCCCCAAGGGAACCCTTGTGCACTGTTGGTAAGAATACAGATTGGTGCAGCCACTATGGAAAACAGTATGGAGTTTCCTCAAAAAGTTAAAAATGGATCTACCTCATGACCCAGTGATTCTACTTCTGGGGATTTATCCGAAGAAACCCAAAACACTAATTTGGAAGAATATATGCACTCCCATGCTCATAGCAACATTATTTACAGTAGTCAAGATTGGGAAGCAGCTCACGTGTCCATCAATAGATGAGCAAGTAAAAAAGCTGTAGTCCATATATAGAATGGAATATTACTTGGCCATAAAAAAGAATGAAATCTTAACTATTTGTGACAGCATGGATGGTCCTGGAGGGTATTATGCTCAGTGAAATAAGTTACAAAGAAAGACAAATACCATATGATTTCCCTTATATGTGGAATATAAAGAACAAAATAAACAAAATTGAAACAGACTCATAGACACAGAAGAGAACTGGTGGTTGCCAGAGGGAAGGGGGGTTGGGGGACTGGGTGAAAAAGGTGAATGGATTAAAAGCACAAATTGGTAGTTACAAAATAGTCATGGTGATGTAAGTAAAGGATAGGGAATATAGTTAATAATATTGCAATAACTATGTATGATGCCAGTTGGGGTATTGGAAATATTGAGGGGAACACTATGTACACCTGAAACTAATACAAAATAGAATTGAAAGAAAAAAAGATCCTATTAACCAATGTCACCCCAATAAATTTAATTTTTTTAAAAAGGGAAAAAAAGTTCACTGCTTTTTTTCTAGTAAATCCATTTTGCTATGCCATGCTCTTTCTCCAACTATCATCACCAGTAATGAATATAACTAATTTGAAATTATCAAGAATTTATAACTGACCTTAAGGTGCTAGAGACTGAACAAGGCCGGACATTTCCCCCCCTCAGTGCAGCATTCTGTTCTCCCAAAGTACTTTACAATACATGTTTTTTAATAAACATGGTCTGGGCTGGAAGTCTACAAGTCATCATTATCTTAATGGCCAAATTAAGTTATACCCAGTGACAAGTTTTTGTTATATAGCAAACACCACCTATTAAAAGCTGAATTTGGTGTTAATTTTTTAGAGTTAATAAGTTCAAGGACTGTAAACCCTGAATGATAAATACCTTTTATATTTTAGGCTATATCTTTGTTATTCAAAATTTTTTTCAAACATTTTCCAAATCCTATTGTGAGCTGCCATATTACTGGGCGTCCACTATGTGTTGAATGACTATAAAAAGAAAGGAAGAATATATATAAAAAAACCCAGAAGATACATTTTCCTACCATGTTTCAGAAAGGTTTTTGTTAATCTATACAGAAGTCAAGGCAAGAGATTAATATTAACCTAATTATACATGATATACTATATTATCTAAATAGTATTATTCATGGGAATTTTTATCTACGGTACAGACAGATAAAACTACACATTCAATATATTTTAAGTTCTACAGGGAGAAAAGAATGAGAATGTCATCCTGTATAGTATGATTCAACCATAATAGGAAATAGATATTTAAATCAGAGAATGTTAGCTATTTTCCAATTCCAGACTAACTCCTTATTTGGTGTTCTAGACACCCTCCCTGGCACTTGGGTTCCTCTCTCACTTTTATCTTCTATCACTTCCCTCACCCCATTCTCTGGCTCATTTCCCTTAGCATGCAAACACTTCCAAATCTATCCCATACTTTAAAAACAAAACAAAAAAAGACAAATCTTCATTTAATCCTACATACAATCCTCTTTTTCTCCTTCCATTCACAGGAACACTTCTGGAAAGAAATATTTTATACTCATTGTTTCCACCTGATCTATTTCTTCTTCAACCTACTACAATCAGGCTTCTCTGTCGCACCTCTCCACAGAAACTACTCTAACTAAAGTCACTAAAGGTTTCTATATTATCAGTTCAGAACACTTTCATGTTATTGGATTTCTCGGCTACATTCGACAGAACTGGACCATTCACTCCTTCCTAAAACTAGTCTTTTGGCATCTATGATACTACTCTCTACCATAGTCTTCCATAAATTGCTTTCAGGTGGTTCCATCTCAGTCTCTGTCAGATATTCCTTTTCCACTTTTACCCCTTACACATGGGGGCTCTCAGGGTTATGTCCTGGGTAGTTAGTGTCCCTGGTATTTCTCCAGTGATCTCAGAGTTTCAACAAGAGCCTATAAACTAATTACTTCTAAATTTTCATCCCCAGTCCCCTTGTATATCCTACTGCCTAATGGGAACATTTGCTTAGATGTTCCACAGGATTACATATTTAATACATCCACAACTGAACTCATCTTCCCACTAAAGCTTTACTTCTTGTATCTGTGTTACTGGCTGGCATCCACCATCTACTCAGCCCGACCAAGCTCAAAATCTGCAAGAGTCAACTTAGGCTCCTCCTTCTGCCCCACCCCTCATAATCCATCATCAAGCTCCTACCGTTTTACTTCTCATATTCTTTTCTAATCTATTTCATTCTCTACATCCCAACCACATTGCCTTAGTTTGGGCCTCTGTTAGTCCTAAAACTTGGCTACTGCAACAATCCACTCACAGCTCTGATCCAAATCATAGCTCTGATCTTCTATGAATAAAACCCTTTATGTTCTTCGTTACTACCTATATCAGAGTTACCAAAGGATGCTCACAAAAACTGCAGGTTCCTGGCCCTGGTGGGTGGCTCAGTTGGTTGGAGGGTTGTCCTGTAGACCAAAAGGTTGAGAGTTCCATTCCCGGTCAGGGCATGTATGGGGGGCAACTGATCGATGTTTCTCTCTCACATGGATGTTTCTTTCTCTCTCTCTTTCTCTCCCTCCCTCTTTCTTTCTCTCTCCCTCCCTCCTTCTTTCTCTCTCTCTCTTAGAATCAGTGAACATATCCTTGGGTGAGATTTAAAAAACACACTGCACGTTCTTGAGCCAGTCTGCATTTTTACATACTTCCCAAGTGAGTGTGACGCAATTTGAAGCTTGAGAAGTATAGGCTAAAGTTAAAGTCTAAATTTCTTACCAGTGCATACAAGGCTCTCCAGGACTTGGTCTTTGTCTACTTACCTCCCTAATCTAGCATCTGCCTCTCCCTCCCATCAAGTGCTTTATTATCTATTATATTGACTTTTTCTGAACTTATCCCAGTGTCTTTGGCTTCCATGCCTTGGCTGGTCTTCCCCTTCTTTACTTCATCAAGTCTTATTCAACCTTTAGGAAATTGTGAAAGAAGGTCTACCACAAAACTGCCTTTATTCTATCAAGCAGGCACTTAGCTCCCAACTTCTATTAACCAAAGACTGGGCTTTTCTGCCATGGTATCAGAGAAAGATATTTGGTCTTGTCTCTGGTTTTTGGCCCAAAGCACCTAAAACCCTTGGAATTTCCTGATTGGTAAGGGTAATAGGAACATCTTTAGTTCTAATGAGGTGATTCTTGGAATGTCCCTAAAGAGCTTCAGGATGGGGGGACTAGTGACCAGAAAAATCAAACCGTGATTAAAATCTTGGAAATTTCAGCCCTACCCCAAATCTCCAGGAAGAGGAGAGGGACTAGAGATTAAGTTAATCACCAACAGTCAGTGATTTAATCAATTGTACCTAGGTAAATGAAACCTCCATAAAAACCCCTAAATGATGGGGTTCAGAGGGCTTCCAGACTGGTGAACACATCAAGGTGCTATGGGGGTGACAAGTTTAGAGATGCCACAGAAGCTCTGGGCCTCTCCCTCCTTACCTTGCCCTACGTATCTCTTCCATTTGGGTTGTTCCTGAGTTGTATCCTTTATAATTGAACCTGAGGAGGGGGGTTGTGGGAACCCCTGAGGAGTTTGTAGCCAATTTGAACAGAAGGGTGAGTAACCTGGGGACCCAATACTTGAGATGGGTATCTGAAGTAAGAGCAGTCCCATGGTACTGAGCCCTTAAACCTATGGAATCTGGTGCTAACTCTGGGTAGTAGTTAGTGTCCAAATTGAAGTGACACCTAGCTGGTGTTCTCAGACAATCAGAGTTGGTTGGTGTCAGGAGGAAAAAAACACCTCTCACTTGCCTTTAGAAGCATGTGCATTCCCTGAAGGAGATGAAGTTTATGGTTAAGAAAATAAGTAAAATTATTATTCTCTATTTCTAAGAATCTACTGCAAAAATCAAAGGCATCTCACACTCTAATATAACCATAAACAATGAAAAAAGACTCTCTGGCAATTTCCACTTTCAAAAACAATCCATAAAGTACCCAATTTGATCTGTGAAATTTTCTGATAGGAAATTGGAATTCATTAAGAGGAAATGTAACAATGTCTTTCTTAGTATTAAAGTTGAAGTTTTAAATCTACAGCTTCCTGAAGGAGAAAGCCCATGTCCATGTATGGGTTACTACCACCCTCCAAACTTACATCAGTAAATATTAGGCTTGATTATGAGTAGTTTTTAAGGAAACTTAAACATCACGATTCAAGTGAAATTTTATTTATTTATTTTTTTTTAAAAAAAAAATATCTTTATTGATTTCAGAGAGAGGTAAGGAGAGGGAGAGAGAGAGATAGAAACATCAATGATGAGAGAGTCATTGATTGAGTCCACAACCCGGGCATGTGCCCTGACTGGGAATCGAACCCCGATCGCCTGGATCCTAGGTCGACGCTCAACCGCTGAGCCACGCCTGGCCAGGCTCAAGTGAATTTTTAAAAGAGATTTCAACATTTATCAGAGGGCCTCTTTAAAAAACTGCCTCTGATGTACAAATATGTTCACTATTTTTTTGTGGGTTTTATTTTATTTTTTGAGATGGAGCAAAGGTCTTTTTTTAAATTTAATTTTATTCTGTATTGGTTTCAGGTGTACAACTTAGTGGTTAGATAAGCATATACTTTACATAGTGTTCCCCTCGATATTTCTAGCACCAAAACTAGCATCATACATTAGTTATCACAATATTATTGTCTATATTTTCTATGCTTTACTTACTTCCCTGGGACTATTTTGTAACTACCAATTTGTGCTTCTTAGTCCCACCATATATTGAATAGATTGTCATTATCCCATTCTATGCTCTTGCTTCCTTTTGACCATATAGATGTGGGTTTATTTCTGGGCTCTCCATTCTGTTCCATTGAGCTCTATGTCCATTTTTATGCCAGTACCATGCTGTTTTGATGACTATGGCCTTGTAGTTTAGTTTGGTATCGAGTAGCATGATACCCCCAACTTTGTTTTTCTTTCTCAATATTGCTGAAGCTATTTGGGTTTTTTTTGTGGTTTCATATAAATATTTAGATTATTTGTTCCAGTTCTGCAAAATTCGCCACTGGTATTTTGACAGGGATTGTGTTGAATCAATAGATTGCTTTGGGTAGTATGGACATTTTAATGTTAATTCTTCCTGTCCAGAGTATGGGATGTGCTTCCATTTATTTGTATCTTCTTCTGTTTCTTTCTTCAGTGTCTTATAGTTTTCCGAGTACAGGTATTTTACCTCCTTGTTTAATTTATTTCTAGGTGTTTTGGTGCAATTGTAAATGCACCTTTTCCTTTGTGAAAGATCATTATTGATATATAAAAATGCCACCAATTTCTAAATATTAACTTTGTATCCTGCTACTTTATTGGATTAATTTATCAGTTCTAGAAGTTTTTTGGTGGAGCCCTTAGGGTTCTCTATATAGAGTATCATGTCGTGTACAAATAATGAGAGCTTTACTTCCTCCTTTCCAATTTGGTTGCCTTTTAGTTCTTGCTCTTGTCTGATTTGTGTGGCTAGGACTTCCAGTACTCTGTTGAATAAGAGTGGTGAAAGCAGACATCCCCATCTTGTTCCTGGTCTTAAGGGAAGCACTTTTAGTTATTGCCCATTGAGTATGATGGTAGCTGTGGATTTGTCATATATGGCCTTTATTACATTGAGGTATGTTCCCTCTATTCTCACTTTGCTGAGGTTTTTTATCACAATCGGGTGCTGGATTTTATCAAATGCTTTTTCTGCATCTATTAATATGATCACCTGTGTTTTATATAGGCTTACAGATTTACTGTCAAAGTGCTGCCAGGCACAGTGGGCACTCTATAAACGGTAGCTACTATTATTATTATTAAGGGTTTATTGGTTACAGTATACTGAAAAACAAATAAGGAAGCATATTCTAGAAACCACTGTCAGTTTCCCAGGCTAAAACTAAATCTGGATCCTAAATTATCCTTCAATCTCTATCTACCTTCCTATTCCAACCCCTGCATTTTTAATAATTATTTTAAAACCAAGTTTTTAAAAATAGAATTTTAGTCAATAATGTATTAATTCATTAGTGAATATATTTAAGCCTTAAAAAGTCTCTGTTGTTTGCTGAACAGTCTCTGGGCAGACCCTTAATAAAACACTAAGAACATCTAAAAATACATTTCTAAGACATAGCATGTAAATCACACTTCCTGTGCTGGGGCATGGATCCAGAGGTCAGTTAACAGAATTATCTCTCAGCCTGTTTTGCATGCCTGTTGGTAATTACCATAATATCCCAGGAACAAAACCCAGTTACAATACTCCTTCAACTACTATTCCACGGTTCCTAAGACACTTTACCAAGAGTATATAGTATCTTTGAATCCTAAAACTGAACAGGACCTTAAAAATTCAACTCTTACTTCTCAGATGAAAAAAAAGTAGGGCCAAACAGATGCAGAGACTGACCAGTTCAATGATAGCCAAACCAGATAAATGGCTCTCCTATCAGGCCAATGTTATTTCTTCCACATCATGCAGCTTGTGTTATTTTGGGGCCACCTGTTTTACTTGACAATATCCCTATGTATGATGTTTTGTTAACAACTTAATACTTAGGATAAGTAATTAATTAATGTTATAAAAGCAAGTAATTACCATAGAATAAATTTAATAACATAAAAAAAGTCTTGAAGTATGCATGGAGATTTTTGTACATTTAGGTATTATCTTTATGGAATTGTTTAATAAGTATTAATAAAAGATAAGCTTGAGCTCTGGTAGAAAACAATACAACAAAACCCAGGTTACTTCAGGTGTATTTCCTAGATCTTCTTCCTTAGATCCACCAAAAACGACATATGGAATTCAAGACTGGAGTTTAAGACCCAAAGGATAAGGCAGGCCAATCTTTAACATGAGCTGTTAAAACAGCAGGCTCTGAAATCAGACAGCCTGGATTCTAAACCTGTTCTATCCCATATCTGTACCTCAATTTCCTCATCTGCAAAATGAGAGAGATAACAGTACCTATCCTCACAAGGCTGTTGTAAGGACTGAATCAGACCATACTTATAAAGAGCTCAGAACAGTGCCTCACAGAGTGTAAATTTTCAGTAAATGTTGGTTATTATTTCTTTCTCTTTAAAGAGAAGAAACTTTCTGGTCATCATAACACAGGAAATAGACCTGTGTTTTCTGCACTGGGAGTTAGGAGATGCTTTTTTACTAAGTATTAATTTTAGGAAAGAAAGAAGTATTTTCAGCTTTGTAATTGAATATGAAGAAAGCATTCCCTTCCTTATCTTTGATAAAAATTACGATAATCTTACAAAACGCAGAATTGTTTTTATAGAAGAGAATGTGAAGACAATGAAAGAAACTGTGTTTTGACAGAGAATGCACTTGACCCCACTACAGAAACTGACAGATACCATCAAGAAAAGGTCTAAATCCATGAAGCTCAATACTGGGGAGTCTTCCTGGTCCAATGGAATGGTTGGAAAGGACTTTGGAGAGAATCAGACATGTATTCCTTTCCCACCAAAATACAAAAAAACAGAGTTGAAGTTTTATACATGAGACCTGGTTTTGCAGCAGAAACAATTTGGAAATTGGGCAGACTTCTGGAGTGGGATCCATATGAATGCAAAGTAAAATCCTAGTAACTTTTACAAACCAAATATTTTGATGGTTTATATTTATATAGTCTTAATACAACATTAATCTCATAAACAGTAGAAAAAGTCACTATAAAAAAAGAAAACTGAAGTAACATACATATTCTTTCACATGTAACTTATCATCCTTCTAATTTAAAATAATAAAAGACATTTTATATAAAAATCAAGTCTAGTTTCTTAAAAAAGAACAAATGGTGCTGAGACACATGCAGACAAATGAAGTTGGACCCTTACCTCACACCGTATAAAAAATTAATTCAAAATGTATCAAAGAGTTAAAACAACTATAAAACTTTTAGAAGAAAACACAGAGGCAAATCTTTATGACCTAGGGTTTGTCAAAGGTTTCTTAGATATGACTCTAAAAGCATGAGCAACAAAAGAAAATATAGCTAAAGTGGACATAATAAAATTTTAGAACTTTTGTGTTTCAAAAGACACCCTGAAGAAAGTGAAGACTACCCACAGAAGGGAAAAAAATATTTTCAAATCATATATCAGACAAGAGACTTATATCTAAGAATACATAAAAACTCTTGCAATTCAATAATAAAAGACAACCCAGTTTAAAAATGGGCAAAGTATCTGAATAGACATTTCTCCAAGGAAGATATACAAATGGCCAAGAAGCAGAAGAAAAGATGTTCAACATCATTATCCATCAGGAAAATGAAAATCAAAGCCACAATGAGATAACCACTTTACACTCAAAGATGGCTAGAATCAAAAACTCAGATAATTTTTAACATGGATGTGGGGTAATTGAAACCCTCATACACTTAAGTTCCTTTACAAGAGCTGTAAAATGGTGCAGCTGCTTTAGAAAACTGTCTGGAAGTTCCTCAATTGATTAAAAAAACTTACCATATGACCTAGCAATTCCACTCCTTAGGTATATACCCAAGAGAAATGAAAATATACAGTATGTCCATATGGAAATGTGGACATGAATCTTATAGCAGCATTATTCATAATAGCCAAAAGAATGGAAAAAATCTAAATGTCCATCAGTGGACAAAAGGATAAACAAAATGCGGTATATCCATACAATGGAATATTATTCTGCTATAAAAAGGAATGAAGTGTTGATATATGCTAGAACCCTGAAAATATTATGCTAAGTGAAAGAAGCCAGTTACAAAAGACAACTATATACTATAGTTATACTATATAATTATACTATATAATTTCATACATACAAAATCTAGAATAGGGACATCTAGAGACAAAAAGTAGATTGGTGGTTGCTTAAGGCTTGAGGGGATAAGGTGGTGATAACTAAAGGGTATGAAGTTTCTTTCTGAGGTTAAAAAGTGACTGTGGTGACAGGTGCACATATCTGTGAATATACCAAAAACCACTAAATACTTTATTTTTATTTATTTATTTATTTATTTATTTATTTATTTATTTATTTATTTATTATTATTTTTTAATGTCAGATGTGTAATGTGCCAAAGTCATAACAAGGTTTGTGGGAGGTACATCTCACACAAGAGCGTGAACACCCAATCATCATGCTTATGAACTACAAAAGGATCGACCACTGAATACTTTAAACGTGTTAATTGCATAGTATGAATTATATTTCAATAAAGCTGTTAAAAAATAGTAAGCCTGAAAAAATTTAAAAGATCATCCTATGAAAGCACCTCGACATGTACTCATCTGATTTAGGTTCTAACCATGGACATACTTGCTACATTCAAAGGACCAGAGTGGGTCAGACTTAATCACAGGCTGGATCCCCTGTACCAGTTTTCATAAGTTACTGCCTACCAGAATCACCTAAGAGCCTGTTAACAACACACAGTCCCTGACCCAACGAGAGAGATTTGGTGGGAAAGAGGTGAGGCCCACAAATCTTCTCTGCTAGGTTCCGGCATGTGTGTACTACAGCTGGTTAGTGACCACATTTAACACAAGCAATTCCCTGCTATCTGGATGAAACCCGCCAGATTTAAGTTACTTTTCTAAATTAACTCTAAAATGCTGAACCTATACCCTAGTTATAGAAAAATAAAAAATAGCCTCCAAACTTATGACTTGTGAAAAGTAGTCCAAAGGTAACTGCAGAATTTCCAACCTCTCATTTGAACAAAAGGGCTATCTAGCTCTAGATGAAAAAACTATAAATAGCCATTTAAATACAATAACAAACAAACAAAACAAAACACAGGGCAGGACTGCCTCATTATATAGTGAGTCGATTAAACCAAAAGCCCTCAGTATAGCCTGGCCAGGCGTGGCTCAGCGGTTGAGCCTTGACCCAGCATCCAGGCAATCGGGCTTCAATTCCCGGTCAGGGCACATGCCTGGGTTGCAGGCTCGATCCCCAGTCGGGGGCGTGCAGGAGGCAGCCGATCAACGACTCTCTCATCATTGATGTTTCTATCTCTCTATCTCTCCCCTTTCCTCTCTATGAAACCAATAAAGATACATTTTTTAAAAAATTAAAAAGCCCTCAGTATAGACCACACCACAAATACCTGGTACTACCAACTACAGAATATTTACCTTTGCGCATTTTAATTATTATAATTCAGAACCTTACATCCTGTCCATCCCATTACTTTTTTAGATTCTAGTTAAAAACTACCTTTAAACTGAAGAAATTTTGTATGAACAGTACACAGCATGAAGATATCTACCACCAAGAAACGTTTTCTAATGAGGAAAATGGCATTTAGTATTTTTAAAAGTAGAGAAATAAAATAGTAGACATTTTCAATAATATATATATATATATATATACACACACACACACACACACACACACACACACACACACACACATATTTAAAACTTCTATATGTCCCTTATGTGGTATTTCTATCTATTTGGAAAATGTAGAAATTCCAAAGCAACTCCTTCCTACAACCTCACCTAAAAAAAAAAGGAATTCTTCCTCCCTTGTGGGCAGAGGGGCAGGTGCATTTTAGAACTTCGAGTTATTTACTCCTATTTTCTATTCAACTCTGAAAAGTTTGGTTTCCTGGTTTTCTAGTTGGAAGTAGATGTGAAGCAGCAAATAAGTAGAAGTAAAGAGCTACTAGAGGAAGACACAATGACAGTAGGAAGTGACAATAAGGAGGAAGATTCAATACATAAATTTATACAAAGTAGACCCAAACACCAAAAGCACAATCTTACTTGGAAAATAAGCTCCTAAGGGCATCACTGTATTGAGCTCAGTGTAATACTTCACCCCTCCAAATCTAATCTCTCCAACTGCCCTCTGTAACCTCTCTCCTCCCATCACCTCAGAATCCTGTTCCCCACTATATCTTGACCCTTTTCTTGCCTAAGGACTCCTTCCCCTCAGCAGAAAAATATTCTCAAATATCTTCTAAGTAACACAAAAAGAACCTTTCTTTCAGTCTAACACTCTCCTCTAGTTACTTTTTTCTCCTTTCCTTCAGAGACAAGATTTTGGAAAGAATAGTGTCTACCTGCTAGCTCCCCTTCCTCACCACTCATTTATCTTCTAAGCTACTGCAACACAATGGTCTTCTGAACACTCACTCCACTGTAGCTGCTCTCACATAGGTCACTAGTACCCTCACAACTGCCAGTCTACTGACTTTCTACTCTTACCTCTGTTGACCTCTCCAAGACATCTGATCCAACTTCCTTCTTGAAAACTCCCTCTTTGTTTAGAGTCTGTGGTGCCACACTCAATTGGATTCTTCAGTCCTGGGATGTCAATGGAATGTATGCAAAAAAAGGGGAGCAGGGTTCATGATCACATAGGTTTGGGAAATGTGCTATTAAAGTTAAACAGGTTTCTTTACTACAAGATTTCTCACATCAATACTAATGTGCATTGTGACTCTACAGGATGGGGTTCTGCAATGTTTCCCACACTTACTTGGCTCTAGAACCTTTCTCTCCCCTTTAAAGATCTTATATGACAAATTAATTGAGGAACATATTTTGGGTAACATCACTCTTGATGTTCTTTCAGTCTTATCTGCAGGATCTTCTTCCTCCTCTAGCCTCTCAAATATCTAAGTTCCCCAAAAGTCCACTTTTCAGTGCTTCACTCCTCTCAGGTCTCACCCTCTACATTCACCATAAGTGATCCCATTCATATCCTCACGGTTTCAACTCAGCTTTACAGTGACTCTGACTGATTCACATTTACTGTGTAACTTTGGATCTTGGCTTCCTAATTTGTAAAAATAGGAACAATAATAACAAATTCATAAGGACTAAACAACATAATGTATATAAAAGTATTTACCACAACATATTTACACATTTAAGCAAAAGCTTAATAAATGGTGACAATCATTTACTCTGTCTCCAGCCTAGATCTCCTTGCTGAGCAGTAAAATGTATTTATCTAACTTGGGACTTCCCCTTGGTTGCTTCATATATATCTCAAACTCAAGATGCTCACCTCCCATCCTACCACTGGCCCCTGTATGCTCTAGCTCTAGCTCAGGGAATAGCACTACTCTTCACCCAGATGCCCAAACCTGAAACAGTGAAGCCATACTCTAGACTCTTCCTTTTCAACTACTATCCTTTCCTCTGCTCACAAATTTAGTAACTAAATATATCTGGCTTTTCTCCAGTGCATTTTCAGATGGCTATCTTTATAAAGTACAAAATCTGATCACATCACTTTTCTACCTAAAATTCTTCAATATTTCCTCATAGTTTTCAGGATAAAATTCAACCTCCTAAGGTAACATATAAGGCTCCTCATGATCTGGCCTCTTAAGTCTCATCTCCCTCCAGGCCCTATTCTCATATACACTCTCCACTCCAGTCAAATCAAGTCATGTGTATTTCTAAAAATGGTCATACTGTCACAACTTTACACATTCTATTATTCTGTCCATAAAGTCAATTTAACCTCACTCCCACCCACTTTATTTCTGGCTAATCCCAAATGGTCTTTTTCATGAGTTTAATTATATGTTATTTCATTCCTATACTTTAAATTTTATCTTTAACAAATGAATAACACAGCTTATAAATTTAAATTTTCATTCTCAACCTATGTAATACTATAAAATACAAGCAATTCATCCAATATGCTTAGGTAAAACTGTTAGCCCCAGAATTGTCTTATTTTAGTAATGAGGAAGTCTATAATTAAATGAGATTAACATTCCTTCATTGACATGTACAGGGTGTCCCCTTAAAAATGTATACACACTTTGAATGATTATAAAGGCAGTGTTTATTAACATACAGAAATGAATCTGAATAATTTTCATTTTCATACAGAAATAATTTTCTATTTCATACAGAAATAGAAATGAATAACTTTTTTGTCAATGCCTGTTTTCAAATTGATGACCATTCTGGTCCAGGCACTGCTGATAACACGAAGCAATGGAATCACAATCATCAAGAATCATTTTGTTTGTTATTTGTGTGTCTTCAGTTCATCGACTATTGCCAGTTTTGTACTGCAAACTTTATCTTTTATGTATCCCCATAGCCCGGCCGGGCATGGCTCAGCGGTTGAGTGTCGAACTAGGATCCAGGTGATCGGGGTTCGATTCCCAGTCAGGGGCTAGGCAGCCGATCAATGACTCTCTCATCATTGATGTTTCTATCTCTCTCTCTCTCTGAAATCAATAAAGATAAAAAAAAAAAAAAAAAAAGAAGAAGTCTAGTGGCACTTTGGGATAAATTTTCTTTGTTCAAAGCTTACTCTGGCTTCACTCATTATTTCAAATCAGTTAAATCTGAAAAGGAATGAAAATTAAGTGAGTTATCAGCTGTTAAAGAGTGTATACAATTTTGGGAGACACCCTATATTTATTATATACTGGACACTAAGGAGGTTACAGTACTGAACAAGGAAATTTCCTGACCTCATTTTAATGGGGGAATCTAACCCTTGAACAAGTAACTCCAATGTAATGTTATAAAGATATGTATATGTAATAAAATTTCTGAGAAGACAAAGGAAGAAATAACTAAATTATGTAAGTGGTTTCAAATGAATATAATAAAAACTAATTCCAAGTAAAATATTTTCTCTCTCAGTTAAAACTCACCCAATAAATATCAAGGTAAAGTTGAGTCCTATCATTAGAGTGGCCACACATCCCCAGTTTGCACATCCTAGTTAACATCTGCTGCAAGTGAAATCATTACTATCACCCCCTTTCATGCTCATTATTATCCTGGTTTGGCTAATAAATTATAATAAAAACAATCTTAATAATTTATTCATTACATCTGAAGGGTTTTTTCTTCTATCATTTAACATATTTAGGGGGAAAGTATCTAATTTTAATTACTCTCTCTTTGAGATGGATCAGATCAAAATATTTTTCAGTTTTACTACCTCTTTCTCCCTCTCTCCTTGTCATATTTGCTGTGAAAGGAGACTGTCTTCTTTATCCTCGAAATTAAAAAAAGTAAGTGGTAGAGGCATCTAGGAAAGTTAGGAAACAATGGACAAAAATCTATGTTAATTTTACAGGGTAAATACTTTTTTGAGAATATCTCTCAAGGTAAAAATGAAGAATTCAATTTAAGCCTATAAAATAATAAACTAATGAATTTCTTTATTTAGCCAACAGAACAGATGGGTATTTAAAAATGAATGTCCTCTTTAAAAAATAAAAAATGAAATGAATGTTCTTTACAAATAATAATTTTGAGAGGTTCTATAATATCCCACTGTTTGAAACATTTTTGGAATATCTGCCTGGATATTTCATGATTCACAAAAATTTATCTCACTAATTTATAGACAAGCCTATTTTTCTTTTCTTTATTTCTTTTACTAAAATTTTTAATTTTGTGAATATGGCTCCATGGCTTAGAGCCCCCTTCCCTGTTCTGTATCTTCCTGCCAAATCCCTAAGATAGTATTTTTATGTGCCATCTGTTCCATGGTTATGCACCAACCACTGTCCCACAGCTTTGAGGGTGGGAACTGATTATTTTAAACATTCTTTTACCCCTAGATCCTGAAATATAAAAGAAAAGATCTATCAGATATGGATGCAAATTATTTTTGGCTACTTCCAAAAATCAAATTCACCTTCAAAGGAAGAATTGGAGACATTTAAAAGAACTGAAGGCAATACCAAAAAGGAGCTCCAAAGATATTAAGTTAATATTGCATCATTTGCACAAGTACACTGCCTACTTTCCTTAGAAACTAGCCAATAGTCTTTCAAATGTATAAGCTCTGTTATGTTTGTTACAAGAACTCTTCTTATTATCCTGTATCCTAGAACTCCTTAACTAACTGAAATCTTCCAAATGAATAAAGAAAAAACTTAAGGTCCAAAACCAAATAGGCTACTCTTCATCAACATCTGGCCCTATGCATTTTCTTACTTTTAAAAACTCTAATTCTCTCCAAGATAAGACTGCCAATCAATGTCACAATGCATCAACCCTTTTCCTAAGATTTTCATTAAGTTTTTCCAAACCTTCTTAGCTTTAGAAGATTTATTATCATAAATGATAATCTTTCTTACTTTAAAAAGGGCTTGAGTTGAAGTTTTGATACAATTTTTCTTACAGAAAATTATAAAAATCTCTAAATCTCTAACTAGGAGAATAAATGTCTATGTACCTTTCCAGTTATCCGCACCTGTCCTTCTACTAACAAATCGTATTTCCAGGTGCCATGGCAATATCTGTACAGCTATAACGATACCAAAATCAAGTTACCATTTAGACCTAGTTCCATAACCACAGTAAGATTTAAAAAACAAACAAACATGAAATAGGATTCAGTAGCTGAATTTAATTAACTTTAAATGGATAAATCATCAAATCATAGATAAATGGGTCTCAAAAGACAGGAAGAGAAAAATAATCACAGGTAAGAGACTGCTAGATATTTAAAGTCTTAAAAGTATAAGCTAATTACAACTCATACAAGTGCTACACCTTAAATTCTCATGGTCATATAGCAGTGATATTTAACCACTCTTACTATTAAGACTTCCTGCAACCACGTACTTGTAAACACAGATTCCTAAGAATTCCCAAGATGAGTTAAATTTTATGGGAAAACTGCCAGTATCTGTTATTACCAGTGCTCATATTGAGCACCACCCCGTTACTAATATACTACGTCACTATGAGTCACCTTAAAACAAGATTTTCCTCCTTGTTTAAAAACAAGACAATCCTATACCAAGTAACAAGTGATAAGGTACAAGTTTAGACAACTTTACTTTCAGTAGAAAATACATGACAGCACTTGAACAAAAGCATATTATTGCTCTTAGAGTTTTACTGTCTATCACTATTATTCTTACTTTTAAATGTTGAATCCTCAAGGAAACTTTCAGAGGTATACCCCTGTCCATTGTAATTTAAAAAAGACTTACTTCCTCTAAGAAAAGGGGGAGGGGACTCTATGTCTTCCTCTACGGCAATTTCTTAAGCTATATTTATGCCTTACTCTATATATGTATGATTCATTATATTTGAGCAACACAATCTGACCCAAGCAACTAAAGTCTCAAAGTATTTTGAGTTACAAATGCATGCTATTTACAGAGTAAGTGTACAAAGATTGTCATATTACTGTATTTGTCGTAGTACTTTTTGTCAGTGGTATAAGATCTTGTTAGACATGTGTCAACACTGTAAAACAGATCACCTGTAACTATTTATGGCTCAGTGTAGCTTTAGATGAAAACAGTTAATATCCTGATGAATCATTAGGGCTTTCTGACATCTTACATTCCATTTAATATCACTTTGTCCTTTAAAAACCTTTACATCATAAATTTGAAAGAAAGCAAAAATTTTTGCATTAAAAATCAAAATATTGTGTAAATAAAATACTTCACAATTTAAACAATAAAAATTTAATTAGTGTATTATTTGGGGAGATCATGTTCATTTTGGCCTATAACTTTGAGACAGTTATGTTAAGAGTTTTTCCCTTGAAATACAATTGATAATCTATCCTAATCTTTAAAATAGTGACATTATTCCCTTGGCCACTCATCTGTTATAAATTTTGGCTGGTGTGGCAGAAAAACAAACAAACATCATTGTTCTATGTTGCACATCAGGAGCCAAGATGAACCTTGGAAAATCAACCTCTATTTCTTCAGCCTCAAACATCTTATGCTGTACTTACAGTAACAACAGCTACCATTTTCTGAAGGCCAGGTTCTGTGCTAAGCATCTCACAAATAATAACTCTGGAGGTGCATTTAATTTGCACTAATTTGATCATATATTTCAGTAGACAATAAATAAATATGAATGAAAATGTATGCTATGTTATAGTGCACATGATTTTACCTACCATTACATGCAACAAGTGCACAAGAAAGTGAGTAAAGTGAGTATGAGATGGGAGAAAGCATGTCCCCTCAGTTAGTCACAGAGAGAGAGAGTTGTTTGCCCAAAACCATGCATATTGTTCTTTACCGGTGATTTAAGAGATTTTTTTTCAAGGATAATGTTGACTCTGATTTTTGCTTTATATGCTACCTTTAGAACTGCTAAGGTGGGACTTCACTGTATCTCATTTGGTCCTCATAAAAGACTCTGTGAGGTAGGTTCAAATATTAACCCCATTTTACAGAAAAATTAACATGCAGAGAGATTATGCAACTAGTTTGGCAGAGATAGGATTCCAACTTAAGTCTTTTTTTTCCTTCCAATTTGTCTTTATTATTATTTATAGCATCAAGCCCAGAGCTTTTACTAACACAGAGTACAGCCTTGCATTTGTCTTTTGCAGAGCCAAGCATTTCTGCGACATCACAGATGAGGTCAGGGAACCCTTGTGCAGGCCTGATTAAAAGCTTGCAGAGAGCCCATGCTGCCATTCTTCACGGAATTTCCAAGGACTCTGGTTGAAAGGCTGATTTTGTGATCTGAGTTGTCGTATGATATTGTATCTATTGTCGTGTTTGTTATTTACTGTTGGTCCTTATTAAGATCACTGTTATTATCCATAGCAGCAATATGCCCGAGCCATGTAAGGGGAATTATAACGTTCTCAAAGATCAAAAGCTCTCATCGGAGAACTTCTAGATGAAAGACAAGATATGGGACATCACAGGCCAAAACAATAGGGATACACAGAGGGTTAGGTGAGTACTGCCAGCTTAGGTCTTTCTGATTCCAAAGACGGCACTTAACTACTATACCGTACTGCAATATTATATGTCCATTTTCCAGGTGAAGAATGAGAGACTCAGAAAGATTAAACAAACTGTCCAATATTACACTGATAGCATGTCTTTATATCAGGACTTAAACTCAAATTTTCTAATTTCTTTCTACATTATAAAAAGATGTCTCTTTTCCACTAGGTTACCCTGAAAACAAAATATGTAACTAACTGGTAGAAATCAGGAATGAGTAATAGAGCACTAAAATGGGGGTGGGGAGTAGCTCACAAGATAAATCTAGGCGATAGATAATGTTGTTTAGCCCTCAACATACGTTTCTTTGAATCTTCATTTGTTGTTAAGATAGACAAAGTTTGACAACAGCCACTCCAAACATCGTTCTCCCCACTGCCACTCAATGATTAAGATGGAAAGTCATATACTTGCTTTCCCAAGCTCTCTTGCACCTAGAGGTAACCATGTAACCTAGCTCTGGCCAGAGACTTAAATTCTACTAGGAATGGGGGATTGTTTCTGGAAAAACTTTTGCTTTCCTAATTAAAGGTACAACTAACTGCTGGCACTGCACCTTTTACCCCTTCTTCAATCAAACGGGGGTGTACTGCCTGCAGCTATAACAAATATCTTTTATGTGGAGACAAACATAAAAACGGGAATCCAATATACTATTAATGGCAGAATAGAAAGATATAAAGAACTTGGTTCCTTATATAGCATTGTCAAGCTGCTGAGTTAGTCCTGGACTATATATCTTTAGATTTCCTGCCAGATAAACCAAAAATATTCTTATGGTTTAAACTTGGTCTTTTGTTACTTGTAGTCAAAATCATTCCCAGCCAATTCAATTGCCAACATTTAAAAATCATGAGATTTCACATAACAATCTACATTACTAGTGTTTCTTGAAATAGAAGATTTTTCTGGCAACATTGGGTCTACATTCTCACTTGGTTACAACTGACAGCCTCTGATGAAAGAGTTCATAGTCTGGAACTTACAACAGGCCCCATTTGGCCAGTTTCATTAATTTTGATCATCTGACTATCCCATTGCCATATTTAAATGTGTGACCTTCCATATTATACCTCAATGTATGTCTAGCCTAGAACCCAGGTGTCCACTTGAATGCCTTGCATCCTAGAAAACCTGCAATCAATTCCTACTAAAGATTTTTACTATAGCAAAAACTCTCCTGAAACTGCCCAATAAATGAGTTATTTTTTATTCCCGAAGCCAAACTCTGGAAACTATTTAACAGTAAAATGAGGAGTTAGAATAGTCAATTTTCAAGTTCTGAAATTGTGTGAAACCCTAGGAAGCAATATTTATGAATAAACTCCAATATTTCAATAATAACTTAAGGCCCAAGAAACCTCCTGGATTTCTTACATAGAAGTAGCAAGGAAATATAAAAATCATTGCCCAAACAAGAAATTGAGGTTATGATTCAGTAGTCTTAGCAAGGTAAACTTATACCACTATTGCACATTACTGGTGAATGGTTTAGGGTTCTGATGTACATAGGTATTAAGCCAGAATTTCACAAAAACTTCAGATGTCACAGGTGAGGGATGATGCGGTGAGATATTTTAAGAAGGCTGTCATTTAGGATAGCTAAATAATGTAGACTTTCCTTAAAAGCATTTTCAAGAAAGGATACATAGTCCGGCCTGCATGGCTCAGTGGTTGAGCATCAACCCAAGCACCTGGAGGTCGCAGGTTCGATTCCCAGTGAGGGCATATACCTGAGTTTTGAGCTCGATCCCCAGTGGGGGATGTGCAGGAAGCAGCCGATTGATGTTGATGATTCTCTCTCACAGATGTTTCTATCTCTCTCTCCCTCTCCCTTCCTCTCTCTCTAAAAAAAATCATAAAATCAATAAAACCGTATTTAAAATATAAATAAAAATATTTTTAAAAAGAAATGACACATATCTCAACTGTCAAAAGACTATTTCTTGTCAATTCTTTGGATAAATAATAAAAATGAAGAACTAAATTATTCAGAATATCACTCATTTGTGCCCACTGAACATTAAATTCAGACTCATATGCTCAGAGCTAAAGTTCACTGCATCTTTACCTAAAAAGAACTTTAATAGCTTTAACAGCATTGTAGATAACCACAAACTACAGTTTTCACTATCTTCAAATGCACTTCATCACACATTACTTCATTACCATTCAAAGATGGTTATGCCCATTTCAATCCAGGGTGTACGACTACTCATAAAACAACATATCTGAGTAATACATATTTGACACAATTCAGTAAAGACTCAAATATATTACCTATAATAACTATGCTTTAGAAGCCAAACTATCCTAATCTTTTTAAATTAAGTATATAATAGTGTGCAACAAGCAAAGAATTAAATCCACTTAACATTAGTAATTATTAGCGGTTACTGAACACTCACTATGCTATAGTGCTAGACACTATGTTAAGCATTCATTTAGTTATTTCAGGAAAGCTAACAATACTTTAAGGAAACTGAAGCTTAGAAAGGTGATTTCTCCAAAATCTACACCTACTAAGTGGTAGAGCTGGAAATTTAACTCCAGAATCTGGCTCTAGAACCGAAAGCCAATATAACCACTATGCTATGATGGAGCCCATTTCCTTGAGAACAAGTACTTAAGACATAAAGTCATTATTAAATTATTCAGAGAGGGAAACTGTCCTTTGGGTCTGGATTTGGCAGGGATGAAAAGTATACTAAGGGTCAGTGTATAAAATACTTTTTCTTCAGATGAATATAAAGCTTAGGATTTTTTAAAATTCACTATTTCAATATCACTGTCGCATTGCTTGCTGATCTTAAAGAAATTCTGCTTTCAGCTTCCAAAATGGTATTTTGGAAAGTCAGTAATAAATCAAGCGAAGTAGGCAAAAAGCAAAATGAGGAAAAAAAAGGACTTCCTAATTTAAGGGAGGGGTTAAGAAATAACTATCTGAGGCCCTGGCTGGGTAGCTCAGTTGATTAGAGCATCATCCCACTATGTCAAGGTTGCAGGTTGGATCCCTAGTCACGGGTACATACAACAATCAACAAATGAATGCATAAATAAGCGGAACAACAAATTGAAGTTTCTCTCTTTCTATTTCTCTCTGTTCCTCTCTCTCTCTAAAATCAATGAGAGAGAAAAAAAAACCAACTACCTGATAAGGCATTTTCTCAACTACTGACCCACACATTTTCACATACATTTTTGTGCATTCAGATTTTTCCAAAGGCAACTGTCCATTTCAATAATTTTATTCCCCGTCATCATTCAATTTAGAACTATATATGATCTAATTCTATACTCTAAGATTTCACTTTGGAGTCCATACAACTATTACAGAAAAGTTTTTTTCTAAGTAAAGAATCACTATTACAGTTATTTCAGAATGAAGAAAGAATAAAACACAGAACCTCAATCATCCAATTTTCTAAATCACATGTTCAGATAGGGCAACTTGTTTTAAAAAGAGTAGACTGGCCCTAGCCGGTTTTGCTCAGTGGTTAGAGCGTCAGCCCATGGACTAAAGGGTCCCGGGGTTCGATTCCAGCCAAGGGCACGTACCTGTACCTCCGTTGCAGGCTCTATCCCCAGCCCCGGTAGGGGTGCCTGCGGGAGGCAACCAATTGATGTGTCTCTCTCACATCACTGTTTCTCCCTCCCTCCCTCTCTCTCTCTCTCTCCCTTCACTCTCTCCAAAAAGCAATAGAAAAAATATCCTCAGGTGAGGATAAAAAAGAAAAAAGTAGACTGTACTAGCAGCTTAAATGATATAAAGTCTTGTGCAGAGTAGGGATTTAATAAATGTTTGCAAAGGAATGCAATCCAATTAAGAAAAAAAAAAAAATCTATGAAAAAAAGCAAGTATAAGCTCTGGACCTGTTAAAACACAGTCTTCCTCTAAGTGTCTCAATCACCTGAAAGGACAAATGGAAACAAACCAAAGACTAATTTGGTGAGCAGCATTTCTATTTCTAACTTTTGGCAAGACTGGCATTGTGAACAAGCTCATGCAACACAGAGGTCCAAATCATCCTTGTGCCTTTAAAGTTTTTCATTTTGCACCACAACTATAGTCTTCTATAAGACAATTTCAAGAACATAAGAAGACTTTTCATCATTGGTTTGTTTAGTAAAATTCTCTTAATGTTTTAAGTCTTATAGATTAAAATCCTACAAAATGGTATTTAAGTGGAAATTTCCTAAGACTATTTTCTTTCTATTAAAAGCCCTGTGTTTAATTATCAAGATGCCATATCCTGCAAGAATGTTTTGTAGGCAAGTGGAAGAATTCCTAGATTTTTCAGCCACACCTTGCCTAACCAGACTTCCTTTATAGTCTACAGTTCCTTTGAAGTTTAATTGAAAACCACAGAATCAACATAAAAATGCTCAGAGCTGAGAAAGTTGCAGCTTGTATAAAACAGATCTAGAAGACAAGCCAAAATATTGTACTCATAGAAAGTTTAGTGTAATTTCTTTCAGTACTCTAAGAAGAAATAGGTTGTCTCTATTTTATGACAGCGTTCAATAGTAAAAACTGTAATCAAAATGCAACCAAAGTCTGAACCAAAGACCTCTTGTTATATGTGAGTTCATTCAGTCGCTTTGGAAATGCATTTCTCAAAGCTGCATTCAATTTCAACTGCCAAATGTTTGGTATAGCTGGATTACACAAATCATTCTTCTCACCTATTGTTTCCTTGTACAAAGATATATTTAAACCCATGAATACATTCAGTGTTCTCAGATTCTCTATGTTTAAAAAATATCTGTCAATTTCTGTTCTATTTAGCCACATGATTTATAGCCTTTATCATTAAAAATGCCAATATATTCAGCCTGATTTGAATATGACTATACAAACTAAGGTGACCACTTGCAATGATCTGTCCTACCATATAGCAAAACATCCAATAGATTAATATGCTGCTAAGCATGGCCTAATAAATTGATAAACTCTCAAGGGAAGGAGATTTTTTAAGATTACAGTTGCATTAATCATTCTGTATGATGCTCCAGGGTCATTACAAATTATACATAACATACTTGGCATAGAGATTAACAACTAAAGCAGAAAGTCTCTAATTTTAAAAGATGAAGCTATTATTGAGTAAAAATTTTTTTAAAAAAAAGAAAAAAGAGAAAGAGAAACCCCTGAAATAGGCTATTCCTTTGAATTATATTGTCATAAAGCAAGTGTCTTCCCCACCAAATTTGTATTATAATAAAAAAAAATTGCTTAATAACCAAATAGCAACCCTAAATCATCATCATTATAAAAATGACTAATACTTCATAAGTGCATGCTTATTTAGTGCCAGGTGTGGCACTGAGGCATTCTCTCATTTAATGCTCACTTCTGTAAAAGAAGTGCTATTTATTACCTCTATTTTACAGATGGGCAAACTGAAGCATAGAGTAATTGAATTGTCTAAGTCTTGTAAATTGTGAGGCCAGGATTCAGATTCAGGCAGAGAGTTTTCAAACTACCACTATGCTAGACTGCTTCATGTTGCTATAGATATTTCTGAAGGCCTAAGAAGAAAGAAATGAAAATACTTTCAGGGCTTCCCAACCCCCATGGGGACTATATTAGAATCATTAATGGGCAGACACTACTTTTACTCTAAACCACAATTGCTTTCTCAAACTCTAAGAATCAATGAGCTTCCTTAATAAATTAAGATAATGTTATGAGAAGCTAACATGTGGTTTAATTTTTGCCTGAGACATGCTAAATATTGTAATTGCGAAGAAAAGGCTCTCCCAAATTGTTATTTTTATAAAAGTGTCTGAAGTAACAAGTAGAGAATCAGTGCTCCAATGAGCAAGTTGCACAGAGATGTCTTTCCTTAAACTTCTATAAACATAATTTCATACATTCCACTGTCTGAATCAGTAAAAAAGATTGCTGGGTGTTTTGTTTTGTTTTTTCTTTAAGCAGGGAAAGGTATGGAGGTGGGAGAAGTGAGGGGGCAAGGTAATACCAATACCTACAAACATACTCTTTCCAAAGATAGGAGCTTCAGTATCTGGCTACCACACCTTAGACAACACTATCTTACAATAATCACGCCATAGATAAAATTGGCTTCTGATTGTAAATGAAAATGAAAAGGATCAATATTTAGAAGTAAGTAACATATCTTTCATTTTCTTAGCTGCAAAGATCTCTTGCTTCTCCATCTTTCCCTATCAGTCTGTTCCATATTCCCTATTGCACGCACCATATTAGGTTTTTTTTATTATACATGCTTAGTTTATAGCTGCCTTCCCCCACTAGACCTGTAAATTCTAAGGCAAGGATAATGCTTTATGTAATCCTACAGTGCTTGAGAAGGCTCTCAACAAGCTTCTGCTTAACTGAGTTTATCAAGTACCAAGGCATAAGCAGCAAAATGACTCAAGTTGCAGTGATTTCAAACTAAAGCAGGGAAAACATGAAGCAAAATAGTTTTTAAAAATGGAAGTAACTCAAATAGCACCTAGACAAAGAGGCTAATTCTAACACCTGGAATTTAGTTTCTGAGTGTGACAACCAAAGTTCAAATTCCAGCTCTGCTGTCTAGACATCTCTCTGAAAATAAATTTCTTCATCTGTAAAATGGGAACAATAACAGTGCCCCTTCAAATAGTTGTGATGCCCGTTTAATACCAAGCCCAGTGTCTACAGCATAGCAAATACATGAAACATGGTAGCTATTAGGACAGTTATATATGCCCAAAATCACAAATTTTAACAAATGCACTTTAAAGGAAAGTCAAGAGAACATATATACTTCATTAAGGTAAAAGAAGTGCCTAGATATTACAATTCAGGAGAAATAATTTTTACTTCTCCAGCTCCCTTTTCTGTACTTTAAAAATGGCATCAGCACTGAACTGTTTGTGGTTCCCAGCATACATCATGTCTAGCCCTGTGCCTTAAGTTCATGCTTAAGAATGTTCTGTTTTCAGACCAACTACCACTCAATCTTTAAGGCTTAACTCAGAAGTCCTTGTTGACCTTTCTCTTCCTCAAAGCTTATGTAATTTGTGATTACTATAAGATATTCTAACTACTTATTAAATACCAATCTAACTGGCTGCTTGATCCCCAATCCTGGCATGAATGAGTAAATAGATATCTTCAGAATCAAGTATAGCACAGGATACAAAAAGATATTAAATTATTATTTTTTACTTGAATCACACAGCTCCATAAAATCTAGGCTGGAATACAGTACACTACTTCTCCCCAATTATAGCTAAGCATTTCCTCTCCCACTCAGTAAGGGAAATATTTCCCATCTCTCAGGAAATGTAGGGAACCATGGGACCTTTCACTACATTTCAGAGCCAAGATCACCTCACCAGACAGTCTCTTGACAAACAGGAAAATAAGGGGCACTGTGCACAGCAGCTGTGTTGCTCAGCTGGGCAAGAAAATGCAGGGCAGTTTGTTAAAGTATCTGAAAAGGACTCAGTGCTAAGAACCAGAGGAAGAGAATGGATGAGATTACCTGCACAAAATAGCATTAGGTCTCTCCCATGTGCACCTGGACTCTGGTATATTTCAAATTAGGTAAATAGTTTTATAAATAATCATTCTGTTTTGTTTTGTCTTTTTTTTAAAAAAAAATACTTTCCCTACTATAGCTAGATTTTTTGAATGAATGAACAAATAAATGAAAAATATGGACATGTGAATGCCTGCAACGGGCTAGGCACTGTGTAGCCAACATGACAGCAGGCATTTAATGGAAAAACAGTAAAGCCCTAAGCTGCTGGAACCAGGAATAATGGTGCTACATAGGAAGGCAGTATGGGCTCTGCAGAGTGCCTTTTTTTCAGACTGGGCATAATCTAGAATCTGCTCTCTTTTACTTAAAGCCTGATAGAAAGAATGAGAGACCTGAAGATACCTTTTGAGTACCAAATGCCTGCTCTTTCTTTGCACTTCCCAGGCACTTGAGTTAAATTTTAAAATCTAAGCTAGTGTAAGTTTATTTTCTGTCCATGTAATTTAATGAATACTAAGTAATACCTGCTAAACTAACTAAACTCCTGTGGGAATAGTAATGGAACACACTCTAGCTTATACCCAATTTAGTATTTCCCAGAGGTGGAATTATACAGCATTAGAAAAAGGAGTGACTATTTCATAAAATGAACTGGGACAAGTTGTTAACTATTTGGAACAAAATTAATTTAATATTTACCTCATACCATGTAGTAAAATTAATTTTGGATGATTAAAGTTAAATATAAAAATAAACTATAAGACAACTTCAGAAAATATAGGCGAGTATTTCTCTACTCTATTGATGGAAACTGAATTAAGTAGAAAAACTGTGAAAATCAAACACACAAAAAAGACTTTGGAGTGATGGCATTAACATTTTTAAAATATCTGTACATAAAAATCAATATGACAAAAACAAACAAAAAATGGCAAATGAAAAACTGAGGCAAAATGTGCAACATAATAGAAAAAGGTTAATATTCTTAGTATATAAAGAATATTTACAAATCAATCTGGCAAAAATAACTATCCATGGAGAAAGTCGGGCTAATCACATCAATGACTTACAAAACAGGAATATAAAACACACATAAAAAATATTTGGAAAATGTTTAACCTCTGATTTAAAAAAATGTAAAATAAAACAGCAATAAAATATAGTGGTTAAGAGAAAAGGTTCTAGGGTCAGATATCAGACCTATAACCTTGGGCAATTCATTTTACTTCTCTGAGTCTCAATTTTCTTTATAATATAGAGATGATAATAATACCTACATCATGGGAGCCATGTAAAAATGAAATAACATAATGCATGCAAGGTACTCAGCACAGTGTCTGCTACACAGTAAGTGTTCAATAAACAATGGCTCTTATGATGAAGAAAGTGGATGATGATGATGATACTCAAGGCTGATGAGGGTACAGTGAAGCAGACATTTTTATACATAGCTTGTCAACAAAGATTGATTCAACTTTTCTGGAGGACAATTTAGCAATATGTATCAAAAGTCTTAAAGGGGCCCAGGCCAGGCAGCTCAGTTGGTTAGAGCATCCTCCCGATACGCCAAGGTTTTCAGGTTCAATCCCTGGCAGGGCACATACAAGCATCAACTAATGAATGCCTAAATAAGTGGAAAACAAATAGATGGTTCTCTCTCTCTTCCTCCCTCCCTCCCTCTCTCCATTTCTCTCTCTCTCTCAAATCAATTTTAAAAACTCTTAAAAGTGGTCATAGTTTTGGGCTTCTGGGAACGGAACAATGCTTAAAACAATGGAAGAACTCAAAGTGGAAAAGACTGCCAAATAGGACTATTATCAGTTTCATCCATTCATCCACATGTCCAATATTTTTAACCCTGGTGATACAAAAATATGCACAAATAGACCCAGTCCCTGGCTTAAAGGTTAATTGGGGAAATAAGATGTCAAACAATCAAGTACAATAAAAAGGTAAAGTCATGATGGGTAAGTAAGGATGCTCTGGTGCGCATAGAAGGAGCACCTACCATAGTCTGGGACTGAAGTCAGGGAAGCTTCCCTGAAGTGACATTTAAGCTGGAACGTGAAGGATGAGTAGGAATTAGTCATGTAAAGAGATGAAGAAAACGTGTTCCAGGTAAAGGAAATAGCAAGTATAAAGCCTAGAGATAAAAGGGAGCATGACATGTCAGCTTGACTAAGCAGTGTGCAAGGCAGAGGCTTGGGAAGAGACAAAGCTGAAGAGATAGGTAAGGTTGACTCATTAAAAGTTTTGCTAGCATAACTCTGTAGTGTGGACTTTATTCTAGGGGTAATACAAACAAAAAGCAAATAGTTTAGTAAATACAATAAAGGACTAATATTCATAATATATCAAGAGGGTATATACATTGCACCAGGCTGGTATGCTCAATGGTTGAGTGTCAACCCATGCACCAAGAGGTCACTGGTTCGATTCCCAGTCAGGACACATGCCCTGGTTTCGGGCTTAATCCCCAGTGTGGGGGGGAGGGGTGCTGGTGGCAGCCAATCAGTGTTGATGTTTCTCATCGATCTTTCTCTCTCTCTCCCTCTCCCTCCCTCTCTCTTTATAAAAATTAAAAAAAGAGGGTATTTAGATTGAAAAGAATAAGCAACTCATAAAATGGAATACAGGATTGTAGTGCAGGTTGCAGTCTGTAAATTCTGTAAGTTTACTAAAAATCAACTGAATTGTATACATTAAAAGTTTTATTTTAGGGTCTATAATTTATAGTCAATAAAACTATTTTTTTTAAAAGTTAATAGAAATACCTCATACACATCTGAAAAATTTTTAGCCTAATAAAATACACATCAAACCAACTATCTTTATCCTCAAAAATTACTAATGATTAAAAATAAAGTGAGAATATCCAGTGTTAATAAGGCTAGAAGAAATGAGCATTTTTATACTAGGCTGGTTAGAATAAATGTTAATTGAAACAACTTTCTATAAAGTATAAATATGTAATAGAAGTGTTTAAAATTGTTTATACTCTGTGATCCAGTAATTTTATTTCTTGAAATCTTAATAAATGTTCCAAAATGTGTCTGGCTGGAGTGGCTCAGTTGGTTGAGCATTGTCCCGTGCACTGAAAGGTTGCCAGTTTGATCCCCAGTCAGGACATATACCTGAGTTGAGGTTTGATCCGCAGTCGGGGAGCCTACGGAAGGCAACAGATCAATGTTTCTCTCTCTGTGTCTCTGTGTGTGTGTATGTCTCTCTCTCTTCCTCTCCCTAAGCATGTCCTCAGGTGAGGATTAAAAAAAAATACATTTGAATATTTATGCGCAATGATGTTCACGCAATGGAATTTACAAAAGCAAAAAAAAAAAAAAAGAAGTTGGAAAACACCTAGATGTTCATCAATAATGGAATGGTTAAATGAGTTAAAATCTAACTACTCAATGCAGCCATTTAGGTGATATGGCAATACATCTACGATTTATATCAAACCTAAAAAATGCAAAATTAAATATACATCAGCATTTCAACTATGTAAAATATATACACAGTTTTATGGCACACATCTTTTATTCTCTTTATTATGCTTTTCTGTATTTTCCAAATTTCTACAATGGCCTTGTATTATTTCTACAGTTTAAGAAAGTTTCTAAAGCTGTCTTTAAAAAATTAAAAAGCATCACTTTTAAGTATTTATACTTCATATAAATCAATTTCATATTTGCTATGATTTTATTTTCTCTGCTTAGGGAGAAAGAGGTGTAGTCATATTTGAATATATGTAATTCAACAATATCTTATTTATCCAGCACTATCAGGAAATAAGATATATATGTAAATGAATTTCCAATTAATTACAATGTGCATTTTAAACATCAAAATTTTGGTGAAACTTGGATGAACAGCTATCTAAAAATACTTCACTCAATCCTGACTGCTTAAATCAAGACAATCAAGATTAAGCCTTCTTATGATATTCAGGGTCATCATTATGACCATATAATAGTAGATCTGAGGGAGTACTGAATCTTAGGTGGGTATTTGTCCTTACATTAAGTAGTCTGTAACTGCTATATTTTTTCCTTAGGCCAGTTATCTATGGGTTTTCTCCCTCCACCCTTGCGGTAAAACCATCAGTTATCATTTCTCAGAACTATAAGGGGCCTGTCTTTAGTTTAGCAGCACCTGATACTTCTCATTCCTATTTTTTATTGGTAATAATCTTCTAAGAGTAAGGAAACTAAATGTCCAAGGCTTTAAATAAGGCTATCACTTAATGATTTGCACAGAGTTAAATAATTCTGTTCTAGGTAGTCAAGGTTACAATATAAATGAACTCCAAAGAGAGTGTGAGTTCTTGATTGTGTCTTAAGTCTTGGTTCCTTTACTATTCTGGCAGTAAGTTCTCAGGATCAGAAACTCATGCTTTCTCTTATCACACCATGGAAAGAGATGTGACCAAGAGCCAAGGAATTTAGCTCTAGTTCAGGTTCTTATACCAACCAGTTTTATAACCTTCAGCACGTCTTTTAACCTTGGTAACCTGTCTTGCATAACTTATGAAGTTGTTCTAGAAAGTTTTAGAACATGATCACAAAAACATTCTGAGAAATTTAAAGCACTACAGAAAACTAAAGGATTTTTGTAGTAGTTCACTGTATCTATCTGACCCTAGATCAATATAGGTATCAATTCTGAAAATTCATACTAGAAAGACAGAGGGAAAGAGATAATTCTTAAATTGCCAATTAATTAGGAAACATTTATTATCTAGGAATAACAATATATCCCTAGAGATGGCATTTCTGACTCCTCCTTTCCTATGCCCAACCAGTCCCCAGGTCCTTTGTTTCTTCTCCAAGATCCCTCACATCTGCCCCTTTCTTTCCACTATCACTTCACATTCCCAATTCAGACCTTTATTATCTCATACCTGGGCCACTGTAATAGCCTCTAACTGGTTCCACTCATGGCCTCCCTCTCTCAAAACCTTCTGGCCCACAGCTGCTATATTAATTTTCTTAAAACACCACTGTGAGCATATCTGCTCAAAAGCCTCTGAGGACTTTGCATTACCTTCTCTGTGAAGTTCACATACCTAAGCCTAGCAGTCCCTGTGCAGCCCTAGCTGCCTCTTCACCTTTATCTCCTATTACTCTTTCCAAACAAATCCTTACTCAAATTGGTTTATTTAAGTCCTTCAGATATGCCTTGTACTTTTTTGCCTCTGAATCTTGGTGTACACAGCTTCTCTCCACCTAGAATATTCTCTACTTCCCAGCTTCCATCTCAGCCTATAGAAATTCAGCCCATTCTTCAAAGCCTAGTTCAAGAGCCATCTACTTTGTATACTTCTCTTTGATTACCACTAAGGAAAAAGATGGCAGATTCTAAAGTCAGACACATCTGGGTTTGAATTACAGCTTCAACAGCTGAGTGTCACTAAGCACATTCCTTATTAGCTCTTTGCCTCAGTTTCTTCCATCTGCAAGATGGGGACAATAGCAGTTTCTCATGGGCATATTGTGAGGAGTAAATGAGTCAATCCATGTAAAGCACTTAGCATGATGCCTGGCATAGAGAAAGACCCAAGAGATTTAGAGGTTGGCATTACTTTTGCCATTAGTGGACTTATAATCTGAATTTAGACAATACTTATGGCCATTACAAACTGGCTGTTCATGTACATACAGTTTCTTTTTCTCCCCTCTCCCCTCATGGTTTTTCTTCTTCCATTCCCTACTCCTCCCTCCCAAGATTACATAATCCTGATAGAGGACATCTCTTATACATCTTAGTATCTATAATAGTCATTCACACCCAGAAGATGATCAATAGATTTGTTTAACCCCTAATGAAAGAATACTGAAAAAATGACAGTATTAAAATGTTAAAATTCCTATAGTGAAAAAGTATTAAAAAAATGCTTAATATGATTAGTTTTTAAAAAATCTAAATTTCCAGCCTCACACAATTAAGTTTCCCCTTTCATGGTTCTCTAAATTTTTTTGCTTTTTTTTTTTTTTTAAACAAACAACTCAACCTATTCATGCAGCAAAAGATGCAACAGCAAATACATGCAAGTCAGATAGCATCCTGGAACATAGGCTGGAATACAAGGACCAGGAGACAACTCAGCTGAACACAGCTCTGGATGAAGTGAAATGGGAAAACAATTTAAAGGGAAAGGTAACTAGCTCATTAATCACGTTAATAATGTTGATTGTTTCACACACACACACACACTAGTCCCAGGATTCCTTTGCACCCTCGGCCACATATAAACAACTGAAATAACCAGACTAGTATAGCAAGTAGAAACGTCAGTCATTTAGCTCAACAACTGAGCTTATCACATGACTAATTTAATTACTTATGTCAAAAGTGACTATTGACATACCTAAAGACTCTAAAATAACCAAGTTTGGTGAATTAAGTCATATCAAGTAGATGTGTCTTAATGTACACTAATCATTCACCTCAAGAAAATTAGTATGATAACTTGATGTACATATATTATTATACCATAAATGTTTTCAACAATGCCCAGGAAAAATTATGTCACTATAATGCTGGTTTCTAGTTTACTTACATGACTCTACTAACCTTCAGTTGCTTTTCAAACAAAATCAATCCTGGCAACCACTATCCTCAAAGAGTTTACTAGTGGAGTGAATTAAGATAGTCTGATGGTATGTTAATGACTTTCCAAAAACTAGCAAAAAGTACTACATATAAGAATAAAGTATTGTATATTAAATTTCTATCCCTATGATACTTGTCTTCAGAGGATCTTAAAATGTTTTCCAGCTTTGAAGGGCAATTATTCTTAAATCACAGAATCTTAAGAGTTAGACAAAGCCTTAGAAGTCTCCCATTGCAGGAATACTTTCTATTGCCTCCAGCCTTTGCTTGAACACTTTCAGCAATGGGCACTCAATATTTTGCAAGGCAGTCCAATCCACTGTTACAAAATTCTTCCTTACAATCATTGGAAATCTGCCTCCCTGAACTTATACCCAAGGACCCTAGTTCTGCTCTCTGGAATAACACAAGTTAAATTAACCTCTGAAATATAATCACTTCCAGAATTAGGATATATTTGTCAATTTGGTCACACAAAATGCAAAAGAAAGCTGGGGGGGGGGGGGGGAGAAACCACCACCGTACACGAGAAAATTCTGAAATTCAGTAAACTATGTTGAAATTACAAGCCAGTTAACATATAAATATTAAGAACAACCCAATTTTTTTTACAGTGGAAGGTGGCACAGTGTTCATTGAATACCTTTTTGCAACTTGAAACTACTAAAGCCACCAACACAGTTTTAAAAATTATAGATCTGTAGGAAGTTCAAGATGGCTTTTCCAACTGCCCACAGTTTCATTTGGCCTATTCCCCTCTAAAACATCTGGATTTTTTTTTTTTAATTTTTTTTTAAGATCCCATTTCGCCCCGCTGGTGCAATATTTTATTTTGGAAACTAAATATTTTCAAAAATAAAGCCTAGAAGAATAGTATGTGCAGGAGTGGGGGTGGGGTTAGGAAAGAAGGCAAAGAAGGGCACAGCAGGAAAGGGCTGGTTAGTGGGTATTTTCCTGCTGGAAGCACGCTTCACTGGCATAGGCATCTGAACTAACCAGCCACACAAACACGACCCAACAACAAGAACGATCGAGAGCAGCGAGCGTGAGGCATAGATGTCCGTAAGACGTAAAGGAGTTGGCATGGGTCATCATGCAGCACCAGATGCTTGGGGATCTCGTGGAGGAAAGGTAAGAGGTCCGAGAAGCAGAGACCACAGCCACCCTTTGGGGGAGGGGAGGAGGGAAGAAACCTAGGGGTAACTACCGTTCAGCAGTCCAACGAAGCCCGAGCAGCACAGAGCACAAGGAAGCCAGCGAGCGACTGGGGGCAGGCACACAGAGAGCGAGCCTGACGAAGGGCGTGCGAACACTGAACGGGTCCACGAAGTGGGTGTGGGTCAGGGGACGTGGGTGGGTGTAAGGGGCAACGCACAAGTCCCATGGTCCTCTCCCTGCAGCAAAGCAACAGAGGGAAAAGGAAGGGGGAGGGTGGAAAGCCAGAATGACTCATTCCCGAAAGGAAGTGCTCAAGCCATAGGAAAGCATGCCACAGGGGCGGGGGTTCGGGCCAGGGCTGCGGGAGCTGGGTGCCCGGGGTGATGGGGGCAAAAAATCGACGTCCCCGTAGTTCCTGCTGCTCGTCTTTCAGATGGGGGGGTGTTGGGGGTTCGCGGCAGCCGAGCGCCAAGGCCTGGGAAGCGGCGCGGCGCGTGCGCAGTGGCGCTCGGCGGGACCCGCTGAGGCAAAGCGGAGCCGCAGTGACAGTAGAGAGCCCAGCAGCCGCCGGGAGAGACTCACCGAGGCGCAGGGGCTGGAGGTGGTGCTGGGAGTAGGCGATCGCTGGACCGTGACCAAAGCCATCTAGGCGCTGCTGGGTTGTTCCGGGCAGGGCATTCTCGTCCTGAGTGTGAGGGACCCGAGGGTGACGGAGCCGGAATGGAGAAAGGAGTGTGGGGTGGAGGTGAGGGAAACAGGGAGGACGGAGAAGGAGGCCGCGGGAACGGCCGCAGGCTCCGCACCCACCACCCGACTCTCGCAGACTAACGCACCGAACGGGCGGCTGGCGGGCTGACTGACGGGCGGTTCGGCAGCTGCGGGGCACAATGAGCGCTCCCAGTGCGCAGGCGCCACCTGTCAGCAACCGCCTCTACCCTCGGCGCGCGCCGCTGCCTCGCGGTAACCCTTCAGTTGCCGGAAGCCGCCGGGAGTGCGCGCCTCCCGCCGCCCCCGCCCCCGCCCGCGTTTCCTCCTTCGCGCCCGGATCGCGCTGTCGGCCCGGCGGAGGGTTGTGGAGCGGAGCGCGGCGAAGGGCCGCGGGGCGGGGGCCGCTGGAGCCCCAACTCCTCAACGATAACCATTTTATGAGGTGGGGCGCACAGCTTCAGCAACCTTAGTGAGAAGAAGCTGAGGTGAAAGCCTGACGCGAACGCGTTTTCTGGTGGGAAAGGGCTCCGCGGGGACTCAAACGCTCCTGAATAAGAGTGTGGGTGGGACTTTCTGAGCTGGAAACCCTCCCGGCGCGATCAGGACAAGAATTGCCCCCCTCGCCCCCCTTTGACCCGGTCTCGCGGGCTTTTTCTCAGCTTTCCCACCCTTCGGCTGCAGAGTCCGTGTTTTATGACAAGACTTTTGGAAAGATTTTCATTTTCTACCCTGGGACGCTTCGTGGTACCCTCATGTGTCCCCTGTTACCCTGGCCTCTGTCTGAGGACTCATTCGTTATTCCTCAGGTAAAAGGAGGCTGAGTGAGCCTGGGAGGCCGGCAAGGCTGGGCTCAGAGTTGGTTCTAAGGGTCCAACCTGCCATTTACCTCCCACTTGCTTCCTTCTGGGAAGAAATTCTCTTAAATAGGATCTGCTTCTGGAGGTTTCTTCTCGTCTCTAGATTTCATTATTTCATAGACACGTGTGAAATGTAGTTTAAATAGTTGAAAGGAATCCGTTTCTAAAAGATAAATCGTCAGCAGGACATTAAGCCAAGAACGTAATGAAAAATCAAGATTAAAAAGGGGGAAAGATCGCGCTGTGCAAATATCGTTGGTTATTTACACAGAGAAAGGGAATCGACAAAGCTGTTTCTCGATGTGAATGGATGCTTTGGTAAATGCCACCGTCCATGTCAAAGCCGTAGAGGACGCATTTGGGAGTTTGCAGTTATTAAAGCCCACCTCCTGCTGTTTGCCACTCAAACTCTAGGACCCCATTGCTTCTTTTAAAACTGACAGGGCTGATGAGCTCTTTCTGGCTTCTGTATGGTTAAGTGCCACTAGAGCCCTCCGTGCTGAGCCTTTGTTCTTTTCCCTGGGGCCCTGGGGTTGAAATAATTAGCAGGGAGGCTCCATCAAGAATCAGACACTGAGGGTCCCTGTGTACTGTACTGTCCTGGGTAGAAAATGTATTACAGAGGAGCCAGCTGGTAGGCTTTTGCCCCCTGGTGGTGGTCAAGAATGCCTGTGAGACAAAATGAAAGATGCATGGTTCACAGATTAAACCATCTTGACTGTGTTTTTCCCATAGCTACCTGGTAAACAGGAAAAGAGTAGATAAAGTTCAGAAGTAAGAACTTTGAACCAATGCTTTTAGAAGACCAAACAGGCAGCTTCCTTCCTTTCTTCTTTCTTTTCTTTCTCCTTTCTTTTTTCTTCTTCCTTTTTTCCCCTTCGTTTCAAGAAATATACATAGCTGAAAGCTGAATGAACTCAAACGAAACACATGTGGTTTATAAACCAAAGTATCATTCTAGAAAAAGTAGTATTCAAGTCAGTAGGTCTTAGAAATGTACTTATATGTTGACTTTCTTACTCAGGGAAGGAAACACTATCTACTTTTGTGTAGCAATATAACCTTAAGAAATTCTTTTGGAAGATGAGAGACAATTCCACTAATCTTACAGTGGGAAGGAGCAGAATACTTGGCTTCTAGTTTCGGCTCTAAAGCCTTCAGCAAATGGCTTAAACTCTGAGTTCTAGTTTCTTCGTTTCCACAACGAAGCTCTAACTCACAGGATTCTTGTGATCAAATGAAAGAATGTATAGAAAATGCAGTATAAACTGTAAAGCCCTGTAAGGTAATTAAGATTATTAGTTTCTAAAAGTTTTTTTCCAAATTCAGTTAGCTTTTGCTGAGTGTACCCTATGTGTAGAAAATAGCATCAAGCAAAAAAGAGAACAAAAAGAATGATAAAGACATGATTCATGCCCATTCTTAATAGAAGGAGAAGTACATTAGTGGTTAAGATGTCTCATCTGTAGGTAGCCATAGAATATCTTTATTCAGCATATCTGAGGTGATAAAATCCTGGTTAAAATTGGGATTACAAGTTACCCAAATTCATATTAAGTTTGTATCAGGAATTTAATTTATTAATTTACAGGGGAAATATCTCTTCCTGGTATATGAGTTTTTAAAGAAACTGAGATTTATAAATTATTGGTCCATGTTCTTTAATTTATTCACCCTTAATTGAGAAAATATTGAAATGTGTGTTATATTCTCGACACTGTTTTAAGAACAAAATAAGAGTCTATCTACCTCTCATAACAGGCTCAGAGCCTGTTAGCAGGGAAAACCACATCACACAATGACAGTAGGGTGTAGTGGTGTTGTGGCTTCGGTCACCACCTTGCTAGGCCCCAAGGGAGATACATATATAGGAGAAATGTAGATATGTACAAAGTGCTTTAGAAACACAGAGGAGAAGGTCTAGGCAAATGGAGGCTTTATGATATTGGCTTTCAAGCTTTGGCTGCAGATCCCAGTATATCTGCTTTGTGAGCTGAGCTGGATCCCATGTGAGCATTTGAAATCTATGCTCTTTGCCTGCTCTTCCTTGGGCTCCACCCTGGTTCCTACTTGGTCTTCAGGTGACCCGAGGGAGGAGGTCTCTACTTCAAATAGAGAGAAAACCCTAGAACCTCTTACTATGCTGGTCAAATTAGAAAAGAAAGAGACCAAGAGCAGGATTCCCACAAGAGTGAGTCAAAGAGATAAAAGTCCTCCTAGTTCCATTTATAGCACCTTTATTCTTCCTATCTGTGATCATGGAGACCTATTTGTGCTGTTGGAGTTCAGTTAATCCTTAATTTGTATCTTCTTCTTCGGGGGTGAAAATTATAGGGGAACTTCTGAAATTCCTGACATCAGCTGGTTCTTAAGCTTTGAGAGCCTGATGAAAACTATTAACCATCTCTCCCAGAAAGATACACTTGCATATTTTATACACTCACCAAAATTCATCAAAGGGCCCAGGTTAAGAATCCTGATCTGAAGTTTAAAGCAGTGCTTCTCAACCTTTTTTCATATCATGACATTCACAGAAATGATATTTGTATAGCACACTGGGATAAATTAAAGGGGATTTGAAGGCAACCGGATGGGCTTGGTGAGAAAAGTTTTCTTTACATAATATAATTATAATGAGAAAAATAAGATAAACATATCAAGGATGATAATAAATATTGAATTTATATATAAGCTTCCAAATAAATTAGTCTCAAAATTTTAATGAAAAACCTGAGATTGTCTCTATAAACATAACTTTTTAATGTAGGGTTTTATGATTGAAATGACTGCATGTTACTCCACATAACTCCACAAGACAGTTTAACAAAGATCACTTGGTAGTCATTATTGATGAGAACTTATATAAGTAGGTGAAAAATTTAAAACAATTTCACAATTCAAAATTTATAAGTATAAATTATATTTGACTCTGATAGCTCTTTTTTCCCATATGCTACTTCCTGGCCCCCAGATCCACTCAGTATAATGTCTTTAATGTACTGGACCAACTCAATACTGATTGGAAGGTGGAGATGCTCAATATCTCTCTGGACTATATTATGGCAGAGAGCAGGAGAATTGATGTAGCCATGGGGCAAGACTGTGAAGTTATATTGTCAGCCCTGCCAACTAAAAGCAAATTGCTGCTGGTGTTCCTTGCCAATTTGTAGGGAGAAGTAAGCATTTGCTGGGTCAATAGCTGCATACTAGGTGTCAGGGGCTATGTTGATTTGTTCCGGTAAAGATACTACATATGGAAGAGCAGCTGTAACTGGAGGCATCATCTGATTAAATTTATAATAATTTACAGTCATTCTCCAAGATCCAGCTACCTTCTTCACAGGCCAAACAGGCAAGTTAAATTGGCATGAGATAGGTTTCTCGCCCCTGCTTCTTTCAGATCTTTATTGGTGTCATTAATCTCTGCAATCCCCCATTGTGCTCTCCCAAGAAAGCAATAATTTTTGTTTACTCTCCTGATATGTGTGTATGCTGGGGAGGGAGATTTCTAAGGTCTTCATCTTGGCCCTTCATACTATATAGTGTTCCTTATTCCAGGAACAGAGAGCCAATATGGAAATTCTGCCAGTTACCAGGTATCTCTTTTAGTTATATATCCAGGAACTGATGAAATCACTGCATATTGGTTCTATGGACCCACTCAGCCCCCTGTGATTCAAACTTGAATTAAGATTCCATCTCTCACCTGTCCACCACAAGCCCCCACTTAAATAGGTAGACTACAGTGGCATTTAGGGTCCCTAGGAATTAACATCAATTTAGTGCCAATGTTTAGAAATCACTGAAAAACCTGAATATTTCTTTTTTGCCTATCATACAATCATTTTAGGAAATAGCCAGGCGTCCCTCTGGAGAAGACTTAGAGGAAGATTTTCAGTATATATTAATGGCAGTGCTGCAGAATCCTCCTTTCAGGGGATCTAGCCTTCCTTTCAATTAAGGGGCTTAGGTTTGGAAACTGGGTAAGAGGTCTGAATTTTCCACTGTGGTGACTAAAGTAATATTTTTGGCCACCATATGTGGATTTTTAATATTATGTGTAGATAATCAACATTTTAGTAAACTGCCCATCTATTTTATTCTTAGGACCACCATAATCATTTAGCCACAAAGATCACTAAGGGTCAAAATATCTGATTATCACTATATCTATACTTCTCTTTATGGTAAATGTATGCATTTTGTCTTTGGTGGTTAAACACTGACATTGGCTGGGAATCGAAACTGCAACCCAGGTACATGCTCTTGACCTGGAATTGAACCTGCAACCCTTCGATCCTCAGGCCGATGCTCTAACCACTGGGCTGAATCTGCTGGGGATTCTTTTTTTTTAATCCTCACCAGAGGATATTTTTTCCATTGGTTTTTTAGAGAGAGTGGAACGGAGGGGGAAAGAAAGACAGAGAGAGAGAGAGAGAGAGAGACAGAGAGAGAAACATCGATGTGAGAGAGACACGGCGATTGGCTGCCTCCCGAACGCGCCCTGACCAGGGCCTGGAATCAACCTGCAATCCAGGTATGTGCCCTTGATCAGGAATCAAACCCATGACCCTGAATCCTCAGGCCGATGCTCTAACCATTGAGCCAAACCGGCCAGGGCAGCTATTGTTATTTTTAATACTTCTGTCCTTTAACCTTTGCACTAGAATTAAGTGATTAACATACCACCATATCATAGTATTGGAGTATTCTGAATTTGACTATATATTTATATTTACCGGTGCATTTTATAGTTTTATATGTTATCATGTTACTAATTAGTGTCCTTTCATTTCAGCTTGAAGAACTTCTTCCAGCATTTCTTGTAAGGAAGTTCTAGTGGTGATGAAATCCCTCAGCTTTTGTTTGTCTGATGAAGACTTTTATCTCTCCTTCATTTCTGAGGATAACTTTGGATGGAAGTTTTTTTTCTTTCAGCTCTTTTTTGAATATAACATCCCACTCTCTCCTGGCCTGTAAGGTTTCTGCTGAGAAATCTGCTGATACTCTTATGGTCTTCCTTTGTAAGTGACAAGCTCATTTTCTATTGCTATTTTCAAGATTCTTTCTTTGTCTTTAATTTTTGACTTTTATTATAATGCATATTGCAGAAGATCTGTTTGGGTTGAATTTGTTTGCACACCTCCGAGCTTCATGAACTTGGATGACCAGACCTCTTCAGATTTTGGAAGTTCTCAGACATTATTTTTAAAAATAAGCTTCCTGCCCCTTTCTCCCTCTCCTTAGACTGTCATAATGTATAGATTGTTTCTCTTAATGGTGTCTCATGAGTCTAAAGGCTTTCTTCATCCCTCTTCATTTTTTAAAAATTTGTTTTCCTCTGACTGGATAATTTAAATGATCTGTGTTTGAGTTCACGGATTCTTCTGCTTCCTCTAGTATGTTGTTGAAGCTCTCTATGAATTCTTTATTTCAGTCATTGTATTCTTCAGCTCAAATTTTTCTGTTTGGTTCTTTTTTATGTTTTCTGTCTCTTTGTGGAATTTATAATTTCATTCTTGTATTGTTTTCTTTATTACATTAAATTATTTGCCCGATTGGGCATGGCTCAGCGGTTGAGTGTTGACCTAGGATCCAGGCGATCGGGCTTCGATTCCCGGTCAGGGCACATGCCTGGTTGCGGGCTTGATCAATGACTCTCTCATCATTGATGTTTCTATCTCTCTCTCTCCCTCTCCTTTCCTCTCTCTGAAATCAATAAAGATATATTTTTTAAAAAATAAAAATTATTTATCTTTGTTCTCTTGTAGTTCTCTGAGCATCTTCAGAACAATTATTTTTTATTCTTTGTCAGGCATTTTGTGAATCTCACTGCTTTGGGGTCCATCACTGGAAGTTTACTGTGTTCCTATGTTAATATCATGTTTCCCTGATTCTTTGTGATCCCTATAGCCTTTGTAGGTGTCTGTGCATTTAGAGAAGCAATCACCTCTTCCAGATATTATGGACTGACTTTGGTAAAAAAAAGACCTTCATCCATGGGAAGGTGCATGCTGGAACATGCTGTGACCCTAGGTCTAGTGGTGCAGGACATGTGTGAGGACATGTAGTACCTCTGAGTTGGGGGGCATAGTAGTGTCAAATCAGCTGAGAGAAGCTGGTATCCATGACATCAACAACTATATGATCATTGGTAAGAGCTATGGGCAGTTCACAGTGGCTGCAAGGGCTATTGGGGTCTTTAATGATACCTTCAGTCAAGTGGCTAGGGACTACACTAGGTGGTGATGGTGGCTGGAACCAGTGGTATACACACACTTAGTTGCAGGCCATTTCACCAGTTCCCAAATCTATTGAGAGTGTGTGTGGAGAGTCCTTGACTAGATTTACAAAGGCAAGCTCACAGCCAGCAACCTAAGTGCAGTGACTCTAGAATCATGGGTGGGAGTGTGAGGTGTGCAGAATGCTACATATTTTCAGTAATTCAAATGCAAATTAATGCTGTTCAGACTGGACAATGTTTCCATCATTTTCCAATGAACTTTATTCTGCATAACTTCCTGCAAATGCATCATAATATATTTCAGTGGCATTCAGATTCTTACTGGAAACTTCTATCAGGCTATCAAGTAGGTAGCTTACATATAATACCTCCAAACTCAAACTTGTATATTCCTCAAACCTGTTATTCTTTCCTTTCCTTATTTCTTCTTTTTTTAATCCTCAGCTGAGGATATTTTTTTCATTGCTTTTCAGAAAGAGTGGAAAGGGGGGTGAGAGAGAGAAACATCAATGTGAGAGACATACATCAACTGGCTGTCTCCTGCACGAGCCCCAACTGGGGCCAGGGATCAAGCCTGCAAACACGGTGCATGCCCTTTGCGGGAATCTAACTTGGGACCCTTCAGTCTGCAGGCCGACGGTCTAACCACTGAGCCAAACCGACCAGGGCACCTTTCCTTATTTCAATAAATTGGCATCACCATCCATTCACTCTTCTAAACATGGAAAGAAAGAAAGAAAGCACTCAGTGAACCTTAACTAACCTCCTCTTTCGCTGCTTAGATCCAATTGTGCCCCAATCCTGATCACTAGCTGTTTTTTGCTTGGGTTCCCTCAGAACAGACCCTGATCTAAAACGTTGAGTACAAGTTTGTTTGGGAGGTAGTTCCAGAAAACAGTGGTAAGGGAGTAGGGAAGTAATACAGGAAAGGAGGGAAGTCTGCATAATTGGGCAGGTTTCACTGTGGGCAACTGAAGCTCAATCCCATTGTGGAACTCTAGGAGACAGTATAGAACATACCTCAGAAATGCTCTACCTGTGAGACTATATGCAACTTCCTACTCATCAGTGGGACAGAGCAAGGCAGAGCAGTGTGGAGCGGCTGGAGCTGAGCTGAGCAGAGCAGAGCTGCCTTGCCCAAGAGGGGCCTGCCCCAGGGCCCGCTTGCCCCAGGGCCTCTTCCCGGCCACACTTTTTCCCAGCCGTGCTGCTCCATAATTGAGCTGTAACACTATGTTTTCACAGCTGTGCTGTATCACAATCGAGCGGTTTTGCACTGAAGTTTCTTTCTTCATTGCACCCCAAATTAGGGTTTCCTGTTGGCATTGAATTGGTGCCAACAACCGTTGGTTGACACCTTTTAGCCTCCCTTTCTGCCACTTTCTTTAATGTAACTATGCTCTGCTACGTGAATGCTCCAAACACTTATTGAACTTCCATATCCTCCTGCGTGTGTATTGTTTCTTCTGCCTCAAATTATCTTCCCCGCTCCTTTATACAGAAAGGTCTTACTAGTCCCTTGAATCCAGCTTGAAAATCTGTTTTTCTGTGAAAAGTTCCCTGATCTCTCTGGGAAAGTCTATTATTTATTTATTCTGTGCTCCTTAACATTTTGTGTGTACCTCTACACTTGCCCTTTGTGGATCGAATTGCATCTGTTTGTTCCCTTTTCCCTCCCTAAACTGGGAGCTCTTCAAAGGCAGGTCTCATTCATATTTTTAACCCTACCTGCATATAGAAGGCACCCAATAAAGGTTTGTTGAGTTGAATTTATCTGGGTGCATCCAAACAAAACAGGTTTTTAAAGAAATGGGAGGATGCTTCTTAGCAATTTCAGGGGATGGACGCCATAAGCAAAGAAAGTCTGTGAGCATGTAGGATTGGGACCTATCAAAGAAATCTAGTTCATACTATTTATGAACTGCTTCAAAAAGGCTTTGAGGCAGCTTTTTAAAAAAGTGTTGGAATCTGTTGTCTCCAAAGGCAGTACTTCTGGTTTATCCAACTAGAACATGAGTTAAGTTGATAAAAAGGGCGAGTACTCTAGCACATACCATTTCAGATTACAGTCCCTAGATTGTAATCGCCCTAGAGGCAGAGGCCATGAATATAAAATTTGCTTTTTACATAGCACCTAGCCTAAATATACACAAACTCTTAAATGAGTTTTGGCACAGAAGTGATTTTGATAATATGTGATTGAATCTATAATAGTTTGCAATGAAGTAAGGACCTGGTAATTATCCATTTTAACTCCTAATATGAATAAATAAACCAGATAAATCACATTCCTCTCAGAATATCCCTTCAAAAAAATGCTTTTTCAGTGAGATTATTATTCTGATTTCTGTCGGCCTTTCTCACATGAACGAGGTAGCCACCCAAGTTTCACTTCACCTCATCTTGATTAATGAGGATAATAATAATGTTTTTAAAAATTCAATTGCATTACTGTTGCTGGGTTTTTTGTGTGTTTTTTTTTTTTTAATGATGATGATGATGATTACTGGAGTGAGTTTTCCTGTATCCTTGAGCACTAGCCTAGCATTAATCTAGCTTTGGTCAGTAATAACAGTAATAACAGTAGTAACAGTAGTCCAGTTTGAAAAATTTAACAGTTGAGAACTTATTACCATTCAATGGAATGGTGGGATGTAGTGGGGGTTGGGGGAGATTTTGATCTTTCAGAGCACTTTTTGTTGTTTATTAATATATTTTTCTCTTTTTTTGTTATTAATAATGGTCTGGTAATACTTTTCCCTACCATTTGACGATATTTTCTACTGGTCCAGATGAGTGAGTCAGATTCTCAAGAGGAAACCAAGCCTGCCCAGGTACCTGGCCTAAATAGATTTCTAACCACTTAACCATGGAAGGATTTGAGATTCAGCTTTCTTGAGAGAATTGAAATGAAATATTATACTCTATCATTTAATTATTTCTCTTTTTAGTTGAAGTATTCTGCATCATGTTTTGACAAAAATGCTGCAGAAAGGGGGTCAACTAAGAAGCAGGAAACTGCTTCTAGTTGGTTGACATTCCTTATATATTAATGAGCCTATTACTGTTTGAATTTGTTAATACACTACCTTGGTGTGAATTTATTTGGTATGATGTTTACTTGTTATGTGAAAATTTTTAAGATAAAAAGCTTGCTATACTAGAGTATAAGATGTTAGTTTATCTCCAGTTCTTTCTGGATAATACTTATTAACACTGTTTCCATTTCAGGAAAATGGAAAAGACAAAGAAAGGAAACAAGAAGCAACTGAAGTGAATGAGCTTACTGAGGTAGAGTTTTCATGAAAAATCAGATGTTAATGCTGGAGAGTAAACTGAACAAATTAATTTTCTTATGAAAGAAGGAAAAGAAAAGATGTGGTTATTCAAATGGACAAACAAAATGGCAAATGGAAAAATTAAGCTGTCTCATTTAAATCAGTTGCAGGATGCTTCCACAGATAAATTATTTGTGAAGGGCTATTATGAATTATATACAAATAAGTGTTGCTTTCTAAAATCAGAACTATTATACCCTAAGTACAATAACCACCAGTTTTTAGGGTAATTTCATGGTCATTCTGTAATTTCCATGTTAATCATTTAAGTAACTTTCTGTTTAAATAAATACAAGACTTACGTAAGAAAGCATTTTACAGAAAAGGGGAGGCAACTGAAAATAGTTATATGGATTCACCATTAAGTTGACTAACGTGAGTCTCTAAAATATTCTATTATTCTTCTTTTTAAAGTACATTGTCATGAGTACAGAAAGCTATTCTGCCACTAGTTATTCATAAAACTAACCTTTCATTTCCTCAATTAAGAGGAAATGTTTTCCTTTCCACCACAAACATGGAAGATGATTCCAATAGTAAAAGAAAGTAACATTTTCAAAAATCTGATTTCACTATGCTGTGATCTCAAATTATGTTTCTAGAAAGTATTGTATAATTCAAAGATTAATGTACACGTAGCATAATATTATAGCATATTACTTTGTTACCAATAGGAAGATGTGATAGCACATTGAGCCAATACATTTTATCTTATGAATGCAGTAAATAGACTATGATTACTGTGTTGCTTCTAATATACAACATTAAACCCTAGCAAAATTAAGTAGGAATGTTTGGCAACTCCTACAAGGTATTATCTGCATTCTTTAGTTGGAAGAGTTGATGCAACTTTGAAGAAGAGCATCTTGTTTTGAAATGTTTTTTTTTTCTTTTCAGAGTTCACAGAATCCACCACACAGTTCTGAGTCAGATACCTGCAAAAATGTGGCAAAAGAAGCAACAAATGAAATCAAATCCCAAGGTAGAGAACTAGCCATTCCCCTACAGCAGTGATTTTCAACCTTTATGCCATGGCATGCACACTGGTGTGCCACAAGAATATTTAAAACGTGCAATATCTGCCTAGCTGGGCGTCGCTCAGCGGTTGAGCATCGGCCTATGATCCAGGAGATCACTGTTTGATTTCCTGGCCAGAGTAGTGCTTTGGTTTTGGGCTTGATCCCAGTAGGGGGCGTGCAGGAGGCAGCTGATCAATGACTCTCTCATTATTGATGTTCCTATTTCTCTCTCTCCCTCTCCCTCTCTGTTCCTCTCTCTGAAACAATGAAGATATATTTTTTAAAAAACAAACAAACCAAACAAAAAACAAAAAAATAAAACATGCAATGTCTGACTAGTAAGGGGCACTGGCCTCTTTTCCCTTAGATTGTCAAATTTTAAAAATGACAACTGCCCTGGCTGATGTGGCTCAGTGGTTAGATCATCAGCCCTCACACTGAAGGGTGTCAGGTTCTATTCCTGGTAAAGGGCACTTGCCTGGGTTGCAGGTCCAATCCCCCACCCTCTGCCAGGGTGCATGTGGAAGGCAACCAATCGATGTATCTCTCTCACATCGATGTTCCTCTCCCTCCCTCCCTCTCTTGCTCCCTCCCTTCCTCCCTTGCACTCCCTAAAAATCAATGGAAAAAATATCCTCTGATGAGAATTAACAAAACAAAACAAAAATGACAACAGCCAACATGACAATAGCCATCTGGTGTGAATGAATCAAAATTATGCCTATATTTTTTGTCAGATCCACAAAAAATCGAATATATTTTTTGGTGTGCTGCAGAATGTTAGTAATTAGTTTATGTGTACCCTGAGATGAAAAAGTTTGAGAATTGCTGCCCTGCACAATAGAACTTAAAACTATTATGTAGTTTTTATTAAAGATGCATTTCTCAAGATTTTGCCCTAGAAGTATTTTAAGTGCAGTTTAGAAAATAGTTTAAAATGTATTCCCTATAACTTCTATTAATACTTTTAAGGCAATTTGATAACTATTCATCTTGTACTAAAAGAAAAAATTAGCTAAGATTGCTGACTGACACATACCATACCAGCCATTAATACAAACATAAAATGAGGAGCTATAGTGATTAGGCCTGCATATTATTTTTCTGTTTCTTCTTTTTACCCATGCACATGACCACACATTTACTCTGTTTGACTTCTGGCCCCATCCTTAACCAAAACCCCACATAATTATGCAGATTGAAGATGTATTATGATCAAGAAGGCAACAAATAAATGGGCAAGACATTTGTTCCTTTCACTAGTTCTTCTAATTTCAGATACTTAGTGAAATCCTGTGTGGCAGACATTTTTTTACAATATTTACAATTTAACAATTTCAATTAACTAAAATTCCTTTCAATTTAGTTTACAAGTATTGAGTGTTTAGTGTGTGATACACTGTGCTCTGCTGAATTACAATAATAATTATTGAAGTGTTTTCCAAACTATAAATTGCTATAAAGATGCTAGTTATAAATTTTAGGTACTTACTTTCCTACAAAGTATTTCTCTGTCTTTTTAACCAATTTAAGCAATGATTGACTATTTCTTCTTATTAATACACATTTTAATATGTACACATTAAGAACCAAACTTTCCAACACTTATTCTGTTGTTATTGTAAAGGTAGGACAATTTCCACAGCATCACCCACTTTTAAAAAGTTTCTTTGCCTGTCTCCCCCTCATCCCCAATACCAAAATTTTTTTTAAATTTTGAGTTTTATTTTTATTTTATTATTTTAAATATATCTTTATTGATTTCAGAGAGAGGAAGGGAGAGGGAGAGGGAGAGAGAGAGAGAGAGAAACATCAATGATGAGAGAGTCATTGATCAGCTGCCTCCTGTGTGCTCCCCCATCGGGGATCAAGCCTGAAACCCAGGCATGTGCCCTGACCGGGAATCGAACCTCCAAACCCTGGATCCTAGGTCAATGCTCAACCGCTGAGCCACGCCCGGCGGGGCCCCATACCAATTTCTTGATTTTACTGCCTCCTCACTTCCGCGTACTCTACCACCGCTACCCCATACATACACTTTGCCTTTACCTTAATCACTTGGGCCAGGGTAATAAATGACCTCTTTCATTTTAAACATGCCAAACAGAACTGTGATCTATGTAATTTATTATAAATTTAATTAGGTGTTCACGTTAATCAGTTATGGCCAGATTTGCAGCTGTAAAACTTCACATGTATTCCCGCATGCAATTTATTGCCTCTCTTGAAAACATATCAATCAAGAGTTTTTGGTCTTTCCTGTTCTTGTACTTTCAATTTATGTTATCACTTTTCCATGTATAGTAGAGGGAAGTGTGTTTTGTTTGTTTATATCATGTTTTGTTAGTATATATCACATCCCAGAATATGAAATATACTGAAACATTGCAGCTCCTTGTTGCAATATTAAATGCAATGCAATATACAAGTGAAAAGAAGTGTCTCTATCCTTGTTATATATTTTTCAAAATGATGTTATTTTGCCAGGCAGCTCCCTGAATATGCTCAAATATATATCTTTGCATAGAAAATATTGTGGTTAAATGTACCATATGAATTTCTCTTGTCTTTACCCTGATTATTTTACATTTTAGGCTATGATCTTAACTTGCATTTTGAGAAATCTTTTTTTTCAAAAACTCAATTTGCTCAGCTCTGTTCTCATTACACAGCCTAAGATTAACAAAGTTTTGTAGGAAAATGCCTTTTCCTATAGCATTAAATTTAATTCTACTAGTATTTAGTAGTGTTTCTTTTCCTCTGCTTTCACAGTAGTCATTCTACATTATGTAGAAATGTTAAGAAATCCTGATAAGATCAAGCCAGCTGAGTTTCAGACAGGGCCCGTGTTTAAGAAGAACATCACACATCTAGTTGAATAGCCCTGCTGGGTCAATTTTCACCAGTTTAATCAGGAGCCAGTCCCACTAATGTTACATGCCTTCTTGTGAAGAAAGGGTCTACTAAGGCTTATTATAATGTGGATTATAATTCATTCCTATTTATATCCTTAAATAGGGTTGTACTGAGGCCATGCCCAGCAGTGAGCCATGCACTAAGTGCAGGAAATAAGGCTGGACCTTTCAAAACATGAATAAGGAATTCTTTTGTGTCCCCTACTTATTTAGTTGAAAGCATTTATGCCTATAGTGCATAAATGAATAGGTCTTTGTGTGTTAGAAGGTGGATTAATACAAGGGTGAAGGTATGCATATTGGGGGGGAATTTGAAAGGCTTTTAATTCTATGAAGAGTTTAGGAAGACAATCCTGAAAAAGAATTTCTGTGCTGGGCACAAAGTGACACATCAATAATTATTTATTGAGTGAATGTATCAATGAATCAATTTATCTGTAAAAGGTTTAGGAATGTTCAAGCACAGGCCTGCTAAAAAACTTCAGTACCTGTTTGAAACTATAGTCAAGTGAGTTTCTGAATTAATTTGTCCTTGGGCCAGTGCTGTAATTTATGATCCTTGAATTCAGAGGTCACGCGATCAAAAGACAGTTGCATATAAACTTGTTCAGAATCCTGATTTATTGACCCTCCTTTTCTTTTCTTGGTTTTATGGCCCTAAAAGAGAAGTGTTTGACGAGAGTTGTAACCAAACACACATCTACTTCTATTCTGCATATCAGTGGAGACAATGTAAGCACTAGGATTATTGCTTAGCAACCAATAATATCCAAGAAGGCTGGAGGAGCACTAACCAGCTGCAACAAAGATAGAGAATGCCCCAGTTCATGAGGGAGTTTACTAATGAGCCACGGCAGATAGGTAGATGTTAATTTGCTATACATCTGTAGCGCTACTCTTAAAGCAGGAGAAGGAATATATGCCCTGGATTATGCTGGACAGGGTAGAAGCTGAGAGAGTGCATTAGAACCTGCAGATTTAAAAGAATTGTTCTTGCACACTTATTTAAAATCAAAATATAAACAATGTATATTAATGAGCAGTGTTACAAAACAGAATGATTTCCCCACCCCCACCCCCACCCCCAAAAAAGTGGTTCATTTGCTCAGTTGGTTGGACCATGGTCCCATACACCAAACAGGTTTTGGGTTCTATTCCTGATCAGGGCACATACCTAGGTTGCAGGTTCGCTCCCCAGTTGGGGCGTGTAGGGGAGGCAACTGATTGATGTTTTTCTCTTTCTCTGTCTCTCCCTCTTTCTCCCTTCCTCTCTCTCTAAAAATCAATAAAACATATCCTCTTGGGAGGATTTTTTTAATGTTATAAATGTTATGGAAAAAACCCCACAACAATTAAGAAAGCTTGGATACTTAGTGCTCAGATCTTGATTGCTAATATCATTCTCCGATTTTTTATAAAAAATCAGGACTCATTGGAGAAATGGCTAATTTAAGGACTGGGGCAGGAAATATGTATGATGAACCTGGAGCATCTTGTAGTGCCGAAAGGTAAGGAAGTGCTGAAAAAACTCGGCAATGATTGTGGTATGTCAAAGGGACGAGGCAGCCAACTGAAAGTGCTGCTAATGATCAAAGATGAAACAGTTTGAGCGACGACATAAAGTAGCATTGGATTATAACCAAGCATAAAAGAAATATCCATAAATCTATACTGATATAAACAAATACTTGAATAAATAAATAAATGGGGGAAATACACAAATGTCCTGTGCAGAAGTATTCCAAATAATTTAGTAGATACTCTGCCCTCAAAAAGGTAGAGTGTAATTCTATTCTCTAAGTGTGGGCTATGCATAGTGACTTCTTCCTATGTAGGGTATGGAAATAAGTAACTTTACAGTGGGCAAATCTGACAAACACTATCTCAGCCAGATAAGAAAAATGAACATCAATAGTAAAAAGTCATGCTAATAGCATATAAGATATGTTTGATAGGATGTGATAAGAATAGAATTTTATCTCTGTAGTTTTCCTCCCCCAAACCCATAATCCCAATCTAATCATGATTTAAAAATACCCTTCAGCCCGGCCAGGCGTGGCTCAGCGGTTGAGCATCGACCTAGGATCCAGGCGATCGGGGTTCGATTCCCGGTCAGGGCACATGCCCGGGTTGCGGGCTTGATCAATGACTCTCTCAGCATTGATGTTTCTCTTTCTCTCCCTCTCCTTTCCTCTCTCTGAAATCAATAAAGATATATTTAAAATAAATAAATAAATAAATAAATAAATAAATAAATAAATAAATAAATAAATAAAAATGCCCTTCGGACCAATCCCAGTTAGGGACATTCTACAAAAATACCTGATAGTACTCCTTAACACATGTTTTATTTTTCTGCAGCATGTAACACGATTGACCACTTCTCCAGCAATATAGGTAGATAAATGATAGATATAGATATAGATAAAGAAAAAGATATAGATTAGATATAGATATATAAATATATTTTAATCCTCACCCCAGGATATATTTATTGATTTGAGAGAGAGAGAGAAACATTAATGTGAGAGAGAAACATTGATTGGCTGCCTCCCATAAGCACCCCAACTAGGGATCAAACCAGCAACCCAGGTACGTGCCCTAACCAGAATCAAACCCACAGTCCTTTTGGTGTACAGGGTGATGCGCCAATCAACTGAGCCACCCAGCTGGGCTCTAGTCATAGATATTTTTGTCTGCCCAAATTTCCCTGGGGAGCCACCCTTCTCTCATTCTTAACCTATTTGGCTTCGATGGGGCTGACCTCATCCATTTAGATCCAGGGATGGGTGGTGATACAAACCTGACCACTGTCAAGGTCACTAAAAATAAGGAAATCTGAAAGACTGTCAGAACAAAGAAAAGTCTAATTAAATAGTCTATAAAGAAACACTTGAAAGGCCAGCGTTTAACCTAAAGAATGTCTTGAATCCAAAAGTGGGTAGTATTTATGAACCTCTCTCCCAAGTTTTTATTTCCTTCTTGGCTAATTTTCTTATTCCAATTTGGGGGACAATGGTCCGACCAACTAAACCACCTGCACCTGGCCAGAACTATAACATTCTTTTTATTTTATCTAGTTTCTCTGCTCTGAGGATATTAATTATAATTCTTTTAGAGACTCCTTATGTTTATTCTATTAATGGTATTTCCTTGGTACTATTAATTATTGCATTGGTTGAATTTAGTCACGGAACAAGTTTTCTTTAAATAGTCATGATTCCTGTGTGTGTGCTTACATTTGCATTTGGAAACCCCTGTTTGCTCTTTTGCGAGTGTAGTTTTTGTTTTCTGCAGCCTGCTGCCTGTGATTGTGGGTGAGAGGTAAAATGTGCAGCTAGTGAAGCCAGTCAGCAACTTATTTTCTCTCTGTGTGGAGGCCTTATCCTGCTTCTCTATCCTAAACCACTTTGTCCCAGTGCAGGGGCGAATGCCTCTGGTACCTGATGAACATCTTAAATGGGGCTGAAGAAACACGAAAAGGTCAGCCATTGCCCTGCTGCCCAAGTCTACATTCTCTAAACCTGGGATCCCTCAAAGCTGCTCCCAACTTCACAGTGTATTTTTTTCTCTTTTATATTTTTAGTCCTATATTTTCGTCAGTCATTCTACTCCCACCCACCTTACATTTCTCAGAGGCCCTCAACATTTCTGGCCACTGAAGGCCACCTTCATTTCTGCCAGCATTCTTATGTTTATATTAAAACACACACGCACAAAACCTTCTCTGTCATTTCTAGAGATTTGGGTAGGGAGGGAAAGTAGGTGCTGTTCTCAGTCCACTATCTTGGTCTAATATCTCCATACTACATTTTAAAAATGAAAGAGGCTAGAAATATGAGAGTGGGAAGAAATGCATTTAAATATACACCTGTGGTAGACTGTCTCCACTGCCCACTCAGCAGACATTTCCCTACCTTTTTGCCAGCCAATTAAACCTCAATATTATAGCAGATTGAAATCTCTTAAGATCAGATAACTTGATCTAAACCCTGAATGAAGGAATAAATTATGATTAGTCAAAACTGTTCATAGTAGTCCCTTTTCCTTTACCAGCTATTGGTCTGGGGGCAGACATGTAACATAATTAGGGTCAATGAAATATAAAGGAAAGTGTTGGAGCAGGGATCTGGGATCTTCTCTTCTTGGATAATAAAACAGAACCTGAAGAGGAAAAATCCCCATTGATCTCAATCTTTTTTTCCTGTAAAGAAGTGATGCCTGGAGCTACAATAGCTATCTTGTGATCCTGAGGTACAAGCAAAAAAAAAAAAAAAAGAATAAAGAATAATAAAACAGGTGAGGTACTTAATGAAAAACACTGAGCTGCTAAATGACTTCTGATTAAGTCAACAATAAATGTCCTCATGGTTAAAGTCATTGTCTGATTTTCTGTTACTTTCAGCTGTATTTGAATACACCATTTAAAGATATATTATTTTTCCTAACAGTATTTTAAACTAGCATAGATTAAAATCTACTTCTAATATTTCCTATATTTCACATTTTTCCCCTCAGAATTAAACCTAGAGGGGAAGCCAAGGATCTCAACTGGTTCAGTAAAGGAATCTAACATTACAATCTCAAAAAATGTTGTGATTAGAGAACCTGCAAACGTGATTTTCAATTTAGATCAAACTGTAGTGGATTCAAAGCTAGAACAACCATGGAAGAAAAATCTTTTCGAAAGAGTGGAGGCAAGAGCTCAAGCAATGCAGCAGAAAATAATAGATAAGGATAATCTGAAGAAAGAACTAGAAAAAAAGGCTGAGAAAAGACTCCCTAAGGATACTTTTGCCAAAGAGTGGTTTAATATTGAAAGCATGACACTGAACACTCGTGCATATTTGCTTGACAAACTTCTACCCACCTTAGTTGTTGGAGTGGAAAATATGTTAATGCAAGTGGAAAAAAAGAAGCTTTTGTCAGAAGCTGATATTCCAACTAAGTTTGATCCAATTAATTATTTGGGGGAATACTTAATGAGAAACAATCCTTCTTATATCAAAGTCAAAAGAATTTCTGGTTATCAGAGGGCGATGAGAGATGTCACAGAAGATCTGAAGATACACGTCACCAACACTATCTCCAACAGGTACAATCTGTTATGTTTTCAGTTGATGATATAGCTCCTTAAATGGAAAAGCACATAGAACAATAATATACTCGTGCAAACTTAAAAGGACTTAAAAATAAGGCAGCTCTCTATGGAGCACCCCTGAGCCTTTTTCCACCCCTTTATTTCCCCCGAGCTGCTCTCTCTCCCTCTCTCCCCTCCCTAAACTCCAAGGGCCCTTCTTTTGCTGTAACTTGTTTCCTGAGCCCATTTCTTCTACAGCTCACTTCTGCCTCTATAACCTTCTAAATAAACTTCCTCATATAATTTGGGGAAGAAAAAAAAAAAGACTTAAAGGAAATAATTTCATAGGTATTTAAAAATATTTATTAAGCTACTACTATGTGCTTCACTATCTATGATGCACTAATGAAGACTAATGAAGTATATTTAATAAGTTTCTTGTATTCACAGATTTAGTTATCTCCCTAGGATCCCAAGTGCCTGTCTCTCTGCTCTGGAAAGTAAACACATGAATTGAGAGTAGGGACTTTTTCAAAATTTAGCTTTCCAGATAAGCAACGTATTCACTGGATCAAATGCCGAAATATATAGTTATACAGTGAAAAGTTTCCTATTCTTACCCTCCATGTACCCAGTACTCTATCTCTGCCATAACTAACTTCTGTTCTTAGTTTTCAATGGATTTTTCCAAAGTTTCTGTATCCATACATAAGCAAATGCAAATATGAATACTTGATTTTCTTTCTTTTATACAAAAGCATGTGAATAAGTTACATTTCCCTCTGTTTTCCACCTGCCATTTATCTTTCATCATGAAGATGATTTTTTTTTTATTTCTACATGGTTGAATTTATTTACTTTTAATTTTATGGCTTCCAGATTTTGAATCATTGTTACATTTCAAGATATTAAAAGAATTCTCTTATCTTTTCTTCTGAAATTATATTTTAATCTTCACTTTAAATATTGACCTATTTGGAACTTATTGTAGGGTAAGATGTAAGATACGGATCCAACTTCATCATTTTCCAAATGGCTACATAGTAATCCCAATAATAATCATTGAATAGTCTATCTTTGCCCCACTGTTTTGTAATGAACTTTTGTTACTAAATTCCTATATATTTTGAAGTGTATTTTTGGATTTTTCTGTCCTATTCCATTGGTCTAGCTCCCTTTTTATGCACCATCACCCTGCTTTAGTTATGGAGACTTTTGAATATATTTCAATAAATCTGACTGGGCTGGCCCCCATTATTTGTTCTTTTTTTCTGATCACTCCTGTCTATTCTTATATGTTTCCTTTTGTGTGTGTGTTTACTTTTTAATATGAACTTTAGATTGATTCATCTACTTAAAGGGGGGAGAACACCCAAAAAACCCCCATCTTATAGGAGTTTTTATTGAAATCTGATTAAATTTATTCATTAACTTGGAGAAAATCAACATCTCTAATAACGACAAGTGTTTCTATCTGAGAATATGTCTTTCCATTTGCTTAACATATTTTATATCCATCAGTGTTGTCTTAAAGTTTTTTTCGTATAGGTTTGCATCTTTTATTAGATTTCATACTAGTTATTTTATCATTTTTCGTTGCCATTGTAAGACTTTCTTCTTCCATTACATTTTCCAGCTAGATATACTTTGAATACACAAAAGCTATTTCTGTCTCTTTTGTACTTTGCTACCTTATTGAGTTATTGTTTATAGTAAATTTTTAGTTGATTTCTCGACTTTTCTAGGGAGGCAACCATACTGTCTGGAAAATAGGAGTTTTCCTTCTTCCTTTTCAATTTTTGTATTTCTATCATTTTTCTCTTACCTAATTGCATTGGCTATTACCTCCAATATGAGAGTGGTGATATGAGCATCCTTGTCTTGTTTATTACTTTAAGTAGAAATGATTCTTGTATTAATTACTGTTTATCCATAAACAGTTATATATATATTACTACCATAACTTGACTCCATTTGATCTGAAAAAGATATATTTTATCACATTAGAAAAAAATGCACCTAATTTCTATCTTATAGAGTGATTTTTAAAAATCAAAAACGATTGTTGATTTTGTCAAATGCTTTTTCAACACCTATGTAGATGATTTCACCCTGGATTCATTAATAATTTTATTAGTAGATTTACTAATTTTGAGCTATCTTGTAATTCCTGAAATAAATCCCACTTAGTTCCTATATATTTGGTTACGTTGGAACATACTTTCTACTGGTAAGACAGAATAAATGTTTAATTCTTTCCTTTTAATTACAGATTTTCAGAATATAGTTTCTTTCTTTCTTTCTTCTTTTCTTTCTTTCTTTCTTCTTCTTTCTTTCATCAATAGTCACCTCCAGTGGCAACAAATGAAACATTTTTCCCATTTTGGGGAAGGTTTTTTTTAAGTATCATTATGAACACATGGATTTTAATATATAGTCCATGTATTTTAATATATTATAATCATTTTTTCTTTCTGATGCTCAACTTGAGCCAACTTTGGCGCCTGTGTTCTTCTGATGTACTTAGTCTTTGAAAGCTTCATGCATTTTTTAAAGGATTCTTAGTTCCTTTTGGTGGAGATCATTCATCTGAGAGCTAGAAATACTCATAGATATTGTACTGTCATTGTTTCTAGGCTCTTTCATGACTAACAAATATAATTTTAAAACTAATGAGTTCATATCAATAATTTCATGTCAAATACAATGTTTCAGGGTTTTTACCTAATTTCTTGATTTTATATTTGTATCTTTTTTTTTTCCTTACACTGAAAATCTTGGCTCCTAACAAGATTGACTTGACAGAACTACTTGTTTGCTTTGTCTTACAATTTACATAAAATAGCTTCAAAATAATAATACCAACAAGCCTAATAATAGAACTACTAAATGAGATTTTAGATTTATTTTCAGCCTTTTTGGACTTAGAATATATCCTAGTAAGTATGTGTATATAAAAAAATAAAACCCTTCAAAAACTAGGAGAAACCAGGGGTTAAGTTTCTTTATAACCAGAGAAAAGCCTTTTGAACCATGATTCTAAATCATGAAAATATTGATAAATTTGATTACATAAAAATTAAAAGCTTTTGCCTGGAAAATTGAGTCAACTACTCGATTCCATTGTTATTATACTTACATAGACAATATGTAAATGAATAAACATGGCTGTGTTCCAATAAAGCTTTATTTATGGCCCTGGCCAGTGTGTCTCAGTGGTAGAGCGTCGGCCTGCAATCCAAGGGTCAAGGGTTTGATTCCCAGTCAAGGGCACGTATGTGGGTTGCAGGTCAATCCCAGACCATGGTAGGGGGTGTGCAGGAGGCAATGATTGATGTATCTCTCTCACATTGATGTTTGTCTCTCTCTTCCTCTCTCCTCTCCCTCCCTTCCACTCTCTCTAAAAATCAATGGAAAAAATATCCTCCTGTGAGGATTAACAAAAAACGAAAAACGAAATCCTCTATTATAGATACTAAAATTTTAGTTCCTTGAATTTCTACGTACCACAATATATTATTCTTATTTTTATTTTTTTTAAATGTAACAGTCTTAGTTTTTGAATTGTCCAAAACCTGGCAGCAGGCCAGATTTAGCACCCAGGTTATAGTTTGCTGACTCTTGGTCTAGATAATATCTGTTAGGTCTCTTTCAGATCTAAAAAACAAATAAGACACTTGTAATCTCTTCCTGAATCTCCATGTTTTCCTTTGAATGTCTTCTGACATGGATACTTATACTAAAATTTCTAAAGGAACCTAAAATTCTTTGTGACTTGTTTTAGTGTCCTTCCTGTAGGGTAAGCAACAAATTAGAAGCTTTAGAATGATAATTCTTTTGGAGTTAGGTACATATGTTCCTCTGGAATAAAGTAGGAAATATTTACAGAACTCTTGTTTTACTTTATGTGTAGACATGGAATTTTTATTTTCAGTTGAAACAATCTTTCTCAGAGTATGGTTGCCTTCCAATGATATCAGAATTAGCTGGGTGCTTGGTTAAAAGTACAGATTTCTAGCTTCTTCCTCAGATCTTCTGAATCAGAAATGCTAGGAATGCATTTAAAACAAGCTCCACAGGAGGTTATTATGCACACTAAATTTTCAAGACCAATCATTTAGCCAAACCAAATTAAAGGAGTTTTAGTACTAGTGAAAATTTCCAACAGCAGCAGGGAGCAGTTCATTAAATGTAATAAACAGTGTAAAGAACATTTGTGATCACCATCTGTTCTTGCAGAGCAATAGACTAGATTTGTATTTAGCTCTATTTCCATAAAAAAAACCCCAAAACCTTGAAATTTGGGAACTGGTGTCAAGGATGTAAATCAATATATTGACAAATCCTTTCTCCTGTTAGGGATGTGTAAATCTCAGTCAGTATGTAAAACTCTAGGCATTTTTTCAACATCTATAGTAAGGATAGTAATGGGCATAGTAGGACTCTGGTCTAGGTTCCCTTGCCAACCAACAGCATGACACAAGAGAATTAGTTTAGTTCACTGATGTTTCTTGAACTGGGAGTTTGAATATTTAGGGTCATTTGAGGTCTGATTAGAGCCCTAGTTTCTATTGGAGCAATATGTTGTAGGAATTTCATGAAAGAGTTAAAGTAATCAAAGATGCCTTTTTTTTTTTTTTTTTTTTGGCCTGGATTGTCAGGATTAGGGGTTCATCTCTCTCTGGTAAAAATCCAAGATCTTTATGTCAACATGTGACAGTGTCAGGCATTTGTAGAATATTCAGAAATCCTAGGGATGCCTTACAACAGCACAATGTCTATTGACTTAAAGCTTGGATACCCAGCATCTTAGCAAAAACAGTCCTGCTTTTAAATTCTTGTTTGTGTTGTTCTCAACCCATTAGGGAGCTTTGGAGAAGTCCATTTGGAAATGAGTTTTCCTCATTTATTTTCAAGAAAAAATACAAAATTTTTACTTGGTTTGTTAAGAACTTATCTCCTGGTGATAATGTTAAAACATTCATTTGCCTCAGCCTGAGCTGAAGTTTTCATCTGCCTGCATCCCAGAACAAAAAGGGATTCATCTCTGTTCAGTGTCTAAGGACAACAGATAGAAAAGACACTTTTTACTGATTTGAAAGAATTTTTATAGTGGTATCCACTTATCTGAAAAATAAAATATCACTCCTGTTTGTAAGTTTTACATATGCAAAACTTTTATTACTTTTTTAAAATTTTGTCAGGGTTCCTGGAAGAGAGGTATAGAATTAAAGTGGACTTTAATCCTTACATGTAATTGTGCAAAACCAATAAGGAGGTTAGGCCTGTTTCATTTTGCTTTTCTGTATATATATATATATATATATATATTAGCATTTCCCCCCCCGACTGTTGGTTCCTCCAGTGCTTGAGAATACATATTGTGAAAGTCACTACTGCCTTGCAAATTGATAATGAAAAAATTTGCTCTTAAAATAGGACTACAAACCTTCAATATCCTGATTATGCTGATGGTTGGACATATTTATACATGTGCTGAAATTTGTACAACTATGCACCAAAAAGGTCAATTTTACTGCACGATATGTTCAAAAACAAAAAAATTTAAATAGTAAAAATAAGGATTATAGAGAACGATTATTAATTTTAGAATGTCACACTATTCCAGAGAAGCAGGGCCTATTATACTATAAATTTTCTCTCTCTCCTCTACCAGTCCTTATACACAGTGCTGATCCTAGAATGACAGTTTAAATGAACCAGGAAATAGATCTAAGGGACCCAGGGCAAAATCTTGGATCTTTTCTTGTGTGGTAGTTATAGTGACGCATATCCAGTTCTGGCTTGGTAATGATCTCTGGTCCCTACATCTGTTGCTTATTTCACAATAACTATGCATCTGTGATAAACTTTGAGATATATTTTGGGCATTTTTCTTGTGACTCCTCTTTATTAGCCTTTGGAAAAATAATGGAACACTTAACCCAAAAAGAGAAAGAATCACAAAGAAATATTCCATAGAATTACTTTCTCTACCACAGCTACATAAAGGAGATAAATAAGCCAGTATAAATGCTCGAGCATTAAAGAAACACAAACCAAGTGAAAACTAAAAGGGAAAGAGACACATGCCTTTATTTACTTATAATAATTCCCTGCAAATTAACTCATGTAAACTGTTCAAGGAATTTATACAGATTATGTGACAAATATGTTGTATTTCTGTTTGACTGTGGTATCTGCAAAGGGTTTGAAGGTTTGCTTCAAAGTACTCACTTTTTGTATTAACACACACATACACAGACACACACACCCCAAAATGTCTAACTCATCCTTACAAGATGCCAGCACTAGGACTTGGCAAGACTGAGGGAATGTTTCATCCTTGATATGGGGCTTCCTCAGTTGCCAGGAGACAGTGACTTCCTAGACATATGTCTTTCTGCTCATACTCACACCAGCTGCCACCCCTTTACTGAGCCAAACCCTTGTGTTCACATTATGCTAGGAAATCCCATAGGTGCTTCTCCTGAGGTGCTATTATTAATATTAATCATCTTGTCAATCTGTATTGAATATCATATTTTGTCAATCCAGTAAAATAGATTATGCCAAAAGTGAGTGGATAGATAAGGAAATGCTTTTTTAATATAATATTTGAATAACTATTATACCCAAATGTATGTGATAAGACTTTATCCAAACACATTCTACTTTTGTTCCACCTAAAGCATAATAATAATGTATATACATTGACTAGTTCATATTAATTTATAAACTACACTCTGTTGTATATGTATATATCCCATTATTAAGTACTTAGAAATTCAAGTACTTATGGACCGAGAAGTCCTGGCCTCCCTGGGTGTTATCCTGATACCTTACACACACCTGTAACTTGATATTGACTGAATCTTTAGTCCAGCTTCAGTGGCATAGAACATTACCAATATGTTAAAAAGACTGAGGTAGAATTCCTGAGTCGAGTTCTCCCCAGCTAGGGCTGGATATCTGGGATAATGCCTGACAAGGTATATTAGTACTAGAGTAGAGATATCTAAGACTATCTAGGATGTTCAGAAATTCCTAGTATTTGCCAACACTTCTACTGATTCATTTTAAACTAGCCAGTAACTGATACACTCAAAAGAAGATAGGATTTTTTTCTGTTCAGAGAACAGGCTGAAGACCTTACATGCAACTACCTTGATTTTTTAATGGCTGAAGACCTTATGTGCAACTGCCTTGGGTTATATATCCTCTGTTCTAGCTCAGTCCTACACCATCAAAACAGATGCTTCCCAGTCCTCCAGGGTGGGAATATTCTTACTCCTTCCAATATTGAGTTGAAACTCAACCACCTCATTTGGAAATAGGAAATCCTCACCATCAAGGCCAGCTTCAAAATTTGGAGGCACTAGATCAGAGGTACCCAATGTAGTGACAATACGGTCAGACCACCATGCCTTGACTTAGTCCACCAGGGCCATATAGACTACATTCTTTTTTTTTTTTTTTTAATATATCTTTATTGATTTCAGAGAGAGGACAGGAGAGGGAGAGAGAGAGATAGAAACATCAATGATGAGAGAGTCATTGATCGAGCCCGCAACCCGGGCATGTGCCCTGACCGGGAATCGAACCCCGATCGCCTGGATCCTAGGTTGACGCTCAACCGCTGAGCCAAGCCCAGCCGGACTAGACTGCATTCTTTATGCACATCAATTTATGTATATCAGCTAATCAAAGCAACCAGCCAAATGTCTTTTTCTTGAATCTAGAGTGCCAGCTTCTCTGTCTAGAGCATCCTTCCTTCTTTTCTCTAGATTGCTAATTTTTCTTTCTCCTTCAAAAATCAGTTCAAGTATCACTTCTTCTGGGATACCTTCTGCCACATCTGGTTTGGGTTAGGTACTCTCACGACATACTCCTGAAGCACCAATAGGCTCATATCAGACTTCAGCACACTATAATGTAATTGATATACCTCCTCATTATCTCTTCAAAGACAGGAATTATTTTCTATCATGTTTATATTTCCAAATAATGAGCACAGTGCTTGGCATGAGTTTGGGCTCAATAAGTATTTGTTAGATGAATGAGTGAATAACTTACATTTATTAAGGAGTCTTCACTCAATTAGTATTTATTGCATAATTACTGAGTGCTCGGTGTTGAGCTATACCTATATAGGGGGAAAATACAAAATTTGGTTTTTGTCTTGAGGAACTTGTACCATGTAGTTGAAGAATATAACTAAAATATAGCTAAATTTATCAAAACAGTTTTCTATATACATGATTCTAGGCCCAGTGGAAAGTTGGCAATCCTCATCTTACATGACCTCTTAGCAGTATTCAATGATGCTGAACATTTTCTCCTTGAAATTTTTCCTCCCTTCCATGACATCATTCATTACCAGTTTTCTTTCTTCCTCTGTTTGGTCCTTCTCAGTGTAAAACCTGGATTATTCTCTGCTACCTGATCTTCAAAGATTAAGGTTTATTAAGACATGATGCTAGGTCTTGTTCTCCTATCATTCCATAATCCATCCCTCATTCCAACACATGAACACATGACTTCAGTTACCATCTGCACATTCATGACTTAGATTTACAGCTCTAGCCAACACCCTTTTTCTTTCTCTTTTCTTTTTTTCTTTCTTTCTTTTTTTCTTTCTTCTCTCTCTCTTTCTTTTTTTGTGGCTCCAAACGGGTATATACCATTATCTATTCAAAATCTGCACTTGGATGTTTCACAGGAACCTCAATTTCAACAAGTCATTTTCTTATTTGGTTATCCATCCAGATTCTCAAGCCCAAAGCCCAGAGATCAACCTTGACTCCTTCTGCTTCCTTACTGCTCACTTCCAGTTAATCATTAAGTCCTGTTGATTTTACTTCCTCTCAGATCTGTTCATTTCTGACCTTCCCCACTGTGGCCATCCTAGTCTAAGCTATTGTAACAGTCTCCTAATTGGTATGATTGCATCCATTCTTGCCTTCTTCCAATCTATTCTTTACCTGTATCTGAAGTGATTTTTTAAAAAGGTTAATCTTATGTTTTTCTCCAATGTGAAAACTTTCAAACCTTCACTCTTGGGATAAACACCCAAATCTTTCACTACTCCCTAAGACCTTCCCTGTATGACCTGGTCCCTGACTTCCTTTCTAGCCGTGGCTCCTGCCCCCTGCCTTCTTACACTCTATACTCCAAGCATGCAGGATTTCTTGCAATTCTTCAGACATACTATGCTTCTTTCCATCTCAGGGTCTTTATATATGGCTTTTCCTCTGCCTGTTATCACACTTCTTCATCTTTACCTATCTGACCAATCCTTTAGAGTTCAGCTTGGTTCAAAGACTATGTCATTTGCAATTAACTTGCCTATTCTATTCTAGCATTTGCCCTCACGATGTTAAGTTTTTTTGTGTGTTATTTTTTTACATACATAAGATTATTACGAGATATGTCTTAATTTGGGGTAATTGACTAATGTTGAAGTCTCTGGAATTAATCATCAGTATTTAATGGGGACGCTATGATAAATGTTCTTCATCATTTTATAAAATTCCAAATAGGCCTAATTATTTATCTGTTTGAATATAATTGATTGATTAACCAGTAACTTAGATTTTTCTTAAGTCATTATACCTTATGTTAGAAATTTCGTTTCATAATGAGATCTATGTTGAATAAACAAAAAGAAAATAAGGATTAGGATAAGGAAAATAAGGATTAAGTGGACACATGCCATATGTGGATTTTTATGGGAATTCTCATCACAGGAATAATATGGATGTGCTTAGGAATGCCAAGAAGTTTAGCTTAACTTTGTGAAACTAAGACCACCAGAGCTTAAAATAAATGAGTGTATTTACTTGCCAGGCAAGCAAATATAGACCAGTGAAGATTTCACTGAATAGTTTGCAGAAGAGGAAAATTCTGGGGTTTTTAAATATTAGGAAGAGAGCATCACAATGGTTATACTTATCACAGCTGGTCACTATCAGAGTGTGAAGGACAGAGTGAGTCCACAGGTATGTGCATGATTGATTAAAACAAGTTCCATTGTTCAGCAGTCAAGAAAGAATGGTTAGTTAGATCCAGGAATGGTCTGCTATACTGGGGTCACTCAAAGTTCACGATCACTTATATGCTTAAGTTGATTAGAACCAGTTTTGATGAAACACAACACTCAGTTTTGATACAATTTAGGCAAATGCCTCTGTAAATGGAAGATTTTCCTTGTACAGCTTGAACAGATGGATGGAATTTGGATTGTTATAACTAGGGTATTGAAATATTTTTACTTCTAATCTTTACTCAGATTTATACTGTGTTTTTCCTTAAGAGATATCAAAACACTTGTTAAAATGGGGGAACTTATATAACTTAGCTTTTTCTGTATAACAAAATACCTCAAAATCTAGTGGCAATAATCATTTATTGGCTCATCACTTCGTGGGTTGGTAACTTTGTGCTGGGCTCGTGGGTCTTTTCCGCTACCCATGGTATCAGTTGGACTTACTCACGCATTTCAGTAAAATGTCAATTAATAGCCTTAATCACTGGCTGTTTGCAAAAGCAATGGAAGTAACTGGATCACCATCCAGCAGACTAGTTGAGGCTCATTTCCACGGTGGTGGTGGAAGGGCTCCTAAGTTTAATAAAAGAGAGCGAGCCCAAAGTTCAAGCACTTCTTTTTCTTTTTCAGCTTTATTGTGATATAATTGATAGCATTTTTCAACTTTCTTCTTGCATCATGTTTGGTAATGGTCCATTGGCCAAAAAAAGCAAGTCACATGGCCACAGCCAGACACAAGGGTACAGAAATAGACTCCACTTCTTGGTGGGAGGAGCTACAAAGTTACATTGCATCGGGACAGACATGCATACAGGAATGAGAATTTGTGACCATTTTTGCATTTTACCACACTGTAGTTTTTCTTCCCTTCCAGTATCCTTAAATGTGGATTTATATTTATACTGCTTATAGATTATGTCTACTCTACACTGCCCAAAATTAAGAGTTCTGGATGCTATAGACTTCTATTAATTGATGTGGATATCATCATAAGATAATACAGGCCACAGAAAAGAAATTTTATTCATTCCTTGAATGAGTTACATAATCAATTTAAAATCATTTAGAGATTATATTTTGAGTCTCACATACAGTGGCCCTGAAGTACAAAAACTAGGTTTTGTTTCCAAATGTGGTCATTAATAAGTGGGAGGAAATGATATCTGAGCTGAGACCTAAGAGATGCGGAGGATCTAGTAAAGCAAAGAGGGGGATAAAAGTATTTCAGGCAGATGGAAATATGACAGGAACGCAATTTTGTTAACCCATTTTTGTGTTGCAGTGATCAATACACATAAGAATCTGGAGACACCCAGTACTAATTACACATCATTGTTTACTGAACTGTTCTTCATTGGACCCTAAGCTTTATGATAGCAGAATCCATAGCAGGAGCTCAATAAATGTTTATGTAATGAGTGAATAGATGACTGACTTAGTAAGTGAATAGTGAGAAAAAGCTAGAAGACAGACAGAATAGAGAGCCATGCAGGAAAGAAGACAGAAGTTTAGGAGAATGCTTTATAGAGAGGGGAAGAGAGGGAAGAGAGAAGCAGAGAGGGAACTAGATAAAGTAGCAGAGGGAGAAAGAAGAAGGGAAGAGCAGGAGAGCCAGCAGAGGAAGGGACTGGGGGCTCTGAGATATGTGGTAGAAGTTTGGCTGCTTAGCAGTTTTATCACAGGAACTTAGCACTTCCTTTAAAATGCTAATGAATCTTCTGGCAGTTCAGGAACAGAAACTTCTACACTTTTAAACCACTTGCTTGTTTTGGGTTTTAAATTTCAAAGTTAATTTTTTTTTTTTTTTAATGCATAAAACTTTTTTTTTTTTTAATAGATCTTTATTGATCTCAGAGAGGAAAGGAGGGGAAGAGAGAGAGACAGAAACATCAATGATGAGAGAGTCATTGATCAGCTGCCTCCTGCACGCCCCCTGCTGGGGATCAGCCCGCAACCCGGGCATGTGCCCTGACCAGGAATTGAACCCCGATCACCTGGATCCTAGGTTGACGCTCAACCGCTGAGCCATGCCCAGCCGGGCCAAAGTTTATTCTTGAAAACTTATTTTCCTAGAGAATTTTGAAGGCCTTATACGGGCATAAAGTAATTAGTTAGATTTTACGCATTGTTGTTTTTTTTAGATTATTGGGAGAGTTCAAATTTATCAGTTCTTACTGAAAATTCTTTTGCATTTTAAAATCTGTCAGATTACCTTAGTCTTTCTTCTTTGAAAGATGAAGACCTGCCCCAAACATTATTGGAAAATTGTATTTGAAACCAGCAGCTATTTTTTATTATTCTGAGCCATTTTGGTGTTTCAGTCAAAACCAGTTTGGGGGTTTTGAAGTCCTAATAGGGATTATGAACATAAGAACAATTAAAATCACAATGCATCCCCCACTTTCTGCCTGGGTGATACAGCTCTGTCTGAGTACAAGGGTAACTATTATGCTCAGGAGCTGTCAAAGTATTTAACTCTGGCAGGATAAAGGAAACAGGCAACATACATTCCTAGACAGAAATCAAAAGTTTGGTCAAAGGCATCAGAATTACTTGAGGTGCTTGTTATAAATGCATCTTTCAGGCTCCCATCCTAGACCTTGAATCAGAGTCCTTCCACATGATTTCTGCATCCAGGGAAGAGAGAGACCCCGCCACCTTAAGGCCTTAGTACATTCAACCTTGCTTTTAGTGTGTATGTGGCAGTTTCTAGGGCTATTCTTAGTACTTCTTAAATATGGTATTTAGTTGGGTAAAATAAGGCCTACCTCTATAAGAAGTCAAATAATGGTAGAAGACAGCCTATGATTAATGTGCTGCAGGCTTGAATCAAGCACAGTTTCATGGAGAAAAGATAGATATACAGTTTAGATGAGACTCTGAACTCTTGTGTTCTGCCATTTGAACAACCTGAATCAAATCCAACGGTCTTGACTCAACGTGTCTTCGATTTCTACATCCTTCAGAGTATCCAAGATGAAGGAGCAGATTAAAGAGAAACAAGCACAAAGAGAACACATAAATGAGGTCAAAATCAAGGTGGCCAACACACGGAAACAGATTCTGAAGGAGCAGTTCAGTGAATGGATTCTAGACCCCAAACGAACTATTCCTATGATGGTGGTAAGAAAAAGGGTATCTGTGAAGGGTAGGTAGACTGGCAAATATGAAGGTGATTGCTAGAATACTGAGTGGAGTACTAAAAACCTCCTTCCAAAGTTTCAGTCCTGCTGACGTAAGTCAGTTCTTGACACATCTAGTCCATGAGAGTAGATTTCTTTTATTTTCTCTTGAGTATTTTTAAAATTTTAGCTAGAGTCCTAAAATATATTGACTCTGGCTGAAGTTCCTAAAATCTTCATTACAGACAGACATAGTTTTCATTTGTTTGTTTGATTTTTGTATGTGTGTGACTAATTACTTATGTGGGCTAAGAGACTATCTTAGCTCCAGAAGACATATGTACTCTAAGAGTTAAATATTTTCTCTTTGGTATATATAGATGTGAGAATACTTACTGGCTAGATAAAATTACAAGCACATTTTTGGTTCAAAGTGAATTATTTTTTATTGAATTTATTGGGGTGACATTGGTTAATAAAATTATATAGGTTTCATGTGTACAATTCTATAATACATCATCTATTTATTGTATTGTGTGTTCACCACTGGAAGTCAAATCTCCTTCCATCACCATTTATTCTCCCTTTACCCTTTACCTCTTTTACCCCCTTTCCCTCTGGTAATCACCATAATGTTGTCTGTGTCTATGGGTTTATTATTATTATTATTATTATTATTATTAATCCCTTCACCTTTTTTATGCAGCCCCTCAACAATCCCCCCAACCAAAGAGAATTATTAAAAATAGCCCTAGCCAGTTTGGCTCAGTGTTTAGAGCATTGGCCCTTGGACTGAAGGGTCTCAGGTTCAATTCCAGTCAAAGGCTCAACCTCAGTTGCAGGCTCAATCCCTGACCCTGGGGGGGTGCATGCGGGAGACAACCAATGTGTCTGTCTCATATCAATGTTTCTCTCCCTCTCTCCCTTCCACTCTCTCTGAAAAGCAATGGAAAAAAATATCCGCTGGTGAGGATTTAAAAATAATAATAAATTAATTAAATTAAAATAGACCAAGGAAGATAAGCCGTAGACTGGGAGAAAATATTTGCAAAAGATATATCTGATAAAGGACAATTATCCAAAATATACAAAGAACTCTTAAAACTCAACAATAAGAAAACAAACCACCTGTTAAAAAATGAATAAAAGACCTAAGCCAACAATTCCCCAAAGATATCCAGATGGCAAATGAGCATATTAAAAGATGCTGCACATATGTTATCAGGGAAATGCAAATTAAAACAACAATGAGATACGACTACTCACCTGTCAGAATGCCCAAATTCCAAAATATCTAGAACACTAAATGCTGACAGAGATGTGCAGCTATAGGAACTTTCATTCATTGTTGGTGGGAATGCAAAATGGTACAGCCACTTTGGAAAACAGTTTGGCAGTTTCTTATAAAACTAAACACACTCTTAACCACCCAGCCATCATGATCCTTAGTATATACCCAAAGGAGTCAAAAACTTACGTCCACACAAAAACATGCATGCAGATGTTTACAGCAGATTTATTAATAATTGCCAAAATTTGGGAGCAACCAAGATGCCTTTCAGTAGGTGAAAGGATAAATAAGCTGTGGTGCATCCAGACAATGGAATATTATTCAGTGCTAGAAAGAAATGAGCTATCACACCATGAAAAGACATAGAGGAATCTTAAGTGCACTTTACTAACTGAAAAGAGTCTATCTGAAAAGGCTACAATACTGTATGATTCCAACTCAGTGATATTCTAGAAAAGTTGAAACTGTGGAGGGAGTAAAAGATCAGTGGTTTCCAGGAGTGAGAGGGGAAGAAGGGATAAGTAGGCAGAGCACATAGGGTTTTTAGAGTGGTAAAACAACTCCTTATGACGCCATTATGATGGATACATGTCATTACACATTTGTCAAAACCCATAGAATGTACATCAAGGATGATTCCAAATGTAAACTATAAACTTTGGGTTATGATGTTTCAATGAAGGTTTATTGATTGTAACAAATGGAACACTGTGGTGGGGGATGTTGATAGTGGGGGAAGCTGTGAATGTGGTAGTAGGCAGAGAGCACATGGGACTTCTCTATACTTTTTGGTCAACTTTGCTATGAATCTAAAACTGCTCTAAAGAATAAAGTCTATTTTTAATAAACGAACCAAGAAGAACTCTGAAATGTTATATATATATATATATATTTTGTAACTGAAGAATGAGAAATTATAGAGGATTCTTTGGGTTGACAAATTGGTTGACAAAGGTGAGTTAGCTCCATCATGCCCCGTGTCTAAGTGTTGATAGAAATGTCCCTGGAGGGAGCAAAATCAGATCACTCTCAGCATCTTAGTTTTTACATAAAAAGGTTGGGAATCATTGAGGACATATATGTGAACATATTTTACATATCTATAAACTAAATGTTAATTATTAGTATTCCTGTCCCTGGGTTAAGAGGATTAAATGGAAAAATTATAGATAGCTTTAGTCTAAAATACTAAATATATGGTAATTGAGAAGTAATATATGATCTCTTTGATTTATAGATTCAGAATGTTCTTCATGAGTTTTTTCAAAATCCAGCTTTCCAGCTTGGTAAGCATACTTATTACTAGAGTATTTATGTTTTTCTCTCTTATGGAGGAAAGAGGAGGGATGCTGAATTAAGATGAAGAGTCAATATTGAGATGAATGTTATTCAAAGCTCTTACAGATGTACTTAAACTTTTTTGCTGTTTCCATATGGAGAATGTAGAAAAGCAGAAAGCAATCAGTGATTTTCAATCCTTTTAGTCCAGTGCCCCATTTTATTACAAATATTCTGTAATACCCCTTTATTATCCTGTCAAATTCCTAGAAAATATTACTTACATACACGGAATTTTAAAAGAAAGATATGTCATAAATGTGATACAAAGGAGAAATAAAAGATATAAAAAATTACATGCACTGTATTTCAATACATAAATGCTTGGTTATAACTTCATTGTAAGACATAAATGAAGTACTAACATTTGTACCTCCTTATAATGAATGTTTAGATATAAGAAAAGTAAAATTACATTCAATTAACCATTGCTTTGTATTTGAAATTTTGAAATAAGGGCAAAATGAATGTATTTGTATATATATGTAGAATCCCCATGAATAGGAGAGCTATAAAATGCAGACTGAGGAGGTCCAAGGTGGCGGCAGATTGACTGGACGCTACACTGACACTCTCTCAGGACCAAACTGGATTTACAACTAAAATACAGAAAAACCACCCTGAATAATCAACTGCAACTGAAGACTAGCTGGGGAGCACCCTCATAACCAAGGATGAAAAGTGGAGACCCCACAGAGACTGGTAGGAAGTGCAGAGGTGAGAGAAGGCTGGCTGGGCTCCCACAGGCAGCAGCTGAAGGTCCAGAGGGATAGCTCAGCTGCTGGGGGTTCCCACTGAAAACTCTGGGGTCTATACCCCAAACTGGATTCCCCAGCCCAGAGCACCAGAACTGAAAAAGGTACCCACATAACATCTGGCTGTGAAAAGCAGCAGGGTTTCTGTCTGCCAGGTAGACACGGCTGGAAATGCAGGCACCCTCTTAAAGGGCCAGCACACAAAGTTTCATGTGCAGACACTCACCTTGGGCTCTGGTGGAGGCAGAGTAGACTAGAGCAGTGTGAGGAGAATCCAGGGGGTCTGGCTGGGGGAATAGATCACAGAGGGCATCCATCTGGACCCTGGTGCTGAGTCATTCCCCCATACAACGGAAGACATTTTTCTCAGGCCGATATTTACCTTCTGAGCAGCTTTTACCTGGGTGGGGGGGGAAGGCAATTGCAGCACCCTGTGGAACTTCTACAGCCTGAGGCTCATTAAGAGACTGAATAACAGCCTCTGGGTGCTTTGAGTCTTTGCCTGATATGCTTCTGGACCCAGGGCTTGGAAAAGCAGACCTTGGTGTACATCTTGGTCCTGTCCAAACACACCCAGACCCAGCAGAGGAAACCAGAAGCTGTGGAGTGTGGAAAACTTCAAACAGGGTATACTCAAGGCCAGTCACAAATAATGTCTGACATTGGCCTGCACCAGAGACCATCCAAAAGACTGGGAGTCCTAGCAGATCTACCTAATACGTAGAAACAAATCCAAACAGGCAGCCAAAATGGGGAGACAGAGAAACAAGCCTCAAATGAAGGAACAAAAGAATTCTCCAGAAGAAGAGCTAAATGAAATGGAGATAAGCAAACTATCAGATATAGAATTCAGAATACTGATCATAAAGATGCTCAACAGCATGATAAAAGATATAGAAACTATGAAGGAAATTAAGAATGACATAGTAGAAATTTAAAAAACCACATTGGAATGAATTAGCAGCAGATTAGGGGAAGCCGAGGATTGGATCAATGAATTAGAAGACAGGGTAGGAAAAAAATCACTCAATCAGGGAACCAAAAAGAAAAAACAAAAAACAGGAGGACAGTTTAAGAGAGCTGTGGGACAACATGAAACGTAACAATATTTGCATCACAAGAGTGCTAGAAGAGGTCGAAAGTAAGCAAGGTTTAGAGAACTTGTTTGAAGAAATAATGGCAGAAAACTCCCCTAACCTGGCCAAGGAAAAAGTCACACAAGTTCAAGAGGCACAGAGAGTCCCAAGCAAGAACTCAAAGAAGCCCACGTCCAGACACATCAGAATTAAAATACCAAAAATTCAAGACAAAGAGAGAATCTTAAAGGCAGCAAGAGAAAAACAATCTGTTACCTACAAAGGAGCTCCCATAAGGCTGTCAACTGATTTCTCGCCAGAAACTCTACAGGCCAGAAGGGAATGGCAGGAAGTATTCAAGGTAATGCAAAACAAGGATCTATCCAGCAAAGCTATCATTCAAAGTAGGTGGTGAAATAAAGAGCTTTCCATACAAAAAAAAAAAAAGCTAAAGGAATTTATCACCACCAAACCAGCATTGCAAGAAATGTTAAAGGGACCGCTGTAATAAGAAGTTGAAATAAAGAGAATGAGAAACATAGGCATAAAGAAATAAAATGGCAATAGATAAGTACCTATCAATAATAACCTTAAATATAAATGGATTAAATGCTTCAATCAAAACTTCGGGTAGCTGAACAGATAAGAAAACAAGACCCAAATAAAGCAAAAGACTCACACAGGCTGGGAGGAAAAAACCCAAAAAACCAACTACTTCTGGAGGACTTTAAAGGAGAGATCGACAGCAATACAGTCATACTAGGGGACTTTAACACCCCACTGACTTTACTGGATAGATCTTCCAGACAAAAAATCAACAAGGAAACAGTGACTGTAAATGACACACTCGATCAGATTGATTTAAATGACATTTATAGACATTCCACTCCAAGACTGCAGAATTGGCATTCTCAAGTGCACATGGGCCATTCTCAAAGATAGACCACATGCTAGGACACAAACCAAGTCTCTACAAGTTCAAGAAGATTAAAATCATATCAAGCATCTTCTCGGACATTTACAAAATGGAATACTATGCAGCTGTGAAAACGAAGGGTCCCTTACCCTTTGAGACAGCATGGTGGGACATGGAGAGTATTATGCTAAGTGAAATAAGCCAGTCAGGGAAAGACAAGTGTCACATGATCTTACTCATATGTGAAATCTAATGAACAAAATAGATCCAGAGACATTGAAGCATGGAACAGGCTGAGGAATCTCAGAGGGAAGGCAGGGATGAGTATGTGGGTGGGAGAGATTAACATAAGAATTTGTATGCATATATGCATAACCCCTGAACACAGATAATAATGGGGTGAAGGCCTGGGGGAGGGGTACAGGGTGGACGGGATCAATGGGGGAAAAGGGGGAACATTTATAATTCTCTCAACAATAAAGATAAATTAAAAATAAATAATTAAATAAAATGCAGACTGACACTGGTGTGATGTATTGCAATTCAGGTACAATGTATGATATTACCTCCCATTACATAATTTTCTGAAATAGAGAATAACTCTTGGCAAAGTTCCAGAATGAAGCAGAGTACAATCCTCTCTCAAATTTTCATAGTAGTTACATTCTTAAAAAATTCAACAGTAAAGCCCAGCTGGTGTGGGTGAGCAGTTGAGCATCGACGTTATGATCCAGAAGATTGCAGTTCAATTCCTGGGCAGGGCATGTGGACTCAATCCCCGGTGGGGGCCATGCAGGAGGCAGCCAATCAATGACTCTCTCTCATCATTGATGTTTCTATCTCTCTCTCTCCCTCTCCCTTCCTTTTTCTGAAATCAACATAAAAAAGTATGTTCTGTGTTTATATGTAAAATGGAGTTAGGTTCTACACTCCAAATTATTCTAAGCGGATTTTTCACTTAATTGAATGTCTAGCAGGAGGGAGAGAGTCTTTCTTGTGCAGGAATTGCAGGAGTTCTGCCCCTACTCCTACTCCCCATCGCTGCAGCAACAAAAAACCACCTATAGATTTCCTCCACGCACACTTGGGAGGAGGGAGACAGTACTACACCTATGGATAGCCACAGATTTTGATGCTTTTGTTTTCAGAATGGTTTCCTTATATGAGTTTGAGTCCTGAGATTTACATAATTTATAGCCAATTGATTGATTTTTTGACCACTTTATTACATTGATAACAATAGATTGTTTAAAAAAAAACCCAAAAAACAAAACAAAAAAAACACACAATAGATTGTCTGACATCTGTTCTCACTTTTAAAAATAAAATATACTTTCCACTTTCCCAATCACTGTTCCCCAAACATGATTTGGGCCTTGCCGACAGCCTTTTCTTTTTCTATCTTTTCAGCCTATCCAAAAATATAATTATTCACAGTCAGCACAACCTCAACTCACCTTTCAGAAAGTTTTTGAAATGATTTATTTAGTTAGTTTTTGATAGGGTTACAGAAGGAATGAGTTGAGAGCTGTATTTGAGATTGTGATAAAATTAGAGAAATTTAGAACACTCTGGCTGGCAGTGATTGTTTCTTCTCTCACCTCCTATACTATATAGTATTTATTTTCTGTACCATTTATTCTTTCAATATTTATTGAGCCCTCACTTAGTTCCAGCTACTGTGATGGGGTAGAGGATACAAAGAGGACTAAGATATGCTCCCACTGCCCTTAAATTGCTCAAAGTACGGCCAGGGGACAGACACATATACTTAATAACAACGGTTACTAGTAGAAACCAGTCTGGCTTGTATAATCTTCCAGAGCTACCTTGGGGGAAGGTCTGGGGGGAGGAGGGGCCTAACAGCATTTAATGCGTAAACTTTACTAAAGTTTATACAGTCCTTTTATGATAATAACTGAGATCTTATAATAAGCAGTTAAAAAAATCAAGAGTGACTAAAGAATATTTTTATGTGCCTGCCCATGATTGGCAGGAGGAATTACTGGTAGAAGTAGGAGAGGAAGCCAGTATATTAATTCTCTCATCTTGAGCTTTCAGACAATTTGCACTTTTGTGTCTTGGTAAGATCAATATGGATCACATAATTGTCATATTAAATGGAAGTTTAAAAAATGTTACTCAAACTCACTCCCACATTCACCATTATGCATAAAACATTTTTTCCCTTTGCCTTTGTGATGTCATTCTCTCTTGATTTTTACATCTATCTCTGATCACCCTTCAGCATTTTTGTTTCTTGGTTCTTCTTTTCTTTGCACCTTGAATGTTGTTTTCCAGAGTTTCCTTTTTGACTCTATTATCGCTTTACACACTATACACCCTTTTCTTATTGAAACCCATAACTTCAGCTAATGACTCTTATCCATGTTCCCATCCCAAACCTTCCCCCTGAGCTCCACATTCTATTTGAAAAGATCTGCAAGATGAGTGGTTAAGTGAAAAAAGCAAGTTGCGGATCAATATGATCGCATTTATATAGGGAAGAACAAAAGATATGTGTGCATGCAATCTTTTAGACTATCGATGTGCATATTTGTTTCTGCTTTATTTCAACTTGGTCATTTAAAAAGGTAGGCACATTCTTTTCAGTGTTTGGGTTGTTTGGTTAAATAAAAGCCAGGAAAAATAATAATTTTGTAATAATTGGAATGTTACCCAGCTATATATCATTTACTTTACTGTAAATATTGATGGACTTTAATGAAGAAATACTTTTATGTTTTTCTTTTAAAGCACTATAATACGAATATAAAATATAAATATATTGTAATCACACTAACTATCAAATAACCTTTATTCCATGATTAGAAGCACATTGCAAACAGTTGAATATTGCTGACTCAATGGAACGAAGATTGAACAAAACGGAGTTTGCAGAAGTAAGAAATTATACTATTCGTGATTTGACTCAAATTATTTTGCCAGTTTCAGTTGTCTTTTGGTGAATGTCACATATACATTACCTTAGAATTAATTTTTTTTTAAAGTTTATTCCTAGGTATCTTATTTTTTTAGTTGCAGTGGTAAATGGAATTGTTTTTTTAGTTTCTCTTTCTGAGAGTTCATTATTGGTGTATAAAAATGCCATCGATTTCTGGGTGTTAATTTTATGTCCTGCTACCTTGCTGAATTCATTTATTAAATCTAGTAGTTTTTTGGTGGAGGTAAAAGTAGGTTTACAGTTGTGAATATGTGAAAGAAATGTTTATTCTTGTATTATTACTCATTGCTTATTGTATTATTTTCCACACAAGAAACTAAACCTACTTGTGCCCCACCTTATATATTAACTCAGGTAATTGTCTCAGCAATCTTATTCCTAACTTCATAGATGAACACTCATAATTGAAGTGCACAAAGTTTAAGTAACTTGCATGAGGTCTCACAGTTAGTGGACCTGGGGAAATCTGTATTCAGGAAGTTGGATTTCAAAGTCTACATAATACTGCATCTGAGGCAGGCTGATTGATGAGTCTCATCATTGATGTTATCTCTGTCTCCCTCTCTCTTCCTCTCCCTGAAATCAATAAAAACATATTTTAAAGAATCAATATAAAGTAAATGAACAAAAAATTCACAATAATTGTAGCAATATTGAAAATTTTTTTTTATAACAGCTCTATTGAGATGTAATTCACAAACTGTATTTTCAATGGTTGCTGTAACAAATTACCATGAATTTGGTGCTTTAAAAAAATTGGAAATTTATTGTCTCACAGTTCTGGGGAGCCAGAGCCCAAAATCATTATCACTGGGCCAAAATCAAGGTGTGAGCAGGGCTGTACTCACTCTGGAGAGTGTAGTGGAGACTCGCCTCTTCCCGCTTCTGGTAGCACTTGTATTCCTTGACTTGTGGCCGCATCACTGATCCCTGCCTCTGCGGTCGCAGCGCCTCCTCTTTTGTGTGAGAAATCCTCCTCTTACAGGGGCACATTGCATTTAGAGCCCAACGAAATAATCCAGGATTATTTCCTCACCTCAAATATCTTAACTCAGCGATTTTCAACCAGCGTGCTGCAGGGCAAGAGGCACAGTGGTGTGCAGCAAAATTTTTTAAATATGCTGTACCTGACTATTTAATTAGGGGCACTGACCTCTTTTCTCTTGTCAAATCAAAAAGTGACAGCACCCAACACAACAATAGCCATTGGTGTGGATGAATAAAAATTATGCCTATTTTTTGGTCAGATCAGCAAAAAATATATTTTTTGGTGTGCTGCAGAATATTAGTAATTAGTTTATGTGTGCCATGAGATGAAAAAGGTTGAAAATCTGCTACCTTAACTTAATCACAGCTACAAAGACACTATTCCCATATAAGGTAATATTTATAGGTTCCAGGGATTAGAACCTGATATCTTTGAGGACCATTATTCAACTTCCTACACAAGCCTTACATTCACCTATTTAAAGTCTATAATCCAATGTTTTTTAGTATATTTACAGAGCTGAGTAACCATTAAGGCAATCCATTTTAGAACATTTCCATCATCCCCAAAAGAAACCCCACACCTATTAGCAGTCATTCCCCATTTCCCTCCTAACCTCCACCCTAGGCAACCAACTCATTTACTTTCTGTCTTTTATAGCTTTACCTATTCTGGAAATTTCATATAAATGAAATCATAAAATATGTGTCCTTTTGTTATTGGTTTCTTTCACTCAGCATAATGTTGTCAAGTTTCATCCATATCTTAGCATATATCAGTGATTCATTTCTTTTTATTGCTGAAAAATATTTTTGCGTGTGGACATATCACATTTTATTTATCCAGTCATCGGTGATAGACATCTGGGTTGTTTTTACTTTTTGACTATTGTGATATGAACATTATATATAAGTTTTTGTGAATGCGGATTCCAATTGCTCCACATCCTTGCCAGCACTTCTTACTCCGTTTTGTTTGTTTACATTATAGCCACTCCTGTGAGTATGAAGTGGCAGCTCACTGTGGTTTCGAAATGCGTTTCCCTGATGGCTAACATGATATTGAGTATATTTACATGTTTATTGGCCATTTATATATCTCCTTTAGAGAAATGTCTATTTAGATCCTTTGACCATTTTTAAATTGGGTTATTTTTCTATTATTGAGTTATAAGAGTTCTTTATGTATTCTAGATACAATCCATTGTCATATATATAATTTGTAAATATTTTCTCCTATTTTGTGGGTTGTCTTTTCACTTTCTTGATGGTGTCCTTTGAAGCACAAAAGTTTTAAATTTTGATGAAGTCCTATTTATCGAATTTTTTTGTTTTGTTGCTTTTGCTTTTGGTGTCATATCTAAAAAACCATTGCTTAATTCAAGGTCGTAAAGATAGACATTTAAGTTTTATAGTTTTAACTCTTACATATGTCTATTTAAGTTTTTGATCCATTTTGAGTTTATTTTTGTATATGGCATGAAGTAGTAAAACTTTAAAAAAATTATTTGGTAAGTCAAAATGGTAAAAAAGAAATAAGAATATAAAGAACCTGTATTACCAATAAGACATATAAGTAGGTATCAAACTTCAGTCCCTACAGTGACCCTATTCTGTGTCCTAGTTTCCATGGAATATTTGTAAAAATTTATTATAAATAGGCCTCCAAGAAAACCATATAAGTTCTAAAAACTAGAAATCTGACAGGTTAGATTCTCTTGTTATGTAATGAAACTGGAAAATAATAAACAAAATTTAAAATTAAATTTTGGAAATTTAAAAAATGCTCTCTTTAATAATTCTTGGGTTACAATTAATTTTATGGAATGCTACTAAATGTTTATTCAAATGAGAAATTATAGTCTTAAAGCTTTTAAAAATAGAGAGAGTGAAGGATTTTAAAAACACAGGTAAATATAAAAATAGAATAACTACATAATTATATACTCCCATGCCCTAGAATTAATTCTTGTTAACACCTTGGCATATTTTCTGAGAAAAAGTTATTTAATTTTGTAAAAACTATCATGACCAAAAAAATGAATTTAAACAACACATAAAAGTATGAAGATAGATATTTAAAATTACCATAAATTTATTACCCAGAAATAACCATTGTCACTCTTAGGCGACACCATTTTAAACAGCATTATATACTTTGTCTCAATAGGGAGATGGGTATATGGCATTGTGGATGATAAAAAATTGTTAGAAAATTTTAATTACTTAAAATATTTAATTGTACTTGATTCTAACAGAAAAAAGAGAAACTGAAGCAAAAATAAGGACATTGTTGAAATTGAACATATCTTTACAAAAGTTATTCTAAAAGAAAAGACCATCTGATGAAGATCAGAAAAGCTTGCAGGAATTATTTTTTAATCTCATACTTCAATTATAGAAATAACAGTTGACATCCTGTAATAAAAGATGAAAGTATTTAATATTTTTCATGCCTTCCTATTCTTTTTTCTTGTATTTCCAATTTTAATTATTTTATAATTTTAATTTTATCCAGATTTATACCATTCACTTTCTTTCCTGCAATTACAGCTCCCACAGTTGATTAATCTTAGTCTAATATTTAAATGGATTTGAGGTTCACTTTCTGTCCTTTTACAATGGCTTTGCTATTCCTGGGTTATTTATTTTGATTCATCTCTTAATTGACTGAATTTATTGAAAGTGGTTTTCTCAGGTAAGTCACATGGATGCTACATTTTCTGAGTTCTTTTATGTTGAAAATGTCTACATATTGCCCCTAAGGTTATACCTTGGATGAGTATAGGTAACTGAGTCACATTTTCTTCTTACCCCAAAACAACATAGACATTATTTGTTTTCTGATATTGATTGTTGAGAAGTATGATGTCAGTATTACTTTTTTCTCCATTCATTCATTTTATTTAATTCAACAAATATATACATAAATCATATATGAATACTACATGTATGTCTATTTCCATATATGACATGTACATATGTGTCTGCATGTATGTATATCCATACAATTATAGGAGAAAATGGGTAAAGGTGATGTATACCTAATAGTACTCGATACAAACTCATTAGCATTTTACATAATTCCTTTGTGAATATCTATTTACCTATATATATAATTTTGTTTATTGGGTGGGTTGGGCTATTAATATAGTTTTCCTGATATTTCCTAACTTCTCTTCCTGAACTGAAAACAGCACATATTCAAGCACTTTCATTATAGAGAAGAGATGTTACATCAGTTAGAAACTAAGAAAGTATTTCTTTTTTATTATGTTGTGTGTTTTTTTTTATTGATTTCAGAGAGAGGAAGGGAGGAGAGAGAGAGAGAAACATCAGTCATGAGAGAGGGTCGTTGATCGGCTGCCCCTTGCGCTCCCCCCACTGGGGACTGAGCCCGCCACCCGGCCAAAATATTTATTGAAACATTTTAATTATCTAATCAATAAATTATTGAGCCATCTTATATGATATAGAAGTAGTTTGGGGGACAGTTGATTTTACATCTGTTTTAAGACTATTGTCAGAACAGGTTTAATGAAACTGAAAGAAAATGAAATGTCAGGCTTAAAGTCAATACGTTACACACAGATGCCACCCGGTGGAGAAACTATGCCATGCAACTGTCCTGCCGATAGTTTGCAATGAGCATTGTAATTACTGACACTCAGGATGGAGCATGTCTGGAGAAAAAGGAGTCATTGAGTAATTGTTAATGTAAAGAGAGGCAAATGGGGACAGTGGTCCCAGATGAATCCATTCCGCATGTCAGTTTCCTAGTGTATTTGTTTTCTGGTGGATAAATGAACAGGTGGTGATGTTTTTGTTGACTATCGCCTCTGTCTCACTATTTATCTGTTTTATTCTAGTAAATGATGACCAAAAGTAACTATTTTAGAATATTTACTTCTAGTCTTTTGGTTATTAAGTTTATACTCTCTGTGCTAGAAGAAATTTCAAAATTAGAAGGTGTATTTCTTACCCTTAAGGACCAAATATTGCATTGCTGTATGGGAGCTGCCTGTGGGTATACGCAGGCATTTATGTCTGTCTGTGTGTGCCTGTGTGTACATGTGTATACAAGCATGCATAAATCCACATTCTGGGTGGCACCAGAGTAGGATCCAGGGAATGGAAGGATCAAAATATAAGCAAATTAAGAACACACGCCACAAAGAGGCAATTAAAAAGCAATGAACAAGTGCAAAACATTATGAATTATTATATTCATCGCTGCCAAAGGATGCTGCTATTTCATACAGTAAGGTAAAAAGTCTGCCCTATATAGTGCTGATGTGACCTAGAGGGAAATTGCTCCCGAAATATCTAGTCCCACTGGTGTGTGGTGTTGGAAACTGGATTGATCACCCTCTCACAGCCTGTAGAATAGCACTAACATGAAATGCTTTATCTAAATGACAAACAAATGGCATGGGGGAGATTGCAGCCAGTAATTTCATGCACATCAACTGAATCCTTGGGAAAATCCAAGTAAAGAACATGGTTTTAAATCAATCATTTATTCTCTGTCTCTCTGCAGTATGTCTCTTCACACATTGTAGACTTTAAGACTGAAATGTTTGAGGAACTCCTTAAGCACCTTTGCCACTATGCAGATGAATTCCGGGAGGTCATAAAAACAGATATGCAGAGGCAGATGTTTGCTGAACTCTTCCTGCATTGTGACTGTGGGAAGGTAGGGTAAGACCCTTAAAGCCATGTTTCTCAAACTATTTGTTGTAAAGGGCCAGTTTTTAGGTTGTTAATGGTGATGTTTTTAATTTCCAATCTGCTGTGAACTAATAGTACTCATTGAAAATGGATTGCTGGGGGGGGGGGGCGCGGTAGGGGGAGGGCATACAAAATACAAGCCATATTTTTATTGTCAGATTCAACTCTGATTTAGTATCTGTTACTTTCTCAAATTGCTGTAAAATTTGCTAGATGCTATTCTCAATTTCTGTATCTTTCTCATCACCGACTTGTACCAGCTTGCATGGCACAGCATTTCACAGCATATAACTCGTCTCTAAATCTCTTTCCCATTCCTAAGAATGGGTTGCTTAAGATTATTTTTGCTTACTCTCTTTTCTGGTGGCTTCCTATTGAAAAGAGCTCTGGGGAACAGGGAGCCTGCTACATCTTATTATGTTGCTTCTTAAAAAGAAAAGTTTATATCAAAAAGTATTTCTAGCCCTAGCTGGTTTGGCTTAGTGGTTAGAGCTTTGGCCTGCGGAATGAAGGGTCCGAGGTTTGATTCCAGCCAAGGGCATGTACCTCAGTTGCAGGCTCGATCCCCGGCCCTGGTTGGGGCTCATGGGGGAGGCAACCAATCGATGTGTCTCTCTCTCCCCCCGCTCTCCCTCCCTCCCTTCCACTCTCTCTAAAAGCAATGGAAAAATATCCTTGGGTGAGGATTTTTTAAAAATTATATGGAAAAATAAAGGTCCAGATAGAGCAAAAATAATTACAAAAAGAAACAAACAAACAAACAGGTAAAAAAGAAAAAACCAAGTTGGGGAGAATTTATCTGATTTTTAAAAACAAAGTTATACTAACAATATTGAAGCTGGCATCAGACCCATGAGAATGTGGGAATTTAGTTTATGACATGTGTAGGTGGGAAGGGTTATTCAAAAAATGATATTGGGATGAATGGCTTTCCATATTGGGACAATATATAATAGATTTCAACTTCATCAATGAGGAAGAATAAATCCCATCTGATCAGAGACCTAGATTTGGAAAACAAAATTTTAAAAGCTTTAGAAGCCTACCTTTTGATCCCAGTATAGGTAAATTTCCTAAAGAATTCTCCAAATAAGCACAAACCACATAGGAAGTGACTGATACATTTGACTCCCTCAAAATTAAAACATAGATATGACTAAACTGACCAAAATTTAAATTAAAATAAGAAATAAACTGGGAAAGGGATTTGCTATATAGATAACAGTATGGTCATTATAAAAATTTTACAAATTAATAAGAAGTAGACAGCTTTTCCCTACCCAAAAAGGGTATGAAAAACTCATTCATAGGTGAGGAAAACCCAATACATAATAAACATGAAAATATATTAAATATCACTAATAATCAGGGAGATGCAAATGAAAATAATTAGATAACATATTTTATCCATCAGATTGGAAAAATTTATAAATTCTAATAATATCAAGAATTAAATGAATATGGAGAAATGATATCTTTGTTCAGTAATAATGAGAATGTAAATTGGTGCTTTTTGGAGCAATTTGGAAAGAAGAACTGAAGCTGAAAATGCACTGGCCCTGGGCAGGTAGCTCAGTTGGTGAGAGCATCCTGATTGCCAAGGTTGCAAGTCTGATCCCTGGTCAGGGCACATATAAAAATCAGCCAGCCCAGCTGGAGTGGCTCAGTGGTTGAGCATCAGTCCATGAGCCAAGAGGTCACCAGTTTGATTCCCGACCAGGGCCTATGTCTTGGTTTGGGGCTCGATCCCCAGTAAGGGGCTTGCAGGAGGCAGCCTGTTGATGTTTCTCTTTCATCGATGTTTCTATCTCTCTATCGCTCACCCTTCCCCTCTCTCTAAAATCAATGAAAAAACATATTTTTTAAAATTAGCCAAGGCATGCATAAATAAGTAGAACAACAAACTGATATTTCTCTCTCTCTCCCCCGTCCCCCTTCCTTTCTCTCTCTAAAATCAATAAATAAAAATTATAAAGAAAAGATAATGCACATAGTACACAATTCATTAGTTTTTTTTCTATTTACCCTATGGAAATGTTTATGCATGTACACAGGAGATGTGTATAAGGACATTTATTATACACATTATTATTTGTATCAAAATGCTGAAAATAATCTAAATGCTGGTCAAAAGAGGGATGTTTCAAAAAAATTGTGATGTTGTCTTATTATAGAATACCATACAGTTAAAATAAATAAAATATATTTCTTCATATACATGAATCAGATCCCAATGTTGTGTAAATAAGAGCAACTTTAAGGACACTTGAAATGTTTATAAATTTTTTTTTAAGCAGAGGAGCATTTGAGATCTTGCTCCCCCAGCATATGCCATTAGTTTGGCTCAAATTAACTCATAAAAATTCAAAAAAAATGTTTAAAAGGACACATGTACTGTGATATCTTACACATATGTATTTGTTTTGTTTTGTTTGTTAATTCTCACCTGAGGACATTTTTTTCCATTGACTTTTAGAGAGACTGGAAGGGAGGGAGGAGAAGTGAGAGAGTGAGAGAGAGAGAGAGAGAGAGAGAGAGGGAGAGAGAGAGAAACACTGATGTGAGAGAGACACATTGATTGGTTGCCTCCTGCACACGTCCCAACTGGGCCCGGTCAATCCAGGTACTTGCCTTGACAAGGAATCAAACCCTTGACCCTTTGGTCCACAGGCAGACATTCTAACCACTGTGCAACACCATCCAGGGCTCAGTTATATATTTTTAAAGTACATATGCAAACTGTTAACAATCATCATTTCTGGGTGTTGGGAACACAAGTGTTAGTTTTATCATTTTCTTATTAAAATTTTTCTCAAAATAAAAATGCAAAAAAAGAACAAGTAGGGAGCAGTTAATTGTTCCAAGTGTCATTCGTAGGTCAGATTAGATAAGAATTGAACATTGTGCATTGGACTTAGCAATTACATCAGTAACAAATATGTGTTAAGGGCACCTGTTAAGTGCAAGACATTTTGACATGTCATAGAATGGGGAAATAGGCCTAAAGAGGCAAGATAAAGCTTTCCCAACTTTGACTTTAGAGATTTTATTTACATGATGATAGTGGTGGTGGTGGTGATGGTGATGGTGATGGTGAATGTTTCAATAAGCCATATTCTGTCAACATAAAAATCTCAAATCTCCTATAACAACTAATTGCAAACTTTCTGTTTAGGTAGGGTTTTTGGATCGTCAGAGGACATTGGCCTTACTGGAAACATTCTATGACCAAAGTCCAAAAAATCTTAGACATTTACTCCGAAACCCAAGGCAATGTAAGTGCCACTCAGAGGGAGTATGCTCAAACTGAAATGATGAAGTACACTAATATGATAATACGAGGCCATTCTATCCCTGTGGCATTTCTTTGCGTAATGTCTCCCTTAGATCATGTTATCTACATCTAGCCGTTCATGCCCCACAAAATTCACTCTTCATCACGACCAGATGTATTTTTTACTTCAGTTCAATACTAAAAGTTGTCACGCTAGAACTCAATTTTAAGTTCACTCAAATGAAGAACTGTTTTAGTAACAATCGGAATGTTTCAGAAATTAAGTTGGTAGTGGTAATTCCAGTTTTAATGTCCAACTTAGAATTCTAAGATTTTGAAGAAAAATGTTTCCTTTTCCCAAGCATTTTTACTGATACACCTTTACTGTACTTACACAGTGACATTTATTTATTTTTTTATATTACTACCTAAACGAATAGGACTAGAGGTCTTATTTTTATTTTATTTTTAAGAGAAAACCATTGAATGGATGGGTTTTCCAAAGAACGTCAGTATTTTATTTCTGTGTGATAACTTGTTACTTGGGTACTTAAAAATCTGTAGATGATGTACATAGAGTATTCCCTAAAACTGTGGGAGACACAATTTCATAGCTTAAGTGCTAAATGTTTTAGAAGGGAGGAGAGCAGTCTTATGGCACGGTCCCACCCTCTGCAGTCCAGGACACCAGCGTTGTCTTGGTGTTCTTTTTTAACAGTGGGATTCTGGTGAATGCTATTCAATCTTTCCCTAGAATTCTGAGCCAGGTGTCCACATAAGTTGTGGAGGGAAAGAGTTGATGAAGAAGAAAGAAAGGTAGAGAAGAAGGAAAGGATAGAAAATGAATGTTGGAAAAAATAGCCCAGCGAAAAATTGTCATGGATAGAGACATGCTTTAATTTTGATACTGCAGATATTGGGAAGGTATTTGAGGTGGAGACATGTGTCCCCTTCCTCATTCCATGCTGGCCTTGTTGTGGGAGGACCAAAAGCAGGGAATACATTGTATTTGTCTTGGCAGTTTAAGCAGCTCTCCAACTAGCAAAAGAGGAATAATGTTCACTTTTAAAACCACACCTTTTAGGAAGGGATGCTTTCTAATTCACAGTCGTGAGCATCCTTTATGTTCAACTGGATACCTTTTTGGTTTTTGTTGTGTTTCAGGGAAAGGTAACTGATATTTACTTAAAGCAATAGCCCTATATTATAATCACTGTGCTCAATGTTTTGTTTTTTGTTGTTTTTTATTTGTTTGCATTAATTTACTAGTTGCGATTCTTCATTATAAGATCAATTGTTTAGGTAAATGGTTTTGGTTTTTGTCTTTGCATTAGGGCCATTTATTGAATTTGAAGAGATAGAGTTGCCTGAGTTCTGGGGAGACATGGATAATCAGAAACACATTTATGAAGACTTTGACAATGTGCTCTTAGAGATGAATACATCACTGTCTGAAAAGCATGCTAGAAAAAAACAAAGTAAATTGTTAAAAAATATAGAAGATCAACACAAACATGATAAACATAAAAAATCAACACTATTAGAAGAGCAGAGAGGGACAACTGAAGGACAAGACCCAAACAAAACTTTAGTGGAAGAACAAGACTCAGAGTCGATTGGAGAACAAGAACCGCACAGGGAACAGGTAACAGCACAGGGACAACACAAAGGGTCAACAGCGCGGCAAGGGTCACGCAGAGGACCACGCAGAATGTCAGTGATAGAAGAACCACATACAGGGCCAGCCACAGAACGAGGATCACACAGAGGATCACGCAGAATGTCAGTGATAGAAGAACCGCAAAGACAGTCAACTGAAGAACAAGAATCGCACAGAGAGTCAGGGACAGAACAAGGAGCACACAGAGGGCCAACTGCAGAAGAAGAACCTCAGAGAGAGCCAGTAACACAAAGAGGATCCCGCAGGGGATCCCGCAGGATGTCAGTAACAGAAGAGCCACACAGAGGGTCAACGGATGAAGAAGGATCACGCAGAGAGTCACTAGCTGAACCAGGATCCCGCAGGGGATCCCGCAGGATGTCAGTAATAGAAGAGCCACATAGAGGGTCAACGGATGAAGAAGGATCACGCAGAGAGTCACTAGCTGAACCAGGATCCCGCAGGGGATCCCGCAGGATGTCAGTAATAGAAGAGCCACATAGAGGGTCAACGGATGAAGAAGGATCACGCAGAGAGTCACTAGCTGAACCAGGATCACGCAGGGGATCACGCAGGATGTCATTAATAGAAGAGCCACACAGAGGGTCAACGGATGAAGGATCACGCAGAGAGTCACTAGCTGAACCAGGATCACGCAGGGGATCACGCAGAATGTCAGTAATAGAAGAGCCACATAGAGGGTCAACCGATGAAGAAGAATCACACAAAGAGTCACTAACACGAAAAGGACCACACAGGGGATCACGCAGAATGTCAGTAGTAGAAGAGCCACATAGAGGGTTGATTTCAGAAGAAGAATCTCCTAGAGAGTCAATTCCAGAGGAACAGGACATAGCCTCAACTTCACAATCAAGGGAAGGTAGTATCTTAATCCCTCCGCAGGGGTGGCAAACCTTTTTTTTCTGCCAAGGGCCATTTGGATATGTATAACATCATTCTCGGGCCATACAAAATTGTCAACTTAAAAATTAGCTATGATAAAAGCTCCTAGATTCATTGAATTTCGAGTCCTGCCTGCGGTTGCTTGGCAGGGCCAGACCAAATGATTTTGCAGGTCACATACATCTATTCATGATTTCTGAACTGCAAGAGTAAGATCCAGTATCAAGTAGAAGACATCATCTTTCAGGTAGTAATGCAGTTCTCCTACAATTATATCTCTGTTTTGTGGAGTGGTTTTTAAAGTCTTCAGGAAACACCTGTTTCAATGAGAATCTTTTCTGGAATATCAGGTCATGCAAATATCAGACATATTTTGCTATTAAGCATGAGTCTAGGCCTTGACCAATCAATTAAATGCAAACCAGAAAGTCTTTATTGTCTAGAATTCCTTTTGTACTAAAAATCCGCTTGTAAGGAAGAAATCTCGTAATTTTGTTACATAAAGAAATTTTCACTGAACCTCTGAAAAGGCAGTAGAAGCCCTTTTATTTTAAATGTGGTGTCTGATATTAGAAACCACTTCTAAAAATTTCTTTTATTTCAACTATAAAATGGATCTTGCTTTTTTCAGTTGTATATATTTCTAGAAAAGTTTCTGAAAGCCACATTTAAGACACCTGCAGTTCAAATGCTTATTCTGCACAAGACTTTTCCTCTGAATTGCCAATTTATGACCTTTTTTGAAAATTCTAACTTTTTAGAGCGCCAATCTCAATACCACTGAAGACATCAGTTAGGCATAAGTTTTTTAAAATTCTGCTCTTTAATTCTACAATCCCCCCCCCCAAACTTCTTAGAGATGGGTAAGCTGTGTTCTAGATTCTACACTATCACCAACTAATTTGAAATCTTTTCTTTTTTTGAGCATTATGTTTATTTCTCCACAAAACAGAGCTACTAATTTCTGGCTCTCCTGACATAGGAATGTAGCTTTAAAAAATTAGTGAAGTTACTATTCAATCGGATGTTATGCTAGTGAGGACTTAATTTTGTCGATGTGTAACACTATTCCAAAATGACAGTGTCTGGAAAAACATTAACAAAAACAAAACAAAGCAACAGTGTTTAAATAAGATAGGAGTGTCTTTCTCATATAAAAGTCAAAAGTTCTATGACAGCTCAGTTCCATGAAATCAGCAGTGGCTCAAGCTCCTTCTGTCTTGTGTCTCCTCCAACCACATGGCCAAGATGGTTTACTGCCATGTCTACCTTCTGACCAGCTGGTAAGGAGAAAGGAAAATGGGTAAGCATAGTATCGCTTCCCTTCACAAATCATTGGTCAGTATGTAGGAATTTAGTGACACCTAAATGTGAGGGAGGCTAGGAATTGTAGCCCTCATTTTGCGTGGCCAAATTGGGGTTCAACAAATAGCTTTTGTCCAAGAGCTGCTCTCAACAACTAGAGTTATTAAGCCATATCATTGTGGTTGATTCTGACACAACATATATGGGAAAGCACCTGAAAGAAAGTTTTTGGTGTTCTATATGCCAAGGCATTTCTCTTAGTCATTAACTTAAGAATATATAATGTCCAACTCATAGGCATTTTCTTTTGTACCTTTCAGCAACTGCAAAGAAGAAAGCTCAGAAAGACAAATCCTGTGAACCCAAGTCCCAAACAATAGAAGGAAAGCCATGGACAGGTGACTCACTTAACCCTCCTTTCATTTATACTCTAGAACAAAAACATTATGAAAATGAAGTTAAATTGCCTGTGTTATGTGGAATGTGTTTTTTATAGGTGAACTTTTGACTTGTAACTTGAAGGAGCATGCCAAAAGTGAAGATGAGGAACAGGCAAACTTAATCTATGGTAACGCCAAGTTCACAGGTACATGTTAACAACAAAATTAGAACGGATAGATCCCAGTCTGATGAATTTAACTTATTGTGGCACCCCATGATAAAGATTGGACTTAGCCAAGACGCAACACCAAGGTGAACTTGCATTATTTTGTCCCTGAGCTGATGGATCTAAACATACACAAGATGAATGTTTTTAGTGGTAGCACTTGATGAATGTTCTTCTTAAAAACATATGCATTAGTATACAGGGTTTGGGGTTTTGTTTTGTTTTTATAATTACATGGTCCAACAGCTTTTAAGCTATGATTGAGGTATACAAAGGGAATCAAATATTAAACATTACTACTCAATAGAAATAATTTCAGCTATTCCTCTCCCTGGTAGTTTCACATCCAAACATGTGAGACAGGTGAGAATATAAATTGTTTTTGAAGACTCATAAAGATCTACTCAACAGAGATCAAAGACTAGCTTTTAGCTCCCAGATAAACTATGTATTTAATAGTGAGTGTTCCAATAAGTACTCATTTTACCACAATGCTATTTTATCATTTTACCTTTCATTGACACATAGTAGAGCTAATTAGATCAAGATTATTTTCTCTTTTTTTAATCTTTATTGTTGAGAGTATTACAGATATCTCCCTTTTCCCCCCCTTGCCCCCACCACTTGTTTCCTGCCCCCCTCCCTTCCTGCAGGCCTGCACCACCCTATTGTCTGTGTTCATGAAACACACACACACACACAACTGTGAACTTAAGACAGCCACTAGAAGTTGCTTTATTAATTAATTAATTGATTTTTTAAAAAGATTATTTTCTTCCTATCTGAAATTTTTAAAAATTTAAGTCTGGGTCAAATAATAAACTTTTTATCCTCAAAATATTTTGGTGAAAGTGCATGGCATTAGTCAAGCTCTTTTTTTTTTTTTTTTTTTTACCATATCTTTATTGATTTCAGAGAGAGGAAAGGAGGGGGGGAGAGAGAGAGAAACATCAGTGATGAGAGTGTCATTGATCGGCTGCCTAGCCTGCAACCTGGGCATGTGCCCTGACCGGGAATCGAACCCCGATCTCCTGGATCCTAGGTCGATGCTCAACCGCCGAGCCACACCCAGCCAGGCTAGTCAAGCTCTTGTGGCCTACTAGTTCATGTTCTTCTTCTCCTGGCCTTACTTCTTTATTTCAATTTTGCTTTACTATTTGGAAAAAATCCCACGAGTGATTATTTTTAAGTTATGTCAAATCTCATATGGAAGTCATAAGGGCATAAATAATTAAATTGAACATAAATCACTGGGTTAAAATTTTATGAAATATGCTGCATGTTATAACATTGAGTTTCATGATAAATACAGTAAAGACTCTTTCGGGGAGAGATCGTAATGGTGGTATTTACAGACTTATTTAACTGGCAAGTCCAGATTGCAACTGGCCTCAGGCACAACTGAATCCAAGTCCTCAACAATAGCAGCAGGGCACTGTCTCTCTGCCTCTCAATCCTGTTCTTCTCTGGGTCATTTTCAGTTTTAGGTTGTTTTTTCATGTTATGACAAAGATGTCCATGAGAGTATCTCTAAGCCTACATCCTACCAGTTCAGGAATCAGAGTACAAAAAAAGGGGTTCTTCCCCCAATAGTTCCCCCAAAAGTTCTAACTCTCATTGGCCTATAGTGGATTATATTGTTGTTATATATATATATTGTTATTATTTTATTGGCCAGACCTATATCACATGACAATCCTGGGGGCAAGGATGGGGGAGGACCACCTGGCTTATCTAAACTGATAATGAGGAGATGTTTTGTCAAATAAAAAAGGAATGGTGCTATCCTCATGAAGGGAGCATGGATTTCTGACAGAAAAATATTAGCAGATGTCCATTACAACAAATACTCTTTTTTTTTTTAATCTTTGAGAAAATTGTTCATTTTACTGTTTGGTGTATGTTTCCTGCTTGATAGACCTACATTCAATTATCAGAAATATTCAGTCTTACAAAGAAGTGAAAGGAAGGAGTGCCTTCAATAGAGTTTCCTTCAATCTGCTCCAGTTTGTGCAACTCCTGGAGACATTTGTTGGTGAAGATACCCCTCTGAGTGCCAGTGAGACCCTTGCCTCCTTTTTTAAGTGTGGCTATGTTGAAACAGAAGAAGAGAAAATGAGTGCCTTAGAAGAGGTAATATTGTTTATTAATGGAACAAGTGAGGTCACTATTGTAAGTAAATCTGTCAACCTCAGTAGTTCTTACTGTGGCTCTTCTTTAAAAATGCAAAACCAAACTTATCACTATTTCAATGTGCATGGCCAGTAAATTTTTATTTTATTTTATTATTTTATTGTCAAATGTTCTAAGATCACACTCCAGAGAACTCATTCCCCTAACAATATGATTGCTGCTGGCAGGAGATGGTTTATTGTACAGCTTTATTTTTCCTTCAATGAAGCTTGAAAAGCAAATTCTAAGGAGCATATATATGAACAAAAATATGTGTGTGCGTGTGTGTGTGTGTGTGTGTGTGCGCATTGTCTGTCTGCAATGAGTGCATTTACAGATGCACATACCTAGGGTTTGGTCATGGCTTGAATATATGTTTTTATTCATGTGCACTGCACTAGGTACTACATGTTACTTACTCAGGTGTAGGTAAATCCACACACATTAGCTGATATAAACAATTTATGTGCTCTTATATGAAATGTGTAAATTAGATTCACTAGGCATATTCAGTGATCTCATCAGCCTTATGAGTTTTCTCAGCTTAATTCTAGAGTTGATATCCCTTTTGCCTCCTCAAATGCAGTTCCCCTATTCACTTTCTTTTAGCAATTAAATCTATCTAGATAGTAATTAAATTACTGTCTAATTGATATAATTAATCTAGTAAAAAATCTAAAAGGTAATGTATGTCAAGTTAGGTCAATGTTAAATATAAAAAAGAATTTTTGAACACAGTCATTTTTTAATGTTTGAACACTGCCATTCATCCCCCTTCACTACAAAACAAATCCCACCAAGAAGCGAGGCAGAGCACCCCATGTGTTTATCACATTCCTGAACAAGCAGCAAGGGAGTGGAAAGGAATAAAGATTTTTTTAAAAAAATATGTCTTTATTGATTTCAGAGAGAGGAAGGGAGAAGGTGAGAGAGAAACATCAATGATGAGTCATTGATCAGCTGCCTCCTGCATGCCCCCAACTGGGGATCGAACCTTGATCTCCTGGATCATAGGTCAATGCTCAACCTTTCTGAGCCACTCCAGCCGGGCAATTAAAGATTCTTAAGGAATGTAGTTCTCTTCCTAAATTAATGTTTTAACCCAATGCAGAGAATGCATGTTTTTGGTTGTGTGTGTGTGTGCGTGTTTTGGTCTAGAGGTGAAACAGAGAAGTATTTAGAGGATTAAAATTAAATGCTTCATTTTCCCATTAATATCATGCGTACTCCCAAAATAAATGTTTTTATAAAAAGTATTGCACTTTTGGGGGAATAAAGATAGGATGCCAGCTTGTGCAATAAACAGCATGTCTTCTGTGCTTTGTTATCTTGTTTGTATCCTAGGCTAGACAAAATGTTTCCCGAGTTCGATGGGGACTTCTCCTAGAAGCCCTCTTTCAGATGTGGGACAGTGATGGCTCAGGCTTTCTAGATCTGAAAGAAGTTGATGAACTCTTGTATACATACAAGGAGGGAATGGAAAAAGAAGCTGTAGAGTCAGGTAAAAGTATAATAATTTTCTTATTTAAATTGTGGTAACAACTTGGCTTCAAGTTTCCTGGTACTATGACATATATACAGTTAAACACTAATTGTTCTAAAACCATGGGATACCACCTTCACACCTGCTAGTATGGCTATGAATTGTTCAGCTTTATTGAGATATAATTGACATATAATACTGTATAAATTTAAGATGTACAACATGTTGATTTGATACACTTACATATTGTGAAGTTATTCCCATGGTAGTATTAGTTAACACCTCCATCGCCTCACTTAATTACCATATCTTTTTCATGGTGAGAACATTTAAGATCTACTCTTAACAACTTTCAAGTGTGTAATACAGTATTAGTATTGTTAACTATAGTCACAATGCTGCACATTAGATCCCCAGAATTTATTCATCTTATAGTGAAAGTTTCTGCCCTTTGACCAACATCTCTCCATTTCCCCTACCCCCAGCTCCTGGCAACCACCATTAAACACTCAGTTTGCCTTTTTTAGATTCCATATATAAGTGAGACCATACAGTATTTGTCTTTGTCTGTCTGACTTATTTCACTTTACATAATGCCTTCAAGGTTCATCCATGTTGTTGCAAATAGTCGAATTTCCTCCTTTCTCATGACTGAATAGTGTTTCATTGTATACACCACATTTTCTTTATCCATTCATCTGTCAGTGGACACTTAGGTTGTTTCCATGTCTTGACTATTGTGAATAACTATGTAGTGAACATGGGGGTACAGATATTTCTTCAAGATAGTGATTTTGTTTCCTTTGGAAATATACCTGGAAGTGGAATTGCTGGATCATATGGTACTTTTATTTTTAATTTTTTTGAGGAACCTCCATACTGTTTTCCATAGTGACTATACCAATTTACATTCCTATCAACAGCACAGGTTTCCCTTTTCTCCACATCTTCACCAACACCTCTTTTTTTTTTTTAATCTTTATTGTTGAGAGTATTACAGATGTCCCCCCTTTCTCCCTCTATTGCCCCCCTCCACCCCAATCCCGCCCCACCCCAGGCCTTTGCCACCCTGTTGTCTATGTCCATGGGTAATGAATGTATGCATGTAAGTTATTTGGTTATTCTCTTCCTCCCCCGCCCCTCCCCTCTTCCCTCTGAGATTTGTCCGTCTGTTCCATGTTTCCATGCCTCTGGTTCTACTTTATTCATCACTTTGTTTTGTTCATTAGACTCCTTATTCATCTATTTTTAGATTCAATTGTGGATAGATATGTATTTATTGCCATCTTATTGTTTATATTTTTTATATTTTTCTTCTTTTTCTTAAAAAAGACCCTTGAACATTTCATGTAATACTGGTTTGATGGTGATGAGCTCCTTTAGCTTTTTCTTATCTGTGAAGCTCTTTATTTGACCTTCAATTCTAAATGATAGCTTTGCTGGGTAGAGTAATCTTGGTTGTAGGTCCTTCTTTTCATCACTTTGAATATTTCTTGCCACTCCCTTCTGGCCTGAAAAGTTTCTGTTGAGAAATCAGCTGACAGTCATAAGGGTGCTCCCTTGTAGGTAACTAATTGCTTTTCTCTTGCTGCTTTTAAGATTCTCTCCTTGTCTTTAACCTTTGGCATTTTAATTATGATATGTCTTGGTTTGGGCCTCTTTCTGTTCATCTTGTTTGGGACTCTCTGTGCTTCTTGGACTTGTATGTCTATTTCTTTCACCAGGTAAAGGAAGCATTCTGTCATTATTTTTTCAAATAGGGTTTCAATTTCTTGCTCCCTCTCTTCTCCTTCCATCAGCACCATGATGAGAATATTGGTATGCTTGAGGTTGTCCCAGAGGTTCCTTACACTCTCTTCATATTTTTGGATTCTTGGTGTGTTTTTTTAATTTTTACTGTTCTGATTGTTTATTGCTTCTTCATATTCCAAATTGTTGATTTGGTTCTTGGCACCCTCTACTGTTGATTCCCTGTAAATTATTCTTCATTTCAGTTAGTGTATCATTCATTTCTGATTGGTCCTTTTTTATGTCTTTGATGTTCTCACCAAGTTTCTTGAAATTCTCATTAAGTTCCTTGAGCATCCCTATAGCCATTGTTGTTGTTTTTTTAAAGACAATTCACCGTACACATTTTATTTACAGTTTTGTACACTGTCTTAATATGAATGGGACTGCTTTTCTACTTGAGCCATTTTTTAACGAAAGAAAATAACCTAAGTAATACAAAGTGTTAAAATACAGCATAAAGATACAAAAACAGACATACTAATTCTAATTAGGAATGTAATTATGATGTTACATTTTTTATAATCCACAATTATGTTTAGGAAATCACACAAACATAGATCACTGATTTGAATGAAATGCATAAATTTGTTACAAAGCTTTGTAGTTACAAAAAAACAAAAAATTACCAAAGAATGCCCCAAATTAATGTTTATTCCACCTTTGTGTCATATTCCTGGATCCTTCACCAATATTACATGAGGAAAAAAAGCAAAAGCAAAACAAATGAAAAAGTGAAATCAGAATCACTAATGTCATCAAATAGGGAAACAAATAAATTAAAATCTAGCAGCCACCAGCAAGAGTACAGCAAAGACAATGCTGTAAAAAGAAACAAAGAAAATTGCTAGAAAACTGTATGCATCATACTCTTTTAAACCAGCAAAATATGCTCCTGCATACAATGGAACATAAACAGAATTCTTTTCCTGTAGGGTATAGAAATGCAAGTTTTTAAAAAATATTGTGGATGGGTAAAATGTGTTTGTAATAGTAATTCTTCTAGCTATTACAGAATGGGCCAGAAACACATTTATGGATCCTGGGGATGATGTGTACTGTCATTCTTTGATTGGGTAAGTGGACACTCTAGGGGAAAAAGGAAAGAAAAAAAAGGATGAACACGGAAGTACAAGACAAAGGCGAATGAGACTTCTCTCATATCTTTGCAACATTTAGATGGAAATCAAAGTTAAGTGCAGTCCACTCTGCTTTTGAAGAGGCTTTGGTTCAGCTCCCAAATCTCAATTGCTTGACGCAGTCTCCTATGAAAATACTCAGAAGGTGTCTTCTTAAACAACAAACCTATTTTTAGTGGTGGAGCCGCTCTTAGTAGCTGTGTCTGCATGGGACTGATAACCAATCACTATCTTTGGAGGAAGTTCTAACCTTTCCTTGTATACCCTCCCTATATGTGTAACAGATTCTCTGTTTTCACATTCAGTAGTCCATATTGCTATCTTATCACCTTTAGCTCTAACATTAACAACAGCTCCATATACATCATCACTGTAGTCATCAAAAGATTCTCCAATAAGGCACAGCAGTGTCTCTAGCCAAAAGCAATTGAGGTCACTTTGTCTCTGCTGTTTGTTCAATGTAATTAGCCATCGTCCTCCTCGTTTGTTTTTCTCATCTTCCCACATAGGCTTAATACCATCCTTAAAGAGTGAGTAGTCACAGCCAGGCATTAAATTACTAAACAGCTGGATGTGGTTGTACAGAGCCCAAAAGTCTTCAACAGTATCAAACTCAGAGATCAGCCGAAGGTTTGCTTGCCAGGTTTTGCTTTTATCATTTTTAAAAAACCAGAGTGCCCATCTGTTCTGTAAAGGATGTTTAATATAGTGTTCTGGGTTAGCAACCTCCTGGTTAGATTCTGTTTTCTCTTCTTCTACTGTAGGTGGGGGATTAGGAGTAGGGGTGATTTCCAGTTCCACAGTCGCCATCTTAGATCGATGTGATCGCACAACCCTATAACCATTGTTTTGAACTCTATCTGATAGTTTGCTTGCTTCCATTTCATTTAGTTCTTTTTCTGGAGATTTCTTCTGTTCTTTCATTTGTGACATTTCTTTGTCTCCGCATTTTGGCTGCTTCCCTGTGTTTTTTTTCTACAAATTAGGTAGAGCTGCTATGTCTCCTGGAATTGGAAGAGTGGCCTTGGGTAGTAGGAGTTCTATAGAGCCCAGTGACTCAGCCTCCCCAGTCACCTGAGCTGGGCACTGTAGGTGCCCCCCTGTGTGGGCTGTGTGCACTGTCCTGTTGTAGTTGAGTCTAAATTACTGTTGGTGTCTCTGGGAGGGATTGACTCTCCAAGCCAATACTGGATCTTTCACTAAAAGGCCACATGAGCAAGGGCAAATGATTGAATCTCTGTAGATCCAGGTGTCCTCATTTGTAAAATGAAGGAGTAAGACACTATGGATTCTAGAATTTAAGGAACCTGAAAATAATGTTATAAGGATGTTCAAATAATGTTATAAGGATGATAAAAGTACAGCAGGAGGGATAGGTAGAAAGCATAAAATGTAATGGGTTAAGCCAAGCAAATAAAAATGAGGAAAGTAATGAGGAGGCTGCCAGAAGAATCTGCTGCCAGAAGAAAATGTCTGCAAGCAGGAAGAACAAATTATTCTCTCCAAGGGTAGACTCATACAAAACAACTCTCTCTGAACACATATTGGTAGCCACCTGGCCTGTGGAGATGATTGTTGAACTGATGGCCATATGAAAGATAAAAGGCAGATTCTGTTTAAAAAGGTAGAAAATTTTAAATTCAAACATTAGCTAATAACAAATTGGCAAATCTTTAAAAAGCTCTTTTTTGTTTGTTTGTTATTTTTGCTCTACCCTTCTTATCCATTTCTGTGACCAAAATTAAAAATTGGAATTTAAATAGGATTAAGTCGCAGAATTAGAAATTCCTAGAAATGTTTCTGCTGGTGTCCTTGAAATGGAAGTTTTCTATATGGAAGGGGCAACTTGAAACTTTTAGCCTGTAATTTCCCCTTTTTAATCAAGTTTAATATAGCCTAATCTTTTGAGCAGAATATCACATATAAAAAGCTGTAGAAGATGTGACCTGTCTACATTGTAGAATTTAAGAGAAAAAATCGCTCTTCCCCCATTACTTCTCATGGAATAGCTATTCATGTTTATTGGCTATGTCTTTTAGTTTCCTATTAAGTGATAAGAATTGCTTTAATATATAAATTTCTATTTAAGTAGGACATATTCTCTTAAAATTATAACATTTTGGCGAATCATTCTGTAACCAAATTCTCACATTTATTTATAAAGTCTCATTGAAATACTCAAAGTGTTCCTTAAAGAAACTGAAAACTGGACAAGTGGTCAGTGTAAAACTACTGCTGTTTTTTCACTCTGGAACAAGGAATCTCTCTAAGAAATGCCTCAGTCTTTCCTTGATTTCCATACCTTGCCATTTTTGAAGATTACAGGCAGATTGTTTGTAATTCTTCCTTCTTTTAAGTTTGCCTAATGTTTCCTCATGATTACATTCAGGTTGTTCGTTTTTGGCAGGAATGTCATATAAGTGATGCTGTGTTCTTCTCAATGAACGCTGTTATAAATCTCCTGATAAAATGATATGTCAGGCCCCTCTATTTCAAAGTTACTCTTCTTTCCCTTTGTAATTAATAAGTATTTTGTGGGTATTTTGAAACCATGTAAACATTCCATTTCTTGTCAAACTTTTTTTTTAAAAAAAATATGTCTTTATTGATTTCAGAGAGAGGAAGGGAGAGGGAGAGAGAGAGACAGAAACATCAATGATGAGAGAGTCATTGATCGGCTGCCTTCTGCGTGCCCCCACTGGGGATTGAGCTCGCAACCCGAGCATGTGCCCTGACGGGGAATCGAACCTTGATCTCCTAGATCATAGGTCAGCGCTCAACCACTAAGCCACACCAGCTGGGCTCCTGTCAAACTTTTTGTTTATTCATTCATAACAGTATGTATTCATGGTTTCCTATTTTATACAGTGGGTTATAATTCAACACTATCATTATAATGCTCATGTTGTTTTAGATTTTACCCATGGGACTCCTTTCAATCTGTTTCCTGTGTCCTCCCCTCCCCTCTAATATTTTATTATGAAAAATTTAAAACATACAGCAAAGCTGGAAGAATTTCACAGTGAGTATCTATATATCTACGACCTATCGCTTCTCGGCCTTTTGGCTAAGATCAAGTGTAGTGTATATATCTACGACCTAGATTTCTATCATTAACATTTTACTAACACTTTTTTATTAAATATCTATTCATCTCTCCACCCCTCTGTCCTTCCTTCTATTTCTCTTATTTTTGATGCATTTCACATTAAATTACAGACATTCATACACTCATCCCTAAATACTTCAGCATGCATATCATTAATTAGAGTTTGATATATGCTAAAAGTTTTTTATCTTAACAAAGTGGTTAACCAAAAAAGGACTCTAGTGGTTCGTGTGATGGAAAACTCCTGGGCTAGTTCAGGACACAATTAGATTTGGGAGTTCAAATAATGATTTTTGGACAGGTATCTGCTTCTTTCTCTTTCTCTCTCTTTCAGTCTGGCCCTGTTCTCTTGTGTGCTGACTCCACTTTCATACACTCTTTCCCCTCGTGTGACCAAGTTCAATCTCACGTCCTAACATGTTTATTCAAGTCTAGTGAGAATAAGAAGGAAAATGCCCCCTTCCTAATAATTCAAGTAAAGAGTCTGGCATTAGTCTGGACTAAATCAACTACTCTGGCTAGGGGAGTAGAATGTCCTGACTGGCTTAGAGCTGAGATGCATGCTCCACCACTAGAACCACAGGTGGAATCCTACACAAACAAATGAACTGAGGTGGGAGTGAAGTAGTTTCCCCAAAGCAAAATTTGGGATACACTGCCAGAAGAAAAATGAGTGGACGCTACAGAGCAAAAATCAGCAAAAATCATATAATAAGATGACTAAAAGAGGCATTTTAAAACAAATAATTGATATAAAATGAATGCTATTATCTTTCAGGTAGAAATCTTGTTGAGGAAAGACAGATTTTGAACTTTAAAGAGGAAAGGTACATACTCTATGACTTATTAATTTATAATAAATGTCAAGTAAACTTACACATATGCACCAGGAGACATGTACAAAAATGCTTATAGCACTGTTCATAAGAGCAAAATATTGGAGACACAACCTACATGCCCATTTATAAGAGAATAAATAAACTGATGATGGTCTACTTACAGAATGACATACTATACAGTGGTGAAAATGAATGAGCACAGCCACAGGAACAACATGGATGTATAAAGTAGCATAATGTTGAATAAAAAAGCAAGTCTCAGAGAAGTACATATAGTATGATGTACTTTTTCTAAAGTATACAGACAGACAAAACTAAACCATATATTGCTTAGAAGTATACACCCAGGTGCGAGTGTGTGTGCATACACACCCACACCCACACCCACACAATAACACTGTTGGGAAAACAAAAGGAAGGAAAAGGTAAAGCAAAAGAAACATTTCAGGATATTGGTGCAGGACATGGGGAGGCAGGGAGTGGAACAACAGCAGGGGCACAGAGGAAAATGTAAGTTATTGGTAATGTTTAGGTTTGGTAGTAGATCATGATTGTACTATAAAAAAATAAAAGAGAGATGTGGGTGCAGAAGTGTGCAAGGCACAGTCAGGGATCATGAGTAGGATGGGAATACTGAAGTAAATAATTCCTATATGGTGTTATGGGCAAGTATTATTAGAAAATGGCCTGGACCCAAATATACTTTGAGCCAGGAAATTGCATAATGCAAGTTGTGTTTTAATTTAATTTTATAAATATTAATTGAGCCTTACCACTGGTACTCCAATCATAAAGTTATTAATACTGGTTTAGTATTATAGGAGGGAGTAGGAATGGAGAGGAATGTCCACAAGATACACTGTCAAAGACGAGCAGGATAGAATTAAGTGGTCTATTAGAAATGGACGGTAAAAGGTAGGGAGAACCAAAGTTGGCCCTGGAATTTCACCTGACTAACTGGTATAATTAAATAAACAAAACAAAAAAGAGAAGATGACATAGGAGTCATCTTGAGTTTAGCATAAGAAGTCACCGTAAGATGTTCCATTGGGCTTAGATGCCTTTGATATACCTGGTTTTTCAAGGGGGGCAGCTGTCAGAGACTTCCGTTTGCTGTAAGAGAATAAAAATTTCTCCCACAGATAAATAAGCTTTTGATTAGTCCTTGGTTTTGTGTTTATGTCTTTTAGCTAAACTACATGCTCAATTTCCAAAGCCACACTCTGGTCATGAAGTGAAGTTGTCTTCAGAACAGTTTCGGAAATACATAGAATTGGTTGTATCTGAACTCAGGGGCAATGAAGATCACGTTCTGGAAAGCCTTGTGGAGTTTCTGATGACTACTTTAGAAAGGAGCCATGTTGAGGGTCTGAGGAATAGTGCCAGACGGAAGTGGCTGCACCAAATACAACGTGCTGCAGAGACAAGTGGGGTATCCCTGGAGCCAGTGTACACTGAGACCTTTAAGGCCCTCACACAGGTATGTTTTCTAAAATGATACATAAGAAGAAAAATCTCACATTAGGTGATGTTTAATGATTGTAAAGGAGGAGCACACTAAAGTGTCTTAAAATTTGCTGGTACTGTTATAAATGTGGTGTGTATTTTTTCTTTTTAATATATTACAATGACCCCAAATCTAGGGAAGATGCAACTGGAATGAGTGCAGGTTGGCAAGGTAGAAGCAGACAGGAAAAGTATAAATGACAGAATTATATCTTGGGATTTCTAATTTCATTTGTACTGAGACTCAAATAAACCTAGAACAGAAAATAGACTGATATAAAAAAAAATACATATAGGGAGATGTGCAAGGAGGTCAAACTACATCTCCCTTTCATGATGTTTTAGGAGTCAAGTAAAAAAGGAACGGTTTAAATCATAAAGTTATTATAAAGTGGAATTCAACATCACACAATTTTTCATGGCACTGCCTAGAAACAAGCTGAGACTATTACAGAATCCTGTCACTTAAAACACATGACCCTCATGGGCCACTGTCCACAGCTTTGCCACCCTCTCAGAGACTCCCAGCTTGCAGCTCCTTCCAGACAGAAATAGCATGGTCATCTTCTACATATATCATAGTTTCCATTGGTCCAGAGAATATGTGTGGTTTGAGCTCAGCTAAATAACAACACTTGATTATTGGAATCATCTTCTGAATGGCTGAAGTTTCCAATGTAGTTTGAAATGATGTGACTAGGAACAGGAGACCAATCAAGAAAAAGAGGTATTATTCCAACTTGCTTCAGAAATCTGCAGTATTCCAACAGAAATCTCACTACGTTTTTGTTACTCTATAGATTTTTTTTATGTAGAAAAGGAGAAATAAAGGTGGGGGGGGAGCATGAAAGCAAACCCAAATATATAGAAAGAGGAGACAAATATCAAGGAAAGTATCTCTCATGTCCCCCAATTTATGGACATGTTTTAATATATATGTTAACACATAATATTCTTAGTAGCATAATAATATTTTAGGTACAGAAAATTTTCAGTTATTTCAATTAGAAGTAGTAGTTGTATCAAGTCTGCAATCTGGGGCACCCCAAAATCCTTTCCTAAAATGACATAAATCAAATGTCATAGCCAAACTATATTAAGAATTCCTTGAGAGCATTTTTCCATGTTCACATCATAGTAGATTAAGGTTAAGAAATATGAGTGAAATGAAGCCATTTTCTTGCCCCAGCTCTCTAAAATGATTACTTTTAACTGAAACCCAGACAATATGACTATAGTTCAAAGGGATCCATATATACACACACACATATACATATATATATTGATTTGAGAGAGAGAAGGGAAGGGAAAGAGAGAAAAACACCGGTTTTATTCCATTTATTTATTTGTTGGTTGTGCCCTGACCAGGGGTTGAACCCACAACCTTGGTGTATCAGGACTACACTCTAACCAACTGAGCTACCTGGCCAGGGCCAAAGGGATCCACGTTTTAAAGCTTTAAATTTGAGTAGACTTTGAGAGGTTTTTTGTTTGTTTGTTTTTTAGTAAACCAGTCTAGTTGGCATAAAGCAAATCCATTTCACTCACTAAATCTCAGTTTTGGGGGCCAGCTGTGGTGTCAGCCTCTTTCCTCACTGCCAATGAGAGTTAATGAGAGTCTTCATTATTTATTCATGAAAATGAAATGATTGGGGTCAGAGGCACAAACTGGCTAACGAAGGGAGACGTGATTAAGAAAATAGCTATTGGTAAATACATGATCAGAAATATTTTGCCATAGGATGCTCAAGTCCATGGAAATAAGAAGATCAGTGCTCACATTTCCCTCTTAGAAGAAAACCGACTACTGCCTGATAGAGGGCGTGTCCTACTAAGGAATGTAGCTTGTACTTTAGATGATGCTCCATTTGTACTGAACAACGTGCTCTACAGGGACATGAAGGGAATCAGGTAAGAATGTCTTGAAAAGATTGGCTTCACCCTTCTAAATAATAATAATTCCCTTTCTGAAGTAAGTTAGCATTGAAATCCTAGTTAGCTGCCCAAGAAAGAAATGCCTCAGGTCAACAATGCTTCTATAGTGGGAGGTGATGGGTTTCCAGTCTCAGATGATTTCACCTGAGTGTTTCCAGAGTTTACCTTAGAACTACATTATTTCCCATGTAGGGATCCTGCTTCACAATATCAGCTCAATTATTTCTGCCTGCTCTTTGAAGTATGTCTCTTGCATCCTGTTTATATATGTTTTCTCTGTTATGACCTAAGCTTGTTTTTTAAGTCTTTCAAGTCAGACTCTCCAACTGGTAATTTTATGAGTCCACTTCTCTGACATGTAATGCCAATTATTATGAATGGAGAATTGATCTGGTTTCCTGCATGGTTTAATCTAGAGCTCCTCCTGTGTCTTTCTCCCATCTTCACATTCCTATTCCTCAGCTTTACAGTAGTAGATAAAGGGATGCCAATACATGTCCCTCAAGTTCAGCACCACGGGAACATTTTCTTCTGGAACCATTCCCGTCAGAAGAGTGATCAAAATGGGTCATTCCTGGCTCTGCCTCTTCAGAATGCATGTATGAGAATTTTTGGCGTCTTGGCTGTTGATACCCTAAGAGATCCCCAGAAAATAAACATCTTCTTGCCTCATGAGATCAGATTCTATCAGGTAAGTCAGAGAAGGATTCTTTCATAGCAATGGTAGAATGGCTTCTTCTATACTTTTTAAAAAGCACAACCTGAAATTAGATGAAGGTAGAGCTATGTGTGCAGATCGTGTTGTCATATTGGTTCCAGTCCCCTGTGTGTATGGTCAGTCTTTGGAGAGGTTCCCCATTACCCATGGAAGAACTGTCAGCCTCAGTTGCACATCTATGCCTCACACACTCTCTGGGAAGATTATTAATATGTGTCTCATTGCATTAATCATAGAAACAGAACTTTATGCTGCAGAATCAAAATCCAACTATAAGAGCACTAAGGCCCACATAGTTGGAATGGGTTTTTAGAAAAAAGACACTTGTGTTTATTAATAGCAGTACCTAGAAATCCTTTGCTCTTTCCACAAATGGTGCTAAATATGATATGCATTCCCATAGCTCTTGATATCAGTGTTATAATTTTTAAGGATAAAGAATGAAGGAAAAAGCTTAAGTTTCAGGCACTTTTAAGACTGTAAAATAACTGGATCATTTCTACAAGCACTTAAATTCAATTTTATGAATGGAAATTGCAATGGAGGAAGATTGAAAGCCTTGATAGAGGCAATGGACTGGGATGTAGCAGCAATCAGAACTTGTGCCCTTATAATTTGTTTCCCTGTAAGCCCCTGGCTCTTTATATTTACCATTATTTTAAAATTTCTCATCCCACTTACTGTACGAATAACTGGAAAGTGGTAGAACCTTTTTGTCTGGCCATATTTTTAATAATAAGATTCAGTTTCATCTGACACAATGATATGAAGATATTTCGAAGCAAAATGGAGGAGTACGGAGTTATCAGTAGGTGAACTATACACAGCCTTGTTGGAGAATGTGTGAAAATGAATTACAGATTTTCTAGTCCTTGGAGGTAAAGGCTCTTGTGTTACCCTTAGATGCTTTGGGTCCTAATATAAAATACACATATTTTTGAAGAATTTGTGGTTCCTAGAATTTCCTGACAAGACCACAGATGAGTTCTAAGAACTTCCCATTGCTTCTCTATGGAACAGGATCATTTTGTGCCCAGAAGACTATGTAATCTAGCACGTTGCAGACTTTGGAACCCACCACATCCTGTTCTGCTGATCTAATGACAGTAGCCATATAAAGGTGGAGACATTAATATTGCATCAGATTAGGGCAGCTCCTATCCATCTGCCCATGGCTGGCATTCATTCTTGGCTTTTAAGCATTTTTTTCTCATTTCAAAGTTTATTTTGTTCTTCTGACACTATTTACTGACTGTACATATCACAGATTTCACTGGATAATTATCAGGAAAAATATAAGTTATGTGGATCTTACAGTAGATTTCTTCTTACACCTTTGATCTCTTGATGATTTTTTTTCCATAGTAAAAGCTTAGAACACTGCCTTTCGAGAGCTGGTGAATAATTTGTAGGAAGTAGATTATCATTAATGAAAAAGATAATCCAATTGATGTATTACTAATTATTTTGCTATTTTAAAAAGGCAATTAAAAATTTTCTGTCTCTACAGGGTGTTACCAAGGTCTTTAGCACTGCCTATCACTATGTCCACAGCAGGGAGCACATCCTGCATGTTGTGATTACTGGCATCAGTTGGCTCTACAACATGATACCAGGCATTACTGCCATCACTACGTACTTCATTGAGCCTTGCCCAGAGCAGGTAGGCAAGGCTGGGCAATGTTAGACCTTCCCAGGGTAACAGAGTTTCTAGATGTTATTGTCTTGCCGATCTTTTAAAGCCATATTTAGTTAGCTATTAGGCTGACTGGGGATATAGTTCCCACGACACCAACTCAAGACCCTTGGTTATAAGTGGCAGGAATCTATCTCAGACTGCCTTAGGCAAAAAGGGGAATTGATTGACTCATGTGACCAAAAAGAAGAAAGGACAGGTGTCAAGTTGGCTTCGAGGATGACCAGATCCAGGGATTTGATGCCATCAGGCTGTCTCATGTTCTTTCTCTCTCTAGTTCTCATAGTTGCTTCCTTCTGAACTTTGGCTTTGTAATTCCAGCTAAAGATGGGCTTTCTCTACAAGGCAAGCCAGATGCTTAGTAGCTGAAAAAGAATCTTTCCTTTCTATTCCAATTTGGAAAACCCAAGAAAGAAAACTCATTTTTATCTATTCTGAGATATGCCCATGGCCAGGATGGGGAGTTTACAGTAACTGGCAGTTCCCACCAGAGTCGTATGGGTGAAGTGGGATAAGGCGCTGCTGTTTTAGAAGGACACAATTACATCACACCATTTTTTTTAAAGGCCCTCTATTATGTGATGAGTTTTTGCTAGTTGTGAGTGCTGCTTCTGGGGTGGGGTGGGGTGGGGAGTTCCCAAGTGCCCTTGGAACTAGGGTGGATCACCCAGTATGTATGTGTGTATGTGTGTAGGGGAGGGGTGAGGATCACTTATTGTGGAGGCAGATTAAATCTGATAGGCCACAGTCACAGTGGGGCTGTAGTGTGTGGGGTCCAGGGAGGATTCCACTTGGCCAGTGTCTCTCCACACTTAAGCACCTTGTTGGGGCCTTAAAGGAAATGACACCTAAGGCACCGTGAAGGTTAAAATTGCCCGTATCAGTCAGTGAGAAGCACAGCTTCAAGGGTGTATAGTTTCAGAATCACCATGCTGCAGACAAGGGCACAAAGGCTACTATCTATCTAACCCAGGGTAATCTTATAAAGTCCATCCCTGAAGCGGGGTGGGAGGGACCACTCAGCAGCAGGGTCTGGGTGGGGTCACAGCCAGGCCTAGACCAGTACAGCTATCGAAGGATGTAACCTGGGGTTTGTCCTGGTGGAAGACCTATGGTGAGGTTTTGGTGTTAAAAATGGCTGAGGGTAGCTCTAGGGATACCTTTTTAAGCACTCATCTATTGTAACTTTCTAAGCCTCCCCCTCCCTCTTTTGCAGCCCCTCCAGATCTACTCTCCTCTCTTCTCTAGCTTGCTCTGTGCCTCAAAAAGTAGACAGTTAACAGTGGTCTCTTAAAAGCAGAGAATCTTTTCTGGCTGCAGTCCCTGAAAGATGAAGGGATGGGAGAAGAGTCAGGGAGATGACAGTGTGAGAAAAATTTGACACCCCGTTGCTGATTCTGAGATATATGGGGCTAAATGCAAAGACCCACAGTCTCTAAGAGCCAAGGGTAGTCCCCAGCTGACAGCTAGCAAGGAAACCAAGACCTCAGTCTTTTCTTTCCCTGGGGTCTCTGAGAGACAAGTGGCTAACACTTGGACATGATTTGCTATCTTAAGTCATACCAATGTAGGCTTCTGAAAAAACAAAAGCCAGAGATTAGCCAGTGCTTTCTGCTTTTCACCTCATAACATTTCCCTTCTAAGGCAATAGAGGCTCCACTTAAATGGGCAGGCGGGAAGGAGGGGAGAGACTATCAGGAGGAAAGGTGCCTTTACCACAGTTAATGTTTCACATCCCACCATACGTAATAGAAGGCAATTTTTTTTCTACCTCAGGAACTTCAAAATGCTCTCATTTTGTCTGGAATATTCTCCCCACTTTGCCCCATCACCCTTAGTCCTACATGAAGCAAACTACAAACTTTATCAAGGGACATAAAGTTGTTTTATAAAGCAGAAGGTCGTATCATGACTTTTTTCACAAGAAGACCATTTTTTAAAAATACACTTTCTTCCAAAAATTATTTATAAATTTAACAAAACTCCAAGAAAAATCCCTAAATTATTTTTCAACTGACCAAATTATTTTAATCCTCATCTGGAGGAAGAATCAACACATGAGAATAGCTATAAAAATGAGGAATGGGAGGGACTTTGCAATCTTGGTCTGGTGAAAGGACAGCTGAACCTACATGAAAGGTTAAAACAATTAAGGTGAGGTTGATATGTTGACTACATAAAAATGTAAAACTTTCTTGCACCAAAGTTATAGAAAATGTAAAATGCTTTTGACTAACTGGGGAGAAATTACTGCATATCTGACAAAGGGTTAACATTACTGTACACAAATCAGTGAGATTTAAAATAAACCCAGTCGGCTGACGTGGCCCAGAGGTTGAGCCTCGACCTAGGATCCAGGAGATCGCAGTTTGATTCCCGGTCAGGGCACACGCCTGGGTTGCGGGATTGATCCCTAGTCGGGGGTGTGCAGGAGGCAGCTGATCAGTGACTCTCTCATCATTGATGTTTCAACTCTCTTCCTCTCCTTTCCTCTCTCTGAAATCAATAAAAATATATATATATATTTTAAAATTATTTTAAAAAAAGAAAAAAAAGCTAGAAGCCCAGCTGCCAGTGTGGGATAATCTTGACAGTTTGCTAAGTATTCTGTTGACAACATCTCATCTAAAGAGTTTGGTGGAACACTTGAAGTCACAGAGTGCAGAGAGGCGAGAGAAGCAGCTGTTCTTCCAAGCACCACTCAACACGTAGCTCATGTGGATCCTGTTATCACAGTTTCCCTTTGGATCAAAGAATTTTTTAAAAGAGGGCATAAAAACCTCGCTTTACTTCTCCTGGTTGAATTAGTCTTTCCTACAGTTTAGTGTACTTTACAGAGTATGTTAATATCACGAACTAGTCTCCACCAAAAAAAAGTTGACCAAGACTCATGAGTCCAAACTCATCAAACTGTAGACATTAAAGATGCACATTTTTTGTATGTCAAGTATACCTCAATGGAGCTGTTAAAAATACATTAAAATATTTTTATAACTCATGTGTGTTATGACCTACAGTCTGAAAACCTCTTAGAGGGGAAGGAGACAAGGAAGAGAAAGCAAGGAGAATGAGAGGAGTGCTTAGCGAGGCAGGAGAACCAGGAGAGAGCCGTGTCCCAAAAATCACGCAAAGAAAGTGTATCGAGAAGGGAGTTGCTCACTGCATCAAAGGCTGCCAAAGGCAGAGGAAGATGAGCATCGGGGATCTGACTGACAGTGAGAGTCACTAGTAACCTTGACAAGAGCAGTTTTGGTGAAGTGGTGAAGACAAGGTCTCCCTGGAGAATATTTTTTATTGTACTTATTTTGGGGGCAGGGAACTTTTCTGTGTTTTCCAGATGTTCTACAGTGCACTTGTAACATCAGAAAAATAACATAAACACAGCATTTTATCACAATTATTTTAAAAAATACGTTTTTGCGTTTAAGTGAATCTCATATTTTGAAATTTTTCTCTTGTGGACAGCTCATTCCTTAATGGTACTGAGTAAGTAAAATGTCACTGTACTTAAAACTAGAAGTCATCTAAACTTCTAATTTTTTCCTATTTGTCCCCAAAAGTTTTAATGAGAATATGAGGTCTAATTATTCCCCATAATGAAATCTCTTCCTCTTTTCAAGGGTTCAGACTATGTTTTACGCAATATGATGGTCACAGGGCCCCTGGGTCTAACAGAAATCCACAAAAATCCCCCTACCATCTTCAGGAAGACATGTATCTTCAGGTAGGAGAGACATCTTCATGTCTGTTTTGTTTGATTGCCAGAGCACACACCTGGTGTGACAGATCTGAAGACACAGCTTTTGCCTCGTAGTATTCACTGACTCTCATTCTGATTGGATTTTAGAGAAAATCTCCTGACTACATGGGTCATATTAACTCCTTTCCCCCTCAAGTCCTTTTAAAAACAAATTTCATTAGTGTTTTATATTAAAATTGCATGCTTTTAAGCATGATAGTGTTATTTCTTTTATGATTTTCTTGCAACAAGGAATTCAACAAAAGCCGCCATGATTATGACAAACACATCCACACCACTTATCAAAGTTCCTCATCTCAATATTAGCTAGCTCGTGAACAAGTATATTTTATTTAAAGAAGACAGGCTGGGCAAAAGTGGAGAGTCAGAGAATGTTGTCTTCAATAAGTACTCAGTTCTAGGTTACTTCAAATGCCTCTCACCTGTAGAATACAAGGAACACTATTAAACTGTGGACAGATGCAAAACAGATCTTAACTAAGAACACACCAATTGCAAAAGCAGCTGACTGCTTCTTAGGGAGGGTCAGTGTAGCTGAGTAGCCAATAATAACCTATCTCAGACTGAAGGATAAATTGAAACTTAAGTACCTATTTAATTAAATTTAGGTTTGGCCCCATGCCAGAATGTTCATTCAGTTTTAAGCTCTTTTCCACATAATTATTCCTTGTGGTGTTCACGAGTTTTACAGTAGACTTGTAGCACCCAGACTCACAACCTTCGATTCTTATGAGTAACTTAGAGCAGGTGCCTTTTGAGAAACTCTGTTGACCAATCAGCTTTATCCTTATGCCTGGGAAGTTCAGCATGATGCATCATTACTATGGTTATCATAAAATCACACAGGGTAGGAGTAGCAAAAAAAAAAAAAAGACATAATCTTACCTGTCATTATAGGGTTGATATTATGAACTATAAATTATAAATGCGCTTTTTGAAGCAATGCAAAGCACCCACATTTTTACAAATACCTCAAAGGAATGGCATCTCAATATTAATGTAGATGGGGGAAGAGGAAATGAGATAAAAAGGGATGTGTCTATACTAGAAAAAGAAGCAGCCACTGCATTTTTATGAAAACCTCAGGTCCCTCATTGAAGCAGATGCTGTCGATGCCCAGCCCAGATCCCCCACGTATCTTTTGCCAGATGTTGCAGGTGCTCCTGCCAATGACTCACACTGTAGCTTTCTCTGGAGGAGTGCCCTTGAGAGAGGTGAGCCTCCCACCAGGAGGTGCCTGAGAGTTACGTAAAGACCCTCCCCACAAATCCAGAGCAACTGAGAATCAATGACTAACAAAAGACCTCTTCCTTGCATCCAGGTGGGACAGATTTTGACAAAGTTTGCCTCCCAGAGCTCCCCTTGGGACCAGGCTGAGGTTAGACTTTACCTGAAATTACATTATGTAGTTTCCCCCCTTTCCTCTCCTGCTTTTCTCAGACCCTCACAGGTTCCTCCTGAGTGCACTCCCTCAATAAATCATTTACCTGTCTCAGGTTCTGCTTCTAGAGAACCTAACACACTCATCATTCCTTCAGGCATTCCACCAATACTTACTGGACAACACGTAAACAAACAAAAATATGAGTACCTTTCAGATAAGTATAAAACATAGTAAAGACAATAAAGCAGTGTCATGATGGGATGTGAGCCAGGTGCTGCTACTTTAGATTACATGGCAAGGGAAGGTTTCTCTAAGAGGGGATGAGTGAGTGAGCTGAGGCAGAGAGCTCTGTGAAATCAAGGGGTGAAGCGGTCCAGGCAGATGACACAGCAACAAGAGGTGGTGGGTTGAAGTGTAGTAGGCACAAAAGAGAGTGATTCAGTATGTTTGGGTGGAATGTTGTGAAAAGGCTGATGTTTTATATCCTTATGTTTATTTGGTTTTGGTTTCAGAGATTTCGTCTTTAAGTGTACAGACAGTTCAGAAGTTGTTTTGGCCTCTGTCTGTGGAGAAAACCACATTGTAATTCCACTTCGTGAAAGAACAGGAGAGGCTTTGGGAGCTCTCGATTTTAACATTGGCAAGAGTAAGATGTTGTTTTATCGAGAATTTAAAGATCTACAGAAAATGATAAAGGTGACCCAAGCTGCCTGCTATGAAATACTGGATGAATTATCTGGAGAAATAAAGAAACATCGTGTCTTAGGTATTGTGAATGTGGCGACAGTCTGGATTTATGGGTTTAATAAGTTTTTTTTGGGGGGAAATAAGTTTTAGGAAAATCACAGACAATGCAATGAAGGATGTTTTCTAAAATGAGTTGTTGCAATATATAGATTTTTCACATGAAAGAAATTCCCTCATGTAGTCTTGGATTGATGAGTATGATCTATAAATTAGAGTTAAGGGTAAGAAATTGCATTTTCTTGGCTAGAATCACATGGTCTTATAATGAGAAGGCCTCCTAAAGGCAATATAGAGCTAGCATTTATTAAATGCCTCATCTTATACCAAGCACTTTAAATATGTTATTTCAATTAGTCCTTACCATAATTCTATGAGGTGAATGGTGATGCCTCATTTTATAGGTGAGAAAGATAAAGTTTACAGAAACAAAACAACTTGCACCAAATCACACAGTTAACAAGTGGTGGAGGGTGAATTTGCACTCAAGTTCAGGTGCTCTTTCCACTGTGTTACATAGCGTTAAGTCATCAGAACATCTCATTTTACAGATAAAGAGCTAAAGCCCATCAAAGTAAAGGTCCAATAGGGACAGAGCCAAGCTAGGGACAGAGCCAAGACCAGACCTCAATCCTTGTGATTCCACATCCATTCGGCTACTCTTGACACAAAACTAGTTTGTACAGAAGGGAGGAAGAAGGAAGCATGGAAACCTTTGGCTACCTAGAAGGGAGTGAGTGGAATTAGAAGAGTAACACATGTGTGATTAAGCTGACAGTTTTCTAGCCATTACACAGGGTGGGGTGGGATAAGAAGAAAAAAATTCATGTCTTTTCAGAGTTCAGTTATGTATAAGGCCAAGACTAAGCACTTTACATATATCATCTCGCTTAATGTCCACAGCCCACCAGAGAAGCAGGAATCAGCCCCATTCTCACAGAAAAGAGGAGGTTCAGAGAGACAACAGAACTAATAAGGGGGAGAGTAGGTATTCAAACTAAGGTCTAACTCCAAAACACAAGTTTTCTTTCACCTTTCCTCAGAGCCTCTTCCTGTGAGTTTCACTAGGTGTTAACTTCATTTCTGCCTTTTGATTTCATGACTAGAGGAAATAATATTGTTTAAAACTGTAAGATATGATTTTTCCTAAAAAAAAAAAAAAAAAAGTTTACTGTATTATGCTCAGAATCCTACAAAAAATGTAATGTATGTATTGACAACCATGTGGGATGTCATTCTGTTATTCCAGAGATTGAAAATGCAGGAGAAGTCCAGCGGGCAGGAGTTCTCTTCTTCCGAATCATGCTGCAAGAGCTGCAGGAAAGCCTTCAGAGGCTAACCACCATGAACTTTGTATCACTGTTGCTCTATGAGAGCAGTCCTCTAGCACAGTCAAACTCTCTGCCAGACAGTGAGTCCCAAGACTGGGAAGCCAATGCAAAACTAATACGTGACATCCTAACAGGGGTTATCTTGTTCATTCATCCAGAGTTGGAATTATCAAGTGACTTAGAAAATTGGGATAAATGTAAACTGGTAAGTTTTTTTTTAAGTTCTCTTTTTTTGAAAAATAACCCACACAATTTTAGGCATGCAGCTCATAATTGCATGAATCATAAGCATACAGATGCAAGAATTTTTACACTGTGAAACATTTGTAACTCGCACCTAGATTAAGAAACAGATCCTTAGCTGCATCCCAAAAGCCCTCCTTTGTACCCTCTCCCATCACCCCCTCATTCACATACACACACACACACACACACACACACAGAGGGAGAGAGGGAAAGAGAAATACAGACATAGTCTCACCCTCAGGGTGACCAGAAGTCTGACTTCTAACACCATAGATTGGTTTTGCTTGTTTTCAAATTTATGTAAGTGAAATTATGTAAACTGGCAAATTGGGTACTCCAGTTCCACTTGCTGGTGATACTGTAACTTTTGTTCTTTGTTCACAGTACCTTAACAGACACTTAGTTGAGAATATCTGTACCTTTGATCCAACTGCTAAGAATGTGGAAATTAATTTAAAGCTCATTGGTGAATGTATCAGAGGTAAATTTCTATTTAATTATGGTCTAAATCATACTAACAATAAAACAGTTCCAAGAGATATTTAAATAAAGCAAGTAGTTCACAAATTCAATTTTTAGGAAAAATAGTTCTGATTATAGTCTTTGAAAAGGAGGGACACGCTATAATCTACTACATTCCCCAAAATGACCGCCTCTGGCACACACGTGAGAATTCAGAAGCACGTCTATCTCCCACTCACTGACCGCATGCACACTGTTCAGCAAAAAACAAAAGTTGAAAGTGAACAGGGGCTGCAGTGAGGATAGGAAACAAGTACATTTAGCCAAAAGGCTATTATTATCTTTAGTTTCAATGAAGAACCAAAGAAAAGAACAGACCATGAGTCTTTATAGACTTGTATTGCAGACTTTTTGGAGGAGGAGACTCAGCAGGAATTGAGAGCATTGAGGCTCCCAGGTTGGAGGAGGTGATGAGCTCTTTGGCCACAGAGAACTGGCTACATATGAGAATCAGTAAATATACAGGGATAGGCAAAATTAGGTTTATAGTTGTTTGTATGGAAAATACAATAACTAATAAATCATAATACAAGAATAAACTCTGTGTTTCATGTACTCACAACTGTAAACCTACTTTTGCTCCACCCGGTACATATATAAGCACATGTTCCTGTATGGGTGCACATCACCCCACCAGGCACCTCAGGTCATTTATGTGACTGGAACAGTAAGGGATACATTTAAAGTTTGTTCCTTTTTGTTACTCATAAGAAACTAATCATTAGTTGGGAAAATGGCTCTGTAGAAATTGCTCACTAAACCTATCCCTCTCCTCCCCCTTCCTGTGGAAACTCTGGATCAAGTCAGACTCCTGTGATACCTATATTAGGCCGAGAGGCTCAGAACCAGAGAGACTCCTAGGGCAAGAAGAACGAAAAGGCAACCCAGAGGAAGACAACCACACTTCTCAGGGTGTCTCTAGCAGTGGTCGTACATAGCACAAGGGAAGCACGTAGCCGTGAGCCAGGGCATGTGGGTGAGAAAGAGGTCTTCTGGCCTAGGAAGGTGAGAGACTCCCAGCAGTCTGGGAGTGCTAGAGAATGAGAGAGAACACGAGATTCTATAAACGTTACCATGAATTAATGGGGACTGCTGTTTAGACATTGGATCTCCTAAACTTAGTCTCCCAAATCCTTGCCTTTTTCTCTCCTATTTTGCATCTTTTTTTGTTTGTTTGTTTCACTTTCTGAGACATTCTCTCAGCCTTCTGATCCTACTGAATTTTTGTTTCTGCACGCTTTCATGTCTAATAGTTTTAGTTGTTGTTCTTCAAATATTTGCTTTCTGCAACATCTTGCTGTTTCATGAGTGCAATGCCTTATCTCCCTGAAGGTATTAATGATAATTATTTTTTAAAGTTTTCTTCTCCCTGTTGTTTCTCCTCTTTCCTTCTGTTTCAGTGTTTTGGTCTCTGTATCTCATGTTCTCTACATCACACTGGGCAACTTCCTTTCCCCAACCCTAGAAATGTATTCTTCAGAGAAGGCGACATAGAAAGTCTCTAGGCTGGGGGGACATCAGACACAGTTGAGAGGGAGAGTATCAGAGTGAAAACAGGGAGAGTATGAATGAGTCTACTGAATATTGCGATGCCTGTAGGCTTTCCCCACTAAGCTCCAACAAAAAGTAGTAAACAAAAGGCACAAACAACTGGTACTTATACCATTGGAGTGCAAGAAAGTAGTGCAAGGCTTTTATTGTAATATATTTAACCCATCAATGTCTATTTTTTAATGTTTTAAAATAAATAATTTATAAATAAATATACATATATTGGGATCATGCTCAATATTTGTTACTGACAGAAGGACATTATCTAAGAGTTTGGAGACCACTGCCTTAAAGTATGAATTTTTATAAAGATAAATTGCATTGATTTCAATTTGTACATATTTGATTTATAGCTACACCATTTAAAAAAGCCAATACAACATGATACTGTACAGAAGTTGTAATTACAATAGAAATGAAACTAATATACTTGCAAAAACTCAATGTTCAGCCTGCAATAAACTTCTACCTAAGCTTTGAGAACTCAAGAAAAAAAATGTAAGATTTAACTTAATCCATTGTTAAAGCAGAGACTCATAAATGGATATAATTAGAAATATTCCATAGCATCCTAATGTTTTAAGCAAAATGAATTCCCTATGTAACTGAAAGTTTGATTCAACTTGAATGTTTCAAAATCAACAGGTTTATACACAGATTCAAAGGTTGACTCAGCAATTATTTTAGCTCAGATGTCTTCAAATAATTTACTATAACCCTTACCAATGCAAAGCAAAAAAAGCATAAATTCTTATGGTTAGAATAGAAAAAAAAAAGCAGTATATCTGCTTGAGAGAATTGTGAAATCTGCGCAAACTACTGCAAAGAGCTGGCATCTACCCACCACAAGAGGGCAGCAGCGCTCAACCGTTGTTAAAGGGAACCCCACAGAGCAGCGATTTTCAACCCGTGTGCCACCGCACACTGGTGTGGCTCAAGAATTTCTAAAACATGCAATACCTGACTATTTAGTCAGGAGCACTGACCTCTTTTCCCTTAGATTGTCTAATAAAAAAATGACAACAGCCAAAACAACAATAGCTGTCAGGTGTGAAAGAATCAAAATTATACTTTTTTTGTGAAATTGGCAAAAAATATATTTTTCGGTGTGCCACATAATTTTAGTAATTAGTTTATGTGTGCCATGAGATGAAAAAGGTTGAAAATAGTTGCCACAGAGCATTGAAGTCTTCATTAGAGGAATAGTTAAAGCCAGTTGTTAAAGCATCAATCTCTCATTGGAAAGGGCAGGAAACAGAAACTACTGGGCCCAGACAGGTTTGGAGTTTCTGTACCTGTTAACAATAAGACAGGAAATAAGCAACAGGGGCTTGTGAAAGGGAATGCCCTTGATCCCCACCCTCGTGCCCTTGAATCACCATGGCTTAATAATGGTTGCAGATAGGAGCCTATTCATTTGGATACCAGATACGAACACTGTGGCAGGCGTCAATGGAAGAGAGCTCTTGATGGGCATTTAGGAAGGGGAAAATAAAAGCTGTGGGGAGCAGGAGAGCTCTTATATCTCAGAAAATCAGTTAGGACTGGTTTTTGAAGTGTTCTAGGGTGAACTTTTATTTAATTTAGATTCATAACGTTAAGATAATCAAAGTAATCTTTGCAGCCTATAGCATTACTTTGTTCCAGGAACTAATAAATACAAAAAGGGATCAATTATAACAAATGCACCTCAATATTTTAAGTATGTATGTTGATTGGTCTTGTATTACCCATAACACGAGATGAATCAGGTATATTTCATGTGCTCTCATGACCAGCATTTGTTTTTGTTTTTATTCATCATTGTCATTGTTGTTAAAGAGCTATGGATAGGTGATATTTAAAACCTCTTATTGAATTATAAGTATCATTTATGGTTTATTCAACTCAAAACAGCAAACATTTATTGGGTGAGGCATACACCTGAGGGTGGGAGGCACCTGAAAGGACAGTAATTAATATTTTTTTGAGCAACTACTATACGACAGATTTTCACATCTTTTCTCATTAATCTTCATACAATTCTGAAGTATTATCCCTGTTCTATGGAAGAAGAAACAGCCTCAGGACAATTAAGTGACCTGCTCGAGGGCACAAGACTCGGGGGGTAGAGTCCAGATTGGAACCCAGATCTGTTCAAATCTGCAGTACAGTCTCTTTCCATTGGACCCAGTCTATCTGACTATTAGTCATTGCCTCCTGGGAAAAAGTAACTTTTATAAATGTCAGTTTAATAGTTTGCAATTTAACAAATGAACCATAATGGTATGCAGTGATTATATATTTTAAAATAATTTTAAATTAGGAAGTATTTCAACATAAAAGTTTGAGACTAACACCTGTGTAGTCATTATGGAGCCATATTCTATATCCAATCTTAACACTATGCATGTTTGAGTCAGACTTTTTAAAAGAAATAAAACATTATATGGCCCTGGCCAGTGTGGCTCAGTGATTAAAGCACCAGCCAGTGCACAGAGGGGTCACAGGTTTGATTCCCAGTCAAGGGCATGTGCCTGCGTTGCAGTTTCATTCCAACCTGGTCGTTGAGTGTGCCAGAGGCAACCAACCAATGTTCTCTCACATCAATGTCTCTCTCTCCCTCTCTCGCTCTCTTCCACTCCCTTCCACTCTCTCTAGAAATTAATGGAAAAAATATCTTCCGGTGAAGATTGACAACAAAATATTATAGGAATAGTTGAGACTTTCTACCCCTCCCTGATCCTATTTTCTTTTCTTTCTCCCTAGAGATAATACTATTATGAATTTGGTGTTTATCATGCATGATTTCTTACTTCTAGCACGTTTATGAATCCATAAACAATATAATATTATTTTGCAGGTTTTAAAGCTTTTAAAAATTGTATCCAAAGAACATATTATCCTGCACTTACATTTTGTGCTCAATAATGTTTTTGAGATTTATCCATATGATCTATGTAGCTCTAGTTCTTTAATTGTTGTTAAGTGCTGTGTAGTATTTCATTAGATGAATATACCAACAATTAATCCTTAGATATTTAAACAAGATCCTGCTATGGTTTTGACTCCAAACATACCTAATAGTGAACGTTCATTATAATACTAGAACTTATATTTTAATTTTAAAAAGTACAAAACTATACACACTAACATTTTTTTCCCCTTGGTGCAGGTCATTCCCGAATGGAAGTATGGAAATTTGGTAATATTGTCATGGAGTACCTATACCACTGGTCACACATCTGTGTAGCTCTCACAGAACTAAACAAAAAACGAAACAGTGCTATTACACCCCCATTGCCCTCCAAGACTGACTCCTGTGTGTATGCAAAAATGCCAGGTGGAAGCTTGCTAGGTAAATGTTAATGGAATTGGTGCTGTATTTAGGATATTTTTGTTATGTTCAGTTTTGTTAACTATAAAATATTTTCAGTTGGGAGTGCCACATAGACATATTCTGCTCCTAGACACTTATCTCAGCACTTCCTAAAACCAAAAGTGCTACCTAAAGAAAAGTTTGATCTAAAAAATATCCAGTTAAGGTAGCCATAACCAAATGCATATTATAGAATATATTCAAAAGTTTCCTTTTAATTTTAGCTTTATATCTGCCATGGGACTATTATGGTTGATTGAATAGAGTTATTTTAATTCTTTTAAGGTAATGAAGTAAAGAAGAGACCAAAGACTTAGGGGAAAATGGCAGTTTTTACATCAAAAGAGTACCAAATAATAAAGATTTTAAGAAACAGACTGGGAATTGTTTTTCTAATTTTTCAAAGACTTCTATGAGTACTACCCTTTCTCCCTCCTCATCACCCCCCCCCCCCACTTTAACAACTTAAAGTTATTTCAACGAATAGAAGTTCTTGTGGGAAAATGTTTGTCCATGACTCATGGAAAAAAGAAAACACTTAAGAAGAAATAACAAAACCCTCTCAAGTTCAAGAACTGCAAAAAGAATTTATATTTATTTAAAGCTTGTTATTCCAGCAAACTTTACTGCTCTGTTGTGAGATTTCATCTTTGCAATAAAATATCTGATGACACAGTCCATCTTTAATAAAATTTAGGGAAATTAAACTTCATTTTCTTTATTAGGTTGACAAAATGTGATGTGTTCCAAACATCTTATAATTTGAGATTTGAGGTCCCTTTTTAACCTTTTCTGATAAGATGGCAGTGTTATTACCAGTCCTCATCTCTTGGATGATCGCATGCCCAGTTTTAACCTATAAGCCTTTTTTTTTTTTTTATTGGAAAGAGGGCTTTTCAGGACATTTGCAGCAACATTTCTAGGAACAATGTTCTTGAAGATATTAAACTGATAGCCACATATTCTCATGGCTTCAGAACAGCTTATAGAGTTCACTGTGAATACAAATGGTATTTTAGGCAGCAAGGGTAAATTTTTGTAGAATACTACCTTTTTAACTACTATCATGGGAATTAAGTTAACTAAAGGGCATTTAGCTTAATAATAAATACTATATTTGCATGGTGCTTAAACTTGTTTGAAATATTTTCACATACTAGGTCATTTTATTGTCCCAATAACCTGTAAGATAGGCAGTCTCGATATTATTATTCCCATTTTATAAATGAGAAAGTCTCTAAGAGTGATTGAGTTACCTAGGCCACAACAGCTAGTAAGAGGCAGGGTAGAGCTAGTATCCAAGCATCCTAATTTCTGGTTACTGCCCTTCCTAGCACTTCAGAAATCTCACTAATAGTTTCCAACCTTTACTAGACTAATGACTATGCATTCAGTCTTTTGGAAATTATTTTAAAATTAACCAGCAAGGCAGATTGGTTGAATGCATTTAACCAGCATTCAAGTAATATACAACCCTTAACACTAGGAGCTTACTTTTTAGTGAAGATGATGTTTCTTACACTTGACAAAAATTTAGCTATAGATTCATACTTAAATCTAGTTGACTGAATAAGTGATTTCAACTGGTGTGACTATTTAGTGTCAGGTATTGCATGTTTTAGAATTCTTGCAGCACACCAATTGAAAATTGCTGGACTAAATAGATTTACTGATTTTCTTATATTTACTTCTACTTCAGAAGCCTAGACTTGATTAGTTGAATTTTTATTCACTCTTTCTCCACAACTTACAGGTAACAATGACGGTGTATGGTGTAGACAATCCAGACCAACTGAGCTACGCAGCCAGGGCTGTAAGGTTTTCTTGTATATATAAAGTGGTATATTTTTATTTATAGGTAGACTGTGATAAGTTAAAGATGTGTACTGGAAACCCTAAAGCAACACCTTTAAAAAGTAAGCAAAGGGAGCCCTGGCTGGGTAGCTCAGTTGATTACAGTGTTGTTCCAATACACCAACGTTGTGGGATAGATTCCTGGTCAGGGGACATACAAAAATCAGCCAATGGCCCTAGCTGGTTTGGCTCAGTGGTTAGAGTGTCGGCTGGTGGACTGAAGGGTCCCGGGTTTGATTCTGGCCAAGGGCACGTACCTCGGTTGCAGGTTCAATCCCCAGCCCCGGTCATGGCTTGAGTGGGAAGCAGTCAATCGATGTTTCTCTCTCACATTGATGTTTCTATTTTTTTCTCTCTCCTCCTTTCTCTCTCTCCCCAAATCCATAAATAAATAAATAAATTTTAAAAAAGAATCAACCAATGAGTGCATAAATAAGTGGAACAAACTGATGTTTCTCTCTCTAAATCTCTCTCTTTCTTCCTCTTTCTCCCACCCCCTTAATCTACTACCAATGGATTTCAGGTAACCCTCCCTCGTTATGTCTTTTATTTTATGTATAAAATAAGCTGCAAATATGACATTCTCTGGAACAGTTTCTCATCCCCTGAGATTTTGCAATTATCCGTTTGGCTCAAATAAACTCATAAAAAGTATAGGTTTGTACGTTTCTTGTGTCGACAATACTAATAATCACTTTAATGAAAATGTTCTAAACACCCAAATTAAAAGGAGGCAATTGTCAAGACTGGGTAAGAAAGCAAGACCCAACGATATGCTATCAGCAAGAGGTCCACTTTGAACATAAAGACACAAATAGATTAAAATAGGTTAGAAGGACAGAAACAGATATACTGTGCTAACAATCAAAGCTGGTTATGTTAATATCAGATAAAGCACATAAGAGAAATAAATAAAGAGGATCATTTCTTCAATTCCAGAGAAAGAATTTTTTACGAGAGTGGAGAATGCTCTAGGCGTGATTTAGGCGTCTAGACAAATCGTTAGCACCATTATTGCCTTTCCTTATTAATCACGTTTGAGAGGTCATGAAGTCAAAGAAATGGCATTTCAGTCCTGTTTTTAATTGAGAATAAACTTCTGACGATAGGGAAGGGGTACTATTATTATGAAATAAATATGAAGGTTTTACACAGAAAGAGGGTCATCTCCTAATGGTATAGGAGTCAATGCAAGAGGACATAATAATCCTAAATGTTTCAACATACATGAAAGAAAAACTGATGGAATCAGGAGGAGAAAGAGACAAATCCACAATTATAGTTGAAGATTTAAACATCCTTCTGTAGAAATTGAAAGATTTCTTGGGCTCTATAAAGAGTAATTTGGAATGGGCCAAGAGTGAGTGGGTGCACAGATTGAATGCGACGAGAATTTTTAAAAAAGAGTATGGTATATGATTAATAATACCAGTGGTCCCACGGTATTATTAATCAATTTGGTCCTATAATGAGACACTATTAGCATATAGATTTTCATCTTCAGCCAAATTACCCTGAGCCAGATATATTCATACTGAACACCTCAGAGGGGGAAAAAAAAACACACCGATAGCCTAGGGTAGCGGTTTTCAAACCTGAGTATCAGATTTACCTGGCAGGCTCGTTAAACTACAGATTTCTGGGCCCCACCCCAGGGTTCCTGATTCAGAAGCCCTGGAATAGAGCCCGAGGATTTGTATTTTTAACAAATTCCCGGGTAATGCTAACCTGCTGGTCCCGGACCACATCTTAGGAAGCACTGGCCTAGAATTTTGTCATTCTTTTCTTCCCACTGATTTCGAAGCAGTTTCCACACGAAACCGAAAGGCTCGGTTCCAGACGGCGCTTGAATCAACTCATAAAAAGATTCCCCGGCAGGGCGAATTCCTGGCAGCCCATATTCGCGCGAGAGTTTACGTGACGACGTCAGCGTCTGTGTCGGCGTCACGTCGGCGTCGGCCACGTTCAGCGGAGACCGGAGCAAGATGGCGATTCCGGGCAGGCAGTGAGTGATTCGGGAGTTAGGGTTAGGCTGGGCAATGAGAAAGCACGGCGACTGTGTTTTTGGCTGAGGAGTAAAAGCGCGCCGGAAGTGAAGGGGCTGTATCGTCAGGGATAGAGACGGGGAAGAGCGAGAAATCCTAAGGAACATATTCCCCTCCCCACCCCCCATTTTCCAGGATGGAAGCCCGAAGTTTTGAGGGAGAAACTTGTGAGGAAATAAAGGAAGTTAGGCTGAGGGGCAGAGAGCGAGACTTTTCTATTTTCCAAAAGCTCGGTCTGAGGCCCCTCAGTCTTGCTTCCTACCCCGCGCTTGAGTTTCTCCCGGTTTGGATACCTTCAGGGGCAATGAGAAGAGACAAATCCCTGGCTTCTTTAGAGGGCCCCGGTCTTGCGAGCTCAAGGCCTGATTCCCGCCCTCCCTTCTCGTTTTAGGGATGTGCTGAGAAGCCACAGAAACGGGTAGGCATATAAGGAATTGGGGTTTACGTTGCCGCAAGAGAGAAATATTGTACGTTCTTGGAAGTTTTACCTTTGGAGTATAATTCTTTTGATGTGGCTTCCTGTGTTTTGCTGCATCTTAAAGGCCAAAATGTGAGAAACTAAATGAGTTGGCTCTGAAGGGATGGTTCTCTCAGATGCTCCAAGACAAAGCAAGGGAGCTTAATAAAGTGTAATGAGAATTTACCCTATGACTACTTGGGTTTTCCAGTTAATGTAATCTTTTAAAATTTGTGGGTGACATTACCCAGTAACTTCTTTAATACTGTGTAAGTACACAGTAGGGGGAAAATCCATTTTCTTGACTCTTCTTAGACCACAGGATAATTTAGGGCATTTTTATTTTTATTGGACATGAACTGAGCTTTCCACTAACATGTTCTTTTTAAAACCTTACTGTCATTTGACCACCTAAAACATTTCTGAACTCTTCAGTTATTCTCGTCTTTGATTAAAATGGTATTTGAGTTTGGCTCATGTCTACAAATAATGACTTAGAATAATAATTATAAAATCTTAACATTAGAATTTTGAGATATCTGAGGATCGGAAACTGTTATGTGTTCATAGGCTATATGGCATGTTTTGACTTGGTAGCTTCATCTGGAAGAGGTAGTGAATGTATTATGTTTTAACATTTAAATATAATGGTGTAATTTCTATTTCAAAAAAAAAAACCAATGCAGGTATGGGCTTATTTTGCCAAAGAAAGCACAGAAGTTGCACCCTGTTTTGCAAAAACCATCAGTGTTTGGGAATGATTCTGATGATGATGAGGTAAGGGAACCTATGTTTTTCTGCCAAATTGTTGGAAATATATAAATATTTAAGTTGAACTTGTGAATTTGATGTGTTTGCTTGTCTTAGTTATTTGTCAATACACTGTCTCTGGAGTATATTGTAATTTACAGAATTGTCAGAAGGAATAAAGAAAGAAGCTCCACTGATTTTCTTTATAAGTGATACGTGGGTAATCTGATTTTTTTCCTCTGAAAGGTATGATAGTAATGTGTTTATTCCATTTTTTCCCCAGTACCATTGCCACTACCTTCATTACTTCCCTTTTGGATTATTTTAATAGTGTTGTAACTAGTTTCCTTATTACCTGTCTCTCCTCAAATTTAGTTTGAATCACTGTTACTCTTTTGTTCTTGAACCTGATTGTATTTAAAATTTAAACTGCTAATCCTGACACTGAAAGCCTTCCCTTTACTTTAGTTCAGTGCTACAAAACGTTGTGAAAATCGCAGGAAATTTGATTTATTTTAATGATGGCTAAACATTTTTTACACTTTTCTGATATGCCACTAAACTGAACTCTTAGAAATTCATGCTACTGAATATATCTAATAGCAGTATAAGCAGTGAGGGATTTAAAGTAATTGTGAAGTTTTGCTAAAAATTCATCCCTTGACCTGCTGGCCCTGCTGGACCTGCTGACTGTAAGTGAAACAAATATAAAGTGCAAGAGCAGAGCAGCGGACAGCTGCCTCCTGCACACCCCCTACCGGGAATAGAACCTGCAACCTTTCCGTGTAGAGGATGATGTCCAACCAACTGAGCCACACTGGCCAGGGTGCATTGTCATTTTTCAACTCCATAGTTTGTGTCTGTGTTTTTATCATTTTTAACTCTTTATTGGTATTCTGTATTTGGTGAGACATTGTTCTCATACTTAAGTTCTTGAGACGTGGTTTACTTTAGTACTTTGAACACATTTATTTTGTGTATGGATCATACTTTCTTGTTTCTTTGCATGTCTCATAATTTTTGGTTGAAAACTGAACATTTAAAATAATATAACTTGGCAACTCTGGAAATTAGAGGTTGTTTTGTGCTTTGTTAGTAACTTTTCTGTACTAAATCTCAGTTTGTATTGTTGTATGTCGCCACTGAAGGCTCTGCTTGGTTAGCTTAGTGGTCAGTTAATGATTTGACAGATTTCGCTCAACACCTGCAACAAAAAAGTCCAGTCTTGCCCTAGCCGGTTTGGCTCAGAGGTTAGAGTGTCAGCCAGTGGACTAAAAAGTTCCTGGTTTGTTTCCAGCTAAGGGCAAATGCCTTGGTAGTAAGCTTAGTCCCAGGCCTTGGTGGGGGCGCCTGCTGGAGGCAACCAATTGATGTGTCACTCTCACATTGATGTTTCTCTCTCCCCTCCCTTTCACTCTCTCTGGGAGGGGGAAAAAGTCTCCAGTCTGCTGAGGGGCTCTGTGCATGTTAGGACATGCCTTCAGTATACAGCCAGGTATTTTATAACTTTGCTTTAGCCTTCACTTCCTGCTTGTGCAGTCTCAAGGTCAGCCCTCAAGGTCAGTCGAGTGAGAGTTTAGGGCCATCTCAAATCTTTCCTGATTGTGCACAAAGGTCTTTGCATGCCTGTTGCCTTCATGATCCCCAGGAGTATGCTGGAACTTTCAAAGCCCTCTATGGGCATATTCTTCAGTTTTACTTTTAAAGTTTTTTGGTTAGTCTGCTGTTTGCCCCAGCTGTTACATCTGTTATCCACTGCCTCAGGCAGCCGCACTGTTCAACAGTTGTCTTTGATTGTTTTTGACAGACGCCTCCCCCCAGGGAAAAGACTGTTTAACTTGGCAGCTCTGTCAAATAAGGACAGTCTTATGAGTGGTGTCTTCCAGGGAACCACCATGGAGATCCATTAATGATTTTCTGGGATAGTGGTTTTGAAGGAGCTCTTAACCCTCTCCAGTGGCTGTCAGACTACTGGTTTCTGCCATGTTCGTGGGCCATTGATTTTAGGTACTGTGGCTCTCAGGAGGAGATGGTGGAAATAGGGCAAGTTAAAACACCACAAAATTCTTACTGAGGTTTTTGCATAAGAAGACTAGGGATTTTTATTGCAATTTGAATTTATAGATTAGGAAAGAATTTATATTTCAGTCTTTTCATTTATAAAGATTTCATATTTATTCAGGTGTTTTATATATCCTTTAGTACAGTTTTATCACTTCTTCCATAAAGTTCACATACATCTTGTTTTATTTATTTATTTCTAGGTACTTATAGCCTTTGTTGCTGTTATATGAGGAATTTTTTTTCTAGTTATTATTAGTATGTATGAGTGCTTTTGATTTTTATTGTTAATTCTAACACCCACATAGTTCTAATAGTTTGCCTTATGATTCTTTTGAATTTTCTTCCTAGACAATCATATTGTCTGCAAATGAGGATAATTTTGTTTCTTTTCAATTCTTTTACCTTATATTTCGTTGTCTTTGTATTACAATGTATCTTATTGCATTGCCTGGAAACTATGATATAAATAGAAGCAATGATAGAAACATCGTTACATTCCTGACTTTAATGAGAGTTGCTTATATAAAGTTTCACAATTAAATGCAATGTTTGCTCTAAGGTTTTGCTACTATTTTCAGTTTACTAAGAATTTTTTTATCATAATAAATGTTAAATTTTAATGTTTTTAGTATCTGTTAATGTGAATTTACATTTATATATATATATTTTTTAATCCTCACCTGAGGATTTTTTCCATTGCTTTTCAGAGAGAGTGGAAGGGAGAAAGAGAGAGATAAACATCGATGCGACAGACACATAGATTGGTTGCCTCCGGCATGCGCCCTGACCAGGGCTGGGATCTAGCCCTGCAACTGAACTACATGCACTTGGTCAGAATAGAACCTGGGACCCTTCAGTCCACAGGCCAGTGCTCTAACCACTGAACCGGCTATGGCAATTTTTTTGAAGTGAAATTATCCTTACTTTCCTGTAATTGGGTTTTTATTTAATTTGATTCATTGCACTCTACTAGTTCTTTTACCAGTGCTTTCCACTTTTGAGATCTTTGGCTTAATTTCATTTTTAAGCAGGTTTTCACCATGTGCTCATAGGAACATTATTTCCTAAGTTCTTGATTTTTAAGGAATGTTTGCCTGTTGCTTTTATCATCAAAATATCTGTTTGAATAAGTGTAGTATTTCTGGAATAACCATTTATTTTAAAACCTTGCAGACATTAGTCATTTTCCCTGGCACTGGATATTCTTAAGAGGAAGTACAATACTATAGTTTTTAAATCCTACTTCTAGATGACTTTAAAATTTGGCTTGGACAGCTGGTATTTTCTCTGTATCCTTTAAGTCTGTCTTTATATCCTTTAAGTTACATCTGTTATTGCCTTTAACTTATCTGTTATTGCTTTTAATCTAAATATTTAACTTTTCCTTCATTTCATAGAAATTTGTCATTGCATCAGAATATTTTTTCTGATCCATTTGCTGGCTACCATTTTGGAGAAGTATCTTTGTCTTCAGTACCATCATTCATTTATTCATTAGTTTATTCAACAAATATTTATTGATTCCCTGCTCTGTGCCATTTAAACAAAATAAAGCTACTGCTCTTGTGGAACTTACATGCTAGTGGGAGGAAGAGAGGTGATATATAGTTAGCTTAACATGTCATTTTCTAAATTACAAGGACCAAGAACAAGTAGACCTGGATAGGATGAGATAGTTAGCAGATATTTGGGGAAATTACTCAATATTTGTCTCTTTCTTTGCATTAACCATGATTATGTTAAACCCTTTTTCAGTATTTCAGTTATGTCTTTTCTGTTTCTTGCTGCTTCTAAGATATTTATTAGCTCTAATGGTGGTTTAGTCCTTTTTTCTTAGGAAAAAAGCTGTGCAGTTTCCCTTTTTATTTCTTTTATTGTTCTATTATCTAATCATCAACTCATTTAATTCATGGTCTTATTTTGAAAGAGTTTGACCAGGAAAAAAGGGAAGGTGATGAAGGTGATAGTTTGAAGGAATAATGGTAGAGTTGGTAGAATCTTTCTTTCTGTTGTTTTCTTAGAATAGAGGTGATTTGTGCGTGTTTAAGTTAAAAGGGAAGAAGGTAAAAGAAAAGGAAAGATTTTACAGGTAAGGAAACGGGAATCAGGAAGTTAAAGGAATAGACCTACATCACACACAGAGTACTTAAGTAATTTTGAACCCAGAAGATCTGCCTGATTCCAGAGTCCATGCTTTTAAACATTATAATGTATTCCCTCTGAGAGGCAGTTTGTTTATAATGGAATTTTAAAAGTTTGAGAGATTGGATTTCAGAAGCAGTAGCAAAAGGGTTAATTGTGGGATTAACAAAGATCAGACAAACTTCAAAGACAGATGGTTTTTATCATGTGAAATGACACAACTCTGTCGTCCGGTGTTTTAGGAATATTTTAAGGGATGGGGCTATTCATTTTTAACAAAATGGATATTCTGTTGTCCAGTTTTTTTTAACATTCCATCCTAAGGGTTTTCACTGGGGGTGTTACTACTTCCTGAGGGCCATTAAGAAATTTGTGGAATGGCTTTTGGTTATTGACACCAGTTTGGGATGTGGACCAGGGATGGTAGATATTCTGTGTCTCATGACACCATCTATGTGGGTAAAATCCCTCTAAACATGTATATGAAAAAGCTGTTTATAATTTTATAAGCCTAAAACCTAAGTTGTTTTTACATATAAACTCAAAATATGTTTTGCACATTTTATTTTTGTTAAATAAAATATTTTTAATAAAATTTAAAATACTTTTTTAAATGTTGTTTTTGCATGCAAAATGCAGGCTAAATTTTCCCCTAATTTGAGCATCTTGTAGAAAGACAGAAGATTATTTGTTATGTTGTTCAGAACTTTACCAAGAGTTTACCATTCAAGAAAGTTGGGTCACTGTTACCTGTGTCCTTTGTGGTATTTGAGTCACCAGTTCTGCAGTTAGCATTTGTATCTTTACATAAATGGTGATTACACATTTATGATTCTACATGGTAGAAGAATTTTGGAACCTACTGTTTTCTAACATGGTTGTGCATTTACATAAAGAAACACAGTGTAGCCCAACTGGTATGACTCAGCAGTTGAGCATCGACCTAGGATCCAGGCGATCGAGGTTCGATCCCCGGTCAGGGCACATTCCCAGGTTGCGGGCTTGATCCCCAGTCGGGGGCCGTGCAGGAGGCAGCCGATCAATGGCTCTCTCATCATTGATGTTTCTATCTCTCTCTCCCTCTCCCTTCCTCACTCTGAAGTCAATAAAGACATATTTTTTTAAAAAAGAAATACAGTGTATATTACTCTGTTATAAATTACTTCCCCTTTATATCTTCAGATGTATATATGTGTGTATCCAAAGGTGGATTAGAAAGAAGAAATACAGATGTATTATATATATAAAATTTTTTTAACTGTGTGTAGACAGTTTATATTATCTATGCATTTCATTTCAGTATAGATAAGGGGTGTTAACAAATACTTTCTGTAAAAGTGGGATATTGAGTATGATGGAGAACTGTTGTTCTGTGCCTTCCCCTGATACAAAATGCTCACTTATTATATATTACATTTCCATCAATATGTGGGTCTGTTTCTCTGGAATTTTTATTGTATTCCATTGATTTCTTTCTCTAATCCTGTATTTACTGTTTCCAACTAAGGGCAGAAATGAAGTCTGTTATTTTTTCACAAAAAGTCAGTATATAAGGATCTACTTGCATTGCTGCTTCTCATGCAAAAACCAATTAATCTGCCTTCTCTGTACTTCTTTGTATCCCTTAACTCAGAACATGGAGTTCCCTGGGAACCTTTCACACCTTTTTTTACATTCATCCTCTATGGGCATTTTGGTTTCTTGCCTTATATCTTTCTCAAGTTCCAGTCCATTGAAGATACCCCTTCTTGTTTTCTAACATGATTGTGGATTTTTTTCTTTTTGTCATTTCTAGGTTTGGAGAAAGAGGAGGCTTTAGCATACATTAATTTTTTAGCTTAAAGCAGAAGCTTTGCATTGTTTTCCTGCCTTTAAGATCTTTATTGAGTTGTTTAATCTCTCAGTCTCAGTTCTATATTTTAAAAAATATTTTATAATATATAATAAAAGTTTGTTTTAAGGATTAGAGATAGTATATCCTACAGTGCATTCATTGCACAGAGTAGAAGTGTAATAAATGGCAGCTAAGTTGCTACAATAAAAATAATCCTCTTTGCATGCAATAGCTGTCGTCATTAATCATTAGACATCTGAAAGTTTCTTGTGCTATCTCCATCCCACTTTGTGTTTGACACTCATAATTGTTATCCTGGCTTTTTTGTGACCTTTTAATAGAATCTTAGTCTCCATTTTGTGTTGTGGCCATTAGCTAAGAACCATTATATTAGAAAAATTTCATGAAGAATTGCCACTTACTATGTCGGGAAGGAATGTGGGTGGAGCAGGTTTGGGTGAGAAAGGGAGTAAGAGGGTGAGATTGCAGCAAAGCACAAATACTGAAAGAAATGATCAATTTTTTTTACCATATACTTTACATTAGAAATGCCTGTTTAGCCCTTGCATCAAAAACAATTTCTATAAATAAACTTTGTTTCCCTTAAAAAAAAATAAAGAAAAATTCCATAAAGAAGGCAGTAATACCATAATTTTATATATATATACACACACATACACACATGTAAATACTTATACACACATACACATATATATACACACATTTTATTGATTTTGGGGGGGGGAGGGAGAGAGGAACAGAAACAAACATTGATGTGTGAGAAAAACATCAACTGATTGCCTCCCACATGTGCCCTGATGAGGGATCGAACCCACCGCCTTTTGGTGTACCCACCGCCTTTTGGTGTACCAGATGATGCTCCAACAAGCTGAGCCATCGTGTCCAGGAAGACCATAATTTTTGAAATATTTTTTGTTTGATTTGTATACAATTTTATTGCACCCAGTTGCTCATCATTTTTAACTGACAATTTCTGATTAGAAGATAGTAAAAGCTTTACCTTCAAATTTGCTATTAAATAACAAAATTACCTTTCTATTTTTCCAAAACAATATCCATCTTCCTCATGTATTAACAGGCTTTGATATTGCCTAGTCTAACTTTACCATAAAAAATCATTTAAAAAAGTTTATTCTTTATTTTCATGTTTTAGTGTGTGTAGTCAGACAAAAAGCAATAATCCCCCATCTCATTCTTGGATTTATCAAAAGCTGAAAATAAAATAGATCAGATCACTTTCTGAAACAAAATTACTTTATTAGTTTAGTAATAATTTGAGGTTACTTTAAAGATAAGAAGCAGCATTTGGGAGGAGATTCATTTCCTGCCTTTGGGCTTTATCTGCAAGAACTACATCTTCAATGTCAAGAGATTGTATATTTATAACTGAACTCTAATAAAGTCTGTACTGGGGACTGTGCACACCTGACTTGGTCATTGTGATTATATATTAGGTGCCAAACTGTTGCTTGTCTTTTGAAAAAATACCAAGGGTATTTCATTAAAATTTGGCCTCTGTGGGGAGGATTATAAGACCTCAAACTGTTGATTATAAGTGCACTAGTTTTTACCAACATGGTTAATGATGCTTCTTTGGAAATTAAGTTTGGGTTTCTAAGTGGAATAAAGTGTAGTTTTCCTCTTATTGGTGTAATAATAATTGTAAGAGGTGTCATTAATTATAGTAAATATGTTTTCACTAAATCTTATAAAATTAGCTTTTCTACTGTTTTTGACTGATGCAACATAGGATATTGAGAACTATGTTCTGAGTTTTTTTCCTTTCATCCGTGTCTTACACTATATGTCAGTGTTAAATAATTGTTTTCCTTATGAGCAGTCCAAAATTACCCTCCTTTTTATACTCTCTTTTTGCTTCTACTTTTTGCTTGTTTTTTCATCACAGAGAAACTGTCACACAAAACATAAGATTGTTATTTCATACTGTATCCTTCATGATATTTTTCATCTCTCTCTCCCTCTCTCTGTGTTTGTGTGTCGGTATCTTTTTTCTAGAACTGTGAAGTCTCTTTGACAATGGAAAAAACTGTATGTGTGTAGTAAACTCTCTTGAAACATACAGAGAATTATTAGTCATACCTCTCATTTCAAGGCACACTCACATTATCAGCCTGCACAGGGCTCTTGTTTTATTAGTTTTCCTCTTTATCCCTGATCTCTTACCCCATTTCCCTTTAAACATACTCTGATATGTTTGATATATATGCTTGAATATGTATGTATCCTTTTATATTGTGTTGTTTTGAATGTACATGTTTTATATATATAAATACCATTGTGCTACAGATCTCATTTTTCAGTCAATACTACATCACATTGTGTATACCTAGTTGATTCTTACTACAGTATGTATGTCCACTATATTTTATCCCATTCCCTAAGATAAACATTTTAGTTACCTTCAGTTCTCTGCTATCACAACAACACTGTAAAAAACATTTTGGTACATGTCCCGATAAGAACCAAATAGAAACCAAAGAGTTTCTTTGGGGGTATATATCCAGGAGTGGGATTTTTGGATCAGGGAGCATACAGATACATTATTTCACTAAGTACTGGCAAATTGCTTTCTGGATTGATTGTACCAGTTTACATTTTCTTAGATACTAATCCATGGTTGGCTTTAGACAGTGAAGATCTCTTAGTTTGTTAATTTTTTGTGTGGTCCCTGTGGTGAAGGTGGCTAAGTCAGCAAAATAAATTCTTCCCTTCTGTAGTAGCAGTTTAAGCTGGGCACATGGCTGCTCAGAGATTATATTTTCTACTTTATCATTAGTCAATTGACTAATTTTGCCAAACATGGACACAAATATTCTGTGTACTTACACCGCAAGAGCTTAAAAGAAAAAGTTTTTAACTGAGGTAAAAACATTGTTTTATAACACCATATAGGTCTCAGGTATGCAACATTATAATTCGACATCTATACATACTACATTGTGCTCACCACCAAAAGTCTAGTTTCCATACAATTGACCCCCTTCTCCCCTTTCACCCTCCCTCCTGGTAACCTTTCCCTTTGGTAACCACTGATCTGTTGCCTGCCTCTGAGTTCATTTGTTGTTTTCATTTGTTTTTGTTTTATATTCCACACGAGTGAAATTATATCGTGTTTGTCTTTTTACATCTGACTTACTGTACTAAGCATAATACCCTCAAGGTCCAACCATGTTGTCGCAAATGGTAGGATTTCACCTACTTTTATAGCTGAGTAGTATTTCATTGTGTGTATGTCATATATATCGTCTGCAGTGGTACCTCGGTTTTCAAACATCTCCGTTGACGAACATTTCGGTTTACGAATGTCATAAACCTGGAAGTAAATGCTTCGGTTTCAAACACGCCTTGGAAGTCGAACATGCCACACGCCTTCCACTGAGTACAAGATCTTGACATCTAGCTGTTGGCTGTTGATCCCTTGGTTTTCAGACGTTTCAGAACTCGAATGGTCTTCCAGAATGGATTACATTAGAAAACCGAGGTACCACTGTACTTTGTTGAAAAAATAGTGACAAGAATAGGCATCTTGCCTGGCTGGTGTGGCTCAGAGGTTGAGCATCAACCTATGATCCAGGAGATGGAGGTTTGATTCCCGGTCAGGGCACATGCCCGGGTTGTGGGCTTGATCCCCAGTAGGGGGCATGCAGGAGGCAGCTGATCAATGACTCTCATCATTGATGTTTCTGTTTCTCTCTCTCCCTCTCCCTTCCTCTCTCTGAAATCAATAAAAACATACCTTAAAAAAAAGAAAAAAAAAAAGAATGGGCATCTTTGTCTTGTTCCCAATTATAAAGGAAAAGCTTTCAGGTTTTTACATTTGAGTATAATGCTAGCTGTAGGTTTGTCATATATGGCTTTATTATATTGAGATACTTTCTTTTTACATCCATTTTTTGAGAGGTTTTATCTTAAATGATATTGTATCTTGTCAAATGCTTTTTCTGCATCTTTTGAGATGATCATATCCTTTTTATCCTTCATTTTGTTAATATGGTGTCACATTAATTTGTGGATATTGAACCCTTCTTGCATTTCTGGAATAAATCCCCCTTGATCGTGTTGCATGATCTTTTTAATGTTTTATATTCAGTTTGCTAATACTTTGCTGAGAATTTTTGCATCTATGTTCATTAGAGATATTGGCCTGTAGTGTGCATGCGTGTGTGTGTGTGTGCGTGCGTGTGTGTGTGTTGTCCTTGTCTGGTTTTGGTATTGGGGTAATATTGGCTTTGTAAATCTAATTAGAAAGTATTTCCTCCTCTTTGATTTTTGGGGAGAGTTTGAAAGGCTAGGTATTAAATTTTTGGCTCATTTTATGTATTTATCTTTTTAAAAAATATTTATCTGTGTCTGTATTGATTTCAGAGAGAGGAAGGAAGAGAGAGAGAGAGAGAGAACTATCAATGATGAGAGAGTCATTGATCGCCTGCCTCCTGCACGCCCCCACCGAGGATCGAGCCCACAACCCAGGCATGTGCCCTGACTGGGAATCGAACCTTGATCTCATGGATCATAGGTCAATGCTCAACCGCTGAGCCATGCTGGCTGGGCAGTTTGGGCCTATTTCAAAATCTGTGGTGGTTTTCTTTTTTTCTTTTAAATTTTTATTTATTGATTTTGGGGGGTCAGCAGAGGAGAGAGAGAAGCATTGATTTGTTCTACATATTTATGCATTCATTGGTTGATTATTATATGTGCCCTGACTGGGAATCAGACCCACAATCTTTTGGTGTGTACAGAACGATGTTTGATCCAACTGAGCTACCCAACTAGGGCTCATGAGGTAATTTTTTATAATTGCTAGTACTTTGTAGTTTTTATTGCTGTTGTGAATGTACCTTATTTTCCAGTTGACTGTTCTGGTGCAGAACAATGCTGTTGATTTTTGTATCCCACAGTCTTTTTAAACTCATTTACTGTAATAATTTGTTTATACCATTTGCTTTATCTCTTCTAATCCTTACACCGTTTTTTTCTTTTTTTTTTTTTCTGTTTTGTTATATTAGCCAAGTCTTCCAGTAGTATGTTGGACAGAGAACCTCAGTGGGCATCCTTTCCCTATTTCTTAAATGGGACTCTTCTGACGGTATATAAATGAAGTTTTACTGGATGGAACACAGCCTTTCCATTCATCCTTTGTCTGTGAATGCTTTTGTGAAATAGTGACAGAGTTAAGTAGTTGCAACAGAGGCCACATTGCCACAAGCCTAAAATATTTACCATCTGGCCTCTGCTCTAGATCTGTGCTAATATGGTAGCCACTATGTCATAGAGACGTTTAATTTTAAACTTAAATAAAAATTAAAAGTGAGTCCTCAGTCACGTGTGTGTGTGTGTGTGTGTGTGTGTAGAAAAAGGAAAGAGTATTGTTATATATTATTAATATATATAAAATGGATCAGACATTTTTATGTTCTTCTTATTTAGAATTAAAGCTAATAGGAACCTACCAATTCTTAGATTAGATGTAAAAAATTAAGATGTTGACCAAGTACAGCTCCTCCCCCACTCCTAGTGCTATAACACATAGTAGGCTCACAGGACATGTTTGTTAAATTAGGTTGAGACATTTGCAAGGAACTACTTCAGGTTTTTTAAAAGGTATTTCCCTGAGATTTTTGGTAGAAAACATTTTGAAAGGTCAATATGGGCCCTGGCCAGTGTGACTCAGTTGTCTCTACACCAAAAGGTCACAGGTTCGATCCCTGGTCAGGGTGCATATGAGGCAACTGATCAATGTTTATGTCATATCAATGTTTCCCTCTCCTTCCCCTCTCATCCTTCTCTCTCTAAAATCAATAAAAACATATCCTCGGGTGGACTTAAAAAGGAAAATAAAGAGATCAATGTGGAACAATAGCTGTTTTTGTACTTTTAGGACAGTCAGAATGTTTGCCTTTGAACTCATTTATAAATTGGATTTTTTTTCTTTAAGATAAAGGCTGTTACAGGATATTATTTTTTGTCTTCAAAAGTTTAAACAAATGATAATTTGTGGTTTTATTAGAATGTATTAATGAATACTTTCTTACATTATTCTGTGACCTAGTCTTTAGACATAAAGTAGAATAACTGCCTGTCTGCTAATTTTGAAACTAATCAATTAACCACTGTATTGTGTAGTTTGGTCACATTCAACCTTAATTATTTTTTTAAACAGCTATTTTTCCTTAGGTCACTTGCAAGCTAGAGAATAGTTTCTGGCAAGAAGTAAAACGTTTTTTAATATTTGTACTAAGCAAAATACATTCCTTTAAAATAACGCGTAATGTAAAAAGCCAGTTTCAAAATGATTCCATGTATTTTTAACATTCATGAAGTAACTAATAATTATATAGAGAGAGAACAGATTAGTGGTTGCTAGGGATTAGGGATGGGAGAGGAGAGGTGGGTGTGGCTATAAAAGGGTAGCACAAAGGAATATTGTAGTGATAGTACAGTTAATTATCTTGATTGCTGTGGTAGTTACAAGAAGCTACTTGTGTCATAAAATAGCGCGGGGCTGTACATATACAAACAGGAAATAACTGGTGAAATATGAATAAGCTTTGTGGTTTGTACCAAAGTCTGTTTCCTGGTATTGATACTGTACTCCAGTTATGTAAGATGTTAACAAATTGGGGGAGGCTGGGGGAAGGACTTCCCTATACATTTCTTTACAACTTTCTGTGAATTTATAATTATTTCAAAATAAAGTTTAAAAAAATATACTTCTTTAACAAGAACTCCCACTCCACACCAAGGCATTTATTAAAGGCAGATGTTCATTCAGTTGACCTTTCCTTGCTATCAAGTCCCACCATCCAGTTATTACTAGAGCAGCACAGCATAGAACTCCCTCAAAGAAGAGTTCTTTCTAATCTACTTATGCCTTGGGGCAACATATTTTATAAGTAGTTTGTAGTAATACCACTATTGGTTCTGGAAAACCCATTTCTGGCTATGCCACAGTTCCCATAGCTATGAAGGATTCAGATGTATGCATGCTCCATTTTCCTTTCTATTGCTGTGCTGAATATGAAACCATAAGGAACCCTAACCCACAGAAGAGGACATGTACAGCCTGTTAAATATTTAACAGAATAGATTTTCCTGTTTCCATAGATGCCAATTGAATCATACTGTACAACTTCAAATAAATACCAGTCATGTATTTTATTATGCACACTGATAAATATACTATAAAGTAGAACATAGTTTACATGCTTTTCTGGTAAACAGTGGTTTGGCTATAATACTCCAAGGAAAAAAAACTTAAAACTATTCTTTTCCATAATTTAATTTTAATTTGTGTAAATATAAGCATTTCTTCAAGTGTTAATGTTCTTAACCTTTCTTGAGCACTTTGAGCCAGATACTTGCTAAACACTTAAAAATATATCATTTAATCCTCAGAACAACTTTGTGAGGTAGTTACTGTTATATAGATGAGTAACATACCTGAAGTAACACAGCTAGTAAGAGAGTGAACAGACAGAAAGTCAGATTCCGGAGACTTCACTAGTGATCATTATTTTGTACTTCCTCCTTAAGCCATACAGTATAGGACAGCTAAGGTTAGAGGCTGATATGTTGGCACTTTTTATTTTATTCCAAGGGCAACTATATGAAATCTATTTAATCTCTTGGTGAGTTCTTTAAGATGAAGATGTGATTTTGTCATTTTTATCTTCTCTCACATATCCTTTTTTATTAAAAGTTGAGTTTTAAAATTTGTACTGAATTTTAATTTAAAATTTATACACAATCTTAATTTAAGGATAGCTCTAAAAACTTGGAAAGACTTGACCTTTAAAATATAAAATCTTACCCTGCCTTTTCAAAAATTTACTGATTATTTTTATCTCAAGTATGGATCTAGACAAGAGTTTCTTATGTAGATGATTTTAAAATACCATTTAATACATGTATTGGTTTTTATGTAGGATCAATCCTATAGAAACAACTAAAAGTTTTATTGCTATTTTTAACTTTTTGTGTGTATGTGTTTAAACAAGTTGTTGGCATTGTAGTTATCTCCTTTAATTGTCATTGTCAGAGTTCCTTTAGTTAGAAAATTGAGAATTAATGAGCTTCAAAAGGAGATAATCCTCCCTGAATTTTTCAGCTTAGGTTCAGAGTCACCTCTTTATCCACTGATGCTATTGGAACTCCAGGGATCTAAGTCTCTGATTATGATATGTAAAATTACTGTACTCCCTCTATTATGTACTCACCCTGTAAGAAATAACTTCTAATTTTTTTTCAAAGATGAGATTTATCATTCTTAACAGCTGTAACCGTGGAAACAAAGCCTCTTGAGATGTCTCAAAGTACATATACTTTATATTGGAGAGTCCCTTCCCAGTCTGTTTAGTCTACACTATATAAAACTAAAAAGTCATTGCTTTGTGGTTTATTTTTTCAAGTTCAGTAGTTTAGGTTGAAGCAACCAGTTTTAAAGTGACAGCAGGTGAACTGTGACAGACTGGAGGAGAGATGGGCAAAATAATAAAAGAAGTCAAATTCCAGCATTTGGAGACTTTTTCTTCTAGTCAATCCTGAATCAGTGATCAAAAAAAGTTTATATTTAACTTGTACTAATTGGAAGGACATAAAAGTACATTGAGAAGAATTTCATGAGATGTTTATTAGCATATTTAATATTTTAATGTTAAAAATTGATACTTTAGTGAAAATGTGTTGTATCACATAATGAAAATTTTTATTTATTGAATAATACATGTAATACATAAGTAATTCACTTAGCATAGCACCTGGCTCCATGTTAGGTACTATTGTTTTGTTACCAACATCTCTTCCTCTAGTCAGTCAGTCTGCTATCTAAAGTGTCCTTAGTTCTTTGCCTGTATATATATTTTTTATCCTCACCCAAGAACATGCTTAGAGAGAGGAGGGAGGGGGGAGAGAGAGAAACATGGATGTGAGAAACATCAGTTGGTTGCCTTCTGTATGTGCCTTGACTGGCATTCGAACCAGCAGCCTTTTGATACACAGGATAATGTTCAACCAACCGAGCCACTCTGGCCAGGCTGCCTTTGCACTTCTTTTAAATTAGTGAGTGTTCTGTTACTTGTATGACCTTTGTGTATTAACTTTGTCTCCATGGTCATAGGGGAACTAGAATTAGGTTTGTTTATTTTGTTCTCTTTATTGCCATGGAAAACAAGCAAAGTTGATACTATACAGCTGAAAACAGCAAATGCCAATAGTCTAGAGAACTATAGTCCTAGGGATGAGGCTTATATTTTTAATTAAAAATAAATTTATTAGTAACTTTATTTTTTTTAAGATAATTTACACACCATAACATTCACCCTGTTAAAGCGTACATTTTAGTGTTGGTTAGTATGTTTAATCAACATGTTTAACAAAGCCTTATGCTTTTAAGGAAACATTTTTACTTAAGTATGCTAATTATATTTCTTTTCTTAGCTGTAAGTCTTTACTTTTGTCCATGCAACTACTATTTCCTACTCCTCTTGTCTTCTCTTAAATTCTTTTTGATTCAGGTTAATGTCATATCTCTTTAGAGAAGGCTTTCTTGATCCTCATACATTTTGTTTCCCTTTGCTCCCACAGCCCTTTTTTTAATCCCTTTATTATATTGCTTATCACATTTATATTATAATTATCTTTTTGGTTATTTGTCTTCTCTTTCAGACCATTTATCTCTCAAGGACAAAGACTATTCTTGTTTTTCTGATATCTTTAGGAGCTAGAACAGTGCCAGATATGGTAGGCATTTCAGTACATATTTATTGAATGATTATAACTTCAGATAGTTTTGGCTACCCATAAGCCGTAAGCATATACTAAAAGCTTGATATACTATATTTAATGGTGATATTAAAATAATGTGTTTTTTGTTGCTGGGAATGATACCATTTAGTGTTGGAAGGGACCAATCCACCCCCACCTAATACATGCGCACTCATACATGTTCACATGAACACACAAAGCAAATTGAAATCCATACAAGTTGAATGACTTGGTGAAGTTGAAGCTAGGACTGAAAAACCCATTACCACATTTTGTCCTGTACTGTTCTGTTTCTTTCTCTTGCACCTTATAGCCTAATATGATGAGTTGCAGTGAAAATTCATTTGTTTCCAAAAGACCTTGATAATGTTAATTCATAATGTTATCTTTCTATTTTTAAACATAAGTAAGGAACCAGTTGCCAATCAGAATTTTGGAAAAGAAGTATTAAACAATGACAACATTTTTCTGTGTTCTAGACCTCCGTGAGTGAAAGCCTGCAGAGGGAAGCTGCTAAAAAGCAAGCAATGAAACAGGTAAGGTAGAAGATTGAGTTAAATACATTTGGTGAAGTACATATTTCAGCTTACATTTTTAAGTATCAGTTTTGGTATCTAGGTACTGAGACAAAAGTATGTAGAACGACATAATTTTATCTTGACCCTTGTTTTTGAAAATATGTTAAGATGTTTCTTGATTTCCATAAATTTCTGGGGTTTATAAATTTTAAAGGAACAAACAGAGTGAAGAGTTAACTCTTTATTGCTGTGTTGTAGATTAAGCCTAGTTCTGCTTTCAGATGACTCAGCAGTCTAAAAATGGATTATATGGTTTAATAATTCCTGCTAGTGAGCTTACTTGCCAAAAAAAATTTCTTTACAACCAGAGTGATTTCACAACTTTATAATATTTGAAATTCATCTACCAAGAAAGGGGAATATGAGATCATTTCTGGTAGTCTTGCTAGCACCATTATTTATATATAATGCTGTATATATTTCCAAGCATTTTTTTATATACATATATTATTTTACAAATTCTCACAAACCTCTTCATGGTCCTGATTAAGAAATCTGAAATTTCAAAAGGATAAATTACCCCTCTTGATCATATAGTTAGTTACAGAAATAAGCCTGAAGGCTTACTAATTTTTGTCCTGCTACACCAGTGTATCTTAGATTTAGCTCTTGCAGAACAGAATGAAATTAAACAATGATAAAGTACCTTTTTTTTCTACTTTAATTCTTTCTGCCTTCACATTTTCTGTAATTTTTGGCACCTATTTCTCCTGTGTCTAAGTAGAATCTAACTTAAGGATAAAGTTGTTAAGCACTTTCTGTGTGCTAGACATTATAGCATAAATTACTTTCTAAGAATTATCCTTAATTCTTACAATTCTATAAGATAGATGCTTTTATAATCACCATTTTGTAGCTCACGAAATGAAGGCAAAAATAACTTCTGTGACTTTCATGAGGTCTCATATTTAATAAAGGGTCGAGATGTGTTCCAACACAGGCAGTGAAAATGCGGAGCCCACCCTTTTAGGCACTGTGTTTTCCAGCTTTCCTGCGGAATAGGCACAGAATTAGATATTTAGTTATTATTTTTAAGATTATATCTTAGTTTCATAGTGGGGTATAATGTATAACTCAGCAGCCTCAAAATGATTGAATACACACATAAAATCATAAAAAACCTGATTCTTTAACATAAATGATTGGTTTGAATCCAAATTTTAGAGTTCAGTAGAATTTGAGAGAGACCATGAAGTCAACTTCTTTACTATATAGATAGGAGAATTAGTTCCAGAGTGTGGTAACTTCTCCAAGGTCATGTAGGTTTCTTGTTTTTTAGTGTTCTTTTGACATTTTTGTTCTGTCTTTTCTTTTCCCATTTTTTTTAAATCCTCACCCAAAATATTTTTTCCATTGCTTTTCAGAGAGTGGAAGGATGAGAGAGAGAGGAAAAAAACAAAAACATCAATGTGAGAGAGACACATTGATTGGCACATGTGCCCCGACTGGGGCCAGGGATCAAGCCTGCAACCAAGGTACATGCCCTTGGTCGGAATCTAACCGACACTCTAACCACTGAGCCAAACCAGCTAGGGCAAGACTGTAGACTTTTTAGTCACAGGTGTTTAGGGAAATCCCTCTCCCCTCCCTCTCCCTTCTTTCCACTCTCTAAAAAGCAATGGAAAAAGTATCTTCAGGTAAGGATTTAAAAAAATAAATAAATATAGTTACAGGGATGTGAAGCATAGCATAAGGACTATAGCCAATAATAATATGATAACTATGTATGATGCCAGATGGGTACTAGACTTCCTGGGCTGATCACTTCATAAGGGCTATAAATGTCTAATCGCTATATTGTACACCTGAAACTAATATATTACTATATATCAATTGTAATTAAAAAATAACTTTTTTAAAAAAAAAAATAAGGGTTGAGCTGGCCCTGAAGCTCTAGGTAAGATTTTGATGGCCTGAAAGCAGGAGGAACAGCATTTAAGGTAGAGGGAATATGATGAACCAGAGGCTGAGGATTTTATATTGCAAAAATATTAATTCAAAAATATCCCCATTTTTTTGTTATGTTGGAAGCGTTTTAAAAAGTATTTCCTACCATTTGAAAACATTTTATTTGGTAACTCAACTAAAAATGATATGAAAATACTATATAGGCATCTAAAACCAAGGTTAGATGTTTCTAAGTCAGACCTTGGACCTTTTGACCTGTGGATGTGGATAATTTTAATTATGTGCGAATGAGTAAATAATAGTTAATATTATTGAGCACTTATTCTCTGTGATGCTCCATTCTGAGTGTCTTAAAGTTTATTAAGTTATTTAATTATCACAACTTTGAAAATAGATATAATTCTCATTTTTTTTATATGGGGAAAACAGACACAAAGTGATGAAACAAAACTTGCCCAAAGTAGCTAGTAAATATAGAGCCAGTATTCAAACTCAGGCAGCCAGGCTCCAGAATTGATGTTTACATTTTTTGTCTTAAAATATGATTGATATAATTTTTATGATATATTTCTGACTTATGATTCTGCCTCAGGAAAATTACTTAGACTTTTTTGTGCTGTTAGCTAGTTCATATTTCTAAAACATCTTTAATTTTTTTTTTTTTAAGACCAAACTGGAAATCCAAAAGGCCCTTGCAGAAGATTCCACTGTATATGAATATGACAGTATTTATGATGAGATGCAGAAAAAAAAGGAAGAAAGTAATCCTAAATTGCTTTTGGGAAAAGACCGAAAGGTTTGTGATTGAAAATACAATCTTTCTTTCACCTTGACCTGCATTGTGAATCTTATTTCAGCATGAAGATGAACTGAGAAAAAGCTTTTAGGCATATGAAGTGTGAAGTGCCCCTAGTTGCAGATATTATAGATTTGATTTAGAACCCAGGAAGCCCTACATTTAGTATTCCAATAGGAGCAAGTAAATTATCTAACAATTTTATAAATTTTCATTTTTGCTTTAAAACCATTCCAAATTATTTTTTGAAATATTTTTCTTAGAAAGTTTTTGTTCTGCTCTTGTCCATGTTTATTTGTATTTTATCATCCTCTCATTTTTTTATTGCTTCCTACCTGATAACTGAATCATCTGCACATATCATGATTTTTAGTTAGAAAAAAATTAATGGGAGGAATTAAAATAAGTTCAGATTTTCTGTCTTATTCTTTCACAAGCACAGACTGATTTTTAAGGATCTTTGCATCTTTTAGTATCTACAAATTGGTAAAAATTTATATTAAAGCTACTATTTTAAATAATTATATTACAACTATTGTGGAAAAAATAGTAGGGACCTTTATGATTCATGTATCTATTGCAGAAATAAGACCAATACCAGTAAAAAGGGTGACAAAAACAGTAGAAAAATTACCCATTTTGTTTGAGATTTTAAAAAATGATAAAAAAGCACTTTGAATATTTTTTATCTTACACTTACATTTTTACTGAGAAGAATTTTAGTTTCAATCTTGCTAATAAATTTATATTGATTTTTGGAGGGACAATGACAAGCCTACCTATTTGGACTAGAATTTCTTTCTTAATGAATTCATGATAAAAAATAGAGTATTTACAATTATTATCTTTGACTCTTTTCTAAATAATCTTATTTTTCCCCCTAGCCCAAGTATATTCACAACTTACTAAAAGCAGTTGAGATCAGAAAAAAGGAACAGGAAAAAAGAATGGAGAAGAAAATACAGAGAGAACGAGAAATGGAAAAGGGAGAATTTGATGATAAAGAGGCATTTGTGACATCTGCTTACAAGAAAAAACTGCAAGAGAGAGCTGAAGAGGAGGAAAGAGAGAAGAGGGCTGCTGCGCTCGAAGGTGAAATGGCAGAGGGAGATGGTAGAAGGAAACAGATGCAGCAGAATTCTGCCCTGTGGTTAGCTATTTGTTCTGTCATTGAACTTTTAGATTAAAATGTGGTCATAATTTATGTATAGGAATTGAAGGTACAAGTTATGGTATTTATGTTGTATTATAAAACAGAGAGGAGATTTTTTACTAAAAATAGTTGTGCTCTTAGTAACTAGTACTTCTGCTGGACTTTTCATTTATATCTTGTTTTATTGCTTAAAACTGTGGTCATTACAAGTCATTGCCTTGGAAGATGATTCCAAATGTAAAAACATTGATTACAAGGCATAATACCAAGACACTTAGAGAAGCAGTATTAGCTGAGATTTAAATCCTAGTTATATTTTCTGGAATGAGCAAACTAGAATAACATCACCCAAGGAGCATCAGCTGGGCATTTAGAAAAAGAATAACATTAATTCAAGAAAGAACAAAGATGTGCAAAGGCCAAAGTCATAGTGCTCTGCTTTAGTGTTTCCTCCTCATGGTCATTTCTCAAGATTTGAGTGAAAAATCTACATATAAATAGCTTAATTGGCACGTGCTCATCAACTTTAAGTAGAAGAAAACCAATATGTAAGACTTGGTGTATGCATGTACCATGTATTCATCTAGAGCACCAGTCAGCAAACTTTGTGGGAAGGACCAGATAATCTCTACCATATGATCTGTACCATGTGATCTCTTTGCAACTATTCAGCTCTACCTTTGTAACACAGAAGCAGCCCTAGACAATACATAAACAAATGAACAGGGCTACATTCCAATAAAAATTTATTTACAAAAGCAGCAGGCCAAATTTGGTTTATAGCTATAGTTTGCCAACTCTTAATCTGGAGAATAGTTTATACACAGTGTATGTCATATACTCTATGTCTGTAAAACTGAACTGCATTTTTGTTGTGTTGAATATATTCTCACTTTGCTTACCCTCTCTTAGCACGTTTGGATGTGACCAAGCAGAAAGATCTCAGTGGATTTTATAGGCATCTATTAAATCAAGCAGTTGGTGAAGAGGAAGTCCCTACATGCAGCTTTCGTGAAGCTAGGTGAGACGTGGCATATGGAATATTTAGAAGAAAGATACTGTTCATTATCTGTGGTTGTGGATCATTTGAGTCCTCTGAAAGACAGAGGATTACAGCATTGCAGATTGTTTTGTCAGCCAAACCTGACCTAATTGAATGAATGGCTAGGAATTCACAGTTTCTTAATTTAAAAACCTGCAGATTTAGGTCAAGATTGTCTTTATTCTGCAATAATTCTATGTGCATGTTTAGGTAGTTTATAAAAAGAGATGTGATTTATTTTTATAAATAGGACCTAGCCTCCATAAAATGTAAGATTCACATATTAAGGGCTAGAAATGCACTAGCCAGTATAGCCCCTAGTTACGTATGGCTGTTTAATATTACATTTAAAATTTTGGTCACAACAGCTACATTTCAGGTACTCAGTTGCCACATTTGGCTAGTGGCTACCGTATTAGTACAGATATGAACATTACCACTTATGTAGACGTTTCTATTAGTACTGGTCTAGAAAATAAGGATTAGAGGATTTTTTAATAAAATTATAAAGCATTAAATAGGAATGGTGAAATGATTATGCCATAAGTATATAGCTGAAGGTAAAAGGGAGATTAGTCCTAAACTTGTATTTAAGTAAACTTTTTGGGAATAGAAACATTCAGATAAGAGGACCTGAGTTTTGTGTTGCTGGGGAAAGAGGAGAGGCAGGAAAATGGGATTAAAGATTAAGAGAGGAAATTAGGTTTATACTTGCCACCCCCCATCTCCTAGGTTTTGATTTAAAAATTGATGAGACTTATGAATCTAAGAAGGTATATTTGAAGATTTGAGATTTTTAGACAGAAAATTAGAGTTTCTATTAGAATTTGATCTAGAATAGTTGTGAGGCCAACCATGAAACTCCATAATGTCACTTAATAGCTATATTTCTCAGTCTGTTATAATAGAGTTCCTAATTATTGGTGAATACTTTAAGATAGTTGTACTAGCAATTCCTGGAGAACCATAGTTGTTGCTCTATCCGTATGATTAATAAGTGATAATGAATGTGTGAGTAATGTAAGTAAATTAATCCCACTTATCAGCTGGGAAAATGTAGATGATGTAAACAGTTATAGTGTTGCCAATTATAGTGGTTGGATGGATTCACATATTTCTATTTTGCTGTGATAGGTGCCAAGGAGTATATCAGGATGTTGGTGCTGCTTTAATCTTAAGAGGGTTTATTTAGTGATATTTCAAATTAGATTTTGCCACCATTTGCTATGAAAAAATTTATCTATTTCCAGGACTCTGCTTAATTTTTATAAAAATAAAAATCCAACACAGAGCCATAGCTTGAATTTCACATTGTGAAAATACTACTAACATCAGAATATATCTTTCTTTTCCTAATTATTCTTTGTCTATGCTTAGCAAAAATGAAGACATGGCACAGACCCCTACCTGAAGGTTCTGGTGGTCCATTACAGAAGGACTTATTTTTTTTCCCACTTCTACCAATATTGAAAATACTCTGAATGTTTAGAAAATGCTAGTTTGCACATGTTTATAAGGTAAAAAGACATCAGCACCTTTTTACATTTGGCTAATCAGAAAGCACATATAATTGTAGTTTTATTGATTTAAATATTGAGAAAAATTATATGGACACTTCATTTGCTTAGTGTAAATGATAATGTGGCATTTAGTGTTGTATTGTTTTTTTAAAGGTCTGGGATAAAGGAAGAGAAATCAAGGGGTTACTCTGATGAAGTACATTCGGAGAACAGAATACCACATGAGCAATGCATTCGCCAAACTGTTGTGAAAGTAGAAGAAAACCCAGATGCAGACAGTGACTTTGATGCTAACAACAGTGAGGATGATGAACTGGAAGAAAAGAATAAAGTGAACTGCAGAAGGGAGAAGAGCATAGAGACTTCTGGGAATGACTCTAGGCATCACAGGAATCAAACCCACTCACGGTCATCTAGTGAAGAAAGAGAACATGGTACCAAACGCCACACAAAGAGTTCCAAGTCAAGAGGACACGAGAAAAGGGAAGATCAGCACCAAGAGAGACAGTCCAGGGACCAGGAGAACTATCACACTGACCGTGATTACCGAAAAGAAAAGAAAGATTCCCATAGGCACAGAGAGGCCGGTCACAGAGACTCCCACTGGAAGAGGCATGAACAAGAAGATAAGCTGAAGGGAAGGGACCAAAGAGAGAGAAGTGACAGAGAATGGAAAAGGGAGAAAGACAGAGAGAAATACCCCACAAGGGAACAGGAGAGAGAGAGACAGAGAAACGATCATGACCGACACAGTGAGAAAGGAGGGGACAAGGACGAGAAAGGCAAAGAGAAAGAACATTCGAAAGCAGGGAAGGAAAAACTTGAAAACAGAGAAAGAGAAAAGCGAGAAATGAGTGTCCAGTCTTCAGAGAGAAAGCGAGACAGAAAGGAAGGCAGCCCGAGTTCTAGGGCGAAGGGTAGGTTTCTCGACCAGGAGAGATCCAGTAAAATGAGAAACACGGGGAAGGACAAAGAAAGAAGCGCAGAGGAACCCTCTAGTCCTGAAGCATCGCTGGGAGCAAAACACCGAGTCTCAGAGGAATGCCAGGCGGCGGGGAAAGAGCAAGAGCAGCCCCACGAGGCAGGGAACAAGTTTGCAAAACGGAACAGTGAAGAAACTGTAATGTCGGCTAGAGACAGGTACCTGGCCAGGCAGATGGCACGGGTTAATGCAAAGACATATATTGAGAAAGAAGAGGATTGACTTTCTGGAACATGCTGTGTGAACACATAAAGGAGGGTGTTAACAGTGGTAAAATATGTTTTCAAAATTCATTTTTGGTTTAGTGTTAATTCAAAAGTCAGTCCTTTTATCTTGAATGTCTGACTGAATCGATATATCACATTTATTTATCAATGCCACATTCTTAGTTGTATTCAGGCAACCTAAAGAGTGTGCTAAATCCCAGTAGGTACTTTATGAGGAAAATTAGCTCCACTGTAATCATTAAAACATAATTTAAACAACTCTCCCAATGTTGGTTTTGTTGCAGGAACTGTTTATTTTATAAATACTGTGTTTCAGATAAAATTAAGTGGATTTGAACATAGAGAATATTGTTATACTTTATGTTTTGAAATTTGTATTAAAGTATAAAATATGGATAGATATACACCTTGTCTAACTTTTTAGCTCAAGCATACCTGGCTTAAATGAAAATAAAAATAGTGATATGTTTGTACTTTTAATTCATGCTTCTTTTTTTTAAAAGACATCTTTTTAACACACTGTATGCGGGAAACGTATTTATACGTTTTACGTTGACTGGTGGTAGAGCGCGCGATAAAAACTACCTGCAAACAATGTGTTAAAATGTTTTTTATTGATTTCAGAGAGAGGAAGGGTACGGGGGAGAGAGAAACATCAATGACGAGAGTCATTGATCAGCTGCCTCCTGCACGCCCCTTACTGGGGATCGAGCCCAAAACCTTAGCATGTGCCCTGACCGGGAATCAAACCATGACCTCCTGGTTCATGGGTCAACCCTCAACCACTGAGCTCTTATTTTTATTTTTTAATCTTCACCTGAGGGTATTTTTTTAAAGCTTTTCAGAGAGAGTGGAAGGGAGAGAAACATAGATGTGAGAGAGACATCAATTGGTTGCCTCCTGCACTCATCCTGACCAGAGCCAGGGATCAAGCTTGCAACTGGTGTACGTATAATTCCTCTGCTGGAATTGAACCCGGGACCCATTAGTCTGCAGGCCAGCACTCTACCCACTGACACAGACTGGCTAGGGCCCATGCTCTTATTTTAAGAGTAATGTCATTTATGCCACAATTCCTCTTCCCCCCCCCCAATAAAAATCATTTTTATTTAATTCTGTGACCCTCACAAGTTAGTAAGATGGTTGTGTACATAAATCAGTTTTAACTAAGTGTGAAAAGATGGAGACATTTAGCCTAAGTGAAATTAGGGATGGTAAAAAAGTAAAGAGGATCAATTTACACTAATAGGTACAATTATTGCCTAAAAGAGCTAACATTTTCTTACAGAACAGAATGAAAGAGGGGATTAGCGGGATTAGCAGTATAGTGAGGTGGGCAGAGTTTAGACAAAGCATTTCCCAGGGCAGAAACTTCAGTATTAAAGTTTATTTCTAAACTGTTTTTCTAAAATCCACAATCTTTTTTCCTAACTATTCCTTTGATCTTTAAGGCTTTGTCTTAACACAATTCACAAAAATCTAACACATCTGGCACATAGCCACCAATTTGCTGGATGCATCAAAATATATTTCATGTCACTTATCTAGCCTGGTTTCCCTCCATCATACGTATGACTCATGTCATACAATTGCCAAAAGCAAAAAACTCTTCCATACCTGTGGAAAGAGCAGCCAGATAGGCTTGAGAAGACAAGAGATCAAGTCCTTTCTCAGCTACTACCAAACTAAGTACCCTTAGATGGTCATTCACCTTGACTGGCCCCATCTCCTGGGCAGTAGTAATGTAACTATGATGACAAATACTAACATGTACGGTGTGCTTACTGTCAGGCATTACATGCATAATTTCCAGCAATCCTCAAAGCAGTCTTATGAAAGAGACACTTATAATCCCCATTTTACAAATAAGGAAAAAATAAAGCTTAGAGAATTTAAGTAATTTGCCAAAGATTACGCAGCAAGTGGTAGACCCAAGACTTCGAAGTCTCAGCTCAAACATGTCAGAGTGCCTTAAAAATACTTCAAGGGAGAAAAGATGGCGGTGTAGGTCACAGCTGCACCCGCGCCTCCACAACCACATCAAAATTACAACTAAAATACAGAACCACCAGCACTCAGAGCCTCCTGAGATCTGGCTGAACAGAAGCCCCACAACCAGGGAGCTGAAGAAGCATCGAGACAGGTAGGAGGGGCGGAGACGCGGGCGGATCGGGGCTGAATCGCAGAGACGCGGCCGCGGGCCCACACCCGGTGCCCAGGTTGAAACATGGAGGAGTGAGGGGTCCCAGCCCCACAGCAGGCCCCCAGCCCAGGGCTCCAGGGCCGGGAGAGACGCCCCCACAACTCCGGCTGTGAAACCAGCAGGGACTGTCCCTGAGGGTCTCGGAGGCTGCGGGAGCCCCAGCAGCTCCTCTTAAAGGGCCGGCGCACGTACTCGGACGTGCTCCCTCAGAGCCCAGCGCCGGGCAGCAGCCTGAAAGGACCCGGGACACTCGGGGAGGAACTAACCTGCCTGAGATCCGGGCGAGAGGCGGAGGGCGGCTTCCTCCCGGGCAGAAGGGCTGGCGGAGGCCATGGCTCCTGTGACCAGTCTTCCCCGCACACAGCCGTCAGGCAGGCGCCATGTTTGAACCGCCAGCACCTGACTCTCACCTTTGGCCCCGCCCCGTGATTCCCGGAGGCCCCGCCCTCCCCACCTGCAGCTCATCCAGGCCATTTCCAGGGGCTTTTCTGTGCAAGTGGCCTCTCGAGCCTCATGCTTAGGACTTTCCTAAAATCTCTCAAACCAGCAGTGGGCCCCATACAGCTTGATAAGCGGCCCCAGGCCTGGCACCAGTGGCAGCCTGCATTGGTTCATGGCTTGGCCTCTCCTAGACACCTCCAAGCCCAGCACAAGTAGCAGCCAACTACGGTTTGCTGTGTAGCTCACGCTGGGTGGTCCTGGGCAAGGCACTGGCACAGGCTGACTTTGCACCTCCCGGGAGGCCCCAGAGACTGCACCTGGTGGTCAGACTCGACCACGCTGGATTACAACCCTACCACATCCACGAGTGACACACTCAAGGGGCACACTTGGTGAACACCAAAGCTCCACTGAAGTAAATCCTGATCCATAGGGGTGTCTCCAGCACAGCAGCTCTTTGGCTGTACTTTCAGCTGGTCCTCACAGCTGATTGGCCTGGGGGTTAGTTCCTCCCAGGGACGCCAACAGCAACCAAGGCTCAACTACAACAGGACAGTGCACACAGCCCACACAGGGGAGCACCTAGAAGGCCCAGCTCATGTGACTGGGGAGGCTGAGCCACTGGACCCTACAGGACACCCACTACACAAAGCCACTCTACAAATTCCAGGAGACATAGCAGCTCTCCCTAATACATAGAAACAAACACCTGGAAGCTGCCAAAATGTGGAGGCAAAGAAACATGTCACAAAGGAAAGAACAGAAGAAATCTCTAGAAGAGGAACTAAATGAAATAGATCCAAGCAAGCTAACAGATACAGAGTTCAGAATTTTGGTTATAAGGATGTTTAAGCAAATGGTTAGGGAAATAACTGAGAAAATCGATAACATAATAAACTACCTATTTGAAATGAAGGCTACACGAACTGAAATGAAAAATAATTTACAGGGAATCAACAGTAGAGTAGAGGACGATGAGAATCAAATCAGCAATTTGGAACATGAGGAAACAAAAAACACCCAACCAGAAAAGCAAAAAGAAAAAAGAACCCAGAAATATGAAAATAGTATAAGGAGCCTCTGGCACAGCTTCAAGAGGCCCAACATTTGTATTATTGGGGTGCCAGAAAGGGAAGAAAGAGACCAAGAAATTGAAAACCTATTTGAAAAAATAATTACAGAAAACTTCCCCTACCTGGGGAAAGAAATCAACTTTCAAGTCCAGGAAGCACAGAGGGTCCCAAAGAAGAGGAACCCAAAGAGGCCCACAGCAAGACACATCATAATTAAAACGCCAAAGGTTAAAGACAAAGAGAGACTCTTAAAAGCAGCAAGAGAAAAGCAATTAGTTACCTACAAGGGAGCACCCGTACGAATGTCAGCTGATTTCTCAACAGAAACCTTGCAAGCCAGAAGGGAGTGGCAATAAATATTCAAAGTGATGAAAAACATGGAACTACAACCAAGATTGCTCTACCCAGCAAAGCTATCATTTAGAATTGAAGGTCAAATAAAGAGCTTCACAGATAAGATAAAACTAAAGGAGTTCCTCACCACCGGACCAGCACTACAGGAAATGTTGAAGGGTCTTCTTTAAGAAGAAGCTCATGAACAAAAGAATCTGATGAACTAAATAGATCCAGAGACATTGACACATGCAACAGATGATCATATTTCAGAGGAAAGAGGGAAGGGGGGTGGAGGGTGGAAAGAGATTAACCAAAGAAGTTATCTGCAGATATGCATAACCCATGGACACAGCCAATAACAGGATGAAGGCCTGGGGAGGGGGTGGGAGCAAAATAGAGGGGGTCAATTGGGAAAAAATGGGACACCTGTAATACAACAATAAAGATAAATTTAAAAAATAAAAAACAAAACAAAAACACTTTAAGTTGCAGAGGTTGTTAGATGTCTAAGGTCATTCCAGTGTAAAAATTCTAAGAAATACTTAACAGATACTAAGACAAATGAAGTTAAAGCAATGAAGCAAAACCTTCTAAACGGCCACTCATGCCAGCATTATCCAGAGTGGGGCAAAAGTAGGTTTACAGTTCTTCGTATAGAAAATCATACAATGAATAAGAATAAACTGTTTCGATTACTCAAGACTATAAACCTACTTTTGCCCCACCCTACAGTAAGCACTGGGCATATAGAATTGAGATAGGCTCTTTGCCCTCAAGCGACTAAGATGCTATCATAACTGTAGTGCTGTGATAGTCACAGCACAGAATGCAAAGGAAACAGGTGTTCCTGAAACAAGGGTATTAAAAGAGGCTTTCTGGAGGCAATGACACTTCAGTTTTAAAAGTATTAGAAGTTATGCCCTGGCTGGGTGGCTCAGCTGGAGCGTCTTTACACTCATGGAAAGGTGGGTTCGATTCCCAGTCAGGGCATATGCCTAGGTTGCAGGTTCGATCCCTGGTCAGGATGCATACGAGATGTTTCTCTCCTTCCCTTCCCCGTCTCTAAAATCAATAAACATATTCTTGAGTGAGGATTTTTTAAAAAGTGTTAGGAGTTCGGCAAAACCTAGTATTCCAAGCAAAGCAATTAGTATGTGAGATGGCACGGTTATCATGAAACAGCATATGCAGTTGGTATGACTGAGGTAAGAGTAAACAAGGGAAGGGAGAAGAAAAATAAAGATATTTTGATCCCCACTCGGGGTGTGTATGAGCGGCAACCAATCGATGTTCTCTCTTACATGGATGTTTTCCCTCTCCCTCGCCCCCTAAAAATCAATAAAAACATTTTTAAAAAAGGAGTAATGAGAGTTCTGGTTTGAAAAATGTCTCATTACTTTAAAAAGAGACATGAAACGAAATGAAAAGTATGATTCTGGAGTGGATCCTTTTGCTAAAAAGACATTATTGAACGGGGTCTGAAATTAGATGGCAGTAATGTATCAGTTTTCCTGGTTTTGATGGTTGTATTGTGGTTACACAGGAGAATGCATGCTCTCATCTGTTGAAAATATATCCCTCATGATTTTCTTTTTTGAAATTAGTATCTGTGTATTTAGGCTTTATAGATGTTTTAAAGACAGACATGCAAATAGCCTTTGGCCAGCAATCAGAAAACCTAGGCATAAGACTTGTTCTAGAACTTTCCAGCTTTGTGAAATTGGGCAAATCAATTAACCCTTTGAGCCTCAGGCTCCTCATCTGCAAAGTTGGGGGAATAACATCTGTCATGCAGAGCTCTGATAATCAACTGAGATGATATACGTGAAAGCACATTAAAGGTCTGCACAAATTGCAAAGAGTTATAATTATTTAACTTCACTGAAATATAATGTCTCTAATTCTAGGTAGTTTTGATGCTAAATATTTGCAAATGGCATGCAGTGATCTTGGGGCATGTGTAAGTGTTTTGACAATATTACAGTTAAAATTAAGATTTCTATTTTAAACTTAAGAGTGTGGAAGTTTCTTTTTAAATGAGACTGAACAAACCTATCGTGATGTTAACAGTTATTACAGTAATATTTCACAACATAAGGCATTTACTGATGCCTCACAATCTAACTTGGAGCATTTATGACTAAATTGCTGCATAAATATATAGGGGCATTCTATGCATCTTAAAGAGGGGACTCTATACAAATAAAGCTCATGTCTAATTCTGCTAAAGTTTAAAAAAATGTTTCATGAAAAAAATAACTGGTAAATTGCATATTACCACTGTTGTCAGAGGTGAATAGTGGAAGAAATTTACTTATCTGTAAGTATTGTGGGAAAAGGTAAAAATATAATTCAATTAACCATAACCTAGAATTTGAAGCACCTCATTGGTACATCCAACACACAAAGTATCCTGAAAAATCATTTGTAAATCAAATCATATTTTAAATGCCATTGGAGAAATATCTGTAAATACTTTTAAAATCCCTAATTTTCTGTCTTAAAGTAGGCATTTTTCCTGTATCAAGTTTTCTTAAAGTATACCTCTAATATTACAGTTTGAATAAGAATAATCTTTCAGGCAGCCACTGTGGCTCAGTAGTTGAGCGTCGACCCATGGACCAAGCGGTCACAGTTCAATTCCCCATCAGGGCACATGCCCGGGGTTGTGAGTTTGATCCCCAGTGGGGGGAGTGCAATCGTTGATTCTGTCGTCATTGATGTTTCTCTCCTCCCTTCCTTTCTCTGAAATCAATAAAAAACTTTTTTTTTAAATCTCAAAATACTTTTTTTTTTTTAAATTAGCAAATAGTCTATGGAAATTTAGGTGTTTTAGCATAAAGATGGGGTAACTCCTCCAATATTTGTTGTTTGGACTCTCAGTAATTAAAAATTGATAGAAATAAACTACTGTATTTGGAATCTTCAATTATAGAATTAAAGGACTGATACAATCTATTCTCTTCCCTAAATGATAAGGTGGTTCTTCAGCAGACATTAAAATTTTTTTCTGACATGCTCCACCAATGCACACTATTTCCAAATTAGATGGCCAGTGAAGAAAATCTATTTTGGTAACTTAAAAAACAGAAATTCGCATTGGTGGTAGAGCAGCAGTTTGACATGGGTTTTGTGATGTGTTGATAAGAGAAATAACACCTGATATTCCAATGGAAATATGTTGTGAGTCATTTCCCAGAACAGACTTCTCTTGAAAAGGTTAGTTGTTTTTGAATCACCTGATGTAGAAACAATACTGAATAGATTGCAATTATGTGAAACAAAAGGACAGACAGATTTGATATCCATTCTAAAATATCTTGTTCATTGTGGGAAATGCCTACCAAACCAATTGAGAGGGGTGTTATTTCATTCTAGTAAAGGAAATAAAACTTAAGATCACCTTTCTTTAGAAATGTCCAGATCCTAAGAAGAGCAAAGGAATTAGCTTCATCACCAGGTTTGTTTCTGCCTCTAATATAGCTACCTGAACTTTCAAATATTGTTCTAGCGTTAAAATTTAGAGACAGTTAAGCAATGAGGGAGAAAAGTGATACTACAGAAAGTGCAAAAAAAGCTTTTAGAGCTTTGAAACAGCCCTTCCATGGAACCAATACAACAAATTTTAATAAAAAATCTCATTGACTCATCTCTGATATTGAAGAAAAAGTCTAAGACTGTTACAAATAGACCAGAAAAGCTTTCTACAGTGTAGGGATACTCCTGGTCTTGACATTTCCTTTTTCATACTTGGATTTATAAATTCCATTCTCTAACCTGCTTCTCAGGCAAGCACTATCTAAGCTCACCTTCCTAATTTAGAGCCTTTTTTGTAACTCTTGTGTTTTAAATAATGTGTGACTTCCACGATGCCTTTAAAATATACAACCTCTTCCCATTTAGCATATGACTGTTTTGCTTTTATTACATTGTGGGGATGACAGGCTGCAGGTAGTCTCCGTGAGGAACCTCCCGCTCCTCTTCCTCACCCCTCCCCGACAAAAAAAGGAAGGGGGGGGTAAAAATGCCCTCTGCTGACCACGTGTTCGATGGTCTCTTAAGCACCAGGTGTTGGTTTGTGAGTAAAGAGACTGGCTGAGAAGGAGCCAGGCCTGGGTCGTGCAGTTGGTCAGGAAGCGTCTAAGGGACAGCTGAGAGCAGCGCAGTTAGGCCGTCGCAGTCCACGGTTGCAGGCTTTGCTTTGACGGTTACACGGCACGGAGGAAAAGCCAGTCCGTCTTCCCTACTGATCAGAAAGTACAATTCTAAGTCCTAGGAGCATAATCGCCCTTCTAAGGGGTGGGGTGGGGCCTGTGAGTTAAGTGGAAATTCATACACTTAAATTTTGAGATGGGGGGCACCAAATGAACAAGCTTAGTAAAAAGAGGCTGGTGAGGGAGTGACTCCTCACAGAATAACCTGTGGCCTGCCTTTGAGATTCCATGATTTTGGAGCTACTCTGTTGGCTTTGGATTTGTCAGGGACTTTGCATCCTCTCCAGATGGGGCAGCTGGGGCAGTGAATTTAGGATACAAGCCATGTGTATTCCATGCAACAAGTGGAATAAGTTGTAAATTTTCTGGAAGGGAGTTCAATTATTTGGACTTCATTGCATATCAATATAGGAAACAACCTCAATCAATTGAATTGTCTCCATGCCTTTGTCTTGTGTCTTGCCTGTTTCTTGGGTGTTTTTTACTAAAGACAGCAAAAAAAAAGTTCAGTACTTAAGTAACTTTACAATTCAATTCCATTTTTATTTTTTACTTTTATGTAAATGCTACATTAGATATAAAAGTTATTTAAAAGATTATTTTATAGTCCATCTACCTATTCTTAAGCCTTCCTTAAAAAAAAAAAAATCCATAGTAATATTGATAAATAGGGACCGAGTAAATGCAAACTATGCAGAACAGAGATTTGGGACTTTTTTATTTTTTTGTCTAGTGAAGTTTGAAAACGTTCCAAAGCAACTATATAATTCCTTTAACACCTGTCTTAGCAAAATTCTAATTGTTTGAAAAGGTGCTTTTTAAAAGTTATCTTTGGAGAATGCATAAGTGGGTGTGAGATGGGGAGAATCCATATCCCAATATCTTTATAAAGCAAGGTCTTAAAATTTGCAAAGCTGTTGGCCACTGACTCCGCTGCCCTTTCGGCACGCTGCAAGGCAGAGAGGATGGGAGTAAGGCAGCAAGGGGGATGGAAGAGTGGAGATCATGAAGGTAGGTCACTACGGAATATTTTTTAATCCCCCTTCTCTTTTCCTGTAATATTTCAGGAAACTCAGCCACCATCACCTATAAGGAAAATACCCAGCTGGGAAAGGCAAAGAATCAGAAATAGAAGGATGCAGGGGGAATGAATACAAGAGGAGGGCCAGGGAGGAGGAACTATAAATGAATAAAACGTGGCCTCTGCTACGTAGATCTTTCTATGAGGCTGTTAGAATTAAATTTGATTTATATATAGGACTGAAGTGACACGGAGCTAGATAACTGAGCTGGTTTATCTTTGACTAGGCGTTGGTTCCCTTGTAAGATTTTGATAAGGAAATCTCACACAAGGCAAAATTGGCTTCTCTACCCATGCACCGGGGAGCCGTAAGCCACCCAAGGTCAAATTTACTTGATCTGTGCTAAGGGCTATGTGTGGAATTTGAAAGGTTATTCATGTAACTGACCCTTTTCCAGTAAGCCTTCCTTAGACTCAATCTTGAAAATTATCTGGAGGGTTCACAATCCTGGTGGTCGACCAGGAAGAGTCCAGGGGCTGGGGGTGGGGGGAGCGTTCCACTTAAGGCTGTCCCAGGCGCTTGATTACTTTTGGATTGAGGATGTCCTAGGTTTAGGTCAGGGCGCCAAATCTATGTACCCTGTTAGTGAGAACTGTATCCTGTCTTCACAAAGCAAAGTAACCTCAAGGGTCTCAGCGGTCAGACTCAAGCCACGTGAAGTATACGGAGCTTAAGTGAGATGGCCAGCTGAACACCCAAGATGCGTTGGTCAATATCCACCTTCAAAGTAGTTCATGGCCAGTCCCAGAGACTCCTGAAATAAGCCAGATTTGCTTGTGGAACTTTATCCTAAATGTTTAGCAGAGAGAGACAGGAAGATGACAGTCAAGTTCAGCAAATGCCAAAGGCTGGCCCATGAAGAAGGGGGTGCGGGCTCAAGTGTCCCTGGAAAAGGAGATGGTGGCAGAGCATGTTGTAGTAATTACTCTCTTCAAGTAATAACATACATCCACACTGGAGTAGGTAGAACTGGTTAATGTAAGACAAATTAGAGGAAATGCATAGTTTGTAATGGGCCCAAGGTATCGGAATGAAGATAAAGATACACTGAAACAACAGTACACACAGACACGCGTGCTCACACGTACACATTGTTTTTCAGCTTAGTTTCTTATATTTTCCTCGCCTGACTCCAAAGCAGCACATGGGTTACAGGGGTCTAGTAGATCCAGCTATGGAATTCTATGCTACTCAGAAAATATATGGCTAGCAAGACAGCACCCCGCTTTCTCCTACATGGTTTATACATCCATGAACAATGAAAATTGTGGACGTAAACAGATGTCAGATACCAGTGATCATAATGCGAAATGATACAGGAGACGTTCACAGGCTTGATGCTAAACCTAATCCTAACTGATTACATGGTGGTTTTCGTCACCTCCATACACACCCTCACGCATCCAAAATCGTCCCGTTCAGCTGCATCACCGAGTCTAACATGGGACTATGTCCGGGAGATATCACGGAAAGTAGGGGCTGGAGGCCGCGAGAGTCTGGGCCCCGCAGTCTTCTGGGGCTGGGTCTCTGTGCAGAAGGCCCTTCCACTGTCAGGCTAAGACGGGAACGCATTCACTCGGAGGGAGAAGGCGTGCGACTTGTCAGAGCTGGAGGAGGAGGTTGTTGGGAAGCTACTTTCCTCTGGTTGAAGCTTTTTAAACGGCATTCAAGCGGATGTCCCCACAGGGAATTTCTGTTGGTGTTTCTGGGGTGACACTTTTAATAATACGCTGTCGGGAAGAAAATACGGTGTTACAAACGTTCTTGTAATTGAACAGTATTGAAAAAATATTTCAATGTTCATATTACAACAAAGTTTAAATAGCATTTTAATGGCATTTAATAGTAAGTGGGAACAGTCTCGTTGACTTTCCTTAAGAAAGGAATTCCCAATTTATTCATTCTCAAGTGTGAATTAAAATGGAATATTCAGGAACTATAAGCATCTGTGAACTAATTATGAAAGTCATTATATCACTAAAAGGAGAAAATGATCAGCCTCCAATAGAACCTCTCCTGGCTTATTACATGCCTTTGATGGCTTGGGAAAATGCTTTTTTTTCTCTGGAAGGGGGAGGCTTCATGTGGCCACACTGGGCTTGGGGAGCAGAGTGAGTGCTGGGTTCTGGCACCCTCCCCACCCCTGGGCCCTGCGCACAGGCCAGGCACAGCGCATAGGAACAGCCACGCAACAGCCAGCATGTTACTTATTTAATGAATCCACCTGTAAAGGCATCCCGGTCAGTTCATACAAGGGTGCAAATCATCACATAATTACATTTAAAAAGATGTGACCATTGAGAGCACTCCGAAAGTAATCTCGTGCTCAGGTAGTGCTCATCATGGGGAAGGAATGAGATTTTTTACGTTGGAAACAGCTGAGGTGCACGGAAGCTTCAAGACAGATCTGAAATACGCTTGGGCTTGTGTATTAAATGTACAGCCCGCCTTGTAAAAGCATCAGGGTGACATGAAGCAGCTCAGGGGTGCAGAGAAGGAAAGAGCCGCACTGCAGAGGCTCAGGGAAAAAAGTATTAAGTTGCTTCGTAAAATCTCTGATGGCGAAGTCTGTCTGTACGGTAAGCAGGCAAAATTGGATCTGAAAGCCTCTTTTGATTTACTGATTTTAGGTGAAGCTCTACTAGTTGCCCTTTTTATTTTGGATTAAAAAAGAACACAGTCCTGTTTAATTTTTTATTTTATTTCCTGGTTCTGGGCGATTGCTCTTCTTTAAGGAGCAGGGCCTATGGAATTCAAAAAGTTCCATTCTCATGGTTAATGAGATTCACAAAGTTGCACGTGCTGTGTTCCCAATGGCCTTAATGTTCAAATGCTGAACTCTCACACTGGAAACCCATTTTAAAAGGAGTTCCTGCAGGGCCCATCTTCTACCTGGACGTGTAAAGTCGTAGAAAGCAAAATCTCACAAACCATCCTTCCCCGCAGATGAACATGTAACCTGATTAAACATAATTATGTAAGCTGGTTAAACGGAATATGTAACCTGGTTACACAGAATTATATCTTGCTAAGTGGGGACTGGACACAGATCACTCGAACTAGTTCGTCTTAAGTGGGGCACAGAAAGAGAAGGAAGCACTAAGGGGTACTGTGGAGGCAAGGTCACAATGAGCCACATCGCGCCCTGGCCCCCACCAGCCTATTCCGCTGCCCCTCTGGCGCTGATTCCCCCGAAATGCCAGGCCCACCTTCGTTTTCATATTTTGGCAGCATCTCAGTTGCCAGACTACTATTGCTCTCAAAATTTGCCAGCCCTGGCCTTCTGCGAGGTGATAATCTAAGAAACGGATCACTGCTGGGCGCTCACTTACTGGGGACCAGTTTCTTTGTGCAGAGTACCAGGGACTTCTGTGAACGGCCTGACCGACTCCATAACTCCAACCTTGAGACTCCCAGCTGCAGGTGCACGTCATATCCTCCAAATTACAGGTGAGCGAGCGCTGGCTCCACAACCTCCCACCTCGTGTATGGGCAGGGCCCAAAAGAGTTAAGAAATTTACCTTTCTCTTAGTCTTTACTTATTTGACCTTATCAAAATTTCATAGGAAGCCTCCCTCCCTCATAGATAGAATGTTACAGACCATCGAGCATGGTGTTCACGAAGAATTGCAGTCCCTTGGTGTTCTTGGCATAAACCACGCACGTTTTAGCCTCTCAGAGATTAAGCACGCGCCGGGGCCTGTTAAGGCTGCTGAGAAGTCCCTCGGTAAAGAACTTGCCTCGAGGGCACTCTCCAAAGCTTTTTGACTACCTAGCCTTTCCCCCAGCGGTAATGCCTATTGATATCCCCTGGAACTACTGCTCCTTAAAATATATCAACATTTGGGAAATGTTAATCCAGCCCAACGAGAGCAATTTAAAGATGAAAGAGCTAAAGCCCAGAGAGGGTGAATAACTTGCCCTCGCTGACCAGGTCTTCTCCCTCGTCTCCTTGACTGGCTGTATGGATGGAGGTGCTTGCTGGTAACCCGCTGTTCCCCGTGTCGTGGCCTCTGGCAAGGACGGCCCTACCATCAGCCCTGCCTCTATTCCTAACGGATACGGGCTCTGTTAATTACACACCTTTGGGTGGCATCTTCTTACGGCCAACGGGGAATTTGCAAGAAAAATGACCAGGATTCGAGGTGCAGTCTGTGACCCACGAATACTGACATTTATTAACCTGAGTTCCCACCCCTGCCCTCGGCCCTGGGTTTGAGTCAATAGAGCCAGTGGGCCGTCATGACTGCCCCAGAGGACACCCTGAAGAAACAAATTCAATGACTCCAGGTCTGAGCACGGGCTTCAAGCAACACCAGAGTCCAAGGCCCTCTGGGAGGAATGAGGTAACTGATTTAGGAAATTACCAACTCCTTGCAGAGTCCTGCTCACCTAGGATTCAGTGTTCCTGTTTGGAAAAAGAAATGAACTCAGTGCTTGGGAAGAAGCTGATGTTTAAGTGCCTCATGTCCTCTTGCTTCAGGTTGCGTATAAAAGGTTTTAGGGAGATGAGTGTGTCAGTCTCATGTCTGAGTTTTGCTCCTAAGAGCCCACGGACCAGCCCATCTCAGTTCTCAGGTCTTTAGAGAGCACCATCCCTTCTAGCTTTCCCCAAATACGGCCCCCCCCCTTGGAGCCTACCCCCTGGGAAAGCACCCACCCACAGACTTGTCAGGGGCCTGAACTACTAATTCTGCAACATAGGATCAAAACCGGCAACTTGCCTCTCCCTAACCTCCAGCACCAATTTCTACATCAGCAAACTATTAATGGCAAACTGAGGACAAAAGAGAAACTGCATCTAAAGTGAAAGCATTGGACCAGGAATCAGGGGACTTGAATTCTGAGCCTCCCTGTACTGTGTGTCCTTGGACAAGTCACCCAAATAAAGACATTTTGAGCAGCATTGTTCCTGGCCTGAGTATCTGTCTGCTCATAATACCTGCCCATCCACTTCACAAGGCATTTCAATAACAAAATGGAATCATCTACATGTAGATGCTTTGAAAAATATACAATTTTATGCAAATTGTAAGATTCTGTTATTAAATTTTTTACAGCCCATTATCCATTACTAAAATGAGTCTTGCTATAATGGCAACTTTTTTTTTTTTACTACAATGGCTTGAGCTAAAACTATATTATTGCAACATCCTTATTTAGTGGTGATTTTCAAAATAGCCCTTGTTTACATTGCTGTTAGAAAAATGACCGGGGATATTTTCTGCCATAATCTCCACTTAAATCAAAATTTGTGTATTGACCCAGACATCACTGATTTGATGTCTGTGCCACTGGCAAGCAGGAGGCAAAGGAGTTACCTGATGTGTTTAGGACACTACACCCCCCACGCTGCAAGCTACGGTGCTCCCGCAGGACCAGCCTGCTCCTTCGCGGTTGTATTTAAGGTTTATGGGAAATGCCTTAAGATGACAGTGGCAGCCATGAGAGGCCTGCATGGTCTATGTCACATAAATATAGAAGGTGAGTTTCATGTGGTGGGTTTATCTCCTTTGAATAGAACATAAGATAGCCCTTTTCTCCCCAAACCATGACCAGTCTGAGCGTGCACACACACACACACACACACACACACACACACGCACACACCTCCTTCAGTGTCCCTGGAGTGGTGATCAGCCGGTAGGCTATATACGTGGGGATGCAGATGAAAGACGAGGTTCCTATGCAGTAGCCCAGGATGATACTCCAGTGAGGATAATTATACTGGAAAAGTCGCAGCTGCGGCGGGCTCATCAAAAAACTGCAAATGATGAACTAAAACAGAAATTCCAAGAAACATTAAAAACCTTAACGATATCTGTGCAGCTAGAGACAGTTCTGGCACCACTACCGCCAAAGGTAAGGGTAAGATACTTTTGGGAAATGCCCAAAATGGGCTATGAACTCTGACACGCACAATGCACCAATTTCTGATCCTAATTTCCTGCAAAACTAAAACAGCCAGGTGCTTATCTTGATTCCCCACCTCATCCCCTACAAGGGGATGTGAAGACCTCAGAATGTTATCTAAGGGAGTTACAGCGCCCCCTTCAGAGCAAAGGGGAAGAGACTGGCATCCACCAGCAGTGCTTGGGCCCCTCTTGGCAGACGGTGGAGGAATGAGCTGGGGGACCTCTCCACAGCCCTGCCAGCCCTAGGGCCTCCCCCTCCTCCCTGCTTTGCTTTCATTTCCTCCCGCATTCCTCGGCTGCGGTGGGTTTGGGTCAGATGGGAGGCACCTATGTCCAGGAGAGATAATAAGGTTCTCAGGACCTTAGGAGACTCTGGCTGCCGGGTCTGCATTCCTTCTGCCCCCGTCTGCAAGCTCTCTGCTTTCTGCATTGAGCTCCTTAGCCTGGGGCTTCAACAAGGGTGGCTGCTCAGGAATGAATGACTACCTGCCACAGGCCCTTGTAATGAGACGAATAATGGAAGGAAAGAGCAGCTTAATACACTTTTTGCTTGAAAACTCAGTGAAAATTTTGACCAGGAAAAATTCCACGGCGTGCTCCCAACACTCAGTTTATGAGTTTTCCTATTTCAGTTTGGTTTCCAGAGAGAGCGTAAATATCGATTTTTGCCCTAGTAACCACTGTGCCGAAATACTTATTGCTCTTGATTTAATTTTATTTTATTTCATAGTCATAAAGAAGACAGTAATGTAAATTACTTGTGTGGTTAAACATCTATTTATATCTTTTTTTCTTTTTTTTTTGTCTGCAGGTAATAAAATGGGAGATTGTTAAACACACATCCATCTTCTGAGCAGTGTTATCCTAAGCCCAGGAGGAAGCTTTCAAAACAGGAGCCCGGCCAATCGCAAACCTTTCTCTGGACTTGCTCCCCTCACTCCAGACCCAGCTACTAAGGAAGATGCTTTTGGAGCAGGAGGAGGGGGGTCTGGTGAGGCGCCATCCCTGCTGCAACTCATCTCATCTTGATGTCAGGTGTGAAATCGAACCCAGTCCAGGGAGGCCCCAAGCTCCTGTTGGGGCCGGTAAGAGTTGCTCCAGACACCCCTTCGCACATCCCAGCTTCACCCCTTTGCACGTCCAAGCCTCTCCTTGCTCGCACACAATGTTTTCTTTTTTTGTAACTTGGCTTCAGTGAAAAAAATTATTTTTAGTAAGCTACTCATTGTTTATATAAAGCAGCCTTAAAAAGCCCAGAGCAGAGGATCCGTTAAGCAAACCCACAAGTGGGAGCAGATTTGTCCCTCCCTCGTGCCCCAGAGCACTCGCCCTGGCAGGACGGAGTAAAGCGAACATCACTGCACTTGTGAGTGACGCGCCTGAAGCCAGACCCGCACGTAGGTTCTGCTGGATGGCAAGACTCACAGACAGTGCACCGAGAGTTCACCCGGCCTGCCAGACAGCAGGCAGCTCACAAAAATGAGAACAGGAAAAGCCTGGGGCCAGGATCAGGGTGAGGCGTGAGGCACTCACCTCGGGCACACCATTGGGGAGGGGAGGGCAAAATTTCAGGAATCAAGACGAATGATATCTGAGTGCAACATGCTAAAAAGATGGGGTCCCGCACGGCCAGATTAGGGTGAAGGGAGTGAGGGGAGTCACCCCAGTGCAGGACTGGATCTTGTCTCTATTTAAAATGCTGATATTTTGTTCATTGAGGATTTTTGTGCATTTATTTTATATATTTTTAAAAAATATGACATTACAATAGCATGTATGTTGTTTGCTGAGATTTTGGGCACCCCCTTAAATTTTATGTCCGTGTCGAGGGCCTCAGTTGCTCTCCCCAGTTGCAGCCCCGACGTCATTTCCTCCCTGCGTGGGGGATGCTAAAGTGAACAAACAGCGCGGCTTCTTCCCTCAGGAACTAACCCAGCGTCTCCCCTTCCTTTGAAGAACAAACGAGAGGGTTTAAGTAGATTATGGAGAAGCACTGGTAATAATACCAATTAATAACCCGTTTAGGTCAGGACTTCGGCTTCTAGTAATGGCAGGCAAGGTGATTCAGACCAACCCTCTCACCGAAAACACTAAAATTTCTGGATTTAAAAAATATATATTTTTTTAATGTCTCTAAAAGTGACAGGGAGTTGATGAGGTAATAAGGAGCTACCGGGCCAAGATCTAGGGGAACCATGGAGCCCAGAGCTCACTCCAGAGCCCCTGGGCCCGAGAGCTCCTGCTCCTCCGGTCGGCTTTGGTTCTGGAAACCTCCAGGGTCCCGGGGAGAGGAACTAAGTCAAGGAGGGATCCTGAGGAGAGGCGCAGGCGGCACTGCAAAGCAAGGTGAGCGTGTCATTCATCTCAGATCAACGGGCCGTACAAAATGTACAAAAAATAAAGGGCTGCCCTGAGAAAGTCAGAACAGATCACAAAAAGGGCTGTTTGTAAAGAGGGGCAGGCGCAGCCGTATGCCAAACGAAAAAAGAGACGTCCTACGACAAAACGGGTGCCCAGGCGCTCCGAATAAGCCGGAGCTAGACGAAAGGCAGCCTGATGGCCTGTCTGGCTCTAAAAGATCAAAACGCCCCCTAGTCCCCCAATAAAATTACAGATCAATGAAAGACCGGGACAGCAGACCCTGCTGATGTGCACGGTGTCGCTTGAGCCCAGGCTACCTCAGAGCGCACTTGGGATGTTAGCAGGAGCCTCTCCATCGCTGGGCAGACATCTCCTTCAAACGGACACCAAGGGAAGCACGGGGCACACACCGCAAGGATGCAGTGACCCTGGCAAGGGGGCAACCCCAGGAACCGAACTTTCTCACCCAGGTCCTTTGGCAAGAAATAGATTCTACTTTGGATTCAGGTCATGCTTGAGGACCTTCGTGTGGGGCATCTTTAGGAAAATGGACACAAAGTCACCAGGACCCTGCCCGGGGCCTCCTGAGCAGCACAATAAATCGTTCCCCGGCCTTGACCAGTTCTTCACTGTCATGTGTCCTTGGACCCTTTACTTGACATCCCTAAGCCTCAATTTCCTTAAATGTAAAACGGGCCCAGCTGGGCATGGCTCAGCCGTTGAGTGTCGACCTAGGATCCAGGCGATCAGGGTTCGATTCCTGGTCAGGGCACATGCCCTGGTTGTGGGCTCGATCAATGACTCTCTCATCATTGATGTTTCTATCTCTCTCTCCCCCTCTCCTTTCCTCTCTCTGAAATCAATAAAGATATATTTAAAAAAAAAAAAATGTAAAACGGGGTATTAGAACTTTCCTACTTCGTGGAACTCTTGTGAGAATTAAAAAAGCAATGGGTGTAAGTTTTACACCAAGTCTGGCCTGGCGCTTAATGTTCAAGAAATGGTCTTTATCATTGTCACGGAGCAGGGGAGTGAAGCAATAAGGTGACTGAGGCCCCGATGACTCTATGGTGTCAGGAGTTAGAAGGGTGGTTAACCACGGGCCGGGGGGGGTGGCGCAGAGGGGCTTCCGGTCATCTTCTTGTTCCTTGGTATGGTTTTGGCTACAAAAGTGTGCTCACTATATAAAATTTCATTGAGATGTACACTTACGATTTGTACCCTTTTCTGTGTATATGTTTCACTTCAATACAATTAATTTTTTTCCAAGTGTTTGAGTAGATCTTTCTCGAGGTCCAGCAGGAAAAGGGAAATGACAACTCACCAGGAGAAAGAGAGGACTGATGGCCACCCAGCAGATCCTCCAAAACCATCCAGGGCTGAAGCCCAGCATCTCCTTCACGTCGCTGCAGAACTGAGTGATGCCTACAGGCAGCCAAAAGAGAAAGAGATTGATGGACTGCAAGAGGACACGGACTGTCCGTCCGATCCCTCGATTCTCAGAGGGACAAGCGGCTCTGAAATTTCTCATGGGAGGGGCTCAGGGCACCAAGCTGGTCTGAAAGTGGGAAAGGGCAGGGACCTTGTCACAGAATTGCATTTCAAAGCAAGCAATGTTCTTTCTACATAGAGTGGGAAGGTAGATGGACACCTGTGGAGAGACCTAAAGACCCTCTTGGTGCCCACACCGCCTTTCTAAGATCTCAGCGTATATTTTACTTTATTGTTACTGTAGAAAAGAAAATTACATTTTATATAGAAATGATGAACCTGCTCGACAGGGACTGACTTTGACCGTATACCCATGTACAGGAAACTTCCTAGAGAACCTTTTAAACACAGTATGGCCCAGATGGGGGTCAAGGTTCTTCTGTAAAAGTAACTGGCTTGGTGGTGAGAAGTGACTCTGGCTGGTGAGAAACTGAGAAGGGGCCGGGAGGGTGCCCTGCGCTGGCTCCCGGAGAGCGCCCAGCAGGGCCTTGGGCAGGTCTGCAGTGCCTCACACACTTGAACTTGGTCATCTGAGTCGCTGGGGAGGACTTCTTTTTAAAAAACTGGACTCATGTGCAACTTCTTCATATTATGCGTAACGACAAACAGGCTAACGCTGTTTTATCATCATACAAACTAGGAAAAATAAGTGCATTTTCAGAATGAATTCATCTCTTCTTGGTTTTAAAGATGAAGGGAGGCGTCTCTGCAGCTGGTTGTCTTCACTTCAATTGCCTGTGCCCTCCCCACCCCCACCCAGGGGCTCCTGGGACCCCTGCCAATGGACCTTCCTCAGCTCACTGTCTGTGCTTCTGGTGGTTTCCTCCTTATCAGATTCCATCCCTGGCCAGAGGGGGTTTTCCTGGGCAGATAATCCAAATGGGAACATTCTAGCCTCTTCCCTAGAAGATAAGCTCCTACTCGGCCTCGGGGCTCTGGAGGGAGCGCTTGCTTGAGAAATTTAAATCCAGGGCCACTCCATGTGACGGTAGGATAGGTCCCCTCTGCAAATGCGTTCACTGCGCTCTAGTTCTTTGTGTTCTGTCCGGTCCTTGGAGCCAGCGGGGATCTTAGGCATCCGCTGCGGGTGAGCCGCAGGGAACCGCTTCAGCCTGTCTCCGCTGGGCAAACATTTAAACTCAGAGGGAAAAAAGTCCTCCCAAGGGAAGGAGCAGGAGACGATGACCTGTTTCTGAGGAAGGCACTCAGCTGAGCGTATCTTACAGACCCACCAGGGGGTGACACCTTGCACACTGCCCTGCCCTGTCGTGAAATCAGCCCTTCTCTGCGCTGGTGGCTGCAGGCATGTGGCGGGTGGAAGGAAGCATCTTACCGTAGAACCAATACACAGCCATGGCCTCTATGAGGGCCACGGTGAGCACCGCAGGCCCCGTCGCATACTCCTCCAGCAGCTTCACCACGTAGGCCCCGCCCTGGGAAGGAGATTGGGACCCCGGTTAGAGGCCCTCTGAGGCTTTGCCCCTCTTTCCGACAGGGAGAAAAGAAGCTTCTTAATTAAGGATAATTCTGGGACACCTTGGACCTAATGTAAGTGCCTCTTGGACTGGCCTTGTCAGGGTGGGTCAGCTTCCGCCCCCTCGGAGGCCGCTCCCCTCCCCATGGAGCATCCCTTCTTGTTTCTTCTCCCCACTCAGGTTTAAGAGACAGACTCAAAAGGGCCTTGATGTATTTTCAACTTTCTTCAATTTACCAAACACCCACTGTGTACTCTACCTAGGAGAATCCAGGGCCCTAAAGACTGAATCTGGGAGAGTCCACAACACCAGACTCACCAGCACATGGGTCGCAGTTTTGCTGTCTGCCCTAACACGCAAACCCCTTGGGTCCTGCTCAGGGACCCAGCACCCTACCGAAGCTCCACAGGCACTGGGGTCATGGCTTGAAGATGCATATCTGCAAAATGTGCCTGAGTCAGGACACAAGCCTGGGATGCCTGTGGATACTATCTGATGCCTATTTTACAGTATTAGCTTCAGCTGCCAAAAAAACAAAACAAAACAAAAAATTCCCTGGAGAGGGTCTGACTTCTTCACCTTTGCAAGTCCTCTGGAGGAGACAAGGTGACATTGCAAACATGAAACTCCTGCCTCCAGATGTTCTGCACGTCAGTACATCAGGGCAATACTGCCATGAAATAAGCTGGAAAAGCAAATCTTAGTCTTTCTCCAGATATTCTGCCAAACCCAAAATCTCGTTGGATCTACTGTAAAATGCCAAGGGCCTCCAGATACCATGCACGGATTCTACAGACAGATGCCACCAGAAACAACTTTTCTTTTAATCCTGATGACAAACTTTAGCTCCAAAGCCAGGGCACTGTAGGGGATGGGAGGAAAGGAAGGGCTCCTTGTAGGGTTCTGTGGACCTCAGAGAGACTGACTCGAAGCCCAGGGCCGTGATACTCACAAAAGTCAGTGTGACCAGGGACCCGAAGAAGCTGGCAACGACCACACCGAGCACTAACCACTCCCTCCGCTTGGACCAGATGTGCGGAAACTCGTCCAGCAAGGCTGTGATCACCCCCTCCAAGCCTGCAAACTGAGAGGGACACACGAGTGGTCACAGGGGAGGCTTTGGGACAAACCTGTTACCTTCTGGGACAGTGAACAGGAGGATGGGGTTAAGGCCGAGTGACCAGTCAAGCCTCTCATGACCAGTTCCCTCTACTCACCAGTCCTCCCTGGAAATATCCTTTCCTGTTTACACTGTCATTTAGAACCCATCCCTAAGGACACGACGGAAAGAAAATACAGCACACGGAGAGGACTTTTTTTTATGTGACGTCTTTTGGGGAGACTGGTTGCACCAGAACTGCCAACTCAAAGCCGAGACTCGTTCCATGCTAAGTGCAAGGCGGGGAGCTGAAAGCTGGTGGCGGGGCCCTGAGACACAGAGTGACCTTGGCCTGGCCTTTAGCTGCTGCCACCTGGTCAAGGGACAGTGCACAATAATAACAGCTCACATATGCCGAACCCCCGGCCTGTGCTTGTGTAAATACACACACAGTCATCTCATTAGTGACTCTCTAAGGTGCTAGAGGGTTTCTATGTGCAGCCGTTGAGGGGTAAACAGGGGGCTGGGGCAGCACCTGGGGTGGCCTGGAGGGGAGGGAGTGGGTACAGCTCCCTCTTTCCCCACCTTTCCCCCTCCGTGCCCCCTCCTCTCCCTCCTCCCCAGAGCCCGATCCCCTCCCACCCACTCACCGTGCTATCCAAGCCCAGGGTGATCAACATCAGGAAAAAGATGATAGCGAAGAACGTGGCCGCCGGCATGTTGGCGATGGCCTCCGCGTACGTGATGAAGAGGAGGCTGGGGCCTGAGCAGCGGGGGAGAGGGGAGAGGCCCATGGTGCACTCCAGGCCGGCACTGGGTGTCGGGGGCTGCCCCACCCCACCATGGCCTGAACACCTGGAAGCAGCGGAGATCTCCAAGGCTTTAAATCTTTTTAAAATCTTTGAACATTTTTAAAGAAACATTTAGAAATAATCCAAACGTTAGATATTGAGAAGACCCAGAGAGCAGCAAAGCAATTCAATGGGAGCAAGGGACCTGACAGAGCCAAGGTCCTACCTGCGTCTTTGGCCACCTCGGACACGTCTTCCTTCCTCATCTCGGCCATATAGCCAAGCACCGTGAAAATGACAAATCCTGAAACGAAGCTGGTCATGCAGTTCACCAGGCTGGTCACCAGGGCGTCTCTGGAGCAGAAAACCCAAGGGGGCTGAGACATTTGCAAGTCAGGAGTCTAAGGGGCATCTGTCTCAGGGTGTGGCAATGGTGCACAGGCTGAGCTCACGGGGACTTCAAGCCTGTCCTGGTGTCCCTTCCCTCCTCCCAGCACCCGGCCTCTCAGACTGTGGCATCAGCCTTGAAGCACAAGCTGCCGTTATGATCACGCATAGCAGGGAGGACAGCTGGTCAGGGGTGGCCTCAAAATACTGTCCTGGTCCTGGCCGGTGTAGCTCAGTGGTTAGAGCGTCAGCCTGCACACCGAAGGGTCACAGGTTCGATTCCTGGTCAAGGGCGGGTGCCTGGGCTGCAGGTTCAATCCCCAGCATGGTCAGGGCACTTGCAGGAGGCAACCAATCGATCTGTCTCTCTCACATCTATGTTTCTCTCTCCCCTCCTTCCCTCCCTTCCACTCTCTCTAAAAAAAAAAAAAAAAAAAAAATTGATGGAAAAAATATCCTCAGATGGAGATTAACAATAAGAACAGCAAGAAAATATATAGTTCAATCATTATACTTTTTGCACCTATATACATAAACAGATCATTACATTATACTTATGTTATCAAATCTAAACATTTAGTGTCTGTTGCAATTTTTGTAAACCTGCTTTAGAATTTCTTAATTATTATCTTTTTAATATACAGAGACTCACAAAACAGAAGTGCCAGAGGCCTCTCTCAACCCCTGAGTGGCCCAGATGAGGCTCTGGCCACAGGTGAATTGGTCAGGGACGTGTGTCACCCCTGAGGGTCAGAGTGTCCGCATGGCCTGAGCCCAGCCAGGTTTGAAGCCATTGGTTCAATCACCTTCCTTCAGACCAGCTGACTTACACTCACCCCACTTTTAAGCTTTGCTTGGGGGACCCCCAATACTCACTGATAACAGTTGTTGTTGAATTTGTTATAACTAGCAAAAGCCAGTAGGACCCCAAAGCCAGGACCAAGAGAGAAGAAGATCTGAGCGGCAGCATCCACCCACACCTGGAACACAGCAGGGGTAGGATGAGGGCTGGGGCCTGGTCTGACCCCCTCCTGCCTCCACGTAGCTATGTGCAAACACAGAGAAACAGCTCTCAAGGCTCAGTCCTTGGATGGCCACATACCGAGTGCAAACAAACACAATTTCTCTTCCTCTCATATGGCAGAAACCAATCCAGGGGCCTCAGCTGTACTTTGCATGCCTGCATTTCTGACTCAAAGCACCATCGCATACTTGCTACTGAATCCAAATTTTAGTTGTTGCTCCTGCCCTATTCCGAGGACTAGTTTCACTTAGTAGAATAACAGATGGGTGCACGCGATTTTCCTCATTGTCTTACCCCTGTCTCCAGGAGTTTCTGCCAACTGGGTTCCAAGTAGAAAAGAACACCCCTCCAGGCTCCAGGGAGGGTGGCCCCCCTCACCAGCAGGATCAAAAGGATGACATAAGGGAAGGTGGCTGTCACCCATACCACCTGTGAGGGAGGGAACACAGGTGATCATCACGTGGATGTTGGTGTCTTTTATTCTTGAAAACCTCCAAGAAAGGACATCTACCTCTCTTCTCTTCTCTGTAATTTCAGGAGGCAGGGTCGCATGGCAGAAAGATCACAGCCTTTAGAATCCGACAGGGATCTGAGCCACTGCTTGTTGGTACTAACTACCTCTACACCCCTCCCCACCCGTCAAGCGGGGAAAGTATCTAGCAGGAAATAGTCAAGTAGCCACTGAACATGGTCCATGAGGGATTTTCAATAAATTATTGCCACTATTATTAATTATGACACTACCAGTGGGTTAAAGGAATTTTTTTTAAATGTAATGGTTCTTGGGATTGGCCCATTTCTCAAACTTTCTAACAGATTTGGTGGAGAGAGATTGAGATCATCTGGTGTAGAAGGAAACAATGACCCCATGTCTGTGGCTGTCTGGGCTACTGACTTCTGAGTCTGAGACCCTCTAGGGCCCCTGGGCAGGCCTGGATCAGCAGTCAGATCCCTCCTTACCTTGCCAGATGTTTTGACTCCTTTCCAGATGCTAAAGTAGATAACAGTGAAGATCAGCATGATGCAGAGGACAAGCTGCCAGCTGATGCCCCCCAGGTCCTGGAGTCCCTTAGACCGGTGGATCTGCAGGACATGGCGCCTGGAGTGAAAAGGAAAGGAAGGCCCATGAGATGGTCTGAACAGTGACCTGAGCACACAGCCGGTGATACCTGGAGGAGGTGCCAAGGGAAGGAATGGACACAGAGCTGCAAGCACAGAGTGGTCAGTAAGTCTCAACAAGAGCTGAGGTTGGCTCTGCCCACCCTGAAGGAGAGACCAGCACACTCAGCCGACCAGCCCGCAGGCAGCCTTCCAGGGCTCTCCTTTCCTGGCTCAGACCTGACCAACCAGGAAATATGACCAGCAAGACTGGCTTTAGGGCACATGAGGATTCGTATGTGTGGGCAGTGGGCCCTTTTCCCACCCCAAATAAGTACTCTCTCTGGGCTGCCATTGCCTGAAATCCCAGCATTAAAAAATACTCCCTACTCCAGGCATCTTCTTCCAAAGTGTAGATCCCACCTACGAAGTGAGCACATGAAACCAGGAACTATGTGAATAGTTTCAAACTGTGAAATGGTCAGAGGCTTGGCTCCCATGACACCAGCTGAGAGGAGGGCCTCAGAAGAAGGGCGGTTGTGAAGCAGGGGAGTAATTTTGGAACGTGAAGGTGGGGATCATCCTGGGCACGTTGGAGCCGCCTGGCATGGCGCATCGGAAAGGACCGGACGGCACAGAGGGCCAGGTCATGGAGCTCTCAAGGTAGAGTCCCCCAACTCCAGATCTGGCCTGGGCCAAACCCCAGGGGTGTGGCCTGCCCTCAACAGACCACCCCCTCACTTACAGGCACTTACGTGTAAAATTCCTCTGCAGGGGACGTGGAGTGGAGTGTCCAGGTGATGTTGTCCCCTGAGAAGTAGTTGGTGCAGTTGCCAGTGTTCCAGGAGTTCTTGCAGCTGGTCCAGGGCAGCTGGTCGGTGAGCGAGGAGATGAGGTAGTAGAGCGCCCAGGCCATGATGGTGTTGTAGTAGGAGGCGATGTAAAAGGCAATGATGCAGATGGCGTAGCCGATCCCTGGGGCGGGGGGAGGCCAGTGTAAAAGGCAGCCCAGCAGTGAGAGACTGAACCCGGCATTGGAGGCACAGCGGGGGGGGGGGGGGGGGGGCTGCTACTCAATCATTCCCCAAAGGGTCCGGGAGGTGGTGGGCAAGTGGCAATGTGGTAAATAACTTGTACGTATTTACAAGGTTACACGGTTCAGAAAATATGTGTGTGCTGTTAATGCTTTAACATCTTTACTATTTAGCTTAAATGATCATTTATTCTGTTTTCCCTTTAACAATCGCACACCGCTCGAGCAGTCAGAAACTTAAGTACTGTACTCAAGTGATCTCCCAGGCTTAGCAAAGTCTTAACTGATTCCAGAAGGTCCCCAGCTCCCGCCCACTGATGGAAATCACCAACGCCGTGGAACACTCGCCCACCCACTCGAGCCTTTCAGTTACCTTTGAAAATCGGGCAGATTTTCCTCCATATTGAAATGCATCCGTTTCGGTGGTACTGGCCCAGCGCAAGCTCCATGTAGAAGAGTGGAATGCCCCCAAAGATGGCCATGATGGTGTAGGGGAGGAGGAATGCCCCTGAGGCAGATGAAAGACAATTTTACTCCTGCCCACATCTGAGCCAGGACGGCCCAACTGATCTGCACGCCAGGGGCCACGCCGAGAATCCCAGAGCCATCTGGTGCTCGGGCGTCACGAAGCCACCTTATACCGAGTGTGCGCACACTGTGCTCACACCCCGAGGACTTCCTCCCCTACAAAATCACAGGGTTGAGGAGAGCCAACCATCATAATCACTTGCGGGCTTAAAACACATACCCACCCAGACTTCCTGAAGCCAAAGCTCCAGGTATGGGAACAACAACAAAAATGGGAAGCTCTCCAGGTGACTAATGCCACCAGTACCGGGGCCAGCATTGGGGACTTTTGGAACGAAACTCCTGTGACAACCTGTAGACTCTATAGAACAGCTACTGAATTAGTATCTTTATCAATATTACCCCTGACTCCATACATTTGATTACTGATATTTAGCTATTTTCCATAATTCCATTGAATTATGAGCCAGAATGCTCCCTCCTGAGTCACTTCTGCGGGTGTGCCTGAGAAGGGAAGTTTGTCACAGACTGAGAGAGGGTGGAGCTTCTGCATCTCTGGCGATGCCGGTCTCTCCTGGCTCTTGTGGCTGAGGCAGAACGTGGAAATGCCAAGTTAAGGATTGCTCACCTGTAGCCTGAGTTTTATTTTTATTTTATTATTATTTTTAAATATGTCTATTGATTTCAGAGAGAAGAAGAGAGAGGGAGGGAGAGAGAGAGAAACATCAACGATGAGTCATTGATCAGCGGCCTTGCACATCTCCTACTGGGGATTGAGCCCGAAACTCGGACATGTGCCCTGACAGGGAATGGAGCCGTGATCTCCTGGATCCTAGGTCGATGCTCAACCCCTGAGCCACGCCAGCCGGGCTGCAGCCTGAGTTTTAGCCCAAAGGATGGGTCGGCTTGTCTTTCCCAGAAAACTTTCCCTCGCATAAAGTGCTTTGACCCTAGAAACCTGAAGTCAGTGCTGCTCAGAAAGGTCCCACCTAATTTACAATCACTCTGGGGAAATCTGGATTGAGAATAAGAACCGCGTTGTGTTCTCTTGGTGGCATTTGCCTAAAGGGTTTGCTTGCCTGGCTTTGCCGTAGGGAATGAGTGCAGGGGAAATTGCACACAGTGACCCAGCCCCTTAACTAATGCTTGGGCTAAGGGTGAGTCCTCCCAAGCTGGAGATAAGGTGCTTCCAGTCTCTGCTCTTCCCAGGCCCGGATTGCTGGGTTCTCCCGTCCCCAGAACAGGAACTGCCTCTGCAGCTGCATGGACCATGGCCCTTAAAAGCAGCAAAGACAGGCAGCTCTGTGTCAGGCCAGGGACACAAATTAATTACCTCCCAACCCTCATTCTAGCTCCCCTCCCAAATTTTTTGCCAGAGCTCCTGTCGAAATAAATATTGACTGATTTGCCTCCCATCACTTGTCCTTTCCTATCCTGAGAGCAAGCCCGGTGTGTCAGCACAGAGGCCCCAGCCAACTCACTCCTCTCTGGGGATCCCACATCCATGCCCACAGGCAGCTACTAATTTTTCATAATCAATAAGTTAACTATTCCGGAGCCCTTGGGGGTAGAAGAAGGAACAAGAACTAGTCTCTGGCCTCAAAAAATCTAACCCTCTTGTCGGAGATACAAGGCACATCCACGCACAGTTTGGGGTCAGCATTAATGTCATGCTGTGGCTGGGTTCAGCTCTAGATCACGCCCGGAATATAACTTAGGACTCGGGACCTGAGTTGACACCCTTCTCTGATCTCTGGGTCCAAAGGCCCAGAAGGATCAGGACCCTGGGGCTACCTCCCAATTTTCCCCTAGACAGACCTCCCCTCTCTGGACTCCTCTGAGCAAGAGTGAAGGAGCTCGGCACAGGGCTACTGGTCATGCCCACATCTCGCTCGCTGTGTGGAGTGGGGCTTGGATAACGCAAGGATGGGGAGGGGCCCTTCAATAAATGCAGCACTAATAATGCTGAAATCTGCTAAGATCCGGCGAGGGAGATTTTGTCCTAATTCATAACCCAGACAGCCTCAGACATGCACTTCAAGAGTGCTGGCTTACTGGGGACTTATCTTTTAGATAAGCTTCTAAGTCTAACCAGTCACGTTCCCAGACTCACGTAGTTAAACAAGACAGAAAAGATTGCTCATGGCCCATGATACTGACCCCCTCCATTCTGGTAACAAATGTAGGGAAAGCGCCAGACATTGCCCAGGTCCACAGCATAGCCAATGACCGACAGGAGGAAATCCATCTTCTTGCTCCAGGTCTCCCGTCCCCCCTGGTGAACCTCCGCCACTAGGGCGGTGGTGGCAGCAGGGGTGGAGTGCTGAGTGTCATCTCCTGCACTGGGGCTCGGTACCGCTGAGTACCCATTGGTGATCTGGCTGGACTCCACTTTCTCCCCAGAGGCAGGGACACCCTTCCGTAGAACTCCATTTTCCTGACAGTCTTCTCCATCCTTATACTCTGACAGCTCCTTCTGGGAGTTTAAGGGCGTGGTCTCCATCCTGCTGTCTAGTAGATGATACTGACGCCCATCTGCAGAGAACCTGAACTGAATTCTTGGTGCACGGTCTGTGGGGGTTCCTCAGAGCTTTATATTAATGGGATTGAGGGCTCTGTTGGAAAGGAACAGAGAGAAAGGAGAATAGAATTAAGCATTTTACTTGGCTTTGGTATTAACTCATTATGCCTTTTTTATCTTAATCCCCTCACCTTTTTCACTGAGCCCCTCCAACTCCCCACCCCTCTGACAGCTGTCAGTCTGTTCTCTGTATCTATGAGTCTGTTTCTATTTTGTTAGTTTATTTTGTTCGTTAGAGTCCATAAGTGAAACCATATGGTATTTATCTTTCTCTGACTGGCTTATTCCACTTAGCATAATACTCTCCAGGTGCATTAATGCTGTTGCAAAAGGTAAAATTTCCTTCCTTTTATACAGTCGAGTAGTATTCCACTGTGTAGATGTACCACAGCTTTTTTATCCACTCATCTACTGATGGGCACCTGGGCTACTACCAAATCTTGGTTGTTGAAAATAATGATGCAATGAACACAGGGATGCGTATATTCTTTCGAATTAGTGTTTCAGGTTTCTTTGGATATATTCCAGAAGTGAAATCACTGGGTCATAAGGCAGTTCCATATTTATTATTATTATTATTTTAATCATCACTGGAGGACATGCTTAGAGATAGGGAGAAAGAGAGAGAGAGAGAAACATGAATCGGTTGCCTTCCATACGTGCCCTGACAGGGGATCGAACCCGCAACCCAGGTATGTGCTCTGACCAGAATCAATGTGGCAACCTTTCGGTGCACCGGGCAACATTCCAACCAACTGAGACAATCTGGTGGGGCAAGGCAGCTCCATTTTTAATTATTTGTGGTAACTCCATACTGCCTGCCAAGATCTCCCTTGTGAAGCTAATTGGATCCTGCTCTGATGTCCAAAGCTGGCCACTGGGTGTGTTGCTTCTTGAGCCTCTTGGAAAGGACTCTGATGTCAGCCAGTGTAAGACGCTCTCTGTGACTGGTCCTGGACAACCTATTTGGAGCTACAAAGCAATTCACAGTTTGAGGCTGCCTCTGCTGGGCTTGGGTGTGTGCAAGAAGGACCAAGCTGTGTTATTACCAGGACTGGGCCCAATGGCAGGTCAGCAAAAGTCCCAAGGCACCCTGGGATCCACTTTTGCCTGCCTCCGCCTGCCAGCTGCCTGTTAGACTCAGTCACTGAAAGAACCCCTGTGGGTATTCAAGTGCATAAGATAGGTTCTCAGTGAGCACCAGGTAGGGGCAAATGGTGTTCACCAGATTGATATAGGTTCAAACTCTGTGCCAGTGCTTGGCCACTCAACAAATATCCCAGGGTATACCAAGTCTAGCTGCCACCTGTTGGGTGCCTGCACACCTTTGTGGTGGGGTGGAGTCTAAAGGTGTTTTTAGGGTGAGGCCAGCAGAGTTTATTAGGCCCAAGCATACCAAGACTTAGCCATATGAAAGGAGGGCTCTGCACCACTTGGGCGTGTGAGGAGAAATGGCCCCCATCTTAGAGCCACACAACTCAGTCTGACTCACATCCTTCCAGGAGCCCAATCTAAGCAAGGCAGGACCACTGGGAGTAAGGAGAATGAGGTTAGTGGGATCTCCCATAAGGGGATGTGCCAGTCAAGCTTGGGGAAGGAGGAAGGTAGGGTGACTGGTCCCTGCCCCAAAGCCACACAACTGAGTCTGTCCTAGATTCTTCCCAGACCTCCTGAGGATCCTGAGCTTGGCAGGGTAGGGCCACCAGGATTCAGGAGGATGGGGCCGGGGGATCCTGGAGAGTGGAGCTAGCAGATCTCCCATGAGTGGGAGGCACCAGTCAGGTTCATGGAAAAGTGGGGGGAATGGCCCCCACCCCAAAGCAACACAACTCAGTCACTGACATCCCCTGAGTCTGTCTAAACCTCTACACTCTGCCCCAGGTAGCTGACTCCTCAGTAGAGTGCAAGCTCTGCAGTGTGGGGCTACAGGGAATACAGAGGGTTGGGCTATTGCATTTCCCCAGGCTGATGCTGTATGGAGGGGAGTGCTCCACCCAAGAAAGATGGTGTCTGTGGTGTAGGAGAGGATCTCAGCACAGGGATCCTGGCAGCTGTCCCTTCAGCTCTCTCCCCAGAGCCATAAGCCCCAGTTGCACCTCTCATGACTCTAGTCCGCTCCTCCCTCCCTGCACCAGAGCTTAGGGTGAGTCGCTGCAAATGAGATTTTGTCTGTTGGCCCATTAAGAGTGTGCCTGTGTCTTTAGCAGGCTCCTGTCTCTCCCTGGTAGACAGAATTCTCGCTGATTTTCACAGCCAGATGTTATGTGGGTGCCTCTTCCTGGCCCTGGTGCTCTGGGCTGGGGAGCTCGGCTTGCGGTTGAGACCCCACGCTCCTCGGGGGGAACATCTGCAGCTGAGAATCCCTCTGGAACCTCAGCCATCGCCCATGGGAGCGAGGCCAGCCCTTGCTGCATCTCTGCCCTTCCTACCAGTCTAGATGTGGCTTCTTCTGTGAATCCTTGATTATAAGACTTCTGTTCAGCTAGTCTTCAGTTGGTTATTAAGGCTGAATGTTCTATGTTTCAGTTGTAATTCCAGGTTGGTCCTGGGAGCAGGTGAGTGTGACGTCCACCTACTCCACTGCCATCCTGGATCTGCTCACCATACATCTTAAACTACACTAGTTAATGGGGTGACAAATGCATCTGTTAAATGTGAGACAGACTACTTTCTATATGAGAATCAACTACATTTTTCAACCTATGCAAGGCATCAAATCACAGTCAAGCAACTTGAAAAGGAAAAAACATAACAAATAAAAATAGACAGTGAATCGCCAAAGTCCTGGCAGGCTCTATTTAAGGACAAAGTATTGGCTTTACTTTGGGACTGGACTCTCACGCTGGAGTTTACCAGTAACTCAGAAGAACATAAGAAGAGGGCTCACACTTCAACAAAGCTCCGGAGGACAGGCCTTGTCCTGGATGCTGCGCCGGGAAAAGAGTAACAAATACAGAGGCAGTTCCCGCCTGCAAGTAGGTAAGGACAGTCCTCTCCATCATTTAAGCTGAACACTCAAAGCATATTTCATGTAAACGATAGATGTGACTGAAAGAGATAAAGAGCATAGGACAGAGGCGAGAAGGCCGCCTTCTGTGAAGCACCCCAGCCCCCGAGCCGTGGAGTGTTCACTCTCCCTGCTGCCCAGCTCAGAGGAGCCTTTGGGCAGCTTCTAGCTGCTTCTGGCTGCGTTCGGTGCATCTGTGCTTCTTTCTATGTTCCCATCATGTCTCTGCAAGTCCTGTCGGGCCTTACACGGCGCTGCTGCTCCCCACTCATTCTTCTTGCCACTCTCAGCAACTCCTGTGGCTAATCCACTTGTTACTTTGCAACAGTGGGCAGTGGAGGCACCTCTCATCCGCGCCAGAAGAGCCAGGGAAGGGAATTCGGCAGTTACAGATGCCAGCATGGCTGGTATCTCTGTCCCTACCCATCGTGGTGGGGAGGACTGGGCCAGGGACCCCAAACCTTGGCCCAGTGGACTGGGATGCCCGGAAGTCAGTTCAACTCTCTCTCCTCTGGACTGATGTCTGAGACCTTTTGGACTTTGAACCTATGGCCTGTTATGAAGTAGTTAGCAACCAAAACCTTCCAGCTAACTTCATTTCTTCTGGGCCTGAACTTTTCAAACTCTGGAGGCAGTTTGGGATTTGAAGCATGTTTCTGCTTAGCTCGAATCACATACCCTTCTAGCAAAAGACGTCCAGGGATGACTGCCACCCCTATCTGTAACTGCAAAGATTTATCCTGATCTTGCAAAGCCAACGCTCAGAGGATGGCTAGGTATTGGTAGCTAATAAATGTGCCAGTGCATGTGCCCTGGCTACTTTGGGCTTCTAGTGAATATAACTTACCTATCCACACATGGGAATGTAAAGACAAAGCCATAATGAGTTAAAAATTAGAACACAAAGTAGTAGATTCACACTGATGACTATGTTAAATATTGGCAAGGATTAGACATGAACACCCAGGGACACAAGAAATTGGAGTTTTATGTTTGTTGGGTTCTTTTTTCTGTGCAGTAGAAAGTAAAAATTTTAAAGGAATTGATTGTTGCAAAAATATTACAGCAACAAGAGAGAAACGAGCTCTATGAAGCCAGTGTGTGTGTGCGTGTGTGTGCGTGTGCGTGTGTGTGTGTGTGTGTTTAAGGGGGTCAGGTAGGTGTCCTGGGTTCTATCTTATCTCGTTTGGCCCCCATCCCTGACCTGATCCTGGGCTAGGATACAAACACCACTCATAAAAGAATACAAATTTCTGACAAAGAATTATATAGATTAAACCCCATTCTTCTCATGTTTATGGTGCTGTCCAGCCCCTCCCTGTCCCTCCTTCCCGGGGACCTCAACTAGACTTGATGAACTTTTAAAATAACCACACATCCTCTCATTCACCGTAACTAACTATAAGGCCAAGGAATCTTTTTTTTGGTTCATTTCTTTAGAGAGAGATGATGAGATGTCAATATATTTAAATATGCAGCTAACTTCACCCTGAGCTTGGCGGTCCCTGGCTGTGTTGTTTGAAGAAGGCCTCGGCACTCCTCTCTGGCCTATATCAACAACACTCTTTCCACATTAAACACTGAAGAACTGGAAGACCAGATGGCAGAGATAAAGAGCTTACGAAGGTGACGTGCAGCCAGATGGCACTCAGTGACAGAGCCTGCCCCCGACTGAGGCGCCCCTTGCCTGATCTTTCTTTCTCTACCTTCAAAATTTTACTCAAAAATTTCTTCGTCCTATCTTTCCTCTCATCTAAACTGAAGCTCAAAGAGCAAAGCATCACCCGACCTTTCTCCGGCGGGTGCACCAGGGTCGATGGAAGGGAAACATCGTCCATCTCCGAGGATACAGTGTAGAGGAATGAACATTTAGCCACACCAGTGATTCCTCGCCTCCCTGCCACAGGTGTCAAGTGGTTTGTTCTAGATTTCATTCACTTTCTCCCTCGGGGCCCCCTGCAGGGAAGTTGGAAAATGTGTGTGTTCGTGAACTTTTGGGGGACAATGTGTGTTCATTAGGGCCCTAGGGGCTCAGCCCCCAAGGCATCTGATCTTGATTTCTTGGTAACTGTCCTGAGCAGCTTCCACAAGAATATACACTATCCTTTACTTTTTCCTGAGCATTACAAAGGTCTTGTTTCCTAAAATACCCCCAGCATTTAAAATATATATATATATATCAGCAGGCTGAAATGGCCCAAGTCTTAAGAAAACCTGTTAAGAGCATCCCTCAGCCGACTCAAGACTTCAGGTGACTCAAGACCTCAGGTTGCCTCTCCCCAGAGGTTGGTCTCTCTGCATCCAGCTCTGCTTTCTGGGATTCTCCTATGGAGCTCCCACCCCTGATCATAGAACCTGGGGTGCAAACACCTAAGTTACAGCCACTTGAAGCCACCAAACTGGTAGAGATGCACATCTTTTCTTCAACTCATCCAACGAGGAGAAAACCCCTCCCCGTTACTAATCGGGCTGGCCGGGAGCGGACGGCCTGGCCTGGGCCCCCTTCTCCTGCGGGATGCTGCATCCTGACTCCTTTCCCGCGTTCCTGATTCTGCAGCGCACTGACCAGCTTTTTCTACGGAGACCGGCAGATAGCAACGATTGAGAGCAAGCTGGCCCAGGAGTATAGAAGCAAGAGTTAAGGTTGGTTTCCAAGAATGCTCTCTTGAAAGCTTTCTTTTTTAAAAAGATATTTTTATCCTGCTGGGTAGAGAGATTGCAAACGAGGTCAATATTATAGCTGTGACCTCCTCCAGGCAGGCTTTGAGTTTCTCCGTGGCCAGAAAAATCCCCAGAAGCCTTCCTTTGCACCTTGAATGCATGCCGTTGTCCCAGGCCGAGCAGGGACAGGCCGTGCGTGGGTGGTGCCGAGTAACCCAGCTCCTGGGTGGGATGCCAGCTTGCCCTGCAGGAGCCTCAGCCCTCACGTCTCCACACAGGAGGGGCAGCGCAGGGGGCCGCTCGGGGGCTGACAGTCGACTCCCAGCTCACCCTCCTTCTCTCAGCCCAGGGAGGGGGCTAATTCACCCCCCCCCCCCCAGTAAGAAGAATTGTTTTTTTTTAAACTTCTGATCAAATCTCCCTTCTTCTTTCCACAAACCCTGTCTAAGTAGCCAGGGGAACCAGTCTCTGAACAAGCCTGTAATTACAGTCACTGTGATTAGTCATGGAACCTCCCAGTTCTTTGGAAACGCCGGTCCCTACAGGTCCCCTGGATGCACATCAGCACATTCTAAGCAGAAATACGACAGAAATGTTGGACTTTGACTTCACGTGTCGAGATCGAAGTAAGTTCATTTCTCAGGATGCTCAGTTTCCATTTCAAAAACAAAACAAAACCACCATGAATTATGGGTTCACCACTGAGATAAGATTAATTACAGGTCATAGAGCACGTAGCAATTTGCATTCTCTATTCAGAGAGAGTCTAAAGGTCCCAAGACACCTACCAAGGGTGATAGGAACTACGGAGCTCCGGCACCAACCAGCGCAGTAAACACCAAGCCTGGCCCTCTGCCACGGGTCAACCCCGATTGGCAGTGACGTGCAGTGTGCCTACTATGTGCTGGAATCTTGGAGACAAGGCAGGCACAGTCCCGCCTTCAAGGCGTTCATGGTAAAGGCCAAAATCTGGCTGGTGGGAAAAAGAACAGGATGCTGGAGGAGGGAGAGGCTGGCGCTGCTTTTAGAGCTGATGTACCTTCCACTGGAGACTTGACGGGGCACGTTCAGATGCCTCACATTTCTGGCTTCCAACTGCCCTCGGGCTTTACAGTTCTTCCTTTTGTTGGTATCCACAGCCTCTGTCACAGGGCCCTGAATTTTTTTTTAATGCAGATATGTTTACTGATTTTAGAGAGAAAGGAAGGAAGGGAGGGAGGGAGAGAGAGAGAGAGAAACATCTATTGGTTCCTCCCGTGCACACGCCCCGACCGGGGATTGAACCTGTGACCCTTCGGTGCACAGAACACACTCCAACCAACCGAGCAAGCCTCCTGGCAGGGCAGGGCCCTGAATTTAAGTTGATTCTGGCTCACAAGCTCCACCGTGTAAGAAGGGGGTTCGTACTTACGGAAGGGAATTTTTTCTTTTTTTATTCACATCTGCGGCTTTATTTAATTTTTTCACCGTAAAGGCAGGGCCAAAATCAAAACCTCTGAACTTAAGCTTTCAACCTGAAAGAATCAAAGAGTCGCTAGAATTCTAAAGTCGCTTCCGTAAAGCAAATGTTATCCCTCTGAGTACTAATGGGCTATACTGAATATATAATGCGATTATCTGACTCTTGACTGCTGAGCTCTCTGAGGTGTGAGTGTCATAGGTCGGAAGCCACAGGGACTCCTGGCTCGCCTGTCAAACAAAATAAAGAGACTTTTGGATATAAGTGAAGAGAGTAGAGAAAATCTGCTTGTTTTTTGGAAGTAAGGGGTAGAAATGAACTCCTCAATCACAACCATCTCCTTATCCAAAGAATTCCTTGTATGAAACAGTAGACAGTTTAATTTTCTGGAGAGGAATTAAACAGGCTAAAATCCCCAGGGCATTTGGGCCAGTTACCATGAGAAAGAAAGAGGATCTAGATCCAGAACTTTCTCTGCCTGGAAGAAGAAAGCTTCGAGCTTCTCTCCACACAGAGTGTAACATCTGGAGGATTAGCCATTTGTGGAGGGATTGAGATCATTCCAGAGGTTGGCCAAAAGCACAACGGATTATTCATTTTGACTTTAAGAAAAAGAAATGGATTTGGCCTAGATAAGCATGCATGGCCTTCCTGTAGTGAACACGAACAGACTAACCTAGACTAACCAGCCTCCTGGGGCATCACTTAACAGTTCCTGTGTCCACCCCTCACGGCTCGCCTGTCTCACAGATCCGCACCGGCTATGTGACTTTGGCAAGGTTTCTTAACCTCTCTGAGCTTCCATTTGCCTCATGTATAAAACAGGCCATTGTGGGAATGGAATAAAAGTATGACAAATACTTAACTCAGTGAGTTGATGGTCACTATGCCACCACACATATGGCACTCATCCATCCTGCTTTTCTACTTCACACTCCAGTCAGGGAAACTGAGGCCCGCGGAGTTAAGTGATTCATAGCCCAGTGCACAACCAGGGGACAGCTTGAGCCAGAAGCCGGGGCCTCCATCCCCTTCGCGGGCGCTCGCTGCTTCGGGCTTGCCCCTCTCGATCGGTGGCTGGGAGTCACGGGAAACTTGCAAACAGCAGGCTTCTGGGCTGCTCTCCCAGAGATTTTAATGCAAGAGATCCGTGAACGTGCTGAGTTTTAAAAAGCACTGCAGGTTGTCAGGGGCAGGAGGGCCACCGAGCGTGCCCAGTGCATTCTCACCCACACCTTTGCTCTCCAGTTACCCCGCAGCCTCTGAGGCCTGGCCGAACTTTCTATCCCCCGCCCTCCACGGCGCTTCCTCTCACCACCCCAGCCCAAGATCTCTCCCTCTACTCCATCATTTGTCACTGATTATCGGGTCTCGTTAGCTTTTGCCCGTTCATTTGTTTGCCGTATCTTGGCTTTGCATTCCCCTGGAAGGGGGGGCCATGGCTTCTACACCTCTGGGTTCAATACTTGCTGAACCCGTGTGTGCACAGCCCCCAGCACAGAGCGTCTGTTTCGGATTTTCTGGGCACAGGGCCCCCAGAAGCACAGCTGTGATGCGGGCAGGTTTGAGCCTCAAGCGAGACACCCCTCTTCCTTCCCCAGGGTCCCATCCTCAGGGTTCTGCCCTCCTGTTATCACCCATCAGGGGGATCTACCATGTATCTTGGGGGCAGAGAGAAGACTGTCACCAATGAAAAATTTAAGGGACTGCCCTAGCCGATGTGGCTCTGTGGTTAGAGTGTAGGCCTGTGCTCCAAACGGTCTCCGGTTTGATTCCCGGTCAAGGGCAAGTACCTGGGTTGCGGGTTCGATCCACCACGTGCGGGAGGCGGCCACCTATCGATGTGTCTCTCTCACATCGACGTTTCTCTCTCTCTCTCCCCCTCCCTCCCTTCCACTCTCTCTAAAAAAAATTAAAAAGTATCAATGGGAAAAATATCCTCAGGTGAGGATTAACGAAACAACAATTAATGTACTCTGGACTGGAAAAGCCTGACATGTTCTGGATTACAGACGAGCACAGGTTTTGCTTTGTAGACTTTGAAACAAGTACCGGTGGGCACACCCATTGACAGTCTGTTCCAAATGTTTATTCATGAGTTGCTTGTTTAGAACTTGGAATATATTTTGAACCCACAGAAATAAATGTTGTAAGTGGTGGTTAGCCTCCTGGCTAACTTATAAAATCCTAGTCTAACTATAAAAATACTGAAACATCTAAAGGTCATGCTATAGAACACAGCATCGTCACCTACTACAAAAGGGGGTCGAGGTGGCAATGAAACTGGTTAGGAGTTATTTATTTAATTTAAAAAAATTTTTTTTTTTTATAATCCTCACCCAAGGATATTTTTTCCATTGATTTTTAGAGAGAGTGGAAGGGAAGGAGAGAGAGAGAGAGAGAAACATGGATGTGAGAGAGACACATCAATTGGTTGCCTCCTGTGTGTGTCCCGACCAGGCACAGAGATCAAACCCACAACCCAGGGACATGACTCGAACCCGAGACCCTTCAGTGCATGGGCCAATGCTCTACCCACTTAGCCACACCGGCCAGGGCAGGAGTTATTTATTTTTAACATTCTTTCTGGTTCTTGAGGAAAACTAAGTTGGACAGCAGGGCAAGGAAGTAGAGAGACTCTTGTATGGATTCGGTGGAGGTGTCTTTTCGGCACCTTTAAAGAGCTGTAGAAGCTGAGGACACGAATCCCTTACTATACTTAACTTCACAACTTTGTGCAGAAAACAGAACTGCTTGCACTCTGTCACTGTCATGTGTCTCAGCGTGGACTAGCCGGGTGAGAGATCTGGGAAACTCAAAACAGGTGATGTGTTAGATTAAGCAGGATTAGGAGTGTCACTTACATGTTATAAACACTCCTTTATTGTTGCTATAATGCAATTTATGCAATAAATAGAAATCAAGATTAAAAATCGTAAGAGCATTTTCAAACACAGATTTTCTTGTCCTTAATATAGGTACATTACTAAGAGGACTCGTGTGCGGAACAAACATGATTAGATCACAAAAGGAGCCAAGGGGGGGAGGAGGGAGGAGAGAGAAGAAAACCAGCCCTGGGGAAATGGTGTTACGAAATGAGGGTGGAGTTACTTGTGGCAGTTGAGCAAGGCTGGAGAGAGAGGGGAGGAGAGAGGGATTTGAGGTGAAATTAAATAAAACTCAGAGTGGTGAAGGTGAGAGGAAGGGGAGACTGGGCCCATCTCTCCGGCTGGGAGAGCAAAGTTGGGGGGAGATGGGGTCAGGCAGCAGAGAGGAAGGGGGGATGGAGGCCACGCAGGGCCACCTCTTCAGCCACAAGCTGTTTTCGATTTGGGTGCTGTTGCTTGAATTGAAGGTGTCTGTACTCTTAGGTCAAGAAGTTCTGGAATGTGCTTTACAAAGAGTCACACACACGCAGTTTGGGGACATTCGTGAAAAACTGGTTCATGATGACACGGTACTGATCTAGTAGTTCTCAGATGCACTGGAATAAGGGTGAGAGATGGTTCCCAGTCCCTAGGATGTCGCAGTCTCAAAGAGTGACCGTCAGAGCTAAAAAGGACATCATTGAAATAGTGGGGGGAATTTGAATATGGGCTGTATATTCGATAATAATGTTTTACTAACGTTAAGTTTCCCAAATGTGATAATAGTGGGACTCGATTATGTAGGAGAATGTTCTTGTTCTTAGGAAACACAGGCTGAAGTATTTAGGAGAAAATATTTGGATGTCTGCAAATTCCCAAAGGCTCAACACAAAAACTATACACATATGTAAATTGTATAATTATTACGTTATGCCTTATCATATATACAACCTATCAGAGTATGTATATAATACATATGCAAAAACTTGATACGTATAGAATTAGAGAGAACGTACATGTGACACACATGTGACAAAATGTTACCAACTGGTGAATCTGGGTGAGGGTCCACCAGACCATTTCTCTGCCTTTTCAGTTGAAATTTTTCAAAATTAAAAACTGGAGGGAGAAAAATAATTGTAGTCCTCAGAGGAGCTGGGAAACCTCCAGTCAGTCAAACCTCCCTGCTGCCCTCGGTGCGCCCAGAATAGCCTATCTCCTCTCCCCACCCCAGGCCCTTCCCTCCCCTCTTTTCCCTGCCCCAGCTCTTTTCCTCTAAGCAAGGGAAGGAGCCAGCTAACTAGATTAGCATTTAAAAAGCAACACACCCCAGAGAGAGAAAAGAACAGAGTGCAGGAGACTCAGGTTCCAGGCCTGGCCCTGTCCTCCTGGGCTATGAGCGAGCTTGAGCAGATCACCTTGGAGGCCAGGCCAGCTCTGCCCCTCCCTAATTCTAGGAAGCCTCTTAGAGCAAAAGAGTCCATTTATTCTATTTTCATTCAGCAGCTCAGTAACAAAGGAAATAGAATGTGCTTTTCCCCCCCTTGATTATGCCCAGAAAGACCACACAAAAACACAAGGGGGCAAAGGCCCACTTACTTGCTCCCTCCCACCGGGCCCCCTGACCAGCCTCGAGCCCTGGACTCTCCCAGCGCACACAGCTGACTCTCTCAGATTTGCCACTTGGCCTTGTCCCAACCCCCTTCTCACCTCTTCCCTCCCTACGTCATATGATGACACGAAGAACTGGACCTCAGGATCCCAGGAGGCCTTCCCCATGCCATCTGCCACTTGTCAGTGCCTGTGGACCCTGGTCACTGAGCCGGCCCTGGGACATCACCTCCATGTCTCCACGTTGCTGGGGTTCAGAGGTTTCTTGGGATAACCGGGGGCTCTCTGATTGTAGCTTTTTAAAAGCCTGTGGTTTAACTACCCACTTACAAGTACCCTTGGTTGGTGTGGTAGCGGGGGGCGGGGGCAGGAGGACTGCTGCCAGGTTCCAGGGGAAACCAAAGGAAAGAAGAAAATAAGGCAGTCAGGCCTGCTTTATCTCTACTCATTTGGTCACCCCAATAGACCAGGGCTGGGAAAACACTTGGTTTAAAAAGGTGTTGTTGACATTCAGTAAATGAGCATTCATCTTCCCAGCCAGTGAGAGCTGGCAAAGGGCAGGCTGGAGGGAATGCCCCCTCACAGGGCCGTGACTCAGAGGCCATTTCAGAACATGGACCAAGTCCGAACGATGAGCTCTGCCCAGAAATAAGGGGCCTGTGGCAGCCGATCGCGGGTCTTGTGCCCACCCAGAGAAGCAGTTCACCCCTCTGCCCATGGAAAATTATTCAAACTAGATTTCTTTTAAAGGTTAGTTTCATCTGTTTTCCACCCAGAAAGATGACCATTGCTTTCCCTAGGGTACTGTTTTATCCAGTTAAACCCAGAAACTGGCAAGTACTTCTTGGTCCAGGGTTGGGGTGGCCGCGCCTAGACCCACAGGAGCAGGGTAAGTCAGCAGCATTTGCCCCAGGAATGAAGACACCAGGCACTTTATCAGGCCTTTGACTCCACACCCCAGCCTGTTCCCTGTACAAACCTCAGAGGAGTGTAGCCAACTGGCAACAGCTCAGCGACTGGGAAGAAAATCACACAGCCCAAACCCGCTCTGCCTGGAGGCCATTTCTGCTGCACCACCCCCGGGCACCCTGCAAAGGGCATTCAGGGAGCCGGGGAGCTCCGGCCTGTTGGTCGGACATGGTTAAGGTGCAGAACTTGACTTGCATGTGCAAGCGTGCGTAAAGCCTCCGCCTTAGAGTGAAACCCGGGAAGCCCCAGAGGACCCCGATTTGATGGCGACACCCGGGTTGAGAGTCTAGCCCTCAGGCACTTGGCCCCATCATTTCAACTTGTATTTGTTTAAAGCAGAAAGCTGAGGGTCACAGTCACAGAATGAGCCGAGGGGACTTGGGCATCATGTTGTGCAGGACCCCCTCCTCCCCCTCGCTTTAGAGTCGAGGCCCCTGAGGCCCAGAGGAGCTCATCTGTGACCCAGAATCACAAAGGTACGAAGTACTTTCTTAAAGTGACGGAAGAATGACTGCCTTTCCCTTTGGCCACCCGGGCATCTTTGCCAAAAAAAAAAAAAAAAGTCCAGTCATGACTACATCCTGTTGATGCATTAAAATTAAACTTCTTCAGGCAGCCCAGCCTTTGTACTCTCAAGCTATTCCATTCAAGTATAATGAAGGAACTGCCGCCCACTGGCGCAATTTCTGGAATTACCTGCGTTCCTCCTTGGAGGGGCCATCCCCGGTGTGTTTGGGAGCCTGCTGTCGAGAGACAAGCACCCCACTCCACTGCCACCTCACCCCTGGGGAAGCTCTCTGACATGCCGCTCCCACTTTCATCAAAAGGCTCCCACAACTCAAGATCCCCCAGAGAGGACTTTCTGAGGTTTTTGTTGATTTCATTAAAACTTCTAGGTGTTCCATCCTCACTCCCACCCCACCTCCCGCCCCTCCCCTTGTCTGTGTATCTCTTCGGCCAGGAGGCTGAGAGAAATGGGGGTGAATGTCTGCGCTGGTGTTACATCTCTGCAATGCCCTAGACCCATCACCAGAGTGTCCGGGGGACTTTTGATGAACTGTGAAGCAGTCTCAAGCGGCTCTTCTTCAGGTTCAGTAACAAACACACAGAAAAACCCATGCTCCCCGCCCCCCCCAGAAGACCCTGCCCGGCACCCATGAAGGAAGCAGTCACCCCCACTCCGGCTCCAAGCTTTGGGCATCCCCGGCTCCACACAAAAGAAAGTGGTGGGAGGAAAAGTCCGAGCCCTGTGTCCCCCTTCCCTCCTAGAAACCCAAACACCAATGCCGCCCGTAGAGCCCCTCTGCTTCATAAAACACCCCCCCTGCCAGTGTTGCTTTCCTAGACATTTTCCTATGTAACCGAAGGCGAAACACATTAAATATTTTATCTCGTCTTACTATGATGAGAGCTAGCAGGCTCATAAATAACCCATTGACCTGGTTCATTTTTTTTTCTGGACAAAATTGATCATAAAGATGTACACACGAGCCTTTGTTACGCCTGACTTAAGAGATTCCACCCAGCTCACCTTCTTTAGATCCCCAACTGGAGAAGCAATGCATTAGGAAAAGGCCCCCGTGCAAAAGGAGCTGCGGTCCTCAGCCTTCCTTAGCTCCAAAGACGCTTTTCAACAACAAATGGGAACGTACATTGTTTTCCAAGCGACAGGCGGTCGCTCGCTCGGGCCGGCCGGGGTTCGCCTTCGCGGGGACCCCGAGGCCGCGGAGGCGCGGGGCGCGCGGCCGCCCTGCCCGTGGGAGCGCCCCGCGCGCGGAGCCTCGTCCCACTTCAGGGTCGCTCAGAGATTCCTCCAGAGAGTTGGGCTTTGATGCCACCGGCTGGCCCTGAAGAAATGCCTTTGCAGCGGTCAGCCGCGCGCAGGGAATCTCGAGATCTAAGCATAAGCTACCGGGAGAAACTGAAGCAACTTTGTGTCTAAGCGCCGCGCTTGAGACCATCTGTTTTACAGGGTCTTGCTCCGGGACTCCGGGCGCCACAGAGCCCGCGGGCGCAGCAGACAGAGGAGCCCTCCAGAGCCCGCGTCCCCTCCAGGGGACCTCGCCCCCCGGCCGGGCCCCGGCCCACACTCGTCCTTCGCGAGGCGGCGGCCGCGGGGCCCCGAGCCCACCGCCCAGGCGCGCGCCCTCGCCGGCGCCCAGTGCGCCCGGTGCGCCCGGGAGCCCGTGAAGTTCCGGAAAGCAGTGCGGGCTCAGAGCGAGAAGGAAAGCGGACCCACCTGCCGCGCGTCCGTGGGGAGGCCGGTCCCGGGCTCGCCGACGCGGGGCGACCCTCGCGCCCTCGAGGCGCCGGGGGTGGGGGCGGGCGGCCGCTGCTTGTGCCGGAGCCGCGCCCGGCGGCCGTATTTGTACCCTCGGCCCCTCACATGGTCTGATCTCTAGATATCCGCCGCCAAAGGGCTCCTCAAGAATTTTTGCGTCATGTTGAGCCGCAGAAACTTCACGTTTCCCCTCGGCCGCGGGTCGGCGTTCCTCCCGGGGTGGGGGCACCTCCTGGGTGCGCCCCCCGAGGAGGGGCTGCAGGGGGAGGTGAGTGGAAAGGGGGGCGGGCCGGCCCGGGAGAGGTGAAGGACCCCTCCCCCGACGCACACGCGCACACACACGCACACACACGCGCGCACACACGCGCTCACACACGCGCACACACACGCGCGCACACACGCGCTCACACACGCGCACACACACGCGCGCACACACGCGCTCACACACGCGCACACACACGCGCGCACACACACGCGCACACACACACACACGCGCGCACACACACTCACTCCCTGGGAGGGACCGTGCTCTCGGGAGAGAGACGGAGCCCGGGGCGGTGAGGGGTTGGGAGCAGGACAAGCAGAGCCAAGAATCCCAACTTTCCGGCTCCTGAACCTTGCGGGGCGGGGGGGGGGGGGGGGGGGGTGCTCCACCGCTGACCGGGCATCGGTTCCTCTCCTACCCACCGACCCCAACATTGTACTGAGGTTTCTGCCCCGTGTCACTTCCTCAGCGCCGTCCGTCATGACCGCCGACCCTTCCCCGTCACCCCCACCCCGAAACCTGCCCTGGTTTTCTTCCTGCGCCTGGGCAGCGCCTGGCATCCCCTGAGCGCCTCCGACCCCAGGGCTGGGGTGTGAGCTGGGCACCGCCAGGGGCACCCCGTCTAACTGATGCCGCCCCCGGGGCTCGGCAGTGCCCAGGCTCGCGGCTCAGGGGAGATACTTGCAGGATGAATAAATACACGCAGAATCCTCTCCCACCTTGCGGACCAGCCACAGGTCACAGCCGTGCAGAACAGGTGGGCAGGGTGGGGCAAAAGGAGGGTTAGGGCTGTTCGCAGGGGAAATAAGACAATAACTAATAAGCAACACAAGAATACACTTTCGTGTGCTTGCAACTGTAACCTACTTTTGCCCCCCGGGTACCGACGGCGACCTGCAAAAACGTAGAGGCCTGTGGCGCTGGGCGGGTGGATGAGCTGCCACAGTATTTTAAATATCCAAAGAGGTTTAACCGGAGCCTATTGTTTTGAACCATGGGAATAAAGTACTTGGATGCTTTTTTTAAAAAAAAAACAAGTTTAAAAAGGAATTTAATGTTATATTATCTTTTTCAGTAATTTTATTTATTTATTTATTTTTACATTTGGAAAGAACAGATGCAGTGCTTGCTTTGGGATGTCCGGGAAGCTGAGACGAGCGGGAGGCCTGCCCCACCTACCTGTCCCCAGAGGAGGCAGGGACCTAGCAAAGCAGAGGCAGATAGGAAACTGCGACGACACGGTTGCAGCCCCCTTGTATGTGGAGACTCAGAACCTTGGAAACTGCACTGGCACCCAGCTGAGCTGAGCTGGCGTCTGGAGGAACCAGGTGGGAACAGCTCTATCCCCCGTGTGGACCGCGCCCCAACCTGGGAGGAATCAGCGTGAGGTTTTGGTGCCACCTAGACCTCAGGGTGGCGATTGCAAGGAGAGTGGAGCGCTCGTCAGAGAGCACCCAGGCTGCTCTGGAGAGCTAGCTGGCATCCAGGGAGGCAAACAGAGCCAGGCTGGTGAACCCTGGGCAAGCTCGGGAATGTTCCCCCGCTAAACCCCAGGTGGCAGGGCCCTCATCAGGAGGCTCCGCCTTCCAGACGAACACGGCGCCTGCTGCATCCCACGTGCCACTTGGCCTTCATAAACTAATGTGTAAGGCTGGCTAAGCCAGGGGGGGACACAAAAGTAAGGGGTGGTGCCGAGGAGGGGGCAGGGCAGACCCAAGGGGGGAAGGCACTGGGAGGGGGAACCAAAGGCTGCGGGAGGCAATGGGGTGGCTTGAGTCCTTGGCTAAGGCTCTTGTCTCCACCCAGCCTGCTCTCTGTGCTGGCTCAACGTGACTTTTTAACACCATTCCACGCCTCGTGAACTGGTCTTCTTTCTAGAGCCTAAGGTTTATTCCTGCCCAGACCCCCCCCCCCCGCTTCCCCCCACCCCCCCCCCGTCCCCCCGCCCCCCCGAACTGCTTTCTTTGCTGCATGTGCCTAGAGGATGCAAGTCCGGGGAACCTGAGTTAAATCCCAGCTCTGGCCCTGTACTGCCTGTGTGGGTTTGTTCCCGCACAGGGTAAGTTCCTTACTCTCGGCCTACATGGCCTTTGGGTCCCTTTTCTGTAAAATAGGAATCGTAAGTAATGGAGGGCACCACCCAGCATGGTTGGAGTGAAGGGGCTGACATGCAGTAACATTGGCTGCCTCTTCTTCCAGGGAGACTTCCGGCCTGTCCTCTCTCTCTGGCCTTGGAGGCCGAGGCCAGTCTTCTGCCCTCTTGCTCCCTGACTGAGAGGCGCTGTCAGAAAAGGCATTAGGGTTGCAGACTGGATGCTCCCTAGTTCCTCGCTGCCTCCCAGAGTCCACCCTCGCCCTACACCCGCGCCTTCTCTTCCTCCTGCCCCTGGGGGTGCCACCCCACAGACGCCCTTGGCCTCAGCTGCCCCACCTTCACCTCAGCAAATCTAGCCTCTCTCCTCCCAGAAGCAACCCCTTCCCTGTCTTGTTTTCCATTCTCAATGCCGCACTGTCCCCTCTTTCTCTGGCGCCCTGACTCCCCCCCTTGTGAAGATCCTCAGGTCTGGCACCCTGTTTTCACTGCCCATCGGGCTCCACTTGACGGCCCATCCTCACACCAAATCAGGGTGCGTGCACAGATGTCATCTACTGCCCGAGAAAGGGCAGCCCTTCCCAGCGGCCCCCCTCCACTGTGGCTCCTCCATGGCCTGAGCACCTACCCCAAGCCAGGCACTGAGGGGGACGCATCCTCTCCTCTTAGGAGTCAGGGAGCCGGCTGTGCTGAGCAGGGAAGGCGGTGGGGAGCCCTGAGCACGAGGAAGGAAGTGCTGGGGGGGGGGTCCAGAGGCTTGATCCACTTGGACTGGAGGTGCAGGGGGTTGGGGCGGTGGCTGGAGGCAGAGGGTGCCTGAGACGTGAGTACAGCTGTGAGGCAGCAACAGGGAAGGGAAGGGAGTCAGGAGCCAGAAGAGCACCTTGAGGCTCACTGGCTGGCTGGGGGGGGAGGGGGGGAGGAAGGGGCGATGGAGCCACTTGTCAAAGGGGCCGTGGGCCTGGGTGACTGGGAGAGGAGCAGTGCAGGAGACCATGGCCCCCCGTTGTGCCCCTTTGTTCACTCGCCCTTGCCCAGCCGCGGGGCCTCGGCTTGCCCTGATGCTTCAGCCTAAACACAGCCTTGAGCCTCGGGAGGTAAAGAGCACATTTAAATGGTCACGTCCCCTCCCCAGCCCTCTGCCCCTGGCCACACACACACCACCACCGAGAAGACCCACTTCCTGGGCGTCTCAAGGCCCCTGCGGCCGGGGCGGGACAAACCATGTAGGTCCAGGCGTCTGGCTCCGGAAGCCCTGGAACCGTCTGTCCATCCTGCCTCTGCCCTGTTTACACGGTAGTGAAGACGCGGCCCACCCCTTCCTGTGGGCTCTTCCTCGGCATTCCTGGTCCTTAGCGTGTCCTTCCTTCCGTGTTTTCCCTGGGAGGTGACGTAGTTTGGGTCACTTCATTCTTGTTCATCCACGTGCAGAGTGTGGCACCTCCAGGGGAGGATTTGCTACCACGGTGGCCCTGGGCTTGTCCTCCCAGGGGGCTGTGTCGGAGCCTGCCTCCGATCCAGATGACACAACGCAAAGGGAATGGGAGGGAAAGGCCTGTGGGAGAGCCAGGAGGGTGACATGCTCGGGGCAGGGAGAGGAATGGGAGGCTGGGTGGGGCTCAGCCCTGAGGAGCACAGAAAACATTTGGAAGTGGATCAGTTGTGTCCCGCGTCACCTGTTCCTGGCCGCGTCCTTCCCATCCCATGCCTTTGCTAAACAAACCTTTCCCCCCAGTTTTATAGGGTGGAGGACCCCGTGCTCTGTCTGCAATACCTTTGAGCCAGGGTGTTTTATTTTTACTTCCTTCCTACAGGATTCTCTCCCTGACCTGACCGTAAGCACCCTCCGCGAGGGCCATGTCCTGGAGGGCAGCTGTGTAGACTTTCTCCCCTGGCAGAGAAGTTGAAGCCAGGAGAAGCACAGGGCACCAGGACGCGCCCCACAGCCCTGTGTCCCCACAGATCTGTTACGGCCCATTGATGTCCCCTAAATGTCCATCTCCTCCACTGGGCTCTGAGTTCCCAAGGGACGGGGCCGTGCCTCTCTCCATGTCTCAACACCTGTCAATGTGTCAGCACACAGCAGGCCCCATAAACCTATATATTGGCAATAAATGACGAAGGAATGCCTTTTACTCTTAACAGACTTAGTGCCATAAAAACCAGGACCCTGGGGACTGGTAAGCAAATCATGGCGTATCCAACAACGGAGCACCACACAGCTGTGCAAAAGGCTGAGGTGGTTTCATCTGGGCTGATCTGGGGAGGTTCACAAGGTTTATTGTTAATCGAGAAAAAGCAAATACACAGAACAGGCGTCACTCCAATTTGGAGAGAGAGAGAGAGAGAGAGAGAAAGGGGCAGGTTGACGTGTGCATTGAAACTCTCTAAGTATACAGAATAAACTAGGACTAGTAAGTGCCTAGGGGAGAAAGGACATGAGCGGTGGAAGGCACCCACAGGAAGACATTCTAGGGGCCCCAGGCTTATCACAAAGCGGGGAGGAGCCCTGGAGCGCTCGGGCACAGCCCACGGGAGGCAGCACAGGCGAGTTGCCTTCCCAAATGGGACCAAATTACTTAGCATCACTGTAGACATTTTAATCCCTCGGAAGGAGGCAAAAGATTTTCCCTCATTTACTAGCACGGGTGCTGTGAACCAAGTCCAGGGCCTTGCTCAGGGTCTGATCCAGAGGGACAGAATTATTTTCAGAACTCGAGTCCTCTGCGCCCAGTTCCCCGTCATTCCTCCCTCCTGCGGCCCTGCTTCCAGCTTTGCTCCGCCTGCTCAGGACTATAAAACACTCACCTCTGCCTTGGCTCCCCTTCCCCACCAGGCCCTTCCAGATAACTTGCATGTATGCAAATAGGGAGGTTTTCCTCTCATCTCTCCCTGGGGAGCTGGTCACCCTTGCCCTTGATGTTTGTGGTCACTGTGGTTAGAAGTCAGTTTAAAACCGGTCAGCATTTCTTCTCCTCTAGCTGCAAGCCCTTTCTTATCTATTCTGCCCTCGCTTCAGACCTCACCCATAGGAAGTCACCTTTTCCAACTGGCTTGTGTATATACGTCTTATTTTCCCAACTAAATGGTGAGCTTCCAGAGAGCAAGGAACTGTTTTAGCCCTCAGAGGACCTGGTACAACAGTGGACATGGAGAAGCTCTGTACAAATGGTAGTTTTAATAAAATCTACCCTTAATGTATGGAGCATCTACCAGGCACAGTACTGCATTCTCATTTGTTGTTTTTCTACCATAGGGGTAGCGGGCAATACGAATCCTTTGGCTGTATTTTGCTGTAAATGTGTTATTAAAAATAAATGATAGATTTCCTCTTTTTCAAACTGTGAGTTTTCATATTTAAGACATCTAATTTTTCCATAAAAGCGGCATGGAGACTGGGCTCAGAGAGGTTCAGTCACTTGCCCCTGTGGACACAGGCTCCCAGCGGCACAGCCCGCCCATCTGCCTGAGTCCAAAGGCCCTGAGCTCCCCACGGTGCTGGGCTGAGTTGCAACAAGAAAGGTGCCCGCAGTGATAAAAGGGACAAACCTCTGTGGCTTCCCCTCCCTCGCCAACCCCCCCTGGTGCCACTCACCTTCCCGAAATCTAGGCCTTTCTGCTAAGCACTGAAATGAGATCACGGGGGCTTTGTTCTGGTTCTGCTCATCCCTGTCGAGCAAGTTATGGGGAAGCTGACTTCGGATCTCTGTATAAACTTTTAATTGAGAATAGCTGTCAGAATCTAGGGCATTTTCAGTCACTCGGCCGCCTGTATTTACCATGACTTGTGAATAAGAGCGTAAGCAAGACAGACCCCCTGCGGGTGAGTTGCTGATGGGGAGCATCGACTTTGGGGGAAACAACCCATAAACATATAAAGAAGATAATTTCAGAAAGTGATGGCACTGTGAAAAAAAGAGAGCCCGGGCTCAGCATGGAGAGTCCAGGTATGGAGGTGGTAGAGGCAGTTGGAAGGGGGTGCTGGCTACTTAGGTAAGGTGACCAGGATGGCCTCGCCGGTCCAGCCACGGAAAGACCCGATGGGACAGCTGCAGGGAGAGGGAGCAGCAAGGAGGCGGGAGTGAGCTTGGTGCGGCTGAGCCACGGGTGGGTTGGCAGGAGCGGAGGGAACCGAAAGGGAAGCGGGGGAGTTGGGTGCGGGGAGGTGGTCGGGCCCCAGGGAGGAGCCTGGGTGCTGCTGTCACTGAACCGTCCAAGCAGGACTTAAAGAACGTATCTATTCTGGAGAAGTGTCCCCGGGGGAACTGTGAGGGCCCTGCCAGGTGAGGTGCAGGGAGGCTGCGACTGTAAGCACTCTCCAGGCCCCCCCCCCCACATATGGGCCCACCCTGCCTCTCTGTACAGCGGCTGATTTTTAAAAAAATAAAAACGGTCATGAGGGAGTCGGAGGGGTGGTTCCAGAGCCCACTCCGCCCATTTCAAGAAGAGCTACCAAACTGGAGTTTTTCTAGAGACGAGAGAGAGAGCAGTTAGTATCCAAACTGTGCCAAGGAGGAGGAGCGTGGAGGGGCTGGGAACACTCCCCCCTCCTTCCCCCCCCCCTTCTGGGAATGTGGGAAAGGGCTTGGAGTCTGGAAGGGGAAACAGAACAGAACAACGCTGGCCAGTCCACTCCTAGTTTTCAATCAGCTGTAGCATAGACTCCGGGGAGGAGCAATCAGCTTCGTGGTTCTGAACAAGTTGTCCCAAACATGAGGGCCCCTCTGGAGTTACTGAAAAGACAAAAATGCAACCCAACCAACCACTAGGGCCAGAGTTGGTGCCCGGACCGCTCGCCTGGGGGAATGGGAGTTCCCGAGCGATTGCCCCCTTTGAGGACAAGCCAGAGCAACCACATCCTGAAGGCAAGCCTCATAATCAGGCCTGGCTTCTGGGAGCATGACTCTCCACGTCTCAAGAGGAGCCCTGGGGCTGGCGAGAACTTTCCAGAGGTCGGAGTATCATTCCAAAGAGTTCTAGGAGAAGACAACGAATGTCTTTCCATTTCTGAGCTCGCCAGTCACCCAAATACGAAGTTGTTCCAGTTCAGACCTCTGGCTCAAACTTCGGCCCGTTTCCCTTTATCTTCAGCAGGCAAGACACACTCAGCATGCTCTGTTTCTCCCCACTCGATCCCAACTTTACCTGAGACGTAGCTTTTATTAAATATTTGGTTATGAAGATTATCTTTTTATATATTGTCGGATCTGGTTTAGGACTTTTGCATCTATGTTTAGGGGTGAGATTTGCATGTATTTTTCCTCTTGCTATCCTCCTCAGGGTTACACCAGCCTCTGCAAAAAGAATTCTTTATGCCATAAAATAGTTCGTCATGCATTTCCTCCTGGGCTAATGGAAATTTCCCAGAGAAGACTCCAATCTTCTGGGCGTTAGGGTTCTAGGAGGCCAGTACGACCCAGGACATTCAGAATGCAAATACTCAGAGTCCCCTGAGGGTGCTTTCACCCTCAGCTCTTCCTGACCTCCAGCCCATAAACGGTTTCCCCTCCAAGATCAACGGAGCTGGCTGCTGAGCAGGGGAGGACGTCACTTGGCTGGACAAAGCAGGGAGGGGGCCTAACGGACATTCAACCCTTCTGTAACCTCCTTTCACCCTCAGCCCCCCGAGTGAGGCCACCCTACCTGGTGCTGTCCTATCTGAGCTTTTGGGGGTTATGCAAAGTAAACTGATTTCTTGATGCCGTCTCCGCCCCTGGCTCAGGATTCAACATTTCCAGTTCCCCTAAATCCGTCAACACCTCCATCTTCTTTCCAGCTCATTGGTTCTCCTCTCTTGTCCTTGCCGAGCTGTGGATTTGTCTTCTAAACAAATCCCTTTGTCACTTTGGACAAAGTTGAGTATCTCCTATTTTTCACATATTTGCATATATAATTGTATCCTATTAAATTTTGGGTTTTTGTGTTTTTTTAACTATTTTGCCAAAACTGTTAATTTGCTTCATTTTTTTTTTAAAGACCCAACTTGTGGCCTTGTTGATCCTGTTTAATTTCTGCACATCTTCCTTATTACCTATTTCCTTTAGGTTTCTTTTGCTGTTCTAAGTTCTTGAAGCAGTTGCTTAGCTCAATTTTGTCCTTCTTACACTTAATAAATGTAAAGAATAAAATTTAAGTACTGTTTCAGCTGCCTCTCTCACTTTGATACATCGTATTTTTATTATTGTGCAGGTTACATTTTCTTTATCATTTCTTCTGGGACCTATGAGTTAATTTCTAAACATATATGGGTCTTCTAGTTACCTTTTAATTCGGGTTGCTAACTTGACTGCACTGTAGTTTGCACGGCGTGAGGACAATCCTTTGAAATTTGCCGAGATTCACTCTACTGCCCAGTATGTGGTCAATTTTTGAAAAAGTTCCACGTGCTCAAAAAAAAGTGCAGTTTTTAGACACTGCCTAGTTGTGTATAGCTGTGCAGTTGTGTATGCACCGCAACGTATAGTTGTTCTGTAGCTATTATACCAAAATTATTAAATGTTTAAATCTCCCATGTGCTCTTTTTGCTCTATCAATAACCGAGATGTGAAAATCTTCCACTCTACTAGATTACTTATTTTCCCATATGGTTGTCAGTTTTTATGTGTTTTGAGGTAATGTTCTTAGATACATACTAATTAAGAATCTCTGTATTTTTCTGGAGAATCGAGGAAACACAACTATGCAGTGATTCTCTCCAGCGAGGCTTTTGATTTGCGGGCCAATTCCCAGGGCCCCTGTGCCATTCGGCTCCAGGAGGCTGTGAAGAACACACCCTAGAATTAGTCTGTTGGGTTCCTCAGAGTGGCCTTAACTTTGCCGGTTGTTAGTATAGATACAGAGGGCTTAATTTGCTTAGTTTAATGCCCGGGAGATCTTTCTTATCCTTTGTTATATCCTGAATTGCTGGTGTCTCTTGTCAGCTGATGACTGAATTTCTTTTAAAACTCCAGTTTGACAATTTGTCTTTTTTTCTGGGACATATAACCCATTTGTGTATATTGTACTTATTGACACATTTAGATTATTTCTACTGTCTTATTTTGGATATTTTGTATTCTTCTTTCTCTCCCCTATCGTCTTTTTATGGATTATAGTCCTGCTTGGCAACTGCATCCTGTTTACTTTTTGAGTAATCCAGACATTTTTAGCACATATAATTAACATACTAACGCCTAACGTTCACCAGTATACTTTTCTTCTTCCTGAACGACATAGACTTTAGAATGTTTATTCCAATCAACTCCCTCCCTAATTATCTATTTTCACATATTTTAGTTTTATCTTTTTTTGAACTCTATACTCACCTACAGTCATTTTATTTTTGTTTTTTTAATTTTTTTAAAGTTTATTTCAGTCACTTTGTTTAGATGATGCATATATTTATCACTTTCTTTGATCTACATCTTTTGTTGTATTTCAGACCTTCCATATGGGATCATTTCCCCTCTGTTTGGGCAAAAAATGTCTTTTATTTCACCCTTGTTCCTGAAAGACAGTTTCATTGACTATAGGGTTCTAGGTTCACATTTAACTATTCATAGCACTTTGAAGATATATTTCACTATCTCCTGGCTCATATAGTTGTTGGTGAGAAGTCAGCTGTCAACCTAATTGTTGTTTCTTTGGAGGTAATCTGTCTTCCCCGATGCTTCTAAGTTCTAAGGTTTCACCATAATGTGTCTAGAAATCGACTTATTTATCCTGCTTGGGACAGGATCACTACACTACCGTAAACACTTTGGTTAAGGCTTGAGCCTTTATCTAATGTTATCTTGAAAAGTGCTGTGTTAGACAATATGCCCTGCTGGGACTTAGATTATTTTTTATTTTTAATATGTTTTGATTGATTTTAGAGAGACAGAGAGAGAGAAAAACATCAATGATGAGAGAGTCATTGATCGACTGCCTCCTGCACCCCCCCTACTGGGGAGCGAGCCCAAAACCTGGGCACGTGCCCTGACTGGGAATCCAACCGTGACCTCCTGGTTCATAAGTCGAAGCTCAAACATTGAGCCACACCGGCCAGGCAAGATTTTTGGCTAGTCAGAAAGGTAGCGGGCTCAGGCACTGATGGAAGTATTGATTAGGGTGCTATACTTATTGGCTTTGAGCGAAAGAAAGGCCCAGTCTCAATAAAATACATAATCTGCAGCACATTCTAAGGCTGACCAATCCAGGCGGGAGAACGGTTAAGTGGCAGGGGCACAGGCCCTCCTAAACGGGGCGCCTGGACACCTTCTGCAGAAGCCAGTGAAGCTCAGTGCAGGCTGGAAGGACCATGAATCCCAGAGACGAGCTGAAGCAGGAAAGCCCTGCACCATTTTGCTTTTCTTCCACTTTGTAGAACATGAGTCACCTGGTTGCTTTCCTTTGTAGCTAAATAAAGAAACACTCCTTAGGTCAAATAAGCCAACTTACTCTCATTTAACAAAGAGTTTTATTCAAAAGCTTCTCAGCACCATCTAGTTGTCAGAAAGAATGGGTTCACCGCTTCCTGCCACCCAGCTCCAAATCCCAGAGGCAGAAGTTACACCATTTGGCTAGAGCACCTCCTAATAATAATTCAGATCATGATAAGGTCCGGGTCATTCTCTCACCCGACTTTCTCTAAGCCTCTGCTTAACCCCGACTCAAGTAGACCTGTGCCCCACCCCCACCCCCAGTTCAGAGCAGGAGGAAGGAATGTTGGACTCGATCAACCTCTCACCCTGGGCTATTAGAGGCACATAAAATACCGTGAAAAAACAGAATTCAGTGACTGCCATCTAGAAGGGACAGTGACACTGTCAGGCAGCATGCAGTTCTGAGAGCTCAAATCATAGGGTGACCCTTCCCCAACTCTACTCTAGGAACAAGGAGCTTCAGGCCCGTCCTCTCTCCATCCTCAACTGCTCATCCACTCCTGTCCTGTTAAAAGACACCGAACCAAACCTTTTGACAGAGTTAAGACAAACAATTACAGCTGATTAAAATGCGAAGCGATCCTGAGCTGCTGGGAGATGAGGAGAACAGATAGTGTAACCTGATCTTTCCCTTTATTTTCTTTAAGAATATTTGTTTCAACATAAAGCGCGCTTCCCCAAGAGGTTCCTGGAGGAGAAATCCAAGAGTCTGACTGTGTCCTGTGGGGGCACACAGTCACCTGTGTAACTTTGGCTTCAGTTCCTGGATCTGTCCTTTGCAGCTGCTCCAGGTTTCACGGGCGGAGGGAAGAAGTGCCGGGAGTATCACTTGGCCAAAGCCCCCATGGGGTCCCAGGCTGGCAGGACAATGGGCTCCTGCTCTAGCACAGCCAGCACCTCTTCAGGGACATGCTTCCTGTCCACCACCACTTCGTAGACATACTCAGAGAACCACTCGTCAGTCATGCACAGGTAACCTGGAGGAAAGAACAGAAGCCTCATGAATCCAGAGGGCAAGGGTCAAAGAGCAGAAACCACGTGGGCACTATTTACGGCCTGGCCGTGCGACTCAGTGGCTAAAGCACTGGTCTGCACACCGAAGGCACGCTCCTGGGTTGCGGGTTCGCGCCCTCCCCCATGGGGGCACGTGCGGGAGGCAACCCATGTCTCTCTCTCACATCGATGTCTCTGTCTCTGTCTCTTTCTCCCCACCCGCCCATTCCACTCTCTCCGAAAAGCAATGGGAAAAATATCCTCAGGTGAGGATTACAACAGCAAAAAGCCTTTTTACAAAACTAGCATCTGTACACGTTTTTCCACTTTCCCATCTATAATTTCACGTAATCTACGTCTTATTAGCAGTTCTGTGAGGCAGACAGGCATGGCTGTATTTTTACCAACTGGAAATCCGGGGCTTAGGGAACTAAGTGACGTGCCAGCCACACGGGTGAGGCTCAGAGCTGGGCTTGGACCTGAGGATAGGATCCTGTGCTATTTGTTACTGTGCCCACCCGAGGAGGCAGGTGGAAATGCTTCCTGTTCACACAGCCACTCCGAGGGGATCAACCTCCAGGGTCAGAAGGGCAAGCACACCATTCCATTCTTACCCTACCACCTTCTCAGCATCACTAGCTGTCCTTCCTTCCTTCCTTCCTTCCTTCCCTCCTTCCCTCCTTCCCTCCCTCCCTCCCTCCCTCCCTCCCTCCCTCCTTCCTTCCTTCCTTCCTTCCTTCCTTCCTTCCTTCCTTCCCTCCCTCCCTCCCCTCCTCCCCTCCTCCCTTCCCTCCCTCCCTCCCTCCCTCCCTCCCTCCTTCCTTCCTTCCTTCCTTCCTTCCTTCCTTCCTTCCTCCCTCCCTCCCTCCCCCCCTTTCTCCCTCCCTCCCCTCTAACCCACAACAACCTAGTAAGCTGCTAGGGGAATCCTGATGGGGCCACACCCTCATTCCCAAGGAGCCACTCATTTGCAGGTGATACTAGGGGAATCACATGACAGCGTCCTCGCTGTCCTAGGAGGAAACCTGTGACAAGGAGCAGGCAGGACTGGAAGACTGAGACAGCTGCTCAGCCTCTCTCCCCAGTCCCTGGATCTCTCAGTGGACAGGACTATAGAGACACAGGTGGACTAACGTCCCAGGCTGAGAGCTCAGCTGAGAGTGAGCGTGGTGTCCTTAGGTGTCCATCCCAGAGACCTGCCCATCCCTCTGAGGAAGATTAACCTCTATCGCAGATTCCGCTAGGACAACACAAGTTCCCCCTCAGGAACGTACTCTCACCAACGTAAAGGGGAAAATGCTTCCCCTCAGCCATTGCTAATATAGAGAGTAAAATTAAAGCGAGAGACTAAAGTGTGGTATTTAAAACAAGACCGGGCCAGGGAGCGAGCAGAGCACAGATGTGCACCTGCCCAGGGCACTGCACGCACCTGCACATCCAAGGACTCACAGGGACGAGCAGTCACCACTGTCACTGTCATCTTACCTTGGCTGGCATCTACTCTATCCCAGACATGAGCCAATTTTCTCTGAAAGTGTCTGAGTAAATCTAGGTCTGTGCTATACCACTGCTCACCGTATAGGACCAAGAAAGGGAGACGATGCCGGCACTTTCCCAAGGTGGTCCTCTAGTGCGGCAGTTCTCAAAGCTCTCGGGCCCAGGGCCAAGGCTGTACATTGAGAACCCAAAAAGTTGTCTATGTGGGTTACAGCTACTGATATTTAACATAACACAAATTAAAACAGGAAGTTCAAAATATTAATGCATATAAAAATAAGAATATACTCCAAAACAAAATAGACTTCAGTTAGAAAAGCGGTATTGTTTCACAATTTAATGCGTGGCCTCAGCAGACAGCTGGGCTCTTGCATCTGCCTTCTATGTCCAATCTGTTGTTCTGGTTGAAGCAGATGGAGAACATCTGACCTCAGATATTTTGCTGGAGGGAAGACCTTGCAGACCCCCTAAAAGGTCCCAGGGACCCGCAGGGGTCCTCAGACCATATTCTGAGAACTACTGCTCTAAAAGCAAGACTATTCTAAATTATTAAAAGCAACATGCTGGTTAAAAGCATCCAAATTAAATCCTTAGCAATCAGAACACTTGCTTTACTAGATTTGCCAACTGCCAATCATGTTAGACTAAGCTAATCTGTTCCTCTTTCTGAAACTATTACGGTAAACAATAAAACTTCCTGTTATAAAAGAAGAAAAAAAAAAGCAACATGATGGTAAACCTAATTTTGTAAGCTAAATGGTGTGACAAGACATTACTTAATTGAAAAACAACTGCTTTGTGAGGTCATCTATGCCCACTTCTGTTTCTGGACCTCTGACAGCTCATCTTAATGCGGTTCAGCGTGTTCACCCTCACAAGAAAATGCCCTGCAAAGTGCTCACGGGCTCTGACCTGGCCGGAAAAAGGAATACACCCTGCTCCCTGACGCCAGCCCCCCGTCCGGGGCTCCTTTCCTCAGCGGGGACGCGTGGAAGGGGAGCGCAGACGAGCACCGCAGCCTGTGACGTTTCTGGTTTCTCTCGTTATATATTCCAGAGTGCCTGGCTTTGCTCGTGTCAGTCGGTCAGGACCCTGCCCTTACTGGCCATCACCCACACTGCTGCCACCGAGTGCCAGCAACCAAAGCTGGTCAGCTGAAGGGCCACCAGCACCATTTCTTGCTGCATCCTAAGTAATGGCTTTCTGAGAAACTCAGTATCTGCCTCCCCAAACGGCACTTCCAGTGGGCAGGAGACCCTTTAGACATTCGTCATCGTCCCCTTACCATAACGCAGGCGGAACCAACCCCCAGAGTAGCACTGGACACGAGGCAGGTGAAGGACAGAGGCAGAGGCATGTAATAAAGTTCTGTGTCCTTATGACAATACTATCATCACACAATCAAATGAGTCTTCAGAGAACACACAGAGAAAACGGACAATAAGCACATCTACACATCTTGTTCCAAAAGCAGATCAGATTAAGTCCTCAAAATTAAAACTCCTATCAATTGCAGTCCACCCTTTCAGTGTCCCTGCCAAGAGGACCTGCCGTGATTAGTCTCCCTCTTCAGGATATGAGTTTTTGGGGGGCCCACAAAAACCTCATAGCCTAGGGGGCCACCCAGTAATTGCAGTCCGAGCAGATAACGAACTTGGGGCTGCTGTGGCTGCTGATGCTGCGCGTCGTGGAGCTGGACGGAGATTAGGATCAGGGCGTCTGAAAGCCCAGTGAGTGCTGCGTAAGGGAGCAGCCAAGTGCCCTCTCAGGCAGCTCTAAAGAGGTCCTGTCCGTTTGAGGAAAGTTGCAGCTTCTAGCCCGTTAGCCCGCTGGCCATTAGAAAAAGTCCTTCCCCAAGGAAAAAGGAAAACCCGCTGCAGGGACCCTAAGGCTACAGTTAGGGAAACAAACAGATAAATGGATAAAGAAAGTCAGTTTTAGGAACTGAGGTGAAATTAAAGTTTGTTTAAACTTAAATGTCTTGTTTACATGCAATGAGAAAGATACCAAATACGCAAACTGTCCCAAAAAGAAACCAGCAACGTTTCTGTTTTTGTTAAGAGGCAGTATCGGTCTGTAAAGGGAAGAAGTGTCGTGAACGCAGCTCTAGACCGGTCAGGCCAAATTCACTCAGCATCACAGCGTTTCCAACGGGTTAGTTCAAGGGCGAGTTTAACCTTGGGGGTCCCTGCAGCAGATTTCCCTTTTTGTTTCCCTTCCCTGGGGGAACACCATGTTCTCACAGCCAGAGGACTCACGGCCTAGAAGCTGCAATTTTCCTCAAATCAAAATGACCACTTTACCGAGAAAACAGTTCTAAAATCCTACCAGACATCCAAGACTAGACCAATGTGACAAATATATTTATAAGTTAGATATATTGTATTTTTTTTCTTTGTTCTGTATTTTACCTCACTAGCAAACAATTTGTGGTTAATTTTTTGTTGTGGTTGCTGTTTTTAAAAAGGGTGTGATAAAATCGAGTCCTCTGTTCTGCTCTGATGAGTCTGTCTGGCAGCATGGACTTCAGGGAGCCAGACTACGGAGGCCTCATTAAGTCACTAACCATCTTTCACCTGACGGTGATAACTCGAGTCTGAAGAAAGGTTTCCAGAAAAGAAAGAAAAACCTCACTGACACTTATGTCACATTTTAAACTTCCTGACAAATAGTGAGAAACCACTCCACAGAGCATTAGTCATTTAAAATGAAATTGTGAAGACTATGTAACATGGAAAATGTTTAAAAGTGATAAAAGTATATAAAAATGGCATATCCTATATTATTACAACTATGTTACAAATTGAGATATACAGAGGGGGACATAAAAAAATAAAATAAAATAAAATAATTCTATTCCATAGGGTGGGTGATCCCCCCCTAAATTTCTGAAATGTTATATTGCTTTTTGAGTCCTTAAAGATTACCAAAGTAAGTCATGCTCGTTATAAATAATTTTGGAAACATGGGAAGAGCAAGAGGTGGAGAAGGGAGAAAAGGAGCAGGGGAAAGCAGTTAAGGGGGGAGACAGATGTAAACTGTAAAACTGCCTCCAGTCCCTCCACCTTGGGATGAGCCTGCTTCCAAGTTTACACAGATCTTGGATAGTTTCTGCATGTAGACTCTACACATTTAATAAAAATGAGGTGTCATAGATGCTTTTATTGCAAAGGACCACACATGCTGTTTTCCAATATTGCTCTTTTCATATTGATTTTTTAAAAGTACATTTACTTACATAGTAATGTCTAAGTGCTGAATCTGAATGGGTAAACCGAAGTGTACCTCAGTCCCTAGCTACTGGAACCTAGATTGCTTTTCCATGCTTGGGAACACCGCTGTGAACATTTGTAACGAAGCCTTCGTTACATCCTTAATTGCAATAATGGTTGCAAACATTTTTCCAATTATGTCATTTGCCTTCTAATTTAGTTTATGATATTTTCTAACCTACTAAAACTTTTTATTTTTATGAAGTCAAACTTATCAATCTTTTCCTTTATGGCTTCCAAATCTGGTATCATATAAACATTTTTCTGCTATGATAATGAAAAAATAAATAAGAACTAAGGCCTTGACAGTCCAGCCCCCAATTATGAACACACACAATTTTAACAGGTAACTACAAGGCAAACTACCAACCACTTCTGTTAGGTGCCCACTGTGTAGAGCACGCCCTAATGCCTTACAGTTACATGGAGCAGTGATTTTTCAACTGCTGTGCAGCAAGAAGTTTTAAAACATGCAATACCTGACACTATTAAACAGTCACTCAGTGTGCTGCGGCACACGTTTTAAAAATTCGTGTGTTACACCATTTGAAAATCGTTGATACAGAGTACGTTGCAAATGTGCAAAAATGACACAATCCCCATGGAATGGAATTTCTCAATATCTAGAAAATTTTCAAATGCATTTATTTACCCTTTTCACTAAGGAATGCCATTTCTGGGACTTCATCCTAAAGACACATAGTACCTACATGCACACAATATGAAATGTGCATCCTGTATTTATTTGTGCACAATAACAATACTTATTTAGCTTTTACTTTGTGTCAGGTGCTATTCTAAGCTTTGTACATATATCAATTCACTGCAAGATTGTTTGTATCAGCAGAAGACTGGAAACCACCCAAGTTCTATTAGCACGGGAACTGGTTAAGTAAACTATGGTACATCCAGACAATGGAAGATAATGAAGCTGAACTGATGTGGAAATGTACCGATAAGGAAGCTCCAAGACATGCTGTTAAGTGAGAGCAAGATGCAGAGCAGGGTATGAGGGATGCTGCCTTTGGTGCACTAACAGACGCTGGAGAGAGGTAAGAGAAACGAACGGAAGTGGCAACCCGAAAGAGGAGGGGAAGTGACAGCTGGGAACGAGAGGCCTCTTTATATACTTTTTGTATTTTGACTTTGAAACGATGTAATTTTATTATTAAATGTATTACACTTTAGAAAGCAACAAAAGCTTATGGCTCAGGAGTAAATTCAACATAAAATAAATACTAATAAAATAAATAAATAAATAAATAAATAAATAAATAAATAAATAAATAAAAATAAAAATGTATATATTTTTTACTGATTTTTAGAGAGGAAGAGAGAGGGAGAAAGAGAAACATGGATGTGAGAGCAAAACATCTGTCAGCTGCCTCCTGCACACCCCCTACTGGGGATCAAGCCCGCAACCTGGGCATGTGCCCTGACCGGGAATCGAACCAGCAACCTTTTGGTGCATGGGGCAATGCCCAATCAACTGAGCCACATGGGCCAGGGCTCAGTTTGTTTTCTATTTTTTTCACATAAAACATGGGTATAATCACTCAGGTTCATATCTTGAATTACTCTACATTGAAGTTATGAGGAAAAATAAACACAAATACATTAGCAAACTTTGAATCCTTATAAAGCAAGATGCTATGAACTGCATGTCCTGAGTACCTCTGACAGAAATATGGAATATTTATCAAACTCTGCAGAGTTAGGTAACAGTATACAGTTTGAAAACTGCTTTCACACATCATTTCATTGGATGGACATAAACAAACTGTAGGATCTCATAAAGAAGCAGTAATTTTCCATGTTACTGATAAGAGAAATGTGAAACCATAAGGAGTTACATTACTGTGGAGCAAGTGGTGACTCTCTCCTGGTTCTATAGTATAATGTTATATGAAGGCTATGATGAGTTTTGTGCCTCACTGTGGACACACTGCCTCCAAAATCACCTGGGGTCATTTGGCTGGGGAGGCGATTAAAGGCCACACTACTGGTTTTCAGAAAGCAGTTATAAGGCCAGATATGATTGGAATCAGGCACATAAACTTCTCTCCAGATTGATCTCTACTATGCCAAAGTCTCTATCACTGAAATCATCAAGAGACTCCCTTTTAGGAGGAAGTCTAGAAATTTTACTAAAATGAAATCAGGAACTGAAAGGCTTATTTATAAGAAAAGATGAAAATGCAGGTTAAAAACAATTTTACAAGCTCATGTATCTGAAAGGCACAAAAGCAATTTGAAAAATGAAACATTAATCTTGGTTTCAAAATGAAAATCAGGAGACAGAATTTTTAAAAAGTTAAGATTTTCATTCAGTGGCCATTGAAGAAGTACAGAATAGCACTTGCTCCACCCTCACTTAAAAGTTATTTAGCACATTAAGAAACTAGACTAAACAAGCATTAAGAAGTGTGTTATAACTGCACACTCAGAGCTCTGCTGTACCAGACTCAGGGCTGGAATGCCCATCACGGCTTTGTGAACCAATCATAAAGAACTTCCATATGAGACTGGTTCATTAGGGAGACCACCTAAGAGTTTATTAACTACCAAAACCAGCTTGTTATATGCATGGCAGAATGTTGATAACTACTGAAGCTGGGTGATGAGCCCATGGGACAAAGGGAATCCTTAATACTATTGTTTATATATATGCTTGAAATTGTCCATGATAAAAAAAAAAAAATTAAGAAAAAAAACAAACATAAAGCAGCATTTGCAAAATAATTCTGGGAGACTTGGGGTGATAACATATAGTTTTTTACTTGCCAAGCTCACAATGTGCTAACTTTAGACATAAACCCTCACAGGAAGCCCCAGCCCTCCCTTATTTGTATTCACAACCAAAATGGCACTTAAAGAGCCCTTTCTCCTGACATTGGACATTGACATGATGTCTTCAGATCCTTTATACAGTTTTATGTCGTCTCAGTCACTAATTTCTGATCAAAAAAGATCATGAAATATCTGTTATCTCTGTGAGTGCACTAGATGCTACTAGAACAGAGAAGCTGAGAGAAAGCACATGTTAGTGGTTAAGAAAACACGCTCTAGTATCAGACTAGGGTCACCTTGGCTCAAAGAGTATGTTCTTCTCAGATGAAATTTTATAACCTATTTACTCTAACAAGCCTATAAACTCTTCAAAATGAAATACAACATAACACGTTCCAAGGTATGTTCCTTCATTCAATTGTGAAATCTATTTCTGACACAATCCACAAACAAGTTGCAAAATGTATAGTCGAGTATTTCAAGAGCTCGGGGGGAAGAAAGCCATGTTGGTTGTACATGTTATATATGCACCCACTTTTCAGTCCAGCTATGGAACTAGAATTCACCAACATGAAGCAATCCAAAGGGTCCAGTAAGACAAGAATTAATGTCTCCTTGCATGTCTCTTGTGATCAGAAGGAACCTTTGCCCATTTTGCAAAATAGGTTGTCTGATTTACTTAGTGGTCTCTGGAAAGAAAGGACCACAAACATGACCAATGGGGGAAGACTAAAGCCAAGGCTGGGTGGAGGGCAAGGGCCCAGGTATCTCTGCTCTCTTTACCTCCGCTTGTATTATTAACACTGCTTTTGCAGAAACTATCCATCTTTTTTTTTTTTTCTAATATGTTTTTACTGATTTCAGAGACAGAGAGGAAGGGCGAGGGAGAGAGAGATAGAAACATCAATGATGAGTCATGATCGGCTGCCTCCTCCACGCCCCCTGCTGGGCATCAAACCTGCAAAGGGAATCGAACCGAGATCACCTGGATCACAGGTCGATGTTAACCACTGAGCCACACTGGCTGGGCCAGAAACCATCCATCTTAACAGGCAGAAATCTCAAAGACAACGGTAACAAACCATTAATAAACAATGTTATCTATAGAAACAAACCCCAACAATGCTGTTCAAGACTGTCATGTCTCCCGAGAGAACACAAACAGAGGTTCTGCCTCAGACACGCCAGCCAATACCCACAAGGATGACAGGCAGGAAGGCTCTGCTGGGATAAACACACATCACCAGCATAATAACATACTACACACTCTAAGGCCAGGCCAAGTGTGCCAATTAAATTAGATCACGTTTTCTTTCCTTCCTTCCAGTTAAGTCTTCATTACCAAGAAATATACGAGAATATTTTATTTTGGCTTCCAATGAACTATTCCCTACCCCCACTCAGTTCAATTTCTTATCTTCTGGCTCTCTACTGAAATGCTTTGCTCTGTATAATCTCAGGCATTTCGGTTATTCAGAAAAACAAAAAAGTTACTTTAATCTTAACTAGATAGCTGCAAATTTCACTAGGAAGGATTACAGGCAGGGCATCGGGATCACGACCCCAGACCGCTCATCATACAGCCTCCTGTATCCACAGGTTCTGCACCATGGATTCAGCCAACTACAGATCAAGAATATTGGGGGGGGGGGAGTTATGTTGCTGCTGATGTGTACTATATAGTTAGGCGCACAATGGTTGCATCTGTATGAAAGCACAGACTTTTTTTTCTTGTCATTATTCCCTAAAGGATACAGTATAGCAACTATTTATTTACAAAGCCTCTACATTGTATTATGTATGTAAGTATCTAGAGATGATTTAAAGTATGCAGGAAGGATGTGTGTAGGTTACATGCAAATACACCATTTTATATAAGGGACTTTCACATCTTCGGATTTTGGTATCCAAAGGGGTCCTGGAACCAATCCCCTGCGGACAGAGAGGGATGACTGTAGTAACAGGATGAATTAGTTAGCAAAGGCAAAAGCTGCACTGAGTCGGAGTGGAGAAGTACAGCTGAATGGAAAAAAAATTAGTGAAGTGGCCAGAATCCTCTTTAAGAGTAGGTATTTAGGTTCAAAGTAATAAAAACAGTAACTCACACTACCCAAAACACTAAGCATTTGCCTGGCTTTACAAGTGTTTATTCTCTTTTAAATGGATCTCACTGCTATCTAAAACTCAGTGACTATTAAAGATAGCAAAAGGTCACAGAAAAAAGACAACTGACCCAGGGTCATCTAAACAAACCATAACTTAAGTCCTTTTCCTAGACACAAACTTCTGTGTTAACAAACCCAACTACAGGGACCAAATTAGACCAAAAATGAAACAAGCTATAGGAGGTTCACCTAAAGCAGTATCTTGTTTTAAAATGTTACAAATACCAAACCCTTCCAATTCAAGATAAGCTATTCCCTTGCATCCATTTCTTAACTATCATCAATTTACAGATATACCTAAATTGTAAATTATTTATTTTTAAGCTTTCTGCTAGCTTTAAGGTTTATACCCCTCTCTACATGATCCCAATATATATTTGTCTTAGAATGAAATTCATCTTATAAGAAACCACCAATTAAAAAATATGTTCTAGTCCGGCAAGCAGCCCAGTTGGTTGGAACATCAGCCCATACACCAGAAAGGTTTCGGGTGCGGTTCCCGGTTAGGGCACATATCTAGGTTGCAGGTTTGATGCCCAGTCAGAGCGAATTCAGGAGGCAACCGACTGATGTGATGTTTCTCACATCTCTCTCTCTCTAAAATTAATAAACATATCCTCAGGTGAGGATTAAAAAATTCTTCTAAAAAACATGCTGCACTCTAATATGTAACAGTAACTTAACAAGTGCCACGGAATCACAGAATACAGAAATGCACTAATAACACTTGTATTTGTTTACATATAAACACTGAGCTGCTGAGTGTCACGGCAGATCCCAGGGACAGTTAGCCAAAACCCACCAATGACCACTTCATGGGGAGATGAAAAGACTCCGAACGACAGACTAAACGGCTTTCAGGTTTTGGCCATCACATACAGGCTGTGCTGCTCAATTGCAGAACACTGTCAAGTTCAAAACTCAAGCTAACAGGCTCTTCTAAGATGGAAGTTTTCCAGTTTAAACTACTGAAGCGCCATCTGCTCACTTCCAAACCGCCACGCTCCTCCTTCACCTTTTACCCTGGGAAGTCCTGGGGCTCTGAGGAACACAGTTGGAAAAAATCACTGTTCTAAACACAGAGGGAGGCAACAGGCAAAGAGTGCTGCCATCTCTCTCTTCTTTTTTTAAAAGAAGATTTCTGGCTGATTCCTGCCTGGGTAAGATATATCTTGAAGTTTGATTCCAAGTGTCTGGGTAACTTGCTAGCTTTCCTAACTACTACTTCCTCCAAGTCTTCTATCTAGTCTAGTAAGCCGTGGTTCCATTGTTCCTAGCCTGAATCCACTGGCTAAAAGTAAGGAGTATGAAATCTAGCACACAGCACACGTGCAAATATATGCTCACGTGAATAATAGTGGTCACCACTTTTGGTTTGAAACCCTAAAAATTAAAGCATAAAAGCTCCTTAAAAGGCTTTTATCTACTATGAAAAACCATCTTTAAAAATACTGTCTCAAAAATCTGCAAGAAAAAAATACCCTAAACTGTTAATGGTGATCTGTGGATGGTAATATTAGAGATTTTTATTTTCTTCTTTTTGTTTATCCACATTTTTTACTTTTCTACAACTCATATATTTCCTGTGTTTTTTAGTCTAATTATTATAATTTATTTATGACTTTTGCCTGGGTTTTGATTTGTCAGAATAAAATAGTTCTAAACAGTAACCAAAGCATTCTTTTCCTCTATAGACTTCACAACTCCTAGTTTCCAATAAATGCCTAAAGTTTCTTGACAGTCCCAGTCTCCCAATCAGAGGCTCTGACTTTCTAGAGTTAGTACAGCAGGTGAAAATGCACCAAATGCTATACAGCAAGCATCCTGGCAAAGGGCACTCAACCTTCTCATTGGCCAAGGTGTTCTGGTACCAACAGGTCGAGCAGGGCCAGCCTGGTTTGGAATGAACGCCAGCACATACTGGTCTCAGAGTCAACCTGGGGGATTCAGGTGCACTATTTTGGTCTTAGGGATCCTGGGGCGCAAACTGGGTCCTCAGCTTTTCTCTACAATAGTCTATCCAATGGGACCAACGACTGAAAAATGCTCCATACCAGGGCGGCTTTCTACCTGTATCTTTTGAGGCAGAGCGCAGAGCAGACCCCAGGCACCCCAAGTTGGTATTACAGGTTAAGCTCACCTTTGTGACCATGGTCTTCACCCCATGAATTCTCCACTCTCCATTTCATGAACGCACCCTCCTGGTCATCCTGCAAAAAAGTAGATAAGAGTGGATAGTATGAAACCAGATCCCTCCCGCTGACGTGTCATGCTAATGTTCGCTTCTCTTCAGCCACTCAGAAGAAACAGCCTCCTCTGTACAGCCAGGATACACACACATGATCAGGGCGTGTCCTTTCCACTGTAACTAAAGGGATGCTCCAACAGAAGTGTGTGAAGCCCTTGGGGTAAAAATGCAATGAACCTAAGAAAGCAATCATACTTTCTCCTTTATACGCTATTCTATACAGAAAATAAGCATATTAAAATGCTAGTTGGCTAAAAAATATATATACATATATTAAATTACTAAAAGCAGTGAACACCATCTGAAGCCAGGACTCTTGCTCTTAACTGATTGGAATTCTTTGCAAAAGTATCCCAATGTATTTATTTTAGAAATTATTCTAAGATCCGGTCAGCTCAAGAAAGAAAACAAACACATTCTCACCACACTGCCTGATTTCCTGCTTAGGGGAACCAAGTACCGATACTCTCCAAACGTGCGCCTTTACTGATTCAGCCACACTAATACTGAATTTAATACAATAGAGACTGAACGGCAAAGCAAAAGTAACAAGGCTATTTTCATAAAACAAAACCCAGGCAGTGCTACTGTTCTCCCTCGTCTATCTTCATTAATGAAATAAGCTCAATTTTCATCTTCTTAAAGGAACAATGATGCATATCATAGAAACCTTCACTTACAGTCTTTACTACAGTGACACAGAGAGGGACAAAAGGCAGGCTCCATTCGAGAAAAGACTGTTTCAGGCTCAGTCGGGGCATTTACTGATGTCAAAACAACTTAAATCTTTATAGCATGAGAAGAGGGCTAGTTCTGGTATTATCTCCTAATGATTTCATTGCTCGATTCCCACCTGCACATAACTGCCTGAGTCTCATCTACATGGGATTTGACTCTGTTCTTGGCAGTTTTCTTGGCCCTCAGAAATTTTCAGTCTTAGAAATACCCAACAACCAAATCCACAAATTTCAAACACTCTTATCTGTACTACCCCTTGATTTTAGCCCCAGGTTCCTTCAAAACTCCATCATTAAAGTATACATTCTAAGACTAGCCTATTGAATGTCTGTTTTGGTTTTCTGCTCCCTCCACTGTAGTCCATCTTTCTTTACCTTACCTTTAAATATCACTGTCAGAATCTATATTACCTAAGGTCATTTATTACAATAACTCTGAAAATGCTTCCTCTTCTTTCCTTTGCCAATGAATTCCTGCATGACCTATATCAAGATGTTCTCTGTCATCGACAAATATAGAATAATACCTGGATTTCCCTCATAGGGATTCTAAGAAATCAGCAATAAGAATATCCCTGAATACAGCCACTAGCAGTTATCTTTGCATTACCATTAAAATGTAGTGCAAACTAGTTTTAGTGGTCAAAAACTCAAACTGGAGCCCCGGCCGGGTGGGTGGAGCACTGTCCCACACACCAAAAGGTTGGGGGTTCAATTCCTGGTCAGGGCAAGCATGGGAGGCAACTGATGGATGTTTCTCACATCGATGTCTCTATCTCTCTAAAAATCAATAAAAACAATATCCTTGGGTAAGGATTAACCCCCCCACACACACACAAAAACCTCCTCCTCAAGCTGGAGGGAAGAGAACAATCTCATTATAAAATTCCAGTTGTGATAATATAAATTCTACTTTATACTATTAGCATGTAAGGTAGCTCCATTTCCCTGAGGAAAAAAATGGCATGTTAATAAACCATGCCAATCAAAGAATGAAAGTTCCAGAGAAAATGACATGGTATGTATGATTTTTATTTCTGAATAAGTATGTATGATTATTAATTCTGAAAAATATAAATACTCTATATCAGAGATGGAAAATAACAAAAAGCCAAACCTCTCTTAGAAATTATAAAATTTTTAGTTTGTTTCTTAATAGTTTTCTAAAAAGTTTAGAAGTTTAACTTTAATTTCAAGAACTTTAGTTATAAATACACTGAATTTAGCAGGTCCAAACATGTAAATATGAACAACTTAGTATCTTAGTAGTATTTTATTCTATTTTATTTACTTTAGTATTTTATTTTATTACTTGTGGTATTTCATGACAAGTTCCTTCTAATGTCAAGTTATTTATTTTGTGACTTTCTTTCCAGGAATTAGATAACCTGTTAGAAAAAGAACATGTTTGCTTGTAGTGGTAAAGAATTTAAGTAGTTTGAAGTCTTTTCCTCCTTATGATTCCTGAGCACAGGTGTAAAATATCCTTTCTACAGCCTAGAAATGGGGAGGCTTGTGAAAAATAAAGTTTCAGCTGTTGTTTCCAACAGTGTGTCCTAGAAATAGTGGTATTACTATTCAGGTATTTCATAGGAAATTCAAAATACTTTACATCCAATTTCCTGAAGCTCTGCATAAATCCAGTAATGGATGGGCATGGAGTCCACAAATTACTGTTAGTGACATTTTACTGCAGAAGAATCTAAATGACAAATGAAAGGAAGGTAAGTCTGAACACAAGTTATCAAGATATGAACACTTTTAGGGCACATTTAAACCGCTTATTCAACAGAAGTTATCTTCTCCCAGGTTCCCTTGCTGACCTCTCTTCACACCTAGAGCTCCCAAAGTTATAGAAAAGCATTTACTTCCTTACTCCCTGCTGACCCAAATTCTGCTCCCCATGGAAAGTTCCTATTTTTACTACCTCTGAGTTGCAGCCAAACCTCAAGTGACGGAGGTACAATGTCTTGCTTGGAAGCTAACTTTTAACAAAACTCATATACACTATGAGTGAAGCTCTGATGGATAAACAGTCTGCAAGAGAATGTAGGTCCATCTGTGCAAACACTGTGGCAGGCATGCTAAGGGTCATACCTTCTCTGAGACGGCAGTGAAGGTCATGGCGTGGGTCATAAGTGACTCACCAAACGTCAACCTCTCAGCTTTGTTCATGTTCTTCAGGGAGATACCAAACACTAACTCATGGTCATAGCTGTAAAAATAAAAAAGACAGTACAGAATAAAGAGAGTACAATCAAGGGGGACAGATAGATAGCTCTGGTTGTAAAAGAAACAGAAAAAACTGAAGGAATCCAGTAGCTCCAGATAAACATGGCTGTAGCTCTTCAGAATTCAGTCTCTCAATGGCATTCTATTCTCTATGTGTCACAGGAGTATTCAAGAAAATATAAAGTGATTAAACATAAACTTCCTATATTATAAAGCTGACAGGATGAGCCTGGATTGTCATTTTGGCAATAAAACTTCAAAAAAAACTTTTGAAGTAACTTCTTTCAAAAATGGTCTCCTTTAAACTAGTAGGAGCACCTGCTTTCTGAATTCATTTAGACTACTGCTGACTATGAAATTTAAATAAATAAAAAATATTGGAGATTATTTTCAAAGTTAAAAGAAAATCACAAATTCTCTCTTTTAGCAGATTTCTTTTCTCCCATTAACTGTCAAGTTATTTACTTAACTTCTTACAAGTAACAATTACCTATAAGTAACCCTAAAGTGGGACATCTTAATAGCCAAGAACTCTCGTACAATTTTATTCACAAATGAACCTTCTTTATTGTGATCAACAACTAGGAAGAATGCTTTAAAGTGTGTATATAAATTACTCCTAGTTGTCATAAAGACAAAAATATATAATTCACCCAATTAAGATAGTAGTTCAGAAGGACTGAACAGCAAACAAGAGGTCTGGAAAACCTTTCACTATATCCCCAAATCTCTGAGCAAATTCACACAGTAATCAATGATTTTCTTTAAGTGCCTTTCTCATATAGGATGGCTTTTTAGGAACATCCCACAATTTCAATGCAGACACAAAGTATGATCTTGATGCCCTAGGTCAGAGCATATAAGTATGTGGAGTTTTTGTTAAGAGTCCTCAAGCTCGCCCAGCTGGGCATGGCTCAGCGGTTGAGCGCTGACCTAGGATCCAGGAGACTGAGGTTCGATTCCTGGTCAGGGCACATGCCCGGGTTGCGGGCTCGATCCCCAGCAGGGGGCGTGCAGGAGGCAGCCGATCAATGACTCTCATCATTGATGTTTCTATCTTGCTCCCTCTCCTTTCCTCTCTCTAAAATCAATAAAAATATATTAAAAAAAAAAAAAAAAAGAGTCCTCAAGCTCTACAAGATGGAAAATCTTACTCTCTCGGTGAACCTCAGCAGAGTCATTTCGTACCAAGAGTGCACTCCCAACAGCAACAACCCACAAATGACTATTTTAAATTTCTTGCACTCACACATTCATGTCACTGAGGCCCAGCTTGCTATTGAAGTGTTTTCCAACATCACAGCCAAACCACACAGCCTAGAAATAGAGGAAAGAAGAAGAAGGTCAACATAAGTCCCATCTTCCTACTACACCAAGGAAGTGGAAGAAGAGGTTTTCACCCCAAAGCAGAAGACACAGAAACAGTACCAACCTCTCCGTCTTTGATGGAGGCAGCAACCATCTTTTTCAATACGTCAATGGGCTGGTTGTTATATAGAGTTTTTCTCCCTCCGACCATATTGCTTAAGTAGTCCACCGTGTAAAGTTTGTTGTACTTGTGCTGGGGCCGAGGGTCATTCACTAAACAAATCTATTGAGATCAAGATCATGCTGATAAGAATCTGAAACCAGGTATGTCAAGCAAGACACCTCTCTCTCCTCTAAGTTCATATGTCTGCACCAAAGCGCATCACCTCTGCCTACAAGAATGAGTATTACAAACACATGGCTAAATAACAAAGAAACAAAAGGTGGCAAATGTGGCAAAGTCACTGACAGAGGTCCTTGCATATTCTAATTAGTGCAAGGGACACATCTGGGAGCTGCATCTTTCCTACTGGCAAGAATTACCCCAAAAGTAACTGAAGAATTGTATGCACTGAATAAGGCAAGACGAGATCCCACCGCTACGTGGTCCATGCTCTCGAGCTACAAGAGGGCTCAACACTCGGCAATATCTCCACTGAGTTGGGATTCCAATCGTAAAACATTTGCTTCTAAGGTCAAGATGACAATAGAAGAAGGGGGCCTCTGGTCACCTTGCTAGGCAGTGGAGAGGACCTGAAGAGAGCGGGAGAATCTAGGATGGGACACTGCTCCCTTCCATGAGGAAGTCCCCAGGGGGAACAGGCGGGCACACTGCAGAGGTACCCTGAAACCACAGTAAGACACACTCAGTACACTTTTATTGTCTTTGCACCTGGGAATCATTCTGGGCCCAAAATCAGGGGAGCATGTGGGAATTAAACTGCCTGCAGCCTAGAGTTAGAAAGTCTCTGACGAGGAGCACTGGGAATACCTCAGAGGAAGGCGGGAGTCTGTTTAGTTTCTAGTTTGATGACAAGCCTGCTAGCCCAGGAATCTTAGCCCCTTCCCGGCAGCCAACAGGCCTTTGAGAGTGACGGCCGTGGCTGCCCGAGCCGGGCCCCCACCTTATCCTCCATGTTGAAGAGTGGCTTTACGTGCTCCCGGTAAAACTCCACGGGCGTGATGGGGCCGATCTTCTGATAATTCTTATCTTTGTCCCGGTACTCCCAGGTGAAGGTCGCTGGTGGGTTACCCAAACAGATGCACACCACTCGGAAGACCTGGGGAAACAGGAGGGCAGGTGAGCGAGGGCTCGGGGAAGGTGTCATTTACCTCTTCATTTCCCTCAAACTTGGGAAACGTAAGAAATCAGTGGCTAGAATCAAGCCAGAAATTTCACCAGAAATCTAATACTGTTCCAAAAATTGGAAGGTTGATGTCCAGGATTTGATATCAGTCAACTTCTGAATTCTTAAATAAACACTCTGAACAATACAATTCTGAAATATTAAATATTTAGTGCTTAGTATCTGCCCCACATCACTACAGGATGAGTAATTTTAGAAGCACAACTTTCTTCAAGTCGCTTTTCTGTTGAACAGTCATTAATGCTTCCTTAGAACCTCCCACAACAAATCTAAACTCCATGACCTGATTTTTTTTACCTTTCTATAAACTTTCTTACGTAGGCATAACTTACATTCAGTAAGTTGTAAAGTACACTAACCATTAGTATACAGCTCAATTCAATTTTTTACATACATATACACCCATGTAACCACCATTCAGATCAATAACACAGAACATCTGCAGGGCTCCAGAGGTTCTCTGGCCCCTTTGCAGTCAAACTTCCCCCAATGTAAGCACCATTCTCACTTATATAACTATTGATTAGTTTTGCCTGTTCTTTAACTTTATATAAATGGAATCAGACAGCATGCTCTCTTTTGTATCTGGCCTCCTTTGTTGACATAATACCATGAGATTCACTCATGAACCTCACTATTAGTACTTTGACACCGTATCAGTAATTTTTTTTTATTGCTGTGTATTATTCCATCATGTAAATATGTTACAATTTCTCTACTCTCCTATTGATGGATGTGTGAATGGTTTTCAGTCTGGAGTTATTATGAATAATGCTGCTTACCACACTTATCCAAATAGCTTTCAAAGGGGTGGAAGGAATTTATAGACTTACCAGCAAAGTAAGAGAGTTCCAGTTATTCTGTGTGCTTGCTAATACCTGACATTGATTTTACTTATGGTGGTATGTAATGGTACCTCAGTGTGGTTTTAATCTGCATTTCCCTGATAAACGTGGTCAGATTTTAAAGGCTTAGTAACTTCGCCCAACCTTATTTCCCATCAGGGACTCTGAACTCCAGTCAGGCCTGTCTGAGTCTCTCCCCACTCACTGTCTGCTCAATGCACTCAGCTCACTGTCACCTTCACAACTTTGTTTACTGTGTTCCTCAGATCCCAATCCTAGGCCCATGCTTTCAAGCTCAGTGCAAGATGCCCCTCCTCCAGAAAGTTTCCACTAATTCTTCCAGCTCATACTAACCGCTCCCTTTTCTGAATACTTCTGGAATAAAAATTTAACATCTGGTTTCACAGTGCCATTTATGTTTCTCTAATATCTCTCTCGCTGGACTTAATCTATTAGGGACAGGATCTGGGTCTTAGACATATCCCAGCGAACCCTAGAAGAACCACATTAAAATCGCTTTTCTTAAATCAGTTCTCCAGTGACTGGTGTGAAATTTGAATTTTGGAGTTCAAACTGGGATTCTGCTCTCTTTAAAAACATTCTGATGGTGAGGCCTTATTCACATGTACAGGCAATGCTTCCCTAGACTCCAACATGCAGAACGACGCAGTTAAGTCAAACATGCCTGCTCCAGTCCATCTCTGACAGACTGTGGACTTGCACCTGCCACACGCTGGCTACAGCAAAACATTACCTATCAATTCCATTTATAACTAAGGACATTTCCCTCTTTTTCCTCTAATTAAGGGAAGAACAATGGCTCCCCAACACACTGTTAGTTTCTCACTTCACAGATTAGAATCCTATACACTGGAAAATTCTGTATTGGATGGAGTGATTGCCTAACTTGTTTTTCTAAATTTCAGGTAGTGTACCAAATACAAGTAAGATTAGGGCAACCAATCCTACGCGTGTTGTAATCATTCTTGGAGCAGTGGAGCTATTTTATCTTTTAAAATAATATCCTCCTAAATTCTATGGGCTACTTCTATCCCTATGATTTTAACCAGGGCAAGATGAGAGATATTACAGAGGATCACCTGACCCAAATCACAAAGGAACCTTAAAAGCAGGCCAAAGGGAATGCTTCGAGAGCAAAACAAAGCTATAGCCTATAAGAAACACACCTCTCCTTGGACCCCCACTCTGGAGAACCCTCTTCCCTCACTTTGCCCTCCTCTCCCTTTAGAGATGTCCACTCCCACCTCTGTTCTAGAATCACCTATGCCTGCCTGTTTCTTAACACCCCCACCCTCACCACTTTCATCCTGAAAGACCACTTAAGGAACTTGTTTTTGGTGCTCCCTGGCCATTCCTGAGTAGTAGTTTTGAGCAGCCAGGACTTCTCTAGATTGACTTTCAGGGAAATTCGGTAAGTACCGAGTCCCTGCCTGCCTTCCTTACCCATCAGGGAACGTGCACCCAAGATTCCCCAGTTCTTAGTCTGCATCCCGTGTCATCATCAACCACTGAAACTACTGTGCAGTTATTTCCCTTCATCATCCCCATGGCATTCTAGGCCTCAAAAAGCCTTGGGACAGAATGAAAACTGATGCTACGGTTTCAATTTATTCTCTGAACCAAAGCTAGGAAACAAGGAATAGGCCTGCCTATGACATTAGGTCTATAATTCAGGATAAAGAGACTCTTAATTCACGTGTTATTACGGAAGACAGAGCCTGATTCTACTGTCTTTTAACAAACGCAGAGTAACTGACAGAGGAAGAGATGCTCGCCTTTCCTTTATTATATTGTTTTCCGAGACAGAATCTTCCTTTACTAGGATTTACTGTGTGGTTTGTGAGCCTGAACCACCTTAACCCATCTCTTTTAATGTCATATCATCCTCAGATTGGTTTCCAGCACAAAAAGAAGAGGCAGAGCATCACAATAGCAAGCGCAATTGAGCTACTCTAGCCACGATTAACGAGCCCCGGGACCCACGTGAACCAGAGTCATTTTGTATCCGCACAGCACCAAGGCCACAAACGGCAACTTGATCACGAGGACACTGCCACTGGTAAATATGGTCAAGACAATGACAATGAGATGAGGAGAGTTTTATGGACTTAAATGATATGTATCTTCAACTAGTAACTGTTGTCACATGTAAGAACAACTATCTGTGCGATTTTGATCAATTCTCAGTCATCCAAGGGTGGTTTTTCCAGGTCAGCTGGGCCCTGACCAAAAAAAAAGGAGAGGCTAGGCCCAGGCCCAGGCCCAACGAAGATTAAGACAACTGAGTAAATTCCTGTTTACTTTTAAGCACATTCTAAATATCAACATGAATGTCTTACACTATAACTTACATAGTGCCTTCCTGTACACAGGACAGGAGCAGTAGAAAGTGTTCAATCATGTCCTCCCCCTCCCCCAAAATGCAGTAGAGGAAATCTGCACTTTCTGCTATCTAAATGAATTGAAGACTTTTGCAGGTTAAATTGCTTATGTTTTATAAATGTGAATTTTTAACACTGGTACATGTAAGGAATGAATGAGAATAAGGATGGCATCTCTTTCCCTTGGACTTCAGTAGAACTGTGATTTGAGACATGCTGCAGTGTTTTGTACCCAAAGCCATTCACACTCAAGTCAGTTTATGATATTTTAGAAGGAATATTTGGCTCCAAGCCAATTAATGATAGTTAATTAAACAAGCTCTAATTAAAAAAAAAAAAAATCTCCAAAGTATAATCTCCAGGGTCCCTGACGCTACATTTTCTTGACAGAGACTCTGCTGTTCTGAAATAACATTCCCTGTTCCCAAAGGTACGAAACTGGCAGTGAGCTCTGGATGTCCAAGTCTGCTCTCTGGTGGGCAGCCTGGGTGTGTCACCTGCTTCTCGTGAAGATGCACTTGGCATATGGGACAAAAAAAGATACGGGACATTAAACACAAGTTATTATACAGAGCTGAGTATTCGTGAATGAGAGAATCAGGATAGGAAACGGAAAGAAAAAGAACACAGAACGCGTGAGACCTGGAACCCGGGGAAAGGACGTGTGGCTCCCAGTGTGGGACTGAGTTAGCTCCCACGGCCACGGCAACTAGAGACAGACACCAAGTGAGGGGAAGGAGGCAGGATGGAAGAGCTGACCGTCAGTCATAAAAACCTACAAGGGTGAGAGTTTAAAACCAGCTACAGGCAGACACAATACCAAACTACTGAGAGTGTACAGGAAGGTCTAAAGTACTGGAGAAACATTAGTTATTTCTATTATGAAAATGCAAAGCTATAGGGTCCTTAAGAAATTACCTACCCCAACTTTTTAGTTTTATTGACAGAGAAACTAGGCACAAAGGTAAAATGACATATTGATCAGAGTAGAATGGCCACAAGTCCATAAAAGTAGTCACAGTATACAGCTGAGCTTTGAAGAAAGCTCAGTACTGCTGGTAAATGAGCTAGTTCCAAGAGGGAAAGAGTAGGGACCTTGGTGACTATAGAAACGCAGAGAAAGGGGAAAGAAGGGAAGACGGCTCTCTACTGCTTTCTGGTGGGGAATGAAAGAAAGGCAAGGATCTATTTAAAAAATAAAAATTAAAACAAACAAACAAAAAACCCCGTGCCTGCAAAAGCAGGCAAGGAGATACTTTCTGGAGGCATTAAATATATTTCCAGGCAAAGAAAACACATAAAAAGGTACATTTAAAAAGTATGTGCCCTTCCTTCTGTGATGTTAAAGGAAATGAGCTCATAAAGGGAGCTCCATATAGGTTATAATAGTCAAACGATGATCTTGAGACTACTTCTAGAGTGGTGTTGGAATCAAAGAAATAGTTAGAAATGCAGTCTCAGCCCCACCCCAGATCTACTGAATCTGCATTTTAACAAGATCTCCAAGGGATGCACACACACCTCAAAGTTTGAAAGCACTTTAGACCACACCTGCTCTCCCCTTCCTCTAACGCCTTGCTCCTTCAATGATCATTTCTCTCACCTGCACATCCCCTTCCACACAATGGCTCCCTCACACCGCCCCAACCGCCAAAAGGGCTTCTCTCATATTTACAAGCCGCCCCCTACTTCGAGATACCACGACATCAATTCTTTCCTTTTCCCTGTCCTCTGCATCGACCTGGTCCAAACCACTCTCATCTCTCATCTACACAACCGTAAGGGCCTCCTAACTGGTCTCCCCATTTCCTCTCCTCTTGTTTTACAATCCATTATCAAGGCACCACAGGAAATTTTTTTAAAACAAAAATTAAGCCACATCATTCCTCAGCTTTACGCCCCCACCCCACCCCCCACACAATGGTTACCCTACTTAGAATAAAGTGCAAACTCCTTATCATGGCCAATCAGCTCTATATAAGCCGGCTCTCGCTTCCTCTACAAGATCTATTTCAGCCACTCCCACCTTCTTTCCAGGCTCAAGTCACACTGGCCCCTTCCTACTCCTGAAAAGTACCAGGCTTTCCCCCGAGGGCTTGTGCACTTACCGTGCCCCTCTATCTGCTATGCTGTGTCCAGATCTTTGGTAGCTGGGTTCTTCTCATTACTTATGTCTCAGCTTAGACTTGACCTCAGAAAGGCCTTTTAAAATTCCTCTTTATTCTCCCAACCTGTTTCCCAAACTTTATCATACTTTTCTATAAACATGCTTCTAGTTTTGCCCTTTTCTTTTTTTCTTGTCACTTGGCTGCAACCATTGCTCATTTTTGTTTTGCTTTATACTCAATTTGTTTAAACTAAAAAAAGAAAACCAACCAAAACAATTCACCCATTTCTCCCACCTCACAACCCCACCCCTCTGGCAACCACCAATCTGTTCTCTGCATCTATGAGCTTGGGTTTTAAATATATATATAAAAATATAGATTCCACATATAAGAGAGATCACTTGGTATTTTTCTCTGCCTTATTTCACTTAGCATAATGCCTTCAAGGTGCTCCCATGTTGTACAAATGCAAGACTTCCTTCCTTTTTCACGGCTGAATAATATTCCACCACCCACACACCCCACACACATCTCTATCCATCCTTCCATTAATGGACACTTGCACTGTTTCCATATCTTGGTTATTGTAAACACATGCTGCAATGAACGTGGGGATGTAGATATCTTTTTGAATTATGTTTTCATTTTCTTCAAGTAAATACACAGAAGTAGAATAGCCGGATCACATAGTTGTATTTTTAAATTTTGAGGACCCTCCATAGTGTTTTCCACAGTGGCTGTACCAATTTACATTCCCACCGACAGTGCATAAGGGCTCCCGTTTCTCCACTTCCTCATCGACACTTGTTATTTCTAGTCTTCTTGAGAGTGGCTATTGTAACAGGTGTGAGGTGATACCTCATGGTGGTTTTGATTTGCAATTCCCTGATGATTAATAATATTGAACTTCTTTTCATATACCTGTTGGCCATATGGAAAAATGCTTATTCAGATCTTCAGCCCATTTTAAAATCAGATTGGTTTTATTTTTGTTTTGCTATTAAGTTGTATATTCTTTACATATTTTGGGTATTAGCCCCTTATCAGATATGATTTGCAAATATTTTCTCCCATTCAGTAAGCTGGCTTTTCATCTGTTGATGGTTTCCTTCGCTGTGCAGAGCTTCTTAGTTGTATGTAGTCACATTTGTTTATTCTGCTTTTGTTGCTTTTGCTTTTGATGTCAGATTAAAAAATCACCACCTTATTTTAATTACTACAGTTTTGCAATGCAGTTTGAAATCAGGGAGGGTAATGTCTCCAGCTTTCTTCTTTTTCAGGACTGCTTTTGACTATTCAGGGTCTTTTATGTTTTCTTCTAGGAGTTTTATGGTTTCAGGTCTTACTTTCTGTCTTTAATACATTTTTTGTGTACGGTATGAAATAGTGGTCCAGTGTTATTCTTTTGCATGTGGCTGTCCAATGTTCCCAACACTGTTTATTGAAGAGACTGTCCCCTCCCCATTGTATATTGTATATTCCTGGCTCCTGTGTTGTAAATTAACCATATATACATGTAGATTTATTTCTGGGCTCTCTATTCTGTTTCATTGATCTACGTGTCTGTTCATGCCAAACCACCTTATTTTAATTACTACAGTTTTGCAATGCAGTTTGAAATCAGGGAGGGTAATGTCTCCAGCTTTCTTCTTTTTCAGGACTGCTTTTGACTATTCAGGGTCTTTTATGGTTCCATACAAATTTTAGGAGTTTGTTCTATTTCTGTGAAAAATACAACTGGAATTTTGAAAGGAACTGCATTGAATCTGCATATACTTTGGACAATATAGACATTGTAATAATACTAATTCTTTCAGTCCATGAGCATGAAACATCTTTCCATTTATCTGTGTCTTCTTCAGTTTCTTTCTTTAACGTCTTGCAGCTTTCAATATACATGTCTTTCACTTCCTTGGTTGAATTTATTCCTAGGTATTTTATTCTTTTTGATATAATTATAAATGGGATTGTTTACTTAATTTCTCTGATAGTTTATTAATAGCGTATAGAAATGCAACAGATTTTTGCTTACTGATTTTATATCCTGCAACTTTACCGAACTCACTTACTAGTTTTAACAGTTTTCCAATTGAGTTGTTAGGCTTTCTATATATGACATGTCACCTGCAAATAGCAACATGCTTAACACTTAGCAGGTACTGAATAAACACTTGTGAAATTAATCAGTATCAACTTTTTCCTTCTCTCCACTGTCAACCTTCTCAAAACTACCTTCCTTTTCTTGACATGACTCCCTCCTCTCCATCTAGCGCCTCCCCTTCTCCATTCTACTGACACTATTCTACAAACCCCTATTCAGGAAATCCAGCAGCCTTTCTCAGTCTTCAGACATGTCTGTGGACCAGTCTGCAGTATCTGACACTGATGACCAGCACCTACATCACGGCCTAGTTCTCGCACTTGCTTTTATAGAAATAGATGTTTTTGGAAATACATATTATCCAGAATTCTTTGTTCAGACCCATTCTATCCTTCTCTTCTCCCTCAGGGGTTTTAATCATTCCCAAGGCTTCAGCTATCTGCACTATCATCACTATTACGTTGCTAGATCGTTCTTTTTCCTGAGCTCAAGGATTGTCCATATGCTTGAAACCCAATTGCAATTGGACTGTGCCTTGGGATCAGGCATTTTAAAGTCAATGTTCCTCCTCTTCATGGTGGCCTCTGACAAGACCTTCTCTGGAAGGATAAACAACTGCTAATATAGTAACAAACCAATAAAACTAACTTGGGGGGTGTGGGAACTTGAAGGATGGAGAAGAGTGAGGGAAACAGACTTTTCATTGTATGCCTTTTTATATTTTTGATGTTAAAACTTTTTTTAAATCAAACAAGTCTTTAAAATAAAAAATAAAAATAGAGATAACTAGGTTTCTCTCAGGAAAATCAATTTTGTAGGTCTGGAGCAAGTCTAGGACTATCTATTGTTTTTAAGAGCTGAGAGCAACTGCTATAGAATTTCCTAAGCAAATAATAATGGCTTCTTGTCTCTCTTCATGGCACTGACAGATATTCTTGCTAGTCTTTGTTTTATGTTTTGTTTTTAACAGTGTTTTGGTAGAGAATACATCAATAACCCAAGGGGATCTTGGGGCTAAGAAAGAGTAGATGCATTGATAAAACATTGCAACAGAGGTGACAACATGTTCCCAAAACAGATCCAACTTGTCTGTCGTCTCACCAAGCAACCTGTACTTCTCTTCTCTCAGAAACAATGCCTTAAGCATAAACCCCTTTCATTCAAAGCTTTCTAAGCTTCATGACTGTTGATAAGTCATCATTTTGATACACCTACAAGGCTAAACATATCAAAGGTACTAATCTGTGGCTTTAAAATCATAGCTACACCTCTCATTACCAAAGAGTCAGGTTCAATAAAGAAGAGTCATTTGGGAGACTGTAAAATTTAAAAATCTACCACACAGAATTCTGTAGTCAACAGTTTAGGCAGAATCATTAAGTAAATCATTCTAAAAGCATCCATCCTCAGGACTTGGTATAATGATGTCTTACTCTTTTTCCAAGGTCGGAGTAGGGCAGGTAAGACACGTGAAACACATCTGCCCTGATTCTTATCAGCCAATCAGCTCCATGGTCAGGAGTGGATCTTAGATACATCCTTTAAAAGATCTTAAAGCAAACATCAAAAGCCAACAGGATGCTTATGATCTGCAAGAAGTATTATCTGGGTCCTTTGCTATAACTGCTTATAGAAACTTCATTCTTACTACACCCCACCATTTTCCTATAATCATGAATGAAAGCAAATTATGCAAGAGATAAGGCCTCAACAAGAGAAATCACTCTAAGCACGAGATAGAACTAACATTTACGGAACAACTACAATGTGCCAAGCACTACGCTTGCATTCTTATACTTAATTTCTTATTTGATTCCCACAAAAATCCAATGAGGAATATATTTTAAGTCTCAAAGTGAATCTCAGACAGGTTAAGTATCTTACCCAAGATCACAGAGCTATTAAGTGATAGAGTTGGACTTGAAGTCCATGTCCATCTAACTATTTTTTTCTACTATACCCAGATACCTCTCTTAAATAATAACATTTATGAAGTAAAGAAAAAGTATGAGATAATTTAAATGCATTTGGCAAAACAAAATCTCTGCATTCATCCATTCAACAAACACTTAAGAAACAGTTATTGTGTTAAGCACGGGCTATGCATTTGAATAAACTGAGACTTGAGAGCCTAAGGAACCTGACCCAGGTCACAAGGCTATTAAATAATAACAATATCATAATTCAGTCTGACTCCAGACCATGCTTTCAAATGCACTAGACTTCCTCTCTAAAATTCAAAGGAAAACATGAGCGCTGTCCACTGCGGTGAAAGAAAACTGTTAGTTGAGTGATTCCTAGTAATGGGTCCACTAGATGAAAAAGGGGGATGTTTATTCTTTTCTCAAAGCAATGTCAGAGGTTTACAGATATCCAACTGGGTTACGGATGACATTAAGTGATATTCTTCTTTTTTAACCCTCACCCAAGGACATGCTTATTGATTTGCTAGAGAAGGGAGAGGAGGGAGAGACAGAGAGACAGAGAAAGAGAGGAACATCAGCGCTACAGAGAAACATCCACTGGGTGCCTCCCATACACCCCAGGCTGGGAACTGAACCAGCAACCTGGGCACGTGCCCCAACTGGGAATCAAACCGGCCACCTTTCGGTGTATGCGACAAGGCTGCAACCACCTGAGCCACACCGGCCAGGGCCGAAGTAATATTCTTAACTGCCTTGATCATAAATATAACCACCTTATATTTGCTTAAGCTTTTTAGGTTTTCTAAAATGTGTTCTGATATAACCATCAACATGCTGTTATACGTAAGTTATTCTCATCTTTAATCCTACAGAATAAAGCCAAAAGCCTTGGTATCTCCTAAGATCCCTCAGAGCTCTGCCCTTCTAGTTTAACTTGCTACCAATCACACTCACGACATTTATGTCTCAGCTACACTATTCTCTGAGAATTCCACCTTTGTTCATGGTATTCCTTTTGTCCAGAATGGTCTTCTCTATTATCCATCTGGTAAATTCCTACCGCTCTTTCAAGAGCTGGTTCAGTTGACTGAGTCACTCCCTCCTCTATGACCACCAAGTCCTTTCTCACACGCCTCGAGCATAGGAGTTATAATTATGCATGTGTTTCTTTTCCCCAAGAGACTGAACTCCTTGAGAGTAGAGATTGTCTTTCTCATCTTTGTGTCCCCAAGTGTCAAATTCACAGAAGGTATCCAATATTTATGAAATGAATAAAAGAATTGTATAGACTACTAAGCTGATAATAAGAAGATGGAAGTACATACAAGTCCCATACTAAATGCAAAGTTTATACCTCAGTTTTTACAGCTATACAATAAGTAAATTTCAATTCAATTCAACATTTATTGCAATGACTATAGTTCCTAATCAGTTTAACATATGGGAATATTCTGAGAGTTCTTTAGAAGGGCCACAAAAAAATCCAAATAATTATTACCTCCTCCATCATGGCATCCTGTGTGGCTGAGATTTCTCCTTTGGTTGCTCCACTGTGTACGAGGTTCCGTAGTCGTATACAGAATTCTCTCATCTATGACAGAAAGTTATTCAGTACCCAAAGTCAACTGTAAATGAGCCTAACAGACCAACGCTAGTTCTATTTTGAAGTATATCTCAGGCAAGACCCAGAGCAAAGTTCATAAAAGCAAATGAGTTTTTCTCCGACCAGTCTACTTCCCTTAGAAAAAGCAAGAGACTTAAGACAATTATGCCATTAAGTCACTCTCAGGTTTTTATTTATAATTTTACTGGTTGTCTACTTCTCTGCCAAATCATTATGACCATAGTTATGACAACCTCCAATATAGTTTTCAGCTTCTAGAGATGCCAAAGATAAGGTGAGTCTGGAATCTAACCACAATGCTAAAGAGGATTTTGCTCTCATCTGAAATGGAACCCAATCTATACTACTAATGATCTTTCAGCCTGTAGATAAGAATCCATAGCGTTTGCTGGGTGGAAAATAACCTACTTCTAATATTGGGGAAACACATCTATAGTTTATTTTAAAATGTAATCTTCCTCCCAGGGATGACAAATGCAATTTAGCCTTATAGATCACGACAGCACATTCTGGTAACTCCCAGTTCTCAAAGATGTCTGGTTGGCAAAGAAGCAACCCAAGGAGGATTTATAATCCTCCTTGGGAAATGGGTTGCGTGGAGAAGAGAATGATTTATTAAGATAAATGAAGCAATAAAAAGCAGTTCAGTGACTACATCAAATCTTTAGTGCATGAATAAACTACACTGATGTGGTTTGGGGAACCCTCTGTACTCAGTATACTCTTTAAGGAAGTCTCACAAATAGTTCTTTTTGGTTCTACTAGTACGTAAAGCTGTCCCAGCCCACCTCCACTAGAGCCAAGTGAGAGGCACAGTACCCAGTGTGCTTCTGGCCCATATTAATTGAACACAGGACTTTCTTTCCTGAGTACCCAGATGAAAATATTAAAATCAATAGAAATAAAAGTGGAAGATTTTAAAAAAGAAAAAACACACCCTAATCTCAATTATTTTTAAAGTTAAAATGTGACTGCATTGCTTTTGAGAGATACTGGTTAGCTATCTGGTACATACACTGAACAATGAAATGCCCAGAAATCCCCTTGGAAAGTCAGGAGTTTTAAGGTAAGTACAGCAAATTCAACTCTATCCTACTCCATATGTTGTACCTTGTGATTCAGAATATCATTCATCCTTCTGGTTGCCTCTGTTGTATGGGATTCAGGGAAGCACTTCTTAGGAATAACACCATATTTTTCTAAAAGAAAATGAATTTTAGTGTTCAATAAGGTAAAAATAAACTCCAGCACTCTAACATTAGAAACCCTGGCAAAAATAACCATTGCTTTAAAAACTAGGCTATATTTCGTTGGGTCCAATTCAGAAAACTTAAGAATCTTATGCTTTATAAAATTAAACAGGTTATTTAATCTGCATATTTATCCATCTATCTTAGAATTTACTCTGCTCTTTTTATCTGTCAAACTTTGTAAAGTGCTCAGCATAAAAAGGTTTTCTCCAAAGACAACCCTTTTTAGAATGAGGACATTTAATGTGTTTCTTGATTACACCAATGAACAAGAAATAAGCTTTTTCACAGAAAGTTAGTTCTAGTTAATATAACTTTTTCTTCTCCAAACCACCTTTCACAGTACCTATCTCCTTACCATTCCTGGCTGGGTGGTTCAGTTGGCTGGAGGATTGTTCCATACACCAAAAGATTGGGGGTTCCATTCCCAGTCAGAGCACATTCCCAGGTTTCAGGTTTGACCCTGGGTTGGTCAGGGTGTGCATAGGAGACAACCGATCAATGTTTCTCTCTCCCTTCCTTTCTCTCTAAAAATCAATAAAAACATATCCTCAGGTGAGGATTTTAAAAAAGCTACTTTATAGGTGAAATTGTGAGATAAAAGTTCTTAGAGCTAATTATATACCTTTCTGGGAGACCAATTCTACTCTGTACATAACCAACAAAGAAATGGCTTATGCCTAACTACAGAGCCTTGCTTAATCACGCTGTGTTTCACTTCCATTAGAGAATGACGCTTACCAACAATATTGACAAGCATATCCCACTGTCCACCATCATTTGCAGGATTCGAGAGCAAATACTGCACCAGCCTACCATCCTCAGGTTCCTTTTTCTGGGCTGTGTCCACAAAAGCATTTAAGAAGAAGTAACAGCGTTCAACCTGGAGAAGTTAAATAAAGTTAAAGGAAAAGATAGCTAATACTTTTATTCACATTATCAACAGAATAGGAGTCTTGGAAGTACTGTAGACCCAACATAGTAGTTTTTGTTTTTTTTTGAGTACAGTATAATTGACGTTAGTTTCAGGTGGGGTCTTTTTGGCTTTTTTTTTTTAATTGAAGCATAATTGATAACATTGTATTAGTCTCAGGTGTACACAGTAGGTATCTTTAAACTAAAGTAGGTAACTAAATATCAGTATCTGGGCTTATAAAAATATTTCTTCTTATATCTATGTGTACACATTCAGACAGTGTATCCAAAACAAAGCATTGCTTTATTTTGAAATAAAATCTGATATTTAGAGCCTTCAATCACTAAACATCTAATGGACACACTTAGTAGACATTTTAAAGATTTAAAATAGTGAATAAAATTATTTACTGTTTTTAGTCAAGTACTACCCAGAGAAGGGTGGTGTCACACCTATAAATGAAAGCAGGACTACAACTTGAAAAGCAAGAAATGAAGAGAGAGTCTCTCCCCTAAGTTTGATAGTGAAACAAAAAGAATCTTTCAAAATCAGTTCCATACCTTGTCCCAGAAAAAGAGATAAGACTGACTAAACTCAAATTCTTCAATATTTAATTTTTTCATGAGTGGAAGTCTCATAACGTTCAGACAAGAAAAGATCCAGCATCGCCCTGCAACGAGAAAGCAAACCAAGACATTACGATGAGTGTTCACATAGATTACATTCCATTTGCCAACAATGAACCCATGACAAGCTGTTGGAAAATTTGACTAAATCAGAAAGAGTGGAAATATTAAAACAAAACAAAACAAAACAAGTAATTACTATTTGTACTATATATATGCAAAGGTATAATATTCTTAACATATAAAAAAAAACCTCTTTATATATCACATAAAGAATCCATTACAAACCACCTAAGAAAATCACTTCTGAAATACTGATAGAGAAACATGAGTGGAGATCACAAATTGATCATGTCCAAAAAGATACAAGTGGTGAAGAACAAGGGTTTCTTTAACTTTGTTATAAGACACCTATTAAGTGGGGAAACATTTTTAAATTTATAATGCCCAATACTGGCAAGGACTTGGGGAAATAGCATCATGATACACCCTGGATAACAATCTAAACAAGTACTAAATATCTGACGACAATCTGGCCATACATGGTAAAACTTTAAAAAAACCCTACCCTTTAATCTGGAATATGCAGTGTATGCTTCAATAAAAGGTAACCCTAACACAAGTCAATTCTCCTTCTCTCAATAAGAATTAAAATTATTCTTCACATGCATCTTGGCATCAGAGCCTTTGCCATGATTAGATCCACTCTTCCAATAAGAACACATCATTTTTCTTCCATCTAGTATGCCTGGGTCACAGCAATGTTTTGAATCAATTCATGATGCTGTCCCTGAACATTTCACGCCATGCCTCAACTATACAATTACCTTCTTCATTTGTTCTGTAAGTGGATAATCACAAACTTGGCAATGTCGCCATTTCCTGTTCTGACTTAAGCGATCTTTATTTTAGAAGGCCTATTTACGATATCCAGGAATAGATCATGTTCAATTTTTTTCGCCTTTTTAAAAACTGATTTAATCAACTGCTCTCTAAAAGCATCTAAAACTAGCACGAATTGAGGTCATTTCAGAGTAATGTCTTTTGTCGAATTGCACTTTAAAATAACTGAGAGTGCTCATTATGAGAGTCTTTGTAAGGTCTCAAATACAGAATAACTCTCCTTTCTGAAGAAAAACTCAGAGGGGAAAAAATGACTTTTATTTGGGCATAACTTTTACTAATATGAAAATACGTTCGCAATATATTGGTAAGTGAAAAGGGTGGGTAGGTTATCTAACAATATTTAAGATATCCACCCATATTTCAATCACATACACACACACACACAGAATAAAGGCTTGACAGAAAAAAATGTTTACTTGTTGTTATTTTGCAAATATTCTCCATTGAACTATAGTAATTTTGTAACAAAAGGAAAACAATTAAAAGTAAGTAACTACAGTGCTTTTTGAAAGTCATTAATGACTTAGTATACCTCATCTTTACCTTGGGTTTATCTGTATCCCACCTCTCTCTTATCTACTATATCATCATTTCCCATTAGCAGGAACCTACATGAACTGTTAAGGTAAAAGAACATGAAAATAAACTACATTGCTCATGTGTTATTTGTACCTTTTGTAAATAAAAGTGACACTACAGAATATATGAGACTTGATCTTTTCCAAATGAATATTTCCAGGCTTTTCTCTAAGAGGTCACCACAATCTAAATTACGTAGGGCTGCTGTAACATTTCTAACTATATAATGTATAGCTTGATAGTCCAAACCACCACCCCACACCATACACTTTCTACTGCAGCAAAATATTAATTATTGCAAGGTCATGATTTCCTTCCCTTAAAATTTAAAAATCAACTTTGCTGAGATATAATTCACATATAGTAAAATATACCCACGTTAAACATACAGTGTGAGTTCTGCCTGCCTCTAAGCAAGCACTGATCCGCTGCCTGTCAAAATACACAGACTGGGAGTAGTTTTAAAATGGATAGACTTTAAAAAAATCCATTTAGTACAAATTTCTTGTGAGAATGTCCTCCTCATTTGGATTCCTTCCACGGTAGCTGACCGTAGTGCTAGAGAGCAAACAGTAAAACGAGAGGTCTTGATCAGCAAGACCTGACAACTGAATATTTTTCTGGGTTACAAACTGGTCTAATGGTGGCAACTGAGGCAACATTTCCTAAAGTGTCGACCACCAAGCACGTTCGAAAATAACATTCGATGACACGCAGACTGGCTACATTGTGCCTTTTCCGTTTTATACGCCTGTCTATGGCCTTCAGGGCAACTTGGGGGGAGAGCTCTAGGGAATGAACATTTGCGCGCGGTCTGTTTTGCACCAAGGGCGTGTCTCTGCCCAGGACACGGGGGTGCAATCACTTAACTTCAGCACAGGGTCCCCTGAATGACATTCAAACATGACCGTGCACTTGTCACTGGAGCGCTCAAATAAAATATGCTAACAGTAGCCACAGAGAACCAAAACGAACCACAGGGTAACGTATACCGGAGCCCGCCTCTCCCCGGCCCTGTCCTCCGGGGATTTACTAGCACAGCCTTGAGCCCAGACCTGGGCTCCCCAGGCCGTCCGCCCAGGGGCCGCCGAGGCGCCGGCTCACCTGAGCCCTTCTGGTTGGTGACGGGCTTGCCCTCCTGCGGCACCGCGTGCTGGAACACGTGCTGCACGCCCTGCACCGTGGCGCGCCGCAGGCACAGGTCCAGCAGGTCGTGCGTGGTCCCCACATTCTGGGCCAGAAGGAACTGGGGGTCGGAGTTCAGTTTCTGAATCAGAGCAGCTACCTTCTCGGAATCCAGTCCTGCTGGGAGACCAACTGGGGCTGTGACACCAGAAACGGGCCGGGGGGGGGGGGGGGGGCGCATCCCGACTCCCGCACCCCGGCTCCCAACTTCGGGAGCGCCGTGACCCCAAGACGCCGGCTTCCTCCCGCCCAGGCTCCATCCCCGCCTTTGGTCCCGGTCCCAGCCCTTCCCGCGGCGGGGCCTCCGGGGCCCAGCGGAGCAGCGAGGGGGCCCGGCCCGGGCGGCCCGGGGGGACAGGGCGCCTCACCCGCGCTGCTCATGGCGCCCGCGCTGCCGGCCGGGGAGCCGTGGCTCTCGGGGTCCTCTGCCACGCCCGGGCTGCACGGCGGGCCGCCGCCTCCGGGTCCCCACCTGCGTCTCGCACCCCGGGCGCTGCCGGAAAGAGGAAACGGGTCGGCGGCGGCGGAGGGCTGAGGCCGACAGAAACGGGGTCCGCGGAGGGACAAAACTCCCTCCCTCGCGTTGCTGAGTCAGCGCCGCGGGCCGGCCGCTCGGGAGGCTGCGGGGGCGGCTCGCTGACGTGCCCGGGCCGCCCGCGTCCCCGCCCGGCGGCGCCCAGGCCGTGCCCGCCCCGCGGCCTCCAGCCGCTGCCCACGGCCCCGGGCGGCGCCCGCGCCCCCGCCCCCCGCCCGCTGCGGTCCCGCCTCCCGGCCGCCCGGGGCGCCCGGCTGGGAACTGGCGGCGCCGACGGGGAGCGCGAGGCTCGGCGGCGGCCGGGCGCGGGTCCGAGCGCTGGGGAGCGGGCTCCGCGGAGCCTCTGGAGGGGCCGTGGGCGGAGCTGGGGCGCAAGCTAAGCACCGGGCTTAGCGCCGGTTGACTCGCCGCAAAAAACGTACCCAAAGCATCTGATACATAAACACTGCATTTTTTTATTTATTTTATTTATGGATTTTTGAGACGGAGAGAGAGGAAAGGAGAGAGAGAGAAACGTGGATTTGTTGTTCCACTTAGGTGTGCATTCGTTGGTTGCTTCTTGCACGTGCCCTGGTCCGACATCGAACCCGCAACCTTGGCGTCTGCGGAGGATGCTCTGCCCAGCCGAGCTGCCCGGCCAGGGCCCCAGGCCCCTCCTGCAGAGACAGCCTCTGCTGCCCCTCAGCGCATTGTCCGTGGCTACTTGCTGCTCGGGCTTCTAGTCAGAGCCCAGTTCTTGTATTTGAGGGGCGACTGGTACCAGGCTCTTCCCCACCCTCAGAAGCTGCTACCGCGGTTCTGCAAATATGTATCTGCTCATTTCAAAACAACAAACTATCCATTCCGGGCTTCATGGAGTTGGTGAGCGCCTTCTGCCCAGCCCAGCGAGCACTGTGGGGTTAAATAAAGGGAATGACAGGGGTCATCTTAAGCATCTATGCTGTTTTGCCAGACGGTCCACAAAACCTGCAAATGAGCCCCCCCCCCCCAAGATAACTCAGTTGTTTCCCAGGTTTTGAGATTGCCAAGTCCTGTTCTATTGTTTTTTGAGCTCTGAACTCTCAACCCTTAGTGAGGTGCTGGGAGGGGACGCACAGGTGATAAAAGAAACACAAACACATCTTCCTCATCATTGAAGCCCCTGGCCCTGCTCCTCAGAATAGCGAAAGTCTTCCGGGGAACCTAGGATCTAGATCCTAGTGTGAAAAATCGTCACTGGTTCTTAGGAACTCTAATAGCTGGAAAAAATCCACACTCAATCAGTCATTTGAGAAATCAGTCTTTATGTCCCTAGAGAGAGACCTAGCTAACGTTGGGGGATGTGACATGGCAAATATCGCCAGCGGAGCCCATTAGCTGCCCTATTCCGGGACTCTTCTGAGGTCTGAAGAAAAGGAACAGGCTGAAAATGATGCCGAACGAAATCGTTGGTCCTTTGACAAAATGGTGTTGGAGCATCCTGCCCAATTCAACTCATAAAATGTTATTCAATATCTGCCATCTACCAGACACTGGGCAAGCTGCTGATGATATGGAGACTCGCAAAGCTTAATCTTGCCTCGAAGAAGCTCACAGTGAAACGAGAAAGATGCAGAATAACTTTGGACAACCTGTACTGGCACACCAGCAGTGCTGTAGAAACAGTAAGGAGAGAGCTGTTCATTAGGGCCAGAGGTGCCCGAAAAACAAAGAGATGCCAAGTAAGCATAATCTTAAAAGAGTGGATGGGCTTTTACAAGGAAAGAAAAAAAAAAAACACAACAGAAGAAAGGCTGCAAGACACCAGCAAAGGCACAGAGGAATTAAAGTACATGCAGAAATCATGCTCAAGAAACTGCATCATAGTTTGATGTGGTTAAGAGCAAAGAAGGTGTTGAGATCGGGGGGCAAGGCGTCGGACTGGAAAGGTAGGTTTGGGTCAGGAGATGAAGGGTTTTATACGCCGTGCCCGAGCACCTGGACTTTAGTCTGTGGTTAATTAGAAGCCAAAATAACTTTTTAAACACAGGGGAATGTGCTCAGTTCTATGAGAGACACCAACAGCAGTGGGAGGGTGATTTGGAGGGGGGGAGATTCTGGAGATAGGGAAACCAGGTAGGAGGCTATTCCAGTGGTCCCTTTGGGAGATGACAGAAGCCTTCAACTGTGGAAAGGGAAGAGGCCCCGATAATCTGGAAGTTTTCATTTGGATGAGAGGCTGGATGGTGGTGTCATCCACCAAGAGAGGGGATACAGAAAAATAAACACGTTTGGGAGTATGTGAAGGAGCAGAAATGAATTCAGTTTGGCAAGTTTGGAGTTCTCACAGGACACCCAGGAAGAGACGTCCAGGAGGCCCATTAAAAGATGTCTGGAGATTAAGTAGTTAGACACAGAGGCTCTTGGAGCAATGAAAGCAACATATTTGCAGAGGGAAAGAGAGTAAAGCGAAAAAGAGATAAGGGCGGAGATTAGCACCCTGGGCCCAGCACGCAGTTGTACAGGGTGTTGATAGCACCAGGGTGCCAAGCTGAGTGGGCTGAATGGGGCCTGAAGTCCATCCAGTTCAAGCTCTGCTTGCCAAGCCACACCCCCTGGCCCAGGGCTGTGCCCAGTCAGTATGGCGCACCTTTTACTCTTCTTACAAAGATGCCACGTGGGCGTAGCATTAGCTGTGGAAACAGTAACATTTAAAGACCCGGTGGAGGCAAAGGAGCCAGAAGAAAAAGATACAGCAGCCAGAGAGGTAGGAGGAGGCCTGGAGAATCATGTCCTAGAATCTGGGGAAGGCAAGGAGAAGGTGGTGAATGGGCCGAAAGCTTCAGAAAGTAAGATTGAGTTTGGCACACTGGGTGAGAGGTGGCCTTAGAGGGGGCAGCTTCGGGGGAAGGGCAGGGTGGGCAGAAGCCACACTGCGGTAAGTTGAGAGGGAAGGAAAAATCAGGAAAACTCTGTTGGAAGAAAAGGCAAACTTATGTCACCTAGAGGATGACTAGCAGAAACCAGGTCAGGTGAGAGGGCTGGAATCGCCGGGAAAGGTGGAGGGGACCGGTTTTGCAGCTACTGCTGTCCTTTACATGCCAGCGATCACATCTGGCCACCCCATCAGCGGAGATGCCTATCATCATCACCTTGCCAGCTCTGCTCTGCCCTCATTGCGGGGGTGGGACCCTGAGTACCAGCTTTCCACCCAGCAGCTCACACACAGGCACTCAGCCCCCGTGTGAGCACACAGAGGTGGAGGGGAAAACTGCCTTTCCAGTAGGTCCACCCCAAATGACCCACCCAGGCAGGCATTTCTCCAGGGACAGAATTCTTAGGATCGCTTCCTCTAGTTCAACGATTTTCAGGCGGTTTGAGCAAGAGGCACCCTGTGGTGCCGCAAGAATTTTTAAAACATGCAATACCTGACTATTTAGTCAGGGACACTGACCTCTTTCCCTTAGATTGTCAGATAAAAAAAAGGACAGCAGTCAACAATAGCCGTCCGGTGTGAATGAATCAAAATTATACTTTTTTTTTTTTTTGGTCAGATCAGTAAAAAATATATTTTTGTGTGTGCCGCAGAATTTTAGTAATTAGTTTGTGTGCCATGAGATGAAAAAGGTGGAAAATCACTGCTCTAGCTCCATGCAGACGAGATGTTGTTGGGCCCCGTGACACCTCATGGAACAAAGCAAGCAGAAACAGAATTCTAGTGTGAAATCCACAATAATAGAAAAGAAGATCTTGGCCCTGGCCGGGTAGCTCAGTTGGTTAGAGCATCATCCTAATATGCCAAGGTTGGGGGTTCGATCTCTAGGTCAGGGCACATACAAGAAGCAACCAGTGAGCTCATATGTAAGTGGAACAACATGTTGATGTTTCTGTCTCTCTTTCTCTCTCTCTCCCTTCCTTTCTCTCTCTAAAATCAATAAATAAAAAATTAAAAAAGGAAGAAAAGAAAATATTTATAAGTCCTAAGAAGTGGCCTCAGCTGCCATTGCAGATATGCCCTCTGCCTATTGCTTCCACGGGGCTGCCCCCTGTTGAAGCAAACAGGGCCAGTCTCAAGGCAGATTCTTCACCCTGTGACCCCTTTCTTTGCTGTCCGATCTTTGACACGTGTTGGCCAACTGCTTCCACTCTGACGGGAAAGACCAGATTTTTATGCACAAACATTCTGCAATTCTATGAGACTTATTCACACTTAAGTGTTGCCTCAATCACCTCTGAGATTTGCTTTGGTCAAAAAGTCCCCTGATTATTTACCAGACCTGAGAGTGCATTTCAGGTCACACATTAGTGTCCTGCTGGGCCAAATTCAGCACCTAGATGTATTGTTTGACCTGTGAGGTGTTTTACAACTTTTGAGTCAATATTTAGAATTGGGAAGTTTTATATACAAATCTGAGTGGCTGGCTTCTCTTGAAAATATTGTTGTTTCTCCATGATAGTCATTTCTCCATCAAAAGTAAAAACAAAAACAAAAAAACAGGATCTGCTCAGGGTATCAGGTTGGCCTCGCAGTGGCTATTCTCTCCTTGAGGGGGCGCAACAGACCTGGGGGCGGGGATGGAACAGGTCAACAGGGCCCACAGAATTTTCTTTCTATCTAGCTTGCTAACCTCATTTACATTTGTCTGTGGATACTTGAGTTTCTCAGCCCCTGATATAGGGTGACTGAGGCGGAGCTTGGAAGGACTACCTCTCTCCTTCCATCTGCACCCCCACTTTTACCCCGTAATTCCTGTCTGCCTGGGATGAGCAAAGTCGGCAGGGGCTGACTCCACTAAGGCTTTCAGATGCTGAATCTCTGGACTTGCTGGGCCCAAGAAGCTTATAGCCCTTCACTCTAATTTTCCTCCCAAATGTGGCATACACCCACCCAGCTGAGTATTGGTAACTGGCAGCTTTAGGGCTCCTTCTACCTCCCCTGCCATGCCTACGCTCCATGTGGGCTTAACCCAGTCCTCGTCTCCCTCTGCTCAGAGAGCCTCAGATTCAGATTTTAAGACTTTTGACTTATTTGATATTCAGTGTAAATTATGTCTGGGGTTTAAAAAAAAAAACATTTTACAGTGTCCTAGAATGACATCGTTATATCAGCAATTTTTATTCTTATCTCCAGATATGACATTTTTGCCATTCGCTGTTCTAGGTGCTGGCAATTCACAGAGCATGCCACACAGAGGAAAGAGCACTTGCAGAGTCAAAGAGGCATGAATGGGCTTGAGCATGACTCAGAAACAATGAGAAAGCTGGGCCAAGTTTCGTGCTTATTTGAATTACGCAAACTTGATATCATTCAAGGTAAACTATTAATAACACCTTACTGTAGGCATGAAATCTGAAGCAATGAGAACTGAAGCCTTCACAATGCTTAACATTTGTCAGGAATTGCGTACTTTCAAAGCGGCCGGTAGCTCAGTGAATTGGAAATTGTTTTTGTTGTTGCCACATGGAGGAGCTATTTTAGCTGGTAAAATAGTATTTTCCCTTCAATAAATTCACATTTATCACTAAATAGTCTTGCTAGACACTGTTACTAAATAGTCTTGAATTACGGATGTTTTTAATTTTGTGTGAAGGTTTCAGGAATTCAACTGCACTAGAATTTGGTGTGGCAAGAGAATATAGTAAAAATGGTAGGGGGAAGAAGACATATAGGAAGCGAGAAATGAGTTTGAAAAGATGGTTTACAGGCAGATTGTGAAGCTCATTGAAGGGTATGCATTCTTTATTCAGGGGATATTACCATATCCACAAAATCCTGCCATGGCAGTGAGAAGAATGGGAGAGAATTTTCTTCAAGTGATATTGCTCATAAAGGCAATATTGCTCATATTGGCACTATATTTCCCCCAAATATTTTCTCTCTCTCTCATTCACTTATTCAACTTCTTATTGAGCACCTACTGATTGGCAGCAACTGTACTAGACTCTTGAAATATAAAAATGAATAAGACATTTGTCCCTGACCTTATAAAAAGAAAATCACTCACTATTTTTTGTTTAATACAAAAAATATTCAGTGAGCACTTACTATGTGCCAGGTACTGTATTAGATACAGAAATACACAGGAAAGCCCAACAGACAAGGTTCCTGCCCTCCTGGTGCTTTCTTTCTAGAGGGGGAGACAGATCACAAAGAAATAAATGCAGATCTCAATAGTGGTATAAAGAAAATAAAACAGCGTAATGCATTAGTGACTAGCCACGGATAGTGGTGATATGAAAAGCTCCTCTGAGGAGGCGACCTTTGGGGCTGAGACTGAAGATCCAGCCATGTGAGGCTCAGTGGGACAAAGTTGCAAGAAGAGGGGACAGCAAGTGCCGGGTCCTCGGGATGGGAACAGGCAACGCCCAGCAAGGTTATAAAGAACCCAGCTTCTGCACAGCACTGGGGGCTGGACTCCTTCTGCTCAGACTCCCTTCTTTAAGTCCAGTGGGGAAAAAGTCTGGCTTTTTCTCACCCCTCCTAAGAGTGAAGACCAGCTTTCTCAAAAGCTTTCAGTAAATTGCTCCCTGGATTTATTTTATTGTCCAAAATGAGGTCATGGCGCCTTTTCCTAAACCAATCATTGGCTAGGGGGATGGGATTACCCCTATATCTATCAGTCCTATTCCTGTTGCAGTAACCAGCCCCCCAAACCGCATTGCTTCTTCTGAGGGTGGGGAGAGGGGTTGGGGGCTTGGGGAAGGCGAGTGGGATGGGTGCTGAGAGTCAACCATAATGTTCACTACACCATGGTAAGGAGTTTAGATTTTATTCCAAGTGCAATGGGAAGGAGTGAAGGGACGTGATCTGTTTTATGTTTTTAAGGATACAGTGTGGATATTTGTAAGACATTTAATTAGGAAAAAAATATTAAAAAATATAAAGAACTCCTAAATATAAATAAGAAAAGAACAAACAACCCAATAGAGAAATTGGAAAAAAGACCTAAACAGACATTTCACAAAAACAGAAGTATGGCTGCAAATAAACAATAATGATGGAAATGCAAAATAAAATTGTAATAAGATGCCATTTTACATCTAGATAGGCAAACGTTTTAAAGGCAGACATTAAAAAGTACTATTAAGCCTTTGACGGGGTAACTCAGTCGATTGGAGCGCTGTCCCATACACCAAAAGGTTGTGGGTTCGATTCCCAGTCAGGGCACATTACCTAGGTTGTGGGTTCAGTCCCCGGTTGGGGTGCATGTGGGGGACAACTGATAGATAGTTCTTTTTCTCTTCCTCTATTCCTTTCTTTCTCTCTAAAATCAATAAACATATCCTTGAGTGAGGAGTAAAAGAAAAGACAAAAACCAAAAAGTACTATTGAGAATTCTTACATACTCCTTGTGGGGGTATATTAATATTACACTTTGGCAAAAGTTTGTCAATATCTTGTAAAGTTGAAGATGTGTGTCCTCTATAGCTGGCATCTTTATTCCTGGGTATATGCTAAAGCTACTCTGTCCAACATGGTAACTACTAGCCACTGTGGCTATTTACATTTACATTAATTAAAATTAAATAAAATTTTACTTTCTCAGTTGTAGTAGTCACATTCCAAGTGCTCAATAACTACACGTGGCTACTATACTGGACAGCGTAGATCTAGAACATTTCCATCATAACAGTGAGTTCTGTTAGATAGCCTTGCCCTAGGGGCATTTTTGTATACGTGCACTAGGAATCATAAACAAGACTGTTTACTTTAGCACTGTTGGCGATTGCATACATTCTGGAAAAAATCCAGTAGTTTACCAATAAGACTCTGCATGAATCGTGACATGTTCATATAATGGAATAGTACAGAGAGTGGAACTCAACATGGATGAAATTCAGAAACACAGTTGCCAAGAGCAAATTGCAAAGCAAATGGCATGCAGCCATCTTTCAAAGTTCAGAAGCAAGGGAAATTAGATAATGTCTTATTTAGTGATATATACACATATACTAAAAGAAATTTTTAAAAAACCACGAGCATATTAAACATCAAATTCAAGATAGTGTTTGTCTTTGGGAAAGAGACACAGTCCGCTTCCAAGGCAGTGGCAGTATTTTATTTCTTAAACAGTGATGGATATATGGGTGCTTATTTCATTCCTTATACTAATTTATACATTATCTATATTTTTGTATACATGAAATAGTTTTTCTTAAATAGGTCACTCTGGCTGCAGTGTAAATGAGGGACTGAAGGGAGACAGGAATGCAAGCAAGAGACTTGTTAGGAGTCTATACTTTATCCAGGCAAAAGGCAAATGGTGACCTGGATCGAGAAGGCAGAAGTGGAGTTGAAAAGAAGTGGATGAATATAGTCATGTATTTGGGAGGTCAATCACCCTAACCCTAACCTTAACCCTAACCCTAACCCTAACCCTAACCCTAACCCTAACCCTAACCCTAACCCTAACCGTTATGCTCTGGTGGAGGTTTGCACACTGTGATACAGAGCGTGGAAGAGGAATCTCTAAGTCAGACTGGGAGCTTTAGGGAAAACTTCTTGGGAGAGATGACAGATCATCTGAGTTGGGGACAATTGGGACTTTGTTAAGTGCCAGTGACCAAGGAAAGGCACTCTAGCTGGAGGTAACAGTTTACGCAAAGGTCTTAAAGCAGCAAGTCTCTGTTTGGGAGCTGAAGAGTGCAAGGGTAGGGGCCAAGCAGGGGAAGCCAGCTGTCCCCGCTGAGGGGCTGGGCATTTATTCTGAAACACGCGGGGAAACACCCTCGGTTTCTCTTTCCCTTTGCCAGGGAGGAAGGAACGTCCCTGCCAAGGAAACCAGGCGCTGCTCTGAGGCCCCGTAGGATGCCCGGTGCCCTGAGAGCCGGCTGCAAGGAGGCCCTGTGGGGCTGCTCTGAAAGCACTTCTCTTTCATCACCCAAACCTAAACTCTGTGGAATTAGAGAAAGATTGAAATAAAGATGAAAGGACAAGAAGAGCAAATGGAAGGGAAAATGATAGAGGTGCAAAGGAGAAATTGGGCCTTTGAGAAAATAATCATTAAATGCCACTGGAGACCCCAGGCCCTGGGTTCCTTTTAGGGATGCTTTAGACTGGCTTTGCTTACAGCTGCAACAAACAAACCCATAGCTTTTTAAAATTCTTCTTTTGTTCATGAACTATGGTCTCTAGTATCTGAAGCACATATTTAAAAATAGTAAGTATGGCATTCTTGTCCCCTTTTCACAGATTTTTCTTGAGATGAAGCACAAAAACCTCAGGAATAAGGTTAAGATGCAGGAGCTGGTGACTCAAATCCACCTCTTGCAGTGTGTGCCCTTTGTTATATTTTCTTATCAGATTCTCAGTTTTGCTTTTCAACTTTTTTTTTTTTTCCCATTTAATTTTTTTTCTTCCTTGTTCCGAGGAGAATGATTCATCACCTAGAATGAAAAATAAACACATTCTTCCTGGCTGGTGTTGCTCAGTAGGTTGGAGAGTTGCCCTGGACACCAAAAGGTCACGGGTTCAATTCCTGATCATGCGGGAGGAGACCGATTGATGTTTCTCTCTCACATAAATGTCCTGTTTTTTTCCCTCTCTCTCTCCCCCCTCCCTCCGTCTCTAAAAACAAAAATCAATAAACATATCATCGGGGGAGGATTTAAAAAAACACAAACAAACAAAACTAAACACATTCACAGGGTAAATGAAAAACTGAGAGTGGATGAAAGCAATGGTCTCTCTTTTTAGGATGGGGGCGGGGGGAGATTTTGTTCCTTAACCGTCCCCAATTAGAAAACCTGACTTTGTATATTAAATAAGAAAGGGAGCATGTAGTTAAGAAAAGAGGCCAAGGTTTGAAGGCCATTAGACCTGGTTTTAAGTCCTAACTACTACTTATAGGCATACACAGTTATTTAATCTGAGCTTTAGTTTCCTCTTCTGAAAGGTAGAATTCTAGTTATAATAGCTAAAATTTATTGAGTGCTTACTATGCCACAGGTCTTGCAACGTACCCATGTTAGCTTATGTATTCCTCACAATAACCCTAAATCAGGAGGTAGATTCTATTACTATCCCCATTTTACAGATGAGAAAATGCAGGAACAGAGGTTAGGAAACTTGCCCATCACCACACAGCTAATCAAGTGGTAGAGTTAGGGCAGATACTTAGGTACCTGATTCCAAAGACTAAGAATATGAGCTCTCTAAGCCTAAGGAGCAAAATATATCATGTAAAAAAAAATAAAAAGATATAATGTAAATGAAAGCATTTTGAAACTCAAGTACTTTAGACATGCCAGTCTAAACAGTAAACCTGCAGATTTATAAATTACTAAGTGTTGTTGTATGTTATTTTTCAACAAAGCAACCATTTGTAGATATTCCATTGGTGGGTGAATGGTTTAGGTTTTGGGGTGCTTTTACTCTAGGCTTTGACAAGTGGAACATAATCAGGAAGCTTTTCTTAGGCACGTACACATGCATCTGCCAGGTTTTCACATTGGCCCATGTTAATTGTCTGACAGAAAGAAAACCATGGCCACTCAGTGTGACAAGTAAGGGTCAACGTTAGAAGCCTTAATTGGATGATGAATGGCATTTTGGAATCATAAAATGCATTATGCCTACATTTAGAGTGATCAAAAGGGATTGTGTAGAAATCTTCAGCAGAATTAAGAACTTGTTAATAAAACATTAAATATTTTCTTAAAAACAAATATACTCCGCATCTCAAATTGGAGCAAAGTCCTTTAGACTGGTCATTTCTAAGTGAGCCAAGTTTGTTATTAAACACTTTTATGAGTACTATAACTATAACTATAAAATTCAGGAATTCAAGGCTATGATTCTCTTGTGATAATAAAGTTTATATCCTTTTTGGTGGAGTGTTTTCAATGATGCCCTTGAGCTGCCTATGAAACCTACAAATGACAGCTGGAGTGAAACATGAACCTGTTTGGGGCTGAGAATCTGTTGCAGAAGGAACCTCCAGTTTGCAAAATGACACACTAGGAGGTAGGAAGGACCCCTAAGAGTTGTTTCATTGTCGGTAAATTTATTTTAATACCAGTCATATAATAAGAGGGCTCACGGGGTCTTAGAGATTATCTTTTGGCCTAGTACCTCAGTCTAGAATCCCTGAAAGATTGTGTGATATCCTCGTGGTGAGCAGCTCATTAGTGGCCAGGTCAGGATGACAGGCCCATTTTTCAAAGCAGCTCTTCGTACATCTGGTAGCTTCGTAAACACCTACCTACCTGGTCGCTAAAACTTCATCATGAGCAGTGTTGACTCTACACAGCAGAGTAGCATTACAAACTCTGACTCCGACCACTCCCTTCGGCACCGATCATGTTCAATGATACAAGTGGGTCGTGGCTTACTCAAGGATTAAGTTCCAAAGTCAGGCAAAAATTGATTGTAGTCAAAACTATTCTTGGAAATCCCTTGGGAAAGTATCACTTCAAAGACCCAAACACTTCCTCTTACTAAGCACAGCAGGTCAGGTATTGATTCCATTTGAGAACCAAATGAAATGGCTTGTGTTTAGGGGCCATGTTGTACGAAAAGTGCAAATCCTTGAACACTAGACTCATCCTTGGCACATGAAATGCTCACACTTTAAGAGCCAGGAAGGAGCTAGGACTGGCCAGGGGAGCCAATTCTCGCCCCCATCTCATGCTCACTTTAGGGCATATGTTTCTGAGTTGATTGGCAAGCCTCATGGCAGGCACTTTTTTTTTCAATCATAGTCTACATTCAACACTATTCTGTATCAGCTTCAGATGTACAGCACAGTGGCCAGAAAACCATGCACCCCACAGAGTGGTCTCCCCGATGCCCCAAGCACCCACCTGTCTCCACACACAGCTACCACGACATCACTGAACATATTTCCCACTCTGCAATCCACATCTCTGAGACTATTCTGTAACTGCCAATTTGTACTTCTTTTTTTTTTTAAAAAAAATATATCTTTATTGATTTCAGAGAGAGGAAAGGAGAGGGGAAGAGAGAGAGAAACATCAATGATGAGAGAGTCATTGGTTGAGCCTGCAACCCGGGCATGTGCCCTGACCCAGAATCGAACCCCGATTGCCTGGATCCCAGGTCGACGCTCAACCGCTGAGCCACACCCGGCCAGGCCAATTTGTACTTCTTAATCCCTTAGCCTCTTTCACTAATCGGCAGGCACTTTTAAAGTTGTTCTTCTGGCCTCTCTCTCTCTCTCCCCCCATCTTCTTCCCCCTCCTTCCCACTTTTTAACCCATTCTCCCCTTCTTCCCTGTCTCTCTGGATCTACTTTCTATTTGAATTCAAATGTTAAATATGTCACTAATTAAGTGAGTTATATATGTTTGTTCCTGCCATAGGGATGTATTATATAAGTTAGTTATTAATGTAAGGGGCAATTTGCTTAGAGGTTAAAGACCCAGGAGCCGCACTGCCTTGGTCTAAATCCTGGTTCAACCACTAACAAGCTGTGTGACTCAGGACACATGACTTAAGTTCTCTGTGTTTGAGTTTTCCTCCCCTGTAAAATGGGTATAATAAAAATAGAACCCTTGTTTTGTGATTGCTATGAGGGCTGAGTTATAATATATCTCAAGCGTTTAGGACAGTACAAGGTAAGCGCTTACAGGAGTGTAACTATTGTTATGTGATGTCATTATACTTCGGGTAACTCAGAGAATTAAATTTTGACAATTCCTAACGGTTGTGTCCACTCTCCGCTCTTCCTGGCGCACAGCGATCACCCATAAGGCAAAAGTGCTGAACGATTGTGCTGCAGAAAACTGAGAGCAACTGTAGTACTTACTTAGAGCCAAAAGGCAGGGTGATGAGAGAAGAGTGACCCTTCTTACCAGCTGCGTGATCTCGGACTCTGGTATCTCCAGCTGCAAATCCTAAATGACAGCACTACCAATCTCACAGAGTGTCCGCGAGGATCAAGCGAGACATGTGTACAAATGTTTTATAAACTATAAGGTAGCAAAAGTGTAAGAGATTGTTGTTAACAACTATAATTTAAACAGAGGCTGCCACTGTTGTTGCTATTAAAGAAATAAAAACAAATAATTTATGGGTTTCCGTAGCAACACTTTACTGTAAGAACCTACACCAGATCTTCAATTATCTTCTTAATATATACACAATTCTCTGAGAACTCACAGTTGTTCCCTCCAGGTTTTTCAGTACTATGGAAATGAAAACTACCCATGATGTAAGTTGTTTGCTTCATAACAACCTTGATATTACAGAGATAGGCTCTTGAGAAAAGATGAGCTGAGTGTTAACGAATCTGTGATTACCAAATAGGTTTTTGTTTTCTTAGTTACTGGCATGAGATTAAGGACAATTAAGTATAATTTTTTAATAAAATGAGACAAATTAATTTTTTCTGGCTTGCACTGCTGCGGCCGTATTTTTTTAAAGATACGTTGTCAATACATTTAAGTCTATTCAAAGGGAAAAACATTAATTTATTGCAGGTTATTCAGCATTTTATATGACTCAGGGTCCCTGATGGGAGGGGCAGGGGTTATTATGAATTTGCTCCTGAAATTAAGCAATCCTTCATGAAACTAGATGAAATTTTCTCCTGAATTCTTATTATCATGAAGACGCATGCATTAGTCAGGCTAGGCTAAGTTATTCTGCAGTAATAGGTTAACCCTAAAATCTAGTGGCTTACACAAGGGTCTATTTCTCACTTCCTCCCCAGTGTCTCTCCATAGTTGCCATGTCAGGGGAAGAAAGCACCTAAGGAACATGCACCCATCCCCCTTTGCTTTGCCCATTAGTTCTGTCCATAGCCCCTTGACCAGAATTCGTCACATGGACCGTAGGAGACAGGGAAATATGAAGAGCTCTAGGACATTCAGTGAACGATAAACATCTCTGCCACAACCCTGAAACCCCCAAGGCGGTAAAAGGCTCTCCATCACATTCCAGTGCTCCTACCCCCACCCCCTCGGCCCAGGACGGTGCAGTGTAGAGGAGGGAGCAGGGACTGTAGGGTAAGGCCAACCTGGGTTTGAGTCCCAGTTGCACCTCATGCTAGTTGTGTGCGTTTGAGCAAGTTCTTTTGTTTCTGTAACCCTCCGTTTCATCATCTACAAAATGGGGATTCCAACACCTACCTTTTGAGGTTGTTGTAACAATAAGAAATTATCTATGCAATCCCTTTGGTGATTATTATCATCGGAAGGACAAGAAAATATTTAGGGCAGTAATTCTCAGCTCTAACTCTGCAACACTTCAGATATGTCAAATCATCTCAGGGAGTGTTGTAACATTTTCAAAACGCTCTTCAACTAGGATTATTTTAAATTCCCCTTTACTGACTAAAATAAATTATCTGCAGGCCACTAGAAGTAGGTAGGATTCATCCTGACATCACTCTTGGCAAATTGTAAGAGAGGTGGAATTTGTCTTTATTATTCAACCTTTACCCCTTCTGAGCTATTTTAGCACCTACTCCAGTCCCCAGGCTTTGGATTAGCCTGATATGAATCCCAGCTTAGTCTCTGTCTGTAAATTAGCTAAGCATTCTGAGCCCAAGTGTTCTCATCGTCAAAGTTGGGACAATCGTGACCTCTTCAGAGGGTGGCTTTTAGGATCAAATTGCAGATAAAGTCCTCAGCATAGTATAACTGACTGTCTTCTTAGTTCCTTGCCATCCTGCCTGAGCTTTGGGGGAGAGGAGGCTATAAGTGAAAACTACTAGAGCTGTGTCACAAAAATCTCCATGAGACGATGAAAGCCCAAGTCAACACTGGGTTGTAACTTATCTAACAGAGAATGGTACATATTGGGGTGAGAGGATTTATCTACTCCTAGATATATAGGATTAAAAAAAATTAATTAGGAGAATTACACATAAAAACCCAGATTTTTGACTTCTTTCAAAAATCAGATGATAAATGTTAGCCCCTCTTTTTGACACAAATGTGCTCTCTATTTGCTACAGTACTCACTACTCCCTTTTATCATAGGTAACCTGCTTTACTCACTGATTTGCTTGACCCCTGTAAGAATTTGACCCCTGGCTAATAGGTTCAGGAAAGTTGATGGTGATGACAAGGGTGGAGCTGGTGAGGAAGGGAATTTGTAAGCTGTTTTCAATGACTCAAAAAGCCTAATGTTAATGATTACACTGTTAACCACTAAAAGCCTGCACAGGGTATAGTTTGTAATACAGGCTCAGCTTTTTCAAAACTGTAAGGCAAAATGCAATGCAATGACCATTTATGATATTGCTGTGCTCTGTTCAAACTAGTTAATGTTCCTCGTCTGTGCTAATGTACAAGGTCGCTGTATTTTATAAAGGTGAGGCATCTTCTTACTGATGACCTGTCATTCTCAAGGATTGTTATATATCCTAGAACAAAGCTGATTCATTATTCTATGAGGTGGGGCAAAGGTGCTATGTCTTCACTATTTCTTGCCAACTCCTTCCAGCATTTACCTAAAATATATCAGAATCTTCAAGCTAACTTGAAAATGAATCCTAATCCTCCTCATAAGCCAATATTTTCATTTCCCAAAGGCCCAAGAGAGGAAAAGACTTGCTCAAGGTGACACAGCTAAGACTGGAAATCAGGCCTCCTCTTTCACTTTAAACTATCCCAACCCCCCGTTGCCTGAGAGCTGTTCTTTCTTTACCGTCTCTAGGCTTCTACTCGATTGTCTAAACATTCGGATTTTCACAAGCCTCCTACCTTTTTCCTTACAGCATTTTAACAGGGCTTCCAGGTTCTACTTCGAGAAATCCTGAATGAGAGACAGGGCCTGAAGGCTTCCCCACTCTCCATTCCGTGCCGAAGCTTCCAAGGAGGCAAAGGGCAGCTTAGCAGGAGTAAATGTCTGCTCCTCTTAGAAACAAGTCCGTTGAGATTTCAAATATGCTTCCCATTCCTTTTTTTTTTTTTTGCACCTGCGTCAATCAGGGGCTTTTAACGCCTGTCCAACAGCAGATTCTTCACCACCACCCCCTTCTCTCTCTCTCTGACACACTTAGCTACTGCACTATGAGACAAAAAATGTTTTTTCTAAGATACAGGGCAGGGAGTAGGGAGCAGAGCGAAGCGGAGGCTCTTATAGGGGAAAAAACAAAGACAGAATGGAAGCAGAGATAAATTATAAAAGAGCTACAATTTAAAATTGAGGTGCATGGAAAGAGCACAGGCTGACTCGTCATGGATACGGCTAGATCTACGCAGATGCCTGCGGAAAAAAGCAGAGGATCCTCGTAAACAAACACGCTGGCCAGGCCCTGTCCCCTGCTGTTCCCGTCATCGCTTCTTAAAGTCCACAAAGTTCTCATGTGTGTCAAGTCGTGAGGAGAGAGGAAAATAAGAACGTATGCTGAGTTTTTCATAGCGCTAAATTTCTTCCATTTTTACATTCTGAGATTATATCCTTCCCTTTTTAGTCCTCAAATATTTCTTTTATAAAACAAGGGTGAAAGTCAATGATAACTGGTATCTTTTTACAGGCTTCCTTGGCAACTTAAAAAATGGATCACTCTGAGTTGCCCCATAACTTTTTTGGGGTGGTGTTGCACTGATTCGTGAAACCCAAAGCTCTGCTAATCTCCTACCCAGAAGAATATATTCTAAATGGTAAATGGTTTACCTACCTTTTCGGAACAAATTTCAATGAACATACCCTTCTTCGAGGGGAGGACATAAAATCTTACTTTTCATTCTGAACAGTTTTTCTCCCTAAAAATGTTCCCCAAGAAGGATATCAAATTAGTCATAACAACTACTGTTTAGTGCTTAATGAAACACTTCTTCGTAACCTCTGACAATTTGACAGGAGTGGATTTAATAATAGCAATAAATACAGACGGGACTACACAAATCAAGGAGGTCCTGTTGCACCCTTCTCGCTGTATTAGCCGGCATCTCAGCCTCCTCATCTGAAATGAACCAAGAAATGAATTATAACGACGGTCGTAACAATAAGAAAAAGATTCAAAATTAAATTCATACTTTTGGAAAGAATGCCTTTGTTCTTTTTTGCCCACTGTCCGCTTTACACACGCTGGAGCCAAGAGAACAAAGGAGGCTCCCAAGAGAAGGCAGGACGTAGGATGAGGGCTCCGGCTTCTGACTTTGTCGGGAAGGAAAACACAGCAGCGGCCTCCCCTCGGGGAAGCCCCTCAGTCATTTACCCTCCGTGGGGCCATAAAATGCAGTTGCACAAGCATTAGCCCAACGTTGTTTAAAGAGAGAGCAGGCTTAAGACCAAAGATAGTCTCAGTTCTAGGCGACCTTCCAAACGGCCTCACCCGTCTGTCTTACTCTAAAGAGGAGGCAGATTCTCCCCCACCCTCTACCCGCTGAACCCCTTCCCGTCCCAGCACCTCCCATCGCTGGAGGAGTTTGCCCGGGATGGGCTCTAGGATGCTGCTTACGGCAGGTCATCGGGCCCAGAGTACTTACAGAGCTGTTTCTCTCTGAGGATCTTCACCTTTTACGCACAGCTAAAGACAAACATAACAAAGGCAATGAGTTTTCTGGCTTTTTAAAGGCCCATTAATCAACATTTTAAATGCATCGAGGTGGCTCAAGGAACAGGAAACCCAAATGTCTGATCATCTCTGACCTACAAAACTACACACCAACACAGAGGTGGCTAGAATATACAGCCACCTCCGTACTGGCCCAGGCCTTAGTTCTTTGGCTACATTAATTATTTTTATTAAATGTAGAGAAGATGTAATTCTTAATTCAAAATGCTTCCAGGATTCATACGTAATTGCATATTTCTTGCTTTGTTCTGTGGTGATTTAAAAAATTTTTTTTGGAGAAAAAAATTTGCTTTGGATTGGAACAGGGGGTGGGTGAATTTCTTCTTGGGAGAGAGTGTTGCCCTAAATAATATCCAGTTACCATATGTTTCAGGAAGAACGGCTTTTGCTGGATAAGGACCTCAGCCTAGGCCACACTCACCTTTCTTGAGAGGCTTTCTGCCATATTTGCCTCCCTTTGGCACTGGATTAACCCTGGAGTCAAATGCCTGGCACTAACCTATGCACCATGCTAACCAGCAAGATTACCCATTCAGCAATTCCAATTCCAGCCCACCATAACCGGGGGCCACGTGGCTGTACTCAGAAGGTCAGCAGCAAGTGCCTTCCTTTCCATGCAGATCTGTGAATCCAGAGCAGATGCTCCTCTCTCTATTTATTTATTGAACTGAAGACACCACCACAACAATAAAGGGAAATTTAAAAGGAAGGAAAATCAGCCCCAAATCCCCTACCCCAAACACTATAGCAATTTTCATTCAGGTCTTGTCCATATGCCCCTCCATTCTTTGTAAATCTGTACTCATAATATACCATCGATTTTTATCCCCTTAAGCAACTTCCATTTTAGACCACATGGTAGAGATTGTCCAAGGATGGCTCCCAGCGCTAGTCACTCATGTAGCTGGTTCTTGGTTTTTATTTAGATGACTTTTTACCTAATAGCTTAGAACACTTAGATACCTTCATTATTCTTTGTCTTCTGGCAACCAGTCCGAAGCACAGCGTCAGAAAGACCACAACGGTTGCAGCAATAATGGGCTCTATGGGCACAGTTGAACCTCTGTCTGTTGGAAACGCAAACACAGCACGAGAACTGACATTTACGTGCTTCTAATATGTCCCAGCCATGGTGCCTCGCACTTTAGCTATACCATCCTCTTAATTAAATCTTCCCAACGATCCCCAGAGGTAGGTATTACTGTCCCCACGTTACAGGCAAGGAAACAGGGCCCTGAGAGGTTAGTTTACGTGTCCAACGTCACAGAACTAGTAACGTGCAGAGACGGGTTGTGAATCCATTCCTCTGTGGAAGGGTAGATTTTGGTAATATGAATAACTCCCCCAAAGCAGGTAGTCGGGACATTCTGTGCTTTCTTCATCCATAATTTTTGCCGTGCAGAAAGCAGAAGTAGGCTGAAGTCCATGGTTTTTCCCGCCTTTTGAAAAGTCCAAAAGATATCAGGAGGTGCCCCAGAGAGGGAAAGGGAGGGAGGAAAGTGTTAAGGGCAAGAAGAGATAAGGTGAAGAGCTCACTGGACTCAGGGGCGAGAGGCCTGTGGGCCCCAGGAGCTATACTGTGATAGTGCCCCAAGCAGGTGACAAGACATCCTAGAAGGTGGCTGCATGGTGCCCCGAGGCAAGTAGGACTCTAAGCACCAGCCTTCCCAGCCTCGGCAAAGGTTTTCATTCCTTTCTAAATGACATGGAAGAACAGAGAGTCTGTTTCTAACTTGGACTAGGAAGGGGTCAGCAGCCACCAGGACAGCCTGGAACTGAACGCCCATTCCCTTGCTTTCTGAACATCAGATGGGCTCAGAGCTGTTCTGCGCATCAGGGGCCACGGGCACAGCTGGAGGAAAGGTGGAGCGCTCACTGCGATTGCAAGCTTTCCAAGAGCCTATGAAAATATATTAGAACTTAAAAAAGTTTTGGTTCTAAAATGTGAAGAGGTGGCAAAATTATTCAAAATTAATAAATGTTTAAACATCTATAAAATGTAACTTTGTATCAACTGTAACCTATTAAATAATAATATTGTTTAAACCTTAAGAACCACATTAATGATTTATTTATGATAAAATTCAAAATGTACGAAAGTCATAAAAATTCTTTCAAAAGTATATGGAATGGGCTCCATATTACTATGTTTGCTATGCTATGGGATGAAACTTTCAAAACAAAGGTATTTCAAATAACCCCTGTCTAAGCCCCTAGAATCTGATGCCACCGTAGGAGGGGAAAGGCTCCAATCCTGGTTAAGATAACATTTTAGGACTTCAGAGTGTACTGTTTATTGTACAATTGAGTTTGTGGAGAGATGTAGTCAACAAACATTTACTGAATGACCACTGTGTGTTAGGTGTTATGCTCGGCCTTGCAAAAACAACAGGACAGACATGGAAGGCTTCTCCCTTTTTGGAGCTCATGTTCTGGTGGGGGAGACAGACATTAAACAAAAACTACAGATTGAGATAAGTCTTATAAAGGACGCGGGGTCGTGAGATAGTATAGGAGGGGAAGGAAGAGTCTCTAGATAAATCTAATTTCAAAGCCCAAGCCCTATGTGCCTCGAGACTATGAAATAGATTTTATTTCTCCATAGTTGTATGACACACTAACCAATTACCTTTTAATCATTTTCTTCTCCATTTCTGTTCAGTTCCTGCTCAGGATAAGTTTGGGAAGTAAATGGATTAAAAGTCCTTTACTCTTGCTCTTTGGTTGTTGCTAGAAATTATCCTCATGAGAGGGCGTGGGATGCACCAACCCTCTGGAGAAACTGCTCAGTGGGCCTTCTTATAAGCCCTGGCTCTGCAATTGCCAGCCCCGGGACTTACCAAGGGACCTCCACCTTACTGGGGACCCCCTCTACTTGCAGTGCCAGGGACAGATGTCGAAATGGAGAGGAAGCAACAGCGGGACAATTAGGAAAAGAAATCAGAATCCAGGGACAGGTTGGAATACACTGAAGCCACGTGTAACAGCTTTCCCGCTGTGAACAAGCTGAAATAAACTGCCTGGCCCACTGGCTCGCTTTGGATTCCAATTTTCAGGTTACAGTGACTTTGGCAAGTGTAACTGCGTCTCTCCCCTTGTCCTGTTTTGCTCTCTTATCTGCAACCAGACCTGGTGCTTTCCTCCCATGTTCCTATGGTAAAACAATCCCAACACGTGAGCCAAACGCTTGTGCCCGAGAAAAAAGATCCGTGATGTCCTCTGCAGGTTTGCATGGCCTCGCTGAAACTACCCCACCGAGCCGAGCTGCTGAGAGAGGCTCATGGCAAACTTGGCGTTTGGCCTGACCGCCAGCAGCAGAGCTCGGTGCTGCCAACAGCCAGCGACGAACGAGGCACAAAGAAATAAGAAAAACAAGCTGGTTTGGAAGCGCTCCGCCCCAGACGGCAGTCTGCCCACCTGAAAGCCAATTTGTCAAGCTGGCCTCCTGCTGGCCACACACGCTGTAGACTTTTTACGTGACATAGAGCAATTATAATTCCTTCTTAACCAAGAGGGATGACATCCCCCCCCCCCCAGTCCCTGCGTGTGGTCTTTACAGCCGGTTGGAATGGCACGGCCTGAGGCCCCTACCAACCGCGCTTTAGTGGTGCAGGGAGGAAATAAGAAGCCCTATGGTCACGTCAGTCCAACACTTCTGGCAGCAGTTCCCCTGGCCTCCTGGGAACTGGCAGGGAAGGCAATGAGCGAGCAAATGACAAGATCTACGAGCCTGGCCGGCTTGTTGGGCTGCTCCCAGCTTACGGGCCCCAGACCATGAGCATTTTCTGCATCTGCTACACCGGGTATCTCACCTTTCTCTTTTTGTATGAACAAGAAATAGGGGGAGGGAAAAACACTTGGAGCTTCATTTATTCCTGTATTGCAGAGGTGATAAACCGGGGTAGATGAAGCATAAAGCCAAGAAAGAAATCACCCCCCCTCCAACTTCCCCCCACTCCCTCTTCTGATTAATCTATACATCACAATTTCATAGTCAGGAGTGATCTTAGAGATCCGTTTTCGTATCGAGTCCACATCTTTCTTCACTGTGTTTCTGACTTCTGTTTGCCATTAGACTTAAAAGTCCAGTTCTTACAACCCTTGTTGCCCAGGAGAATGCATGGAAACAGTCCTCCCTAAAAGCTACCAGAATCGCCTTCTCTCATATAGTTCCAGAAAAGGGCCTTTGCTCAAAAAGCAGTGTCCTTGAAGAAATGGGCATCATTCCTTTAAAAGGAAGGACAGGAATTCTTAGTGGAAAACTTCTTGAATGGGATAATCCTCCAAAGAAAAAAATCCTAGCTGCTCATCATAACTGTCTTCATCGTTTGCTGTCCCGAAAACTATTTACTGGGCGTGTATTCTGTGTTCCGCATCATGCTGGATATTATTTTTAAAAGATTGGTTGGCATGCATTCTCAATAAATGCCTTATATGATTCAAAAAAATAAAAATTAAAATAAATAAAATAAATAAAAAGAGAGTTACCTTTGACAATGAGGTGAAAGTCCATCACCTTTGTTTGCAGAGGTGAGCGTGCAAAACAGCTGTAGGTTCCGTTATCGGATTTCTTGACTTTGGTGATTGACAGTTGGAGAGACTCGCTCGTCTGTTGGACTTGGTGACGGTTTTTCTCTAAGTTCAGGACTCTACTGTCTCTGTACCACGTCATTTGAGCCTGGGGGTTGGATTGCACATTGCAAACCAGCTTCGCAGCACTGCCTTCCTCAACTGTTTGGAAGTCGTTTCCACTTAGGAGGGGAGGAACTGCAAGACTCAAGCATTTAGGTTCAATTAGCAGATGAGCAGTAGTTTAAGGTCAGTGTTCAAGCTCTTCCTTCAGTCTAGCTCATGCCGTCGACCATTCATTTGACAAAAATTTATTGAGTGCCTACTGTGTGCCAAGCGCTGGGCTAGGAACCAGGGATACAATGGTAAATAACACACATCCCTTTCCAAACCTAATAGAACTTTTAATGTGGTGAAGAAGACAAACCATGAAACAGATACATAATAATGAATCTGTACCAATTTATAAGGCTGCCCAAGAGTATAAGCCTTGAGTCTTGGCTCTCTGAGAATTAATATTATAAACCAGTCTGTGCTAGTGTTGGATAAAACAGAATAACATTAAGAAAGGAGTCATCATAGTTGGTTCTAATTCCATGTACATCGCTTACCGTGACCTTGAGAAAGTTACTTTACTGCTAAGTAACTACTCAGTTTCCTCATCTAAAAAATGGGCTAACAGCTACCTCACGAATTGCTGTGAAGATTAAATGAGATAATGCCTGGAAAGAATTTACCACGGTGCTAGTTAGCAATATTATTACTGTGGTGGTAGTGGTTTTAGCGCTCCTCGAAACCTCTATTTTCACATTTTATCTAACCACATTGGCCTTGGCCACATATTTACCATGCATAATTGCATTTCCTCAATAATCCTCTAGAAGGAATGCCCTCCTCCCAGTTCCAGTTGTGGCAACTCTGGCATCTATGGCAGGTGAGCGTGACTTTCTGAGTCCCTTGCATCTGTCTGTGTGAGCAGATCCTTCCTTCCTTCATGATGAGGACAATTGTAGACCCATAGATAGTTGAACACATTTATCTGCACCAAATAATCCAGCCCGTATCCCCACCAGGCCTTTCCAACATCTACGAGGAGAAATGGCTGAGTTGACTCTCCCCTCTTCTCTACGCCCTTTGCATTTTCTGGCGAAAGTGCAAAAGAGTAAGAAAATGCTTGAAAAGTGAGCTGTAGGAAAGAGGTAAAGGCGGAGAAGGCGGGGAAAGGGAGCTTGTATAATCGGCACACTGAATAATTAGACCCTGAGTAGGCTGTGCTATTAATAACTCTCAGAAGAATGACATTTTGTTGCTCTTTGGAATGAGCTTGAATTCTGTAACCATATCCAACAAGGATGTTACATGTTATTCAGATATGTAGGAAGCTGCTAGAATATAGAACATAGTTGCCAAATATACCAGTTCCACCAGTTCCACAGGTCTTATTAGTTGTACCTTTTTATATAACTATTTAAAATTAATTTTAAGATTAACAACTACCCGTGAGTATTCTTTTTTAAAAAAAAATAATAATACATTTCAGGCCCTGGCCAAGTAGCTCAGTTGGTTAGAGGATCATCCTGATAAGCCAAGGTTGTGGGTTTGATCCCCAGTCAGAGCACACTCAAGAGTCAACCAATGAATGCATAAGTAAGTGGAACAACAAACAAAGAGATGCCTCTTTCTCTCTTTCTCTCTCTCTCCCCCTTCCTCTCTGTCTCTAAAATCAATACATAAAAAATAATAATGCATTTCAGACAAAGTTCAGGTCCTCCTTGACTCTACCCTCGTCATTTCCTGACTCCTGAGAGATACCCACTTTTATGCATTTGATATAAATCCTCGCATCTTTTTTTAAAAAGTAGTTTTTTTACATATAATGTGCCCATAGGAAATATATTGTATTGTTTTAGGAGGGTTTACATACAGGACTTCATTCTCTCAGTAACTTGGATGTTTTTGAGATCTATCCACATTGAGTCACAGAGATCTAGCTCATTGCTTTTAAAATGCTATAGTATAATATATGACTCTTCAATCATTTTATTTTGATGAGAATTAGGTTGTTTTCATTTTTAAAATGTTAACCAATGCTTCAGTAAATACGCTTGTATTTGCCTCTACACACATGTGCATGTGTCTCTCCAAGGTTAACACCTAGAATAGAAATGCTGGGTTTCATAGGATAGGCATACTTTAAATTTTGATAGATATTGCAAAAGAGGGAGTCTCGATTTATACTTTCAGCAACAATGTATGAAAGAACCTGCTTCTGTCACGCTCTCCCAAATAGTGTATTATCAGCTGCTATTTATAATAATAATACTTTCTCAGGACCATGCATGCTATTCTTGTAATTCTGTGACCTCATTTTGATTTATTGATTGATGAGCTTGTATCAGTTTGTCACTATGAACCACTGACCAATTGTTGTTTTCATATGAGTTTAGCAACAACACCATTTAGGCAATTGCTATAAAGATGATTCTGAATGTGAATTCAGGCTGGAAAGCCAACAATCATTTTTTAAAGCCGCCAAATCGTATTGGCATGTCTGCCATGTCTCCCTTAAGAAGCTACAATGGGAAGAGCATTAGGTTAGGAGCCTGGGGATTTGTGTTCTGTTCTCAGCTCCAGCTGCGATCATTCTGGCCCTCAGTCTGAGCCTCGGTTTCCTCATCTGCCATGTCATAGGGATTACAAGACCTCCAAGGGCCCTTGAGAGTCTTAGATTCTATCAAAGTATGCAAGAGGAAGCTTGCTTTAAAAATCACATTTTATAAATTCATAGCAAATAAAAAAACAAGACTCCTTTTTCCAGGAACGAGCAAATGATTCACTCTGGAAACTCAAGCTGCAGGTTGCCAGCATTTCCCAGAGCTGGATTCTTTGGCATTTTCTCCACCCTTTTATCTCAGGAGCGATGGCATCCGTTTTTCACAGAAAAGCTTGCTGAACTTGAGTCCAGAGCTCTTTCTACCAAATCAGACCATGCCATCGCCCTAACCCACATCACCCCTCACCCCACCACCTGCACCCCCCTCACGTAGAGTCAGCTTTCCACCCCAACCATGATCACCTACGTAGAATCATCCGAAAGACCCCTAACACCATATACTTCCACCAGTGGGTTCCCCGTTCCTGCATCCCAGCCACCGAAGAGCTTCATCTTTGGAGGTTTTAAACATGAAACGCCCTCATTCTTAATTTAGAAAATGAAAATAAAATTTCATATCAAGCTGGCAAATTTCAAACTCAGTGCTCACGAGGCCACATCAAGCAAATGTTAAAATGCACACACTCTCTAGACCCAGATTCCAGCTACCACTGAATGTGGCGCAGACGACACAGACGAGCCGTTTCTTTCCTTATACTCACACGTGACATTCAGCACCACTGAGACAGCCACCGACTGGTCCCTCTGCAGCTTGCAGGTAAAAGTGACTCCATTGTCACTTTCGCTGATGGAAGACACGCAGACGGCGCTGGAATTGACCGTGTTTTCAGACTTCAAATCCACTGCGCCCCCTTCCCGGTACCAGAGGAGTCCCTCGTCCCCGGTGTGGTTTTGAACAGCGCAGTTCAGAGATTCTTCGGAGCCAAGCTGCGTGTTCAGAATATAGTTCTCGCTTTTACCATTCACAGTTAACACGGAGCCTGGGAGTGCAGGAGAGACACTGTTAGACAGAGTGACCAGCCCTGGCCAGTGTGGCGCAGCTGGTTGGGCTGCGGGTTGAACTCCCGGTGGGGGCGCATGTCCCAGGGTAGGGGCCCCGTCCCCCGTGGGGGGCATGCAGGAGGCAGCTGACCCACGTTTCGTTCTCACCTCAATGTTTCTCTCTCTCTCTCCCTCTTCCTTCCTCTCTCTCAAAAAATCAATTAAAAAAATCTTTTTTAAAAAGTAGAGTGAACCATCTAAATGACCATAAATGTTATAGCAGTACAAGGAAAGACTTCGCAACAAATTAAAATATTCGTAGCAGCCTGTATGATCTTACAAGGAAAAGGGATTCATAATGCATCATCAACTGAAAAAAGGAAATGCTTAAAACGATGGTCACCAAGTTCTGCTGCACGTTGGAATCACCTGGAGATCTTTAAAAAGGTTGCTTGTGCCTTGCTCCCAGCCCCAGACATTCTTATTAACGGATAGGAGTGCAACCTGGGCGTTGGGATTTTAAAAAGCCCCCAGATTACTCTAATGTGCAGTGAAGTTTGAGAACCCCTGGGTTAGAAAACAGCACGTACAGAGTCACTCCATTCACACACACACACACACACAAAATTCTACCTGTATGGAATAGCATTGATACAAATAGAGAAAAAAGTGGAGAAATACTTGCCAGATTGAACTTGTTTACTTCAAGGAGTTGAATGTAGCAAAGTAAGGGGGTGGGGGTGGGGAAATACAAAGGAAAAGACTAGTAAAATGAAAAAAGTAGTTAAGACGTAGCGTGAGGCCAACAGGCAGAATGTAAATTGCATCGCTAATAATTATAAACATGTCAAAAATGCGTATGGCCAAAAGCTGACTTGAAAACATTCCTGATTAGAAGATGGAATTTGCTCTTCCATGTCTGATGTTTTCATATTGTGTTGGCAGTGCAGTGAAATACAACAATGTCAACACTGCTGTGATTCGCGGGATAGACAAGTTGTTGTGGGGCAGATGATCAGGATACATAGCACTTTGTTTTCGCCTCTTATTTTTAGAAACATCCATGTATAGGAACATACCGAAATTTCGGTCCTTGTTTTCTGGGTTCAGAAGCAAGTAACAAAAGGTAAAAAAATGACTTTAGCCACCAGAAACTTGGCCCCTACGTAACAGTTGTGAATATAGCCTGTAAACACATGCACTTTTTCTTTAAAAAAACATAAACTATTGGAAAAAATAATGAGATTGTTGCCTCGGTTTCATTTTTGTTTTGTTTTGCTTTTTAATCTGGAAAACTGTACACCAAAACGTTGAATGGCTTATGTTTGGGTGATGGGATTTGGGGGGATTTTTACCTTTATCCTTTTATATACTTCCCAATTTATTTTTTACAACAACTATGTGTTACTTTTCAAATTGAGGGGGAAAGCTACTTCCAGATCGGGTGGGGAGCAAACCCAGGAAAGATTTTCGTGTGAGTGGTATGTTCAAATAAACACCGGAAGACTATTTTCGATACGATTAGTAATAAAACGCATTAAAATGTAGAAAAATTCTGGCTGTGGCTCTGGAGAGAATGAAACACTTCCCCCTGCTTATACTATGAGAACCTGCTATCTGCCACCTGCACTCTGAACCATACCAACCAGGTAGTCATTCCAATTTGGATTTTGGAGTTTTCCAATGGCCATCGATCATTTTTTTTTTTTTAATATATCTTTATTGATTTCAGAGAGAGGAAAGGAGAGGGAGAGAGAAATAGAAACATCAATGATGAGATATAGTCATCGATCGAGCCCACAACCCGGGCATGTGCCCTGACCGGGAATCGAACCCTGATCACCTGGATCCTAGGTCGACGCTCAACCGCTGAGCCACGCCCGGCCGGGCATCATCGATCATTTTTGATCAGAAAGTTTTCTTTATTTAAAGAGGCAAAAGAAGATAAACTTACTTGTCATTTCGTGTGGCAGAAATAAAACCACTGAGAGCAGAAGTCTGCATGTTTGCAGCAGGCCGCCGCCCCTCCGTGCCATCCTGAATGGGCCCGCGCCGGCTCTGCGGGGGGAAGAGTGCAGTTGTTCTGTACTTTGGGCCACACTGAGTTTATGAGCAATGCACTTACAGTAAAGTCCCAGGTGAGTCACCCCAGTTATAAGGCTACTATTTCTAGTTTTCAAACAATACCATTCTGGCTGCTAAGTTCAAAGTGCTTTCGGTTTTAAAACATTTTTAAAGCCCTGACCGGTGTGGTTCAGTGGTTAGAGCATCAGCCGTCCCACCCAAGGGTCTCCGGTTCAATCCCCAGTCAAGGGCACGTACCTGGGTTGCAGGTTCGAGCCCGGCCCCAGTCAGGGCACGTGTGGGAGGCAACCCATCAATGCGTCTCTCGCACATCGATGTTTCTCTCTTTCTCTCTCCCCTCCCTGCCTTCCACTCTCTCAAAAAATCAATGGAAAAAAATATCTTCCAGTAAGGATTAACAAAGAAACCCCACAAAAACATTTTTTAAAACAACAAAAAATCACAAGGAAACAGGCTGTAAGATTTCGGGCAGCTCTAGGGCAGCCCTGGGGAAGGTGAAACCAGCCTTCCCTAGAGAAAGTGAACATGTGTCATTTTCACAGAAAGGGAAATGAAACTTGTTTCATTCTTAGACGGTCCCTCCTTGAACAAAGTAAATCTTGTTTTGAAAGCCTCTCTTCGGTCATTATTGTAAAGTTGCTCTCTGCTAACAGAGAGTTTTTTGAAACTATTCCAAATTCCGTAGATTCAAACGGTTTGTACCTTAGGAAAGAGTCAATCGCAGCACGGCCTCTGGTCTGAAACCGTGTTAACCCCCCCCCCCCCCGCTCTCCCCTCGTGATATTCCTTCCCCTTCGCCTAGTGTGGACTGAAAACAATGAATAATAAAGGCCGCCTTTTCTGTGCTTTGCTGTTGCCATCCCTCTCCCTAAAATATTTTCCATTTCCATCTAGGGAAAAACATGTATTTACGACTTCCTTGCAAGAGTACCACTGTGAACATAGTAGAAACACACATGAAATGCTGTCTATGTGACAGATCCTGTGCCAGACACTTTACACACATTATTTAAACCTCCGTTAAGTCCCTCACGATGCTCATGAGGTCATTTCTAAAGGTTTGGAGAGATGATGTCATTTCTCTAAGATCCCAAAGGCAGTAAATGTCAGGGTCTGGATTTGAACCCAGGACTCCCGAGGCTATGCTCTTAACCACCCTGCTGCCTAGATTAATATTCTCTTTCTTTAAGAAGCTTCTGTGGCCCTGGCCGGGTAGCTTAGTTGGTTAGAACATTGTCCCGATAGGCCAGGGTTGGGGGTTCGATCCCTGGTCAGGGCACACACAAGGATCAACCAATGATGCATAAATAAGTGGAACAACAAATCGATGTTTCTCTCTCTCTCCCTAAAAAAAAAACACACATAAAGAAGAAGCTGCTGTTAATCCCTCTAGTCCCTGACTACGCCACAGTCCTTAGCAACTTGTCCCCATCCCAGGCCTGTCCTGACAGGAGCAAGTTTCGTTCCTGCCAGGCTCACCCCTTCTGGCTGATAAGCCTGCACCAATATTTCAATAAGATACACTTAGTACTAATATAGATTCTTTTGTAATTTTACAATGTTGCCAAGAAGATTTCTATGACAGCGTTGTAAGAGCAATGATTTCAGAATTTGGTCACGAACGGAGTTTTCTCCAGCGCTGCTCACAGTAGGTGCTCGATAGAAACTGAAAGTTCCCTTCTTAAGGAGGAAGGTTGAGTTCTCCCCTTCCCTGCCACCCCGCCACGACGGCCACTTCTCAAAACGCATTTCCCTCGCTCCACACCTTTACCACTTACCTGCTGAGCTCTGGGAGGCTGGCTTCCTTGGCCAGTTGTTCCTGTGGCCGAGAACCCCGAATCCTTTCCCTGTTGCCATCTTTATAATACCTGAAATTGAACACTTTATGACAGTAGGTCAAGTAAATAATTAAATTGGGTTCAAAGTCTGTTTCTCTTTATGGATTCTTAGAGAAGACAGTAATTAGGAAAGACATCTTCTTAAGATCGAAGTGTTTATGTACATATACCTAAGTTACTAGGTGGGACCAGACATTACTAACAGGGATGTAACTGCTCCAAGAAAGCCCGAGCTCATCTCACTGAACACTGTCATGCTCAAGCTAGGTGACTGTGCTTTGATAATCTGGCAGCCTGAGAGCTGTGATGGGGTAAGTGTAAAGAGAGGTTTGATTTTCACAGCGGACAAAACATTGGGAGATTTCACACAACCTAAATAATGCTGGGAACGTATTATTTCCCACCGGTAACCCAAAGCCAGTGTAAGCTGTACCAAGCCAGCCACGGCAGGGGCAAGTTCTAACCCTTCGGAAGCCTCACCTGATGGGGCAGACCTGGCATTACAATTTCAAGAATTAGGAACTGAGCATAACCATACTTTACCGGTTAAAAAGTACATATGTTTATGGTATTGTTTCAATGTGAATTTTATCTGGCTAGCAAGTACTATTGTCCCAATTATACAAGAATAGAATAAAAGACTATTTGCGTTTATTTGCCCATTTTAACACATTGATTAAGCACATCAGAGACCTGCTTCTGACTAGCTGTGTGACTCCAAAAGTTAGTTAACCTCTATGAGCCTCAGGTTCTTTGTCAATACAATGGGAATAACAATGCCCTCCCTACAAAGTCACTGTGAGGCCTGCATGAAATAGAGCATGTGAAGGGCCACACAGGAAATCCTTAATAAGCAGTAACTGTTGTTATGATTAATATGGGCTGGGCAGGGCATAATAAATCAACACCGCCTCTCTATAGCAGTGTTCCAGTGAGAATCACAGCTCAGAGCAGTTCCTGATGACTGAGCTGCAAGCACCATCCAAGCAGGCTTGAGTTCGCTTCTCTGTGGTGCTAAGGGCAGGTAGTTTAGTATTATCACTTTTTTTTTTTAAATATATCTTTATTGATTTCAGAGAGAGGAAAGGAGAGGGAGAGAGAGAGACAGAAACATCAATGATGAGAGAGTCATTGATCAGCTAGCCCACAACACGAGCATGTGCCCTGACCGGGAATCGAACCCCGATCGCCTGGATCCTAGGTCAACGCTCAACCGCGGAGCCACGCCCGGCCGGGCAATATTATCATTTTTAAATGAATCGATGTCTTGGTTCTGGGTCCTTCCAGAGTAGACCATAAGACCAAGCTTCGTCTGCAAATAGTTTCTTTAAAGCTGATCTCAGGAAGCACAGTAAGGAAGTGAGACAGGGGAGGGAGGAAAACCCATAAAGGGTGTGTTAATAAACAGGTTACTGCCGGGGGCAACTGTGTGTGAAACGCACCTCAGAATCAACTCATGAGGGCGAAGGAAGCGTGGGTGTTCACCCACCGAGGTCCCTCCATCACTGGCCCAGGGATGCTCTTCGAGCGTTGTGGGCTCCCCAGCACCTCCAGCCTGCCCTGTGAGGGCAGAGGGCACTCTGTCCGTCCATCAGTGAATGTGTAGGCGAAGACACTCAGGAAGTCACCTGATACATAGCAACTGCTTACGGATGACCTCTAGGCTGGCCAACAGGACATGGCAGGGCAACAAAATCTACTTCTACAATCGGATATTATATGATTTTAGGAAATAATGGTTAATTATTCTTCCGTGTGGCAGGTAACAGTATTGCAGTTATATAGGAGAGTGTCCTTACTCTTTGGAGATGCTTGCTGAAATATTTATGGGTTAAATGTCATGATTGAAATGAACTTTCCAATGATTCAGCAGAAATAAATACACATGCACCAAGCAAATATAGCAAAATATTAACATGCCCAATCTAGAATCTAGATAAGGTTAAGTAAATATTCATTATACTATTTCAACTGTTGGGAGAAGGTATTTAGTGGTTTTTATTGTGTATCCTTTATGTGGTGACTACTCAAAGCATTAGAGGTGCTGTGTCATCTAAGCCAATACGGCGTCTTTATCATGAATTAATAGAAGACTTGGGCTCTCAAGTCACTCTACTGCCGTCTGTGGAAAACTGTTTTAATACCTTTATAAATCTATGGTGTTTACAAGATGAATGGTGCTCCCCGAATCCCACAACAGTATGTGGTGCCCTGGGAGATACAAAAGTGAGTGAAACAAAGCTCCTGTTCTTCAAGCGCCTTCCATCCTAGAGAGGAAGATGGATGGTCGGGAGCCAGCTATAGTGCACTCTGCTGGGGAGGGATTTCAGGTTTTAAAAATGGTATCATGGCGCCCCTTCTGGAAAAGCGAAGAAGTGACCACATTTGTCCAAGGTCACAAATCATCCCTGGAACATTCTACTTTCCTAGAACTGACTGAGAGGAGAAACCACTTCTCCACAAGTAGTTAAGCCTAGGAGTTAACCATTAAGCCTAAGCTGGTTGGCTGGTTGGAGTATTAACAGATCCCAGTACCTCACGTCTTCCACAAGTAGTTCAGGCCCAGAGAGGAGAGAGGCAGCCTCGAATCTGGAAACTCCTGGGGGTAGAGACCAATCTGTTCCACATCAGGCTCATGCACATCTGGACAGAGAAGGAGCTCCAACAACTGGCAGCCACGGTGTTCTGATTTAAGTGAACGTAAGCAGCTCTGGGGAGTCTCCAGGCACCTCTCCTTCATTAGTTCTGATGAGGCTCAGAAATCTCATCCTTAACAACCTACCAGGTGTGACTGACACAGTGGTCCAGGAATCTCATTTTAAGAACCACAGGGCTACAGGACTAAGCATTGGTGAGGGTCGTAAAGGCAGAAGCCCCCGAGCTAAGGGGAAGCGCCTAGCACAATGCCTAGTGTGTGGTGGGTACTGAAGAAACATTAGTGGAAGGGAGGGAGGGAGGGAAGGAGGGAGGGAGGGAGGGAGGGAGGGAGGGAGGAAGGAAGGAAGGAAGGAAGGAAGGAAGGAAGGAAGGAAGGAAGGAAGGAAGGAAGGAAGGAAGGAAGGAGGGAGGGAGGGAAGGGGAAAAGTCACAGCCTTTGCATCTGCTGTCACAAGCTGATGTAACGGAGGCAGCTGCTCAGCAAGCAGTTGGAGGATCATAGGCCAGCAAGGTCATCTGGCCAAGTCACTGGAAATGCCATTAAGGGCTTTAAAGTGACAAAAAAGCTAGAACTCTGGCAGTCACAGCCTAGCAATGATAAATGGTTCTCGGAGCAATGCAGGAACACGGGGTGGTAACTTTTCTATCGAGAATCCAACAGTGTCCCCTAAAGTGCTTAAAACTGGTCATGGAACTTCAGAATTTCCAGCGTAAACAGTGCCTAGTGATTCTCTAACTTCCCATGCTCCATTAGGATTCATTCCTTCATTGCCAAAAACATGAGACGTTAAAGCAAGAACCTGAGAGGCCTCCTGTCTAGAGTTGCCAAGTTTAGCAAATAAAAATATAGGACACCCTGTTACATTTGAATTTCACGTAAACAACAAATATCCTTTCCGTACAAGTAACGTTCCATGCAGCAACTATCTATTAATTCACAACAAAGCCAATGTTTGGTATATATCTATCATTTTAAAAATCATTTTTTAAAGTATAACTGAAATCCTCCAGACATAGGTAGGGGTTCTGTCTTTTGTCTGGCACTCCTGCACCAAATCCTCCCTCGTTTTAATAGGCGAGGAGATGAAGTTCAGAGGTAAAGGGACTTGTCCAAAGTGATGCCGGGGTTAGAATTCATTCAAGATTCCCGGCTGCCACACGGAGTCCTTTTCCAAGTGTCTTACTTCAGAGTTTCTTAACTTGGCTTCTTGATCCATCATGGATGGGTAAACATGTATGTGTGTGTGTGTGTGTGTGTGTGTGTGCATGCGTGTGCGTGTGCATGTGCGTGTGCGAGTATATGTGTACATGGGTATTTTTCTAGGGAGATGGTCTGATTCTTTTAATTAGCTTCTCAAGAGTCATAATTTTAAAAAAGATTAAAATGTGCTCTTTTGCAGTACGAAGCTCTGCTTTCAAAATGCAGAACATTTATTACTCCGGGCTGAGGCTGCTTTTCTGTTTCCCCTATGTCCCTTCATTCCCTGGCACAGCACCGGGCCCAGTCCTGCTAGGAAATGGGTACCTACAAGCCTACAGAAAAATATTCACTACAACCTCTCCAGGCCACGCAGCACAAGCCAACCCGCCCTCCACAACCTGCCTATATCCAAGCCCCAAGGTCCTCTGATCCACGCTGTATTTTCCTTCCTCTACCCCTTAGAATTGACAACGGAGGGTTGACAGGCCAGAACACGTCTAAGAGACTAGGTAGGCGGTAGCAGTGATGTGACCTTTGAGGTTGACCACTAGAGGTCCCTTCTCATCCACAGCGATTCTGAAGTTAGACTTGGCCAGAGGTGAAAGAAGATACTTCTGTGGACCCATGGGCCTGGTCTCGCCTGCTACAGGCGTAACCGGTGTTTTCGGTACCAAGCAGTGGGATACAGCAGGAGTGATGCAGAATAAACGGCTTCCTCAGGAGAACCTGGGTAATGTCTCTTCCAGGATCGGTCTCGAAGGCAGAGTATTAAGGCAGGAGCAGGGAGCTGGACTTTCCTTGTTATCCGAAAGGAAAAACTCAGGACATTCCACCACTCACCATCCCCAGGCAAATGTCCAATTTCCTTTTGAGTATAGTCTGGCTCCAGGGCTGTATTTACTAGAAGCTAATGAAGCTTCCGCTGGAAGCCCTCATTTGCACAGGCCCCTTCTAAAGGCCCTGACCCTAGTAGCTCAATGTTTGTAATTTCGTACTCTTTTCCTTAAAGAAGGCCCCCCAGAGTATATAAACATCAGGCCCCAGAGGGCCTGGCTCTAACACTGTCTGGCTCAGGATACAGGATTTCAGAGAGGAAAGAGGCGGGGGGGGGGGGGGGGGGGGGGGGGGGGAGTTTCAAAGGGAAGCCCCTCCCCTGCCCTCACTGGAGACTAATGAGAGAGGATTTCCTGTGGTCTGAGGAAGAGATTCGTAGATGTGCCAAAGAACCAGGCAGCCACTGAATTTCCAAAGAGCTGTAACTGCGGACAACAGAAGTGAAGGAGCCCCCTCTTGCCTGCTCAGAGCTTTCCTTGGTCAGCAGGAATTTGCCAAATCTTTAGGGGCAGGGTGGTTCACTGAAACGCCTCTAGCATCCTGATGGCTGCTTTCCGAATAAATAAATGGTCTTGCCAACCATTGTGCAGATTTTGAGGGGATAAACCACTCCAGTTCCAGAATTCCTATGGGTGGTGATGAGCTATGAACTTTATAAAAGAGTAAATAATCAATGAGGTTTGAATGGACAATTCTGTTTGGGAGGTATAGATAGATTTTGGAATGAAAGCTAAAGCAATATCCTCAGCTCTTTAAAAGCTGGGAGTTTTTTCTGTTTTTGAAAGCGTATGGTGCTAGAAACCTGCAAACCAGCAGTGTGTGGAAGTGGCTCATAAAGCCTGGTGCGAGCCAACTCTGCATTCAGTGACTTCAACTTGGTAGCTTAAATCAGCCACAGTGGGAGTATTTACACCATCAAAATTGGCAGTCACTACAGATCAGGGCCTTCCTCTCCAAAACTAATTGTTAGACCTTTACAAGCACATCACAGCCTGTATTCCACTCCTAACATACTCCCCATCCCTCTCGCAGACATGCTCACACATCACAGAGCCTGCAAGCACATCACCCTGTGTATTTGTGTATGTATAAACACACAGAGAATCACATATATACACTTTTCCTTTATAGCCAGCTTCATGTCAGCAATCCTCCTTGCTCTGCAGACATCGTCAGTGCTTTCCTAATTACATTCTGATCCCAGACAGTAATCTCTTTCTCTTTCTCCCTCTTTCACAGTTGTTCTCTCCCTGACTTCGTGAGGCCCTCAGTGTCTCATGGATTAAGTACAAGACTGTGAAAGTTTCTGAGGCAATGCCATAGTAAGGACAGCAGATCACCTTAGCTGTCCATAAGTGAACAGTAAAGATTGTATCAGCAACTGGACAGTGTTTTCCAAAAGGAACATGTTGGCATTTGGTCAGTGTTCTTTCAAGATGCTGAGTTCTCACCAGCATCCATCATTCCCCTAGCACTCAGGGACATTTGAGATGAGCATCTGTGTGTCAGGTGGATGGAAGCAGGCAAAGAAAAGTCATGGGACTTGCTCAGGCCAGTCCCAAGAACAGATGTCACTTCTCAGCCTGAAAACCTTGAGCTGCAAAATATTACATGGGAGATATAAGGGAGGGAACTGACATTTTTGTGTCAACTTCATACCAAGTACTCCTGCAATAATAGTCTTGAGTGTAGCAGTAATATTTCCAGTTTCCAGACCAAAAAAACTGAGGCCCAGGGAATTTAAGTAATCTAGTCAAGGATACATAGCTAGTAGGTAGAAAGATGTTTTGTTAATAGCACAGCAGGGTTTGTTGGAAAAACAATCCCTTGGCCTATTTCTCTTCACCCTTCCACTCTCCTAAATCTGCTCCCCAGACAACTCTTTTTAGACTTTTTACTGTTTCTTTGAACTCTGTTTTTAACCAGTAGACTTATTAGTAGAACAATGGGTGCAGGGACTTTGTTTCATTTATTATGTCTGCATCTTTAATGCCTAGAACAGTGCTTAGCACATCATAAATATATGTTGAAAAAATATCGTCATTCCTGGATTTATCAACTGACCTCCTGCTATGAGAGATAAAGATCTAGGATACCAAGGACAGTTTCCTTTCACCTCTCCAACTGCTTCCCATTAAGGTTTTATCAATATTTGAGATCCTCAGCTGGTCACCTTTGTAACTCTGAGTAATGCACCTACTCTTTTATTTCTTGTTACACAACTACAGATCATTATCTTTGGACTCCAGCGTGACAGTCTTGATTTCACTGTAGGTCTGCCTGACTTGAGGACCCACGTCCTTTCCATTCCACACTGAGCCTCCCACACTGACCAATAGGCTCTATCTTTAACTTCTGGACCAGCGAGTGTCCCTCTGCCTAATTTGGGGAAATGTGTTTTAATATAATAGGCGATGGGAAAGGATTTTGAACTAGAGGCATTTGTGGGCCAGCATTGATCAAGAGAGAATAGTCTCAAGATAATGGAATGAGTTTATCAAGTTAAAGTTTAATTCAGAAGCATTAAAAAAATATGCATAGTCGAGAATTTTGACGGCAGGTTGTAATTTACTGCAAATTTCCTTTTCTCTAAGGTGAATGCCTCTCCTTTCCACAGGGCAGGACTTTGTATTTTATAATAGGGCTACTTTGGGCCTACAAAACTGATGGCAACCCTGGGCCCTCCACTGCTATCAACAGCTCAAAATACCCCAGAAATGCTCCCATGTGTGCCCTGAGGCAAGCTATTTCCTTGGCATGCTGTGGAAAGGAAAGTGGGAGCTGAGGGTAGCCCTGGGTGTGGGTTTCACTAGAGAAAGTCACTGACACCGTGGAGCAGAGGCCAGGAAAGGAAAACAGACCCGGCCTTTGTTTCCCAGGGGCCACAATGCAAACACTGTCTGCGTCGGTGCTTGATACGGATTTTCTGTTTGCGTCTATTTCCTACCTACTTCCAGAAGACAGTGTCACTTGCTTTTTTTTTATTATTTTTTATTTTTGTCACTTGCCTTTTATCTACGCTTCCTCATTCCTGACTTTCACTCCTTGTTCTTAAAGGTACCTACTGGCTCTGCATAATCTGAGCCAGACAAGGCCTTGACCTACAGATCTGGAACCTGTCGGGCCTTTGGACTTAAACAACAAGCAGGATAGATGGCAGGAGAGCTCCGTTCAGGGCCCCCCATCTTCCTGCTGGTCCTGCTACCTGAACAGAACCTCAAGGACTAGCCCCTGCCCTGACCTACCCCATCCCTGCAGCTCAGCAAGAGCATCCAGCTCTCTGCAGATTGCCCCCTACTCTGAACACGACCCATCAGCACATCCCAGGTCCTCAACCATTTCCAACGGGAACCTGGCAGTGTTTGCTGCAACTTTTTGCCCTATATTTAGAGAAAGTACCTGCCCACTGGAAGAACACTGCAGGAAGCAGTGGGGTGGCTCGGGTCATGACAGGGCTCGATTTGAATTGCATACCTTTAGGATCCGGACCTGAACAAAGCCACGTCACTCCTTAGGATTGGATTCAGTTAGGAGTCCCTGGAAAATCTAGAAATGACTTAAACAAAAGTGCAAATTTATTTCTCTCTTTCATATTTAAGAAGCCCAGAGATGGTCATCCCAGAATTAGTACAGCGTGCCATAGTGTCCTTCTTTCACGCTGCTTCATCCTGCATGGCATCTATTCTTCGTGAGTCCCAGTCATTGCATCTGTATTCCAGCAGCCCAAAGGAGGGCTGGCAAACCAGGGCATACTGATTTCCTTTAAGGCCAGGTCCTGCAAATTGTTCATACCAACTACTTATACTGCTTATCCCGTTGACCAGAAAATAGCCGCATGACCATATCTAACTGCAAGAAAACTGATCACTATTGTCTTTATTCCAGGCAGCCATTTGCCCAGCTAATAATTAGGGATTTAGTTCCTAAAAATAAAAGGGAAATGGACAGATTTGGAGGATTATCAGCAGTCTCTAATCCCTCCTGGAGCAGATCAATAAGAGACTCACGGCCCAAATTTGGGCCACTCTTATTTGGGTTGAATGGCCTAAACAAACAATGTGTAAAATTTGAGAGCCAACTCCCAAGCCATAAATATGGAGCATTCTTTCAGGTCAAACCCACTTCACTGACCTCTCAGATCAGGTCAAACCAAATCCATTTCAGGAACGGAGGTGAATTAGTTTCTCAATGTAGCCTGGCTACAGGAGCCTGCTAACTGAAGGCAACCTTTGTCCCTGCCATGGGAAAGAAGAACAGGCTTAGACCTGTTCCACCACATAGCCAGCCAGCTTAAGGGGGTGGTTGGGAAACCCACCAGCTCTATAATAGATATGTACCCAAGGGCATCGGACTTCTAAATTAGGATTTGATTTAGATCTTGCAACCATCTTCAACAGCTAACATGGCTGGTCAGGTTCTGCCTCCTGGATCACAGAACAGAGAATTTAGGCCATGCCAGATGGAGGAGTAGAGAGCCTCAGTGACCAAGGCCTGATGAATCATGTGGCACCTGGGTCCAGGGAAAGCCACACCCATGGAAATACATGGTAGGTAGCCTCTGAGAGGGCCCCAATGATCCTCACGTCCAGGTAGCCATACCTGAGTATTCTCTCCTCCCCTTGTGTGTGAACTGGACCTACTGACTCGTTTCTAAGAAATAGAATAGGGCAGAAGTGATGGGATGTCACCTCTGAGATTAGATTACAAAAGACTGTGGCTTCTGTCTTTCTCGTCCTCTCTCACTTTCTCACTTACTTGCTCTGGCGGAAGCCAGCTGCCACGTACTGAGATGCCCTAGCGGAGGCCCAGGTGGCAAAGAATGGCCATCTTCAGTCAACAGCCAGAGCTAACTGAGGCCTGCCAACAGCCATCTGAGTGAGCTTGGAAATGACACCTTCTCCACTCAAGCCTTAAGGTGACTACAGCCCCAGCCAACAGCTTGACCACAACCTCATGAGGGACCCTGAGTCAGAGTCAACCAGCTAAACTACTCCCAGATTCTTGCCCCACGGGAACTGTGAGATTATAAATGTTTGTTGTTTTAAGATGCTAAATGTTGAGGTAATTTGTTATGCAACAATAAATAACTAATATATGTTATTTATTCTGCTAGTGTATTCTCATTCTCAATTTTTCAAATTTGTTACTATATCAGTCTTAAAATGAACACAGACCTGAGATAATCCCCTTGAAAATAGAGAACTATCTCTATAGGCATTATGAGTGTCAAGAAAAAATACTATAAATCACTTATTTTATTTAAAAAAAAAAAATTGTAGGCATGCCTTTCCTTGGCAGACAACATTCCTGCACACAGAAAAGCAGTCTTGTTTCTTCTTACAACAGGCCAAAAAGACATTCACTCAATGGTTGTGACCGGATTATACTTGCAGCCTTCACTCTTTCCTTCATTCCTGATTCAAGGTCAGGGCATGCACGCTGTGTGCTAATCGTTCTCTGTGAATGAAACAGTGTGTGCATTGACATTTAAGTGCAACCTTTTATTTCTATAGTTAACACCCTTCTTTGCCAAACACATGGCCAGGTTTCCAATAGTACCGGCTCCAATGTATTTTCTCAAAAAATAATTATTATAGATGATAAACCTCTTTGCCCACAGCATGATCTGCCATGATAAATAGAATAAAATATCAGGGAGCATTTTCCCCTCATATACGTGGCACACATATGCCAAGGGCTGATTTGTGCATAGCATAGCAGCTGTTTCCTTCCTATGGGAAGGAAAATATCTTCCAGAATGTATATATGATAGTACTCGCTCTTTCACACCGTGTGCTGTTGAATGTTTGCAACAACCTAGAATGTCACTAGATAAAGGACTTTTGTTTGCTTTCTCTTCAAACCTAAAATGTGTCATTAATTTTTAATTGATTTATACCTTTGTGGCAAGAGAGTGACGTATCGCCTTATTTTGCTGAAGAAATGTAGATTTTAATGATGCTGCTATAGTTTTGATATTTTCTGTGTCTGCCTTTAGGAACAAAATTTATCTATTTGTAAAGTATTGTTTTATTCTTATTCTAGAAAAATATCACTTCCTTACTAGAAAAGTGACTGTTTTGTTTGCCAATGACAATAAAAATCATGGGCGGCTTCATGCTCGTATGTGAACATATGTTCATAATAAACAATACGCTGAAGAACAGAGATGGATAAGTTGCTAGCCCAGTACAACCCAATTTTCAGATACCCATCATCTCTTTTACAATATATACTATTATTCTTTGACTACTTGTGCAAAATAATCATATTTTCAGGTGCCTATCCAATAACATAAAGAATCATACTCTATATTTTCACTACAGTTCTGTTCATTATTTAACTTTATAATGCTGTTCTGATTTATGGTATTCACATCAAAATATTCATTATTAAACTTTAATAACATGTTTACTGAGATATAATTCACATAAAATGTGCCCTCTTAAAGTGTGCAATTCAGTGGTTTTCAGAATATTCACAGAATTCTGCAACCATCACTGCTATCCAATTCTAGAACATTTTTACCATCCCTAAAAGCCCCCCTGTGCCCATTAGCAGTCACTCTCTATTTCTCCCTTCCCTCCAGCCCCTGGAGACCACTAATATATTTTCTGTCCCTATGGATTTGCTTATTCTGGACATTTTGTCTAAACAGCGTCACTCAACAGGTGGTCTTTTATGTCTGACTTTTTTCACTTAGCATGGTGTTTTTAAGATTCAACTAGGTTGCAGCATGTATCATTACTTCATTCCTTTTTATAGTCAAATAGCATTCCATTGCACGGATATGCCACATTTTGCTTACTCATCGGCTCCTGGACATTTAAATTGTTTCGATTTTTTAGCTATTATAAATAATGCTACTATAAACATTCCTGTACAAGTTTTTGTGTGGACCTATGCTTCCATTTTCTTGGGTGGACTCGCTGGGTCCTATGCTAACTTTATGTTTAACATTTTGAGGGACTGCCAAACTGCTTTTCAAAGTGGCTGTACCACTTTACAATCCCACAAGCAATGCATGAGGGCTGCGATTTTTCTACATGTTCGTCAACGCTTGTTATTGTCTGTCTTTTGTGTTTTGGCCATCCTGGTAGGTATAAAGCAGAATCTCATGGGTTTTTCAGGAACAGCTTTATTGAAATATAATTCACTCGCATACAATTCACCCGAATTAAGTGCACAATTCAGTGGTTATTAGCACATCCGCAGTTGTGCAACCATCAGCACAATCAGTTTTAGAACATTTTCATCATCCCCAAAAGAAACTCCGTACCCTTTAGCAATCTCATTGTGGTTTTCATTTCCATTTCCTGAGTGAGTAGTAATGTTGAACATCTTTTCATGAGTTTATTGGCTATTTGTACATCTTCTTTGGATAATGTGTATTCAAATCTTTGCCTATTTTTAATTGGGTTCGTTTTCTTTTCATTGTTGAGTTGTAAGATTCTTTATGTATTCTAAATACCAATCCTTTAGCAGATAGAGAATTTTCAAATATTTTCTCCCATTTTGTGGGTTGTCTTTTTGCTTTCTTGACAGTATTCTTTAAAGCACAAAAATTTTTTATTTTACAGAAGTCTAATTTACCTGTTTTTTTTCTTTTGTAACTTGTGCTTCTGGTGTCATATCAAAGATAATGTTGCTTAACCCAAGGACACAAAGATTTACTCCTATGTTTTCTTCTAAGAGTTTTTTAGTTCTAGGTCTTACATTTAGGTCTATGATCCATTTTGTGGTGTGGTGTGTTTTTTTAAATTTTCACCCAAGGATATTTTTTCCATTGCTTTTCAGAGAGAATGGGAAGAGGGGAGAGAGAGAGAGAGAGAGAGAGAAACATCAATGTGAGAGAGACACATAGATTGGTTGCTTCCTGCACAAGCCACAATCAGGGCTGGGGATGGAGCCTGCAACCGAGGTATGTGCCCTTGGCTGGAATCGAACCCGGGACCCTTCAGTCTGTGGGCCAATACTCTAACCACTGAGTCAAACTGACTAGGGCCTATGACCCACTTTGAGTTAATTTTTTCTGCATATGGTGAGATATGAGTACAAATTCGTTCATCTGTATGTTAATATCCAGTTGTCCCTGTACCATTTGTTGAAAAGACTATTTTCTCTCATTGAATGCTCTCGTCACCCTTGCCAAAAATCAATTTACCAACAATGAAAAGGTTTCTTTCTGAATGCTCAGGTCCATTCTGTTGATCTATATGTCTATCCTTATGCTATTACCACACTGTTTTGATTACTGTAGGTTTTTACTAGGTTTTGAAATCAGGAAGTATGAGTCCTTCAACTTTGTTCTTCTTTTTCAAGATTATTTTGGCTATTGTAAGATCCTTTCATTTCCATATGAATGTTAGGATCAACATCAATTTTTGCAAAAAAAAAAAAAAAAGGATGCTGGTATTTTGATAGGAATTGCATTGAATCTGTGTATCAGTTTGGAGTAGTGCCATCTTAACAATATCAAGTCTTCTGATCCATGAGCATGGGATGGCTTTCCATTGCTTTCAGTCTTCTTTAATTTCTTTCAATGATGTTTTATAGTTTTCAGTGTACAAGTCCTTGTGTTAAATTGATTCCTATTCCTAACTATTTTAATTTTTGATGCCATTGTAAATGGAATTGTTTTCTTAATTTCATTTTCAGATTTTTCATTGCTAGTGTACAGAAATACAATTGGTTTTTGCATGTTGATCTTGTATGTAACCTTGCTAGACTTGTTTATCAGTTTAAATATATTTTAGTGGATTTTTAGGACTTTCTACTTTCTTTCTTCCTCCTTCCTTCCTTCCTTCCTTCCTTCCTTCCTTCCTTCCTTCCTTCCTTCCTTCCTTCCTTCCTTCCTTCCTTCCTTCCTTCCTTCCTTTCATTCTTCTTTCTTTCTTCTTTCCCCCTTCATACATACATAATTTTGAATGTATCATTAAGGAATTTTGTTATGCTGATAAAATATTTTAATGTTAAAAAATGTGAAGTGGGTAGACCACCTCACTTGGCAATGCCCATTCACCTGTTACCAAAGGAGGTACATGAAGCTTAGTACCAGCGTTCAGGCTCCCAGAATGTCCTAGGACTCCACTCACTGCGAATGTCAAACCTTGAAACCAACCCTGAGTTTCCTTGTGGTTTCACACTCGTTTCATTTTCTGCTCACCTTGCCACCACCCGCCCAAACTCAGCCTCTCGGGCTGTGTCGACTGTGAGTTTCAGCGCTTCCTGTGTGCAGGGGAGCAGCCGCGGACACGCGAGCTTTGGCCGCTAAGAAGGCAAATCGGGGCACGGGTGGGGGAGGGCCCCGTGCATTATCTGATGGTGTCAGGGGGAGAACACTGTTTTCCCAGCCCCCACGCTCTTTCTGTGGTCTTCAGCCTTTCAGCAGCTGTCTCTGGGACATTTTTGCCTGGGACCCTTCTGCATGTGAATGAAAGCATGCTTTCAGGACACGGGCAATGTGTTGGGTCAGAATACTGGTTGGGTGGGCTCAGGGTTTTTATCACTGGTGGTGCCATCGAACCCCACTTTGTAGTATCTACCGGTAGCAGTTCCAAACTCGGGTCTCCAAACTAGTTTTGAGATGGGAAAATTTGTATTATTATTAATATGTAACGAAATAAAAAGTAAGAATAATGTGGAAGAACCTATCCGAATGTCATATCTTGGAAAAGAACTGTTCTTTATCCTGAGACTGTCTTTCTTATGTTTTTATGTCCAGAAATAGCCCTTCTTTTATGAAATGCAGGTCACAGTAGATGGTGGGTTTTTTTACTTGGCAACGTAAAAAGCAGACAACCACATCTCCGTCCCTGTGCAACTTGTTTTCAATTCTCTCTTTTTAAAAAAATTGCGGTAAGACACATATAACTTAAATGTTACCATTTTAATCATTTTTAAGCACACAGCTCAGTGGCATTAAGTACATCCACACTGTTGCGCAGCCTTCACCCCCATCCATCTCCAGAACTCTTTTCATCTCGCAGATCTGAAACTTTGTACCCATTGAACAATAACTCCCCTGGAAATCACCGTTCTACTTTCTGTCTGAATTTCACTGCTCTGTGTACTTCAACTGAGTGGAATCACACAGTATTTGTCTTCTCGTGACTGGATGCTTTCATTTAGCATAGTGTCCGCTAGATTCGCCCATGTTGTAGCACATGCGAGAATCTCCTTCCTTTGCAGGAAGGAATAATATTCCATTGTGTGTAGACAGCACATTTTTAAAATCCATTCTTCTGTCAATGGACTCTTTTATTGCTTCCACCTTTTGGCTATCGTGAATAATACGGCTACGCACCTGGGTGTACAAAGATCCTGTTTTTATTTAGGTATAACATACATAAAATACAATACATAGATTTTAAGTGAACTGCGTGATGAGTTTTGACAAATGTATTGATCAGTGTAACTGCCACTCTAATCGAAATAAAGAACATTTCTATTACCTTAGAAAGTTCCCTCGTGCCTCCTTTCAGTCAATCTCTCCTGTCCAAACTCACTGTTCTGATTTTTATCCCCGTAGATTAGTTTTGCCTGTTCTAGAACTTAATATAAGTGGGATTATACAGTATGTACTCTTCCTGCCTGGCATCTTTGGCTCAACATACTGCTTTTGAGATTCAGCCTCATTGTTGTAATTCATTCCTCTTTATAGTTAAGTGTTACGCCATTGTATGAATATACAGTTGACTCTTGAAGAACATGTGTTTGAACTGTGTGGGTCCATTTATATGTGGATTTTAAAAATACACACAGTACTGTTCATGCATTTTCTCTTTTTTATAATTTTCTTAACATTTTCTTTTCTCTAGCTTGCTTTATTGTAAGAATACAGTATATGATACATATAACATACAAAATGTGTTAATTGACTATTTATGGTCAACAGTATTAGTACTTAAGTTTTGGGGGAGTCAAAAATTATACACAGATTTCTGGCTGTGGGGGTGGATGGTGTTGGTGCCCCTATCCCCCTCATTGTTCAAGGGTCAACTGTATACAATTTGTTTATCAGTCCTCATTTGGGTTGCCTCCAGGTTGGGTCTAATAAAGCTACTATGAACATTCGTGCACACCTTTTTTTGGACATATACTTTCATTTCTCTTGGGTAAAAGCCTAGAAATGGAATTGCTCTCATAGGAGAGGTATATGTGTAACTTTATTAGAAAATGCCAAACAGTTTTCTAAAGCATTTTATTTTATTTTTACCACTTTATGCCCTACCCCCAGCAAAATATGAGAGTCGCAGTTTTTCCACATTTTCACCATTTAAGATTGTCAGTTTAAATTTTTTTAGCCATTCTAGCTGGTATGTGGCAGTGCCTGTGCAACTTTTAACAAATTCCCCCTGGCACTTAATTTCAGGGAGTGTTGCCAGATGGCTTTGCTTGGACAGGATTCTTCAGATGAAAGTTAACAAAGCATAATTTACACCAGTTTAAGTGGAAAGCAGAATGTATGGCTTCCTGCAAACCAAACCGCAGAGGGCAAGGGTGGAGCTGCCCTCAGGAGTAACTGAAATGACCTTCAGCTCACTCTCTGGTCTGTCTTGTACTCTTTACCTCCTTTTGCCTGTTGGCTACATTCTTGAAATGCAGTTGTCCCCACTAAATTGAAACTTTGTCTTTAAGCGGGTCTAGGCTTCCATCCACAAAGTCTTCCAACCTTACAGAGAAGAAAGTACCTTCCCATCAGTTCCAGTTAAGAGAACTCTGATTATCCTGGCCTGGTCTACATGCCATCCCTGAATCAGTCACCGTGTTTATGTTCAAGGCCAGCCTGGGTTGTGTGCCCGCCCTGTGGCTGAAGAATGGAGAAACTGTGATTGGGCAACCCCACCACAGAAATTCAGTATCTTTCAGGCAGGTAAAACAATCAGCATCCATATAGTCTCCCTGAGTTCTAAGAAGAATTTATATTTCCATGAAATTCAAAAGTCTTAGAATCCCGGTTCTTTAATTCACTGACAACCACAAGTCAGGGATATAGCCCCAGAGATATGGCCCAGACATGCCTAATCTCACTTAACTCATTGTACATCTCTCAGGTATGAGCCTACCTAACCCCCATGGGCAAATTCTATTTAGGTTTTGGCCTGTACGGCCTCTCAGACTAACCTAAGAACTGGGTGTGTGTGTGTGTGTGTGTGTGTGTGTGTGTGTGCGCCAATTCCTGTTGGGTCTAGTAGCCAAAATTCCATCTAAGCCTCCTAGCAGGCCCACCTCAGCTTGCTAACACGTTGACGCCCTCTTTTCTCATATTCTCCTTTGACTGTTTAATCTTGCCCTTAGGACTCAACTAAATTCTTCTCAGTCAATCATTGGCTTTTAACTCATCTCTGCCCAGCTTTTAACTCTGGAAACTTTGTTTTTTTCTGCAAGCCTAATTAGTTTGCTCCAAGCCTAGTTATTTTGGCTATTAGAAGCCATCTTGGGACTCTCTTTTCCTGCCTGGCCTTGACCCATTCCAACACTGCTTTTCTCCACACCTGCCATTCACCAAGGCCTGCCGGTTTAACATTACCCCCAGACTTCACCTACTGGACCTCACTGGTACCTGAGTTCAGTTATAAGCAGTGACATCTAATTCTATGGTTCAAGGATATGATGGACAAGGTCACATTTGCTGAAGCCATATCTTTATGAGTTCTATATTTTTAGACAGTGCTAAAAGCATGAAATGACTTACAGCAAGAGGGAAGCCATTCCGTCCCTCTGATATCTTGGTGTTCTCAAGACCTTCTCCACACCTTGAATCACAGCTACCAAAATTCATTCAGCATCCTGATATGAGAGCCCAATGGTTGTGTGGTATTTTGTCAGCAAGTAGGCTGGCCCCTTTTTCCAGAATACCAATTCCTCCTGGTTGCCATCTCCTCCTCTTTCACTCATTAACAACCATGGTGGGTACCAGAAATTGAGAAAGAGAGGAGCAGTGACAAGAGAGGAGCAGAAAGGCAAAGTCATCTTCCCATTGGCTTCTTAAGGATATTGGGAAAGTGTCCATAGCTGGATCACCCCTTAAGGTACCAGCAAAGCAAGAACAACCAAAATTAGAACAAGAGAAACATTCATCTTTAAGGAATAAATCTGAATTTTGTGATCCTCAAATTTAGAAAGAAGCTATTTTAATTTAATTTTTAAAAATATGTCTATTGATTTCAGAAAGAGAAAGGAGAGGGAGAGGGATAGAAACATCAATGATGAGAGAGTCATTGATCGGCTGCGTCCTGCACGCCCCCTACTGGGATTGAGCCCAAAACCCAGGCATGTGCCCTGACCTGGAATTGAACCTTGATCTCCTGGATGAGATAGATCGATGCTCAGCTGTTGAGCCATGCTGGCCGGGTGAAGCTATTTTAATTTTAGCATAAATATAAAGTTTGTGTCATTTTGGAATGTGAATGTGCTTTGTGTGCCAAGTCAGTCTCAGCAATAAAATTTTATTTTGAATTTTCTGTTGGGTGGGGGACACTATAATCTCTTTAGTCCTTAAGGCCTCTGAGCCTCTTCTTAATCCAGCCTTAATTGTTTCTTTCACTTCTGTATGTCCAGAGCCTTGTACTGGGTCTGGCACAGAGACTGTGCTTATCAAGTTCTCTTGGATGATTTCATAAGTGGATGGAAGACCTGTAGAGAAAAATGAAGTGATGGGAAGGGGGTAAAGATGGGAGTGGGTTCCAGGCACACAGGGCTTCCCAGGGAGCTTTGGTTCTTGTGTGGGCTTGCACCATTTCAGTAGCTTCTTTCTTGTTATAACTGCTATAATTCCTTTGCACCAGTCTCACCCAGACCTATAACAGAGAGAAGACTGCAGATTGTTCCCATAAATAGCACCAATCTCTTCACCTTCTGGAGCTTCATCTTGTACTCGTGAGATGGAGTCCAGCTGGCTGGGTGTGAATTTGCTTTGCTTGTGCCAAGTCAGTCTCAGCAAGTATTTTCATCAAAATTAGAGGCTGAAATTGCTGGCTGCCAGAGCATCCCTGCTAACTGAATATTTTCCTGGTTAGGAAGTGTGAGTTGTGCTCTGGGGCCTTTATGCAAGAATGCAGAGACCCAATTTCTTGCTGTTTTTATTGGAAGATGTCTTTGGATCTGGACACACCTGACTACATCTGGGCAAGGGAGCACCTGACCCCATTTGAATTTGGTGCTAGAATCTAGGGCTAGCCTTGGGCAAACCTATAAAATAGATATAAGGTACAACCCAAGTAAAACTAAGCTATACTTAGCCTTTCTCAGCACAGAATCACATCCAATAGAAATCCAAATCCAGCTCCCATAAAAGCCTTGAAAAATGAAACATGGTAAGTCTTTACCGTGGTCAACCTATAGACACCTGGAAGGAAGTTATGGAGCCAATTTCAGAGCACGCCCTCTCTCTCCTAAAGTCTCACACTCAAGAGCTCCCTCCAACCTTCCTTTTCTCTCTAAAACTTCTCTACCCTCACGCATGCCTTTTATTACCCTCTCCCCTCTCAGGGAAGGTAGGGTGCTGGTATTTTTTATGTTTTTATTTCAGGTAAAATTCATATAACCTAAAATTAACCATTTGAAAGTATACAGTTCAGTGGCATTTAGTACATTCACAGTGTTGTACAATCACCAGCTTTATCTAGTTTCCCACTATTTTCATCACCCCCAAAGAAACCCTGTACCCCTCAAGCAGGTATTCCCCCATTACCCCCTGCACTTAGGTTTTTTTTGTTAATCTTCACCAGAGAGTATTTTTTCCATTGATTTTTAGAGAGAGTGAAAGGGAAGGGGGGAATAGAGAGAGAGGGAGGGAGAGAGGGAGAGAGGGAGAGAGAGAGACATCGATTGGTTGCCTCCCACACACGCCGAGGCCAGGGCCCGGGATCTAACCTGCAAGCCCAGGTATGTGCCCTCAACCGGGAATGGAACCTGTGACCCTTTGGTGTGTGGGCCGACCCCTCTGACTAATGAGCCACACCCATCAGGGCTGCATTTGTATTCCTCAGAAGCTCCCTAGGCGATTCTAAAGGGAGACCAGAGTTGAGAACCATCAATATCAAACAATCTAATCTTCCCTGTGGCTTCCCCTACTGACATCTCCACTCTTTACCCAGCCAGGGCAAACCTATAAAATAGATATAAGCAGCCAGGCTAAAGATTCTCTTTAGACGTGTGGGGGCAAGTTCTGTTTTTGCCCCAGTCTCATGGCAATCTTATCCCCCTGCACACACACACCCCCCCCTTTAGTATCTCTCTCCCTCTCCGGTCCTACCCCCCTGTGCATCTCACTCTCAAGGCCTTTACTCTCTGGCAGCTGGTAAGTCCTGCCTGAGGTAAGGATCCCCACCTCTTCCACACCATCCCTGGGGTCAGCGGACAGAATCTCAGAATCCCTGGATTGTGAGCCTTTTAATTGAGTAAAAAACCTTCAGCCTCAGAGGAATCCCTCTCTAATGGTACCTTTTAGGCACCAGACAGATGAGAGGAAGGGACTGTTTTGGGAACGAGGGAGGCTTTCTCGGTTTCTCCTTTACCTACGAACGGGGCATATACTGAAAAGAGTATGAGGTTTGGAGTTGGAAGATAGTGTGGCCTTAAGCAGCAGTTACTTAATCTCTCAGAGCCTGTGATCTCACCTGGAAAATGAAGGTGATTATACTGACCTCAGGATGTTCTATTTCAACAAGTTGCAGCCTCAGGAACGGATTCCGATGGAAAACGAATGTATTGAAAGAATATAGGCTGGCTCACAGAACTGCTAGGAGGGCTGGAAAATCAGAGGCTATACACAGGTAGGAATGATGCTCCAAAGCAAGCGGCAGAGCTCAGGACACTGCTGCTGCTGTCGCCAAGTACCAGCGGCTGCAGCTTGTCCTGCCACAGCTTGTCGTTGCCGGGAGCTGGGTGTCCCGTTTACTCTGTGGCCCCAGAAGCTGTGTGTAGCTGCCACCTTCGCTCACAACAGCCAGAAAGAATTACCCACAGTCTCTGCTGCTTTGTGTCACCAGCTCCCAGTTCAGAGTCTGTTACAGGTCCACCTGCTTGGCCAAACTTACGCTATGTGCCCACGTCCCGGGAAAGCAAACGCCTGGCATGTCTTCAGCCTGGGTGGTGGGAGCAGGCCCTGCCTCTCACCAAGACCCCCAAGGTGGAGGGTTCCCCGAAGGAAGGGGAAGGGGTGCAGATGCTGGGCAGCCAAAAACCAGGACAAAGGTTCCTTTTTAAACTGTGAGGATTAGTGAGACTAGCTGCGTATGATGAACTCTGGAGCCCCGCAGGTATGAGTAATCAGCACTTCACTTTCTTCTCCCTCTCTCTTCTTTCACACCCCCCACCCCCTTCCCAGGACAGGGCCACCTCAGACATGGGGGAACACACTGCTTTCCCCTGCGTGGTGAAACGGGATGGTACTGACTGGCTGTCTTCCCACTCTCATTGCCCTCCTCCCCTTTACCATAGGGCCTGATTTCCACTTGGGGATGCGTGTAGTTCTTGGGAATCAGACCCCATCCCTGGCCCCAGCAATGGGGTTCATATCCTAAGCTAAGCCGACCAGCTTACACCGGCTCCCTGGCCATGGTGATTGGTTTAGGGGTACGCATGTGACCTAAGCTGATCCAATGTGAGTGAAACCCAGCAAAATTGACAAGACAAAAGCATCCTCTGTTTCTCGCTCAGTATGAATGAGAAAGCATGTGGCTTTGGGAGCTTCTGGCAGCCCTCTTGGGACCACAAGGGGAGTCAGGCTTAGAATAAATTCAACATTGTAGAAGGCAGGGCCAAGGGACAAAAAAGAAAGCAGGTGCTTGGTGACCATTCAGCCACAGGATAAAGCTGTGCTTGAATCCAGACTTCTCCTGTGAGCCAATAAATTCCATTTATTATTCAGACTGGAATGACTCAGGTTTTCTGATATGTACGACAGCAAATATTTGATACCTGCTCCCCTCCCACTCTGCCTCGTGAGAATAGAACTGCTGTCCACTTGGTGCCGGCTAATAGTCTTTGGGAAATACAGGCCAAAATCACCGTCATGGCCTCATGATTGGGCTGCAGCCTATCTGTGCCCTAGAAACAGGTTTAACTAAAATTTAAAACAGAATAGGCCCGCCTAACCAAGAACAAATTTTGAAAGAGATTTTGATAAACATCTTTAGTTTCTTTTTGGTCTGGAAAGATAAAGACTCCAAGGAAGTAAGAGCAAACTCTGTAAAAACAATAAATAAAAAGCCCAACTAAACAACAACAAAAACATAAAGCAAAATGTATTCCACCTAAGCCGTAGAGGGAAATACTATGGAGTTACATCGTACCGGGCTGTCTTAAGGCAGCTTCTTTAGAATCACAGTCTGAGAAAGGGACTCTTGTGTGAGTGATTTATTGAGGGAGTGCCCTTAAGAGAAACCTAGAAGGGGTTAAGGGGAACAAGATAGGGGAAGAAGGTAAGCAAGGGTGAAAGGACTCTTACCTCGGTCTCATTCCACAGCAAGCTCTGACAGCATTAATTGCTCCAAAGTTTGTCCCATCCAGAAGCAAGGGACCCTGCATCTGTGGGACTGTAGGAGGACCCTGGTGATAACAGGGGGCAGAAGGGAGGGCAGAGTGCAAGCAGTGTGTGTGACCTTGCAGGAATTTCTGGCAAAGCAGCTCCTGCTCACTAAGGACAATCTTCCGAAGAATAGTACAGATGCAAGCAGCCCGCTGGAGGGGCAGGCTGGCCTGGTAAAGAGGATCTGGGCTGGGGAACCAAGAGCACCGGCAAGAAGCGACGTGGTTGAAGTTTCTCTTGAAAATGCCCTTAATTCGTCCGTTTTCAGACTTCATGCCATTGAAAACAAATTCCTCTTCAGAAATCAAATCATTCTTGTTTTTTGCTGCTTAGGACACATCAGCTAATTTTTGAAAATCCTAATTGGACGCTGCTTGGTGTTCTCATCACCCTTGTCTCCTGTAGACAACTTTTTGTCAGTTCCTCTAATTCTTTAAGTTACTGTGTCTCTTCGCCCTTGGTTAATTCTTCCGTTTCTTCCTCCACAGGCATTAACCATGTGTCTGGTCACCTGAATAACGCATTTCATTTCTTTGTTAATGATTAGTGGTAAACCCTTAAAATTATTCCTGCATTCTTTCCACGGTTTTCACTAACATATACTTCTGTTTTAGGTGTGGTCACTTATTGCTTTTTCTCACTTGCTCTCATTGTAAATTAGATGGGCACACCACGTGCATGTAGCTCAGGCTGAGTTAAGCGCAATGAACCCCGGCATGTGATGACAGGAGCTCTGAAAAGATTTTGCAAATAGGGCTGCAGTTCCCAGCTCTGCTGTGTGTCTAGCTGGTTAGTGGCAGCTTAAAATTAGAACCTTTCTAGTCCTCAGAGCTGTTGTGAGCATTAAATAACAATACAGGAAATGCAGGTAAACGTATAAGGTGGTATTATTATATGCCCCAGACTGTGATTGACAAGATATTTATCTTTCACATCCCAAATTGAATTTCAGATGGTTGCTTTTAGGTTCTGAGGTGACTTAATCTCTTATTAGTGTTTCTTAGGCTGCAGGTTGCTAGGACTTGACTTTCTACTGCAGAGGCAATCCAGAGCAAGGGGCCACCGTCTAGGTGAGTTAACACTAGGGGGCCCTGAGCACGGAGCAAAACTGGAATGGAGGTTTTTAACTGTGATCCGGTCTTTCCTCTCCCTTGTCTATGTTCATCTTCTCGGGGACCTCCTAGCCCCACAGCTGGCTTTTCAGAACCCAATTATTTGGACTGCAACCACACTTTTCATGTTCCCAGACAGCCTCCTCAAAAACAAACCAAAACAAAACACCCACAAAAAAACCAAACAAACCCTCTGTTCCATGTCCTATTAGCTCTCAGCTCTAGATAACATGTGAGAAAACTGCTTCTTGGTCCCTATTGTCAATAGCTGAAAACTATTATTACGCTTCATTTCTCTCTTCCACTCTTTGAAGTGATTATTTCATAGTTTCTCCCTCTCCTCAAGCTTCCAACACCTACTCTAGGGCCCTTACTCTCAGCTGATGGCCTTACTTCCCATTTCATTAAGAAAATAAAGGCAATCAGCAAAGGACATCACCAGCTCCCACACTTGCCTACCCACTTACTTGTACCTGCGCCCATCTATTCTGTCTTTCCACCTGTGCTCCTACCTAAGACCAGTCCTCCCACTAGTATATTAGATCCTTTCCCTTCTCAGTGATTCATATTCAAAGGCATGGCTCCAGCAATTTCCCCCCCCCTCTCTAATGTATCATCAAATTTTCCCTCTACTAGATCATTCCCATCAGTATATAAACAACCCTTGATTTCTCCCCCCTCCCAGACCCAAACCCCGAAAAAACTCCCTGGGCCTTTCCATCTCCATAGAGCTTTCTCCCATTTTTTTTACTCCCCTTTATAGCAGGACGCCCAAAAGAATTCTTTCATCACCTCCACTTCATGACCTTCTTATCTCTCTTGAATCCACTCCATTCAGATTTTCCCTGGGCCATTCTATGACAACTGCTCTTATAAAGGTCATCAGCAACCTCTGCATTGCGAACCCAGTGGCCAATTCAATCTAGTCCACATCTCTGCTTCAAGTGCTCTTTTCTCCACTTTTTTTCCTGTTTGAGAATTCTTATCTAAAAAAAAGATAAAATTAATGATTTCTGAAAGCTTGTCATATGCTAACAAGCATTCCGTTAAAGGTTATAGGCCTATTATCACATTTAATTCTCAGAAAAATGAAATAACTTTCCCAAGTTAAAGCAGCTAGGAAATGGTCGATCTAAAATTTGAGTTCTGATGCCAAAACTCATGATCTAATGGTATTGGCAAAGCTTCCTCTGGCTTATCATAATTAGTTGTTTTTTATCTCTGTGTTCCAATAACATTTTTTTTTTTTTAATTTCGCTACATAGAACCAATTTTATTATAGAGATTAATCACACAGACTCTGAAGCCAGGCCCCCTGGGTTTGAGTCCTGGATCTGTGGCTTGCCCACTGTGAGACCTTGTGCCTCAGTCTCTTTATCTTTGAAATGAGAATAGGACCTACCTCAGGATTGTTGTGGGGATAAAGTGTATCAACCAATGTAAAAGGTTTAGCACGGTGCCTATCAAGTAGCACTGGCCCTGCAGACACATCCTGCCCTGTCTATGTTCTGTTTCCCCCTCTAGACTCTGGCCTCTTGGGGACAGAATCCCTCATTCATTTTCCAATCCTCCTGCACACAGTCCAGCAGACCTTTCACTAGAGGGGGTGCCCCATAAACATTTGTCAAGTTGAATGTGTCAGTCTGTGGGTGTTTCTGCCAGACAATGTGATATTTACAAGTTCAATTACCTACGAGTCTTGAAGGAAGTGGTTACGGAAGTCATGCAGGCCATCCAACAGCTCTGCCCCGTTTTCAAAAATCCAAGTCATAACCTCTCTGCTTCTGTGAACAACTTTGCCCTAAGTTTCCTTGCGTGTGAAGCCAAGACTTTGCTTGACCGGGGGGAAGAAAGGGATACCTGTCACAAGGTTCAAGACTTTTCAGGGGCAGCTGGAGGTGTTTAGTTTGGGGTTTCCCCTCTAGTGAGCAGTGACGAGGTCAGGGGCTGTGGGTTTCACTTCAAACCACTGGTAGGGTGTAGCAAGGATGGAGGCCCCAGACCCCAAAGAGGCTGCAAACGGACCACCTGAGGCCTGAGGGTTCCTGGGAGGCTGCAGGCTCAAGTTACTTCATATTATTTCACTGCCTTGGTGCTTGTTTATTTACATTTCAAGCCTGTCTCACTAGGTGAGGCTGTAGGAGTGATGTGGCAGGAAGAGGTTTCAAAGGTGACTGAGAATGCTAGAAAAGGAAATATTTGATTAGAGGTTAACATGTCCCCGGGGGCTTCTTTGATTTGGATTATTGTCAAAATGCATAGCGTAATGATTAAGCACTCTCGGGGGAGAGTGGTCTCTGCACAGAGTTGGTTTTGTTGTTGTTGTTGAATTGCAGCTGCTGTGTACGATCCAGACTAAGCCAACGGGGCATGGGGAAGCAGCAATCATAGGCCAGAGTCACTGTGCTAAGCTCAACAGCTTCACCTAAGCCCGTGCTTTCTCCTTGTCCTAAAAACCCTCAGGGAACACCTGCAAGTTGCTCAGGCTGTAACCTGGAGTCAGCCTACAATCCTCTCTGCCACCAGATCCTGTCCACTTTCCCTTGTAAATGTCTTTTCATTTTCACTTCCCTCTCTCCGCCTCCACTGACACTGCCCTCGGGGGTTCAGAGTCTCATAATGTCTCCTTGGATTATATCATTCTTCCCGCTTTCTCAGTCTTGAGTCTTAGGCCTTCTACGCCCCGCCATTCTCCGTGTTACTGTCACAGTGATTTTTCTAAACTAGCCTAAAATCTATCAGTGGCTCTCCACGGTCTTCTGGATCAAGTGCTCCCCAGGCCCCGGCGTGTGAGTTTCTTTAGGTCTGGTCCTGCTTTTTCTGCCTTGTGTCCTGCCAGGCCACTCGCACACCTATGAGCTCCTTCACGTCAGAAATCCAGACCTGTGCCCTGGCCGGCTCCGTTGGTTGGAGCATCCTCCCACACACCAAAAGGTTTCAGGTTCGATCTCCGGTCCGGGAGCATACGGGAGGCAACCAATCCATGTTTCTCTCTCTCTCCAGCCCTCCTCTCTCTCTAAAAATCAATAAACATTTCCTCCGGTGAGAAGAAAGAAAGGAAAGAAAGGAAGAAAGGAAGAAAGGAAGAAAGAAGGAAAGAAGGAAAGAAGGAAAGAAGGAAAGAAGGAAAGAAAGGAAGAAAGGAAGGAAGGAAGGAAGGAAGGAAGGAAGGAAGGAAGGAAGGAAGGAAGAAAGAAAGAAAGAAAGAAAGAAAGAAAGAAAGAAAGAAAGAAAGAAAGGATTCCTGATCTGCATGCAGCTGCCAGAACGTGCAGTATTTGCTCTCCAGCCTTGCAGCTGTTGGTCTGTGCTCCTCTTTCTGTCCAGAACTCCTCCCACCCCCGCTTCCTCTCCTTCCTTCCTTCCTCCTCAGGTTGAAGGAGGTTTCGCTGACCTGGGGCCCCCATATCTCCAACGGTAGCACGCATCACAAACTGTATCCAACCTCCAACTGCGTACAATGAATTGCTTACCAGACCCTGACTCTGGCGCACAGTAGTTGCTCAATAAATATTTGATAAATGACCCAAAGAGCTCTTTATTAGTCATATTAGGGTTTAACCATAGTTCAAGGAAGGGGCAGTGAACCGCCTGGCTCTGAAAGAAGGAAATACAAATTATTGCAATTATGTCGTTAAATGGGTAGGATTTCACACTTGATAAGAGGATTGTGAGGGTTTTTTGGTGTGTCTTCAAGCTAAACTGGTCTAAAGACCAGTTTAAAGGCCTGTTCAGAATGTAAAACATTGTATTCGCCTGCTCTGACAGCACACTGAGGAGTTCAGGAATCATACTCACCAAGCAAGCGTGTCCTGAAAGGTCATACCTGCTGCTTTTTAAAATGTCATTCTTATATTACACTTGGCTCGCTCAGGGGGGTTGTGAGAGGTGGCCGAGCGAGCTAGGACACGAAATCTGCCTGCAGAGGGCTGACACCAAGCACACCCAGGGACGAGTGGCCGTGAAATAATCTGGGGTGACACCACAGAGCTATATAAATGAACACAAAGGGAGCCTACTCCACAGCAGACATCCGCTAAACATAAAAGGAGACACCTTCGTTCGACACGGCAACGAAAATTGGAACGGGCTGCTTTGTGAGGTAGTGAGCCTTCTGCCGCTCGGAGCGTCCCAGCCTCTTCCGCGGCTTGCAGGGCGCTGGGCTCACGCCGAGGCAGAAGGACTCGGCTGAAAGGCGAAGGGCGGAAAGGGCTACGGCTTCCTTAGGCTTTCCCGAGGCACATTCTTTCGAACCTTCTGATTCTTTTGGATTCTCGGTTCTAAGCGTTCAAGAGCAGCCGGGGAAAAACTGTAACGAAGACGGTAAGGGAGCTAGTAAAAAGTACAGGGGAAGGGGTGAGCCGTAAGGAGCCTGAGCCAGGAGAGGAGGCGCGGAGAAAAAATGCGGGACGGACACTGGGGAGGAGGGAGAGAGAGCGAGGGGAACCTCGGGGAAGCTGGAGAGTAACCAAACTCTTCCCGGACAAGGGGAAGGCAGGAACCACGGGAATCGGCCGCTTTAAGGAAAGCCCCGCCCCCCGCGTGACGCCACAGAAGGCCCTTCCGCGATTGGCTGAGAGCGGAGGGTTGCTAGGCGCGGAGGGGAACCAGCCGGCCGCGGCTGCCCGGAGCTCGGAGCCGCGGGAGCGGAGCGGGGCTGGGCTGTGCGGCTGGAAGATGGCGAGCGGATGGGGCGCGCGGCCGCGCTGGCGGCCAGGGCGCCTCCCGCCGCTGTTGTGTCTTTTGCTGCTGCTGGGAAGCCCTGCGCGGGCAGCGCACATCAAGAAGGCGGAGGCGACGAGCGCGGGCTCCGAGGCGGGCGAGGGCCAGTTCGACCGCTACTACCACGAAGAGGAGCTGGGCTGGGCTCTGAGGGAGGCGGCGGCCGCGGGGCCCCCGGGCCTGGCCCGCCTCTTCAGCATAGGCACGTCGGTGGAGGGCCGGCCGCTGTGGGTGCTGCGCCTCACGGCCGGCCTGGGGCCGCCGCCCTCGGACGGGGCCGCGGGGCCGGACGCGGCGGGGCCGCTGCTGCCCGGCCGGCCGCAGGTGAAGCTGGTGGGCAACATGCACGGCGACGAGACGGTGTCGCGCCAGGTGCTGGTCTACCTGGCCCGCGAGCTGGCGGCCGGCTACCGCCGCGGCGACCCGCGCCTCGTCCGCCTGCTGAACACCACGGACGTGTACGTGCTGCCCAGCCTCAACCCCGATGGCTTCGAGCGCGCCCGCGAGGGCGAGTGCGACTTCGGCGACGGGGGACCTGCCGGGCCCAGCGGCCGCGACAATAGCCGGGGCCGCGACCTCAACCGCAGCTTCCCGGACCAGTTCAGCACAGGGGAGGCCCCGGCCCTGGACGAGGTGCCCGAGGTGCGCGCCCTCATCGACTGGATCCGCAGGAACAAGTGAGTGGCGCCCCCTACCCCACCCCACCCCACCCCCTCTCCGCACCATCCGCGCGGGTCTCGGGGCCGAGGCAGGGGGGCCCGCGCTCGGCCGATACTCGCAGCTTGGGGACCCAGCATAGGGGCGGAGGGCGACCGCCCTGCAGCGGCCCGGGGCCCAGGCCGCGTGGCCGCCGGTGCGCTCAGTGCCCCAGCAGCTCTGCCTGGAGGCTGTCATTTCCTTCAGCCGCTGGGAAGAGAGCAGTTTGGCTCGGGGAAGACTCCGCTCTGGCGGTCTGGTCCCTGTTTCCACAGGACCCTGGAATGAGAGTGATGGAAGAGACCTTAAGGACGACCTAGGTCAGCTCACTCATTTTACAGATAAGCTGTCAGGGCCGCGGTGAGCTCACTACCGTAGGCGCGGTGCTGAGCCCTTGCAGTGGCCACCACCTGATGGGACGGACACCATTAATATTCCTGTTTTCCATATGGGGAAATCGAGGGTCAGGTTGGTTCAGTAATTCACCTAGTACGGAGTGCAGCTGGGACTTAGACTCAGGCAGGTTGTTAGTTAGAGCTCTGAGCAGCCATAGAGGGAGACTGTGGCCCAGAAATGATAAAGGACACTCCCCAGGATCTTGCTCTTGGTTATTTCCCAGAGACTGGTTCTCTTCCAGTCTTGACTCCCTCTGACTCAGCTAAGGAGCATATGGATATGGCTGGAGAACTTGCACAGATCTGGAACCCTCACCTACACGCGGCTTCATTTTAAACTCTCCGAAGGGTTTCTGATGTCACATTTAACACACACCTGAAGTGTTATCGAGGTCCTTAAAACGACCTCAAGAAATTGGTGTATAACAAGAGAATATTATAAATATATGTGGGGGTGGGGGTGGTGTTTATGTACCCAGTAAAACTTCCTAGGAATTGTTCCTACTGCGACTGTGTGTGGGTTACAGTAATATGGATCATCCCTGTGGAAGGCTTAGGACTTATCCTGAGTCTTGAGCGATGGGTAGGATTTTCAGCAAAACAGAGGTAAGGAATGAAGGAAGAGGGAACTTGCTCCAGAGGCAGTAATGTCTGAAGTGAGCGCGCACCCCCTCCCTTTATCGAGGATCAGCTTTGCTAGCATGTTCCCATTTTGTTGTGTATCTTCGTGAGGCTAGTTACTCTTCCCATCTTGATTTGAAGAAGATCTTGGAGTGGCAGACAACGATAAAAGTAATAATCAGCGAAGAAGTTTCTCCGTGGGAGTTGGAATCATCTCTTCTCCAAGATTTCCGTATATAGAGCACCTAGAAAATGTGTGGGCAGTGTGACAATTCTAGATTCTTCTGCCTTCCATACATGCCCCAACCCTGGGTGGACTGAACCCGGAACTTGGGTATATATATGTCCTGCTGGGAATCGAACCCACCACTTTTTGGTGTATGGGGCAACGTTCCCACCAACCGAGCCGCACGGACCAGGGCGAACTTAATGTACATCTTATTGTCAGAAGCTGTGATGGCCAGGGCTTTTCTGAGATGTATCAAATGCACTGTTTGCATTGCTCTTTTTTTTTTTTTTTAAATCCTCACCCGAGGATATGCTTTCAGTGATTCCACAGAGAGAGGAAGGAAGGGGGGAAGAGGTGGAAAGAGAGAAAAACATGGATGTGAGAGAGAAACATTGATCGGTTGACTTCCTCCCAACCCTGACTGGGGATTGAACTGGCAACCTGGGTATGTGCCCTGATCAGGAATCAAACCCCCGACCCTTCGGTGCACCTGGGAGGATGCTCCAACCAACTGAGCCACACCAGCCAGGGCCATCACAGCTTAAGTGACATGTTTAAAATGCCCTGTCACAACCTTTGCAGGGATGTAAATTCTGTGACTAACAGATTCTTCAGTTCACTGTTGGTTCTGTTGTGACCAGAAATGAAAATGAGCTTTGTCTTGGTTCAAGTCACCTTGAGGCTATACAGAAAGCTTTAAACTTTAAAATTTGGAACCCAAAATGCACACTCTGGTTAACACTTTCATATCCCCTGTATTTAATGTTTATCAATTATGGTCTGGGCTAGTTGGTTCAATGATAGGAGCTTGTGAGAATTTTAAAAGCTCGTCTGTCTCAGTATTACATAGCAAGTCATTTTGTTCTGTGCCTATGGACTGCTCTAATCATACCCAACCATTCTTCAAACGTAGCTCTGATTAGAAGTGAAAGTAGGTGACTATATATAGGATGAAAAGTACACCCATCCATCGTCAGTTTTCAAAAATTAACTCAAAATTCATATTCTTTAATGATGGATAGGAAAGGACATTGATATGTAAACAAAATTAAAAACAAGCACACAAACAATTTGAGACTAATGCCTAACTATTCAGTCAGCTTTATGGATAGGAAACTTAAAAACCACAGACATTAGTCTGCATGGGGAAATGACTTTTCAGTGTATTTGTGAAATAAATCATTTGAATAATTTCTTGATACCCTATTCACTTAGCTATCTTTGGAAAAGATTTTTGTTGTTATTTGGAATATGTAAAATTTTAAGACTTACTTCCTTCTGCTTGGAAAAGTGAAGTTTATTTTCTTTGTCTCACTTTAAACTTCATCCAGGGGGACTTTTTTTACTCTTGATAATTGAGACGTATACTTAGGAAACTATACAACATTTTAACTATTATTAAAATATTTTATAATTTACTTGACTCATATTTTTTTTGTCACACTATGTCTTTAATGAAAAATAGCTGCTTGGATTTTAACAGATTAGCATATACATTTTTTGGTATCTTTGTGAAAAGCATTATATTGTTGGGGGTGGGTGCAGATTACTTTTGGAGGATTGTGTGTATATCTACAGTTTCCTCAATCTTTAGAATTTAGTTTATCAGACATCAAGTTCTCTTAATTTTTAAAAGTTATTTATAGGGTTATCTGTAGAGCATAATAGAGTTAACGTAGAGATTTACATTTTAGTATCTATAAACTCTTGTTTATAATATAATATATTTAGCAGCTATTTTAAATCTTACACAACGAATGATATATGATGCTGAAGTCAAGTATGAGAAATACTTAAGAGAATCAATTTGAATGGGAACCATAAAATACCTTTCAAACAAAATTGGATTGATATGCAAAGTTGTTTTGACAAAGAGTGGTATCGGCACTTGTAAATCTGTAAATAGAGTAAGGAAAATCTAATAATTGAATTTTATCATTCTAGTACATTGCAGATATTTCATTTTTTCTAAAAGTACCATATTTGGTGAGGCCATTTCTAAGAAGTTGCAAGAATTGTGGAACAAAGTAAAAAAACAGCATTTAGTAGAGAATCTTGGAATTTCAAGTTTTAATTAAAAATATGTAATTAAAATTGTATCTATCAGTTCTTTAGAATATTTATAGTTATTCATTTTATGTCACTGGAATATGAATGCCTTGAGGGCATTTTTGTGTCTGTTTCTTCACTGAGGTGTTCCCTAGCATGTTGAACGTTTGGTACATAGTTGACACGCATGAAAATTTGTTCCTGAATGGATTGCCTGAACTGGGCCCCTTCTTATAACTTTCCCAAAGTCAGTGGGGGGGAAATTATTTAAATTATTTTAGGCAGGCAAACCAGAAAGTAAATTGTTAATACCTTAAACTGTGGGGGAGGGATGATTAAGATAGAGTCAGAATGTTAGAATATGTAATTAGTTTTTGTTTCTGTATCATTGTGTCACCCAAGGTCTGAAGGTGGTACTGAGGAGTAGAACGATAGTCTGTAAGGCAGGGATTCCCCAAGCAAGATGCTAGATCTCTCCAAAACTTGAAATTCTATTTGTTGAGCAGGTGCTAAAACACAGTTGTTTTACTGGAGATGTTTCATGTGTATTATTTTATTTAATTTTTATAACAACCATGGGAAGCAGGTAGCATTAATCCCCATTTTGCAGATGAGAGAGAAACGGGGGTTCAACGAATGCAGCGGCAGTAACTTCTGATCATATTTTTAGTGAGACAGGTCTGGGAGACCGAGTGTTCTTACGCACATTTGGCTGGCTCCGTAGCCTGTGCTATCGCAGCTCTACCAAGTGGCATTCTCCTGTGGTGTCTGGAAGAGTGCTAATTATAATAATATTAGTTTTTAATTAGTCTCTTTTCATAGTCTATTTTAGTATTTAATCACTGTCTTAGTGGCTGAGTTCTTTCTACTGATGGACAGATTCCGTGTAATTTTCATTGTTTGATCTCTTCTGAGACATACCATAGGTTTAGTTTTCTTTCAAGCATATAGAAATAAATGCTATTTATCAACCGCCTTTAGAATTTCTGCATGTCAGTTCATTTCAACCACAAAAAAGCAGAATCGAGAAAATCCAGTTTCAAGTACAAAGAGAAAAGTAAGTGTTTAATCTCCACTTACAGTGTTGGTTTGAACTGTTAAATGAGGGATAGATGTATAAATAGGACTTCAGCCTGTTTTTGCCTTTAGCTTTCACCACAAAAGGAGTATTTCTGTATCTATAAATTTGACCAGATTGTAAATGGGTTCACTTAAAAGTAGAAACATAAAAAGGTAAAAATGTTTCTTTTATAGGAGCAGTTTTGTCTCCCTGTCAGTTTATTTTCTAATGGGCCAATCAGGAACCTTGGTCCTAGAAAGAGCTGCTTTTACAGTGATGCAATGGAGGACTAGTCTTTTATGTGCTGTATTGTTTTTCTCTGAAAGCAGCTCAGTGTATCTGGTTCCTTCCCCTACTCCCCACTCCCCCCCCTCCCCCACCACCAGTCTTCTCAGCTGTGGCTTTTCTCTTAAAAATGTAGTGTATGTAGTGTATTGTGAACCTGGAGCGAGGCAAAACACATCCTGTTTCGAATTAGACTCCCTATCTTAAAAAAGCATGGAAGTTATTAACCTAACTAATGTATTCAACAGATATTTCTTTATATACATCATGCTTTCTTTGAAATTAACACATTATGATATATAAGTTTTTGGTTGAACTATATGAAATTGTCATTTTTGTGGGTCAAAAAATGATTGAATATTGGCAAATTCATATTGTTTGACCTAACTACATATATTTAGAATTCCCTCAATGTCTCCTGAAAACATTAATTTATACTGTGCTATCCAGCTACTTTTTTAATGATGGGAAAATTTTTAAAGTTATTCGAAGTTAATTTGAATTGTAAAAACTATTTAAAATTTGTTAAATTGATAATGCTTTCTTTCCCTTTTTTGTTGTTGACCTACTTAGAACACTGATAGAATTGTCTTCTAGGTGTCAAGAGCGATACTGAACTTATTTATGAAAGATGTAAAAATGTTTTTTTAATCCTCACCTGAGGATATGCTTATTGATTTTAGAGAGAGTAGGAGGGAAGGAAAGAGAGAGAGAGAAAGCATCAATGTGAGAGAGAACATTGATTGGTTGTCTTCTTTACATGCCCAGACTCGACCAGGGATCAAACTCACAACCTAGGTATGTGCCCTGACCGGGGATTGAGCCCACAACCTAGGTATGTGCCTTGATCAGGAATCAAACCCACAACCTTCTAGTATATGAGATGATGCTCCAACCTACTGAGCTACACGGGCCAAAGCTGAACGATGTAAAATTTTTCAATGCATGGTGTTTTCTGTGTGTTGTTTTTTTTTTTGGTGACATGTGATTTGGTTGTATTTTCAAAGGTTCGTGCTTTCTGGAAATCTGCATGGTGGCTCAGTGGTAGCAAGCTATCCTTTTGATGATTCTCCAGAACATAAGGCCACTGGAATCTATAGCAAAACCTCAGATGATGAAGTATTTAAGTACTTGGCAAAAGCCTATGCTTCAAACCACCCTATCATGAAAACTGGGGCGCCTCATTGCCCCGGAGATGAAGACGAGACTTTCAAAGATGGGATCACGAATGGTGCACATTGGTATGATGTAGAAGGTATGTAGAGCACTGAATTTGCTATATTTTCCCCTTTGTTCATTTAGCTTCCTTAAGTATACTCTCAGTGGAAAAGAATTCTAATTTTTCTAATTTTTTTTTTATTTTTAAATTTTCAAACCCACAGTAAAATTGAAAGAAAATTGCCTGAGCACCTATATGTCCTTCATTTGAATTCACTATTATCTTACCCCAGATGTTCCAGCGTGCTCTCTCCCTCCCTCCCCAGCCTCTTATTCTCTTTTGTCAAACCTTCCAAAAGTAGTTGCAGATTTTGTGACACTGCACCTGTAAGTACCTCAGCATGTATTTCCTAAGTACAAGGACATTCTCTTGTATAACCATTATGCCATTACTATAAGTGAGAAATCCCACATGGTGCCTGTTATCTCCAGAACATTCTTTATAGCTCCTTTTCCTGCAGATCAGATCCAGTCAGGGTTCAAAAACTGCACTTGGCTCTTGTGGGTTTTTGTGGGGTTTTTTTTGGTTTCCCCAATCTACAACAGTCATCTCAACTCTCTTTTTTCTTAATGATGGTGAATCCTTTGAAGAGTCTAGGCCAGTTGTCCTACAGAACATTCCATATTCTAGATTTGTCACTTTCTTCATGATAAGATTCAGGTTAAGTTTTCCAATAAGATCATTATATAGATCACATCAGGAGGCACATCAAGTCAGGCTCCCAGTGCCCAAGGTGGACAGCTTGGTTAATGGTGATGACCACCAGTTCTCTCCATTTTATATAAAGGCACACTTTCCTTTTGTATTTTAGTCCATGTGGTGATCGTGGAATGCTGTTGTTTTAAAAAAAATTGTGGTAGTGTATGTATAGATCCAGATACATAAATATGTAAGTCATAAAATTTGCTGTTTTTACCATTTTATTTTTTAAATATATCTTTATTGATTTCAGAGAGAGAAAGAGTGAGTGAGAGAGAGAGAGAGAGAGAGAGAGAAACATCAATGATGAGAGAGTCGTCATTGATCGGCTGCCTCCTGCATGCCCTTGACCGGGGATTGAGCCCACAATCTGGGAGTGTGCCCTGACCGGACCGGGGATTGAGCCCACAATCTGGGAGTGTGCCCTGACCGTGGATTGAACCATGATCTCCTGGATCCTAGGATGATGTTCAACCCCAGAGCAACACCTGGCTGGGCCCGTTTTTACCATTTTTAAATGTAGAATTAAGTGGCATTAATTTATTCATCATGTGCAACTGTATCGCCACTGTCTATGAATAAAACCATTTCATCACCCCAAACAGAGAAACTGTAATCATTAGACATTAAGTACCTATTTCCTTCTCCCCAGCCCCTGGTAATTTTTTTTGAATTGTTCAGTTTATAATTGGCATACAATATTAGTTTCAGGTGTAGTATATAGTGATTAGACATTTATACACTGGTACCTCTAATCTTTCTATCTTTATAAATTTGCCTATTTTAGATATTACATAAAGCTGGAATCGTGTATTTGTCCTGCGTCTGCTTATTTCACTTAGCATAAAGTTTTCAAGGTTCATCCATTTTGTAGCATGTATCAGAACTTCTTTCCTATTTACGACTGAGAAATATTCCATTGTTATATATATGTATACTACGTTTTCTTCATTCATCTGTTGATGAGCACAGGGTCGTTTTCACCTTTTGGCTACTGTGAATAATGCTGCTATGAATGTTGGTGTACAAGTATCTGTTTAAGTCCTTATTTTTAAATATTTTGGGTATATACTCAGGAGTTGAGTTGCTGGGTCATATGGTAATTCTATGTCTAGCTTTTAAGGAACTGCCAAACTGTTTACCACATTAGCTGCACCATTTTATATTCTCACCAGCAATGTACAAGGCTCCCAATTTCTCATGGAATGCTATATTTAAAAGAATTGTTACAGTAAGCTTGAATTGTTTACCTTTTCTTTTAAATGTTATAAAAACAGCTATTGTTGACTTTAAACTTTTGGTATCCTTTGAATAATAACTTTTTTGTTTTTGTACACAGGCTTAGACTGTTTAATTAAGAGTAGCCAGAAAGAACATGTCAACCCGTGGAAATGTAATCAGTGTAAACTTTTTATCTTTTTAGAATTTGCCCGTGATGAAATGCCTTAGGTTTTCTTTTGTTTTTATTGGCAGTCACATTATAAAGCAGCTGATGACATTTCTCTTAATGTGCCTTATTTAAACTTTTAAATTATTCTTTGACTTTTTATGTCAAGCTATGTGTACACAGATTGGACCCTACGTGTGAGGACTCTGTACTTTTAGAGTTTTCTGATTCCCCTATAGTTTCTACCAATGTTTCTTATACAGGGTGGGGCAAAAGTAGGCTTACAGTTGTTTGTATGGAAAATAATACAGTAATAAATAATAATACAAAAATAAACTCTGTGTTTTGTGTACTCTCAACTGTAAACCTATCTTTGCCCCACCATGTATATAATAAGCTTCCGCAGAGAGTTTTGAAATATTTAGAAGTAAAACTTTCTGCCGTTAAGTATTTCTACAATAAATATAATTTCTACAATTATTTCTACTTAGAGGTGATTTGAAAACTATTTAAATTTTGTATGGATAAAGAACATAGTTTAATTCCATTTCAGTCTTCAGCAGGTATATTTAATAAAACCTGACTTCATGAACTAGTGACTTTGTGAGATAGTTAAGGTGTTCCATTATTTGAGATATTATTTAAAATAATGAGTTAAAAATAATGTATTTTTTCTTTTTGGAGAACATTGTAAAAGGTTAGGAAGTAATTTCTAATTAACAATTAATTATAGGAGATAAACCTCTGTTATACTATTTTAAAAATGTGTCTGTCCTTACAGTAAGATTATTTGGTTAAACCAGCTAACAGATTTTTCTCATTTTTCAAACATCTGAAGAAGCTAAATTTTGATGCTGCTATTGTTATTGTTTTTATGAGCATCACCTTCTCTCCTGTTTAAGCTGATTGTCAGGTATATTTTATGTTATATTATTTCTACAATAGCTAGCTTTTATTTCTTCCCACCTCAGCAGTATCAAGCCAGTTAAGTATTTTCAACAGGGCGAATTTGTTATTTATCTATGTGGGATTGCAGAAGTAAGATGTTGTAAGATGTATGAAACCTCGTGACTAGGCATGTATTCAGACCTGGATGTCGAAGAGTAATTTTACTGATGCTTTATATAATGTATTTGGAAATTCTAGCTCAAAGAAGTATGACTTTTAGAGCTGAAAGTGAATATATTGATCTAGTCCAACCCTTGTGCATTATAGGAAATCAAGGGCGGAGAGAAGAAACATTTTGTGAATAATCTGTGCAATATTCACTTAGCAACTATTTACTGAGTGCTTTACCTCCATGTCCCATACACTTTATTAGGTGATGGGAATCCAGTGGGAGCAAAACAGAAACATCTCCTGCTCTCAAGAATCAGACAGTATGTTAGTAGTGTGGATTCGAGGTGATCTGGTCCCACTTTCCTCACCTTCATCGCCAGTGTTGACTCAGCATATCTAGCTGCCTCTCTGAGTCAGCCTTGCTTCTCTCAACATGTCTCCCAAACCTACAGGATCCATTTAGGGAGTGATTATCCTAATAAGGCCTGTAAGTAGTTGTGTTCCTTTGCTAAAGCTTGTTATTGCGGGAGCCTAAGCTGAACTTATTCAGGGAACAGACCTTCCTTAAAACCACAGTGTACTGATTTATATGCCTTTTGTCTGCCACTCTTTATTATTTTTTTTCCTTCATGGAAAATATAAAAATCATCTGATGGTTTAGTATGTTCATTCCAAAGTAAATTTAATGAAACTGAATTGTAGTTTAAGTCAACATTTAAGAATTGCCTTGTTCAAACTTAGAAAATTTTTAAAAGGACAAGTAATCCCACTTTATTTTCCTGAAGATAGAAGGACTCTGGAAGGCAGTGTAGTATAGTGGCTAAGAGGAGAGCTTTGGAATCCTGCTGCCTTGGGTTTGAGTCCCAGCTCTGCCATTGAGTAACTGTGCGCGCGCGCGCGCGTGTGTGTGTGTGTGTGAGAGAGAGAGAGAGAGAGAGAGAGAGAGAGAGAGAGAGAGAGAGAGAGAGAGAGATGGAGATCTTAGACAAGTTAAATATGTGTCTGGTTCTATTGGTGTTTGTGTTACTTTGTTTAAAATTACATATTAAAAACAAGGTAGCGCCCGGCCAGTGTAGCTTAGTAGTTGAGCGTCCACCCATTCACCAAGAGATCACCAGTTCAATTCCCAGTCAGGGCACATGTCTGGGTTGTGGGCTCGATCCCCAGTAAGGGGCTTGCAGGAAGCAGCTGATTGATGTTGATGTTTCTCTCTCATCAGTGTTTCCAGCTCTCTTTCCCTCTCACTTCCTCTCTCTCTAAAATCAATAAAAACATTTTTAAAAAGCAACAAAGTAGCGAACATGCAAAAACTTAAAGCCTTCTTATATATTTGCTTTTCTCACATTTCAATAGGATCAAATCTAAACCTCTCTAGCATGACACTAAAGGTCTCACAGTCTGACCCAAGCATGCATTTCCAGTCTTCTCTCCTACTTCTTTCCTGTCACTGAACTTTTGTCCTTACCCAAAATGTGAACCTTCACACATTGGTCTGTTCTCAGTCTGGAATGCTCTTCCGCAGTTCAGCTGTAACCTCTGAAAGCTCCCCTGTAGTAACTGTTACTCTCTTGCTTTCAGAGAGCTTTTTGTTTTTACCATCAGTATAATGCTTATCCAATTACATTGTTAATAGTTTTTTGTGTCTTCTGCTGGAGTGTGAATTCTTTGATAATAAGGACAGTGTAGGGCTTTTCATTTTGGTGTTGTCTTTATATAAAATGTAATGGCAGGGAAGAAGTCCTAGAGGGAGAAAGACTAGGGAGATTTTACATCATTTGATGTGAGGCCTTTTTTGGAGATTAGAGCTTTATCTAGAGCAGCAATTTTCAACTTTTTTCATCTCATGGCACACATAAACTAGTTACTAAAATTCCGTGGCACCCCAAAAAATATATTTTTTGCTGATCTGACAAAAAATAAGTATAATTTTTTTTTTTTATCCTCACTCGATATTTTTTCCATTGCTTTTTAGAGAGAATGGAAAGGAGAAAGAAAGAAAGAGAGAGAAACATCGATGTGAGAGAGACATCAATGGTTGCCTCCTGCACTGCCCCCGACCATGGCTGGGGATTGAGCCTGCAACCGAGGCACATGCCCTTGGCCTGAATTGAACCCGGGACCCTTCAGTCTGCAGGCCGATGCTCCAACTGCTGACCCAAACCGGCCAGGGCCAGTCTGATTTTGATTCATTCACACTGAATGGCTACTGTTGGGTTGGCTGTTGTCATTTTTTTAAATTTGACAGTCTAAGGGGAAAAGAGATCAGTGCCCTTGACTAAATAGATATTGCATGTTTTAAAAATTCTTGTGGCGCACCAGTGTGTCTCCTGCAGCACACTGGTTGAAAATTGCTGATCTAGAGGGATGCTGTGGGAATGAAAAGGGAATATGAGATAGTATATAAAAAATTGTGTAAGAAAAATTAAGGATTGACCATCAGTTATATGGTAGAAAAGTGTCAAGGAAAAGAAGGGCCCAAAAATAAAACTTTGAAGTTTTGGAATTAGATAAGTAAGAATGATAATGGATTGGGGAAAAAGTAATTGGAAGAATGTGTGTGTGCGTGTGTGTGTGTGTGTGTGTGTCTGTGTGTGTTCCCTTTAGCTGGGAAAGGAGTCAAAATTGGAGGTGGTACTTGATATAATAGTTACAAGTACCCAATGGGCAGTTGGGAAATAGGCTCTGGAGCTTGAGGGGGAGTTCAAGGTGATAAAGAGATTTAGGAGTTATGAGGGATGTGGGAAGCAGATGGCAGTATATGTGATTTCGAAAATTGAATTGATATTGTTTCCTGGAGCCAGAAATTTATACACACACACAAACACACACACAGAGTTATGTGCTGTATAATTATGTTTAGGACAATGACAGGCCACATATGTGATGGTGTTCCCATAAGATTCTGATGGAGCTAAAATAGCGATGTTGTCGCCGTTGTAACATCGTAGTTCATTACTCCTTTGTTTGTGGTGATGCTGGTATAAACGAACCTACTGTGCTGCCAGCTGTATAAAAGTAGAGCACATACAACTATGTATAATACATAATGCTTTATAAGGATAGTAAGCAACTTTGTTACTGGCTTATTTATTTACTGTCCTATACAGTCAAACCTTGGTTCTTGAACATCTCCCATCTCGAACATTTTGGTTCTCGACCAAGTGGTTCACAGAAAGTTCACAGTTGTTAAACAACTTTGGTTCTTAACCCAACTACCCTTTCATGCTGATACCTGTATGATCAGTCACGTGTCTCTCAGGTGACAAAGTAGAGAATGCCCAAGTATCAGTCAATTTACTGCTAAACCTTGAGTTGTTAACATCTCAGGAAATTGTACTGTGCATATTTATTGAGAAATATCTGCCTTACAAAGAAGTAGCAAACCATGTGATAAACTTGTTCAATGACAATGCAGTGTTTCACTTCAGGCGAATGTTAAAATGCAGGCAAAAACAAACATCATTGGACATTAAAGATGGCATTGGACTGAGTGGGAGCTACACTGACACTGTCCAGGGACCAAACTGGAATTACACCTAAAATATAGAAAAACCATCCTAAATAATCAACTGCAACTGAAGATGAGCTGGAGAGCACCCTCATAACCAAGGAGGAAAAGTGAAGACCACATAGAGACTGGTAGGAAGTGTGAAGGTGCCAGAGGGCTGGCTGGGCTCCCACAGGCAGCAGCTGAAGGTCCCGAGCGATATCTCAGCTGTGGGGGGTTCCCCAGGATGGGCTTCCCAACCAAGAGTACCAGATCTGAGAAAGGTGCCCACATAACATCTGGCTGTGAAAAGCAGCAGGGTTTCTGTTTGCCAGGGAGATACAGCTGGAAATGCAGGCACCCTCTTAAAGGGACAATGCAAAAAGTTTTGTGTGCAGCCACTCACCTTGGGCTCTAGCAGAGGGAGGGAAGAGTGGACTGGAGCTGTGTGAGGAGAATCTAGGGTTGTGGGCTCTGGAGATAGAGATCATAAGGCACCCCCTGGATTTCTGTGCTGAGTCATTTCCCCATACTGCAGAGGATGTCTTTCCCAGACAGACATTTACTTTCCAAGCAGCTTTTGCCTGGGGGAGGGGGGCAGTTGCCCCACCCTGCTGGAAAACCTCTTGCCCTACCCAGAGGAGTTTCTACAGTTGAGACTCATAACAGTAGCCCCACCCTGTGGAGTTTCTATAGCCTGAGGCTCATTAAGAGAATCAGATTAATCAGCCTACAGCCAGAGGCAGACCTCAGAGTGCTTTGAGTCTTTGCCTGATCTGCTTCTGGACCTGGGCCTTCGAAAAGCAGACTTGGTGGGCATCTTGGTCCTGTCCAACTGCACCCAGCCCCAGCAGAGGAGACCTCAAGCCCAGTGTTGTTGATAGCTCCAAACAGGGTACTCAGGGCCAGTCACAAACTGTGTCTGACATTAGCCTGCATCAGAGACCCTCCAAAAAGACTGAGTGTCCTAGCAGATCTACCTGATACATAGAAGGAAACCCAAACAGGCAGCCAGAATGGGGAGACAAAAAAACCCTAAATGAAAGAGCAAGAGAAGTCTCCAGAAAAAGAGATAAATGAAATGGAGATAAGCAATCTACCAGATATAGAGTTCAGAATACTGATTGTAAGGATGCTCAACAGCATGAAAAAAAGATATGGAAACTATGAAGGAAATTAAGAATGACATAGCAGAAATAAAGAATACATTGGAAGGAATAAACAGCTGATTAGAGGAAGCTGAGGATCAGATCAGTGAATTAGAAGATAAGGGAGAAAAAAATTACTCAGAGAACCAAAAAGAAAAATCAATTTAAAAACCGGAGGACAGTCTAAGGGAGTTGTGGGACAACATGAAACGTAACAACATTCACATCATAGGAGTACCAGAAGATGTCAAAAGCAAGCAGGAGTTAAAGAATCTGCTTGAAGAAATAATGGCAGAAAACTTCCCTAACCTGGCCAAGGAAAAAAAATCACACAAGTTCAGGAGGAACAGAGTCCCAAGCAAGAAGAACCCAAAGAGGCTGATGTGCAGACACATCATAATTAAAATGCCAAAAATTTAAGACAGAATATTAAGGGCAGTAAGAGAAAAGCAATCTGTTACCTACAAAGGAGCCCCCGTAAGGTTGTCAGCTGACTTCTCATCAGAAACTCTACTGGCCAGAAGGGAATGGCATGAAGTATTCAAGGTAATGCAAAACAAGGATCTGAAACCAAGACTACTCTATCCAGCAAGGCTATCATTCAAAATAGATGGTGAAATAAAAAGCTTCCCAGACACAGAAAGGCTAAAGGAGTTTATCACCACCAAACCAGCATTGCAAGAAATGTTAAAGGGACTGATGTAATACGAAGAAGAAATAGAGAAACATAGGCATAAAGAATTAAAATGGCAACAAATAAGGACCTATCAATAATAACCTTAAGGACTTTTAAGGGAGAAACCAACAGCAATACAGTCACAGTCATGGACTTTATCACCCTACTGACTTCACTGGATAGATCTTCCAGACAAAAAGTCAACACAGAAACAGTGACTCTAAATGGCACACTAGATCAGATGGATTTAATTGATATTTACAGAACATTTCACCCCAAAGCTGCAGAATATACATTCCTCTCAAGTGCACGTGGATCATGCTCAAAGATAAGACCACATGTTTGGGCACAAAACAAGTCTCTACAAATTCAAGAAGATTGAAATAGCAAGCATCTCAGATCACAATGGCATGAAATTAGAAATCAACTACAGTTAAAACACTCAAAAACATTAAAACGCATGGAGGCTAAATAGCATGTTATTAAACAATAAATGGGTTACTAGTAAGATCAAGAGAGAAATCAAAAACTTCCTGGAAACAAATGAAAATGAACACACAGCCACCTAAAATTTATGGGACAAAGTGAAAGCAGTCCTAAGAGGGAAGTTCATAGCACTGCAGGCCTACCTCAAAGAGCAAGAAAAATTTTTAGTAAACTAACCCTACAACTTAAAGAATTAGAAAGCTCCCCTGTGAGGCCATCTGGACCAGAGCTTTTGTTTGCTGCGAGTTTTTTTAATTACTGCTTCGATTTCATCACTTGTTATTAGCCTATTCAGGTTTTCTGATTCTTCCTGATTCAGTTTTACATGGTCTCACTCATATGTGGAATCTAATAAACAAAATAGACCCAGAGACATAGAAGTATGGAACAGACTGACAAATCTCAGTGGGAAGGTGGGGGCAGGGGAGTGGGTGGGGAGAGATTAACCAAAGAATTTATTTGCACATATGCATAACCCATGGACACAGACAATAGTGTGGTAAAGACCTGGGGAGGGGGGGAGGGGCTGCAGGGTTGAGGGGGGTCAATGGGTGAAAAAAAGGGGGATATCTGTAATACTTTCAACAGTAAAGATAAATTTAAAAAAACAACACAACATTGGATAGGTTTTTAGTGAGAGAGACCCAGTGAGCCTGAAGCAAGTTCTAGTGGAGCAGAGACAAAAGAGAGAAAGAACCCCAGGAGAAGAACTACTTGATGTTTTTATGGAAGGGGACTCCCCTTCCAAACAACAGCATCCCTCCATCCCCCTACCCCTCCTCTCCGTAGTCATCAATAGCCCTCAACATTAAAGATAAGTTCTAATATGTATGTAAATTTTCATTTTTTACTATACATTTCATGTCCTTTTTGTTAAACAGTACATTAGACATGTATTGTATGTAAGAAAGGTTAAAACGGAATCATTTGGGGGTCTGGAATGGATTAATTCAATTTACATTATTTCTAATGGGAAAAAATGATTCAATTTTCTAACAAATCGCTTCTCGAACAGCCTCCTGGAACGAATTAGATTTGAGCAACTGAGGTTCCACGGTACTTTTTATCATTATTTTAGAGTGTACTCTTCCTACTTATAACAGGTTTGCTGTAAAACAGCATACCCTGTTACACTGGAGGCAGCCTCATGCATCAGGTGCTTACTAAGTTTCTCGATTGCATCATTTTTCTGTGCTTGATTTAATCTCGTGCTGTTTTGTATAGTAACATTCTGTACAGGTTTGTAGCGTAGGAGCAATAGGCTGTACTACATAGCCTAGTTGTGTAGTAGGCTAGACCATTTGGGTTTGTGTAAGTGCACCCTATGATGTCTGCACAATAAAATCACCTAACAACACATCTCTCAGGATGTATACCCATCATTAAGCAGCACATGACTGTCTGTCTGTCTGAGACTGTATATATATGTAATATACACACACGCACACTTACACATACACATACACACATGGGTGCCTTTTCACCTCCAAAGTGAATGTACTGGCATTTTATACTGGGGTATTTTCTTTAAAGAATGTGATCTAAAAAATAAAAGAGAATCCTGATAGTTCAGTCCTGGCTGGCATGGCTCATTTGATTGGGCATTGTCCTGTGCCCCAAAAGGTTGCCCGTTTGATTCCCAGCCAGGGCATGTGCCTGGGTTGTGGGCTCAATCCCCAGTGGAGCACGTGCCTGAGGCAGCCAATCGATGTTTCGTTCTCACATCAGTGTTTCTCTCTCTCCCTCTCCCTTCCTCTCTCTAAACGGCAATAAATCAATAAAACTATTGTTTTAAAAGAATGCCGGTAGTTCAGGTATTCTCAGCCTGTTCATTTTTTAAGAATATTATTGATAAATGTGCATTAATAAAGTGCATTTGGTCTCACCTGATCTTATACATTAAGGAGCTGATTGGATCTCCTTCTTCCTGTTTCTGTCTTACTCAGAGTGCCACCTAATTTAAAAGGAAAACAGGTTAAAGCAACACTCAGAAGATTTGCTTCTGTTTGAGTCATGAGTTTGCTTAGTAAATTGAAATAGAGCCTAATATAAAATCTGACCTCCAGGAGGAGTGTAGTTGTGTATTTGGTAATGTGGTCTTAAGACTTGCATGAAAGATTGAGAACCAAATGCTAAACAGCATTTTAGGATTTGGCTCCTACACCATCAGATCTGATGTCCAAAATCAGATGTGCTTTTCCCCCTATTTTCTATTTAACTCAGGTAGTAGAGAATTGGAAAGTACTTTTTTTTTTTTTTAATGAAAATGGAAAATTCAGTTCAGAGAACTGTGTGTGAGAGAGTGTTGACTTAGATAAAACTGAAAACAGATGCAGGACTGTGTAATTTAGTTTAACTTGGTAGAATCATATCATTAGCAAATATATGTTCAGTGGGAGTGGTGAAGGAGTGGGAGTGGTGAAGGAAGTAGATTTCCATAAGATAAGTTTCTCAGAATAGAAAAACCATGTGCAGTTCAGACTTGGTCAAAATGAAGTTGAATTTAAAGACCAAAAGTGTGGCATTTTTAAATTCTTTATTCTTTGCTGTTTCTCAGTCTGCTTGTTTTGTTGATTCCTGAGAGAGGAGTGTGAAGTCTGCAATCATAATTGTGGATTTGTCCATTTTTTCTTTTAGAACTATCAGTTTTTTATTTAATGTACTTTGAAGGTCTGTTGTTAGAACTGTTTGTTCTGTTCTGTTGGAGTTCCATTTAAGATTGTTATGTCATCTTGGTGAGTTGGCCTTTTATCACTGGGTAAATTTCCTCTTTATCCCTGCCACTTTTTCTTGCTCCTGAAGTCTACTTTGTCTGATAGCAATATACCCACACCTTTCTTTTGATTTGTGTTTGCATGGTGTTTTTTTTTTCATTCCTTTACTTTTTACTTGTCTATACCTTTATATTTAAGGTGAGTTTCTTGTAGACAGCAAGGGTCTTGTTTTTTAATTCTGTTTGACAGTTTCTGTCTTCTAGTTGGTGTAAATGTTTGCACCATTTACATTGGATATAATTATTGATATGTTTGGATTTAGATCTACCTTTTTATTTTTCTGTTTGTCACTCAGTTTTTTTTATTTCATTTCTTTCTATTTCCCTGCCTCCATTGGATTGCTTGAATGTTTAGTAGTTCTTTTTTTTCCTATAGTGTTTTTATTATACTGTATCTCTTTGTAGAGTTTGTTTTGGTGGTTGCTCTAGAATTACATACTTAAATTTTTGCAGTTCTACCTAGAATTAATGTTTTACCACTTCAAGGTAAATGTAGAAATCTTACCTCCACCCTTTACCTCTCCCCTTTATGTTGTAGTTGTCATATGTGTTATATGTATATACATAGAAAACCCCAGCAGACAATGTTACGGTTTTTGCCTTCACTGTCATACATATTTTAAAGAATTTTAGATGAGACAAATAGTTTACTATATATTTACCATTTCTTTTTTTTTTTAATACTCACCCGAGGACATGTTTATTGATTTGAGAGAGAGAGAAACATCGATTGGTTGCCTTCTGTATGGGCCCCTGCTGGGGATCGAACCCTCACCCTAGGTATGTGCCCTGACAGGGAATCGTACCCACAACCTTTTTGTGTACAGGACAGTGCTCCAGTCAACGGAGCCACCTGGCTGGGGCTACCTTTTTTGTTGTTGTTGTTGCAGTTCCAAGTTTTTCTCTGGCATCATTCTCTTCTGCCTGAAGTACGTTCTTTAGCATTTCTTTAAAACAGGTCTGCTTGTGGCAGATGCTTGTGGTTTTCCTTCACTGAGAATGTCTTTTTGCCTGCGTTCCCTGAAAGATAGTTTCACTGAATATAAAACTGTGTTCTGGGTTGACGATTCTGATTCTTTTTCTACTTTTTTCTTTTTAAAAAAACATGTGCCTTCTGGCCTCTGATGAGGAATTCACTGTCATTTTCATTGTTATTCCCTTTATAAACATAGCATTTTCTCTACTTTTAAGATTTTCCCCCCTTTATCTTTAGTTTTCAGCAGTTTGATTGTGAAGTATCTAGGCATGAATTTCTTTGAGTTTATCCTGGTTGGGATTTGCTGAGCTGCTTGAAATGTAAGTCTTTGTCTTTTGCCAAATTTGGGGAGTTTTTAGCCATATTTCTTCCAATATATTTTTCACCATGGCACATTTTTCTCTCTTTCTAAGACTAATGACAAGAATGTTACACCTTTTGTTGTTACCCCTAAAACACTGTTTTTTAAAAAGATTTTCTCTTTCTCTGATGTGCAGAGTGGGTAATTTCTACTTACCTATCTTCAAGTGAACTCACTCTTTCCCCTTGTCATTTCCACTCCTCTGTTGAACTCATCCAGTAAATTTTAAAATTTTGGTTATTATAGTTGTGATTGTGGGGGGTGAGGGACATGGAGGTGGAAGAGGGTATAAGCAGGATAAATGGTGAAAGGGGGAGAAATAAAATAAACAATGAAATTTCCATTTTGTTGTTTTTTGTCTTCTGTTTCTTTTTTTCATTTCAAGAATGTTTAATCTTCCTTAGAGCATGGCTATCATAATTGCTTTAAAGGTTAGTCTGATAATTCCAACATCTGTGTCATCTTGGGGTTGTTATCTATTGATTATTTTTTCCTTGCAAGTTGTTGACATTTTCATGGTTCTTTGAATGTCAAATAATTTTGGATTATACCCTGGACATTTTGAGTCTTGTGAGAGCTGAGCCTTGTTTAAGTATTATAGAAACTAGTAATGTTTCTGTTAGTGCGTCCTAGCAGTGAATGGCCCAGTTAGGTTTTGCGAGTTTTGACTCACCTTCTGTGGGCTGCAGTTCTCACATCAGCTCAGGTTTCAAAGCCTTTGTGCCGCCTGTTCAGGCCTGTCCTGTGTATGTACCACCCAGACCAGCCTGGGGTAGGGGCAGTGGCCTGTACTGCACTTCAGTGCTTTTGGTGTGCTCTTCAGTCTGACCCACGCGTGCATTTCAGGGTTGAGCCCAGGAGTTCATAGAAAACTTCACCCGATCCCGTTCTTGGGCCCCCTCCTCTCTATAATCTCACTTGTGGTCTGTGGTTTCCAGGGTCTTCCAAAATAGATGATAAGTAAACGCATGAGAGGGGAATACAGGTTAAAACCACAGTGAGATGTTACTACAGCCCCACGAGTGTACTTAAAATGGAAAGGGCTGGTGACCAGTTGCTTGACCATCTTGTTGGAGGAGTTGCAGAGCAACTGGAACATTCGTACATTGCTGATGGGAATGTGAAATAACACAGCCACTTTCGAAAGCAGTGTGTGATCTCGGACTAGTGACCTCTCAATATAGTTTCCTCTCTTGGAATTAAGTCTTTTTTTAAAAAAAACTTCTGTCCTTCCCTACCCCCTATCCTGGGAGTATGTTGGTTTGAATCATTGATTGGAGCTGGCTAGTTACAATCCTATTAAGTTACTCTAAAAGGCTGATTAGATAACACTATGACTGTAAACTTAGTCTTCTTATTGCTCTTAGCTATTATTTCTTAAATTGTTACTGAAGTGAAACAATTAAGAGAGAGAGAAAAGAATGCTAGGGCTCACACCTGGTGATTATAGTGTTATAAGTAGTCTACTGCCTCTGGCATAATTAAAATGTGAATTCACCATTTTTGTAATTTAGCATAGCTATTAAGTTTTACATATGCAGAAAACTTAGATTAGTTCACACTTACATTGCTCTGAAATTGTCATTTTTGTGTTCTGTGTTCTGTTTCCTCACTAAGACTCTAAACTCTGAAAGTATGTTTATTTATACATCTCTATAATCTTAGTATAATGTGTTATACACAGTGACCATTGTATTGTGACTAATATCATAATAAAATAGAAAAGATTAATAAATATGTACAATGAATAGCATGTATATGTCCATATGTGTACATACAAGTAAGAGTTAGCAAAGATTATTTTAGGTCAACTATGACTAAACGTGACTAACATCACTTAATGAATAATATGACTGGGTAGGGATATGAAACTCAGCATCTCACCAGTTTCCTGCGAGACCCAAAGTGAGTGCAAGATAATAGAATATAAGAGAAAGCCAAAAGATGGGTACTTTGCTTCTAATAAAAAAAGGTTACTGAGCTTGTGGTGGTTATAAACCTGCATGTGTATATTCTGGGAAGAGGAAGTCTATTTGATATCTCCACATGGGTGCTTACTGGGCATCTCAAATTTAATACATTCAAAACAGAAGTCTTACTTTCCCACTGCCTTCTACTTACTTTTCCCACTACTTTTTTTTTTCTTCAATTTATTGATTTAAGAGAGAGAGAGAAACACTTATTTGTTGTTTCACTTATGCATTCACTGGTTGGTTTCTTGTATGTGCCCTGACTGGAGATTGAATCTGCAATCTTGGCATTCTAGAACGATTCTCTAACCAACTGAGCTATCCGGCCAGGTATTTCCACTACTTACTTTCATTCCTCCAACAAATATTTATTGAAGAACTACTATGTGCCAGGTACTGTTCTAGTGTTTGGAATATCCATAGTGGGCATAACAAATGTCTCCACCCTTGCTTAAAATCTAGCAAGGAAAAACAGGCAGTAAATAATAAACATAGTAGGTAAATTATTAAGTATTATAGAAAAAATACAAAAGTAGAAAAGTGTGAGAGGAATTCCGAGTGTTGATGGGATGGGCCTTGGATAGTCATGGGAAGAAGTAACTAGCAACTTTAAATGAGGAGGTAAAGGTAAGGCTCATTGTCAAGTTGAAATTAGAGCAAAGAGCTGGAGGTGAGGGAGTCAAGTATGGATATCTGGGGGGAAAGCATTCCAGACAAAGGAAACAGAGCAAAGACCCAAAGTTAAGAGGTACCTGGTCTATCCGGTGAACAGCAAGGAGGCCATGTGGCTGGTGCCAAGCCAGTAGTGGAACAGTAAGGTTAAAGATGGGAGGGGGTGTCGGAGGACAAATCCCGTAGGGCTTTAGGCCACTGTGAAGACTTTGGCTTTTAGTCTGAGTGAAATAGGAAGTCGCTGTACAGAGGAGTAGCATCTGACTTATATTTCAACAGAATTACTCTGGCATCTCCTTTGAGAAGAGACTATAGAGAGCAAGGGCAGGAACAGGAAGGTCTATTAAGAGTGATTGCAGAGTCCAACTGGGGAAAGGAAACGGTGGCTTGTACCAGAGCAGCGGCAGTGGGAATCAGGAGAAACACAAATCTTTAGGTTCTGGGTATACTGGCCTGAGCAACTAGAAGGGTGGAAGTGCTGTTAACCACGATGGGAGGGACTGGGTGGGCAGGTTTGGGGAAGATGAGGATATGTGGAGTTTGCAGTTTCCAAGTAGGAATATTGAAGACGCAATTAGATGTACAAGACTGGAGTCTGGGAAAGAGGCCTAGACTGGAGATAGAAATTTGAGAGTTGTCAGTTTCTCAATCCAAAATCCTAGAAGTCATCCTTGATTCCCTACAAACAAGTCCTTTGAACACCCAGATCTGTTCACTTCATCTCCACTACCACCAGCCTAGTCTAAGTCACCATACTCTTCTAATCCATCTTTCTTCTTCCCTTTGTGCACCCCCAGTGATTTTCCACCCAGCAGTCAGAATGATCGTTTAAAAAGGCAGTTCAGATCATACCACACCTCTTCTCAGAACCTTCAGTGTTCTGTGCAGCAAAGGAAACAATCAACAGAGTAAAAGCAACTTAGGGAAAATATTTGCAAACCATATATCTGATAGGGGGTTAATATTCAGAATATATAAAGAACTACAACTCAACAACCACAAAAAACAAGTAATCCAATTAATGCACGAGCAAAGGACGTGAATAGGCATTTCTTCAAAGAAGATATACAGATGGACAAGAAGCATATGAAAAGATGCTTAGCATCATTAATCATCAGGGAATTGCAAATCAAAACCACGATGAGATATCACCTCTAAGGATGGCCACTATAAAAACAAAACAGAACAAAAAAAACACACCAAGTGTTGGTGAGGATGTGGAGAATTTGGAATTCTTGGCATGGCTGGTGGAAATATAAAAACAGTGCAGCCACTATGGAAAACAGTATGGAACTGGCTCACAAAGTTAAAAATAGAATTATCATATGATTCAGCAATCCCAATATATACAGAAGAATTGAAAATAGCACCTTGAAAAGATATTCGCACACCCATGTTGACAGTACCATTATTCACAATTGCCAAGAAGCAACCTAAATGTGTATTGACATATGAATGGAAAAAAATGCAGTATATGCATAAAATGGAATGTTATTCAGCCCCCAAACAAAGAAAATCACATCTGATAAAGGGCTTATCCAAAATATACAAAAAAAAACCCTAACAATAAAAAAAAACAAACCCACCAGGCCCTGGCCAGGTAGCTCAGTTGGTTAGAGTGTCGTTCCAGTACACCAAGGTTGCGGGTTTTATCCCCAATCAGGGCACATACAAGAAACAACCAATGAATATCAATAAGTGGAACAACAAATCTATGTTTCGATGTTTTCCTCTCTCTCTCTCCCCCCCCTCGTTAATCCTCACCGGAGGATATTTTTTCCACAGATTTTTTTTTTTTTAAGAGAGAGTGGAAGGGAGGGTGAGGGGAGAGAGAGGGAGAGAAACATGAATGTGTCAAATCGGTTGGTTGCCTCCCACACACACCCTGATCAGTGTGGAGGAAGGAACTGGAAACCCAGGTACGTGCCCTTGATCACACTGGCTAGGGCTCGCTCTCTTTCTCTCTCCTCTTCGACCCACCCTGTCTCTAAAATCAATAAGAAAAAACCACCAGATTTTAAAACAGGCCAAAGGCATTAACAGACTCCTCACCAAAACGATATACAGATGGCAAATAAACATGAAGATGGCTCTGAGCAGCTGGCTCTCTGAGGGTCACCGGCACCAAGATCTTCCCCATGACAATGTCTTCCATTAAGATTGAGTGTGTCCTGCCTGAGAACTGCTGGTATGGGGAGTCTCCGGTGTGGGAGGAAGAGTCCAGCTTTCTGCTTTTCATAGATATTCCTGTAAAAAAGTTTGCCATTGGGATTCTCTCAGCAAGCAAGGTCAGCAAGTGATCTCTGCATGCCCCAGTCAGCTCTGTGGCCCTCTGCCGATCGCCAGTTGGGAGGCTTCGTTACCACAATTGGAACAAAGTTCTGTGCTTTGAGCTGGGAAGATCATTCAGCCATTGTCCTGGCCACAGTAGATAAAGACAAGAAAAACAATCTGATAGGAAGGTGGGTCCTGCTGGGAGATACTTTGCTGACACCAAGCCTGAGGAAACAGCCCTAGCAGTTCTGGAGCTGTATTCCCTCTTTACTGACCACCATGTGTAAAAGTGCTTTGACCAGGTGGATATCTCCAATGAGTTGGATTGGTTCCTGGACCACAAAATCTTCTGTTGCATTGATAGCCTGTCCTACTCTGTGGATGCCTTTGACTGTGACCTGCAGACAGGAAAGATCTCCAATCAGAAGTGTTTAACAAGCTGGAGAAAGAAGAACAAATCCCAGATGTAATGTGTATTGATGCTGATGGGAAGCTCTGGGTGGCCTGTTACAATGGAGGAAGAGTGATTCGTTTAGATCCTGAGAGGGAAAAGACTTCAAGCTGTAAAGCTCTCTGGAAATACTTCAGAGGAAAGGATTCTGAAATGTACGTGACACTGTGCCTGGGATGGAATGGACCCTGAGGGTCTATTGTGGCAATCTGGACGCTGGTGGAGTTTTCAGTTTTCAAAATAACTGGCCTGGAGGTCAAAAGAATTCCTCCCTACCCTTATGTAGGATAAGTGACAGGCCTTCTTTCCTACTAGAGGAAACTTTGAAGACAACTAGAAAATTCTGGAGCTGAAATATCAATCTAGTTCCCAAAAAATGAGGCAATTATATAATGGTTAAGTTTTTATTTACTATTTTTAAAATGTAGAGATTTTTAAGAAGGGTGGCAGGTGGGTTTGATAATATGCTATATATAAGGCCTTCTGCAAAGTTCCTATAGAAATGCCAAAAGTTGTTCAGTTCTCAGCCAGCCTCTTGATTCTTTGCAAATTGGTGGTGGGCAGGGGGAAAGGGAAGAGCCTACCTGTTCTTTATTCCGCATTCCGTACTTACTATACCTAAAGCTTCAGACAAACTAATAAATAGTAACCTGGTAATAACTTATTTAAAAAAAGAGGACACCACTCCACATTGTATGTCATTAGGGAAATGCAAATTAAAACAATGAGTTACCACTACACACCTGTCAGAATAGCCAAAATCTGGGACACTGCCAACAAGCAAACGCTGGCGAGGATTTGAGCAACAGAATTCTCACTCTTTGGAGGAAATGCAAAATGGTACAGACACTTTGGAAGACAGTTTGGTTGTTTCTTACAAAACTAACATTCTTACCATACAATCCAGCAGTTGAGCTCCTTGGTATTCACCCAAAGGAATTGGAAACTTATATCCACACAAAAACCTGCATGCAGATGTTTATAGCAGCTTTGTTCATAATTTCGAAAACGTGGAAACAACCAAGATGTCCTTCAGTAGGTGAATGAGTAAACAAACTGTGGTACACCCAAACAATGGTGTATTATTCAGCACTAAAAGAAATGAGCTATCGAGCCATAAAAAGACGTGGAGGAACCTTAAGTACTTATTACCAAATGAAAGAGACCAATGTGAAAAGGTTACATGCTGTATGATTCCATCTATATGACATTCTGGAAAAGGCAAAACCATATGGAGATAGTAAAAAGATCAGTGGTTGGCAAGGTTAGGGGGAGGGAGGGGTGATAGGCAGAGCACAGAGGATTTTTAGGGCAGTGAAACTACTCTGTATGGTGCTATACTGGTGGAAACATGGCATTATACATTTGTCCAAACCCATAGAATGTACAAGAGTGAGCCCTAGTACAAACAGTGGACTTTGGGTGGTAGTGATGTATCGATGTAGGTTCATCAGTTGTAACAAGTGTACCTTCTGGTGGGGGTGGGGGTAATGGAGACTCTGCGTGTGTGGGAGCAGGGGGGTTAGGAAAAATCTCTGTACCTTCTGCCTCAGTTTTCCTGTGAACCTAAAATTGCCCTAAAAAAGCCTATTTTAAAGAATCAAGTGACAGGAATGATAGAGTAATAGGCTTTCTACAGAATGAATGTATGGGCTCATAAAGGCGTTAGAGGTAGTGAAGGTGGCCGACTGTGGGTGCTTATGCCCCTTTTTGCTTCCCTCTTTCATTAAACACATTTTGAAAGGGTTGTGTCTCCCTCCCCCCCAATTTGTATAGCTGTACCACCCTATATACAGCCTTTTTTTTTCTTTTGCCACCTTGATAAAAGTAGGACAGTTAGAATGGTAGGCACTTAATAATGCTTTGGCATGAATATCCTTGACAACTTTAAGATCAATCACATGGTACCCTTCATGTTCTTTCTGTCAAAAACCTTAACCTGTCTGTGCCTCACATTTGTAAAATGGGGGAAATGATCATACCTACCTCAAGCTTGCAGAACATGCCTGGCATGTAGAGCTGTTATCATTATTGCTATTGTTATTAACTGATACGTTCATGCTATTAAAACTCTTTATTCTGTCAATCAGATATTTTCCTTTATGCATATTCATTTTCAATGTATATGCCTTTAACCTTCCTTCTTCGTCTCCTCTGTAACTCAAGAACCTTCTCTAAGTTCAAACCATTTCATGAAAATTTGTACGAGCAGAGATGGCAGGTTTAGTTTCTTTGGTCTTTTTGAGAGTAGACTCCTGAGAGTAAAGTATTTTTCCCTTCATGTTACAGGTGGAATGCAGGATTATAACTATGTGTGGGCCAGCTGTTTTGAGATCACATTAGAACTGTCTTGTTGCAAGTACCCACCTGCTTCGCAGCTTCTACAGGAATGGGAGAACAATCGTGAGTCTTTGATCACGTTGATTGAAAAGGTAAAGCAGCTGACTGGAAGGTTTGGAAGGGAGGGATATGGAAATAATGGGCTAAATAAGGGGGAAAATCAGTTGTATATGAACAACAATCTAAACTAGATACCCTTTATCTGTTTTGATTATTTAAAGTTGTAGATTATCTTTAGAAACTGTTAAGTTAGCAATCTGTTACAACATATTTTAGTTGTGCCTCCTTGCCCTCTCCCCCAGCTCTTTTCCTCCTTAGCGTTTCCTTTGTCTTAGAACACTTTTGCAAACTGAAATAATTAACCAGGTTCTTACAATGTCATGTGATTTTTTTTTTTTTTAATGTTTTTATTTCAGAGAGAAGAAGGGAGAGGAAGAGGGAGAGAGAGAAACATCAGTGATGGGAGAGAATCATTGATCGGCTGCCTCCTGCATGCCCCCTACTGGGGATTGAGCCTGCAACCCAGGCATGTGCCCTGACCGGGAATCAAACTTTGATCTCCTGGTTCACGGGTCAATGCTCAACCGCTGTACCACGCTTGCTGCGCTCATGTGATCATATTTGCTAGAGAGCTTTTATCACTATAGGCTCCATGAACATAAGTTTAATTTTAAACATCAGGCAGGCTAATACACTAGTGTATATATCAGAAATGATTACTTATGCCTTGTTGAGAAAATTAGAAGTCTGGCTTTGAACAGAGAAAATTTCAAAAGCATATTACCAGTGTAGTTTTCAGGCACATATGATTTAAGTTTAAGGATTTAATATTTTTGTCTACAGTTTTTTTTAACTTGGAGGGATTGAAAACTATTTCTGGGAGATAGAGGAGTTAACTTATTTTTTTTAGGAATTCTATATCAACACAAAGAGGTTATGCTCTCTTACCTTCCAAATTGATTGTCTCTGAGCAGTCTGCTTTGATTCTTATTATTTCAGGTCCACATTGGAGTTGCAGGATTTGTTAAAGATTCAGTAACGGGATCTGGCTTAGAGAATGCAACCATCTCAGTGGCTGGTATTGATCATAATATTACAACAGGCAGATTTGGTGATTTCCATAGATTACTTGTTCCTGGAACTTATAACATTACAGCAGCTTTAACTGGGTAAGAATTTAAATTAGGATCATTAAATACCAAATCTTTGTTTATATGTAAGACAGAAATATAGTCTAGGAAATGTTATTTATTGTATCTGGCTTTTATTTTTCCTTGTTTTCTGATTTTTCTCCCCTTTTATAATGAGAAAATACTATCGTGGAGTCTTTTGTCATATAGTAGAATAGTACAGCTAAATAGGAAGCATAACTGAAAAACTGGGAAGAAAGACAGTTTTAAAAGCTTGGAAAGATGGTGATCTGTGGAGAGCACTGCTCGAAGGCTAACTGAATGCCAGAGTACAAGAAGCTCAGAGCTCTGGAAAAGGCATTTTGAGAGTTGTCTTTATCATGTGCTTTCTAATATATGAAATGAGTGGCAGTGGCTCCTTACCTCCCCTGGAAACCTTCCTGTACGATCACTTTGCTAAGGATGTAGTTGATAACCTTTCATTTAATTTTTAGCTTTCCTATTTGGAATAGTTGGAATGTCAGTTTATAAGGTACTGCAAAGAACTGGGTAATTTGCCCCTTCTTTGAGTATTGTAGCAGTGGTTACAGCGGATTAATGACCTCCATCCCTCATCATATTCTCTCCTTGGAATGTGAGCTTTTGGTAGTGTTCTAATCTGTGGTACCTGGGATGATGGCAAGAGAAATAGTTCTCTAAAGATGTAATTGGGGATTTTCTGTGAGATAATATTCTCAAAGTCTTGAATTTACACATTTATGTTTATGTAGTTGAGTTTTGATAGACCACCAAGTGCTAGAGTATGAAAAGTGTTGTGAGTATTGTGCTTTTATAATGTTAAAGCAGTGTGTGTTTTAATTTAACTCCAAGCCATCTACTTTTTCAAATATATATTTTTTCAGATATATGCCACTGACTATTAATAATATAATAGTGAAAGAAGGCCCAGCTACAAAGGTGAATTTTACCCTTCGATCAACTGCGGCTTCAGCAATCCCTGACACAACTGAGGTTGTAGCAACTGCTAGCACAGTTGCTCTACTTAATCTTTCTCCTGGAACACAGTCCTCCCACCAGCCAATTCAGCCAAAGGACTTTCGCCACCACCACTTCCCTGATATGGAAATCTTCTTGAGAAGGTTTGCCAATGAATATCCTAACATCACCCGGCTTTATTCATTGGGTAAATCAGTAGAGTCAAGAGAACTTTATGTAATGGAGATATCTGATAATCCAGGTGTCCATGAACCAGGTAATTGGTGTGGTCTTATACATAATTTTAGTAGTGCCTCTCAGATCTATGTAATACAGTATTGCTATGTTTCGTCTGAAAGGTCACATATAGTATATATAACTGAAACAAAGAAAATGTAACCAATCTTGCCAGAAAATAAAATTCATTTAATATGTATTAGGCACAGTATTTAACATATTGCATAGATCTGATTCTTTCTGCTAATAGTACTTTTATTTTCATAGCATATGGCTTATATACATGGTTTGAGCTTGCTCAGACATATATATTAGTAAGGAAGCTGCTTTATAACATGTTTTTTTCTTGCTGCTTTTATTGAAATATATCTTTTTTTAACAGCTACAATTTTTATTTATTTTTATTTTTAATTTTTATTTTTATATATCTTTATTGATTTCAGAGAGAGGAAGGGAAAGGGGGAGAGAGAGGTAGAAACATCAGTGATGAGAGAGACATTGATTGGCTGCCTCCTGCACGCCCCAGACTGGGGATCGAGCCTGCAACCTGGGCATGTGCCCTGACCAGGAAGCGAACCATAATCTCCTGGATCCTAGGTCAATGCTCAACCGCTGAGCCACACCTGACTGGGCAAAATATATCTTTTCTTAAATTTTTGGTTCAGTGTCTTTGCATACGTTGGGGGAAAAGTAGAGTTCATGATAAATGGAAAGAAAAAAGTCTTCTATGTAATTATTTTGTTTTCAGGTGAACCAGAATTTAAGTACATTGGAAACATGCATGGAAATGAAGTGGTTGGCAGAGAATTGCTGTTGAACCTCATCGAATACCTTTGTAAGAACTTTGGAACAGACCCTGAAGTTACAGATTTGGTTCGTAGCACTAGAATTCACCTTATGCCATCCATGAATCCTGATGGGTACGAAAAGGCCCAGGAAGGTAAAGAATAGCTGTTTATTAATGCTTCATCTTTATTATTATTATATGGTAAGAGAATTTGAATTGGTTGTTTCCCTTGAATTTCTTCCTATTTTATTCTTATAGCTTATAATTGGTTCCAGCTTTTATATTCTTGTAAGACCAGTTCCTTCAACAATAATGTGATCAAGTTTATTTAAATGGAGTTCTCTACTTTGGTAATTTCTCTTATCTACTAAAAATAATTAAGGTTTTTACAAATTGTTTCACTTTAACACTCATTATTGTTTAATTATTATATCAGGAACTTTTATCATAAGTAAAAACTCAAACCAAATATCTTTTGAAGCAGGTGACTCTGTTTTGAGTCCCATTTCTACTCATGCACATTTTAAATCTGTTGAGTTATCGACTTTCCATTCTTCTGCCTCCTCTGGGCTAGCCCATCTCTCCTGGGGCCCCGAGAGCAACTTGCTCACACAGGCCACCTTATGCAGAACACTGGGAGAGAGAGAACCCATCTTTCCCATTTCCCAGGCTGTGGTTCCTTCCAGGCAGTGACACCAGTGAGTAGAATATGTACCACAGTATGAATACGCAGCCACGTGATTTATTACTCTCCCTGACTGCCCACTGAATCAACTAATGAATCACTAGGTTAGCTCTTAGATATATATTATTCAGATTCCTTCCCTCAGGACCTCATCGTTTGTAGCTTCACAAATCCCTCTCACATTCCTCCCTTGAGACCTTACCAGAAGGTGGAACTACTTACTACTAGTAAGCCCTCCAGCATGTCTTCTTCATTCACTTGCAGTTATTTTCTCGTTATAAGAACAATAATAGGGCTCCCATAAAATGGAATAAACTTGAATTAAACCCTTTCTCCCCGATCAGGTTAAACTTCCAACTATATTCTTGGCTGACTTTACCTTTTTGTGATCACTTTAATGTGATCCACAGTTTTCTTCTTTTTAAATCGTCTGTTTCTTTATGCTGTTTTAGTCACCTGTATACCAGTACAGTAGAGTCCCCGTCGGATCAGTCATGCCCACTCAGTATCATGATCACGTCATTGTATGTGGACTGCTGATAGTTGAGCAGTACTTTAATATAATGTGTATAGTTGGATTCCACTCTCCCAAAGTATGAACAGAGGGCAGGAACGAAAAGAAAATGGTTTTACATCTCTGTTCAAAAGATTTGGAAGAGGTAGATTTTTAAAGTGTATAATATAAAAAAGATGTGAATTTTAATTATAGTGTGATAGATCATAGTGAAGCCTGATGTGTTCACACTTACCTTTGAGTTAAGATAGCTGAAGCAGTATGTGTTTGATCAAACTGTAAGTGAAACATGGCTTAAATTTTAATCCTTTATCATATAGGAGATTCAATAAGTGTAATCGGCAGAAACAACAGCAACAACTTTGACTTGAACCGAAATTTCCCAGACCAGTTTGTTCAGATCGCAGATCCTACCCAACCAGAAACTATTGCTGTAATGAGCTGGATGAAGGCCTATCCATTTGTACTATCAGCAAACCTGCATGGAGGTAATAGCAACTTGATACTCTACTAATTAATTCTCGTTGAGAGCATTTGAAAATCCTGGTGGAATTTTATCTATTTATAGTTTTAGGCTGTCTTAAAATGGGTATCCTGTTATTGCTTTTATGGCAGACAACAATGAAGTTCCCTTTTATTACTTTTTAAGCCAATTTCCTGGCTGCTTTGCCCCTCCCCTCCCCTCTCCTCCCCTTCCCTCCCCTCCCCTCCCCTCCCTTCCCCTCTCCTCCCCTCCCCTCTGGTACTGCACCCGCCTTGGGTTCTGCTTTCACACTCTCCTCACCTCCCCCGCCTTCTCTCTCTCTCTCTCTCTCTTTCTCTCTCACTTAGTTCTTCAAGTGTTTTATATTTATCCCTCACAAGTGTTTTATATTTATCTCTGCACTGGGAGTTTGGTAACATTCTTTTTGTCACCTATAAACGTAAACACTAGGAGAGCCAGATGTTTAGTCCTCTTTGTCCCTGACGTTTTAATAAGCTCGTCTGTGTAGGTTTAAATTGTGACGTGTGCTTATCTGTTACTTGCTGTGTATATTGAACTGCAGCACAGTGGCCTCATGCTCATGCAGTGTTCATGTAGCTCAGCAGGAGCTGATCAGTTGACGGGGATGAGAGGTGACGATGAAAAGTCACCACAGCGTCCAGCTAGGGTTGTGTGAACAGGGCCACAGTGTCAGCACCCGCAGAACTGAACCCATGTCCACACATAAACTTGTACGTGAATGTTCGTCGTAGCATTCAGATTTAAGAAGTAAATCGAGAGTCTCTAAAAATTGCCTTGAAAGCTTGCCAGTAGTAGGAAAAAATACTGCCACAGTTGGTAATCATGGGTGATTCTCAAAGACCCAACCGGTAATTGTGAAGTTACAGCCTGTTTGGCACAATAACTTTAAAAAATATTTTATGCCATATTTGATAGAAAATATTTTTTTCATTTTTAGCTTTTAAAAATAATCTCAGAATGCATCACATGTCATGTTGGCTAAATTTGAAAACTTAATTACTAGTTACATTCCAGCGAAAATAATTTTCAAATTTACACATGTGTTATCAAGACCTTAGCATGGTGGGAGATTCACCTTCAATCATGTAGACATGTTTCTTTCCATGACATGTTTTGTTTTCTCATCTTAAAATCTTGAAATGGGTTTTGGAATATTGCTCAAGAAATTTAAAAGAGGATTTCATTTTAGAAGGCTAGTGAAGGAATATAGAGAAAAGTAAGGTTCCTTTTTGTAAATTTTTAATTTTTTATTGAGGTGAAATTTATATAACAAAATTAACCATGTTAAAGTGAACAACTCAGTAATGTTTTTAGTGAACTCACAGTGTTGTGCAACTGCCATCTCTATCCAGTTCCGCAGCGTTTTTCTCTCCTTTCCCGTTAAGCAGTTGCTTCTACTCCCCCTTCACTCGAGCCCTGTTCTGTCTCTGTGGACTTGCCTATTTGGTTATTTCACAGAAATGGAATCATACAATATGTCACCTTTGTTGTCTGTCTTCTTTCATTTAGCATAATGTTTTCAAGGTTTGTTTACATTGTAGCATGTATTAGTACTTTATTCCTTTTTATGGCTGAATAATGTCCCATTGTATGCTTATACCACAATTTCTTTATTTATTTCTATGTCGGTGGATATATAGGCTGTTTCTACTTTTTTAGTATTATGAATAATACTGTTGTGGACATTGGCATACAGTATCTAGTTGAATTTCTGTTTTCAATTCTTTTGGGTAATTTTATGTTTAGCTTTTCAGGCACTGCGAAACTGTTTTCCACAGTAACTGAACTATTTTACATTTCAACTAGCAATGCATAAAAGTTTCAGTTACTCCACATCTTCACATTTTCACCAATACTTGTTGTTTTTCTTTCTTTTTTTTTTATTATAGCAATTCTAGTGGGTGAAAAGTAGTATCTCATTATGGTTTTTTAAAATTGGTTTTAGAGAGAGAGTGAAACATCGATTTGTTGTTCCACTTATTGATGCACTCATTGGTTGCTTCTTGTGTGTGCCCTGACTGCAGATGGAACCCGCTACCTTGGCATAACGGGATGACCCTCTAACCAGCTGAGCTACCCTGCCAGGGCCTCTCATTATGGCTTTGATTTTAATTTCCCTATTGACTAAATATGTTGAACATCTCCTCATATGCTTGTGGGACATTTGGATATCTTATTTGGAGACATAGCTGTTCAAGTCTTTTGCCTACTTTTAATTTTTTTTTGTCTTGTTGAGTTGTAATAGTTCTTTATATAGTCTGGATTCTATAACCTTGTCAGATTGCTGATTTGAAAATATTTTCTCCTGTTCCATAGGCTGTATTTTTACTTTCTAATAATGTCCTGTGATACACAAAAGTTCTTAATTATGATGAAGTCAAGTTTTGCTATTTTTCCTTTTGTTGCTCATCCTTTTTATGTCGATACTAATATTTTTTTAAAATAAACTGTTTTGTAGCATTATTTTAAGTCTTTTATAACCTCTTTTTTATCCATTTGAAAGACAGTATTGAGTAGGAGTTGACTTTTTTTTTGTTTGAATTTTTAAATGTGGGTCATAGGTCCACGGTGAAATTAAATTTTTTCAGAAATTTGTTTAAGGTGTTGAAGTACACTTGTTCTTGTTAGAATTATCTGGGGAAATAGAATGAGCATAGTTCTTCATACTTGCTTCTTAAAGAACATTTTAAAAAATATATAAATGTTTACTGGTATTTGATATCACAGAATTACCTCATCTGAGTTCAAGTTGAATATGTTCCTTCATTTCCGTTTTCATGAAGTGGCATGGTAAACTTAAAAAAAGGCAAAGGTGAATGGCTCAGTAGAGGCAGAATAAATGGACAGATGGACAAAGGAAAATAGTGTGACTAATAGGAAAATAAAGGATTCCATCCTGTGGTGGGGGAGTGGGCGTGGGTAGCTCAGGGCTCTTCTCTGAGAAGCACCCTGCTTTATGCCCTGTGGGGAGCATGAAGGGAATTGATACCCTTTACACATGTCTTAAAGCATCACTTTCTTTACTGTAGGTCATGAATAATCATAGGATATAATTCCAATTGACTGATTTTTCATGTGAGCATAAGATATTTTTAGCTTTTTTTTTCTGAGTATAGGTCAGAGCTGGCTCTACTCTCCATACATAGTCCAATTACCTCTCTGTTTTAGATTCCATATTGTCAAAATGAGATGGGAGGATTAATTGGACATCAAGGGCCCCCCCCGCTTTTTTTTACCCCGAGTTCAGCTCTTTATTGAACATGTCACAAAAGAGGTTTAGTCAAAAAGACTAAGACCCTTGTCATCATCAGACTCCTCAGATTCTTCTTTCTTTGCCTCTCCTTTCTTCCCCTCAGCAGGGCAGCAGCAGTGGAGGGGGCAGGGCCTCCTGCTCTTGCAGCACCAGCTGCTGGGGCAGGTCCACCAGCCCCTACATTGCAGATGAGGCTCCTGATGTTGACATTGGCCAGCGCCTTTGCAAACAAGCCTGGCCAGAAAGGTTCAACATTTACACTGGCTGCTTTAATGAGGACATTGATCTTATCCTTTGTCATTGTCACCTCATGGTCATGCAGGATGAGGGCTGAGGGTCCCAGTAGATGTAGGTGAGCTCTGCTAGAAGGAGGCCATGGTCTGGGTGAGTGCTGGGCTAGTGCCTGGCAGCCTGATGAAGTGAGGGCCTCAGGCCAGTGTGGCCTTGGCTTCCTCAGAAGAACCAAGCACCTTACTGGCAGCTGAGGAAAGGAGCCAAGGATTCCTTATTTTAAAATGTCATGGCCTTATAAATGTCTGAATTTTACTGAGAAAATATCAAATTTTGCTCAATTTTTCTAATCCTAAGTATTATAAAAGTAAAATTGTTTAAATTAAGCCTGTATACTTCTGGTTTCTGCTTTGACATGTAAATTATACCTACAAGTTCCCAAGACCTTTCCAGTTAAGACAACCTTTAATAGCTACTTACTATTTTACTTATCTACTTTGATTTTCTGTTGAGGAAATTTGCCTTGGAAAATTGTTTTTGTTTCCTGTCTCTAGCAGTATTGTGAAAAGTTTATGTTAATGATTCATCTTGAAACAGATAACATGATACCTTTTCCTCTCTCTTCTTGTAGGTTCTCTGGTGGTTAACTACCCTTTTGATGATGATGAACAAGGGATTGCCACGTACAGTAAATCACCAGATGATGCTGTGTTTCAACAGATAGCACTTTCTTATTCCAAGGTAGGCTTGTGCTTAGACATAACATGCTGTATAACTAACTTTGTCATTTAAAAATTAATGTGAGAGCAAAATATCTATTGGCTGCCTCCTGCATGCCCCCCACCAGGAATTGAGCCCACAACCAGGGCATGGGCCCTGACTGGGAATCAAACCATGACCTCCTGGTTCATGGACCTACATCCACTGAGCCACACTGGCTGGGTGGCTTTGGTCCATTTTTACCATTATTATCAGAATAAACTTCCTAGTGCCATGAATATATCACCCTTTCTTCAGATATCTTCGTTGGCTTCTTATTGCTCTGAGAATAAAGTCGAAATGTTAGTACTGCCTAGAACTATGGTGTCCAGAATGGGATTTATACTAGATCATCTAGTAAAATGTAGAAGGGTATAGTAGAAAATCTATTATTTTAAAATTTATTCTTAAAAATTTTTTTATTTTTATGCAGGTTTATAATATATATATATTAGTACAGTAATATATAAATAATTTATAATTAGATTGATATATAGACATTGATGGAAATGGAGATAGACACACAGAAGATGTATGCAAGTCTTTAGTGGAAAAACCAGGAAGCAAGAGAGCATCACAGTAATCTAAAATAATTTTTTTTTGATAAGAAAGCATTGGGATCATAAGCCTGTAATTGGTATGTTAAACTTATGGGAGTTGTTTATATGTTTTTAAAGTTAAATGGTTAATTCTCAGTGGTGGAAAATGGGAAATTGTTATTTTTCCCCTATGCTTTTTTCTAGTTTTCTGTTTCCAAAAGAGAAAAATGAAGTGTTGACTATCTTTTAAGGCTTATTTTCTTCAGAGAACTTCCCCTGCCACTCTAGTCAGAAGTAATCTTTCTCTTTTCTAGATTTCGGTAGCATATATTTGTGCCTCCATGGCAGTTTTGTTGTTTACTCTTCATTGCGCAAGGTGTTATTGCACATGTATGATGCTACACACTGTGCTAGATACTGAGCACACCAAGACAACTGTTTTGAGGAGTAGTGTATTTTCTTTAGGGGAAAAAGGGTGCAACCAGTTGTAACAGGATAAGATAATTATACAGAGTGGAGTCAAAGCATAGAGGGGCTGTCTTAGCCCCCCTCAAGACTTTGCATAGAGGGGCCACCTTAGCCCCCCTCAAGTCAGAGAAAGCTGCCTACTACATGTTGTATGTGAATTCTCTTTTCTGGACTTTAAGGTTCTTGAAAGTATGAAATGAAAATATGAATATGAAGTCTTTTTTTAGAGGAGTTGTGTTGGTTTACGTACTTTAATTGTGAGTGAGAAATAAAATCCAATTTTTTTACAGAGCACATTTAATTTTGATTCAGTAAATAGACAATAAAATTGTACATCAAAAATCAAAATGGCATAGAAAGCTATGCATTGAAAAGCCTCATTGCTTCCTATGGCTCCATGCATCTCATTTTCACCCCCACATACACCCTATTAGTAACTACTTTTTTTTTCATTATTTTCCTGTGTTTTTGATACATATACAAATACAAATAAAGATTCTATTTTCCCCCCTCAGGAAAATTCCCAGATGTTTCAAGGTAGACCTTGCAAGAATATATACCCTAATGAATACTTTCCTCATGGAATAACAAATGGAGCTAATTGGTATAATGTCCCAGGTAAACATTCTTTTATATTAAGGTCATATAATTTGATGGATTTTCTGTTCCCCTGGATGGTACTGCTTTGTTACTAATTTTTTAATTTGGGGGAAAGAATCATTCCTTTAAAGATATTGTTTAAATAGTTTACAACATTCAAATAACCTTTTCAACTGTTTTTACATTTGGTGCACATTGAATAAAAATAATGTTCTAAAACTTGATAAAAGTATTTTTTTATCTGGCTATTTTAGTTCTGGCTATACAAAGAACCTTAGACGAGGGTAAGCTGTGCTTGAATTCTTAAACATGAAAGTACGAGTGTTTTACCTGTACCACAAGCATCAAACAGCTCTCAAATGAACACATTACTGCTTTTCAGCCGATGCTGAGGAAAAATGAATTTGGTTTTTCCCTGGGAATGTTGCTTACCTTTTGGGATCTGAGCTGGTTAGAATTTCTTCAGTGAATGATTTTAATTTTTTATCCTTTAGGTGGTATGCAGGACTGGAACTATTTACAAACAAATTGCTTAGAAGTGACTATTGAACTAGGTTGTGTGAAATACCCGTTTGAGAAGGATCTGCCAAAATTTTGGGAACAGAACCGAAGATCTCTAATCCAGTTTATGAAACAGGTGAGTACTCAGGAGCGAAGTATGAAATCTCTCCCAAGAACAAGGAGGTACATGTGGTTTTCATGCCGTGATTTTAAAATATACCCTTTTGAATTCCAGTTTGGCCTGACCTTGTTTTAGTACATTTATCTAGAAAATTCGTGGATGGAAATTAGTTTAATTTGTGTGCATGGGGGTTGAAAATGATTAAACAGTGTAGTGATGTTTTGCTCTTAATGGTCAGTGGTCACTTTTTACCCTGTCTTTATAAAAGGCTAACTTTAATTGGATACGCACATAAGCATTTGTCAAGTGATAGAAAGATGGGTTATGGGGTTAATATTTTTATTTATTTATTATTTATTTATTTATTTATTTATTTTAATATTTATTGATTGATTTCAGACAGAGGAAGGGAGAGGGAGAGAGAGATAGAAACATCAATGATGAGAGAGTCATTGATCGGCTGCCTCCTGCATGCCCCTGACTAGGGATCGAGCCCGCAACCCGGGCATGCGCCCTGACCAGGAATCGAACCCTGATCGCCTGGATCCTAGGTCGACACTCAACCTCTGAGCCATGCCCGGCCAGGCAATATTTTTTTTTCCCCCCAGTGGTTTAATGTGAAATGATTTATTTCCTTTTGTTTGGATATTCATGGTGGCCAATAGGTAAAGGCTATAAGAAATATGCTAATAATGGTTAATTATTAGGAAAATCGAACTAATGCTTTTATGTCAGTACTTTTCTGCTTTATTCTTTTTGCTGAGTGGAATGGCATAAAGGCTCTGTGTTTGCATACTAATTTTTAAGAACATCTTATTCTAAAAAATTTTAAATATACAGATGTTATAAGACAAATACAATAAACACTATTATTCCTTCACCTAGATTTAACAATTTTTAACATTTTGCTATATTTGCTTTATTTAATATAAATTATACACACACACATTTTTGCTGTACTATTTCAGTGTAAATTACAGCTGTTATGATATTTTACACCTAAATATTTCATAATGCATCTTCTGAAAGTAAGGATATTCTCCTATATGCCATCCCCAAGTACCATTATCTCACCTAAGATAATTAACAGTAATTCCCTGCTATTACCTAGTACCTAGTCTATATTTAAATTTCTCCTTCTTGTCCCCCAAACACTTTCTTATAGCTATATATTAGAACCAGAATCAAGTCAAGTTTCATGCATTACATTTGATTATTACATCTTTTACTCTCTTTAATCTAGAATAATCCTTCTATTTTTTCAAATGACATTTTTCTTTTAAAGAAGCCAGGCCAGTTTCTTGTAGAATGTCTGTATTCTGAAATTGTCAGATGTGCTGAAGTTTAAACTGTATTTTGTAATCCTTGTGATAAAGACAAATCTAGCCTATGAAAAATTGGCCTTTCAGAAACTAAAATATTTTGTTCAACGGGCATTTACATTAAGCTTTACTTTGAACTCCTAAATTCCTTTTTGTTCCACATGTTTACATTATCAACAATCTGTTATTTTGGATATGAGCTCTCAAAATAATAACAATAGATAATGATTTTGGGGTCCTTGTACTTCTATCCAGGTTCACCAGGGTGTCAAAGGATTTGTCCTAGATGCCACAGATGGCAGGGGTATATTTAATGCCACCATTAGTGTTGCTGAAATCAATCACCCAGTGACTACTTACAAAACTGGAGATTACTGGCGTCTCTTGGTTCCAGGAACTTACAAAATCACAGCATCTGCTCAAGGGTGAGTAACTGAATACTTTGAAATTGAGCGCTTGGGAACAAGACAAACATAGTTCCATTCTGCAAGATTATTGCAGGAAAGCCCTAAAGAGGTTAAGCAACCTTGAGTTTAACACTGGGAAGTTTAGAGCTGGTTACACATTTGACTCTCCTCTGTTTGCAAAGTGAGTATACAAACTATCAGATGTAAGAAATCTGTGAAATTATGCACCTTGAACAGTGGCCTCATCAGCCCTCCCCCTCTCAGATCAGCTGCCCCGTCCAGATGTAAAGCCATATAGTAAGTGATTTCCTTCACTATTGGTAACTATTCTGGGAAGTACCTGTTCGTTGGGGGAAAAAGACTCCTGTTCTGCTGCATACTTTAATCATGTAGTCCAATAAATACTATTTCATAGGCAAAAATTTATTATTGTACATTTAATGCCTTATTGCTTCAGTGAAATTTTATTTCTTATTGCATATTCTCTAAGAAAGGCCATTTTAATCTTTTTTTACAGGTTTTCTTTCCACAAAGATATATTTACTTAAAAAGAGAAAATGAACTTATGACTTTTATTTTCTTGGAAGAAAATTAATTTTTTTTATTTCCCCCTCCTTTACAAACAGAATTGGAACCACCTGACTGTTCAATCTGAAGCTTAACATTTTTACCCTCATAGTTTTCTTTTTTATATTTTGATAAGAGTAGATATTACCACAGGATATTTTTCCCTCCCCCAGTAGCTGTCTTATTTCTAAAGAGTTAGTCTGAACACCTGTTGAAGTAAGGGTAAGTATATGAAAACATTTATATTATCATCACCTTTTTTAAAAAAATGACTTTCAAATATCTAGTAGTCCATAAGTTGATGGGTTAGAACTTCTCACTAATGAGTAAGAGGTCTTTTCTATTTTTCTTCCTTTTTGGCATAGCATTGGAAAAACTAAAGCAGCCAGGTATTTGAAAAATAGGGTGAGAATCATGTGTTTGGTAGACAATGTGCTAAGTTAGTACCTCAAACTTTTTCAACCATATGTACTGATGACGGACTAAAGTGAAATTCCAATTCTAGGAGACATGGGGTATCCAGTGCAAGTGCAAACTTGCTTTTGAAGTCATATATTTAAACTTAAGAACTCATTTATATTTTATAGTCTACCCATGCCTGTTCTTTGTTTAATGTTTGAAATAAATATTAAATTATCACAGAGTTAAAAATTTGACTCTTTTAGGAAGATGTGCCACGTTTATCTCAAGGATTCACATGTCATCTGCACCTCTATTTCCCCAGGGCTGGTGCACTCCAGCTGCAGAAATGGGGCTCTGACCTATCTCCTTTATCACAGGTATAATCCACTTACCAAGAATGTGACAGTGAAGAGTGAAGGTGCTGTTCAGGTCAACTTCACACTCGTTCGATCTTCAACAAACATTGAATCAAAGAAAGGAAAGGGAGCTAGCACCAACACTGACGATTCCAGTGACCCAACTACCAAAGAGTTTGAAACTTTAATTAAAGACCTTTCAGCTGAGAATGGTTTGGAAGGCCTCATGTTACGCTCGTCCTCAAACCTGGCTCTTTATCGATATCATTCATACAAAGACTTATCAGAGTTTTTGAGAGGACTTGTGATGAACTATCCACATATTACAAATCTTACCAAGTAAGTATCACCTTCTTACTGCCTACCTTTTTCTTTCTTTCTTTTTTTTCCAAAAAAAGAATTTACATTCAGCATAAGCTATGTTGAATGGTTCTTGTAATTTATTTGGGAGCTTAATGTATAGAGAGTCAGAGTTCACTTATTTTGAAACATATTTGCTTTCTAACAGTGAATCTTGGAAACTTTTATGAGGAACTTTGGAGAATTACTTGCTAGATTAGCAATGCATGTCTTGTGCCTCCAGGAAATGTAAAATTGCTCTTTTTAATGATTGCTTTGACTGATTTAAAACCCCTTTTCACTTCTTAGCTGCAGATTCATGTTCTAACTACTTATTACTTAGTTTGTTTTATTTTGCTGGGGCAAGGGGCAAATTTGGAACTATGAGGGATCATCTTTTTTTCCAGTTAGAAAATGAAGCCTGGTTACTGTCATTTTCTGTACTCTAGTCCAGTGATTTTCAACCAGTGTGTCACGAGAATTTTTAAAACATGCAGTACCCGACTATTTATTCAGGGCACTGACTTCTAATCCCTTAGACTGTCAAAGAAAAAAATAATAATAGTAACAGCCAACACAATAATAGCCATCTGGTATGAATGAATCAAAATTATACCTATTTTTGTCAGATTGGCAAAAAATAAAATATATTTTCGGTGTGCTGCAGAATTTATTAGTTAATTCATGTGGACAATGAGAGGAAGGCTGAAAATCAATGCTCTAATCTATTCACAGTTGAACATATGCTATCCCCTGAGGCCTTAGGGACACATGTGAATGACGATCTCGGGAAAATATGCGGTACTGCCTTATGTAGAACTGGTGGCTGAGACAGCCTTTACCTTCACTTTCTGGACTTTATCTCCCTTTCACTGTTTCATTAAAATCCTCTTTAGGTCTTGTTACAGTTACTCTAAAATTATTTCCTTGATTTGTTGATTTCTGTTGTTTGCCTGTTGAGGGTCTTTACATGCTGCTTGCATTTATAGTTCCCGGCTATAGACCTAATGAATATTGTCTAGCTTGTGACTTCTTCGCTTTCTTTTTCTTCATTGGTCCTTTTCATTTTACCAGCAAATTTAGTTCCTCAGATTCTGGTTGATAATCTTCATGGATGCAAGGAGTGATATTTACTTTGGCAACATCAATTATCTCTCTTTCTCAACTGATTCTTGAATATTACTATACTACCCTGTTTAGGTTTTTAAAAAAATATTTTTTGAATTTTAGAGAGAGAGAGAGGAAGGCAGAGGGAGAAAGAAAAACATCAATGTGAGAGCTGAACATTGATCGGCTGCCTCCTGCACGTCCCCAACCAGGGATCAAGCCTGAAACCTGGGCTGCGCCCCAACCGGGAATCAAACCAGCAACCTTTTGGTGCCCGGGATGATGCCCAGCCATCTGAGCCACACCAGCTAGGGCCTAGTTTAGGTTTTAATATTGTCTGTCTTAGTATCATATAGAGATTGTAGACTTTCTTATTTTTAAAATATAAAATAGGAAATTATTTTGCTATCCATTTACTTAGTTCATTCAAGTTTTTTTTACCTTCCAATTCAAGATAACTTTTTAGTTAAATATTTCCCCCAAAATATACAATACCTGCCAATGGTGGGCCACAAGATAGTTTTAGGTGGCCCACCAAACGATGCTAGGTATCATTGAATAGCATTGTCAGAAAGCAATAATTTTTCTATTTTATTAATACTTCTTAATTTAATGTGAATATATTTTTTTCTATCTCTTATAAGTCTCCCTTTATATCAAAGAAAGCAGGCCATAAAATCAGAGCTCTTGGGCAAGCAGAGCATTTTAAATCATTTTTAATGTGATACTGGTATTGCCTTTTTAGTAAAGTATAAAGTGTCTAAATTTAGATTTAAAAAGTAAGATTTTCTGTATTTGTCAATATTTATATTTTTGCACAATAAAAATTTAAGTGAGTTAATGTAAAAGACATGTTAACTAAATATTAGTGTGGATTGTAGAGGATAGAGATATTGTGAAAATGGTATGGGAATGACTGAATTTGGAGGATTGCCAAACTAAATCATAATCTTTGTCACTTCTCTTTGGTCAATGAAAACTAATTTTCTTAAGGTCTTCTGGCACAATGATTTATTCTTTAAAGACTTTTCATGTTTTATTTTCATTTCTTGTTTTAAAAAATTTTATGTCAGCATTAACATTATGTAATGCTTGATTACTTGATGAATTTTTGTTTCTGATTTTTGAAAGTCTGGGACACAGTGCTGAATATCGTCAAATTTGGTCCCTTGAAATATCCAATAAGCCCAACGTATCTGAGCCTGAAGAACCAAAGATTCGCTTTGTTGCTGGTATCCATGGAAATGCTCCAGTTGGAACTGAACTGCTTTTGGCTCTGGCAGAATTTCTCTGCCTAAACTACAAAAGGAACCCAGCTGTTACCCAAGTAAGAGGATAGCCTGTTTTGACATGTTTTAAAAGGGAAAAGCTCAGTGATAAACACTGATATCAAGGCACCATTTTGAAAATTTAATTTGTTAGATTTTACACAGAGGCACTTTTAGTGCATTATAAACTTTACTCTTTAAAAACAGACCATCTTTTATATACTCATTGTTAATAGTGTCTATTATATGTCTTTGGATACAAAATATTAAAGATGGTCATTCAGTTCTCTACTCGCTTATTTGTCAACCTGTCCTTCCAGTCTTACAGTCTCGTACATTCTAACTTGTGGGACGTCCATTCCTAATTACTTATAACCAGGATACTATAGTGAAAAATGAGGAAAAGACAGTTTTCCCTTTTCTTTTCATTTAATAAATTCAGAATTGTTGGACATCTTGGCTGACTAGAGATTTTAGAAAAAGCAATATGATATCGTCCACTTTAACCATCCATGACTACAAAAAAGAACTTTGATTCATAGGCTTGGTCGTGTATGATTAAGCAACCTACTTCTGTGCTGTCCTGGAGAATGGAAGGAAAGAGTGCCTCCGACTAGAACACTCACTCATTGGCACTATCATATAGAATTTAGGAAAGAAGAAAGGAACTAGTATTTGTCTAATACCTACTGTCTGCCAGGTTCTATATCAAGTACTTTACATCCATCATAATTTAATCATCAACCCTGTAATTATGTTATCTCCATTTCTTACATGCAAAAACTGAGACACAGATGTTTGATAACTTACAGGAGGTCACACAGCCAGTAAGTGGTAAAACTGGGATTTAACCCAGTTGTGTCTCACTCTGAAGCCTGTGCTGTTTTGTTATACCATACTGCCTCCCCTAAAAGATTTTGGAAAGAACTGATGTCATAATTAGGACCAGAAGGAAACTGTGGGATTAAGTGAGATTAATTTATATCAGACTCGATCAAAAAGTATTTTACAATCTTTGGCAAAGTCAATTCCATTGACTTTGCCATGTGAGTTGCAAGGAGTATCTCAAAGACATTTTTTTTTTTTTTTTAATCCTCACTCCAGGATATTTTTTCATTGCTTTTCAGAGAGAGTGGAAGGGAGAGAGAGAAAGAGAGAGAGAAACATCGATGTGAGAGAGAGAGATCAATTGGTTTCCTCCCTCATGTGTCCTGACCGAGGCCGGCGATTGAACCTGCAGCCAAGGTATATGCCCTTGGCTAGAATCGAATCCGGGACCCTTCAGTCAGTGGGCAGACGCTCTAACCACTGAGCCACACCGGCCAGGGCTTTTGTTCTTTTTTTAAAATGAGAGAATACCTAGGACAGTGGTTCTCAACCCTGCTACACATTGGAAACATCTGGGAAGTTTTTAAAAATACCCATGACTGGGCCCCACCCCCAGAGGCATCAGTATTCCTTGAAAAGCTACATAGGTTATTCTAATATTTGGGCAGATTTTCTACTTAACCTACTGATCTTATGATTATAGGAGACTATTCCCTAAGGTAAAACACCTACCAGGAATTTCAGAACCCCTCGTTTATGAGAATTTTCCTCACTGGTCTTATTGGGCTTAAACTAGATCACTTTAGATTATCATTTGTTTTGAGCTAAGGGTCAGAATTGTCTGGCAAGTTCAAGAAATTGTACACATAGCCAGAGACCTGGGGTGAAGCTAAAGTATGTATACTTCAGGGAAAAAATCTCCCTGGAAGAGAGATTTAAGAACCAATTAATTAAAGGGTCTCAAATATTTTCAATCTATAGACTATTTTACCAGAATAAATAAACCAGGGATCACTTATTCTGATTTTCTGTTAGAAATGTATAGGATGAAGTATATCAGAAATTAGTTCATGCCACATATGTAGCTACTGATGCCTATAAAGTATCTAGAGAAGAAATTATTGTGGGTAAGACAGATCTCCTCCTCTCTTCCTCTCTTCCTTCTTCATACTGATTTCAACTCTTTGTCTCATTGTTTCCAAACATACATTGATATTTGTCAGATTATACATTCCAGTTTTTAACCTGGAAAATACAGCCTTACCATTATTATTGATTTAAGCCTGTGGTCAGCAAACTTTTTCTACAAAGGGCCACATAGTATATATTTCAGGCTTTGTGGGGCAGATGTTCTGTTACAGCTACTCAGCTTGACCCTTGCAGCACAAAAGTGTCATGGCATGGGCATGACTATGTGCCAATAAAACTTCATTTACAATAGCTAACAACAGGCTGAAGTTAGCCTGCAGGCAGTGGTTTCTCACCCCTGTTGAAAGTCATCAGGAAGTCTCTGTGAACATTAGTTCTATGATAGTTTTTTGTTTCTTTTTTTAACGTACCTTAAGCAAGAGATAATTTTATTTTTATTTTTTTAGTTTTGCCATTTAAATCTGTGTTTAAAACAATAAAGATTTTCCATTTGAGGCATGGTAGGTACCTTTTGATTCCACATACAGCTAATAAACTCATTGACTTCTGTTTCTGTTTTAGTTGGTTGACAGGACTAGAATTGTGATTGTCCCTTCTCTAAATCCAGATGGACGAGAGAGAGCACAAGAGAAAGACTGTACTTCAAAGATAGGACAAGCAAATGCTCGTGACAAAGACCTGGATACAGACTTTACAAGTAAGACTAATTTTTAGGCCAGTAAAGTACTTTGCAATAATTTTATTTCTCTTTGCTAAGATATCAGTTGATCCTATTTTGTAGATGAGTAATGTATACTTTTTTCTAGGTGATAGATGTAAGGTATAAATAAATACAGACATCTGAAAAAATTTTCGAGTTTATCTTTTATAATTTGCAAAAGTAATTCAAGTTCTTTCTTAGAAATTTAATCAGTAATATTGGGGGTTCCATCATTAGTCACACAGTCATGTTTATTATCTCTCTCTACCCTCCCACATATGTGCGTGCACACAGATGTGTGTATGTTGATTTGAAGGGGCCTGTTTCTTTCTTACTTAGATAGGGTCACCTACTATACATATTGTTCTGCAACCTTTTTCATTGACTGTATCATGGACATCTTTTCATTTTAGTACTTATAGATCTCTAACATTCTTACTAATGGCGTCTTGGTGTGCTGTTAACGTGTAGCAGCACTATAGTTCATGCAACCATTTCTGTACTGATAGACATTTAGTTTCTTTTTAATTATTTGCCCTTGGAAACAATGCTGCAGAAAACACCCTGCTTTCTGAAAATATTTTCCTTCAAAGATAGGTTATATATTCCCTAAATTACTTTTGTTTATTTTCTTAATCCTCACCCAAGGATATGCTTTTGTTGATTTTAGAGAGAGAGGGAGGGGGGAGAGGGGGAGAGAGAGACAGAGAGAGAGGAAGAGAGAAAAACATCAATGTGAGAGAGAAACGCTGACTGGTTGCCTCCCGTATACGCCCCAGCCAGGGATGGGACCCGCAATCTAGGCATGTGCCCTGGCTAGGACTCGAACCCACAACCTTCTGGTGTACAGATGGTGCTCCAACTGACTGAGCCACCGGCTGGGCTCCCTAAATGATCTTTTAAAGAGGGATATGTTTCTCCCTTTTTGTTTCCAGTAAGAATTTTCTTAAACTTGCTTAGAGTCATTAATCTTTCCACAATTATCTTGAAGTATGTAAACTCAAAATAACCTGCCTTTTGAAATGAATCCTTCTTACTCGAGATAGTGGCCTATGGAGTAATAAAGTATTCACTACAGATTTTGTAAGTTAGTCCTCTGATTGTGTTCAAGTAGAGAATATTTTCTTAGCTACTCATACTAAAATTTTAAAACTTATTTGATATTTTACTTTTTTGTTTTTTAGATAATGCTTCCCAGCCTGAGACCAAAGCCATCATTGAAAATTTGATTCAAAAACAGGACTTCAGTCTTTCCGTGGCTTTAGATGGTGGTTCAGTGCTGGTCACATACCCATATGACAAGCCAGTACAAACAGGTATGTAGACTATCACTTTACATATGTACTGTTTGAACTTTGATAGGAAATTCCAATTAAGTAATGTCCCTTCAAAATTTTTTTAAATGGCGAGCATTTGAGCACACTCCCTGAGCAAATAACCAACCTGATATGATTATAGATATATCAACAGTTTAGACAGTTCCTTGTAAGAGAGAGGTCAGACCTAATGATGGCCTGGCTTTGTTGAGTGTAGCCCTCTTTGCACATCTGTTCAATTTAGTCCACAAGCATTTATAGATCAATTATTATGACTGTATACATTGGGAATATAAAAGTGAATGAGACACAATGCCTGCCTCAAGAAATGCCTCTGTAACCAAATATTAACAATACAGAATTGCCCTTCCCTGCTTTAAACCTTGACTGACTGGTTGTACCTTATGGTGAGTTAAGCAATTGCTTGTTCACTCTCTTTGGGGCCACTGTATGTGGAGACAGTTTGTGTCATTTTCAATGCAGCTTACAAGGAAATATTATTATTAGACCACAGTTGCCCCAAAATGTAATAAAACAGACCAAAGCAAGTTTTATTTTGGTGTGATAGCCTGTTTCCTAAACTAACCACTAGTGCCTTTTAATGTAAGGAAGATGTGTGTCTTTCTAGTCTGATGATTTTTAGCTAAACAGAACCATGTGGCTAATTCCAATAACCCTTCAATAAACTTCAGTGGGGTGCAAGGAGGAGAGAAAGATGACTTGTATTCATGAAGTTGAACTTGGAGAAAAACCTTTTAGATTTCTCCACTGCTGAATTTTTCTTTTGTAGTGGAAAACAAAGAGACTCTGAAGCATTTGGCATCGCTTTATGCAAATAATCACCCATCGATGCACTTGGGTCAGCCCAGTTGCCCAAATAAGTCAGGTAGGTATTTTCCCTACCCCTTCTTATTGTCGTCGCTGCTTTGGGCAGGGGAAGGGGTCTTGCCGTATGTTTTGTTGATCCTACATCTCTTAATGCTTCTATAGATGAGAATATTCCAGGAGGAGTTATGCGTGGAGCGGAATGGCACAGTCACCTGGGCAGCATGAAGGTATGCTTTATAGAATACAGTGAGCATGGGATTATAAATATTGGCCATTGAGTTTTCTGATACAAGCAAAATAAATGACATCTGCTTCATGGGTTTCTTGACATGATTGCCCTCAATTTAATCTATGATGGCATTTGTGGGGTTTTTGGCATTTTAATAATTTTTAATTGTGCAATTTAGTGACATTAATTACATTTACAATGCTGTGCAGTCATCACCGGTCCAAACCATGTATTTCCAAAACTTTTCCATTACCCCCAAGAGAAACTTTGCACCCACTAAGCAATAGCTCCTCGTTCCCCTCAGGCCGTTAACCTCCAGTCTACTTTCTATCTCTATGTGTGTTCCTAGTCTAGATATTTTATATAAGTGGAATCATACAATATTTGTCTTTTTGTGTCTGGCTTCTTTCACTTAGCATAATGTTTTCAGAGTTCATTTCTTTGATAGCATGTATTACTTTATTCCTCTTTAGCTGAATAGTGTTCTGTTGTACGTATACACCACAAGTTGTTCATGAGTTCCTCTGTTGATGGATACTTGAGTTGTTTCCACCTTTTGTCTCTTGACAGTAATGCTGCAGTGGACATTTGTGTACAAGTATCTGTCTGAACCTGTGTTTTTAATTCTTTCGGGTATATACCTGGAAGTGGAATTGCTGGTCATATTCTAATACTAAGTTTAACTCTTTGAGGAACCACCAAACTGTTTTTCATATCAGCCAAACCATTTTACATTCCCACCAGTAGCGTACAGGGTTTCCAGTTTCTTCACATCCTCGCCAGTACTTTCTATTTTCTGTTTTTTAAATTATAGTCCTTCTTGTGAGCATGAAGTAGTACCTTGTTATCGTTTTGGTTTGCTTTTCTATGACGTCTGATGGTGTTGAGCATCTTTTCATGTGCTCATTGGCCACATGTATATCTTCTTTGGGAAATCTATTCAGATCTATTGCCCATTTTAAAATTGGGTTGTTTTTCTTTTTGTTGAGTTATAAGAATTCTTTATATATTTTGGATTTAAACCCTTATCAGATGTTTGATATTTCAGTTGTTTGTTCCATTTTATAGGTTGTTTCACTTTATTGATAATGTCCTTTGATGCACAAAAGTTTTTAATTTTGATTAAGTCATACTTAACTATTTTTTTCTTTTGTTGCTCATACTTTTGTTATATCTAAGAATTCATTGCGAAATCTAAGGTAATGAAGTTTTACCCCTATGTTTTCTTCTAGTGAGTTTTATGGATGTAGCTCTTATATTTGAGTTGAGTTGATTTTTGTGTATGATATGAAGTAGGAGTTCAACTTCATTTATTTGTATGTAGAAATCTAGTTATTTGAGCACCATTTGTTGAAAAGACTATTCTTTCCCCATTGAATGGTCTTGGCACCCTTCTCAAAAATCAGTTGACCATAGATAAACCCCCTCTACCTGCCAGACACTGTGGGAAGCACTGGAGATAGAAAAATGAATTAGACATAGTCCTTGGTTTCAATGGCCCTTTTAGGAGCAGCCATGTTGGTGACTGATTACAATACAGAGTGATTTATTTATCTTTGCTGTAAAATGCTTTACTGATTCTTTATTTATATCACCCAGGTTTTCTTTTTATTCTGTTTCTTCTATTTGTTGCATTACAAAGCCTCACTCTTATTAATTTTCTTACATTTGCTTTTGAATTTTATATTCCAGGATTATAGTGTCACCTATGGCCACTGTCCGGAAATCACAGTATACACAAGCTGCTGCTACTTTCCTAGCGCAACACAGCTCCCTTCCTTGTGGGCAGAAAATAAAAAATCTCTTCTTAGCATGTTGGTCGAGGTGAGTCTCTTCTTTTAACTAGAAGCAAACTCCCAGGACTGTGTTCAGTGAAAAGCCGTATCAAAACATTTTCTTAATCGTTTACCAAAAGTTTATATTATTTATTTTAAATGTGTATAGAGAGGAGAATTTTGTTGCATTTATATTGCCTAAATAGATGCCCCGAGTTCACATATCTGGAATCTGCTGTCATCTAAGTGATTTAACCCTGAGAGATGTCACAGGTTCTTTCACTTGAATATCACACAGAGCTACTGGAGACAGTGAACTGTGGTGGGAAGTAAATCATTAAAGTCCTCAGAAGATTTGCGCTCTAAAACCTTTGGCTTTGACTCCGTTAAGGTTCTCTTCTCCCTTATCTATCTCTGTGCCTCTGAGCAGCGGAAGAGTAGCAAACAAGGTCAGAGTCCTCGGGGAAGGACAGAAAAACCCCTCTTATGGGGATTTTCATTTTGTTTGTAAATATTTTTTCAGGTTCACAAGGGAGTTCATGGATTTGTTAAAGATAAGACTGGAAAACCAATCTCTAATGCAGTCATTGTACTCAATGAAGGAATAAAGGTCCACACAAAAGAAGGAGGCCACTTCCACGTCCTGTTAGCCCCAGGTGTCCATAACATCAATGCCATCGCAGATGGGTATCAGCAACAACATTCGCAGGTAAGAGACTCAAGCTGAGTGGTATCATGTAAATACTTACTCTTAATAGTACTTTGTTTTGAAACTCTTATTAGAAAGCTTGTGAGGAAATAAATAAAAAGCATGACCAACTCTTGATTATAATATCTTGCTATCTTTCTATCTTTTAGCAACAAAAGGGACATTTTTATAGCATTTTGTATACTTTAGATGACAATTTCTTTGGTTTGCTATAAAGGCCCTAGGAATACAGCAGGGATACAATATACCTTAAATAAACTTTTTCATGATTCTTGTACTTATCTTTCTAGGTCTTTGTGCATCATGATGCAGCTAGTTCTGTGGTCATAGTCTTTGACACAGATAACCAGATATTTGGTTTGCCACGGGAGCTCGTGGTAACTGTATCAGGTAAAGAAACTTAAATTTTTGGTAGTTGAAATTAACACCAGTTCTGACATTTTGAGAGTGGATCACCTCTCTAATCACCTGAAGCTAATCCCTTTTCTTCTAATGTCTCCTTATCTCAACATGTTTTTTTCTGGAACAGTGTTCTCCCATGTGTTTTCATGGCTTGCTTCCTCACGTTTTCAGGTCTGTACTCAAATGTCATCTCCACAGAGAGGCCTTCCCTGATCACCCTAGGTAAAATAGTACCCCTGTCACTATCTCCAACCCACTTGCTTCTGTTATAGCATTTATCACTACCTGACATTATATTTTATATTTAATCATTTATTTATCTGTATTCAGTCTCTCCCACTAAAACATAAGTTCTGAGAGAGCAGGGAGTTTACCTGCATCCCCAGTGCCTAGAACCATGATTGCCATGTAGTGGGTCTTAATGAAGAGTTGTTGACTCAATGATTTGCTTTATATTAAGATCATAAGCCCCTTGGACTATGACATATATTATTTCTGTTTTTCCATGATCCTGGAAGGAGGAAATAGTTGTTTTCTCCAAGATTAATGTGTGCCATTGCTTGAATTACTGAAAGGTTAGAAATAAAAAATTATGTGGTAAAATAAGTATTGTGTCATATCTTTTTGACACAAAGAGCCTTGGTTCATTTCTAAGAGCTACTTGGATTTGACACAAAATAACCAAGTTTTATTACAGGGTGTGTGGGGGAGAGATCCCTAGTTGAAGGAGAGTGGTATATTGGAAACATGGTCATATCATAGGGCCTGTTGTGGAGTGTTTAAAGTAAAGATTTGTTAGCTTGAACCAAATAAAGTATGGATCACTTAGTGGTTAGAAACACAGGAGGATTCAGCCATGGTTTAAATCTGGCTCTGCCACCTATTTGCTGTCATGAACTTGATTTAAATTATGATTTTATTATTTCATGTTATTAAGACTTATTCTGATAACCTTATGTACAAATCTTTTAAAAAATGAGGTGTTTTAGATGACTTGAAAATTTACTGGAAAGGAAAAGAAGCCTCTGATAAATTGCAGAACGGTGGACACCATTTGATTTAATTTTGGTAAAATGTATATACACACACATGCATGAAGAAAAATCTGGAAAAATATGCACTAGGGTTGTTAAAAATGATCTTGAGGTAACAGAAATGTGAAGCTGTGGGGTTTTGGGTTTGGGTTTTTAGCATTTTTGCTATCTGTGCTTTTCAGATTTTGCATACTATAAATATACTACTTCTGTAATAATAAAAGGTTGTTTTTAAGTACATGAAATAAAATAAAATAAATGAATGGCATATTATTAAAAGTGTCACTGTAAGTAGCTGTTTGCTTATATCCTTAAAGTAAAACACCATGTGGTGGTTTGTTTGGCAGGTGCCACCATGTCGGCATTGGTCCTAACAGCTTGCATCATTTGGTGCATCTGCTCAATCAAGTCTAACAGACACAAGGATGGCTTCCACCGGCTCAGGCAGCACCACGATGAGTATGAAGACGAAATTCGCTTGATGTCGACCGGCTCCAAGAAGTCCCTCTTAAGCCACGAGTTCCAGGATGAAACGGACACTGAAGAGGAAACGTTATATTCTAGCAAACATTGAAACACACGCCTTGCATATCTCCCAGCGTAAGAACCAAGCAAAATCACAGTTCCTTTGGGGAGACACTGCATTAAGAAGAGAGACTATCTTGCTGCTTCAAAGAGCTTTGGGAAGTTAACTTGCTAAATTTGCATTCTCTGTGAAGTTGGCTGGCAGTTTTGAACTTCCCCTCCTTAAAGTACTCTTACTTTTCTTTAAAAAAAAAAAAAAAACCTGCTTTCTATTCATGCAGCAGAGATGGGACAGCACTTTATTTTTCTTCTTTTTAATTTAAGATGAGCTGTTTGGAGCTTATGTTATAACTGCATAAAGCCAACTGGTGGATGTTGTATTTTGCACATCAAGTATTTCCTAGTGGCTTTAGCTTTTGTTCTTTATTTTAAATGGCCAAAAGAATCCAGAAACATTAAGGCAGGGACAGCAGTCAGAATCTGACATAAAGCTTTAAAACTCAAGGTTTTCTCAACCTACTGAGGAGTACTTTTCTCTAGTTATTAAATAGCTGGAGTTTCTCTTATTATTCAGGTTTAGTGGAGGCTGAGTTGATTTTTAAACATATAACATTAGGAAATGAATAAATGGGCTTCCGCATTTGCTTTCTACCTGTTCCAAGGCTAGATCAGAACTGGTGGCCTGTGCTCTCAGCAGGATTTCACTACCTCTCGTGTAAGGTTTAGCAAAGTTTTAAAGATCCCCATTTTCAGGGAGAACTTGCTGACTTTGTTGTAAAAGATCTAAATGTCCGTTTGAATGGAGCTAAGAGGAAGATCTAGCAAAAGCTAAAACTCATGTTGCCTATCTTTTAACTTGGTAAAAACCCATAGGTGCTGCTGCGTTTATCTGTGAAACACTAGTTATTCTAGGAATGCCTAATTCTTTAATATTCCCAAAATTGGAACCTTTTTCTATGTTTTACATGTACGGTTTTCAGATTACCCAGCAATCTACAAGATCTGAATTCTACTGAAAGTATCTGGAAGTGTGGAAGAAACCTACTTGGCACATTCTTAACCTGTATTTTAACACAAAATATCGACACTTCATGCTGTAATAGCATACTGTTATTGAGATGGCTTGGCCAGTCTAATCCATATAGACCTCTGCAGGTGATTGGGTTCTTTGTCCTAATGTTTCATTTGACAGTCTCTTTTTTTTATTAACCAATTTTGTTAAAAGTTAAGTTGAAATCATTTAAATATGGCTTTCCATTAAAAAACAACAACTATGAACCGCTGTGCAATATAAAAAGTATCATCTTCACTGCCAGTTGGGTTATTGCAAAGACCTGAAAGATTTGCATTTTATTGTGTCTGTAATATCATGTTATTCAGTGGAAATGATGCTTTTTTTAAGTATGAGTCTTACCAATGATCTAATGGTTTGAATGTTTTAACAGCCAAGTTGCTGCTGAACTTGTACCAAATCAGGGGATCAAAAAACTTGCTCTCATCTTTTTAAATTGTATCCTATATCCATTGATGTATCAGTCATCCCAAAGCCTTCGTGTGGAGTTTACCATCCACCTAAGTAATTCAGCCAAGTTTTGTGAGGAATGCACCCAAAATGCTTTATAAAAAGCAGAGATTTGGTTCCACAGGAATAATGAAGTCATGACATTTATTAATGAGTACCTGTGATACACTTGGGGGGTTCAAGGTTAGCCATTCTGGTGTTAATCCTGTTATTAGCAACTCTAAATTTTGAGCCCTTGCCATTCCATTCTTGCCCTACCACATACATAGAACACTGTTTGTGGGGTGTTAATACTTAATGAGATGTATATGATTTAATTTCTCCTAATAATACCTTTCATTTCCCTTAAGAGGTTGATGCGGTGATATTGCTGTTTTCAGCTTTCTTTTTAAGAATGAAAACTCAGAAAACCAACAAAGGGCCTATGAGTGGCCGGCTCTGCTTGACACATTGCAGGAAGAAATTAAAGTTGATGTGACAGCCTTTGCTTAATTAGGTCTTCACTCAAGGATACCTTTTAAAGTCACATCTCTCCTGAATTAAACGTGTCTTTAACTGTACATCACAATGGCTGGAGTCCATGCCTTTTAAACATGTGTAAATTTTTTTAGAAATGAACGTACAAGTATTTCTTTTCATAATTTTTCCTGAAAAGAAAACCAAATTCTGCTATAAATCTTTAATCTTGAATGAATTTCTAAATAATGCATTGTTCTGGAAAACAAGGCCTCTCAGCCTGCATTACCTATTAACATGAATGTACAGGATCATGACTACTAAGACAGTGTTCTCTGCCCTGCTTTGTTTTTTACTTGTGAATCTAATCTGGTAATAGACCACATTAACTGCATAAGGCATTGAAGCCATATGGGATGGGGAATGCATTTTTCAGTGTTTCTCCCAGAGACTTTCCATTTCCTTGGAGTCATGGAGGCAAGTAAGTATTATGAAATTTGACCAAACCTGAGTTGTGCCTTTCTTTACTCAGAAGGCATGTTTTCCCCCCCCGATGATCAGTTTGTAAACCTCCTTCCCTCCCAGCTCCTTAATAAAAGCAAAGTAATTGAGCAGGTAATGTTCAAAGTGTCTGCCTGTGTAAATGTATTGATTATGCAGTTCAGTAAGATGGACTTAAGTTCATTTCAGGAGGAAAAACCCTTTGGTTTTGATGTATTTTGCTGAACATTTGGATAGTGATTGGGATCCCATCCTGTTGAGGAATGCTTGCAACTCTCAATGGAAGGAATTTGCTTTGGGACTGTCATCCTCCAGAAAGGAAACATAATGTATAGTTGGCCCAGCGTGATTGATCGGTTTACCTTTGGTAACTCACCTGAATGGGATTTGCTGAATCAATGAATATTGGACTTAAAACTAATTATGAGTTGACAAATAAAGAAAAGGTAGTGCTTATGCCTGAGCTTATTTTGTTTCTGAGCTAACACCAGGTTACTCAGTAACAGTGACCTGTTCCTCCATTTTCATTTATTCTTAGCAGTAAATAGTTTTATCTTCTTATTGCCAGAAATGCACTTGTACCAGTTTTTGTCCCCGCTATATTAAAAGCTTCTTGGCTGTGAATGCTGTACCTAGTGCCCTATGTTATGGTTCTCTGGTAGAATTGTTTTTAACAGAAGCAACTTTATTATTATTACAAAAAAAATTCTGTGTTTGATGTTCAGTGATTTTCTATCTAGCAACTTTTTGATAACTCTCTGGGTTTCTGATTTGTTTTAATTAAAGCAGACTTTTGGGGGGCGATTAGGGTCCTTGACTAATGTCAACTGAACTTGTATTTATAATTCATGAATATCTCCTAACACCCATTTCTTTTGTGTTTTAGCAATAATTAATACTCCACTTGACTTTCAGAACATTGTCCTAGTTGGTTTTGATTTGACAGAATATATTACGATATTTGAAAGTAGACTACCATTTTTAGGCCATTGGGCAAAAATTATGTAAAAGTATGACTATGACTTTTATAAATGGCATAACGTGAGTGTCCTAGCTACATTCTATGTTGGCCATGCTGCAGATTTTATGGAGGTATGACATAATGGTATTTTTTTATACTCAGATTAAAAATCCATTTTTCACCTCCATTTTTTTCAGTGACATTCCCCAATTCCAGAAAAATCTATAGCTATTTATATGAGGTGCCTAACACTCATTCATCTCAAGTGCTTCTGTCTTTGGTTTATTTCATGCACTGTGCCTTCAAAATGAAAATCTTAAAAGGGACTTTAAACAAAGTTGAATCGTAGTTTTAAAAAGTCAATCTGTGTAATTTATGTGAAATCTAACTGTAATGAGGTCCTTTCTGTTTTTTTATATGTAAACAGATCTAATCCTGTATAAAAGTTATTTTATGATGTTTGTCTATTTTGTGTTTTGTCTCATAATCTCTTTTCAAAAGCAATAGTCCAGGAAAAGTTGTTGTTCCAACTTGAAAGTTTGTATTTAGCTTTTCTACCTATTACTAGGAGAAAAATAGGACCAGGCCAGAAATACAGGGGGTTACCTGTAGAGTATGTCTGTCTCAAATTGACTCAAAAGAAACCTAGTTTTCTGAAATAATTACATCAGCCCCGGCTGGTTTGGCTCAGTGGTTAGAGCATCGGCCCGTGGACCGAAGGGTCCCAGCTTCGATTCCGGCCAAGGGCACGTACCTCAGTTGGAGGCTTGATCCCCGGCCCCAGTCAGGGCGCGATCGGGAGGCAGCGAATCCATGTCTCTCACATCGATGTTTCTCTCTCCCCCTCCTTCCACTCTCTCCGTAAAGCAATGGAAAAAATACCCTCAGGTGAGGATTAAAAAACAACAAAGTAGAATGAAATAATTACATCATATAGTAGCCACATTTCTCCCTCCTGTTTGTAGCCCAGCTGGGTTGATATATGTCTAATTACACAACGAACACCGAAAAACTGGCCTTGAAAGGTTTATGTGCCCATTTTAAACTTGTTTGTTAAAAATGTAGTCTTTTATACAAATGAGCTCAGTTAGAATAATTTGTCTTGGCGTTTCTCTGCACAGTGGAGATGAATTCATTTTGCAATAATATGTTGATACTGTTGTTCTAGTAAGAACTGGGAAAGCAAATTTATACAAGGAACATGTGCTCTGCTGACAAGGAACTAAGTCCAGACCAGAGAAAGAGAAATGGAACTAAGCTGTCTGTGCATAGTGACTAGTCCCTTTAAAAAGAAAGTCTGCTCTAGAAGAAGTATAGCATAGAGATAGAGCATGGACTTTGGAGCTGGATCAATCTGTGATTGATTCTTGGCTCTGCTACTTGCTCCCTATGAGACTTTGTTTTGTAAAAGTTTCTGAACATTCTCTGAGCCTCGATCTCTGTACTGGTTAAGGAATAATTCCTGATAGGATTGGAATGGGAACTAAGTGAAATAATGTTAGCAAAGGGCCCAACGTAATAGTTTACTCAGAACTGAGTAACCGTGGTAACCAGTATCATTTGCTGTTTCCTGATCCCTTTGAGAGAAAGTTACTCTATCAACTATATGAACAAACAAAGATCTGTGTATGAGGTAGTCTTTTTAATTTAGAAGAAATCCCTAGATATGAATACTTAAGAAAAACCAAAAAGCTATGAAATTTTCCATTATGTGATCCCATAGATTGTCTACAGCATGGCAGTAAAGTTTTTAAAATTGTGTTCATATTTGTTTATAAATAAGACTGCATTTATGCTTAGTTAGTAAAAACAGCCTTAACTGCTGCAAGACGTCTGAACAGTGATGATGTTTCTTTGTCCCCCAGTGTTTGAAATGCTTTCCTGAATTTTTGTCAGGAGTTTTCTCATAACTAAATCAAGACCCTTTTGATTTGTAACACGAACAGTAATCTGGTTATGTTCGGTTTTTCAGATTTCTAGAAGCTGATTGTTCTCAGCAAACGTGAGTGCTCAGTGCTAATACACTACTCAGCTGTGAATAAATGCCATCGTGTAGGTCTTCATCTCTTACTCTCACTCACAGAATGCTAATGGTTCCATGGTACTTATTGCATACCTCAGATAAATACATCATTATTTATTACCCACAGTTGAAAAGCAAACATATAAAGCCCAGTTTTTAACTTTGATATTATAATTTCCACCTTACATTAATCAGTAGACTGTTAAAAGAAAGCATGATATTTCTTTGGCATTTTGGCTGGAGTTGGATGGAACCCTATTTCCTATTACTGTGTAAACAAATGTAGACAAGGCAAGCAAGAACTGGAGTAGAAAGGTGTTCGAGGCTAGAGGCCAGCCTGGAAGAAGTTTGACTACAGGAGGGTGGGAAGGTTGATTAGACTGAAAAATTTGGTAACTGGTAGGGGGAGTGCTATGTTGAGATAGAGGCCTCATTAGAAGCAATATGAAGAGGCCATGATATAGTTCAAACTGTAGGTAGGAAATAAAAGCAGGTGGAGAAATCTTTAATGGAACATGTACAAAGAGATTGCAGATTAAATGGAAATTGTTAATGGATTATACTCTGTGATTGAGCCAAAGTGAAGGGGTAAAGGGGGAGGTCTAGATTGCTAGATCTGAACCACCATTAATTTTAAGTTATTCCAACATTTACAATTATTATTGGCACACTGTATTGTATGGTTTCTAGCAGAGTTTTCAAGATCAGAGAGGTTTTTTGTTTTGCACTTGAAAGATGCTTAGGGAATTGATAGGGAATGGGATGGATGGGGAGTGGACTGATAATGGTAATGGCTGAATTGGACGACTGCTGGATTTTTAAAAAATAATTTTGGAATAGTTTTTGATTTGCAAAAAAAAATAGTTGCAAAGATAATACAGAGTTGGCTGCTGAGTTTTCATTTGAAGAATATGGATGTTGGAAGGGCAAAAGAGGAAGGGATGTACCTACAGCTTTCTATCCAGGAGGACTGGCCCGGGACACACCTGAAAGGGGCTGGGCGTAGGAAACGTCTAGAGCCCAGCCAGGCACGCGTAGCCTAGGTGGTCCGCGTAGCCGAAAACATTAGCGGCAACCTAAGCTACCTGTCTCCTGATATTTCATTACAAAATAATGCTAAAAACAAGAAGGGAAAAGTAAATTTACAGAAATCACGTTCAGTATAACTTAAACTCAGAATTCTGGAAACATCAAACTGACTTAGTAAAATGAGAAAAACCACCAAATCTCAGCATGTACTCTTGCCTGCCTGCCCCAGGCAGACGGAAACAAACTGCAGGAAAGACAGAAGAGGGACGCCAGGAAAAGGGCTTAAAGTTGGTCTAAAACTACTGCCAGAAAGAGTAACTCCACCTTGAGTCTGAATGATCTAAAAATCACGTCCATGCAGGTCAGAGCACAAAGCTCCAGAAGGGACTTCAAAGTGAGCAGGCCTGCTTTAAGGGGCAGTCTTTGATAGCTTCTGGGGAAGGAAAACCGTGAAAAAGAATGGAGAGGCACCCCTTGACTGTTAGGTGATGAAAGAGAAAAGAAACAGAAGAGGAAAACTTAGAGTCCTGCAAGATAAATGAGAACTGCAAAATAGGAGCACTTCCCATTCCTCCCTCCCACCAAAACAAGCAGAAACCACACTCCAGGACCTAAACTTCGCTATATTGACAGAAGAGATCTCAGCCACGAACCCTGAAAATATAAACAACATATCATTGGTAAGGGAGAAACACATTTGTTATTACTGGTAGGTAGAATTGTGTGTGCGGAAAATAAAATAACCTACAGGTGAATTAGAAATAAGATAATTCAGTTCTCCTTCCAGCTATGAGTGTATTGGATTGAAACAGAAACACCTTCCCATCAAGAATAATTAGAAAAGCTGGATTTAAAAAAAACACAACTGAAGGATTGGAGAGCTACTAAGGTAACAAGGACGGATGGGGTCTAGATGTAAACGGAGTTCAGGTTCAGGTGAAGTTTTCTCCTTGAGGCACTTGTTGATTCGTAAGTGGTGACTAAGAGGACGCCTGGCAGCAGAGAAGCTGGCAAGAGGCGGAGAACAAGCAGAAGCTTTAGGCAGTGTGGGTGGGTCACGGGAAATAGGCGTTCAGGGCCTATCGAACAGGGCGCTGATCAACAGACTTCCAGTTAGGACACGTAAGTGGCTACACATGAGAAGTAAGGGCTCATCAGAAACAGACCCATTTGGACAGAAATACAATTCCACCTGGTCTTAGTCCCACCCCTTACTGGTAAGCTGATGAGCCCCTACCTGAACTCCTGCAAGAAGTAGCAGTAAACGGCCTGGAGGAAGATAGTATCTGAAGCCTCAAGTGTTATTGCTACAAAATTTATAATATACAGCATCCAAGCAAAAGGTACTTTTATTATCAAAAGACAATATCAAATAATGAAAGATCAGGGGAAAAATAGGGACAGTCCCACAGGGGTTACAGATTTCTCAGTTATCAGTCAGAAACTTTAAAATAATGGTGATGAATACAAGAAAATAGAAGACATGAGGAATTTTAGCAGAGAATTAAAATATATTAAAAATTAAATGGAGGCTTTTATTCTGGACAAAAATGGAGTAGATGTATTTCTCTTCTATTCCACCCACTGAGCACAGCAAAAAATCGTTATACGTTATACGGGGGGGGCAAAAGTAGGTTAACAGTTGTGCGTATGGAAAATAATAATAATACAAGAGTAAACTCTGTGTTTCACTTACAACTGTAAAGCTACTTTTGCCCCACCCTGTATATAAAACAAAAAATAAGACTCAGAATGGTGGAGAGAAGACGACAGAATAGCTAGGGACCTCAGGATCCAAGAAACGACACAGTGGTGAGTTCTCTGAGTTATCTCTTACCTCATATATCCCCCATAATGGGTACTAGAGAAACTGGCAACCCAGAAATGCCAAAGAGTGCAGACCAAAAAAAAAAAAAAAGCCTACAGAAAAGACTTAGCTGGCCAAAGAACCAGGAAAGGGGCAGCCTTCCAAGACAGGGTAGTTTTAGAGAATTGCATTACTCCAGCTATATTCTCGGGGGGAAAACTGAGGCCTGTCTCTACCCCTGGCAGCAAAGGCTGAGTGGGGAGCCTACACTCCATGCTCACCTGGCGGTAATGAAGGCATTCCTCCCCACCTCCTGGGTGGTGTCGAAGAAGGCCAAGTGAGGAACTAGGACTTCCACGGTCACACGGGTAAGGAGGCCTCCTGCCACGGTGTCAGTGGAGGCCATGTGGGGAGCAGTAACAAGGCACCCACCCTCCTGGGGTATCAAGAGGCCAAGGGAAAGCCTGAACTTCCACTCCCCCCTGCTAGTAACAAGGAAGTTCCCCACCTCCCCTACAAGCACACAGTCAGAGAAGTTCTGCTTAAATGGAGATTTAAATAAGGTCCAGAGTCGTCTTATACCTCAAATATCCAGGATACAATTTTCAAAATCATTATACTAAGAACCCCCCAAATTTCAACTTGAATGGAAAAAGACAATCAACAGATGCCAACATCAAGATGACACAGATGTTGGAATCATCTGACAAGGCTATAATAAAACTAAGCAATTAGAAATAAACTTAGGAAAAAATAATAGTGTCTCAGCAAAGAAACAGAAGATACAAGGAACCACATGGAAATTTTAGATCTGAAAAATACAATAATTAAAAAAACTCAGTGAATGGGCTCAACAGCAGAATAGAGGGGACAGAGGAAAGACATGCCTGTCAGTGAACATGAAGACAAAGAAAAAAAGAAAATGATAAAAGAAGAAATACTGGAACATCAGGAAGAAAGAAAAACGGAAAGAGTAAAATAGGGATAAACACCTTGGCAGGGGGGCTTTCCTTCTCTTCGGATTCTATCAATTATGTCTGACAGTTGAAACAAAATATATAACATCTGAAGTAGTTCTCAATGCACGTAGAGAAAAATATTAAAGACAAGTATAGATGGGAGTGGGTAAAGGGACAAGCGTGATCCGAATACATTTACAGGATGTAAGGTTTCTACATTTCGCTGGAACTGGTAAAATGTGGACCCGAGTAGGCTGTGATCATTTATGCATCTATAAAGGATGGGTTTGGACAGCCGATTTTAACAGGTCGAGGTGTCAGGATGAGGCACATGGAAGCAATCAGCACACACTTTCTAGATCTGGGGGCTGGAAAGGAAGGGGGGCTGGGGCTGTGCCTACCGCAGACAGAGGCGAAGGCGGCCAGGGGAGAAGAGCAAGCGTGTCAGAGACCCCGGGATAAGCGAGGCCTTGCGAGAAGGTGAGGCCGACAGGGAGTTGTGTCTGCGGGTCCTGCTGAGAGAGGGGTTAAGCCGAGATGAAGGCGATGATGCGATGATGAAACGAGCGCAGAGAATGGATGTGAGCCCCAGACAGACAGGGAGAGTCAGGCGCCAAGCCTGAGATGGTCAGTCTCCCTACTCCAAAGGTGTAAAACGATCCGTTGACCACCAGATGGCGGTGTCTGTGGAAGCTCACGTATCCCATCGGCCCTGGCGCCAGGGCGGAAGAAGGCGCGGAGGTGACTCTCTGGCTCGCAGCCCCTCTACTCTCCTGTCCCCACTGACGTTGGACAACAAAGATGGCGGCAGGAACCAGCAATTACTGGGAAGGTAAGGGCGAGGCCTCCGGGTGGGTCTCGCCTAGGGGCAGGGGGGCTGAGTGAGGATGGGCCTGCGGCGAGGCAGCAGAGGAAAGAGGCCGGCCTCCGGAGCGGCCGAGCTGAGGCGCAGGGCCGGCTAGTGGGAGCCCGAGGCCTGGGGGGTTGAGGGGAGCGAACGGTCTGGGGCAAGGGGCTGACCCGGGAGGCAGCGGGACCTGCGGCCGAGAGAGGCCTGAGCAGGGATGGAGAGGAAGACGGGCCCGAGGAGCCGGAGCTAGGTTGAGAGGGTAGCGGAGCTCGGACGGGGGGGTTTGGGGTATGAACTCTGAGGTCGGAGAGGAGACGAGTGTTGGGCGAGACTGTGCCGGGTCCGGGAGCCCGGAGGAGTCGGCGCCTCAGGCGACTGAGTGGGAAAAGAGAAAGGAGGAACTCGTCGGTCCGGTCCATCGAGGGGAAGTTGGATGAGCGGCATGGCTCCTCCTGGGTCCGCTCGGCTGCTTCAGGCTGGGACTTCGAGGGTCGGGTGTCGACTCGCGGTCGGGGGCCGAGGAAATCATTGTACCCTCTGTTCCGGAGATCCGTGTTGTTCCGCAGAGGACGCTGAGAGAACCAGTGTGCATTGTAATTATTGCATTTGCTATACCTTCCTCCTTCCACCAGAAAAAAGAAGAAAAAAAAATCATCTTGTGATTTGACTAGTTATGTTTATGTAATTCCTGAAAATGTGGTGGGGCAAAGTGGGCTCGTGTAAAAGCCATTTCCTGGACCGCGATGGTAACAAAGATTCTTTCAAGTGTCTCTCTGCTTTACTGCAACACAGAAACTGCTCTCCGAATTCTTTTTTTCCCTTTTAACCCAGTTCTTGTTGCGACCCCCCTGAAGCCTCTGGAAACCACCACACAAATAGCAGTATAGCCAAGATAACGTAGTGCTAAGATACTTAATGCTAAGTTCACCCATACTTGCCTGTTGTGCTTCCAGAATGCTTTTTACTTGACGTTTTCTACTGGCGAAGACAGTTACTAATTACAGAGAAGTGGGCGTTAGTTTAAAACGTATTTAAAAGAGCCATTTGAAATGTGCATACTAGCTAGAAAATATTTTTAAATTATGTATGTAGAAGTGGCTGTTGGTATCTTTAACACTAGTCATTGGGCTGTAGTTTTTTGAAGCATCAGGCTGTAATAATTATAGCAGCTTATTATTGACAACCTACTCTGTGCCAGGTGCTTCAAATACATGATTTCTAAGGCACAGAAAACCCCTGAAGATAGAGGTGGGAAAAGACAAAAAGCTGAGGTTTATAGGTTAAGTAGATTGTCAATAATTCTCAGAGCCCAGTTCTCAGAATCTCAGAACTTTAGGTTTGGTGTCTGGGAAAATATGCTCCACTGTATTACGCTGCTTCCTGCATCTGGTTGCTGATAAGCATATTGAAATAATGTTTTTTATTCCTTGTTACTGAAGGATGAGATCCTTAACACGATTCTTCCTATGTTTCAGCCCCTTCATTTTGACTTACACTTCACCATGAATGAGTTTACTTACTTCTAGATGGGGGGTCTTGAACTGCACCTTCTCTCACTCAACCGCTTAGACGCCAAACTCCGATACCAATTTCTCTACTTGCGTGTTTGCTTTGGTTCTTTTAAAACTTACGCTGTTATTTTGCTAAACCTACATTTGTCCTTGTTGGTAGCACATTATCGTCTTTCATTTCAGCGTCTCCAAATTTGAGTAAGCTTATTGAAAGACAATTTTTTTGTCTTTGTCAGTGATTATTTTTTCTTTATGCTTAATCACTAAGTCATTCTACTGTTAAGAATTTCATAATCCTAATAAAGTTTTGGCACATAAAGAGATAGAAAAATCCCTGTCAAAAACAGTGATGGTTTCTTTTTTATAAAGTTAGATGGTAAATTGATATAATGCTGGTCATAAACCATAGTCAGTTTCTTTGTGATTTGTACTTTCTTGTGTTTTCCCCTGAATTACAAAAGTTATTGCTATAGAAATAATTTCAGGAATGTTAGAACAACATTTGTTGTCTAGTTGTCTTTGGGATAAAGTCAAAAATTTGTGTTCCCTCCCCTTTTTGCCCCACCTGAAGTTTAAAATAACTGACAGTTTGCTTTGCTGGGTACATCTTTTTTTTTTTTTTCCTTTTAAAACTTTTCTTTATTGAACCTAGATCAATATGTGATCATTTTCATATTTTGTTTTCTTCAGAATAGTTTTGTGAGTTTTATGTCTACTGATGGACTTTTTGTGTCTAAATTATTTGCTTTTATAATTTTGTTAAAGATCTCCGGAAACAGGCTCGACAGCTGGAAAATGAACTTGACCTGAAACTAGTTTCTTTCAGTAAACTGTGTACGAGTTACAGTCACAGCAGTGCCCGAGATGGAAGACGCGACAGGTATAGGTACTACCAAATTCTCTTTTATGCCTTAAACTATATACTGTTTTTAAAGCATTAAAAAATAAACTAAAATATATAACTGTAATTTGTTATATTGGTGAATTTTGGGTATTTTATTTTATGTTATTGTTTTGTTTTTAGTGATCTATAAAAATTCTTAATCCTTGAGACTAGCATTTATTTGGCATTCTTAGGCAAAGATTGTCACAGTGTCAGGAGGAAAAGGCTAAGGCTTAAGAATGAGCTTGTGTCAGAAATAAGTTTCTAGGTCAGTCATTTCATTTTAAGAAAATGTGGTTGAATTGTCCACATTGTTTTTCATTCTTTTTTTTTTTTTTTTTATATAATAATGTTTTTATTAATTTTTTGAGAGAGGAAGGGAGGAAGAGAGAGAAACATCAATGAGAAACACTGATCGGCCGCCTCCTGCATGCCCCCTACTGGGGATCAAGCAACCTGGGCACCTGCCCTGACCAGGAATCGAACCATTGACCTCTTGGTTCATGGGTCGGTTCTCAACCACTGAGCCACACTGGCTGGGCCACATTATATTTCTTATATCTTCTGATTGCTATATGGATGTGAGGAACTACACATATGCCAAGTATATATCCTGCTATTCTAGTGTTTTGAATTAATCTAATGCAGTGTGTATCCTCGCTATTAATCATCTAAGCTATTTTTAATTTTGGTTCTTTTATGAGAAACCAATATACTACTATATTGAACATATAGAAAATGTTTTTTAATTGAGGTAACATTGATAACATTATATAAGCTTCAGATGTACAATATTATAATTAGATATCTGTGTGCACTATAATGTGTTCACTACCAAAAGTCTAGTTTCCGTCCATCACCATACATTTAACCCCCTTTACCCATGTTTGCCCTCCTCCTACTCTCCTTTCTCTCTGTTAACTGCCCATCTGTTGTCTGTATCTATGAGTGTTTGTTTGTTTGTTTTGTTTGTTGGTTTCTTTTTTGTTTTTTACTTTACATATGAGTGAAATCATATGGTTTTTGTCCTTTTCAGCCTGACTTAATTCACTTAGCATAATACCCTCAAGGTCCATCCATGTTGCCATAAATGGCAGTAGCCCATCTTTTTCATGGCTGAATAGTATTCCATTGAGTACATACACCACATTTTCTTTATTCATTCATCAGTGGACACTTAGATTATTTCCTCTATTGTAAATAATGCTGCAGTGAACATGGGGATGCATATATCTTTTCAAATTGTTTTCATGTTCTTCAGAGAAATACCCAGAAGAGGAATTGCTGGGTCATATGGCAGTTTTGTTGGAAAGTGTATTCTTATCTTTGAATCTTATGCTCACTTTAGGCCCTTTCACTTGTTTCAAAAAGTATTAGGAAATATTTAAGACACATGGAAAGATATAAAGCAATAAAAATACCTCAGTTGAGGATTAAAAATAAAGAGCTAGATACTTTGATATATTTTAAGGGAAATAAACTGAAATGTTTCAAGAAGAAATAAAAATTTGGACCTAGTTAAATATTTTGACATAAAATTGTTATTAGCTACTTTTTGGCTGTTTCATTGCTTGTTATTATTGCTATAAAAGGTATATGATATGGAGAACGAAAGTGGTAGTAGCTAAAGTACTTTTTATGTTGAACTGATAACTTATATTTTCATTTGCCATACATACACAATCACTGTCACAGGGCAGGACAAAGTCTTCAGTAAGATTGGAAAGTATAGCCATTGCTTGGGTATTTATCTGTGTTCATTATAATTAAGATCTGTATTGAGCTGCTTATGTGATAATACATACCACTTGGAGATCTAATGAAGTTTAGTGGTCTTTCAGGACATGGTTTTCCGTGCTGGACATACTCTGTCAAATATAAGTTTCACTTGTAAAAAGATTTTTTTTACTGACCATTCAGGTTTTAAAAGATAGTTCAGGCCCTGGCCGGGTAGCTCAGTTGGTTAGAGTGTCATCCTGATACCAGGGTTGGGTAACCTTTTTTCTACCAAGGGCCATTTGGATATTTATAACATCATTTGTAGGCCATACAAAATTATCAACTTAAAAATCAACTATGAAAAAAGCTCCTAGATTTGTTGGATTTCGAGTTCCGCCTGTGGTTGCCTTGGCAGGGCAAGACCTATTCGGCCCATGGGCCGGATGTCCCCCACCCCTGCTATACATCAAGATTGCAAGTTTGATCCCTGGTCAGGGCACATATAAGAATCAGCCAATGAATGCATAAATAAGTGAAACAACAAATTGATGTTTCTCTGTTCCCCCCCCTTTCTCTAAAATCAGTCAAATAAAAAATTTTTAAAAAGGTAGTTCAACACATTTTTGCAAAACAAAACTGAAACAATTGTGTAATATAAGTGGAAATGTGGAGGGTTGGTACTAAAATTTCCGTGCTGGACATACATAGCTATCTATATTAGACTTAAAGCCCGTTCCTAATTATTTAATAACTAATTATCCAATCTGTGGATCATTTAAATCGCTTTTATTTCTTCTTGGTAAGAGTCAAGGAAAGAAGCAAGAACTTAACATAAGGTCTAAATAACCATAGTTGCTTTGGGGTATAAATTTTAAAGATTATTTCTGACAGATCCCAAAGCATAATTTATAATACATTTTGTGGCTCCCATCATATGACATACTACATAGTTCTACAGTTTTTTTTCAGATAATTTTTTCTTTTACAGTCAGCATTTAATTGAGCACTGCCATAGCTTAGTTTAAGTTACTTCCATTTGGGAAACAGTAAAAAGCTTTGGGAATTTCTTTACGTTACTAAGATTGAATGTATTCAAGCTTGGGAAAATCTTACATTCAGTTATATTTTATATAATGAATTTAATATTTAGGATATGTGTGATCTGTATAGGAAAACTTCTACAAAAACCGTTATCTTCTGCCCTGATCAGTGTGGCTCAGTTGGATGTCATCCCGTGTACCTGCGGGTTGCCGGTTCGATTCCTGGTCTTGGTACATGCTCAGGTTGCCAGCTCAATACCTGGTGGTGGGGCATGCAGGAGGCAGCTGATCAGTGTTCCACTCTCACATTGATGTTTTTCTCTCTCTTCTCCTTTCCCTCTAAAAATCAATGGGGAAAAAAATCTTAAGAAACAGAAAGAGTGTCTTAGGGATTCTACTTGACCTTTTTAAGGATAATTACACTATTTTAAGTATCTTTTAAAGGATTAGGTTTAAGTGATGGATTCTCTTTATTTGAACTTCTCTTTAGCTCTGACACAACACCCCTTTTAAATGGATCAAGCCAAGACAGAATGTTTGAAACAATGGCAATTGAGATTGAACAACTTTTGGCAAGGGTAAGCACTCTCTGTTAATTGGCTATTTTGCTAGTAACTGTGTACTTGTTAGATGTGATACTAGATTATATTAATGTAGACATGTTTATTGAAGTCACTCTTTGAAGATGTGTGCTTCCCAGACCACTTGAATTTTGATGACAGGCATTTCTATGTCCCATGAGAGTTATTTTAGCTTTTATATATTACTTGGTGGAAGTGCTTTCTAAAATATTTTTAATATATATTTTTTCCTTTCTCTTTTTTTGTTTTTTAGCTTACAGGAATAAATGATAAAATGGCAGAATATACCAACAGCGCGGGCGTCCCCTCCTTGAATGCGGCACTGATGCATACATTACAGCGACATAGAGACATATTACAGGTGATGTATTGAGCTTGAGATTTTTATGTTATAGGGTTTTCTAAATCCCTGAATAGAATACATCACATGTATTTAAGAGAACAAAAGGGAAAATCTTCTGAGAGGATAAATGCCATGCTATAGAAGTTTGTCTTGTTTTACTTTTTTTTCTTGGTATTATAAAATTCTGAAACTGTCTAATACCTAAGAGCTCTTACTTTTGCCTGGTAAAACTGAATAATAATCATTGGTATGTAAATATTTCATGGGACACCTCACTAACTCTCACAGTGCAATAGCCAGTGGTCATGCAAAGGCAATAATGAGGTGGTTTAGAGTATACTTGCATTAGCCTTCAAAGATAACATGGGTGAGGAGAATTTACCATATTTAGTATATTGTTTGAGAAAGTATTAAAAGTGTATCAATAAAATGAAATAAACTCATAAAGATTTATATATGAAGTGTTAATATATAGTATACAAATAGGAAGGCAAATCTTTTTAATATTGAAAAAATTCAGCAACCATTTCTAATTTTAAAAACTCTTGTTAAAAATAGGAATAGAAGGATACTTTAGTTGCCTAATGCAAAACTGTGTATATCAGATTAAAAGCTAGCATCATGCTTAATAATAGAGCGCTAAAAGTATTCCCATTAAAGAAAAATAAAAACAAGAATACCCACTATCACCACGATGTTTAACATTGTTTTGAAAGTTCTTTGTGGTGCAATTAGACAGTAAAAAGAAATAAGATAAAGGAAGAGACAAAATTTGTATTATGTGGCAGTGATAAGATTATATAGCTAATACAACCAAGAAAACGAAAAAATACATTAGAAACAAATTCAATGAGACGGTAGATCACATAAATTAATATATAAAAGCAAGTAGTTTTTCTCATATAAACAATAACCTGTTAGAAAATACAATGGAAGAAACTAAAATCCTATGTATAAATTTAATAAGAATGTATAGGGCCCAGCCGGCATGGCTCAGCGGTTGAGCATCAACCTATGATCCAGGAGATCACGGTTCGATTCCCAGTCAGGGTACATGCCCGGGGTTTGGGCTCAATCCCCAGCAGAGGGCGTGCAGGAAGCAGCCAATCATGACTCTATCTCATCATTGATGTTACTGTCTCTCTCTCCCTCTCCCTTCCTCTCTCTGAAATCAATAAAAACATTAAAAAAAAAAAAAAAAAAGGTATACAGCAGAATATAGTATGATTTCTTTAGCATAAATGAAATAATAGATAAGCTTATTTATGCAAATACATATTTCCTGAAAGAAAATTAAAGTGATGATAATGTTAGAAACTGTGGAACAGAATGGTTTTTACTTCTATTTTTTTGGTGCTCTTTTAATATTCTCCCCATGTTCATGTATTATTTTTGGTTTTTAAAGGATCAATAGGGACTTTCTGGGAGATGGGATTGATTTTCATCTCTTTATACTTCTCTGATTTTAAAAAAATAATTAATAATCCTTAATAATTTTAAAGTATGGTAGTAGAAAAAGAAAGTATTTAAAGCTTATTTTGTTCTTTACGTTTCTCTTGCTTCTGTTCTTCCTTTGATTGGTTTAAAAATTAAATTTCTGTGGGAGTTCCAAAAGGGTGAGCTTTTAAAATAAGCCTGTTGGGTGCACTAGTGAGTAGAAAAAGCCCCTTAAGTTTTATCCTAGGCTGTTTGAAGTTATTTTATCTTAGAATTGTTTTTTACCTCACAACTCTGGTACATAAGACAAGGTAATAGAAGATACGAAGGATAGTGATTTAGCAGCACTGTTACCTTACTACCATTCAGGAAAGTGATTATAATGTTATTTTTACCTCTTGGTAGTTTGATTTCTTAAATAGCAGTTTTCTTGACAGAAGTTTATAATATAACAATACATAACTGGTTCAGTAAGATGAAAATATATAATTAGCTTACATTGAGACTGGATATTGATTTATTGCAGGATTATACACATGAATTCCATAAAACCAAAGCAAACTTTATGGCGATACGGGAAAGGGAAAATCTAATGGGATCAGTACGAAAGGATATTGAGTAAGTTACCTTTTATATTGTTTTGTAGGATATTTGTTCAGATTTAGATTTAGAGTATACCCATGATGATTTGCAAATTGAGTAACAGAATCATGGTTTAGATTTCAAGGTTTCTAATGTTCATTTCACTGTTCTTTAAACATTGCTGCTACAATATGGTCCTAGTTTACTTTGCTGGTCTTAACTCCAGCTTCCCCTAGTTTTATCATTGTTCCTGCCAACCTTGGCTTTCCTGTCTTAATTCAAAGTCCAGCTTAGATGATGACATCTTCATGAATTTTTCTCTGATCCCCTACCACCCACCTTAAGAATTATAACATTACCAGTAACTGAAGCTCTCTGTGTTTTCCTCCCTGATGACCACCTATCTTTCTACCTTGCCCCTACAATTATATATTCAGGTAACTATCAAAGTAGCTTTTACTTTCCTGGAATCTGAAATATCTGTTTTTTCCCCCTGATTTTATACAAACTCATAGCCTTATGTAAAATTATTTAAGGACTCCTAGTGTTTTTATGCTGATCTCAATCCATAATTTTAAAGATTGGTTCTTTTCTTACATCCCTTTATCTCACCTTCAATAATATATTCTAGCACTTCATACACATTTTTGACATTTTTTTCCACAACTGAACACAGCCAACAAGGCTGAATCTGTTGAGCATCTAATTAAAGCTGAAGACTTCCCACTTTTGGACCATCTATTGATGCCTCTCATTGTCTCACTTGTAATAAGTTTATGATACTTATATTTCATAAGCATGGTACTTATGTTTCATAAACTATGATATACATTACCAGTCATAAGCTGATATAAATCGTGTACTCTGAGAAACATTTTCCTCAAGATTATTTTGTAACAGTAAGACAGTTTTGCAGCAGAAATAATTTAATTCTCATCGCATTCAAAACTTTTGTTCATAACTCTAACCCAGGATTATCCAGCCATCAAAGTTATATTTCTACCTCCAGAAATTATTAGAAAAATAATTTTTACTGATTGTCTCTGTTTTATTTATGTTTTTATTTTTAGTCGTATGTACTTTGTGTAACATATAGGAGTTAGAAAACTAAACATTTTTAACATAATTAGGAATTTTGTAATATTTTAGTTCTTAGGAACATATAACTCTTGTGTTTAATTTCTGTACAGCCTATTTACATATATCTCTTAAGGAATGCCTTGAGGACCAGTGTAGGGAACAGCCTTTAATATATAGGCATTTAGCTCCCTTGCAGTTTGTGGAAATGTCTAGAATACAGCCCACTATAATAACTTGCTTTCTGAAAGATGATGATAAAAGAAACATGTTCATTTTCATTAAACTATTTTCTGATTATCAACCATGAGTAAGACACTATGTCAGTCACTGTAAAGGTAGAAATGAAAAGACCAACTCTGCCCTCTAGGTGTTTATAATCTGGGTATTAGAGGGCAGTAAGGCACTCCCTCAAATTAACATAATACGAGGCAGAATACAATTAGTGAGAGGAGATATAGTAGTAATGAATGACATTTTCAAGTTTTTTGCAATTACATGCCACTTTTTTGGTTTCTTATAATATTTTGGTATTTATAGCAATTATTAGTTCTGTTTTATAAAACTAGATATTAAGAGACTTGTCTAAGGTTGTTAACTGGCTAATAAGTGATGGAATTTGGACTTAAATCTAAGCCATCAGTCTTCAAAGTCCAATGTGTTCTAGTTATAACATTCTGCTTTTCCTGGTGGAAAAGGCTTCAGTTGATGAACTGCATGTACCATTGTGAAGGAAACATTCTATTTCAGTAGCTTTTCCATCCCATGTGTTGTATAATAATCAGTCCAAGTTTTACTTCCACTTGGAGGAAATAAAGATACTGTATAGGAGATAATAGACAAAGAAAGGAAAAGTAAGATTTTTGTTTGTTTAAGAATGTTGAGTTATTTTGGTAAAAAGTAATAAACTCTTAAGTCCTAAATTAGAGTGGTCCATTCATATTTATTTAAAATAGATGTCATTTTTAGAAGAAGATGAAAAGGAATATGCATTTTAATTGTTAATTTGAAACTATGGAGAGGCTCAGTTTGTCCACTTTGGATATTACTAGAGTTAGTCACTTAATCTTTTTTTTTTTTTTTTTGCAGTGTCTGCCAAAAAATGTTCTTGAATCTGCCACGAATGTTCTCAAATTTTCTCTATTTTGTTCTAGGTCATATAAAAGTGGATCTGGAGTAAACAACAGAAGAACTGAACTATTTTTGAAAGAACACGAGCACCTTCGAAAGTAGGTATTACTGAATATATGCATACTATGTAGTTTCCCATACTTATTAATTCACTTGCTTATATAAGAAATTTTAGTGGTGTTTATTATAATAAGTGCTTTATCAGTGCTAATTCATTTAATTCTTCTAACTGACCCTGCTCAGTAGAAATGGAATTGCGACTGGTTCCGACCGTAATTAGGAAAGATATGCAGTCAATATCAAAAATCTGCATTCACATCACTTAATTGTTACCTGAAATGTCTTTTATTGCCTGTTTTTTTTTCTTTAGCACGTCTATTGCTCTAATAATTTTGACCACTTCTATAGGTTATTAGTAATAATAATGGTAATAATACTGATGACTTATGTTTGAATGGCCTGATGCCACTTATCTATGTCAAGAAGTGTTATAAAGGGTAATTAGCCATCCATCAAATGCAAAGAAAATATCTTATTTTCTAAGAATTCAAAAGAAAAACCCTAAAAACTTGAATAAACTTTATATCTTAATGCAAGTCACCATACTCTGTCCCTGCTTCATCTATTTTTTTCTCTGATATGTTATGATTTCTTTATTTATTTTCTCTTTGTTATAGAACTTTTAAGGGTCAGAAAATTACTTACTTTGTGAGCTCAGCCTCTAAGCACTTGAGCCGCTAGTATCCATGATGGTTAAATGTTATGAATTATGTTGATATTTGCTGCTGAATGTCATAAATTAGTCATGTTCACATGAACTTAATGTACTGTTCAATTTTTTTTTTTTTTTTAAGATTACCTCTTTAAGTATAAACTTGAAATCAGAACATGGAAAGATCAAGACCTTTTTAGAAGTCTGGGTGCTTCTAGTGTCAGAAATAGTTTTTCATGTTCTTAATCTGTTGAATATTATTGATTGGCACAAGGGGGCAGTCTTTCCTAGAGTATGTTTAGTTTATAGTTATTCATAGCTTGGGTTGATAAAGACCACCATAAAGAGATTTTTTTTTTTTTTTTTTTTTTTTTTTTTTTTTAGTATATCTTTATTGATTTCACAGAGAGGGAGGGAGAGAGAGAGATAGAAACATCAATGATGAGGGAGTTGTCATTGATGGGCTGCCTCCTGCATTCCCCCTACTAGTGATCAAGCCCACAACCCAGGCATGTGCCCTGACTGGGAATCGAACCACGATTTCCTGGATCCTTGGTCAGTGCTCAACCGCTGAGCTACACCTGGCTAGGCAAGAGAATTTTTGCATTATATTTATTAATAATGTTAACCTAGATTGCTTAGTTAAGGTGGTATTTGCTAGGTCTCTCCACTATAAATTTCCTATTGTAATTAATTAATATAGGGAAAGATGCTTTGAGACTGTATAAATACTCTGTTTCTCCTCAAACTTCTTCCACTAATTTTAGCATCTTGCTTCCTGAGTTATTACTGTGGTGCTTGCCTACTGATGATTTTCTATTTCCATCAGTCCTTGCACACTTATTAATTATAATTCTATGAGGAAGAGCTAGCTGTTCTTTCTTCATTATTTTATTATCAGTGTGGCATACAATTATTTTCTTTCCTTAATGAGTTGAGGGTTTTTGCATTTTCACTTAAAGGAAGCACTCTACAGCCTCTCTTTGGCATGTCCTAATTGCCAGCATTACTACTCGAATTTTGGGGCCATTATTAAGTAAACTAAGGGTTACTTGAACATTAGCATTGCATTCCATGACAGTCAATCTGATAACCGGAATGGCTACTAAGAGATTAACAGGTGGGTAGCATGTAAGAGACTCATGGGTGGATAGCATTATAGAGCATGGATATACTGGACAGAGGGATAATTCACATCCCAGGTGGGACAGAGCAAACAAAGCAAGATTTCATCATGCTTTTCAGCATGCAATTTAAAACTTATGAATTAATTATTTCTGGAATTTTCCATTTAATATTTTCAGACCATGGTTGACCATGGGTAACTGAAACTGCAAAAGTAAAACCATGCATAAGTGGGGACTGCTGTATATGTCCTCCTCACCCCCCCATGGAAATTTATAAGGATTATTTCAGTGTTTACTCTGATTGCTGTTTTATTATTCTAACAAGTGTCTCATTCATTCATTCATTTATTAAGTATTTAATGAGTGTCCCCTGTGTGCTAGGTCTTGTACTAGACTCTGGGGAATCAAAGATGAATCATACTCAGTCTCTATCCCATGGAAACTCATTCTGGTTAGAGAAATAATAAACATATGATATTCTGTGAAATATATTTTTTAAAGCATTAAGTGAGATAATGTATATGGAAAAACTGAAATTTTGCAAATTTAAGATATTTTTCCTCCAGCACATATTTCAATGTCTGACATATCTTAAATGCTTGTTATATTCTTGAATGAGTTGATGAAGAGCAAAGAACATGAAAACACAGTATTATAAAGAGGAATTAGTTCTGCCTGGATGTATAGATGGAATGGGGAAGGCTTCACAAAGGGTGTAACTTTTGAGCTGGACTTTGAAATATAAGTAATTTCTGTTGAGAATTAGGAAAGGGGATGGCAGAACAAGAGACTATGAGACAAAAAATTACTTTAATCTATGTCAACCATATAACTGTAGACTTACACGGTTTACAAGATGCTTTTGTTTACATTATCTCTTTTGAGTCTTATAACAGTCCCATGAGGCAGGTTCATACAGTGAAGTGCTTGAGCCTTGACTAAAACTCAGATTCTAGGGCGTAAGAGAGCATAACTAGTCATTTTATTCTTTATAGTTTCATGAATGTCATGATTGCTAATACTGAATTTCTATGATTATATTTATTTAAAAATTTTTTCTGAGTTACAAGTATGTGAAAGAAACATATAATGAAATATATAGTGTCTTTTTTTTATGTAAGCAGATTAACTTTATTGATACACATGTTGTTTTTTAGAGGTTTCAGAAACAAATTAGAAAATGCTTACTAAATATTTCATAGATTCTTTATGATTCAGGTAGTTTTTAAGGATTTCAATCCTCCTTATACCATTTATCTAAAGGACAACAAATGGCATCTGTGATTCCCCGCATTATTTCTTATGCTTCCTGCTTCTACTATAGTTGAACAAATTCTTTGACATAAAAAATTTATTTGCACCAAAATGTTTGGTTAAAATACTTTGGGGAAAAAAGAAATAAAAACTTCTTCCCCACTTAAACTTGATTTCCTGTTGCATATATGTTGTATGTAATCAAGACAGTGTGACATTGTTGAAAGAATACCCAAATAGATCAACGAACAGAATAGAGAGAGCTCAGATAACCAAAATTGATAGAGCCAGCATGCAGTAGTCACACAGTCTGGCTCTTAATCCTTTGAAATTCTTAATTATAGGATTTATATAAGATATTTATGACATTTTTGAAGCTCATCTTTGTTCCCTACTTCATGCAGTAAATTAGATTTCCTGGTCCACTATTTTATAATGAAACTTCAACCTCTTGGTTTATAGAAAGACTGTATTTATTTATTTATTTATTTTTGAGGTGACAGTTATATAACTTTAAGGATTATATTATAATTTGATGTATACTGTATACTGGAGCTTGCTCGCTACTAAAAGTCTAGTTTCCATCCGTCGCCATATATTTGAACCCCTCTAGCCATTTCACCCCAGCCCCTTCTCTGGTAACCACAATCTGTTGTCCATACCTATGAGTTAGTTTTTGTTTTGTTTTGTTTAGAAATTCTTTTGGAAAGAAGTATTTGGAAAAAATATGCAAGTATTTATTTGAATGCCTACTGTTTACCATGCACCGTGCCAAATGGATACAGATATCTAGGAGTTATTTCCCTACTTTCTGTTTGTAAAGCTGCCCCTTTTACCAAACTTAGCTACCTATAAATTCCTCCCTAAAATAGCTTCTTGGAGGAATTCCTTTCTTTCCAGTGTGTGATGCAAAAGGCAAACATTTTACAGATCAAAGGAGCACTTGTTTTCTTTATTCAGATTCTAAAGTGTAATAAGCTGAGGTTTGGTTTAGTTTCCCAGAAAAGGAAGGAACTTTAAGGTGTAAATAATTACTAGTTATAGCCATCAGAACTGTATTTACCTATCCTGCCTCAACAAGTTGGTTATAATTCTTAAGCTTAGAATAGATAATAGTGACAGCTTTGAGCTATCTAAATTAAAGAAGTTCCATTTATTTATGCTGACACTAAAACTGTCCTGATTTCAAGTTTCTCTGTGGAAGAAATAGAGTTAAGCCAACAAATAAAAGTAAGATGAAAATTATATATGTGGATAAATTAAATTTTATTTCAGAGTCTAGAATCTTCTTGAGATGTTTTCAAAAGTCTGGATATTTTGTTTAATAAATGGCTAGAAAGTTAATCTACCAAGAAAATCAAGAAAAATTAAGTACAAGTTTTAAATGTGCTTTTAATAATTCCAGAATTTGAATTTTCTTTTTATTGCAGCTCAGATCGTCTGATAGAAGAGACAATAAGGTAGGAATAATTTTTTGTTTTACTTTATTGTGGTTTTTTGTTTGCATGTAAATGAACAGATCAGGTTAACTCCAACTAGAGCTGAAGTTAATTTATCCTCTTTAAAGATGAGAATTTAATTAGCTCTTCATGTATTTTTACTATATTTTTTTCTGTAAGAGACATTTGAAGCCCAGGCTGTTTTACTTAGGTTGACTTTTCTGATTAATTTATACTCAGTTTTTTTCAGCCTCAATCTTTTTATTCTCATTTTTTAATGGAAAACAATCTTAAACATGTGATTTGGTAAATGTCTTATTTATACCATTTATGTGGACTTCGTTTCAGTGGCTGTAGAGAATCTACTTCAGTAATATTTAGTGTTACCTGTAATAACATTAAAGTAGTTTCTTAATAAGTTCTAACCTTTTATAATACAAAGTCATGTCGTGGAATTTTGTTTAAATTGCATGCACTTGAGTTTTCCATCTGAACTTAGTTTTCATAGAATTGCCTGTCAACTGAAGTATCTTCTTGTGATGCTTTTCTTTTCATCAGCACATAAAGTCAGATCACATTTTGCCAGAGATTTTTTTAATTTAACCCTTTTCTTTTTTTTCTTTCTTTTTTCCCCCTCCTCTTTCTGCCTGATCTTCTAGGGCCAGGCTGCCTTAATAAGGTTTTAAATTCAAAGCTGGCCTATAAAAATGTGGAGTACTTCATAGGACAGGAACATTTGAGAACCATTGAATCACTGCTACTATATTATTTTGCTAATTAAAAAGCAAAAAAACACCCTGGCTGGTGTGGCTCAGTTGGCTAGAGAGTCATCTGATGCGCCAAAGGGTCACGAGTTTGATTCCCAGTCAGGTCACATGCCCAGGTTTCGGGTTCCATCCCTGGTCGGGACTCTTATGAGAGGCAACCAATCTATTTTTCTCTTTCTCTCTCACTCTCTCTTCTCCTCCCCCTTTTTCTCCCCCCCCCCCAAAACCAATTACAAACAAGGATGATTAAAAAAAAAAAGCAAAAAACATGTAACTAGAAGGTCTTTTATTTCACTAGTTCCCTTTGTGTCAAAATATGATGGGTATCACAAGTGAAATTTCACTGAATATAAAGCTAATTATGATTACTTATGGATAATATAAAATTTTTGTATCAAATAATTTTTACATGTTCTATATGTAAAAAGTTACTTTTTCTTTTTGGAGATACATTTTAAAAGTAAGTGCACAACTGATTATAAACTTTAGCATCAATCTATTGAAAAGAACTAATATTTTTAATATTTATAAATTCTTAAGCTTTAAATGTATAACTAGTATTGTCTTTTGTTGAAAAAATATGTGTCTGAGTAGTTCACAAAACAGGTAAGAAAGCTTAAGTTCCAGTAAGCACATCAATGATTTATTATTTTAAAAGCATTATATATTATTTGGAGCTTATGTTTTGCCTCTTAGTATTTGACCCTTGAAGTAATAACAGCCTACATTCCGCTCAGCTTGACTGTAGATGGTCCGAGATGGGAAAGTATGTTTAGATATACTTTGTGTGGTACTGGAAATCATGCATATTCAACAAGATAATAACATAATGTATGTTGATAATATCCATTCTCCAAGGAATACAAAGTGCTTTGCAGAAATTACTTTTTAATCTTCTCTATCTACTTCTGAGTCAGAGTGCATGGTAGTTGGTGGTAGTCCCAGTTTAAAAAGCAGAGGTATATATGATTCAAAGATTGGCCTTAGATTACTCAGCCCAGTTTTGAATTCTTTTATACAAAACCATAATATTAATTTTGAAATACCTTGTAAATTTATTTTAAAACAGCCACATTTTAAATGTATCACATGTTGTCATACACTTAAATTGAAAAATTATGAGTAAGAACTAATGACACAAAGGACATTGTTAGTTTGACTCTTCTTGAGCTCTTTTGGTTTTTGGATCTAAAATCCAATATATTACTGCCTGCTTCCTTCTGTTCTAATCTTTTTTTTTTTTTTTTTTTTAGAACTCTCTTTTTTTTCCTTTTAATCCTCAACCGAGGATATGTTTTTATTGATTTTTTGAGAGAGAGAGAAAACATCAATCGATTGCCTCCCGTATGCGTCCCATCTGAGGATCAACTTGACCTGGAATCGAACCTGCAACCTTTTGGTGTATGGGACGATGCTCCAACCAACTGAGCCACGCAGCCGGGGCCCTTCTGCTCTAATCTTTACTGTTTGTTCCTGTTTATACTATTTTGGTCCTGTGATGTCCTTTCACCAGTACCCTAAACTAATCTCCTTTACCAGAGGAGTATTTCTTGGTTTAGGTGTATTTCTTGGATTTTGTGTCTTCCACCTTCTTAGTTTATTCCCTCGTTATGCCGAACCATGTCCTTTAGTAGCTTCCTGAGAAAGAACAGGAAGTAAATTTTTTGGACTTCCCACACCTACATCTAAAAAAATCTTTATTCTCGCCATATCCTTGTTCATTGTTTAGCTAAGGTATAGAATTCTAGGTTGGAAATCATTTTGAAGTTTTGAAGGCATTGTTTCTAGTATGGCTTTTTAAGTCCAATGCCAGTTACAATTTCTGATCCTTTGTATATGATAAGCTTTTTTCCTCTGAAACCTTTTGGGGTCATCCCTTTTCCCCTGTGTATTTGTTTGTTTTTAACCTCACCATGATGAGCTTAGTAGGCATCTTTTTCAGTCCATTGCACTAGGCTTCTGGTAGGCTCTTGTAACCTGGAAACTCATCTTCAATTCTGGGAAATTTTCTTAGGTTTATAATTTTTTCCCCTTCTTTTTCTTACTTTTTCTGTTTCCACGTACCTTTTTGTCTACCTTCTGGGAGGCTTACTTAGTTTATTCTTCCAACACTTCCTATTACGTTTTTATTTCCACTCTTTTTTTTCTCTTTTAAATTTACACGAGCTCTCCTAAGGGATGGGTACGCACATACACATATATTTATATGTTTACATGTTTCATGGATGTGATATCTTCTTTTATCTCTTTGAAGACATTAAATATAATTTTAGTTTCCTGGGCTTTCTTTATTGCCTCTATTTCTTCAGACTCACTTTCCTGTTTGCTGGTTGGTTTATTTAGATCTCCCCTCTTATGTTAGAGGCTCTCCTCAAATGTCTGGTTATTCTTGGCTCTTTGTTCATATTTAAGGGTGAGGCTCCAAAATCCCATGATGAGAAGCTTATTCTGTGTGTGGTAGTGGGACTTGTTGAGTGGTAGGCCTCACAGTGGGTGATCAGGAAGAGACCTGGCTATTTCATAGAGATCTTCAAAATGTCAGTGTCTCTGGTCTCTTCTCCTAAGTTAGGTCTTCTTCTGTACTGGGGCAGTCATCTGACTGCATGGTTTGGGAGGTAATTTAGGGTTCTGACAACTCTGTACAAATTTCCACACGTTTCCACTTTTAGCCCTGTTCCACACTTCCCTCTTCAGATATTCCCGATCCCTTCAATTCTTGAGCTTTTCCGGGATCTGGAGAAAACCTTTATGTATGAATCATTATCTGACTTATGGTGGTACTGAGGTGAATAGCACTAGTAGATTTGGTGCTGGTAATGTTATTAACTTTCCTTAGTCACTCAGGTAGAATCCCTCTAATTTTATTTATTCAATATTTACATATAATAAAAGTACAGTGTTCTTACTGTAACAATTTAAACAATTCTAACAGGTTTATTTTATTTTAATATATCTTTATTGATTTCAGAGAGAGGAAAGGAGAGGGAGAGAGAGAGATAGAAACATCAATAGTGAGAGAGTCATTGATCGAGCCCGCAACCCGGGCATGTGCCCTGACCGGGAATTGAACCCTGATCGCCTGGATCCCAGGTCGACGCTCAACTGCTGAGCCACGCCCAGCAGGGCTAAACAATTCTATAAATATATAAGGTTCATCTCCTGGTAGTGCTCCTCCATTCCTTCTCCCCAAAGTAACTTCTATTAACTGACAGTTGTGTGTCTAATACTTTTCTTACTGTCATACAAATATACACAAGAATGTTTTGTTTCTTAAAATAGAAAAAGACACATACTACTCATAGTGTACACATTCTGTGGCTTGCTTAAATCATTTAGCATGTCATAAACATCCCTCCAGGTTAATAGAAATAATACCAACTCATTCTTAATAACCAAATATTATTTTTTAATTCGGTTGTATCATAATATACTAAACTATTCTAGTGTTTCCAATTTTTTTATTTTGTCTTTTACTGTTCCTAATAATGCTTCAATAAATATCTGTTTATATATCTTCCTACACACTTTTGTTTCTCCTTTGCCTTCTCAAATCTTGAAGTTTCAGTTTTGATTCATTTGTCATTTGCTTAGAGTACTTTCTCTAGCATTTTCCTTCAATAGGATTACCAGGACTTGCCTATCCAAAAATGTGTTTGGTCAGCTTTGTGATTGTCAGGCTATTAGAAACCCTAAAGCAGTGACATACCGGGTGGTAGTGGATGGCCCAGCAGTTTTTCCTCCTAGCAGCTGGGTATCACTCAAGCTGGAAGACTGAACTCTCTGCTTGTAGGTCTCTCTGGTTGTATGTGACAGTCCTTTTCCAGCTGCAGGGACTGGGAGCTTTTTTTCAGTCCATCACTGTAGCCCTGTATCTTCCATTGTCTGGGCTCCTCAGAATGCAGTGAAACAGATAGGTCTTTGCCCCAGGCTGGAGGAAAAATCTAGTCTTCCCTGCCATCAGTTCCCTGCTTCTTCCCTCACTTGAGAGAGTGTAGCCCTCCCTGGCTTTCTTCCCTTGGAGAGCTCAGGAGGATTTTGGCCCTCAGAGGGACCTTCCCCAGCATGTCTGCTTTGTTCTTGTATTTCCCCCAGGAGGTAGTTGGGCCAGAGATGAGGTCAGGAATTTGTGCTCAGACCACCATCTTCCCAGAATCTCTTCAGAAGCAATAGGCTTTTTCACATTTTCAGAATTACTCAAATACATTCTCTTTCCTATTGCTTTTTATAATGTCAATATCAGAAACACTCCTCTGTGTGTTGCCTATGAAAATGGATACTGATCCTGCCCTGTAGGATTTTAATGTCCAAGGAGATAAGACTGTTGAAAGTTAATAATCTGGGCAGTGATAGCAAAAATGTATTAACTGAGATTCTTTTTAAAAGGACATCAAAGTAGTCACATGGAAGAGACTGTACCTACAGTCACTTTTTTCCTTCTCTCTCAGTCGTTTAATGACCTTTGTCACCTGGCTTAGAAATCCAGCATAATGTGGCATGTGTGTCCTAAAATCTGCTCCGTTGGTTCTCAAGTAGACTTTTGGAACATGATCTTTTCATAAATTGAGGTCAGGTTGTGGGAATGTTTTGTGATATGTTACACTTTTGGTTCTACTTTTATGATTATAATTCCCTACTTCCCCTCCACAGTTTTTCCTGATTAAGGATATTGTAGTAGCTGGCCCCTTTTACAACCATTATAAGAAGCTCTTCTAGTATGTGATTTGTCTGTTACTGTCTTTATTTTGTTTGTTACTTTGAAGAGAAAAAAAAACCCACAGAAAATGGCTTACTGCCTTGCCCAAAAAGACACCAGAGGATAGCAGTGGGGATGTCGTGGTCATTTAGAAAATGGTCAGTGAGAAGGTGACTTGGGAAGTGATCTTTTTTCTTTTATTCTCCTACCCAGTGCTTTTCAAGATGATATTGTTCACCTTAGTTTTCTGTTCACTTTTAAGGGTATGATGGATCCATGTAGGATAATCTTAAATGCCAGTTTAATTTGCTTCTCTCTTTTCTCCCTTGCAGCATTGCTATGGCAACAAAAGAAAATATGACTTCACAGAGAGGAATGTTGAAATCGATTCAGAGCAAAATGAACACTTTGGCCAGTATCCTTTTTGAAAGTTGGAAAGTTGTGGCTCTTACGGGGGCACAAGTCTGTGTGTGCTTTCCTCTCACCCCCCAACCCCCAGCAGGTTGCTGTTGTCAGTGGCAATGGAGGCCATCGCTAATGACGTAATATGAGTGTACCCTGCACTCTGACTTTGTGAAAGTGCATATTGTTTAGTACCATTTCTAAAAGATCCCACACCAAAAGTTTATTATTATTAGATTGAGAAAAAATTATAAATGTGAATTTTCAGATTGTTCACCAAACTATTTTACTTTTCAAAAGTGCTCATATCCGCGTTAGAACTCCACAGTATAAACTCTTCTTACCTAAGCATCATAAACTACATGCTTTTTCTTTCGTCGATTTGGAGAGTGAGTCAGTGGCAGATGCCTAGAAGGGGAAGGGAGGGGCCAGGCACGCAGGTGAGTTGTAACTGCTGAGAGTGTTTTCACTGTGAAGTGTTAATGTATAAGCTGAACTCTAGGGTAGATTCACTGTTTGTTTGTTGTGACCTCTACCTTTTTAATGCTTTCATCATCATTCTTCAGTTTCCAAAGTTAAATTAGTATTACTGAGAAATCCAGGGGGGAAACTGATAAGCCTGCTACTCTGAAACATTCTGTTTACTCTCTAAGGAATCAAGCCTTTTAGGGGAAGATGTTTTCCTCCCCAGTCACTAAGGGGAAAGGACCTATATAATTTTCAAAAGTTTAGTATCTTCTCATCTTGGGTAATTTAAAGTCACATTTAGTTTAATACCTTAGTTGCCTAGAGAAAAGAAAATTCTGACGTGTGGGGGTATTTTCCAGTTTTTTTTATGAATTTTCTTCTCTAAAACCACACATCCAAAATCATTTCTATTTTATATAGAGCTATACAGTTTACAGAATACTGTCGTATACATTATCTCATTTTATCATTATTACAAATTACAATCATTCCCAAAGGATGTGTGTTTAAAAAGTCAAATAAGCCCGGCCAGGCGTGGCTCGACGGTTGAGCATTGACCTAGGATCCAGGCTATCGGGGTTCAATTCCCGGTCAGGGCACATGCCCAGGTTGTGGGTTTGATCAATGACTCTCTCATCATTGATGTTTCTATCTCTCTCTCTCCCTCTCCTTTCCTCTCTCTGAAATCAATAAAGATATTTTTTTTAAAAAATTTAAAAAAAGTCAAATAAAGTGGGTGTGAGTTCGTCAGGACTCCATAGAGAAGTAGTGACAGAAACCAAATTCAGACTTACTTAAGGGGGCAGAGGAGGGAATTAATTTATTCATATATCTGTAAAATTCAGGGGTAGAATTTGGCTTATGGCATGGCTAGATTCAGGGCCTCAGGTTTTATTATCAAGAATCTGCCTTTCCTCTCTCTGTACCCCACGTATGCCATTTCTTATTTCTGTTTTCCTGTGTGTTGGCTTCATTTTCTGGCATGTTTTCTCCCCATGGTGATAAAGATGACCGTAGGAGTCACCTCCTGCCACTATAAAATTCCCCAGGGAAAAAGGGTGTCTTTTCTAACAGCTGTGGAAAATGTCCCAAGAGGACTGTGGTTTCCCCCAGCTTGAGTCACTGCCTATTTCTAACCCAGCCACTGGCCAAGGGGAGGGAGTATTCTTCCTGGCCAGTCCTGAGATTGTATGTACACCTGATGGCAGAGGACAAGGTGAGCTCCATCCTTTTACGTGGACTGAACTAGATTATCACAGAAAGGAAAAGGGGGAGGTGCCCTACAGGCAAACTGGACAGAAATATGTCCACTGTAGATAGGGTTTCCTCATTCTAGAAGTTTTCATATTTGCTCTCAGGAGATTGGTGATCCTTCTTTTACCAAGCAAGGAAAGATTAAGCATTTGTTCTACATGAGATTTGTACCTTGTAAAAGTTTTTGCCTGTTCATGCTTCCTGCCTGTCTACATTTTAAGAATTATTTCTTCAAATTGTTCTTTTTTCATTACTTAATTCAAAAAACACAGTAAGCCCTGGCTGATGTGGCTCAGTTGGTTGGAGCATCGTCCCATACAACGAAAGGTCAAGAGTTCGATTTCCAGTCAAGGCACATACCTAGGTTGCGGGCTTTGTCCCCAGTCAGGGCACATATGGGAGGCAAGCGATTGATGTTCCTCATTCTCTCTCTCTCTAAAAACAAAAAGAAACAAAAACACATTAATGTGTAAAGTATATAAAGCTCTATTCTAGATGCACGGGGAAGTTAAAGATTAGAAGAAAACATGGTCCTGATCATACAATATGTAGAATATTTAAGTACACAAATAGAGTCTCTGCTGGGAGGCATTTTGTTTCAGGAAAACGCAGTGAGGATTCAGAAGTAGTAGGGATTGTTCCTACTCTCTAGTATCCTGGGTGATCTTGGTGGGGTTTCCTGACCTTGATATAATACCTCTACTAACAAAAGGTGCCCCTGCAGGTATATAGTCAGAAACCACTGGTAGAAATGCAAAACAATATGGGATGTAATTTGGTCTATAACATACAAACAAGGGTATGAAGATATTTTAAAATACTAAGGAAAATACGGTTGTAACTGCTATAAAACCTCTAAAATTGAAAATTTCCTTTCTTTCCCTTTTATATGTTCCACAAATAGGACAGCTAGAGCAGTTTATAACCCATTTTCCTACCATGTCCTACCTACTGATACAAAGTAAATAAAAATTTTTTAATAATTAACAGTGCCTGATTATACAGATCCTAGAGTTGGTTCCCATCAATTACCTGAATCCAAGGGAGTTTATCACCTTGTGGGGAGAGAAAGGGTACGCTTCAAAACCCTCAGCAAAACTTTTCAGTCTCCTAGAGAAGGGATAAAGAGAGGGACGGGTGTGTGTGTGTGTGTGTGTGTGTGTGTGTGAGAGAGAGAGAGAGAGGAGGGGGAGGGAGGAGGAGAGGAAGAATGGTGGATGGAATGGGGATGGTGGTGGTGGTAGCTGGCTGTGCCTTTGCCTCCCTGCCCAGCGTGGTTCCTCTGTTTCTGATGGCCCTGACCTGAAGCCTGGCAGTAATCCCTTAACGCATGGTAGCTGTCATTATTATTATCCCCCCCCCCCCCCCCCCGTTACTTCTTTTTATTCTTACTTGTGTACTGCAGTGTGCAGGGAGACTTGAATTTGTTTGGGACCTGGACATTTCCAGTTTTGTTTGCTAATGGATGCACGCCCTCAGTGTGATTTCCCCCCCCATTACTTATTGTTTCTGGACTCTACTGATCTCTGTTTTTGTGAATTCTGAGACTTTTCACTAAAGAAGCTTCCAAATATGACCTTAATAAAGATTTCCCAAAGATCGTTTTCCTGCTGTAAACAGCCTGATCCAGCGGATCAACCTTAGGAAGCGGCGAGACTCACTCATCCTGGGTGGTGTTATTGGTGTCTGTACCATCCTATTGCTGCTGTATGCTTTCCATTGATGGGACACCTCCAGGGACTCTCGACAACTACCGCGTTCAGGCCCTGATCTGGAATAAGGGAACGTAGGAAGGAGAAATTGACTGTCCTGATAATTAGCTGGACCAGCAGGATCAATTCAGGACTGATAGTGATGGACTCTGTGACATGGTCAGGTTGAGCTGAAGCCACAGTTTTTCTGTGCTGTTTTTTCTAACACACTTCCTTCTGTTTTTAGTTTTAAAAAAAGAAAAATAAGAAAAAGTTTTCAGTTGCTTTTGTCTCCCCAGGAGGTAAGTAAACCAATCGGAAACAGAGTTTCTGTGCTTCAGTGATAGTGTCGGAGGCTGATGGCAAGCCAGGTCTCATAGCTGGACCGTCAGAAAAGCAGGTCTCTACATCCAAAGACTGCTTTCCGCTTAGCGGCTGGGTTGGGTTGTGAATAAAAGTAGTTCTTATCCTTTTATTTTACACTCATGATGAAAATCACAAGTCACTTTTTGATAATATGTGCTATAAATTTCTACTCTGTGTCCCCAACTCTTTTGGTATTCAAGGAAAATTCCATTTTTCACAAATTATTTGAGATACTGACAGGCCAGCTTCAACAGAGTTGAGGTTGTCTGAAATGAGAAACACTGCAAAACAGTTTTCTTTTTCTTTTTTAAATTCTAACCCGAGGATATGTTTTTATTGCCTTTTAGAGAATGAGGAAGGTGGGAGGAGAGAAACATTCATCGATTGCCTCCTACCTGTGCCCTGACTGGGAATCTGGGAATCAGACCCACGTTTTTTGGTGTATGGGACGATGCTCCAACTGACTGAGCCACCAGGCCAGGGCTTTTTTATGTTTTTTTAACTTGTGCACACTGGGATTAAATATATTGCTGGAAAAACATCAAGAATGACAGGCTTTTTTTAAGGAATCAATTTTGTTTTGATGTTTATCTTTTCCATTGGGTTAATATTTGCTACTATAAGAAAATGGAATCTTAGTTCTACCAGGACAAAAGAAACTAATAGCCAGTGTCCATCAATGCCCCCAACTATTCCTCATCGTTTCAGGATTGACACTGATAACTGAGTGAGGGGACTGCTCAGTTTTCAGTGAGATCCATTGAACACGCCACATGTAAAAAGACATTGATTGAGGGGTCACCATTCAGATAATTCCATTTGTAAATGCTCCATGATTTATGAGCAAAAGTTTTAAGAACTACCGCCTGAAGTAACAGGAATTCTGTGTTCTGTGAAAATCTATTCATTCCAAATCCGTTAAGCTTTTTCAGACATCCAGAGAACAGTTTCACTGTTGAAGACACATGTGACAGAATCTGTCTCTATCTGCACCTGTCTACTCTTATCCCTGGACAATGGCAAAATCCTAAACCATCCACCAGAATTATTTTCAAGTTTAACCATTTCTCGGTTTCTGTAAATTCATTACTTGTCTAACTGAACTACCACAAATACTTTGAAGACTCCTAACATCTGCGCGCACCAAGGAAGAAGGCTGCGTTAGCTTTTCACCATTGGAATTTATTAAGGTATTTACAGTATTGGCTTCAGACTGTCCCGCCGGGAGTGAAAGGATCTTAGCGTGTAGTTCTTAGTACATCATAATGTGTTGGCGCGTGTTGTTCGGATGAACGTGACGTAAAGGCTGATGGGTAGACTGGCCCATGGTCTAGTACAGAGACCGAGAGGTTTTTCATTCTGGTGTCAAAGTTTTGTTGTATTCTGGGTATGAAAGGCATTTGATATTTTTTTTAACTATGGGGTTTATTTTTCTAAATATGGGTTGATTGATCAGTAGTTGATTGGGGATGCCCTTAAAAGAAAGCTTACGTTTTCTCAGTGTGAGCCTTCAAGGATCAGGGAAGGTCATTCATTAAATTTTGTTGGGAGGATGGGACTTTCCCCCCTGACACTTCATTACCTTTGATTTCTCAAAGGGCCTTGATGGGTGGTTGTACCTCAGCTAGAATTTATGGGACTTTGGTTGCTATATAATTGGCATTTATAAAATCTGAAGTTTCATAAATAAAATTATTTATTTAATTATACTACCAGTCTTTTTTACTGGTCTGATTATTTGGTGCACTCATCGAAGCTGGCTGTGACAGTGAAACGAGGGCCTGGGCTACTCCAGCGCACTGCGGCTGCGCAAGCAAACACTGTTGGTGACTGACGAGCCTTTCCATTGGGGTTCTGCCTAAATGGAGTAACAGAATCATGTTGGTTATTTTCTTTACAAAGATAAAGAAATGAGTTCTTCCAAGGAAGTTGAAAAAGCGTGGTGTAGATGTTGGTGTCAGGTAGGTCTGACTAACCTCCCAGTGCTGTAGCCCATAGTGAGGTGACCGGGGCCAAATGTAGATGCTAGGACGGTGCTCATCCTCTCCTCTGCGGCTCCTTTATTTGTAAAAATGAGACCTAGAGCGAGGAAGAAGTGTGGCGTCGACAAGCAGAGGCTCAACTTGGATCCCGTGGTAGCTGATTTAAGAACTCCGTTTCATGTTAGTTTACTTTTCTTTTTAACCCTCTTGGTTTTTCTCTTCTTTTTGGCTGTCCTCACAGACCTGTTGATAGGCTCAGGAGCCAACCCTAAGCTACTCTTAGAGCAAGTCAGAGCAGAAGGAACTTCTGTTTCGAGTCCCAAATGTTGCCTCTTGGGGGAAGTCGTCTCCCTCAGCCATTGTATTATATAATGATCTTTCCTTTTGGGATCTTTTTTGTAACCACTCAAAACTTTCCATTTCACTAAAAAGCATGAAAAACCAAGGCAGCATAAAGGCAAAAAACTCCAAAAAGTATACTCCTGAGATTTTGTTTTAATGTGTGCTGGTAACTTTAGTAAAAGTTTAAACAAGTCTCTTACTAAAGTTCGAGCCCAAATATCCAAGTGCTTTAGTCAGTCCATCCTGGCTATCTCTACATTCTTTTTATATGCTGAAGGATTCTCTGTAACCTGCACTCCTCACCCTTTATTTGTCACACCCTTTATTTGTCTCCACTCTTCCTCCTTTATACCAAAATTCCCTTTACAAAGAATGCCGTTTCCCATACTGCCCAGGACTCAGATCAGGCGTGGGAGTAAAATCCTGAGCGTGGAGACAGGTGAGGAGAGGAGAGGCATCGTGAGGACACTTTGTACCTACAACCAAATATCTTTACTTTAGTTCTTTCCTATTGGATGCTGAATACGTCTGACTAGAGAAGTGTACCTGTTGAGCCTTTCGACCTCAGGAATTGAGGCACCCTGGACTTGCGTTCCTGCCATTAATTTTCTGTTTCACTGTTAATAATCTCAACTTGGTGAAGAGACTTTAAAGAACTGGACTAGCCTTTGGGTTTCTAATACCTTACGCTTGGTCATCACCAGATACGATTTCTTGGAAATTGAGTTTTCTGACTTGCAATATTAAGCTGATGAGGGTAAATGGTCATGTCTCGTGTTACACTGAATTTTGTGGCAGATGTAACTAAAAACAAATGGATTCACTCGGAGAATTAAAATGGTTGCATTCCAGTTCTCCTTTTGGGTTAGAGGTCATGTAGCCTGGTCTCCAAGAAGATGCAGAGCTTTACATCATGGTCCTTATGAGCGAATCTTGCTTTTCCTTTATCAGTCCGCATATCCTTATGTCTTACGGGGGAAAGGAAGGGAGGCAGGAACAAGGGGCTCTTAAGGATGTTAATTGGATAAGAAGTTGAGCCATGTCTTTCTCATTTTCTCTATACATAAGGTCTCACTTTAGTATCAAAGTATTTGCATTTATGGCCATCCTCTTAGCTCTAAGAGAGGGACGGAAATCGATTCCAATCACACTTTACCATGATGGAAGATGTTTCCTCGTGAAAATTGCCAATACAGATTTTTTAAAAACCTATTCCAAATGCACTTTCTAATTTTTTTGCTTTTAAAATGGCTTCTTGGAACCAATTTAATTGTATTTGTATTTAATTTTTGTTCTCATCTAAATGTGCATTTTCTGACTGTAAAGAAGAAGCTTTGTTATGTAATTTAATAATAAATGAGAAATCTAAATGGTTGTGTGCCTATGGTGGTTTGTATGGGAATGGTACCATCAAGGCAGCCTGGGGCGGTGGTTAGGAAATCCTTGGTTTTGATAAATATTTCTCACGATGCTGCGAAACCCAGGGTGAACAGTGCAGGAACTGAAAATCCGTCACCTGTGACTCCAGAACATCATGTGAGAAATCATTTAGCCCAAGGAGTGAGAGAATTCTCTTATCAAAGCGAAACTTCAGGATGTAGGCTGGGAATGTAAAATGTAGAATTTAGCAAGAGAAATGTTCCTGCCCTCCCTAAATAATGACTTTTTATCCTGCAGATCAGAACTTGATTCTCCACCCCGCCGGAGAACTGGGAAATTCCCCATTTCCCATTACCTCTCCAAATGCTATGCTTTCTGGATCCTTTTAAAAAATAACAGTATAATTCACATGCCATAAAATTCACCCTTTTAAAATGTACTGATGGGTTTTAGTGTATTTATTGTGCAACCAGCACCAGTATCTAACTTCAGGATGTTTTCATCACCTGGAAAAGAAACGTCCCCATTCGTGACTGTCCGTCCCCCTCTCCCTCTTTATCTGAGCACACTGCCCGCCCTTTCTCGGCCACCCCAGCCCTCCCCTTCCGGCTACCTGACGTGTGTCCCCAGCCCTGTGCACACCTCCACGGACTCAAAGGCCAGCACCACTCAGCGAGGCAGCCCTCTCTTTTTACAGACAAAGGAAGACGCCCAGGAGGATTAACTAATTTGCTCAAAACCACAGTGAACAGTAAAGCAAGGTTTTGAATCTTGAGGGCTCTTTGATCCAACAAATCTTACGATAGTTCCACAAAATACACTTGGAATCCTGCTGTGTGATTAGGAGAGAAGCTATAAAAGAACCACCAATTTTGCCTGTTTAAAGGCAACGCATTTAGAATCTATTCAAAGCCCTGCGGCTTATTTTCAAAGAAGGCCAACTACGAGCTAAAATTGAGCTAGTAGCTAAATGCCTAATAAAAAGGACTCATTTGTAAACCTCTTTTCCTCTACAAGAGCTAATGCACTGAAGTTGTGGAAAATGTTTTTCTAGTGACTTGACTTTAAACCAAACTTCCTGCCCAACTCTGTACCTTCTAGTTTAGAACCACAGAGGTCGGCCCTGGACAGGTAGCTGCCCTGAAACACCAAGGTTGTGGGTTCGATCCCCGGTCAGGGCACATACAAGAATCAACCGATGAATACAGAAATAATTGAAACAACCTCCCCCCTTTCTTTCTCTCCCCCTTTCCTCTCTAATATTTTTTTAAAGCCCGCGGAGGCCTTCCTGGAGGTGGCCAACAAAGCACCTCAGCACATCCTCAGCCAGGGCCCCAGCTGAGGGCGGCGGGGCATTTCCCCTCCAGGTGGAATGGCTCCGACAGGCTGCCACTCCTCCTGAACCTGGCCTTTCCCCGGAAGGGGTCTGAGGCCGCCCCTGCCTTGTCTGCTATCAGAGCTGCCTGGAGGTAAAGACAGGCGGGCAGCTGGCTGGAGGCTCACTGAAGACCGTTGCTGCCAGGGCATTTCCTCTTGTTCCTCTGAAGCAAAGGCCAGGAGAGAGCATGTTCCTCCTGAAGCTGCAGGCTTGCTGGCCGAGTTGGAGCAGGGGAATGGATGCACTTTAGCCTGATGCCTTCCGCTCCCCTCGGCTGAGCTTTCCCCCCTTGGCAGAGCTGCTCAGCTTGCAAAGCTCTTTATTACTTACTCTCCAAAGACGCTTAAAAGCTAAGAAGATTGGGTGCTCAACGTCGGTAACTTTCTGCTTAGAGGGATCCCAGAGATCGCTTGACAGTGTTCTCCTCACCCTTGTAACATTACCTCTAATTTGTTACCCTGACCATTTTCCCTCCTTTGAGATATAAAGCTCTTAGGAAACACTTTCTCATAATTAGTATATATCTTTTAGAAATTTTCAAACATTCAATTGGTCTTTTACTAATGAAATTGCTTCCAGCTGCAGGGAGAGCAGGCAAAGATAGTTGGTACTTGCAACTCAGTCCCAAAAATGTGCGGTTTAAATACAGTCATTTCCCCCAAGGTGACAAGTTACCTCTAAACAAATGTGGCACTTAATTCTTACGATTTTCTCTCTTGTCGTGGACAATATGCTGAGAATATGGCATTTTGTGTTTTTCACTCTGGAATGAGCCCTCAGTCCTCTCCATTCCTTTCTCCGACCCCACGCTGCTTGTCCCGGCGCTGGGGCCCTGTTCGTTCATTCCTGGGCTTGCATGTAACCGCCCCCCTGTGACCCGGGTGCCCCGCCTCTCACCTCACCCCGCTTAACTGCTCTGCGTAGCTGCGTAGTTTATCTTCCTAAACAACTTCCAGCCGCTGCTTGTTCTGTCCAAGACTGCCTGGCAGCTCCCTGTCATCTGTGCCAGTGTGTTACCGCGAGTCAACGCGTGGAAGGTACGGCCAGCGCTTAGCTTTGTTCATACATGTGCACATGTACACCTACATACATACAAAAACATACAAACAAAATCCTGTTCACTTAGGGAGGTGGTATTGTCCTGTTTTAGGTAAGAAACAAGCCCAGGAGATCAGAGTACAGCAGGTCCTCAACATCGTTTTGTTCAATGTCACTTGGTTATAATGTTGATAGATGCCATAGCAATTTAACTTTTTTTTTAATCCCCACCAGAGAGAGAAACATCAATGTGAGAGAGACACATTGATTGGTTCCCTCCTGAACCCTCCCTGACCAGGGCCCGGGATCAAGCCTGCAACCCAGGTACATGCTCTTGACCAGAAATTGAACCCAGGACCCTTCAGTCCGCTGGCTGACACTGTAACTGAACCAAACCGGCTGGGGCACAACTTAACAATTTTTTTTTTTTTTTACATCAATTAATTAGCCTATGGTAAAATTGGTTTCATTATACATTATTTGCTTAAAGTCTCAGCCTGTATCAACGTTAAGTGAGGAATAAGTGTCCTGATAGCTACCAGCTGCCGTTTGCCTAACCAGAGTCTGCTTGTCCTTCTGAACTACAATCAGCTGTGAAAAGAAGGAGGCTCGGAGCCCTGGCCGGTGTGGCTCAGTGGTTAGAGCGTCGGCCTGTGGGCTGAAGGGTCCCAGGTTGAATCCCAGCCGAGGGCATGTACCTCGGTTGCAGGCTCGATCCCCGGACCCAGTCAGGGCAAGTGCAGGAGGCAACCAATCGATGTGTCTCTTTCACACCGATATTTCTCTCTCTCTCTCTCTACCTCCACTCTCTGTGAAAAGCAATGGAAAAAGTATCCTAGGGTGAGGATTTTTTAAAAAAGGCTTAGAGTCCGAAGTCCTGCATCCTGGCTCTGGATCTGATACTTTTAGGCCATGGGCAATCGCTAAATCACTAAGTTCAGTTTTCTCATCTGCAAAATTGACCCTAGCAACTTTATGTAGCTGTAGAAATCAAATCAAATGAAATCAAATATGACAATAGTATATAATTGGAATGTCCTCAACAAGTAATGTGGGAGCTGGTTAGGGGGTGGGGTCCATTAGACTCCAAGTCCCTGGAGAGCCAGGGCAGTCAGTGTTCTGTTCGTCTTTATATCGTGTGTATGAACTTTGGAACCATCACCGATCTCTTCTTCTAAATTCAGAGCCCCCATCCTACTGGCTTAGCAAAAAACAAAAACAAAAACACCAGTCTTGGTCATAATGGAATCTCCTGCCCTTTGCCTCTTGGGTTTTACAAAGCTCCCAAGGGTAGCTCACAGCCCGGAACATTGGGCCCAGCGCTCTAGTCCACAGTGGGTGCCGCTGAGATGCTCGCCAGATGAGCCCACGAAGTCCTTGAAGTCACCAGCTGCTCCGCCTCTGTCACCCTTGGGCGCAGGGATCTTAGCCAAGGAGCTCCTGGGCCTGGGGTTCAGCCTCCCTGGTACCCCCCACCCTACAGCCATTCCCCTGAGGTGCTGCCACCCCCAGGAGCACTGGAGAGACTGGGACGCTAGCAGGGAGCAAGGCACCAGCTGATCCCAGCGACCCCCTCGCCTCATCAGATGCCATGGCCTCCTCATTACCTGTCGCCTCATTGTTTCACGGCGGCCAGCCCTTCAGTTTCCTTTCCCTGAGATGGGTCAGGTCACATGGGCACCACGGAACAGGGCGCCTGACTTCCCACAACTATTTCAAGGCGATGCTGGTGCCAAAGAGAGCTTGGAAACAGCGATCGCAGCCCGGGACCGCCGTCGGCGCGACCGAGGGGACCCCTGCGTGGCCCTGTGAGAAAAATGGGGCAGTGGCGTAGTATCTGTAAAAATCCTAAAGTAATATAACCTTTGGCTCGGCAATTCCACATTTAAAACTATCTTATGGATGCAAAAATCTGTATATCTAAGGATGTTCACAGCAGCACTGGCCGTAAAAGAAAGGCTGGAAGTCAGCAGCCTGCGAGAGCTCCCGTCAGCCACGTCCCCACCCTTGGGTGCTGTCTTTTAAGTTTCAGCCACTCTCACGGGTGTGCAGTGACGATGTCTCGTGGTTTTAATCTGCATTTTCCTCATAACGAATGATGTTGAGCATTTTTCATGTTTGTCACCTATATATATCTTTTTTTGGTGAAATGTCCAGATCTTTTTAATCAGCTGAGGATATGCTTTCATTGATTTTAGAGGGAGAGGAAGGGAGAGAGAGAGAGAGAGAGAGAGAGAGAGAGAGAGAAACATCAATGTGAGAGAGAAACATTGATCGGTTGCCTCTGAAACCACCCCGCCCGGCGATAGAAGCGGAGCCTGGGCCTGAGCCCTGACTGGGAATCAAACCCTCAGCCTTCTGCTGGATGGGACAGCGCCCAACTGAGCCACACCGGCCACGGTGAAATGTCTAAATCTTGTGCCCATTTCTTATGGGTTGTTTCTTTTATACGTAGAATATTAGTGAAAGACAGTAAGAAGATGGTATGAGCGTTTGCCTCTGGGAATGAGCAGACTGGAGGTTACGGATGCAAAGGGCTCTTAACTTCTCACCCTGCGTATAGTGCAGTGTTTAACTGTTTGCATTGTAGTTTTAAAAAAAGAAATAGGCTGCTTTGAGAAATGTCAGTATATAAATATGTTTTTAATGGATGGATGGAGGCTGTCCTGCAGACACTCCGCCCTGGTGGGCATTGGAGCGCCGAAGCATTAGCAGAACCGTGAGCATTTCACATCCTACCATGTTTAATCATTTATGGTCGTGCACGAGTGGCAATGATGATGCCTGGGCTCTGGCTCCTCTAAGACCCCATCAAACAGGACGTGGTATTTATATTTAAGTGGATACTGTTCCAGCGTTTTCATTTCCTCCCTCTCCCCTGCTGAAGGTGACCTATGGACAGAGAACCCGAGTGGCTCTCCCAGCTTATCTGTGATAAAAAATTTAGTAATGTTTCCTCCCCACAGCCTGCTTTCTGCTCCCAGCCCAGCTCCCACCTGGGACATGACTTAGGTTTGTAGGTGTGCGTCAGGCCCTGGGGAGGTAAGTGCCTCATCCCAGTTCGTGTCCTTTTAGGGAAGCAGTGGTGAATTAACAAGAAATGCTTAATCTCCTAAGACCTCTTTGTGACTCTGTTCTGGTTCTGCTCTTTGATCCAACCCACTGATCAGTTCATAAAAGTTTCACATAAACTAAAATTTATTTCCTAGACTGGGCTGGGTTCTATCTGATTAATATTTAACTCCATGGAAACATGGGCCTTTGCCTTAAAGAAGTTCTTTATTCCAGGGAAAGATTTATATATTGTTGTCATCATTTGAATGTCATTGACTATTCTATGAAATTTTACTTTAGCCAAAACCTCTCTGTACCCTTCTGTTGAAAATGGAAAATTCTTACGGATCAATTCACTGGTTCAACATCTAAGTTTTTTTTATTACATTTTTTTCTGACAAAATTAATGTGTATTTATTAGAGAAATAAGGATCCAATAGAAAAATGCAAGGGAAATAAAAATTACCTATTTCCCCAACATTCTGTGAGAGTGGCTATTAACACTTGGAATGTTCTTTATTTTTTAAATACCTAAACTCTTATGTGCATTTTTAGACATGGAGATACATATTTGTGATCGTTTTTTTTCATGTGGTGCAGCGTGCACAGCTTCCCAGGTCATTATATTTTCATGTGCAGCATACTTTGCAATGGCTGCACTGAATTTCATTATGCAGACACCCAATTCCTGACTTTAATTGTACAAATATAACCAACGCCCTATTTTTAAATTATAAAGTGGTTTCCAGTTTTTATCCCATTATAAGCAACACTTAATTTTCCTTTTTAAAAATCTGCAAAGCAGGATACATTCTGCCAACTCCCAGACTACTCATATGTCTGCAGCCTCTTGGTTTTTCCCACCCCACCCTACTCTGTTGATGTGTGTATTTGTTCGTTTTTTGAATTGGACCCAGTTGAGCTCCCCAATTTGCCGTGAGGAATGTCTAGGCTATTTATTGTAATTATAAGAAGAAGGGAGCCCAAGATGGTGCTAGAGTGGAGAGAGTAGCACTCACCCATTTAGAGTGGGCCAGGAATAGTGTTCATGGAAGCAGGGCTGACTAAATGGCCTCCCCTGAAAGGTCCCTTTTAAAACTCTAAGTCTCATGGTTTCCCAGTGTGGCCTATACCTTGGAACACTCCACCTCCTGTCTGTTGATTTATTACTGTGGTCATTCTGAATCCTTGTTGTGTATCATAATCATAAACCCTGGGAAAAGGGTTTAAAAATATATGTATACCAGACCTACCCCCAAGAAGTCTTGATCCAATTGAACTGGGGTGGAGCCCAGACTTCAGAATTTATTTTTATTGATTTGAGAGAGGGAGGGAGGGAGGGAGAGAAACACTGACCTGTAGTTCCACCTATTTATGCATTCATTGGGTGCTCCTTGTATGTGCCCTGACCAGGGATGGAACCCATAACCTTGGCGCATTGGGTCAATGCTCTAACTAACAGAGCTCCCCAGCCAGGGCCAGAATTTAAAGTTCTCTGGTGGTTCCAACTTGCAGCCAGGGCTGAGAACCTCCTTTTTATGGCTTCTTAGCCTCCCATAGAGTCTTCAATCTCTGGCCTTGGTGCTGAATCTCTTCAGGCCACAGTTTGCTCTTGGGGTGTCCCCATTTCCCATTGGGCTCTGCCAAAGCCATAAAAGTAGCTGTTTCCAAAAAGCTGATACATGGAGTAAGCAACATCCTAGCTCACCCTGAGTGATTAGGCTGGAGGATCAGCATTTCCCTGCAGCTGTGTCCACCTCCCCAGACACCCAATTACCTGCAGGAACAACAGACACTGCCTGAAGGAGCTCTTTCAGGGCTGAGCTTTTAATGCCCAAAAGAACATTATGTCACTAAACAACACTATCTTCGCATCAAGCAAGCACGTCTTGCTTTGGGTTACAGTATTTGGTTCCTGGAGAAAGAGGGATTCACCTTGGACTGGAACTCAGTAGCACCTGGAGAGGAGGGAGGAGCACGCTGGCATTCTGGGGGTGCAACCAGCTATGGAGGAAGGAACATTAGACCCAGAGTCAGAAGATGTGGGTATGAATCTCATCTCTACTTTTGCCCAGCAGCATGACCTTGCAATAAACCAGCTAATGGTCAATAAAACGGAGCTAAAGATGCTACCATAATTATGCTCTAATTACGCTGTCATTATGTGAAGCAATGCTCGTAAGTATATCAACAAAGTCAGGGACGCAGGCCTGGCTGCTAGACAGAGATTTGCGTGTTTGTGCTAATGGTCAGAAACCAGGCCTCCTCTTATGCGTCCGTAGCCCCATCTCTTGCTGATGTGGGGGAGGAGAGAACACTCAGGGGTGGCAGGCAGCCACCTTCCACTATGATAAGGGCAGCTAAGGGGAAGAAATGTGAGCCGTGTTCTGCGTGGTGCCAGGGGACAGGCAGGTGGAGCCCAGCAATCAGTCGTCTAACAAGCCCTGCGGGTGACTCTGAATCTCACCAACGCCTGAGAACCCCTGCTCTGGAGTATTCCATCGTCTGAATGTCCGCCTTCTATTTCGCCATTCTACTGCAGATGGATAATTTTTATTTTAAGTTTGGAACCATTACAAATTGTGCTGCTCTGAGCATTCTTGAACAGGGGTTTGGAGATACATGCATACACTTTTCTGTTGGTTATGTACACCTACGAGTAGGCTTGTTGGATTATAGGTTATGCATGTGTTCAGCTTTAGTAGATGCTGTCAAACAGTTTTCCAAAATAATTGCACCAGTTTCCACCCCCATCAGCAGTTTCTCTACATCTTCATCAGCACTTGGGGTTACCGGCCTGAATTTGCATTCCCCTGATGACTACGAGGTTGAGTGGTTTTATACGCTCAACCTATTAGGATGGCCTTTATATAGTACCCCTCAAGTTTTTGCACATACATTAATTGAATTCTTTTTCCAATTAAACTGCCATTATTAAATAAATATATTGCAAATATACTCTCCCATTCTGTGGCTTTCTTCTTACTTTTTTTTTTTTTAAATATGTCTTTATTGATTTCAGAGAGAGGAAAGGAGAGGGAGAGAGAGAGATAGAAACATCAATTATGAGAGAGTCACTGATCGAGCCCACAACTGGGGCATGTGCCCTGACCAGGAATCGAACCCCGATCGCCTGGATCCTAGGTCTACGCTCAACTGCTGAGCCACGCCTGGCTGGGCGTCTTTTTACTTTCTTAATGGTGGTATTGATGAATAGTTCTTAATTTGAATGTAACCCGATTTATCAATTTTTTTCCTTTATACTTGTTTGTGGGGTGTTTTTGTTTGTTGGTATCCTGTTAAGAAATCTTTGCCTACTCGCAAGGCCAGGAAGATGTTCTGCATTATTTTTTTCTAGAAGTCATGTTATTTTACTTTCATATTCAGAACTGTAATTACTCTGCATTTGATTTCCATTCATGATATGAGGTAGCAAGATCCATTTTCCGCATGGGTGTGCAGTCGGTCCAGCATCTTTATTGAAAAGGCCTTACTTTCCTCGCTGCACGGGTGTGTCGACCTCATCAAAATCACATAACCACTTATGTGTGGACCTTCGTTCTGTTCCATTGGCCCATTTTTGCTCTCCTGAGTCAATACCATCCTCTCTTAATCCCTGAATTTTATAATAAATCTGATAGTATAAGTCCTGCAGATTTGTCATTTTCCTCAAAATCATCTTGGCTATTTTGGGTCCTCTGCATTTTTATATAAATTTCAGAATCGCTTTGTCAGCTTCCACAAAAAGCCTGCTAGATTTTGATTGATATTTTGACTGAAAATATATAGACTAATCAAAACTTTGAATCCATGTGCATGATAGTTCCCTCCATTTATTTAGGCCTTGTTAGTATTTTAGCGCCTTTTACCGGCAGATCCTAATGTCCGTCCGATCACTGTCCATGTGAATGGAGCCCCTCTCCCTTTTCACCCACCCTGTTATAGGAGACAGAGAGCGGGATATACAACTGTGGGCTTACACCTCACACCCATTAGGGGGGTTACTATTAAAAAGGAAAGAACGGGTGTTGTCGAGAATGTGGAGAAATTGGATCCCTTGTGCACAGCTGGTAATAATGTAAAACGGAAAGCAGTGTTGCAGTTCCTCAAAAAATTAAAAATAAAATTACCATGTGACCCAACAACTCTGTTTCTGGGTACATACCCAAAAGAATTGGAATCAAGGACTCTAAGCAGCCATGTTCACTGAAGCATTATTCACCATAGCCAAACGGTGGAAGCACCCCAAGTCTCTATTGATGGATGAAATGCATCGATGAGACGTGGTACGTATGTACAATGGCATATTATTTAGCCATGAAAAGGAAGGAAGCCCTGACATGCTGCATCATGGATGAACCATGAGGATACTATGCTAAGTGAAAGAAGCCAGTCGCAAAAAGACAAACATTGTTTGATTCCACTTATATGAGGTACCTAGAGCAGTCAAATCCTTAGAGACAGAAAGTAGAATGTTGGTTGCCAAGGACTGGGGTGGGGGGTGGGTAATAGGGAATTAATATTTAATGGATACAGAGTTTCAGTTTTGCAAGATGCAAAGAGTTTGGGGCATGGATCATAGCGATGGCTGCACAGCAACGTGAATGTACATGACACTGCTGAACTGTACACTAAAAAATGAGTAAGAAGGTAAATTTTATGTTTTTTACCACAATTTATTATTATTTTCTTTTTAAACTGTGGGCTTAAAACTGATTTAGGAGAGATCCTTTGCCGTCAGGGTGCAAGGCAAAGACGTCAGTTCTTATTCCCCAGTGGTCATGGCTATGTGTCCTTGGATAAGAACTTCAACATTTGTAAGCCTTTGTTTTCTCATCTGTGAAATGGGAAGACTCATCCTTATATAAAATAGATCGTGATGTCATGAGGATCACAGGAGATATTTATGTGAAAGCAAGAGGCACATAGTAGATGTTCAATAAGTGTTAGTTGAGTATGAATTTGTTCATCTAGAATAGAGCTTCTGAGAGGAGCGGAGTACCTCATGCTTTTCCCTCGGGTAATTAGCATTAAGCATGAGACTGAAGTTTTTGGTGAAAATGAAAATCTGCAGTTTACTATAGGTTTAATTCACCTGTGCTTTGCCTGTCTGCCCTCTGTTAGCCATCTGTAAGGGGGTGACTTTTTCATACCTGTTTGCTCTCTAATCACATGATAATGTCCCCAGATGGAGGATTTTCTTAATTTCTGCATCATTGAATCCCTCCTTTGAGCAAGGCGAAGGCTGAAGGGAGGTGACTTTCCTTCCCTGCAGGACCACATATCCCCTTGAGAATGAGCCTCCAGGGCTCAGATCCCACCACCTCCCCCACCTCCCATACCTCTGATCTGCCCTGGAGAGATGCCTCTTTTTGAGGGGGCATCCTGGGCAGAGGGCTGTCTGGGGAGCACAGCCTGCTGGGGCCTGGGTTCCTCAAGGAGGCTCCTTGGGCAGGTGGGACTTTGCCCTTGTGGATGGGCCGATCAGGGCTGTCACCGGGGCCAGGACTGAGCTGGAGGACTCTTTTAGAAACAGACTCCCCAGAAACATGAGCACGGAGCATGCAATTCAGAAATGAGAACCCCAAGGCTTCTCATTAAAATGATGGTTTGGCCCTTGAAGTTAAATTCATACCAGATATAGTTCTGGCTGGGTAAATGCTGATGGCTGTAGGTGACCAGAAAGAAGGCTGACAGCTGGGAAAGAGCCAAGATTTGGGGGACAGAAAAATTTGCACTGGATTTTGAACTAGAAGCTGTCAGAGGCCCTTTGTGGGCTCACACTTGTAAACAGTTGCTTGTGGGAGACAGTGAATTGCAATACTCATCTCAAAAGCTCTCTGAGAGAGTTCTAGTTTTGAAAGAACAAAGACCCAGAGAGGTGAGATCATTTATTTTTTAATTAAAAGTGGGACTTGATATTTCATTTCATTTGAAGTGATGAATATATACAATTGATGAACTATTACCATCTCCTGCCTTAGTTTTTCTTACGATTATCTAAAATATGTTTAATGAACGTAGAGCTTTGCGTTTTGGATGGGTTAAAGCAAACTCTGACATTAAACCAATCAGACAGCGAGACAAGAACGAAGGGTCACCCAGTTTTACATCCCGCAAGACCTTTGCCTCGGTTAATGAATCAGCCAACAGAGCCTCTGCTGGATTCGTCCTTGCGAAACCCGTTTTCTTATCGGCACAGACGGAGGCTTTTGCAGTGTCAAATGGAAAGGACATTGAGGTCCCCAAGATGTGCGTCAGAGCTGCTTTTTAATTAAAAGCCTTCTTAAAATGTAATCCATATTTCTGATATGATATGGGTTTTTTTTCTTTAAAAAAAAACCCACAAAGCTTGTATTATTATATTTCCCCACAAAGCTTGTATTATTATATTTTATATTATATTATTATTGTATCTGCAATTCCAGGTCTAACTCCATTGCTGACCATCTGTGAGACCTTCAGCAAATTCAAACAACCTCTCAGATTTCTGTGCAAACCACCCCAAAGATGAGCTGCCCTCCAGCACCGGGCCTGGCACAGAGCTGCCCCTCTGCCCTCGCTCTGCCCGCCTCGGGGCTGCTCTCCAGCAGACGTGGAATCGGACATCCTCGCTATTGCCTGACTTCTCTGTGCCTCCCCAGTCCTCTCTGTGCCCAGCCTGAGACCAGGACCCCCCCCTTCCCCCCCCCATGAAGAACATAAAGAAATCAGTATATAAAATAGCATGAACTGGGTGATTACAATGGAGGGAAAACATACACATTGCCCTGGACTCATTCATCGACATGCAGTAAAGCACCTACTATGTGCCCAGCCCAGTCCTGGACCCTGGGCTTTAGCTGTATACAAGAGAGACTTAAGACAGACTCTTTCTTGGGCTTCTCTACAACTCAACTTGTGTATACCATGTGCCATACAACCAGCCAAACCAAAACCTAACAGCAAACACACAAAAAAGAGAGAGACTTAGGCAGTGGGGGAGAAACAGACAGTAAACGAACCAGCCATCAGGATGAGTCAGCGGTGCTGGTGCTCTGCAGAAAATAAGTCCACTCCACATGAAAGAGTGTCTGGGGTATGCAATTTGGGGACATTTTTGTTTTGTTCATTGCACTCGTTGCGTTTTTCCAAGACAATGAGGCTGTCTTAATTTTGTAATGAGATGAAATTAAAGAAGGAAACCGCTCCATACTCCGGAGGAAGTAACTCAGGAGGACAGCGAGCACGCACACAGGTAGTGCGAGTGTGGAGGCGGCTGGTGAGAGGCTCCCCCCACCCCCACCCCAACTCCCCCCTTTCTGTCCTGTCGTCATTATGTGGCGCTTATAATTGAACCCGCTGCACGGGGAGTCACTGTCCCCGGCGCCTCGGTGCGTGTTTACCTCCCGCCTATTTAACCAGCACAGAAGCGGCTCCCACGGGCCATGATCAAAACATGAGTTCACGGAGCTTGGGTCTCCTGGGAGGGCAACCCAGCCCTGCCTGGAGCTGTGTGGTCCCCCTCCCTCTCCAGGGGATGTCCTGAGACCCTAGGATGTCTTACCCCACCGACCCACCAGAGTTGGGACCTCCCGTTTGCTTCCCAAAGCCCTCAACCGACAGATGGGCTTGGGGAGGGCTGAGGGGCCTGGTTTGAGGGATAAAAGGAAATCACACAGGACTAATCTTACAACCAGGTTCAAAACTATTATGTGGACTTTCTGGCATCCAAGTGGCCCTTAAATGGACATCTTGCTACAGACACAGGTCCTCAGGAAGGTCAGCAAATAGAAAGGGGGCTCTGCCCTCAGCAGGGGAAGGAGGTACCCGAAGCATCTGCAAAGGGAAACGGGGGGCGGGGCTGGGGGGAGATCCTGGAGACAAGCGCCGGATGCGAGCATCCAGTTCTAGGATGAAGGCCAAGAGCAAGAATTGAATCAAAAGCAAAGGTCAGCAGAAGTGGATCCTGGGAGGCCCCTGGAGGAAATGCCAAGGGAGGGAGCTTTTCTGGAGACCTGCCCGGTCAGTCAGAGAAGGGAGAGAGTGCCCATGGGCTTCTAGCCCCTCTGAAAACACCTGCTCCGTCCCCCCCACACTGTGTCCCTTCTGTGTGAGGCTGGCAGGTGCGAAGAGGTAGGTTAGGGGGGAGCTGAAGGGGCCTGTTCCTTAAAAACACTGTGAAGTCCGCTGCAATGCAAAGTGCCCTTTTATTATAAAGTGACTGTTGCTGTATATTAAACACAAATTCCTTTATAAAAACCTGAAAGAAAAATGCTCAATATCCCCATTGATTGCCTTGGCTAAATGGATTATGGGGAATATTTTCCCTCTCTCATCCATTCCTATTTTTAAAAAATTAAATTCTAAATTTTAAAAGTAATACAGAAGTAAATGCTTGTCCTAAGATTCTGAGGATACGAGGTGCATGGAATAAAAACTGGAAGGCTGGCCCTAGCCGGTTTTGCTCAGTGGCTAGAGCACTGGGTCAGTGGACTGAAGGGTCCCAGGTCCGATTCCAGCCAAGGGCATGTATCTCGGTTGCAGACTGGATCCCTAGCCCTGGTCGGTGGGGGAGCAGGAGGCAACCAACCACTGTGTCTCTGAGACACATCGACGTTTCTCTCTCTCTGTCTCTCACCCCCCTTCCACTCTCTGAAAAGTGATGGAAAAAATATCCTCCAGTGAGGATTTTTAAAATAATAACTAAATAACTGGAAGGCTGGCTTGATCGCTCCCCACTCTGTGGGTGACTGCTGAAAGCAGTTTGGTGTATATAACTTGTATTCTTTTTATATTTTTTTAAGGTTTAAAGAATGAATATTGCATGGGCTGGGGGCACAGAAAGTCCTTGTGAAGGAGGGTTGCTTAACCACATTTGTGTGACTGCGAGTAGGGGCGAGCATTGCGCCACCTGAAGCCCCTGGGACACTGGTCCTTGCGCCACGTCCGTCTGCTCGCTGCATTCCTGGGAGGGTCCCAGTAAGACCAGGTCTCCTCTCACCCAGAAACCTCTTCGCCTGGCAGGCGACTGTGCACAAGGGGATCCTTGTGAGAGCTTCCTTGAGGAGCCGAGCATTCAAATCAAATTCAGAACCGTGTGGAAGAAAACCCTCCATCCAGTGACAAACAAGCGGAGGAGCTTTGGAGAAACGGGAGCAAACTGAGGCAAGAATGAAGGCTAACCTGCCCCCAACGGCCACCTTCCTGCTCCGACCTCTGCCTCCCACTGTGACCCAGAGACAGGCTCACAGGGAGGCCCGGCGGCCTGGTGCTGTGGAAGCCGCGGAGAAAGGAAAGGCAGCTCAGGGGCCCATCCCTCAGTCCCAGGGGTTCCCCGCAGTCAGGTCTGGTCAGCCTCAGCCCCCAGCTCCCAGCTGCCCGGCCCTGGGAGCTTCCTGGCCCAGCTCTACCTGCCCGCCGCCCCCCTCTCACTGCCACGACCACTAGTCAGCTGCCCCTGGGGGAGGGGAGGCTCTTCCCCTGGCTCCCGACCCCCAGAGCACCTTCAGAGTATGTTCCTCTAGTGCTTAAGCCCTGTTTCTAAATTATAGGCAAGAAAAAAGTTGGAGAGAGGAAAACTGGACAACTATGTGCCCAGCAATGGGAGAAACAGTACTGAATAAATAGATGGTTTATATATAGTATACAGCCACTAAAAAGGATATTCACAAAGAGACTTTAATAATATAGGGGAATGCTTGGCTCAGCAAATCTAAAGGAGATTTGCAAAAAAATACTCCTCCAAGAGAGGGCTTGATGGTACACTAAATTTAACAGACACTGCATCTCTACCCTGCCTCGGAGAGTCATGTTGCATGTTGGTGTATTAAAGGCTCTGAGGTCTTACAGTCAAACGACCACCATGTTGGGTCTTATTTAATTCAGTGCTTTCCTGGTCTATTGGATGACAGGGGCCTTTTCTATAGAGCCCCCTGTCCCAGCTACAGGGCCAAGATGTGTCTCCCTGCCTCGTAGTCTCCCTGTTGGTCACTGTGTCTCCAGCAAATGGCTAGCTCCCCACACCTCCCTGGAGGCCCAGGAGCTCCTCGATGCCCCTGATTCCCACCCCATGGCCTGGCACATGCAGTAAGAGCTTTTGGGTTTGGTGTGCAGTAAGAGTTTAGGTCCTCGGGTTCTGACTTTTCCTTCCTTCTCCTATAAATGGTGTTTATCACAGATGTTATTGTAAGAATGAGCAATTAATTAACCCCACAACTGTCTTAACCTACCTATAATCACTACCTGGGGAGGAGCCAGGTGCACTAACTGGCCTTCCCGACACTGCTGTGAGATGAGCTCAGCACTTTCTCACCTGGACCTTGGCCCATGCCACACACAAAAAGCCACTTCCTGCCACAGAAACTAACATACTGAATGGGTTTAGAGCCGAGGTCAGCAGCAGACGCTGGCCCAGGGGCCAAGTCCAGTAGGCCACGTTTTGGTAAATAACGCTTTGTCGCAAGCCAGCCGTGCTCATTCATTTCCATACAGGTGTGCTCGGAGCTGTGGCAGGTGCAGTTTCCAGGCCACCGCAATAAAGCGAGCACTGTCACAGAGTCAGCCAGAACGTTTCGCTGGGAGGGCCTTGCCTTCGGTTTGTAAAGAGCACGATAAAGCGGTGTGTGCCCGCCTTGTCTATGCTCCTCCGGGGCTACGGTGGCAGCCCTGGTTAGTTGCACAGATACCACATGGCCGACAAAGCCTAAAATATTTACTGTCTGGCCTCTCAGAAGAAAGTCTGCCAATTCCTGATTTAGAGGATTTCCAAAAAAGTTTTATGATTACTTCACCCTGTGCAATAAGGAAGAAGTGTCAAGTCTGACAGTGTATCCCAAATACTGTTTCTTTCCTTTCTTTTTTTATTGGTTGGTGAGAGAGAGAGAGAGAGAGACAGAGAAACATCGATTTGCTGTTCCACTTAGTTATGCATCATCGGTTGATTCTTGCCTGCGCCCTGACCGGGGATTGAACCTGCAACCCTGGCCTATCGGGACGGCACTCTACCCAACTGAGCTACCCATCAGGGCCACAAATATTATTTCAAAGCAAGAAAAAAGTAACTTTGTACTTTTTATTTATTTTCTTTCTTTATTTTTCTTGTTGACACTATTACACAGGCCTCCGTTTTCCTCGCCACACTGAATTATCCCTGGGCCTACAAGAGGGCAGAGGAGCCGTGGAGCGGGAGCTGTGACAGAAGTGGGGACTGAGGGTTGACTCGGCAGCCACCTGCAGGGCTCAGGACAATGGAATGAGGATGTCTCCTCGGGGACAGCGAGGACCAGATTGTTGCCACCCTGTCCTGGACACTTCAGCCTGCTGTAATCTCCAGGAAAAGGGAAAGAAAGCTGAGCCCACTGAGCTTAAGTTTCTGCCGCCATGCAGAATGGGGGCAAAGGGGAAATTAAAGTTGGTTACAAAGAAGGGTAGTAAACACTTCTTGCACACCTGGGTTAGCCTGAGGTTGTACATGGCACAGCACCCTTAATTAATGCGGGTTAAATGGGCTGTTGAACAGAACTGAGCCCCAGGTCCCAGCATCAGGGCTGAGCTGGTGGACTCCCAATACCTGCAGTCCCTCCGCACCCAGCGCTCCCCTCGCTTTCCTGGCTGCTTCGAAGCCCCTGAGACTATCATTTGGAAAAGTCTGGTCAGAGAGGAAAAGTCACTGTAGAAATCCTGAATAATTCTTTTTTTTTTTTTTTTTTTAATATATCTTTATTGCTTTCAGAGAGAGGAAAGGAGAGGGAGAGAGAGATAGAAACATCAATGATGAGAGAGTCATTGATCGGCTGTAGCCCACAACCGGGGCATGTGCCCTGACCGGGAATCGAATCCTGATCGCCTGGATCCGAGGTCTACGCTTAACCGCTGAGCCACGCCCGGCCGGGCAGAAATCCTGAATAATTCTTTCAGTGTCCTCCAACCACTGCCTCCTGTCGCACACCGCCAGCCCCACTCACCTGCACCCACACCCAGAGGTCCCACACCCTTGAAGCTCTGCCCGAGCCCCACCTGCTTACCTGTCATCCAGCGCCCAATCCCTTCCCAGCTGGTGCCCTCAGCCCTTCACCAAAACATTGGCAACAATGAAAGAAACCACCATTTATTATAAATGACATCAATACTGACAGTTGGTGTTTGCTGAGCGGGTGCTGCAGGTCAGCACGCTGTTAGGTCCTTCTCATACATAAAGCATGCCACCTAATCAGCGAGGTCAAAGGGCTCAGCATGCAAGTCAGGCTGTGTGACTCAGGTGACCAGAAGCATGGCTAGGATGGGCACTGGTTTCTGGAGCTGAGGGCAGCTCTATTTGGGCTGGGACAGGTTCAGTGCAACCCAAACCCATGAGGCCTTTCCTGGGCCTGCCCTGTGGGCAGGGGAGAAACTTGAGATTCAGCCGAAGCCCCATAAGCAAAGAAAAGCAAGCCCTGAGCTGGGAGCGGGGGAGGAGCCCGGATGCCTCCAGTTTGCAATCCTCAGCACTTCCTTCCCCTAATGAATTATTCACATCCATGGCCAGGGGGCAGATCAATAATGCAGAAGGCAGAAGCCCTGGCAGGGCCCAGCTTCCAGTTGACCGGCTCTGCTCCCAGCTCCGGAGAGGTACTCTCTCAGGCCTCTGGGCCTGGGCCTCTGAAATCGTCTGTCCTCAGGGCACCAGGCTGCAAACATGCCCAGAAAGGGGAACTTTGGACAATTTCAGCACCTCCTCTGCCTGAAGGGACCCATTTAGTTCATTGCACAAAGGAACCATATATACCTGGGCTGACCCTGAGCGTAGGAATTCCTGCCCTAGGACAAGAGTGCAAGAGCCATAATAGCATCTCAAGGCCCTCCCTCTGCTCTTCCTCCCAGGCCCAGAGTCTGGGGATGGAGACCCAGGAGAACCAGGGTGTTCATTTTGGTTGTGAGTAGAAGTTTCCACCCAAGCAGCTTTAAGGCACCTGCTTGACTTTTCTCCATCCTTGAGCAGGTCCTAGGAGGTCCACACTGGGGGGCCAGAGGCTGGGGGAGGGGGAAGGGGAAGGGTCCGTGCTTCCTTGGACACACCCATGTGCAGGCTGCAGCTTCCCTGGCAAACACTCTTGGAAGTAGGGTGCAGACCCTTCTGCTATGAGAGCCCCTAAACTCCTGTGGGGCGTCTCTCTTTGTTCTCTTTGCTTCTCAGCATTGCCTAGTTTTCTCGTTTGCTACAATAGATTTTTAGAGGTGCGACCCAAGACCACTGGAGAAAGTGTGCAGCTGAGCTTCGGCTGAGCTGGCCCCTCAGCTTCAGGCCTAGCCAGGAGCGTCCCCAGCTTAAAGTGCAGAGAACCACCTGAGTATCTCCTTAAAGGGCAGATATTTTGAGTCATGACATGAGGTCTGACTGCTGCCTGAGTTTCTGCTTTTTTAAAAAAATTTATCTTTATTGTTGAGAGTATTACAGGTGTCCCATTTTTTCCCAATTGACCCCCTCTACTTTGCTCCCACCCCCTCCCAAGGCCTTCATCCTGTTATTGACTGTGTCCATGGGTTATGCATATATGCAGATAACTTCTTTGGTTAATCTCTTTCCACCCTCCACCTCCCTTCCCTCTTTCCTCTGAAATATGATCATCTGTTGCCTGCGTTAATGTCTCTGGATCTATTTAGTTCGTCAGGTTCTTTTGTTCATTAGCTTCTTCTTAAAGAAGACCCTTCAACTTTTCCTGTAGTGCTGGTGATAAACTCCTTTAGCTTTTTCTTATCTGTGAAGCTCTTTATCTGACCTTCAATTCTAAATGCTAGCTTTGCTGGCTAAAGCAATCTTGGTTGTAGTTCCATGTTTTTCATCACTTTGAATATTTATTGCCACTCCCTTCTGGCCTGCAAGGTTTCTGTTGAGAAATCAGCTGACATTCGTACGGGTGCTCCCTTGTAGGTAACTAACTGCTTTTCTCTTGCTGCTTTTAAGAGTCTCTCTTTGTCTTTAACCTTTGGCATTTTAATTATGATGTGTCTTGCTGTGGTCCTCTTTGGGTTCCTCTTGTTTGGGACCCTCTGTGCTTCCTGGACTTGTAAGTCTATTTCTTTCCCCAGGTAGGGGACGTTTTCTGTCATTATTTTTTCAAGTAGGTTTTCAATTTCTTGGTCTCTTTCTTCCCCTTCTGGCACCCCAATAATACAAATGTTGGGACTCTTGAACTTGTCCCAGAGGCTCCTTAAACTATCTTCATATTTCTGCATTTTTTTTCTTTTTGCTCCTCTGGTTGGGTGTTTTTTGTTTCCTCATGTTCCAAATTGCTGATTTGATTCTCAGCGTCCTCTACTCTACTGTTGATTCCCTGTAAATTATTCTTCATTTCAGTTTGTGTAGCCTTCATTTCAAATTGATACTTTATTATGTTATAGATTTTCTCAGTTATTTCCCTAATAGTATACTTAAACATCCTTGTAAACAAAATTCTGAACTCTGTATCTGTTAGCTTGCTTGGATCTATTTCATTTAGTTCCTCTTCTAGAGATTTCTTCTGTTTTTTTCCTTTGTGACATGTTTCTTTGCCTCCACATTTTGGCGGCTTCCAGGTGTTTGTTTCTATGTATTAGGTAGAACTGCTATGTCTCCTAGAATTTGTAGAGTGGCTTTATGTAGTAGGTGTCCCTAGTCACATGAGCTGGGCCTTCTAGGTGCTCCCCTGTGTGGGCTGTGTGTACTGTCCTGTTGTAGTTGAGCCTTGGTTGCTGTTGGCGTCCCTGGGAGGAACTGACCCCCAGGCCAATCAGCTGTGAGGACCAGCTGAAAGTACAGCCAAACAGCTGCTGTGCTGGAGACACCCCTATGGATCAGGATTTACTTCAGTGGAGCTTTGGTGTTCACCAAGTGTGCCCCTTGAGTGTGTCACTCGTGGATGTGGTAGGGTTGTAATCCAGCGTGGTCGAGTCTGACCATCAGGTGCACTGTCTCTGGGGCCTCCCGGGAGGTGCAAAGTCAGCCTGTGCCAGTGCCTTGCCCAGGACCACCCAGCGTGAGCTACACAGCAAACCGTAGTTGGCTGCTACTTGTGCTGGGCTTGGAGGTGTCTAGGAGAGGCCAAGCCATGAGCCAATGCAGGCTGCCACTGGTGCCAGGCCTGGGGCCGCTTATCAAGCCGTATGGGGCCCACTGCTGCTTGTTTGAGAGATTTTAGGAAAGTCCTAAGCATGAGGCTCGAGAGGCCCCTTGCACAGAAAAGCCCCTGGAAATGGCCTGGATGAGCTGCAGGTGGGGAGGGCGGGGCCTCCGGGAATCACGGGGCGGGGCCAAAGGTGCGAGTCAGGTGCTGGCGAATCAAACATGGCGCCTGCCTGACGGCTGTGTGCGGGTAAGACTGGTCACAGGAGCCATGGCCTCCGCCAGCCCTTCTGCCTGGGAGGAAGCCGCCCCTCCAGCTGTCACCCCGACTTCAGGCAGGTTAGTTCCTCCCCGAGTGTCCCGGGTCCTTTCAGGCTGCTCCGGGCGCTGGGCTCAGGGGGAGCGTCCGAGTGAGTACGTGCGCCGGCCCTTTAGAGGAGCTGCTGGGGCTCCCGCGGCCTCCGCGACCCTCAGCGACAGTCCCCGCTGGTTTCACAGCCCGAAGTTGTGGGGACGTCTCTTCCCAGCTCTGGAGCCCTGGGCTGGGGGCCTGCTGTGGGGCTGGGACCCCTCACTCCTCCGGGAAACCCCCGCCGCCGCCGAGATTCCCTCCCGCGTTTAGCCCGCGGCACCGGGTGTGGGCCCGCGGCCGAGTCTCCAGGATTCAGCCCCGACCCGCCCGCGTCTCCGCCCCTCCTCCCGGCCTCGGTCCTTCTTCAGGTCCCTGGTTGTGGGGCTTCTGTTCAGCCAGATCTCAGGAGGTTCCGCGCGATGGTGGTTCTGTATTTTAGTTGTAATTTTGATGTGGTTGCGGGAGGCGGCGGGGACAGCTGCGACCTACGCCGCCATCTTGTTTCTCTCCGAGTTTCTGCATTTTTGACAGCGCCTGTGATGCCCACGCTAATGGTCCAGGGATCACACTTTGAGTAGCAAGAGCCTAGAGTCTAGCCCAGTGGCCCCCAACCTCAAATGACCATTGGGATCGCCTGAAAAGCTCCTTAAAAACCCAATGCTCAGGCCACACCCCAGGTCACTTAAACCAGATTCTCTAGGCGTGGCAGACAGGCATCCGTAGTTTTCAGAGTTCCCAGGTGATCCTCATGTGCAGCCAGGACTGAGAAGCCTGCTCTAGACAAGCTCACTCCTTTACCTGGGGAGACTGAGGCCCAGAGAGAGCTGGGGCCTGCCCAAGATGACACGGCCAATGGGTAGAAGGGCCAGCGAGCTCCTTGTCTTCTCTGGCAGCAGGAAGCGGAGGGAAGGGCTGGGAATGGAGGCGAGCAGAGGCTCAAGGGTCGCCTGGAGTGCCCAGAACCTCCCAGATTCTGGGGTGCTCTCCAGGCCGTGTCCCAGGAAATTGTTATTTGTGTCCCCCACGTGTGTCCAGCCCTCAGGGTTCACCAGGAAGTGCCATCAGGCCTCCCACACCCTGTGGGTGTGCAGAGCAGATCATCACCCCGTTTGCAGGTGGGGGGTCAGTGCTCAAAGAGGACAGGCTGCTTCTCTGGACACAGCCGTCAGTCATCTGAAGCCTCCTGCATTATGGAAGCTCCAACTTTTCTTACTGATTCTAAGACACATGTATCCTTGTTTCCTCCATTTTAAAGTTTCTAAAATTGGGTTGTGTCTGACAAATGATGCCAACAAAACATTCAGACCAAGCTGGACAGTGAGTCCGTGAGCAATGTGATGTTCCTGGTATTGCCCGTGTGAGAAGGTGGCAGGGAATCTGAGTGTTACTAAGTTGGTAGCGTTACACTGGTGATGGTTCATCTTAACTTAGACCCCCAGGTGGTGCTTCAAATGCCTTTGAAAAGGTCACAGTGCAGCACCCAAGCACAAAGCTGTAGAGAAAACTACGACTGTCATAGTGGTGCAGTTAAAGGCCAGTGATATGGCCAGCTCCCTTGGAATAGCTCAGACTTTTTAAGGCAGAGGAGGCTCCTGCCACCAAAGCATCCGCAAAGGGCTGTCCTGCTTCACGTTGTCCTGACTGCATGACCTTGGGCAAGTCACCGGACCTCTCTAACCTTCGTTTTCTTCTCAGGGATGACACATGAGATGTTGTGAGGATTAAATGAGATAATATACACAAACTGAAGAGCCCAGCACCTGGCACATGGGAAGTGCTCCCCTGGCCCCTATTCTGGTTGAAAGGAATTTCCTCAAGAGGACTCAGCTAATATGTGGCCAGGCAGGATTTGAACCCAGGCTGCTGCCCCCAGCTCCACACCCTGATCTACTCTACTCTACTGCCACCTCTCAGGCCCTTTGACTCTCCCTTCATTCCTGCCCCACTCCAACCCCATGCCCTTCCCTCCTTCTCCCATCCCCTTGCCCTCAGTGTTGGCAGCTCACCGTGGCCATGTGACAGTTCCTTCATTGCCTGCCCAGCCTGGGCTCTGCCCACACCCACCTACCTCCATGGCCTGCCCTTCTGAGGTCCTTGCCACCTTCTACTGTCAAGCAACCCCTGCCTGCTTCATCCTGCAGCCTGGGAAATAGACCCTCCTCTCCCCCAACCATCTCACCCCCCTTCTATAGGGCTTTCCTCTCTGGACAGCAGCATGGCAGCAAGAAGCCAGTGTTGGGGTCAGACCTCAGGATGGGGCCCATTCACCAGCCTTCTTTCAGTGTCTTCTGCGTGCCAGGCATGGTGGGACCCAGGATCAGTTTCTGAACCTCTCTGAGCCTCGGTTTACCAATTTGAACCCCCAGGATAACACTAGTAACCCCCTTGGACTGCCTGGTAGATTTACCAAAGAGTATAAAATGCCAGCATGCACCAGGCTACCAGCAAGTGCTGGTTTCCTACCCCCTTCTCTCCACTCCTGAGACCTTTGTTCATATGCAGAAAGAATGACCTAGGGAAGATGGGACAGGCTTTACTCACCAGGAAAACTGAGGCCTGAGAGGACCAATGACTTGTCCAGGACAATGCCTGTGCTGGCATGGTGCCCAGGCTTCTGGGTGCCCAGTTCTCAGCCTGACCCTGGGACTGAGAGGCTGAGTAAACTCCCTGCCCCACCCCACCCCCTCTGGCAGTTGCCTGGACCCCTTGACCCAGCAGCACAAACACGCAGGCCTGGGGTGCGCGAGTGCAGTCAGCTTTATTTCTTTCCATGCTGAGGAATACAGAGGAGTGAACCAGTGACTGTGGTGAGGTCGGTGGGGTAGTTCTTGCAGCTCCCTATGGGACTTGGGGAGAGACTGGGTCAGCACCCCAGTCGGGGCCACAGTGTTCATGCAGCCGGTGGCTGGACCCCCCATGGACCTGGGACAGCAGGGCCCTGTCTTTCCAGCTTCAGCAAGGCCTGGGGGTGCCTGGCTGCCTGTGGGGTGTGGGCAGTGGGGGACCCTCTGCCATCATTTTCCCCTGGTTCACGTCTCTCTTCTCCCTGAAATGCTGAAGCTGAGGGCCCGTGGCATCTGCTGGGACACCTGTGACTCCTGACCCTCGTTCCAGAGCTGGGGGCCTATGAAGGTCATTTTCCGTAGAATCAGGGCTGCCCTGGCCTGACCTGACCTTGCAAGTGACACAAATACTCTGGGTCACCCCAGACTCCCTGGTAAACAGGGCATCTCTATTTTGGCCTCAAAGTTCCCTTAAAGCAAACCCAACCAGCCCCTTTTTTAGTGTGGGGTGAGGATGGAGTTGATTCCCTAGTGGGGGACTAACTCGGCAAAGCCTGCCCCAGAGGGATCCCCTGGGTCCTGCACCTCTCCCCTCCTGGTGGCCACTTGGGTTTGGGCTGTGCTCAGGACCCAGAGCCCTCCTGGCAGACAGAGCCTCTGCGCTAACAGACTCCCTCCCAGGGGCCTATGAGGAGGGCGGGAGAGACTGGCAGGGGCCCCAAGAGGAGGCATGAGCGCCGTGAACAGGCTCAAGGGAAACATTCTTGGCCAATCGGGGGCCGGTCTGGCTGTGGCTAGGAACCTGCCCTCCCACTGAGGGAGGGAGAGCCTGGAGCATCTCTATTCCAGAGTCTGGGAGCCAAAGCCAGTGGGGAAGGTGGACACAGGAGTGGCCCCTGTGGGTAGAGCCTATACCAGAGGGAAGTTTGGGGAGAATCTGGAGCCAAAATCCAGGCAGGAGGCCCAGGGGCCCTGCTCGGTCATTTTAGACATCCCATTAGGTCCTTAGACAGAGGCCATGGTGTCCAGCCCCTGCCTCCGGGCATGTGAGTGTATTCCCGAACCCGTGGCCCCCCACTCTCCCACAGACTGGACCCTTCAGCCAAGCTCCCTCTGTCTTGGATTCTCTAGACTGAGAAATGATAAACCTTCGTAAAAACTCTCTGGCCCACTTCCCTACAGGCTGCACCAACACTACTAACGGCCCAGGAGCCCTTGGGAAGTCCCCGCTCCCCAGGGGTGATCCCAAAGCCTCATCCAGGGAAAGCCTCTGCTGTTTGTGGATGGCCAGGGGCACAGGGGGAGGCACAGGGCATGAGATGAGGCTGGGCAGGGGACCGGGAGCCCACGCTCCATCTAAGCTGCTCTGCATGGGGCCCCAAGTTTGCACCCCAGACCGTGGGGGCCAGGGCAGGAGAGAGCTCTTGGTTGGTGCCCCAGACTGCAGCACAGGGAGGGAGCAAAAGGTGGACTGGGATCATCCTGGGAGACTCGCCCGGATCATGGTTCTCGGCAGAGATACTCCTGAGGCTAAGTTCGGGAAGAAGTCCATGGTTCTTGCCGTCCCCATTCCCTTTGTCACCAGCATTCCTATCAGCGCCTCCACCCTGCAATGGAGTTTAAGTGTGGCTGTCACCTCCTTGCAGGGCAGCTTCACATGTGTGCCGGGGGTTCCAGGGCACCGGCTGGGATCACAGCAGGCTTGTGGCACAGGCATGCAAACAGGCTTTTTTTTTTTTTTAATCCCTCCTCAAGAGAAATACAAAGATAAAGGAAGCCCACATCTTTGCTCCTGGCCATGCAGGGAGTGTGCTGCTTGTCTCCCCACCCAGCGCCTCTGCCTGGGGCTGGCTTCTTCTCCTGCGGGCAGTGTAGGCTGCTCCGTGACGCCAGGAACGCGTGGGATGAGAGAGAAGCCAGGACGCTGGGGTCGGGTGCCGGGCTGCGTCCATGAGATTAAACCACGTCACTGACTGTTTCACAATCAATTTCATTTCCTTCCTTCCTCTGGCTTTTCCCATCTGATGGGGACTGAACTGGAGGGACTTGGGGGTTCCCTCCGAGTGTGTGCTTTAGGAGCCTGGGGACAGGTGGGCCTTGTAGGCACTGTCCTGTCCTCGGTGGTGGTGGGGGTGGGCTGGGAGCAGTCCCGCTGGCCAGAGCTGCCGCTGCTGGCAGAGGCCTGGTGACTCCTATTTCTTCTGAACTGTAAAGAAAAGCACAGTTATGGCAGAACAGAGCTCAGAACGTGAGGTCCTCGAGTCCTTGTTTTGAGGATTTGGGTTTTTGTTTCCTCATGGAAACGGGAACAGGGATCATCTGGGTTGGGCTCTTGGTGGAACTGAGCTCCTGCCAGTGAGAGGGCTGTGGTGTGTGACCCCTGAACACAGAACCACCTATGCTTGAATTTCTTAGTGAAAGCTGAACAAATTCCCTTTACCATTTTGAGTTCAGTAGTTGTCACACGCCGTCAAAAGGGTCATGGGAGCCCTGGCCGGTGTGGCTCAATGGTTAGAGCATCGGCCCAGGCTCCAAAGGGTCGTGGGTTCGATTCCCGGTCAAGGGCACGTATCTGGATTGCAGGTTCTATCACCAGCCTTGGTCAGGGCCCATGCAGGAGGCAACCAATCGATGCATCTCTCTCACGTCGATGTTTCTCTCTCTCTCCCTCCCTAACTCCCTTCCATTCGCTCTAAAAATCAATGGAAAGAATACCCTCTGGTGAGGGTTAACAAAAAAAAGTCATGGCTGAGATGACAAGCAGCATCAGGACAAAGGAGACTGAGGTACCATATACCCCAGGGGAGTAGGTTCCTGCCTCTCACGTCCCTGCGTGTCTATCAGACTCAGAGAGATCAGAACGTGCTTCAATCCAGGCAGAGAGGAGTAGGGGACGTGGGTTTTGAACCCAGGCAGGCTGATTACAAACCTGACCTTTTCCCTTTCCTCAGTGGCCAAGCTGCCCATGACCCCATGGCTGAGTCCCAGGTTTTCTGCCCCAAGCTGAACACCCCATAGTCTAGATCAGTGCCTCCCAAACTTCAATGATTGGGCTGGGAATCTTAGTAAAATTCGGATTCTGATCCAGTGGGCCTGGGGTGGGGCCTGAGATTCTATATTTCTGACACATTCCTGGGGGCTGCAGTCGCTGCCGCTGGTCCATGGAGCACATTTGGAGGAGCAAGGTCTTTGGGGGAAAGCTTAGATTGGTCGCTGGAAGGGGCAGAGATCCCTGGAGGCTTCTGGGTGTGAGTGTGTGACAGAGGGAGATGGGCCACGGTGACCTCCATCGCCCAGAAACTCGGAGCTGCATGGTTCTTGCGGGCAGCTGGGAGTCACCCTTGAAATGGTTCCCTTGCTTGAATAACTTCCTTGGGCCACCTCTGGGTGCTCACAAAAGTGTTACTTTCTAACTTCCCCCATATGTGTTGTTTGCTTCTGGCCTGTCCCAGCTGCGTCAGTGCTGACATTTGTGTGGCAAACCCACAGTTTACAAAGACAGTCACATCCATTATCTCGGGTGATGCTCACAAAAGCCTCTTTGCTGGAGGCTGCTTCCTACTGCGTTAGACATGAAAACCCCTAGAGTTAAACTAGACAGACACCGGCCCAGGGCAATCAGAGCCTCTGACTCCTGGGCCCCAGCTCTTCTTCCACTCTCCTAATCCACTTTCCAGGCATAAGACCAGTCAGACAGCAGCCCTACTCAGCTGGGCACTGCCGGCAACTGGGTTGCTTTAGGGGAGTGAGAGGGTAGCTTGTGGCCCCCACAGGCTCTTACCTCCCCCCCACCACCTCTGTCCCAGGGGGCCAGGCTACACCCTTGGCTGTCCTCACACCAAGCAAGCTGGCATGTGGCTGGGCCTCACCTGCAAAGTTGACAGTCACGGCCACAATGATGATGATGATCCCCATGATGATGAAGGTGATGCTGAGCAGCCGGGCAAGGTGGCCCAACCTCCGGGCCCCGTCCATGTCCCCCTGTTGCACGCTACTTCGAGACTGCAGAGAGAGGGTGGCAGAGACCTCAAGAAGGCTGTCCTCACAGCCCCTGGCCTTGGGGGCCCCTGGCCTGGGCCTCTGGAATACACTGGTCCCCACTGCAGCCCACACTCCAGCTGCCCCCTAAGGGAGGAAGTGGTCTTCTCCTGGAGAAGTCGCCTGGATTCAAGGGGCCAGGACCCTAACCAAGCCTGACCCTCACTGGCTGAGATCAGCTGGAAGCAGAACCAAGCAATGCAGAATCACAAAACCCTGGGGTGGTATAGGGGAGACCGAGGACCTGAGACGGTGGACCAGGTCCAGGCTACACTGAGCTGGTGGGAGCAGATAAGCCAGGCCCCTCCAGACCCCAGGCCTAGGCTCAGTGCTGTGGCTGCCCTGAGATTGTAAGACAGTCCCTGTGGCTTTTTCTATGGCCTGACAGGCTTGCCTCCTTTTTCCTGTGAGCCCTGTCTTGCCACAAAAGAAAAAAAATCCCTGGTCCTCCCTTCCCACCCAGGAACCACACATCCTTGTTCCACCAAGCCCACTTCCCAGATCACACCAGAAAGGCAGGTGTCTTGGATTTGAACCAGGAAGGCTGCGTTTGGGGGAGCCACACATGACTTCACAGGGGCCCCATTCAATATTTCATTCTTTCTCAGTGAGTTTGGTTTTTCTTGGCCCTATTTAACACGGTGAAGTCAGGTGGGTGATGGCGAGGATGGAGAATCTAAGAACAGAGAGCATCCTGAGAGGTCCTGGGGTGGCTCAGTAGGTAGTGTGTCCCAGGCATCGCCATGGTGGCCCCGTGTCCCTGCCAGTGAGAGTACACTTGTCAATTTGCTGGCAAGTGCTGGCTTGTGACCTCCAGCTCTAGAACTCCCAGATGTTTGACTTCTAGACTGGCACAGGGGGAGTCCACTGAAAGTGTGAATGCCTCAGGCCAACTTATTTGGTGGTTTGTTTTCTGATTATTTGAGAACCCTGAGTTCAGATTAGTACCTTGATGATGATGATGATGTTGACAATTTATTGAGTCCTTTCCTTATTTTGTACCAGGCAGCTTGCTAAGGACTGTGCCTAAATTATCTCATTTAGCTTCAGAATCATCCTACAAGGTTGGCACTGTCGACCTCTTTTTTTTACTGTTTTAGCTCTTTATTATGAACTTGTCTAAAACAAAATGTGCAGAGGAACAAAGAGTGCTTCAGTTTAAATCATTATTGGTGTAGCCCACTTTTGAAGAAACTGAAATTCAGAGAAGCTACCCTTCCCCTCTCTGTTCTCTTCATGTGGACAACGCCCTCCAGAGGGTTCTGTCACCTTCACCTCTTGGAAGTCTAACCTACCCCACTCCCACTCCACCCCATCACTCCCTGTTCAAGCTCCTTCTGGACAGCCCCACTCTCCTGTCACAGGTGACAGGATTTGCTTTGCCCCAACCATAGCTTCCGACCTCTCAGATCTCCTCCTGGCCTTGCACTCCACCTTCTGCTTGCCCAGGCCCCAGTTTTGGCAACAACCCAGAGTCCTCCCTATCGGTCACAAGTCCTCTCCCATCCCACCCTACTAATCGGTTTCCACTCCTAGTCAATTTCATTGCTACTCCCCTCCCGGTCCTTTGCACCTGCCCTAGCTCTAGGCCCCACTTCTCGCTCAAGCCAAGATGACAACCTCCTGAAGATCCCTCGGCTCCAAGCTCTCTTCTTCTCCATTCTGTCCCCTAAACCACAATTTCACTCAACAGATATTTATGCCAGGCACTGTGGTAGGCCCCCGGGAAGCAGCCAGGTGCAAGAGTGTCCCAGTCCCTAGCTCACAGAGATCACTGCCTGGTGGGGAGGCTGGCCTCCACTGTGATCCCACAAATAGAGGTAAAATTGCAACTGTGGGTAGTGTTACAAAAAAAGAGGTTTCCTAGTACTATGAGGCCTCATGAAAGGGGAGACTCAGAGAAGAATTCCTGGAGGAAGGACATTTGGATGGAGATGTGAAGGATCAGTAAGAATTAAATAGAACTTTCACAAAAGAAGAGTATTCCAGGCAGAGAGAACAGCATGTGCAAAGACCCTGAGGGAGACCCTGCATGACAAATATGTAGATGTTCCATGCATCATTGTCTGAAGGGAGCAGGAGGGATAGATAGAGGCCCATGTGGATGGAGCTGAGAGAGTGAGCAAGAGGAGGTAGGTGGGGCCATGCCAGGCAGAGCCCTGCCCACACAGGAAGGAGGCTGGTTCTTACCCAGAAGCAGTGGGAGCCAGGGAAGATGTAAGCCTAGGGCAGAAGAATGGTTTCCAAAGGACCCCTCTGGACGCATGGGATCAAAAAGGAAGTTGTGATTCAGGAGCTGATGCAGTTTAGCAAGATGATGGTGGCTGAGTTAATCCCTCTCCCCCAGTATTTTCCATGGCCCCCCACTTTCCACAGAGCCAAGACCAAACTCAGGTTAGCTTTGCACTTTCTGACCTTATCCCCTCCTACTCTCTTCCACAACCTCTGGGCTAGTCAATCTGAACCACTCTGGGTATGAGCACCGACGTCCACATGCCTTCATTCTTGACTCCCCACAACACCACATGTCCACCTCCTCTCCATCCTTCAAGGGTTTGCTCCAATGCCACCCCCTCTGTGAAGCCCACCAAGATTCCTCCACCTTCACTGGAATAATAGTTATCCCTAATGTTATTTGAAAATTTACCTTGTGTCAGGAACTATGTTAAATGCTTGCCATCCATTAGACCATCTCCTCCTCCTGATACTGTGTGTTAGGGATTGTTACTAGGCCATTTACAGATGGGGAGCTGGAGCTGGAGCATGAAGGCATCGTGAGATAAGCAACCGGAGGAATGGAGAAAGGCCAGATCCAGAAGGGCCCTGGCTCTCATGAAACAGAATCTAGGTTTTGTCCTATATGTATTGGGGGGTATACACTGGGTGAGACAAATAGAAGATTTCAACAAGACAGGGAAGAAAAAGATCCAGGGAAGAGAGAAAGGGTGAAAAGACTAAGGAGTGATTAGCACCCCAATGTCCCAGGGCAGCAGGTCTGGACTTGGATGAACTATGGACAGTGGGGGAGAGCACTCCTGTCCTTGGAGACTGAATGAATGGTGGGTGCAGGTGATCTCACACCTGGACAGGTCTATAGGTGGATCTGGACAGGAAGTTGTGAGTGGTTCATGCCTCTGGACCTCAGGGTATCAATGACAATGGGCCAATGTCATCCAGTGAGAAATGAAAGAGAAGGTGGGTCTGGCTTGAGGAGGGAGCATGGAGTGAGGCTCAGGCAACAACCCATCCTGAGCCTCACCAGCCCACCTGAACATGGCAGGGACTCAACCAGGAGAAGGCGTAGCCTCCAGCTCCCTAGAAGAGCAATCTGACTAAGCACAGGTTCTGGAGCCAGACCTCCTGGATGCCTGCCCCAGCTCCATCACCTACTAACTGTGGGACCCTGGACAAGTGACTTACCTTTACTATGCTTCAATTTCCTCATCAGCTCAGATCGGTACCTACCTCATTGCGTTGTTGTGGGGATTAAATGAGATAATACAAGTAGGAGGGCTTAGCATGGTGCCTGGCGATAGTTAAGTGCTCAGTAAATAGAGTAACAAAATACTTCTGTTATTATCAGGAGATGCCCTTCCCTCCATTGGGTGTGAGAAGGAAAGAAGATCATAACCCATCAACCTTGGCAGAGGAGGGCAAACCTGATCTAGGAGGAAAGTCTCTTTGGTGGGTCTTGGTGAAATTACTAAGAGCACTCCTTTCACTTTCAGAAACGTCCCCGTTAGGATGTTAGTTACATGTTCACTGTACCCCCGGAAACCTACCATTCCTTTCCTTTCCTCCTCTTGCTCCCCCCTTCCCGCCCTCCCGGCCCCAGTTGCATTGTGATGGCAGTGGGATGGGACAGTGCGGGAAGCTCCTCCTGGCGTCTGTCTCCCGCAGTGAGCGCAGTCCTTCCATCCGCGTGGCTGACGCCCAGCCTCAGCACGGTTCCGCTCTGGCAGGGTGCACCAGGAACAGCAGAGCTTCATCGCAGAGCTGCTTTCCACAGCTCCAATTTCCCGGAGAGAATCCTAGCGTCTCCCCTCCTAGACTTCCCCTCTGTCTCTCCCCACCTCACATACAATCAGGTAAGAATTCCTGCCCCTTCTAATGTCCCTCAAGTCTGTCCCTACCTCTCTAGTCCCACTCCCTGTATACACTGCATCTGTTCTCTCTGCTCCACTCTTGCTCCCATCCAACCTCTTCTTAACAGACCAAGGTGAGGTCTTTAAAATACAAGCCTGGCCACATGACTCCCCATAAAAGGGATACATTTTCAAGCCCCTGAGCCTTTGCACGTGCTGTCTCTGCTGGAATGCCTTCTCCCGTTACCCTATCGCCACCTTGACAAGAGCCACCTCCAGTAAAACTTTCCTTGGCTCCCACGAACAATTAACCAGCCGCTCCTTGGGGCTCCCGTGGCATCTTGCACCGTCCTCTCTTACCGCCTGGTGGCTATGTCAGTCTCTTTTCTTTAGACTATGAGCTCCTTGAAGGTAGGGACCATGTATCCCCAACTTTGGAATCCTTCTTATGTAACCTAGGGAAAGACGCTAGCAGGTATTCAGTAAACGTTCGAGAAAGTCAAGAATAAAAGAGAGAAGGGATGAGAAGGGTCTGTTTTCTAACCACTGAACTTAGCCAGTGGGATGCTCAACGTTAATAGAAGATTCTTCAAAGAAATAAGAGCAATAGGTCTCACAGGAGAGATGTCTGGCTTCTGGCCCCACCACTAAGCCATGCCACCTCCACCTCCAGCTCTCTGCCTGGCCAGCCCAGGTCACAAAACTCAGGACCTCACCAAGGCAACATTGAGAGGAAGAGGGAACCACGTACAGAAAGACTTCTCGGCTTTAGAGGTTCTGGGGCTACCTTGAGTCATGACCAAGGGACTCATTCTCAGCTGTAAGCCTGGCATGTGGGGGGAGGGGAGCAGGGCCTGAGATGAGTCTTGCCCCCCACTTTCCAGAGAAATAGTTGTGAGAGCGTCGTTGATTCAAGGCCATGGAGAGAGGGGCACATGTGGCTACTTGGGAATGAGAAATGGACAGGGAGGCAACAGGGAGACTTTTTTCAGTGACACTAAAGCCCAGTCTCTCTTCTTTACCCACAGAGCCATCGGTTCTTGCTTCCCAGTCATGCGTGTCCCTTTGAACCTGAGAGACACCGTTGAAGCTGCTACACTGGGAGTGGCCGGGTGGAACAGGGCAGACCTGATTTTGGCTGCCTTGTCGCGTCAGACACTTGATCCACGCTACCCAGTGTAAACCTCGCAACTGTTCTGTAAGTCTTAGTTTTCAGATCTGTAAATTGGAGGGGAAACAGCTGCCTCGGAGAGTAGAACCCTACGTTTACGTATAGAAGTTCCTCATCACTGGCCAGCTCTCACTTCTGAAGCCTCCCCCCACTAATTACCAGATGAAAGGCCCACCCCTTGACTGCAGGGATGGAAGAAGACACCTGCTCTCTCATCCCTTAGCGGCATCATCTTCTTGTACAAAATAGCTTAAGTCGAAGGCACCGTAATAACTACAATAATGATTGGAATGACTGTGAATTAATAGGTCATCTGTGATTGCAATGGCCGTGGGAATGGTGGGAGAGAAAATGAATTCAACTTATAAATCAGGGAAGAAATGCATTGAAAAAAGACTGAGAGTGGGTAGGGTGTGGGGAAGATGCTGGCGAGAGCTGCCAGAGGAGGGTGGCAACAGATCTTCTCAGGAAAGATCTCCCCCCCCCCCAGGCTCAGGCCAGGCCCCAGCAGATCTGAGGAGGCCTGACAAGGTGCCCCAGGGCTGATCAGCCATTAGCCCTTCCACAGAGGTCAAGCATCTCCCGCAGGACCAAGCAAAGGGTGCACTTCTCCCACCCCTCCACCCCCATCACAACCCTCTCTCTGCTGAAGAGTGGAGAAGAGTATAGGGGGGGATAAGTGGTGACGGACGAGGCTTGACCTGGGGTGGTGAGCACACGATACTCTGCAGAGGTGATATGTTGTAGAATTGTGCACCTGAAACCTGTATAATTTTGTTAGCCAGTGTCATCCCAATAAATTCAATAAAAAAGAGTGGGGGAGGATTCAGGGCAGCTGCAGTGGTGGCTGGGAGGAACTGGAGATGCTTAGGGGCTTAAGATTGTAGCTATTGACCAACCGATTCCGAAGTTCGTCAATATTCTAAGCCAACTGACCAGCTGGCGGTCAGCCCTGGTTGGGACTCTCGTTGAGTGAATGGATGAATGCATAAATGAATGAAAGTGAGCCTGCACCATATTAGTTAAGTAAGGAGGTTATCCAAAATGCCTGAGAAAGGCAGTGTTGAAGCCACTCTGGATCTCTGCAACGCTCCCAGCATTGCAGAATCGGCCTACAGAGAAGGGACTGCTCAGAGGCTCCCACAAAACTACAGACAGGGCTGCCCAGTTCCCCTGGGCGGTGCAATGAGGGTGAGACTTCATTATCCCAAAATGTTGAAGTCAGACTTGCCTGTCCACCGGGGATCTGCCCTTTCCTCTGACATTGCAAAGCTTCATTTAATGCTAATGATAACAGCAACCACTTCCGTTTACCACGTGCCAGCTCAGCGCTAGGTGCTTTCACTCATATAAACTCATTTATTCCTCCCAATAAACCCTGTGAGGTAGATGGTTTTATCACACCTATTTTATAGATGCAGAAACTGATGCTGAGGAAGGAGGCTGGGTGATTTGGATATGGTCATGTGGCTTATAAAGGGACGGAGCTGGGATGCTCGCCCAGGTCTATCTGACACTTATTTTATCACTACTGTCAACCGAAGGCCTGCTGCCTGGGGTCCAGCTCCCCTCGTGGACAGGAGGCGTTGCGGGCACTGAGGAGCATGGGCCATTTCTCAGCCTGACCCAGAAGTGACATGGATGAAGCCAGCCTTGCCCTGGCCACCCCAGGAGGCTCAGAGGAGGTGAGTCTGGACAACTGCTCAGCTAGAGCCCCTGATCCTCCAGCCCTGGTCAGAGCAGGCCACCGTCGAAGCCCATTCCTCTCCCAGTGATGGAGATGTGGGGGAGCAGTCGGGGAGGAGAACAGTGCGGGGGGGGGGAGAAAAGGAAGTGGAATCCTTCCTTCCTTGCACTGATGCCTGAAAGTCTTGGCTTTCCTGGGGGACACACACCATCCTTGTCCCCAGAAGTAGATGCAGGGTGGGACCATGGAGAGAACACTGGATTCGCCAGGCAGCTGATGTGCCTCTGCCCAGCTGTGTGACCGCGGGCAGGGTACTCTCTGTACATCTCAGTTGCCCTCTCTATCGATGGGAACAGTTAGCCAGACTCTGTCGGCCTCACGTGAGGACATGCTCTGCAGACAGCGAGCTCTAGAAAAGCTGCCAGGGCTGTGGGTCTCCTTGCGCCCTGGATCAAAGGCTTTGATGCTTCACCTGGTAACCAGCGGGGGGGCTTCAGGTGAGGATCCTGTCCCCGGGGCCTGGAGACACCAGCACGGGAGACTTCCTCTCTTTCCACATTCTCTGGCCCTCCTTCACCCCAGCTGCTGTTTGGGTGGGACTCCCCCGCCCTTGCTGGGAAAGGGGAGTGTCCTATGAACTAGACTGGCTCTCAAGAAGGGGACAGCTACTGTGGGCACACCCAATAATGCTCCCCACCTGGGCGCCCTCTGACTCAGGAGGCAGGCTGTGTAATGGGTAGGAACAAGCGCTTGGGCTCCAGGCATCCTGTCCTGGGCTCCCAATCACTAGCAGGTTATTTCACACGTCGGTACTTCAGTTTTATCTGTAAATTGCGAGTAATAACAATATATACTCCGGATTAAATGAGATAATATATATAAAGTGTCTGGACCTGTGCCTAACATTTAGCAAGCACACGGTGAATGATATTAACATTATCCCTCATCACTGGGCTTCCCCAGGTTCCTCCTCTCTGGCTCCTAATAGTTCCCTTTAGAAATTCATTTCCACAGCTATACTCCACCCTTGGCTCCTCCTCTGAAATCCCCACCCCTCCAGTCTCTCTCTTGTACTCCCACTCTCATAGCATCTGCCCTTTGACTTCTTTGAGCCCCATCCTGTGACCAACCTCCCTCTCTTCCAAGGTTATTGCTGTCTTCCTGGCCTCCCTCCCTCCCAGTCCAGCCCGATCCTCGGGTGCATCATTTCAGCAACCCTGCCTAGCACTTTCTGTGCCACCTGGTCCTGTCCTCATAGCAAGTCTGCCTTCCCCAGGTTTGGGTGGGCCCAATGTGACATCAGTGGCCCTGTATCTACAGCTGGAGAAAAGCTACCCCACCATGCAGGCTGGTAACAACTCGAACCCCTGGTCTCCAGCCTCAACAGAGCCCTTGGGCCATTGACCTGTCTGCCCCTAGCTGCCTCTCCTCCCCTCTGCCATCAGGTCCTTACTTCTCAGCAAACAACCCTGCCCTCCATGTCCCTGGTGGCATGGATCCCACACTGCATGAGCCAACTCCCTTTTCTTTGAGTATTTCTATCTGCTTCTGCCCTCAGGGCCTCCCCTCCAAGCTCCCAGGAAGGATGGTTTTCCTCTGGATCCTGTCTTTCCCCTCTTCAGGAACCTCACCTCATCAATCACCTCTCTCATTTTTGCCTAAGCTGCTCCATCGCCAGGGTCACCGGGGGTCTGTCTCTACGTGGCCGAGCCAGTGGAGACTCCCATCCTCATTGAATCTGCTCTCGCCCCTGCATTTGACGACTCCCTCCTCCAAACTCACTCCTCCCTGGGTGTCTCCCCCTGTTTTTCAGTTTTCCTTTCACCTCCTGGAATCTTCTTTTCAAGACTCTTTTCTCTCCACTTCCCTCTGCCCACCCCTGAAGTGCTGTATGCCCCAGAGCTTTCTCTAAGATTGTTCCACTGTTCTTGAGTTGAAGATCCAGGAGCCTAAAGCAAGCGTTGCTCCTGCCTCCTTAGTGATTCCCTTCTCAGTGCCCTCCTTTCTCAGCCCACTGCTGGTTCAGGCCTTCGCGTCCCACCTGGACTGTCTCAGGAGCCTCCTGCGGGGTCTCCCTGATCACCATCCCACCTGCTCTAGTTCGTTCCCCACAATACAATTGGGTATTGGTTTTAAAATATGAACTGACCACATCACACTGCTGCTTAAAATTTTTAGAGGCTCCTCAGAGGCACTAGGATAAAACTTAAATTCCTAGAGCAGGTCCTCGATGCCTCCCTTGACCACCACACTCCCGCATCTTTCTCAGATGAGAGAAACAGACGAGGTCTCATCCAGCTACTTCCCAAATGCTTAGCTCGGCTCATAAAAAGACACATTCATTCATGGGGTCCTGATTAGCCTCTGCCACTTAGTTCCCTCCAAACAAGCAACTTGCCGTTCAAGTGAATGGTCGACTGAATGAATGATCTGTTACCACTTTCAGAGGGTTCCCCCTGCCCCTCGCCATGGCCCGGGCTTCTCCATGTGTCACCTGCACTCCTGCAAGGTGCCCTCTCCCTAATGCCGGGCTCAGAGGGGCCCCTTTGGTCCCTCCTTTCACCCTACACAAGACTAAAAGTGGAAAATCTGGCCACACCCGTCTCTGGCTCCAAATTCTACGCTGTATATGCTGCATGCTGCAGCTTGGGCGAGGCTTGAAAACGCGATGCCAACTGAAAGAAGCCACATGTTGTATGATTCTATGTATATAAACTGTCCAGAAGAGGCAAATCCATAGAGACAGAAAAATGAGTGTTTGCTTAGGCTTGGGAGGGATTGGGGGGGGGGGTGATAGAAAAAAGGTACACAGTCTTCTTTGGAGGTGAGGAAAATGCTTTAAAATTGAGTGTGGTCGTGGTTGCATCTAACTGTGAACATAATAAAAATCACTGAGTCACCCTGGCTGATGCGGCTCAGTGGTTAGAGTGTTAGCCGGTGCACTGAAGGGTCTTGGGTTCGATTCCCAGTCAAGGGCATGTACTTGGGTTGCAGGTTCGATCCCTGGCCTGGTCAGGGCTCTTGTGAGGGGCAGCCCGTCTGTGTGTCTCTCCCACATCGATGTTTCTCTCTCTCCCCTCCTTCCCTTCTACTCTCTCTAAAAATCAATGGAAAAATATCCTCTAGTGAGCATTAACAAAACAAAACAGAACAAAACAAAAAATCATTGTCATGCACTTTAGATAGGTGAACTGTATGATATGTGAATTATATTTCAAAGCTCTAAAAAACAAAAAAAAAAAACACACCACACACAGCAAACCTGTGATGGTTTCCCTTCACCAAGGAGACACTCAGCTGCCAAAGAATTACCGTTACTATGTAATAGCACTTAACTGTGTACTGGGTGCTGTTCTTAAGCACTTTGTATGGCTCGTCTGGTTTCACCCTCACGCAGCTCTCTAATGTAGGTGTTGTGGTCACAACCCATTTTGCAGATAAGAATACTGAAAAGAAGAGAGGTTTGAGTGACTTGCCTGAGGCCACACAATACTTTGTGGTTTTGTCTAGCGCGAACACTTCTTGCAACGTGTTGTAAGGATCTGTTTACGAGTTTCTCCCCACTGGACGGGAGGCTCCTGGGAATTGATGGTGATGTCTGGTTTAGCACCTGATTCCCTGCCCCTGGCCCTGTGCCAGTGACACCTGACTCAAGAAGCCGAGAAGGACATAGAAATGCACTGAGTGTGGGCTCACTGGTTTCACAGTCTTGGGGCCAGGTCTCCTTTGACAAAAGCTGCTCTACCCAGCCTGTGCTTTGCCAACCCCCAGCAGGAGACAGATTCTAGCAACTGTTTTCTCCTGGGCCCTTGGGTGGTTTTCTCCCCAAACCTGCCCCCCTCCTGGGGCTTCTCCTTGTAACCAAGAGGTTGGCCCTGCCCAGAGCCACTGGCTGCCCCCATTGTCCCCAAGTGCAGCAGGCACACAGGAAGCCCCTCAAAGGTCCCACCTTGGGTCCTGCCCAGCCCTTGCTCTTGTGCCCATGCCAATCCGTGACTTAGGAGTGCTGCCAGTCTCCCCTGACATCCTGGTAGGTGGTGCAGGATCTGACAGGGGCTGCGGAAGTCTTCCCCAGCTGGAAATGGGGCATTAGTGAAGTGGACAGAGAAGTATGAGGAAACGGGGGCTTTCTCAGAGGACAGCCCAGGAGCAGCAAGAAGGACCACAGCTCCGAGGGGCTTGGCGATCGATGACTCAGCGGTGGCGTCTCCAGAGGGAAGCAGCCCAGGGCTAGTAGCTTACTGCCCCCTGTTCCTAACTTCATTCTGCCTGCCCAGTCTGTCTGTCTGTCTCCTTCCTAGACCTCAAAAGTCACATCTGCTGACAGTGTCTGAATCCTCTGCAAGTAGCTCTATCCAAATGGCTTGGTTTGGGGACAATCAAAAACAATTTACTCAAAACCCTAAGCATAAGTGTGTGAGAAGCAGAGACAAGCTCAAGTGCCCCCCTTGGCAAGTCTCGCTGTGCCCTCTGACACATGCTTGGCCCGTGGCCCAGACCACCCCTGCCCCGAGGATGGCTGCTGAAATCAGCGTAACCACCAAGGCCCAGAGGGTCCAGAGAGAGCTGTCCCCAGGAGGAGCAGCCTGGCAGGGAAGCCACCGCGGCTCCTGGAAATCAGAGCCGACGGAGGTTCTGAGAACACCCAGGTGACCCAGGGCGAGGTGTGGGGGAGGCCATGGGGGGCTGGCTCCCCTCCTGAGAACACGGGCCCTGAGACTCCATGGTGGCTGGAGCCTCTGCTGATAACACAGCCCCTGCTCAGGAACGACACCTCAGAACAACCCGACCCACCCCGCCACATAAGACCTCCAACTTGGCTGTCTCTCTGTACTGCAGAATTTAGCTCCAGGAGGCTCCCTGGGGCCCCCTCCCCAGCAGGTTCTGTGCAAAGTCCAGCCATGTGGCCCCAGAGCAGAGATGAAAGGACAGCAAAGGAAAGCTCTCCTGGCCCCTGGCCCCTTCTCCAAGGGGGCGTAGTAGGCCAGCTGAGAAAGGGGGTCGGTCTCTCTCCAAGCACCTAGCTCCCAGCTCTCTTTTCTCTGCATCATGCCAGGGAGCACACCTGCTGCCCCCTGGGCCCAGCCCTTGCCCTGGAACAAAGAGCAGCACTTACCATGATAGAAAAGATGAGGGGCATGAGGTTGAGGGGCCAGACGGGGCAGAAGCAGGAGGCGATGGCAAGGATAAGATAATCTTTGGGGGCTTCTCGGTCCTGGGCATAGGAGGTGGTGAGAGTGGAGGATGCCCGCCTCGAGCTGGCGCGAGAGGGTGACCGGGGCAGTGAAGCCTCCCGGTGCCCCTCGGGTACCACCTTGAAGGGCAGGCTGTGGCCGTTCTGCTCCAGGTCCAGAGCCCCGGAAAGGGACTTGGGCAGCTTCAGGGGCTTGTCACCCTTGTTCTCCGCCTTGGTGAGAAGCATCTCCATCTCTGGCAGTTCCAGGGGTGAGGCAGTGCCTGGCTCCGGCGCAGGGGGAAACTGAAGCTGCACGGGGTTGGCCATGCCGGCTTGGGCCTTGGGCTGCTTCAGTTCCAGACGGTGAGAAGGGGGTGCCGGGGGGACCTCAGCGCACCATTCCTCAGCCCAGACTGGGGGCCTACAGAGCAGGGGCAGACGTGTCACCAGGGAGCCAGGTTTGGAGGGGCAGCTGTCCCTGGCCAGCAGAGTTCAGAGTCTGGGTCCTACCTGCTGCCCGGCGGAGCTCCCGGGAGCTGGAGCCTTCGGTTCCGTTCAAGTTTGAGGCCAACTTTGCTGGTGCTGCTGGCAGCACGCAGATGGGCGGAGAAGCAACAGACGGCTCCGGGAGCAGAGAGAAGAGGCTCCGCTCTGAGTGAGGCTTAGGCTAAGTCAGGGCGTGTGTGTGTGTGTGTGTGGTGTGTCCCACACGCCCTCCCTTCCTCCCTGCCCTCCTCAGAGAAGCTTTTCCCTTTCAATTCCCCTCTCCCCTGAGAACCGCCCAGCAGCTCTCTGCCTCTGCCCAGCCCAGCCCCACGCTGCCCAGCCCGGCCCAGCCCGGAGGGACTCCCCTGGCCTCTGCTTCCCAGCCCAGCCACACGACCTGCTCCTCTGGGCTGGGGGCTGGGGGGGCGGAGACAGGGCAGGTCACAGGGGTGTGTGTCTTCAGCTGCCCTGGGAAGCTGGTGCCTCTGATTTCCTTCCCCTGGAGCAGGCTGCTGCCTCCTCCTGCCTGTTGGGAAACACCGTGCCCTGAACCAACTCATCCCACCCCGACCATGACCTCCAACTCCCGAGGTATCAAGGCCAGAGCCTGGCTCCCGGCTCCAGGAGAGAAGGGGAGACTGAGCACCAGTGTGGCCCCTGCAGGATCTTGCCTGGACGAACAGGGCTCTCTGAACGGGTTTCTGAGCAGCTCAGCAAGGTATGGGGCAGAGGGGGGCATCAGGGGAGATGTGTTAGCCCCATTTCAAGCCCATCAGAGCTTTACTGTGGTGCTAAAGAGTAGGCAAAGGTCCTCCTGTTAGGGGCTCCTGGGGGCACATGGCGACTCTGAAGGGCCTGGGTCCTGGCTGCCTGTCTGCTCTGATCCTTGCTGCCTTTACTCTCTCCTTCTGTCTCTGCCTCCTCTATTCTCTGCAGCTCTTTCTATGTCCCCAATATCTCTGCTTATCTTTATAAGAGTGACCTGGAAACACCAGGAGATGTGTGTGTGTGTGGTTTGGAGGAGGGTAGCAGAGTTTCAAACCCTGGGGTCGTGCATGATGGGGGTGGGATGGGAAGTTACAGATGAAAGGTGCCTCAGAGGTGATGCAGTTTAAATCTTTTGCTATCACAGATTAGAACAGCAAGGCCTGGAAATGAAAAGAGATGCTCATCTCAAACTGTATCCCAACCAGATAAAGTGTCTGGTCAGATCCTGTTCAGCGACTAGTTTGAAGCAGAAAGAAATGGCTTTGGGTTGTGTATCTAGCTGGCCCCAGAAATGTCGCTTCCAGCAGGGGTGGTACAGGCAGAGGGGGGATTGTGACGGGGAGGAGACCCTGAAGAACTGGCCACAGAGGGAGGGGAGGAGAGCAGAGCAGTGAGGAGCTGCATGCCAGGGGAGCCAAAAGGTCTCCTGGAGGCAAATCGGTTTCAAAAATAGTTTGTGGGGCCCCGCTGGGCGTGGCTCAGCAGTTGAACGTTGGCCTAGGATCCAGGAGATCACAGTTCGATTCCTGTTCAGGGCACATGCCCAGGTTGCGGGCTCGATCCCCAGTCCGGGATGTGCAGGAGGCAGCCAATCAATGACTCTCTCATCATTGATGTTTCTCTCTCCCTCTCCCTTCCTCTCTCTGAAATCAATAAAGATATATTTAAAAATATATATATATTTAAAAAATAATAGTTTGTGTCTTTGAAGCAGATATTCAGGTTTGATAAATATGATTACATTAAACTAAGAATTGTTGCTCAATAATGAAAATCCACTGTTATTTGCAAAATACAGACCTCCAGGGCAGTGAGATTGAGGCCCCCTGACCTCCATGGGCAGGGGTGGGGTGGGGGAGATTCTTCCTCACCTAGGTCCTCAGGGAGGCTCTCACCCACCTCAGGTGGGGACTGGGAGATAATGGGGGGGGGGGGCGTGAAATGAGTTCCCCTGCCCAGGAACTTCCAGAAATGAGCTAACACCTTTTTAAATATGAGACTTCCTGCAGAGGGTGACAGGTTGGGTCCCTGACAGCCCTAGACTCTAAGTTAGTATTCATTTGCACAGAATTCCGTGTTATAACCTGGGAGCTGGCCCTCAGGTGGCAGAACTCAGGCCCTCCACAGGGCCTATAGCTGCCCACCCCAATTCCATATCCTTTAGTCAAATGACTATCGAGCGCTTGAAACGTGGCTGGCCCCAATTGATGTGTGCTGTGAGTACAAAACACACACAAAATTTTGAACACTTAGTTCAAAAAAGGAATGCAAAATATCATTAATATTTTATATATCGATTACATATTGAAATAATATTTTGGATATACTGAGCTAAATAAAACTATTAAAATTAATGTCACCTGTGTCTTTTTACTTCTTTTTAACTTGCCTACTAGAAAATTGAAAACGTGGCTTGCATTATATTTCCATTGGACAATGCTGGCCTCGAGGACAGAATGAACCTAACATAAAGGAGACTTTTTGACTTAATGGAAACTCAAAGAGAAAATAAAAAACCAAGAAGTCCCCAAGGTAGCCCATGACTGTGATGTTGCTGGATGGGAGGGCAGTCAGGACTTGGTTTGTTCTGCCTCGGTGAGATGCTGTGCTCATGGTGCCACCTAGTGGCCTGGTGGTGCTGAGGGAAATGACCAGAGTGAGGGCTGGAGACCAGGGAGAGGGGGAGAGGCCGGGAGAGGTAGAGAGAGGGAATATCAAGTTTAGGCTCTAGAGCTGCTGAGCCCAACCCAGCCGGCTGCTCCTGCGGCAGCCTGGTCCTGCTCCAGCCTCCCCAGTCCCTCAGGCCCCAAATGAAGCCTCAGGTGGAAGCCCACAGGCCATATTCGTTATACAAAGTGAGTTTGACCTGCATAATATTGACTCAACATGCTTTGTGAGGTTTTTTTATCTATTTTATACACACACAAAATAGGCATTTTAGACTTTTAACATGAGAACCTGGGAACTCTGGCCCCATTTTCAGCATAGTCGCAGGGTCAGCTGGAGCTTTTAGAAGGGAGAGCATAGAGCTCCACCTTCACCTGGCCTGCCTGCCTGGGGTCTGAGCTGTGAGCCGCTGCCCAGCTAGACACATGGATGGCCCTCCTTCTGGTCCACAGCTGGCTGCTCCCTGGTGTGGGCACAGGAACTGCAAAAAGTCATTTCCTTCTCTGTCCCCCTTCCCCACTGGGCTGTGAGGTCAGAGGGGCAGGCATGCACCCAGCTCCCTAGCCCAGTGCCTGGCTCATGGTTAAGGGCAGTCAGATGAACTGGAGGAAGATGAAGTACCCAAGTATTCCAACCAAGTACCCAGGGTGTGGCCACACCAGCCCTCGTTCCAGCTCTGCCCGCTCCCAACCTTAGCTCCCCTGAGCACAAAGGATGCTGAGATGTAAACAGTGGAGGGGAAAGTGGACCTGCATGCTCGAGGGTGTCCTTTGGGTGGTGGGGTGGACCGGGAGGCAAATCTCAGAAAGGTAGGTAAGTTGGAGCCTGATCCAAGGGGTAGAGGTAATACAGCCCCTTGTGTCTGTGCCCCACGGCCCTTTCTACCCTTGGCTCATTGGGTGGCAGGAAACCCTGTGGGGCTAATTAAGCAAATTTCTCTTCTGAGGACTTCCTGGGCCCAGCTCACCCTGCTCCAGGGGTAACAGCAGCCTTCTGGCATCTGCACACACACATGCACACGCGCACACACACAGCAAGTGTGAGTAAGAGTCAATGTGATCATGCTCCCAACACAAGCACCCCAGTTTCACACCTGTAAAGGGGGGGTCCCTCCAAAGGAATCTACTTGGATACTCTATCCTTACTGTCCTTGCTCAAAACATTTCCCTAATCCTCTTTGGAAGGTTTTCTAAGGAAACAAATCTTTCACCTTTTAAAAACAATTATTAAAAGCCTAATGGATATTAACCCTGTTTACCTCCCTGCAAATTCTCTCGAGGCCCGTTCATGCCCCTACATGTCTGTCTGCAGTTAGAATCGGTGGGCAACCCATTTTATGACCTGCGTTCCTAACTCACCACCATCTTCGTGCTGGTGGGCACCGGGTACCGGAGGGAGCTTGGCCGGCCTCTGGCTGGGCATTCGTGTTGTTTCAGATCTTTCACCTTCAGGCACCGTGCTGCTGGGGCTGCCTGTCTGCAAATTTGGTTCCCTTTTGGCTCATTCCCTTGGAGGATTTTGGTTTTGATTTTGCCAAATTGTTCTTTACCAAAACAGGAACAGATACACAGTAACAACTAGAAATCTGTAAATGTACCCTTTTTTCCACACCCCCGAGAGCACTGGGTCTTACTGTTATTTATGTTTGCTGGTATGTCTCATTCGTGGCTAGAGAGGTGAGGTGCTGTTCCCTGCGACGGAGGCGGTGAGGGGAAGGGAAGGGTTTGGAAGGCACAGGTTTCCAAGGGAAGGCAAGAGACGGAGCTCCTTAGAGCCCTTTGTGAGCTGTAAAGTTGCTGAAAGTGCTGTAATTTTTATTACTCTCTGCCCTTTCGAAGTTAAGGCGCTCTCCCCTCGGAACACTATTTGAGTGGGCCGCTGGTACTAGCCTTATAGATACATAATTTCTGTCTTTATTACACCAATACTTCATATCTTTTGGCCGTAACTTTAGCAGCTCTGTCTTACATATATGTTGTCTTTCCAGTACTTTCTGTGTTATATTCATTTAATACCGATCCTTGTACTAAGTGTTTTTCTCTGTATTTGGACAAACCTATATGGTGTCGGTTGATAACTTCCATTTCTTTAACAGCCACAGGCTTATCTTCTCTCCACAGCAAATCAGCTATGTTGGAGAATGGATATGGACTTGGGAGCAGATAAAAAATCAAGCAAGGGTTCCAAAAAGCCTGGAAGGCACACGGTTAAAGGTATTCTGGCCTAGGATCCCCTTAAGCATCAGGGAGAGGAGGGGGGTGCCTGTTAGATCAATACACGCACTTATGCACGCACAAATACTCACACATCTGTATAAGCAGGAACATAACGTGTGCATGTCAGGCTGCTAGGCCAATACATATCAGCAGGCAAATATACAGGTGTGTGCGCTCAAACACACAGCCCTGATCCAACAACGATAGCAACCAATATGTTGTGGACTTTAGTTTATAAAATACCTTCCATGCATTCTCTCCTTATAACGACCTTGTGAATAGAATATGTCTTAATAGCTTCCAGTCAGTGAGTGCTTGCCTGGGCCAGGCACTGTGCTAAGTGCGTTAAATGCATTACCCCATTTGGTCTGCACAGCAGCCTGTGATGTAAGTACTTATTACGTAAGTCCATTATATAGACGGGAGCACCAAGGAGCAGCAGCATGAGGCAATTTGCCAAGATTATTCAGCTGAGAAATACCCTTGAAAAACTGGATTGGAACCGCGCAGGTTCTCTTACACTCAGGTTGTTCAAACCTGTGGTGTTCAAGGATCAACTGGTACTTTCACTGCCCTCCGCTGACCTCAGACTTCTGCTGTACACTCACCCTTCCACCTGCAGGGGGCATCCTCGCCACCCTTGTGCTGAAAGTACAACTGGGCAAGAGAACCCTCAGGTCTTTCCACCCTGGGATTTAGGAAAGCGGGACTTGCTGGTCATGCTATCATGCTAGCAGAGAATAAAAACCCCCAACTGAAGCAAGGTGGAAGCGTTGTCCAGGCTGGTCTGTCGTAAGAGAATAATAACATATAAACAGTAACGATTTATGGGACACCTTCTGATTGCCAGAAATTGTGCACTTTGAAGGAATGTTAATCTGGGACAGAGGGAGCAACAAGGGTGTAGAGAGGTTAAGTAATGCCATGGGCCACACATGTAGTAAGTGGAAGATAAGAGATTGGATCCCAGGTTCACTGTCAATTTTCTGTGTACTCTCAGACCATGGCACTGCCTCTCCGTGACAGGGAAGGCTCAGTGGGCAGGCCTGGGGCTAGAATCCCACATTTTGCTCCTTGCTGGGCCCCATGACGCTTATGACCCACAGTCAAAGCCTTCCTGTGATCTGTGCCATGGTCATCTGGCCTGTGAAATTGGGAGTCTGTGAGCCAAGTGTACCAGCCAGAAAGCAAAAACATCTTGAATGATGGTGGTGAGCCCCACCTCAACTGTTCTGGGGAACCCTCACTCCTCCAGGGCTAAGGGCACCTTTCCAGCTCCTGTGCCCACCCACCCCATTCTGAGCTGTGTAACTCTTCCCCCAGCTGACAAGAGCCCAGATCTCCAAGGAGACCAGAAAGCTCTCAGCCCTCCCCTGGTACATCTGGGTCCTCACCCCGCAAGCAGTACCTGCACCACCACCGAGGCCAGCCTGATTGAGGCCAGACACTAGCGCAGGAGTTTTCTTTTTAGATGAGAGCAGCTCTCCAGATAGCTCTGCAGAGAAGGGGGTTGGGTGTGCCTCCCACTTCCTCAGCAGCTTTGGCCTGAGGCTGCACTTCCCTTAAACTCCTCCCCATAATCTATCATGGATTCTAAGGCCACCCCTCATCATAGTGGCCCTGGCTATGCTGGTTTACTGGGAGCTCCATCTCATCACGCAGGGCACAGGCAGGACTCACTGACCCCCAATCCTTGGCCCTACCTGCAGCTTCCTTCTCTGAGACTGGCCTAGACTGTTTCCATTGCTGTCCTCACTGTGGCTGGCTGCAGATGGCAGATGTGCAGGGGTCCAGAGATGGGGCTGACCACATTCTTAGCCTCCCAGGCCTGGCACCCCCTCTCCCAATAATGTCCTTTCCCACACTGCCCCTCACAGTGCTCAGCCACACCTAGGGTCTTGCCAGACTCAGTGCCCCCAAGTACCTACCTGGGCCTTCCAGCTGGGGCCCAACATTTCAGGGTGAGCTCCCAGGCCTCAAGTCCCTCAGTCCTTCCTGCCACCCTGGGCGACTAAGGACCAGTGGAGTGCTGGTAGCAGACAGAGATAATAGCTGCCTTTTTATTTGGCTGCTTCTGATAGCCTCTCCCAGATGACAGACTTGGGGCATCAACACAGGCAGGAGCAGGGGACCCCACACTGTGCCATCAGACTACACCAGGGGCCACCCACACCCCCACATACAAGTCCCCCTGTCCAAAAGCACCCATTCTCCCCAAAAGCAGCAACAGACAATAGGCCTCAGAGGCACAGGGATACAAAAGTCACTTTGCAGGGAGAGTTCAAGTCCAAATGTAAGAGGGAGCCTGGCAGGATCCTGCTAGCTCCCGAGTTGCCCCCCCAGGTCCGAATGGTGGAGGGAGGGGTGTGCAGCCCCAGGCTCCAGAGTTCCTTGGCTGGCAAGGGCTCCTCCTTTCCCCCTCAGGCCCCAGCCCGCTCAGCGTTGCTCAGTCCTGTTAGGTTTTTGGTTTTTGCAGTCTTCCCTTTTGCAGTCACCCTGCCATTGGCTCCTCCCGCCACCGGCCCACGCGCTCAGCGCGCAGGTCAGGGGTGCTGGTAGCCGAGCCCCGAGCCCGCCCGCGGGTGGCCCAGCGGCCAGGCAAAAGGCGCCCCGGGACCCCGGCGCCAGCTAACAGCGGAGGCCGGCGCCACACCCTGCGCCTCGGCCACGGGCCTTCCCGGCGGCGTGTGCTGGGAGCACGAGGCGCAACGCGGTGCGAAGGGCCCGGCTGGCGGAGGCCCGGGCCGCGGGGGGCTGGAGCCCGCATACCCGGGGTCCCCGACGCGCTCGGCCCGGCTGTGGCACTCCAGGTGCCCGCAGGGCCAGCGGGGCGCGGGGCTGGCGCGCAGGACTAGGGAAAGCGCGGTGATGCGGTGGATGGCCCTGCGGAGCGTGGCGATCTTGGAGAGCCTCTTGCCACCCAGGTCGTGCCGCAGCGCCCGGCGCAGCGCGTTGAAAGCCTCGTTGTAGTCCAGGATGCGCTTGCGCTCCCGCACATTGGCCGCCACGCGCCGCGCCTTGGACCGCGCCGGCCGCGCGCGCTTTCTGCTGCTCGGCGCCTCGTCTGCTTCGCCCAGGGTGTGGGGAGCGCCGTTCTCCTTCAGCACCCCAAAATCCCTCCCGGCCTCCAGGCAAGAGCCCCCCAAGTCCTTGGCAGAGCCCTCGGCCGCCTTCAGGCCCCTGAGGCCTGGTCCTGGCACGCCTCGGTGCATGGCCTTCCCCAGGGCTTGTTGCTCCGGCTCCGGCTCCGGCTCCGGCTCCCAAAGCGGACAGTCCCCCTTCTGAGCCTTGGCTCCTGCAGGCTGGACACTCCCAGGACGGGCCCTCTTTAGCTGGGCTTTATGGCACCACGTGGCTCTCCGCCCTCCGCACCCATCCATCTTCCTCCCCCTGCTTTATTACCTGCCTCCAGGTAGGTTGGTGAGGGAGGGACCGAGAGGAAGGAAGCCAGGAAGGGAAGGAGCGTGCAGATGCTTGTGTGAGGGGACCAGCCGGGCAGCCGGGCCACGCCCTGGACAGTGCGCCAGCCTCACTCCAGGGCCGCTCTGGGTGGCTGGGCTCCACACACCCCTCCCCCCCAATGGAGTGCCAAATGTGGCCTCCGGGCAGGAGGGCTAGTAGGTGCACACTGGTAGCTGAATGTGTTTCAAGAACCTTGAAAGTTCTTGTCAAGTCCTGTGGGCAACTGCAGAGCTGTCATTGAGGAGAGGGCTCCACAGGAGCAATAGGGAGGGGTAGGGTAGATGGGAGACAGCAGGGCCCTGCAGGTGAGATGCGCCTGGGGTTCCTGGCTTTTTCAGCAACAGTGAGGCTGGGACTCTGGGCCGGGGTTTTGATTAGGCCTTAGTCTTCCCCACTTCCCTCTGGCTCTCCTTTCTGCAGGCGGAACTGGACTGAGTGAGCAGCAGAGGGTGATGGAGGAGATTGCGGCCCTCTGGATCTCCTCGTGGTACCCATCAGGAGCATCTTTTGGGGTCCAGGGCCCTTGGGCAGCTCTGTCTCGTGACACAGCACTGCCATACTATGAACTCAGTGAACCCACTTGCAGCTCCCATCCCCCAGGGATTTGAATTTTAAACAGGGTCTCAGAGAAAGAATAAAGGTTAATCTTAGAGAAGGGCCCCCAATGGAATTTCAGACATCCCCAGGTGAGTTATTTGGAGCCCCAAGATCAGTCTCATTCCCAGCCGTGATCTGAATGCCTCCAAAATGCCACGGCCTGGTGGTGTCAGCTGGGACGGATACCAGGTTCCCGTCCATCTTGCTAAAGGGTATATACCATTAACCCGTTATTTCAAACTGTGAATTACTCCATGGAGGAAAAGAACTGGGCACCGGGACACAAATGCATGCATTTACTTGTGCGACTGTTTTATTGCCTGCCTTGCCTACTGGACTGTAAGCATCCGAAGGATGTTTGTATTTCTGGAGTTGTATCCCCAAATATGAAATAGCTGTGGAATTAAAAAGTGAATGAAAGCAGCTAAAACGGGATGTATTCTCCTCCCCACTCAGTCGTGTTTTCCATGATCCTCACAACACACACAATCACAGGGCAATGCCGGCCTCAAGCAGAATTTTATACAGAGCATAAGCCCCAGGTGTCTGAGCACTCATGTCCACCCATCCAAATAATAGGTCAGTCTTGATAGGTCTCAGAGTGGGAGGCAGGGAATCAGGTCTTTTAAGTACTTTTTTAACCACCAGCAGAATTTTATACAGAGCATAAGCCCCAGGTGTCTGAGCACTCATGTCCACCCATCCAAATAATAGGTCAGTCTTGATAGGTCTCAGAGTGGGAGGCAGGGAATCAGGTCTTTTAAGTACTTTTTTAACCACCCCCATCACCCCACCAGCCAGTGGCCCTTTGGGGAACTTCCCCCTTCTAGGGCATAGCTGGACACGGGAGTGCTCCCAGAGAATTCTACTGGACGGGTGGTCAGGAGGGAGGCCTGTTCCAGCTCTGCCACCAACTTGCTTAATGACCTTGTTCCAGTCATTGTTATTTTCCTATGATGAGGAAAATACAGTAAAACCAAAGAAAATGCTCAGACGGCCCAAGGTGCCCAGCGCTGAGAGCAGGCCTACACTCCCACCCCTTCCCCAAACTGGTCTGGTTTTTCCCGGGGTGATTCTGGGGCCATGCTCTCCTGACCAGGGCTCCTAGAGAGAGGCGCCCCCCCCCCCCCCCCCGCAGCACTGGGCCCCCTGCCCACGAACCCCGGGATCCAAGGGGACCCCCTGGCATCGCTGGCTGCGATCTGGAGAGGGGGGCTCCACACAGGGCGGGGGGGGGGCGCGGGCCTACTTCAAAGTCCAGCAGCGGGGCAAGCATTTCCGCGGCACCTGCAGTGGGGGGCGGCGGGTCCCCCAAGCCTGGAGACTGGACCCCGCCCCTGCCCGGGAGCGCAGCCTGGGCGCGCCCCGCCGGGAGGCGGGCGGAGGGAGGAGGGCCCGGCCGTGATTTAGGGGCAGGCGGTTCCGCTGGCGGCCGAAGGTGCCTATTACCGGCTGGGCTCGGCCTGGATGTCAGAAATTCCTGCGCATCCTCTGGAAATTCCGGCGTCACTCCCCCGAGGGAGACGCGAACTCCCACCTTGGAGAGGAAGCCCCGCCGGGGCCTCTCTGGAGAAGCCGAGCCCGTGCGCCCCGGGAAGCAGCCTCCGCCAAGGCCAGCAGCCAGCCCCCCTTCTCTCTTAGGCCAGACCCTCAGCATTTCAACTCAGAGGCAGGCTCAGTGCTGGGGAAATTGATTTGGGCTCAGTTTCAGGCTCTGCCCATTCATTTATTCAACAAAAAATGTATTGACTGCCTCCTACTGTTCTAGCAGAGCTGTCAATAAAACAAAAATCTGCCCTTCTGGAGGTCACATTGTAGCGTGCACAGCAAATAATGAGGAACATACGTAATTTATGTAGTAAATAAGCACCATTAGAAGTATATTAGAAGGTGATAAATGCTACAGAAACTGGATGTCAAGGGATGAGTAGGAGTGTGCTGAGCAGACGAGGGGTGGAAAGGCATTGAAGATTGAGGGAACAGCATGTGCCAAGACCTGGAATTACAAGCCGTCATTGTATGATCAGGAAAATATAGTAAATCGACTTTGCTAAACCATGGTGTGCAAGACCAGGGAGTGATGGGCGGTGAGGCCGGGGATCACTAGGCATCGTGCTACAAAGCTTGGTTTTTGTCCTGTAGGCACCTGGGTACCACAAAGGGATATTCAGCTGAGGAGTGACACAGTCCTATTGGGATTGTTGGTAGAGCTCCTGTGAACAGTGTGGAGAATGGCTGTGAAACAAACTTCAGTTAGGAGGCCGCTGTCAGGGCCCAGGTGAGAGAGGAGCCAGGGCTATGCAGGCAACTCTAAGAGAGAGGGGCTGGAGTCAACGCCTGTTTGGAAAGTAGAATTGGCACACGGGGGTGATCAGCTGGATGCAGTAGATGACAAAAGGAAGGTATTGTCATCTCCACAGCCTCCATCAGGAACCCGAGGCCTGAGATTTCTGCGCAACCCCTGGTGATGGGCTCTGAACTAGGGTTCGCTATGGACATGGGAGAAGGCTCAGGAAGGGCAGAGAGCTGATGGCACAGTGGTCACCTCTTCCTGGGGGGCTGGGAGACCTGGGGCCCCTGGGGTCTGTGGTGAATGTTTTTGTCGTTGTTTGCTGTGCAGCATTTGAATAATCTTGCTGCCTGGAGGAAGGGCACCTCCATGGTGGGGCTCTGGGTGGGAGAGATTCCTGGCTAGGACAGACAGGAGTCTAGGTCCTTGACTTGAATGTGCAGCGGGTGTCCCAAAGAAACAGGCAACTGGAGAAGTCGCCCTGCCAGTCCCGAGGCCAGTGGTCTCCAGTGTCCTATGGCAGCAGCCACAGGAGGTTACTGGCTAGGTTGTGGGTCCAGTCACCCAGTTTCCTGTAATCCCCATAAGTTTCCCAAACTTAATTCCCCAGCCTTTCTTTCCAATAGATCTTGTGAGATACCTCAGAACTGCCCAGTAGCTTCCTCTTTCTCTTACCTGAACCAAGTTCGGCTTTGTTGTTTACAGGCACGAATCCTGACAACAGAGCAGAGAGTGAGCAGCTGTCCTGTTTCTCCAGTCTTACTCCCAGGCCAATCCTTGTCCCTGCCACTGGCCAGCTTTGAGACCTGGGGCAGGCGACTTAACCTCTCTGAGCCTCGGTGTCCTCATCGGTAAGATGGGTTGGTAACTGTGTCCTCATGGAGTTGTGAGAATGAAATGACACCCTGCCCAGGAAGCCCTTAGCGCAGTGCCTGGCACACAGAAGGCACTCAGTGCTGTTTACGTGTTATTATTAGTCTCCTCTTTCTGGGGACTTATCACCCAGGCATATTCCCTCTCCCCTGCCCCTGCTCCCAGCCCACAGAGCAGCACCCCTCACCCAAGCGCCTCCTGACAGATTGTCCCTAGCGTATTTCTTAGCCCTCCCTTCACCTGTGCTCACCTCTGCCGTGCCCCTGACACTGAGCAGCCGCGTGGTTGCTGGGGCTCTGGAATTAGACCATCATTTATTAGCTGCATAGCCTTGGGCAAGATGCTTAGTTAACCTCTTCGGGCCTGTTTCCTTGCTTGTGATTGGAGATATGTTATAGCACTGCGTCATCAGATTTGTCATGAGGATTGAATAAAACAGGATGGTAGCTCTGGGCACAGGGCCGCGCTCCTCTAAGATGCTCTGTGAATATTAACTTTCTCCTCCTGCCCCTCGGCTCCTTCCCCAGCCAGCCTGGCCGCTGCGGCTGTAAATCACCCAGGTGGCCAAGAGCATCCTCCTTCCTCCCACCCAGTGCAGAACTCCCCATCGCCTGCACCCACTAATGACCTGGTGATTGGCTTCTCATTAAAGCAATGACAAAGGGGTCTGTGCTTTTAGCCAGGGTCTGATCAGCCATAGACCTGCCCCAGGGTCAGTCAGGGGCCAAGTAGGAATTCGGGGTCTAGGGCCTGATTGGGCGTAGAGGGCTCTGTCTCCCTGTCCCCCTGTCTCCCCGCAGAGGCCTCTGTCCCAGCCTGGAATTCTCAAGACAGGCTCCAGCTATTGCGAGGAGGGGAAATGGGGCTCTGTGACCAGTGATGAGCGGGCTGAGCCATGTGTGGTCTGAAGGCGCCGTTTCTGCCCTTGTGAGGTTCAGTTTTCTTACCTGTCAAGTGGGAATAACAAGTGAGAATACCTTGTAGGATTGGTGTGAGGAGATAAATTAAATGTAAATTTCTAACACTTTGTAAATGTCAGTAAATGGTAGCCATTATTATTGAAGTTGCTTTCATTATTATTAGATTTTTATTTTTATTTTTTTTACCCTGGCCTCCCCTTTTCAGAATTGTCTTTGGGTACTCTTGGCCCTTTACACTTCTGTGGCAATTTAGAATCCCTTTGTTTTGTTTAATCATCCCTAGAATTATTCTTCTGTGATCCTTTCATAAGCTGTCTATGTACGTTTATCTCTCAAGGTGGCTTCCCTCGTGGTGGCAGAATGGCTGCAGGAATTCTAGGAGTCACACGCATACTCCATCAATGCACAAAAGGGGAACAGAGCCATCCAGGTAAATCCTTCTGAAACCCTGACCCATGGAAACGGTGGAATAACAAAGGTTCATTGCTATTTTAAGCCGGTAAGTTTTGAGGTGATTTGTTACACAGCAGCAGCCAGTGAATACAGTAGTCACACCATTTCCCAGTCCTTCCTTCAAGTGGCTCAGCTCTCCCGTGACTGATCAGAAGGGATGTGCGCCGCTTCCAGGCCAGCCCAGAATAACTCCCCATGTGCAACCTCAGTTCCCCTTTCCCTTCCTCCTGGCTGAAGACCTGGGACAGCCATGGGAGCCACCAGCACAGATGGTGGGCCCCTCCTCATGCCTGGAGGAGAGCTGCCCAGGAAAACTGCCCGGCCAGGAACACCCACATTGAATGATTACATACGTGAGAAGTAAACGTATATTTAAACCACTGAGATTTGGAGATTTATCTGCCACAGCATCTGATTTTACCTTAACTGTCATACAGAGCTTTACAGATAACTTTTTTTTTATACGATCAGTGTTTATTTAAATTTGCTCATATATTTACTAATTTCGTTGCTCTTTGTTACCTCCGGCATCTCAGACAGCCCGTCTAGGATCATTTTTTTTTCTGCCAATTCCGTTCTTGATAATTTCCCCTAGAGAAAGCCTGCCGCTGATGACTCTCTCGCCTTTATTTATCCGATACAAGTCTTGGTCGATGGTTATGTTTCTCAATTGCTTTGAAGATATGATGTCTTCTTACTTTGATTGCTATTGAGACGTCAGCTTCCATAACTATTGCTCCTTTGAAGGGAATTTTTTTTCCCAGATTTGTTTTGCAATTTTTTCATTGCTTTTGGCTTTTGAATTTTCACTATGATGCATTTAAAAATTTTATCTTCTAGGATTTGTTGGGGTTCTTGAATCTGTGGTTGTCTCGGGTTGATAAAGTTCCTCACTTTATCTTTTTGAATATCACTTCTGTTGCACTTTTGCTTTCCTTTCTTCTGGTTCTCCAGTCACACAGGGAATGGGCTTTCTCACTGTCTCCTTCACATCTGTTGTGACCTTGACTTTACTCTACAGATCGTTTCAGAAAGCGTTTCCATAAGCTTCAGTTCAGTTTGACACTCCTGACTTCTTGGGAGCTGGTGGGGCAGAGGACCCCTTTTGCAAATGGGGACTGAAACTCAGCAAGGTAAAGACATCTGCCCAGGGTCACACAGCTCATAGGGGGAGCAGGAAGACAGGCGGGATAAACTACACAAAAAGGGACAGATAGCCAGGGGTATGAGTCCTGGATCCACTGCCCTCTCACATAGTGACCTTGGACCAGCTCACTTAATCTTTTCTTGCTCGGATTTCTCCGAGCGCAAAATGGGAACAATGATGACTCCCTTGCAGGGAATTTGGGGAAATTAATGGAATAATAATATATGCAAGATTCTTGGCACCCAACAGACATTCAATACATAGCTGAGGAATGAATTAATGAAGTGTTTAGCCTACTCGATTAACGTTAGCTAGGGTTATTATTGTGTTTAAATGTTATTTATGTATAAATATATTACAGTTTATTACTATCAAGATTGTCATTTCAACAAGCCCCTCAGAATCTGGGGGCCTCTCAAGTCAACTGCCCTCCTCCCCGCCCCCCCCCAGGCTCCCCAAGACGTGGCCAGCCCCGCGATAAATCAGGCCCCGAAGCACCCCTGTCCCCCGCTCCCAGCCCCCTGTAATTAGCAGGCCGCGGGGGCGGGTCCGGGGGGGTCCCCGCCCACCCGTCCCAGGGGCTTCCTGCGCCCCCTCCAGAAGCTGCCCCGGGCTTTCTGATTTATCGCCCTCTGTGTGAAGGAGATTTACGAGCCCGAGCCGGGCTGGGGCGCGAGGCGCAGGGGCGCGGGCCTGGGGGAGGCGGGGATCACCCCCTTCCACGTCCTGCGGGCTGGCCTCGCGCGTCCTGCCCCACGTCCTGCCGCAGCGGGGCGCGCCGGGGGGCCGGGCTCCTGGACCCCAGGGCCTGGCGGCTCCTCGCTCTGTCTCCCGGGGCCAGGCCCTGGGCTGGGGCCTACTGACTGCATCCTGCAGGCTCTGGTACCTGGCGAGGCTCTGCTGTTCCATCTTCAGTCGCTTCTTGCAGGGAGATGATATAGATAGATATAGATGATATAGATATAGATATATAGATATAGATACAGATATAGATGATATAGATATAATATATATATTATATAGGGGGATTATATATATATGTGTGTGTATGTGTATGTGTGTATATATATATGCAAAAAGTTTATATATATATATATATAAATGCAAGTAAATGCAAAAAATTTATATATATATAAATTGGCAATATCATTCTCCCATAAGGCAAAGAGCCCAGGTCTGGCCAGGGTACCTGCTTGGGGCGGGGGGGAGGGTCAGGGAAGGGGAAGTGGAAATTCTCCAGGCACTGCAGAGGCCTCCTTAGCTTCAGGACAGCCCTTTGCCATGAGTATTGATTGTTAGGCCCATTTATTTCGTAGGTGTGGAAAGAGCGTCCCAGAGGTTTAGCAGCTCATGGGAGGGCAGGGATCTGGATAGTTTTTCATTGTGGGGTTGGAGGAGAGCCGATGGGAGCAGGGTACGTTCACCGTCTTCATAGGGGTTCGTGGGGGCTTCAGTGAGGAAAGGGGCTTTCGCTCCAGGGGCCTGTCAGCAGATGGAAGAGACCACCCAGGCAGGTGTAACTGGATCGCCCTCTCTTGGGAATATTTCTGATAGCCAGTAGCATCAGCCACTCCTCCAGTGGGACATGAAGCCTCTCCTCAAATACCCGCCCCCCCTACACACACACACACACACACACACACACACACACACACACACCCCTTACCCACTGTGGTGTGTGGCAGCTCCTGAGAGGGGCTGGGTTTCTCCACCCAGGGCCCCAGCGCCCTCAGTACTTGCACTGGAAGGAGTAAGTGTAACCCTGACCTCCAGGCCATCAGGACATAGGAGAACGGCCTCTCAATGGATTTTGAGCCAGACAGATTCAGGCTCAAATGCTGGCTTCACTTGTGACCAGCTGGATAACCTTAGTTACTTAACCCCTTCAAGGGGTTCCGTCACTTTAAAAAGTAGGAGCATTAGCCCAGCCGGGCGTGGCTCAGCAGTTGAGCATTGATCTGGGATCCGGGCGATCAGGGTTCAATTCCCGGTCAGGGCACATGCCCGGGTTGTGGGCTTGATCCCCAGTCAGGGGCGTGCAGGAGGCAGCTGATCAATGACTCTCTCATCATTGATGTTTCTATCTCTCTCTCTCCCCCTCCTTTCCTCTCTCTGAAATCAATAAAGACATAAATTTTTTTTAAAAAGTAGGAGAATTAAACTCTCCTCATTGGGTAGTGGGCAGGTGAACTAAGACAAAAATATGGAAAGCACTTAAGGCAGTGTCTGGCCCCCTGTCTAGCATGTACTGCCTCCGAGGATACAGGCTGGAAATGTTGTTTGTTTTTGTTAGAGTGAGCTACATAGTCTACATCAGGACACAGAGTGGAATTTCGTAGACTCCAAGAATGCTGAGACAGGAAGAGATTGTCTTATTCCAGGATTCTGAACCTTGGCTAACTTCAGATCTGTGTTTGTGTTTTGTGTGTGTGGGGGGGTGGGGGGGTGTATAAATCCCCCCAAATTCATTCACCAGTATCTATGGAACATCTACTTCGTGGCAGGCCCTGTTCTAGTCTATGGCAGTAAGCAAAACAGACAGCAAACCCTGTCCTCATGGAGCTTACATTCTAGTGGTAGAGAGAGACAGGTAGATAAAATACGTATTATGTATCTAAAATGTTACACCTACAGTCATGTGCTGCTCAATGACAAGGCTATGTTCTGAGAAATGCATTGTTAGGCAATTTTATGATTGTGCGAACATCACAGAGTGCACTTACACAAACCTAAATGGTCTAGCCTGCTGTACATCTGTGCCAGCCTGTTGCTCCTAGGCTACAAGCCTGTACAGCATGTTACTGTACAAAACGACATGAGATCAGTCCAGCACAGGAGAAAATGATGCAGTCAGAGACGCAGTAAACAGATATTTGAGGCTGCTGGTGTAACACACCATGCTGTTTTACAGCAAACATTTTTTTATAAGTAGGAAGAGTATACACTCTAAAATAGCAATAGAAGTATAGTATAGTAAATACATAAGCCAGTAATATAGTTGTTTATTAGTATTATCAAGTATTATGTCCTGTACTAATTGCATATGCTGTACTTTCATACAGCTGGCGGTGCAGGTTTGTTTACACCAGCGTCACCACAAACCAGCGAGTAATGTACTGTGCTATGACCTTATCATGGCTATGACATCACTAGGCAATAGACATTTTTCAGCTTCAGCCCTAGCTGGTTTGGCTCAGTGGTTAGAGAGTCAGCCATCAGACTGAAGGGTTTCCGGGTTCGATTCCAGCCAAGGGCATGTACCTCGGTTACAGGCTCGATCCCCGGCCCCCGTCAGCGCACGTGCCGGAGGCAACCAGTTGATGCGTCTGTCTCATATCGATGTTTCTCTCTCTCCCTCCCTTCCACTCTCTCTACAAAGCAATGGAAAAAATATCCTTGGGTAAAGATACAAAAAAATATATATTAAAAAAAAGGAAATTTTCAGCTTCATATTATGAGACCACTGTTGTATATGCTTTATCATAGGAATGCATATGTAGGAAGAAACATAGTATATATAAGGACTCAGTACTGTCTGCAGTTTCAAGCGTCCACTGGGGGACTTGGAATGTATGTCTCCAGATAAGAGGGGACTACCGTGCTCAGCAACAGTGGTCATGTAATGGCTAAATTCTTCCACTTTGAAGGTGTTCCTTTGAGCTATTTCAAAGAGTTTGTCATCCTCAAACATGGATAACTCAGAAAATAGCTTTTTACTCCTAGCATTGAAGACTTTGGCACTTTAGAAAGAGAAAATTGGGAGAGCTAGGCCAGAGGGGTGGAAGGTCGAGAGAGAAGTGGAGTGGTGTCTCAGCGCCCTCTCCTGGTCAAGATGTGGAACTAGGCCTGAGTCCTCAGAGCTCTTTCCCCGCCTGCCCCCAGCACAAATCTGTGGTGAAGGGAAATTGCTTTTCTATGTCCCAAGTGAGCTTCCTCCTGCAGTCCCCTCACGGGCTCTCCAGATTTTCACCACTGGCAACCTACAGTCTTTCCACAGGCCCTCTCTCGGCAGGTAGCCCACCCTCGCCTCCTGCGTCATGGAGGAAACATTGAGGCCAGCAGATAGGAACCCTCAGCTTCCTGCCCTGGCCTGCAGCAGTGTCTGTCTGAGCCCAGCTGCGCCTCGTCTCCTCCTGCTCTCCAAAGCTAACCCTCCCGAGGAGCTGGGGAGCCCCTCCCCTCCCATCTCTTAAAACCTACATTTTGTTCCTCTCTCTCCTGTGTTTTTTTTCTTTTACTTTTTTATCTGACTATTTTTTCAAATGATTTTAGATTTACCAAAAAAATTGAGAGTGAAAGTACAGAGTTCTCATATACTCCGCACCTCACCTTACATTAGTCTAGTACATTTGTTACAATTAATGAATCAATATTAATATGTTATTTTTTTAAGTAAAGTCCATAGTTTATTTAGATTTTCTTAGTTTTTGCCTGTCCTTTTTCTGTTCCAGGAGACCATATCACATTTGGAATTTCAAATTATTTGGAATTCTTCTGCATTAGAGTTTTGTCTCATCTCTCCCATTTATTTATTTATTTATTCAATCATTTATTAAGTTGACTATAGATTCATGGATCTTCATCTAATACAAATTTAACATAATTTGGGCTATGTAATCCAATAATACTTTGTTTTGCTCAAATTGTTCTCTCGCTTATATTTTTAACTCCTTTCTTCTTTGGTGTTGGACACAAAGTAATGTAATCAAGTCTTGCTCGATGATATTTATTGCAGCACTGTTTCAAATAGCAATATTGGAAATAAACTAAATGTCCATGAATTGGGGAAATGATTAAATGAGTAGCTTCCTCCCTACTTCCTATCACTTTCTTTCAATGAAATTGATCTTCTTATACTTGTTTGGAAAGATGCAGTAATTAAGGCCACAGGCCCTTGAGACCAGCTGGGTTCAAATTTTGGTTCCATGACCTTGGGCAAGTTTCTTAACTTCTCTGAGCCTGTTTCCTTACCTGCCAAATGGTGATTACAAGAGAAACTATATCATAGGATTGTTGTGAGAATTAAAAAATGCACATAAAGTGCCCAGAATTGTGCCTGGCGCATGGGAAGCTTCAATAAATGTTCATTATTATTGGTATTATTACGGAAAGATCTCCAAGACATTGTGTTGAGTGAAAAGAGCAAGTTGCAGAAAAATACACAAAGCATATTACCATACGTAATACATATGGTAATAATATGTAATACATAATAACATAATAACATGTAATACCGTATATGTACCAAATGTGAGACACAGTCAAGTCTTTTCCATCTGAGGGGAAAATCCCTCCCTCTGTCCTGCACCTCCTGCCCTGTTCCTAGAAGGAAAAGTTTCTGTCTTTATCCCAGGGACTGTGGGGTAGTGATAGTAATACAAACACCTACAGTTAGTACTCTTGGCTGTTGCCATAAACCAGACCTTGTGCTAATCTCTCTTCATGGATTCTTTTATTTATTCATCCCAACAAACCTATGAAGTGGGTGCTACTACTAACTCCACTCTACAGATGGGAAAATTGAGGTTTAGAGAGGTTAAATTTAGAGCTAGCTAGTAAGCACTGGAGCCAGGATTCAAACCCAGGCAGTTAGTTAGACTTTCCATAATCCTTTACCCAGATTCACCAAATTTTAGTATTTTGTCCCATTTACATTATTGCTCATTTGTTCTTTACACACACACACACACACACACACACACACACACACACACACACATAAAAATTTTTCTCCTGGAATAATTTGGAAGTTTGCAGACATTATGCTCCTTTATCCCTAAAGACAGCAGTGTGTGTTTCCCGTGAATAAAGACATTCTCTTACCTGAGCTCACTATAGCTGTCAAAATAACCAATACTAATTCACAGTCATATTCAAATTTCATCCGTTGCCCCAGCAATGTTCTTCACAGCTAGGTAAATATTCTTCCACCCGGTGCAGTCTAGGATCATGCACTGCACTGGGTTGTCCTGTCTCTTTAGTCTCCTTTAATCGGGGACAGCCTTTCTTTGTCACTCTCGAACTCCAAGTCAAGGTGGTGACGCTGGCAGGGCAGGAATTGGTGCCTTCACTGTTTATTCAGGAAGAACTACAGGAATTTTCAAAGCAATGACTGTTTCAGTCATGCAAATAAAAATGAGTGACAGAGAGAAAAGCTTGGCTCCTGTGCCGGAATGATACACAAATTAATCATAGCATTACACACATGTGAGAACGGTAACCCTGTGAGGCTGAGATGCTATGTTAATTATCACCTGACTATAGTCATTTCACTTGTGTACTTATATCCAATCATCATGTTGTACTCCTTAAATATATGCAATTTTTATTGAAAATATAGAAATAAATGAAAAAAAGACAAGAAAACAAAAAAGCCATTGCCATAAAAAAGAGCAAAAATGGACAAAATGTTATCAAGATACCCTCCCTCTCACTGAGGACACAAAATCATGTACACCAGCTGCCAGAATCCCTAAACGTTACAAACTGTTGCTCCTGTTCTTGTTTCTGGTGAATTCATAACAGTGAAAACTAAATGTTACCTCTTTAAAAAAAATCTCTGAGCTTTTTATCGGCCTCCTGCCCGCCAAGGGGTGCCCCACACCTGCTGCCTTTAACGCCTCAGAATTCGGTGTCGTTGACCTCAAACACCTCTCTGCCATCCACAATCCTGCAGGTGGTGGTCTTTTTGATGGATTATATGCAGTGGCTGTTGTCCAATGTGTCACCAAGATCCAAGTCCTCCCCTTTTTCCAGCAGGTCGTGGTAGGTGGCGATCTCAGCCTCCAGCGTGACCTTGATGTTCAGCAGGGCCTGGTACCCCTGGGCCTGGCGCTGCCCCTCGGCCCGGGTCTGGGCCGGGCCTGATCGGGGTGCAGCAGGATCCCGCTGAGCTCTTCCATCTGCAGGGCATAGCGCGTCTCCACCTCCCTCAGGCTGTCCCGCAAACTGGCCGACCTCAGGTCTCGGCTCTGTGAGTGTCATCTCAGCAGCTCCTATCTCAGCGGTTTGAGAGGCGCCCACTGTGGTGCTCTCCTCAGTCTGCTGGGACCAGTACTCGTCTAGCTCCTCTCAGCTCTTCTGAGCCAGCTCTTCATACTGGGCCCAGGTGTCCACCATGATCTCGCTGAGGTCCTGAGATTTGGGGGCATCCAACTCCACAGTCAGCCCAGAGTTGGTGACCTGGTTTTGTGGGCCATTTACTTCCTCCTCGTGGTTCTTCATGACTAGCAGCCTGAGAGCCTCGATCTCTGTTTCAGCTGCAGCCGAGTGATATTGGTGTCATCAGTGACCTTTCGGAGACCATTGATGTCGCTCCCCACAGACTGGCGCATGGCCAGCTCTATACTTGACTCTGAAGTCTTCCGCTGCAAGACAAGCATTGTCAACCTGCAGAACGATGCAAGCATTGTCCACGGAACTGCAGAGATCTGAGCCCTCCGGTCCTCGATGGTCTTGAAGCAATGCCCCAGTCTCTGACCTGGGGTCCTCTCTTCTCCGGGTGTTTGGATTTTGCTCTCCAGCCTCCGATTATCAGCCTCCAGGCTTCTGAGCCTCTCCAGGCAGTCAGTCATTCAAGCATTGCATAGTCTCCTTCTTGCTCTCGATGCCCCCTATGGCCGCCAGACCCCTGGCCATCCCCGCAGCCAGGCTCCTGGACCCCCAGCTGCCCCGCAGGCTGGTAGAGTGGGACACGGAGATCCGGGAGCCTGAGCTCCCGGTGACTGCATAGACGCTGGCCACTCTGCTGGCCTGCCGGGCCCGGTGGCTGGGCGACTACACGGAGCCCAAGGTCCGGTAGTTTGTGGAGAAGCTGGAGTGAGTGCTGAAGTTCATGTTGTTCAGGGAGGAAGGCGAGAAGGCGAGACTCAGGTTCAAGCAGCAGTCACCTTTTTTTCTTCTTAAAGGCAGCCTGTTACCTGGGCTCAGATAAGACCCTGATTAGGAAAATAGGCCAAACCTAGGGAGGTGCTTTGTGTAAGTCAGCGTCCTCCAGAGAAACCACCAATACGAGATTGTGATACTGTGACTTATAAATAAGAAATGTATAGCTGGTCTTCGTCCCATTTCTGGCACAGAGCTCCTGAAACCCTTGAAATTTCCCAGGTGATGACAGTGATAAAGGTGTCATTGTGTTAATGAGGTGACTTTTGGAAGCACCTAAGGATGGGGGCTGGTTGCCAGGAGAACCAACCAAATGACTAGAGGATTGGAACTTTCGGTCCTGCCCCCTGATTTCCCGGGAGGGGAGAGGGGCTGTAGGTTGAACCAATTGCTCTTGGCCAATGATTTAACCAGCCATGCTTATGCAATAAAGCCTCCATAAAAACCTCAAAAGGACCGGGTTCAGAGAGCATCTGGGTTGGTGACTCTGTGGAGGTTTGGGGAGAGTGGGGTGCTGGGAGAGGGCGTGGGAGCTCCACACTCTATGCATCTCTTCCACCTGGCCGTCCCTGAGTGATGTAGAATTAACAGGTGATATAGAGTAAAATGTTTCACCGAGTTCTGTGAGTCACTCCAGCAAATAAATCGAACCCAAGGAGGGTCACTGGAACCTCCAAGCTATAGCCACTCACACAGAAGCACAGGTGACAACTTGGACTTGCAATTGGCATCTGAAGACGGGAAGACCCCTTCAGTCTTGTAGGAACGAGCCCTTAGCCGATGGGATCTGACACTGCCTGGTAAGGGAAGGCTTTCCTCAGCCTGGAAGATTGAGGATGGCATCCCTGAGGAAGTGGCCTTCAGTGGAGACCTGAAGGATGCAGAGGTGAGGAAAAGCATTGCTGACAAAGGGAAGGACATGTACAAAATATTGCTGTAGAGGTTACACCAAGTGCTCTGGAGCGTCGAGCCTGGGAGCTCGTGGAAGACTTTCTAAGGAAGTGGCACCTAAAGCGAGTCTTTAAGGAAGAGCAGGCATCCGGCAGAGGGAGAGGGGCGAGGAGGGCATTCTGAACAGAGAAGAGCGTAATAAACGAAGGCATGCGGTTGTGGGGTAATGGTGTGCTGGGTGGAAAACCAGCGAGTCTGTGTCCTAGAATGGAAAGGTCAAGGCTGGGAGGAGCAGGAGTTGGGTGGCATAGGTCACATTCCAGGTCGAGGAGTATGACCTTTATGGCAAAGGATGGTGGCAGGGACCATTGACGACTGTTAAGCAGGGGTGTATGACCACGATCAGATATGCATTTTAGAAAGATCACCCTGAAAGCTGTGTTGGGCATGGTCTGAGAAGTGGAGGAGGCTGAGGCTGGGTCGGGCTGACCAGAGACAAAGGGACCAGTAAAGAGACTACTGCACCAGTCCAGGCAAAAGATAATGGAGGCCTGGATTAGAGGCGGAGTGGTGGTATGCATGAGGAAGACAGGGGTGGGTTTTTAAACAGACAAGTCTTGGTGCTTGGTTGGATTTAAGGGATGAGAAAAGGGGAAATGTCTCCAAGGTTTCTGGCTCAAGCAGCTTAAGCAGGAAAAGAATTCCCTGGAATCTGGTTACCCTGGAGGAACAGGAGTAAATCTTGAGATGATGAGGAGCTCAGTTTCGGAAAAGTTGAGTGTGGGATGATCGTGGGACATCTAAGCGGAGACGCTCACGACGAGCAGAGGTTTATACAAGCATGAGGCTCAAGGGAAGGCTGGAGTAGAGACCTAGACTGGGGCGTCAGCGGCAGGCCCCGCGGGCTGTTGACACCAGGCCCAGGGGAACCGTGTAGCGTGAGAAAAGCAGTAGGTGTCAGGCAGATTACTAAGAACATCCGAGGAGTGGCTGATAAAGACGAAGGAAGCCGAAGGAGGACGTCAGCGAGGCAGGAGGGAAACCACGAGAGAAGATTCACGGAAACCAATGCATCGAACATTTGGGGAAGCCATGGTCACGAGCCGAGGGCTCTGGGAAGTCAAGAAAGACGGTCAACCATCGCATACTGGCTGGACTATGAAGTCCTCTCAAGATACAAGGACCCTGCCGGGCGGTTCAGTTGGCTAGAGCACCGTCCTGTAGCCAAAAGGCTGCGGGTTCGATTCCCGGGCAGGGCGCATACCTAGGTTCCAGGTTCAATCCCCGGTCGGGGTGTGTGTGGGAGGCAACTGATCTCTCTCTCTCTCTCTCTTTCTTAAATCAATAAAAACATATCCTTACGTAAGGATTAAAAAAAAAAACAGCAAACACACAAGGAAGGGATTTATTCAATTTGTCTTAAGACACTGGTTCTCACCCATGAGCGCGCATCAGAATCACTCAGGGGGATAGTTTAAACATGGTTCTGGCCCGGCCGGGCGTGGCTCAGCGGTTAAGCCTCGACCTAGGATCCAGGCGATCAGGGTTCGATTCCCGGTCAGGGCACAGGCCCGGGTCACGGGCTGCAGCCGATCAATGACTCTCTCATCATTGATGTTTCTAGCTCTCTCTCTCCCTCTCCTTTCCTCTCTCCGAAATCAATAAAGATATATTTAAATAAAATAAAACATGGCTCTGGGAGTGGCTCCCAGAGTTTCTGGTTCAGTAGGTCTGGGGCAGGGCCTGAGAATGTGCATTTCCAGTGAGTTCCCAGGTGATGCTGCTCCTGCTGTCCTGGGACGGCTGTGTGGGAACCACTGCCTCGGGTGTTGCATCCTCAGGGAAGTGAGACAGCAGGGACGTGTTCCTGGCAGCCACGCGGTGACAGGGACACAGGCAGAACCAGAACGAGGGCTTGTTGACACTCCGGGCTGGGAGGCAGCTCCAGGAGAAGCTGCAGCCTAACAGAGGGTGAAGAGGACGGGCCCCTCTGCAGAGGACGTGGCTGCTGGAAGGGAGAATGGGCGCCATTCTTTTTTTTGTTAATCTTCACCTGAGGATATTTTTCCCATTGATTTTTAGAGGGGGGGGGGGAGAGAAAGAGAAGCATCGATGTGAGAGAGACACATTGATTGGTTGCCTCCCAATCGAACCTGCAACCCAGGTACATGGCCGGGAGTCGAAGCCCTGGCCCTTCGGCCCAAGAGCCGACACTAACCACTGAGTCACACCGGCCAGGGCAAGGCTTTTCATTGGTTGTTCAAATCTATATCCTTGTTACATTTTCCCCCCTCTCTGCAAGAACTTTTAAATTAATTCTATTTCCTGCAGAGCTCCCTTTTTAGGTTACTTCGTTTTTGCATTATGTAATGTGAGGTTGTGTTCCTAGATGCACACAGTTTTGGTATCTTCTTGTTGAATTAACTTTATCATTGCACAATATCCTTTATCTTTAATAGTATTTCTAAGCTACAGCAGCTTTCTTTTCATTAGTGTTTGTATTGTATGTATTTTCTGGAATAGAAAGGGTTTTAAATAATCCGGGAATTTACAATCTCTTTAGAAATTCATCTTCAGAAAATATTTAGAAATATATCTACTTTAAGATTTCTTTATAAATATACGTGTTAGCCCTGGCCGGTGTGGCTCAGCTGGCTGGAGCGTTGTCCAGTGCACCGAAGGGTCGCAGGGTCCATTCCCAGTCAAGTGCACGTACCTGGGTTGCAGGTTCGATCCCGGTGAGGTCGTGAGGGTGCGTGCGGGAGGTGACCAATCAAGTGTCCCTCTCACATGGATGTTTCTCTCTCTTTCTTTCTCTCTCTCCTCCCGATCCCTCATGGAAAAAATATCCTAGGGGGAGGATTAACAACAACAACACAAAAGTTAATCTCTTAATACCTATTCCTCAGATTTTTTCCCCCTGCGTCTGGGTTCTGGACATTTCACTTTAGTTTGTGAACATGGTTATATTGCCCAAAACGACCCCATACAGCAGCAATATGCCGGTTTGTATTCAGTATAACTTCTCTGTAGTTAACAAAAGGTTCAATTCAGAATTACACTTTTGTCCTGGAGTTTAGATTAAAAACTTTTTGTGCTAGAAAGTCAATTTTTAAATTAGGAGAAAGCGGGGGGAAACATGTCTTTCTGGCATCTTAAACTCAAACCCACCACTGAAAATTTGTATTTAAACATATAATGCAGACAGAATGTTTTATTTAAGTTATGCCTCTAGATTTAATGCCTGGGATTAGGAAAATATTAGTAGTAGATAAAACATTATTTCCATAACTAATTATAATTGCTTTGAAAATGTTTCCATGGACACAATAAAATTCTAACATCTATAAAATTGAACTATAAGAACTTATTGAATTTAACCTATTTCTTAACTTTCTGCTATAATGACATCTTAAAATACAGTGCTTTGCTTTAGTTCTGAATTATATTGCAAGAGAAATTCACTGGATAAGAAACTGGTTTTTTAAAAAAAATTAATATGTTTATTTCTACAGTTTGTTTTTATTAAAAGTTTGTGAAAAAAAGAATCCTATAAAATAGTAAAAAGGGGAAACAGTGCTCCATGGCTGAAGCAAATGGTGTCAATGTGTTTGTAAACAAGGCCAAGTTGTTCAGTCTATTAAAAAGACAAAAATAAAACTAGTCAGCCCAGCAGGCGTGGCTCGGGGGTTGAGCATGGACCTATCATCCAGGAGATCCAGCTTTGATTCCCGTCAGGAGTCAGGGCACATGCCCAGGTGCCGGGCTTGATCCCCAGTAGGGGGCTTGCAGGAAGCAGCAGATCAGTGACTCTCTCATCATTGATGTTTCTCTCGCTTTCTCTCCCTCTCCCTTTCTCTCTCTGAAATCAATAAAGCCATATTTAAAAATAATAATAATAATAAATTAAAAACTAAAAATAAAACTAGTCACAGATAGCACAAATGTTCAAGAACCTGGGAGTGGGAAGTGTTTTGCCCCAAGTTCTGGTGCCCTAAAATGGCCAGCAGTGTAGTTAATTCTCAGATCATCAGTGCCTTCTCTCTCTTCCTGCAGAAAACCTCACTAGAGGAAGCACGCACTGGCTCTGTTCTGTTGGATCAAGAGGGTTCTGAGAACAGGGCCACCAACAACACAGCTGGAACCACCAGCCCTCTGGAACATTAGGCCTGAGAGAATTTGAAACAGTCATCAACTTTTTCTTCTACTTTTGCAGGAAAATACTGGAAGTAAGTAGGGACCTGGCACTCAACCGCTGGCTAGGGGTGTTTTACATTCACTTGTTTGGAAGCACACTGATTCTTCTGGATGCCTCTGAATCTTCTGGTTAGAAAATACAAATTACCCTATCACTTCCTATACTATGACATCACTTGAAGATAATATCGTTTTTGCATTAAAGGTGAATCAACAAGTAATCTGCTCAACTCAGAAATCTAGTGACTCATGGGGAAGATAAGCTCCAGGTGACTGTTTGTCACTGAGATTCGAAGGTATGAATTTCTTAGTAGATGCTGCTGGAGTAAACTGGCTGTGGCTACTGGGCAAGGGGAGGCAAGAACATCTGGCCCTCTACATGCTTAGTTATGGTTTGGAGATGATCCCCCAAGTCTGAAATAATGATTTAATTTTCACAACGATTTAATCAGGCAGGGTAGCTCACTTTAAACAGCGGTTCATCTCTTTAAACCTAGCTCTTAACCAATGACTAGAACTCAAAACAATTCAAACCACAGGGTAATGCACAGTCAGTAAGTTAAAACTATAATAAATAAAGGGCATTAAGGGCATAAGTGGAAAATAAACCCTATTTACCCAAAGTGGAGGCAAGGGAGGGAGAGGAAACCTTTCAGTGTACTTTGTATAGAATGGGGATATTTTCATTATAGCTTTAGAATGGAAGGAAGCACGTGATGTAGTCCACTGCTCCCCTCCCCTTCCCCCCAAATCAAAACCCTGGTGGCAGAGCCAGCCCCGCTCCCGTAACCGTGGCGGGAGGGTGCAGTCCAGTGGCCCGCACGTCCCAAGTCCCCAGAGGGAGCGGCCACAGCGCACTGCAGCAGGTCCAAGGCCGGGCGGCCTGGGGTGGGAGGACCGGGCCTGGGCGTCCGGGAAGGCGGCGGGCGCGGCCACAGCGTCCACCTGCTGCAGGTCGTCCCGCGCGTGTGAGGACGCAGGGGCCGCGGGCCGCGGGGAACCGGGCACCGGAGCGCAGCACGGCGGTGGGACCCGCCGCCCTCGCCCCCGCGCGGCTCCGGCTCGTCCGGCTGCTGGAGCGCGCGGCGGGTCGAGCCCCTCGCGCGTGCCCCGTGTGCCCGGTGGGGGCGCCGCAGCAGCGACGCGCGCTCTGGAGCCGGCCCGACGCGCGCTCTGGAGAGGGCCGGACGCGCGCTCTGGAGCCGGCCCGACGCGCGCTCTGGACGGGGCCCGACGTGCGCTCTGGGGCGGGAACGCGCCGAGGCCGAGCCGTGCGCCTGGTGGATGTGCCAGCAGGTAACGGGGGGGGAGCAGGTTGGGCGGCAGCCGCTGCAGCGCGGCCCTGGGTGAGCAGGCTCTTCAGCTCGCTCGGGTTCCCCGGGGGGCCCTGGGCCCCGGCGCCTCGGGGCCGGGAAGGTGAGGCACGCCTGGCTGGCGAGCCGTTGGCGCCGGGAGGCCATGTTGTCTCGGGCAAGCTCTGCGGTTCCTGCGACTGCCGAGGCCCGCCCCCTCCTTTCCTCGAGGCGGAGGCCCTGCAGCGACGGGCGCGTGGGGCGCGTGGGCGCGTGGGGCGCGTGGGGCGCGTGGGGCGCGCGCCCCGGCTGCCCCCGACCTCAGCGGCCTCCCCCGGAGCTGCGGGTCCTGGGTGCTGAGCTCCTGCGTCTGCCTCATCGATTTGGTCGGTTATGGCTTTTGTAGGTGCTGCAGTTAAACACGCTTGTTTCTTATTATTTTAAATGTGTTTTTGTTTTAGTTTCTAGTCATATACGTTCTAGGTCTTTATTTTACCTCATTTTTTTTTTTTCCCCCTTTAAAAAAAATTCCCTTTTACCGTCAGGTGGAAAAGTTACTTTTTTCTCTTTGTAGTTTTTTTCCTTAGAATTTTGTGGGGTTTTTAGGCTTTGGTGTTTATATTAAGTTGAAGATCAAGGTCCATATATACTTGTGGTGTTTGAGGGATAACCACAACAGTTGTCCTGTTCTTACTCACAGTGTTTGTCATGTCCAATGAAAATTGTGCTGTAAATACGAACAATAATTATGTGCCAGACACTGGGAGGGGCACAGGGGCACAAAAGTGAAACAAATCTGGCCTCTCACCTGGTAGTTTAGTGGGAAAGATATGTAATAGCTACACAGTCACTGAATGTGTACGAATTTAGGGGCAGGGAAGGAAAGTGGCATCGGAGAGAGCACATAACAGAAGGAAAAGAGAGCTCTTCAGGGGAGACAGATCGGAAAGGCGAGCAGCAGTTGGCTGGTACAGGAGAAGCTAAAAACGTTCCCAGCCCTCGGTGGTGTGGCTCAGTGCTTAGAGCGGCAGCTGGCCGACGGAAGGGTCCAGGGTTTGATTTCCAAGGGCTAGTACCTCGGTTGCAGGCCTGAACCCCGGCCCCTGGGGCACGTGCAGGGAGCAATCAGTCAATGTGTCTTTTTCACATCGATGGTTCTCTCTCTCTGAAAAGCAATTAAACATAACAAATAGTAAAGAAGAATTGTTTCAGAGTTTAAAACAGGAAAACGTATCTCAGAGCACCTTAGACCTTATTTCAGAACCACCACAACTTTTATATGACATGAAGTGTTGGTGGAATATATATACCTACCAACCTCTTCTCAGAATGGTCCTTCTAGAAATGTTCTTTCAGCAAAGCACTTACTATACCCCACTCATGCACATCACCGTCAACTTTCCATGAATTGTCCATAACGGGTCACATTCTGCCTTATGGGCAGACATCCTTTCCTACCCATTATATCAGCAATTTTCAACCAGTGTGCCGTGCAATACCTGACTGTTTGGTCAAGGGCACTGACCTCTTTTCCCTTAGATTGTCAAATATAAAAATGACAACAGCCAACACAGCAATAGCCGTCCGGTGTGAATGAATTAAAACTATACCTGGTGGTTGTTTTTTGGTCAGATCGTGTGCTGCAGAATTTTAGTAATTAGTTTATGTGTGCCACGAGATGAAAAAGGTTGAAAATCGCTGCATGAGATAATTAGACTTGTTCATTGTATATCACCTGATTCTATTCTAGAAATTGAATGTGAGAGAGGGTATCTCCTCCAGTTTTCTTACCTGGCAACCAAGCAGCATAAATGTGACAGACAATCCAGACAGAATGCCCGCAGCTCACGGTGAAATGCACAGGGTCACAGCTGCCTTTGCGGACCAGCCCTTAAGAGTCTCTAACCAGTGACGAGGAGCCGGGCCCTGTTCGTGCGCATTGACCTCCACTGATGCGTCTCGGAAGTGGAACACTTTGCTCCTCTTCCCTTAGGCCCGTTGCTGGAGACTCCGAGTTCCCTTGTTGCAGCTGGTGTCCTTCGGAAAAGGACTGCAATCTCCTTTAACAGTTTACCAAACTTAGACTCCAGTGTACAGACAAACATGCAAGTGCAGTTCCAGCTTTCTCAGCCAGTAAGTCTTACTTTGTCCTAAAGGATCAAGTCCGCATCCCATTTATGATAATGGCTTGCCGTACACGTGCGATTTAGACTCTTTATAGGGACCCGTGAATGCAAAGATGTAAAGTGACTCGTTCTGTCAAACAGCGCATTTTTACTGAGTGCCTACTGATTGCTAGGAAATGGGGAAGCGTAGGTGAATGTGACAGACAGGGACGCCCTACCCTCAGGAAGTGTATCATATACTGAGGGGAGCCTAGGGAGATGCCAAACAGAACCATCGTTTTATCCCCGCACCTCTGATGAAGCTTATCCAAATGCATGTGCCTGCTTGCTTGCTTTCTTCTTTCTCTCTTTCTTTCTCTATTGATTTCAGAGAGAGGAAGGAAGAGAGAGAGAGAAACATCAGTGATGAGAGAGTCGTCATTGATCAGCTGCCTCCTGCACGCCTCCCACTGGGGATCAAGCCTGCAACCCGGGCATGTGCCCTGACCGGGAATTGAACCACGATCTCCTGGATCCTAGGTCGGTGCTCAACCGCTGAGCCACACCCGACCGGGTGCATGTGCTTTCATACAGGTAAAATTTGTACACCAAACTTTATATGCATAACTTTTATGACCTTGTCTTTTACATTCCAATTTTCGTACCTGAAAAAGCTTATACATTATTTGCAATTAAGGTTTTTCTTAATATCTAAAAATGACACGTTTCATTTTCTTAACTTGTGCCCTGGCTTAATGGAGGTTGCATTAGAAATGACAGATGTACAGATGTTACAGTTCTGTCTATACCAGTTCCCTGACCTTCCCGAATGAAAACTTTTATAGCAAATTCAAAGAGTGATAAGAATTTCTTGCTTTCAATGAACATGATAGCATTGCTGAGGATGGTCTTTAGGAAACAGGTGTCCATGTGGAGTCAGTGGTTGCGTGTTAATCCATGCACCAAGAGGTCACGGATTCAATTCCTGGTCAGGGCACATGCCCGGCTTTCGGGCCCAATCCCAAGTAGGGGGTATACAGGAGGCAATCTATTGATCGATGTTCCTCTCTCATCGATATTTCTATCTACCCCTCTCTCTCTGAAATCAATAAAAACTTTTTTTTTTTTTATTTAAAAAGAAGCTATACTGAGGTAGAAGCTCTATTAACTCTAAAGTTAGTATTCTGAACAAATACAAATTATTTATAATAGTGAAGTATTCAGGAGGGTTCTGGGGATTAGGAGAATGTTCAGTGATAAAACTCCGCTAGAGCCTCAATCCCCTGACCAATCCCTTGGCACACACAGGCAACTGGTGACAGCTTGGGCTTGGTGGAGGTTCCAGAACATGAGGTTATTTTTAGCCTGGCACAGATGCCCAATTCCAAGCTTAGGGAGGGGGCGTGGTAGGTGGGAAACAATCTTGCTTTCATCGTTTATTATTTTATTAACCCCTTAGGATGCCATATGCAATAGGCATCACATGGTTTCATTCCTGGTTTTCCTTTTCAGAGTCCTTCCTGCTTATTACTTTAGAAACTGGTTCTTCCCCAGGGGCCAGAGAGGGGTCAGGGAGAAAATGAAATTGACCAAGTGACAATGAATGAGGGCAAGAAAAGAATAAATATTCCATTCCGTTCCATCAGCAGAGGGATTGGGTCCAAAAAAACACTTAGCTTCACAAATTGCTCACTTATCTTCCTGTAGTGAGTTTGCTCCAAATGGTTTGGAAAACTATTGCTGCTAATCAAGGGCGGCAGGCCCGTTGCTGGAAGGGGGCCAGCATGGGCCCAGCAGGAGTCTGAATTGCGCCTGGATTCATTATCTTTATCTAGTCCAACATTTTAGTGGTAGGTTTTTGTTTGATTTCAAAGTGAGACAGTTAAATCATTATTTGTTAAATTATAGCTTTTAATTAGCAGATCTATTGAAATGAAAAGCCTGAAAGAGGCTCACATGCCTCTAAGTTTTTGTTTGGAATTTATAATTATCGCTGTTTGGAAAAGATTAGTTGGGGGCGTTAAAGTCTTTCTTTTAAGAATATCCTCAAATTATATGCTGTTGGGGAAGGGAGATGCCAGTAAGCGAGATGTAGACCTTACAAGTGATGCTATCTGTATTATTACCCATGCCCAGGGTCCTTGTATTTGCAGAAAAAGAGGGGACATAATACTTTTTCCCCAGGGTGAGCCCAAGGTGGGAATTGAAACCCCAAGGAGGTAGTGAGTTAGCCGAGTGAGTGGGTAACCAAGGCCCTGATTACAGATGGAGTTTTGTTTACCACTTACCCATTCCTAATTCCCCCAGAAGGTAGGAAGATGGGGGCCCTGGATCAGTAGATTTTTCCCCTTGAGGATTAGCTTTCTGCATTTGGGAGGAACATTGTCCAGACTTGGGGCCTGAGCTGCCTTCTTCCCGCCTGGCTCAGCCGATGCTCAGTTAGTTGCGGAACGGTCTTGTGTCCAGCAGGAGGCGCGCCGCCGCCTGATTTAGAGCCCTCGCCTCCATCCCAGGGGAAGCCACATCCCCACCATCTGCGCGGTTCGCTTTCCTTCCCTTCTCTGTGTTGTTGGTTTTCCTCCCCCAACAACAGCAAGGATACAGATTACAGTTAATGCGCAGAGGACCTTGGACTGGGAGCAGCTGTCAAGGCGGGCGCCCCGGTTTTCATGCCCAAGGAGAGCATCTCTTCTTACTGCACAGGGGACAGGGGACGGAGGCCGTGAGAGGACCCCCAGACTCTAAGCCATTTCTCCCAAGACACCTTCGTTTGGGCTCTGTAGGTCCCACTGACAGAGGGTGGGAGTCTGTCTAGAGCTCTGGGTGAACCCACAAGTACTGTCTCTCCTCCAACCCCTTCTGGAGTTTCACACCTTGTGCCACTGGGCCACTAGCCCCCTGAGGGCTGAGACTGGGCTTGTCCTCTGATCTGTTACCAGCACCCAGCACAGGGCCTGACCCAGGTACACAGTAAATACTCAATGGATGAATAACAATTCATATAAACCATTATTTTAATTATTTCATTTTCGTGTACTGAGCACGTAACGAGTGCCCGGCACTGGGGAATCAGAGATTTCGTCAGAGAGATTACAATCTGGAGACAGAGACAGACGTGAACCTAGGCAACTAGAATTTCTGGCTTCCCCTAGTTAGTGGCTAACTAACTTCATTTAGCCAGCAAAAATCATACCAGTCATATAGTAAGGGGGCATACTGGCTGGATGGGACAATGTCCTTCTGAAATTCAACCACTTCTTATCTTGGCAGTGAACTTGACTCCCACCCTCTTCCCAGGGTTGTGGAGGCAGGGCCTCCATCTCCCATTACATTGAGGCCCAAAATTACACTCTACATCCTATACTTCCTAGGAAACCAGGCCACCTTGCAAGGGTCGCTTTGACCCAAGGCCCTCTGGCTGTGCATCTGGGTCTCTCTCAGTGATTTTTCCCTCAGTAGGGGAGATAAGAAAACAGCCCGTTAATAAATAGTGCTTTACCTAAAGGATTTGTGGGCTTTTGCTGCTATTGGGGTTTTGTTTGTTTGCTTCGATTTTGCTTTAGATGTAGATGTGATGTTCTGCCTCCCCAACTTGCTTTCATCTTTATTATTAATGATCACATTTACTCCAATTACAGGAGCAATGAAAGAGATGAAACCCTCCCCATTTGGAGGAGAATGGTACACATGAGAAGCCTAGAAATAGGAATTGTTTTCTGGTGTGTGAAATGTCAAATTTTATAGAAGATGAGTTTGGGGGATTGTAGGGAGGGTTATCATTATGGCCTGAAGCGACTGGACACATCTCTAGAGCTCTGATGTCCGAGAAAGGCAGAATAAATGTGTGGGAAGTGGTTCAATGAACATATTTTGGTCTTTGAAAAAGTCTGGAGCATGAAATGAGTAAAAGAAAAGGTTTTAAAGCTTTTTGACTCTTGCAACAACAAAATACAAAAATTTAATCTTTATAATTTCATGGTATTGAAAATTTACCAGAATTAAATTTTTAAAAATCACACAATTACTCCAGCTGCAGCTGTGTGCACTGGTGTGAATCACATACTGTCTGTCATTTCGATTGCAATTCTTCCCTCCAGAGCCCCCCAGCAAGCCAGCAAGGGTCCTGATGACTACAATTAAAACCACTGTACCACATGGTTTCACAGGGGAATTCTACCAAGCCTTTAAACCCAGGGCTGTTTAAACCATTACATGTTACAGAAAAAGAAGGAAAACTTCCAAAATCTTTTTAAAATATGAGCACAAGACATACCAAATCAGTAAAGCCTTCGCTAAATATAAAAATATAGAGTATCTCATTAATATAAATGCAAAAAGCCTAAATTAAAGCAGCAGGTAGCTCTAGCCAGTTTGGCTAAGTGGTTAGAACATCAGCCCGCAGACTGAAGGGTCTGGGGTTCAATTCCAGCCAAGGGCATGTACCTCAGTTGCAGGTTTGAGCCCTGGCCCCAGTCGGGGCACATGTGGGTGACGACAGCCAATCAATGTGTCTCTCTCACATTGAGGTTTCTCTCTTCTCTCTCTCCCCTTCCACTCTCTCTGAAAAGCAATGGAAAAAATATCCTCGGGTGAGGATTTAAAATAAATAAATAAGTAAATAAATAAATGAAGCAGCAGGTAAATTATTTTTCTCAGCACCTGGAGGAGATTGCCCTGAATCAGACTCTCTTCTGGCCCAAGGGGCTGAGGAGTGTGAGACAGAATGGAGCCACCAGGCCCCTACTTAGATTTTGTCCCTAACTTTGACTTAATTTTTTTTGTCAATCCTCACCCAGGGATATTTTTCCATTGATTTTTAGAAAGGGGGGGGGGGGGAGAGGAAGAGAGGAAGAGGGGGAGAGAGAGAGCTAGCGAAACATCATTGTGAGAAAGACACATCAATTGGTTGCCTCTTGCACTCGCCCCAACCGGGGCAGGGACTGACCCTGCTACCCAGGTTTGTGCTCTTGACCGGGAATAGAAGCCCAGACCCTTTGGTGCGAGGGCTGACCCTCTATTCACTGAGCCACACCGGCCAGGGCAACTTAATTTTTTTTATAGTGGGAAAATATACATAATACAAAACTTACCATTTTAACCATTTTTAAGTGTACAGTTCAGTGGCATTAAGTACATTCACATTGTTCTGAAACCATCAGCATCATCCAACTGCAGAATCTCCCATCTTCCCAAACAGAAACTCTGCGCCCATTACGCAGCACTCCTCCGTTCCTCCTCCTCCCCAGCCCCTGGGAACCTTTCCCTGCTTTCTGTCGCTATGAATCTACCTATTCCAGACACCTTGTAAAAGTGGAGCCATACACTGTTCTTTCGTGTCAGGCTTATTTAGCATGGTATTTTTAAGGTTCATCCATGTTGTAGTACGTACCAGAATTCCTTTTCTTTTTTATGGCTGAATAATATTCCAGTGTGTGGATACACGTTTTATTTATTTACTTATCTGTCTCTGGATATTTGGCTGTTGTGCATAATGCTGCTATGAACATTAGTGTCCAGGTATCCTTTTGAGTCCCTGCCTTGGAGTGGAATTGCCCTAATTGGGACTTTTAACCAACTGAGCTAACCAGAGCAACCCTCCTCAGAGCTTAAGGATGGGTAAGAACCTTGGCTGAGAAGAAAATCTGGACAAAAGTTAAAACACAAACCGTTAAACAGTGTAAGACAGTCAACCACCTTCTGTACGTAAATGTACCACAAGCAAAACAGGGAAATGGGTACGTGAGGCCACTAAATGGCCACAGTTTTTAATATCTCCCCTTTGTTTCCACAAATGATCCGTGGTTGTGTTTGTATCTCATGTCAGTCTTCATCCTAGGGTGGAAAGGATTTCAAAGGACTCCTGACACCCCTCCCTCCCCACTCCCCCCTCCTCACCCTCCACCAAAGGAAAGACAGATGGGTCTGCAGCTTCTACCTGATCATCCTAAATTGGAATCAGAGCAGTGCCTCTAACTATCACAGTTCTTTTGGCACTCAGTAAAGATGGCCTGTGGTGACACTAATGTATCACTTGCTAATGAGAACTCTGGAAAAGGCTGCAAGCACTTTAGTAATTTGCTGATTGCCTTCTGACCTCCTCTGAGAGGGCTCCTGGGCAGGGGCACCCGAAATAGCATTAAAACCGTGCCAAGGCATCACTGAATTAGTGAAACAAGCAATCAGCCCTGCTCACTTCTCTGGCATCAATTTTTACTCACCCTGGACAGTGGGTGAGTGGCTGTTTTCAAGGCCGCATCCTCTACTTACAACACCTCAGATCCTTCTGTGGTGGGTAACCTGGACCCTCCCACTTCCAGATGCACAGCTGGTCACCGGGAAGTGCCCGTTAGGAGCACAGCTGTCCCACATTCACCCTGGGCGCCAGTCACAATTGACTTGTGTGCCAGGCAGATGGTAGACTGAGGCTCATCTTTAGCTCCAAGAAGAACAGGGAGGGTTAGTGTGTTCAGAACAACCTTCTCTGCCCAGAGGAGAAAAAGATAAAATGGGGTAGTGAGCTCTCAGGAACAGGAGAGTTCAGCCCAGCGCAGACATTTTTGTTTGCCAGCCCCTCTTCTGACACCACCCCCCTGATTTGTCCTGGGGGAGTCAGCCCTTCCCTGGTTCTGAGCCATGTGGTTGAGGTACAGCTAGCCCCACCCCCAGCTCCAGGGATGGGTCCTGACTGGCTTAATACAGAGTGTCCCAACTCCTGGATGCAGTGACTGATTTAAAATGGATAGTTAGCCTGGCAGGCGTGGCTCAGTGGTTGAGCATTGACCTAGGATCCAGGAGATTGTGGTTTGATTCCTGGTCAGGGCACATGCCCGGGTTGTGGGCTTGATCCCTAGTCGGGGGCGTGCCAGAGGTAGCCAATCAATGACTCTCTCATCATTGATGTTTCTATCTCTCTCCCTCTCCCTTCCTCTCTCTGAAATTAATAAAGATATAAAAAATAAAATATAATGGATAGTTAACCCAAGCCAGTAAGATCCAAGAAAATGTTTACTGGGGTTTCTGGCAAAGAAAAGCCCCCTTCTTTGGGGGAAAATATGTAAGTAAGGAAGGGTGAGGCCTCGGGAGTCCCTGGCAGCCATTTCACCACCATGAGGGAGAGCATGCCTGAGATTAAAGCCAGTGCTGAGGATGATAAACCAATAAAAGCAGAGTGTAGTTTCCACACGCCAAGGTCGTGGGTTTGATCTCCAATCAGGGCACACACAGGGGTCAACCAGTGAATGCAGAAATAAGTGGAACAACCAACCTCTCCCTCTCTCTCTTTCTCTCCCTTCCTTCCTCCCTCTCTCCTCTTCTCTCCCTTCCTCTCTCTCTGAAATCAATAAATAAAAATTTAGAAAAGAAAAGAAACCAACAGAGAGAAGCCGAGTCCTGGGCACATTGTTAGAGCCTTGTATCAAGCCTCCACCTAAAGTTAGCCCCATCTGTGAACTGTTCAGTTATGTGAACCAACAAATGACCTTAATCTTTTAAGCCAATTTGAGCTGGAGTTTGTTATTTGCAATATAAAATTGCCCAGCTAACTCAAACCTCCGTACCCATTGCTGCAATACATATAGACCTTCCAGTGAGAAAAAAATTGGTAGCTGTTTCTGTGGCGAATTACTAGAGGTTCAGCAGAAGATAAGGGCAAAAAAATGGGAAGCATGTGAGGAGTCAGTTTGGAATCTGCCCTGAGAGGTTCTGCTGGAAAACCACCTATGCAGCAGGGGAGAGTCTATATCCCAGGGCTATCCCTGTATAAATTGGAGAAAGAAAGAAGACACGGTTGGTTGGTCTCGGCCTGATATCCCTCACAATTCCCACGTCCCCTCTATAAAGTGAAGAGAGTGAGTGTGGTGGGCTCCGAGGCCTTCTGGCTCCAGCGTCCTACACATCATTTTTTTCTGTAGAATAAGCACAGACTTTGGAACTTCACATACCTGAGTTCAGATCCTGCCAGCATCAGCTGAGCACCCTCAAGTTACTTAACCTCTCTGAGCCTAGGCTATAAAGTGGGGAGATTGATCACACCTCCCACACAGCGATTTCTGTGAGGTACTAAATGAAATAGCGTGTACCAAGGTGCCAGCACAGTGCCTGCCATGTGGCATACACCCTGTAAAATGTCGGCTCTCCATACCCCATCCCACCCACCGCCCTTCTCTGTAAATGTAGAACAAGGGATCGGCCACCTCCAGCCAGTAGGCCAAGTCTGGCTACTTGCTTTTAAAAAATAAAGCTTTATTGGAGCACAACTATGCTCTTCCATGTATATATTCTCTATGGCTGCTTTCTAGCTACCAGAGGAGAGTTGAGAGGAAGGGATAGAGACCGTGTGGCCCACAGAGCCTGATATATTGACCATCTGACCCTACAGAACAAGCTTGTTGCCTCCTGATGTAGGACATAAGGTGTGAACTAGTTTAAGGATTTTCAGTCGCCGGTCAGCAGGTAGGGGAAATATTGGGAAGGTAAAAGGGACTCCTTGACTCTTTCACGCTGTCTCTGGCATCATGTGAGTCTTCATCCTGAGGGTGGCAGCCCGTCTCTGAGAAGAATGCCCTGCAGCGGGAAAAACTCCCAGGGAAATGGCTGAAGTTTGTCCAGGAGTCAAACCCTCCCTAGCGTTTGAGGAAAGGGGCCAAAAGGAAGGTTCTTTCTCAAGACATCTCTCTCTCTTGCTCTCTCTCTTTCTCTGTCTGGTACACACACACATTGCTTCAGGTAAACTACTAGTTTTTTGGGTTTGTTTTTTAAGTACAACAAAAAAGTAAATGTTGCACTAAGTGTCAGGTTCTGTTCTGGACCAAAGAAGAAGCTACTTCCTTTGGGGGGAGCATTTTCAGCGGGCGAGGTGTTACCAGAACCCCAGTGATTTCCTGGAGTCCGCCTGCCTGCACACATTGGCCCAAAGAAATGCATGTGCAGGAGTTTGCAGCATAGAAAAAAACAAACACCAGTTTGATATTAAATTGGCCAATCCTGAGATGGGGAGCTAATGCCCTACAGACCCGACTCTGATGGCGTGTGGGCTACAGACTATATAGGGCAAAATCACAAAACACCGTGGGCAAGGGGTTTGGAGTTGTGCTGGGAGCTAATTGGTCAGAGATGAGGTCAGGCAATGACTCATTTCTTCAGGTCTTGAGGACAGCTCTGAGGTCTTTTTTGGAGTCTCTCTGTGTGTAGCCAGGGGGCCATTCCACCTGAGGGCTCAGGAGCTGAAACATAATTTAGGTCAAGATGTTATCTTTAGTCCGTCAGAGGTTCTGATCATGTGCCATTAGGTCTGGGCTGTTATCTCCTGCTGCCTCGGGGGGTTGCTGTTTATCTGGGGTAAAGGCTAGGTCTCTGAGGGGTATATATGGGAGAGATGATTTCTAGAGCTAGGTGTTAAAACTAAATTGAATCAACGTCATAAGGACCCTCAATTTCGATGGCTCCTTTTCTTTTGATCAATTCTCCTACTTGAAGGAGAAGGGGTGGCCACCTCTCTAGCTGCTTCCTGCTGAGCAGGGATGCAGTTTGGGGGCTAGAGGAATAAAACAGTTCTGCATGTGATTGGAAATAGCCTTGGGTCCCAGGCCGAGAGTCCGAGGTTTGAATGATCATCAGGTTGCTAGTTTTTGCTCCCCTCAGGCAGCAATAAAAGGCAGCAACACTTGACTGTCTCCCAATACCACAAAGAGGCAAAACTAATATGGGCATTCCCCGGTGGCTGGGAAGAAAAGTGAGCCAGTGGGTGACGCATCCCTGTCGGAAACGTTACCCACCTGGCCTGTGGCTGCAGTGGTGTGGGTTAACAGATTAGTAATATTGGCCTCATAAGTGAGGATATACGTACAGCATTCTTGTTGGGCCCACCACTTAGGTTCAAGTTGGTCATCACAATGTTTATTTTTCCAGGATTTTAAAAGTACCTAATCTGCAGGGTTGAAATGGTGTAACGGATGCCCTTCTTTAATCTTTAGGTCATCAACATTTCTAAGATTTTCTCTAAGACATAGGAAGGGCCTCCCATACTATTGCATAAGGACACAACTGAATCCAGCTTCTGGGGGCTACTCTCATCCTAAGCTGGGCAATAGGCAATACCTTATCCCATTTTAGGGTTGTCTCTTGGTTAAGTTTAACAATGTTTTGCCTTAAAGTATGAGTCATCTTCATTTTTCCAGTAGATTGTGGTCTCCAGGAAGCCTGACGTTTTCATTACATTCCTAGAAGTTGAGAAAATTCCTGGGTCACCTTGGCAATAAAGGAACTCCATTTATTGTCACTTCAAATAGGGGAGGCCAATCTAAACCTAGAAATAATTTCTTTCAGTAAGGCGTTTCTTACTTCAGAGGTCTTCTCTGATCTACAGGGGAATGCTTCAACCCATCCTCTGAGAGCATCTGCAAAGACCATCTGCAAAGAGCATCTGGACCCCTCTGACTTCTGGGTGAGGTCCTGTTTTAGGATTATTTCCGGCACAGATAATGCATTTCTGAGTTATCTTTTGAGCAGTTCTTTGCATATGTGGCCCAGTAATAATTTCTGCATCCATTGGAGAGTGGCATCCCGTCCATAAAGAGTGCTCTGGTAGAAGGACCTATTTCCTCCATCAGGCGTTTTGGGATCAGAATGATCGCCTGTTCATTGCTAATCCATCCATCTTTCTGGTGAGTAGAATAGCCCCATTATTTCGCTTTTCCTGAGTCTTCTGAGGAATATTTGAGCTGAGCTAGCTTTAAGTCAATGTCAGCAACAAGGGCTGTTACCAGGGTACTGGGAGTTTAAAAAAATTGAATTAATTGGGGTGACATTGGTTAATAAAATTATATAGGTCTCAGATGTACAATTCTACAATACATCATGTATATTGTATTGTGTGTTCACCACCCCAAGTCAAGTCTCTTTCTATAACCATTTATCCCCCCTTTACCCTCTTCTACTTCCCCCCACCCCCCTTTCCCTCTGGTAATCACCATACTGTTGTGTGTGTCTTTGAGGTGTTTTTTTCTTTGCTTAATCCTTTCATCTTTTTCCATCCAGCCCCCCAAACCCTTCCCCTCCCATAGCTACAAGTTTGTTCTCTGCATCTATGGGTCTGTTTCTATCTTGTTTGTTAGTTTATTTTGTTCATTAGATTCCACATGTAAGTGAAATAGTATTGTACTTATCTTTCTTTGACTGACTTATTTCACTGAGCATAATACCTTCCAGGCCCATCCATGCTGTCGAAAAAGGTGAGGTTTCCTTCTTTTTTACGGTCAAGTAGTGTTCCATTGTGTAAATGTACTACTGCTTTTTAATCCACTCCTCTGCTGATGGGCACTTGGGCTGTTTCCAAATCTTGGCTGTTGTAAATAATGGTTCAGTGAACACTGGGGAGCATATATTCTTTTGAATCAGTGTTTTGGGTTTCTTTGGGTTTCCCGAAAGTGGAATTGCTGGGTCACAAAGCTGTTCCATTTTTAATTTTTTGAGGAAACTCTGTATTGCTTTCCACAGTGGCTGCACCAGTCTGCAGTCCCACCAGCAGTGCACGAGGGGTCCCTTTTCTCCACACCCTCGCCAGCGCTTGTATTTGTTGATTTATTGACGATAGCCATTCTGACAGGTGTGAGGTGATACCTCATCGTGGTTTTAGTTCGCATCTCTCTGATGATTAGTGATGTTGAGCATCTTTTCATATGTCTATTGACCAGATGTGTGTCCTCTTTGGAAAAGTGTCTATTCAGGTTCTTTGCCCATTTTTTAATTGGATTGTTTGGTTTTTTTGGTGCTAAGTTTTATAAGTTCTTTATCAATTTTGGATATTAGCCCCTTATCAAATATATCATTGGTGAATATGTTCTCCCATTCAGTGGGTTGTCTCTTCATTTTGTTGATGGTTTCCTTTGTTGTACAAACACTTTTTAGTTTGATGTAGTCCCATTTGTTTATTTTTTCTTTTGTTTCCCTTGCCTGAAGAGATATATCAGAAAAAAATATTGCTACGAGCAATAGCTGAGATTTTACTGCTTTTGTTTTCTTCCAGGATTTTTGTGATTTTGAGTGTAACATTTAAGTCTTTAATCCATTTTGAGATTTTGGGTTTAATCTTGTGTATGGTGTAAGAAGGTGGTCTAGTTTTATTTTTTTGCATGTGTCCAATTTTCCCATCACCATTTATTGAATAGACTATCTTTATCCCATCGTACAATGTCTATCTTTAGCCTTCTTTCTCAAATATTAATTGACCATAAAGATGTGGGTTTATTTCTGGGCTTTCTATTCTGTGGCATTGGTCTATATGTCTGTTTTTATGCCAGTATCTTGCTGTTTTAATTACTATGGCCTTGTAGTATAGTTTGATATCAGGTAGCATGATTCCTCCAACTTTACTCTTCTTTCTCAAGATGGCTGTGGCCATTTGGGGTCTTTTGTGGTTTCATATAAATTTTCAGAATATTTGTTCTAGTTCTGTGAAATATGCCATTGGTATCTTGATAGGAATTGCATTGAATCTATAGGTTGCTTTGAGTAGTATGGACATTTTAATGATGTTAATTCTTCCTATCCATGAACAAGGTATGTATGCTTCCACTTATTTCAATTTCCTTCTTCAGTGTCTTATAATTTTTTGAGTACAGATCTTTTACATCCTTGGTTAAATTTATTCCTAGGTATTTTATTTTTTTGATGCACTTGTAAATGGGATTGTTTTCTTGGTTTTCCTTTCTGATAGTTCATTATTGGTGTATAAAAATGCAACTGATTTCTGGATATTTATATTGTATTTTGCTACGTCACTGAATTTCTTTATCAATTGTATCCTTGTCTTTCATGTACAAATGACTTAAATCTTAAGTCTGGGAGGCTTAGGGCTGGGGCCCTCAGTATCTTTTCCTTAACAGTTTGGAAGGCCTTTTGGCATTCTCCAGTCCAAATCAAAGGCTCTTGACCTGTTCCTTTCAGTGCCTCATGTAATGGTTTTGCCATCAAGCCAAAGTTTGGAATCCAGATCCTACAAAAACCAGCCTTTCCTAAGAATCCCGTTAGCTGTCTTGGGGGGTGGGGGGCATTGCTACCCTAGCCAGAGCTTCCCTCCTGTCTGGGAGCAAGTTTCTTTCTCCTTGAGATAATTCAAATCTCAAATATTTCACAGAGAGCTTGGATGTTTGGACTTTCTTTTGGGAAACTTTATATCTCCGTTAAGCCAGGAAGTTCAAGTTTAGAGTGATGTTTTTGCCAGAAGCCTCTTTGCTGATACTGGCAATGAGAATATCACCAGCATATTGGAGCAGTGATCCAGCTGAAGTTCCCTTAAATCTCTAGCTAAAGCCTTTCCAAACAGGGTCGGGAAGTTTTTGAATCCCTGGAGGAGAACAGTCCAGCAGTACTATGTTTAACTTTGGGGTCTGGGTTCTCCCATTCAGATGCAAACAGTTCCTGAGATTTAGGGCTCAGAGGCATGCAAAAGAAGGCACCTTTTAAATCCAGCACAGTAGATCAACAGAATTCCCCAGACAAGGTGGTCAGCATGGTGTAAGGGGTTAGGGACCGCCAGGTGGATGTCTCCCACTATTTGCTTAAAGGCCTGCAAGCCCAGGACACTGCCACCAAAGCTTGGACTCCCTTCTTAGCTTGTTTTTTAGACGGTACTGCTTTAGATGGGGGACGGTTGCCCCTGCCAGCAATAGTATTTGGATTGGGGCGATGGTTTTGCCTTTCCAGGTCTGCCCTTTGCCCATGCTTCTGAGTTTACTTCTTTTAGGATCTCCTTAGGGATCTCGGCCAGAATTTCTTTCAGCTGAGGTCAGCAACTGCCTACAAGGCACAGGTTTCATTTGAAGGCACTTTAATGTCCATATGGCCAGGGGCCAAGGCTATTTTGGCATTCAGTTTAGTTAATAAGTCCCATCCTAAAAGTGGCACTGGGCATTCAGGCATGTAGAAGAAGCTATGCTTAAGGTTGGTTTTTCCCATTTCTCAGTCTAATGGCTAGAGGAACGTCTCCTGTAGTGGCTCCCCTGACACTCCAGTCACAAGCGTTTTTTTCAGAGGGGAGCTTAGTCAGTCTAGTATTTAGTACAGCAGATGTGGCTCCAGTGTTGATTAAAAAGCCAATTAATTTCTTTCCCACTGTTAGAGTAACCAGGGTTTCCATGTAGGTGATGGTGAAGGGGCCACCTGGGTTCAGCGGAGCCCCTAAACCCCATCACTCTTGGTCACTCTCAGAGAGCTGGGGCATCCATAATGCCCTTTGCCTGCTCCCATCTTGTCCCTGGTTTAGGTCTGGGCACTCTCTTTCCAGTGGCCCTCTTGTTTGCGGTGGGGGCACTGTCTAGGGCCTACCTTCAATATCCTCTAGGTGCTAAGCCCTCGTTCCCTGGGGCCCTTACCTTGTTCATTGTCTTAGGCCCTCAGGAGATCAGCACAGCAGCCAGCAGTTGGGCCTGCTGTTTAATTTCCCTTGTTCCTGTTTTCCGGAGGCCTGGTCTCCACTATTAAAGACCTTAAAAGCAATTTTTACTAACTGTGACAGGCTTTCCAAAGGCACCTTCCACCTTCTGAAGCTTTCTTTGAGTGTCAGAGGCACTTTGTATAATGAGAGTCCCATTCACGACCTTTAAATTCTCAGGGGCCTCGGTCCACATGGGTATCTTGGGGCGAGGCCTCAAAGATCTGTTCTGAGATATTCTAAAGGGTTCTCATAGGGTCGTTGCTTTAGCTGAGGGACTTTATTGAAACTCATTTGTTTGGTGACTGCCTTCCTCAGTCTTGCTAGGATACATTCTCGGTAATGTTCATATTTGGCCATGTTCCCATTATTGACATGCCATCGTAGGTTGGTGGTGGGGATGGCCATAAAGGCCTCCGCTGGTACCAGGTTCCGGGGTGACTCATCGTGAAGGCGATTAGCTTCTTCTATGGCCTTCTTTAGGATAACCCTTAGTTGCAGGTATTCAACAAATGCTGGATGTCTATCCAATTAGGGTTATGGGAGGTAAAGATGAAATAAAAGAGACTGTCCATCGTTCTTGGATCCTCCCTGCAGGCAGGCATATTACTCTTCTATTAAAAAGGTCAGACACTTTGAAAAGGTCAGGGGCGTACATCCACACCATCCCTGCCCTTTGTCCATGGATGTCAAGTCCTGCTATTGGCACTTGTCTCAATGGGAATTGCCCTGCCTGCATTGGAGGAATCTCCTGACCAAATTTAATACCCCTTCGGGTGTGGGAGGGGGAGGCTGTTCCCAGGTTTGGTAGAGCCCCCTCTTCAAGTGGAGGTTGTGGGCCAGGGCTGGGGCTGCGTCCCCGCCGTAAGGTGGTGGCATTAAGCTGGAATAAGAATGAATCACCCCCATTCTCCTGACTCCTGCAAAACTGGCCTAATCTGCTTACCTGTCTGCTGTATGATCTTTCATTTCATTTGAACAGACTTATTCTGATATAAAAGCATAAATGCTCCTACAGAGGGGATTTCATCCCATTTTCCTTCTCTTTTACAAAATTAACTCAAGTTGCATGATGGTAGTGAAACTAAAGGACCAATTTTCTGGCCAGGGTTTGTCTGATCCTAAATTATACTGTGGCCATGCCGCCCAGCAAAGGAAGAGCAGTGGTTCACAGTTGAACATGGCTCAGTTTCGTAAGCTGCACCCCAGGGACCTGCATCAGGAGAGCCAGTTAGAAACAAGGTTCCTTGTGACAGACCTTACATCTTTCTAAAGTCTAGCCGGCGACAAGTCAGACACAACAGACCAGACGGTAGGGAGGGTTGGGTGGCCCAAACTTCTTGCAGCGCCTCGAACCCTGAGTATCTTCCCCTCAAGCCACTCAGCCTGGTCGTGATGAGGCAAACTGCTACCTTAGGCTGAGGCAAGCCTCCGCTGCCCACTCCACGGCCTCCCGAAGTGCGGTTGGAATTGGCTCTATTCCCACGCGACCAGGCACAGACTCAACAGAGGCAATGTCAGTAATCAATCCTCGTTGCTAAGTGTAACCTCTCAGGGTCCCTTCCCTAATACAGCCAATAAAGGGACACCCAAACCAACTCAAATGAGTCCTTCAAGGACCCAACCAAAAGTAATAGTGTGTGTGTGTGGGGGGGGGGGTGGTTGGAGTTACCACCCATGAGGTTCCTCACCAGTAGCCGTCTCCAAACAAAACCAAAGCGGATAGACATCCTGAGCTTTTTCATTTCTCCTACTGCAAACGAGAAGCGCTGCAGGTGGACAGCACCCTCTCACTAGGAGTTGTCCCTAGCTCCTGCCTCCAGACCAAATGGGTCTGAGCAGCTGCTAGGTGGGGGCCTAGGGACACCACGGGGGGGGGGGGGTAGCTGGAGAATACACAGGCAGAGGCCACCCCAAGTTGTTACCTGAACCCCAGTGTTTTCCCTTGAGGCTGCCTTCATACACCGACTGGCCCAAAGAAATACGCAAGCAGGAATTTACAGGATAGAAAGAGAAATAGTTTACCATTGAATTGGACAATCCAGAGAAAGCTTCAGACTCCCTGATGGCATGTAGGTTACAGACTGTATAGGGCAAAATCATACGACACCATGGAATAGGGACTCATGGTTGGGCGGGGAGCTGATTGATAGGAGGTGAGGTAAGGCGATGAATCATTTCTTCGGGTTTGAAGACTTCGGCACTGAAGTCTTTTCTGGAGTCCCTCTTTTCATAGCCAGGGGATCATTCCACCTGAGGGCTCAGGACCTGAAGCATAATTTAAGTCTTGATGTTATCTTCAGCCTGCCAGAGGTCCCAACCAACTGACCATTAGTCAGGTCAGAGCTACTATCTTCTGCTGCCTCAGGGGTTGCTGTTTATCTGGGGGAAAGGCTAGTTCTCTGAGGACAGGATTTTAAACTAAGAGCTAGGATTTTAAACCAATTTAATCAAATCAGAGCTAGGATTTTAAACTAAATTTAGTCAAATCATAAGGACTCTAGGTTTCAATGGCATCTGGAAGGGATTATCAACGCTAAGGTCATGAGCATTGGTTGATCTTGGGATGCTTGCGTGGCCCCTGCACTGACCACTGGGAACCCCGAGCAGGTTGCCCGACCCACGGTCCAGAGCAATTTATGGGTTTCTCTGCACACAGAACAGTCTGAGCCAATGTCACGCTTGACAGATCTATCTATTGCTTTCTAGGTGATACAACCCAGCATAACTCCTGACTGTCCCTGCAAATTAAGTGCGATGTGCACCCCTCTGAGCTGCATGTCAGTCTCCATGGAAGATACCATCGCTGGTAACTGAACTCCTTCAAACAGGTAACAGGAGGCACCCATGCCACTGAACAGAGTGTTCCTTTACTTAGCAAAACACACCTTGTTGGGTGAGGCCAGGGCCTCCGTTCTGGGCCCTGAGTAACGAAATGCCTCTAGGCAGTTTTGTTTGTTTTGGGGGTTTCTTTTCAGCCTTTGCTCTGTGAGAAAAGCTCACCTCTGTGTACCCCATTTTCTTCTCAGAACTCAGGGCTGGAAATCATTCCCCAACCGTTATCACCCACCCCACTGGGTGAGCAGCTTTGATTAACCTGTCTTTTTCCTGCCCTCCTTTCCCTTCTTCCTCTCTTAGACACACATGAGCGGATGCTTATGACCGCTCTGTTTTTCATGTGTTAACCCTTTTAATCTTTATCACTAGCTTATGAAGTCAGCAGTGCTGTAATCCTTATCTTACAGATAAGGACACTGAAGCACAAGTCTTCCAAGTGACTTGTCCAAGGCCACATAACTAGTAAGGAGCGAGGGTGATAGTCAAGCTCAGGCTGTCTGGTTCATAAGCACTGTGTTCTGTTTCTATAGAAACACACACACACACACACACACACTCACTCACCCACTCACCCACTCACCCACTCACTCACTCCTGGTCCTCACCTAGCTGGACCCTGCAAGGAAGCAGGACATGAGCTGGGCTTTGGGGTTCAGTGAATTGCCTCTCCTGGACTTCACAGTGCCCTTTCCTGCAGGAGCCCAGGGCTGCCCGAGTTTACCTGAGGGAATTCTTCTTGTGAGGATCACACAGCCTTCACTGCCCTAACCTCAGCTCCTCCACCATCTGGGATCTGGACACGGGGCTTTAACTCTTCAGCTACCCTTTGGTGCTTCCTGTGCTTAGGGGCTGGTTAGCTGCTTGGGTATGAGTCCTCTGTCAGTGACACCAGAGAGAGGCTTGCTGGCATGGACTGGGACCACCCACCACCAGTCCTGAGCCAGGAACCCAGATGGGAGAAAAGGAATGGCTATAAGGGACCACCGTTCTTACTGCTAAACCAGGAGCTCTCTGCATGAAGATGGAAGGATTACAAACCTTGCCTTCAAACTGGGAAGGGACTTCAAGTCATTTACTCCAACTTCCCCATCTTACGGATGAGGAAACTGAGGGCTAGAGTGGTGATGTGGTTTTCCCAACTGGCTCACAGCAGCTTTGCAAATCGAGGCCCAGGTCCTCTTCTTCACACCAAGTAGTAAAAGCACATTGTTGGTTGGGTGTCATTCCGTGCACTGAAAGGTTGCTGGTTCGATTCCTGGTCAGGGCACATGCCTGAGTTGCCGGCTCGATCCCCAGTAGGAGGTGTGCAGGAGGCAGCCAATCAATGTTTTGCTCTCACATTGATGTTTTGTGCTCTCTTTCCTTTTTCCTTCCTCCCTCTAAATGGAGAAAGGTTGGTCAAAGGGTACAAATTTCTAGTGAAGTCTGGGGATCTAATATATAGCATGGTGACTGTAGTAACAATACTGTATTATAAACTTGAATTTGCCAAGAGAGTAGATCTTAAATGTTCTCACAATAAAAAAAAAATTGTAATTATGTAAAGTGATGGGTGTGTTAACAAACCCTATTGAGCTAATCATTTCACAATATTTACATGTATTAAACCATCATGTTGTATGACTTAAACTAATACAATGTTATATGTCAATTATATCTCAATAAATCTTAAGGGGGCGGGGAACCCGGGCCGGTTTGGCTCAGTGGTTAGAGTGTGGGCCTGCAGACCAAAACTGCCAGGTTTGATTCCGGCCAAGGGCACGTACCTCGGTTGCAGGCTCGATCCCGTGTTCGAGAGGCAGCCAGTTGATGTCTCTCTCTCACATCGATGTTTCTTCTTCCCTCTCTCTCTCTCTCTCCCTTCCACTCTTTCTCAAAAGCAATGGAAAAAATATCCTCAGGTGAGGATTAAGAGAAAAAAAACTTAAGGATGGGAAAGAAAGAAGTTACTCATACATATGGAATATTATTCATATATGTGGAATATTACTCAGTCATAAGAAAGGAGGAAAGGAAATCTTAACATGTACAAAAATGAACTCAAAATGGATCAAGTACCTAAATACAAGGGCAGTTACCAAAATTTATCAAACTGCGTATTTAAAACAAGTTTATTGTATTTTACCTCAATAAAGTCAAAAATTAATAAAATACTGCTGTGAGGTCCCATTCCTGAGATTCTGAATGACTTGGTCGTTGGAGGAAATCCGAGACGGAACAGTCTTAACTCCCAGGTTATTCTGATTTGTAGTCAGGAGAACTTACATTCAAGGAAACAAGCCTGGTGGAAAAGGAACTCGGAGGGAGGGGCCTTTTTTCATGTCCACACCTTCAGCACTCAAAATCGCAGGTCCCACCCTTGCTCAGTCCTTTCCAGGTTACCCTCCTCCTCCTGTCTGCATTGTTTCCATTCTCCCTAGTCCAAACTCCCAGCCCTTTCATACTAACCTCAGATAACCCTGAGGAAAGCAAGGGTGAAAGCAGTTCACACTGCAGTGTGAATGACTGATAGTCAAATTTTATATTTCCATGCAGGCTGCATGTGCGTCCAAAGGAATTTTTTAAAAAGCAGGCCCTGCCTATCCCTGGCTGGTGTGGCTCAGTGGTTAGAGCCTTGGCCTGTGCATCAAAGCGTCATGGGTTTGATTCCCGATCAAGGGCACCTACCTGAATTGCGGGTTCGATTCCCACCCCTGTTGCCAGAGTGTGTGCCGGAGGCAACCAATCAATGAGTCTCCCTCACATCGATCTCTCTCTCTCCCCCCACACTTCCTTCCCTCTCACTCTTTCTAAAAATCAATGGAAAAAATATCCTCAGGTGAGGATTACCCAAAAAAAATAGGCCCTGGCTGGGTAGCGAAGTTACTTAGAGTGTCATCCTTATATGCGAAGGTTGAGGGTTCGATCCCCAGTCAGGGCACATACAAGAATCAACCAACAAATGCATAAATAAGTGGAACAACAAATTGATGTTTCTCTCTCTCTCCCTCTCTCTCCCCCTTTCTCTTTCTAAAATCAATGAGAAAAAAACACACAAAACCCAGCAGAGTTCCTGGCAGCATGACCTCAGAGGTGTCGTCCCACTTTTCCTTTGGGTAAGGGTGGTCCTGCTTTCAGATGGTATGAAATTAAGGACTAAAGAGTCCACTCAGGCACTCATTCATCTTTCAGTCATTCACTCAACAGACATGTACTAGACACTCATTATTTGGCACCGTGTTAGGGGCTGTGGCAATTGGAGGGATAAGAGATGCCAGCTGGCCAGAAGCAGGATTTCCTCAAAAAACCAAGGAATTACTTACAGTGTGGTATGACCGGTGCTGGAGCCAAGGCAAATAAATCCCTCTGTAGAGAAAGCGCCTATCTGGACCTGGGGAGAGAGGGCTACCAAGAGAAAGTCACAGGTGAGCTGGACTTTAACAGACAAAAAGGGGTCTCACCAGGGAAAGTAGGAAGAAATGTGGCAAAGGAAGACGAGAGACCAAGGAGTAACCGGGGGAAGGGTGAACTACCTTGTGTGTCGTATCAGAAAGGGGATGGAGAGGCTGGGAGGTGTCTTGGTGAGGGAGCCAGAGGGGGAAAGCAGGAACTGACACAAGGACCTGGTGGGTGTTATTTCAGTGGGGAGATTAGCCCAGGAAGCAGGAGTGAGGGAGACAGAGAGAAAGGGAAAGCTAACAGACAGCTCATTCTGGATTGGTTACCACTGTGAACAACTGGGCTCGTTCCTGTTGGAGACCACTGAGCAAACATGCAGAGTAAGCCTCAGAAATGCCTTCCAAAGCACCTGAGGCACTTATTAACCAACTTCTGATTCCACTGGCCAAGAAATGCCCCTGGGAATAGCTTCCCCCATAGAAGCTCCCATCTGGGATACCCTTAAGAGCTTTGTGCCTTTGAGGAAAACCCTGTGGCTATAAAATCGAGAGTCATAGGAGTGGGTGCTTGAAGTGAGACCCTCATAGCCCATGGGAACTGTCCACTGCAGCTGCAGGAGAAATCCGAGATGGGCCAAAGGGAGGTGGCTGGGACACAAAAGGCATCTGCTCAGAGGGTGACTCAGATTAGGAAGCTGAATGGGTTCAGCAAACAGAAGAAATTCAGGAAATGGGCTTGGAAAAGTAGGCCGGGGTCAGGGGATCCACTGTGAAGAGTCCAATATGCCAGGCTACGAAGTTTAAACTTTAAATGCCAGGTCCTTGCACCTAGTAGGTGCTCAACAAATATTATTTGAGTAAGTGAATGCTAACGACGGACATGCCTGGGCCAAGTCCTTGCAAAGCTACTGCACTTTAGAATCCAGCAGATTTGCCATGTGACCTCTAACCTCTTTAATCTTCCATTTCTCTCTCCCTCTGAAGTGGCAGCAATAATATGTTGTTTACAGGGTTGTAGTGAGGAATTAGATGAGATCAAAGATATATGGCAACTAGAAGTGTGGACTCAATAAATGTCAGCCACTCTACTCCTGCCCCCACGATGACCCAAAGCCAAGTAATAAAGCTGAACTATCCACCAGCTAGAGACAATGAAGGTTGCTCCTGGGATCCGTTTACAGAAGATGTATGCTGGCATTTCCAGCTATATTGGTCCTCATGGAAAAAATTAGTGGTATTGGTAACAACTTCCTTGTACCAAAAGGGAATCATACTGCTGCTTTAATTAAAGGACAGAGTTGAAACTATCCTCCCAGGAAACCAACAAATTCAGAAATTGATGCTTGTAGTAACACAGTTCTTCTTTGTCATGCGTTTAAAATACATACTGAAACATCTTCCGATCAATATGCTGTTGACGGATCATCCATCCCTGCTGGGCTACCTTTCTCGTTCTGAAATCTTAACGAAGGCCAAGATGCTTGTGGACTTAATAAAATGTTCCTACGCTGGCTGCTGTAGGCATTGGGAGCTCCTCGGTCCTTCCCGGTGGACAAAGGAGATGGTGGTGGCCTCTGGGGGGAGGTAAGGACAGTCTCTTCAAAATATGAAGCTAAGGTGGGAGAGAACGCCTGAGGAACTAGGTAAAGAATTGAGAAATCGCCCTGGCCTGTTTGGCTCGGTGGTTAGAGCATCTGCTTGCAGACTGAAGGGTCCCAGCTTCGATTCTAGCTAAGGCCCACAGTCCTTTGCAGACTTGATCCCTGGCCCCGTTTGCGGTGCAAGTGGGAGGCAACCCATCGGTAAGTGTCTCTCACATCGATGTTTCTGTCTCTTTCCCTTCCACTCTCTCTGAAAAGCAATGGAAAAAAATATCCTCAGGTGAGGATTAAAGAAAGAATTGAGAAATCACACAAACTGGGGAATCCTCAATTAACGTATTTTAAAACACATCCATTTCCCCATAGCAGTCAGGTACAAAGATAAACACGGCAATGAGTCATGCCAGTGGCACACCAAATTTTAAAAAAAGGAAGAAGGGAGTTAACACAGACTTCGTCATGGAAGGAAATTCCAGAGTTGAGAAGCCGCTGTGGGAGGCACAACTGCTCCTAGCCTGGAGTGATTCACAACCGGAGCAGCCAAGCAGGCACCGAAAGGTGGGTATTCCTTCATCTGCCTGTTCATTCATTTCATCCATCTCCATTCTGCAGTGATTGATTATCTCTGTCACACTCTGCAGGAAGCAGCAGGGATACAAAAGTGGGAAAGACACGCTCCCTTCCGTTGAAGGGTTCTGAAAGTAGGGGAAACAAAAGATGTCACGAATTATTACAGTAAAGGGGAACAAGGGCAAAGATATAGGCTTGTCCAAGATGGAGCGGAGACATGAAGAAGAAGGGGAGAGGCAAGAAAAGGCCTCTCCGAGGTGGGGGTCCTTTAGCTGGTCCTAAAGGAGGGTTGGAGTCCCCCATGTGCAGGGACAGGAGTTCCAAGGGAGAGAGGAAAAGGCGCCATAAAGAGTGAGACGTCTTTTGAGTACAGCCTGGAGTGGGTACAGCTAAAGCACAGGAGGAGGGCAGAGAAGTGGGCAGAGACCAAATGTGGGAGGACCTCCTGTGTCCTTTGGGGGAGTCTGGGCTCCATCCTGTGGGTGATGAGGGAGCGCTGAAGGGTTCTGGGCAAAAAGCATGGCGCTGTCTCACTTGCGGGTAAGAATTACCTTCTTGGTATCTCCCCAATACCAAGCCTTGCGGGGAGGGTTGAAAGGGATTGAACAGCAAAGGGGGTGGGGGTGGGGGTGGGGGTGGTGTGTGTGTGTGTGTGTGTGTGTGTGTGTGTGTGTGTGTGTGGTCTGCTCAGGACAGGAAGAATTTCTAGTTGCCAAGTTACTTAGTCTCTTTATTACAGTATCAGTTTCCTCATCCTTAAAATGAAGGAAATGTGAATCACAGATAAGATCCCCCCCTTCTGTCAAGCACGAGACAATTTATCAGGACATCTCTCTGCAGACGGGGAGGGACCCTGGAATAGTGTGGTGCAGCCAGGTGTGGAGGGAAAGGAAGCGAAAGTCACCCCGCCTCAAGGGCCAGTCCAGGTGCTTGTCCCAAGCTGCTCCTTTCTCTCCCTCCCCGGGGACTTGTGGAGGCCACAGAGAGGGGTGGAGTGTTCTCCTAGACACCCAGGTGTCCAAGGCCCCTGCAGTCATGGCTTGACTCAGTCACACGGGAGCACCCCCAGCTTTGAAGCCACGGGCCACACTAAGCAGGGCCCCTTGGAGCTGTCACCCTTGCCTGTCTCTTCCTCCCACAGCTCTAGTGAGCAGTGGAGAGAACGCTTTAGTGATTTTTTTTTTTTTAAACCCACCAAAGTTTTATCCCAGCTTTGAATCAAATAGCCCTGTGATTTTGATCCAGTTCTTTCAAGGCGCTCAATAAATCCTGGCCAAGGACGTCTCCGCAGTCAGGAGACCGCTCCCTTCGACACCTGCCGCGCCACCTCGCCTTCCCCCCCCCTGCACCCCGCACCTCGCCCCCGCACCCCCCACCTTGCCTTCTCCTCCCCCACCCCCACCTTTTCTTTCCGGTCCAAGGCGCCACCCTGACCCTCGGCCGACTGGACAGCAGAGAGCCGGGTGGCGGACGGTGGGCTGGGGGCCGGCACCCCCACGAGCTCCCTCGCGGGGGCTCCCTCCTCCCCGGGCCGCGCGGTCCGGCGCACGAAGGCGGGAGCTGCGCCACCCGACTGGCCGGAGAGGTGCGGGCCCGGCCCGCGGCGCCCAGCTCCAGGGGTCGCCCGCGCCGCCGGGGGCCGCAGGGAAGGCGCGCCCCGCCCCGCCCGGCCTCGGGGCGCCGCCGCAGCTCCGAGGCGCGCCGCAGGGCCCGGCCCCGCGCCACCGAGGCCCCGCCCCCGCCGCCCGAGCCCGCGGGCTCCCGGCGCGGCGCTGGGGCTGCACACTGCGGGCTGCGCGCGGCCGGCCCAGCGGGCGCGGGGCCCCCAGACGCCCGCCTCCGCCGCGGGCAGACGCTTACGTCAGGGAGGCGAAAACCAAAAGAAGGGAAAAAAAAAAAAAAACCCAGCACGAGGGCGGAAGGGGAAAAAACTTTATTTTCTCCTCGTGTTCTTCTGGGGCTGGAGGGAAGGGCAGGCGACTGCGCCAGCGCGGGCTTCCGGAGACAGCCGGGCGCGACCCCGGCCCGCCGCGCGCCGAGGAGCGGGGCCGCCGAGGCCCCGAGGGCGCGGCATGGGGGACCCTCAGGACTTTGAGCGCCACTGGCAGGCCGAGTTCCCCGGGCAGGAGGCGCCGGCCATGCGGCTGGACTCGGTGCTGGACATGGAGCAGGAGCTGGAGCGCTGCAAACTCAACCTGAAGCGGCTGCAACAGGTGTTGGCAGAGGAGAAGTTTAAAGTCTCCTACCTGGAGTCGGCCCTGGCCGGGGAGAAGCGGGACCGGGGCGGCGGGGGCGCTCCGGCGGGGCAGGGGGCGCCGCGGCCGCGCGCGGAGCAGGAGGGCGGCGGCGATGCCCCGGGGCCCGCGCGCCCCGACCCCGAGGCGGCCGCCAGGACCGAGGCGCCTCCGCGCGTGTCCCTGGACCTCCCCACCTGGCCCGTGGCGGCGGGGCCCGGCGGCACGGTGCGCAGCTTGACCGCGGCCATCCACCAGCAGCTGCTGCAGCCTCGCCTCCTCTTCAGACCCCAGGAGGACTTGGCGTCCCCCGGCCACGAGGGCACCGTTCCCGGAGCCCCGGGAGAGGAGCCGGCCTCTGGGACCCGCGCGGGGAGGGGCTCGGAGGAGGGCGAGCCGGACGCCTCGGGCGCGGACGATGGGGGCGACAGCAGCGACCACGACTTCGAGATGGTGGATTTGAACGAGAAATTCGTCCTAGGCCACTTGCTCGTGGCCCCCTGCCGGCTCGGGCCCCTGGATGACGCCGAAAAGCCGGCGCGGGCGAGCAGCCCCCATCGCTGGATGCACCTGATCCCCGGGGGCCGGCGGCAGCGGCGCAGGAGCCGCGACCTGGAGCAGCTGGAGTCGGAGGCCAAGGACGGGCGGGGCTCGCCCACGGCTCCCGAGGAGGCCCCCCGGCGCGGGGCCCGGGAGCACCTCCCCCTGTGGCGGCGCAAGAGGTTCCTGAGGGTGCCCGAGCGGGACTCCCCCAGCCACAGCTCGCCCGAGAGGGGCAGCGACTGCAGCTCGGACCGCGAAGACTGCTCCTCTGCAGGTAGGTGCACCCCTGTCTAGATCCCCGCTTCGCGCACCCCTGGGTGCTGCTGGTCACAGGCACACCTAGTGGGTCCTGTTTAACCTCAGGCCCCTGGGAAGAAGGGAGATAAGATTTACCTGTTTACCTTGAAGCCACTTGTGGAACTTTAAAAAATCAAACCACGTAGTGCCCTAGCGCAAGATCATGAAAACAAGCGTTATGGCGATGGCAGGGGGCGATGGAATTGCGTGCTTGGCCGGACCATGGGAGGAATGTCTCACCTAGGCCTCAGCCTTTCTGCCCTGACTATTGCAGCATCGCCCATTCGCACCCCTTCCAGCTCACCACCCTCCCCAGGTCTGTCAGATTCCTTTGCGACACCCGGATGGCATCCTTCTCTGAACAAACTCAGATTCCTTGATGTGGAGGTCTAACTCTTCCACTTAATTTTCTGGACTTCTCTCTCCTCTTCTCCAGGCTGGCCGAATTGAAACAGGCTATCATATCACTCTGAGGAAGTTGCATAACCCTCACTGTCCCCTGCCCTTGCTGACTGGTCCCCTTCCTAGAAGCCTGCACGTCACCTCTCATAGCCCTAGGAGCATGAGTGGGAAGGGAAGGGCTTAGAAAATCATAGAATCTTCAAGCTGGCCCGGTGCCCGGAGATCTTGTTTAGTGCAGTGTCTTCATTTGATAAAGGAGGAAACTGAAGCTCAGAAAGATCAAGTGCTTGGTCGGAGCGAGCTGATACCTCTACCTGGACCTCCTGTCGTTTGTTGTTTCCCCTCACATCTGCTGCCCTCTTCTCTGAGGACAGGACCGCACCTTAGTCATTTTGCGTCCCATTGTGACGGTCAGCATGGCACCTTGCACGTAGTAAGTGCTCAATAAATAGTTTTTGAATAAATGTCCCCTAGCCACCCAGCTCTTCCCTCATAGGTCAGGGAGGAGGAAAGAACTCAGATACCGTGTTGCCTGTGACGGCTCCTCTGCTGCCCCCTGGACTGTCAGGGCCTCCTCAGCCATAGGGAAAGTATAAATTGGTGTCTGGCTGGCTTAAGCTGTGACCAGGAACTTCAGATGCCTTCCTGCTAAGTGAAGGAAGAAAAAAATGACTGATGCTGGGATTGTTCCAAAATTTCCATTATTAGATTTTATCTGGGTAAGTTTGCATTTGAATGAAAAACTGTCTACTTTGCTAAAAGCACATTTGGAAGGTCCATCAAGTCATCTGTTGTGATCAATTACACTTATTCATTAGCAGAGATTGGCTGCTTTTCCCATAGGTCATGCTTTTGCCGCCCATGCTAGTAACAGTTTTTATGTGCCCCTTTAACTTAAAAGAAGAGTCTGAAGATTGCACTCTAGTGCCAAGTATCAAATGCTCTCAGTGGAGGCTACCCAAGTGGTCCAGCACTGCTTCAGAGCCACAGACCCACATCAATCACCCTGCCAGGTGTGCCCAATGCCCTGGATTTTCCCCAGGGAGTGACTTTTATTTCTGGGAGCTGTCTCCAGGCCACTCAAGCCCAGAGGGCACCTAGATGCAGATTAGGAACTAGCATTCCCTCTGGCTTTCCGCTACAAAAGGTGCCCCCTCCGTGTGGATCAGTGATAAAATAAGATTCTCCTTCCTCTGGACTGAAGACTCCAGGGCACATGTCTGGCACTCACGGCTTCAGCTGGCAGTGCCTGGGCTGTATTTCAGGCCCATTCCAGGACCTCTCTTGAGGGCAAGCTTTGCAGGGACCCCTGCACGGCTGCATGTGGGGGCCATGCCTCCTGTCTCCAAAACCTCCCCAGTGAGGAAGTGAATGCATACATATACGCACATGCATACGTATATGCACACACATCCACACACTTCTATACATGTGTACACGCATGCTCACAGTCACATACATGTTGCGCATTGGCACACAATCTAGGAGAAGGAGACTTTAGACATACACAGTGGCACTAGAGTAGAGGGCTTAAGGGAAGGGGTTTTCACACTGTGGGTGACAGCCCACTGAAATCATGTGATGAGGAATGAAAGCACTGCCAGGCCTGCCTTGGCCACCCTTGGCCACCCCTCGGCTCTCCCTGTTTTATTTTTCTCCATCTCACCAAATTACCACCTCAGATGAAACCATTTTGCGTGTGGATCTTCTTCATCTTTCTCTGCAGCATAATGCAAACTCCAAGAGGGCAGGGTTTTTTGTCTTTTTCATTCACTGACATTGTCCCAAAGCCTAGAACAGTATCTAACACATATTAGGTGTTCCGTATATATTGGTTGAATGATATATATTTATTTTGAATGGGACAGAGTAGAAAAGAAAACATCAGAGTGCATTGCACATGGTAATGGTATTATTCTGTTAAAAACTTTGTCTCAATTATGTATGAATGTGTGGGTGTATACTGGGTCCTGCTGTAGAATGTACTTCTTGGTGTGGGTTGGACAAAAAGCTTTGGAAACGCTGATAATGACCGTGGGCTCTGAAGCTAGATTGCTTGTGTGACCTTGGGAGAAGTTATTTGAATTTTCTGTGTCTCAGTTTCCTCATCTGTAACATGAGGCTAATAACTGCTTACGTCATACTGTTGATATGAGGAATAAACGGGATATTATTTCTAACGGGCTTTGAACAGGTCCTGGAATATAGCACATTTACCCATAGCATTCACTAACCATGGCTACAGGTTGTTTTCTTTGAGTCAGTGCTTCCCACTTCCAGATCATCCTGAATCACAGATGGTTTGGCTTTCTATGATGCATGTGTTTTTCCTAGCAAGGCTCTGGCCCTTTCTAGTACCTTCCAGGCAGTGGGCAGGACCCAGGGCAGAGTGGTCATCTTAGCTCATCATAAGTCTTCCTTGCTGGATTGGTCCTCAAGTTGCTTCTCCCTCTCCTCCAGCAATCATGCCCACTTTCTATACTCAGAGGTCCTTAAAGGAAGGTCAGGTTTATTGGGCAATTCAGGCTTTGCCTTCCTCCCAGGATCTCAAGGAGAGAGAGCACATGAGACCTCTTATAAAAAGGCCCAGAGGCAGAGGAGCTCCCCACCCTGGAAAGGGCCTGTTTTCTCTTAGATTAGGGGCCAATCCTCATACCAAGGCACATTTGGGTTTTGGTGGTTTTTTTTACGTATAGTAACTATATCAGAAATTAGTTAGAATGCCCTTTTTTTTTTTTTTTAGCATCATTCTTGTAGAGCCTTGTAGCCTTGCTTGGTACCAAGAAAGACTAGGCCACGTTGCCATGAATTGAGGGTGCTGATGTAAATGGGGTGGGGCATGGGGGAGCTACACAGTTAAAATCAGGTCTGTTGGATCTTGTGTGCTGTGAAGTCATCCCTGTGTCCATGCCCTGGTTCTGCCCCTCACTAGGTGTGAGACCGTGGGCAAGCCACTGGCCTTTTTAATCCAACACTTACTAAGGGCTTACTTGGTGCCAGCTCTGCTATAAGCATTTTACATGTATTAACTCATTTATACCACACAACAGCTTTATGAGATGGGCACTATGATTATTTTCATTTTACATATGAGAATCTTGAAGCCCAGAGAGCTTCAGTAACCCTACCGAAGGCCACCCAGCTTATAAGCGGCACTTAGGATTTGAACCCAGGCAGTCTGACCCCTGAGCCTACCTCTTAGGATAGTTAAGATTAACTACAATAAAATATTTAAAGAGTTTAGCAAAGCATCTGGTACATAGTGCCCATTAAGTGCACACATGTGTAGTGTATCTGTGTGTGTGCATTATTATTTTCTTTATGAGTAAAGTCCCTAGAAGACCAGTCCATCTGCTGCTGAGGCCAACCATCAGGGCTGCTGCCCACCGTGAGGCTCCGGGGTGGATTTGGCCTCATAGGTGAGCAGACTACCTGCTGGATTTTAGACCTTCCCTCCTCAGCTGGGCACTCTTGGGCAGCCACAAATGCATGCCCACATGAGAAGGCCCTGGTATTCTACTTTTCATGCTGACATGCTTCTGGGCCACCTCTGCCATAGAGGTTGAATGACATGTCCTTCTGGGGGTTTATGCATTCCTTCTGCAGCCTATGGCATCCCCTGTGCCACATATGCCCTCTTTGTGGACCAAAGTGCACTCTTCTAGCAAAGCCCGAAGGTGGCTTTGAGAGTCAGGCATCCTTTTGACTGGTAGTAACTATTCATCTGATATCCTGGTTTTAGTTCAGATGACAAAGTAAGTATCATTAATATTTTAAATTGGTAGCGTTTTCTCCTTGCAATAAACTTGCTGAGTGGAGCAGGAACAGTCTCTATTTTTGCTGGCCCTTGAAATTCATTCATTCATTCTTCCATCCATCCATCCATCCATCCATCCATCCATCCATCCCACTCAACAAGGATTTATTGAGGTTTTGCTTCATACCTCTGTGTTGTTAAGGGCTGAGACTGCAAAAGTTGGTTACCTGCCTTCAAGGTTCTCACTGTCTCTTTGGCTCCTAGGGTAGAAATCATAGGTTTTTAGATAAAGAAACAACTTCCCAGCAGGTAATTTGTCAAATCCTGAAATAAGCAGCTAAAGACTATTATTTAGGACCTCAGCAACATTCAAAAGCGTAAAACAGGAAGAGATCGTAGAGTTGGTTTAATCCTGCCTCTTTTGAGAAAGAGGAGAACCCTAGAGCACTAAAAGTAAACTGAAGGTCACATGCTCATGACTCTTAAGGTAGGGCCTCCCAGCCAGATCTGGGCTTTTCCTATTGTATCCTATATCCTTTCCTGGGATTTTAAGCAGAGAACACTAATGATGCGAGTCCTGTCAGAGTCATAGTAAAAGGAGCAGCAGACCATCTCATTTAGCCTCACAGCCATATCAGCGGGTGGAAATTATTGGTCCCATTTTATAGGTGAAGGTGCTGAGGCTTGGAGAGGTAAAGAAATTTACCCAGAATCAAACAGTTTGTGATGGAGTCAGTCTTGTCATTTGAACTTGGGTCAGTCTTACAAGGCTGAACTCTTAACTTCCAGCATGTCATGCTGTCCTGGGCCAGCTGTAGAATTCTAGATTTCTCAACGTGGGAGGCCTTGCCACCAGATTCTGCCAATAAAGCTGCCAATGAAGACTTTTTATTTTTAATCTTCGTGGGAAATGCATTTCCTGCTAGGTACTCATATTGCTTAGTTCGTTTGTGACCTGGCAGGGTTTTTTCCCCTTCCCATTAGTGACTAATGGGATTTTTGCTCCAGAAAAAATTCCTTGTGTTCAGTGGATGTGTTTGAATAACTTAATTCAGGGTCTTGACTTTCCAGCCTTAGCTGTAATAAAAAAAAAATTTCATTCCCTTTTGTGGAGAGACATTAAAAAACTACCTGAGACACGTGAGCTGGTGGCTGGCTGTGATTCATTTATACCTGGAGCTGATATTGCCTTACTGCTGGATTCTTCCCTGCTGGCCTCCCTCTCCTCGCCCCCGCCCTCTGCATCTCGTGAACACTTTACTAGTCAGTCAGAGGGTGTGGGTGGGTTTAACAATTTCCTCCTTCTCTGCAACCAATCCTTTTCTACTCCTCTAGTCTGTTTTTCTTCTTACTAAGAGACTGTTCACAAAGCAATTCACTCTATATTTGACTCTGGATCTTTATGTTTTAAAATCAGGATCTTCATACATTTTCCAGGCTTTGAAATAATGGTACGAACACTTTCTGCATCTAAACGTTGGGCTTGATGTTCCTCAGCTTGCAGGGTTGTGAGGCTTACATTGGACCAGTTGCTGACTTTCTCTAGGCCCCAGGTCCCTTGTCTGCCAAGTAGGGGTGATAATGATAGGACTGTGTATGTCATAGACTTATGAAGCTTCAGTGCGATAATTATTAAAGTGCATAGCACACAGGTGGGCACATAAGTGTTTAATAAGTCTTAGATGGTGTAATTGTTACTGATCTAAGTACAGAAACTTACAGTTTGGCTGAACCAAGACACGGTTCATATTCACGTCTTTTCATATAATGAAGTTCCCCACCCAGGCCTCTTCCTCTGCCTCTTTCTCTTTTTTCTCACCTTCCTCCAGGTCCAGGGGTATTTTGCTCCTTTGTGGTCCCTGATCCTTCCCCAGTCAAGCCCTGTCTCCCCCTACATCTTCAAAACCATTACCTAGCTTCTTATTTCCTACTCTCTACCCACTTGCTTTCAGCCAGTGCTCCTTCCTGCCAGTGTCTTCTCCTGTGCTCTTTCTGGCATTTGACGTGCCCCCCCACCTCCATTTGCCCAGTTGCAAAGCCAACCTTTCCTTTAAGGCCTAGCTTTTTTATGGAACCTTGTATTGTTTAAGATACGGTTTTGCAATATAAGACAAAACCCAAAAAAGGGTTTCTAGCAGGATAGAGGTTTATTTATCTTTCATATAAAAGAATTCCATAAGTAAGCAGTCCAGGAAGAGTCTGGTGACTCCACCATCATCAGGAGCTCAGGCTTCGTTTGCCTTTTTGCTTTTCTGTCTCAAGGTTGCCTCATGGTTCAAAATAGCTGCTGGAAATCCAGTCATCACATTCATGTTTCAGACAAGCATTAGAAGAAAGGGAGTGAGGGACAGCTCTTGGTTTGCCTGTTAAGGCACTTTCCTGGAAGTCTCTCTTAACAATTTCTGTTTACATTTCATCAGTCATCTCTAGCTACAAGGGGGGCTGGGAAATGTAGTATTTTATCTGGGCATATGGCCACCTCATAGAAAATAGGGGCTCTGTTACAAGGAAAAATGGAAGAATTGATATCGAGTAGGCAACTAGCAGCCTCTGGCACAAGCCTTTTCCAACTACTCCAACCCATCTTGTGGTTCTTAAAGTGAGCCTCACACTCGCACAATTGTCTTATTATAGTGCCATCTATTAGTTCATTGGCCCGTGAACAAATAACAACTGCACCACTGCTCTGTGCAAGGCACAATGCCTTTTATATATATACTGTGAAGTGTTGCTCTCAAACTGAGAGGTTAGCTGGCTCCTTGAGGGCAAGGAATGTGGCTGTGCTTCTTTCTCTCGCTCACAGCAATATCTTTCACAGGGCTGGGCACATGGTAGGCACTTGATAAGTACCCGTTGATTTTGGAGTAGTCATAGTGAGAAGGTCATTGAAAACACAAATTCCCTGACTTGGTACTGTACTAGACAGTTCTGGTTGTGTAAGGTTTCTTTCTAGTTCCTTCTGGTTTTGAGGAACCATAGCAGGAAGAGTGGGGTCTCTAAACATCAGGGCTGCATTGTAGCCACATAGACTTGTCCAGGCGTTGGGGGTAGATTTGGCTATTTTGGATACTGGACTCTGTTTGTATAGCAAACTAGAATTATAAGCAGAAATCTCTGTGCGCACCTGACTTTCTTTTCCACTGCTGTGTCTGTAGCTGTATGAACATCACGTGAGTCTCTCTTGTTATTTCTGCTCTGCATAGCTGCAGAGTAAATCTGCAGTCTCTCTGTAGTGAGCGCCACATTCGGTTCCCGTTTCTGTCCTCCCATCTGATCCCCAGACAAGACTGTCTGACAGGAGGTTGCCTAGAGCTTGTGTCACATCTTGAAGCTGCTAAGAAAATGATTGTTTTAAAATTTTTATTGGCACTTAGGAGGAAAGAAACTAGAATATATTTAGCTTCTACTACCTGCAAGGCACTGTGTTACGTGTTTAACCTACGTTATCACATTCAATATTTAGAACAGTCTACTGTTCTGGTCTGACTATAAAGTACTACTTTTCTTATTTTGCAGATGAGGAAACTAAGGCTCTAACAAGCCCAAGTCTGCTTAGAGCTAAGTAGTGGGGTTATATTTTTCCTCCTATTTTAAAAATTAATTAGTTAATTTTATTGAGAGATATTCACATATTATACAATTCACCCTTTTTAAGTGTATGGTCCTGGTTTTTAGTAGATTCACAAAGTTGTGCAACCATCTCCACTCTCTAATTCCAGACCATTTTCATGGGGAGACGGGGCTGTTTTTGAGTCTAGGCTTCTCCTACAACCGTGCCATTTCCTTTTCTAATTTGCCACATGCAGTGATTTAAAATAACTAGAACCAGATCTGGGGAAATATCAGGTGAGATATGTACATAAAAGGACCATCTACTTCTTCAGTTGCTTTCCCATCAAGGCAGCGGTCCTGGTGCCCCTTTGAATTGCTGCAGGGTGGGTCTGGCCTTAGTTCCTTTGGCCCCGTCTTACCCTGTTTGTGTTTTCTAGACTTGAGATAAGGGGCAGAACATCCCAAACTTGAGGTTCCATGAGCACCCCTCATTCCTGCCATGGGGTTATTGTTGGCATGGTGAGAGGGACCCTTGTACTGACCTGTGTCTTTTTTGTCTTTGTAACCCCAGAGTGTCATAGTGCCTGGGAGATAGAAAATGCTCAATAAACGTTCGTGAATATTTAGACATTCATTTCATTGCCTCTCATTTAAACCACTGCAATAACCAATTGTTGTGCCTCTAACCTTTCTCCTCTAGCCCCCAGTCATCTTCGGAATTAAGACAAAGTGATCGCCCTGGCCCCTAAATCTCCTTAAATTATACTGAAATGATCATACTGGCTCTGTCCCTTTAAAAAGCTTTCCTCCCAAGCTCTACCTAGCAACTGCGATTTCCATGCTATTGGCCAGCGGTGGGTCACATGGCCATTAGCTCGTGAATCAGAAATTTTAGCTCTTCAGCCTCCGGTGTAGAGAGTGTTCAGGGCGAAGGGCATTGTGAATGGCTTTTGGAAAACCGGCCCACAACCCTTCCCTGAACTTTGCACATTCATTTGAGCAATTAGAAAATGGTTGAAAGTGGTTTGCTTCTTTGTTTCCCCCACTGGATCCTAAGCCCTTAAAGTGTGTGTTAAAAGGGGACCACTTCTTTTTTAATCCCGGCATCCCTGCCCCTAGCACAATGCTGCTGGCATATTGTATTTACTGAGCACGTAAAAGAATTATTGTACATTTTCAAGTAAGAAGTGTATGGGATTAGAGCACCTGAGCAGACTCACATGCCTCAGGGACACGTTGCTGTGAGCCCTTCCAGCTCACTCCCGTGTCCAGCCCACCAGTGGAGAATTGGCCATTGTGTGCCCCTCTTCCTAATGGGCGTGTGTTGTTTCCTGAAGGTGGGCAATGCGGAGAAAGGCTGGTACTACAAACTTGGCCAACTAGGCCCTCCCCAACTAATGGAGACCTGTGCTAGTTATTAGGACTGTAAACTAAATATTTTGGTTCCCCCATTGCTTTCTGAGAACATGGTGGGTAGGATTACATTACTGGTTCCCTTGAAATCGGGTAGGACTATTTGCCTAGTTCTGTTCAATGCGTTTGAATGGAAGTGATGTGTGCAACTTCCAGACCAGAGCATTTAATGCTAATACGAGACCCTTCAGAGCTCACTTTTCCCTTTGCGATTGCAATGCACAGTGTTCCAGATGGTGACTGCTCTGTCAGCCTGGGTCCTAGGGAGAGGGGAAAACAGCAGAGCTCCTAATCAACCCTCGATGGGCATGTACTTGAGTGAGAAATAAACCACTGTTAATTTAAGCCACTCAAGTGTTTGGTGTTTTTTGTTACTGCAGCATTACCTAGTTTATCCTCACTAATACAAATACCTGACTTATAGTCATACAAAAGAATGGCTTTTCTGAGCCTAAGAAATCAAAGTATTTTCCTCAGAACTTCTAAGTTCCCTTCTCACTAAGGCCAAGTGGCAACCATAGCTGTTTGTATGTGTACATAAAATGGTAAATCTCAAAAATGTAAAAGACAATGTTAGAAATGGCTAAATTGTTTCACCGTTGCTTCATTCAGTGATTTGCTGGAAGGATTTATAAGACTCGATAGCAGATTATACTCATGGCTAAGTTTTTTTTTTTTACAGTGCCTGACATATAGTAAGCTCTGTGTAAATACAGTCACTGGTATGACAGTCAAGAGCATACTGTCTAGGACCACATTGTCTGGATTTGAATCCCAGCTCTGCCACTTAACTGCTTTGTGACCCTGGGCTAAGTTAAGTTTTTTGTGCCTCAGTTCCCCTATCTATAGACTGAGGGTGATAATAATATGATAACAATACCTAATTAAGTTGGTTTGAAGATAAAATTACTCAATATATAGAGCAACTAGCAGCTTACACACAATAAGTGTGTATTGGTTTATTTTATTATTATCGCAGTCATTACGGGTTTGGCCATATCTGTTGCTGAGATAGACTGGAAAGGTAAAAAATGGTATCTTACTCATCTTGTCGCCTGAGCGTATCCTTAACTGAAACCCGAGGCTTCAGGAAATCCTGCAGCTTGAGTAATCCAAGAGCCGGAGCAGTGGAGCATCCAATTACGATGCCTCACAGCTGCAGCTGGGAGGAAGGTGAGGCCCCAGTTCTGTCTAGCTGAGGCTGTGGTCCTATTATGGAGAAAGCCTTGCTTTGTATGCAGCTGCCTTGCCTTGGTTCGGCTGCATAATTGCGCCTTTTTGTTTTATTTTAAAGCATCTTGAGGAATTCAGAGCCCTCTCCCGCTGACAGCAGCAAAGCCAAAGAGTGCCATGTCTCTAATGAGCCTTGCGGGCTCTCTGATGGCCCCATGGAGGCGTCCAGGCAGGGAGCACACACACAGGCCCCCACCGGCATCCACAGGCTCCCTTTGAGCATAGGCCACCACGCTGGACTTCATTGTGGGCCTCCCTGAGCTACTTCCAGGGTACCCCAGGCCTGTCCTCTTTGTCTCAGAAGGGCACAGAGTTGCTTCCTGAATGCTAGGCTTGTTGGTAACCTTTGTGGGCTGGCAGCGAGAAAACAGAAATTAATTATTCATATCAGCAGGCCTGAAGGAGCTGTTGTTTGCAGGGTTGACTCTCCTTCTGGCTACCAGACCCAGAATTCCCCAGGGCCTTTGGACAAGCAGAAGACAGTGTGGTTCTTGGAGACAGCTGCTCTGAAAGTGCCGAGGTGGCAAGTGGCCGGCCCCAGGCTACGTACAGTCTGCTGATGTGCTTTGTTGGACTGCAGAGGGTTAAAACAAAATTAAAAACATTTAAAATTGGGAGATTTTATATAAAATCTGACTTCTGGCTTTTCTTGAAAGATGGGAAGTTTTACAATACATGTGGAAATCATCAGGCTGAATAGCTGACCCCTTCAGACCGGACATGATTCCCTAATTGCTTCAGCCTTTGTCTGGCCCCTTTGTCTGCTCACATTGTGAGAGGTGTGTGTATAGTGTAGTGAACCGAGCAAGACTCTGGAGCTGAGCTGCCTGGCCTTGCAGCCTGCCTCTGCCACTACTAGCAGTGTGCCCTTCAGCAAATTAGTTAACTGCTGTGGGCCCCAGTTTCCTTATCTGTAAAATGGGGATGATACATAGTTTACATCACAAATGAGATGATGTGAGAACTAAGTATAAGTGCTTAGGACAATGCCTGTCACATATTAAATGCTGCTTAGTTGTTTATAGCTACTAGTATTACACTACCTGCCTAGTGTTTTAGTTATTTTTTATTTTTAAAATATATCTTTATTGATTTCAAAGAGAGGAAGGGAGAGGGAGAGAGAGATAGAATCAATGATGAGAGTCATTGGTCTTCTGCCTCCTGCATGCCTCCTGCTGGGGTTTGAGCCTGAACCTGGACATGTGCCCTGAGCAGCAATCGAACCAAGATCTCCTGGATCATAGGTCGATGCTGAGCCACACCTGCCGGGCTGCCTAGTGTTTTAGGAATTTGAGATCACAATCCCTGTATTAAAGAGTTTTCCATAGAGGGGGGGAAAAATGTGATTATTTCCTAGTGTGCCTCTTAACTCAATAAGTATTTATTCCCTCCTCCAACCCCCAATCTCAGTAACAGAGTAGTGCTACCTACTGTAACAAACTAACTGCAATGTATCTGTGGCTTAACAGGCTAAGTTTCTTTTGGTTTACATAGCAGTGAATGTAAGTCTTCCTGATGGGCAGGTTTGCACCCCACGGTCACTCAGAATCCGGGCTCCTGCACTCTTGTGGATCTGCCCTCCTCTAGGTAGTTCTCAGCTTTCAGAGAGCACTAGGGGAACGAGACACACTTGCTTCTTAACTCTCTTAGCCTAGAAGTGATACCCATTTCTTCCTTTCCTATTCCATTGGCAAAGATGAGGCACATGTCCCCTCTTAGATGCAGGGGTCCTGGCAAGTATAGCTCCTGACTCGGCAGTTGCTCCCCAGCAAGAGCCCTACTCTGGGGAGGGGGCTGGGGCAGGAATCCTTGGAGGACCCCCAGCTGTCTTTGCCGTCACAGTCATTGAATAAGCCCCCAAATCAACATCCTCCTGGACCTATTTTCTAGTTGTCTCTTTTAGCCTGTGAAATGTTTCCAAGGATGACTGCCTTATTTTTGTTTTGTTTTTTGTTTATTGGGGAGAGAAGGAGAGAAACAACTTCATGCTTTAAATTCGTATTAAGACCATAAAAGCATTGATTAGGGTATCGAAATTAGATTTGGGCAATATATTTCATCTGAGTTACCTATTTGGAGAGAAATATAATGTAGCTCTTGTGTTATATACATATTGAAATAGCTGTGAAATTTGAGGTAAAAAGACATTTACAATCAGAATATTTAGATACAAATCTTAAATCTCTACACTTTTTTCTCCTTTAAATTGGGCTAACTGTAGACATTTAGCATTTAGCCTTTTTAAGGTAGGTAATTTAAACTTGTTGCCCTGGCTGGTTTTACTCAGGGGTTAAAGCGTCGGCCTGTGGACTGGAGGGTCCTGGGTTCGATTTTGGCCAAGGGCACATACCTCGGTTGCAGGCTCAAACCCCAGCCCTGGCTGGGGTGTGTGCAGGAGGCAACCAATTGATGTGTGTCTCTCACATTGATGTTTCTCTCTGTCTCTCTCTCTCTCTCCTTTCTGCTCTCTCTGAAAAGCAATGGAAAATATATCCTCTGGTGAGTAAAAATAAATAACTAAATAAACTTGTTAAGACATGTACTTATGGGAGATATATGGGGTGTCCCCCAAAAAATGTATAAACACTTTAACAGCTGATAGCTCAACTTTGAAAATGAAATGTATTTTAATAAACACTGCCTTTATAATTATTCAAAGGTGTGTATACATTTTTGGGGACACCCTATTTATACCAATAAAATATGCTGGTACCATAAATTCCAAAAGTTGATGAAAGCTAAAGCATTTCTTTAAGTTGAAGGGAACCTCAAATAGCTAATCTTTAGGATTAGGGGGAATAAAAGAAGAAGTCCCATACAGCATTTCACATCTCTTCAAAATAGAAAGTGTCTTACGCTGACTTTTTAAAGCTGGTTTATTTCTTTAGAACCACAGAGCCCGTCGTCTTTGAAGAAGTGAGCTTACTGTGGGGTTATGACAGTGTGTCTTTGCTGAAATTTGCACACACTCTCTGAAAAGCTAGCACGCAAGAACTTCTTATGAGTTAGGAACATGGCTTTCAACCTCTGTGACCTTAATTCAGGCTAAATAATATCTGCTTGCCCTGGCTGGGGAGCTCAGTTGGTTAGAGCATCGTCCTGATACACCAAGGTTGTGGGTTTGTTCTCTGGTCAGGGCACATACAAGAAGCAACCAATAAGTGTATAAGTAAGTGGAACAACACATCCCTTCCTCCCTCCCGCTTTCAGTTCCTCTCTCTCTCTCAAAATCGATAAATAAAATTTTTTAAAATATGTCTGCTTAGTCAACTAAAATAGGATTACCTTCCTGCTCTAGATGCCCCTTAGTTTGCTATTCTGGTCCCAAGTTGACTGACAGCTTGCTCTGTTCCCTCAAATCACAGTCTTTAGGCAAATTCATTGCAGGCACAGCGTGGAAGGAAAACCCAAAATCTTCTGTGTCACATCTGACCACTTCCCAGCCTGCCCCAACTCCCGCCCCAAGCACGTTACAAAATCAAGAGGTTTTAGAACTGAAAAGTGGAAACAGTCTCCTTTGGTTTCAGGCTGCAGCTTGTTTAGTGCTACGTCTTGAAGACAGCCCTGTTCTAGAACAATCTCAGTGGACCCTGCTCCGTCAGATGAGTTGACCCTTGCTGATTCTCTGCGGTCCCACTCAAGAATTTGCTGGGGAATTTCACACTCCTTTAGCTGTTTAGGAAAAGGATGAAAAATCTCCTGAGTCCAAACCATCATCCCAGATACGGCTCCTCCCCAGGACTTGTCTTTGTATCTCCATTGAACACTCGTTCCCTTCTGCCTCTTGTTATGGGCATTTTAATGTACCCCTGCCTCGCAAGGCTCACTGAAGGCAGGAACTGGTTTATGATGGTAATGGGCGTCGGCTCTGGAGCTACATTTACGAGTTGTAAGGATTTTAAAAAGTTATTTCACCTCTCTTTACCTTGGTTTTCTCATCTGTAAAATGGATGTGTTAATAGCATCCACCTCCTGGAAGGCGGTGAAGATTAAACGAAGTCATCCACGGTAAGCACTCAACACAGTGCCTGACAGATAGTGAGGACGCAGTAAATAACATCTTAGTATTCGGCCTCTGTTTTCCCAGCATCTGCCCTCGTGCCTTATGTGTCCTACCTGCTTGACAAGTGTGTGCCGACTAACCTGAAAGGATGACTGAGGAAGTGATAAACTATTATTCTTCTATGTTTGAAATAATCAAGAAAAAGAACTGACTGTGAGTCAGAATCCTCTGCAGGAACGCTGTACAAAGACAGATTCCTGGTGGAATCCCAGCGGGGGGGTCTGGGCAAAACCTGGAATCTATATTTTTAACATGTCCAGGGGATTCTTAGCACTCCAGAGTTAGGCTTGATGTGAGGTGGTGGTCAGTGTCTGGTGTCTTTGTTGTTGTTTTTATAATGCTGTTGTTTTTATATGTTGTTTTTATAGTTTGTTTTATTGAAAAAGAAATTTTATTATAGTTGCCACCAAGTAGGGAAAAGAAGGTGAGACTATATACATTATACCCTCCCCCCCAAAAAAAAAATCTATTGTGGTAAAATACACATAACATAAAATTTATCCTATTAACTGTTTTTAAGTATACAGTTCAGTGGTACTTAAAACATTCACATGGTTGTGCAACCTTTACCACAACCCATCTCCAGAACTCTGTTCATCTTGCAAAACTGAAACTAGACCCAAAAGACAACTCCCCACCCCCCTTTCCACTGTCTCAGGCAACTACCATTCTGCTTTCTGTCTCTATGAATTTGACTGCTCTGTAAGTGTCCCATATTCATGGAATCCTACAGTATTTGTCCTTTTGTGACTTAGCATGATCTCCTCAAGGTTTAGCCATGCTATAGCATATGTCAGAATTTCCTTTTTAAGGCCGTTTCTTTATTTGTGAGACTGGATAATATTCCATTTCATTTATCCATTCATCTGTCAATGGACACTTGGTTGCTTCCAAGGCTTAGCGACTGTGAATAATGCTGGGGTACAATAACTTTTTGAGATCCTGGTTTCAGCTCTTTTGTGTATGTATCCAGCGGTAGAATTTGCTAGATCATGTCTGGCGAGGCCCTTTCTGTGCACACAGCCCCCAAAGTTGACATTGTAAGGAAGCCAAAAGAAAAAAAATCAAACACACAAACAAAAAACTGTTTACTTAAGAATTTTAGGTGCTTCTAAGCAAAATGTGGAGGGAAAAGCTCTTTTGAGTTTGTGTGTGAGTAGATAAGGAGTTGCCAGGCAGTTGATAAAGTAACCCATTTGTGATGGGAGCCAGAAAGCAGTCAGAGGAAAGAAGCAGCCAAAGGCGACCTTTGGCCTGAGAGCACACACAGCAGTAGCAAGCTGAGTTGACACTTGGCCTGTGGTACAGAGCAATCCATTGAGATCTGCTATTTCGAAACACTTGGCCAGTTGTGGTTTCAGTCATGTAGGTGGCCCTCTTGCTGCTCCCAGATAGTGATCATGGTGTTTGAAGGTGTCAGGTTCTGGGTTTGAGAGCTCACCCACATTCATTCTCTCTGCTGAGCTCTGGGGAAGGGGGGCATCTTTCCACCCAGCTGACAAGTGACAGCCCCCAAGTCCCAACACAGGTAGGCGGAGCCTCTCCTCTCGAAATTCCATTCCCTTCTGCCCCCGTTTCCTCCATGTCTGACTTAGATGTAGATCCCATGAAATACGTGAGTGTGTGTATTGTCTTCGGGAGCAGAGATCGATAGACGTGGAGTTAAGATGACAGCTTCGTTGCAATTTGTAAATTTGCTGAGTTTGTAAATAGGCAAACCTGCTGGGCTTTGATAAACGGAACTTTTTTCTGGTATTTTTGAAAGTCACTGTGGAGAGCATGAAGTACTTATAACTTCCAAACCAATCGATAAAAAGGTCAACAAGACACCTTTACAATAGTGCTCAATGTTCAGGGAGTATGTAAATCATCAAGCATTAGAGGGTTTGAAAGAGAAAGATTTGGGCAATAAAACATCACCCACTTTAAAGCAGGTTCCGGGGAGGAAAGCATTGTACGCCTGGTTTTATGACCATGAGACATCGATTCTGGGTTCCATAAACTTCTATCTAGGAGGCGGAGAAAGGAATGTGGCACCGTGAAAGGTCCCTTTATTGACACCTGAATTGCGTCAAGCAGTGCACCTGGGGAAAGGCCTCAAACCTCTGCTTCAGGAACCTTCAGTCTCACGGTGGGACAAGGCTAGTAAACAGTTTTTCACAGCCTAAATGTATATATAATAGAGAGACACATGCTAAGGACTCGCCGTCTTTAACTGGCTCACAGGACACTAGGTGGGACTTTATAAACTGTTGGCAGCCACTGCTGGTCAAATACCAAACAGTAATAACCACATCGTTGCTGGTTGACTCATAGTTACAAAAATGGTAGCACCCATGCCACAATCTTGAGGGTACATCCTTTGGCACTTTTCCTTATTTTTTCAGCCCCAGTGCCCACATGCCTACCAGCAGAAAGTCCCTGCTGACGCTCTCCCTTAGAGAGTCAAAGAGGGAGCGGCAGCTGGTGCATGCATACCCGAGCTGGTAGAGAACCTGAGTCTCATTAGCGGTAAGGACTTCTCACCGCATAGGTCAGCAGATGACCCTGGTACGCAAAGGTGACGTGGAGTGTACTGATGAGACCCTCCACAGGCTGCTGCTGTTCTTGGGGAGGAAAGTGTCAATTCCTCAGTGCTGGGCTTGGCTGGGGGCACCTGCTCCTGATACCCAGTTCCTGCAGGTCACAGAGCTGCTTCCCATGTGTCAGTCTGCCCAGGGAGGCCGGGCAGGACAAGTTCTGGCATCCACCACTATTTCCTTTCCATCCCTCCGGACCCATCTTGGGGAGTGGGGGGAGGGTGTCTAGCTACTTCTCTTTTTCAACCCTTAGAACACAATCTTCTTATAGCCTCTTTCCTAGACTATAGCAGGGAGGCCACCTCTGATGTTGGCGGCTCCAAAGTGGTTGATCTTTTTAGAGAGGCTGCCCAGGGAATTAGAAAGTTATAAAATCTGTAACTCCAAAGCTTGCTTTTGTGTGTGTGTGTGTGGCACTTCTCTTGCTAGAGAAAGGGCAATGGGGACAAATCTAATCCCTGGCGGGGTGGTCCTGAATTCTGCTATTCCAAACAACTCCACAATGCAAACCCACATACATATACAACCCCTGTGTGCACGGGCATGAATATTTCCCTAGAGAATATCTAGACATGGGATTGCAAAGCTGAAAAATATGTGCATTTAAAATATTAACAGATGTTGTCAAATTGTCCTCCAAAAATGCTGTTCCACTTTATACTCTCACCATACTTTTTGAGAGAGCCTGTTCATACTCACTAACATTCGTGTTTATTTTTCATTTGTGCCAATCTAATGGACAGAAACTGGCATCTCAGTGTACCTAGGACCCTGATTACTAGTGAGGTAAAGTATCTTTTTAAATATTCATCGGCTATTCCTATTTCCTCTCCTTTGTCATAGTTTTTGCCCATTTTAAAAATATAATGTGAATACATTTAACACTTTACCATGGAATAGTATGCTAATTATAGGTTTACTTAAGAAAAATTGTTGTTCTTTTCATGTCTAGTTTCCAAGAATTTTTAAAAATTCTCTTTAAGCAGAAATAGTGTTAACTTTTAACAAATGCTTTTCTGAAATATGTTAACATGATTGTTTTTTTCTTCCTTAGTCTATTAATGGAGTGAATTACACAAATAGATTTTCAAATGTTGAACTAGGCTTATATTCTTGGAATAAACCCTATTTGGTCTGATTTATAGGGTTGCAGGTTGCTCACTACACAACTCATTCACGCAACAGCAAGTTGTACAGTGTACAACCTTTAAAACCATGCATCGTGGGTGGCCCTGAGACATACTGTTTTTTAAAGAAACACTGCTAGATTCATATGCCGAACAATTAAGATCATTTGCATCTATGGCATAGGAAATATTGACCTATAGTTTTCTTTCCTTTTCCTGCCCTTATCCAGTTTTAGTGTCAGCATCATGATCGTGTTATGAAATTAGGTAGCTTCCCATCTGCTTCTGTGCCCTGAAACAGTGTATGTAACATGGGCATTTTCTGTTGGTAAAGATTTGGAAGCTCGCCTTCATAACCAGCTGGGTGTTGTGTCTAGATCTTTGCCTACTTGCCCATTTATCTAGAGCTTAGTTATTTGTTCAGGTTTTTGTTTTTTTCTCTCAAACCAATATTTGGACTTTATATTTTCCCGGAAAATTGATCACTCCAAACTTTTGATCAAGTTCATGCTATGAATTCATGCTTTAAGCTTATCCCTGTGCTCTAAATAACGTCTTGATAAATAAAACACATTTAAAAAAAATTAAAAATATATAGATGTGCATAAAAATAAGATATACATCTCCATGCACCAGAAGTGGAATAAAAACCACAGTGTTAAAAAAAACGGGAGCTGAAGCCAGAGCCTGTTGGGCTCTGGGTCTGGGGGAAGGGGGAAGGGAGAGGAGGGGCATCTGGCTGCTCCTCCGGCGTCCTCTCCACTCGTCTCCCAGGCAGCTGCCCCTGGATGCTTTCCTGCTCCAGGGCCTGCTGCTTCCCTGCACCCTGCCCACGTAAGTGTTGGCAGCGGTCCTCTTCTGGGCATGTTGTGGCCTGTAGTTTCCTCTGATCTGATATTCCTCTCCCCTTCTTTCAGGAGTTTAGAATTCCTGGTCCTTGAGAGTATCCTGTGTCATTTTCCGGGCTGTAACAGGTTTTATGTTAATATATGATTTATAGCATGTCTAGAGATTTGGGTTAAGAGGAGAGGCATATGACAAGTTTATCATAATACTGTGAAACCAAACAAAAGCACTACATGCACTCAGTGTTCCAACTTGAACCAGAAGCCCCCAAAGGAAAATTAAGTTAGAACTAAGATCTCAGTTTTAAAAATTAACATCGTAGTATACCATGAAGCGGTCCCTGTATTACGTATAAATGTATTTTCAATATAAAAGATATAAACAGTACTAAAATCTTTGGGATAAAACGTGCCAGTTCTTGTCATCTCTCTCTGCCACTTTAAAATCCTCTCTCCAGAAGGAACCTGCAGTTAGCAGTTTGTTGTAGATTATACATCCTTCCACTCCTTTTATGGCATATGTATAAGGATTTGTATATAATTTGTTTATTGTTCCATTTATTCTCACAACCACCATAAGAGGTCAGTATTATTAACCCCATTTTATGGATGAGAAAACCGAGGCCTAAGAAGGTTGGGTGATGTGCCAATGCACAGCTAATTAGTTTGAACCCCTGTTTCTCATTTTTAAAAGAGCCAGTGCTCCTTTTTCAGATTGAATGAGCCTTGCTCAGAGGTTTATTTCTCACTAACCCAAAATGGACTGAGGGGGTCCCAAGGGACAATGCGGTCTCTCAGCTCAGCTATACTCTCCTGTAGCAGCTGTCCTTTGGGAGACCTAAGTGGGCAAGCCCTTGGCCTGATCATTTGAATTTCAAGCCACCTTTATCCGGATTTCAGATCTTCCCCCTAGCTAGGGCGTTTTGAGTCCTGTGAAAAGACATCCTTGAAGTGTGTCTCCAGGAAAGGTTTTCAGGTGCCAGGGACTCCACCAGGTCCCTAAGGTGCCCCTGGAGGAATTGGGCGGGGGACATTGGCAGTGGCTTCAGCCAGGATGAGTTTGGGGAGAAGCCAAAAGGAAGTGGGGGGGCCTTGAGGCTTGGGCAGGTGGGCCTGTGTTTTCTTGGTCATTCCCCCTTGCTCCAGGAAAGGGAAACACTGTTTATTTATCCAGAATAAAGTGTTGGAGCTGGTTTCCCTTTCCCCATCGGCCAGTGCCTCCCGGGATGTCCAGCGCGCCCAGATGGTGTGTCAACACCCACGCACATGCCACACACCCCGGCCGGCCCCTTTCTGTAGCCTAAAGGGAGAGCCTGAGGCTCCCTCACCCACCCACCCCTCCCCCGTCCAAGGTGCCGAGAGCGAGGACAAGCCCCCAGAGGGTTGCGGCGGCTGCCTTCCTGCACGAGTCAAAGAAACAGGGCCCCAAAGCCTGAATGCATTTGCATCTCAATATCTCCGTAAACCTCAGAAGCCGAGCCCCTTCCCCCGCAGCCGGGCTCCTGCAGCGGCGGCCGCCACCGGGCTTCTGATGCGAGGTCGGATTAACCGCGCGCGCAGGCGGAGGCTCCCCGGGCCCGCGAGGTTTGCCCATGTCACACTTAAATGCCGCAGCCGGGGTCGGGGCCCCGAGCCCGCGAGGAGCCCTGCTGGGTGGGGCCTGATGCCCGATCCAAGGGGCCTCCCCGGGAACGGGAGCCCGCCGCTCGCAGGGCCTTAGAGAGAAACTTAGTAGCCGGCGGGGAGGCTGAATGTACCCTTTGCACCGGCGGCTGGCGCTTCCCCGTTGAAACGCGAGGGTCGTTTGTCTCGAGCGCAACAGTTTCACAGCGGTGTTCCTGAACCCTGAACCCGGGCAGGTTTTCATCAAAGGCCTGCGGGTTAGGAAGAAATGATTACGAATCATCTCTCCTTCTCTAACAGGATCATCAAATTTCGTGCACCATTTGCCAAAAGAGCCAATCCGTCAAAATATGGAAAGGATGGCATACACTTTGGTGGGCACGCCATAGAAAAGGGTTGGGAATTGGGGCCTCCTTGTATGCAGGGGAAATATGCTTAAATGTGACTACATCTCTGTGTGTGTGTGTGTGTGTGTGTGTGTGTGTGTGTGTGTGTGTGTGTGTGTGTTTCCTGGCATATTTGTGTTTAGGGACTGTTCGCGGAAGAGTATATGAAAAGGCAGCAGGGATACCTTTCAATCTGCAAATGAGAATGAGCGATCACACTTAGGTCCAAGATGAGTAATAAACTGGAGATTTCATTTGAATGTGAACTGTGGGGCTCTAGCTGAATCTGTTATTATAATAAGCCCTTCTGGGTCACATGTCCATGTTATAATAGACGCGTGTGTGTGTGTATACACTCATTTCTGGTTTTAAGAAAAATTTTTCTTGGTTCGACACTTTGACTTAATGTTTCCTCTGGGTAACCAACGTTTCCAATTTTAACATAAAATTACCCAGTATCTTTTTTTCTTTGAACTCAGACACTTCAGACTTTCATCCCCCTTTTGCTCAGGGCAGGTACTTGAGCTTGGGGTCTTTGAGGGGAAAAAAAAATTCTCTTTTTCAGTTCATACTGGACTCAACTTTTCAACTTCCATTGTCCTTGACATCTTCCCGGGACCTTTAGCAATCTAAAGCTCCTGCTTTTCCAGATGGGTCTTTTTCTTATTCTAGCTGCTATTGAATAGCAAAGCATGGGGCGGGCACACTTCTGAGGACCCGGTTGCTTTGACTTAAACCTAATGAGCTGATAAGTCTGCAATGACAACGAGACACCTACAGAAAACAGAGTGTGGTTAGGCTTTGGTAACCTCAGCGCAACTCACAGTCTCTCTTCACTAGGCTTGCAGTAATCTTTTGGGGGGAGGGCAGCTGTTTCACTTTTTGCCTTATTTTGGCCCTCGGGGGAGAGATGGTGTGTGTGTGTGTGTGTGTGTGTGTGTGTGTGTGTGTGTGGCTCAGCCAACACAATGATAACAGCTACCATTTCTTGAGTGCGCAGGTTGAAGGCCCTGTGTTAGGTATCTTACACCGTTCTCTCATTCCATCTTCTCAATCATCTCTAGGCAGTTACCATTACAATCCTCATTTTACAGTGAAAGAAACTGAGGCTCAGAGAGGTTAAATTATTTAAAGACACCAGGTCTTGCACGCAGGTCTGTTCTGTCTCCAGCACCCACACTTTGACCTAAACCGTTCAAGTGCATCCGGAGTTTCTTGCAGCACCCCAGAGACTGATCCCATGAAACTACTACTGTTGTGGGCAGCTTTGGGTGATGCTGCCCACAGGGGACTGAAGCTCCTGGCAGCAGTGCCCAGGGGAATTAGCAGGTGCCCATACCACCCCTTTCACCCCACCTCCAGGCACCTGGGATGGGAGGATGGGCGAATCCAAGCGGGGAGCCTCAGCAAAGAACCACCTCTGTGTTGGCAGTTCTGCTGTTGTAAAAGTAAATATCAGTCTCCACCTTGGCCGGGAAACAGGAACCTTTGACAAGATTGGCACAGCTGATATCTGGCACAAGCCGTGGCACTCTCCTCCAGGCTATCAATTCTGCTTTATCGGCAGCCTTGGCCAGCAGGTAGGGTGTCTGCCTGGGAAGGGTGCCTTCAGCCCTATTGACTGAGTGTGCAGGTGAATTCACCTGGACATTGCTGAAGTTCACCCGCTACAGGGGCCAGGATTGCTGCCTTAGAGGGACTTTCATTGATTTTATCCTAAAATCAGAAATATTTATGAAGCCTGTGGTCACTTGGGAGGGCATGCCAGAGTGAGAAGGCCATCTCTCCCCACTCCCTCTCCCAGAGCTTCCCAGCCAGTGTGCCTAGAATGGGTTGAAGGTGTGAGGGAAGTGGGATGCCCCCTGGCCTCTGACCACTGACAGCTTTGTCTCCTTACCCCAGCATGCTGTGCAGACACTGGCATTTCCTGCATGTGCCACCATGTGACAAAGTTTGGCAAGGCCTTCTCTCCCCTGCCCTCCTAAGACTGGAATGGCAAACCCAGCCTTCCGCTCACCTTGTCCCTGTCGGGTTAGGCTTTGAGCAGTGAACTCAAACCTGAGTTTCTCTTTACAGTTCTCCCTGTACCTCTCTCCCTTCCTCCTCCTCAGTTTCTGAGGCTGAAGGGCTGATGTCACCAACACAACCCCCCTCCTTCCCTCCACTGAGAGGCGGGTCGCCCTGACCAACCCAAGACTTCCTTCTCATGTCAAAGCTGTTGCCCAGCCAGAGGAAGGAAGGACGAGGCCCGAGGCCCTGTCAGGAGTCATTCTCAGCTTCCTACTGAGGACACTACAGATGAGACTATCTCTCTGGTGTCCCTGAACAGCCCTGATAAAGCAGGTAATGTTCCTCCGCCCCCAAAGAACCAGACACATCTTACTTGCATTGTGAACAAACTTGGTTGAGGAGCTAGAGTTTCCCTCTGCGGGCTCATCTTTGTTTTGGGGCCAGGCAGACCCCGAGAGAAGAAAGGCCACAGCTCATCTATTTAGCACTTGCCCTGCTGGACACTACAGGACGGGGGAGACAGTGAAGGCTGGATTGGCCAAGAGTCAGCGGGCTGAGAAATCCCCGAGCACAATCTGGAGAGCAGCTCTGATTATAACTGTCAAGACCCCCATTGTACGCGGGCCAGAAAGGGCTGGAAAATGCTAATCAAGGAGGTGCATTTACAGATCACATTTTACTGTTTTATTGTCTGAAAATTGTTTTTATTGTGGCTTTATTACTTTTACAACAGAAAAAAGAGCTGAATAAACTTATAGTTTAAAAAAACACCTCAACAGCCTATACGCTTCACACCTTCTGTGCGTCTTTTGATGACATATGAAATGCATACAAGTGAGCAAATGACAGGGTGCTAATTGCAGTGTGGCTCCCGAGCCAGCAGCGAGGGTGTTCGTCTTAACAGGACCTTGACAGGGTTCATCTAAGTCCCCGCTCTTCCCTGCCACGCACAGCTGGGTGGAACTTTTGCTTATCAGATCAGGGTTTCTGTGACCCTGACCACACCCGATGGAAGCTTCCGTACCTTCACCAGCTCCCTCAGAAGAACCAGGGTCTGAGAGGAGCGACAGCCTTGTCCTCAGATCCTGTGTTTGCAGGATCAGGCAGGCCGGGTGGAAAGTCAGCTATTGTCGGTGCCTTGGACCTTGCTCTCCTTGGCAAGACAGAACCTCTTCCCTTTTGGTCCTGGAAGCCACAATAAAAATCAGCAGAAGCTGCCTTGGCTAGATGTGCCCACATGTACAAATGCTGGGGTTAGTGGTCTTTGTAGGAAGTCAGGGCTCCTCGAGGGCCTGGAAGGAAGTGTGGGCCTCTTGCGCGTGCAGCTCCAAGCGTGGCTTCCAAGAGAGCGGCGGGGAACCAGGAGCTCCAAGGGCCGGATCGTCTGTGCGGCTGCTACCTCATGTGTGGTTAGTTGTGGTAGGTGGCAGATAACAGCCCAGAAAAAAACCGGCTCAGCCTCCCCCAAAGAACTAACCCCCAGTGCCGAGGCTCTGGTGCAGCAGCAGCAGCAGCAAACATTCCTGTCTCCATTTCTGTCTCTGAGGCCTCCAGCATCCCTCTGCTCCAGCACTCAGTAGGGTGCATTTGCCTCAAGAGCCAGGAACCCAAGCGGCGGAGCGGGCCTGCAGCCAGGTCTAGCTGGTGTTAAGAGGAGGCACTGTGTCCTTCCTGGCTTGTATGGAGTGGTTGCTACTGTCTTCTGCTTTGGGCTGCCTGGCATGAGCCCACGTGCAGGGCCACCTGCAAAAGGGATTATTCTCTGGATAATATGAGTAGACTGAAAACGAAATCATGATCTCATTTGGGCCTGTGCTGGTCTCCCTGGGTGGTCTCAGACTCCCTGTGTTGGCTGCAGGGAGCGGGGAGACACCACCCAAGGCTCTGGGGTCCAGGAAAGGGGACTCCTCTTAGCACCCCCCCCCCCCCCCCGCTGGTGACCTGTAGAGTAGTGACGAGCATGTGGCTTCCAGGAGGAAAGAAACTTGCCTAATCAGATAGAAATAGGAACCTGGAAAAAGATCTCAGTGTAGTTTGTGGGAGATTTGGCAATGAGCTGTCTGTCTAGAAGATTTGGGGCCCTGAGAGGAGGGTTAGGATGAGGAACCCAGGTTTCATCTGAGTCATGGCTAAGACCTAAGGGGGTCCCTAGAGCTTGAGAGTTTGGAGGGATCAAGAGGCAAAGGGACAGTATTTTCCTGTCTGCGACCTGTCAAGGCTAGAAATTGGCCATGGGGCTCACCCTGGACGGGGTGGGCAGGGGTAGAAGTTTGAAATCATTCAGCATGAAGCTGAGGCTGCTGCAGCTCTGAGCCCCCAACCATCCCCCTTCCCCACCCCCCAGAGCATGAGATTGGGCCCTATTCCCTGATGGCTCCAAAATAGGAATGACTCTCTTTAAAAGCTCCTCACAAACTCACCTGAGCCCGGGCCAGGCAGGGCTGGAGGCTGCCTTTGTGGGAGAGATGCCTCAGAGACTAGATAACCCCTGAGCATTGGCCCAGGTGGTACCGCAGGGGAAACGAAATTCCTCAGAGCTTTTGCCTTTTGAAGTTCTATGGGAAGGTTTCTCAGATCCTTCCTCAGGCAAGTGAACCTCTTACGCCTCACCATGTGGTGTTATCTTCTCCCAGTGGCCTCTAGCTCTGTTCAGAGCGCAGAGAATTTTTGAGAAAGGTCTGAGTGTCATGGTCTTCTTCAGGGCCAGAGCAGCGGAAACATGACAATTTGGATGAGGGAGATGTAGAACTGATACCCCAATTTTTTCCTGCGTTCCCCTGAGAGGTTAGCTAAGGAATAATTTTCCTTAGGATGGTTTTTATAATACTTGGCTGAACCTGGGCAAGGCAGGACTGGGGGCTGCTTTTGCGAGAGACACGCCCCAGAGACTAGGTAACTCTTGAGGCATTGAAAACACCCTTACCACCAGGGACACTGCAGGTCCAGGCCTCATGCCCACAGAGTAATTGAAAGACTTGAGAGCTTGTCAGCCTCTAATGAGGAGGAAGAGGGTAGGAATGCATCATGTGTCTTCTTTGCCCCAGCACTTCCTTGGAGAGCAGCTTTCGGAGCTCTGCCAATAAATTCATTTTAGCGTCAGATGCCATCGCTACCTGGTATGCGCAGGAACTCGGCTCCCTTGCCAGTGACAATCCAGTGATGTCAAAGACTAGGATGCAGCGTCGTGACTGATGGACGGGCACAGTCATGCGGTAGGTGTCTTGGCTCAGCTGCTATAACAGTAACAGACTGGGTGGCTTAGGCAATAGACATTTATTTCTCACAGTTCTGCAGGCTGAGAAGTCCAAGATCAAGGGGTCAGCGTGGTTGGGTTCTTGATGAGGGCTCTCTTCCTGGCTTGTAGTTTGCCACCTTCTTGCTGTGTCCATGGCAGAGAGAGCACTTTGGTCTCTTCCTCTTCTGAGGGCACTAACGCTATCGTAGGTACCCACTCTCAGGACCTCATCACCGCCCGAAGACCTCACCTCCAGATACCAGCACATTGAGGATTAGAGCTTCAACCTGTGAATTTGCAGGGGGGATAACACAAACATTCAGTCCGTAATAGTGGTGGGGGAGCGTGGGCTCTGGACCCAGTCAGATCCGAGTGCGAACTTGACTCTATCACTTACTAGAAGTGTGACCTTGGGCCTCTTCTATAAAGTTGGACTAATGATCATGTCTTCCACACAGAGGGGTCATGTGATAAAAATTAGAAGGACATAAAAAGAGAGAGTAGATTGATGGCTACCAGGGACTTGGGTGGTGTGGGGGGATGGTGACATGTTGGTCAGAGGGTGCAAACTTTCAGGTATTAGATGAATGAGTTCTGGGGATCTAATGTACAGCATGGCGACTATAGTTAACAATACTCTACTGCAGCGATTTTCAACCTTTTTTTTTCTAATGGTACACATAAACTAATTACTAAAATTCTGCTGCACACCAAAAATAAATTTTTTTTGGATCTGACAAAAAAATAGGTATAATTTTGACTCATCCACACAGGGCAGCTATTGTGGTGTTCGCTGTTTTTTGTGTTTGTTTGTTTTTTATTTATTTAACAATCTAAGAGAAAAGAGGTCAGTGCCTCTGACTAAATAGTCAGGTATTACATGTTTTAAAAATTCTTGTGCACACCAGTTGAAAATTGCTGCTCTAGTGTACACTTGAAATTTTCTCAGAGAGTACACCTTAAGTGTTCTTATCACACACACACAGAGTAATGGATGCCTTGATATGTTAACTAATCTTATCGAGGTCATCATTTCACAATATTTTTATCAGATCATCACGTTGGTTACCTTAAGCTTACACAATGTTATTGGTCAATTATATCTCAATAAAGCTGGAAAGAAAAAGATGAGAGGAAAAGTAACGTGCTTAATACAGTGCCTAGGACATAAGTATTGAAGCCAGGGACACACTGACTGAAGGGCTTTCGGTCACTGGATGCCTCGGCCCTGCAAACTCACTGGAAGGGGAGGTGGGTCCTAAACGTTCGTGAGTGTTGTCTTGGGGGTTGGGATGAGGGTGGGGAGAAGGTGTTCCCGAAAGGCTTCTTTATAAAGACAGGCCTAAGAAAAGCTGCAAATTCTGTCGAGTCCCTGAATGCATGCTGCGGCCACATGTTATATTAGCAATAGTCTATAGTCTTCCCCAGGGCCTAAAAGAACCTTCTCCCCCAGTCCATTCATTCTGGTTCCCCTCTTCACCCCCGCTTTGCCTCTGTGTAATTGCTTTTGCTTTCTCCCCCCAGAATGCCTTTCCTCCCCATCCTACCGTTTTTGCCGATGAAATATTAGGTGTCCTTCCAGACCCCGGTTCAAATGGCACTTCCTCCAAGAAGCGTTCGGCTATCAACTCAGTTCGGAAGTGGTGACCAGCCCCCTTCCTCCGTAACATACTGTCCAGACCTGGTGTCTCTGGACCCACACCAGGCACCGCCTTGCTTCTTGGCGACTTCTGCGCATGTCTTTTTTTCTTATTTTTTCCTGTTCAGGAAGCCTTTTATTGTTGCTCCAAGTTTAAGAATTTTCATGGACAGAAAGGTCAACACTTTGGAAAACCTACCGCATAATCTTGCTCAGCTTCTGAATCTTGTTTTTTGCAGACATATCAACATATTTCTTTCCAGTGCAGACAATCATTCCACCCATGACTGATGGATCGATCTTAACTTCCAGTGTCAATATCTGGCTATTACTTAGGAAGCTGTTCAGGATCCTTTTTAATTTGGAAAGAGTGGCTTCATCTAAAGGAGATTTGGTGGTCACTGTGCACGGTCCTTCTCTACGTGGACACTCATCATGGTAGAAAAGACAGAAATGATGGCAGGGGTGTTGGTCAAGGGACCACCTTCAGCAAGCAGATTGATCAGGTCGGAGGTGAGGGGAGAAGACCTCTCTTCTGCGGTCACGCCATTCAGGCTTTTCACTTTAATGGGACACTTTTCATAGGGATTCACGATTGAAGCCTCCATTTGGGGGTCCTTCAAGATTTGTGCTGTTCTCAACAATTCCTTTTCTACTTGTTCTAGTTTATCCTGTTTAGATGCAGCAGAATAAAGATCAGTGGCATAGCGACCTTTGATACCATATATCTGAACAGGTGGCCGTACAGCTTGGCAAACGGCCTGGCCACCGATGTGCTAAAACATTGCACCTGCCAGGAGAGCCTGACACTGCTGGGAGGCCGTCTTCTCCCAGGCGGCTGCAGGTCAAACCCGAGTTGGGAGATAGTGGAATGTTTCAAATCCACCGTCATGAGCTTCATGGGCAAAGGAACCCTGTTTTATACAGAGCTCAGAGAATATTCGATGAGCTAAGGAATAACTTTTCCAGCCCTCAGAGCCCACTGCCCTTCCTGAAATATTGGGGACCTGAGATGTGGGAAAGAGGAAAGTTTTTCCTCTTTTTTATCAGCTATTTCCTGGTTATCTGTCTCTCAGGAATCATAGACAGGATGACCTTCATTCCTTCATGTCGAAGTGAGCAAACCAAGCCCCAGAGAGGGAAAGGAAGTCCCACCAGGTCACACAGCAAGTCCATGGCAGAGCTAGGGCCTGGGTCCAGGGTGTGCTCCTTTTAGTTCTCTCCCCCTACTGTTGAGAAAGGTAGTGGGGTGTTGAGGGGCTAAGACACGGATTCTCGAGCACTCGGGGTTACTGTGATAATCCAATGGTTTAATACATCCAGAGGCCTTAGATCAGCCCTGGCGTGGAAAGCACAAAATCAGCGTTTGTTGCCATCCCCTTTATTATTCCTCTGCCCTTCATTGACAGCCACTTCCTCCTACTGCCAGGTCCCTTCGTTTAGGGGAGAGAAGAACCCTGAGAGTATTAACTGACAGAACATCCTTACTAGGCAGAGGTGAGAACCTGGCAGGTAGCTTAGATGACTGACCTTCTGGGTTACTGACCCCAGTGGCCTAGGGTGATGTTCTGGACCATCACAGACCCAGGGCCCAACAAACCCAATTTTATTTGTCTCTGTTTCAGAGACGGGAAAATGAAAAGGAAGCTTCTTCCCTTGTTTCAGGTGCCCAGTAGACCAGACCAGCTGAGCCTGGTGCAGTGCCCTCCAGGGCTTTCAGGCCTGCCCAGTGGTCACCATGGCCCAGTGCAAGCAGCAGCCACAGAGGTCTTCCCAAGCCCTGTCGGTCTGTCAGGCAGTCTGCAGACCCTCTCAAGCTAAGTCCTTGGGATGACAGGGTCCCCAGAGAAGCAGCTTTCGTTGTATTTCTCCCATCACTAAGCTGAAAGCAAAATTTCCCATCTGTCTGGTTGGAGGGGCATCAAAATCATCACTGGGAGCTGGTGAGTGACAACTTCAGCCTACACCCCACTGAGACAGGGGAGGTCAGCATTGCTGCATCAACCAGAAGCTTCTTTCTCAGATTCCCAACATCTGTACCTTACCAGACAGCAGTAGACACAGGGCAGGACCCACCCAGAGACTGTTTTTTCCTAGGGGAGAGCTACAGTTTGCCTCTCTCCTATGAAAACAAATTTAATTGCAAATTTGGGACAGGCCTAGGAGAAGGGTTCAGAGAATTGAGACCAAAGTTCCCTTAGTGGGCTAGACCATTTCTGAGTTTCTATTCCACTTCCATGTTGACATCTGATTGGGTTAAAAAGAGTACAGCACCAAATGCTGGCCACTTAGCACAGGAGCCCTGTGCACTGGGGAGTTTTCAGTTGGGATTTTGTGTGAGCAGTTAGAGAATTAATTGGAGCAGCAATTCTTCTGCCCCAAATCTGATTCTATGATCCTGTTGTGTGTGTGTGTGTGTGTGTGGGGGGGGTGTTTGAGTCTTTAAGGAGATCGTGGCCATTCTCGACATGACATCCTAGACAGTTCTTTTCCAGTGGAAAGCTGGGCTGGCTGAAGCATCTGTCCTTTCATTCCAGGCCCTTTGTGACCAGGAACATATTTGATTATTTATTCATTCATTTCCTCATTCAGTCATTAAAATCACTATTTCAAGGTACTGGGGTTACAGTGGTGAACAAGAGAGATGTGGTTCCTAACCCCTTGGAGCTCTCAGTCTAGCAAAAGACCCAGGCATTGAGTGATGTAACAAGATGGGTAGTCAGAAATGCAGATTCCCTGGTCTGGTGGCTAGGGAGAGCTTCCTAGCAGAAGTGATATTTAAGTTAAGACCAGAAGGAAGAGTAGGAAATACCCAGGCAGAGTGGGAGGTGGAGCATTTTAGCCAGAGATATCAACCTGGGCAAAAGTTCTGAAAAACCAAGAGAGAGCAAGGAGGAGAGTGTGCCAGATGAAGCTGAAAGGAGGTGCAGGGGCCAGGCAATGGGGCCTTGTGTGACACCAAGAGGAAGTGGGTATTTATTCTGACAGCAATTGGAAGCCATAGATGGGTCTTAGATAGGAACAACCTGACAGATGTGTTTTAGTTTTAATTTTTGTTTAATCTTCACCCAAATATACTTTTTCCATTGCTTTTCAGAGAGAGTGGAAGGGGGAGAGAAAGGGGTGGGGGGGAACATCGATGTGAGAGAGACACATTGATTGGCTGCCTCCGACGTGCACCCCGATCAAGGCCAGGGACAGAGCCTGCATCCGAGGCATATGCCCTTGACTGGAGTCGAACCTGAGACCCTTCAGTCCGTGGGCCGACACTCTAACCACTGAGCCAAACCAGCTAGGGCAGCCAGATGTGTTTTAGAAAGTGCCGTCTAGTTTCTGTGAGCTGCTGGGAAACTTTTTCCTCCAGTTAATCATTCTGGTTATGATATCAGCCTGTGAGCCTGGGGCTGCTCAAGGTACCAGACCCAGCTCAAATGTGCCCACTGTGCAGCTTTCACTGACCACCGCAGCCAGAGTTGCATTCTTTCCCACTGTCCCTTCATTAGGACATGTGTCACTTGTGTTGTTTTCTCACGTCAGTCACTTGGCACCAGACTGTGTTTATGAGACTGAGCTGACCAGCCCAGGACAGAGTTCAACAACCTTGCAGAAGGGGAAATTAGGAGTCACGAAGTTTCATCACAAAAATCTGAAAGTGCCTTATGTAAAAGACACACATCCTGGGACAGTCCGGGGACAGAGCACAGGGTTAGGCTGAGTCATCCATGTAGGAAGGAAAGCAAGGGTGGTCCCTTGGGGGAACTAGGTGCCTGGTCTTCTGTGATTTCTTCTCAGAGACTATCTGCTGGTTCCTGGCCATCTGAGTCTGTCCGCCTCTCCCTACCAAGGGTCTTGATGACCCAATGCAGGCTGGGTGCAGGTATGTGCTGAGCTTCTGGGGTGGGGCCGCCAGGGCCACTAGCATCCCATGTGAAGGCAGCCTGGGCCAGACCACTCCCTCTAAGATTATAAAGGTAAAATTTAGGGAGGACATCAAAGGCAGAATGGTGAAAAGAACGGGGTGGGGTGGGGGGGTGGGTATGAGCTGCCTTGTAATCATCCTCAGTTCCCCGTAACCAAGTAGTATTCTTAACACTGTTGGCATTTGGGGACGGACATTATTTGTGACAGTTCTGCATACTGCAGGACATTTGAACATCTCTAGCTTGAAAATGCTCCTACACATTTTCAAATACTTCCCAGTGGGGCAATACCAACTACCCCTCCCCTGATTGAGAACCACTGTTCCAGTGTTTGTGGGGACAGGGTATGCACAGCTGTGCTTCAGATCTTGCACCTGGCAAGCAGGGAGACTGGGAAAAAAAAACCCATTTGAGAATATCATAGGGAAAGTTTTGTCCAGCGGGGTAGTTTTTCTTTTAAGGCCACTCACGGGGCCTCCTGCTGTCTCCCGACCCCCAAATGGAGTTCTTCCTGACTTGCCTAGCCTTGTTGCTCACAAAGGTAACCCACAGCCCTGTGTAGAATCTGTGGGCTAAACTCAGATTTTCCAGCAGGCTTTTCCAGGCCCCTTAGGTGGACGGCTCCTGGCGGCCGAGGTGCTGCTGTCCTGGGCCACCAGGTGGCGCTCGGGAGCCCCCGCTGTGTGCCGCAGGAGCGCTGGTAGCAGGGCTGACTGCAGAGGGAACTTGCCTTAAAGAGGCCTGGTCCTTAAAGAGACACGGTCACACACCCACGAGCTCGAACGGTAACCCCAGAGCGAGACTGCATTAATAAGGAGCATCACTGGCGAGGTCCTGATGCTCCTTTGTCCTGGCCTTCGTGACTGTTGAGCTGCTGCCTTTGGAGCCAGTCTCCTTGACAGCCTGCCCTCAGCCCTTGTGGCCACTCCTGGGCCTGACGGGGACGGGGCCAGCTGGTGGGTGGCGTCAGAGCTCCTGGCAGAGCAGCGCAGGGCTGGGATGCATCTGCAGAACTCTGGCTGAAAGAGCGAGGAGCACAGCCAGCTTCAGGGGAATGGTGGCCACAGAAGGGCAGAAGGCCAGCCTGTGAGCTCTGACCCCAGCTGGATATGCCTCTGCTTCACTTGGAGCTGATAAGTTCAGAGCCATTGAACTTTCTCTCTGGGGTTTTGGGACTTAGAGAATCCTTCCGTCTCTTCTACTGGCCTCTTTCCAAATGCTGATGGGGATGCTGTGGTAAGTAAATTAATTAGGAAGGGGCTCCAGACCCTACTGTTGAGCCCTCTGATCTACTTTCTAGGAAACCTCTTATGTTGACCCCTGGGTGGTGCAATCTGAACATACTGAGTAAGGGCCATTTCAGCTGGGGCTTAGTTAATCCGAGGCAGCTACTTTGTCTGGAATGCTGGACTCACTGTGGACCCTGGTCATGGGAACAGGACTTTAACACACCCCTGGAAAACATATGGGTATAGGTGAGGAGCTTCACGGCTACAGAGACCTGGATGTCGCGGTGCCTTCTCATGGCCAAGGGGAGCAACAAGGAGGTGAATGCAGTTCTCAGGTTCATATCTTGCCAGAACTGCTGATCTTTCCCATAACTCAAGCTGACACAGAACTTTATTAGAGGAATGAATACCTGGGGAGGGCTATGAGTTCATCTGTGCTGCCTGCAGATCTAGCTGTCCGCTGGAAAAGGAAGGAGGCTGGGAAGAGGCACGTGGGAATAAGGCCAAGTACAGAACTGTTAGGCCAAGTCTTCTCCCTTAGAGGTGACTCAGTGGAGGCCTGGGGAATTTTCTTTTTTCTAGGCCCCATGGGTGAGGGTGAATCTTAGAACAGTAAATGCCACTTTACTGTACCACGGTAAAGGAAATGAAGTGAGGAGTGGGAAACAGGCCCCCCAGGGTCTGCTAGGAAGCAAAGTTTATAGGATTCTAGGGCTGGTAGAAAGCCTGAAAGTCTGTCCGACCCACCTGGTTACCCACCTACAGATGTGAAAACTGAGGCTGGAAGGGCTTGAGACTGGCCCAATGCATAGAAGCAGTAGGATTTGGCTGGGACTGGAGTTCAGGAGACTGGCATTGGATTGACTGCATGTAGCTTGTTTCCAGGGTCGTCTGCCCTGTTGTAGTAGATGTGATTTTCTTTGGAAACCAGCTCTCTTTTTGCTTAATCATTGGTGCCCCTGGGGGTTTTGCCTTGCATTTCTCCTGTAGCTCTGATTTCTTCCTCCCTGAGTTTAACTGCATTCTCTTTGTTCATTTGTTCACTCATTGCAGCCCAATAAAGAGATCACACGTGTGGACTCTGGATTCAGAATCTGGGTTCATTTCCAAGGTCACCACCTGCTAGCCAATGGCTTGTCTTTCTGCTTCTGTGGAATGGAGAGGATAGTACTGCCCATCTCATGGGTTTATTATGAGAATTAAGTGAAATAATCTATGAGAAGCACATAGAGCAGCGCCTGGCACTTAAGAAGCACTCAATAAATGTTAGCTGTTGTTAATTTTATTTATTTAGCATGTATTATTGAATGCCAATCTGTTGGGCTTTTGACAGAAAGCTGATCTGAGAGCACAGTGTGGTTACAGCTGCTTTGGAAGTCTACCTCAGCCTCATTCACCCACTGGCTGAGTGCTATGGGTATCCCAGTGAAAAAAGATGCAGTCCCAGCTTTTAAATGTTTTTTTTTAAATTATTTTTTATTGATTTCAGAGAGAGGAAGGGAGAGGGAGAGAGAGAGAAAAACATCACTGAGAGAGAAACACTGATCATCTGCCTCCTGCACTTGCCCTACTGGGGATCAAGCCTGCAACCCGGGCATGTGCCCTGACCTGGAATGAAACCATGACCTCCTGGCTCATGGGTTGATGCTCAACCACTGAGCCATGCCAGCCGGGCGCAGTCCCAGTTTTTAAAGAGCTAATCTACCAGGGAGGGTGAAAACTCTTGATTCTTTGGCTATCATAGCCTGTACTTTGTATTTTAATTTGAATGCAAAGGGCTCCACCCCTCTGGCTACTGGTAGGTACAGCCTCTGCACGCTGGTGCTCCCTGCTGGCCCCAGGGTGGAGAGAGGCAAATGGATATCTTTTCACCAGCTATGACCTCCTGGGGGATAAAGGAAGCAGGGACTCCCAGGGCCTTCCTGTTTTGCACAGTGGAGCTGGGTTGCTAACAGTGAGGAGGGAAGAAAGGTGAAAATACCCAGTTTGGGTTCTAAGTACAGTCACTTTTTTCCATCCTGGTCAAGCGGCTGGTAGAAGCAAGAGTTGGTTGTTGGGGAGGCAATGAATAGCACACTCCTGGGAATGATGTGAAGGCTGCTGACCTTCAGAATGGGATAGAACTTCTTCCCACTCAGTCCCTCATCATCAAGGCAACCTACCCTTAAATCTCCCTTAAATCTGGTGGTGAGGCAAGAGCAGGGCAATCACCATGGGAGGTGGGGAGCTGAGGGCTCTCCTGAGTGCGCAGGCCAGAGGGAGGGCTGGGGAAGGTGGAAACTGTTCACTCAAAGGACGGGACAGGGAGTGGTTAGTGCGGGCTTGGAGGACACCTTGGGATGGGTGCTGATTCAGTGCCTTGGGGTGTAGGGACAGGTCTGCACTTAGCTGAATCAGGGCAGCCTGTCCACAGGAACACACCCCTGCTGCTCTGACAGATTGAGGTTGCTGGCGGAGCACTTCACCTTTGGCAAAATGCAGATAAAAGTGACTCTTTAACTCCTTCCTTCCTAAGATGCGGATTGGGTTTCCCCCAATCTCCTCCTCACCCTCAGTTTCAGATTTCTGGAGGCTTCCGATCCCTCCTGAAATCAACCTGGTGCTCAAAGACCCACACACGTTTCTCTATAGCCAAGGTTAGAGTCAGGCTGTGTGGTGTTAACAGGTATGGAAAGCCATCCAGTAAAGGCATCAAGGGAATCTTGAAGTAACTGCCCTTTCCTGGGACAGACATGTGTGAGACAGGCGTGTAGAGATGGGAGAGGGCTGGAAGGGTTTCCTAGAAGTTGGTCTCTAACCCATGGACCAGCAAAGATTTCCGGGGATCTTTGCCACCCTGCTTTCATCAATCAACTGACAGTGGAGGCAGCATGGATGGCATTTAAGAGCATGAGCAGACAGCGCCAGGGTCTGAGTCCCAGCCCCCCACTTACAGTCCTGGTGGGTTACTTAGCTGCTCAGTGCCTCAGTTTTCCCATCTGAAAAACAGAGGGAATTGAGATACTGAGGTTCACAGTCAGATAATCTTGTAAACGAAACACTAAGATCCAAGCCAGGTGCACTATAGACATCCTCTGTTAATTATTACAAGTGTTCCTCCTCATTGTCTCTAAGATTCCTCTCTACCCTGAATTGTGTTCTGGAGTGGGAGGTCCAAGACATGATTGGACAGAATGTAGGGAAAAAGCAAACTATGACATTGCTAAGGAGAGCAACTGTAACATTTTAGCTTCAAAAATGCTGAAAATAGCCCTAGCCGGTTTGGCTCAGTGGTTAGAGTGTCAGGCTGCGGCCTGAAAGACCTCCAGTTCAATTCTGGTCAAGGGCATGTACCTCGGTAGGCAACCAATTCACGTGTCTCTCTCACATTGATGTTTTTCTTTCTCTCTGTCCCTTCCACTCTCTCTGAAAAGCAATGGAAAAAATATTCTCTGGTGAGAATTTTTAAAAAAATGCTGAAAATAGCTCGTTCAAGTCTTTGTAGATAAAAATGTAAAATGTATGCAAATGTATGTGACTCACGCAGAAACATACATCCATGGCCTGCTCACAGTCAGTGCCCAGATGTGGCCATCAGGAAAAATCCTTGCAGCGTGTGGAGAGGTGGAGAGGACCGAGGCTGCCTTGATGGTGGTGGTGGTGGTTGGGGAGAGGGCAGTGCTGCTGCTTCCCTGGGCTGTGCTCCTGTTTTCATCTTTCTTCTGGGTTCTGTGCCTTCCCAGAGTTCCATGTGGGAAGAAGAGAGGCCCTGGGCCCCTCCCTGCCTCTTCCGGATCACCATCCTCCCTCTCATTCCTCTGAGAGCCCATTTGCTCCCTCTCCCATCCTGGCTCTATTTCTGGAGCATCTCATTGGAGATGTTACCCCCCCCCCCCCCAGCTCCAGGTGCCTGCTTGGTCCAACCAGTCTTGTGTGCAATGCAGGAATGGTGGGAGGGTGACAGCTGAGCAGGGAGGGGCCCTGAGAGCCAGAGCCAGGGTCTGAGCCAGGAGGGCTGGGGTGGGGGAGAGCCACGTGGATGCAGGGAGGAGCCCATGTTACTTCACGGTTCCACTGCAGCTACCTGTGGAAGCTTTCCACAACCCAGAGCATCTTCCATTGCACCTCCCAGGGGCTCGCCCTACCTGCTGTGAGCCTGCGGCCACCATCTTCCCCTTGGGCAGCTCTGGAGGCCTCTGCCCAAGCAGCTTCAGGGGCTGGGTGCAGGCTTCCTTGCGGCATCATGATGAGGGCCTGCTTCTCCCCTTAAGAAGAACTAGTCCTACAGTTGTTTGGAATGATGAGGAGCCCCCTCCCCCATGCTCTGTGGATGCTGACAACACTGCCCCCCACAAAGGCCAGGGGGAGCTTCACCTTGCCTGTAGAGTTGGGTCCCAGCTTTGCCCTTAAGCTGCTTGGGGGTGGGGGTGGGGGTAGGGGGGTCACCTCCACGATCAGAAACCTCACTACCTAAGATAAAACCAGAATAAATAGCCCAGTTCAGGGTTCCCTTGGTGGACCCACTGCCTCCCTTCCCTGGGGTTCAGGAGCTTCAGCTTCAGCCCCTGCTACTCTGGACCACCCTAGGCTGACCCCGGCCCCTCCAGTCCCTTCTCCTGAGTCCTTTGGCCCAAGGAGGCCTGCAGAACTCAAACTGCCTTGGGTCCCATACAACCAGCAGTCAGGGGACAGGCATAAAGCCCCCCCCCCCCCCCCACACACACATACCTCTTCACTGCTTTATGGGGTCTTAGGAGGCATCTTGACCCCAGACTTTCCTAGATTTTTATGTACTAGGAACCTCCAGAGGGGGATCCTGGAGGGGACCCACCAGAGACCCTGGAGCCTCTCCTGTACCCTAGTTTGCTCCCCGAGCCTCCCGGTTTTTCTCCAGCTGCCGCCCCCTTGAGTGTAGGGCAGGAACGGCCCAGCTTTTAGGTCGAGGGTGTTGAAACAGACGAGGCACTGTTCAGGTTTGGAAGGAGAGAGTCCCGGGGCAGCACCTTAACCCCGTCAGCGCCGCTCCCCAGGCTCGCCCAGGGGAGGGGCCTGGCAGCCGCTCCGGGCCCTGAAACTGCGCTTAGAGATCTCGGGGTGGCAGGTGATGTCACCCCTGCGTGCCCATAGGTCTCCCCGTGACACCTAGTCTGCGGGTTGGCAGAATTCGGCTGAGCCCGGAGAGGGGAAGGGAAGGAGCCTGGGCCCTCGCCGCAGCCCGGAGACCCCCGCGGGACCACTCCTCCGTCACGGGTCGGAGCCTGCCCGTCCGGGCGCCGGTGGGGACCCGGGCTGCCCCGCACCCCCCACCCGGCTGGAGGCGTGCTGCGCGGGGAGGGGGCGCGGGAGCCGCGCGCAGATTGGCCGCGGCCTCGGCCCCCGCCCCTGGGCGCCGCGCAGCCCGGGGAAGTCGCTAGTTGGTGCGCGGGCTGCGGGCTGAGGCTCGGCATCCGCAGGGGGCTCGCGGCGGCCGCGGCGGCCGGTAGGGCTCCCGGGGGCGCTCCGCCGTCCTCGCCCGCCCCGCGGCGCCCGCTCGCCCCTCCCCGCTACCTGTTTCCCTGCCTCCCCCGCCTCCCCGCCTCCACCCCGCGCTCCGCAACTTCGGCCTCCGGGGCTGGCCGCCCCTCCCGGCGCCCCGCCGGCCCCCGCCGCCCGCGCCCTCCCTCCTTTGTTGTGCGATGAGGGTCGGGTTTCCGATCTGACGGAGCTGCCGCCGCCTCCGTCGCGGAGCCGCGGGCATGGAGCCGCTGAGCCACCGGGGCCTGCCGCGCCTCTCCTGGATCGACACCCTCTACAGCAGTACGTGCCGGGCCGGGGGCCGGGCGGGAGCGGCCCCGCGCCCCGCGCCCCGCGCCCCGCCGGGCGCCCCGACGGCCCAGGTGCTGGGCTTGTCCGCGGAGCGGGCGCGGGTCGGGGGCTGCGGGCACGGCCGGCGGGGGGCGGGAGGCCCCCGCGATGGGGTGCCCAGGGCGGGAGAGGGGCAGCGAGCGGACCAGCGGGGCCGGGGGAGCTGGGTCACCCCTCTCCCACCTGTTGTGTAACCGACCGCTCCCCAGTCCTCGGGAAGAGGGGAGAGCGCTTGTAGGGTGCTGCCTCCGCCCCCCGACTGGCTGCTGCTCCGGCCCGTGCTGGAGCAGAAAGGCCATTTTGGCAAAGTCCTTGGGGCCAGAGTTGGCCACCTCGGGGACATCCTGAGACGTGCGTGCGTGCATGTGTGTGTGCGTGTGCGCGTGTGTGTGCGTGCATGTGTGTGTGCGCGCGTGTGTGTGTGTGTGTGTGTGCGCGCGCGTGTGTGTGTTTCGGGGTGGGGGTGGGCGGGAAGGAGGGCGTGTGTGCAGATACGCGTGGGGGCCGTTTGGATGAAGGAGCTGAGAACCCCCGGCTCCCGCAGTCTTTCCTGCCAGTCTCATCACCACCCCCACCGCTACCCCCACCCCCCCCAAAAAGAAAAAACCCAACCTTCCCTGCTTCTGCACCCCCTCGCTCCCCAGTGTGCCTCGATCTTGTGATTGCTCCTGCGCTGCCGCTGGGAATGTGTAACTATCACTCTTACATCTGGGGGGGAAGGGGGTGAGCGCCCCCCCCCACTTCCCGCTCCCCCTTGCTTGGCACAGCCCGTCTTCCCACCCCTGCCTTGAGACACCTCCCCCAAGCTCTCTGCGAGGTAGGAAGAGGCCCTGCTGGCCCCTGAAGACAGGTGTTGGAAGATAGGAATTGCTCTCCGGGTCACTTCAGTAGGACCCTCCCACTCTCTAGCTCTCGGCCTAGCCCAGGGCCCTGAGGCAGGTGGAGCCAGGTTCTGGCTCTGGACACTGGATACCTTGGGGTCAAGGACATTTTTAAGAGCCAACTTGGCTTGAATTCCTTGATATCAGTCACGTTGGGTGGGGGTGGGGGGAGTAGGCAGAGATGATGCCTTGGACCCCAAAGTCTTGCCCTGGAGGCTCCTCGGTACTCAGCATCCTGCCTCTGACCTCTGTATCCCCTTGGCTCACCGTCATTCCTCACCCCCCCCCCCAGAGCTCTCCTTGTGATGGTTCACTCTGCTTTGGTTTTTCAACATCAAAGGGGCAAAGCCCTATCCCCTGGGCGGCAGTCCTACACCAAGCCCAGGCTCTCCATCTGCTCCTTCCCCTGCAGAGGCCAGCACCTTTGGGTGAAGGTCAGGGCCCATTGCGGTGTGTGCGTGTGTGTGCATGTGCGTCCGCGTGAATGGTGAATGGGGGCACACATCTGTTCGGAGCCCTGCTGCAGATCAGCTCCTGACCCTCGGGAAGGATTAGTGGCCTCCTCTTAGCTGCGCTCTAGCAAATAACAGTCATAACAATGCCTCATATTCACATGCTGCTTACATTTCTGAATATTTCGGGCTCTGTGAAACCCAGAATTGGTTCCCCTATTTCCCAAAGCATAGAATGCTATGGAAACCTGGCTCTGGCTTTCTCTCCATTGCCCTGAGGAAGAATCCCAGACCTGATCTTTTCCTATCTCCCCCTTCCCCACCCCACCCCCATCCCAGCAGAGAAGCAAAATTGCCTGAGGCTGCCTTGAAAATTTCTGACCTGAGGCAGGCAGGACTAGGAAAGGGAATTAGACCGAGGGCCTCTTTGGGGGTGCATGTTAACCAGCTCTGACTCTGGCAGGCTGGCATCTGAGCTGTCTGTTCTGCTGCTGCTTCTGCCCTGGCAGCTGGGCTCCTGGGGCAGCCTGATGGAGGGGTGGGAGGGGGGCACAGACTTTTTCAGCAATGTGAGGAGTTCCTGCCTCCCTCTTCAAAACAGCTTATTTGAGAGTTGTAGAATGAGCCTTCCTGGGGAGGTGCTGTGCAGTCATGTTTGGGCTGTTAGCCATGAAGTTTCCTCTTGACAAGAGCCTAAATTAAAACAAATACCCGGGCTGTCATTTGCCTGGCAGCAGGGTTTTGTGGCTCCCAGAGGAAGTTCCCCTGCCTTTCGGGAAGCTGTTTGCTTACAGGGCTCAGAGTCCAGGGGTGGCAAGTGGCCACAAAAGCCAAATCCATCAGGAATTGTAAAGGGGCTGTACCTAGGGCACAGGGTAGCCAGTGCACCTCTTAAGAGATGTGAGTTACCCAGTGAGAAAACTTCCTCCTAATCACATGATAATGACATCTAACAGTGACAATAGCATCTCCTGAGGACTTGCTATAAGCCGGGCTCTCTGCTAGGTTACTTTCTATCCTTTCTCTCCAGACCTCACAACTCAGGCAAGATAGGTAGTCTTACCTCCATTTTACAGAGAGAGAAGCTCAGTAAGCTCAAATCATTACCTAAGGTCACATAACTGATAAGTGACAAAGCTGGAATTCAGATCCTACGCTAGGAAGACTCAAATTTCACCTGGATGTGTCTGAGCTTATTTAAGGCCTTGAAATGTCATGGAATCGGGGACATCTGTCCCCTTGGCCCTGTGTCACAGAGTTCTCCCTGAAATGGTCCAGCAGGGTAAGTGGCCTCAATAACTCTGACCCCAGCTTGTCCCTGTGTCCCTTGCAGGAACTGAGGCCTGGGCCTGGAGCCAAGGCAGGGCTGGTTGAGGCTCTGAGCTCACAGAGGCCAGAGATTGTATACTCCTAAGGTGCCCGACTGCCAGCCGGCCCTTCCCCTTCAAACACTTCTTGCCTTTGGAGTCAGCTTATTCTGCCTTTGGCATCTGGGCCAGGAGGAGTGTGTCCAGGTTGATAGTCATTTGATAAGGGGTGGGCAGCAGACCCCCCTCTCTGCCCTGCGGTAGAAGTGTTAAAGAGAAGGGCTGCGGTGATGGTAATTTGTCAGACTCAGGGAGATGGGTTGGCGCCCAGCTGCCAGAGTGATCGAGGACTGATTGCAGCAGGTCTTTGCCCCTGATAAGATGGAGTGGCAGATGAGGGTTCCAGCCATCCCACTTCCTGTCTCTGGGCCACTAATTTTCCTACATTAATGTAGGAAAATGTAATAATGTCAACTTCGCCCCCAGTGCCTTGCCTGGTCTTTCCCTGAATCTGCTGTGATTCTCTCTGTAGGGCTGTGATCTTTATTTTATCTTCTTTCTGTCTTTTTCTCATCACCTTTTCCACTAAACACTTATCGCTTCCTCTTGCTTTTCTTCTATGTCACGGGATTACGTTGGATTAAATTCTGTGGAATTACCTCACAGGGGGGTTGTCTGGCGCTCCGACATGTCCTCTGTCCCTCTGAGTGGAGACTGCCCTCTAAGCAGATCTGAATTGAGATGTGCGTGCCCCAGGTAGGCTAATAATTTGGCACCTTTTCAAATGGAAAGTCTTTAGCCATCTGTTCAGTATTTATTTAAAGAGCTGAGGGCTCATTTAAGGTCTTTTCCTTTGCCATTTCAGCTTCTTTTTTGGTCCCAAGCCTTTCAGCTCTGGCCTTAAATATTCCTACCCTGTTGAGCCAAACAAAGCTTGCAGTTACTTGGACCTCACAGAAGGCATAACATGGCCATCTGTTGTTATCAGAACCTACCTTTTAGAGCTCACTTCTCTTAGCCCAGGCAACATTTCCAAGGGATATTTCAGGCTGTCGTGATATTTTCATGCTCCTTCTAGATTCAGCGCCCTGCCTATGGCCCAGGAAAGCATTTGGGGCTGTGGGCACACAACCCATCTCCAGATAATCATGAACCTGCCTCAGTTTCTCATTGTATTCCTATATTAGCCACTGGCATGGCAGACTCTTACCCAGAGCCACCCTCTCACCCAGACCACCCCCGATGCGCTAGTGAACACCTGCGGGTGGATGTCTTCTTACCCCCTGAACAGCCCCAGGCATAGCAGCCGACTGTAGCTGTCACGGCTGCTGGAGTCTCTGAGGTGGGGCTGGCAGGAGAATGAAGTCATCCATCTCTTCAGAGAAAAGTAATGTGTTGTTGCTGTGATTGCTGATGTTGTCCTTTGGAAAGAGGAAGAAACGACAGGAACACTCATGGAGAACTAGCTGGAAAACACTGTTTGATGAGTCGAAAGAAGATGGGGGACTAGTGAGAAAAACCCATTCTACCCCACTCTTGTGGGTAGAATGGAAGACTTGGGCTGCCGTCTGAGGTCTGTCTGTTTGCTGGACGATTCTGGTCCGCACTCCTTGTGCGCATTCCTGTCAAGTGAGGTTATGGTATCTCCCGTGGGTGCTATGTGGATTAATTGGTTGATGTTTATATAAAGTGCTTTGAAGATAAGGGGCGCTATTGAACTGCTCAGCTGTCCAGCTCATCATGGTCCCCACTCTTGCAAGGCTTGCAGAGGAGTTTGGAAGGGTGTGGGGAGGGGGCAAGGGGACAGGCAGCCACAGAGAGTTGGACTAGGTTCTTAGATGGTGCCTAGCCCAGTGCCTCATACATAACATGCCCTCGGTAATTTTGGTTGTATGAGCGCATATGAGTGGGGAAGAAAACTTCTGGGTTCTTGGCTCCTTTAACTTCTTACTCCACTAGAAATCCCAGAAACCCATTAGCTGGCCCATTCACAAGTTTCCAGCTGTGTGGACTTGGTAATTGTAGTAGCTTATAGTGGAGTCATAGACCCCCCAAGGGAGTCCCACCCGTTGCTAGGGCTTGTGACTGTGTGATTGGAAGACGGCACTGCCAGCCTGTTGGTGCTATAGCTGTTTGGCTCAGCTTGAGCTCTTTGTGGGCAAACCAGGAAAAAGGTGGCTTTAGAATAACTCTGTCATCTCCACGCCATTTGCCTCTGTCCGGCCCCTGGTGTGGTGGGTAAGCTGAGGCTACCCATGGGGCTTGGAGTACCCACCACATTCTACCTGCAGCGTCTCGGCACTTTCCACTGATGCCAGTAGGAGAGGCCAGCAGGCTTACCTGTCTCCAGGGCAGAATGGGAGAGACTGATGTTGACTTGTGGCCTTGGTCTGCCTTAGCTTGCATTTCAGTGGGCAAGATAGTTGGAGCCATGGATGCCCCAGACTGGTAGTGGGAGTGTTCTGCTTGGCCCCGAAGCTTGGAGAGAGCCTGTCCAGACCCTATAAATGGGGAAGAAGAAAGAAATCAGGGCAATAGGCAGACTATAGGAGGCATCCCTCTATGGGGAGTGGGGGTGGATGCCCAGTCCTACCTCCTGCCCAAGACATTGGCAAAGAGCCCTTTGAAGTGGGGCCAAGTGATGCCATGACCAGCTGTGGCTAGGACAGCCAGTTTCTCTGTCCCCAGATTCTGACCTTATTGAGGCCTCTCCATCAGTTTGCTGCCCCTGTGCTATATCGTGGTTTCTCTTCCCTGCACTTCCTTTCCCAACACACACCAGAATGAAAATGAATACAGGTTGACTGGCCATAGAGAAACTGGTAGGGTCAGTGTGGTCTTCAGGGGATAGGGCCAGATGGGGTGGACCCTGTGCTGACCTAATTGGTCAGGTGCCATTCCCCTTTCTCCACCCTCGTGTCTGATGCCTTCATGCCCCTCTGGACCACAGGTAGACATGGCAGATACAGTCAGGCCTTTGGCCTAAGGTGAGCAAGGTCTCCAGAAGGGGTTGGGTGGCTGGGAGGCATGGCCATTGGCTTCCCTGGTTTGTCTGTGGAGCTGGTGCTGCCTAGAAAAGCCCCTCGTTGACTAGGTATCTGTGGGTTTTCTCAAGGCAGTTGGGAAAGGATGTGGCCATAATTACCTTCATGGGATTGAAGGGCTGATCCTATTAGTGTATTGGGCTAACCCCTTCCTCTTGGGCATTGCCTCCTGGCCAGCAACAAAGGTTTAATGGATCAAGATTACAGAGAGCCCAAAGATGTTGTGTAATTAAGCCCAGTTATTTCTCTAGCTGGGGGACATCTACTCCCCACTGCAGCAATTGATTTCCTTACTTGTGGTCACCCAGTTCAGCTGCATGTTACCCTCAGCCTAAACAGCCTTTGGGCCATCTTTTTAAATGAGTTTCTCCCTTGAAGGTGCCGTTTTAGGGGGAAAAACCCTTTCTGAGAGTTTTTGGATCAGGGTGACAGTGTGTTCTATGGGATGGTGCCCCCTGGAGTTGTGCAATGGGGATCTGTTTGGGAAGTGTGTCTGGGTTCTGCAGAGGGACATAGGGACCTCATCCGTGGGTCTCTCACAACCACTGGGCCCATGAAAAGAAAGCTCATTAGACCTGGCCAGGTGGATCAGTTGGTTGGAGCATTGTCCCGTACACTAAAACATTGCAGGTTCAATTCCCGGTCAGGGCACATACCTAGGCTGTGGGTTCAGTACCCCTGGTCGGGGTGTATATGGGAGACAGCCGATCGATATTTCCCTCTCACCTCGATGCTTCTCTCTGCCTTCCTCTCTCTCTAAAAAAATCAATGAAAACATATCCTCAGGTAAGGATTAAAAAAGAAAAGAAAAAAGAAAAGCAAGCTCATTAGTCCTGCTGGGTTCATAGAAATTAGATTTTTCCATTTGGTCTAGGAGAATGGAAGAAAACATAACATTTTGCCAGCCCTGCTATGTGCCAGATACTGTGCTAGGTACTTTCTTTGCATTTTCCAAGCCCAACAAGGTACCTGCTATTGTCCTCCCTGTTTTACAGATGAGGAAACTGAGGTTCTGAGAGATTAGGTTATTGCAGAAGGTGTCGCAGTTTGAGCTGGATAAGATCTCAGCTATATATACAGGCTGGGGCAAAAGTAGGTTTACAGTCGTTCGCAGGGAAAATGAACAGTAATGCGAGAATAAACTCTGTGTTTCGTGGACTCACAATGGTAAACCTACTTTTGCCCCACCCTGTAATGGAAGCCCATTCAGCTTCCAACAGCAATAACCATTATAGGACTGAGTACCTACTGTGCCTCAACAGTGCCCTAGGCACTTTCCATGTGTTATCACCAAGTTTTAACAGCCCTCATCTTATGAGGCAGGAATTATCACCCCTATTTTACAGGGAGGAAACTGGGGCTCAGGGAAGTTAAGTAATTAATTCAAGGTCCTAGAGCTAGAATACAAGCCAGGACTTGAGCACAATTTGGCTGTACTCTAAGCTGCTCTTTCTCCCACAGTCCCTTGCCTTTCACAGAGGTGCCAGTGAAGGCCCGTTGGCAGCTGGTATTTCATAGAGGTTGACTGATCTGTGCATCTCTCTCGCTGGAATGACAGCTGTGAAGACTGCCTTGGCTTCCCCACGTGGCCCTTGAGTGACTCTCACCAACTGGGCTGCCTCTTCCTGAGGGATGACTCCAAGGAGATCTCCCCATGGACACTTGGAGCCCATATCCCAGTGTTACCTTGTCCCTGGGGTTACTCTCAAGAAGCACCAAATATTAACACACACAAAAAAAGAGGAAGGAGAGAAAATAGACTTAGGGATGGGGTACAGCTAGTACCCCAGTTTCCAGAGCAGAGCAGGGCCAGGAGCAAGTGGGGACTGGAGGAAGAGAGGACTTGGCAGAGCCCCCGCGTGCTGGCCCGGCTCTCAGGCCTTTTTAAATTCACCTCCGCAGTTTCCAAAGGAAAATAAAGAGAGCCCTGGGCCTTAAATCAGGCCACTGCACACCAAGGTCCTTTGCTGAGGCCAGGGCCAGCTGGACTGCAGATCTAGCTTCTGCATTTGAATTCATCCACACGCAGCATGTTAATGATGGGGGAGCTCAGAGCAGACCCTCCAGCCCAACTCCCCACACCAGCTAAGTCCCCCCTTTCCCAGCCCAGAGCCCCCTGCTGAGGTCAGTCCTCTGGGGGAAGCCTGCGGGGATGGGGCGTTGGGGGCGGCAGCTTACACCTTAGCAGACCCCTCTCTGGCTGGAGCCAGAAAGGCCGGAACAAGAGTGGAAGGCTTGTTTCACAAAGGGTTTGTGTGTGGTGAGTTTTTTGGATACGATAGAGGGGATGAAGCGCTGCCCTGAGCTGACCCCGAAGCAGGAAGGTGAAAGGGGGGTAGAGGGAGGTGATGCTCCACGATTCCATTCTTTCCTTTCCCTTTACTGCTCAAAATTTCTCGGGCAGCTTACTTACTTCACTGAGCCTGTGGGCATTTTTAGGAACCCCTGCTTGGCTGGTTATAGGGACCCATGAACCCTCCCCCTCACTCACTCATCTGTTTGTAGGGGGGCAAATGCGGAGTTTCAGTCCCCCCCAAGGCCTTAGTTTCTCCTGACCTCTTCCTCCCACCACCTTGAACCTGCCACCCCAGCCCTCGCCCTCCCGCTGCTCTGCTTCGCCCCTGCCCTCCCTGTGGTTCCAGGATGCACCCAGGCCAGAGGCTCAGCCTTGGCGAGGTCTGTTCTCCAGGCGCCACCCTGTGGAGCCCTCGCCCCCTCCCCCCCAGAGCTTTCTGCTGCTCTTCCTGCCCCCTCCCCTCCCCTCCTTCTCTCCCCCATCCCTGCCTTTCACGGGAAGAAACATGGCCCAGGACGACTGATGAAATTGGGCTTCCCAAGCCCACAGCAGTCGAGAGATGCAGGAGAGCAGGTCCTGGTGATGGGGATCCTGTCCCTCAAGAAAGGACATGTTTTCACCCCAGTGCTTCCCCGCGATTCTTTCTGTGCAGGTTGAAACGGTGCCCCTGTGCGAGCTACCTGAGCCCCCTCACCTTAGCAGAGCTGGGGGCGGGGGGGGGGGGTGCCCATTTAATAACACGTGGCAGTAGCTACTGTTTTCAGTTCTGTGTCAGGAGAGAGGAGCCAGAGAGCTGCGGCGGGGACCTCCAGCATGTAGCATTAAGGACCACTTGCTCATGGTGGCCTGGCCAAAGGCGTCAGCTCCTCACCATTGGAATGAAGTTAGCGGAGGCGGAGGCCCCTACCAAAGGGAGAGGGGACTAGAGGAGTGGATTGCTAACTCTTTAGACTGCAACCCAAACATAATACAGTCATCCCTCGGTGTCCACCAGGGACGGGTTCCAGAATCTCCTGCGGATGCCAAAATCTGGGGATGCTCAAGTCCCTTAGACACAATAGTGTGGTATTTGCATATAACCTACGCAATCCTCCTGTATACTTTAAATCCTCTCTGGATTACTTGTAAAACCTAATACAAAATGTCCTTATATGTTCAGTACAGGTGCAACCATTGTAGGCCTAACTACACAGTACATGTCAGCAACAACGTAACACTTAGAAAAATATGTTTTTGATCCGTGGTTGGTTGGATCTGCAGGTGTGGAACCCAGGGATAGAGAGGGTGGACTATACATACATTTTACATTGTAAGCCCGCACACACACAACTGAAACGAAGCTTTCATGGGACAATACTTCCCCTCTCTGTCACATTTGCAATGCACTTATATTTTTATCCGATTCTATTCTATTCTATTCTATTCTATTCTATTCTATTCTATTCTATTCTATTCTATTCTATTCTATTCTATTCTATTCTATTCTATTCTATTCTATTCTATTCTATTCTATTCTATTCTATTCTATTCTATTCCAAACAAGTCCAAAAAGTGCCGGTTGGTTTCATGTCCTGCAATATGAGAAACAATAGATGAGATGATCTCAAAGGGCCCTTATGAACTGTAAGGAATTATAATTCACCAAACCGCAGTTGTTTATATACCGCTGTTGTGATTTTTCCAGATTCACACACTTCTGTTATTATGGACTGAATGTTTTTCTTCACTGTGACTCATTATTTAAAGGAGAAACCACTTAGAAAGGAAACTAATGGAAAATCTGTACCACTTGCAGTAAATCAAAAGTTACCTTACAAGTAACTGCACTAAAAATTAAATAATGTTATTAATTCTAGTTATATACACTGTTGCCTTTGGAAGGATCTAGGTCTGAGCCCCCTGTGTCTTTGTTTAAAGGGAAGTAAACAGAGGATAGAGGAATGTTAGAGACACTGGTACCAAACAGAGTCTTTCTTCTTCAATAACAGAAGAAATGGAAAGGAGTCAAGAAGGGAATCATTTTCTCAACATGCGATTGGATGTGCTTTAATGTAGCACTGCGAGCAAGCAGGTGCTAGTCACAGTGCTCTTCTGCTTCGGGGTCCCTATCTACCCAGAGTTTTGGGCCCCATATTTCCCATGGTGGGAGGGGGAGGGGAGACGATGGTTTTCTCCGGGACCAAATACATGAAGGCAGCATCTCAAACTCTATTGTATGTTTGAGTTGCCTGTGGATCTTGTTAAGATGCAGATTCTCATTCGGCAGGTCTGGGATGAGGCCCGAGGTTCTGCATTCTAACAAGCTCCCAGGTGATGCCAGGGCTGCCGGTGCCCGTCTGGGACCACCATTTGGGTAGCAGGGCTCTGGGGTTCTTTATTCCCACTCCTAGGGGACTGACTGCGGATCCCACACCCAGTCAGACCCTTCTGTAACACTAGATTCTGGCCAGTAAAGGCAACCCATGACACATCTCTCTTCTGAGCCCATTTCCCAATAAAAATAAAAATAATGAAGCCACTGGATGGACACCTAATGAGTCCCAGACTAGTGTTCTCACATTCATGATCTCATAAATCCTCACAATAAACCTGTGAAAGGGTGTTACCCTCATTTTAAGGATGAGAAGAGGGAACAGCCTTTGTGATCAGCCTCTGCTGGGGACTTCTGCCATGGGGGACACCTGCCATGCAGGGGACACATCATGCCTCTGTCCACCCCCTTCCTGAGGTGCAGAAGCTCAGGCATCTGGCCTTTATGAGTGTCTGGGTCTAGACAAAGCCCCGGCCTCCCCACCCCCTTTCCGCCTGAAGGGCCAACCTCGGTGCTAATGGAGCAGAAAGCCTTGGTTATTAATTTTCGAGTGCATCATTGAGAGGGTTAATGAGAGACCAGCTGGTGTGCCACCCAGCTGTGTAGAAGCGTCATTTTCCCTTCACTTAGGTGGGCAAATGTTTTGGCAGCTCCTGACCAAACCTTTCCCCCTTGGGCCTGGATGGTGCTCACCTAGACGGTCAGTGGGCACTGTGGGCCATCTTTGGGTGTAGAACCTTTGGAATCCAAAAGCAGGACCTGGTTCTGTCTCCTGCTTCCTGGAAAGGGAACATGGGACACATATTTGATGTCAAAAGATCTGTTTCTGGCTTGAGGGACCCTATGGTTGCTGGTCAGCTGCCACCACAGCCAGGCCCTTGCAGTGACACCTGAGCCTCCTCAAGCCCCTTCCCTGACCTGAGACATCACCTCCTTTCCAGCTGGCTGTGGCCACACTATACCCACTTCCATTCACCTCTCCTTTGTCTAGAAACCTCCAGTGGGGCATTTTCTTTCCTGCCACATTCTATCAAAACTACCGCACACACACACACCCTCCCCTCCACCACACACGCACACACACCCAGGTCAGTGAGGCCCCTCGTCCCACAACCAACCTCTGTGCTCTGGTGAACTCCCAGCCCGCTTCAAGCCTTAGCTGAGCTACCACCTCCTCCAGGAAGCCCCCCCATGCCTGATTATAGCATTCACCTTAGTAGGATCTCCCACTCAGAACCCTGAACACTGCCTACTCTGGGCCACACCATTAAGCACTTTCTTATCTGTTGCTTGGCAGTGTTTACCTATATAGTGTTTTGTGTCTGTTGTCATTTCTTCTCTGCCAAACTCTAAACTCCTTAGAGGCATGAAGGGGAATAACAAAGGCTGCCATTTATAGGGTGCCAGACACTGTCCTTAAGCACTTCACAAACAATGTACCATTTAATCTTCAACCTCCCAGGGAGGTCCCAACTCTTTTTATCCAGTTTTATGGATGAGGGAAGTTTTTTAAAAAAGGTTCTAGAGTGCTCAAACAGCTTTCCCAGGGTCACACGCCTAGGAGAGGCCTAGCCGGGCTCTAAACCCAGTTCTGTGGATGCCCAGCCTGTGCGGTCCTCCAGCATCCCAGAGGTGCCCAAATTCCAGGGCCTTCTGATGAGAACCTGGGGCAGGGCCCAGGAATCTGTATGTTTGAAAAGCACCTCTGCGACTCTTAACCAGGTGTGCTTCTCCTTTCCTACAACACCCAGCAGTGCCCTGAGAGTGTGGGAGCTTGGAAATGCTTTGGGATTGGTTGAGGGGCATGAAGAAAGGGAATGTTCTAGGGGTCTGAGGTCTATTGTTACAGCACAAGCGCCACCTAAGAGGAGCAGGGACGATGCGAGGAGCAGATAGAGCTGGGCATGAGCAGGGTGGAAGGGCAATCAGAAAAGGACATTGGTGAGATCAAACCGGGGACCCTCTCTCTGACCCAGACATCACTCAGGGCCTCACCTAGACCAGAGCATCTTGTAAAAATGCAGATTCTGGTCCAGGAGGTCTGGGGCAGGGCCTCTGATTTGGCATCTGACATGCCCTCCTGTGATACCCAGGCTGGGTAGGAACGACCTAGACTCTTCCAAGCCCTCCTGGAGGATCTGATTCAGCCACTCGCCAGTCTAACACTTTCCCACCTCCCTCCTTCCTATAGGATAAAAATCTAAACTCCCCGACGTGGCATGGGAGCCATTTCAGACACTGGCTCCAACCCATCTCCAGCCTTACCTCCTGGCACTCCCAATCCTCCAGCCACACTGGATACTTCACAGCTCCCCAGACACACCATGCCCATCGTAGTTGGTGCTTTCTGCACATGCTGTCCTTGGCCTGGAGGAACACCCTTTGGTCTCTCTTGGCCTGGTGAAGATGAGGCTGAGTGTCACCTCCTTGAGAAGTCACAGACTGGGGAGTGGGCTCTCAACCTGGACTTCTGGTCTTATAGTGAAGCCCTCAAGAGGTTTCTGGAACCCTTCCCTGTCCCTGCTCCCAGCAAAGGTCAGCCTTGGCCCTAGCCTTGCAGAGGCGTGGAATCAGGTGACTGAATTGTCCTGCTTTGAACATTCCTTGTTTCTTGCCACCTTTGAGTAAAAATAGAGCTGAGAATGACTGAAGTGAAACCCCCTCCTTAGAATCCAGGAGAGCAAAGGTGGGGGCCTTTGGAGGGAAGGTATGTGGGCCTTTGGAGGGAAGGTTTGTGGGGCACTCTGTGGAGCCCAGAGAGGCCTAAGTCCATCTGCTTGAGCTTTGGAAAGGTGCCCTTGTGACCTGGGCCGGGGCTGCCAGGGCACTGTGGTCATGCCCTGGACTCAGAGAGGCCAGCCTGGCCCCTGTCAGTGCTCATAGAGCTGCTTTCACTTTAAAGTTTTCTCTCTTGTCTGTGGAAATATTTCAGGACTTCCGGAGGGGTTTCCTTTGGTGCTTCCTGAGTTTTCTCCTGGGCTTTTTGCCTCCAGGTCCCAGCCCTAGGCAGGGGTAGCTCCCGGAAGGGTGGTGGGTGCCACCCTGGCTGACTGCAGCCCTCATTGGGAGGTCCTGTTCCCTGGCTGCCTGCCCTCCCTCTCCTGCTGGAAGGCTCCCTGGTGCACTGGTTTTGGGGAGCAATAGTTCCCTCTCTCTGGGGAAAAAAAGTCTCTTCTTCCTGCGTGCAGGCTCCTGTCCAGGGGCTGAGGAGCTTGCTCTGACTGCAGGAGGGTAATTGAGGGCTCAGCTTGTCTAGCTCTAGGCCTGGAATTTTATCTTCTGAGAAGAGTGCAGCTGGAGGGAACAGGGAGCACAACCTTTGAATGCTTGCTGAGACAGTTACCTCGGGCAACATTATACTTAGCCTCTTTGAGCTTCATCTTCCCCACCCATAAAATGGGAACAACCTTATCAACCCCACTGTAGAGTTTCCAAGCTTTTCAGCCAATAAAAATACAGGATGCCTAGTTAAATTTGATTTTTAGATAACCAACAAATAGATATATTTTTAGTATAAGTATATCCCAAGCAAAATTTGGTACATACTTATACTAAACACTTATTTGCTACCCATCCTAAGTTCAAATTTTACTGGATTTCTTGCATTTTGTCTGGTGTCCCTGTCACCATATTAAATGGTATGCGTGTAACTCTTGGCAGGGGACCCATCTAGATGCCCCTCGTTCACTTCGTTACTTTCTTCTCTCCTCCATGCCACCCCCTAGACCTCTAGAGGCCAAGCTGATGAGAAGTTTCTGTGGAGTTGTCACAGAAATATTGAGATGGTTTTGAGAGTTGACACACACAAAAAACGATGACATGAAAAATAGAAAAATGCCAGTAATAGTAGTTATCACTTAGCACTTTCTATATATTCCTTCCCTTCTTTCTTTCTTTTTTTTTTTTTAATTCTCACCCAAGGATATTTTTTCAATTGCTTTTCAGAGAGTAGAAGGGAGAGAGAGAGAGAAACATCGATGTGAGAGAGACGCGTCAATCGGTTGCCTCCTGCATGTGGGCCAAGGATCGAACCTGCAACTTGAGGTACATGCCTTTGACCGGAATCGAACCCCACCCCCGGCCCTTCCACTGAGCCAAACCGGCTAGGGCCATTCCCTTATTCTTGACAATAATCATATGAGGAAGACACTCGCATCCATGTTACAGATGAGAACAGAGACACAAATTAGGTAAGTCACTTGCTCAAGGACACATAGCCAGTGGGTGATGAGCTCCTATGTGAACCCAAGCAAACTGGCCCCTGTGTTCTTGCTCTTAAATAGGACACTGTGCTGCGTCTTGCCTACCAACTGCCACAGTTAAAGATGTAAAGTTTCTTGAAGGTCAAGGACATGGAAACTTACAGGGATGGTTGCACAAAGTAGGCAGTAACACACAGTGTGCTCTCAGAGGGAGGGGTGGCGTCCTGCATTGCCCCCACCCGAGATCCTTGAATGGAGAGAGGGTTCAGCCAGGCACGAGGAGCTCACACCAGGGGTTATATCTTCCTGTCTATCACCCCTGAATGTCATGGAGACACCGGTTATGTGCCAGCCTGCCACCAGATGCAGGAGAAACTGTGATCATCCCTGGGTGTTTGTTCAGAGACTATAAAAAGTGAATGTTCCTAACAGACCGGGCACCAGGCTTGTCTGAGGTTTGCCTGCAGATCCTAATTCTAGGCCCCCTTCAGGTATATTAATTCACACCTAATGGTGCCACCATGGGACGTCTTCCTTCTTCTTGAGAATCTTCATGATTCTCCAGGATTGAATTTTTTCCCCCTTTATAAAATGAAAGCTTGTAGTTCTTAAAGACTAGAAAAATACCTAGCCCTAGCCAGTTTTGCTCAGTGGTTAGAGCATTGGCCCGCGGACTGAAGGGTCTCGGGTTCAATTCCGATCAAGGGCACGCACCTCGGTTGCAGGCTCAATCCCCGGCCCCTGTCGGGGTGTGTGAGAGAGACAGCCAGTCGGTGTGCCTCTCACATCAATGTTTCTCTCTCTCTCTCCCCCTCCCTCCCTCCCTCTCTGTCTCTCTCCCTCTCTCCCTTCCACTTTCTCTGAAAAGCAATGGAAAAGATATCCTTGGGTGAAGATTAAAAAATAAAAATACCCTAAAGTAGATGGAAGAAAATCCATGTGCCATTGCTTCACCCTCTGAGAAGAGCCTTCCTCATTGCTCTTCTCTGTAGCCCAGGGTCTGGCCATGTGGCCCAGCTGTGTGCTCCTCGTGGAGGTGAATCTGGAGGCCAGAGCATGACCTGGAACAGCCCCATGTCCCAGCACCCGCCCTGCATGCTGTGCCAAGGGGGAGGAATGAGAAAGAGGGTCTAGAAACCAACAGTGGCATCTTCCCTTCTCCAGCTGGCTCTTTCTGACATGGTGAGGATCAGGTGTCTGCAGCTTCCGTCTCTGAAGGCCATCACATGCCCCCCCCCCTTATCCCACCCAGCCCAGCCCAGGAGCACAGTCTGAAGGGGCCCACTGTTACCAGGGGGCTGCCCCAGCCCTGTCCCAGCTTGTGACCAGAGACCAGTTTCCAGAATGCTCATGTAAGCAGCACTAGTGGCTCTGCTTGGCCTGAAGCCCAGATGGAGTCTTCCCCACCTCCTGTCCCACCACAGGCCTCCCCCAGGCCCCCTTCTCAGTGTTGTGGTCTTTCCCCATTTTCCGAAGGTTAACTCCAGTTCATTCAAAGAGAAACCTGAGACCAAGAGCTTGGCCTGCTGTTTCTACTGCTGGCTCCTCCAGTTTTCTGCCATCTTTTCTCCCTGTTCCCTCTCCACAAATCCCCAAGGGACTCCTCAGTAAGTGCTTGTTGGCAGGTTCATAGAGGCCCCAGTTCATCCATCAGGGACCAGAGACCCAACCCTGGTTACTTACTATCGCATCCATCAGGATCCAGCAGGACACAGGTGGCACACTCAGGCTGGAGAGTTTGGGGAGAACCGATAAGGGGACTATGACCAAAATGTGGTCTGGTTCCCACACCTGGAGACACAGAGGCCATGTGAGAGGCTTCCCGGCTGGAGCTGCAACCTTCACGCAAGCACACAGCCTGGGTCGCTCACAGGGAGGAGCTGGGGGAGAAATACCCCCGCCTCATACCCCTCCCTTCCTCTGATCTCTGCTGGGGCAGAAAGCAAGGTGGAGAAGTGGGGAGAATGGACCCGGAGGGGCACATTCCAGGAAGCTAGCCTGTGTCCAGGTAAAAGCATTCTCGCCGACTCTTTCCCCGTTGGCAAAGTGAGGGTTATGAAGACCCGCCCCGCGTATGTCCTGGGGTGGTTGTAAAAATCAGCTAACATGATGAATGGTGACAATGCATGTTCATCACACTGTTGTGTACCTGAGTAAGGGATACTTGTTATAGATAAACACTCACTGGACACCCTTCACAGAATGAGTCTTATACATTCTTACTTCTGCTGGGGAGCTTCTAATCTCCAAAGGATATGTGGGTAAGGGGAAAAGCCCGGATTTGATTCCCAGAGCCCTGGCTTAATCTTTGTGAGGCATCCGGTGGGTCATTTAATGAGCCTCTCAGCAGTGGAGGTGCACTTGTTGGGCTGCTTTGGGGTTCAGAGGAGGGTGGATGCTGTCATTAGTATGGGGTGGTGGTGAGAGGACCTAACAGATGTCCTTGGTCCAGCTATAAAGACTTGACTTCTAGGTGAGTGTGGCTTTCTGAAAAGCCCAGGATGGGTGCTGAAGGGGAGGCAGGATTTGAGGGTCCCCGCCTTTGTGTACCTAAGAAGGGATGGTGCACCTGGGCTGGAGGTCTGCATGGTTCTCTGGAGGCAGTGAGGCCTGGCTGCCTCCTGCCCCCTTCTCTTGCCCAAGGCACTTGTCAGCAGCACTCCCTGAAGGCCTAAAGGGTAAAGAACATCAACTTGATCAAGTGACAGTGTCTCCATGGGATGTGTCCCACCTTGGGAGATTTCCTATAACTGAAGATTGTTGAGTAAACGAATGAATGAACGAATGAATGAATGAGCGATTGTTAGTATGCATTAAAGGCTCCTCTTAGAGAGACCTGGATGTGAATATTGATTCTATGAGGTCGTTACATCTTGGAGCCTCCGTTTCCTCATCTGTAAATTCGGGATACAATTTATACGTATCAAGCAGTTGCAAAGCTGACATTTGAATAAACCCAGTTATATAATGTGTGGAGAGTGCTGGGCCCATAGAGGTGCCCTTTAAGTGTCACTTTCTGCCCTTTAGCAATACATGTGACTAGAGGCACTGTGGACACAGCCCCCAGGGCTCTGTTCCTGGCCTTGTTTGCGCTTTCCTCTGGGGCCTGCCTCCCTGTCTCCAGGCAAGGCCTGCTGTGGGTCCCTCTCCTCTCAGCCCCAAGGGACTCATTCTCTTGGACAGCACCCCTCCCTGGTGGCAACCTCACTTGTGGGCCTGCAGTTCAGGGCAGCATCCCTCATCCCTCAGCTGAGTCCAGGCCCTGCAGTGGTCTCCAGCTCCAAGGCCTGGGTCCCTGCGTCTCCCCCTCATCTTCACAGACCCAGGCCCAAGGAAAAGGGAAAAACTCCTAATATTAAGAGTAATATCTATCCATTGCTGACTTTTACTGAGTGCTTGCTGTGTACAAGCACTGATTAGCTAACCCTCCTGGACTCACTAGAGGCACAAAAGAGTGAAGGTTCCCTCCTGGTTCCCAGAAGACTGTGGATTGCGGGCCCCCTGTATTGAATTCACCCTTTTCTGGGCCATGGCTATGACGGTGGCCTTCACTGAACCGGAACCAGGAGACCTGGGCTCTTGTTCTAGCTCACCTACTCCCTGTATGTGACCTTGGGCTGGTCCTCGGTGCCTTCAACTATAAAATGTAATGGTTGGACTACCCCTACATGGTTTTTATTTCTATTTTATATATGAAATTCATCATATATACAAAAGAGTATATAAAATGTCTGGGTTTGGCTTAATAAAGACTTACAAAGCAAACATCCATTTGCCCTCTCTCAAGCTTAAAGAGACCACTGCCAGTCCTGAGAAGCTGCCGAGTGCCTCACTGTATTAGTTTGCTAATACAGAGCACCACAGACCGGGGGCTTACACGGCGAGGATGTGTCGTCTCACACTTATGCAAACCAGAGGTCTGAGATCAAGGTGTCAGCTGGCTTGGGTCCTTCCAGGACCCTGAGGGAGAATCTGCTCCTGGCCTCACTCCTGGCTTCTGGTGGTTTGCTGGCAATCCTTGGCGTTTCTTGGGCTGTAGGTACATCGCCTCGATCTCTGCCTTCATCTTTTTCGTTGTTGTTGTTAAACCTCACCTGAGGATATTTTTTCCATTGATTTTTAGAAGAGAGTGGAAGGGAGTGGGGGGAGAGAGAGAGAGAAACATCAGTGTGAGAGAGACACATCGATTGGTTGCTTCCTGCATGTGCCCCCGACCAGGGCCCGGGATTAAACCTGCAACCAAGGTACATGCCCTTGACCAGGAATCAAACCCATGACCCTTTGGTGCATAGGCCAACATTCGAACCACTGAGCCACACTGGCCAGGGCTCCCTCCCTTTTTTATTTAAAATATATCTTTATTGATTTCAGAGAGAGGAAGGGAGAGGGAGAGAGAGAGAAACATCAAGGATGAGAGAGTCACTGATCGACTGCCTCCTGCACGCCCCTTCTGGGGATCGAGCCCGCAGCCTGAGCTTGTGGCCCAACCAGGAATCGAACTGCTGTCTCCTGGATCCTAGGTCGATGCTCAACCGCTGGCCGGGCTCTTCTTTTCTTTAGAGTCTTCCTACCTAGGTATGTCTTCCAAATAATATAATTGTGTAGTTTTGCTCACTATTTATATTAACAGAATCATAGTATAAGTATTTTTCTGTGACTTGCCTTTTTCTGCTTAAAATTGTGTTTTTGAGGTGCATGGTTGTTTTTGCCTATAGCTCTAGATTATTCACTGTCAACGCTGCATAGAATTCCATTATAGGACTAAACTACAGCTTCTTTAGTAGAAATAATGGTACTTCTACATTTTTGGACAAAATCCATATAGGAAAATCATTTTACAATGCAACATAGTGTACACACCATATATGTCTTAAAACAAGCTTCATAAAACAATACCTACCTGTGAGATGCTCCTTTTCAGTTCATCCCAAAAGGTGATCTGCCAAACTGACAGCATGCTCACTGACATCTCCACCTGCAGTGGCTGAATGCACCCCATTACGTGTCTGCTCGGCAGCCCAGTGGTCCTGTGCCCAGCAGACAAGCACCGGGCATGGCCCTGCTGCTCTCACCAGGGCCGTCTGCCCGCACGCTCTTTGACACGAGACCACTGTGCCTTCTGGTTCTCATCATTCCATCTGTTGTGACTGATGGCTTCTCCCCGTTCCTGCTGGGCATGTCATAGCTATGGCCTTGCCCTTGTAGTTGTTGCATCTCACGGGCTGTGACCTGAAAGATCAGACTCCTGGGTATGTTAGAAATACACTGTAGCATTACTGATATAGTCAGGTAGCAAGGCAGAGGGTTGTGTCTGGGACTATAGTGCTTGGGTTCCAAGTTTGGCCACTCAGCAGCTGTGTGACTGTGGGGAGGACGCATGACTTCTCTGTGCCTCAGTTTCCTCATCTGTAAAATGGAGCTCTTAGAGTACCTACCTCATTGTGAGGATTAAGTGAGTTACTACATGTACCAGGAACATAGTAAGTGTGTATTCTCTGTCCACTGGGTATAAGCCTCATGGGGGCACAGGCTGAGTCTGCCTGGCCTCCTAGTTGTGTCCTTATTGCCTAGCACAGTGCCTGGCACATAATAGGTACACATCAGTTATCTGTCGATTAAATGAAGGGAAGCCACCTTTACCTTCCTTGAAGAAATGTCTATTCAGATCCCTTACTTATTCTGAGTTGGATTATGTGTCTTTTTATTGTTGAGTTGTAAGGTTTCTTTATGTAGTCTGGCTACAAGTCCCTTATCAGATATACGATTTGCAAATATTTTCTCCTGTTCTGTGGATTTCTTTTCACTTTGAAGCACAGAAGTTTCTAATTTTCATGATGTCCAGTTTATGTTTTTTTTTGTTTTTCGTGGTTTTGGTGACACATCTAAGGATCCTTAGCCAAATCCGTCAGGAGCTTTACCTCTATGTTTTCTTCTCAGAGTTTTATATTTAGCTCTTTGATCCACGTTGAGTTAATTTTTGTATATTGTGTGAAGTAAGGGTCCAACTTCATTCTTTTGTAGGTGGCTGTCCAGTTGTCCCAGCACCATTTGTTGAAAAACCGATGGAATGGTCTAGGCACCCTGGTTGAAAACCGGTTGGCCATACATAGATGTGTTTATTTCTGGACTCTCGAATCTACTCCATTGTCCTGTAGATCTGGAAAGCCACCTCCAGCTCTAACAGTTTACCCTCTCTGCCCATGTACCCTCTGCAGTCCCAGAGGCTCCCAAGGACAGCCCACAGCTGCACGCCATCTCCCGAGCAGCCCCTGGAGATAATCACTTCATGCATCTGTCAGGGCGACCACTGGGAGGGCCCAGTGTGACTGGCCTCAGAGGAAGGTGCCCCGGAGGCCTACTTTCCCTCCCTCCACCCGCAAGCCTGCACATCTCCCAGCGCAGGGTGCAAGGTCCCAGAGCAGGGCCTGTTTGTGCTGATGCCCAGCTCCTGATTGGGTGGATGCCCTTGCTGTGGGCCAGGTAGGAGGGAGCATAGGCAGGAAGTGGCTGTTGGGATGGAGAAGGACAGGGGCCTGCAGGAGGGAAGTATTCCTGGCACTAGAGGCATCTTCACCAGGACAGCGGCCTTGGGAGGGAGAGCTCTGCATCCATGGGTAGGCCCCGGAGGCTAGAAGCTAGTGTTGCCAAGCTCTCTTCCTAACATAGCTTCCTTCCCTGTTTCCTTAGTGTGTGCGTGCATATGTGTTGTGCGTGGGTGGGTGGGACTGGGTGACTTGACCTCCCTCCGTCCTGGGTGCTTGTTCCATGAGGTTGGGGGACTTAGGTGCATTAAGAGATCGGGTGGCTCTTGGTCAGTATGTCCTCTGTAGGTGTTGTCTCACATTGACTCCAGCCAGTCAATAAGACTTATTTACTCCAGTAAATAAGACTCCCCAGGGCAGCCAGAGACCCTTGCCGAGTGGGATAGAGAGCTGGGAGGATGGGGCATGGTGGTAGCCTGGGGACATTTTAGCTTTAGCTTGCAGGGGAGGTTCAGATTGATGGGACCTTTAATGCAGCTACAGCAAGAGACACGCCTGAGCGGAGAACCGTAACGCTGCACCTGTGGAATGCTAAAGAGTGGGGCTTCCTGTGGGTTGAGGGAATCATCATCACTGGGGGTGCTCAGCTGGCGGGGTGCCGGCTCGGAAGATGGGGAAGAGGTCACATGGTACTGGAGAGGTGCATGGTACTGTCTCTTGCTTCTCCAGATCTCCTAAGGCCTTGGAGATGAGTCTTCCAGAAGTGGCAGCCACTGCAGTGACACATGTTAGGGACATGGAAAGGGAATTCCCTGCTCTCTTCGGGGCCCAACCCCTTGGAGCCAGCCCTCAAAGAGAACTGGGGGGAGAGCAGAGATTTCTGTAGGGTGTGTGCCCAACCCCTCCCCCTTATCTGTTCCCCCCACTTGCCCGCCCCTGAGTGGGAACAGCCGTTTGAGCTGAATTGGAGCTGCTCTCTGCCCGAGAATTGCGTCAGCCCCGCCTGGCAGGCTGGAGCTGGATGGAGCCTGTTGCTATGGCGACCACTAGGCTTCAAACCAGTGGGAAGGAAGAGTTAGTCATAGGGTGTGGTTTTCCTGCCTAGCGATGCTGTCCTGTGATAGGCACATGATCTGGGAGCCTGAATTCCCAGCCCTTCCACGGGGAGATGTGTCATCTGCTGAGGTGGGCCTGATGGGGCAGCTGCTCCAAAAGCCATGTCGGCATCGACCAGGTTGGGCGTGTGTGACCAGAGAACACAAGTGGCTCCGTTGGCCCTTCTGCCTGGTTCTGGGAGCAGAGGGTGATTTGACCAAGTAAACCAGCTTCTGGGGAAGGGAGGGGTCCAGGATGCAACTGGTAACCCAGAACAGAGGGCTGCTCTGAATCCCAGCTAAGAAAACCTGCCCAGGCTGCATCATGAAATTTTTTCTACACCACCTGACAGAGCTCATCACCTTGCCAAAGATAACAGACCAATTGGCCAGTATCTCAGTTCAGATCTTGTCTCACACTTTGCCTATAATGGGAAAGAGATGAAAAGTTCATGTTCCAGCCACACTGAGCACCTGCTGTGCGCCGGGCACTGTCATCTCCTTACCTCCACACCGGAGAGGAGGTAATGCTGTCCCGTTCTCACCGGGGCAAACGCAGGGACCCAGGGAGTTTCAGTGACTCGCCCAGAGTTAAACCTAAACCTTCGGGCTTCATGGCCGGTGTTCTCATGGATTCCAGATGCCCTATAATCAGCAATTCTTAGGGTGTCCAGTAAAGAAACGCACTGTACATCTTCCGGTGGAAAAACCGTGACAGTCTCTCCCCAGAGGAAAACACAGGCCCTGTGTGGGGACTGGTCGACTGGAGCTATTTCTGATTTGTGAACGGAAAGAGTGAGATATATGAGCGTTGCCTGTGGACAGAGGAAAACCCAGGAAGCAGTTGGTGAGGTCAGGGCGGGGCATTGACAAAGCCCAGACTTGGTACCTAGGCTGAGTTTGGGATTCTGCCTAAAGCCCTCCGGGAGTGAGGGCTAATTGTCTGCTGAGTTCTCCGCAGGGAAGAGTTTGGTGAACTGGTCCAGGGTAAGATGTAGAACCATAGGAGAACTAGAGCCCCTGTAATTGCCTGGCAGTCATAAGATCTAACTTGCTGAGCTTATGAGGCATGGAAATAGTAGGTAATACTTAGGTGGCACTAGCACTCCTCTACATGCACTTTAGATGAAATTACTCATTTCATCCTCACAGAAACCCTGGGAGTTTGGATGCTATTATTTCATTTTGAAAATGAAACAAAGAGGTTAAGTGACGTGCCCAAGGTCACACAGCTAGTAAGAGGCAGTCTGGCTCCAGAGCATGAGCTCTTGACCAAAATGTCCTACTGTCTCTGCTCTCCCCTTCTGGAAAAATGGCCCCCCAGAGGAGTGTGAGAGTGTGTGTGTGTGTGTGTGTGTTTATGTGCATGCACACCTCCCCCCACACACCCCTCAATATACCAGCAATGGGAGGGAAGGCTCAGGCTGCCCTTGTGAGCGCCTGTGTGTTGATGGCTGCACCTGCGCACTTGCGGGGGCCCAGGGAGACCTGTACCTGTGCTTCTTCCCTCCCTGCCCTCGTGGTTCCCAGGAGACTGGGTGCTCTGCCCCCCCTGGCCTGCAACTGTGGAGGATATTGCTATAGACCTTTACCTGGATTGCTTCCTAACCCTGTCGAAGGGCTCCAGGTTCCCAGGAAGGCGCTCAGATCTGAAACTAAAAGTGGACAGAGGCCCAGGAGGGGCAGGCATTGACCGTGGGAGTATGGTTGCCCTGTGTAAGGGCTGTTCTCTTGTGTCTCTTCGATGCTTGGGTAACCTGTGTGCTGCCCACACAAGGTGAAGCTACTTCCAGCCCCTGAGAAGATATCAGACAGAATGGGCTTCCTCTCAGTATCTTTCCCAAGGCCAGGGTTGTGGAGAGAAATAATAATAATGATATCAACAGTAACACCCATTAACATTATTTACTATATTACTTGCTAAAGGAAATGTTCTCAATGCTTTTACTTGAACTAACTCATTTAACTCATTTAACTTAACAAAGACTCTATGAGATAGTGTTATTATAAAGGAGAAAACTAAGGCACAGAGAAGTTAAGCAAATTGCCCAAGATCATACAGCTAAAACTGAGATTCGAATTCAGGTAGCCTGGCTCCAGAGCTACCACCACCTGGCTCCAGAGCCAGTACCATGGCCCTTTGTGGCTCCTAGAGGACACCTCCAGACCCTGTAACTCTTCTCTTGTCCCCAATTCAGAATCTTGATTTCATTTTCCTGGGAGACTGGGATGTGCCCACTTGCCTGCCCACAGGTCCCGTATATGAGATGTGGCCTCTGACATCAGCCAAGTCCTCGATTTTATGGGGACTGTGCCCCTTCTCTCATGCTTACATGTCCAGGCATGAAAAGGACATTTTCAGGAATTCTCCTGGGTGGAGAGGTAATTGACCTTGGCCGCTGCTGCTCCAGCCCCATCCCCCAGTCTGTCTGCACACAGATGGTCCCAATGTAAACACCTGGGGCAGGGCAGACCCTACCAGCCCTGTGGCCCTGGTGCCTGTCTCTCTCAGCGTGTCCTTTCTGGCCTGTGGTCTATAGCTGCTCTTATTTTGAGGGCCAAGTTGAAACATCTCTTTTCCTTTCCACCCGCCATTCCATGAGCCCCCGGGCCATGTCTAGTCCTAAGCTTGATTCTTGGAGCAGGCGGCCTTCCTGTGGGAGGTAAGGCTGGCATCTCCTGCTGCCAGGTGGAAGGACAGAGCTGTGTGGATCTGAGTGGAGGACTTATGGGGTAGCAGAGGGGCAAGGGGAAGTTTCATTTTCAGCCATGACCCCTGGAGTGGTTCTCTATGCTCCCCAAGACATTGCCATTGGCGTTGGTTGGGTGTGGGGCAGGTTGAACTGTGGAGTGAGTGCCCAGGTGCTGCCGAACGGGGGAAAGAGTATTGGACTTGGAGCTGACAAATGCCTGGCAGCCCCTGCCTAGGGCAGAGCCAGGCTTGTCCTGTGCCAGGAAGTTGGCAGTAAAACAGAAAGGAGCTGTGGAGGTGGAACCTGCCTTTGTAACTCAGAAGGTGACTGACTGCAAAGCCCGTTTTTGGAAGCTGGGTGGGCTCCGGGCCTGGGTTAGTCCCCTTGCCCCCTGTTAATTCCCATGAAAGAGTTTCTGTCTCTGGTACTGCTCCTTTCCTGCCTGCCTCCTTTTTTAAAAAAAGTTATATTTTATTGTATTTTTTTAAATTGTGGTAAAATACATATAACATAAAATTTTAAATCATAATCATTTTTAAGCATGCACTTCAGTGGCATTAAGTACATTCATACTGTTCTGCAACCATCACCACCATGAATCTCCAGAACTCTTTTCATCTTGCAAAACTGAAACTACATCCATTAAACACTAACACTCTCTTCATCCCACATCCCCAGCCCCTGGCAACGGTCATCCTACTTCATGTCTCTGAATTTGACTACTCTAAGTAACTCATAAAAGTGGAATCATACACTCTTTTTTTGACTGTTTATTTCACTTAGCATAATGTCTTCAAGGTTCATCCGCATTGTAGCACCTGTAGAAGTTTTTTCCTATTTAAGGCTGAGTGATATTCCATTGAATGAATAGATCACATTTTACCTACCCATTCATCAGTGCACACTTGGGGTGCTTCCACCTTTTGGCTCTTGTGAATAATGCTGCTATGAACATGGGTGTTTCCCAGTCTGCTTTTGGGCTTACTTCACACATCAGCAGTAGGCCATCCTTGGAACTTGATCAGGTATCAGCCCACGGACTTGGCCTCAGGAGAGTGGGTAGGTCGTCAGGGGAAGGCTTGGCCCTCTGGTGCCAAACACTAGGCTAAGGACATTCCAGATTTTCTTCCCCTCAGCCCTCAGAAGAGGTTGCTGGGTTCCTGGTTCTCTCCTGAACCGGAGGACGATGGCTGCGGTTCACCACCAGCCCAGCATGGGTGTGTTAAGAGAAAAGGACTGTCATGCATTGGGAAGTGCGTGTGGAGCTTCTTTGAGACTGGGGCTGGCCAGCTGACCTGTGGAGGAGTAGGAGGTGTGTTAGGGTAGGTTGGTTATGCTGTGGAACCAACTAAGTCTTGAAATCCCCATGACTTAACCTAAGCATTGACATAAGCAAGGTTTACTGCTTGCTCACACCTGTCCATCCCAGGTAGGCAGGGGCCTCTGCTCCACGTGTTCACTCGGGGACCCAGCCCAATGGAGGCTGCACCATCTGGAACCCATGGCCTGTACCTGGGGAAGGAGGAGAATGGGGAATTGTGCTTGAGGGCTGACCAGAGTAGTGGGAGTCAGAAGTGTCAGGGCCTTAAGAAGGTGTATCTGTCTGTGTGTGTGCCTGTGTGTGCCTGTGTGTGTGAGTATATGTGTGTGCGTGTGTGCAAAGAGCAGAATAAGCTGGCCGGTTGAACCACATTGCCTTTCCCCAGCTCAGCCCTCCCCTGGCTTTGCACCAGCCCAGAGGAAAGGTGATGTTTTAGGAAGAGGCCATTGACTTGGGGAGATCCTCTCATCTCCTCTCAGTGGGTGACAAAAGGAAGCTGGAACAGGCCAAACCACTGATACTCTGGAGCTAGGGGGAGGGGAGAAAGACATGAATTTTGAGGGGCTCTCTAATGGCCCTATTCAATAGCAGAATTACTTTAAGGTCCAGGGAGGCTCCGTGTGGGGAGCCAGCAGCTTGAGCTGAATGTCAGCAAGTCTTGCCCAATAGCAGTGGCAGAGATACAGGGTGTTTCTGTGGGTGTACGTGTGAGGGTGTGCAGGCAAGTGCAAGTTGGGAATGTCGTGACTGACTTCTGCAGAGAGCCTGGGGCCCCTTGGCTCTGGGATTGAAGGGAGCCCCTGGATGGAAGGCAGGGGTCATAGATTCTGATCCTGGCTGCCACCAACGTGCAAGGCAGCTTTGAGAATCTTATGGACCTCTCCAGACCTTATATTACTTACCTGTTCCCTGAACTGTCCCTTCCTACTTCTCAGCACTAGATTGAGAGTCATTTAATTTTTCATAAATACCCGAAGGACTCATGAAACCATATATGGGAGAGGGGCTCCGAGGAGACCATTCATCCCAGGCGGGTGATAAGTGAGATTGGATTCGAAGGTCACTGTCATAATGGTCCTTTGATTCTCTCTCCTCCTTGCCTCCTGGCCACTTCCCCTTCACCGAGCATTTTTCACCAGCGTGTGGGGGAGGGAAGGAAAAGCTGAACTTTAAATCAAATCAGTCCAGGGTCATTACTTGTTATCAATTCATGGTGGTTCAGAGGGGAAGGAGAAGGCAAGTTAAAGCTGTTAACTCTAATAAGGGTTAGAATTCCTGTAGGATTTGTCAGAGTGACCTCCTGGCCCCAGACCCTAAATAATTGAATTGGTTGGTATGGGAAGAGATGAGGAGTTTTAGGGCCCTGTATCAGCCAGTGGGGCAGTTCTGGAGCGTTTGTTATATGTGTGAATCCTGTCCTGAGTGCCATGAATAATACATAATAAATAGAAAAGGGCCATCCTTCCTCTCCAGACTCCTGCCACCTAGTGGGGATGCCAGAATATACCAAAGGCCAAAGGAATATGAACTTGACTTTGTAGAGGAATTTTTTTTTTTTTAATTTTGTCTGCTTGATGGAATGCTGTACTGTTTGTGGAATACTCTTCTGGTCTGGTATCTCTCCTTGCTCTTCAGAGCAGCCCTGTGGAAGGGGCAGGGCCGCAGTGTTACCCCATTTACAATGAGAAAGTAGAAGCTCCCAGAAAATGAGCAACTTGCCTGAAGTGGGCAGGACCCAGATCCACCTGATTTCAGGCTCAACTCGTTGTATCCTATTGACCGGCTGCTGGTGGTAGAGCTGGGGGTGCCGCGTCTTGCTTGGGGTCTGTTCCTGTCATATTATGTGTCTGGCACAGAATATGCTGAGGAGATGTTTGTTGAGTAACTTGGCTATTGCTCCTTTACTCGGGAAGTGAACGTTTGTCCACTCTGCAAGGTCATCTGGCCATTTGCACCAATATCCCTATATATCTAGGGGGCACGTAACTACCTTTCCTACAGAGTCATTAGGAATGTTAGGCCCCGCTTGCTGGGGTAGGAGATCATGTCATAAAGTACAAAATGCAATGGACTTGATCCAGAGCGCCGGCTTTAAGTTGTGGCTCAGCTTATTAACCAGGTGGCCCTGCACAAGCCCCAGAACGTTTTTGAGCTTCAGTGTTCCCCTGTGCACAGCGGGAGGGGCATATCCCTGGCTCGTGAGGGCGAAATGGGATCCCGGCTGTGGGCTCGCTGTGGACACCGTACATGAAACGCGGTGCGGACAACAGCGTTTGGGATCCACCTGGGAGGCCGGACACTGGTGCAGCCACCTTCCCTCCCTCCACCCAGGGCCCAGGGGCAGGCCCCGCCCGGCCTGCCGCTCCCAAGACCTAGGATTCCTTTGTCTGACTTTAGAGCCCGCCGGCCGCGCTTCTCCTGGCGGCCACGGTCTCTGCCTTTTTCCCGGGAGGGAGCCCGGGGGGGGGGGGGGGTCGCGTCACCATGGCAACCAGAGTAGCTGAGCGGCGCGGGGCGGGGTCTCGAGTGTGTTCCCAGCGGCGGGGCGGAGCCAGAGCCCAGAGCTCCAGCTTCAGACCCGCGTCCCCGGGATTGGACAGCCGCGTCCTTGCTGCCCTGTCTTCCAGGGGGCCCTTTGCTGGGTGCATTTGCTTGCTCCAGGCCTACCTGCAGGTCTCACGGTGAGGGGAGGCCACCCTGTGGTCCAGGTGGCTGCTGCTGCTGCAGGCCAAGGCCAAGGCCAAGGCCCCTGCCTGAGTGGGACAGGGGCTGCCCTCCCTGCCTGCCCACGGGTACAATCAGAGTAAAGCCCTCTCTGTCCACCTATCTGTCCACCTCCTTGCCTCTTCCCAGGCAAACCTCCAAGTCCTTCCAGACTCAACTCAAACCCTACCTCTTACAAGACACCTCTCCTGTGTCTCTCATTTGGCCCGCCGATGGCTTCCTGGGCTGTTTCAGAGTTTAGTTTCATTCGACCGCAGGGTCCTTGTCTTAAACTGGTGGTTCTCAGCTTTACAATATATTGGGGCCCCCTCTGCCCCAGCCACCCCACACCAATTCAATATGGATCTCTAGGTTGGGAGCCAGACACCAGTGGTTTCCAAACTCCCCAGGGGATTCCAGTGTGCAGCAAAGGTTGGAACTGGTGTCTTCAAGTGTCAGATTTAAACTATTTCCCAATGCCTGCCTCCATGCTGGGCCTACTGAATGCAGGCCGACCAGTGAACAATTGAGTTGGCTGATGGAGGAAGTCCTGTGAGCCCTGGTTTTGCTTTTTACTTTTCAAGGACTAAGAGATCCTTGAGGGCACTTACTGCTCAGGAAGAGGACCGGGGTGATAATGATAATAACTACTGTTTATTCAGTGCTGGCCATGAGACAGTTACCTTGCATTGCGTATATTTTCTCATTGCAAACCCACAAAAAACTCATGAGGTATAGGCATTGTGCATTAGCCCCAGTTTATAGATGAGGAAACTGAGCCTCTGGAAGGTTAAGTCGCTTCTGTGGGAATGATGGTGAGGCCTGGGCTTCCCTAAGCTGTTCTCCCAAGTCCCCTCTCCCCCACTGCCATCATCAGTTCTAGGGCAGGAAATAAGTTTATCACTTAATATCATTCCTTGTACCATCCTTGTTGAGAGGGCAGGACCATTCCATCCCTAGAACTTTACCCTGCCCTCACAGATTCTTAGTGTCCAAGAAGAGGTTGGAAAGATCCCCCAAACTGCCCTCAGCATCTCTTTGGGGTTTGGGGGTACCAGGATGTTTTCTGGCTGTGTCCATTGGTCATTGGTGCCAGATAATCTCAGGGGAAGTTTGTAAACAGCTTGACACCTGTGCTCCTCCAGCTGTTTTGGCCCCCTCCCACCCCCCTACTTTCTCTCCCTTGAGCCTACCAGAGTTTAAGATGGTAGAAATGAGTGTTGGTCATCGGGTTTGAACCTACCCTCCCATAGGCCAACTCTTCACATTGTCCAAAAGAGCATGTGTCCATGGTCTGTCGCTGGTTGGCTCACATCCTGTTATCTGGCATGGGTCCCATCCCTTACAGTCTTGGAATGGGTAACCCTGTGTTCACATGTGGTCCCCATCTGCGTGACTCCTAGGAGATCCGGAGGTCACAGGATTCTGCCTGCATTGTAACTCAACAGAGGAACATATGCATGGGGAGGAATTATCTAAAAGAGATATTTGGCAATGTTGTAGCTGGCAAGACCCTGCAGCAGGTATGGTCCAGATCAATGGTCCCCACTGGGCCCTGCCTAATTCTTAGCCCAGCTCAGGAGGCCCTCTTTGTGCTGGTCTGTGCCCACTGCTCCAGCATTATCTGCCCCTCACCCTCCTGCTCACTCAGTGTTCTGTGCGTGCGGGGCTATTTATAGCCCCTTAGGGGGCCCTGCTGCTTCACATGTTGTGCCTTTGCCAAGCCTCTTCTCATTGCCTAGAACTCTGCTCATGTCCCCCATCTGCCTGGCAAGCACCCACACATCTTTCAAGATGCAATTAATAATATTAATAATAGCAGCTGAGATTTACTGGGTACTTGCTATGTACTAAGCCTTTATTCTGTTTAATCCTCGCAGCAGCCCTGTGCACTCAGTCCCTTCGTCATCGTTTTCACATTCACTGGTTTAACCACTCACAATCCTTGCGGCAGACACTCTTCTGAGCACAAGGAGATTAGAAAGTGATGGAACCTAAGCCATGTGACCCAGCATCCTGCTTTTAACCCCAGTGATACACCCCACCTCCCTTCGAGTATCTCCCAAGCCCTTCCAGCCACCCCCTCGCCCACACTGGTGCCTGCTCCCTCCTGGGCCTCACTCACGAGGCACTTCTGTTGTAGCATCTAGGATGTTTTATTGCTTATTGGACGGCCTTTCTTTACTGGGCTGTAAGGGTGTCACATGGGAATGTGTTCATTTTAAGTGGCAGAAAACCTAACATATAAGGGCTTATATTTCCCACTAAGCAAGAAATGAGGCAGGCTGTCTCTAGTGTGTGGCTCAGCACCTCAACAGCATCAGGGAAATGGCTCTGTTCTTTCTTGATCACTTCCTCATGGCAGCAATATGGCCACTGCAGCTCCGGTCATCACATCTGAGTTCACACGAGAAGTCGTTTTTTAATTAGTAAAGCAAAGGCCTTGCCAGAGGTCCCATTCTACTTTACTTGGGTCTCATCCATCAGAACGCTGTCAAATGGCCACTCCTGATTGCACGAGAGGCAGAGAAAGTGGGTAACTTGCCTGGGACCGGATCCATTGCCACCGCGTATAAAGCCAGGGTAAAGTAAGCAGGGAAGAAGGGAAGACGGATATTGGGTAGGAGACAGTGTCTGCTAGTGTCTTAGAGAGAAGACACCATGGATTCATTTCTCCCAAATTGCTGGAATCTGTATGCTTTATAACTGCTTTGTGTTGTTGCATTGCAGGCTTTATTCTATGCACATACATTTTTATTTTTTTAAACATAACGTCATACTGTACATACTATTATTAATTTCCCTTTTCACTTAATAAGATGATGTATGTCATCCATAAGATTTTTAATGGCTACATAGTAGTCCATCTTGGAAATATACCATAATTTGCTCAACCAATTCCCTATAATTAATCATTTAGGTTGTTTTTTAATATTTCACAATCATAAACAGCCCTGTGACTAATAACTGTTTAACTTTATTTATATGTACATTTAGAATTAATTTCTTAGGACACAATCTTGGATTATGCTGGGTAAAAGCTGTACCAGCTATTAAAGCTTTTGATACAAGTTACCAAGTTGACTCCAGAAAAGTTGTGGCACTTGTACAATATCCTCCAAGAGTTTCTGAAAGTGCCTGTTCCCTGACAACTCTGGGCGTTTGTTTTATCCTTGCTGATTTGATAGAAAAATTGCAAAAAGCACAAGTTTGCATTTTCTTTGATTACAAGAGAGGCTAACATTTATATGTATATATGCATTTGTAGTTCTCTTCTTAATTTTCTGTTTATTTCTCTAACTCCTTTAGAAAGTTTCTCATTGATTTGCAAAAGCGCTTTATTCAGGAGACATGAGGTTCATAGGAGAAGGTTGCAACTGAGCTGGACTTAAAGGCTAAATAGAATTTCACTGGGTGGACAGGGGTGAAGAGGGTATTCTAAGTATAGGGACAGCATGTGCAAAGGTCCAGAGGTGGGAAACAGTGTTGTCTGTTTGGGGACTGTATTAATTTCATAGGGCTGCCATTAAAAAAAAAAAAGAATCACAAACTTGTGGCCTAAAACAATAGGAATTTATTTTCTCACGGTTTGGAGGCAAGAGTCTAAAATCACAGTGTTGGCAGGGTCATGCTCTTGGCCAAGGCTCTCGGGGGAGAATTCTTACTTGCCTCTTCCAACATCTGGTGACTCCATGCATTCCTTGGTTTTGGCAGCATAAGTATAATCTCTGTCTCCAGCTTCACATGGCCTTCTTCTGTGTGTCTGTTTGCTCCCCTTCTGTTTCCTATAAGGACACATCGTCAGATTTAGGACCCACTCAGTTAATCTAGGATAATATCATCTCAAGAGCCTTAACTTAATTACATCTGAAAAGCCCTTTTTCTCAAATAAAGTCACATTCACAGGTACTAAGGTTAGGATTGGGACATTTACATTTGGGGACTACTATTCGACCCACTACAGGGACCGAGACAATGTCTGGTATTAGAGGGCAGCAGAACATGACCCTGTAAAGGTAGAATTGGGTGACCATGAAGGGCCTGGAACTGAGGGGTTTGGGCTGTACTTTGAAGTGAATGGGGAACTGTTAAATTTTGAACAGGGGAGAGAGTGCTGGAATTGTCCTCATAAGAGTTGGTGAGGAGGATGGGGAGTGGGGCTAGTTCAGGGTGTAGAAGAGCAGGAAGAGGGAGGAATCTGAAACAACTCCTAGGTTTCCAACCTGAGGGATCTGGCACAGAAGGTAGAGATGTTCAGGAAACAGAGAGATGGGTCTGCAGCCCAGACCTCACCCTGGAATGTAAATAAGATTTGGGAGAGGGAGCAGAGCAGGAGTGACAGAATCCTGGGGAACACCAAGTTTTCTCCACCATTTTATTATGAAAAATTTCAAACATATGTTAAAGTTTAAAGAATTGTACAGTGAACACCCACATACCCATCATCTAGAGTCTATATAATTATCATTTTTCTGTACTTGCTTTATCACACATCTATCCATCCCTCTAAACATCAACCCATCTTATTTTTTATGTGTTTCAGAGTAAGTTGCTGACATCAGTGCACTTTGCTTCAACACATAAGCATGCATATCGTTAACTAGAGTTCATCATTTAGTGAAATGCAAAAATCTTAAGTGTAGTATTTGATGAATGAATCCACCTGTGTACCCCAAATCCCTGTCAAGATACAGAACATTTCCATCATTCCAGAAAGTTCCCTGTGCCCGTTATAGTAAACTCCTGACCCTACCCTACTGCCAGAGGCAACCACTATTTTTACTTTTTTTCAACCATAGATTAGCTTTGTCTGTTGTAGAACTTCATGTAAGTGGAACCATACAGGATATGCTCTTTTGTGTCTGGCTTGTTTCACTTAGTGTGAGAGTCTGTAGGAGTTTGTAAGAGTCATTTCTGTTGTTGCATGTATCAGTAGTTTGTCTCTTTTTATGGCTGAGCAGTATTTGATAGTAAGGATATATAAGGAATACAACGTTTTAAATAATATGTTTTTATTGATTTTAGAGAGAGAGCAAGGAAGAGGGAGAGAGAGAAAAAAACATCATCAATTGGCTGCCTCCTGTATGCCCCCTACTGGGGATCGAGCCTGCAACCCAGGTATGTGCCCTGACGGGGAATCAATTCGGTGACCTCTTGGTGCATGGATTGATGCTCAACCACTGAGCCACACTGGCAAGGCTGGAATACCAATTTTTAAAGGGTGGGCAAAGAAAGAGGATTCCACCAAGGAGACTGAGAAGGAACAGTGAAGGCAGTAGGAAAAACACCCAGTCAGGGAAAACCATCTGGGTCAGTTACAATTAGGTTTGACTGCATATAACGTAAAAATGAAATAACAGTAATTTAAATAACAGGCATTTTTCCCCTCTTATATAAAAGAAGTCCAGAGGTGGCCCAGCCAGCTCCAGGCTATGTGGTAGAGGCAAGCCATGCCCCCTTTCCTGTTGTCCTTTCTACTTCTGCCCTTGGGAAAGGTCTTGAGAGTGAGGGATCTGGTCCTGTGACCCCTGGGAATTGGCCAGTGTATAGGAGAGTCCGCGTGGCCTGCTGGAATCGGAGCAGGCCAGGGTTCACCATAGCTGACACCCCGGCCTTGACTCCAGGAGTAATAGGGCAGCCTGGAGCCTCCTGGAGGAGAGATGGCAGGTCAACACGATGTTTCATGTCCTCCCCGTGCTTTTCCAAAGTGAGCAGGTCTCGGCAAACAGCCAGGCCCCCTCACAGTGCCAGCCTCGGGCAGACTGGATGCTGCGGCTCCTCTTTTTCCTCCTAATCCCTGGAAATAGCGGAGTTGGCTCACTCCCTGCCATCCTCAGACATAGGCCTGTGTCCTTCGGGGCCGTGGACCCTGTCTCCCGGGTACATGGCATACACACAGCTCAGTGACTGGGTCACTAGGTTCTGTGGTTCTCCACATGGGTGCCTATCCTGGGGAAAAAATAATAGCCATGTCCCCTGACAGCTTAATGGGCTGTCAGCACGGGGACTGGAGAGGAAGTCGGAGAGAGCAGGTGCAGCGAGGCTGGGGAAGCTCTCAGCTGCCAAAGGGCCAGATTGCACAGAGTGTGGCCGTGGCCAGGAGCCCTGGTGACCTGTTGACACCATTCTCAGGCTGTTGACCGCCCAGGGGCTGGTATGTTATGACAGAGGAGGAGGGGCCGGGCCGCAGTGGAGAACTTGGCTCAAGCCTCAGACCTGAGAGGGGCACTGCGTTCCTCCGCTCATTCATTCCCTTCACGCACATTTCCCGAGGTCCTGCTGCATGTCGGCCCTTGGGTGCTGGGCACACAGTGATGACTGAGACACCCAGTTCCTGCCCCCAGGGTTTAGGGGCAAATGAGCAGGATCCACAGAGGCACACGAGCTGTAGCAGTTCTGAGCCCGGACGCCAGGGAAGACACCCTGGAAGAAGTAATATCTGAGCAGGTGATGGGACGGGCCCAGCCAGGAGCTGCTGCAGGAGAGACCCCACTGGTGGGGTTTGACCAGGGGCCTTTCAGAGGTGCTGCCCTGCGTCCAGGGAAGGGGTGTCTGTGTGTGGGCTCTGGAACCTGCGTGGTGCTGGCACCCAAAGGGGTTAACCGCAGCTGGACTTCCCTACAGTCTTTTCTTCCCCCCCTTCCCCGAAGGGAGCCTGCATTGAAATTATAGAAGTAAGCGCTGGCTTTTAGGAGTCTGTTCAATCGAGTCCCTGCCAGGCCTCGGTGCCGCCTTCTCGCCCCCGCTCTGCCAGCCTTGGGCCCCGTCCTGCACGAGGCCTTGTTCTGAGGGGTTAGGGCCCCCTTGGGTGCCATTCCTCAGCTCCCCACCCCGAAACCTGCTCTGCCCCCCCTCGTCCAGGGATCTGGCTCAGTGTACAAATGGTACCCTAGGAGGAGGGGCTCAGGAAGTGACATCGCTTGGCCCATCCCCACCTCCTTGTTCCCTATAAAAAGCAAAATGGTGACTCAGAGAGGAGAGTTGGAAGCGTCCTGCCTCCTGCTCCCGCTGTTAATTTTGAGCCTCGGAATTAGGCAGGAGGCAAAGGAAGCAGCAGCTCGACACCCGTGGCTGCCATGCTATTAAGCAGGTGGCAGCGGGCTGCCCGCGGCCCCTGAAGTGCAGGCGCCCCAGCCCCGCGCGGCCCCCGCCTGGCGGGCCCTGGATGCCGTGGCCGGGGGCATGGCAGCCGGGGGCCGCCGCCGGCGCCCACTGCGCTACCAGTCCCTGGCAGCCCTCGTGGAGGACTCTCAGTGGCCTTTCTTGTTCCTTGTCTCAGACTTCAGCTACGGGGCCGACGACTACGACGGAGAGGGGAATGAAGAGCAGAAGGGGCCCCCCGAGGGCTCGGAGACCATGCCCTACATCGACGAGTCGCCCACCATGTCGCCCCAGCTCAGCGCCCGAAGCCAGGGCGGAGGGGACAGCATCTCCCCCACCCCGCCCGAGGGACTGGCACCTGGGGTAGGTATACCTGCTTTCCCTTCTGGGTTTGGGAAGAGAGGGCTTCAGGGGAGGGGGGAGGGCAGGCATGGGTGTCACGGGCCAGGGTCTGCTGGGGATGCTCCTGGGGGGAGCAAGCCTGGGGACATTGGGACCTGGCTGTTCTTGGTGCCCGTGTCATCTCTTTCCAGTCCCGGACCCCTCTCAGACGAGGCTCCCCTCCCACCCTACCTGCTGCTCTCTCTCTGCCTCTGCCAGCCATCTGCTCCCCCTGCCTGCTGGACACCCCCACTTGCTCTTTCAGTTTTCCTTTTCTGCACCTCTAGCAGGATGGGGCCTTCGGGAGGGAACAGGCTCTTCTCTCTGGGCTGGGGCTGGACAGTGGCTGCGCATGTGACCTGTGGGCTGTAAATGCACAGATGGCAGCTGAGCGAGCCGAGGCGGCCGGGTGCTCACCGTGAGGTGGAGCGAGCGCTTCCGCAGCAGTCCCCCGGGACCACGGGCCCCCATCCAGCCGTCCTCTGGGAGGGGATGAGCTCTCACGGTGCCCACTTCAACTCTTGTTGGCTGATGGAAGCTCTGTTTCAAAGACAAGCGTTTTATAAGGAATGTGAAGTATGTGCTCTGAGACAAACCAGGGGGGTAGAAATGTGTGGAGGTTTGCAGTCCTTGTCGTTAATGCTGTTCCTGCCACAGGGACTGGCTCTCTCGGGGCCCAGCTTGCGTGAGTGCCTCTGAGACACATAAGCAAGCAAGACAGAAATTCCTGGGGGCCGTTATTCTGAAGTTGGGGAGAATCAAAGCCGTTCCTCCATTTTGGGGGGCTTGGAGTGCCTGGTCCTGCCGGGTAGAGGGCTTGTCCAGATGTGTTCTGTGGAGGTCCCCTTTCTTCCCTCTAATACCCCCCAGGAGCAGTCAAGTCACTGAGATGCTGTGAGGTCCTTGTTCCCCTCCTACAAGGCCCAACCCCCCCCCCATGCCACCCTCATCCAGCCAGGGAGGGCTACCTGGACGCTACCATTTCTTGAGAACCCCCTGCTTCCTTTCCTCCCAGCCTCCCTTGGCCACCCTCCACCCCTCCGCCAGCTCTCACCCTCCTCTCCGCACAGCACAGCACACCGGGGTGGCTGTTATAGCCTTTGGCAACAAGGGCCTTGGTAACCAGCTTCCCACTTGGGGGAAGCCACGGTGTTGCCATGGCAATGGAGGCAGCGCTCAGCTGCCAGGCAGTGCAACTTTGGGAAGGGCTGGTGGGGGCAGGTGGGAGGTGGAGGGGATGGTGGGGGTGTTGGTCAGGTCCAGGCCCCCCGCCGCCAGCATTCTGGTGTGTTGTTTCGTCATCCTAGGAAGGGTGGCGGGTGAGAGACAACCATCTTGGACATACAGGGCAGGATTTTTGCTACTGGTGGAAGAGAGAGTATTCCGGGACCTGAACTGAGGCCGGGAAAGGAAGGGGGAGACTCCGGCTTTCCATCTCTGCCTTTAGGTGTCTCATCACAGCATGGCTCAGGGACACGCCCCTCCCCAGGGCACCTACTGTGAGCAGGTGCAGGAAGATTCACTGTAGGACACGACACAGGGCCAGGAGTGCTGGCTGAGAGCCGAGAGCACGTGGCCAAAGAGAGCCGCCTGCTGAAGAGAAAAGGCGTGCTTGCCATTTCCTTCTCCCCTCTCTGCTTTCCTCCTTGCTTCCTGGGCCGGTTCCTTCCCTCGTCACATAACCACCTTGCTAGAGTGCTTGCCCATCGACTTTCAGATTCCCTGGTGAAAGGTACTGTCAGGCGCTTTCACTCTCCAGTGAAACAGGCGACAGGCGTAAGGGGAGGTGCCCCTGCCTGGAGCTCGGAGGCCCCGGGGCAGTGGCAGTGACTGACTTCAGTTTGTAGTTGCGCATTTTGCTTGGAGGCTCACGAGGGAATAACTTGGCTTGAGGACTTCAAAATCCAGAGATACTACAGTGACAGCCGACTAAAGTGCTTGGGAACTGGAAGATCGAGGTCAACACCATTGGCTAGAAGTCATGCAAGATAAGGGTAGGGAGCATTTCTCCAGCCTGGGGAGCCTAGTGACATTCCAGCCCTGCGCCCCTCCTGAGTTGCATTTTTGCCCTTTCGGCTGTGTCGCTGTCCCCATCTAGTGGGCTCGGCGAGTATTGCTGTTTACATTGAGGCGCTGGGGAGAGCTGACCACCTCTTCCTGAGTACTTGGGGAGCAGTTTAAGTTTAGAAAAAGAAGAAAAAGAGGAAGAGGAAGAGGGAAGGGAGACGAGAGAAGAAGAAAGCAAGCCAAGGCTTCTGCTACTTGGCTCTGCTCATTTGTCCAGGCAGGTCCCCTCCCTGCCAGGCTTCCTGTTGGGGCCTTGGGGACCGAGGGGACTTTTAGACCAAATCAGAAGATTGTTCTAGCCTCTGGCAGTTGGGCATTGCACACCCAAATATGCAGCCCCTGTGTGCTTAGAAGCCCAAAGTTTGGTCTACGTGTTAGGATTTTCGAGAGAAACAGAACCAATAGAATTCGTGGGGTGGGGGTGGGGGATTATTATAAGGAATTGGCCTACTCAGTTAGGGAGGCTGAGAAATCCTAAGATCTGCAGTCAGCAAACTAGAGACCCAGGAAAGCTGATGTATATAGTTCGAGCCTGAGTCTGGAACCAGCAGAGCCAATGGCCTTTCGGACTAGAAAGCCAGGAGGCTTGAGACCCAAGAAGAGCCCATGTTTCAGTCTGAGCCTGAAGGCTGAGACAGACCCGTGTCCTAGCTCAACAGTCAGGCAAGAGTAGTTCCCTCTTACCCAGCAGCCTTTTTACTCTACTCAAGTCCCCACATTAGGAAGGGAAATGTGCTTGACTCAGTCAACTGAGTCAAAAGTGCATCTCATCCAGAAACACCCTCACAGACACACCCTGAGTAATTTTGTTCAAATGTCTGAGCACCCATGGCACAGTGAGGTTGACACATAAAATGAAGCATCATAGACTTACTCTCCCAACAGCCCTGAGAATGGAAGGAACATGAGCTTTGGCTAGATGCCCACCTGCTCTCTAGCTGTGAGACACTGGAGGAGTGTCATAACCCCTCTGAGCCTCAGTCCCTTGGTCTCTAAATAGGACTAACTACCTGAGAGGGTAGACTGGGATAGCGCAGGTAAGGCCTGCAGCATTGAGCCTGGCTCACTGTGGGTGCTCAGTCCTTGGTGACTGGGACCCACAAGACTTCTCACCAGCTTTTAGAGGAGTGGGGAGCTGGGAACTTTGCAAGGACCCGGTCTGATGAATGGTTGCTTGACAAGACTGAATCGGCTTTAGCAACCTCCTTTCTGGGGTTGGATCAGCCCTGTCCAGTGTGGACGTCCAAATGAAGCCAAGTCTCTGTGGCGTTGGCAGGACACGCACCCCTCCGCACAGCATCCCCCACTCCCCGAGGTATCAGTGTGACACCTGATGTCCTGCCCTGCAGATACCTCACTGTCCCCAAGCCCAAGGCTGAGCAGAGCTCCCTGGCAGGGGCAGGGCCACAGAACACTGATGGGTCAGTTCAACTGAGAGTGCCTGGTTTCGCCCTGGGAAGGAGGGGTGGACTCTTCATCTCAGCTGACAACTGGGGGCACTCATCCCTGTGCCAGCACAAGGGTCTTACAGAAAAGTGTGCTCCCCACAAGCTATGGACTCCTTTGTTTACCCTCTTGGGGGGTGCAGTAAAACGGGGCCACAAGGGAGAGAGAAAAGCTGGGTGCTGTCTCAGCACTGCCGCTTTCTAGCTGTGTGATCTCAGGATGTCAGTTACCCTCTCTGGGCTCCAGTTTTGCTCATATCTAAAGTGAAGGTACTGAGAACGCCCTCCTTCCTCACTCACACAGCTGTTGTGAGGCTTCCGTGAGATGGTGTTAGGCAGAGCGCTTTGTAAGGTGTCGGGTCTATATACATTTTAGCTAGGATGCTCAATGTCACACTCATTCTGCAGTTCCCTTATTACCCACAGCAGGTCAAAGGGTGTCTAACAAAAGGCTGAACTGGGGGGTTCAGACTCCAGCTTGCAGGAGAATCCAAAGGGAAGGGGGGGAGAGTTGAAATGATCACCATTGTGGGCCTCCTCTCCCTCCCCCTCCCTTCCCTCCCCTCCCCCTCCTCATCATCACAGATACTTAGGTTTTCAATGAGCCTCTTATATGGGTTGCCTCATTTAAGGCCAACCACAACCCTCTAAGGTAGGGGCAGTGATCATCATTTGACAGTTGAGGAAACTGAGGCACAGAGAAAAAAAGTGACTTAATTTGCCCAAGACAAACCAGTGGGGCCAGAGATTTAAACTCGGGTCTTTCTGACGCTGGAGCCTGTGTGGTGCTGCCAAGTCCACTCACACACCACCTCCCTTGTGAAGCTTTTACGACCCATCGCTTAGCCCGTCACTGCCTGGGAAATACACAGTTACTGCTCCGACCGGCTCCATGGCCCTCGACAGCAGGTCTGAGGCGGGCACCTAAGGGTGCTCACCTGGTGTTTGTGGAATCACTGGGATGGCCAGGGAGGAGGGGGTGGGGCAGATCCAGTCTCTGGATGAAGCCAGAGCCAATCTCTGCCTTCTCTTTCCTTCCTCAGTCCCTCTAAGACTTGGGGTTTGAGATCTGAGGTTGCAAAGCAAGTTTGCTACTAGGTGAGTGGAGAGTGAGAGCATCTTGATTGTGTCCCAGGCTGCTCCTATAGGACTGCGTTCGAGGCCTGGGTTCGTGGGTTAGCAGCTCCTGTGGTCGTTATGCCTCTCGGAGTTTCCAGCTGCCGGCGGAATCAGAGCCATAGTGCCCTCAGGTTGCCGGTCCCTTGTCTTAGCAGCCTTGCTTCTCCTGTCTCTCCTTTTCGGATCTTTGATCTTCTCTGTAAAGAGGAGACTAACTGGCTTCTCCTACATGCCAGGTGCTGCACTGGGAGCCCACGGGCCTCATTGCCACTTAACTCCTCCAACCACTGGGGGAGCCCCCCATTCTGTGGATGAAGAAACTAAGGCTCAGGGGGGTTTCTTTAGCTTGTCTGAGTTGAGAAGGAGGGAGGGAGGGAGACATAGTGCCCTGGTGGTGATCCTCAGCTCCCTCGGAAGCTGGCTCTCCCTGTCGTCTCTGGCCCTCCCTGCTCTCACACCTGGCTCCGAGCTGGTCTTCCCTGATGAACCAACCACGCCTGGCTGACCTGGAGCATCCCTCCCGGCCTGTCTGGGGTCTCCTCCCCACCAGTGTGCCGGGATCACAGTCATTCATTATTTCACATCTGCTAGTCAGGCTGCTTCCAAAGTAACATTTCTTCAGGGAAGGTCTGCTGGTCTCCTACAGGCCCAGGCACTGTGGATATGAAGGTGCACCCAACAAAACCCATTACCTACCCTTGAGCCCTGGAGTCTTTGGGGGGGGGACAGGGAGCCTGACTGACCCACGTAGTCACACCAACAGGTGTTAAATTGCCCCTGAAACAAGTGCTGTGAAAGCCCCGGAGAAGGTCTTCACATTAAGATGTTGGCCACACACAAGTGAGCCACCCGGCGGCAGAGGCTGGGTGGCCTTTGGGCTTTGTGCTCTGCCAGGGCAGAGAACATCCCGTCCGCAGGCTGGCTCCTATCCCAGGGACTGTTCTCCGTCATCGGCACCTAGTTTCTCCACCAGTGGGTACTAGCGCTTTCTTTCGCATGGGTGATGCTCCTGGCGATTTTGCACTGGTTGCTTCTATATGGAGGGCCGCACACCCCCCTCACCCTCCTGCCTGATGGCAGAAAGAAGAAGAGAAAGAATAGAAACCCTTTCATAGCACTTACTAAATGCTGGGCGCTGTTACAGCGCTTTAGAAATCCTGACTCATTAGGTCCTCACCACAGCCTTGTGAGGTGGGCGCCATCAGGGGCCCATTTTACACATGTGGAGCAAAGAGGTCACATAACCCTCCTAAGGTCCCACAGCTGGTTAGAGGTGCAAGTACTTGTCACCACTGCTCTCTGCGATTCTCCAGGACAGGAGCCTTAGCACCCTTGTTTTACCTGCCTCTGGCTATATGACTTTGGGCAGCCTGTAGAGTCTCAGTCCCGCGCCTGCAAATGAGCATAAATGCCTCCTATCTGGAAAGGCTGCTGCGACAACCAAGTGGTGTAAGGGTGTGAAAAATGATTAGTGTTGTGCCACGCAGAAGACCTACTCCCTAGGTAACGGCTGAGTTTGAATCTCTCCCGGGATGTGAAAACCTAGCTGTTCAGGAGCCCCTGGCTCTGGCTGCTCTTGGACTTTCCTGTCCCTGCTGTAGTCCTAGCAGACATGGCTCTGCTCCCAGGGGCATTCCTGCCGGCAAAGGTCCCCCCTCTAGAGAGTGCCACCATGGGGGATTCAGGCGAAAGAGAGAAGCACAAAGACCCAGTTGCTTGGAAAGAAGTTAGAGTTACTTTGAGCCATTTCCCACTTGGCCATAATCCGCCCTCCCTTCCCTCTGGCCCCCCCTGTGAGGGTGTTCCCCTTAAGCCTGCCTTGCTGGACACCCGCTTCCCACCAGGTGTGTGAGCTGAGGAAGGAGGGAAATGCTGGCCCGCTGTGTTTGGCACTGGTAAATGCTCACCCCCCTTCCTCCTCAGAGCCTGGTGTCTGCTTCTGCAGTGTGTTTAGAGCAGAGTCTGTGCTCTGGAAACAGCCAGGTAATTCTTGGGTGTGGGAGCTTGTCCTGTGCATTGTAGGGTGTTTAACAGCTTCTCTGGCCTCAGTCCTCTAGATGCCAGTAGCAAACCCCAGTTGTGATGACCAAAAATGTCTCCAGACATTGCCAAATGTCTCCTTGGGAACAAAATCACCCCTGGTTGAGAACCACTGGCCTAGAAGGAGGTTAGAAACGTGAGGGTCTAGAACGGTAGTCCTGGGAGGGAGAGGTCCTTCAGGGAACATTGGGCATTTACTAAGTGGGAAAAGGTAGGTGAGCAGAAAAGAATTAGTGAGTGGCAGTGACCCCAGGAGGCTCACGGGGCAAGGTGAGGGGTCTCCCAGGGGCGGTAAGTCAGGGCATTCGGGTTGCCTAGATGGTCTCTCTGAAACCAGTTTCTACTGACCTAGGATCCTAGGGCTAAGGGGAAGCAGATAATCACAGGGTCCTAGCAGGGTTACGTGCTAGGGAGGGTGTCTAGGCAGGAATGGGAGGGGACTGCTCACTCTAGCCCTTTTATACTCATTGCATTTGAAGGTTGTGAAAGTATTACCCAATTAAAATTAAAGAAAATTATCTCGTGTTTTCCTGGGAGGCAGGATGAAAATAGAGTTACCGTGAGGTAAGATTTGAGTAACTATTTCAAGTGCTAGAATTGACTATCAGTGGGACAGGTAATCTACTTCCAGGCCTTGGAAAGATTCAGGCAGAGGTTGGTGACTGAAGGTAGAGAGGATATCCTCTCTTTGGTAGGACTGTGTGACTTTGGGTTCCCTTTAGCCCTTGGAGCTCACATCATATGACCCATTTGAACCACCCACCTAACCTGAACCCTCGATTTATCTTCTTGGGAGACCTTTGCCTCACCCTGTAAGCCTCCTGGGGTCATTTCCACTCACTATTTTCTGAGCACCTACTATTTACAAGATATGGTTCTGGATGCTGTGGGGAATTGGCATGTGGCCCTTTACCCCCTTGTGTACACACACACACACACACACAGTGAGAGAGACACAATCCCTCTGTTTCAAGGCCATCTGTGCAACAACCTTGAGAGAAGCACAGGGCCCCAGGGGAGAGTCATGTGACCTCAGGTTGGGGAATCAGGGAGGGGAGCATGTAGGAGGCAGCCTCAGAGAGTAGGTAGTGTCCTGCCTAGGCGCTGGTCAGGAAGGGCATTCTAGATGAAGGCGTAAGTTCTGAAATGTGGGAGAACCTCAGGAGGTTTAAGGAAAGGAGGATGGCCTGGCATGGCTGGGGGACTGGGCTCATTGGAAGAGGTGGGAGGTGTAGCTGGGAGTAGGCTAGGGCTCCCCCTTCTGTGCTCCCCACAAGCCCCCACCACTGCCTAAGAAGAGACTAGCTGGTGCCTACTGAGGGCATGACTCATGTCAGGCACTGCCCTATGTGGACTAGTCCTCACTGCAACCCTGGAGTTGGTGCTATAATTATCCTGTTTTTTACAGACGAGGGAACTGAGGCCCACGGAGTTTGAATGACTTGCCTAGGGTCACACAACTGGCAAGAGACAGAGAGAGGATTCAAATCTAGAATCGAAGGCAGTGTTTTGGTTTCGTTTTTGTTTATTTGTTTTACTATATAAACAGTGTCATGTACTGGCTTATACCCAACATTTGCTTTGTGTAATTGAACTCTGCTTAGGATTTTTGGAATGACTTCTACTACCACCGAGAAAGAGAAAGCAGAGGGAGGAGCACGGTTATCAGGAAGCGGATGAATTTGATGCCATCTGCAGCCGCAGCCCACGCCGCCTGCCCCTGGTACTGGCCCCTTGAGGCCAGTTCTCGTTGGCACAGGGTATACCGAGCTCTAGAAAATCTAGAGGCAGGGCTTGAGCTTCTGCTAAGAAAGCTGCCTGGCAAAGAGGAGGGAGGGAGAAGGGGCTTCAAGCCCAGAACAAGCTCAGGGGTGAGACTGTGCCTGGTCCTTCCAGGGGGACAGTAAGCCGCCGAGGTTGTCGTCAGCAGCTGGATCAGTTGAGTCATCAGCAAGAGCCCCACTGCCCTTGTTTGGGCTGACGTGGCTCGCCGCTGGGCGCAGGGTGAGCAATGCTTTAGAAAGAGTAGTCTGATGTCAGCCGTTGAAGCGTACTGAAGCAGAGTCATGCCATTCCTTGCTTAAAACCCTTCAGTGCCTTCCCTGTGTCCTGTGGTGATGCTCTCAGCGCCCTGCCTGACCTGACCGCTTGAGCCCTGCCCGCCTCTTCGGCCTCATTACCAACCCCCCACATAGAATGTGAGTGCAGCAAATTGTGTTCGTTTTGTAACAAAACATTTGCTCGTTGCACATTCTAGTGCCTAGAACTGCGCCTGGCACACAGTGGATGCTCCATAAATATTGGTTGAATGAATAAATGAATGAATGAACGAACACTGGCCACCCAGAAGGAACTCACTCGTTTTGCCTCACACAGCCCTGTCTGCCCCCCAACTCCCACTGGCTTCACCAACCCCTGTTCATTTTTAAGTATGAGTTTTAATGTCACCTCCTCCGGAGAGCCTTCCATGACTTCCCCTTTGCCCCATCAGGTGCACCTGTCTTGTGCCCCCAGAGCTCACCCTACTTTCCCAATCATAGCTCTTACCCCACTTCTTTTTTTAACTTCTTTATTTTCCCTGATTACATCACTGAAAAGTCTAACTTTACACAGCTATGTAATATAGAAAGTGAAAGTCTCAAGTTCCATCCTACAGAACTTCTATTAAGAACTGGCTGTATGTTTTAATGTGCCTCCTTATTTTTCCATGTGACATCTATCTATATATACATATAGTTAGGTATGTACATGTATGTGTATATATGAAGATTGTATTTCATACTATTGGTACTGTTATGCAGTTTATTCTTATTTTACTTAATAAGTAGACATCTTGCATATCAGTAATTAAAGATCTACCTCAATTTTCTTTATGATTATATTTCATTTTACGAATGTAACTCACTTAACCAACCCCCTCTGATAGACATTTGGGCTGTTTCCAGTCTTTCACAGGTATAAACACGAACACAGTGAACATCTTTGTACATAGATCTCTGTGGCTTTGTAGAAATGTTTTTGTAGAAAAATCCCTTAAAGCGGAGTTGCTGAGTCAGAGGGTGTGAACATTTAAAATCACAATAGATATTTCCATGTATTCTTTCGGAAAGGGCTGTAGCTCAGTGCCGTAGTTCTGAGATTGTGTGCCACCCCTGGCACTGCCTTGGCTCACAGTGTCAGTCTGCCCCTGAGACCCTCAGCTCCATGGAAGTAGACGAGTGCCCTGTTTGTGGCTGTGTCCTGAAGGCTAGCACAATGCCTGGCACACAGTAGGCAGTTAATAAATGCTTGTTGACTGAGTGGGTAAGGAAATGAGGGCATGGACCATGAGTGAGAGAGGCCGTGGGGTTGAGGAGAGTAAACTGTTGGTGACTTTGAGAGTGTGGGCTTGGCGAGTGTCAGATATCTTAGTGGGCTCCCCTTGTCCGCGCGAGAGTCCACGCCCCTCACTCTCCAACGTGTGGTTCTAGCCACTTCTCCAAGTACATCACCTGCCCCTTTTCTCTTCTGTCCTCTAGCTGGGCTTCCTGGGGTTCCTTACAAAATGTTTTCCTCTCCCACCTTCCTCCCTTTGCCTGGAAACCCTCCCCCTTTTCCAGATGCTGCTCAGAAGCCTTTCTCCTATGAAGCTTTTCCTCTCAGGCAGGGTTGGCGCCTTTGACCTGTGTCCCCACTGTGTTGATCAATGAGAACACTGCCTTGTTTGTTCATGTGTCCTTCACCCCCTAAGGCTGAGAGCACTCTAATGGCAAGGGTAGTGTCTTCTAGATTTGAGTGTTTGTAATGCCAGGCCTTCTCCCTGGGCATGCATGAATGAATGAATGAATGAATGAATGAATGAATGAATGAATGAATGAATGAGTGAACAGATAGATAGACAGGCAAGAGCAGGGGTCAAAATGGAATATTATTGTGATTGCGTAGGTGTGAGATGCTGCAAACCTTGGTTGGGGTGGTGGCTTTGGGAAAGGAAAAGAAGGAAGGCCCTGGCCGGTGTAGCTCAGTTGGTTGGGTGGCCTATGCACCGAAAGGTTGTCTGTTTGATTCCCGGTCAGGGCACATGCCCTGGTTGCCAGCTTGCTCCCCAGTAGGGGGCGTGCAAGAGGCAGCCCATCCATGTTTTGCTCTCACATTGATGTTTCTCTCTCCCCCTCTCCCTTCCTCTCTCTATAAAAATTGATTTGAAAAAATATTTTTAAGAAAAGAAAGGAAGGAAGAACCAAAGGGACTGGGTAAAAGGGATGTGGGGCCTGAGGGAAGAAAGAGTCACAAGATGGTGGCCCTGCCAACAGAAGTGGAGAAGCTGGAAGGGGAAGCTGGTTTAGGGAGGGGGAAGGGTCAGCTGCTCTGGATGTGTGGAGTTGAGGAGCATGGATGTGACTTCCAAGTGAGGAGATCCAGCTGACAGCACACATGGTACATTTGGAGCTGAGCAAGATGCTGGGGGTGCAGATGGTAAAGGGCTACCACTGGCCTAGAAATGACAAGGGATGAGTTCTCTAAGGGCAGAGTAGAGGACTGAAGCCTGGGTCCTGAGTGGGTGACTCCACATTTATAGGAGGCAGGAGGAAGAAGGGCCAACCTAAACCCAAGTTTAGAGGCTGAGGAGTAGAGAAGGAGGCCCCTGGTTTTGGAAAAGGCAATGTAGGGGCCTCTGGAGCGGGCTGCTTCTCTGGAGAGGGTCAGAAGCCAGGCTGAAGTGAAGTAGGGGGAGTGTGGTGGAGCAGGGAGGAAGCTCAGGTCCAGGGCTGGCTCGGGGCATTTGTAGGGGAAAGGGAGGGAGCATCACTGGGACTTGTGAGTCACTTCCCCTCCAGGGGGAGGACTGTGGGCCTCTGAGTGGAGTCTGTGTGCCCGGTGGAGCTGGAAGGGCATTCTAGTTACTCACTGGAATTTCCAGCCGACTGGGATGGGGTGGAGTAGAGATGCCATGGATATTTGGAGAACAGCTTCTGAGAGGTTTCAGGGTTTGATGGAGAAGTGGGTCTCAATCTCACCATGCTGAATAGAGACATGGGGAATGCAGATGGGGATACTCTAGGAGACTTCTAAGGGTACCACATGCTCCCTTGGGTGGGGGGAGGGACACAGGAGGGCCCTTGGGCTTGTAGGCCCTTCTCCCATGCCACCTGCTTGTCTGACCATGGGCGTAGCCTGTAGATGGGACTCAGAAACTGGCACAGAGCTTATGCCCTGGGGAATGCCAGGCCTGGTTGTTCCCAGGCCCTGGGAGCAGCATCATCCACTCAAACCAAATGAGGAATTGTGGCTGAAAGGGCCCTTCAGATGTGCCCTGGTTATTTATAACCCAGCTAGGGCTGGGACTGGGGAAAACCAGTCACTGAGAGAGAGGGTGGGGTATGGAGTGGGGGTGTGCCTCTATGTTAGCCCTGAGGTCCCAGAGAACCTACCCCAAATCCCTTCTATTTCAGATTTGGTGACAGGCAGGAGCCTGTCAGTGGTGAGGGCAGCTTCTCTGCTCTAATAGAATGGCAAGAGCCCCACCTAGAGCTTAGAGCATCCACAGACTTTGGGGGGGAGGTGGGATAAGAAACTATGTCCAGCCCTAGCCAGTTTTTCTCAGTGGTTAGAGCACAGGCCTGTGGATTGAAGGGTCCTGGGTTCGATTCCGGCCGAGGGCAAGTGCCTTGGCTGCAGGCTTGATCCCAGGCCCCAATAGTCGGGGCCCATGCGGGAGACCAATCGCATGTGTCTCTCTCACATCGCTGTTTCTCTATCTCTCCCTCCTTCCACTCTCTTTGAAAAGCATTGGAAAAAATACCCTCAGGTGAAGATTAAAAATAATAATAAAAAACAAACCATGTTCATTTTTATCTTTTTCCCTCCTCTCTCCTCCTCAACTCTCCACCCAGCTTGGAGCCTCAGCCAAGGGCCCTGTTTGCAGCTGAGGTGCCCCCTGGAAAAGAGAGGCGATGACACCAGGTGGACTGAGGATGGTACACAGTTGACCCTCCTTTGGAAGGCGTTTCCAAAGGCGTTCCAAAGAGTTTGACTTTTTCCCCTGTAGCCACACAGTTGCCACCTGACAGGGATGTGACATGTGCATAAGGAGGCCAGTGGTAGACACAAATGAGAAATTGATGGACAGCTCAGACACTGTATCATTAAGAGCTACAGTGGCTGGTCCTGGCAACTATGTACTGGGAGAGAGAATTGTGAGCTGGAAGCATCAGGAAGATTAATCCCTGGCTGGAGATACGGTTGTGGGGCTGGTGGGAGATTGAGGGGTTGGCTTGAGTGGGGCTGGAGCTTCACAGCTCACTGCCTAGAATCTGGAGTATTCACTTGATCTACCTAGTTGGGGGCACCTAGTATACAGATTTATAAAGATAAGTGGTGGGTTGGTAGTGTGTGAAGCTGAATTTGATTCCAACGAGGAAAGGAGACAGAAGGGATATTCATGGAACCCCCGTCTCGCTCTCCCACACAACTGCCAACCTTTCCTCAAAGAAGCAACCAGCTGCAAGAAGGCAGCCACCTTGTCTGTGGGCCTAATTCAGGGCACAGATTATGTGTTTCATTTAGACCACACCATGGTTTATTTTTCATTTTTTTAAATTACAGTTTACTTTCAATATTATTTTGTATTGGTTTCAGGTGTACAGCCTAGTGGTTAGACAATCATATACTTGACAAAGTGTTCCCTCCAATATTTCCAGTACCCACCTGGCACCAGGAATAGTTATCGCAATATTATTGACTGCACCGTGGTTTTTTATAAATGCAATTCATCTGTCATCATTTTAAAATCGAGAGATACCACCTAATCATGCGTATTTCCAGCTTCTCTTAAACAATCCAAGATGGGGCAACCTTGAGCCTGCGTTGCCCCTGGCAGCCATCAGTTGGAGCTGAGCGGCTGTTTCTTCAGTTCACCTGGTCCCCACCTGGCTCAGGTCACTGATTGATCTTATCTACAACACCGTGGGTGCTGGAGTTTGCAACCTTTGCCCTAGGTGTTGTGCTGTGAAAGAGTTTTTCCGGGTCCTGCCCTAAACTCCTCCCCCCATGAGAGTGGGTAGATATACCGTCTCTGAATCCAGGCTAGGGAACCAGCATGTGCCCTTTACCCCTGGATGGATTCAGCTTTTGTACCTGCTGAAGCAGCCACGGGAGCAGGCTGGGGGGGGTGGGGGGGGCAGCGTTGGCCATGCTCCCTGTGCTGGGGCATGTGCACCCTCTCCTGGGCTGGCTGTGTTGGACCGAGGCCCCCCTCTTGAGGGAAAAGAGCCCCAAGGAGGTGGTATTGCTAATCTCGGCAGCATCTGTGAATGGGCGATGGGGCACCTCCGACCATCCAGGTGGCCCCTGCTGCATGCAGACCCTGGCTGGCACTTGCGCTTCCGCTGTGGAGAGAGGCAGGTCAGGCCTCTGCACAAAGCCTCGTTCCCCGAACCCTGGGGGGAGCGCGAAACTGGTTTCTCACCTCCCCTCCGCAAAGGTGTCAGAGCCCGAGGCCGAGGTGAGAAGGGCACTCAGGCCTGTGGGGGCCAAGGTGACACCGCGGCTGCCCGGGGTCCGCGAGGCCTCGCGGGCAGCTGCTCCTGCGCTCCTCCCCCTCCGGCCCCGGCGAGGGGCTGTAAATAAAGCCTGTCTCTGCGAAGCCGACCTCCCCTTGCGCCCGGCCCGTCGGCGGCCTCCTCGCCCCTCCTCCGCGCTCCGGCAGCCTCCGCCAGCGGGCTGGCCCGGCGACCGCAGAGGGAACGGCTCCACCTCGCAAGTCAAGTTGTGCATTTCCTGTGTATTAATAGCAGAGGCGAACCTCGGAGCCCAGAAAGGGCGGGATCGCCGGGCCGGCGGCGGCGGGGCGCCGGGACCGACCTCGCGAGCGGGCGGCCGAGGAGCGCGGGGCCCCGCCTGCGCCCGGCCCGCGCGCACAGCAGGAAGGGCCCGGCGGCCGCGCAGGGGCGCCTCCCGCTCCGCCCGCGCGCCTTCCTGCGCTGACAGCCTGACATCGCGGCGGCGGGGAGCTCGGCCGAGAGGCGGCCGAGGCCCGCGGGGCTGCCCCGGACCACCCGCTTCCCCTTTCTCGGGGCGGGACGCGCACGAGGCGGGCCGGCGGCCCGGGCGCGCCGGAGGGCTGGGAAGCGGCTGCAGGAAAAGGTTCATAATGGAGCCTTTCATCGGGAGCCGGTGGCCAGGTGCCAGGACTGACTCCGGGGAGGCCAGCATGCTGGTTTAGGCCTGCCCTGCGCGCTCTTCCCCTCCCCGCGCGCCTGCCTGCCTCCCGGGCGGCGGCGGCGGCGGCGGCTGCGGCTGCTGCGCGGACCCTGCTTCCTGTTTGCCCTCCGCGGCTCGGCTGCCATGGAAGACGAGGAGGAGGCGATAGGCCTTTTGGACAAGGTCCTGGAAGACGAAGATGTGTTTCTCCTGGAGGAATGCGAGCTGGGAACCCCGACCAGCCCTGGCTCAGGGTCCCCCTTCTTGGTGGCTGTGAAGGTGGGAATGTGACACGCCCTGGATGCTTGCTGGGGGGGGGCAGGGCGAGCAGCTCGCGGCTGCAGAAGCTGCGTGCGGGCAGAAATGGCTGATGGGTGCGCAAGCCTCCCTCAGCTGGAGAGGCGCTGGCGCATGCCCGCGAGGGGGTGCGAGGGGCCCGCGCTCCCGCAGCTGCTCCCGGGGGAGAGGTGCTGTGCCCGCCTCCTGCCCTGGACCAGTTGTCCTCAGGGGGAGTGGCCGCTGGCTTTACCCAGGCCAGCTGTGCTTGGGGCTTTGCTCTGGCGGTGATGGGAGTCACCTGGTGGGCACGGCAGGGGTGGAGCCTGCTGCCCCCGAGGGGGCTGGCTGACTTGAAACCAGGAGGCCGGAATCCATTGTTTCCATGGCAACGGTGGGATAAGTGCACTTCGGAAGTTCAGGCCAAGGGGTCCACTCTCTTGCTAGCAAGGAGACTTGGTGAATCTGGGCTACCACAAGAGAGCATTTGGAGGGAGAACGAGAGAGAGCCAAGAGGTCACTGAGTTTCCTTAAAGGGAAAGATTCGGAGCCACTGAAGAGGGGGAAGGTGACAGCTGGCTGGAGGCAGAAGCCAGGTGTGTAGGCACTTTTCCTAAGGTGGACCCCAGCCCACCCACCCGGGCTGTGGGCACTCTTGGCAACAATGCCCTTGTCCTGTCAGAGAAGTTTCCTAAAAGTAGAGCAGGAGGGGAGTGGCTGCACCGTTCCCCTTCTCTTTAGCTCCTCCCCAGGGCAGGGCTCCCCCTTGAAACCACAGCAGTGTTGCCTGAGGCATGGCGCACCAAACCAGTCTTCCTTTCTTTCTCCTGAGCTCGAACCTCAGCCTTTTCCTCGTCTCCTTTCTGTTCTGTGACCAGAAGGGAGGCCAGTTAGAAAGTATGGCAGGGAGTTTGCAGACTGCAAGCTCGGCTGCCTAAAAGAGAGCCCCCATCTGTGGGCTCCAGGCCTGTCTGCCCAGGTAGCACTGCACCCCAGAGGGCGTGGTGCACCGGGCACTGTTGTGGGCAGGAGGCTGTCGCTGAGCCTCTCTGGACCTCTTTGTCCCTCCTGTAAGATGGGGATCACAGCCCTGCCCCACCCAATACAGTGTGGTTCCGAGGAGGAGCTAATGGAGGTAAAAATAGACTGCAGCCCATGGTAGATGGTTGATGCGTGGAGCCTGGGTGGAGTGTAGCTGTAGGCCTGGGCGTAGAGCAGTGAGGAGCTGTAATGGGAGTTTGGCAGTGGCTGGTGTCCCACCCCTGGTTCTCTCTTCTGGTGTGAGCTCCAAGCACTGGGGGTAAGTCACGTGCCTCACTGGGCCCACAAAAGCCTCTGCACTTGGGGTCTGACCAGCTTTTCCACCAGGAACAGGATGGGAAAAAGTCTGATTATGAACCAAGAACGCCGGCTGGTTCATTAGCGTGTGGCATCGAGGTGTGTGGGGTTCCTAATGGGCCTTCTCTGAGAAACCCTTCCCAGCACAGATGGGATCTGCTCACATGCTGCCGTAGAGGTCAACCCTTACCCTGGACTCTGACTTATACCTCAGTGTTAGCCCATATTTCATTCTGCTTGAGACTAAGACAGCTGCCTCCTCTACCCTACTCTCTTTGAGGGTAAGGGCCACATTGTATTCACTGTGGAGTATTGCATAGTGCTTGGCACTTGGCTGGTGCCCAGTGAATTTATGGAATGAGCGAGGCTCGATGGGGCTTGCAAAGTGTGTACCATGTCCCTGGCCTTGTTCCATCTCAGAGGTGTTCTAAGGAGATAGCACATGGATGCCAGGAGGTCCTGGGCTCACATTACACCTAAAAATGCCTGATCCCTGGGAGTCTTCACCTCTACCCTTCTGCCTTGGTGTTCTGGACTTGTCTCCAGCATGGGGAAGGGAGCCTTTCATGAGTGTTGGGGGATTCCAGGCCCCTTGTCTCATCCTGAACACCTCTAGGATGCCTTCCTCCTCTACCAGGCTTGGCTGTCTTTAGAGGGAGAAGACAGGCAGGATGGCTGGAGAAAAATGGTGAGAAAGCTAGTTGATTCATTCAACAAACACTGTCATATTGTGTTCTATTCAAAGCACTCTTTGGGGGGGGGGAGATGAGATAAGCAAGGTGTCATTTCTCACAGAGAGTTCACAATTCAGGGTGAGGGCACAAGTTCACAGATAATAGTAATACAATGAGAAAGTAGTCAGGGCCACGAGAAAGGTTCTGATAAAAGGGAACTAAATTCAGAGGAGGAGAGACCACTTCTAGTTGAGTCAGGACTAGGCTGGGTGCATGTGCACTTGTATGGTCAAGGGGCATTTCTAGAGAGTGTGCTCCTGTCCTGGGCTGCAGACCAGCTTGGCACACTCTTGCAAGATAGACTCTTTTCAGCAGCTGGTAGGAATCCAAGACAGTTTGCTCTTTTCTATTACTTTACTTCAGGAGTACTTACCTTAAATAGTTGTCATGTTCCTGAGCATGTGCCCAGATGCCAGTCCTCTAAATCAATCCTGTTTTCAGTGTAATTTCTGAGATGCTTCATCTTCTCGGGCGACAGATGTGGAGATGGCAGTGGTTTTCTCTAGAGCAGGGGCTTGCTGTGTCTTTGAACCTATATTTCCCTTTGAGGAGTTAATGATCTGTTAACTAATAATAATGTGAATACTGATGGTAACATCACCTCCCAGCTGTAAAGTGTTGTATACTTTCCAAAAATCTTTGATACAATTCTATTTAAAGGTACCTAGGGCTGATGGGGTCCTTGTGATATAAATGCTTCTATTTAAGGGAACTCATTTGTCAAGAATAAAAATCCTTTTATAATGCACATTAACCCTTCAGGTATTATTCTGTGCCAGTTTTTAATGGATCGTCTGAAATGCCTAAATCTCTGTTCCATTGGCCCAGGTCTCTTCTCCCTCCACTGGCAGTGATGGCTATGCCTGTGGCCCTCACTTGGGTGTTTCCCAAAGTGGGAGCCACATATGTGATGATTTGAGAGATGATTTTAGGTGGCACCTGGATATGTATTTTGCACTTTAATAGGTATATATTTTAATGTATGTTAGAAAAAAAAAGTGATTTGTATATCTTTCCTATGATTTCAAATGTCATACATGGGCTCAGGCTGTGCTTTTAAGAAGTCAGCTGTAAAGAACAGTATTAAGTAACTAATAGTGCAGGGGGTATGTATGACAAAACTGAAAAGGTAGGATATGAACAACTGAAGTTAGGAAACACTGCTGGATCCCCTGGGGCCTGCCTAAAGCTTCAGACAGCCAGGAGCCCAGAATACGGGGATCCACCCTTAGGAGTGGAATTTGGGCTTTGTGTGTCCCCAGCAGTTGCCCCAGTCCTCTCCGCTCTTTATTCTGCTGAGTTATATGCTGACAGACACCTCCCCAGTGCCTAGCGCTGAGGAGAGAGTGGTGGATGTCTCAACTCAGAGAAAGGCCAGCTGACCTGAGGCTGAGGCTTGACATGGAAACGACCCCTAGGCCCAGTGGCATCTGCTCTGAGCAGACCCCTCTGGGTCCTCCTTGGAAACTGGTGCGGCTCATGAGCTGAATTCTGCTGATGTGGAGCTGCTTGACCTAAGGTTCTGAATCAGAGGCAGCTCTGCCTCTTCAGTCCTCATTGTTGTCTTGGAGGAGATCAAAGCTGGGCTTGGCCTAGAACCAACCCTTTGGAGGCTATTTTTAGTCCCTACTGTAGTAGACTGGGCCAGAGAGCTAGCCAAGCCTCACGTGTTGATAATGTCCCTACCAGAGTGACTTGACCTCTTGGATTTGGGGGCCTCAAGCTGACAGACTTTGAGACTGGCAGATTGTGTAAAGTGCTGGGGATGAAGGAGCCCACCGTGGCTGCATTTCATAAGCTTCCCTTGGGGAGGAAGTGGGGATGGTGTCACTGAGAAGGCAGCTTTCCTGTGCTGGGGGACCCTGAACTCTTTAGAGAACTCGCCCTGGGAATTCTGGGCACGTGGGCACCTCTGGAGGGCTCTTTGGAACAGACTGTCTCCCTCACTTGTATTCCCAGTGCCTGGCACCTAGTGAGGTGTGCATGAGCTAATGTTCAGTCCTGGCATTTTATGAGATAAGAAGAGCCCCACAAGGGCCCTGGCTGGGTAGCCCAGTTGGTTAGAGCGTCATCTCAATACGCCAAGGTTGTGGGTTCAGTTCCCAGTCAGGGCACATACAAGAATCAACCAATGAGCCCTGGCCAGGTGGCTCAATTTGGTTGAAGCGTCTTCCCACACACCAAAAAAAAAGGTTGTAGTTAGGTTCCTAGTCAGGGTACATGTCTGGGTTGCAGGTTCAATCCCCAGTAGGGGAGTATGTGTGTGTGTGGGGTGGGGGGATGCAGCTGATTGATATTTCTCTCTTTCTAAAAAATCAGTAAAAACATATCCTCAGGTGAGAATTAAAAACAAAACAAAACAATGAATGCATAAATAAGTGGAACAACAAATCATTGTTTTTCTCCCTCCTTTCCTCTCTCTCTCTAAAATCAATTTTAAAAATTTTTTAAAAGAATAGCCCCACAAAGAGTCAAGAAACAATTGTGAATTTCCAGATAATTCTAAACCAGGAGCATGTGGGGTCTGAGGAAAGCAAAGAAAAGATGGAAGAGGTTTTTGATGGTAACAGAACAGGCCTCCTGTGGTAAAATGCACAGAATTTAATTTCATATCACTTCCACCCTCACACCAGGGCAAACTTCAAAGTGAATGTGGCCCCGCCCGAGTGGGGACTCTCAGGGGTGAGTCCTTAATCCCTTTTGGGGAGCCCTTTTGAGATTGGACTCTGAGCTGGGAGTCTCTTAGGGAATGGGTCTTGCTGAATTGGGCCGACACCAGGGTCTGGCTCACGCCAGTGTGGGTGACAGCTTGGCGGCGGGGGCTGCGAATCACCAGGTCTTCACCCTGGTCCTAGGCCACCCAGCTTTCCAGTTAAGCTCCCAGTGTTCCCCAAGTGACTTCCAAGCCCTCAGACAAACCCTTGGTTGGCAGGGAATGGGAGGGGGGGGCGCGCTGGCCCCCAGCACGGAGGGAGAGTTCCCATTTGTCTGGCCTGGGAAGCAGCAGGGTCTGTGTGATGTGCAGGGGGCCACCCCGGGTCCGACCCCGAGGGGCAGGCGGGGCTGGGGCTGTGCTTCAAGCTCTGATCTTGTTCTGGAGGAGGTGCTGCCCACCTGCCATGCAGACAGCTCTGGGCAGTGGGCAGCTTCCACGCTCTGTGACTCGGGAGACCGATAACACCTTCCAGATTGTGGGATTTCAGTGAGTTAATCCATGGAAAGCACTTAGAACAGGGCCTGCAACTTGTGAAGCCATCGATAAGCAACTGTTGTCCTTCCCTAAAGCTTGGCATCCACACTAGTTTCCTAATGCCACAGAAACAAATTACCACACAGTCAGTAGCTTAAAACAACACATTTATTCACTCACACACAGTCTACAAGGGTCAGCTGGGCAGCCTTCCTTCTGGAGCCCTGGGGGAGAGAATCCGGTTCCGTGCCTTTTCCAGCTTCTAGACGCTTTCTGTATCCTTGGCTCATGGAATGTCTTCAGAGTAGCAGTGCAGCATCTTCCAGGCCTGTGGTCAACCTCTCCCTCCCCTCCCCTCCCCTCTCCTTGTGGTCACATCACCTTTTCTCTGACCCTCTTGCCTGCCTCTCATAGGACCCTTGTGATACATGGGGGTCTACCCAGATAGTCCAGGATAATCTTCCCATCTAAAAATCCTTAATTATACCTGCCAAATCCCTTTTGCCATAGAAGATAACATATTCACAGGTTTGGGGGCTTGGGGGTGGACCTCTTTGGTAAGACGTTATTGTTCTATCACAGGGTCAGATACCTTCAGAGATGGGGTGGGGGTGGGGGTGGGGCAGCAGCCTCCAGCACAGATCGCCTAACCAGCTTGCCTAACCAGCTTGCTAACGGGAGGCCAAGAATCAAGTTTCTCTCTCACCTGTGGAAAGGGTGGGCGAGCTTGTGAGTGCAGCCAGGGCAGGGAAAGCAGCTGGGGCAAAGCCACGGCTTCTCGGGACTTGGGAAATTTCTGATGGTTTCACACGCTCTCCCAGACTATGCTCAGGGTGTGCATTTGAGGCCCAGAGAGGGCTCTGTTTGAGATCCCAGGTAAGCATCCCATGCTTGAAAAAAGAACACGAGAGTGAGGACATTACCAGAGCAGTGGAATAGCACTGAATATGGTGTTCCAGGCCTGGGGTCAAATTCCAGCTCAGCCACTTCCTGGCTGTGTGACCCTAGGCTAGTCCTTTCCCTCTTTTAAGTCTCATTTGTTTCCATTTGTATGAGGAAGAAATATAGTACCCACCTGCAGGAGGCATTTGAAGGCCCAATGAGAGAGTGGAAAGGACTTAGAAGCTTTAATGAGCCTTCGGTGCCCACCTGTTAGTGTTAGGGGTATCACTCAGGACTGGGCTCCGGGGAAGTACACGGGAGTGTGGTGCAGGTACTTCAAAAGCCCTTGAAATCAATGGGCAGGTCATGAGATCATCGGGTGCAAGGGTCAGTGGCGCAGACCCCAACATGAGAGCTGACACTGCAGGCCAGAGACTTCAGCTGTGCCTTCAAGGAGAGGTGGGATTCAGATGAAAGAAGAGCCAGGGCAGAAGGAGGCATTTGAGGCAGCAGGGGTAACAAGAACCAAAGTTCAGAGGCTGGAACCCCCTGGCATGTTGGGAAGACAGATCTGATGGCTGTGGGGAGATTAAAAGGGTAGGGAGAGGCACTGGGAGCCACTGAAAGTGTTGAAGTAAATAAGCTGGGCCCTGTATCACTATTTATATTTACCTGTGTGGGGTTTTTTGTTTGTTTTTTAATGTCTTTTTCTCCCACCGGATTATAAGCCACATGGGACTACTGTATGCTTGTTTCCTGTTGTATCTACAGGGTCTGGTGGGCATTCAGTAACTACCTGTTGAATGAATGAATGAGTGAACGAATAACCTAACTGAATCCCCAGATGATCACATGTTGCTGTACAGATTTAAGTCCTTGACAAACATCAGGTGGAAGGTGGTGTACTCAGAAGGTTGATCTGGCTCTGGTGTGTGAGTGGAGGGGGAGAGAGAGGCAGAGGTCAGTTAGAAGAATCGGCCAGCAGGGTGGGATGCTGTGGGCCTTGACGCAGCAGAGGGGAGGAGTGGAACAGAAGGGAAGAGTCTTGGTAAGAATGTCTAAGCAAGATGGACATTCAGAGCTAAAGGAGGCATGATCTCCACCATGGGGGAGAGGTGGGAGCGGGAGGTCAGTTGGGGTCTGTGCCTTACAAAATGAGGCAGTTAGGAAACGATGGGGGTTGCAAGGTTAAGACTGAGAGCCCCACAGCTAGCACCTTTCTTTTATTTATTATTATTATTATTATTTTTAATCCTCACCTGAGGATATGTTTTCATTGATTTCAAGAGAGAGAGAGAGAGAAACATTGATGTGAGCGAGAAATATCGAATGGTTGCCGGTTGCCTCATATGCATCCTGACGGGGTATCAAACCCACAACCTAGCTATGCGCCCTGACCGAGAATCAAACTTGCAACCTTCTGGTGCGTGGGACGACACTCCGACCAACTGAGCTGCCCGGCCAGGGCCACAGCTAGCACTTTTCATTGTGAATTTGAACCCATGGGTACAGGAGAATATATAGTCAGAGGTGCAGCTAAAAGGCCCCACAGCTGGGCTTCCCATGGCCACTTTCATGCCATTCTTTCTACCCCTGCTCTCAGTTTACAGATCACTCCCTCTGGGAGCCCCCTCCTGCCCCTGCGGTGCCCTCCCAGGTGACCAGGCCCTGCCTCAGTCATGACTCTTGATTTCCCTTCTTAACTGTGTCCACCCCTTAAACCACCGCCACCCCACAAGAGGCCAGGCCCTTTGTTACGCTGCTCACTTTTACAAGGTTGAATAGGTGGGTGGGTGGGTGGATGGGCATCACCTAAGGAGATGTGGGAAAACTCATGAGAGAGAAACAAAGCAAGAAGTTAGTGTAGGAGTATGGTGATTGTTTTTCCCTTTATATTTCTGTATTTGCCACATCTGTACAAAGTACATTTGGCACTTAGTCCCTACAAAAGTGTTAGTTAAAGAAGAGAGAAAAGGCAAGAGAAGAGACCCCTCAGGATTCCGGCCCCTTTCTCACGCGCTGTTGGCTTTTGTTTGTGCAGGTGGAAGCAGGAAAAGGCCTGGAGATGAGAAAGCTGGTCCTCTCAGGGTTCCTGGCCAGCGAAGAGATCTATATTAACCAGCTGGAGGCCCTGTTGCTGGTGAGTGTATGCTCTGGGGCCTTTCGGGCCCCCTGTTGCACCTTGTCATGCTCCTAGACTGCTTTAGGAGTGGGAAGGGAAGGGGGGCCTGAGCCGGTCCTTCTTTGCGGGCGGAGTCTGTGGTACCCCTCTGCTTACAGCTTGGCGTCAGGCAGCTGGGGTCATTGCCGGACAGGCAAGAGGAGAAGCGCAAGTAGGTTGAGGGTGGCAAACCCCCCATCACCCACGACCGTGGCACAGGCGTTACTGATCGATCTGTCCAGGTGGGGGTCTAGCTGCCGCTTCCACACTGGACCCTGGGAGCCTCTCTCAGTCAGTCGAGTTGAGATCTCTCTGTCATTGCTGGGCCCAGTCCTTCCTCCTTCCTGCAATAGTGAACCATTTGCGCCATCCCAAGGCCCTGTGGCAGGAAATGTGAGGTGGAAGGGCTTTCTCTCCGTTTTGAGACACACCAGAGCTCTGAGGAGTTAGACCAACCCCAGCCTTTTGTGAAGGTGCCTCGGTTTCCTCTCCAAGATGGAAGCATTGTTGTGAGAATCAGATCGGGAGGGGGATACTATTAAAATGTTTTCAAAAGGTAAAAGCGTGACACAGATGTAAGATGTTTCTTCCTTTGAAGAAGGCGCATTATTAGATGCGCCTGGAGATTATGCAGTGACTGTGACACGTGAAGTTCTCTGATGGGTGTTTTGCAGCCTGAGATGTGATACCAAAAAAAGGAGCAATAAGAAATGTAGATGCAGATCAGTAGAAACTCTTTCTTACAAGAATTGTAAGATGCACATTTATGTACTTAGGAGATGTCGCCCAGTGTTCCAGGGGACGTGGCATTATAGTAGCCAAGGAATAACTGTTGAACCCCTGGGGACAGGAAGATACAGTCAGGGGTGGACTAAGTTTGTGATAAATCTCACCGGGAGTTTATTGGAATGCACAGTAATGTTTTCAAGTGAGGGGCAGTATGGCAGATACATGAAGACTCGGGTTTGGGGCAGAACTAGGGTGAGACAAGACTCGCCTCGCCGTTAATAGCAGGCATATTTCACTGTTTTACAAACTGTGCACCTTGACCACTAGTGAGAACCAACATTTTACAAATGAGAAAGAAAATATCAGCATGTATCACATAATAAGTACCATATCATGAAACTTGTGGTTTGTTGTATGTACATATGTATATTTTATTTTTTACGTGCGTTGTAGGGTTTGAAAACCACTGGCTTTGGGCAAGCTATGCATAACCTTAAGCATCCGTTTCCCCATATGAGAATGAGAACATCCTTAGCATTTCTCTCTTCGTCATGGGGTTGAGAGGACCAGGTGATCCCTTTTTGGGACCTAGTACAATGCCAGGTACTTAGGCACTCAAATATTAACTGAAGGAAGGAGGACAGGCAGATACATGTGAAACACACCTTATAAACTATGAGTTACTGTACCAAAATTAGGGGCATGGTTGTCATTACTAAAAGGATGCATATTTGAAAGGAGTTGTCTGGCTTTGAATCCCCACTTGACCACTTACCAGCTCTAGGCCTTCAGCAGATTGATGAACCTTTGTGCCTCATTTTCTCCATCTGCAAACTGGGTATGCTAATCATATTAGTACAGCAGGTCCTTGTTATGTTGATGAGATGCCCTAGAGACTTAACTCTTGTTTATATCAATTAGCCTGTGGTAAAACTGGTTTCGCTTAAAGTCACAGAACCTACTGAAGACAATGAGACTTAACTCTGTCCAAGGGGTTGTTGTGAGAATTATGTGAATTTGTACGGAAACTCTTAGAAAAGAGCCCAAGTGTTAGCTGGTAGTACTGTTATTTTCTCCTGTGCTGGGAGAGAATGCAGGTTAGGGCTTGTTGGTCTCTGTCAACACACCCTTTCCCTGAGGGAAGGGGAGGCCCTGTTCTCATTTCTTATCTGTCACTGGGCCTAACTGGAGTTTCCGTTTCTTTGGGCAAAGATAACAACAGATTTAGGGGCCCAGGCACTCCCTGCCTGCCTCGCCTTTCTAACTGCTCATGTCCCAAAGGCAAAACCAGTGAGGTTGAGGCCCCTCTTCTCCCCCCAGTTTGCTCATCCTGGGTCCCTGATTGGTTGTTTCTTGAGCAGGCGGTGGGGGGGGGGAGCAGCTGGAAGGCCTGATCTGTGGCTGGAGGGCTCCAGGAAGAGGGGGCGGGACCCTTCACAGCCGCAGCCACGGCTGATAAGCCTTAGAAATAAGGACTGAAACCCTTTTCCCCTCCTCCTTGAGCTGGGAGCCCTCCCCTCTCAGCTGGCTGGTAGTTAAGCCCTTTGCTTTTTTGGGGTGATCTAACAAAGGGGCTCAGAGGAGAAGAAAATCTGTCCTCTGAGCGCCCTGCTCCTCCTACGCCCAGATCTCCGCATCGCCCCACCCCCATAGCCACAGCTCGGCTCCTAACGCCTTTGGTTGTTCTCAGCTTAACACTTCCTGATATGCCAGGCTAGGTGTGTGTACCTAAGACTGTGTACACACACGGGGACAGACAGGGGCGCGCACCGGGCCTCTGTTCCTGCCCCCCGGGTTGCTGGCTGGCCAAGGCTTGGTTGTCTGGAATCCTCCAGGTTCCCGGTGGGCTCAGATTACAAGAAGAGTGGGCCTGAGAGCCTGGGCTGAGGTGGGGGTGGAGGGAGGGAGACAAACCAAATGCACGCAGTTCTGCACCTCTCCCCCTCCCCACCCCCTCCTAGCAATGAGGTGGGTACAGCGTCTGGCTGCACTGTCACCTCCAGCACCTCCCACCGCCAGGCCATGGCCGGCCCTACTGTCATTCTGGCCGTTTGCTTTGTAGTTCCCAGGCCCATTGTGCCCAGGTCCCTTATCTGTGAAATAGGTTAAACCATGCCTTCCCGCCTGGGCCCCAGGGAGCAGGAGGCTGAGGCGATGGTTGGTAAACAGGCCTTGCCGACAGCCTCCGGGCCTTCTGGTGTAGGAGGTAGAGGAAGTGGGCCACATTTCTTTCCCCTGTTTCGAAAGGCAAGTTGCTGGAGGGCAGAGCAGACAGATGGGTGTGAAGCCCCACTAGGAGGTAGAGCCACCCGGCCTGGCCTATCTTCCTGAGAAGCACTTCGTGGGAAATTGAGAGCCAGGGTCGGCTCTGAGGTCCCTCCGGGACTCTTTAAGATTTCCTTCCTCCCCTGGAACATGGAGAGCCCCCACCCCAGCCCTCTGAGCAGGAGGGTGCAGGAGGTGACTGGCAGGCTAGCTCTCCGGCACCAGAGCAGTGCTGGGTGGCTGTGCCTGTCACCCGAACCACCTGAAGCTTGTATTCAGGGCTGCCCCAGATGAAAATAACTGCCTTTGAGGGTCTCTGGATGCCAGGGACATGCCCCCAGTACTTTCCCCTCCCCCAAAGTGAAATCAGGGCAAAGTCCAAAGGCCCCCAGCTTTGTCCTGAGAGCCATCTGATGGCCAAGTGCAGGCCCCGTCCGTGTGACCCGCTGCTGGTGAGCACTCATTTCTTCCCCTTTTGTAGGCAGAGTGGGAAGTTTAGGAGGAAGCAGAGCAGTGTCTTCTCCCTGCGTGGGTGGCACATGAGCGCTTCCCCAGCAGCTTCTGAGAAATCCTGATTCCTCTCTCTCCCCAGGACCGTTCTCTCCGTTTCCTTTACTCCCTTCTTGATGGGGATTATACCATGGCAGGGACAGGGATGAGTGGTTCTGGGACTCTGTGGTGACTTGGACCCTCCACTGGCTCCTGGGCAGAATAGAGATAAATTATGACAGTGATTCTGAGAGCCAGCTCTGTATCCTCCATGGAGCACTGGGAGCCATGAAGCTGAGTGTGGCCACGCACCTGCTGTTGGGAGAGCAGTATTGCTTCTTTCCTGGCTCCTGGTTCCTTGTTTCCCTGCCAGGCATGCTTACCCAGACCCGCCCCCCCCCTCCACCTACTCAGATCTTCCCAATCTTCAGGGCCTGTTCCTGTCACCTCCTCCATGAAGCCTTCCCAGTTGCACCAGCACAACCTTGATTCCAAGGCAGTTGGTATTTATAATCCAAGTCATGTAATACCCTATCCTGCTTTGACCACTAAGGTGTTTCACCCAAATAGAGTATAACATTCTCCAGAGCAAGGATCATGAGTCATAAAATTAATCTCCTGAAAAGAAAACTGAACCCCATCACTCCCATGCTTAAATCCCTCCAGGGAAAGCCAGGTCATTGCTTGGACTTAACAGCCACATTCCTTCCCCTGCAGGATCTGGCCGCTGCCCTCCCCTCGAGCCCTGCTCTAGGTTCCCCTCCTCCCCCTTGCCCACTGCACACGGGCACACTGGCTTTATTCCAGCTCCTCTCTCACAGGCCTGTTCCTGCCTCAGGACTGAGTGTTGAGGAAGTCTGCCTGGAATCCTGTCCCCTTTGCCCTCGCGCTTCCATTTTAGGGTAAATGTCCCCTTCAGCACCTGTCTCAGGACATTCCCTTCTTACTTCCCTCATTGCATGTATGTGCGATTATGTGTTTGATTGTTTCCTTGTGTTTTGTCTGTTTCCCCTACTAGATGGGAGGCTCCAGGGAGGCCGTGATTTGTGAATCACGGAACACCACCCCTCTAATCTCCCCGCCCCAGTCTAGCCTCATGTTGTTAGGCGCTTGGTACATTATTTATGGGGTGAGTAGTAATAGTAGCAGCTAACATTTTTGGTTGCCTTCTGTGTACCAGGTACATACTCAGTATTTTTTAAAACATGTTTTTATTGATTTGAGAGAAAAAGGGAGAGGGAGAGAGAGAGATAGAAACATCCATGAGAGAGATTTCGATCCGCTGACTCCTGCACACCCCCTACTGGGGATCTAGCCGGAAACCCAGGCATGTGCCCTGACCAGGAATCAAACCTGGGACTTCTTGGTTCATGGGTCGATGCTGAACCACTGAGCTACGCCTGCCTGGCCATATTCATTTTTTTTAATTAATTCTGTATTTTTGCTTTCTTTTTTTTTTTTTCAATACATCTTCATTGATTTCAGAGAGAGGAAAGGTGAGGGAGAGAGAGAGATAGAAACATCAATGATGAGAGAGTCATTGATCGAGCCCACAACCCGGGCATGTGCCTTGACCAGGAATCGAACCCTATTCCCCTGGATCCTAGGTCGACGCTCAACGGCTGAGCCACACCGGGCCAGGCATATTCAATATTTTATATAAATAATGGCTTTTAATCTTCCCATCAGTGTTCTTGAGAAGGTAATATTATCCCGGTTTTACAAATGAGGCTGCTGAGGCCCAGAGATGCTAGCTTGCCCACAGCTGTTAAGTGGTAGAGTTGGGACTCAAACCCACACTACCTGGCCTGCACCACCCTGGCCGACCCCATCCTACTTCCCTAGCAAAGAGCTGGACATTGAGGGTTGGTTGGTTTCAGCGCTGAGAGGTTCAGAAGGAGGGCTTCTGCTTTTTTTTGCTCTTTTCATCATGTCTGGACTTTTTTAAAGCTGGGAGGGTGGAGGAGGCAGAAGTTGGAGAACTGTCTGGGTGTTTGAGTAGGTGGGACTTCCTCCTGTGGACAAACTTGGGTGCTGCCACCGTCGGGGTGAGACAGGTAGAGGATGGACCGAAGCCTGGCGGGAAGTCGGGCCCGTGCGGCGGGAGCTGGTGTCATCTCTTAGAGTGCACCAGTGATGACTTCCCTCCTCCTCAGTGTGGGTGCGCCCTCCAGTCCAGCGCTGACTCCCCCACTTCCCACTAGAATGCTTCTCGTGTCGAAAAGCTCACTACTGCCCGGTCGGCGTGGCTCAGCGGTTGAGCATCAACCTGTGATCCAGGCGATCACGATTCAGTTCCCGGTCAGGGCACATGCCCGGGTTGCAGGCTCGATCCCCAGTCGGGGGCATGCAGGAGGCAGCCGATCAACGACTCTCATCGTTGATGTTTCTATCTCTCTCCCTCTCCCTTCCTCTCTCTGAAACCTGTCTTTTTTTAAAAAAGAAAAAAAAAGAAAAAGGAAAGAAAAGCTCACTACCTAATCCTGTGACACAGTAGAGAACAGCTCCTGTGAGTCCACACCTGTCCCCGTAACTTCTTGCTGTTCCTGGGTCTTCAGAGTGACCCAGACTAAATCAAGGGCCTCTTTCCACTCATCAGCCATGTCTGACTCCGGCTTCTCTCCTCCAGGTAAACATGCCCGCCCCTCCCTTGCCTGCTCTTTGTGGCGGGTTCCCAAGCCCTGTCTGCTGGAGGCCTTTGGAGGGCTTTGGGCGGAAGGAAGGTCAACCAAAGAGGAGCTCTTTATCCTTTAGGATCAGTTTTTTAATTTATTTCAGCTATGAATTTTAATACCTTTTTCCCCCTGATTATAAAATTAGTGCTTACTCATTGAAGGTGATTTAGAAAATATGGAAAATCACACTGAAGAAAATGCACCCAAGCCCCTTTATCACACTGTCCTACCATTGGACATGAAGCTCATGGCTTCCGCTCCCAGCCAGTGCCGGGGGACGGTTCTGAGTCACTGCCCGTCATCTCACCCTCTCCAACCCTCAGGCCGCGGAGCATCTTGGTGTAGGCAACAGGGATGACAGATAGGTTTCATCTTGCCGTCAGCCTTGGCATTGAGAAAGAGTCTGCGACTACAGCTAGGTTTGGGGAGAAAGATCATTGTAATCACTTAGCAATGTTGGCCACAGATACAGGAAGCGGGACAGTGGCAAGTGTGTCACCTGTTCACTGTCTCTGTCCTAAACTATCAGTGCAGCCGAGACTGGTCTTGGGTCTCTTCAAGGCTCTAGTCCCAAGTCCTAGAATCATACTCTGTTTCTTGGTCCTGACTGAAGCTTGACAAGAGAGCTTATGATTGAGAGCATAAGGCCGTTGTGGAAGGAAGGCATGAATCCTGTTAGACCAGAAAGCACACCTAGTACAGGCTGGAGGCCAGGGGCTCCTCAGGGAACGAGGGGTGGGGGAAATGTGGCCTGGTATCACCCCTCGGGCCTGGCAGGGCTGCTGGGCCAGGCTCTGGCTGTCAGGGTCCCTCTCCTTGCAATTGCACATGCTGGGGCCTGCGACAGCAGCTGCTTGATACGAACCACACTGCAGGCGCCCTGCCGTCCGTGGCCTTGTCTGGGCAGAACTCTGGCAGCAGGAAGGGCTAATCAGTGCCCTGGGCCTGCTGACACTCTGGTTTATCTGCCTGCTCTTTTTTCCTCCCCTCTCCCAGCCCATGAAACCCCTGAAGGCCACCGCCACCACCTCACAGCCCGTGCTCACCATCCAGCAGATCGAGACCATCTTCTACAAGATCCAGGACATCTATGAAATCCACAAAGAGTTCTATGACAACCTGTGCCCCAAGGTGCAGCAGTGGGACAGCCAGGTCACCATGGGCCACCTCTTCCAGAAGCTGGTGAGTGTCCTGTTGATAGAGCGTGCTTATCCAGGGCCTCAGTGGAGCTGCTGGTATGGATGGGAAGCAGTCAACCCCATCCCCCCTCTTTCTAAGTCCTGGAGGAAAACCTGGGCCTCTGCTTTATGGAGAACTTGGGCCTGGTACATCGATTCCTGGCCTTCCCCATGAAGCCTAGAGTGTTCTAGGGATGCTGGAGATGGGCTGTGTGCATAGGTGCTCCTGGCAGGGCATTGTTTCTCTCTCCTGCTGGGTTTCAGGCCCCCTATCCCTCAGTTGACTAAGGGGCATGTGCCTGGTGGAGGGGCAGGGACCGCTCATGTGAGACCTCAGGCATTTGCCCCACACCGAGCCACACCGGCCTGGCCAGAGTCCACTTCTTTAATGCTCATGACCACCTGCTTCCCTCCACCAGCTCTGGGGCCCTCACCTGGACCTCTGCTGTAGCCTCAAGAGTGGCTCCTGCCTCCAGGCCCACCTTCCCATCCATCTCCCACCTCTACCTAACAGCAGGAGAGTTATCCAAACTCCTGACCGGGCCTCACTTCTCTCCTGCATAAATCCCTTCAGTGGCTCCGTCTTGCCCATTGGATAAAGACCAGGTTCCAAGGAATGGCTTAGGAGACCCTTTGAATGCCACCCTCTGTCCACATCTGGCCTCTGGCTGCTGCCTCCCCGACTCTCTGTGCCCCTGACACTGAACTTGCTGTTCTCAGTTCACACTTCAGGCACTCGACCTCTCTGTACTTGTGGCTCTAGCTGCCTGAAATGTCCTTCCCCATCTGGTCTGGCTTCTCCCGGTCAGTTCCCAGCTTAGAAGTGACCCCCTTGGAGAAGCCTTCTCCAGCCCCTCGAATGCAGCCCCTATGGTTATCCCCTCAGTGAACACTATAACTGCCTGTCTCCCCAAAACCGTAAGCTCTGGGAAGGCACACTGTATTTCCTTCATCACTAGACCCCCTAGAACTAGCCCAGTGCTGAATGAATGAATGAATGAATGAATGAATGAGTGAATGAGTACACTGGGACTAGGGAGAACTTGGAAGAGCATTGAGGGAGACCTCGCAGGGCGTGAGGTCTGTGTGCTGAGAGACCAGCCGTGCTGCAGGGACAAGCACAGCTCCTACAGCCAGGTCACAGCTGGGTTTGAATGCAGGCTCTGCCACAAATTAAACCTGTAACTGGAAGCAACTTACCCAGCCTCTCTGTGACTTGGGTTCCTCACCTGAGAAAATGGGGGTAATAAAAGTATGTCGTTGGACTCTTGCGAGGACTACCTGAAAAGTGCTTGGCACGGGGCCTGGAACATAGTAAATTAGTAAATACGCAAGTTAGCGATTATCATTATTGCTATTATTATTATTATTATTATTATTATTATTATTATTAGGGAGAGGCACCCTATAAGGTGTTGCAAGGGAATTCCACCCTCCTGGTTCTGGCAGCCCCAGAGCACTCTGGCCTGGTCCTAGGAATCTGAGCTCATTGGCTTGGGGCAGCCTTTTTCCAGCCCTCAGGAGGGCAAAAGAGACCAAACCAGAGGGTGGTAGGTATATACCCTAGAGGATAGTGGAAAGGCTGTCTCTGTTTCTCTTTGTCACTTGGACCCTGCTATCACCAGGGTCTCCCATTCTCCATGGGCCTGGACACGAATGTGCTCCCCAACGTCCCTCCCCCAGCATCACAAACTGAGATCTGAAGCCACTGGGGCTGCAGGCTTGGGAAGCCCCCGGTGGAGCCAGGGCAGGCCAGGCATCTGGAGGCAGTTCCTCTTCCGCTGGTCTCTGGGTATTTGATTAACTATCATGGAGAGAAGGGAATTAGCCTCTTTGCTGTTTGTTTTGAGATTACCCTAGTGCCAAGCTGCTGTTTCCAAGCAACATCCGCTTCCCAGTTAACAGCCTGGCAGGCTGGGCCTTGAGCCCTGTAGGTGAGGGTGTCCCGTGGAGATGACAGTGCCTCGGATGGCTGGTGACCCCTGCATTCAGGCCTTTTGCCCAGGCTCCTGTTTCTGGTTCACCTCCTGCTACTCCGTTAGGCAGTGGGATGGGAGGGTAGTGTTCCAACCTGGGCATCAGCCTTTATCCTTCTTGTGGGATAGGGGACTGGAGAATGCATTAGTACCCTTGTTGGGGTACTAATTTACACCCCCACAAGCAGTCTGTAGAAGTTCCTATTTCCCCACATTCTTGCCAATCCTTGATATCGTTAGACTTTTAAATTTTGGCCAGGTTGATGGGTATAAAATAGTATTTTATTGTAGTTTTAATTCACATTTCCACCCTTTGCCCCTTTAAGAGGAAATGCGTATGCACAGCACAGAGAAAGCTTTCCATAAGTATTTGAGGACTGAATGAATGTGCCTAGGTTTCCCCTTTTGCAGAAAGGGAGGGATGATGGCATCTGTTCTGCCTCTCAGAGGAGGCAAGGCTGTATATGGTCATGAGTCATGAAAAGCTTTGTGTTAGGTTCAGAGTGACATGCAAATGTGTAGTGAGGCAGAACCTCTGGCTCCTTGGAGGCTGCGGAAGGACGTGGGGACAGGCGATCTAGAGGCTGAGGGAAGTGGGGACTGTGCCTTTAAATGCTGTGCCTCACACTTAGCGTGGGGAGTGGAGCACTGAGCAGGCCATGCCCACACGTGCCTGCCCCACTCCTCCCCGTCTCTCCCTGCCCCAGCCAATTCCAGGATGTGAAAGAAGTGTGAGGCATTAAGGGGCTTCAAACCCTGAGAGACCTGGATGATGCTAAATTAAGCCAAATGCTGCTGATGAATTGAATTTCTAGCATGCCAACAAAGACCCTACCCTGCTCCCCCTAATCCCCAGCACCCCCTTGTTAACCATATTGGCTGAGCTAGTTTCCATGGAAACTCAAGTTCAAAGGGTTACTGTAATATGTGCATCCTGCCTTTCCCCTCAGTTCCCAGCTAGTGCTTTGGAGCTGAGTTAGAGGTTCGGAGCGCTAAGGGAGCTCCAGGTGCTCTGGCGAAGCCTTCATCCATTCATTAATCCTCTCTCCCCATCCCACTCCTGCCCTCCTCTCTCTCCTCCCTGCAGGCCAGCCAGCTTGGCGTGTACAAAGCGTTTGTGGATAACTATAAAGTCGCTCTGGAGACAGCTGAGAAGTGCAGCCAGTCCAACAACCAATTCCAGAAGATCTCCGAGGTGGGCAGCTCCCTGCACAGCCACCCTTATGACTCGGGGCTTTGGGAGCTGCTCAGAGCCTTCCAGCCTTTGGGCCTCTCCTTTCCTTCTTTCCAGTCAGGGAAACGGTTCCCCTGATGGGTAACACTTAACCTGACATTTGCTTTCTTGCACTTGACGTTTTCCCTCTTAATGTAAGAACACCAATTTGTTTGATTTTGCCATGCTGATGTAGGTTAGTCTGTGTTAGAACAGAGGAGGGAGAAAAAGAACAGGAAAAAGGCAGCATTTCCCACACTGCAGTGACCTTGAGCAAGTCACTTCCCTTCTATTGGCTTTCATCTCTGTAGAATGAAGTGTCTGGATTCCTCCAACTCATGCCAGACATGCTTGATAAGGACCACAGGGCCACTGTTTAAAATGCAGATCTTTAGGCACCTTCCCTGGAGCTTCAATTATGAAGGTTTAGGGTGGGCCCAGGAGTCTGTTTTTAATAAGCTTCCTGGGTGATTTTTACCATCAGGAAGATTTGAGGAAGTCTGGGCTGGGTGGTTTTTTCAGATCATTGCAGTCCCACAAAAAGAGCACAGGGGCCACTTAAGTGGAGAAGAGGTCGCAGACCCTCCAGCTGGAAATATGCTTGTCCCTGCTGCTGCAGCTGAGTCTTCCCTCCATGCTCCTCTGCAGAGCAAAGATGTGGTATCGTCTGCCATCGACATTTCTGTCTCTCCGGGAAGTGGCAGGGGTGGGGCTCTAGGATCCTTCAGGAGCATAGCCCAGCTCACCCCTTTAGCCAGAAAGATCTGTGACAGCCCCAAGCCATTAGCCTTGTAGTCAGGGCACCCAGCTCCTAGCTCAGGCAAGAGAATCTCTGGTTCTAAGAAGGGGGAGCTCCCTCTGCAGTTTTGGAGGCCCTGCCTTACAGGCCCCTCTGGACCCTTTACTTTCTTGTCTCAGCTCTGATGCTAGAAAAATTGGTGAGATGCAGCATAGTTTTCATGAAACTACTGGGGTTGTGGGTTATACCCAAGTTTGAAATTGGTCTAGAGGGAGCACAAGAGGCAGATGCAAGAGTCTGATGGACAGAGGTGAAAATGTCAACTTAATTACTAGTAAAAGCCAGATTGGAAAAATGTGGGCTTGGATCTGTAGCCACATGGGGCTTGCTAATACTTGGAAGCCCTCCACAATCAAACACATCTACTAGGGCCAGAGAGGAGGGCTGAGCTCAGGTTCTTCTCCCAAACCAAGGGATCAGGTGAGTCACCCTCTGCCTCAGAGGACGGAGTGAGGGGTAGGGAAGTCCCTGTACATGAAGTCACAAGGCTGGAGAAACGGTGCTTCCCCTCACCCCTCCCAGTTCTCCCAGAGAACAAAGTGGATTCCCCTGATCTGTATTCAGAGAGGCCCTGCCATGGGTACCTGGGATCACATATGGTCCAGAGTGTGTGGGGCCCCCCCTTAGCCTGGGCTGACTGTCCATTCTCTGTGCTGCACAGGAAGCCCCTGCACTCATCCTGAAGCCCCTCTCAAAGCCTGCTGGCTCCAAGGGCAGAGCCAGGCCTGTGGCCCGCTGCCAGGTGGCTTCTTACCCTGACTCATGCACTGACACTGTCGCTTCCTACTGGCACTGCCGCTTAATTACTGCAATTAGGCCCTTCTCCACTGCAGTGGAGTGATTTCATATCTCTGGGCTGCACTGGAGGGGGGCATGGAGAAAAAGTCCCTAAATCTGGGAATCCAGACACAAGCCAGAGACAGCCTTGAGGAGCTGAGTAACCCCTTTCTCCCCACTCCACCCCCAAACCCTAGGCTCAGTCCCTGTGGATTTTCTCTGTCTAAAAACAGCTTGAGGCAAGATCCAGAAAAGGGGAGCTCCTGCTATCTGGGCATTTCCTCCCCCCAGGCAGAGCAGGCACTATCACCTGGGTACCTGACCTTGGCCTCACCTCACCCCCGCCTTCTCACCACTGACACCCCCCTCGAAGGCCCCCCTCTGTGCTCTCAGCCCTGAAGTGGGGATTGCATTACAGCTCCAGTTACAGGCCACACTGGTCCGTTAGCGAGGGCTGGAGCTGGACCTTTCTCTCAAGGCAAATAAAAGAGATTTGGATCAGATAAGCTGCCCTGGAGTCTGCTTCTAGCACTCACTGCCTGATCACTTTGCCTGGGATGGGGTGGGACAGGGTTTGCTCTTCCTTCCTTGCAGTTTCCTCTCTAGCACAGGCTCTGGAAGGTGGGGCATGTTAGGTGGGGCTGGGGGCCAGGTGAGTCCCATATGGGTAGGATGTAGCTCAGACTGCCCTGTGGGACTCAGCCTCTTGGCCCCAGGTGTACCACCCCAGGCCCTTCCCCTGTCCTATGCAGGTGTGTAGGACCCCTTATCCCAAAAGCTGCTCATGCCCCAGGATCAGCTGCTGGTCCACCTGCTGCTTGTCCACTCAGACCCTGTGTGTCCTGGGCTGATGTGCACAGACCTCCAAGTAGTGGCTGCTGCTGGGTCAGGGCTGGAGTCCTGCTTTTTCTCTGGAAGTTGCAGGGGAGGAGTTTTAGGGGACAGGTCTGAGGAGCACCATTATCGAAGTCCTGTCTGGTGCCTAGAGCCCCTCCTTGCCAACACCCGGCTGCTGGGCTCCAGGAGATCATGGTGTGGCACAGGGAGTCTGGGTGGTCGTGAGGCAGAGGAAGGCTCTTGCCTGTTGGTCTTTGTCTCTCAGATTTGTACCCCTGGGGTTCAGAGCCCTCCTTCCCTCCATGACCGCAGAGGGGCTGGGCAGGCCAGGGTACAGGCCAGGTAGTGATGCCTCTCCTCTTTCTGGCAGGAACTCAAAGTGAAAGGTCCCAAGGACTCCAAGGACAGCCACACGTCAGTCACTATGGAAGGTACTTTGAGGGGCGGGCTGGATAACAGTCAACCTTCCTTTGTCTGGTTTTGTGGACCACGGTGCCCTGTGTGTGCGCGCGTGTGCATGTTTGTGAGTGTGTGAGCACGCACAGGAGGAGTCAGCCTCTGTCCTCAGGCAGCCAGCCAGCTACAAACGTGCTCCTCCTTAGGATGCCAGCGGGCAGACAGCTCCCTCCTACTCCCTCCTCCCGCTTTTCTACCGTGCTCCCTCCCCTCCCCTCCCCTCCCCTCCGCTCCCCTCCCCTTCCCTCCCCTCCCCCTTGCGAGAGGAGCACTCCGAAGCGGCTGCCTGATTCTGGAGGCTGTGCAGCAGCAGCGTGCAAGGTGGCTGAGTGGCTGGGCTGCTGATGGGAGCCGGGAAGCGATGGCCACAGGCTCCTGCTGCGGAGACAGAGGCTGCCATGGAAATTCTCCTCATCATTCGCTTCTGCTGTAACTGCACCTATGGTAACCCAGGCTCCCTCTCATGGGAGGTGGTGTATCTTCCCACCTCCCGGGGCTGGCTGGAGTGGGCTTCAATGTGGCCATCAGGGTTTGGGGGGTAGCGGGGACGGGAGGGGTGCAAGTGGCTGGATCTGCATTTACCCCGTTCCGGTCAGATTCCAGCCTGAAATTGAAGTCTGAGGGCCACTCGGACCAGGGATGGCTTAGAAATGGAGGGACAAGGCTAGAAAGGTTCAGATACCCCCTGAGGATCTGTGTGGAATTGGTGGCTTTGCTTGAGAGGCTGTGGGCAACTTCCTGGAGAGGCTGTTAAGGACAGAAAGTGACAAGACTACCTGCAGGCACGGCAACCTGGGTCTGGAGAGGGCTCAGCAGGGGCCAGTCAGAGAATACGGATGGTCTGGACAGCAGTGCCCTGGACAGGGAGGGTGCCAGCCCCGGCTGGAGTGAGAAGTTCAGAGTTTCTTTGTTTCCTGGGAGAGAAGGGGAGGTTGAGCGAGCAGGGTATTGTGTGCGCAGAGTGCACATGCTGCCTTCCAGACGTTTTCTCCTCTCCGAACGGCAGCGGGAGAGCTGGGAGGAACAGATTGCTCCGAGGGGGTGTGTTTCTAGCCACCCGAGACCCTGGAGCTGAGGTCTTAGCACATAGTGCAGAAGATGGACCAGGAATGCTGGTGGGAGAGGGGGCGTGGCAGCCGGCTGCTTTGTGAAGGTCGCACACCCACCGTAAAATGGAAGGGATCGGAGTATCCTCCTTGCAGTTTCCTCAGCCAGGGGGTCCTGGGACAAGCACGTGCCGGCAGCCAAGCTCTGGTTCACAGGAGGCTGAGGGAGGCCTGGGCAAGCAGGTGTCCGGAAGCTGGTGGGCCCTGCCCTCTGAGGCAAGAATTGCCCTAGGGATGACCCAGGCAGCCTTCGGCAGGGGCGTGGGAGTCAGGTGTTCTCTCTCGGTCCCTGTGTGTTGGAGTGGCAGCTGGCCCTGTCTCTTCCCTCCCACCAGGCGTTTTGTCTCTGCACCCTTCCCAGCCACTTTGCTTTCACATCTCCGTGGTAACCTGGAGCTCCTTGTCAAAGGCTGAATGGGGGGGGGGGGGCACTTTGCTGGAGGAGAGATGATGGGGGTTCCTGGGCTTTTTCCCAGAGGCCACTGCCAGAGGGACTGTTGTCCCCTCACCTTCTCCGGCTGTGCTGTGTCAAAGACTGCTCATGATGGAGGTAACCCCCGAGGCAGGCCCTTTCCAGCTACCCCGACAGGACAGCTGTAGGAACTCTAGTCGCAGGCAGAGGAGAGCTGGACTTAAGCTAGCCTGTTGGAAGAGCAGAGGGAAAATGCTGTTTTGACTTGGCCTAGGAGTTGGTCAGGTCTCAGCTCTGCCTCCCTGAAAAGGAGGGGGCTGGCCGTTTGCTTCCTCTTTTCTCCCCAAAAGGAAGCTTAGTCTTAGTGCAACAGGCCTGGACCTGCATTTCAGGGTTGCTTTGGTCCCTGTGATGCTGTCTTTGAAGTAAGCTTCTATCTAAGTGGGAAGTGAGGAGTGAATGAGCCCCTGCTGATCACACTGTTTAGAATCTTCTCAGGGGTGCTGGGTCTGGGGGTCCCATGGAGACTGCAACTTAGGGCTCTCTCTGCGGTTGTCTGCCTTCATGGTTATTTGCTGAGCTCTGTGGGGCTCCGTGCTAGATGCTGTGACGGGGTGTGAGGGGAAGTCATGAGTGACCCACACCCCTAAGGAGGGGGCTCACCTTGGCAACAAGAGAGGCCAGCTCACCGCTCCTTCCTGGTGAATCTTTCCAAGAGCAAGTTACATTAACTTCTCTGTGCCTGAGAGAAGTTTCCTCATCTGTGAGATGGGGCTGGCAATAATTACTTCCCTTTTTAAATATGTTTTTATTGATTTCAGAGAGAGGAAGGGAGAGGGAGAGAGAGAAACATCAATGATGAGAGAGCCATTGATTGGCTGCCTCCTTCATGCCCCCCACTGGGGATCGAGCCGGAAAACCCAGGCATGTGCCCTGACTGGGAATCAAACTGTGACCTCCTGGTTCATAGGTTGACACTCAACCGCTGAGCCAGGCTGGCTGGGCATTACTACCCTTTTTAATCAAAGGAAATAATGCGTGTAAAACAGTAGCATTGGACACAGAGCAAGTACCCAGCAAATTAGAGAGAAGCCAGCTTGCTTGGTCAGTGGTCTGACTTTTAGGCACTATGGGTATTGTTTGCAAAAGTCCTGGTCAGGAAAGGCTTCCTGGAGGAGGGGAAGAGACAGTTATTTCAACTTGGTGAACAGTGCCTATTCTGGAAACAGGAACCCCATGGTGAGGAGTAGAAGCAGGGGCAGGAAACCTGCCAAACAGGTTGAAGGGCAGGAGCAGGTGAAGGGGAAAGGTGGGCTTTTGGCCCTGCATTCTCAGGGGAAGCAGGCATATAGGAGACGAGGGAAGCACAAACATCACGTTGCTCTTCCTCCCCTGGTTCCTTCCATATGTGAACTGTGTGTCCCCAGGGCCCTCTCCCTACACTTCCCTCTCCCTTCACTTCCTCCCACCTGCCCTTCCCCCACCAGGGCTGAGGTGCAGGACTCATTCCACAGCCCTGATCAGGTTGGACTCTTGAGGTGACTACAGGCATATTAATAACCCCTGTGAAACCCAAACCATCATTTGTGCAGACCTCTGAGCTTAGTCAGAAACCTCTACCTCCTGGGACCCGAAAGAGGGACAGAGGGAGCTGACACTGCAGTATCAGCTTTCCCTGAGCGAACCCAAGGGCCCCACCCTGGCAGGTGTCTGCTGAGCTCGCACTTTCTCTTGGGTCTCTGGGGTTCCAGGGCGTGATTTCCCCCCAAGACAAGCTAAGCCACAGGTGGATACCCTAAACAGCCTCAGAACTGGGTCCCCCCCTGGGCTGATAACTGGGCTCTACCCTCACTGTCCCAGGATACTCCTGGCCTGGTCCTGTCCCTTTTGGCTCCCTTAGCCCATGGGGAGGGGCTCTAGAAATTGCTAAATTAAGAAAGGGCTACAAATAAGTCATGGGAAGTATGTTTGCATAAAGTTGGTTTTCAGTTATTTCTACATCAGAATTAGCAAAGGAGCTTTTTAAAATGCTGAGCCCTGACTGGTGTGGCTCAGTTGGTTTGAGTGACATCTCCCCCTCTCCCTTCCTTTCTCTCTAAAATCAATAAAAACATATCCTCATGTGAGGATTTAAAAAATGCTGATACCCAGGTTCCATCTGGCCAAGCCTAGGATTAGTTGAGGTGGCGAGGAGAGGGAGGCTGGCAGCTGTGTCTTTTAAGAGCTCCCCAGTGATTCCAATGGGCAGCCGAGCAAAGACTGCAGAAAAGGCTCGGGTCACACCACTGAGACTGTGCTTTCTCCACAGCCAGCGATTGTTCCCGAAGTGTCTGCTTAACAATGCACAGGGTATTTCTATGAGGGCTTTGGGGGACTCTCGGGGTTTGAGGGCCAGCTAGGGCATGAGCATCAGTTCTGAGACCTGTCACAACCTGGTCCTATGGGACACCCAGTCTACATTCCTCCTCCCCAGACCAGCATCCTGCCTCGTTGCTCCTATGGCAGGAGGACAGCGGTCACGACCCCATGACCAGAGGCATCCAGGTGCAGGACTGAGGGCGAACCACCCGCGTGGGAGAGGCAGGGCACAGCTGCTTGCAGGCAGCTTTGTTTGGAAGCATTGGTCGACCAACTGCTGCTTCCACCTGTCTGCTGAATCCCAGTAATCCTCATTTGGTATCCCGGTCACCGAGGGGTGTGGCAAATAGGGGCCCTGCTGAGCTTGCATTTTCCCACCTCTTGGGGTTCCCAGAGGCCCCACCTGAATTCCTTCAGGAAATCTTTGCCCCCTCAGCTGCCACTGGCTTGAGAGCAGAGCCTTTCTGTGGAGAGCTGGCTTGACTCCCTCAGCCTGTCCTATTTTGTCTGGGGGCTTGAGGGCATGGAGAAGGGTCTCCTCAAGGAGATGAGGCTGACTGTTTGGGTCAAAAGGAAGCCTGCCATTTCCAGCTGGCGGTGCTGGGGCTTACACCAGAGGAGTATGAGAGTGATCGGGCCTGGGGGAGCTACCCTCCCTGGAAAACACTGTCTCCTTCCCATGTTCTGGGGTCCCAGGTGTGACCCTGAGTGTGCTGGAGCTCTGCATGGTAAGGCTAGACATAGCTGTATAATTCAGGGTGGGGGGTACAGAGGAGCACCTGCATCTACTCTGAGCCTGGTCAGGCCAGGCCAGGTCTAGAGATGGCCCTGGAAGAAATCACATCTGGTGGGAGGGGGCCCAGGCTGCCAGGGCTGTGTGTCCGCCTATTGTGTTTTCTAGTCTGCCCTGGGGTGAGAATGGAGGTGCAGGCTGCTGCGAAACCCACTTGTGTGGGTGGGTGTCCTGCAAGGGAGTGAGGTGGGTCAGGGGACAAAACTGGTTCCTGAGGTCTTAAGCTGCTCCTGTGTTTCATCTGTCCTATCTCCTCTCTGCCTTCCCCAACAGCTCTGCTCTACAAGCCCATTGACCGAGTCACCAGGAGCACCCTGGTCCTACATGTGAGTGTCCACCCCCTGCATGGCCAGGGGCTGGTTAGGAATTCAATGGGAGATTGAGCCAGGGTGGGCAGGTGCTGGAGTTACTGAGAACAGCCCATTTGGGAAACTGGGCGGAGGGTCCCTGGGCCCCAACTTGCCTTCCTGGCCCGTGGTAACCATGCCAATGGGGCCAGGACCTAAATATAGCTGGGCTACTAAGCTTGACATTTGGCCAAATGCTCCCTAGGAGGCAGGCACTTCCTGCCTCCCCATCCCTTGCCTGATGGTCTCCAGTGTCCTTGGAGCAGCTGTGGGGTGGGTAGATGGGTGTCTCTCCCAGCTGCTTGATGAGCTGAGACTCCACCTGGCTACCCCCCATCCTGGAGTGGGGGGAGAGCAATGACTTCAGCAGAAATAAAGGGCACCACTGCCTTTACCCCTGCTGCCCCTAACTTTGCAGGCATTACCAGATTAGAGTGTGGATCCCTGAGTACCTTCCCTTAGAATTCTTTTAGTGAGAATTGAGTGCTCCCCAATGTCTTCTCATTAAGCCCCAGAACTCCCCTCAACTCACCACCCCAACCCTCTCCAGGACCTGCTGAAGCACACACCTGTGGACCATCCAGACTACCCACTACTTCAGGATGCCCTCCGCATCTCCCAGAACTTTCTGTCCAGCATCAATGAGGACATTGACCCCCGCAGGACTGCCGTCACAACCCCCAAAGGGGAGGTGAGCTCAGGACCCAGCACAGCCTCTCACCCAGCACACCAGCTTACCCATCGCTCCTCTCCTGCACTCAGACACGCTGCCCTGTGCCCCTCCAGCCCTGCTCCCTCTTCCCAGCCAAAGGAGAGGCCTTCGGGCCCTGAGCTAACAGCTTTAAGTCCAGTGTCTCATTAATCTTCATAACTCTCCACTGTGGCAGAAGAGGAAACTAAGGCCTGGGGAGTCTAACCAGGTCTGACACAAGATCTCTTAGCCACAAGTGTCAGAACTGGATTCTTTAGCTGGGGTTATCTGTCTGCAAGCCCTGTGCACTGTCCCCCATTCCGGGGACTCTGGAGGCTCTGGCTATCTCATTCTTGAATGTATCCCCATGGATAGTATGATGTCCTCAGGGCCCCCTGGAAAATAATGGCTTAGTCTGAGGGAGCTCGGGGAATCTGAGGGAGTGGGAGCTCTGAGCTGCCTCTGATCAGCCCACATGAGCAGGCGGGAGAAGCTAGGGAGTGAGCCCATAGCAGGAAACGGTGGGAGAGGTGGCTGAGGCAGCCCGGTTCCTGGAATGTCCCAGGTGGGTGCCTAGATGTGGCACAGCAGCTCCAGTTCCCTGGGGGCCCTTCTTGGCAGAAAGGGGGGGGGGCAGTGAAGGGAAGCAATTTGAAGAATCAGAGAGACAGTTACCGGCATGGGTCAGCCGCCTGGCCCACATAGAGTGCTTCCTGTGCAGGAGAGGTAATTAAGTGGTGTTTAGGAGTGCAGGCTTGCTGGGTTTAAGCTCCTTTGTTACATTTATGAGTCCCCAGTGTCTCTTGGGGAGGGAAGTAATGAGGGACAGGATCTAGAGAGTGACTAATGGGCACAGAGAGCTGTCCCTGTGCACAGCTCCCAGGCCTGGTTTGCAAACCCTGGAATGTCACTTGTTTGTGTGACTCGGGATAGCTGAAAGCTCCCCAGAGGGCTTACAGCACTGTCAGTTTCAGATGGTTTCGATGGTACACTTTCAACATGCTCGCCTACGTGTTGTAGCATGTGTAGCTCACACGGTATATAATACAAGGAAGGCTGGACAGATTGCGACAGCCCTGGGGTTCTACTGCTCCTGAGGGCGGCAGGGAGGAAACTGGAAGTTCTGCGTGGAACAGTGCTCTTGGCCATCCAGAGCCCAGGTGGGAGATGGCTGAGGTTCCCGAGGACACACCTACCGCCCCACAGAGGGTAGCCCAGGCCTCCCATCCTTCTGGGGGTGGTTGAAGAATTTACTCAACAGGCTTGAGAGGGTCTGCAGGTTGAGTTGAACTGAAACTATAACAACTCTAGGTGGGGTTATGGGGTAGGGGTGGTGTGCAAGCTCCAGGGTAGAGGAACCAGGTCATCCTGAGCTAGGGTCCATCCAGGTGGGAGCTATGAGAGCTGCGGAGAAGTGCAAAGCTACCCTATGTTGATCACACAGGATGTGCTGGGCACTGCCAATTTGCATATACCATTTTGATTGCTTCTGTATATGCAGCAGTCATTATCCTTCTGTTTAACGGAGATAAAGAGGTCAGGGAACTCACCCAAGATCACAGCTGAGAAGTGGCAGAGTCTAGGTTCAAGCCCACGTCCATGTGACCCCAAAGCCAGCGCTCTTAACCACCAGGCCTATGGCCCCTCCCTGCCGCCCACCCCCCAACTGGATGGTGCCCCTAGTGCAGGCTGGGCCCTGGGCTGACTCCCCCTGAGCAGGCTGGGTGGTGTGCCATCTCCCTCAGACGCGGCAGCTGGTGAAGGATGGCTTCCTGGTGGAAGTGTCGGAGGGCTCCCGGAAGCTGCGGCACGTCTTCCTCTTTACAGATGTCCTACTGTGCGCCAAGCTAAAGAAGACATCTGCGGGGTGAGTCTGCATGAGTCCAGGGTGCAAAGTTGGGGAGGAACTAGATCCTGCCTCCTGTGGAACCCCTTAGCAACCTGGGGCAATCTGCGTATTTTTTCCTTTTTAAAAACATATTAATTAATTCTATTTTACTGTATAGCCTTTTTCTAAAAATAAATTATGTTTTTAATTATAAAGGTAATATAATGAAACTACAGACCAAAAAAAGAAAAACCCATCACGCATCCAAACATAAGCAGCGGTCTCCTGCTGCTATATTTCCAGTTTTTTTAATGTTCTTATGTTTTTTCCTACCCTTGTAATCAGAGTGAATACCCAATTTGGGGCACTGCTTTTTCCATTTCACGTCATAAGCATTTTCCCTGTTGCTGCCTAATCTTCATAATCATCATTTTACTTTCCTGCATGATGTTACTAGTGGATATGCCATAATTTACTTAAGCATTCTTCTTTTATTAGACATCTCTGCATTTTTGCTAACTGCGAGTCAGTGAATATTCATTAAATCTGCTGCTGTCATTTGTTGAGTGGTTCTGCCGGGCCAGGTGTCATGACAAATGCTTTGACTATGTTATTTCTAATCTTCCCAACAACTCTATAAAGTAGGTATTATTATCTGCATCTCACAGATGAGAGAAAAGACTTAGGATAGTTAAATAAGTTGCCCAAAGTCTCATAACTAGAAGTGGAGGAGATGGGATTTGAACCTGAATCTGACCTGAAAGCTTCTTTCCACCTCCATCTCTGTATTTAGTGATACAGGCCCACTTTGCGCCGTGAGCAGAAAAGGTTATTCAGGGTTTGTCCCACATTCTTTCACCTACTGTGTGCCAAGTACGCTAGCTTACAGTTCAGGGGAGACACACCATGTGCTCACTGCAACACCAAGGGACCAGAATGAGAGATGCAAACCTCAGTCCTGGGGGAAGTGAGAGAGGAGAGGTGCAAACCTCAGTCCTGGGGGAAGCGAGAGAGGAGAGGTTGTCTTGAGCTTCAGTAAAGGGGATGAGTCCCTGGAACTAGACCTGAGATGATTCTAAGGCAGAGATGGCAGTCATAAGCAAACATACGTATGCCCTCAGTCCTCTGCCCATGGCAGACATTACTAATGAACCTTGGCACTATTGCACACTGGGCTTGAATGTGGCTCTATAATCCTCCACCCAGTACCCCATGTGACCTCTGTGGCTCAGAGTTGGCATTCGGAGTTCACATTTGCGTTCCATCTCCAGCCTAAAAGATAATGGTATGAGCTAAGTGTGGACAGGCTGGGAGGAAGGGGAGAGTGTGAGATGGGGAATGGGAAAGCGTGAGCCCAGTCTTGCGCCTACCTTAGAGGTGTGGGATGCTTAAAAACATCAGTCATACTGGACCAGAAGACTGGCGAGGCCAAGGTCCAGAGTCCTCAAGGACTACTGCCTGGCCCTGTCATTACTCCATGTGTGTTTTCCCTGATTGGGCCACTCCAGGGACAAGGGATCATTTTTACCTGTGACAAGTTCTCAGTAAACCCTTTTCTGTGGTTTTTGGGTCCAGCAGTTCAGGCTTAAAGAGCCACGTTCCTTCTGGCTCATGTTTTCCTCTGACTTATATGCAGGAAGCACCAGCAATATGACTGCAAATGGTACATCCCTCTAGCTGACCTCGTGTTTCCATCCCCGGAGGAGTCTGAGGCCAGCCCCCATGTGCACCCTTTCCCAGACCATGAGCTGGAGGACATGAAAATGAAGATTTCCGCCCTCAAGAGTGAAATCCAGAAGGAGGTGAGCAGAGCCTGGCACCTGAGCTGGGACAGAAAAGTTGGCTGTTTTTATTTGGGCCCTTTGAACCGGATGTATCTAGAACTGCGGGGAGGGGAAGTTGTAAGGCTTGGGAGTCTGATAAGGAGAAGATGAAAGAGCAGGAGGCCTCAAGCATACACATGCAGAGGGAAGGACTTTGATCATGGCAGGTTAGCACTGAGCAGATGGAGGGAGAGTCGGGAAGTCAGGGCTCAGAATTTAGTGGGGTTAATTATGGAAAATTTCCTGGAAAACAGTATATATCAAACACTATAGAAAAGGGAAGCAAGAGAACAGGCCTTCTTAAGGAAAAGCAGGATATGTATGAGAGAGAGGACCTGAGAAGCCTCTTAGAAACTGACAGACCAAGTTGGCAAAAAGGAACAGTGAGGAGAGGGGCCTTGAATATCACAACGCACTTGATCTAAAAATGCACAGAAACTTGTGCCCTCACAGAGAACTGAGATTCTTGTCAAATGCATGCGAAATATTCAAACATTTAACATGCATTAGGCTGCAAAGGAAATTTCAAATTTAAAAAAAAGTTAGCATACCAGTCATGTTCACAGACCACAGTGCAAGAAAATTAGAAATCAACAACTAGAAATATAGTTAAGAGTAAGCCTAGAAAATTAAAACTTTCAGGGTACAGAGGAAATCAAACTTGAAACTGCAAACTCTTTAGAACCGCATGAAAATGAGAGCACTACATATCAGAACCCATGGGATGTAGCCAAAGTGCTATTTACAGGAAAATGCATAGCCTTAAATTCATATATTTGAAAGCAGTGGCTAAAGGAAAGCACCAGGAGGAGCTTTCCCCATAAATGGCAGGCAGGGCATGAAGGGGCTTGTTTGGTTGGCCTGGTCTCTTCCTCACCTATCCAGGCTCTGCTTGGGCCTCACTTCCTCTGGGGAACCTTCCCTGATGTCCACCCACAGCAGTCTGGGATGGGTGCCCTGCTTCCTGGTTCTTGATGTTTGCCTCTTTGCTTTGCTTTATGGGCACTGATTTATAATTGCATGGTCAGCTTTTTCCTTTACTCACTAGGATTTGAACTCTAGCAAGGGACTGTTTTATTCAGTTATGAACATAACTAGTACTTGACACCTAATAAATAATTTCTTCATGAACAATTCTTGAGGAATACAAGAGCAGATGGCCTCGAACGAGCCTTTCAACTCAGACATCTTTCCTTGAACAGGGGAGAAGACCACAGTAATAACCCCAGGGGTGTTTAGGACTGAGGGTCTGATGGGTTGTATCTGTCCAGAAGAAACAACCTGACCAGCACAGGTGTCCCCCTCCTGAATGGCCAGCCCCCATCTTGCCTCAGTGGGGCCTGTTTCCCTGTCTGGCATCCCCACCCTAGGGGCATCCTACATGCATGTTTCTCACCTGGTCCTGGGAGCCACAGGCTTTGTGCTTTCCCTCCTGCCCCAAGGGTGTAGGTGTGGCCTTCTGCTAAGTTGATCCGTGGCTGCTGGCTGCGGGGCCGTGCCAGATGCCTCCCAGAGTTCCTCGTGGGCTGGAGAAGGCAGACAGGCCCATTACTGACCGTGCGTGTGACACACGTGATGAGAGGCACCACAATGTCCTTCTCTGAATCACAGAAGAAGCAGTGATTTACTTTTTTAATAACTTTTTTTAAACTTAAAATTTTTTTATCATCCATGTAACCCTGGTTTGTTATAAGGAAAGCTCATGATACCAAAGCGTGTAGAGTAAAACTGATCATCGCCCACCCCTATTGTTAACAGTTTGAGGTGTATTCTTCTAGACTCTTCTGTGCTTGTACTGGATGCTCACACACACCTGTGTGTATTTTAATGTGATGAGGCTACAAGTGCTGTTTGCAATTTAAGCTTTTCACTTATTAATAGCGCACCTTGGTGCTCTTTGGGTCCGTCAGATTTTTTTTAACAGCTGCACCCTTTTCTGTTGCTTGTCTGCACAACATGTTTGGGTATTTAGGTTGTTTCTGGTTCTTTACTCTTCACAGGCGAGTCTGCAGTAAACATCACCACACTCATATTTCTTCTCTCTGGTAGATTCCCTACAAGGGAGATGTCTGGGGCAAAGGGCTTATCTATTTAATTGCCAGGTTTACCTCTGAAAAGGTCACATTCAATTATGCTCCCACCAGCAGTACGTGAGAGGCACTGATCTCCCACAATGTCACAACACTGGCTGGGAGCCGTTGTTACAGTTTTGCTGGTCTAGTGGGTAAAATAATGCTGCAGAAATGAATTTCAACTGCGGTGGTTGAGGACGGCACTGGAACCAAGACTTCAGCGTGATAGTAGTTATTAAAAGGGGAGGGGTCCGACTAGAGGGAATGGCTTGTCAGAGAACAGGGAATAGCACCATTTGGCTGAGGTAGAGGGTGCAGGGTGGGGCATGGTGGGATGTCAGGCAGGGCATGGAGGCTGGGACCCAGCCTTGGCAGGCCCCGTGCACCAGGCCAGGAATTTAGGCTTTATGCTGAAAGGTGTCTGAGATTTTTAAGCAGGGTATCTTGATGTTACCTGGGATTTAATTTCTAGAGGTGAATGAAGAGGAACATGCTACCGAAAGAAGATTTTTATTAATTATAGCCCCCAAGAGAAAGACCCATGCCACATCACGCAGGGCCACATGGGGAAGCACCAGGTTTGGTCAGGAGGCAGAAGGAGCTTGGGAAAACGGGGCCCAGAGCCTGTATTGTGCTTTTCAAGAGAAAGGAAGGCAGGGCAGGAAACAGCTTAGGACTCACTAGTTTGGATAATGTTGAAGGGCTCTGGGCTATAGGGGCTGTCCCTAGTCATCTGGTACCCGGTCCTATGTGACTTAGGGCAGGGGAATGATGTGTGAGAGGTCAAGTGGGTGGTTGGGCATAGGCCTCAGGCTTGGCTGGTTTGCATATGAAAGGTACATTCACAGAGGAGTCATTTACTGTGTTAGGAATTAGCATGCCCTGGGAAGAACAGTTTTCTCCAGGCCAGGAAGCCTCCCAAGATGTCAGAGCATCCTAAAATATTGAAAAAGCCCTAGCCATTTTTTCTCAATGGTTAGAGCATAGGCCCAAGGACTGAAGGGTCCCCGTTTCAATTCCGCCCAAGGCCATATACCTTTGTTGCAGGCTCAATCCCCGGCCCTGGCCAGGGCATGTGCAGGAGGAAACCAATTGATGTGTCTCTCTCACGTCACTCTTTCTCTTTCCCTTCCACTCTCTCTGAAAAGCAATGGAAAATATATCCTTGGGTGAGGATTTAAAAAAAAAAAATTGAAAAAGAAAAGACACGATTAACACATGGAGGAAAGTTGTACTTAGAGCTGCTTAGTGGGAAGTGGAGTCTGAGTGTGAGGGAACCATCTGTGTCCTCCATCCCCTGCAGAAAGCCAACAAAGGACAGAGCCGGGCCATCGAGCGCCTGAAGAAGAAGATGTTTGAAAATGAGTTCTTATTGCTGCTCAATTCCCCCACAATCCCATTTCGGATCCACAATCGGAATGGAAAGGTCAGGAAGGGTGGGGATGGGACAAAGGCAGCCCCCTTCCTCAGTCCAGGGCTGCCCACTCTCTGTAGCTCTTGGCCCTGGTGTGGTGGGAATCAGGGACTCAGGCCCCCAGTTCTCAAGGAGGCTGCCATGGCTCCCGCCCTAGACTCCCTCTCCCCCCTGGTATGGAGCTAGTGCCCTCTGCTGGCCATCACCGGCACTGCCACTCCTGTCACTGGGCTTCCCAAGGAGGCCCTCCTCCCCATTACCTCCTTCTGAAAGCCTAGAGGTACCTGGGTAAGAAGGAGCTTTATTGGAGGCCCGGAATGTAGGAACGTGCTTGCTCTAGCTATGGCCACTCCACTGAATTGTCATCTCCTCTCTTCAGAGCTACCTGTTCCTACTGTCCTCGGACTATGAAAGGTCTGAGTGGAGAGAAGCAATTCAGAAACTACAGAAGAAGGGTAAGTCCTGCCCCACTCTACCCTGCTCTCGTGGGTCCATAGCAGCAGCGAGCCTTTGTATCCCCAAGCACTCTCATGTCCCGTATCTCCTACTCAGCCCTCAGTCACTGGACAAAGAGCCTGGGCTGATGGCACTTAGTTGATGTGACTGAGCAATTGAGGCCCAAAGAATTTGTGATTTGCTTAAGGCATACAATGAATTAGCAATAGGACTCGACCCAGAGCCGAGGGTTGTGTCCGTATCTCTCTCTCTTCCTCTCTCATACACTCATACATGAGTCTTTCCAGTTAGACTCTTCTGTTCTTACCCCTCTGACAGTACCCACAACTCTCCTCATGTGAGGGTTCACAAGTCTTTCCCTTTCCTCCAAGGACCAACTCTGCCCCTAGAACTAAGTTGGTTTTTTCCTGCTGTAGCCCCCAGAGAGAGCAGCAGGTCCTGGTTGACCTGTGATGACGTTCCCCTCTCTCTTTGACTCTTCCTGCAGATCTCCAGGCCTTTGTCCTGAGCTCAGTGGAGCTCCAGGTGCTCACGGGATCCTGTTTCAAACTTAGGACTGTACACAACATTCCTGTCACCAGCAATAAAGATGGTAAGATCTAGAACCCAGGGTTGCCCAATCAGCAGGTCAAATCCCCCAGGATATTGCTGGGGCCGTCCACAAGGACCTAGCCAGGCACTTGGCCACAAATGGCCAATCTCTGCTCAGCGAGGCTGGGATGACTCAGTTGCCAGGTACACAGGAAGCTTGAACAGGGGTTTTCCATTCCCTAAATGGCCCCAACTCCTCCCTGGCCCCCTCTGGCTTGAGAGAAGAATCTGGCACCTGGTACACTGGGATTGTGTCATTAATATATTTACGAGGTAGTCAGATAATGGAAACAAAAGAGAAGCATGGGGCCGGGGGTGGGGGTAGGAGGAAGGGGAGATGGATTAGAATAGTGTATGAGAAATAAAGCCAGAAGTTTTCAGGAATTCAATCTTCAAAGGCCTTCAGTGCCAAGCAAGGGAATTTGTTATTCAAGTCCAGGAGCCTATGGGAAGTTTTTGAGCAGGGCAGAGCTGTGATCAGGGCTGGTAACGCCTAGAATGGGTAGAATCTGGCTGCCCATGGGTGCTGGAAAGGGGTTTTGAAGGCAGGCTCTCCTGTGCATATGAGGGTCATCTGCCTCCTGTGTCCCAAAGAGGAGGCAGAGATGGACCTTCTCTTCCATTGGCACAGAGTGACTTATATTGGTTAATTTTTACTTTGAAAGGCTAAATTTAAAAGGGCAGCCACTGGACAGCAGGACTCAGAGGGTGAGGGAAGGTGTCCCTGGGGAACAGTACAAAGTCCTTGGTCCAGGAGGGAAGGTCCGTGGACTGGCTTCCCAGGCTGAGTGGAGGGAGAAGGGGCACCAGCTCATGGTCCTGGAAGCAGTGGGCTCTGGAAACTTCTTCATCCGGCCACCAGGTGGTGCTGTCAGGCCTAGGCTTCGCTGTATCTCCCACCCTTTCTGCCTCCCAGCCAGTCTAGGGTGAGGAGGGGATGAAACAGAGGAGCCTCTCACCCCCCGGGGACTTTTCTCTCTTGCAGATGACGAGTCTCCAGGGCTCTATGGCTTCCTTCATGTCATTGTCCACTCTGCCAAGGGGTTTAAGCAGTCAGCAAGTAAGTGTCCCTGACTACCAGCCCTAGGAAGAGGCCAGGGGGCCATTGTTCATCCTGTCACAGAAAGTCCTGATGGACCCATTGCATAGGGCTTCCCACTGCCCACTTGCTCTGGTCTGGTCTTCCAGGCTGGGGCCTTGCCAGCTTCCTTGAGATGTGGGGCAATCCCCCAAAGGCCTAGAACCAGCTCTTCTTGGCAGGGGCATGGTTCTCGCCCTTCCCTACCTCCAGGTGTCTGAATTCCTGGACTCCAGCCCCACATCTGCTGACTACAAGCTGTGTCATTTGGGGCAAGTCTCTCAACCTCTCTGAACCTCAGCTGCTTTTTCCAAAGAAGGCAATCTCACTTGTAAATACTGACCTGAGAGCAGGCTGAAATAGGACCATGATTGCGCAGCACCAGCACACTGCCACACCCCACCTTTCCTCCCTTCTTCATTACCATCTACCAGATCCATGCAGTGTTTATCTAATTTTTCTCATGTAGGAGTCTGTGAGTCAGACAGGTGATAGTTTCTTTCCATTTGCCAGATGAGAAAACTGAGTCACAGAGAGATTAAAGGACTTAGTATCGCACAGGATAAGAAACCCAGGGCTCCTGAGTCCTCTCCTCTCAGCCAGCCCCTTCCCACTCCCTTCTCTTCCTCACTGGTGGGTGAGGCCTGCCCTCTGCCCCTCCTGTGCAGTGCACCGCGAAGGTGTCATGCCATTGGCTCACAAGCACGTTCAATGACCATTTACCATGAAGCCCGAGTCCCTGGGCTAAATCGGTCTCCTTTCTCTGTGTTCCCATCACCCCAGGGCACACCATGGTTACAGCTCCTGTCATACTGTTTTGTCACTTAAAATTTGCCTCCCCACTGTGAGTTCTTAGAGGGCAGGAACCACATGTCCTTTATTGTTCTGTGAATGGGAGCTCAGAAATGCCTACATAAGTAGGTCATTTCCAGACACCTACTGTGTGCCTGGGTACCTTACTAGGTGTTGGCGGAAATGCCAGTGTGTATTATCTGCTCAGATCCTCCTGACAGCCTGCTGAGTTCACTGATATCATTCTCATTTTACCTGAAGAAGCTGAGGCCCTGAGGGCTCAGAGATTTTCCCAGGGTGGCACAGGCGGGTCACACGGGGTGTGGAGTAGAATCCGTGGCTTCCACTGCAGAAGCCCATGCTCTTCCCTTTAGAGCATCATTTCTCTGAGTGTGTGCAAACCCTGTTCTTAGTATGACGGGCACACCGGTGGCTAAGAAAACAAGGCTTCTGCTGTGTGGTGTTGATGTAGTGAGGGGGAGGGAGACAAGAAAGAAAAGACAACTTCAGTTGAAGTTAAGTGCTATGAAGAAAACAACAGATTGAGCTTTTGGAATGTGGGAGGCACTTTTGGTTGTCTCGGTGACCGGGGGTTACTCCAGCTCTCAGCCCCCAGAGGCCAGATGCCCTCCAGAGACTCCCACCTCGAATGCCAGTGACGCCCTGTTAAGGGACCTGGGGTGGCTAGGGCAGGGGAGGGGAGGCTCCTTTAGTCAGTGTGGTCAGTGAAGACGTGGCATGAGGCCTCAGTGGTGAGATGGCAACGATCAGGGGCAAAGGGACAGCAAGGGCCCTAAGGAGGGAGAGCTGGGCATGTTCAGGGAGTAGACCAGTGTGGCCGGAGAGTGGTGACGGAGGCAGGAGGGCAGCGCCATCCAAGAGGAGCAAAAAGAAGCCAGACTCACAAGGCTGTGCGGAGGGACCCGAGGGCAGCCCCTGGGGTGTTGGGAGGGACAGATGTGTTAAACCCCTATTCCTCCTGAGTTCCTGGCCTCACTCGATGTGTCTCTGCTTGTCCCCGCCACAGACCTGTACTGTACCCTGGAGGTGGATTCCTTTGGCTATTTTGTCAGCAAAGCCAAAACCAGGGTATTTCGGGACACGACAGAGCCCAAGTGGGACGAGGTGAGTGGAGGGGGCTGGTGTCCCCACAGGGTCCCCTGAGCTTGTCATCAACCATGTCCACTGCACTCCCGGTGCTCCTGTCCTGTTGGCTGGGGATGGTTGGGTCAGCTCTGTCCCTCTAAACCCTCTGCCCTTCATCCCTCCTCGTTGGACTTCTGATCTCCTGCTTATGTCCAGACCCAGGCTTTGAGCTCAGGCCCCAGTCCTCACTTGCTCAGTGATTTGGAGGCCTCTGGAGCTCCAGAGAGTGAGGGTGCTCCTCCATGCCTGGCGGGCCCTCCTCACCCCCTTCTCAGCCTTGCAAAGTTGGGACCCCTACCTGCCAGGAAACCTTGTCTCCCAGCGTCAGGGGTTCAGGACCCTCGTTCCATCTTTCCTTAGGAATTTGAGATTGAGCTGGAGGGCTCTCAGTCCCTGAGGATCCTGTGCTACGAGAAGTGCTATGACAAGACCAAGGTCAACAAAGACAATAATGAGATCGTGGACAAGATCATGGGCAAAGGGCAGATCCAGGTGAGGGTCCGGATGCAGCCGGGGCACCAGGGCCGGGCTTGGGGAGCTGCCAGCAGGAGGTGCCCTTGGGAGGGCATCCTCACCTGCCTTCTGGGTCAAGGTGCTTGGCCTTTTGTGACTCGGATTCAAAGCCGGTTTGAGAAAAGTTTCCCAACGTGGTGGTTCTCTCCTGCTGGATACGACCTCTTAGTCTAGCCCCAGACGCCTGTGTGTGCCCGGCTCCTCGGCTTCCACACCTGGCTCAGGTGGCTCATCCACACTCCTGCAGGATGGACAGCTCCCTTTCTTTTCACTTCCTAACTCTAGTCTACTGGTGGCTTTTTCCAGGAGCACTGTGTTGAGAAGGATCCTGAGGCTATATCCATGAGTGCTGCATTTGATTAGCAGTGTCTGTTGTAAGAGGTGTGAGGCCCCAGGATTTGGAGGGTTTGGGATCTGCTGGGTCGCCGAGGGCTGGTGTCTGACGTGTCACTAGGGTTGCTGGGCATTACCTGTCTCTAGAGTTCCTTGGCTTAGAGGTGGTTTTATGGGTATCAGTTAGGTCAGTCCTGGTCACTTTAAGAGTATACATGGCTCCCTGACCTGTTTGGTTCAGTGGTTAGAGCGTCAGCCCACGGACTGAAGGGCCTCAGGTTCCATTCCAACCAACGGCACTTACCTTGGTTGCAGGATCGATCTCCTGTGTGGGAGGCAACCAATTGATGTGTCTCTCTCACGTCAGTGTTTCTCTCTCTCCCTCCCTCCAACTCTCTCTGAAAAGCAATGACAAAAAATATCCTCAGGTGAGGTTTAAAAAAACGAGTGTACATGCCTCAGCTGTGTTTCTTGGTGCCCCGTTAATGGATGCAGGGACAGGGTCCTTGTTTGCAGCCTGTATCCCTGCGAATTCTTCCCGTTTGGGAGATGGCTGCTGTTCAGTTACCTGTGAAGAAGATGCAGACATAGGCAGGCACGAAGCTGTCCACAGTCCCATCTGGCACCTTGTGTGGCCTCATGCTCGTGACACTACTGGCCGGGTTTGGGGGTAGATTCTGTGACCATGAAATCAAGGGAAACAGTAACTGGTACACACCGGGACTGAGCCATGGCACTAGGGGCTCTGTGCTTACTAACAGTAGCCTCAGACGGAATCTGGGTGCAGACAGCTGAGGGATGTGTTTTTTGCAGGAAGCGTTTGTTCTCTGATGCATTGATGAGTTTGGTAATTGGCTCTTGCCTGGGTGTTCTTGGTAGCATTCCCCCTCGGGGACCTGTGTGGGCCTCCTGCTTCCCCCGTCTGTCTCAAGCTCCAGTGTTTGAAGGGGGATGGCTCTATTTGGTGGGGTCCTGGCCATCTGCCTCATGTCGCCCCAAGTTCCTGAGCACATTTTTTCCTAGTGTTGTGGGACCTGTGCCCCACTCTTCAGCACTGTCTCCAAGGAGATGGTGTTGCCAGGCAACCACATGTCGGTCCTTCAATATTTTATTCATTATTTAGGAAACGGGAGCTGAAGAGAGAGAGAGCTCTCTAAATTCAGCCCTGGGAACCTACTTGCTGCAGGGTAAGGCTGGGGGTCCCATCTCCACATTCCTGGGCTGGCGGGAGTGACAGGCAGGGATGGGGTTCTGGCCCCAGGAGATACCCAGCCAAGAAGCCTGACCAGCTGCCATCTGCCCTGGGCCATTGGTGGCTGTGGGATAAAAGAGTTAAAAAGAGTGTCCAGCGCAGCCAACTCAGCGAGTCCCATGGGCCCTGACCCCTCCAGAACCCAGATTCCAGGGCTCGATGGCATCGTCCCCACCCGGACTTCCAGCCCTATTGCTTCCTCCTCACTTCTGTCAGCCACACAAGCCCCAGGGAACAGAGCATAAATCATTACATCTTGGAGACAGGAGCAGATGGAGGCGTTGGGGGAGGGGGGAAAGCCAGGTTATGTTTGGCAAAGCAGAAAGCACAGTCTGGTAAGGAAAATGTTTCTGTGTTTAAGCTTCGAGGAATGTTAAATGCCTGGGAGTGATATTAAAAGAAACACAAACCCTCCTGCTGCCAGCTGACCCGGGCCTGTGAGCGGCCAGTTCAGAGCCAGCGTCCACCGGAGGGCTTTGAAGTCTCCCAGCCCTCAGCTCCCCAAGGTGCAGCGTTGGTGCAGCCCTTGGCCCTCAGCCTTGGGGCCATCTTATTGGCCTTCCTATTGAATTGGGGAAGGGGAGGGTTTCCTCACCAGCGATGTGCTGTGCCTTGTAAAGTCCCCATCACCCTGTGACTGCCCTCGGAGACACCGAGGATGACCAGGCTTGGGGGAGAGCCTGCACCACGCCATTCCCACATGGCCAGGCCCCACAGAGCCCTGGGTCAGTCTGTTCCCACAGCTTGCTGCCCCCTCCCTTCCTGCCACGTGTCCAAGGAAGGGAATCTGGCACTCAGTTCTGCACCCCTTCAGCAGGTGCCAAGGATGGGGCTGAAGGTGGCCTGACAGTAGGGGCCAGCCAAGTCCTTGGGGATGTCCAGGTGGCCTGACAAAAAGGCAGGGGGGAAAAGGCCCTCTTGCACATCTTTCTAAGCCCCTTCCGGCTCAGCCCCTGCAGAGAAAAGCGAGGGACCCCATTTCCTAAGCTGCAGGCATTTGCTCCGGTATGAGTCTCCATCTCTGGGTTTGCTGGATATGGCAGCGGAGGCAGGCTGGTGGGGGAGGGGCAGCACTCAGTGACAGACAAATGCCAGTGCTAATTATCAGCATGTGTGTCCAACTCGTGTACTCTTGGAGGCCCATTCCCAACATTATCTCGTGACCCTTGCAACTGCTCTGCAAGGAAAATGACAGTTGTATCCTCCCCATTTTACAGATTAGGACACTGAGGCCCGGGTCCGTCCACTGACTGCGCACAGGGAAGGCCGTGCTCTCTCCTTTGTGCTGTGTCCCTGTGTCCCAGGTCTTCATCAGGGAATCTCCCAGCCTGGGTGAGGGGCACTGGCATGGCTAGTGGCCTGGAGGAGGAGGAGGGGCGGTGTTCCACCCCAGCGTCCTGCTTTATGGCTTAGGGTGAGCCTCAGGCTTCCTCTCTCTGGAGTCCTTTTGCCTCCGGGCAGGGGACATTTCTGTCTGTGCACTTGGAGGGAAGCGTGCATGGAAAAGAGCCAGGGGGTGGAGACTTACTGTGCGTCTGCAGTGTGTCCAGCTGCTCTGAGGGGTGTAGGGGCCTGGCCTCAAGGAATCTATTGCCAGATTGGAAGACAAGTATATCAATATATTTCAAGCCACTAGAGAGCAAGGCAAGATAACAGTAATGATGATGATGATGATGATGATGATGATGATGATGTCGATGTCAGAGAGCCCAGCACTGGGCTGATGCTCACAGCATTAACTCAGGAACCTGAGTACCCTATGTGGTAGGAAAGTTATCACAGTTTTGCAGATGAGAAAGCTGAGGCATAAAGGATTAGGTGACATGTCTAACACCAGGTAGCCAGAGGGCAGGGCAGCCAGGACTGGAAGCAGCCTGGACCTGGACTCATGCCTTGCGTGCTGACAGAAACTTGTGCCACAGGAATTCAAAGAAGGAAAGAGCCTCATGGGCTAGAGTTAGGGAGGCTTCCAGGAGGAGGTGGAGCAAGAGGGAGTTGAGAGCGCTGGTCTTTTGTTTTTCTGCAAAAACACCACCACTGATTATTTTATTCAGAAAATAGAAACAAAGACAGAGACAGAAATCCTGCTCATTTGCAGTATCTATCAGCTTTCAATTTGGCTCTCCTGTCCAGGAGAGCACTGGGTTTTTTAAATTCCGAAAGCAATGTTTATATTAGAGAGAAAATTGCAATAATAGTAGATTGAATTGAAACATAATAACCAACCATCCCTACTCCCACTCCTCTGAAACAGCCATTTTATTTCATGCCTTTTCGTTGAGTACACAAAATTTCATGTAGTTTTAATCACAGTGCGTGTTTTGTATTTTTTCTATTTTCATGTATTATCATAAACCCCCTTTTTTCCTAGGGCTGTATGTAGTCTTTATAATTACCTTTTTTGTTACATTGCCAAAAGTGCTTCATATATTTTATAAAAATCATTTTCTCTCCAACCGGCATATGCATGGCTGTTTTGAGCTCTTTGGTATTGTGGCAAGGCGGCAGCCCTGGATCAGCAGGCCCGAGAGAGTGGGCATTCGGGGAAGGGAGGGCCGCAGGGCCAGGAGCGGGGAGCGAGGAATGCACAGGGAGTGTCCCTGGAAATTAAGGAGCCCGCCTGCCCTGAGCAGGAGAGGTTTGAGCAAGCAAAGAGGGAGGGTGAAGGAATGAATGAAACAACAAGATCAGTAGGGCTTTAGGCCAGAAGGAATCCTGGAGGGCACTTCATATGATCTTGTTTTTTGGGTAGAAGGAAACAGACCAGAAAGGGGGAGTGACATGGCCACAGTCGCACAGCTCAGTAGTGGTTAAGCAAAGGCTCCAAATTCATGAACCCAATCCCAAATTGGTCATGCTTGGTCAGCTGCTGGGCAAATGAGTGAGTGAAAATACTCATAGATTGGAGGGATACAGGCTTGGATGCCAGTCTGTGACCCTCAGGGGTTTGTCCTTTAGTCAGTGCAAATTTAGTCTTAGATCCCACCAGCTTGGTGCGTCTCTCCTCTTCCAGGCTCAAGAGTCCTCCCTTTCTTCCCCAGACCTAAGGGGCTGAACCTCGATTCTCTATCAGGCCAGCCCCCACTGTCCGCCACCTCCTTGCTGCCCCAACCCTGCCTGGCCAAGGAGCAGTTCAGCCAGGAGGCCCCCCTTCTTCCGCCGTGCCTCCCTGGCCCTGGGGGACTCTTGTGTGTTTACCCCAGTCTATTTCTAACCACCGCTGCTCCGAGATCCAGATGTGCTGTCCCCAACTGGGACCTACCCATTAGCTGATTAGCATATTCCCATGGTCTGGCCCTTGTCCGCTGGCTGGGCCAGAGGGCAGAGCTCTCCCCGAGGACCCCACAGCTCAGTTCCTGCCACCGACTCCAGACTAGAAAGGGGCCAAGACCTAGGAGCTACGTAAGCCAGAAGAGCCTCTCTGGACCCCTGCTCCCCCCATTCCCCAGCTCAGCAACAAGCCTGGGGACAGCCCCCCACCCTCAGCTCTATTCCCCCCACCAGGGTGGGAGGCAGCTTCACTTTCCTATGAACCTTCCAGGGGCAGCCCTCCCTACACAGGAGACCCTGGGAGGGTAGGTGGCGGGGGAGAGAGCAGGGTTCCAGGCCAACAGAGAAGTTCCAGCTGTCCCAGCTCTGGGGTGCTAGCACCCCCTCCCCCCAATTTGAAAGCTCAGGCCCTCTTCCCTTCTGAAGCTTGGAGCCTGTGTCTGAAGGGGAAAGGCGGGTAATTTCTCCCACATTCTTGACCTGGCCCTTGGCAGCTAGGAGGGGTCAGAGCTGTTAGAAATGGAACTCGGGCCGCTGGGTATGTTCACAGGGCCCAGATGGGCAAACCTGAATATCTAGACCCTCTTACTTTTTTTCTCGATTGTGGTAAAATATGAATACTATTAAACTTACCATTTTAATAATTTTTAGGTGTACAATTCAGTGGCATTAAGTACATTCACATTGTGTGCAACCATCACCACCATCCATCTCCAGATTTCATCTTCCCAAATTAAAGCGTCACCCCCGCTAACCAGCTCTCTACTTCCCCTCTCCCCCACCCCTGGCAACCACCAGGCTACCTCCTGTCTATGGATCTGACCGCTCAAGGAGCGTCATAAAAGTGGAGTCATACAATGTTTGTCCTTTTGGGACTGGCTGCTTCACGTAACTCGCTGTCTTTAAGGTTCATCACGTGGCGTGTGTCGGAATTTCTCCCCGTTAGGCGGAATAACATTGTATGTATTATTTAGTCATAATTTGCTGCAGACATTTGGGGTGTTTCCACCTTAGGCTTTCTTATTTTTAAGTGAGTATAGAGCCTGGTGTCTGAGAATGGAGATTTCATGACCACCTTCTCTCCAGACCCCGGGGGTGTCCTTCCCTCTCCCTGACCCCACTTGCTCACCCCTCTCCACTGTCACAGGAGAGCAGGGCCCCACGACCCCAGAGCACCTCAGGTCACCATTAGCTACTTCTGAGTTGTGGAAAACAGTACGTCCCCACCTCCCCGCAGACATGTAACTCCCTGACCCATCTTTCCTCGGCTGCCTCCTTGGTCCTGCCCTCAGTCAGCGGTTTAGATGTGTTGACTGTGGCGTCTGGTTACCCTGATGCTGTGGGAAGAGCACTGGGCTGAAGGTCAGAAGACCTTGTCAAGGTCCCTTGACTTCTGGGGGCCTCAGTTTCTTCATCTGTTAAATAGGGATAATTGTTCCCCCTCAGCCTTAATTGCCAGCTTGTTGCGAGGCCCAAGGGATGAAAGGTATCCAGAGGAGCTGGTCAGAGCTGTGACATGCACATCCATGTTGTCACTCGTTTATTCATTTATTGAGCATGTTGTGGTAGGCACTGTGCTGTAGGTATGAAGAGTGAACGGGACTCTCTGTGTAGTAAAGAAAACAGAAGAGAATTCTGATCATTTGGTCAGTGTTAAAACAACTTTGAGGCCAAACAGATCTGGGGTCGAGAGTCAGACTTTCTCCATTCATTAGTTGGGAGAATGGAATAAGTTACCCTACCTCTCTGAGCCTCAGTTTTCTCACCTGTAAAATGGGCTCTAATGAGTGCTAAATGTGAATGTCCATGAAGCCCATGGCGCAGGGCCTGACACAGTCAGTGGTTGTCTAATGATGGCCTTTTGACCATGTGGCAGGTCCAAGTCCACCGTCCTCCAACTTCCTGCAGGGATTCTGGGTGTAGCTTGTCAAGCAGCCCCCCAACCCCAAAGGCTGTTACCTGCCAGTGATCCTATGTTTGGGCCTTTGGCTGGTGGAGGTCACATCTGTTTTCTTAAGCAGATGGAGTCAAACACAGCTTTGATGAACCGACATCAGAGTGGGCAGGGAGGTCAAGGTTAGGGCCCTCATTGCCTGCCAGCCCAGGGTTTCCCTGCCTTGACCCCCGGGCTGAGCAGCTCTGAGCTTGTCCTCTCGGAGCAGCTCTCAGCTTGAGTAGTGCCGTCAGTCTCAGAGCATAGAGTGTGAGGAGCTGGAAACAAGGGGCCATTGTCAGCTGGGAAGTGCTTCTGGTTTCAATTACTCTGTAGAGTGAGCAGATTCACAGTGAGCAGGGTCAGGAGCCTGCTAGGGCTGGACTCAATGGCTTCCCCACTCCAGGTCCCTCCCTTTGGCCCCTGAGGGGTCTGTTGTCCCCATTTGAGGGTGAAGCATGCCAGCTTTATTGCTCTAGGAGCCTAGTCTCTGGGGCATTGGCTTGCTTGACCTGAAGCCCCTTCCAGCACTGGCCCACCACTGGTACCACAAGGTGCTTGGTTCCCTCCCTGGGTGGAATGACAGACAGGCATGAACGTGGGCACTTGATGCCTTCTCCCATGTGTTCTTCAGACCACACTGACCCCAGCTGGCCCCCTGACCCCTGGGAGTGGCCTGGTTTTGACTGGGATGAGGTGGGGGGGGGCAGCTGTGAGTAAGCCTTGGCCTGGGGAGCTAGCCAGAGAGCTTTTCCCCTAACCCCCAGGCAGCTCCCCCCACACACACCGAAGTAGCCATGCTGGCTGTGGCTTTCCAGCCTCTTCCCTAGAAAATGGAACCCCCCCCCCCCCGGGGCCAGATGTGCACAGCCAAGGGGAGCATCTGCCTCTAGAGTTCGTGTTTTATATCCCTGCTGCTCTCAGAGTGGGCCCACGTGGCTGCCACCATCACCACTGTGCCAGGCCAGAGGCCCCTGGGGAAGGGGAAGGTTGATCACCAGGACAGTTGCCCTCTGAGTCTCAGACACCCTCTCTTCCCAGGGGCCCTGGTGACTGGAGCCATTGTCCCGTCCTGGCCCTGCCCACCCCAGCTGTTTCAGACCATTTGCTCTCCAGTGCCCTGTCACTCCTCAGGGCAGGTCTGGATGCCTCACTCAGACTTGGATACAGGCAGCAGGGTGGGGGAAAGCCAGGGGCAGGGTCCCTCGAGAGAGCCCCTCTGCTGTCCAAAGGCGTTCCCAGACTCTAGCGCCACCCCTTCGTTGTCCCTGCTCAGCTGCTCCCCTCCCAGGTGTTCCTGATTTGGGAAGCCTGGACCCTACCCAGTGGATTCTGGAGACAGGAAGCGTTCAATAGGAAGCAGATGGAGGCTCGAGGCTCCCTCTCTCCCTCCTGCCCCATTTGGGAATGCCATCTTGGCAGGTGGCTAGGTGCCCGCTCCCCGCCCACCTCTGAGGGGTGGGTGCCAGGCAGAGAAGCTGCACCAGGACCTTAGGAAATGATTCATTCAGCCCCGAGGGCACACAGCCTCTCAGCAGACCACAGGAGGGGCACTGTCCTCTCAGCTCTGGGACTGGGGCTCCTCAGTGCAGGCAGAAGACCCACATTTGATCCCAGCTTCACCCCTTAATAGCAGGGTTGTTCAGTGGTTAGAGCGTCAGCCCATGCACAAAAGGGTCTCGGGTTCAATTCCTGGTCAAGGGCACATAGGTTGCAGGTTCACTCCCAGCCCCGGTTGACGCGGGTGAGGGAGGCAACCAATTGATGTGACTCTCTCACATTGATGTTTCTCTCTCTCTCTTTCTCTCCCCCTCCCTCCCTCCCACTCTCTAAAAGCAATGGAAAAATATCCTCGGGTGAAGATTAACAAAAAACCAAAACAAAAAACTGGGCGATGAGGATGTCCCACTTTTGATTTTTTTCCAAAACCTTTGAGAAAATAACTTATCAGAGGAATTGCCAGGGACCTCCCTGACCAAGGGCCGAGGCTGGACTGAATGCCGGTGGGTGCACCTTAGCTGGGCTCTGCCAGCTCCTCACTGTGGGGCTGCAGAGCCTGCCATGGCCCCTCACTGCTGGCCCAGCCTTTGCTGTAAAACGGGGGGTGTGGGCGATGGTGACACTTGGTGAGGGTCTGACTGGCAGGCGCAGCCTTCTCCCCATGGGCTGGGGCAGGTGCAGCCTGGTCATACCCTTGGAGGTAAGAACTGAGCTGCTCTGGCTTTGGGGCCAAGGTGACCCAGAAAACACCAGTCTGACTGACTTGATAAGTGCCATCCCATTATAAGGCTACTGCGGGGAACTCACACCAGCCCAGCCGAGGCCCAGTTTTCCCAAAGGAGAGAGAGAAGTAGAGATAAGACATGAATTTCATCTGGAACTCTGACCGGAAGTTTCTTTAAAAAGCCCCTAAGCTTCCTAGCCTCCACATCTGCTCCACCCTGAGGGAGAGCGAGGGCCAATGGCTGTGGTCAAGAGAAACAGCAGTTCTCATGAGAACTGTCCATCGGAAATGCTCAGAGCCCATCCCCTTGAACAGAGGATCGGGGGCTTCAGATTCTGCTTGCAGAGCATGGGGATTACTGGGAACGACCTGCAGCACCCCAAAGCAGGGGGTGTGGGCAGAGGATGTGTGAGCAGATAGGGCTCCATATCCCCACTTCAGCCAGGGGCCTCTGCTCTCTGCTTTTATCTGATTGGGAAGCAGGGAGACTTTAGCATTTGGAAAGAAAGGTGGGGTGTGTCCTTTGCTTTAAAAAAAAAAAAATTGTTGACTATTTGTCTGGCCCAGGCTCCTGTTTTGACAGGTGTGGAAACTGAGCCCAGAGAGAAAAAGTGGCTGCCAAGTTCACAGTGACCAGGCAGGACTTGTGCCCAGGCTCCCTGGCTGCCAGGAGCATTCTTCTGTTCACTTGGAGCTTACAGTCGAGTGGAAAAGTTACTTAATGTTAGAGAAAGAAGAAAGCATGGAGGCTCAGTGGACCCTGACCTTTCAAACCCTCCTGCCTGAGGCTGTGTCTTCAGCACGGGGCCTCTGAGGCCCCGGGTGCCTTGCCCACTGGCTGTGCTGGGAGACCCCGGCAGGCAAGGAGCCGGGGGGGGGAGGTCCCTGCACTGGTCTGGCCTTGAGTTCTGTGCAGGAGTTGTGTAGGGAAGGAGTGGATGGACATGTGGTGTCTGTGCTCTGCCCACTCTGTCCCTGGGTGGGTTTGTTGTACATAAGCAAGCTGTTCCCAAAGGCTCAAGTGGATTTTCCATTGTTTTCCGTGACCGATATGCCGTGAGAATCTAGGGGTTGCCAGGGATGTGCCATCAAGACAGCTCTGCAGTGTACAAGCTCCGGGCTATTTCAGACTCTTCAGCCGTCTAGAGCCTCCAAGCACCCTCGAGACACCAGCTGGGGGCAGGCGGAGTGGAGCAGCGTGTGCTCTGCATTGTGCCACGAATCGGTGCAGGTCTTTTGGGGACATGGGAGGATCGCACCTTGACAGGCTGGGGATGAACTAGCTTTCTTTTTTTTTTTCTTTTTTTTTTTTAAATCCTCACCGAAGGATATGCTTTTATTGATTTTAGAGAGAGGAAGGGAGAGAAAGAGAGAGACACCATTGTGAGAGAGAAACATCAGTTGGTTGCCTCCTGTAGGCACCCCGACTAGGGGATTCAACCTGAAACCTAGGTACGTGTCCTGACGGGGAATCGAACCCGCAACCTCTTGGTGCACAGGTCTACGCGCCAACCAACTAAGCCACCTGGTGAGGGCGCAACTAGCTTTTAATCGTAGCTGTCCCCCGTCCTTACACCATGCATCCTCTACACGTTGACTCCACCCCGGAACCTGTTCTCCACCCCTACCCTGGGCATCCATCTAAAGCCACCAGTAGCCATTTATCTACAGAGGTGAGGTTCCAGAGCTTAGAGAACTACGTCCCCATACACAGCTGTTGTTTAGCAGGCAGGGTCCAGCCCCTGGGGAGTTCAGTTTGACCGAGTTAAACTGTGACCTGTTCAAGGTCCTTCCCACCTGGTGGTAGTTGGGATGTTTTCAATGATGGACGAATGAATGAATGAATGAACAAATGAGTGGAAAGTAGCTTCTAGGCTCAGCTCTGCCATTGGTTGCTTAGTGACTTTGAGCAAAATTCCTGTCCCTGAGCCTAACAGTCCTTGAACATAGCGGATATTCAGAAAGTTGGATAGAGAGGAAAACGTCAATGGGCCTGCCTTTCTCGTTCCGTGAAGAGCTCTGCCCTGCACATGCGCAGGCTTTGTCAGCATTGGCACAGAACAAGGTGAGAACACACGTGAGGAGTGCAGGGACCGCAGGGCCAGTCATCTCCAGGGGACTCTCCCATCCCCATTTCTCACAGTTCCCCCGGGACGTGCCACCCTCCCTGCCAACTTGCACACCCTCTGCCTGGTCCCTGGTCCCTGGTCCCTGGTCCCTCTGGGCTCTCATTCACCGCCCCACCCTGCACTCCTCTCAGCCTGGACCCCTGAGCCTGTCTTTGGGCAGGAACCACTGCAGGCTCCCTTTCTGCAGCCCTCACAGCCACCTTGCCTCCCACCCCTGCTCCCTCGGGGCCTTCTCCATGCTTTCCTCCGAGACTGAGGACCGTCCTTGGCAGACCCCAATCACGTCCCTCCCAGACTTCATCCTCAGCACGATATCAGGCTCCTTAGCTCCCAGCCCCAGCACCCGGACTCTATGGGTGGCCCCTTGGGACTCTTCACTTCCCTCCTTACTCCAGACTGTCCTCACTGGGTGCCTCTGGCCTTGGCCTAGCTGGTTGCCCAGAAACCCCTTTTCCTGGATCAGTGTCATTTGACTGAGGACAGGGACAGAGAATCGGGGTCCTGGTCTGGGCCTGAAGGAAGATGAAAGTCACTCCCATGGGAAAAAGGAGGTCGCTCCAGGGAAGTGGCAGCGGCTTCCCGAAGTTCTGAGGAAGAGCCTTCCTTCCGTGTTCACAGGCTGAGGGATTAGCCTGGAAGCCGTCCCCACCCCCAGCTGTCACCCGGGCAGCACTGGTGAATCCCTGCCTCTCCCTCCCACACGCCTCAGGCTGCATATATTCCCCGTTGACCTTTTTTCTCCCATGCTGCTGCTGATCGCTTTAGCCTGATTTTACCTCAGTCACAGCCGTGCTGAGTGGCTGGTCCTGGCCACCCCAGGTATACCCCTATCCCTGGGTGTAACCCAAAGTCCTGCCCTGCATCTCTTAGGGACGGCCCCTCTCATTCCTCTGGCGTGGAGCCCGGGGAGGAGATGAGAGAGGACTGGACAGTCTACTAAGAATGTTTTTAATTCCAAAGGCAGTGACATCTGTTCGTGGGGGCCTTACCGCCCAGGCTCTGTTTATCCAGACGGGGGGCCTCGGAGGCGGGTCCTGCCAGGTGTGGCTGGATGGAAGGGTGGATAGAGCGGGCAGGGGATGTGGTCACTTCCTGGGTGGCCAGGACAGCCCAGCCTAGCCCACTCAGCAATGATGAGGAAGGAAGGGTCCATGGTGGGCTGGAGGGACCTGACCTCCGACGGCTGCTTTTGAGGAACTTGCGGGGAACATCTGTCTTGTACAAACCCCTCTGTAGCCTCTGCTCCTAGACCGTTGGCTCCATAAGAACTGAGTCAGGCTTGGGGAAGAGAAGGCAACTTTGAGTGATCCCTAGAGAGCCCCTAGCCCACAGGGAGGAAGGGGGAGATGAGCAGCTCCAGGGAACAGCCTCCTGACAGCCGCCCATCTGCTAAGGCGTTTATGTCACCATGGAGACTGGTTGGCTGTCTTTCCTCCAATCAGAACAGGCTTTACCCAGACAAGTGTTGGGCCTGGGGTTCCTAAGACTGACAAGCATAGATCTTTGGGAACAGGATCTATTCTGTCCCCCTTTCTCCCACACACCTGCAGATGGGGGGCAGGCGCACCCTGCGCAGCACTCCCCCAAACTGCATCCTGGGAAGTGTGACCCAGATAGAGGGAAGAGGCCTTAGAAAGCCAGCGAGGGGCCAGTTCCCAAGTTTGCCAGCCGGTGGTGCCAAGCGCCGATCACGCGTCTGCAGCAGGTGAACGTGGTCAGCAGTTATCATGGCTCCTCACCGGCCAGTTACACAGCCCGCGGCTGCGCAGTAGCTGAGGGCTGCAGGGGAAAGCTGGGTGGGCGGCCTTTTTGCACAGCTCTTCTGGCCACGCCAGCCCCTCCTCCTCTAGGAAGCCTTCCCTGATTCCTTCTGGTTAGAAATTTTCTGTCCTTTCTCTAGACTCTCATGGCACTTTATCTGTGCTGTTCCTAGAGCATAAGACCGGATTTCCTGAGGGCAAAGACCATGCTTTGTCCATCTGAGTACAACGCAGGGTAGGTGCACAATTAGTATGTGCCAAATGCATGAACACCTTTCTGCCTCCTGTTGAGAGGTGTTTAAGCCCCTGTCTCCTCTCCTCCCTCGGGCTGTCAGCTTTGTAAAGTGCAGGCTTTTGATTCCTCTCTGGTTCCTCAGCCCCTGCCCCAGGGTCAGGCACATAGATAGGCACTGAGTCGGGCCTCTTGGATGAAATGAATGGGATGAAGAACCGGGGCCTGCAGGAATGAGCGAAGCCTTCCTGGAGGAAATGGGTTTTGTGGCTGCTGGGGTGAGGAAGCTGACAGGCCCCTCACGGGGCTGGAGAAAGACTGTCTTTCCGAGGTGCCACCTAGGTGGCCTGGGAGAAGCAGGAAGGGTGGCTCAGGCCTCAGCTGGACAGGGGAAACAGGTGTATCGCTGCCTCTGTGAGTCTCTTCCCCTCATCCTTGGGGTGTTGGAAAGGCTGTGTGGCTCAGCCCCATTTAGCTGCAGTGGCTTTAGTCAGCTTAAGCTCAGGTATGTAGAGGCTCTTTGCAGCCTTGGCAACCCAGCCCTGTCTGCACTGTGCAGAAGGAGGTGTGGAGTATAGAGTCCTGGAGGAGATGGAGCTGGCCTCGGTGCCCTGCAGGGACACCAAGAGCCCACAGGGCCCAGGGCCCCGCCTCCACCAGCCAGGCAGAAGGCAGTGCAGGACCAGATCTTGCCACACTGGCTATCATAGTGGCGAGGGCATAAGCTTTGCAGTCAGCCAGACCTCTGTTCATGGCCTGGCCTGGCCTGGGGCACGCTGCTCAGCTTCTCTGTGTCCTCACTTTCCTCAGTGGAAAATGGCAATGCCAGTACTTACTTAATAAGGTTTGAGGAGCATTAGTGAGATAATCCATGTGCAGGTTTAGCATGGTGACTGTTGCCTAGTAAGTTCTCAGTAAAGGGCAGTTCTTGCTATGGTCAGGTCTTGGCTGTCTGCAGTGAAGCCATCCCTGTCTCAAAAAGCACTGATGTTAAACTGCAAGACCTGTACGCTGGTTGAGACCCAGCCAGGACTATGGCAGAGGCCAAGGGCTGGTTCTGTGCCCTGACCCACCTGTCCAGGTATCAGCCAAAAAATGTCATGACTCAGCTCTTTTTCCTGAATCCAAAGAATCCGCCACACTTCAGTGAGACCCGGTGATTGTGAGCACTCCCTGGCTGTAGCCACATGACCTTAGGGGAGAACTTGACCTCCCTGAGCCCCATTCTCATCTGTACTAAAACCAGAAGGATAACACCAACATTACAGTAGTTGTGACACTTAAATGCAACTGGATACTTGAAAGCCCTTTGCATGGGACCCAGTTTATGGTTGGCACTATGAAAATGTTGGTTTCCTTCCTACCCTGTGCCTAGCTCTGTGTGGTGTAACATGCTGGACTCTTCTGGGTTTGTGTACCCTAATCATTTGGGGTTCAGGCCTTTCTCTTTTCTCCGGAAAACTTATGTTGGGAGTTTTTCCAATGCTCTATTGGTGGTGTTACCATGCAGAACGATTCACTTCTCACTCTTTGGTTAAAACATTTACCAACTTGATGGTCAAAAACAAATTCATACATCTCTAGCTCCCAAGGCACCCAGCACAGACAAAGTAGCTGAGTGCCCCTTTGCCAGTGGGCATCCTCTGCCCCTTGCAGCAACACAAGCCTTTTTTGGGCTTTTCTGGTGAGGTGCACAGGCCTGTGGTTAAAAGTGGCCATGTAAGGAGCACCTCTTGCTGGGCACCGGTGACCAATGTCATACCTGGCTTTTGCTCATGTCCAAGGAGAGGGCCCATGGTAGCTGATTCCTTCTGGGGCCCCTAAAGCCCAGGAGGCTGCCCCACTAGGGTCCTTCCTTATTTGCAGTCTTCACAGGAGGTTCGATTGCTGGTAGGGGTTTGTCTGGTCCTGTCACCAAGTTGGCCTTGAGGGAGGCACCTTGGGCAGGAGTTGGGGGTAAGGATGCTGACCTCCAGGGCCGCAGATCCTTTTCAAGGTCAGGGACAGCTGTTGTAGCCAAACGCAGCCCTGCCCCTGAGCCCTGGCCCTGCCCACCCCTTCTGGCTTCCCCCCAGTCTCCCTCACCTCCGGCTCCAGGGAGCAGCCTGGTGGTGAAGGGGTTAACCGGGATCTAGCGGGGAAGGGACTGGATTGTGTTTAGCTGCTTGTCAAACTTTATTTAGTAGGGGCTGGAGGGAGAAAGGCAGGGTCGGTGAGGAGGAGCCCCAGCCTGCCAGGAGTTAAAACCGGGAGGTTGGGTTTTTTGGAGGGGCAGCCTCCAGTGCCTCTGAGTCACTTCCTTCGGTGGAGGCGGGGACCTCCCGGCGCTGCTCGGCCGGCCGTCTGTGGCGCACGCACTCGGCGCCAGGACCAGCAGGCGAGGAGAGGGCCCAGTCCCCCGCTCCCAGCAGCAGCCTCCGGGGACAGGGACCGAGCGGAGGAGAAAGCGGAGCCTCCCCTCTCACCATGCGCTTCCCGGCCGGGCTCGAGTAACTGCCCCGTTGGGGCTGAGCGCTCCGGACGCGCCCTCTCTGCGCTGAGCTCCGGGGCTCCGGTACCCCTGTGGCTCCCTGTCGGACCCGTCGGGCCGCCGGCATGACCGACGTCCTGCCTCATCCCGACTGTAGCCTGAAGGCGGTGTGCGAGCCCCTGGAGCGCTGCTGCCTGGACCAGCTGGAGGAGCCCGGGAGCAAGCGGCCCCCCAACACAGGCGCCCGGCTCTGGGGCCGTGTGCGCAGCAAGCTGCTCCGCCAAAAGGTGCCGGTGGGGGGCTGGAGGGGACCAGACGGGGTGGACTAGAGGGACCGAGAGAGGCCTGGGGGTGCTGGGGCCGCTCTGCCCCCCTCCTTGTGGAGCTCCATCCCAGCTCCTACCTGATTGTGGAGTCCTGGGACAGACGTGGGGTCTGCTCTCCGTGGCCTTAGTTTGATGATTAACGCTGGTTGCTACCTCTGCCGCTGACACTGGCTGCTTGCTCTGCTCTGTCCCTGTCTGGGGAAAAGGGGGGTTGTCTCCTGTGGGAGAGGATTGCCTGGCTCCTTTCTGAGTCTATAAGGGCAGGAATATGAACAGACTAGGCAAGAGGCCCCTGGGTATCAGTGGCCCCCAATGGTCTTCAGCCAAGACCCTACCCCTTATATCCAGTGGACACTGCTGGCTGTCCCTTTACTGAGGGGCACTGACAGTGGCACTCAACACCATCAGTTGTGTGAGGATTCTTTGTATGGGACTGTGGCCTCGTTCCCTACCAGGGAGGAAGGGGGGGTGGCGGGGAGGCAGAGGTGCTGCTGAGTCTGGGGTCTGTAGGCTGCCACTTCAGGGACCACCCAGCTGACTGCTGGCACGGTGCCAGCTAGGCACCAGGCAACTCAGTGTGCCAGGGGTTTCCTGACCCAGCGGGCAGTTCAGACCAAGCTGTGCCAGGGAAGACTGCCCATCCTGCTTGCAGCCCCAGACCTGGGTGGGGATTAAAATCTGAGATAGAAGCTGACTGTCCTGCAGCTGGGCAGGCTGCCTCGGGGCTGGCTTTGGGCCCTGGCATCGGGCATCCGAGGAAGAGCCAGACCCATTGCCCAGCACACAGTAAAGGCTTGATAACTGCAGACCAAATTCACTGCCTGAGCAAGGTGTTGCAGGCTGCCTGTCCTGGTGGCCAGAGCCGTGCCCATCAGTGTAGTGATAGGAAGGCTTTGGCTAGTCTCTGTAGCTGATGGGGATTTGCAGGCTCTCCTGTAGCTCAGGAGGGGACCCTTTGCACAAGTCCTCACTGCCAGCTAGCATTGAGGCTCCTGGCACCTGCCAAGAGGAAGTACTCTTGGGCGCATTGGCTCCTGGTCTAGTTTTATCCCCTGCCAGTGGGGCATACTTGACCTCCCAGAGGTGACATCAGTCCTGGAAAGTGCTGGGCAGGGCAGCAACTTGAGCTGTCCTGCATTGGCCGCTGTGTCACCTTCAGCCTCTCTGGGGACCAGTTTTGCAGAGCCCTGCTGCCTCAGCTACTACCAGAGCCCCTCTATGCTGAGGCAGCTATCTGTGCCCGGCAGCACGGAGCCATTCCCCCCTGTACCCCCTCTCCCCAAACCCTGCTGAGGCCAGCAGACACCAGCCTAGAGCTCCTCGTCCAGTCCCAAACCTCAAGGTTGGCAAGAAATTGACCCAGCAGGTTCCTGGCCCAGTGCCAGCCAAACAGAGCCCTTCCAATTTCCCTGCACCTTTGGGGAGGTGCCTGGCAGGTAGGGAGCAACTTTAAACCCTAAAATCCCAGACTTTCCCAGACTTTTTAATCTTTCCCTATGTATTCGTGGCTGGCAAAGCCAAGAAACCACTTCAGGAATTCTTCAGTGGTCTTTGCCTCTGGGGGTGTCTGGTGGCTCTGTGTCTCATGGTGCTCTCTGGGCAAGCGTGGCGGGCCAGCCAGGCGCTGGGCTGCTGGGCTGATTGGCATCAGTGCAACGGCAGGGTGGCTCTGGCGCTGGGAGGCTCTGTGTGGCGGGTGATTCCTTGTCCTAGCCCCTGCTGTGTGATAGAGTCTGTCTGTGTCATGGACACAGAAAGGGTCTGCACCGTGGGTGACAGAGGGACATTCATTCGCCCTGCTGGGCCTGCCTTGCTGTGCCCAGGCTGATGGGCGAGCAGGCCTTCTTGTGGAGTCAGGCCCACTGCCCACTTCTCTTCTTTCTCTGGCTGCATTAACCTATTTTTTTCTTTCTTTATTTAATGTTTTGCAGTGCAACAGGCTCCCTGCCAGGAAAGGGGACTTAGATCAGGTAGCAGCTTTGGTGGGTAGGGGAAAAGTCCCAGCATTAACCTGTAGGGCATCTGGCCCAAGGAGTCTGCTCAGGGACCACTCACAGGGTCTCCTTTGGATACCAGGGGGCTCTCTTACCCCCAGAGAGAGCTCTGGGGCTGAAGCCTCATTCGGCCTCTGACTTGGCAATTGGATTGTTGTGCAAGCATTTAGCAGAGGAGACACGTGGCATTTGGGTTCGTGGGTTCTGCCAGTCCTCTTGGCATTTAACCTCGCGTTTCTCCTTTCCTTTTTTTTATTCCAAATCACACTTGAGGAGACCAGGCTCATTGCCTGTCCTTCCTCCCATCCTGCCTGCTGCCAGATCCTTTGGTTGCACTTTGGAGGGGAGGGGCTGAAAAAGGAATCCCAAACCCCACCCCCCAAAGTATCCAAAGGTTTTAATGGGGTCACTTGTGGGAGCCATAGAGGCCTAGGAGGGCCCCAGTGAGGCTGGGCCAGAAGTATTTGTCTGGGGGCTGTGATGGGGGGAATCTAGGCCCCACTGTCGCCCTGTAACCAAGGCCAAGATGTTCCCACTGAAGCCAGGCCAGATACCAGCTGCAGGTGGGGAGTCCAGCAGAACTGGCAGGGTCCGGGGGAGTAGGGAGAGTGATGACCTTGTCTCTGCTTTGAGGGGTTGCCATTTGTGTCTGAGAATTCCTGCCTCCAAGGAGCTTCTCTCTGGAAGCTGGAGGCGGGCAAGGTAAACTGAGGGGTTTGCTGCCAAACCCTTGGAGTTTGCCGACTGTAAGATGGGGTTTCTTCCCCCTGCTTCTAGGGAGGGCCAGAGATGTCCCCTGAGGAAGGACAGGATGAGGGGAGCCACCTTTTGGCCACTTGTCTGGGGAACCTTAGGCTTCAGGAGGGTCCCTTTCTTTACTTTCTTGATTGCCTCCACAGGACAGCTCCTGGCCCCCCCAGAGTCTGTCATTTAAATGGACAGTTCTTCCTAACAGGTAGCACCAGTTATGCAAACCGTGCATACACCCCAAGGCCCACTCTGCCACTCACTGCTGCTGAGGGGACAGGGGTGCTGAGGTGTAGCACAGATGTGTTGTGAGCTCGTGGACTTTTTTTCATGTTCTGGCTCTGGGCATCAAGAAAGATCTTGACACATTGTGCAACAGACACCTGTCTGCTCCGGGTGCCCACTGTTCAGCCCTGCCCCCTGCTCCCTGCCCCCTACCCCCTGCTGCACCCCTCTCCACCTTGTTTGCTAAAAGGAAGGGACCTGCACCCCATGTCTTCAGCATGCACATGCCCACCCCCACCTCTGTAGTGATCCCTCAGCTATAGGAAGGGGACAGTGGTGCCTTCCCAGAGGACTGGCAAACCTTGCAACCTGCTCATGTCCTCCAGGGCCTCTGTGTAGGCCAGGAGTGTGACCAGGCCAGCTAGAGGGTTGGGAAGGGAGTGGCGTGACCTCCCTGCCCTCCTGCAGTCACTATGCTTCTCACAGCACTTTCTTACTCCCTGGAGAGAGAGAGGGCTTTACTCCTGGCGTCACAGGGGTGGCCTCCTGACCCCAGTGCTCCCACTTCTCCACTAAGCTGGCTCCGAGAGGCCTGTGTGATTCCACAAAGCAGGAGTCCTCGACTCTGAGAATCAGGTGAAGGCTCTGGAGCCCCCACCCAGACACAGAGCCATCCAGTCACACAAATTGTGTGATACTTTAGAGAGGGCCACAGACCTCAAGGAGGGAAACCCCTGCTGCTCTAAGTGAACTTGGCAAGGTGCTGTTTCTTGGCACCTGGAGAGGCACTGGCCCTCCCCAGCAGCTCTCTGATCCACAGGTGGCTTGGCCAGGCAGCCATGCTGGGCTTGGTGCCCCAGCTTTTGGATGGTGCTCTGGACCAGGGGGAGCTGAGCCTGCCAACCAAGGTGGTTCCCGAAAGGGAAAGCTGCCCGAGCCCAGTGTTGCAGGAGAATCCAGAGGCAGGGAGGCCCCAGGAGGGCAGACATTTTGGAAAGAGCCCAGAAACTTCTGCAGGTGCTGGCTTGGGGGAGTTGCCAGGCACTGGGAAACCCTCTGGGAAGCCCCAGCCCCCTGCTGAGCACCCTTGCTGGCTGCCCACATTGTCAGGAGCTGTTCAGCAAGTGCCCTATGGGCTTTCTTTTCCCTGTCAAATCATGCTGTGTTCTGAGAGCTCCCTAGCACCCTAAAGGAACACATCCTTCCCACACCTAGAACCTCCTGCCCAGGCCTTGGGAGGAAGCCAGAGTGAGTCCTGGGTCTGGATCCCAGTGAGACTTAGACTAAGGCCCTCTGTCCTTAGTCCCCCATGATGGGCCCTAGGGAGGTGGGAAGTGGCCATGGGGGCCGCCCTTTGAGATTCTTCTGCAGAGAGGCTGGGAGGGCCCTATAACCCCTTGTAACCTCACAGTGATGTCCCTGGTTCTGCTTTGGCTAAGGGAGAGGCTGGAACGGTCACTGTCCTGGGACCCCAGCCGGAGGTGGTGCCTCTGATGTGCAGAGCCAAACAGCGGCAGCCACAGCTGCCCTTCCCGTCAGGCGCCTGAAGGCCTCCTCCTTGGAGAACTCCCACCCCTCAGGCTTGTGCGGCACAAAAAGCGACACAGCCCTGAGTCCACTGTCTTAACTTGACGTGCGACCTTGGGCAAATCCCTTCACCTCTCTGGTTCTCTGGCATCAGTAGAATGAAGGGGCTGCCCAGGATGACCTAGATCCAGTTCACATGATGGTTTTGGCCGTATCTCAAGATCTCTATTCCTAAGCCTTAAACTCTCAGCACACTGGGAAAGTCTGGGTGGAAGCGGGCACGGCTGCTCCTCGGCCCAGGCCAGCCCATCACTGGCGCGGGAGAAGAGGCGAGCTGGAACGGGGGCCCTCTCGCCCCCGGTCCTGAAGGAGCCCTGGGGGAAAGGCATTGTTTGCTCCACCCCCCACATCCCAGTTAGTTTATTTGGCCCCTGAATATTGAGGGGGCACCTTCAGTGTGCTGGCCACTGCACAGGTGGCCCAGGCAGAGAGGCCTTGCTCTTGTGGAACTTTCTGCCGTAGGAGGAGTCAGGCAATGAGTAAGATTTCAGGCTGTATGGGTAAAGTGAAACAGTAATGGGTTAGAGAGTAACGGGGAGGGAGAGGACTTGCTTAGAGAATTTTGAGCTAAGATTTAAATGACAGGAAGGATTCTTGATAGATCCGGGACAGTGTGTTCCATGCAGAAGGACCAGCAAGGCACAAGCCCTGCAGCAGGGGCGACCGCGGTGTGTGCAGAGGTACAGAGGCTGCGCGGAGACTGCAGATGACCTCAGATGGAGGGGGCAGTGGCCAGATTGAGGAGGGCCTTGCAGGCCACACGAGGAGTTCGGTTTCTAACTGAAGCGCAGTGGGAAGCCCCCTGAGAGGTTAAGCCCAGTTTTGGTGACGCTGACGTGCTCTGAGTGCAGGCTGGGTACCAGGCATTGTTCTGCGCCCTGACGACCTAAGAGGCGCTGTTGTTGTTAGCCATGCATTTTCACATGGGAAACTGAGGCTCAGAGAGTGACACAGATGAGGTCATCTGAGTGGCTTGGTAGAGGACCCAGCACTGAAACCCAGGCAGCCGGATCTTAGCCACCCTGCCGAGGAGGAGGCCCACAGCCTGCTGGGGGCCCGCGGCTGTTTCTCAGGTGTCTGGGTGGTCATGGGGCTGTTGGGGCCAGAGCTGTGTGCCCTGGGTGGGGGGCTCCTGGAGGTGGGGGTCCTGCCCAGTAGCCTTTTTTTGTGTGGTTCCCAGCCAGCATGCTGTGCGGAGCAGTGGGCAGTAACTTTTGATGATGTGTAGTGAACACGAGGCTCGTGGCAGGAGGGGCCCAGGGAAGAGGCCACTGGGAGGCCCCTCAGCGGGCACAGGCCGTGGCATTGCTGGTGCCGCCCATTCTTACTGGCAGGCCCTGTGCCCGGATAGCCTTCCTGGCCAGGCAAGGGGGGATGAACTCAGCCTCAGAGAAGGACTTGCATCATTTTTACCAAACGGCTCCAAGTTCAGAGGGAGGCCACTGAGCCCACAGCTGTGCAGAAGGCCCTTGCCTTGGCCCAGCCACAGCAGCTCCCATGAAACTTCCCAGCCAGGACCTCAGGTAGCCTCTTGCCACGGACTTTGGCCTCTAAAGTGGCCCCTTCTGGTTGGAGGCAGGGCTGCTGGGGCTGCCTCTGTGCTGCTTTGACCCTGACCAGTTCCTTTTCCCGAGTGACCTGCCCTTGTTGCCCCAGTGCCCAGATGTCCCTGAGCTGGGGTGGGGCCACTTCCTGGCTGTTAGTTTGAGGCCTGGTTCTGGGGTGAATTCTCCAGACTTTGTGAGCAGGGAAGGCAGTGGGAGGTGGGCCAGCTCTGAAAAGACAGGGCCCAGGGCCCTGGGAGAATTGTGCCCAGCCTTGGGGTCTCCCAGAGCAGCCCAGGTTTGAGTTCTGTCTGCGGCTATGCCCGGCCCAAGGGCTCAACGTGCGGCCGTCACGGGGCAAGCTGCGCTGCTGGAATGCAGAGCGCTGGTCGCAGTGGGTGCTGTGAGGCTAACCTGGCTTCAATAAAAGCCTCATTCAGCTGCTAAACCCTTTCCATATGTGGGCCTCTGGGAACTTCAAAGTTCTGGGGAGGGGGTAGGGGAAGGCAAGCTGAGGCGAGTGGCCTCGTCCCAGTGCCTTGCACAAGCCTGTCGTGTGGCTGGCCTGGGAGTCCGGGGGTCTGACCCAGCAGGTGAGGGCTGGAGGGCAGACCTTGCTTGGCCTTGGGGGGAGGCAGGCCTCTGGGAAGATGGGTGAGTTGACTGAACCTGACCCTGGTCTCCCTGACCCAGCTGCTGAGCTGGAAGCCAAGATCGAGGCCCTGGCATCCCCCTCCCACTCCACCCTGCCACGTTGACGGAATCCTACAGTACCCTCCCCAAGAGGGAGGAGAGGCAGGCTCTTGGCAGCTCCCTGTTCCCCCCGTTGCCAGCCCTACCATGCCTCTTACGCCTGTGGTCTGTCCCAATGACAGGCTGGCTTTGGTGTCCCAAGGGGACCCAGCCCAGAGCATGTGAATGCACTTGGAACAGGGCAGGGGAAAGCCAACCCCAGGCCGCCACCGTGGCCACTGGCCTGGGAGCCACAGGGAACGTACCCCAGTCAGACAAGACACCTGGCTCAGGGCCTGGTCGCAGCCCAGCACTCAGCCTCTGGCAGGCGTTCCCCAAAACACAGCCAGACAGCTCTGCCTTCCCACTCAGTACCCCGTCTACCTCTTAGGGTGACGGCTTCGGTGTGCCGAATTGACTGCCCTTATTGTTAAGAAGCACTTAGTTTTCGTTAGCTCTAAAAACAACTCTGGGCTTCAGGGTCGACACCACCACTCAGGGACAGGCCCTGGGTCCAGAGAGCCACAGGAGAACAGTGCTGGGGTGAGAGAAAGGGTGGGGCTCAGCCTAGAGGGACAGGAGGTCGGACAGGGCTGTGCTGGGGAAGTGACACAGTGAGGCTCTAACGGGAGGCGTGTAGCATCAAGGGACTATGGGGATGGAAGTGGAGTCCGGGAGCCCTTGGGGGCCTTGGTGAATACTGTCTCCATGGGCCCCGTCACCCACTGAGCACCTCTGTGCCTGTGCCTCCCCCTCCCCCGGCTGTACTGCTGGTTCTGACACTGGTTTGCCATCTGCATATAGACGGGGCCACCACAGGCCCCTCATTGTAGATTGAAGTAGCCCATGGGAAGGGGAAGGGGAGGGGTGGCGACAGAAATCACCAGGCTTTCAGGCCAGCTGCATGCCTGAAGGCGTGTGGTATAGTGGGAAGACTTGCTCACTGTCAGAAGGACCCAGGTTTGAACGTGGGCTCTGTCACCTACTCACAGGAGCAGGATGGGGACCCCAGACTCTCTGGTGCCACTGAAATCCCAAGTATGGGGGGTGGGGAGTGGGGCATGAATGGCCCTGGAGCCAGAGGGTAGGAGCAGCACTAGGGTCACCTGCCCCAGGCTGGAAACAAATGGGCCAGGAGGAGGGGCTCAGACCTCTCAGAAGGGACCCCTGAGGACATTCTCAAAATGAAGGTGATCCCCACCATCTGGAGGCTGCTCAGCTGTGCACTGAGCATCTCCCCACCCTTGGATCCTCTAACACTCAGCCCTCTGCAAGGCCACTGGGGTGTTTCCTGCCCTAAACACGAAACCACTGAAGCCCAACTAGGTAAGACGGCCTCCCCAGCACCTGCCAGAGTCTCCCTGAGAATCCGAGGTCTCCCACCTGGGGAAGCAGGATGCCCAGCAGGAGCCTAGGATTTTGTTGCAGGGAACCTAGTAGTTCTCTCCTGACATCAGTCCCAGAGGTCAGCCAATTCTCCCTGACAGAGAGGTCTGACCAAGTCCAAATGCAAAGGTTGAGCTGCTCCCAGCAGCCAGGTACAGCCCACTCACTTGTCACTTTCTCCAGCATGTTCTATGGCCTGTGTCTGTCTTCTGCGGCCCACCTTAGGGGAGCCCCACTGTCTGTGCATTTCCTGTAGGGTGAAGGAGGGCCCTCTGGGGTCTCCCCCAGCCTGGCCCTTTGCAGCCCCATATACCTCCCTCTCTCAGGTGACCTGACGTCCCCCAGGTGTTTGCTCCACAGGGCTGGTGGATGGCGCCTATCTGCTGGGACTAGAGGGTGAGCGGTCAGGTGTTCCCATCCACTGCCATCCCTGGGTCTGGCCCCTCTGCCCCCAGTGCTAATCTAATCAGGAAATAGCAGAGTCCACATTTCCCAGGGGTTATAAATAGCCACAGCAATCCAGGCAACAGCATTTCTCTGGAAAACGTGCCATGTCCCTCTCTGCTCTGCACCCTCCCTTCTCTGTATTTAAATGACATCCTGAAATAGACTTGGCTTCTGGAGGCTGCTGGCCTCCTGAGAGACAGAACTTCATTGTCGGGGAGGGGGAGGGGGGGGCAGGCTTCCCTGAGTGGGTACCAGGGTGCACCTGTAGAGGGGGTTGGGAATGTGGCAATGGTGGGGACTTGCAGTAAAACTCGAAAGTGCCACCTTACCCAGACCTGGCCTCAGACAGGCTGGTGCATTTAAAGCAACTGCAAATGGTGCTGGCAGGCTGCAGAGGGACCAGGTCTTAGTGCAAGGGGCAGAGGGGAACTGAAGAGTCCTGACGCCTGGGGTAATCCAGGAAGGCTTTCTGGAGGAAACAGGGCTGGCACTGGGCCTTAGCATCGGGAGTTGCTTTTCCTGTCGCAGATGTTCCCAGGAAAATGTAGGGCTCCTAGCTGGCAGCTAGAACAGAAGCAGTGGGGAGGGAAGTAACAGAAGGACTGTACTGGAGGTGCCTGCCAGCACCCAGGTCTGCCCATGGAGCTAGACCACGCACCAGGAACCCTGATGTCTCCTTTCTAAAGAAATAGTGCTAACAGCAGCCACCCTTGTTGCCAAGAGGTGCAGGCACCAGGCCGGGTGCTTTACATGTTATCTTGCAGGTTTGGCCGAGCAGGTGAGTCAGAGAGACTTGATTTTGTCCCCAGTTCTCACTTTCTAGATGTGTGGCCCTGGGCAAGTTCCTCTCTAAGCCTCCATATCCCCATCTATAAAATGGAAGCAGCTGTCAAGGCTTGAACCTATGAGGCTTGTTATGATGATTAATTGAGATGCTGTTACTATTTTCCATAGGTAGGTGTGGACGCTCCCAACAAGGAAACTGAGGCTCAGGGAGGTTAAGTGACGTGCCCCAGTTCACACAGTTGAGTGAAGGGCAAACATTTGGACTCAGGTCAGTCTGACTCAGTCCCTATACTTTCCCCACTTGGGCTGTATCCAGATGCCACTCCAGGACCCATGGAAGGACTCCTGGCTCAGTCAGTAGCAGGTGCCAGGTCAGGGGAGGCTGGGACAGGGGAGTGGCATTCTGTGAATCTTTCCAGGTGCCATGACCATGCTGGTTCATGCTGATGCCCAGAGAGACCTGCGCTAAAGGGCAGGTCGCTCTAGAATGTAGGCCCCAAAGTGAGCATCTGCTTCTGTTGACAACAGCTGAGGTCTCCCTACTCCAGGTGGCTACTACTGGAGGACAGGGTTGGGGGCAGACCCAGGCCCCGTGTCCAAGACCCAGCATTCTGGATGAGATGAAGGCCTGGCGAGAGCTTGGGACAAAAAGAAGTTTTAGAAGGGAGGGAGGTTTCAGGAAAATGAGGCCAAACTTGGGGCTTCCTTTGGGACCCAGCAGGAGACTTGGCCCCAAGCCTTCTGGAATAGAGAGCTGGGCAGCAGCCAGGCTGGTGAATCCCACATGCTTCGCTGTGTGTTTGAGGAGGTACTGGGTGGGGAGCATGGGGGTGCTCAGTTCTCTCCATCCCGCTCTCCCTCTCTCCTGTTCTCGGTCTGCCCCTCCTCTGGGCAGAGAAGTGACTGCTGAAGGCTGGGCTGGGGCCAAAGCTGGCCCAGGCGCAGACCCCAGGCCCCATCAGATGCGTGGGTACCACCTGTCCCCAGCTGGTGTGTGCATGATAGAAGGTTCAGGAAGGACTTACCCTGAGCTGTAGGAAGCGCCAGGGCCCAGCCCACCCTGGGTTGACCTGGATGCAGTTTTCCTCTGGTGAGGCGTGTTGAACAGTGGTGTTCAAGCTGCACGTGCCCCCGGGGGTGTGCAGAGACTTTCCGAGGGGTGCATGGCAGGGAGAGTTTCAAGGGAGTCAATTTGCAGATCCTCAACTCCCATAGGTGCTATTGTCAAAAAGCGATCGTCCTGTGAAGGACCTTTGACATCACCTCTCTCTGCAGAGGAGCTGGGGGGTGGGGCTGGCCCTGGGGTGGGACACCTCCTGGGTGCACAATAGAGGGGCCGCTTGAAATGCTGGTGCGGGTGCTGGAAAATGAAAGACTAATGGCTGGGTTACAGATCCTTTCACCAGCCAGGTGGTTCCCTGTTCTGTTTTCTACAAAACCGATGGAAATTGGCAGAAATTATTGAACATAAATTTTGACAATGGGTATATGTGCAATTTAAGGCAGATAATGAGAAAAGAGGTTAAAAATTGCCTGACGTTGCTATGATAAAACTATTTTCAGCCTCATTTACTTACTTGTGTGAACAGGGTGTTTTGTGCTTTATATCTTCAAAAACAAAACCAAAAAAAAAACAACAGAATTGATGCTGAACCCCTCTCTCACCCTAGCCAAAAACACTATTCGTACACATGCATGAACTAAACCAGAAAATGCTCTACCCATCTGGTTAAGAGATGCAGTCCCACCAAAATGGTCCTTTGCTGCTGAATATTTATTAAAACTTCTAATGTGTTTGGTTAATTTGTTATTGTGTACTGCTAACTATTGTAATAACTAATCCAGAATATGTTTCGAATATTTAGAGCCTTATGGCCTCAGGAAATTTTTCATTTCCATTTATACAGATGTTTTTGTTGAAGTGAAATAAAATAGGGTGACGAATAAAAGACTTTAACATCAAAAAATACAAACTAGGACAAACCCCTTTGGAAAAATAGAATAGAAACAAGTTCAAGGAACAAGAGGCAACATGGGGTTTCTGCAGAGGGAAGAAGAGCTCGTCATGTCTTTTTTAAGTGGGTGACAAGCGGTATCAAATCGCATGGTATTTGGACCTCACTGAACACATTTAAGAGAATGAGGTAACAGTTTTATTTTAAAATGTAAATGTTTACATTATTTTGGAAATTCTATTCCTTGCAAGTATTTAAACTTCCTTTGGAAATATTCAGATGTTGATTTAAAATGTGCCAGAGAGTGCATGGTTTTTCAGATTTGTGGGCGCACAAGGAGAAACAGTTTGAAGGCCGCTGGGTTAGAGAAGCAGAGTCGTGTCCAGTCCCCTGTGAGGGAGGCCTCTGAGCCCTTCCTGTGAGCCCACCGCCCTGGGGCCCCTGCCCGATGCGGGGGCCTCCCCTGCCAAGTGTTTGCTTCCTTGGGGGCCAGCTGCTTACCCCAGGTATCTCACTGAGCCTCCACAACAGTCCAGCGAGGGAGGTTCTGTTAGACTGCAATGCACAGATGAAACAAATGAGGCTGGCGTAGCAAGGTAAAAACATCCCAAGCTGCAGGCCCAGAGCCAGGATTCAGACCAGGCAGCCTGACTGCCGAGACTGGGCTCCAGCTCTGCATTGCAGTGCCTCCCGTTCAGCACCTCCAGTGCACGGGCTACATCCCCTCCTGTCGACGCCAGGTGGTCAAGCAAGTTGCTTACTGTCTGTGAGCCTCAGTTTTTGCATCTGTGAAATGGGTGATCATCCCATTTCAGGATGGGATGTGAAGGAGCTGTGAGGGCAAAATTACCTAACAGTGTGCCCTACCTCCTCACTGCTTCCTTCACTAACCAGGGCAGGAGGGGCTGGGGGCTGAAGCTACTCAAGGACTGGTTTCCGGATGAGCACCAAGTCCTCCTCCTGCCTTCCTGACCATATAGCCACCTGATGAGCAGTGGCTGAACAACAGAGAGCTCTGGCTTGGTCTCTGGGCTGTCATCTCACTCCCGTTCTTTCTTTCTTCACAGTTGGATCCACAAACTGTAGAAACCAAGAACTGGCACACAGATGTGATCGAGATGAATGGGGTGAGCTGGAGAGAAGGAAATGTCTGCGCAGTGGGTGGGCAGCCCGACCTCTGGCCAGTGTCCTCGGGGTGCTATCCTGCCCCTGTCCCCTTAGCCCAGCCCCTCTCCCTTCTCCTCCACCTACACCCTACCCACTCCCACCCTGCCGGTATTTTATGGAGCCCTGGGTGCTAGAGGTTGGCCTTGTTTACAGTCCTGGCGAGAGGGACCCTAGGTTTTGGGGGCGCTCCTCAGGCACTCATGCCCTGCCTCACCCTCAACCAGATCAAAGTGGAATTCTCCATGAAATTCACCAGCCGAGATATGAGCCTGAAGAGGACACCGTCCAAAAAGCAGACCGGTGTCTTTGGTGTGAAGATCAGCGTGGTGACCAAGTAGGTGCTGCCTCCGGTGTCCGAGTGCTGGCCTTAGTGCCCAGGGTCCCTCCAGCCCCTGCCTTCTAGCCCTCCCTGCCTGCCCCTGCCCCTAATCAGCCACCCTTCAGTTCAGTAGTCACAGTGGCAAGCTTGGAGGCCAAAAGTGGCCTGCAGAGGTGTATTCTGTCTCACGCATTTTATTTACTTATTTTTTTTAAATGTTTTTATTGATTTCATAGAGAGGAAGGGAGATAGAAAGATCAATAATGAGAGAGTCATTGATCGGCTGCCTCCTGCACGCCCCCACTGAAGATTGGGCCCGCAACCTGGGCATGTGCCCTGACCGGGAATCAAACCCTGACCTCCTGGTTCATAGGTCAATGCTCAACCACTGAGCCATGCCGGCTGGGCTCACATGCCACTTTAGAAATAAATGAGCCAGCATTGAAACATTGGGAGACTGCATGTGAAAATGCCAGGTCAGCCTCTCATAATAAATGGGAAGATTTGACAACTGCAGGACCACATTTCAACTTGGCAGAGGCTGGCTGGACTCCCAGGAGCGGTGCCCCTCGGGAAAGGAAATGCATCCTCAGCTTGCCACCATCCCCGTGTCCCCAGGACCCGACCCTCCCCCCTTGTATAAGTTACCCGCTGGGTCTTCCATAACATTTGAATCTGAGACCTCTGTTCTAAGGAACATTCTTTCCTCAGAGTCTTTGGGCTTATCTCCCAAAACTTCCCACCTTTGTCCCTTGCTGTCCCTCAGCAGGCAGGTCTCAGGTGGGCTATGTGGGCCAGGGTGGCATGGCCTGTTCCTCAGCCCTCTTCTTGCCCCCCACCTCCTGACGGCAGAGGCTGGAGCTCTCCAAGGCCTGGGTATTCTTCGGGGAGGGGGCTATGTAGCTGTCACTGGGAGGCCTCCCCCCACCCTCATGCCATCTCCTCCCCCAGGCGGGAGCGCTCTAAGGTGCCCTACGTCGTCCGGCAGTGCGTGGAGGAGGTGGAGAAGAGGGGCATCGAGGAAGTCGGCATCTACCGGATATCCGGGGTGGCCACGGACATCCAGGCCCTGAAGGCCGTCTTTGATGCCAGTGAGTGGGGGCGGGGGGGGGGGCAGCAGGGAGGGAGATGGTTTCCAGCAGGCTCGTAGGGCTGGCAGGAGAGCCCAGTGGAACCGGGAGGCCTTCTCCATGGAGAGGCCCCAGTTAGCCTCTATGAACTGCAATCCAGTGGCATGAGGTGGGCCATTTCTGAGTCCCCTGGGAAGGATCTTGCTGCACTTTCTCACATAGTCCCCCTCCCCTCCTATCTCTAGCCATTGCTACAGATAAGGAACTGAGGCTCAGAGAGGTCAAGTCAACTTGCCCAGGCTTACCCAGCTAGTAGGTTTTGAGCCTGCCTTAAACTCAGACCTTTCTGACTCGAGTCTGAATTCCTGGCTTTCTCGCTAGCTCCCAGGTTCGGGGGGGGGGGGGGCAAGGAAAGGAAAGACTGAGTCTGCGCTAGCTGGCTCAGGCTCCCCTCTGCCATCTCCAGGGCCCAATGTGCCCTCTGGGAGGGGCACTGTTGTCTCTGGCTCTAGACGTGGCCTTTCCAGGTCTACTTCCCCATCTCGCCAGTTCAGGCTACGGCAGCAGCACACCCAGTAGTCAGGGAACTGGGACTGGCCAGGCAGGGCCAATTCCACGGGAGCTGAGGGGGCCTGTAGGTGTCCCTGGGTGGCTGCCAAGCAGATGAGTTCGGGAAGCCTGGGGTGGGGGGCTGGGGAAATGCTGGCGCATGGTTCCTCTGTGCAACCTGGAGGCTGAGGCTTTGCTGGAACATGATTTTAGGTGTAAAAAATGTGCAGTGCCTTCCAGAGAAAGGCTTAGCAGTGGGGAGATTCCAGCTGGAAGGAGGGTATGTGACACGTGGCTCAAATATGGCTCCAGAACTCCTGATGATGAACTCTGCCCCCCCTTCCTCTCCCCCCCATGGACTTGAGTCACAGACCACCTGTGGGCACTACCTGCATCCTGCCTTTCTGGGGGAGACCAGACCAGAGACGGAGTGGGTGGGGGACCCCTGGTAGGTGAAGGATGGAACAGAGCTCCACCCAACCAGCTGAGGGCTCCACCCAACCAGAGGTGGCTCAGGCCACTGCAGCCCCTGACCTCGCACCTCCTCTACAGATAACAAGGACATCCTGCTGATGCTGAGTGACATGGACATCAACGCCATCGCCGGCACCCTCAAGCTCTACTTCCGGGAGCTGCCCGAGCCCCTCCTCACAGACCGACTTTACCCTGCCTTCATGGAGGGCATCGGTGAGGCTCCAGGAACCTGAGGGCTGGGCTGAGCCAAGCCCCCTGAGCAGCAGAGTAAAGAGCAACATGAGAGCCTGCGGCTTTCCTTGCTCACTGATCTGCCTAATGCACCTGAGCATGCAGCTGAGTAGCCAGGAGGGCAAGGTGTGGCCCGCTGGGGCCTGAGCCAGAGGCTGGGCCCTCTCACCTGCCTCTCTCCCCTCTTGTCCCATGGGCTGCCCTTTGTGCTTCCCCCTTGGACGGTGACCTCCTTGCTTGGAAACCTGGGTGTCCAAGGAAATCTGTCCTGCAGTGAGTAGTCAGGGGCAAGAGCACTCCAGAGGCAAGAAGCCTGGTTAGGCTGGAATGCACTTGAGGTGGCTGGTGCTGAGCCTCCCAGAAGGACCACTCATCTCACCTGTACATGGGTGGGGAGGAAGCAGAGGGCCCTGGCCAGCAGCGCTCTGGCTTCCACTCATTTGGGCCAAATCCAGGCCTGGGTGCATCCTTCCTGCTTCTTCCCCTGGGGCAGATCAGGGCTTCAGCCACCATGAGAAATGAGGAGCCCCCATGGAAGGCTGTTCACTGCCATGCTCCAGTATCGGAGTGGCTAAGAGAAAACATTCACGCCAGTGTCATCGTCTTAAACTTAGCCTTACAGATAAGGGTGGCACATGGCATTTGCCGTAAAGGCCTGTGCAGTAAGGGCAGGCAGGTGTCTGCTCTCCACCAGCCTGCCTCCTGGCTGAGTTCTAGGTTGTGGGTGGGGCGTCCTGTAGGAACTGGCTATTAATAGTACAGCCTGGGCTCTCCCTCAGGGTCCCACAGCCTCCTGACCACAGGGGCGCTGGCTAGGGCCTCCCCACCTGGGAGCCAAGCCCCGCCCTAGCCCCGTGTCTCCCCACAGCCCTGTCAGACCCTGCTGCCAAGGAAAACTGCATGATGCATCTGCTCCGCTCCCTGCCCGACCCCAACCTCATCACCTTCCTCTTCTTGCTGGAACACTTGAAAAGGTAATGGACAGGGTTCCACTGGGGTTGGGGGTGGGCAGGGAGCCCAGGGCAGACACCTGCTGGAGAGGACATGCTTGCTGCAGGGCCTGCCTCCTCATGGGTGCTGGCCTCTGCTGGGCCACCCATAGCAGGGTGAGAGCTTGCTTTTCAAACTTTTATAATATTTGGGTCCTAATAACCACCTGGAATATTGGCCATAGAATGCTTAGAAAGGCAGGGCTAGAGCCAAAAACCACAGATGAGTTTTACAGTCAGTGGGTCAGTCAACTTAGCACATTTTAAATGGAAAGAATAGACAGCGTCAGGGTGCACCGCGGGCAGTAAGTATGCGTGTGTCCTGTTGTTCTGTCCATTACATATGACACATAGTTGTGTCCTTGACAATGCAGGGTGTTTGCATTGTCATGGTCAAAAATGTTAGAAACTCCTCAGTCTTGACCATGCCTTCTCTAACAGGTAGGGAAACAGGCCCAGCCCAGCAGGGATATGCTGTGGTTAGCAGGGCTGTCCCTGCAATCCCAGCTCCCAAATCCTAAACTAAGGCCCTTCCCACCTTCTCCCCTGCTCCTTCTGTAATCAAACCGAGAGTTGCTAAAGTTGAGGCCTGAAGCAAAATTCAGACTGAAACTAGCCCTGAAGGTGACCTTATCACTCTTGAGTCCAGAACTGGTCTGGGGTTTGAATAGGGAGGAAAAGTCCCCAGGTGTCCCTTAAATCCGCCACCCAGGACCAGGGAGCCTAGAGAGGGGCCTGTGCTGTGGGCCAGGTCCTCCCTGAGCTCAGCCCAGCCCTCAGGCCCAGGCTCCCAACTATAGCTCAGGAGGACCAGCTGAGACCTGGAAACGCCTGGGACTGCTGTCTTGTTTTTCCCATTATGGGACATTTTCCCTCTGGTTTGGCCAGGACCAGAGCCCCAACCAATTCCCAAATAGTTTGGCAAGCACTATGGGGAGGACACACACAGGAGGAATGGGAAGGGAAAATTCATTAGGTTTTCCACCCTGGGAACTAGGCACAGTCTGTTCCCACATCTGGGCCCCTGGCTGGCGCGTGTGTGTGTGTGAGTGTGAAGGGGTTGGGCCAGCTGCATAGCTTCCTCCTGGCATGGCAATGTTTGCCCGTTTCCAAAGCAGTCAGCGGGCACATCCATAACTCTTGCCTGGAGGCTGGGAATGATGGTATAGTTGGGAGTGGGTGAGAGGCACTGCTCGGGGGTGGGTGGGTCTCAGCCCCAGAAACATTTCCTAGGACTGGAGAGGCCCAGGGCTTCTCTGATGCGTTGGGTGGCACTGGACTGCCTGGATACCACCCACAGAAGGCAGCCCCTGCTGTCACTCGGGAAATATCTACAGAGCATCTGGCCTGTTGTACAAGAGAAGCAGAAGATCCAAAGGGAGACAACTCTGGGGTCCCATGAGACAGACCCTTCTGGAAAAGGGCTCCATCTGGGATTAGGATTATGCCTGCCACAACACAGAGGGCAGAGCCTCAAGTCTAGTTAGCAACTGCAGCTGGGGCTCTAGCTCCCTACCTGTGGCTCCTGCCCCTGCCCCGCCCACTCTGACTCTTCTCTAGGCCACGCAGCACAGCTTGACTCGTCATGGGTAAAGCACAGAGTGGTGCAGAGCAGGGGCTCTGGACGCAGGCTGCCTGGGTTCACATCCCAGCTCTACCACTTGCTAGCTGTGGAACCTCAGACAAGTCACTTAACCTCCCTGTACTTTGGTTTCTTCATCTGTACAGTGGAGGTGATAATACTATCCAGAGGATTCTGAGGAGTATGAATTATTGTCAGGAAAGTTCTTGGGGCAGTAATATCTCTAAGGTGGAGGTGTTGGAGCGGGTCCTCTTGGCTCTAATGGTTTACCATCAGTTCAGGGGGTGGCCTTGGAGCTGGGAATCTGTTACAGGAATGTACTGGGACATAGCTGGGGACTTGGTCCCTTGACTGAGTTCCCTCCCTACCAAGAGAGGTCTACCCTTTGGAGAGAAAGTCTAATAACCACCTTCCAAGAATCTGCCTAGGAGCTCTTACACACAAGGCCAAGGGTCTGGAGCTCCAAGTGGCTGCTGAGAGATGATTTTTTTCTCCCCTCCCTTTCAGGGTTGCTGAGAAGGAGCCCATCAACAAAATGTCCCTTCACAACCTGGCTACTGTGTTTGGCCCCACGTTACTGAGACCCTCAGAAGTGGAGAGCAAAGCACATCTCACATCAGCTGCAGACATCTGGTCCCATGATGTCATGGCACAGGTACTACCACACTGCCCTGCCTGTAGCTGGTAGAGGGTGAGACAAGCCCCCCTGAGGGGTGGAGAGAGAACAGCTCAGAATCCCACACCCCTTCCCTCCTGACCAGTTGGGTTCATGGTCTGTAGGCTGTCACCAGGGAGGCAGGGCTTTGGACAGTCCTCGCCCTCCCAGACCAAAACAAAGTTTACTAAGGCCCCTAGACCTGGGGCCCAGGTTCTCGCTGCAGAAATGAAGCCCAGGGGTATAGGAAAATGCTGGGGGTCTTGTCCTCATGCATGGAAGCTCTAGTATTGCTTCTGGGTCAGGAAGCCTCCTTGGGATCCCCTACAAGACCTGGAGCAGGGTCCACTCTGAGACAGGAGGCCGGATGCCAAGCCAAAGCCAACCTCTGGAGGCAGGTTGGAAGCTTATGACAGGTTGGGAAGTGGCCCCAGGCTCCCCACCCTCTGCCCTGTGGCTCCCTCTACTGCTGCAAATGGGCAGGCACACCTAGGCTGCCATGGAAGGAGAAGTGGCAGGAGCCAGCCTGAGAGGGAAGGGGAGCAACACAGATGTGACCTCCAGCCAGAGGACCATTTCATCTCAACAGATCAGAGGAGGGCCACGAGGATAAGGACCCCACCTCAGTGTCCCCTGTCTCCCCACAGGTCCAGGTCCTCCTCTACTACCTGCAGCACCCCCCCATCTCCTTCGCAGAACTGAAGCGGAACACACTGTACTTCTCCACTGATGTGTAGCCCCAGGTGGGAGCAGCTGTGGGGGTGGCCGAGCCCACCTCTCCAGCCGGGGGACCCAACACAGACTTGAAAGACTACAATAGAAAACTCCCAAACCCAGCACTCCAGACTCCAAGGGTCGCAGATTTCCAAGAACTGGAACATGTGCATCTTTTGTGCCACCTGTACAAAGCCAGCTGACCCAGCCCCCAGCCTCACCGCCACACCTGGGCTCCTGCCCTTTGTACCTCTAGTTGTGTCTAATGCTCCATGCTGTTTGGGAATTGTTCTATGTCTGTCTGTCATGCAGAAAAGGTAGTGACTGACCCAGTATGGGCACAGAGAAAAGGTAGTGACTGACCCAGTATGGGCACAGAGACGGCCTGCTTTGTTCTTTCATTTCCTCCAACACTCTCCTCCTGAGTCCAGTCCAAGGGCTTTGATTTGGCGCCCAGTAACTGCTGCCAGCTTACCCTCTCTTGGCCCTGCTCCCAGACTGCAGTCTCCTGGCAGCCTCCCCTCGGGTTTCTCCACTCTCCGCCCTCCCAGCCTGTCCACATGCATGTGCAGCCTTGGTTTTTGCTCCATCACCTTGAAAGTTCTGAGGCGGCCCTGGGTGGCGGTGACCACGGTGGCCCATCAGATGCTGCCGCATGCTGCCCCCGCCCTCCCCTTGCCCTCCACCTGTGGAAGCACACCTGCTTTGCCTTGTTGCCTGTGCAAATGTTGGACAAGGAGACAGACTCACACTAATCCTCAGCTTAGCAGAGCTGGAGAGTGGATTTCTGGAATTTTCCACTCGAGAATCTCCATTTCTGGGGTTTATCTGTTCTGTCTCCTTCTGACCAGTGAGGCATCTTGACTGTTTCTTCTGCTTTTCAGTTCCTTTTCCCCTCGTGTTTTATTTCGAGTGTAGACTCACAAGTGACCTGCTATCAAGATAGCCGGAGGGTCAAGAAAGAATTGGGGAGGTGGGAGAGGCAGCCACTGAGGCAGGAGCGCTGGCTGGACATTCGGAGGAGTGCCATGTGGCACTGGATGTCCTGAGTTGGGGAAGTGGCTGTCAGCATCAAAGAGCTATAGTAGCTTTCCTAGTGGAGCTAGGCCTCCAGGAGGGCAACTCATGTGGCTGAAGCAGGTGTCCAGACATAGGCAGGCTCCATCCAGGAGACTAGCCCTTACTGGCACCTCACGTACCTCGTGGTACCTTTGCCTTAGATTTTACATTCTCCACAGCCAAGCACTGCCACGGGGCAGCTGCCATGGCCACATGTGCTCCAGGGCCAGGGAAAGACAGGCACAGTCCAACAGTAGCCAGCGTCATGGTGCTGCCTCCCCACCCCAGCTCCTGGATGCATCCTTTTGTGTGAACTTTGGGAAACTCAAGAAGCTGGGGAAGATGAGGCACCTGCCTCTCTTGGGATTGGGTTGCTGGAGACCCTCATTGTTGACACTCTACCCGAGAGTCAGGGGTCAGTAGGTTCCATTCCCAACTTTGAGACCCACTGTTCTCAGTACTGGAAAGGATGAGAAGTGAAGTATCCCCAAATACTTCTGTTTCTTCCCATGTGCGCAGTAGCTGCCAACCTTTGGTGGTTGACCTGGAAGGGCAGACACTCCCAGACTGCAGGGGCTTGAGTAGTAGTACAGGCTCCCTGGCTCTTCTCTGTGGCAGAGAGTAGATTCCAGGGTTCAGGATTGGAGAGAACAGCTCCCATAGCTTGAGCTCAGGGCTGAGTTTTAATGAAGGGTTTGCTGGCCATAAAGTTGTAGTGCTTGCTCCTTGAGAAGCAGGGCCCTTTCTGATCGTTTATACCTGTTACCCAATCTTGGGCAGAACGGTACACAATCTGTGCACATCAGAGAAAGGAGATACTGAAGAGGAGGGAAATACTGACTAGCTAGCTACCTGTTAGCAGCTTAGCTAGGAGCCCTGCTCCTTGGGACAGGAGATGGGGAAAGAACTTGAGTCTGAAGATCCCAGCATCTGCCCATCCCTGCTCTTGCTTCCAAAGCCACCGATGGTAATGAACTGGAGGCCCAGCTTGAGCTAGTTATAGCCAAAAATGGGTGCCTCCCACTTCCCCAAAACAAGGGATGTTTACTTCTCAGCATCAAACAGCTACTTACTGCAGCCCCCGAGCTTGCTTAGGCAGTGTAAGAATGGGAGGCTGGAAGGCTGAGAAATGCCAGAGGCTCAGAATATTTATAAATTCTAACCCCAGAGTGGGGAGGGGCAGGTACCAGACTTGGACTAAGCTGCACCAAGGAAATAGCCCATGGGTTCTCCTGAGAGACAGGGACTGTGCAGCCCAGAACCCCCAGCCACTGTGCTCAGCAGGGCAGGCTGTGCCAACAGGCTCAGCACACAGGCTACAGGAATCCTAGGAGGCCTGTCCTTGCTGGCAATGACTGTGGGTTGCCGGTTTTTGCCGATACAGGTGGGATAGGACCCTTCATTAATATTTGACTTTAATAAGTTGGTAAGGATATATTTTTTGTCTGTTCTGTTTCAACTTATGTAGATTATTATAAATTGATGTAAACCACGTGAAAGGAAAATGTTAATAAAAAAATGCAAAGCCCCAACATTTGCACACAACTCAGCCCTCTGGTGCGGACATTTGTGTTCTCAGTGGTCCAGGGAAGACCACCAATCTAAATATTTAACTCTTCAGGCTGCCTCCAGATGTGAGTTTGCAAGAATCTGTTTACCTAGTTAACCCCCCCTGAGCTTTCCTACGGACCATGGGGACTGTGGCATTTTAAGGGAGGGGAGCCCACACCTTCTCCTTGCTCTTCACAAAGGCCTCCAGGTCAGCCAGCAGCCAGTTCATGAAATACAGATGCCCTGCCAGGGACCTGGCCATCAATATGCCTCCAAGAGATGGCAGGAACTGTCCATTCAAGTGGAGGCTTCATATTTTTCTCTACATTTTCCTTGGATATAGCTCAGCTTTGGGGCAGCCTTGCAGAGAGGCTGGGTCCCCTAGAGGGCCAGCCTCCCTTTAGGAAAGCCAGTGAGGTTAATGTAGGCTCCCACCAGCCCAAGCCATTGGACACTGTGTTTATTCTGGAGATCAGGAACAGATGTCTCTGAAAATTGGTGTTTGGTTTATGAGGTCATACTGACTCCTTAGCCATCTAAAACAGGAAACTATTCATCTCCTCTCTTGATTGAATAGTGAATGTGGACAATGCTTCGCCTATTGAACTGATGGCTACTGACACAGCCCAGGACTCATCTTTTCCAAGGCAGTTTGTCTTGCGTCCAGTCGTTCAGTGTATCTGACCCCACATGTTAGACTGGCTGGCAGAAGATGCTGGGCGTCCTAGCACTTTAACGGGTGCCAGGTAGGAGTATCTGCTTTTGCTCTCAAAGTGCTTATAGGTGACATTTAGGGACAGTGTAGCAAACAATTCTAAGTTTGTTCTGAGACCTCTGAGGATACTCCAGACAGCCTAGCAGCAATGAAGCCTCGTGCCTGTGAGACTGGGGCAGGCGTCATATAGAATTCACCATAGAAGGACATAAGCTCTGTGCACTCATTCCAAAGGAAACAGCAGACATGGCCAGAGGAAGGTGTTACTAGCTGGGTTTGACATTATCACTCACATACATACACACACTTGGGACGCCCGGATTTTCCAGTTGAGTCTTTGAACTCTGATTAAGGGTGGGTGGGCTAGAAGACAGCAGGCAAGGGGAAAGAGAGCAAAAAAAGAAAAAGCGAAGTTACTGTACAGTAGGAAAAAAGATATTACCACTGGATAAAGGCAGCCAGGATTACATGTCCCCCACCAAGCCTGCCTGCTCCCAAGAACAAAAGCCTGAGCTCATCAACATCTTCCCACCAAAGCACCAGAGTAAATCAGAACCTGGAGCAAATCTCAGCCATAAAAGGCTATTTGTGTGTGCGTGTGCACCTATGATAAACAATTAGGCTGCGATGTCAGAAAAGGGTTACCAGGTCAAGTCAAAATCACTAATACGTTAAAACAAAAAAACACCAGAGAACAAGGGTAGTGGTGACCAGCCCCTCAACAATGTCTGATTTTACTCAGTATCTGCTGTGATTCAGTCATCAGGATGATCATAGCAAGACCCTTCACATGCTTCCTTGAGCTAGGCCTAGCCCAGTGCTCAGAGCATAACACCAGTAAGTGGTTCAGACACAGGCATTCTCATCAGCCAGCCCACAGGAGGGTTTTTTAGAAGAGGCCAGCAGGACTTATGCATGGGATTTTACGGCATCCTAGGAAGTGGCTAGGCTGGCTTCTTGGGTGGAAGGCCCTGGTGATGTCACAGTCTTGGTGAAGATAACATGACTCTACAAACCCTGAGAATCTAATAATCCCAGACTTCTCATGAGCTTTCTCAAATTTTCCTCCTTTGAATGTTCAATCTTTGGGCGACCTAGCACCATTTTGGGGAATTGTAGAAATTGAAAATAAAAATAAACCATTTAAACTGTAATATAAATATATATATTTTTTAACGAAGATAGCAGAATGCTAAACAAAATGACATAATTGACAGAAGGCATAAATTTACTTTGCCCTGATATGTGAGATGTATGACTGCATGGAGCTCCAAGATAGAACACCTTTCTGGGTCTATGTAGTCACCTCTGTTCCCACAGCACCAAACCACCAGAGGGCCAGGCAGGGCCAGGACCAAATCTCTGTGGAACTTAATTTCTACAAGTCTACTCACTGACTCCTAATCTGCTGGAAAGAGAGGCCGGCATGGCACATCCCCACATAGCCTGGCTGGGGTCCAGGAATAGACAGTGGCTGCTCAGAGGCTGGAGGCGTACAGTGGCCAGGTGGCTCCCTCACAACATCAACTATATGAGGAAAAACAACTGTCTTCGGTGTCTGAGGCAAGTGCCCTGGAGTGGTGCAGAAAATGCCTTCCACAGAACAGCTCTGATCCTGGGCTGGTGGTGTTCTTCCCCAGAGGCAATCACTCTCACCGTAGATAGTAATCGATTGCAGCAGAGAAAGCAGCAAAACCTCCACAACCAATGACCCCAGCCTTTAAGCCAGCTGTAAAGCAAACAGAAATGACATTACCTGTGATGACAGATGCTGGATCAGACTGCATTCACAAAACACCTGCACCCACAGATGTAGAGCAACCAGCTTAAGCATCCTAAGTCATTCAACCTGTCAGAGACCTGTAAGACTTCAATGAAGCCGTGTACATGATCTAAGCCAGTGTGCTTTAGCTAAACTGTACATTCGTTTAACTTTTCTCATTCCAAAGAATTAATATTTCCAGTCTCATGAAAATAGCCCCTCACAGGCAGGAAACTAGCTAAGAAAACCAGCCCTTGGAATCAAGTGAAAGCATATGGCCTGTTACTCTGATTTGTTTATGGAATAAATTCCTGGGAAGGTGATCAAAGCAGTCCTAGAGGGAGCTGAGCTTCTCAAAGGCCCTGACAAAGCTGAGCGATGGGAAGACCAAAGGAAAAGTTACCCTCTAAATCATATATGGCTGTTTGAGGAGCAAAAGCAGGTTTTTAATGATAGGAAATCATCCTGCCTCTCAGAAAATGAGAAAACACACTTATTGCTTTGGGTAAGTCAGATACAGAGTAGCCCAGCAATAGACACTATTAGGAAAGTCAAGCCACTCACCCCCTATACACACTCTTGATGGGAATGTCAACAGGGAGAAGTGGCAGGGAATTGGTTTCTTTCTTTGTTGTTTACAGCTGATAATCCATTTCTTGAATACCTATATTTGGCTTTCCATGGGCAGAAATCTAAGAATCCTCAACTGCAGAAAGACATTACTGTGATAACTTACACACAAAATTAAAACTGACAATTGTATAGTAGCAGTAAGAAAAATGTCTAAATACTGGAAATGAAGCTGAAAGTTCAGCATGATATGTGGACAAATGGACTTTGCAGGGCTGAATGGGACCTTACTTTGCTTCCATACTATCCTGCCTATCAACATACTCCAGGAATGACTTACTGTGAGCACGTTCTTCCCATATTTCCAACATGGGGGCAGTTCTTTTTTCCTAAGATAGATCTAGATCTAGCAGTGGTTCTCACCTGGGAGCAGTTTTGCCCCCAGGGGACACTTGGCAATGTCTGAAGACACTTTTAGTTCTCACAGCTAAATAGTGCTACTAGCATGGAGTGGGTAGAGGCCAGAGATGCTGCTAACATCCTTAAATACACGGACAAGCCCCCTCTTCCCACAGCAAAGATTTATCTGGTCCAAAATGCCAACAGTGCCTAGGATAAGAAATCCTGAAGTTTCCAAAATTGAGTTGACAAATAAGCAAACGTGATTAACTTGTCAGAAGGGAAAAATACCAAGTGTCCACATATGCCCTGGGCTGTCCCTGGAACACTCAAATGTTTAGAAACATCAACTTCAGCATGCTGTCCAAGGCCACAAAAAAAACCACTCAAGAGTTGTTTACTAACCTCTGAAACCAATGGCTCCTCCAGTGATGCAGCCACTAATGACACTGTTCTTCCAGTCTGATTTCCCCCGGTACTGCGGGTGGAGAAGTGCAGTTTAGAGCCAAAGAAACAGGCCAGACAAGACAATCAAGGGAAAAACACAAGGTTTCTAGCTGGCTAATTTAATCCCTCCCCAAAGGAAATCTAATCTTTTTCAAAAGTATAGTTCCTAAAATGTGAATGGGTTCACAGACGCTTCCTGCAGGTTTGAGAAATAATCAAAATCTCTTCTTGGGTTCCCCAATAAGTCTTGTGTTTAAAATCATTAACAAACTTCTAGCCAACAAAAAGTAAAGAATCATGCAAGCCCAAATCAAAACCAAAAAGTTTACATTAGAGGCTATTTAATGGACGTTCAATCTAGCAAGTATCAGACATTTCTGATCTGCTTTCTAATACATTAGGAGCATTTCTCTTTAGAAGTCATAAGATGGCAGCAGGCAAGACTTTCTCAGAAGGCAGAGATACTTACAGATTCTACCAAACACTCAGTGCAAGAAAACATGGCGCCCACAATGGCAAAATTTTTGGCGTAGGACATTCCTCTCTGCCCCATGTCTTTAAGAACTTCTTTTGCTGTCGGAGTACGGTAAGGATCCTTAGGGTCAAAGCCCACATTGGTATCAATGCCGGCGGTGAACACCCCAAATGCACCTCCCAAGACAAATCCTAAAAACAAACAGAGATGAAGATTTCTTTGGCATGTTTCCTGAATTACTGCAATGGGGTCATATTAGAATAGCACCTTCTGGGTGGCCACTAGTGAAAAGGACACCCCATGCGCCTTACCACCCAAACTCTCCACTTGCCTGGTTCCCACATTACACAACCCAGGATCTATCTTGTTGATAGCTTTCTCTCTGTCTCTTGGATTTCTTCCTCATTTCATTTTCTAATATTCCTCAAGACCCAGGCTTTAACCCTCTGTTCTCTCTCTACACTCTCTCACATGTAACCCATCACCCTTGAGTTCAGCTATCAGCTTTGCAAATCATTCCCTTAACACCTTGCTGACTGGTTATTTTGAGCCAGAACTCACCTGTGTGGCTGGCTACTTTGGTCAGCAAGGTGTTTAAAATTACTTAAATTAATGTAAGTGCAGACACGAGTTATCTCGTGACCAGTCAGCAAAGTTCAAACACGTGTATACTCGTGACTGGTCAGCAAGGTTTTAACAATTGTAACATTCATAATAGTATTTTAGTAAATACCATGTGCTAATTACTCTAGCACTTTATAACTACAGCCTCACTTATTCACAATAACCCTGTAAGGTAAACATTACTATCTTCTCCTTTCCGTAGCTAATAAACAGGCTCAGAGAGGTTAAGTAACTTCCCTAAAGTCACAAAGCTACCAAATGGCAAACACCACACTGCTGTCCAAATCTGACCTTCCTGAGCCTGCTGGACATTTCCATACGGATGTCCTCTCATCACCTCAAGGTCAATACAGTTGACCTTGAATAATGCAAGGCTTAGGGGTGCCAAACCCCCCCCCCAGTCAAAAATCTACATATAACTTTTGATGTCCCAGAAACAGTTGTCCTGAATAAGATCCAGAGAGGAGCCCAAGAGTGAACATGCAGCCCCAAGAGCTTGAGTCACCTCCACGGTGAGACTCAACCCAGGCTGCTGTCTGTGCCACAAAATCTGCACCCACCTCTCGGTGAGCCTGCCCGGCTGCTGTAACCACCAGCCACGCTAACCACCACTGAGGTGCCCGAGTGAGAGAGTGAGAGCCAACAGGGAGACAGCATGAGGTATGAGCCAGGCAGGCGAGTCTGCCACCACCACCCTGCCAAAGGCTCCGGCGGAGGCACTGTGGTCCCTCAGGACCCCACACCCAAGAGCCCAGTGGGCGACATGCCCGAGGCCGTGGAAACCCCGGTGGGGACGCTGCCCCTGCCTCTTCAGACCCTACCCACAGTGAAGACGTGAAGAAGAAAGTTCTCACCACCAACATCCTAGGCACTGTCAAATGGTTCAATGTCATAAATGGATATGGATTTTATAAATCAAAATGACAGCCAAGAAGATGTGTGCGTACATCAGACTGCCATCAAGAATAAACCAAACTGTAGAGTTTGATGCAGCTGAAGCAAAGAAGGGTGCTGAACAGCCAATGTGACTGGCCCAAATGGAGTTCCTGTGAAGAGAGCCGTTATGCTGCTGATCCGGGCCAGTACAGATGTGGCTACTATGGCAGATGCTGTAGACCTCCACGTAGTCATGCTGGGGAGCAGGGGGAGAAAGGGAGCAGCAGCAGTGAAAGACTTGCCCCCCCTTCCCCCCCCGCGACTGACAAGCAATCTTTGGGGCCTGGAGTCAGTTGCACTGCCCTCAGTATCACCTTCAGTACCTGCACCCACCTTACCACATGGGACAGACCTTTGACCATCACTCACAGGTCTTTCCCCATCCCAACAGAATGCAGGCCAGTGAGATTGGAGAGATGAAGGATGGAGTCCCAGAGGAAGCACAGCTTCAGGAACTAGTTTATTGAAATCCAATTTACCATCCAAGGTACCTCCTCGCCCACAACGTGCCCCAGCTGTGGGAGAGGCTGAAGATAAGAGAATCAACAAGCAGCCAATCAAATAAACCAAACTGCTGTATCATTGCTGTGTCACCCCCGTCCTCCTAACACTCCTTCACAAAATGGCAAAGAGACCAAGGCAGGTGAAGTGCCATCTGAGAACCCTGCTCCAAGCACCAAGCAAAGCAGAGTAACACTAGGCTCCCCAGGCACCTTCACCATCAGCAGGTGACCTAAAGAATTAATGACCATTCAAAAAAATAAAACAAAAAAGCAGACCACGACCTTACCAACACCAAAGAAACATCCAAGCAACAAAGTAGAAGACTGCCCGGCCGGGCATGGCTCGACTGGGGATCAAGCCCCGCGACGGGTATGTGCCCTGACCGGGAATCCAACTGCGATCTCCTGGATCCTAGGTCGATGCTCAACCGCTGAGCCACGCCGGGCCGGGCTCACCCACTATGTTTTCAATCCTTCAGGATACAGCTCCAGTCCCACCTCCTCTAGTGGCCTTCCCCAAACCAAAAGCTTTCTCTTTCTTTCTGCTGTACTTCACATCTGCACTCTCACCACATTCGTCTGTCTGTCATTCTCAATGAGATTTCAACTCATCCGCAAGTGTGGTCAATCTCTTAGCCCTGCACACAGGAAGGCGACTGTACATTCTCAAATCCTCAAAAGGTTTAAAAAAAATAAAATAAAAAGCCAAGTCCAGCCTTCTTTCTCCTTTGTTCACTGCTGTCTAGTCACACTGGCCACAATGGCCTTTCTGTTTTCAAACCTCAAGCCAGCTCCCGCCAGACCTCTGCTCTTGCTGGTCCCTATTTTGCAGCCTTCTTCTGCCAGACGTGCTTCGGTATATAAACATAAGAATGTTAGCGTCGTGAGAACAGGGCTCTTGTCTCACCCTGTCGCTCCACCGCCTGGCACGTGACGGCTGCTAACAATTTACTGAAATAATGATTATTGAAAAGTGAATAAACGAATGATGAACTTAGTCAACCGTTCTATAACGTCCAGGCCCCGACCCACAGCACGGACTCTCTGATCCAATTTCCAGAGTCCAGAGAGGGCTGCGGGAGGTCACTGACCGAGGCGGGGCGCGGCCAAGGTCGAGGCCCACAGGCTCCCCGCCTCCCAGGTGCGTGGTCTTCCCGGCAGAGGACCCCGATGCCACCCAAACCCCTGGCCTCCCAAGGGCCCCCCTCGCCTCGCCTCACCTCCCACGCAGGCCAGCGCTGCCTTGAAGGCGCAGCTTTCCATCGCCTTCTCGATCATCTTCTGCTCCTCACTCTTGGCCGGACTCGGGATCCCTCCCAGGCTTCCGGGATCCAGGAGCCGGGGCTGACGCTTGTCACCCACCAGGTACTGCAGAAGAAGGCTGTACTGCAGCGGGGCTTCGGCGGAACCCGCCACCTCAGGCGCGGAGCCGCCAGCCCGGGGAGCAGCCGCCGCCATGACTGCAGTTGCCCCAGAAACCCTAGCGTCCTTCTTCCCGCGGCAGATTCCACGGGCTTCACGTAGGGGCCTCGAGCGCCTAGCCGCTGTGCCGCAACGGCAGATTCGCCATCTCGAGCAAGTCCCAGGAAGCTGTAGAACTCAAGTCCGTTCGTGCGCACCCGGCAGAAGACCTACCATGTTCCCCCAAAGCCTCTTGTGAATATTGAATCAGGTTTGAGCAGCATTCCCCCTGGCACTGACAGACAAGATTCAGATTCGCCACAGAGCCCTCATCTTCAGGGCTGCTGCGCGGTGCCTACCGGGATTTGTAGTTCTAACTTGTACACCCAAGACGCTTCCCAGGAAGCCTTGCGCTGGCGCTCTCCCCCTCGCCCTTGTAAGAAGCTTGGGACGGCGGGAGCGGAGAGGTATCTCGCCTACGAGGCTGCAGCGCGCCCGGACGCCAGCAGGAGGCGCCTCGCCACTGCCCTTACGGTGTATTTCTTGCAGACACTGAGATGTGATGGAAGGTACTTTGTAAATCAACGTGAAAGCATGGTATAAATGTATGAAGTAACTGTTTGTTCAACAATTAAACCTTTGTGGGGGGGGGCAACAAATCAGTGGACAAATGAATGAAGCCAACCAGGCATAAGAAAAATCAGGGATAGTGACAGGAAGTGGAGGTGACTGTGTCTGGGTGGGGAGTCCAAGGGAGGCTGAGGCTGCTGCTACTCACTCCAGCTGCTTGTTGTCAGTGGAATTAGTGATTCCTTTTTTTTTTTTTTTAATCCTCACCGAAGGATATTTTTTCCATTGCTTTTCAGAGAGAATGGAAAGGAAAGAGGCAGAGAAAGAGAGAAAGAAACATCTATGTGAGAGAGACACATCCATTGGTTGCCACCCACGTGCCCCGGTGGATTGAGCCTGCAACTGAGGTATGTGCCCTTGGCCAGAACGGAACCCCCGATTCTTCAGTCTGGGGGCTCCAACGCCCTAACCACTGAGCCAAACCAGCTAGGGCTAGTGATTCTAATTAGTGATTAGTGGGACTAAAATTGCCATGAAAAGCCAAACTTATATTATGTTGAACTAATTAAAGTGTTTAACGGCTTGCAAACTCAGAACCCGAAGGTAAACTGAGATAGTACGATATATGAACCCAGAAAAAAAACTTTTGTAGTTTTTATGGTACTAAATTAGATCCCTAACTATTGTATTGATCCAGAAGACTAGCGATGCATTTGGGTGTATCCGTTAAGAGAAACATAAATGGAGACAGAAGGTAGTGAGGACAGCCAGTCAACATAAGCAGAGGTCCTTCTTTGGTATCCAGCGTTCTCTGTGCTGCGGAGCGCAGCATACGATCCACCCTGCTTTTGCTCCCACCAGGCCGCTGAATGAGCTAGTCCGAAGGTCCCCAGCGACTTCCTACTTGTCAAATCTAATTCAGAGACTTCTCAGCTGCATTTGACACTGCTGACTCCTCCCTCTTTCTCTGAAATTTCTTCACAGTTTCAGTGGAGCGTCTCTCCTAGCTTTGCTACAGGCTCTCCAGTTGCTCAGTCTTCTTTGCAAGCACCTCTGCCTGGCCCTTTCCCCTCAAGGCTTCATCCTTTATTCTCTTTGCATGCGGCTCACTCTTCCTGAGCAACTCATCCCACTTGTGGCTTCTACTACCACTTCTAATGCATTAATGACTCCCAGATCTTTAGCTCGAGCTTAGATCTTTCTCATAAACACAGGAACCAGGCAATTTCTATAGGCACTTCTAACTCAACACCCTAGCAAACACCCTTTCCTTCCAGATGAATGAGGGGCCCAGGGCTCTGATCCATGCTGAGGTCTTACGAGCCAAAGTTGGATCCAAGAGAAGCTGGGACACGCTCCAGGCACATCTGAGGCAAGGTGGCCTTGGAAATTAATGGTCTAAACAATTGATCCATGGGATCAGTTAGAGAGCAATAATCAATCCAAAAATGAAGGATCTACAGCACAGATCAGGTGAGATCCAAGAAAGCACATGCAGAAATTCCATGTGGCCGTGGTTCATGAGGGAGGGAGCCTTTTATGGAACATTGTTGGCCCAGGTCCAACAATGGACAGAGAGCAGTTACAGATACAGACACTGATCTGGTATCTCTCTCCCCTCGCCCATCTTCCTCAGTAGGTGGAATGGATTTCATTTGATGGAAAACTTGAACCTCTTCAAACATATTTCAGAAGTGAGAAGTGGTTTCCCATGTCTGTTTCCCTGGGCTGAACCTTTGCCAGTAGTCTGGGGACTTTATCTGGCCATGGCATCATTAGGAGTCCAGCCACTCTCATGTTACACTTAGGTTCTCCACCCCAGTTTCTCTATTCTGGCACAAGGATATGGGGGTGGGGCAGCATCTCAGTGGGTCAGAGAGAAGAAGGGACAGTTACAGATGAATTAGATTTATAGGGAGGGTTGTAGGAAGAGTCAGAACATGCTTAGTTGGTGACCCATCACTCAAAGGACTCAAAGTAGTGGCACAAATGGGTAGGTGCTGAACTGGAGGAGGGCCTGATCATATCCCACTTATAGGTCAGCTGGGTGTGCCAGACCCCAGCTGACCTATAGTTCTCTCAGTATGTCACTGGAGCTCAGGAGTAAGAGAAATAGCATGTGTGGGATGGAATGAAGAAGTCCAAGTTGAGAAGTACAGTGTGTCCTATGTGGATTTGAGCTGTATGTGAGTTTAGTAACAGTGAGTAGTCTGAATAGTCCCGTCACTGGTAGGAGGTATGGCCACATAGGTACTCTGAGTAGCCAACTCATTCACTGTAGCCAGTGGGTACTGGACTTTGTATTGAAAGGGCCTTGACTCATGTCCTCCAAAACCAGAGGGTAGCTAGGAGGTAAGGATGGAAATACGGCATCTGAGAAACTCATGGAAGGAGATGATATGAATAAAACATGGCTGTATCTGGGCTGGAGCAGGAGCTAAAGTACTCTGAGAAGGTGACAATAGCCGCCAGCATCACCAGGATGGCTTCATCTTCATGTGAGGAGCATAGGTCAGAGGTGAAATCTAAGGATATTTAGGAATCAAGGGTTGGTACAATCCTTGCACTGCCTGTCACATGTGGTTGCTTAAGACAGGGTGTTAGTGTTAACATAGGGCCGCCGGAAGCCCTGCACACACGTTTGCTTAGAGTTGCTGGTTAGGAAGGAATGATGGGTGATGTGCTACACCTGGGTAGAGGCTGCCCCTGTCTGGGTGTATTGCTATGCCACCTGACTCTTTCTCTCCAAAGGTCCCTCCTAGACAGCTCAAGGTCCCCACCTGGATCATTGCAAACCCTGGATGCAAGGAACTGTTCAAAATTTGAGAGGCACCACGGTTTGCCAGCAGCCCATTAGGACAAATGTGTGCTTGCAAGCCAAAGTTCCCAGTCATTTGCTATATGACTGTCCTTCCTTCATCTGTGAAGGGATGGGCTTGGGAAATTGTCACCAGTGTTCCAAGAACATCATTCCACATGGCTTGGCCTTTTCTTTCTATAGAGAAGACCCAATCAGGTAACAAGAAAGCAAGGGATCAGAAGCATGAAGTGTTTTTGCAAAGTTTATGTATTTTTCTCCAACTCCTAAGATATTATGCTAGCTTGTTACTTGATAATATTTAATATGTATAGTAATAATGCTTTTCAGTGCCTCAGATAAAGTTGTGATTGGAAATCATTTGTACTGGAAACAATTTCTATCTAATCATTTGGATTTTCAAAAGGAAGTTAAGTCACCTCACTTCTTGGAGGCAGTGGTCAAGTTGTGCCCACTTCTCTCTTTGTCCACCCCTCTAAGAGGGGCAGGATGGGTTCTCTACTGTTTAGACTTTTGAAGTAAAAGGAACAAAATAAACCTTTCTAGAAGAGGGCTGAAAAGTTAGTCAGCTAATTTGATTGTTAATCAATATTACTGCTTTATTGCCGAGGGCAGAAAATGAGGAGACTTTTGAAAAACTTTCTACACTTATTTTTATCTCTTGAGGTTAAAACTTTGAGATTATAAGCAAAAAGGAACCAACTAATTAATTTATGGCCTAGCAAATAGAAAGGAGCCTCCTCTGATCTCTGAAAAGAATTTCCTAAACCACAGAGTAAGTATTATTTTGGTTGTAAGCAACAGAAACCAGCCCTGGCCAGCTTTCACCAAAAAAAGGGGTATTGATCAGCATCTTGTCTATACCTCTCACTGGAAGTAGATCCACACTACTTGGATTTCCATTGAGACGGGGAACAACTGTTTGGCTAACTGAAGCCTGGGGTACATCGTGGGGCCAAGGTCCCACTGCAGGGTAGCAGTGGGCCAAAGAAGGGAAAGGTGGCACATTGCCAGTTTCATCTCTAATCTTAAAGGAAGTGTCACTTCCTCAAAAGGCTGGTGTTCAAAGGTTTGGGCCAATTTGTTGTGAGAAAAGCCACTGACTGCTACTGGCCTTTTGTTTAGCTCTGAAGAAAGGAGCTCAGCTTCACAGGCCCAGCAGCAGCACAGATGGCCATGTCCCGCCAAGCGGAGACAGAATTGGAGCTTGACTGGGTAGGAGGCCTCAGGGAGTGTCTGCCCAGTGGAAGACCTAGACAGAGGCACAAAGCCGTTAGGGATCCCTTTTCCCACTCACCCCCTGCCCCGAACCCAGAGCTTTCTGTGTCTGATGTGAACTACTTTCATAGCTGAATGAGAGAGCCTGGATGTCCTCTGGGTTGACAATGAATTTTCTGGAGCGGGACAGCAGGAGTGCAGCTTTGCTGGGGCCAGGGCACAGGCAGGGTGAGTGGAGGTCTGTATTTTTTCTTATAGCTTCTTTTTTTCCACATGAAAACACTCATGATTGAAGTTTTTTTCTTTTGTTTTTTAACTTTTATGTACAAATAGCTAGCATTATTTCTGCGGTAAGGTAGATGTCTTGAATGACCCATTCAAGGAAGTTCACTTAGTCCAACTTATGAAGCCTGTATCCTTTGCGTCCTAACACAAACACTGGCAGGCATATCAAGGCCATATTTCCAGATTGGACCGTGTCGGTTTGAGCGGCAAAAACAAGAACCCTGGCCAGATTTTCTTAGATGGATCCAGCAGGGGTGCTGATGACCCACCTTGCTCGCTCAGATGCAATGAGGCCAAAGGTTGTTAAGCTAACAGCTGGGTCACCTGTCACTCGAGGGAGCTGTTAACGTGTAGGGAATACTGGCAGGTAAGCCTCTGCTCAGAGAGCAGAATGAGAACCCGGCATTGAATGCACTGCTCGGGTGTCGCTGCCTCAAAAGGACAAGAAGAGTTTGTAGGATTGAGAGCAGGACCAGGACTCAGGATGCTGAAGCTGACCTGGGTTTTAGGGGAAAACTCCCACCCTACCTAAGAGAGGGCACTTTGGTATAAGGTGGGCTCTCTGAGGTCTCAGGAGGCAGCACCAGTGTGAGGGGTGGCAGGAAACCCTCTGGGCTGGGAGCTGGGAGTGAAAGGACTGGTGCCTCATGCCCGAGTAGGTGGACCCAGAAAGCAAGGAAGAGCCTGAACACATCAGGGGAGCAGTTAGAAAAAAAGCTCAGATCTCCAAATCAGCCTACACCCCCACTCCCAGGTCAGGGGAACAGACCTGAGAGGCAGACTAGAGGGCTCCCTAAGGGGTGTGGTTCTTACTGTGCCCCCACAGGTGGAAGCTGGGACTATGGGGTTTGGGTGGATGTAAATTAGAACTTATTTTCCTTCTCAAACTTGCTTTTCCTGAGTTTCCCATGGGGGCGGGGATGGTGCTTCCACGCACTCTATTACAGCCTTGGATGCCTTGCTTCCTGCATCTCCTACATACCTTCTAAATAGCTTTCAAACCCATCCCTTCCTTTGTGGACTCATTGCCACCGCTATAGTTTAAGTTTAATCATTTTTCATTTAATAGGATCAATTGGTCTTCAAGCCTCCTACCTTGCTCTTCTCCAGACCATCCGCAGAGTGATCTCTCAGCACAGAAACGTGATCATGTCCCTGCTCAGAATTCCTCTCGGCTCCAGGATAAAATCTAAACTCAATGTGTTGCTTTTACAACTTGTGCCCAGGAAGACACATATGTTTCAGTCCAAGTTTAGCACTTAGTCGAACATTTCCATTCCCAGTTGTCTGCTTTCAATATCTCTTTTGGATCTAGAAGTGATGGCTCAGAATCATCCTTTTTTTTTTTTTTATATGTATATATCTTTATTGATTTCAGGGAGAGGGAGAAAGAAAGATAGAAACATCAATGATGAGAGAGTCATTGATCGAGCCCGCAACCCGGGCATGTGCCCTGAGCGGGAATTGAACCCTGATCACCTGGATCCCAGGTGGACGCTCAGCCACTGAGCCACGCTGGCCAGGCCAGAATCATTCTTAAAAATCTGTGCTCTTTTGTGTTTGGGAGATGAGTTTGGACTTTTTAACTTGGTGGCATTTCTTTGACTTATGTCCTGTCCTCAGTTGAGTGTAAATTATTAGAAAATATTTGTTATTATTATTTCTTCATTCTTTCTGCCTTTGACCCGTGATAGCCACAGTGAGAGCAGAAATATCCTGTGCCATTTCTGCCAACAGGTCCTTAGACTCTAGCCCGATTCTGGTGGGTGGTCTTAATGTTCTGGAGCAGATTTCTCCCACAGCATAATTGTTTGGGAGTTTTATTTACTCACCCATACCCAACGATCCAGATTTGCTTACTATCTCTTGTGCTGTTGCTTTGGCTTTGCTTACAGAAGTTACTGGAGATTTGGCAAACAGTCTGGCAGTCTGGTGGATTGCTAGGACCGACTTCAGACTTGGTTCATGAATCAGACACTTTGGCTGTATCTGCAACGGGAGCACATGGATGACAAGTTGTGATCCTGAGATTTGAGCTGAGAGGTATTGGAGGCAAATAGAAACATGAATTATGCTTTTCTAGCACCTTGCCCTCCTCGCTCAGAAAAGAGTTAGGAGGCGTCAAGAACTAGACTCCTGCTTTTCTGGGGGATACAATGAACAATAAAAAGAACGTAATGGCTACTTCCCAAAATTACATATCAAGTTGGTGCCAGAAAGATAAGCGCCACAATTCTGCTATAACCAACAAGGACAACACCCTTCTTTCCCCTCCTTCGCCTTGATCCTTGCCAAGCCTCCCCTCTGTATTTTGCTTCACTCACCTCTCTCTACAGCAGTTTCCCTTATCAGTGGATCTGCTACAAAGGACCAGCTTTGTAAAAAGGAAAAGATAAAGCAGATGTAAAAACTGTAAAATAGCATTAACCTATAGGTAAAATTTTTTACGGGGAATTCTCAATGAAATGGAATACAATTTTTTGTTTGAATGAATTTTGATTCAAATTTGATTAATTACTTTTTGAACTATGTGGACTTGGAAAGCTTTTATAATCAAAATGTTCATTTTGCACTAACAGTTTTGTTATAACAGCATTTGAATTTTTGTGTGTGAGACACTTTTGTCTCTTTCATTTTGAGATGTCCCGATGTACTTTAAATATTTCTTTCTCCGTGTATAGTATCTGATCTTTTGAATAAGTTTTTTTTTTTTTTCTTGGACTGGAATTATAGCTTCCATGTTTTTCTCACATCTATTTCCTTCGGTTCCCTTCCCCAGGCAGTCTGTTACTATTTCTTAAGTGTCTTTCCAGATAGACGTCGTGCATATATAAACATTATGCTTGTGAGTGTATATGTATGTTTCTCCACTTAAAAACTTACAAGCGGCAGCCTAGTATGTCCCACCTATTCCGCACCTTACTTTCTCTTGTGTTACATCTTAGAGATATTCCATGTCAGTGTATGTGATGAGCCCAGGAATCAAGGGGTGGAAACGGGAGTGTCTTCACCCTGCTTCCTCAGTTACCCACTAGCAACATTTTTTCTCTTTTTCCCACAACCTTATGTTCTGCTGGCCTAGACATCTCAGTTCCACAGGGGAAAACGCTTCCACCAGAAGGCACAACGATGATTCCATTGCACTGGAAGTTAGGACCCAGCCACTTTGGGCTCCTGGTACCTCTGAATTAACAGGCAAAGAAGCGAGTTCCTGCGTTGGGTGGGGTGACTCACCCTGACTACCAAGGGGGAATTGGACTGCTCGTCTACAGTGGAGGGAAAAAGAGTATGACTGAAATACAGGAGGTGTCTTTGTTACCATGCCCTGTGATTAAGGTCAATGGAAAACGACAACAACCTAATCTAGGCAGGACCATAATGGCCCAGGCCCTTCAGGAATAAAGATTTGAGTCACTCCCTAGCTGTTTTTGCTCAGTGGTTAGAGCTGGAGCATCGACCCTCCGACTGAAGGGTCCTGGGATTCAATTCCGGCCAAGGGCACGTATCTCGGTTGCAGGTTCAATCCCTGGCCCTGGTCAGGGCACCTGCGGGAGGCAACCAATCGACGTGTCTCTCTTACATCAATGTTTCTCTCTCTCTCTCCCTTCCACTCTCTCTGAAAAGCAATGGAAAAAATACCCTTTGGGGGGGATTAAAAAAAAAAAATCACCTGGATTCATGTTGTGAAATCTTTAATAAAAAAGTTTGAGTCACTTTACCAGGTAAAGCACGAGCTGAGGTGCTTGTGAAGGCAAGGGGGATAAGAAAAGGCTAGTGGGGAAGGTACTTATAGCTACCAGCTATGATCACATGAGCAGCTAGAGACATGGGAGCTGTAATTGTCATAAGCGTTTCCTCCTGCCCTTGTTAGGAATATGTTTGTGTGTGTATATCTGAGTAGGGCAGGTACCCTTGTCTCTTTTCTCTTATTCCCTTATCATGTAGCCTAAGATGTATTAACTATATATCATAGGGTTTAAGTATTGTTAACTTTACATCATAGGTGCAGGGTGTCAAGGAGAGGAATAAACATCACTTTACCTCCTCTCCTGATGACGGGGTTAGTGCACCTTTGGTTGTACACAGGCTAGTTATACCATGTTAGATGAAATTATGACCGGCTAGGGTCTGCATCTGGAGAGTAAGTATGGTTTAAGGAAATGAGACGTTGACAAGGGGCAGACTTGGGATGTGTCAACTTGACAGATATTTGGTTAAAGATTACTCTGGATGTGTCTGTGAGGGTGTTTCTAGGTGAATAGATAGATTGAGTAAAGTGGCTGCCCTCCCTCCACAATGTGGGCCTCACCCAATGGGCTGAAGGCCCAAAGAGAAAAAGGTAAACTGAGGTGGAGGTAAAGTAAAAGTTTGCTCTCTCTAGCTGTCATCCAGCTGGACACAGGTCTTCTCTCACCTTCAGACTCAGACTCAGGCTGGAACTGACACCATCAGTTCTGACTCTGAGGCCTTTGGACTCAGACTGGAACTACAACGGTTCTCCTGGGTCTCCAGGATTTTGGGACTTCTCAGCCTCAATAATCATGTGAGTAAATTCAATTCTTATAATAGATCTCTCCCTCCCTCCCTCTCTCTTTCTCTCTCTCTCTCTCTCTCTCTATATATATATATATACATATACATACATATGTATATATATATGTTTGTGTGTGTGTCTCTGTGTGTATAATTTTTGTTTGTTTGTTTCTCTGGAGAACGAAGACCAATAAGTGTTCAGAGAAATCTCCTTAATTCTTTTCTATGGCCAGATTATGTCCCTAGTGATGAAAGTGTCATAAGTGAATCATTCTCACTGATACATAATTAGGCTCTTCCCAGCATTTCTTTAATTTTACCAGTGTATCAATAAATATCTGTACACACACATCTTTGTGCAGAAATGCTACTACACCTGAAGACCAAGGAATGTGATTTGTGAATCTTAAAGGTGACAGATATGTATTTGTTCTGTGCATGTTTTGTATGACATCATGTACTGTAGACTACAATTTCCCGAAAGGAAAACGCTGTAATGTGTATATTTTCTGTACAATGTCAGGCATTTTGTAGTTCCTTAATAGCTGTTTTAAAACAATAGTAATTTTCAGAATAGCCAGTCGATTCACGCAACATAGCTAGCTAAATCCCAGTAAGTACATTCTCTTTAAGTGGGTCTCTTGAATTACATAAGCAGAGAGAGTGCTTTCGGCAAGCCAAAGGATGTTGGCTATTCTTTACAGGAAGCCCAATGAGTCTCCTTGGGCCTCTTCTTGTAACAAACACCCACTAGAATTATGATTTTGGAATCATTTCCATCGCAAATCCCCTCTTGCCACGCCCCTTTAAAAGGCAGCTGTGATATTTGGCTTCTAACCAAGGCCTGCTGCACCAACAATTCTCTAAATTTTATTTATATTTCATGCGCAGCATGTTCAAACTCTCACTTTCCCAGGTGCCAGATGCTGGTTTGGACACACTCCAGTGGAAAGTGCTTTCCTGTAAAATAATAAAAGTAAAATGCCGAACAAACTGCCTCTTTATATCAGACTTGCACTAGTTTACCAAAGTTAAGTACTTTAGTAATGACTTCATTATTTCCCCAAGTTTTCAATCCCCCAAATTCCCTCTTCACCTACCTCCACACCAAATTGTCCTTTGGCTTCCGTAGGATATAAAAGTTTACAATCATTTCACATTTCGTCAGTGTTCATTTGAAAATATTAGAGTATAGGATTCTATCTGTCTCACATGCTTTCAATGGTGTCTGATGTAACCAACCACAGGTATTTCAGATATGATTTCGGTGAGAAGATAAAGCATGAATCCATTTACAGGATTTTAAAATATCTAATAATTTAATGTCTCTTTTAATAGCTTTGACCACAAAGTGATGCTTTCTGTGTTTTATAGTAATGCTGTCCCTGTAGTGGCACAGGATTTTGGCATGACACAAAATTAACTCAGAATTTGCCTTTGTGGTGGGTTCTTCCCTACTTAAAGGCAGTCCTCAATCCAAAGAACCTGTTTGTGAAATGAGCAGCAATATTAGGTAGATACTCAGAAAATGGATATAATTTTTTAGAGATTGCCAGTCCACTCTTGGCTTTCACCTCTACCCCTTGCATGGGTTTATGTGCTAACATTTCACTGACCTGAAAACCAGTGAAATTCCTTGTTCTAACCTAGAAAAACTGAGAACCTTAGGCATGAAAATTTGTGCCAAAAGCTTACAGTTATATTTTGAAGTTTAAATGAACTCTGTAAAGCGTGCTGTGATTTGCATGTGTGTGTGTGTGTGTGTGTGTGTGAAGTTGCTATAAAAAATAAAATTTCTGCTTGGCTGCCAAGTATCTCTTTTCCTGTAGTACTGGGCTCTGTAGATCTCATTTTCTTTTTCACTTTTTCCATTAGATGGCGGTAGATACCCAAGAAATAACTTCGGAAGGGCTGGTGAGGGGCAGTCAGACCGTATTTTTCCTTTCAGCCGGTTGCTGGTATCTGAGCTGACACACACTGAAGGTCATAGATTGTGGGTGGGCGTGGTACACATTTAATTTCTCGTGTGCGTGTGTGTGGCCGGAAGACTTGCCACAGACCACCTGTTTAACCCATGTTCTCTCTAAGCACAGGGTAGCATCTTGCCAACGGGCCAAAAAAAAAAAAAAAGTCCCTAGAATTTTTCTCAACTATCAACAGACCTGGTGTAAGCTAGGGAACCACTCAGGAGAGCGGCCAGCGTTGATTTAAAGATGCTGCGGCTTCTGCCGCGTGCGTTTGAGCGGATGGAAGGCAGCCACTCGCTGGCGGGGCCCCGCTGCTGCGATCCGTGCACGGAAAGCCCACAGCACGACCCGCGATCACCCCCAGGTATTGTGGATTCTCGCACGTGTGCTAGCCCCAGATCAGAAACCACCCAAGGAATAGACGAGGTGGCGTCCTCCAGCCCTCTTAGGGTAGAGAAGACAAAACACACACAGGGAAGTAAGTGCCAGCTGAGAAAACGATACCCGTGCCATGAAGGTGGGAAGTCCTACAAGCCTCACGAAAGAGGGGTCAGTGGAGCGCGAAATGGGCCAACGCTAGGCTCTGTGTCGGGGAGAGAGGAGGGGACGGAGTAAGAAAGCGTAAGAGGACTCGGGAAGGGGGGCCGTGGGGATCTTTGGAGAAGTCCGGAGGGAACGGAGAATTTGGGAGGGGAGAGGAAATGGAGGGTGGCGGCCAGGTCCCGCAGCCTTGGAAAGGCGGGCTCCGCGGACCCTTCTTTCTTCGCTTAGGCCCCAGGCATTCCCGTCGGCATGGGGCGGGAATGGAGCCTCCGCGCCAGGGCTGATCCCCGAGCGCGGTGCCCGCGCGGCGGAAGCCGGCGCCCGGTGCCCCCGCGGCTGCGGACGGAGCCGGGGCGGACCGCGCAGCCGGAGCCGACCGCGGAGGGGGCGTGGCGAGGGCGGGCTAGGGGGCGTGGCGAGGGCGGGCTAGGGGGCGTGGCGAGGCGGGCCTCTGTGGGCGGGGCTCTTCTCCCGCCGCCGCCGCCGCCGCCGCGCCGCCGCCTCCGCCCGCCGCGCGGACCAAGGGAGCGGGGTCGCCGCCGCCTGCACGCCCGCGCGCCGCGGCTGCGGTGGGCAAGGATGTCGGGCTTCCTGGAGGAGCTGCTGGGCGAGAAGCTGGTGACGGGCGGCGGCGAGGAGGTGGACGTGCACTCTCTGGGCGCCCGCGGCATCTCGCTGCTCGGGCTCTACTTCGGCTGCAGCCTGAGCGCCCCCTGCGCGCAGCTCAGCGCCAGCCTGGCCGCTTTCTACGGCCGCCTGCGGGGGGACGCGGCGGCCGGGCCGGGGGCCGGAGCCGGGCCGGGGCCGGGGGCCGGGGCGGCCGCGGAGCCGGAGCCGCGGCGCCGCCTGGAGATCGTCTTCGTGTCCTCGGACCAGGACCAGCGCCAGTGGCAGGACTTCGTGCGGGACATGCCGTGGCTGGCGCTGCCCTACAAGGAGAAGCACAGGAAGGTGAGCGGCGCGGGCCTCGTCGGCGCCCCCGGCCTGAGGGCACACCCCGCGCGTTCCCGGGAGCCGGGTCCCCGCCGCCCCCCGCCCGCCCGCCCCTCTGTCCTCTCTGCCTCCTCCTCCATCTTTACACGCGCTTCCTCTCCTGCCCCTTAGTGTCTCCTTCCTCTCTCTGTGCCCGCTCCCCATCCCGGGACCCCGCTGGGTTGGGGCTTCCGCGGCGAGCCCTCGGTGCCGGTGCCAGGCCGCGCCCGAGGGGCAAGTTTGACACCCCTCGCCCCCCCCTCCCCCGACCCCGGCTTGCGCCCTGAGTAGTCCAGAGCCCTGTCCGCACAAGTTGGGAGCCTCGCGCAGGGGGTGGGCTGCGCTGGGGGTCCCCACTCCGTGACCCCTGCGGCGGGCAGAGGTGTGGGAAAGGCTGCCTCGGCCCCGCAGTCCCTGGACTCCCCCCGATACCTGCAGTGGTGGGGGAGGGCGCCGGCCCCCTACCCATAATGCCCAAACCAGGAAGTTTACTTTCTTTTCCAGAGGAATCTGCTTTTCTGGGACCCCTCCCCCTGGGACCCGGGACCCAGAGGCCGAGGCCAGGCTGCCCCGTGCCCCAGGGAGGCGGCCTCTGACCGTGGCTTTGGGCAAGGAGGGAACTCGGTCCTCTCCCTTTCTCACTCTCTCTGCACCCGGCGCTGAACTAGCGGCCACCAGGGAGCTTTTCATTGTCTGGCTGTCCAGCCGTCCTCCCCAGATCCCCCCAGGCGCAGGAACAGACCCGTCCTGGCAGATCTTAGTTGCTTGGTTGGTGGGCCACTGTCGTCTCTGCGGGCTTCGCGTTAAATGCTGCACTGATCCCAGAGGTGCAGGTCGACCGGCAGAACGAGGGTTTGGGGAAATGGATGCTTTGCTGTCAACTTCTCATTCCTTCGCCGCTGAAGTTAGTTTGGGTTTTTGAGTGTATCTGTTGGATGAAGATGTCTGTTTTAGTAAAACGAATTCAGGAAATTTTGTCATGAATCGAAAGAAAAAGTTGTGGGGCTCTCTTGCTTAATTAGTATGCAGCGTGTGAGTTCAGCCCCTTCCTTCTCTGAGGAGAGTCTCAATTTGTGGACAGGAGAAGGGCTGCACTGGGGGCCTTTAGGTTCCTCTAGGGAGGACGGTAAGGGCATGCCATGTGTTTCTTTTATGTATATAGAGTCTTGTTGAGAAGCATGATTTAGATTTAGTGAGAGCAAAAGGCTTATACTGTGACCCCAAATGTCTCCAGTAAATCATCGATCATGAAGCGCAGGGTGAGGTACAGACTTGGGATTTAAAGTATGAAACACAGTTTAACAAATACAGTTTGTACATGTAACACTGAAAAAACATGGGCTCACTAACCACAAAGAGGTAAAACTTGGCATTTTAACCACTTTTTAGGTGATTTTGCCCATCTTTGATTCATACATTTGATAGTGCATTATGTGAATGGTTAATCTTTTTTTGCTTTACAACATGGAACCCTTTGTTTTCCTTAGTGATTGCTTTTATAGGCCTTTTGGGGAGGAATAATGTTAAGAAAGCAATTTACCAAGTAATATTTTCATCATTATGGCAAGTTTCTGTTGTAGAACAAAGTCTGTGTAAAATAATGTCCTTATTGGGCAATGCGAGTCACTTCTAGCTTTTGCAGACATCCAGTGATGGCAAAATGTGACAGACCCAAGGCCTATTGTGATTTTCACAGTGGGGGAAATAGATTTGCTGGGTAGTAAAACTATGGAGCAAATTGAGATGTTTTGCAAATGCTTAAAGCTTTTTCTGAAAAAGGAGAATATTTGATATGACATAGGCTATGTCTGGTTCTCTATGCCCTGACCAGTCGTTTTGCACAGAAAAAAGTGGTCTGTGGCCCTAGCCAGGACCTGCTTATTCCACTAGGATGAGAGTCTGGATGACACAAGGCAGACCCTCATTTGGAAATCTAGTTCAGAAAGCTGCACATGCCCAAACCACAGTGCATTAGCATTTAAAGATTTAATTTTTGCTCAGAGTTTTTCTGTTTACTTAGTTCTCTAAAACAAGTCCAGTTTTGAGGCTGTACTTTCTGGTCTTGGATGTTCATGAATAGGCAACTCAAGATCTTATGCCAGAAACGTTCTTATTTGAGGTGATACAACCAGGTAAAAAGACTCCAGCTGTGTTTCTTATGGAAAACATACTCTTGAAAATTACAAAAGCTGTGCACTCACTTTGAAAGGAGTTGTTTTATCCCTTGAAACCAGAGAGGCAGAAGAAATCCCTTTTCTACAATTTTGAGTTTTTGTCTTGTTTGAAATTGGGGTGCTCGTGATGCTAGTTCTATGCTAAGAACAGTGAAAAGTCCAGGGTACCCCTAGCTCATGCTGGGTGGATGAACACTTACCTTCTTGCTGATGGACTCTGTCCGTGTTTCACCAACTATATAAAAATAGCTTTAAAGAAGAGAATTTTGTTTTACACTGAAGATAAACCAAAGTTCCAGATTACTAATATTTTAAAGTTCTCATTAACATTTGTTCTTTAAAACCATTCGTATACTTCCCATTGGGATAACAAAGGATATGGTTCTAATTAGTTATTGGCTGGCATTTCTCTAAAGAAAATTGAAAAATTATGGTGGGGAAAGAAAATGCCGTGTGGTATTTCTTTTTTTCTTCTTTTATTAATTTCCCCTTTTATGCAGTAAGAAAGTCTGGTGATGACCATATATGTTAAGCCTGCATTTTGCCTGGCTCCTCTCACCTTGTTTGGAGCTGTGAGAAAACAGCAAATAAAAGAATTCCAGCATCTTTTGAAAAGATTCTTGATGGACAGTCGTCCTGTTTCTACTTGCTTTAGTGGTAGGTGTAAAAGTAATTGAAGCTTCATTTTTTGGCTTCCAAGTACACACATATAAATAGCTGTATTGAAATTGTAATTAGATGATAATAGAACTTCGAGTGAATTTATAAGAGCAGTTTTGTAAGGAAACATAATCCTGAAGTTAAGGCAGTTAGACTTGTTTTAAGTAAGTTTGTTTTTGTTTTCTTGGTAGACATTTCCTGAGTTCTGGAGAGCTTGTGAGGAATAGTTGGAAAGTGGTGAAGATTTGGACTTTTGGGGTTTTTTTAATCTATCCCATTAGAAGTTATTTAGTTGTCAGAACTGGAGAGTTGATCTTCAGCATCTACTTCAGCATCACAGAGGAGAACACTGGTTTTGGTTTTAAAGCCACAACAGGACTCAGCTTTGCCTGGGCTGGGTGCCTGACAGAATACATTTGATCATTGTGGGTGTGCTGACATCAAAAGGGCACAGGTTTGCTGGGGTCTGGCTTGGTCCTGGAACATCCTGCCTGACAAAGGGGAAGAGAAAGTCAGGGCAGGAGAGTGACAGAGTCAGGGGACTCTGGTTCAGCATCCCTGGTCTACCTGTTGTAGCTAGCATAAGTGGAATCTTCTTGCTAACCCATATGACTTGCTTGCTCTGCATGGTTCTTTTAGTTCAGACTAAATCAGAGGCTTGGCCTAGAATTTACCTAAATCCCTTTGGCTCTTTGGATGGGTCAAGATTTGGTACCAACCCAGTCTTACAGCTCCATCTCTCCCAGTTCTTTCTCCCTTAAATCCAAATACTCTAGCCACTAAGAGAACAATTTCTACAACACTGACAGACCACTTTCGATCAAGATGGTAAAAGGTAGCAAAAAGGCACGACTTTGAAAATTAGTGTTTTCTGCCTTCCGCATCAGGAGAGGCTCCTTCTCTTGACTGTGTTTCCTGGACTTGGATCTGTCTAATAAAAGACAACAGTCCAATTAAAGTAATAAGAGCAATTTTCCTTAAGAGGCTTTTTCCTTGTTCCATTATTTGTAATGTATTTTTTAATCTCATTCTTCTTCTCTGCGTAATGAAGCTGTCTAGTGTAGTGCCTAAAACGACGGGCTCTTGTCCATCTGCCTGAGTTCAGATCCTGGCTCTGCCATTTATTAGCTCTGTGACTTTGTGCAAGTTACCCTGCACATCTGTGCCACAGATTCCTCATCAGTAAAGTGGAGATGATAATAGCACCTGCCTTATAGGATTGTTGTAAAGACTACATGAGATAATATACACATGCCTGGCGTATGTATAGTCTGTGCTCCATAAGTGCTAGCTATTATTTGTTAATACATTGTCATGAAATTTAGTAATTCATGTCATAGCTTGAGCCTTCGGAATATATCACATTATAGAATTTCAAAACTGTTATGAGGTGTATTTTTTAACTTTTCAAACAAATGACGTTTATAAGCATACAAGGGGATATAGTTAAGCAGTTGAACGATTTGCCCTCAAAAAGATTATAATTGAGTAAAAAGACCTAAAAGAGTGAAACAAAAGCAAGTGGGTATTAAAAAACAAAACAAAAAACTATTCTTTAAAATACTGATAGTACTGAGCTCCATACTTCTATTTGCCATTGAAACAGGGACAGCAGCCCGGCCGGGCGTGGCTCAGCCGGTTGAGTGTCAACCTGGGATCTAGGTGATCAGGGTTCGATTCCCGGTCAGGGCACATGCTCGGGTTGTGGGCTGCAGCCGATCAATGACTCTCTCATCATTGATGTTTCTGTCTCTCTCTCTCCCTCTCCTTTCCTCTCTCTGAAATCAATGAAGATATATTTGAAAAAAAAAAAAAAAAAAAAAAAAATATATATATATATATATATATATAGGTTAATTTGACATCTTAAAAAAAAAAAAAGAAACAGGGACAGCAGATCAATGAAGCCTAGGCATAATGAAGGGGAGCAACTTTAAGGTGATGAGGCACCCTTCCTGAGAGAGATTAATTATGCGCCTGGCGATGGTTTTGTGGCATGCCAGCCCAGTTAGGCATGTCTACTGAGGGCTGCTTCAGTCTGGGCCACATGGAAGTTAGGGATTGCTGCTTTTCACGTGGGAAGAAATGGAGCGTGCCAGGTCTCTGGAGCAGCAGAAACCTCACCCCCTAGCGTGGAACCCCTCCCTTCCCAGCTCCGGAATGCTGTGGGATAGCTTTGCTCAGGCTTGCAGCCTTTGCAGGTTCACGCCGTGTCTTCCAGGTAGCGGCAGAGGCCCCGCTGACTAGCTGTCCACAGCCCTTGCTAATTAATTTGTCTTTTGATAAGGGTCAGAATGTGAACCAGAGCACAGAGAAAAGCAGTGGGTTTTGAGGTTAGGGTCATTGATTTTATTCTACTCTAGTTTTGTTTTTTTTCTTACCTTCTTTTTATCACTCTTTCTTTTGGTGGGAGTCCTTGTTCTAATATCAGCACTCAGAGGTTGAGCGTCGACCTAGGATCCAGGCGATCGGGGTTCGATACCCGGTCAGGACACATGCCCGGGTTGCGGGCTCCATCCCCAGTCGGGGGCGTGCAGGAGGCAGCCGATCAATGACCCTCTCTCATCATTGATGTTTCTATCTCTCTCTCTCTCCCTCTCCTTTCCTCTCTCTGAAATCAATAAAGATACTTTTTTTAAAAAAAGAAAGAAGGCTTTGTGTTGTATACACCAGGGGTGGGGGATGAACAAGTCCCTCAGTGAGAGGGGTCTCCTTTTTCTCCGATAGGGCTTGGGGCTCCAGCTAGCCCCGTTCTAAACTAGACCAGCTCCATACTGCATGGTGTCATTTCAGGGGAAAGCATAGGCTTGGCATAGGATGTTTTCTTTCCTCATGTTCTAATTCCCAGAGGTTAACCACCAGGGTGCTTAGTTTTCTGTATTCCATTAATTTACTATTATGCTTACTCAAAGGCACTCAAAGAAAATGGCAGTGAATTTAGAATCTTTTTGCTGATCCTGACTTTAATGAAGCTCTCGCATACTGTTGCTTTATTTACATCTTGCCATTATTTTAAAAGTAAATAAGAATTCTTGAGTCTCAGGAGACAGCCTCGATTCTCTTCACCCCTCACTTGAGTCTCAGGAGACAGCCTCGATTCTCTTCACCCCTCACATCCAAAGGGCGTCGGGTCTTGTTGATTAGATCACCTTAATTGCCCTCAACTTTGACCCTTCCCCTTCATTCCTACCATCAGTGCTTGAGTTCAGGTTTCATTCAGACCCCTGTGTTCCAGCAGCCGCCTCCTGGGGCTCCTTGCTTCCAGTGCTGACCTCCAAAGTGATTCTCTAGACTAGCTTCTAGAACTGTCTGTCGTCGAACATCAGTTTTATTTTGTGTTGTTAATTTCCAGTCAGTCACGCACCAGTACACGTAGCCTTACCACACGTGACTCCTAGACAACTTGAACCACCTGCACCTGCCCACTGAGTTGATAACACATAGGCTGGCCTCAGTCCTTTTCAACAAGATGAGCCCATTGATCACAAGCTTGGATGTTGCTGTGATGTGGAGCTGCTGTAAAAGTTTCTCGGTGCTCATTCTCAATTTCTGCACTTGCCTAGTTGCCTTGGGCTAGTAACAAACAACCCCTGGACAGGCCCTGGACGGCAGACCCACCAGTCTTGATCAGCACTACGCTAGACTGTTTCCAGAATGGAATGCTAAGCCCAAAAAGACAACTTTAATTATGTGATCCTGCTGCTTAAGAATTCTTCAGTAGCTCATAGTCTCTGGGGTCAGGTCCAAACTAGAGCATGCTCCCGGTCTGTGCTCCCTCATCTCTCTCTCCTCCCACCTGGCTGAGTTGGTTGCTTCTAAACTCAGTCCTGGTTTCCCTGCTCTTAAGAAGCTTCCCTATCTCTTTTCCCTCTGGTAGGATGCTTCTGTGAGCATCCATAGATCATGTACACCCGTTAGCCTTTTGTGTTTTGGGTTTTTTGGTGTGTGTTTTGTTTTGTTGTTACTGGTCTTTTTCATTAGATGGTAAGCTCGTCGAGGACAGAAAACAACCAAAGGGAGGGGAAGATGATCGGTGCTTAGGTGCTGAGAACTGGATCACAGAAAGCAGATGTGTGACTTTGAGATTGGTAACTTGAAAGCACTGTAGTTTCCACGTAGTGTGTGTTGGAATGTGCACTTTCACTGTTACTTAGCTTGATTTAAAAATTTACTATTATAGTTGGGCCTTAATTGAATGGTCTAATTGTATATGCCCCCAGTATGTGGGCGTTTCTGTTTTCGTTTCTTAATGAGTGCTTTAAAGAGCAGTTCAGTGAGCAAATGGATGCGTAACTCCATTGCCCTGTAATTCTGTGCTTAAAAATAGGACAAGACTCCACTCTATTTTTGAAATCTCAAAAATCTTAGTCTGTTAAAATAGTCTCCTATCTGCAGACCTATCATTCCATGCTTTTTTAGTTCATACATAGCTGGTGTTTCTCTAACATCTTTCTTCTAAGGAACTCCAAATGCATACATATTATGTCTTCCAGCTACTAGTAATCAATAGGTATTAAGCGTTTTAATTTTTCAAAGTATGTTTGAGTTGGAGAATTGAAGCAAAGAGAACTGATTATTAGATCAGGGTCACAGTGTTGGATGAAAGGTCTCAGCTGAACTCCCTTAAATTCAACTCAGTCCTTTCTGTTCATGAAATTGTATCTTTAAAAGTGTTCACATCAAACATTCTCTGGAAGAGGAGGGAGCTGAAAGTTCTCTCTTTAACAAATGGCTTCTGGTGTGGATTCACTCTAGATATGCATAGACTCTGAAATAAGCTAGAGGTAGTTTAACTGCTTAAAGCATTTGCTGTTGCTCGGAAGACAGGGGAGCCAGAGCTTCTTTTCTGTTGCCGCCTTTGGTGGTGGTGGTGGTTTTTAAGGGCCTTTTAATGATGTGGCTTTTTTTTTAGATCAGCCAGTGAAGTGCCCCCAACTCCCCTTCATCCTATGCAAAGCCCTGGGGCTGCTTTAGTGCTGTTGTTCAGAGACGAAATTGAACTTCAGGTATCCTGCCGAGATTCTAGGACTAAATCAGTCCTCCCTTTTATGAGGTTTTCAGAAACTGCTGTTCTGACTTCCAGTGAAATTTCAAACATGTGCTTTCTGCTTTATGACAAGTCAGAAGTATAGTAATTGAAAGTTGCTTGAGTGCTGTTTTTCTGGAGTGAAACCCTGTAATGGAAACTTTTGTTCTGTGGCATGTGTGATTAAAAGCAAACATAAATTTTCTGCTGCTTGCTGGACATAACTCTTGGACCAGCTATATGATGTATTTTTGTATGACCTACTCTTCCGAAAATCCTTTTTAAAAACCGGTGCAAGCCTCAAGTTCAGCATTCCTTTCTATCACATATCACCCAGTCCCCGTTGGATTATTTCAGTGCAGACACCAATTACAGGTAAATTCAAGTAACATTTCTACAGTTAATACTTTTATCTCGGATCACCGTTGAATAGTCATAAAACAGGGTGTGGCGAGTTTTGCTGTTCGAGGGGTAGGGTTTCCCTCTTTGTTTTTCTAGGGGAATTTTATCCAGATGAATCGGGTTTACAGTTTTTTATTTGTCTTTCTTGGTCAATATCCCTGGGATAAAAATCTGAATGGATTTAGTCTGTTTAAAATCAGAAGACGTTGCCTTTTCCCCCCCCTTTAAACGAGATCAGGTCAAGACAGTTTGCTTTTGATCGTGGTGGCTCACAGCACAGCTGCCTCATCTGGTACTCATTTTTCAGGGTTTGATGTGAAATACAAAGATTGGGTAGAACAACGCGCAATGAGGGAAAATCGCAGTGTTACCCTCTGAGCTCTGAATGGCAGTGAATGTGGGTGTGAGGGCGGCATTTTTCAGCTCTGGGCACGTGCTGGACTGCAACTGATAGCATTTATATCCATAGACCTTCAGAGTTGTTCCATTATTGCAAGTCAGTGTTTAAAAGCTGTTGCCTAGTGGATGAGTGTGGATGCTGGGTCTGGGTTTCCTGGCTTTGAGTCACTTTCTAGCGATGTGACTTCGGTGCAGGTTACCTAACGGGTGTCACTAGTCCCTGGTCAGTGAAATGGAGATCAGTATCTACCTTACAGGATTGCTAAGAGTTAAATGAGTTAACATTTGAAAAATGTTTAGAACAGCGCCTGGTGCATGGTAAGTGCCGTTTAAATGTTTACCCCAGGCTCTTGGGTCTCATTCCATATTTTATGGTTGTTCAGATTACAGGAGAAAAGAATTTTTCTTCTTTGTATCCCCCTCTCTGCCTTCAGCACCTGGTTCTTTGCATCTAGTGGCCTATCACATAGTCTGGTTTCCCTTCAGTTTCTTACTAGAACAGCAGTAATTACTTGTCAGGTGTTGGTTTGAGGGCTTGCCCGTGTCTTTGAATGTGGTAGAATTCCAGACCAGCTCTTTGACTAATTGAGCACTCAGTTTTACTGAATGGATTCTATTCAGTAAATTCAGATTCTATTTTACTTTTGAGCTGGGGGAGAGACACTGGTTTATGCATATTTTTCCTGCCATTTATTTTAACTTTTTATTATGGACCACTTCAAACATCACACAGTAGGGAAAATAGTGCGGTGAACTCTTATGTACCCAGCACCCAAATGTGATGATCATGGACTCATGGACACCCACCACCTACCCCTCACCGAATTACAGTGTAGTCACTCCCAGACATCATATCTGTTTCCTTAATAAACATTTCACTAAGTAACTCTTAAAAAAACCCAACATAACCACAATATCATATCAAATACCTTAAAAATCCAGTAATTCCTTAGTATCGGCAAATACCCAGTCCAGCATTCAGCTGTCCCCAATTCTCTCATATATATTTTTTAAGTAGGTGTGCTTGAATCCAAATAAGGTCTACACATTACATTTGGTAGCTATGTCTCTAAAGTCCCTTTAAACCTACAATTTCCCCTCACCGTTTATTTGTTGTTCCCCTCCACTTAAACTTTCCCTGTCTCTGGGTCTACCTCTTTGCCACATTCCTAACCTTTTCTTATCCATATCTCCCCTTTTTCTAGGTCTGTAGTTTGAAAGTGTCCTAGCCTCCTATGGCTGAGAAGTCCAGATGTAGGTCACCTTATGGGCATGGGACGCTCAAATGCTGTCCTCAGGACCGGTTGCCCTTCTCCACCTCTGCACTCTGCTTGTCTCTGTGTGGGCCCTGACCTCCAGCAGGCTGTTTCCCGTAGTGATGACGTAAGGGCCACTACCAGCCCTGGGTTTGCTTCCTGTCCTCTCAGGACCCCCACAGGAGGAGGCCAGCTTGGTCACCCTCCCATCTCAGAGCCTGTCACCGTGGCCAGAGTGTGTAATACTCTGATTGGCCAAACCTGACTCACACCCACACCCGTGTAGCCAGAGGTGGGATCATGAACCAGGTGGACTGAGCATCAGAAAGGGTGGGGTGACTCACTAAGGAAAATGAAGGTGTGTTACCAGAGGGAGGGGACAAGAGTACTGGGCAAGCAGAACTGTAGATGCCTACTAGAGTCATCTGTGCTAACCCTGTGACAACGTGCCCTAAAGTGGTCATCCAGCCTCTGCTGAGGCATTTCTAGTGACTACAACCTACCATCTCCCAAGAGACCTTTCTGACATCAGCCATCCTCTCCCAAGGGACTTGGCCAGCCTTCAAAGAATGGAGACAACTCTTCTCTCCACCAAATGAGATTCCCTTGGTCCTTTGACCATTTCTCATATGGTGTGGGTTCAAGTTTCCTTGCTATCCTGGCCATTTGTATCTGAACCCTCTCCAGGTTTACCTGGGAAGAGTAGTCCCCAAACCTGAACACAGACTCAATGAGGTCTGCCCCAAGCACAGAGGGTAAGCTTATCACCTCCTTTGTTCTAGATATTCTCTAGACTTACGTTATCATAGCCTGAGATTCCATTTGCTTTTCTGACAGCTGAATCACACCACATTGACTCACTGACCTTTTTGTCAACCCAAACTCCAAAGTCGTCTTCACCAACCTTATACCTGAACAAATGAGAACAGTACCAGATTTTATATCTGTCATCTCTAAGAATCCGTTTATTTAGATTTGATCAGCTTTTGCAGCCTGTTGAAATCTTTTTGTATGCCAGTGTGGTCACCCATAATGATCATAACCCCTTCTGAGCTTTTGAATTATGTGATCCCTTCCAGACCTTGTCTGAGGTTGGAGCCCCTCCTGGCACACCAGTAGAGACTTCCTCCAGGCTAATGGTGGCCTGTTAGTTAGTTTTCAACCAACTTCAAGTCCAGTCGCTTCTAACCCTGCCTAATTGTGTTATGACTCAGCCCATATCTCTCCATCTAGTTAATGTGTTTATCATAGGAGACCTTAGCAGATAGCTCGCTGTATGTTAGATATTTGCTGTTTCCTTTCAAGAACAGTGGTTTGAAATGACTTGTGTTTTGTGAACCCACGCTTGCTCCTGAATTGATCTTTCCCTAAGTGTGTGTTTAATAACCGTAATAAGCTACGGGGCCTTGTTTAAGTGTTGATGTCAACTTCGCCAATCTGTAGTTTGCAGATCCTCCCCCCTTTTTGCCCTCTTGAAAATCAATACTCCTTCCATCTGTTGGTTGCTGGTGATGAAATCACTGACAACAGATAGGTGATATTATGGGCATATTTTCTCCCCCGTGGATGTAATTCATACCTTAGAGGAAGAGTTGCTAGTTCAGCTGTGCATGTGTGGAGTGCTGCTACATTTGTTTCCTGCACAGTATCCTGTAGGAGTAGCTGTGGCCAGACACCCCTGACCATCCAGGTCCCTGGGACAAACATGGTGTGCTTTCCCGAGGAGAGTGGGATTTGTGTGTCCATTGGTCCAGGAGGCCCAAATCCTGTATTTTCTGAAGACCGTGTGGCAATAGTGGCGGCCTTGTCCTTGTCCCAACCATCCCCCACCATCTCATTAGGGCACTAATAGAGCCTGAGGGAGCCTTTTCCTTAATGCCATTTCTCCCCATCAGGCCCCCGCACGCAGGCACGCAGGATGAGAATCTGGCTGGCTAATTAAGTGTGGCATTTTGTTTCAAAATTAGCAAGAGACAGTAACTAACTACAAAGTGACCCAGTGTCCTTGTGCGGATAGGTTTGTTTTTCTTAATATTTGACGTTTTGGGACAAATCAGTCCATTCATTCTGAACAATTTACCTTATTTTAAAATGGATTTGTTTTCTTCCCCAAGTGTATTTGCCCATTTAAGATTACACGTGGATCTGTTATGTGCTTTACAGTTCAATGCCTAAGAATTCTGACATTTCACATGTTAGGCATAGAGATAAATTGGAATTAAATGCCTTCAAACACTTTCCTGGGGGAAGTCACTTTCTTAAATTTGCAGAAGGTCGCTGGCTTCAGCCCTCGGGTGCATTGTTTTAAGCTTTTACAAATGTTCTTAAGAGTAAAATACCACTTAATACCACTTGAGCATATTGTCTTTCATTTGGATTTGTGGAAAGTATTAATTTGCAGGGACTGGTGGAACACTCGAGTTTCGAAGCACTGCTTTCCTGTGAAGTCTCAGTTCATGACTTTTTTTCTGAGATCATCTGCGTCTGTTCATCAGTTGCTACGGTCACAGAGGTGGTAGTTACCAGGCAGAGCAGATCCCTGGAACCAACATGGTCTGCTTTCCCGAGGAGAGTGGAATTTGTTTGTGTGTGTAGACAGCACGAATTACGGCTTTACTGCTGTTTATATTAAAAAGCCATTTATATTCCTTTACGCAGCATATACTTAAATGCTATTTTTCCACTTAGTAACTTTTTTCCATTTGCAAGAGAAAGCCAGCATTTCATTTTTTCGTTGTAAAAATAATCCTCTTTCCAAAGATAACCACTGTTAATAGTGTCTTGTACATTCTTCCAGAAAAAAGAATAGGCATTTACTGCGTATATAACTGTCTGTGATTAAATATGTTTTACACAAAGAGATTTAGCATTTGGAAATTAGTTTTTATTTTCTGGAAGGATAGTGCCTTCGCCTGTTAAAAAAAAATATCGAATGAAACGAAAGGCATGCAGGGGAAAGTACGTCTCGCTCCTACTGCTGACCGTAGTTTGCCTGCCCCGAAGCAGCCACCATGATCAGTTTCTGTGTGTCTCTTTACAGGTATTTTGTACATATACAAGTGTGTGAGTATGTGAGACCCTGACAAACACACACACACACACACACACACATTTTTAAATAGATCTTGCTCATATTCTTGGCTGCCGGTGACAGGTGCCGCTTTTCCTGTCTCAGGTGGGTAAAGACTAGAGATGTCATTGCATAGCCCTGCGGTTACTTTGTATCATGTCTGTCTCCATAATGAACCCAACACAGAAGCAAGGAACAGAATCCCCCCAAAACACCACTGTCGAGGGCTAGAAGGAAAAAAGCTTAGCCTGACACGCTCAGCTCACCGAGTATGGTTCTCCCTGAAAGCAGCTTTCCCTGTCCTCAGAGAGGGGCCCCCTTTAGGACTGACACAAAGCAACGCGAAGACAATGGCTGTGAAATTCCCACTGCTGTGCCCTGCCATTTGGATAAATTGAGAGGTTCGTTCTCTGAGGCTGTCAGTCTTCCCTTCCAAGAGTATGTGGATTTATACAGGGACAAAAGACTTCCCCACTCCAGGCACTTGTATTATGCTGTGCCTTTTGCGGTGAGTAGTAGTAGGCGAATTGTATTTAGTTCAATATAGGCTTTTATTTAGTTCAATATAGGCTTTTATTTCGCATTTTTAGAAAATCTATCACCCCAGAATCTAAAGTTATGAAACGATAAAATAAAATAAGGGACTATGACCATTATTTTCATTATAGAAAGATCTTTTTATTAGGCCAGATTGTTTTCAGTTGTGAGCTCCTAAGAGGTATTCAAAATATGATTTCTTCCACTTAGAAAATCTCCCCTTAGAACATCTTAGAAATGCGTCTGTTTCTTTGAGAAAAATGTACAAATATTATACCAAAAGTCATCTTACCTAGTATCGCACACAACTCCTTCCCCCTGAACATTCCTTATTCTTTTCTGTATGAGGCAGCTGGAAAAACTTAGAACTCATTCAGTGTAGATTCACGTAGGCAAGTCGCTTAAGAAAAAAATCAAAGGGTTGCTATGGGAATCAAATAGATTTATTGACTAGATAAATAGATAATAGAAATTATGAAAGGCAAACTTTGCGAAGATCCGTTGAACCTTAAAAGGGGACTTGATGTAAGAATGGAAAGGGCCCTGGCCCGTGTTGCTCAGTGGTCAGAGCATCCGCCTATGCACCCAAGGGTCTCGAGTTCAATTCCCAGTCAAGAGCACATACCTGGGTTGCAGGTTTGATCCCCAGCAACAAATCGATGTGTCTCTCTCACATTGGTGTTTCTCTCTCTCTCTCTATCCCTCTCCTTCCCTCCCTTACGCTCTCTCTAAAAAGCAATGGAAAAAAATATCCTGTGTGAGGATTTAAAAAAAAAGAATGGAAAGGGAATTAGTATCAGTTTAGAAGTGAGAATATTTTTTTCTGAATAATTAGTCACATAGGCAGATTAAATGAATATCCTATGGGTCAGAACAAAACTATAAAGATGTTTGCCTCATCTTACCTTGATGAGGTATTCTTTAAAGCTGTATATAATAGGAAGACACTGGAAATGCTCTAAATGTTCAACATGGAGTGGTTAATTACAGTGCTCAGAGTCAAGTTGAACAGCTATTACAAATGGAGTTAATGAATGACCTTTGGTGGAACATAGAACTATATACTTCAGATATTGTGTTCAAAAAAGCAAGATCCCAAATTATATAGATACCATGTTTTCAACACCGTTTGAACTGATGTATAAGAAGAAAGATTGAGATAACCCTGGTTGCTAATCGTTACGTTAGAGTAGTGATGTCTGTGGTGGTGGGTCTCTGATTTGCAAATGTTCTGAATGTAATCATTTGTAATAGACACATAAATATATATATGAAGAAAATAATTCTGCTTTTGCCTGAAAGAGTGTGCATGTAGTTTTGGAACACTTGTTTTAGTGTAGGGTTCCCCCTCCTCTTTTTTCATTGATTCTAGAGAGAGGGGAAGGGGAAGAGAGAAATATTAACGTGAAGAGAAGCATTAATCGGTTGCCTCCGACATGCACCACGAACCAGGGATCAAACCCACAACCCAGGCATGTGCCCTGACTGGGAACTGAACCTACAACCCGTTGGTATATAGGATGATGCTCCAACCAACTGAGCCACCTGGCCAGGCCCCCCCACCCGCACCCTTTTTGATCTAGTTAGCTGTTTAGTGGCGTTTTCAGAGATGAGTAACCTTGCTCATAATCATGTCTTACTGAGCAAAGGAACATAGGAGGGAAAGAATCAGCCTCCAGCCAGCTACTTCAAGAAGGCTTTCTGGAAAAGAATAACTTGAAAGTGACCTTTTAAAATGAAGGAGAGGATAGTCCAGTGGATTAAGAAAGAAAGATATTCTGGATATAAATAACCGTGTGGGAATGAAGGGGAAAGTTGAGAAGGAGAAAGTTCATTTGATCCAGCTAAAGAGAGTAAGTATGGGATGGAGAAAGACGATGCATGTTTGAAACCTGATGAGTGACAGAGGCTGCCCATGCTCAGTGGGAACATTTTTACCTTTTATAAGGAAAACAAAAGTTCCTTTGGCAGATGGCCAGGAAAATACATTTTAGGTGATGCTGACTTGGAGGTGCGATTTCGTGCGTGAAGACTCTGGGAAGCCACCCGCGGTGTTCTGTTTGCAAGGTGATAGTGGCCTCTCTTGGGGGTTTGGGCTTGGAATGAGAAAGAAGGTCTGGATTCCAGACATGCCACATAGTAAGAAACAGATGCTTTTCTACCAAGGTGGCCAGACTCAAACCGAAGAACCTCATCCCGGGCCAGGGTGCAGAAATGCATTTTCTATACTCTTCCTTAGATTGTAAAGAAGACACTCTGGGTGAATGGCTTCTTTTTATTACATAAAATCAAAGGCAGTCCCTCTAGGAATTTTCCACTACTATATAGTGTTGGGGAGAGGGAGGGGGAGTGACGACAGGGACTAAGAAGCTCCCAAACCGGATTTCTCACTTAGTATGTGTTCATATTACAAAATCAAGTTTGTGCTTTTCATTGCTTTGTATTGGCACTGCCCAGCCTCGGTCAGTCATGTGGTTTTTGAGTATCTCATTTGCCTCAGGCAGTGTAAGGATGCAGAGAAATTAATGACAGAGTCACTGCTCTTATAGGCATTTATAATTTATTTGGGGAGATAAGGCAGGATATATATATAAATTCAGAGTCTTTATAGGATGACGTCTGGTGTGGGATAGGGTTGCTCTGAGAACCTGAAGAACTGTGACCCGGTCAGACAGCAGCCAGAGAGGCTGCCCCTTCTCGTGGATGACCTGGCTCAGATCTATATTTCCTATTCTCTAGCTTTGAGATCTTGGGCAAGTTACTTTTTTAAAAAAATTTTTATTTATTGATTTGTGAGAGAGAGAGAAACATTGATCTGCTGTGCTACCCATCCATGCATTCATTGGTTGATTCTTATGTGTGCCGTGCCCAGGGGTCAAACCTGCAACCTTGGTGCATCGGATGACGCTCCAACCAACTGAGCTACCCGGCCAGGGCTTTGGCAAGTTATTTTAATCTTTCCAAGCCTCAGTTTCCCCATCTGTAAAGTTGAAATGATAACAGTACATACCTTGTAGGGTTGCTGTGGAGATTTGAGATGACGCGTGATATAAAAAGCCCTCAGCATAGTGGGAGGCACATGGTCATTGGTCAGGAGGTGGTAACTACAGTTCCACCAGACCAGAAAGTGTCTAAGGGCAGGGACTCTGTGCTTTTCATCATTGTGTCATTCATACTTAATACATTTGGTATAGCTTATTAATACATATTTGAGTGGTTTGGACTGAGAATTGGAGAGTTGGCAGGATTCCGGTGGAGAGGAATGGAATTCCAGGCATAAAGGTGAGTCTGAAAGTTAAACAAAGGCATACATTCTTCTTTATGTTTGTGCTGTAATCAAAATTAAACAAATGTTCCTGTTGCATAACATGGGGCAGTGTGGTCATTCAGTGTTAAACTGGTAAGGAGACTGAGGCCCAGAGAGGAGGTGGCACATGGTTGACCAGCTTCTAGGTCTCCTTATTGCCCAGTCAGTGGTATCCCTTGTCATTTTTTTCTGATAGCCCTTTAAGAAAAAAAGGCGAAGCAGTGCCTGTAAGACTGCCAAATTTTGCTTCTAGAACAGAGAGATAAGCATCCTGAAAAGAGGGAAATGCCGCAGACCTATTTTTCCTGAGTAATTTTGTGTATCTTGGCCTCTAGAAAGCAGGACGAGTTCCCTGGTCCCCGGAGCCCGTTCCTGAGAGCAGTCACTTTCCTGTGGAAGGGCCAGGGTCAGGCCCGGGGTGCTGGTCAGACCTCCTCTGTGGAAAGCCTCAAGTGGCTGTAACTCATCGCTGTAAAAACAAACATGTTACCTCCCTGAACAACCGTGCAGAGCACTTAAGAAGGGGATTACCAGGGCTGAAATATGGGAAACGTAAAGAAAGGAATTCAAAAAGAGCCAGGTGCTTCAATTTGTGCATCTGGGCTGATGAGACTGAAGTGTTAAAGAGAAATTCCATTCTGATGACTCAGGGCCACAGTATTTTTTCCTGTTGGGCCAGTGGTGAGGGGAGAGGAGGCGTGTTATCCTGGGGCCTGTCCAGGCAGTTAGCGCCCTTCCCGTGTTGAGGGATAGCCGGGACCTGAACCCTTGGCACCTGGCCCTGGGGTCTGGGGTCACGGGAATTTGCCCTGTGCTTTGAGGAGGTTATTGAGGAGGTTATTCCAACGTGAGCAGGAAGATGGGAGCCAGAGTGGAGAAGAGCAGAGGCGGCGCCGGGCAGTCCTGGACACATACTTGGCTTCGGCCTCAAGAGTTTGGAAAGGGGGCTGCTGGGGCAGGCCAGCTGTTTCACTAGAGGGAGAATTGAGATGTTCTGAAACTTAGGGAATCGTTTCTAAAGCCAGTTCTTATTACTGAATCATCTTGTGTGCGTTAAAGTACTTTCTGAAACCCAGCCCAGGTCTCCTTGAAGCTGTGATTTGCAGTTTGCTATGTACAGAAAGGAGAGGTGACATGGAGCTAAGGTGACCCATCTGCACGCATGTTCATCTCCCTCCATGGTGACTGTGTACAGAACTTGTTTCGTATGTGTTTCTGTTTAAAGATACCTTATTCAATATAAACTGTCAATTTAGTAATCCTGAACTTTTGGCCTCAACACTGTACCCCATGCCTGAATGAAGCTCATCTAACACGTGTTTTCTCCATAAGGCACATCACAGCCGTCTTGCACTTAGGAACTTCAGCACTATGTTTGGGGGCCATGTTAAACAGCGAAATCACAACAGAAAGCACAAAAATGCAGCACTAAGCAGACCGCCAAAAGGACACTGTTTACAGTATGAGTTGAAACAAGAAGGCAGAGTGTTGCCTTGTTTAACCTCAGCTGGGAATGTGTGTGGGGGGTGACTCAGATTTTTACCACCCTGTGCATTTCCAAGAATGACCGTGAAGATGTCGCTAGATTGATTTGGGGGTTGCATAAAATTTTAGCAAGTAGGTGAATTCATAAATGCAGAATTCTTGAATAATGAGGCTCATCTACACCCATTTTCCCAAACTATTATCCTAAATATGCAGAATAACCGCTATAACCTAATATTACTTGGCCTTTGGGCCCACTCCTCTAACAAGTTCCTTTATTCTCTCCCCCTTTTTAATCCTGGGGTTATTTTAAAAATTTGAAAATACAAATTTGCTGAAGGAAAAATACTTAAAATCATCCAAATGGCACCAACCAGAGATCATTATTGTTTACATTTCAGTGCCTATCTTTCCAGTTTTTTTAATGCAGATATATATCTGTCATCTGAATTCTCGCACATTTTATATACGTATATACTAAATATGTGTGTTTAAAACTAAATGAGTATCATACCATACTTACTGTTGTAGAATCTGCAATTTGCAGTTTCCTCACTGCTGGAGCCTAAAGTGAGAGGCAGGAGTGAGTGGTGAGGGATGAGGTCAGATGGGCAAGTGTGGGGAGACAGCAAATATAGGGACATTAGGGTGTGGGACTGTGTCCTGACAGGGACATTAACCCCATCATGGGATTAATGCCCTCATAAGAAGAGGAGATTCGAGCTTGCTTCCCCTCCACGCCCCCCCCCCCCCCCCCCCCCCCCCGTATGAAGAAGACACACAGCAGCAGGGAGGCAGATGTCTGCCAACCAGGAAGAGAGCCCTTACCAGACACCCAATCTGCCAGCACCTTGGATCTTGGATTTCTGGGACCCTCCAGAATGGTGAGAAATCAATGTCTGTTGTTTAAGCTCTCAGTCTGTGGTTTGTTATAGCAGCCTGAGCTGACTAAGAAAGGGTGAGACAGGAAAGAGTTAATGGCATCGAGGTATGTCACCAACTAAGACAGGGAAAATGCAAGTGGGTGTTGGTTTGTGGGGGAAGCCAGGGAAAGTAAAAGCAGGTGGAGATGGTTAGCTGTCTAGCTGCTTGATTACAGCTCTGTGGACAGGTAGTTCTGTGCCTGAGGCAGGTCTGTGGGTCACCAGCAAATAAAGCCAGGAGAGGGACTGAGAGACCCAGAGAGTTTGTGGAGAGAGAAGTGGTGGCCTGAGGGGAGAACCTGAGAGCACCAGCATGGTCCCAGGGACAGGACAGCAAAGGAACAGAGAAAGGGGCAAAGTGGGAGGTTGTCACAGAGGCCAAGGGAAGGTGTTTGGGGGGGCTGGGTGAGCATGAAATTTAGAGTATTATAAACCTTCATTAAGCAATCTCTGTACTTTATTATGGCTAATAATAATACTTAGCAATTATACAGCATTTACTTTGTGCCAGGCACAGCACTGCAGGCTTCACACGACTGCCCCATGGGGCACCTACTGTTGTTACCCCCAATTTACAGACGAGGATACTGAGGCATAGAGCCATGAAGTAACTTGCCCAGAATCATGTAGTAAGTGGCACCTGCAGGGCACCAGCAGCCTTGATCTTCTGACTCCAGCACCCACAGTTTGACCTAAATTTTTTTTGCAGCTCCCAGACTTGCCTTGGCAAGAAGTGGATAACTGTCCTTTTAGCCTCAGTCACAAGTCAATTAAACCACACACACAAAAAATTCTACCCTTCCTTGAGTGCCGGCCTTGTGGGAGCAATGATGATGGATGGTAAATTGTGGAGAATTTTGCATTCCAGAGTGCTGACCTCAGCACGCGTGGCACTGATGGTCAGGGCCCAGGCTTTGCTCCTGTGGCTTTCTGGCTGCTGTTTGTGCTCTGCGTGTGGATGAGCCTCCCAGTCCAGGGCGCCTTATGGCTACTGACTGTGCTGTGCCTGTTGCTTTCTTGTGTTTTATCACTTCTGGCCTTATGGCTGTTCCCCTAAAGAATCCACAGGACCCCAGGCCAAGGGCAGGGTCGGAAGGGCTCCTGTCATCCATCCCTCTGGGCCCAGACTTGTCTTACCGTGAGGAATGCCGCCCCCACCCCCAGCCCTGCCCAGACTCATGCCTGAGGTTTTACTGCTTTCGTTCACTTCCATACATGGAAGTGGGGTTGCCAGCCTCTGCCGGGAGAGCGCCTGCAGCAGGAGGTTTGTTTCCCCACAGCTGACAGACACCCCCTGGCTCACATTTTAAAAGTGTATTTATTGAAAAAGACCAGGGGTGTGACCACACATGTCTGCAAAAAGAGAGCTTGGGCATCTCAACAGAAAGAAAGGCAGTAAAAATTGAAGGCTAGTTCCTGAATGCTGTGGGTGCTACACTTATCTCCAACTTCATGATTGTTAGAAAGTTCTAATGTGAGTGATAAGCTTTTAAATCTTAAAATAGGTAAAGAAGCTTTTGTTGGCGGGGAGGAAGTCCATTTTGCAAACATATATGTGTATTTATTAGCATATATTAGCATACATATGCTTTTCTCATTGATTTGAGAAAAAGAAAAGAAAATCTGAGGGGGGCAAGCCAAAGTGTAGAAGTACTCGGCCTGGGCTGTCCATCCTAACAGGTGTAGCCCTTACAATTACCAAGAGGTCAACTGCTATGTATCTGAGAAATGCTTTGGTTCTCTCAAGGAAATGCTTTTATAATGCACAGTACTGTGGTTCTACCTGTTGTTTTCTTTTGTTTCATAAATGAACAAGGATTGGACCTTGTAAAAGTTAGGCTTCTAGAAAGTAATAGTTGACAACAGTGTATTCTATAAGTAGTTTTGGGAAATAATGAATGTAGTATATTTCTTATGGAGCTATCTTATGTAGTATATTTCTTATGGAGGACCATAAGCTGTTGGCCCTCTTGTGCCAAATATACCATCCTGTCTGGTTTTTTTCAATGCTAACTCTTGGGCACAGTTCTTTGGATGTATTTTGCTGGATTTTCTTTGTACTCTGCCCCGCATCTCTGAGATTTGTTGTAGTGGGATCTGAATTATTTGAAAGCCACAATTCAAGATTGTAAAATTCTGGAAGCACATGATGAACTCTGGTTTAGTTTTTGGGGCCTGGATGAGGGGGTAAAAAGACTGATGCTGGCCTGACAGTTTGCTTCCTCCGCACTCCCCCCAAATACTAGATACTGTTCCCACCTTAGAAAAGAGATTAAAATCTTTCTTACCGTGATTTATTTTGAGCTTAAAATAACAAACCTTAAACTTCTTGATCTGTGTCCCCACTTCCTCCCTCCACCAGATCCCTTTCTTTAATTGTATAAAAAGGTTTTGAAATTCTTCCTCGAGTCTTCCCTGCATCCCAGGAAAGGAGTGAATGGGCACCAGCTTTATGGTACAGTCTGCAGCGTTGATCTGAATTTCTTCTCTTGCTCTTTCGCTAGTGAAAAGATTCCCTCCTGTGACAGATGGGTGTGTATTCAGAGGACATTGGCTTTGTAAGGTGGATGGAACTGCCTTCTGAGTTAAGGCTTCTTTTAAGCAACCTCTTTTCCCCCCTTTAAAAAAACCTGATTTCTGAAGTATCAGGCTGTCATCAACCTACTAAGTATTTTGCCTCCAAGCAGGACCAAGACTTGGGGCAAATTACTTCTGCCTGTTGAGCTGTTAGGCCTCAGCATTTTCCTTCCAGAAGCTGCTGGCCAAATGGCTGTTATCACAAGGTGTCAGGCCTGCAGGGGGCCTTGCACACACCCCAGCTGCTGCTCTCAGGCTGGGGCTGGGCTAAGTCCCAGCCTCCCTGGGCCAGGAGTGGGGAATGAGGGGGTGGGGCGAGTGGAGGCCCTCACTTTGCTGCCCCTTCCAGATTGATTAAGGGAGGTGAGGCTCTTGAAAAGGCCAGTGGAGGAAAGAGGAGACTCACTCTCTGCCCTTCCAGTCTGATGTGTGGGTTCTACATTATTATGGAGAATACAGTTCTTAACCTCAAAGTGCAGTGGGGAGAGGCAGGGACCCCACTTCTGTTTGGTTTACTTCAAGAGCCTTGTTCCAAGGGAAATGTCAAGTGGTGATTTTCTTTTTAATTGATTTTTAGAGAGAGAGAGAGAGAAAGAGGGGGGGGAGAGACAGAGAAACAGACAGAGACAGAGACATCGATTCTTGTTGTTTCACTCATTCATTGGTTGATTCTTGTATGTGCCCTGACCAAACATTGAACCTATAGTCTTGGCGTATCAGGACACTGGTCTAACCACCTGAGCTACCCGGCCAGGGCATGTGGTGCTTTTCAGTCCTGGCTGATATTCAGAGTTACCTGATGACCTTTTAAAAATACACATTCCAAAGAATTTATATGCATATATGTATAAGCCATGGACACAGACAATAGTGTGGTGAAGGCCTGGTGCAGGGTTGAAGGTGTCAATGGGGAAAAAAGGAGACATCTGTAATATTTTCAACAATAAAAAAAAATAATAAAACAATAGACATTTCAAAAAAATAAAAATAAAAATACACATTCCCAGCACTTGTTCACTGTTATGTCCCCAACATATAACACAGTACCTGGTATATAGGACATGCGCTATGTAAAATTAGTTAAATGCATGGGAAACTCATTCTGTCTGCTCATAATGTCTGGGTAAGTGAGTAGGTACAATCTCTTAGCCAGTCATTTGTACACAGAATCAGAGTAAGCTGTGAGATGTATCCTACTTCCCCATATCAAGTCCCATATGAGGTCATGCAGCTTTGGTCCATCCCAAATAAGGTCCTGATGATGATTATTGTTAATGTGCTTATAGGTCACTACTATACTCAGGTATCTGCCACTTTGTGATCTAGAATGAGAAACTTAAATGAAGGGGACGCTGAGAATATGTAATCATAACACGGATAAGAATTACCCCTTTCACTTATTCGGTATGCACTTTGCCAGGCCCTATCTCAGGGCTTTGTTTGTATTTATTTAATTCTCGCATAACCCTTTGAGTGAGGCGCTATTGGACTAAGTAGTTTTCTCAGTCATGCTGGTAAGTGGTTGAGCCAGTATTTGAACTCTGGCCTTTTGCCTAAGCTGCGCTCAACTGCCTAGTAACTGACCAAGGCTGTCATTTCAGGAGGCGCTGTCCATGTGCCAGGCACAGAGATGGAAAGTACTTTACACGTGCTGCCTCATTTCATTTTCACAAGAACCTGTGTGTATGTTACATGCTGTTGAGTTGGCGTCAACTCCTAGCGAATGTAGGAATGAATTATGTCTGCAATGTCCTGTCCTCAACAGCCCTGCTCAGCTCATGTAGACTCATGCCTATGGCTTCTGTTAAGGGGTCAATCCATCTCATATTTGGTCTTCCTATTTTCCCCAGCATTATTCTTTTTTCCAAAGAACGCTGCCTTCTTATGATGTGCCTGGAATAGCTTTAGTGTTGTCATTTTTGCCTCCAGCGATGTTTCAGGCTTAATTTGCTCTAGGACCCACTTGTTCATTTTTCTGGCGGTCCAGGGTCCTTAGTGCTCCCCTCCAACACCACATTTCAAATGAATCCACCTTTTCCTATCAGCTTTCTTTACTGTCCAACTTTCACATCCATACGTAGTAATTGGGAATGTGAGGGTGGATGATCTTTGCCTTGGTCTCTAAAGACTCATCTTTGCTCTTGGGGATCTTCCCTAATTCTTCCATTGCTGCCCTTTTGAGTCTCAGCCATCTCTTGATTTCTTGGCTGCAGTCTCCATTTGAATTGAGATTGAACCAAGGTAAGCAAAACTTTTAGCCCTGCCCACCGAGCTAATAAGTGGCAGAGTTACTTGATCAGTTCCCTCCAAAGCCTATTCTCTCTCTGAGCCTCACCATGTCTGATGGGGAGAATGGTCTTAGGCACATTTTAGAAGCAAATACGGCCCCTATCTTTTAGCAGGACTTTCTCAGCAAGGGTGTTAACTGAGGACAAGGCAGGCTAGGGTCTTGAGCACACCAAACAGACTCTTGGAAAGAGGAGAGTTCAGGAGAGTGATTGAAATCCTTCAGTTCTTTGAAAATGGCCTTCTGAACTCTCAAGCGCATAGAATCCATCAATCCCTTGTCTTCTTTTAGTTAATCCAGCTCCCCCTCCACACACACACACATTCACACAGTCTATCCCTACCCCAGGGAAGAATGTCTGTGGCAGCAAAGAAAGAGCCCTTTGAGCAGCCAACAGGGTGAAAACAGCCAAGGTCCCAGGACCCCAGGGACATTTCCAGCCTGTGGTTTGCTGCCCTAACCCAAAGGAGCTCCTGATTGGCTGATAAACTCTGAAAGATTAGACTTTCTCTGAAAGGGCAGAATTGACAAGATTCTAGAGAAAGAAGGTAAAAAACAGTCAGAGAGAGCAGTAGTAGCAAGTGGGAGAGATCTGCCCCAGAAACCCTGGTGATGAAAGAGGTGTCGGGATGACTGTGCACCCTGTGGCCACTGGGGTCTACTTTCAGGTGCTTTCACTGGACCTCTCTATTTGTTATATTAGGCAAAAACATCCACACCCTTCGTATCCACTGACTTTTCAGGGTTTCATTTCTAACTCTAATTTGGAAAACACTTATCTATTCCCCAAGGTTCCACTTGGGATCACAGGGCATGCTATATAATACAGGGCAGCAAACTCAGACACCTACTGTGGTCACTTAACTGCATGGAACACTTGGGGATTTTCTACAAAGACCTTCCTGTGTGCTTACGAACCACAGGAATAATCTCCTACACAATGAAACGCTATCCTTGCCTGTTTTTGTGGAAACATATTTTCTAAGCTTTGATAATGAGTTGGGAAAGGAACTCACTTTTATCTCAGCTCTATTGTGTTTAAACTAATAGTGTAAAGTGTGAGTCTGGAGGCGATAGGGAGTGGTGGGCCTGCAGCAAACTGGCGAGAGCATCCTTCATCTCAAAGGTGCAGCCATGCTGAAATGCAGACCTGGTTGGTCAGGTCTTCCAAAATGTTTACAAAATGTGGAATCTTCTGATTTCTGAGTATTGTTAGTTAATTGAAATTTAAAACATTATGAATGTGTCAAACGACACATCTAAGGGCCAGTTTGGCCCCTGGGGTGGCCTCTTGGTGCTTTTGGCCTTAGGAGCTACCACTGGTGCAGCAACTCCCAACACTGGGCTCTGTTTGTACTTGGCAATCTGTGGGGCACTAGGGGGAGGGTTCTCAGGGAGGCCCCAGGAGCATTCAGGGATATGAAGTGTATGTTTTCCAGGGAGTTGATAGTCAGAGAAATGACCCTACCTGGGTCAGCCATAAAGAATAAGAGAAGCTGGCATTCAGCCATGTAGGGTGGTGTGTATGGAAGGAGTCAGAAGGAAAGCCCAGATCCCCTGGAGTGATCAGCAAAGCCCCCCCCCCCTGGGGGGGGGCAGAACTTGCCGCAGACCTGGAAAGGAAGGGGACCAGGCAGATTTTAGGAAGATTTTCCAAAGTGAGCTCAGAAGTCATAGCACATACTCTTTATGTGGCACGGGCCCATTTTCAAAGCACTTTCCCAGTATGTATTCCCAACAGCAATGCTGGACAGTGAAGCAACTCATGTTTGCAGAGACTGAGGATAACGTGCCAGGGACTGAGCCCCTGCCAGGGCTTCATATTCTCTCCCCCGTATCATCCTTCAGACAACCCCGTGGTATTAATCCCCGTTTTCAAGTGAGGAAATTGAGGCTCAGAGAACTAAAGTGATTTACCCAAGTGATGCAGATTAGCCAGGGACAGAGGTGGGATTCATGCCCGGGCCTGTCTCCAAAACCCAACCTCCTTCCTTCATAAAAGTGTCTGGACCACACAGCTGTAAAAGTCAGACCCAGAACTCGAACTCAGGTCCTGAGAGGGCCCCGGCTTGTTGTGAAGTCGAGGGAAAAAAATCTGCACTGAGGGTGGGGCTGGAGAAGCAGGCTAGAAAGTTTATACTGAATGTACAGTGATGTAAGCAGCCATTAAAGGGTTTTGAGCAGAGCCATAAGATGATTGTGGCGTTTAAGGGAAATTACTCTGGTATGATTTTGTTGGAGGAACTCGAGGGGGAAAGACGGCCTTGGGAGGCTAATGAGAGGGCGCGGGCCGGGTGCTGACAGAGGGCATGGCTTGTCTCAGGGACAGGACCCAAGGCTTGAGGAAACGGTTTTCAGCCCCTTTTGGCACTTCCACAAGTACTTTAAAGAGAAATGCTTGCTGTTACGGATCACTAGTATGTTGTTATGACCAAGGCAACCATTCCTAGAGTTTTCTGGTGAGCCCTTTGGGCATATGACTCCATTAAAAAAAATCCATTCCCATTTTGCACCCAATTTTCTCTTCTCAATGTGTTTCACAGTTGGTAGGTGGTTTGTTATTGTTGGTTTTTAAATTTTCCCCAGTGCGGCCCTTGCCTGAAAGAAAACACTGACCCTATTGGCCACAATTTAAAACATTTTGACCTCTGCCCAAGCATTTCTGGATCTTTCTCTTTGTTTAGTTTCTAAGAGTGAGGAATCCCAACACAGAGCTTGGTGTTTTTGAGGTGGGAATGAGGGAAGGGGTTTCCTTCCCTTCCCACTTCTCTTTCCACTTTCACCCGGCCAGCTGCTTGCAGAGGCACTTTTTCAGAGCCGGATAATTTGTCAGAGGTGAAAGTAAAACGCTCTGGTCACTTTTAGCGATTTGAAACAAATAAACGACAACAAAAATCTACCATACTTTTGGCCCTGTGCCGTCTGTGGCCTCCCATTGCTGAAAGCATGACCGCTGGCCGAGGCAGCAAGAACAGGCGAGAGAGGCCGCCGCACGTCCGTGAGCGCAGAGCAAGGCCTTTGCAGCTGGTGGGAAAAGAGCTCTTTTTGGAGGCCGTCCTTGTACGGGATGGGTTGTATAAACTTTTTTTGATTGCCTTGGAATTTCAGGCTCACATGGATGATAGAAGAACACGAGTCACCTAGATCCCAAGCTCTCCTTATAAAAGTTTTAGCAAGTTATGTTGCAGGTGATTTTTTTTTAAAGTGCAAGAGTTATGGAGCTAAATGACTTTTTTTTAAAGTTACAATTTGTAGAATATACATAACAATTTACCATTTTAGCTGTCTCTAAGTGTGTATTGCAGCGGCATAGGGCACATTCAGGTTGTGCAATTGCCACCACCATCTGTCTCCAAAACCTCCTCATCTTCCCCAACCTAAACTCTGTGTGCATTAAGCCATAACCCCTTAGCCTCTCTCCTTCTAGCCCCTGGCAACCACCATTCTACTTTCTTTATCCGAAAGGTATTTAATTAATTAATTAATATTTTAAATTTATTTTTGTTGTTCATGCTCGTCCAAGGATATTTTTTCCACTGATTTTTAGAGAGAGTCGAAGGGAGGGAGAGAAAGAAACACCAATGTGAGAGAGCCACACGGATCGGTTGCCTCCTGTACTGGCCCCGACGGGGCGGGGGAGGGGTGCTAGGCTGGGATCGACCTGCAATCCAGGTATGTGCTCTTGACTGGGAATTGAACCCACGACCCTTCAATGCATGGGCCAGCGCTCTACCACTGAGCCACACTGGCCAGAGCCAAAAGGTGTTTATTGTGATGGCTCCCCACTCATCTTGATTCGGGTGCTTTTAGTGCTGCTTCCTTCTGAAGGAGCATCGTTCTGGAAGCCTTGCTTTTCCTCCTGGAGGCTGACAGAGGACAGGGGAGCAGCCGACACCCAAAACTATTGTTGGTGCATGGCCAAGGACAGTGGTGATTTTATAGCATCCTGGGCATGTCGCACTCACCAAGTAGGAACTGGGGCTCTGCGCCAGGCGCCTCTTCTCTTCTTGAAAGGGATGAAGGAGGTCCTTAGAGAGACATGTTGTCGTGGGGAGGTTGTCACCACCAGAAAGTTCCAGCTTTCTACTTTGTCTCTATGAATGTGACTACTCTACGTACCTCATGTAGATAGATTCATGCAGTATTTATCCTTTTGGGTCTGGCTTATTTCATTTAGCATAATATTGTCAAGGTTCATGTATGTTGTAGCATGTGTCAGAATGTCCTTCAATTTTTTTTTTTAATATCTTTATTGATTTCAGAGAGAGGAAGGGAGAGGGAGAGAGAGAGATAGAAACATCAATAATGAGAGTGTTGTCACTGAGCAGCTGCCTCTTGCAGGCCCCCGACTGGGGATCGAGACCGCAACCCGGGCATGTGCCCTGACCGGAATCGAACCGCAATCTCCTGGCTCCTAGGTCTATGCTCAACCGCTGAACCCTGCCCGGCCGGGCTCTCCTTCATTTTTAAGTCTAATATTCTATTGTGTACATGTACCACATTTTGCTTATCTAGTCGTCTGTCGATAGACAATTGAGCTAAATTTTAAGGTCTCTTCTAACTTGGATTTTATGAATCTTTTATTTTCCCTCTGTAACCTCATTTTTTTTTCTGGCCTTGTAGGACTGGCAATTATGGATTCTTTGGTGGGAGGATTATTTTAAATTTTGTTAGTAAGTTCTTTGGAAGAAAGACATATGATTTAATGACAAGGTGTTACTTGTTTTCAGTGTCTGAAGGCTGGAAGAAGTAACTTTTAGAAAAAAGTATATACAATGTGGAGAGCAGACCCACCTGGGGTGAGTGCCTGGGACCTTGCCAGGGAATCCTCTCTGCCTTTCCAGAACCCTCTGGTCAGTAACCTCCTTGGAGACTCTATTTCCCTGCATGTGGCTTTTCTCTGAAGTCCTTGAACTGGGGTCCTTAATACGGAGCTGGGACTCAGTTGTCCGCAGGGTCACGTCAGGCAGGACAAGTGCCTCAGATGAAAGATTTAAAATTCCCAAACATTTTAGTTGAGAGAGAATTATGATACCTGCGAAGGAGCTTACCCTAATATTTACCTTTAGAAGTTGACAGGTTATTTAAAAATAGTGAAATGTGTTGGCACAGGGAAGGGAGAATGGAGTCGAGCCCCTGGCTGCCGGGCAGCAAATTAGAAGAGGCAGACATCCTGTGAATTTACAGCTGTGCAGCGGAATCCTGTTTTCAAGGGCTCTGGGAAGCCTGCTGGGTTGTTTTAAAATAAGGCAAACTGTAAGGTGCCAATCCTGAGTGGGGCGGAGGGCTGCCTTTGCCCTCAGTGGAATTGATTTTTGGCAGCCCTGTTCTTGTATTGTAAAGTTGCCTAAGATTCTTTTTTCTTGGTTTAACCAAAACGTCTATTGGGATATTTTTCACATTTAAAAAATAATGCAAGATCATTGTAGAAAATTGGAAAATACAAAAAGTATATAGGGGGGAAAAGTCCTATTGGCCTCCTACCAGAGGCAATTGATGTTCTTTTGTCACAAGGCAGCCTTGCCTTTGTCTCTGTTTGCATATTTCCATGTAAGACTATATTCTTTTAAAAGATGATCTCTAATAGCTACATGGTATTTCACTGTATAAATGTAGCATATTTTAACAATTCCCTATTGTGGGGAACTTAGGCCAGTTCCAAGTTTTGCTATAATAATCAGTGCTATTGTAAAGTTTTTATATACATATCTTGTACATGCACGTCTTTGGTTGTTTTCATAAGATAAATTCCTAAGAAGAATTGCTGGGTCAAAGATTTTATTGTATCTTTAATTATTATCTTCTTTTCATCAGTTCTATCCTCAGTTTTATCTTTTCATTATTTTAATTTCTTTTACTGTTCCCTGTTTTTATTCTCAGTTCTACAATATTTGTTCTTTTGTTTTTTTATTGCCTTTAAATGGAGATTTTTAAAAAATGCAACCGCATTTTTAGTTTCCTTACAATATTTTCTCACTTTATTTACCCCCCTCTCCTTTTATTTAACATTTTCACCTAAAAAGCGTATATTTTCCACATTTTTCCACTTGTTTCCAGTGGTCTACTTTTGGTATCTTAAGTGCAGCATTGTATTGTGGTGTAGACTATTTCTGGAAGCTTCATAGTCTGTATTGTTTATTTGTCCTTGAATGAAGAAAGTTTTGTCAGGTCCTGTATTTGCCCAGGGTGTGTAATTTATACTTGGTTCTCCTCTGTCTGCTTTGTTGCTGACAGATCTTTTAGATCTTGAGTTTGTTAGTATAAATTTATGTCACTGTTTCAGCCCTTCAGTATCCCAGTGGGCGTAGGAAGATGCTGGACACATGAGCATTTCTAGTAGGACTGTCTCTGTTCTCTTTCTTGTTTGCTGGAGCTGCTGAGAGGGGGGCAACTTTATGCTGGGGACTTTTTCTTTTTTTTTTCTTACTTGTAACTCTTAAGCTATGACTGGCTGGCCTACCTGTTTGTCACATCTGGGCAAACTCTTGCCAGCCTGCTATAGATACCACACCTCTGCGCTGTACCTCCCACCCCGTGCTTTTCAGATATTGCTTTTTGGAGTGGATAACAGTCCAAGCAAAATGCTTGCTCTGTCTCTCAGGCCCCTCTTGTCCTCTAGCCCTTGTCCCTCTAAGTAAGGGGTCGTTAGTGGGGGTGCCACCAGGGTCTCTTTCATTTAGTCTCTCTATACTACAGCTGCTCTTCAGGAGGGTAGTTGCAAGTCTGGCCTCGATAGCCTTTTCAAATCTGGTCCCAGCTATGCTATCTATATCTAGCAGAGATTCCCCTTCCTCTTTCATGTCCTTATACGAAGCATAAATCTTCTGGGTTATTACTGAGTGCAGAGAGACTAACCCTAAGCTGCCGGACCCCTCTGTTATTTTCCACTGGGCGCACCATTGTTCCCTTGCGGGCCTGCCGCTGAGTGCTGCTCTGGGCTGGGTGACTTCAAAGCCATTGCCCCAGAGGTAGCTGTCCTTAAACTAAAACTAAAACCAAAGACATTTCTGAGCTCTTTAAATAATAATAATAATAATAATAATAATAATAAAAGTAAAACGCCCTGTGAATTCTCTGCTTTTCATGTGGTTCCTAGCCTCCCTCTGACAGCATGACCTGTTGGGGCTGCCAGCTCTGATTCCTTTGATGTCTGTCTCCAGGATACCTCCCTGGAATCTGCAGAGAAGAGGGAAATTGTCTGGTGTGAATGTGTGTGTGTGTGGGAGGGGGGCACTGAAGAGAGACCCCAGTAACTTTTGTCTGCGTGTTCGGAAGGAAATGAGATTTAACTGGCAATAATCCTGGAAGAGCATATGTTCTTCTTGATTATGGAAAATATTTCCGTTTTTCATCACTTTTTATCCCCACCCCCAAGTTTCCCCTTAAAGTGCTGCTTCAGTATTTATTGTGTAGTGGTCATTGACCGGTGGTTTTCTGCCCTGTTTGTTGTTTCCCAAGTTCTTCAAAGCAGGCTCTCTCTTCTGGCTCTTTCTCTCTCTGGAATGCCTGGGCTTTTTTTTTTTTTTTTTTTTTTTTGCCATTTAGCTCTCATTTTTTTCCTTTAAAAAAAACTTAACATTTTTTTTCTTATTATACAAAAAAAGACAATAATATCATGAACCCCATATTCCCATCATGCAGCTGCAGCAGTGATCAACTCATAGCCAGTCTTGTTTCAACTACACCTTCTCCCCCCCCATTATTTTGAAGAAAATCTCAAACATTTTCATTTGAGCCATAAATATTTAAATGTGTATTTGAAAAGTAAGGATTTTTGAAAGAATCAATACTGTCATTGCACCGCCCAATTAATAATTCCTTAACATTACCAAGTATCTAATCATTGTTCAAATATTCCATATCTTATTTTACATATATTTTAGAGTCAGGTTTTTAAATGATATATAAATCTCAAGCTTTCTTTCACTTGTTTATCCAGCCACAGTCCTAGAGAGCTCTAATTTAGTAGCCTTCAAGCTAGCAAGGGAAATTCAGTGGAAGGCAGCCTGTCTAGTCTAGAATGCTTGGCCAGGAGCTCACTCAGAAGGTGGCCCCATGCTGTGGACCCTCCTAGCCAGACAGCCTCCTCCCGTTTGGGCTTGGAAGCCCTGGAGGCTATGGACTGTTTCCTCATAAACTTGGACTGTGTGGGGTCACAGCAAATTTTTGTTAAATATGTTGTAACATAGCATTTCAAAATGTTATTTCTTTTTTCTTAGCTAACAAACTTGCAGAGCACTCACTTTGTAAAGAACACTGTTGGAAGGGCGTATGCACGTTCACTCTTTGTCATCACAGCCCTGAAGATTAGCTCACATTTACTAAGAGAGAAAGGATTATTTTCTTTTTCTTTTATATCAGTAAGTATTATGATGGTGGGACACTCCAGTTTTAAATCATTTTTATTATTTTTAAAAAAATATCTTTATTGATTTCAGAGAGAGGAAGGGAGAGGGAGAGAGAGAAACATCGATGATGAGTCATCGATCACTGCCTCCCCCATGTCCCCTACTTGGGATCGAGCCTGCAACCCGGGCATGTGCCCTGACTGGGAATCGAACCGCTGTCTCCTGCATCATAGGTCAATGCTCAACCACTGAGCCATGCTGGCTGGGCTCATTTTTACTTTTTCAGTAAAGGTGGGTTTATATATATAAATGTAAACTGTAATGCCTTTGTAAAGTATTTTATATATACCTACAAATTAAGAAAAAAGTCTATTATAAGGCCATTTATTCTGCAGACTGGTTTAGCCCACGGCTCTGACGCCTGGCTGAGGCTTCACATGCCTTTCAAGTCAGGGGTCCGTAGCACCCCCCTTTCCTCACTGCACGCCTAGGATGTGGCATTCCGGAGGGGAGGAGGCCTGCGCACCTCCGTGTTCTCTCCCTACTTCTCTCTAGCTCAGGGCTTTTCATGCACGTCCATTCTTTCCTCAGCAGTGCTCTGTCTTCAGGTCACTTTTGGGGACTGGAGAGAATCATGGGCCGAGCCACGTGGCGTGTCCATTGAGAGAAGGGGCTTTGCCTGGGGGGGTGCTGGCCCTGGCTTCACTCGGCGTGGGCAGCACGCAAGGGCTGCACCTGCCTCGCAGCCCCGCTCCGAGGCACGCACAGCGGCGGGGCTCAGGCAGAGGGCAGCTCTTCCACTCCAGTGGGAAGAAAAAGGTAAAAGAACCGACCAGGTTTGTAATGGAGAACGGTGTGATCTAATAAGATAGATCGCTTTAGCCAGGCCCTGTGTACATGTCTTCCCTCCATAGGCTCAGTGAGTGGCATGCTAGTGATATGGAGAGATGCCAGCATCCTTTGGAGGACAGTGGATGTAAGCAGGCGGGCGACTAAAGATCGGGTAGCCTCATGGCAGCAGGGCTGCAGGTCTTATTTTGGGCAGGTTTGAAGGATGCTAAGCAGACCCTCGTGTGGCTGGCATGGTATGAAAGGCAGCCCTGTTCTCCGAAGAACTACAACAGTCAGTCCCCACAATAATGGCATTTTCTCCCAGAGCTCTATCAGAGTAAGTTCCTCCTGTCATTCATGGTCCTGTTCTGCAGACTTAGGGTCTTACACGCAGTAGGTGCTCCATAAATACAGGGTGGGGCAAAAGTAGGTTTACAGTCATGAGCATGAGAAACAGTTTATTCTTATATTGCTATTTATTAATTACCATATTTTCTATATGGACAACTATAAACGTACTTTTGCCCCACCCTGTATGTATCTATTGATCCGAATGCTCATTTGTTGCAGCCCTTCACGGACCCCAGAGCTGCTGTCTTGTCCTTTTACCATGACCTTACCACATCTTCTCTAAACTTTATCACCTCTCTTTTTCTAGGCTCCTCTGAATTCTGCCTTGGCCAGAAGGTTCGAGGGCTTTCCAAGCTTTGCTCCGGCCATACCCATACCCGATGTCATAGCTCTCAGTTTCCAAGGATTGCCCTTTCCCAGACCTCATTGCCTGGTTGGCTGCCCACAAAATAGCCTTTGGTTTCTCCTAGTCCTGTCAGCACAGTCATCCAGTGGCAGCCCCCCGTCTCCCAGTGTTGTTAAGATGAGGGGTTTTTGGCTGTCACAAAGACCACATAATTGGGAGGGGGTGACTTCTGGCCAGAGAATCCCCAGAAACTTAGGAACTGGGGTGGAACCCTGTGGCTGTTTTAAAGAGCACAGCAGAATAATCCAGTGAGGAGTGGCGGCAGATGAAGACTGTCCAGCTAGAAAGTCAGCTTGGAAGTGGGTTAGGAGAATGCTCTTACTTGGGTTGGAATTCGGCCAGACTTGGGATTTTTATTAACCGTCAGCCATTGATGCAAGAACTTTTTCAGAAGTGACCCCCTGGATTTGTTATTGTACTTCCTAAATTTCCCATAGTCAGCATTTGTTACTTTTATAATCATAAAGTTAAAAATAAAGTGCCTACTTAAAAATAAATGGAAGTTTGAGAACATCACGTCATTTGTTAAACTGCAAACCGAGGCTTACACCCATGTCTTCTCCCGCCTCTTTATTTTTCAGTTACTAAAGGGCCAGGGATGTTTGTGCTCGAGGCTTGAGGACCCTTGGCTGCTTGCACTGGAATCTGTGAATGTAGTCCAGACTGATTGCGTTCTGGTACTCATGTAGGCTTTACTTATTATTTTTACGTATGAAAAGCAGCTTAAATAAAGGCATATTTCTCCAACTGACCACGCAGAGTTCAGGATAAACAGCTTTGTGACTAATAGGGATCTGGATTTACTGTAAGGGCAGTGAATATTTTTTCAATGCATTGTTTCAAATTAGTAGGAGGCAAAGATGAAAGGGCATTGGAAGATAAGCCCTGTGAGTCATTTTGTGGTGCAGTGAGGACTTGAGATGGATGGGATTTGCTTTGGCACCCAGGCACCGTCCTGATGCAGAAATGTCCCGAAGCAGAATGCTGCCTGGGACTCCTCGGCAGCCCAGGGGCCCTCATTTTGGCTGGGATTTGGGAATTGAGCATGTGGTGAGTCTAATTTTAGAAAATCAGTTCTTCCCTTCCCCCACCTTTATCCTCAAAGTGCTTCTGTCCCTTCAGTGAGTGCTGAGTCTCTCCCCATCCTTTTTCTTGAGTTCTGTGAGCAGCCATTGAAAAGAAAATTTTTTTGGCTGCTTATCTTTTTTATTAATCAGATTGTCTCCCTTGGCTAAGCTCTTCTCCCAAAGGCCTTTCCTCCGTCTTAGGACGCACACTCGCCAGTTGGAATGGCTCTGTGTTTTAGGTGCACGTGTTGCCTTCTGTCAGTAGTGACCATAACCTGGAGTACAAAATCGCATCAGAAAAACCCAGTACCTTTTATGTGGCTGGTCACATTGTGTCTTGGTCCCAGCGGCACCCGGAATGAGACACTAAATTATCCTGCATTTTGAACTTCTGAGGATTTGGAAACGGGTGCATTTTTAATCTTCTTGGGGGATTCAGGCTGAAAATATTAAAGATGGATGGAAGGGTCGATTCCAAGTGGTCATGAAGATGGAAACAGAGCATGGTTAAAGAGGGGGCTTGGCTGCTTCCTCTCTAATTGCCTCTGTGATCTTGGAAGGTTCAAATCACTTGAAAGAAAATCTTTACTAATCACTGACAAATAGCCTTGCTAACTCTTAGTTTCCTTATAAGAGGGAGGCAGTTAGACTGAATAATTCCGAAGTTCTGTCCAGGACCAAAATTTTATATGTGAACATCAGGTGGTTATGTGGATCCAGGTGCAGTTGAGGGATGTTTAGATTTTCTAAGAAAAACCAGTGTACTGGTTGACTTGAAATAAATCATAAAGATAGATAACCTTTGAACTACTGTAGTTAATATGTGGGATGATAAATACTATTCATAACAGCTATATTTAATGAACAGTTACTGTGTGTGAGACATTGTTTTAATTTTTACCTATGTTAATTTACTTGCGCTGCATAACAACCGTGTGAGGTAAGTGCTGTCTATTATCAGCCCCATTTTATAGATGTGAAAACCGAGGCACAGGGAGGTTAGGCAACTTTTGTAACATCACAAGTTGGTAAGTGATACATCAGGATTCAAATCCAGGCAGGCTGACTCCAAGCCCAATCTCTTCACCATTATACCCTGCTGCCACTATGATTCATAATTTATGAATGTGTTGTTAGATCCCCTCAGTGATTTCTCAGCCCTCAGGTAACCTAGAGGAGCTTCTTACAGTGCTGAGTGCAGGGGCAAGACAGGGACTGGAAGGACTGATAAGTCAGGGCCAGTAGGAGGAAGTGGCAGGAGGTTGGTCTGAATTCCTTGTCTTGTGGATGGCAGGCAGGGAGAGATAACAGACCACGTAGTGTCATTGTACTCAGAAGAGACCTAAGAAAGTAGAACGTAGGTCTCTGTCTTCTCTTGTGCTTTCCCAAGCCTCAATTCATCCCTTATGCCGTGGACTAATCTTTCTTAAATACCACGTTCCCTCGGTGAGTCATTAGAGCAGTGGTTCTCAGTTGCCCGCTGGGCCCATGCCCTCCCCTCCCTGCTGCGTGCTGTTCCGCCCTGCCCAAGTCCAGGTTCAGCACGCAGCCCCCGACAGGCAAGCTTGTCTCCTGACAGACCCCGCACAACAGGCTCACTCCCATTTTCCCTCTCTACTGCTTGTTTCTCCTGCCTGGAATGTCTTTCCTTCTGTTCTCTGCCTGTCCAAATCCAGTGTGACTCCATAAAGCTTTCTCCAACTCTCCGACGATCCCTTTTTGCAACCTTTGATGTTATTTTCTTGTTAGCAATTTGGCACTTATGTTGATGTGTATTTTTCATTTCGCTTTTCAAACCCTATAAGCACTTGGAAGGGCACAGGACTGAAAATTTAGATTGCTCTGTTTGTGTTCAGGTGGGACTCAGACCACTTTCAAATGGGTGCCTGGAAGTTTCAACTTCAGTTTCCCTTATTAAGGATGGTTAGGCCCACAGATCAGCTCACCAACCTCTGGACCTCAATTCTAGCAAGGCTGTTTAAGAGAAATGGAAATGAGTCCTGTTTCATGTAGCCGGCAACAAACTTCTAAAAATTCATTACCCTAAGAGGGAAAATATGCAGAAAATTATAAATCACTAATGACAGTCACCTGTTCCTACCAAGAGACTCTAGGGTAACTGTGTCATCCTTTGGAGTTTCTGTTAATGACAAAATAACTTTGATGTACTGAGCCATGTATGATGAAGTTTATATTGTCTGCCAACATTGACTGATGAGCAGTAGCTCTGTGAGCTGAGTGTTAAGAAGGATTCTGAGGCTTTGTCTGTTGTGTCTGTCCAAGGCTCTGTAGAGGGAAATGGTGGCAGTCATGAAATGTGCTCTACCTCCCCGGAACTCTGACTCCCTCCAAACAGAAGCAGAATTGAGAGGCTGGTGAAGCGTATTCCCCGGAGCCCATCATCAAAGTGTATTAGGATGCAAGATGTTGCTTCCCCACTCCCATTTTGGTCTATTTTAAGTCAGAAATAGCCAAACGATATGTGAGAGCTCTGTTCTGAATGTCAGGAGCCAGAGGCAAGTGAAGTGCCTCTTGCATCCTTATAATAGCAGATGACTTATGCAAAGCCAGCCCCAGGGCGCTCCCAACCCACTCAGCTGCTCTGCTAAGGGTCACCCAGCCCACTCACCACCCCCTGATGGCTGTGGCAGATGGGTACCTCTCAGACGCCCCTTCCTGCTGGCTCACACCAGAGTTCACACAGGGCACGCGTCACCTCTCTCAGGCCCTGATCCTGGGGAAACTTTTAAGATGCGTATTTTTTTTTTTTTAGAAGGGCCTTCCCATGAGGTGGGCTTAATGGGTAGTTAACACTTTAGCTGAGAGGATGAAAACACCAAAAACTGCCAGTTTTGGTTTGCTTAAGACGTATGGCTCTCAAACCCGAGTCTGCATCAGAGTCACCTGGAGGCCTTGTTAAAACACAGGTTGGGCCCCATCCCAGCCTTTCTGACTAGGCAGGTCTAGGGTAGGGCCCCCAAATTTGCATTTCGAACTAGTTTTCAGGTGATACTGCTGACGCTCCTGATGCTGGTTCAGGGATTACACTTTAAGAACTATTCAGGACAAAGTCATGCAACATTGGTTGGTAGCCAGCTAGGGAGACACCTGGCTTATGATGTTTACGTTAGCTTTTTTTTTTTTAGGTTTCCAAATAGATTAGAAATATTTTAAAAAATAATATATACTTATGGCTAAAAAATCAGACCGTATACATAGGCTTCTAATAAAAAGTGATCTTTCTCTGTTTCTTCCTATTTCTAAAAGCTAGCATTTTAAAGTGTGTGGCTTTTTTCTTTTTTTAGGTTCCTGTAATTACATCCATATCTCTAAACAATATATGTTCCTGCTGCTCTTCCTCTGTGGATCCCTTTTCAACGTTGTTTGTTGCTTTTCTGCTAGGATAGATGACTCCTTAGCTCACTTAAACCAACTTTGTTTCTCCTTTCTGGTTCTCTTGATTTGACTATATCACAATTTATGGTTCTCTTGATTACACTTTTAGCTTTAAATAACATGCTGATGCTTTTAATTCTTGCCCTCAGTGAAGACTTTTTATGATTTGAGAATGTTGGTATCTTCTTACTCTGCCCTTCAGTTCTCTTTCCCCTCCCCCTCCTATTTTCTGTACCTTAATTTTTACTTTGTCAGAGTTGATGGCATTTTCATTCCATTACATAACTGTGATTCAGGCTTTGTGTGCAGGTTGAAATTCATGCTTTGTTTGTAGTTAAAAATCTGCAAATGTTGTTTCAGGGCAAATTCAAGCGGTATATTACAATTACATTTTTCTACAGCTTTTTGTTTTTCCTGAAGTTTATAATTGTCTCCCCTGCCCCCATATTGTTTGACTATGTCCTTAATTCCCCCTTGCCCCCTCCAGTCCTCAAGCTCGATTCAATTAGGTATCCTATTGAGTTCCCTTCACCCCTCTCCTGGGACTTTCCAGTCTTCATCCATTCTGGACAGGTTGTTCTCTGCGTCTGCTACACAGCTGTCATCCTGGAACTTTATGGAATTGGATTTCCAATTGGATTTTATTTTAACTCCGGTCACTGATTGGATCCAAGTTTGTGTGTGTTTGTGTGTGTTGTCTTGTGTTCTTCTTTGTAGCACAGATACCAAGTATGGGTGTTACCAAGGAGATCTTAAAGAGCAAAACACATTTTCAAGAGCAGAGCTTTACAATTTAGTATGTGAGTTCAACACAGGTTAAGTGTAAATGAGAATCAGCTGTCTTTGGATTAAACATCATTATACAGCTTTTTGAAGAAGATTAAAAAAGGAAGTAAAGCGAGGATTCCAAATGCTGTCCTCTTTCCAAAACAGCCCAGCGGCTTTGCAATCTGGATTTAAATCTCCACTTGGGTCATCCTGGAATCAGGACTGTCTCTGGGGGTTGAGGGTTGCATGGTATGGTGGGAAATGGTGGATTAAGATTTAGCCCTGGCCAGTGTGGCTAAGTGGTTGGGTGTTGTCCCGTGTATCGAAAAGTTGCTGGTTTGATTCCCAGTCAGGGCAAATGCCTAGGTTGCGGGCTTGATCCCTGGTGAGGGGCATGCAGGGAGCAGTTGATTGATGTTTCGCTCTCACATTGATGTTTCTCTCTCACATTGATGTTTCTCTCTCTCTCTCTCTCTCTCTCCCCCTTTCTCTCTCTAAAAATCAATTTAAAAAATCTTTTTTAAAAAAGATTTGCCCAGCCGGGCGTGGCTCAGTGGTTGAGCATGGACCTAGGATCCAGGAGATCACAGTTTGATTCCCGGTCAGGGCACATGCCCGGGTTTTGGGCTCGATCCCCAGTCAGGGCGTGCAGGAGGCAGCCGATCAGTGACGATGCTCTCATCATTGATGTTTCTCTCTCTCTCTCCCTCTCCCTTCCTCTCGCTGAAATCAATAAAGATATTTTAAAAACAGGATTTAACCCAAGTTCTGAGTTGAAATCTTGCCTTTGGTCCCTGTTAGTTAGTTGATCTCCCTTATAATAAAGACAATAAGCTCAGAAGCTCAGACTTCCTGGAAGGATTAAATAAACCAAAGGATAGGAAGGCACACTGGAAAACGGAGATGTTCTGTTTGTACAGGTTATCATTACGAAGTTATGATCAGATGCTGAATCTTGCTATAGGAGCAAAACCTGCAAAGGCTGAAAGCAAAGAAATATGAATTGGAGTTTAATGCACAATAAAAAAATTACAGTAAGTTGGACACATGCAATAATATGAACCAACATTTGACTGCAGGTATCACTAACTCAAATGCCAGTAGGGACCAGGCAGGTGACATGGAATGAATTGGGCCATATGAGTGCCCAAAATAGAGACCCCTCCCAGGGTCAAGGCAGCACTCCCCTCCAGCAGATGTTGCCTGCAGGAATGAGGTCTTCTGCCTTTTCAAGCTTAAAATCTGAATTTTTATGTGAAACCAGTTAATTTTTACATGCTATTATCCATATAAAATTTTTTTCTTAACATTGGGCAAGCTAAATAAAGCATATATGCAGTTCACCAATTTAAGCCTCTGCTTTATGTGTGGGGATTAAGTGTAAAATGCATGCAGTTCATAAAAATTATTCTGAGTATTACATTTACACAGCGTTTGTCTTCTAGTTTTTGGATCCCTGCAGTCAAATGCTCTACCCCCAAGCTGCGCTCCCTTGTGATATCTGTACGTGTGAACGACATTCCCTGGTTCCTTTTTTTTGCAAGGGAGTTAAGAATAATGTTGAGCTGAACATGGCCAGAACGGTGTCCTTTAGAACACAGTGGGAAACTTCCCTCTAGGTTAATATTTATCCAAGAATCTGTACTTGGGGAGCATGTTGGTTTGGCCACTTACCAGTTCCCCTTAGCCAGCCCTCAAGGCTCCATCCGTCTTGTCCACAGGATTCCATGGAGAAAAATCTCATCGAATGCTTTTCCGTATGTAGTCATATATGCCAGGTGTATACCACCTTTCCCCAAACTGCCACTCTTGCTTTTGCAATAAAATATGAAAGTTGGATGCCAGTTTTTCAAGAAGTGGCGCTGAGCCGTTACGATCCCCCCTCCTACGCTCTGTGCTCATCACGGTCTTCATAGCAGCACATTTGTGCAGCGCTTCACTCTCACCTGCTTTCTCATTAGTTCCTTAGAATAGTCCTGCGCAATGGATACGTCTTCCAGATTTTTGGCCAGGGTGCGCTTCAAGCTCACAGTCTCTGGTTTTCCTTTATCCACGGTGTTTATTCTCTCTCCTCTTTTGGAACGATCACTAGCCCAGCTTCTCCGAGGGAGTGACTTTGTTAACACAGGCCTCTCCAGCTGGTGAGATTCTGGGTAGTAGAAGGGACAGTAAGTGCAGACTTGAGTCATTAAAGGACAGTTGATGAGGGGCTGGGCAGGGCTATCCCTAGGCAGTATTTTGACATTAGCTTCACCCATCTTCCTTTTAACCCGTCTCTTTTTTACCTCTGTTCTCTGCCCCCAAGAGCCTGGTGTGCTCTGACTGGTATGCAGAGCTTCCCACAAGTACCCCTGCTGCTGCTGCTCAGGCAGATCAGCCAAACCTCATGGCTACGATTTGCTTCCTCCACCCCCCATTGCTGCGCTCCTTCCAGCTCTCCATCAGATCGCCCATTCACCTTCTGAGGTTATAATAAACACTTTTCCTGGCTGCATTGGGTGGGAAGATGGGCAGACATATTTCAGAGCAGAGCTTTTTATTACCCAGACCACATTCCTAACATGTGGGATGCTGCTGTTAATAAAGGGGGGGGGGACACAAAGACAGTCCCAATTTTTTGAGAGCTCTAAGTGAACCCAAACGTTCCTGACAGGTAGTAATTTGTAATTTTGCTGAGACACAGATTTGAATTGCAGCTCCGCTGTAACTTTTAACTAATTAAACCTTTCTTTGCGAAAAATGGCTCTTTTGGAAAGAAAATCAGCTGCTAGTATTAATGATGGTAGGAAAGCAAAAGCAAAGATGTCCAAAGAAGAGATAGTTCTTAGCCAAAAAAAAAAAGGAGTTTTGGATAAATTAAAGACTAAATGATAAATTTTGACATGCTGGGAATAAGTTCACTATATACTTTATAGGGAGACAAGAAAGTTCATGAAAATTTTAGCAGTTGCTTGAGCCAGGACAACATTTTTTCCTGTGAGATAGAGTTTTGGAGAAGGTTGAAAGGAGGCCCACTTGCAGTGGGAGGTGAGACATTAAAAAAAAAATCAGGAAGAAGGCAGAAGCCTCTGCAACCCTTTCTGTATTTATGGGTGTGGGGATTTATGGAGCTGTCTGGATGTTCTCTGGAATGTCAGGGCTCCGTTGTGCCCCTGTCATTGGACGTGTTCAGGCAGGTGCTACAGGGCCAGCTGTCAAGAGTACTGTGAAGGAGATTCTGCATTTGGTTCCTGGGAGGCCTAATTCTTTGACGTTTAAATTTTTATATCTCTTCCTCACCGTCCTTCCTTCCTTCTGCATGTGTGGGAGTGCAAACTTCTCAGCAGCCAGAGGCGATCAGCGTTGAACTGAAAGAAGCAGTTGTGGTTGCTTAGTCCTTGCACCTGAGTACACTGGCCACTCCCAGGGCCCTGGGCCAGACTTCAAAGCAAGTGGTTACTTTGCTTTCCCATCTCTGTTTTAGAATCTCCTCCCACTACCACACCTCCCGTCCTCTGATGGTCCAAAATTGCCACCTAGACCTGTCTCCCAGCTCTATAAAAACTCTAGCTCCCGCCTGCCTTACTCAGGCAGTCTTTTCTAGTGATGGGAGTTTGGCAGATGAAGGACATTTACACTTAAAGCGTGAAGGAGGCTTGGTCTTTGAATGTTGGCATTTTAAAATCAGCTGAGGCTTGGTATTGCCGGCGGCTGGGGGGAGTGGGCATGGTGTGTTAGTGTTGAATGGGTACAGAGTTTCAGTTTGGGGAAGATGGAACAGGTCTGGAGACAGATGGTGATGGTTGTACAACAGTGTGAAGTACTTAATGCCACAGAATTATACCCTTTAAAATGGTTAAAATTTTATGGTTCGTACCTTTTAGCAAGATAGAAAAAAGAATTTTTAAAAAATCAAATGAGGCTTTCATAAAGAATATTAGACAAGGAATATAAGAACTTTTAGAAAATTTGGAAAATACAGAGAGGCCCAAGGAAATAGGAATCCTAAACTCCCTACCGCTAACATTCTGCAATGTACTGTATTTGTTATCCTTCCAGCCTTTTTTTCTGTGTAAATCTGATTTTTATACAAAAGGGGGACTAAACGGTACATTCTGCTTTATAGTTTTCACTTGCTATATCATGAATATTCTCCTATGTCATCAAATATTCATCAACACGTCATTAGGGTTTTTGTGTTATTTTAAAATTTTTAATATACATTTTATTGATTTCAGAGAGAGGAAGGGAGAGGGGGAGAGAGAGAGAGAAACATCAAGGATGAGAGAGAGTCATTGATCGGCCGCCTCCTGCACACCCCCTGCTGGGGATCGAGCCCGCAACCCAGGCATGTGCCATGACCGGGAATCAAACCAAGATCGCCTGGATCCTAGGTCGATGCTCAACCGCTGAGCCACGCCGGCCAGGCCATCGTTAATTTTAACAGTTACTTGATATTCCTCCATTTCTGACCCCCAGATAAGACCCTCTTCTTCGTATTGTAGACACTCTCATTCTAACCTATATATTTATTTTATTTCACTTATCAGAGTGTATAACATGTGTTTTGGGGAGTGTCTGATATCTGTCTCCTTATAAGAGTGTAACTCCATGAGGATGGGTGCTGTGTGTGTTTAGCTCACTGTTTTATCCCCAGTGCCTAGCACTGTGCCTGGCATGTTGTAGGTCTGCAGACAAAAAGCGAATAAATGAATACATCGTTGGATTTTGCTTATTTTAGAGTATCCATAAAGGCTCATTTACTTATGGAGAAAACTTTGTACAAACCCATGATTGTTTTCTTATTAAAAATTTCTGTAAGTTAAATAGGTTTTGTGAAGATCACCCACAATTCTTTTTCTGGGCTCTAGAATAGTTTAAATAGCATGCTCATTTTCTGTTCCTTAGAGGTTTGAAAAATCACCTATGAATCTGTATGAGCCTCGTGTCTCTTTTGGGCAGGTGGTAATTTGATAAGACTCTATAGGTATTCTGCAATTATTGTTATATTCAGGTATTTTACTTCTTAAGTTAGTTTTCTTGGTCTTTTACATTTTCTTTCGAGAGTATCCATTTCATCCAAATGAGCTTTTAATTGGTGGGATTCTGAGGAGAGATTTTGTGAGCGTAGTCCTGGGCCTTAACCAGCCTGGGAAGAAGTAAGTAGCACTGTCACCAGGTGAGCCAGAGACCACCAATGATGGCGACACCTGATTCCTAGGAGAGGGCAGCAAAGGGCAAGGATGTCGTAAGCACACTCCACACAGGAACCTGGGAGTCTCTTGGAAGGAGTTGTAAAGTCAGTTTGTCATTCAAGGAACGTTATTGAGCTGCTGGCCAGTCTCGCTCACCTGTAAATGGAGATAACTGGTTCCTGCCTGGCTCCTGTGAGGACTAATTGAAATGTTGCATGAAAAGGTGTAGTTCTCACTAACTGGCTGTTTCCATCACTTTTCTGCGCTAGACACTGTAATAGCACCCACTGAGGACATAAACTAGATGAACAGGACAAGGGCCCTGCCTTTGATGGGCCTGTGTGAGGAGGGAAGACAGAGGGGAAAGACTGATGGGTAGAGAAAGGAATAGCTCCCTGCCTGAGGAGGAAGCCTCACTGCTGATGAGACATTTGCGGCTGCGTGTTAAGGAGGAGGGATGACATTTGGCTGTAGGAGGGGACAGGCAAGGAGGGCTGTTCCAGGTGGAAGAAGTAGCCTGTGTGGTGGGTGAGGGGGTCAGAGCATGGCACGCTCCCGGGCAGCAAAGAGCACTGGTCATTTGTCGTAGCTGCAGCGATGCCGATTGAAGCTGGAAAGGCAGGTCGGGGTTAGATCGTGAGGCCAAAAGAGCTTATGCTCATTCCTACTGGCAGTTGGGAGCCACTGAGAGTTTTAAAGCAGAGAAATGGTATGATCACAGTTACGGCTTAGAAAGATTGAGGATGAGAGAGAGACCCAAGGTTGGGAACAGCAGTTAGGGGGTGGTTGTGGTTTGGAAGGTGAGAAACAGAGAAGTCCTGAACTGGCGGGATAGTGGCGACTAGGAAGGTAGAGCAGGAGAAACCGAGGGGAACGTGGGCCCTGAGTGGGTGTCAGAGCTGAAGTGGGAGGAGGGAGGAGATGAGCGGGGCTCAGGCCCTAGCCCAGGCTATTGGAAGTCACACACAGCACCTCGTAAGAACTGAGGGTGGGCTCCATCTGGGCCTCCTCTCACTTCCTCACATCCCTCTTACTCTCAGCCCCAGACTTGAAGGCCCACACCCTAGGGCTACCTGGGTCTTTTGGAAGGTTCCCCTTAGATTTTATTTGTGGCCCTGTCCCATTTCTGAGTAACGATCCTCGCACTTGGAGTCCGTGTCCACAAATACAAGGTTAACGCACTTCTCTTTACCAGTAGGGTTGCAGGTGGCCCCTAAAAGGTGTTTGCTAGAATTTTGCCCTTTGCCCAGCATGCTACCAGGGGTTGGAAACAGGGAGCCGGGTTGAAGGAGCACAGCGGAAGAAGAGGTTTGGGGAAAGCAGTCACTTCAGTTGGGACATGTAGAATTTGAGGTCCCCTTGGGGTAACTAGGTGGCGACAGCAGGCAGAGCCCAGAGGAGAGGCTGGGTGAGGAATGAATGAGGAATCACTAGCGTACCAGGCATTATCTTTGGGGGGGAGGAGAAAGCGGGGGTGGAACCAGCAGCCTGGTATTGAGGGGGCAGGCAGAGGGGCCGGCGTTTGAGACCAAGGGGACAAATGACAGGAGCAGAAAAGCCAGGAGAGGCGACTAAAGAGTTTCCAGGAGGAGATGAAGGCAGCGGTTTTAGATGGCAGAGCGGACCGAGCACGAGGCAGCGGATTTGCCATGAGGCGTCCCCCGTGACCTGGCGGAGAGCGGGTTCTGAGCAGCTGCAAGGGCAGAGGCCGTCGGGGAGCCAGTGGGAGCAGGGTGAGGGGGGCCATAGGTGAGGCGGGAGCCTGTGCTGAGCAAGAGGAGGGAAGTGGTTCTGAGGATAAACAGCCCTTGTTTGGGTGGGAAAGATCCGACGCTGCAGGTTGAGGAGGAGAGGGAGCAGTGAAGAAAATCCTCTCATGCACGTGCCGGTCACTGCTCTCGGCGCTTTGTGTCCGTGGCCCCACTCAACCTTCTCTACAAATCTGTGAGATAGATGCTCTTGTCCGTATTTACCAATGAGTGGCAGGTTTGGGGTACCAACGAGAGCACAGGTGGAAGAGTGGGTGGTGGGAGGTGGGGTGCCACCTTCTGAGATTGGGGGGAAGGAGATGAGGAGGGGAAAAGAGGAGGGAGAGGCTGAACGGTCCTTGGTGGATGCCCTCTGTTTTCTTGGAGAAGATGAGACGGGGTTGTTGAGAGTGAATGGCTAGTGGGGTAGAAGCCCCGGTAAGCTTTGGAAACAACTGCTGTGGGCACCAGTAAAGGAGCTGAAGGAGAATCACTGAAAGGACTTCTGGGCGGTGGAGTCCTCCTTGGCAGGCGAGGAACCGGAGGATAGATTAGCAAGGCAGTGTCCATCAAGAGCTAGTAGAGAATGTAGTAGATGCTGCCAATGAGAGTATAAGTGATGAGACTGACCCTGGGGCACAGGCTGGGCAGTAAGTGAGTCTGGATAAGGGTGGAGAGCCTGGGAGGGCACCACAGAGCTGGCAGGAGCTGGTGAGGGCTGGTGACTTGGGGAGGGAGCTGGACACTGCGAGTAAGAACATTGGAGGAAGTGGGATAAGAGACTATGCCAGGCCCAGGCAGGCAAGGCACGTACCAAGGCCAAGGGCACTGGTACAGGCCCTGCTGGGTTGTGAAGTCAGATTCCAGTGAAGGACCTGGGTATTTTTAGGTGCACCAGGGTGAGCAGATAGCCAAGTGGGTGGGCATCTTGGCTCCTTAGGCTGAATCTGAACAATCCTAAGATGTTGCCAGATTCTCCGATGACAAAGAAGTAGCTGACTGGGGGAGATGAAGGGACAGGAAGCAGAATTCCTAAGTTTGAAATGTTGAATTTGGGGGGTGTCTGAGTGTTAAAGATTCAGGATGCTTCCATGCTAAAGTGCGCTGAAGGTGAAGGTCCTTAGCATGGAGGAGGTTATGGAAACGGGCGGGCAACCTAGACGGGTGATGGAGATACCAAGGTTGCAGATGGGACTTGAGGCAGAGAGACAGAGGTACATTTTTTCCCCGTGGCCTGGAGGTTCGTGAATATCGGTTTATAGGATGGGCAGAGGGAGGTACAGTGGATGAGCTCACAGACCAGTGTGGTCTGCCAAGACTGAATGGCGTGGATTTCCAGGTGTTTTCTATCAGGACTGCTTTGCATCTAGGTGGATTTTCTGGATTCCTTTCCAACATTGCTTTTCCACTTGTTGCTTGCCTCCAGAGCTATGTACTACCTCATAAATGTTGATGGATGCCGTTCCCTTTCTCATTTGAGGGCCAGATGAGATGAATGCCTGGATTTCAATGAGTGAGGCCTGAGGGGACACAGATTCTGTAACCCACAACAAAAGTAGGTATATAGAAAGCGACCTGACTTCACAAAACCGGCTGCGTTAATTTAAGTCCCAATCACGCTGAGATTATAGAGCTTTTTCATTGTCGTTACAATGCATTTAATAGCGTCTTAGACTTAAGGAATTACCACACTGCATTGACAGAACCCTGTACAGCAGAGGGTTTAATTGGGATAATCATCTCAGAACCGTTTCTGTTAGGGAAGGAGGCTGTGCACACTTCATTTAACTTATTTTGTTACCTGAGCCCTTAAATTTACGAAGAGTTCAACCGAAACCTTTTTAAGTCAAGAAAATAGGACAGAAGGTGGTTAGAACTGAAGTGGATTGTTGCCACAGTAGCCAAAATGAAGACGGGAATTATGGCTCCCCGAGTCCAGTTCGCGAAGGAAAAAAGAAGGCTGTGGCGAAACTCCCCATGCATTTTGGGCTCCTCCAGTTTCCTTTTAGGTCCTCCTTCCGTTTCCCCTGCAAACTGAATGTTACAAAGGAAAATAACCTTAATCAAGACCAGATCCCGTTGGGCCCGGGATTCTGTGGCTCTGTTTCTGGCACAAGGACCAGGCCCAGCGCAGCCTCATTTGTCATTCTGTGATTACGGGTGGAAAGAGCTCCGTTGTCTTGGAAGAGGTGATACCGAGCTTTCTGGGGGTTTTGTTTCTGGTTTTGGTACTCTTAGTAGCATAACGTTATGGGTTATTTTCTCTGATTTAGACACAAAACTTTACTTTTTAAATGAAGCTGTTATTTATTTCCACAAGTACTTAATGAGTTTCTGTTAGGTGCCATAGCCTGTACTGGGCCATGTGACTCCCATAAAGCAGGAGATCCGTAAACATTTTATTATTATCCATTAGGGGCTTTTGTCCGCGAAACTGGCTACAAAACCCAGTAGTTTCCTTCACTGCCAGGCTGTTTCCTTTGTTTGGGATGCTCTTCCTACCCTTCTCCACTCTGCTCATCCTCTGAGACTCAGTTTAGCCGTCACCTGCTCTGCAAAGGCTTCCTAGAGAGCAGTAGCTGCTCCTGCCATTGCTCCCGTGACGTAGTTTGTGGGTGCCTCTTGTAGATCTGGAAGCTGGGGTTTACCTCTCGGAGGCTGAATCAGGCAGGAACATCTGCCTGGGGTAGGTTGTCTGAATTGGGCTGAGATGGTGAAGTGAGTCTGAGCCAAGTCCTTGAGGGGGGCGGCCCAGAGGTACCAAGGCTTAAGGTCAAGGAGCAGGCATAAAATAAAAAAAGGGACGCGAAGACAAGGGTCAGGAAAGAGAGGGCAACGTGATCAGAGTGGGAGCAGTTTGAGAAGGAACCAGGAGGACCTGGGACAGTTGCCACAAGTGACAAGGTGGCACCTGGAGCTTGGCTTTCAGTTCACAAGTAAAAGAGTCCCAAACACAGAACACTTCGTCCCTTTGTTCACGTACGAACGAGCAGTCTCATCGGAGGCAAAGTCTGTTTGATTTGTAACTCCAGCGTGTGTCATGAAAAAGGACACGTGGTGCGTGTCTAATAAACGTGATTAATGAGTGAAGATAAAGACCTCCTGAAAATATCTTCCTTCAGCTTGGTTGGAAAATTCTAAGGAAGGGATCTAATATACAGCATGGTGACGACAGATAATACTACTATGTTGAATACTTGAAGTTTACTAAGAGAGTAGATCTTAAGTGTTCTCACCACATATACACAAAAAACGGTTGCCATGCGAGGTGATGGATGTGCTAATTAGCTTGCGTGTTCATAATGTCACAGTGCATGTGTGTATATCAAGCCATCACATGGTACGCCTTCAGTTATATGCGATTTTATTTGTTAGTTACACCTCATTGAAGTTGGAGAAAAAGAAAGAATCGTGAAACACCGAGGGAGGGGGGAGGGAGGAAGGCAGGAAGGCGATTCCTTAGGAAGAGGGTGAGATGGTGATTAACCTGGAGGCCCATTGGCTACAGTAATTTATGAGCATAACTATTAGTTATGTTATGGCTCTTGATACTTTGTGACAGTGTCACAACTGTAAGATCACTGCTCCACCTTTTCTTTTCATTCATTTCCCCATTTGCCCATAACACTGATCTCTGAGCTACAGGGGTCCCTGGGATCCCTGAACACTTAGAACTTGGACCCATGGGTAGTTAAAGCGGTAGCTAATCCAGCTGGGGTGCAATGTTGCATTTCACCAGGAGGGACCATCACGTAACTGTATCCTGAAATCTTAATTTTAAAGTTTGGGAATATATTTATTTTCATTCCCTACCTTTTCAGTTCAGTAAATTTTGAATTTAATATATTAAGTTTACTTAAAACAAGAGATTTGAGCTTTAATCATTTCCAAAAGCCCCCGTAAGGGAAAACTGTGTTTAAAATAATTTCGTTTTCAGCAGGATGAAGTGGAAAACAATAAAATGGATCCTGACCGCAGGAACCTGAAAGCACATCGCTGCTGGCGGTTTTTCCGGCTTGATACTGGGCTTTCTGGAAGATGCAGTTCTCTCCTTCCATTTCTGCTGTCGACCTGCCAGGATTTCCAGCAAACTGGCCCCAGTGTTTCACTGGAGGTTACTTTTTACTGGAAGCAATTCAAACAAAATCATCATTCTGTTTCTCCCCTTTCATTTGCCATTTGACTAAAACAATGCTTTGGCAGCTAGACAGCACCTCTTAAGAGCTTCAGTATTTTTCTGCCAATCTTTGCCTTTCAAGAAGTGCCTTTTCAAAATGCGGTTTAAAACTGAGAATAGAAATAAAAACAGGACTGTTTGCTTGGAGACCAGAACTCTAGGGACAAGGGGGAAAGACCTAGCGGGGAAACCCTGGAGGTTCCAGCTGTGCCCCCAGCATGTGGTCGCCGGTGTGAGTGTTGTGCCTCCTGGTCTCTGAGGACCGTCACCCTTGCTCTGTAGGGGCTGCTGTCCTGTCATTGCCAAGTGTCCAGTTCCGGGGCCTTCTCGTTACGTTCTTCCTCTGTTCCTGCACCGGAGCTGGTGAGCGTAACACTACCTACTGATTCGTTCTCACTTTTAATTCCTTTCTCAGCAACAGCTTCTGGGGGTCATCCTGAGTTTTACTTTTTCCGTGCTCCAAAGTTTCTAAATCATAATCCCACGTACTCTCAACGATAAAACCCTATTTTTCTAATACAAGTTCTTTTCTGCCACTCCACCCCTTTCTGTATTTTTATTTATCCTGTGTTCTTTCTTTCCTCTACCTCTGTTCTTGATTCCACGAACCTGTCAGTTCCTCTGGGGAGTCCTGATTCCCCAAATACGGCTCAGGTACGCCTCCCGTGTGCTTAACAGCAGCATAATACTCTCTATTTGCTTGCACGTCGAGTTAGTTACCTCACTCCTGCGAGCTCCTCGAGGGCTCGAAGCAAGTCTTTATTAATCATCTTTGTCTGCCTCCAGTCCAACGCTGGCACAAGGTAGCATTTAATGAATATTTGTTGAATTGTACCTATTCCTGTCCCCTCCGGGAACCTTGCTTGCTACATCAATTACAAACCTGTGTGTTTGTTTGCAAACAGTTTCATTGTCTAGCTACTTCTCCCTTCAAAAATCTCCCTTCTCCCTTAATGAACGCTTAATGAAGCTCTTGTCCCATTGCTCCCCTTTTCATTTCTAGGCTTCTTTTTGGAATAGTTCACACTCACCCTATCCCTGATTTTTTTTTTTTTTTGACTTCCAGTCTGGTCGGATATACCCTTGTGTTTCCCCTTAGCACTTGGCGCATTCTTTCATGAAAAGGCTTAACACAGGTTCCTGTAATCATTGTTTTACATGTTTTAGTCTCTCATTAGACTGTGTACTTCTGAAAGGCAAGGAGTTTGTATCTATATATCTCAACATGTAGCAGGTACTCGAGAAATGTTTGCTACATAAACAAACATTTGTAGGGGATTTGTTAAATAACCTCCCTACAAAGAATCTTTGCTTATCCTTGTAGAGGCACATTGATTGTTATTTTTTAGCTATTCACTTACACAGACATTAATTCGTGTCCTTGTAGAGGCACATTGATTGTTATTTTTTAGCTATTCCACTTACACAGACATTAATTCGTGCCATCGCGTTTGAATAGAATATAGTTAAAATCTTCCCCGAGTTTGGGATTACACACCGTTTTATTTAGAGTTAATGTCCTTGCTATCACGTAAGTGACTTTATGCCAGTGGAGGTGAAAAGAGAAATCATTTTTTTAATGTTGTTGTTTTTTCCCCTACTTCATTTTTCTCTGTTCTTTTCCTGGGAAGGATAAAAAGGAGGGGCCAGGAGAGAAATAGTTGTCTGCGAGAACATCTGTCATTTGGTCATTGCCCGGGGACCTGGTGGGTAGCTGGAGAGCCTGCCTCGCTTTTTTTTTTTGCTTTTTCTTTTTGGTCTTGTGTTGGCCACAGTCTCTCTGGGAAATTGACCCCACCTCTTTTCTTTGCCTATTAAACTAGCTGTTGTGTTGAAGAGTCTCTGCTGTGGCAGGGCAAGGGCCAAAATCTTCATCTGTAATCACTTCTGTTTAGAAATAGCTGAGCCAAAGCCTCTTTTACTAGAGGCAGAGAAGGTTGCTGGACTCTGGGAAGCTGACAAACATATGGACGATTCGAACAAAATGAGAAGATGGGCCTTTCCAGAGATCTGCAGGTGCCATTTCAGTGAATTATGTCATCGGGTGCTGGCAGTGGAAGAGCTGACTTTATTTATTTATTTTTTTAATATATTTTTATTGATTTCATAGAGAGAGGAAGGGAGAGGGAGAGATAGAAACATCAGTGATGAGAGAGTCATTGATCGGCTGCCCCCTGCACACCCCTTCCTGGGGATCGATCCCACGACCGGGCATGTGCCCTGACCGGGAATCAAACCTCGACCTCCTGGATCCCAGGTCGATGTTTAACCGCTGAGCCACGCCTGGCCCAGCTAAAAGAGATGACTTTAATATAAAAATTCTGTGTGGTTCAAAATACCAGAAACCAGATCAAATGACAAACCATAGACTAGGGAAATACTTCTAACACCTACAACAGAGAAAAGGCCATTATTTTAATGCATAAAGAGCTCTTAAAATCAATTTGACTAAAGAATTATAACAGGAAGAAATATGAACATGTTTATAAACATGAAAAGCTACCTGGTTCCATTTATAATGACAGAAGTACGACTGATAAAATGTGATATGTCACTACTAGACTGGCAAGAAGAACATTCGGTAACATATAGTGTTGGTAAGGGTGTGGAGAAGCAGGCACTCACACGTGGTTAGCGGGAGTGTAAACACACGCAGTTACTTTGGCAGCTTCACTCAAAATTAAAATGTATGGAATCTTCCACCTACCAATTCAATTTCAGAAATTTATGCAACAGAATTTACAAATATAAACAAAGAAGTCCGTACAAAGATATTCATTGTAGCAGTATTTGCAGTTAAAATGTGAAATAAGCCCAGCCGGGTGGCTCAGTGGTTGAGCATCAACCCATGAACCAGGAGGTCAGGGTTCGATTCCCAGTCAGGGCACATACTGGGGTTTGGGGCTCAATCCCCAGTAGGGGGTGTGCAGGAGGCAGCTGATCATTGACTCTCTCTCATCATTGATGTTTCTATCTCTCTCCCTCTCCCTTCTCTCTCTGAAATCAGTAAAAACATATTTAAAAAAACAAAAACAGGTGGCTCAGTTGGTTGTAGTGTTGTCTTGTACACCAGAAGGTTGCAGGTTCGATCCTCGGTCGGGGCCCCGTGGGAGACAACCAATCGATATTTCTCTCTCACATTGATGTTTCTCTCTCATCCTTCCTCTCTCTCTAAAATCAATAAAAACATATCCTCAGGTGAGGGTTTTTTAAAAACATGAAACACTATAAGTGCCAAGGACATTATGGTATATCCACACAATGGAATACTGCTCAGTCCTGAAAAGATTTGTAGTTTGTGCTGTCTACAATGTGCTTATATTTAGCTTCTGTGCCCAGTATCAGTTTATGGTCTCTCAGCTCCAAATCCACCCTTCATTGCCTGATCTATGAAAATGGATCTGTTCCCTTTAAATATTTTTCCTTTCCCAGCTGAGAGTTGGATAACTTGATAACTGGCCCAGATTTTTAAAAGCAAGGGGGCAGGGAGAGATGCTATTTATGCTCATATAAGTATGCAGATGCATGAACATCTTATGGAAGCTACGTACCAAACTGTCTCTAATGGTGAAATCTGGGAGAGGGAGAGAGAGAGATTGACTCACTTGAAGTTTTTTACCATGTGCATGTTTTTTTTTGTATAGTTAAAGTACAAAACTTTTGTTAGGCATTAAAGAAAAAAAAAAAAAATTCTTGCCTTAATGGAGAAACAGACTGTTCCTAGCTGGAAATGTGAACTATTGTAAAGATGTCGTTTAATCAAAATTAATTTATAAGCTTAATGCGGTCATGGTAAAGAAAAAAAATCCCAGGATGGAGGCAGGGCATGGTTTTTATTGTTAAGAAGCTTAGAGAATATTTTGGGAGACAGAAACATAATGTTCACCAAAAATGCCTTGAACAGTTATAAAGCAATATATCAAGTGCAAAGCAATAAAATTGAATACATATGTATTGTGGGAACGTGGAGTCCTCTGAGAGAACAGACAGAATGGAGTTAATCAGCAAAGGATACTAAAAAAAAAAAAAAAAAAGAATAAAAAAAGATAAACTATAACAAGAAGGAATCTTTCTTTTTTAAAAAAATATATTTTTATTGATTTCAGAGAGAAAAGATGAGAGAGGGAGAGAGAGAGATAGAAACTTCAATGATGAGAGAGCCATGGATCGGCTGCCCCCCCCCCCCGACTGGGGATCGAGCCCGCAACCCGGGCATGTGCCCTGACCGGGAATCGAACTGGGATCTCCTGGATCCTAGTCGATGCTCAACCGCTGAGCCACACCAGCCAGGCAAGAAGGAATCTTTCTTAAGGTTCTTATTCTCTCCCCCAAATAGAAACCGTCCTCCCAAAGGCCTCTTCATTTTGGGAGGGAATCTTCATCTAGGGAGGAAATTCTACAGTGTATTTTGTATTGAGAAGATCTGTGTGAGAAAGGCTATGGGCTGTGCCACAGTACTTGTTCTACTGCAGAATAAAGTGGCCCCAATGCCTCTGCTTTTTCATTGTTGAGTTTGCAGATGACTGAAAATTAAGTAATCAAGGACAGACGGGTTTGGGTCGACTGTAACAAGGAGTACAATTGCTTGAAGAATCTGGAAACAATACTGACCACATTTGTTGGCATTAATTCATCGAAGCAATAATGCTGTATATATAGAAAATATGTTTTTTTTTAAGTCATCAGTTCTGAGTATTGCAATTGAACTCTAACTTGGAACTGGTGATAAATTCTTTTTTTAAAAAAAAGAAAAAACACAAAGCAGCAGAACGTATTATGCATTGAGAGGTTTAAAAATTCCCACAGCATTTGGAAAGCATTTAATCATCTATGCCAGTTATAAAGATTAGAATTTAAGTCATAGATTGTTTGATTTAGGAGGTGTGACATGTTGCTCCATCCTAGAACTGGGTAGAACTTTTAGTAGAAGAAACGATTGCTTAAAAAAACAATCGCTTTTGTAGGTCTTTGTGAACTATTTACTATGAATGGGTGAAATGACTTTTAAGATTTTCTCCTGGCAAATAAATTACTTTTATGTTAGGAGTACTTCATGATGATTTTTAAATCATATCTATAGCGGATAGAAATAGATATTAAAGGAGATCTCACTTGCTAACTTTTCTTAGGATACATTATTTATTGCATACCATTTCCCATTAGTGCAGTTTATTAGATAACATCACTCACAGTAGTTCTCAAAGACTTGTTTCCTTTGGAACACAGGTTTATAAAACCTCCATTTTTCATCCCTTGCAGAACTGCAGCAGAGATGAGGAAATGCTGTCTTTCGTGAATAGTCAGAGGTCGTCATGGTTTTGGTGGCTTTATTGTTTTTCCAATCACTGCAGGTCTATCAAAATGTTTTATTGAGTCTTTAGTCTAAAGGTACACCAATAACTTCCAGGGAGGAGAGTTGTGCAGTGGTTGTGTGTATGTCAAACTTTGCCATGTCTTATGAGATTAAAGCTGAGAAAACCAAAGAGAGAGAGAGAGAGTATGTGTGTGTTTATCATTTAATCTGGAATTTAAAAGAACGTATTGAGATATGTTTTTCTCTTGCTAATAGGACAGATTACTGGAAGGGGGTATATATTTATTGAAAGTGCTAGTCTTGGTTTCCAGCTTTTTAAACATGAGACTCTCTTTTTAACAGCAAAAGGTTTCACGGCCTCCCTCATATAACAGCAGTTGTACTTTCCTTTTTCTTTTTTTAAATTGTTGACAGTATCACAGATGTCCCCCATTCTAGCAGTTGTAATTTTGAGTTTTGGGTCTGCAATTTTTGGCGCTCATGTGGTTGGACCGACCTTTGTAATGACCCTGAAGCTCTCTCTAGGCCAAGGGCCCGTGTTGGGGTATCACTGCCATGCACTATTCAAACTTAACCATAATGACTTCAGTCCAGAGAGGTGGAACATGGGTTTTGGAAACAGCCGAGTTGGACACTAGAGGAGAAAAATTGGGTGAGAATTGAAATCGCTCGTCCTTGTAGTGCCTCCATACTCTGGGCCCACTCAGTTAAGACAGTAAAAGTTATGATTATATTTTGTTTCAGAATGTTGACACCTTTTATTGGTACTGTTAGGTACCAAAGCAGGAATGCTTTTGATTAGGGGCCACAGGTTTCTAGGGAGGGAGGCTGGGGATAACCTGGAAGGTAGAACAGAGAAATCGCAGGTCGATGGGCCAGGTTACTACGGAGCCTGTTGCATCAGAGGGCACTGAGTCTGGCACTGTTCTGTCGAGGGGCAGCTTTGATGTGCAGTTCAGCAAGTATGAAAACATGTTAACATGAGACACACTCAAACCTGTGAAGAATATTTGTGAGTTTATTTGAGCCAGACTGATGACAATTGCCCGGAAGCAGAATCTCAACGGGATTCTGCCATTCAGGAGAATGGCAGTTTGCCCTTTGTTTTATTCATTACAGTCAAAAGTGGGCTACATGAAATCCATTGGTGATAGATTAGGGAGGTGGGAGAAAGCAAAGCGGGGAAACCTCTGGGATTGGAGAAAATGTAAAATGATGGACACACTTCTTTTACTTAGGTGAGTGCAAGATAGTTAACAGCCAACAGTTAGCTCAGTAACAATGAGGGGATCTGTGGTCTCCGCAGAGAGGTGCCTGTGCTTTGAGGGGTCCCGAAAAGGAAAATTACTTTGACATTCTAACAATATGATGTTATTGTAGATGCAAAAAGACAATAGACAGGCACAGTTAAGGTAAAGATTGACCTTTGTCAGGGAAGATACCAGCCTAGGACATGACTACCCACCATGAACAGCTTTTAGTTAAAAAGTTTTCATTTCAGACCATCCTTTGTGGTTACGTTAGGTCTCTGCAAGGCTGCCACGCAGGCCTTCCCTAAGCTAGTCAGGTTAGCAGGTGGCCCCTTTTCGTCCAAAAAAAAAAAAAAGATACTCGGTTTCAGAAGAGAACCTACCTTGATTTTTTTCTCTACCACCTAGTATATTTTGTGGCCATTGGTGAAAGTGGAAGTATCTGAAGACATGCTTATGGCAACCTAAGAATACTCCATATCTGATATCTGAAAAAAAGGTTCAATCCATGGTCAAATCCCTCTTCCCCCCCAGAACACTGCCATATTAATGTCTCTGAGCAGTAGAAGAACCTGACGAACTGTGGATGCAGGATTCCCCAAAGCTCATTTGGCCACGGAAGTTCTGCCCCTTCCTCCCTAGTCTTCATGAAATACCTGGAAGCATTGTGTGAAACATACTTTGGGAAAGGCTCATCTTAGATATAATCTGGATGGGCTTCAGAAAAACCTGATGACTTAATTGTAAAGTGAGGATGCTGTCATTGGTGGTCTCCATGACTGCCACCGGGGTTATGTGGGGGTCTGAGTCTCCAGGGAAGGGTGCCAATGCCAGGTACCTCAGATGGCCTTAGGAAACAAGGATTTGTTCTCTGCCTACAATTAATTTTCCAAGATGAAAGCTTTCTTTGGTTTCTTTTCATATAACTCAGTCTTCATAAAATAATTACTACTTAGTCATACTCAAGGCTTAAATTTTTGTCTTCATTATCGTAACAGGTTGGGGTGGGGAAGGGCATTTATCAGTTCTTTTGTTCATCTATCAAGAAATATTTAGAGATCAGCTCTTTAATCAATCTTAAAATATTCATTGTTTTTAACCACCCAAATATGCAGGTAGTTTGTGAAAACACTTAAAAGAGTCAGAAGGATGGAGGAAGGTGAACAAGGTAGGGTGGGTGGGTGGATGGGGTGAGGGGGTAGGTGTTCTCCATCTTTATTCATTGGTTCAGAACATGTTTTTTGGATTGTCTGATTCTCTTGGAGGCAAAGCTAGCTCCCTCTCGAATCTGCTGATCAGTGATGTCTTGCTCTTTTTAAAGCAAGATCTTCATTTTAACAAAATATCTATTCAGCAAACAGTTTAAATATCATTTGGAAATGATGTTGGGATCTTTCTCGGGAAGTAGGTTGATAGCTTCTGACATGGTAACAGTGTTGGGGAATGATGGGTATGCATTTCTCACTGGTTAGCTGCCTCCAGGAAGGAAGGACAGCTGTGTGCAAAATGTTTATAGACTGCAGAGAAGAATGCTGTTGATCTGCAAGCATGAACTATTCTCTTACAGGAGCTGTTGTAACAGTAATTAGCGTTTGCATATCACTGTACAAAACACTTTCATATGCATTACAGCATAGGATCCTTACAACAGCCCTGTAACGGAAGTCGTATTGACATTTAAAAAAACCCTCTATTTACATTTGATGAAACTGAAGTCATGGTTAAAATGACCTGCCCAGAGCCATTTAGTAGTAAATGTGCAAGCATGAACTTAAATTTACTTTCTTGTTAAAAAATCTTTTAAAACATAGTATGTATTCATTAATTACAGGCCAGTCATTTAGAAATACACAATTGAGAAGTAACCCAGAACTCTGAACCTTCCTTAATTGTACAATACCAATTCCTAGAGCTGTGTAGTTCATACCATAGCCACCAGCTTCATGTGGCTGTTGAGCACTTGAAGTGTGGCCAGTCCAAACTGAGATGCGCTGTGCTTAAAATGCATACTGGATTCCAATGACTATGTATGGGGGGGGGGGGGAAGAGTGTTAAATGTCCTATTAATAATAGTTTGTATTGATTATATGTTGAAATGATAATATTTCAGATATTTTGAGTTAAACATATTGAGATTAATTTCACCTGTCTCTTACCTTTTTCATGCAACTATTAGGAAATTTAAAATTATATGTGTAGCTCACATTATATTTCTATTGGAAAGCAATAACTAGAACCATTTTTCATGCTTTGCAATAGTTCCCCGTTGTGTATGTGGGGAGGGGGGTTGACCTAAACTTCCCTTTGTGTTTCAAAGATACTTTAAGAAGCTTATATAAATTATTTTATAATTTTAATGTAATATTTGTGACTTTAATGACACTGCCTTCCAGGAAAAGCTGGATCCATTGGCATTCTGCGTGTTTGGGGACTGTGTGTTAGATCCATGGTGCTGGGAGCGTAAGAGTATGAGTTTGTGGGTAGCTCACACATGTGTATGTGCTTGTATGTGACCAGGAGAGAGGAGGAGAGGAAGATGGAAAACAGATTCTCCCAGGGCTTTGCCAAACTGTGTAGGTCCCCACCCTCAAAGAGTCTGATTCTTGAAGGGTGGGGAGTAAAGATTGGATTCTCCCACTACCTCCCCCTCCCCTTAAAGAAATATCGCCATGTGGGCGAGTCCCTGTTACTGACGGGAATGCCTTGAGTCAGAGCAGGGGTAAAAGCTAAAAATCATCACACTGCAGAGAAATGCTTTGTAGCCCTCAGCTGGTAGTAGAAAGGAGCTCTTTGGGAAAGGTTTTTCTTTCATGAGCCTTTTCTAGTTTGTTGTGTCCCTTCCTTTGGTCCCTGGTGGCTATGGGATATTATAAAAGCCAGTTGTTAATTGGATGGAAGGCAGAAGTCACAGGCTGCCCACAGGTGTCTTTCTCCTCGGAAGATCCGCACCCAGCCTGCTCCGCCAGCCCTTCTCCAGGCTTCGCGGGGCTTCCAGGATAACTGTTAAATCAGCAGATGTTGTTAGGCATGTACCGACAGAGTTTGGTCTAATTCAGTCTGATTATTAAAATTCTTGGCAGGAATTCTACATGAATCACCTCCAAAAAAATTTACATTAAAGTTAATGCTACAAGTCTGTCTTCAGCCCACAAAACAGAAAACTTGGAGTTTGAAGCCTGCAACTAAGGCCTTAACTCCTCCTTGTCCACAGACTAGTGACTTTTCCCCACAAACAAAGGAACACGAGTTTTTATTAAGAACCTGTGTGTGGTGGGAGGGGGTGGAGGGCTGTCCACAGGGTCACTCCAGGAGGGAGTTATTCTGATCTTTGAATTAAGACAGATGTCAGGCCCTCTGGCTGTGGGTAGACAACCGGGGTTCAAATCCTGCCAGGCCACTTATGGGTTGTACGACTTCGGGCAGGTTCCTTAGCCTCTCCAAACCTTAGCATTCCATCTGGAAAATAGGGATAATACCTCACATGTTGTCGTGTGGACTAAGTGAACTAGTGCACATACAGGACTCGTGGCTGAACGGAGAGATAAGCACCTCGTAACTGTTAGCTGCCGCGGTTGCTGCTGTTTCTGCGATCATTCCTTGTGCTGAACTGTTTTGGATAGCAGCAGCAAGGTATGTTAGCGTGATAGGGCACAAGCATATAGTGGCACTCTGCGGCACTTCCCTCCCAACCTCACTTCTTTTGGGGAAAAGAAGACTAGTCCTGGAAAGCCTGTGGGTTTACATAGCCTTCTCTGCCCCGCTTTTGGGGGATGGAGCAGAGTAAGACGTCCCAGTGCAGCAGCCCTTTTCTTGTCACTGCTGCCTCCTAATCAACCCGAACCTGCCTCCATATAGGTGCTCTCAGGACCTTCATCGTGACTTTCCAGGTTCAGAATGACACTGTGATGCCTTCTGCATGGAGATCGGGGATATCAGAGACTGATACTGGGAGTTAAATTTTCTTTTCTATTCCCTTTGCAGTGTCTAGGAACGGTAGAGCTAACATTGACTTATGTCTGGAATAGATGATATTTGTTCTTTGTACGTGTGGGAACAGTGAATAATAGATAAGATTGGTGGGAGGTGGTGGACAGCAGTGATACTTTCCCTCGGTTTCAAGTTCAATCTTGACTCACCACCTGGAGCAAACAGCCTGGGGGGGTTTGGGGGAGATGACCATGGAGGGCTGGAAGCGCCAACTGGCTTTGCTGTCCAGCTGACCCCCAGATGGAACTGCATCAGGCTGTGTTTCAACAGCAAGTTGAGGGGAACTTTCATGACGAGTGTTTATAGGACAAACTCCAGTTGATTCTCATTAGCTAATATTTATTGGGTGCCTGTAACTTGCCAGGCATTGTGCTGGTTTTAACCAATGAAGTGTCCCTTAGTCCAATGACTGTTCCCTGAGGTAGGTACCATAGAGGAAGCTGAGGTCAGGGCAGTAAGTACTTGGGTCATGTTGAGTCTGGGCAGAGCTGGGAGGTGAAACCAGGTCTCCTGTTTCCCAGGCTAAGGTTCTTCTCTGGCCATAAACTACAGAAAGGAAAGGAGCTACGCTTGGGTAAGTGTCCACTTCTGTGCCAGATACTGTTATCCCATTTAACTTAGCTGTTATACCCCCTCCCTCCAGATCCCCAAATTTGGATGCAAATTAGTATGCGGATCTGATTTGAAGTCTATGCGTGTCTCTTGGAATCACTCTGCCTCTCAGAAGATGTTTTCTATCCCAACAGATGGGATTGTTATATTATTTTTTAAAATATATGTTTATTGATTTCAGAGAGAGGAAGGGAGAGGGAGAGAGAGATAGAAACATCAATGATGAGAGAGTCATTGATCGGCTGCCTCCTGCATGCCCCACACCGGGGATCGAGCCCACAACCCAGGCATGTGCCCTGACCGGGAATCAAACTGGGATCTCCTGGATCCTAGGTCGATGCACAACCCCTGAGCCACGCTGGCTGGGCAGATGGGGTTATTTTTAACATCTGTGTAGCACAGTCCCAAGCTTTTAAATATTACAAACCTTTCTTTCCTTGGGGAAAAAAAAAAAAAGGCAGAAGTTTTTGGCTCCTTTCTTTGTAGGCGTTAGCTTTTGAGCGATTTTTGGCCTCGCTAATGAAGTGCTCAAGTTTAGCCCCAGTCCCAGTGGTAAGAATGTGAAAAATTAATGTCATTCACTTTTCTTCTCCTTGAACTAGTGGATCCCTTTTGCCTGTCAATAAACTCACCACCTCCCCCTTCCCACCCTGGAAGGATCCTAAGTGCAGCCACAATTTGCCAACAGCCTTCTGTGAGGAAAGAGGCTTCCTCCTGACATTTCTACCTGACTTGTGCCTGTCTGACTCTGCAAGAGGCAGCAATATGTGGTGGGGAAGAGCTTGGGTTTTGGAGCCAGGTACCCGGTTCAGTTTACTGACTGTGACTTGGGCAAGTCACTACTTTTTTTTAAATTTTACAAAAAGGAAGGGGATAGGAGCGGGGAAGGGGGGGAAGAGAGAGAGAGAGGGAGAAACATCAATTTATTGTTCCACTTATTTATTGCATTCATTGGTTGATTCTTGTATGTGCCTTCACCAGGGATCAAACCCACAACCTGGCATAGGGGGACAACTCTCTAACCAACTTAACTACCCAGCCAGGGCTACAAGTTACCATTTCTGAGCCTCAGGTTCCCCATCTATAAAGTGCTTATTTCTCTTCATAAGCTTTTTGACTATCTTTAGTAAAAATTGTAGTGTTAAATCTACAGCTTGAGGCCCAGGCCAATGTTGCTCAGTGGTTAGAGCGTCGGCCCTCACACCAAAGGGTTGCAGGTTTAATTCCCAGTTGAGGGCACGTACCTGGGTTGCAGGTTCTATCCCTGGGGGTCAGAGCTCGTGGGGGAGGCAGCCAATCAATGTGTCTCTCTCACATTGATGTTTCTTTCTCCCCCTCCACTTTTCTAACTTAAGGTGAGCATTAACAAACAAACTACAGTTTGAGGAAAATAATTTCATGAAAACCCTCTGATTTTCTGTCTGGAAGATTTATAAATTGGGCAGGATACTCCCTTCAGGAAGCTTACCATCTGCTAGGAGAGAAGCCCTGTACTGAATCTCGTGACCAAGAGCAGAAATGTCCTGTGCCTGGAGAGAGGAGGAAAAGTGCTCAGCTGGCTTGATTTTGTTTTTTCAGGCTCAGTGCTAATCCCTGTAGTTACAATAGTGAATACAGCAGACTTTGCCCTCGAGGAGCTGTCTCCCTGGGCAGAGAGGTCAGCTCTATTTTCTTTATAGCTATTATTAATATCTGCCATTTTTGTTTATTATTGTTTATTGCCAACTCCTGTATCACTAGAATGTAAGCCCATGAGAGCAGGAACCCATGTGTCTTATTCATGATCATATTTCCTATATCTAGCACCTCAATATTAATTGAATTAATTCATGGGTGGATGAATTACTAAGGTAAGTAAGGAAACAGTTGTGAGACTGTAACTCAGTTGCTGAAAGAAAAGCATGCACAGGACAGGGTGGGCACACAAAGGAGGAATCCCAGCCCTGCCCTTTTTGGGGGGAAAGACTGGGGGGAGGATTGTCAGAATAGTTTTCCAGAGAGGTGACATCCAAACTGGTTCCTGTCAGCAGAGTAGGAGTTAGGAGATAAAAAATGGGACCAAAAGCGTTCCAGGCAGTGGAAAGTGGAGGGGAATTTGTTCCCCAAATTGCACAATGTACAGGACTGGGACAGTGGTTCTCAGCAGGGGTCAGTTTTATCCCTTAGGGGATATTGGTCACAACTGGAGGAGTGCTCTAAACATCCTACAGCTCCCCCCAGCAAAGAACCCTGAGCGGGGAGAACCACATGGGAGGCCTGGGGGAGGGGCTGAGGCAGGAGCAAAGATGAATAGCCAGAGGGAAGAAAGGGGCAGCAGTGGGTGGTAGTTATTTGAGAATTAAATATTGTTCAGCCAGCTCAATACACAGAGAACTTGTAGGTGCACAATGTCAAGTCATCCTTAAATAATCCCTAGCCAAGAATTCATTAACAGTGAGCTGAAGAGCACGCTGTATTGAAGAAGTCTCTGCTGATCGCCCTGGGACCGGGCAGTGTGAAGCTAATAGATTATGCTGTCTGTAATTTCCCCATTTCCTTCCTATAATAGCAGAACATGCAGGATGTCAATGAGACTGCTCAGCATTTTTCTTCTCTTATTAAATTTAAGTGATTGCCTTTCTACATCTGACTGATGGCGTAAAAATGCATCTGACCCGTAAGGTGCTTTCGGAAAGAAATTGAGTCTCCTTTTTTTCTCTTAGTCACAGGGCCCATCTTGCTAATTGATTGTCCCCTAAGTAGTGTTGGGCAGCCCCTGGTGGCTGTTTCCGCTGTGCTGCAGCATCGATTCTCACCCAACCACCTTTCCCAACTGGGGCATTCAGGAGTGGGAACGGCCCTTCCCTCCGCCTCCCTTTCCCAAAGGCCGAGCATTCACGCTCTCCAGTGAGCCTGGCTTGGGCTTGCCTGGGACCTGCCAGGAGCTGAAGGTTGTTTTCTTTTTCCCACAGGAAATAATTTTCCTGGGCACGGCAGCCCTGGGTTGCCAATCCCTTGCTTTTAGGAAAGCTCACGCGCGTGTGACAGTGGCACTATTGTTGGGCATGCCGGAGTTTCCATTACAGATCCTGTGTTTACCTGCTGCGGTGATTTTTCTGAGAGGCATAAATTTAACAGCAAGGCGTAAGAAGGGACCAGTTCGAAAAAAGAGAGGGAGAATATTCTCTGGGATATGAGGCAGCTGGGAGCTGGGAGTGGGCACATGCGTGTGATGGAGCCTTGGTCAGTTTTGGTGGCCAGGGCTGTGTGGTCCTTTTTATTGTCTCAGAGGTCTGGAGAGGTTGAAGTGTCTGTTGGTAGAAGGTTTAAGGGAGTTTTGAACTGGATGAGAAGGTCCCATTACCAGGACCAGCTCTCTCTATAAAAACAAATGTCAATTCCACAGAAACTTCCCCTGGCTGGGGTTGATGAGATGAGATGTGGGGGACTGGATAGCTTCATAAATGTTTAGATTTAGTTAAATGTGAAGTCAGAATGCAAATAAAGATAATAGGTGAAACCATCTAGTAAGCATAAACTGTGTGCCAGGCACCAGGTTACATGCTAGATACACACGATCCTCCTTAATTCTCCCAACGACCCTGGGAGGTATAGGGACAATTCTTTTTTTCTTTTATTTTTTTTAAAAATATCTCTTTATTGATTTTAGAGAGAGGAAGGGAGAGGGAGAGAGAGAGAGAAACATCAGCGATGAGAGAGTCATCGATTGGCTGCCTCCTGCACGCTGCCAACTGGGGATCGAGCAACCTGGGCATGTGCCCTGACTGGGAATGGAACCTTGATCTCCTGGATCCTAGGTCGACGCTCAACCGCGGAGCCACGCCTTCTGGGCAGGGACAATTCTTAAGGCCTATTTTACCAAAAGGCTCAACCTTGGAAGGAATCGACAGTGTAGAGAACAGGTAATGATGTTGGGTAAGATTAGGTCTTTCTGTGCTAGCATGTATCATTGCAGCAACTCTCGAGTGGTGGTTAATTCTGTTTCTCCCACACCTGGCTTTGTCGTGGTAGCGTACCCCAGAATATTTCTCCTGATTTATGTATTATCATCTCTCATTTTTTGCTTCTATGGGGAGGCTCTTTTCTTTCTTTTTTTTTAAGAGAAGAGCTTTAAAAGGATGGGAGGGGGGAAGAGGAAGGAAATCAGGCCACAGGCAAAAGGGAGAGCCAGGACTCAGGGAAACCTCTGAAATGACCCTCCTGGGCTGTGGCCAGGGGTGGGGACGTGCCCATATTTCAGATATGCGTGTGCACCACTGTCTGCCAAATGGATTAAAACTCCATATTGTCACATCTCAGTTATGCATTCTGGTGGGAAGGAGTATGGTAGCACAGGTCATGCAAAGCAGAGGAAAGCTCATAGATCAAAACACAAGAGGCACAGCTATAAAAGGCACTATGAGGAGGACCCCCAGGTTGGGTTGAGGGGTTCAGGCTTCTGAAAGCCAAATGCTTTCCATACCTATCCTAGGCTGGGCTGGGCTGTAGAGATAAATCTTGACAAAGGGAAAACCAAAGACTGAATATGTTGGCCGAGGTGCTGTCCTTGAGGCCAAGACGAGAGGATTGGCCCCCTCTGTCCAGCCTCTGCCTAGATCTTTCTAAGAAATGGGGTTCCTCACTTTCTCCCAGAAGAAAATTGTCCTCTGGAGGAGCCCCTGCAATCCACATACACTCAGAAGACTCACCTTTTCCACCCTCCCTCCAGAAGTGTGACTGGATACAACTGGACTGATCAACTTGGGAAAGATGTGAGAGCAGCTCAGTGCCTGGACTCAACTCACCCTCTGCCCCAGTGGTTCTCAGCCAGACAGATTTGTCCGTAGGGACATATGGCAGTGTCTGGAGACCTTTTTTTAAATTAATAAACTTTATTTTTTAGAGCAGTTTTAGGTTTACAGAAAAATTGAGCAGGAGTACAGAGTTCTCATAGACTTTGTCCTGCTTTTCACCCCCCAACTGTCATTCCCCATTAATTCACATCTTGCATTGATGTGGTACATTTGTTACAACTGACGAGCCATATTGATATGTTATTGTTATCTAAAGCCCACAGTTTACATTAGGGTTCATTCTTCGTTTTGACAAATGTTTGATGATATGCATCCACCATTTCAGTATCATACAGAATAGTTTTGCTGCCCTAAAAATCTCCTGTGGTTTCTGGAGACATTTTTAATTGTCACAACTAGGCAGGTATTATTGGCCTTTAATGGGTAGATGTCAGACATTCTACACTGCACACAAGACAGCACCCCAACAGAGTGCCATAGTGCTAAGACTGCAAAGCCCCACAGTACAGACACTTGCGCAAGGGTGGGTGTGTGCTGGGTGGGGGTGAGGTGGGGACGCTCCAGGGCGGGAGAGGAATCTGGTGTTTGGCTGCTGGGAGGCCTGGCTGTGCAGTGGCGGAAAAGAGGCACCTGGAGGCTTTGGACAGTCCCGAGGCGAAAATGAACTTGAACTTGCAGGCAGCATTCCAGCCACAATCCTTACACACATTCCTCTAACTCTCACCCTCTTAAATTCAAACCCTAAGGTCTCAGTCTAATCAAAATGCCCCAAATTATCGTTTTCTGGTTGTGCATGGTGGGGTTAGCTTTGGTTACGCTCAAATTCAATGCAGTGTCTGATCCATCCAGAACTAAAAGCCTGTCTTAGGTTCGGGTCCCTTATGTTTAAGCACTGTAGTTATTTCTTGCTGCCTTGGTTTCCTCTTCAGAAAAGGAAGACAGTTGTCCTCCTTGTCTCACGAGACTTACGTGTTTTCATGAGTTGGTGTCTGCGGAGGACTGCCATTAGCTTCTGCGATGCCAGCGCCGTGTGGTGAGCAGCAGCACATACTATTAAAGACTTAATCCATTAAAAACTGCCCAGGCAGTAGCGTTTTTATGGAAAGGCCTTACGTGGATGCTGAGGTTTGTGGGTGGGGGTGGTAAGCTACAGGATGACGGCTTTTAAAGACTAGAGATTTATAAGGGAAAAATACAAGCTTTGTGAAAGGCCGCAGTTCTTGCAGATGGAGGCCCACAGTCGGGAAGTGGGTGCTGCAGCGTCCATCAGTCCTGCAGACCTCTTGTTGCTCCATAAATCTTGTCAAATGGGGGCAAGGACTTCATTCTGCTGATAGGCATGGGAGGAGAATCCAAAAACCAAACTCACTCCCTTCCAGAATGTAAATATGGATAAAAAGAAAGGTTCCTTTTCATCAATGACCTGCTCCTCCACCTTCATCTCGCCGGAGTCATAAAAGCTCAAGTGTCACGAGGAAAATGATCGTTTGGAAAAAATCTTCCGCTGTGTGTGCATCTTTGGGCTGCAGAGGGGAGAAGCTTTGCAGAACAAAGAGGTTCCACCTGAGGCATGTAAAACAAGTTTTATTAAAACTTTAATTATCTCCCACCTGCTGGTTACTTTGTGAAGTTCAGAGGGAAAGGGCTAATTGAGAACAGCATTTGATGTGCCCGAGCGTCGCTGGGTGCTTTCCTCCCCTTAAAGGGGATTTGTTCTTAATCAGGTTTGTTTTATAATAAGTAGGTCCAGACACTGAGCTCGCAGTTGCGTTTTTGACACCGTTTAATTAAGATCCTTTACCCAAGAAGTGTCAACTTGTGTTATTTTGAGTTTAATGTCTTCGTAAATTGGACCTTCGGTTCGGCGCGTTTTTCTTTACACTAGTGGTCGGGGTCACAAACTGGCCGTGCTTCTGCATGTTCTTTGCAATAAGCAGGGGTACATTTTGTAGGGCAAGCCCAGAGGGTGTTGAAACAAGGCATTCTGGGGGTTGGTTGCTCACTCCGAAGTGCAGGGAGTAGCCATGGGCTCTGAAGTGTCCGTGGCCTTCAATGTGAAACCCCAGGCTCCACCCCTATTTTGTACTCTGCAGCCCCCAAGGGTTAATCTGCCCGCGTGTATTACTCATTGCTACCTTCACAGTCTGCTTTGGCTTGAATTGCAGAGCCGCTCCAGGCATCAGGACTCAGGACTCGGAGCTTTTCCGTACGAGGCAGCAACAGTAACTTCCCCGGTGACGCGTTTAGCGTTTAGCGAGCCCAGCCACTGGCCTTGGTGCTCTGCCTTTCCACTGAGTCCTGCAAGGAGCCAAGGGTCCCATGGCTGGTGGGTGGTGGAGCTAAGATCTGAGCCTGTTTCCTGACTGGAATCAAGCCTTTAACCACAGGCTGTGGAGCTTTCTCTTTGTGCTCCAAGACTTAGACAAACTCCCCAACTTTCTGGTTCTTGGGTTGTTGTTTTTTTAAATCCACTCTGGAATTTTGAGTGGATCAGTGTTTGTGTAAATAATTTCAGTGTATCTGGAGAGTCCTCTGATATCCCAGCTGTGTTTTTTTCATTATGATTGATAATAGCATTTGGCTGAAGACCTCAGAGCACCCCAGTTTTTTGAAGTTTTTTTAAATCTTGCTGAACTTGCACTGGCCCTGTTCTGAGGTGTGGATTATTCTCTTTCCCGTCATTCAAAGCCCCGTGAGCCCCATGTTCTGCCCTGTTCTGCACCTGCTGTAGTGCCTGCACTCCCTCCCTTAGGTGTAGTGTGAACCCAGGTGAAGGCAAAGAACACTTACTGAGCACATGCTGTGTACCAGAAGCTTTCTGAGCAAGGATTATCTTTCCCAGTTGTCTTAGCAACCTGTGCAATAGTTACAGTCATCTCTGCTTTACACATGAGGGAACTAGGCTTGGAGAGGTCCAGTATACCTGCTCCGGACTTCATGACTAGTAAGTTATAATAGGACAGGCAATCAAATTCAAACCCAGGCCTCTGTGACCCCGAAGCCTGAGTTCTTTCCGCTCCACATACTTCCTATTGAATGGGAATTGGGTTAAATGGAATTTTGCTTTTTCTTAGGAAAAAGGGTGTAGAGAAGGCTTTAGAAACACATGGACAACCTTTCTCTTTTCCCCGCAAAGCCAAAGAGGCCTCTCAGTAATGGGGCTTACATCAAGCGAACGGAAAAAGTGGGTCATGTAGCTGCCAGGAGCCTGCATTTCTATTTAATTCTCTAGCACACACTTTCTTTGTATTTGTTTACCTATGGCTAGTTCCGACAAATAAAATGGCTTCTTTTCTTGGCCTCTTCACTTGGGAGAAGTGAACTGTGGGATTTTAGTGGAAGGAGTAAAGGACTGAAAATGCCTGGATTTGGAAAATTCCAGTGCAGAGGAAGGTATTCTTGCAGAGGAAGGTATTCTTGTTGACTTTGGTGACAAGAGCATCTGAATGATAGCTTCCTGCATCTCACTCCCTGAATCACAAGCTACCCTGTTACTGCAGAACTTTGTACCCCACCCTCCTTCCCTTCCCTTCCCTTCCCTTCCCTTCCCTTCCCTTCCCTTCCCTTCCCTTCCCTTCCCTTCCCTTCCCTTCCCTTCCCTTCCCTTCCCTTCCCTTCCCTTCCCTTCCCTTCCCTCCCCTCCCCTCCCCTCCCCTCCCCTCCCCTCCCCTCCCCTCCCCTCCCCTCCCCTCCCCTCCCCTCCCCTCCCCTCCCCTCCCCTCCCCTCCCCTCCCCTCCCCTCCCCTCCCCTCCCCTCCTCTCCCCCTTCCCTGCTGTGATCTCTTCCTTGAGAGAGTATGGGCCAGTCTACTAACAAATATCTATCAAGCTCCTACTTGATAAAAGTTTGTTGTACCCAGATTGTCAAGCAAAAATGTTAGAATAAATAATAGAGGGAGATCAAGGCATTTTTTTCCTTTTGCTCTAGGTTAGGTTTCAAAGCATCCAGAGGAGTAAGAGCTGGTATTTCTATACCTTCTTTATGTCATATCATTTCAGGTAACTGGATTTTAATTCACTTTCTAGAACTTAAACTTTCAAGATCTAGCAGTTTTCCTCCAGAGCCTTAAAAGGCATTGTATAATTGGGACTTTATTTCCTCTCCCCCTTTCCCTTTCTCCTGCTAATTATTATTATTATTATTATTTTTTGTCCCCCTCCCCCCCCCGCCCCCGGAATCCCTGGCTGTTCCTTTGCCATAGGCCTTCTGGTAGCTGAGCAGCATTAATTCTCTTGTAGCAAAGCCTCCTGTGCACTGCTAGCCCTCCCAAAGAAAAATCACGTGAAAGTGTCAAGTATCCAGTAGACTATGTCTCCTTGGACTAAACAGCCTCCGGCTTGGTACAGGCAAAGCCCTTTAGCCCAGCCTTGATGTGAGGGGACCTTCTGCTTGCTTAGTTTATTGATTTTTAAAACCAAAGCAGCGTTAGCAGAGCCAAGGATAATGTTGGCAAGATTCTGTACAAGAACATACCCTTGCACAGTCCTGACGGGAGCCCAGTCTGCCTTACACGGGGGACCCGGGAGCGTCTTTGATTGAGAAACCCAGCGCCTCGAGGGCTCAGAATGCGGTGGGTGCTGAGGCAGAGCCTGTAACCTCTCGGGCCAGCCTCTTTCTGCCTGTTGTGTGCTTCTGTGCCCGGGTTTTGAGCTGTATTTGGAACCTTTGTTTAAATTTTCCTGAGGGACATCAAAAGCAAGTATCACAGTCCGCAGGTGGGCACAGAGCCTTTCTTCAGAAGAGGGCATGTGCAAAAAGAAAAAGAAAAGGCCATTCAATCCCAGAGACATTTCCTGGCGGAGAAACTGAACAGGGGAAATGAGGGATTGGAAGCAGATGTACTGCGGGATGAACCCGTAGCCCTTCCGCGCCTACCTCCTGCTCAGACGCGCACGTCTTGTTCATACAACCACCACCCAAGCCCGGCCTGGCCTTTGTGGGAACTGTCACCCTGACAGGACCCTTTTTCTGGAACCGTCTCCCTTTTACCAGTTCATCGCCCCCAGGAGACCTGGCTCAGGACCGCTTCGTCTCCGATGGCCCTCTTGCCCCTGACTGAGATGGATCTTGCCAGACGATGTGCTCAGCCAGACTTTGCCATACACCCCTCAGTCATTCTTCTTTGTCCTCGGCTACATACCTGGGGGAAATGCCACAAGTTAATAATACTACTAAATGAGTTTTAATACTTTGTTTTTATCATGCCTGTAGAATTTACGGATGTGGAAAGGTGGGCAGCCCTTCTAAGCAGCGTGTGGCTGTTTCTGAGGTGAGGTCAGCCAGCTTTCCACCAGGAGCTCCAGTTCAGCCAGTGACTTTATCGGGGTAAATTAATCAGATGAGAGGAGATGGGAACCATGCGTTTTGATCTCTGGTTCCTTAGGTTCTAGATTGGTGGTTGGGATCAGCTGCTTGAGAACTGTTGGTTTACATTCTAGAAACGTGTTTGACCAGGATCTTCAGAGGTGATGAGACACTTAGGTTTGGCCTTCAGCTCAGGCTGGTTTATGAATTCACAAGGGGCCATCCAGCCCTTTTCTGGTATCTGAACGTTTATATGTTTCACCTAGGATACTACACTTCCTGATTATCTAGGGGACTAGAAACCAAAATAGGAACTAAAAAAGGTTTTTTAGAAAGGCAGATGGGTGGAGAGAGGGAGGAATGGTTCCTCCCGCCTGTCCCCAGTTCTATGACCCCTGAATTCCATACTTGCAGAACTTGCTTTTGTGAACCCTGATTTCCTCTGCTCTTTGCTGACCACACCCCATATCAGCATCCACAGTCCCCCCAAATCTTCCTTTACATGTGCTCAGCCCACCGACTAGACCAAGGTCTTGTGGTCTTGTTGCTTTCCTTTCCACACTTTGAACTCTGGGATGGTTACCCCTGCACTGCTACTGAGTGAGCTTTCCTTGGTGCTTATCTTTACGGGAATTTCCCAGGGTTGTACCTGCTTTCTGGAGAGAATTCTGGAGGGTCTTCTCTTAGATGATCTCTCTTGAGAGGAGGTTTTAGTTTCTTAGCCTGGGATGTTTCGGGACAGCTTTTTTCTTTCTTTAGCCTGAGGTCGGGAAGGTGGCGTAGGAGGAGCGAAGAGCTGTGGATGTAATGGAAATTTGAAGCCCATGCTGGTTGAACTCCAAGAACAAAGACTACTTTTACACCAGCCAGCAAGCAGCTTCTGCTGGGCAAGCTCTGGGAGAGGAAAAGGGAGAAAAGGAGAGGCCTGGGCTGTGAACAGGGTGTTTCCATGTCTGAGAAAGTAGGGTTCATAAGAGTCAGGTTCCTTTATCTAAATCAGCTCCGTCCCTCCCACCTCCCTGAGTTTTCACCTTCCGGCCTCATTGGCATGGTTCTGACACGTGTTGATATGAAGGAAGAAGGAATGGGAAAGACAGAGAGAAAAATAGTCCCTTTTTTTTCCCCATTTAAAAATGGGAAGTTTTACATTCTGTGAATTGATGTCCAGACCCAATGGAGGAGGAAGGAGCTGGATTAGTGGCTAATAGATCTCCCTTTCACCCCACCCTCCCTCAGCAGAGACAGGACCACCCGCCCGCCAGTCGTCTCCTAGTGCTGCAAGGCCTGGCCCTCGGGGACCCTGCTGGCTTCCACCTTGTGGTTCCACGTGGCCCGGCGGAGTGCAACTCCCTTTGCTCACCTTCTCTGGGGTTCCGCAGGCTCTGCTCGCCATGTAATTAGAGTTCTAGGAGCACAGTTCTCTGCTTTTTATCACCTCGTGGGAGGTTGTGATCTGATCGCCTCCTCCCATCCTCAGCTGTTGAGAGTCAGCCTCGCCTTCAGCAGCTTCCCACGAGTGTCTTCGAGATCCTCACCCTCGCAGCTTCTTGCCCTGGAATTGCGTCCAACATGTCACCTGTCCCTTAAGACGATACTCATGTACACATGCTCTTCTCCGTTGTGCTGTCTTTACCTACGAGGAGTTTGGCTCTGAAGGTTTTTGCTATTTTAATCTAGAGCCGTGAGAGACTGTAAACATACTGTGATCACTTTTCCAGCTCTCTAGCAGTTCTAAACATTAAGCCCGGCCTTGACTATAACTCTCAGCCATAGGAGGGGTTTGAGCAGGTAGAAGGGTGGCCTGTGGGGTGAGCAGGAAGGAGGGGCCTTCCCTTCAGTGGTTTGATAGTGGCCTTGCCGAGCAGACCTACCTCTTCCTTCTCTGTCGTTACTCTTGCAGTGGCCTCAGCAAGACCACAGTCGCAGTGAGCCTTTGTTTCCCATTCTATAAAAAGTGGATAAACATCTATATACAACCCAGAAAATATCGTCTCAAGGCAATAGCAAGGTTTTTCATTCTGTCTTCTTGGGCAGCAGTGTGGTGAGTAGATAATGTAGGTTTTTGGAATTACAGCTGCTTTCTGTCCTAGCTCTACCATTCAGCTCTCTGGTCCTTAAACGAAGTTCCTTAACCTCTCTGAACCTCAGTTTTATTCCATGTAAACATGGGGATGATGGGGGCCTGCCTTTCCAGGCCGCTGCGGGCATAAAGACCATTATGTGTGACAGAGTCCAGGACCATGCAAGGTACACAGTAGCACTTCATAGAGGTGGTTGTAAGGATCTTGTAGTTAGAGAAGGGAGTAAGGCTATTGAGACAGGTGAGGATTGGGCATGGTGAGTGATTTATCCCTAGGAAATACTTCGGGTAATTTGGATTTGCCATAGCACCTCAGGATAAAGACCAAATCATTAGCAAGACAAGCAAAGGCAGTCAGTTCCCTCAGTGCCTCGAGCAACTCTCTGCTTTAGCTGTTGCAGCTGCCCAGAGCACCCTCCTACCGCTTCCCCCTTCCTGCTCCCCTCCCACCCTCATTTTCACACCTGTCCACCTGGAAAGTCCATTTCCATCTCCCTAGAAATTTCCTCATGCTCCTTTTCAGTCAGCCGTTACCCTTCTCCGCATGTCACTTTTTGTCGTCACTCACTATAATTTAGCTTTACCTGTTCTAGAAGCACTTCATATAAATGGAATCATATGTCTGCATTTAATGTCTATAAGGTTCATTTATGTTATTGCATGTAACAATAGTTTGTTCTTTGCTTTGCTGAGAACTTTGATATTGTTCATTCTACTGAATGAACATGTCACAACCTCCATTGTGTTAATGGTGGTATAAGGTGTTTTTAGTTTGGGGTGGGGGAAGGCTGCTATAAACATTCTTGTACAATTCTTTTTTATGGACATATTTTTTCATTTCCCTTGGAAATACTTATAAGTAGAATTGTAGGATTATAGAGTAAATGCATATTTTCCTTCATAACAATTCTTCACGGTGGTTGTACCATTTTATGCTCCCACCAGCAGTGTATGAGAGTTCTGCTTGTTTCAGCTCCTCACCAGCATTTGGTCTTGTCAATCTTTATTTTTGCTACTCTAGTACGTGCCAAGTGGGTTTAATTTGCATTTCCCTGATGACTAATGATGTGTTGAACACTTTTCATATGTTTATTGGCCTAGCCACTTTTTTGAAGTGTCTGTTCAAATCTTTTGCCTTTTTAAATTTTTTAATTTTTATTGGTTCATCTTTATAAGAGTTCTTTATATGGGTAGGGATCTTTTGTCAGATATACATTTGTATAAATTTTTGGTTTTGATATCACTTGGTTCAACCCATTCTGAGGCCCTAAGCATTAGAGAGGCATTTTCAGATTCATATCAGGAAATTATAAGATGAAAGGTGCTTTAGTTCTTATAACAATATATTTTTGTCATTGAAATATGTGTGGAGCATTGCTGCGACTCTCGGCCTAGGTGGGGATTGGAGCTGAGCGGTGCCCATGTAGGCATAGGAGAGACTCTGTATGTTGAGAAATATGTTCATTTGTGGTGCCAGGAATCTTTCCCGGCTATTGAATGAGCATTAGAGTCTTTCCAAGATAATGTTCCTTTGCTTTATTTTTTAAAAAGATGGTAAATACCGAACTTCAAGTTTCACAGTAGAGAGAATGTTATAATGAACCCTCATGTCTCCATCACCAGCCTCATCGGTTCACAGCCAGGCAGTGTTCCATGTGTATCTCTATCCTAACCCCTCCTCCCCACCTTATTTTGAAGCAAATTCCAGATGTCCTATCATTTCTGTCATAAATGTTTTGGTATATATTTCTGAAAGATAAGGACTCTATAAAAACACACACACACAACCAAATACCATTATTGCGTCTTAAAAGTTAATAACTCCTTAACACTACTTAATCTTTTACAATTTGTTTGAATGACCTTTGTTTGCATTTTGGTCATCACTTAATGACGGCAGAAGACAAGCCTGCTCCCTTTCATCCTCACTGGCTCTTTTGGGTTAGATGTTCTTCGGGCACACTCCCGTGTCCTGTCTGTCCACCTGTCTACTCCCACTTCACTTTTTTCCCCTTAAAACCTTTATGTCCAGTAGAACATAAACACAGAAAAGTGCACAAGACATAAATTATGAGTTAATGAATTATTATAAAGTGAATTCCCATATAACCACATCTAAATCAAGAAATAGACCTCTGTTAGATCCCCAAAGCCTCCAGTTTTCTGATTATTTAAGGAGCGCACTCACTGAGCAAGAGGCCAGGGCTCACGCCACCTGATGTTAGTGGGAACAGAAAGGGAGGGAGGACTTTGGACCTAGGTACCTGAGCCACCAGACCCTGGTCTGAGCAGCCTCTTGGAGCTCTGGCCCAGACTATGGGATTTGTGGAAGCGGGCCTCATTTCAGATAGCTTTATCCTATTGTCAGACCAAATGTCCTGTTTCGTTTCTGGTTGGAAGTATCTGTCCTTCACAGTCAACTTATTCTTTTGGTGGAAGGAATTGGACTGACAGCTCCCTAGCTCTACCCCCTTGGGGAAAGGAAAGCAGCTTTTCCTCTTTCCCCTGCTTCCTCCCATTAGGGTCTTTGGGTGTGCCAGCTCACAGCCACTTGGAAGATTCTGTGGCTTTTCTGTGGCCTCTCTATTTGGGATATGATTGTTTGGTTTTGATCGGAAAAATAAACACTTATTTTTTAAGTTTTCTCCCTAACCTATCTGAGCTAGATTTAAGTGATCTCTTTTAACTCTGCCACATGTGAATTACAGGAAATGCGTTCCTGTTGGGGAAATGGGTCATTTCCAAGATTTTTTTCTCCCCAGGAAAAGTGTAATTTATTAGTTTACTAAGAAAGATTAAAACAGGCAGCAGGGAAGTACTTATTGAGACATTTCTTTTATGTGCCCCTAATCACAAATCTTATCATAAACCTCAGCCCTGGTAGTTAATCCAAAGTTATTTAATTAATTTATTTCATTTTACCTGTGAGGAAATAAAGAAATATCTCACACCCCTCTCCCACCACCACCAAAAAAAGGGAGAATGTTTTGCTTAAAATTATGCTCTGAATGAGGATAACCCCCCCACACCACATAATGATTTTTTAAAAAATGACTGTGATCTCACTTTTTTTTTCCTTCCCAAATTTTTGTTGAAACCTCATCTTTGAATTTGGTGCATTGCAAGATTTGCTTGGAATAAAAGTGGAATTTCCATTCTTAACCAAACAAAGTAGAGCTCAGAGATTCTACTTGAAAACTGAATTGGTCTCAGTGTCATTTTGTTAGTGACTTTCTTCTTGGACCAAATCCACGCTTCACCACAGATGGGCAATGTGGTTGAATTCCACACCTGTGAGAGAAGCTTCTAGAGACCTTTGGCTTGAAGCACACACCCTTAGCCAAGTTCTTTCTTCTGAACTATCTTTTCTGCTGCCCCCTGCTGGAAGCCAGAAAGAGACAGAAGCTCTCTGCTAGCTCTTCTCTGTGTGAGAAGTAACCTCCCAAGGTGGGGAAAGGGAAGTGCTGCCAACTGCGGTTCTCCTGCTGGACATCATCTCCTCATCAGGCAGCCAGTGCTGTCCTTACCTGATTGCTGGGGAGACCTCAAGTTCATGGGTCCAGACTTGTTCCCTGACCTCCACCAGTCGTTCCCACTTCGTTCTCTCCTTCCCCCTCTATCTACCCATTCTTTTATTCAGTCAACAAATATCTGGGCTTTTCACTGGTTCTCTCTCCTCTGTAAGACTCTGGTTAACTCCGACAGCAGTGTCATCCTGACTTATTTACCCAAGCTACAAACCTTGGCATTCCTCAACTCATTTCCCCCATTCTCTGAATCTAATTAGTCCTAGTGCAATTGATTCAGTAGTCCCTTAACTTGTCCACTGACCTCCAGTGTCACCCCCTCTACCCAGCTCCCACCAGTTGTTCACGTCACTGCCTTATGTTGTCGATGGATTAAATCCCAAACTCCGTGGCATGGACTTCAAGGCCTCCCACCACCCAGCCACACCTAGCTTTCTCTCATTGTCTCCTGCACTCACCTTGGCACTACACTCAACCACACCGATCCATTCCAAAGATCCTCAAACCACCATCCACTGTCGCACCTTTGAGCCTTTGCGCTTGCTGGTTCCTCCACCAGGCATGGCCTTCCTTTCTCTGGTGGAGTTGTGCCCCAAAGTAAGCAGTATACATTGCCCCTTCAGACGTCACCTCCTCTAAGCAACCTTCCCACCACTGTGCAGTTACCACTTGGCTCTACAGATCTCTGTCCTGGCATCTACCACCTGTATTATAGTTAATTCTCTACTTAGTCTGTCTGTCCCTCCAGACTATGTCCCCAGTATGCAGTCCAGGTTTTCTAGGTCTGGCCTTATTTCCAATAGTTTGTTTCAATGAGGACATGAGTTAGAGTCATACTTGTTAGCACATATGGCTCCAGGCTCGCCGTCTCCCATTGTTCCCCAGCCCTCCGTAACAGCTCCAAAGCTTTGTATGCTATGATACTGAAAGCCTTGCAGTCCCCCAAGTATACTGGGCTCTGTCCTGCCTCTCGCTCTGTCTTGGATGCCTTACCCCGTTCTACTCATGACCGCCTGGTAAAATCCAGTTCATTCTTCTTTCCTTTACACTTGCTCTAACTTGCAACAAGATTAAATAGTAAACTAGCTAATATGTCTGTGGCACGAACTAAGCCCTAGACACTGTTCTGACCATACAGTGCTCACCACAAAGTAAGTGCTCAACCAATGGCAACTAATACTATTTTAATTTTAATAATGAATTGCATTGTGTTCATTGCACTGTTATGTTTCTTCACTATTATTCTTTTCCCTTGTTTTTGTCTTTAATCCCAGCTCATGTATTTACGCATCTAGAGCAGAGGCTGGTTCTGTCACACAGGACTCTCTGCAGTAATAACTGGTTACCTTGTGATCAAGGGGTTGTGTTTGAGAGTAGAGAGGTCATGAGGAGACTAGGATTCTGTTTTAGGAGTGAGTGTTGGAGAATTCAAGGGAGCTGAGAAGCGTTCATCCTTCCTAGACCCAGTTTGCTCCCCGCCACATAATAAATGAACTCCCCATGTTTTCCCCCAGGAACTGGGTTAAATGTAGGCTTAAACATTTTTCCTTAATCAGCTGTGGGAGGATTTGTTTTATCTTTGATGAAAGGAGGTAATTTCCTACAAATGCATTGGATATTATTCTCAGTAACATGGACAAAGTTCTAGCACTTCATTTCCTCCAGACCATCTAGCATAGGGCCTAAGAAGGCTGCAGGTAAACAGAAGCTAAAAGAAGGTTCCAGATTCTGAAGTTCCCTGATGCTTAATCTCAAAGGTAACAGACTCTCTCTGTGACCTGCAAAAGTCATTGGTTTGCACTCTGTATTAGTCTTGGTTCTCCAGAGAAACAGACCAATAGTAGGAGATGTGTGTGTGTGTGTGTGTGTTTATAATGAGGAAATTTATAATAAGCATTTGGTTCATGGAGTTATGGAAGCTGAGAAGTTCCAAGATCTGCAGTTGGCAAGCTAGAAGTCCAGGAGAGCCAATGGTGTAAATTCCCGTCCAAGTCTGAGTCCAAAAGCAGAAGACCGATGTCCTCTCTCAAAGACAGGAAGAGCTCTGGCTGGTTTGGCTCAGTGGTTATAGTGTCAGCCCGAGGACTGAAGGACCCCTGGTTCGATTCCAGCCAAGGACACGTACCTCGGTTGCAGCTCGATCCCTGTTTCTCTCTCTCTCTCTCTCTCTCTCTCCCCCTCTCCCTTCCACTCTCTCTGAAGAGCAATGGAAAAAATGTCCTCTGGTGAGGATTAAAAAAATAAAATCAGTTAAACCACTTATTTTTTAAAAAAAAAAAAAGAGCAGGAAGAGAGTGAATTCTCTCTTACCCAGCCTTTGTTCTTTTCAGGCCTTCAACAGATTTTGTGAGGCTTACCCTCGCTGGGGAGGGCGATTGGCTTTACTCAGTCTGCCGCTGTGCATGCTGATCTCATCCAGAAACCCCCTCACAGACACACCCAGAATAATGTTGAACCACATATTTGGGCACCTTTTGGCCCAGTCTAGTTGACACATAAAATTAACCATCACAGGTGCTACATGCACTTTCTCTCTCCCCCTCCCTAGCCCTCTCTCTCTCTGTCTCTCTCCCTCTCCCTCTCTGTCTCTCCCTCTCCCTCTCCCTCTATGTCTCTGTCATTGTCTGTCCTGATGTGGTTCGTGTCCTGGCCTGTGAGTGTTTGGCAGCTTAGCTGAAAGACTGGGACTTGGTACTGGAACTCTCCATTTCGTCCCAGGCTCTTCCATTCACAGCTGGTGTTACTGCTGTGGTTCTGTATTAGAACCACAGCCCTCAGCTTGCTTATTTTTTTATTTTTTATTTTTTTATTTTGCCACAGCACACATCGTGTATGAAATTCCATGCATAACATACTTCTATGGGCATATCCAAATTTTGGTGATTCCTCCGCTGTGCCCGCACCCCCATGTTTCCCAAGAAATAAAGCTAGGAGCACCACAGATGCCTTGTGACATGTTGTTCATAAAAGCATTTTACAAGCTTGGGAGGAACTCTTAAGTGTTCATCAGAAATGCAGCATAGCGAGATCAGGGATGGATAAAGCATGTAATTCCCAGTTAGCTAGTATACTTCCACTTCCTCCACCCAAGCTTTTCAAAATCAAGTGCATGTGCTATGATTTATATTTGAAAAATAAGTGATTTGCAAAGTTTCCTTTAAGTGATATTAGTAATAGATTACTTGTTGTTTATCTCATTATTGAGACCATCAGGCTAGACTACTTTTTAACATTGGAGCTACAGGATCCTGAGAGGGGCATGCTCTCTTGATTCATGGTGGTTGCAAAACGTGGCCCCAGAACTAGAGCTGTGAAGTGCACTGTGCTAATCAAGCATATAGCTCCAAAAGTGTGGGTGATCTCCAACTTTGCTCAGAAGGAAGGGTGATGGGGATAGGACTCCTCATTCATCCTGGCCCTTCCTGTTCCGTGAGGGTCCTTCAGGCCTCCTAACTCTTCCCAGATTATAAAAACGAGACTCTTAAAGTTTGCCCCTGAATCTGCCAAAGCACACAATAAAGTCAAGGGGCTTTCCCTGTTAGCAATGTGTCGCGGAATCAGTGCCTTGCTGAGTGAACATGCCCTTCGTTTCTCTAGCCTATGTCCTCTAATCCTGCGTTGGAGAATCGGAATTAGGGAGTGATTCAGGAGCTGAAGAATTCCAGAGGGGGGCTAAGAGTAGGGCTTCTCAACCTTGGTACTGTTTGCATTTTGAGTCAGGTAATTTTTTGCTGTTGGGGAAGGGGGTGCTGTCCTGTGCATTGTAGAATATTTAATAGTATCCCTGCTCTCTACCTACTACTCTCTATCTACTTTCTGCCAGTAACACCTGCTCTCCGCAGTTTTGACAACCAAAAATGTTTTCAGACACTGCCAGATGTCCCCTGGGAAACAAAATCACCCCCAGCTGAGAACGGCCGGCTTGAAGCAAGCACCCCTTCCTCCCTGACCAGCTGGCCTTCCCAGAGGCACGCTGCCTTCCACGCTGGGCAGCAGGTTGACAGGCCTCACAGGTCAAAGAGGAGGGAGGAGCTGGTTCCCAGGGACACGGGGAGGGAGAATTGGCAGGACTTAGCATTCTATTGTCCATGGAATGCAAAAGAGTAGAGGAAATAAAAGACAATGGCCAGATTTTACCCGTTTAACACTTTCTCCTTTCCTTGTCACTCATTTCTCCAGGTAATTTATAGACCTAGTATTTCAAATGACGAGTTACTTCTTAACGGGCAGAGCTAGGGAGCTAAGTGTTCCCACCGAAACCTGCGTGCACCGGTTGTTCTCACGGCATCTTTCTAAAGTATTGAGCGCACGCCGCAGAAATCACACCCAGGGTATGAGGCCGTGGCAGTGATTAGGGACGGGGACTTGGCCAGAATGCCTTGACTGGAAGTCCCGGCTGTCGCTCAGGGTGCCTCGGAGACGGCCCTCCGCCTTGTGCATTGTGTAGGTCCCAAGCCCCTCGTGGAGGACAGAGGTGTGTCCCTGCGGCCCAGTCGCCCGCCCGCTCTCTGATCAGAGAGCCCGAAGCCCGGCCGCTCCTGGGCCCCGTGGCGAGCGCGGGAGCAGCGCCAGCGTGGGCCCTGGCTGGCCTCACGGCGTCTGGCCTTTGATGTAGCCCGTGGGTAATGACTGTCTGCCCTTTAAAGAGAAACAGATTTGTGGTGGGAGGTTAACAAATAATGAAATAGAAAAAGAGATGCGAGGAAAGGAACTGTTTGGTGGATGGGGTTCACCCAAGTCGCACGGTCCCCCGTGAGAAGGGCCAGGCCTGAGACAGGCCTGTGGTTTGGGGGGGTGCACCCCACATCCCCCGCTTCTGGGATGACGGAAGCAACCCAGTGAAGAGCCGGTGATGGGGGCTTCTGTGTGCTCTGCACCTTTCACTGTGCAGAGATTTCCGAAATGAAAGGGAAGCGTCTTTTCCTCTTTGTCCTTGGGAATATTTCCTTCTGCTCATTTACTCCTACAGACATGTGCTGGACTGTGAACCTGGCGCAGGGCCTGTGTGGTGCTGGGGCTGCCATGGTGAAGGGATGTGGTTTCTGCTCCCACCCCATCACAAATAATATCACAATTGTCTTCTGTCCCCACTGACACTAAGGTGTTTTAGTAACATGGTACAAGCTGCAGATGGCCATTGGGGAGGAGATGGAGGGAAGTGTCAAGATCGGAGGCAGGGAGACTACTCTGGAGCTGTTGCAAGGGTCCAGCTAGGAGGTGATGCACAGGCCCGGCCCACAGCATAACTCATGTTCCCCGCTGCATCCCCCCAAAATCGGTGTGGTTTCTATAGCTGTGAGGGTCTTTACCAACAAAGCAGAATCTTCATCAGGCCCTTCACTTATATTTTACCTGTTCTGCATATCCTTTGCCAGTTAGTGAACTGTGGATATGTTTCTCACATCTCCCAAGGTAAACTGTCTCTCCTCTTACGAATCACAAATTTGGGATTAGCCAGAGGCCAAACTGCTCTTCTCCCTGGCTTTGAGTAGCAGCCATTAGTATCTTGTAGCTACATCATTCTGCTAAACTTTTCCTTCAACAAAGGAAACCCGACCCTAAACACAATGGAAGAGACTGGAAAGAATTCCCTGGAGAAGCCAGGGAAATTGCTGACCAAGCTGGCATCAGTTTTCTTTCCCATAAAATGTTTCCACTCAGATGTTCCGACTCCAGCCTTAGCCTGGCACCAGCAGAGGGTTTGCAGCAAAGAAGTTTCTGAATGTTGGCCTTGCCCTGACCCATGTTCAGATCATTCGTTTCACTAAGAGTGTATATTCTGAGATAGCAAACTCGATTAGCTCACATCCAGCAGTTTAATTGCTGATTCAGTTAAAAAGTCTTCACTGGATAGGGCCTGGCCTGAGGTAGGGCTACCTCCGAGGCGGCCAGGACTTTTCCTGAAAGAAGAGGCCTTCCCCATTTTTTCTTCAATTATAAAAGCAGAACCACATGCACATGGTGAAAACATTTTAAGCTGTCCTAAAGGATATAACAGAGGTATAACTTAATAACTGCACATCCTCTGGAATATGAATATATGTTACATACCTTCTCTATGCATTTGTAATCATGCATATATGAATGGGTAATATATGTCTTATTTACAAAAAAATTGACTCGTAAAAAGCTAAATTCTATATCTTGACTATCTTTTCCTTTCAAAACATGCAGGGCAGCACTGTATTCCACTGAATGGATAATAACATAATTTACTTACCCAGTTCTCTATAATTACTCATCCATCTCCTAGTCTTTTTTTGCTCTTTCAAATAATGCTATGACATTCCTGTACATACATTTTTGCACATGCATGCATATATGTAAGATAAACCTCTAGAATTGGAATTGCTGGGCCAAAGAGTAGGTGCATTTTGCACTTTGATAGACATTGCCAAGGTCCTTCATGTAGGATAGAGCTGGGCTAGCTTTATAAAAAGTGTCAAACTCCAGCTGACAGCCAGCCTAAAATGCTGCTAGTTTTCTCTTCCCAGAAGACGTTGCTGCTCCTTAATGCAGAGCCTGTAAGCAAGTGATTACACACTATAAGGCAGCACTGACAAGGAGCATGAATGACAGCTGGCAAGACAGATGACCCCTGGGGACCTCGGTTTCTCGTTTGTTCAGTCATTTTGGGCAAGGTGATCTGTTTAGTCCCATTTGTGATTTTACATGAACCCAGGTACAGTTCTAGTTGGGAGATTCAGAAGCCTGGCTTCTGGGAGAGGCTTCAGCAGGAGGCAAAATGCCAGAACCAGACTTTCAGTTTCTAGATCATTAACAAGGTGGGAAGGCCTCGGGGCATCTGGCCCTTCCCTGGGCAGGAAACATTTTCAAATTTCATAGCCATTTACTTAACTGTGCATCATCCTCTTTGCTCCTTTAATGCCAAATACATTCCCTAATTAGAAGGGCCTCAGAGTGAGGGATGGGGTAATTATGGTTTCCATTACAATTAGCTTGGAAATGCCTCCGGGTGCAAGTCTGGTAAAAAAAAAAAAAAATCTTCTGAGATGTTGGACCAGAGAATTGTCTGGAGAGGGAAGAAATGCAAGATGAGATCTTCCAAAGTCTCACACTCATGTTGGTCTAACTGATGTTTGTCAGGGAAAACAGCCTGGTCATATGGCAGAGCTCGAGTTGGTCCTGTTTTATTTCCTTCATATTAGCCCCCTGACCTGATACCTTTCAGGTTGATGTCTTAGTCCCACCTTGCATGTGGACTGAGGGCATGGATCAACCAATTTAACATTCCCCAACATCTTTGTACATTCAAGAATCAACAATGCAAAGAACCATGGTTTAGATTTCCCGAGAAGGGAATGGATTATGACTTATTCTCTCTACTCCCAACCTTTTATTTTGGGAAATCTCAAACCTGCAGGAAAGTTAAAAAATAGTACAATGAATGCCTATCATACACCCCCCTCATCTAAATTGACCAACTGTAAACATTTTGCTCCATGAAGTTCCTTAAGTGATGCTGTTGCTGGTCTGGGAGCTAATTTTTAAGAGCCTCTGACATAAATCTATACATATGTGTGAATGGTGGGTATACATTTTTCCTGAACTATTTAAAAATAGATTGTATACATCATGATATGTCACTCCTAAACATTTCAGTGTGTATTTCCTAAAAACAAGGATGTTCTCTTTGTAATAATAATGTCATTATAATACCCAAGAAATTTAACATTGATAATGAAGGGTGTAGGTCGACTATTTTGTAGAATTTTCCAGTCTGAATTTGTCTAATTGTTACCTCATGATTCGATTCAAGTCAAACATTTTGTCAAGAATACTATAAAGGCGATGTATACCTCCTATTGTATCTTACCAGGAGGCACATAGTAGTTTTGTTCCATTACCAATGTCTAGTCTATTAGGGCTGCTGTAACAAAATACCATAGACCGGGTGGCTTAAATAACAAACGTTGATTTCTCACAGTTCTGGAGGCTGAGAAGTCCTAGATCACAGCACCAGCAGATTCAGTGTCTGGAGAGAGCCAGCGTCCTGATTCACAGATGGCTTTCTTCTTGCTGTGTTGTCATATGGCTGTAAGAGGCAAGGGAGCTGACTGGTGTCTGTTTTATAAGGGCACTAATCCCATTAATGAGGGCCTTGCTCTCATGACCTAATTACCTCCCAAAGGTCCTATCTCCTAATATTATTACACCAAGGGTTAGGATTCAACATATGAATTAGGGGGGGACGGGACACAAATATTCAGGTAAATGGTTAAGGTAACATCTGCCAGATCTCACTCTTACAAAGGCAAGGGAATGTTGATCTCTAAATCCTGTCACTCCTTCTACATTTATTAGCTTGTGTTCTTTTATAGATACCCTTGTGCCCCCTGCCCTGGCCTTGAAATCACCTATTTCTCTAGGAAACCCTGCGTCCTTTTGGTGGAGAAATAGTATTTAGAAACCAAGATCTAGGCACAATGTGTACTCATTGCTACGGGTGTCTCTGCTTCGAGACACTCACTGGAAAGGACTAAGACATTTAAATGTTTTTAAAAACCTTGGCCTCGTAGTGGAATCTTCAGTTCACATCACAGGGCACTTCCTTCCTTTCCCTATTGCGTATTTGTGACCCTCTTGTCCCACAGTGAGAACTTTGTTTACAGATTTACAACACTGATATGACCAACAATAAGCCTACTTCGTAAAGTTCAAGATTTCTTTTTGGTTCTCTTTGTCCTTTGACTACGAGGATGATCAGCGAGAGAACTGTATCCAAGCCGCTCGAATGACTTCACTCTTGTGCAAATCATGTAATAATTATCATAGATACTTAGGTTCATATGTTTTTGTTCACATTCAGCTTCAGGATTTGCTTTTTCCCTCCCGCTTTTTATGTGGTTTTATTCTCTGAATACGGAAAATATTTACATGATCCAAAAGTCAAAACTGTATAAAACAATATACCAAGAGAAGTCTGTCTTCTGCTACCGGAGGTAACCACTTTCATGGCTTTCTGAGTTGTCCCTTCTGTCTTCCTGATTGTGAAAGGAGCCAGGACCTGTATGCATCAGGCCTCTTCTTTGTGCGTCTGTGGGAAGGGCCTGAGCTGCTGGCTGCCGGGGTCAGCCCCGGGAGAAACAGTGAAGTGTGGCGGCGTCTCGCCTTGCCCTGCAATTCGCTTCATTTTGCCTGTTGCAAAAGGCGGAGCACTCTGGGGAGGGTAATTAACCAGCGGCTGGGAGGGCCTGGGGTGCAGGCCTGCAGATAGAATGAAGACGTCTAAGTTTGGGTCCATTTAATCGCTTCTGACGGGAGTGGAGCTCGCTCCGGGATCCCCAGAGCAGATCTGGGGCCCGTGAAACAGCCTTGGACCTAGCAGATGCGTGGCTTCTCTGACGGGCCCTTGCGTGCAGCTGCTGTTTGCGCTGCAGTAATTGGGTTTCCCTCGCCTTTTCATGCAGTATTACCTAGTTTTAATCCCCTCCTGCCTAGGCGTTGCAAGGAACAAATTTCTTTGGAATAAACATCTTGGGGAAGTTAACTTTTCACATTTGTTGTTGTTGTTCTTTACTTGACATTAAGGAGCTTTTATAAGCAATTAAAACTAGGAGAAAATCCAAACCAAAATTTCCCCTAAACTCCAAATGACCTCGGTAGGAATCTCTTCCAGCGTTTCTGGTCTGAACTCCTTTGGTGAGCTTTGGGAGTGACTTTTTTAATCCCACGTCCAAATGACAGCTGTGAACTATGGTGAATATGGGTAAACACGTCTGATAGGCCCCATTAAACATGCTCTGGGGTCAGACTGAGGAGAGTCCACCTGAAAATGAGAGCTGGGCAGGAAACTGGATCTGAAGGCATTTCCCGGAGTGATGGGTCCTCTTCGCAGGTGGGGCGTGCTCTCAGTAAGGAAACCCTCCCGGACGGTGGAGTGGAGGTGGGGTGGCCTCTGAACCAGTTCCCTGCAGTGTTAAGTCATTTTGTCACTTCTTTCTTGGAGGGTGAAGTCCGTTTTGACCATGTCAGGGCGCTCCGAGTAGAGTAAATAAACTCTGAAACCAATCACTGCTAGGAGGGGAAGCGTGAGGTTTCCACTGATGTTTCCCATACCTCAGTCTTTCCACTCATCGTGGTTTTGTCATGTCATATACCACTTGTATTACCATTAACTTAATATATTTCTTTACGCATACTCACTTTTAAAATTTAGATTTATATAATTTAAAAGGGAAATGAGCAGGTGCTTGAGAAATGTTAATCATGCACTGACATCAAACTAAGACTTTCCCCCCTAAAGTAGTTGGAAGGACCAAAAGGAAACTGAAAGAGAAATAACATTTGATAACTATTTTTGATTCAGTGTTATTTGGTGGGGAACACTTGTGCCACCTAAAAAATAACCTTCATCAGGTATAAATAAGGAATTCCATTTATTATTGCCTAACGCCGTATTTTGACTGCCCTGGTGATATTTGGGAAGGTGGTAACCGTTGGTACAGAGAGTTTTTATGCTCAACTTGTGTTTTTTTTTTTTCCGAGGGAGGGAGGGAGAAAGAGAAAGAGGGAGGGAGGGAGAGAGGAACATTGATGTGAAGGAGAAACATCGATCAGTTGCCTTCCATACCCGCCCCGACCCCACAACCCAGGTATGTGCCCGGACCGGGAATTGAACCAACAACCTTTTGGTGCCCAGGACGACACTCAACCCACTGAACCACTCTGGCTGGGCTATGCTCAACTTCTTAGAATGTCCTTTAATATTAGGGACACAGTATTTTGACATTTTTTAAAGAAACATTTCGATCAAGACACTGAGGTTTGTCTAGAAACAGAATACATGTGTCATACTCTAATCCATGTTCAAAAAAATGATCTCGGTTGACTTAAGGAAGCATAAAATGTAGCAGGATAAAATAAATGAAAGGTGAGTCAAAATAAGATAAACAAGGAAATAAAATATATAAGAGAATAAGAAAAATATGGAAAGGGAGAACAAAGTAAAATTATCATGAGACTAAAAATGCATCTCATGGTGACCTATACACCTGCTAGATGGGAACGTAAAGTTTTGGATGAGCTTCCTAACAGCCACAAGAAAGGGAAACTGTATCTGTTCTACAGTTCCCAAAGTCTGTAAGATAAAGGGAAGCCAATTGCTTAAGAAAAGCACGAGCTGTCCTTCCAGGAACCTGCACAGAGAGGAATTTATATTGTCTGTTGAGTGATGCCTTCAACAATATCTTATTGTAAGTGTATAATTTTTTAAGATAATCACTGATAGACTCTGATGGCATTCCACCAAAGAGAAATTTAGTAAAACTGCTCCTGGGAGTGGTCAGTATGAAATTTAACTCCCTGCTACTCTGCCTTAAAGTAGGCACGTGTTTTAGATTATCTGGAAGCGTACTCTTCAAGCATTCCTCCTGAATGTGCTTTCTCTCACTCAGGAGAAGAGGAGTGAGTTGAATATTGTACTTCCTGGATTTGCCTGGTTCACAGGTGAACTGGCAGTAGGTTGGCATCCTCTTGTGAATGCCAAGGTGCCCAGGAAGAACAGGCTGGAGGGCCAGAACTCTTCTCAGAAACTCGTTTGAATCTGTTCCCGTACACAGATAGATGGGGAGTGGGGGGGTGGCTGAGTTCCCAAGTTCCACTCAGTATGACATGGTTTGAGACTGAGCAAAGTTTAATATGCGTAAAACCAGTCAGTCACCTTGGCCAAGAAAGGAAACCCTCAACAAATCCCTCCCAGACTATCTAGCTTTGATCTTGGTTCCTGGCGAACTCTGAGGTGGTAACTAAGGGAAGCAGCTGGTCACATGGGATTGTTATTTAATTTACAAATCAGCTAAAAGCTGGGAAGTGCAAGTGTCTGCCACAAATAACAACTTCAGCATTAGAATAGTTGATGTTTAGCCCTTCTGGCAACAGTTAACTAGCAAAGCCAGTTGTCCATTTGAAATGATAAACTTGTATCAGAGATAGTAAAAGAGGGCCTATTTGTACATTTTGTTCTAGAGAAACACATGCCCAGCTCATCCAAAAGTGGGATCAGTTATTGGATCACTGGAAACAAAGAAGAGAGGCCAGAATAGAAACTATTCTAATATGATTGAAACTGCTGCCTTAGGAAAACATTTCTCACTGTGACTCTCAAACTCTTGCAGTCCAGGATCTCAATGAGCCTCTGTAGTCCAGAGCTGAGTTCATGTCCTTGGCCTATGACCTTGTCCTACCTGAAGAACCCTAAGGTCCATCAAAGCCAGAGATCATCTGATGTTTCTGGTCCATTTCTCCACAGAGTGGCTAAAAAGTGTAACGGGTGTGAGGTGGCCTACCTTTCATATAAAATATTGGCCCGAGAAACCCTGACTGATCAGAAATCTCTGTTGCCTCTTTCGCCAGGGCTGGGTCAGGCTTACTTTACTGTGGATAATATGGCTGGGCCTTGTAGACTAATTAGCTAGAGTCTACCATGGTCCAGGTAAACTTGGCCATCCAGATTTGGAGCAGGCTCAGCCGTGGAAAGTGGACTTTCTAGTGAAAGACAAATACTTAGCAAGACCAATGGAGCCATATTTTAAGACCTGGTAGGTTCATGGCCTAGAGCAGGCCCTACAATGATGTAATAAGGTTCTCCTCCTACCAGAGCACACCCATTCAGAATCTCAGAGGTAAGGACCTCAGTGAGAAAGCTTTCCTGCGGGTTTTAATGTTTGTTTTGTGCTTGTAAAAGCCTTACTTTAGAATGCCGTCTCCTCTTATGTAGGGGTTTGAGATTTCTCTTTCTTTGGCCATCATGGAAAAGAATTTGGCAGATGAAGGCTAGATTGGGCCCCCCTTATCTCCATCTCCCCTAGGGGACTGCTGTTGAGTTGCCTGTCTCACATGACAGGAATCATTTTCTGCTGGCACACTGGATAGGGAATAGCAATTCCCCCTGCCAAGGTACACAGTCTTTAGACCTCAAGGCTTGTTTTATGATTCCCCCCCCTCGCTAAACTTAATTTATTCTACATAGCCCATGGCAGAGCTAAACGTTCGTGGGTATTTGGCTGCCAGAACTGTTGGTGGATCAGATGGGCCGTGTCTGTGCTTGTGGAAGAGGGGGAGGATGGCTTCCTTCTGGGGCATGTTTTCAGAGAAAGTGATTAGGACAAGCTTATTCATGCATAGGACTTAGGGGATAAATTGATCCTAGGGTAGCAGTCAAATTTTCATTAGCCCTAGAGAAGGTATGTGGATTGGGTAGAAAGTGGTCGCTTCCCTCTGCTTGTAACCCTGGGCCTAGCTCTCCTGATCTCCTTATGACACATTGGGACCCAGGAAATTCAAGGGCTGAGAAGAGCAGGGGGGACTGTGAAGGATTTCAGCCTCTCATATTACTATATGTCAGTACATGAAAATTGTATAACTTTCAACTCCACTCAGGTGAGCAGATGGGGTCATTTAAAATCCCTTTAACTGAAAATGTCTCAGCACCAGGATTCCCTCATCCCAAGACCTGCTATGACTGGGTCTTTCACGTGTCTGACAAACCTTAGTGAGAAGAGTGAGGTATGGTGGGAAATGAGAATCAGAAATAGCTGTTCTACATTCATTCATTTAACTCACACATGTTATTATTGGGTACCGACTTTGTGCCAGGCACTGTGCTGGAAGCTGGGGCTACACTGGTAAGCAGAGTATGAGCCCTGCCCTCATGGAGCTCCACAGGCCAGTGGGGAAGACAGACATTATTCACCACGTCATACAAATATATAATGAAAATCATGACCAGGGCCAGGAAAGGAGAGAACCGGAGCTTGGATGTATAATGGGGGCCTGTTCTAGACTTGGGGTGGCTAGACACGGCTACCCTGAGGAAGTGATATTTGATCTGAGATCTGCAAACTGGGTAAGAACTCACCGGGAAGGGGAGAGCACTATGGGCAGAGGAGTGCTATGTGCTGAAGAGCATGTATGACTCAAATGTCAAGGGACATAATCACCCTGGAGCTTTCTTAATATTTACATTTTGGTGTCAGAGAGTCAGATTCAGAGGGTCAGAGGTGGGGCCTAGAAATCTATCACGTGAGGGGCTTCTGATGCAGATCTTCCTGGGAAATGGTGCATTCAACACTGTTGGTGAAGCTCTTTCCTTCCAATTTGCAGTTTTTGCTGGAGAGAACTCCAGGCCTCCTTCATAAGGGTGGATACAGTTAGGTTTGGCATAAGTGTAACCCTAACTGCTTAGGGGGTCCTTGCCAGCATCCTGGTCATGGTGAGTTTTATGTTTCCCTGATGGACACAACACTGGCTGTGGCCCAGCCACGTTCTCACTGACGGGGAGAGTCATCGCGATGCCCCTAGGTGGCAGGAGACCTGAGTCTGAGCCAGCAGGATTTCCTCCTTGGCAAAGAACTTTCTGGAGGCTGTGGTGCCTGGCCAGCATGCAGGGGTAAGCTGGGTCCCACCAGATTCTCATCTCCTTTTCTCACCACTGCCTCCATTGGCAGAGGACCTAAAGAGTTTAAGGGGGCAGGACTTACTGGGATTGGAGCCGCTGATTAAGCTCCATCATGCGTTTTCCACTCTCCATTTCAAGTCTCTAGTTATATCAGGAGAAAATTTTGACGTGCACTCCTTCTTTAAGCCTCTGGAACACTCGCTAATCTCCTTTGCAGTAGAGAAAGCAGACCTCAGAGCCTTTTTCCGGCAACAGGCGCTAGATTGAATTTAATAATTGTTTGGGGTTTTTTATTTTGACACTCACTCTCTATTTATGGTATGTGGCCCTGGTTTTTCACTTACAATAGCAACAAACAGTTTCCTTTCCAAATAAATTTGCTTTCAAAAAAGAGTTCATTTAAAGAAAAATAAGTAATAAGAGAGCTAGGGGCACACACTGTAAGTGATCTTTGTGAACAACTGAGCTTTGGAAATATGGGCACTGGAAGGAGCCATCTGGATTTTCTATCTCGTTTAATCCTCATAGCAACCCTGTGAGGCAAGAACGGTCATTTTCCCAGTTTACAGCAGAAGTAAATTTCTCAGAGAAGTGAAGTCACTTGCACAGAGTGGCCTTTGCCACTTGCTCGCTCCGCCTGCTCTTGGCTGTGGCTGGGGAGGGGGTGGGGGTGCAGTGAACCGCACGCTCTTCTGGGACCCCTCCCCGCTGGCTCTGCCTCCTGCTTTCTGGGCATTTTTCTTTCTGTCTGCAGATTGCAGCTGCTCTTAGAGGCGCAGGCAGGGTTCACCTCGCCCTTTGTCTGTGCCTTCTTCATTTCAGCCTGGAGAACTTTGGGTCTTAATTGTTGCCAAGCAAAGAACAGAGCTCGAGGACACCGGAATCCAGTTTCTTGCTTTTAGACACAGATTATTCTATGCGTCGTCTGGAGCCCAGTTTGAAACTTTGCTGACATTTCACACTTCGGTTCTGGTAAACGTTGACGGGTTTATTGTGCTCTTGAAAATGGTCAGCGTGCCCCAGAAAGTCCGAGCTCCTTATGGAGAACCAATTTGTGTGTGGTTTCCATTCAGAAGGCCTCAGCATTTTAAGTTTCCTAAGCAAGCGATTAGTGGCATAGTCAAGGTCTGATTCACCAGGACATTTCTGTCCTGGAGGAGAAAGTCAGTCCAGTCGCAACCTCAGAAACTTTACACTCTGCCGCTTTGTTTCTGTGGCACCAGAGGCTTCTAGGACAGCCCGCAAGAAGGTGCTGCGACATCGGGCCTGGGGGCATCCGCAAAGGGCAGCCTCTCACTGAGCTGTCTTGGAAAACGAAAGTTGCTGGAGACGTGCCGTGTCTGCCTCTGAATGTCATGCATGCTGTTGCACCTTGGGAACAGGCTGTAAAGGATGTGGGGTTTTGAAAAAGTGGCCATTCATCTTGTCTGTAGAAGAAACCTCAGACTGGCGTCCTTCCTGGCTCAGTCAGGGCAGCATCTCCTGGAGCCATTGAGAATGCAAAACCTTCCTGTCCTTGGAGACTCAAAGAAAAGGGGTGCTTTTCTCTGCAAGTTCTTGGCAGTTTGGTCACGGCCACTTCCTCTTGATCCACAAGTCAGAGAAGCAGGCTGATTTTTCTCACATCTGCATAGTATTTTAGACTCACGTTTAAGAAGTATGTACCACATTTTAAGGGTTGGCCACTGGCAGAGAGCAAAGAGGCCCCGGGACTGCTTTGCTCTGTCATCTTAGGTGAGTGATCTTGCTCCCATCCCTGCATCCATAGCACACAGATGAATTCCCTCCTCAGGGTCCCAGAATCCTGTGGGGGCAACAGAGGGAGATATGAAAAAGGAATTTGAAAGGGTTAAGAGCATATATAATTTGCTTTTCTTTCACTGGTGTTTTATTTATTTTTAAAAGGATTTTTAAATTGATTTTTAGAGAGGAAGGGAGAGGGAGAGAGAGAGAAACTTCTGTGTGAGAATGAAACATTGATCAGCTGCCTCCTGCATGCCCCCTACCAGGGATGGAGCCCACAACCTAAGCATGTGCCCTGACTGGGAATCGAACCGGCAATCTTTCAGTGCACCGATGATACCCAACCGACTGAGCCACACCGACCAGGTTTGCTGGTATTTTAAGCAGTGAGGGTTTCGTGGTGCACAGGGGCCCTCCATGCACACATGTCCACACATCTGTCTTAGTTAGGAACTGTTTTCAAGGAGCAGAAATTCACCCAAGCTGGCATAAGTAGATAGGGTTCGGTTCTCAGAACACAGTTGTTAATCCCATGGGCATCCAGATCCAGAAGTCAGGTTCAGCTGGGATACAGCAGAACCAGAGCGGGATTTCAGAAACGGGTCCCTCTGGCCCTCCTCGGGGCTGCACAGTTTCTCCGACTTGCTTCTCTGTTCTCTGACTCTGGTGTCTGTCTTCTTCCCTGTCCCTCCTCTGTCAGCTTTGTTTTTTTCTGCTTGTCTCTGGTCTAGCGAGGCTACTCCTGCCTCCACTTGACATGAGTTTCTGTCCCTACCTCCACCATTGTCTAAATAGTACTTCTCCACCTTTTTCACTTACCCATCACTTGTAGAAAATGATCATTATTTGTCTTATGGGATAAAGAGACGAGGCAGCTTGCTACCAGAGGCCAAGGACTCATAGAGGGGACTCCAGCTGCCCAACGGCTGAGAGGATCAGTATGGCACCCGCCCTCGCCTATGTGCAGCACACTGGTTGGGAAGCTCTAACCTTACCGAATCTATCTTTGTATCCAAATTCTAAATTCCCAGGAGAGCGGATGATTGGTGTCAGATCAACACCTGTGGCCCAAGGCTGGGGCCTACGGAGCAGAGATATGCCTTCAGGCTCACCACTGTGGGGGTAGGGGTGAGTGGGACAACCACTGGCACCCCAAGTGGAGTGTCCAAATAGCAAGCCGGTTCAGGTATCAATCAGCTTTCTTTCCTCCCTTGAAGGCAAAGACCTTTGTCGTTAATTTCTATGTCCCCCTTCCATTTGGCACAAATACTTGATAGGTGTTAGATGGACAACAGGTGTCTATTGACAAACAAACAACTAAGCATGTGCATGGTGTGGACCTGATGCCTGTCAAACTGCATCTTTAAATGTGACACTTGACTCGTCTAGAAAACTCACTGACCTCTCCCAGCCCCTTGGCACATCCTTGGACTCTGCTTCACCCCATTTCTCTAGCATATCTAGCAACTGAGATGTTACCATCTGAAGTCTCAAACTGAGAGCGGTGAAACAGCAATGCAGGCCGCCTGGGTGTTTTTTCTGTATGAGGCATTTGGAACCAATTGTGCGGTGGCCCCTTCGAGTTAGCTGTTTAGAAGTAAAACAACACACACTGATACACTGCACTGTAAAAACGGCTTTCCGGCCAATGTCCTGAACTTTTGTGTTTCTGTGGAAACGCCCATCTAAATTTCCTGCTGGATTTTTTTCTTCATGGCCAGGCATTAACCTGGGAAATACTACAGTATTTTTTAATAGTTTGCTGATGTTAAGCAGGCAATGGCAGTACCTTTTGGAGATAAGAAATCAGCACTCAATAATTGGAAATAAACTTGGTGGTTGACGTCCCGTTGGGAGTGACAAGAGACCACGGAGAACCTCTGCTTAATTAATAGTTTCATCTTCGATTCTTCACTCAGCCTCTTTTACAACAGCTCTGTTTGGCAGAAAGAGAGATGGGAATTGATGTTTCTTTGTTTTGTATTTATTCCCATATTTATTTCGATGTTGGATATGTAGCTCTTTTTTACTTACTCTACATGAATCACTTGGATGCATAAATTCAAGGACATATGTTTGCGGCTCTCATACATCTGTCTTGAATTTCATCTTTTCCACCCTGTCTTCTACTTTCCAAACAATTTACCTCCCTCTTTCTCTCCCCCTGCTGCTATTTATTTCACTGTGCTGTGGAACCCTTTCATTTCAAGAGCTGGCTGAGGGTATGTACTGTGCAAGCCTCAGTCCGTTTCTATATAAAGGTATCTGGGAGCATGGCGATCTCAGTGTCTTAGTGTAGGATGCGAGTCCTTTCTCCTGGGACACAGCTGATCCGTGGCAGACTGGCCGGTGCTGGTTTCAGAGCTGTGGAGGAGCCTGGCTTGCTGGGTTCCCAGTGAGGTAATGTTCCCCGTCATGAACCAATCCAGTCCAATTTACAGAGGACCTTCATGTGCCAGGCTCCGTGCAGAATGGTCCCTTATGCCTGTCCTCTTTGATCTTTGCTTCCAGACTGGGAATTTCTCACATCATTGTAAATGTTTCCTTTCCTCCCCTTGTCACTTGGCTGAGGCTCAGTGGGACTTCCTGAAGCAGGAAAGTGGTAACAAGGGGTTCAACTGGGCACTCGCAAAGTTCTGCCAAGAAACAGTTTTCTCTGCAGCCAGGGCAAGGGGAAAAAATTAAAAACCACCCTGATGAAATAACAGTCAAGTAGGAAATGAAACTGAGAGGAGTGCTCTGCTGAGTGCTAATGGCTCCACGGTGGGACAGGTATGGATGGCGATGAGATGATAAACTTCTCTGCAATTCGCACAAACCACACTTCCTGCTCCTGTTTTCGTTCAGAGAGGGGACATGGGGAAGCCCACCCTGCTGGTTTGTCATTTATAGTGGTCGGGTTAGTAGGTGTTATGCAACCACATTCCTGATCTGCTGGAAGCTGCAGAGTTTGGAGCCTCTTGGCCTGATTCCTTTTTTGGATAGCAACTTATTTAGTAGCTATTCAGGACCGATGATGGATATGTGAAAATGAACTAACAGCTTGTGTGTTTCTCGTGCCGCATCCGTAGAGTTCATTGTGAGAAGCTCGTAAGCGATTCTTTTTCAGCGTGAACGTCATCATCGTCACTTACCAGGTACACGCCATACGTAAGGCACCGAGGGTGCGAAAGCAGCGTAAGATTTAGTCCCCAGGGAGGACTCATCTGATGGAGACACAAGACGGTCTTTCGGTTCCGAGCCCTGGAAGGATGACAGTAGAATTCTAGACTGGGGGCGGGGATTCTCTCTGGCTATTGAGTTGGTGGATCACTTCACATCTTAAAACTGCCTTGTTTCCATAGTGTATGAAACCTACCCCTTCATGTCATTGACACTTTTTAAGCTCTGGTACCTGGTCCTCAGGGTTCTGTCGTGTACAGTAAACCCAGGCTGGATATGTGTCATTTAGGTGCTGAGTTTGAGAATTAGTAGAAAAGCAGAGCTTGGAGCTCCAAGCTCATGCTTGTCAGTCCACCCAGAACCTAGGAGGCTGGGGGAGTCCTGTTGTCGTTCCTCAGGAACCTGAACTAACACCATCTCCTGGGGAGAGTCTGTTTTCAGATGAAGAAGGCATATTAATATGGATTTTTTTTAATTTGAAAGAACAAAACAAAACCTTGCTGGCATATTTTTGGTGTGAAGTCCCTTCATCAGCTATGGCCAGTTTCCAAATTTGGTCGCCTTACATTTTGTACCGAGCCACGAGGGATGAATTGGTTGGAGTGAATTGACGGCATCTACCGCCTTCCAACAAAGGAAGGGGACAAGTGGGAGACAGTACTGCCCTGACAGGCGGCTTCCTCCAGCAGAACCCCCCAATCTGCACGGAGTGGCCCTTTTCCTTCCACACAGTCCTTGTTCCTAGGTTTCTTCCTTTATTATTTTGTTTCAACTTTATGGGCTCTAAAAAAATATGGTGTGCAGATGCTCAGAAAGTATTTCTCTTTGGTATGAGCTCAACATTCTGGGTAGAACTTGTATGGTGACACATCTCTTGAAGGAGGTGGCAGATCAAGATCGAGTGGAAATACACTGCTCAGGGTGAATGTGGGCAAACTTGAACTCTTTCCTGATAATATCAGCAGAGGGATCCACAATGACAAAAGCCACAGAAATCCTATCCCCCACCAGAAGTGATTGCCTTTGGAGCTGGGCCGCGGTCTCTCAGATTCCAGACCAATTCTGGCTGCTTGTCGTCTCTCTTATGCAAAAACTCCATCTACCTCTTTAGTTCTTTCTTTGCAGCATTTAGCCCTGGTCTGTTATTACCAGCCACCCCCTGGCTGTTCCAAACCACTCTGCCCAGTGGAGGTTTTCATACCAGATGGGGCTTTAGGAAATCCCTCTGTCAGCTTGTGAGAGCTTTAGCACCGGGAAACGGAGCAGCCTTTCCCTCCATCTGTGGTGTCGGCCAGAGAGAGCTTGGCAGCCATATGTCGCTTTGTACTCCCAACAAACTGCTCATCTCCTGGCTTGTTGAGTCACCGGGCAGGAAGCTGTATGGCAGAGCCCATGAACCTCTTTCATTGGTGCTACAAGTGATAGCAGGTCCCAAGTGTTTGGGAACTGGACTCTCTAAGCCCACAGTGAACTGCAGTGATTAAGAACTATTTTGCATTTCAGCACTTTTGACAGAGTGAGAAGAAGACATTTACATGTTTGTCTTTATATTTGTGGACATCACTTTTTTTTTTTTTAATCCTTGCCAGAGGATATTTTCTCCATTGCTTTTCAGAGAGAGTGGAAAGGAGAGAGAGACAGACAGAGAGAGAAACATCAGTGTGAGCAATGCATTGATTGGTTGCTTCCTGCCCACGCCTCTGCCCAGGCCCGGGATCCATTTGCAACCGAAGTACATGCCCTTGACCGGGAATCAAATCCCTGACCCTTCAGTGCGCAGGTTGACGCTCTATCCACTGAGCCACACCAGCTAGGGCATGGACATCATTTTTTATCTCACTCATTTGTTGATTAAAGGCCGATCTGAAGGTGCAGCTCTGAAAGAAGGGTTGCCTGGTGGCCCTGAGCAGGAGGCAGTGTGGAGGAAGAGGACATCCCTGGTGTCTTAAAATGTGCTCAATTCCCTACTGGCTTCTTTGACTTCTGGCTGTAGATGGGCTGCAGCCTCTTTCCTGAGCTCACCCTTTTTTCTCACCAGTAACCCCCTGTAGCCTTCATCACCAGAATCACAAAACTGCAGCCCACTGCCAGCTCTAGCAGCCAAGCTTCAGAGCCATGTGGGACATTACCTTTTTATTTTCTAACTTCTTGTGTCCATCTGCATGGTCACCATCAGCCCCTGTGTCTCTGGTGCTTGTGGTCAGAATTAGTGGCCACATCTTACTTGAATTCTGCCCCCCGCCCCCATTGGAGAAAGAAGGAGCCATAGATCAGATGCTAGTTTGAGAAGTATCATCATTTCCATGAAGTAGCTGAGATGTTGCCTCACCCAGATCCACTGTCGGGGCAGCAGAGACTCCTGGGCTCTCCCCTCACTTCATCAGGGTCAATCTGTTTACCTTCTGGCAGAAGTTCTCTTATATTCTATATTTATCTGTGTGGATTAGTCTGGTTCCCAGCCCTGGCAGAGGCTGGTGGTGCTGTGGTGTCCTCATCACCATAGTCAAATACTGCTCATTAAGGGCTCTTACAGTTTGAGGACCATGTGCAGGACCCATTGCCCTTAATGGGTTTTCTGAGCTTGCTACGTGCCAAGGATGGTTCTGAGCACTTCTGTGTATTGTCTATCCTCACAATGACACTACGGGGTAGGTACCAGGGACCATTTTACAATCGAAGAGAGCAAGGCATGAGGAGGCTAGGTAATTTACCCAGGATAGCAGAGGCAGGATTCAAACTCAGGCTCTCTGCTCCCAGGGCCTGTGCTCTTACCTTCTACGCTCTGCTTCTTGCTTGATGCAGTGCTGTCTCCTTCGAGAAGGGACTAATGGGCAGTGATTGCTTTGTGTTCAACACCTAATAGAAGCATATCATGTGCAGTTTTTTATCCTGGTGATGGGCAGTGTATTTGACAGCACTTGGGGAGTGACAAGTTGAGGCAGATGCCTACCTGCTGTGAACTGGTGAGGTTGTGGTGGAAAGCCGGCTGCTGCCGAGGACAGACATCTCTTGGATAAAGATATAAAAGGAGCAAGTAGCGTATCGGATCCTCCACCTATCCTACTGGTAGCAAATTGATTTCTGTTGTAAAAGATCTTGCAAAGTGAAGTGAATCTCTTAAGAACTTAAGGAGTCCCCACACCACCATGCTGGGAGTCACTGGCATTTACTGGGTAAGGTTGTCTCTTTGTCTGGTTCCTCTATTCACAGGCTCCCAAACTGATACAAGGCCCAAGGAGTCATTTCCTCCCCCTACCTTCCCCTTCTACCAGAATGGGAGCCTGCAGCTGATGTGGCTCTAAACGGGGTTTAGAGGGGTCATCACCTTTTCCACTTACAGTCAAGGAGAAGTGGCAGTATTTTTCTAGATGCCCTCATCTCTAACATTTATTGAACACTTAGTACGTGCTAGGCAGTGTTCCAAGCATTATACACTTATTCATCCAATTAATTCTAACAGCAACGACATGAAGCAGATATTCTAATTATCTAGTGTTACTCTTGAGGAAACTGAGGCTCTGAGAGGTGAAGTAACTTGGCCAAGGTTGCCCAGCAGGCATGCAGTAGAGTCGGGATTTTTAACCCTCGCAGCCCAGCTCCAAAACCATATTCTTAACTATTTTCCCTGTACCGTGCTGCTTTCTGAGAAATAAAAGTATTGACTAAAGTCTTGACTAACAAGGACCTAACTCAGCCGTGAGCTGTTGGTTCTTGTGGCCGCCCCTATCTGGAATGAAAGTGGCTACTAGTGGATGTTGGAAACCTCGTGTGTTTTGATTTAACATTCCAGACATGGTCACTCAACTAGGATGCAGCTGGTCTTCCTCGTTGCCCTTTTTGCTCGTCTCTCCTGGCAGTTGCCACGATCTGCCTCATGTTATGCCTGTACATATGTACTTGTAGCTCCACTTTTTATTTGTTGTGGTAAAATATATTTAACATCAGACTTACTATTTTAAATATCTTCCACTTCTAAACTGCAGGGTTGCTGAAGGCAGGCACAGAGTCTCTCCCCATTCATTTCCCCTGCAGCAGCCTGATTAATGTTTAAGTAAATTACCTGAATAAAGCTCTGTTGGATTGCATAGCCCAGTGAGGTCAGCTATAAATCTGTTAGAAAACTTACTGTTCCGAGACTTAGAGAAATGAAGAATAAATTTTTAATGTCCCTTCTCCCCAGCCTTTGCTTTTTCTTTCGCTACAGCCTGAAGCAGAGTTGGACCCAGAAGGAGGGCGGTGGTGTGTTTCATGCCTGGGGCTTTTGTCTGCAGGAAGCAGGGTGGACCCGTTATTTTTGTAAACCTCACACTCTCGTGACCCTTGGGGCATATAGGTCTTCTTTCTGAACCAGCAACAGTGAAGGGAAAATGGATTGTTAAACTAGCTTCATAACTGCAAATTCACTAGCAGGGCTCTGATTTCTCCTGAGCTAGTGATGGTTCGGCCCAGCCCGGCCCAACCCACCGCATCTCGTCTTTGGTCGCACAGGCTGGCCTGCTGTCTGTGCTGGCTACAGGCAAAGGAGAGACAGGAGGGTGAGGAGGGTGCCCGGATCAAAGGCACCGCTAGATAAAGGGAGGAGAGCCCTGATTCCGCCAGCGCTTGTTATGGATAATTTACTCTGCAATTGCAAGAGCTTTCTGGGCACCCAGGTATCCCAAGGAACTAGGAAGAGTCTTGGTCATAAGGAAGCCTTTTAAACAGCTGGACATGACTGCTAGCTAGGCATCCAGTCTGGCTGGTCTGTTCACAGTGTTTCCTCTCCCCCTGCCTCAGTTTGTTTCCTCCCTCCCTCCCTCCCTCCCTCCCTCCCTCCCTCCCTCCCTCCCTCCCTCCCTCCCTCCTTCCCTCCTTCCCTCCTTCCATTTGTTCATCCATCATTTGTTGATCACATAACATGTGCCAAGCACTGTACTTGGCCAACAGCTGTACCAGGCTCTGAAAACTGCAATCACAGGTCAGATCACACAGTGGGAATCATGCCTCAGAAGCAAGATGTGGTCTTAACTCTGAGGATAGGAGGACGGGGTTCTGCTGGAGTCTTTAGAATGGCTCTGGGATAACAACAACAATTGACCATTAATAATAGCAGCTAACTTTAATAATACAGCATCTAATCTGCCAGGCCCTGTTCTAAGTGCTGGACATCACACATCTAATCTTCACAATAGTCCAATGAACTGTGGGCACTGTTATCCCATTTCACAGATGAGAAAACTGAGAGAAATCAGGTAGCTTGTCCAAGGTCACCAACCAGCAAGTGGCCAGAGTTAGACCCAGGCAGCCTGTGCCAGTTCACCTCTAGTGTATGTATTACCTTAACATTGGAGGGTGGGCCAAGGAGAGTTGCTCCTTGCACACCGTATATGTAATGGGCTTTGGTCGTGTTCGGTTAAGAGGGGTGGTTTTGGCTGTGGTCAGCACTATGGAGGGGCAGGATGAAGCTTGCCTGCGAAGGCTCCAGCAGACCTTGCCAAGGTAGATTAATCCTGCATCTGTGTTAGCTTTGGCTCCATCCCACGGATCGGCAGCAGCTGTTGAGAAATAAAAACTCAGACCCCAGGCAAGTGCAAGGCCCAGGCCTCAGAAGGAGAGGCAGATTCCACGTCACCCTCAGGGCTCGGCTTCTCGGAAATGGCCAGGGTGCCTTTCCCTGTGGCATCTGTGGGTGCTGACTAATCCGGCCAGTGTTTCAGACAAGCTCGGCTTTGTAATTTGCATTTTTACATCACCGGCTCTGCATCCTGCCCCTCTTGACCTTGCCTCATTGTTTTGCGGGTCACTGTAAAAGCGTTTCTCACCAGCATTCCTGGGACGATAGAGCTCCCACCGCAGACTTGGAATCATTACCCAGAACCAGCCAGCAGGCCGGGGAACGGGAACTTCTGAGTAACCCGAGAGCCCGTTTGGCCATCCTTTTTGATTTTTGCCAAGTTGAGCTAATATTGTCTCGTCCTTCTTTTTTTTTCTATTTCATCTTTGTTGCCTTGCTTCTGAATTCAGCGAACAAATGATAAACACTTAGGTTTCCAGGCTTTGGGGTTTTGCTGCGACCTTTTCTATTCGAGTCGCCTGGCCTCTGGGCAGCGATGACAGGAGGTGGTTCCGCAAGTCCAATGTGTCATCAAAATGAACATCGGGTGGACTTTTTTGCCAGGACAGTCACTGGAGGGAGAGCAGGCACTGGATGTAAAAGTCGTTTGGTCTGTCCCAGCTGCAGCAGCGCCAGCCAGTGTCCCCCTCAGCGTGCTTATTCAGTTGCCCGAGGCCCGGAGGGATGCGAGCTCTTGCTCCTGGTCCAGCCCCTGGTTCCAGCCCCGGTAGGGAGGCTGCGGGATGGGAAGGGCCTCCCTCAGCCCCCCCTCCCCTTCCCTAAGGCACTGGGCTGTGTCCCCCGCTCTAGTCAGAGTCGCTTGTGCTGTCAGAGTTCTCTTAAGTAGACTGAAAAGTAAAATCCATAGAGCCCGTTTTTAAAAGAAAATCCCAGATGCCCCTTTAAAATCTGGAAATCCAAAACGGGAAGGAGAAAGAAAGGTGGCAAACAGACTACATAAAACCGGCCAAAAAATACGTATATGTTTTGCAGAAGGTGCTTATGGCAAAAATACCACTTTTTACAGAAGGAAATCCCCATTTTTGGAGTTTTGTGTACAGCCTACTGGCTATATACCGTTGATGGATGAACTTTAAAATAGAGTTGACAGGAAAATGTTTTTTGAAGAAGATGCTGACAAGAAAAGAGGGAAATAAGCATAAATTTGATTCAGATATTAATAATGAGCCCCACGTGTATAGCGCTTCGGTTTTCGGAGCGTCTCCACACACATCGTCTCGCTTAAGGCCCGCGCTCATCCTGTGATGTGGGGGTTACTGCGCCAGGTGAGAAGGCGTCACCTGCCCAGGGTGACATCTAATAAGATGTCAGAGCCAAGGTGTACACCGCGCCCGCCCCCGAACTTCTGTTTCCTTCCTGTAGAACATGTTTCCTTCCAAGGAGGAACTTGAAGAGAATGAGGAAGCGTGTATGCTCCTGACTTTGATGAAATGCTCTAGTATCATGCCAAAGGAAAATATGAACTCATTTCTAGGGACCCTTAAAAGTAAGTGCATTTGGTGCTCAGTCCTGGGTGGGTCTGATTGTCACCATCCTCACGGCACAGGGTGGTAGAGACCGCAGGAGGCAGTCGGGTCTGAATGAGTTTAGAGCGGAGCAGCAGTGGAGTGGGACTTTAATCTCCCACTCTACACTATTGCATCATCTTAGAATTTATGCAACTGCTGACTTTTATTAGAGGAATTTCCATAGCAGGAATTAAGATGGGGCAATATTGTAGCCCTCCCAGTTGAATCAAGGTCAAAACTATGCACTAAAATGTACTCCTGAGACAAGGGGCTCTTTATCTGGGGTCCATGCAGGGATGGGATCAGACAGGTTCACTACTGGGCTTCAAGGGATTCATGTGCTTTATGAAACTACACAGAAACTTTTCTGTGCATGTGCATTTTTCTCTGGGGAAAGGATCTGTATCTTTTATCCTCAGAAGTGTCTGTGACCCAAAAATGGTTATGAAACCACTCTTTTTTTTAAGAGGCCTTTTTGAAAAACCTTTAGTGGACTTCAGATGTCACACACTTGAAAAGGCACAGAGGTGAATCTTGGTGACCATTTCTTCTAGCGCAAGCATTTCTTATCTCCAGTTAGCATAAGAAAACCATCATCAGAGTGGACCTATATGGCTTTTCTCACACAAAGCTCACTTTCTGATTTCGGTATCAAAATGGACATGATTGGAATGAGCATTCCTATGCTTTCTGTACTGTCTCAGAGCAGAGTAACTGTGATGCTACAACCTGAGAAAGACAGTCCCGTGCAGATCTACAAGTCACTGGTGAATGATACAAGTTCCTAAACAAATCACTATTGTATAAAATTAGACCATGATGTGTTAGCCTATGAAAGGATCAACTTTTCAGTGTCAGATGTAATTCTAGGAGCCTAAGTTTTTTTTCTCGCCAAACCAGTGGACCTTTACTTGGAAATAAAAGATTCAGCAACCATGGATAAAACATAAGCTAAGACCTCCTGCCTTTCCCAGTGGGAAAGAGGGGAGGAACCCTAGGAAGGGAGGGAAGATAAGGGTCATAGGTGCTACAGTTCCTTCCCTCTCCTGTAGAGATCTGGGGTGGAGCAGGGGGCCATGTTATAGTCCTTCTGCCTACACGAGGAACCCAGAAAAAATTAATTCTTTCTTATCTGTCAAGGGGGAGTCTTAAAAGGGGCTAGACTAATGCCCTCGGGCTATGCCAAGCAGGCCAGCCTTCAGGGCCTCCTCTGTGACTTCAACTCAGGGAATGGTTTTGACTCATGCTGAGCATCCAAGAATTTAGGGACTAGGTTGCTCAGGTACCAAAACCTACCATTAAAAACAAAGTCTAGAGCCAATCACATGCTTACCTTTCAAGTATAATAGGGGTGCCTACATTCAAACCGCTCTATTAATCATGTTGCATCTGCCATCTTCATATTTAAAGCTCATAGGCTGCAGTTTACTTTAGGGAACAGTCTAGCTACCCAAAAAGAGAGACTTGTTACAAGATGCCATTTGGTTATGGAAGCCCCAAGCGCCAGGGAAGATATGACTGTAGTGATCCCTTAATACATGTGACCAGGGAAGAGTTCTTTTATGAAGGTAAGGGTGGCTTAACCTCGGAGTGACTGCTAATGAAATATACCACAATAGGTCAAAAGAGTAACCATAAAGTAACCATCCATTCCTGATAAAACGTTTGGTCAAAAAGCCACGGAAGGCATCGGGGCACATGCTCGGGTTGTAGGCTGGATCCCCAGTCGGGGGCGTGCAGGAGGCAGCCAATCAATGACGACTTTCTCATCACTGATATTTCTCTCTCTCTCCTCCTCTCCCTTCCTCTCTCTGAAATCAATTAAGATATATATATTTTTTAAAAGTTATGGAGGGCTATCTTTTTTTATTGTGATCGTTTGGTTACTGTCCTAACCATTTTTAAGTGTACAGTTTAGTGGTATTAAATAACATTCACACTGTTGGGCAGCCATCTATCCCTACACTTTTTTTCATCTTGTAAAACTGAAACTCTATACCTATTAAACAATAATGCATCCTCCCGTTACCCCGGCCCTGGCAACCACCATTACAATTTCTATCTTTAGACTGCTCTAAGCACCTCATATGAGTAGAATCACGCAGTGTCTGTCTATTTGTCACTGGCTCCTTTCACTTAGCACAGTGTCCTCACGGGTCATCCATGTTGTAGCATGTTGCAAAATTTCCTCCTTTTTAAGGCTGCATAATATTCAACACTATTTTGTTTAACACGTTAACGGCTATCTGTCTCAAACCAGCGGCTAATGTTACATATCATGGAAAATATTACAGATACAGATACAGTGTGGTCAAGTAGAAGATAAGGGTGCGTGCTATTTACTATTGTTCTGGCAGCTCCAGCCAGTATAGCTCTGTTCAAAAAGGAAATAAATAGTGTAACTATTGCAAAAAAGAAGGTAAAGTTGTCTTAGTTTGCGAATGGTGTGATTTTCTTTTCAGACTGAAAACCTATTTGAAATAAGGGTATGTATTTTAAATTTAGCTGTTTTTACAACTCCATCTTTTCATTTGTGGCCTAGACCCCCCCCCTTTTTTTTTTTGCCTATTCAAGGACTTCGTTCTTGCATTTTTTCCTTTTCATCAATTTTTTTACTTTCTCTTCTGGATTCTCCCCAACGGCATATGTTATAGTATCTCCCCATCTGTAAAATATCCTCCCTCTGACCTCATCTGTAAAATATCCTCCCTCTGACCTCATCGTGTGTTTCTCCTGCTACAGTCCCATTTCCCTGCTCCCTTTATAGCAAAACTCTTAAAGAGAATTGTCTGTTGTCCAGCTCAGCCCCTTATCTGCCATTCTCTCTCTCTTTATAACCTTTCTTTTTTTAATTATTCTCTAGATGTTTCACATGTTGGCAAGAGGACTCGAATGTGTCTGGGTCCCAGGCCCACTCTAGGCATGTGTGCTGGGCAGAGCTGCTCCCCATCCCCCCTCTTCCACTCTGGTCTGTCTTTCAGCTTCGCCATTTCACCGGCTCCTCCTTGACCCTGTACAGGTCATATGTGACCTTAGTTGCCCATCCACTGGACAATTCTCATTTTACTCAACATCTCAGCAGGATTTGACACAGTTCCCTACAAAACACGTTCTTCGCCTGTCTTTTGGGACACTAGAGTTTCCTTGTTTTCGTCCTGTGACACTCGTCCCTCCTCAGTCTCCTGTATTGGTGGTCCCCGGCTCTGCCCTGGGATCCCTTTTCCTCTGTAGCCGTGTCGTCTCCTTGTATGACCTCATCTGGGCTCATGACCCCTAACAGCATCTAGACATTGATGATCCCTGACTTATATCTCATACTCCCTCCCCCGCACAGAGTCCAGATTGAAATCTCCACTTGCACATGTGATAGGCAACTCAGACTTCACCTGTCCAGTCTTGATTTTGCCCTCGCAAACTTCCTCCTGCTTCGTTGTTTCTCACATACTTTTCCTTAATCCCCAAACCACAATACATCCTTGATCTTTTTCTTTCCATCGTCCCTTGACATTCACTTTGTCAACCTACTCTGTTGACTGTCTTCAGAATAGATCATGTCCTCACTGTCTCTGCCGCTACAACCCAAGTTGCGCTCAACTCTTGCCTGAGCTGTTTTCAGTAGCCTCCCCAGGTCTCTTGCCCTCCACCTGTCTTCCCCTGCAGTGTGTTCCTTCCCAGCAGCCAAAGCGACCTTTTAAAATGTAAATCAGATCATACCACTCCCCTGCTAACCTCGACCTGTTATACTTAGAATAAAATTCCATTATTTTTACCAGACTACAGGGCCTTAAAGATCTGGTCCACAATTGCCCTCTGACCTCCCCTCCTTGACTCTGCCTGGCTCCGTCCACTCCAGCCTTCCCCAGTCAGCCCCCTGGCCTCTACACAGACAGCTTCCCTGGGCCTCAGGTGGTTTACCTTGATGCATACATGGCTCACTCATTATTGGGGTGTTGTGTTCAAATATCACTCGTTCAAAGATGCCTTCCCAGATAACTCTCTAAAATACGTACCACTCCTCCCAGCCTGCTTTGTTCTTACCCTGATTTGATTAACTTTTATCAATTACAAGTGTCTGAAATTATTTTTTATTCATGTTTATGTCTCCCCCACTAAAATAGAAGCTCTGCAGAGGCATTGGCTTCCTCTGCCTTGTTCTTTCTTGTACCCCTTGTGCTTAGAACAGGGCTGGCACGTAGTAGGTGCTCAGTTAAACATACTGGGGAAATAGCAGTCTATTTACAACAGCTCTCTATATATAAAATCATCAGTAAGTAAAAAATAAGTGACAAAAATGAGGTATCATTTTTTTCCTATTCAATTGGAAAAACTAATGTTGGTGATCATGTTGATGAGGGCACTAGGAAATGGGCACTCTCATTTGCCTCTGGTGGAAATATAAAATTGCCTAAGCTTTCATGGTGGTGAGTCATGGGTGATTTTTATCTCAATTTTTTTCGATGTGCTGTGTTTCCCATTTTTTTCAATAATTCCTTTTTCCCCCTAATAATTACTTTTTAAGCCAGAAAAATCAAATCATCTTAATCTTTTTTTTTCTCCCCCTTTACAATAAAAAATTAACCTGGCTGGATCCTTGCACCAGCCAGTTGGTGAAGCTAATCCCAGCAGCAGGTGGCCTTGCTTTGCTGTGGGGCCTCTTCCCTTAGGAATGTTTAATCTGAGTCCTGTACCGGGCTTCTCCTAGAGGATGCAGTACGTTCATGAGAACTGCGTGCAGAATCACTCTTGTTCTGCGGTCCTGGGCTGGCGTGGGGAGCCCACTGGAAATGCGGGCCTGGGAAAAACATGCAGCTTGAAGGCGGGGCCCACCCAGTTCGAGGTGGGGTCCCACAACCCTTCCTGCCAAGACCCAGGTCTCCACAGACAGGGGAAGCCTAACGTTTCTTGGCAGATACCCTTCCCAGCTCCCTCGCTGCCTGGGATTGAATTAAAAAACAATAGCCTGGCCGGGTGTGGCTCAGTGGTTGAGCATTAACCTAGGATCCAGGAGATTGTGGTTTGATTCCCAGTCGGGGTACATGCCTGGGTTGTGGCCTCGATCCCCAGCCAGGGGCGTGCAGGAGGCAGCCGATCAATGACCCTCTCTCATCATTGATGTTTCTCTCTCTCTGTCCCCGAAATCAAAAAACAAACAAACAAAAAATAATAATCACAGTCACACATGCCTTTCACTCTGCTGTATGCAGCTGGACTTCTGATGGCAGTTTCCTTAGACATGTCCGTGCCCTGTTTTGCTCATGCCCCGGTGGCCAGCCCTCCTGTCTGGGCCCCAGGCCCCCGGAAGGGAGGCTCACAGCTGAATCACCAGTGGGACATTCTTCAGTTTCCCCTTGTTTCTTTCTCTCCTGGCGAGAATTGGTAGCTCGACACTTCACTTCTGTCGCTTTCTGGGCCTGGCAGTTAGGTTCCCGAGTACCCAGTGGCTCACCTGAACGGCTGAGAGCAAAGTCCGCACTCCGCTCCTGTCCTCGGCTGTTTCATTTACATTTCCTCAGCCCCGCCCCACTTAGCCCCTGCCCTCTGACAGTGCACAGTCAGCCTCAGGACCTGCCAGCAGATTGTGTACTGTTCTGAGTGGCACCGAGAATTGAGGGCTGGGCTGGCTCAGGATATTGCTTCCCTGGTGTTTGCTGGCTGAGTGGCACACGTTTATGACTGCAAGCGTTCCAGGGACCTGGTGATGCGGTGAGAGGGGCAGATTTTAACTATTTGTCTTGTGTTCCCTTGTCCCTTCTCCCTTGGGGCTCAGAGCAGGGGAGCACCTGCCCTCTGATGGAGTGGAGAGGCACCAATAAAAAGCCTCCCTTTTTGCCTTAACCACCTGGTCTGATTGTGTTCAAAAGATGCATAATCCATGTTCATCTTTATGCGTGTTAGAGAAAGTGCTGGGGATGGGGGGAGAGGTATGAGAGAAGAGTTCTCCTAGAATAACTGTCACCCATCCTCCATCGGCCTCTGCCATGGCTTGAGCCTGTGTGGGACTCAGACTTGGGGTCCCTGCACTGTCACAGACTGCAGGGGCAGGGGGAGCTGCAGCATCACCTGTGCACTGTGCCCAGCCAGCCCCCTTTCTGTCAGTTATTCATTTATCTGTCCTTTACTGTTTTCCAGTCCACCTACCGCCTAGGCCTGAGGGGTTCAAAAGAACTGCAGTTAATCTGGTTTGAACTTAACCACCTTCTTTAACTTTTTTTTCTTACAGCTTAAACTTTGGAACAAATATCGAATTTCCAACATTCCATCGCTAATATTCCTAGATGCCACCACCGGGAAGGTTGTGTGCAGGAATGGGCTGCTGGTGATCCGTGATGACCCAGAAGGTGAGACCTCGGCATGTCCATCCTGTACTCCCCCTCACCCCCTTCCACATCCCTCTACCCTGACCTCCTCTCCATAGCTAGATGGAGTTGAAATGCAGTTGACCCTTGAACAGCATGGGGGTTAGGGGTGCCAACCCCCACACAGTTGAAAATCCACGTATAACTTTGACTCCCCCCAAACTTAACTACTAATAGCCTGCTGTTAACCGGGAGCCTTACTGATAACATAAAAAAATCAATTAACACATTTTCTATGTTACGTGTTTTATATACTGTGTTCTTACAATGAAGTAAGCTAGAGAAAAGAAAATGATATTAAGAAAATCATAAGGGACAGAAATACATTTACAGTACTGTGTGTGTTTTTCAATACTGTAAGTTTACATCTGTTTTAGGCTATGCGGTTTATCTTCAAGTTCTTTCAAATTGCCAGTTAAAAAAAAATCTGCACATAGTGGACCCAGGCAGTTCACCCATGTTGTTCAAGGGTCAACTGTATATGTAAGTGGGTTTATTTGGCTAAAGAATATTGTCTTGATGAAATTATAGTATTCTCCAGGTCATGGTTAAGGTTTTTAAAGGGATCAGAATGTCTCTCCTGGGAGCTTTAATTCATGGGCCGAAGGAGATGGAATCTGAGAGCTGAGGAGGCTGTTGAGAAGCAGCTAGAGCTCCGATACTGATGGCTAGTGCCGTTCCCACAGCGAAGTCGCAGGCTCTGTGTTCTCTCCATCTCGGTGGCGAGTGCACTTCATTCTTGGTGCTGCCCAGGTCCCGCAGGCCTTGGTCTTGCTGGCTGACTGGCTGGGTGCTCTGATCACCCTGCTCAGTGACTATCCAACGTCTGTTTCTCTCCCTCGTGCACTGGAGTCATAAAAGGGTCATAAGATCTTCCTCCCTCCATTATTGATCCAGCTAGAGGATCTAAGCCTGGTCACACATTTTCCCAGTTAAAATTTCACCTGCTTCAAAGAATTGCCCTCAGCAAAAACGAGGGCATGATAGAACCAAGTTTTTACCTTCTCAAATTTAAACACACACACACACACACACACACACGCGCGCGCGCACGCGCGCACGCACACTACTCTGGAGCTTGATAAATGCCCTCTTCCCCTACCCCACCCCACCCCAAGATTGTTAGATCCATTTATTCAGGGTGGGCTTGGCCACCTGCGTTTTCAGCCACTCTGCTTCTCCCTCCCACCCTCCCCTCACCCCGGGCGATTTTGAGGCAGTGGTCCATGGACCACCCGGTGAGAAAACTCTGTGTCTATTGAGCTGGGAACATATTATTTGCTCTTCCTGCCTGGGGCTTAAGTGCCATCAGAATGCAGACCATCTGGGTTGAGTGGGTTTTACTCTTTCCTTTCCCTAGACTTAAATTCTTATCTCCCTTGGTTCCCTGGGCCCCAACCACTATCTGAACCAGAAATTCTGGGGGTGGGATCCAGTAGCATCATATTTTAAAATTCCCCAGTGGATTCTGACATGCAGTCAGAGTTGAGAGGCACTGAGATTCCAGGGTTGGAACTGAAGAAACTCATGGTTAATACCTCAGACATCATCATCCGAGTTACCAGGGAAGTCTATTTTGCTGCTTTTGGACATACAGCTTCCGCCCTGGATCCTGGGACTTGGGGTCTGTATTCTTCAAAAAAACCCCAGGAAATGGGCCCTGTGATCATGCAAGTTCAGGAACCATTGCCTTGAGGGTAGGTAGGACTCTGTCATGGATGAGTCCTGTGGTTTTGGCCACAGATCTTATGGGCATGTTAACAAATACTGTTTGATGATACAGTTGTCCTGCTCTGCAGCCCCCAGGCCCCTTGGGTCAAAGGCCACACTGAAGAGTCTTAACCTTCTCGCCGTCTGTTGCCTGTTTCAGGTTTGGAATTCCCTTGGGGACCTAAACCCTTCAGGGAAGTCATTGCAGGGCCCTTGCTTAGAAATAATGGGCAGTCCCTGGAGAGCAGCAGCCTGGAGGGGTCTCACGTGGGAGTCTATTTCTCCGCACACTGGGTGAGTGTTTGGTCCCTCTTTAGCCCAGACAGAAGGAAGCAGCGAGATCACCACCAAGACCAGCTGTGATTGGCTCCTGGAGGTGTGACTGCTTGGGCATAATTCCCTGGCATTCTTCCTTTGTCCTGTGCCCAATGCATTGTTGGCATGCAATAAGCGCTTATTAATGATAATAGCAAGAAAATAACTTCGTTTGACTGGTCTAAAAGGATAGCTTTCTTAACCCATTCTGATGAGGCTTCTAACGGTCCCTGAGGGGGCTTGTTTAACTGCTGCCTGCTGGCAGGCTGTGAGGGGTGCGGAGGAGCCGGTGCTGGATGCTCACCATTACGTCTGTTTCCGCCTCTTTTATGAGCCAGGTTTTGCCAGCCCAGTTCTACTTGGGTCTCGCTGGCCTGGCCTCTGATGGCAAGTGGCTGGGAAAGGGGACGTTGAAGGTACAAAGTTAGGCTACAGGATCCTACTCTTGTTTTTCAGTGTCCCCCCTGCCGAAGCCTCACCCGGGTCCTGGTGGAATCCTACCGGAAGATCAAGGAGGCAGGCCAGAAATTCGAGATCATCTTTGTTAGTGCAGACAGGTAATGTGCGCTGGGGAAGGTGGCAGTGCAGCTTCCCTTGTTCCGTGGGTGGTTAACGTGCCTTTCTCTCGCCTTGAGCTTCTCACTTTCGTAGTGTAGAGCTTGGAGGTTGGGATTGGGGAAGACATATCTGGGATTATTGGAAGAGAGATGGACACATTTCACATTTACTCTTGGAAACGTCCGATGGGAAGCCGAGAAAAACTCATTCTTGCTGTAAATATGGAGCTATGTCCCAATTCAGGCCTGGATCATTTGAGGTTAGAATGCGTTTTCTGATTTGTTCAGCTTTTTGGATTGTGGTGAAAGGATATGGAGGGGGAGGGATGGAAACAAAAGAGCAGGGACTAATGGAATGTGATGCCTGTCTTAGATGGCTGTGCAAACATTTTCCTTAGCTCCCGCAATTTATCTGGAGGCTGTCATAAAAGGTCAGACCTTTTTCCTGGTCTACATCAGGTCCTTTTAGCCTTGATTTCCTCTGCTCCTTGCCCTCTCACTGGCTTTACTCATCAGTGACTTTCCTACATCGCAAAACTCCCCAATTCAGACCGAGCCACCAGGTGCTTCTGCCTCGTCAGTTCCTGTTCACAGAAGGCCCTCCGAGATGCCGACACACTGAGAGCATGTTTTCCCTGTGGTAGCCTGGACATCTGTGCTACTATTTCATGCTCAGTTTGGTGGCCCGTGGTCTCTCCCACCGCAGTGCCTGTGAGTGGAGGCAAGCTCGAAGGCGTGCCGGGTGGAGTAATCACTTGTTTAAAACTTTAAAAGACATCAGCTTTACTGCAGTATAATTGGCATGCAATGAAATGCATGCATTTTAGGTATACAGTTAAGTGCATTTTGACAAATATATGTACCCATGTAAGCATCACAATTAAGACAGAGAACATTCCAGCACTCAGAAGACTCCTTCATGCCTCTTCTCAGTCAGTTCTAACCCCCAAACCCCAGTTTCAGGGAACCTCTGATCTGCTTTCTGTAACTTGATTAGATTTGTCATTCCTAGAATTTCTTATATGTAGAATCATTGTGTTTATGATTGGTTAAAAATGTGGTCCCGTACACACCACTGTTACATATACAAAATAGAAGTGTCACAGGGAATGCAGTGTCTGAACATCTAGGTTTGTTATAAAAGTAAGACCTGTGTGTGTTGAAAATGAACAGCTGGGCATGAGTTAAACTAGCAGGATGCAGGGGAATGAGCTGTTGAAATGGTCTGGCACTGTAGTTTGGTATCCACGTGCTGTGTGGACCAGGTTTCCCGGGGTGCACCAGAGCGGGCGGAATGACCCCTTTTGTGCCTGAGCGTGATGATCAGACGCCTCTGCATTTGCAGAGCCCTGGGCACGGCTTGGTAGAAGGTGGGGAGGACCCAATGGTGGTGCACTTGCAGTAATAGAGCCCTGTTTCCATGTGTGTCACTGTAGGTCAGAGGACTCATTCAAACAGTACTTCAGCGAGATGCCCTGGCTTGCGGTCCCCTACACCGACGAGGCCCGGCGGTCGCGCCTCAACCGGCTGTACGGAATCCAAGGTAAGCATTTCCGACTCCAGGACGCTTCTTGGAAACCTGCTCATCAGGGCTCACCACGTCTTTGACTTTCCTTTTAGAGGGAAAAGAACTTTATTTCCATGAATGTTCTGCTTTACCATCTTCAAAATGGGAAGATTCAGTGTTGGGCACAGAGCAGGCATTTAATAAATATAGGGCATCCCAAAAAAATGTATGCACAGACATTAAATAATTGTAAAGGTAGTGTTTATTAAAATATATTTCATTTTCAAAATTGAGCTATCAGCTGTTAAAGTGTGTTTACATTTTTGAGGGACACCCTGTATTTAACTGACTTTCTCAGGGGGAAAAAAGGGAAAAGTGAGAGTTTACAACCTAAAAAAGATGACCTTTTGTATGTCAAAAAGCTTAAACAAAGGCCACCAACAATATTAATAACATGATGGCAAAGAATCAATATCTTTCATAGAAAAAGAGCACTTCCCAGATACCAGTCCAAAAGAGAGAGAAAAGACAGTTTAGACAACAAAGATTTAAGGTAGGCAGCTTTCCCCGTGTAGAGTGTCAGAATGGATATGAACAATATTCAGCATAATTTACTTTCATGAAAAGTAAAAGACTGAATTTATATCTATCACATTTGCAAACAACTCCCCCCACCAATATATACATATATTCCCCAGTGTATGGAAGAGATCAGACTGCTAGTAGGAATGTAAGTAGAATAACCTTTCAGGAGAGCAATTGGCAATATACATCAGAGGCCTTAACAATTCTATAAAACCTTTCATTTAAAAATCCCACTTGTAGGAATTTATGCTCGGGAAATTTTCCTAGAGCACCTAGCAAAGGCTGAGCTCCCCTTGAACAGGTGGTGGATTTCTGTTTTTTTGGTTACTTCTTTCATATTTGCACACTTGGAATCTCATAACAGACCACGATTCTTGGCTTTAGTCCCTAGAAAACCCAGAACTGAGTTTTGTAACCACTTCAGCAATTTTGCAAAACTGACCATTTTTGTGCATGCCCTTGACCCTGGCTTCATTTTCTCTTCCTTTCTTGTTTTCCCTTCAGGGGTATATTTTCATCTGTTTTTATTAGATTATATCATGTACTTTTTAAGCCTCCTGAAATCCGTTTTGGAAAAAAGATGGAGTCGATTTAAATGCATAGGATTCTATCTCTCAAGCTCCAACTAGCCACCAGTCCTGAGCTCAGTGGGAAATAAAAAACCAGAAGGGTGGCCCAGTGCTGCCCTTGAGTAGACAAGACTTACATTGGGAAATTACTGAAGAGCAGAGTATAATGATGTAAAAAGTGTTGATCAAATAAGTCCCATTTTGTACGGGGACTTAAGAAGATTGACACTTGTCCCAGAGAGGGAAGCCGAGTGCTTTGCCTCGCTCAGCCACTCTGCTTGGCCAGGAGGCCTCCCCACATTTCCAAGCATGTGTCCTCAATGGGGCAGAATCTCTTCCTCTCCACAGTAGGGAGTTGAGTTCCCCTTTCCTGGATGGGGGTCTAGCATGATGCAGGCATTCCTTGTGGTCCGTGCGAAGGCCGTGGGGTCACCTGAAACTAATGAATTACCAAAGGACAGTCTATATGTAATGCGCAGCTAGTTTGACGTTGGCAGTCTTCCCTCCCTGTGCTCTGTCAGATGTTTCTGAGGACCCTTTGGGGTGGGTGATGGGGGTGTAGGTACAGAACAGCAATCTTGTAAGAGAGATCATGAGCTCTTCAAGAATTCAATGCAAGTTTTGGACACACCACTAAGGCTGGAGGGTGCCCTTTGCTGGAACGTTGGCAGGGCCCACACAAAAATTAAATTGATTTTTTTAAAAATCAATTATTTTCTGTCTGCCTTCGGAAAGCAGAGAAGGGAACTCTCCTTTCAGATTCTCCAGTTGTCAACATGTAAATATTACAGATGGAGGAGCCTTGGTTGTTAGGTGTGACCGAGACAGCCAGAAAGTGGGTAACCACAGTGAGGCGGAAGAGAATGGAGAGTTTTCAGACGCGTTCATTTGGCACAGTCTCTTAAGGCCCTGGCCGTGTGAGGGTGAGAAGTACATAGGTGGTCCCTGATTAAAGGAGCCTTCGTTGGAGGATCAGAAGGCCGATTTGGAGAGGCTCTGCCCGGGCAGGCGGTGGCCGGCCAGCCATGCCACAGTGAAGGAATGTGAGACTCATGAGGATCCCAGGTCCGCAGGGAGCCTGCACTGCAGCCCAGCCCTGCGCCTGGCCCGTCCCAGTGCTCCTCGTCTGCTGGCCCACGGCGCCCACTCCCCTGCCATCTGTTCTAGTGTCTCTAAAGCTTGGACCTGACTGCTTTCCCAGCTCCCCACCTCCTGCTTCCTCGCTCTTGGGGTTATAGTCTTTGGCACAGTGTTTTGTGCTGACTGCTCCTTGATCACTGATCTCTTGGCTAAGCCTTAGGACTCATTCCTGCCAGCAGCCTGTCAGACGTGGCCTGTTGACCTTGATCTGTCTGCCTCTGGCCCTGTCAAACCAGAGATGCAGTAAAGCACAGTGAAATATGAGTATAGAAAAGCAGCACAGCATTCTTATCAAGGTGGCATGTAATGAAGGGACACATGATGGAATAATACGAATTCAGAGAAGGCTCACTTGGAGCTGTTGAGCCAGGAAGGCTTCCTGGAGGAGGTAGCTATGGAAGCAGGGCCTTACAGAATGTATGGGGTTTAGATAAGAGGTTTGGGACATTTCAGGACAAAGGCCAGAGTAGGTCACCCATGGTGTACTACAGGGACAATGGGCAGTAGGCTGATTATGCCATATTGTATAGAGCTTTGAACGCCATGCTAAGGTCTGTGGACTTGACCCTTTGGACTTTTGGAACCTTTTGAAAATTTTGATTAAGGGGAGATCAGTGTAGCAGTGACATTTTAGTTAGACTAGAAGAGAAATCCCAGAGGCCGGTTGCCACTGATATTTCTTTTTTTTCTTTTTTTAATTAAGATAAAATTGGTATATAACATGATATTAGTTTTAGGTGTACAACATAGTAATTCGATATTTGTATACAGTACAAAGTGGTCACCACAATAAGTCCAGTTACCATCTGTCACCATACAGTTGACCCCCTTTACCCATCCTGCCCACCCCCGCAACCCCTTTCCCTGCTGATAACCACCGGTCTGTTCTCAGCTTCTTCGACTCCTACCAGGTGACAGGCCTTATGCTGCTATGATGAGGTCGTGGTCCCTGCCCTCACAGAGCTTAGGGGTGCCACTTCACTCTTCCTTCCAGCCCCAGCACTGAGCTGAAAATGGTCTCTCAGGTCCCTGGGGGCCTCCTGTTCACAGATTTATTTAACAAAATGTAATCGCATGCCTGTGGTATGCCATGAACTAAAAAGGCCAAGGTGTCTGGCCTCATGGAGCTTACATTCCAGCAGAAAGACAGGCAGTAAACATAATTTTACCGTGAGCTGAGTTGTGAGTGCTGTAGATAAAAATAGAGCAAGGTAAAGGAATTGGGAGTACAGGGTGGGATTAATGGGACCCACTTACAAATTTAATTAAACTCCTTTAAACATAAATTTAAACCTTAAAAACCACTTACCTGAAAGACAAAATGTTCCCAAGTTCCTAAGTAAGTCTATTAACTCTAGTAAATTAAACTTAACAAATACTATGATTCTTAAGTTTTCCTAAATGGAGCAGTACTGTTAGTAGGGTTTTTAACTTAAAATCATAACTCGGAATCAATAACACATTTTAATATTGCAATCACAGGACTGATCTGTTACTCTACTGGCCCACTTCACTTAAATAACAACGAACACAGAAGTTAAATACCAAATATGTATGGATGTCTTGACACACAAAACACTTTAATACCATAGGTTTGATTCACGCTTCTAAACTTAATTCTAGATCTTCCTAGATTTGAAAGATGCTCACTTATAAAGGAAATAAATAAGTTCCTGGTTTGGGATCATTTCTGAATTCTTCTCTAGTCTTGGAAGCCGGTGACTCCTCCCTAGGCTGCACCATCCTTCAATTGAATTTTGCTTTTCTTTACCTCTGAGGATATTTAAATGCCTCCAGTCTAGCTCTGAATACCTTTGAACTTGACAGAGTTGTGTGTTCTTTCATACTCTTCATAGCATCACAAAACTGAAAATTATTTTTGATTGGATTCTGAATATTTCTGAGCTTTGTGTGACTCTGTGGTTACAACTTCCAGTCATTCCACTGATGTGTTTATATGTGTGTATGTATAGTCTAAGCAATTTGTACTTGCAATACTCCGATACCAAATGTGTGAGAGTTTCCCACACACCAACCAGTTCTCTGACACCTGCTGTCACACACCTACAATTCAGTTCAATTTGGACACCATGTACCTGGAGTTGGGGTCGGACCCCACAGGACCACCTGCCACTCCCTCTCTTCAGGTGCCAGTTGCAAGTCCCTGTCCTTTTGACTGACTGGCTGTAAATTAAGGCTCCTGTGACCCCCTCCTCAGCTTCGGTAATTTGCTAGAACAGCTCACAAAATTCAGGAAAACATTTTACTTACTATTATGGTTTATTATAAAGGATACAACTCAGCAACCGCCAAATATGAAGAGATTGCTTAGGGCAAGGTTCCTGGGAAGGATGCGGAGCTTCCATCCTCTCCAGGCCCGCCACCCTCCCAACCAACCAGCCTGGGAGCTCTCTGTACCATCACTTAGGGGTTTTATGGAGGTTTCGTTACATAGGCATGACTGGTTAAGTCACTGGCCATTGGTCATTAATTCAGCCTCTAGCTCTTCTCCCTCTCCAACAGGGGAGGTGAGGGGGTGTGGGGGTGGAGCTGAATGTTCCAACCTTCTAATCATGCCTTTCCAGTGACCAGCTCCCATTCTGAAGCTATTTAGGGGGCCCCCAGACCCCAGTCATCTCATTAGCTTACAAAAGGACACTCTGACCACTCCCAGATTCCAAGGGTCTTAGATGCTCTTGTGTCAGGATGTGGGACTAAGAGCAAATATTATAACAAAAGATGCTCCTATCACCCCTTTCACTCAGGAAATTATAAGGGTTTGGGGAGCTCTGTGCCAGGGACTGGGAATGAAGACCAAACATTTATTTATTATTATATTACAAAATCACACCCACGGTCAGTGGAGGGAGGGTTTTACTGTGCTGAGTCCTGGTCTCCAGCACGGCCTACAGGCTATCTCTGGGGGAGCCCGTGCTCCCTCTTTGACTCCGTCCTGGGCTCTCACTGCGCTTTCTGTCTCCTCCTGAAGCATTTGACCAGGGCGCTTTCACAGAGTGATGCCAGGTACGTTCCCCACCACCCACCAAGGTGAGCCACCTCCACCGGCCTGTCCTGTGCCTTGCCATAAGCCAGTAACTTGATCTGGCAGTCACGTTATGTATTGCGGTACTTGAGCAGAGCGTCCCTGTGTTGTCCTGACAGGCCTGATGAAAATGGTTCATGCGAAAAGAACTTGGACTCCCCTCAGCGACTTGAGAGCCAGGCTTAGAGCGGGCCTGGATTCCGAGTGTCGCCCAGCTTGCCGGCGGCGGTGGCCTTGCATAAACTCCAACAGTTTGTTGAGGTGTCCATGCAGGTGTGGTGGGAGAGTCTGCATGTGAGACTGTTGCCCCTCAAGTCCTCCCCTTTCACAGGGCAGCAGGCCCTGCTGCGGTCTTGATGAGTTTGCCCCGGGCTGGCAAGGCCACAAGTCCTGCTGCTGCTGGCACACAGGCAAGCTGGTTCCCTCCGTGCTCCGGGCTGAGCCTGGCCACCTGAGTTTACCAAGGCCCTGGCATTTGGCCTCCACCCATTTCCTTTGTTTTTGGAGAGTAGCTGGGTTGCCCTGAGTTGGAGGGCCTCCCAACTCCCAGCGCTTTATGCAGACTGCGGAATTTGCAGCCCTGTAAGCTGTTTAAAAATGCCTTTCTAAGGAAAGGGTTTAGACAGACTTGGCAAAAGGCAAATCCCATTAGCAATTGTCTAACTAATCCTGGCTGCCTGAGAACACTGTGTTCTTTGCAGGGAGGCTTAGAGCCCCTTCTCTCCTGGGCTAGGGGCCCTGGCTGGTTTTGTTCCTCTCCCCTCCCCTGCCCCCAGCCTTTGGGAAGGCAGATGGGGCCGAGAGTGGACGTTGGCCCTGCCACCAGGGGAACAGACGCGTTAGGCCTGGCTGCTGGGAGGCAGTGGTGTGACGGCTGTTCGCTCTCCCAGAGTCTGTTCATCTTCAGTTCCTCTGCTGCCTACATTTTCTTCTTTCCTTTCCCCTTCCTTCCTCTCCCATTTTCCACCTTTCTCCTGTCTCCCTCCCTTTTCCCTCTTCCCAAACGCCTTTCAAAACATAGATTTGAAGCAGAATCTATTTATTTTATATAAGAGTAAAGCATTTGGAGTCAGTGGAAGGTGAGGGGCTGATGCTGGTTGTTTTGTAGACAGAGCTCAGTGTCCAGAGGGCTGGTGCAGGTTATCCGGAGCTGCCCATGGATGGGGGGGAGCAGCAGTGGACTTGGGGGGAGCTGGCCCTGTGGGCAGAGGCTGGGGGCTGCCTCTGGACCTACGGAGCAGCTTCTGTGTTCTGTTTTGTTTGTCTTATTTTGAGAGCATAGAAAAAGAAATAACAGGAAAGGACAAAGACTAACAACAATTGCCCACCTGGAATTGACATTTTTGCTTCAGGTATTTAAAATACAAACGAATGGGATCATTAATACAGACAGAGATGGGTTCCTTTCACTGCTCTGCAGTGCCAGTCTCCTTCCTCCCTCCTCCCCTGGGGGCACCTCTGCCACATCTTTAATGTGTATCTTCATAATCTGTTTTCCTATTTTAACTGCATATATGTGAGCCCATGAATAATAGATAGTCGTGCTGGGTGTGTATTTTAGAAGCACACTTAACGCTGACATGGTGTAATATTATCCTGCAACTTGCTTTTCTTGTTTAACGTTACGTTTTCAAGATTGATCCCTGTTGATATCTATATCTGGTTCATTTCTTTTCAGTGCCGAGAAATGTTTCATGATATGACTGTACCATGGTTTATTTACCTGCCCCACTGTTAATGGGTACTTGGTTGTTTCTGGTTTTTCTGCATATTAAGAACTTTGCCATAAAGGTCTCTGTGCCTGTGTCCTGACACAGGCATGTGCCCAAGCAGCTTTCAGGCCTCCAGCCACGTTCAGGTAGGCCCAGACCCACCCCGTTAAGCTCCCTTGGGTCCTTTCCGCTCCACCATACAAGCCAGCTGCCTCCGTCCCTCCTTAGCGCTCTAAGCAAAGGCAAGTTTTAGGGGAGCCAGGGAGGGATAGAATCGGCATTGTCGCCCCCACCCCACCCCAACTGCCCTTTGGGTCTTGTTTGGTTTTTATTTTATGTTGATACATTTATCATAGCACCATTTAAGGAAACTCAGACATGTCTACTTACCCACATTCCTGCCTCACCAGCACAACTGTTTTCACTTTCCGAGTCCCTTTTGGTCTCTGTCCACATGCATACTTGTCCCTACTTGTCACTGTTCACGTAGCATTGTGTATTCCGTATTTTCTATGTAACAGCATATTACAAACAGTTTCCATCTTGCCACAGTCTTCACAATGACCATTTCCATGGTCACACAGTATTTGACCCCACCCACGTGCCCTAACCTGCTCTTCCTGTCCCAGGGTCTGCGTTCCTCCCATTTCCCTTCCCTGCTCCCAGCGCTCTTTGAGTGATTCCTCGCAGCCCCCTCAGATCGTGCTGCCACCTAGAAACAGAAAGAAAGCTCTCTGGGCTGCAACCTGCCTGGCTTCTGTGCCCCAGATGCCCCAACCGCTGCTACTGCCTTTAGAACCCCCTCTTTCCTTGGCAGTAGAAAAGCAACCAAACTAAATGATGGGATAGTCCCGGTACATGTGGCTTTGAGATTTTTATTTTATCTTCACCCAAGGATATTTTCCATTGCTTTTGAGAGAGCGAGAGAGAGAAACACCAATGTGAGAGAGACACATTGATTAGTTGCCTCCACACGTGCCCCGTCTGTGGTGGGGATCGAGCCTGCAACCGAGGAACATGCCCTTGGCCAGAATCGAACCCGGGACCCTTCAGTCTGCAGGAAGACGCTCTAACCACTGAGCCAAACCGGCCAGGGCGGTGTTGAGATTGTTTGAAACACAAAGAGGCTCCTCCCAGGAGGAAACGGTTTGGAAGGGCTCCTTGGGCCTCGTTCTTTCTCCTCTGGGTTTGGAGGGAGATGGTCAGGGTGATTCTTGGGCACCGCTCGTGGTCCAGCACAGCTCCCCAGAGCAGGGGCCTTGGGGCCGAAGCCCTCCCTAGGGGTGCAGAGTATATGCTCTGCGCCCCGAAGTTAAGCTTAGGAAGGTGCAAGTAAAAGACGCCAACGCCAGGCAGACCGCACACGGTTCCTGGAACCTTTGCTGTGGGGGTGACGCTGTCTCTGTCTCCTGTTTCTTTAGCCGCCCCCCTCCAGCCAGCGTAGGGGTTTCTCTGTCCCCCTGGGGCGAGGCACCAGCCTCTGTACCTCGCCTTCCCATGAGCCAGGTAGTCAGCTTAGGGATGATAAAGAATCGTGATGAACTTATTTATATCAAGACCTAATATTTATGGCGCACTTACTGTATATCAGATACTCTGCTCAAAAGCATTTTATACTTGTCATCTTATTGATTCCTCACAACAACCAAATAAGATAGGGAACGATCACTACCCCCGTTCGACGGCTGGGGAAATGAGACTCCGAGGAGTTAAGGGACTTCCCCTGATCTTCCTTAGAATTCTAGCTATGCTTTCCCCGCAACCATCCCAGCTGGGAAACGTTAAGTTTAAGCAAAGCAGAGATGAGCTGTTCCTTTTCATTCCCCCCAGAGAAGCCCCTTGCTGGTGTGGAAGTTATTTCGTATAAAGGCATCGATTAGAAATGTTTCATTCCCTTTAAATTTCCCATTAGAGGCTTTGCCCTAATTTCTCCTTAGAAGTCTCTGCTTCAAGGAAAGGGGGCGCGGGGAATTTGTGATGGGGAGGAAAGGAAGAAGTGATTGTAGCCTCAGCCTCCTTCCCTGCAACCCTGGGGAGGAGGGGAGAGGGAGGTGGGTGGAGCTGCAACCTGTGGATGCAGGGGCCTCTGTGACAGCTCCTCCACCATCTGGTGGCCCAGCAGAAAGAGCAGCTGCTTTTACAACGGGCAGTCCAGGGTTCCTGTCCCAGCTTGACTACTTACTGGCCGGATGACCTTGGGTAGATAACCGTACTTTTCGCAACCATCTGCTATGAAGATTGAGGACTGAGCTGGGTAGGAGTGTCTGTCGAGCCTCACACAGAGCAGATCACGGGAGATGCCAGCTTCCCCGCTCCTGCCTGCTTGTTCATCCTGGAGGAAAGCACGCACTTGGGGCTCTCGAGCTAAGCTAACCAAGATCTGGTGATGGGAAGGGGGCCTGGCATGGTGCACTTAGATTCTTTACCCGTCCATGTGCTAGAAATGGACTTCTCTGGGTTGAAATCTGATTGTGGTTACAGTTGCATGCACCTTGTTATCTTGGGCTTTTATACTTGGACTTCAATGCTTAAATACAAGTGTGACCTGCTTTCCCATAATCATGGGGAAGAGGTGGGGAGATCCAAGGCCCAGTGGAGCTGTTCCTTCTTGGAATCAGCCAACTGGGGGCTCTGGTCATCCTGGTCCCCACAGGCATGGACTTGAGAGAAGCTGCCCCCATGATAACAAAGTAGGCCCTTTAGAGTAGTCCCATGGAGAAACTGAGGCACCAAACCAGGAAGTGGACTTCTTTTTTTAAAAAGAATACATTTTTATTGATTTTTAGGGTGAGAGAGAGAAACATCAGTGAGAGAGAAACACCAATCGGCTGCCTCCTGCACATCCCCACTGGGGATCAAGCCCACAACCCTGGCATGTGCCCTGACCGGGAATTGAACGGGCTGCCTCTTGATGCATGGGAGGATGCTGAGCCACACTGGCCTGGTAGAAGTGGACTTCTTTGCCTTCAGATTTTATTTTTCCTCCCTCTTCTGTCCTCTGTGCCTGTTTACCCTCCACAGACCAACTCAACATCCTACGTCAGGCCGGCTGCTGTGTCTAATCATAGCAGTGGGCAGGCCCCGGTTTAACCCGACACTTGTAATTGCCCAATTTAAGAAATACACTGATTCTCTGATTAAAGAACTTTTGCCAAAGCATTTTTGAGATCGGGCATGGCGATGGGAGGCACCCCTCTGCAGCCCCAGCCTCCGGTAAAGCTGCTGACTCAGAGCCCAGCCCAGTGCTCAGGGATGGAGGCAAACCCAGGCCTCTAGGGAATAATGTGTGGCTGTGAGGATGAGGCTGGAAACGCCCAAGCGTCTTGTGCTCCAACACACAGCTTCCCCAGAGGCCTGGACAGCTCGGAGCGCACCTTAAAGCCCCGTGAGAACGGCTGCGCTGCCCTGAGAATGGCTGTCCCCCAGCGTCCCTGAGAATGGCTGTCCCCCAGGGCCCGTTTCTCTCAGGGCCTGTCCCCTAACACGCCGAGCCGCTTCTAATAGGTGAGAGCACAGTGGATCCGTTTACTCCTTTTGAAGACCGGCCCACCACCACATGCCCGCGGCACCGACTGCCGTGGAAGGTAGAAAACACCAAGGCCACATTTCTGGTACCTCGGCGTACTCCCCATGGAGAAGTAAAATGTCAGTGGAGCAAATTACCGACACAATGCATTGGAATCTATAAATATTAAATTGCTCTGGCTTTCACTTGCCCTTGTACAATTAAAGCTCTGGTCAGCTCCAGAAGATGGGGGCTGGTTAGTGTGAGGTGGGGATGGGGAGGCAAGTGTCCCCAAAGGGTTGAGGCTGATGCCATGGGGTGTGGTCAGCCGGGGGTGGCCCTGGTTTGGGGAGAAGCAGCGAGTGGTGTAAAGAGCAGGGAGGTGGAAAACCCCAATGCAGCTGTAACCCAGGGTGGGGTTGCTCTGGTTTTTCATTTGCAGCTTTATGGTGGGGGTGGAGGGGGTGGGGAGCTTTGTGTTGCATTTCATACCCCAGCCCAGGACTCTACCGTGAGGGCTGCATCGTTGCCATCAGCGTGCTGTTCCCCTCGGAGCTGGTGTTGGAACCTTCCCAGGCAGCAGGGCTGGAGGTGGGGGTGGAGGCCTCTGGCTTGTGGGCAGCCAGCTGTCTTCCTCCTGTTCTGCTGCCTCTCCTGCCCCAGGCTCCTTCGTGACACACCCCCCTTGTGTGGACTCCGCAGCATGGTTGATTTGTGTTGGTTTGTGCGTCTGAACGCTGCCTGGGGGTGTCCTTTTACACCATCAGTTAGGTTGAGGCTCCTGGCAGGTGGGGGCAGTGTTTCCTGCTTTTTGGGATTGGTTAAAGATTTATCCACTGCTTCCATGTGCCAAGACCCCGTGTGAAGTTTTTTAACTACACAACTCACTGATCTTTACATAGTGGGATAAGGTGGGAACTGCAGGGCATCCACCACATGGCCCAGAGTGGTGAAGGGACTTGCCGGGGGTCCCATGGAGAAGGTGTATGCAGACCCAGCGGAGCTCTGCGGCTGTTCAGCGGCTGAGCCTGATTCCGTCCCGAGGCTTTCCTGCTGTTAATCCTGAGCCTATACCTTGTCCCGGGTCCTCCTGGGAACTCTGATTGGGAGCTGACTCCTCCTGCCGGGGCCTGCGGCCAAGTGAGCTCTCTCTCTGTTGCAGGCATCCCCACCCTCATCGTGCTGGACCCGCAGGGGGAGGTGATCACGCGGCAGGGGCGGGTGGAGGTGCTGAATGACGAGGACTGCAGGGAGTTCCCGTGGCACCCCAAGCCCGTGCTGGAGCTGTCCGACTCCAACGCCGTGCAGCTCAACGAGGGCCCCTGCCTCGTCCTTTTTGTCGGTATGGAGCGGGAGGGGTGGGCGGGGGAGGGGCAGGACAGACCTCGTGGGGCATGTCTGTCCCTACACTTCTTTCTGTCACCAAACAATGCGGAGCCTGGGCCTTTGTCTCTCTCTCGGCAGCCTTGCCTTTGACCCCAATGATTTATTCATGGCTCTCCCCCTGTAGGAGGTGTTCTGGGAGCTACTGCTGTGCTTTCCTTCCTAGCTGCTCCCAACTGCCAGCTGGGAAGAATAGGTCAGGCAGGAGATGCCCTGGGCCCCCATGAACAGACCCATTGTTGGAAGGAGGCGGGGCTGCACCACAGCAGCTGCAGGGGCTGGGCCCCTTGGGCTCAGGCTCACCCCGGGCTGCTTCTGCTGATCACCTGTGTTCAAACCATCTGGCTGGGGGCTGCTGGAGCCCTCCCAGCCTCAGGTGGCACCTCTGTGGCCAACTGCCCCCCCTAATCTCCCATGGCTGGCTCACTCTGGCGCTCCGTGGGTGACTGCTGTGAGAGGCAGGAGGGCACAGGAAAATTTACCCTTGGCTCCCTGCAGCCCCATGGGATGACTGATTCTTTCTGCAAACAGAGCATCTGCTGCCCAAGATCAGCCTTACCCTCTACCTTGGAACTTGTTGCTCAGCTCCAATGCAAAATAATTTTGGGTACCAGGAGCATGGCTGAGATGCTGCCATACCCACTTCAGTGAGGCGAGTTTGGGGGTATGTGCAATATCCTCCTGTTCTCTGGAGGTCTGGTTTGGAGACCCCTAGGGAAGGGGGGCAATCTGCAGACATAGGGGATTCTTAAGCGAACTGACTTGCAGCTTCGTCCTGTGCTTAGAGGACAGAGGCTGCCTGGGGAAAGATGGCCTTGGGGTTTTCCTGCCTGCTACAGGCTCCCACACCTTTGTCCTGGGGGATGGGAAACAATTCTGAACTGAGGGACAACTGGGAAATCACTGGCCATCTGCAGATGTGGAAACAGAGTCCTGGAGAAGCAAAGCGAGTTCCCAGCACCATGGGAGCTAATTAGATATGGATCTAGTGTGTCCCACAGAATCTGCATGCTGCAGGCCTGTTGAGTGGTGTGGCATTTCCGGGTGAAAGTTGTCTGCTAGCACCTGGTCCCCCTGCCCCCAGCTCTGCAACTCAGGGATGTCACTCTTGTTCTCAGTTACAGCTTCAGCAGAGTGAGCCCTGGGGCCCCCAGGGTGTGGCTGCTCGGAGGCAAGGGATGCCCCATAGAGGGCTCTGGGGAACCTGGTTGGGTGGTCTCCAGGCAGCAGCCTGTCCCCTCCCAGGTGAGCCTGGCTGTTAGCTGTGCGTCCCCATGGCCACCAAAGCTGCTGACCAGACCACAGTCCTACCCACCACCACCTCCACCTCTGCCATTTTCATCAGTGATCCGAGGTCATGGCATCTCATTCTGTGATTGTGAGAAAATCTACCCGGGACCTCAGGTCCTGGCTTAGGGGAAGCTTAGCTTTCAAGGTGGATTTGTGAAGAGTATAGTGAAAAGGATCACATTTGCTTGGGGCGTCAGTGCTGCTCAGTGAGGTGAGTTGTTCCCGGGAGCGTGGTGCAGGAGAGCACTGTGTGAGCCAGTGAGTACGTGAGGCCCACCCTCGTGCACCCAGGAGGCAAGGCCCGTGTCCCAGGGAAGCTCTCCTTCCTTCAGGGGCTGCCCGGATGGGCGTCCAGGCCCCGGATGCGGGCGCCCGCAGGGGGCACCGCTCGCGGACCAGCCCGCGTGCTTCATGGCTTTCTCTCCACCCCAGATTCTGAGGATGACGGGGAGTCCGAGGCGGCCAAGCAGCTGATCCAGCCGATAGCGGAGAAGATCATCTCCAAGTACAAAGCCAAAGAGGAGGAGGCTCCGCTTCTGTTCTTTGTGGCGGGGGAGGTGAGTGTCGCCTGGGCCAGACCAGGGGCAGGCTTCGAACATGAGTGATGGGCTTTTGGGGATATTAAAGGGGGCCTTGGGGTCTGGGGTGACTGTGTTTCTGGAAGAGCCCACAGACAAATGTGGCGTGAAAAAGTGAGTTACGGAGAACCATTTCCTGCCTTTGCGGCTTCCTCCTTCCATTGTCCTCTCTCTGTGGCCTCAGAGCAGCGGGATGGCTCCCCCCACACACAGGACAGCGCCCCGCACATGTCTCCCAGGCTTCTGGGCAGAGTGGCAGCCACCGAGATCGCGGTCAGCACTCACTCCCTTGGGGTTGGATCCGAACCAGAGCCTTTACAGAGTGTCTGCTGGGTTAGTCCCTCCTCGCTGGCCCGCCAGGCGGGCTCTTCCTGTTACAGGGATTGCGCTGGGGCCACGACTCTGCCTGTGGTTCCCTGGCCAGGCCCAGGAGAGGGCTAAGGTGGGAAACTGCCGACGTCCCTGTCATTCACGCAAGGCCTGTCCCAGGATGCTGGGCTGGGCGGAGCAGAGGACTTTCACAGGGCGAGAGGGCGGGGCCTCCAGCAGGTGTCTGCCTCCCCAAAGGTCAAGGTGTAGGAGGCTCCATCCTGTTGAGTGGGAATCTCCGCCAGATGGCCGAGGTCTGCGCAGGCTCCCTACCTTGGTTCCCACCCCCAGGAGCCACCCTCCGTGCATGCTCCCCCACCTCCCCCACCCAGCCAGGCACTGGCTTTAAGCCCATTATTGACAGCCACACTTTTTGAAGCCCCCCTGTCCTCCTTCCACCCATCTGTACCTCCAGTTGGTTAGAGCCCCCATGCTCATGTCACACTGTGTTTGGATCCCGAGAGGCAGCGGCGGCCAGACACCCTGAGCCAGCACCCATTCATCACCTCCTTGATAGTCTCCTCTGCTAAGCCCTGCTGGGCCCCTTGCAGGCCACTGAAGTCACCCTGCTGGGTCGCCGGGTGGAGGGAACAAAGGTTCACAGGGCCCTTCCTTGAGGCTACACAAGCCCACTCCACACAAAGCACAAATGGAGGCTACTCTGAATTTATTAAACTCTAACCCCTTTCATATGGCTGTGAGAGAAAAGATGGGTACAGAACAGAAAGGGCTGGCTGGGCTGGGGGTGGGGCTGGAGGGTTCCTGTAACTGATGTAGAAATGTGGCTGAAAAAGGAGCATTTGTGGGTTTTCTAAGTACCAGGCACCAAGCCAAGTGCTTCCCCTGCACTATCCCATTTGTCCCCACCTCTCTGGCTGGGATATAATCATTACTGTTTCACAGATGAGGAGAGCGAGGCTCGGAGAAGGTGAGACTGCTCCAGTCTGGTCGGTGGGGCTGAGTGCTGGCTGGCTCTCACGCCTCACCTAGCCCCGTGTGAACTTTTACTAAACCCATTTTACAGGGCAGGAGACCTGGGCTCAGAGAAGTGACTTGCCAAAGTCACACATTCTGTAGACAGCAGAGAGAGGAGTGAGCGTGAGGTTGGTGTGACTGCAGATCAGTGCCCTGCTCCTTTAGTCCTTGTGGTCTAGCAGGGAAGGATGCCGAGAGTTGGACAGAGGAGCTTGGACATCCATTGCTCCAGTTCCCTGCCTGGCTGCCCCACCCTTCCTGTGTGTTTCACCTAAGCTCCTGGCCTTGGCAACTCTCCTGGTTCAGTTCTCTGCCCTCGTGCTCAGAAGCAAGGCAGTGTGGAATGAGGCTGGGCACAGGGCGCTGGAACACCAGGCATTGACTGAGCACCTCTGAGCTCAGGACTCCAGCCCCCTCACATCCCACCCAGGGCTAAGGAGGACCCGTGTTTGTCTCCATCCTGTCCACTCAGGCAGGCAGAAGTCATATCTTCTGAAGCCTTAATAGACATTGAAATTCATCTCCCTGTGGTTTGCTCAGAGGGAGAGGGGAGGGGATGCAATGGGAATTGGATGTACAGCATTTGTCCAGGTGTCTCCCTTCTGTTTATCCTGAAGACTGTTTATTTACCCATACGGAGGGCCTGGATTGGGTAAACAGTGCCAGAGATACTGAATCACCAGCAGTGCTGGGAAGTACATGTTGTTTCTGGGGTGGGGGAAAAAGACGATTACCAATAATCTTCCTAAAGATTTGCCCTTTGAGGAAGGAATTTTTGTTTGTTTGTTTCAGAAACCAGTGAGCTGTAATTTTCACGCCTCTTGCTCACCAGCATTTAAGGCCAGGAATACTCCATGCCCTTTCTTGGCAGGGTGACGCAAGTCTTTTCTTCGGTTTAGAATACTGTACATTTTATAATGAGACAATTTTCTGTTACCTGCTAAATGAGGGTCAGCAGCATAAAACGTAATCCCAAATGATCGGTCTCTTACAAAGTTTCTCCTTGTCTTAGGATTTCCATGTTTGCCTTTGTACTTAATAAAGCTACATCTGGTATTAGGGAAATTCTCCGGGACAATCACTAGGAATATGTGAAAGAGGTCTAGCTTCTTGCTCAGATAAATGCAGCAACCTGTGTAAACTTCAGTAGTATTTCTGTAGCCCTGTCTTCCCATCCGGTTCTGCGATGCTCACCTCCTGAAACCGCAGGGTGGGGTGGGGGCAGTTCTGTTGAAACACATTCAAAGCTGAAGTCCAGATTGGCCTCAGGTAATCCACAGCGGAGCTGCAAATGATTGAGTTGATTGCAAAGGTAAGTAATCAAAGGACATCACATTTTTGCAAAGCAGAGGGTGTGTGAAAGTTGCTTTCATGCTAATAAAGAAAGACTTGCCTGGGGTTTGGGGTGATGCAGAGAGAATTTTAGGAACCAGCCTCCCCCTCTGCAAGGCAGGGGCAGGCTCCACTGCTCCCCATTGTGAGAGCCCATCTTTCCTGGAGGGGGCCCGCTTTTCAGGGTGACGATGGAGTGAGTCCATTCCATGCCATCTGGGGAACCTGGGCCAGGGGTCTCGCTACTCTTTCTTGAAAACTTACGGTTCTCTGTCCCTTCTGGTGACTTCCAGGATGACATGACTGACTCCCTGCGAGATTACACCAACCTGCCCGAGGCTGCCCCTTTGCTCACCATATTGGACATGTCGGCCCGGGCCAAGTACGTGATGGACGTGGAGGAGATCACCCCTGCCATCGTGGAGGCCTTTGTGAATGACTTCCTAGCAGAAAAGCTTAAACCAGAGCCCATCTAGTGGGGCTCCGGCCTCACGAGACGTTATTTAAAACTCAGTCTCCTCCTCCTCCTCCTCCCCTCCCTCCCCTCCACCCATGGACTTTTCCAGCGTGTCCTGAATCACACAACCCAAGTGTCCAACCTCCCTGTGGTGCCTTGTTTTCTGCATTAACTCCTCAGCCAGCGCCCTAGGGCGCGCATCCTCTCAGCAGCAGAAGAACCCACCGTGTTTGGAGACTCTGCTTGGGATTCACGGGGCTGCCGTTACCGGGCCAGAGCTGGAGCTGTGTCACTGTCTGTCACCAGCACTTGGTGAAGTATTTGCCAGGTGTCCTGCCGAGTGAGCGTGAAGGGACAGCGCATGGTGCCCTGGCTCACGGTTCAGTGACACAGGCGGGGCAAGGACAGGGCGGCTGCCTCATTAGGCCTCAGCTTAGAGCTTCTGGTGAGAAGGCCCTTTCTAGGTGACTTTAGTCTGTCTTGGTCTGAGTAGCTTGTCAGTTGGTTCTTGGGCAGGGGATCTCAGATCTCAAAGGAAGCTTGTGTTCTTTTCTGGTGAGAAAAAAAAAAAAAGCTACAGGAATGATTCATATTGTAATTGCTTACTTTGAACTCCTACCATGGGATAAGAGTTCATTCCTCCCTTATCTCTCTTCCTTGATCTTGACCTCTAAGTTTCTGCCTTCTCATATGAACAGCCCCTACCAGCTTGGAATTTTGTTAATAAATTCTTACCCGTGGACATCTTCCCAAGAAGATGCACTTGGCCCTGGTTCTTAGAGGAGCACTGCCTCGCCGTGCTGACCTCTGACTCAGCGCAGCCCTGGGCCTGGGACCACTGGAGCTCTGCCAAGGTGCCTGTGCCCACCCCTGCCATTCCCTTTTCTTTTCAGAGCAGAACTAAAAAGAGACAAATTACCAGAAGCCTAGCTTTTCCCTAAAAACCTGCAGGAAGAGCTGCACCCTAGGGTGGGAGTGAGGGCAGAGGACACGCTGATGAAGAGTAGGCCTGGGATCCACTTTGCTAGGCCCTGGCAGCTTGGCCTCTCCTTATTTGGGCTGAACTCACCACAGAAAGAGTAACATCTGTGTTCTAGGATTTGGGATAGACGGCTTTGCCTGGGGACTTGCAGGGTTTTAGCCTCGCTTCACCAGATGTCAGGGTCTTTAAAGCAATCCCAGGCCTTCCCCTTGGCTCCACTCACAGCACTCTGCCAGCCAAGACCATTTATTTGGAAAACCCAGCCCCCAATTAGCTGTAACACCGTCGCTCCTTGCCGAATTGGATTGTGGATTTGTAGTTCAGAGGTACAAAGTTAGTGGGATTAGACTGTTACTTGATGTCACCAGCCTGAAATGCAGTCACCTAGTGAGAAATAAAGCAGGCATCTCTGGGCATTATCAACCATTTGGCCGCTCCTGTCCTTAATAACAAAAACCTTTTCTCTTGTGGTGCTGTGCTCTCTTAGGAGGTGGGCAGCGGGGGATGGGACATAGGCGATCCTCTCGACTTTCATTGGGTACCTGGTAGCTATGTGTCAGAATTGTCGAGAACCCGGAGACCTAACGCGGTCATCTGTCAAATCCTCCAGAAGCCGGCAAGCTCGTTCAGATTAGAGCGCCAGAGGCAGATCCCTGCTGGAGGTCTGGCTGCCATCCCTCCCAGTTCTACTCGCCCTTGCAGGCGGTGGATTCTCAGATGAGACATCCTGTGGACACATCTTCATTCCCTCCCAACTGGGGAGCAGGTGCCCTAAAGCTGAAGTCCAGGTGGGGAAACAAGGAACCCTGCATGTGTCTCCATGTGATGAATGGAGCAATAGTTGGAGACCATCAAACCTAGCTCTATCTTAGGGCTGGGGCTTCTCTGGAGGGTGAATTGGGGGTGTGGACAAGTTGAGGTGCATCTCGCTTGGAAGATGGGCAGGATTTCTGTCTGTACCCTGTATCATGATGACCTTGGAGGAAAGGTGGCCTTGTAGCAGCCACTTATCTTCTGGGGTGGAAGAAACAAAGTCCAGTGAGGAGTCCCTGTCTTTGCAGCAGAAAAATTAGGTCATCTGTGGTCCTTCTTTGGCTATTACAGGGCTTACTGAACTACCTGCCACTAATGTCAACTGGCTCGTTGACGCCAGAACTCCCCTTTGAGAGTGGGTGTGCAGGTTAAGATCAGTAGGAAGCTTCACTAAAAAGGTGCATTTGGTTTATATAATGGCGGGCTCTGGGGGAAATGCTGGGGGAGGAGCGCTTGGCCAGTGCCAGTGAAATCTCCCTGTCTTGATAGCGCAAGAGATCTTAAAGGTTATTGGTGCAGACGAAGTGGGTGGCTTCTTAATTTCCACTAAGCACCTCCAAAATACCTTAAAATTCTTGTCGCTAATTGGAAGCAGGTTAAAACACCAGCTGTCGCATATTCAAGGGTTTCCGACAGCAGCTAAGGAAACCATGCCCTGCAGCTTGAGGCAGGATGGTGGTTGTAAAAATGCCACCCTGGGGTTCCAGATTTGTGTTCACCACAATGACTTCCAGATTGAGTCTTCCAGTTTTCACAACAGAGATGAGATTTTTTTTTTTTTTTTTACCTGTCCCCAACAATAAAGATCTGCTTGTTGGGGGCTGTATTACAATGGGCAGCTGCAGATGCCAGAGGGCAACTAAAAACCTTTGCAGCTCCTACACATGGGTCCTTGAAATCAATGGCACTCACTTATCCAAGCACAGGGAGCCAGTACCGCTTTTTTGGCATCAGCCAAGCTTCAAGTGGTAATTTTCAGCCAGACTTTGTTTTTTCCTGTTGCCTAATTAAAGACACTGAAAAGCTGTTCTCTCCTCCTGCCGCCTTTTTCCGGGGCAGCAAAATGAATTCTGCAAAGATGTGATGACATAGTAGGGTATGGTCCAGGGACAGATCTGCCAGATCTAAGAAGCTATTGCTCTGTCACCTGAGGGAGAAAACCACACGTGTGCGTGCGCGTGAGGAAAGGCTGTACACTCGAATTACAGCGCTGGGGAACCTGAGCGAGTGTCTGGTCCGTGCCCCTCTGGTCACCAGGGTGTGCACACATTCTGTTCCGTCATTTGCCCTGGTTAGTCTGGGCAGGCCCATGCTTGCCTCATAGGACAGAGGTGCCACCACAGTAGATTGCGGGGAGGCTCAGCAGCGCCCTCTGCAGCTTTTCTCAGGGTGCCTCTTCGTGAACCAAGGACTGGCAGAGGCCCAGGCTCAGGCGGAGCTTTCAGATTCCCTCTGAAGCAGCTCGGCTGAAGTGAGCACTGAGCCCTGGTCCCTCTTTGCTGATACCGACAGGGGCGAGAACACCCCCTGCTTTCCTCCAGGAAGGCTGCTCCAGGGAGAATTCTTTGGGGACAAATGGCTGTTATTAGCTTCATTATGGCACTAATGGTTCATGTGCAAAGGGTGAAATATTTCCCAAGAAACAAAGTTTGTATGTAGGGAAATTTTATATTGGGTCTGCTCTATGGCTAGGGTTTCTCCTACTGGGGGAAATAGGATATTAGGATGCTCTATACACACCCTCTAAGTGAAAGCATGAAATAAATAGGCTTCATTTTCAAGACATAAGTATGTCTCACTCCCTTGGTGTTTGGAGTACTTCCCAAGGCAGGAAATGTGCTGTTAAATTTGAGTAGGACTTGTTCAGACGGACTGCTAGGTTTCCATTCAATAATGTGCCAAGGAATAAAAGCCTCTGTCCCCAGGCCAGCAGGCCAGTGAGAAGCCCAAAGGAGACAGCCTCAAATCTGGATTTGTGGGTGCTCGTGCCTCACACATAAGTCACCCACAAGGGCTAGAACTCAGATACAGCAGGAGGCAGGACCTCAGGACCAGGGCCATAAACTAAGTCTTTGGACATCAGAGGGTATGGGAGTGCCTGACCAATCAGGAGCCACTCTGAAGCAGTCAGTTGGTATGTGGTGTAAGGGAGGCTTGGAGGCCAGACCCTGCTGCAGCCATGTCACCTCCCAGCCTTTGTTCCCTTCTTGCATTTTGAGGGAGCAGCAGCTTTGGTGATAGCCCTCTCCAACTATGAGGCTTCAATGGAAAAAAGCAGCTCTTCCTTACAAATGTATTGAGAACAGAAATACCATCCGTAACGTGTTTAGATTTTTCAGTCGTACTTGGCCTTTGGGCAGCAGCCCGGGCTTCCGGAGGCCTTCAGTGAGAGCTCGGCTCGCAGCTGCTCCCGGCTGCTCCCGTGCAACACGGCAACCTAGTTCAGAGACCAAGTCATCCAGAGCAGTTGTCCTGACTCATCCACTAATTTGGCTTGTAGCTTAGTACCTTTGTGTGTTAACTGATGAAAAGAGAAAAAAAGTATTATCTTAAAGTTTAAAGGTGTCTACATGAGTGTTTCCTAAAAATAATGTAAAAGGTGAGCCAGTCAGGTCTGCTCCTGCAGGACGGCAGAGGTGGCTTGGGGCAGCCAGGGCTTTTCAGCACTAGCCAGGGAACCCTGGCTGAGGTGCTGTTTTGGGAGTCTTTGGTGGCAGAATGACAAGAGATAAATGCAGCTCAGCTTGGATGGTGGTGACATCTGGTGTTTGCTGTTAGCCCTGGGGCAAGCGGTGGGTCCCAGGTGGAACCAGTCCCAAGGTCTGTTCATCCTCTGGGCCTTCATGTGGGAGCAGCTGTGATGGGGAAGGAAAGGCTTCAGCTCCCCCTGCCCTGAAGCTCCACGCCCAGGGCGAGGCAGTGGGTCCCCAGTGTGGCACAGGGACATCAGCATTAGCCCAAAGCTGCTTTCTCAGAGCTGCATTCAAAGGGAAAAGTTGTGCTAGTTTTACTGTTTTGCTGTGACCATTTCCCATGTCTATGCATTTTCTCCTTAGTTTTTGGTCCACTGTCCTCCTACACTTCAGATTCTGACGAGAGAATGAGTGACAGTTTGGATGAGTTTCCAACTTCAACACCTTTGAGCACAAATGGCTTGCAAAACGCCCTGCAGTGGAGGGAGGCTTTACACTCCATCCTTTCTTCAACTTCAACCCAGGACGAATCCCCACCCTCCTCAGGGTTGGGAATGGTTTTGAGGCGTGGCTGCCACCTTGTGGCAGAAGCCATGTTACAGCTGCGCTCACACACAAAGGCAAGGAGCCCCTGGCCAACCTTGACAGCTGCTTTCAGCAAAGCAGTTTTAATCCTCACCTGAGGATATTTTTCCATTGCTTTTCAGAGAAGGGGAGGGAGAAACATCGATGAGAGAGAGACATCAACTGGTTGCCTCCCACACGTGCCCCGACTAGAGCTGGGGATCGAGCCTGCAATTGAGGTACATGCCCTTGGCTGGAACAGAACCCCGGGACCCTTCAGTCCACAGGCTGACGCTCTAACCACTGAGCCAAACCAGCCAGGGCCAGCCAAGCAGTATTTTGCTTGTCATATACTGCTCAGTAGCTATTTCCTGGGGAAATGGTGACAGAACAAACGTTGGCCTCAAAATTGGGAAGAATTCAAGGTAACAATTTGCCAGTATTAGTCTACAAACAAGAACATCGCCACTTGCTTCCTTTGCAGTCATTTGAAAGAAAGGAAAACTTGCCCTCCCCTCTGTTCAATTATACCCATAAAAATACAAAAGGAACTCCCAGGCACGGTATAAAGGGCACTGACCACAAAGTAAAAGCGATATACATTCCATTTCCATCTCACACCCAGGATAAGACTTAGAACTACCAGGTATACTGTTTTGCACTTTGTTTTTCTGAGCAAGGACAAGGGATAGGATTTGTTTTCATTGATCTTTACTGTGTAACAATCAGGAAGAGTAACCCAGGGACAGACACTGCAGACTGGTTTCATGCTGGGCACAAGCTTCCTTTTAATGACTTGTTTCTTTAGCACTTTTCCAAGGTGTTGAGACCAAATGTCAAGAGTAGTGGTAGTTTTCTGGACTGCCTCCCAGATTTAGCCTGCTGGTGTGATGGGCATTGTGGCTGTGAAGCTGGCAGACTAGGCCCAGCCTTTGTGGGCTCATCTACTTCCTAAAAGCTGCCAGTCTTAAAAACAATCTGTGGGCCACTTGCATGGGACATTCGTGTGGGGCAGGCCCAGACCAGAGGGTGGCACCAGACCAGCAGTTCTGGTAAGCCTGGGAGAGTACCGCTAAACAGATTGTTCCTGCAAAAACCCCTCCCCTCAAACATGCCAAAGCAATCCTACCCTGCCACTCGGGGCATGAGTCATACTTGATCTTTTGTTTCTCTTGAAAGGAAGTTTAACCAGGGACCTGGGGGAGCCAAAGGGGAAGGAAGGAGGATCAGTTTCTCTTGGGCATGCCAGCAACTCAACTTCCCTGGAATGAGCAGCTAAAGGGCTCCCAAGGAATCCTAACCATTACAGGAGCCACTGTACAGAAGGGATGCAGTAAAACTACACTACTAGTGTCTTCAACTCCAACCATATTCTCTATGGTTGCAAAAGCACTGCATGAAATAGGCCCCATACTTTAGTCTCACCCACCCTCTTCCCATAGTGATTAAAACACAGCGATTACTATCTGCATTTACCCTCATGTTCTTGGCTACACCCCAGCTAGCACCCGGTTAGGATCCAGTTTGCCCTTGTCCCCTGGGGGTTTGACAGAGAGGGTCTTGCTGCAGTGTTGGGGGCCCAAGGGTCCCAAGCTCTCATCCTCAGAACCTCAGCCTCTCTCCCATCACAGGCGCCCTCTGTTCACACAGCAACCAGGAGTGTTGGCATTTTCCTAAGCAGTTCTGTTCCTCTGTGCAGGAGAGGGGATTAATGTAAATAAGTAACTCCAGTCATTGCATTTAACCAAAAGTGTTAAAGTAGGACTAACAGCAGGAAGCAAGTAAAAAGAGTACAGCTTTCCTGACAGACACAGGATTAAGCGGAAGATTTTAAAGCTGTTTCCTCCTTTTCTGAACAAAGAGTCCTCAAAAAGATTACCTGCAGAGGCGCTAAGAAGGTATAATACCACTTGATGAACTAAGTTGTTTCTACCAGCTGTTTCACCAGAAATGGGGGGAAATCATGTTAAACATACACAACAGCTGTTTGAGTCAGGGCCTGAACAATTTTAAAGACTGACACAGTCAAGTGGAAAGAACAGCTAGCAACTGAATACCATTACCGGTAGCCTTCACATATAAAAAATTGGGGGGCTCTCAGGAAGAATTTTGACCTTTGTTATTTTTGAGAATGAGCAGAAATTCAAGGACATTTTTATTTTTCCAATAAACATCCAACAGCATCATGCCTACCTGCTGGGAAGCCACAATTACCAGCTCTGCCAGCCTAACAATATAGGAGGAACTGGAGACAACCTCAAACCATGGATGACTTCCATGTCCCCTCTCAGTGGTAACTCCTGTCCCTGCTCATGTGTTCCGCCCTTAACCGCAGTTGTCTTTTCCCTTCAAAGAGTAGGATGCTGGCAGCCATGGCCGAGTTTAGGCTGTCCACACCAGGCACCACAGGGATCAGCAGCCTCTTGCCCCCGGTGCTCTCGGCCAACTGCAGGGACTCCAGGCTCACGCCATGGGTCTCCCCACCTATGACCACAGCTGCTGGTGCCTCTGTCCAGTCCAAGTCATACCTCTGGACCTCAAGTTCAGGGAGCCAGTCTTTACTGGCTTCAGTTTCTAGATCCTCCTCCTCCTCCTCATATTTGTGATGCTTCGAGAGTTGTTGGTCAGAGACCCAGCCATGGTCACTGGCTTTATTAGATATCTGGGCCTGGGCATAAAGGCCACAGTTGTCTGCCACATAGACCCGGGTATCGTCAGGCAAGTAGTTGGGCACTGTTTCCCAGTCCAGATTGTTGAAGATGGGCACCTGGAAATGCGCACCCATACCTGCCCGCAGCACTTTGGGCTCCCAGGCATCCACACAGCCTAGAAAATAAATGACAGGATCCAATTAAGATTACAAACCTTGCCAGATGAGGGGACTCAATAGTAAACCAGATTAATTCTGGATCAGGAGATAAAGCAAAAAATGTCCTACTGTAGCCTTGATAGCTGGCAGCTCTGCCTCCCCCATATGGCACTGTCCAGCAAAGGGACTTCCTGCTAGGAGGAATTCCTGCTAGTGCTGAAACAAATTTCATTCATCCCTTCAACACTTACCATACACATCTGCCAGACATTGTCCAGGAGATGCAAAGAGCATTAAAGTCCTCAACCTCAAGGAGCTCATGATACAGAAGCAGCACGAACAGGGTAACTGAAAGCCCTGTACAAAGCGGGACTATCAAGAAAAACACCCCAGAGAACATGATACTGAGCTGGATCTTGAAGGACAGGAGGATCTTGTTGGAGAAAGGCCCAGGCACAGGACAAAGTTACAGAAGGGGGCAGAGTGCCACAGTCCAAGCACTTTAAGGTGGATCAGGAAAACTGACAGGTAGGTGTGGTGGGAGATAAGATGGGAGGCAGCAAGGACTAATTTAAAGGAAGCTGGGCATGAGGAGTTTAGGATTTTATCTAGAAGACAAATGACATTGAAGGATTTTTAAAGCAGTGACAGAATCTGGTTTATGTTTTAGACCCATTTGAATCTGGATTGGAGCAGGGAAGATGGGGAAATTAGATTGGAGGCAATTACAGTAATCCAGGGAGAACCAAGGCAACAGCCTTGTCATTCACGTGCACACCTGCTCTTACAGTAAGGCTAAAAGGACTCTTTTATGTACAGGCATGTGCTAGGCCCAGCCACTTATATGCACTGGCAGACACTTTGCTTTTCCCAGAACCACAGGCTGGAAAAGACATCAGGACCAGGGCACCACAAATCTACCATCCTCCCCTGACTTGTTAGCACAAGCCTCCTTATTACAAGTTATTTTTAAAGAGGTGCCCAGATTCATGAGGAGAGCTGTCTAGTGTGTCCCCTCTACTTGGGGAGCATAGGGTAAGATGAGACTCCCTCCCTCATCCTCGAGTCCTCAATACTGGACACCACACCAAGGGTTCCCTTCCACTCATACACCAGCACCAGCATCACTGTGAAAACATCACTTGGACTCTACAGGTACACTTCCAAAACCACACCTGCTCTCATAGCTCTTACCGATGGGGCAGGTAAGTGGGTACTGATGATGGAACCCCAGCACCTACCTCCCATGCTGCAGAGAAATGCACTCCAACAACGTGTGACTGGGGGAAGAGTTGAGCAATTTAGGCAAGTCTCAGCAATGGGTGCTAATATTAGTTTACATTGGAAGGTAACTTGAGTGTTTCTGATGAATGATCCTCTCCCTCCCACCCTCCCCCTAAGTTGTAATAGGCACTTAAGGCTTGTCCCAACTGTTAGGCAAGTCTGTTTAGAACCAAGCTTACTAATCCCCATTTCTATTAAGAGGAGACAGGAAAAAAAAAATGTAATGAGGCTAATTTGTGTGGGGGGGGTGTTTGACTTCTGAGGCTAAGGGAAACCTATCAAAATTTCATAATTGCACCCTGTTGAAATCATTCATGTCAGAGAATTAGGAATGTCAAGGAATTAGAAAGGTCTCATATACCCAACAATTTGGGAACTCAAGATCATTAAATAAAGTACTTGAAACCAAGTGTTAAAACTGGCATCTACTTTCCCTGATTGATTTTAAGTTCTTTCTTTAAGAACCTAGCAGGTGTCAAAATAATTTTAAAAGATAATCAACATTTACTGAATTGCTATGTTCCAGGCACTGTATATGCATCATGTCACTCAATCCTCAAAACAACCCTACCAGGTAGATTCTGTTATCATACCCACATTATAGACGAGGAAGCTGACACTCAGAATATTGCTCACAGAAATGTAGCTAATAACAGACAGATCAAAGATTCAAATCCAGGTATATCTGCCCAGAGCCAGCTTACTTGCAAATGGCCACCCAGTCACACGCACTCTTACCTTTGGTGAGTAATACTTTGCTGCAGCCTGCCCCAGCAGCAGATCTCAGAACTGTCCCCAGGTTCCCAGGGTCACGGAGATTGTCACAAATCAACAATAAGGGCAGTGAATGGCGAAGCTGAGTCTCTGGGAATGTCATCTTAACATGGTCAGGTTTGGCAAAAATCCCTGAGGAAACAAAACAGGCAGTTCACTCGTCTGATGTGGACATGGGGAATAATTAGACTTTTCATTTACTTATCACTTCCTATATTCTTAATTACATGAATGCATTCTGACTGAAAGAATTAAAAGATAAAGTCCCATCAGTGATCCCCTGCATACTTGCTTTCAATCTTGGAGTCTATCCTGTCCTTTCAGAACTTGTTCCATGCAGCTGCTTATATATATGTACACCTACCCATATATAGGTGCTTTTACATTAAAAAAAAAACCCACCCATCCTCTTTATTACTCTAATCTACCTACCTCTTTAGCACATTTTGGAGAACTTACCATGCCAATACACTTGAAGCCAGCTTATTCTTTTAAGTGCTGCGTGTTATTTTGTAACTTGAATGTACCACATTTAACTCTCCCTCAACTAACATTTAGATTTCTTTCAGTTTTCCCTATTATAAACAACCCTGCAATAAACATCCCTGTATGACTCTTTATACATATGTCCAAATACTTCCCTAAGAAAAACACCTATACGTGAAACGAATAAATGAGGTGTGTGTACTATTAATGTTAACTACCAAACTGCCCTCCCCACAAACTATTCCAGTTTGTTCACACCAAGAACACATACACACACCTGTACCTACCCTATCAATGAAGGCAACAGAATGGTATCAGGCATGTGTGTATTGTAAAAAGATCCTGCACTTAAGAGTCACAGGAAGCCACCAGAGCATTCGGTTGGGCAGGGAACCTCAGAAGTTATCTTTAACTTCTACTTGAACTGCTGAAGTGATGAAAGCTCACAACTTCCAGAGTCCCCACTTACGTTACTGGATGTAAGTCTGACAGGTAGTGCTAAATCTTATCTATTTCTCCCTTTATGCTCCTCCTTAAATCTGACATAAAACATGATAAGGATATGCTAAATAATATATATTTTTAAAAGCCATGAAATCCCACAAACAGTCATAGTGATGAAGGGGCTACAGAAATCCAGGATGGGCTGACCACTGTTAGCACACATGCCCTAAGTGGCAAGCACGGTAAAAATGAGCGATACTTTCACTGTAGCATGAGGTAGTGATTAAGGTGTAGCTAATAAGAGTACAGTTAGCTAGACCAGGTAGAAAACTGTAATAGTCCAAGTTCCCACCCTAGGGGAGAGTTCTGAGCACAGAGGCATAGATCTCTGTGACTTGCTGGGTTACAGAAACAAAATAGTCCCCAGAATTTTCTCTCCCAACTAATAGTTGCACAGTGAGCCCACTATAGGGAAGAGGCACAACTGGTATGATGGGCCCTGGACCAAACATTCGAGTCTTGAAGATAATTCCCCCACCCCAACTGTCCCTTACTATTTAAGGGAAACCTCTACACTTACCACCATTCAATTCTCAGATCTTAAATATAGCTCCAATGTCAAAAGGGTATATAGAATTTAGTCTTTCCATATTTAGAAAAAGCTTTCTAAGTGCTAACAGATATCACAGTTACATAAAACCTTAAGTTAAACTTAACCAAATGAAGACAAGGTTTCCTGTTCAATGGGCTAAACAGGGCAATAAATTGTAGCTTACTGCTCCTACCTGCTTCTAGAAAAAGGGAGTCAATGAGAGGTATCACCACATTGGCAGAGGTTTTGTGAAAATGGAGGCCTAAATCTTTTGGTAAACATTTTCTTAATTTTTGGTTGGACATTAAAGGTTGAAGAAGTGACCTAAAAAAAAATAAGGTGTGAGGAATAAAGAGCCATAATACAAATGATAATGAAAAACTGGCTTCAGGTTCCACTAAAAATACTATAAGGTGCACCATTTATGTAAGATTTGAGAACTATTTTTCTGGGAATCTTAAGAAAAGGTTACGCAATGACATTTTGGTTTAAATAAAATTTGTTACCCTAACACAAGTATAAACAAATAATCCTAGGTCTCTACTTCTAGTGACACACTGTATAACCACTGACCCATTATTCCTTGTGGCGTTACTAGGTCGGACCATTCCTTGATATCCTCAAACTTCACCTTAATGAGGCTGACACCTTTCAGCTTATCAATGGGCAGCTCCTTTAGGTATTCCAGACGACTAAAGAAGAAAACTTGCGGCACAGCACCAGCCTTGAGAGCGTCTGCGATCAGCCTGCGCCCTTCCAGCAGGATCTTCCCTTCCCTTTCCCGAAATGACCTGGACTTAACTATGGTCATTACACTGCTGTGGGTGGAAACAAAAACACTGGTAATTACCAAACACCCCAGATACGGAGATACACCTAGTTCTAACATACGCAGAGACAGAAGCAAACTTATTCCGAGGGAGATACTAGTTCTCCCTCGGTGCATAATAAAAACCAGCGGATGGTACTGGAATAAGTCCTCTCACTGGAGGAACGAGGTTAAGGTCCCGCTGTGGGGCGGCAAGAGAAACAGGAATACTCCACACGGCTTAGGAACACATCACCTCAGCCTTTTGTCCCCGCGTACGGCCTTATCGTAGCGAAGCCCCGACTCTTCCCAAGAGCTTGGCGTCTGGGATGGGGGCACCTGAGGCGGCTGCTTCAGCCGCTGCACGTGGGGAGTGGCCTCAGCCGCCGCCTTCCGGGGCTGCTTCCCGGGATCGGGCTTCCGGTCCACCACCTGTCCGGACGGAAACAACACTTTCACGGGGCTCCGCCGCAGCGCCCGGACCCAGCGCCGGGCGTCGAGGTCCCAAGTCTGCACCACCGGCAGCAACGGCCGCGCAGCCCACCCTGCGCTCTTCACCAGGATCGCCATCTTCCCCGGCGCCGTAGGTGCGTCACGAACGTGCGCCGGCGGCGGCCCATGACGTCACCACCCGTCATCTGTGGGCGGGGCGGCTCTGTGGGCATTTGGGTGGTCATGGCGACTCGTCGAGCTCTGCACTTCGTCTTCAAAGTGGGAAAGCGCTTCGAGACGGCGCTTTTCTTTCGTGATGTGCTGGGGATGAAGGTGCAGACGGGGCGGAGGGGGGCGCGGAGGGGGGCGCGGAGGGGGGCGCGGAGGGGGGCGCGGAGGGGGGCGCGGAGGGGGGGTGGGAGGGACGGGCGGCTGAGCCACACCTGGCCAAGGGAGGAGGGCAATGGCTTCAGCCGCAACTCGGGTGTCAGTCCCTACCCCCGGGACTTCCCGTTAGTCCTGTCGGGTTCCCAGCTTCAGGAAGTGTCTAGTCCTGTTTGGGTTAGATGGCCTTTGAAAGGGGGCTCACGCTTATTAGTCGCCGACTATATGCCCACACACGTTCTTTCATTTAAATTGATTCACAAATATATATTGAGCTCCGGCCCTTGCGGAGCTTCCAGCCTCGTGGGAAAGACGGTACATAAACTAAAATTCCAGCGAACAAACCCTTCGGGTTAGGAGCCTTTCGGTTTAGATAATCCTCATATTCGGAGCTCTAAGTCTCAGGGATGGTTTGAATGGTCTTTTTTTGGGGGGGATACTCAGTCTCTGGGTGAGTGCTCCGACTCTCAACGGCCCAGATATAAGTGTGAAATCAGGACCCATTCTCCTCTCCAACACCCAGAAGCAGCTTCTCTGCAGCCCTGAGCAGCTGTGATTCTGTAGGGGTCACTGGGTCACAAATAGGTGGAAGCCATTGGGGAGCTCCTGATAAGCAAGGACGTTAGAGGTACAAGAGTGCAGTTTAATGTAGAGAGGGCAGAAAACGCCCTCTCTTAAAGCTGGCCTGGGGTGGGGTGGGGTGGGAATTAGATTTGTGCATAACTTATAGTAATGGAAGTAGAAATTTGATAATTGGCAGGAAAAACCACAAAGGTCTCCTTTAATGTGTAAATGTTATCAACTATTATCAAAATACAACAGAAGGAGAGACTTAACTCCAACCTGGAGTGCTCAAGAAATAATTAATGGATACTTACCTGGCAGGGGAGATACCATGATCATGAAGGTGGTTTTCCCAGGGCGAGGCTTATCCATTGCTCTCCGGATGTGCTGACCCCTGCGATTTCCCCAAATGTGGGAAACTCGAGTGCATAATTTGTGGTAGTGGGGGACTGCGTTCGTGCTCTCCCCTGTAAAAAAAAATAATAATTCATGGAGATTTTGCATTTGTGTTGAAGTCTGAAGATAGGATTTCCACAGGCCACAACTAGAGGGAGTAGTATACTAGAAAAACTAAAGAGCCATTGCAAAGGTATGTTTGGGTAACAACATTAGTTTTATGTGCCTTTAGTTTCAGTTACTTAGTTCAAGTTGAGGAAATAGGATATCAGTACAAATAGGTTTGGGACTCCTGATGGTATCTTGAATTCTATGTTAAGAATTTAGATTTTATGCCACAGTAAGTAGGGAGCTCTCTTACAGTTTAGAACAGGGCAGTGATATGATCAGAGCTGTGCCTTAGAGACCTAATTTTATGGTGGTGTTGATGCAAGAAATGTCCAAGCCTGTAGAGAATATTTATTATAAGAGTTAATTTGAGCCAAACTGACACAATGCTGTGAAGGAAGATCTCAAAGGCTCCAGAGAATGACAGTTTTGCAGTTTCTTTTATACATTTAGAATTAAGGAGGGAATGTAAGAAAGATTACTTGAAGATGGGAGAAAGCAAGGTGGGGGGTTGGATTACAGGATAGGTAGCAAGATCACATGCTCCTCTTAAAAAACAAAACAAAGACCCCAACTGTATAGCAGTGCTTCCCAATCTAAATAGATTTCACAGCTTTGCTTGGTTACCTGGCTCTTGGTTCTTACTCACCTCGACTACTGGCCGGGGAAAGATATACATCTTATTATCTTCTGTATTACAAGTCAAGCTTACAAGTGATAATGTATGTGTTTTGATTATTTTGGTTTGTGCTAAATATGCTGTGTGTAGTACTAGTAAAACTTTACAATTTTTTCTAATTCCTTTTCCAGATTCTTCGGCATGAGGAATTTGAGGAAGGCTGCAAAGCTACCTGTAATGGGTATGACACCTTGTTTCTTAAAGTCTCCTTTAGGCTTTGAATATCCCTGCAAAACAGAGAGCAGTTTCTCAAAGTGAGCATAAGGCAGTGGAGTAAATTAAGGAGGCAGTAAGTTGGGCAACTTCAGGAACACAAATAAGTATATGCTGTGGATGAAACAGTGTCTTATCAAGTATCTCTTAAGCTTGGCAGCCATGGCAAGCTGGAAAATTCCAAGGCCTGGTGGGAATTGCATGCTTGTTGATGGATATGCAAAAAAGTAAATTAAGTTTGGAGGATTCTGCTCCCTACTTTAAAGAAAAGGTAAATGAATCTTTTCCGTAAGTAAGTGCCAGACACATGGTCTTTGGAGCCTTTGGTGATGGGGCCCATGAGTACTGTCCACAGCTGCTCTTAGCACCAGCTGAGGTCATCTCATCCTTATGGGTACTTAGAGATCTAGAAGGGACTTTCCCACTCCTCTGTCCCAATCGTTCTTTGGCGGAGGCCTGAGGCAGATTTTGTCTGAGGTCACTGGGCTCATTTGCTTTTATTTTCTAGGCCATATGATGGGAAATGGAGTAAAACAATGGTGGGATTTGGACCTGAGGATAATCATTTTGTTGCAGAACTGACTTACAATTATGGCATTGGAGACTACAAGCTTGGCAATGACTTTATGGTAAATGTCATGTTCTAGACTTCTGGCTATACCTTCTATTGAGATCACTTATGCAGCTTTAGGTATAACGACTGCTGAATTGATGGCTTTTGGGTGTAGTTTAGTGATTAGTTTTAGTTCTCTGTTTAAAACAAAACTGCTTGGATACCCTGGCTTTGGTATGAAATGTGTTCTCCCTGTGGTTTGGAATCAAATTCAAGACTTAGAGACAGCTTTGAAGGAGACAAAATACCTCTAGAGGGATGACTGAGTCTCGAAAGGTAAAGGGCCAGAGTCATTGATCTGGTCAAGTCCCGATCACCATTCAGAGAATTATTTTCTCTGTAGTGGACTATTAAAATTAGTCTGGGTTATTACAGCCAATCCTAGTCAGAGAAAAATCTGAGAAGGTTTAAAGGGTAAAGAGAAGAGTGCATTCATTCATTCATTCATTCATTCAAGAATTCACGTTAATATGCACCTATTATAGTAATAGTATCAAGCATTTATTGAGCAGTTACTATGTGCTAAATAGAATGCCACTGGGACCAAATACATAGCAAGGTATGAGTGACTAATTTTTACTGAGAATCTACTGAGTAAATCTACCTCATGCTAGATGTTATTTTGGTCATTTGATCCTGCTGTTCCTGTTAACTCATTAAAATAATAATGCTATGCCCGGCCGGGCGTGGCTCAGCGGTTGAGCGTCGACCTAGGATCCAGGCGATGGGGGTTTGATTCCCGGTCAGGGCACATGCCCGGGTTGCGGGCTCGATCAGTGACTCTCTCATCATTGATGTTTCTCTCTCTCTCTCTCTCTCCCTCGCCTTTCCTCTCTCTGAAATCAATAAAGATATATTTTTAAAAAAAGAAAAAAAAGGATACTGCCTGGAAGTTATCCTTTAAAAAAATAATAATAATAATGCTATCTAGATGGAAGTTTTTATGAGAATTTAATGTCTATAAAAGTGGAAAGGACTGTTCAGATTCAACATATATATGTATATATATGTTTTTCTCTTTTTCACTCTTCATGTCCCTCACCAATGTATTCATTTAACAGGTATTTATTGTGACTTACTGTATGCCATGTACCTTTGTTAGGTTCTGGGGATACAATAGAGAGTAAAGCATGTTACTTGGCCTGAGGCATTTCCGGCCTGGTAAGGGAAACAAATAGAGATGACAAGAATACAGTGTGATAAGTTCTAAGATTGGGATAAAAACAGGGGGATATAGGAACACCCAGGAGTAATTCCGAACCTATTCCTGAAGAGGTGAGAGTTCAGGAAAAGCTTCTCAGAGGTGATATCTGAGCCAGGTGGGTGGAGTTGGGATGGGAGGGTGAGATGAGTGTCCTCAGCATGTGCACAGACCCAGAGGTGAGAGGGACCATGTCACTCAAAACTATGAGTAGCACAGTCTGGCTGGAACTTAGTGTGTGAAGGGAGTGGGTAGAGTTGAGACTGAAGAAGTAAGCTGAGGCCACATCATATTAAGATATTCTGAAAGCAGAGTGAAGCCCCATTTTTAAGAAGGGGGATGACATTGTATTTGTGGTGCAAGAATCCGCCTGGCTGAGCATGGAAATTGGGTGGGAAGGGGGCAAGACTAAAGTGAGGAAACCAGCTCATAGGCTACAGTAAGTGACCAGCAGCTCCTTAACTAGCATGGTAGTGAGAGATGGAGAGAAGTATAGATCTGAGAGATGTTTAGGAGGTAAAGTTGATAGGTAGGCTAGGGTTTTAGTTCAGTGGCATTTGAATTTCTGTCCTGCAATTCACAAAGTTTGGAACCTGTTGGACAAAAATATCCAAAATCTACTTTAAAATCAGAAGGAAGTTTTTGTTGTTTTTTAATCCTCACCCAAGGATATTTTTTCCACTGTTTTTCAGAGACGGAGAGAGGGAGGGAGAGAGAGAAAGAGAGAGAGAGAGACATCGATGTGAGAGAGACACATCAATTGGTTTGCCTCCTGCAAGGATTGAGTCTGCAACCAAGGTACATGCCCTTGGCCAGAATTGAACCCGGGATCGTTCAGTCAGCAGGGCGATGCTCTAACCACTGAGCCAAACCAGTCAGGGCTAGAAGGAAGTTTTGAATGCCAATTAACTCTTAGGTGATTTGACACTGTCAACATAAGAAACATCTAAACCTGTAGAGAACTTTTATAAGTGTTTATTTGTGCCAAACTGACTACATTGCCAGGACACAGGATCTCAAATTCTCTGAAGAATGAGTTTTGCAGTTTATTTTTTACATTTGGAATTAACAAAGAAATGTAAGGAAGATACATGAAGGTGGGGGGAAAGTAAGGTACTGGATAGTTAATAAGATTATGTGCTCTCTGGAGAGTGGTTACATCTCTGAGGGGTCTAAAAAGGATTGCTCCAGGCATTTCAAAAGTGTGGTAACCAGATGCACAAGAATGTGGACGGGGCTGACTTAAAACCTTCTACTAAAGACCTTATAGGCCTGGGGCATGACTCCCCACCATGACTTGCCCAGTTAGATACTTATGATCAGATCACCCTGTGAGGTTACTTTCAGTCATTGAACTTGTACATACCCCCTTTTTTGTCCACAATGTAAAGGTAATGGGGTTTTGTCCCCTTATCTTGTATAAAAGATCTGTTGTGGTTATACACATGGATGATATTGCTGTTTGTCATAGGGTATCACACTGGCTTCTAGCCAGGCTGTCAGCAATGCCAGGAAGCTGAAGTGGCCACTCAGTGAAGTTGCAGAAGGTGTTTTTGAAACTGAGGCCCCAGGAGGATATAAGTTCTATCTGCAGGATCGAAGTCCACCTCAGTCAGGTAATTATACTAATAAAAGCCCTCTGTCTAAAGGCATCTTTGATGGAAGGAGAGAGGGAGCTGGATTTCTTTCTCCTGTGGAGTCTTTCTATATTGACGTGACATGTCTTTCTCAAGCCAATGTTGTTATTTGTTTTCTGAGAAATTATATTCCTATATGAGATCTTTATAATTATAGGGGATCTAGACTGATTTTGTTCCACTGGTAGCATAGCTATTTAGAGCACTCTCAGCTGTGAATAACAAAAGCCAATTCAAACTAGTTTGAACAATAAGAACGTTTTTTAGCTCACAAAGCAGGCATTCTGTAGGTAGGGAAGACTTTAGCATTCACTGGTTTAGCAGCCCAGCAATGGTAACAAGAACCCAAATTTTCTCTCTCCATCCTCTTGTCTGCAAGAGTTCCCTTCTCCTCTAGCTGTTCCCCTCATTGTGGTAGGGTGGCTGCCAGTAGCAGTTGCAGCTACATGTTCCCAGGTTCTCTCCTGGTAGGAGAGGGAGAGACCGACTTCCTGTTGCTCTCTTTTAAGAGCTGAACGAAACTTGCCTAGAATCTTTCAACAAACTTCCTGGTCAGACTAGATTCACATGCCCGCTCATGAACCAGTCTCTGGCAGGAGAAACAGGATTATCCTTAGACCAGTTAATCATATTCTCCAGCTGAGGTCAGTTTCCCACACTATAGTGCTGGTACTCAATGAGTGAAAGAGGAATGGGAGTGAGGAGCTGCCCACCATACTGACTTCCTCGGAGAGCAAGAAAGAAACTGCATGATGTGGTGGGTTTTTTTGAAATATTTATTTTATTTATCTTTATTGTTGAAAGTATTATAGATATCTCCTTCTTTTTCTCCATTGATCCCCTCCACCCAGCATCTGCCCCTGCTCCCTACCAGGCCTTCTCCACACTATGTCTCTGGATCTCTTTTGCTCATCAGTTTATTTTGTTCATTAGATTCTACATATGAGTGAGATCACGTAAAACTGAATCAGGAAGAATCAGAAAACCTGAATAGGCCAACAAAAACTGATGAAGTCGAAGCAGTAATAATAAAATCCCAGCACTCAAAAGCCCTGGTCCTGACGGCTTCACAGGGGAGCTTAACCAAGCATTCTACTTCTTATTATAGCAGTCCCTTTAACATTTCTTGCAATGCTGGTTTGGTGGTATTAAACTCCTTTAGCCTTTTTTTTTTTTTGTCTGGGAAACTCTTTATTTCACCATTTATTTTGAATGATAGCCTTGCTGGATAGAGTAGTCTTAGTTTCAGATTTTTGCTTTTCGTTTCCTTGAATACTTCATGCCATTCCCGTCTGGCCTGTAGAGTTTCTGATGAGAAGTCAGTTGACAGCCTTATGGGAGCTCCTTTGTAGGTAACATATTGCTTTTCTCTTGCTGCCTTTAAGATTCTTTATCTTGAATTTTTGGCATTTTAATTATGATGTGTCTGGGCATGGGCCTCTTTGGATTCTTCTTGCTTGGAACTCTGTGCCTCCTGAACTTGTGTGACTTTTTCCTTCACCAGGTTAGGGAAGTTTTCTGCCATTATTTCTTCAAACAGCTTCTCTATCCCTTCGTCACTTTCTTTCCCTTCTATCGGTCCTCTGATGCGAATATTGTTACATTTCATGTTGTCTCACAGCTCCCTTAAGCTGGCCTCTTGTTTTTTTACTTGTTTTTTCTTTTTGGATCTCTGATTGAGTGCCTTTTTTTTCCCCCTGTCTTCTAATTCACTGATCTGATCCTCAGGTTCCTCTAATCTGCTGTTTATCCCTTTCAGTGTATTCTTTATTTATGCTGTGTCATCCTTTGTAGTTTCCATATCTTTTCTCATGCTGTTGAGCATCCTTACAAACAGTATTCTGAACTCTATATCTGAGAGATTGCTTATCTCCATTTCATTTAGCTCTTTTTCTGGAGACTTCTCTTGTTCTTTCATTTGGGGCTTGTTTTTTTGTCTCCCCATTTTGGTTGCCTATTTGGGTTTGTTTCTATGTATTAGGTAGATCTGCTAGAACTCCCAGTCTTTTTGGAGGGTCTCTGGTTCAGGCCAATGTCAGATGCTGTTTGTGACTACCCTGTTTGGAGCTATCAGCAATCCACAGCTCGTGGCTCCCTCCACTGAGCTGGGTGCCTTTGGAAAGGACCAAGATGCGTACTAAGGACAGCTTTTCCAAGCCCTGGGTCCAAAAGCAGATCAGGAAAAGACTTAAAGCACCCTGAGGTCCACCTCCTCCTACAGGCTAATTGTTACTGAGTCTCTTAATGAGCCTCAGGCTGTAGACCACAGCAAGGTGTAAACTCCACAGGGTGGGGTGAGAGGTTTTCCAATGGGTGGGGCAATTGCTTCTTCCACCTCCCCCCCTCCAAGGCAAAAGCTGCCTGGATGGTAAGGGTCTGCCTGAGAAATATGTCCTCTGCAGTATGGGGAAATAACTAAGCACAGGAATCCAGATGGCTGCCCTCTGAACTCTTTCCCCAGAGCCAGCATCCCTGGATTTTCTTTACACAGCTCTAGTCCACTCTGCCCTCCCTCCACTGGAGCCCAAGGTAAGTAGCTTCACATGAAATTTTGTGTGTTGGCCCTTTAAGATGGTGCCTGCATTTCCAGCCATCTCTCTCTGGCAGACAGAAACCCACTGCTTTTCACAGCCATATGTTACGTGGGCACCTTTCTCAGTTCTGGTGCTCTGGTCTCAGGAGACCAGCTTGGAGTTTAAAACCCAGAGTTCTCAATGGGAACCCCTACAGCTTAGATATCTCCCCGGACCATCAGAGGTTGCCTGCCCAGCCAGCCCCCTTGCACCTCCGTACTTCCTATCAGTCTCTCTGCGGTCTCTGCTTTATGTCCTTCACTATGAGGGTGCTGTCCAGTTAGTCTTCAGTTGATTAATCTGGGTGGTTTTCCTATATTTTAGTTGTAATTCCAGTTCGGTCCCGGGAGAGTGTCAGTGTAGCTTCCACTTAATCTTCCACCATTTTGGAATCCTAATGGAGTATTCTGCAGACTGGAGATAGGATCAGTTACTGAAGCCATGAGACTGAGAATGAGCTGGGGTGTTACCAGTGGTATTGGTGGCGAAACTGGACCTCCGTTCTAGAGTTCAGCAAAGAAAGAATTCAGAATCAAGAACTCAAATTATAAGAGGTAGTAGAAGTGAGCCAACTGGGCTTCTGAAACAAGTTACAGAAGCAAAAGAAGAGCCCTTGAAGATTAGGAGAGGGAAAGACAAAGGTAACGCACCTAAGGGGGAAGAGAAATGCTCAGGCACACTCCTGAGAGGGAAGGATGATGTGTTTCATTTATGGCACAGGCGTACTCCTCATATGTGTATTTCATTCCTGCAAATTCGCTACCTGCTCTGCCAACAGAAAAAAATGCTGATGAATAGCAAGGGCAATTCTGCCTGTCATTTCACTCAGTGAATCCATTCCCCTAAGTGGACCTGAGATGGGAGACATTTCTCTTTCCTCCACTGCTCTGCCTCAAGTCCCAGAATCCCCTCAAACTGAGTCTGATTGTTGTGTTGAATGCGATTGCTTTTCATCTGGAGCTTAGCAAATGAAAGTGATGTGTTCCAGTGTAGGAGGTTAGACTGGCACTGTGGGACTTACTGAGAGATGGTATTTCTGTACTTCACTAGCGATTTAAGGGATTTTTATGATGATTTTTGGTTGTTGCTTTATTTACTAACTTTAAAACTTAACTTCTGTTACTAATTCTACTGTATATTTTTTCCCTAATCTTGATGTTTCAACATATAAGATAATGGCAAGCCCTATAATCCTTAAGATGGTTTTGGCCTTTGGGAGGATAGTACCTTTAGGGCATTAATTTCTGATTGGTAATATAGTCAAATCTATCCATCTAGCTGATATCCCCCCTCCCTTTGAATCACTCACTTATCTGTAGTTTCACCCACTTGTTACCATTCCTGTCCCTGCATCCCTTCAGAGCCAGCTGGAATCTGTTGATTTCTCGTTGAACAGGAAAACTGAAACAGTCTGCCAGGCAGAGAGACCTATGAGAAACACTTTGCCTTAGGTCATGACATTGCTATTCTAGCAACAGGACCGAGGCTGTGAAAACGGAAGGAAAATGTATTGAATTTATCATGGTCAGGTGTAGACTTGGAACAGCTCTGCAGAAAATCACTTTACAATAAAAAGTTTCCAATAATGGTGTTTTATGTTTTTTGTTTGTTTGTTTTTTAAATCTTCACCTGAGGATATTTTTTCCATTGCTTTTTAGAGAGAGTGGATGGTGGGTGGGTGGGCGGGGGAGAGAGAAAGAAAAAGAGAGAAAAAGAAACATCGATGAGAGAGAGACACATCGATTGGTTGCCTCCTGCACTCATCCCGACGGGGGCTGGGATCGAGCCTACAACTGAGGTACACGCCCTTGGCTGGAATCGAACCCAGGACCCTTCAGTCTGTGGGCTGGGCTGATGCTCTAACCACTGAACCAAACCAGCTAGGGCTGGTGTTTTAAAAGCAGTGTACATTTTTTAGTCTTTTGATATACTCTGTCAAACCATTTCCCAGAAATGAACTAGTTTGTTTACACTCTCCCAGTATTATATGATTGTGATTTTCCCCTGCACTATCACAGTCAGTGCTGGGAACTTTTAAAATTATTTCCAATTAGATAACAACATGTTTTATTTGAATTCTAATTTCTTCAATTATTTGTGAGGTTGAATATTTTTTCATATGTTCATTGACCATTCCAGTTCTGTGCCTTTTGCCTGTTTTTCTGGGATATTCCTCTTTTTCCTATTAATGTTTAAAGGTGACTTAACTAATAAGGACTTTTTGTCATATGTTACAAAAAATGTCTCCTACTTTGTTGTTTTCTCTCTAATTTTGATTGTAATTCTCTTTTTGGCTTTTGTTGTCTAGGAGTTTTCCATTTCATGTAATTAACCTAGCAAATTTTCCTTCACAGTTTTTGTATCTTGTGTCAAATTTTTGAAAAGTCTTTCTCCACCCCAAAACTGTATAAATAATCACCTGATTCTAGTATTTTTATGGTTTTATTCATAAACTTAATCCTTTAACCCATTAGGAATGCATTTTGCCATTAGTTTAAAGATGTGACTTTTTCTCGCTAAATGAGAAGCCAGTTATTGAATAACATGCCCTTTCGTGCTGACTTAAAATTGCTTTCTTATCGTAAACTAAATTCTTATGTGTACTTACTTGAGCCTAGTTTGGTCTTTCTGTTCCATTCTACTGCACTGACCTGTCCTTTCCTGCTGTTTTATTACCCTACAGATCCTATAGTAAAAGTAACTCTCGCAGTGTCTGATCTTCACAAGTCCTTGAACTACTGGTCTAATCTACTGGGAATGAAAATTTATGAAAAAGATGAAGAGAAGCAAAGGGCTTTGCTGGGCTATGCTGATAACCAGGTGAGTGATCTTGGAGAAAAATTACCTATTACTTGATTTTGGTGTGTAAATAAGGTTAACATAAAGGTTATTCCCTTAATTCCTTAACAGTGATTTAATATTTATGCAGATAAACAGAAAGAGGAAAATAAAAGTTACTATTAACCTCACCGCCTAGATAGTCGGGGATACATTTTTTCAGAAGTGGAATTGCTGAATTAAAAGAGAAGTAGACACGACTTAATACTGTAATGATCATGTATTTTTATCTTTTTTTAAAAATAACCCAGCATTTGAGCATGATTTAGTCCTTGCACTTTGACCCAGTAGGCCTGTTCCTTTATTTACATAAAGGAAAACTGAATCTCAGGCAACCTCTCAGCCGGCAAATTTGCTAGATTCTCTCCTTGCTCTTTCCTACTACTAGTAATTTATTACATATTCATCGTACATGTTCATTAAGAACTGTGTCCAGGGTTATCTCTTGTAGCCTTCTTTGTAATAGCAAAATATAAGAAATAATCTAAATGTCCTCTGGATTAGCAGAATAGCTCAGTAATTTATGGTTCATCCCTGGAACGCATTACTGTGCAGCTATCAGAAAGAATGAGGTGAGTCTTTCTGTGCTGATGTGGTAACATTAGTTGGAGAAAACCAGGAACAGAATGATGTGTAAATTATGCTACCATTTGTGTAGAAAGAAGAGACATTTGCATGCCTGTGTCTAGAAGTATACTCAGGACACTGCTGATGGGTTCCTCTGGAGTGAGAGTAGGAGGGAGGCTTCGTTTTTATCTTACCCCTTTAGTGCTCTGAATTTTTTTACTGCATAACCTGTTCTAAAAAATAAACCAAACCCACTTTCTTCTTTTCAGTGTAAGCTGGAGCTACAGGGCATCAAGGGTGCAGTTGATCATGCAGCAGCTTTTGGAAGAATTGCCTTTTCTTGTCCCCAAAAAGAGGTAATATCTTGGTACCGGGTCTTTTGTTTAAGCTCTGTGGCCCACTGAGAACCTTGGGCCTCCCCTTTAGGTTCTTTCTGATTGTAGCTTCAGCAGTTGTCTCAAGCAGCTGAGATGATAAAATCAAACAGGCGCTCCTGGGTTCTTTCTGGTTGATCTGACATTCCTCTAGTGCTGATGAGGACCATGGCCTAAGTGTGGTACGTGACCCCCGGTTCACTTTTCCTTTTTGTTTTCCTCAAGCTGCCTGACTTAGAAGCCTTGGTGAAGAGGGAGAAGCAGAAGATTCTGACTCCCCTGGTGAGTCTGGATACCCCCGGGAAAGCGACAGTGCAAGTGGTCATTCTGGCCGACCCTGTAAGTATTACTCAGGAAGGGCACGGGCTGCACCAGGGCTTTCTTTTGAAGTGTCTTTTTGCCAAATTTCTTTTGTCTTTTTTGGTGTAGGATGGACATGAAATTTGCTTTGTGGGGGATGAAGCATTTCGAGAACTTTCTAAGATGGATCCAGAGGGAAGCAAATTGTTGGATGTCGTGAGTCTCATTTCTAAGTTTATAGGACCATAGGCCCGAGGAGGGTGGTATCAAGTGTGTATGGGGAAGGGCCACAGCAACAGGAGCCAGTTCTTACCATCAGTACCATGTTCTTTTGCTTTGGGAATGACTTTTGAGCCAGGGACTTGTGTCTTCTTGCCACCATGTGACTCTTATCTGGGTGCACTATTTGTGCCTTCCCACTAGCTCAGGCTGTCTTGGGAAACTGCTGCTATGCATGATTACTCTGCTCAGTGAGTGGAAATGCCTGGACACTGTCCCCTCTCACCTCCTTAGCTCTTTTGGTCATTTCTTCTGTAGCATCATTCTTTTCTTTCTATTGAATTGTGCTCAAGCTTCAGTACCTTCCATCTTTGAAAAATCTTGTATTTACCCCATCTGACTTTTCCAGATTTCTTTATTTTAAAACGTGCCTAGCCCAGCCACCATGGTGCAGTGGTTGAGCATCAACCTAGGATCCAGGAGATTGAGGTTCGATTCCAGGTCAGGGCACATGCCCGGGTTGCAGGCTCAATCCCCAGTAGGGGGTGTGCAGGAGGCAGCTGATCGATAATGACTCTCTCATCATTGAAATTTCTCTTTCCCTCCTTTCCCTTCTTCTCTCTGAAATCAATAAGGAGATATATTTAAAAGTAAATAAATAAATAAAATCTGTCCATACACTGTTTCTACTTTACACTCCCATTCACACTTCAGTCTGTATCGTACTGGCTCCGGTCGCTCATCTTGACCTCATCAGTGCCTTCCATCCTGCCAAATCCAGTAGCAGCTTTTCTATCATCTTCAAACTCGGTTCTTTAGCAGCATCCCAGCATTTAGCACATATCTGGTAAGTAGTAGGCCCTTGGTGAATTCTCTGTTCGTGATTAACGGAATGAATCAGTCTTTCCTGGTTCTGTCACTTAATATCTATGTGACTTACCTCAAGCAATTTACTTAAAGTCTCTAAACTTAAGTTTTCTTATCTAACAATTTGAAAAAATAAGATTATCCACCTCATAGGATTGTTATGTGGTTTATAGATCCTGCAAAGCTGCTGGCATAACAGCAGACACTCAGTTGATGTTAATTAAAGTAGAAAATGTATAGAAAATACGGCGTTTATAAATTTTACCGTAAAGGAAAATAGGATCTCAGGCAACCTCTTAGTTGGCAAACTTACTAGACTCTTTCCTTTCCCTTTCATACCACTGGCCAACTTCCTCCTCCCTCGAGCTCTGTTCTCCTGTGGTGGTAGAGGTCCCGCCATCTTCACAGCCGGCTGCTTCTCAGTCATAGGCGCCCCTTTCTGTGTCTGACCCCAAATGGATTTACCATGGTTCTGTTCTGCTGTCTTGGATCCTCGTCCTGTGTTCTCTCTCTTCTCTGAGTAGAACTTGCCTACTGCTCTGGTTACTTCTGCTCTGAGCCTCATCCCCCGTCCTTTCTCTGACTTCCTAATTTCTAGTTCCTATTCCTCCCTGAGCTCCAAACAAGTATCTTTTATTGTTATTACTGAGGTGAAATATACATAGAATTTAGATGTACAGAAAATTCGTGTTCAATTTGATGAGTTTTGACAGTTATATATACTCATACAATCACTACTCAAAATGTAGGGTATTTTCATTACTGCAGAAAGTTCTTTTATGCCCATTTCCAGTTAGTTCCCACCCCCACCTCCTAGAGGTTTTGTCTGACCTTGAACTTTGTATAAATGGAATCGTTCAGTAGGTATTCTTGTGCCTGGCTTTTTTCACTCAACATTTTTGAGATTTCTCCATGTAATTGCATGGAGTTTGTTCTTTTTTTAAATTGCTGAGTGGTATTTAATTTTATGAATAGAACAATTTGTTTATCCATTCTTCCAATGATGGATATTCGAGTTGTTTCAGATTTTCATCTATTGTAAGGAAGACTGCTATGAGCATTCGCCTGTAATCTTCTCGTAGGCCTATGCTTTATTTCTGTTGGATTAATACCTAGGGGTGGAATTGCTTTCACTTTATAAGAAACTGCCAAACAGTCATCCAGAATGATTGAACCTTTTACACATTTATCATCCGTGTCATATACATCAGTGTTCTAGCTGCTTTACATCCTCACCAGCATTTGTACTTTTTTGGGTTTTTGTTGTAGCTATATTAGTTCATGTGAAATGGTTTCTGATTGTGATTTTAATTTGCATGTCCCTGATGGTTAATGATGTTGAGCATCTTTTCATATGCCTATTGGCCATTTGCTTGCCTTCATTTGTGAATGATATGTCCTTTTGTCCATTGCTTTTCATACTAGATTTATTTTTAATACTTCATGATTAAAAATTCCAAATATACACAAGAAAGTACAACAAATCCCTGTGTGACTGTTACCCATCAACTCTGTGCCATATTTTTCATCATTCTTTCCCACCCCACCTTTTATTTTTGCTGGAGAATTCTAAGGCAAATCTCAGACACCATCATATTTCATCCCTAAACACTTAAGTATTTTACACACTTTTAAAAAATATATGGAACCCTTCATGAATTTGCATGTCATCCTTGTGCAGAGGCCATGCTAATCTTCTCTGTATTGTTCCAATTTTAGTATATGTGCTGCTGAAGCAAGCATAGTATTTTACATGTTTTTAAGATAATTTAAAAGAAGTCAACATTAAGGAATTTTTTTATATACCATATTGACATCACACTTGAAATATCAACAATATATCCTTAATATCACCTAAAATACAGTTCTACCTAAAATTTCCCTGATCCTCTAAAATTGCTTATATAGTTGGTTTTCCCTAAGTATTTTTAAATTAGCTTTAGTGTAATTAGACTATATAAATACAGAACAGTTTATATGATCCATTGAGTTTTATGACAGACTACTTGGAAGACACACCTCTGATCTATTTCATTTTAGCCATTCTAGTCTACTCTCTAATCTATAAATGTTCTTGCTCACACTATTTTATTTTCCCAGAATGTCCCTTATTTAAATATCTACTTTTTTTTAAGGTCCAATCAAATCCATTAAAAAATGTTTTTTTATCTTTTTCTTGTTGATTTGTTGGAAGTCTAGTTTGTAAACTTTTTCTTTTATGTTTAGTGCTTTTTGTGTCCAGACTAAATTTATAGCCAATGCAACCACTTCACTGTGGATATTTCAAACTCAATATGTCTATAACTTAATTTATCTCACCTCAAATCCATTTTAAAATATATATATATCTTTATTGATTTCAGAGAGAGGAAGGGAGAGAGAGAGAGATAGAATCATCAATAATGAGAGTCATTGATGAGCTGCCTCCTGCACGCCCCCTACTGGGGATCAAGCCTGCAACCCGTCATGTGCCCTGACCAGGAATCGAACTTCAATCTCCTGGATCATACGTCAATGCTCAACCACTGAGCTATGCCGGCCAGGCTCCATTCTTATTTTAATAATGAAAAAATAAAAGTTACAGTTTATTAAGTATCTCACATGTTCTTGGCATATGACATATTCTTAGGCACTTTATATATACTCTCTATTCTTACCACAATCTGCAAGGTTGATAGTTGCCTTTCAGATGAGAAAACTGAGACTCAAAAATATTGTCATCCAATATTATACATTCAGTGTCAGGTCAAGGGCTTGAACAGAGATCTTTCAGGCTTTACAACCTGTTCTTTTTCTTCCTCTGTTTCTACTCTGCTCCCTCCCCTGAAGAGCATTGTATATCTTTTATCCCAGTTATTTAAGCTAGAATCCTTAGAGCCAGTGTTTTTACATTTAGAATACTTTTACTTTAGAATAGTTTTAGATATACAAACAGAACCATTTTTTAATATTGTTTTCCTCATCCCGAAATTCTGTTAGTTATTAGGCACCAAGAGTGTACTTTATCTCTGAAATTTCGTCTGTCTACTTATTTCTGAAAATACCCTTATTATCACCCGTAATACAGCAGACACCTCCTTCCACTGTCCAGTCAATCCCTGCTGCTGGCATTAGCTTTCTAAAATACAAATCCAGCAATTTATAAAAACTGTGCAGTCTTCCAATAGCTCTCTGTTTCCTCAAAGATACATTCCAGACTTTGACAGGGCATGTAACACATCAGGCCCTTCCCTGCTCTCTGATCTTCTGTGCTGTCTGCCTTCCCCTAGTTCACTCCCATTCCAGTCCCAGTGAACTGTTTATCTTACCCAAGATTTATCGTCTTTTATTTCTTCTTTCTTTTCCTCCTCTCTTACTCAACTCTTACTTCAAAACTCAGAAGTTTTCTTGGTTCTCTATACTGGAGTTTATTGTTTCCTTTTTAAAAGTAGTTTGTTTTTTTTTAAATATATCTTTATTGATTTCAGAGAAAGGAAGGGAGAAGGAGAGAGGTAGAAACATCAATGATGAGAGGGTCATTGATCTGCTGCCTCCTGCATGCCCCCGACTGGGGATCAAACTCACAACCCGGGCATGTGCCCTGACCGGGAATCGAACCCAGATCGCCTGGATCCTAGGTCGACGCTCAACCGCTGAGCCACGCCCAGCCAGGCTAAAAGTAGTTCTTAAAAGACAGAAATTTCTGCATCTTTGTGGATTGTTTTTGGATCTTTGTTTTGTTTTGCCGCATATCTTTGATTTTGAAATATTTTTATTTTCATCAAAATCCAATAACAGATTTTTACATAAGTGCAGTGCAGCAATGTCTTGCCCCATTGCTGAGTCCCATTGCCCAGGGCAGCCACTTTCAGCATCACTTTTTCTTAATAAAAAATACTTACATATCTGCCCTGGCTGGTGTGCTCAGTGGTTAGTGTGTCAGCCCGAGCACCTAAGGGTCACGGATTCGATTCCCAGTCAAAGGCATGTACCTGGGTTGCAGGTCCAATCCCTGGCCCGGCAGGGGCACGTGCAGGAGGCAACCAATTGATATGTATTTCACATCAATGTTTGTTTCTCTCCCTCCCTCTCTCCCTCCCTATCTCTGTCCCTCCCTCTGTCTCTCCTTCCCCCCCTTCCACTCTCTCTAAAAAATCAATGGAAAAAATATCCTCAGGTGAGGATTAACAAAAAACCCCAACAAATATATTTCTGTTTCTTCATTTTCAGTTGCAGACATCCTTTGACTTCTTGCTGAGGTAGATGAGTGTTTCTACACTGTTTCTCCAACCAGTTATTTGCTCCTTTCCTTTTGGGCTCCTGGTTCATGGGTTGATGCTCAACCACTGAGCAACACTGGCTAGGATCAATTGTTAATTTCTTGATTATGGACAATACAGTGAGATACAAAGTGAACTATGTGTTTTATTTTATAGTCTTAGAATATATATTCCCATTCTGTTTCTCTAGGCAATGGCAGCAGATAAAAGTGACGAATGGTTTGCTAAACAAAAGAAACTAAAGGCTTCAGGTTAACAGAGACATCATGTGGAACAAGCATTTGAGATTCCTGCCCAGCACCTGCGAGATTTAATGTGCCCATTCATGATAAATGCTCTCACAAGTTAGTTGTTTCCTGTATAGGCAAGGAAGCTGGGGTGGTGAAGATTTGTATTCTCATCTTTGAAAGCTCTGATATGTTTTTGATATAAAATCCTTTTATTGTCAATCCAGCTGGAGAACTCTGGCTGTAATCTGTACTGTCGCTAGAATGGCACAATGTGTGTCACTATGTTAAATTAGTAAAAAATTATTTTCCAGCCTGGGGCAGTATACGGGACATTACTTTTGGTTGGGGATGGAAGGAATTTTGATAATCATGTGGATTTTATGAGAACAGCTATTCAAATAAATCCAAATTAATTGCTTATAACAGGAATACTTCCAGCATCTGATGATAGTATGTTGTTCTAATGTTTTACTCTGGCAGTCCTTGACATTTAAACATTTTTAAAGAAATTTTGTTCATTGAACCAAAAGATGTGGCTAACACCCCCACATTCCTTGCACTAAAATTTTGAGTAGCCAGAGAAAACAGACAGATCTAATGTGTTATGTTACTATACGCCTGGCTCTGTGCTAGTTTCCTCATGGAAGTTTTTTAAATGTTTACAAGAAGAGAACATGTTAAATTTCTTTAAAACGGAGTAGACAATTTTAGCCTGAAAAAAATTTTTTTTAATCTTTTCTTGTAATTTTCTGTTTGGTTCTAGAGAACAAACACATTTTAATCACTGGAAACGTAATTATATTGGACATATTTATTATTGTTTTTTGAAGATGTATTTCTAAAATCAAGCTGCTATACCAACCTGTAAGATCCATGATTTAAAGTGGTAGGCAGCCTGGCCGGCGTAGCTCAGCAGTTGAGCATTGACCTCTGTGATCCAGGAGATCGCAGTTCGATTCCCAGTCAGGGCACATGCCCGGGTTGTGGGCTCGATCCCCAGTGGGGGTCGTGCAGGAAGCAGCCAATCGATGACTCTCATCATTGATGTTTCAACTCTCTCCCTTCCTCTCTGAAATCAATATTTTTAAAAAATGAAATAAAGTGGTGGGCAGGTTCAAATTTTAGGAAAGAAATTGATAAGACTGGAAAGGATTGACCCAGAGGATATCAGTTCCAGAATAATACATATTAAATTCCTTGTAAATCCTAGCCTCCGCTGTTCTCCCTTGCTGGTAGGGTGGGGTGTGGAAATTTCAGGGTAACTTTCAGCTTGCCTTCTTATAGGGTGATCTTACCTTCACTGAGAGAAAAAAATCGTTTTCTGGCTTCACAGCATTTTTCATTCAACTTAAATTCTGTATCTTAGGGAAGGAATCATGAGTTTTGAAGCCAATCATGCTATGTATGTTCCTCCTCTAGACAACTGGTTCAGTTACCCCCATACATGGGGAAATTATTATATGAATTTTGAGTAATCAAACTTCTGTGTTTCTTTAGACTATGATTTGTTAATTCTGATTTTCTTGTAGATTATTAATTCTTGATGTTTATCTCTAGTAATACTGTTCTCGTGAAAAGAAACTATACTTTTCCCAGTGTATTAGGCTGCTGGGATGTGGCTGTCTAAGCTTCTTACAGTAAAACAAGTGGTTTATGTAAGTACTGAATGACTAAACACATACTAGATCCCTCTTTACCTGCTTATCTTATATTTTAACATACCCCCAATTTTTTATCTTAGATATGGATGTAAGTTAATACTGTTTATCTGCCTGGGATATTTTGGCTTTATGATATCAGCCCCTTTTATTTATCTCGTTGCCTGTCATTTTTCCTGTGTTGCGATCTTCAATATTTTATTCATCCTAAAACCCTTTAGTGTCCCACTTTAGCCTTTTATCAAGCAATCTAAACATTTACCTCTGCACATTGCAGCTAATAATTTTAAACCAAAGGTTATGATTACTTTCTGTCTCTGGAGATGGTTTGATCAACTAGAAAACAAAGTTGTAAGAAAAATGGTTTTGCCCAAGCCTGTGTTTTTAAACAGATGAAGTTGGAAAGTCCTTCAGTTTCTCCAGATTTATGTTGTGTTTTCAGAGTAGTCATTTTGTTTTTTGACTTGAGGGGATTGTGGGGTCCTAGATAAGTTCAAATGTATATACATTGGGTATAAATCCAGAAATATTTAAAATGGCTATGTTGCAAGAGTTCTCCTAGATGAGCCTGAGGACTTAGTATGAAATCCATATTTGCCTGACATCTTAGTGGAATTTGCAAAGCCATGGACATTCAGTGCTCCTTTAAGTGACCTTCTGCCCATCTCACCTGTCACACAATGCCATTGTGGCTTGGCAGAGTTTTCAGGAGGGCTCCAACTTGTCCGCTGAAATGCGTGGTAAGAGTTAATGGGAAATTCCAGTTTGGTCTAAGATTCATTACCTTTACCCTATAGGAAGTTTACTCTGGCCTTAACATTCAATAAAGAAGTGCTCTTGCCTCAGACCCTTTTGTAAGGTAATACAGTCAGTGTTTCAAAAATCAAAACAATGTGTAAAGGTATACATTGAAAAGTCTTGCTCTTACCTGACCCCATTAATCCCACTCCCCCTGCCTTCTACTTATTAAGCATATAAATATACGTATTCATATTTTCTTTTCCCCCACAAAGTTTAGCACATTATGTACACTAAAAAAAATGTATCCTACAGTTGCTTTCTGCAGTCCTAATTATGATCTATTTTTACTTTATCAGGTTTTATAGTGATTTGTAGAATGGTATGGCTAAATCTACAGCTCCTAAGTTGACACCGTATTTTGGAGCAAGATGTTCTATTATTTTTACTGTTCACATTTAATGCGAATCATGGTTTTAAAAGCATCAAAATGTATTCATAATATCCTCTAAAGAGGAGAAAACAAACAATACAACTTTTGTACTGTCTGGCCCTTGCCCAGTTTATTGTTCCAAAGAATAGTTCTTTAGTCACTGTTGTGTCCTGGGTATACTTCATTCTGAAGTAATGTATTTAGTCTATAGCAGCTTCCTGCAAATATGTGAACAGAAGATCTCAAAGATACCTGGTGAGGTTTGGTTTCCTTTGACTGTCCTCTGAGGTCTTTATGGTGGTTGCTTCTGTTGTTTAATGCCCTTCACAAACTAGAGCTAACCTGATGTCATGAACTACGAAAATAGTTTTAATAACTGAGGGAAAGAATTGGAAAGTTCCATGCCATAGCAGACCTTTTGCTTTGAAATATCGCTAATAATATCATTTAGCGCTCTGTAACCCAATGCAGCGTTGTGCACTGATGCTGCCATGATCATCAGTACTAAGGAGTAGAAGCCAAGCTTAGGCACTCTGGCCCTTCCATGGGTCAAGGGGTTTGTTGTGCTGCTAAAACAAATCCCATATACATACATGTACATATTGTCCCACAAACATCTCCAAGTAGAAACCAGGACTCACTACACAGTAGTCCCAAGAAAATTTTGGTTGCTAGGCCTTAGATGAGTGTTTCAGAGGTGGGATTTTGAAACCAACTGCTCCAGTGTTTCTCAACTGCTGTGTTGTGATGCATCAGTTACTTCACTAGAAGTCTGACTTCCCTCAAAACATTAATTTCATAAGGCCTGTGTTCCAGTAGGGGCTTTTGGTAGTAGGACTTGACTTTAACTTTTTGGAAGACAAAACCCCTTTCCCCTCCATAATGCTGGATTGGCAGTGAATGGACAGCCCCTGAAGAAGTAAGGGGCCTTAGCCCCCTCTCCTTCTCCTCCCCCAGAAGCTGAGCCTCTCTCACTGACCTCAGACCACGGGCATTTTCATAGCATGATTCTCCCCCCACCCCTCTACTGCTGCCAAATATCTACATATGTACCTGGGAATAGGAAGGCAGGGAACGCTACTCAGAATCATACCGAAAGCCAGTTTTGATGGAACTTTCTCTAGAGGAGAGATGCTTTTAATACATTTTAGACAGCTCCCCAGTGCTCTCACAGTCACTTTGAGTTTTTTGCTTTCCAACAGCAGACGTGCACTTTCATGCCATTTAATTTATTGAAGCCTTAGCTATGGTTGCTGCGACCTCAGGACATTTCGGCCCTCGAGGTCTTTTAAAAAGCCCATGTCGCTAGCACAGGAGCCAAGCCACTTCATTCTGCTCCACACTGTGTGCTCCCTAACCGGTCTCTTTCTTCTTCAGCTCTTCTACTTTGGTAACGTAGATCCTCATGGCGTCCATCTTGGACATCCCTTTTTTGTCGTTCCATGCCTCCCACTTGGCCTTGGCTTTCACGTCTGTGGCAGGCGGGGCAGGGATGTTGCAGTCGCCCTCGGTGGCCTGTTTGTAGAAGCTATACACCAACAGTTTCTCCTCGTCACTCACAGGCGCCTTCAGCTGCTTCACAGCAGCGCAGGCCAGCTCAAACTCCACTTGGCACATTGCAGAACCCGAGGCCGGGCCCCTCTGTCTTTCCTAAGCGATCCCTTGAGGCTGGTGATTAAGCCTGGGGTGAAGGGAAAGGGAGGAAAGGAGACAGGGCAACAGGTGGGAAGGACACAGCATATTTGTATGTTCTCAGTGAGAAATCAAACATGCGTTTTTATAAATTACACATTGCAAACTGGGGCCCACTGGGTTGGATCTCCCCGAACCCCCACCGTTGTTCTGGTTCGAACAGTGCATTTTCTGGGGAGAAGGACAACCATTAACATTTCAAAGGCATCTAGGATGCCAGAAAATTAAGAAGCCGCTGCTGTGGTCAGAAGGAGCAGCGCTGGAGCGAAGGTGAGGCTGCGGTCTAGGTGGTCAGACTGTGAGACAGGGAGATCCGCTGCGGGGGGGGGGGGGGGGTCCTGTCTGAGAGGGGCGCGTCTGTGCTGGCTAGTGGGCAGCCTGGCGAGGGCCATTCAGTGTGGGCGAGCTGTGTGCGGGGATCCCAGGGGTTCCTGGGTGGAGCTGAATGCGGGGCCAGGGACGGAGCTAATGGGTAGGACCCACTGGGATCAGGGAGCGGGGCTGGGCAGTGGACTGGACAGATGGGTGCCTGAAAGAAGAGTGGAAACCGAGGGAACTGGGCGGCGGAGCAGGGTGGGGACTCGTGGAGAGGGAGGAGGCGGGGCAGGGTGGGGACTCGTGGAGAGGGAGGGGCGAGGCGGTACCAGCCTGTTGGAGGGTCGCTAGAGGGCGCTGTGGGCTTGGCGGCCTAGAGCGAATCTGCCGCGGGTCGCGCGGAGCCCGAGCTCAGCCTGTGGGCGGGGCCTGAGGCGGGGGCCTATTGTCCCGCCCCCCTGGGACCGCCCATTGTGCCGTGGCGCCTGCGCAGTACTCGCCGCGCTGCGCCTGCGACGCCGCCATGGACTTAGGTGGGTGTCGCGGCTCCCCTTCCCGGAGCCCGCCTGGGCTGCTCCCGCAACGGGAGAGCGGGGCGGTGCAGAGTGGGCCCGGGCTAAGCGAGGCCTCCGGGGTGGGGAGGGGTGTGGGGAGTGGGAGTGTCCTCGGAGACCGGGGGCGTGAGCCCGGCCTCCAGCCCCGGCCCCGCCGCTCTTTGGCTAGTCTCTTGGCCCCTCGGCCCCTTTCCGCGTGAAGCGCCAGGCGGCTGTGAAGCGAAGGTTTCCTGAAAGTGAGGAGGGTTCATGCACGTGCTTCGGAAAATGCCGGGCTCGGAGGACGCCCGGGGGAGTCCCGGGTGCCCGTCGGTCTCATTTGTTGAATGTCTGATAAATTCTTGAGCAAGTGACTTAGGCTCATGAGGCCCTTATCGGTAAAAACGGAGATGATCATGTATCCACTTGAGAGTTTGGGGGAGTTTTCATTGAGGTCACGTGTATAGCGTTCATCAGACTAAGCAGTTGCGGCGGCCGAGATGGCACGTGCACCGTGATTCTGAATCCTGAGGCAAAGTTTGGAAGGAGGGAGGGCGGAGCTGGTATAAATGGGTGGCTCCTTGCCCAGCTCCTTACGCTTCTGGACCTGCTCCTAAGGGGTAAGACCGGGAGACTGTTCTGGGAGACTGGGGTGAGGCATCCCAAGGTGTGCCAGTAATACTAGGATGTGGAGAAAAGTTGTGGTCCCTGGCCCCAGCCCTAGCTCTTAAGTGGTGGAATGGTAGAGCTGGAAGAGTTTGGGGCCCTATAGCTGTGGTGATTTCTGCCCAACGGCTTTGTAGGTGTAACATCCTGAGCAAATTGTTTGAATCTCAATGTTCCCAACTCTAAAATGGGAGTAATACAGTCCTCAAAAGGTCGATAGGAAGACTTAAAGAGCTCTCACATGCGTACCACCTAGTGCAGTGCCTGGCACAGAGTAGCACTTAATATAAAGGAGTGGGCACTACAAGCACCAGTTAACCAGTAGTAATAAATAAAACACTTGGGAATTACCAGGCTATTAACTGCTCCTGGCATTTACTCCTTCAAGTAGCATATGTATTTACTTAGTGTCTCTGGAGGCCAAACATCTCAGCTGAGCTGATAGAGCAATATTCAGTTTACAGAATCATAGGGAATGTATTTTTGGCACCCTGGAGAATAGCCTGAGCCAGAAAGAAGGCCCAGAACCCCTAGAGATACCCCTCAACAATCTAACCCTCCCTGGGAGTCAGCCTTAGCCACTCCCAGGGCAAGCCAAGGTGGATTTCCTTCACTGGTAGGCAGCATTAGGGGTGCTCATCCCTTGGCCTTTTTGCTGCTCCCATAAATGGTCGGAGCAGAATATTCTTAAGTCTGCTGGAATCAGTAGTCTCTGTTGGCTCTTGGCCTGGGAAGATGGGTTCTTGGGGATATGAGGGACTAAGAAAGGGTTGGCATCTCTGGGCCCTGGCAAAGGGGACAGGAGTAGGAATATTGATGAGTGAGCAGTGTTTGTGCTCTGATTTCATTTCTGAGTTAAAGGAGACACCCGAGAAAGATCTGTCTTTTCATGTTTTTGAGTTCAGGGAGGCCAAGAATAGGGACAAGATTCTGGCCTTGTCAACAATTAAAAGGTTTGGGGGAAACCAACATTTATTGAGCACTTCATCAGGCTCTTTGTATCCTGATTCTTATTGTAGCTGTATCTTGTTTAACCCTCACCATCCCTGGGAGATGGAATCAGGAGCTAACAGTAAGCGCCAACCCAGTGTCAAGGGCTTGACTAGTATCTGTCATTTGATCCTCACGATAGTTATATGAAGTTTGTATTATCCCCACATATACAGAAGGGAAGCTCAGAGAAGTCATCTGTCCAAGATCACACTGCTTTTAAATGGCTGAGCTAAACTTATGTCTGATTAAACGTCCCAAGATGCCTTCTTTGATAAGTCTGTGTCAGTTCATGGGTCACTGAAGGAAGGACTTTTCTTTCTTAATGCAGTGCATTATTTTTTTCTATCTACCCCTTGGTTTCTACCAGAGAACCAGGGCTGTGAATAGCTGTTCTTGATGGAAGAAGCCATGGGGAGAATTGTTTCTCCGAAAGGATGAACAGTTGAAACCTGTTTGCAGGAGAAGGCTATAAGAGAAATAGGGGAAGGTGGGGTTTGTCTGATTGCTTCTGTGCCCACAGCCCTGGGCCGTGCGCCTCTTGATCTGTATCATAACTTAGAAGCTCAGCTTCATGTCCTGCAATATATATTTGGTCGCCAATGTACTTTGATACTGTCCTTGTTCTCCCCTCTCAAACCCTTCCCCAGACCGTCTGCTGGCCCATCTTTTGCTGGAGGGTATAGCCGTACTATTCTAGATTTTCCTTTTCAAATGCTTTTCCTGCAGGATCTCATTCACTTCATTGGTTCCATTGATCCTGAGCCTCAGCTCTGCATTTCTATTGCTGGAGGGCATCACTGCCTTATTGTTATACTTCAGACTCCAAATAACCAAAACTTAACAGTGTTCCCTCCAAACCTGTTCTGAGTCTCCTGTCTGTGTTCCCTATTTCCAATGGGGCCTGTTGTCTTCCCAGTTCCAAGCTAGAGTTTAGGAGTCCTTGTTTATTACTCACCTAAGTCCTTTTTACTCCAGCTCTACAGTGGCTTCTAAATCTACCTCTGTCTCCCCCCTCTCCCACTGATCCTATTTAGAGCTCTTATCTCTAACCCAGATCCTGACAGCCAGCCTACTAACCGCTGTCTTTCTAACCTCTGCTTACTACTTTGAAAATGTTCACGACACTCTATCTTATTTGGCTTCTCTCCGTGCAGGGCCCTTGAATATCTGTGAAGAAATGACTATTTTGCACGGGGGCTTTTTGCTGGCTGAGCAGCTGTTCCACCCCAGAGCACTGGCAGAACTGACAAAGTCGGACTGGGAGCATGTTGGGCGGCCCATTGTGGAGGCCTTGAGGGAGATCTCCGCCACAGCATGCTCTCAGTCCTTTGCCTGGAAGAGGAAAGCCCTGGTCATCATCTGGGCCAAGGTTCTTCAGCCCTACCCTGTCACCCCTTCTGACACTGAAACTCGGTGGCAGGAAGATGTGTTCTTCTCGGTAGGCAACATGATCCCTACCATCAATCACACGGTCCTTTTCGAACTGCTCAAGTCCCTGGAAGCTTCTGGACTCTTTATCCAGCTCCTGCTCGCCCTCCCCACCACCATCTGCCGTGCAGAACTAGAGCGCTTCCTGGAGCACCTGGCTGTTGACACTTCTTCAAAGGATGTGGCCTTCTTCCTTGATGTCTGGTGGGAAATGATGAAGCACAAGGGTGACCAGCAGGACCCCTTGCTCTCCCAGTTTAGGACAATGGCTAATAAGTACTTGTCCTCTTCAGATGAGTTTTCCCACCCTCCAAAGAGGTTTAAGTCAGACCCAGATGTGTGTCCTACCATGCCTTTGTTGGCCATGCTGCTCACTGGGCTGAAGCAAATCCAAAACAGAATCCTGTGCCCCGGGATGAAGTGCTGTGCATTAGCCAACTTGGCTGACATGCTGACCGTGTTTGCACTGGTGGAGGACGACCCTCAGGAAGTGTCCGCGACTGTGTATCTAGACAAGATGGCCACGGTGATCTCTGTGTGGAATTCGGACACCCAGAACCCATATCACCAGCAGGCACTGGCAGAGAAGGTAAAGGAGGCAGAACGGGACGTCAACCTGAGCTCACTGGCCAGGCTCCCGAATGAAACAATTTTCGTCGGGTTTGAGTTCATGCGCAGCCTGCTGCGGGAGTGGGGGGAGGAGCTGCAGGCCATGCTCAACAGCAGCCACGGGACAAATTATGACAGCTACCGGCTGTGTGACAGTCTGACTTCCTTCAGCCAGAACTTGAAGCTCTACCTGGATACCACCAGCTTTTCCAAGGAGGAGAGGCAGGTGGTCTCTGAACTGGCAGAGTGTGTCGGGGATTTCCTGAGGAAAACAAACAAGGTACTAAACAAGGGCTTGGAGAAGGACATCACTGCCTCAATCGCCATGGCCATCATCGAGCAGAAGATGGATCGGCACATGGAAATGTGCTACATTTTTGCTTCTGAGAAGAAGTGGGCCTTCTCGGACGAGTGGCTAGCCTGCCTGGTTAATAACCAAGCTCTCTTCCGAGAGCCAGATTTGGTGTTAAAGCTGCTGGAAACAGTGGTGGAAGTCAGCACGTCAGACAGAGCCATCCCCGAATCTCAGATCAAACAAGTGATCAGCCTGATCCTGGAGTGTTACACAGGCCTCTCACTGCCAGATAAAAATAAAGTCCTCTCAGGTGTCCTGCTTTCCTGGGGGCGAAAGGGCCTCTCTGAGAAGTTGTTGGCTTACTTGGAGGGGTTTCAGGAAGACCTCAACACGACTTTTAACCAGCTTGCACAGAGTGCTTCCGAACAGGGCTTGGCTAAGGCTGTAGCTTCCGTGGCCCGCCTGGTACTACTGCACCCGGAGATCACAGTGAAGAAAATGTGCAGTATGGCTGTGGTCAATCTCGGTACCCACAAGTTCCTGGCTCAGATTCTCACTGCCTTCCCCGCCCTTAGGTTCAAGGAAGAGCAAGGTCCAAATCCATCTACCACTTTTGTGGTGTCATGCCTCAAAGAAACCGTCTGGACAAAGTTCTCAACACCCAAGGAAGAAAAGCAGTTTTTGGAGCTCCTGGGATGCATGATGAGTCCCGTGAAGCCCCAGGGGATTCCAGTTGCTGCTCTTCTTGAGCCAGACGAGGTGCTTAGGGAATTCGTCCTGCCTTTCTTGATGCTAGATGTTGAAGAGGTGGACCTCAGTCTGAAGATCTTCATCCAGACTCTCGAAGCAAATGCCTGCTTAGAGGAATTCTGGCTCCAGACCTGTTCTCCGTTCCCCCTCATCTTCAGCTTGTGCCAGCTCCTGGATTGCTTCAGCAAATACTGGCAGCTCTCCAAGGAGAAGCGCTGCCTGTCTTTGGATGAGAAGGATCTGGTGGTCCGTATCCTGGAGCTCCTCTGTGAGATCGTGTTAGCTAATGCCGAGAGCTTTTCTCCAGACACCTGGGTCAAGTCCCTGTCCTGGCTCCACCGGAAGTTGGAGCAACTGGACTGGACTGTGGGCTTGAGACTGAAGAACTTCTTTGAGGGCCACTTCAAGTGTGAGGTGCCAGCCACCCTTTTTGAGATCTGTAAGCTTTCTGAGGATGAGTGGACGTCCCAGGCCCACCCTGGGTATGGGCCAGGCACAGGGCTCCTCGCCTGGATGGAGTGCTGCTGCATCTCTAGCAGCATCTCTGAACGGATGCTCTCCCTCTTAGTGGTGGGTGTGGGCAACCCTGAGGAGGTCAGATTGTTTAGCAAGGGCTTTCTGGTAGCCCTGGTGCAAGTCATGCCTTGGTGCAGCACCCAGGAGTGGCAGTACCTTTTCCAGTTGACCAGGAGACTGTTGGAGAAACAACTCCTGCACGTCCCTTATAGCCTGGAATATATTCAGTTTGTTCCTCTGCTCAACCTGAAGCCCTTGGCCCAAGAGCTCCAACTCTCCGTACTCCTCCTGAGAGCTTTCCAGTTTCTCTGTAGCCAGAGTTGTCGCAACTGGCTTCCTATGGAAGGCTGGAGCCATGTGGTCAAACTTCTCTGTAGCAGTCTGACCAGCCTCCTAGATTCAGTTAGGTTGATACAGTCAGTTGGCCCTTGGGCCCAAGGACAAGAACAGGACCTGACCCAGGAAGCCCTATTTTTTTATACTCAGGTATTCTGTCATGTTCTGCACATCATGGCCATGCTCCACCAAGAGGTGTGTGAACCACTCTACGTTTTGGCCTTGGAAATCCTCACCTGCTATGAAACCCTGAGCAAGACCAACCCTTCTATTAGCGCCTTACTCCAGAAGGTAAATGAGCAGCATTTCCTCAAGTCCATTGCCAAGAACATTAGTCCCGAGGAGCGGCGCCAAACCCTGCTGCAGAAGATAAGCAACTTCTGACCTTTATATATCAGAAAACAGCTGGGCCACTCTGGGTAGGGTCTACAGAGGCTAGAGCTGAGAAACACAAACTTTTCAGTTATGTGAAATTGTACACAAGCTAAAAAGTATATGGCAGTAACAATGTAAAGAAAATAGTTTCTTGGGTATCTGTAACATACACATTATAACAACATTCTCATTTTGAGTTTTGTCTTTTCTCTTTGGAGTCTCATCAATAGTTATGGTTTACTCTGAAATTGGGCTGAGCTAGAGCCTTAAAGATCAAATCAAGCTGGGAGGAATGTGTTCATAATTGGACTTCTCCACCCTAAAATTTGGTAAGTTCAAAGGTGAAACCACCCAAGTGGAAAAATTATAAGGTATGTGTGTTCTTTTGCATTGAAACCCTCGAGTCATTTTGTGGTCTCTCAGAAAGGGCAGCAGTTAGGAAAAGACCTCTCTTCTCTCACCAGTTGGCCATGTGATCTGTGTGCCCAAAAGGCCATGTGCACCACTGTAAAAGGAGATGGTTGGACCAAGAAAATTTAATTCTGTGGGTAGATTAAGGACCTCAAGAAAATGGATGGCTTCTGAATTGAAGACTTCTGCCAGACAGCCTTAACTCCATCCATTCAGTGGATCCAGAAGGGCTGTGCTAAAACTAGGTCTGGTAAATAGAGATGTGTTTAAAGGGTCAGTGTAATTATCTTCTGCCTGGAGTAGATTGTCATGGTTTTAAAGAATGAGAGGGAGCAGGAAATGGAGTCCACAGAAGCAGACTCCATTTTAAGGTGTCTGGGTATTTTACAGAACTATGAGGACTGGTTGGTGAGGCATTTAATTTGGGAGGCAAGGAAGGGAAAAGGAGATACCCCATCACCACCTTTATTTCATAGCCACACCCTCACTCAAAATGAGGCATTCAGGTTCCCTCCCCCACTTAAAGCGGCCTGGCTCTGTGGCCTACAATTAGGTTTCTACCCTCCCAACTCCTAATTGGAGTTCACCTCGAAAGACAAAAGGGCCTAAAGTTTCGTAACCACTGGACTTGAACTCTTGGACCCTGCAGTGTACTGGGACCATGAATCATAGGAGCAATGTTAGAATAAGGTATGAGGTAGGCCCTCCTGGAGGCTGAAAGCATTAACACATCCCCCTCCCCTCAACACCCTGCCTGTGCCAGTTACATGGATATGAACACAGACCAGAAACAATACCACACAGCAGCCATCCAAGTCAGATGATGGGATGGGTCTTACAGGAAGTTGGTATTGATGTATTTCACAAATGAGAATAAGTTGGGAAATATTAGTGCAATTTAATCACCACAGGGGTGATTTATACAAGATACACTGACAGTGAACAAAACAGTAAAAAATTACATCATTTTGCATTTTTAAAATGGCACCCATTAAAGACTGAAATAGTCAAAATTTGAGACACATCTTCAGTACTTTAAGTTAATGGACAACAATGAATCAAAAGGCATTTAAAAATCTAGCTTCTCACTACCACCTAAAAAAAAAAAAAATTTCGTGGTAGCGCAGTTTCTAAAACCCATCCTAGTTGATAAGGAATGATTAGTGTCGGCACCAGGGAATCCCACCTGCAAGTGGTAGCGAAGGAGTCCATCCCCAGGATATCACCTGGCCAGGGCTGCCTTGTACTCTTGCTCTCCAGCCTTCTGTGGCTAAATGGTGGTACACTCACATCGGAATAGGCTTTGGACCAAAAGCTCTGGCTTAGGAGGCAGCCTACTAGATGCGACTTTTCATGGTTTAGAATACGGAAGTCCATTTCCACTTCACGTGAAAAGGACAGTGTCAAACAGTGGGGTACCCAGTAAATAGCTTGGTAGCCATCTTTTCACTTTACCCCTATAGTTTTTAACAAGAGCATCCTGTGTGTGTGGATATGGGGAAGGCTGGGCTTGGAAGGACATGCTAAAAAGGGAACAGTATTTGTGACTGTTTACAACAAACTCACAAGTTTGACACTTCTTACAGAGTCAGCCTGCAAAGATGCTGACCTGTTATTAGCCTCTCTACCTCCTCAAGTGCTTCAAGTTCCCACTGCTGCCTCCTGACCCCCACTGAGACATCTGATTGGAAGTTAGTAGACGAGAATTCAATGTTGGCACATGAATGAAAGGATGAGGCAATGGATTATCTAGTAAACAATAAAAAACTACCTACCCACAACGATTTTCCCAGGCCAACATAGATTATTTCAGGAAATAAGTCATCACTTGCTTCTGCTGGCCTAGTATGTGTGGATATTGCCCTGAGTGTCTGGAAAGGTGGGTAGCCGCCAATGTCAGGGCCAGTTGGGTGCCCAGACACTTATCATCCTGGTCCACCTGTCTCCACACCCATGCTTCTACCTCCCAGGGCCCTTGAGAGAAGACCCAAGGAAGGATCCTTGGGCTTGCACTAAATCCACCTTGCTGCCCGCCCACGGAGGCCGGACAGGATCCAATAGTTGTCACTAAAAGTGCTTTTGCAAAAGGGGCAGGTTAGAAGAGGGAGGTAATATGAATATTCTTTAGGAAAACTCAAACCCTTATCTGCTTATCAATACCCAAAAGGCCAAGGCCACCCAGGGTGCAGTGTGGTCCATGGAACACTGAGCGGAAGAGGCACATAGTGTGAGGAGGCACCCTCACTGCCTGACTCCTGGGACCTCTTATCCATCCTTTTCGGCCAGGGGAGTGTCAAAGAGCCCAGCTGCCTTCTTGCACAGCAGAGAGAACCAGTAGAGCTGGGGAGCGATGAGGAAGGCATTGGCCACGTTGCAGAAGAAAGGGATCCTGGATGGCACCTGGAATATGCTTATTCTCTGCTGCTGGGCATAGGACCAGTACATGAAGGGGAACAAAAGGATCCGGCAGGAAACGAAGGTAGTCAGTGTGAGGATCCCGTTCACCTTGTACAGGAGGGTGTGCTGCTGCTTTAGCTGCAAAAGAAGGGGAAGGAGACTGCAGTCACCAAGAGGCTGGGCCTTCAAGATATGGCTAGCCCAAGTCCCACAGCAGTAAAGGCCAAGCATCTAGCTTTCTGACATTTGGAAAAGTTGATTGAGCACTGCCATATTTATATATGCATATATCCTTGTAGGTTTCCCAACAGTGAGTAGAATTTGACCAAAGCCACCCAGCTCACAGGAACATAGGAACAGAGGATGAGAGAAAATCTATGGCCAGGGGGAAAAAAATTCACGAAGGACTATTAAATTTTAATGAAACTTACAATTTTGTCCCCACTGGCTTGGAAGAACAATTGACCTTTAAGTCTGTTCAAGGGTCTCCTATCCCACGATTAGCACTATGGGATTTCTGCAAACCCCACAACCTGCCAAGGAAAAGTGGAGTCTGTGCCCCCCACACTGTTTCTGCCATTTCATTCATACATGCCTGAATCAGAATTTTGCCCAGCGACACAAATGGAGTGCTCAGTTCTGCCGTGAAGATGCAGCCAACAAAGAAGTCCCCCAGGTCTCCCCTAAGCCTCTGCAGGTGACAAGAGGAAACAGGGAGATAAGACATGGAGGTTAAGGACCACCAGAAGGAAAATTCTAACCTGGGCTATTGAAAAGGGTCACCATGAGAGACCACAAAGGGACAGGGAGATGCTAATGGACAAGTGTAGACCCCTTTAATACCCTGCTGCTCCCATAGCGATGGCACTTTGATGGCTGAGTCACTAGGACCCAGAGGCAACTTCTCATCGGCTGATTTCATCACACGCCAAGCTTTCTCTAAATTTCAACGTCAGCCGGAAGGAACTCTGCAGCCTACTTTTGGATATCTAACTTAGTCATGCCAAGGGCACTTAGCCAGGTCAGTTCAACAAAATATGTGCCAGACCCTGTGCTAGATGTTGGGGAGCCTTCTTAAAGAATCTAATACACTCTACCTCTCTATCTTTTCAAGAAAGCAATATAGCATAAAAGGATAGCAGCTCTGTTAATTAGTACCAATGAGTGAGCTACGTAACTTTTAGAGCCCCAGTGTCTTCATCTATGGCATAGGGTTAACAATTTCTAATGTTATTTCTAGTCATTTCTAATTAGCAGAAAGCTATGAGCTTTTGAATCAAGTGCCTGTCACCTGGCAGGCACTCAAAAATTACTAGTTTCCTCTTTGCATTCCCACCTCTCGTTGGATGAAGTTTTTATGGGAAAAAATGGATCTGGGGAGAAATTATGAGGCTATTTGCTTTCAGAATCTACTTTTGTGACATAATAATGCATATAGTACTCTCTGGCCCTGTTAGAACAAATAACCAGTTGACTGAGCAAATAATTGTCTCATTTAAAAAATTTTTAATGTATTTTATCTTGTTTTTATATTATATGAACTAAAGACAGAACCTTTAGCAAAGGTTCACAAAGGGCTGGGGGGTTGCTGGCAAGGAGGATCATGAACGTTTCTACATTATTTGCCTGGGGGGTTTAACTGCAGAAGCAGCTGGCACGATGGGAGTGGGTGAGGTAGGAAAGCAAAGGAAAAGGGCAATCCTGACTCCTAAGTAATGGTCAGGATACCCAGATCAATGGGAGAAACGAGTGACCAAGGCTGCTGGTGGCTGTATCCTGGGAGGCCATACCTGTGCAGTTGGCACAAGGACCAACAGAATGGCCACGTGGTGCGTGATCATGAGACGGTTTTTACTTAGGAAGTTTCGAAAAATGGTGAGGGAGTGTCTGCGGTTCTGTTCTCTGGTTCGGTACCATTCACAGAGGTACATGGCGTAGGTGTCATAGACCATATATGGAACCAAAAACCAGACATATTCTCGGGCAAGCCAGTGCCTGAAAGAAAGCATATGAGTGGTCCATGAAATAATTGTGGATATCAACTATGAAGGCAGACTCCAAGCCAACCTCTTCTCAAACACATTTCCTTCAGCTTTGTAGCAATCCGACTTTTTTACTCCAGATACTTTACAATGAAGATGCTGAAGTTGATCGACTGAACAACTTTCTCTAAATTACAGGGATAATTCCTGTCAAAGGCAGAAAGCACCATGGTTTAAATGACTAGCTCTCTCTGCTTGATTTAGCTACTCATTTGTAATGGATTTTCTGGCATTTCGTGATATATGCTGACTTTGATATAGATATCTCTACCAATGATTCAACAGCCCCACCAAGAAACTGGTTTGGAAGGTGTCCCAAATCTCAATCCAATATTTCCAGTTTAACTTCACTCGTTGCTCAACACTTGGGAGTTTCCTCTTGCATCTGCTTGTAACCCCACTCTAGGGAGTAACTGGCAAGCAACCCTGACCATTTTTCTTTATAATTCTATAGCTAATCCCAATTCCACTCATTAAGAAAAATATGTCTGGAAATGAGCCCGGAGCTCAAGGACTACCTTATAGCAGTCAGATACCAAAAGAGAAGCTGGGACAAAAGACACTGTTTCCATTTACTTCTCCAAAGGGGTTGAATCAATATTTACTGAGTTGAAATGACAGTTTATCACTATCCTAGAGCAGATTAGAAGGAGTGTCTAAGTTTTATAATTTTGTTCCCAAATGATAAATCCTAATTCTACAGAAAATTGATGTGGATAAAAACATCTAAATTGAAATCATATCCTATGCTGGGAAGGATTAGATTCACTAAATAGCAGATTTATATTGAGCACCATGTGTTAGGTAGAAGAAACAATTTAGTTTTGTGGTTCTCAAACTACCTGAACATAAGAATCACCTGCAATGCTAATTAAGGCTCCACCCCCCCCACCCCACCCCAAGACACTTAATGGTATACTACAGCCCTCAAACCTGTATTTGTAACTTTGCCTCAGGGGATTTCCTAAGGAGCCAGTCGACCAAATGCAACATTAGAAATATACTCTATAGAGGGTGCCATTCAAGTTCCTGGTCCTAAGTGATTCCACACTCACCACAGCATAACTCAATAATGCATAAACAAAGAAACAGGCAAACAAGTAATGATGGAAAATGTAATATACATGCAGGTGAATTAATTAGCCAAAGTCCATTTAGGCAAAAAGATGCAATGTTTATTCTACTGCCCATCAATGGTCTCCACTGCTTTCTTAAAGCAATTCCAAGTTAAATAAACTATAAGGAGCTATTAAAAGCTGAGCTGAAATATAGCTGGCCTTGAGTGGGGCTTAGGGTTTTAATATTTTGTACACAGTACCAATTGAATAAGATCTGAAATTGTGGCTGCTTGGTAGAATTCTCTCAAGATTTATTGGCAAGAGATCTAGATTGTAATCGTAACTACCAAAAACCTGGGACTTAGCTTTCTTTATAAAATGAAGATAGTAATCCTTGTCTTACTTCCCTGACAAAGTTATTGTAAAGATTAAAAACCAAAAGTGTGAAAGTCCCTTTAACTGTAAAAAGTACTACCCAAATAAAAGTGCTTAAACTGAGAAAATTGCCTAGAGCTGTGACTCTTAGCCCTTTTAGGGATCTAGACCTCTTTAAGAAGCTGATGAAATCCTTGGCCCCATACCACAGTCTGCATATAAATTGGGATTTATAGATATCCTCTATCTATAGACAGTCAACATGAAGGCATAAAGTGAAAAAGCATGTAATTGAAAAATATTTGAGTATATAGGATATGAGCCCCAAAAGGTTTTTTTGTGTGTGTGTTTTGGGTTTTTTTAGATGATCTAGATGCCATTAGAGCACCCTTATGCATCCATGTGAAGGTAGAGGGCACAGAAATGTATCTGAATCTCTGAAATCAATAAAGATATATTAAAAAAAGAAAAGAAAAAAGAAATGTATCTGAAAACCAAGCTCAGGTTTCTTACCATGCTCAAGCCACTAAAACACACCGTTTTTAAGGGGGAAACACAACAGTGGTGCTACAGAACTGAAAGCTAATTATGCGCAAATATGTTTTTCTAAAATGTGTAGTAGTTGCCTGCTGCTTGCCCTCATGTCAGCTCAAGATAGTGCTGAACCACACTTGTCCTAATCTTTGCAAGAGGCTGGTTTCAAGTTTGATTTGAAACACTGGGTGGGGGCACTGAGGAAGCTTGTCACGTAATCACAAAATGCTGGACTAAAATTTTTTATTTGATGCTTTCAAACCCAGCCATGCAAATGCTGTTAGCCTTGGGTACATGCAATCAAAGTCATCCGACCTGTCTTCTCTCAGCAATTACACACAACTCACCAAGAAAAGCACAAAAATCATGATGGCAGCATTAATCCCAAGTAAGATCCAGGCACTGCATTTGCAGGCCAGTGAGACATACCCCACTCAGGCTCTCCTCCCACTGCAGTCTCAACAGGTGAAAAGAGGGACACTGCAGAGTCAACATGAGAAAAGGCTCATGATCAGACTTTCCCTGTATGATGACTGTCACTCTTCAACTTACCTGGGAGAAAGTTGAGAGTGGTTCTAGGAAGACAGGTAAAAAAAAAAAAAATGGCTTCAAAAACAACACACCACCATTGCCCAGGTTTAAATACTATATATACAAAGTAGACCACCCTTGGTCTTTATGATTCCTTTCACTAGATGCACATTTCCTAGCCAGCCTCTGGACTGACACACAAGTCCGTTTTCTAAAAGCACCCAAAAACCCTCCACCACCTTTTAGCAAATCCAGAGAAAAGACAAGAGCAGCATTTGTAAGGCTGTGCTAAACCACACTGCACATATCCTGGCCAATGAATGCTCCAGAACAGGACCCCAGTGAGATCACTTAAAAGAAACAAAAGCCACACTCTCACTTCTGAATCCTTTTCAAATGTATCTCTCTCCTACAGAACTTGGATCAATGGACCGCACTGTCTTCTCAATGCCACCTTAAATCAGGCTGAGACTGTCATTCTCTAGCACTTCTTCAGTTTACTCTCCTAAGGTGACCACGCAAAAAGAGGTAAGGAGAGGAGGTGGGGAGTAACTATGGTGCCCAAGTTTTCCCATTAATGGGCTACCCAGCAGCGTGTGCTGATGTTAGTGTCTGTGAGCCACTAAAATATGCAAACTTCGAAAGAGTTCAGTGGTGATATTTGTACTTCTTTCACCTGGCATTGGATGTTACCTGTCGGAGACCACGTTTTTGCAGTAGCTGACGATGACGATCCCTGACCCGGTGGCCAGCACAGCCTGCGCTGAAGAAACCAGCCTACGGTGCGGCAGAAAAGAGAAAAAGGGGGCGCGGGGGAGGGGGGGCGCTTAATCCCGTCCTGTGGACAGCATAACGCCCGAAGTCCTCAGCCCGACCTCCCCCTCGGCTGCCAGCGCCGGGAGGACGGCGGCGGGGCGGGCGCCGCGCTCCGACCCCCAGGGCAGCTGGCAGACGAGCGGCAGCCGTCCCTCCCCATCCCGGCCCCGCTCCCTCCAGCACGGGACGCACGGGGTCCCCCCGGAGCCCCGACCAGCGCGGCCGAGAGGGGCAAGGAACTAGGGAGGCGCCCCCCGCTTCCTGTCGCCGCCCCTCTCGCCCTCCCCGGCGCAGGGGCGGGCGCACGCGGGGCGGGCGGCCCGCGCGGCCGGGCGGGGCGGGCGGCGCCGGCCTCGCCGCGTACCTGGTGCTGACCATCACGCAGTCGTAGTCGCTCCATTCGGGCCGCGCGCGGCGCAGCGCCCAGGTGCAGAGCGCGAAGAGCCCCGGGAAGAAGAGTGAGCCCCAGGCCAGCGTCTGCAGCATGGGTGCTCAGGGCTCGGCGCCGCGTCCGGCGCCCTCGGCGTGGCTCAGGTCGGCTCGGCTCGCCTCCGAGACTGCCGCGGCCCGCCCGCCCCTATTTCTACCCTCCACCCTCCACCCCGCCCCGACCAGCCCGCCGCGACTCCCGCAGCCGCGGAGCGCTGGCCCCGAGCCCGCACCTCCGCTCTCCGCGTGACCAGGCCGGCGGCCGCGATAGGCGCGGGCCGGCGGGCCGGGGCGGGGTCTCGCCGCCACCGCCCCTGGGCCCCGAGGCTTCCCCGGGTTCCCCCAGCCGGCCCGCGAGCGAGGCGCGGGGGCGAGCTGCCGCGGGGACGCGGGGCGCAGCGCGGGCGGCCGCTGCCTGCGGGCGGAGGGCGTGCGGGGCGGTGAGGAGGGCCGAGGCTCTGCGGGCCGCGCTCCGTCACCGCGGACGCTTCCCCCTCCCCCCGGGACCAGCCTGACCCGAGCAGTGTCCGCTCCTCCCCGGCTCCGGGCCAAGGGGGCGGGATGGAGGTGGGAGGCCGAGAGAGCCAGGTAGGAAACGCGCGGCGGAGACCCTACCCTGGGGGGCGGGGGGGACCGGCCCTCCCGGCGGGGCGCAGCGGGTCCGAGCGGCGCGGAGGGCGTCCCTCCGCGGGAAGGAAGGAAAGGGCGGTGAGCGCGTGCCTATCTGCTCATCTGCGGCCTGGCTTATCAGCTGCCATGCACTCTGGCTTCCAAATAGGAATCTGAAGGAAATGGCCTTCCTGCGGGCCAAAGATGGCCTTTCCGCGTCCTGCCAGCTGCTGCAGCTTCTCCGGAGGGGATCGCTCCTAACGACATGACATCCTGCCACAGAATCCAGAGGCTCCCCTTCCAGCGTGCACGTCGAGGTGGAGCATCCCGTCTGCGGACTTTCTGTGGCACGGCCCTGCTGTCTCTTGGCTTTGGGTCAAGGTACTACCCAGTCTTGGTGACTGTGCTGTTGTTGTTGTTGTTGTTGACCACAGACTCTTAGTTAAAAGTTCCGGGCCAGGTGCCCTAAATTTTAGTGGATTGGAATCTGATTTACTCTCGCTCAGCACCAATTACATGGGCCGATACAGAAACTTCAGTGTTGCTGGCTTCACTCCTTCTTAGGGCTTACCAGGGTTTTCCTTTGCTTTGGTCTGTATCTTTCTCAGCCAGTGTGGGGAGAAATGCAATTCATTTATGTCTCCTGCAATTGGAAAGTACGATGGGTCCGGTCTCTCAAAATCATCCTCATGCAAAATGTTGACAAAAGCCAGGTAAGAGGACTCTGTATGGAACAACCCCCTTCGCCTCCCTGGGCCACTGTCTCCTCATTTGTGAAATGGAGAGGATGAACTACAAGCTCTTTAAGGCTCTTCCAACTCTAAATTCATAAGATTATATGACTTTTATAAAGTAACAGATGATTTCTGTTCAGTGCCAATTACATTTCTCTAACACGGCAGTTACTGGTGTAGAAACAGATACAGAATAAACACAGCTTTTAACATCTTCCCATATGTTATTCAGATGAGGGATTTAGCCAATATTTAGGAAGCAGAAAGCCCAAAGAAAGGTGTGAAATTTCTTCCACTTAGGGCAACATGTCTTACTCCCAAATTCTCTGCTAAAATACTTGGTGAAATGAGAAAGGCACTTCAGTTTGGTACTAAGGCGTCTGGCCAATACAAAGCTGCCTGTATTTTCGCATTTGCACGTGGACAAAGGACAGCTATCTGTAAACTTCCCATTCTCTCCAGAAGAACAAGTCCTTGAGCCTTCCACTTTTTATTCCTTACCCATTTATCCTGGTCACTGCAGCTCCTCCAGAGACAAGTGGTTACAAGTCTTCCCTGCCTTCTTTCCTTAATGGGATCAACAACATGTACCAAGGATGCCAACACTTTTACGTAGGGGGAACCAGTCTATACCCTGTGCAAGAAGTTGTTTATACAGCTGTTAAGGAGTCTATGAAATGAAAACAAAACAGATGTTTCACTTATGGAAGACAGCAAGTAAAATGAATTCCCAACACCATGCTTATGAATTCACCAGAATGTTTAGGCTGAATCACAAGAAAGCTAACAAGCATAAACATGAGCCTTGACTTTTCAAGGTATCAAGCCCCTGTGGGCAAATGATAAAGCCAAGTAAAAAGCACCAAGCCTTTTGGATACAAACGTCTATTCACCCTTCAAAAGTCTTGAGTCAAATGCTTCCTTCTCCAAGTTTTCTATTTACCTGTCTTTCCAGGCAGATTTATAAGTTCATTTTCTAACCTGCCTTTGCATTTGAGCAGTGGGCATGGGTTTTTTTTGTTTGTATGTGCGTTTCCCCACCAAATTGTTGGCTCTTTGAAACAGGACAGTGTCTTTTCATGTTGTTTACCAAGTTAGGCCTGGCACATTTCAAGTGCTCAAGAAATGTCTGATACTTTTTAAAGCTAATGTTTATTGAGTACTTGCTATGTGCCAGGCAATATATCAAACATTTTGCATGCATTATCTCATTGGAAAATCTGTTATCCTCACTGTGTGTGTATGACCCAGAATAATTAAAATATTACCCAAAATCACACTGCTGGTGGCAGAGTTGGGATTTGAATTCAGTACTTTCTGCCTTCAAGGTCAATGCGATTAATGATTATACTGCCTTCATGCTTGATAAGCAAGGAAAGAATAATTGTTTCATAATGTAGTTTCTGATTAATAATCACTGTTTCTAATTGTTTACTCACAAATATAAATATGTGGAGTGGAGTTTATGGGCTCTGATGCTGCTGTTATTAGCACCACTTTATATATACCTTAATAATTTTCAAAGCATTTTTACATAGATTATCTTACTTGGTTCTCAGAAAAACTCAGTGAGGTAGGTGAACATATTATTTTCATTTTATAGATGAAGAAACAGGTGCAGAATGGTAAACTGACTTGCCACCCTATAAAGAGTGGCCATTCTCAAGTGAGAACCTGGGGCTTCTGATTCATGTTCCAGGGTGATTTCAACTACTTCATGCTGTACGGTTGGGATTTAAGTAGTTTTTAATTATGCTGCTTGTGTGCGTTTTTGTTGTTGTTGTTTTTTAATGTATCTTTATTGATTTCAGAGAGAGGAAAGGAGAGGGACAGAGAGAGATAGAAACATCAATGATGAGAGAGTTGTTGATCGAGCCCGCAACCCGGGCATGTGCCCTGACCGGGAATCGAACCCCGATCGCCTGGATCCTAGGTCGATGCTCAACCGCTGAGCCATGCCCGGCCGGGCTTGTGGGGTTTCAAAAGTAGAGTTTGGATTACTAGACATTAGAATAAGACTCATTTACCAAATCAGAGTCTCACCCTTTGAACAGGAATTCATAAAGCTCCCAGTTTTGAAGGGCTGTGCAGGATTTTTCTCAATGGTTTCTTCTGCCACTGAGGTATATGCTCCTTTTTTTTTTTTTTAATCCTCACAGATGATATGTTTGTATTGACTTTTAGAGAGAAAGGAAGGGAGAGAGAGAGAAAGAGAGAAGCATCAATCGGTTGCCTCCCCTACACACCCTGAGCAGGGATCGAACCAGCAAGCTGGGCATGTGCCCTGATCGGAATGGGACCCTCGACCTTTTGGTGCATGGGACAGCGCTCCAACCAGCTGAGCCACCAGGCCAGGGCTATGATCCTGGTGTTTGGTAATCTCCCCTCCTATAATCCCTCTCATTACTTTACGCTCCAACCCGGCAACCATTCGAGAATAGGATGCAGGACTCTCCCCATGTCTGCTCCCTGGTTTTCCAGCCTTAAATTGAAAATACCATATTTACTTTGAAAACATTCAAGTAAATGTCATTGACATAAGTCATGTGTGGGCTGCTACCCTTGATCAAGGGTATTTTCTTACCCAGAAAATGATTCTACATTATTTAGGAAAAACAACTCAGATTCACACATGGAACACCTCTGCATCGAGTTCCAGAACTGAAAGAGAACTTGGAGGTCTCCACCCACGTAGCTACTTAAAAAGTCGTAACAGAGAAAATGGAACAGTATTCTGAAATAATTATTTTGTTTATATCTGCACTTCATATCTTCACTGGGGACATCTGAAGCAGAGACAGCAGGAAGGAGGGCAAAAGGAGAAATGAAGTGATGGGAAGAGACAGAGAGAAAGATACGGTACAGGAAGAAGATTCGTTGGAAGAGACTGAGACAGACATGGTTCTGGGGAACCAAAAGGCCAAGATACACCCTCAGGAAAATAGGCATGGAGCTACAGATCCAGGGACAGTAATTCACACATGAACAAGAGGAAAAGACAGGTAAAATGAGACATACAAAAAGAAAGGAAGTGAGGCCTTGTATGAGCATCATTCCCTTAGGCTAGCACCAACAGCTACGTTGCATTTGAAGATACCTGGCACCGAAAAGGAGGCAACTTGTTCTTAGGACTGAAAATGTGGCAGGAGGAAATTAATGGCCCTTCTCTTTTTTTTTTCTCCTGCACTTTGCACTCCGTAAAACACCTTATCGATACGGCCTTGCACTGATATTTGTATATGTGTTTCCTCTTTAAGCTGTGTACCTCTAACGGGAAGGCAGGGACTGCTGGTCCAGGAGGCAGCAGCCATGGCATACAGCGCTGGGGTTAGGGTCAGAGGACCTGAGTTCCAGTTCTGGCTCTGCTACACATAAGCTGTGTGACATGGGGAAAACTAACCTCCTGTAAAATGAGGGGTCCTCTACCTACCTTACAGGGTGGCTGTGAAGATTAGATGGAATGTTTTCAAACATACATGTTAACTATATGCTGAGCACAGGCAAGAGGCTATTTTTCTTTATCTTGGTATCATTGCAGCACAGTTTCTTGCTGTTAGGCTTCTCAATAAACATCTATTGGACTGAAGGTGCCCTGGGCCTGGCTTGAATGGAGTCCAGACTGCAACTTCCCCAGTTTTATCCTGGACTATTTGCAAAGGCAAACTACATCTAGGAAGCACAGTCACAGCCCAAACACATGGCTTCTACAAACAGTGACCACAGCTGCACACCACAGGGAAGTCTTTGCTTTTGTACACAATGATAACGCTCCCTGTCAATAAAAAGCAGAACTTACACAAAGAATTGATTATATAGTGCTTGCCTTTGTATATTGCTTTATATTTTTTCAAAGCACTTTCCCATATACATTTCTTTTCTATAAATACAAAAATGTGCTTGTTTGCTGATAGTCACACCTAACTAAAAGTAGTGAGTTCTAAACTCAAGTTTAAACAAATATTTGAAGACATTGAACCATTAAAGACACTACCTTTGAAGTGAGTTACAACTAGCACACTGCTGTGCAAATTTAGGTGTCTTCCTGAATTAGCAGATCAATGATTTTCAGTGTCTTCGTGTCTCATAAGTAATTCCATAAAAGGTTTATTTTGCTTACTCAAATCAGTGATTATAATTTTAGATTTCTGATCATAAAAGTAATATGTTAGCCCTGGCTGGTGTGGCCCAGTTGGCTGGAGCATCGTCCCATGCACCAAAGGGCTGCAAGTTCAATCCCTGGTCAGAGGCAGGAATGGGAGGCAGCTGATCGATGTTTCTCTCCCTCTCACCCTTCCTCTCTCTCTAAAATCAATAATAAAAAACAACACACATATCCTCAGGTGAAGATTTTTTTTTAAAGTAATATGTTAAAAAGTAAAACATGCCCAGCTGGGTGTGGCTCAGCGGTTGAGCATCGACCTAGGATCCAGGTGATCAGGGTTCGATTCCCGGTCAGGGCACATGCCCAGGTTGTGGGCTGCAGCCGATCAATGGTTCTTTCGTCATTGATGTTTCTATCTCTCTCTCTCCCTCTCCCTTCCTCTCTCTGAAATCAATAAAGATATATTTTAAAAAAAAAAGTAAAACATGCCCACTGTGGAAAATCATAATCACAATTGATGCCATCACTGAGATTGTTCTCAGATATTAGCATTTTGGTAGAATTTTCCCCCCAGTTATCTTTACATGTATTCAGTATATATTTGATTGAGATCATGCTTTAATTTTGAGCATTAATAAGCATTTTATCTTATAAGCATTTTTAATATTAAAATTTTCAGAAACCTCATCTTTGTCAAGTAATTTGATATTTGAATTATTATAGATTGTCTTTCAAAGTGTGTTATCGCTTAAAGGAATTCTAAACATTTTTAAATTTTTTTATTGATTTTTTTAGAGAGGAAGGGAGAGAGAGAGAGAAACATCGATTTGTTGTTCCACTTATCTATGCAGTCATTGGTTGCTTCTTGTATGTGCCCTGACTGGAGATTGAACCCACAACCTTCGCGTATCCAGTCTACACTCTAACCAACTGAACTATCCTGCCAGGGCTTAAGAAAGAAAATCTTAACTAGGGGAGAGTAGGCTTGTTCTGGTAACTTTAACCTTAAAAACATTAAGATTCCGATCCTTATTAGCACTCAGTTTCTATCTTTAAAGTGGGCATCATAATATCTATAGAAACCCAAGCTCCTATTTAAGTATCTAATTGTTGTTATTTTCTTTTTAAAGTCCGAGCTCTATTAACCTATTTAGTAAACTACAATTACGTAGGCGCTTGATACTTGTTAAGAAATGAGTGAAGGAAAAGCCATTCTTTGCGAAGCTAAGTCTGTAGTGTCTTTTACCATGCACAGCCAATTTTAGCCACAAGTTAATTCTCAACTGGATTGTAGGTGAAAACCTAAATAGGCAGAAACTAAAAACAGTGCAAAAAGCTGGTTAGTTACAAGGACTCGAAATTCTTATTTAGGAAGGAATTTTCACTATACCAACAAGAACCTCAGCCCCAAGCGTACTAGCACATGCTTATGTGGCAGCTGAGTGTCACCACTGTTCTGTGACTGACCTCAGGAACTATCAATGGTCAGTCTAAAGATTGAATGAACTGTTAGGAGCCAGACTGAAACAGTTTGTCCTGCAGGTAGAACAGATTCCCATGTTGCCAGGTAACTTGATGGAGCTGCCTAGTGCAGGTCTTAGAAGGATTTAGAAGGTTTTAAGTAATATTATGCAAGAGGGAGTACAGGGAGCACTTGCTAGTCAGAATTCTGCCATTTTCCTTTTATGTATCATAAGTCCATTGTTTTCTTGTGCAGCATCTGTGGCTTGGTTGGTTTGTCTTTATGTTTCTTTCTATTTAGATTTTAAGTGCCATGTTCACTCAATGTGCTTCTGTTTAACACTCTACTATTGGGGTTCTGGACAGTGTAACAGCACATATACAAACCTTCAAAAAGATTGGAAAGGAAGAGAAATTATCACTATATTAACATTGAAAAGGAAGAGAAATTAACTATCACTATTTTCAAACAATATGGTAATTTATCAAGAAAAACTAAGAAATTCAACTGAACTATAGAATAAAATAATTGAGGTAAGGTGGTTGGATACAAGATCAACGTACAAAGATAAGTGGCTTTTCTAACCCTGGCCAGGTAGCTCAGTTGGTTAGAGCGTCGTCCCCCTATGCCAAGGTTGTAGGTTCAATCCCTGGTCAGGGCACATACAAAATCAATCAATAAAAGATTTTTTAGATGGTTTTTCTATAAGCCAGAAATTATCAACTAGAAAATATAAAAGAAAAAAGGACCATTTACAAAATCACTAGTTTTAGACCTAACAAGAAATATGTAAGACCTATATAAAGAAAGCTACAAACCTTTACTGAAAGACATACATGCCTAAATAAATGGAGAACATGGCCCTAAAGGGAAGATTCAATATTGTAAGCATGTCAGTTTCCCCCAACTTGATCTATAAATTCAATGCAATCTCAATCAAAATCTCAGCATGTTTTTAATGAACTCAATAAACTCCAAAGCTTATGTGAATTAGAGATAATGTGAAAGAAATATTTGAATAAAGAACACTAAGGGGAGGGGAGGAATTTAGAGTATATTAAAACATCCTACAAATTATCATAACCGAAATAGTGTAAAAGCAACAAATAGTCCTGAACCAGACCAACTAAATCAAGCACATCATACTTGTGAGGAAAGAAAGGACTGCATAAGAAAACCACAGAAACCATTAAACTTCTCTTGGGAAAAATAAAATTAGTTGAACAGTGCCCAACAACACCCCCCCCACACACACACACACACATCTACCCAGAACCTCAGAATACGATCTTATTTAGAAATGGGGTCTTTGCAGATGAAATTAGAGTAAGGATTGAGATGAGACCCTACTGGATTAGGGCAGGCCCTAAATCCCATGAGTATACTCATAAGAGACAAAAAGAAGCAGGCACAGAGAGAAGGCAAAGGGAATGAGACGCTGGAGTGCTGCACCTACAAGCCAAGGAATGCCAAGACTGCTTGGCAGCCACCAGAAGCTAGGGAAGAGGTTCAGAAGTTTCTCCTTCAGATCCTCCAGAAAGGACTCAACCTTGCCAACAACTTAGTTTCAGGCTTCTGATCTCCAGAACTGTGAGAAAATAAATTTCTATTGTCATAATGTACCCACCCTGTGGTAATTTGCTACTGCAGCCCTAGGAAACTAATACAGCACCCTGCCACACACAAACACAAACATAAATTCCAAATATATCAAAGGCTAAACATAAAAAGCAACACTATAAATGTATTAGAAGAAAAATTTGAAAAATATTTTTAAATCCACGGGCTAGAGAAAGCTTTCCCAAAGCATAAAATCCAGATGTCATAGAAAAAAGACTGACAAGACTGGTGTATATTAAAAACAAAACCAAAAACAACAACAAAACTGCACATAAAAAGGCACTATTAACAAGTTAAAATACAAGTAACAGTTTAGAAAAAAAATATCTGTAGTATATAGCAGAGCAAGGGTTAATATCTGGAACAGTCAAAGAGATTATACCAATTAAATGATAAAGGAACAAATGACCCAAAAGAATTATTCAGATGCTATATAAACTGAAAATACACAGAAGAAATACAAAAGGCCAAGAAGAGCTTTCTAGGTAAATATTTAAAAGACTGATAATATCAGTATACATAAAGATACAAGGATATAGGCACTTTTTTCAGTGCTGGTAGAAGTATAAATATGTACTACAAGAATATGGTATTGTTTGTAATAGCAAAAAATTTTGATCAATCTAAAGCAGCAATAAAATATTTTATGGTATAGTCAAACTATGGAATACTACATAGACATTAAAAGGAGAGAGAAACTGCCCTGGCCAGTGTGGCTGAGTTGGTTGGGTGTCATCCCATGTACCAAAAGGTTGCAGGTTCGATTCCCGGTCAGGGCACATGCTGGGGTTGCGGGCTCCATCCCCAGTAGGGGGCGTGCAGGAGGCATCCGATTGATGTTTCTCTCTATCTCCCCCCTTCCTCTCTAAAATCAATAAAAACATACAGGTTTTTTTTAAAAAGGAGAGATAAACCAAAATACAGAGAAAGATCTCCAGATCGTACTGTTAAAGGGAAAAGAACAAATCACTAAATAATTATAGTGAGATGACTTATGATTAACAAAAAACCAACAACCACCTGTAAATATGATTGGTACATATGCTGCTGTATAATCACACAAATAAAGGCTTGGAAAGAAAAACAACAAACTGCTAACAGTGCTTCCTCCAAGGAGAGAAGTGTGTATGCGCATGTGTTGGTTTTGTGTGTACATGGGTGAGGTAAATTAAGAGTGAGTTTTGCATTTTCCTGTGTTGGATGAGTTCCAATAAAAAAGTCGTTATTTAGTACATAAATATAAAAGAAAGGAAAATCATCATAAGCACCTAGAAAGTAATGGCTCTGTTAAACCTGCTTATTAGCTTTCTTTGGAACATCGTTCAGTATGTGCATGTGAGTATTTTTAAATAAAGTTAGAAATTTTGTGAAGAAAAGCATACTGCCTTGAAAAATACATGAAAGGTAATATTTTTTTTAAATGATATATATATAACATACTTTGGGGATTATCATATATTTTTTAATTCGTTTATTAAGTTTTAGGAAGAGAAACATAGATTTGTTGTTCCCCTTATTTATGCATTCACTGGCTGATTCTTGTATGTGCCCTGACCAGGGGTCAAACCCACAACCTGGCGAAATTGAGACAATGCTCTAACCAACTGAGTTACCCGGCCAGGGTGGGGCCATCATATTTTTAAGTGTCAAAGTGTCACATAAGCTCTTAGAAAGCAATAGCTTTGATTTTTTCCAAGATTTCCCCCGGATGTAACAGGACCTAGTTCAGGATGTTCGAGGGGCAGAAGAGCAAAAGCACTGAACTACAATATAACAGACCTTGGTGTCCGTCTAGCAGGCCCGTCCTTAGCGTGACCTTGGCTCTTCACTCTGCGGTCCTGCCTACCTCAAGGACTATGGTAAAGACTAAGAAATAACATATATGAAAACATTTAAGCTGTGCATAAAGTACCATGCAAATGTATTTCATTTTACTAGTCCCCCAAACCATTCCCTGTCATTTAGGATGGTGGACTCTATCTGCAACATAAACTGCTAAACTCTAAACCCAACCAAGAAAGGTGCCTAGGCAAGGGCAGTGGAGGCAAAGGAAAAGAGAAATTGAGAAGCAAAGTGAAGATTTTCACTGGCAGTTGATAAGATGTGCCTGACACTGACGAGAGAAACCCAACTGTGGATATAAAAGACTTCGAGACATGATGGCTGTGAGAGTGGTCTCTCAAAGTGACAAGTCTCAGTGGGGGATTGGAGTGGAGGAAGCGATCAGAATCTTGAACAATATTATATTTTGGAAACAAAACTTTTTACTGGTTTTCTGATGTAGACCAAAAGTTTAGCTGGGCCCTGGCCGTATTGGCTCAGTGGTTAGAGCATCGGCCCACAGGCTGAAGGGTCCTGGGTTCGATTCCAGCCAAGGGCACGTACCTCGGCTGCAGGCTCGATCCCCGGCCCCGGGCGGGGCACATGTGGAAGGCAACCAATCAATGTGTCTCTCTCACATCCATGTTTCTATCTTGGCTGGTGGAGAATGGATATCAACTACATATCAGTGATTGTAAGATCACATCTCATCAGAATGTTGTGTGTGGGAGGGCTGTTCACGAGGGTTTTACGTTTAGCAGGAGGCGTGGGCTTTTTAAAACGTTTAAGAAACAGTGGAATCCCTCACCTTAAATATGCGTTCAAAATGTTGTGCAAATATGCATTTTTCTTCCCCTTCTCCAAGGGATCCAGACTCAAAAAAGATTAAGAACTACTGGTATAGACCAGGAGGAAAGGAGAGAGAGTCTCAAGACCCAGCCCAGGGAATGCAGCAGGACTCAGCAGGAAGAAAAGGAAAGAAACAAGAGGACAGGGCTGGATGCGACAGTGGCATTGTGAGGCACTACAGCACGTCAGATGCGATGAATTAATGGTAGCCACATTATAATGATTGTACTGGTTAATGGCAACTTTATAAGACGTGTTTTTGTATTTGTAATGTGTAAGACCTGCACAAAAGTTGTCATTTTGCGCTGCACAGTGATCACTTTGTGGAGTAAGTAAAGGAATTACGTTACTTGAATATGAACCCGGTGTAGCCTCTGATTTAAAAGCCTCCGGGAGCGAGCATGCACGCAGGCCCGAGTGCCTGAGCTGTGACCGTGGGAACGGGAGCTACTGAAGCTAGCTCGAGATTACGATCTGTTTAGCAAGACTGAGCATGCACAGAGAACCAGAGTACCAATCAAAGCAAAACTGGGTGTCTGGGATAGGAACTTTCAGAATACGAGTGTCAGGAACAAATGCCAGGATCCAGGATGTTCAGAGAATTCAGGAATGAAAGACAGCAAAAAGAACCTGTCAGCGTAAAAAGCCATGTACTAAAAAAACAGTCCATAAAGGAGTGCCAGGAAAACATTTTGAACAAGATTTCATGTGGAAATTAAACTATTGTCCTCCACTACAAGTTGGCCTGCGAGCTGTATCCACCAGGAGAGTTCTAGAGGGCATGTGGGAATTCTAGGGGTATTTCTGGTTATCACAATGTTGGGAGATGGGGCTAGGCTACGGGCATTAGGATCAGGTAATTCGGACATAGTGCAGTTTTTTACAAGAAGTTTCACAAAAAGCCCAGCTGTTTAGGAGGTCATTACAGAGAGGGAAGCTTAAATGGAATAAATCTTACAAAATAACATACCCTGCACAATGTCTACTTCAGATATTCTAGTACTTCACAAACTCCAGTTGCAAGTATAACAGGATATTGGAGATTCTTTTTTTTTCTTTTAAACATGTTTTTATTGATTTCGGAGAGGAAAGGAAAGGGGGAGAGAGAGAAAAACATCAATGATGAGAAAATCATTGATCGGCTGCCTCCTGCATGCTCCCTACTGGGGATCGAGCCCGCAACCCGGGCATGTGCCCTGACCGGGAATCGAACCCTGATCTGGCTCATGGGTCGAGGCTCAACCACTGAGCCATGTGGCCGGAACGGAGATTCATTTTAATAGTGTTAGAAACACTAAATTGACAGAGCACATGAAATGTAGAGATCTCACTGGATTTCATTAACATTTTAAGGCTATTTTAAACTACTTAATATTTCCATCCTACATACTTTACAATTTTTTGGCACAATGAGAAACATGAAAATTTCTTATTTGGGGGTGTTGGGTTTTCCCCCATTCTGATGCTAATCTCATAGATGCACCCCACAACTCCACTACAGCCTATTATAGTACTTCTTTTCCAACCCATCCTTTACGATCTCCTGTTATTAAGTGATAGGGTCTCCAAGGTTTGTGTATGTTTGTTTAAGTATTAGAGACTGAATTTATGTCTCATTTGGTGAAATTTCAAGGTAGAAAATATGTTTTCTGTGATACTTTGTCATCTGTACCCTATCCCACAGCATAACAAGGAAATTATTTAAAAAGGAAAAGCCCAGCTCATTTGTGAGAATATCACATGCCCCTATTTTCATACCCAAATCTCTCATGTCTGTAAACTTCCATATTTTATTTATCTTAAAAGTATATATAATCTGTCTTTCCAGGCTTCCCCTTCTATTAAAGTTACTACTCTCTTTTGTTTATCATAAACAAATCAGTCTAGCCAGTTATTATTTTCAAGCAGTTTTTTAAAAATGTAGTATCCACCTGTATCTCTCCTCTTCTATATTCCTACACTCTTTGTACTGTGCAGCTTACATTCATTATCAGTATCTTATCTGCAAAGGAGGGGGAAAAAACAATGATGGAGTTGAAGGCTTCCCAATAGGGAAAGGTTTTGGGTCGCAGGGGGAATGCAGTTGAGAGGTGACAGTGGGTGTGTAAAAGGACAATCAGTGGAAATTGGGCAGCATGAATTTCTGCTGGAGATGGTCACCCTGGTTACGAGACTCTCCATGACAATGTGGGCTGCTCAGAAACAGAGAAAACAAAAATGAGGGGACTAGGGCTGATGATAGGCATGGTAAACCTGGCCATGCCACTCCTCTGCTTATTATCCTTCCAAGGTTTTCCATTCCTTAACATGACCTTCAAGAGCCTCCGCCATCTGGCACTGCCTGTTTCTCCAGCCTCTGCTTGTATCACTCTTCCCTTGGCTTTCAAAGTCCCATCACACTGACAGTTTCTTCATCTTCGTGGCTTTTGCATATACCATTCCTTTCATCTGTCATCCCCTACTCCCACCCCCACCCCCAACCTTTAGCTTCAGCTTAAAAATCACTGTTTCAGAGAAGCCTTTGCTGACCAATCAGAATACTCTTAACACAACAGTTTTGCAACATGGGCTTTATTTGTCTTTCATTAGACCTATCACCATTGCATATTTACTTGTATGAATACCCTTTTCATACATGCAAACAGCTCCATGAAGGCAGGCACTTGGCCTATTTTGTTGATTGATAAATTCCCAGCACCTAGCCTAGTGCCTATTACCGGCAGAAATGAATGGCAGGAAGAGTTAGCTATGGACCCTTGGGAAAGTTTTTGTTACATTTTTAACTACATCTCCATTTTTTCATCTGTTAATGGAGAAAATAACTACCAACCTTAGAATTGCCACGCAGATTAAGAGACACTGCATGCTTAGCATGGTGCCTAACGTGTAGTAAGGGCCAGGAAATGTTAGCTATTATTATGATCATTAAACAGAAGCTCTGTGAGCAACCACAACTCTCCTACATTGCTGGTAGCAATGCAAAAAATAATACGGCTACTTTGGAAAAAAATGTTTACCAGTTTTTTTATAAAGTTACACACATACTTACCACACAACCCAGCAATCCCACTTCTAGGTATTTACCCAAGTGAAATGAAAACTTATGCACACAAAGACCTGCACATGAATGTTTATAGCAGCTTTATTCATCACTCAAAACTGGAAACAACACGAATATCCTTCAACCGGGGAATGGATAAGCCAGCTGTGGCATTAACCGTATAGTGGAATGCCACTCAGCAAGAAGAAATAAACTACTGAGCCATGCAACAGCAATTACGCTAAGTGAAAGAAGCCAGACTCAAAAGGTGACATGTTTCCATTTGTATGACATTCTGGAAAAGTCAAATTACAGGGACAGAAATCTGGTGAGTGGTTGCCAGGGGGTGGGGTGAGGCATGAGAGAATTTGCGGGGGGAAACGATGGAACTGTCTTAGGACTTGATTGTGAGGGTGGTTACATGACTATAAACAGCTATCAAAACTCACATCTTTATAAACAAAATGGGTGAACTGTACTGTATGTAAATTATTCCTTAACATAAAAAATGAAAAAAATCCAAGACAGGTGGATATAATGACCTTTTTCTTTTTTAAAAAAGAGGGGCATTTATATTCCTGATTATAAAAGTATTTCAAGCTCATTGTAGACATTTTGGAAAAATGTACGAAGAATGTACATTCCATCACCTGCAGAAAAGTACTGTTTCTTTGCTCTCATTTTTATAGGCACAAAACACATGCACACAGACTGGGACCATGCTGCACAGTTTGCTTGCTGATATATTTTATGCACATTTTTCCGTGTCACTAAATTTTTAAAACTATGATTTTATGAATCAATAATCTATTGTATAGCTAATTTATACTTTAAGCCTACCTTTATTGTTAGAAATTATGTTGCTTCCATCTTTTCTTTACTACAACTTTGATAAAATAAGATTTAGGAAAAGCTCAGAGGGGCCAGGGACTCTTCCATCATCGAGTTTCACAACGTTTAACTGGTGAATCACCTCTTCCTTTGGCTGCGATTGTCTGGTTAAGTGTCTGGGGGAAAAGTGGTTCCACAGGGTAATCTGGCCTCTTTTCCTTTTGTGATGCATAAGAAATAGACACCCTAACATTACCTGTATCACTAGCTTAAATTTCTATAGTGCTTTTTATATTTAACCCTCACCACATCCTTGCAGGGTAAACAGATGCAGTAATTTGTTCAAGATCACACAGCTTATCAGTCGTGGAATGAGACTTAGGCTCCAGACACTCAGAGTCTCAGAAAATAAACATTTTCCCAGCTCGGGGCACTGGCTAAGCTAGGTCCCCACCCCCACCCCAGGAGGAGGCTGCAGACACCCCCAGAAATCTCTGCCCAGAGGCTTGACACGAGGGGAACTTAACTCTGAAAGCGGACTCTGTCCCATCCTACATATTGTCTTTGGCAACATCGCCACTTACCAGCTGGGGTCATTTCTCCCCCGATGGCAGGGGGACACCTACTGCCACTGACCAAAGGGGCCCCGGGAGCTGAAGGATCGCCGGCTTCGCGGCCCGTGGGGGTTGCCGTCGGTCGGTCGCAACGGTGCCTGGGCTCACCCTCACTGGGGGGGTCCTGCAGGGGCGACCAGGCTTCCACAATGTCAGGGCCCTTAGGCGAGGTGACGAGGGCCCCCACCATCTGAAGGAGAGCTGAGAGGTCAGGGAGGGGACGCCGGACTACAGGGATTTCCAGGAAAACTCCCGGGACCTGACCCGAATGCCGCCTCCGGGCAAGCAGAGGTCAGTCCTCCGCTATCCCAGAGTGCTCCGGAGCCCGGAAGTGCCCGGCTTCCCGGAAGTGCCCGGCTAGCTGACAGAGCCCGAGCTTGCGGGAGAGCTGCAGCCGGAGCGCTGCGGCTCTGCGGCTTGGGTGACAGCGGGAGGTCCGACTCGGGGTTGGGGTGCGCGTCCGGGGAGAGCGGGGCGGCGGGATGATGGAGGAGGAGGAACTGGAGTTCGTGGAGGAGCTGGAAGCCGTGCTGCAGCTCACGCCTGACGTGCAGCTCGCCATCGAGCAAGTGAGCGTTCCGCCCCCTGAGGGGAGGAGAGTGCGGAGGACGCGGCAGCTCTGGGGGTGGGACCTGGGGTGGCGCGGGGGACCCGCGGCCTTCGGGCAGAGGGGTGGGAGCTAGGCAGTGGAGGGAAAGGAAAGGTTTGCGGGGCGGTGGTGGTGGGAAGGGGTTTCTGAGTCTAGGGAAGGGAGAGAGCCCTTTCTTTCTAGGCCTTGATTGCCTTTGGAGGGTGGGGCATCCTGGTGTGTTTGGGCAAAGAAGCTGTGCTTCCGTAAAGGATGAACCTGGAAGGTGGGACTTCATGGGTAGCAACCTCAGATTTGGGGGGTTTTAGAGCTGTTCATTCATTTATCAGGCTGGTGTGCCGCTGCTCCCGATTCTCAATCTAGCCCCTTGTGAGTGACTCCGAATTGAGGGGAGGGCGTAACTTTAATTTCCGAAGCGGATCGCAGAGCAGAGGGTAAAAAGTTGAAAAAGGACCCCTTTCCCATACTTAAATGGTTGAGAATTCCTGCTGTTGATTAGTTTGGGTTAGGTTGAAGAATATTCCCAGGAGGCCTCTCTTCCTTCCCAGGACTCTTTAGTTGATCAAATTCTCTTTTCAAGTTTATTGAGTTTTTTTAAAAGAGTAATGATATTGAAAATAGTGATTTAGACAAGCCATTTTTAACCGGTGTGCTGCAAGAATATTTAAAATATGCAATACCTGACTATTTAGTCAGGGGCACTGACCTCTTTTCCGTTAGGTTGTCAAATAAAAAAGTGGCAATAGCCAACACAATAGCCATCCAGTGTGAATGAATAAAAATTATACCTTTTTTTTTTTTTGGTCAGATCGGCAAAAAAATATAATATTTTTGATGTGCCACAGAATTTTAGTTATTATCTTATGTGGACAATGAGATGAAAAAGTTTGAAATCACTGATTTAGACCCTTGTAGGGGGTATTGCTCCTGATAAAGGGAGAAGATATCTCTTAAAAGAATTGGCAGGGATATGATTTAAGAAAAGGGGGTTATGCCACATTTAAAGTAAAGCATTACTACTATTAGTTAATATCTGTATAATAATATACAAATAGTTAATATTTATTGAACATTAACACTTACTATGGGTCTGCCATTGTACTAAGTCACTTGTATTGTCTCATTTATAGATTTTTGGATGTGTGTTTTTCTAGGAGTGGTTGGATTACCCATGCAAAGCTCATTTGGCTCATCCTGAGGATTCCAGCCCATTGGGCAAAGATTTTGGTGTTCAGGCCACACTGCTCCCCACCCACTTCCATTTGACAAAAGAAAAGACATACATTGCATTTGCTCTTTGGACCTAGTGGGCTCTAATAGAACAAACAAGTCATATAGTCAGTTATTGTTTGACAAGGATTTTAAAAGAGCACATTTTTACTATTAATGATATTGAGGTCTAGCACAGGTTTCTCTAATCAGACATCAGAAAAGAATTTGCTAACCCAAATAACTGTATTGAACTGGTGAAATCCACTGCCCAGGGGATCACTTGACTACTTTCATAATCCACCTTGTTCAAGTTGCATCTTTTGAAGGGAGTTAACTATGTTTCTCAGAAGGCAGCATTCCTTTTTCTGTTAGAGAGTTTCTGATCACCAGCTCTTCATTTCCGGACACTGTCTGAAGCATAAAAATTCACTATGCTTCAATGCATAGCGAATTCTATTGCTGAGGCATAGTGCATAAGTCTGTTAACAAGATTTCTTTAACACAGCCATGTCATCAACTGGTTTAATCTGATTTGCACAAAGCCCACTTATTTTTCCTTTTTGTTGGGATTTTGTTGATTCTGTGGAATTTTTCAGCGTTGCATATTCTGTTAGTTGCACCAAGATCCAAGATGTTGAAATTACAGATGTTGGTGAAAATTAAAGATTTACTTCAACATATTTTATTGAGCATCTGTTGTGTTAAGCCTTATAAAATGAAAAAATATTTGGTTTTTGCCTTCAAAGAATTTACTACCCAGTAGGGAAGAAAGAAATAATACATAAAACAAGACAGAAAGATGATGTTTATTTCTAATCCCCTATCTTTATATAGGTATTTCCAAGCCAGGATCCTCTAGATAGAGCAGATTTCAATGCTGTGGAGTACATCAATACCCTGTTCCCCACGGAGCAAGTAAGTATGGAGTTTCCTTCATTTCAGTGGCTTCTGGCTCTTCCTGAGTGTTATGATTGGTGTGCGATACTATATAATCGAAGGCGCCTTGATAAACAATGAGTTTTAAAATTCAAATCAAACTTCATTGTAACCAGTTTGAGGGGGGGTAGCTAATACCAAATACTGTTATATTAGAGTGGAATTCTTTGTATAGTGAGCATATTATTAGAAATTGTAATTAAATATTTTCCACACAACTGATTTTCACTGGGCTAAATTTTAAGCCTGTACTACCAAAATATTACATACATATCCTAACACCAATCTTAAATAAATTAGGTTTTAGTAGTGTTGCCTGGCCGGTGTGGCTCAGTTGGTTGGAGCATGATCTCATACACTGAAAGGTCACAGGTTCGATTCCCGGTGAGGGCACATACCTCCGATCTATGTTTCTCTCTCACATCAATGTTTCTCTCCCTCTCTCCCTTCCTCTCTCTCTCTCTCAAAAAAAAAATCAATAAAAACATTTCCTCTGGTGAGGATTAAAGAAAGATAAATTTCATCTGGCAGCAATGTGGAGGGTGAAGTGGAGGGAGCAAAACTGGGGACAGGATGACCAGTTAGCAGACTGCTGTGGTAGATCACTTAAGAGGGATGATGAGAGCCTCTGTAGAGCTGGGATGGAGGGAACAAGATCCTAGAGCTATTTTGGAGGCAGAAGACACAGAATGTGGTCGTTGAAGGGATGTAGAACCTAACATTCACTCGTTTATTCAACAAAAAACACTTCCTTTACCTACCTCCGTAAGAAATTTGTGGCTAGAGGAATGGGCAAGGCAAATACGCTTCCCAATATAGAGCTTCCAGTCTACCTTAATAGATAATAATTACACCATTAGTAGGTTATAAATAAACTATTATGACTTTACAGTGACTTGTTTGTATAGCTATTAATTATTTGTTACTTGCTGTCAAGAGAGTTGTCCCTTCTAGTACAACTATTATTGCATTTATTGGAATCTTCTCATGCATCAGGCACCATTCTAAACACTTAACTGATAAATTCTCACTTTGTTAACATGCTTGTTTTATGATGAGAATAAAACAGAGAGAGAGAGAATGCTCTGCTTACCTGTGAGAGAGGCACAGAGAGAGAGAGAATGCTCTGCTTACCTGTGAGAGAGCATTGCCGTGAGGGAAACATGCTCAGTGCTATGAAAGCAGAGGACACATCCGAGGGATCCCAAAAGGCTTCCATGAGGAAATGACATTTAAGCTGTGCATTATAGGCCAAGTGAAGATTTTGAACTTTGATTCCTAGCTTGGCAGACTGTGGGTGTTGGTACCTTACCCTATGTTGGAAGTAAGGAGGAAAAACAGGCCTCACTGGCAAGTAGGCTAGGAGTAGGGTGTAAAGGCAAGCTCAGTTTTGAACATATTTTAGGCATCCAAATGGAAATATGTAGTTGGATGGTATTTGAATCTGAAACTCATAATCCCCATAATTGTTACTGTCTTCCCACAAATCCTCATCTTTTTCTAATGGGCATGTTAATGTCTTAAAGTTGGAAAACATGGCATCCTACTATGTGATTGTCTCTTCTGAGATTGCATGTAGCCTTTAGAGCTCATCATTTTGTTTTTGTTTTTTAATGATATAAGACATTTATTAGAGTTTTGGTTTTTTGTTTGTTTTTTAAATATGTATTGATTTCAGAGAGAGGAAGGAAGAAGGAGAGATAGAAACATCAGTGATGAGAGTCATTGATCGGCTACTTTCTGCACACCCCCTACTAGGGATTGAGCCTGAAACCCTGGCATGTGCCCTGACCGGGAATCAAATCATGATCTTCTGGTTCATAGGTTGACGCTCAACCACTGATCCATGCCAGTTGGGTTTGGTGTTTTTAATTTTCACCTAAGGACAATTTTCCTTTTTTTTTTTTTTTTTTTTTAAGATAGATGAAGGGAGAGAGAAAGAGAGAGAAACATTGATGTGAGAGAGAAACATTAATCAGCCGCTTCCCGTAAGCATGCCAACTGAGGAATGAACCCACAACCTGGGCATGTGTCCTGACCAGGAAGCAAACCCACAACCTTTGGGTATACAGGACGACGTAGAGCTCATCATTTTCTATGAAAAAGGAATTCTGGGAATTAGCTGGACATGGAAATTTGGAAAAAACTGATATAAAGATAATTTTAACCATGAAAATATTTCATTTACCCCACCCTATCAAGATTGCTGACACTTGCCCTAGCCAATTTTGCTCAGTGGTTAGAGAGTTGGCCCATGGACCGAAGGGTCCCCAGTTCAGTTCCAGCCAAGGGCATGTATCTTGGTTGCAGGCTTGGCCTCTGTCAGGCCACGTGTGGGAGGCAACCAATTGATGTGTCTCTCTCACATAGGTGTTTCTCTCTCTCCCTTCCACTCTGAAAAAGCAATGGAAAAAAATATCCTTTGGTGAGGATTTAAAAAAAAAAAAAGATTGCTGACCCACCAAAGCAAAAGTGTTAGATTTGAAAATTATTCTATAGGAAACCACTAGGTTCTCACATGTTACTGATATGTTTTTGTGTGTATTTGTTTTTAAACTACTGAAGTAGCATAAGACATTTGTTGTTCTACAGATTCAGTTATTTTTCTTGTCTTATTATGCCCTCATGTACATGATACTGTGTAGTGAAGTTTCTTAGGTGACTCAAAAAATTTATGAGCCAGCATTAGCTTTATTTCCCCAATCCCAGATTTACACTTAGCAGTTCATCTTCCAACCCAGATTTCCATGGACCTTAAAGAAAGGTAATAAATAGAAAGTCTATGCATGATTTATAATTTCTCTCAGCTATTGCTATATCTTGGGCAAAACCCATCTGGATAGCTCATGTACCTGCAGTAAATATTTGTGAATTATGAGTTCAGAATATTTAGAGTAGATGTTGGTATATCAAGAATAAATTTAGTGTCACTTGGAGGAGGATGGTGTGTATGTGTTTCTATTGAATGACAACTAATGCATGCCTGTGGTTTCCTGGAGGCAGGAGTATGGATTGGAACATATCCCCGGATGTTTCTAACTCACCAAGTCCAGGTGTGAGGAACTTGGGTTCCTGTATTTAACAGGGCTCACTTGGGTGGTTCTGAAGAGTAGCCAGGTTTCTAGTCTCCTAGTAGAAAACTGAAGATAACCATTTGTCATGTTTTCATTGGAGGTTTGATTAGGGAAACTAGATGAAATTTATATTAAAAAAACACAAATGTAATTAATAACTTTGAAAAAGAGTTATATGGAGCTGTTTATACAGAATTTTTAATGATCCCCCCAAATGCTCTGCATCTGTATTGTTAAGAGAAAAAAATAAGATGCCAAATTGCTTATCATCCCAGTTTAATTTTTTTTTAAAGCCTTATAGTATTTGGCCCCGCCAGTGTAGCTCAGTGGTTGAGCATCCACCCACGAACCAGGAGGTCACAGTTCGATTCCTGGTCAGGGTACATTCCTGGGTTGCAGGCTCGATCCCCAGGAGGGGATGTGCAGGAGGCAGCTGATTAATAATTCTCTCTCATCATTGATGTTTCTATCTCTCTCCCTTTCCTTTCCTCTTTGAAATCAATAAAAACATTAAAAAAAGAAGAAAAAAGCCATGTAGTATAGTATTTGCATAGAAGGAACAGTGGAAGGCGATATACCAAAATGCATATGGTTATTATACTCTGCTGGGGATGAGGGTGATTTTATGTATTTTCTGTAATCAGCAAGAATTGCCATTAGAGTCAGAAAATACTTTTTAATAATGAAGGCATTTTTAAATGATGGAATTAACACTGTACAACCACATTACAACAGAACTAGATGAATGATTCTCAAAGAGGAGCTGTATCACCTCCACCCAGGGTTGACAGTCTGGATTCCTATGGGGCGTTTTCCCACCTGCCAGAGAGGCCTCAGCCCCAGTGAGAATCACTGCCATCATGAGGCACCAAGCTGATAGCAGGAGTGTGTCATATACCTCAGCTGTGTTGGAGTGCAGAAAAACCAGGTCAAGAACCATTGTAGCCGTATCCAGTTTGGCTCAGTGGTAAGAGCGTTGGCCCAAGGACTGAAGGGTCACGGGTTCGATTCCGGTCAAGGGCAGGTACCTCGGTTGCACGCTCAATCCCTGGCCCTGGTCTGGGTGCGTGTGGGAGGCAACCAATCAATGTGTCTCATTCACATCGACGTTTCTGTCTCTGTCTCTCCCCCTAAAAAATCAATGTAGAAAATATCCTCAGGTAAGGATTAACCGAAAGAAAGAAAGAAAGAAAGGAAGGAAGGAAGGAAGGAAGGAAGGGAGGGAGGGAGGGAGGGAGGGAGGGAGGGAGGGAGGGAGGGAGGGAGGGAGGGAGGGAGGGAGGGGAGGGGAGGGGAGGGGAGGGACCATTGTAATAGAGGTAGCATGGTAGAGTAAGAAAAAGTGGAGACCCAGGAGTCAGACAGACCTAAACCAAATCCATCGTTCATGACCTTGGACAAAGCATCTGTCCTTTCAGAGCTGATTTCCCATTCTTGACACTGAAGAGGAAAAGAGCATGCCTAGTATGATTGAGAGGATTAAGGGAAATCATTTTTGTAAAATGTCTAGAAGAGTATTTCAGAACAGATCCACATAAAATGTTAGCACCCTTTCCCTTTTGCTTCCACAGTAGAAAATTTGTAAGATAAAGAGCAAGTGGTCACCCATGGCTCCACCTAACACGAAGTCAAGCGTTATAATTTTAGGATATTTTTTCTGGTCCTTTAAGAGCTGTATTCATGGGCTACTTGGTATTTTAAGTGTTTCCCTCCTTATTAGCATGTTATCTTAAGTGATATTTGTTGTTTCAGAGCCTCCCTGCCCAGTATCTTTAGTGGCAGCATAAAAGTCCATCAAATATATGTGGCCTAATTTATTTAACTTTTCTATTGATGACCATTTAGGTCATTCCCAGGTTTTTGCTTTTTTAAATGCAGTTGAACGTTTGAAGGCATAGTATATTTTGAATTATTGTTTTTGGAAAAATTGTTGTAGCTTAAGCAAGACCTTCATATCTAAGGAGTATTAAATTTAAGCAATGGTTACCATACCACCAAAAAATCAGTATTTGCTGATGTGGAATTACCTTCAAGTTATATTGTTAAGTGAAAAAAGCATGTTGCAGGACAGTGTGCGTGTATATAAAGAAGGGAATGTAAGTTATGGATGTGCTTCAAATACTTAGATATCTCTGAGAATGTCCAAAAGAGACTGCCCCAGAACCATTGCTTCTGGAGACAACTGGCAGGCGGATGGGTAGAGGTGCCTTACTTTTCACTATCTGCCCTTTTCTAGTTGGATTTTTGCTCATGTATATGTTTTACCCATTTAAAATAGATTACAATTTTTAATTTTGATGTAATTTCCCATTTTTAGAAAAGATGCAAGAATAATTTTAAGTACCAATTTTTTTTTTTTAAAGGGGTGGGTTCCAGCAGAGATAAGCCAGGCAAGAACTATTATGCCTGTTTGCATATGAAGAAATAGAAACTCAGAGAGGTTAAGCCACTTGCTCTCTAGACGTACAGCAAGTTTATTAGTGGCAGACATTTGCCAAACCCAGGTCCTCTTACAACTCAGGTTCTGTCACCACGGTGGTGATGTATACTAAGGCTGGTTTTGAAATGACAGACTTGACAGAGGATTCCTCAGTTAAAATAACTTTTCTTTTCTGAGATTTATCTTTCTCTCAGTCTATCCTTGGATTTCTGAAAGTTCTGAGTAACCATTGGCTTTGTCAGAACAGTAGACTAGATGTGAATAGCCCCATGTCACATCTCAAACACTTGTGACCTGATTTCCTTATCAGCTCTTTTCCTGGCAGGCGCCTCTTCTCCTGCCAGCACATGTTGCCAGCAGCAATTTATAAACACAATTGCTGCATCACCTCCAGTTCTCTCTCAGATAAAATATCTTTTGGCAGAAGAGAGAAAAAAGGACTTACAAAATTACATTTTTAAAACTTTGAATTAAAATGCTGCTGTAAAATTGTACCATCTCTATTCCATTAGGGGGCACCATTTCCTCACATTTTGTGCTCGCTAAAGTAGGAAATAGTCCATTTGTTTTTATTGTCATTGCCTTAAAAACAAAAATACCTTTATTATAATTACAATAACAATGCATAGTCAATGTTAGAGCAATTAGAAAATACTCAGGCAAAAAGAAGAAAAACTTAAAATCCTTCCTTTTCGTAGATTACAACTACTGCTACTGATTTCATAGATTCCAGCTACTAGTATAGATTACAAGTACCAGTATTTATCCTTCCAGACTTTTTTCTAGTGGACCTATACACTTAGAAAAAATAGATTTATTTACTTATTGACGTGTAACATTAATGTGGAGGATTACACAAATCTTAAGTGTACAGCTTGATGAATTTTCACCAGATGCATTCAGCCAAGTAACTACCACCCAGATCAAGAAATAAAACATCTTCAGATGGCCCCTTCTTGCCTCCCCACAGTCACTGTCTCCCTCAAAGGTAACCACTATCTTGGCTTCTAACATGAGAGAATAGTTTCACTCATTTTTGAACTATATAAATGGAATCCCACAGTATATGCTCTTATTGTCTGGCTTTTTTGTGTGTGTGCAACATTATGTTAGTAAGAGTTATCCATATTGTGTGTATATTCATTCATTTTTGTGCTACATTTCTTGTATGAATTTTTTATGATTCTATATACCAGGGGTCAGGCAAACTTTCTGTAAAGGGCTAGATAGTAAATATTTTAGGATTTGTGGACCATTCAGTCTCTGTTGCAGTTACTCAGCTTGCCCTTTATACCTCAAAGCCAGCTGTAGATAGTATGTAAATGAATGGACATGGCTGTGTTCCAATAAAACTTTATTTACAAAAAATAGATGCCAGGCTGGATTTTGCAGTAGTTACCAACTGCTGCTATACTTTTTTTTTAAGTAAAAATTGAACTGTACTCTATGATTACATTTTCTGAGATGTCATCAATAGCCATTATAGCTCATCATTTCCCTGTAAAAGAGGAATTCTGGGAAGCGAAATAATAGCTGGCACTTTTCCTTCTTTATTGTAGTCTCTGGCAAACATAGACGAAGTTGTGAACAAGATTAGGCTGAAAATAAGGTAAGTGATACTATATGATTATTAATAATAAAAAGTATGTTGTTAATTTAGTTAAGCACATTCTAGATCACACTTGTCTGTGAGAATCCTGAAATCTCAGATCTGCTGCAGATGCGAATTTTTAAAAAAATTCTTTTTATCTGGGTTTTTATACAAGCTTTGTGGCAAAGAACTCAATTCTTTGATCAGTCTTCAGTTATTTATAAACAGGGAAGGACGCTGTAACAGGTTATTCAAAACAGTTGATTGTAAAAGGAAGCAAAAGCATTCCTACTATGTTTTTAATAGCTTTATTTCCCTAGTAGATTTATCTATTTTTGGTATTCCCAAGGCTTAGATATGAATATGGGCTTATATGTGTATCCCCCTGGCCGTATACCAGCTACCAATGAGGTCAGCTCTGCTCGTTGGCATAGGTGGTGGCGCAGGATTAAACATCGTGATTAGTCTAGGATGTGATTGTCTAGGATGGATACTTAGACATCAAGTGTCCTTCCTGCCCAGTAGCCTTGTTCTGGTTTGTCTACATCTGAATTCCCAGTTTTTACACATGGTAGATACTCAGTGTTTGTTTATTATAATTATTACCATAATGGTTTATGGCATTAAATATAGTTTTTTTTTTTTTTTTTAAGTTTTGATGAGAAGCCTTTATTTTGAATAAAGGAGATGATTTTCCCGCCTTACAACCTTTGGATTTTTTGGTGAAGACCTCTGTTATTATTGTTTTATTCAATTGGATGCCTTAGGAAGTGCAAAGAAGTCTGTTGATCATTTTGGTGGACTTTTGCTATAAAATTCTAGTAGAGACCACTAAGTTATCCAGGGTTTGCACAGATAATGGAAATTCTCTGATGATCCAGAAATCACTTGTGAGCCAATTGTTTTCCACTTCCTGCCCCCACGCTTTTAATGGATTCTTCAAATGAAAAATGGAATTGGTTCAAATAAATTTCTCTGGTTGAGGTGCCATCATTAAATGGCCCCGGGTGAGCCGCAGAAGAAAGGAACTGGAGGCTACAGGTCTGTCTCCTCTGTAGGTTACACAATCAGGGCCCCGAAGGCAAAGCACTGGTTTCAGATATTCCCCTGGCTTCTTATCCCTTTGAAGGTTCTGGAGGAAGTTTCTGAGGAAGGAATTTATGTGGGGTAATTTGAATTCTCTGGCTTCTTCCCATAAAGTTTCAGCAACTTTCTCATTTTTGGTTTATTCCATGAAAAATACTAAACGTTATATGGGTCCTTTGGACACCTCTGAATATTAGGTGAAAATAGCCCTTTTTTAAAAAACAAAAACAACTCAGCAGTCTATGCTGGGCTTGGCTTCTTACACTACTGTTGCTGCTCCACCTGGGTCCAAGCCTTAGTCTTCCTTATAGCATTCAAACTCATTTGGTTTTCTGGACAAGTGGGTGCAACCTGCAGAAGTTCCTGGATAAATTACTAATTTTTGTTCTTTTGGTCAATCTAGAATAGAGATGATTTTAATGATTTGTATCCTTTAACTTTTTTGCCAGGAGACTGGATGACAATATTCGAACTGTTGTAAGAGGTCAAACAAACGTGGGGCAAGACGGCAGGCAAGTAAGTGACGTATTCTTTCTTGTTCTTTATACTCCCCTAGTTGCTTCCAAAGCCAGCGACCAGGTGACCAATATCAAACTGCCTCCGTACAGAGCACCCTCTTATTGATCTGTCCCGTACACAGCAGGAAATGTATATGACCTGTTCCACTAGTAACAGAGGTGGGCTGCCCAGACCAGCCATGAACTCTCTCTTACCCAGGGTCCCTTGGGCCAGGGGCATATTAGCACAGCTCACCCTGCCTGGGGCATGCAAGCTGAAATGAGAAAACCGAAATGTCCTTCTCTTTATCCTTAGTGTCAGATGGCTCTTGTGCCCGCCTATATTTTGTGTACTGTGGCTAAATATGGTGGTTGCTTTTATCTGTCAGCTAAATTGTTGGGATTTTTGTATTGCTTTTTTTTAAAAATAGATGTTTTTATTGATTTTGAGAGAGAAAGGAGAGGGGGAGAGAGAGAGAGAAACATCAATGAGAGAGAACATCAATTCGCTGCCTCCTGCATGCCCCTTACTGGGGATCAGGCTTGCCAACCCCACATGTGCTCTAACAGATAATGGAACTGGTGTCCTTTTGGTGCACGGGTTGATGCTCAACCACTGAGCCATACCAGCAGGGCTTGGTATTACTTTTGTTGCTGCAAAAGATGGCAGTAATCTATGCATCAAAAGGCACTGCCAACAGAATAAAAAGGCAGCCTACAGAATGAGAGAAAATATATGCAAATCACCTATCTGACAAGGGATTAATATCCAAAATATTTTGAGAACTCCTGAAATTCAACAACAGAAATAAACAGTGCAATTAACAATGGGCAAAGGACTTGAAGAGACATTTCTCCAAAGAAGATATAAGATTAGTCACCAAGTACTTAACAGGGATACTCAACATCACTAATTATTAGGGAAATGCAAATCAAAACTAAAATGAGATACAACCTCACACCCAGGAGGGTGGCTACTATAGAAAAAACAAAAACAGAAAACAACAAGTGTTAGTGAGGATATGGAGAAATTAGAACCCTTGGTGGAATGTAAAATGGTACAGCTATGTGTAAAACAGTATGGAGATTCCTCAAAAAATTAAAAAAATAGAACTAGCATCTGACCCAGCAATTCCATTTCTGGGTATTACTGAAAAGAACTGAAAGCGGGGTCTTGAAGAGATATTTGTGCAGCCATGTCCATAGCAGCATTATTCACAGTAGGTAAAATAGAGAAGCAGAGTGTCCATCGACAGATGAATGGAGAAGCAAAATGTGGTATATGCATACAATGGGTTATTATCCAGCCTTAAAAAGGAAAGAAATCCTGACATACACTATAACATGGTTGAGCCCGAAGACATTATGCTAAATGAAATAATCCAGTCACAAAAAAATATTGTATTGTTCCACTTATATGAAGTACTTAGAGTAATGAAAATCATAAAGACAGAAAGTATAATGATAGTTGCCAAAGACTGGGGGAGAGTGGAAAGTTATTGTTTAACAGGTATAGAGTTTCAATTTTACAACGTGAAAAGAATTATGGGTATGGATGGTGGTGATGGGCGCACAAAAATGTGCATGTTCTTATTACATTCAATTAAAATGGTTATGATGATAAATTTTATGTGTATTTTAACACAATAAATTTTAAAAATCAAGATAGAAATAAAATTCATATATTAGCAAAAACAAAGGTAATGATGTGACATAGCTACAGTTCCTCATTCCCAGTTTTGTTGGCACACAGGTAACTGTAGATTCATTTCGGAGTTTTACATTTCCTTTGGATCTAGCTAAGGAGGGGTATTGGAAGGGAATGATTAGAATAAGTATACAGGAAGGAGGTATTCTTCAGTGATTCGGGGGCCAGATGTTATTTATTAACCATTTTCCTTTTCATTTGGATTTTATTTTTCTGTTTAGGCATCATATTTCAGAAATTACTATCTAACAGAAATGCTGAGCATGCCTTTTCTAGTCTCCCTCTCATACAGTGTCTGGTTCTTCCCTTCCAATACTAATTCATTTAGGTTGGGTGTACATCTTTGTAATAGTGGCTTTGATTCTGTAATTTGTCCTGTATGACATTTTTTAGTACAGCTGATTCCTTTTTTAAAAAAAATTTTATTGACTCTATTGGGGTGACATTGATTAACAAAATTTTATAGGTTTTTAAGTGTACAATTCCGTAATACATCATCTGTTATTGTGTTGTGTGTTGACCACCCAAAGTCAAGTCTCCTTCTATCACCATTTCACCCAGCCCCCCCAACCCCCTCTGTCAGTCAGTACATCTGATTTTTTAAAATGTTAATTATGCTACCCAGATTTTTGGACGGTGGGTGGGGGTGTAATCCTGGGTAGAAATGTCCTCATTTTATATTCCTGTTTTCTCTGCTAGTAGCTCACAGGTGTCGAGACTCTTTTCCATTTTCGGTTTTATCCATTTCTCTGGTTTTCTTACATTTTATTACTTTCTTTTCCTCTTAATATTGATCTTTCATTGGTCTGTTTGTAAGTAGTCACCTTTTTCTGGTTGTCACCATCACTATTTGTGCATGGACGTACTAGGTTCCTAAAACCAGTCCCATTTCCTAGCCCTCACATGATTTTTAGTCCTTGTTGCTTTGCTTTACCTATTTAGGTTTCTCCAGTGACGTTTCGCCCCTCTGGCAGGCAAGTCCATGTAAATAGGGCCCCTGGAGGTAATGAAGAGTAAAAGGGAGCCTGCAAAAACTCCAGCCTCATTCTGTTGTTTAACTTCCCTATGATATGTCGGGTCATGTCATCTACCTCTTCAGAAACCTCAGTGACCTCTGTCTGCCAAATTAAACCCAAGTTCCTTTGCTTGGCATTCAGGGCCTCAGTCTACCTTTCCAAAGTTGTCTCCTATGCTTCATCCATACTGAAGACTTAGTGCTTTCTGGACCTATGGTTATGTTCTTCCTTTTGCCTAAAATGCTCTCTCTCCTCTTTTTCTTCCAGTAGCTTCATTTCAAAACCTTACCCATCTAAGGGCCAGCTCAAATACTATTTGTTTCATTAAATTTTTGGTTTAGCTTAACTAGACAAACCAAAGGAATCAGAATTCTAGAACTAGGAGGGATTTGGAACTCTTCTTGTTGTGCAGAAGAGAAAATTGATCCCAGTATCCCTCAAATAATTAGATATATTTCCTTTCTGCCTGCAGACTCCTGCAACCCCATGCTTGTACTTTTCATTTGGCTTCCCGGTCCCCTGTGAACACATCTTGTCCCCTTGACTAGTTTATACGCTCCTTGAGACAAAAACTGCATCTTCCTCATCCTCACGTTTTTCAGAACACACAGTCCATGTGTTAACAGTTTATTTAACTGTACGGAATATTTGGTCTCTGTGAGATTATTTGTTAATTGTAAATAAACAGAAGCTCTTTACCATAAAAATGTCATTTTGGTGAGTGTGTATGTTCCTTTCAAGTTGTTTAAAACTTGATTTGTGTTTGACTAGTCCCAACTTACTACTATTTGAAATAACAGCGCTACTGTTTACTGTGTGATTCAGCTTGTATTTAGAATGGCTCACTAGAAACTTTGATATCCATAAGAGAGTCTTAGGTATTTAAAATTCCAAGAATATGCAAGTAAAGTAATTGATTCATCAAGACTTTTTGTTGGATCATGCTATGTGGATACATATCTTTTAGTTTAGTTATGTTTTAATCTATGGTCACAAACTCGCAGTGTTGGAGAGTCAGGCCCAGAATTAGACAGCCTGCAGGAATGTCAGCCTCCCTACCTCACATGTTAATAGGTTACAGGTTGCTGCGGAGCAGAGCAGGTCATATTTCAGAGAGCAAGACCACATTTTCAAGAATGTTTAGATAGCATTTCAATCTGTGATGGAATTTTGTATTCGTCTCCTTAGAATCCAGACAAAAAGGAAGCCCAGAAGAAATAATTGCTTTTCCTGTCATCCCCTCCATCTGTCTTTTCCAGCAGTTTGTAATGCAAGCTGAAACAGAGACTTTTTTTTTTCCCAGGGAGCTTTTGAGTCCTATCCTTGTCAACTTCTAAGGGTGAAAGCCTTGCTGCCCAGCCCTGGCTGGCCAGTGGTTTGCTAAAGAGAGACTCTATTTGACTGGCAGACTGGGGGGAATTACAGACTTTCCAAAATATTGAGTTTTATAGGTCAAGAGGCCCCAGGTTTTTCCCTTTGCCGGGACAGAGGAAAAGTTTGCTTTCAGAACTATTTCCTAAGCTCCTGAGGAACGCTCAGGAGGAGAGCAGTAATATGGACAAAAGGAAGTTTTCCTTTTATAAGTTTCATCTTGATCGTGTGCAGCCAGAACAGATGTGGACATAAGGGGCAAGTATTCACTTCACATTTATGGTGTCTTAAAAGACATTTTTAGCAGAAACAGTTTTTTTGAAAAGCAGTATTTCTTACTCAGAAATTATTTGTGGGAAGGGAGTAATTTAGAAATGGAAGACACAGTGAGGCAGTTTCTTTAGTTTCTCGAACTTCCTGAAGTGCAAGCTGCCTGCTTAGTACTCTTCCACCCATTTTGGAGAGCCTTGGATTGCCGACCACCTCCTATGTGGGTGGACTTGGGCTGGTCTAGTCTGTAACCTCTTCTAACCAGACTGCGATGCTTGTACAGAGTTATTACAGCACTGGATTCTCCCCATTTTTATCTGTTGAAATCATCAGGCAGAAGCTTTAATTAAATGCCCACATGTTTGAAACTTTGTGGATGAGTCAATTCAGCAAGCACTTGATCTGATATGCAATGGAACTTATACAGCTTCCCAAGAATTAACATGGACAGCTTGGAAGCAGGTAGGAGGAGAGGTGAGTCGTGGAGTAGGTTAGAAGACGAAACAGTTGGCATGTGAAATTTCAAGAGTAGCCAAACCTTGACCAATTCCTAGCAAGTTGAGAGTCACCAAGAGAGGATCAGCCACTGAGCTTCTACCTCTTCGGTGGAGCTTGGCTACAATATAAGTATTGCATCCGAGCGAGACTAATTCGTTTGGGAGGGGAACAGAATTATGACAGTAGTCCCCCCTTACCTGTGGGGGATACGTTCCAAGACCCTTAGTGGGTGCCTGAAACTGCAGATAATGCCGAACTCACACCTTTTCGCTTAAAAGAAGCACTTTATGGCTTCTTTTTGAATTGACAGCATCACTACTCTTTCTTTTTGGGGCCATTGTTAAGTAAAATAAGGGTTACTTGAGCACAAACTGTGATCCTGCCTATTAACCAGCACTAAAGGGCGGGTAGCATACACAGCGAGAATATGCTGGACCAGGGATGATTCACGGCCCGGGCAGGTGCAATATTTCATCATGCTACTCAGAATGGCACGTGATTTAAAACTGATGAATTGTTTATTTCTGGAATTTTCCATTTCATATTTTCGGATTGCGGTTGACCGCAGGTAACCGAAACCATGGAAGACGAAACCGCCAATAAGGGGGAACTACTATATTGCCATCTCCAGCTCTGCTCACTGAAACTTTGATTTGGAAGAAAGAAGTTTTAGGTAATTGTACATTGTTCCACCCAGCTCAGGAATTCCCTTCTGTGATACCTCTGACATTCATTATCCTGCTCCTACTTGGAGATCTGCGGTGATGGGGAACTCACTGCTGTGTTATTCCACAGGACAGTTTTGTAGAGCTTTAATTGTAAGAAACTTCTCTGTTAGACTGAACTGAAATAATAAAATACACCTCATTGTAGCTTCTCTTTGATCTTAGTTTTGCCAGCTGAAAACGTTTCCTTATTACAGCTTCGAAAATTGAAAATGGATATTATGTTCCTTACTGAGTGTTCCTTTTTCTAGGCTAATCATTCTTAGTTTCTTCAACTTTATGATATGATTTCCAGATCCTTTATTATCCAGGTTGCAGTTTGTCAGCATCCCTCTTAAAATGAGGTTCCTGGCCAGGAGCAGACAGTGTATGAACAGACAGTGGGACAGTTTCTAGACTGGGCTTGTTAACTTGGGAACTCTGTCAACTCCCTGAAATTAGTTGTAAAATTTTATATGATAGACATATTTTTGGAGAGAAGACTCATTGATTTTTCTAGATTCACTAAGGAGTCTGTGACTCTTCAGAAGTTAAGGGCCACTGATTTAGGTACTGTTCTTCCATTTCTTTGGGTTGGGTGAAATTTTCAGCAGCCATATCAACCATTGGCTTCTACTGAGTTGGCAGCTGTCTGAAACTCCTAGGTCAAGAGTTGCTAAGAGATTCCTACAGAGCTAAGAAATGCCTTCAGCAGGCCAGTTGCATCCATCCATATGCATCCATTGGGGGAGTGAATGTCCTGTCTAACGGGGACAACCGCAACTCAGTTCTAACCAATTGTCATGTCTGAATGCAAACCGGGAGTTGCCAGGTCTATCAGTTTTTCAAGAGAAGCCAGAAATCCGATTTTTATGTGACTCTCCCAATTTTTAAATGTTGGCTTAGTGCTTTTTACAAATACTGTAAAGGCCAAACAAAACACATGTGTGGGCCAACAGTTTGCAATATCTGCCCCAGGCCTTTTTTCATATGAACTGCTTTTAAACTCTTCCCTTCTTTATTTGTGTAAGAGATTCTTTGAAATTAAGTGCCGGGCTTTATGTGTCTCACCCTTGATTTCATCGTGCTAGTTTTGCTTGATTGTTCCAGCCTGTTGAGACCTTTTGGAACCTTGATGACCCTCCCATTTTCTCATCAGTGGATGTGCCAGACGTGCCTTCTATGTCTCCATTCACGCTGTAGATGGAAAGGTTGGCCAGGATGGCTCCCGAGCCATGTGGCGTGCTGTTTGAGCCTTCTCCTACTTCTCTTTCTTACCCTCGTTGCATACAAAGTGCCAGGCCAGAAAACAAAGAATTTCTTCCTGTCGTCAGTATCTGTCCAGGGCTGTGTTTCTTAATTTTTCCATGTCTCCACTCCTCAGAAAATGAGCCTAATCATACTTGCCTTCTCTTTTCATAGAGATATCATAGAGATTTATTAATTAAATCAGCAAAGCATGTTGCCTTCCAAGGAGAAAGTGTTCTCTGTTTCTCATCCTCAGAATTAACATATCTATTTTGGGCATTAGAACAAAAATAATTGCGCTCCCCCAGACGCTGCACTAGGTGGATGGTAGGACTTCACAGCGCAGCACTGACCTCCTTTCTGTGGGACTGTGGCTCTGTAGCCGTCAGCTCTCCGGCAGGAGGATTTGCAGTCCTTCCCCCCATCACTTTAAATTTACCCTCTCTCATCTCCGGGAGGAAAGTGAAGCCCATTGATGGGAGAAAATAAATGGCATCAGTATTAAGGAGACCATAAATAGTTTGGGCGGCGGGGAAGCAACTGTCAACTTGCCTCCTCCTACGGGAACATACTAAATCTAAAGCAATTGAGCTTTTAAAGCACAGGCTCAAATTTTTCCATGAGTGATCAAGAAAGGTTGGGCATTTTTGTTTCTTTTTAATTTTTTTGAATTCTGTTTTTCAGAATGTCTGCAGGTAACACTAAACTTCAGAAATTGCTGAGGCCTGGGAATGACCTGGGAGTGCAGGAAGGCTCAGCGGGGTAGTGCTGGAGTCGAGTTGTAGTTCCGTCTTTTGCATGGGCACGGTGTCCCTGGTTTTGATTGGGGCTCTTCAGTGTCCCCTAACCTGGGTTTTACATCTGGTGCAGAGGTCAAGGTTGCATGCCTGTATTTGACAAGTTGAATCCAAGTGGATGTTCAGTTTTGCCTAGAGTACCAGGGCGCTACTGAGTGTAGCTGAGGCAAAGACTTCTAGGATGTCGATCATTTAGCACTGTAGTGACTGGGTGCAGTCTTATCACCTTGCTTTCTCCTGCTAATTTGCTCATGAGCCTTGATAAGCTCTTTTTGGCAGAGTGACATGTCTGCTGCATATTGGAACCCTTTGCCACTTATCCTCCACATCTCTTCTTTTCACATAACCTATAAGGAATCTGAACAGTTATCTTTTCTCTCCTCTCTCTATAAGACTGAGCATTTTATTTGCATCTCTAAGGACTGGGATAATTGGATATTGTCACTAATGTGACATTGGATGGCAGCCTGGTCAAGTGAAAACTTAAGCTTTGAATTTAAATTTTGGCTCTGCCATACTCTCTGTCTGTGACCTTGGACAAGTTCCTTAATTTCTCTGAGCCTCGGGATCTTCATCTGTGACATGGAGATAATACCAATTCAGGGTGGTGGGGATTAGAATTTATTTAAAAACATCGAGCCCTAGCCACTGGGCTCAGTTGGTTGGAGTATCTTCCCATACACTGAAACCTGCTCAGGGTGCATATGGGGGAGCAACCAATTGATGTTTCTCTCTTTCATCAGTGTTTCTCTCTCTTTCTTTCTTCCTCTCTCTCTAAACCAATAAAAACATATCATTGGGTGAGAATTTAAAAAAACACACACAAAAAACACCAAGCACAATGTCAGGCTGAATTGTGCTTAGTAAATAAATGGCAGTAATACTGCTGCTGCTGCTTATGATGTAACCCACTGGAAAGGTCAGTGTTCCTAATTCTGTGCATCCAGGCATTTTTCAAGTTCCTGTGGCTTTTCCATCAGCTCCACTCCTTTCCACCCCTACTGCCCAGCTTTAAAGCAACTGTAGGTTTACTTGATCCGAAAGCCTCCTTGCTGTCCCCAATGTGCTGTTCTCTGAATAAATTGCAGCACAGCTTCCCTGTGTCTAAAATATCTGCTTTTGCATCAGAGGCAGTGAAAGGCTCTGTTCTCTTGTCCTGTCCTTAAGACCTCCATCAGGTGCCTGCCAAGGCTGCCTCTCAGAGGTTTGAGAGGTGGGTTTGAGCAAGGGTGAGGGCTATCAGGGCCTGATGCTTTTCCTACAGTGCCCAATAATCTTCGCATCTGTACCTGGAAAGGTTGCTCTTTCTGGTCTCCCACGCTGCCTGCAGTTTTTCTCATGAGCACCCAGTAGAGGTCTTGGCAAAGAGCCCGAGAGTGAGTGCAAACTGCCCTGTGTGTGCAGCTCTCAGAGGTTCTGTACTGTAGCACTAACCCCACACCTGGCTGTAAAATTTCTAGTTGATTCTTTCTTGCCTGCTTGTATAGCATCCCAAATGAGATATCCCTTGGTGCTCCCTTCTCTTCTTGAGGAGCCTGTCCTTCCTTTAGTCTCAGGGTACTTAGTTGCCTTCAGCTCTCTGATGGGTTCAAGAAAAGTTGTGATTTTGCAGTTTACTAATTTGTTTTTTTTGTTAATATAAGAGCAACACTATTTCCAGTTTTCTGCATCCTAGGCAGAAGCACAACTGACCAGTGGATTTTAATATAGCAGAGTATAAGTTCATTAATAAGATTTCAGATTCCATATTTCACAGTCCATATTGCTAAGAATCTACCACTTTTTATGTTTTGGTGTAGTTTCAAAGAGAATTATCAACAAATACCTGAAAAGGGTATCCAAATATTTCTTTCCTTTCTAACTAATACAAGGGAGGAACAAAAGTAGATTTATAGTTGTGAGCACATGAAACACAGGGTTTATTCTTGTATTATTATTTATTAATTATTGTATTGTTTTTCATATGAACAACTGTAAATCTACTTTTGCCCCACCCTGTATCTGTGTAAAGCCAGATTTTCATCTTATTTTTCAACCAGGACAACATATCATAACAGATTTAATACAGAAGCATATATGAGAGTCCAGCTGGCATCTATCAAAGCAGATACTAAAGGTATTTGCTTCCTGGTGGGTGTGGCTCAGTTGGCTGAGAGTCGTCCTGTGCACCAAGAGGTCACGGGTTCCATTCCTGGTCACGGCACATACCCAGGTTGCAGGCTTGATCCCCAGTAGGGGGCATGCAAGAGGCAGCTGATTGATGTTTCTCTCATTGGTGTTTCTCTCTTTCTTCCTCTCTCTCTCAAAAAAATCAGTAAAAATGTATTTTAAAAAGATATATATTTGCAAAGACACAGAAACAGTGCTACTCTTTTCAAGAAATTAATTTTGGGGAAATGTAGTTATTTTTCATAAAAACATGTCATTTATGTTAACATATAATGGGTTTATTATTGTTATTTTTAAATGGATTGATAGGTAAATATTTTTAAACTTCTCAGTTTTAATTTCCAAGATGGTATTTATCAATAGATAGAACCCACATAAATAAAATCTCTTTGGGGCCTTTTGTAATTTCCAAGAATATAAAGGGATCCTGAGATTAAAAGTTTTAAAAATGCTCTTTCTGAATAATATTTCAGTGTTAAGTAAGTAGGGATGGCAGGCAGTTCATTCTTGATTTTAATGACAGTGATTCTGTTAGTATATTTGTTCATTCACTCATTTAGTAAATATTTAATGTGTGCCTTCGGTATCCTGGATGCTATTCTAGACATTGGGGATAATGTAGTAAACAAAGCAAAGAGCCTTCTCTTCTAGAGCTGACACTGAGTGTGATGTTTTTTGTTTCCAGATTCTTTGACTCTGAAGGAGTTATCCTCATGACCATGGCTCACTAATAAACCTTTTTGCCAGAAAATAGATGCTGAATTTTATCTTATGCTTTTTCAGCTTCTACTAATATGATCATATGGCCTTTTCATTTTGTTGGTTGGTTTAGGGGTCTTTTTCTCTTAATATTTAACCCTTAGATACCTGCTGGATCATTGCGTATTGTCCTTTTAATGTATTGCTGAATTCTGGTATTTTTATCTGGGATTTTCATTCATGTTTAAAAACTTCATTCCTTTTTTGATGACTGAATAATATTCCATTGCATGTAAATACCACACTTTGTTTATCCATTTATCTGTTCATGGGTACTTGGGTTATTTCTGTCTTTCGGCTGTTGTGAAAAATACTGTAATGAACATTGACATACAAATATCTGTTTGAGTTTCTGCTTTCAATTCTTTCAATATATACCTAGGCATGGACTTACTGGATCATATGGTAATTTTTAGTCATCTCAATATTTAATCTCTTTGGAAATATTCTTTCCATATTGTTTAGAACTTAGATTTCTTTTTCCACTAGACATGCATACATTCCTATTTTGTCTTCATTTCATCCATATAGACTATGTGTTTCAGATTAGCCATAGAGTCTTTTAAGTTTTTATGTTAAGTACCTAATAGTAGTGATCCTGCCTGCCCCCAAAAAGGAAAACTACCATGATTATTTCTTTTAGTTAGCAAGTCCAGCAGTTGGACTATTTCCTTCCTGACCTTAGAAACACATCAAGTCCCACTTGTGTGCAACAGGATTATTGAAAATGGTTTTAGGAAAGTAGTGTGCCAAGAAGGAACACTGAAGTTTATTATTCTTCTGAGCCATCTCCATATAAATTGGCACTCTTCAGGAGCCAAGAAAGAAGGTCAGGCATAACTTTTGCCATCTGCTTGTTTCCATGTTAAGGGCAGTCACAAGTTTAAACTAGTTTCTCCATCTAAAGAGGAAAATGCCATCCATCACTACTGTAAATGCCCTGGCCATTACCCAGCTTACTCCTGCTTTTAACTGCTGGTAGTTAGTGATTTTGGAAGGAAAATTCCATCCTTAGTTTGAGGTTGCACATTAGAAAAATTGCAGTATTACTGCTGACAGGGCAAAGCTTTCTGGGTTTCAGGTCCTTGACACAAGAAGTCATTCAGATATGTTTAAACAATGGATGGGAATTGGAAACTCAGTCTCTGTGTAAGAACTTGACCTCTTTTTTTCTCTTCCCTCTTTCATCCATGGAAATACAGGATTTCAGACAGCATGAATTCAGTGCTGTGGTTGTTCTGTCAACATTTCCATTTATAAATCTCTGTTTTCAGTAGCCTGTAACATAGCTATAAAATTTCCTTTGCTCTAATTTGCACTCTGAGGTCTCCTCTGGAGGGAGATTAATTTTGCAAAACCAGAGATAATGCTTTTTTCAGTCTGTTCGGTGTTCTGTAGTCATCTAGAGCAGCAGTTTTCAACCTTTTTTATCTCCTGGCACACAGAAACTAATTACTAAAATTCTGTGGCACACACAATGTATTTTTTGCCGATCTGATAAAAAAAAAAAAAGGAGGTATAATTTTGATTGATTTACACACAAAAAAGTAATTACCTATGCTTTTTGCTCCAAAGTGACTTTTTAAAAAAATCAGGTGCCTATACTTGTATATAAGGATTTCTGGTACCAAGAATTATCCAATCAGATGCAACCTTAGTATGCAGTGTCACCAATAAGATGCAACTCTATTATATGACCCAGATATTTATGGTTCAAAACAGGGCATTCGCACCAGACAGCTCTCATTGTGTTGGCTATTGTCAATTTTTTATTTGACAATCTAAGAGAAAAGAGTCAGTGCCCCTGACTAAATAATCAGGTATTGCATGTTTTAAAAATTCTTGCCGCACAGGGGTTGAAAATTGCTGGTCTAGATCAAAGCTTTAAAATATACAAAATACTTACTGTCCTTTATATTGTATTGATCACATGCTAGTATTTCTGATTTTTGTTTCTATGTTACATTGTGGACTGTGAACAGATGCTATGTTCATCTCTAGGTATCATCCGTGATATCTGGAATATGGATGCTTCTCTTAGAATGGCCCCCATCTAGAAGGGGGACACTTCTTCTGGAGCTGTACATACTGACAAGTATATTTAGTGGTCTAAATACTGTCTTTTATAAATCAGAAGGAGAGGTGACTTGAGGCGTCTGTACCTCACCTCAGCCCTAATTACTCTCCCTTGTCTCCTTGTCATACTTCTGAACTTTTTTTGTTCCCAGTCATATGGGAACAGTAGGGACAGATAGCTGACTGTTATCCCTATGATATTATTTATGCTAGGCCAAGTACGACTCTCTTTTTTTTAATCAACTACTTGCAGATTCTGAGTTTGGGAGATTTCTGGTGACTGGTGTAGTAGCATCTTTTTTTTTTTTAATTTTATTTTTGTTTAAAATATTACAGATGTTCCTTTTTCTCCCCAATGACCTGTTCCACCCCATCCCATCCCCCTCCCCATGTAGTAGAATCTTGCAGTCAGATTCCAGTACAGTTATCAGATCTCTAGAATTAAGAATGTATTCTTACAAGACTAATATGTCTTTCTTGATCAAGTCACTATAAGCAAAGACATATTTTGAGTTGCTTCGGCAGAGGCACACTTCGAGTCATTTATCTTGATCTCTAATGCTAATGTTTTATGGTGTGTTTATCTTACATTCTACAAAATATTGTTGCAAATATTATTTTACTTGATCCTCACAAAGATGTGAATTCAGCCATATAGGTATTATTTCCCCCATTTTACAAATAAAGAAATAGCCTCAGGTAGGTTATGTGACTTGCCCCAAATCACTCAGTGAGTTGATCACGGATCCAGGTTTTCTGATTCCCAGTATGCTACATACTTGTCCATACCAAAATCTCTTTATAACAGTGACAAACTTTAAAAGCAGATTTGGGAGGGAGCCACTTTTTTCCACTGCAGAATCTGAAAAGTTAGCCAACAGGGTCACAGGGGTATCCAAGCAATGACAGTGACCATGGCCTCATTAACCAGCTGGGTCCCTCTCAGCATAAATAGCTGAGTAGAGCTCAATGATGAAAGGAGACAGCTGTGTTGACTGCTCACCTGTGGTACTGAAGAGAACTGAATGAAATAGAAGGGGAAAATCACTCAGATGAAACCTCAAGGGGGTCCACATCCTTAGGTTTTTGGTACAGGACGTGTCTCTAAAAATCAGGTGAAGGAACACCCAGATATCACCACAAAAGGATGTTTTCTCCTGAATGAAGACCCGTAATATAGATGAGAGTTACTAAGTGACTAAAGTGAGAAGTAATATATAGTAAGTTATGGGGGATCAGAATTTTACTTGGCAGCTGGGAAGTCCTAGCTATTTGGGGGAAGTAGTCCTTATGTTAAACTTGTACAAATTGTTCCTTTAAATGTGCCCCATTTCCTAAAGTATTGACTTTCCATACCTTTTATTCAGCAAAAGCAGCTGAGACTTTTGCTTAAACATTTCCTTCTCTTTTGCCATTTGGAGCTGTTGCTTTAAATGCAGTCATCCTCATGGGTTCCATTTCATCAAAGGAAGCTGTGCATGAATGCGTTCGCCACTCCCAGCTATTTCAGGGCTAACATATTTTAAGTTATGGGTGATAACAGATATAAGCAGAACTTTAAAATGTAAATGTTTAGTCTTGTTTGGGCACTGCTGAATTTGTGCTCCAGCCTCATCTTGAGATTTTAACTTCTGGCTTGTCTCCCAAAAAGAATAAAAATGGACTCTTTGGTTCACATTTTCAGTGGATGTGGTTTGCAGAAATCATAAATAAAAGTAACTTAGGTGGAACAGAGCATTTTAACAAATAAGGTGAGAATTATTCCTTTTGCTCTTTACATTCTTTTGGTTCACAAGCTTGGAAAGAAACCTGTACTTTAAATAAAGCCCCTTTCTACTCAAGGTTTCAGAACGGGCTGTGGAGGAGTTAGAATTAACACCGTCTGATGGGTGCCCATGTGGCATTTGACCAGGGCTACCAGATCTAGAAGGTACCTGTTGTGTTCGAGGACACAGGGAAGCAGGGGGCTGTGCACATGGACTCATCCACAGCTCTGAGATTCCTGTAGCCTCTGCTACTGTTTAGCACCATCGTGGGGAATAGATTGCGTTCTTATTATTGCTGATTCCTCTTAAAACACTTCTGTTCCAGCTGGTGATGCCCTGTTTCCATAGCAACAGCTCTCCAAGGTACCATAGTGGCCAGCAGTATCAAAAGAAGGGACATTCCATAGATAGAGTCTACTTACTCCTAGGTTTCTACCTTTCGTAGATGTCACAGGGGCTGCTGTTTAGGGCTCATCAGATCTGGTAGCCCTCAGCAATATTTTTGCTCTCTGGAGCAGTCCTTTGCTTTCCAAATGATTCTGGCATTCATTACTCATACTTCTTTGTATCATTCTTATAGTTTTACCTGTTTCTTACCTGTGTTCCTTACAAGCTCATTAAAGACGTGTCCCCATCTAATGATCTTTTTCTCTCAGTATTTAGCACAGTATATGTAGTATGCACTCACTTTTTACTGAAGGATTGAACAAAAGATTGAAACTTTTTTCCTGGAGAATGCTTGGTTTTCAACGTGGGTTGAAGAGACGATCCCCTGATCCATGAGCTGTTGTGCATCTGCCTGCAGATGTTGAACTTAATCAGCTTACTTACAAAGCTCTACAAGATGGGTCAACACCTTTGGCTCTTATCTGAAATACGGCATTTTGTCTGGGAGATCTGGGAATAGTATTAATAGTTGCCATTTACTGAGTCCCTTTTATAAGATGATTTCTCCATCTAGACTCTTTGCAGAAGACAAAGTCCCAACTCAAACTGCCCTAGGCAAAAGGGATTATTTGGAAGGCTCTTGTGTCTTGTTTTGAAGGAGAAGTTGAACAGTCAGACGGTGAAAGAGTAGTGTCTCAGCTGGGCTTGTCAGACAGCTGAAGCCCAGGACTGGAATAATGCCCAGGATTATCTCTACCGGGAGACCAGCCCCCTTCCCTTACTGAGGAACCTTGCCGCGATCTAACTCAACTTCATATTGTGGGGCTCCCACCACCAGAGAGAGATGAACTCTTTCCCAGTTTAATCTGGAAAGTCACAGGAAAACTCCATTTGGCCCAGCTTGGGCCTGGTCTGCCTCTGGGACAGCAGACTCTTTAATAACATGGTGAAAGGAAGATTCCGGGATGAAGGAGGGGTACTGAGTAAACAGTTCCACAGTGCTCATTACTAAGCCTTGTATTCTTTTGTAGCTAAAAGCATTTGAAGTAGGTGCTCTTATTCCTGTCCTGGAAATGGTGAGCCTGTGCCTTTGAGAAGTTAAGTGGCTTGACAGAGATCCCACAGTAGGTGGCAATACCAACATTCAAATCCCAGTCTGCTGGTTCAAAAACCCTTACTTTTAACTAATACAATCCATTGCTTTTCCAAACAGTAGGAAGGGAACAGGCAGACAGTTGTAAAATTGGACAACAGAAATGATGGCAGAACAGTGGGAATATATAATTTCCTTCCCAGCAATCTCAAAAAAGAAGAACGAAGTTGGAAGGATCACAATCTCAGATATCAAGCCATACTACAAAGCCATTGTAACCAAAATAGCCTGATACTGGCACAAGAACAGGTATATAGATCAATGGAACAGGACAGAAATTGACCCACACCATTATGGTCAATTAATATTTGACAAAGGAGACAAAGAGCATACAATGGAGTAAAGACAATCTCTTCAATAAATGGTGTTGGGAATATTGCACAGGTACACGGCCAAAAAAGAAACTAAACCCCCAATTTACACCATGCACAAGAACAAACTCAAAATCGATAAAAGACTTAAATATAAATTGCAAAGCCATAAAAATCCTAGAAGAAAACATAGGCAGTAAGATCTCATACATCACATGTAGCATAATTTTCATTGATACATCTCCTAGGGCAAGAGAAACAAAGGAAAAAATAAACAAATGGGCCCTGGCCAGTGTGGCTCAGTTAGTTGGGCATTGTCCCGTGCACCGAAAGGTTGCTGGTTCGACTTCCCGTCAGGGCACAGGCCCGGGTTGCAGACTCAATCCCCAGTAGGGGGCATGCAGGAGGTAGCCAATTGATGTTTCATTCTCACATCGATGTTTTTCTCCCTCTCCCTTCCTCTGTCTCTAAAAATCAATTGAAAATCTTTTAAAAGAAAAAATAAACAAATGGGGCCACATCAAACTAAAAAGCTTCTGCACAGCAAAAGAAACTATCCTTGAAATGAAAAGGGAACCCACTGTATGGGAGAATATATTTGCCAATGATACATCTAATAAAGGGTTGATTTCCAAAATATATAAAGAACTCATACAATTCAACAAAAGGAAGACAAACAGTCCAATTAAAAATTAGGCAAAGGGCCTGAATAGACACTTCTCTAAAGAGGGACATACAGGTGACCAAGAGACTTATGAAAAAATGCTCAGTGTCACTAATCATCAGAGAGATGCAAATTAAAACTATAATGAGGTATCACCTCACATCTGCCTGATGTGCTACCATCAAAAAAATCAACAAACAAGTGCTGGTGGGAATGCAAATGGGTGTAGCCACTGTGGAAAACTATGGAGATTCCTCAAAAAATTAAAATTGGAACTGCTGTTTGACCCAGTGATCCCACTTCTAGGAATATATACCAAGAATCCTGAAACACCAATCAGAAAGAAGATATGCAGCCCTATGTTCATAACTGCATTATTTACAATAGCTAAGATCTGGAAACAGCCCAAGTGCCCATCAATAGATGAGTAGATAAAAAAGCTGTGGAACATTTACACCATGGAATACTATGCGACTGTTAAAAATAAGGATCTCTTACCCTTTGAAACAGCATGGATGAACCTGGAGGTGATTATTCTGAGCAAAATAAGCCAGGTAGAGAAAGACAAGTACCATATGATCTCACTTATATGTGGAATCTAATGAACAAAATAAACTGACAAACAAAATTGGTCCAGAGGCATGAACGCATGGAACAAACTGACATCTCAGAGGGAAGGAGGTGAGCAGGAAGAGATTAATCAAAGAACTTATATGTGTATATGCATAGCCCATTGACACAGACAATAGTGCGGTGAAGGCCTGGGGTTGGGTAGGGGCCAGGTGGAGGGGGGCAAAAGAGGGACAATGGGGGACATCTGTAATACTGTCAACAATAAAAATAAATTTAAAAAAATGTTTACTTAAAACCTCTTAAAGACTGCCCGTGGACTCATAGGATAAAGGCAATATAATTCTCTGATAGAGCAAACTGCAAAATTAGAGGCATCTAGGAGCCAGAGGGGATGTTAATTTTTCAAGGCATTTCCATTGGCTCAGATCCCCTCTGTCTACACAGGTGGCAGACAATAGTTCTGAAAAAAAATAATAAGAAGAAAGCAGTAGGGTCTTTGCCAGTTTCCATGCTGCTTTTCTTCCTCACACGTGACCTGTGTGGCTTTGGTAGCCTGTGCAGTCTACTCCAGGCAGCAAGGAGAGTGAAGAATACTGGCTGCAGTTAATGGTGCACAGAAATCCAGAGATAGTGTAATTGGTTCTGCTGAGCCCTCTAGGCTGGCTCAGTGGGTTGCTTTGCATCGCCAGACTGTAGAATCTGAGTTACTAAATAGGACCAGTACAGCAACTGCTCCCTAACAACACCCTCGGATGCAGACTGCAGCCACGCTCCAGTGCTCAATTCAGAAACTCCAGTAAGGGTAGATTGAAAGCAGACATTTTTGGGTGATTAGTTCTGTTTTTAACCCACATACAGCTTGGAAAGGAAAAGTAGCCCCATTTTATTTTAAAGAGTGTCTAGGGATAGTGCCAGAATCTCTCTTTCAGCACATTTTCTGATTAGCCAGGTAGTAAAAGTATTTTTTAAAAATAAAATCTTAACCTTTTGTAGGTCTTAAGATTCTGCCAGTTACAATATGCTCTTCTTCCTGTGTAATTGATTACTAGAAATTAGATATCAAGTATTGGGGAGGGGTCGTTGAGAACAGACTTGCTTGATGGAGTGACTGCTTCAGAAGAACCTTTTTGACTCTGGAAAATGAATTATATTTAACTTCCTTGACTTCGGTACTTTGTTATAACAAGCAAAAGCATTCCAGCCTGAAAAAAAGTCTGGCAGACAGTTTATCTTTCTTTAAGACTGAAATGTGAGATTGTGCGAGTCTTATTTGTTTGCTGGAAGAAAAAAGTGGTACCTTCAGCAGAGATAGTTCTGGTGGGATGCCAGATTGAGAACGAGAGAAATCGAGATAGAAATCCTTTCTCCGAGAAGAGATTGTGCACTTCTTCAGACCTTAGCTTGGTCCTTTTTGCCTCTCTTAGCTGAATGTCATGTGTCTTAGGGTGTTTGACTAAAGACAGTGGTTATAATCCCATTAAGAGCATCTTTATAACATGACATGACCAACACGGTCACAGAATTCTGTGCAATCCTTGCCCAAAAAGGTCAGTCCTTTCCGGTGGGCAGTTGCCTGCAGAGGCCTCTGTAGTATTTTTTTGTATCAGGACGCAACATGTTTTAGAAGGCTCCAGTGGTTTTAGAATTCACTGACCCCTTTGGGCTTTAGACTCCACATCAGCCAAGTAGATAGCAGTTACAGGGAGTGTGATGCTGTTTTTGAATCACTGCTTATAATTGTGCCGAAAGTTAGGGAAAGCATTCAGAGCATTAGTCTCCACACTGCTGCTCTTCTGAGAAGTGCCCTATGATATATTTAATCATTTGGCAAGTGTTTGTCGAGTTCCAGTTGTGCTCTAGCTTTGGTTAGATGCTAGAGGTAAGGTGACAATATGACTTATCACCAGAATGACTTTTGAGAGTGAGAAGGAGCTGTTAATAATTATACTGAAACAGTAGTCATAAACTTGGCCTGTCATTGTGGCAACTGGAATGGAATCCTTGAACTAAAGGGGATATAAGAATGAATCATATCCTGGGTCCACACTCTAAAGGATACTTACAGCCCTTTTAGAGAGCTAATACCCGCTAAAAAAATTCAAGAACATTGTAAAAGAAAGTCCTTCTTTTCTGTTATTGTCCTGTTACCCGTCCACCTCCCAAATCAATTTCTCCTCTTCTGTTCTATCATTTCCACAATAGAGGTATGCAAACATCTCTCATCTTTAAAAATTCCTCCATTCACCCTGGGCAGTTTTGCTCAGTGGTTAGTGTCAGACTACAGACTGAAAGGTCTTAGTTCGATTCTGGTCAAGGGCACATACCTCAGTTGCAAATGTGATCCATGGCTCCAGTTGGGGAGAGTGCCAGAGACAACCAATTGGTATCTCCCTCCCCACCCCATCTCCCTCTGTCTGTCTCTCTGTCTCTCTCTCTCTCTTCCACTCTGAAAAGCAATGGAAAAAATATCCTCAAGTGAGGATTAAAAAAAAAATTCCTCCATTCACCCCACCTATTGCCCCATTTTTCTTGTCTTATAGCAAAAACTTCCTGAGAAAATAGTCCGTACCAGGGGTCTGCAGATTTTTTCTGTTAAAGGCAAGATAGTAAATATTTTAGAGTTTAAGTGCCACATGGTCTCTCACAGCTACTCATCTCTGCTATTGTATGACGAAAGTAGCAATAGACAATGCCTAACTGAATGGGATTGGTATGGTCCAAGAAAAGATTATTTACAAAAACAGGAGCAGACTGGATTTGGCTCGTGGGCCTTTGTTTGCTGGGCCCTGCTCCATACTCACCATCGCCACTTCTTCATCTCACCACTGTCCACTTCCGTTCCCTTGACTCCACTGAAACTGTTCTTGTCAAGGTCATCCGCCTCCCTGTTGTCAAATTCAGTGGCAATTCTCTGTCCTAATCTTACATGCATTGTCAATAATATATACAACATAATTGCGCTTTCCTCCTCTGTCCAGCGCTTTTGTTTGGCTTTTGTGACACCACGGTCTCTGTTTTCTTTCTCATGTCACTGGTGGTTTTTCTCCTGATCTTTTCTTTCTCCTGTTCTTGTAGACTCCTGAACACTGGCGTTCCCTGGGCCATTTTCTCTACCTTCTCTTCCCTTCCCATCTCATCCTGTCTAGACTCTCTGTGTAAATGACTCCTTCCAGTCCTATGGACTTAAATGCCATCTAAAACTGATGACTTCTAGATTTAAATCTCTAGCCCGCACCTCTCTTCCAAGCCCCAGACTCACATGTCCAACTTGGTTTCTCCACTTGCTCTCAAGTAGACTGTGCACCCTAACACATCAAAATGGGAACTCTTCATCTCCAGTCCCACCACCACACATGCCTGCCTGTTGAACTGGTTCCTTCCCGCCTTTCCTAGCTTAGTAAATGGAATAATACACTGGCTTTTCATACCCAAATCCAAGAGTAATCCTTAATTCTTCCCTTTCCCTCATCACCCACATCCAGCCCACCAGTGAGTCCTGCAGGTTCTATCTTCATGTAAATCCCAGCTCACTCCCCTTCTTCCCATCACCACTGGCCACCTAGTCTAGACCTTCACCAGCTCTCGCCTGTACAACAGCAGCTTCCCAACAGGTCTTTCTCTCCCATTTTCACTCCTGTCTCTATACGGTCCCCTCACCACATAGTAGCCCAGTGGTTTTTTACACTTGAGAACAATCTGCCAGTCCTTTGTTTGAAGCCTTTCGGTGTTTTCAGTGGCTTCTCATTGCACTTAGAACAAAATCCTGTGCTTTCCCCCAGGCCTTTGAAGCCCTTCATGCTCTGGTTCCTGCCTACTCCAAAATATTTTTTTCTTTTCTTTTTTGTTTTTCTGTTAATCCTCACCCAAGGATATTTTCCCATTGATTTTTAGAGAGAGTGGAAGGGAGGGTCGGAGGGAAGGAGGGAGAGAGAGAGGAGAGAGAGAGAGAGAGAGAAACATTAATGTGAGAGAGACACATGGATTGGTTGCTTCCTAAACATTCCCTTACCAGGGCCGGGGATAGAACCTGCAACCTAGGCAGGTGCCCTTGATCAGGAATTGAACCCAGGACCCTTTGGTGTGCAGGCTGACACTCTAACCACTGAGCCACACTGGCCAAGGCCCAAATTATTTCTTATCACTTCCTACTCCACTTGGGTTACTCTTACCCTAGATCTGCATATCCTGACTGTCATCCTGCAGATCTCAGTTCATTTGCTCTTTCTTGGAGACCTTTTATGACCATCATTTCCCTTATGCTCATCACACTGCTTAACTCCTTCATCTCACCTGTCACACTCTGAAATTTTCTTTTTTATTTATTGTTTTTCCAGTAGTCTCCCACCCACCACTTCTCAAGATAAGTTACTTGAGGACAGAGAGAGGGACCATGTCTGTCTTTTCTGCCATTGGATTCCCAGTACCTAGAATTATGCCTGGTACATGGAAGATATTCAATAAATATTTGTCCAATGATTGAAGGAGTGAATTACTGACTAATGTAGTTGAGACTCTAACTACTGCAGAAATTCAGAGCGACGGTTCACATCTAGGTAGTCCTCAGTTACAAAGGGCTGTGCTGCTGGAAGGTGAGAATTTGTTTCTGATAGAGAGTGGATTTGAAAAATAGCATTTTATTTAGTACATGCTACTTCTACAACTGTTATCTTAAGATACTCTGGCCCAAATAATAAGTTGCAAAGTTGTGACCTCCTTCCAGAAGACTTCTTGGACCTCCCTTCCTTCTCTTTCCCTTCCTATCAAACAAACAAGCCAGCATTGGTGACGGTTCTTCTGGGCTCCCACCACACTCTGTACATATCTTTATCATACCTCAGTGTTCTTATGGTTTGTTAGCCTATCTCTTTACCTAACTAGATTATAAACTTCTTGGGAGCAGGAATTGCTTTTTATCCCTACATCTCCAGTGTAGTGTTTGTTGATTGAATAAAGTGGATATCAAAATTGGTCCTAGTTCTTGAGGAACATAGCCAGAAGAATAAGTGATTTTGCAGTTATCCCAGAAAGAAAATATATAATCTAGTGTTTAAAAATATCTGAAATATCTCAAATAATCTAAAAATACATAGTCTATTAAGAGACCATCATTGAAAAGTGCCTTTTTTGTTGTTAATCCTCACCTGAGGATACTTTTTCCATTGATTTTCCAGAAAGAGTGGAAGGGAGGGGGAGAGACAGAGAGAGAAACCTCGATGTGAGAGAGACACATTGATTGGTTACCTCCTTCACACGTCCCGACTGGGGTCAGGAATTGACCCTGCAACCGAGGTACCTGCCCTTGACTGGAATCAAACCTGTGACCCTTTAGTCCTAGGGCTGACGTTCTAATCACTGGGAAAAAACGGCTAGGGCTCTTTTCTTTTTTTTTTTTTTCTTTTTTTTTAACATGAGGACATGTTTTTCATTGATTTCAGAGAGATAGGAAGGAGGGGAGAGAGAGAAAGAGAAACAGCGATCTGAGGAGAAACATCAATCGGTTGTCTCCCATACGTGCCCAGTCTGAGGATTGAACCCACAACCTAGGTATGTCCCTAACTGGGAATTGAATACCCCGCCTTTTGGTGCACTGGACAGTGCTCCAACTAACTGAGCCCCCCGGCCGAGGCGACACCACTGCTGTTTCAGGAGTGCCAAGTCCTGGGATGAGAAAGACAGGATGGCAGGAAGCTTAGTGGAAACAGTTGCTGAGCAAGGCATCCTTTTTGGTGGGATGGGAGTGAGAGGAGCTGCTTAGAGTGACCCAGTTCTATTCCATTGCCTCTTTTTTGACTCCAAGACCAAACTTTCCAGTGATTAAGATACCTGTGTCTAGGTGGCAGAAATGAGCTCCTTTGCTCCCAAACCTTTGTAGATGTAAGTAAAGGGACCCAGCAGAGCAAACACACCGTCCCAGGAGGTGGTGGAGCAGCTGTGGGAATCGGTATCTCAGACTTGGCAACCAATGCGCCTAGGGACACTTCTCAGAGGAGCTTCTGGACGGACGTTCATTGCAGGAGCCATAACATAGTCTCATGCACCAGCTTAGCATCGCTCTCCCCACATGTAAAACTCCTGTAAACCCCAGGGGAGGTGGAAGAAGACCAAAAGAAAGCCATGTTTGGGGGGTCGGATGTGGGGTAGAGGGGATCAATGGGGGGAAAGGGAGGACTTCTGTAATACTTTCAACAATAAAGAGAAATTAAATAAGTGAAAAAGAAATAAAAAAGAAAGCCAAGTTGAGCTGCACACAGGACAGGGAGCTCAGAATAAGAACAGATTCCCAGTATCAGAAGTGGACAGCTCAGGAACCCTGGGAAGAAACAGGACATCCAATCCCTACCTCTATCAAGGAAGGAATTTCCTACAGAGGAAGCCAACTTAAGTTTGCTTTTTGAGGAATTTTTAAGCAGAAAAGAAAATGTATGAGTTTGTAGTCTAGAGGTAGCTCTTCCATTGGGTACAGCTGAATTCTGAGGTTCAGATGATTCATCGGGGCTTTTGTCTTTCTCCCCTCATCCCAGCTTCGCTTTCCTCTTCCCTCTGTGAGGCTGTCCTTCCCAGGGAGGCTGGCTGCTTTTCTCTGCAGGCAGAGATGGCCACACACAGCTCCAGGGTTACACTGGTCTTGTCATTACAGTTATAAAGGGCCAGTGAAGCCCAATTAGGACAGGCCACTCTTAAATCCAAACGGAATGTAGTGCTTTTGATGAAATGAAGCATGAGTCCTTTGGGCTGCTGCATCTTTTAAAAGTACACATGTTCTACACGTGTGTGGCTTTTGCACCATCACAAATCCCTGAATATTGCTTCCCCTCCTCGCAGAAGCTACTGTGGGTTGTAATATTTTTAATGCGTGGCATTCGTCTTGGTAGGTTTTTATTTTAATGGAAACATTCGGCTCACCATTAGCTTTAAGCGTCCCTTTCTAACTTCATTTCATTGGTTTCCCAGTGGGGTACCATAAATGTCCTTAAAGTTTGCCGCAATTCTGGAGTCCCCATGGACAGTTGTGATATTTTCGAAGGCACAGTGTTCTGGAACTTCCAAAATTCAGAGCTTCCCCTACCCCCAACTTAGAGTCACCTCTGTCTCTCTACAGGTTTTGAAGGTTACTGCATGTGTGTGTGCGTGCACACACACGCACACACATGCACAGATGTGCATGTCCTGTTTATTTGTTGTCATCAATACGTGTAGTAATCACTGAGATAGAGGGAAATAGTTTAGTTTTTAAATTAAAACTTTATGACGCATATTGGCAAGAATCCTGAGTATTTGCCTGTATCCAAATGCTGGACTCTGTCTCTACTACTTTGGTCCAGTAGAATTGTCAGCGTGAGTACAATGAATCAAGAGAACTTTATTAAGTTTCTTCTGAAGCTGGGCTTGATTACAGTGTAGGGACTGGTGCCGTCTAGTTTTTCATCTATTTCTCTTATTCTAGGCGCTCGAAGAGGCCCAGAAAGCGATTCAGCAACTCTTCGGCAAAATCAAAGATATCAAAGACAAAGCAGAAAAATCAGAGCAAATGGTGAGTTTAGGTTTCTTCCTAACTTTTCTGCTCCAGAAGAGGAAGTTTGCCTCTCATCCAGTTATACTGGTTAGTGGGCTTTTACTCCCATTTGCTGCCAACCACAGCACCCACATCTCTAAAACAAGCCCTCTGAGTACATCCCAGATCAGTTCAGGAGGAGGAGCTAGAGATGCAGCGGCTCACATTCCCTGCCGCCCGATATTTGCAGCCTTGTGTTTAAATAGTTTCCTAGTCATTTTGGATTCCTTTCTCTAACATTTGTTTATATCACGTATTTGAAATCACACATAGTACTAGGCTTGGGTTAGTTGCTCAATGAGTGGAAGCCATTATTAAGATATACGATATCTAACTTGGTATCGCATGAAAACTGTTCCTGGATCTGGGAGGTGGATGTGTCCTGCGGATGATACATGCTTATGGTTTTGATTAAGTTCTCTCTGCAAATCTGTCCTCCAGTGATGTATTCTGAAGGCCCCGCTGCTGACCAAGAATCCAGCCCCACCCTCTCGTACTCAGTGCGAGGCGCTGTGAAACGCCAGCTCCGGGGCTCAGATTCTGACTACATAATGTAATGTCTCTGAATTCCAGTTTCTCCAACTGTAAATAAGAATAACAACATCTAGCTCAAAGGGTTATAAGAATCAAGTGCGTGAAGAGCACTGAGCATAGTCTTAGGCTTGTGTTAGTTGCTCAAGGAATGGAAGCCATTATTATTGTCATTTGCCCCCTACTTTTTTGGTTACAGAAAACCTTGCTGGTCTGAGTGTGGAAGTGAGCTGTGCAGGTCATAATCTTTATGAGTTCATGCAGGGTGATCCAACTAGAAAATCAGGTCACGTGAACTTAACTCACTACTGGATTTTTCACTTTTTTTATTTTGTTGAGTTTTTAAAAAAATTTTTAATCTTCACCAAGGGATATGTTTGTTTTTAAATTGATTTTTAGAGCAAAAGAAAGGGGGAGAGAGAGAAACATCAGGCAGTTGCCCCCTGTACGCACCCTGACCAGGGACTGAACCTGCAACCCAGGTATGTGCCCTGGCCAGGAATCGAACCCCCAACCCTTCAGTGTACGGGATGATGTTCCAACCAACTGAGCCACCCAGCCAGGGCCTAGGTTTTTCACTTTTAATAGGAGGTATATCCTTCCAGTGACTGGGAGGGAGTGCCTGGTACCAGGGCACTCCCTTCCAGGTATCAAAGATCCTTGGAAAGCAAGTTGCTCTTCAGAAAGCTGCTTGGTCAACACGGACTCAGGCAGTTAGTGGAAGAGTTCACCTGGGTGTTGGTAAAGTTGGAGAGTTGTTCCTGCTCCACTACTGAATGTCCTTTTCTGGTGACTGAAACATACCTGTATTCCCAGATCCAGAGCTTCTTCCTCTGGACCTGCCAGATCAGCACTGTCGGGATTTACTCCCCCAGTTTCCTTCTCACTCCTCAAAGAGTGTGCCTCTCCTCTCATGACATTACACGTTAAGCTTACATTACAGGGTTTACATTTTAATCTTCTTCAAATTTGAGAGGAAGTCTTTCTTTTCTGAAGACCAGACAATAAACCCTAGTTCCATGAATAAAGACCATCTCAGTAGAATTAGCCAACTAAGACTATCCGTTTTGTATTGAAGCTAGTATTCCCAGTGGCAGAAGGTGTTCTTTCCTGACCTTGTTCAAGAAAAGGTGCGCTGTGCTTGGCTCCTGGGCTCAGCATACTCCGTACTAGATTTCTATTTGAATCACGCCATTGGGGGTGAGAAATAAAGTTTATTTCATTCTCACAACAGGATTTTATAGCCCTGGGTAAACAGTTGAAGAAATGCCAAATTACATTTAAATAGGCTGATTGAAAATTATTTTAACTATCTATTGTGAGAAAGCCTATCGTTTCTCCAAGGGCTAACCTGAGAGGGATTTATTTTACATTTTATTTTTCAATTACAGTTTATATTCAGTGTTATTTTGTACTAGTTTTGGGTATAACCCGAGGGTTTTTTCCTTCATTTGCATTATTTTCTTGTGGAGCTACTTGCAGGTGGGTTTACATCTTTCTTAATCTTCCTCCTTTTCTCCTGTGGTTTCAATATTTAGGTGAAAGAAATCACCCGTGATATTAAGCAGTTAGATCATGCCAAACGCCACCTGACCACCTCCATCACAACGCTCAACCACCTGCACATGCTGGCGGGCGGCGTCGATTCCCTCGAGTAAGCAGTGTCAACTTTCTCTTTTGGGCCACAGGAAATGAATGGGTCACATAGAAAACAGCATCATAGGTTTATTTACTTTTCAGGCAGTATAGTCTCACCATCCTGCCCTACTTTCTGCAAATCCGCCTCAAATGTTCAGTCACCAGGTTTGCTTTGTGCCCTCTGATGTTCAAACCCAACAAACAACCTGACACTTTGTTGTTGTTAATCCTCACCTGAGGATATTTTTTTCCATTGATTTTCAGAGAAAGTGGAAGGGAGGGGGTGGGGAAAGAGAGAGAGAAACATTGCTGTGAGAGAGATAAATCGATTGGTTGCCTCCTACACATGCCCCAACCAGGGCCGGGGATCGAGCCTGCAACTAAGGTACTTGCCCTTTACTGGGAATCGAACCCTCGACCCTCTACTACTGAGCTACACCGGCCAGGGCACAACCTGACACTTTGAAGTGAGATGCAAGTGAGTCTGAAGGGGACCCAGAAAGCATGTGGAGAATGACTCCAAGAATATGGGTCTTTTCCATGTGGTAGGTCTCTACCATTGGGGCCCACAAGGTGACCAGGTCGATTAGTCCCTCCCTACAGCCTTGGCCTTGGCAGGTTTTCCTGTTCTTGCTGGGCTGAGTTGCACTGGAGTTGAATGTATCGCTTGCTGGGCTGAGTTGCACTGGAGTTGAATGTATCGTATGGAAAGAGATCTTTGATTTATCATTCAACCCACTTTTTCAAATACAGTAGTTTCCTGTTTGGCTTATAGAGGAGCTGTAGAGAATGATGCATGGGGAAGAGCTGGTTATTTACCACAGAGAAGCAGTGTAAAGGCCTTCATTAGCAAGATCCTGACATGTCAGTTCTCTTCTGTGGTCTGTCCCAGGCTGAGAATTCCCCCTGCCCCAGCCTCAGTGTAACCCCATGTGTGAACAGAGAAGGAGCATCTTCACAGAAATGTAGATGCAGTATCCAAAGTCGGGGGCGGAGACAGACTCCTTCCTGATCCCTCCCAGGCGTTGCTTGAGTTTCAGCGAACCCTGGTCCATTTTCCTGTAGCGATCAGAGAGATCAGAGGCCAGTGGGAGACTGGAAGAGCAATTTCTTTGTCTCTTCCCCCAGATGCTCAGTTTTGCACAAACATATCTGACCAGGTAGCAACGTCACATCTTGGCTTGAACTTGATTCTATCTTTTTAAATGCCTCTGAAGGGAAGCCATAAATTATACTTTTAATTTAAAAGCCCAACCCTAATGGAAGATTTAGATCTAATGGTTTGTCCTTCCTTGCTGTTTGTAGCTGTTGATTTTATCAGCATCCTTTTTTTATGCTTCATGAACCTTTGCGATAGGAAAAGTAGACACACTTGACAGAGTTGCTTAACATTGGCTTAAAACCGACAGATCTAAGGTAACATATAAATGCCCTTCGTTATATCCTGGGAAGAGGTGTTTGGTTTGTTCATAAACTGTAATGCTCAGATAATAACATCCTTACCCCTGTTCTCTGTCAAAAGCCTACTAATCCCGTGATACCCAAGTCAAATCCCAAATTCATAGTCTTCCCAGATTCCCCTCCCCTACCCAATGAGAATCCACTATTCCCACATTCTTTTGTACCTCCCATAGCACATAACTAGTACTTCTGTGTAGAACTCAGTTCATCCTATTTGGTATTAGTTAGATGTGTATTTGGCTCTCTCCCTGACTAAATGTTGTCACCTTAAGGATTTGGACCAGGTCTTATTCCCCCTCCCCCAATGCACAGCACCATACTTTTTTAGTGCTCGGTATATGCTTATTAAATTGTGTGTTTTTCTAGAGTTCTCAACTTCTTATTTCCTTGCAGAGCCATGACCAGGCGGAGGCAGTATGGGGAAGTTGCTAATCTTCTCCAGGGTGTAATGAACGTTCTGGAGCACTTCCACAAGTACATGGGAATTCCTCAGATCCGGCAGCTTTCCGAAAGGTAAAATGTCATGGGAGAAAATGATTTTCCTTTCTAAGAAAACATGGTGCTGGGAAGTGCTGGAGCACTTCGCTCAGCATGTTCAGTCTAGAATCTTATCATCAGAAGGAACCTCCAATGTCGTCTGACCTAGCTGTGTGATGCAGATGCCCCATCCACCATACCCTTACCAACTCCTGACCATGTCTTCTAAAGCTGTTTGTATCAGATAGTTGCTGGCCTGCCATCCTTGGAGTGGCAGCTGGTGAGTTGTGTATCTGAACAACTCTCAGTTGTCCACATTTGTGAGGGAAACTATTCCAGTTGTTTATTTCCTTGTAACAAATCACTCAAGACTCAGAGTTTCTAGTCTACCACATTTTTTTTGTATGGTTCTGAATTTTTATTAAAATCTTTTTATTATTTCTAAGGCTCTGGGGCAGGAAGGGGAGATGGCAACATGCACTCAGTGTGCCCTCTTACAGTGGAAACGCCAAAGAACTAGGAAGGAATGTCGGAACAGAGCTTGGCAGAGTACCAGGGAGGTCACCACCCTTTCCCTCATCCTTCCTAACCCCTCCACACTTAGAGATGGCTGATCGCCATATCACACTGGAAATGGAAAGCAGCTAAGACAGTGTACAAATAGGGCATTATGAGCTGCAAGAAAGAAGGAGGCTTGGACTGAGAAGGCAGACTTGCTCTCAGTGCATGGGGGAGCTGGGAAGGTGGCAATAGCTCCTCCCCCTGTCCTCACGATAGTCCAGAGTCAGCCTGTTTTTCCCATGCATTTGTTCTCATGTTCACTTACCTGAAAGATATTTACTGCACACCTTCTATATCCTATCCCCTGTGCTGGAGTACCAGAGGCACAGAGATAAGCAATACACACTCTCTGCTCTCAAGGAGTTTACCATTTTTGTGTAGAGGAGAGAGACACTGATATAAAATTTCAGTATAGCACAGATAGAGTGAAACTGGTCTTGCTGTATAAGACCTAGCAGGATCTTAGAAGAGGAATTGATAGACTGAACCTTCAGGGGCTGAGAGTTGGGGTCATAGGAGAATTCAGTTTTAATCTGATTTTAAAAGAATGGGTAGGATCTTACCAGCCGGACAAGAAGGAGGGTGGGGGAATAGAAGAGAGAGAACATCATGGCACTTGGGAGATGATGGAGAGTCAAAGCCTATAGGTGTGTAAGGTCAGAGTCCCCTGGGCCCTGCTAAAGAGCTTATATATGTGTAGGCAGCGAAAGATTTTAAGTAGGGAGGGGCATGTTCTCACTTGTATTTTGTAGAAGTCTGGTGGCTTAGACTGGGAGTTGAGACTGTGTTCTAGACTAGAAAAGATAAGGACCATACCAAGACAGTGGCCATGAGGTCAAGGAGATGTGTTGAGGAGTTGGTTACCAATTGGTTGGTTGTGTGTGATGGGTATTGTTGATGGCAGGAATGCAGCAGAACTGAATTTAATTTATAAAAAAGCAACAGAGAGACAAAAGAGATTGTACTCTTTTAGGACTCTGCTTTCTAACATTTTTTTCAAAAAGGTGGTTTTATAGATTTGAAGGGATGTCATGATCACTGCTGTAATGACATTCCCCTTATGAAGAGAAAATATAGCACTTGGTCAATATATTTCAGTGCTGCAAACACTCATTGTCATGTAGGGTTGCTGCAAACACAGGAGGATTTACTTTTCTTTTAGTGGAAAACCTCTATTTGCAAAAATTTTGTGTAGGTTAATATAGAGTGTGTGCTGTTAAATAACACTGAAAATAACTCAGAGAAGAAACCTTCTTGTTTTCAGTGCTTGACTATAGTTGTTTTTCAAGAGATATTAAAAGTTTGAGGAAAGTCCAGGCTTCTTATTTTTAGCATCATTTCTGGTGATTTTCCTCCCTGATGTTTACATAGTGATGGTAGAACCATCTGGAAATGATAGAAATAGCTGTTTGTTTAGTGGGGAGGAGAGAAGGCAAAAGAGTTATACCCTATGCATTGCTTCAGCTTCTCTAATTTAATAGCTTGCTGTCTATAAATTGTAGAAATCATACAAAAGGTTGTATTCTGAAATCTTTGCTTGTACATTTGAAATATGAAGTTCATGGACCTTGATTTGAATACAGCTATTTATTTCCAAATACCCTTCTGGAAAATGCTTAAACATTAATATAGCATTGAAGGAAAGATTTTTTTTAAAATATCACCTTCACATTACAAATCCTCCTGACTTAGAATATCCGTGAAAGCAAATGTTACTAGTAATCAGTCAATATTTCCTGAGAAAGAATGGAAGACTCTTACATTCTCAGGAAACCTGTGAAACCCTTGAACTAAAAAATATTTTTCAGGGCTATTCCTAATCCCATATATGTGAGAGATACTTGGCAGACTGGGGTCACATGGTGTAGTGATAAAAGAAACTAAAGTAAAGAATGACAAGGCCTGCCCAGCTGTGTGTTCTTGGACAAGTTCCTTCTGAAGGAACTTCAGTTTCAAAAGTGTAAGTTTCGGAAGTGTAAGGGTTTCAAAAGTGCGAGGGTTGTACTTTATGATCTTAAAAGCATTCAGCTGAGTCACTCTAAGATTCTGGGCTGAGATTATAGAGCCTGTCTGTTTGGAAATGGAGCATCTCAGACTAATGTGGCTAATTAACCACTCCGGCCAGTACAGACTAAGTATTTGGAAGGTCACTTTATTGTGAACCTTTGTGGGTACTTTCTTTGGGACTGTCATTCACAAGGTAATGGAAGCATTGGGGTTACTTTACCTACAAATGTCTAAATAATTTTCATAATTTGCTGCCCCTTTGCTGCCACCCCTTATGAAAACTGGTAACACATTTAGGAATGGCACGGAGGATGCCAGAAGCCAGTTGGTTGACCTTTCTTTCTGGGCGGCACAGTGAATCTTCTATTTCCTAAGAATGCTCAACACTGAGTTGTCACCACTCAATCAGGCCGGGCTTATTTGAATGCCAGGAGAAATCTTTATTTACCACCCTCTTCTCTATCAGTTGTAGATTGATTTTCATAATAGTGACTAGGAAACCATGGTAGCTCAACCCACCTATGTGCTCTGCTAACAGTCTCAGTTGTTCACTCTTTGCAGTAGGCATTTTCTTTTCATTGTGATGAGAGGAAGGAATATAAATGAAGGAGTCAACTTGAAGATAGATTCTTTCACGGGATTTTTTTCTAGGATCCTGTTTGGGTAACTGATTGTAAGGACTACTGTTCACATCTCACCCTGATACATGGAATCGTGATTTGGGTTTACAGACACTGTCATTAATGTCAGTAAGGGACATGGTTGCTCTTTCATCTGAGTCACTGATAGATACTCAGAAACTGCACTTGGAAACATTTGTATGCAGAAGTGTATTCTTCAGCTCGGACATTAATTATACATCTGACTTGTAGTCATCTGTCAACAGCGCTGCCAGAGGGCTGTTGTAGAATAACCAGTGCAGGAGAGGATGCCGAAAGGTGTCTCGTACAGGCCTCCACCCTCTTATTTCAAGACTATCCTTAGCTGTAGCCCATGTGGGGAAAGTGACTTATGATTTCATGTAGCTCACTGGTGGCACAGCTGAGTCTAGACTGTCTCAAGACAGTCTAGAAAATGGACTAAAGATGGCAAGGGGGTCTGCAGATCAGTCTGGTACTTTACCCTCTCTTCTACACTCTGGAAGTACCAAGCCTCTGGTTGTCTTTTCCGGCACCTCAGTTTCAAATCCAGCAAGAAGATGGAGTTAAAGGGTGGTGGGGTGACAGAGGCACAGCAGGGACCATCGGTACCACTGAGATGCTCAGGAGCCCTGAGACTATGGCCTAGAGTGTCCCTGCCTGGGATGGGACTTCACCCCCAGGAATTGTCCAGTGGCTTATGAGGGAGCAGTGCTTTCTGGGTGTTGCCAAGAGGAGAGTAGGATCAGAGGGGCCTGAGGCTCTGGAAGCTCTGTCTTATGACCTGGCACCAGGGGAGTCTGTCTGCCTGGCCCATTATGTGGAGTTACAAGACCTCCAAGGTACAATTTTACAAAAGCTTGTTCTCTTCTCTCCTATCAGAAATGTTTCCTGTTGTCTGTTGGGCAACTCTAGATGGGTGGCCTTGATTCTGATTTGGGGGCGGGGGGGCCTATGCCAATAATAAATAGCCTTATTTTGGCCGTTTCTAGCCCCTTGAAAACTAACTAAAAAGGTCGCAAACCCACCTATCAGAGTGCTTTTAAACCTTTTGAAGATAGTGGAAAACCCCTGGAAAGTATTTAAAATAAGGGCATAATTATGACTATGCCACAGAAAAATCAGACTGCTTTGGGTCCTGCCTATCCCCTCATTAAAAGAAAAAAAATCTCAGTAGGTTGCTAGGCACTGCCTAGTAGCCAAAGAAATTGTGGTTTTGAGCTGCTCACGATTTCTAGAAACTTCATAAAGTTAATTCCAAAGTAACAGGGTGGAGACCAAGAAGGGAAGAACACTATTTTTTGGTGCTTTTAGCAAAGATAAAATATTTGCCTCGGACTCAGGGCAATTCAGCAGTGGCCCCGGAGCCTCTCTCCACTCCAGCTCCAGAGGCTGGCTGTGACCTGGCCCGCTGGTGGAGGGCATGGGCATTGCAGGGGACGCAGGACGATGCCAGCAACTTCCTTTCTCATCCCAGCTGCTGCTGCTTTCTCCTTTCATTAAAGCTGACAAATATTTGTTTTGCTCCTAGTGTACATACAAACCACTGTGTTAAGGACTGACCTTCCCTCTCTAGCTGGTTTTTCATCCTAATTCAGTCTTGATATTCACAATCTTCCCAATGAACTTAAATCTTCATTCAATGGCCTTCACTCTCAGTTTGTTAAAACTTATGATCCTGATCTTGTCCCTGCACTGGGGAAAAAACCCAACTCTGAAACAGTATGGAGCTCTGCTCCCACTCCTGACTTCAAGGAGTGGTGAGCAGTTATACCGGTAATTCAAAATGAATTTATATTTGATTTGGGCCTTATTATAGAGTATTTTTTGCGCAGTATAACTACCACCTAATGGCATTTTGTAAAGGTTAATATATACTACCTCATGACAGGTGCAGTGTGGCCTAAAAGAACTTGGATATGGAAAATCTACGTATATAGAAAATCCATCTTGCAATTAAATCGGATACCTGGATCCTGCTCATAAACCTGCTACTAACTAGTGTGTGGTTGCTCTTATCTAGCCACCCCTCCTTCCCTACCTCTAAAGACTCCAACAGTTCTGACCTCTATAGATCTTTGCATAATTACTTAAAAATATTTGAAAATTACCAGACAATGATATGTTCTCTTTTCTCTACAGAGTGAAGGCTGCCCAGACAGAGTTAGGACAGCAAATCCTGGCCGACTTTGAAGAAGCATTTCCTTCCCAGGGTACCAAGGTATTGTGTAACATGTTCTCTCCAGTCTTTAGTATTATCGCCATTCGTACCTAACTCACACTCACTACAGTTACTATTCCCATTCATCATTCCAAAAGTGTTTGCTGGCAGCCATCAGTTTGTTTGCCAGAGGTTCAGGGCAGTGAGACCATCCTTGATTTTAAATATCCCAAAGTAATGTTGATTCCTCATTTGTGTTCTTTCAGCATCAAAAATGAGGATTTGTTTTGGTTTCACTTAATGTATGTCAAACCTAATATCTTTTCTGCCCAGCAAATTCCTTTTTTCTCATGGCTGTGTTTAAAAAAATTAAAATCTTCAAGCCACAGCGTTTTTTTAGGATTGTTACATAACTTATTGGTTTCAGTTTGGTGAAAAGACAACTGGAGGGCAGTCCACAGGCTTATGTAACTTGGAGTGACACAGTTCGGAGACTCGCCTTTAACAATCAGAATTCTGTTCTTTGGCATGAGTCCCTTTTGCTCTCACTGGTAGCATAGCTGTTTGTGTTGTGTCTGGGAAGCCCACAGTATTTCACTTGTGAGCTATTGGTCGCACTTCTCATATAACAAACTTTGCCTCACTTGGCTGGCACTGTGCTTGTTTAACTGCCTTTTGCTCTACCTTCAAACTGTAGCAGACATAATCTTAATGCTTTGCATGTGTCGGGGAGTGAAGAACCTTCAAAAGCTTTTATTCTTCTATTATTTGAGCTATTTCAAGAGAAAGAATTGTTCAACGAAGATATGAGCCGCAGCACACACCGGCAGGCGCATTCCTCACTGCCCTGGTGGCAGAGATGGTGGATATATGTTTATTTACTGAGCCAGGGAACGTTTCCTGAGTCTACATTATAATTCAATAACTAGAGATATCTTAATCATTTTTTTCTTGTGCTCCATAAAAGAAACTTAAGAAGTATGTGGGGGGAGCTGCCCCAGCTTTGTAGATTATTTTTATCTATAGGAAGGCTCCTGATTTTAATGCCTGCCCATGTCTGCTTGCCTTCTGGTAATTCCACATTTTACTTGTAAAGCATGTTCCTGTGAGAACTTCATATCGTTATTCATTTGATGTAACGGCGGGGAGTGGATGCTGGAAAGCCAGTCTGTGAAAAGAGATCATAAGGTATTCACAGATTATAAGCATCAGACTCTTCTTAGTGTCGAATCTGTTGTTCATCCCAGTTTCAGGAAGTTTCAGAAAGCTGTGGATGGAGCCCAGCTTTAGTATTTAGAAGAAAGTAACCATGATCTATGTTACCTCTTTTTCCCAGATTGCACCAGGCAGATGAAGTTACAATGGTTTTCTCTATCAACTTGCTTCCTTTTTCTATGATTGGATAACAGTGGTTTTTTAAGAGTTTTCTTTTTTTTCCTTTTTAATGGCTATTGACTTTTCATAAAGGCCTTGTGCTGTTATTTCTATTTCACAAATGGAACTCATGGTATTAAAAGTAATTATCCAAGGTAACCTATGAAGTCCTTTTGAAATGAAAGAATCTGAACCCGTGAGCTCATGGGTTTTGGCTTCCGTGACTTCTCTATTAGATCAAATGCTTTTACCCAGAAGCAAGAGGTGAGCAGGCGGTGTGCTCAGAGGATGACATAACAGCCACTCAGCGTGGGGCTAGTCGGCATGTCAACAGCTGAGCTCTGAGGCAGCTTAGGTAACACTATGAAACACGTAAACTTCAGTGCAGGTGGGTACATTGGACAGAAATGACAAAAATAAAACAAAACACAAAGATCTGGAAGAACCTTACTAATCACCTGAAGTCTGTTATTTTTCAGATGAGGTTCAGTAACTATGCCAAAGCTACATGGCTAATTCCCCAAGCCAAGAGTAGGTTCCAGGTGTTCTTTTCACTATAGTCCACTCAGCCAATCGTGTACATTCAGTGAGTTACCATAAAGAAAGGTTCAGCAAGACTGAATTGCCTTCGGTAATGACAAAGGCCTTCCCATTGTGATGTATCAATACAGCTCCTTGATGTCCTTCTACTGTTCTTTTTAGGACAAGGGGCGAATATGATATTTTACCTTTAGCTGCATATCTGGGTGGCTGACTATCAGTAAAACAAGTCTGGTAGTTTGGAACCTGGTTTTAGGTTTCAAATGCTACCTTACTGTTTGGCACGAATATAGCACCTTAAGAACAGGAATCTGAGGTTGGAATCAGTGGAAGTGGCACATATGGGGTCATTGAGCCTTCCGGGCTCTTCCACAGGGTGATTTCAGCTTTGGTATTAGGAAAGCAAAATTTCCTGTCATCATTACTGGCCATGTTTTTCAAAATGTCTCATTGCTGATTGACAGAGGAGCTTTTATATTGGCTACTGCACTCTAGCTTAATGAGTCTCTCATCGAGGACCGAGTAACTAAAATATCCATCCACAGCAGAACAATGAGTGTCGGGAGTGGAAGTAATAACAACTTCAAGAGAGGAGCGAGAAGTAGCAGCTGTCAGAGGCCATGAGATTTAGAGGTTGTTTCTGGCTTTTGAACTGCTGTGTGTTTGTTTTAACAGAGGCCAGGAGGACCCAGCAATGTCCTACGAGACGCATGTCTGGTTGCTAATATTTTGGACCCCAGAATCAAACAGGAAATCATCAAAAAGTTTATTAAACAGCATCTGTCAGAGTATCTAGTACTTTTTCAAGAAAACCAAGATGTAAGTATTAACCAAATAAGATCAGATGTGACATTTGTATTTTATTGAAAGTTGAATGCTCTCAAGTCTGCTGATTTATACTTTATTAGTATTACTGTCTTAAAGAGTTGAACGTTGAACCGTGAATCCTAGGGGCTAACTATATGGTTCAGTGGTTCTTAACCATTTTGGGGTCACTGACCCTTTGGAAAAATTAATGAGAGCTAAAGAACTTCTCTCCAGAAAAAGGCACTTATGCATAAAACTTTGCATACAGTTTCAGGAAATTACAGACTTTTGAAGCCTGGTCATGGACCTCAGGGTATAAACCTCTGGATCAAGTAAATAAGTAGCCTAGATTCTTTAAAACCATGAGAAGAAAAGAGTTTGGCTGGGTTTTTCTCGGTTCCGTGTTTTTGCTGTTTCCTTAAACTGTCAACACTACTTCTAAATGCTGGGGTGGATTTTGTTCCCTGGTTTTCTAAGGTTGCCTGGCTGGACAAAATCGACAGACGCTATGCCTGGATAAAACGCCAGCTTGTGGACTATGAGGAGAAATACGGCCGAATGTTTCCACGAGAGTGGTACATGACCGAGAGGATTGCAGTAGAATTTTGCCATGTCACAAGGTAGCTTCCAAGTCTACTGGTTTTGGTGTTCATTGAAATCAGTTCTCCTGTCTTTAGTGGTTCCATGTTGTCTCGTGGGTTGGAATCACTTCCTGATGCCATCAAGCACTTCCTTATATCCAATTATCGCCCCACTCTCTGCTACCGTCTTCGCTCCAGGACTTCCCTTTGGCCTAGTCCTTGCCTTGAATAGCCTGCCTTCTTGACTTCACCAACTCAAGATTCAGCAACCAAATTTACCTATGGTGGTTCATTGCCCCCTATTTTCTCCTCTGCCTGAATCACACAGATCCTAACAGTTTGCAGTTGTATATATCCATCATCATTATGCTTTTCTCACTTGATAGATAGCTAGCTCCATAGGGACAGGGGTAGTACCTACTTCACTGACAGAGTTAACCAGCAGGAAATACTTGTTGAATAAATTCCCCACCCATAAGAAGAGTGTTTCTAGCCTTTGGATAGTTAATAGTGTTGACATCTGAATGTTCTACACATTTAAAGACTTTTTGCTCACCCTGTCCTCAGTGTCCATGAGTGTAACCTGGGGCCACATAGTCCCTGTATGTCCAAGAACTAAAGCCCAAGAAGGTTAGATCAGTGTGTCCAACCTAAGGTTAGAGTTAAAACTTACTTTTTACTTGCAACTATACCATAACAGTGGTGGTAACTGGGTTGTATTAGTTCTGTAGTTCCTTCTAATAATTCCCAATTACATTAACTCCAGGTTAATTAAAAACTTCCATATCTAAGCATAACTCAGCCACCTTAGAGTAATTCATTATAGTCATCTTAAAATCACAGAGAATACAGTCAAGTTGCAAGCTTTAATCACATTGGTGGGGGATATATTTTAAGGGAAGTTGTTGATTTTGTGGTTTTAGTTTTTTAATAGAATTTATTTTTTAGGGTAATTTTAGGTTCACAGCAAGAGTGAAAGGAAGACACAGAGATTTCCCATATACGCTTGCCCCCCACATGCATGGCCTCCCTCATTACCGACATCCCCCACCAGCATGGTGTGTTTGTTACGGTCGGTGAACTCACATTGACACCATCATCACCCAGAGTCCGTAGTTTGTATTAGGGTTTACTCTTGGTGGTGTACATCCTGTGTGGCCGCTGTTTTAAGAAACACATTTGCTACCATAGATTTAGATAACCTTTCAGTATTGATTCAAGGTCAGTTGTGGTTGTCACTTTCTAAGTCCTGATTAGCAAAGAAAGATGAATTGCTTGAGAAATTGGTAATTCTCTTCAGCCTACAGTTCAGTGACTTGCAAGCTAACTCTGAAAAATGAAGTCCGCAGGTGCCTGGAAGTATACGACGGCCAGCAGACCTGCTATCGTGTCAGTGATGGTCGTGTTGCTGCTAAGCTTTCATTGTTCGAGTTCTGGCTAAAATCCTACAAATATATAGTTCTCACATAAACCTGTTTGATTTTGTCATTTATTTGTGGGGGAAGTTAAGCATAGCTCAGTTCAGAACTCATATGTCACTGTTCTCGAACAACTTACATTCTGAAACAGAGCACTTGAGTGGCACATAGACAGGCAGGAACCACCTAAACACATGGTATCACTTTTCACATGGGGAGTCTAGCCTCCCACCTGCCTTTCCAGGGTTCCTGCTCTCTGTTCGAGGAGATGGTTATTTCCTTAGAATACGGAGGGCTTGAGAAATTACATAGAAAATATGCATTTGTATCAAATACGGAGTGTTTCATATATATTATTAACGAAGTATTGAAAAGTTTAAATATTTAAAAATAGTAGTAACAATGTAAACAAATTTGTGTCCATGGTCCTTGATTTGTTTTTTTTTTTGACTGTTGGATAATTTCACCTTAAAATTCTTATTTAGAATATGTGTTTCTCTTCCCCAAGCATTAAACTAAGTTGGTAACAGATCTCAGGATTTGAAATGACCACATACTTTTTAAAAAAAATATAAGCTAAAACCATTTACTCTGTACCCTGGCCTGGTAGCTCAGTTGGTCATCCGGACATGCCAAGGTTGCAGGTTCGATCCCCAGTCAGGGCACATAGAGGAAGCAACCTGTGAATGCATAAATAAGTGGAACAGCCTTGTGCTCTCTCTCACACTCACCCTCTCGCTCTCTCAAGTCAGTACATTAAAAAAAATTTTTAATATTTTTTAAAAAGTAATTTACTTTGTCTTACCTTGAATGATCCATTTATTTGATAGTATTCTTTTTTTTTAGATTTAAATTTTATTTTTGTTTAAAATATTACAGATGTCCCTTTTTCTCCCCAATGACCCGTTCCACCCCGTCCCATCCCCCTCCCCAGTCCCTCCTCCCACCATTGTCCGTGACCTTGGGTTGTGCATATATGCATATAAAATCTTTGGTTACTCTCTTCCCCTCCACCCACCCGCCCTCCTCCATCCCTCTGACATTCGTCAGTCTCATCTATGCTTCCATGTCATTGAATCTATTCTGTTCATCAGTTTATTAAGTTCTTTAGCTTCCACGTATAAGCAAGATCATGTGATGTTTGTCTTTCTCTGCCTGGCTTATTTTGCTTAGCATAATATTCTCCAGGTCCATCCATACTGCCCCAAAGGGTATGAGATTCTTCTTCTTTACAGCTGCGTAGTATTCCATGGTATAAATGTCCCACAGCTTTTTTTATCCACTCATCTACTGATGGGCACTTGGGCTGTTTCCAGATCTTAGCTATTGTAAACTGTGCTGCTATGAATATCGGGGTACATATAGACAATATTATCTCTTTATTTTGAAGGACAGAACTTGCCAAGATTATGCGGACCAGAGCTAAGGAAATTGAAGTGAAATTGCTTCTTTTTGCTATTCAGAGAACAACTAACTTTGAGGGATTTCTTGCAAAACGCTTCTCTGGCTGCACTCTGACAGATGGCGCCCTGGTAAGACCCTCCCGAGGGAGGCTGGAGCATGAAACCCATGGGTTGGGTGGCTGGGCTTCACTTCAATCTTTCATAGTGTGGTGATTCCTCCTACTGGCTCAACTGCTTAAACCCCCCATTCCAAGGATTTTACTGAATTCATGTAAACAGTAATGATACAGAATACTTTGTATGGATTCACTGTTTGTCTCTTCTGCGGCGCTCCATGTTTTTAGAATGGCGAATCATTTTATCTAAGCATGGGCTCCATTTTACAGACTCACAATTTTGTGAGTCATAGAGGCCTCACTTATTTAGTCACAAATGCCGTATTTATTAACTATTGAATTTTATTATAATTAGGATATGCTTTTACTTTAGAGTTTGGCTTCTTAATGTCTCTGATGATCCAAACAAGTCATGGTGTCTCTATAAATTTCAAAGCCATGTAAAGGAGTCACATGTCAGAGAGATTCCAGAAGATGAAACACAAAGGCCACAGGTCTGAGGACTGTCCTCCACTGGAAAGCTGGAGTAGGATGGCGTTGGTTAACATCACTTAAACCTCTGTGTAAGCAAGGACCAGGCCCAAAACCTCTTTTTTGGAAACCCAGGCTCCTTGTTAACATCAATATGCTTTCTTCAGATTTCCCATCCATGGGGAAACCAACTTTTCATGTTTTACAGTAATTTCTGTTTACAACGTTACACACACAGGCTTGAGTTCACTGAATGCAGGAATCATGGCTGGCTCATCTCTGCTTCCTAGTCATGCAGAGAGTGCCCAGACCTTGTGCAGGCCGACGGGAATGAGAGGGAGGGCGGAAGAAATCAAAGCTGAGAGAGTCATAGCTGTTGAGTTTCCTTTAAAACTGGATTTTTTTAAAAACCTGCCAGTAACAGCAGAGAAGCGATGTGATTTGGTAGGAAAATCTTTGGATCGGCAACCAAGAGAGACTTGTGGTCCAGTTTCGACTCTGCTGTAACTTAGTGAACTGCTTTCTCTGTTAAATGAAAAGAGTAGACTATCCTTTAATGACAGAGACATAAAACCCAAAAGCCATAAAGAAAAGTACTGAAAGGTTTGACAACATAAAAAGAACGCAATTCTGTTTGGAAAAAGAGACCACAAATGTAATTAAGGGACACATACCACAAACTAGGCAAAAAACAGTTTAAGCTATGTAAGACAAATGATTACTATCCAGCGTACATAAAAAATTCTTAAAAATCAACATCAAAAAGGCAACCCAAGAAAAATGAGTACAGGGTCAAGCAGGAAATTCATAAAAGAAATAACAGATGGCTAATAAATATGTGGAAAAAATAGAACAAGATATTGATTCCCATACATCAGGTTGGCCAAAAATATTATAAGAATTAACAAGACAGAATTTTAGTGCTAATATACAAATTGATACCACCTTTTGGGACAGCAAAATTTCATTGTGTATCAGAAATTTAAATGTGTGTGCACTGAGAGGCAACAATTTCACAACTAGCTATGAAGTCTACAAAGAAGAATCCATACCAAGAAAGAGGTGAACTGCAGCCTTAAAAGCAAAAAAAATAAAAATAAAAAATGGAGATTTTTGTAACGTCCATTGTTGAAGAATGGTTAAATAAAATACGGTGTATCCATCCTGTGGAGTAGTTAGTGTGCAGCAGTTTAAAAGTGGTGGAATGGCCCAGCCGGGCATGGCTCAGCGGTTGAGCGTCGACCTGGGATCCAGGCGATCAGGGTTCGATTCCTGGTCAGGGCACATGCCTGGGTTGCAGGCTCGATCAATGACTCTCTCATCATTGATATTTCTATCTCTCTCTCTCCCTCTCTTTTCCTCTCTCTGAAGTCAATAAAGATATATTTTTTAAAAATAAAAAAAATAAAAGTGGTAGAATGGGAGGTAGACCTAGATGTGCTATCACAGGGGGGAAAAAACCTCTCAGATATTGCTAAGTGCAAAATGTAAGCTTACAGGCAGTACAAATAGTGCAATTCCATTTATGTGAAAAGCAAAAAGCATGTTTATGTATGTAATTGTGTAAGAAAAAGGCCTGGAAATGATAACCATCAATGTCTCTGGGGAAGGAAGTTGGAGTGAGAGTAGGTAGAGAAGCAAAGAATTTTTTTCATTCTACTCTCGTATTTTGTTTGAATTTTTCTTATACAAATGCATGTACATATTTTTAAAAACATATTTTTTGCATTTACATACTTTAACAAAGTTATTTTTCAGTTTTTTTAAATGAGGGAGATGGGCCAAAACTGACTTCCAACCTCTTTCCTCTAGCAGACTGTAGTGTGGAATTCACACAGAATAATAGCTAACTTATTTTGAGCATCCACTGTGTATCCCACACTATGCCAGGTGTGTTTTCCTAAAGTCACTCACTTCGCTTCTTCAGCTGTAGGAGGTCGGTGCTATACCCACTTAAAACTTACTTGAGGCCACATAGGCTATCTGTAAATACAGAAAACTGAGCTACTGTGATTGGAGCAGGGGATAAGGGCAGAGATTGGGCCTAGAGTCCCATTTACTTGTATATCCCTCACTCTACTATCTTCTATAGCCCCCACCCTTCTAGTCCTAAAATTCTGGGACTTAAATGGGATTCCCTCTATGCTTCCCAAGACCTGCCTCAGAGTAGGTACATCAGGAGCTGGTCCCTCCGGGTGCTGGGCTAAGGAATGGTGGCAGCAGCTCTGTTTTCAAGCAAGACCACAAGGTTCTACCTACTTAGTGCCAATCATGACTCTATTAAAATAAAATGCAGCTGAAAACCACACAGCATTCTTTCTATACTTAACAATAGAAATATATATATACACACACCTCTGATTGTTAGCTCATGTTCAAAATTGATTTCCACTTAGTAACAAGGAAAAAAATAGGCCACAAAACAAAGGAAAATGCCCTTAAAGAAAATACAAGTCACAGAAGGAAATGGGTAACAGCAGTGCCATTGAAGGAAGCTTGTGTCTCTCCTGAGAAGTATTTGGTTGACTTCAACATGAGCCAGGATTTTCCCTTAAAGCTTTGTTTCTAGAAAGGCAACAGAACTCCTCTGGACTCTTCAACAAGGTAGGCCTGGTGTTGGAGGTTTGGTTCACTGCGGCCTGCTGTGGAAGATGAGAAGGTTCTCACTGTAGGTGATGTTCACTTTAGATGATGTTCACTTTGAGCTTGGTCCTGCCATCACCTTGTCATAGACCAAGTGTGGCCACACCTTCACCTATAGCAGGGACCTGGTGGATTAGTCAGGGCCACTGACCATGCTCCCAGCAGACAGTGCGGGGAAGAGGCTGGCCTGGGCTGAGCCAGGTTCCAACTGGCCTGACTCAGTCTGGCTGTTGGGCACCCCACCTGAAGACGTGCCATTCCTTGTCTCTCTACCTCCTCCCCATGCTACCTTGCTCCCAGGATATGTTTTGTTGTTGTTTTAGAAAATCTTTTGTGGCCACCGTTTTATTTCAGGGTATCAGAATAAACTACAAAATGAACCAACGTATATCTTGATACCCTTAAACATATGCCAAATTTCATAAAAAGTCAGTGAATTCCTTGGAAAGTTATGGAGCAGGTAAGAAGTCAGCCAAGGAGCCAAGCTGACCAGAGACCGTCCCAAACCCATCCCCATTCACCCTTGATTGATTAACAGTGAAACAATGAGGATGAGCTTGAGGGGTGAGGAGCTCCCCTGGAAAGATCTGCTACAGTGGAGCTCCTTCTAACTAGTTAGTGTAATGCATCACCTTTTACTCTTTCTTGACAGATGTGAATTTCACATCTGATAGAAACTATATAGACTGAAAAAGCCTTAAGGACAGGGCGTGTTGTGTTTTTGTTGTTCTAGCCCCATCAAGTTTATAATGGCTTGTGCTGTCACTGTTACTGGAAGAAGTGAGCTGCCACTGCTTTTTGCTAATTGCCTCAATTCCTAACTCTTTAGGGGGGATTCAAAATAGTCCATAAATTAAAATGCCCTGAAATTAAAAGCAAATGTCTGGATGTGAATTAACTATACCCAAATGGATTATTAGTGACTCGATGATTAGATTCAAGGTAAACATTCAGCCTCTGTGAAAGCAGAGTAGATCGGGTTGTTATATATAACTGGCTCATTGAATTTGGAAGATGTTTTTTAAAAATTAAATTAAATTTTTTGCCCACATTATGCAGCTGCATTTCTCCTTTTCTTGGCCGTTGCATAAGTTGCCTTTCTAAATAGAATCGTCCTTTGGTTTATAGAGGTCATTTTAATATACATTTATACTTGCCCAGTTTTTTAAATTACATTATAAATATAGAAGCTGTAGGTGTGATTTTTGACCAGGCTGTTTGAGCATAAGAGTGTTTACAAAAGGTTCACTGCTTATGAAAACCCACAGAGAGTGGCTTAGCCTGCAGCTCAGTCTTCCAGCAACTTCACACCTGCGTTAGGGAGACTATGTGCGAGGGGGGCTGGGGCTCTGCAGTTCTGAACCAGGTTCCATCCTGAACCAGCAAATAACTTTCCTTCAGCCAGTTCGCCCCCTTTCGTGCTTCAGAACATTTTATAAATGCTTTGTTTGATGCTAAAGGAATATATTTCTTCATGTGAGTAACATCTTAATTAGAGATTAACTGCTGTTTCTTTCTCAGAAGAAAGTAGCACATGGTCAAGAGAGAAAATTTGGAAATTATAGGCAAGAATGCAAAGGCAGAAAAATATTTGTCATTTGGTTTCCCATCAACCAGATGAGACTTTGGGTGTGTTCATTCTCTACATTTTATACAGTTGAAATTGCACTTTTTAAATACATTTTTTTCTCTGCTTATTTTATTTTTAAGATTGAAATATAATTCATATAACAAAATTCCACATAAAGCTCACCATTAAAAGTGTATAATACCTTTTTTTTTTTTTAGCATAGTCACAAGATTGTGCCACCATTCCAACTATCCAATTCCAGGACATTTTCATTTCCCCCAACAAAACCACCCCAACTCAAGCAATCACTGCCAATTTCCTCCTTCCCCCCAGCCCCAGCCAACTACTAATCTACTTTCCGTCTCTGTGGGTTTGCCTCTTCTGGACATTTCATATAAATGGAATTGTACCGTGGCCTCTGTGCCTGGCTTCCTCCGCTTAGCATAGTGTTTTCAAGGTTCCTCCGCCGGGTAGCACATATCAGCACTTCAGTCCTTTTTATGGCTGAATAACATTCCATTATATGGATACGCATTTTGTTTATCCATTTGCCAGTTAATGGACATTTGAGTTGTTTCCACTTGTTGGCCATTATAATGCTATGAACATTTGTGATTTGTGTGCTAGTTCTCATATGAACATATGTTTTCAGTTCTCTTGGAAATATATCTGGGAGTGGAATTGCCTGGTTATATGGTAACTCTATGTTTCACTTTTTGAGGAACTGCCAAATTGTTTTCCACTGCAGCTGCATTATTTTACATTCCCACCACCAATGTAGGAGAAGCTCGATTTTTCCACATCCTCGCCAATATTTGTTATTTTCTGTTTGTTTGTATTTAATTACAGCCATCCTCATGGTGTAAAGCGGTATCTCCATGTGGTTTTGATTTGCATTTTCTTAATGACTAATGAGAGTGAACTTTTTTTTCATGTGCTTATTGGCCATTTGTGTATTTTCTATAGAGAAATGTCTGTTCAGGTCCTTTGCCCATTTTTAAGTTGCTTGTCTTTCTATTATTGAGTTTTATGAGTTTATGTACTCTAGATATATGTTATGTATTCCTTATATATTTTATCATGTAGCCAATATATGATTTCCAAGTATTTTCTCCCATTCTGTGGGGTTTGTTTGTTTGGTTGGTTGGTTGGTTGGTTGGTTTTACTTTCTTGGTAGTGTCCTTTGATGTACAGATGTTTTTAGTTTTGATGAAGTCCAAATTATCTATTTTTCTTTTTTGTTCTTTGAGTTTTGGTGTCATGCCCAAGGTCCCAAACATTTTTAAAGTTAAAATTTAAAGTGATCGCCACGGTAAGTCTAGTAACCACCTGAAACCATGCAAGGTTATTATTATATTATTGACTTTATTCCCTGTGCTGTACATTACACCCCCGTGACTTGTTGATTTTATAACTGGAATTTTGTACCTCTTACTCCCCTTCACCTTTTTAGCCCTTCCCCCCATTTCCTTTCCCTCTGACAACCATCAGCTTGTTCTTTATGTCTCTGAGTCTGTTCCTGCTTTGATTTGTTTGTTTTGTTTTTCTGGTTCCACGTGTCAGGGATGGTTTATTAAGATTCAAAAGAAGTAGTCACTCTTTGTTTTAGTGCATTGCATGGTGCTGATGCATGGATGCCTAATGTAAAGGGATGACTGCCAGAAAATAAAGACAAAGCGATCTGAAAATGTTTTTTAGGGTAATACATACTCCCACTCTTAGGTGTCTACCCAAGAGACTTTAAAGTTCTCATATGTTCATATGAATACTTGTACATGAATGTTTACAGCAGGTGAAAGGTAGAAACAACCCAGATGTCTTTTAATGGACAAATGGATTTAAAAATGTAGTATATCCATACAATGGAATATTACTCAGCCATAAAAGGGCTGAAGTACTGACTCATAGTGCAACATGGATTAACCTTAAAAACACTATATTAAGTGAAAGAAGCCAAACACAAAAGGCCACATGTTATATGACTTTATTTATATGAAATGTCCGGAATAGGCAAATCCATAAAGATAGATAAGTAGTTGCCAGGGACTGGGGGAAGGGGAAGCTTGGGGAGCAACAGCTAATGGATATGGGGTTTCTTCTGGGGTGAAAAATGTTCTGGGTTTAGATAGTGTGATGGTGGTACAACCTTGTGAATATACCAAAAACCACTAAATTGTAAATCATCTTAAAATGGTGAATTTCTTGTTAATTACATCACAATTTTAAAATATTAAGGGCTTTAGACAATACTGTCTGATTTAGCTACAAATCATCTTTACTTTTCAGATAATTTGTCTACCAAAAAGAAAGAGTAACACGTGCTGTTAAAGCTCAAACAGAACACAATATTTTTTAAAAGAAATCTCTTCCTCCTCAACTACTCTAACTCCTTCTCTCAAGAGATGTCCACTGTTTAATAGCCTGGGATATATTTTTGAGACTTTCGTAGAAGCGCACACGCGTGTACACACACAGACGGTTTTTTGTTTTGTTTACAGAAAGTAGACAGTGTTCCCAAGGTGTCTGAAGAGGATTTTATTAAGTGCTTCTCATCTGATCAGCATTTATTAAAAATGTTTTTCAAGCTCCCTCTTTGCACAGGGCCTTGGAAAAAGATGAGAAATTGAATATGACAGATGCTTATAGAGAAATAAACGTATACATAACTGTCCCAATATAAGATACGAACATGGTGGTACCAAGAGAGGGGTCCCAGCAATGTTAAACCAGGTGTGCATAGTACTGTGTTCACAGCCCTATCAGCTGGAGCCTCCATCCAGACCATTTCTTTAAGGACAAATTGGGAATTGGGCTAGAGTAAAGTATTTATGAAATAAATGCAGAAATTGTGAAGCTTTAATTTCTTTTTTATAATTTATTGATTTTAGAGAGTGTGAGGTAGGTAGAGATAGCAAAACATTGATTTGCTGTTCCACTTATTTATGCATACATTGGTTGCTTCTTGTATGTGCCCTGACCAAGGATTGAACCCACAACCTTGGCGTATCAGGACAGTGCTCTAACCAACTGAGCTACCCAGCCAGGGCCTGGCACTTTCATTTTATAACTGAATGCTTTCTTCTCCAGGGAAAGGAAACAGATTAGTCTTAAATTTCAGAGTTCCTTCTTTGATAATTTGAAATGTCCAGCTAGGGCCTCAGAAAGGGATTTGTACAGACAGACCTGGATATGGATAGACTACTGACTAAAGCCAGGTTCTGTCTTCCCAGCAGTAAATTAGACAACCTGACTGTCCTGTGGTTCTTGTGGTTTTGGAGGTGTTGGGAATCCCATGTGGTTTAATTAGTAGGAATTAACTTACTGTATGAAGAATTTTTCTTTCCTGTGTGGATGTGACATCAACTCTCATAGCAAAAAAGAATGAATTCTTTTAAAATTGGAAAGTCATTCATTTCTTGGCAAATTTTTGGTTTCATTTAGCAGCCCCAGAGCTCATGGAATATGTCATTTGAGTTACTTAAAATCTAAACCCAAACTTGTAATTCTCTATGGTTTACAACAGCTGCAAAGCGAGAATGAGAAGTGTGGTCTGGTTGGCTCTGACAGCAGGGCTCGTACGCAGAAGGCTGAGCTGTGCGCTGATTGCTCCCTGCACAGGCTTGTTCCTTCCTCACAGCAGATTAATCCGAGCAGCAGTGTGGCGCTCAGAATAGGGGTCTCCATCCGCCCTCAGCACTTCGTGGTGTCGCCTTTACCAATAGGGTCGTGGTTCCTGCGGTGTTTCGGGGGCTTTGTTGGAGATCAGGAAAGGAGGGAGCAGCTCAGTGATCCTGTGCCTTGTAATTTGATGGGCCCGTTGCTTTCATTTCCTGGAGAGATCTCAGAGAGACAAAATAGTAGGGACAGGGTCTTACTTGTGATTAAAAGGAATCATCTTTGTGAGACTTCTTGGCCCTATGCTCCCATGTCTTCCTCTTCTGAGAGTTGCTTCGCCCAGAGAAACGCAGCCACAGTTCTGCCTTAGTTAGCTGCCCGCCCCTGTGAAATGCTAATGAGCTTTCCCTGTGCGCCAGGCAGTGTGTTAAGCTGCTTTATATACTTAGCTCATGCCTTACATACAGTATCTCATTTAATCCCCATGACAGCGCTGTGCAGCGGGTGTTACTATCCCTTCACGTTTCAGTGAGGAACTGAGGCTTGGAGGTTAAGCAACAAACCCAAGTGATAAAGCCTGGACTCAAACCCAGGGTTTGTCGCTCAGTTCACGGTAACGCCAGCCATGCAGTTAATCAGGCTGAGAAGTGAATGATCCTTGGTTCCCTTCTTCCCTTCACCCTCACATCACTCTCTCAGCAAGTCCTCTCGACCTTATCTCCTGCATATGTCCCAAATCTGGCCACTTTTCCTGTCTCCACGGCACCAGCTTTGTCTACTCCCATACGAGCCCTTGCCTAGACCACTGCGGCAGCCTCCTAACCCGGTCTTCCTGCTTCCGTCACAGTCCATGATATTAGAATGATATTTTAAAGGTCTAAATAAATCATATCACTTCCCTGTTTAAAACTCCCACTGACTGCCCAATTGCAATGAGAAAAATCTAACCTTTACCGTGGCCCACAAAAGCCTATGTGTTTGAGCTCCTGCTGCCTCTCCTACCTCATGCCCTGTCTTCCTTCCTATCCTTCAGACACAAACAAGCTTATTCCAGCCTCTGCCCCAGGCGTCCCTGCTGAGAATGCTCTTCCCCGGACCTCTCCCTGACGCTCCTCCTCATTCAGGTCTCTACTCAACTGTCACCTCAACGAGGCCTTCTCTGAGCACCACAGCCCATCCCAGTTCCTAAGTTTTATTTTCATCACAGTGCTCCCCTTCCTTATTACTCTCATTCAGGGTCGTATTCCTAGTGCCTAGAAGAGTGCCTGGAGCAGAGTAGACTCTCAGTCCGTAATTGCTGAATGAATGGCAAACAGATGCTATTCTTTGCCTAGAAAGCCCTGGCCACCTCCACCTCTCTCCTCCCACCCCTTCACATATTTAACTCTGGAGTATCTTTCAGTTCTGGCTCAAGCATCATTTCCTTGGGGAAGCTTTCTGTGATCCTCTGTTGCATCCTTTCATAACAACCTCTACTTTTCCAGAATGGCCCTCACCACACATTTGTGTGATTATTTTATTAAAGCCCATCTTCCTCACCTGACCATACTCTTCATAAGGGCAGCATGTGGTCTGTCTTGCTCACTGCTTTACTCGTAGTGCCCGGCACACGATAGGTCCATTTGTTAGTGGATGAATGGAGGAATGAATCACTTTTTTTGCATCAACTTGGTCCACACTTGAAACGTGTGCCCCAAATGAATGAGCAGGAAGTTCCTTAGTGCCCGTGACTCCCTCAGGAATCTCATCAGGATGTTAACACTTGCTGACCAGTCACAAGATAACTCGTGTCTGCACTTACACTGATAGAGACAAACAGTGGGAATAGGAAAGACCTATAACAGTGAGCAAGTGGCCCATGCTCTGCTGCCCAAATGCCTTTTCAGTGCTGCCTTCTGTGCTTTACTTCTTACATTTGCCCATCAGACACTCTCCCAGTGATAGTGGAGCCCAGAGCACCCTCGGTTCACTTTACCGATGTCCACTTTTTGTCCTGATTTCCTTGTTTTTAAAGTGAGGTCCCCTTGTGTGTAATTGTGAGCTGTTATTGTCCACCCTGGTAGACCTAATGACAGATGAGGAGTGTGTAGTTCAAAATTTCAAATCCTTGTTCTGTCACTGAATAGTTCTGAACAAAGCTTTTAACTTCAGTTACTAACTTATTCTCCACATATCTAAAGGACCAAAAGACTCAGAACATAGAGATTCAGCTCAATAGTATGATCCCAAAGCCACAGTTGGGATCAGGAATCCAACACTATTAACTCATTTATCTTGTTGAAGCTTAGGCTTCATACATTCCCAGTCTCACTATTCCTCTTTCCCTATACTGCTAGCAACCCTTACAGAGACAATTAAAGCTTAGAAATTTTATTTTCAAAGGAACATTTCTCTCCAAAAATAGCCTACTTCTAAAAATAAACTTAAATAACTTTAAGTTTATAGGAATTTTTTTTCTGTATCAGGCAAGGAAGCCAAAGTTCTGCGTGTATAAGTTTGAAATGTTTGACTTGGTTGTTAGAGCATATTGTTTCTCAGCAGGATACCACAAAAATCATTATCCTACTAATGATTACCTTGAGCTAATGCATTATTCACAAGGCTTTCTTCGTGCACTGAGGCTCTGTCTAGCGATGCAATAGCATCCAAGTGTTTTGGCCAAGAATTCCATAGTTTACGTGAGAGTAAGCAGAATTGTTTTAAAGCCGAAACCAGACACAGACACAGGTGTGGTTTGTTCTTTTTTTTTTTTTTTTTTTTTGGTAATATCTTTAGCTGATATCCTGGCACTTGACAAAGTCATTCACACTGTAGTCCATCTGCTGTCCCTCTTGGCTTACAGATTAGTTCAAGTTTCTCCACTGATACGTGCTAAAATGTCACAAGCACATTTAGAAACTCCCTCTGCACCTGGCTTCTTTTTTTTTTATTAATCCTGACCCAAGGGTATGTTTATTGATTTTTAGAGAGAGAAAAGGAGAAAGAGAAGGAAACTTCGGTGTGAGAGAAAAACATCAATGTGAGAGAAACATCGATGGGTTGTGCCTCCCATAGTTGCCCAGCCAACCCGGGGATCAAACCTGCAGGGCAGGTATGTGCCCTGACTGGGCGTCACGCCTGCACCCAACGCTCCAACCAGCTGAGCCATCCAGCGGGGGCTGCGCCTGGCTTCTTGTCTCCAGAGAGCCATTCCTTGCCCCTTCCCCGCATCCCCAGCACCAGCCAATTCCTTTTATCCTGCTTGTCTGCTTAGTTTCCTTTCTGCTAGAACTCCCAGCTCCCTGGCATAAACAACATTTCAAGGTCAAATCTGTAAAAAATTCCAAAGAGCTGCCTTGATTCTGTTGTTGCGCTGGAATTATCATCACCAGCGTCCCTCGTATGGATCATGTGCTGCTTCTAGGGTTTCGTGCACTTTATCACACTTGGTCTTTCAAGTAGTCCTGTGACTGTATCCTCACTCAGCAGATGAGGCTGTTGTGGCTCAGAGGAGCTAGATGATTTGGCCACTGTAGCAGAGTTGGAGCTAAAACCTGCATCACCGCCTCCAGCTTTCCCACTAGCCTGTGGTCCCACTCGATATATTTTTGAAAAAGTGGTCATATTCAGAATCTGGGAAGTCATTTTTCTCAAGGAGATTTTGTTGCGGAAGGGACTTTTGTCTATAATCTAAAACACATAAGATTAGCTTTATTTTTTTAAGGTTCAGGCGATGAAGAGGTGGTAGTATCGCTATATCATTTGTTTCTTGAGGGTTCAAATTCAGATTTTTAAACAGATGGAGTCTCACTGTGTTGCCCAGGCTGGAGTGCAGTGGCATCCACAGGCGCAATCCCAGTGCTGATCAGCATGGGAGTTTTGACCGGCTCTGTTTCTGACCTGGGGCAATTCACTTCTTACAACCTGATGGTCCCCCTCTCCCAGGACATCACCGTGTTGACGCCCAACTTAGTGGGGACATCCCATCTGCATAGCTCCCTATAGCATACAACTCCTGGGCTCAAGTGACCCTCCTGCCCCGCAGGCTCACCACCATGCCCAGCTGTAGTTTGTTCTTGAATTTAAACCCATCTGGCATTTTAACTCATTCATATTTATGGAGTACCTATTACATTCCAGGCACCAGAGATAGGGTGGGGAACAAGACAGACATGATCCCTGCCCTCGTGGAATCTCGAAGACAAGCAAAATAAATGGGCAATTGCAACATTTTAGTAAATACCTGGGTAGGGGGTGTACCAGGTGGGATGGTGGCAGGCACATCTAACCCAAACTTGACAATAGGGAAGGCTTCCCAGAAGGAACTTCTGACTTGCAGGCCCAAGGATGAGTAAGAGTTTTAGCCAGGTTGGGATTGGGATGGAGTGGGGTAGACAATAAAGTTTCAAGAACATGGGAAGACCTGGAGGTGAGAATGTGGCTCGTGTTGTCTCAGTTCTTGCTCATTAGGTCAGATTTCATGAGTTAGCTGTTGGAGAGACTTGGAAAAAGCAGATCAATGGGGAAAGCTTGGAAAATACCTCTCTCTGTCTCATGTCTTAACAGAAAAAACTCGAGTCTCCACCCCCCTCCACCAATCCCTTCCTGGAGGATGAGCCAACACCAGAGATGGAGGAACTGGCGATGGAAAAAGGAGATTTAGATCAAGTAAGTCTGGTTTGCGCTTCCACCTGCAGCCTACCTAATCCTTATTTCTGAAATGGGCCTGCTCGCTGTAAATGTGATCCTTTGGCTGTTGACCATGTTCAGAGATTACAACTTTGGTGGTCTTTATTGAAAGCCTTTATCTGAAAGTGTATTTAGAAAACTGAGTGAAACAGCAGCCCTTCCTGCCCCACCTCTCTGCCCCCGAAGAGCCTCACCACGGGAATTAGCAACACGCACAAGCTTAATTAGCCCGTGAAGCGGGGCAGCAGAATTCTGCCCTGCCTCATTCATCATCTCCTGACCCTGTCGGCTTAGCTTTCGGTTGTACTCTCATCTGGTCCAGTGATGACGTGAGAGCCTGAAAGATCCCCGGCGAAGTTAGCACCGTCAGCTAGGAGAGGCCTCCACTTAGTGTAAGCCGATCACATTAGGCCTGGAAGCCATTGGGGAGGCCTGGAAACATCAAGGTGACCCAATGGCATATTTGGAGAGTTACTTTTCAGAGCACACTAGCACTTTCATTTCCTTCAGATTTTTCTGTCCAACTCTAAATTTCCTCTCCCTTCATCCTACAGAGCAGTGTTTTTGTTTCACTGCCATTTTATGACAAGAGGGGTTAGAGCAATAAATCAGAACTTTTTCTGTCTGGATTAGTGATCCTTCCTTTTAATTTTCTACACTTGGCTTCTAAAGAATTATTTTATAATATTATTTTGCTCCAGATACCACCAAAGGGAGGCTGGCTGGAAAGACTAGCTCTGGGAAACCCGTAGCAAGGCTCTTTGCAGCTAACCCTGTGTTCCTAGCACGGTGAGGGTAGGTGTACAATCCTAGCAGGAGCCAGGAGAGCAGAATTTCCAGGGGCAGTTCTGAAGTGATGCAATATAATGTGTCTGGTCCATTGATTCAGTAATTGTAATAGCATGGATACCTCACATTTTTATGGTGCTTTATAGTTTAAAGGTCTTTTACATGCTTTTTTTCATTTCATTTTCACAGTGCCTGCCTCTCATTTTTTATGATTTTGTATGAGCTGCAATGCCTGCAGCTCAGAGAGGTTAAGTGATTTGCCCAGAGTTACCTAGTCTGGAAGTAGAAGAGCTAGGACTGGAAGCTGGGTCTAGAAGTCAGAGATTAGGATTCTTTTCCTTGTGCTCTTTCTTATTACACTGTGATGTCTCAACGAAAAGTCAAGGGACAGCCCTGGCTGGTGTGGCTCCGTTGGTTGAGCGCCGTCCCATACACCGAGAGGTCACCAGTTCATTTCCCAGTCAGGGCACATGCCCAGGGCTTGATCCCCAGTAGGGGGTGTGCAGGAGGCAGCCGACTGATGTTTCTTTCTCTCTCGCCCTCGCCCTCCCTCTCTCTCTAAAATCAGTAAAAACATTTATTTGTTTTTTTTAAATAGAGGACATAGAAATGAATCCCATGAATAAAACTGAAGGGAGACCTTGAGGCTGTATTCCAGAGGTCTGTGCAAGTAAATGTAACTTATTTAAAACCATCCTATTAGCCAGCATGGGAGAAAACAAAAGATTTCTTCTAACACTTTGGGAGGAAGGACCGGGATGGGAAGGAGGACTCTGTTGATGTAGAGCCCATTCTTCTGGTGTATGTTCTCCGCCCACACTGGGTGCAATGCCTCCCCAGTGCTGGTGGCTGCCATTGTCACGTCCGGAACTGTGTGGTTGACTACTACTTAGATGCTGCAGTGCTGCCGTGAAAAGTTATCCCCTTAGCTAGCTAGTCATCTCTGGATGCTATTAAACTAGATTAGGATAGAGTCCCCCGTTACCTACAAAATCAGTTTTGCCAGACGAAAATACGATGTTTATTTCTCATGAACCTTTTTGCTCATTTCGGAAGCTCAAGGTTATTGTATAATGACCAAGACCTGCTCATTCTTAAGACACAGAACACAGACACATGCTGTAAAGAGAGTCATGAGCCATGTGGTAGGGAAGATGCCAGAGCCTGGTCCGTCATTGACTGACTATATGACCTTCAGTAGATTTTTAGTCTCTGCAGACTTCCCTCGTTTCTTATCTTTAGAGAGCTAATGACTTTCAAACTGATTCCTGAGTGCCCCCATCAGGTGTCACTGGGGGGTTGGGAGGAGACCAGGGCCCTAGGTAGCTCCAAGCAGAACAGTTCTATTATGAGCCACTTTTATCATGGACTTCCAGGTAAAATTTCTTTTGATTCAGGGATTTTATGTGTGTTTAAAAATAAAGTGCTAAAAATCCCTGGACTAGATTATCCACTTGCAGTTTAACAGGCTGTTGCTTGTTAGTAATAAATCATGCACACCAGTGACAAATGCCTCCTCACAAACCTTCCCCGACCTTGCAGGCCTCACCAGCACTTGTCTTGCTTGTGATTGATTAGGTAGGAGCTCCAGGAGCTCCCTCTTCCCAGCCACTTACTGGCTTCCAAGTTGGGTGCACAGGAGCCCTGTGGGACATGGGGAGGAAGTCCACAGGATGCTGTGGTGAGCTTAGCCAGAGGTAGTAGGGAAGGCCCCCGAGGTTATCCTGGGTTAGCCAACCCATCACCACACTACAGTTAGTGAACAGTGTGCCCTCAAGGTAGGGCTCACTCCTACTCACTACTGCAGTTTAGATTATGGTAAAGGGAGCATGACCTTGAAAAGGGCATTCAGTTTGAACAATCACCTGCCAGCATACCCAATGATAAAAAAAAAAAAAGGCATATGAAAAGAGACTGGGGATGCTAAAAGTATAAAAGAAAGAGGGAGAAGAAATAAGGAATTTCTGGTTAAAAATGTCCCCTTCTGGTGATCCGAGCAGTTAGATTTAATCTGTTTACATTGGATGGTAATAAAAGGAAATGGGGCCAGCTGCAGACCTCCTTACTGTGACAACAGTAACCTTTTATTATTCCATCAAACTCCAGGAGGAAATAGCTTAAACATCTGCAGCTTTTGGACAGAATTCACACACTCAGAAATCCAGCCTGAATGCTACTGCTAAATGACTTAGTAGATGCTTTAAGCTGAGAATCAACCCTTTGGGGAGCTGGATGGTGCAAAGGGAGACACCAGCTGGAGCTGAAATGCCAGCACCTATTATCTAAATATAAGCCCATTCATAGGCAGGGGGCAGCCCTGTGGCAAAAAAGGAAACTTCAGGCACTCTCTCCTATTGTCCTCTTTCTTCCCTCACACTCTAGAAATGCTGCAAGAGGACCAGGAACTGTGGTGACAGGTCTCTGTTCTCACTGCCAGGAGCGGCATTAGTGGGCAGAGGCTGGCAAAGCAGAGTCGCCTGCGGGCGGGGTTGGGACGCCTGCTGCATCCGATTATGCCTCTCTCCCGAGTGCCAGATTCAGAGTGTGCTGGGGGGCCTCATCAAGCACAGGGCCTGTGGAAGACTGATGAGGATGAGTTTGTCGAATGTCATGTAGCCATTTTCATTTATCACGTAAAACCTGTATTTTATACTTGTACTGAATGAGCTCTTCAGACCTAGAGATTTTTATCATGTCACTTCCGTGCATACATTAAAAGGAAAAACATAAGCAAAATAAAATAGGTTAAGATATTCCTAAAATTTTTTCACATTCAGAGTCCACATCTCCTGAGCTACTTTTTAAAAATACTTTTTATTTTGTGGTAATTACATATAGACTCATAAGAAGTTGCAGAGTACAGAGGTCCTGGGTGCCCATCTCCCAGCTTCCTCCAGTGGTGACAGCTAACACAGTGCATTATCAAAACCAGGAAGCTGATCCTAACCCCCTTTTCACTCAGGCATGGATTTTGCCACACATTAGTGTCCTCCGGGCCAACCAGGATGTTAGTGACACGCCATTTCTTAACAGTGCTTCCCTACTGTCTCTGGGATTTTCTGCCAGGCCATTCGTACCTATATCTCCCATGTTTTCTATTTTATTTTACTTCAAAAAAATAATAATATCAAACTTAGAGAAAAGTTTTAAGGATATTACAAAGAACTCTTAAAATATTTCACCTGGGTTTGCCAGTGCAGGAGCAACCAACGACGTGTCTCTCTCACATCGATGTCTCTCTCTCCCTACCTGTCCCCACCCGTCGTCGTCGTCCCCCGTCCCCCCCCCTCCGCTCTGAAAAAGCAATGGAAAAAGTACCCTCAGGTGATGATAAAATAAAAAGTATGCAGTGCTTTCTTTTAGGAATTTGGGGTGAGAGTAGAAAGTAGCTAAATAAAAAGTTAGCAACCCTATGTTGGTCCCCTACCCTTTTTCTTACATTTACTTGTTGATCAAATCTGACAGTCTAGGAACCATTGCAGGAAAGCAATGCTATAATAGAAAGAGTTCTAGTTTAGGGGATAGGAAACTTCCCCTGTGCCTTTGGGTAGGCTGCTAGGACCCTCTGGACCCCCCTTTCTTTAGGTATAAATAGTAGTAATAATTGAAGGTGGTTGTGAGGCACAGATGAGATGTTACTCTGTATCAAAGTGCCTGGCCCATAATAACAGTCAGTAAAAAGAGGCTATCAAAATTAGATCATGCAAAAGCACTTTATAAATTTTAAAGCACTATACAAATATAAGGTGCTGTTATTAGCTAGGATTTAAAAATTTTAAACATAAGTCAGATGATAAATAGCTTCCAAATTGAAAATGCATGTGTTATCAAAGAAGCAGTAAGTCTTTCACCAGACCAAGCAAGTAAACGTTGCTAACAAAGCCGCCTTATTGTTCACAAGTTGGCATGAATTATAATGCAGGATTTAGACTCAGTTTAGTTATATTAAGTGCTTCTTATCTATAAGTTAGGAGTGAACTTGGAGGGGAGGCTTACTTTGAAACTGCTTGAAAATTTGCAAAGACAGTTCAAGTATAGGGTTTCTTTTTCTTTTTTTCTTTACAGCCAAAGAAGCCTAAAGCCCCAGACAATCCATTTCATGGCATTGTTTCCAAGTGTTTTGAGCCTCATCTCTACGTGTATATTGAGTCCCAGGACAAGTGAGTGATGAACATTTTGCTGCTTTCTATTGCATTTTTCCCTCCTCTGGTCGTGGTTGGGCTTCCCAAGGGAACAAGTCTTTCCAGAGGTTGAAGGAGGGACCTGGCATGCCTGTGACCCTCCCTGGAAACCTGTTAAGGATATTTTTATCTCTCTTGAATGTTATCATTTATTGTATATAAATCTCAGAAGCCTGATTTTGACTCTAATAAGGTCCCAAATGGATCCCAACACCCCCTTCCGCCTTGGGCACTGAGCCCTTACATAGCTGTCTCTGTCAGCCCACGGGCTTTACAATGTGAGGCCCTGGGAAATGGAGGAAGACAGCCTAATCTCTAATGTATATGTTTTCAAGTATAATTTGTTTAACTTTTCAGAATAATTTAGACTTACAAAAAGATTGTAAAAAATTCTCATAGGCCCTGTCCCAGAGAATGTTAACATTTTCACAACCATAGTTATCAAAATCAGGAGGGTAATGTTGTCCCATGAATGTCCTTTTTTTTGGTCCGAGATCCAGTTGTGCATTTAGTTGTCAGGTCTTTTTAGCCTCCTTTTATCTTGAATGGTTCCTCAGTCTTTTCATTACCTTTCATGACCTTGATACTTTTAAAGAGTATTGAGCAATTGTTTTGTACAGTGCCCTCAATTTTGTTTTGTCTAATGTTGCCCCTCGATTAAATCCAGATTATGCCTTTTGGGCAAGAATATCATAGAGGCCATGCGGTGTCCTCAGTACATCATATCAGGAGGCACATCGTGCGGATTTGCCGATTACTGATGATGCTGACTTTGATCACTTGCTTTAACGGGTATCTACTGGTGTTCTCTGCTGTGAAACCACTATTCTTCTCTTTATATTTAATGAGTATGTTGCGGGGGGATACTTTGGGACCTTGTAAATATCCTGTTTCTCATCACACTTTGCCCACGCACTTTGACATCCCTTGATGACTCCTGCCCGACGTAATTATTACTGTAGTGTTTGCCAGATGCTGATTGTTTCCGTCGATTCTTCTACATTTACTAATTGGAGTTCTATAAGGAAGTGCTTCCCTTTCTCCCCCATTGATTTGTTTGTCAGTATGGACTGATGGGTTCTTATCTTCTTTTATGGATTATCATTTATGTAATATATATGCATCTTACAAACTTAAGGGCTCCAGAAAATGTATAGAGCAGCCCATGTAGCCAAGTTTCCTTACAGCCAGAATATGTTCATGTTCCAGTGCCTCCTGTTCAGGCGAAGGTGGGAGACCTCCTCTCATCTCTGAATCTCTGCCCACAGCCAGAGTATGCAGACCCTTCCACACTGGAAGGTGGATTTTGAAGAGGTCGGGTTTCAGGAACATCCAAGCTGACTGGAGACAGGCTGGCCCAGGCTCCAGGGGGAGGCCTGGTGTCCTGCAGAACTGCATAGGAGGACCAGAGAGTGGCTCACGCAGGAGAACAGCAGTGGCTGTGAGACAGCTCTTGAGGAGAGTTCTCTGGGAAAGCATTTAGGCGCTGAAATCCAGTATATTTCTTTCTCTCTTTTTTGCCTTTTTTAATGATTCTGTCGTGGGTTAGTGAATTCTTGTTTCAGGGGTAAACCATAAGATTAAGAGACTATTTCACATGGAATCACTATATGGAACGTTATTATTATTCACCTACCTGGTTTTTCCTAAGTGTCAACCTTTACCAATTTATTTCTACAAAACGGTAGCAACGTAGAATACAGGAATTCTCTTCTGCTGCCACACACGTGAGTTGTGAACATTCCACGCCAACGTGTACAGTTTGGAGGGGAAGGCTAAGCAATAGCCTCAAGCATGCTGCTGAACATAGGAATCTTTTATTGAAAAAGATTAAAAGTTAGATAGCAAAGTCTTCATAATGTTGCTCTCATCATTGAAGACTCAAGAAAGATAAAAAGTCACTGAAGATTAAAAAAAGAGGGAAAGGAAGAGGCCAGGAGGCTGCTTGCAGCAGTGCCACGCAGGCAGACCATCGTCCTGCAGCAAGTGCGTACCTGGTAGCAGCATTGTTTCTACTGAACTGTGTGCAGCTACACTTAGAAACCCATCAGAGCGAAATATGGCCACCATCAGTCAAAATCCGAAAGAAAGAAGGCAAACAAAATAACTCTAGGACAAATACACTATAAGTAGGTGGACATTTATGGAGAATAAATCAATACCTACATTCTTGGACTGTCCCATCCTGCCCCAGTAAAAGTGTCACCTGCTTGATTCTATAGCTAGCTTCTTTTTTTCTCCCCGATGACAAAATGCTTCATATTAAAACCCCAGAAAAGGAACTTGGTAAAAGAGTTTCTACACTAGCAAAGACCTCCTTGCTGTTTCCCCAGCGAGATAAATTCTACCCCCACCCAACCCACCCAGAAAGGTCGCCTGGACATTTTTTGCCCTGGAATGCCACAGTTTTCGTCCTGCCTCTACCCGTTGGGTTATGTCTGCAGGCACACAGAGGGCCGTAGTCACTGCTGCCTCTGCTGCACTCAGAAGGGTTTCTCAGGAAATTAATAAGACACCCAGAGAGGGCGAGAAAAAGGATCTGCTATTTGCTGACTAGACGAACAGGTCTTAAAGCAACCCACCTGGATGGCTGTTTTTTGGACAAAGCTCCTTCTTCTCTTATCAACCCAAATTTTTAGTTTTAAAAAGGCTTAAAAGCTATTGGGCCCAGGGTTTAAAGTGCCTATGAGATGACCACATACTTTCCCCAAACCTACCTGGTCTAAAGAAGCCTTTTCTCGAATTATTCTAATTCTGGTGGCTATCCTTTTCACGTGGCCTTGATTCATATAAAGCATACTCATTGTTCACGGTACTTTGGGCAAAGAGCCAGACCTCCCTTCCTTAGGGACTCTCCATTTCTCTATGAAAAATGAAGTGCTGGCCGCTCCTCCTGCCGTTTGGCCTCGCTAGGATGTTTCCACAGCACGAGGGAAGCGGCGGAAGCTACTCGGAGGAGAACTGCGTAGGCTGTGCTGTTGTCGCTCCAGGATAAGCAGCATAAAGCTCGAAGTAGAAAACAGAATTCACGAAACCCATTTCCTCATCTGCAAAAGGAGAGGATCAGACCAAGTAATACTTAAAGCAGTGCTTACTGTTTCGAGTCGTAGATCCCTTTGAGAACCCGACAAAAGCCGGGGACCCTCTTGCCAAAACAAATCTTCATGAGCCCACACCCTGTTTTTGAGTACAGTTTCAAGGGGATCTATAAAGCCCTTCCTCCCGTAAGTCAAAGAATCCTACGGATGGGGGAGAAACTCAGGTGGGGACTGATTTTGTACAAATCACTCCCCTTAGAGTTCTGACTCAAAAATCTTCAAGGGAGGAAAATCGTAGACCATTCACAAGCTCTGAGATGACAGAGACCCAACACAGAAATAACATGGGCCTGGGTGCCAGACAGACCTGGATCTGAGTCAGAACTCTGCTCTCACTAGCCTGGGACCTCGAGCATGGTCCTTAACCTCTCCGAGTTTGTACTGTCCTCTCTGCGGTAAAGTTAATAATGCCCCCCTCATAGGTTAATGGTGAGGATGAACTGAGGTTACATATGGGTACTTGGCACAAGTACATGGTGCTCAGGAACTGTGCCTGCCCTGCCCTCCCTGTGATCTTGTTCCAGGCTCTTAGGCAATGGTTGGGTAGCCCCATCAGTGCAGTCAGCTTTCTGTTGGGCCTGGCCTGGGGTCCATCCTCTCATCTCCCCAGCCTCTCACCTGCCCAGGCAAAGTTCTGGCAGCACCTTCCCAGCCCAAAGCCAAGCAGCAGTAGGAGGACTGCAGAGCCAGTACCGCAGGAGGAGGCAGGAAGTGGGGATGTCCCTGAAGCCACCACTTTAGCAGGTTGGGCTAAGCTGGCATTCTGTGCTTTAAGCAGCTTTCTCAATTTTTGTTTATGTTCAAGGAGGAAGTTAGTATACCAGAAGAGATCTCTCCACAAAGGCACTTTGTTCACTTCTTTCAGTTACATCTCAAAGAAATAATTAATGACTCCACTTCTGCCCATTCTCCTGAGTTCCCTCTAGTAACTTTTGTTGAAATAGAGCTCCCCCTTCTTCTGGCTTTGTCAAACCTAGAGTTTCTCTGTAACTTCATTTCAAGCTTTCAAGAGAGTTACAAGAATTATACATAGAGCTCCTATAGATCCTTCACCCAGATTCCTCAACGAACAGTTACCTCTCCTTCCTCTCTCACATACGCTCACATATGTACATATACTCACAGATGTGTGCACATGCATATTTTCTTCTGAGTGATATGAATTCTCAGTTGCAGATAAGATGTGCGTTACTCCTTAACACTTCACTGTGTGTTTCCTGTAAATAAGGGCACAATCTACGTGACTGTGCTACAACCTTCAAAATCAGGAAATTAACATTGATACAGTATGGCCGTTTAACCCATTGACCCGCTCCATTCCACCAGTTGTCCCAGTCATGTTTGTTATAATCCAGGATTTATTCTAGGATTATGGGTTGCGTGTATTTTTCTCTTTGGTCTCCTTCAGTCCAGAAGAATAACTTATCCTTTCTTTATCTTTCGTGACCTTGAAATTTTTGAAGAGTACTGGCCAGTACTTTGTAGAATGTCCCTCCGTCTGGTGTTTTCTCATGATGGCTGATTTATGCAGAAGTGAGGCTGTGTTCTCAATAATCCATGTCCAGAGGCGCCCAGTGTCAGTTTGTCCCTCAGCTTGTGGTGTTCATTTTTATTACTCAGTTTAGATAGTGTCTGCCAGTTTTCTCTGTTTATTAATAAGTAATTATTAGTGTCAGGAGAAATTTTGAAACCATATAAATAGCCCTCTTCTCATCTTTCACCGACTTCTTTTACCACCCGTTGATACTTGCCTGAATCATTCATTACTAAAATAGTTGTCAATGATGATTTTTCTAATTCCCTCCTTGCTTCTACACTTACTATTTGGCATTGTATTTTAAGCAAAAGCTTTCTCTTCTCCCCATTTATTTATATCATATGGACTCAGCGATTCCTATTTTATTCAATGGGTTGTAGCCATTACTATCTTTCTCTTAAACTTTACGTTGGAATAAATTTAGACATACAGAAAAATTTCAAAAATGGTACAGATTTCCCATATTCCCTTCTCCCACATTCCCCTAATGTTACCGTCTTACATCACCATAGCACAGTTATCAAAGCCAGCAAGTTGACATTGGTACAGGATTATACTAAACACCAGACCTAACTTGGATTTCACCAGTTATCCCACTGAAGTTCTTTGTCTCTTCCAGGATCCATCATTATTTATTTTAATGCCCAAATAGCCCCTGATTTGGCCCTTGGAAGCCCCTTCAGACTCACTTTCACCTTAGTTGTGTGCTCCTGTCACTTCTTTAAGCATTTCTTTTCTGGTACAACGAGATACACCAGGCTCGTCTTGTGCTTTCCGACCTCAGCTCTGAAGTGTTAATTTTTTAGGATCCCTTATTCCTTTGATGGGAATGATATTTAGAAACTAAGTTCTGGTCATCAAGTAAGTTCATTACTGCTTGGGTGTCATGCTTGTAGGTCCTGTCGCTGAGAAAGCACAGAAATATATGTATGTGTATATACACATACCTCTGTATCTTTTTAAAAAAATCCTCACCCGAGGATATGTTTATTGATTTTAGAGAGAGGAAGGGGGGGAAGAGAGAGAGAGACATCAATTGGTTGCCTCTCATACATGCCCCAACCAGGGACCGAACCCACAACCCAGGTATGTGCCCTGACTGGGAATCGAACCCAAGACCTTTCAGTGTACAGGACAACACTCTAACCAGCTGAGCCACACTGGCCAAAGCCTCTATATCTATTTTTACACCTAGTTCTATATTATAATTTGTGCATTTATGCTGGTGCCTCCAATCTAATCTAACCATAGGGATTCTTCTAACTTCCTCCTTTTCATGTCTGTAACTGCCTTCTACAGCAGTAAGAAACTTGGCTCCCAGTATCCTCCTCGTATTTACTTATTTGCTCCATTTACCTATATGTAACCCATATCCCAGTTGGGCTCAAGCCAAACCTTGGCTTCCCAACCCACAGGCCATACCAGAGCCAAATCCTTGGCCCCAACTAAAAGGAAGGGGGAAAGGGGCGTAGATTAGTTTGAGTGTCCTTTAATTAACAAGTTCTGTAGCTTCCTGGAACCTTAAAGGCGTTTGTCCATGCTTACCTCTTTGCCAGCTTTTTCTGACTACCAGCTTCCTCTCCCAGTGCTATCACTCCTTTACTTCCCAATTAGAACATTGTATTTATTAGAACATTGCTGAGTGCAGATCCACCAGAAGAAACTGCCCTGGTCATCCATAGATAATCTTGGTCTGCAGTGTGGGTTTTCTTCTCAGTATGTTTTCATATTTCCCTGTAATAATACCACTCTGCAGTAGCCTTTGTTTCTAGGTCATTTTATTTATCAGTGAACTCCCAGAAGTATTTCACACGCCCCCCTGAAATGCTTATACAGTTCTTGGGCAAAAACTCAAGCTACAGGGAAAGGGGGAAAAGACACCGTCTACATCCATGACATGTTTCTTCAAGCTGGAGAGAAAGTGAACAACAGCAATAATTGAAATACCATATATCTGTATAGTGCTTTACAGTTTTGAAATCAAAGCGGAGTATGGTGAGTGGGTAGAGCTTAGCTTTGGTACACAACGTGAAGGGATAAAGGTATGAATAATTTGCTGTGGAAATACAGAGGAGTGTGTAAATCGAGCCGCAGGCAGGCTTTTCTCATTTCTATCTTCTACCTCAGCCAAGCCCCTCTCCTTCCCAGCCTGTCTTCCTCACACCATGTTCTGTGCTCACTTCTGGCTCCATGCCTTAATTCTCTCACCTGAATCTGCTGTGGAATTTTCTCTCTAGTGTCCTCTGTCATTTCCTTTGTCTAAAACAAATTATTCATTTTGCATATACCGCAAAATTAACATTTTATTGCTGTCTGGGAATCTAAATATCATAAGCATGAGGGTCCTATCTCCCCAAACAGATCAAAGCTTCTTATGGGCAGACACTGTTGTCTTAGCATGAGCAGCACCTTGACCAGGACTTGACCCTTTTTACCCTCTTACTCAGTTGTAATTGTTTTAGGGGATAGAAGGTGCCTCCTTGTGATTCCAGTCAACAAACCAGTTGATGTGCCACACAGCCTTTCTCCTATAGCCCTACAAGATCTTGCCAAGGCTCGGAACAGTATTTGGTACTTGGAAGAAATAACAACCTTTGCTTTCATTTATGTCTTACACTTCCAGCCACACAGAGCCTTGCATATACTAGGTGCTCGACCAGTATTTGACTGGATTGGCTCCTTCCCACCCCTTCATTCCTACCCCTTAGGGACTGACACCAACATAATTGGGAGATTAGGGTCACACATAAGCGTGAGGGGTGGGCCTAGCGGGAGCAGAAGTAACGTAAACATGATGCCTACTCTCATGGAGCTTATGACATATGTGAAACAGAGAAGATTCTACTGCTGTATAGCAAGCAGCTTTCACCTTTTGTACCAACTTCAGCTTATTAGAAGTGGCCTTCTAGAGTGCTGTCTCAGAAACTATTCTGGCCCTGGCTGGGTTGGCTCAGTGGTTACCACGTCGGCCCGCTGATTGAAGGGCCCTGGGTTTGATTCTGGCCAAGGTCGTGCACCTCTGTTGCAGGCTCATCCCCAGCCCTGGTTGGGGCGCATGCAGGAGGCAACCAATCGATGTGTCTCTCTCACATTGATGTTTCTCTCTCCCCGCCCCTTCCACTCTCTCTAAAAATCAATGGAAGAATATCCTTGGGTGAGGATTTTTAAAAAAAGAATGATTCTGAAATTACACCAGAGATCAGTGAAAAGGGTGCCATTATTGATTAACGTTCCTCGCAGCCCAGGATGAGAGATGGTCCACACGCTCTTGAATATTTGATAGCCTTACAGTGTTTATTTAAGTGTAAAAAATAAAGTGTCAGTGTGTGACAGGTGACAGACTGAACTAAAGATAGAGGATTGTTGTGAGTAGGAGTTGTCTGGGTGCATCCTGAGCTGAGTAGAGAAGGGGTGGGAGGACATTTCAGCAGAGGGAGGCATCCAGGCAAAGGCCCAGAGTCAGGGATGGAGCTTGGAGCAGGAGGCGGTTGAGGTGAGTCTCCCTGAGTCAGTGGGTCACTGTGGAGGAGAGGAGGGAGACTGAGTGGAAAGGTGAGGCAAGGAAAGGTTGTGAGGGACGGGGCTGGAGAGCCTCCAGTTCCTTCCCTGCTGCTGACCATCGCCACAAAGACCTAGCCTGGGCCTGACATTCTTTGAGGGCAGAATGGCTGCTGCATCTGGATATAATAAACTTTCAATAACAAAAGCTCTGGAGTAAAATGTCAATTTTCCCCTATTCCTGCTAATTGATGCTGTGTGTGGTTCTTGTCATTTTCTTCCTGACTGTTATATAAATACATTTTTAAAGCACAGCTGGATTCCTGTAGCCCTAGACAGCCTCCTACAAAGATGCAAAATGTCAAGAGGAGTGGGAACCCTTCCTCCCATTTTTCATACGGCACAACTGTGCAGGGAACAACCGATACAGATAGCCCGGCTGGATTCTAACTAGTGATGACTCATTACAACTGCAGCAAAGTCAGTGACGTTTGAATGGGAAATGGGGGGAACATTTCAGCCTTCATCACCGCTGGGGCCTGGGCAAACCTGGAGCTGCTGGGACCCTCTCCTCTCCCAAGATTTGTTATGCCTTTAAGTCTGGAAGTTCTAAGAAAAGACTGCATTAAAAGAGAAAGAAGGCATTAGAATATTTCCTTATAGTTTGTTTGGGCATCTCTTTTGTGGGCACATTTAGGTTAATGATACCTGAATATTTGCTGACATCATAACCTTTATGTGTTTTAGGAGGTAGTAAGGTAGAGTGGTTAAAAGCATGAGGTTTGGCCCTGACTGGTGTGGCTCAGTTGGTTGACCGCTGACCCATGCTCCAAAAGGTTGCCCGTTCAATCCCCAGCCGGTTGCAGGGTGCATACGGGAGGCAACCAATTGATATTTCTCTCCTTCTCTCCCCTCCATACCCTCTTCCCCTTCTCCCTTTCTCTCTCTAAAAATAATTTAAAAATTTTTTTTTAAACATGAGGTTTGAAGCCAGGCTGCTTGGTTTTGAATTCTGGCTCCCCAACTATCTTGCTGTATGACCTTGGACAAGGTCCTTAACTCTTCTGCACTTCACTTTTTGAAAATGAGGATAGTAATAGTTACCCACTTCATACAGTTTTTGTGAAGATTAAGTGAAGTTCATTGAAATGACACTTGTACTGACATAGTGCCTGGTATATCATAAGTGTTCAGAAAATGATTACTGTCGTTATTTAGGGTTTACATTTGTGGAAAGGGAAGATGGTCCTAATATGGTGGTAGACCAGTGCATGTACTTAAGTGGTAGATTCTGGGCTCAGCTCTGCCACTAAATTGTGTGACAAACTTTCTAGCCTTAATTTTTCATCTCTTAGCGGGTTCAGTAATACCTTATCTCCCTAACAGGGGCTGGGGGTCATATGTGATCATGAAATGCCGTGAAAAGTATCAAGCAGCATGCAAATGCCACATGCTATTGCTGCTGTTATTGTAGGACTCGTAGGGGGGTTGATGATGATACTGATAGAAAGGGGTCTCATTTTAAATGTAAAAACATTACGAATGATTTACTCATGGCAGTCAAGCACACGAACTTGCTTTCTCTTTCTTGAAATAGAATAACAGTTCAGGTTTTCTTCCTCCTAGAAACCTCGGAGAGCTGATAGATCGGTTTGTGGCTGATTTCAAAGCCCAGGGGCCACCTAAGCCCAACACCGACGAAGGGGGTGCCGTGCTCCCCAGCTGCGCTGACCTCTTTGTCTACTACAAGAAGTGCATGGTGCAGTGCTCTCAGCTCAGTACCGGGGAGCCAATGATCGCTTTGACCACCATTTTTCAGAAGTACCTCCGAGAATATGCCTGGAAAATCCTCTCTGGCAACCTGCCCAAGTGAGTCCTGTTCTTCCTGATGGGAGTGGTGAAGTAAGATTCTGAACATACCTAAATATGGGATTCTTTAGGGAAACCCAATCCGAAGCTATTGACTGACCTGCTGAGAGTGTCAAGGAGGAAGGCACCCTAATTGAGTCCCCAAGGGCCCGAGACTATTTCCTCTCTAAGTGGGATTCCACAGCTGGTCCAGACCGTTAGAGGAAATGCCCACCCTGGCTGCCAGCGTAGGTCAGATCTTACCACAGTGGACTCAAGGGAGTCAGTTCATTATATATGTATTTCATTTTCATAGATTCGTCAATGGGTACTTGGCCAAAAAAGGGGGGCAGTGATGGGTAAAACTTAAACAGCAGGAGCATTCCACTCGGGCCATTCAGTGAGCATATGTCCTGGGATGATGAGTAGACAAGAGGCATGAGGCTGCTCTCTCTTGGTCTCATTGTGTCCCAGAGTCTCTCCTGGGGTATGTGGATCTTGCTGTGTAGGCAGAGCCTAATGTTTAAAGATGTAGTGGGATTTAGGTGGGGGGGTTGCATAGCACAGGTCCTGATTATAAGGACTTCGCTGTATTCACTGGGACATTAGAGTGGTGTTCTATTGCTTATTACTTGAAATAAAAGATTCATTCAGCTGGCATTTGAGACATTCTGGTTATACGACTGCAGTGTAGATTGCTCAGCAGCCTTCTCCGTGAGGATCAGTCGTCACGGTAAATAGGACTGATTACTGGCTCACTGCTGGAATCATCTCTTTCTATTGTGATGGTCAGAGAATTTAAACAGATGACAGTCAAGGTGAGGTCAGTAGGAAAGGACTCATTGTGTGTGGATTTATTTGGGCCATGTCCAGCCGTCTTTCCTTCCCCCCTTTCTCTTCTTAAAATGTGCAGTTCCCAGTTCAGGAAGCAAATGAAAAGGCCCGGCCTGACTACTTCCTGTTCCGTTTCCTCAGGTCCACAGGCAGCAGTGGAGGGCTGACCATCAGCAGCCTCCTCAAGGAAAAGGAGGGCTCCGAAGTGGCCAGGTTCACCCTGGAGGAGCTCGGCCTCGTCTGCAGCATCCTTAGCACTGCCGAGTACTGCCTGGCCACTACCCAGCAGGTGAGCCGCCCTGCTCCCTCACCCCACCTCCTCCTGAAGCATCCCGGCCGCTTAGCTCAATTAGTAAGAGTATGGGCCCTAACAAGGCCACATACAGCCTTGGGTAGGTCAGTTGGCCTCCCACAGAGGAAAGCTGGCTGTGCCGCCAGAAGACGGACATCTTGCAGAAGGGCCTTGGTAAAGGGTCCTGGGCGAGAAAGTATGACTGATCTCTTCCCCAGAGTTATGTGAGCTGCGTAAAGGGTATGGCCCTCTTAAAAGTAGGTCAGCAGCCCCATCTCCTGTATGAGACAAGCAGGAACAGACCTAAGGGTACCAGGACCCAGGCCTTGGTGGTGATGAGTCACAGCCAGCTATTCCATTCTTAGAAGCATGACTAGGCCAAGCAGAATCCTTGGGGCTTTTCTGTGTCTCCTGGAATTGACCGAGCAGCCTCAATCTGCCTAAACAAACAACCATTGTTTGGAAGTTGACGTTCAGGAACTGTGAAGCAGGAAGGGATGATGCCTCTCCTAGAGTTCCTCATTAAGGGAAGGAAGACCCAGAATAATTTACCACTCAGCCTTAGATGTGGGGTTAGAAGCTCCTTTTCACATTTGATCTGGAGTTCACCTGTGGCCAAGAGAAGGCACGTCACTGGGGGAGGTGCTGCTCTCTCCCCTTTTTTGGGTTTATTATTTACACATGTCTAGATCATAGGAAGGCAGCCATAAATTATGGTTCAGACAGGACAGCTTGGAGCCCCTGTGAGCGAGAGCAAGAATACAGAGTATGCCAAATAAGAACCATTCCCCCCAGAACTTCCCAGTGGGGTTATGCCAGCCAGGGGCGGAGGCAGCAGCACGCTCTGCCTGGGTCGGTTATACTGAGTCACACGAGGAATGATCTGTGAAGGTTTGGCCACGGGGCCAGGGACAATCATCTGTTTAGCCCCAAGAACTCCCAGGGCAGGATGGCAGCATCTGTGAGGACCTCCAAAGCAGGGGTCCCAGAGTTCTTGGATGAAGAAGCACCGTGTAACCATTCTGTGTGTGTGCAGAATAAGAAAGAACACACACACATATATCAATTTATTGTTCCACTTATTTATGCAATCATTGGCTGCTGCTTGTATGTGCCCTGACCAGAGATCGAACCCACAATCTTGGTGTATGGGAACAATGGTGTATTAACTGAGCTACCCAGCCATGGTGGGGGTTGTTTTTTCTTTGCAATTGTTTCTCATATAAGAGCCCGCCTGAATAATCCCTACTGGTCAAAGATGGGACATATAAACATCAATGAGAAGGTGAACCACAATGGATTGAAACATCAAATATGATTCAGTCTGTTTGAGCATCGACCTAGGATCCAGGAGATCGAGGTTCAATTCCCCGGTCTGGGCACATGCCCGGGTTGCGGGCTCAGTCCCCAGTGGGGGGCGTGCAGGAGGCAGCCGATCAGTGACTCTCTCGTCATTGATGTTTCTCTCTCTCTCTCTTCCTTCCTCTCTCTGAAATCAATAATGACATATTAAAAAAAAATTCATTTATCACCTTTGAAGACACTAAGAAACCATGGGAATGAATTAAATACTGGTAAATAAAGGGGAAATTCTTATCCTGCCTTTCCTATCTGACTTTTACCTCAGGATAACCAAATAATTGACAATGGGAAGTATCTCTTTATAGCAGAATTTTAGCTAATCAATGAAAAAAGATAGAATTAGAATATCATTCTTTTAAAAATAAATAAATATATATATATTTGATTTCAGAGAGAGGAAGGGAGAGGGAGAGAGATAAAAACATTGATGAGAAACATGGATTAGCTGCTTCTTGCACCCCCAACCCCACCCCTACCGCCAATGGGGATTGAGCCCAAAACTCGGGCATGTGCCCTGACTGAGAGTCAAACCATGACCTCCTGGTTTATGGAATGTCACTCAACCAACTGAGCCACACCGGCCAAGGTAGAATATCATTTTTTTATACTTCCTAATGGAATAATGGATCTGGGCATTGACCATCAGTGGCCACTGATGTTACAAAAAGAGAGACAGGCAAACATCATGTATCTACTAATAGAAGTACACAACACCATCATGAAGTAGTTTTCTAAAAAGGAAAGAACCTGAATCTGCTCAAGCTTCTGCAGTTAACCTTTGAGCAATGCAGGGAGTTAAGGGCACATACAGCCCCCAGCCCCGCACACACTCAAAAATTCATGTGTAGTTTTTGACTCCCCAAAAAAAGTAAGCTAGAGAAAAGGTTATTAATATTATTATAAAGACGAGAAAATCTTTACCATATTTATTGAAAAATAACCACATATAAGTGGACAGTTGAAACTCATGTTGTTCAAGGGTCAATCAACAATACATCAAACTACAATTTATAAGAAATACAAGGGACAAAGGAACATGTTAATTAATACCTTGTGGATGCAGTCAACAAAATCCAAACTCTGGGATAATCCACAAGGCAACCCAGTTTCCTTTAAAAAATTGCAGGGGGTGGGGAAGGGGGAGGAGAAATGGAGGGAGAAACCAGAGACTTAAGAATCTGAGCCCTCAACAACCAGTAAGAAAAAGTGGTGCTGAGAACAGGAGAGAGAAGGCAGCTAGGATCCATAGCTCTAGGTAATCAAGATTGTCACCTTCAGCCCCCGTACAGCCAGGTGGCCTTCCTTGCATGGATTGCCAGCGAGGTTCAGCACAGTAAAGGTGACTGGGGCAGATGCCAGGTGGGTCCGAGTCAGTTCCTTTTGCCGGGATCTGCTTGCTTCCAGAGTGCAGAGAGCTGCAGAACGATGACCTGTAAAGGAACAGTTTCCAATTTATTCTCAACCCTCATCTTCTCAGAGAACACAGCAATAACAAAAGCTTCTGCAATAGGGATACTAGTTTGTAGGTTTTTATTGTGGATAGGCCTCTTAGGAAAATCTTAGACTAATATCGGCCTCTATTTCTCCTGGCTGAAAGATATGCGGAATGTCTTCATTTCCTCCTTCCAGTGAGGACCAAACAGATGAGTAATAAAACCAATTTCTCTTTGTATGATCAGTTCGTAAAAATAAAAAAATCCCTGTGTACTACGTCCTTTCTAGTTTACTACGAAATGTTTTTGAAAGTACTTTCAAGCTGTTTTAAGAATTATTCATACCTCTAGTTTGTTTTTCACTTAAGAGAATGTTAAGGCAGGGAAATGTGAGTTAAGATACCTACCACTCTCTCACCTTCTACTGGTTCTGTAACACAACATATAAACTTCCCTGTGTCCTTAGAAGGCTGGGAGGGCAGGGAAGAACTACATAAGGAACACTCAGCCTTCCTATGAAGCTGTATGTCTCTTGGTTTATGCCTTTCAAACTGGGCAAGACTGGAAGCGACAGTGTCGTAGGTAATTGCTGGTCATTGCCTTTCCCTGGGAGCTTGAAGGATATGTTTTTAGTGGGAGTTTACTAATGAGAAACAGAAAAAAAAAGGGGGGATGGAATCCCAGCAATGAAGAATTGGAAAAATAAAATTTTAAAAACAATGCCTGTAATGTATCAATATTGTTCCACTAATTGTAACATTTTTACACTTAACATTTGCATGGGGTATTTCATTCACTCATTCATTCATTCATTCATTCATTCAAGAGTTCTTTATGAAGCACATATATATGTAACAAGTGCTGATACTAATTAACAGTGGTGAACAAAGTAGCCATGTTTCTTTCTGTCATGGAAATTAGAAAGGATGGGAGAGCCAGATAATAAATATGTAAGCCTAGATGTAACTTACATTATTAACTTACATTAAGTTAATAACTTACATTTATTAATATCTTACATTTAACTTACATCTTATCTTACTTACATCTTATCTAACTTATATCTTAACTTACATTAAGATAATATGTAAGCCTAGATGGTAAGTGCTAAGAAGGAAACAAATGTGGCAGTGCTAGTTAGGGAGTTGCCTGCAGAGTAGAGTGGACAAAAAGGGCCTGCTCCGGCCAGTGTGGCTCGGTTGGGCATCCTCCTGCACACCAAAAGGTTGCTGCTTAGATTCCCCATCAGAGCACATGCCCAGGTTTCAGGCTCAATGTCCAGTAGGGAGGCAGGAGGCAGCTGATCCATATTCTGCTCTCATATTAATGTTTCTCTTTCTCTCTCCCTCTCTCTTCCTCTTTCTCTAAAAATCAATAAAAATATTTATTTTAAAAAAAGAGAGAGAGAAGGGCCTCTCTGAGGTGGTGACATTGAAACAGAGACCTGAGCGTTGAGAAGGGGACTGCCAAGTGAGCTTGGAAGGGTTGGAACGAGGGGGCTTGCTAGGGAGTGTTTCAGGGAGAGGAAGTAGAAAGCCCTGAGGAAGTTTGAAGGCCCTGAGGGGTAACAGACTTTGGTATTTCCAAAATTTTAACTGGTCAATTCACCTGAAGCCAAGCCAACAAGAGGGAAAGCTGGATGTGGGCAGGAGAGAGAGACAGGACCCAAGTCATGGTTAGAAGTTTGGATTTTATTTTCAGTGACAGGAAGAGGCTGCTGAAGAGTTTAAGCATTGTGAGACTGCACCTTAATCTGTTTATCAGTCCCTTACAAATACGCACGTAGATTGTTTCCAGCTTTTCAGTAATAAACAGTGCTAGAATGTGAGCTTCATGAGAATGGAATCTTACCGTTTGTTCATTGACTAACTCCATTACCCTGTTACAGGGCCTGGTACTACAAAATGAGCTTTCAGTAAATATTGGTTGAATTATGAATGCTGCAAAGAAACTTGCATATCTTTGTACGTTGTCCTCATTATTTCATTGAAATACTTTTCTAGATGTGAAATTGCTGGCTTAAAGGGTGAATATATTTAAGTTTTTGCTTTTTAAATAAATTGCCTTCCAAAAAGATTACACTAATTCACACGCCCCTAAGAACATTTTAAAATTTAAGACAAAACATTCATTATTCTTAAAGTTTGTGTAATAAATAGACCCGGGAGTGCTAAGTGGTCAATTCTGGGGATGTTTGGAGATATTGACAATTCCTGGTCAGTTATATTTTTCTTCGAGGCTGCTGGGAGCATGGCCAGGGTTTTTCTTCTAGGCCATAGACTGCTGAAGGCAGAGGCTCTGCTGCTTTTCTTTGCCTCGGTATCCCCAACACCTTTACACAGTGGGTGGTGTGTAGAGCACTCAGTGAATACTTTAATACTGATTTTGTTGCCACCCACCACCAGGGGTTTCCAGTGTTGAGGAATGAGCCAACAGTTGATGGGGCAGTGAGTATCCTAAAACTCAGGGTCGTTTTTAATTTAGTGAAACGGCCCTGTCTGGTGTGCCTTGGCTTGGCTGGAGCGTCATCCCGTGCACCAAAGGATCTCTGGTGTGATTCCCAGTCAGGGCACATGCCTGGGTTGTGGGTTTGATCCCCAGTTGGGGCTTGTCCAAGAGGCAACCAATCAATCTTTCTCGCTAGCATCCATGTTTCTAGCATCAATGATGTTTCTCTCTCTCTCTCCCTCTTCCTTTCTCTTTTTTTTTTTTTAAATATGTTTTTATTGATATTTAGGGATGAAGGGAGAGAGAGAGAGAGAGAGAGAAACATCATGGATCAGCTGCCTCCTGCACACCCCCTACTGGGGATCGAGGCCACAACCCAGTCCTGTGCCCCAACCAGGAATCAAACTGGTGACCTCTTGGTTCCTGGGTCAATTTTTCAACTGCTAAGCAATACTGGCCGGGCTCCTTTGTCTCTAAAATCAATAAAAACATATCTTTAGGTGAAGATTTAAAAAAAAAAAGTGAAACGAATTGTGTGTCATAAGAAACAATTACAGCCCAGTGCTCAAGGGAACAGGTTCTAGAGGAAGTTTGATTCCTGGTCCTACCACGAACTATCTTGGGTAGGTCCCGCTTCCATTTCCTCATCTGTGAAATGGGGTAGTCACAGAATCTTCCTCACGGGGCTGTGAGAATGCAGTGAGTCAGTACATGGAAAGTGCCCGGAGCCGTGCCTGAATCATCCAACTCAGTCGGTGTCTAGTATTCTTACTACAGTTCTCAGCTGGGTAATTGTTAAGCGTGTTCTCCTCTCTCTCACTGCCTAACAGCTGGAAGGGAAGCTCAAAGAGAAAGTTGACGTGAGTCTGACAGAACGAATCAACCTGACCGGGGAAACGGACACGTTCAGCACGTACGTACCTCTCGCGCACTTGCTCACGCCTGCCCTTCACGGGGCAGCATGCCTCAGGCTGCGGGCGTTAGGTCACTGCAGAGCCTAAGTGGTTTCCAGGGCTTTCTGCTGCGTCAGGATGGTTCTCCACTAGCCACTGAGAAGAAGCACCAGAAGCTGGTGCCTCTGCGTCCCGTTCTGCCTCCTGAGACACACTCGTTTTAGCTTCTGGGTTTCTGTTTCACTCTTAGAATAACAGAAGAGAAGAAAGCCTCCCTTGGCCATTCCTGAATGAAGGTCAGATCCAAGGCCTCCTATCTGTCCCCCTAAACCCACAGAGGGCCAGCCCCACCTCTGTTGCTTTACAATATAAAGCAGCGATTTTCAACCTTTTTCATCTTGTGGTACAAACAAATTACTAAAATTCTGCAGCACATCAAAAAATATATTATCTTTTTTGCTGATCTGACCCAAAAAAAAAATGGGTGTAATTTTGGTTCATTCATACTGCATGGCTATTGCTGTGTTGGCTGTTGTCATTTTTTTATTCGGCAATCTAAGGGGAAAGAGGTGAGTGCCCCTGACTAGTCAGGTACTGCATTTTGAAAGTCCTTGCAGCGCACTGATTGAAAATCTCTGCTATAAACTGAAAGCAGCCAGATTTTCAGTTGTGTGTGCGTGTGTGTGTGTGTGTGTGTGTGTGTGTGTGTGTGTGTGTGTCTGGGTTGGGAGGGTGTCTGTCCAAGAAGCTCCAACTGAAAAGCCTTCTTGAAGTAGTTCTTTCTCTGTGGTCATTAAATGAACTTGGGGTAGCCCGAGCTTTCTCATCCACGACTCTGAGGAAAAATTAAAGTTCTCATCTTAAGTCACTTCCTTTCCTTTTTATTTTATTTTTTTCTCTCCAAGTTCTGATTTAAACATTTCGGCACTTACTTTTGGAGGTGGACGTGAAGAGGGAATCTGGGTGTGGCGAGTAGGGAGGCTAGCCGTGGAATTTTGTGTCCTGAGTGGGGACAAACCTGAATAAGACCAGGACATGCAGCAAGAATGAAGAAAGAGCGAAATGCTCCTCATTGTCACTAATTCCCTTTTGAAAGGAAACTCGAGTTTTCTGAGTTTCTGATGAAATGATGAATCTTAATTTTACACGGGCACCTAACACATTTGGAAGGAGCTGTGTAATTTAAAAAGTCATTTTTTTGGCAAGTTCTGACCTACTAATTTGTTTTACTTGCAGTGTCATCTCGAACAGCATTCAGTTGTTGGTTCAGGACCTGGACGCTGCCTGCGATCCTGCCCTGACCGCCATGAGCAAGGTAAGGGTGTAGGAAGCGTTGCTTCCCAGACGCCCAGGGGTGACCCAGGTGGTTTCTATCCGCCCTTGCCTGTAGCTTCCTCGGGCTCTTCAGTGCCTAAAGTGTCAGTCAGGAGGAGAATGGAAGAGCTCTAGGAGTTCCCCGAAGCGCTCAATTGTCTTGCAGCTTAGGTCCATCTCTTGTCCTTTGAGAACAAGACAGGGAGCAGATGGCTTTGGTAAGTCTAAAGATGTTAACTTTGGTTAGCATCTGACACATGCTGATGAAAACTTCCAGTGGTCTCACCGCAGTGGTGTTTTTGTTAGTAACTTCTGGCTCACCTTCATTGTTGCCCAGTGAGAGGTTTTTCAAGTTCTTTGTGAGCTCTGCTGCCAATGCAGGATTATTTGATCAGGTTGTGGACCCTGGTGTTCTGTTATCATGCGGGCCATCAGTCAGCCCTCGGCCCTCAAGTCCCCTCCTTTGACACATGCTGCCTAATGTTGCTGTTTGGCTTTTAAATGCATGGACCATATAGAACATAGAAAACTTTCATGTTTGTTGATTAATAGAGTTGGAAACAGGCAATTCTTTATTGATTTCTTAACCAGATAACATGACGCTACCCACTGCAGAACCTTCTAGAGCAGGGGTGAGCAAACTGCAGCAGGTGGGCCACATTAGGCCCACTGCCTGTTTTTGTAAATAAAGTTTGTTTGTTTTTTTAATCACAAATAGGATGTTTTATTTGTCGTCATTAAGTCTGAATTTTAAACAGACTCTTAGACTGGGGGGCTCAGATCCGTCAGCTTGTTCAACTTTAGCCCCTGTCTTCTCCCCAGTAGCTTTTCCAGAACTGCTACCTTCACCGCAAAGCTCCATGAGTTTTCCCAGTTCAGCTGGGCTTCTTTAGCATTTTGACTTTCTAACAGAGATATCATGGAGCAGATAAATAGATTGCCAAGCCTTTTCTATGTCTCTTCGAATGCTGTCTGGAATCGATATATTGATCCCTTCTTCCTGGTCATTTGTCTACACCTCTCAGGTTGTGATTTCCATCATCTTCTGGATTTAGTGGACCTGTTGATGCTGAGCATAATAGGTCTTCTGAATCCATTATTGCATTTTTTAGCAAAACCAACACAAAATTGGCAAAGCAAGTAACCATCGGTAGTCTTGACATGAACATAAGCTTCAGTCATGTTTAATCCTCACCTGAGGATATGTTTCTATTGATTTTATAAAGAGGAAGGCGGGGGAGGGGAGGGGGGGAAGAGAAACGTTGACGTGAGAGAGAAACAGCAGTTGATTGCCTTCCATATGCGCCCTGACTAGGGATAGAACCCTGGGTATGTTCCCTGACTGGGAATCAGACCCACAACCTCTTGGTTTACGGGACAACATTCCAGCCAACTGAGCTACCAGCCCGGAGCTGTGCTGCCGTTTTATTACCATGGATCACATTTTTGTCTCCGTGAGGATCCATGCCATGGAGATTAGGTAGATTTTGTCCTGAACATTCTTAGCTTGAATTTTCTAAATGCAACTTAATCTTTCTGCAGATCAGCTAGGCTTACTTCAAAAGCACAACCCTTGAGACCATGAGATGTGATTTGGGTTCCTTGAGTTCTCGTGACTAGTGTTTTTCCAATATTTCTTATATCGAACATAGCTGGTGCTTTCTCATTATGCCAATCTTTCTTAAAAAATGGATCAACCACTTTCTTCTTGACTCCCTTTTTGCCACCTTTTGTAAGGCACTTGTTCTTGCCGATCACCATGGTGCCATTCAGAGAGCTGAAAGGTGTAAATAAAGTTTTATTGGAACATACTTATACTCATCCTTCTATACAGAGTGGGACAAAAGTAGGTTTACAGTTGTTCATAGGGAAAATAATACAATAATAAATAATAGTGTAAGAATAAGCTCTGTGTTTCACGTACTCCCAGCTGTAAACCTACTTTTGCCCCACCCTGTCTATTATCTGTGGCTGCTTTTTGGCTACGAGGGCAGAATTAAGTAATTGCAACCGAGACCATATGGCTCACAAAGCCTAAAATATTTACGATCTGGCCCTTTACAGAAAAAGTTTGCCAATGCCTATTTTAGTCTTAGACTCTTGTAGCATTCTTACAAATCCTGGAGAAAGAACTTCTCTGGGGTATACTGGCCGGTAGCAGACAGAGCGCAGTGGAAAGAACACTGGCTTTGGAGTTAGACAGACCTAGCTTCCTCATTTTTCCTTTGGGCGTGTTGAGCAAATGACTTAACCTCTGTGGGCCCAACTTACCTTCTCTGTATGTGAAACAGGGGTATCTGCCTCCTGGAGTTGTGAGGATGGAGCACAGAGAGTGACTGACCTGGTGCCAGTAGATGCTAGTCCTCTCTCCCTCTTGTCGGGAGGAGTGGCCAGGTCTCAAGGTTTTTAAGCAGACATTTGGTCTGAATTTGGTTTTGTAGTAGATTGTAAATATTTAACGAAAATGGGATTAAAACCAAAACTTAGGCTTCAGGGTTTTATGAAGCTAAGTGGGGAGTCCTGAACAGCTGATGTCACGATATTTCTATTCAAAAGGCGCATCCTTTTGCCAATCAGATGGGGCTATGTATTGCCAGTATTCTCAATGTTTACACATAGAAAACTCTGAGCAGGCAGATCGAGGCCAACCCGTCTTCTTAAAGGAACGTGGCTCTGAAGCTGCATTTTGTGGGCTCAGATCATCCTGTCTGCTGGTGAATGTTCGCTGTATCCTTAACGTGATGTGCTCCAGCTGCCATCTCTCCTGAACTGCCACACACTTTAGACTGGAATGCAGCTGGTGAAAGAATTTTTACATTTACCAAAGGAAGAGAGGAATTTTTATTTATTTTTTATTTTTTAGTAAAACAACAGTTGTAGGGGATTTAACACTCCAGGTGTTGCTTATATGAACTGTCAGTTCACTAGGTGGATTTCCCTCATGTTCCCCCCAACCCCACCCCTGTTTCTCCCCCAGACCCACACCAGCAAATATTAACAGAGGCCATACCTCCCGAATCTTTTGTTTATATCATAGGAAAACCACAGGCTTGGGAACGCAGCGGCGAGGAGGCCATGACTCTTTGTCTGAGCCTTCTGGAGTTCTAGCAAAATGAAATCCATGTGATGAAAATGACCAGATATAAACAAGCCAAGTGGTCACAGAGTGATTCAGCATACACTGTCTGTTATCTGTGCCTGTGTCCTGTTTTGTGTAGTTCTAGGATTTTTTTTAAACTTTTGTTCTGCAATCATACTTATTTCTGTCTCCAATTCCATCATTTTTGCTGCTAATTGAACAGTTTAAATTAGACTCTACCCAGCGTGGTGCTGGATGTTGCATGGCGGGGAGGACACAGACCTTATCTCAGGGTCCTTAGATCCCAGAAGGTATGGGGCAGGCCATGTGTGAGATGAGAGGAATGCCCAAATACTGCAGTATAGTGCCATAAAAAATCAGTGCCATAAGAAAAGTGCAAAAAACACCCTCTTTAAAAGGGGAGAATTGCCCTGGCCGATGGCTCAGTTGGTGGCAGCGTCATCCCGGGCACCAGAAAGGTTTTGGGTTTGATTCCTCATCAGGGTACATACCTAGGTTGAGGGTTCAGTCTCCAGTTGGGGCAGGTAAGGGAGGCAACCCATCGATGTCTCTCTCTCTCTCATCACTCTTTCTCTTCCTTTCTCTCTCTAAAAAAAAAAATCAATTATAAAAAAAAAGAAAGCATATCCTCAGATGAGAATTAAAAAAAAGAAAAAAGGGAGAGTTTCTGTCCAGATGGGGAGATGAGAAGAGCCTTCAGAGGGAAGTGGCATTTGAAACAGACTGTGAAGAATGGCGAAGTTTTGAACAAACTTGTGATTAGGAGAGCATTCCAAACAGGCTGGCAGTGTGAACAGAGGTTTGTAAAGTGAGGAAAGCTCAGAACTTTGTCCAAATCGCCATTCTCATTGCACATCATTAGAATTCCACAGGGTACTCTGTCCTTGCATTTACATAGTCAAGACTGGAAACAGAGCCGCCCTCAAGGAGTTTGTATTCTGGTGGGGAGAGAACTTTGAATAACTGGTATTATGAAATAAATATATTTCATAAATGGCAAGAAAATGAGTGTTGGGCTTACCAAAGTGGAGTGGGATTGTTGGATGGTACTGAGTTTGACAAGATGGATTGAGCCAAACAATTGAGCTATGTCATTCTCCTGGGAGGAGACTTCATTCTCACGGAAGGCACCCTGTGACCACCTCCTTGGTTAGCATGCAGGGCTTTCAGTATTTGTCTCTTCACTACCTTGTTAGTTCTACAACTCCTGTGTATATACCCATACTCCAACCTCCGAGCCACTTTCCCTCCCCTAAATGCATTACTTTTTTTGTGGCTTCCATGCCCTTTCTGATTCTATTCTTTCCACCTAGAATTCTCTTCCCATAATTGTCTGCTCAGTGAGCACATCCTTTAAGAAATGTCTACCCCCTCTTTAAAAATTGGGGTATAATTCACCCTTTTGAAGTGTATAATTTAGTGTTCACAAGGCCATCCATCCACCACCACCACTATCTAATTCCAGAACATCTTTACTATATCAGAAAGGAACCCCCATTCCATTAGCAGTCACTCCCATTTTCCTGACATCATTAATCTACTTTCTGTCTCTGCATTTGCTTATTCTGGACATTTCACATAAATGAAGTCATACAATATATGGCTTCTGTGACTGGCTTTCTTGACTTAGTCTGATGTTTTCAGTGTTCATTCATGGGGTAGCATGTATCAGCACTTTGTTCCTTTTTATGGCTGAATAATATTCCATTGTATGGTTATACCACATTTGGTTTATCCATTCATCAGTCATTGGACATTTGGACTGTGTCCACATTTTAAGTATTATGAATAATGCTATGAATATTCATGTATAAATTTTTGTGTTCCTTGCACATATACCTAAGAGTGGGACTGCTGGGTCATGTGCTAGCTCTATATTTAACATTTTGAGATATTGTCAAAGTAACTGCACCATTTTACATTTCTACCAGCAGTTTATGAGGGCTCTCTTTTTTCCATAGCCTCACCAACACTTTTATTGATTTGAGAGAGAGAGAGAAAAAAACATCGATTTGTTTTTCCACTTATTTATGCATTCATTGGTTGATTCTTGTATGTGCCCTGACCGGGGATCAAACCCACAACCTTGGCGTATTGGGACAACTGATATGGGGACAACTCTAACCAGCTGAGCTACCCAGCCAGGGCACTTTTCTTTCTTTTTAATACTAGACATTCTAATGGGGGTGAAATGGTATCTCATTGTGGTTTCAATTTGTATTTGCATTTTCCTGATGACTGAGATGTTGAGCATCTTTTCATGTACTTATTGGCCATTTGTGTATCTTGTTTGAAGAAATGTCAATTCAGATCCTTTTTCTCCTTTTTTTTTTTTTTAAACATGATCTGGAATACTTTTCTAATTCAAGTTTTCCCTCCATTGGAGGGAATGGGAGGAGGCAAAGCACAGGAAATATACCTCTTGACACCTGTCAATGCCAGGAGCCCAAGACCTGGGTGCCCCAGAGGCCAAGAAAGAAGAGGTGGCCCAGGGGATGGCCAGGTGGCTGTGGGGTGCAGAGGGACTCAAAGGGAGGCTTCTAGGAGCCACTGAGAGCTGGATACACATCTGCAAGCAGCACATTGCCATTTATGGTTGCCCTGGCTAATCCAGGCCTGCTACACAGCACTGAAGTGTGGGGTGGGGACAGGAGGAAGGAAGAGAGAAGGAGACAGAGAGAGAAAGAAGGAGAGAAAAAGACAGAGAGACATAGAGACAGAGACAGAGACAAAGATAGATGGGACATAGAAGATATGAGAGGGACTGAGAGAGGAGGAAGAAAGAGATAAAGACAGGAGATAGAGACACTTGGCCCATTTAAAATGTTTTCTATTGTTGAATTGTAAAAGCTCTTTTTATAGTCTGATACTAGACCACTTACCAGATATATGAGTTGCAATGATTTTCTTTTTTTCTGTGGGTTGTCTTCACTTTCTTTCTCATTAAAGTTTTTAATGAGAAAACTTGCAGCATTAAAGTTTTTAATTTTGACGAAGTCCAGTTGATCTGTTTTTTTTTCCTTTGATACTTGTGCTTTTGGTGTCATATCTAAGATACCATTGCCTAATCCAAAATTACAAGCATTTTCTTCTAAGCATTTTATAATTTTAGCTCTTACATTTAGGTCTTCTATCCATTTTGAGCTAATTTTCATATATGGCGTGAGGTAAGGATTAAACCTCATTCTTTTGCATGTATACATCTAGCTGTCCCAGTACCATTTGTTGAAAAGGCTTTTCTTTATCCATTGGGTGGTCTTGACACTCCAGTCAAAAATCAGTTGATGAACCTGGCCGGGCATGGCTCAGTGTTTGAGCTTCCACCTAGGATCCAGGAGATCGCAGATGGATTCCTGGTCGGGGCACATACCCAGGTGGTGGGCTTGATTCCCAGTAGGGGGTGTGCAGGAGGCAGCCGATCAGTGACTCTCATCATTGATATTTCTATCTCTCTTTCCCTCTCCTTTCCTCTCTCTGAAATCAACAAAGATATATTTAAAAAACAAAAATCAGTTGACAATAGATACATGAGTTTATTTCTGGACAGTCAGTCCTGTCCCTTTGATTTATGTCTATCCTTAGGCCAATACCATAGTCTTTTGATTATTGAGCTTTGAAATAAGGAAGTGTAAGCCCTCCACCTTTGTTCTTTTTTGGGATTGTTTTAGCCTCTCTCTTTTGTTATACGGTTATTTTTATATATCTCTTTCTCTCCTGTTAAGCTTTGAACAACTTGAAACTTATTCAGTTTTGGATCTACGTAGCATAGTACTTGCTTAACAGTAGTATAGCAAGTCTTCATTTAATGTTACTACTTTAAGTGAAATGACATACATCGAAACCAATCTTACCATAAGCTAACTGATATAAACAAGAGTTAAGTTCCTACGGCATTATAACAAAATGACATTGATTGACACGACGTTACTTGAGGACTTGCTCTACTCCCTGAATGGCTTTGAAGGCGAAGAAGGCAGGAAGAAGGAAGAACTGAAGTTTGTAGACACCCATTTGACCAAAGAATGGTGAGAACGTAAAACATGGATAACTGTACTGAACAGATGTAGCTGTGTGGAGCTGGTAGATATCGAGTAGGAGACATGGGTGTGTTTATAGGAAGTGGCAGGATCGTAGACCCTGGAATCTTTAGGTGCATACGAGTGCCGCTGAGGATAATGTGATGCTCCTCAGTGGTACTTAATAGCAGGGCTTCTTACGTCAGTAAGCAGCATCCTGGAGCTGACTGAAGAAGCATCAGAATTAGGGAATGCCCACATCCACCTATTAGCTCCCCCAGGTGTAGGCAAGAGCCCTGCTGCTGGAAGAAGAAGAAAACACAGAGGGGCAACTTTTGGTAGAAAACATATGCACAAGTGGCCTCAAACAGGCCAGGCCCATGGGGAGGAAATGAAATATGAGAATTTAGTGGCCTCTCTGAAACTGTAACTTTGAGATTGTAGTAGTGTACCTGGTAAGCTATGTTATAATTACCGTTCGGACCACTTTCCCCTCCCATATTTTCTTAGATGAGCTCTATGAGGTGGTAAAAAGTTACTTGTCCACGATCACTTAGCTAGCAGGTGGCAAAACCAGGATTCAAACTCAGGCCTCTCTCTGTGCAGGGTTGTACCTTATCATACATACAGAATAGGAGTAAGTCATCTTGTAATATGTAGAAACTGAGGCAAAACCAGCTTAAGTGATTTGCTTACAGGGCGGAAGAGCGGTGAGTGAGTGTGTGCCCAGTACTGCTAGGTTCACGGGAGTGTTCGTGCTTACTTGATTATGAGCTCTCCAGGCATTCAAGAGCATCCTGTTAGGTATTTGCCTTCAGTTTTTCTTGGTCTGACACCATGACTTTCCTACAGGGGAGAAAATGGGCTGAGCAGCCAACCCAAGAATTCCAGTCTGCTTTGTGTATTTCTGCCTGAAAACTAATGAATTGTCATTCTGGTGTGTTTGTTTGTTTTCTTTTCCATAATATGCCCAAAGCCATAGAGCTTTATAACAGTGAAACGGAATAAAACCAAGACTCCTGATTCTTGAAAAAGGGAGTTGTTTGAAATGTTTTGGTGGAAACACCAAGAGTTCTCTTTTTTAAATGTAATTTCTGTAAATCCTTAGGAATTAGTATGACTGATCATGGCTTTACAGGTAGGATTTTGTTTTAAAAAATTTTATCGCTTCCTTTGAAGGGGCCATTGGTCCCCTGGTCCCCTCCTCACTGTCCTTTTTCCTAGGGCTACACACGTCACTAGGTTGAAAGAATCTAGCCTCTAAAATCAAACACACTTAGCTTTTTGCTCATTAATGGCAGTTTTAGAAAAAAACAGAAAGAAGAAACTGAACCAATTAAATTTCCTTATAACCTGGCATGTAATTTCTATTAGGCTTCAAGATTGTGAACATGTACTGATTTAGGAGGCTGCGTTACCATCCCCCAAAGACACTGAAATAGCTACAACACTCCTCAGTCATTAAAATGTAGATCTATGTCAGGAGGCCCACAGACTGCGTGGTTAAGAAATTCTCCAGTTCACTTTCCACCTACAATCAAAGCATTCCTTCCTTTTTTCATAAAAGAGATTCTTTTTCATTATGACCAAAGCAAATAACCTTCATTATAGAAAACACAGATTTTTGAAAGGAAGAAAATTTAAATCACCCATGATTCCAATTAATGGATGTATTCCAGCTTCTTTAATGAATATATGTTTTTTAATAAGTTCATACTTTACACACTGTTTTAGGACCTGTTTTGCTCATTTAACAGGTCTTAATAGTTTTCTGTGTCATTTAACCTAGAACTGCAATATTGCATAGTAGCCCATAATACAGAGTATTTATTGTTAAAATTGTAACAATAGTTAACATTTACCATGAAATTAATACATGCCAGGTACTATGTTAAAAATATCTTATGCATTACCTTTCAGTAGCTATATAGACTTTAGGTATTATCGTTATCCCAATTTTATAGCTGAGAAAATCGAGGCTCAGAGCGGTTAGGTAACTTGCCCAAGACACACTTAGCAGTTTGCACAGACAGTATTGGAACCCATGACTGGCAGACTTCGGATTTCCTCATTTTGAGTAGTGTAATCTATTCCTTCCCTTAAAATGTATGTAATTAATTCACTTTTGATAAGTTTTTAGGTTACTTTCAATTTTTCCCATTTATAAACAGTCTGGCAATGGACAACTTTGTGTATAAGAATGTGTGTGTGTATTTTTTTCTGAACATTCATAATTATTAACTTCAGGTGAATTGCCTTAAAGGGAATTGCAGAGATCAAAGCTATGTAAAATGCTAAGATTTTTGATACGTGTTTTCAAATTGCTTTTGAGAAAGGTTGTACAAATTCACCTTTCCGTTTGCCCAGCAGTGAGGGGAAAAAAGATAGATTTAAAGCCTTTGTTACTCCAGTTTCTGTGCTGGGTCTTCTTGATTTTCCCCTTGGAGCTTGATCGAAGTGGTGAGAGTCTCCTTCCTCCTCTGCACCACCATCCCCAGTCCCGCATCATCTACATATGTGCAACCTCATGCTCTATGTAGATTGTTTGCTCCAGTTCCTTCAGCTAATTCCAAGTTCATTTAGGGTGATAACACTTCTTTTTGAAACCAACATGGTAAAATGGAAAGAACATGGACTTTGGAGTTAGACGAACCAATTTCTAGATCTCAGCCCTGCTAACTTCTCAGTTATGCTTAAATAGGCAAGTCATTTATTGTCCTCTAGCCTGTCTTATCATGTATAAAGCAGGAGTAATGCCTCCTTTGCTGCGTTACTATAAGCAGCAAGTTAGTGTGAAAATGTCAGTCATGATGCTTGGTAGATAGCAGGTGCTTGGAAAATGTTCCTTCTCTGTGTTTATTCCCTACACAATGCTTGGTCTACTTCTATACATTCAGAGGGTACCTATAAACTTAGCAAATGCTTGTTGTGTGAGTGAGAGTAACCCAGATAAGCACTAAAGTGTGTGCATGTGCTCGCGCGTGTGTGCCTGAGCCAAGGTAGTTGCTTGGGGCCGGTGTCCCAGCACCCTAACCTAAAATACTAGATTCCAGTTGCCTGAAATGTTCCCAGAATCCAAATGTCTGAGTCTGTGCTCTGTATATCTCTAGTCCCATGATCAAAATAAAGAGGTGGGAATTTGAGGTTTTTAGTTGAGGAAAATTTGTTTCTCAGGAGCCCTTTCCGAGCTTCGTATAGCCATAGAGAAAACAAAGTTCCATAGTCGGCTAGCTGGGGGCTTTGCTCTCTAATGAGTGGCTTGGTCAGAATTCTCTGCTACAGTGGGCTCTTAATAGGAAGTGATTATCTCCCCAACCTGCCTGGTGAAGTGTCAACATCAACCTCGAGCAAGCAGAAACCATGGGCAGTGGTGATGTCCTGGGCCCCACAGTCTCTTCCTGTGGCTACATGTGGGGTCCTGGAGGCTCTAGCATTGTGATCTTGATCATTTCCTTGCTTGCATTTCTATCAACCCTACATCTTAGTTACTACCTCTTTGCAAGCTGTTTTCCTTGTGGCTTGTATAGTACCAGCAGTATTCCACCCACCCTTTAAACAAAAAGCACAAAAGGGAAAGCTTAAGTATGGAGGGGTAAATTGCAAATGTCAAATGCCACATGTACCTAGAAAACTTGGAGTCTTATTTCTATGGATGGCTTTCCATGATGTTTGTTCTTCCAATGCAAGCCGCTCTTCTTTCTTTTCTTGAAAGAGTACTTTGCTTGACTGCTGTATATTTCATTAGTTCTCCTGGAGAAACTGGGACTTACCCTGAACTAAGTGCTTTTATTTGTGTGTGTGTGTGTGTGTGTGTGTGTGGTAATTGTTTTTTAGTAAGTGTCTAGGAAGCAGCCTGGTGCACTACTGGGACTTAAGACAGATCTGGGTTGTCTCTACCATTTACCAACCATGTAACTTTGAGCAAGTCACCTAACCTCTTTGAGATTTTTGAGTTTCCTCATTTACAAGATTGTTAGGAGAGCTATATGAGATCATGTATGAATAGTGAGATGATGTGTGCAAATTGCCAGGCAAAGCGACCTGCACATAGTAGGTTCTCATGTAGGTGTCTTGGGACATTCAACTTACAACCCCAAACCTAAGTCTTCCAAGATGCATTATAGCAAGCATCAACCATCTGAGGCAATGACTAACAGATTCACTGCTAACTATATCTTGCAATTTAAAAATAAAATAGTAAACATGATGTTAACTTTCTGTGTTCTCCAGTACTTTAAGTTGTTTCAATACTTCATTAAACTGACTAAGCTTAAAATCACGAATCCACTTGACTTCTGCTAATACCTCTGTTAACTTGACCAATGGCATCATAACTGGCTAAATTAAATTAATATTAAGGCAAATTAGGTCTTTTCATATATATTCCAAATGCGGGCACTGACAAGGCTAGTGGTACTCAAGAGAAGTTAGCTCGCCCTGGTTGGTAGAACATCGTCTCGTGCACTGAAAGGTTACAGGTTCAATCCCTGGTCAGGGCAGTGTCTGATTCCCGGTCAGGGCACATACCCAGCTTGTGGGTTTGATCCCTCGTTGGAAAGTGTATGGGAGGCAATTGATCAATGTCTCTCTCTCTCACATTGATATTTCACTCTCTCTCTCCCCCTCTCCCTTCCTCTCTCTAAAAGCAATAAAAACATATTTTAAAAAAATTTTTAAAGAAAAAGAGAAGTTAGCTCACCCGCAGGAACTTCAAGTCCCACATCCCCTGCTCCGTCTTGCTTCACAGTTGCTCTGTAACCAGTGATGGGGCATGTCACTGCCTTCCTTTGTGGGCCTCTTCTATTAAGGGAGAGCTGTAATGTTTAGACAATTGTTTACTCACTTTTTGAGGTGTTGAAATAGAAAATGCTGCCAACTTGGAAAACAGTAGTCGTTACTATGGAAGCGCTTCATGTCAATCGGAGGGTGCAGGTATCAGGCTCCTTTCCCAGTTGACTGTGTTTACCCGGAGCATTCCGCTCCGAGTGTTGCTGCGGAGCCGGGGAAAACAAGATGAAGCGCAGACATGGACAGGCCTCGTCCTGTGAGCTCATTTAAAGTCACCTAGGATGCTCATTGGATGGATCGGATCGCTAACGTCAGGTGGAAAACGGAGCCTCTTGAATAAAATGAAAAAGATGAGGAAAATATCACACATAAGCAAAGCATTAGAACATGAAGGCAGTTTGTGCTAGACTCTCCACGCTCTCCCCGGTGTTTATTTCTGTTTCTTCCCCAGTAAAAAATCAGAGACCTTTTCTGTCTGGAGCCTCACTGTGAAACCTTGAGCAAGACTTAATGTCTGGGCCTTGGTTCTCTTATCTTAAAATGAAGGTGGAGGTTCCTTCCTGCTTTTTTATGGTTCTGTGCTTATATGTACCTGAAGCTTTAGAATACAAATATCTGCTGACTTCAAGAAACATTAGGACAAAACATAAAGGCACTTGAACTTCCCAGGAGCTGGGGAATCATCCATGTACTATTCCTTTAAACAAGTTCTCTCAGTATTGAATTTTTCCTCTCCCCAAGAGCTCTATAAAAATAGTGTTTTCTTGCCAGAGACATCAAGGCCTCAGAACTACTGCCCTCCTTCTATGAACATATTATATGGTTTGTGTTTGGCTCAGGATCTTTTTCACAGACAGCCCAGCTCCGCTCTGAGAGGCTGACTCAGCAGAGTTCCTCCAGCACATTCCCACTCTGTCCGGGGTTGGAGTGCCCACCCTGCCAGTTTCCGGGCAGGCCAGGAGCCGGAGCCTAGCCGCCTCTCTTCTCCTGTACGTCCCCAAGGGGAAAGAGGCACTACAGCATCGCTTCTTTCTCCATTGCACTGTAGATGTTTTCCAGAGTGTCTTCTCTGCTTTTCCTCAGCAGGTCTCATTTTTGTCCACAGCCTGGTTAAGGGCCACATCACTCCTCTCTCAGTAATGCTCATCTCTTGCGCCCCTGCCATCCACACAGTCCCCGTGCGTCTTTCCAACCCTGTTCCCCTGTCACTGTCTTAACCTCTGATCTGCCCCTCTGTTTTGCCAGAGAGTGTCTCTCCTTTCCTTTGATTGAAATTCCAACATAATCCCAAAGGTTTTAGGAGGGAGAATCTAATGTTTTCTAATGGAAAATTTCAGTAATATACAAAAGTAGAGAAAACAGTATAATGAGCCTCGTGTATCTGTCACCCAGCTTTACTAATCTTGTTTCGTCTACTTCTTTCAACCCCAGATTATTTGGAAGCAAGTCTCACACCACATATCATTTCTAGTTTCCTTTTTTTAAAAAAAACACAAACTCCTCCTGCGAGGCCGGAGTGGCTCAATTGGCTGAGCGCCCTCCCATGCACTGCAAGGTCACAAGTTCAATTCCCGGTCAGGGCACATACCTGGGTTGTGAGTTTGATCCCCGGTAGGGGAGCATGTGGAAGGCAACGGATTGATGTTTCTCGCTCTCTCTCTGTCTCTTTCCCGCTCACTCACTCTCTTCCTCTCTCTAAGCATGTCCTCAGGTGAGGATTAAAAAACATTGGAAAAACTTCTTCCAATTTACTTGAGAGAAAGGCATAAGTTAACTCTAGCCTGGGTTTCATTTAATGTAGCCCAACCACCTTTCTGGTCTCCCAGGCTACCAGTCTGCACAGACGTAGATGTGCCCCCCCCCGCCCCCCACTCTCCCACAGTTCCTTTCTGGTGGAACAGCTGACTGAAGACTCGGATCCCAGCCTCCTGCCTGGTGAGGGTTTCTGTAGCAGATGGCCACTTAGATGGGGAGGGAAGGCTGCTTCAAGCATGAGGGGCGCAGGCAAGGAAAGGATGCCCGAGTCACGCCTCACTGTCAGAGTTAAGGTGGGCGCAGTTGTTTTTATTCACCGTCGGCCACTACCTACCAGGTAAGACACAGTCCCCAAACCAAGACAGTGGCTGTGATAGCAAGCTGTGGCCTGATTTCTACTCCCCTTGCCCCTTCCCTGGTAACAGGTAAGGCTATCCTCCTATGAGACATCTAAAGACTTGTCCTGTCCTGCCTCCGTTTTCAGATGCAGTGGCAGAACGTGGAGCACGTTGGCGACCAGAGCCCCTATGTCACCTCCGTCATTCTTCACATTAAGCAGAACGTTCCCATCATCCGCGACAACCTGGCTTCGACACGGAAATACTTCACTCAGTTCTGCATTAAATTTGCAAAGTAAGTCCTGGAACATTCTCATCACTGGGTTATTTTGGGACCATGCTCATGATCCAGGTGTCCCCACCCTCTAGCTAGGGCTTGGTCTGATTGCAGCAGGCAAATGAATTTATTTTTTTTGTACTCAAAAGAAGCATAATAAAACTAAGTCCACTAAGTCATAGTTAACAGTAACAGCAGTGCAGTCATCAACCACGTCAAGGCAAACAGAAATGTGAGGAGGGGATCCTGTTATTTTGAATTATGTGGACATAACGGTGTCCCTGCCTCCCACCCACCTATTTGAATAATTAAAATTCTTTTTCTGTGATTTCATTATATACATTTTGTCTCTCCAATGAGATTATAAGCTTTTTAAGGATAGAAATCATCAGTTCTGTTTCTTTTGAGCCTTCTATTCTTCCTTCCCCATAGTAGCTATTACTGTGGCTGCCAGAATTTAGCCACTTGTGGATGTCCTTGAGTCCAGAGAAGGAACCAGAAATTAGATTGGGCGAGTCAGGGAGCTCTGTTACCAGGCTGGAGGGAGTCAGCACTGAGCTGCATGTCTTCCTGCCACATCCTTGTGTGCAGCCATTTCTGGCTCAATGTGTCGGAGCAAGGAAATAGTTTGGTCCTTTGCCAGCCAGTCAGCATCTGGCTGTAGCACTGTTTCCCCCAAGACCAGACAACGTAGAGGGTCAGTGCCTCCTCTGACCAATTATCAAACAAGCACTTTGGCAAACTTCTCAGGAAAGGGCTTCAGGAAGGTCAGCCCAGTCCGCGCTACTGTATTTAGGTGGTTCTCATCCAAGTCCCAAAGGGTGATTTAGGGCTCCAAGTTTCTGTCTTCCCCAAATATCTCCCTGCTTGTGTTCAATTAAGGCTTTTCTTTCTCCCGCACAAATACATCCCTAAGGAACAACGGCTATGGAGTGGCTTGTGGCGTCAGCTTCAGTCTCCAGTTTGTCAAGAAAAGATAGAGTGGCCTCTCTGGGGAGGCGTTAATGTTTGCAGTGTGGCAGATGAACCGGGATTGACATTCCCTTCGCTCTCTGGCTGCTCATTAGTGTGTGCTGAAAGCATGGCTGATAAATCACACGGTGACACTCCCCAGAGCCCCTGGTAGAAACAGTATCTCTGTAAAAATTTACTGTGGCCAAACATCTCCAGTGTGGTCGCACGGGGGTCTGACTGAGCTAACATTAGAGTGAATTTGCTTGGCTAGTCCCGGCACCAGCCTCACACTGTCTCAGAGCCCTTTCGTTTTATGACGAAGCCCATACTGGGTGAGCTGGGAATAGGATGGCCGTCTCTCACATCTGGAAAAGCTTAGGCCGTGATCTAGAAAATGGCTTTCTGATTGAATCCATGGTACCCTCTCATCCTAGAATCCCAGGGGAAGACTAGAAACCTCAGAGGTGGGGGTTTCCCCAGCCAAGAGCAATAGCCGCCGCCACCCCCCCAAGGGGATGGGAAGCACTTAGCAGTTACCCACCACATTGCTGGGACTTCCTCAGCCCACCCCCAGTAGACCAGCAGACACAGCCAGTTCAAGGGCACAGCCGAAGCGTGCCCTAGTGGAAAGTAAGCGGTTATACACTGTGTACTTTCACAGTTAGTCATGAACTCAGTCTCGCTGTCTTGTTTGGCCTGGCTCTGGTTTGAAGACTCCCTTCTAAATAGTCCCTGTTCTCCCTCCTGATCAGCAGATCTCTGGAGTTTAAGTTCCTTTCCCTTTAACTTACTCTCCTATCCCACCAATGCCTCCATTTGGTCTCTGCAGCAACAGCCTTTCCTAGTTAGACGTCAGCATCACCCCCCTGATTGAAACTATTAAGTGACTTCTCTTGTCTGCTGAGCTGATTCTCCTCCACTCAGTAATGGAAATAATAAGACAAATCTCTTTATCATGCTTGGGAGGGTAAAATGTATTTTTTATTATTTATTCAACATGCATTCAGTTGAGTACCTGCTATGTCTCAGGCACAGAATTAAGTGCTTTGACTTTATAGCCATCGTCTGTCCCAATTTTCCTTTGCCTTACAGTGAGTGGAGGGAAACAAATATGGGAGCAAATAAGTATAATAAAATAGGTTAGATGTTAGACTGGAGGTCCGTGGACGCGCTGTAGAATATGGTTGAAGGAATATGATGACTGAGGAAAGGCTTTATGGGAGAGATGTCCTCGAGCAGAGTCCAAGAGATGTGTGTGTACTGACCCTCAAGGCCGTGGGGAAGAGCGTTCCAGGCAGACAGCGCAGTGTAAGCAACGGCACAGAGGCATCACGTAGCCTGCAGAATCGTGGGAGCTGCAAGTAGCTCGCCGGTTGAAGTATAGGGTGCCAGGGCTTACCATGGTGAGGCTGGGGACAGGGAATCAAGACCACCAAGGAAGGCCTTGCCTGCAGCCTTACAAGAGTTTTAATCAGGGGAAGGCCTTGATCATATTTGCATTTTAAATAAATTTCTTTGGCAGCAGATTGATTAGAAAGGATGAGGCTGGCCCAGCCAGCATAGCTCAGTGGTTAATCGTTGACCCATGAACCAGGAGATCAGGGTTTGATTCCCAGTCAGGGCACATGCCAGGGTTTAGGGCTTGATCCCCAGTAGGAGGCATGCAGGAGGCAGCTGATCAATGATTCTCTCATCATTGATGTTTCTATCTCTCTCTCCTTCTCCTTTCCTCTCTCTGAAATCAATAAAACATTTTTTTAAAAAAAGGATTAGGCTGGGAGACCAGTTAGGAAACAATGGAAACAGCTCAAGCGAGAAAGGGCAGCAGCGGTGGGAATGGTTGGAGGGATGGCTATGGGAGTTCAGGGGAAGAGCTGGTAGCTGATTGGATATTGGGGTTGAGGTAACTCCCTGTTTCTGACTTGGGTGACCAGGTAGATGAGATCCAGTCCTCCGAGCCTGGATGCAAGGGTGGGGCTGAGTGGTGGATACGCTGGGGTTGCAGTGCCGGTGGGCCATTCCAGTGGGATAGCCAGCAAGTGTACAAGAGAGATCGAGGAGGAAGGGGTCACAAGCCTGAGAGCATCATTTAAAGAGTGAGAAGAGGACTGCCAGCTAGCCTTTGTCTCGGCCTACAAATCCTGCTTTGTTGGCACTGTGCCTCCTTTGGTCGTGGGACCTTGTGATACCTCCAGGTCTGTCGCTCTGGACCTGGCCTTGGTTATAGGCGTTTCTAGTTCCCACACTTTCCATTTTGTGCCTGTACAACCCAGCTTTCCCTACTCGGGCCTCTGCAGTTTTTTCTAAAAAGTTTCCCTGATCTATTAAAATTTCATTGTCCCTTTCCCCAAACTGGCATCATTATCAGTTCACCTGACCCAGGTTGCCCTTCAATCCCCAGTAAATTGGGGGAGGTCATATATTCTGTTCCTGATCTGACAGTTACCCCCTTAACAATTATTTCCTATTTTTACATTTAAGATCCAATAACTACCTCATGTATATTCCACTCTCATATCTATTAGGATGTTTTCAGCTACTAGTAATAGGAACCCTGACTCAGACTGACTCGTACAGAACTTTTTATTTCATATAAACGCAAGGATGGCTGATTCAGTGGTTCAGCAATGTCACTAAGGACCCAGGTTCTTTACCCTCCTCTGCTCTCCTTGGGGCTGGCTTCATCCTCAGAATGGTGGAAAATGGCTACTTTTATAACCAGATACAAGAAGACCCTAAAGAAGAAGAGAGTCTTTGCCCCAGCCATGCAATAAAATCCTTCCCTCCAGTCTGATTGGGCCGGCTTAGGTCATATTCCCATCTCAGGATCAATAACAGTTACCAAGGGAATGCCACACTCTGCCCGGCTGAGGCTAATAAGAGTGCAGCTCTGTAGTTTAGTTTAGGAGGGTTCAACTCTTCCCTGGTGTCCCAAAGCCAGGTATACCTAAATAACACCAGGGCTTTGGCTGGAAAGAAAAAGAAAGGATTGGATGCTGGTAGGCCACAGAAGTGTCTACTTCATTTCTCAGTTTCCTGCTGGAAGGAAGTGGGACCTTAACAGATTTTCTACAGTTCTTTACAGAAGACAGAATAAGCCTAATTTGTCATTTCTTTTTTATCCACAGCTCCTTCATTCCCAAGTTCATCACCCATCTCTTCAAGTGCAAACCAATTAGCATGGTGGGAGCAGAACAGGTGAGGTAAAATTGGTGTAGGGTCTTTTCTTTATGGCTTTGGTCGTAGATCAAACACATATCTTTTTAGTACAGATCTGCTGAAGAACTAAAGTTGATTTCCCCTGTTTGGCCATAGAATGATGACCTGATGGTTTACTTCAGTCATTCATTTATGTAAAAAATTTTATTGAACACCTACTAAGTACCCAGGCATTGTTCTAGATACAGGGTATACTGCAGTGAACAAGACAGAAAAGATCTCACCTTTATAATGTTTACATTCTAGTAAGAAAAGACAGGTGATATACAGTTTAACAAAGAGTTTAGAAGTATGCTAAAGGGTATAAAACTAGGTTATGTGAAAGGAGTCTTTGCTGCATGAGGGAGTAATGGCTTTGCATTCGATGGTCAGAAAGGGCTCCTCTGAGAGCTGGGGCTTGAGAGGGACTAGGAGAAAAGAGTCCAGGCAGAGGTGACAACAAAGGCTGTGATGATTTTGGATCACGTGGCTGGGGCAGAGACCACTTGAGAGTAACAAAGAAAGGCTTATCTTTTTGGTACTAAGAAACTCTGTTCACCTCCCCCAAGGAGCCTTCCTTGATTAACCCCACTCCATTCACTTGGATTCTGTGCCTCAAGACATCTCTTTATAGGCCCTATCAGCTCAGCACTAATGAATTCAGTTATAGGCTACAGCAGTCACCCCTTTTCAGCTCCTGCCTCCTCAGACTACCCGAAGTGTGAGCAGTTTGAGTTCAGAGAGCAGTTTAAGCTACTGTGTAAAAGAAACAATAATATTCAGCCCCTAATTCTCTAAAAACATCTACTTGTCTATAAACTATATAAACTACTTACATATAAACTGATCATAAATGATTCTCATATAGTCATTGAAATAAATCTCTCCAGGCCCCTACCTAGCAATACTTAGTGAACCTATTTCAGTTACTTTTTATATTTGAAAGAACTCAAACTTCATTTTTAAGTAAGAAGGTTATATAATTCAAGCCATTTCTATAACTTCTGTTCTTCCATCAAATTAGTCAACTTGGTACGGGTCTGGCCCTCTCCAGCTCAGTGGCCTTCCCGCACCCTGGGCTCTTGGCTGTGCTGGTGCGTCATGCTTCAGGAAGATGGCAAACTGGCATGTCCTCCTGTGCACCACGGGTCTCTCACAAAGCGTGAAAGCAGAGATGTTATCTCTGTGTATATCGAGAATCTCTCGAATCTGATATGTGCAGTGTGCTTTTGTTCTCTTTTTGTGAGTGAGTGACCTTCCTAGGTTATGACACGATCGGGCGCGTTCAGGGTGGTACGGCCGTTTTCCTAGGTTATGAAAAGGTAGCATGGTGCGAGCATTAAGGTCATGGGCTCCAGAGTTACAGAGGTGTCAGGCTGAATCCCATCCCTAATGTAGCAGTTGTTTGTCCTTAGACAAGTTACTTAACCTCCCAGCACCCTAGTTTCCTCATCTATAAAATGGGGATAATCCTAGCACCGCCTCCCAGGGTAGTTTCAGGATCACACAGATAATGCACCTAAAGTACCTGGTACATTGTCTGGCACAAGGCAAGCCCTCAACAAATGCCAGTTGTCACTCACACCAGGGACATGACTGTGTTTCTGCTTTCATTTCCCACCTCCCTGCAGAGAAACATCATAGCCAATGTTTGCTGCCAGCTGCCTGGCTGACCAGCTTTAACCAGAGTCAAAAATACAGGGGTGGGCAAAAGTAGATTTTCAGTTATAATACAATAATTAATACATAATTACAAGAATAAACTGTGTACTCATAACTGGAAACCTACTTTTGCTCCACCCTATATTGTCTCAGAAAACATCCTGGGAGGTTGCATAGATTTCAACACTGTGTCTATAGTGTTCCCGTGTTTTGAAATTCTTGACTCTTGCATGTCATGAGCATAGAACTAATTCTTTCTATTAGAAATAGCAGCCTGATGCCCCAACATGTCTCATTAGTATATGTTTCTTAGGCACGTTTACTGGGAAATGATTCTGTTCACTTCACTGTTGTGTATAATCAGAGAGGATGCGGAGCGATCATGGTCGGTGGATCTGGAAGAAGCCTTAGCGTTCTCAGTCACTGGTTTCTGTCTCTAGACATGATGAAGTCACTGGAACACAAAGTTGACTCATTGGGAACCTGTTTCCAGGGGAGCGCAGCCTTGCCCAGGCCTTGCTAGCTGATTTAATGTATGATAACCATGGTATTTCCATATCATCACATAAACCCAATATCATATCTATTTTCCCCAGATTTTCTCTTCTTTAAAAGAATGTTTAAAAAAGTCAGCTCAGACTCAAACCCCACATCTTCAGAAAAATAGTTTAGCCAGTCTTGACTCCTGCTTTGAGACGTGAATGAGAAACCATCTGTGAAAGTAGAGTTGCACTTTCTCAGACCTCAGACAAATATGAGTGGGTGGTAGGGAGCATGGACCTCAGCAGGCCCAGCCTGGGGGAGGGTATGGGTGGGAACGAAAGGGTAGCGTGGCCCTCGCAGGAATCCCATGTAAAGTTCAGGTTTAGCTGGGCCCGGGTCTTCCATGAGTATCGGCTTAGAAACCCAGGCAGTCATGTAGCTTGAGGTGTGATCACTCAGGCAGCAGAACCGTAGGAATCAGGATGTTAACAAAGGGATGCCCATAGACTGACATAGAATCTGCCTCGAGTCTTGTAGTGGCTGTAATTCAAGCTTTAATAAAAACCGTCACGTGCAAAGCTAAGGTTTAGCCTAATCTCAGCTGCCTCTGCTTTGCCCCAAAGGTACTAGATCCTAAATTTAGATTCTATTTAATACTTGTGCTGAAAATAGGGAAGGAGACATATTCCTGCTCTTTATTCTCTTCCTGATTACTGTATAAAGTGAATTATTTATCTTGGGCCCTAGAGTCCTCTTCAGCAGTTGCAGGGGCGTGTGGAACTGAACCATACCAGTATTTGTGATGCTTCTTGCTAGTTTGTGATTTTCAGAGAATCTTGTGGGATTTTCAGGGTCGTTAATTAGTCTTATGGCCATGGTACCTATGACTAAAGCGCACAGCGGCAATGGAACCCATTCACACAAACTTACCCCAGAGGAAGCAGCACCATATGGTGTGGGGAAAAGAACCCTGAGGCATGGGTCCAGTCCTCCCTCTGCTGTTAATGGTCCCTTTGATCAAAGCAGTTGCTACTCTGCTCTGGGCTCAGTTTCTTTATGTTCAAATATGAGCACTGAACCAGCCCCAGCCAGTTGGCTCAGTTGGTTGAGCGTTGTCCCATGCACTGAAGGTTGCTAGTTCAGTTCCCAGTCAGGGCTCATGCCCATGTTGTAGGCTCGATCCCTGATAGGGGGCATGCAGAAACATTGATGTTTCTCTCACTCTCTCTCTCCCCCCCTTCCTCTCTCTCTAAAAATCAATTAAAAAAAATCTTTAAAACAAAACAAAACAAAGAGCACTGAACCAGACACTCTCATACGCCCCTCCTAGGTCTGTCATAATATGGAGTCTAAAATATTTAAGCAATATCTTTCACATCTATGAAGTTATCTTATTTTCCTTTGGGTTATCTTTATATCTCACATTGACTTTTTTATTATGGTGAAACATAATTTACCACTGGAGCCATTTCTAAGTGTGCAGTTCAGTAGTATTAGGTACACTCACATTGTTTTCCTGGCATCCCCACCGTCTACCGCCAGACCTTCATCTTCCCAACTGCAGCTCCATTGAACAGACTCCTTGTTCCATTCCCCCCAGCTCCTTGCACACACTATTCCGCTTTCTGTCTCTCTGAGCACGACCGCTCTAGGAACCTCATACACGTGGGACCAGACAGTATCTGTCCTGTGGTATCTGGCTTATTTCACTTAGCATGTCTTCAGGGTTGATCCATGTTGTAACATGTTTCAGAATTTCTTCCTTTCTAAGGCTGAATAATATTCCATTCTGTGGATATACCGCATTTTGACTATATTGACTTTTAAATTCACGTAATTCAAAACCATATGTAAAAAAAATATGTTTAAAGCAAATTTTGGATTTTTTTTTAAAGCCCAAACGCCAAGGAAAGGGAAAAAGAGAACCAGGTGATGTGTACACATGGCAGTTGGAAAAATGAAACAGTACCATGGTTATTCTCAGGTCCCAGTCTCGGTAAATGTCCTCAATGTGGCAGAGGATTTTTAAGCACTCCTTTTAATGACAAAACCTCTAACAAGTCAATTAGAAAAAGATGATCAACTAATCGAAAAGTGGTAAGTCTTGACTAGGCTCTTCAAAAAGAGGATATCTAAAAGCCAATAAACATTAATCGTCCAGGGAAATACATATTAAAATCACCATAATATCAGAATGGCTAAAATGAAAAAGACTGATAATAGCAAGTGTTGGTGAGGATGTGAAACAACAGGAACTTTCATCGTTGCTGGTAGGAATGGAAGTTGGCACCGCCAAACTGGAGAACTGTTGAGCAGTTTCTACTACAGCTAATAAACACATGCCCTCCGCACGATCCAGCAGTTCCACACTTGTGCAGATTCCACCCCAGAGAAATGAGAGCATATGACCACCAAATGGCATGTACAAGAATGTTCCTTGCAGGTTAATGAGCAGTAAGCTAATCTTCAGCAATAGGGGGCAGAAGAGTGGTCACCTTTGTTGGGAGGGAAGGGAGAGCCCTGACTGGAAGAGAACATATGGGAGCCTTCGGGATGCTAGAGACGTCCTGTATCATCACTTAGGCGATTGGTATATACACATATAAACGTGTTTTAAGCTACATGTTTGGTCTTTGTCCACTTTATTGTATGAAAGTTATATCTAACTTTTAAAAAAGAAAAAGGAAAAAGAAACAGGGCATGTCCCCACCTTGGTCCATCCATTTGTCAGATCTTGAACGGGCTGTTCTGTGTCACCTCATTGAAGAACTTTGCAGCACATGTATGGTTCTTTAACTCCTAGGAGTGTGCCTTTATCTTATCTACTCAAGCTTTTCATCACAGCCGTTGATCATGGTGTCCGTCCCTGAGTAGGAGGCGCATTAAGAAGCAAACCCCTCGAAGCTCTCCATTGCTGGGTGATGATGATCTTTCCCAGGCATAGCATGCCGGCCAGCCCTGTACCCCAGTTCACCCTTTAATAACATGAGCCACCCCACCCTAGAAATTATCTCTGGGGTTCAAACAAATTTGGCTGATGGCCCCCTCTTGCCCAATGCCTCATGCCTAAGGAGATGAACTATTAGCTATTTTCAGAGATGAAAAGCAGCAGATTTTCATGATAAATGGAGCCTTTCACCCTCACTTCCCACAGACAGCTGCTAAGTCTGTCAGACTAGCTCCTGCCTTTTCTGACTATATTGTTTTTTTATAAAACCTAAGACCAAGGTTTCCATCTCTTCAGCTGTCTGGTGTGGACAGAATTTTATTGGCTGGCCAGGGATTGAAAATGTCGTATCTCAAGATATGGGAAACAGTAGAAAATTATGTCTGGTTCATTCAAAACTCTTTCTGTAACTTAAGTCTATACAGTTCTTTAGATATATAATATATCCCTGGGAAGTAGAAAGTATAGGAAAAAATAGGAAGTATCCCCATATGTTTTAAAATACAATCATTGATTTTCTTTCCTACCAACAAATAATTCTAAGACACGGCTTTGACTTTTGACAAGGCTCTGAAAATTTGCTACATGGAAGACAAAGTTGAAACCTCACCAGGCCTCAAGTAGCATACTTAAAAAAAATAAGAAAGAAGTATTTCCTGTTAATAAAAGTAGAGAAAATAATGTCGAGCATACCAGCTCACCACTCAGTCAGATCTTAACATGGTCCCACATTTGTTCTAGATCCTTTTTGTATAAAGTAAATCATTACAGTTATTGCTGAAGCCCCCAGGGGACCCCATCCTGCCATTCCTCTCCCTCCATACCCAGAGGTAACTACTCTTCTGATTTTGATTGTTATCATTCCCATATGCGTTTTGATATGTTACATATATTCACAAATGATTTGTAATTTTGTTTTACATATTTTTGAACTTTATAAAAATGGTACTGTGCATATCATTTCCCCACTTGCTTTTTCCCCCAACAATGTTTTTTGAGATTTGTCCATGTTGATGTGTGTTATTTGAGTTCATTCATTTTAACTTCAGTATCCTATTCCATTGCATGAATGTGCCACCATTTGTTTATCTATTCTACCATTGATGGACATTCAGATTGTTTCCAGTCTTGCTTTTACAAACAGTGGATGCAGGAAACATTTTTTAACATGGACAAGAATGTCTCTAAAGGATATAAGTATGAGTACTGTGTGGTGGGTTATGCATATCTTCAAGTAAATATGTATATGTATGTATGTATCTTTGTGTGTGTGTGTGTATATATATATATATATATATATATACACACACACACATATATGAATTTCCCCCTAAGTGCTTTAACTAATTTATATTCTCATCATAAGTATGAGTTTTGTTATACCATATCCATGCCAACACTTGGTATTATCAACATTTTTACTTTTGTCTCTCTGATGAGTATGAAATGGTATACAATTGTATTAATTTGCATTTATTAGATTACTAATAAGGTTAAGTATCATTTCACATGCCTTGTAAGCACCGAGTTTCTGTTTTTGTGAATTGCCTGTTCAGATCTTTGTCCCACCATTGTTGTTACTGTTGCTATTGGGTTTGCTAGTCTTTTATGGATTTGTAAAAATCTGTATGTGTTCTGAATATTATTCCTTTGCCAGTATTGCAGATATTCTCCCCCAGTTTGTGCCTTTTTACTTTGTTTCTGTGTCTTTTGATATAGACTTATTTTAAAGTAATAGATTTTTCAGTCTTTCTTGGGTTTCACATTCTTCTCTACTGATGAGTAATGAAAATAATTTCTATTTTCTTCTTAACGTTTTTCTTTTTATATCTAGCTGTTTGATCTACCTGGAATTTAGCATACTCATTCTTTAGAGGCATGTACAGGGTTACCTCTCAGGAAGAGCAGCGATCATTTCCAGTGTGGCTCTGGGAAGTGTTCTGACTTTGAGCTCTTTGTACGGGCCCCTGGCAGTCTACACTCACCTCTCCTCTGCATGCTTGGGTACCTTTCTCTGTGAGCCTACAGCTTTTTCAAAATACAAGTACTAGGAAAGGAGAAATTTTCATCTTTGGAAACCTAGAAAAATCCAAATGCCCTAGCACTTTCCTGGTCTGCAGTTGAATGGCCAACAGAGTTTAGGCCATTGGCCACATTACTGTGTGAAATTACTCGTTCCTTAGTATGGCTTCCTCACCATTTTTTAAAATTGAGGCTTTATTAGAGAAGTTTAAGGTTCACAACAAAATTGAGGGGCAGATATAGCGTTCCCATATACCTACCCTGCCACCCATGCATAGCCTTTTCCATTATCAACACCCCCACCAGGGTGATACATTTTGTACAGTTGATAAACCTACATTGACACATCATTATTAACTCAAAGTCTATAGTTTATGTTGGGGTTCACTCTTAGTGTTGTACATTCTATGAGTTTGGACAAATGTATAATGGTAACTATCCACTATTACAGCGTCACACAGAGTTGTTTCACTGCCCTGAAAACCCTCTGTGCTCCACCTATTTATCTCATCCACCATCCCCAACGCCTGGCAGCCACTGGTCTTCTTACTGTCTCCACAGTTTTGACTTTTCCAGAATAGTTGGAATCATATAGTATGTAGCCTTTTCAGATCGGCTTCTTTCACTTAGCAATATGCATTTAAGATATCTCCGTGTCTTTGCATGACTTTATAGCTTTTTTTTCCCTAATCCTCACCCGAGGATATTTTTTCCATTGCTGTTTCAGAGAGAGTGGAAGAGAGAGAGAGAAACACCCATGTGAGAGAGACACATCAAGTGGTTGCCTCCCACTTGTGCCCCTACCAGGGCCGAGCCTGCAACTGAGGTACATGTCCTTGACCGGAATCGGCTAGGGCTCTTCTTTTCTTTTCTTTTCTTTTTTAAGCATAATATTAATTCCATTGTCTGGATGAACTATAGTTTATTCATTCAGCTACTGAAAGACACCTTGGTTGCTTCTGAGTTCTGGCAATTGTGAATAAAACTGTAAAAAACCTCTGTGTGCAGGATTTTGTGTGGACATAAGTTTTCAACTCTTTTGGGTCAATACCTAGGAGCAGGATTGCTGGCTAACAGTCGTTTGTCAGATGTGTCTTTTGCAGATATTTTTTCCCAGTCTCTGGCTTGTCTTCTCATTCCCTCGACATTGTCTTTTGCAGAGCATAAGTTTTTCATTTTAATGCTGTCCAGCTTATCAATTATTTCTTTCATGGATTATATCTCTGGAGTTACAGTTAAAAAGTAATCACCATACCCAAGGTTATCTAGGTTTTTTCTAGGAGTATTGTAGTTTTGCATTTTACATTTAGGTCTGTGATCCATTCTGAATTACTTTTTGTGAAGGGTGCAAGGTCTATTCTTTCTTTTATTTTTTTATTTCTTGCATGTGGTTGTCCAGTTGTTCCAGGAGCATTTGTTGGAAAGACTCTCTTTGCTCCATTGTATTGCCTTGCTCCTTTGTGAAAGATTAGGTGACTATATTTGTGTGGGTCTGTTTCTGGGCCCTCTGTTCTGCTCTAGTCATCTGTTTGTCTATTCTCTCACCAATACCATGCTCTCTTAATTACTGTACCTTTATAGTAAGCCTTAAAGTCAGGATGATGTCAGTTCTCCAACTTTGTTCTTCTCCTTCCATATTGTGTTGGCTATTTGGGGTCTTTTGTATCTCCATATAAACTTTAAAATCAGTTTGTCAAATACCTTACCATTTTTTGAAAGTAATATTTCCACTTAAGTTATTCCAAGTAAAACGTTGATATGTTCTCCAAATTTTATACCATTATCAAAATTATAATCACCATGACCATTCAGTGTCTATCTTTAGTCACTGGTTCTCCTGTCCATAGGAAAGTACAGGGAGTGTCCTAGAGCCTGAGGGGCCCCGTTTCATCCCTGCTTGCTATAATTATGCAAGGCTTTCCCAGAGGAGCGGGCGGTGTAGGCGGAGCAAGCCTTGGCCTGAACATGAGATTGATCCTCAGCGTTGTGGTGGTGGCGGCGGTGGGGCTCGCAGCCCACTGCTCCCTTTGTCTGGTTAGTGGGCATGTGCTTCCAGTCTCCTAAACTGTCTGAACAGGCCAGAGTATTTTAGGGTTCAGCCACTTCAATGCCACGTGGTTGCCACGAGCAGCAGCAGGTGAGCAGTAACCTGGAGCCAGCAGGAAACAGTGCGAGGTCTAAGCGAACCCTGCCCTGAGGCGCTCAGCCGAGGCAGCTGGAGGTGGAACACAGCCTGTCCACCTCCTCACCTGACCCCATCCTTCCTGCAGATACTTTTAGCAAGTTACTTAACCTCTGGATCTTTGATTTTCTTATCTACAAAATGGGAACAATAAATACCTATTGGCCAGGGTCTTTTAAATAGTAAATGAGGTGAAACATTCATAGCATCGTTCCTGGCCATTGGTGGGCAATCAGGAGAGTTGATATCCTTCCAAATAATTAGCATTGAAAGAACAGCAACAAAAAAAGGGCAGATTGTTCTAGGTGACTAATGTTTAAATTTGGCTTAATCTCCGACATCCTCGCTGGCATTTAGAGAAATTCAAAATGCAGCAGTACTGAGTACCATTTTTGCCTGTTGAGTAAGCAAGATTTTTATGATGGTTTTCCATGCCAGTGAGGGTGAGTCTGCACTACTGGCAGATGTAAACAGGTATGTTCCATTTGGAAAGCAGTGCAAGATATGATCAAGAACCTCAAAAATGTCCTTATCCCTTGTTCTGTCCCAAAGACTCTCTCCTAAGGAAATGCCATGGATAGACCTGGAATTATATGTACAAAGCCATTCAGCACAGCATTCATTATTTATAATAATAAAAATCTAGAAACAAACTATAGGGGAATGGTTAGCTATGTTAAAGTTACACACAGAGTACTGCGTAGCCATTACAAATCATGATACTTTAAAAGACTGCTAAGATGGGAAAATAGAATTTAGAAACTTCATATATTGAGTGGAAAAAACAGGTCATAAAACTATGTATAGTATAATTCTAGTTTTTTATATGTACACACAGACTGGTAGGAATTATACCACATTTTTACTGTGGCTTCTTGCTATTTTTTTCCTGGGTAATGGGAATTATAACTAATGTTTTTCCTTTTATATTTGTTTTCTTTCCAAATTTTCTCCAGTGAGGATGTATTACATTTAAGATTAGGAAAATGTTATTAATCAGCATGGGTACAAAGAGTGTTGTGTCCCTGGGAAGTGGCTAGTAATACTCTGCTTCGCCCCACAGCTGCTGCTGGACACGCATTCCCTGAAGATGGTCCTGCTCGATCTACCTTCCATTGGCTCACAGGTGGTGAGGAAGGCACCTGCCAGCTACACTAAGATTGTTGTGAAAGGCATGACCCGGGCAGAGATGATCCTCAAGGTGGGGCTTGTGTCTTCCTTGGGGTTTCTGCTAAAAGGGTCTGGTTGCCTGATTGCTTATTCCAAGGAGTACTGGTTTTGAAAGCACAGATCAAGGCCTATCCCCGCCAGTCCCAAAGGATTGTCCACATTCTTTGGCGGGACTAGATTTTGGCCTCATCAGACACTGTTGAAAATCAGTAGACAGTTCCTTGGGGGTCCGTAAATCTTCCTGACTAATGAATTCTTCATTGTAATAGGATTCCCTTGTAATAAGATTTGGCCGAGATTGGGAGTTAGGTGGGGTGTCTCTGTGAATCAGTGTCTAAGTCAGGGGTCTCTGCTTCTCAGCAAGAATTTCCGGCCCAACTATCAGTTACTCCCTTTCACATAAGCCTCATTGACTTTCCAAACTCTGCAACTTTACAAGAACTCCGAACAGATGTTTTCATAACTGACTCTAATCAGCGAATGGGTTTTCCTAGAGCCCCACTTAACAAAATATTATGTGGGGTGATGTTTCGAAGGCCTGAAGCCTTAAGCACCTGCATCTGATTTTCACCTGTGCTCGTTGAGAAGCAGGGAGAAAGTTAGAGAGCAAATGGAACTATCATGGAAACGCTCTTAAAATTCCAGGGCCTGTTCGGGTCTGTCTCCCAAACAAAACGACTCTGATGATAGCAGGAGGGAAACATAGCAGTGGCACCTGAGACAGTGGGGAGCGGGGGGGGGGGGGGGGGGCATGTTCTGCACAGACTTGGAGCTTGTGGCCTGAAGAAATTGGAAGCAGCCTCATCATCAGTTTCTTCTGCAGCTGGTCGACTCCCCAGGGAGGAGAGCCGAGTTTGCAAATTATCTGCAGAGAATTTCTTTTTCCTTTTTTTTCTTTTTTTTAACTTTTTGCAAACAACATATATTTTCTCCATGTTTCCTAATAAATGTATAATAAATCATTTCCCTTAGTGAATTTGTACCTTAGGCACAAATATTTATAAAATAATTAACACCAGTGTCCTCAGATTAGCGTGAGAGCAAACACATGCTGAAGAGATCTTGATTTTATTCCCTGACAGAAAAACAATCTTGAGTATATTTTAATAGCTGAAAAAGAGAGTCATTCAAGTTTCATGTTTATTTAAAAAATGTGACTTTATCTTTGCATCATGAATTTTGGACTTGAAATGGGAGAATGGCATTTAGACACTTCTGCAGAGTCTCTGAGTGAACTGCCCCTCGCCACTCTGAGCTGGTGCTCAGGGGTCAGAACAAAGCCGGGGGGTGTCCCAAATGATTTTAAAAATCACCTGGGACCTCACCGAGGCCCTCAGAATCTTCAGAGGAGGGACTTAGGAATCTGCACTTAAAAGCAGTCCAGGTGATGCTGTGACTCAGCACCTTCAGGAAATGTGCCTGTAACGGATGTTCAGATGAAATAGGCCACCGGGACGGGTTGCTGCTGCTGGAAGGGTGTCTCGCACAGTCCACTTTGTGGTCGGCTTGTCCCTCAGTCACGAGATTTCCCTGAGAGCCTGCTCTTGTCTCTCCCTGTAGGTAGTGATGGCCCCTCATGAACCCCCGGTGGTGTTTGTTGACAACTACATCAAACTCCTCACGGACTGCAACACGGAAACCTTCCAGAAGATACTGGACATGAAGGTTAGTTCAGGGTTTTGCTTTGTCCACATGCACAGCCTTCTCACACCAGTGGTTCTTAACTGGGGGGTGGGATATGGTCCCCAGGGAGCTTTCTCAAAGTGCACATGCCTGGCCCCATGCTGCAAACCGAATGCTAAGAAGCCCTTTGAAAGAAGGATCCTGAGCATATGAACTTCCTGATTGCCTCCTGCCCGGTCGAGAACCACTGCTCGGTGGGAGGAATGGAATGGCGAGGAGTATTACCTTCCCCACCCTGTCAGCCTGTCCTTTCTTCTCTCTCAACCTCTTCTTTCTCTCCCACCTTAATCCTTTTTTTTTTCCTTCCTCTGCTTCTCTCCCAGGCTGCTGCCTAGGGCCCATAACTCCCCATGAAGAAAGTGCTAATCCTCAGCCCAGAGTAATTGTGCTTTTGCAGCCCTGGGCTAAGAGCACCCCAGATGCTGCACTTGCCCCTCGGGCCTTCCTAGGCCAGACCTCACATTGTCCCCCTTTCTCTCTCAACCTCAGGGGCTGAAGAGGAGCGAGCAGAGCAGCATGCTGGAACTCTTCCGCCAGAGGCTCCCCACCCCGCCCGCAGGGCCAGAAGCCTCCAGCTCGCTGTCCCTGCTGGCTCCCACGCCAGAACAGGAATCCTCTCGCATCCGCAAACTAGAGAAACTAATTAAAAAGAGACTGTAGGAGCACCGGCCAATGACCCTCGGCACACAGCTCCCTGGAAGCCCCCACCTCTCCTGTGCTCACCCTGACTCTGACTGTCTATCTTGAAACTTCCTGGGACATTTAGGTTGTTAATGTTTCTCCCATGCCCTGTTTGATTCCTGTCTTAATTGGAGAAGCCCAGGACAGGCCAGGTTATCAGAGGCAGTTTCGATGGTCTCTGGTTCCTGCAGCAGATGCAGACTGGGTGAGGGGTCCCGCACTTCACTGTGGTTTCTGGGCTGCTCTCAGTTGGTCCAGCTGTCACTCCATGGCCTCCCTCTCTCTGCAGCCACACCCTCTGACATGTGGTCCCCTTCCCCAAGTGCTCCTATCCAGGCAACTTGGGTGACAAAGCCTGGATCTCACCCTTCCTCCATCTGCTGCTGCTTGAGGTTGGCTCTGGGGCCCGAGTTAATGAAGTGGCAGATCCAAGTGTGGGAAACTAGCCTTTCTTTATGAAGGAAATGGGAGCAGCAGCTCTCTTCCCCGTGAGTCCCAGTCTGAGTATATATTCAGCTTCTAGGACTTCACTTGGCCAAGTTCTCCCTGTTTTCTCATTTCTCATTAACCTCAGTTCACTCTCTACGTACATCCAAGGGGAGATCCTCTGTGTGTCTCACCCAGGATTGTATGTGCCAGGCCTTGGAAGCAGGTGCTCTGTACCGTGGGCCCCTGGCCGGGTGGGGCAGCCCCGTGCTGACTGGCATGATGTAAAAATGTTATTTTGTCCATTTCTTTACTCCCACCCTGAGCCTCCTGTGAGGGGAAACCAAGAAGTTTTCCTAGAAAAAATTTCCTAGGCTTTCACCTCAGGTGAAGCTATGGGACAGTCCAGCAGGCTGTACCCTCTGATTCCCTTCCTGCCCATCCGTTTTCAAATCCAGAGTTCTTTGCAGAATTATCTGAAAACAACGAAGGCGATGTGTGCTGCCAGGGTGACATACTACTTTATTATCAACGAAAAAGCTCCCAGGTCCATGGACACCTGAGGAACGGAAGACTGACCTTAAATACCGCCTCATGCACCCTGACCCGGACCTGCCCGTCCTGTTCACCACGGGCCGGGGGCCAGCACGGCTTTGCGGGAGAGAACCGCCTCACAGCACTGGAGATGTGGCTAACCGAATGGCCCGGTTCCCTGGAAACCACCCCCCTCAGCTGTGACCATGGCCTCGGGGAACTGGTGGTCCCAGCATTCCTTCAGGAATTAGTCTCTTGGCCAGGTAGGGTGAGAGCTAAGGAGGAAGGTGGAGCTTTGTACAGAGAATGCCCCATCGGGCCTCAGGATAAAACTGGGATAGCAAATAGCACTCAGGATCGAGGAAGTCTAAAAATTCATGTCACCTGTGACGGCCGCCCAGTAGGAAACGCTAAGGTTTGGAAACCTGACCAGAACCTGATTGGGCCTCCCCTCTGACTTGCCACCGTAACCTCTGCACCGCGCCCCTGCCCAGCTTTCGCCCTGGGCCTCATTTCTTCAGCAGCCTCCAGCGTTCTTGCTGGTCAGCCTGACTCATGTAGTGAGCATCTCAGACTCGAGAATGCCGAGAAGAAAGTGGTGGCAGAGCGAGGTGTGGCCTTCAGCTGAGCTCAATTAGGAAAAGATGGTGCAATAGGGAAAGAGCGGGCGGGGGGGGGGGGTCGGGGGAGCCCTGGCGGCTCAGTAGGTGGACTTCGCTGCCCGCGCCGGTCCAGGGAAGTTACGCAGCGGCACTGATGGAGGCTGCACGCTCTGCCTGCCTGAGCAGGAAGGGGCAGTGGCCTGTCTCCTGACACCACAGTCACTTCAGCCAGGGAAGCCATCGACCAGGAAAGCCAGTGGGCCGCAGCACCTGGTTCTTGTCACTCGGTGTTTGCAGATCCACACTTCTTTTCCGGTTCGTTCATGGGGAGTCATTTTCTGGGTCTCTCCGTAATGGCATTGAGATGTCAGGCCCTGTGTTCTGCAGGTCGGTGGTCACAGCCAGGGGAGTTGCTTTTTGATTTATTACACTATCAGTAATCTCCAAGGAGTCAGCAGATGTCAGTAGGAGTTGCATGTTAAATGTCTCGTTGATGGGGTCTGAGTGCTGCATGTGCGTTCTGTGAGGACAGAGCCTGTTTCTCAGCTGAGGGAGTGCATCTGAATCCCTGGGGCTCTCGTTGCACACGCAGGTGCCTGGAGATGCTGAATGAGCGAGGCTGGAGGGGCCACAGGTGATTGTAGTGTTTACTCGTCCAGAACCATTGCAAAGAGAAATTTGCTTTATTGAACGGTTCCTTAGTACATTTTCATAAGTGTAATTTTTATGGCTCTCTTAAGTGAAATTACTGTGCAATTGAACTGTTACCAACATGGTAAAGATCCTTTGCTGCCCTAGCTGGTTGGGCTCAGTAGTTAGAGCGTCCGCCCTCATACTGAAGGGTCCTGGGTTCGATTCCGGCCAAGGCACGTACCTCAGTCTGGGTGCATGCGGGAGGCAGCCAATTGATGTCTCTCTCTCACATCAATGTTTCTCTCTCTCTTTCTCTCCCTTCCATTCTCTGAAAAGCAATGGAAAAAATATCCTCGGGTGAGGATTTAAAAAAAGATCCTTTATTGATGAACAGCCCGTTTAATTTTAAACTTGTGTTGATAGTAGGGACCATGCCAGAAACTGTGCTGTCCCTGTTCTGATTAGGGTTCTTCCTATTTTGATGAGCCAACCCCAAAAAGAGGGTTATTTATTACTGTCACTTCAAAATAACATATATAAAGACACTGATAAAAATGGTCGCTAACAACTGTTATTAAGCTAAACTTAGATATTGTTCTTTCCTCTTTCTGTAGCCCCTTTAAAAAAAACAACCTTGAAGTCACTTTATGTGGTTAAAATAAGTATTAGTAATTTATAATCAAAAAAAGAGTTTGCTGTTGCTCTTATTATGGACAGACTTCCTGAGAGCTGGCTTAAGATGCCCTGTTTGGATCGTCACAGGGAACCACAAAGGGCGGGGTGTTTTGACCTCCAAATTCAGTTCTGGCATTGAGGCTATCACCAATCCTCATATCTTGAAGAACAAAGAACCAGTACCTAGGACCTGCCCAACACGCAGGAAAGGGTGCCCACTTTCCCATGCTGAGGGTGACTCCTCAGCGCAGACCAAACAGAACTAAGAGCAGACTGCCAGAGACCAAGGTGACAGTTACGGGCCAACAGGGCGAGCGAGCAGGTCAGGCTGCTGCCCAATGCGAGGGATGTTACACCAGCTCATCCTGAGCTGCCATTGGGCAAGGAAAACTAGTTCCCTGTTTATGGAACATGAGGGAAAATGCCAAGAGCTCGCTGCTGGAAATGCAATTCCTCTCCCTAGGAAGAGAAATCTCCAAAGTAACTAACTTGCTTAAGGGCGAAAGCAAGTGTTTCACACTTCTTGTCTACTCCGAGTGAGATTGCTAAAAATAAAATTATGAGAACTGCGCTGGGCCACTTAAACAATGCCTTGGAAACACTGGCACATGCAAAACTAAAAATCTCCAGTTTCGTTCCAGTGGTTATCAGAATAGATAGCCTCCCAGATCCTCGAAGTTCCTTACAGTTCTATACCTATGGGAGATATCGGTTTCCTTAAAATAAAGAGATTGCTCTTTCGTGTAAATAGCTTTCATTTTCCCCATCTGGAAGTAATTTCTCGGTGCATATTGGAGCATGAAATACTACAGTTAATTAAAGCATTACTGGATGTCATTTGCTAGGATGTATTTCCTTACTGTTGACAGAAAACAGAATGGACTATAGGAAAGAATTAGCAAGCCCTTGAACCTTGGGGTCCCTCCGGCGTCTGCCCTTCTCCCCGGTGACAACGTGCCCCTTCCCTGACGCCTGAAGAAGCAGTGCACAAAACAGACGGTGGCGTTCCCCGGCGAGGTCCTGGCACGGCCCGCTGCAGTGGAAACCCTCTCTGTAAATATGTGTAAAGTGCTGTGCTGCTGATTTGGAAACCTCCTTGCGCTCTGAGTTTCTATCCTGTTGACTTTCCCTCCTCCGCCTTACAGTTCCAATCACAGACCCGCTTTTCCATGTGACTACCCAGGGATTTCGCTCCTGTGCGCAGTAAGTTAATCCTGTTTCCTTAATAACCGGGTGGGCATTGAACTTTTGGGGAAGTCTGATGTTTCTTCCAGCCGTGGAAAATCTGCCGCAGCACTCCCGTCAGGTTGGCTTCGAGACCATTACCTAGTTTCCATCCTTGCTTTTCAGCAGCTTCCCCTTCAATAGAGCAGCCAGGGATGAATCGGGTGAGAAAAGAAACACTTCCACATAGCCCGCCTAGCAGAGCAGTGCGGGGCGGTTTAGCTGCGCGTTTTCTTCCTCGCCTGCATAACCAGGCGGGCGGGATGTGGAGTGGGATGTGAAGAACGTGTCCATTTGAAACAAAAGCGGCCCTGTTCAGTGTGGCTCGGTTGGCTGAATGTCATCCCATGCACCACAAGGTGACCAGATTGATTCCTGACCGAGGCACATGGTTACGAGCTCACACATTGATGTTTTTCTTTCTCTTCTCCCTGCCTCTCTCTCTAAAATCAATAAAAACATTTTTTTAAAAAGCCTAGCTGGCTGGGCTCAGCGGTTGAGCATCAACCTATGATTCAGGAGATCGTGGTTTGATTCCCGGTCAGGGCACATGCCCGGGTTGTGGGCTCGATCCCCAGTGTGGTGCATGCAGGAGGCAGCCGATCAATGACTCTCTCATTATTGACGTTTCCATCTTTCTCCCTATTCCTTCCTCTCTCTGAAATCAATAAAGATATATATTTTTTTTAAAAAGCCTGGGATCAGAGACTCCTACCGAACACCTGGTCTCCAGGTCTGGTTCCAGCACTTTGATGTTGGGCAAGCCATTGACCCCCTGAGCCTCAGTTTTCAACATCTGTGAAAGGGGGTTATAATCACTAGGGCTGTGAAGTTCAGCCAAGACCAGGTTGTGTGCACATGCTCTGTAAGCTGGGAAGCAGTATAAGATGTGATGTGTTCATTGTCACAGAGCTGGAACTACATGTGACTGGCCGGGCTGGGTGGTTGGTATATAACACCCACCGGGTGGCTGTTGGCTTGAACAAAAGGACCAAGTGACAACATTCCCTGCCGCTGTGTGCAGGCTGCATCGGAATACGCAGTCTTTGCCTTTTTAGGCCAGGATCATGATATCCAGCTCACTCAAGAGTTTGAAAAGATTCTCCATCTATTCCTCTTGCCCTGGCAGCTGTTATTTCCATAGCATTTAGGGATAAACCTGCGGACACTGAGGAGAGAGCTTCCTCCCTCCTGGTGGTGTTGGCTGGCCTACTCGTTGTGGAAAATGTGGCACGTTTCCTCTGAATGCAAATTAGGCTTGCTGAAGGCTTCCTTCCAAAAAAATTCTTTCAGATACAGTGTCTGGTGTCCACAGACCAGATTTCAAGTGGCCATTCCTGGCAGGGACAAAATTCTTGACTGCACTTTTTTTTTTTTAACCTGCAATGCCCAAAAAACTCTAAGCAAGATTATCCTGGGACAGGCTGGGAAGCCTGAGGCTCACCAGCTATTTGGATAACTTTACAGTTGCCCTTCAGAGAAGTTTAGAGCTTTCCCAAGGCCAGCTGAGTCCCTGCGATCAGCTGGCAAGTACTCATCTGGCTCTTCCAGTCCCCTTCGGGGTCAGTGATGCAGGCATGCTGGGCGACAGAGTGATATTAAAATGAAAACTGTTAAATGCCTTGTCCCCTAGGAATGGTTATCACTTAATCCGAGGGCTCTGGTAGCTTCTGCTCAATAAGCAACTGAAATTTGCACAATTGCCGGGCCTCCTCCTGTTTGGGGTAATTTTTCAACGAGTGAGAAATTAAGCACAGTTTCTCAACAAACCTCCCTCGACTTGTGGAGCCAAGAAAAGTATTTGCAAAGTGGGCGGCAACTTTCAGGGGTACCAGGTGAACTGGCGGAAACTCAAGCCTCCGCTTGTTTGCTTTGTGCTGGTGGAAAAGGAAGGCGCTTGGGGGGGGCGGGGCGGACCAGCTGCTGAAGAGACCACATTCCACAGGATTCTTCACAGACTCAGGTCACTGTGCTTGGGCTACTGGAGAGCTTTAGCAGGCAGATGGAGAAAACATCAAGTGTTGTATAAAGAAAAGCTGAGCTCACATGCAGAGACACCCCAACCTCACACCCCTGCCTGTCGCATCCCTGGCACTGCTCTTCCAGGATCCCAGGTGCTGGCTGGCTCTGTTGCCAGAGGAGGGCGCTGATGGTAGTTAAGGGCAGGCTGGGTTAGCCCCAGGCCTTAGCACCACCCAGCTACTGTCTGGCCTGCAGATAATATCTTGGGTCCTGAGGGGGACTGAGAGATCTGGGCCATTCCATGCCACCTGTACACCTTGGGGGTAGGGGAGGGAGAGGGAGAGGGAACTAGTTACTGATATTGCCTTTTAGATGCATTGTGATAGCACATCAGATAAAATCCCTGTTAGGTAGACTGATTAGCTCCATTTTATAGATAAAGACCTGGAGGCCTGGAGGGCAAATGACATGTGACATGCCCAAAGCTACATGGCTTCTAAGTAGCTGGGCCAGAATTTGGCTCAGATCTCATTCCATCATCCGCGCTCTTTGAGCTACACCAGTGGTTTTCAATTTATGAGACACAGTGTTACATAGGACTCTCCCTCTACAAAGTAAACAGATAAAACTATTAATATATTTTATGAGTTTAAGTATCTTTCAGAGCAAATCAGTGAGACTATTTCAGCAAGTAGAAAGCATTTTAAATCTAAGTTTATGGATGAGAATTTATATATTATCAACCCCAGCATCCAATTTATTTCTGTGTCTTGCTTTGGTTGCACAGAGTAGAGAAATCTTTATTTAATTCAGCTAAGAATTTGCAATTAGTTTTTGTTTTCTTTTGTTTTGTTTTGTTTTTTGTTTTAAACAGCCCTGCTGCCCTGGGTACTCAGTTGGTTGCTTGGAGTGTTGTCCCGTACACCAAAGGACTGCGGGTTCGGTTCCCAGTCCCATGCCTGGGTTTCGGGTTTGATCCCCCTTTGGGGCGAGTACAGAAGGCAACCGATTGCTATTTCTCTCTCACATCTCTCTCTCTCTCTCTCTCTCTCTCTCTCTCTCTCTCTCTCTCTCTCTCCTCTCTCTAAGCATATCCTCAGGTGAGAATTAAAGAAATTAAACAGCCTTTCTTTCAAGCCCAGAGACTCTTCAGTGACACAGATGTGACAAGGACTCTATCCTGAGGTCCACTTGGAAAACATGGACGTGAAGGACCCTGGCAGAAAGCTGCTGTCCTCATTAACAGCTTATGTGCATGGTTTTTCCCACCTTAGAGGGGACAGGGAGGTTTGGGAGTGTCACCTTTGCACAGGAAAGAGCACCATTTCGTTTGAAGCTCACCCCCCCCACTCAACAACACACCTGAACTGTCACCCAAATCCTGTTCCAATAGCCCCGAAGGCCACCTCCTGCTTTTAGGCAGAACAGAAAGCAAGGAAGCCTACCCCCACCCCGTGCAAGGCAGCTGTGTTCTGAGAACAGCAGTGCACTGGAGTGGGCGGAGGGGGCTTGGGCAACACGCGAAAGGAAGCCCGTCCTTCCTTCAAAACCGCACAAGCCCCAGATCTTGAACTTGCGGCCTTGCAGGTCTGTATGCAATGCCTCCCAACTTTCCCACAACCTGAGACATGAAAACTGTAAACATTTGTGTTCCCGTTGCCTCACACTTGGGCAAATCAATTGCAGAGGTTGCTGGGACCTCAGACGATGGGCCTGGGGACTGTGGCCTCCTCTGGGCACCTGTGCCTCCCACAGCCCCAGGGCTAAGGGATCAGTGTGGGCATTTGCTGGCCACTATAGCAGTGGCCCAGCTCTCCAGGTGGGAAGCTCTGAGTTGGAGCATCAGCGTTGGGTGGTCTGTTGGTTTATTTGTTTTTAGAACTTAAGTCAAATTCCCTCTCATTCAGCATCCATCCCTCGTTTTGCAGATGGGAAAGCGAGGCGCCGAGAGTGTCCGTCACTTGCTGACCCGTCACTATGAAAGAGAACTGGCAAAATCTGAGCCAGCCTTGCCCGTCCCACTTTCACCTCGCCAGGCCACTGTCCCCAGCTCTCCCCGGAGTCCGCCCTCCCCCGCTGAGATCCTCACAGCTGGCCCCCATTTCCACTTCATCTGCAGAAGTGAACAAGGACCTTCACACTCTGCTGGTCCTGCCACGCTCCCAGCCCCAGGTGACCTCTCCTGTGGCCTTTGTTCCCGTTTCAAAGGAAGTTGCAGCCGCCACCTCCATTCCCCCACTCGGCATTCCCTCCTACTCAGCATCCATCTCAGCTACCTTCCAGAAACTTCTCCTGAAAGTCACTGATGACTCTCCTGCTGAACTTTCATTCCCTTTACACTCCCCGTCAGATGAGGCTCCCCGCCCCTAGGAATTCTCCCTCAACCCCTTCGATGCCTTGCTTCCTTGGCTCCAGTGCTCCTTGGGCTCCCTCACTGACTTCCCTGTCCCGCCGAGCCTTAGCCTCAAGGCCCTGGGCCGTGTGGTTTTCACTCCAGGCTCCTTCGGGGTATGTATCCGCCCATAACAGGTGTAAACACCAGCTATGCCTTCTGAGGTTTCTCAGATTTTTAGTTACCTTCCTTCCCCCCCCCCCCCCCCCCCCGTCTGACTCCAGTCTACTTATGTCCCATCACTAGCTCATGGGCAACATCTCCCGTTAGCTCCCTTCCTGGGACTCCCTGTCTGTAAGGGCGTCACCTTCCTTTCCCAGTTCCTCAGTCTCGACTCTGTCCATCTGTGGCTGGTTTATGCTCAGCCGGCGTGGCTCAGTGGTCGAGCATCGGCCCGTGCGGCAGGAGGTCACCGGTTCTACTCCCAGGCAGGGCACATGCCCAGGCTTCAGGCTCGATCCCCAATAGGGGGCCTGCAGGAGGCAGCTGATCGATGTTTCTCTCTCATCAGTGTTTCTCCCTCTCTTTTCCTCTCTCTGAAATCAATAAAAATATTTTTTAAAATATGGCTGCTTTATCATAAAAAGTTTTTCTTAAATATTAATGATTATACAAACAACAGTCACGGAAAGCAAGTGAGAAATCTATGTTGCCCCAGCAGATCAAGACTCTCAGTCCCAGGAAGGCCTGGGAGGTGGGGTTCAGCATGTGGAAGCCCTTCTCCATGGCCTCCTGGCTGGGCCCCCCGAGTTCCTCTGTGCTCTGAGCATTTCTCAGAAAGAGCTGGTGTGACCCTCGCTCCCCGGGCTGCCTCCTCACTCAGAACTGATAACACAGATGGCTCTGAGTCTTTCTGCACTGCTGTGTCTATTTCTCTTTGCCTTATAAAATATTGCAATTAATATTCATTTCTAAAGTACAATATGAGGATTCATGTTAATAATATGGAAATATATCAAAGGTCCCACTCTCCTTCCAGGCTTTCTCTGTGTCTATACTGTGGGGAAGGGGCACTTTGCAAATGAAATGAGCATGTTTGCATATTTTTCTGCAGCTAAACAATATATCTTGGACATCTTTTTTCCTCCGCATATAAAGATCTATTCATTCTTTGTGTATGCGTGTGCCTGTGTGTGAGTGAGAATTTTATAAGCGTTAATTTGAGCCAAACTGACGTCATGTGCCAGGGAGCAAGATCTCCAATGCTCCCCCGATTCATTCTTTTTAATGACTGCATGGTGTTTCGTAATTCAGAGATACCATCGTTTATTCAGCAGGTCTCCTATCAATATACAAATAAGGGGTTCCCATTTTTTGGCTGTTGGGAAGACATCTTTAGTGAAAATTTGTAATATCTTTGCTTCCTTGTGCTCACCTTTTTGTAGGATACACCCCTAGAATTGTTCTACCCCCATCTGAAAAGCTGAAAGGACGCGCACATTTGAAATGCTGCCCAAACGCCCTCTGCAACGACTGCCTTGCTGCCCACTCCCACGACAGCGTGGGTGTCCCCGCGTCCCCGCACCCTTGCTCGCCCTCGATGCCTCTTCCTGCTTCCTGATCTAGAGGACTGTATGTAGAAACCCAGTAAGCAGAAGTTCCCCTTTGGTTTTCATTGCACAAAAACAAATGTGACCCCACCGGTGCTGTGTCTTGCTGCAAGAAAGCTCTCCTGTTGAGCAAAAGACCTGTGGCTTCCCTCAAGGGCAGGGCTCCTAGAGGACATGCTTGTTGGTTTGCTCATGAAAGCAATGGTCATCCTTTGTGCACGTAGAGAGGTAACAGTTGGATATTAAACGGGGTATCTTTCTCCTCCTGTTCCTCCACTCCTCCCCTCACCCCAGCAGGAGGCAGGGTGTCCTACAGGCGCTGTGCTCTAGTGGGGATGGTATAAAAATTAAAATTTCAGCTTCTGACCTGCTGGAAAGACTTGTGATTCTAGAGTAGAGAAGAAAGGCCTGGAAGCATGGCTGTCGATGCAAGAGGGTTGGGAAGGTGTTTTGTTTTTGTTCCTTAGTCTAAAAGTGTGCCTTTAAGTTTTAAGAGCCAGAATTCAGGAGGACTTTGCATATAACTCACACCATCGTCATAGGGACAGTGCATCTTGACTTAAATATTTTTTCCCATTAAGAAAAAGACCAGCAGATAGGAAAAACCACAGGGAATATCACTTGGTTTAGAAGCTGGTAGGCCCCTGAGAAAAACATCCAGAACCCCACCACTCCGGGCTGAGCCCCAAGATAAGAGACCCCCCCATAAATTTGAGGGAAATCCTGATCTCGAAGCCCTTGCCTGGCTTCCAGCAATTACCATGGGAAACTGCAGGCCCCTGGAGAAGTCCTGTGTTCAACAAGGCACCACAGTGTCTGAGAAGGTTGTCCACCCAGATGAGCCTAAGGGAGGGGGCACCTCACAGAGTCCCTCACACCCTGTCATGGGCAGCTGGTGGCTCCCAAGCCCCCTGAGCCCCCAGAAGTAGTGCAAGGGCCAGTTCATTGGAGGACACCTCAGGTTGGGACAACTAGGACATCAATAGCAGAGGATGGCCTTCCCCAGCCAAGCAGAACCAGCTGCCCCTCAGAAGCCAGATGGGTAGGAAGATGACCATGGACCCGGTCACCACCAACCACCCCATCCTTGCTGCCACAATGTTATATAAGCCTCCCCAGATGCCACCCTGGCAAAGGGAAGGATAAGAGTAGTAATTTTCCCCAAATCACTATTTCCCAGAAGATGAGAAATGATACCAAGTTAGCAAGACAGTTTTCCAATCTTGAGACAAACCAGAGGCCTATGAACTAAATTGAGTTCAGTTAAAAGAAAAAAGAGCATTCGCCTTCTGTGTGCCACCCTGTAAATGTAACCAGAAGGGGCGAGAGGCACTTAGCTGCAGACGACAGTACAGCTCGGGCACCTCCCCACCACCAGTGCTGGCAGCAGTGCCCGGGGCTTTGGGCAGCGCCTGGCATGGGGCAGAGGAGCGGTGCCCACAGCAGCAGCTTGGCTATAGCCTCTCCTAGGTGCCTGGTGGAGCTGACAGTGGTCTCAGCAAGGACAGCCTGTCGCAGGGCCATGGTGGGACATTGTCATACAACTTAGCAGAACCGGAAGCTGGGGCAGGGAAAGGAAAAGAAAATTAATAGCAGGCATCCTGTGTGTAAGACCAGATTTGTTTATGTACATATGAGAGACACCTTCAGAGATTTCCAGAAATACTTGCCAGTGGTTGGGGTCATCCTGCAAAAGTGCGGGGCAGAGGCAATAAAATTCCAGTTCCTCCCCCCCACACCCTGGCCCGCAGCCGATATCGCCTGGGAAGACATGAGACACAGAGTTTTTCTTTGGTACCTCTCTGCTCACCCCAAGTTCTTTCCCCACCCCTGGCTAATTTTCAGGAAAGACGCAAAACTGAAAAACACTTTTCAAAGGCATGTAAATGTCTTCGGCAAGGATCAAGAGTTCCCAACAGTGGAGCAATGGCCACCCCCGTGGGCTCCCGTTCTCCACCCCTTCCCACGCAGGCCCCACAGACCAGGCCCGAATCCCAGGTGGTCCTGAAACCCCAGGGAGGCTCGAGGCTGCCTCTGGAGTGTGGCCTCGCAGACCAGCCACTTGTCCCCCGGGGATAATGACAGCACACCCTTCTATCACGCCCTTCAGCCAAGGAGCCAAGGGTCTTAGCTTCAATTGCTCAACTAAAGGCTATTTTTCTGGGCTGCAAGTCCTCATCGAGCGTGAATATGCAGAACGGAGCCAGGAGTGCAAGTGCACGGCTGCAGTTCCAAGGAGGCCATGTGCCCCAGCTCTCTGCAAAATCCCATCTGGGTTTTATTTTGCTGAGGCCACGGCCCTTTTCTGTGTAACTAGGGAGCACGTGGGAGAATAGCTCTCAGCTCACAAATAGGAGGCCTTGAAGGTGGAGCCTATATTTGGGGTCACGGGGTTCCCACACGGGGGACATCGGCCTGACTTCACCCTAAGCTGCATTCAGGACCTGGGTTAGTGTCGCCAACTGGGCTGGGCCAGATCCCATCTCTCCCCCTGACCTGTTCTCCCCGGCCCACTTCCATCCAAAACTGCCGAGCCAGGACCCCCGTATCCCTGGCTCTGTCTCATCCATGCCTCTGTGAGCCCAGGGGCTCAGGGCACGCACACTCCTGTGGGCTGTGTTGTATCTGAGTGCATCTTTTTTTATTTAGCTCCTTTCTTTATTGAACACGGTAGGTCCCTTTCAATGTTCTTTGAAAGCTATAACTTTAAGCTTATTATTTTTAACTTAAATCTTAAAATACTTAAGGAAACAAAATGTTTTTCAAAGCATTTAAGGTGACGCGGGTGCATAGGAAAGGAAGGGGGAACCTGATTCGGCACTAAGGCAAAGCCACTGCGTCATGACTCCCAGACACCGGGACCCAGGGGTCCGGGACTGCAAGGTGCCAGGGCACAGGCTGCAAGCCAGCAGGCCGGAGCCCACAGCATTTCCAGCCTGCTGTCTGGCTGAGTTGACTAAAGACAAGCTGTTCAGAAGCAATAAGCAGTAGCGTGTGCGGGTCCTGCCCTGTTCTCGTTTGACTCAACTCCTGTTCGGGCATCAGCTTAATCTGGTGCAGAAAAAAGGAAAATGCAGGACTGGCATTCATCGTTGGGCATCTTCTGTTCCTCAGACCCTGGTGGGAAAGGCCTAAGCCAGGAGCCAAGTCCTATGAGGACGCTGGTCACTGTGATCCAGGCAGGGGGACAATGGCAGCTCTGAAAGGACAGCTTGGACAACAGACCGCTCTATGCGGGCTCTGTGGTCTCGCTTTGTAACTCACCCGATTTCTAGGTGCACCAGCTGCTCAAAGGAAGGCCTGTCTTCAAAGCCCTACCAGGAGGGAGTAAAGGTGGAATCTGTTGTCTTTCCAAGCTTCGGTTATCGTGTTTTAAAGATACTTCTGTTGGATTGCCCGGCCAGGTGTGGCTCAGCGGTTGAGCGTTGACCTGGGATCCAGGCAATCGAGGTTCGATTCCCGGTCAGGGCACATGCCCGGGTTGCGGGCTCGATCAATGACTCTCTCATCATTGATGTTTCTACCTCTCTCTCTCCCTCTCCTTTCCTCTCTCTGAAATCAATAAAGATATATTTTTAAAAATAAATAAATATTTATTTTTTTTAAAAAAGATACTTCTGTTGGAAAGCAATCTGGAAAAAGGGGGACAGAGAGAGCCCAGGAGGTGGGGCTCTTCCAAAGGATGGCAGGAGATGTGAGCTCAATGCCCAGGGCTGAGAAACACAGCCGACCTCTGGGGTCGGAGCTGCATGGCTCCCACGCAGTTACAAAGGGAGTTCCCTGCTCTCCCACCCAGAGGACACACGGGCAGGTGCAGGTTGGATGGTTCCTGCTGTGAGAACCCCTCTGCTCCTCTCCACCAGGAGCACCAGGAGTGGTCAGAGGTGCCCACGCAGGCAGGATGCCTGGCCAGGCCAATGGGCTCTCCACCTTCTCTTTGGTTCCCACGTAGCTTCTAGTCAGCTCGGGCTTGTGTTTAGGCTCTTCAATGGCAGTCGGGGCAAGAGGGAACAAACCCGGGATTTCTGTTCATTGTCTTTTGATCCGCTCTACAGAATTCTGGGAGCCATGGAAGGTAAGACTTTGGTGCAGGTTACTGGAGGAGGAGCACCTGAGTGGGAGTGTGTTTGGAACCATGGTCCCAGCTCGGCTTCTCTGTGTCAGGTCCCAGGGCTGGATTCCTCCTCAGGCCCCTCCAGTTTCTTGTGTGTCAGTCAGCGCTGGGCTTCTCTGTATGGAAGGAGGCCACGGTGGGCGATCAATTTATGCTTCAGGAGCTCCTGGGCAGTTGTTCCGAGGCCTGAGGATGTCCTCTGGAGACAGCCTTTAAAGGGTTTGCAAAGTGCCCTCTGGAGTTGGGGAGAGGTTGGTCTTGGGGATCACACAGAACTTTCATAGGATGGAGGTCAGTGTGTGGATGCTTCCTGGGTCCAACTTGAGGGCCGAAATGCCCATGTAAACTCCTGGGCCAGCTGCCTGATGGCCCCGGTGCCAGGGAGAAGGGGTTGCCCTTAAAGATGTCCCTTTGATTTTCCTGGACCCCCCACAGCTTGCAGCTTCATATCCTTTTGCTCATTTTGGCAGCTGTGAAGTCTCTGGATCTTCTGTCAGATGTGGGTAATCTAAGCCCTTCAGAACTCCCCTCAGAAGGTGGCAATGCTAGGCCCCTCCACCCCTAGGCTCTGTGTTTTAGCAAAGTCAGGTGGAGATGCCTCCCAAGCTCTCCACAATAATCCACCCTGGAGAGAGGGGCTGAAACTAGCTTAGTACGGTGACCTTCCTCAGTCTTGACCTCCACCTCTTCCAGGCTAATGACCTTGAAGGCCACTAGCTCCTTGGAGCCATTACCATCTTCCTGGATACCTCTCCCAAGCTGGCCAGGGTTAGGGAGGAGTTCTCAGGGTCTGCTGGTGGGCAAATTCCCCCCAGGGCACCAAGTCATCCCATCCCACTGCCAGGGGACCACTCTTTCCCCAATCCCAGAAGCACTTTGATTCCTCCTGTGATGCCCAGGTTGGGGGTAGCCTGGGGTGTCCAGATGGTGGGCTCAACAGGGGTAGGGAGGTGTAGCTGTGTAGTTAGCCCAGCCTCTAAGACCCACTGCTTACAATATGTCCTTGCACTGAGCATTAATCCAGGACTGTGACTCTGTAATCTATTCCTGAGCGCGCCCTAAATGAATGGACGAACTGCCAGCACACGGGCACATGCCAGTTTTATCTCTGTGGAGGGGATGATCCGAGGCAAGCTGTCTTGTACCAACTGTATGATTCGGAGCAAGGCAAGTCCCTTCTCTGTTTTCTTACCTGAAAATGACAAGTGAGGAGGACAGACAGGAGGGCCCAACTTTGCCAACAGTTCTCTCATATCTACCAGCTCTAAATTCTGACTTTAACAGGTTGCAAGCAGGACAAGTATCCTTTGTTTTTGCCAAGACGTAGACTGGGCTGCCATTGTGGCCCACCTCTTACCCAGCCAGGGAAGTCCCCTAACCCTGGGCACATCTCCAGCTTGAGGCTCTTAGCAGAACACACATCAAAACCCCAGGTCAGGGTGGCGGGTGGGGGTGGGGACTTCCTTTATTTACTGCGAATGATGGAGGTCTCTAGGTTTGAGAACAGCCAGGTCTGCTGCTGGCTGAAAGCTACTGAAACGAGTTCCCACTCAGATAGGGTCTCTCTGTGGAATTGAAAACGAGGGGAGAATAAGTACCCCAGTCTGGTTTTCGGAGGGAAACTCCTCACCAGGGAGCCCATGGCCCCTCAGCTCCTGGGGAGCCTGCTGAGCTCCACCATCCTGGGCCCGTCCGCCCCAGCCCCCCGCAGCCTTTCCCTGCCCGCTGTGGCCAGAGCCTGTCCATCGGGGCGCTCAGGCCCGGGAGCGACGTCTCCCCGCGGGGGTCCCCTGAGGATAGACGGAGTGGGCCCCCTTTTCCTGCGGGGCAGAAATGAGAGCCAGAGCCAGCCCGAGAGCCCGCCCTGCCGAGCCGAGAGGCGGCGAGAGCCATACGAAGTGCATTAACTATTAATAATTTCCAGTTGTTTGCTCGCTGGGTTCGGCCGGCTCCCCAAGCCTCTGCAGGCCGGGCTCTGCTCCGGCGTCCCCAGGCCGCCAGGGCTCGAGGTGCTGGCGCCCGCCAGGCCCCGCTGGGACGGGGCGAGGGGCCGGGGGCCCGGGCCGAGGGGGCCGGTGTCCACCTGCAGGGGCCGAGGGCCCGGACGGCGCCCCCTGCGCGCCGGGATCGGCCGCCCGGGGCGGGCGGGAGGCCCCGCGGAGCGCGGCGCGGGCGGCTCCTCGCGGGAGCGCAGCGGCCCCTGGCGCCCGGCCCCGCGCCGCGGCCTGTGCGGGGCGGCCCGGCGGGCGGGCGGGGCGGGGCGGGGCCGGAGGGCGGGCCGGGCGCGGCGGCCCGCCAGACCCGGACGGCGCGCGGGCGGGCAGGAGGCGGCCGGGCGGGCAGCGGCCCCGGCCCGCGTCTGCGCCCCTCGCTCGTCCGCGGCCCCGGCCCGGGCCCCGCCGCGCGCCCAGCCATGGTGGGCCGGCTGAACCTGCAGGATGTGCCCGAGCTCGTGGACACGAAGAAGAAGGGCGACGGCGTCCTGGACAGCCCGGACTCGGGGCTGCCCCCCAGCCCCAGCCCCAGCCACTGGGCGCTCGCGGCGGCCGGGGGCGGCGGCGGCGGCGGCGAGCGCGCGGCGGCGCCCGGAGCGCTGGAGCCCGACGTGGCGGCGGCCCCCGCGGGCCCGGTGAGTGGCACCCGTCTGGCCCTTTCCCTCCCCGTCCGCCCTCCGCCGGCCCCGGGGGGACCACCAGCCGGCCGGGCGGCCCCGCTGCCGACGCCGCCACCCGCCGGCCGGGACGGCGTGGCCATAGCTGGGCGCCCGGGGCGGGAGCGCAGCGAGTGCCCGGCCAGCTGGAGCCGGTGGCTGGAAAATTGTCATCGCCTGGGAGGCGCGGGAGCCCCGGGAGAGGCGAGCCGCCGCCTCCTCCCTTCGGGGTGGCGGCCCCCGGGGCTGCCAGGTTGCGGCTCGGCCACATTCCTGCCCGGGCCGGGCTGGAGGGGGTCCCCGAACGCCGAGAGGGAACCCCAGCCTTCCCCGGACTGCGGGCCTGGCACTCCCGCCCGGGTTTTGCCCCTGCAAACCTTGGCTCCCCAGGGCCTTACCCTTCTGGCTGGTCTTGGGGAGAGGAGTGTGCTCTGGCTCCCCAGCTCCCCCATTCAGAGAGCAGACGGGGCCAATCTTTGGGGACTAGCCTTGGAGGGACCTGTTGAGAAGGGTTACCCCATAAACCTCTGGCCTCCTGGTGGCCCCTCTTGTCCTGCCACCTAACCCCTGTCTGGCACATGATGGGTGGGAGGCCTTTAACTGGGAGGAAACTTTCAAAATCCTTTTTTCTTTTAAAAGTTTCATTTAAAGAAAAACACCCAAGTCTCTTTTGCCTTAGCAGTCGCTCAGGTGGTGGTGTTTACGCCTTTACCTAGAGCTCAGGGGAGGCCACATCCTGCCTGCAGTCAGAGCTGGGAGTGGGGCTCTCACCCCAACTCTCTTCCTTGGGGGTGGGTATTTATAGCCCTCTCCCCCGGGGTGAAGTAGTCAGTGGCAGCTGCTGCTCCTTAAGGACCCACACACTTTGATAATGAGTGGAATTCCTGACCCAGTGACCCCGCCTCTCCGTGGACATCCCCGCATTCTCTCATCTCCGTTGGAAGGTAGCACTTGCTGCAACTTGGCCTTCAGAACACCCGTGATCTGGTCCTTTCTAGCCTCATGTTCCACATCCCCTGACCACAGGCTGGTGCCTCTGATGCTGCTCCGTCCACTTGGCAGGCCTTTCTCTCCAAGCCCATCCCCTTCTACCTCGCTCAACACCCAGTCACCGTTCCACCTGCCAAAGCCCTGCTGGCCCCCTTTAATGCCCAACGTGTTACCTCCCCTGGGAAGTCTTCCTTGATGCTTCCCAGAGCCATGCTAGAGGCTGTAGCTTCATCCCCATTCCCTGCTGGTACCTTGTTCCTGTGTTTGTTATAACTCCTGCCGCCCTGGCCCACCCCGAGCTGGGTGCGTGCTCAGTGAGTTGGGTGGACGGGGTAAGGGAGCGGAGAAGGCAGAGGCAAGAGAACCGAGTGCTTGTGTGGATACCCGAAAGCAGGCTGTAATGTGAGCCTTGGAGAGTCACTGACCTGCTCCCCTGGCTGTCATCCTGCAGCCCAGCACTGTCTGGAAGGTGCCCCCTAGGTTGGGGAATGTCTTGCAGCCAGAGAGTGGGGCCCACTGTCACAACTTGGGAGCTGTTTCCAAAAGCTCTGCAGCAGCCAGTGCCCACACTCCACCCCTCCCCCATCCTCTGACATTAGTTCTCAAGCACAGCCCCTCCCCAGCTGGGTTTATTAAACTCTCCACCCAGATTCAGGTACTGGACCCTCAATGTCTCCCTGGCCTACCCTGGTCCCCTTTGGCTTTTGTATTTCCAGCCTACACCTCCAATGACACCTTGTCCTGTGAACACCATCAGAGCCAAACTTCTAGAAATGTCTGCTTCATTCTCGGTCCTGGAAGATGTGGGGGTGGGGCTGCCACCTCCACAGCCCAGCCCAAGTATGGATCCTTCTCTGAAATTAGGCGAAGAACATGACAGATTCCTCAGTAAACCCGGGAGCCCAAAGGGCTGCTCTCTGTCACATAGTTAACCCAGGGCCCCGACTCCAGTCAAATCGGTTAAAAACTAGCACCTGTGTCTAGGATGGAGCTGTCTTACTCAGGCTGCGTGATGAGTCAGAAAGTCCAAAGCTTTGACCAGCCTGGAAGCCAGTGAACCTCTAGGCATGCTGTGCTCTGGCTCTTAGAGTTTTCTGGATGGTGGAAAGTGACAGAGAGAACTTTCTGGTGTTCATCTTACCAGATCCTCCATCTGGGTTGGTTGTTGATCTCCCCAGGGGCAGAGGAGGTGGGGGAAGTTATACTGAATCTGCAGTGCAAAAAAAAAATCCCTGGTAGAATGATTTTGTTTTGGCCTTTTCTGAAGTGTTGCCGAGACAATGACAGGGTTGGGGACACATAATTGAGGGTTCTGGTTAGTGAGGCCCCAGGGGATGGAGATTTCCTGACCACCTTGTGGCAGGATGGCGCAGGAGCCCCTGGGTCTGGCCACGGGGAGGTTGCTGAGCTCGTGTTTCTTCCTCTTTTCAGCCTTTCACAGAACCTCAGTATGAAAGGGGGCACCCCCTTGGTGTGCAAATAAGGTCTCAGGCAGGGCGTGTGATATGACTCTTGCAAGGACACGCAGCACATTCGTGATAGACCTGGGATTCGAACCCAGACCTCTTGGCTTCCTGTCCATTCCTCTTTCCATGCTGTGGGTCAGCCCTTCTCTGGCTTCATTCCCAAGCCCGGGGAACACAAGTCACAGTTGGGCCCTCAGCTGCAGGCTCAGAATCAGGACCTTCTGTGGGGGATATGTCAGCTTGGCCTGTTGTGGTCTAACTGTGTTCTCTATCCTCGTAGAATCCAGCCTCTCTGCCCACCCCCCTGGCCTCCGCCTGCGCCCCAAGGTTATGCCCCTTGTCGTTTGGCGAAGGAGTGGAGTTTGATCCCTTACCACCAACGGAAGTAAGGTAAATATAGCAGGCTCTGAGTTTACTTTATTTTAAAATTTTTCATTTCAGAAATTAATGCTTGTTTTTTTAAAACAAAAATTTAATCACAAAAGCATGAAAGACTAATCATAGTTTGGTAGGCACATGCTCCGATTTTTTCCTGCATTCTAACCAGTTAAATATATAGACACACTTTTAAAAATAAAAACAAGATCATGTTACACATAAAGTCCTGCAACTTGCTTTTCATACCTCATCTATCATGGCCATCAGATGTTTAAAACTTTCTCATAAACTAATTCCTCTTTCCAAAAGCTGGGATCCATTTCCCCTCCCCCACCCCACCTCCCAACCCTGCTTCAAGGTGCTGTCGCCTTGTTTTATGTTATAATTTCACTGGGAAAGTACCATCCTCTCTTTGGGAATTTATCTCATCCAGGATTATCTGGGGGCAGATTCACTGAGAGGCTCTGTTCAAGATCTGTCTTTTTAGAGAAAGGAATTTTACTTTTGGGAACTGGTGGTTTTATAGCTGGAGTTTCAGTTGCCTTAACACAAAGGGCCCTTTGACGTGGAACAAAGGAGGCTCACCACTTTGGAGGTGAGCAGTTCAGCCCTTTATTCCTGCAGTGCTTGTATTTTGAACAAAATGAGGACATGACTTCATGACATTAGCTTTCACCAGCCTCTTACCTACTTACCCAGAGAGAATAGGTGTTTCCCTCCAGCTCATTGAAAAGAATGCTGATTCTTACTCCCTGACTAGTGGGTAGGGGCTGTGGGGGGACAGTGCTGTTAGATGTGTCTATGTGTGATGTTCATATATGTATTTTAGTACTTAGGAAGCTGTAATAATTCTGCAGGAAAATGAACTAATGCTTTGCTTACATAAAAAATATTAACTCCCAAATTACCAAAGAAGGACCTAAAAATAAATAAATAAATAAATAAATAAATAAATACAGTAGCTGCTGAGGAACATTGATGTTTGTTTATTTTATGGCAGTCAAGATTGTAATTTGTCCTGGCCGGTGTGGATCAGTTGGTTGAGCATCTTTTTTCGCTGGTTCAATTCCCGCCCAATCAAGGCACATACTCAGGTTGCAGGTTAGATCCCTGGTTGGGGTGCATGCAGGAGACAACAGATTGATGTTTTTCTGTCTCCCTCTTCCATCCTCTCTCAAAAAAAAAAAAAACCAATAAAAACATTTTTTAAAAAATGATTGTAATTGGCTTTGATTGATAAGATCAGGTCTCAGGTCCCTGGGTTTGAGGGGGTCTCCAAACTGAAGACCAAGTACTAGTACTTGTTATCACTGAGCATTCAGGAGCGGCATCCAGGATTTCTGGGTTCCTTCACCCTCTCTTTAAAGAGCTAGTTGATCACTTCAGGGGCCAGCGAAACTGTTCACCGCTGGGTAGCTGTAGAACTCCCGTTGTTATGTAATGATCACCCCCCACAGCACTTGCTGTGTTAACATCCTGCCCCGTTCTCATTGGGCACCTTTTACAGAGAAAGGTACCTGAGGCTTGGAAAAGCTCAGGAGGAAGGTCGGTAACTTGACCGAACTCTCACAGCCTAAGTAAAGGGGTGTAGACTCCAGGAGCCGCCTACGGGAGAAGCAGTGACTGCAAGGTAAACCCTGGAGGCAGCCCCCCCTGCTACTCCCACTGTGACCTTGACCTCTGCACCTCCATTTCCTCTCCCAGGGTTGTGAGGACAATTAAATTAGGTCCTGGAAGTGAAGTGCTTCAAATAGTACCACACAGTAAGTGCTGCATTAACTCTGCGATGCTTCTGACCCAAGTAGTCCCATCTGAAGGCTTGCACCCCACCAGAGGTTCAAGGTCACTCCAGCGCCCCTAGCCCCGAGGGCTCACCATGCCGCCTTCCCTCTCCCGCCCAGGTACACTTCCTCAGTCAAGTACGACTCGGACCGCCACTTCATTGACGACGTCCGCCTGCCCCTGGGCCTTGCAGTGGCCTCCTGCAGCCAGACGGTCACCTGTATCCCCAATTGCACGTGGCGCAACTACAAGGCCGAGCTGCGCTTCGAGCCCCGCCACAAGCCCACCCGCTTCCTCAGCACCACCATCGTCTACCCCAAGTACCCCAAGACCGTCTACACCACCACCCTGGATTACAACTGCCGCAAGACGCTGAGGAGGTTCCTGTCCAGCGTGGAGCTCGAGGCCACCGAGTTCCTGGGCGGGGACTGCCTCTCGGATGAGTGCTGACTGCAGGCCGGTGGGGCCCGGCCAGCGCCGCCCTGGGCCAGCTGGGCCACGCTGCCCTCCAGTGTCACTCCTGCCCCCAGGAGTTTAACCTAGAGGTGCCTCTAAGCCCAGCCTGGGGAAGAAAAACATGTCACAGCGTCTTATAATAATTGAGAGAATTTGGTTTTAAAAATGTTTTTAAATAGTATTGAAAAGGAGTGTATTTCTAGTTTGCTGCTGCACAGTTTCCCCCAGAGTCTCAGTTTGATGAGAAAATAAAGAGACCACCAGAGCCAAAGGAAAAGGGCCACAATCTGAAATAGGGAGGGAGGGGAGCGCTTCTCGTCCATCGGTCGGTCTGGCTGAGAAAGCGTGGAGAAAGTCTCGGGAATGGAAAAAGTGAGTTTGGAGCGGTTCGGCCCCGGGTGTCCTCACTGCTGCGCGTGGTGCTAGTTCATGGCTGTGATACCCATATGGGCTCAATCTGTGGAGAGCGGAGTCCATTCCACTTTTTATTTCCATTTCCACTTCTATTTCCTGCTAACCGAAACGCTTGGAATTCTCTCAGTCTTTTCTGCAACATCAAAAAACCCAAACCACAGAATAAGATGTTTTTTTAAAAAAAGAAAGGAAAGGTTCATCCTGTTTTCACCTCTTCGGTTGGGTCAGGTCGACCGATGGCCGGGGCTGGGAGCAATGGCTTCGGTCCGGTTCCGCCCCCGCCGGTGGCTCCTGAGCTCAGGCCCTGGCAAAGCGCCTCGCACCCTTGGCATCTGGTGACGTCTCCACGGGCTTGTGTAACTCTCCTGATATGTATTTTGGGGTTTCCAAATACTTTCCTGTTTTTTCATAGAGAGGAACGGCATTTTAAAAGAGGGCTTAGGAAAAATGCTTTTGGGGATCTCACGAGGGGGCTTCACTCACAGTGGGAACCAGTGGCCACACCCAGGGCCTGAAGCCATCTGGGAGGAGACAGATATAGATGTTTCTGGTGACCTGGCTCATCAGGACGGGTGTCCTCTCCAGGAACCCTGGGTCAGCTGCTCCAGGACTCGATTGTGGCAGCATCACAGAGAAGTTCTGCCAGGGCCTTAGGTCTAAGCCAGAAGCAAGGAAATTGCTCCTGTCCCCCTCCCCCAGGTGCAAGAAGAGGCGGAGTCAAAGTAGGGACTGATGTCACAAGTCCAGCTCCTGCGCCTGGGTGCTCTTGTGACGGTTCACATTTCTCTTAAGTGTTCATTTTAGTGTAAGAGACACTAAAATGTGTTGAGTGTGAACTGCAGAAACTTTGTGAATTCAGCCGAACCGGCCTCCGCAGCGGGGACGGCCGCTGGGCCTGGAGGTGCGGTGGGCCAGGCTGCCTCCGGCTCGCCCCCTGCCTGCCCTGCCTCACCCCAGCCCTCACTTCCTGCCAGTCCCTGAGGTTTTTGAGTGAAGGAAGCGGCAGATGGCTTTTCTCTTCCAGTGCTGGAAAGAACAAATGTTGAATATTTCCTCTGAATACATCCAAATTATGTCAAGTGCTCATATTGTAAGCTCGGGCTCCCACTGTGTCTCCAGGTTTCTGCTGATGCCCCTGAAAGCAGAATTGATAGCTCTGTGGGTACCCTGGAGCCACAGCAGGGACTTTTGTTCTGAGGAGAGCAGGTGTGAAGATAATCGCACTCATTTAAAGTCATTGGAGGCCTATGGAGCCTAATTGGTGTCCTTCAGATTTAACAGTGTGTAGCCTGTCGTGCTCCTAACTGATTGCAAGCATCCCTGGTGGAGCCTGCAGGGGGCTGGACCGCCCTGCGTTTGCTGTGGTGGGGCGCAGCGGGAGTCCCCTCAGAGGGGCACTCTGGGGCCCTGTCGTCTCTGTAGTCACACAGAGCAACAAATGCTTCCTGTGTCTGGAAAAGCAAATTACATGGCATTTATGATAAAAATTGATTTTTCTCTCCGGTTCTATAATCTCGTCGTGTAAGACAAGTGGTAAATGTAATTTTTAAATTATGTAAAGAGAATTTCCAAGGCTTTGCTCTGGCCCAGTGGGGACACTGGAGTGAGCTCAGAACACTGTCATGGGCAGCGTGTCAGGGGAGACAAGGACTGGAGAACGTGGCCTGTGACCACAGCAGTGTCCTGAGATGTCCCTGTGGGGTTTTGTCTTAGGGGTATTGGGTTAGGTGCAAATCATTCTAAGGGAGCAGAGAATCTGAATTATATCAGTAAAGTAGGTGGAAGTGAGCGATTGCAAAGTGCAATGAGAATGGAGAAGCAGGTTTTAAGTTTTTCACTAGGGAACCAACATTAGTTCGTCTAATCCTTTCCCTGCAAACCTGCCTGGCTGAACGTTGCAGAAAAGGAAGCAAGTGAAGACACAATGGGACGCTTCAGGGCAGATAAATGACATCGGTGAATGGTGGGTTCCTTGTTGGTTTGCGAGGCGGAAGCAACGATTTTTAAAACTCACTCGTTAAAACCAAACATTCCTAAGTGTACCTGAGAGATCCAGTTTACTTATGAATTAAAGGCTTTTTTCTCAGGCTCTTAGATTATGGCTTTCATGTAATAAGGATGATTTGTATTTTCAGAAAAAAAAAAAAGTTGTTTTCAAATCCAGACCTTTTAAAAAAGAATGATTACCTTGTCACTTGACACTTTTCCTGTTTCTAACCTTAGCAGGATAGCATTTGACAAAAACGATATTTTAAATTTACCTTGGACATCTCTCCCACTCCATTTTGCTTTGTGACTTCTTCATTTAACAATAAATTATCTTCAAAAAAAACCTTAGAGATGCTTCTCTTTTTTTAAGTAAAATTATAATATTTTGGTTAAGAAAAATGAGAAAAACAGCTCTTTGTCTTAGATTTTTTTTTAAGATGTGATTGCAATTTAATAGAATAGGACTTGTCTGGAGTATGCCTTTCCTAGGCAATGCAAGATTTCCAAGGGGTCCCTGGGCACAGACAGTTTTAAGGAATTTGTCCCCAGATTCCATGTGTGCTCTTTCCTAAGCCCGATCTGCCCTGAAAATGTGGCTGTGAGTGACTGCAGGCCAGTCCTCCCTTCCCACCTCCCCTTTCAAATGGCCTTTCTCCCACTTTTCAGAAGAAATGCATGTCTTAGTCCAACCATCTTTAATTTTATTGGGGGGCATTGCCCTGGTCTGGCAAACCTGTAGGTACTAGTCAAAAGAACAGAAACCTCAGCGTCTGGGCATCGGGACCCCACTATAGGGGTTGCCAAGGATGAAGCGCGGCGGTGGAAGCAAGGTTGGCCCGTGGGGAAGTGCTCCCTCCCAGCATCTCCTGCAGTGAGGCAGTTGGAGAGGTAACACTTTCCATGTAGCACCCACGTCTCTTCAAGCTCAGGCTCATGCCTTCCCTTCGGGCCAAGCAAAGAGGGTCGAGGAGAAATACTGAAAGCGAAGACATCCGACTTCATTCAGGCGTTGCATCCACGGCAAGGCTCTGCCTCATCTGGTCGTCTTTCAGTTACGACTCGGAAATAAATGTCCCACGAATGCATATTATAATGCCTATATATATATATTTTAAAGCCAATCTCTTTCTAACAGAAATTAAGTCTAACTTGGCCGATTGGGATGACAGTGAGGCCTAATATTGCCAATTAGGTTATATGGTGTAAATTTCCCTTAAAAGGGCTAATCAGCAGTTCCAAGGTTTTGTTGGAAAAACATTTAAGATGTGTAAGATTAAAGTTATAATGGGGGGAGGGTATAGAGAGAGGCAAAAAAGTGTGTTGAAACTAATAATGTTTCAATATTCCATTGAAAAATACCTTTCTAAGTATATCAGATTAAGCTGGTGCCCTCAAGAGAAAAAGTAGGTATAATTAATAATAACATGATAAATCTTAGGAAAGCTTTTTGGTATACTTCCCAGAAATTTAAGAAGTGAATGACTCTATCGATTAGGTAATGAATCCTATTGCCAGAAATGCCTCTTTTCAAGATTAAATACTAATACTTTTATTTTAGAGTATAATCACTATCTAGCGGTTTGTTTCTATTACTATTTCCCAATGTGCTTTCTATGGAGTGAATAAGGGTCTATGATAAAATAATTTGGGGGAAATTAAAAGTTGAAAAATGCTAATTATATTTGTTGCAGGGCTCCTAGGAACCCTTGTATTAATCAGCTTTTGTGGCATAACAGCTACCACAAATCACAGTGGCCCACCGCAGTAAGCAGTTATTTCTCGCTTACAAAGTGTATGGGTCCCGTAGAGCAGTTCTGCCCAAGGCTAGGTACTGAGTTCAGGGTTGTACCTCTTGTCTCTGAAGCAGACTAGGGAGGCTACCTGGGTCACATTCTTCTCGCAGAAGCTTTCAAACCATACCAGAGAAACAAGTAGAGACATACCTCTTACATGCTACACTGGCACCCTGTGACTTCCACCCACGTCCTACTGGCCAAAGCAAGTTGCATGACCAAATCCAACATCACTGGGACGGGAACCACAGTTCCCCATGGGTGTGCAAGAAGTGAATACTTGCTGTACCATATAGCCTTTAACATGTTAATGAGCATTAAGAATCTTCAGGCGGGAAAAATCTAGCATGTAGCACTTTCCAGACTCATTGGACCAGAGAACCCATGAGCATTTCATGAACTAATTAAACTGACAAAAGACATTAACAGGAGAAAAGGCATATACATTTTATGGATGTTAATATTTTTATGTGCATGAGGGCTTCACAGAAAAGAAAAGCCCAAAGAATTGGTTAGACTTGGAGCTTATATACCATTTTAACAAAGGGGGATAAATTGAGGAGAAGGAAAGGGGTTTGCGGCTGCTAGAGCCAGTAACACTGTGGGAAAGTGACTAGGAAATATATTGGGGAAGCTAATGGGAGATAGGGGTAAATTTAGTAAGGTCTGTGTAGGCGACTCGTCTTGGTGCTGGCTCTCTGCTCTCCTCATTCTGGTCCAGGAGAGAGGGGTGGGAATCGGTGCCACCGTCACAAAGGGAAATTTGCATCCTGCTTTTACACAGATAAGGGGAGAGCAAACAACTTTTGCTACATCTGTTGATTTTCAATTGCCTTCAGCTCAAAATAATTCTTATACCAAAGTGGCATATTTATTGTGGCATATTCCGGGCCCCTTCACCAGACCACCTGTGTTCAAACTAGCTCCATCATTTCTTAGCTGTGTGACCTTGAGCAAGTCCCTTAAACTCTCTATAAAACAGGGGTAACAAGAGTTAATTTCTCCATAGAGATGTTGTACGGATTAAATGAGTTAATAAATGCAAACTGCTTAGAACAGTAAGTGTTTATTGTTTTAATTATCTTTTGGCTTGTATTTTCACTTCCAAGAATGTACCCAAAGCACTGGAAAATTACACTAAAATGTGCATATAAGGATGTTCCTGGCAAAGCTGTTTAGAGTAGCCAAAAATAGGAAACCAAGTAGATGTCCACAAACGGATTGAATAAATTGTCTGTACATTGAAGTACTAGGCAAGCATTACTGAGTATGTGGTGGGTGCTGATTTAGTGATTTGGAAAGATGTCCATGCTATATTTTTTAAGAGAACGATTGAAAGACATTTGTTGTTTGTTATCCCATTAAATTTGTTTTCCTATATGTAGCATGAAAAGAAAAAGCCTGGAAGCCTGGATACCAAATGGATGGGGTGAGCTCTCTCTGAATAGAGGAACTTTTAGGTGCTTTAAAATACTCTTTTGCTTACCTGTGTTTTCGAATTTGTCTGTAATACATACGCATTTCCTGTGTAGTTTGAAAAGTAAAACCTGAGTGTAGAACTTTGTACAGCTTTCTGGTGATTTAAGTGTAGAGAACCAGAGTTAAATGGTTAGTCTGTCTGTCTCAGACCAGGCTGGAGAACTGTAAAGAGTCAGCTTTATGCTATTTGCAAGCTAACAAATTAGCCTGCCACATTTTCATGGATGTTGGCTAAAGACATGAGACTCCTGGGTCAGAGACAAAGGACAGTTTATTCGTCACGGCAATAGCTAGAGCATCAGCATTTGTGCTGGTTCCGAGCCTCAGTTCCCAGAGAGCGATGTGAAGAGGGCCAGGTGCCACCGGAACGTAGGGGTTTCGTCACAGCAGAGGAACCCTGAGCTTAGGAACTGGAACTGTCTACAATAAGTAGTAAGCAGATCTGCCCTGTGCCCCGGAGGGAGACACTCCCGTCTTCCAAGGCTGTTCGTCATAGCGACATCCTTCAAAAGACCGTCTGGAACAGAGGTGACTCCCCTCACAAGATGTGCAGACACAGGAGAGACCTGGGGGAATGTCTCCCAACAACCGGAGCCTCTCAAATGTTAATGGGCATATGAGTCACCCAGGGAACTCATTAAACTACAGGGTCTGATTCAGGAAGTCTGGGGTGGGGCCTGAGAGCTGGCTAACAGGAGGGTTTCTAACAAGCTCCAGGCCGAGCTGGTGCCGCTGGTCCCCGGCCCACGGTTTGAGCAGGGGCCTTGGGCGGCACCCTCAGTGCCAAGGCATGGGCAGTGTGATTAAGGGGGGATGGCTGAGTGAGGCAGAGTCCTTCCTAAACCCTTCCCACGGACAATCAGAGGGGGGGGGACGTGTCAGTAGTTTTAAAGGCTGGATTTGACCATGAACAAGTACATAGTGTGGCCAGGAGGCCTGAGAGTGTTCTCCCACCACCCCAGGGGCCCTCTGGAGCCCAACTGTTAGGGTTTCTCCCTCCCCTGGCCCCCTCTCCCAGGAAGCTTCTCTGCCGGCCACAGTTCCCAGGAACAACTTCCTTTCAACCCCCCAACCCTCCCCCCCCCACCTTAGCCACTGACCCAATTAACAAGGCCCCAGTGCTGTCTTTGTCTCTTTCTTTTGTGGTTAAACTCTAGGCCCATGTGCAGCTTGGCTCCCACCTACCTTGGGAGCCTGTTGGAGGCACCGCAGGATAGAAATTAATTGCCCTTAGTTTCTGTGTGACCCTGGGCAGGTCACCCAGTCCATGCCTGTTAACTCATGTGCAAATGGGATCATAATGCCCTCCTACCTCAAAAAGTGTCATGGAGATGAAAGGAAATCATGTATGTTAACTGCCTAAAACCATGTTTGGGCAGGGGAGGAGCCTGATCAATGAACACAGTTACCAAACTTAGCAGTTGCTTGATAAACATTTCCTAAAAGGACAGTTGGGGACCTTAAAGTGAATCTCTTACAAGTTGTGTGACTTGAGTAAGTCACCTCTTCTCTCTAAGCCTAAATTGTAAAGTGGAGATAATTCTCACTGCTCAGGGAACTCGACTGAGGAACAAATGGGATAGAACTTATAAGATAAGCCCTGGCCGGTGCTGCTCAGTGGTTAGAGTGTCAGCCTGTGCACTGAAGGGTTGTGGGTTGGAGCCCTGGTCAAGGGCACATACCTGGGTTCCAGGTTCAATCCCTGGTTCCAGTCCAGGCCCATGCGGGAGACAACCAATTGATTTGTCTCTCTCACATCGATGTTTCTCTCTCTCCCCCCCTCCTTCCCTCTCTCCCTCCCTTCCATTCTGTCTAAAAACCGATGGAAAAAGTATCCTCAGGTAAGGATTAACAACGACAACAAAAAACTGTAAGACAACCTAAAATATAATTACAAGGTAGGGGGCAGGACACAGAACACAAAATATTAATAGCTCTTGATGGCTCTGGGTATGAAGCACAACAAGTAGAAATCGTTTAGTCCTATCTAGCACTTAACTCACCCAGCAGCCTCCTCAGCCCCGTAGGACACAGCATCACTTCTGAAGAGAATGTCAACCCCCTTTGGGCACTGGCAATGGGTATCTGTGGTGCCCAGAAAACAGATGGCCTTTTTTAAAAAAAAAAATTGATTTTAGACAGAGGGAGAGAAACATCAATTTTTTGTAATGCACTTTATTATAAACTCAATGGTTGATTCTTGTATGTGCCCTGAGGATCGAACCTGCAACCTTGCCTTACCGGGATGACACTGTAGCCAACTGAGCTACCCGGCCAGGGCAACACATGGTTTATGAGCAGGTTGAGTTTTGGGTTTTCCACTCCTTGGATCAAGGACAAGGCAGCACAACTGACGGTGAAGGAAGAGGCCAACTCTGTTAGCTGTTTAACAAAATTACCCCAAAATTTAGTGGCTTAAAACAACTTTATTATCATCTCACAGTTTCTGTAGGTCAGGACTCTGGATGTAGCTTAGCTGGATGTGTCCCCCAGGCTGTAATCGAGGTATCACTCTGGGCTGTGGTCGTCTCAAGGCTTTCCTGGGGGACACCTGCTCCCTACCTAGCTCGCTCACTCGGCTGGTGGCAGGCCTCAGTCCTCACTGGCTGGTGGCGGGAGACATCAACTCCTTGCCATGTGGGCCTTTCCTTAGACGGCCCCCCAGAGCGAGAGCCCTGCCAGAGGGAGAGAGAGAAAATGTGTGCCAAATGGGTTAGAGCATCATCCTGTGCACCGCAAGGTCTCGGGTTCGAGTCCCTCTCAAGGGCATGTACCTGGGTTGCAGGTTCAATCGCTGGTCCTAGTCGGGATGTGTGCGGGAGGCAACCGATCGATGTTTCTCTGTCTCTCCCCCCTTCCCTTCCACTCTCTCTGAAATTAATGGGGGGGGGGAAATATGAAGATTAAAAATAAAAAATGAATCATTCATCTGGAGGGTAATGGACAAATCTGTCTACTTGGCATCTCTTTAGGGACTTGCTCTGCATCCTATGTAGGTTCCGTATAGGTTCTGCGACAATCTGTTGGGTGCCTATGTCCAGTGAGGTGGCCCCTATCTCCCCCACTTCCCCTCCGTACTCTAGGTCTGTGCAACAAATACTCCATTGCCTTGGACCAGTCCAGTGATGGCTGCATGACCTGTGCCAGGCCAGAGATTGTCAATTCTCTGGGATTGCCATGGGCACTAGGTAGGGACCCAGGAGTGACTCTTTACTTCGAAGAACTACAGGAATGTCGGTGGCTATCTTTGTAATCCTGCTGCAAGAACCTGCCCGAACATGAAGCTAATACAGGGGAGGCAGAGGAAAGATATGGAGGAAGAGACAAACTTTGATGACCCAATGTGGCCTCCTGGATCCAGCCATGCCTGAGGCCACAGCCACCCCTGGACTGTTGGCTTTATAGGTCAATCACTCCCCTTTGTCAGTGAGCCAGGATTCCACAGGCTTTCTCTTCTTTGCCATTGGGAAGGTCCGCTGATACAGCCTGGGTGTGAGAAAGATACAACTTCTACCCCAGCGGTGGTCTGACTTGGAGCCAGTTCTGTGCTTGTGGGAGTGTTAACCCCACGTCCTTCCTCTATTTATGCCTTAAGTAAAGACTCCCACTTGGTTCTAGGCCACAAGTAGGCACTTTCTTGTTTGGCCCAAAGCCCCCTCCCCAGACCACTGGACTTTGAGACCTTTGCCTCGTTTCTCCTACATTCTTTCTTGCTCCAGGCTCCTATAATTTGTGGTTTATTTGAATTATATCTATGGGCTAACCACTAAAGACACGTTTCTTTGTGAAGCTCGCCCTTCCATGAGGTGAGCTCTACACCATCACCCAGGACAGTCTCTCCAGTGGCTATGTGGCTACCCCAACCTAAAATGTCATTGCTTGAGCCTGGCTGGTGTGGCTCAGCGGTTGAGCATCGACCTAGGATCCAGGAGATCGAGGTTTGATTCCCAGTAAGGGCACATGCCCGGGTTGTGGGCTCGATCCCCAGCAGGGGCTGTGCAGGAGGCAGGCAATCAATGACTCTCATCATTGATGTTTTTATCTCTCTCTCCCCCTCCCCTCCTCTCTCTGAAAGCAAAAATATATTAAATAAATAAATAATAAATAATAAAATATCATTGCTCGATACTCTTACAATAGAATGCTTCCCACTAGGGACCAGGCACTACGCTATATGACTTATGTAATTACTGCATTTGATTCTCACAATAATGAGATAGATATTTGCATCCCTGTTTCCATATGTGGTAACTAAGACTCAGAGAGGCTAAGCAATTGACCTGAGGTCACACAGCTAGCATATGGGAGAAAGAGATAAATTCAGCTCTGATGTCTCATAAACTGAACCACTATCCCAGAATATCTCATGGCAGAAAGGGGAGCCCAGGCCACCCCACCGCCACCCCCAATGGAAGACAATGTGTAGAGTGACCAAGGAAGGCATCCTAAAGCTGGTGTGCCCTCAGACTCCTCCAGCCACGAAGGTTGACCCAGAGCACACAGGAGTTGCCAGCTCAGCTGCTCCACCCTCTGCTACCTTTACCTCGAGCCCTGGGACATTGGGCGAGGTCCTGTGGCACATTTTCCATCTCCTCCTCCTCCTCCCCATGGAGCCACCCCAAAGCCCCCGTTCCTCATCCCCTGATGAGGGTACTCCACGGGTACTCCTACCTGGACAGCAGACAGGCCTCAGTACAGGGAGAGCCACTCCTGTCTGCTTTGGGGACCCTGCCAGGCATGGCTGCTAACCTCCTTTCTGGAGGAGAACAGGGCTCTTCCAAAAGTCCCCTCACTATATTTTCCAGGGTACAATCGCCAAAATATGAGAACCCTGTAACTGACCTTTCAGAGAAGGGCGAGAAAAGGACTACTGGGGGCTAGCAGGGACCAAGCTAACCACTTCCGCTAACCTTCAAGTACGTGGTCTGTGGTGTCTTACGTTGACTTTCAACTTCTAGAATCCTGCATGTCTTTAACTCCTTGGAAGGCAGGGACCTGGTCTTAAACCTCCACCCTGCCCTCCCAGGCCCTACACCGGTTGAACACCAGTGGCTGATGCTAGCCCGGAGACCACCCCCAAGTCTGGGCCCTTCCTTCTGCATCTCTGCATCTGAGGGTGACGTCCCCACTGAGGTAGGCCCCTAGGCCCGCAGCTGCGGCAGGCTGGAAACCCCGGAAAGGAGCACCCCGCAGGCCCAGCCCTCAGCTCCTGGGAGGCAGGCTGGCTTCTCCTGGGAGTGCTCCCCTGTGGGATTAAGCCCCAGCTGAAAAGCATGAACTGGGGACAAGCAGTATGGTAGGGCCTTTTAAAACTTTGCTTAAAATGCCATTTGGGGGCTTAGAAGAGTTTCATGATTATAAGAGAAGCAATATTCCTTTTGAGATGTCTCATAATAACCAACCAGGAATGAAGTTCTGGAACTCACTTATTTTGAAGACCACATAAGGGCAGGGAGTGTATTTAATTAAAAGAAAAAGTCTCCCAGATATTTGGAGCATTCTTGAGCCCGCAGAAGTCTGCCGCGCATGGAGCTTTACCCATGGACTTGGTTTAAGATTGAGAATGGATATAATCTACACACTTTCTCTTTTTTCGGGGGGGAGGGCAAGGTATAAACATCTAACTGTGATGAGAAATTAAATAACAAAGAGATGCCAGGTTATTTGAGAAAAGGGAAATTCTGAAAAGAACTGTGTTCATGAACTTGCTTCTGTTAAGGAACCATGGCTTTCCTGGGCAACTGGGGGCACCCTGGTGACAGGAGACGTTGACCTCATCGACACACCCGTCAGCTGCTGCCTTCGGCTGTAGGTCTGATCTCCCCTTCTTCTTTCCTAACACATACATTTGCTGTGAGGCTAAACGATAAGCTTGCTGGTATCGTGGGAGGATCTTCACTCGGGCAGAGTGGCAGCTAAGTCACAGAGCGGGACCTTTGGAGTAAGGTCCCCTTCAAAGTGGTGGTCAGGGCGGTCGGCCTTTGAAGAGGGCTGCCGGCTGTTGGTGCTGCCGTCGCTGTCTGAGAGATAGGCCGGGTCCTCAGGCGGCTCCTGGGCGTAGGGGTCAGAGTGGATGCTCTTGAGGGCCAGGATCCGGTAGCGCTTCCTCCGGTTCAGCTTATAAATGCGAATCCGCTCTTTCTCTGCCTCGGGGTCGGCGAGAATGCCATCCCAGCGCAGGCTCTCGTTGACCCGGTTCGAAAGGTTCTCTTCTATTTCAGCAAAGTCGGGGAGACTTCCAGAGCAGGAGAAAGAAGGGGTGAGCTTGGTTGGCTCTTTGTCCTGCCTGTGTTCTTGCCTCGGGCCATGATCTTTGCTGGGACTTAAGACCTCCTGAAAAGATGAAGACAGCTGCTGATGCTTCAGGCTTCGGCTCTGATGTTTATCTGCCGAGCAGATGAGCAGTGTTAGCATTTGTGGTGATGCCTGCCCTCATCCTGCTCAGGAAAGATGCCAAACTCACCAAAGATATAAGGGGGTGGGGAGTGGAGGGCCCTCCTTAGCTAGGGCTCAGGTGGCCAAGCCCACCAGCCTCGTACCCACTCCATATGCTGTTGGTCAAGTCATTTTGGGGAGGGGGGAACCATTTGTTGAGCATGTACTATGAGCCAGGCCCTCTGGATACAGGCTATCAGCCCTATTTTCAGGTGAGGAAACTGAGGCTCCAAAAGTCTTAGCAACTTGCCAAAGTCACATAGGGGGTGGCAGGGCCAGGATGTGAATGCAGGCCTGACTCCCAGTGCCCTGTTCTTTCCACTGTGCCACGCTGCCCCCCACTTCTCTCCGCATGCTCACCGAGACACTTGGCAGTTCTGGGAGTCTATGACTCTACCCTCTACCCCCAGTCTAGACTTCTTTATGATGGAGAAATGGAGGGCAACAGGAAAACTTCCTGCATCTGAGTGCGGAAAGAAATATTAGGCCAAGCCAGGAAATACTCGTGCTGTGTGGCTGGTACTGATTCTTTTGTCCATTAATAAGCATTCCTGAATCACATAACACACATAAAGCAGTGTAAGCTGTGGTTCTCCCATCAGCTTGTCTTTCTTTGGGGGGAGAGAAAAATACCCCTGCCCCCAAAAAAAGAAAAACAAAAAAAAATTCTTTTACTCCTCTTGTGACATTTCTGTGCCTTTGTACTCCCCGAAAACGATTTGGTGTCCCCTGCTGACAGCATGAGGTACATGCCGCTGTAATTTCTAGTCAGAAGCTAAACCAAAAAGACAATAAATTTCCTAATTTGCTTTCGCCTACACACACAGGGCTTTTTGACCTAAACTCCAGAGTTGATCACTTGCCTTTTTATTACAATTCCACCTGAAGAAGTAATTATAATCTTCCTTCCCCAAACTTCAAGGTTGACATGGGGAAGGCTGTCACTCCTTCTGCCTCCAGCTTGCCAGGGGTCCCAGCTCTGCACACAAAGGACCAGAGCCCAGGGACTTGAACCCAGGACTAGCCACACTGGAGGTCGGGGCTTCTGTGCCAGGGTCAGTGAGAGCCACCTCCCAGGCAGCCGAAGCCCTGGAGGGGGACTACACAGGTGACACTGGAGACAGCATTCTATGTCACTGTTATTCCATCTCCATAAAGTGGGTGCTCAGTGCCTTTGTCAAGAAATTAAGGAGTTCTGAGAGGAGTTCAATGAGACGTAGGGGCTCCGTGGGTCTGTGGCAGGTGTTGGTGTGTGTGTCTGACGTGTCCTTGAGAGAAGTGCATGCATAGAGTTGTATGTGTACAGGAACTGCTTGGGAGGCGTATGTGTGTGTGTGTGCCTGGCGGGGTATCTGTGCTTTAGTTCTATTTGGTGGTTATATTGACATAGGGGGTGTTGTTGAGGGCATTTGGGATTATAAAAGTGTGCAGCAGTGATTGATGTGACGGTGTGATGGTGTGTGTGCAGTTGAAGGCTGGCCTTGGTGGACCGGGTCCCGGGACGACAGTCCATGCAGGGAGGATACTACTTTATGCGCATTAAGTGGGTATCCACATAACACCCAGAGGCCAGGCACCCCTGAGGAATGAGGGGGCAAAGGCGTCTCTGGGCAGAAGGCAGAAGTCTGTGTTTCTGCCTGTGAGGAGTGTCTGCCTCTAGTGCCTCGGTGTCCTTGGCTTGGGGAGTCCCTGTGAAGACTCTAGGAGGGCTTGAGATTTCCATGGGGAAGGTAGGGAGGTTCAGGATTGCCATTCGGCTGAGGAGTTAGGAACTTGAGAGGGTGTCTGCAAAGTTGAGGTGCTGTGTGGGGCTGGGAGGCTCTGTGGGAATAATGCTGCGCATCTGGGGGCGGTGTCTCTGTTTGGGGTAGAGGGTCTCCATGGATGTTAAGAATTCTCGATGCAGGATTTGGGGTCTCTGTGCTCTTTGGGGCGGGGTCTGTGTGGACAGGGATGGTCTTTATGAGCAGGGGCGGGGTGTCCCTGCGCAGCCGTAGGCGGTGTTTGTGGGGAGCGGGGGCGGGGGGGGTACCTCCATTTGGGACTGGCGAGTTTCTGCTTCTGGTCTGAACTGGTCCCCGGGTAGATGGGGGGGGGGGTCCCTGAGGGACGCAGGTGGATAACCTCGGGGCAAAATCATCTCTCAGGTACAGGAGCTGAGGCTTCCGAGCTAGCTGCCCCCCTTACCGTCCCCCTTGCCCGACCCCTCGGTCTTTTTCTTCTTCTTCTTCCTCTTCGCCTTGCGTTTGGCGGGCTCCGAGGCGCCGCTGGATATGGGCGGCAGCCTGGACCCCTTTGGGTCGGCAGTGCCGCCCTCGGGCTCCTCCTCGTCCTCGTCTGCTCTGTACCTCGACGCCCCAGCCCCATAGAGGCCGTCCATCCGCCCCGCGGGGCCGCCCCCACGCGCGGCGCAGCCCAAGACCCCGCGGCCGCCGAGCCGGAGCCTCCGGGCGCCCAGAGCCCTGCCGGGACCACGCGTCTCCATGGCGACCGCCACGCAGCGCGCGTGCGCAGTCAGGGAGCTGACGCCCGGGCGCCGCCAGTGGACTAGGCGTGCGCATGCGTGCTTCGGGCCGAGACCCCGGCGCGGCCGCCGACGCGGACGGGAGCGTGAGGCGAGACATTGTAAGTGTCGGGGTGACGCGCGTCTCCTGCGCTCCTGTGTCCTTTAAAATGCTGTTTGTTCGCCTCTAAATTTTTATTTTCCCAGTACTAGTCTCGTACGTCGACTCTGGCCTTTCAAGCCCAACGTGTGCAAAGTAAATTGACTTCATTGTTCTCAGTGAACAAAGCCGCTGGGAGGCCAGCCCCCCGGCCCGCGCCCCCCGCCCCCCGGCCCGCGCCCCCCGCCCCCCGGCCCGCGCCCCCCGCCCCCCGACCCGCGCCCCCCGCCCCCCGACCCGCCCCGCGCGGCTCCCTGCGCCTCTGGCCCTTGAAGGTCTGGACTCCTCCCAAGCGGTCACCCCTCCTAAACGGTCTCTACTCCCACAAATTCTTTACGCAGCTGCTGGAATTAATTTTTAAAGACAAAAGATAATTTCATTCTTCTTGCTTAAAATCCTCCCATGGGTCCCCATCACAATTCATATTAAGGTTGAACTTTAGCCCTGGCTGGCGTGGCGCAGTGCTGAGCATCAGCCTGCAGACCGAAGGGTCGAAGGGTCGCTGGTTCGATTCCTGGTCAAGGGCATGTCCCTGGGTTGCAGGTTGTGCGGAAAGCAACCAGCTGTTGTGTCTCTCTCACCTCAGTGTTTTTTCTCTCTTTCTCTCACACTCATGGATGTTTCACTCCTTCCCCCTCCCTCCCTTCCACTATCTCTAAAAAAAAAAATCAATGGAAAAAAAAATATCCTCGGGTTAACAAGATTGAACTTTAGTGTGGCTTACAAAGCCTGGTTTTTCTTTCCAGGTTTATTCACCCCAGATTACATATTCCAAAAATGGCTGTAATAACATAGCTCATTCCGCATGCTCTTCTAGAATCCTGCTGTTTCCACATCAAGAGATAGTCTAACTCCACTCCCCTTCAAAAGGTGACACTGTGACTTCTTAGGCTAGGTCATAAAAGGTAATAAATACAGCATCTACTTTGTTAGCAGAAGACTCTCCTGGACACTTGAGCCTCCTGGTAAGAAGTCTGAGTACTCTGAGGACACTGTGCTGTAAGGAAGCCCAAAATAGTCCACCTGGAGAGACCCTAAGGCTATGTGAAGGGAGAGGCTCCCAGCTGCTCCAGCCCCCAGCAGGAGAGAACCCCCAGGCTGGCCCTACCCAAGCCCTTCCTGAATTCCTAATTCAAAGAAATTGTGAGGGATAATAAAATGGTTGTAACTGTTTAAGTTTCTAAATTTTAGTGCTAATTAGTTGTGCAACAATAGATAACTGGGACATCAATCTTTGATTTTTGCCATTCTAATGTGAAGTTGAATTTCCCTGTGGTTTTAAGTGCCATGTCCCTGATGACTAATATTGTTATTAGCACTTTTTAAAGCTATCTACTGGCCATTTGAATATCTTACTGTGTAAAGTGTCTGTTGAAGTCTTTTCCCATTTTGTAATTGGAATGTTTATATTTTTATTGTTGATTTGTAAGAGCTCTTTATATGCCTTGGATATAAAATCCTTTCTCAGATATATGGCTGCAAAGGTTTTTTCCAGGTCTGCAGCTTTTGGATTAATTTTCTTAATGCTGTCTTTTTATTTATTTATTTATTTATTTTTAATCCTTACCTGAGGATATTTTTCCATTGATTTTCAGAGAGAGGGGAGGGGAGATGGGGAAAGGGGGTGGGGAGGGGAGAGAAACATTGATGTGAGAGAGACACATCGATTGGTTGCCTCCTGCACATGCCCCAACCGGCCAGGGACCAACCCGCAACCCAGATACATGCCCTTGACCAGGAATCGAACACGAGACCCCTTTGGCCCGCGGGCCAACACTCTAACCACTGAGCCACGCTGGCCAGGGCAATGGTGTCTTTTGACAAGCAGAAATTTTAAATTCAGATGAAGACATTTTTACCAGTTTTTTCTTTTTATATCCTGCCCAAGGAAACCTGTCCCTACTCCTACATCACAAAGACAGTCTTCTGTTTTCTTCAAGAAACCTTATAGTTCTGGGGTTTTAGGTTAGGTCCATGATCCATCTCAAATTAATTTTGTGAATTAAGTCAGATAGGGGTCAAGATTCTTTTTTTTCCAAATGGATTTCTAGTTGTTCCAGCAATTTTCATTGAGAAAGCACCCTTTTCCCTATCAACTTACTTGTTACTTTTGTAGAAAATCAATTAACTGTATGTGTGTGAGTATATTTCTGGACTCCGTTCTGTTCCCTCGAGCTATCTGTTTCTCCTTACACCAATCCTAATAGAAGGGGCACATAACAGAAACAGAATTACCATTGTTTAATAGCTATTCACTACACTAACAATAGAAAAGAGATCTTTCTTACAGACCTTGGGGAACTGGAGGACATGTTGCAGGAATAGGGCTGTAAAGATAAGGTGGCCTCGAAGCCCAGATGGATCCATTACTCAGAAAAGAAGATACATTTTAAGTGCAAGTCAAGGACGGGACCTGTCTGAAGGGAAACAGCATTCTGGGGCTAATCTTTGCAAGGACAATGATAGAAAGCAGACAGTGGGAAATCACTAGGTTTTTTCCCCACCCCCTAACCCTATATAAGGGCTGGCTTGAAACGAGATGTCAGAGAGGTCTTTTCAGGGTACAAAAAGCACCACAAAGATTCAATCTCATCTCTACTTACTTGACTCTGGTAGTGACGGGTAGCAGGATCTTTGTTCCAAAACACAGATGTGAGAGAAACATTGATTGGTACTTTCCCCAATCGGGGATTGAACCCACAACCTGGGTATGTGCCCTAACCAGGAATCGAACCCAAAACTCTTCGGTGCATGAAGCGCAACACTCCAAACCAACTGAGCCACACTGGCCAGGGCTATAGTAAGCCTTGCTATAAGGTAGTGTAAGTTCTACAACTTTGTTCATTTTGAAGTTTGTTTTGATTATTTTACAGTCTTGGTTTTCTATGTACATTTTCAAAAAATCTTGTCTATTTCTTCAAAATAGCCTGCAGGGATTTTGGTGGGGGTTCCATCAAATCTTTAAAGTTTGTCACTCCTATACTCAATAATAGCAGTCATTAGTACTGATGCACACACAGGCATGTGAGGACACATTGCTCTGTAAAGGACCCCTCTGTTCTGTGTGTCCTCCGTCCTCCATCCACTAATTGTGGTGGGCAGTTAGACAGACATGAGCAGAGCAAGGACGATGGGCCAGGTATAGAAGGTCACCAAGGTGGAAAGCCCCAGATGCCTAGCAGCGGACAATTGTTGGGTGGCACCTCATCCCCAGGGTGACCTTTCCTCCCCTAGCATAGAGCTGGTCTTGTGGTTTAGACCCTCTGACCTTTCTTCACTAGAGATAACATCTAGCCCTGGGTCGTATTTCAGCTCCAGGCCCAGAAAAGCAGCAAAACCAGGCAAGCAACCTCAGGACCAGCAGCACTGAATAATGACCCTCTGTCCTGATGCTGACCCCCTTCCCCCTTCCCCTTTCCTCTTTCTCTTTTCCCCCTTCCCCAGGCATGTCACCTTTATTTTCCTCACTTCTAAGCTCCAAGGGCCCTTCTTTTGCCCCTATAACTTGTTTCCTAAGCCCATTTCTTCTACGAATTACTTCTTCCACCTCTGTGATTTTCTAAATAAATGCTCTCTTATAGTTTGAGTCTTGGCTCTGAATTCTTCCCTAGCTAGAACTCAAGTACTGAGGTTGCTGAACCCAGGTCTGGTCTGACCCTTCTGGTCCAACACCTGGTGCTGTTTTCACTGCCTCCAATATAATGCATCCAGCACAATCTATATACAACGAGTGCTTGGAATCTGTCCCTTGCTTGTCTGCTTTTGTCCCAGGAGCTAAGTGAAAAGTAAATTACACAAGTCTTCTGTGCAAATGACCCCCTGCTAGTGGACATGTCTAGGGTTTGCTTTGCAGATGCCCTGCCCTACTCACCCTGGTGCTTACAGACAGGTGCTAGCTGCCCCTGCCCCCCTTTTCCAAAAAAGCCTGGCCCGTCTTCCCTCTCAGGTCCTCTTCGCCTGGATACTCATCTGGCAGGAGGTAGCTTGACCATTTCTCTTCCTGATTTTAATGACGCTTGCAGCGAGGTTATGTTGGGCTAGCCAGGCAGCTTTGAAAGAGAAAATTCATATCCAGCAAAGGAATAAAATCTCTTGCAAGTAGAAGGAGATTGGGCAAGAATATCCCTGTTTGACAGATGAAGAAACAGACAGATGCAAGGTGACTTGCTCAACCTCTTAATGCTTATTAGCCACCAAGCTGGGCCTGGAATCCATATCCCCAGTTCTACAAATCTTGCCAGGGGAGCAGTCCACTTTACAATGATGTTCATTGGCCAACAGGAGAGATCATAGTACCTTCATTACTGTTGCAGCTTCCCTGTTTGAACTTTCTCCTTGTGGTCTAATTGGATGTTGTTATGAGCAGGTAAAAGCCGAGGTTCCCTTCTCTAGAAGGATCGAGTTTTCCCTTCCGACCAGTGCTGATTCGGGCGCAGCTTGGGTAGAGCTTGCAGCTTTGTCTCATCCTGGTGCCTGCGCATCCCGGGTCTGTGCTGGCTGGACTGCTGCTTCCAGCGCCCTCCTCTGTCCCCGCTTTCTCCATGCTGTCAGTTTCTTCCCCGAGGCAGACAGGCAGTGTCCACTCCTCCCTCCTCAGCAGCATCAGCCTTAGACTTGGGCAAGTGGGGACCCTGCTCTGGACCTTGTGCATCACAGAAACCTGCTCTGACTCTCCCCCCAGCCACACCCCTCTCCAAGGGACAGGAAGTCTGTGGAACCAAGGGGCCCTGCCCACACAGCACCTATCTCCCACCTCCCGGCTTCCAGCCCACTGTCTGAGTACCTGGCACCTTGGAATTTTTTGCTCAGATGTCCCCAGCCTGCTAGGTGGGCCTGTCTGGCCTCTTTCCTGAGACCATCCTCCTGAGCAGCCCTAGGCCAAGGGCAGCATAGATGGAAACTCAACAGGCTGGCCGAGGCGTCCAGGCCTGTGCATTGCAAGGTCTCAGTGCAGAACAGAGCTGGGAGGGAGAAGAAGACACAGGCCGTGGGCTGGGAACAGAACCCCAAAGAGCCCGGAATTCAAAATTCAGGTCTGGCCTTCCAGACTGTTATGAAGGCCTATCTGTCAAGGTAGGAAGAGAGTACATATTTTATCTAACAGTATGTCAATTTAATTTATAACTTTTACTACTTAGGCATATGGTACGTGGGCCTCCATTTCTACTCTTGCCCCAGGTTTTGCAACTGTTAAGAACAGGCCTGCTGTTCTTTTTTTTCTCCCTTTAAAACCCACTCCAACCAATTCCTGATTTTCACATCAGACCTCATGGTACTTTAGGGAAAAAAAGAAAAGAAAAACCCTACAACCGGTTCAATAAATTGCACTGTGTCCGTACAGCGGACTACCCAAGAGCTTCTAAACGGAATGAGGCAGCCTGGTTTAGGCTGCTCCTGGACCAAGGCCAAGAGGAGAGTGCAGAGCAGCGTGAATGGTTTGCTAACACCTCCCGCCCCCCCCCCCCCCCACTGCCCTCCTGCCCCACTGACCTCCTTCCTTGTTTCTCCAACATGCCAGCTGGAGTGCAGCTCAGGGCAGCTCAGCTCAGGTCATTGCACCTGCTGCTCCCTCCCCCACGAAGCACTCTTGTTCAAGATGTCCTGCCTTCATTCGGAAAGTATCAGCATATGCCGCCCCCAAATATGCCTCTTTGGCATATGGATTATCTTGTGCTGAAGGCCGTTAGGAATGAGCAGACACAGGAAAAACTCTAGAAACAGGGCACATATTTCTCCTCTTGGGAAAGAAATTTACATTTATAGAGGAAATTTCCATTTGTGGAGATGTCCCCTCTCTCATACCTGCAACAGAAGAGCTCTGAACTCAGAGAAAGTCCTGACTTCAGTCTGCATAACAAACTTTATTAGACAACCCTCGTTTACCATACTTCTCCTGGTCACCTTCCTGTCACTCGCCTCACTGCCCAGCTTTGTTTAGCCTGAGATGGTATATAAGCCTCATCATCTGGCCTCGTTTTTTGTTGTTGTTTTTTTAACTTAAACAAAATTGAATATATTGGTTAATAACATTATGTAATTTTCAGGTGTTCAAGACTATAATTCTAAGTCTGTGTGCTCTATTGTGTGCCCCCCACCTGAAGTCTCGGCTCCTTCTGTTACCGTATATTTGACCCCCTTTACCCGCTTCATCTCCCCCCCCTTTTCCCCTCTAGAAACCACCGTTCTATGGTCTGTGCGTTTGTTTTGTTTGTTACCTTCTGCTTCATATCCTGAATATAGGTGAAACCATACCATTCTTGTACTTTTCATCTGACTTATTTCACTTAGCATAAGACTCTCAAGATCCATCTATGTTGTTGCAAATGGCAGTATTTCATCTTGTTTGTGGATGAGTAATATTCATGTGTGTGTATCCAATTGACACTTAGGTTGTTTCCATCGGCCAAAAAATTGAGAAACATTTTTATGTGTGTGTGTGAACACTGGTGTGTATGTAATTAAACTTTTTTTCTCTTGTTAGTCTGTTTTCTATTAGTTTGATTCACAGGCTCCTAGCCACTGAACCCAGGAGGGTAGAAGGAAAAATATTTTTCCTCCCCTACAATTCAAATGTCATCTTACCCAAGAAGCCTTCCCTGACTACCCCTCCCATGCCCCTTACTGTCCTTTATTATCACCACTTGACTTACACGTCTATCTAGCTGTTGGTTTATGTTTTATCTGGAAACTTTGTTTTGTTTACTGCTGTTCCTTCAACACCTAAAGCAGTGCTTGGCATCCAGCAAGCACTCAATAAATACCTATTAAGTAACAAGTGTAAAAAAGCATATGCCATATACGCATATATATGCAGATGCCTGCATGGTGCTAAAAGGATGCCTGAGAAACAGGTAACATGGGTGTCTCTTTGGAAGGAGGGAAAGACACCTAGTTTTCATTCTGTCTTCTCTTCTGATGGCTGACTTTGTTACTACATGCATATAATACTGATTTGATTTTTTAAAAATGAATATTTAGAAGTTCTATAAATCATCATCTGAAATAAGAATAAAAAAATTTTTGTAATTTAGTCTTATGATGAAATATTATATGGGAATAATTAAAAAAAAACTATGGTCAAATGTGACCACATGGATGTCTCTCTCAAAGGCTGAGCAAAAAGGTAAGTAACAGGATTGTGGCTGCCAGGGGGTGGGAGGAGGGGCAGTGGGGAGGAGTTTCTTCATGGATAGGAGGTTTTCTTACAGAGGGATGAAAATATTTTGAAACTAAGACGAGATGGTGGTTGCACAACATTGTGAACACACTAAATGCCACTGAATCATACACTTTAAAATGGTTAATTGCATGTTATGAGAATTTCTTCTCAAAAAAAAGCACAGAGAATGTTCCCATTCACATAAAGTTTAAAGCACACACACACACAAAGCATTATATATATTTGAGGATGCATGGGCATGCAGTAAACCGAGAAATGCTAAATTCTGGAGGTTGGGAGGAGATCATGCCTGCAAAGCTTACACAAGGGACTCCCACTGTTTTGGACATTTCTTAGACTGAGCAGTGGGGCAGTGGGTGCATCATATGTTTTATATCAGTCTTTATACCTTTTGGTACGTCTAAAATATTTTCTCCTAGCAGTTCAAAGCCTCACATTAACTCCAGCTTGTACATTTCCTCAGGATCCTGCTGTAGACTGAATTGTGTCCCTCTCAAATCCACATGTTGAAGCCCTAACCCCCAGCACCTCCGTTGTGACTGTATTTAGAGATGGATCTGTAAAGAGGTAGTAAGTTAAAATGAGGATATTAGTGCGGGCCCTAATCCAATGTGACTGGTGTCCTTATAAGAAGAGACAGGGCCACAGACAAGCACAGAGAGACGACCACGTGAGGACACAGCGAGAAGGCGGCTGTCTACAAGCCAAGGAGATAAGCCTCAAAAGAAACCACCCCTGCTGGCACCTTGATCTGGGACTCTGGTCTTCAGAATTATGATAAATAAACTTCTGTTGTTCAAGCCATCAGCCTGTGGGACCTGTGGCAGTCTGAGCAAACTTAGGGGTTCTTTTTCCTCCCCCCCCCCCAGGTCCCCACAGGCCACAGTTTTACTTCTTCGGTTCCTATTCTCCACCTGATAGTGGGCTCCTCAGGTGATTTCCTAGTGTGTTTGGCCACCAGAGCAGACAAATACGGCGCAGAAAAGAGTGGGAGGGCCCAGTGGTGTGCCACTGGCTGAAGGACTCATCCCCTTATCCCCCATTTTCAGCATTGGATAAAAAATCTTTCAGACATGGGCCCGGATCATGTAGGAGCTGCGGCTCCAGAGGGAGAAACTCAGTGAAGATGCCAGGGGCTTGGAGAACTCCTTCGTCTGGCCGAAGGCCTACAGGTGAGGAAGCCCAGTGGGGACCCAGGTGGGAAGCCACCCAGCTGCCCACCCACCCCACTCTGGCAGGCTGTGTCGTCTCCTGGTTACTTGTGTGGGGGTTCACTTCTGAGGGTAAGTTCCAGCCAAAAAAACCTGGAGGCAGAGGGAAATTTCTTCCTTCCCCATACTTGTGTGGGCTCTGGAACCAGACTGCTTGGGTTTGACTCCTGGTCCTGCTACTTATTCGCTGTGTGACCTCGGGCAATTACTTAACCTTTCTGTGCCTCAGCTTTCTCATCTTTTAAACAGTCATGATAAGGAGCACCTACATCTTAGGGTTGCTGAGAAGATTAAGTGAGTTATTTGAAAAACATTTAGCATAGTTCCTAGCACACATATAGTGCTGTGTTTTGTTTTGTTTTGTTCTGCTTTGCTTTGAACTTCAGCCCAACAGAAAAAATGGCCTGGGAGCATATCAGTGATGAGCCTTGTCAATTCTTGGCTGAGTTCACACCCCAAGGTGGCCTCTGTGGTATGTGGAGTGTTTGAACTAAAGGTGACTCTAGCCCTGGGCTCTAGAAAAACTTCTTTCCCTCCCTTAACCACCTAGGAGAACTTGAATTAGAGACCTTGCCCATAGTAACAGATTATCAGAGAGAGCTTCTTTTGACTTCCCTCTGCTGCAGGGCAAAGTTGTACTTACTAAGCATCAGCTCTCCTCATCCTGCAATGACCCTTTGAAGCCTCCAGGACACCTTACCTTGTCCTAGCCCGCTCAGAAGGTCTTACAAACCCATGTTCCCTTTCTGTCTTTGAACAGAAAGGGAACTTGCATGTGGGGTCTCTGACTCTCTCATGTATGTGGGGTTCCCATACATGTGTGTGTCTTAAATTTGGTCATTTGCTCTTGTTAACCTGTCTCATGTCTATCTGATTGTTAGACCAGGCAGAAGAACCTGGAGGTAGAGGAAAGTTTCTTCCTTCCCCATACTTGCATGGGCTCTGGAACCAGACTGCTTGGGTTTGACTTCTAGCCCTGCTACTTATTTGCTGTGTGACCTTGGGCAATTACTTAATCTTTCTGTGCCTTAGCTTTCTCATCTTTTAAACAGTCATGATAATGGGCACCTGCATTGTAAGGTTGTTGAGAGGATTATATGAGTTATTATTTGAAAAACATTTAGCATAGTTCCTGGTGCATATATAGGGTTGTGTTTTGTTTTGTTCTGCTTTGCCTTGAACTTCAGACCAACAAGCAAAATAGCCTGGGAGCAATATCTGTGATGAGACATTCTCAACTCCTGGCTGACCTCGAAGGATGACATCTGTTCCTTGAAAACACGGGTTTCAGAACATAACATACAATTTGCAAAAGCCAATGAGAGTGACACCTTGTGAGGGCCCCGCTCTAGCTCCCAGCACAGGAAGTTTCCTCCGGACTCTGCCCTGACAACACAGTGACCCAGTGACTATTTCAGCCAGGTCCAGGTTAGGTGCCTAGGTATTCCTGGATTATATCCCTTCCTGTAACTCTGGGAGCATTGAAATGACACCTGTCATTCAGTGGGTAGCCCTGAACAAACAGTCCCCACCAGGCCCTTGGCCTTCTTCAGGACCCCCACAGCCTGGGTAAGTAAGCTTGGCTGTTCCAACCCCTGGTTCCCTTACCTGTGAAATGGCGACCATAATGGTACCTATGAGATAATGCACAGAGAGGGACACACAGGGCCCGTGTGCCCCGAGTGTAATGATCTCTTATTCATGTTGGGCCACCTTTGTGGGTCTCTTCACACTGCATGTCCCAGGAAGCTGGGACCTACCCGTTTAAGATTCTGTTGGCATAGCTCCTTTCCCACACCATCTGTAATTAAGTGCTCTACCGATGGGGAAGCTGGGGCCTCTCTTTGGGCTTTAGTTTCCTTTAGAATGCTAATTGATTGTGTCTACACCTCCAGGCTATTCCCAGAACTCCAAGATCTAAGTTTCTTCCCGGATTAGTTCTTGCTGATTTATGCTGCGGTCTCCCTGCCTCTGCGAGAGAAACTCCTCCGGCCAGGCCTCGTCGGGTGACAGCTGAGCAGCTGGCCTCCTGCGTGCCTCTGGGCGCTGCTGTTTAACTTCGACTCCCAGAGGCCTGTTGGTTCTGAGGTGGCAACGCCAAGGTTCCCTCTCACCAGGAACATTTCTGGAAAGTGTTAAAGAAAAACAAAGAAGGTCACTAGTTAATGGTGGGAAAGCCAGATTTTATTCAGTACTACTGCAGTGGGAAGACTTTTTTTTTTTTTTTTTTAATGATTTGAGAGAGAGAGAAGAGGGGTGGGGATACCGATTTGCTGTTCCATTTATTTACCATTCTTCGGTTGCTTCTTACATGTGCCCTGACCGAGGAGCGCACCCACAACCTTGGTGTATTGGGACGACGCTCTAACCAACTGAGCTACCCAGCCGGGGCCAAGAGGCTTCTTTAGTATAGAACTGAGCTTGATTCTGATCGATGTAGAGGTGACTTGGCCTTTTAAAGAGAGAAAGAAGGAGCAGGGAAGGGAAGAAAGTGGGGGCTCCAGCATTGTCAAGAAAGTGAAAAATTACAAAAAGTGTGTAAGTGGTCAATGTCAAGGTGATTAAGCCATCTATGTCTGGTGACTGGCACTTACCCAGGTAGGCTCCTACCCTCCTGCAGTGATTGGGACACAGGGGCACTGTCCTTCCTGACAATTACACTTTAAAGGATTGGTTCCCAGGTCCTTCAGAAACCTCCTGGGTTCTGGAAGATACATGGAGGCAGGATAGTTAGATGTTAGGAGAATTTTTTTGACAATTGGGAAAAGGGAAGCTGAGGCAAGTGGTTAGACAAATAGGGTCAAACACGTTAAGCAATTTATAATCAGCTAGTAAATTGTAAGATCTTACCTTCCCTCACCAAGGACACTTGAGAGCATATAGTTTACACTTCTTCCTAACCAGAGAGTAAATAGCTTAAATCACCATGGTCAGGGAGATAGACAACAAAGAGTCAGTTAGTGCCATTAGTGCCAGCCCACCCCAAGGACAGATGAAGTCGGGTATAAATAACAAAAAACCCAATTAGAGTCAAACAAATCCAAGATAGAGGTAAAACTGACCAGAAAATGACCCTGGTCCCTCTATGCGCTCATTTTGGCACATCCACATATGAAAAACACACACCTAGAAAGCTGATGAATATTCTGCTGAAACCCTCCCCTGAGATCTCCCCTAGGGTTACCATCTGCTAAAGAGAAATAAAGCCCTCAAGACAAAGAACACCAGCACCAGACTCTCTCCCGAGCGGGCGTGAACTTATTTTCTCCTAAACTTTCACTGTCCCCAGCTTTAATAAAACACTTAAAATTACCTAGACTCCTGTTGTGAAATCTTTCCTTCACGGAGTAAAAAACCGACACCCTACTGCTGGCCCGAGGCAGACTTGGGCCCAGTTCCTGTCCAGTGACATGTACATCTCAAAGGACAGAGAAGGGAATTACAACATTAAGTTTTTAAAAAATATATATGTTTTTATTGATTTTTAGAGAGAGAGGAAGGAAGAGGGATAGAGAGAGAAACATCCATGAGAAACATCATCAATCAGCTGCCTCCTGCATGCCTCCTACTGGGGATCAAGCCCACAACCTGGGAATCAGACCAGTGACCTCTTGGTTCCTGGGTTGATGCTCAACCACTGTCCGACCCACCCCGGCGGAGTAACAACGCTCAGTTTTTAAAAATAAATGCTTTAAGAAAATGGAAGTCAGGGGCCTATCAGCAGATCTTGGCTGGAACAAATGATAAATTCTTTTGGAAGCTTTGAGTTTTTTTCAGATAGGAACTCAAGGTGGGGCTGGGTCATCACAGGGACACAGCAGCCTTAGGCTGCTAGAAACAGTATTTGTTTTTTCAAGCCTCTCTGTGTTGAGGGGTGGACAAAATCATTTGTGTTTAGAGTTGCAGTTACTATAGGCCAAGGTTAAAGCCTAGTCAAGAAGAGGGCTCAGAGAAACCTGACTACAATTTGGCCCAGGAGAGAGTCTTTGTCAAAAGGAAGGTAGAAGTCAATGAGGCTGTTCCTGCTGAGGTTGTTAGAGGCTCAAAAATAAACAGTATGTTTGTTCCAGTGTTCTACACATGGCCAAAACCAAAACTAAACTAAACTAAACTAAAGGCATCATGGGATTGAGTTGGCATCTGTAGAAAGAGGACAGACATAGATTGTCTCCTCAGTGGCATCCTGACTGTGGACTTTCAGACCTTCTGGAAAGGTTGACCTCAGTGCGAGTCAGAATCCTTGGGAGAACATGTTGAATGTGACGCCAGCCCCCACCTCCAGATTCAATACTGGGCCTGTGACTCTGCATATTTAACAAGCCCTCGGGTGCTTCTGACACAAGAGGCCCCAAGGCCACCTTTGAGAAGTTGGTTTAAAGTATAAGATCAGGGCCCTGGCCGGATAGCTTAGCTGGTCAGAGCATCTTCTTAATAACCCAAGGTTGTGGGTTCGGTCCCCAGTCAGGGAGCATACAAGAAGCAACCAAAGGCCCTAGCCGGTTTGGCTCAGTGGTTAGAGTGTCAGCCTGCAGACTGAAGGGTCCTGGGTTCGATTCCAGCCAAGGGCATGTACCTCTGTTGCAGGCTCTATCCCTGCCCTGGTCAGGGTGAATGCTGGAAGCAGCCAATTGGTGTCTCTCTCCTCATTGATGTTTCTATCTCTCTCTCGCCCTCTCCTCTCTCTGAAATCAATAAAGATATATTTTAAAAAATAAAAATAAATAAAAATAAAAAGAAGCAACCAATGAATGGATAAATAAGTGGAACAGCAACACGATGTTTCTCTCGCCCCCTTCCTCTCTAAAATCAATAAATTAAAGTATATTTTTAAAGTATAAACATCTCTTAGACACACACAACCAAAGTGAAGGTCTGGGTGCTGTAGAGGCAGATCACTGGGAGGCCTCCCTGGCGAGCCGGGCGCTGAGACCACCAGCTCACTGCCCACCTCCTTTCCAGGGCCTGGGGTCCAGGGCCTGTCTATGAGGCCATGGTCCCAAGCCCCAGGGTACAAGCAGACAAGAACACTTAATGGCACAGGGAGGTCTAACTGTAGATTATTAATGATAAAATGCAACGGGTCCAGAGGCAAAGGGCTACCTAACCCCCAGATCGTGGTTTCTAATACCAGTCCCCAGTCAAAGGACGCAAGGCTCCTCAGAGAAATGGCTCATTCTAGAGCTAGGCAGGAAACACACAGAATGAGCCTTGAGGATCTTGTAATGCCAGAAAGTAAGGAATTGAAGCTGCTTAGGGAAAACATAGTGATTTTGTTATCCGGTAATAAGAAGGGGCGCCGAGGACAGCCCTTCAGAGGGGCCCCGCCTACCAGGTGGCCCGAGGCCTGGGTTCCCCAGCCCGGCCCGGTGGCAACAGGTTCCAGGTGGGAGAGGGGCGGGGCGGGGCGGGCGCCGGGTCCCTGCGGCCGCCGCCAGAGGGCAGCCGGGGAGCGCACCAGGCGGCTGGGCCCAGCCCGCAGGTAAGTCTGGCTAAAGTGGGGCCGCCCCCCCCCCTTTCGAGGCCCGGTCTCCGAGGGCGGGGGAGTGCGTTTGGCTCCATGGCGGGGGCCGGGGGGGCGCGCAGGGCGGCCCTGGCGCGGCGGAGGGAAACTGGGAGCTCTTTGCACCCGAGAAGGGGGGGAGCCCCGGGGCCAGCGGGGCGCGGGGAGCGCCTGGGCCGGGCCCCGGGGACGATTGGCTCTTTCCGTCTGGGCTGCAGCCCAGCAGGGGCCCGTCTGGGGAGCCCACGGTGCGCCCCGAGGTGGGGACCGCGGGAGTGGCCGAGTGGGGGAGGGGAGTGGGCGGCGAGAGGGCTGGCGAGGGCGGCGTCGGACACCAGGAGGCGCTGGGCTGAGCGCGCCGCGAGCAGTCAACAAGTGCGATGTTTACCCGGCGCCCGCTGGGGCGCGCACGTGCCGGAGAGCCCCGGGTGTCGCGCGGCGTCCCTGCCCGCGCCCTGCCCTCGGCCTGGCCTTGGGTGCGGGTGCCGCGCTCGAGATGACTCGCGTGGGGCGCCGTGGCGGGCCGGGCCCCGGGCATGTGAACTTCCGCCGTGGTTGGGTGCCCAGGAGCGCGTGGGCGCGCGGTGGAGGGCGTGCTCACTGGCCACACCGGCTTCCTCCGTTCTCCCTGCCCCCCTCTTCCAGCCTGAGAATCAGGCCCCGGCTTGCCTTGCAGCCCTCCCGCAACCCCCTCCCGGCAGTCGGGCCCCCCTGTGCTTCCCGGGAGAAGGCTTGGAGGTGGTGTTGGAACCTGTCCTGTGCGCGTCGGCCTGGAGGCGCCGGGCTCACAACGCTGCCCATGGCACCAAGGGCTCTTAGGGTGGAAGCCTCCTTTCTTGGGCTGCGGGGGGGCCCGCTGGGAAGTCTGGGAATTTTGACCCCCGCTGCCTGGCTGCTCAGAGGCCTTTCCCACCTGGGTGCTCTGTTAGCCCCCCTCCCAGAGGTTGCGGGGAGGAGAGATGTGATGTGGCAGGAGGAAGCCCATCCTCAGGGAGGTCCAAGGCCAGGGCCATTCATGGGAATGGTCAGGTTATCTGTGAGGCCGCGCAGGAACCTTTGTTCCTCCCAGCAGTCAGAGGGCTGGAGGAGTCAGGGGGTGTCCCTGGCCACCCTGGTAAGAGCATTGGCAAAGCCAGGGCTTAAGTCCAGTCTCTGCCCCTCCCCACCCCACACCTTGAGAGAGTATGGCCTTAACCAGGTCTTCATGTCCTCCTCTGATATACTCTGGCCTCCCATCTTTTGGGGGGGGAGGGTAGACATGCGTGGGAGCCATAGCTTCCTTTCCTCTTTTCTCTCCCTGTCACATTTTCCCAGCCAGTGCTTTGCACCTGCTGCCTGCCTCTCGGCTCCAGCCACCCCTCTCAATCCTCTGCAGCCCTGCTGCCGGCCCCTCCACTTTGCTGAAACTGATTCCCTGAAAGTCTTGTTTCCAAACACTGCTTTTGTCCACCTTGTCCATCTGCCCGGGAAGGGGGCCCCCGTGTGCATGCACCCTCTTTGCAGCCTTCTTTGCTGTGATTTCTGGGGCACCCCTCCCTCCTGGCTTTGTTCTTATTTCTCCATTTTCCTCCTCTTTTTCTGACCCCTCTTCCTTCTTTTCTGGGGCATTTTGTGAGGCCCCATGTTTAGCTTCTCAGGCAGCTCCCCCTCTGGGGTCCAGCTAAAGTCCTGGCTCTTTGGGTGCCCGGTGACACTCCAAACTCAGCATGTCTGAGACTGGCCGTCTCCTCCTGGGCAGCTGCCCTCACTTACTCAGTAGCAGGTTTCCTCCTCTTCTGTCACACTGACTTTTCCCTGAGTGTCTCCACCTCTCCTACCCTTGAACATCTCAGGCCAGAGTTCAGGGACCCCTTAGCTGGTCTCTCTCATGCCAGAATCCCCTGCAGTGCCCGTGATCCATTTGGCACGTCGCCTCTAGTCTCCCGGTCCCGGACTACTGTGCTTACCCTGTCGCTGAACTCTCTCCCCTAAGAAATCTTCAGAAGCTGGGGGTTTCCTCCCACACAAAGCCGGCTCATTTACCCGCCTCCTGTGGCTCCTCCGTCATGAACCAATTTCCTGTCCTCCACCTACTTCCCTCACTCCCATGGCCAGGCCTCTTGCCCTTTCCCTTTAGTACCCAGCTCAGATGCCGTTTTCCCTGGGAAAGCTTTGTCTCTCCCAGCTGCGCTGGGGCCCCCTTCTTGGCCTTCCCACTCCACCTTGCACTGTTACAGCTGCCTGTCTGCTGATCGCAGGTCCCTTTGTGTCACTGAAACCTCTTGCCTTCCTCCTGGTTCCCCAGGATGGGTACCCTGTAGGCACTCAGCATAAGAATTCCCTCCCAAACCTCCAAGGACACCTTTCTTCATCCAGAGTCTGGTTGAAATCCACCTCCCCGCTCCACTGTTCCAGTCTCCCAGATTCCCATGGGTCTGCACTCCTGCTGGGCTTATTGATGGATTCATTAGTTTGTGCCGCCCAGGTTCATACCTTGTTCTCTGCTGTTAGCTCCCGATCAGATCATGGGTGTGAGTTACTTTTCTAGCTCTTAATCTTAGCAGCTGTTTACTGAGTGGTCATTACCTGCAGGGCGTGTGCTGATTTTCCAGGCGTTCCCTCTGGTGTGCTATCCTCCCAACGCCCAGAAGGGTAGGAGCTATGATGATTGTCTTCATTCTGCCTGTGCGGACACAGACCCAGAGAGGTGCACACACCTGCCTAAACCACACAGCTTCTGGACAGGCAGAGCAGAGGTTGGAACTCAAGTCTGACTCCCAAGGCTGTTTTCAGCACTAGGATTTGCTGTTCTCCAGGGAAGTGTATGCTTCAGTCCAGGGAGTGTGTTACAGGCCCTCTTGGCACCTGGCCTAGGTGTGTGGGACATCCTGGTAGCTTGGTCAGCAGGTTGCTTGGGACTCCACTGGACTCCAGGAAAGGACTTTGTCACTGAACAGATGGTTAATGCTGAGACCAGTGACTCAGGGATGCTGTGACATCCACAGATGGTTAATGGGGGGGACCAGTGACATCTGCCCTAGGGGCCTTCGAAACAGGCCAAGCCTGGTGCATGGGTGTGTGTGTGTGTCTGATTAAGTAAGAGTTGTGGAACAGAGAATCCCTAGGGGAACCTCAGGTCATTTCTATCTCTTAAGGAACTGTTAAATGCTGCTTTTGGTAAACAAAATCAATCCTCCCACCCCAATTTACTGTTCAACTAAGTTTCTTTAGGAGCTGTCCTTCCCTTCCCTCCACAGGTCACTGTCGTATGAAAATGAGTTCCTGCTGTGAAATACAGTTGCTATGGCAACCAGTAGTGCGAGGCCCTAGTCTCTTGCTCTTAGGTCCCTGCTCTGCATGCTTCGAGGGGCTTTTTCCATCTTTAAAAAAAATGAGATAATCCACTTCACTCTCCTCTGCACGGATATTTTAAATGTTTGTTTTTTCAGGCATCAATTTCTGGGCACTGTTGGTGCCCCAGGAGCTTGTCACTGGGCTGCTGGCACACCATTAAGAATGACCCCAGAATGGTGCCCCTGGGTTAGGTCACATTTTGAGCGAAACCCAGTGTCCTGTGGGTAAAAAGCAGCCGTGGCTGCCAGGCATCCTTGCTGACTGCAGGGCAGAGGGAGAGAGCATGGGCTGGTGTGGCAGGGAGGGCTTTGGTGTAGCTCTGCTCTAATGGAGGAGGTAAAATTGTTTGTCTTCAATTTCTGTCTCCTCCTGTGTAAGGGCCTTGCTCAGCTGTTTTTGCAGGGGTCACCCAAAGGAGGGTGCTTTAGGTGCTGAGAAAGACAGGGTGCTTTTGGCAGTAATCATACCTGCTGACATTGAAGAGTGCTTACTATGTGCAGGCCCTGTTTCCATATTTAATCCTAAACCAAATGAACTTAGAAGTACTATTTTTATTCCCATATTACAGGTAAGGAAACATGCACAGAGAGGTTAAGTGCTTGCCCAAGGACACAAAGCAACTAGGTCATAGAATAGGACTTTAGTCCTTTAGGAAGTTTGACTCCTATGGCCAGTAATGCTCGTTACATTATTGGAGGGATTTTGTTTCATGAAAGAAAGGGTAAATTGAAGAGGTGGGGCAGATTGACTTTCTCAAGATTTGAGGCTTAAAGCAATAGTTTTCAACTTTTGCCCTGGCTGGGTAGCTCAGTTGGTTAAAGCATTGTCCCAATATGGCCAGGTTCTGGGTTCAGTCTGGTCAGGGCACATACAAGAATTAACCAATGAATGCATAAATACGTGGAACAACAAATTGATATTTCTTTCTCTCTCTCCCCCTTCCTCTCTAAAATCAATAAATTAAAAAAATTAGTTTTCAACTCTTTCTATCTTACGATGGGCAAAAGGCTGCAGTGAAAAGGCATATACCAGAATGCTCATAGCAGCACTGTTTGTAATAGACAAAAACTGGAAATCACCCAACATCCATTGGCAGTAGAATGAACAAATAAATTGGGGTGAGTACACAATGGAACACTAACACAGTGCGAATGAACAATCTACAGCCACATGGAGCAACACGGATGAATCACACAAACAGTGTTGAGCACAGGAGCCAGATGAAAAAGATTCCATTTCTATAGAAAATGCACAAGAGGCAAAATGAACGTAAGGTGTCGGAAGTCAGAGCAGTGGGTTCCCAGAGGCACCAGGAAAGCGTTGGGAGGCTGGCAGTGTTTGGTTTCTTTATCTGGACGTTGGTCATGTAGGTGTGTTTATATTATCAAAATTCATTAGTTTTGGTCTGTGTGTATGTGTCATACTTCAGTAAAATTAACTGCAACAGGGAAAAAGCAGCAGTGACCCTAAACCCAGGACATGAACATAGACACTCCATTCCTGTATAAGGGGCCATTTTCTTTTCTTTTTCTGGGAATATCTCCTAAGAATCCTGAAACACCAACCAAAAAGAATATATGCAGCCCTATGTTCATAGCAGCTTTATTTACAATAACTAAGATCTGGAAATAGTCCAAGTGCCCATCAGTAGATGAGTGGGTAAAAAAGCTGTGGTACATTCACACAGTGGAATACTATGTGGCTGTTAAAAAGGAGCTCTTACCCTTTTCGACAGCATAGATGGACCTAGAGAGTATTATGCTAAGCAAACTAAGCCAATTAGAGAAAGAAAAAATCACACGACCTCACTTATATGTGGAATGTAATGAACAAAATAAACTGACCAACAAAATAGGTCCAGAGGCACGGATGCACGGAACAGACTGAGAGATGGCAGAAAGGAGGGGGGTGAGGGGATGGGAAGAGATTAACCAAAGAACATACATGCATATATGCAGAACCCATGGGCACAGACAATAGTGTGGGGAAGGCCTGGAGGGGTCGGGGGTTGGGTGGAGGGGGGCAAAAAGTGGGAAAATGGGGGACATCTGTAATACTATCAACAATTTTAAAAAAATTTTAAAAAGAGAATAGTTTATAGACCTCTAGAGAGAGAGGAAGGGAGAAGAGAGAAACATCGATGTGAGAATGTAACATTGGTTGACTGCCTCCTGCATGCCCTTCACTGGGAATCGAGCCCGCAACCCCGGCACGTGCCCTGACCGGGAATTGAACCAGCAACCTTTTGGTGCATGGGACAGCACCCGCCCAACTGAGCCACACTGCCCAGGGCGAGGGGTCACATGTTGACTTCACTGTGCCCGGAATCTCAGATTCTTGAGAGGTGGGAGGTGACGTGAAGACGGGCACCTCGTTCTGGGGAGGACAGCTCTGGGGGTGCGGGAGCAGGGCCGGAGTCAGTTCTGGTTTCCTCCTGTCCCCCTGCACTCCGCTGGGTTTGAGTTTCTTCCAGCCCGGGAGGTCGCCCTTTTCTCACTGCTGTGAGGCCCGCAGGTGAGGGGGGTGATGCGTGTAGCCTTCTGCTTGTGGTGGGGTGTCAGGCTGGCTTGGAGAAACTGCAGAACGTGGATGGAAAACAGATCGCACAGATCCTCAGCCCTCCGGCAGCAGCGAGCTGCCTGCGGAACGTCGCGTTGCAAGGCCCCGCCGCCTGTGAAGCAAGCAGCGGCCCTCCTTCCCCAGGCAGCTGCACGCTGCTAAAAATACCCGCGCGCCTTACGTAAGATCCCAGCCGCGCCCTTGGCACCTCAGTTGAAAGCACGTAGGAAACCACGGACAGTTCGGCAGTTGGGCGTCGCAGTGATCACTGTGGGATCGACACGAAGTCGGCGGTGGGTTTACTGGTGAGGGTGAAGAGTTGTCAGTATCCAGCCCCGCCCGACTCCCCCAGCTGTACTCACACCTAAGTTACCTGTTGGTGCGTTTTCATCCTTGAGTCTGGCCCGTTCAAGCAGTTAAGTTCATGACCGGGTTTGTAAGGTTGCCTCCTGTTCAGCCCTCAGCCGGGGTGGGCGGCCATCTGGCCTGTGCTCGGATGCTGCCAGGGACCCGGGCGGCCCATCTCGCTGGCTGATGATCTGAATAGTAAGGAAGAGGGATGGTAGAAAACCAAAGCTCAGAAGATGCCAGGTCAGCCCAAATGCTGGGCTGAAACTGACCGGAGGAAATTTCGCAGGGATCGGATTTATAAAGCCGTGGGATCTGAGGCTTGGAAAGGAACATCGTCCTGGACATCAAGTTGGCAGGACTCATTAAAGTAAAAAAATGCATCTGCCCTACGACGTAGGGATTCTACTTCTCAGGTAGACTCTGCCCCCAAAGGAACCCTGGCATGTGTGCACAGGTGGAAAGTTCTGGGACAGTCTTTGTGGCAGTTTGCAATGGCCAAAAAAAAAATACACAGTTGAGTTGGTGGTGGAATAGCTGCATAAACTCGAATTTTCGTCCCTGGGAATACTATGCAGCTTTGACAAAGAATTAGTTAGACCTTTATGTAATAATGTAGATGAACCTCTCAGACTGTAAGGTGGAGAAAGCAAGTTTCAAAGTGATCAATACATGATGATGCTCTTTTTAGAAAGGGCCTACTTTATACTTCGTATGAATATAGGTGTATATAACACACACCTACATGTAAAAGCACATGGAAAGGTCTAGAAAAATGCATTCTGAACTTATAATAGCTATTATCTCTAGGGGGGGGCAGGGACTAGGAGTGTGTGGTGGGGGGGAAGGGGGTAATCAGAGACATTTGGCCTTCGAGGTCTGTGATATTTTATTTTCTTATATAATTTTATGGATATATAATTTATATACCTCAAGTAATTGAATCATTTTAAGTATACAATCTGTTTTAAGTTCTTAAAGGGAAGAGTACTTACATAATTAACAACGTCTAGTTTAGCCTCCTTCCTGATACAAGATACCTCCTCTCTGCACCTCTGAGTCATGGATGGACTGTGACAGGGGACTATGTATAGTGTTTTGCACTTAGGGACAGCTCACATAGGCAGAAATTCTTCCCTCTTTTGAGCTGATATGTGCCTCTTTACTGTCTAACCCCTGAGTCTTTCCTCTCCCTTTGGAGCCATCTCAAATAAGTCTTCCCTTTTCCACGGGGCAGGATTTTCACGGGTGCAAGATCCCCATCATGCCTGCCTCCTCTGGAGAGAAGTACTCGCCTCTTTCGGGGGTTCCTTCCCAGGGTGATATGGATCATGCACTCCAGACTCTGGGCTGGACACCTGGCTTGTCAACCATCCTTAAAGTGCTGCCGAATTGGACTCTCTGTCCCCAATGTTGCTTGACTATGTTATGACACTTCTTAAAAATAATGGTCATTTTTATAAATTATAAAAGTAATTCATGTTCATTTGGAAAATTGAGAAAATACACAAAAACAAAGAAGCAAATTAAAATCTGTGATTCCCAACCTATAAAGATAACCACTGTTTAATGTTTAACAATTGAGATCATTCTATATAAATTATTATTTAACCTGCACTTTATTTAACATGGTTGATTAGAGCCCTGGCCTGGTAGCTCAGTTGGTCAGAGCAGTGTCCCAGTACTCCAAGGTTGTGGGTTTGATCCCTGGTCAGGGCACATGCAAGAATCAACCAATGAGTGCATAAATAAGTGGAACAACAAATCGATGTTTCTCTCTCTCTCTCTCTCTTTCTTTCTCTGCATTCCTCTCTCTCTAAAATCAATAATTTTTTTTTTTATGTATCGGTTGACTTATATAAACATTTTTCCTCAGTTCAGTATTTTTCTATGATGATGATTTTTTAAATCCTCACCTGAGGCTATGTTTTTATTGATTTTTTTTTTTTAGAGAGAGAAGAAGGGAAAGGGAGAGGGAGAAAGAGAAACATCAGTGATGAGAGAGTCATTGATCGGCTGCCTCCTGCACGCCCCCTGCTGGGGATCGAGCCCGAAACCCGGGCATGTGCCCTGACCGGGACTCGAACCTCGATCTCCTGGATCCTAGGTCGATGCTCATCCGCTGAGCCACGCCTGCCAGGCCATATCTGTACAGTTTAAAGAAGAAGAATAAAGCAGTCATGTGCTCAGCTGACTTGAGAAATAGAGCACCAGCAGCCCTTTAGAAATCGCTTTTACTCCTCTCCTTAAGTGGCTCTTTCTCTCTCCCCATCCCCATGGAAACACTAACCTGACTTTTGTTATCATCATTAACCTATTCTTCATAGCTCTACTATATAAATTCATATCATTAAACAATGCCCTGTGTGCTTTTGAACTTCTGTAAGTGCAGTCACGCTGTATCCCAGAGCCCTATTAGATACATTTGTGTGTGTGGTTGAGATCATCCTGTTGTTATATGTGGCTGTAGTTCCTTCTTTTCCTTCTCTGTGTAAAGATACCCAATTTATTTATGCCTTTCACGTACTGACGGGCATTGGGGTGGCTTCCACCCTTCGTTACTATTCCCAACCTCCTTCCCGTGTGTGAGTTTCTCCAGGGTGTGTACTTAGGAGCAGAACCCTAAGGTCATAGGCCGTTTTCACGTCCTGTTCTCCACACTCTGAGGGAACGTGGATTCCCTCCCGACCTGGGTCAGGGTGCTCCTGGCTCCAGCCCCAATACTTAGTCTCATCGGCACGTTTGGTTTTTGCCAAGCTGGTGAGTGTGAACTGGTATTTCATTGTGGTTTAAAAGGATGTTTCAGTGATTACTGCTAAGGTTGAACATGTTTTTGGTTTTTTTCAACTATAGTTGACATTCAGTATTATTATTATTATTTTTTAAATATATTTTTATTGATTTCAGAGAGAGGAAGGGAGAGAGAGAGAGAGATAGAAACATCAATGATGAGAGTCATTGATCGGCAGCCTCCTGCACACTCCCTGCTGGGGATGGAGCCCGCAACCCGGGCCTGTGCCCTGAGCGGGAATCGAACCCCGATCGCCTGGATCCTAGGTCGATGCTCAACCGCTGAGCCACGCCTGGCCGGGTGACATTCAGTATTATTTTATATTAGTTTCAGGGGTACAGCATCGTGACTAGACGATTTATAATTTACAAAGTGGTCATCCCGATATTTCAGGTACCCACCTGGCGCCGTACATAGTTATTACTGTATTATTGACTGTACCCCTATTCTGTACTTTACATCCCCGTGACTATTTTGTAAATACCAGTTTACACTTCTGAATCCCTTCACCTTTTAGGTTGCCCATGTTTATGGACTGTTTGTGTTTCCTCATTTACCCACCTGTACTTTTCTTGACTCATTTTTTCCCTATTGGATTATTACTGATTCATAAGAGATCCTCCCTTATGCACATTCCGGTGCAAATCCTTTGTTTATTACATGTTGCAAATACTTCCCTCAGTTTGTGTCTTTTTCACTATCCTAATAGCATCTTTTGATGAACAAAACAGTCAGAGCTTAAGTCAGCAGGCTTAGCATTAACTAAAATCCTTTTTGTTACTGTTTCTTTTGTGGTAAAATGTGCATACAATGAAATGCACAAATATTATGTTTTCCATTCAAGGAGCTCAGATAAAGAAATGCATAAACCTGTGCAACCTAAACGCCCATCTAGATAGAGTATGTGACAAGCACCCCAGAAAGTTCCCGCATGCCTTTTCCCAGGCAATCCATGCCCCCCACTCCCCCAGAATTTACTCCTACTCTGGTTTTCTCACCGTATATCAGTTTTGCTTGTGCCAGAACTTCATATAAATGGAATGATACAGTATGCACTCTCGTAAAAGGCTTCTTCCCCGCTCACTTGACGTAATGTTTGAGATTAATCCTGTTGTGTGTATCAGTAGTTGCTTTTTCATTGCTGAGTAGTATTCCATTGTATGAATGTGTACAATTTGTTGACCCATTCACCTGCTGATAGAGCTGTTTTTGTTTGTGGCTGTATGAGTGGCCATACGTCTTTTTGTTGTCATATGTTTCCATTTCTCATATACATTATTTCTCTTACATGTTTTACTTCTTTTAGGAGCAGAATTGCTGGGTCATAGGTTAGTGTAACTTTTACTGAAGCATGATTCATTGAGAAAACTGCACAGATCCTACGTGTCCTGCTTGAATAATTTTTACAAAGTGAACACAGCCATGTAGTCATCACCCCGGTCAAGGGGTGGGGCCTTGCTCCGAGCCGGCCTGCTCAGCGGGGCCGTCCGTTCTGGGATCTGAAACGTGAGCAGAGTGAAGCGAAAAGGGAAAGATGTGGGAGCTTCTATTCCCACGGTGGCAGCTGATGGGACTTGGAGAGACTTGCAGTTACCAGGGTTTCTGTTTTCTTCTACATCAGCTTTCTCATCTATTCTGAGCTACCAGGTATCCCTGCAGTAAATTCCTTTCTGCTTATGTCAGCCAGACCTGCTTTCTGTTGCTTGCAACCAAAGAATCCTGATAGACACAGTGTTCGCAACCACTAGCACCAAAAAACTTAGTGGGGTGTGCCCCTTATATTGCTAAAACTCAAGCCAGAAGCCGTCTTTAACCAATTCCCTGAGTATTTACATTAGAACACTTGGATTCCTGGGCTGACAAGGGGAACTCTCAAACAGGTAGCCACTTTACATCTAACTTAAAATTTTGTGGCAAAGCTATTTGAAACATTTGGGCTTGATGAGGGTACCCCCTCCAAATTTAAATTTAGTTCCCAGTTTAGGAACAATTTTCTATCAGTCCCCCGTGGAAAGTTAATGGAGAACATTGACTTAATTTAGAAGCTGAACTGTGGGAGTGTATATTATTTTCTGGACTTCATTTTTGGAAACCAGGTTCATTTTTCTTGCTCCTTGATGTAGATCACAGGGGGTTGGGTGAGGGGGTGTTTGGGGCGGTTATCAAAAAACAATGGCTAGACCCAAAGTTCTTTCACGCCATCCCTCAGAAACCATTTGCCTAAGAAGTCTCAGCATCAAAATTATTCCGCTTTAAGTGGGGCCTCATTTAAAAGTAAAAAAAGCAAGGACCCAGAGGATTTTCCAGTGTGTGAATCCATGAAAATACACCAAAAAAAATTAAAATAAAATAAAAGTAAAAAATGATATGAATTCTCTCCTTGTTTATTTTTTAATGTAATTGAATCACACGGGTTAGTGGCAGGAAACAACCCAGTTTGACTGTTTTATGAGTTGTTACAGTGCTTGTCCTCGTTAATGTCAGGGTCTGGGAAAGTATTTGATCAAGGGGAAGGTGCCATGGGTGAAGTTCACCAAGAAAAGGTCAGAGATGAATGTGAAATTCTTTCTGGCCTCAAGTGGTCAAAACCAGCCCAGGTTGTGCCTCGGAGCAGCCGCCAGGATGCCTGTGTTTCCCCCATTGCCATTCCCTGGCCTTTCTCGAGAGCCAGTTCCTGGCCTCTGCCCACCAGCTCTAATCCTGCTGCCTGTTTTTCTTATTCGTAGGAGCCACAGCTTGGCATCTGATGACCCAGCCGAGACATAAACACCTTTCTCCCACTCTCTGGGCTTCTTGTACTTTTGACTTGAGCTCAGCTGAAACAGGGCATGGTTCTTTACCATTAAGTCTCCCCATCTCAAGGGGGCCCCAGAGCAGATAACTGACTGCTTCGGGTATCTTTCTTGGCCAGAGGTGCAGGTGGCTGTGGGCATGTGGGTCTGCCAAAGTCTTGTTGGCAGGTTGAATGTCATACAAGGGCACCGTGTGGAAGAGAGCTTTAATTTGTGTGGCTTATGGTGGAGATTTTCTAACAAAGGAACGCAAAGCATCTGTAGCATTATCAGTTTAGTGTGATGACTTTCAAACAGGTGGAAGAGAAGCTCCTCCATGAAGGGGCAGGTGCCTCTTCTCATTTCACACAAAAGTATCTTGCTGGCTGGGATGGCCTCAGACTTCCCACAAACCCATCTTCCGGTGTGGGTGTCATATGGTGAACTGGGTCACCCTTGACAGGGTGATGGGGATAATTTGTGTAGCAAAGGGGGAGACTGGGAAGTGAGAAGGCCCTATCTGGAATCTAAATTGATTTTGAAGAACTGAAACTTTGAGTGAGAGAGTGAATCCAAGTCACTCTCTGAAGTCAGGGCAGAGAGAACAGGTCAAGGGGGCAGCCAGGACTCAATGCAGGATGGCCTCATATGGACCTGATGTTCAGAGCATGGGCTCATGCAGCAGCTAGTTAGGGGTTGAAGGTTTGCACTCCAGGGCTCATTGCTTTAGAGGACAGTCACTGTATGTCACTCTCAGTGGTGGGCTCTGCTGACAGATGTACAAAGTGGAGTCTTATGGTGTTAGTGTTGGGATCTGGGACATGCATGTGGGGGGTGGACAGCACATTGAGGCAGACTGGGAGGAGCTGGAAGTAGATGCACTCAGAGGAGTCCTGGGTGGCAAGCAGAATGTGCTGGAAGTGTGGGTTTAGTGGGGAAGAAGGTAAGATGCATCTCCAGAGCTTGGCAGGTGAGAATCCAGGCAGGGTGTCTGCAGGGGACTCACCAGGAGGTAATGGTTCCTGACAAACAGGCTAATAAGCTAGTGACCTTGATGTCTCAGGATGGAGCTCTTCAGAAGTGTGGGGGATGAGACCTCAACAGGGAAGAGGGTTGGCCTGAAGCCCGCCCAGAGCCAGGGTCTCAGTGCTCAGGGGCTGCAGTGGTTAAGGGCTTAAGCTCTGGGTTCAGACTTGCAGATTTTCATCCTGGCTCTACAATTTCCTCACTTGGTGGCCTTGAGAAGTTATTTTGCCTCTATGGGCCTCAGTTTCTTTATCTGTAAAATGGAAGTAATACTAGTATCTGTTTCACTGTAGTGAGAGTTAAGTGAGAAGTGTTGGACAAAGCATTTAGAACAGTGCCTGCCTCATGGATGATGGTAATTATTAGGAGTAGTATTGCTGTCTTCCTAGCTTGGCCTGACTCGTGCCTGTTTGGCATGGAACTGCATGTTAATGGGGTTCACACTGAGACTCAAGGGCTGCTGCTTTGATTTTATATTGACTTTGTATTCCACATGGTTGCCTTGTTTCTTTGGCTGTTGGAAAGCTGAGTCAGATGTGTTGCTCAGTTTAATCATCAGATTTCTGATGACATCTCTTTCTGATTTCTGCCTGGCCTCTATTCTCTTTGATCCTTAAGTTGTTTATTTTTTATTGCATTTAGTTCCTAAGCTGCCTCAAGCTCTCCTTGAAATAGGCAGTTATAAATTTTGAATGAATAAATATAACTGTAAGTCACACATTGAATCATAGTTACAATGTAAGGAGGTATGCTCTGTCTGCCTGTGACCCTGTCCTCTCCTCTTTATCTGAGTTTGGGGGATTAGTTGAGGCAGTAAGAAGGGTGAGCCCCTAGGGCAGGTTAGGGCACTCCCCTCCCTAACCCCACAGCAAAGAAAAAAACTACAGATTTTTCTGCCTGTGAAGATGTACTCTCAGGCCTAGTGATGGAATTGGTGAGAGGGTGGGTGGAAGAAGAAAAAGACTAACTCTTATCAAGTACCTACTATGTGCCAGGCACTGTGTAGGTGCTTAATACACTTTGGGTTGCTCCAGGAAGCTGCTACTAGTGATGAGTGCCCTAGCTGTGGGACTGTAGAATTCTGGGAAGTTTATCCTGTAAGCTTGGAGGAGGGGTGTGGATCTGCCCATATAATCAATCTGGACGCAACTGTGGGCCATATGGAGGACAGATGTAAGACCTACCCCAGGACTTCTCCCAGTATTCAAAGTTGCCAGGGCATATGTCTCAGTCATCTATTGCCACAATGTTGCTCCATAACAAACCACCCCAAACCCACTGGCATATGGCAGTAAATATTTATTCTACCCACACATATCTGTGGGTTGGGTGAAGTTTGGCTGACTTAGGCTGCTCTCAGTGGGACTTGGTTGGCCTCAAGCTGTGAGTGTGTTTAGGTCTGTTCCATGTATCTGTTATCCCACTTGGACCAGTGTCCACCAAGGCACATTTGTGTCATGGTGACAGGCAGGAGTGCAAGAGAGCAAGCTCAGTTGCACAAGCACACTTCAAGCCTTTGCTCACATCGCATCCGGTAACATCCCATTGGCCAAAGCAAGCCACATGACCAATCCCAGGCCAAGGGGCAGGGAAGTACACTGCCCACCATTAGGCCATAGCAGAGTGTGGCTATCTCATACTATTACAAGGGTGAGGAATTGACACCAGTAATTTAGTCTACTTTAGGATGAGCTTCATTCATTCACTCAGTAAATATTTTTTGAAAGGCTACTGTGTCATAGACACATGCTGCCTCTGAGGATACAGTGGTGAACAAGGCAGGCTGGGTTCTTGCCTTATGGAACTTATATTCTAGTGATAGAAAAAAACACCAAAGAGCTACTTCTCTCATTAGTTATTTACTTGAAGTTGTGATCACTACAAAGAAGAAGTACAGATCACTGGGGGGAATGTACAAAAGGGTCTGACCTTGTCTAGGGAAAGAGATGGTTGAGCTCCAAATTGAAGGGTTTAATTAGGCAAATGAGCCTTAGTAAGATTAACAACCAACTTCTGATCTGAAACCATGGAAGCAAAAAGGCAGTGGGATGACATAGTCAAAATGCTGAAAGAAAAACATTCAATCAAGAATTCTATATCCAGAAAAACTATCCTTCAAAAATTTCAGCCTTAGCTGGTTTTGCTCAGTGGTTAAAGCATCAGCCCGTGCACTAGGTTCGATTCCGGCCAAGGGCATGTACCTCAGTTGCAGGCTCAATCAGGCCCTGGTCAGGGCATGTGCGGGAGGCAACCAATTTATTCAGTGTGTCTCACATAAATGTTTGTCTCCTCCCCACCTTTCTCTCTCTCTCTCTCTCTCTCTCTCTCTCTCTGAAAAGTAATGGAAAAAATATCCTTGGGTAAGAATTTAAAAAAAAAGCCAGATAAATAAGAACTGAATTTGTTGCTACCAGGCATGTCCTACAGGAAATACTAACAGGAGTCCTTCATGTTGAAATGAAAGGACACTAGACAATAACTCAAATCCACATGAAGAAATAAGAAGCACCTTTAAAGGTATATCTGTATTTTGTTTGTGACTCTTTTATTCTATCTGCATAAATCAATAATTATAAAACTCTTGGCAGGCTTATAATGTACAAAGATGTAATTGTATAATGTACTGGCGCAATGGAAGAGAAAGGAAACAAAGCTATATTAGAGCAAAGTTTTTGCATATATTGAAATTAAGTTGTTAACAGAGCTAGATTGTTTTACATTAAATGTTAATTGTAATCTCCAGAGCAACCACTAAGAAAATAACTAAAGCCCAGCTGGGTGTGGCTCAGCGGTTGAGCGTCGACCTAGGATCCAGGAGATCAGGGTTCGATTCCCCATCAGGGCACATGCCCAGGTTGCAGGCTCGATCAATGACTCTCTCATCATTGATGTTTCTCTCTCTCTCTCTCCCCGTCTCCTTTCCTCTCTGAAATCAATAAAGATATATTAAAAAAAAAAAAAAAAAAAGAAAGAAAATAACTAAAAATATGTAATAAAAGAGAATTAAAATGGTATGCTAGAAATACTTATTTAACATAAAAGAAGGCAGTAATGGAAGAACATAGGAACAAAAACCATAAGAGATATAGGAAACGAATAGCAAAATGGCATAAATCTTATCTCATAAGTAATTACATTACATGCAAGTGGACTAAACACTATAGGAAAAAGGCAGAGATTGACAGTGGAATAAAAGCAACTCTATGTTGTTTCGAAGAAACACTGTAGATTCAAAGATACACACAGGTGGAAAGTAAAGGAATGGAAAAATATACCTACCATACAAGCAGTAGCTAAAAGAGAATTGAAGTGGCTGTACTAATATCAGACAAAATAAACTTCAAGAAAAAAAGAATAGTTACTAGAGGCAAACAAGGTCATTTTATAATGATAAAAAGGCCATTCTGTCAGGAAGACACATCAATTATAAACATCTATACACCTCACAGTAGACCCCCAAAATACATGAAGCAAAATCTAATGGAAATGAAGGAACAAATACACAACCGAACAATAATAGTTGGAGGCATCAAGGTTCCACTTTCAATACTGGACAGAACAGGTAGGCAGAAAATCAACAAGGAAATGGAAGACTTGAATAACACTATAGGCCAAGTAGACTTAACAGACATGGAACAATCCACCCAACAGCAGCAGAATATTCATTCTCAAGCACACATGAAATGTTCTCTAGGAGAGGACATATGTTAGGTCATAAAATGAGCCTCAATAAATTTAAAAGAATTGAAATCATACAAAATAAGTTCTTTGTCTACAGTGGGATGAAATTAGAAATCAATAACAAAAGGAAATTTGGGAATTCATAGATATGTGGAGTGTAAACACACTCCTAAATAACCAAGGAGTAAAAGGAGGAATTAGAAAATACTTTAAGATATATGAAAATGAAACTACAACATACTGAAATGTTTTGTTTTTTAAAAAATTTATTTTAGAGGAAAGGAGAGAGAGAGATAGGGAGAAATGGGAGAAACATGGATTTGTTGTTCCACTCATTTATGCAATCATTGGTTGATTGTTGTATGTGCCCTGACAAGGGATTGAACCCACGGCCTTGGCGTATTGGGATGACCCTCTAACCAACTGAGCTACCTGGCCAGGGCTCAACATACTGAAATGTATGGGATGCAGCTAACATAGTACTTAGGAGAAAATGTATAGCTATAAGGCCTATATTTAAAAAGAAGAAAGACTTCAAATTAATAACCTTACACCATAAGAAAACAAGAAAAAAAGAACAAACTATATCCAAAGCAAGCAAAAGAAATCATAAAGATTACAGCATAAAAAAATGGGAGAGATTAGAAAAGGCCACTTATTGTACGAGTGTATTTAAATGAAATATCCAGAATATTGCTAATTGATAGGACTGAAAGTAGATTAGCGGTTTCCAGGGGTTGGGGAATGGAGAGAGGGGTGGGATGGGGTGGGACTGCTAATGGGTACAGGGTTTCTTTTTGTGGTGGTGGTTAATTCTCACCTGAGGATATTTTTTCCCATTGATTTTTAGAGAGTGAAAGGGAGGGAGAGAGGTGGGATGGTGGGGGGGAGAGAGAGGGAGAGAGAGAAACATTGATGTGAGAGAGACACATCAGTTGGTTGCCTCCCTCACGTGCCCCAACTGGGGCCGGGGATCAAGCCTGCAACCAAAGACTTCAGTTTCTTAGCCCATTTCCTAGATTTCCAAGGGAGAGACTTCAGCTGAGCCCAAGGGGGCGGTCACAGTGTAAACTAGGGTCTTCTGGGCAGCTAGCTGAGCAGCTACAGTAAGGCCAGGGAGAAGAGGGGACATCAGATGGGATGCCAGTTACCTTATGTCAAAGTCCTCCCCCACTTTGGATAACTCACTGCCTGGGATCTGTCTTCGCCTGGGGATAAACTATGTACATGAGACCTTATTTGTCACTTGAACAAACACGGCCCTCTGACCATCCATCCCCCCTCCCCTCTTGCCTTCACTTTCAACCCTGACCGGGCAGGGAACACTCTGGAGTTTAGAATTAGTCTTACGACTGTTGTGAATTCTCTCAGTCCCCATGCCCTGCTGAAAAACTTGTTGAAAAGGACCCCAGTTACTGTCATTGTCTCATTTTCACCTGCTGTTTGAAACTCAGTGGTGCTGAGTCAGGTGCCTGGAAACCCTGGGACTGTGGAATAAATGGCCCCTGATTGGGGCCAGGAGGGGCCAGGAGATGCCTGAGAAGTCTGGTGGGGAGGCATGTGAGAGGGTCCGCTGCCAGGGACCGCACCCAGCCCCACTGTTTCCAGCTCGGCCCCTTCTCTTTCAGCTGGTCTGCAGGTAGTGCGTCTGCGTGAACTCTCTTCATGCAGAGGACTCTGTGCTCAGGAGGCTTCGGGGTGGGGGAGGAGTGGGGGGGGTATGGGGAGGGTAAGAGGTAGGGGGACCAGGATCCCCAGGCCCTCTCTGCAGGGGCAGTCACTTCCAGTCCTAAGGAGTGTGATTGATCCTGGATGGGGCCCTTTCTCTTGCTGGGAGAAGCAGCAAACTGAAGTCCTTCAGTCCCAGTGCTCTAGACATCAGAGCGGGCACAAGGAAGACCGCGTGCGATCTGGCCTCTGGAGGCTCGTTTCTCTCTGCGTGCCTGCAGCATGTATGGGAGGCCACGTGGCCTGGCGGCGTCTTATTTACAGCTGTGTGCTCTTCCCAGTACAGAGATGCCAGCGGGTGGCAGGCACGTAGCTGGAGCCTGACCGCTGATGAGCAGTTGTGCACCTCTGTTTAATTTCAGTTACAGCCAAGTGAAGTAAGTGGGGCGGATTGCTGCAAGTGCATTGAATAGTTGAAACCTCGGGTTGCCTGGCCATGGGGAGGGGTGCGTGTGAGTAATTTTCCCCCCCTTCACAGTCACGTAGCTGCTCAGAACTGGAGCTAAAAGCTGGGCTTCTGATTTCTAACCCCAGACTCTATTCAGGACCAAGTGCCTTGATATTCTGAGTTCTTTCAGGCAGAAACTGTCTTATTTTTCCTGGTTTTTCCTGTTATCCATCTATCTCTTCATTAATTCCCTTATCTTGTGCCTTGGAGGAGTCAAGATGCCCACAGAATATATGTCCATTGCTTGGACATAAAATAAATTTATTTATAATAAAAAGATAAAATAGATACCATATGCCAGAGTTCTATGTAGATATTTTACATGTGTTTTCATATATCTATATGTATGTATATATAATTAAATAGAAACCCATAAAAATAAGGTTAGGAAAAATGCAGATTAACTAGAAGGTCAAAATCTGGGAGAGAGTTAGAATACATATTGAGGCCATAGAGCCATACACAGTTTACTCTATCTGAACCACAGATTTAGCTCTGAGCTAATTAGCAATCAAAGCAGGAAAAAATATTATGTACACGGTTCATGTGGCCCATAATGAAAAGGATGCCAGACGCCGAGTGCTTTTCCAGGCAATTAGATCTGGAGGAAATTTCTTGCCTGCGTGGTCATCTGCGGGCCCTGGGCAGTAAGGAAATATGTGGCACATATGCCGCTGCTCTCTGCTGCTGCTCCTGCGGTGGACACCGCTGATCAGTCACGGCCTGTTCCCACGGTCCTTCTAGCGTGGTGTCCAGGCAGCCAGGGCCATGATTTGGAGTCAACGCCAAAGATGAAACCCACTTGCTGTCCAACCCTGGGGCTGGGGTGGTATTGGGGGTCATGAGCAGAGCCACCTCTGCAGCGGTGACATAGGTGGACATGTCCTGTTGATCTTTAGAGGTGTGTTTGCTGACAAACCCCTCTAGGTGCCGATTGTAGTGACCTGTCAGGGTAATGAGAGGGGTAAGTTTGTCTGGAGAGACATGGGACACACTAGGGATTTCTGACCCCCTACAGTCACGCACTCATGCCACAGATAGTTAGCAAACACCTGTTACGTGCCGAGAAAGGGTGCCCAACCCAGTCTCCTCAGGTCTCTGGTCCCAGGTTAACTTTGCTTCCTCAGAGATGCCTTCCCCAACTCCTCCTCAGAGCTCACTAGTCATGTCCCTGCCCCTTTCTCTACAGTCGCATCACAGCCTATACTGAGACTTTTACTTATGTTTATTCGTTTGGTGTTTTCCCCCTTCCAAGACGTGAGTTCCAAGGTGGCAGGGCCAGCGTCTGTCGTGTGTTCATCATATCCTCAGTCCTCACCCAGGGTCTAGCACATGATCGGTACTCAGTACATATTTGTGAAATGAATGAATGAATGAATGAATGAATGAATAAATAAATAAATGGCACAGAGGTAAAGCAGATGCAGACTGCCCAGTAGAAGATAAAGTCATAAATATAACATAAGGTGCAGATGCTCAGTGCTGAAGGGAGGGGCTGGGTGGGGAGCCAAGGGACTTCAGAGGAGGAGAGGCTGCTCCCAGACAGAAGGGGAGATCGAGGCTTCATGGTGCAGCACCCTTTGCTGGGCCTGGAAGGATGGGTGGAGGGGAGGGACATCTGGGGCCATGGGGGCAGCAGGAGTAGAAGCAGAGAGGTGGAGCTGGAGGAGAGAGAAGACAGAATTACTTGGGGTGCTCTTAGGGCTGTGGCGGGGAGCAGGAGTAGCTACATCAGGAGAGATGGGTCTGAACCAGCTGCGGGGGCTTGGCCCACAGGCTTGATTTGGACAGCAGATGGGGAGGGAGGCAGCAGATTTGTGAGCAGAGCAGGGATGGGGTGAGAGGGGCCCCAGGCAGGCAGGGGCAGGCTGGAGGAGAGTTGGAGAAATCAGGTAGGCCCGAGTTTGGCCTGGAAGTGGTACAGGCCATCCCTGGGGAGAACGCACAGCCTTTGCTCCCTGGAGTCGGTTTACATTCTGCCTCTCCCATGCCTGTTAACCTTGGGGACCACCGTCTGGCAGGTTCCAGCCCCAGGACCCCAGAGCAGCCCCAGCCTTGCAGGCCACCCCGTTACCCGCTGCTGGCTGGGCCCAGCTCTCCAGAGGGGTTTTGTGTAGCTAGTTCACCAAAATCACTGTTGCTGACATATTTCCAATTTTAAAATAGAATATGTACTGATCACATTTATAGCATGTTATCATGAGCCCTTCGGGCCGCGGGCTGATGCTCTAACCTCTGAGCCATACCCGCCAGGGCCTCTTGGGCTTTTTAAGGTGTTTTTCTCAGTTACTTATCTAGGAAACTTTTATTTTCTATTTATATCAATTATTACCTTATTGCATGTATGAGTCACTCAGTTTATTCCTTTGGCCTCCTTCTTGCAAATCTCACGTGTGGATTTATTAAGCCCCTTGGCACCTACTTTCATGTTCAAACCCATTTGGCAAGGTTCTGACTGGAGAGTGGGAGATGGGAGCTGTTGCTCGTGATTCCTGGATCACAGGATGGTGCTGGATTGAGATGCTAACGATGCAGGCGTTCCGCACGTTAGTGCTGGAGGGTTTTGAGTGAGCACACAAGGCCTCCTTGCCATGTTTATCCTGGTTGCTTAGTCCTGACAACCAGCAGCCGAGAGTGGTCAGAGGTGGGTGATAGAGACTAGAGGACAGGCCAGGGTCTGGGATGACCCGGGACAGCTTCGGGCATGCTTGAGGACATGAGCGAGTGGATGAACTTTCTTTAGTGATTTGGGTGGATGACAAGGGAGAAGCTCACATGTGGTGACAGGGAGGGGCGATTGCCACACTGTCCAGGGGCCGTGGAAGGAGCCCACAGTGGAGGGGCTCCCTCTGGGCATTGGCTGCTGCAGGGGACCCAAAGTCGACCTGGGAATGAACACTGGGTGCCGCCGCAAGGGAAAGCAGCCACCTCCCTGCCATTTCTGGGCCAGGCTGCTACTGGCACTAACCTCCGAAGGGGCAGCGGGGCACGGGAGCAGGAGGCTCACTTGCAGGGGTCCTGTTGTTTCTGTTCAGTGTGAGGCTCACCTGGCCATAGTGGCTCAGATGGGTGAGCCACGTCCCGTGCACGGAAGGGTCGCCAGTTCGATTCCTCGTCAGGGCACATGCCTGGGTTGTGGGTTTGATCCCCAGGCGGGGAGTGTACAGAAGGCAACCGATTGATGTTTCTCTTTCACGTTGGTGTTTCTCTCCCTCTTTCCCTTCCTCTCTCTAAGTATGTCTTGGTGTTTCTCTCCCTCTTTCCCTTCCTCTCTCTAAGTATGTCCTCAGGTGAGAATTTAAAAAAAAAAAGGCTCATCCCAGTTAGTATGTGTGGTAAGTTCCTACCCCTTCCCATTTCTGAATAGGTGACTTACTCAGGACCCTTGATTGTAAATCACAAAGACCCAACTCAAACTAGCTTAAGCAAGAAGGGGACTCTGTGGACCTGGGAACTTAGTGGTTCAGGTATGGCTGGATCCAGCAATTGACAATGCCATCAGGATTATGTACCTCCATCTCTCAGCTCCACTTGGCTTCATTCTCAGGCCATTTCCAAGTGGTGGCAAGGTGGCCATTGGCCATCCCTAGCCAACATTGTTCTCATAGGGAAAGAGTGTATTTTTCAGTAACTCTGGTGAGAGCCTGGGGGACTTTGTAGTGCTGGGCCTGGGTCACACACCCAACCCTGAACCAGTGACTGTGTCCAGGAAGTGGGGATGTTCTAATTGGTTGGCCCCAGGCACATTCACAGCAGAAGGAGGGCGGGTTTCTCCCACACAGAAGGACTGGGCATGATTTCCTTGGCCCGGAAGAGGAATCATTCTAATAGAAAGAAATGCTGGGCAGACACAGAAAGCCAGCAGAGGCCCAGCCTTTGCACAGCTGGCTGGAGCCTGGAGGCGTTGTAAGGGTACGTCTGTATAGCAGTGCCCAGCATGCCCATCGTTCTCAGTGCAGAGTAGGCACACTTGGGCCTCTTCACATCCTCAGGTTCGGTCCATCGGGACCTCCAAACAGAGCCAGCCTTCCCATGTCACAAGCCACTGGGGAGCACATGGAATCCAGCCTCTTGCCACTACGATTATTTCAGGGGTTTGTCCAAGGTCATCGCCAGTTACTGACACTACTTCTTACATCTCTTTGGCCTCCAGCCCCTGGATCCACAAATCTGGCTCTGGCACCTGCATCTGGTCCCTGTCCCTGCTAAGGGTAGGGTCCCTTTCCTAGATGCTTGACTTAGCCCGAGGGTCATCTTGCTTTTGGTGTTAGCTGCACTTTCCAGCTGTGGGCCCACCAGGGAGGGAAGGGGCCCCTAGATCTGCCAGAGGTGGCTCCTCCTGAACTCAGACCACATCCGCATGCTCAGGATGAAGGGCAGCTGGCTCCCGGCACACCTGGTCTGTGGCTGCTGCTTTCCACAAGCTCAGAGAGAACTTAGATCACCTTCTCCTGTTCGGTACAACCAGTGTCACGCATCAGCACTTCCCAATACTTTTACATACAGAATCTTTTCTTCACATGGCATCTTCCCTGAAAGTCCAGTATATGGAGCAGACAAGAGCCCAGTTGCCCTGGGTTAGGTGGAAATATACCCCCCCCTTATTCTTCCCTATTCCACGTCAGCAGCCCCCAAAGAGGTATATGACACCCCTTGGGCTCCTCGGAACCCAGTTTGAGAACCTCTTTGGGATCATGTCCATCTGTCCCCCTCACTAGCACCCGCTTCTGTTCCCATGGATGTGGTGTTTTCCTTATCACTGCCACATTTTTCTGTCGTTAGCTTGTTTGCACTATGAAAAGGCCAACGTGGAGATCCGTGCCCTCTCCCAGCGAGCAGGTGTCAGGGAACAAGCCCTCCCCAGCTACACAGAGGCTACTTCATTACCCTTGTCTCCTCGAGCTACATTGGGAGGTTCTACTTAAGACCTTGGTCACTTCCTCTGTGCCTCAGTTTACCTTCTTCCTGGGGAGCCACACCCAGTTGGTGTCCCACCCCGGCAGCTGGGGCTTCAGGAAGTTACGAGATGCTGCTGTTCCACGCGCGTCTGCCGCCGGGAATGAATATTTTGGATACCTTTCCACGAAATGTACCCTTTCTAACAAACATCCTTGAAAGTCATAAAAGTGGCCAGACTAAAAAAAGTAACACCAAAAAAAAAAAAAAATGCAAAGGTTCCCAGCAGAGGCCTCCCTGTAATAAGAAATGTCCTGTGTCTGTTCCCTCAGAAGACCGCGTTGTCAGGGGAATCGGTCACCAGCAGACTGGCCGGGGGCTGGCCTTGGCCGGGCTTCCGTCCACCAGGGAGAATCCAGGCCTTGGTTTGGCTCCAGCTGGGCCTTCCTGGTGGCTGCCACTTATTGACTTAAGTCTGAGCGATTCAGATCTTCATCAGGTCGCCCCTGACAACTGTGTGTGGGAGGGAGAGTGCCCGCCTCCCATCGGAGGCACCAGCAGGGTCAGACCCAGGAGAAGCCCCCCTCAGTTCCTGGTAGGTGTTTTGGGGTCTCCGGCTCCAAGGGGACACAGGAAGGTGACTTTTGTATTTCCTAGAGCCAGGGGCCCAGTTCACACAGGCAGGGCTTTCCCAGAACTTTGTTAGCTCCCGGGGAAGGGCGTGTGTCTGCTGGGGAAGTGTTGGTTAATGGTTGACCGGAGACTTTTCCCTGTTGCCTGGGACCTGCTGCTTCAGAGGAAGGAGCAGCCGGAGCCCGAGAAGGTCTGGGAGCGTCCGGACACCTCCTTGATTGTCGCTACACTTTCTGTGCCATGCCCTGAGACCCCAGTGGTCAGGGATTGATCTGGGGATAGCGCGGAGGGCATGGGTATTTTGGTAGAAAGTTGGACAGCAGATGGCTTAGGGCCAGGCAGAGAAGGGGACCTTGTTAATATGATGGAGCAAATTGGAACATTCTGTTCCAGAAATACTTCTAATGCATGTCATGCTATGTGGAGGCACCAGAAAAGGGGCTGCAGGGTCTGTGTCCCCAAGTGCTGTTTGGGGTCAGCCAGACAAGACTATGACAAGTCCCCAGATAACTGTGAGGCAGGGACAGAAAAAACAAGGGCCAGGAGGGGGGAAAATAAAGTGCCAAGGCAGCATCGCTTAGAGTGTGAGAGGATTTGAAGTATATTATACAGTAATATTAAGTATATTATAAATATAAGCATTGGAAACATTTTAATGATTATGTGTTTATTTTCATGTGTATTGGAACATAACTGTCTCTTCATTTGCCTTTTGTTTATGGCAGATGATACGGTTTTCTGTTTATGGTGGAGATACAGATTTTCCTTGAGAACAAATTTAAGTAAAAGAGGAAGTCGATTTGAAGGAAAATGGTAAGTAAAGAACAGCACGGAGGTCACGGGGGTGGCAGGTGGCATGGCGTCACCTGAAGTGTGGGAACAGGGTGGTGGAGGAATTCAGAGATGAGGAAAGGAAAGGGCTCATGGAAGAGTCAGGTGGAGGTGGGGGAGAAATGGGATCCAGCTAGGTGGAGATGGGGGAGGTGAATTCGTATTTTCCAGATCCAGAAATGTATGTGCAAATTTTGGCATACTTCCTTTTGGTTCCAATGAGTGAGTCCTGTGGGGACTGGAGAGTGGGTTTGGACTCTCTTGTGGAAGATCGTGAATCCCAGGGTATGAATTCTGAACTTAATTCAGGGGGCAGTGGGAGCCATTGAAGGCGCTTGAGGAGGGAGAGTGCTATATGACTTGAATAGACTCATTTATTTGTAGTAGGTACCCAGACTAGAGGCAGGATGACCAGTCAGGGGCCTAAGGAAAGAGTCTAAGAGGCTAAACTAGGGCCGTGGCTGAGGACCAGCGGCCCAGCTACCCAGCCTGCCTCCCACTGGCTCTGGCGGGCAGCCTAGAGACATTGGAGAAAGGCAGGCCTGGGGTGGATGAATGAGCCAAACCTTGCTCTCTGTGGGGAGGCAATGGGAGCTGGGCAACGGTACAGGTCAGAGTGGCCTGGAAGGGAGGTGCCCATCTTTCCCAGCTGGGCCCATTGGCCTCTTCCTGGTGTTTCCTGGCCAAGTGTGGAATGTTCTGGGGGAAGTGGAGGGGGTCAGCTGGAAGAAGCTCCTGTATGGGCCAGAGCACCGAGTTCCTGCAGGAGGAAGCGCGCAGTTTCCTGCCCTACGGTTTGACCCAGGCAGCCGGGCTGAGGGCTCCAGGCCAAGCTTTCACTCCTCAGTGGGGCCTGAGGTCATCTGGGTCACAGATATTTTTGTTTAACTCTCCCCTTTCTTCCTTCTAGTGCAGAAAAGTTTACCAGGGGTTCAGAGATGGGCTTGGTTTAAAAAACAGGTGTGGGTATTTTTCATGTTCATTTTCCTTTGAGGGCCTACTGTGTGCTGGGCACTGTGTTTGGTACTTTTACTCTGTTATCAGAGTTCACCTTGGATGAGACCTGTGAGGGAGGTGTTCTTACTTCCATTGTACACAAGAGGAAACAGGGTGTGGGGGAATTTAGTCCCGAAGCTGTACAGCTGGAATGAGCAGAGCCGGATTCCAATCTCACGCACTGGTGTTGTCTGTAGGAGCGACTGTGGACAAAATATGTAGCTTGGGAAAGTAACTCACTGTCAGTTTTCCCCTCTGGGTGTGGGGCCATACCGTGCAGTGTACTGGGGCGCCTCTGTAAAATGGGGATACTAACAGTACCTAGCAACATTGTGGTGGGGTTACGTGAGTTATGGTGCAGGCAGGGTGTTGTATAAGTGTTAGCTGCTGTTACTGCTATTATTACTTAAAACTAGAGTTTGCCTAATTCTGAACATAATTTTATTGGAAGACACTTTTGGGAGGGTATCACTTAGGGTGGGAGAGGAGCATCGTTTTAAAATAATATATATGGCATGGAATGACATTAGAGACAGTTCGCCTCTGGGCTGGCTGGCTGTGGCCACACTCCTGGCCCTTGATGTTGGGGGATGTGTGCGTAGGAGTGAGGAGTGTCACTGTTCACGGTCCTCTGTCATTAGCCTTACTTAGATGAAAACTTGAGAATCAAGGTGCACTTTGCTGTTTTCATGGGCTCCCAGGAGTTGCCAGGTATCTGATCTCACTGGACCAAGTTAGTGCCTGGAGCTTTGTGTCCTAATTGCCTGTGACCTTAGCTAGCTGTTCTCTGAGTTATTTTCCAGCTCTAAAATTCCGAGAGGCCTCTTCCTTTCTGGCAGTTCTACCAGGATGGCTCCCTTCCTGGAATGCCGTCTAATGCCTGCCAAGTCCCTACTTTTTTCCTTTTAGCCCTCCACCAGACGCTTTTCCTCTTTGAAGCCCTCTTGGATTGCTGCAGAGAGAAAGCCTAACTCCGTCTTCCTTCACTTTGTTCTCTCTGTTCTTTGTAGTCCCAGCATGTATTAGCGCCAGCGTCTGATTCATTCAAACCTGCACTGTTTACAGCAAAGAAAACAAAGGTGGCCTCTGTCCCCGTGGACCTTAGAGAGGTTAACAGGTCATCAAGGAAATAAATGCACACATTCCAGTCATGATACATTCGATGAAGAAAAAGAATCGAGGGCCAGTATTTGTTGTGGACCTTCCAGTCTCCTGCACTAGGCTGTGTCCCCTGTGAGGGCCTCCTACCTGTGCTCTCCTGGGTATTGGGAATTCCAAGGCTGATAATCCTGACGATGACACTGACAGTGATGGTGGTGGTGGTGATGGTGATGATGACAATGGTGGTGGTGGTGGCAGGCCTGCATGGTATAGTGTTACAGGTCCTGTGCTGGGTGTTTTACTTGTATCATCTAAATCAGGGCTTTCAGGCTTGGCACTTTGACCTTTCAGCTGGATAATTTTATGTTGTGGGGGGCTGTACTGTGCATTGTAGAATGTTTAACAGCATCGTGGCCTCTACCTACTGGGTTGTAGCCAGTCACACACACCCCCCAAAATGTCTCTTGGGGGATAAAAATCCCCCTAACTCAGAACCACGGATCTAATTTATTCTTCCCAATAGCCCCAGGAGTCAGTTACTCATTTTACAGATGTAGCAACTAAAGCTTAGAGAAATAAATGAAGCTGCCCAAGGCCACTGAACTAGTAATTCACAGAGCTAGAATGTAAACCCCAGATACGTGACCCAAAGAACAGACTTGAATCCACTGCTTATTACTTGGCAGAAGAAGAGAATTCATCAACCCCTTGGTAGGGCCACCTGGGGTACACGACAGGGCTGGGGCCTGCTTGGTCAGCCCTGGCATCCACTGCCGAATTCATTTGGAGCTAATGAAAACAGTGGCTGCTGCCTGTTTTCTGACTTGGTTTGAACTGGAAGAACCGAATGTATTTATGTGGAGACTGTCTCCACAGGCCCCAGGCCTTTGCCACAAAGGGAAGTCCCACTGCTTCTCCTGCCTTCAGGCAGCCCTGTCGCTCGCAGACACCTATGGGGAGAGGGAACAGGCGTGGGTGTGTTTTTCTGCAAATGGGGCCTCCTGGGCTCATTGCCTGTTTTCTCCCACTGACGCTGTGAATCTGGGTTTGCGGGGTGAATGCCCAAAATACACATTTGTAATTTGACTTTTTTTTAAACAATAATTTATTACCAAAAAAATTAAATATAAAGTCGAAAGACTTTCACAGTAAACATCTACATGCCCACCACTTAGGTCCTGTTAGTAGCCTTTTCCTACACTCCTGTTTCCCTTTCCTGGAACCCAGGTCAGCGTCGCCTCTGGCTGGTGGGTCAGTGAGCACACCACAAGTTCTCCCTGAGAGAATGAATTAATAACCGCTGTCGAGCGGTAATGAGACAAAGATGGTCTTCATCACCAGGCTCATGGGAGAGAACAAGGATCATGAATGATCCTACTCACTGGTAAAGCAAAACTAGTTAAAGTAAGTTACTAAGCAGATTGGAAAGTTATTTAAAATGCCATCCAATATTTCACACATGCCATCTTAAAGTATAGAAGCAATACAAATGCAATAGTTTCAAACAATAAGTCATAGAAATTGCTCGACACAAAGAAGGACACATTTATGAAATTCTAAATTATTGTCCTTTTTTTTTCTCCATTTTGTGGAAACTTCCTTTGTTTCAGAAATAAGCAAACACCCTGACAGACACTCTCACGCCTTTCTCAGCATGCCTGTTCCCTCCAGCCCAGATGCCATGAGTGAGGGAACCCACAGTCACATCGTGAGTCCCTCCTCACCTTTCCCAGGTGGGCATCAGCTACTGCTTCTGGCAGGGAGAGGATGCTCCCCCGGCAGGCACTGTCCTATCAAGCCACGTCACATCACATATCCCTTGGTATAAGTGATTCCAAATAATTGACACCTTTAATACAAAGTTGTTGTTAATTATGAGAATTTTAAAAGCCTTTTATCTTTTTTAAAAAATATATATATCTTTATTGATTTCAGAGAGAGGAAATGAGAGGGAGAGAGAGAGAGAAACATCAATGATGAGTCGTTGGTCTGCGCCTCCTGTACGCCCCCTACTGGGGATTAAGCCCCCAACCCGGGCATGTGCCCTGACCGGGAATCGAACCCTGATCGCCTGGATCCTAGGTTGATGCTCAACCCCTGAGCCACGCCCGGCCGGGCAAAAAAGCCTTTTATCTTGAAATAATTGTTTAAAGATATTTTAAAATTGATTTTTAAGGGCAGAGGAAGGGAGAGGGAGAGAGAGAGAAACATCGATGTGAAAGTGAAACATCCCTCAGCTGCCTCTTGCACACCCCCTACTGGGGATCAAGCCCGCAACCCGAGCCTGTGCCCTGGCCGGGAATCGAACCTGCAACCTTTCGGTGCATGGGATGACACCCAACCAACTGAGCGACACCGGCCAGGGCGATCTTGAAACAATTTTAGGTTTACATGAAAGTCGCCTAAGTGGTACAGAGTTCCTATCTACCCCTCCCCGTTTACCACATTAACATCTTAAATAACAATACGCTGCTCCTCATTTCTTTCTCATCTTTCATGACCTTAACTTTTTTGAAGAGCACTGGCCATTTATTTTATAGACTGTCCCTCCGTTTGGGTTCGTCTGATATTTTCTGTGGTTAGATTGCGGTTGGGCATTTTCGGTAAGAATCCCCGGGGAGTGCCGCTGTGTCCTTCTCAGTGCATTAGCCTATCAGGAGGTACACTGTGCCCATGTCGGACCGCTGGGGATTGATATTAGTCTTGATCAGTTGGTTAAGGGAATGTGTGCCCAGTTTTCTCCTGTAATGTTTTTTTTTTTCTTTTGTAATTAGTAAATATCTTGGGGAAGATACCTTGAGACTGTGCAAATATCCTGTTCCTCCTCAAACTTTTGCCTGCTGCTTTTAGTGTCCATCCACGGATCTTGCCTGCGATAGTCATTACAGTGGTATTTTTTGTTTGTTTGTGCTTTTTTAAAAATGTGTTTTTATTGATTTCAGAGAGGGGGAGGGAGACGGAGAGATAGAAATACCAATGATGAGAGAGAGTCATCGATTGGCTGCCTCCTGCACACCCCCAGCTGGGGATCGAGCCTGCAACCAGGGCATGAGCCCTGCTGGGGAGTCGAACCTTCATCTCCTGGATCATAGGTCGATGCTTAACCTCTGAGCCACGCCAGCCGGGCTTCCGTGGTGTTTTAATGGTGATTCTTCTGTTCCTTCATTCCTTTTGTGCTTATTAATCAGACTCTTCCATAAGAGAGAGCTTCCCTCTCCCCTATTTACTTATTTATTCAGTTATTTATATCATAAAGACTTATAGATATTTATTTATCTTATTATGGGTTATAATCCAGTATAGTAGTTATTTCTTTTGTTGCTCAGATTGTTCAAGCTTCAGCCATTGAGAGTTCATTAGGAAAGTTTTTACTGTGAAAGTTTTTAACTGTTACAGAAAAGCTGGACAGATAGGCAGTGCAAAGAAAGCCTGTCGTTCCTTCACCTAGATTCAGCAGTTCTTAGCATTTGACCATAATTGCTTTCTTTCTCCCTCTCTTTCCCCTGCCCCTCTCCTACAGTGTTTTCACAAATGCACCATCTGTTGTTGTTTTTTTATTGAGGTTAATTTGCAGTTAATCTTTCCCTGTCATCGGGTTGATGGCAGAATGTAAGTGGCCAGCTTTTTGTCCCCTGGAGACTGTACCTGGCTGCCCTGTTCAGACCCCAGGTTCATTCTTCACTGTGCACCATGACTTTTTGAACAGCTTATTGAGATACAATTCACATACTCTACATTTAAAATATATAATTCAGTGGTTTTTAGTATTGATAGGAACAGCCATCACCACAGCCAGTTTTAGAACATTCTCATCGCCACAAAGAGAAAGCCCATATTCTTTAGCTATTTATTACCTGCCCTCCTTCCCAATAAGCCCCAAACAACCACTAATCTACTTTCTGTCTCTATAGATTTGCCTATTCTGGACATTTCACATAAGTGGAATCCTATGCTATGTGGTCTTTTGTTACTGACTTCTTTTAGCAAAGGTTTTCAAGGTTCTTCCAGGTTGTAGCATTAATCGGTGTTTCCTTCTTTTTTATGGCTGAATAATATTCCACGGTATGGTTTTACTGTATTTTGTTTATCTGTTCATCAGTTGATGGATATTTGGGTTGTTTCCACCTTTTGGCTATTGCGAGTAGTGCTGTTATGAACATTTGTGTGCAAGCTTTTGTTTGAACACTTGTTTTCAATTCTTTTGGGTATATACCCAGGAGTGGAATTGTTGGGTCATATGGTAATTTTATATTTAACATTCTGAGGAACTGCCAAACTGTTTTCCACAGTGGCTGCACCGTTTTAACATTCATACCAGCAATATACAAAGGGTTCCATTTTCTTCATATCCTTACCAATGCTTATTAGTTTCCATTTTTTATATTATAGCTATTCTAGTGGGTGTGAAGTGATATCTTATTGTGTGTGTTTTTTTAATTGACTTTTTTAGAGAGAGAGGAAGGGGTGGGGAGAGAGAGAGAGAGAGAGAGAGAGACATCGATGTGAGAGAGATACATCGATCAGTTGCCTCCTGTACATACCTCGACTGGGGATTGAACCTGCAACCTAGGTATGTGTCCTGGCTGGGAGTCAAACCCACAACCTGCCGGTACACAGGACAATGCTCCAACCAACTGAGCCACACTGGCCAGGACTCATTATGGTTTGTTTGTTTTTCTTTTTGCTACAAAATGCATTCCTTTCCAGCCAGATAAAATTCTCCATCTGCATATATAGGTACATATTATAAGGTCCTTCTTTGATAAATGTCCCATTTACAAGAGCCGTTTCTAATTATTAAAATGCATGCCAAATGAACATCTCTGTCTCTTAAAATGTCACTTAAATAAACTGCTAATGTATGAGCCATGGCCGTGAGCGCCTTGCGATTCCTCGCTGAGGAGCCAGGGTAACGATGGCGCGTTGCCCTCGGTGGGACTGCACGAGTCAGGGCGCAGGCACCTCTCGCTCACCCGCGCATCGTGTGGGTAGCTGCTGTGTGGCAGTGAGCCTCGCGTGAAAAAAGAGTTAAGTACAGACAAAGAAGCATGCCGTGCACCGTGGCGAGGCATCTCACAGAACGCAAACTCCGTTCGGGTAAATTAATGGGCTGTAGAGTGAAAGCTTGGTGAACGCAAATTTGTTTCCACTAGCCCCCGGGCACTCAGCGCTGGGGCACCATCTCACTGGGCACTCAGTAAATATCACGGTAAGGATAAGAGAAGAAATTGGTGCCCAACATCGGTTTTGAAGATTGAGCTTTAGGTTATGGATTTTTTGCATACCATTTTTTTGTTTCCTCAGAGTAAATCATTCTATTTGGAAAGCCATCCATTGCCTGATCTTTAGATTGCTCATAGCATTTAGAGGCTTCTTGCACACTGCCAGTATTAGGGGCTCCCTGGCCAGTATTCAGGGCTCATTGGCCAGTATTAGGGGCTCCCTGGCCAGTATTCGGGGCTCATTGACCAGTATTAGGGGCTCCCTGGCCAGTATTCAGGGCTCATTGGCCAGTATTAGGGGCTCCCTGGCCAGTATTCGGGGCTCATTGGCCAGTATTAGGGGCTCCCTGGCCAGTATTCAGGGCTCATTGACCAGTATTAGGGGCTCCCTGGCCAGTATTCAGGGCTCATTGACCAGTATTAGGGGCTCCCTGGCCAGTATTCAGGGCTCATTGGCCAGTATTAGGGGCTCATTGGCCAGTATTAGGGGCTCCCTGGCCAGTATTAGGGGCTCATTGAACAGTATTAGGGGCTCATTGGCTTAAAGAAGAGCACAGACAGGTCTGGACCAAGTCTTGATTTGTCCCTTGAAAACACTCTGTTTGGCTCAGGATATTTTCTAGGATCCAGTTTTTTCTCCACACCTTGTCTCCTTTTGGCTCCTCTTAACATGCCAAGCCCGAAATAGCCGTGGAAACTCATAGGCTGGACAGAATATTTCCTTATGCACTGTCATTTCAGTATTAACTCTTCCCAGTGCTGTGGCTCCCTCGGGATGTGAAATAGTTGCTCTCTCGAAGTTCCGTCCTTCAGAGGTCACCACCTGCTCCCTGACAGCGTTCTTGCTCTAAGGCTGATGCTGGGGAGCTCCCCACAAAGGAAATTCCTGGAAAATCTGCACCCCCTTGTGATTCTCATGCCATCATTATGGTTTTCCCTTGCATTTTCCTGGTGGCTAATGATGTTGAGCGTCTTCTCATGTGCTTTTGGGCATGTGTATGTCCTCTTTAGAGAAATGTCTACTCGTGTCCTTTGCCCATTTTTTAATTGTGTTGTCTTGTTATTGTTGAGTTGTAAGAGTTTTTATGTATATAAGTATATATATATATGTATATGTATATATATTCTAGGTTCTTATCAGACATAGGATTTGCAAATGTTTTTCTCATTTCCCATCTCTGTGGCTTGTCTTTCCACCTTCTTGATAGTATCATCTGGTGCAATTTAAATGTGGGTGACGTCCAGTTTATCTCTTTTTTTCTTCTGTTGCTTGTGCTTTTGTTGTTATAATCTAATAACCACTTTCAAATCTGAGTTCATGAAGATTTTACCCCTGTACTTTCTTCTAAGAATTTTATTGTTTTAGCTCTTACATTTAGGGTTTTGATCCATTTAGAATTAAATTTTTCAGATGGGGTGATATAAGGGTCCAGCTTCATTCTTTTGTTTGTTTTGATCCATTTGTTTTTATTGTTGACAGTATTGCAGATGTCCCCCATTTCCCCCGTTTGCCCCCCTCCACCTGGCCCCACCCCAGGCCTTCGCCAAACTAGTGTCTGTGTCCACGGGCTATGCATATACACATGTAAGTTCTTTGGTTAATCTCTTCCAACTCCTCCTCCCCCTTCTCCCTGAGATCTCTCAGTCTGTTCCATGCATCCATGTCTCTGGACCTATTTTGTTTGTCAGTTTATTTTATTCATTATATTCCACATATAAGTGAGATCATGTGATATTTGTCTTTCTCTAACTTGCTTATTTCGTTTAGCATAATACTCTCCAGTTCCCTCCATGCCATCCCAAAGGGTACGAGATCCTTCTTTTTACAGCCGCATAGTATTCCATGTTGTGAATGGGCCACAGCTTTTTATCCACTCATCTACCGATGGGCACTTGGGCTGTTTCAAGATCTTAGCTGTTATAAATAACGCTGCTATGAACATAGGGCTGCATATATTCTTTCTGATTAGTGTGTCAGGATTCTTAGGATATATTCCCAGAAGTGTGCTCACTGGGTCAAGCGAAGGTTCCATTTTTAATTTTTTGAGGAAACGCCACACTGTTTTCCACAGTGGCGGCCCCAGTCTGCCTTCCACCAGCAGTGCGCCAGGGCGCCCTTTCTCCACACCCTCGCCAGCACTTGTTATTTGTTGATTTATTGGTCAACTTCATTCTTTTGCATGTGGCTACCCAGTTGTCACAGCACCATTTGTTGAAAAGACTCTTCTTTCCCCATGGAATGGTCTTGAACCCTCATTGCAAAGCAGTTAATCCTAGATGTGTGGGTTTCTTTCTGGACTCTTAATTCTGTTCCAGGGCACATGTCCTGAGTGTCATCCAGGCATAAGGTTTGTCCTGCTCTCAGGGAGCATTTGGTCCAGTGGGAAGGTCAGACACATTCATAAGCCACGGGGAACTTGGAAGTGCTGGGTGGAGTAAAGAGAAAATGTTTATGCAGATGCCGGGGAGGGAGCAGTGCTTCAGGCTGGGGCAGAGGGTGCGGAGTCGGGGATGTGACGAGGTAGGGGGGCTGCCTGGGGGAGGCATGGGCTTGGACACGGAGGATGATGCCAAGTGTTTCTGTTTATCTGGAGACAAAGGTGGGACAGAGCCTGTGGATGGCCATGAACTCCCGGGTGAAGACGTTGGGCTTGATTGGAGTGTCTGAGCAGAGCTGGGCCTTTGGAGTGCCCATGTGGTGGCTGGATAGACAGTCTGGACGGGGGGCCTAGGGGCAGGGGACCTCTTAGGATCGTAGGGTGCCTGAGGTCGGGGGGAGCACTTGGCTCAGGCAGTGGGAATGGTGGGGAGCAGGGGCTGCCAGAGACCTGTGCCTTTGTGCCTCTCCCCTCTGTGGGCACAGGGTGGGACCACAGCAGCACTGGAGGCAGGGTAGCGGAGGCCTCTGTGCCCATATCATTGGCCTCCCACCTCCACTCCCAGCCACCGCCCGCTCCGGGAAACCCACGCCAGGCTGCCTCCTCTGCGTTACCCCCAGGCTCCTCCAGCCCAGGTGACCCCGAGCCTTCTGAGAACTCCTGGTGGGCCAGTTCCTGCATGTCTCGGTTTCTGGGAACTCCTGGCACACTCCGGAGTTCTGGGAACATGGTAGATGCTTGGAGGATACTCCCTGGCCTATTGTTTCCGTTGGGCTTCAAGTGCTGCAGCCAGGGCTGCTTGGAGGCAGAGGGTGATAGAAAGCGCCTATGCTCAGCCCACCCAGTTGAGCCAAACTCAGTGCCAGGGGCCAGCTGGGTGGCCTTGAGAGAGAGGCTTTGCCTCCCAAAAGTTGAGTCTGAGCCCCTTCTCTTGGAGAGAGGGTGGTCATGCCATCCCACATGCCATGGTGATAAATTTCAGGTGGTCAGCCCAAGGCATGCCCCGGGCAAGTAGGCAGTTTCCTGTAAAGCTGGCTGCTGGCCCTTCCCTGTTTGGTAGTTCAGGGGCAGGCTGAGCATATGCAGGTAACGCATTTTTAATTTGTGGGCTCCTCCCAAAAGCTTTGATGATGACTGCAAAATGCTAGTGGTTCTGTTTGGCCTTTCCCCTGTTCATCTCTGCACCATGCCATGTTCTGGGGGTGCCCCCCCCCTCAGGTGACCCTCCAACTGTTGCCTGAGTCCTTAGCTGTCCTCACTATGGTGGTTCATGACAGGCACCCCCACTTGTTTGGGGTCTCAGCCTGTGCTAGCAGAACGGGGAGTGTGCGGAGAAGTTGACAGCTGGTCTCCAGGCAGCACGGTACTTAACCTTGGAGTTGGAACAGAGAAACGTCTGTTTGTGTTTCCATGAACGAGCGGGGACAGCTGGCCCGCAGATAGCAGGCTAGGTCAGCTGGGGGTTGCCTTGGCTACTGGCTTTGAGCAAACATCCAGGGCCAGGGTCCCTGCCCCAGCTCCGCTGAAGCTGGCAGAAAGAGGGTGAAGTCCCTGGAAGAGCCCCACAGAGCCACCTGAGAGCTGGTAGCCTGGTGGGGCTGTGCAGGGACCACTGGGAAGCCAGCAGTGTGGGGAGCCGCTCCTGGGGACCTGGAGGACTGCCCCTGTCAGCACACCTGAGGATTGGGACTTTACCAAGCAGGTGAGAGGGGTGGATCTGTTTTTCCTTCCAGAGGCTTCTCAGCTTCACAGAGGTTTCTCTTGGGCCCCTCCAACAAGCAGCTCACAGGTGTGATCTAAAATCTGATTTTCTTTGCAAAAATCCTGTTTGCCTAGGACTTTCCAGATGCACACAAATTGCATACATGGGAGCAGGCTTGTATTTCTGCACTCAAATGCAAACAGCATTAACTCCCCTTACCGCATGCCCCAAGCCAGGTGCCTGGCAGCCCCTGGGAGGACTTGGACATTTTCTGAGCAGAGACTCCCTGTGGCCTGGATACCTGCTCACCCTGCAGGCTTGATTTCATTCTGATAACCTCTCTGTCAGGTTCTAATTCCTTCTCCTGTTCCTTTTTGTGCTATCAACCCCTTGTTTGACAGTCTGGTGAATCCTATGGAACCTTTCTCAAAATAATGGTTTAAAATGCACAATCTGGCACCAGAAGAAACCAATTATATTGCCTTATAGTTATCAGAATATGTTTTTTAAAAGCAGCCTTTTGATATAGCAATCTGTGTGCTTCTTCATTAAAGCATTATGTAAACAGCCTTGTGGTAGGTCTAATAACTATTACAATTTAAAAGTAGTGATGAATATAAATAATATTTTTACATACCTACAACTCTGCATTGTGATATAAAAATAGCTGAGATTCTATTGATGATCCAGGCGCAGATGCTAATAATGCTGTGATGTGTTGCTAATATTCATAAATAAGGAAATAGAAATTTTCAGTTGTAGGTTAATGAAAATAAAGAGATAATTTGTTCCCATCCAAGTTCACTGCCCGCCTGTTAAGAACTCCCAAGACAAACGGTGACCAAAAGAGGTCATTTTTCTGTATCCTTGACTTGCATCCATCATGGTAGCTCCCTGTCTTGGGTGTAGACTCTGTCCTGGTCCTCAGCACCCACGAGCTCCAGGGGGCCACTTCAGAACAGCTAAAGGTCCATGCACACATACTGAGGGGTCCACTGTGTCTGCTGTCCCCACCCCCAAAGTAAGGCTCTGGTTTCTGTTTTCCCCATGTGGAATGGGGTGAATTTTGTCCCCCAGAAGGATAGGTTGAAATCCTAACCCCCAGAACCTCGGAATGTGGCCTCATTTGGAGATAGCGGTATTGAAGATGTAATTAGTTTAGATGAGGTCATACTGGCGTCTCCTTTAGTCTTAATCCAATATGACAAGTGTCTTTATAAGAAGAGACACACAGAGGGAAGACGGCCATGTGAAGACAAGAGACACAGGGAGGTGGCCATGTGGAGATGCAGAGGGGAGCAGGCCTGTGAGCGTGAGGACTGGGGTTGGAGTGATGCAGCTGCAAGCCGAGGATGGCCGAGCATTGCCGGCGTTAGCATTTCTGCCTGGGTATAAGAAAACGGTTTCAGTTTCACAAAAAGACAGGCCGGGATCTGGGTCCACCGGAATGGGTGTGCTAGGTGAGGAGTTACTTTCCTGGGGAGAAGACCCCGCAGTGATAAGTGAGGCCTCCTAGCTGTGCACCACGGGAGGTCACCTGAGGGTCCCAAAAACGACCCTTGCTCCCCTGACAGCGAGCTGAGGTGCAGCACGTGCCTGGTGCATAGTCGGTCTCAGTGCATGTTTGCTGAGTGAATGATGATGGTAACGAAGCCAAAAGTGGCTGCTGCATGTCCTTCTGAGGACAGCAGCAGATGCTTAGCTCTGTGACTCAGCAGGGATGTGCCACAAAACGGGCCATGGGGCATCCAGGATTGACTGCTCCTCCAAGGGCACAGTCAAGAAAGGCTGCAGGCATCTGAGCAGGGGCTGTGGGGTTTTAGAGAGCCCCACCCAAGGGGAGGAATCTGAGCAGGGGGCCACGGACAGGTAGGGTGCCCTCTTTTGTCTAACTCTTCCTACATCCTGCTTAGAAAAGGTTCGCTGGAATCACTTCACCCGCAGGCCCGAGCCCTGCTCCTCTAACGCGTGAACGCTGCATTTTCCACGCAGGCGTACGTGCTGTTAGAGCGCCTACCGTTTGCTTCCACTTTGTGCCCCTAATCTTGCTGGAACCCTTTCCAGGTCAGTTGTCATTTTGACATTGACTGTGCCCGGTGGTGCCATTGTTGACCATTCCTCCAGTTGGAGTCCTTTCTAGATTTTCCATGGTTCTAGTTGGTATAAACCACTTTGCAGAGGCAGGTGTCACAGGTGAGACCTGTTCAGGGCACAGCCCTGCATGTGGCTGGGAGAAAGTCAGGTTAAGGGGGGGGGGTCACACTGCAGGGCCTTAAATTCCCAGCCAGGGAGGCTGGGCATTATTCCATGGGCTGCAGTGGACTCTTGAAGGTTAGAAAATGTGTACTGGACACCTGCCATGCTTTGGGCACTGTGCTAGCCTGGGGACACCAAGATGCATCCTGAGAGCTGCAGCCTTCTTAGGGGTAACAGAGGGAAAGTCCCCCTACAATACAAAGCAGAGTGAAACGCTGGAGGGAGGCAGCAGGGTTGATTTAGAACGGGAGTTGGGGGGGAGCAGGAGCGTTCCCAGAGGAGAGGTGCTGGGCCTCTGTAGGGAGACTGTGTGCAAGAAAGGCGATTCGCATAAGATGTTCTGGGATAAGGCTGAGTCCCCAGAGTGTCCGGGTTCCTGGTGACTGCAGCATGAGTTCTGTGGAGGGATGTGGTGGCAGGGGAGACTGGAAGGGTAGCTTGGGCCTGCTCATGCATGACCTAGAGTGCGGCCCGGGTTTTGTCCTTTGGCAGTGGGGAGCCACTGAAGGTTTTAAAGCAAGCGTCTTTAAGCATGGCCTGACCTGGGCTTTAAGGACGACCTCTCTGGCTGCAAGTAAAGGGAGTTCATAGGCCCATTGGGAAGCTTTTGCCACAGTCTGGGCAAGAATGGGTGAGAATGAAACTGGGAGAGGGAGGGAAGAGCCACCTGAAGAAGCCTGTCTAGCAGGGATCTTTGTGAGGCAGCAGCTTCCCTGGGGCTCCTCTCATCTTCTGCATCCCCCGGAGGCCCGCCCCGCCTGGTGCGTAGTGAGCCCCACTTGCTGAGAGGCTCCCTCCGGTTTCAGACAGGCCGCCAGGCTCCCTGTCTGGATCATTCATCCTCCCTGCGCGGGCGACAGGCGGAGGAAATGTTGATGTGTCCGCTCACCTTGTCTTGCTGCTGTTGTCATGTTCCCCGTATCATAGTAACAGAGCAGATGTCAGGGCTGTTGCTAAGGGTTCCCTGGAATATTAATACCTGGGTGTAGAACTCTCGGCGCTTACAGGTGTCCCTGAGGCCCGGGGAAGCACCGGCTTGGCGGCAAGTATTCTTTTCTGTTTTGTCCCTGCTTTTCCTCCCTCCTTTAGACCTCAACTCCTCCCCCGCCCCCGGGCCCTTGCACAGCTAGCCCTCGGGCTGGCAAGCTCAGCCACTCTCCCCTCCCGCGCCCAAGGCAGGTCTGACTAAAGGGCCGCAGTCTCCCCTGCAGAGCCCCAGTGCAGCTCGGAGTCCTCTCCAATGCAGCTCTGCAGGCCTCAGCTCAGGACTGGCCCTGGCCTGAAGCCTCTTCCAGCCCTGCACAGGCCACCTGAGAAGGCTGCCAGCCCTTCCCCAGACCCCTCTCCTCAGGGCTCTTGCTCTGGCTTATGGGTGGGAAGCGGAGTAGGTTTTGTTATTTTTATTTTATTATTTTATTTTATTGATTTTTTTTTTTTAGAGAGAGAGGAAGAAAGAGGGAGAGAGAGAAACATCAGTGAGAGAGAAACATCAATCCGCTGCTTCCTGCATGCTCCCTTCTGGGGATCAAGCCCACAACCTGGGGCGTGTGCCCTGACCAGGAAAAAAATGGGTGACCTCTTGGTATATGGGATGACACTCAACCAACTGAGCCACACTGGCTGGGCAGCAGAGTGGGTTTTGGTCGCCTCTTGGATCTCTGGTTTGCTTCCCCATCTGGTTGGCCTTTCCACTGCTCACAAGTCTGAAAATCAAACTTGGAACAGCTCTGGGAAGGGGTTCGGCCAAATATGGAGGTCAGGGCTGGGATTTTATTTACCAAATTCCATCTGTAGGAGTTACACGTTGCCATGATAATGCTGCATAACAACCACCCCCGAACCCGGTGGTTTACAACATCTGCTTATTGCTGCCGAGGCTATGGGTCAGCCACTGCTCTTGGGTGGGCCACACATTTCTTTCATCAGGGCTCAGCGGCTAAGAGGAAACCCGTGCTGCTGAGGTTTCGGGTGGAAGGATGCACTCTCGTTCTCTCGGTGTCCAGCACTTGCTGGTGACTGTGTTTGCCTCTGCACATGGTGTCCCCTCCTAGACCCTGCGGTTTCCTCCAGCCTTTACATTCCAACCACCTCTTTCCTGCCCTTCTCCCTGTATCATTTCTTCACTTCACACCAGGTAGTCCATCCACTCCCCACTCTGGGTGCAGTGGATCTGTTGGCTCAGTTGTATCAGTGAAAGTTTCCCCAAAATAAAATCAAGGAGGCAGAAAATGCCAGGGCCTAAAGGTGGGAGAGAGAACCACACTGAGGAGCAGGTGTGGGTGAAAGGAGCTGTCCGGCTGGGACATTGCCTTTGTCCCTGCTCCAGCCCTGGCAGGTGGGCAGAGACCCCGTGGTGTGTGTAATCCTTTCCTAAGGGCAGGGGATTTTGCCCGCTGGGTATCTTTTTTAAAGCCTGGTACATCTCAGAGACTGCTGCCGGCTGGCAGTGTTTCCCTCACTGTTAAAGTGGTTGTAAGGGTTGTGAGGGTTGTGAGGGTTGGGTGTCCAACAGCGGCGTGTTCCTGGATGTGGAGTCTGCTCTTGTTTCATCCTGACCACGAGCCTGTGGGGGAGGCGGAGACCCCCACCCTTTATAGGGAAGAACACTGAACCCTACAGGTGTTAGCTGACTGCCCGGCGGGTCACCTAAGGCCAGTGCTCCCTGTACCAGACGCTGAGCCCACAAGTCTATTACGGGGAAGGAGCCTTCTTTTAAGTAGACTCAGGTGTTTGTGGAGAGAGGAGGCGTTTTTTATTAAAACCAGCTTATTTGAGATTTACAGATAGGTTCTTCCGTCTTTGAGCTCTGACCAGGAAAATACAAAGCAGATCTTTTGTCGTGAACAACTGTAGACACACTTTGGAGGAGCCCGCAACTGAGAGCTCTGAGTGGCCGTGAGCGTTACTGCAGTCAGAGTCTCAGAAATGCATGAAAAAAATACACTTCCTTTCCCTTTGGGGAATTCATCCTAAGGAAATAACCAGAGATGGGCACAAAGACTTATCTCCCAGGACATCCATTTTAGTTGACTATAACAGAACAAAACTGGTAATAATGTGCCTCCAAACAGGAAAATGATAAAATATATCCAGGACGCTGGGTTACAGTTGAGAATCATGTTTTTGAGGATTTTAATAATGTGAGAGAGTACAGTGTGATAAGAAAGCTGAGCAACCGGTGTGTATAATAGAACCAAGTTTTATTTAAAAGCTGTACACAAATACCTAGAAAAAAATGGGAAGATCTTACACTAGATGTTTAGCGTCTCCATCTGGGGGGGGGGGGCGATGAGTGAGTTTAGGGTGTGTTTTCTTCCTAATATTCTGCAGCGCCCGGGAGACAGCATGTGAGGCTGTGTTGTGACTGTTGCTCCATGGACAGCCGGCTACGACTGCAGCGTCCGCCTGCAGTGACTAATACTCAGGGTGATGAGCTTTTGACTTTAGGGAGACAGGAATCGGATCTCCCCGGAAACATATGTTTGTTTTCACAGATCTGCCTCTGAAAGTTACCTGGGCTCACGAACCTCTATCTCCCCAGGAATTTTCTCAGGAAATCATCACCAGGCAGCTCCTGTTCCTGTCCCCGCTCCCCTGCCCCCAGTAGGGTCCCCTGAGCCCCCAAGCTGCAGGGTTGAGACGCACTCCAGAGGATGCCGCCTCGTGGGCTTGTGTCGCCCGGCAGGCAAGGCGGCACCCGGCGGCCTCGGGGACACACCAGCCCAGGGAGGCTGCTCAGCTGTCAGATCGAGCCCGTGGGCACTGGCTGCCCCCCGGGGAGCCTGAGGAACAAGCTGCCTGTGCGTGAACAAGGCGCCGAGGGTGGGTGCAGCCCAGCTCTGCTCTGGGCACGCCTGGCTGGTTGTCTGAATTCCGCCGTGCCTGGGAAAGGCCACCTCTGCCGAAACCCGCCCGACTGTGCACCTACCTTGTGGCCGCCCTGTGCCAGGGTGGAGAGAGGGGAAGGCACGGGGCCCCCAGGGAGCCGCTGCCCAGCTGGGAGGGAGAGATGGAAACACCAGTAGGAAGACCTCTGGGGCCGGCACTCAGGTAGCAGGTCCACCTCCCCCAGGGCGGCCTCCTTCCCCAGCAGAACGCACACAGCACACACACAGCACACACACAGCACACACACACACAGCACACAGCACACACACAGCACACACACACACAGCACACAGCACACACACAGCACACACACAGCACACACACACACAGCACACAGCACACACACAGCACATACACACACAGCACACAGCACACACACAGCACACACACACACAGCACACACACACACAGCACACAGCACACACACACACAGCACATACACACACAGCACACAGCACACACACACACAGCACACAGCACACACACACACAGCACACACACACACAGCACACAGCACACACACACACAGCACACACACACACAGCACACAGCACACACACACACAGCACACAGCACACACACAGCACATACACACACAGCACACACACAGCATAGCACACACACAGCACAAACACACACAGCACACACACACACAGCACACACACAGCACAGCACACACACAGCACAAACACACACAGCACACACACACACAGCACACACACAGCACACACACACAGCACACAGCACACACACAGCACATACACACACAGCACACACACAGCATAGCACACACACAGCACAAACACACACAGCACACACACACACAGCACACACACAGCACACACACACAGCACACAGCACACACACAGCACACACACACAGCACACAGCACACACACAGCACACACACACACAGCACACACACAGCACACACACACACAGCACACACACACACAGCACACACACAGCACACACACACACAGCACACACACACACAGCACACACACAGCACACACACACACAGCACACACACAGCACACACACACAGCACACACACACACAGCACACACACAGCACACACACACACAGCACACACACACACAGCACACAGCACACACACAGCACACACACACAGCACACACACCACACAAGACCACCCCACACATACCACACACACACCACACACTCCGTACACCACACACCACACACAACACGCATACCATACACACAAAACACACACCATGCACACATACCACACACCCACCATGCACATCACACACCCCATATATCACACACACAACACATACACCACACTCCCACCCCCACACATAGCGCACACACACCGTAAATCAATCACACACACCATACACACCACACATACATACACCCCCCACACCCCACACCCCCTTCAGCCTCTGTTCTCAGGCTGGAAGGCCTCAGAGGCGGCCGGCGTGTGCCCCTCCCGCGCTTACAAAGGAAGAGCAGCTCTGGGCAGCCCCCGTCCGCAAAGCCCGCTCCCTCTGCTCCCTCCAGGCCCTGGGCCATTTCCATCCCCCCCGAGAGTGTGTGGGTTCTCCCGCCCTGATTTTCACTTGGCTTCTTTAAGCCTCTGTTTTGTTCCCTCATCATTTGATTTCTGTCCAGGACAGATTGGCATTTATTAATACAAGGGCACATCCATATTCAACTCACATGACACTGCTCTTTGGAAGTTTTAAGGACCCAGCTCTTAAGAGGGTCTGGGCCGATGTGGCAGGGCCTTGGGCAGGGGCCCTCCCTGACCCTTCTTCTCGAGACCCCACCAGGTGGGTGGCACACCCGGGGCGGGGGGGTGTTGGGCGGTGGTGAGCACACAGTTTGCCAGAGGAGCCCCCTGGTCAAGGGGGTGTGAGAAGCCGGGGACAGGGGTTGGCTGGCAAGTCAGGGAGCTGGCAGCCGGCTCAGATTGAAGAGGCTTGGAGAACCTAAGCTGGCTTTGTTGGCAGTTTCCTAAAATATGGCTCCTCAAGCTGCCCTTCCTCTCCCACCATCTGTCCCGAGGTTGCTTTGTGTGGGCAAAGGACAACTGTGCCTTCTGAGGTGGGGCCTGAGTTCCCACTGGGAGTCCCCTCTGTGAACGTGCTCAGCCACAGACTTAGCATTGGCGAAGACCATGGCCCCAGGCCCCGGGAGGTGACATCCTCTCATCTGCCTAGACCTGTAGCATGGACACCATCAGCTCATCTTCCCTGAAGCTGCATGAATGGGAGGGGTGGGGCTACGGGGATGCACTCCCCCCACCCAGTGATGGCGCTGGGTTGAGGGCTCAGAGCCCACCTCCCAGGTCCCGCCACCAGCCACCCACGCCAGGGCCCTTCATCGGTCCCCTGCCTGCCACCGGTGCCTCCCTCCTGCAACTTGACAGGGAGGAACCAGGCACTGGAATTGCACAGGGCAGTCCCTCCAGCGTTGGGTGCCAAGGAGGAAACTAAGGCCCAGAAAGCTAACTGACTTGTCCCTGGTCTTCCAGTAAGTTTGCATAAAAGCCACACTTTCGTGGGCTTTTCTTTACTAATTGAGTCTTCTCTCCGCCTTCCTCACTGTTCCAAACCCTTCCCCCTGCAGGAGCACTGGTGAAGGGTTAGCAGACTGGCGTAGTTAGCTCTGTGACCTTTGCTCAACGTCTTAACCTCTCTTTTCTGTCGAACAGGAAAAACAGTGATTAGATTTAGGAAGAACAGAACAGCCTGTGGGTGGTCACCACAGAGTTGCTCTGGCTAAAGTTAAAAAACAAAGAAAAGAAATTGCCCTCAAATGGGTCAGAGGACAGATAAATGTTAGTTTGGGGGCTCCCTTGCCAGTGGTCCCCAAACTCTGGCCCCACTAGGAAATGACTCAAGGGCTTAAAATGGGGTTCATTCCCTTGAGATTCAGTTGGGGTGATCTGTTTGGGGCTGTGAGGAGTTGCTGTGTCTCTACCTGTGTTTGCCGCTGTCTCCTCCTAGATGTCCCCACCCGTCCCGCCGTAAAGGAGGTGCAGGTTTGAGCATGAGAGCCCAGGACCCCTGCTTTCTTCCCACCTCCTCCCCCTGCCCAGCTCCATTCCCTTTTGTTCGGAAGCTTCTGCAGAAAATGGATTTCCCACCCTGAGGTTCCCTGGCTTGCTCCTCCCTCCGTGGTCCCCTCCCTCCGTGGTCACCCCCTGCTCCGGTGCCCTCCTACTTCTGTGGGGATGCCTGGCAGAGAGAAGGGGCCACTCCCAACTCATGGTGCCCAGCTGCCCCAGGATGGGCAGGAAGGCTCAGGGCCTTCCAGGGCTGGGAGCAGTGGCCTGAGATGTGGCGGCCCCTGCAGGCCGAAGCAGGAGCGGTGGCATCAGTGAGGCAATGGCTGGTGGCTGCGGGGGCACCCAGTTTACCCAGGGCACAGGCTCTCCCAGCCGGAGAGCCCATCACTTCCATTTCTTGAAGCTTCCAGAATGCAGTAGTTCCCCCTTCTCCACGGTTTTACTTTCTATGGTTTCAGTTACCTGTAGTCAACTGTGGTCTGAAAATATTAAATGGGAAATTCCTGAGATAAGCAATGCACAAGTTTTAAATGATGCACCATGCTGAGTAGTGGGATGACACCTCGTGCGTCCTGCGCTGTCCCGCCCGGGATGTGAAGCATCCCTCTGTCCAGTGTATCCACGCTGTTAGTCACTTAGTAACGGTCTCGGTTAGCAGACTGACTGCAGCATCTCTGTGCTTCTGTTCAAGTAACACTTGTTTTACGTAATAATGACCCCAAAGTGCAAAAGTAGGGATGCTAGCAATTTGGATATGCCAAAGAGAAGCCATAAAGTGCTCCTTTTAAGTGAAAATCGAGTGCAGTACAAAAGATACATTGAGAGAGAGAGATTGACTACGTTCACATAACTTTTATTACAGTATATGGTTATCACTGTTCCATTTTATCATTAGTTATTATTGTTAATCTCTTACTGTGCCTAATTTATAAATTTAACTGTATCATATGTATGTATGTATAGGAAAAACCAATGTACATGCATCCACTGGAGGTCTTGGAACAAACATATGCCCGGTGGATATTTTTAAAATACTGTAATAATAATAAAGAAGCAGGGCTACCAAGTTGTAGTATATTTTAAAAGTTTACTTGGAACAGAGTAACGCTTTTCACACCCACACAGCAGTGTGACTGTGCTATTCCCAAGATAATAGAAGTTAAAAAAGCAAACCAAAACAAACCGCAGTGCACCAAAGGCTTGAAATGGGACGCCCGTTTAAAGTTGGTTGATGAGTCTCATTTTTTACCCCACCTGTGTTTTCCTGGACTGTATGTTAGTTAGTCTCATTTGAGAGAAGATCAGGACTTTCAGTCTGAGGAGGCCTTTGATGATGGCGGCACCCCAGTGTGGGCCTGGCCGTGGGGTCTCCACGTGTGTCTCTCCCGAGGCAGTCACAGTAGAAAGCAGGTGCCTGAGACCCGTTAGGTCAAGGTCGTGGGCGTGGTCTCTGTGTGGGTCAGTTAGCTGCAGGCTGCTTGCTGCTCCCTGCTGGTCATCACAGAAATGAGTGACATTGGCCTGGAACTGCCTTTCTCAAACCATGGGCTGGGAGTCCCCAACAGGGCAGGGAGTCTACAAGATCAAAATTATTTTCATAATAATAATGAGGTATTTGGTCTCATTATCTCACAAATGTGAAAAGTTTATTGATATGGTTTCAGATGCCACATTAGAACTAGTTTTTAAGAAACAACCAACTGTTGAGTTTTGGTGCAGTGTGAAAGACTAGCCACAGTTATCTAGAAAGGCTATTAAAGTACTCCTCCCTTTCCCCACTTTAGTACATATCTGTGAGAGTCTGGATGTCCTTCATGCACTTTCACAAAACCATATATCACAAAAGATTGAATGGAAAATCAGATATGAGCATCCAACTGGTTTTTGTTAAGCCAACCGTTACATAGAGTTGTGAAAATGTAAAACAATACTATTATTCTCACTGTGGGTTTTGTTTTGAGAATATAGGGGTGGTTTTTTTGGTAAAATAGGTGAACATCTAATGGATTTATTATTTTTTATGAATTTTAAATTTTTTCTCTGTTTTAATATCTAATATTACAAATATCAATAGATACAGCCGATATCACTTGGAATCCTCAAGAATTTTTTTTATTGAGAGAGAGAGAAAGGGAGGGGAGAGAGAGAGAGAAAGAAAAACATCAACCTGTAAGTGCCCGACCAGGGATTGAACCCAAAACCTGGGTATGTGCCCTGACCAGGAATCTAACCATGACCCTTCCATGCATGGGACAATGGTCCAACAACTAAGCCACACTGGCCAAGGCCTCAAGAATTTTTATAACAATTTTATGAGATATAATTCTCATACCATAAAATTCACACTTTTATTTTTTTAAATATATCTTTATTGATTTCAGAGAGAGGAAGGGAGAGGGAGAGATAGAAACATCAATGATGAGAGTCATTGATCGGCTGCCTCCTGCACGCCCCCGACTGGGGATCGAGCCCGCAACCCGGGCATGTGCCCTGACCGGGGAATCAAACCCCAATCTCCTGGATCCTAGGTCGACGCTCAGCTGCTGAGCCACGCCCGGCCAAGCTAAAATTCACACTTTTAAAGTGTATACAGTTCAGTGGTTTTAGTGTATTCACAAGCTTGTGCAGCCATCACCACTATCTAATTCCAGAACATTTTCATCAAAAATAAACCCTGAACCCGTTAGCAGTCATTCCCCATTCCTCCCTTCCCCCCACCCCAGCCCTGGCAACTACTAATCTATTTTCTGTCTGTATAGATTTGCTTGTTCTGAATGTTTCATATAAACGGAACCATACAATATGCAGTCTTTTGTGTCTGGCTTCTTTCACTCAGCATAATGCTTGCACAGTGCATCTAGGTTTACGGCCAAATAACATTCCTTTGTATGATAAGCCACATTTTATCCATTCATCGGTTGATGGACGTTTGAATTGTTGCCCCTTTTTGTCTGTTGTAAATAATGCTGCTGTGAACATCCACGCACACGGTTTTGTGTGGATGCGTGTTTTCAGTTCTCTTGGGTATATATATATATATATATACCTAGAAGTAGTTTCTGGGTCATATGGTAGCTCTGTTTAACATTTGAGGAACTGCCAACGCTCATTTCCAACCTCAGTAATTTTTAAGAGTGTAAAGAAAGAAGTCCTGTGTTTGAGAACCACTGGGCTAGAGGGGCTTAAACCAGGGGAGTGTGGATAACTCAGTTCACACCCTCGTCTGTACTCTGGGGTTGATACCCTCAAAACCATCTCTCCCTTTCATGCTCCTTTTTGTCCCGCTAACACATGTGGTCAGTGGCAGAGAGAAAGCCGGTATGCCAGACTGTAGACGTCAAACCACCAGGAAGTCTGGAGCAGGGCCACCTCTCTGCAGGATTTCCCAGGGTGCCGTTTGCACTGTGTCCCCGCAGTTGTGCAGGGTGCCAGTGCTGGCTGCAGCTGTCTCTCTGCCCTCCTTCCTGCCCTGGCACCGCGAGCGTTGGCTGTGGCAGGATCTCTTGGGGAGCAGAGTCTGGGCAGGCCTTGTTAGCAGAGCTGAGGGAAGGCACCGGCTTCAGCACACCCATGTGCCTGGGAAGCTGCTCAGGGCACCCCCCCCCCCGCTAGGCGATGCGCTAAGCACAGCAGGCACCGTACTTGGAGGGAGTGGGGACAGAACCCCAGACCCCCAGAGGCTTGCCAGCTAAGTTGAAAATGCAGTTGCCCTCCCAGAATTAGGAGCCTTTTGAAAGGAGTTTGGAGGAAACAGTATTTAGCTGCAGGAGTGATTCCGATGGTGAGACTCCAGGCGTCAGGGGGCGACGTACGGGGATAGGTTGGCAGTGCCAGTGTGTGGAGCCTGAAGGACCTGTCTGCCATCTGCACCCCAGCCAATGACATGCTCTTTCTTTTTCCGCCTCTCCGCTCAGATGTGACTCCCCACGCGGGCCGGGCACTCCAAGCATGGCCGACACCATCTTCGGCAGCGGGAGCCATCAGTGGGTTTGTCCCAATGACCGCCAGCTTGCCCTGCGAGCCAAGTGAGTACCCCCAAGGCCGAGGCAGCCCTTCCCTTCCTTCCCTGTTCCTGTTCCCCTCCTTTCTTTGGCAAGATTCAGTCCCAGGGACCCGGAGAGAGAAGTTTGGAGACAGGTGCCTATCTCATAAACACCATACTCCACACCCTGAACAGCCATTCACTCATTTGAACGCCACATGGAATTTATGTCCATGTCTCAGGTGAGGAAAGTGAGGCTGGGCTCCTTGCCCAAGTCACTTACCCAGGGCCAGGACCCACTCTGGGATCCTTCTGACTCCCGCACCTGTGTTCTTTCTATCACAACAGGCTGCAGGGAGCCAGAGCACTTCCTTTGCCTTCTCTGGGAAGAGCATAAACCCCCCTGTCGCTGAGTCTTCAGGCCCTGAGCCCCTGGAGGCGGGGAGCTTTGGGTCTCCGGAGGCCCACTTCATAGCTGAGTGCCTGGCGTTGACAGGAACAGAGTGAAGGCCGATGAATGAAGTCAGATGAATGCAGAGCTGCACCCCGGCTGTCACACGCGCACAGCCAGCCGCGGGCGTCCCAGGGCTCCTCCGCGCTCCTCTCAGGGTCTCTCTGGTTCTGGCTTGTCCCCTTGGGGTCCTGGTTTTTCTGTTGTCTCTCATCCTGGTGACCCCTCAGCTCCATTTTTCTCAGGCTGCCTCTGCCTGCTGTCCCCCGATGGCTGAAGGCCAAGGGCTCTCAGATGCCTCTCCTGCCTTTCTGTTTCCCTGTCTCTCCAGGGAGTTGGGGGTCCCTGGTGTCAGATAAGCCTAAGCGTCCCCTTCATCTGTCAAACTGTGTCAATTAGCAGAACCAGCATTTCCCAAATGGGACAGAGTTAAAAAAAATTGCAATTAGATGTTATGCGCCTGCAGGGACACAGGGCAGAAACATCAAAGGGGGAGAGAAAAATTAATCTGAAATGCCCAAGAAGAGTGGAGTCCTGAGTGATTTGCAGGAATCTTTGCACAACAGTTAATTTGTCCCTCTCACCAGGGTGGTTCAGCCCCCGCAGGGGAAGAGACCAGGGAGGAAAGCAGCCCCTCTCCCTCCCTGCTCTGATGCCAAGCAAGATGATGCCTGGCTGGATACGAGGAGCGGGGGAAAGCTGTGCTCTGGTACCAGGGCTCTGTGTGACCCCTGTCCACCCCTCCATCATTTCCTTCAGTTCTCCCTGACCTTGTCTTACACTCAGCAGCAGCCAGAAGCTGTTGTAACACTTTTTAGAGAAGCAAATGCTTTTATCTTCTCCCCGGGGTGTGCTGCCTTGTGATGCCAGGCTCCTTGTGATGCCAGGCTCCTTGTAATGCCAGGCTCCGTGAAGGCGAGTACTACAAATCCCCACATCTAGGCACTGCGCTGAGGGTCCCTCTGGGAAGCCTGGGGAAATTACCCTCCCTGGCTCTAGCTCAAGTCTGTCCTTCTGTCCTCCAGCCACCATCAAACATTTTCCAAACCGCTACCATGTGCCTGGCACTGGTTGCACAGCAGTGAACCAGACCACCATGATCTCTTGTCTTAAGGCACTATGGGTAGGAATGAGCATTATACACATAATTACCCATGTGCTTTAACAGTGGACACCGGCAATGGGGGTGAAAGGGGTGCTAACTCGATCTGAGAATTGAGAGAGGCTTCACTGAGAGTGTGATGCTTATGTTGAGTCCTGGAGGAGGGGTAAATGTTAGGTGGAAATATGGGGGAGGGGCTTCTAGAAGACAGAACAGCATGTGCAGAGGCCCTGAGGTAGAAAGAACATGGCATGAAGAGGAAACCAGTGTTGACGTGAGTGCAGAGAGTAAGTGAGGCAGTGAATGGGCTACAAGGAAGGTGGAGAGGTGGGCAGGAGCCAGGCGGGGCAGAGCCTGGTCCCACATTCTGGAGGGGCGGTAGAGGGTCCCAGCTTGCCTCAAAATAATGTTTGAGCCCAGTGATGGAGCTATGCCTGGGCGTTATGAAAACGGAGAATGGACTCAACGCATTTTGGAGGTGATCAAGAAAAGCCTCCTGGTGAAGATCATGTCTAAAAGAGTAGGAGTGAGCCCTGGCCGGTGTGGCTTACTGGTTAGAGCATCAGCCTGTGAACTGAAGGGTCCCAGGTTCAATTCCAGCCAAGGGCACGTACCTTGGTTGCAGGCTCGATCCTGGCCCTGGTCAGGGTGTGCGCTGGAGGCAGCCAATTGGTGTGTCTCTCTCACACTGATGTTTCTTCCTCTCTCTCCCCCCTTCCACCCTCTCTGGAAAGCAATGGAAAAAATATCCTCAGGTGAGGATTTAAAAAATATATTATAATAATAATAGAATAGGAGTGAGCCAGTGGAAAGGGGGTTTAGGGAGAGGGGCGTGCTCCCCAGGTGGAGGGCACAGGGTGAGCAAAGGCCTGGAGACAGCATGCAGCCAAGAAGAACTCAGGGCACTAGGAGCATTTGTTGGTCATGCACACCGTGTGAGGCCAGGGGAACCAAGGAACAAGGGCGCCCTACTGGGGACATACAGATGGGTGCTGAGCACCCCTGAAGGTTCTTCCCCAGGGGTTGTAGCCCATCTGCATCTAGAAGCTTGAGTAGGCCTCCTTTGGCTGAGTGGAGGGGCACTGCAGGGAACACGATGCTCAGTGGCAGCATGGGCATGATGGGACAGGGATAGGGAGCTGGGGGAGGAATCAAATGAAAGAACATAAATTGTCAGGGCTCAGTGGGTGATCAGATGGAGGCAGGAAAGGAGGCTCGGAGGATGCCCTGGGGGAGCCTGGCAGGGCTGTTGGCAGCTGCTAGACGCTAGACGGGAGCTCCCCTGGCCAAGACGGGAGTCGGCAGGCGTCCTCCTGGCTTGCCTTTAGAAAACCATCTAACTGTGCCCTGCCTCTTCTCCTCTGAGAAATGGGAGGCCTGCCTTGCAGAATGACATGAGGTCCAGTGGAAGGGGTCTACGGGCCTCAGGCTGGCACTGGGTCCAAAGAGAGCTGGGTAGAAGCTGTGCCCACTGGAACAGGTGGCAGTGCTGGTGCTATGCCCACCCACCTGCATGTCCCCTCCAGCAGCATGTCCCCAGCACCTTCTGAGCCTGGCATCACAGTGGACGCTCAAAAATGTGCATTGAATGAATAGCCCTTATAACTTTTCATTAAATAAATATTTGTGAAATTGATTGGGCACCTGTCTCCCCCAGCATATTGTAGTTCTCCAAGGCAGTGACTGCCATCTTGTGCATTTCTGTTCCCAGCACCTGGCACAGAATGTCTAGGAGAAGCTGAGGCCCAGGGCAGGAAGCGTGGGCCTTGGTCTGGTGTTGGCACTCCCTCCCCATCCAGAAAAATAGAAAGGGTGTGTGTCCTTCCCCTCCGCCCCGGGTCCCAGCCACAGGTGTCCTGCAGCCCAGGGGAGTGGAGACAGCTGCGCCCCGGGGGAGGCCAGCCCACCTCTCCTTCTTGCCTGCCCCGGCCACCTCTCCTCTCATCCAGCTCCATTACCCTCCTGCCCTTGAACCCTCTGTTTTCAAAATGCTGTTAATCTCCTTTTATCCTCAAGGATTATTTTAAACCTAATTACTTGTTCTTTCCTGTTCCGTAGTAAACTCCATGTCACTCTCTTCTGTGACTCAGATCTAGGTTTTCATTCTTTTCTTGCCCATCTCCTGCGCTTCTCCCTGAAAACCTCACGTGCCATGGCTGTGGCCTTGGCCATGGCCGTGGCTGTGGCCTTGGCCTTCTCCATTTGTACAGCGGGCGCATTCCCTGTTCCCGCCTCCTGAGGAGCTGAGATGGTGCTGCCATCTTTGCAGGCTGTAGCTGGCAGGTGGCAGAGCCGGCACTTGGAGCCTGGCACCTCCCTGTTCCCTGAACTCCTTTCCCCTGACACAGCAGCTGGGCCTTCCCTGGACTGTCCTTAGGGGGCCTTCATGGGTATGGCAGGGGTGTTGGGGTTTGCACTGGGGTGACCTCAGGGCCTGTGTTCTCTCTCGAGGCTGCAGACAGGCTGGTCTGTGCACACCTACCAGACAGAGAAGCAGAGGAAGAGCCAGTGCCTCAGCCCGGCCGAGGTGGAGGCCATCCTGCAGGTCATCCAGAGGGCCGAGCGGCTGGACGTCCTGGAGCAGCAGAGGATCGGGTAAGGGCTGCTCTGGGCCGGGTCAGGAGCAGACCACCGGCGAGAGGAAGGCAGGGCACTTAGTGCCAGGCCAGTGGGCTGGGCGTCTGGCGCCTTCATCCTACGGCTGGCTTTTCACCCGAGAGTGAGTCCGCTCTGCCTGAACACCCCTGGAGTGCAGACACTAACCCAGCCCATCAAAGACTCAGTATGCCCACCTGTAAGATGGGGATAGCGGCTCCTGTGTGGGCCCCGAGTGTGGGGGGTGAGTGAGTGTGGTGAAACGTGTTTGGGCTGTTCAGCTCTGCACACTTAAGGGTCAGCTGCCATCCAGCAGCGAGGGATTTAAGTTGAGGCTGACCCCGGATTGTCCCACCTGAGACCAACAAGAGATGCTCTCCAGCTTGTTCTGAGCTTCTCTCCTGGCCTCCCACATCCAGAGCTGACTCAACACAGTCTCCAAACAGCTTTGTTGGGTCTTTTTTTGTTTGTTTAATTACAAAAGCAATTTACAGTTCCTTGAAAATCTGAAAAACACAGAAAAGCACAAGCAGGAAAACACAAATGGCAGTGCACTGCCTTGGGCAGTTCATTTGATTCTGATCTCCCTGTGCTTCTTCTATTTATCTTTTCTAGTAAGTATGTGATCATTTAAAGAAGCCAGACATTGTAGAAAGTGAAAGCACCACTACAAAGATCACTGCTGTCCCAGCAGTTTAGTGTATATGCCTCAGTAATTCTGACCTTTTACTATCACTGTGTTACAAAGAGGGTTTAGATCAGACCGACTCATCTCCCTTTTTCCCCACCTGACCTGGCTCTGGCCCTATCCTGCCCAAGGCCCTGCAAGGCGCTGTGCAGGACCACCCTCCCCCTCACCCCCCAGCTGATGATCGATACCCAGGAGGGTGTGCAGGGCTCAGTGGGCAGTGGTTCATGTCAGCTCCCCCATCTAGTGGGAAGCATATGCGTCCCCTCATCCATCTGGGCTACAGCGTTTGCCTTTCCTGTGCTGCTCACATTGTCCGGCCCGCTCTGGGAGCACTGGGTTTGGCAGGGGCACAGAATGACCCAGAAGGCAGTGCCTCAGGTTAATCATCTCAGAAGGAGGAGGCAGGTACATCCAGTGTTTCATGAGTTAGGAGGCACAGGGTGGTACTGACAGGGGGTCCCCAAGAACAGGCAAGACAGAGCTGAAACTGGCTTTGCTCCAGAGGCCCTGTAGGTCCCCAGGTAAGGGAGGATACCCCTGTGGAAGTCAGGGGTGCTTGCTAGAGGGCAAGGGGGGTAGAAGCAGCCTCCTGCTCAGTCTGCTCTTTCTCGGCACCCAGGCAGAGTCTGATCACCTCAGGGGAGAGAGTGGGGTTGCCATGAGAGTGGGGCCTGGGTGTGAACACAGGCTCCACCTCTTAAGAGCTGTGTGACCTTGACAAGTGACTTCACATCTCTGAGCCTGAATCTTCTCATCTTTAAAATGGGGAGAAATAGCATCTTTCTCACTGGGGCACAGTGAGGGGCGAGGAGGGTGGATTACATGGGTTTTTTACATTTGTGTCCCCTTAAATGCAAAAACCCCATGGGAGGGGGTTGTGACAATTAGAGGAGATAATGTGTCTGTCCATTCACTCAAGAATTTTCACTGGAGATACTGCTGCCAGCAGAACAAGTCGCTGCCAGTTTCGGGTATTGCATTATACGTTGTCATGAAGCAGGGGTCACAGTGGGCTGAGGGGCCGTGGGACCCCCAGAAGAGGCACCTACCCCAGGCTCAGTGAGGTTCAGGGAAGGCTCCTGGACACAGCATCAGAGGTTCAAAGACAGGCTTTTTCTTTCTTTCTCCCACGTCTTCCTCTACCCCGTGGCTCAAACCAAAGGCTTCTGCGTCATCCTGGGTCTCTCTTACCTTCCCTCACCCCACATCCATCGAGGCTGCCTCTGAAATACAGCCCATGCCAGTCTCCATCCCCCTGGACCTCCCACCACCTCCTGCAGTCTTCCTCACCTCCAAGCCCCGCTGTCATCCTGAGTGAACTTGTAAAAATGTCACTCAGATCAAATCACTCCTCTGCTTAAAACTCCTCAGTAGCTTCACGTTGATCTTCGAGAATAATCCGAATTCCATTTTGTGACCTGCAAAGCCCATGTAATCCGCCCTCCCCACCCCTCCAGCCTGCTTTCATCCCACATTCCCTCCCGCGTGCGCAGGAGGCAGTAGGCACACCGGCCTTCTTAGCATCCTAATGCAACAGGCCCTTTCTCACTCAGAACATTCCAGGCTGTTCCCCCTGCCTGGAATGCTTCCTCCCCTAGCTCTTCACATGGTTCGGTCCTTGTCATCCTTAGCTCTCAGCTCAAACGTCCTTAGAGAGGCCTTCACTGATCACCATCTAACGTGCCCCAGCCTCCCGCAGTGTCTTCCTCCCTGCCCACTTATTTTATTTCACAACGCTTTCCCCTCTAAAGCCAGTTTGCTTGTTTACTTGTGTCTGGACTTTCTCCCTTTACTGAACATAAGTTCAGTGAGAGCAGGGACCATGTCTGTCTCTGGCTTTTTTGCTACAGAATTCCCATGTCTGGAAATGTACATCATAGATGCTTAATTCATATTGGTGAGTAAATGAATGATTAGGAGTGATAGCCAGGCAAAGAGGCGAGGCAGGGAACAGCATCTAGGCGAGGGAACAGCACATGGGGCTGGGTGTGGGGCCTTGTGGCAGCGGTGCCCGGGCAGTGGGCGAGTCGGAGCCCGGCCGCGCGTTCCTCTGACCCTGTGCCCTGTGCTGCAGGCGGCTGGTGGAGCGGCTGGACACCATGAGGCGCAACGTGCTGGGGAACGGCCTCTCCCAGTGTCTGCTCTGCGGAGAGGTGCTGGGCTACCTGGGCAGCTCGTCGGTGTTCTGCAAAGACTGCAGGAAGGTAAGGCCCTGCTCTGGCCCTGCCACACTGGCTACCAGGCCTGGACCAGCTCGGCTGCTGCTCTGTGGCTCTGCACCCTGGCTCCCAGGAGTGCGTGTGTGTTTGTATGTATGTGGATAGCACATGGTTTCCTTTGCTGCTTGCCAGAGGATTGGAGCCTGAAGGCCAAACGGCCTGGCTTCTAGGGCCAGCCCTGGGGAGTGGACCTCTGGGTCTCACAGGCCCAGGTGTGAGTTCGGCTCTTGCACTAGCCATTTGACCTCAGAAAACTTGTTTAATATGTTTTATCACCGTCCTTACCTGTGAAATAGAGATAATCATAATATGTACCTTAGAGAATTATGATGATTAAATATTATATGCAAAGCTCTTAAGACCTTGTCTGGTACATTAAGTACTCAATAAATGTTATTAGTTGTTATTAAGTAAATACAATTCCCTTCAGAGCCAAATCGTATGCTAGGATTGCACTTCCTATTTTATTGGTCAAGTAGCCCGAGGGCTCTGTAGTGAATTAAAACAGGGCAACGTGATAGAGTATGACTGGGGGGGCTCTCTTAGTGCAGACCTGAACACAAGCAACAGCCAGCCCCCGGAAGATCTGGGTGGAAAAGAGTTCCACGCAGAGGGAATGGCAAGCATGCAGACCCCTGAGGCAGAAAGCAGCTGGGCATGTTCGAGGAACTAATGAGGGCATCTGGGGGGGCAGAGGGAGGGAGAGGTGGGCACAGCCTATCACACAGAGCTTCATCAGTCAAGGTCAGGAGTTGAGATTTGATTCTAAGTTTAATGGGATGCCAGTGGAGCATTTTAAGCAGGGGTATGATGTGATCAGATTTGTTTTTAAGAGATGAGCCTAGCTGCTGTCTGGTGAGTACATTGCAAGGGGACATAGAGTGAAAGCTGGAGACGAGTTAGGTAGCAATGGCCATCATTGGGAGATGATGGGGTTGGGGACAAGGCAGCATGTGGACGGGGGCCATATGCCAAGAGCATCAGTCTCTTCAGTGTATTCTAAGCAGATGGGGAAGGATTCGAGGGCCCTGGGAAGGAAAGAGGGCCCGAGACTGCAATTGGGCCAGGGTGAGAGGTCACATGGTCCACCCTGCACTGTGGGTGGGTGGTGTTCCTCCTGGGCTTGCCAGTAGGTGCTCTTCCCGTGCAGATGGACTTGGGTTGTGGTCCCAGCTTAACCACAGTGCGGTGACCTTGTACAAGTTACTTAACCTCTGTTGTCTCGGCCTCTGTTTCTCTATTTGTAAACGGGATACTAAAGCTTATGTCCTCATTGGCTGGGTGTGAGGAGTAAATGAGCTAATGCAGAGAAGCCCCTCACAGAGTGTCTGGTCCATTTTGAACACTCAGTAAAAGAGACCTGTTGTTATTGATGTTACTATTAATCTACTTCAAGGTCCCAGCTGTTCATACTGCCCATGTGTTATAAAGAATGGAACTTACTTCCCATATATCTCAGAAGAGGGTTAGTGACATCCCATGTATTAGTCAGCTTGGGCCACCGTAACAAAATATCAGAGACTGGGCAGCTTCAACAACAGAAATTTATTGCTCATAGTTGTGGAGACTGAGAAGTCCAAGATCAATGTGCTGGTCAGTTCAGGTTCTGGTGCGAGCCTTGGCTTGCAGATGGCCCCCTTCTCACTGTGTCCTCACATGGTGGAGAGAAAACTCTGGTCTGTCTTCCATTTCTCATAAGGACACCGGTCCTGTCGGATCAGGGCCCCACCCTTATGACCTCATTTAACCCTGATTACCTCTGAAAGACCCTGTCTCTGACAGTCATATTGGGGATTAGGGCTTCAACATTTGGATTTCCAGGGGACACAATTCAACCCATAGCACCCCACATTCTTCTTGTTAGAATTCATGTTTTCTTGAACTTAAATTGGAGTTCCGACAGTTAGTTTCATGTTTTTTGTAATTTATATGAAAGCCGCTGGAGGCCTTTGTAGCTCTCCAGCATTAATCTTGAGCCAGCAGTGAAACCAAACTCCTCCATTTCTGCGCAAGTCCCTCATATAAACTTAATACTCAACCACTTTTTCAGCCTGTTGTAGGCTAATTCTGGGTTAGGGGAGTCCAAAAGGACAAGTGTCCAAAACAGTCACTTCCCTCAGAGCCTGATGGTCAAAGTGGGAAGACTCTCTAGAGTGATACTGATCAAGGTTTCCAGGACTAAGAGCAATCAGGAGAGCTGCCTGGAGGAGCTGGCTCCGGAAGCCTACTGAGAGGTGGAGAGTAGAGTGAAGGGCATTCCAGGCAGGGGGGAACAGCAAAGCAAAGACATGGAGCTGGATATGGGCTGGGCGAGCCCCTGACCATGAAGATGCACCCCTGAGGGCAGGGAGAAGTGTACTGAAAGAAGAAGAAACATAGGAGATGACATCTGATTTGACTTAGGAACAGGGGGACCTTGGAGGAGGGACAAAGGTGAGATCATGCGGACTTGAAGACAAGGGCAGAGCTGAGATCTTTGTGTAGGAGATGGGCCTTGTTAGAAGGAAGAGTTCTCTGAGAGCCAAGCCACGTTTGAGCAGGGTGGGCAGGTCCGCCAGGCCCCAGGGCCTGTGTGAGATGGTCAAAGATATCACACAGACACCCTGCAGCCACTCTGCCAGGCATTGATCACCTAGGAGAATCAGGAGAGGCCCAGACTTAGCTTCAGAGCCCCTAGCAAGGCTTTAGCTCTTGCAGGAGCCCTCTGGTGTCTGGGAGGGGAGGACAATGTCATCTATTCACTCATCCAACAAATATGTAGTGTACTGCTGGTGCAGACATGGGGGATGTGGTGTAGGGACACACAGATCCCTGCCCTCCTCGGTGATGGGTTAATTGATTATAGACGTGGTTGGATTACAGAGACAGCCCCGGGGGCCTGAGAGAGCTCTAACAGGGTACTAGCCTAACTGGGAGCCTCAGGAGTCCTCCACTCTAGGTTCACCATTTACTGAGGACCTTCTGTTTATTTCCAACTCCACTTTCTACCTCCTCACCTTTTGCAATGGCAGGCAGCCCTGGGTCCAGGAGGTATGTGGCCATGGGCAGGCTGCTGGGGAGATCTCCAACGTGGGAAGTATCCAGATCCAGGCCTCGGGGGGGGGGGATCCTCTGCTGCTCCTGGCCACGTGGAGCTGTCTCCTGCACGGGCCCTGGCAGGGTTCAGCAGCCACAAGCTGAGTATGTGGGTGGAACCCATGATGCTGGCCCTAGCGGCAGCTACCCTTCAGTAATTGGGCCCACACGCCCAGGCTGCCTGCCCTCATTAGGGGAGGGCTGTGGTGGGAAGGGAGAGGGGCAGGCTGGTTAATTAGAGAGGCCTGGCACTCCTAATTGCTTAGGCTCTGAGTCAGCCAGCTTTCAGTTCAATTGAGAGTCGGGTTTCACCAGCGATGGGAGGCTGGGCAGGGCTGCAGGAGGACCTGCCTGAGCCCAGGATGATGCTATCACTGTGCAAGGGAAGCAGTAGGATTTTTTCTGGTTTCAGCCAAAGTGTGTTTCACGGTGTGGGTGCCAAGGAAGCTGCCCATGAAACAGTGGTCTCAGTGATGTGTGCCGAGTCCCCATGGGAGAGGACAAGGCCCCATTACACTGCTCAAAGCTTTAGGGAAGCCCAGCTCTGTGAGGGGTCAGGGCTCCCCTGCTCAGGATGGGGAGGTGATGGATGGAAGGGGCCAGGCTGGGGCCAGGCCAGAGCCTGACCCGTGCCCCACAGCCTGCTCCAGGCTCAGAAGAGGTATGTAAGGGGGCTCAGCCCAGACCCCCAGCAGGAAAGCTGGCAGTAACCTGGGGGCCACTAATCCCATCATGGGGGCCCCACCCTCATGAGCTTATCAAACTCTAATCACCTCCCAAATGCCCCACCTCCAAACACCATCACGTTGGTGGTTATGGTTTCACCATATGAATTTGAAGGAACACAAACATTCAGTCCATTACACCTGCTGAGCAAAAACTCTGGGTGTGGGGCAGGATCTGTGTTTAACAAGCCCTCTGGGGGATTCTGATTATCTTTAGGTTTGAAAACTCCTGCTCTAAGGTCCCAGTCCCAGGCCTGGCTGAGAGTGGTGGTGAAAGACTTTGAGTGCCAGGTTTTCCCTCTGCTTCTCTTGCTCCCCTTACCCTCCCCACCCTCCCCTGCACCACACAACCCCTACTCCCCTCACACCACACCTCCCACACACCTACACCTCCCATATACACCCCCACACACCACACCCACCCAAGCACATAACCCCACATCCCCCCACCCCTACCCCACACATACCCCCCAGGTCAGGGGCTCCTGCACCCTCCCCCAGGCCATTCTGGCTCTTGCCAACAATGAACACTAAGGCCACTGTCTCACCTTGTTATATCCTGTAGAGTTTATAAAGTGCTTTTACAAAAGTCATCCTGTTTGGTCCTCAGGACAAAGCTGTAAGGGAAACAGGAGCTGAGGCTATTTCCTAGTCACAGATGGAGAACAGGGCCTCAGTGGAGGCTATGTGGCCTTCTAGGGTCACCTGGCTGGGTAGTGGGTAGCTGGGTCCCCCAGGGGCATTTGCTGTGCCATGCTGCCCCTCTGTTCCTTCAGGCCAAAGCATTCACACCGGAGAAGCAGGGATATCTTCCTACAGACCACAGGAGAAGAAACATCATACTCAATAGTGAAATATTGAAAACTTTTCTCATAAAAAGGGAATAAGACAAGTTCTTTGTGTTATTTTTATCACCACTTCTACCCAGTGTTGTACTGGAGGCCTAGCCAATGCAATCAGGCAAGAAAAAGAAATACATGGCATGAGGATTGGAAAAGAATAGCTAAAACTGTCATTATCCATGAATATAGCATAATTATGTAACTAGGAAATCTGAAAGAATCTAAATACAAATGGCTTGCCTGGATGGCATGGCTCAGTGATTGAGCATCGACCTATGAACCAAGAGGTCATAGTTCAGTTCCCAGTCAGGGCACATGCCCAGGTTTCGGGCTCTTATTTACTCTGCTAGACACTGTTCTAAGGGTCTGTCACATGTCAACTCATTTAGTTCCCCTAAGAACCCTATGTGGTTGGCACTATTATCATTCCCCTTTTACAGATGGGTAAACTGAGGCACACAGTGGTTAAGCATCTTGCCCAAGGTCACTCAGCTAGGTAGTCGTGGAGCCAGTATTTGAACCCACGCAGCCTGGTTCTGCACACTGTTGCCATTAACTGCTATGCTACATCAACCCAACAGAGTTATGAGCTAAGAAGGTCGATACAGACAAGAATAAATAAATGCAGTCATCCCAGAAAGAGGCAAAAACACAAGCAGGGAGGGCGGGAGGGCACTGATAAGAGCCAATGGGGAGGGAGTGGGAAGGCAGCTATTTTATTTTGGATGTACAGCGAGGACCTCTATGAGGAGGTGACATTTGAGCTGAGACCATGATGAGAAAAAGCCAGATCTGGCAGAAAGCGTCCCAAGCAGAGGGAGCAGCATGGACGAGGTACGGGGTTGGAAGAATGCGGCCTAAGTGAGAAAGGGAGAGGGCCCCACAAGTGACCCTTCAAAGCTTGCGGCCTGGCCCTTGCCAGGCCTGTGGAATGGGGACTGCCCCACCTGCTCCTTGGATTAACTTGAGTCCCCCAAAATAGGAGGAGGCAAGTTTAAAAATTATTTTTAATTTGTGGTAAAATATACACAACATAAAATTTGCCATTTTAACCATTTTTAAGCGTACATTTCAGAGGCATTAAGTATGTTCATGTTGTGCTATCACCACCACCATCATAGCCAGAACTTCCTCATCTTGCAAAACCGAAACTCTGTACCCATTAAACATTAACTCCCCTTCCCACCCTCCCCAGCCCTGGCACCTGCCGTTCTGCTTTCTGTTTCTATGACTTTGCCTGCTTTAGGCACCTCATATAAAGCGGAATCATACCGTATTGGTCTTTTTGTGACTGGCTTATTTCACTTAGCATGCCGCCTTCAAGGCTCGTCCATGTGATAGCATGTGTGGGGATTTCCTTCCTTTTTAAGGCTAGTATCCACCGTCTGTAGGTATCACGTTCCGTTGGCCCATTCACCTGTCAGTGGACACTGGAGTCGCCTCTACATCTTAGCTCGTGTGCGCAGTACCCCTGTGAATATGGGTGTGCAGGTATCTCTTTGAGTTGCCGCTTTCGCTCCTTTTGGACGATTCCCAGAAGTGGATCGTGTAGTCGTTGTGTGTAATTTTTGGAGGAGCTGTCACCCTCTTTCCACAACGGCTGCACCGTTTTACATTCCCATCAACCGTGCACAAGGGTGTAGCTTTTTGCAGGGTCTCCCTCCTGGATGGAGGCGTGACGAAACTCACCCATGTCCCCACTCCCTTTCCAGACCCAGCTCTCAGTGCCCCCGTCCCTTGGGTGCAGCCGCAAAAGCAGCAGCGTCCTTGAGCAATAGTCATTTCATCTGCTCTGCCTCCAAAGTGGCCTCGCTGTGTCCTTTCTCCTCCTCAACCTAATTCAGATGTAGGAGACGTGTGCTTTGCTTCATTATGAAGATGGATTTTTTCATTCGGCTACTGATGTTTCCCAAATTCCCGGAAAAGTCACTTAATTCGCCTACCCTGAGGGCCTCCTCTGGCTGCTGTCACCCAGGCTGTTTGGCAGGAATTGACTTGGCTGCTCTTGCTGGATCCAGAGGATTGGACCAGACACCACGCAGCATCTTCAAACATCTGCCTGCTCAGGAGTCTGACTGTCAGAACATCTCCATTAAGGCACACTTCTTTCTTGCTGTCCTGGTGCCTGCGGCATGATCCCTCCCCCCCCCAAAGTAGCTTCTTTCTTGCACTTGTGCAGTCCAGAGACCATTCTGTTCCCCTTGTCATGCCTCTGATCTTTAGCTCAAGGTCAAAGGCAGCCAAAGAGCTGCCAAGAGCCAGGGTGGTCTTGGGGAACCTTGAGGCCCTCTGGTGGCAAGAGCCAGAGCTCCTTGGAGACCAGCCTTACGGTCATTCAGAAATGTGTGGGTGGTCTTTCTCCATTGCGAGTGGGAGTGGGATTCTTGGGGTACCGCAGGAATAAGCATTTCCAGAGGCCCCACGGGAGGGTGAGATATGGTCGAAAGCTTTATTTCCATGGAATTACATCCCTTCAGTATAGTTAGAAGCAAAGCAGTGTCCAGAGTTTCTGTCCCATGTTGCAGCCGGGTCCAGTTCAGCATCAGGCTAGTTACAGTCCATTAGTCCATTGTGTGTGGGGTCCACATGTCTGTGGGCTCTATAGGCAAATGCAGGGGAGCAGGAGCGTGAGCCCCATAAGCCAGGAGTCCACCAAGAGGAATCAAGAGCCAAGAGAACCAAGAGCGCAAGGGAGCGAACTCCTTTGTTTAGGGAATTAAATATTCCAAAATTTTCCGCCCTTGTAGTGACCACGCCCACTCTGGCCAATGACCTCTGTGCTCAGGTGTGACTAAGAGAAAGCACCTTCCCTATGTTACCCCAACTTTACTGGGCATGTATCCCCCCCCCCCATCCAGTCCCTTCCCCCAGTGATCTGAAGGGAATAGACCTGTGGTTCCCTGGGGAGTGTAAAGCTATAGCGTCCTGGCAAAGCTGCCCAAATGACATGCCCATAATTTCTGGCCTTCCCTTTGTTCCCTTCCTGTTATTAATAACACGGTTAATTGCAATGGTATCACCTGCAGCCCTCTAGAGACCCTGTCCACTTAGCTCACCTGCATGCCAAGCCCTGCCCTCCAGCAACTCATCTCTGAGATAGACACTGCAGCGCAGCGTGAGAAGTGCTGCAGGAGCAGAAGGCGTGAAGCAATCTGGAGCAGAGGGCGGCTTAGCTGGCACCTGGGTTGCTGTCTGAGCCACACCTGGAAGGGAGGAGACCGAGGTGCCCGGAGAGAGCATTTCAGGAGGAGGCACAGCTCTGTAGAGGCAGGGTGACAATGAAGTACAGGGACTGGGGGGCATTTGGCATACCTAGTGGTTTGGGGATATGGGGAAGTCATCAGGGAGAGGGAAGCAGGCCCAAGAGGGTGGAGAGAATGAAGTGAGGAGTGTGAAGGGCCCTGTGTGCCAAGCTGAGGAGTTTCCTCTATGCAGCAGAGCCATAGAAGGAAAGGGTTCTGTGCAGGAATCAAGTGGATCTCTGGGGAGGTCACATCCAAAGGCAGATTTGGAGGGGGGACTGTGTGGTGGGTTGAGAGAGCCTGTTGGATGCTTTAAAACAATAAAACAAGTTGTGTTCCAAAGGCACGGAAAAATAAGCTTTAGCTCACAACTGTGGCTGCGGCCGCTCCCACTCCCTGAGCTGTAGAGGCCAGTGCAGGCCTGAGGAGCAGATTCTGGGGCAGTGATGCTGCAAGGGTTAGACTGAGCTCCGTTTATTGTTGTTCTAAAGCAATGATAGATTTGCTTTCTAAATCTCTTTGTCTCAGGCTGTGATTGAATCCATGTCCTCTTAGCAGGGGAAAGCCAGTGTGGGGATTGGCATGTGCTTCTGAGACCACCTCTGTCTCTGATGTCTGTGATGCCATTTACCCTTCACAGCCCTCCAGAGGGAGAAAGGCAAAAGACAGTGATATACTCATTTTGCAGATGGAGAAACTGAGGCTCTGGGAGATGACTTGCTCCTAGTGACATAGCCAGAGCCTTACAGCTCATTTCAGAACTTTGCTCACATACTCTTTAGGGAGTAAAAAGAGCTGAAGACTTATAGGAGACCCCCCACAAGAAGATAATATTTGGTGCCAGCTTGCCAGTTGGGTGCCAAGGCCATTGACTAAGTGCCCCCAACACTGGGGAAGCGATCGTAGTCCCTAGTGCCGACCATCCACAGTAGGGTGTGACCCCTGGCCCCTCCTTAAGCAACCCCCCCATACACACACACACAGTGGACCCGGAGCTTTGCATGAGTTTGCACTCCTCTGGGGATGGCTGAGCAGGGCCTGGACACATCTGGGGTCTGCAAGGGGTTTGTGTTTGCTGAGTCATGGATGAGAGTCATTGTGAGGCCAGCCTCTCATTGACTAGGCAAAACCCTCTGTAGGCTTCAGTTGGGGCTGGTGTTGGAGTTGGGTTTCTTCCCTGAGACAGCTGTCGGCACCCCTTGGGCCCCTTGCCACTGAGCTCAGTGGCTCTCTTCCCTGGGTCTGGTCATTTTAGATTCGAGAGAACGCAGGCAGCAGGAAGCAGTGTTGGCAAATCTGTTTAGCAGCTGTTACCAGGAACGGTAATTTTGTGCAGCCTCTTGTCCTCTGTTGTGGTAAATAACAGATAATGACATTTCCAGTCCGTGGCATGGCCGGGTGCTACACACGCGGGCCTCAGCTCACCGCTGCGCCCTGCAAGCTGCCACACTTCGGAAGGCCTGCAATTCTTCATTGCTCTCAAATCGCCCCTGTTTTTCCTGCCACAGCCTTTCCCGCAGGGCTGTGGGCTGTTCACTGACCTTAACTCGGGGTGGATTGAGCCTGTCCTCTGTTCCCCAGAGGGTGGGCATCAGGGTGCCTCTCCTGCTGATGGGGCACCTGGTAGGGGGCAGGGAAGGGAAAGCCAGATTCTCTTCAGAGGCTGCCTTTAGCCCCGGCCTCCAAACCAAGAAAGAATCAGGCCATTCTCTGAGGCAGCTTGAAGGATCTTTACTCTCTCCCTTACAAGCTCTTTCCTCACCCTTGTCATCCCACCTTCTGTGGGAGGGGGGACTCTCCCAGGTTACAGATGGAGAAACAGGCTGGGAGGGATTATGATCTGCCAGACCCCTCTGCCCAAGAGCCTCCTTGGCCATGATGAGTTTCCAGGCGCAGGCAGCCGTGGACTTTGGGCCCTCCCGGGAGCGAGGCCTGAGCACCTAATGCCACTGCACGGCCTCCCCACCAGGCTCCTTGCTGCCTGCGGGGGAGTCTCGTTAGCCTTCCAGCTCATTCTCTGCCCCTCTGCTTACTCATCTCGCTCAAGCGTGGCTCTGATCAGTGTGCTCTGCCCACCCCCTGACGTCTTCCGTGGCTCCTTAATGCCTGCGGAATGAAGTCTAACCACCTCCACACCTCTCTGGGGCCCTCAGTCCATTCCCTAGGCACAAGCTGCTGATTTTAGCAGCATCAATGAAACACCCTAGCTGGCAGTTCTGAGGCCTGAGGGTCGGGCCTGACTGCACCTGGCCCCCACCTGTCACCGCTCTCCTTGGAGTTCTGTTTCTCACCAGGGTCCCTAATTAATCATTAGTGCTGCTGCTACTGGAATGTTCAGAAGCCCAAGGGTATTTGTCTAGTCTGCCGTATTTTTCAAATAAAAAAATCAGTTCCAACGACAGGTATTTACTGGCTCCGAGGATATTGACTGTGTCCCAGGCCCTGGAGGGGGCGTGGAGAAGGGAGAGGGTATTTTCACATAAACTTTTGAGAGTTACGATGATCCTGGAAGTCAGAGAAGACAGTGCTGATCTCTGCAACCGCCAGGGCTGCCCAGGGGCGGAAATGTCCCCTGCTGAGTTGGTAGGGGCAGAGCTGGGGGGTGGGAGGGTCTCCTGACCTTAGCCAGCAGGGTCTGTGCAGTCACTGGAGAGACCATTTCAGTACATTGCAGTCAGCACTCCTCTCTAGCCGTCTCACTGTGGGAGCACACAGGAGGGAGTAACTGGTGCTTGGAGTGGGGGTGGGGGTCAAGAAAGGAGTCGCAGAGGAGAATACATTTGAATTATACCTGAAGGATACATAGACGTTCACTGGCCGTGAGGCACAGCCCGAGGGAAAGCTGGAAATACCTAGAGTGTTGAGAGCAGACAGTGAAGCGTGGTTGGCGGGCATGATGGGCTTGGTGAGGCTACAGAGGGAGCTGGGGGCCAAGGACATCTGTGTGCACCCTTGTCCTTGCCTCTGTGCCCCTCAGGCTGTGAGCCTGGCCATGTTCTCTGCCCAGTCCAGGGCCTTAGGAAGTGTTTGCTGAATGCTCTTGACATCATTGGCCCCACCCTGCAGCTAAAGTTGCTGCCCACCAGATTCCAGGGGGAAGGGATGGTGGAAGTTAGCCAGAGGCTCCTGCCTCGCCTTCTAACAAGCAGGGCTGTGATTTGTGTCTTTGAGGTCAGGCCGAGACTGGTCACACGCCCGAGGACTGTAGATTTCCAGAGCTAGGATCTTCTCGGCAGACCTGGCCAGGGGCTCCTCGCATGGCCAGTGCTGGCCACAGCCAATGTCCCCCCTCCAAAGGGGGGCTTCATGGCAGTCCCCGAGGAGCCAGGCTCACTTGTAGACTTAGCTCAGGGACGACCGAGAGGGGCAGGGCATTTTCAGGATGCTGGACAAAAGGACAAAACAAAGAATAAAATGATCTAGCCTCTTCTTTGGCTGTTACTCCCAGAAGCAGGCTCCTTTAACAGAGGCTGGACCAGGCGACTGCCAGGTGGCAGGCACTCCTCAGGGTGACAGTTCTCTGTAGGAGGCCCGGCCCCAGGGCTTCCAGAAAAGAGAGGTAGGTTATACAACCTGGGCTGGGCTGCGGGAGGCGGACGCTGGCTGTGTCTGGCCATCGGTTCCCTGTGTCCAAGTTCCTGGCATGACCAGTGTTGAATATCTCGGGAAGCGGGCTGCCGCTTATCTTCAGACCAACACTGTCTGTAGGACAACTTGCTCCAGTGACATCTGTTTCCTGGGCCCCGTTAGCATCCTTCTCGGCCAGTGCGGGGGTCATAGCGTGGGTGAGAGGTGAGATCGGGATTTGGACCCCAGTCTGCCCTCCGCTGACTGCCCTTGTGTGACCCTGGACAAATGATCTAAGCCGCCCGCCCCAGGCCCGCCCTTGTTAAGTGAATAATCCGTGTCGTGCACTCCTGCTGTATGCAACACACGGTGCATGTTATATAAGCTCTTGCTTTTGTTACTATGGACCTGGCTCTGCCACCTCCTTGTTACGTGAACTTAGCCAAGCTACCCGACATCTCTGGGCCCCCAATGTCCACATCCACAGCATTCAGATCATAAACCCTTCCTTGGGGCCACTGTGAACGTAAATGAGATTAAAATGTGATGATGATGTGTGTGGGCGCTGAGCCTGGTGCCAGGCATGGAGTAAGTGCTCAATAAATGGTGGCTGTTATCATTATTATGAGTCGTATCTCTAAGTAACCATGCAGCAAGGAGCAAGATGGATGTAAGCCGCTTCCTTCACCACCGGGCCTTCCCCTGTCCTGACTCCCACCCAGCCAGAGCAGAGAGGGAGAGCTGCAGCGGCTGTGGGACACAGCTGTCCTGGGAGACTGCGGGTCTGAGTGTCATCCCTCAGTGGCTCTGATGGAGCCACGTGGACCTGCGGCTGGGAGTCTGGGGGACATGATGAGCTCTGGCTCCGTCACTTCCACAGAAGCAAGGGGTTTCTTCCTTTAGGGCTGGAAGGAGCTGAGGGGTCCAGGAGCCTAGTCCCAGGATTTGTTGGAGCCCAGCAGGGTGGGGCAGGCCTTGCTCAGGGCTTATGGAAGCTTGATGAGGGTGGTGGAACTCCACCTACCACATATTCTTCCACCCTTGGCAGGCTGGCTCAGGGCCAGGGGTGGGCCCTGAGGTGCACGCCAGGCCAGGAGATGTTAGGAGGGTGTATTCCTGAACCCCCGATAGAACTCTTCTCAGAGGAGTGGCCATTTCTCATGCAGTTGGTTTCTACTCCTCACGTAACCCTGGAGAGAGTCGCCCATCCCCACACAGGCCCCATGAGTCCCTAAAGGTCCCCTTAGGTGTTTACGAGGACAAGTGTAGAGTCCCCACGAGGCTTCCTGACCAGGAGCAGGACTTCACCTTTCCAAACCCAGGCTCCCTTTGGATAAATAAGGAAACTTTCCACATTTTTTATAACACTATTTAAAATTTCAAAATAATAATATGTGTTTGAAAAAAGCGAATATAATAGTGAATGTGCTTTCCCACTACACGTGTCCCATCCTCAGGTCCCAGAGGCTCTGTCACCCCCTCAGAGGAGAAGGACCCCAGATGGAGTCGCAGGCTGCTGGCCTTGTTGCAACGTTCAGAGAAACACGCACGCTAGGGGCTCACCCCAGCCTCTGGGGGGACATCTGGCCCTTGCCTGAGACAGGGCTGGCTCCAAGAACTGTCCCTGGCTGTCTCCTACAGCCCTTTGTCCCTTCCATGCTTATGTTTATGTGCATAATTCCCTTGTGCGCACAGGGTCCTGCGTTAGCGCTCTGCAGCCTTAGTCACGCTTAACGCTCTATACTCGCTAGCCAGTGTTGTGTGCCTCTCCCCCAGGAGGGCTGTGTCGTGGGCACTTCCTGACCCCTCACACTGAGCACATACCTGGCACCTGTTGAATGAATGAATGAATGAATGAATGAATGAATGAATTTGCCTAGACCGAGTGCCATGGCTCATGTGGTCCCCCTCTGATCATACATTATTAGATTGGCTGGTTTTTAAAAACCATCCTCTCCACTTCGGATTGAATAACCCCTCTCTACTCCTTTGCCCAGCTTTTGTCTGAAACCATGACTGCCTCCACCTGTGCCCCCGTCACCCACATGCACTCCCTTGGGCCCCGAGACAGCTCAAGCCTCCTTTGTTTCCCATGTTCTGTGGAAAAGAGGCAAAAACCGGGCACACAGCCTCTGGTCTCAGAGGTGATGCTGAGGATAACCAGGGCCAGAAGGAGTTAACGGCGCCGGCAGGTGGGCCCAGTGGAGGGGGCAGGTGGGCAGCCGTCCCCACCCCCCTTAAGTCCGCCATTCCCCCATCAGACACGTGCAGCAGGGCACGAGGTAGAGATGATCCAGAGCCAATGCAAGGCATGATTTCTTATTATGCGCTTGTGAATGGTCATAATCAAGAGCTGCTTCTGCTCCCTTTGTAGCCTCCCCTCCACCCAGGATGCGGTGCTGGCTGACTAGTGAGCGGCAGGTGGAGGGAGGAGGTGTTTTGGAAGCTAGTCCTGAAATCTGTTTCCTTTCCTCTGGGAGAGGCGGCAAGGGGCCGGGGACTTCAAAGGCCTGGGTTTGCAGGTGGTCCTGGAGCAGCAGCATCTGAGGGAGGAAAAGGGCCTGCTGAAGGGGCCATGCTGCTTCTAGAAGCCCGATTGAATTAAAGAGGCCTGGTGCTGACTGAGTAATACACCTGCCACCTCAGCCTGGATGGAGGAAGCTGGCATCTCTCTGGTGGGGCATTAGAGTAGGAAGCACAGAGAGACTTGTCTTCGTCTGAAATTCTTCTCTGGTAGCCTCTTGTCTTCCTTCTCAGACCAAGCAGCAGGTGAATGGCATTAAGGCTGGGTGTCTTTGGGCCCTGGTCACTCGGTATTTGCAGTGGTCAAGGCTAAGGTCAATGTGCCCTGAGCCCTGTTGGCCCCCAGACTGTATCCTAATGAAGGAAGGGCCTGGCTGTGCTCTCTCCCAACTGAGGCTTGACCTGGTCTGTAGTTCTGGAGGAGGCGCCAAGGCCCAGGGAGCCAGCCTCGCCTTCATTTGGGGTGTGGGGGAGAGTGAACGCTTGGAAAAGTCTCTTGTCTGGGCAGCCATGTGGCGCTCAAATGGGGTTCACATCCCACCTCCCTGTGGTCAAGTGACTTAACGTGAGGCCTCAGGTTACCTTATTTATAAAACAGGGACAGTAATACCCACCTCCTGGGGTGATTATGAAGATTAAATGAGATTCTACATAAAACACCTAGCTTGGTGCCTGACGTAGTGTAAAGTGCTCAATAAAGTGTATAACTATAATCTGTACATCAGTATCTAAACTATTTAAAGTCATTTGGCAGCAGGACTTGGGTTCCAGGTACAGAACCTATGGCCAAGGCCATTTCTAGCTCCCTGGCCCCCGGGCTGGTGAGGCACCTCCAAGCCTGGATAGTGAATAGGGCTGAGTCCCAACCAGGGGGTCAGTGACCCGGCAACACCATGGGGGAGGGGAGGCGCTGACTATCTACTGTTGAGCCACAGTCAGCTGAGAAGTTCTATCTCCCGCCTATCTGTTCATATGTTTCAGCTTCTTTAATCCATCCTGTCACACAAAAATACAGATCTGGTCACAAAATGAAGTTGGGGTCGAGTAATTTCCCAAAACATTTAGCATAAGCTTCCTTTAAATAGGAATTCTGCTTATCCATTTAAAACATTTTGATTTAACACCGTTCGGTTTACGTTTTGGCCAATATCCCTCCAGATATCTATCTGTGCATGTACCAACTTCTAAATAGTTCCAGGCACATACACATACTTATATGGTGGAGAATTACCCTGTACGTAGTGTTTATAACATGCTTTTTTTACTTAGTCTATTGTGAGTATTGCTCCATTTCAGGACCTAGCCCGCCTAGTCGTGATTGTTTTCACTTTTTAGTTTATATCCTCATAGTTTTTATTGCTGCCTAGCTTTCCCAGAAACACAGTTGGGTTTTTCCTTGTTGAAGATTTGATTTCTGGTACCGAGAACACATCGTGTGATGTGAGATGCACGTAGCCATTTCTGCCCCACTTTGGGGGGTGGGGGTGGACCCCGCCTTGAGCATCATTGGCAGCATAGGGCACAGAGAGACTGGTGCCCTGTAAGTGTCGGTTGGTTGGCAATCCTGGGAAAGTCCTTTTCTAAGTGAGTCTTGCTAGTTCATAAACTCCTCCGTTTGATGGGACACTCGAGGACAACGGGTCGTGCCTCATTCATCTTTGTCACACCTAGAACAATGCTTTGCACCCAGTATCGACAAAACGTTTGTTAAATTGAAGCATCAGATACCTTCAAATTAACCGTCTTCGATATTCATTTCTGCAGCGTGGCATACATTTTCCTGGCCGCCTTGTACGGAACATTTGAGCACAATTTCCTCCGTTTTTGGCTGACTGAGCGTCACGAACATCTCTGTCTGTGTGATGGATGGTAATCCCGCGGCGCCCTCGGGGCCTGTCGAGGGTGCGCGGCTGTTCCCCGGTTACTGAATGTTCCCGGGCCGCTGTTCCTGAGAGGCGCTGGGGTCCGCGTGCCGAGCAGCTGGGTTCCCAGCCCTGCCCTAGCGCCACACCTCCTCCCTTCTTCTGATCAGTCAGTTGGGGAACCCCCTGTGGAGCTGGGGGCTCTGCACGAGATGGGGGGGCCTCACAGTGAGGATGTGAAGGCCCAGCTTGGGAGCAAGGGGCCTGAGCGCCGATGCACCTCAAAGCAGAAGTGCACTTGTGCTTTCTGCCTCTTGGCTGCAGTGCGGGGAGGGGAAGGTGCCAGACTGCAGTGGAGGCGCTCCAGGGAGTCCAGGGGTAACTGAAGTGGCCAGGACTGTGAGGGTGTCAAGGAGGGTGCTCCATCAGACCTTGGAATGAGTCTGCACACACAGGTGGCCTGCAGGGTGCACCCCAGGGTGGGGGGCAGACAGAAGGGGTCATGTGGGGTGCGGCCCTCAACAAGGGATTTTCAATGTCCTTTCCCTTGTGCTTGGGCCAGCCTGGGTTCACACAACATACCCTGAGAGGGAGGCCCGCCTGGCAAGCAGCCCCACCAGCCCTGACACTCTGCCCCGTGTGCAGGCTCTCCCATCACCCTGCCCCGTGCTTGCCAAGTGAGTGTTCCATGTGCCTGTGTGTCTCGTCTCCCCAGTAACTGGCACATTCCAGGAGGGACCACATCTTGCCTTCTTAACTGTAATTCTAAAAGTAGCTCCTGTTTGTTCATTCATTTATTCTGCAAATATTCATTATGCCAGGCACTGGAAATAGGAAGGTGAACAGAACAGACCTGACTTCTGCCCTCGGGAGCCGATAGCCTGGTAGAGGAAGTGGTGGTAGTCATCGAGCTACATGAGTGAGGGTAAAGCTCCTGACAGTTGAGGACAAGAGGCAAGAGCTTATTATGGAAGCTCCAACCAGGTAAGAAGTCAGAGAAGGCTTCCTTGAAGGAGTGGTGCTTTGCTGAGGTCTGAAGGCTGCACAGGTTAATGACACAAGTGTGACCAAGTGCATCCCAGACAGAGGGAGCAGCATGTGCCAAGGTCCTGTAGCAGGAAAAGCATATGAGGACTGGGGACTGAAGGCTGGCCCGCATGGCTGGGGCTCGGAGCAGTAGGGCAGGGGGAGGGGCTGGCAAGGAGGTAGTCTAGCCTGAGCAGGCCTCGTGCACCATGTGAAAGGGTTGTCTTATCCAGAGAGCAATAGGAAGTCTTTGAAAGCTTTTAAGCTGGCGGGGATGGAGAAATAACATGATTAGATTTACATCTTGAAAAGATCACTCTGGCTGCCGTATCAGGAACCAACTGGAGACTGGCCAACGTAGGGATGAGACCTGCTGGGAGACCTCAGTGCGGGCCAGGCCCTGGGGATAGCAGCATAGATTGGGGGGGGAGGGGGCGTGATGGAGGGGAGTCGACAGTTCGAGATTTAAAGTTTTTGGAGATGCATTATTTGGGTGGGAAATGAGGGAGAGTGAGGATGGAGGATGATTCTGGGTTTTGGCTTGTATGACTGATGGGTGCTGGCACCCTTTACTGATCCAGACATGTGGGAAAGGACTATGGTTACTGCCTGCTCCTTGCAATGTACTGTGCTAAACACTTTCATGAATCATCGCCCTGATCCTCCCTGCGGTGGCATGAGTCTGCCTGTTGCCACTGTTTTACAGATGAGGAAATGAGTCTCAGAGGTTAGTAACAAGCCCAAGGTTATATCTACGTGGCAGACTCTGTGCTGTCCTGCCCCAAAGCCTGTGTCTTGTGGGCTATGCCCCGATCCGTCCCCTTCCCCGTGTGTACTCTATGCTGAGATATGTTTGTAAAAGGAATTCATGGAGTGCCTGAGACAGGATTGAAAAGATTGCATGTGCCAACTGAAGGCCTGGACTTTTGTCACTTCTGCTCTGAGTGAGGACCACAAGCTAGACTTGGTTTGTTTAACACTCAGACACAGTTCCAGATGCTGGGAAGCACCAGGCAGCCACACCAGGGAAACCAGTGCTCACTTGCCCAGGGCAATTCCGCTCAATGGAAGCCCATCTCAGGCAAGGAAGCAAGTGATTGCCCCCAGGCCCCAGGGCTGTCCTTAACTCGGCTTTGCAGTGTTCCCTTTGTACCCACTTAATGTGGCAGCTGGCTCACACCCTCTCTCACTGGCTTTTTCAAATACTACCTGTTTAATTTTCTTTTTTGGAACCTGGGAATAAAAACCAAGCCCTTAGGGGGAAAGGCTCATTATTCTCTTACTGATTCGAGATGTAGTAGAGTAGCAATTATGTATTACTTGAACTGGAGCATGTTATCTTTTTGCTGGCCTGGATTCCCCAGCCAGAGACTGCGCAACCGAGAGATCGCAGGATCTGACTGTGGGTTCCACCAGTGATGGCTGACAGCCTGAAACGGGGCTGTGCATGGGCGAGAAGGACCCCCCAAGCATCCCACAGGGCAAAGGGACGAGGGAACGTTTGGGACATGCCACCCATGCATACCACCCCCAGCATGGGAGCTGACGATCAGCCTTTGGCTCAGTCTCTGGGGGGCAACTGGCACACACCATTTCTGTCCCCAGGTCAGGTGGTTCTGTGTGCTGTGGTCTGGGTAGAAAACAGGACCCAGCTCTTAGGCACTCTTTCCTAGTTTCTCTCTTATTCCCCAATAGCATAGATGTTTAGTCAATCAGATGATATTTATTAAGGGCATGTGCATGCCTATCCTTCGAACCCTGCTTAAATATTACTCCTGCAGTACAGCCAGGCAGCCCCTCAGCCTCAGCAGGCTGAATCGGAACCCAGCATCGGGTGCTTCACTGGGAGCACATGAAGCCTGGGCCCTGCCTTCCCCACCCAGTGCCAAGCTCCACATGGGCACACGGCAGGTGACGGTTATAGGAATCAGTAAATTGGAAGGTGGGCAGGAGTCAGATGGGGATGGGTGGAGTAGGGTGGAGTGGGGTGGGGTGGAAACAAAACACAGCCTGACGGTGGCAAGCACTGGAGCACATTAGTCTGATGGGAAGTGAGGCCTTGTGGGGCAGCAGTGGGAACAGGCATTGAGGGTGATGGTGAGTGTGGAGTCACCAAGACTGAGGTCTGGGTCCTCTGGCCCAGTGACATTCAGCAGAACTTCCTGTGCTGATGGAAACGTTCTATTTCTGTGCCATTTGATATGATAGCCACCAACTACATGTGGCTATTGAGCGCTTAAAATTATTAGTGTGACCAGGGAACTGAGTTTTTCCTTTTATTTAATTTTAATTAATTTTTATTTAAATAGCCACATGTGGCTGGTGGCCACCATATGAGATGGAGGAGAATCATGCAGGGTTAGAACAGGGCAGGAGGGGTGTCACTGATAATAATGACTGTCATTTATTGAATGCTTACTATGTGCTGGTCACTCTTCATGTGTATCTCAGTTAACCCTCAAGACAACCCTAGGGGATGAATATTATCCCATTTTATAGATGAGAACATCTGAGGCTTAGAGAAGCTTTTGCATAGCACGCCCAAGGGTCCACCCAGGCCTGCCTCTCTCCAAAGCCTGTGCCCAGAACACCAAGCTGCAGTGCTTCTGAGTAGGCTCAGAGCAGTGTTTCTGGAAAGTAAAATAGGTGACAGTGCAGGATAGCATGAGGTGAGCCCCCAGGAGGACTGGGGGCTCTAAGTGATCCAGGGTTGAGATAGATGATGATGATCCCATTTCTAGGGCTCCTAACATACAGAAGCAAAAGAAGTGTCACAGTCCTGGTCAGGGCCTATGCACTCCCAAAATTCCTATGTCGAAGCCCTAACTCCAAGGTGATGGTATTTGGAGGTGAGGCCTTTGGGAAGGGGATTAGGTTGAGTTGAGGCCATGAGGGTGGGTACCCATGATGGGATTAGTGCCCTAATAAGAAGAGGAAGAGATCAGAGCTCTCTCTTCACCATGTGAGGACACAGCAAGAGGAGGGCACATGTAAAGGGCCCTCACCAAGACCCTGACCATGCTGGCACCGCATCTGGGAGTTCCAGCCTCGGGAACTATGAAATGAGTGTCTGTTGTTTAAGCCACCCAGTCTAGGGATTTTTTTGTTATAACTGCCCAAGCTGACCGAGACTGGGGCAGAGGCCCCCTTCCCCCCACTTTTGTTGAATGTGTGGGGCAGGGTGGCCACAGAGCAGGAGGGAAGCCATAGGGAAGCCCAAGGAGTATTGTTGGGGAGGCCACTGGGCCTGGGCTCTCTGCCTGCAGCTGGAAACCTCTCTCCCGTGAAGAGCAGCCACCCTTCCCTCCTGAGAAATATTGAGAAGGGCAGAGCTGGACTCCCCAGTCCCAGTCTTTGCTCCAAGAACCAATGTCATGGAGCTGATGAGCACATACGGCTGCACACCCATCGCCAGCAAAGCCTTGGCCCAGGTCTTTCCCTTTCACTCCTCTGCCCACTCATTTGCTAATCATCAGCCACACTCCAGCACATGAAACAGCTCCTTGGAGAGCGTGGGCATCAGCGTGGCACCGGGCAGGGGAGGGGCATTATCAGCTCTCCTGAGGTCTGGAAGAAGGGAGCCTCCCAAATCCCAGTTGTCGCTATCCAGCTGTGGGACCTCAGGCAGTCTTCCACATCTCTGAGCCTCGGTTTCCTCAGCGGTGTAGTGGAGATCCTAACTCCCACCCCTTGCATGCTTTGTTGCCAGGCACACACAGTTGCTCAGGAAATGGTAGCCCCGGCTCTTCTGTTCTCTCTCTATCCCCGACACCATCGTCCCCCTGGGAGGGGCTGGAGCACACTGTGTGCTTGGAGGGCAAGCTGTCATCGAACCCTATAAGCATGTAGAAAACTCAGCAGGAAAATCTCACCTCTTGAAGGGCCACACTATTTTCCCCCGTGCACCATTTATTTATACCTGATAGTGGGAATTAGCAAGGAAAACACCAGCTGGCTTCAGCACCTCCTTGCTCTCTCTTTACCCCTGGGAGGAGAAACCCACCTTATGGGCTTATGGGGGCCCCTGTCCTAGAGGTAGAGAGGCTGGGGGTGAGCATTGGGAGGGGTATCGGGAGGCAGCTCTAGTGGAGAAGCGGGAATCTCCAGACCAGGTCACGGGTAGCAGCTCAGGGATCCAGGGGGCTGGGTACTGTACCCCTGGAGAGGCAGAGCCCCAGCTTGGCACAGATCCCAAACCCAGGCCTGGCACAGAAGTGGCTGGGCCCCTTCCCACTCCGAGGGACCATGGGAGCTCAGGGGGACAGCAGCATAGCAGTGAGCACCCAGACAGGGCACGCTCCCCAGATGTGCTGCACCTCTGAAGACCCCAACCCAGGACCTTCATGAGAGCTGGGAAGGGGCCCCAGTTGTGACTGGGCTGGACTTTCTTGCCAGCCTAGAGAACTGGGAGCTTGGAGAAGATCATATTTTATTTGGAGAAACAGAAGAAAAGTGACATTTCTCATACCTGAGTATTGGATGATAGCAAATGCATACCCCCCAAGAATGTATGAGAGCTTCCCTTCTGCCAAGAGCTGGCTCCTGCCTCCTGCCTCCTGCCTCCTGCCTCCTGCCTCCTGCAGTGCTGGGCTCAGCTGCCCAATCAGGCAGTGACGACATGCTCTGGGAAGCCAAGTTGGTGACATTTTCCTCTCCGTGGAGAGGTGTGCTTCTTGCTCAGTTGGCAGCCTGCAGAAAAGGCCAAGCAATAGATCCAGCCTTCCCTTGGTGGTGGGGGCTGCTAGGGGGGCAGGAGAGAACCCCCAGCATGCAGGGACCGGCAGCTTCCACGTGGCAGAAACATCCATTAGCCCTATGCGACAGTTCTCAGAGGAGGACCTGCTGTCACCGGGTCAGACTCTACCCTGTTAGCCGGGAACATGCCTCAGCCCCACCAAGTCCCACTGCCTTCCGGCGCATTTTGTCTGGCCTTTGCCACCAGCGTGTATTGCTGTACATTTCAGGGAAGCAAAATATGTGTTTAGAAATTATGAGCTTAAGCAACACTTTGGAAGGTGAAACATTGCAGAAACTAGGTTCTAGGTACTGTGTGTCTGGAGAAATTACGTAACAGCTCTAGAGTCAGACCTGAGTTTGTTACCTGCTGGGTGAACTTGGCAAATTCTCAACCTACTGCGAGCCCCAGATTCCTCACCTGTAATTCGGGTCTAATGCTTAGGTGATAGGGTTCCTGGGATCATTCAGTGAAGGGACTTGGCATAAAGTACATGCTCAAGCCATCACTGGTACTTCACACTACATCTTCTTACTGCTCAGGCACATCCGTGACTTTTATGCATGGTTATACACAAATGTATGTTTTCTTTGTTGCATAACATCATTTGGTGCCCACATTTCCAGGGATGGACGCAATCTGCTGTGTACAGGCCATATATTCTGTTGTGTGTATTTGCATCTTCTGCTGGTGCTGGGCGATTGGGTTGCTTCCAGTTCTCTATTGAACATGATGCAGCTGTGACTATCAGCCAGCTTATTTTCCACGTGCTCTCAACAGAATGTCATTGTGGGGGTGAAACTGTATCATAGAGATCCATGGATGGGCCCATCCACTGTGCCCCAGAGCCACCCACAGGTTTTAGATGCCCTGTGCTCTTTGGGTAAGCTACCTTCTGACCTGAAGCAAACACCATTCCCTCGGGATATGGCCGAGGGCTCCCTGGTTACAGCTTTCCCAGCCCCTCAGCTGGGGAAGAAGCAGCTGCAGTGTTGACCTTCCCGTGTCCTCTCTCTTATAGAAAGTCTGCACCAAGTGTGGGATCGAGGCCTGCCCTGGCCAGAAGCGGCCCCTGTGGCTGTGTAAGATCTGCAGTGAGCAGAGAGAGGTAGGGGGCCCAGGGTGATGGGGTGGGGGGCACTGGGGCTGGGGCTGAGCCCATTCCAGGTGGGGGAAGTTCATGGTTGGTCCCTGGGAGGGGCTTCTCTGGAGGTCAAGGGGGATCTGCTCGGGGGTGACCAGGAAAAAGGGTGGAGGAGTCACCTGCTTGCCTGCCCATTTTCACAGTGCAAGGCAGTGGTGGGCCCTGGTTCTGTCCTGGGGTCCGTGGCTTCAGTGGGAAGCCTCTCACACTAAGTGTAGGTGGTGTGGCATGGCAGGCAGGGGGTTATTATAGCAATGGTAACGTCTGCCCCAGGTTTGCGGTTTATTATGAGCCTGGGGCTGGGCTCAGTTATTCACATGTATGAATTCATTTCATCCCTTCACTGCCCCCTCTGAGGGGGCTCTCAGTGTCCCTTCCACTGATGAGGAAATGGAGACTCGGGAGGTTAACTAACTCGTGGGCACCGAGGTAGTTCATGTGGGGGCCGGAAGGAAATGCAGCCATGGTCTGCTGGGATGATTCCACCCGGGGTCCCTTCTGGTGCTGAGGTTCGATCATTGTAGTTCTGACCCCATTTTAGGGGAAGAAACTGAGGCTCACTGAGGCAGTCACCTGAAGGTTTGATGGTGGCTCAGACCTGCATCTCCTAGCCCCACATCCAGGGCTTTCCCCGCCATACCGGGATCAGCAGTGGGGCCAGACCAGAGCAGGGCATTGGCAGGCAGTTCATGGGACATGGGTCATGGGACAAGGTGGTGGGAACAGAGTGAGCTCAGCAGAGGAACATGCCCCTGGTTTTCCAGATGTGGGTTTGTGTGTTTTTTTACTTACCTTGCTTGGCACTTGATCTGTGCTGAGGATCCATAAAATGTCTTCAGTTATGGAAAATTCAGTTATGGAAAATTGAATATTGCTGCCCCTGCCATTCCATGCCTCCAGTTCTAGAGATCCTATTGTCTACTTTGTAGAGCCTCTCAATCCATCCTTCATGGCTCCCAACTGCTCTTGTTTATTTATCTATCTTTCCGGGACACTTTCTTGGTAAATTGTTTAGTACTATCTTCCAGTTCACTAAATCTTTGGGACTATCTCACAGCCGTTGGTGGTGTTGAGTATCTCTCTTAGCATCAGCTTTCCTCGGTGCCTTGGAATTTGGGTTTGTGTGCTCATCTTGAATGGGAATCAGTTTCTCCCTCTTTCTCTCCCTGCTCGTCACCTCCACCCGGGTTCTGGGGGCCCAAGTGTAGAGCCAGGTGTCTTGGACTAGTGATGAGCCATGTCCATGGTAATAATGGGATTATTCCCAGAGCCAATCATCAAAGCCTCGGGCAGCCTGCCAGGCCCTGGCTGTGTGGGTGCTGCTTCCAGCTCCCCTCAGTGTTCATATTCATAGGTAAGCTCTAGTTTGGGGATAGGAGGAGCTCTACTTTTTCAGCTTCTTTTCCCAGGTGGGAAATCCCTTCACCACCTCCAGTTTCCAGTGATTCTGGCTCTGGCCACCTGTCGTGGGACACTTTTAGTCCCTGTGCCCTAAAGACAAAGCTCCCAAGTTGCCTCCACCTGCTTCAGGTCCCAGAGCTCTACAGGCTGTGCCTTCAGCTCCTCAAAATAGTAAATCTTTGGAGTTTCTCCTCCATCTAGATAAATATCTCGTTTTTGAACACAAATAGGTTTACTTGTCTTTAGAACATTCTCATATGTCACTGTCGTGTCTTTGAAACACAGAAGGTACCCAGCACGTGAACTAACCTTCCGTCTTGCCTGGAGGTCCCAGATTTTTCACCTCTAAATGGAGATGATAATCTCTGTTTCTTAGAGGATGCTGTAAGAACTCAGCAAAGTCATTAGATGTACAAAGTTATGTAGAAAGTGTGCGTGTCTGGCAGAGCACAGGTACTCTGGAAACATCAGGGGCCTCCCTCTCTCCCCAGCGAGAATGCCCCCTTTGAACTTGATGTCCTTCTGGTCTTCAGGGGGGCCCATTTAAGATGCAGCTATCTGTGGGTGAGGAAATTCCTGAGAACAGTATCTTGTGGGAGACACCTTAGCAGGGTGAAATGACAGTCACAGCTGAGCCGTTAGAGGACAGAGATGAGGGAGCTGTCAGGAAAAAGATGATGGATGAAAGGAAAGACGGATGTAGCCAGCATAATCACTTAGTGGAGGGATGCGGAGGCCGCCGCCCCGGCCCATCCCCACCACGAGTTCCCCTCACAGCCTTGAGAGCCCTGAGATAGCACGTGGAGGGCCCACCGGCCGCCCTAATCTCCAGAGCGCGGCAGTGCCCAGAAAATCTGAAATAGTTTAGGATGAATTTTCTTATCTTTCCAAAGGCAACGAATCCGAGGCTATGCATTATGCTATCACTCTGTCCTTGAATTTCCAGAGGCCAATTAAACTTAGCAAGATGAAGAATGCTACATTCTGTCTCCGCAGTGCCAGGCAAACCGTGGACACTCAGTGGGCGCGGCCGGGCTGTAAAAGTGTGGGTGTCTGTGAGTCTGGGTGCCCGTGGGTGCCCTACCCAGGTGCTGCCCTTTCCTGCCTGCTTTGGAGTGGGAGAGTGACGGGGTAATTGGTTTCTGAATGCCTTTTTTTTTTTCTTAGAAAGAGAGCTAATCACAACAAAGAGATAGCTAAATAGAAAGAGCATTTAAAATGTAATTTTAAGTGCCACATATAGCAGGTTCTGAATCTGTGATAAAAATGAGTTCTGTCCTGCAGAAGCCACATCCTGATGGGAGATCTTGAATTTTCTGATAGAGATTCTTACACCGCTCTGCCCAAACACTCTTATCTTTCTTTCTTTTGGATGCTTCACTTCCATCATCTCTGGCTGTGCTTTTAAGAACTTTTTTCTGGGGTGAGATGAATGCTGGTTAAGCATCCCTGGGCTGTCAGGCTGGCATTGCTGCCTGTTTTCTGCACATCTGCGGTGTAGCAGTGTGTGCTTCAGCCCCTCTGCTCCTGAGGGGTTAACGATTTAACACGTGTATTCATTCAGGCACTCAGCACATGTTTATTGAGCATCTTCTATGTGCCGGGCAAAACTGCCCTTCTCATGGGAGGGAGGCCATAAACACAGTGAAGTAAATGCTGCCGTGTCACAGGTGGTGATAAAGTGCCCAGGGGAAAGGGGGCAAAGGGGGCTGGGAACAGTGAGGGCAGCTGTTCTTTTATATGGGGGAGTCGGGGAAGGGTGTCCTGATAAAATGACATTTGAGCAGAGCTCTGAACACACTGTGTGGCTGTAGGGATGGAAAGCATTCCAAATAGAGGGATAGCGAGTGCAGAGGCCCTGAGGCAGGTGTGTGCTTGGTCATTTTGAGGACTAGCGAGGAGACCAGAGTGACTGGCTTTAGTCAGGGTTGGGAGAGGTCGGAGACGTGGCAGGGGCTCGGATCATGTTGGTCCTTGTTGACCATTGTAAGGACTCTGGCTTTTACTCTGAGTGAAATGGGGAGCCTTTGAGGGTCTGGAGTGGAAGAGAGACATCACCTGAATCCTCCCCTTCTTTTTAAATTATACCCTGGCTGCTGTGTTGAGAATAAATTGTAGACTATACTGTCCGAGTCATATTGTGACTTTTTATCTTTCATATTCAATATTAGCCCAGATATTTAAGCTCTTGACTGTTGTGACCCTTAGAGGTTTTGATTTTTAAAAATACTCTATATATTTTACTCTTTTCTGATTATAAAGTTAGTATGGATCATTGACATTTCCATTGTGTAAAAAACATAAAGTAATACACACCCGAAATATCCCTAATCTTACCATCTAATCACTGTTAACATTTTGGCATATTGACTTTTGATCTTCTGTGTGTTTTTTTCTTTATATTGTTGAAGCCGTGTTTTAAAATTAACATATATTATCAGTAGTTCTCAGTGTAATTAATAACTCTTTGTAAACACTCTGTCATGTGGATATTCTGCTAATTTAAGACATCTAAGTATTTCCCTTCCCCCCTCTTATTAACAACTGCAATATATATCTGTGTGCATAGCTTCTTGACCACATTTTAGGTTTTATCCTCAGAATAGATTCTTAGAAGGGAGAAGTGAACACCAGTGTCTGTAGCCTCTCTTTTCTTATAGACCCTCGAGTCACTACTGTTGATCCGTCCCACAGTTAGCTGGTTTGTAATTTTAATCTTTTTAAATAAGAGCACACCAATGTATATTTTCTGAGTCTTCTGCTATATGATAATTGCTGTTGCCTTTATACAAAGAAGATAATTTGACTGATCAGGCAACTGATCCTAACCTGTCCCACTCGGGATTCTGCGGATTCGCGTCTGTCGTCTGCCAGCGCCATGTGGGAAGATGTCCCGTGAGGGAGGGGCAGCAACAGGGCCAACGGGGCGAACTGGTGCCCAGGGAGCTAGAGACGGTGGAACGGAGAGAGACAAACAAGGTTTTTAAACTAATCAAAGGAGATAAGAGAAGGAATAGAAACCGAATCAACAAACAAGACCTTCGAAAAAAAGATGAGCACATTGGAAAAGAAACACAGAGTTTACTCTTATATTCTTATTTATTAATTATTGTATTATTTTCCATACAAACGACTGTAAACCTACTTTTGCGCATACGCGTATCTATGGAAATGAACATTTTTGCCTGGATACGCCCGGGTCATTTTCATTGATTTTTTGGGTAGAACAAACATATTAGGATCTTTGCTTCAGGAGAGCTTTTCCGTTATGATTTTGCTTATTACTTCGTTCCCAGCTCTTCTCATTTCTTCTCTCGGGAGCACTTTTGAAGATCGCATTTCTTTTCCGAATTCTGTATCCATCGTTTTCTGCCCAGTTTCAACTCCTTTCATTTCCCCCCCATTCTGAAAAATCTTAAAGCTTTTCTCCACATTACTGATTCCGTTTTGGTGTCTCCCCCTGCCTTCGGGGGCTTCCTGTGTGTTGTCTTGCGCATTTATTTGTGTGTCTTTAGGTGCCGTGAGCGCCACAGACCCTGGGGGGACCAGAGGCAGCCCACGCGCCCCTCGCCTTCCCATGCCTAGGGTTTTACGTGTGACTGTCCCATGGCCTGGCCCCCTGGCCTTGCAACTAGGGGGGCCATGGGAGCCTGCAGCCCCTGGTTGGTGCTGTTTCCTTGGTCCTTCCTGCCCCTCCCTGCTCTCCCACCACTGAGCTTTCCTGAAGGTTCCTTACCTTCCCAGATGCAGCTCCTCTGTCCGGCTCCTTCCCACGCCTGTCCCCTTACTTTCTTGACCCTCATTTATCCCAAGCACAAAGACAGGGTTGGCGGAGGAAGGACAGGCTCCTGTGTGGCACCAGAAACCTGCAGGCGCGCCCTTCCAGTTAGGCTGGCCAGGAGGGGGCTCAGACCCTGCACCCTGACCCCTGCCGGGCAGGCAAGACCCAGGTGGGCAGTGACACTTGCCATCCAGCCCCCTTGCCTGTGTCGGAGGCGAGGCTGGCTGTAGGTTGACATCAGATCCCCCCTGTGCCCGCGTTCCCGTGCCCTTTTCCTCGGCGTTCAGGGCTGTGTTCACGAGGCTGGGAGGGGCTGCATCGGGGGCTTGCTAAACACAGGGCCTTGCAAGCCGGAAACTCATTTCATTTGCTGTTTAGCCTTTAACCCCACTCATTTAGAACAACAAAGTGACTTATTCAAAGTTATACTGTAATCAGTGGGAAAGTTAATTGGACTCTAGGTTCCGCAGGATTCCAGAAAGCATTCCTCCAGCCTCTAAAAGGTGTCTTTGAAGTAAGAAGGCGTTCTCTGAGGGGGGGGTGAGCTAGGAAGGGGTGAAGGCTAATTGGTGAGTAATTGAAAGCTGATTAACTCTTCTCTGTTCAGCATTGGCTCAGCTTTCCCGGGTTCACACGCATCCAGATATACTCATCCAGGGCGTTGCACCAACAGTGACAGTGTTTCCTGCAGTGCTTTGCATATAAAAGGTGCTGAGGAAATGTTTGTTGATTGAGAGAGACTTCTGCAAAAAAGAAAAGCTGGTTCCTTATTCAGATCACTTTAGAATCTTTTCCCAGCAGGGTGCTTTTGATTTCCTTGCGGGCTCCTCACAGCCGGCTGTGGCTGGGTCCCACAGTGCCCATTGATGCTAGGCCTGTATTCCTGCCTCCTGGCCCCTCTCTCCTGCCTGTTGATTGACGGTGAGAGGAATTTGTGAACTAGGGAAGTGGCTTCATGTGGAGTCTTGAAATCATCTCCAACCTGCCCAGCCTGGAGGGTGACCAGTAGCACAGTTAGGGCCCCTGGGGAGAGTCTGCCTTGGCTGAGGCCTGCAGGAAGCCCGAGGGAGAAGCAGGGGCGCCCACACTCCCAACCAGCACAGTGGGAAGCAGCCGTGCCCGCCCAGCCCAGCATCCTTGTGGCACCTGCCTCCAGCGGGCAGCCTGGGCTCATTGCAGGCTGCCATCTGCTTCTCCACACTGGTTTTCTCCTGGTCTTGCTGTTACTTGCAGTTTGGATTTTTGCTGCAGACAGTTTTGCCAGAGGGCCCCCTCCAGAGGCCTCTGAGTACAGGCAGGAGTGGGTGGCTGGTGCTCGGGTGGGTAGGCGGGTGGCTGCCCGAGCGCCTTGCCATCTGCCTCTAGCTCATTCTGGGCTGCTGTTGTGGCATCCCTGGGGGACCCGGATGGTCACACCTCCTCAGTGTGTTGGTCACCTCCCACGCACCATGGCTCTACCACGTAGACCCACTACCAGGGCAGGCTCCTGGCCTCCCACACATGTGGAAGTGGCAGGAGGAGTAAGCTCCCAGTGCTACCCAGTCCCCCTTCCTCCCATGGTAGGGCAGAGCAGTCTCCCACCCCCTCCCTGCCCCTTGTTTGGGTGCCAGCTTGAGCCTGTGTGCGTTGGAGACAGAACTGTCCTCTCTGAGATGCTGTCCAATCCCAGAGGGACCTGACTTTCTCACCACTGTGCTCCAGTCCACTGAGCCAACTGTCCCACCCATGCAGGCCAGAAGGACCCGCCCAGCCTGGCACTGACTGGCGGACATTGACTGAGCACCCACTGTGGGCCAGGCAGGGAAATCTGGCTTCACCCTCACAGGAGCCCGGTGAGGTTCTCAGAATGGCCCCCGTGTGACAGATGGGGAAACTGAGGCTTCGAAAAAGGTTACTCGCCCAAAGCCACCAGGCAATAATTGATGGAACCGAAGGTTGATGTTAGGTGTATTTGCCTCCAAAACTCCTCCTAACAACTCTTCCTAGTCATTCCTTCATATAATGGTCATTGCGTATTTACTGTGTGCTGGGCGCTGTTCGGGCCCTTGGAAAACTGCAGTGAACAAAACAGCCAAATATCTCTGCCCTGAGTTTATGTTCTAGCAGGATCTGGGGAAGAACAGACAATAAACATAACCAAACCACCAGATGGGCAAAGTATATGGTATGTTAGGTGCTGAATGGGAAGAAAGAAAGAACAGGCCGGAGGGATCAGGAGAGTTGGGTGCGGCAGGGTGAGGAGGGAGGCTGCAGTTACACATAAACCGGCTACCGCGCCACACCCGTGAGGCTGGCTGATATTTAAAAAGCAGAAAATAACAAGTACTGGCGAGGATGTGGAGGAATCTGAACTCGTGCACTGCTGGCGGGAATGTAAACTAGTGCAGCTGCAGTGGGAAGCAGAACAATCGAGCAATTCTGCTTCTGGGTAAATGCCCTGAAGAGTTAAAAATAGGGACTGACACAGATATTTGCAGCCCCGTTTCATTGCAGCATTATTCACAATCGCCAAAAGGCGGAAACACCCCAAGCATCTCCTGTTGGGGTGACTGGATGCACAAAGTGTAGTACTTACCTATTATATCGCTCAGCCTTGAAAAGGAAGGAAGCGCTGACACATGCCACACCATGGAAGAACCTCGAGGACAGTATGCCAAGTGAAATAAGCCAGGCGCAGAAAGGACATGCCCTGTGTGACCCCACGTAGTGAGGTCCCTAGAGTAGCCCCGTTCCTAGAGACAGCAAGTAGAATGGTGGTGGCCAGGGGCGGGGGAAAGAGTCAAGAGTCACTGTTTGATGGGCACAGAGTTTCGGTTTGGGAAGATGAAGATCTGGAGACGGACGGTGGGGACAGTAGCACATCAGTGTGAATGTATTTAGTGCCCCTAGACTGTGTACTAAAAATAGTTAGAAGGCTTAATTTTGTACTATGTGTTTTGGCCAGGTGGGTCTCTGTGAGGTGAGATGTGCCCTGATGGAGGAGGAGTGGGGAGGCCAGTGGCTCTCTGGGGATGGAGCGGCCCAGGATGGGGACACACCACGCCATGCGAGGCTCCCCACCTTCCACATGTGGGGTTCCTGGGTTCCCCTGAGCGGGCATGGGAAGGGTTGGTCGGTCCCAGGGGGTTCTTTGGCCATGGGGAAAAGGGATGTGGGGTGAGGTGTTCTGACATGAACGAAGCCCCTCGTCCCCTCAGCAGCACGGCCCACAGTGTTTGCTCTGTCACCCCACTGCTCCCTCCCCCCCCAACTTAGCCATCCCTGTGTGCAGCGGTTCATGGGGCTGGGAACCCTGTGGTCTATGTGACCAACCTTGAGAATAACAAGGTATGACCCTTGAACTTTGCCTGCGGCTCCCAACCCTGCTTTGACTTGAGGGCTGTGTTATGGTCATGGGCCAGCTCCTATTGCTCCCTGTTTGCAAACTAAATCAGAGAAGCCCGTTCAGTAGGGGTCCCAGCTGGGTCATCTCCACATTGCACCCGGCACCTCAAGAGCGTCACCCCCTGTGCATGACACTTGTCCTCCCATCCCACTCCTAACTGCATCCTAGAGAAACCCTCACATCCTCTCCAGGAAGCGTGACCAAGAGTGCACATGGCAGCAGTTTTTATAACAGCAAAAACCTGGAAACAACCCAGTGTCCTTGCATGGTGGAATGGATAGATGAATCGTGGCTATGGAATAATATACAGCAGTGAAAAGGGAACGGCCATTAAATTCATCAAAGGATGGATTAAAAATACAATGAACATAAGAAAAAAAAAGCAAGTCACCAACGAGTACACAGTGATTCAAAAATGTAATGTTTGCAAACAGGTAGCAATAGTTTATTTAGAAATGCACACAGAAGTGGCCTTTTAAAATAGAAAGAAAAGCATGAGATTGCTTTATACAAAATTCCAGAAAGAAAAAAAAAGATTCCAGGTGGTAGCCCCCTCAGCTCTCAGGGACTTCTCAGATTTGGTGATATATAATTTCTCGATGAGTTCCCAGGTGTTGACTTGAGTATGGTTCTTTGAAATGTACTCTCTTTTCATGTGTATGTTAGGTTTCACAGGCACACACCCAGAAAATAACAGGAGATCACAAAAATCTGGGCCCCAAAAAAGCTTCAATCAGTGAAATGGAGAAAAACCTTTAAAAACCCCCAGAATGCAGGGGGCCCCAAATAGCTGAAAACAATAAGGGAGACAGTGATGAATCCAGAAGAGAGAGAAAGCAGTGGAACCTCAGAATTGTAGGTTTTCCCCAAGAAGGAACAAGAGCAATTGAGAATGACGCAATCATCAAATCCAGAACTGAGCACAAGAGGCTGTCCTGGCTCCACCCGCTAGGTCAGCCCCCAGATGCTTGCACGTTGGCTTTGGAACACGGGTCTGAGACTGTGTTTAAACATAGGATGTTTGTTGTTCTGGGAATTGACTCAAAATCACAGAGCTCTTCTGAAAAGACCTGGCCGGGTCTAATTGGCCCGTCCAGTTTTCTGATCCAGCCCAATTCATTTCCCGTGTGCGGCCCACTCCATCTGGGAGCAGAGGCAGGCCTCGCAGCCAGACACCGCCGGGACACGTCTGCCCTCTCAGACATGTGTCAGAACAGGGAAGATCGTTAAATATTTGGGATTCAGAGGGAATTTCATGCTGCATGCAGATGAGGAGTGAGAGGAGGCGTGCACGCAATGTCGACAAAGCAAGTAATTAAGAGCAGTGGTGAAGCGTATTTAGCCTGCGCAGATCTGTGGAACTTTCAAGATCATTCTGGACAAAGGGAGACGATGACGTGGGCAGAGGCTTGTAGGTAATTCAAGGAGGTGGGGGGTGCCCCTTGGGCACAGACCCTGAGCACAGGCAATGAGGGGGTGAGGCCAGAGTTGGAGGCTGGCCTGCGACCCCAGAGGTCCGCCCTGACCCTGGGCACACAGCCCCGCAGCCGTAGAGAGCCATCGCTGACCGCCACCTCCCTCTGAAGCCGGCAAATGCTGCTCGGTGGTAATTGTGCAGAAGCCTTGCAGGATCCAGCCCCTCCACAGGGGTTAATGGAAGCCAGAGCTTTTCCTCTGGTTCTAAAACAATCTAGCCAAAGTGTTTAAACTATCTGTCAAGAAAGCAGCACCCGCAGAGTATTTTTTCTCACTGCATTTTTTTTTTCTTTCCACTGTGCTGGCAATTGCCTGCCTCCCAGACTGACCTGCCTGCTCGAAAACCCGCTTGAAATGAAGAGGAAATTCGCTCAGGCCCTGGCGAGGGCTCCTGCTCTTGGGCTGAGCAAGGAGCTGCCCTGGGGGGTTGGAAGAAGGGGCAGAGGTGCACTCTGTCTTTGCTGGGGTTTCATTTCCAGCCCATCTCCTGGCTCGGACATGGACACACACACACACACACACACACACACACAGGCCTGAGGTTCTAAAGTGATAGCCATTAAAATGCAAATACATAAATGCTTCTGGGAGGGGTCTCACGTCGCTTTTCGATAACACCTGGATCCTGAGTGAGCACGTTAGGAGGGATTAGTGGAAAGTCTGAACCCGATGGGGTGGGAGGGGAGCTGTGGCCCACTGGCCCTGGCAGACTCCGGATGGCCCCTGGCGCTCGACACCGCAGACAGGGAAACCACCCCAGAAAAGAGCAGCTTCTGGAAGCAGAGCTGGGGCGGGGGGAGCGGGGTAGAGAAAAAGAGCCACAGACTCCAGCCCTTCGTGGATTTATGCCACGGGGCCACCCATCTACAAGAACATCTGATCTTTCCTTCCCCTCGCCCAGTCCTGACGCTTGGGAGGGGCTGACAGGAGCTTATTTTTCTTCAGGGACAGAAATTGCAGGGTTATGAACTCGTACTGGTGTTTTCAAGCTGACCGTAATTTGACTGTCTTTTCCTATCTTGCCCCACTACAAAACATTTTAATGACTGATTTATTTTCCTCCCCTGAGCTACCAGCTATGAACAGAAAAGGCGCCATATACTAAACCTGACAAGCTACCAGCATCTAGGATAACATACCTTGGAAATGTCAGAGTAATCTCCTTTTCCAGACCTCTCAGGGCACCCTCATCACACCAGAGCAGGAGACCCCAGAACCCTACAATGTCGTCTTGTTCCCCAAATACCACCTCTGGGCACTGTCAATGTTAATTATTAACCATCTTGTACCCACCAAGGTAAAAGTATGTGTTTCTCCAGTTTGCTTTTTATTCAACCCTAGAGATCTCCCTGCTTTGCCTTCTGCCGTCTCCTTAACCTGCCACCAGTGGACTTTGTGTAACCTCCTTACGTTTTCTCCTCTGCTTCTAAATACATACAAGGGCCTGCAAAACCGCCATTCACGGAGCGTTTGCTCAATCCTTCGAGCTCTTGCTTCTGGGCATGTCCTCAAAAATTCCGCTCAAATAAACTCTTATAAAACTTTTCCGTAGGTTTGGACGTTCTTTCGTCCAGACAGCTTTTCTCCCTTAAGTCACATCCAGATTCAATATACCAGCCACAGACTGTCCTGACCCCCCATGCGCCGGCCTCCCATGCGGCCCAGGGATTTAATAACATTGACGTCCACCTACCAATCTGTTATACTTTAATTTTCATCGAAGTAGTACATGCATGGGGTTTAAAAAGATCCAGTTGTTCTGAAGAGCTTATGCTGGACGGTGGCATCCGCCTGCCTGGCCCTTCCCTCGCCTAGCTGGTCACGCGCAGACCACATGCTGTAGCTCACAAGCTCCCAGCCGTGACTGTCCTGATTTATCAACTTTAGATGCTCTCTGTTGACTCCATGCTCCAAAAGGCAAGGAGCTGGCTAGCTTGGACTTCTCTGCTTCCCTGCTCTCCTAATTTTTATACTTTTATTCTTTTTAGCTCTTTGATTAAATGTGTAACTTTTTATCACCTTTGCCCGTTTCTTCTCCCATCAGATTTAACAGCCACACCCACACCTCGATACCTTCCCCGAGCTGTGGGTCTGAATGCCTCTCTTCTTCCCTCCCCTACTCTCACCTCCCTCCTGTTCTAGTTTATACCGTTACTAATAGATTGCCAGAACTGTACATTTAGATTATTCATTAGTTATAATTAATCCTTCCTGCTTTGCGATTTGCGCCTGGGTCTTAATTTTCCAAGGTGAACTGAGTGACAACACGGGGAGGCTAATGGCGTTGAAAGAATTTATTGCTTCTAGTTCCCAAGAGAAGGGGGCATGTCATGCCACGCAGGGCCATGTGGGGAAGAACCAGATTCAGTCGGGAGGCAGAAGAAAGTGAAGGGAAAGTGTGGGCACAGCCTTTATCGGGGTTTCTACGGGAAAGGCAAAGCAGGGCAGGGTAAAGATCTTGGATCGGCTAGCTTGAGTAATTCCAGCAGGCTTTGGGACATAGGGACTGTCCCTAAGTTGTCTAGTACCTGGGTTGATTTAGGGCAGAGGAATATTGGCTTTGTGTCCAAGAGTTAAAGAAGGTGGTTGGGGGTGTGGACTCAGGATTGGTGGTTGGGGGTTTGTAATACGTCTTTCACATGCTTAAAAAAGCTACATCACAGGACAGATGTGAACAACTTTGGCCATTAGTTTGACCCTGTGATGAATAGATGCCAAATAGACAAATACTGAATCTAAGAAAACAGAGCACTTGATCTCTAGGTCAGTTCTAAGAATTGAATATCAATAAATAACACTTAATTTAGCAAACCTATGTATGCTTTTGTACAAGTGTTAAGAGGGCAGGTTCCGGAGCCAAACTGCCCGAGTTCCAATGTTTTGTTCGTCCCTGAGTGTGTCATGTGTTTTCTCTGTCCAGTTTCCTCATTCCTGAGCCAATAATAGTACATACCTCGAAGGATTTTTGTGAGAGTTAAATAAGTTATTATATATAAAATTTTTGAAATGGTGCTTGATGTATACAAAGTGCTCAATATTTATTAGGGGTTAAATGTTTTATTATTTTGTAAACCTTAAACACTTCCAGGTCATCTGGTATGTGAGGATCACATTTTGATAACCTCCTTGACCCCTGGACCACACAAAGGAAAATGCCCCAGTATCATGATCAGATTCCTTTTCCTTTTTTTCCTTTATTTTCTTTTTTGAATTCTCAACCAAGGATATTTTTCCATTGCTTTCTAGAGAGTGAAAGGGAAGGGAGAGAGGGAGAGAGACAGAGAAAGATCGATGTGAGAGAGACACGTCAATTGGTTGCTTCCCACACACGCCCCAACCAGGACTGGGATCAAGCCTACAACCGAGGTACATGCCCTTGACCAGGAATCGAACCCGAGAGCCTTCAGTCTGAGGGCCAATGCTCTAACCATTGAACCAAACTGGCCAGGGCAAATGGATTCCTTTTTAACTCTTCATTTCTTAAAACCGTGTCACATTTTAATTTACCCTATATTTGGACCATGACTTTCTGGTGTGATTTTTTTAGTTTTCCCTGGAGTATTTTATTGTCCTTTTTTCTTTTTTAAGTATATTTTTATTGATTTCAGAGAGAGGAAGGGAGAGGGAGAGAGAAACATCAATGATGAGAGAGTCGTTGATTGGCTGCCTCCTGCATGCCTCCTGCTGAGCCACACCTGCCCAGCTGTCCTTTTTTTCTCATTGACAAGAGAACAGTGGAACCTTATGTCATCGTATGCAGCTTCTTAATTCTGCCTTCTGTTGCACGGAGCCTTCTCTTTTTCTGTCAGACCCTTTTCCAGCTCTAGCCTACATTAATTCCTAAAAGCTGTCTTCATGGGATTTCCCTTTGGCTCACCTCCTGAGCTGGAGAAAGATCCTCTTTCTTATTTTTCACCTTGGTTTTGCTGGAGCCCACCCTTAAGTAACTTCTTAAAAAGGGAATGTGTAAGGGAAACCAGGAGTCCTTGCAAGTCTAAGAATACCTCTATTCTGTCCTCGCGTGTGATTGATAGTTTGACTGGTAGATTCCAGATGCAGAGTTTTTTAGTATCCAGTGCTGCTGACGATAAGTCTAATGCCATTCTGATTCTGATCTCCTTATAGGAGACCTATTTTTTCTTTCTGGGTGCTTCTATTTATATTTTTAACTAATTTTATAAATATATGTCTATTGTTTTTTTACTTTTCACTCTTCCTGCCTTATATTCAATAAAAACCTTTTAATCTGAAGATTCATGTCCTTCAGCTATAGGAATTTTTTTTTCTGCTCTTCTCTCTTTCTGAGATGTCTATTATTAGGAATTTGACCCCTCAGGTTGAGTATTTGTGTGTCTTATCATTTCATTCACATTTTACTGTTTCTTCATCTGTATCTTCCAGCCTTAATTCATATTTTTATATTTAATTTCTAGGAGCCTTTTGCTATTCTCCAATTGTTCCTTTTTCATAGCATGTTCTTACTTGAGGAATGAAGCTATATATTTTAAGTCCCTGGATTTAACTTGCCTACTTTACTAAGTTAGCAGCAAATCTGATTGTTTCTTTTTCTAGAAGTATCTAAACGGAGGGCAAATGCCCTGCCAGACATGTGGAGGCTTAAATGACTTTAAACACCAATCCTTTATGTGCTCACAATTCTGCAGTGTGGGCTGGACTCCAGAGGACGGTTGTTTCCCTGGTCTCTCCTGGGGTCACTTCATGGGCTGCAGTCATCTGACAGTTCGACTGGGGTGGAGGCCCAGGAAGGCTCACTCCCCTGCAGTCGGTGCTGGCTGTTGGCTCTGGTGTCTTCATTTTCTTCCATGTGTCATCTCGTCCTCCAGGACACCGCACTGGGCTCTCACATGATGGCAGCAATTTTCCAAGTAGTGAGGAAGGAAACCACCCGACCTCCTGAGGCCTGGTCAGAAGTCACATGTTAAGTCTGCCACATTCTGTTAGCCAAAGCAAGTCACAAGCCTAGACCAGATTCAATAGATTCCACCTCTTGAAGGGAGGAGAGGAAAATAATTTGGGGCCATGTTTAATCTACCGTAACTTCCCAGGTAGCTTTTCCCATTGTCTTAGGCACCTCAGGCTGCCATAACAAAATACCCCTGGAGGGAGGGGACTTAAACAACAGGAGTTTATTTCTCATAGTTCTGGAGTCTGGAAGTTCAAGGTCAAGGAACCAGCAGATTTGGTTCCTGGCGAGAGCTCTCTTCCTGCCTTGCGGCCACTCTCTTCTTGTGTACTCATCCAGGAGAAAGAAGCAAGCTCTCTGGTGTCTCTTCTTCTAAGAACATTAATCCCATCATGGAGCCCCACTCTCATGACCTCATCTGAACCTGATTACCTCCCAAAGGCTTCGTTTCCAAATACCATCACCTTAGGAGTTAGGACATCAACATATGAATTTGGGGTGGGGCACAATTTCATGCATAGCCCCCTCTAAGAGCCAGTGCTACTCTTAGGTAACCTGAGTTACTTAAAGCCTTGAAATTTGGACATGTGTTCAGCCGTCTGAGCTGACAGATGTTTGTCAGGCATCTAGCACATGCTGGCGTGTGCTGGGCGCCCTGGGAGCTGCCATCGTGGAGCTTTTGATAAGGTGCAGGACACAGACATGCAAGCAGGCAATCATAAGAGTGTGTGAGTTGCAGTGGAAGCTTCTGGATTAAGGTAATTTCCTTAAGGCTGGATTTCCCTATCTCAGCCCAGGGAAGAGAGAAAGAACAGCATGTACAAAGTCCTGGAGGAAAGAGAAAGCTTAGCACGGTCAGGGAATGAGAGTGGCTGATCTGGAGTGTGGGGGCGGGAGGAGGGGAGAGGCGAGGCAGGGCCTGGTGGAGTTCTGGGGTCTTTTGGGCCATGCTTCAGAGTTTAGCTTGCTGTTGGAGTTCCTGGGAAGCCAGCACACATTCATTCTCTCTGTCCATCTCTCTTTATATATGTGTGCGTGTGTGCACGCACAGGTAACAGGGTGGGGCGGGGAGGGCCATGCTGCCCCTCTGCCAAGGTGGGTTGACCCGTTAAGAGACCCTTTTTTAAGGTGACCAGAGTGTAAGCAAGAAGACCCCTTTATAACAGGCCATTTCCCCTGGCATTTCAAGACTGGGCCAGTCCAGAGCTTGTTAGGCAGAGAGAACTTGGTCTCCCTGAAGACAGAGTGTCACGTTCTGTCCCCTGGGTACAGTTCCTTTGCGTTGCCTCCTTCATTTGTTCATTCAGTCAGTCAGTAACATTCCTGCCACATACAGGCTCCTTGCCGGGTCCTGGGAATACAGGGATGGCTCAGGCGCCGCCCTGTCCTTGAAGAGCTCGCAGCTCCCTGGCTGGGTGACGCGCCATACCAGCAGTACCGCGTGGCCTCCGGGAGCACAAGGCGCTCTGGTTCTGCACCAGGTGGCTTGGAAGGCTTCCTAGGGGAAGTGTCACTGCTTGATGGAGACGAGAATGGAGGGCACTCCAGGTGGAAGGAACAGCATGTGCAAAGGCCACAGACTGTCCCCCTGCTCCAGCCTGTGGGGTGAGGGGTGGAGAGCCTGGACCCCGCCTGAGCTCATTCAGGTGCAGTCCTAACTGCATGGGAGGTGGGGAGAGATGGTAACACACGTAAGGGGCGGGGCATTGGACAGGGACAGAGGTCCACTGCCCCCTCCCAGTCCTCCCCAATGACTGGTCCCCTAGGCCTCCCCTTCTTTCCAGTGGGGCCTGGCAATTACCACCTTCTCCAGCCACAGCCATTTAGGAAATGCCAGTGATTAGTGATTGTTATCGTAGTAATTAAAATTCCCTGGGAACAGCTTGGCTAATATCAATCCGTTTCTGCAGTCAGATTGGCAGTGAGCTGAAATTGGAATCAAAACCTGGAAGCAGAGCACAAAGCGGTGCTACAGGGAAGATTTAATGCCATCGGCCACCCTAGGCAAGTGCCATGGCGGCCATGGGGGTCTTTGCTCATTAAATAGCATTTCCAAAGCTGGCTGCTCCTCTGGCCTTATCACAGCAAACCACGCGTGGGGAGCAGAGTGGGGCTTTGCAGAATCGCACAGCTTCTTCCGATGGTGAACCTTTTTTGATCTGTGGCCCTAGACTGGGTGGGCTGGGGGTTAATTCCCGCAGAAGGCTTTTCCTGCCACTGTGCTGGGGGAGGGGACCAGGCATAATGCCAGGCAGCGAGGGATGGGCCTGGATACAGGGAGCAGAATCCACGTGATTAAAAGCTACTGCGTTTTGCAGGGTGAGGGTGGGCATCGAGGCAAGAGAAGGCCTGAGGATATGCATGGATTTGCAATAGAGCGTGGGCGTGGGTGGCTGCTCAGAACTCAGCCAGCTGGGATCCCTCACGCCTCGCCTCTCCAGTCCTGCTCTCCCATGTGGAAGGCATTTCCTAAAATACCGCCAGTGTGCTCACGCACCTCCACCCAGGTGTGCCCTCCAGGTGTACTGGACTTTGCACCTGTGGCCTCTGCCGAAAGAACTCAAAAAGCACGGCTCCCCGAGCTGGTCCAGGACCACCGGCCAGTCTGGTGTGGTCAGGTCTCTGTCCTCCGTGATGGCATCAGGCCTTCACCTAGACTACAGTGCTAGCACGAGGGAAGCAGTCAGACCAGGCCCTGCTGCAGTGGACTCGGAATAACTGACCTGCCCCCTGGGCCCTGGGGAGGCACTGACAGGCCTGGCAGATCTGTGGGGTCATTGCCTCTGCTGAGCATAAATATCGGGGTGAATTGTATGAAATTGACACTTGGTTTATAGGTCAAAAGTGGTTGAATGCCATTAAAAAGGTTGACTGTCAGCAGTTTCATGCAGTTCAGCCTAATAGTTTAAATACTGTGCTTTTTATCCTGCTTTCCAAAAGCACTTGGCTGGTCAGTGTTTTTTAAGTTGAGGGGTAGGGATGGACATAGATTATTGCAACAGGAGGTGAGGTGGATGGCGTGGCGCCCCTGACTGTGATGTACCAGGTTGGGCAGGGGCATCCGGGGCTGTGGGTCTCACTGGTGCTGGAGGAGGGACTGGGAGCATGTAGCTGCCCTGTGCTCGAGTTCATGGTCAGGGAGGCTCACTGGAGCTTGTTCTGCACCCGCATACCCTGCCAGGCACTTCTTCCCTGTCCCTCTCTTCATCTGAAACAGTAAATCCATTTGATTCATTACAAGAACTTGGATGAAACCCTCAGGCCACTTCCCCAGGAAGGCGGCAGACTTTATGGAAACAACCCACACTGCCAGTTCAGCCATCCAGCCATGTTTATAGAGCACCTGCTATGTCAGGAGTGTGCTAGGAGCTTGAAGATACCGTGGTGAGCAAAAGCACCCTGGCTCTCCCTCCTGGATGGTAGATCCTAGTGAGAGAGACAGATAAAATTGAAAGGACCAGACAGAAAGTGGAAGCAACTCAGGCGTCCAATGATGGATGAATGGATAAACCAAATGTGGTATGTCCATACAATGGAATATTATTCAGCCTGAAAAAGGAAGGGAATTCTGACACATGCTGCAACATGAATGAACTTTGAGGACATATATACATATTCTGTATATGTCAAAAAGACAAATACTATATGATTTTACTTATATGAGGTACCTAGAGTAGTCAAATTCATAGAGACAGAAAGTAGAACAGTGGTGACCAGGGGTTGCGCAGAGAGGGGAATGGGAAGTTGTTTAATGGGTAGAAATTTAAGTTTTATAAGATAAAAAGACTCCTACAGATTGGCTCCCCAACAATGTGAATGTATTTAACACTATTGAACTGTATGCTCAGAAGTGGTTAAGATGATAAATTTCATGCTATCTGTGTTTTAACACAGTGGGACATTTTTTAATTAAAAAAGAAAGAAAGAAGCATGCACACCCATGAGCTGGCCCGACAGCCCCAGCCCCGCAGGAAAGGCATGAGGCGGTGAGGCTCGCTGTGTTAATGATGCACCTGGTCCCGTGGCGTCCCCACACACTGCTCTGTGGCCTTTCTTGTTCTCTCCCGATGAAAGTCACACAGGAATGAGGAGTGAGCCACATCTCTGAGTCACCCTCAAGGTTGTCCCAGCCACCCCCCTTCCAACAGGATCTTGGCTGGCCAGGCATAAGGGGAGTATGCCCTCCCCCCGGGATGGCGTGTCCCAGGGGTGGCAGCAGGGTCCTCATCGTCCGTCCCCCTGCAGCACCTAACTCTGGTGACCTCAGGATCTGACAAGGCCTTTCCCACACCCATCACCCCATGGGCACTGCTCCTGAGCAGGGTCCCAGACCAGACCACAATCCCACCTGGAAGTGTAGTGTGGGAGACGCTGAGGGCCCCAGTGGGGACTCGACTTTGCTTCCTGGAGGAAAAAACATGTGTCATCATCTAAATGTACACACACTCCTTGACCTGGCAGTTCCGCTCCCCGGAATGTCCCCAAGGCACGTGTGCCCGGTGATGGTTGCAGCAGCACTGCTCATGAGAGTGGGAAATTGGCAACAGTTTAACTGTCCATCAGTGGGGGGCTAGTTTAAGTTTAACAAGTCCAAACTGTGGAGCCATTAAAACATGAGGGTGGAGACCATTCCGTTTTTTTCCAATCCTCATCTGAGGATATTTTTTCCACTGATTTTTGGAGAAAGTAGAGGGGAGGGAGGGAGGGGGGAGAGAGAGAGAAACATCGATGTGAGAGAGAGAGATTGGTTGCCTCCCGCACACTCTCTGAACCTGGGACCCAGGTGCATGCCCTTGACAGGAATTGAACCTGTGACCCTTTAGTGAGCAGGCCGATGCTCTAACCACTGAGACACACGGGCCAGGGCAAGACCATTACTTATTAACACAGAATAGTTGCTATGACATATAGTTAACTGGGGGCAAAAACAAACTACATGATGATGTTCTTTTAAAACAAAACAAAAAATGTGTATATGCCCAGAAAAGGGTTTAAGGAATTCAGAGCACAGTGTTAAACAGGGCTCCCTCCATGTGGCAATGTTATGAGTGACCTGAAGTTTATTCAGTTTACTCTTTTGTTATTGTCCTAATTTTGTAATCTGTGTATGTATTTCTCTTCCCAAGGGCGGGGAGACAAAGTTTCCATGGCAGGGATGGGGAGGCAGTGTGGTGTGGGTCGTAAGCCAACCAGTACCCACAGGTCACACATGGCTCTCAAGGCTGCTTTTAATTGGTACCCCAGGAGGCCCAGCTCATGTTGCAGGGCAGGAGGCTGGCAAAGCCAGCGCTGATGGATGGGCAGGCCTTGGCTTAGCAGAGGGAGGCCGAGTGAGTCACTCACCAGCAGCTCCTCGGGGACAGGGTGGCCTTGGCAGCTGCTACTTATGTTAGCTTTCTCTCCCTGTGTGGCACTTCCCTCCCCCCCAGGCGTCCAGTCTGCAGGACACTCAGCCACAACTCAGTGAGCATCTGCTTTGTGTCTGTAAACCTTTGGGATGAGACTCTATGGCCTCCAGTGTGGTGTAGAGGCCACTAGAGTGGTAGGTTGGCCTTGGGCAAGTTGCTTAACTTATCAGAACCTCAGTTTTTCCATCTGGAAGGTGGGGATAGCCATAGAGCTTCCTCAAAGGCTTATCACCAGATGCCTCTGGGAATGGGGAGGAGATTTTTTAATGGTGCACCCTGTGAATTTTAGATCATGTGCATGTGTTACCAACTCAAATACATGGTTATGTGTTGTACGAGGGCTGCGAGAGGAACAGAAAGGGTGTTCCGAAAGGGGCTCCCTGAAAAATTCATCCCACCAGGCGGGTTCTGTTACCCAAGAGCCCCACAAAAGCAGGCCCTTCTGCAGAGGGTAGCAGCGAAGGCGGGATAAGTGATTCGTGCCAGGGGCAAGGTTTCAACTCTGGTCCTGTGCCCAGTACTCTGGAACATAAAGATGTGTCTGCTGGCCACTTGGAGAAATAGATGCCATCACTCAACAAGTGAACAGTCAGTGCTGTACAGCTAAATGCTGAGTTTACGCAGACCCGTGACTAGGGTTGAGTTTCTCTAGGAAAACTTGCTGGGTCGGTTCCAAGTGGGAAGCGCTGTGTGTTTTCTCCCTGTTGGAGAACCCTGTGCACACGGGCATATTAAAGGCTCTGAGGATTCCTGCAGTAGCAGAGCTTGGTTTAATGTAGTGCTTCCCTGTGTACATCATCAGGAACCCTTTTATTTCTTTTTTGTTTTATTTTTGAGTAACCCCTGTTAACAGCCCACAGAATTAATGTGGTGCAGAGGAAGTTTGGGGAGGCTCTGGCCTTCTGACTTTAAATTCTCTCTTTTGATTAGGGGACTTGGTCCACTGGTTGTAAAGATACCCACGTTTGTCAGATGATAGGAGGAGGGGGACAGTGACAGTCATGAGCATCCCATCTGTCGAGTGCCTGCTCTGTGCCCGGCACTGGGCCGTGGGCCTACATTCATTTGCGAGACTGATCCTCATGGCCACCCTGTGAGATGGGCACTGTTCCAACATCTGCCTCCAGGTGATGGAACTGAGGGTCAGGATGTGTCCAAATCTCACAGCTGCTTAGGGACAGATCCAGGATTCAAACTGCCAAGGCTTCCTCTTGCTTGAAAAGGTCACAGCGTTCCTTCACACACTCTCACTCCTACTGAAAAAACACCCACACAAGTGTATTTCCTTCATCAGAAAAGAGATTAGGCCCTGGTTGGTGTGGCTCAGTTGGTTGGGTGTCGTCCCATGCACTGAAGTGTCGCCGGTTTGAATCCCAGTCAGGGCACATGCCCACGTGGGCTCAAGCCCTGGTCAGGGCGAATGCAGGAGGCAGCTGATCGACGTTTCTCTCTCACATCAATATTTCTCTGTCTCTCTCCCTCTCCCTTCCTCTCTCTCTAAAATCAATAAAAACATTTTTAAAAAAAGAAAAGAAATTAGGAAGCACTGGGTGTTGTTTGAAGTAGGCATTGAGTTCAGGGGCCTATCTCAGTTGCTGCTCTGAATTCTACTCTGTGGCTCTCTCGGAGATTCGGGCCCTCTCTCTGCCTGCCATGGATTGTCTCATCCTGAATCGCTCTCCACACAGCTCTCCGTATATTACCATCCATGGCCCAGCCCTCCTCTTCCTTCAGCCTCCAGAGTCCCCAGGGGAAGGGTCAGGCAGGAGAAGTGCAGGTGGCATCTACTGAGCACTTTCCAGCTTTGCACCAGGAGCGGGGGCTGGCTCGTGTGAGAGCCTGGTACAGGGGGGCTACTCTGCATCCTGTGCTCTAAGCAGGCGTCTCCTCTCCCTCAGGTCTGGAAGAGGTCTGGGGCCTGGTTCTACAAAGGGCTCCCCAAATACATCCTGCCCCTGAAGACCCCTGGCCGTGCTGATGACCCCCACTTGCGACCTTTGCCTGTGGAGCCGGCTGAGCAAGAGCCCCGAAGCACTGAGACCAGTCGAGTCTACACATGGGCTCGTGGGAGAGGTAAGTCCCCTTTGCCCCCTATCCTGGGATAGCAACAGATGTGTGGGCCACCAGCCAGCCAGTGCCATGGCACCAGGCCAATGCCCGCCACACTTCATGCAGCTCACAGTGGTGTTTAATCCCTCTCTGTGCCCTGGACTCCCTGCCTGCACCCACATGGGTGGCTGGACCTCGGTACAGTGATTGCTTGCGGCCTGAGGGGGCCATTTCACAAACAAGCGCTAATTTAGGGGTGGGGATGCCAAGAAGAGCACTGTGGGTCTTTGCAGAAATGTAATGTCAGTTGAGGTTTTCTTTCCAAGGCAGGCCTGTACCATCTCTTCTCAGCTCTTGTGTGTCTCAACAAGAAGGGGCTCTTGGCTTCTCTGGTCCTAATGGGGAAAGTGACCTCATGCCCAGGGCCCCTTGGTATTTGTAGTGCCCTCACTGATGTGGGTGCCTTCTAGGTGGCCACCATCAGAAGCTGGTAATTAGAACAGTACCTGGCATGGCAGATGTCTACACAGCTTGCAAGATGCTTTAATGTCATGATTTTATCTTCAAAGTTCCTGGTCTCGCAACAGGCTCCAACAGGGGACAGGGCAGTAGCCCCATTTTAGAGATGAGTAGCCTGAGGCCCAGAGGAAAGGAAGGACTTAATGATGATGTGTGGCAGAGCTGGGACCCAAAGGCAGGGTGCTGCCCTGTAGGGTCTGGCTCCTTCTGCCCCGAAGTGCCTGAGTTTCAGCCCAAGACTCAGGCACTGAGGGTCCTAAATGAGATAAGGCTAGAGAGATGAGGGGCTCATCTGATGCCCAGGGTTTACTTGGGTTTCTAGACCCAATAAAATAGACACACAGCTGCTTCTGAGGGGCCCTCGAGCATCTGTCTTCGGGTTATGACCTGGCAGCTATCTTTATACCATTTGGGGTTTTTTTTTCTTGTTACAAAAGTACGATGTGTTTATTATAAAATTGTAAAGGTTATCAAAAGATATAATCTAGCAGGTAAAAATTTCCCATAGGTCGCCCCTTCCAAACAGAACCGGCAATTAAGAGCTTGGCATCTGTTCTCTAGACGTCTTTTCCTCACCATCACTTGCTCTCTGCAGCAGGCCTTCCTTACACATTCTGCTGGACTCTGTTTCACTTCTCATTCCCATGAGGTCACTGTCCCTGCCATCACTGCCACAGACAAGCCCCTCGCAGGGGCCCCTTGCAGGTGGAGATGGCAGGTGGAGTGAGGGGAGCCAGCCCCTACTGGGACTGGCCTGAGGGGGGCGCTGTAGCTGTCCAGCCTTGAAGGGAGCCTGGGGGAATTTGTTGGAGAAATAGCTCCCTCTTCCCTTCTTTTCCAGTCTCCACCCTCAGAACTGGGGCTTTCTCCAGCTCCAGCCCTGTCAGGGTGTCAGTGTCCCTCAGGCTAAGGGTAGAGATGCAGCCGTGGAAACAGGGCTGATGGACACCACTGGCTTTAGAATGTTGCTTCCAGTGGGTTGAGGGGAGGCCCTGAGGCCCCCATCCAGAGAGGCCCTCACTGCCGTGTGTGCTCCAGCATCAGCGTGGTACACACACACACTCACACACACACTCACACTCCTCAGCCACACAGACGCAGATGGCCTTTTAATTACGTGGGTGAGGAAGCCAGCGACCCATATACTCAGAGTGAGGCCAGGCCATGTGGACACCCCTCTGTGAACTTGGTCTCCCTCTGCAGGCCAGGCTGGAAGCCCCCCCAGCCCCCCAGAGCACAAGGCGGCGCTTCCGCAGGCCCGGCCCCGTGCAGGGCACATCGCAGCCCTGTGATAATCCTTTTAGTGCTGAGCGGAAGGAAGTCGCCCTTCTGCTCGACAGGTGACCTAGTGTCTCACCCAGGGGCAGCAGGACTGTGAGGGCTGATGGCCCTGGGCAGGTCATAGAGGCCCAGGAGCTATCTGCACCCCCCAAGAGAGGGGTGCACCAGAAATGTGTGGGGTGCATGTGGTAGGCAGGGCTGAACTTGGGGAAACCCAGAGTCGGGGAGAGGGAGGAATAGGAGCTGGTGGAAAAGGCAAAGGAGGACAGCAGAGCGGTTCAGCGCCGTCGAAGCCAACATGTCAGGGGTTTGCAAGGAAGGGCGCCAGAGAGCCAGCAGCAGGCCAACTGTTCCTGGCCAGCTTCTAAGCCCCACGCTGGGAGGCTGTGCCTGCCCTCTGTGATGGGCCTGTGCAGAGCCAGGATCTGCGCTTTCTGATTGAGTTTGGGTCCCCTGGCCATCCCAGACCTGGCCGTGCGCTCACAGAGGCTTGAGGGTGGCTCCCAGATACTTATGGGAGGCCATAGGCCTGCGCCAGCTGGAAGCACCTTTATAGCTGGTTCTGAGTCGGGGGGGGGGGGGGGACCCTCTAGGAGGTCAGCCCCATGCTAGCCCTTCTGCGGCTTCCTGGTTCATGTGGCTTCAAGGTCAAGTCTGTGACAGCCCCTGGGAAGACTTGGCCATGCCTGCCTCTAGGAAGCCCCCAAGCTGCCAGGGCTGCTGCTTCTATCTGGATTCCTCCTCAGGCTGGTTTCCCTAAGCTGTCGGGCCCCTGGCAGCAGACAGCGCCCAGGGAGCAACCTTGGGAGTGTGGCGCAGGGACATCACCAGGCCTTTCCAGACGACTGCCAACTGGGAAACCAGCTGATATTTTTCTACCTTTGAAAGGGGTTTCTCTCTCCATCCCTGGCCCTCCATCAGCAGTGCCCAGGGGTCAGGCAGCTGGCTGGGGTCAGAGCTACAATGTGTGATCCAGGTCCAAGCCTGCCAGGCAAGCCCAGTCCTCGCAGCACCCCATTTAGTCAAAACTGAACTTGAGGCCAGGTGGAAACAGTGCCTGGCACTGGGGTGTGGTCTCCCCCACCACACTGAAAGCCGCGTGTGAGCAGGGCCATGGCTATCCCGAACAGGCCAGCTTCTCAGCATGTAGGGTGGGAGAGGCCCAGCATAGATGCTTATTAGTGAATGAATGCACCCCACCTGCTCCAGCATATTTATGGAGGGGTTTCACTAGGGCCTGCAGGCTCCTCCGGGTCACGGGTCTGTTGGACAGCCCCAGGAAACACTCGGAGGATGTTAAAATCACCCCACTCTCATGAGGAGTGTCTCATCCCAAGCCACTGCCTGTGGGGACCCAGGACCAGCATCTCTCTTCTGCCTCCAAGTCCCTGCTCCCCAGCATAGAAGCTGCTCCTGCTACCAGCACATTCTCTCTGGCTCTCTTCCCCCACCCACCCCCTGGTCCTCCCTTCTCCCTCTCCCTCTCCCTCTCCCTCCCCCTCCCTCTCCCCCTCCCTCTCCCAGCCCTTGGGGTACACACCTGTGGCTCCCAGCTTCCCCTGCTCCAGCCCACCCTACCTTCTTTCTCCTGCCCTTTAGAAGGAGGAAAGGTAATCAATAGATACAAGCCATGAACTTTTCAGTTCACAAAACATCAAATGAAATGTATTGATGTTTCTAAGGCAGATTCCTTTTCTTCCTTCTTTAAATTTTCTTTGTTAATATTTAATTCCACAGGCATGCATAATATATTTTAACAAGTTAATTCGGAAGTATATGAAAAATTTAAATCTTTTCTCTCGCTCGCTGTCATCTCCAAGCAAACCCCTTTCTCTTTCTCTCTGTTCCTGCAAACATATACTTGACATTGGGTTAGTTTTTGTTTTGCTTTGTTTTGTTTTAGTAACAAAAATAGGCTCTTCCCCATAACTCCGCATGTTGCTTTTTTCACTTAAAGACTATTCCTCCAGATCAATATATATAGATTTTACTTTATTATTTTTAATGGCTGAATAAATTCTCATTATATCCTGTATTGTTATTTAATTATTCACCTACTGATGGACATTCCAGTTGTTCCTGGCTTTTCATAATGCAAGCAATACTGAGACACCCTTCTATAGATGTGATGCTTTTATTTCCATGGAGTAAATTTCCAAAAATGAGGTTGTGTGTTTTAAATTTCAGTAGGCATTGCCAAACTATATTCCAAAAATGCTGCAGTCTTTTATACTTATTTATTTCTGCATCCTTGCCTGCCATGAACAGTGCTGGTATTTATTATCTTGGCAAGTACACTAGATGGAAAATGATATTTTATTGTTTTAATTTGCATATTTGAGTATCTCTTCATATCTTGGTTATTTATTATTTAGATCTTCTCTTTTAAAAATTACCTGTTCAAATCCATCAGTCATTTTTTATTATTTTTTATTATTGATATGATAGGGACACTAAATGGGTTGCAAATATTTTTCTCCTTGACTTTACATTTTGTATAGTATTTTGCCACTCAAAAATCGGTTTTGCCATTCAGAAACAATTTTTTTCTTAATTTTTGTGAAGTCAAGCATGTCTTTCTTTTTGCCTTGTGGTTTTTAGGTTTCCTATTTTGCTTTGAAATGTCTTCCTCTCCAAAGTTAAAAACATCTGCTAAATAAAAAGTTTAAGTAATATAAGAATAAAAGGCAATTATCTTAAAATGAAAAAATTACCAAAAAGAGAAAAATCTAACACCAACTATCATATTAACTGATAAAGCACTGAAGCCATGTTCTGTCCAAATGCAAACCAAGAATAATACCCCATCATTACCATCATTCATAGTATTGTATAGTATTAACTAATGTAATAAGGCAAGAAAATAAAATAATCTCTTACTATTGGAAAAGAGAAAAAATTCTCTTATTTGCAGATGATGTGATGGTATACCAAGAAAGCCCAAGAGAGTCCACTAAAACAACCCACTAGGATTAACAAGAGAATTTGAGAAGTGATGGGACACAAAGTAAATCAATACTTTACACACAAAAAAACAATCACTAGTTTTACTCTATACTAATTAGAAGTAGAAATGGGAAAATCCATTCATAATTGCAACAAAAATTATAAATGCCTAGAAACAAATTTTTAAAGAGAATTCATTATAAGTCCAACATGAAGAAAATTATAGACTCTTATCACAGGGCAGGAACAGAGAGGCAGATAAAAATCTTGATCCCTCCAAATTAGTAAGTGTAACAACTATCTGATTCCCAATGGAGTTTTTATAGAGAGGAGTGAATTCAAATGCTTTCATTATCCATTGGATAAACAAAAAGTGACATACAATGGAATATATTCAGCCTTAAAAAGAATGAAGTACTAAGTCCTGGGAAGTAGCTCAGTTGGTTAGAGAGTCATCCTGATACCCCAGGGTTGCAGGTTCAGTCTCCAGTCAGGGAGCATGCAGGAATCAGCCAATGATGCATAAACAAGTGGAACAACGAATCTCCCTCCCTCTCCCTCTCTCCCTCTCTCTCTCCCCCTCTCAAATCAATAAAAATTTAAAATAAAAAGAATGAAGTACTGACGCATGCTAGAACATGGATGAACCTTGCAGACATTATGCTAAATGAAGAAGCCAGTGACAAAAGGCCATGGAGTGTATAATTCCATTTATATGAAATGTCCAGAACAGGCAAATCCGTGGAGACAGAAAGGAAACTAGTGATTGCCTGGGGCTGGGGAGGATGTGGGGAAATGGGGAGGAGCTGCTAATGGGTGCAGGGTTTCTTTTAAAAGCGATAGAAATGTTCTGGAATTATACAGTGGTGGTGACTGCACAACCTTATGAATATATTAAAAACCACTGAATTGTGTACTTTCAAGTGGTGAATTTTATGGTACATGAATTACATTTTAATTTTTAAAAATGTCATAAGGAAGTTAAAGAATAGTTTAACAAAATCTTTTTTCAAAAGAATAGCAAGGGTAGTGGGAGGAGTTGCCTGACCAAATGTTAAAGCTTACTATAAAGTTACTTTAATCAATAGAAACAGTAGAGTATGGACACCAGGATAAATCGAATAAATAAATAGATAAGTGGAACTAAATAGTGAAATAACAGACCTCAGAACATTGGTAGATTTTCAATTCAATGGGGAAAAGAACAGGTTTTATTTAACAACTGGAGCTGGCATAATTAGATTCCCATCCCATTCCATGTGCATCCAGAAACACATTGCAGAAAGATCAAATTTCTAAAGGTTAGAAATAACACCGTGAACATATTAGAGAAAGATTAGCTGTGGTTTTTCCCTCTGTGTTATCTCAGACAGCTGGTGACACTCTGGCACCTGTAGGACAGGTGGGCTGACCACCTGAATTTGCTCCTCCCTCCTTTGGACACTGGGTGTTGATTTTGGCCAAGGATTTGCCTGCAGGCCCCTTTGGTGAGCCCGATACAAGTTTTCGCATAGCAGAACATTCATTCTTTCTTCAGGATCAGGTGGGGAACAGTGTGACCTGAGTTTCTCCTGGACCTGGGCTCTGGAGAGAGGCCTGCAGCCTCCCACCCAATCAGTCCCATGGGGTGTGTGCTCTGTGCTACTTTTTCCTGGCAGATCATTGCTTCAGGTTTATGGCCACAGAAAATAAAGTCAGCTCTTGAACACTCACAGGTATCTTTGTTCCCCTGTGAAATAGAGGGTAGAAATGGTGGAACCAGTACTTTAGGCTGGTGGGTCTTAGTCCCTTTAGAGCTAGGCCCACCTCTTCTGCAGGCTTCTTTCCTTTGATCTAGATTCCCACCCTTGAGCTGTATATAGATATTTGTTAGGAGTAGGGGTGGGGGATACCATCTTAGTCTTGTCTATGTGGGTAATAAGAGATTACATTTTTTCTCATATACTAGAAAGCTTAGAGGAAGGCAACTGCAGCGCTGGTTCAGTAGCTCAGTGACATCAGGACAGGTGTCTTTACAAGTCTTGCCCTTTCCCTCATGGTCCCATGATGGTTGCTGCAGTTCCAGCCATCACCATAAAGAAAGGAAGAAAGATTAAAGGGGAGGCTGGCAAATCAAGCCTTTAGTTTCTGCAGCCTTTCATTATAATAGAAGCAGGCGGGGGGGGGGGGGGGGGGGGCGGGGGCTGGTACTAGTACTGGAGGAGCCTGATTGCCTGTGAGAGCTGGAGAGTTGAATTTATCCAACTGAAGTCATTGCATGTGGACATTAGTCTCAGATAGGACTTTGTGCTCCTCTGCCTCCAGTGCCAGGGATGCTTAATATGATGGGGCTTCTTATTTTCTTCAGCCCCAGTGCTGTGACAGGAGGCAACACTGCCTGGGTGTGCTCTGTGGCTGGTCTGCCCTACCTTTCCCAGCTGTGGCTGAGCATCTGAATGGGCAGGGGACTGGGACTGAAGCCCCAAGTCTAGAGTCCATACAGTGCTCAGAGGGCTTTTAGGATGTGTCCTCTTCTCTGATGGGAGCAGAGCTGGGGTTCCTAGGAGACTGACCCTGGGTTAGTGAGGCTTTGCTGTGTCCACCCCTCCCAGGGAGCTGAGGCCGGGGCCCACATCTACAGCCTTCATCACTGCCCCGTGCCTGGAGGATTGGGAAGGTCTTTCCACTCTGCCCTCTACCCTAGACCCCGAAAGCCCCCGGCTGAGCACCAGCAAGTGCCCTGAGCTCCCCGTAACCATGAGGCAAATTCGCGCTCCCATCTCCCCTGAGGCCCGGGCCGCGCCGTCCCTCCCCAGGACCCTCTGCAGGAATCCTCCGGCCCCAGCCCCAGCCACCCGCCCGAGCAGAGCACAGGCTTCCTGGACGGATCGGACAGAATTACACGCTGCTTCACTTCAAGATCTGTTCTGGAAAAGTCCTTAAGTCTCAGATCTGTTCCAGTTGAGTAGTTTTAAGAAAAATAGGAGTTTTGTCATCACTTCATTTATCTGATAGATTTTAAACAATTCTTTTAAAATTCTAAACCGTGGTTCTGCTTGCAGACCAGTGAAAGCGAGCTTCAGGGCTGTTCAGATGGAGCAGTCTTGCTCCGCTCCACCTACAAATGTGTACCTGGGGTCGCCCTTCCTGAATGACCCCTGGGCTAACCTTCCCACTCAGATGCCACCGTCTCCTGCCCCCTGGAGAAGCCGAGTCACTGGGTGCTGCGCTGGCCTCAGCCAGAGCTCCATGACTCACGGTCATTATCTCATCTGACGCTCAGAACAGCCCTAGGGGCAGCTACGGATGGCAAGACTGCCTCGTAGTGATGAATGAGGAGGGGGAAGTCTGCCCAAGGTCACGTAGGCTGCGGCCAACAGGGCCTGGCACCAGGCTTCTGCATCCTGGCCCACACTCCTCCCCTCTGAGTGTAGTTAGAGTAAAGCTATTTATTGCCCACACCGCCACACATTGCTGCCTTCCTTCTTTCGAACTTGGTGGGAGGATTTTTGGTTGCCAGGAACAGAGCCACCGAGGCCAGCTCAAGTAAGGGGGTTGCTGGCAGGCTGCTGAAAGGTCTCCCAGAAGCAGGGACAGAGACAAAGGCTTGCGAGGCCTGTGGGGATAGGAGGGTGGCAGCAGTTTCTTTTGCTTCTCAAGGAACTCTTGGATCAGCTCCATTCCCCAGCCTCTGCCTGCTCAGCAGCTTGTACTCAGCAAGTCCGCATGCCCTTCCATCTCAGCATCTGCCCCACTCCCAGGACCCCACTGAGGGGGGAGCAGATTGGCCTGACTCACTTCTGCTTATGCTGCCCTTTTTTGCATCCAGCCTGTATTCCGTCAGACATATCAGGTGGCATGGCCAGTTAGGGCTGCTTTCCCCAAAAGCAGAGCTGGGACAGAGCAGGGGAAAATTTGCGTCTCTTGCTCAATAGCCACTGAACCACAGAATTGGGTGCTTCGTATCTGACAGAGTAGTGAGCTCCCTGTCACTGGGAGCATTCAAGCAGGGGCTACATATACTGGGTTGAGAAACGCACTATGGGCCTGTTAGTGTGTATCCAGAGTTATGCCTCCATGTTGTAACCAGGGCTTGGGGGATGGGGATACCTTCTATCATCCAAGATGGAGGAGGCCACGTGGCCCACAAAAGCTTTGACCCCAAGGCCTCTGTCTATTTAGCACAGAGCTGCAGCCGACGGAGCTAATAAGCAGTTCCGTGGCAGCCGTTTTTCCATCAAACGCATATGCCGTTTCCTGACTTCTTAACGCAGCATGCTATTTATACCAGTAGATCCATTCATTCTTAATGAGCCACAGTTGTGGATTGTAAAATGTTTTATTTTCAGACAGGATTGCTCACTGCCCAGAGACAGCTGTTGCTATGCCACTTTCCTTCTTTCTCCGTTTCTGAGAAATTAGCATTTCCGAAGTTCCTCTGAGCACTCGGCAGCCCTCTCCCACCCACCTCCACTCAGCCCCAGTGTTTCCCCAGCAGGCCCTGGACTTTCCATTTCTGTCACATCAGCCTGGACGTGGTACGTGCACTTCCTGCAGCCTTAGGAGCCGCTGGGTGGGTGCGTCGTGTGCAGGGGGCCAGCCTGGCTGAGGCTTGGGGAGGGAGGCAGAGCAGAGCAGGAGGCCTTCTGTGTTGGGAGGTGGGTTGATTGGACCTTTGCCACTGTTCTAGGTCGCAAACTGGCGCCGCGGTGATTCGATCTGGCTTGCTGCTTTAAATCCATTGACAACTTTTTAAAATGTGGAGGATTCTCATTTAAAAGAATATGGAGTCATTCTGGCTTCTTTTTTGAAGTCAGAAGGTCTGCCAATACTGCCTCTCCCTGGAAAAATGGGACGGGCTAAGTAGCAGCTTCCCTGTTTCACACAGGGCTTGCCGTTTCTGGTTTGCCATAGTCCCCACCCCTCCCTATTGTTTCTGACACTCTTTGCTCATCATCTGGGGTTATTAAAAAGAAAGCAAAATAGTTCTCATTTCCATATCCCCATGAAAAGAGAGAGAATGGAAGTTAGACCAACAGGGCACCTGTTGCAAGAAAAGTGGGCACACTTCCCTGTGGAAGTGAAGGATTCTCCTAGCCAGCCCACTTCACTCACTGGCCTTCCCACCTGACCAGTGGAAGGCAGGAGCTGACCATGTCACATCCGTGTCCCTACTCCTGACCCTAACCCCACAAACCCTGCCCTTAGTGACTTTGCTCCTTCTGAGCCATCACCTCCAGGGCCTCTCCAATAAGAGCTTAAGAAGTTAGGATTTGCAGAGCTGATGTGTTTTACAGGGGAGGCCAAGGCAGGAAAACTTTCTCTTTTTTTTAATCCTCACCTTAGGATATTTTTTTCATTGCTTTTCAGAAAGCATGGAAGGGAGAGGAAGAGAGAGAGAAACATCGATGTGAGAGAGACACATCAACTGGTTGCCTCCTGCATGTGCCCTGACCTGGGCCAGGGATGGAGCCTGCAACCAAGGTACAAGCCCTTGGCCAAAATTGAACCCCAGACCCTTCAGTCCATGGGCCAATGTTCTAACCACTGAGCCAAACCGGCTAGGATGAAAACTTTCATTTTTTGAAGTCCTTCCCCTCTAAGTCCCAGGGAAATGGCGGCCTGGCCACATCCTGTGTGGCTGTGTTTTGAAGGAGAAACCCATCATACTATTTTGTCTTGACCTTCGGAGCCCTTGGTGAAGCTACACACCAACCTAGTGCCGGTGGGTGGGAATGGAGGGGCCTCCCCCAGGCCAGAAGCCCTGGCTTCAAGAAACTGCCTTTGTCCTGCCCCTGCCCCTGTCCCCGCCCCCAGCAGCCTCCTGCCCCTGCCCCTGCCCCCGCCCCCACCCCCAGCAGCCTCCTGCCTATCTTGGCTGCTTGGGAATTCATTTCCCAAGAGCAGCAGAAGGCCCTCGTTAGCTACACCACCGAGGTCAGGGGCATGGCTGTCGCTTTGAATTTGTCTAAACCTAATGACAGCCTCAGTTGATTGGTCGATTCCAACTGCAAAATGAGGTCTGGGGGCTCCATGCCCCAGATCTGAGCTGAAATAGGAAAGCAGGGCCCAGCCCCCGCCCCCCCCCGCCCCCCCCCCCCCCCCCGCAGTCAGCCTCTGGCTTCGGTTCAGCTCACGTGTGCCAGGCCTGTGCTAGGCTCTGCCTTTACCCTCCCCAGCCACTCACCTGTCTCACCAGGTAAGCCTACAACTTAATTCCGCCCACTGTAGGCTTTTCAGCCTTTGGGGACCTGGGTGAAGTGAATAAACCTGGACCCGCCTGCCCTGTCTGTCTGACTCCAATAAAGCCTTAGGAGATAGCAGTGCTAGCTCCACTCCACTCAGCGACTCCCTCCTGGGGCTCCTGTCAATCACAGGGCGAAGGCGCCGCACAGATGGGGCCAGGATGGCTTCCCGCTGCTGGTCCAGGGCAGCACAGAGGCTGGGAGGCTCTGTGTCCACTGATCTCTACATAGCCAGGAGGCGCTGCGCCTCCCCTGCCTCAGTTGCCCTGGGTCCAGTCAAACCCCACAGCCCATCCCCACACCCCAGCTCTGAGCACAGACCCCACAGGCCTGAGCAGGGGCTGCTATTCCACCCCAGATGAGGGAACCTGAAGGACAAACCCAGAGGCCCAGAAAGCCAGACCCTAAAGTCATGTGACAGAGAGGCCTGGGGGAAGAGAGACAGAGATGCAGAGAGATGAGACTGGAGAGTGAGAAACTGACAAAAACAGAGAAAGAGGAACCAAGAGACAAACCCAAAAAGACTCAGAACACAGAGACACAGAGACACACGAGAGAGGGAAAGTAAGACAGACATGCAAAGGCAGAGAATTTTTTTTTAAAAAAACATCGGCAAGAGAAACACAAAGCAACAAAGGAAGAAACAAAGGCACAGAAACAGAAAGGAGAGAGAAGGAACTAACTAACGGAGGCACAGTTTGCATCCCAGCAAAGGAGTAGGCAGGAGGGGTGCCCTTGCTTGGTTTCATTTCCCCCGTTAAGTCAGAAGCAATAACCTGCCAGAGAGAAACTGTGCAGAGCACACCTAAACCAAACTGGCCCCTATCCCTTAAGTCCCTGAGCCCAGAGCCTTTCTCTTGAGCCAGCAGGGCTGTCCTGACCCCAGAGCAGCCCACCTCTGGCCTTTGACTTTCCTATGCTCTGTCAGGAATGCCGGGGCCCACACCGGCCCCAGCATTTCTACCTATAAATCAAGCCCATCTTTAAATTCCATCCCTTCCAGGAAGGCTTCCCTGACTTCCCCCTCTTCCTGAACACTCGCTGGCTCTCCAGAGCATCGTGTTCTCTCTGAGGGGAACTATTCTTATCTTCCATCCATCCATCTCCTGTTCTATCTGGAGCACCTCGAGCAAGGACAGGACCACAGGGTTTGGTGCTGGAGACCACATCACTATTGATTTGAGGATCTGTCTTCATTATCCGGTGCCTCCTGTCTGTGAGCCTGAAGGAGGGAGTTAATTAAAATCAATGGTGAATGAATAAATGAGCACAGAAAACCCTCCATTCTCCAGCTCTTCATTCCCAGCCTGGTCTGGGCTGTCCCTGCCAATGTCCCCTTTGGCAGCCTGAAAGGGGGACCAAGGAAGTGACCCTCCCACCTCAAAGATAAAGAAATGAGGTTCAGGGTGGTCAGGCAGAGAGGGAGGCTGTAAGCCTCTCTGGCTGCCACCTGGCCATCCCTTGGAGGACAGTTTCCCTGGCTTTGGGGCCACCTTTCTTTGTCCAGACCCTGACTCTCCAGAGCCTGGAAGAGTGTTTCCAAAACAAAGGAAGGACCTGTTCCTCTGGCTGGGCTCAGCTCGGGTTTGGAAGAAGAGCAGGCTCTGCGTGAACAGTGCTCTCCCTGCTGCCCCAGGGCCCACTCAGCCTGTGTCCATGGCAACTGGCCTCAGACCGCCCCTCCCCCCAGCAGCCTGTCGCTGGCTCAGGCTGAGGCCACCAGCTGCCTGGCTCGGCCCATTGGAGTGTCCTTCAGAGGGAGGCTGGAGGAGGCGCCTGCCTGGTGGAAAGACCAGCCCTTCTGGAGACAGAGCTGGCTCGCCACCGTCCAGTCCTCCTGTCTCTGCACAGGGCCCTGCCCTTTCCTGGCGCGGGTCCTGAGTGCCCGCCTGGCCCAAGGCCCGGCCTCGGGGGCTGAGGGAAGGAGCCAGATGCGCATTAGGATGCGGCCCCAACCTTGAGTGGTTCCAGGACCAGTTGGGGACGTCAAGGCAGGCATTTGTAGGAAGAGATTCAATGCCAGATGCGGCCTGAGAGGGGCCAGAAGAGCTGCCCAGCAGTAATGGGGAGAGCGAGTGAGGGCCTGTCGCCCGCCTTCCTCCCCAGGCTGGAGAGACTTTTCAGTAGAGGCACAATTCGAGGGGGTCCCTGGAAGATGAATCGGAGTCAGATTTTTAAAAATATTTATAGGCTTGCCCTGGCCGGGTGGCTCAGCTGGTTGGAGCATCGTCCATGCACCAAAAAGGCTGTGGGTTTAGTTCCCGGTCAGGGCACATGCTCAGGTTGCAGGTTCGAACCCTGGTCAGGGTGAGTACAGGAGGCAACCAATTGATGTCTCTCTCACGTAGATGTTTCTGTCTCTCTTTCTCTCTCCCTTCCTCTCTCTCTAAAACCAATAAAAACATGCTCAGGTGAGGATTAAAATATATATACCTTTATAGGCTTGTATAGCTTTTTAAACTTGCAGTGCCCTCTGTCCTCCTTGAGCTTACTTTATTGGTAGTTACTATTGTCCATTTTTCAGATGAGAAGATTGAGGTTCAGAGAGATGAAAGTATTTGCCCAGGAGCATTCAGGACAGGGCCAGAACTCAACCCTAGATGTTGGGAGTGAACAGAAGTCTTTCTCTCCCGCATTGAGGCCCCTGCTCCGATGGGAAAGGGGCCCAGAGAGAAACCCAGAAAGGGCGTTTAGGGGAAACAGAGTGAACCAGTCTGCCTGGAGGGGAGGACTTGGGCAGGAGCGGAGCCACTAAGGTGAGGCTGGACCGTGGGTGCCCTGCATACCAGCTGAGGAGGAAAGAGCAGGGATTCCAGTGAGAGACAGGCCTGGGTTCAGATCCCAGATCGGCCTCCAAACACCCTTGGAAGGCATCTGGTGCCCTCAGCATCCTCTGAGGCACAAGTTGGGAAAATAAGCTCCCTCGGAGAAAGTGAGTCCACCCCTGTGAGGTTGGCCTGGGCACCGAACACCGTGACCCCAGAGGCAAGCCCTGTGCCAAGGGGTGCGGACCATGAGCTCAGGATGCCCCCTCAAGTAAAACAGATCCCGTTTATCAGGCATCTATTATGTGCCAGGCACTGCCTGTGTTACCTCTTTTAATGCTCACAGCACAGAAAGGGACCCGTCACCCCCCATTTCATGGGTGGACCTGCTGAACACAGAGAGGTGGAGAAACTGGCCCCAAATCACACAGCTGGGAAGCAGCAGAGCCAGGACATGACTTGGGTCTGTCTGACTCAGAACTGGTGCCTCTTCACCACCCTACACTTCCCTTTTGCTGCCACCAAATAGAGCCCAGACTTGCCACCAGGCAGTAGGATTTCAGGCTGCAGGCCCAGCCCTCACCAGTCTCAGTGGAGACAACTCTGGGGCCCTTCTCCAGAGCCATGCCAGCCTGGTGGGCTGGGTAAGGCTAATTGGGGATGTCTATGCATTCCCTGCCTTATTATCTTTCCTATACATTAAAAAAAATTTTGTTGTTTTTAGTATGCAAAATTTTCCACCATCTGCTTTGCCTTGGCAGAATGTTTGCTGAAAATATCTCTCTTCCTCTCTAATTCTCATAATTTCTGGGGGCTTTGGGAGCCTCCAAGCAGAGCAGCAGCAGCTCGCAAGTGCTTCCCGAGCTCACAGGCTGCCGATTGTCCCTGTGCCAGGCAGGTGGATGTTGTGTGGCCCAAAAGTCACATCTCCCCACCTCACAACTACATGGGCTTTGGGGTCTCTCCAGTGGTGGAACAAAGCTGACCTGAGATGAATCCTAGAATCCTGGGTTGGCCTCCTTTTGTGTGTGATGAAACCCTGAGAGGTGCCCAGGTTCACAAAGAGAGGTGTAGGCAGAGCAGAGCCAGGAAGCAGGTCCCCCAAATCCCAGTGCAGGGCTATAAGGTCCAGTAGCCAGTATCCTGCCTGTCCTCTGGACTGTCCCAGGCAAGGTGTCTCCACAGGACTGCAGCTGCCACCCCTGTCCTTTCAGGCAGTCTGGAAAGACTTTCCAAAAGGGAAGGCTTCCCCCCACCTTCATGTGCCAAAACTCTGAGTTTCCATGGTGACAGTCAAATTGCAGATCCATCCAAGAGTGAGCCGGGGTGGGGGGGAAAGCTGGCCTCTCCCCAGAGAAGTGGGCATGGCTGGTGCTGGTTTTCATTCTCTGCAGCGGACAGCTCTTCTGGGGCATGATGAGAATGCCAGGTCCCCAACCAAGTGGTCCAGGGGCTCACGCCACTGGAGGGGAAGGCCCTCCGTCTTCCCCGCCTCCTGGCAAAGCCCAGCTGGATCCATTTGGTGATGCCTCCTGGGGGAAGCTCTTGGGACAGTCTCCCTCCTGGTGTTTTCCCATCTCCAATTTGAAAAGTCAGACGTGGACAGAATACAAGCGTTCATCCCCGAGCCATCCTAGACTCAACCTTTGGGGAATTAGAGGGGGAAAAAAATCAGCCTTCAGACACACAGTGTTTCGTTGAGGATGGAAGAGCAAGGGCCAGAAGATTTATGAGCCTAAACGCTTTGTTAATAGACCTGGAAGATTTACGATAGCAGCTGCTGTGCAGGGAGAAAGGTGGCAACAGCAACCGAATGGCAAATTAGCCAAGGTTTGGGTTTCACAAAGCCCTCCCAGCAGAGGCCTGGCCCCCTGGCTCGAAATCCCAGACAATGGGCACGGATGCTCAAGCCAAGGGGGTGCCTCCGAAGGAAATGAGTCTTGTCAACTGGCTGCTTCTCTGCTCTGTGATGCCTTAGTGAGCTCATTGTCATCTGGGGTCATCTGCCCCTTCCGTGCCTGCAGCCCTTTGGGGTCTATAAAAGGAGACAGAGAACAGGCCGAGGGACTGTCACTTGAGAAGGTCTTATTTTTTTGAAACCTTGTGCACATAGGCGCCACATGGGATCTAGGCAACGGGGCAGCCGAACCCACCTCCAGGGTGGATGCTTTGGACAAGGCATACCCCTCACAACAAAAACGACGCTCCCAGTAGTTCAAACCCGTGCCCGCTCCCAATCATACACTGTGACCAGGGAGGGCAGATGACAGAAGGGGAGGAAGGGGAAGAAATGTGATGAATGAGCTTGCCACTGTAACCCGGGTCCTGGGACATCCTTCCCCAGGTCTCCTTTGAGTTGTGGGTATTTTGTGCTTTGGGGCATCTGCCCATTAGCACCAAAGGATCCTGGCATTATTTTAACACCATGGAGCCCCATGTCCCCCCTGCCCCAGGTTTGTGAAGATCCCGCATATCAAGCAGGGAAGAGACGGAATACTGCAGGTCAGAAGGGGTGACTAGATTATCCTTAAGCATCTCTGCCAGAGCGATGGGGAGACTAGTGTGAGATCAGTCACAGTCACCGTGCTCTCCCAAGGGACTCCCGCTGCTTAGCAGGCTGCTGGCCCCCACCCCTGCTGCTGCGGGAGGCAGCGGGCAGAATCCTCCCTGAAGCCTGCGCGCCTGCCTCCTGCCCACCTCCCACTCCCTCTCTCTGCGGACCCGTGGGGTTGGTGTTTAGTCAGTCAGTGAGTCAAAAATACGTAAATGCTTATAGAACCGACACCAATTAAGTCCTGTCTCAGTGGAATCATGATCAAAGACAAGCAATTGCAAAGTAAGTCAGGCCTTTCCTTGCATTTCTCAAATACTGTGAAAGGGAGCATAGGGACCACCACCCCTCCCAGTCCCTGTCTCCCCTTGATTCTATATCACAAAAGTCCAAGAAGCCTTCCTTGAGGGCAGGGACAGAAAAGGCCAAATCCTTGAGCAGACAAAAGAATAGCTGGCGACAATCAGGTTAGCGTTGCTCTTGCGCCACCCACGTGGATCAGGCTCTGTGAAAGGAGACTCACGCCAGCCTGATTCGGGGTGCAGTTTGGCTCCTGCCCATGAGGGCCCCTCGGTTCTGCAGGGGGAAACACACACACAAACATGTACAGCAGAAAGTGGTTGGTGCAGTTGTAGCAGAATGCACAGGGCATTCCGCCAGCCTTGCACGGGTGATGGGTAGGGCTTCCTGGAGGAGGTGGTATCTGCCTGAACCAGGAGAAAAGCAATGGGTAGGGCATTCTGGGCAGAGGGGAGTGAGCCACTGCCGGAGATGCTAACTGGCAGTTTGGCAGGAGCTCCAAGCCACTGGGGCTTTAGGACCCTGGGGTAGGAGAGCAAGTTGTGTGGGATGGGGTTGAACAAGTAGACAAGGAAGGGTCAGGAGCTTGGGCTTGACCCTGGAGATTATGAGGAACCTTTGAAGAGGGGTAACTAGGACTCGTGTCTTAGCTGGAGCATCCCGGGCTGTGCAGGGGGGAAGGGGAGAGATGCCTACAGGTGGGGCCAGGTGGGAGGTTATCACAGGAATCCAGGCTGGAGACAATGAGGCTTTGAGCTCAGCACTGATTCAAGGACCGTTTAGGAGGTGAAACTGTCTGAGAGAGAAGAACCAATTAGTCATGAGAGCTTCACAAAGCACCTACTATGTGCCAGCCACTGTGCAATGGAAGCACAAGATTGAGAATCCCTTAGAGCTGAAATGGTTGGTCAGCTCCAATCCTCTGGTTGCTTGGTCTGTGACCTGTGACTGCCTTTAGCTGGCAGGTGACACAGGCTGAAGTCATGAAGGCTTTTCAGAAGGCTCCAGATCCAGGTGGAAGCTATGTGGCAGAGGTCCTGCCATTGCCCCCCCCCCCCCAGTGCCCATAGCAGTGCTTTTCTTCCCTAACTGACCGGGCTCTTCTTCCTGCTGGGTGTTAATGCAGCCTCGGGCTTCTCTGCACGCCACTCACATGAAACCTCTTAGCCACCCTTGGTGTAGATCAATTTTGTTTCTACTCTCACTTCCCACCAAATGGGTCCCTGTGGCTCAGGGTTGTTTGGCAGATTGACTAAGACAATGGTCACTAGGTACCTAGCACAGTGCCTGGTAGAAAGAGCTCAGCCCCTCCTAACCTCCGTCCAGAATTAACACGTTGCATTCCCGGCATCGAACACACTGGCTCTTACCCCATCCGCTAAGTTAGTCACCTATGAGGGCTGCTTCCCCGTGGGAGCCGCCTCCTTGTAATCCCAGATCTTTCTGTACAGTTGTACTTGTTATAACTACATCATTTAATTAAATGTCATGTAAATTGATGAAAAGAGTCAGAAAAGAGAAAAAGTTGTCTCATTAAAACCAGGACTTTGGGAAGTTTTGATAGAAGCCACTTGCTTAAAATAGCTATTGAATTAGATGTGGGCAGGACAACTGTAACAGACAGGAGAAAGAAACAGAAAAGTAGAAGATTCTGCCCTCATCTTGCTTCGCCCCTGTCTTTAAGCTCCAATATGGGAATCACAGCCAAACACACATGCAGTTTAGATAGGAAAGACCTTGTGGCCCAGCGGTGTGGCTCAGTGGATTGAGCGCCGACCTGTGCACCGACAGGTCACCGGTCCAATTCTCAGGGCACGTGCCTGGGTTGTGAGCTTGGTCCCCAGTAGGGGGCATGCAGGAGGCAGCCGGTTGATGCTCCTCTCATATCTATATTTCTATCTCTCCTCTCTCTTTCTCTCTAAAAAAATCAATAAAAACATATTTTTGAAAAGACCATGTGGACCCAATTCCGAAGAAGCACCCAAACTCTACATCAAAGGATTGATGAATGGATGTACATTTTTATGCTTAAAATTAAAACAGAATATTTAACGTAAATATATTCTGTATTATGCTCCCACCGGTGACAAACCAGCCAAATATGGTCCCATTTAGTCCAGAAAAGAGGCTTTCTACCTCGGTGGGTGTTCACTGTGAGGGCTTTCCTCCTCTCCTCTCTCCTGGGATTCCAGACCCATCCGCCCGGCTCCGTTCTGCATTCACAGACCCCACTGGGAATCACTGGATGAACTGGGGTGAGAGCCCAGGCCGGCTGGCTCCCAGGTCAGTTCTTCCCGTGGAATCAGAGTGGTTAGGAACACAGGCTGTGGAGCCAGACTGCCAGGGCTAAAATCCTGGCTCCTCCACTTACTACCTTGTGCAAGTGCCTCAGTTTCCTCACCTGTAAAATGAGGATAATGCTGTTTCCCACCTGACAGGGCTGTTCCTAAATTTCAGTGAGTTAGCACATATAATATAAAGTGCCTGGAGCATTCCATAAGGGTCAGGGAGGACTGGAATTGCTGTGACTACAGAGCATTGTGGCTTTCGGCATGGCCAGGTGCAGGCTCAGAGCAGTGGTGCCTTCACCAGGGGGCATAATCGGCTCCTAACACAGGGAACCGGTGACTTGTGGAGATGGCTGGCCAGGGGGTGAGCCCTCCCTGCTGGTACTGGTCACACTGGGCCTGAGTGCCAGCCCCCTCACACCAGGACTCACTTCTTTGTCAGAAAGGAGTAGCCTTCTGTCCCCATCCCCAGGCCATTGTTTCCATGCCCCAAACACATGGGCCAGCTGAGGTTCTATGCCACCTTGTCTGGCAGGAGGGAAGCCTGGCCCCCTCTGCCCAACATGCCTGCTGGTGGTGACCGGTAGGGGTGACCTTCTGTGCTGGTGTCTGTCCTTTCAGTGGTTTCCAGTGACAGTGACAGCGACTCGGATCTCAGCTCCTCCAGCCTGGAGGACAGATTCCCGCCCACTAGAGTCAGAGACCTGAAAGGCGACAAATCCTGCGGGGAATCGGGTAAGCACACTGCTGGCTTCTGAAGCTCCAGGTGCAGGTGGCTTTGCTGCCTCCTTGGGCCTCTGCTCCCCAGGTGTCTGCGGGGTTGCCCTGGATCAGGAAGGAAAAGTGGGCCTGGGGCTGGGACGACTAGGAGTTAAAGTCTTAGCACCACCGAAGAGCAGGGCGGAAAGGAGGCTCAGGGGTATATTCAGTGGGGTCGGGGGGCAGGCTCAGGGGCCTCCCTGGCCCTCGGCCTGCGCACCTGGGCTTCCTCGCCCCGCTCGCTCCCTGTGACCATCCCAAATGAGATTCTGCCCTGTGAACGATGAGACTGTGGAAGTCAGGTACAGAATTCTCTGGACCAGCTCAGCTCTGCCATAAGACTGCAGTGGGACCCCAATAAGTACTATGACCTCTTGGGCCTCTGTTTTCTGGTAGCACAAAAGGGATGGAGCAGGTGATCTCCAAAGCTCCTTCTGAATTTACCATGTCTGAGTTCTCCTCTGTGACCCTGCCATTTGAAAGACAATTAACTGGGGCCTTGAGGCTGGTGCAGACAAGGCCTGCGGGGTACATTTTCCTCTCTTTTAAATACCCAAAGGTCCTTCCTCAGAAAAGGACCAGCTTCATTTAGGGCTATTCCAGAGGTTAGAACTAGGATATCTGAAAGTCTGTTCAGGAGGCTGATTTCAATACATGAGAAAGCTTGATAACTGCTCCAAACTGGAACAAAATTTCTCAGGATGCTGTTCTGGGAGAAGGCTGGATGATCAGCCAGAGCTGATTGGAAAGAGTCCTGCTGGGGATGACAGTTTGGGCTAGATCAGAGATGGCAAGTGCCTGGCACACGTGCTTGTACTTCCACTCCTGTGCCGTGGCAGGCATCACTAGTTGATCGTGATGCACTTTCCCGCAGAGCCTGATGTGGCCTCAGAATCCTTCTCGGCGCAGTTTTCCAAGTGGTCAGTATCAATACGAAATGATGCAAGAGATGAAACTGTCCCTGGACTAGGTGATCTCCTAGGCCTCTCGGGCCAAAGGTTCTATCTTAGGAAAGTGTAAAGGAAACTTACACCAGCCTTGGTTTCCAGAGCAAGTTCTACGCTCCCCTCGCCTCTCCCACCGGAGCTCTTGTCCCCTCCCTTCCCACCAGCTCTCAGCTATGACCAAGTGGGTCTTGTGGGTAGGAAAAGACGGATTTCAGTATCACAGGCCCCAGTTCTGCTCTCTTGGCCGGGCAAGGACCAACACACATATCTGAGTGAGGGTCCTTGAGTTAGTAAAGGCAGCAATGAATACGCATTGAGTTCCCTGAAATATAAACCCTTTCCCCACCCGCACCCTCATTCTTTGAAGGCAGGAAAAATTCCTCCTTGCTGTCAATTTTCTTTTTTTTTCTTTTTCTTAAATATGTCTTTATTGATTTCAGAGAGAGGAAAGAAGAGGGAGAGAGGGAGAGAGAGAAACATCAATGATGAGAGAGTCATTGATCGGCTGCCTCCTGCACGCCCCCGACTGGGGATCGAGCCCGCAACCCGGGCATGTGCCCTGACCGGGAATCGAACCCTGATCGCCTGGATCCTAGGTCGATGCTCAACCGCTGAGCCATGCCCGGCTGGGCTTGCTGTCAATTATCATGTTGGTGACTTTATTTGTTCCTTAGTGCATCGACCCAAGGGCCCATTTGATGGCCTTTATATATCGTGGACCAATCAGCAGTGCCAGAGGGTGGGGTCACACTAGACCATGGCAGCCATGTGGGGGCAGGGGGCGGTTCCCAGGGTAAGGGGCTCTGAGCAGGCAGTCCCATAGCCGCCCATCACAGATCTGAATTAGAAGGCTCTCCATCAGCTAGCTGTCAGGCTGAAATCATCCCTGTGTCTCAGTTTAAGGTCCAAAGGGCCCAGAACTATCTGGGCTCACATATGGTCTCTTGCAGGTGGCATCACAGAGTCCCCCAAGATGGAGCTCGCCCACCCACCCAGCCACCTGTCGGGGAGCCAGAGCAGCCTGGCCAGTGAGACCGGGACAGGCTCTGCAGACCCACAGAGGGGCACCCCACCCTTGCCGGACCCAAAGGGCCTCAGTGAGTACCCAGCCACTTCCTCTAACCCCACCACCCCCTCTCCCTCTTCAGCTCCCCCTCCCCCAGGGCCCTCCTCCTCTCCCACTCAGTCCTCCCCTGCACCCCCCAACCCCCACCCCGTTAGTATTCCGGCAAGGAGCTCTCCTTCCCTGCTGTCACCTCCATTTCATTCCCAAAGGCCAAGCTGTCACCAGGAAGGTGCCCCGCCTCTGCTCACCCTATAGTGGCCTTTTTTTCTCTCCCCCAAAGGCAAAAGGCACACCTGGGCGAGTCCCCGCTGTTGATGTGGCCCCGATGAGCCCCTCTGCCTGCCCTAGGCAGCGGCCTCTCTGGCGCATGGAGCAGGCTTTCCAGTTGGAAGAGACTGAGAGAGCGCATGCGCACCCACGATGAGCCAGACCCTCCCTGGCTCCTTCCTGGCTCCTTCTTGACCAGCCCTGGAGGCCTCACATCCCACCCTGTCGGATGTGACTGCTGACTCAGCAAACCAGTGTTTGGGGGGGCGGAGTCTGCTTCCCCCGACTCAGTGCCTTTCTGCACCCCTTCTCTTCTGGGGGCCCCCCTCTCACACCCGCCCCCAGCCGTTCCACCCAGCCCCGACCTTTATTTATTGCCCACCCCTGACCCCTCTCGTTCTACCCCATGTTTATTTCAAGTTGGCTCTCGTCTTGGGTTGGGCTGAAGAGCCTTCAGACCCACCTTGTGGGGGCCCCCCACATGCACTGCTGTTTCCGAGGGCACCCGGAGGGTTTCTCGTGTTTGTATTAATGGGAGAGGTCCAGCCTGAGCATTGCCCTTCAGAGCTGAGCTTGGCCCAGAGCAGGCTCACCCACCCTTCCCCTCTGCTGTAGCTCCGGGAGGTGGGAGCAGCACCCTCCCCTTGCTCGGGGGGCCCAGGAGCTGCTGCTGGCACCTGGCTCTCTGTGGCTTCCTGGAACCCTCCGTTGGCCTCCCTGGGTTCTCTTGGCCTCTCCCCAGCTGTGGAGCTGAGAAGGGTTCTGGTGAAGACTGAGAATTCACTCACTAAAGAGCAGCCTTCAGCCGTGTCCCCAGCTGGGGCCTAAGGCTCCCCTAAGCCATTAATTCACTTCTCTTCAGTAGGTTCAGTTTGGCATGAAAAATACTTAATTCAAAGCACAGGCAGATGCTTCTGGAAAATCCTTCCCTGAAGAGAGAGAGTGTGCGTTTGTGTGTGTGCATTGTTGTCTGTATCCTCCCATCTTCCCCCCCACCCCCAGGGCCTCCCTCCCCCACACCCCATCCTCGAAGGGCCTCCTCTCCAGGCTCTCAGGCCCCCACCATTAGCTTTTTTGCCACTGCTGCTGGCAGATGGTAAAAAACTCATTGCTTCCCTGTACAAGTTATGCTTCAGAATAAAAATAAAGATTAGGATTTGCATTGAGCCAGTGTGTTGATCAAAAGACCACAGTTGCTGTGCTTCTGAGATGATTGATTGCTGGGACACAGAATGAGTTATACAGACTTACGCGTACATATGTAAAAATGTTTATCGAATGAAAGAGGCCTTCTGGTTAAATATGGTGGGCTGAACCATATTTCCCCTGCCCCCCCCCCCAAACCCCTGCTAAAATGGCACAAAGGAATGAAAATGGCATCGACCACAAAGACAAAAGATAGGCAAGGAGATGGCAGCAAATAAGAAAGCTCTGAAAATTTCGGGAGACAGAGAGTATAGCTTTAGGGCCAGCTTTCACTGCTCCCCAAAATGTCTATAAGAGAGAAAGCCAGCTGTGAACAAGCCCATTTGCTCTGTAGAAGCCCCCAAATGCCTAGAGTTTGGAGGGACCAGGTATCCCTAAGGTGGAAGTTCAGGATGGGTATGAAAATAGTATTGCGTAGAAGAAGTGGTTAAACACCCCCCCAAGTCCCTTCTCCCAGCGCTCATGGCCTGTGACTGCCCTGCCCTTCCCTAACCCTGGTAGAAGATTGGTTTACTGCTGGCCAAGGTTGAACTAGAAAGATTCTGGATTGGGACCCTAAGTCAGCCAAAGGCTGAGGTAAGGCAATGGTTATGGGAAGACTCTCAGCGCCCTTCCCCTGCTAACAGCTGGGCCTGTTCCACATCCATTCTTCCCCAAGGCAGGACATTACTGAATGTCTCTCTGGGAAACTGACCAAAAAGAAAAGATGAACAGAGCCTGACCTTGGTGAGTCCCCAGTCTGCCCAGTCACCACTGTGAGGCCCCCAGCTCCCCAGCCCTGCCCATGGATACAGAGCTTCCGATTGTCTGCTGAGTTGCACTCACAGTGGGAACAGCCAAGGGCACCAACAGTTGACCAAGACCAACAACCAAAATGCAGAGACCACTACACAGAAGGAAGGGGTCAGAGCACAACCCTCTAAAGATATTCACCCATGAAACAAGAAAAACAATGTTATTTTTTAAAAGGAAGTGTTAAAGCTCTTCAACATATTAAAATATAATAGCAGAAATTTCTAAAAGCATTAGAAAGAATGGAAGGTGAGACAAAATCTCCCAGAATGTGAAACACAAAAACAAAGATGTAAAAGTAGGAGGAAAAAAGTCAAGAGAATTGGAGAATCAAAAGATAAGAGCCATGCAGTGCAGAAGGTCTAACGTCCAACTAATAGAAATTTCAAACCAAGAAAAAAAAATACAGGAGAAAAAATTGTCAAAGAAATGATTCAAGAATATTCCCTAGGACTGAAGGAAACACGCTCCCTAGAGAAGGAACTCGCCAAGCGCCCGGCACAGTAACATAAAACCACAGCCACGTGGATGCCACCGTGAGCAGCCCTGTGGCAGTCCCTGTCGATGAAGATGCACGTGGCCTGCAGCTACAGATAATCCATCACCTAAGGTCTTGCCGAAACAGATTCTCACTCACTCCCAAGGCCTGGGCCTGAGAGTGCACGCCTCGCAAACTCCCAGGGATGCCCATGCTGCTGGCTGGAGGGCCACCCTTCCAGTAGCGCTGGTCTGGGGCAGCGGTTGTCACCACTGGCTGCTCATTGGAGTCACCTGGGGAGCTATACAAGCCTCCTGCCCGACTCATCCGCAGAGATTCCGGTTTAATCAATTTGAGGCACAGCCTTGACATCAAGATTTTTAAAGCTCCCCAGGTGACTCCAGTGGGCTGGCAGAACCAGAACCATCTCCCTATGGAAGCTCTTCTGCATGGGCTCCAGACGTGCCTAGAATGTTTGGAGCAATAACTTTTTAGCAACAAATTGGAAACAACCTAAATACTATGGACAGAAGAATAGACTCATAATTGTGATATAGCCAAGCAATGGACTGTCATGCAGTGATGAAAATGAGGGGCCACACTCAGCACAGATGACTCACAACACTGAGCAAAGAAACAGACGGCAGAAAAATAAATAATGATGCCATCTATGTAGAGGTTTTTAAACACACAGCGTTGTAAATTAACATATATTTTATGCAGTGAAAGAATAAAGAAATACATAGGAAGGATAAACAACAGATTTCAAGATACATCTTGAGTAGAAGACATGCAATTAAGGAGGGGTTTCAACTTTATTAGTAATGTTTTAGTAATCTCAGTGACAGATAGATAGGCTTGTAATGTATATATTATATTTTATATATTATACAGGGCTGGGCAAAAGTAAGTTTACAGTTGTTTGTATGGAAAATGAAACAATAATTAATAATAATACAAGAATAAACTCTGTTTGGCCCTGGCCGAGTAGCTCAGTTGGTTAGAGCGTCACCCTGGTACGCCAAGGTTGCAGGTTCAATCCCAGGTCAGGGTGCATACAGGAATCAACCAATGAATGCATAAATAAGTGGAACAACAAATCGATGCTTCTCTCTCCCCCCTCAAAATGAATTTTTTAAAAAGAATAAACTCTGTTTCACGTACTCACAACTGTCAACCTACTTTTGTCGACTCCTGTATTTATTATATTTGTATTATTTTTATATGTATGAAATCTTTCAAAATAAAAAATTTAAGCATTACAGCAAGACTTCTTAACATAAAATTTCAGGACACCAGGATAAAAATCCTAAAGAAAAAAAAAGTCCACAAACCTTCCAAAGAGGAAAAAACAGGTCACATACCAAGGATCAGAGATTAAAATGGCATTGAAATTCTCGAAGCAGATTTTGAAACTAGAACACAGGGAAGCAGCATCTTCTGAATTCTGACACGGAATGATTTCTAACCTAGATTTATATCCAGCCCAATCTCAATGACAATAGAATAAAGATATTTCATGTGTGTTGTTTTTTAATTTACCTCCCATACATTCTTCTCAGGCAGGTACTAGAGGATATGCTCCAACCAAACAAGGGAGAAACCCAGGAAAGAGAATGCCAGGGACATGGGATACTGGAGATCTGACACAGAGGGGGGCACAGAGGGTCCCCAGGAGGATGGCAGTGGCTGTGTGGCTGGGCTACAGGCCAAGGCCAGCCAGCCCAGATTGGAGCAGGAGAACAGAGTTGATATACAAGATATCCAAAAGGCTAAGAAACGTGTGTGCGTTGGGGAGATTGTATGTGATACCATGATCTTTTATCATATATCATGGTATATAATATATAAAACTGAAAAAGGAAGAAATAGAATCGGCATGAGGTTTCGCTATGAAGGTAAACACCAGCAGAAGTGGCTGAGAGTTCCAAGGGTGCCTAGAGAGGGACTTGAGGGGGGACAGGGGATTGCCACCCTATGTTATTATAAACTTTGTAGGACATTTGCCCCTTTAAAACTATATACTACATTACATTTCTAACAATGAGATTTTTTTCATGGAAAATACATATCAACCTCCGGATAAACCCCTGGGGTGGAGGTGAGAGCCGAGTCTATAGCAGGTGAGTGAGGTAGGGAGGCTATAAGGACCTGCCTGGCAGAGAAAATATAGCCCCGGAGGTCCCTATATCCAAATATGTGGCCTGTAAGGAGCTGGTGCCCCTGCCTCGCAGCTCAAAGCTACCTCTGTGCTGGGACCAAAGCCCCTTAGACCTCTCAGACCCGCTGCAGCACAAGCCCCCGCATTCAGCTCCCACCAGAACCCAAATGCCTTTCCTAGGGATGTGTCTGAGGGTTGATGGCCTCTGAAGTAGTTTCACTGAGAGCTAGTCCAGGAAGCCCTGGGCTTTAGGGGGACGGAGGGAATGCATATTCCCCCACAGGGGTCTGGGAGCTGCCAGGAGTCAAGAGCTCTTTGTGGGCTGGGCTGGGAACCAAGAAATCCTTTCTTCACAAGAATGCTGGCTCTCAAGCAACCAAGTTACCAATTAACTTTTGGAACTCAGCCTTTCGTGGGGGTGGGGGGGTGTTCGGTGTCATCTGTAAAAATCAGGGAGTACAGAAATGAATTCATCTGTCCCAAATACCAGATAAGCCGAATAAGTAGTCCCTGAAAGAGGCAGCAGGTGGAAAGCTCACGAACTTGGGGCAGCTGGTTTCAAATCCCAGCTCCACTAAGTAGTGCCTCGGTTTCCTCATCTATAAAATGGGGCTAACATTCCTTCACAGGATTAGTGTGGAAATCAAAACCCTGAAAGTGCACATGGAACTCCTCCCGCTACTATTACTGTTCCCGTGGGATTCAGAGCGGGCTCGTCTCTGGAGTTGTTAGATGATGTGGGCACGGGCGTGCGATGGCTGCGTGGAGCCTGGGGCACAGCAAGTGTTCTCTCCTCCCCTTGGGGATGACGGTGCTCAATCCATTCAGTATGTAATGGGCAGCTCCCAGGTGCCAAGTGCAGTCTCAGAGGCCAAGGTTCAGAAGTAGACAAGACGTGGCCCCTGCCCTCACCGGGTGTTAAGGCACAGGTCACCCCACCCAAGTGCTTCTGGCTCAGAGATCAGGGTGGGGCGTAGGTTGTGCATTTCTGAGTTCCCAGGGGATGCTGATGTTCCTGTTGGGGAGACCACATGAGAGCCTCTGATCTACTGGAAGCGTCTACCTGCATTTCCTTGGACTGTCCTCCCTAAACCGACCCAGGCAGGGGAGCAGCCCCCACAGGCTGAGGGAACTGACCTCTGACAGAGCCCTGCTGCTGCGTCTTACCCCTGGACAGATGTGTTGCCCCAGCTGTTCCCCAGCCCTGGAACAAAGAGCATCCACAGGCCCAGCAGGCGAGAGCCACTTCCCCCCACAAAGGTGGGGGCTGGCATCTTTCCCAGTGGAAAAAACGCCCACTCTCGGGCGTTGCTTCTCAAGGTCCCCGGAAGCCTGCAGTCTCTGGCTCTGCTGTTCCTGCCTCTCGGGGAGTGCGAGGGGCAGCAGGCGGTGGAGAGGGAAGCTGCCGCCTGGAGGGAGGCCCACCAAGCCTCCAGGCAGCGCCCTCCCTGGCCGCCTGGCCGCCCCGCCTCCTCACACCACTTTGTGTGCTGACAAACAGCGCCCTTAATGCCACGGAGCCAGGCCAGCGAGAGATGCAGCACCCAGCCTTTTGCTGCATAATAACCATCACGGCCACCATTTGTTGAGTCAGGCACCTGCTGCAAGCTTGAGGGGTTCTCACCCACCTATGAGACAGATACTCCTATTGTTCCCATTTTATGGAAGAGGAAACTGAGGCCTGGAGAGATCAAGAGAGCCTGTATTTGAATGCAGGGCAGTTGGATGCCAAAGACTGTGCTCAGCGGAGGATGGGGGTTTGCTGGTGAGAACAAGTAAGGATCCCGAGGGTGGAGGGAGCCAGGAGCAGACAGACAGAAGGGCAGGTGGGCTGTGTTGGCAGCACAGATGGAAACTTCTACATGAATAGGGTAGTCAGTCCTGTCCCACTGGGGCATGTTCCCACTGCTAATGTAACATGAGAATAAAGCTCAGTCGCTGCAGAGATTGTACCCCATTTTGGCTACTGTCTGGCACCCCGGCCCAGTGTGTCTGAACACCATGTGTTATGAATCTTTCCTCATCGGGACTCCGAGTAGATTCAGCCGAGCAACTGTCCTTTTCTGGTCACGTGTAGGCAGGTGCAGGAGTGGATTTGGCTTAGAGAGTTTCCAGGAGCTTCCATCATTCCAATAGCCTCTCAGGGCCTTTGCAGCCAGGGCCTGGCTCTGGCCTGACCCCGAATCTCGTCCCAGGACTGTGGGAGCTGTACCTGGATTCCAGGAGGAGGAGCTGCAATTCCATAGCCCCCCCGTACATCGCACCCCACACACCCTACCTTTTAATTTTTCTATTGTCAAAATATATGTAAATCTACAACTTTACCTATTTTAAGTGTACATTTTAGTGGCATTAAGTACATTCACATTTTTGTACAACCATCACCACCATCCATCTCCAGAACTGTTTCATCTCCCCAAACTGAACTCTGTCCCCATTGAACGTAACTCCCCACTTCCCCCTCCCAGCCCCTGGCAGCCCCATTCTACTGGAAGTGGGGTTGCCGGGTTATGTGGCAGTTCAACGATTAACTTTCTAAGAAACAGCAGTTCTGTTTCCTTCTGTTCCCACAGTGGCAGCATTTTTCCTTCCTGCCAGCAGAGCATGAGGGTCTGCCTGCCTTCCTTCTACAGCAGGAGGCTGTCCTTCTGTGTCTCTTTGCCCCCTGTGGCTCATGACATGAGAACGTCAGCTGCTCCCTCGATGGCTGGAATCACGCTGGCCTAGGTGCTGGCCTCATGGGCACATGCAAGGCCACGGGCAAAAGCTCAGCGTAACGCTCTGCTGTCACTCTCTTGAAATTCTTAATCATTTTGAACAAGAGCTCCGCATTTTCATTTCGCACGGGGCCCCGCAAATTAGGTAGCTGTCCTGCCTGGCCTGGCTGTTCGTTCTGTGAGTGTGGCCAGATCCACAGTCAAGGCCTGACAGGCAGAGTCCCCCAGCTCTCTGCTGACCGGCAGCCTGGGCTGGGCACCTGAGACACAGGTCCCCTTCCTGGCCCTGCCGCCAGCTCTCTGCGTTTGTCACTCCTCATCTAAAGATGGAAGAACTGGGCTAACTAGAGAGTTTTCTGATTCTGTTCCCCAGAGCTCCTATGGGTGGGGGTAGGAAGATGGGAAGTCCCAGGGGGGCAGTTTGGGACCCATCCCCATTCCCAAGGCCAACATGGGGGCTCCCCTTTGACCCATTCTCTCTACTGGGATCCACAGCAGGAAGGAGGCCAAGACCAGATGGAAATGCTGCCTGTCTGGATCCTTCACCCCAGGCCCTGCCCCTACACTCTGCCTCTGGGGCGGGAGAAGAAGCCTCCGACATAAGGTAACCAGGTGGTGGGCCCAGCTGTGGGAGAGGTGCCCCCATATTAGCCAGAAATGCACTGGAAGGGGGATGGACTCGCGCACACACACACACACACACACACACACACACACACCCCACCCCACACCCTAGTGCACACAGACACAGAAAGAGTCAACTGTTTACAAAATGTGTGTGATCAGTCGGTTCAAATTGCTCATCCAAGTGCCAGAAAAGGCTCTTCGGCACAGGGGAGGGAGGAGACCAAAGGAAAACCTGGCACTGGCCTTCCCCAGACCGCCCCCAGAGAAGGACCCCACTAGGCCATACTCAGAGCAGCGGCAGAACTCCTGCCAAGGCTGCCCCTGCAGAGAAGGGCCTCGATGCTCCAGTTGCCTCTCCCTTCCCCAGCAGCTGGCACAGGACCCTGCAGACAGCCAGGGCTCTGACCTGCACTCGCCCAGCCCCACCCCCAGGCTGCCTCGTGCAGGAAGCCGAGGCAAGCGCCGTGGCCCCATCAGTGCCAGGAAGAGGTGAAGGGGGGAGGAAGCAGGCAGTGGGGAGAGGAGAGCTGGAAGAGCCAGGAGCCCAGACAAGCTGCCCCTGAGTCCTCACGGAGACAGACGGCAGCTCTGAGCTCTTTGATGCGGACCCCAGGATATCTGCAGCTTCTTCAGTGCCAATTACCGGAGAAATAATTCAGCGTGCTCACCCCCTGCCTCTCAGCAGATGCTCTTTGGGGACATTTTAAGTCTGACTGTACCTGCTGAGCTGCTGACAAGTGAAGCCTCTCCCACCCTCCCTCCCTCCTTCCCCACTGCCATCAACGCCACTTTTCTACCAGGCTCTTTAATGGGGAAATGGGAGCCTAAAGCTGGGTGGCATCATCCCTGTCCCCAAGGCAGGAGCCTGCTCAGGTCCGTCCCCTGCACCTGCTGCCTGGCTCTGCCTCTAGGTGGGTGTGGCAGAGCTGGGTTCCCTAGAGTCCATCTTCCCTCCTGGCTCCTTATGGGCAGGAGCTGTGTCTTACTTACCTTTGAATCCCTGGTTAATTGTCCAGAAATATTGCTGGATTGATAGACGGGTAGGTGGATGGGGGGGATGGGGGAGGGGAACGGATGGATAGAGGGTTGGAGGGAGGAAGGGAGAGACGGTGGGATGGAAGGATGGATGGACTGAGAGAGTGTTGAGCAGATGGATGGAGAGAGAGGTGCATGGATGTTACGTGTGGACGAGCACATTGAAAGACATCTGAGAGGATGGACAGAAGGATGGACTGCTGTCCTAAGGGAGGGTGGGGTGTGGACGGATGGATGGAAACAGTCCTAGTTCCAGGGCCCATCTGCTCTCCATCCTGGGGAAAGGGCAGCGTATCTGGAGCCCACACTTCCCACAAGCTGTGGGGTCCCCTGCCCAGGGCTCACTCCATTGAAAGCCGCGGATAGGCCCCAGGGAAGCCTTGGCTTTGGAGGACCCAGTCTTTTGGGCCTCAGTTGGTACCCTGACTGGGCACCAGGCCAGGCCTCCAGGCTCCAAAGCAGCCGCTGCCTGGGGGAGGGAGTAGCCCGTCTGGCCTCCCGGCGGGCTGGCCACGCACTACCTGGGCCGGAGCCCACCCAGCCTGGCTCACCCTCCGGACCAGGCCACTGCCGAGGGCCATGGAAGGTGTGAGGGCCCATGCCGGATCCCAGCTCCGAGTGCGCCCCAACCTGCCTCAGCAGCCCCCCACCAGAGCTTACACAATGTCCCCTGCCCCCCACCTTAAAGCTCACAGAATCCTCCCATCAAAACCACAGCAACATTCCTGCTAATAAAGCAGCCCAGAGAGGTTTTGCAGATGGGGATTAACTGGTTTACTTCACATGTTAATTAGCCAACCCTAAATATGTATGCAGATCAGAATTTAAATTAATTCACACAGAGTATTTTTAAATAAATCGCTGAAATGCACTGTGGCACCTCTCTCCTGCCTCCCCTCGACTCTGCTGCCTCCAGAGTGCGTGAGCGTGGACAGGCTGCCCTGCCAGCATGAGCCTCAGTTCTCCTGTTCAATAAAAGGTTGAACCAGCTGCACCCCGGGGGTCTCCTGGCCCTGAAGGTCTGTGCCTTTGTAGCATCTCTGCCCTAGGCTATGGGGTGAGACCAGGCCTCTGGAAGGAGTGAGCTGGGAGGGAGGCCAGCACTCAATCCCAGCAGCTCCAGCTTCAGCACCTGAGCGCTGAGCCCAGCTGGGGGCTGGAGCACCAGGAGGGAAATTATCGGGAGCCCAGAGCCACCCGGGTGGGTGGTCTGCCCAGCCTGGGACACATCCCAAATGTGGCCTTTACCAACCCTTAGGGCCTTCCACATCTAAACAGATCGTTCAACATAGTTCCATGGGAAACGCACCTGCTATTATCTGAACAGTTGGCCCCACAATCCTCTTGGGAAGGGAACTGTCTTTGTTTATAAAAACTTTTTAAGGCTGATTGTGGATGATCCTGAGAACACAGTTCAACCGGCGCCAAGTCAACAAGAGATGTTAGAAATGAACAGGAATTTAGAGGAAGGAAGAGAAGTCAGAGGGGGAAGCCAGAGAGATGCAGTGAGGCAAGGGGTCCCTGAGTGAAGCACCCACAGCCCCCAAATGGCCACAGCCCCTGAAGGACCGGCGTGTCACATTCCATGTGATGCTGTTCGCACTGCAATGATATAAGCTGCTCCTCACCCCACCCTGACCATCCACAGTGTCTCCTGCACACCGATGCCTTGTGGAGGTGGATTTGGGGGGAAAGGGGCCGAATTACACATTTGAATCTCTGTAGTTCAGAATCTCATATCTGGAAACTTAGATCTACCCCCCCAACTTAGAGTTAACTCAACCAAAGCCAGACTTCAGAGCCAGAGGTGACTCAAACGCTCTAGGCTTTTGCAGAAACACAGCAAAAACTTTGGCCTCTCCCAGGACACCAAGGTGGACTTTGAAGGCTCCTCTCCTAGATCTGAGGAGCATGGAGATAGCAGCCAGGGGGACCCACCATCCCAGTCTCCCCACAACTAAGGGGTTTTCCAGGAAGTAGGTCTTCCAGTGCCAACACCAGGAAAGTTCCCAGGCAAACTGGGACGAACTGATTACCCCAAACAGCTGACACCTGGGTCACGAGTGCCACGGCTGGATGCTGGACTAAGCTCTTCACACCCTTCTCCTCAGCCTTCTCCCCACTTCCCAGATGAGAAAACTGAGGCTGGGAGAAGTTAAGGAACTTGCACAAGATAATACAACTAGCAAGTGGCAGAACGAGGATTGGAACTTGAGGCCCCTTCTCTTAAACTGTGTGCTCGTCCACATGGTCTCCTGAGGAGGCTCAGCTTGTGGAAAATGGAAATCTGCATCCTCAAGCAGCTTCACTCTGGGCCCCCGGCCAGGGCCTGAGACCACTGGCTGTAGGTCCCAGCGGGCCTCTGCCACCCTCACCCATCAGCCCAGCAGAGCCTGTGAACTCCACACACACACACCTCTGGAGTCTGAAAAGAACAAAAATGTGGCCTCTTCCTGCCCTTGTTTCTAACCTCAGCCCCTCCCCACTGGGTTCCATGCCGTGGCCCCTGACCCCAGCCCCCCCCATGGGCTGGAAGCACCTCCCTCCTAGCTCCTAGGGCAAAAGCAGCGTTTCCTGCCCAGCCCAGGGATTTCCAAGCTGGGAATTCAGACAGCTCAGCACGGAATAGACTCAAACAGCGTCAGCTAATGGAAATAACAAGATGATAAATTATTCCAGGGAAAGAGCAATTTTCCTTATACCTTGCTTGACTCAGAAAACACTGTGATAGCAGTAGAAATTGGAGGTGTCAGAGCTGGTATCTGGGGAAAGAAAAATGAAAGCATTCTGCTTGCCGCTGTCAGTGCAGCCCCTGGGGGGGGGAGGGTGAGAGAGATTGTGAGGTCAATCCCAGGCCAGGACACAGCTGGCCCCAGGCAGGCGTGTCCTCCCGGGAAGGCCCAGGCTACAGGACCCACCACCAGCTGGCTAAAGCCGCTGAGGAATCAAGGGCAGAAAGCCCAGGCCCTGGAGCCAGACAAAGCTGTGTTTTCTTCCCTGTTCTGGCACCAGCTGGCTGTGTGACCTTAGACAAGTAACTTAATCTCTCTGAGACTCCTGGAGATAACAGTAATGAGGATTACATGAAATCACGGATGGCACAAGCTCCGAATGGTGCCTCGTTCATGACGAGGGCAGTAAATCCTCAGACTCACTCACCCTCTCTAGCTGTGCCCACTCCCCATGATCAGAGGGGGCACAGAACAGCTACCAGGCGCTGGGTGCAAGCTGCAGCAGGGGACCATGGGAGCTGCCACTGAACGCGTGACCCTGGGACCATCTGGGTTGCCAGGTCCATCCCAAGGGGCAGCCCCCAGAGGTAAGCTCCTGCCTGTGCACATCAGGGCCAATTCTGAGGGGCCCAGGCTGAACCCCACCTCCCACCCAGCCAGGGCACTGTCTGCGCTGCTCTCCACGCTCCCTGTAGCATCCAGAGAGTGACAAGTATCCTTCCCCTTGCCTGCCTGGATTTAGTTTTGGTTTCATGAGAACCTTTCTGAAATGTGGTAGGAGTGCCCATCTTTCTCAGATCGGCCCGTAGGCGCCTTGTAAACTTGGTTGGACTGGTCAGGGTGCTGCAGGAGTGAGAGCCCTCTTTGCGTTCACACTAAACAGCCCCAAAGTGTTGGGGCTGCTGCCTCCCCCAAAATGCTCTTGTGAACAGACCAGCCCTCCCAGCCTCCTTTCGCTCTGGCGCCCATGGCCCGGGGACCGCGCTGGCTGGCGGGAGGAGATAAACTTTACCCGGTCGCTGTTCTGAATTTGCGGCAAGGCCGAAGCTCGGTTCTAAAGACATTTTTTACTGTTCAAAGGCCTTTGATTCCTTCACTTCCCGGGAACTGGCTGAATTCCTGGGTTGAAGTTGCCTTGAAGTTTGACTGCTGAGAAGAAAGAGTTTTCCTCTACGTCCTTGTTAACGCTCCAAAGTTTGAGCTGGTAGCATCAAGATTTCAAACATCCGTGTTAGACAGGGCCAGGTACAGAAAACAGGTGACGAAACTCACCAGGGCAGAAAGCCCCGGATGCCTAGCAAGGGGCAAAACTGGGGTAGATTCCCTAGGGTAACTTATCATGCAGTTTAGACCCCCTGAGCGTTTCCTCCAGAAAGGTAACACCTAGGCCTCAGTTGTATTTCAGCTCCAGGCCCAGAAAAGCCGCAAAACCAGACAAGTGACGCAGTGACTGCCTCAGAACCAACTGCATTGACTAATGACCACCACCACCCCACCCCAACCCCACCCCGCCCTGGCACCAACCAATCAGTGGAGACCAGCACCCTGAAGAGCACATCTGGAAAGCTGATGAATATTCTATTATTGAGACCCTCCCCTGAGGCCTCTCCTAAGATTTCCACCTGCAAGAAAGAGAGAAATACCCTCAGGACAAAGGACCCAGCGCGGACTCCCCATCAGGGGAGCACAGCAGCACCATCTCCTTCCCCGTCTTCCCTCTGAGGGGGCCCCACGAGACTTGCAACCTGGGGAGCAATGGGCAGCAGCACCTCGTCCAGGGCTTACCCCCTGAACCTGTCTCCGAGGCCCCCTATTCTCTCTGACTCCTCAGTGAGCCAAAGCAGCCCAGCCTAGGCTCTCCTGTTATTTCTATGCCCTTCCTTGTTTCACTGTCCTAAGTATATTTTTGCTGCCATCAGGGACCCAATACCCTTTGGCTCAGTGCTGTGTAGCCCTTCCCTTTGGATATCCCCATTCCCCCGTCCCCTTTCCTTAAATAAATTCAATTTTTCTTTATCCATCGTCTGAGATGGGTATTTAGCCTGCTGGCATACTTTAATCTTTCAGTCCTGGCTAGGTTTTCCTCAACTGCATTGTTTTGGAAAATACACATATGAAGCTGGAGAGGACAGATACAAAAAAAGTTCCAATTCCAGGCTGAGCTGGGCTGAGTGGCGGACACCTCAAAGAGGCCCAAACGTTAGGGGATCCATAAACCAGAAAACCTCCCCCAGATTTGGGGGCTGGCATGCTCACATTTTTATCTTGCCAGGAATATGGAATCCTGACCATGGTATAGTATCACCTTCACTTCAGAAAAAAAAGAAAAAGAATTGAGAAAAAGGCCATCTTTTTTAAATTAAGGGAATTTAACTTTGTGAAAAACGGACAGCATTGTCCTCTGCTTTCCCATTTTGCCATGGCTGGGTAAAAGCTTCGTCGCCAGCCTGTCCATTTACCAGCTTCTGCAAACCACCAAGGCTTAGGGCTGGATGCCAGACTCCTGGGTTCCGAGTTCGAGGTGGCCACTGGTATACCCAGGCTGGGGCTGAGTATTTCTCCCACCAGGTGGCCAGACACACAGCCTGGGTTTGAACCTGGAGTCCACCTCTTGTTAGCTGTAGGATCCTGCAGAAGGCCCCTGTGCCTCAGTTTCCCCATCTTTAAAATAGCGGTGGTCACCATGCACACCTCGTGGACCTGCGGTGAGGGCGCGTGTCTGGCACACAGTGTGTGCTCACTCCTTACTTGCTATTACTTTTTTTATGAGGCTCCCACTGCCCCTCACAGGCCTGTGTACATTCAAACAACTCCAGGTACAGGAATGATCTTTGGGGACAGGAAGCATCCAGGCCAGTGAGCAGAGACGCGTGGATTCAACTCCCAGCAACACAGGATTGGGCTGGTCCTGGGAGATCACGCCCCGCTGTTTCCCTGGGGCTGAAACTTTCTTTAGCAAAGGCCCTCAGCGGCTGGGCAGAAGAGAGGCTGTGCCAGCAGGGAGGGGTCCTGCCCATGACAGGGCATTTCCCAGGCCCGGACCCTAACAGAGGGGCCACCAGGGGATCCCACCAGGCTGAACCCCCCCTCCTCCCCACACACACACTGACTGTCTCTTCACTCTGAGCAACAAAGGACCTCTGACCCCCACTCTGGTCAGTAGCATGTGCGGATAGCTGTGTGTACATACACCATGCATATGAGTGTGAGCGTGTGCGCCTGAGCGGGCGTGTGCACCTACATGGGGACGTGCACCAGGGAATGTGCATGTGCAGGGGATCAGCATGCTCGTGCGTGTATGATGAACATAAAAGGATTTAGAAGTTGGTTGTGACATCTCTCCCTTTCCACCCATCCTCCTTCTGTCTCTCCCTTTTTCCCTTTTCTGTCATGAAAAAGAAAAGCAACACAGGGGACTAGAAAGGGCCAGGGGCCTGGGAGTCACTTAGATCTGGATTCAAATCCCAGCTCTGCTACTTCCCATCCCAGGGACACTGAGAAAGTCACTTGGCCTCTCTGAGCCTCGGTTTCTCCTCGGGGATCGAAGGGTTTGCCTGACATACCATAGAGCAGGAACAGTGCGCAGACTCAGAGCAGCTCTATAGTGAGACTATTCGGTTCCAGGCTCTGGGGTCAGGGGGCTGGGTCCCAGCCTATTCTGTTGGTCTCTAGCACCGTGACCTTGGGAGGTTTCTCAAGCTCTCTAAGCTCCCCCACCCCTGCTGTGCCCCCCCCATCACCGTCATTGTCTCTAAGGATACTCACTTTACAGAGGTGGGTTAAATGAGCGATGTATGCAATGCTCTTAGAACAGTGTTTGGCACAAAGTAGTAACTTTTTAAGGGGCAGTTATTAAAATGTGTATCAAAAAGCATTTAGAGAAAAAGAGAGAAAATAAAAAAGCATTTAGACGTCTTAGGAGAGATGGAAATGTTCCAAAATTGGATTGTGCTGATGGTTGCGCGACTCTGTAAATTGACTAAAAATCATTAAATCATGCACTTTCAATGGTTGAGTTTTATGGTGTATAAATTATACCTCAATAAAGCTGTTTTTATAAAGCATTTAGAGTTAAGTGAAAAGGCAAGTTGCAGGATACTACGTGCAGTGTTGATGCCATTTGTGAAAAGTTTTATACCATATAAAACAATTCCTCTGTAATACAAATATGCACAGTAAAAATGTCAAACAGAGCCTGGAATGATACACTTTAGTTTCATAATTACGCTTCCCCCTGGGGTGGGGATGGCCCTCAGGAAGGGAAATTTTTATCTGTAATTTTTGTGTGTGTTTATATTTTTAAAAGACCGGGAAACCTAGGCAGTGGTGTCATGAAAATGAGGATACGCAGGGCCAGGGGAAGTGAGTGAAAGGGACAGACGCGTCGCAGGCGGCTTCCTACTCCATGAGCTCTGAGGATGTGGTGGCAGTTATGCTGGTGTTTGCTTTATAACTCTTCATTACACTGTGCATCTGTGTTTTATGCAAATTCCTATGCTATAAGTCACATTTCTAAAGCGAAAACACCTCTCTAAAAAAAGATGAAAATGTTCATTTTGGTGGGTCTGTTTTAGGGTTTTTATGTTCATCTCTATACTGTTGTGTATTGAAATTCAAAATAATTAAAATGATGACCTGCCTTGCAAGATGGGGTGAGGATTATATAAGGTAATTGGCCATCTCTGGGATAACACACCCAAGTGCCTGAAGGAAAGGGAGGCTGTGGGCATGGAAGCTGCCTTGGTCCCCCCTCTTCCACCAGGGTAGCCCTGGGGTTGTCTTGGCGTCTCCAGCCCCCATGGGGGCTGCTGAGCTGAAGCAGCCCCTCAGCCTGCCTCCCAGCCTCCCAGCCGCCTAGTGCACCAGGCAGACACTTGGAGAAGGGGCCTCAGACAGCGTCCCTGATTTCCCAGGCTCTCCACGTCTCTGGCTGATGGATGACCCTCCACTCTCCTCCCCTCCTCCCTCTAAAGGCTGCTGTCTCCAAGGGCACCCGCCTGCCTGGAGTAGGAGCCTGCGAAGGCAGAGAAGAGTGGCTGCCGGGGCCTCTGCTGGCCTCCCCTCCCTCCTTCCCCCAGCCGCCCTACCTGGAACCCTGAGGTCTCCCCCACAGCTGCAGCTGGGCCAGGCTGCCTCTGTGTTCAGATTCCTCCCAGGGAATTGAGGGCCACCAGCCGTGGGCCAGGCACTGTGCTGGGTCCCTGCCCTGCCCCCAAGGACATAAATGATGGCCAGGTTCTGAACACAGCTGCTTTGGTAGGGTTGTGGGGCCTCTCCAGGAGGTGGCCTTGAGCTGAGCACTACAAGGTGAGAATGAGCCCCCATAAGATGATTTGGTGCAAGAATATTTTGGAGGTGTTGCTGGCTAGTGCAAAGGCCCTGAGGAGACCCAGGCTTCTGTCAGTGGGCCTGGGCAGGGGAGAGGAGCACGAAGGGAAGGAAGCAGTCTCCTCTTCAGGACTAAGTCTCCTCTGCCGAGGCCCCATGGGAGGGGTCAAGGTACAGTCACCACCAGGGCCACCAGGACCCAGGCAAGGCCCACTGAGCGACCCCAAGAAAACCCTGCTGGCATAACTGGGGTATGCTTCAAGCCCTGAGCCAGAGGCTATGCTCTAAGACTTGTAGATGGCAGGAAAGGGTGGAACCACCTTCCCTGCCCCCCAGACAGGGGGAAGCGCAGGGCCCAGAGCCCTGGCCCTTCCTCAGAGTTACTGTGTGACCTTGGACAGGTCAGGTCACCTCTGGGCCTAGGTTTTTATCTTAACAAAGACGGGCTGTGCTTGTGGAAGGCCTGCCTGCCCCCAGCTTCAGAGCCCTGGGAACATGGTTGATTCCGGGCCCCACTCTGGGCTTGCAGCCTGGGCTTCCCGGGAGGATCCTGGGAATCTCCCAGGGGCTTGGGAAACACGTCAAGGTTGACCTCACAGCTCCAGGGCCACAGAGATGAAGCAGGGAGACATTCAGGAGAAGTGTGATAAGCCCTGTGATGTGGCACAGACACGGTCATGAGGGGCCATTGGGGGAAAATGCCTGAGCAGGGTCCCAGGGCAGCAGGAGTTTGCCAGTTGGTCAGGCTGGTGAGGGCAGCGGGCAGAGACCTGCATTATTTACTTACTGGGGCCAGGTCTGTGGGTGTGTTTGGGCCCCGGGCTGCACAGTGGGAGGAGGGCTTCGTTATCCTGGGGTCTCTGACTCTAAATACAGACACAGTAAAGCTCCACACGCTGACCCAGAGGCAGGGGGAGCCCATGGGTCTGCAGCACCCAGAGGGGGTGTGATGCTCAACCGGGGCACCAGACCTCCCCACTCCACTCTAGGTTTCAGGACTGAGGCTGAGGTCTTGGCTCTGGCCTGGCCACTAAGGACCTAGAGCTGGGGGCTCAGGGACCCAGCAATGGGGCAGGGGAGGGGAGGCTGCTGCTGCTAACCAGACTCAGACCCTGGGCTATCTGAGGAGGGCTGGGGCTGAGCCGGAAGGCCTGGCCCTGCAGGAGTGTGGGTCCCGGGCCACTGTCCTGTGATGGGGGAGGATTAGCCCAGAGCTGGTAGATCATGGAGCATGTTAGGCAAACCTCAGCCAGGCTCAACGCCCCTCACATACCTGCCAAGAGCTGTGGTCTGCCATCGTCAGCATAAATGTGTGGCACACTTATCCTGCCAATGGCACTTGGGGGAACAGTGTCACAGCCCAGGGTGACAGACCATCAGGACTGGTGATGGTCAAGGGCATGGATTCTGGAGCCAGACTGCCTCCGCACCAATGCCGACCTGCCTCTTTCTAGTTGTGAGAGCTTGGGCAAGTGACTTAACCTCACTTACTCAATACAAAATATTTTGTTGTAATAATTATGTTTGTTTCAACATGCAGTAGAGAAATATAACCAGCACATCAATTCCCAGGATAGATATTATTGTTAGGACAAAGCTAACCTGAATATTAAAGCATTTTTAAGTGATGTGATTTTTAAGGAGAAACATTAAGTAAATTATGCAGGTCTCTGCTGAGCAGCTGGTTCACGAGCGACAGAGCTTAGGGAATGCCACTTTGGGGGCCTGCTTGGCTGTGCTTTGGGCCCTTTGCTGGGGGCCAAAGGTATTCAAACTGCCGCTCAGACCCTGGGACTCCCAGCAGGTGCGGGGCCGGTGGAGATGCCCGCCTGCTGGGTGAGGAGTGGTCAGTTGCCGCAGGAGAAGGTGAGTGACATTCTGACCCATGGACAAGGTGCCCGCTGTCTGCTGTCTGATCCCTCACCTGCCTGAGCTGCAGCTGTGATTTAGGAAGCAGTGTGGCCACAGGGCCTGGCAGGGCCCAAGGGGTGGCCATGGGAGACGGTGGCTGAAATGAAGCCATCAGGAGGTGGTTGGTGGCCCACAGGCCCAGGCCTGGGCCATTATGTTGGCTGGCAAAGGAGTGAGGAGCCACCAGGATGACAGGGATGGGTCTGTGGGGCTGGAGCGCAGCGTGTTGGTAGGAGCCCCACAGGGTTGGGGAGGACTCCACTGCCAAGGCGCGGAAGGAGGCCAGGCTGGGCAAAGTGCTGGGACAGGCCCAGGTCACCAGGGGTCCTGTTGACAGAGAATAGGGCGTCTCTGAGGCACGGGGCCAGGGCTGAGAGCAGGGCAGCAGTGGAAGGAAGCATGGGGGCAAGCTCAGTACTGGGTGGGGCACCCAGGCCACCAAATTGATGGGGACGAAAGTCCTGGTGGGAAGCTAGGCAGTGCTCAGCCAGTTTAAGGACTCAGGAGCTGGCATGTCTGCCTTGTGGAAGTCACAGCGCCCCTCCCGTGGGGAGTCCTGCCCGGTGGACGCAGGTCCTGGCTCCCAGCTTCCACCAGCCTCACCGTGAAGCCAGGATTAGGACCTGTCTCGGGGGCCAGAGATTCAGACAGTGACTTCAATGAGTATAATTTTTTATTGAAGTATAATTGACATATATGAGTTTCAGGTGTACAACATAATGGTTTGATATTAGTATATATTATGTGATGATCACCACAATAAGTCTAGCTAACATCTGTCATCGTACATAGTTACAAAAAATTTTTCCTTACAATGAGAACTTTTAAGATCTAATCTCTTTGAATTAGTAATTTTTTTTTGAGTTAGTATTTTTAATGGTGCAATTAAAATTTTATTTTAATTGTGGGTATATTTTTTCCTACTTTTAATTTTTTTAATTGATTTTTTAGAGGGAGAGGGGGAGGGGGAGGGGGAGGGGGAGGGGGAGGGGGAGGGGGAGGGAGAGGGAGAGGGGGAAACATCGATCAGCTGCCTGCTGCGGGCCCGCTCCCTGGGACCGAGCCTGAAATCCGGGCATGTGCCAGGGCCGGGAATCGAACCTGTGACCTTTCCGTGCACAGGACAATGCCCAGCCAACCGAGCCACACCTGCCAGGGCTTTCCTACTTTATTATTGTGGTAAATATATGTAGCATAAAATTTACCATTTTAACCGTTTTTAAGTGCACAATTCAGTGGGTTAAGTATGTTCATAATGTGTAACCGTCCCCACCATCCATCTCCAGAACTTTTTCGTCTCTCCAAAGGGATGCTCTGTACCCACGCCCACCCCCAAGCGCCTGGTACCTCTGTTCTACCTATTGTCCCTATGAATTTGCCTATCCCGGGCTTATTTTTTAAATGGGTAACACATGTTTGTGGTAAGAATGCAGAGAACAGGAAAGTTTCCCTGTTTCCCAGTTCCTTTCCCAGATGAACTATTTTTATCAGCTCCCTATTTATCCTTTCAGAGGTACCTTATGCATATAAAAAGATGCATGGGTGTGTATATCCTTTTATTTATACACAAAGGGAACACACTGTCTTATGCCTCTTGCTTTTTTTTTTTTTTAATCTTCACCTGAGGATATGCTTATTGATTTTAGAACAAATTAAACACAATGAGATGCCCTTTCACACCTATCAATCCAGCAAAAATTCAAAGCCTGCGATAGATACCAAGTGTTGAGGAACCAGAACTCTCATACATGGCTGGTGGGGATGGAAATGGTCACAACACTTTGGAGAGCAATTTGACACCGTCTGGTCAAGCTAAAGATACACATGTCCTTCAACCCAGCAGGTCCCTGTCCCGAAGCTATAAACACTCCCACACGTGGGCCAGGAGGAGGGAATATCCATTGCATCAGGTTTATAATAGCAACATGTGGGAATCAACCTCGATGTGCAACAGCAGGAGAGAGGAGAGAGAAATCGTGATGTATTCAGAGTGGAATATTATACAGTGATGAACAGAAATAAACTACAGCCACATGCATCAGCAGGAATAAATCTCACAAACAGTGGTAAGTGAAAAAAATCAGTCGAATGAGTATGTGTACAGTATGCTACCATTTATATAAAGTTTCGAAACATGCAAAACAATACCATATATTGTTTATAGATGTGTGCATATGGAGTAAATGTAAAAATGAATGCTTGGAGTGATCATTATCAAATTCAAGATGGTGATTGCCTCTGGGGAAAGCAATGGGTGGAGGAGGAATATTGGGGGATTTCAGATACATTTGTGATGCTTTGTTTTAATTGTGAAATATAACACAAATGTGCTGTTTTAATCATTTTTAAGTATACAATTCAGTGGCATTATTTACATACATAATGTTGTGCAGCTATCACCAGCATTTCTTTCCAAAACTTTTTCTTCATCACCCCAAACAGAAACACTGTAGCCATTAAGCAGGAACTCCCCATTCTCTCCTCCCCCTACCCCAGCCCCTGCCAACCTCTATCTGCTCTTTCCATCTCTATAAATTTGCCTGTTCTAGGTATGTCATAGAATACAATATTTTTTGCTTTTGTATCTGTCTTATTTCACTTAACATGTCTTCAAGGTTCATCTAGATTGTAGCACATATCAGAACTTTCGTTCCTTTTCAGGGCTGAATAATATTCCACCATGTTGATATACCCCATTTGTTTCTCCACTTGGAGAACTTGGTTTGTTTCCCTTTGGGCCATTATGAACGATGCTGCAATGGACATGGGTGTACAAGTATCTGAGTCTCTGCTTTCAATTCTTTTGGGTATATATTTAGGAATGGAATTGCTGGATAACATGGTAATTCTAGGTTTAGCTTTTAGGGGAACATGTAATTTTCTTTTAAGCTGGCTGGTGGATATGGGTAGTCTACAGCATACCCTAGGCCTTTTTTGTCTGACTGAAGTGTTTCATAAATTTAAAAAGTAAAATGAGTTAAAATTAGAAGCCACCATTTGCATTGTTAATACCTTCTGAATTGCATCAGCAATTCAAAGCTGTTTGCGGGAACATCTGTGGCTGTTGGCCCTGGGTTTCCAAATTGCCAGTTAGAGCTCCTGCCCATCCCAACCCGTTCATAATGCTGAGATATTCGCCCCAGTTCCAAAGACGCTTGAACAAGACCCTGGGCTCCAGCGGTCCCCAGGCCTCTTACGGGGTGGGGGTGGGAGGCACTGCCTCATCCATGCTGCCACCTAAGCCTCAGGCTACACCCCTTATGTTCCACCAGGTTATTTCTGGAGCTTCCCCTAAGGATTCAGCATTAAACCTCCCTGACCTCTGATCTCCAGTCAAAGGCAGCCTGATCCTGGGCTAAGCCCCTCCTGGCAGATGAGCCTCTCACCTTGGCCTCTTTTCAATCCAGCAGCCCAGACCATGGCCTGTGTGGTGGGAGAGCAGCGGTCCTTGTACTCAGCCCCTGAGTGTGAGTTCCAGGTCTGCCTCATGTGACCTTGGGCCAGGTCCTGCATCTCAAGAGGCCTCAGTTTCCCCACATGGCAAGCCAGAGGGGTAAGTCTGCAAACCATTGGACAGGTATAGGGGGTGGGGCGGGGATAAGCATCTCTTGGAGCCATTTAGCTCATCACAGCTACTCCAAGAGCATTTGCCTTTGCAAAACAGCATCATTAGGTAAGTGTTAACCTTTCCCCACTGGTAGGACTAGTGCTAGTAAATGTACTGTGACGAGTGTAATGTGTTTATGAAAATGTGCATCATAAATTATCAGAAAGAGTTGCATTTGTAATATCGCTTAATACATCAAGTTTGCCTCTCAGCTGCAGTAGGCTATATTGCAGACTTTTACACTGACTTGCTAACGTTGGCACTCCACCACGCTTCTGGTGCCAAGGCCACAGCCTGGGCCAAGGAAGAGGCAGCGATCAGCCAGAGTGGAGAGCTCCCACTTTCCTTCCCAATTTGTCCTTTGCTGTCAAAATGTAAAGGAAAGTGGGGCTTCATTCATCACCGGGCCCCCTGCAGAATGCAGCACGGGGCCTGGCACAGGGAGGCGCTCAATAAATATGTGTTTAAATGTGGAGTCATAAAGAAATCAGTGGACAGCCCTGGCCAGTGCGGCTCAGTTGGTTGAGCGCCGTCCCATGCACCAAAGGGTTGCCCATTCTATTCCCAATCAGGGCACCTACCCAGGTTTCAGGCTTGACCCCCAGTAGGGGGCGTGCAGGATGCAGCTGATCGGTGTTTCTCACATTGATGTTTCTCTCTCTCTCTCCCTCTCCCTTCCTCTTTGTCTAAAATCAGTAAAAACATATTTTTTAAAAAGAAATGAGTGGACAAGGGCCCCACTCCATCAAACAGCAAGTGCTTGGAATTTCTCCATTGGCCCCGCCTTTGGGTTAGAAATTGCTGTTAAGATGGAGAAGGGTCTATCATATCAGCACAGCATGCCGAGAGGTCCGCCAGTAATCAGGGAAGGGTGGACACCGGGGGTACACATTAGGCCAGGGCCAGAAAGGGCCCTTCCTCCCAGAGCACACAGACACCAGCCAGAGGTGCCAACCAAGGGCATCCAGCCAAGTGCAGGGCAAAGGTCATTTCCTCTAAAATGCCTGTCACCTACTGGAAGGAAGAGCTTTAACTGGTGGTTCTTAGCCAGGAAACTGGTCATAATGCCCAAAGCAGGATGTGACAGACTCCCCATTGGGACTTTGTCAAAGCGCTCTAGAGATTCTGACACACATACCCCCAGGTGTTACACGTTGAACAGTGTGGAGGCGGCAAAACAGGTGAGAATCACTGTATTAAACCATTAGCACCTTCTGGCCCAGCGATTCTCATAAAAATAATTGTGCATAAAAATAATCCAGGTGTGCTTGATAAGATGCCCCCATGTTCACGAACATATCTGCGTCAGTGGATGTGAGGTAGTGGCCTGGGATCTGCATGATGAATAGGTGTCCCATTGGCACAGATGCCAGGGCCATCCTTCCAGAACCCACTTCTAGCTCATTTGACAGGAGGCTTTGTGTGTTGGTGGGGGTGGGAGCTTAGCAAGCCTGTGAGAGAAACAAGTGGGGGGGAAACAAGGGCACAGCGTTCCTGAGGGCTCAGACCAAGGGCAGACTCTACTCATTTAACTTTGCCAAGGGCCAGTCCAAAACACGGAGCTGCCCACCCAGCATGGGGACTAGAGGTGCATGATTGATGGGGTCTGGACACGTCCAGCTGCTTAAAGATCCCCACACATGCCAGCTGGTGCCCCAACCTTGGCAAGTACATTCGCTTCTCAATGCACTTTCCCCCTGCGTCCTCACCTGGTCCTTGCAGCAGACAGAGAGAGGGCAGCCAGCTGTATTTCACTGGTAGGGAAACTGAGGCAGGCACAGGGCGTATGATGGTGGTTTGCATCGGGAAGACAGAGGCAAGAGAATTGCAATTCACTGACCACCTGTTGTATGCCAGGCACTGCGCAATGCACTTTCTACCCATCCCCATCTCCAGTTCTCGTGAGGTGACACTGAGGGCCTAAGTTAAGCGACTTGCCCAAGTCAGACACAGCAGGATGGAGACACTGGCTTTTGAATCCAAGTCTGCCTGACTCCACAGCCCACACTCTTTCTAGAAACTGCACACCTGCCCAGCTAACACCAATTCTACCCCTCCAGAGGTCCTACCCCATCTCAGCTGGGCTCAGAGCTAGATGAACTCAGACCTCAGGGTGGCTCTCAACTCCACCACCTACCAGAGACTGGCCCCACATAGGGCCCCATGTTTCTCTAGTCGGCCTCCTAGGGTCCCCCGGTTCTGTGCTTTGGAGTCTCAGGCCTCTACCTCACTTCTTCTAGACCCTCCCCAGAGCCAGCACCTGCAGAGCCAAGAGCCATGAGCTGATCCTCCAAAAAGCCACACTCACAAGAGGCTAAGATGGAGCTCTCAGCCCCCTTCTGTCCCCACCCCCAGTGAACATGGGTATAGCTTTGCTGTCAGAACACAGGGCCAGAGGCCAAAATATCTATGCTCTCATTCCCAGTCACTTCACCTTTTTTTAAAATATATATATATCTTTATTGATTTCAGAGAGAGGAAGGAGAGGGACGGAGAGAGATGGAAACATCAATGATGAGTCATTGATCGGCTGCCTCCTGCACGCCCCCTACTGGGGATGGAGCCCACAACCCAGGCATGTGCCCTGACCGGGAATTGAACCACGATCTCCTGGATCCTAGGTCGACGCTCAACCGCTGAGCCACGCCCGGAGGGACTCATTTCGCCTTCTAAAGCCTCAGTTTCTCCGTCTGTAAGATGACAGCAACATTCTTATTCCCCAAGTGAAAGACTTATGAAATGGTGGCTCAGTATCTGTATCTTAATTCCATGTCATTACATAATTGCTTAGTGCCACAGCCACCTCTGGCAAGAAGTCATTCTGTGTCTATTAAAGGACTAATCCCCATTCCTGGAAATGAGAAACCTATTGTGTTTGGCTTCCAGTTCCAGGCTCTCCTGCCCTTCCCTTGGCCTTTGACTCCTGGAAGACTGACTTTTCCTCCCATCAGGATCCCAGATTGTCCCTCAGGAGCCCTCAGGCTGGTTCAGTCCCACTGTAACCCCTGAGTGCTCTTGGCCCCCTCTCACGTCCCCCTTTCTTCCTCCTCAGTTTGGGCTGTCTCCATCCAAGAAGCCTCAGGAGAAGGCTTGGGAACAAGGTTTTACCTGTGTTTCCAGCTGTGCTCTGATCCCTGGAGCTCTGTAGGGGTGAGGAGGGAGAAGCCAGGGAGGGGGAGGGGAAACTTCAAAAAGCCAGGACACCTGGATTCTAATGCCAACTCTGCCACCTGCCAGCAGTCACCCTGGGCAAGTTACTGTGTCTAGGCTTTAATTTCCTCAGTGCAAAATGGGAACAGTAACCTCTGCCTACATCATGGGGTAGTATAAGGAATCGATGAGATGACATCTTCAAACATTCTTGACCCTGTATACCATAGTTTCCAACCATGGATAGTGACAGTCACTACCCGGCGCAGAACGTACCATGAAACAACATGGTTCTTCATCATTTCTCACCAGTGAGTCTCATCTCCTAAGGGAAGGGAGAAGAGAGAGCAACCCTGTTGAGCACCTCTTATCTGTCATATTCTGTGATAGATGGGGCCTCACCATAAGGCTGCAAGGTTTGAATTAGGCCCATTTTCACAGATGAGGAAACTGAGCTTCAGAGAGATCAAACGATCTGCCAGAATGCTGCAGCTGGAAGTGATGAAGACAAGGCCTCCTCTCCTTTCTCTCAGCTCTCCACCCCTCCACAGGGGTTATGGTGGAGGGAAGAACACAGGCTTGCGGCCCCTCATTCAGATTCAGACAAGAAGATAAGCGTTTCTGATCTGTCAGTAGAAACCAGCGAGTAAACAGGATTCGGGCCCTGCCCAGGGCTTTCCGGGGACACACCTGTAAAAGCAGCAGCCATTCGCAGCAGAGCTCTGTTCCCGGAAAACAGGACAGCAGCCAGGGCTGGGCTGTCTGGGATTTGTTTAGTTATCTGACCATGTGAGGCCGGAGCGGATGGGCAGACCACACCCTGCCTCTCCACCTCGGCCTGATCCATCACTCCCTGGAAAGGGCTCCTCTGCGGGGGCCCTGCCTGCCCTCAGCCCCCTCCTGACCACAGCTTGTGATCAAGGTTCTCTCCAACCCGGTCCACATGGGTCCGTCCCTTCAACTACTCACTGGCTAAGCGAGGGACTAAGTTGAGTTTACAGAATGTTTGTATGTGACCTGAGAGGAAGTGTGAACAGACTGTGCCAGCAATGACCTTGGACAGCTGATGTGCATGCCCTGCTAGTGTGTGAGCAGCCTGGACCCACACTCCTAGGAGTGTGGCTGTGTATCCCTGTGTATGTGGGGGAGGGGGAGGTCTCTGCAGAATCCCTGATCGCTTCTAGGGTGCGCCCTGTTAGGCATGCCTGGGGGCGTGGGAGGCTGCCCAGGCCCCTGCTGCTACGCCCGTGTGTCTGCGTGTTATGTTAGGGGGTGTACTCAACCAACTGTGTGGATATATGTTTGTGTGTGTGTCCTGCAGATAGAAGCCAGTGGACACTTCCACCAAGTGTCTGCACACGTTTGCGTGTGTGTGGAACGTCCTTGCACAGCTGCGTGTGTCCTGTGAGAGAGAACGGGACCCAGCGAGTGCTGGCACGGGCTGGAACGTGCGGAGTGCGCGCCCTGCTTGTCCTGTGACCACGCGTGAGTGGAAGGCGCCCAGGTGGCCCTGCCCTCCCGAGTGTGCGCGCGCGGGGTCCCGGGCCGGCGTGCGCGCGGTGTGCCAGGGAGTGCGGCGCCGCTCGGCTCGCTCGCTCCGCGCCGCCCGCGCAGCCCGCACACTCACACTGCTTGGTTGCTACCGGGTGACGCGGGCTGGGCCCGCCCCCTGCCTGCCGGCCCCTGGCACTCACTCGCGCCCGCCGCCGCCGAGCGGGGAGCAGCAGCGTCAGGCCGTCCTGGGGGCGCCGCCGGCGCCGCCCGCACCCCCCGCCGCGCCCCGCGGGGCCTGCTGAGCCGCCCCCGGGCCGGGGCCGCGCCGGACCAGGCCGGGCCACGCCCGGGCGGGACCGCGCTGCCTGCATGACCCTCCGGCGGCGCGGGGAGAAGGCGACCATCAGCATACAGGAGCATATGGCCATCGACGTGTGCCCCGGCCCCATCCGGCCCATCAAGCAGATCTCCGACTACTTCCCCCGCTTCCCGCGGGGCCTGCCCCCGGCCGCGGAGCCCCGCGCCGCTGCGCCCCCGGACGCCCCCGCGCGCCCGGCCACGGCCAGCGCAGGCCGCCGCAGCCCGTCCGACGGCGCCCGCGACGACGACGAGGATGTCGACCAGCTCTTCGGAGCCTACGGCGCCAGCCCGGGCCCCAGCCCCGGCCCCAGCCCCGCGCGGCCGCCCGCCAAGCCGCCCGAGGAGGAGCTGGACGCCGACGGCTACGAGTCCGACGACTGCAGTAAGTTTCCAACTCGCCGGCTTCGCGCCCTCTCCCCTGGCTCGGCTTCGCCCGCGCTCTCCGACCTCGCTGGCCCTCGGCCCGTCTGCGGTCTCTCGGGCCCCTCGGCGCGCAGCCCCCGCCGGGTCGCGGCCCCCTCGCCCTTTCCCCGAGCTCTCCTCGCGCCCCGCACACCCAGCCCCGACACCTCCCTGCACCCGGACCGGAGAGGTGAGAAGTTTGGAGGCGCCCCCTGGGGGTGCCCCATTTCCGAGGTCCGGCTCCCTGGAGCCCGCGCCGCACCGCGTCTCGGCCCGCGGCTCGGAGCTCGGGCGCGGGCGGCGGCTTTTGTTCCCGGGAAGGGCGGAGCTGCGCCCTGGGGAGACACCAGTTGCTGCCGCCTGCGCGGTAGCTCTCGGCCCGGGAGCCCGCGGCGGGCCGGCCCCTGGGTCGGGGGTGGGACCGGCGCGGCAGGAGGGGCGGGCAGGGACCCGGCCGGCCTCCGGGCTGGGCCCCGCGGCCCGCAGAGCGCGGCGGCTGGGCTGGCGCGCGGGCGGAGGGCCACAGGACTGCGGGGCCGCTTGTCCTCTGCAAAAACCTTGGCGGTCCCTCCTCCCGCGTCCGTGGACCCCGGCCGCCGCGCTCTCCCCACCGCCGGCCGGAGCCCACCTGTTACGCCCGCTTCCCCGGCCGGGAAGGGCCCCCGGCCCGCGCGCCGCCTCCTCCCGGGGCTGAGCCCTGCGCCCCAGCGAGGAGGCGAGCTCTGGGGTCCCTCGGGGCCGAGGCCTGGCCGGCGGGCGCTCCTGGCGCCTGGCCCGCCTGCGAGGGTGCCTGCCCCACCCGCCCGGGACTGGAGGGGAGACGCAGGCGGTAGGGGCCGCTCCCGGGTGCTGAATGGGTTTGAGCCGGATGGGGGTGGGGAGGGGGGAGCGCTGCTTTCCAGGCCCCCAGCCCAGCTGTAGCCCAGCCGCGTCACTCTCAGACCCGCAAAACCAGCCCTGCCGGGGATGTGGACCTCTCGGAGCGGGGGGAGGGTCACTTGCGGGCGTCGCCAAGGCCCACCCAGCCCCATTCCCCGCGCAGCGCAGCGAGCTTGGCTGCGCCTGGCTTGGGTGCTCACAAGAGCCTCGAGCTGGGGTTCTGGAGTTCCCCCCAGCATAAACTGTGACTCTGGAAGCTGATGGTGGGGGTTATCAGCACTATCGGGGTGGAAGGAGGGAGGGGGTGGCAGATCTCTCATCGCCCTACCTAAGGAGGCCCTGGAGGAGTGAGCCGGCGGAGGGCCATCAGCTGAGGTGGGTCAGAGCCCAGGCCTGTGTGGGAAAACTGCCTCGTATGCACTTTCTCTGGGCCTGGACCACAGCCCTGTAGCCAGAGGCTGGCATATTGAGGCCCTGCCCCCCCCCCACAAACACCCTGCATGCGGGTAGGGAACAGTCCTCTCCCTCCACTTTTCTGCCAGCTTGGGGAAAATTGGGTTGGGAGAGTTTATTGGCCTCAGGGCTGTGCCCTGGATCTTCCCCACCCCCAGTTCCTGGCGCCCTGGGCTAAGCGCACCCCCTCACTTGCTGTGCCTCTGGGCAGGCCCTAACTGGGACCCAAGTAATCCCTTTGGATGCCCAAATCCAAAGTCACCTCCAGAAGGGATGGGGAACTTGTTCCTGTTTCCAGCATCTTTCCTTCCGCTCAAGGGAGTGAGGGGCAGGGCAGGGCTTCTGCCTGAGCTTCAGGCAACTCTCCGTAGGGTCCTGTGGTTGACAAATGAGGAGGTGAGAAATTTGGTCATTTCTTTTGGCTGCCCCTGAACGCACAGGCAGGAAGGGACCAGAAAGTCAAAAACTCAGGCCAGCTGACACACCTCCAGTCCATCAACTCAGCAGTCCTTCACAGAGCACTCTTAGCAGCAGAGAGGCAACAGGGCTGGGACCTGGACCCAGACAGCTCACATGTCCTAGCAGGGGACAGACTCACTTGGGATCAGTGGTACAAGGCAGTCCTGGACACAGCCTTGCCAGCCTGAGCTGTGAGCTGGTCACACTCCTATCACCAGTGCACTCTGCTGAAAAGAGCTAGGTAGGAGAGAGTGTGGCTGAGCCAGGGCCAGCTTGGGCCCCCTGGCCCCTTCAAGGTGCAGCTCACCCTGGGCTTGAATCCCTTCAGTGGCTGAGCAAACATCCCAGGCATGGGAGCACAGAAATCTTGGCTCCTGCCCACAGAGGGACCAAGTTCTGGGGCAGAATTGCTCTCCACCAAGTACCCCAGGCCACAGCCCCCTCTTGGCTCTGACAACCAGATCCCTAGGATAAGCCTAAATGATTCAAGCCAGATGGTTCTTTACAGCTTTAGCCAGGGTTATGCTATTTGCTGCCCTAATTATTGGATTATCTCTCTCCTAACAAAAAGAAATTAGGGCGGTTGCTCTGTTGTCCAAGGCCAAGAGTGAAAGGCTGTTTATTCAGCCTTTTCTTTCTTCTCTTTAAAGCTCATCCTTTATAAGTCACCTCAAGGCACAAACACAAAATTGACATGTTCCAAACTGATCTAACAGAGGAGTAATGATGGGGAGAAAATGCAGTGAATGTTGGAGTTAGAAGTGCCCTACTCCCCAGTGGTCCCCAGTGCGCCTACCTGAGCTGGACTCCGAGGCTTGCTGCCCTCCAGATGGGCCCTATGGCCACCCTCTTTATGTACCTCTTCCCTGCCTACCCACTCTCCACCTGTGGAAACCCAGTCCATTCTTCGAAACTGGAGTGACTAGAATGCTTTGGGTTGTAAGTAACAGAAAACTCAAAGTGTGTTAAACACTGAGGACCGTTGAGGTCGGTGGCACCGGGGTAGATTTATGCAGCAGTTCATCAGCAGCACCAGTAGTGATGGTTCTGTTCGTCTTTCCACTTGGCCATGCTCATGTTCTCTCAGGCTGACCTCCCTCATGGTCCAAGGTGGCTGCTGCAGATCTAGCTATCACACGTAGCAGTAAGACCCTAACTTTGATAAGGATCAGTTTCCTCTCCCATGCCTCAGTTTAAGAGTGAGGAAATCTCTCCCAGAGTCCCCAGGAGGCCTGTCCTTCTGCCTCACTGGCCAGAATTGCAGCACATGCCCATGCTTATGCTTGCCCTGCAGGATTCAGTCTGGGCTAGGGCAGGACTGATGCCAGGGAGGCCTAGAGCAAGAAAGGGCTGAGGAATTGCCGGTAGGCCTGCCCCGAAGGCCCGCAGCTGGGGCATTTCCTGGGCCCCACTGGCAGTGACTTCCCTTCCTTTGAATCAGTCGTATTCTGCCCAGACCATATTTCTATGCACTCAACATAACAAGACCAGCTCTGTGTCAGGCACTGTGCTGGGCATGGAAATTTAAGAATGCCTGAGACACAGTCTGACATCCGGGAGTTCATGGAAATCAAAATGCACAAATAGCCCAGCAGTGAGGACAGGGAGGCAGGAACCCAGTGCAGAGCTCTGGCTTGCAGAGATCACTCACAGAGAAGGCTCTACTCAGAGGCGGGAGGGAGGAAGGAAGCCGACTGATACAGTGGAAGGAGGAAGGGAGGTGCCCTGGTAGAGGGACTGCCGTGTGCACAGGTACAGAGGTGTAGGAAACAGCCCAGCAGAGGCAGAACAGTGAGGTTAAGTGGCTGAAGCAAGGGGAAACAATTAATGATGAGGCCAAAGCCATCATATCTCAGAGGAGCAGAGGGCCTTGAATGCCACACTGAGGAGGTTGAAATGAGTCCCGGAGGCGGTAGAGAACCTTTGAACAATTTAAAGCAAGGAGATGAATAGATTTATAAAAGTCCTAACCCTCTGCCTCTGAGCTCCTGGGAAGCAAGGATTTATGGCTCATTCCTCTTTGTAGCCCCTGCAGTGTCCCAGCTCAGTGCCTCAGTTTCCCCAACTACAAAATGCTTTCAACTCAGGCTTGATCATTTTTGTGGCACTTGCCATCGATTTTTAAAACTTGTTGAGAGGCTGTTTTTCTCAAAAAACAAACAGAAACAAAAAGACAGGGCAGATTTCCTATTCCCCAGGGTGTACGGGTGAGGAAAGTCCAGGTGCAAACCAAGGTCAAAGTAATGCCATCAGTGTCCATCAGCAGAGCAGAGGGATGTTCAGCCTTAGAGAAACTGACAGGGGCTTGAGCTTGATTTCTCTGAATTAGCCCCATTAAAGCTCTATAATTATCAACAAGCGGGTGACAACTCTCAAAGGCCCATTAGTGACCAACCCTCATTATTTTTCGAAGGCTGTAAACTTTAGCCAGGACATGTGATTTGAGTGACTCAAGGGCAGGCCCCAGTGGCTCACACAGACAAGCACCTTCACCTGCCCTGGGGGCCCTCCTCACCCGCACCACAGGCCCAGGGTGCATTTCCAACTCAGAGGCCCCCCTGCAGGGCACAGTCAAGTCCTTTGTGGTCCCCAAGAGCACCTCTGCTTTTCTCTTCTTTCTCTTCCTGAGATTTCAGCTAAACTAAGTGGCAGATAAAACAATTTGGAAGCCTCGGGTTTTAGGGCAGGAGCTATCAGGATGGAAATGAAAGGCCCAGATTCCGTGTCCAGCTCTGCTGTGCCACCCTGAACAGGCCACCTCCCCTCTCTGAGCCTCATTTCTCCAAATGGGAAATGAAGACTTTGGACTATAAACTCCCTGAGAGAGCTCCACCACTGGCAAGTCACTAAAAACGGTAACCGAGCTTCTATTTATAAATTATTATTTCTTACAGAACTTACATTGGAGTTCAGAGAAATCTGTCAACCTCGCCCTGGGGTGACACTAGGCATGATGTTCCTTCTCCGAAAATGATAACAGGTGTCAGTTCCACTGAGCAGCATGGAGCCCTCCTTAACAGGGATGTCTGGAGACCCAGTGGAAGGGGCTCCTCTCTGCTCCTGGAGCTGTTTCCCAGTGGGAAGCAGGTGGCCCCTCCATCTCCCTGGCTTGTCCTTCTCTGGAATTGGGAAACAGCCAGAGATCACAGAGTGTGCGTTTTGACATGTGGGCATCACACCGAAGAGCAGCTCGGGAGAGAGTTGGTTTGAATGGACAGACCACGTGGATTGAACATCTGCTCTTTGCTGGTGTCCCAGGCGTGGCTGAGGCATGGTCCCTGCTCTCGGGAGGCTAATGGGTTAGCAAGCCACGGATTAGGTGAGCTGAACAGCAGTGTGATTGAGCGCCATGTAAAGCCAAAAGCGTGGCTCAGCGATTGAGCATTGACCTAGGATCCAGGAGATCCCGGTTCGATTCCCGGTCAGGGCACATGCCTGGGTTGCGGGCTCGATCCCCAGTCGGGGGCGTGCAGGAGGCAACCAGTCAGTGACTCTCTCATCATCGATGTTTCTCTCTCTCTCTGAAATCAATAAAGACATATTTTTTTAAAAAAACTTAAAGAATACAAAAGCACGGGCCTGGAGAACGTTGGGCCCGGGCTGTGTGTCGTTTAGAGGCATGGTGATGTTTACCTCATTACAGCACCCTCGCCTGCCCGCCGCACTGGGAGCTGGGGACACAGGCAGCGAAAGGCCAGATACAGTTAGCCTTAAAGCAACATAGTCTGCTCAGGAAAAAGTCCCTCAGGCTCCACTCAAGGCCTGTTGACTCTTAGTACGGACACAGCTCTAACAAGTATCCTCACCTGCTTCCAGAGAATAAGCAGGTAGCTATTGAATGGGGGGAGCTGCTTGCGCCAGCAGGTGCGAGCACTTTAACAGGAGTTTCCAGCCCGTGGCAAAGCAAGAGGCAGAAAAATGAGGAACGCCTCAAAGCGTGGCCACCTGGGGTCACTCGGTGGCGGCGTCATCTCACACCCCCATCCGTGTCTGTGCTGCGACTGTGACACAGAACCCCGGTCGTCGTCATAGCCATGACTCAGGTTACTCAGAAAAGTGTAAGTGACCAGTTGTGTGTTCTGCTCACAAAGCCTGAGAGGAGAGTGATCCAGTTTGGAACGAGTTCGTTCCAGAAGGCGTCTCAGCGGGGCAAGAACAGTTATCTAGAAAAGTCACCTAAATGGATCTGCTCCTTCTATAATTATCTACTGAGCGCTTTCTATATCCCAGGTGTGTTTGAAAGCATGACGCTGTAAAGTGGATACTATTGCGTCTCCATCTTGCCGAAGAAACTGAGGCAGAGAGAGGCTAGATAAGCTTCCAGAGGTAATACGGCAAGGAAGTGCAAAGCCGAGACTTGAGCCCAGGGTCATGTGTCCCCAGGCAAGGACAGAGATGCTGAGCTGTGTGCCTTATCCTGTGTTAGGAGCTGGGGAGCAAGACACACGACTCGGTGCCATCACCTCAGAATAAAGAGCAGCCCCTTGTGCACAGGCCTTAATTTGCCCATTTCTCTGCAGCCCCCAAATTTTGCCAGGCCTGGGCCCCTATAGGAGCCCAGGGATCTTCGAGCAGTATGGTCCCTGTGACATCTACTCAGCTCTCCCATTGTTATAAGTGAGAAGGCATCTGTAGTTCAGATGTAAATGGATGGTTGTGGCCAGACTTGGCCAGTGGGCCATAGTTTGATCTAGATCCACATTGGGTGCCCTGACCTCCCCCAGCATCACTCCAGCCACTCAGCCCCCAGCCCTCTGGCTGGCTTGTGGTTGGAATGCCCCTCCCCAAGCCCCACTGTGCACTGGCCAACTCTTACTCATCCTTCATGGAGTAAGTGAAGCATCACCTTCTCCAGGAAGCCTTCCCTGATAACCAAAATTCACATCAAGGTCAGGTATCCCCCATTGCTTCTGGCCCACCAGCCTCTGTTGTGGCAAATTCTTTTCATCTGTTCCTCCCATTAAGCTGAGCTTTCCTTGAGTCTGCGTCACCACAATGTTCATGCTGGGAGCCACAGCAGCATGGGAGGCCACAGCTGCCATGATTGCCTCCGAGGGTGGCAGCTGCACCCAATTAATGCTGCATTCTGCCCAGCCCTTGGGAATCACCCGCTTCATGATAAAAGCATGAGGACGGGGCTGGCTCTTCAAAGCCTGCTCAGACCCCCAAGAGACCACAGACCAGGGAGCTGCACCCTGAGTGTTGCTAGGAGGTGCATGAATGGATCAATCAGCCTGCCCAGGCCTGCAGCCTCACAAGGCCCTGTCTCTTCTGCCGTCTCACATAATCCTTGTGACATTTAACTGGTGAGGGAAACTGAGGCTGGAGCCCAGACTGTCAGTTGCTCAAGGAGGGCAGAAGGACAGGAACTCCTTTAGCTGAGTGCCCAGTACATGTGGGTGCCACACTGGACCAGCCACAGGTCAAGCACCACGGTGCAGTTTAGGGGCCTGGGCTGTGCAGCCGACCACCTGGGTTTGACTGGGGCCTCCCCTCACGATGACAGGGTGATTGAGCTCGCCTCTCTGAGCCTCAGCCCCTCGTCTAGAAAGTGGGGAGAATACTGCTCATTTCCCAGGCTTGGCGGAACTGGAAAGCTGGGTGGAGGGATGAACATGCAGTAGGTGCCCAGTTGATGGCAGTCACTGTGGGCACTGGCACCTCGTCCGACCTGCCAGAGGTGGGTGATGCTTCTCCACCGTGCAGCCGATGCATGACCTGAGCCCTGCTTTGTCCACAGCCGCCCTGGGCACGCTGGACTTCAGCCTCCTCTACGACCAGGAAAACAACGCCCTCCACTGCACCATCAGCAAGGCCAAGGTAGGCCGGGGCTCTCGCTGTCCCCAGGCCCGGGGCCCTGGAGGAGGGGCTGAGTTCCGAGGCTTGGTGGTGGTCGTGCTGTGCGGGAGCAGGGCAGGGAGGGAATGTTTGCCTAACTCGTCTCAGCTGCCCTAAAAGCCCTGCCGAGGGAGGTGTTGAGGGAGGTGTTTGGGGAAGGAGCAGAATCACAGAAACGGGAGGCGAATGGAAGGACCAAAGCCTGGCGGGGCTTTCAGGGGACAGAGGCCCCCAGAGCTGGGGAGGCGGCTGTTGAGGGAGGGAAGGGTGCCACTGTCCCACTTTGGACCCGGAGGCCACAGGGGATTAATCTCTTAGAGTCAGGGCCTGACCCTTGCTCTCTGCCGGAGCCGTGGGTGGTCCTGCCCCTCGGGCTGGCCCTTGTCAGCTGTGTTCTCAGCCGCGCTGTTCCCTTCATCCCCCACACATCGCTCCCTCTGGGAGGAAGGTGCCAAAGCTGATGGTCTCTCCCAAGGTAAGAGCTGCAGTGCAGCCTAGTAGAACCTCCCAATAGAGTCATGGAAGGGCCTAGGCCCAGACCCCACCCCTAGTTTCCCAGCCTGCAAGCTTCTCTGCCCCTCCCTCCCACCCTGCCATGGCTCTGCCCACCCAGCGGGGCAGGCACCTGCTATTGCCCCAGCTATGCCCCACCCAGCTTGGGCCACCACACCTGGACTGCCAGGGCAGGGGTGAGTATTGTCCACATTGGCCTGGGGCCCTAGTTGGGCACCTAGAGACCTGCACACTCCCTCCTGACCCTGACCCTGACCCTGACCCCGTGCTCCGGGAGCTGCTCGGGCAGCGATGTGGGGTATGCTTAGCCTCACGTGGCAGAGGCTCCAGACCTGCCCCTGGGTCCAGAGCTGAGAATCTAGTGACCCCCAGCTATGCCAAGGTGGAGGGCAGACTGCAAAGTAGGAACAGATCCCTTCCCCTGTCCCTCCACCCAGCTTTATACAGGTCGTCCAGGCTTGGGGACAGAATGGACACTGGCTGCCAGGCCACTCTGACCAGAGCCATCCCTTCTCCCCATCCTGGACACCGGGCCCTCCTGTGCTGTGTGCCCCACCTTCCCTGCCTGCGTCCCAGAGGAGCTGTGTAGTGGGGTATAGGCGTGTGTGCGTATACAGGTCTCTGGGAACCTGTGTGCACACGTGTGTGTTCATTTAGGAGTTTATCACTCAAGGCATTTGAGGTGGGGGATGGAAGGACCCCGAGCCATGGCAGCTCCCCTGTTCTCCGTCATTCTCCTCCTTAGATCCAGTTCTGCAGGGGAGGGGGTGGCGCAGGCACAGGAGGAGCTGGGGCGCTGGGTTGGGGCTCGGGGAGGAGCCCTGACGGAAGGAGGCTGAGGAAGGGCTGGCGGGCAGAGCCCCTCGGGGGACCCGGAGGAGGCCAGATGCCCTGGCGCTGAACCCGTGCGGCCACCTCCCCCCTGAGTAAGCAGAGCAGCCTCAGTTTGCTCACCTGTAAAATAGGGTTAATCAGCGCCACCTGTGAGGCGGTTGTGCTTGTTAAGGGATTAAGTGCTTAGTACCTCGTGCTGTCCTGGAGGATGGTGCGGGGTCAGGCACCCACCCACCCGCACGTGGACACACGGCCCCGCCTATCCACAGAGGAACTAGGGAAACTGACAGGCCGCCAGTCTGGGCACTTCGTGGGAGCAGACAAGAGGCCGGGACGAGGGGCTTGCGTTCAGAAGGGCCTCCTCTTTGGTGTGGTGCACACAGGGCCCGGAGCCAAGCCTCGGCCCCGCAGAGCAGGGCAGAGCTCAGATACCCCACCCAGCCCTCAACCATTTCTCTGGCTTCTTCCGAGGAGGCCAGTAGCGGGTAGGGAAAGGGGAGCAAATCCCCTGCCGTCCAGGCCCTTGGTCAGCATTGCCTCCTCGACTCTCACTCCAACCCCGGGATGGGAGAGCTATTAACCCCTTTTACAGATGATAAAACGGAGGCTCAGGAGACTACAGAACTCATCCCCTTTACCCAGCTCATAAGTGCAGAAGCGGCCCGGCCAGGCCAGCCTGGCTCTAAAACCTGTGTGCCCCTTCCCAGGAGCTGAGCAGTGGGGGGTGGGAAGTGCCCTCCTGGGAGCTCCTTTCCACCAAGGTGGGAGCAGGGCAGGAGAAGAGCTCAGCTCCCCTCCCCTTAGAGGCGGGCCTGGCCGTGAGCAGCCAAGGAGCAGTTCCCCTGAGCGCTGTCCTGGGGTTGCCGGCTCTGCCTCACATGCCGCAGCCGCCTGCCTACATCCCTGCGCACCGTCCCGAAGGAAAAAATACAATTTCAGAAACGAGAGCAGGCGCGAGGGCAGCTAAGCCCTGTCTGCTTACGGCTCCACCGGCTCCCTGGGCTCGGCGGTGGTTCAGAGTGAGTGAGGGCTGCCATCTTGTGGAGGGACCCTCTGTGGCCAGCCAGCCGGCCACGTGGCCTCCGTGGACACAGGCAGGCATGGAGCTGTGGCAGATCCGGAGAGAAACTGAGCCTGGTCTCCAGGACACAGAACATTTTCAACAGCCACAGACGGAAGCGTGCAGCCGAGTGGACAGCCGGGCATGTGGGTTTAGGGTCTGTGAGGAAAGTTTTGTTTGGGCTTCGGGGGGAGGGGAATCAGGAAGAAGGAAGGGCCTCGTTCACAGAAAGGTGAGTCACCTGGCCCCCATGGTAAGGCACACAGACAGAGAAAGGCTGCTCGGACCCCCCACACACGCCTGCCCTAGGCCAGGACCTTTGGGGGAGGGGAGATTACACTAGCACTGAGTCAGCCTCACTCCCCCATTCTCAGAGTGGTGCCAGGGGGCCTCTGTTAAGAGGGTCATGAATGGACCCAGCCAGGCAGCTTAGGGGAACAGGGATGCCTGCTGACCCAGGGGCCTGGAGGCCCTGGCTGCCGTGTCCCCAACCCCCGATTCACAGCCTTTGCTGTTTTCCTCTGCTCAGGGCCTGAAGCCAATGGACCACAACGGGCTGGCGGATCCCTATGTCAAGCTGCACCTGCTGCCAGGAGCCAGTAAGGTGAGGGGGGGTCTGCCCTAGCTAGGCCTGCCAACCAGCTCTGCCTACTGTGACAGGGGCCCAGGCTGGGCTTGAGGCACCCAGGGAGGCCCATAGCTCTCACACCCTGAGCCCGAACAAGCTGATGGGCCCTCAGCCATTCACCTCCACCCAGAGCACCGAGTCAGCCCCACACTGTCCAGACCTCCCAGGAACCTCAGGTCAGCACTACCTGCCTGCTGAGTTGGGGAAACCTTCCAGAGAATTTCTAGGCCAGCGTTTTATAAGCAGCAGTCTTTGCTGGAGATTAATATTATATTTTTAAAAAGGGGGGGGGAGTCTGGTCAAATAACATTGGAAAACACTGTTAAACAGGTTTCTTTACTGCAGGACTTATCAGAGCCTTTAGTGTGTTGATGGGCTGCTCTGATGTTCCACAAAGGGGACTGAGTAGACAGTGTCTGCCCAATTTTTTTGGCCACAGAACCCAGGTTCCCATGCCAGATGACCCAGCAGGCAGAACAAGCGCGTGGTGCATCTAGGAAAGGAGAGAAAAATAATGTTTAGCAAAAATTTGCTATGAAACAAAAGCATCAAGGTGACCCTCAGCACTGGAAGATCAGAACTTTGTTAGACTTCCTTGCACATGTCTTACAGTTCAGTGGTGTTTAACTTTTAATTTCATGGAAGGGAAAGGTCACATCTTTTTAGATGTGGGCCTTGCCCTTGCCCTGGGACCCCCAGACCTCTCAAGAGGTGAACTGTACAGATCCCATGTCACAGGGGACTCAGCTAGAGACCAGTTGTGGTCCCTTCTGGGGGCTCTACGAGAGAAGCCATGGCCCATCCCTTCCCAGTTTATAGAGGCCGCCCTGTCATGTCTTCATCTCTCTGACCTCTTCCTTCATCACGCCCCCCTCTGGCTCTCCTCTCCTCTCCCACTTTTAAGGACCCTGTGATTACACTGGACCCACCCGGGTCACCTAAATAATCTCCCTACTTTAAAGTCAGCTGATCAACAACCTTAATTCCCTTTTGCCTTAAACATACTCAGGTTCAGGGGCCATTATTCTTCCCACCGCACTTTCATGCTCATAGGATCGGGTTTTTTGCTCTCTTCAGGCAAATAAGCTCAGAACAAAAACCCTCCGAAACACTCTGAACCCCACGTGGAACGAGACCCTCACTTACTACGGGATCACAGACGAAGACATGATTCGAAAGACCCTGCGGTGGGTGAGGGCCCCGGGCCATAGACTCCCTCCCCACCCACGCCTGCCCCAGCCTTATCCACTCCCCACCCACCGCTTGCAAATCCCCACTGACTTCGGAAGCCAAGTGAGAGCACCCAGTATGTCTGAAGAGCTGGCCGTGCCCTTGCCCTCCAGGATCTCCGTGTGCGATGAAGACAAATTCCGCCACAATGAGTTCATCGGGGAGACACGAGTGCCCCTGAAAAAGCTGAAGCCCAACCACACCAAGACGTTCAGCATCTGCCTGGAGAAGCAGCTGCCGGTGAGTGGGCCACATGCTCTGCCAGTTGTCCAGGGCCTTCCCTGCTGTAGCTCAGCATTTATTGAGCACCTACTATGTGCCTGGCAGACAAAAATCCTTGCCCGTGTGGAACTTGAGCGGAAGACAGATCCAACACAGGGTAAGTCACCCATTCTTATCATATGTTACAGTGACCAAGGCCAAGAAGGAAAGCGTGAAAGGGGCTGATGGTTTAGACGTGTGCTCCAGAAAGGGCTCACCAGGCAAGCTGGAGTATTCCAGGCAGGGAGAACAGCAAATACAAAGCCCTGTATGAGAAGTGCCCAACGTGTTGGAGGCAAGAAGCCTAGGAGAGGGTGTCCTAGGAGTTGAGAGCAGAGGTGAGGGAGTAAGGAAGCTGGGAAGGACTTAGGCCTTCACCCTGAGTGAGATGGGCTACAGGAGGGTGCTAGGCAGGGGCTAAGGCATTGGCTACATTTTTTTTTAATATGTCTTTTTTTTTTTTAATTTTTTTTTTAAACTTTATTCTTTTTTTTTAATATGTCTTTGATTTCAGAGAGAGGAAAGGAGAGGGAGAGAGAGATAGAAACATCAATGATGAGAGAGTGACTGATCGAACCCACAACCCGGGCATGTGCCCTGACCAGGAATCAAACTGTGATCGCCTGGATCCTAGGTCGACGCTCAACCCCTGAGCCATGCCCAGCCAGGCGTCTTTATTTTTTTTCAAAATATATCTTTATTGATTTCAGAGAGAAGGGAGAGGGAGAGAGATAGAAACATCAATGATGAGAGTCATTGATCAGCTGCCTCACCTTCACCCAGTTCGGAAGGGCTGGGAGGGTTTGGCCAGGAGGCCCCAGGGTCCTGAGAAACCTTGACCCTCCAACAGCCCAGTGTTCAGGGTACAATCCTTTTCCTGCGACAATCCCTCCAGGGGCATGGGTAAGGGGAAAGCTGTAGAGAACAAAGTTCAGCGACTGTCCCCCATGTGTGGGGCCTGGGCCCTGGGCCACATACTCGGAGCAGCCTGGCTGGGTCAAGCCCTGGGAACAGTCGACCTGAGGCCAGAGCTCCCCTCCAGAATCCCAGCTCTGTCTTCTTGCATAACTTGATCAAATTGTATTCCCTTGTCACGCTCTCTCCCACTCATAGACATTTGTGTGATGGATATGACCTTTTTATTTTATTATTAGTCACTAACCACAGGTAACCCAGTTTTTCCAAATGATCTATGTCACTTATAAAAAGCAACATCAACTCCTACTATAGTTGTGTTCCTGGGATTTGATCCCCGGTATAAGCAACTGGGGGGAGGGGGGAGCATGCGTGTGTGTGCATGTGAATTGTGTGTGAGCGCATTGCATGTGTGAGCATGTATATGCATGTGAACATGTGCATGTGTGGGCACATATGAATGGAATGCATGTGTGACAGTGTGCACATGGGTGGTGAGTGTGCAGGCCTGTACACGGGCATGATTGGGGTTTTGCTGAGTTTTGCTTGAATTTGCCAGGAGCTTGTTAGTCTGGTTTCGGGGACCAGGGCTCCCACAGGGGTGCAGCTTAGAATTGACCACTCTGGCAGCAAAGACACATTTTGATGCTACATTTTAGATTTTACGTAGTCTGTGGACTTGTTCTCAGTAAATACTGAATGATACAGATTAATGGTCTTCATATGTAACGACCCCTACACATACCCCTGAAAAAACAGCTGAAAATACCTGTGTTCATTTATATTTAATTTTCACACATCACACAAACACAAGAGTCATGGTTTGGCGAGGCCCTAGGCCAGAGTGGCAGACGGGTACTAACTCGCACACGCCCCTGACTGAGCACTGTGTGGAAGATGCTGAGGCTGCGCTTGAGCTCTTGGTGATCGGTGACCAATTACCCACATCTGCTCTGGGCGGGGGAGCTGGGGAAGGTGGTCCTTCCTTCACTTCACGGGAGCCCCATCTCCAGGGACACATAGGCGTGGCCCCTGCCTGCGAGGGCCCAGCAGCCATCCCTTTAGCGATAAGCAGGGTACAGTCGTGGGCAAAGGGACATGGCTGAGACTTTGAAAGGGGCCTGGCAGAGGACCCTTGGGGGCCACAGGGCTCCAGCAGGGTGTGTCTGGGTGGACAGAGGGTAAAGGAGAGGGGTCCACGTGAGCAGCAGCCAGAATGTGGAAACGGGTGATCTCAGGAGGGTGAGGAAGGGAGAAGCGTGAGGCTGGCTGGGGTGGGGAAGCCAGTGAGGCCTAGAGTTGCCATCCGATCCTAGAGGTGGACACAGACCTGGGCGGCCCCCACCTGCCTCCTGGCTCCCCCTAGTGTTCAGAATGCATCAGAGTCTGTCTTCCATCCCCTGTACCCTGAGCGGCTCCAGGAAGCACCTTCAGGGGGCTGGGGCCAGGGTGACCCCTCACCATCCACAGGCTCCCTTTGTCCTGGGCCTGTGGTTGGCTTGGTGGCCCAGGAAGGAATGGGAGCAGGTGAGGACAGTCCGGTGCCTGCCCGCCCCACAGGTGGACAAGACGGAAGACAAGTCCCTGGAGGAGCGGGGCCGCATCCTCATCTCCCTCAAGTACAGCTCGCAGAAGCAGGGCCTGCTGGTTGGCATCGTGCGCTGCGCACACCTGGCCGCCATGGACGCCAACGGCTACTCCGATCCCTACGTGAAAACGTGAGTGTGCGGCCAGCCCGGCCACCTTCTCCCGTCACCTCGGGGGGGTCAGGTCCATGTGACAAAACCAGTAGTCTGTGTGGCCAGCACAGAGAGAGCACCTGAAGCGTGGTGGGCACGGTGCCCACAGGCTGAATTCTCTTCTGTGCTCCCTTGGCAACTCCACAGGTTGTGTGGCCAGCCCTGTTTCACAGGTGAGGAAACTGAAGCCTGTAGAAGTTGTGACTGCAGGGTCATGCAGAGAGACAGTAGTTATCTCCTGATGCCCTATTCAGGCCTCGTGTCCACCGGGCACAGGAGGCGCCACAAGCAGATTGCAGGAGGCAGGAAAGGCTAGCCCATGCCAAGAGGCTGGGAGATCCAGACAAGGAATTCTGCCAAAATTTAGTGCTGCCCACATGTGCCCAGCCCTGCACTGGTGCCACAGGTGCAGATAAGGGTCCACCCAGTCCCGTCAGCAGGAGCTCATGGTGGCGCTGGGGAGAGACACTAACTCGGGCTGTGCAAGGCAACCTGGGCCCGAGTGGTGAATCTGTGCCCAGATAGGCTGTGCTCTAGCTCTAAGGCAGGCAGGAGCTGGTGGCCCTTCAGGTGGGGATGAAGCAGGTGTTGCAGTGACCACCATCAGGGCTTTGGGCCCTCCACAAAAGATGGGTGTTAGTCTGTATTCAGTGAGACTCTCAAAGGGTAGGACTGGGCAGGAGGAGAAACTTGGCTCAGCAGAAAGTTTTCCTCTTCAGTCAGAGGAACAGAGCAGTTGGGATGGGCCTGGCCTGAGGGAGGGTGAGATAGATGGTCCAGGTGACAGAAGCCACGGGGATGTCTTGACACCACAGGGAGGCCCATGCTGCCACATGACACATCTCTGGGGCTACTGTTTCCACTGGTCACTATCAAATTTCTGTTGCTTTTTAAGTCAGTTGATGAAAATGGTGCAGACACTTTGGAAAACAGTCTGGCAGTTACTCAGAAGGTTAAGCATGGGCTTACCACATGACCCAGCAATTCCACTCCGAGGTATATACCCAAGAACTAAAAAACACATGTCCCCACAAAACCATGTACACAAATGTTCATAGTCGCATTATTCACAATAGACAAAAGGTGGAAACAACCTAAATGTCCATCAGCTGGTCAATAAACAAAGTGTGGTCTATCCGCACAGTGGAGTATTACTTGGTCATAAAAAGGAGTGAAATTCTGACCCATGCTATAACACGTATGAACTTTAAAGCATTATACTAAGGGAAAGAAGCCAGTCACAAAAGGCCACACATTGTGATTCTATTTATATGACCTGTCTAGAGCAGGCACATCCATAGAGCCAGAAAGCAGGTCAGTAGTGGCCGGGGCTGGGGGAGGTTGGGGGAAACGAGGAGTGACTGCTAATGAGCACTGGACTTCTTCCTGGGATGGTAAATGTTAAAAAATAGTGATGGTGGTTGCACAACTGTGTGAATATACTAAAAACCATTGAATTATATACCTTAAAGGGGTGCACTGTACCTGGCCAGTGTGGCTCAGTGGGTTGAGCGTCCTCCAGTGCACCAGAAGGCTGCCGGTTCAGTTACCAATCAGCACACATGCCTGGGTTGTGGCTTGATCCCCGGTAGGGGCCCTGTGGGAGGCAGCCAATCTGTGTTTCTATCTCTCCCTCTCCCTTCCTCACTCTTAAGTCAATTTTAAGAAAAAAACTTTTGAAGGGCACATTGTACAGCACGTGAATTCTATCTCAGTAAAGCTGTTATTTAATTCCACTTCATCAGGCTCCAGGAGCGGCAGCACCCAGGTGTAATGGGAAGCTGGCCAGTATCACTGGGGAGGTCAGGTTCCTTCACATGGGGTAGGGGCTCCTCATCTTCCACATAAAAAAACTGAATTGGGCCCCAACATCAACCATTAGCAAAACAATGATTTTCAGTGGATTAGAGACCAGTGTGAGGGGAAGTGCTATAACTGCTCAGGAGACTATAAACTGCTGGCAGGAAAGTCGGCCATTCCAGTCAAGTAGAAAATTGTGTGGCCTGTGGCTGCATTTCCCTTCTTTGTATCCTAGAAACCCGGACCTGGGTGGTTTACTGCAGACCTGCAGCATCACTTGCCACAGTGATAACCTGGAAATAACCAAGCTTTCATCAGCAGAGGACCAGCTTCACAGAATGCGGCACATGCACAGAATGGAGTACTGTGCAGTTAAAATGTGTAAATTAGGACTAAATGAATTAACATGGGCAGCTAGCTATCCAAAACATGCTCTGCCCACAGCAGACTGCAGAAGAGGGCACAGGGTGTGATGCTGCTTCTGGCCGTTCCTTAAGGCCTGCAGAGCGTCTCAGAGGATGAGGGAGGGGAAAGGGACTCGAAAGGGGAGCAAAGTGCCACCACCTGTACCCTGACACTAGCATTTTCTTATGGTGGGAAAAAGCCTGAATCCAAAATGGTGACTTTTTTTGTTTTTAATATAGCTTTATTAATTTCAGAGAGGAAGGGAGATGGAGGTAGAAACATCAATGACGAGAGTCACTGATCGGCTGCCTCCTGCATGCCCCCGCTGGGAATCAAGCCCACCACCCAGGCTTGTGCCCTGACAGGGAATCGAACCTCGATCTCCTGGATCTCAGGTTGATGCTCAACTGCTGAGCCACACCAGCCGGGAACTTTTTTGGGAGATTTTTTATTACTGTTTCAATACTCTTACTAGTGACTAGTCTATTTAGATCTTCCACGTCTTCATGATTAAGTCTAGGAAGTTTGTATACTTCTAAGAATTTGTCCATTTCTTCTAGGTTATCAAATGTGGCGGTGTGTAGTCTTTCACGAATTCCTGCATAATCCTTTGTATTTCTGTCCGTTGTAACTTCTTTTATTTCTGATTTTACTTATTTCTTTTTTTTTTCCTTAGTGTTATTTCTTTTCGTTCTCTATTTCATTTATTTCCTTCTATTGACTTTGGGTTTCATTTGTTCTTTTCCTAGTTCTTGAAGTTGTAATATTACATGATTTGGGAATTTTCTTGTATCTTGAGGTAGACCTGTGAAGCTGTAAACTTCTCTCAGTACTTTTGTTGCATCCCAAGAATTTTGGTATGTTGTGTTTTGTCTCTGTATTTTGGCCTCTGATTTCTTCTTTGATCCAATAGTTGTTCATCAGCATGCTGTTTAACCTCTACATATTTGTGGTTTCTTCAGCTTTCTTCTTGTAAATTTCCAGTTTCATAGTATTGTGGTTGGAAAATATGCTTGGTATGATTTCGCTCATATTTATTGAGACTAGTTTTATGCCCCCAACATGTGGTCTATTCTTGAGATTCCATTTTATTTTAGAATGTTCATCTTTGGGGGATGGAACACTATATAAATATCAGTTAAGCCATTTGGTCTAATGTCATTTAATGCCAGCATTTCCTTATTGACTTTTTGCCTGGATGATCTATTTATTGCTGTCAGTGGGGTATTTATGTCCCCTATTGTAATTGTATTTTTTGTCAGTTACTCTCTTTAGGTCTGTTAGTAATTGCTTTATAGATCTTGGTGCTCCCAGCTTGTGTGCATATATATTAAGTTATGTCTTCTTGATGAATTGTGTCCTTTATCATTATAAAATGTTCATCTTTGTCTCGTTACCTTTTTTGTCTTGAAGCCTATTTTTTCTGATAGAAGTACTGCTACACCCCCACATGTCTCTGGATGCCATTTGCTTGGAGGATCATCTTCCACCCCTTCGCTTTGAGCCTATGTTTGTCTTTGGTTCTTGTTTTTAAATCCATCCCTCTACTCTGTTTTTTCATTGGTAAGTTCAGTCCATTTACATTTAGGGTGATTATTGATATATGAGGACTTGCTACAGCCATTTTACCTTTTGTTTTCAGTCATAGATCAGCTGCTTCCTGCACGCCCCCTATTGGGGATCAAGCCCGCAACCCAGGCATGTGCCCTGACAGGGAATCGAACCTTTATCTGGATCATAGGTGCTCAACCACTGAGCTACTCTGCCAGGCTGTCATTAATTTTTGACAGTTTGAATAAAATGTGTCTTGGAGAAGGTCTTTTTGTATTAATATAATTAGCTATCCTGTTAGCTTCCTATACTCTAAAGTCCAGTTCTTCCCACAGGCCTAGGAAGTTCTCGTCAATTATTCTTTTGAGTAGGCTGTCTCCTTCTGTTATACCCATTACCCTTATGTTTCTCTTTCTGATGGAGTCAGACAGTTCTTGCCGAGTTTTCATTTTATTTAAAATATATCTTTATTGATTTCTGAGAGACAAAGGGAGAGAGAGAGATAGAAACAATGTTGAGAGTCTCATCGATCAGCTGCCCCCTGCATGCCCCCCACTGGGGATCGAGCCCACAACCCAGGTATGTGCCCTGACCAGGAACCAAACTTTGATCTCCTGGATCCTAGGTCAATGCTCACACCAGCTGGGCAGTTCTTTCCTTTTTTAAACTCAGTTCTCTTTCTCCTTCCTCCTGAGTCATTTCTAGGTTTCTATCTTCAACCTAGCTAGTTCTCTCTTCCAAGTGGTCTACTCTATGTCCAGTGTTCTCTAATGTATTCCTCATCTATTTTTACATTTCCAGAATTTGGTTCTTTTTTTATAGTTTCAATCTCTTTGGTAAAGTATCCCTTTTGTTCATAGATTCTATTTCTGAGCTCACTGTGCTGCCTTTGAGTTCTCTGGTATCTCATGAGCTTTCTCATAACTGCAATCTGAACTTCTCTGCCACTTAAGTCACAGTCTTCTATGACTTTGGTTTTGTTGGAGACTTTTTCCTTCCTCAGAGCTCCCTGAGGTAGTGGCAATGGTTGCACAATTCTAGAAATATACTGAAACCTGCTGTATTTTACACTTCAGAAAGATGAAGTTTATGGTATGTGAATTATATCCCAATAAATCTGCTAAATCAAAAACTCTAACAAGGGACCAACTCTGCTAAAAATGTTCTTCTGGTGAGAAATGTGAGCTTCGTGAAAATTAGACTTGCAGAAACAAGCAACATCCTCTTTCCTAGAGGGAGAGAAGCTCCACAGTTAACACCAGGAAGGGGCCTGGAGTCCAGGTGACGAGGGAGCCATTGCTTCTCCCGCTGTAGCTGACTGCCCACCTTACCACAAAGTAGTGCTGGGGGAGCATAAGTATCTCTCCAGAGACGATAAGTTCTTCCAAGCCCTGCTGGCTCCACCTGTACCCACAGCCTCTCCCCACCCTCTGCCTTTCTATCCATCGGTTATAATTCCAGATACCTGAAGCCAGATGTGGACAAGAAATCCAAACATAAGACAGCAGTAAAGAAGAAGACCCTGAATCCAGAGTTCAACGAGGTACAGGGTCTGGCAAAGCCACGGGAGGCCCAGGAGGGATTGGGTTCTCAAGGGTCACAGCTTGGAAAGTGGGAAGAGAGGGCGGGGAGGGGCTGACAGGAGAGACCTCAGCTGTGGGAGGCAGGAAGAAGCACAAGCCAGGCTGAACCAGGCCAAGGTAGTGCAAACAGAGGGGAGGAGGCAGCCTAGAAAGATCTTCAGAGGATGAAACTGACAGGATTGTGGCCACACTGGATGTGGAGCTGAAAGTGGAGACACCCAGCAGCAGGAGTGGGAGGTGTGAGGGAGATGGAGGAAGCTCTGGGCAAGGAGCAGAGGGGCCTCGGGCAGAGCCTGAGCAATGCAGGGGCAGACAGAGGTGGCCGAGAAGATGCTTCGGGGGGGAGGGGGGTGAGTCCACAAAGAAGGCACTGGTCAGCAGAACTAGACCCAAGAGAAGTGAAGCACACCAAGGCTGTCAAATGTGAGTTGATTTGGCAAGAAGGAGGCTCTTGGGGATCTTGAGAGAGACTTCAGTGACAAAGGGGTGGGTAGGCTGGAGTGAAGAGGACCTGAGGGGCCAGGTTCTCAGGCATACGTGCACAAGAGGGCTGAGAACCCACCACTGTCCACCACCGTGCACTGACCCCCCGCCCATCTCCCCATCCCCCACTCAGTTCACACCCTCACCATTCCTCAGAACCCTCCTAGCCATGTGGCATTAGCCCTGATTCTCCCCTTCTGGCCACCAGGAGTTCTGTTATGAAATTAAGCATGGGGACCTGGCCAAGAAGACCCTGGAAGTCACCGTTTGGGATTATGACATCGGAAAATCCAACGATTTCATTGGTAAGAGAACATGGCTTCAGCGAAGGCAGTGGCCCTGAATCATACCATAGGCCTTCCTTCCTGGCCTCTGGGGAAATCTGGGGCCATAGACCACCTGCCCCCGCACACGAGGGGCTTCATACCTTATCTAGCCCAACTCCATGTGACAGAGGAGGACCCAGCGATGAAGAGAGACCTGGAGGGTCCTACAGGAGTGAGGTGGCAGTATCAAGTCGGCACTCCTGGCTGGACTCAGCCCTTGTGGCCCAAATCCCTGGTGGGCTTGGCGGCTGGGCATGGTAGAGCTGCCCTGCCCTTTCTTGCTCTTTCTGGCCCCCTCCCTTGGTCCCTAACATGTGCCACTTGCTCTCTATCCAGCACTGCTCTGGTCCTGGGCAGAGAAAGGGCAGGATCCCTCGGCCCTGATCTGGGGGGCCAAGAGTATGGCATGGCAGTAAGACCACTGTCCACCCTTAGAGCCCCGTGGGCAAGGTGGAGAGTCCAGCCTTGGAGCATGGAACCTGGGACAGGGGAGGGGCACTGGTTCCAGACAGATGGGCCTGTGGGAGCCCCTGCCCCCAGGCCCCTGGCTGCCCTCTCGACTCCCCTTCTGCAGGTGGTGTGGTTCTGGGCATCAATGCCAAGGGCGAGCGCCTGAAGCACTGGTTTGACTGTCTGAAGAACAAGGACAAGCGGATTGAACGCTGGCACACACTGACCAACGAACTCCCTGGGGCTGTGCTCAGCGACTGACTGGCCCCCACCTGCCGCCGCACCCACCCTTGCCTGTCACTTGGCCCAACACAGGCCTGGCCCTGGGCTTCCTCAGCTGCCACCAAGGGCCTCAGCCCCCACGTTGGGAGAGACCCAGGACACCTGCTCGGACACAGAACCACTGCAGCCCCCTCTTGGAGGCCATGGAGGACCCAGCCACTCCGAGGGACAAGGGCTGAGGGCCTGGCCTCCTTTCAGCCCCTGGGGCCTGACAGGGCCAGAGGTTGGAGGAGAGGAACTTGGCCTCAGCACCCACCCCAGGGACAGGTATGGGGCCATCCAGGGGGCAAGGGCCCTACTAGAGGTACGTCACAGGAGACCTGGGCTGAGAGGACAGGAGTGCAGGGCACCTTGGGGGGGCCAGTGAGAACTGAGAGGAACACTAGGAAGAGGGGCATGGGGGAAGAAGTTTGGAGATAGGACGACAACCATTCATCTCTGGCATTACTGGGCAGGTAGAGAAAAGTTGACCTGAGGAGCCAGGAATCTAGTGAAGCTCCCAATGAACGTGGGCATTTGACAGATGCTTCCCTTATTTTACAAGCTTCTGGGGGTGAATGAAACCCAGGGCGTGCCCTCAGGGAGTTCCCCCGCCTAGTCAGGGAGCTGGAAGCAAACCATTACAACAGGGAGTGAGGAACGCCAAGGCCAGCCAGGCCCACCTGACTGCTAAGAGGGCAGGGAGGACTTCCCAGAGGAAGTCATCCTTCAGCAGGCCTTGAAGGGTAGTGGAATGTGTAGGCAGACAAAGGGGAAGGGCAGTGCAGGCTGTGGGAATGGTCTGCAAAGGCCTAGAGGAGAGAGAATAGTGAATGGGCCAGGGGCACTATGAGGGACTCAGGGTTTCTTTAGGGGGCAGGGTTTATTAGGACAGGAGTGGAACCCAGCCCTGCTACATCCGCAGCACTGGCTACTAGGCCAGCCTGGGCTCAAAGCTGTGGGGGAAGTGATGTTGGTGCAGGGTCAAGTTCAGTCCTCAGACCTAGTTGGCTCACCTTTGATCACTTTCTCCTGAGGAGCACGGAGGATAGATCCTGCCTCTCCATCCCAGCATAAGCATCATGTCAGCTGTAATCAGAACAGAAAAGGGTCCCTTGTTTTTCATGAAAGGAAGCAAAAATTCTTCCTTGTCCTCACCCTCCTCTTCCTTTCTGCTGACCCCTCCACACACCTAGTCTTCTGGGTTTGGGACTAGATAGTGGGGGGACCCCATTTGGTTGTCTGTACATCCTGGCCGTTCTATGGCCACTGATGTTCCTCTCAGGAATACTGGGCAGCAGTCCAGAGCCTTGTTTCTGGGAAATCTAGGAGAGAGACACCCTGCCTGTAGGCCTGTCTATACCCTGAGTCAGGACCTCCAAAGAGGAGTTGAAGGATTGGGGCCCATGTCTGAAGCCCCAGACTTTTCCTGCTTACCTAGGGGCCTTCAGGAATCTTGGATGAACAAGTGCATAATGAAGGAATTTCTGTGTTCAACCCATCACTGCACTAATGGAAGAGGGAGTCCAGAGAGGGAAGTTGATCTGCTCAAGGCCTGGCAGCCTTACCACAGCTGGGGCAGACCAGGCTCCATGGCCCCTGTTCCACCCCCAGCCCAGAGCTCTGGACACCACATTTCAGGGGAAGTAGGGTGCTGGGCTCACACAGGAGAGGTCCTGCTAGCTGTCGGCCTAAGGCTCTCCCCTGCCTGCTGCCTACACACAACAATGGTAGCAGCAGGGCTCACAGGGGTTGGCCCTTCTGCTGCAAACACAAAGCACACCACCACCTGAGGCCTGGGGCAATGATGTGAATCCCACCAAGTGCCCATCAGCCTTTTCCCAGTTTGCAGGGAACGCGGGACTCCAGCCCCCACACAGTACCTGGCAACCTTTGCCGGTCATGGAACCTTGATTTTCCCATCTTTGAGAAGGCGGCTTGCGTGTGTGTAGAATTTTACATGCACGGTCTTAATGAATCTTCACAACCCTTGTGTCTGGGTGAGCTCTGGGTTTGTTAACTTTGCCTTTTGGAGGGCCTCATTCAGAGGGGAAACTCGCAGCCTCTCTGTGAAAACATGGAAATGCTTAGTGACAAAGCTGGAAGAGGCTGTGAGTCCACCTAGTACGACTTCCTTAGATACATAGGGAACCTGAGGCCCAGCTGAGACAAGAACCCAGGACTCCTAGCACCCAGTCCAGGGCCCTCTACTGCCCCAGGCTGCGCAGGTGTAGACTTGGCCCTGAAAGATGGTCCCAGCTGACCACAGGGAGGCAGGGCTTCTGCACAGCCATCCAAAGTGGAGGGTGGGGCACTTGGGCAGGAGCGCCCCCAGGGCGTGACAGAACCTTAACCAGAACCCTGGCACTGTTCTAGACCACATGCAGATTGTATCTCTGTTAGAGAAAAAGCTCTGCCTTTGACCCCAAACTGGCATCTTTCCTCTGGTCCATCAGATCCACAGAGATGGGAAATTTGACACCAAAAAAGTCATTCCAAAGTCAGGCGTCAGTAACCAGGGGGGTCTCCCGATGCACAGCATCCACCTCCACCACTGCCCTTCCTGGTCTCTGCCCCACCCACCGCCAGCACTAGCCAATCCCCGACGGGCCCGTCTTCCAACCCTGAAGCGGTAACCTCCTGACCTCTAGTGGCGAGAGCGAGGAACTGCACCTCCCGGCCCGTGCATGTCCAGTCTTTGTTCCTTCCCAACTGAGAACCTCTCGATGCATGGACTCTGGCTGTCGTCGACGCAGACTCTCGTGCACTGCTTAACACTGTTTTGCTACCACGTGATGGCTGCAGAAATCGTCCTTAAACTGCAGCCCCACACACAACTTTTCTACTTTCATCTGACCAACCCGGAGGTGTCCTTTTTAAGTCTTATTTAATATTTATAATGACATATAATCCAAAATAAATGGAAGCGCTCACTGCAATCATTGGCTTGGGAGGTCATTGAATAGATTTGAAAGAGCAGGCAGGAAAGAATGAGGAAATGGCAACTGGGGGTTATTCAGCACATTTTCTCATTTACTCCAAGAATCAATTTGAGGTTAGATCTCCATGTTACAAATGAGAAAACTGAGGTGCAGAGAGGTTGCACCTCTGGTAAGTGACAGAACCAGAATTCAGCTCATGCTTCCCAAGACTTTTTACACTAGGAACAGCATGCAATGCTATCAGCCAACCATTCAACAAACAGCTGTGGAGCATTAACTTTAATGCCAGGCACTAGTCTAGGCTCCTAGGGCAAATTCATCAGCAAGACAGTCAATAAACAGTAAATACAGTAATATGTTAACAGATGGAAAAAATGGACATAAACCATGTGGGCCAGGGTGGTTAGGCTTAAATGGGGAGATCATATGGATGTCTGGAGAAGAAGACTTCTAAGCTAAAACTTGGAGGGGGTGACATGGGGAGCTACAGGGATACTTGGAGTGTTCCAAGTGAAGGGAACAGGCTTAGAGTGACAGGAATAGCAAGGAGGCCCATGTGGCTGGAGCAGAGTGGGGCAAGGGAAGAGCAACAGATGAGGGCACAGAGGTACAGGAGACCAGACCAAACGGGACTTTATAAAGACTGGCTTTCAACTCTGCATGAGATGGGAGCCGACTTCATTTCTAACAGGCCACCCAGTAGAGAACAAACCTGTGGCAGGTGATCAGTTCCTGTTTGGAGGTATCTCTCATGGTGGTGTGCCAGGGAGTCCAGGGTTCAGTCTAAATGGTATCCAGTCTCCAGAGCAGTGGCAGCTGGGTCCTAACAGAGCCTGCTGAGACATGACTTCGGTCAAAGTTCTGGCCACCAGCCTCCCTTAGCAACCGCCTCTGTGCTGGCCTAATTTTCCAGGCCGCCTGCCCATTCTCTGAACTACCCAATACCCTTCCAGTGCATTCCTTTTCTGCTTACGTTAACCAGAGTCAGATCCTGTTATTTTCGACAAAGAAAACTGCCTGGTCCTCTGATGCAATCTGATCTAGGTCTCCAAGTATTACTAACCTCTTTGTGAGGCCTGTCCTGACAACCTTGGTCACTTTCTCCCACATCACCTTGTCATTTCTTCACAGCATTTTATCAACAAAATCATCCTATGTATTTGATTACCGCCCCCCCCCCCAACATGCATGAGATTTGGGGCCATATCCTCCTTATTTACCCCAGTAACTCTAGACCAAGACTGAGCATGGAGTAGTCCTCTAATAAGTGTTTGTTGAATGAATGAAAGGACCCCAGGTACCACAGGGTAATCCTGCGTAGCAAAAGGGAGAGAATGAGAGAAGGGGGAAAAGGGGAGAAAGGAAGGCTGGAAGGAGAAAGAAGGAGAAGGAAGGCTGAGGAGGAAAGGAAGAAAAGGAATGGGCCTAGGACAAGCTGCAGAGGCAGGTGAAGGTCAGGAAAGCCAGCCACTGCTCCACTGCACTCGGCTCCAGGGGAAGTGTCAGCCCAGAATGGCTGAAGATAAGGCTTTCCTAGTGTCCAGTCTCCCCAGGGAGAGTGCTCCAGGCTGGGGCTGAAGAGAGATGTAGAAACAAATCACAACAGGAGAGGCATGTCCCCAGGCCCAGAAGCAATGGGGACAGGAAAGCAGACTCATTGTCCAGTGGAGCCTGTGCTGTAGTATTAATCCCGTTAGATAAGATTCATTGGTGCATAAACAAGCACTGTGCTGCACTCTTTATGAGAATGTTAAACAGATCATCTTCCAGCCAGGAAAACTGTACAAAACAAGTCTAAAGATAGGTGCAAAATGAGGTCACACACTAAGGGCAAGACTGACAGGTTCAGAGTTCAGCCCATGGACTATGAAAGACCTGGGCCATGAGAGGCAGGGACAGGTGAGGAGCCGGACATGGGCACACGTGGTTTCTGGGAGCACCACCACCCCCTGTGGATACTGAGACCTGGCCAGGGCACTACTTGTTCACGAGGGCACCCTGGAGCAGTCCCTGACTCCCCAGGGTGTTCCAGCACAAGCAGAGGCAATGGTGGGCAGCCTCCTCCAGAGACTCTGCTTTCCCCCCAAATATTCCACCACAATGAAGGCAGCAACCCAACGTGTCTGCCCCTGAGCACAAGTCCTGAGCACAGAGGGAGAATGACAGGACCATTCTGGGGCAGGCAATTAGTTCCTGTGCTGTTTCCGCAGGGAGTCCTTAAAGACTAAGAAAATAAAAGGGACCTGAGAGAAGGTGCTAGTTACATTAGTGGCAATAACACAGAGAGAGCTCTCAGTAAGACAGACTGTTCTGTAGTGTTGTACTCACTTAATCCTTCCCCCTTATGAGAGATACTGTTTAATCCTCACTTTACAGATGGGAAAACTGAGGAACAGAGTAGCATGCTCAAGGATGACTAAGGGGTTGAGCAGGGATTTGAACCCCAAGCCTTATGGCTCCAGAATCCATACTCTAATTTGTAGAATATGCTGCTGGATGAAGCAGTTGGTGCTGCCACACCTAGAAGAAGACTCTCAGGTCCTTCCAGGTCCCTTGCAGATTCAGCCCCACTTGCCCCCAAGCTCCCAGAACTAGAAAGGTCCTGCTCTGCCAGGAAACATTTCCTGGGGCTCACCCTCAGGGTCCTTATTGTCAGTCTTGACCAAACACAGTGTTCCTCTTTGCCCAGTGGACTTCCATCTGTCACAAGTCCCAATTTCCTTCTGTGTGTCCCCTGGACCCAGCAAGGCAAGATCTCTTATCTAGAGAAGGTGTGGAACTGGGGAGCATTTGTGTGGCTTTCCAGGGGCCAGGTGTGAGCCAGTGTAAATTTACTGCATTATGGGAATCAAAAAACTGAGAAACCAAGATCTCTCAGAGCCTCCTGGTTCTCCTCCCCACTGCTCTGCACCCTCTTCCATCCTCTTGCCTCTCTCAGCACTTACTTTCTCAGCTGATTCATTAGCACATAAATGATCTAAAACAGTTGCCTCATAAAAAATAAAATAAATAAAAATAAAATGGTGGCCTCATGAGGATGGAGAAAAGGGAACCCTAGTACACTGCTGGTGAGAATGCAGACTGGTGTAGCCACTATGGAAAACAGTGTGGAGTTTCCTCAAAAAATTAAAAATGGAACTACCATTTGACCCAGTGATCCCACTTCTAGGATGTATCCTTAGAAACCCAAAACACCAATGAGAAAGAAGTTATGCACCCATGTTCATAGCAGTGCAAATTTACAACAGCTAAGATCTGTAAACAGCCTAAATGTCCATCAGTAGGTGAGTGGATAAAAAAGCTATGGGACATTTACATCACGGAATACTACACAGCTGTAAAGAAGGATCTCTTTGGGACCACATGGATGGAACTGAGAGTATTACACTAAGCAAACTAAGCCAGGCAGAGAAAGACAAGTACCACCACATGATCTCACTCATATGTGGAATATAATGAACAAAATAAACTGATGAACAAAACAGATCTAGAGACACAGACTCATGGAACAGACTGAGGGATCTCAGAGGGAAGGTGGGGGTGGGGGTGGGGGAGTGGGTGGGGAGAGATTAATCAAAGAACTTGTGTATGTAAATGCATAACCCATGAACACAGACTGGTATGGGGAAGGCGGGGGGGGGGCGGGGGGGCAGACTCACAGTGGAGGGGATCAATGGGGAGGTAAAAGGGGGACATCTGTAATACTTTCAACAATAAAGATTTTTTTTTTAAATGGTGGTCTCAGCCCCAAGTCTGGGTGGCTGTCAGCTTGGCTCCCCACACCTACCTGGGAATGTCTTCTGACTCTTAGTTTAGCTTCTCTAGAGACAAATAGCTGGCTCCAAGTTACAACTCTCCTCCTTGGGTCAAAGGGCCAGGGGCTGAAGTCACATGGTAAAACCATGGCTGTGGGTAAGGCACACAGGGTCAATATGTCTTTCACAAGAAGTCCCTGAGCCAATGGGAAAGGAGGAAGGAGAGGTGCTAGCCAAGGGAAAGAAGGGACAGAAGCCAAAGACCAGTGCCACAAGATACTAGGGCAGAAACCATTCAAAAGCAAAGGCTAGTAAACAGCTAAGAGCAAAACACTAAAAAAACAAACGAATAACCTAAATGATCAACAAAGAGTGAACAAATTCCATTACGATACGTCTGAAGGTTAGAAAGTCAGGCAGCCATTTCCATTTTTCATTAGGAACGCAGCGAGGTATCTTGGAAAGATGTGGCAGAAAGTGAAGGGAGCAAAGGATTACAATTGAGTGTACAGTACAATTCTTTTCATTCTCAATGTTATATATATTGGTAAAATACACATCAAATTTATCATTTTAACCATTTTTAAGCTTACAATTCAGTGGCATTAAGTACATTCACAATGTACTTCATCCCACTATTTCCATCACCCCACTATTTCCAGAACATTTTTTACCAACCCAAACAGAAACTCTGTATCCATTAAACAACTCCCCACTTCCCCCACCCCAGCCCCTAGTACCTTCTATCTTATTTTCTTTGAATCTGCCTATTCTAGGCACCTTATATAACTGGAATCATAGTTGTCCTTTTATGTCTGGCTTATCTCAGAGTAATATTTTCAAGTTCTCTCCATGTTGTAGCATGTATCAGAACTTTGCTCCTGTTTGTGGCTGAATAATATTCCATTGCATGGATATGCCTTATTTTGTTTATTCACTTATTTGTTGTTGAGCACCTGGGTTGTCTCCATCTTGACTATTGTGAGTACCACTACTATGAACATTGTGGTACGAGTATCTGAGTCCCTGTTTCCAATTCTTTGGGGTGTATTCCTAGGAATGGAATTGCTGGGACATATGATGAATCCGTGTTTAACGTTTTGAGAAACCACCGAACTGTTTTCCACAGCAGCTGCATCATTATACATTCCTACCAGGGCTCCGTTTTCTCCACATTCTCACCAAAACATTATTTTCTGTTTGTTTTTATTAGAGCCATCCTAATGAGTGTGGAGTGGTATCTCATTGTGTCGATTTCATTTCCCTAAGGAGTGGTGACTGTATACCTCCTTTACAGAAATGTCTATTTTAAAGTCCTTGGCCCATTTTTGAATTGAGTTTTTTGATTTTTTGTTAAGTTGTGGTTCTTTATATATTCTGGATGTCAAAGCTTTACCAGATATGTGACTTCACTCATTTTCATGCCTTTGGAGTTAAATTTTCTGTATGATGTATGGTACAGTGCAACATCAATCTTCTGCATGTGGCTATCCAGTTTTCCTAGCACCACTTGTTAAGAGAGTGTCCTTTCCCCAGGTACCTTTTTAAAAGACCAAAGGACTATATATGTGAAGGCTTATTTCTGGGCTGTCTATTCCATTCCATTGGTCTATGTGTTTGTCCGTACACCAGTACCACAGTGTTTTAATTACTGTTGCTTTGTACTAAGTTTTGAAATCAGAAATTCTGAATTCTCCAAGTTTTTTCTTCTTTTTCAGAACTGTTTGGCTATTGGGGTCCCTTCAGATTCCATATGAATTTTAGGATGGGTTTTTCTATTCAAACAAAAAAAAGGCCTTGGAATATTCATAGGATTGAATCTGTAGATCCCTTTGCATACTGACACTGTAACAATATTAAGTCTCCCAATCCATGAACACAAGATGTTTTCCATTTATTTATGTCTTCAATTCCTTTCATCAATGTTTATAATTTTAAGTGTACAAGTCTTTCATTCAATCTCTTGTTAAATTTATCTCTGTTACCTTATCCCTTTTGATACAATTACAGATTAAATTACTTTCTTAATTTCTTTGTCAGAATGTTCGTTTGTTAGTGTCTAGAAATGCAACTTACTTTTGCATGCTGGTTTTGTATTATGCAACTTTGCTGAATTGGTTTATTAGCCCTAACAATTCTTGTGCAATCTTTAGGGGTTTCTACATATAAGATCTTATCATCTGCAAAGAAAGATAATTTTACTTTCTTCTTTCCAATTTAGATGTATTTGCTCTCTCTTAACTAACTGCTCTGGCTAGAACTTCCAGTGCTATGTTGAAAAGAGAGTGGCAAAAAACATATCCTTATCTTGTTCTTAATCTTAGGGGAAACTTTTTCAGTCCTTCACCTTTGAGTATGATAGTAGCTGTGGGTTTTTCACATGTGGCTTTTATTATGAGGTAGTTTCCTTCTAATCCTAGTTTATTAAATTTTTGTTGTTGTTTTTCAATCCTCACCAGAGGATATTTTTTCCATCGCTTTTCAGAGAGTGGAAGGGAAAGAGTGAAAAACATCAATGTGAGAGAGACACATCGACTGGTTGCCTCCCTCATGTGCACCCCGGCTGGGGATCGCGTGTGCAACTAAAGTACGTGCCCTCGGCTGGAATTGAACCCAGGACCATGGGCCAGCACTCTAACCACTGAGCAAAACCACCAGGGCTTAAAGTTTCTTTCATAGTGTTACCTTAAAAGTTACAAGTAACATCTAAAACTGTAACAACCTACTTTAAATAATACCAACTTAGCGTGGCCGGCGTGGCTCAGCAGTTGAGCAGCCATCGACCTATGATCAGGAGATCGAAGCTCGGTTCCTGGTCAGGGCACATACCTGGTTGCAGGCTCAATCCCCGCAGGAGGCATGCAGAAGGCAGCCAATGACTCTCTCTCTCTCCCTTCCTCTCTCTGAAATCAATAAAAATATATTTGAAAATACCAACTTAGTTTCAATAATATACAAATTATTTGCTCCAAAAACCTGTTGTTGTTACAGATTATATCTTTATACGCTGTATGCCCATTTGCATATATCTATAATTATTCTTTTATGCAAATGCCTATTAAATCATATAGAAGTTACAAACCATATCTAATTTTTGTATTTATCTATATAGTTACCTCTTCCAGTGGCTTTGAGTTACTGTTCTTTCATTTCAGCCTAAAGACCTCCTGTTAGCTCCTCTTGTAGGGCATGTCTACTGGTAATAAGCTCCATTATTCTTTATCTGGGAATCTTAATTTCTCCTTTACTCTTGAAAGATAGCTTTGCCAGAGACAGGTTTCTTCATTGAGAGTTTTTTCTTTCAGGACTTTCATCCCACTTCTGGCCTCTACTGTTCCTGAGGAGAAATCAGTTGCTAATCTTACTGATTACTTGTACTAATTAATCCGTTCTTTTCTGTTTAAATTCTCTTTGGCTTTGCGATTCAGCAATTTCATCTCTGAATTTATCCCGCTTGGAGTTCATTGACTTTCTTGGACGTGTATATTTAGGTCTTTCCTAGATTTGGAAAGTTTGGGGCCCTTATTTTTTCAAATAATTATTCTGCCACTTTCCCTTTTCCCTCTCATTTTTGGGATTCCAGTAATACATATATTGGTATATTTGATGGTTCCACAGGCCCAAGCATATTCATTTTTCTTCCTTCTTTTTCTTTCTACAACTCAGGTTGGATAATTTGTCTTATCTTCAAGTTCATTGATCCTTTCTTCTGCCTGCTCAAATCTGTTGAACCCCTTTAGTGTTACTGTACTTATTCTGTAGTCATATGTATTATATCTACATTATTAACACCACATAATTTTTGCTTTAAAGTTATACATTCCTTTCAAAATAAAAAGGAAAATATTATTTCATATTACCATTTAAATACTCTTCACTCCTTCCTAAATATCTCTATTTCTATCTGATATCATGCCCTCTCAGCCTGAATGAAGAACTTTCTTCAGTCTTCCCTATTGTGAAATCTGCACAAAACTAATTTTTAGTTTTATCTGAAAATGTCTTTATTTCACTTTCATTCTTGAAGGGTGTTTTCACTAGATATACAATTCTGGGTTGGCTTTTTCGTTCTTTGAGCACTTTCATGTTGCTGTTCTATTGTCTTCTGCCTTCCGTTATTCTAATGGAAAGGCAGTGATTTGAGCTGCTATTCCCTTGTATATAATTGGTCTATTTGTCAAAATGTATGTATGCTGGTTTCAATGTATTTTCCCTTTGATTTCCAGCAGTTTGATTATAATGTACCAAAATGTTCATTTTCTTTGCATTTGTTTTGCTTAAGTTTTCACGAATTATAAATTTGCCTTCCACAAAATGTGAGAAAATTTTAGTCAGTCTTAAAATTTTTCCAACCCATTTTTTCTCCTTTCCTCTTAAACTACATTTATAAGTATGCTAGAACTTTTTATATATAACCTCACAGGTCCCATGAGGCTGTACTCATTGTTAAAAATACTTTTTCTTCTTTCTCCTTCAGACTGGATATCTATTGAGCCAACTTCAAGTTCACTGATCCTCTAAAGCTGTCCTTCTTATTCTGCATTTAAGCCCATCCAGTGAATTTTTATTTCAGGTATTGCGTTTTTCAGTTCCAAAATGTCTGCTTGGCCCAGCCAGTGTGGCTCAGAGGTTGAACATCAACCTATGATCCAGGAGTCACAGATCGATTTCAGGTCAGGGCACTTGCTCAGGTTTTGGGCTCCATCCCCAGCAGGAGGCGTGCAGGAGGCAGTCAATCAATGACAGTCTCATCATTGATGTTTCTCTCTCTCTCCTCTCCCTTCTTCTGGTATCAGTAAAAATGCTTATTTTTTTAAATGTCTGCTTTGTTCTTTATTATAGTTTCAATATCTCTACAAAAATTTTTCGTTTGTCATAAACATATTTAACTTTCATCCTTGAACATGTTATAATAGCAGATTTAAAATCTTTGTCTACTATTATGAGAAACAAGAACGATAAAACGTTTTGTCTGCTACTTTACATGTCCGGTTCATCTCAGGGACACCTGTAATCTCCACTGATAGTCTCTTGAGTAAGGGTCACATTTTCCCATTTCTTCTGATGAGCAGTTTTGGATTGTATCCAGGTTACTGTAAATGATCCGACTCTAGATTCTGTTATGTTCCTCTGAAGACATTTATAGCAGGCAGTTACTTGGCTGAAACTATAAATTCTGCCTCACCAGCAATGGGTGGCAACAGAAAGGTCAATTCAGTCAGCAAAAGATCTTTAAATGAGGAAATTATTTGGGTATATTTTTAAATGTTGACTTTAATGTTTCAAAGCACATGGCATAATCTACAGAACAATTCTATGAATTCCTCAGAGGATTCATTTCCAAATGTCAGCCATCAAAAAACCAAAGTTCCCATCAAAATTAGGTCCTATTGAGCTTTCATCTTCCTCCAAAGAAGATCTAGCAGCACAAATGCTCTTGTACTCTCCTGCCTTCTTTTGGATTAAATGTTTTTTTAGAATTCCATTTGTTTATGTACAGATTTTCAGCTATACATTTGCATTACTTTTATATAGTGCATGCCCTAAGTATTAATTACCATATATCCTTAATCTCTCAAGGTCTTCTTAGAGTTAATATTGTATTATTTCAAGTAATATTTAAGGAACTTGCAATCAAATGGATCCACCTACCACCTGGCTGTCTCTTATGCTAAAGTTAGCATATATATGATGTACCTACACATATTACTAACCCCACAATATAGACCAAATTTTTGCTTTAAACATTTATAAAACTTTTAAAGAAACTAGGAGAGAAATGTCTTTTATATTTACCTTCATATTTACCATTCAAGTGTTCTTCCATTCCTTCTTGAAGGTCTATTATGAATGTCAACTGTTGTATCTTGTCCTTAGTGCCACAGAATAAAAACATTTGGTGGTGTTAACATTTCATCACCCTAGAAATTTCAGGCTTAGAATTATAAATGCAAAAATTATTTAAACAAAATTTTAGTAAATCAAATACAAAAATAACTTTAAGGATAGTACATAACTAGGGTTTATCCCAGGAATGCAGAATTGGTTTTAATAGTCAAAAGGCAATCAATGTAATTCATTATATTAACAAACTAAACCCATATTACCATCTCATTAGATGCAGAACAGGCATTTGATAAATCCAACTTCCATTTCTGACAAAAACTTTCAGCAAACTGAAAATACCAGTGAACTACCCAACCTGGTAATGGGCATCTCTGAAAAACTTTCAGCTAACATCATACTTAACAGTGAAAGACAATACTTTCTTCCATAAGATCAGGAACAATACAAGGATGTCTGCTCTTACCACTTCTATTCAACATTGTACCCGAAGTTCCAGCCAGTGCAATCAGGCAAGATAAACAAAAATTCTCCAGACTGAAGAAAAAGAAGTTCAACCTTTATATTCACAAGCAATATGATTCTCTATGAAGAAAGTCTGATGAAATCTACAAAACAAAACAAAACACCACTACTAGAACTAAGAAGTGAGTTTAGCAATGTTGTAGGATACAATAATAATACACAAATATCAATTTTATTTCTATATACTAGCAATAAGCAATCAAAATTTAAATTTTAAAAAACAGGAATTTTACACAAATACCAAAAATTATAAAATATTTAGGAATATATCTGACAAAACTGAACAGTACAAAACACTGCTAAAATTAAAGGCCTAAACTATTACTTGTTCATGAATCAGAAGATTCATTATTATAACACACACGGCACAAAATAAGATATGCAGATGGCAAATCAGCACATAAAAAGATGCTCAAAATCATTAGTCATTAAAAAATAAAAATACAATGAGATGCCACCATACACCTATTAGAATGGAAAATGTTAAAGGATTGACCATACCAAGTGCTGGAGAGGATGAGGAGCAACAGGAGCTTACAGACACTGCTGGTGGAAATGTAAAATGATACAATCACTTTGTCAAGCAACTTGAGTTTCTTTAAAAGCTAAATATACACCTACCATTCTACTCAGCCATTCCATTCCTACTTATTCACACAAAAAAAAGAAATCCCTGGCCAGTGTGGCTCACTGGTGTCAGCCAGAGCACCGAAGGATTGCAGGTTCGGTTCAATTCCAGGTCAAGACACACACCTCAGTTGCAGATTCACTCCCCATCCCCCAATGGGGCCAGTGGGGGAGGCAACCAGTCAATGTGTCTCTCTCACATCAATGTTTCACACTCTCTCTCCCTCTCCTTTCCTCCCTCCCTTCTACTCTCTCTGAAAAGCAATGGAGGGGGGAAATATCCTCCGGTGAGGATTAACAAAAAAAACAAAAGGAAATATATGCTCACATAAAGACTTGTACACAAACATTAATAGCAGCTTTATTTGTAACAGACAAAAACTGGAAACAACCCCAATGTCCATCAGTAGGTGAATAAACAAATAGTGGTATATCATAACAATGGAATACTTTTCAACAATAAAATGACCTACTGATGCACACAAGATGAATGAACCTCAAAACAATTATGTTGAGTGAAAGGAGCCAGATACTCCTAAAAAGAAAGAATATACTGTATGCCATTTATATAAAGCTCCAGACAATGCAAACTAAAGTAAAATGACAGAAAGTTGATTAGTGGTTGCTTGGGGGTTGAGGGAGGAAATTACAAAGTACAACAAGGGAACTTTTGAAGGTGAATGCTGTCGTGATTATGATGGTTTTACAGGTGTATGCATATTCTAGAACTTAAACTGCACAGTTTATATACATGCACTTTATGTCAATCGTACCTCAATAAAGCTGTTTTTAAATGAAAAAAGTTGTATCAGTCAATTTTTTAAATATAGGCAAGTACACATACAATTTTTCCTGTTTTACACATAATACATGTATGTATATTAGTTCTCTCATTTAACATTGTATGCAGACATCTATCTATATTAGCAGAAATGGTTTACCTTATTTTTTATAACAGCAACATAGTATAGTAAGAATGCATCACGATTGATGGGCAATTAGATTATTTCTAATTTGCTACTACAATGCTGAAATGAAAATATTTTGCACACATTGGTGTGCACACACACACAAGCAAGGAGTGCATGCATTTAAAACTTTCATTTATATTGTCAAATTCTCTTAAAAACCTGTCTCACACCAAACTTAGGATAAATTAATTTTGCAGGTTCATAAAATACAACATCAATATACAGTAATTAAAATTTGAAAATTTTAAAAAATACTATTTAAAATAACACCAAAAAAATCAAATACCTAGAAATAAGCCCAACAAAAGATACCAGACCGCTACAGAGAAAACTATAAAACATTACTGAAAAAAAAATTAAAGATCTGAATTAAGTGAAGGGGTATACTATGTTGATGAATTAAAGGACATAACTATATAAAGATGTTAATTCTCAAATTTATTAGAGATTCAATAAAATCCTAATCAAAATCCCATCAGGTTTTGTTACTGATATTGACAAGTTGATTCTAAAAGGTATATAAAAAAGCAAAGTGCCAAGAACCAATACAATCTTGAACAAAAAAAAACTGGAGGACTCACACTGCCAGATATTGAATTATTTCAAACCCACAGTGTTGCAATGGCACTAGGACAAATAAACCAACAGAACAATAAATGGTGCTGGATCGATTGAATATCTACATGGAAAAATATTATTTTTAACATCTCCCTATCATGAAGAAACACTAGATGATTCTAGATCAAGATATGAGAGGTCAATCAATGCTTTAAAAAAACAAAACAGAAACAAAACATAAAAGATTAATCATCTTGGGATAGGCAAGTATTTCTTAAGTAGGACATATAAAGGACTTACCTTAAAGGAAAATACGGGTAACTGTACTATACCAAAAGCTATTATTAAGAAAATGAAAACGCAAGGCACAGAATGAGAGATTATTGCAATAACTCCAAAGACATACTCTTCCTAAATTATAAAGACTTACTGAAAAAACAGTAAAAAAATGACAGCCCAACAGAAAAACAGGCGAAGTGGATATTTAACAAAATATCCAAATGTCCAATAAACCTATTAAAGAGTGCTATCTCATTAACCAAGAAAATGCAAATTAAATTCAGAATGAGATACTACTATATAAACTCCCAGAATGCTACAGCTAAAAATAGTGACCGTATGAATGCCAGTGAGGATGTGGGCAAACGGGATTTTCATCCACTGCTGGTACAACTGCAGAACAGCACCACTTTGGAAAATGTTTTGCAGTATCTGCTAAAGCTGAACAAACGTATTCCCTGTGACCCAGTGATTCCATCCTTAGGTATATATGCAACATCCACACATACATGTATATACCAAAAGACATGTACAGGAATGTCTGTAACATTATTTGTAACATCCAAACATTGAAAATAGCCCAGTGCCCATCCACAGAATACATAATGGTATACTAACACAACAGAATACTATAAAGCCATGAAACACACTATTAGGTAATGACATGGACTAACCCCACAAACACGGCGTTGAGAAGAAAAAAAAGTCTGATTCCATTAATGTCAAGTTCAAAAACAGGCAAAACTAATCAATGGCGATCAAGATACTGGTTTAGTTGCAGGGGTAATCACTAAGAGAAAGCATGAGGGAGTCTTCTTTGTACTGGTCCTGTTCTATTTCTTGATGTGAGTGGTAGCTAAATGGTGTTACCTTTGTTAAAATTCATTAATAAGTTGTACACTTTTAATGTATTTTTTTATACTTCAATTTTAAAAGCTTACTTTTAAAAAATCCCAACAGTACGTTTCTCTACATCCTCACAATAGAATATAACCTAATCTTTGCCAAAGTGAAAGTGGCATCTCTTAATTTTGGCTTACGTGTCTTTAATGCAAATGAAAAGTTGAGTTTTTAAAAAAAATGTTTTTGAAGGCTTTTTTTGTTCCTACAATTCTGTTGAAAGCAAATTCTGAGTGTTCAACAGGTGTTATGGCCTGTTTAACATGGCTACAAATGTGTAATTAATGGGGAAGTCTTAGGTGCTAAAGTAAGCCCTATCCAGCCCTATAGCACCAATAAAATGTTAATGGCAAAGGTCTTTGTAGAAGATCCAAAAACAAGCAATATGGGATGGAAGCATGAGTGCCAAGTGCCAGACGTTTCAGCCTAACTGGAAAAATGGTCAATGAGAGCTTTAGACAAGGCAGAAAGCTCCTGGACATACTTCATACCGCCCAGGTTGTGCAAGTACATATTAACTTCAATTATTTGAGATACAAATGTCTAAAATGCAAGGAACTTTTTAAGAAAAACAATTTGCAACCCTCCTTATACATAGCAAGGTCTATAAGCTACAACCCCACATGAGCTGATGGTGCAAGAGCACCAACCCAGGATCTTCCCTAAAGCAGTAACTGAGACAGTGCAGAGAATTTCTTAAAAAGCTGGAAAGTAATGTATTTTAGAAATATTTCCACCAAAAGTGGCTAAAAATTTGAGTTTGACCTGAAGGTATTAAGACTTTGGTTCTCCAGAAAACTGTCACAGTACTGAGGCAATCTGACAATCCATAATCACTGATTACTGATTTGTCCAAGCTAACCTATTTTAAATTAGAACTGTTCCAACTATAAAACATACTAATTCTTAAATTTATAAATTAAGCCACAGATTAAAAAACAAATTTCCAAAAATCTAGGTAGTAAGCCTTTCTGACTCCATTTTAGACAGCCACCTCAGAGCCCTAAATTCATTTATCATTTATATTCTAATTCAATTCTAATGATTAACAGATTACAGCTTTTGAAGGGATAGATCAACTATAAAACCTATGCTTACCTCAGAAATGTTAAAATATATGTGTCTTAAATGATCACTTTAGGATAGAGAAAGTAGTTTCAATAAAACAGAGTTCTGATAAAGAACAAAAAGGTAGAATGGCTTAAGGATTAAGAGCATGGGCTCTTCAGTCATACAAAACCACCTCTGAATCCTGCTTGAATACTACCAGCTCTGTGGCTTTGGGCAAGTTCAACTTCTCCCTATTTGTTTTCCTATTTGCAAAATGCAAGTGATAGCTCACCTCATCATCATCACCTACGTGCGACATTGCAGACACATCTTATTGTAGTACAATGCCTGGTCCATAGTTAAGATTAGATAATTATTGTCAGTATCAATTACAAGCCTAGTAACTCTGAGATATAAAACAAGACAGGGTTGGGGTTTGCTGATCCAGCTTGGATCAGAATCACCACCTCCTCTAAAAGATCACAATCCCTTTAATTACCCATCTTATAATTTTACCAGAAATCCCTGTGAGCTATTACTTGTAACAAACAAAGATCTTTATACCAGTTTTTCAGCATAGCATGCTCTACTCTATACCAGTTTTTTCAGCATGAAGTCTACTCTCCTCTCCCGTCCTAGATTCAACAGCATAGCAGCTAATTTACACTCTTAAGTGGCATTTGTCTGGGGCAGGAGCCAAGTTAGAAGTTATGATATATCCCATAACTTCCCCTTAGAATCTATTTTAAGTTCATTCTCATCTTCTCAGAAGCAAAATATAACATTGGAGATTTGCTTTTCTGGCCACCCATCCCAGAACCCAACATTTTAGAAAACATTTAGGTCTAAAACTGTTTACAAATCAGCCCTGCCCAGTGTGGCTCAGTTGGTTGGAGCATCATCCTATACACCAAAAAAAAAAAAAGTTCAATTCCCAGGCAGAGCACATACCTACGTCAGGGGGTGTGCGGGAGGCAACTGATTGATGTTTCTCTAGTATTGGTGCTTCTCTCTCCTCCTCCCTTACTCTAAAATCAATATAAAAAAAACTTTTACAAATCAAAGCACTAAGAATTATATTTAAAACACAAATTAACTGCATTCAAGTTATAACGACAACTGGAGTTTCTATGGCAATCAGTTTACTCTCAAATATTTGACTAAACCAGGAGCTGAAAAACTCCCCCTTTCCTAACCAGTTACAGGACGTGGGTGTGACACTGTCCTTACAGGGCAGTGTCCCCTTTCTGCAGTCTTCTGATGTGTAACAGGAATCTTCCTAAAGACCTGTACCAACAATCACTCTCTTAAGTACCTCTCTGATTTTTTCAGGTGGCAGGTTTTCTCTCAATACCGAGAATGACACATCCTTAAAAAAATGCTCATAGCATCCTGCTTCAATGAAGTCTACACAGCTAACGAAGGAAACTTTTTCACTGAATCACTAAATTTCTGATATAAAATGATCTACATTAAATTAAAACATCTATACACATTGATGTACAGACAATCTCTCTGGAGGAAACTTAAGTGTTTCTAGTACGGGGGACCATGGCTATACTGTTATATACATGTACAACTGAGAATTTATATTATTCTCTGCCCTGCCACTGACTACTGTGGTGGTAGTAGGGGTTGAGGTGGAGGGGGATAATTTTATCTCAGCCTGAGAATTATTCTAAGATATTCAGCCATATTTGGTTATACAATCCAAAACTCCATGCTAGAAAATAACCCATAATTACACCGTGTATTAAATACACATTTGTACTTTAATGACTGAAATAAATACTGTGTTGCTACCTAGTTTAGAAAACAGGATAGGTAATGAATTGACTTGTACTACTTAGTGTTCTTCACAGACAGGTTACAGGTCATTTTTTTCCAAAAATATACATCTTTGGGAAACAGACAAGTGATTAATGAAAGAAAAAGAGACCTTTTCACATTCAGGCAAATAATACCATCAATGTGTTTAGACTAGAGATTTTATTTTAGAAAGATAAAAGATGGAGGCGCAGTAATATTTGGCATTTTTAATTTAGGTCTGTTTTATTTAAGTTTAATGTTAATTCCATGCTGTGTTTCAGTAAGAACAATACAGATTCTGTATCTGTGGCTCCAGTCAGATATCCAGTAGTACAAATTAGCTTCAAGTTACACATACTGAACAAAAGAGGTTGAGCGAGCGAAGGGGGGGGGGGCTGGGGAGAGGGAAGGAGAAGAAACAAAGAATTGAACACGCATGCAGGCTTTCCCATACCACCTTCAATGCTAACCTGCTTCAGAGGGAGAGTAAAAGTAGGCAAGAATGAGCAGCCACGGATTGTTGAACTGTTACCAGCACCATGCTTTTCAGCAACATTTCAGCAGAGTTTGAAACACTTTTTACAGCAAAACCATTACAACAAGCTCCCCAAAAAACCTTTAACCACTTCAAGCTAACACCCAATTAATTTTAAACATTGGTATAAAATTTAAACAATTAGAAAAAGGAAAAATGATATCACATATGCCGCTATAGTGTGATTAACCTCTCACTTAGATGCTTACTTCACCTAGAAGTCTAATGGCTTTCAAATGTAATTTCCATTTCTAATGGTAACCTTGCCACATCTGGCAGGAGACAATACAGTAATGCTGAAAAAGCCTCTATGCAGTCCTGTTAGTGTCTTAAAGAACCTAAAAGCTGGGACCAGTAAAATCCACAGAAATTCACTCTTGCCTTTAAGAACTTTTGAAAACTGTTTTAAAAAAAAACCAACAGGGCAGGAACCTAAATTCTGAGACCAAATGTAAAAGTCAGATTTGGTGGTTCTCAGTGACAATGGGGGAATCTCCAAGAGGGGTGGGATGGGGAGGAGTAGGGTGGTCAGAGATGGGTTCTCTTGTTGGCTTTTATGTCTCACTGATTTTCGTCTTCCACATCCTGCAGCGCTTCTTTATTCTGCTCCTCACCTGCAAAGAGGAATGACAGTTAATTATTTCATACTGACTAAATTAAGCTGTCATGGTCACAAAGGTATCATTCCAAACATAAAGATTCCTTATATTTGCTACAGTTGATATTAAACACAGACAAGCAAAGAACTTCTACCATCCCTGACACCCGAGATGCCTAAGCCAAGAGGTGCTGCTGGATCAAAGTCTTAAATGGTCAACAGGATGGAAAAAAAACCTGACACAGTAAAAAACAAACAATGTTTTTATGCTAAATAAGCTCTTATAGACAGCCATGGTAACCGTTTTATTAAAATGATTTTCAAGCTTTCATGTATATCATGTCAAAATACCCTTTCTCAATAACCTCACCTCATCAAAGATCAGGAGTATTTTACAATTTTTTGCAAAATCTAATTTACCCACAAGCTTCGTGTCAGAAATATTTCAATAAAGAGAACTGAGCAGTAAAATGCTCCAAAGGCCTTCTATAGTTTTAGAGGGTTCTGTTTTTGTAAATATTCTCTATTCTGTATCTTGGCCAATCACACCAAACCATAACCAGAGTTCTCACTCCAGAGTAAACCAGCAAGCTCAAAGTAAACCAGACCACTGAGGCTATTGAAGAAGGGCATTTGGGCCAGTTCTCTCATGCCATTTTTCTTTCCCTCTGAACATGACAATTAGCCTGGAAAGTTTCAACTGCACTTTGACATGCAATAGAAAGCCAGCCTATTCATCTACCTATTAATAAGCATTAAATAAGTCAGGCATAATAAAGAAGCATGCAGGATTTCACTAAAAAATAAAACAGGTCAAAGTTACATTCTTTTGTGCTGTAACAAATCACTTATAAGTCTTACATATTACTAGTGTGAATCAAAATAATTGAAAAATCAATTAACCCAACAATCATAATATGACAGTTTAGACCATCCATCCATTTATATTGCTTGTTAAATTACTTTAGGACGGACAATGACACTAAGACTGGTTGCCTACAGACATAAAGCATTTATCCTGAGGGATGCTTTTAAACAGTCTTCAAGACATTGATATGCTAAACGATAAATGCTGTCAGGGCAACAAGGGTTAAGGTAAAAATTAGTTTGTCCTGGGTAAATTAGTTTGAAAATCTCCTTTGTAATAGAAATGTTTAATATTGATATGTGACTCTAACAAGTACCTGTGGTACATACAGAAATTTTTGACTCATATATAGAAAAAGACATGCAAAGACAAAAATACCCATTTGCTGAGGAAAGATATGATGACTACCCAACTATTCTTCCCCCAAGAACAATGTATTCAAACTTAGGAAATGATAGGAGCATTCACTCATTTTTAACAGCAATATACTGCACCAAAATATGGCTAACATACAATAGAGCACACTCTAAATCACTCATAAGCAAACATTAGATTTGCCAAAAGTTCCAAGTAACTTTGGCATAAAAATATTGTCAGATGAATCACACCCAAACAAAGGTGACGGGTAGCAGATCATAAATGTCTTGGAAGGTTTTGCATCCTGGAACGCAGGACAGGCAGTTTTGTAAGCAACAGGATGATCATGTGCAAGCGCGATTAGTGAAGAACCAAGACTAAAAGCAGAATTCACTGTGCCATGATAATGACTTACAAAGTAGTTTTTAGGAAAGGAAGAGTTGGATTTTCCTTTAGGAATCTATATTGCAAGGAGAAAGGGAGGGAGAACAATCACATGAAAGCAACATCACAAGAAAAATAAACCAAGAAAGCAGGACAAAGGAAAACATCAATGATTGAGAGGAGTCGGATTTTGGGTCTTTTTACTTTATATAAACTTCACTCTAAGAAATACTGTTCCTTTTACCTTTAAGAGGATGAACCAATATCCTTTTAAAGGATACAGAGAAGAAAAGTTTTCCTTGGATATGTATTTCTTTGCCCACTCTTTCTAGATTTGGGGGGGGGGAGGATGGGAGGCAGAGAAAACACACATATCCTCTCTGTGGATTTACATATGAAACAGTCCTCTGATCACAGGTTAAGAAAAAAAGGACTGAAATAGCTTCGAGAAAAAGTTGTGATCCTTTTAAAGAATTATGTTCCAACACACTAAGACAGACAAAACATTCTGCAGTCAAAAAAACATAAAGGTGAATAAAAGTAAAAAAACTTTTGAACCACATAAATTTTTTCCTTTAGAAACCCTCAATTTAAATGTTTTGACACCATTTTCCCTAGTTAGTAAAGTAAAAAAGGAGAAAACAATCTATATAATACTTAAACTAAATTCAAGTAACATTCTGGAAAACTGCCCATTCCATGACCACAATTCTTCTATATTCAGCATTGATTCTAAGTCACAAAACCAATTTAATAAACCATATGTAATACTATACCTTTTAGCAAAACTGGCAAATAATTTCTTAGTACCCACAACAATTTATAAATTCAGGTAATCTGTTAATTTTACTAAAAGGTCAAGATACTACTTGGATTTTCATGTTAAACTATCATGTTGGAATTCTATCATGTTTGATAATTCCAAATATTTTATAATAAAGCTCTTAAATGAAAATTGGTCTGTTTCAAACAAATTTAACCAACCATTCCACTTACAAAGTAAAAAGGAACTGAAACAACTAGATGTCACTAAATTTAAAAGAACTTACAGAATTAATCTATGCTAATGTAATAAAACCTTCCCAACTATAAAAGCATAAGTAGTTTAAAGAAAGCATCCTATTTTAAAATGATCCATTTCATAAAATGAAACCCAATAACCAAAAAAAATAGTATCTTTGATTCTGTATAAAAACAGTGACATACAGTCTACTTCAATTAATCAATTCTTGGTTATCAGTGATAATGATCAAGAGGAGCACTAGAAAATATAAGATTTATTTCTATTTAACACTGTAATTTAACATCTTAGTTGTAAGAGCTGGCATCAAATGTCCAAAACAATAGCATTTCAACCCAGGTCACCCTTGTTATTTTTACCCTCAAATAATGTCCCCAGGTGAGAGGTGTATAGTTTATTATTATTAGGTCAATACTGCTTACCAAACTCTCCACATGCTTTTCTTTTATCCCCTCAAACAGGCAGATATATTAGTCTTCTCTGAGCTGAAGGTGACTATGAGGAGTCCACAGCTATTTGGCCATTTCTTAGTAGTTATTGTTAGAATACAACAAAATTTTACAGCTGGAAGGAACCTTAAGTCATTAGTTCAAAGATGGTAAATTTGTCTTGAATACCAGAGATTCATGGTAGTGGTTGCCTGAAGTGCTGTGTTGAAAAGTAATCAGTAGATCCATCTGGCTTTGTTGGAAAAGTATACAAGTAGGTAACATGTGCTAGCTATCTCAAGCCAATCCTTGTCAAATATCTAAATACTTCACAGAGCTAGTGAGCTCTAGAAGCTGTCACCCAATTCTCACTTTAGCACCGTAACCTAAGGTAAGTCTAAAGCCTAACTCTATCCTTCTAGACTAGAATAAGGAAAGTGGCAATTTACATGTCTTGATACCCATTTTCATATGCACCTTTAAAAAGTATAATGCTTCTAAAGACAGTAGAGCATGTTGTGTTTGACCAAGAGACTATGGCTAGCCTCGAGCAATGCATATGCTTCAATTTGAGGAACACCGCCCTTAAAGGTTCTGCAGCTAAAACCGACAGCAAACCTTTTGTTTCCGCTCCCTACATTACCACCAACTATAAAACTATCTGTGGTCACATCACATGAGTCTGCCCTCCCCTCTTCAATGATCTATTGTGTATAAAAATGATTCTTTGGAAATAAGCAGAATACAATCTCCTTTAAAATAAAGAAATTTTTAAGTGACAAATTTGGGCTTTTACTACATTTAAAATAAACAGTAAATCCTCCAACTCCATCATAAGAGTAAGTTCTATAAACTACTCAAGTAATCGTTTACTACTGAAATGTCTAAAAAAATACAAACAGACTACATCAGGTCTCTTATTAAATAGGACCTAAGGGCAGGGCAGGACATTCCATTTTCTGTACATGAATCCAGAGGAAAAACTTCCTTTTTTAGATAAAAGATTTCCAGAGAAGATGCTTCATAAATATCCGACACCATCTAGTTTAACCTGAGGACACGACTCAGCCAAAGCAGTGATCACGACATTCAAATACAATTAACCTCAGTCCCCTAAAATTGAATCTGAGTAACATCGAATGTTGTTCTTCCTCCTCCAACATCCAAAACAAAACATGAGAGAAGAGGTAAACTAGATTTAACAATTAGAGGTAAAACTTTTAAATATTTAAATATTAATAAAAGATCCCCTTTATCTTACAGCCCAGAACAGAAGAACGTACTTTGCTCTCTTTTCATGAAAAAGTAGTATTAAACTTTGATAGTTTGGAGGACAGTTTAGAGGAAACTATAGCTTGATGTAAAGAAGTACCAGGGATTTCTAAGCATAAAAAAAATCCAACAGAGACACATTTTAACTTGAGTTTCCTTACCATCACCCTGCATGTCTGAAGTCCATAGTGTCAGATTATCACGTAACAACTGCATGATAAGTGTAGAGTCCTTATAGCTTTCTTCACTCAGCGTATCCAGTTCTGCAATTGCATCATCAAATGCTGCTTTTGCCAACCTACAAGTATTTACATAAATGTATTACAAAAATAAACTGAAGTCCAAAAACAATTAGAAATGATATTAGTTAGATATTGCTCTTTTCTTCAGTTATCCCACAACATGAATAGTGACACTGAGTACCTGGGTTTTGGCATTAAAATAAAGAAAAAGCACATGTAACTGATGAAAATTAACTTTATATATAATTTTGTAATCTAGCAACTTTGGAGCTAAGTAGAACTTTTGGAGCTAAGTGAAACTTTTGGAGCATCACTTCTTAGTGTGCTTTCAACAAGCCTATCAGTAAATAGACTTTATAGACCAAAATCCAAACTAAAGCACCACCAAAATATATGCATAAAAGAGGTAGTTTCCAGTTCCAGTCAATAACTCACTTATTTAATAAAATTTAAATGCAAAAAGAAATCTTTGGACAGTTATCTCACAGTTTAATAGAATTTAATGTTAATGGAAGCCAAAAATGGGGAGGGGGCAATGCAGAACCCATGAAAATGTAACCATAAAAGTCATTTACTATTAGTTTAGAAGAAATAAAATCCACATTTATTGAGTACTGTGTACTATGTACACCAAATGATGCTGGACACTGGTGGAAAAATAGAAAAGAGTAAAGAGCATAATCTGAGTCCGAAATGAACTTAAAACATCTAGGAATAGGACACATAAATATTCTAAAAGAAGGATGTGCTATTCTAGAAAAAGTGCTTCAGGCACCCATGAAGAAGAGCAAATAGGGGAAGTCAAATCTGAACTAATCTTAATGGGTAGGAAAAGAGCATAAATGGCAAACTTCAGACCAAAGCAAAAGCATGAGCGAAGGCATGGAACAGCTAGACTGGAGAGTAACAATGAAAGATTCAACCAATACTATCAGCTGAACAGACAGCTACAGCTTCTTCAGTTAAGATATACCTGTTCCAACTAACACAACTAGCCACTTAGAATGTGTTTCTTTAAATAGTTTAATGCATTTTAAATAATTTATTGATTTCTAGAGAAAGAGGAAGAGAGAGAGAGAGAGAAACATCGATGTGGCAGCAAAATATCCATCAGCTGCTTCCTGCAGGCCCCCCTACTGGGGATCAGGCCCAAAACCCAAGCATGTGCCCGGACCAGGAATAAAACAGGCAACTTTTTGGTGCACAGGACGACGGCCAATCAACTGAGCCATACTAGCAGTTAGAATGTTTTTAGATGAATATTAGTTTGCACTCAAATGTATCCACCTGAGGAAAAGCTCTTCTTTCATGGCATATTTGGTTCCTACATGCTCAAGAATACTGAAGTTACAAAGGACAAAAACAGATGGCCCTTGAACAACATGGGTTTGAATTTCGTAGGTCGACTTACGATGTTTTTTCAATAAATATATTGGGATTATGTTTTTTGAGACTTGAGACAGTATGAAAAAACTTGCAAACTGCATATGCCAGAAATATCAGAATTAATAAAGTTAGGTGTATCGTGAATGAAAAAAATATATTTTCTCTTTGCTATGATTTCCTCAATAACATTGTCTTTTCTCTAGCTTACTTTATTGTAATAACAGCATATAATACAGAAATATAACATAGAAAATACATGTTAATCGACTTTTTCGTAAGGCATCTAGCCAAAAGTAGGCTTTCAGTAGTTATTGAAGAGTCAAAAACTGTATGTGAATTTTCAACTACACTGGGGGAAATCAGCGCTCCTAATCTCTACATTTTTCAAGGGTCAAATGAATATTACTCTAATTATATGAGGTACCTAAAATAGACAAATTAATAAAGACAGAAATTAGAGATTATAGGGGGTTGGGGTTATGGAGATTTATCTGTTAGTGGTTATAGTCTGTTTCAGGTAATGAAAAGATTTTGGGAATAGATACTGGTGCCAACTAAACTGTAAATTAAAAAATGATTAGAACGGCCATCAGCATGGCTCGGTGCTTGAGCATGGACCCATGAACCAGGTCACAGTTCAATTCCCGGTCAGGGCACATGCCTGGGTTGCAGGCTCAATCCCCAGTAGGGGGCGTGCAGGAGGCAGCCGATCAATGACTCTCATCATTGATGTTTCTCTCTCCCTCTCCCTTCCTCTCTCTGAAATCAATAAAGATATATTAAATAAAAAAATATGAGAGATAGTTTGACATGCATACATCAGTGAAGTGGAAAACTTTATATTAAAATAGAAAATACAAAGTGGTATATATAGACAATAAGCATAACTATATTAAAAATATACCTAACAAAGACTGAAAGCTAATACATAAAAATGAACACAATACTATTATAATTCCTCTCATTCCTTTTTCCCACTCTCTAACAAGTTCGAGATTCTTTTTAATCTACCAATAAAATTTTCCCCCATCAACATTATTATTATCTAACTGCTCTCCTAGTGAAATCACATAGGTTTGTCTTGAACTGAGATATGTGTGGCTTTGTATTATACAAAGCATTGTCATTGAGAGCAAAAAAAATGCTTTACTACATGTCCAAGCCTAGAAAGGCAGTTCAAGGGTACAAGACAGAAAACCAACTAGCTATTCCCCTTTGTGACCTTTTTGACTTTCATAGAGAGAGCTTTTGCTCTCTTCCATAACTTACCTGCAGGCACGGTCAGGGGAATTAAGAATTTCATAGTAGAATACTGAAAAGTTGAGAGCAAGACCTAAGCGGATGGGATGCGTTGGTGGAAGTTCTGTCATTGCAATATCACTAGCAGCTTTATAAGCCACTAGGCTATTCTCTGCAGCCTCCTTCCTGTCATTTCCTGTGGCAAATTCAGCCAGATACCTGTGGTAGTCCCCTTTCCTAAAACAAAAAGCAAACAAAACACAGAGTTAAAAATAATGCTATTTAAATAAAAATAACTATTAAAATTTTTCTGTGTGAAAAATATATTAAACAATTAACTGGTACACGTCAGTAATTTTAAAAAATCTTTTCAGGAATGACTGCTTCATCTATTTAGTTTTCCTCCTTAGAGATTTCATATTGTCAAATATAAGCAAAGTCCTAGAGAAATTAATTGAAAACCTAAAAAAATAATAATAATAAACAAATTTATCACTGGATAGGCTAGAATTAAATAACAAAAGTGGTTCCAAAGAATGGTACAACAGTTTGTTCATCATGAAATAAAACTTACATAAAGATGTTAAGAATGAACTACATAATGCATTGCTCTCGCTAGGGGGAAAACCCCACACAGGCATACAGATGTAAACAGGTAAAACAAAACCTAGTACATTTTTACAGTAATAGTCTGTCCATCTTAAATGCTGTAATATTAATATTTCATTAAAAGTGAATTTGCAAATGAGAATTCAAAAATTAAGTTTTGATAATCACTCCTTCCATGTAACAACTATTGTAATCAATCCTTCCAACATTGAACAACTATTCTTAAGTAAAAATTGAAAACCTACGTAGAAAAAATGATTCTAAGACAGCCAACATTTAATCTGACATTTTCCCTTCTAGTATAAAACCTACATTTTATAATAGAAAACCTTGGACTCGCCAGTGTTAGCTGCTGGAATGAGGTGTTTGTCCAGTACATCCAGAATGTCACAACAGATTAACTTTAGTTCAGTCTCAACCTGAAAAAAAAGGTCAAAAACTGTTTAAGTCCAAGAAATTATAAATTAATCCCACATTCTACCTCTGGTTTTGAAGAAACCATATTAAACAAAAAGCAGAGAAAAGTTGTCTCCAATATAGAAATTATCTTATTTCTTTCTATGTGCTATTTAGTCAAGTGCTTTGATTGATTGATTTTTTTTAGAGAGAGGGGAAGGGAGAGAGAAAGAGAAACACTGATCCATCTTCTCCAGCATAGGGAACGAACCTGCAACGTTATGTGCGCTGACTGGAAATCAAACCTGCCACGTTTCAGTGTTCAGGGTGACCTCCAACTAGCTGAGAAATACAGCCAGGGCAAGTGCTTTTATTTATTTATTTTTTCTAATATATCTTTATTGACTTCAGAGAGAGGAAAGGAGAGGGAGAGAGGGAGATAGAAACATCAATGATAAGAGAGTCATTGATTGAGCCCGCAACCCGGGCATGTGCCCTGACCCGGAATCGAACCCCGATCGCCTGGATCCTAGGTCAACGCTCAACCGCTGAGCCACACCCAGCCGGGCAGGGCAAGTGCTTTTAAAAAAATGAACTCATAGCTCAGGTATGGAAGAGTAACAGATTACTACTTACTAAGTGCTGCACATTCATATTAATTAAATTTTCTAATGAGGTATTATACTCAGAACCTCATAAACTGAAATAATGCTTACCCTTTATAAGGGGATCATTTTCCCATCTATAAATTGAAATAATACCTACCCTTTATAGGGGATCATTTAAAGATTAAACAAATACAGTATCTTACACAATTATATATCTTCCCACTCAGAACAGTGCCCAGCAGAGCTAGGAACAGTCCATAAATGTGGTTTCCCCTCCCCTCAACAAACTCATTCCTCTACTACTTTGTGCCTGCTTCTGTAATTTCTCCCACTGTACTCTGTGTAATATGCCTATCTCTTCCACTAGATCAGTTTCTTAACAGTACTACTGACATTTTGGGCTTAACAATTCCATGTTGTAGGAGGTGGTCCTACACACAGCAGGATGTTTAGCAGCATCCCTGTCTCTACCCACTACATGCCAGTAGCACTCTCTAAGTTGACAACCAATAATGTCTCTAGACATTGCCAAATGTCCTCTGAGGAACAAAATCACCATCCGGTTGACAACCACTACATCAATAATGGCTATCAAACTTTTTTGGCCAAAACCCACAGTAAAAATGGTATTACATAAATGTATATACACATATATAATATCTGAAACAATACCTCATGAAATAATGTCTAATGCCCTCTGATATTTTCCTATTAAAAAACAAAAATAACGATACTGAGGATTCATAAGGATAGTAACTATCTGTCTCATCTTTGTACCCATAACAACTAGCTAATTGTGTGGTGTGAAAGAGGCACACAAATACTTGTTAAATTCCACTGGGTGGTAATTTCAAGTCACTCTATAAAGTCTCTTGCAGTTACCAGAATAAAAACGAAAATTAATTCTCTACTCGTGTGGTGCTCAAAATTGAACACCACCCTCTGCAGCTTCCCATGAACGGAGTTCTTCACCTCTGTCCTGAAATATTGTATAGTGTGTAATTCCTAATCCAGGTGAGCAAAAGATACAAGCCCATTAAAATATAACATGTATACTACAGCCCAGCCAGGCGTGGCTCAGTGGTTGAGCATTGACCTAGGATCCAAGAGATCACGGTTTGATTCCCAGTCAGGGCACATGCCTGGGTTGCGGGCTCGATCCCCAGTAGGGGTCGTGCAGGAGGCAGCCCATCAATGACTCTCTCATCATTGATGTTTCTATCCCTCTCCCTTCCTCTCTCTGAAATCAATAAAGATATATTTAAAAATAAATAATGTATAGTACATATGTATACAACATGTGTACTAGGCTATGATCTAAAATATCCAAAACCTAAGGCACCTTTCTTTAAAGATGTCTAGGATATAACATTCTCACCATTTGCCGATATTCCCGAATCATTTTTAGTTTGTCTTCTCCTCCCTTGTTTTCTTCTTTCTGTTCAATGCTGCTGATTATTCTCCAGGAGGCTCTTCTAGCTCCAATCACATTTTTATATGCAACAGATAGGAGGTTTCTTTCTTCAACTGTCAACTCCACATCCATCCCTGCTACTTTCTTCATTGATTCCACCATTTCTGTAACAAAAAAGTAAAATCAGACCTTACAAAGTTTTGTTAACACATCCCTTCACAGGTCTTTTTTCTATCAAGCTAATATAAAACAAAACATAAAAATTTTAACAAAAACTTTCACAATCATCAAAACGAATGTAAGTAAAAAACTAAGAGCATATAAAATAAACTAAACTAAGAGCCTGGAGCAAGAGAATCTGTTGTATGGAGTCAGAACATCAAACAGTACCTAGGTATAGTATGGCTTGGAGGAATCTCTCTCATACTAAATAAGGTAACTAAGAATGCACGCCTAACTCATTTCCCAGTAAAAATAATTGAGCTAGCAGTTTAAGACAAAGATTAAAAATTTACAGGCTCTAAAAATGTATTATCTTACAAATAAATTATTTCTAAATACAAATATTTCCCAAATAACAGTCATGGGAGGAAGGTGAATTCATCAATATAGCAAACATCTTTGAATGTTCCCATCCTTCCTCCTTTAAGGGCACTGCCCACCTCAGGAATTCATTCATGGGCAAAACTTTTGTTGGTTCCTATTAATCGCCACTAGGTGGCGAGCTAAGAAAGGGGCCCAGATAAGCCTTGGTTGATCCCGAGTACTATAGGGAAAAATAGGTAATACGATGAATGCATAGTGAATGCAAAGAAAGAACCAGAAACAGCTCAATAAACACTGAGTAAATACATTAATGAAAACTATGCTTTTACAAAAAACCCTAGATGCCATATTACCATGTGGCTCTCCAACTTTACTGATTCAGAATTTTGGTGATAAGACCAAAGGATCTACATTTTTAACAAGCACCTCTAGCATACATTAACACTCTATAAGCATAAGCATTCCTTAAGGAATGATGCAGACGGTAACTTTATGAAACAATGCCTAATGGTATGTTAAATTACGTGTAATCCTAGAAAAATGTTTCAAAAATTATCCTTTCAGGAATATCAGTTAAGAAAAATATTAAGTAAGATGGCAAGGTCTTTGGAAAAGTTTGGTAGTTTTTCCTTATACAGTTAACCACCATAAGAATATAGCAATTCCACTCCAAGGTATTAACCAAGAGAAATAAAAACATATCTCCACAAAGACTTTTAAACAAATGTTAACAGTAACTTTATTCATAATAGCCAAAAGATGAGACACACATGGACTGGCTGCCTCCCACACGAGCCTCTCAAACATCGATGTTTCTCTCTCTCCCCCCGCCCCCGACACTCTCTCTGAAAAGCAATGAAAAAAATATCCTTGGGTAAGGATTTAAAAAAACAAACTACTAACAAATCAAACATGCCTCAAAAGTTAAACTCATAAGATTGTTGCCAGATAGGAGGGGGCCTGAGGACTGGAAAGGGATTAAGAAGTACAATTTGGCAGTTACAAAATAGTCACCGGGCCCTGGCCAGTGTGGCTCAGTGGTTAGAGCATCTGCCTGGGCACCAGAGGGTCTCGGGTTCCATTCCCAATCCAGGGCATGTGCCTGGGTTGCACGTTTGTCCCCTAGCCCCAGTGGGAAGCAACCGATCGATGTGTAAGTCTTCTCGTGGATGTCCGCCCCCCCCTCTCCACCCACCATCCCTCCCTTCCTCCCTTCCTCTCTCTGGAAAGCAATGGAAAAAATATCCTTGGGTGAGGATTAGCCAAAAAAGAAAAGTCACCGGGATGTAAAATACAGCATAGGAAATAGTCAATAATATTGTAATAACTATATATGGTGCCAGGTGGGTGGTGGTACTAGGCTTAGGGGAGGATCACTTTGTAAGCTATTAAAATGTCTAACCACTGTGTTGTACGCCTAAAAGTAATATTGAATGTCAACTGTGAAAAATTTTTTTAGAAAAGTGAACCAGTAATTAATTCACTTTTCTAAATTGTTCCCAACAGTCCAGCCAGTGTGGCTCAGAGGTTGAGCATCCACCTATGATCTAGGAGATCACGGCTCAATTTCGGGTCAAGGCACATGCCCCTGTTGCAGGCTCAATCCCCAGGAGGGGGCGGAAGGAGGCAGCCAATCAATTTTTCTCATCATTGACATTTCTCTCTCCCTCTCTCCCCCCTTCCTCTCTGTGAAATCAATAAAATCATATAAAAATGATTGTTCCCAACAAAGCACTGAAAAAAACCTAGCTACACCAAAAAGAACATTCTTTTTTAAAATATTGTATTTTGTTTACCTATTTTTTTTAAATGAGAGAAAAGGAGGGAGGGAGGGAGGGAGACATTGATGTGAGAGAGAAACATCCACCAGATGCTTCCTGCATATGCCCTCAACAGGAATCGAACCAGCAACCTGAGTATGTGCCCTGAACAGGAATCAAACCCACCACCTTCTGATGTATGGGACAATGCTCTGACTGAGCCACACTGGCATGGGCAAGAACACTAATTCTTTAAAATTTTATGGCTTGCTCGGCCAGGTGTGGCTCAGCCTTTGAGCATCAACCTAGGATGCAGAAGATCGCAGTTCAATTCCTGGTCAGGGCACATGCCCGGATTGCGGGATCCGTCCCAAGCCAGGGGGTGTGCAGGAGGCAGCCGACCAATGACAACTCTCTTATCATTGATGTTTCAACTCTCTCCCTCTCCCTTCCTCTCTCTGAAATCAATAAAGATTTTTTTTTTTAATAAAAACATAAAATTGTACGGCTTTGCAACATTATATATGGAAAAACTATACACAAATATCTAAAACCATCAAAAATTAATGTTATGTCTCTGGGTACTACACCACATTATTTAGATTCTCTTCACATTTTTGTTTTCAAATCTTTCAACAATGAACACTCAGTATTTTTAAAAATGTGAGGGGGAAAATATATTTAAAACAATGATATTCTACTATCCCAGATTCAGTTAGTTACACAACCCCCTTCATTTAGAAAGCCACAAAACAATGCACAAAAGACTGTGGTACAACTACAGAAGCAGCAGCTATCCACTTTTATTAAATAACAGCTTTATTGCTCTGTAATTCATATACCATACAATTCACCCATTTAAAGTGTACAACTTAATGGGTTTTAACGTATTCACAGAACTGTGCACCCATCACCACAATCAATTTTAGAACATTTTCATCACTTGATAAAGAAAAGCTCCAGCTTTTTCCTGCCAGCGTCGATCCATCAGCATCTCTCAAGATAACTGGCACAAGACTGGGCGAGAAGAGAAAATATGAGCTGGGGAGCCCTGCTCCCAACACTAATATTGGCCCCCGTGCGAGGAGGCAATAAGTACAGTGCCTTGAGCCTGGATGTGGGGAACTTCTGGGGTTCTGAAATTTTACAGTAAAACATCGACATAAACTAATGCAGGCAAGGGGGTGTCATTAAAGCCGAAAGTCCGTTATATAATAAACAGGTTTTCCGAATGCGTATGTTAAAAACTTGACGAATTAATTTACCTGTTTTTACTTATGTAGAGACATTTGTGTAGTTAAAATTACGTATAAAAAGTTTGATTTCACAGAAGTGAGGTTAATCTTTTTATACATACTAATTTTAAATTTACACTGGAACAGGTCTAGTAAACGCATTCATTCACCAGTCACCTCGAGTAAACAAATGCACATGGCTGGGGTGTAGCTTAGCACATGTCTGACATCAAGGGCACACACAATGTCACACCATGAGACAACAGAACCAATTAACAACAGAGCCCATTACCACAGACGCAGTGTGTTCACATGCTAATCATTCAAACAGTTTACAAGCAGTGACTCTTGGATTTAAATATGTAGACTATAGTTGTAGATAGATATGTAACACTTATTTACATCAGCAAAACTACAGTTTTTTTCTAACATATCATCTATTTGGTAAAATTTGTTTAAAACTCTAACAGTGAATAATTTTAAAAAATAACCTGTTAATTATAAGCAAATCTTGGTTAAAAGCCTTTTAAAATTAACAGGATGTTAACTTTCACATATGACATACAGACGGGAAATTTTGTCTATTAAATCCGAAATCCATTAAATAAAGGTCCACAAAATCAAGGGTTGTGTTGAAATCAAGGGTTTGCCCTAGCCTGTTTGGCTCAGTGGTTAAGTGTCGAACCGAGGACTGAAGGGTCCCGTGTTCAATTCCAGCAAGGGCACATACCTAGGTTGCAGGCTCGATCCGGCTTAGGTCAGGCTGCATGCAGGAGGCAACCAATTGATGTCTCTCTCTCACATTGATGTTTCTCTCCCCACCCCTTCCTTCCATTCTGAAAAGCAATGGAAAAAATATCCTCAGGTGAGGATTTTTAAAAAAAAATTAAATAACAAAAAATCGAGGATTTACTGTACACACAAAACAAGGATTACTGACACATCCAACAACGAACAGGTCCACACCAAGACCCTAGTAAAGAACTGTATCATGCTCAGTAACAGCTTATGCATTGCCACTGAGGAGCAAAAAGGGGCACCAAGATGACTCCTAGAGGAGGAAGAGATTTTAAACAAACAAAAAATCCAAGAGCCCATCGGTCCACCGACCAAAAGGTTACGGGTTTGATTCCTGGTTAAGGACACGTGTACCTCGGTTCCCAGTCATCAGTTGGGGCACATCCGGGAGGCAACCAATCAATGTGTGTGTGTCTCTCCCCCCATCCACCCTTTCACTCTCTCTAGAAATCAATGGGGAAAAAATATCCTTGGATGAGGATTTAAAAAAAAAAATGATCAAAAAAAATTCAGGCCCGGCCGGGCGTGGCTCAGCGGTTGAACGTCGACCCAGGATCCAGGCGATCAGAGTTCAATTCCCGGTGAGGGCACATGCCCGGGTTGCGGGCTTAATGACTCTCTCGTCGTCGATGTTTCTCTCTCTCTCGCTCCCTCTCCTTTCCTCTCTCTGAAATCAACAAAGATATATTTTAAAAAAAATTTTTTTTTTAAATTCAGAAGAAATATGAAAGGAAAAAGAATGCCAACATCAGCAAGCCAAACTTCTTGCATGCATCACTCTAAGATCAGGCCAATGTGGCTCAACAGGTGGCTATGTGCTAGAGGGCAAGAAGCTGGACTCCTGAGAAAAATTAAGGCCTGGAAAGGCAAATAAATCCCCCTCCTTCCTATCTTAGCTCATGTAATAAAGGTGTTCATCATTCGAAGGGAGGGAGGGGGAGACAGAGACAGACGGAAAAGCTCAGGCCAATTAAGTCACTCCCTAGTTACCCCCAACTCCCTCAGCCATAGGACACCACCAACTACTTTCTGTCTCTAGGATTTCCCTATTCTACAAATTTCATATAAACTGAACCGTATGTTGTCTCTTGTGACTGTCAGCACTTACTATATGGATATACCACATTATTTATCCATTCGTCACTTAATAGACATATGAGCTAAATTTTCTTTCTTTTTTGGCTATTATAAATAATGCTATGAACATTGATATAAGTATGCTTTTCAGTCTCCTGACTATATACACCTACAAGTGGAACTGCAGGGTCATATGATAACTTTTTGAGGAACTATCAAACTGTTAACAGGGGCTGCATTTTTATATTCCCACCAGCAATATAGGAGGATTCTAATTTCTCTATATTCTCACCAACACTTTTAAGTTTCTTTTTCTTTAACCTTTTTCAAAAGTTTATTTTAAAAATAGAGAAAAAGGGAGGGAGGGAGAGGGGGAAGGAGAAGCATCAATTTGTTGTACCACTTATTTAAGTATTCACTGGTTGATTCTTGTAGTGCCCTGATGAGGGATAGAACCCACAATCTTGGCATACAGTGACACTCTAACCAACTGAGCTATCCTGCCAGGGCTTAAGTTTCTTTTTTTTTAATAGTAATCCAAGCGGGTGAAAAGTGGTATCTCATGATTTCTATTTGCATTTCCTTGATGGCTAAAGATGGTGCGCATCTACTCATGTATTTTAAGTCATTTGTGTATGTTCTTTGGAAAAGATTCATAAGCTTTGCCAATTTTTATATTTATTTACTTATTTGCCTCTTTATTACTGAGTTATAGGAATAGTTTACTTTTAAAATCTCAAATACTCAGCCCCTCATCTTCAGGAATTTCTCCACTGCTGAAGGTAGACGATTAAGGGACAGTAGTATGAGTCAGAGAAAAGAGCCTTCCTACTACCCCTAAAAGTTTTACAATCAGTGCTTTGTACCAATCATGACTATAATGAAGCTATTATAACACTGGCGTCATCCTTATCCTTTTAGCACCAGCAACAGAAACGATCTGAACTATAACATACCGCAAAACTATATGAAAGCTCTGATTTATCCAAAATTCTAGACTGACCACACTCTCAAAACCTCTATCAGCAAAGGATTACCACCAATTATATTCACATAAATTTCACAACACAACCAGTATTTCATGAAATTATCTTAGCAGCAACTATTTCATCAATGTGATCTAGGCATTTCTGAGACAGGGAATTCTGTCGAACCCATTTACCACAGGTATAATCATAACTTATGAACCAGAAAACTGAGACTCACGGTCAAATCACTACTTGTGGATGCATAGGCTGTTTGGTACATGAAGTCTGGGCAACAAAATACAATTTCTGGGACTTCTGATAGTTTGGAGCCAATGAGTAGCTGGCTGAAAATCACCACTGTTACTGATAGGCCTGTTTGGTTCCAGGACATTTCTCCTTCGCTGTGATATAATAGCCATTCATTACATTCATTACATTAAACCAGCTTGCCTCTATTTGCTAGTGTAGTGCCAAGAAGAGAATCAAATGTTTTTTACCCTGACTTTAATTTAGCCTTGGTTCTTGATTTTGTTCTTTGAAGTAGTAGCACATTCATTCAATAAACTCATTCACAAATAAAACACCTCATGCCAGACATTGTTCCAAATGCTTTGCATGTCCCAAAACATTTAATTTTCTCAACACAGACCTTTGAAGCAGATACTAATATTATCCTCATTTTAAGGAAACTAATGAATGTGGATGTTACTCTGACTCAAACGTCACAAATTCAGTAGATTACAACTCAGGCAATCTAACTCCAGAGTTGCGCTTTGATTTAATCATATTGCCTCAGATTTGAATTAGTCTTTATGGGAATCCTTTTGTTTGCTGGTATAAGATCGCTTGCAAGATAAACGGTTTCAATGACAACAGACACAAAAGCTTAATCCAGCCCAGCCGCTGTTGCTCAGGGTTGAGAATCGACCTAGGATCCAGGATATAGAGATCCGATTCTTGGTCAGGGCATACGCCCAGGTTGCACGCTCGATCCCCAAAGGGGAGTGTACAGGAGGCAACCAATCAATGACTCTCATCACTGATGTTTCTTTTTTTTTTTAAATATATCTTTATTGATTTCAGAGAGAGGAAATGAGAAGGAGAGAGAGAGAGAGATAAAAACATCAATGATGAGAGAGTCATCGATCGGCTGCAGCCCTCAACCCGGGCATGTGCCCTGACCGAGAATCAAACACTGATTGCCTGGATCCCAGGTTGACGCTTAACTGCTGAGCCACGCCCGGCCGGGCATCACTGATGTTTCTCTCTCTCTCTCCCTCTCCCTCAAATCAATAAAACATATTTTTTAAAAAAAACTTAATCCATTAAAATGTGGTTTGTGTTTAGAATATTTTTCCCGCCTACAAAATTAACACCCCCCAACATCATCTCTAAAAAGCTTACGACCAATGTCATAGTAAAGAATAGATACTCCCATGCCACTAATATCTCTACATCAACATCCCAGTAAACTTGATTCTCCCAAGTTTGTCCCTGCCAGCTAGTAAAACAAGTCTTTGCTGAGTTTCAATAGTCTTTTGAAAAGACAGAGCACGAGATATAAAAAAGGGGCACATGTCCACCTATCAGACTGACTAGAAGTTACCACAAGGCCCAATTCTATAGTTCCTAATAAGATCCAGGGTCAAGGTGAAAGTAAAATGTTAAGAATCAGCCATGGGAAAATAAGCAGGCTCAGTACCAGCTGACAGAATTAACATGCCTCATACCAAAGCATACCGGGGTCATAACTATAATTTCTCCCAACATGGAAAAAAATGTCTGGCAGTTGTTACAACACATAATCCTGACTTTCAAAGACAGAAAACTGAAGCTAAGAGTAATTTGCTTGAAGTCGCACAGCTAGTAAGTGGTAAAACCAGAACTCAAACCCAGACAATCAAACCAAGTGCCTGAGCTCTTAACCACATTCAACTAACTTTCCAAATAAAGTGCTCATAGAAACAAAGTCTGAGGTCCAAGATCACTGAAGGTAATTGCCCCCATGGAAAGAAAGAGGCGTTAGCATCACACACTGCCCTAAAAAGATTCAGTCATTCAAGGTTCTATAGATCTTGGGTTTGCTTTATGTAAAGGTTGACAAATCAGTTGGCCAATGACCTTTTCTCTTTGCCTAGGAAACTATTCACCCCTCTGGATCAAACTCCAACACCTCACTCTGTGAAGGAAGCCTTCCTGTGATATCAAATCTATGTCCGTATTTCCCTGTATTAACGATCAGTGTTTTTCTTCCCATCAATTACCACCTTCCTAAAAGAAGATGAACTGTGTCTTTATATTTCCAAAAGAGCACAGCATTAAATGCCACAAGAGGCACAAAAACACTTGATGAAAAAATGAAGAGAGTAAAACAAACTATGTTAAATACACTGAGAAATAAATTCTGGCGGGATTGACTGAATATGTCCTGGGTAAACAAACCTGTTTAAGCATCCCCTCGAGACAGAACCAGAGATTCTAATGTTTTCTCAGCAATTTCAATAGGCCCTTTTGCTGCAGCCCGTTTTATTTAACAGAAAATTTCATTATATCTGTCCCTAAAGAACTCTGATAGCCCGGCCGGGTGAGGCTCAGAGTTTGAGCGTCCACCTAGGATCCAGGCGATTGGGGTTCGATTCCCAGTCAGGACACATGCCCAGGTTGCAAGCTCGATCCCCAGTCAGGGGCGTGCAGGAGGCAGCCGATCAATGATGACTCTCTCATCATTGATGTTTCTCTCTCTCTCTCTCCCTCTCCTTTCCTCTCTGTGATATCAATAAAGATATAAAAATAAATAAAATTATATTAAAAAAAAAAAAACTCTGATACCCAAAGAATCATAATGAAGGTCTGAGCTCTGTTCATTAAACATATAAAGAGAACTTAGTACAGGTGTCCTACTTCATTCCCAACTAACAAGACTACCGTATCGCCAGGCCGGACATGGCTCAGCGCTTGAGCGTCGACCTGGGATCCAGGCGATCAGGGTTCGATTCCCGGTCAGGGCATATGCCCGAGCTGCAGGCTCGATCCCTGGTTGGGGGAGTGCAGGAGGCAGCCGATCAATGACTCTCTCATCACTGATGTTTCTATCTCTCTCCCTCTCCTTTCCTCTCTCGGAAATCAATAATGATTTTTTTAAGAAACTACCGTATCTACAGACTTAAAATATGAAGTACCTAGTATTGTATGATCTAATCTTGAATCCTGTACATGAAATGACTTAAAGGAGAACCTACACAATCTCATAATACAGTACAAGAGTTAAGACATTTGGGGATATCCTGAGAATCTAGTATACTGTACTCCTGATTGATCTGCCATAAATTATCAATAAATGGCAGGTAGTAAATGTAGGGTTATAACTTGACTTTTAAATTTAAAAAAAAAATGACTAGTAAAAAAAAGGGGGCAAGGTAAGCCCATCAAAGCAATCCATACAAAGGATAGAAAAGTGCCACTTTATACAATAACCAGGTTTGATCAAGAGTTCCTACAGTTCACCCGCAGGTGTGGCTCAGTGGTTGAGCATCTACCCATGAACCAAGAGGTCAGTGGTTAGATTCCCGGTCAGGACACACGCCTGGGGCTGCAGGCTCAATACCCAGTAGGGGGTATGCAAGAGGCAGCTAATTTACGTTTCTCTCTCATCCATGTTTCTCTCCTCCCTTTCCTCTCTCTTTAAAATCAATAAAAACATATTTTTTTTAAAAAGCCCTAGCCAATTTGGCTCAGTGGTTAGAGCGTTGGCCTGTGGACTGAAGGGTCCTGGGTTCGATTCCAGCCAAAGCACATACCTCAGTTGCAGGCTTGATCCCCAGCCCTGGTCAGTGTGCAAATGGAAGGCAACCAATCGATGTTTCTCTCTCTCCCCCCACCCCTTCCTACCACTCTCTCTGAAAAGCAATGGAGCCTGGCCAGGTGTGGCGCAGCGGATGAGCATCGACCTAGGATCCAGGAGATCCCAGTCCGATTCCCAGTCAGGGCACATGCCTGGGTTGCAGGCTTGAACCCCAGTCAGGGTCGTGCAGAAGGCAGCCAATCAATGACTCTCTCACCACAGATGTCTCTCTCTCTCTCTCCCCCCCATCCTCTCTCTAAAATAAAAATATATAATAAGTAAATAAATAAATAGCAATGGAAAAAATATCCTCAGGTGAGGATGAAAAAAAAAGAATACAGACCTTAAAAAAAAAAAAGAGCTCCTACAGTTCATTTAGAGGAAAATAGTTAAGGAAAAAAACAAGCTCTTTATCTAAAATACTAAAATGATCTACCACCTTACACCCATTAAAATGACTACTATTTTTTTTTTAAAAAAAAAAAGAGCCCCAGCTGGTTTGATCCAGTGGTTAGTGTGTCAGCCCATGGACTAACGGGTCTCAGGTTCGATTCGGGTCAAGGGCACATACCTCAGTTACAGGCTCGATCCCCGCCCCGGTCGGGCTTGTACAGGAGGCAACCAATTGATGTGTCTCTCTCACATATTATTTCTCTTTCTTTCTCTCTCTCCCTCCTCCTTCCCTTCTACTCTCTTTAAAAATCAACGGAAAAATATCCTCAGGTGAGGATTTAAAAAAAAATTCTCTCTAGACCAATTATTAGTTATCAGGCATGGTTCTTTGAAATCGTTAGTTTGGGATCTATGAGAATATATTTTACATGCATACATCTAGACTGACATATAGACAAGTCTTTACCCCATAAGATAAATTAAAAGAGAGCACTTCTTCAAAAGAGTTAGGCCTAAGACCTGTATTTTTCGATAAAATGCCACGATCTTTCCCTCACATTGAGCTTTCCTTTATCACCTATTACCTTATAGGCATTTCACAAAGTAACTAAAAATGTGAAGAATACAATAAATAGAAAAGATTCACCATCACAGAGAGCCATTCTGCACTAGAAAAGAACAGAGCAAGCAGAAAAGAACAAATATATTGAAGCATTTTCTCATATGCTGAGGAAAAAAGTATTTTGTCCTCTAATGATAAAAGAAAGGTGAACTTAGGGAAGTGTCAATAGTTTAGATTTTAGGAATGTTTCTATTTTATGATTATCAAAGAAACTGTCAACACCGAGAGCTAGGATCCCTGTATAAAGATGAATGGTTCTTGGCATGTCCTCTCCTTGGGGTATGCCCACTCAGCTCTCCTTTTCGAGTGAATTTCCTTTCTCCTAAACTCTAAGGGTCCCCCATGAGACTTGCAACCATGGGAGCAATAGGCAGCGGCAGCTCGTCCTGGGCTATCCCCGAAGAATCTGTCTCCAAGGTCCCCTTTTCTCTGACTTTCCAGTAAGCAGACAGCAGCCCTGCCTTGGCTCACACTTTTTCCCCCATAACATCTCTAGAGAGCCAAAGCCACCCCACCTACGCACTCTCCTGTTGCTTCTTCTATACTAGGCCCTTCCTTGTTTCACTATCCCCAGCTTTAATAAACGTACTCTCAAAATAAAAATAAAAATGTTAAAGATGAATGTCTCTTGTACCGTATGTAGCAAACTGAGCTAAAAGGGAAACAGGTAAGTACAGCAGCAAAGGAAAACCTGATGTCTGCATTTGGGGGTGGGGTCCCCCATAAAAAACTGAAACCCAGACCTGTGCCAGCAACAGTACTGGGAGAACAGCGAGATTGAAGACCAAAGGAGGAGCTAGAAGACCTAAGATAAAAGATCTCAGGATGGCCAAAGAACTTAATGTGATAAGTGTCTCCTTTAAAATCTCAATACTTAGTTCGCAAGAGACGTAGTTTAGAAGTTAAGGAATAAAAAGGATCTCACCAGAAAACTCGTATGCAAAGAGGGGGTAAGTGTTATGATTCATTCCTATTCTAAGGCATGCCAAGAAAGCAAAATGTCCTTCATATGGCATGCGCATATTTAACATACCAGCCAAAGCATGACTTTATTCATCTTTAGAGAAGCCAGTGAGTAATTCTGAAGCAACTGTGCCTCCCCTAAGATTCTGGAAAGCAGAGAAGCCTGAATATAATCTACTCAGTGCCTCAAAATTGAAAGCACAAAAGAGACAATAAATGTGTTTTAAACCTTTTCTAAACAATCAATAGCCATGATTTATGACTGATAATTCTGTATGCCCAAAGGACAGAGAAAGTGTGCTTGGAAACCAAAAACTCCCCCAAATCTCAGAGGGTTGACACAACAAAGGTTTCTTTCATACTCAAATATTTAAGTGAAGGTCCACCATCATGGAGTTGTACACCATTTAATACTTGAGGCTTCCCTTGTCAAAAAAGCAAGGAAAGAAACCTAACGATCAGGAAAGGATTTTTCACTGCCTCTACAGTTACACATATTCTTACACATAATTTCTGCTCACATTTCACTAGCCAAAATAGTTCACATAACCCTGATGCCTGAGTACAAGAAGTTGGGGAAAAGAGGGTGGAAATACTCCAGTGTCTCAATATATTTTCTTAAACTTTTTTACACAATGAAATCGCACTAAAAAAAGGATGCCAAGTAAAATCAAACAGTATTTAAAAGAGCAGACGCCTGGCAGGTGTGGCTCAGAGGTTAAGCATCCACCTATGATCCAGGAGATCCCAGTTCAATTCCCAACTGGGGTGCATGTGGGAGACAACCAATGAATGTTTCTCTCTCAAATCAATAAAAACATATGAATGAATGAATGAATGAATGAATGAATGAATGAGTAGAGGACCATACTACTGTACCATGAAGCTCCTAGTTATCCAGCCGTTTATAAAGCTTTAGTCTGGTATCAATGAGTTACAAGCAATAATGTTTTTCTTATGCTCGACATTATTTATCTCTTCCTTGATTAAATAACATTTAAACATACTCAGTGGCCATGAAAAAAAGCTAGGAGGTTGAAGAATAAGAGCTAGATTTCAAAGCTAAAAAGAAACAATCTCACAATGAGGGAGAGAAAAGGAAAGCAGTTCTTTAAAATAAATATATGGGGAGAAAAAGGGACATCTGTAATATTTTAAACAATAATAAAATTTTTAAAAAATAAAAATTAAAAAAATAAATATAGAATAAGAAAAATTCCATATTAATAAATGGGATTCTACTGGTGAAGGAAGCTTATTACTACTACATAATCTAATAAATCCAAACATTTTGTTAGAGCTGCATTCTACCAACTGGAAGTACAATTCTCTTCTAGAAATAAACAACAACCAGGGCCTTTTCCGTTCTCTTTATTCTGAAAACTAGCCACAACAAAAAAAGATAAATTCCACTTGGGAGAAAATAAAACAGTATTTTATTTTCTCCAAAATGATCAAAATATCTGGGGTCCCTATATTACACACTTCCATAAACAGTTGTACTACACAGTAACCCTGAAAATACTGCATTGCAAACTGGCTCTAGCCTGTTTGGCTCAGTGGTTAGAGCATCGGCCTGTGGAATGAAGGGTCCCAGGTTCGATTCCAACCAAGGGCACGTGCCTCAGTTGCAGGCTCGATCCCCGGCCCAGTCACAGCACATGCAAGAGGCAACCAATCAATGTGTCACCCTCACGTCAATGTTTCTCTCCGCCCACCCCACCCTCCACTCTCTGAAAAGCAATGGGAAAAATATCCTCAGTAGAGGAAAGGAGAGAAATAAAGCATGACATGACAGATCTCCCCTAAATTTAATGGCTTTCTGGTCCGGTGGTAGTTTTACTATCTCTTGCTGCCTCTCCACTGGAAAATATACTCAACCGACCTACCTCAACCTACATACCCTTCCCTGTCTCCTTCAGATATTAAAGATACCACTAAACAGAGAGAAATTAAGCCAAAAGACTGTTCATAACAACTTTTAAGTTATAAAATTTAAAATCTGCCTGGCCGGGTGTGGCTCAGCAGTTGAGCATCCACCTAGAATCCAGGAGATCCCGTTTCAATTCCCAGTCAGGGCACATGCCCTGCTTGCCACTGGATGCCTAGTCGGGGGCATGAGGAGGCAGCCAATTAATGATGACTCTCTCATCATTGATGTTCCTATCTCTCTCTCTCTGTCCCTTCCTCTCTGAAATCAAGATTTATTTTTTTTTAATTAAAATCTAAGGAACAGAAATAGAGCTTCAAGCAGTATGGACTGAAGTTTACTTATAAGTATAGAAATATATAGAGTATCAGCTTGGAAGTGAAAAAGACTTGACTGAGCCCTGGCCAGGTGGCTCAGTTGTTTGGAGCTTCGTTCAGTACACCAAAAAGGTTGCAGGTTTGATCTGAACGTGGGAGGCAAACTGATCTACGGTTCTCTCTCACACTGATGCCTACCCACCCCTTTGCTCGCTCTCTAAAAATCAGTAAAATCATATCCTCCGGTAAGGATTAAAAATAATAAGACTTGGCTGAATCCCAATGATGTTACCTATTTGTTGTCAACATCTGATAAGGTTCTTAATCCTTATCTGTTAAACGGCTAGTACCCACTTTGCAGGGTTGTTTTTGAGGACTGAGGGAATGATAAGCAACTGATTGTTCTCCCTCTCTAACTGCCTCCCTTCCACTCTTTCTAAAAATCATTGGAAAAAAATATCCTCAAAAAAAAAAAAACAAAAAAAAAAAAGAAACAACTTTTTCAATTTGTTAGTACCACTTTACACTAGTAGTCAATGAAGAGAGAATGTAGTTTTATACAACCTTTGATATGAGACAGGCACTAGCACCAGGTATATATAGCACCCTACCTTATAGCAAACTCCATTGTTGCCATTCAAATTAACTCTTATTTGCACATGCTAACAAAAGTATTATTCTGAAAGCATTTACACATTCACTACAATATAAGCTCCTTGAAGAGATCTGTTGTCAACTTTATTTACTGATAAATCCCAAGTTTCCTGAACAGTGGCCCAGGTACATAGTTGACACTAAATATGTATTTGTCAAATGCCTTTGGAACTCACTTTTAATAGTGTGAATACTAAGGCTTTTCAAAGCACAATAATCTTGACACTCAAATATATACAACTTTTCCTCTATATGTATCCACCTAAACAGAGGACTCTCTAAAATCAACTTCTACCTTCAAAGTGCTTAGACTTCTAAAGAAATTTAAAACCTTCCCAATTAGCTTCTACTAGGTAGAAAAACAAGAAAACCTTTTACCCAGATTCTGCAATTCTGAGTGCAGAAAGATATCTTTCTTCCTCAAGAGTCTCGGAATGGGGGAAAAGGGGAGAAATTCCCCTTACTCCATCAAAACTAAGAGACTTCTCCTCTTAGAATTTAAGAAGATACTCCCTCCTCAGGCAGCTGTAATAGCTGTAGAAAAAACAAAAAGATGATGTGCAGGGGAAGTAAGGGTAGAAAGTAAGAGGTTGGGGAGGTAAATGACCTAAGATACTGGCATACTGGGAGGGGAAAAGGGGGGGAGGCCTTGAAGTCTGAATCTCTTTTCATAATTTTTGTAGAATTAGAAAAAACAAAAAAATCTTAAAATTTTGTGTTGGAATACATCAGGAAAAAAATGACCAGAAATGACCCTTATACTGATACAATTCAAGAGAAGGGTTATACTATTTACTTATTTCCCTAAGTCTTTGAACAGATATGAAACCCCCCATAAAAATTTCAGCACTTTCATGCTAATATTTAAAAGTTGTAGGGAAAAGTTTATTCTGCACAGAAAAATGTTTATTAATGAATACCTTTCGAAAAAATCTGTAAAAACAAAATCACAGCTGTGGTGATATTTCTAGTCAAGGCGCTCACAAACGTTTTCCAGTTTCCATGAAAACACTGACAATCCTATTGTAAATTTTGCTAGCTTATTAATAATTTATTGTGATCAGATAAAATCAGCCACACAAATTCTTTAAGAATATGTTTTTTATTGAGTAGAGAAAAACATCAATTGGCTGCCTCCTGCACAACCCCTACTGGGGATCAAGCCTACAACCCAGGCATGTGCCCTGACCAGGAATAGAACTGGCGACCTCTTTGGTACATGGGATGACGCTCAACCAACTGAGCCATACCAGCCAGAGCATCACACAATTTTTTTTTAATATATCTTTATTGATTTCAGAGAGGAAGGGGGGAAGAGAAACATCAATGATGAGAGAGTCATCATTGATTGGCTGCCTCCTGCATGCCCACACCCACGCCCCCCCCCCATTGGGGATCAAGCCCACAACCTGGGCATGAGCCCTGACCAAGAATCAAACAGGGATCTCCTGGATCCTAAGTCAATGCTCAAATGCTGAGCCACTCCCAGCCAGACAATCACACAAATTCTTAAGTAGGACATTTAACATTTCTACAACAGAAGTGTTCACAATTTCAAGTTCCCACAATGTCCTTAAATGACTAACCACCAAGGACACAGCATTTCTACAACACAAGGTGTCCACAACCACCATTCCAAGGTGCTAGAAAATCCTTAAATGACTAAGGATTAAATAGTATTAATTGGTAGCTTTCTATTAATCAGAACCCATTCACTGTCCAGGGCTTACACTAAGCCTTTAGAATCACATCCACCAAATTGGATATGTATAGTTATCCAACCGCTTTTCAAAAGTTCAAATTAACTTCAAATCACTTTTAAGAAAGACCTACATTAGTAATACCTGTTTTCACGAAATCAAAGAGGATTTTCACTTTTAGGAAAAAGACAAAAAGCAAAAACAACATGCAGTATTTGCCATTATAGAAGCAGTACACACCCAGAGCAGGGAGAGTGGCATGGACAAGCTCCTTCCTGCAAACTACACTCAGCATCAAACCGCCACAGCTTTGAACCTTGCCTGTGAACATAAGTGCTTTATCTCAATTCATTATTTTCCTAGTCAGTAATCTGAGACTGCTAATATGCAAATATTTTAACACTGATTTACTTTTGCATTTTCATACTATTGAATCTTTCACCCCAAACCCACAGACAAGTGTTATATTCTCCTGAATGTTAACCTGGAATTAATATCAAAAGAACTACATACCAGCTCAATGTGGCCAAAGTATAGATTATACTGCTTGGGAATAAATCTAAACAACCTTCACTCTGTACATGCAAATTTCCAGATGAGTTAAGATTAAGAATTTTTTTCGATTCCCAGTTGGGGCACATGCCCGGGTTGCAGGCTCGATCCCCAGTAAGGGGCATGCAGGAGGCAGCCAGTCAATGACTCATCATTGATGTCTCTCTCTCTCTCTCTCTCTCTCTCTCTCTCTCTCTCCCTCCCCCCCTTCCTCTCTCTGAAATCAATAAAGATATTTTTTTTAATTTATTTTGAGACCTGTATTTATGTAAATGTAACTTAAGAGACTAAACCCATTAGAATACACTTACTAAGAATAACTCAAACAAGGTAGATTACCTTCCAATATGACCATAATAGATCAGTAGCAAAGACATCTACTTCATCATTCATATTGAATGAGAATTTCTCACAAATACTTCCTAACAGGTATTATTCTTTGCAGCTTATGAAACCTCACAACTTCACGGCATCATTAATCCCCATTCTACAGACAAGGAATTCAGATTCCAAGGCCTTTCTTTGCACTACACCACCTTACCAAATATGAAAGTCATAATTCTTATTCACAGTGTAACATGTCTCCTTTAAACGAAGAACAGTTAAACACATTTCATATTGCTTTTGCTAGATAAAATCCTGACATCACAATCAATCCTAACAATGACAGATCTGCCTAGCTATTGTAATGGATCATTGAAAGAAAGGCAATACAGATTAAATTTCAAACAGATGAAACAGGGTCATGGTAATCTGTTTTCTAAACTACACAGGATTTGGTGTTCTAAACAGAATGGTCATAAGTGTGGGTGAGAATGTAAAAATGTATTTTGGGGAAAGTTCTGAGCTTAGGATAGACATTTGCTAAGACCCAAGTATTTTTAAGCACAGATCTAGCTCAAGGTAGACATACATAAAACCAACATAGTGATTGGCTTTGACATTATCACTCAGTTTTGACTAGTTTACATGCCAGCAAGTTCTATTTTCAGCAACTACCTTATCCTTGGTTTTTTCAGTTCCCATTTGGAGTAATGGGAGGAGGAAATCTTTTGTCTTATGTTCTGGCAAATGTTGACTTCGTTTGAGAAAGAAGAAAACCAAAATGAAGAGTTAGATTTAAGCTATCTCTATAGTAGAGAGAGACAAAGCTTAGAAAACTTCTGTTATGAATCTAAATGAGAAACTAGTAGTAACAAATGGTCTTAAAGTAGATAGACTATAAGGGCAAGTTTGCAACTCAGGGCAATCCCAGTTTATGCATACAGCACGATTACAAATTGGTTTCTCTTCATTTCAAGGTATCCTGATTTGGATGATAAACTATGATAACCCTTTTATTAGTAAGGCAGTTGTTATCACAATTTGGTAAATTTAAATGAGCTTCTGAAATTGTTCGAAGAATGTGACTAGCATGAATATTTAGTCAATGAGTTCAAACCATAAAATTATGCTAACAAACCAATTTGTCAACTTGGCTATATCAGTATTGAACTGTATCAAACTGTTAACTGACCATTTCAAAAGTAAACATAGGGGGGCAAAAGGGAACATCTGTAATACTTTCAACAATAAAGATAAACTGGGGAGGAAAAAAAAAAGTAGGGGCCGGGCCAGCATGACTCAGTGGGTTGAGCATCAATCTATGATCCAGGAGATCGGTTCAATTCCTGGTCAGGGCACATGCCTGAGTTGTGGGCTCAATACCCAGTAGGGGGCATGCAGGAGGCAGCCGATCAATGACTCATCATTGATGTTTCTCTCTCACTCCCTCCCTTCCTCTCCCTGAAATCAATAAAGACATTAAAAAAAAAAAAAGTAAACAAAACTACTTTATGTTGCTGTTCCTCACTATCCCTTAATGGATTCTGTGTGACAGCTATCTTACCTTCACATTTGTGAATCATTTGCCCTCTCTCCTCTTCCTAAAAGTTTTGTAATTACATCAGTAATTTAGGGACTACATCCATTAAGATGAAGGGGAAAATAAAAGTTCTTTACAGATATGCATGGCCATACCCTGGCCGGGTGGTTCAACTGATCAGTGTGTGATCCCAATATACCAAGGTTGCAGGTTGGACCCCAGGCCAGGGCACATACAAGCAGCAGTCAAGGAATGCATAAATAGGTGGAATGGCAAATTGATATTTGTTCCTTTTTCCCTCTCACTACCTATGTCAATGCTATATGAAATAAAATTTTGTCAAAACTGTCTGTGAAAAGTGAAGTTCTATATATATGGCATTACTTAAAATTTTAATTTTTATCCTATGCCTGTCATTACTATCTAAATACTCTTGCCCTATCCTATGTGGCTCAGCTGGTTGAAGCATCATCCTGCACACCAAAGGGTCTCAGGTTCGATTCCCCATCAGGTCACATACCCAGGTTGCAGGTTCGATCCCAGTCGGGGCGCACAGGGGAGGCAACTGACTGACTGGTGTTTCCCTCTCCCCCCTTTCATCTCTAACAAAAATCTATAAAAACATGTCTTCAAGTGAGGATTAAATACACTTTTCTTACATATAAGGTAAAAGTCTGGCAAAAATCAGCCTTACGGCCCACTTTTTATGAAAAAATAAAAATGTTTTCAGCCCTGGCCAGTATGGCTCATTTGGTTGAGCACTGTCCTGTGCAATGCAGGTCACCAGGTTCCACCGGTCAGGACACATGCCCAGATTGCAGGCCTGATCCCTAGTTGGGGTGTGTGCAAGAGACAGCCGTTAGATGTTTATCTCGTTTCCGTTTTTCTCTCCCCTCCCCACCTTACAAATTTAAAACTCATTGGTAAAATTAGATACATTAATTTATTGGACTGAAATTTCACTTGCTATATACCAGGTTACAAAACTTTTTTAAACATTTCCCATTCTCCTGACTGAGCTATTAAACAATTATGGCCCTGGCCTTTGTGTGCTCAGTGGTTAGAGCGTCCGCCTTTGCACAGAAGGGTTGCGGGTTCACTCCCCACCCCTGGCCAGGGCTCACATGAGGGAGGCAACCAGTCAACATGAGACATCGATGTTTCTTTCTTTCTCTCTCTCTCCCCCGCTTCCCTCCCTCCCTTCTACTCTCTCTGAAAAAGCAATAGAAAAAATAATCCCGAGGTGAGGATTAACTGTGTGTGTGTGTACATATATTTTGTTAATCAGTTAATCATAATATATATATGAGCTGCTTACTGAATCCAAAATTTGCTCAGTTTAATACTTGCCGTTAAGTGTTCTTCCCCTACTAGAATTCAAATTCAGACCTTTTCATGTAAAGGTGAAAGGGGTGCCTAAGAATGTCCACAGTAGTAAGAATTTACCCCATCACCTCAAACTGCAGTGATTCATAATTTCATTATATTCCATAGTTGTAAGCTAACAGAATACACTGAAGTATGCACAATACCATATCAAAGTCTAAAGTATACACAAAAGAGCATCTGCTTTAAATATGAAGACTAAAAGCTACCAGTAGGAGGGATTTTAAAAATTGCATTATCCAACTCTGCTTACATATAGGAAGGGGGAAAAACTGCACTAAATAAAGTTAACTCCATTAACTGAAATAGCAATAAAAATTATTACTGGCCTACAGTCAAGAATTGATAATTAACCTGTTTTCTTTTTTTTAAGTATAATGTTAGACACGAGTTGTTTTTAATCCTTACCTGAGGACATGATTTCATTGATTTATAGAGAAAGGAAGGGAGAAGGGGGGGCAGGGGGACATCAATCAGCCACCTCTGGTACTCACCCTGACCAGGACTGAATCTACAACCCTTCTTTGATGCACAGGATGAAGCTCCTACTGAGTCACATTGGTCAGAGCTAACCGTTTTTTTTTAACTCATTACTAAAGTTGACTTACTTTTACCCATTTTTTTCCCTAACAAGACATATATTAAGGAATTAACTCAAAACCCCTCACTGACTACCAGAATAAGTTAGAGATGAGCTCTGGTATTTTAAAAGAAGAGCTCTCTAAGTAGTAATGCAGAACAGATGTATTCCTGATGTTGATGCATTCACAGGGTAAATCAAAAGTGACCATCAATACTTTACCCCGTCATATGAAGCCAATCATAACAGGGAAGTGAAAAGACAAAACCAGCAACTACCCCACAAACCCAAATGTAGTGTATGCTGACAGAAAATATGCAAGTACTGACTCCACCCCCATTATTCCCCACTTTTCTGTACTATTGTGGTTCATATAAATGGGACAGTAAAACTTAGTTCAGGAATGCTAAAAGGTCTCAGATTTCCTTAATATGGCCACGAATGATATAAAAACTATTCCTTAGCCCTAACTGGTTTGACCCAGTGGTTAGAGCATAGGCCCTTGGACTAAAGGGTCTCGGGTTCGATTCCAGTCAAGGGCATGTACCTCAGTTGCAGGCTCAATCCCTGGCCTTGGTCCGGGTATGTGTGGGAGGCAACCAATCCATGTGTCTCTCTCATATCGATGTTTCTCTCTCTCCCCCCAATCCACCCTCTCTGAAAAGCAATGGAAAAATATCCTTAGGTGAGTATTAAAAAAAAACTATTTCTGCCTGGCTGGCCATGGATCAGTGGTTGAGCATCGACTTAAGATCCAGGAGATCATGGTTCAATTCCAGTCACATGCCCAGGATGTGGGCTCGATCCCGTTGGGGGCATGCAGGAGGAAGCCAATCAATGACTCTCATCATTGATGTTTCTCTCTCTCTCTCTCTCTCTCTCTCTCTCCCCCTTTCTCCCCCTTCCTCTCTCTGAAATCAATAAAGATATAATTTTTAAAAAAACAAACAAAAATAAATAACTATTCTTTAGACTACTAACTTAAATGATGGGATGCTAGATTTAATCTTCAAGGTGAACAGTCCTAGCTCCAAACCAGTATTTCCTATCTGCAACCCGAAAATTGTTCTTTTTCTGAACACATCTCAGCTCTTCCTCCAGTACCTTTATATAAACCACATAAATTGATTCCAATTCCCCAGGATATAATTAAGTGATGCTACAAAGAAGTTTAAGTATTAGATTCAACACAGCATGTAAAATAAAAGATGAAGGTACTGCAGGAACAATGAGAAAAACCAGTATTTATATCCAGGTTCCCAAAACCAAATCATTCATATGTACTCTCACCTTCTTCCACTCTCCACACTTGATCAATTGTCTGGTGACTAAAACTATGGGATCCTTTTTTGTTACTACAAACAACACTGATTTGTTACTCATTAAGGGACTGGACACAGGTAGAGTCTGATTCCTGATAACAGTCTTCCTCTTCTTCTTTCCCAATGAATCCCTCTCTATATTGTGCCCAATAGTCACAACAGTTTCTCTCCACCGGTAGACGTTATCTCCTTCCCCCTTTAAATTCTGAAGGAGACATCAAAAGTGTACATGTAATGATGTGGCTCTATCTTGAGAGTACTCTGGGTTCTGAAGGAGACACCAAAAGTGTACATGTAATGATGTGGTTCTATCTTGAGAGTGCTATGTTGAATAACCCATAAGAGATTTGGTCAAAAATCTTCAGCACTCAACTCCAAAATACGATTATCACTAAACTGTCACCTTACTTGGAAACTAAGCTTGAGCTTCCAAATGAAATCATGAGCTTCCAAATCAGTTCTTAAAACAAGTTTTAAAAAACCTTCCTCCACGTCCTTTTAGTTATCACAGCAAGTTTACTCAGAGCCTAAAATCCCCACATAACAGAAAGCATTCAAATATCATTTCAAGTCTCCTCCCAAGGGCACCGGTATATTATGAGGGGAACCTATTTGGAGCATTTGGGGGGGGGGGGGGGACAAAAACAAAAAACCACACACTTCCATTACAAGGACACCTACCTGTGTTTGACTTTTAAACACTGAAATAAAGACGAATCTGACCTTGAGCTGTACTTCCCACCTTATTCCCTTCCCCCTTCCAACAGGAACCTTGTTTAATACAAGTAACAATTTAAGGATTTACAACATTTAGTGCAATATTTTCCTAAGTTTGCGCTGAGAGCCTTTTCTCCTAATTTTCAAATTCCTGAATCCTAATGTATGGTCCTAGCCCTGAGGCTATTCAGATGACAAATACGTATTCAAGGAAAGCAATGGTCCTACATAATATTTTGAAAAATAAATGGTTTAGTAATTAAGAAAAATCTAAAGATCAATAGCACTTGATTCCAACCATATCTCACCCCACAACAGCATTAAAACCAAAGAAACCACATATATGATTTGTTTTTATAATACTACATCTTAAGGGATGTGGGGGTAATTCAAGTACCTAGGCCCAAAATGAGGGGAGGGGCAATTTTTAAAAAGCAGCAGCCTGGAACTGACTGAACAGACACAATGGACAATTCGATAAAATTCTGGAAAATGACGAAAGAACCTTTATGGGCAAAGGAGCAATGAACAAAGAAAAACTGTTCAAATCTGTACATAAAACCATTTATTCAAAATGGGGGAAAGAATATAGGGTCTGCTGGGACCCCCTATGTTCGTAACCTCAAAACCCAAGCCCTAGCTGAACGACTGGGATAAGTTATAAGTTAAGATCCCCAAAAAGGCACGAACACGCATTCCAAGCCCGGGCAGTCGACTAAAATGCAGTTACTAAACACCTGAAATAACTTTATTTTTCAACAGGTCTTTCTCCGTTTGTCATAACGGTGCGTGTAAACAGCACAGTCGTTATTTTTACAAGACAGGCACTGGAAAAGGGCTGAGACTCATGGTCTCCTTGTTTCCTGTTCAATGTTCTACCCGCCACAGCTTACGGAGACAGAAAATAATTACAGGAACTCCGAGCTCTCCGGCGTAAGACCACGGAAAGGGCCGTGAGGAAGGTATTTCTAAATCTTCGCAGAAGGCGGCGAGGTTGAACGTAAAACCTAAAAAACCCTCACTACAAGGTGTGCCGGCCTACGGGGAAGAAATACGATCGCAGCATCTCAGCTGGCCTCCGCCCAAGCATGAACAGCAGTGATTCCCACCCTCTCCCCTTCCCCCGCCTCATTCAAGACTGCCCCCCACCACAAGCCCAAAGAAGACCTCCGCTCGTTAGGCTTCTCCTTTGTGAGACTCCACAGCCGCCGCCCCACACTGGGCCTCCGGGGAAAAGCCACCGCCCCCACCCGCCATATTTCCCTGAAAGGCGCCCGCGCTACAGCTCCCGGTCGCCACTCTCCCCCATGTGGCGGGTGTTTCTTCCCCCATCACCCCACTCAATTGTTCTCCACATCCCAGACTGGTCAGAAGCTCCCCGGAGAATTGCTCGCCCGGAGACAGCACACGCCATCTCCTCCCCCTCCCCCCGCCCCGGGACTCGCCCTCCCCCCCAGCCGCCATTTTACAACCAACTCCTCCACCCTATCGCCTCGGCCTCTCGGCTGGCGAGTGTCTACAGCTGAGGACACTGAAGGGGTCAAATTCCTAAGCCTGGGGCCTCCCACCGCTCCGGGAGACCACAGGCCATTTCCTGCTCCCCGAATTCACGTCCCCGGGCCAGGCTCGGAGACGATGCCGCCATTTTGTCTCCGGCTCCCGGCCTCTGTGGGCGGCGGCAGAGGGTCCGAGAATTCCAGCCCCCGGTTGACCCCCCAACTCACCGTCGTATCGCTCAGCCTGCTCGGCCAGCTTCGCCTGGTACACCAGATCCTCCCGATCATCCATAGCGGCAGCGGCTCCGGCAGGGTCTGCGCGACGGATGGAAGCGGATAGCGTCTCCGACTCTCTCAGCCTCTCGCTCCGCGTCCGAGCAGCAAAAATGGCGGCGCCTCAATCCGGGACTTCCGCCTGCGCACGCGGACAACTGCTCAGCTCTATGGCAACCGCTCCCTGGCAACTGGCGCGGGGGGCGGTCCGGGAGCTCGGCGGCTGGAGAGGCTGAAACTAGCTAGACGCCCCTCCTCCGTGGGCTCAGCTGGTGCAGGATCTCCGAGGCGGGAACTGCGACTGCGAGAAGAAAGAGCGACCCCGAGGGAGGCCTGCGGCGAGGCCGGCCTGGACTGCTCCTCCAGAGAGGGAGCAAGAGAAAGCAGAGCTGTAACGGATTTTTAATGGCTTCCTCACTGACACCAACGCCTCTCCTACCTTGTGCCTGTTTCCTCAGCCAGGCACCCCTCCTGGGCCTTTTCCAGGCTGTTTTTTTAAACCCCGGGGTAAAGAGTTGGGCCCTGATACAGCCGGTCCAGGAAGAGGAGCTCCAGTTTTCACACCTCACCTTCGCACGGCAATCTTTTCCTTCCCCTGCGCCTTAGCCAGCTTTTTCCGTTTGGACCCACCGTGGCTAGGAACACGGTAGTCGCCAGAGGAGCCCAGTCTGGGGCGCGAGGTGCAGGAGGCTGGGGCCAAGGCCAAATCGAGATTAAGGAGGCAAGAGTGGGAAAGCACCTGGTGTGTCTTGCTTCCCAGTGGATTCCCAGCACCCTGTTCTCAGCATAATACCCGTGCCGAGACTGGAGCTCAGGTAACTAGAGCATAAGCTGTGTGGCGAGGTCTGCAATAAATGTGGAATAAAAAGGTTGGAACCAAGTTATGAGGAGCCTTGGATGGCCAGCTAAGAAGTCTGCACCTTACTCAGTGGGAACAAGAACGCTATTTTTTTTTTTATTTTTTTATGATCTTTGCATGGAGGATGACATCATTTGTCTAACAACATACACTTTAGAAGGATTAATAAGTATGGTATAATAGTGATTAAATGAAGTAAGAGGATAAATGATCCGGCTATTATTACACTAATGCAGGCAAAAAGGAATAGACGGTAGCAGTGAAATTGGAAGGAAAGGACAAATAGGATTAGTGCTACAGAGAGAAGCCGCAGGAGTCTGTAGCTGATCTGCAGACCTAGAGATCTTGTGAGGAGGGGAAACTGACTTTCCATCTTCCCACCCTGAGTCACTGGGATAAATGAGTGGCAGTATCGTGAACAGCAACAACAAAAATAGGGATGCCAGGAAAATTTGCTGATAGAATGCGGAGAAGACAGGCAATTCCTTTTAGCACATGTCGGTTCTAAGATTCTCAAAAGATCTCCCAGGTAGAAATGACCAGCATGGAGCTGGAAAACATTCCATTCCTAACAGAAGGGAAACTGCCATAGAAGCAGGTAGAGTGTGTGTGAAGGGGACCAAACACACCACCTTGGAGAATACCTGCTTCTGAGAGAGGGGTGAAAGCAGGAGACCCAAGGAAGGAGACCAGGTGGCTCCTTATTGCATTACAAATTAAACCCCCTCCGCTCTAAACAAACTTAACAAATTTCAGCGGTAAAAGACTGAGAATCAAAACACCTGGGTTCTAGCCCTAATTCTATAACTATATAAATACACATTTTTTTATTTATACATCCAGCAAGTCATTTCGCCTCTGAAGTTTCATGTTCATCTGTAAAGTTGAGAAACTGAAGACCTTATATTAAACCATGAAACAAGCCTTTAAAAGTGTTAAAAGACTGAAATCATACAAATTATCTTTTCCTATCAAGTAGAATGACTTGTAAATAGCCTTGGCCAGGTAGCTCAGTTGGTTAGAGCCTTGTCTAGATACCCCAAGGTTTTGGGTTTGATACCCAGTTGGGATTTGTACAGGAGGCAACTAATTGATGTCTCTCGCTCTCCCTTCCTCTCTCTGAAATCAGATAAATAAAAAGACTTTTTTTTAAAAAAAAATTTGAAAACATATCCTCAGGTGAGAATTAAAAAAATAAAAAATTAAAATAAAATAAAAAAGGATCATAAGTTAATAATGTAACTGAACACCTTAAGGAACTACAAAAAGAACAAACTAAACCCAAAGCTAGCAGAAAGAACAAATAATAAAGATTAAAGTGAAGATAAATAAAATAGAAAATTGGTTGAAAAAAAGAAAATCAACAAACCAAAAGTTGGTTCTTTGAAAAGATCAACAAAATTGAAAAAGCTAGATTGACTAAGAAAAAAAAAAAGACTCAAATTACTAAAATCAGAAATGAATGTGGGGAAATTACTACTGACCGTACAGAAATAAGGATTTGAAGAGAGTATTATCAACAATAGCATGCCAATAAATTGGATAATAAATGATTTGCCTGGGGCATGAGTACCCACCATGACCTACCAAGTTAGAAATATATGATCAGCCCTGGTCAGTGTGGCTCAGGTGGTTGAGTGTCTGTGCACGGAGAGGTCTCCGGTTCTATTCCTAGTCAGAGCACATGCCAGGGTTGGGGCTCAATCCTCTGGTGGGGGGGCATGCAAGAGGCAGGTGGTTGATGTTCTGCTCTCACATCAGTGTTTCTCTTTCTCCCTTTCCCTTCCTCTCTCTAAAAACCCATAAGAATATTAAAAAAAAAAAAAAAGCCCTGGTCTCGGGTTTTTGTTTTTTTTTTAAATATATCTTTATTGATTTCAGAGAGATGAAAGGAGAGGGAGAGAGAGAGATAGAAACATCAATGATGAGAAAGTCATTGATCCGCTGCAGCCCGCAACCCAGGTATAGTGCCCTGACCGGGAATCGAACCCTGATCGCCTGGATCCCAGGTCGCCGCTCAACCACTGAGCCATGCCCGGCCGGGCTGGTCTCGGGTTTAATCCCCGGTGAAGGCCAAGTACCTGGGTTGCAGGTTCAATCCCAGGCCCCAGTCAGGGTGCATGCAGGAGGCAACCAATCTCTCACATCGATCTCTCTCGCTCCCCCTCACTCCCCGCTTCCACTCTCTCTAAAAACCACCCTTGCCGCTGTGGCTCAGTTGGTTGAACGTTGTCCCATGCACCAGAAGGTCACTGGTTCGATTCCCGGTCAGGGCACACGCCTGGGTTGGGGGCTCGATCCCCAGTAGGGGGCATGAAGGAGGGAGTCAATTGATGTTTCTCACATCAATGTTTCTCTCTCCCTTCCTTTCTCAAATCAATAAAAACATATTGAAAAATAAATAAAAATCAGTGGAAAAAAAGTCCTTGGGTGAAGATTAATATAAATATATGATAAGGTCACCCTGTGGCGTTACTCCCTATAGAACTCCTTTTTCGTCCAAGAGAGTGAGACGACAGAGCTCCCTAATGCATCCCTGTTGTTCACCGGGCTGGGCCTGAGGTTTTGGAGTCAAGGCAGGGAATGAGGAGCTGGCCAAGCCAGAGGAAACCAGAGCTGCTGGCTCGCTGCCCTTCCAATCGCTGGAACTGGGGAGGGGCCATTAGCACACACTGTGATATCATTTTTTTATTCCTTTTTTTTCTTTTTCTTTTATGGAACCTTCAAGAATTTGCGTGTCATCCTTGTCCAGGGGCCATGCTAATCTCCTCTGTATCATTCCAATTCTAGTATATGTGCTGGGAAGCGAGCACTGTAATATCTTGATAGAGTAAGAAATATATATTTGTTCTTTGTCCTTGGTTTCTGGCACAAAGCTCCTAAAACTCTGGTAATTTACCATGGAGGTGAGGAGTTTCTTTTGTTATTTATAATAAGCCCCTTTCAACCATACCTGAGTTTATGCTAATGAGGTGACCTTTGGTGGTCCCTTGCGAGAGCTGCAGATAGGGGCTGGTTGCCAGAGGAACCAACCATATGATTAGAGGATTGGAACTTTCATATATATATATATATATATATATATATATTTTTTTTTTTTTTTTTTTAATTGATTTTAGTAAGAGAGGAAGGCGGAGGGTGGAAGAGAGAGAAACATGGATTGGCTGCCTCCTGCACACCCCCTACTGGGGATCAAGTGGGAAACCTGGGCATGTGTCCTGTCCTGGAATGGACCCAGGGACCTCTTGGTGCACAGGAGTACACTTAACCAGCTGAGCCACACCGGCCAGGGTGAGGATTGGAACTTTCAACCTCATTTACTCCTGGCCTCCAGGGATGGGAGAGAGGCAGGAAACTGAGTTAATCACCGGTGGCCAATGACTTAATCATGCCTGGGCAATGGAACCTCCACAAAAACTCCAAACAAGGGGTTCAGAGAGCTTCCAGGTTGGCGAATGCATCCACACTCACCAGCATACAGGGACAGAAGCTCCGGTGCTTGGGACCCTTCCTCACCTCAACCTATGTGCTGCTTTATCTGGCTATTCATTTGTATCTTTTATAATATCCTTTATAATAAGCCATTAAGAGTAAAGCATTTCCCTGAGTTCTGTGAACCATTACAGCAAATTATCAAACCTGAGGAAAAGGTGGTGAGAACTACTGATTCGTAGCCAAGTGGAACAAAGGTTTGGATAACCTGGGGACCCACTACTTAAGATCGGGGATCTGAAACTGGGGACAGTCTTGTGAGACTGAGCCGTTAACCTCAGTCTGTGGGTCAGCACTAACTGTAGATAGTGTCAGAATTGAATTAAACTGTAGGACACCCAGTTGGTGTCAACAGAAAATTGGAAAATTGCTTGATGTGGAAGACCCACACATTTGGTATCAGAAGGATTGCATATACTCGCCCTGGCTGGGTAATTCAGTTGGTTGGATCGTGATCCAGATACACCAAGGTTTAGGGTTCAGTCTCAGGACAAGGCACATATAAGAAACAACCAATAAATACATAAATAAGTGGAACAACAAATTGATGTTTCTCTCTCTCCCTCTCCAAAAAATCAAGAAATTTTAAAAAATTAAAAAAGAAGCAATATTCCTCTAAGGCAGAACCACTTTTAAGAAAACATACGATCTTGTTAACTAGCCTGTAATCTGATCCCCGCCTTGTTTCCTCCCACCTTCAGGCAATCTTTCTCATGTTCATTCCTTAACACAAAATGCATAAAAGTTTTGATTCCCAGTCAGGGCACATGCCCAGGATGTGGGTTCGATCCCCAGTAGGGGGCCTGCAGGAGGCAGCCAATGGATATTTCTCTCTCTCTCCCTCCCTCTCCCTTCCTCTCTCACTAAAATCAATAAAAACGTGTGTGTGTGTGTGTATATATATATATACACACACACACACACACACACACACATATATGTGTGTATATATATATATATATATATATAACATTTTTTTTAAAGAAAGTTCCAATCCCCTAATCATATGGTTGGTTCCTCTGGCAACCAGCCCCCATCTGAAGCTCTCTTAAGGGACCACCAAAGACTCTTTCTCATCATTGATGTTTCTATCTCCCTCTCCCTTCCCCTCTCTGAAATCCATAAAAACATATTTTTTAAAATGCATAAAGGAAACTGCAAAACCTTCATTCTCCAGAGCATTAGAGATCTTGCTCCCTGGCACATGTCCTCATTTTGGCTCAAATAAATTCTCATAAAAATTCAAAACAAAACAAAAAAAGTAGTGTTGCATATAGAAACAGATCATAGTACACAAACTACCAAAACTGACTCAAGAAGAAATAGAAAATCTAAATATATGTATAACAAGGAGATTGAATCAGTAATTAAAAGCCTCTCAACAACACAACTATGTGAGTGTATGTGCTTATGCCACTGAGCCGTATGCTAAAAATGATTAAAATAGTAAATTTTATGTAATATATCTTTTACCACAATTAAAATTAAAAAAAGAAAAAAGCCTGGCTGGCGTGGCTCAGCGGTTGAGCATTGACCTAGGATCCAGGAGACCGAGGTTCGATTCCCGGTCAGGGCACATGCCCGGGTTGCAGGCTCGATCCCCAGTAGGGGGCATGCAGGGGACAGCCCATCAGTGACTCTCTCATCATTGATGTTTCCATCTCTCTCTCTCCCTCTCCCTATATCTGAAATCAATATATATATAAAATTATAATAACAATAGCAAACTAAATTCAGCAGCATATGAAAAGGATTATACATCATAACCAAGTGGGATTTAATCCAGGAATATAAGGATGATTCAAAAAAATCAATGTAATTAATATCCTATATTAATAGGAGAGGAGAAAAACAACATGACTAGGCTCAACTGATGCAAAAAAAAAAAAAAAGGCATTTAACAAAATCCAAGACCCTGGCTGGGTAGCTCAGTTGGTTAGAGTGTCGTCCTGATAACGCCAAGGTTTTGGGTTCGATCCCTGGTCAGGGCACATACAAGAGTCAACCAATGAGTGCATAAATAAGTGGAACAACAAATTGATGCTTTTTTCTCTCTTTCTTCCTTCCCCTCTCTAACATCAATCAATAAATTCAAATTTTTATAAATCCAACACCCTTTCATGATGAAAATAATAAATTAGGAATAGAAGGAAACTGCCTCAACGTAATAAAGGCTGTATGTGAAAAACACGCAGCCAACATCATACTCAGTGGTGCAAGACCGAAAGCTTTCTCCCTAAGATCATGAACAAAACAAGACACGCCCTTTTGTCACCTCTTTCAACACAGCGCTGGAAGTAAAAGGCCTCCAGATTATAAAGGAAGGCGTAAAATTATTCCTTTTCTCTGACATGACTTTATAATGTAGAAAACCCTAAAGTTTCCATCGGGAAAAAAATGAATTCAGCAAAATTGGAGGATACAAAATCAACACATGAAAAATCAGTTGGGTTTTTATACAGTGGCAAATAAACAATACAAAAAGGAAATTAAGAAAACAATTTCAGCCCCAGCTGGCTGGGCTCAGCGGTAAGATCAGCAGCCTGCAGACTGAGGGTCCTGGGTTGAATTCCGGCCAAGGGCACGTGCCTCGGTTGCAGGCTCGACCCAGGTGGGGCGGGTGCGGGAGGCAACCAGTCACTGTGTCTCTCTCACACCGATGTTTCTCCCTCTCTCTCTCTTTCTCTTGCTCTCTCTCTCTCCTTTCTACCCTCTCTGAAAAACAATAGAAAAAATATCCTTGGGTGAGAAATAAAAAAAAAATTTAATTTACAAAAAGAATAAAATTTCTAGGAATAAACTAACCAAAGGTAAAAGACTTGCAGGTGAAAACTACAAAACACTGCTGAAAGAAATTAAAGAATGAGTAAAAATGAATGCAAAGGCCTTTGTGTTCTTGGATTAGAAGATTCAGCATCGTTAAGATAACAATACTCTCCAAAGTGACCTACAGATAGAATGCAGTGCCTATCAAAATCCCAATAGCACTTTCTGCAGAAATAAAGTGAAGCAGCTGAACTTGCTGACCTCCAGAAATCCCTTCCAACTGCGTCGGACACACCGCAGCGGTTCAGGTGGCGGGCTCTGCTCCTGGACACCTTGGGTTGGGTGGCTCCATATCACCCACGCAATGGAGCAAATTACTCAACTTCTTCAAGCCTCTGTTTTCTCATATCTTAGTTTTCTATAAAATGGGAATGATATTTTCCTCAAACAAAAGAGAATTAAGTGGACAATTACATGTAAAAAACCTGATAATTAATAAATAATTATTAATAATTAATAATAATTAACATTAGCTATATTTATTAGTTACTGTGGTTCCTGCTTGAGCGAGAATCTGAAGTTCGAGTCATTACACACAAGCGAGAAGAGTTTCTAAAAAGTCATTTTAAATTCTGCAGAGACGTCAAGATTAGCACTGAGGCAAAGCTGTTGGATATAGCGATTAGGTCATTAGTGACCTTCAAGAGCAGTTTCGAAAGCATGTTGGAAGCCAGACAGCATTTGGTTGAAGCACAAAGCAGGCGAGAAAGGGGAAGCGGTAAGTGTGGGATTCTCTTTAGAAGACTAGCAGTGAAAAGGTAGAGAGTGACCATTTAAGAGAAATGAGTGGCCAGTAAGGGTGGCAGATAATAGAGCCGGTCCACAGGTTCACAAAACCCACCCCCGCCTACAAAGCCGGCTCTGCTGCCAGGCTGGCTGCAGGGCCGCCGCAGACGGGCAGCTATCAGGGTAACCTCCGTATAGCTGTGGCTCTTCTCTCCTGAGCAGTGTCTCTCAGGGCTGGCTGAAGCCTATCCAAGGTGCCTATTCCTAAGAAATGGCTGGGAAGGCAGAAATCTTAAACCTAGATGATTGATTCTGACTGCACTGCCTGTTCTCTCAACAGAGTTAAAAGGGACAGAAATCAATGACAGGGCAACAGAAATACAAACAGAAACATTTTTGATATAGCATCTGGGATATTAAGCAGATATAAAAATCATGGTGCGGTACTGCGGAGGCTCTCACTCTTGGGTACTGCCCCTTTCACCGCTGCGTTAATGGTTCTTCACAGCCCACTGAAAATCCTTTAAAACAACCACCAGGTCCTTAGGTCACATCCTAAGTAAAAGTCTCCCAACTTTATTAAAGAATTCCGCTTTAAAAGAAACAAGAACTTCGGATGGGTGGAGGTGGAGGAGGGTATGGGGAGAATAAATGTGGATGAAAAAAAGAAAATATATAGAGAAAAAAAAAGAAACAAGAACTCACATGACCTGCCTTGAGTAGAATATCCACAGATACATAGCAGGGTACTAAGCACTACAAGAAGGAAGTAAGACGTTAAAAAATATGATTAGTCATTGCCTCCAGGATCTTGCAGTTTAGTACTTATTTGGAAAAAAGTTATTGAGCCTGGCTGGTGTGGCCCAGTGGTTGAGCATCAACCCATGAACTAGGAGGTCATGGTCTGATTCCTGGTCAGGGCCCAGGCCCGGGTTGCAGGCTTGATCCTCGGTCGGGGGCGTGCAGGAGGCAGCTGACCAATGACTCTCATCATTGATGTTTCTCTCTCTCTCTCCCTTTTCCTCCCTCTCTCTGAAGTCACCAAAAACATTAAGCCCGGCTGGGCGTGGCTCAGCGGTTGAGCATCAACCTAGGATCCAGGCGATCGGGGTTTGATTCCCGGTCAGGGCACATGCCCGGGTTGCAGGCTCGATCCCCAGTCGGGGGCGTGCAGGAGGCAGCCGATCAATGACTCTCTCATCATTGATGTTTCTGTCTCTTTCTCCCTCTCCTTTCCTTTCTCTGAAATCAATAAAGATATACCAAAAAAAAAAAGTATATTTATTTATTTAAGCAGGCTGGGCTTAAATATATTTATGATAAATGTATTTATGAAGATATGTAGTCACATGAAAAATTCTTACAATGTTCGATTAAGTGTAAAAACCAAGAAATAAAATCACATTTCATTATTATCGCATTGTTAAAAACACAATTATACTTAGAAAAAAAGATCAGAAAAACACATTAAAAGGTTAAATAAGCTTTGCTTAGGGTTATAGGTGTTTTCAGCTTTTTGTGTGTGTTCATAAATATCTTTAATTACATATTACTTTTGGAGGCTAAAAAGGTGAACTAAAAGAAATAAAAATAACTTCCTGATACAATATTGTTCTTCAGATTGCTTTTTCCATTTAATATATCATGAATATCTTCCCAATACAATAGTACTTATAAAGCTACTTTAGTCTTTTTAATAACTATGCTATTCTCTTGTATGGATTTTACTTCATTTAATCAGTCCTCTATTGATAAACATTTAAGGTCTTTAAAATGTTTTGCCATTATAAATAACACTGCAACAAAACCCTTTACATCTTTACACATATACAAGGGTTTTTCCAGAAGGGAAATTATCAAGTCAAAGAGTACACATTTTTTTGTTAAATTTTATACTGAACTGTAGCATACAAGCAGAAAAGTGCACAAATCATAAGTGCACAGCTGAAGGACTTTTTTTTAAATCATCACCCAAGGATATTTTTTCCATCGATTTTTAGAGAGTGGAAGGGAAAGAGGGAGAGAGAGAAACAACGATGTGAGAGAGACATCAATCGGTTGCATCCTGTATGTGCCCTTGATCAGGATTTGAACCCCCGACCTTTTGATGCGCAGGCCAACATTCTAACCACTGAGCCACACCAGCCAGGGCCTGAAGAACTTTTCGCAAAATGAAGGTAACTCGTGTAAACTGTATCAATTCAAGCACCAGAAGCCGCCTGTATATGCAGTTTTTTATGATCACTGGGAAATTGCCTTTCAAAAATGTTAAACCAATTAACACATCATATAGTATTTGAGACTGCCAAGTTCCCACATCCTCTCCAACACAGAATATTATATTTTTAATTTTTGACAATTTGATAGGTGAGGGGAAAATCATGTCTCATTAACTTGCAGTTTTTGGTTCGTAGTGAGGTTAAGGATTTTATCGTATCTGTTTTTCTGTAACTTATCTATTATTATCCTTGCTCATTTTCTACTGAGTTGTCTTTCTTTTTTAAAATTTGTATATATTGATTTTAGAGAGAGGAAGGAAGAGAAACATCAGTTTGTTTTTCCACTTATTTATGTATTCATTGATTGACTCTTGTATGTGCCCTGACTGGAGATCAAACTCGAAACCTTGGCGCATGAGAACAATGCTCTAACCAACTGAGCCCTTGTCTTTTTGTTTATAGGAATTCTTTATTTTTTATGGATGTTACCCCTTTGGCTGTTATAGAAGATTCAAATATTTTCTTCTTTCTCATTTGTCTTTTAACTTTATGCTGCCTTTTAAATGAAAGAAGTTTCAAATACTTTGTAGTCAGATCCTGCAATCTTTTCCTTTTGGGCCTCTCAACTTTTTGTCATGCTTTAAATATCTTCCAGACATTCAACAGTACAAAAATATCCACCTAACCTGGCTGGTGTGACTAAGTGGTTGAGCTTCGACCCATGAACCTAGAGGTCACAGGTTTGATTCCTGGTCAGGGCACAAGCTCCAGTTTCGGGCTTGGTCCCCAGTAGGGAGTGTGTAGGGGCAGCTGATCAATGTCTCTCATCAATGTTTCTATCTCTCTATCCCTCTCCCTTCCTCTCTCTCTAAAATAAATAAAAATATTTTAAAAATATATCCACCTATATTTTCTTCTTGTGCTATTATAGTTTTGCTTTTAACATTTAGATCTTTAATACATTTGAAATTGTGTGCGTTAGGAAGGTAGAAATCTTTTTTTTTAATCAGTGGAAGACATAAAAAAGAACAAAGGGGAAAAAATACAGAAAAAAAACCAAGAGGCTTAATGCCATTAAAAATAAGTCCACCCTAGCCCAGTCGGTGTGGCTCAGTGGTTGAGCATTAACCTATGATCCAGGAGATCAAGACTGGATTCCAGGACATGCCCGGGTTGCGGGCTTGATCCCCAGTAGGGGGCGTGCAGGAGGCAGCTGATCAATGACTCTCTCATCATTGATATTTCTCTCTCTCTCTCCTCTCCCTTCCTCTCTCTGAAATCGATAAAGACATATTTTTTAAAAATAAAAAATAAATCCACCCTAGCCAGTTTGGCTCAGTGGTTAAAGTGTCGGCCCTCGAACTGAAGGGTTCCGGGTTCAATTTTGCCCAAGGGCACATAACTAGGTTGCAGGTTCGATCCCTCACACTGGTCCACGGGCAAGTGGGAGGCAACCAATCAATTGTTTTCTCTCTCTCCCTCCCTCACCCCCTTCCATTCTCTTTGAAATGCAATGGAAAAAATATCCTCAAGTGAGGATTAAAAAATGATAATAAAATAATAAATCCATTATTTCTCAACTGATTTGAAATGCCATCTTTACTATGTACCAATTTTTCTTATGTCTGGTACTAGAATCAACTTAGTTCCATTGATCTGTTTGCCTATTCTTATTTCAATATATTACTTATTTCAATAGCATTATAATACATTTTCATATGTGGTAGGATGCGTTTTCTTCAACATTTCACTCATTTTGTACTATTACTCTTCTAGATGAACTGGGGAACTAACTTAAATGTTTCCAAAGGATCCATTTTGACTTTGATCTGTGTTGCCCAAAATCTACAGATTAGGGGAGAATTGGAAATCTATTGACTCCAAATGAGTCTTCCCACTCAGGAATACAAGTATTTAGGAGGTTATCAAGATTATAAATGGGATCTTCCCTTGCTTTTTTTTCTTGCTGCAAAAAACTTTGTTTCCATTTGGTCCAATGCATGGATGAGGCTCCAGGGTGGTTGAAAGGATACCTAGTGGTTATGATAGTGGGGAAGGGCTTGTAGTAAGAATAGAGCCACAGTTGTGTAATAATCATTCACCTTACTAACTATAGATAAGAAGTTTTCTTACAGACTCTGGGAAACTGGAGGATGAGACACGGCTGTAAAAAGATAAGATGCCTCGGTGGGTCCATTACTCAGAAAAGAAATACATTTGAGAGCAGACCAAGGACAGGATACCTTGATTTAGTTGCTGTGCCCAGATCCTAACCCTCTCCAGGACTTTGCCTCAGGAATGTTGAGCATTCTCCGTTCCCAAAAACGGGCTGAGCTCTTTGTAACATCATAGATGATTAGGACCTAGTTATCGGACTTTGAGCTCCTGAAGGCCGAACTGCAGACCCTCCTCTCCCTTCCCTTTTCTCTGTTAGACTTGTGGCTTGCAGCTGCAGGTAGTTTTCTTCTCCCTCAGTGGTATATAATCAGCCAACTGGCGAGGGGGGTCAGAGCAGAATTTCCAGAATTTCCAGGGTGACCGACTGCTCTTGCATTTTGTCAGCATTATTGGAATAAACGCTCATATATGATTCAACCTGTCTCTGCTTAATTTGGCTCAAGTAGTGACAGGTGGCCTCAGACACAGACAGAGCTGGATTTGCATCTTTAAGAGATGCTGGGCGCCCTTGAGCTTCTCCTCAGCGAACTCGAGGAAGAAGTGGCCCACGCCCTGTAGAGCCACAACATCCTGGTCAAAATATTTCTATTTTACTTTTTTATCCTCACTCGATATTTTCCCCATTGCTTTTCAGAAAGAGTGATGGGGGAGAGAGAGAGAGGGAGAGAGAGAGAACACTGATGTGAGGAGACACACTGATTGGTTGCTTCCTGCAGCCGCCCCAACCAGGGCTGGAGGCACATGTCCCTTGGCCGGAATCGAATCCGGAACCCTTCAGTCCATAGGGGCCAATGTTCTAACCACTGAGCAAAACCAGCCAGGACACAGTTTGTCATTTCTAAAGCCAGGCCTTAAGAGACTTTGTGTGATTCCGCCTGTTTTCTTGGAATCCTGTCAATAGCCATGAGAACCAATCCAGGCTACTCTGCTGGAATATGGAAGATCACAGGAAGCGGAGATAAATTGTATTAGCCGAGGGCCATCCAAGACCAGCCAGCCCCCAGATAATCATAAGCTGACCTAAATTGATGAGACTAGCCCAGACCAGAGCCCAACCCAAAGTGCTGAACTGCAGAATTGTAAAATGAATAAATGATTATTGTTTTAAGCCACTAAGTATTGGCCTAGATTATTTGACAGCAGAAGCTAACTGGTAAGAGTAATTTTTAAGTCCCTCCTAAGTTATTACTACCCACAGCTCCCACCTATCCTATGTTTTTCATTCTTTTGTTTAAAATACATACCCTGGGTACCTGCTGTGTGTCAAGCAGGGCTGGGTATTGGAAATTCAACAGTCTTAGTCTTGTGACAGACACATGTACAGGCAATTTTGGTTCAGTGTGATGTTATAAGCACATATTGCCAATAGAAGATATGGGCCACCTAATCCAAATTAGTGTGTCATATAAGACTGGTATTTGAAGGTGAGGGAGAAGATGAGCCAGGCAGAGGTACAGACTGTACAAAAGCTTGGAGGGGAGAGTAGATAGGTCAGGTAAAGAAAAAGTCAAGAAATTCAGTATGGCTAGGGGCCAGAGTAGGAGGGAGAGTGAGGAGAGATGAGGCTTCTCTATCGAAGAAAGAACTAGAGCATAAAGAGCTCTGTATCCCCCCTTTTTTAAAAAATATGTTTTTATTGATTTCAGAGAGAGAAAGGGCGAGGGAGAGGAAGGGAGAGAGAAAGAAAAACACCAATGATGAGAGAGAGTCATTGATCAGCTGCTTCCTGCACGCCCCCTTCTGGGGATCAAACCCAAAACCTGGGCATGTGCCCTGACGAGGAATCAAACCACAATCTCCTGGATCATGGGTCAATGCTCAACCACCGAGCCATGTCAGCCAAGCTCTGTATCCCTTTGTAGGGAGTTTAGATATCTGCTGAAGGAGAATATAATCTAATACATATTATAGGAAGCTTACTAGGGCTTCCATTTTTTTGGAAAAATTAGCGGGGGATAAAACTAGAGACAGGAGAGCAGTTAGGAGTTAGGTTGTTGTTGAGGTCATCCAGATGAGACGTTGGCAGTTTGAACTAAGGCAGCAGCAGTGGGGATAGAGATTAAGTGGACTGATTTTATTTTTTACTTAAAAATATATCTTTATTGATTTCACAGAGAGGAAAGGAGAGGGGGAGAGAGAAACATCAATGATGAGAGAGTCGTCATTGATCGGCTGCCTCCTGCATGCCCCCAACTGGGTATTGAGCCCGCAACCCGGGCATGTGCCCTGATCAGGAATCGAACTTTGATTTCCTGGGTCCTAGGTTGATGCTCAACCGCTGAGCCACGCCCGGCTGGGCTAAGTGGACTGATTTTCTATGCTCAGGAGCTAGGGCTTGGTAAATGACTAGAAATGGGGTGATGGGCAAGAGGAAGGAGTAACAAATGGTCTCCAGGCTATTGGCTTGGCCATATGGTGATAGACACTGAAATAGGGAATCTCTGAAGAGCAGCAGGTCGGGGGAGGGATGATGGAATGATGAATTCCGTTTGGAACATGTTGTTTGAAGTGCCTTCAGGACACCCAATGGAGATGTCCAGTAGGCAGCTGGATATATCTAAGACCTGACAACATCTTATATATATGCTTATTATCAACCTGAAAAAAAGGAAAGGTAGGAGGTGGCCGATGGTTGAGTTTAGGAACTAGAAGTTTCCTTGAGATGGAAGAACTGGGCTTTGGGAAAACAGTGAGAGAACTAGAAGGTAATGGTCAGAAAGTAAGATTTTTAAGATTCCAGGAATGTAAGAGTACTAGACAACAGAGCTGAGATGCTCAAAAAATGACAGGCCAAGCTGAAGGATGGGTCACCCCAGATGACAGCAGGCATTGGGGTAAAGACAGACTGTGAACCAGATGTCAAAATCTCTAATAAATGAGAGGAAGACTGGGTGATAACAGTGAAGAGGGTAGGGAGCATGACAAGATGGCTGGCCTGAGCTTCAAAGATGGAGTAAAGTCCAAAAATGGGGGTATGTAATATATGGCCAGGGAACAGAAGATTCAGACCAGCTTGCGGATGCCAGTAACAAAGAGAGGGAACTAGGGGAACGTACACTTGGGACAGTTACCAAAGATGACAGGAATGTGAGCTATGGAATGAGCTGGTGGGTCCCAGCTGTCCTGGCACAGATTGTTTATGCTTCAGAAGGGATTCAATTCCACTGGAGGAAAAGGCAGCAGCCCTGCAGCAGTGCTTCTCGAAAACGCAGGCCTGGGATAAAGTTGCCAGATTTAGCAAATGAAAATACAGAATGTCCAGTTAAATTTCAGGTGGTACATGGGACACACTTATACTTAAAAAAAAAAAAAAAGGTTATATTAGGTGCATGAAGCAGCTTACTGATTTCTACAAAGCTTTGGCATCCTTTGGTCATTAATAACCTGCCAGTTGGTTAAGCTCTCACCTCTCCAATTTCCTTGTATAAGTCAGAGTAGGCTAACTGCTGTTAACTATTAGACCTTAAAACATGTAATGGTTGAACGGAAGTTTATTTTTTGCTAACTAAGCCAGTCACTAAGCTGGAGAGGCCCTTCTCCATGCAGTCATTTAGGGCTTTGGTGGATGAAGGTCCTGTCCTGGGTGTCATCTTCATTCCAGCCTGATGGAAAGGAAGAGCACGGAGGAGCACCTGTGGGAGGTTTCCATAGGCCAGGCCTGAGTGGTCCAGACACTTCTGCAGTCCATTGGCTGAACTCAGTCACACAGTCTTATGTAATGGCAAAGGGAGCCTGGGAAATGTAGTCGAGCAGTATGCACAGGAACAAGACAACAGGGAACTGAGTGAGCAATCTCTGCCACACCCCTTATGGGATCCATAGGTAGATCCCATAAGGGTCAACAGATCCTGGATCAATAACCTTTGCTTTAGAAGAACTCACACACACACACACACCATATCCTAATTGCTACAGAAAATGTGATTGAGAATTAAAAATCGCATTCATTCCTTTTGTTCTAGGTATCGTAGGTGGTGGTGGTTGTTTTTTTGATAGCCAAAGGCAGTACCCATCAAATAAATCTCATGAAAAGAAACAGGAAAAGTCCATTCTGTTGTTCCAAATTCTAGGTGCTGGCCCATCAAGTTGGTGTTTTATCTTTCCATTACAATGAAATTTACCACAAATCATTCCAAAACAAATGTTTCCCCTCAGTTCTTGCTTATGTAAATGTCGGTTGCCATGACAACAAAACCCCAGCCTGTCTTTGATCATATGGCAGAGCTCGCTAAGGAACAGGCAGCAACTAGCTGGCTCAGCCATAACCCTAATCCCACAGGCATGTCTAACAGGGGAAACGAGAAATGGGGGCAACTTTTTATCCAAAGAAAAAGTGAAAGTAGAGGAAGAACTTGACTCTAGTGGGAGAAAAGATGTGGCCAAAAAACTTAAATAAACCACTTCCTCTTGTTACGTTCTTTTTGGGGAATGGGACCTGGGTTTCTCCTTTTTCCTGTTCTATCGCAAGACTCCTAAAAGGATTTGGGCCCAAGAGTCGGGCCAATCCTCTCTGCTTCCAACCTACCTTGACATTAGGATGGGTCACGCCTTTCACCAGAATGCACGGAGAGAATGCACAAGGCCCTGCTCCTGTTAGCTGCCTCTTGGGTTGCTGCCTCTGAGGTCTGCATTATGAAAGACCTAAATAATACCAGGATGAGCAATACTTTGAATAGTGTTTAGGAATATTAAACTACTTTTGTTACAACTGGCATTTTTGGTAATGGGACTCAAGACTTTTTGAAAGTATGGTTAAAGCTAGAAATTAAACCTAAAATACAAGTGAATAATCTTCACTGTTTGAATATAGTTCCCTTCTAAGTGATCCAGTCACCTCCCCTTCTGTGAAAAAGGAAAAGGGACAAGGCCACAGGAAAGCACCCAAACCCTTGAGACTGGGCTTTGAAAAGCATCTTATGTTTCTGCAATGGAAGGACCTTTCTAAATGGGATTTACCTTGATCAATATTAAAATGAACCTACACGTGCCCGGGCCGGGTAGCTCAGTTGGTTAGAGTGTCACCCCGATAACCCAAGGTTGCAGGTCTGATCTCCAGTCAGGGCACATACAAGAATCAACCAATAAATGCATATATAAGTGGAACAACAAATTGATGTTTCTCTCTCTCTCTCTCTTTCCTCCTTCCCCTCTCTCTAAAATCAATCAATAAATAAAATAATAAAACAAACCTACACTCTTTTGAGCACACACAGGACCAGGGCTGGGGGGAGCAGCTGAGAGGTAACCAGCTAGGTCCCTATTCCCCAGTACTCAATCCTGCTGAGGAAAACATTGGTTCAGCAAATATGTATTGTCTGCTGCAAGCCAGGTTCTGTGCTGGGCTCTGGAAACATAATGAGCAAATCAGACATGGCTCTTGTCCTTTTGGAACAGATTTTATAGTCTGAGGAGGTGAAATGAAATCACCACAGAAATATAGAATTACATCCTGAGAGGAGCGCTGTGAAGGTGAATGATGTGATGATTATAAATGAGATTTGGGGCTTCGAGGAAGGCATCTTTGAGGGAGGGGCATTTAAATTGGAACCAAGAGGTAAGTAACAGTTATTGGAGAGAGGTAGGGGAGGGTGGAAGGTTCTTAGAATGGGGAAGAGCTTGCCCACCCGAGGGGATGAGAGGAAAGGCCGCCAGGAGCACAGAGATCTAGGTAGACTGAAGAAAGGCCATCACTGCCCTGCAGCCATCCTTTGGAATGCAGATTGTGATCAAGAGACTACTAGAAAGCTTTTTAAGCAAAGCAAGGGAGTTCCATGATCAAGTTTACCTCGTGGGAAGGTCCTCCTGGTCACCCTGTAATGAGCAGACTAGGGAAAGTGAGTAACCAGGAAGGTGGCTGTAGAGGTCCACAGGAGAGGCGATGGCTCCTTGAGGTGGTGGTGGTGAAGGTCTACAAATGTTGCAATAGGGAATATTTTGGAGGTGGAGCTGACAGGACATGGTGACAAACTGGCTGTGGCAGAAGAGGGATGTCTGTAAATGGGCTACCAATTTTAACATTAAGCACAATAATCAAAGCTAATGTTTACTGAGTGCCAGGTATAGTTGTGCAACAAACAGGGACATTCAGTTGTGGTGGCAAGAGGGGATGTAGTCCAAACCACACTCTTTTCTGCACTTTTCAAGCTATGAGCCTGGCAAGGGCTGTGTCCACACAGAGAAGGGGTGCCTTTTTTTACTGGTTACTCACAAAAAGGTGCAATCTGCTCACCAAGCTTTGTGTCTGGTGACCTTGACCGGAACACTTACTTTCAGAAAGCCACCAGGGGCCCCAGTAGGGGTGATGGATATGTTTTTTGTCCTGTTACTCCTACAATGCAAGATTCACAAGGGCAGAGTCTATTCCACAGGAACTACCACACTTAGTACTATAATCTGATCAAAACCGCTAGTCATTGAAGCACCCCAATAGCCAAGAAAATATGAAGTCAAACCCCTCTTTGGTGATAATGGATGAAAGAGTAGCTCCTTTCTGTGGCAGTTGAATTCATATGATGTTTTCTCAAAACAAATAATTACAAACTGATGAGTGAAGTTAAGATCGCTATCACCCCATTGTTGGTAATCTCTGGACACTGGCAAAAACAGCCAAGGCAGCTAAGACATTGTTAGAGCCCCCAGCTATAAAGGGCTCATGGGAACCCAGTCAGGCTGGAAGCCTAGGAGAGCAAAGCAGCACTGAGTTTGCACATGCACCTGCACAAAAGGCAGAGCGACTATAGGAAACTCAATCCTGCATTACACAGAACACTAGGGAAGCCCAGGCCTTTCTAACAAGCAGTGTTATTATACCCTTATATAGTACCAAATTCATTTTCACTCTCAGGATATACTTTCCCAGCATGAAGGAAAAAGGAGGAACCTGTCTGTGACCTCACCTCAGTGCTCCCCTTTCCTAGTTTCCTTGCTGGTACTCAGAATCTTGGAGAAGCCCATGCACCCCACCAGCTTGAAATGAGGCTAGAAACTCCATGAAGTTCTAAAGGGAACAGAGGGAGGCTTTGAACCAGTCCACCGCCACATATCTAATCACTCCTTCCCACTCCCAGAAAGCTAAAACGTCCATAATCTTCCCCCCATTTGAAGTGGGAAGTCAGAAAAGCTCTGCCCTAGCCAGTTTACTTTTGAACATTTAGTCAATATTTGAGTACCCGCTTTGCTAGCATTCAATGCAGATCTACAATCTAAGTAAATCAGGCCAACGACAGAAATACTGGAGGCACCCCCTTGACCAAAAGCAAGCCCGGCAGCTCATTTATTTCTGCTTGCTTTCATTCTATATCCCTAGAGCGAGGCGGGGAACCTTTTTTCTGTCAAGGGCCATTTGGATATTTACATCATTTGCAGGCCATACAAAATTATCAACTTAAAAATTAGCTATGAAAAAACCCCCTAGATTTATTGAATTTCAAGTCCCGCCTGCAGCTGCCTTGGCAGGGTCAGACCAAATGATTTCACGGGCTGTACGTGGCCTGTGATCCAGATGTTCCCCATCCCTGCCCTAGAGGATCCTCAGTTTTCTTTTTGAACCTCACTTATTTTTTTCTTAAATATTTTTATTGATTTTTAGAGAGAGGGAGATAAACATTGATCAGTTCCCTCCTGCTTGCCCCCTACTGGGGAACTGAGCCCACAACCAGGGCATGTGCCCAGACCAGAAATCAAACCAGCAACCTTATGGTGCATTGGAAGACACCCAACTGAGCCATACTGGCCAGGACTGAATCTCACTTGATAACTAGTTCTTTTATGCTCCCCCACCTTATTTCCCCATTTATTTTTCTTCAGGATATGTGTGGCAGCAAAGCTCCAAACTCTTACCCTCCTCCTGCCAAACTTAGAACTATTTTCATGTTTTCTTCTATGGAGGGGGCCTCTTCTCTCTTCATTTCTGTAAGAGGAACAGAACTTAATCTGAAGATCAGGGTCACAAAACATAAGAGCTGGTATGAGCACTCCAGGCTATGTAAAGGAACCCAACACTCAACATGTTTTTTAAAACAAGATTTTGGCAGTTTATTTTTTGACAAAAAGTTGAAACATTCTTAAATCACCTTGCAGTTAAGTTTGTGTATGCCAAAGTTGACTCCCTTTGAAGTAGGTTCCTTTAACTCTGGGTTGATATTCTGCTGTCTATAGCAGTAACTAGATGTGTTCTGGGTCCAAGGCAGAACACAGTATAAGTAACTGGCAAAGACTGTTCTTTTCGTTTTAAAACTTCAGCACCCATACAACACAAAACTAGAGAATATTGTCAACTTTAGGTATATATATTCACACACTGTGTATGTGTCTATAATTATCTACCCTGAAAATGTGCTACTTAAATAAAGAAGATGTCTGGATATCTAACTAATATTCTAAAAACCTATTGTATAACATCCAAACTTCTCAATTGCTTTACAAAGTCCCCTACCACATCGTTATTTTCTTTACACCCACATAGAACCATTTCTGGACAAGTTTGATGTTCTCTGTCCAGGTCATTCCAGATTTCCAATCATTATGTAATAATTCTTCTTATATTCCCCTGAAATCAGTATTTCATGACTTCTGGAAACCCTTTAAAGTATCACCAGTGATTAATCCCAGCTTTAATGAATATCCACGGAGCGTGTACAATTGTTTCTCATTACATGATTGTAGGCTGAATGCACACACACCTCTTATTCCCTAAGTATAACAGATTTAGCTCTTTTGTGAAAAATACTTAAACATTACTTTCTTCAAAAGATCACCAAGCCAAATATTTGGCCATATTTTTATTTACTACATATACTATAAACATATACAATACATGCTACAAAAAAACATTTTTTCAAAATTTAACTGTCAAGAAAGTGTATAGTGTTATAATACAATGGCACATGGTTCATATTTTATTTCAAATTGGTTTGCTTATCACCCATTTCAAACCATTAATAGTGAAATGTTACTTAAGGATAATTAAAAATTATCTATTTGCATTATTAACAATAAACAATTCCAACAAATTAATAAGAATTAACCATGTCAAATATTAGTATCCAAAAATTGGGCTTTTGCAGAAATGATTATATAAAATATAGCAGCCAATTTCAGTTTACTTTGTTCTGTGACAATGTACATATGCACTTGAATAGAACTCTAGCATTTGTTTTTGGAAGATACTTTTAAGAAATCCTTGATTTCTTGAGGTCCAACAACCACCACATCCAGCCAAGTCCAACCCAACAGTTCATAATGGCTTTGGATAATGCATCATTGAGAAATTCTTATGATCTGGGTAGAGTGGCATGTTCCACTAATATTACATAAGTTGAAAAGAGACATTACAAGCCAATATAATGTCAAAGGCAAAAGAAAATACAAACATCCAAATCAGTTGTGACAAAGTTTTTCTACAAATATTTTAGATGTCGTACTTTTAGAAAAGCAAGATTTAATGTGTATTTATTTGGATTTTACAGTATCTATGCTCTAACTGAAAATTTAACAGAGTAGTCAAATGGAATTAAGTCTAGTATTGCAAATTTGTTCATTCAACATTGAGCACCCACTATGTGCATAGCACTGTGCTAACATTTAAAAAGTCGAGTATTAATGTCTTTATCAAGCATTACCTTAGTGTGAGGTAAAAATACATTAAATTAGCGTCAACTCATTAGTTTACTTGTGGTAATGTATGTAATCCTGTGCCAGCTGGCTTCCCTGTGCCATATAATGAGCTTCTGCACACCTCATTCACTCTCACAAACATCTGCACACCAACTGTGCCAGACATTGTGCTAGTCACTATGATACCATGATTTGGTGCACGCCAGAGAATGCAAATTAATCATTACCTATGCAAAAGAATTAGAAAGATACGTTTCTTTTCTAAAATGAGGCCCTAAGCAAATATAAAATGTTTCTATTGGTCATACCACACCATAAACCAGTTAGTGCCTTTCTGGACTGGAAGCTAGCGTTGAAAGTTTCATATTGCAGTCTATATAACCTAGATCTTTTTGGTCTCAGAAATCTTTTCTTTGGAGCACCTGACCCCCTATAAACCATTCCATACTTAAAAGGATTTGTAAACTAAACTTGAACATAAAGAGCCAAAAATGAAGGCAGTTTATAATGTAATGCACTTCATACACTATTCTGGCAATGTGAAATGAATAATACCTAAGTAATTAATGATTGGTTCAAACATTTTTCAAAGTGCTAACCCTATCTCCAAACTCATGTAATTTTAACTTGACTTTTATACAAGTTGCACATAAAGCAAAGGGCAGAATTTGGCCCCACAACCTTCTATGGAATATTCTAAGTGATTGGTCCTTCCACTCCAAGTAGAAGCTAAGAATTCCAAAGAATCCCCTAATAGGATACTGGCACTCAGGAGAAATGTCCCTGCTGGATCCCATTAGTCAGGAGTCTATTTAGCTGTGGCAGCAGTGTGAACCTACTATGACCCCTTGAGGGAAAGCAGAGAGCTCAGAGTCTGGCTGTCCACTCAGTGAATCCAATACTGGCTTAAAGCTATGCACTGAATAAAGTGCTCTGCACATCCTGCTTGTCATCTGGAATGAAAATAAACACTTGAGAATTAACCTACCTGTGGAAAAGAATGACAAGGGTTCAAAGAATCCCAAGAAAAAGTATGAAGCATCGACTAAGAAGGAAGACAAATGCTTCTAGTAGTGTCCTCAGAAATCTCAGGATTTGAACTGTCAGAATGAGTCATACAACGGTCATGTTCTATAAATGAAAAAGCAATCCCACTGGGTACAATTCACACGGTACATGATTACTTTACGGGGGTGAAAGGAACAGTCTATTGCCATTTGATAGGACGGCTCTGGAATGAAAGCAAAGCCATTGGGTTAGTCAGGGTTGGTAGTGTGCAACACTTCTCTCCTGTCCGACGGTTTCCCACAGGTTGATTGCACTGCCTGAGAGAAGGCAGGCAAGATACCTGTCCCTCTGATACACTCAGGCATGGCAGCTACCACCTAAAATTTCCAATTCAGAAGTTCACACACAAGCCCTCCAGTTTTGTACCCTGAACGTGGTAAATGGGACGAGGGATGTAGTAGTTCAGTCTAAAAATGATCACAGGTAACAGAACGCTTATATAAACTAGACTGTTTTGACATCTGTAAAAAAACTGTATAGGTGGCAACTGAAAAGAAAGAAAGAAGGATTGTTCCCATCTGTCAGCAAAACTGTTTGTTGAGCTGTACTCAGCTGAAGTCCTCATCAGGGTTCTGTTGATCCAGCAGACGGACATGTGTGAATGGGAAGTGACCTCGTTTGCCATTACACTCCCCTTCCCACTGACCACTGACATTAATCTTCGTAACCTTTACCAGCTCACCGACCTGCAGGAGGAGAATAAGGACAGCACTTTATTTCCAGTCATGAATGAAAGCTGCAACTCTAACCTCTGATTAGGCGCACCCTGCCCACATAATTGCTCTAGGGCTGACATTACAGAAATGGCTACTTGCTGCCTCCCAAGCCCCAGCCACCAGACTGGATTACGTGTGGTTAATGCAGGCAGAAAGAAGAAGGGATTTTAGCAGTGCAGAAAAACAGAATACAGAAAACAGAAAGGATCCTAGAAAATGATACCTTTTGGAAATCTCAAGAGTCTTTTAATGAGCAAGCCCAACTAGAGTGACCTACTACTCCTTTCCTTTAGCTTCCTGCCTGCCCCACAGGCTCTGTCCTAGGGAAAGACGACCGCATGCTCCCCCCAACTCTCCACCCCAGAACACAGCAGTAGCACAATCTCTCAGCCCACTCTCACACACATATCTTGGCCTGTTACTACTTGTAGAGCAGAGGGCAATCATAGAAAGCATACTTCACTTGGTCCCAGAAAAGAAAGTATTCCCATCACCTTCCTACCAAAGGAAGGCTTTCCCCATTTGGGCACATATAGGCCAAAATTCCAAATTCCATCGGCTCCCTGCAAAGCCCCCACCCCCCCATATACTAACAGACTTTGTTGCTTCTTCTATGCCATTTGGTTCCTGTTCATTAATAAGGGGACATCTTGTTTTTGCTCCTGTTATAAAAAGCTTCCTGTTGCAACATCAAATATAAAGTTTTGACAATCCAAGATATACCTCTATCCTGCTATGAAACTAAGGCAAGGTCAAAAAAAAGAAAAAAACAATCAAACAAAAAAGGTAAAAAAAATAAAAAATAAAAAAGAATAATATGAAAGACAAGATCAGTCTGAAGAATAGATTCACCCTGTGGCAAAATATTAAACAAATTTTGTTTAATATTTGGAAATAAGGCCCCAGATGTAACTGGACTAAAGAACTTATAACTATCTTTTGCCCTGGCCAGTGTAGCTCAGTTGGTTGAGCGTCGTCCTGTGCACCAAAAGGATGCTGGTTCAATTCCCAGTCAGGGCAGGTTGCGGGCTCAATCCCTAGTACGGGGCATACAGGAGGCAGCCGATTGATGTTACTCTCTCACATCAATGTTTCTGTTTCTCTTTCCCTCTCCTTTCCTCTCTCAAAATCAATTTAAAAAAAAGAACTCACCTGGCCAGCGTGTCTCAGCTTTTGAGCGTCAACCTATGATCCAGGAGATCTAGGTTCAACTCCGGTTCAGGGCACATGCCCAGGTTGTGGGCTCGAACCCCACTAGGCGATGCGCAGGAGGCAGCCGATCAATGACTCTCTCATCACTGATGTTCCTATCTCTCTCTCTCCCTTCCTCTCTCTGAAATCAATAAAGTCATATTTTAAATAAAAAAAAGAACTTATAACTATCTTTTAATTATCAACATCTGAGTTCTGAGCATACAAGTGTTTTCTAAGCATAACCGTTCATTTGGTTTTATTAAGTTAATTAACTAGTATTTATTGAATATCATAAAGTACTGTAGAGAGTATTTTATATAAATTATTTTCTAATCATCATAATATTCCTATAAGACAGGAACCATTTTCATTTTACAGGTGAAAAGCTGAGATTTAGAAAAATTACATAATATACACCTAAGGTAACGCAGCCAGTGTCAGGGCTGGATCTGAGCCCAGAAGTATCTGGTTCCAAAGCCAATTCATACTCTTTTACCATACCAGAAACTTTCAAATTATGCTGCCAGGGCCCTAGGGGTTCCCTAAGAATGTCTTTAGGCCCACAGCTGGCCAAAGCCAACTCAGGTCTAGGTCCAGGGCCTTTTCTACAACCAATTTGATCTCACCCAAAGAGGAAACAGCTTTTCTACTGGCCTAATTTCCTAAAGAACTATCTGAAAACCATAGAAGCCTAAAGTGGTTGTGGGGGTCATAGGATGCTGAGAAAAGGAAACAGAAACCAGGGAATATTAGAGACAAAGGATAAGGTAAAAAGGTGAGAAAAGCAGCAGTGTAGTCTGCAGATATTGCCAAGATTAAGGCTGATGGGCCCGGCTGGTGTGGCTCAGTGGTTAGAGAGTCGGCCCGCAGACTGAAGGGTCCCAGGTTTGATTCCAGCCAAGGCCACATACCTTGGTTCCAGGCTTGAGACCTGGCCTCGGTCTGTGGCGCGTGCAGGAGGCAACCAATTGATGTTTTTCTCTCTCTCTTCCACTCTCTCTGAAAAAACAATGGGGGGAAAAAAAAATGTCCTCGGATGAGGATTTAAAAAAAAAAAAAAAAAAAAAGGGGTCCCCCAGCCGGGCGTGGCTCAGCGGTTGAGCGTCAACCTGGGATCCAGGCGATTGGGGTTCGATTCCCGGTCAAGGGCACATGCCTGATCAGTGACTCTCTCATCATTGATGTTTCTGTCTCTCTCTCTCCTTCTCCTTTCCTCTCTCTGAAATCAATAAAGATGTATTTAAAAATAAATAAATTAATTAATTAAATAAATAAAAATAAAAAATAAAATAAAATAAATAAAATAAAATAAAAAAGAGAGGTCACCGGTTCAATTCCCAGTCAGAGCACATACCGAAGCTGTGGGCTGGATCCCGGGGTGGGGGGGCACGCAAGAGGCAGCCCATCAATGTTTCTCTTTCATCGATGTTTCTGTCTCTCTAGCCCTCTCCCTTCCTTTCTCTAAGATCAATAAAAACGTAAAAAAAAAAAAAGATTAAGTCGAATGGTGTAAGGGGAGGAAAGGGAACAATGATACTGCATGCCCATCCTCACAAGCAGATCTGATCTCCATAGGCTGCCAGCACCAGGGTTCTGTTTATTCCCAGCAATCTTCCAATTAAAACTTCCTTACATCTGAGCAGGCCAACTATGACAAATAAAGATTTTTCATACAGTCTCTGGGAAGAGGAAGACCAAAACATCAAGTGAAAATGTCCTTGCTAGTAAAATTAGTCTGAAAGACTTCTTCCTTTATCCCCAATTCTAGTTCTCAGACTTTATCTCACTTGTTCCGTTTTTAAAATTCTTGCAGTGTTGCAAGAAGCTAGGCACAGCATCATTCCATAACATTTGACTATACCTTAGTGACTTTTCCTTGTGCTCGACCTGTCGGCAACCCTTGACTCCCCACCCTTCACACACACACCCACACCCACACACGGCACGTTACGAAAATTAATGTCCCTGTGCTGCTAGCCCCTTGCTATGTTAAGGTCAATTATATCAAGTGCAGCACTTCTTCCCCCAATTTTATTTCTTAAAAATATGTTTTTATTGATTTTAGAGAGAGAGAGAGAGAGAAACATCCATCTGCTGCCTCCCAAAAGCCCCCTACCAGGGATCAAGCCCGCAACCTGGGCATGTGCCCTGACCTAGAATCAAATTGGCAACCTCCTGGCTTATGGGTCAACACGCAACCACTGAGCAACACTGGCTGGGCATTCCCCCCCATTTAAAATATTTATTTGTATTACTGGTCAAAACACGCATGTCATAGTGTTATTCTGGTAGCTGGTCCCAGAAAAATACTTGAGGGGATGTGTATGCTCATGTCAAAAATCTAAATGGCCATTCATGTTAGGTTCCCTTCCAGATGGGGACAAAGTGGCCAATTTCTTTTAAGAAGCTGGTTTGATGATATCCCAGCTAATATCCCTAACAGGTGTCATATCTGAATCCATCATTTTATTGATATTAAAACACACATGCACACAAAGGACATGGGGTAACATTCTGGAGTGCTGGCAACGTTCTATACTTTCATCTAGGTGGTTACCAAGTAGGTGTATATGCAATGTAAGTTGCCAGCTGTATACTTATGATTAGTACATTTTACCAAATGATTTCAAATTTAAATAAAAAGGTGTCAAGATAAAGATGTCTGTTGTATTTTTTCCAGCTTTTCTAGGTGTTTTGTAGAAGACAGTTCTTCAGGATACATCCTTAAGCCCGTCCATTCTACTTGATACCAAAATCTAGGCTTTAACACCTTTTCTTTCAGTGTTATATTGCCTTTATTTATTTATTTATCCTCATCTGAGGGTATTTTTCCCACTGCTTTTCAGAGAGAGCGGAAGGGAGGGAGAGGGGAGAGAGAAAAACATTGATGTGAGACACATCCACTGGTTGCCTCCCACACATGCGCCAACCTGGGGCGGGAAGTGAACCTGCAACCCAGATACATGCCCTGACCGGAAATCGAACCCTTGCTGCTTCGGTGCACAGGCCGGCACTATAACCGCTGAGTCAAACCGGCCAGGGCTGCCTTTATTTTTAAGAATTCAAAGTGTCATCTCAAATCACATCCCACAGAGCTCTAAGTAAAAGGCAGGTTGAAATGTGGCCCAGCCTAGACCCTTGTTGTCAGTACCACAGAACCATGTCAGCTTCTTCACAAGCAGAGCAAAACCTGCTGATCTGCCCTCAGACCTTTCTTCTTTCAGAGTTCAAAGGGAGAAACAGTAGGGGTTCCTATAATGCAAGATGTTTCTAGGAGGGAGGAATTATGTGCAAATTAGACCTTTGGACAATATTAAGAGCCATTGCTAATGTACATACTTTCTTGATTTTACCCTACAGGGGAAGACTCAGGAAAACTATACCATACTCTGGAATCTAAAATCTTTTTGGGTTCTTGGGCAAGAATCCCAAACATCATGGGGCGAAAGGCAGGCTCTGCCATGACTGAAATGATTCTGATTTTTTTGGTTAATCCTCACTTGAGCATATTTTTTCCATTGCTTTTTCAGAGAGAGCAAAAGGGAAGGAGGGAGAGAAACACTGATGTGAGAGAGACACATTGACTGGTTGCCTCCCACACGAGCCCCAACCAGGGATGTGGAGTGAGCCCACAACCGAGGTATGTGCCCTTGACTGGGAATCAAACCCAAGGCCCTACGGTATGCAGACCAACGCTCTAACCACTGAGCCATAATGTCTAGGGCACAATTTTCTGATTTTTAAATGGATAAAAAAGTTTTAAGCAGTCAACTGGGCTTATAAGCATGCCCAAAGTGGCCTTAAAGTACTACTACTTTAAGGAAGATCTTATCGACATTAAATAACTCTTTGTACCCTATGGGGTCTTCCTCCTGAAACATAAAGCATATGGGGACTACTGGAGTCAAAACCAGACAAGCCCCAAAGGCAACATGACTATCCTTAGATACCACATGAGGCCCTAGTGCTTCAACAGTTTGGAAAAAAGGGTGGTTGACAGCTTGGGGGATTATGTGGGGGGAGTATAAGAAGGGACAGGGCAGTCTAAGAAAATGGTGCTAAACTTTTTTGCCTCTGTAACTTGTTTCCTGAGCCCATTTCTTCTACAGCTCACTTCTTCTACCTCTGTGACTTTCTAAATACTTTCTCTAATAGTTTGAAAAAAAGGGAAAGAAAATGGTGCTATACTAAGTGCAGTTCTTTCTCCAAGTCGGAAACATGACACATTTCTGAATGCATGCTCCTCCTCCTGTTAGGCAACAACTCACTGAAGCCAAATTCCTGAAGGCCAGACTAGAGGATAAGGGGGTGGTGAGTCTGAGGCATGCTTGGTGTACTACATCAAAGACAAAGAGAGAACATGAACACTGCCCCAGATATGTTACAATCTTAAGATACAAAGTAACGTACATACTAATCAGAAAGTGCAGACAATACTGGTTTCAAAACTCAAATTATAGATTAAAAAAAAAAAAATCCTAATCTGCATACCAGTGAACAAGACCTTACAAAGGATTTGAAACCCTACATGGCAGCTAATCTTTCTCTTTATGAGGCTGACCTCACCAACACCTTGTAAAGGAGAGACAGTAATGAGCCTTTTACCACTGAGGGATTATTTTAGTGTCAGTCAGTCAGTTCCTCAGCCTCCTCTACTATACTACATCCTCAGCAGCAAGTGTGATCTGTAAAGGACTGACTCTGGCTACTTGTTTCTTCACTCCCAAGGACCCTGATGACAATGGTTTCTTCCTTAGCTCTGTGTAGTTCCCAAGGTAAATCACCATCCAGTAAGGATGCAGTCAAATCTCCATTTGGTCAGGAGTAAAAGATTATCCAGTTTATCTTCAATGAGTTCCAGTGGTAACGAGAAAGAAACTGGAACCCAAATGGCATTAAGTTTTGGTATTCACTAAACAGGAGACTTCAGGGAACTGTGTGACCTCCTTTGCTGGTGTAACCTAAGGTGTGTGCTTTCTAGTTTCTGTCTCTACTATCGAATAGGAAAGACATCAACAGTTAGTCAGCATTCCTTTGATCCAGGCTTGCTGCAGGATTCTGGAGGTCTCAGGGCAGGAAACACACACAAATTCATATAAATAAAGCCAAGGAAAAGCGAGTACAGAGATGGAATATAGGGGCCTTGTCTTCAAACATTTTCAAACACACTAAGTACATATTTGGTAAATATTTCAATATTTGGCTGAAGGAGAAAAAAAAGTTAACAAAACTACAACCTAAGATAGGTGTCAGCAAACTAGGGCCCATGCCGCCTGTTTTTGCAAGTAATTTTACTGGAACACAGCAGGCTCATTTGTTGTTTTGTTTATGGCTGCCTTTTTTTTTTTTAATCCTCACCCAAGGATATTTTTTCCATTGATTTTTTTAGAGAGAGTGGAAGGGAGGGAGAAGAGAGAAGGAGAAGGGGAGGAAGAAGAGAGGGAGAGACAGAGAAAGAGAGATTGGTTGCCTCCCGCATGCTCCTTGACCAGCGCCGGGGATTGAACATGCAACTGAGATACATGCCCTTGGCTGGGAGCTGAACCTGCATCCCTTTGGTCCTAGGGCTGATGCTCTAACCACTGCGCAAACCAGCCAAGGCTATGGCTGCTTTCTTGCTACAATGGCAGAGACGAGTGCTTGTGACAGAGACCATATGGCCCTTTACTAAAAAAACTTGCAGACCCCTGATTTAAGGAATAGGTAGTATTTAGGGCCCATCTACAGTCTTTCATATTAATGGGAACAAGTGAGGACAATTCAGCCTTAATGATTCATTTGCCTTAGAGATGGACTGAAATGGTCATAGGTGATATTGGGAGAAAGTTGCAGGTCTTTGAGATTTAACTGTAGGCTGCACAAAATTTTAAATTTTTGATGGAAATATAGCAATACTTGATATCTGTTATACCACTAAGGAACTACTAATACAAGGCGGTTGACAATTTTGACATTAGAGCACATTACATTCTTTTCAACAATGTCCTCTCTTTGCAAAGCTGGGTTTCGGCAGTTGCTATGATAAAAAACAAGTACCTCATGAAAATAAGTAGGAAACAGAAAATGCGGGTGGTAGTGTACAATATGATCCCAAGGTTTGAGAAACTGTTCAGTGTCTAATAGGTAAACACATCTCATTAGTTAAGTAATTGCTGTTACTTAATTCTTTCAATTATGTTTATTATATTTTTCAAATGGGTACTAATTATTAGGATATAAATATTTAAATTGTTTGGACCTACCTACTTAATAAGCGGAACTGTCAAGATATTTCTTTTGGTTTGAGGCGCTATGAAATAGTACTGAGATACAATGAGTGCTATGAACCAAGAAAGTTTGGAATCTCTGGACTGCACTGTTGTGGTTGACAGCAATTTGCCCAAAAGTGGAGATATTCAAACACATGTTTAATATCACCTGTGAAGATACCAGAGGGCCTGCCTTCAATGTCTGAGAGGCTGGATTAGTTGCTTCCAAAATCTCTTTCCATTGAGATTCTATGATTTGAAATGAAGATGTTCAAACAGGATGGAAGGAAGAGGGACAGTAGACACCTGTCTCAATAAACAATACAGAAATCTAGACCTACAATACCAGAAAAAGCCAAACTGGAACCAGCAAGGACATGCCACTCATGTTCTTATACCTTCCCATCTCATTTTTTCTGTTAACAAAGGGGAAATGGGGGTTCTTCACTCCTATTTTCCATACATAGGTCAAAAGGTCTTAACAAACTTATGTTTCACAGAGTTCCACATGGGGAGATGTGGAATTGGTGTAATCACTGTTACATATTATCAGGGACCCAAAGCACTTTACTACTTTCCTATCTGTGCCCTGAAGAACAGGTCCAAGCCTAAGAACACCAGAAAAGCTCCTTGGTTGTTCTGAAGTGTTATCTATCAAAGGCAAAATCAGAGAATGGAAGTTATATAATTAGTGCATTTAAAGATATTATGATTGTTCAGGACAGTTTACAGAGATACAAAGCAAATTTTAGCACCTGCAATTTATAAGATTCATTACTATTCCAGCTTCCAAGAAGCAGTAAAACAAAAATGAAAGATCAAAATCTTAGCTCAAATCTAAGATAAAAAAATGAAAGGTGTCTTTACCCTACTCTGCTGTTATTTCCAGAATTTCTTCTTTAAAACACTCAGCATCTCTGCATTTGTTTAAAATCTGTCTTAATCAGGAGCTCCAGGATGGAACAGATAGAATCTGTCTGGTTCAGTTACATTCCCCCAGGATATGAGTGACTGCCTGACCCACAGAACTATAATATGCAGCGGAATACCCCTACTTTGGTTGTTAACTAGAATTAACCCCTTCTTTCCAGACTCTTCATCCCTACTAGAGAAATCCAGTGGGTGGGAAAAGAGGAAGTATCTAATAATTTATATTCTGGTGGGGGGGGGTCTCTGGTCACAGCAAATATACCATGCAGGAAACATCCATCTATAAGGCAAGGGCACGTGGTTCCTGAGCACTGTCTTTTAATTTATTGTTTTATAATACAGAAACCCTTTCTTAGGGAAAAAAAATTAGGTTAAGCAAGAGAGGGAACCCAGAGCCTTGCATCCTCAGCTTTCCCTTCTCCCCAGGCACCTCCTGGGAACTCTTAGGACAGCGAGAAGCCTTAGTCTGAAGACTGCTGGTCTAATATATTATCTCTAGGGTCCTGCCCAAGTCTAAAACACAATAATTCTATTATATGTTAACTATAACTTTTTAAAAGAAAAAAAGAACCCCCCCAGAAAAATACATACATACATACATATATAAAATGTAATGATTCTAATTAATCAATTTCAAGTTAAGTGTATAATGAAGGTCAACTATAATTAAAATAAATTCAAGTTAAGTGTAAAACTCCACTAAAATGCACCTAGCTGGTCTATAGATCTGGGTTTATAGTGAGTCAAATAGAGCAATAAATTTTTGTTGTCTTTTTTAAACCAGAATTCAAAGGTCAGAAAGCCAGTATCTCCTAATCTTATCTTCCAGCCTTGTCCCAATAAGGACTAGGCATAGCTCCTATGAAAAATCAGAAATGGGAAAGGAAAACTGTGCCTCCTTGCATAGACAGTCCAACTGAGGATATGCTATCAATGAACCAACATAAAACCTGCATTGAGGAGGGCAGCAGCACTGTTATAAAATGAAAAGAATCACAGACTGAATTTGGGCAGAGTAGAAAAAGCACCAACGTAGATATGGGTTCATCATATCTCCACTTCCAACTAGTTTGAATGATCATTCAATCTGTCTAAACATAAGTATTTTTCATATAATGAATAAGGATATCTAAGGTCCTTTCCAGTTACAGAACTGATGGTAAACTAACACCATGTTTTTAATTACATAAAATGTTTTAAAGCTATTACTTGGGGTATTTGTTCTAACTTAAAAGAGGCCATCTTCAGCAATCAACATCTGTGGCTCAAAACCAATATCCAACCAAAAAAGAAAATTTACTGAAATCAAAAACTAGTTTTCTACTTAAATCTTTATTTCACAAGATTTATGTTTCACAGCAGGGCAAGCAGCTCAACCATTTTCAAGTACTAAAGCCTCTAATCAAGGCAGGCATCATTAAAAACAATTCTCTTTCAGAGAGAAAATGCAGCCCTGGCCAGCGTTGCTCAGTTGGTTGAGCATTGTCCTATACTGCAAAAGGTTGCCGATTTTGATTCCCAGGCAGGGCACATGCCCAGGCTGTGGGTTTGGTCCCCTGCTGGGGTGCACATGGGAGGCAGCCGATCAATGTTTCTCTCTCACGTTGATATATGTTTCTTTCTCTCTTTTCTCTCTCCTCTCCCTCCCTTCCTCTCTCTCTAAAAGGAAAAATCAATAAAAACATACTTTTTAAAAAAGAACAGAACGTACAAACGGAAGGAAAATTAATGTGCTTTCTCTCTTGGTGTTCACTGGCTTGTTCTGTGAATGCCATTTTCACACTCCAGCCCAGGGCTAACAAGGTCTGCAATGACTGTGAAGAATCACATCTACCATGTGCACAGCGCCATGTTGGATGTTGCCATCGTCTGAACTGAAATAAAAACGAGGCTAGAAACTTGTTCTCTTTACCCTCCAAACTCTATGTGGGAGAAAGTAGTGAGGCCTAGACAGCACACACTGCATTTCTCTTCAAAGCAGGGATGTGATCCCTTAAGTCACATCACGATCTCAAGGAATGCACACTTCAAAAACACATTTTCCAGTCAAACCTTTCAGACTCAACTAACCCTCCTTTGCATACACTATCCAGAATGTAAAAGAAAAATTTCAGATCCAGTAATATCAGAGACTGGTACAAATAAATTCTAGTTCATCCTGTGGGCTAACACTCCCACTTAGACACAGGGCAGCTCTTACTCCTCAGTATATGAACGTGACCAAAGAAAACAAAGTTTAGAGAAGATGTCAGTTTACAAGAATACACGTTTGCCCCTTCTCAGCTAATCTGTGCTCACATAACTTCAGCCTGTGCTTATGAAAGCTATTTCCTTACGCTCAAGTTATAATATCAGTAGGCTCTGAAAATTGGGATGGCTTGCCACTTCTGTATGAGCTTTTATGCTGAACCACTGGCTCTGCATAACTCAGAAAGGGGGAGAGGTAAAGGGGGAGGTATGGAGAGGAAGGGAAAGGGAAGGAGGAAAGAGACAAAGCTGAGAGTGCTAATGAGAGGAATAAAGAAATAAGCACAATGCAATGGTTGGCCAGAGAAGATGGGCTACCAAGAATAACAATTTACCAGTGAAAGGCAACAATTTATTCCTCAGGAGGAACTGGCTTTTTGCCTGCAAAATGCATTAAACAAAGACCAAGTAAACCTGCTGCTCCTTGAAATTAATACTTTTGAGAACATATCTCTTCACACCTCTACTACACTTTACTTTTCCTCTTGAATTCTTACTTGAACACAATCAATCAACAGTAAGGAATCCCATGCCCCAAAAGTAAAAACATTAAGTTTCTGTGGAAAAATTCCATGTAAGTGTTTTCATTGGAACCACTTCTTATTACTCAAATCTTTGTGAGCCCACCTTATTTCAGACAATGATAAACAGAAAGAAAGAAACAGGTTAGAATGTAGATGAGAAAAAATATTTTAGGTTAATTCCTGTGAATTCAGGTGGTGTTATTAAAGTAGTCAAAGTATGTTTAGTATATCAATCAGAACATTCAGTTATACAGTTTTAAGCTTATTCATTCCAAAACAGGTTTTCTATAAAAAAGAGAAAACCCAACATTAAATGCCCAAATCAGTACTTAACGGTTCAACATCCACAACATCACAATGCTGGTGCTTGTGCTCAGCATTCCTACAAAGCTCTAAGAGGTCTGAAAGAGAGACCCTGTAGCAGATCTCCTTTCTATATTTTGCACATTATGTACCTCCAAAGCCAAGGCTGTCTTGTCGTAGGCATTAGGGACTCGCTTCTGGATTACCCTGGCATAAATGGGCCCATTCTGGAGGTTAGGGAGCGGAGTGTTGACGCTGGGTTGGGCATAGGGCCCAGGCTCCGGCCCACCCAGTGGCTGTGGGTGGGAACCCTCCTGGTTACCTCCAATCATAGCCGATACTGAGGCGGAGCCAGGTCTATACTTCTCCACGTAAGGGACTGGAATCATCCCCCTCTTGCCTTCGCTGTCCTCTGCATTCCACCACTGCTCTTCAGGCTTATCCCGGATTTTCAGGATGTCTCCTTTCTTAAAGGGAAGATCTTCTTCATCATTCCCATTAAAGTCAAAGAGGGCTCGCACATACTCTGTCTCCTCTTGCCTGAGAATCACTCCACTACCCTGCCTGGACCTGGAAACTGGTTCTATCAACGTTGTAGTGTCCAAATAGTGTATTTTGTAGAATTCCAGTAAAGCAGGCAATGAGTCAAACTCTTGATCTCCTATTCGGAGTCTGGAGGGGCTCGCCCCTGGAAAAAAATACAACAGGCTATTACTTAAAGATGTATTACACTGGTGATAAAAACAGATTTTAAGCATTTCCCACACACATTTAGTCAATATTTTATCAGAAAAAATACTGTCTAGAAAAAATAACCCCTTCTCCTCATAGTAAAATCATATTTTGTAGCTGAAACATTCTCTGGGAAGAGAAGGAACAGGAGACCATGAGAGACAAAGCCACTTAGGACAGGCTCTCACATTGGATCAAAGACAGCAACACCAAGACTTACTGTTCATTCTCCCAAAATGTTCTGTTGCTATCCCACTTATGTAGTAGCATAAAGTTCAAGGTTTTGTTGCAATCTTTTTTCCAACCTCAGGAAATGTAGCAAGCTCTCCTTTTTCATAGGTCCCAGCAGCTATTCCAGGAAGGGCTGGGGAGAACTTGGTATCTATCTACACTAGGTTAATACACTAGTTCTCTTCACATCTAGAATGTACAATTTAAGAGAAAGTTTTAAGACTGATTGCTGACCTGGCCAGGTAGCTCAGTTGGTTAGAACGTTATCCCAATACACCAGGTTGCAGGTTTGATTCTGGTTGAGGGCACAGACAAGAATCATCCAACAAATGCATGGCTGGATGGAACAACAAATCAATGTTTCTCCTCTCCCTTTATAAAAATCAATGAATTTTTTAAAAACATTTTTTAAAAAAGACTGATTGCTTATATCAATTTCACTTATGACAAAAAAGTGTAACTAGGCAAATAAAATAAAAACAAAACGAGGAGTCTATACAAAAACTAAGAAATTAACTGCTTAAAAGTAAATCCCCGCCCAGGCGGAGTGGCTCAGTGGTTCACGGTCAACCCATGAACCAAGAGGTCACCAGTTCAATTCCTGATCAGGGCACATGCCCAGGTTTAGAGCCCAGTCCCCAGTGGGGGTCATGCAAGAGGCAGCCTATCAACATTTCTCTCTATATATCCCTCTCTCCCTTCCCCCCTCTCTAAATCAATAACATTTTAAAAATCAATTCCTAAGGCCTTCACTTAAGAATAATATGGAAACTAGATTGTTCCCTTAGAAGCAAACAGATCATAAAAAAAGGTAAACAAGGTCAGGCTGGTGTGGCTCAGCGGTTGACCATTGACCTATGAACCAGATTTTCGTTTGACTCCCAGTCAGGGCACATGCCAGAATTGTGGACTTGATTCCAAGCAGGGGGCGTGCAGGAGGCAGCCAATCAATGACTCATCATTGATGATTCTCTCTCCCCTGCCCTCTCTCTGAAATCAACAGACATATTAAAAAAAAAGTAAACAAGAATGCTTGGGGAAAAAAAGATGTTAAAATCCTCAACCTCTAATGACACACTGAGGATCGAAGACAAAGGACATATTAGGAATGCTTAAAACTTGCATTATGCAAAGTTGTATGTGGCCTTAGACACAGGGTATACTTTAGAATGTATTCCCTTCCTCTCTATCCTGAGTTCTAGAATTGAATAATTGAACACATATCAGTTCAAATAAGAAACAAAGTTTTGTGTGTTTTTTTAATTCTCACCTGAGGATATGTTTTTATTGATCTGAGAGGAAGGGAGGAGAAACATTGATGGGTTGCCTCCCTCATGGGCCCCTACTGGGAATCCAATCCATAACCTGGGAATGTGCCCAGACCTCGATCAAACCGGAGACCCTTCAGTGCACAGGACAATGCTCCAACCACTGAGCCCCACTGGCCAGGGCGAAACAGTTTTCTAATGAGGAATACAAACCTTTAACTTGCACTCTGCTGAGCACCAAAATATCAAATCATCCTTATTGAATTTAAAAAATTTTTTTATTTATTGATTTCAGAGAGAGAAAGGGAAAGAGAAAGAAACACCAATTTGTTGTTCCACTTATTTTTCTTAGTGCAGTTTGGTGGATTTTTTATTATGGTGAGATACACATAACACTTACCATGTAAACTTTTTTTTTTTTTTTTAATGTTTTTATTGATTTTTGAGGGAGAGGGATTGAGAAACATCAATTTGAGAAACATCGATCTGGTGCCTCTCATATGCACCCTGACCAGGAATCAAACCCGCATCCTAGGCATGTGTCCTAATTGGGAATCTCACTGGTGACCTTTTGGTGCATGGGATGAGCCACACCAGCCAGACCCCCCCCCCCCCTTTGAGAGAGGGAAAGAGAATGACTCATGGACAGGCATAGGTTTGTTGTTCTACTTAGTTATGCATCCATTGGTTGCTTATTGTATATGCCCTGACCAGAGATCAAGCCCACAACCTTACTTATCGAGAAGACGTTCTAACCAACTGAGCAATCCGGACAGGACCCTTTATTGGATTTTTCACTTTTTGGTTTCCTGATAATAGAGCTATAGAAAATTGTTTTTTGATTTTTATAATTTCCCATAGTCTTAAAAAATATGACTTAAAATAAAAACTGATCTTAGACAGAGGAAGGGAGAGGGCGGGGAAGGGAGAAAGATCAATCGGTTACCTCCCAAATGCGGATCGAACCTGCAACCTAGGCATTGCACCCTGACCAGGAACCAAACTGCCACCCTTCGGTGTACAGGATGAAGTTCCATCCAACTGAGCCACACCAGCCCAGGCAAGAACATGACTTTTAATGGATACAAAGTATTCCCAACATTTCACTAGTGCAAAGGATGCCGTTTATGAGCATTTTTGTTCCCAGCTATTAACATTTTTTATTACTTCCTTAGGATAAACAACTTGAAATGCAACTGCGGGATCAAATGGTAAGAGCATTAAGGTTTATGTTGCCAAACTGCCCTCCAAAAAGTTCACACAATTTTACACTCCCACCAGTGGTTTATGAGTTCCCACTTCCCCCACGTCCTTATCAAAACAGCATTTTAAAAATCACTGCCGCCCGGCTGGGTGTGGCTCAGCAGTTAAGCATCGACCTAGGATCCAACCTGGGATCCAGGCTGAAAGGGGTTCAATTCCCAGTCAGGGCACATGCCCGGGTTGCGGGCACGATCCTCAGTCAGGGACGTGCAGGAGGCGGCCCATCAATGACTCTCTCATCATTGATGTTTCTATCTCTCTCTCCCTCTCCCTTCCTCTCTCTGAAATCAATAAAGATATATTTTTAAAAAATAAATTAAAAAAATAAAATCACTGCCAAGTTAATAAGAAATATTATCTCTTTTGAAATATCTTTAGTTGTTTGCTTTTCACATTTATTGACTATCTGTACTTCTTTAGTGAAGGTTACTTGTTTAAGTCCTTTATAAGGGAAAATGGCCAATTTACCCTTTCCACTTGTATTAACACACTGGCCCTCCCACCTAAAAGCCATAGCAATTAATGCTGTGAAATAGGAACACTGTGGTAGTCCAGATGTCCACATTAACTTGCCACTCTAAAAATATGAGAACCCATTATTTTGTTCAATGTTAGAAAATATTTCTTCCAGAATGACCAGAAAAACTGCATTTAAAAATCTCTACTGGGGAGGGGTAAAAAGATAAGCTTTGGAAGTCCTCAATACAGAATGAGTACTGATGAGTGCCTTCTCTTTTCACCCTAATGAATGAGAGACCAAGACATAATTTAAAGGAGAGTTGCACATTTCTTACATTACAAAAGTCCATCTGTGGAATTCATGGCTGTAGGCTAAAACAATTTAATAGCCCACACTCAGTAATGCTGGCTGTCTCTCCAACTAAGATGATGAACTGCGTTAAGTACAGGGTGAGTTATTGAGCTCCAAGGAGACCTCCTTAGCACTGCTGAAAAAAGAAAGCCTCTGGGCCCGTAGTTTAGAAAATGGTCCAAAAAACACCTGGGGAAAAAGCTCCCCTGCTAGATCAACAGCTAAATGGTTTTCACTGGTTGTCTTTTTGGGACAGCAGTTGGCAGACAGTAAGTGCTCAGTAAGTGTTAGATATTATTATTCTCTTTTTTTAATCATCACTGGAGGATACGCTTTTATTGATTTTTAGAGAGAGGAAGGGGGAGGGGGAAAGAGAGAAACACAATCTACTTGGCCCCCCACCCCACACACACCCCAACCAGCAGGGATTGATCCGGCAACCTTTTGGTATGTGGAGGATGCTTCAACCAATTGAGCCACCTTGCCAGGGCAGTGTTGGGATTATTCTTCTTAATGAACATAACTCTAAAGTGAGGGTAAGAAGCTAAATGAAAATCTGTTCCCAGCTTTGAGAAGCTCACAGCATAGCCAGGGATACAAAAGCAGAGAGTGTGGTTGGTGAGCAAGAAGCAAAGCAGCATGTCTTAGGAAGATATCATTTTCACCCCCTGGCTTTCACTTTCAACTGGAGATGTGTTCTTACAGAAAGAAAAAAGTATCAACAACAAACCATGTTCTCAGATACAACAAAAATCACAATGAAAGAGCAGCTCTGGCCATCCCTAAATATTTGCAAGATACCCTTTTAAGTCTAAGAAGGAAGGCAACCACTTCCTGTCATCTGTTGTTATGGCTCCAATACTGCACTAGCCCAAGTGAAATTGGGGGACGGGGGTAGAAGAACAAATAAGACCACTAAGCCAAGTCCCTTACAAAGATCAGTGTGAGAATTATGAAAAGAAAAATTGGAAGCTCATCTACCATAAAGGTAGGAAGTTGGTTCAATTCATTTCTTGTTCAAATGCTTCATGGTGTAAAATGGGTCCACTTTTTTTTTTTTTCAGTTTGGCAATCCCAACATTCACAGAAATATAAGTTAAACACCAAGGGAATTAGCTATAAATTCTTTATTCTAATGACACAATAATAATTTCACAGAGAAATACCTGTTTTTGTGTACTGCTGGAGCAATTAGATATTTGGGACAATCAAGCGTTGTTGATCCAAACTCCAGAAGAAGGGAAGGGAGGGGAACAGAATATACGTAAGTCACAGATAAACTCAAACTTCACCACAACTATGTGTTCCCAGTTCCTTTTCCCTAGGTTCAGCTTCTTCCAACCACAAACAGCCAAAGGCAGGAAACATAAGGGCGGGAAAGGAAGGAGATATAGCCAGTAAGTCTAGAGAACAGAACCATCCACAGGGTTCTAAATGCTGGGACTTGGGAAACCTCACTGACATCAAACTTATGCTGGATTCTAGCCTTGGCCAGTGTTGTTCAGTGGTTAGTGTCAGCCCCAGACCTAAGGGTCACGGGTTCGATCCCCTCCTGGTTGGGGCTCATGAAGGAGGAAACCAATAGACGTGTGTCTCTCTTACATCAATGTGTTTCTTCCCCCACCCCCCTTTCACTCTTCAAAAATCAATGGAAAAAATATATATCCTCAGGTGAGGATTAAAAAAAAACCCACCCTTATGCTGGATTCTGAACACGCAGTTTCAATTAACACATTCAGAAATAAAAATCAAAGCAAGCAGTTATTGTTTTGGTTTCTATACATGCCCAACTTACTACTTTTAAGCATTTTTAGCCCTCAGGGTTACATAAATTTTTACGATACCACTCCCTGCAAGTTTTATGAACACCCAAGAGCTCTGTGGGCTAAAACAGGCCAAGTAACTTCTGGCATGGGTAGCACCACAGCGGCTCCATCACCAGCCTTTTTATCTCACAGCATCTCCTTTGTCTGTTCCTCTTTCCTTAATTTCCACTCCTCTCTTCCTTCTCCTTGGCCTATGGTATTAATAGAGGTTGCTTAGATAAACATTCCCAACCACCTGTCCAATACAAAGGGCTAAAAAGTCCACTAACTTCAATTTCTGAAGAGGTCTGAAACAGGTATCGATATATGGTCTCCTAAGCAAATAGAACTTTCTATAAACATTGGGTATCAGCACGGTACTCTGTAGATTCAGACTGACTGGGTTTGATAAATTCTATCTACTTACTAGCTGTATGAGCTGCTTTTTAACATCTCATGGGGCCGAACACCTACCTAATAAAGCTCCTAAAAGTAACCAGTATATTATAGGTGCTCAAAAAAAAAGAAATTCATACCCTGGTTGGGTAGCTCAGTTGATTAGAGCATTGTGCCAATACACCAAGGTTGCAGATTTACTCTCTGGTCAGGGCACATAAAAGAAGCAACCAATGAATGTATAAATAAGTGGAACTACAAATGGATGTTTCTTTCCTTCTCCCTTCTTCTAAAATAAATTAAAAAGAATTTTTTTTAAAAAAAAGGAACCCCGGCTGGTGTGGCTGTTGGTTGATAGTAGTCCCATGCATTGCAAGGTCACCCGTTCAATTCACGGTCAGGACACATGCCCAGGTACAGGTTTGACCCCCGGATGGGGTGCATACAGGAGGCAACTGACCAATGTTTCTCTCTGTCTGCCCTTCTCCTTTCCCCTCTAATATACACACACACACACACATACACACACGGAAACTTACACCCCCAACCTCTGAATTTCTTTAGAAATTTTCAATTTATCCCCAAATCCAGTCTGCTATTACCCAGAGAAGATTCCACAGAATCTCAAGCTGCCCCTCAAAAAGTTCTATGAGGGTCGTAATTTCACATGGGCATAGAAAAGGCTTGGAGAAGTCATGCACCAAATAAACCTACTTCCTTTTTCCATGGAATCTTTTTTGAGGGGGTGCATAAAACCTGTAAGTAACTCACTGAAGAACTTTTCCCAGAACCACTGAATGGAGGTATTCTCTGATACTGAGGAGTAAAACATAAGGACCAGGTTTGAGAACTGCAAAGATGAGATAAATGAAACAGAGATGCTGAAAGTACAAAGAGGTGGCAGTAGGCAATCAGCAGTCCCAGAGGATCTCCAGAAAAGTGGCTTCAGCAGCACAATTATCACCCTAGCTTCTGCTCCTCCATACCCAAAATAAGGCAAGCTTTTATGCTCCCCTCACCCTCTAGGGCAATAGATAGGCAGCTCTCAGTTGAGCAGGTCACAGCAGGGGCCATCCTATTTCCATGTAGTGGATTCAAGGTCCTTTCACACCTCTTGATGCACATCCCCCTCCACCTCAGCACATACTCCCTAAGACATGCTGTTTTAGCAGCACTCACCAACCCACACCATGCATTCTAAGACCCTCTTCAAGCTAAGAACAGTTTTCCATTTGTTTCAGCTCCTCTCTCCCAACTTCATAAAGATTAATATATCTAATACTTAATTTGTACTTATTATATACCAGCCCCATTCCTAAGCACTAAATACACTAAAAGTCATTTACTCCTCCCAATGACCCTATGATGTATTACTATTTTCCATTTTTCACACATGAGGAATTCAGGCAGAGAAAAGTTAAAGGACATGTCCAAAGTTACATTAAGTATTAAGTGTAGGGTAGAATTCAAACCCAGGCTCCAGAGCTCAAGCATGTAACAACTCTCCAACTCACACTCAGTTTTGTTGATTATCTACTTACTTACTGGTCAAGGTCTAGTAATACCTCATTGTTCCAGAAGAAACGAGTGAATCAATGATTGCAAAGCCTTCCCAAGAAGTATACCTGACAGAGTATGACCCACAGATCTGACCAAGCCCTGCCCTATGGCACTGGAGCACAGCCAGGGCACTCCCAGACTACAGTTACGTCCAAAGCCTGCAGGAATTGAATACCCAAGATAAAAACAGATTCACTTGAAAATGCTGAGAATTTCTGGTCTATTTTATCCCTAAGCCTCTAGAAACTGTATCTAAGCCAGTCCACACAAAATCTACCTATGTATTATGTCCACACTATATTATTCTAAGCAAAAAGCTCATGTTCCATATTCAATTTGCCAAATAAGGATTGTAAAAGCCTTTTCTTCATCACTGACTTTTAGATAGCAGATGTGTATTGCCCGAACACTAAAGCCAATTTTTTTCTTTTTGCCAATTTCTTCTTGTCATCCTTTCCTTTTGGTCTTTAAACAGAATCTGGGACCCCAGAACAGAGACAAAAGGGTTGAGTCCTCTATGAGCACTGCTGGGATCTCAAAAGGAAACTGGCTTTGACAGACAGGAATACAGTGTAATAGTGTCAACTCTCAGGTCAGAATTCCTAGCTTCAAATTCCGGCTCAGTATTTACAAGCTGTGTGACCTTGGGGCACGTTATTGACTCTCTGATTCTCATTTCCTCATCTATAAAATGGAAATATTTTAATAAACGGAGACCACAGTATATTCCTCACTAGACTATTATAAACAGTAAATGAGTACAGTACTCAGCGAAGTACCTCGCACAGAATAAGCCTGTCAGTAAATGTTAGCTATTAATATTGTGTATGTCTAAAATTCAGAGATTTCTTTTGAAACCTGTGTGGTTTCAAAATAAAAACAGCTTGATGGGGGAGGGTGAGAACAAAGATTAAGTATTCTTTATAAAGACAACTGAATCAATTACCCTACATGGAAAATAAGGTTTGTGGCAGAAAGAATGAAAGAATTACCACAACAATGTCCATGAACTTTCCACACCCCATCGGCAAACTTTGGCAATCTTCATTTTATCTTTTGGGCCAAAGATCTGAACTCATATATGTTATGAAAAGGTGGGAACTCAATATCAAGGTAAGCACTGAGATATAAAGTCATGCTGCCAAGGTATGGAGAAAGCCCAACTAAGAAACCTGCCTGCTTCCATTTCCAAAATTTGCAATCAACTAAACACATACACAAACAGAAGCTTGAGAATTGAGTTTCAGTGACAGTTTGCCATCATATTTCTGCATTGTAACAAAAAACCCTAGACATCATGCAAGTGGTAAAAAGTAGAATATAGCCCAGCCGGGCATGGCTCAGAGGTTGAGCATTGACCTAGGATCTGGGAAATCAAGGTTCGATTCCCAGTCAGAGCACATGCCTGGGTTGCAGGCTCAATTCCCAGTCAGGGGGCATGCAGGAGGCAGCAGATCAATGACAATGCTCCCATCATTGATGTTTCTATCTCTCTCTCTCTCTCCCTCTCCTTTCCTCTCTCTGAAATCAATAAAGATATATTAAAAAAAAAAAAAGGACATATGTGGTATAGGGCAAATATATGTCACATCAATATTCCCATCTCATTATAATGCTATTAAACCAACCAGACTGAGAAAGACCTAGGATAATTTACAGACTTAATGAAACTGGTGTGCATTAACAACAGAGACTGACTACCCTGTCTCCCCATTTCTGGCCAGAGTAAATAAATCTAAATTGGGACTATTCTAAAAGGGAGAGTCTGCAGAGGCTGGTTCAGGAGCTTCCTAATTCACTTCAGACTGGACTGTATCTAGTCTCAGCTGGTCAGAAGGAAAATGCTTCAACTTGGGAATAGCAGCAAGGGACTAAGACTCTTGGTGCTGTTACACAGACAATGATCACCTCAGAATTACTATGTACCTCACAAATCTCCATAAATCTCCTTCATATTCCCCAGTAACTCCAATGGCAGGGGTAAGACAGTCATATCTCAACAAGTCTTGACAAGGAAGACCGAGTGGAGATAATTTAATTTCTAGAGAATCTACCCAGCAGGGATCTGTTCCCAACATCTAGAAAGACTCAGGCTGCAGGCCCAACTTAACACAGCCCCAAGAAGAGGCCCTGGAGTACAAGACTGACAATGTTTAAGTCCCAGGAAAAATGCAGTGCCTTCCATTCATTTTCAGAGAAGGGATTGTTTCCATTGGCTTATTTCTGGTTTGTTTCCTGAAAAGAAATCTTCCCTCCACTAAACTCTTTGAAAACTAGGCCCCCCCGCCCCAAATGCAGTGAACAGTTTTCTGGACACTAAGATCTCTTACACACAGTCAGCCCGGCATCGACTTATTCTAGGTTGGCCACAAAGGGCTTTCCTTCTATCACCAAGGCACTGAGCTCACCTCCGCGGAGGAAGAGGACGATAAAAGTATTTTGGAAAAATGCCCAAGAAAGGAAAAAGCTGACCGGTTTCCTGAAGGGTGTCTCCATCCCTCCGGCCTGTATGTGGTGACTTCCTACCAAAGGCCACCAGTGGAGTATAGCCAAACCTGCTCTCCAACATTGCAGAAAATGTTTGAAGCCTAAAAAGCCACTTGTAGGATTATCGGGTTCATTCTGGGCACTGCTGCCAAGTGATGCCCCCGCAGTGCCAGCATCCCCCTCCGTTCTTTGTCCCCACGTTTCCCGGCCCTGCCCTAGTGCCTGGCCCCGGCGCTAGCCCCACCCTGGGGCCAAAGCGGTTCCCCTTCCCCTGGGCTGTCCTCCCAAGTCACACCCAGAGGCCTGGGTCAGCGGCTTCTCCTCCCCCACGCACTCCCGCTGGTCTATGGGAAGAAGCCCGAGCAGCAAGCCGCCCCATGCCACGATCACTCCAGCCCTCTGCCCACGTCCCTCGTGGGGGGTCAGCTCGCGAGGAGGAGCCGGGCAGGCTGGGGAGTTCCGCGGCCCTCACCCCCGCCCGGGGCCTCCCGTCCTGTCCGTCCCTCACCGGGCGGAGGCTGGGCGGGCGACGGTGGCACCGGTGGGCGCGGGCCGCTGCTGTTGATGATGTAGTGGGAGACGCGCGAGTTCTCGGAGACGCTGAGCACATAGTCCCCGGGGCTGGTGCTCGAGTCCCGCACCAGGAACACCCCGTGCCGCTGGCCCTGCAACATCATCACCGCATCCTGCCGGCTCAACCGCCCCCAGTACCAGCTACTCCGCTCCTCCGAGTCGAAGTTGCCCGCCATGGCCGCCTCGGTGCCTACACGTTGGGCCGCCGCCGCCGCGCGCGCCCCTCCAGCACCGTCGCCCGCCGCCCAGCTGACCGGCTCGGATCTCAGCTTAACAGCAGCGCCTGAAATGGCGGCAGCGGCCGCGGGCCTTCCCGACCGGAAATGACGCGCTCCTGCCCCCGGGAGGATGCCGGGAAAGGGACCACCGCCCGCCATTGGGAGAAGGGCAAAGGACAGCTCGCGCACGCACTGCGCATGCGGTCTCCTGGGTGTCGCCGCCTGGCGGGAACCCGGACTGCAGAAGATGGAGAGGCGGGGTCTAGGGCAGGGGGCGTGGCCTCAGCCGGCGGTCTGCCGAGTTTGTATCTGCGCTGTTGACCACGCGGATCTTCGCCCCGCCCGGCTTCAAGTTGCTGTATGGCCCAGGACTTCAAGGTAGCAACTCCGGGACAAAATTGGACTAGAAAAGATGATATAGCTTCAAGGCCTGAGCTACCAGAGACGGTCTTTTTTCTGACGGTTCCTCCAGCTCCGCCCTCCCCAGGCCACCTAAAGCTCTTGTTTTCATTGATTCATTAAGCAAACAGTGACTGACACATTTGCCCTGTGGGTGGGTGCAAAGGTGATCAAGGTGAGCCCTTTCCTCATCGAATTCCCAGACTAGTGGGAGGAACCAGGAAACAGTCCAAAGGAATGTCAAAGCTAACGAATAGGGAACAGACCGTAGGCTCTAGGAGCATAGGGCAGGGCCCCCTAATCTAGCCTGTAATGGGATGCAAGAGGGCTTCCCAGTGGAGGTGGCATGTGCTGAAAGAATGTTGAATGACAAGGGGGGAAGAGCATTCAAGACAAAGGGAACAGAGTGTGCCAAGCCAGGTAGAAGCATGGAGTTCTCTGTACTGAGGCTCTTAAGTCATCTGCCCAGATTCTTCTAAACCCTAATTGAGGCCATAGATATCCTCTGTTCCCCCTACCTTCATCATCATCTCTCTGTTCTACATCTATATCTGTATTCCTGTGAAAAGACTGCTCAGTGGTACCCTATTGTCTTGCTGCCCCTCATTGCCTTGCACACATCTGTCCGTGTGCTGTTTCTGGATTACAACTCTGAAACTGTGGCTACCCTGTGTAAAACTTTTAACAGTTTCCAGGTGTTAAAACTCCCAGTTCAGCTCACAGCATAAAACTGGACCAGTCTCAACTTAAATGCTTCTACATAAACCTTGTGTTTCTTCTTTCTGGAATGCCTTTCCACTCCATTTGGGATCTCAAACCTAAATGCCTCCCCTTTCCTGACCACCACATCACACCCCCTCTGCATGGACAGCACTATGTTCATATTATCTCCATTACAATTCTTACCCAATGTACTATAATCTTTCATTTACAGGTCTGTGTCCCATACTAGAGCACCTCAAAGGCCAAGCATCTTGTGCAGGAGGCACCCCATGAGTGTTTCATAATAACAGCTAATGTTTATTCAGGAAATACTACCTTCCAGGAATAGTGCTGCCTTTATGTGGATCATCTTATTTAATCCTCTCAACAACCTTATGGGTCAGTTATTTTGCAACTATCCCTATTTACAGATGAAATTTAGAGAGCTTAAGTGACTTATCCAAAGACACAAAGCTGCTGAGTGGGGAGCTAAGATTCATATCCTGGAAGGAGAAGAGAGCTGTGGTCACTCTGTTATTTTCTCAGACATCTGGGATAGGATAGGAATGGTGGAGGTGGCAGGTAGGGGGAGGATGTCAGAAATAGACTTATTTATTTATTTTAAAAAAGAAGCAAGAATTTATTGACCGCAGCAAAAACACACTTAGGACAGTGAAACCAGGAAGGGCATAGAAGAAGCAACAGGAGAGCCTAGGCCAGGCTGCTTTGGCTCTCTGGGAAGTCAGAGAAAAGGGGGCTTTGGAGACAGGTTCAGGGTGTTAGCCTGGGACAAGCTGCCACTGCCCATTGTTCCCCTGGTTGCAAGTCTTGTGGGGTCCCTTGGAGTTTATGAGATAGGTGCCTGTGGGAAAAGGAGATGGAGAAAGGGATGTCATGGTTGTGCTCCCTGGGGGGAGTGTGCCAGAAACAGACTATATATACAAATAATTGATATAGACTATATATATAATATGTAGCCTATATCAATAGACTATATAGACTATATATGTGATATAGACTATATATAGCAATAGACTATATATAATTGAGTATATATATATATATATATATATATATATATATATATATATAATTGATTTCAGAGAGAGGAAGGGAGAAGGAGAGAGAGATAGAAACATGAATGATGAGAGGGAGTCATTGATCAGCTGCCTCCTGCACGCCCCCTACTAGAGATTGAGCCCATAACCCAGGCATGTGCCCTGACCAGGAATTGAACCGCCATCTCCTGCATCATAGGTCAATGTTCAACCACTGAGCCATGCTGGCTGGGCGAAACAGACGTGTAAAAAAAAAATCAGGAGCTTGGTGCTTTAGCATGGAGCACAGGAAAATGGTGGTGGGGACAAACCAGGTGGTGGGACTCTGCCTCATTGCTGTTAGCCTGATCACCTTCACCTACTACACTGCCTGGGTGATTCTCTTGCCATTCATCAGCAGCCAGCATGTCATCCACAAATTTTTCCTGACCTGAGCCTGTGCCATTGCACCCCACTAGCTGCTGGCCTTCTGCTGCTCCTGTTTGTGGGAGTGTTCATCACCTATGTGATACTGAGGAACCAGAAGGTGATCAAAAAGGTCCAGTGAGGGTTCAGTGGGGATGTGGCTGCCAAACCTTTCTCTGCCTCCCCTCCAGGGCATACCAAGGATGGAGGCCCAGAAGACCTGTCCAGGCACTGCAGCCCCCTCAAGCATGGCTGTCCTGTAGACACCCCTGGGGATAGAACTGTTCAGGACTCACCCCTGACTGACCAGAACCCTCAATCCTCCCTTGTTCAGTCTTCCAGAGCCAGGAGGAAATACCGGGAAGACTCCCTCTCCCCCTTCTGGCTCAGGGCCTGAAAGATGCTGGTCCTCCCTACCTCCCCTTCAGATCTCCTGTCACTTTTTCCTCGGGGTTCTACCCTCTTGCCTCAGTTTCCCTCCTGTCACATGCTGATGTTGGAATTGGCAGGTTCTGAGCCATCACATTGCCTCTCCCCACATGTCTTTTTCCTCCACAAAGGCAGCTTTCCCAGGTCTAACATAGCCTGGGACCCCATGGGACTTGTGGACCTGGAAAGCCTAGGGAGATGACTGACACACCTTGGGACCACCACCAGGCCTCAGGGCACATTAAGATGGTCATACCAGGTCCCCTACTTCTCATTTAGGCCCAGCCCCTCAGCCCTAGCACTGACCTATTAGAAAGATGAACAATAAACGGTGGTGGTGTGAAAAATGAATGAATGAATGAATGAATGAATGAATGAATGAATGAATGAATGAGTCAGCCAGCCCTGGGTTATGGTCTTACATGAATAACACACCTCTTCCGGTCCCACTTCACACACCCCTGGGCCTGCTCTGGGAAGGGGAAGAGAGCAAGGGCACCTTCCCTGCTGTGGATGACTCATCATGGTGACCCTGGCTTAGTCACCGCATGTCACCACAAGCCAGCCGCAGAAGCCGCCCCAGTGTGAATTCTGCTCTCTGGGAAAGAAATCCCTGCCTGGGACCTTAGCCCAAGACGCCTGTGGGGCTCTGAGGCCAGGCCTCTAAGCCCCATCCTAAGGCTATGGGCTTACGGGAGGAGGGAACACTTTCAAAGAAGAAAAAGAGGGAAAGAGACAGAGGAAGGAAGAAAAGAAGGAAGGAAGGAAGGAAGGAAGGAAGGGAGGGAGGGAGGGAGGGAGGAAGGGAGGAAGGGAGGAAGGGAGGGGGAGAGAATGAAGCAAGGAGATTGGCAAGCAGGGAAGGCCCGCCCCCAGGCAGCTACTAAAGCATGTTCTCCTTGGAGCACAGAGAACCTCCGAACTCAGAGGCCAACAAAGTAGGAACAGAAGTGGCCTTGGGACAGGAAGAAGGCAAGCCCACCCTCCTTTCCCTTTTCTTCCTCCTCCTGTCCCCTTCATACATCAGGATTTGCAGCTATCGTGGTGGCTTTTGCCCCACCCCACCCACCTGCCCCGGTAAGTCCGAGACCTGCCCTGCCCGGTAGCTCAGTTGGGCAGAGCTTGGTCCTGAAACACCAAGGTTGCAGGTTCAGGGTTGATCCCGTCAGGGCACAGCAGGAGGCAAACAATGGCTGTATAAATAAGCGGAGCAACAAATGATGTCTCTTCCCTCTTCCCCCGCACTTCCCTCTAAAATCAATAAATAATTTTTAAAAAAATTATGTGACCTTCCGGAGGGAAGGGCTTCTGGTGTTGGGGGTGGAGATGGGGAAGTTACCTAAAGAAGAAACGGGTGAAAGAGGGTGGAAAGGGGAAGGCTGTTCAAGAGAAGAACACACCCAAGTTCTTTACCCACCCTATCCCAGTGAAAGAAAGACATTTCTTACCTGAATTTTAGCTGCGGAGGAGCAGGGAGGTCCATGACCTGCCTGCTTGCTCTGCATCACCTTCCTCATTCAGCTGTTCAGGTTGTGTCCTAAGCAGCTCCAGGGTGCTACGTAAATGGAACCCTCTGGAACTGGGCTACTCATACCCACTTTTCCTTTAAAAAAAAAAAAAAAAAAGGCACACAGAAAGATTGTTCATGTCAAGATGACAAACCTTATTTAGAGAGAAAGCTGACAGTATCATCTTCCAAAGTGTGTGTGAGAAGGAGGGAAAAGGTGGGTGAGTGTGTGTAGGCACAGCTTTTATTTGTGGAAAACAACACCTCTGCCCTGTTCTCACTCACATATGGAAACGGGGAAAGAGATGAAGGAGACAGACCTGTCCAAGTCTCTGCTGGAGCTTCTGGTCTATGAAAAAGAGACATGCCCCACCTCCAGTGGGTAGCCCTTAGTTTTGCAGCGACAAGGACCAGTCTTAAAATATGCAAAGATAGGATCTGGAGGCAGACACTAGGGGAAAGCTCTGGGAGAAATGTGAGAGGACTCCGAGGAGGGTCTAGGGGAGGAGGGTGTGCTGGGAACCAAGGCAAGAGGCCAGGCCTTCCTGGAAAGGTCAGTGAGATGTTCCCAGCAGCGACATGCTATAGGACTGTTGAGGTTGAGTTGTCTGCCTTGCTGCTCAGTAAACCCTTCTCGTTGCCTCCATCATTTAGGAGAGCTGCTCACAAATGCTTTTGTGGGGAGGAGTCCAGGAGCAGGTGCCAACTTTCATGACTCCGTCCCCTAGGAGCTGAGAAGAGCAGGAACACCTGAAGGAGGTGAGATGCAAATCCACCTACACCCCCCACACACACTCCTCTCTGGCCCCACTGACCTTTCCCTTTCTCTAAGGAGCCTCCAGGCTTTGCACTCACTGTTCCTCTGCTGGATATCCACGGTCACGCCTCACCCCTTCTATTCCAGCGCTTCCCCCTCAGGGAGGCCTTCCCTCACAGTCCATTTGAAACTTCAAAATGCACACTCAATTCTCCCTTTCCCCCTTCTCTGCTTTACCTATTATCATTTTTTATAAGAGAAAGTGTATTTAGAAACTTACAGCCCGGTCGGGCGTGGCTCAGCGGTTGAGCATCAACCTAGGATCCAGGCGATCGGGGTTCGATTCCCCATCAGGGCACATGCCCGGGTTGCAGGCTAGGCAGCCGATCAATGACTCTCTCATCATTGATGTTTGTCTCTCTCTCTCCCTCTCCTTTTCTCTCTCTGAAATCAATAAAGATATATTTTTTTAAAAAAAGGAAACTTACAGCCCTAGCCGGTTTGGATCAGTGGTTAGAGCGTCCGCCCTCGAACTTAAGGGTCCTGGGTTCGATTCCTCAGGCCAAGGGCACGTACCTTAGTTGCTGGCTCCATCCTTGGACCCAGGCGGGTGGGTTCCTGTGCAGGAGGCAACCAACTGATGTGTGTCTCTCACCTGGATGTTTCTCTCTCTCTCTCCCTTCCACTCTCTCTGATGAAAAGCAATGGAAAAAATATCCTTGGGTGAAGATTTAAAAAAAAAGAAAGAAAAGAAAGTTACAGAGGTGGAAGAAGTGAGCAGAAGAAATGGGCTCAGATGGTAACAAGCCTGGTGGGGGGGAGGAGAGGGGAAGGCACCCTGCTTTACTTATTTATTTCTAGCACTTATCTCCCTTTAACCCATTATGTATTTAACATATTAGCTTTATGTATTGTCCTCTTTTCCCCTCTAGAATGTAAGCTCCATAAAAGCAAGGAGTTGGGTCTTTCTTGTTCCTGCTTATCCCAGGTATCAAGGCTATCCAAGAGAGCCTGGCACTTTAAGTCAATGTTGGTTGAATGCATGAATGTAGAGTTGGGTGATACCTACTGATACCAAAATTAGCTTCCTACTGATACTGTTGTAATTTCACCCGGTTATTAACACAAAAGAAGCAAAGGGAAGGCCAGATAATATAGGGATGTCACCTGTGCAGCTTTGCCAGGAAGCTGCAGTTTAACACTCCCCAGTCTGTTCCCTGCAGATAGCTGCGGGAAGGGGCTGGACATGGGGAGAATAGACACGTGCCCAGTAAAGACTGGGTGACATCGGGGAAGGTGCTTGTCTGTCAGTCACACCTGGGAACAGATCATTGGCCAGAGTAGGCATGGTCACCTCAAGGGCAGGAAGATATGAGATACTTAATCTCCTGAACAAAGGAGCTCGCTCTCTTGGTGCTTTGTCACACTCTTGTGCTCTTGTGTTTTCGGGACTCTCGGGACTCTTGTTGCAGGGGGTGCACTCTCTTGGCTTCCCTGCATTCGCCCACAGTTCACAGCTATGTAAACCCCACACAATGGATTGAGGCACTAGCCCAATGCTGTACTGGACCCAGGTCCGCCATGGAACAGAAACTTTGGACACTGGCTTTGCTTCTAACTCTACTGAATCCCCAGCTGCACAGCTTCCAGGACTGGATTAATGGGACTTTGAAAACCCAAGGATGTAATTCCACGAAAATAAAGCTTTCTACCACGTCTCATCTTCCCTTGGGGGCCTCCAGAAATGCTCGTCCCAGCAGTACCCAAAGAACCCCACTCCCACTAGCAAAGAAGAAAGGCAATCCATGCATTTCTCCAGTAACACTACAATTGGCACATATCTCCTGGAGGGCACTGCACTTCCTGTGGGATGTGAGCTGGGGGCGAAAACCATTCTTGGTTCTCTTTCAAAAGGCGGGTCCAGTGGGATCCAGGTTATGTCTGTGACATCACTGTCCCATGCATACCAGTTGGCTAGAGAAAGGAATGCTATTACAGTTGTAAACCTGGTAAACTGCACCCAACATGACTTTTATCTTATCTGTTGGCTTCTTGGACCCACTATTATTACTGATAGACATATTATTATGGTGCTTTCACTTTTCTGTAAATTAATTTGAAGGGTAGTGTCAAAATCTAGGTGTGCTCAGAGGATTGTGTCAAGCTCAAGCTAGTCACATCATGCATGGTACCTCATCCATTGAGAACTTTTGCCTTAGGTGATGAATCTAAACTCAGCAGGTAGCCTGACCCTAAACTAAAACTCTTTTTGCCTTTAAGGCCTGCCATTCCTTCTGCGTCTCCCACTTGGGAATGCTTAGCCATCTGCTGATGAGTTCTGTGGTTGCAGTGACACTCATTCCCTTTCTTTTTTTTAAATATATCTTTATTGATTTCAGAGAGAGGAAAGGAGAGGGAGAGAGAGACAGAAACATCAATGATGAGAGAGTCATTGATCGAGCCCACAACCTGGGCATGTGCCCTGACCGGGAATCGAACCCAGATCGCCTGGATCCCAGGTCGATGCTCAACCGCTGAGCCACGCCCGGCCGAGCCTCATTCCCTTTCTTCTGGAGGCAACACTGATTTTCTTTTGGGAAGTCATCTGTCCCCACTCTTGGTCCTGCGTTCAGGTGTGGTACATGCTACTTGTTTTAGGTGGGTAGACACATGACCCAGGCCTGGCAGGCACACATCAGAATAAGCTGTTCTCTGCCCAGTCGGCATCGTTCAGCAGTTGAGTATCAACCTAGGACCCAGGAGATGGAGGTTCAATTCTGGTCAGGGCACACGCTCAGGTTGCGGGCTCTGTCCCCAGCAGGGGGCATGCAGGAGGCAACTGATCAATGCATCACTGATATTTCTGTCTCTCCCTTCCTCTCTGAAATCAATAAAGATATATTAAAAAAAAAAAAAAAAAGGGCTGTTCTCCCAAACAACGATTGGGTCAGGGAAGAGCACCTCATTCAAGCTGTCTACTGAGAATTGGCTCTGAGACTTCTGAATTACTCAGAAAGAGGCACTTTTCTGTCTGCCTCTGATGCCAACTTCATGGAATGAAAGTCTGGAGCTGTTTGTGGCTGTCGCTGCCACCACATCACCAGGAAAGGCTGAGCCAAGAGATGGTTCCAGACACATCTGCGAGTGCCTGGGCGCAGCCCAACCCTGGGGCTGTTAGATTGAGAATGCTAATAAATGTCCTTTGCTTCCCTAGAGAGTTTGGATTGTGTTGGTCACTTGCAACCCAACCCAAACTTGGAGGCTATCCTTTGAGACCTACCTCAAATGCCATCTTCTCTGTGAAGTGTTTGCAACCCCCTTCCCCTACTCCCATCAAGGCGCCAGCCTCTTGTGGGTCTGCCCCTTGGCACCTGCACTTCCCACATCCCGCTGCATTTCTGTGCACCTGCCTTCCCTGCTGGGCTGAGGCTCACAGGGAGGGGACTGTGTGATACCTACCAGCACCCCCACCCCACCCCTGCGCGCAGCACTGGGCCAGTTGGAGCAGCCCTTCTCCAGGCAAATGTTGCAGCTATTGCTCACACGTGCTCTTTCTCCTGGGGAGGGAGCCTGCCTCCTTCCTTCTGGGGACAAGGTAAAAATTCTAATACAAGACCCCTGGCTGCCTTCTAGGGGGTCCTCTCCCTTTCTTGACATTCACAAGGAGACCAATGTTGGCAAACATGTATTGCTTTATTTAGTGTTTCTCTGGATTGCAGAAGTGTCAGCAGTGGGCCAAGACCCCAGGCGGCAGAGGCAGCTGGGCAGCCCCAGGTCCTCTGGGGAGGTCAGGGGGGAGAAGCAGCAGAAAGAGGTGATGCCTGCGGCTCCTCCCAAGGCCAGCCCCTTCCCCAGGTTCCCAGGACAGGGAGCAGCTCAGGCCGGGAAAGGCCTCACATCCTTAAACTGGGGCCAAAGTTATGTGAGCAGGGTATTTGTCATCCTAAGGCATGGACTCAGGCAGAAGTGCTTCTCCTACCTGGTGGCGCCCAAGGGTGATTGCTGGTCAGGGAGCCACATGCACCCTTAAGACATGAGCCTGTTTTGTGGGGCCCTGTCCCTGGAAGAGGCAGTAAGGTGTGCTGAGAGTACAGAGCTGCAGTCTCGGTTTTGCCCCAACCTGCTGGATGAAGGGCAAGTCCTTTCCCCTCTTTGGGCCACTGTCTCCTGCTCTGTCACGCCAGGAGGCTGTAACAGATGATCTCTGTCTTCTAAATTCTATGGTCTAAGACTCCTTCCCCCACTCCAGGACACCCTCAGGCTAGGCTGATGATATTGAAAGGGCATTTTTAAGGCAGGAAGAAGGGGGCAGGCAAGGTTGGTCCTAGCCCCCAGGCAGGTGTCGGAGTGGGCTGCAGAGGATATAGGTGGGTAGGCAGGCAGGCAGACAAGGTGCCAAGGGAACAAAGAGGGCAGGGTGGCCTGGGCAGGAAAGAGGGCACCAGGGCCCAGACCGCCCAACCTCTGAGCTACATTCCCTGCCCTGCTGGAGTCAGGGAAAACACATCCAGTGTGTCCTGGGGTGGGAAAATGGCTTAAAAAAAAGTTTCCTATAAAGCATCAAAAAATCTCAGAGAAAACCTCAGCAAAAGTTCCCTTCTCTCAAATATTTGGCATCGGCAGTGGGGCTGGCATGTCTGCCTCTGGCCCCGGCTTTCCTATTGCTTGGCCCGGCCTGGCCCACTCCTGGGGCAGCTCCCTGGCCCTCGCAACTCCTCAAGAGAGGGGGGAGCAGGAGGCAGGAGTTTGTTGGTGGGCTTCGAGGTGTCCCTGGGTCCCTGTCTGGAAGCTCGAGTCTTTGGTAACTGGGAAGGGGAAGAGAGGATAAGCAAAGCATTGGGAGGTGGGAGGGTCCAGCAGGTGCCTTCATCACCGAGAGTTCAGCCGGGGGGCCACCTGTGGGGCAGAGGGAGAAGCCCAAGTGTGAGTGGGAAGCGGACAGAGGTGCATCAGGCACTGGTCTTCATGCCTTAGGAACACGCAGCGGCAGCCTGGTCCTGGAGACTCTGATCCCACTCCCACAGGACTCCCTGCCTCAGCCAGAGTGGGCCTCTCCTCCCACCCAGCACACCCCCAACCCCTCAGGTCTTCCCCACCTCCCCATGCTGCCATCTGTGGGGGATCAAAAGGCCCCTCTCTCTGGCCACCAATGGGCACTGGGATGTCAAGGGTGCTATGGTACCCAAGGACTGCCAAGGAAGCCTTGGCCACCAGAGGCTCCACCCCAGTCCTAGGGCCATGAGCAGGGAAGCAGGTGTTGCCTGCCAGGTCCCACTCACCACAGCCAGGTGACCGTTTTTGGCCTTAGTGATGAGCAGCTCTGAGCCAGGTGTGAAGTCGATAGTGCCATCCCTGCCAGGGCCACCTGCAAATGTGATGCTGGAGGGAAGGGTGTGTGTGAGAACTGCCCACATGTGTACACATGGCCCCCTCACCGCCCTACCTGCCTCACCTGCCCTGGTTGATGTTGATGTTGTTCACACGGTCAGCGCTAAGGGCTGTCTTGGTCAGTGTCTCAATCACATGATCACTCTGAAGCACCACGTCCCCCTGGGGGCCCAGACAAGGGGAGGGGTCATGCTCTGCCCAGACCTAGAGAACCCACCCACCCTTGCCTCCCGGTCTCCACAGGGGCACCTTCTGCTTATTGTCCTCACGCTGCACGTGCAGCACAAAGAGGCTGTCGCTCAGGCTGCTGACGGAGATTCCTGAGGGGGAAAGGCAGAGGTCAGGGATCAGGGGTCAGAGCAGGGGCCTTCCTTATGGAACCCTGGACTCTGGCTCACCGGTCAGGTTGGCGTAATCAATCCTCTGCTTCACTTTGGCATCCTCCACGATGACCACAGCATTGGGTGTCAGCAACAGTTGCCGGGGTCGGGGTTTGTAGCCCTTTCGGTCATATTTCACTACAGGCACTGCATACTGAGGACAGAGGGTAGAGTGAGGGGCAGGAGAGGGGCTGAGGGGGCTCCAGGGATAACCCCCTCACCCTCTGCCCAGGCCCTGATGCCTCCATCCAGCCCGTGGGCAGCAAAACTGTGCTGGACTAAGGGCTGTAGGTAGGGTCTCACCTGGATGGGCTCAGTGCCTAGGGCCTGTAGCACTTTGGGGCTGATCTCATCTGTACCTGCAGCCCAGATGGGGGACAGAGAAGTCAGAGGAGGAGAGAGGGGAGTAGGACGGTGTTGGAGGGTTTGAGAACTGGAAAGTCAGGGACTCACCAAGCCGTGTGCTGATGAAGAGCCTGGGGACACTCTGGGGGTAATTGTCCTTCTTGCCCTTGAAGATCTCACTAGCCACGGCTTTCTGATGCAGCTGTGGAGACAAGGGCAGGGAGGCAGGATGTCAGATGGTGGGGACTATCACAGTGTGGGGGCAGGCCAGCCTCAGAGCTGAGACAGTTTCCCTCACCCTCTTTCCGGCCTCAATACCAGGAGGCTGAGCCCTACCATAGACACTCCCATTAGCCCCTCCTCTACGTTACCTCTGACTCCACCAAGGCAGAGAGTTCCCTAGAAGGGTCACGACAGTATTGTCAGGGTCCAGGCCCAATTTTGGGGATAATTCCCCTCACGAGGCCCTGGAACCCCCAATATTCAGCTTCAACATGGGATCTTGAAGCTGGCTGATTGCTAATACTCAAAACTACTACAGATTCCCTGAGATGGGTGGGTCCTTTAGCATCAGCCAATCTTGAGTTGGCAAATACAAGGCACATTGGCCACCAATGTCTGTCTCCAAAACCATGGCAGACATTACCAATCGATCAGACTAAAGCTACAGCCTCTTCAACACAGGGCTCTGGGAAGCCTCTGCTGGTCCAGTGGAGTCGGGCCAGAAGGAGAACCCCATTTTCCACCACAGCCTACTCCAGCTTCTGCTTCATACATGAGGCCAAAGAGGAGCTGGGATCCATTTGAGATCACATGGGAAATCAGGGGTAAAGTGCTCCCCCAGGCTAGCACTCTTCAAGTGGTGGCGGCTGCCCCCCCAACCCACGCCTGCCTCCTTGCTCTCCATACCTGCTGCTTCCACTCAGGGCTGATGCTCCGGCAGTACTTCCAAACCATGTTCTTCATACACAACTCTCGCAGCAGCTCTGAGGCCTGTGGGCACGAGCAACATCAGGGCACCCAGACAGCCTGGCTCCCTTCCCTCTGAGGACAGCAGGCATATCCTTACCACCGTGCTCTGGCCTAAATGTCACCCCTTCAATCTGGACAACCCCTTCCATTCCCGAGTTGTTTTTCTCAAAACAATGGCCCAGCCCCAGTTCCCCTCCCTTGGGGAGCCCTCATGATAACTGGCCACATGATAATTGGGCCCCTCCAATGAGTGCTGTGAAAGTCCCTAAGTCAGCAGGGAGGGCCCACAGACCTCACGCAGGGCAGGTGGTGGGGTGGGCCAGGAAGTATCCAGGACATTTCGGGGTAGCTGTCGCCGCAGGTTGAGCAAAAAGGAGGTGCGCACATGATCCAGGAAGAAGGCATTTTCGGGGCAACGGGGTGCATGGCGCAGGATGAAGCCTCGAATGAGCCTGGGGGTGGGGAAGCCCAACAGGGATGGAGGTGAGAAGTCTGACAAGAGACCCCTACACACTCCCGGCTCTGCACCCCTTCATGGTGCCCCAATGCTCACCGCCGGATCGTCTGTGCTGCCCACTTCCTCTTGGCCGCCTTCCTCCGTCCCAGCATTCCCCGCCACCACGACTGGATGCAGATGGCTGCAGACACCACAGACGGCTGACCACTATCTCCTCACCATGGTGGCCCACCCTAGCCCCAGCCCCTGCCCCCTGGAGACCCCTGGGCCCCCGAACCTGATCGCTTCACCCGGAGGAATTTCTGCCGCCAGTGAAAGCCCCTCCAGGAGGCCTGGATCTTCGTAGCTGTGGTTGGGAAAGAAAGTCAGTTGGCCAGAGCTCAGGGGAACTAGCTGGGTGCCTGGCTGTCAGAGCTCACTGAGTGGCATGAATGAGGGAGTGGTTGAAGGAGCTAGTGAGTGAGAGGATAAATAAGGTCAATGAAAGCGAGTAGGAGGGAGCAAAGGAATGTGGAAACATGCTCGGAGTTTGTACCCAAGGGCAGGACAGATGGCGGGTGCTGGGGCTGGAGCTGGTAAGGAGGAGGGCAGCTGAATGTGGGCGAGGCAGACTTCCTAGAAAAGGAGCCCAAATGCAGTGATTTATTTCCTGCTCCCCAGAATGGACCCCACTGGGACAGGAAGGGTCGGGCCTCTCTCTCACCCAGGCTCTGCCTCCGGACCTCCAGGGCATCCTCTGTGGCAAAGAGGGTCTTGGGAAAGCGGATGAAGATCTTGGTCCTGGGAGGGCAGCAGTGATCAGCCCCTGGTTGCCATCCCCATGTCCCCCAGACCCCAGGAGTGGGCACCGCTTACCTGCCCATCTTGTACTCTTCTGGTTTGTAGCCGAGGTGCCTGACCAGCACAGCTACCCCATCCTGAGGCCGTCCTGCCCAAGTGGGCCATGTCTCTGGGCACAGTGACTTGTACCTGGGGGCAGGAGCTGAAATGTACCCAGCTCCCACCCCAGCCAGTACCCTTCCCTGGGGAACCAAGCCAGCTTTTCTGGGAGGTCCTGCTGGGAGATCCCCCTAACAGGCAGCTCACAGAAAGCCTGGGAAGTGGCTCTGTTGTCCCCATTTTAACAATAAGGCAACTGAGGTGTTCTCATCTGCCTAAGGCCATGGGGCTGGAAAGTAGCAGAGATGAAATTCATATCTGACTCCCCAGACCCCTAAGCCAGGATAACAAAGCTGCTCTCTCCTTTCTGAGGTGATCAAAAACTCTGTCCTTCTCATAGCTTTTACCATTTCTCCTGGTGACAGGTATGTGGATGTCTGCCTCATGGACCCCTGCCAGGTGCTCCAAGAGGGCAAGGCCTGGGGGGGAGGGGTGTTCTACAAAGCTTGACATTAGGCCTGTAGCATGGAAGGGACCTACAGCAGCTCAGAGCCTCAGCATCCTGTCTCTGAAATGGGGCCAAGAACCCTTGTCTTCCCTCCCAGGATCTAAGAGACTCCTACCCCCGGACCCCTTTCCCTGGCACTGAGCCAGGCCCCGCCCCCACCTCTGCAAGAAAGCCTCGTATTTGCGGCGATAGGCGAAGCCGGCTCTGCGCACACGCAGGTTCTCCATAAGTCCCAGGTATTTCACCTGGTGCCGGATCAGCACCTCATCAAAGCGGCCTGGAGGAGGGTAACAGGGTAATCAATCAGTGGGCTCGAATGGACAGATGGCCCGTGGCCCTTGCCCAGAGGCTCAGCCCCACAGGCCCATGGGTAGGAGGGGCCTACCGGGCTGTTTGGCATCATTGGGCTTGATGCAGCGGATGTAAGCGGGCTCCTTAGACTGCAGGATCTCCACCAGCTGCAGGAGGCTCATCTTGAACTGGGTGGCAACCTGGTGAGCCAAGGTGAATGGGAGGTTGGCTAGAGCTGGGCTGAGACCGCTGATCCCTGGCACAGCCCTCCCTGGGGCAAAGCAGCAACAATTCCCACAACTACCCCCTACCCTGCTGGGCCTTTCCTTCTGCCACCCTCCCTCACGATAGAGGAAGGGAACAGACTATGGCTGCCTGCATCACCGTGGCTTGGCTAGAGACCTCAGTTTAGGAACCTCACTGGGGTCTAAAAACCCTTCTCAGGCCTCAACGCAACCTCAATCCTACATCTTCCTCTGGCAACCACTTTCACTTTCTAGAATTTCAGGGCCATGCTCCTAAATGATGTGTCCTACATCTATGTATTCAAACATTAGCCCTGTACACTGCTCTGCAAAACCTTCACACAGACTCCAGCAGACTCGCAATCTATCGCGGTCCCATTAGTGGTAGGGATGTATGCCTGTGGTTCTGGAAGCACCAAGAAGGGGCAACTAATCCAGTCTGTGGGGTAGCAGGCATTAGGAAAGGCCTCCTGGACATGACCCTTCACCTAATATTTAAAGGATATGTAGGAGCCTTGGCTGGGTAGCTCAGTTGGTTAGAGCTTCATCTTGATACCCCAAGGTCACGGGTTCGATCCCTGATCAGGGCACGTACAAGAATCAACCAATGAATGCATAAATAAGTGGAACAACAAGCTGGTGTTTCTCTTACTCTCTTACTTCCTCTCTCTAAAAATAAAAGAAGAAAAAAAAAAAAAAAAGAAAAAGAAGAGGAGGAGAGAAGACAGCCAGGAGGAAGCAAGGAGAGAAAGGCATTCCAGGCAGAGGGCAGCCTGAGCACCCTGATGTACACAGAGAGCTACACACGACACATGAATCCAGGTGGGAAGTAGAAAAGGGGGTTAGAGGCAGGCAGAAGCAGTATCAGAGCAGGACTCGAGTCACATTAGGGAGAGTGAATTTTCTCTTGAGGGAATAAAGGAGCCATAGAGGGATTTGGAGTGAGGGAATGACAGGAACAGATCTGCAATTTGTAATATCTCCACAGCAGAAACGTGGAGGATGCTTGGTAAGAGCAAATGAGGAGCCAGGAGACCAGGGAGGAGGCAGGCTGGCTCAGAGGAGAGATATCAAGGACTGAAATGGAGCTGTGGTTCTATATATGCCCACAGACATAGAAGTACACACAGGAACACACAGACGCAGGCACAGATACATACCCACAGGCAGCCTCCTCGACACACACAAATGTGCACACACGCACCAGTAAACACACAAGCTCCCATGTACATAGCCAACTCCTAGGCTCATGTAGGCACTCGTCCATGTGCACACACATGCCCCTGTGGGTCCCACAGCCTCCGCACCGTCTCTGGCCGCTTCTTGTCACTGAGCTCGCTCCGGTCAAAGCACTGGCTCATAATGGGATTCTCCGAGCTGCACATGGTCTGTGAGGGCAGAGCAAGGGATCAAGGTTGTAGTACAAGGGGGCAGGCAGGACAGATTCCTGGGGCACTGGTCATTTGGGGCCAAACCTGGAGTCCTCCCCGGAGTCCTCCTCACCTCCTTCAGGTTCCGGAAGAGGAGGTCATTGTTTTTATCCAGAAACCCTTGGAGGGGAGAGCACATGTGAGATGAGGAACAGCAACCCCCCCTCCGCCCCGTGGGAACCCAGCCCCAGAATCCTCACCGGCCACGCTGTAGGTTACTTCCCCAGCATAGTGCAAAAGGCGGAACTCCCCACGGCCCAAAGATTTCCTGGTCCGCTGGTCAGCCAGCTTGTGCCTGGGGGGTGACAGGGAGAGGAAGCTACAGATTGCTGGCCTGAGCCATGCTCCCTGCCTGCTGAAGAGCCTTAGAGAGAAGAAACAGGCATCCAATAAGGAACATGCATGCCCAGGGCCACCCCACAGCCCACTCTGCCTGAGGTAGACAGGGCAAGGCCATCAGCCTCCCTGCACAGAGATGGCCACTGAGTCTAAGGGAGGTAGACGGTCTTGCCCAGGGTCACACTGTGGCAGGACCAAGATCTGGGCCTCCATACTGCCAGGGCACACTGGGCAGAGAGCTACTTCAGTGCCTCTGGCTGTTGCATGACCACTCAGAGGGTTGAGCACTGCCCACTACATTTTAAGAATGGAATGGAATCTGCCCCAAGAGATTACTTAAGTCTTAAGCATGTTTATACCCTTTAGCCCATTTTCTACATTAAAAAAAAAATCCTCACTAGAGGATAAGTTTCCTTTTTTAATTCTGTTTTATTTTTATTTTCTTCTTATTTTTCAATTCTCACCTGAGGGCATGCTTAAAGAGAGGAAGGAAGAGAGAGGCAGAGAGAGAGACAGAACCATCGATGCGAGAGAGAAACATCGACTGGTTGCCTTCTCTACATGCCCCAACCGGGGATAGAACCTATAGCCCAGATATGTGCCCCAACTGGGAATCAAACCAGCAACCTTTCTGTGCACAGGCTGAGGCTATGTTTTTATTGATTATTCAGGGTGAGGAAGGGAGGGGGGAAGAAAGGGAGGGAGAGAGGGAGAGGAAGAAGAAGAGAGAAAGAAACACATTGATGTGTAAAAGAAACACTGACTGGTTGCCTCACATACGTGCTGGGATTGAACCGACAACCTAGGTATGTGTCCTGACTGGGAATCGAAACCGCAAACTTTCAGTGCATGGGACAATGCTCCGACCAATTGAGCCACACCGACCAGGGCCCATTTTCTACTTTTAAGAACTATTTCAAGCAACTAACCAGAGACACAGTCAGAGGTTTAAGGCACAAAGATGTTTGGTGGCAGCACTGTTATCTAGCAGAAACCCGGAGGCTGCCCAAGGGCCCCCAGAGGCTGGGTTAGAGCCGTGGAGTATCTGTGGGTTAGAGCCATTAGAGAAAGCATTTTGAGGAAATTTCTCTGTTTGATGATGAAAGAAAATACCAAGGATATAACATTACCCTGAGCCTTCTACAGTAAGTCCTCACTCAGTGCTATCAATAGGTGCTATGACTTTAAGTGAAATGATGTATAACAAAACCAATTTTACCACAGGCTAATTGACATAAACAAGAGTGACGTTCCTATGACTTCTCATCAACATTATTACAAAATGACGCTGAACGAAACAACATTATTTGAGGACCTGCTGTACACAGTTCCCAACTATGAAAAAAAAATGTATAGAAAAAGGCAGGAAGGAAATGCCTCAAATTGTTAACAGTGTTGACCTCTGGGTGACAGGACTGCAAGTGCCTTTTGCACACATTCCAGCTTTTCTCTAATGAGCAACATTATTTTTACAATCAGAAAAGGGGTTTTAACATTCTATTAAGCAAAAATGCTCAGGGCTTTGGCATTTGCAGCTCTGGGACTGAGTCCCAGCTCTGTAACTTACTAGATATGAGATAACCTTGGGGAAATGACTTTTCTTTGAGTCTCAGTAAAATGGAGACAGCACCAAGAACACCTCCTCAAGGGCTGCTTCAGGTTAGAGGAGACGATATGCACACAATATGCAGGAGCAGAGGGGCTTGCTTCCTTTCTCCCTCTCCCCACTCTAGGGGATGTCTTAATAAAAAGCAATTTCCAAATAAGGAAGCTAAAAAAATCTTAGCAAGTTTCATTCTCAAAAAAGAATGTAGAGGAAGCCATGCTCCTGGCTTCTTGTGAATGTACTGTGAGCTGTGGCTTTGTGTGCCTGTCCTTAACTTAGCACCTCCTCTGGTTATCTCCTCATGGCTGATGTTTCTGGACTATGGGGGGATCCCAGGCTTCCACAGGTTGTACCCAACTGAGCCCTGCAACCCCACTCACGTCAGGAAGTGCGGATGGTGCTTGATGGTGTCCTCCAACTTCTCCAGGAAGGTCAGATCTGTGGCCTCCCCAGGGCGCAGACACTCCTCGTCCTGGGGGGTAAGGCATAGAGTGATGGATGTACCAAGGGAGGGGCTGGAGAGCACAGGTAATTTAGGGGCACCATGCAGGAAGCAGAGACACAGGAAAAAGGGCAGATCAAAGGGACCTCCTAGAGACAGCTTCCAGGTCCAGCCAGCACCTCACCTCACCCTCCAAGCAGAGCCCTGCCCTGTCCCTGTTCAGCCCCAAACTCTGGCCCTCTGTGGACTGGCCTGGAGAGAAAGGGGAAGGAGTGACATCCTCCCACCCAGCCCCCCACATGAGGCTTTGGAGAAACAGAGGACTCACCAAAATGGAAATGATGCCCTTGAATTTCTCCTCTACCAGGTCACAGATAATCTTGTTGTTGAAATACTGGACGGGCTCCCACTGAGGGGTAAAAAAAAGGAGGGCATCATCATGGGGCCCTGGTGCCTCTCCCAGGGACTGATGCCTGGGCTTCCGATGCCACCTGGGGACACCTGCAGGCCCGCACTTACCGCGATGCCCTCTGCCTCATACTCCTCCTGTTCTGACTTGAGGGTGAGTTCGATGAAGAGCTGCTGCAGCTTCTCGTTGCAGTAATTGATGCAGAACTGCTCAAAGCTGTGAGAAAAGCAGAAGAGACCACAGGAGCTCAAGGCAGCCACAGGGCGAGGAGTAAGGGAAAGATGGGTGACGCCCCTGAGCAGCTATGGGAAGAAACACTGATCAGGGCCCAGGATGGTTGGGCAATCACTGACAGGAATGAGAGAGACGGGGGGACAGAGGAGAGGGACCGGGACAGGGAGATGAGAGACAGGCTGAAGAAAGGGGGGCACTAACCTGTTGTGCTGAAACACTTCGAAGCCATAAATGTCCAGGAGCCCAAGGACTGTGGTGCTCCGCCAGCTGGGGCTCTCAGCATCCTAGGGCCATTCAACCAACAGCATGGGTCCCAAGTCTGCCAGGCCCCAGGTCCCAGCCCTAGGCCTCCCAGGACTGCCTTCCCTGCTGCCTTGGGAGCAGCCTGGACCACAGCCTCACCTTGGATGCCAATGACCTGTTGATCTTCCCAACCAGCCAGGTAAAAGTTCGACTATAAACAGCCTTGGCAAGAGCGTCTCGAGCATAAGCAGCCTGTTCCAGGTTCAGTGGGCTCAGGAGCTACAGGTGTGGCATGAAATAGTGAGGTGAATGCTGAAGACCCCTTCCCTACTCCTCCCATTTGGGTTCAGGCCAAACACCAGGAAACTATGCCCACTCTTCCCTCCCACTCAGGGGTATGTGTGGGGAGCACAGGAGAGGACACAGTGGCCACACCAGAGGGAAGGAGGTATAAGGACAAGAGGCCTTCCAGCATTGCTGAGAGGATCAGCTGAGCAGACCAGGGGAAAGGGCAATGATGAGAGTGGGGGCTACCTTGGAATACCCGCATCCCTTACCCCCATCTCCTGACGCAAAGCTTGGCCTCACCTCTTCTCCCTTGGCGATGATCTTCCTGTGTGTCAGGGCTTCCCGCAATGTTGAGCCGTCCACACCAAGGAGCTGTCAAGGGTGAGGGGCATGGTGAGGGTGCCCTTCCCCTTGCCCAGGTGCTCTGCCCTTGCTTTCTGCTCACCCCGCTTACCCTGGTCAGATACTTCAGCTGATTCTCAGTTGTGACCTGGGCGTTGCTCTCCTCATCGGCAGCAAAGTGGAGGTTGCCCAAATGCAGGACACTGGCCACGATGCTCAGCAGGTCCTGGGGGACAGGCAGGGGCAGATGGGAGTCACAGGAGGGGCTGAGAGTTCCATGAGGAAAACCAGGGGGTGGTCAGATGGAGCAGGGATTAGGAGAAGTGTTTTGAGAAGGGGGATCTAAGTGGAAATGGGCTGTAAAAGTGAACTGAGAGGGGCAGATTTGGGGTAGAAGGGATCAATGGGGGGAAAAAGGGGACGTGTAATACTTTCAACAATAAAGGTAAATTTTTAAAAAGTGGGTTGAGATTTTCAGGGTGTGACAAGAGGAAAGGGAGGGTCCGCAGCACAGGCCTCACCTCCACTTCATCCTCAGTGAAGTTGATCACTGTGAGAGCCTTCCTGACGACCTTCCAGTCACTCTTGTCGTTGATGGAGGAGACTTTGGCACACTGGCCCTGAAGGAGGGGCAAAGCTGGGTTGCCAGCCCTGGCGCTGTGCTACTCCCCAGGTGGCACCTGCCCTGCCCACCAGCTACTCACCTTCACCAGGTATAGGTAGCTCTGGGGGTTGCGTTCCAAGCCCAGCCTGCGCAATGTCTCCTCTTCACCCCCCTCCAGCAGCTGATAGAAAATGTGGAAGTTCCTCTCCCCATGATTCTGGTGGACCACGCGGGACTTCTCCAGGAGGTAACTGAGAATGTGGCCACCCACAGGGGCACCCTGTGGGCAGGACAGAACACGGTGACTGCTCAGGGGAACTGGGGAATGGAACCCATCTTCCCTTCTCTCCCCAGCACTCGTGGGTTGTAATTCCACCTCTGCCACTACTTTCAACAATAAAGGTAAGAAGCAACCAATGAATGCATAGATAAGTGGGACAATAAAGGGGCTTAGGCAAGTCACCCCCTCTGCCTCAGTTTCTTCAACTAAGAAATGAGGACATTCAACCCTATCTACTTGTCAGCTCCATGTGGATGTACAACGGGCATCTCAAACTCAATAGGCCTAAAACTGAACTACTCTCCCCGTCCTCAGGCTAGCTCCTTTGGGTGTCTTCCATCTTGGTCAACGGCTACTTCATCCTTCTCGGTGTTCAGGCCAAGAAGTTTGCAGGCCTCCTCTCATCCAATCAGATAGTCAATCTTGCTGCCTTAACCTTCAAAACCCCAGAATCCAACTGCTGCTCACCACCTCCACTGCCACCACGCTGGTTCCAGTCACAGTCATCTGTCACCTAGATTATTATATCAGCTTCCTTACTGGCTTCCCTGTTTGACCTGGTTCTCCGACCATCTAGTCTCAACACAGCAGCCAGAATGATCTTTTTAAGAGGAAAGTCAGATCCTGACACACTTCTGTTCCAAATCTTCTGATGGCCCCTTTCCACTCAGAGTTAAAAAAAAAAAAGGAAGTTCACACCCCCATACACCAAGGTTGTGGGTTCAAGGCACATACAAGAAGCAACCAATGAATGCATAGATAAGTGGGACAACAAATAGATGTTTCTTTCTCTTTCACTAAAATCAATCAATAAAATAAAACAAAACAAAAAAACAAAGTTCAGCCCTGGCTGGGTGGCTCAGGTTTTGGGTTCAATCCCCCGTTGGGGTGCATACAGGAGGCAACCAATCAATGTTTCTATCTCACATTGATGGTTTTCTCTCTCTTCCTTCTTCTAAAAACACATCCCTGGGTGAGAATTAAAAAAAACACAAAGTTCACACAAAGACTCTCAATGGCCTGCACTATTCAGCCTCCTCTCCTACTCCCTGGCCCCTCACTCTGTTCTGCAGCTACTGTCCTCCTTGCTTGAAAACACCAAACACCCTCCCACCTCAGGGCCTTTGCACCACTTATTCCCTCAACAACTGCCGCCTGGTTGGTGTGGTTCAGTGGTTAAGTATCAACCTAGGAGCCAGGAGATGGAGACTTGATTCCCGGTCAGGGCACATGACTGGGTTGGGGGCTCGATCCCCAGTAGGGGCATGCAGGAGGCAGCCAATCAATGACTCTCTCTCATGATTGATGTTTCTATCTCTCCCTTTCCCTTCCTCTCTATGAAATCAATAAAGACATATTAAAAAATTAAAAAATAATAAAAACAACTGCCCCACCTCTTACCTTGTTTTATTTTTTGCCATGGTACTTGTCAACTACATTACATTTTTCTGTTTATTGTCTGTTTCCCCTAAAGGCAGGATTTTTGTCTGTTTTGTTTCAATGCTGTAGCACCAGCATCTGGAACAGTGCCAAGCACACAGTAGGACCTCAATAAATGTTTACTGGTGCCAAGGACCTGACAGGTGGGTGCCTATTGAATGGGAATTCCACTCCCTGCCCTGGCACACCATAGGTACCTTGAAGTCAAACTGAACGTCCATGTACTTCCCAAACCTGCTGGAGTTGTCATTCCGGAGGGTCTTGGCATTTCCGAAGGCCTAGGAGCAGATGGGGTATGAGGGAGGCTGGCCTTCTCTCCCTGCCCCTCCCTCCCCTCAGATGCTGCTGGTCCCTCACCTCCAGCACAGGGTTGCTCTGTAACAGCCGGTCACGCACAGCACCACCCCGCTCAGGGGCTGGGCAGGTCTCAGCATAGAACTGCAGCAGCCGCTTGGTGGCCTCTGTCTTCCCTGCCCCACTCTCCCCAGAGATCATCACTGCCTGGTCCCGTCGCTCCGTGCGCAGTGCCCGATATACAGTGTCAGCCACAGCGAACCTGGGGCAGAGGCTGGTCAGGAGCTCAGGAGGTAGGGGTTCAAGCAGCTGCAGGTAATGTGAGTGCTGCAGGTAGGACTGGGAGACGGCACTCCTATATCTGGTTGGAGTTCACTTGTGAGTGGGATCTGCATGTACTCTTGAGGATGGGGAATGGGGGACCCTCAAGAGTATGTGTGAAGGGAGATTCTTTATAGCTGTGGAGGGGATCACTTTCAGAAGGAAGATGGACAGGATCACTCATGAGTGGGGGTGTTACAGGTCATTCAGGTGGAGGTTGAGGTCCCTCATAGGGAGGGCTGGAGGTCCCTCAGAGGTAGGGGTCAGAGGATCACTAAGGTGGGGGGTCATGCCAGGTAGAGTTGGGCAAATAAGTCATTAGTGAGAATAAGCTGGGGTGGGGGCTGGAGAGGCCCCAACCAGATGGATTTGATTCATCTTGGGTGGGGAGTGCAGTCAGCCCAGGGTGAGGGACTGTGGAATTCCTCACAGATGTGAACAATGGGAGGTCAGGGGTCATTTTAGAGTGAGGGTCAGGTGGGGTCATCTTAGATGGGGATGGAGGGTGTCACTCACAGGTGGGGTGGCACCTCATAGAAGCTAACGCCACGGTAACGTTCCATGTGCTGACGGCTGTAGATTTGGAGGTCGCGGTAGGGGTTGACAGAGACCAGGACTGGGCCAATGTAGGTCTGGGGGTTGGAGGAGGAGGGTCAGAATTTTCTCCCAGGGGCCCCTGACGCCTCTTTTCCCCTCAGTCCTGCCTCTGAACCCCCCAGCACCCCCCACTGTCTTCCCACTTGGGCCTCACATAAATGAGGTTCTCCCGGAACCGTCGCCGCAGGTTTTCGATGAAGGCTGCCTCACTGGTGAAGTTCTCCAGCAGCACAAAATCCTGTACCCCCACCCGGTCACGGGCGGTCAGAGCGCTCTCCATGGTCACCCGCACCCCGTCACTGCCCAGGGCCTGTTGGGAATGAGCCACAGGAAGGGTGAGGGCCAGCAGGGTAAGGGAAGGCCACTTCTCCCCCTCTACCACAGCCTGTGGGATTGAGAGGGCAACCAGGGGCATGTGGACACAGGAGGTCTGGACACAGGACACAGAGAGCATCCAGGAAAAGGACCATGCTGGGTACATTGGGCCTGGGTCACAGGAAGCTGGCACATGGAACACTGAGGACACTGGCAGGTCACATAAAACAGAGACCTCGTGGGGCACATGGGACCTGGACACAGACACTGGACCTAGAGGACCTAGAGGACATAGGAGCAAGGCCACGGAATCCAGGGAGGTGCTAATTTTGTGTAGAGAAAGGGGTCATGAGAAGGAACTCCTGGAATAACAGAAAAAAAGCTCTGTTGACCTTGGAAAAATCCCCTCCCCTCTTAGGGTTGCTCTCGCCTCAAGGAGGAGGAGTTGAGTTAGACCAGGTGACTTCAGGTCTCAGCTCTGAGCCACAGGTGACAGGTGTTTTTGGAGGACAAATGGCACAGTGAATTCTTCCGGCAGGGTAGGGGCAGGCTTCTCTCCTACCCTCACCCTTCAAAATCTCCAGGCAGAGAGTATCTAGGGACTAAGCAAGGGGCCACCCCCAGGCCATAGGAGAGGGATCTCCCAGAGGGCCTCCCATTCCAGCTGGACTCAACACTTACCCCATAAGAGGGGGGAACCTCCCTCCCATAGCTGGGCCACACCCTCCCCATCGGCTGCCAGGCTCCCCAGACACCCTCCTCCACTGAGAGCCCTGAGAGGCCTCAAGGGGGTGGGGGTTTTACCACGGAAAGCCCAGCTGCCTGCCTTCAGCTGCCTCTGGGGCCCACCAGAGGGTAGGGAGAGGGACAGGCTTAACAAGGCCCTCACCCCAAGACATACTCTTCAAAAAGGGTCTGGGGCTCTAGGAAACTGACACCAAGAGTGTCAAGGGAAGAGCAAGGTGGCGGCGGCGGCGGTGGTGGAGCTTAGTTCCCAAACAGGCCACCAGGTCTTCTACACAGACCACCCAGACCTCTGGCCAGGGGCACCCCTCTGGGTCTGACCAGGGGCCTGCCTCTCCCTGCCCCCTCCTTCGCCCCATCCTGCCCAGTAGCTGCTAGCAAATCTGGCCGAAGCTCCCGCCCCCTATGCCCGCCGGATGACGGATCTGGGCGCTCTCAGCCTTCCCCGCGAGCCAAGAGCCGGGCCCCAGGTCCGCGCGCCCCGCGGCCTCCCAGCGCCGCCTCCTCCCCCTGCAACTTTCCCGGACGTTTTTCCACCCGAAATTCCTGCGCCCGCCCGCTTCCTGGCGGGGTGCAGGCGCCGCCGCGAGGCAGCGAGGAACGCCCGGGACCCCCACCCTGCCCCCACCCTGCTCACCGATGCCCGGTAGCGCATCCTGCCCGGCCGGCCTGGCGCCCCGCTCCGCTGCCGGTGCTCTCAGCCCGGGGCTCCGCGGCCGCGGCGTCAACGAGGGAGGGGCCGGCCCGCCCCCGCCCCCGCGCCGCCCCCTCCGCGAGCCGGCGAAGCGTGGGACTCCCCGGCCGCCCCCGCCTCCTTGGGGCTCGGACTCCGGGGTCCCTCTCTAGTTGGGGGTGGGGATGGGGGTGGGGTAGGAGCCGAGGGTGCTCTGGGGCGGGGGCGGGGGCGGGGCGGGGTGGGGGTGGCGCTCCCCGCCGGGCAGGGGCTCCGCCTGAGTCAGGTTTTCCAGGAGGGACGTCGTTGGTTCCAGGGTGGGGCCCGGAACCCGCGCGGCCGCCGCGTCTACACCGATCCGGAACTCACTTCCGGGCTTGTCTACACTACGCACCAGGCCAGGCGAGGGAAGAGGGTTGAAGCCGGTGGGTCGCGGAGGAAGCAGGATTTCCCTCTCCCTTCCCCCTAACCTCAAGTCTTGGCAAAGTTAAAAATAGAACGAAATGTCCAAATACGGCCGGCGCGCCCAGGCGGGCGGAGCCTCGGTGCGGGACACTGTCCACCCCCGTACCCTCTCTGAGGGGTGGGCCCAGTGTCTTTAAAACCCCAAGAAAATCTCTAGATTCCCGCGTCAACACTGAGCTTGTGCCCGAGGGACAGGGAAAGCCATTGGGCGCCTTTGCCCAGAAGGGTGTGTGCCCTGCCTCTATTGAGGCCTCAGTTTCCCACCTGGGAAACCCAAGTCCGACTTCCAGCATTTGGGGCCAATACCCTTCTTCTCTATCCTGGACACCACAACTAGGGCTTCTGTGCCCCAAGGTCTCCTTACCTCTCTCCCTCCTCTGGAAGGGGCCTCCCTCTCGGGTCCCTCTGAATACGTCCATACTTTCTGCCCAGGACACCCTCCTTCTCCCAAACCACCCCCAGCAGCCCCACCCTGGCTGGACTCTGGGGAGGCACCACCCTGAGGAGCGAACTCTAGCTCAGATGCCACCGCCGGTGGGGCGGTGATGGCTTGGTGCTTGCAAAAGGCTGGGGCATTTATTACAAGCTGTTTGCGGGCAAGCGACTTAGCTGCTCAGAACCTCTTCTTCATCCTTAAAATAAGGCTAATACCTGCCTCGGGTTGCAGAGAAGGCCGAGGCACAGCCCGGGAGCACCTCCCCGCCCTGAGTAAACACCGCTTCCCTCTCGGCCAGGCGCTCACTCCACACGTGCTCAGGGAGGACCTACTAAGGGCCAGGCCCGGGGCCAGACTTTTTATCTCCTGGGGAAAGCCCCTCAGACCAGTCTACCAGTTACAAAGAACCCTCAAGAGCTTCCCCTGTCCCCCGCCCCCCAACCTGAAAAAGGAACTTGAAGGGCCACACTGGGGACACTGACTTCTTATCCTAGGGGGGAAGAAGTCAGAGCCCGGCCTCAAAGCCCCAGCGCACCCCACCCTCGGGCCCGGGCTCCCCGGGAAAGGGGGCGGGTGAGGCTGCGGCAGGTGCGGGCTACAGCCTCGCGGGGAAGGTTCATTACCTCGGGAACAACAGCCCGGCCGGAGCCACGACGCGGGGTCGGGCACCAGCTGGACGACGGGGCCCCCTGGGAGGGGCGAGGGAAAAGGGTGCAGCTGGGAGATAGGTGTGGGGGGCAGGGTAATGGTGGCGAGAAAGGCCACGGCCGAGGCGGGCTCGGCGCGGGCGCAACCCCGGGCGCCCGAGGTTCAGCGCCGGAGCGAGCGGGAGCGGGAAAGGGGCTCAGCCGCCAGCCCACCTGGGCGGGGGAAGGAGGTCCCGCGAGCTCCACCAGGAGGCCGGCGGCGGGCGGGAAGCGGGGTCCAGGCTCGGGGACCTGAGGGGAGGAGCCGGAGAGGAGCCGGAGCCTCGCGGTCGCAGGGTCCGCCCGCCCGCCCGCCCGCAGCCGCGTCAGGCCGCTGGAATGAGGGGAATCCGTGCGCGGAGGGGTCCGGCCGGCCATCCCCCACCCGGAGCCGCGCCGCCGCATTCCCGGGATGCCCTCGGGCGCCCCGCGGCGGAAGGAGGGGGCGCCTCCACCTCCTCACGCGCCTGAGGGCGGGCTCCAGCCGCCGCACCAGCCCCCCGCAGCCCCCACCGGCCAGCTCCGCCTCCCCGGGCCCAGGCGGCAGCCGGGGAGAGAGGTGGAGGGTGTGAGAGACGCCGCGGCGGCAGCGCCCCGGGCATCCTGCGTTCTGAGTGCTGTCGTACGGTACCCCCTTCAATGCCCGCAGCCAAGCCATGAGTCTGGATTGTTACCCCCATTCTACAGACGGGGAAACTGAGGCTGGGCAGCTGAATGTTTAAGATCTCAGGACTACTAAAAGGAGGGGTGGGATTGGAACCAGGAACTCAAGTACTCACCACTCTTTCGGGGATGCCCGGTGGGAGTGAGACCTGCCTGGGGCTGGCAGATTTCCAAACTTATCTGTAAGGGTTAACAGCTACCCTTGCCGCTGCGTCCTTCTTCAGTGACCCCATGACTGCAGTGCCCAGTACACCTGTTTTGTTCCTGTTGTGTTGTTACTGACATGTAGGCCTTAGGAGTAGCAGCTAGGGAGTGTGGGCCATGGCCTTTGGGCTCCCAGCATGGGAGTCCCTAGGGTGTAGCCATGGCCTCTGAGTGACCCAGGACTTACTTTCCAAGGCTGCTTCTGGGTCTCTCCCATCTGGGGACATGTTTCCAGCAGACCTGGATCATCCAGTGCCATTTACCTAGTATGTGCCAGATGCCCCCAAGTCTGACCTCTAGAGGAGTAGGGAGGACAATGGACGCCTCAGATGTTGCCCCCAGCCCAGCGCCAGGGCCATGCAAGGTTTGGAATGGATGTTCTAAGGACCCCCCAGATCACTGCTATAAGCTGATTTTCACAGAGGCAGCCGCAAGGCCTGTTGGGGGAGCGGAAAGAACCACAGCCTATCGCACCCGAAGTGCAGTGCTGGGAACAGAACAGGTGCTGTTTATATTTATCAAACATATTTTAGGTCTAGGCAGCCCCACCAAGGACTGTTCCAGACTCAAGAGAACTGCTGTGAGGGGGAATGTGGAAGAACAGTGGTGACTTAGGGGCTCTACCTGATTGCTCACAGGGCCCTAGTCAACTCTAGCTCCAGAACCATGGGCCTTTGGCTTGCCAGACACCTCTGTGGGGGTCCAGCAGAAGTAAACAGAGTACCCTGCCCCATAACCTACCCTCCTTGTTCAATATCCTCTGTGTAGAGAGGAGGGACGCACCTGGCACCACCACCTGTCATCAAAAGGCCTGCCCTCCCTCCAGTCTCACACCAAGGAGTCACCACCTGCTAAAACCTTTCCTCTGCTCCTGCATCACCGTTCCATTTCTGGACCAGGCAGCAGCCTCCAACTGGCCTCCCTGCTTTCTTCCTCTTAATACATTTTCCCACAGCAGCCTGTGGTATTTACAAATGCAGTCAGATCAATTAACATTTCATGTTAATAGAGTGAAAGTTTATAGGGCACTAGTCCACGTGCCTTGCCAATGCTTCACACCCACTGCTTCTTGCCATAACCCTGCATATGGACTCCAGTGGCCCCCACTGTCCTCAGTTTACCCCACTGCTCCTGTTCCTGTGTGACCACAGGGGTAGTCTCTCCAGTCCCTCCTCTGCCCTTGCCTCACCACCATGCATAGCCAGAGTGAGCTGCTCTCACCCCTGCCACCAGCTCCACGTGGCTCTCTGAGCTTCTTGCCTTTGCACCTGCAGTTTCCTTGGCCCCACACATACTTCCCCTTACCAACTGACTGACTCTTAGCCATCCTTGAAGACTCAGCTCAGGTATCGCCCCCTCCAGAACCCCTTTCTGACTCCCTGCAACACACAGCCCCTTCGTTATCGCAATCTGCTGTACTGGCCGGTTTCCCGGTCCTTCCCTCCCAGAAGAATGCTCCCGCCTGGAGCATACACACGGCCTGGCACAGTGGGGATCAATCACTCCAGTAAATGAATGAACCACAGAGCCGACAGTGTAAGCAGGCCAGAGCGAGCCGCCAGTTGAAGGACGCCGTGGGCCAGCCATTCATTGTCTCATTCAACTCGAAGCCCCCCACCCGCCACACTCACTGGAGCGCAGCCGCGCCGCTGCCCCCGGCGGTGCCCAGCCCAGGGGGCGGGGCACGGGAAGGGGCGGGGCTCGGGCGGCTTCTCCGGAACCCAGAGGCAGAGCCCGGCCAAAGGGCTTGCTGGGTGCCTGGGTCTAGAGACTACAGCTTTTCTTTCCCGACCGCACGTCACTCACAGTAATCTAAGTCTCCACAAGGCCGAGGCCTGGCGCCACCGGGTCCCGGGATCCCGCACGGGCCGGGCCAAGCCGACCCGAGGCCCCAGCGATCCCGAGGCCAGCGACCTCCGCTTCCCGCACGGTAGCTTCAGGGTAGTCTCGGCGCCCGGCCGCCCTGCCTTTCCCGAATCCCTCCCGCCAGCGGAGGCCTCCCGGGGCCGTGAGGCTGCTGCCCGCCCCGTGCCCGTGCCCAGCGTACCCACCAGCTCGGCTCTTTCGGTGCGCGGGCGGGGGCCAGGTTGGGCGGCGTGGCCGGCTCTGGAGTCCGCGGCTCCGGCGCGCTCTCCCCGCCCAGGGCCCGCCCGGGGCCGGGCCGCCGCCTGTCGTCATCCCGGGCAGGGCCCAAACCCGGCGCGCGCGCACCCTCCTGCCCCGCCCCGCCGGCGCTGGGCCGGCCGGCTCTGGTCCTGACCCGCATTGGCGTCCGTGGAGACTAGGTGCCGCACACTCCGCAACCAGCTCCCAGGACCAAGCATGTCACAGTCATGCACACACACACCCTCCACCAGCGAAGACCCGGCCCCCTTCGCTGCAGTGCTGGGTAGGTGGGTGCGTCTGATGCCCCTTTGCATCCCCAGAGCAAGCCCAACTCTTCTCTGCGTGCCAGGCCAAGTCGGTTCTTCCCCATCTGTGACTACCTCTCTCCCTTCACTCTCCGTTCAGCCCAAGCTACTGCTCCGAGCCGGCCATTTCTTTGGGCCCACCAGGAAAGGGGAGGCATTAACTGAGCCCTACTATGCACCCGGTGTTTACATGCACTCGTCCTTTGACCTCAGAGCAGCCCTCTCACCTATGTGTTATGCCCAGTTCATAGCCCAGCCCACTGAGGATCAGGGAGTAGGAAGAGAAAGGATTCAAACCCGGATCCCCACTTTGAAAAACCCTGCTCCTAGTGATGGCTAATAGTGGCACTTAAAACCTTACCCCTTCCTTCTGTTTACCCCTTTTGTCCAGTCTCTTCCTGTCCCACCAAGGATCAGAACCCCTCCCCACTGCTCACCTCTTTCCCAAGTGGGTTGCTTGAGAAAGGGCTGTGGGTCCTGGGGAGACATTGCCACCCTTCCTCCCAGCCCAGAGCATCCCCGCTTACAAGTTTGCAGGGCCTGTGAGGATGAACCACGCGGATGATCTCCCCAGTGGGGATCAGCTCCACTTGCAGTGCCATTCTGCCTGTGGATAGCCAGCCTGTGGATAGCCAGCGTGCTGAGCACTGGGGCCTCTGGGCAAAGGCCTGACCGCCTGCCTACTGGCTGTGGCTGCTCCTGGAGCCAGGAATCTGGTCTCACGCTGGAATGGCCACTTGGTTCAGCTTCAACTCCAGCCCCAAGGGATGTGTCTGGTCCAGCGCCTCAGGACACAGCTGGAGCAGCCCAGGTCTGATTGGGAGGCCTCTTGGCCCAGAGGGTTGGGGCAGGAAGAGGAGGGGCTGAGTGATAGAGGAAATGCCTGTTGTCCCAGGTAACAAGAGCAGCTGATATAGAGGCTATTTGGGGTACCCTGGGCTCTAGGTCAGAGGGTAGGAGGCTTTTCCCCACAGCAGCTCTGTGGCTGGGCCTCTCCCCTGCCTACTCACCGGTGTCAGTTGGAGAGCAGAGTCACCACTCCCCAAAACAGAATATACGTCCTATCCTAAGCCAAGAGGATCCATCAATAGGCACTGCCCCTCCTTCATGCATCCCCCACCCACTTGCCTGCCTCCCACAGCAGCATGTGAGCCCCTTGAGTTTCAAAGGCCAGGGCTGCTGGGGACTGGCCAGAAGGTTGGCTGGCTGGAGAGGCAGGAGGGCCCTGTGAAGAGCCCCCTGTTCCACCCTCCTCTGGAGCCTCAACTGCCTGGGAGGTTGATCCCTGGCTTCCTTGGTTGTGGGCAGCTTTAGCCTTGTTGGCTCCTTACTTTTCCATTAGCACCCTCAGGTGCCCCCCACCCTGAATGTTCCTGTTTTTCTATCTTTATTGTTGCTAAATCACAGCTGACACTTTCCTGGCCTGGGATTGAGCCCTTGGGTCTCCAGCCATTCCTTATAGGAAGTGAGAAGAGGAAGTGGATGGGGGAAAGTGACCTTTCCAGAGGGCAACACTGGCATGGGAGGAGTGAAGTCCACCTTCCCCCAGGCACTCTTCCCTTCCCTCCTCACAGTTTCCCCCGCCCAGGAAAGACCAGCAAAGCTTCCTTCCTTCCTCCAGGAAGCACATCTATCCAGGGCAGCCTCATCCCCGGCAGCCACACAATGGCCTTTATCAGCCGTGGAGCCAGGCTCAGAGACCCAGTGCACACCAAGTCTCACATATTTCCTGTTTCCACTCAGCCGGTCAGGGCTGGGCCCAGAGCGGCTATATCCTGACTGGGGCTAAGAGGAGGGAAAGCACTCCCCCTTCCCCTTCCCGCCTCTCAATCCCTGCTTGACTCACCCTGCCAAGCTAGGAGGGGTTCTGCAAAAGAGGTGGGGTAGGGGCAAGTGAAGACTTAAGGGGGAAGGGGAGAGGTGGACATGTAGAGGACAAGCATGCTCCACAAACAGGAGAAAGAGGGACCCCCGGACTCAGGCGCCTTGGAGATCCAGCCCCAGGGGCACATTAATTGGAATGAGGAGGTAGGTATAGTGTTTTTTTCGTGGGGTTTTGGGTACAATTGTTCTCTCACAACTATGTTGTGAATGGGGCATTATTTGAGTTTTACAGACAACTGAGACTGAGACTATGTGGGTAGAGGTGGAACTCTGATTCAGACTCAGGCCTTGACCCAATTCCTGCATGATACCACAGCTGCCCCTATCATGCCACTTCTGAGCTGTGGTCTGACAAAGGCTGGTGCCAGCACCCATGATGGTGGTACATGTGAGAAGGAATGAAGCAGACAAGTGCAAGGGTTCGTGGTTCATCAGGTGTGTGTACTGGGGGCAGGGATAGAGGTTACCATGGGAACTTCTGGATAGGGGGTCTCTAGGGTGGAAAGGAAAGATGGTGACATTTTTGGATAGCTTAACTCAGGTCCAAGGCGCAAGACTAAGGTCTGAGGGAGTGGCGGGTGAAGAGGGGTGAGCCAGCGAGAGCAGGGTAAGCACCTTTTCTGAGTTATCAGTTCTAAGAAACCCACTCTGCTCAGCAGCAGAATTAATCAACTGCCCAATACCATGTGTCAAGTGGGCCAGGGCCCCAGGGGGCGACTATTCGTGACCCTCATTCCTGTTCCCACCAGGCAACATCTGTTCCTCTCAGATGCAGTCTAGTATGGGTGTACATGCCCCTCACCGTGTACCCCTTCCCAGCACCATCATGAAGGAGTCACACACAAGTGTAAAAGCCATGTTTTTAATTATCCCCCGATGTGACAGACAGAACACATACATCCAAAGCCCGCTAGGAGCCAGGGGGACAGCTCTCCATGGTACACATGGCTCCCAGGGTGGAGTATGGAATGCAGAGCAACTGGAGTGTTCCTTAGTTTCAGGTTGTAGGACTCGAGTGACAGTCACAGAGCAGACTCCCTGAGGTGTTTTTTCCTGGGAGAAGAGCTGTTGAGTGACCAGCAGCTGGAGGCAAGTGGTAGGAGTAGGGACAGCCATGTCCACACAGCACCTGGAGAATGCTCTCTGAAGACCCCAAGGGCCAGATTCTGCCAAACGTCTTGATTCCAGCCTTCCTCTCTGCCTGCCCCTTCTAGGTACCAGAGTGGTCTAGAGAGAGGGCAGGTTTCTGGCTAATGACTTCAGACAAGGGTAGGGGCAGAAGAGCTTCACTGGGCAGACCACCGTGGACAAACCCGTGGCCACAGCTCCTCTACCACCTGCTAACCCTTGACAAGATGGCAGGTTGGGGGCATAATCCCCAGCAGAAGTGAACCTGGGTCCAATTCTCTCTTCAGGTCTGGAATTTTCTGGGTCACACTCCATGGGGGCAGGAGGATGAAGGCAGGACACTCAACCTGCCCACAACCCCTACGTAAGAGCCTGGGTAACGGGGCCTGTCCATCCTGTCAACTTAATCATACTGCTTCTGCTGAAAGCAAGGATCCCACACTTCCTTCCCATCCCTCAGGGGGAAAGGCAATGAGATGACAAGACTCCTGGGACCCAGTGTTGCTTGTGCCAACTAGTCTATGAAGCCTGTACAAATGTGAGCAACTCCCCCTCCCAGATAGCCTGAGGCCCAGGATGAAGTGACAAGAATGCAGGCCTGTGCCAGATGGGGCATGTGCCTGGCGGGCCTGCTTGGGCGGGACTGGAACTGTGTGTGGGGAAAATCAAGAAATGAGACGTAGACTAGAGGGTCCCTCCCACATCCGGTGGACTGTCCCCAGGTCTTCACTGTTTACACACTAGCTGGTTTCACTCACATCTCAGCAACGAAAGTCTGTATTTAAGTGGCCACTTCCACAGATATGGAGTGGAAAGAGCAAAGGAGTGTGTGGCCAGAGCTCCCCCCGGGAGGTGAAGGATACTTGCTGCCTCCTCAGAAGGCTGGCTGGGCCCCCAGCGCTCCTGGAAGTGGTGAGTAGAGCTGGCTGCCAGCTCTGGCCTCCGCCCTGGATTCCCCCTCACTGAAGCTCAGATCTGTGGTTGGGTTTCACCCAGTGGGTCCTCCGCCAAGAAGACTCGAGGCTGGATCTGCAGGGATGAAGCAGGCAGTGAGCGGAAGGGGAAATAGCAGGTTTTCTTCCGCATTGTTCCATCACTGCCATTCTCCAACTGCAGCAGCTCCAGGTACAGGTTGGCTCCTAGGCTTATGGCTTGGGGAACGGAAGGGGGCTCAAGCTCCCCTCACCCCTCTTTACCTTGAAGGGACTGCTTATTCCCACCACTGAACGTAGGCTGTTGCTATAGTAACAGAGGAGAAACTGACCCTCAGTCTCAGGGATGTCGCTGCCATTGAAGTAAACCTGGAGGGGAGGACAGATGGGATGGGGTCAGCTCCACGGCCCTGGTCCCGCCCAGCGCTTAGAGACAAGTTTTCCCGCAGGCAAGACTGCCTGCTGGAGAAGTGGAACACCTATCTCAGGAATGGGCAGGGCAGGTACCTGGTTCAGCCCATTGCAGGAGATCTGGTTGTCTTTGACCCAGACATAGGACACGTAGTCGTTAATGTGTCGAAGCCCCACCTGTGGGAGGGAGGATTGGACGGTCAGGAAGGGACAGCTTATTCCCACCACGGGACCTACAGCAAATCCTAAGGAAGATGGTCCCACTCCTAGGTTTGGCTATCATACTGTATGCCCTCCCCTTCACTGCCAGCCCCGAGATGAGCTCTTTTGTTTCTGTGCCCAGCTCCCGAGAGCCCTCAGGGTGGATAAACCAGGGGGTGTGTGTGGCTGATGGACTCCCTGCCTCTCCCATCACATCACCTTGTACAGTCCAATCCAGTCCCAGGGGCTGCTGGGAAAGTCTGAGGTCAATGAGTAGCTGATAAGCATGTCATTCTCCATGGTCCACAAGCCTTCTGACATCAGGGTGATCAGTGGGACAGATACCAACGGCTTCAGCTACACACAGGGATGGGAAAGAGGTTGAAAATCCATAGCATCATTCTCTTCTCTGAGATAAATGTTCTTACTACGCTTTTCCAACAAGTAAGGGTCGGGGGGGAGGAGGGGCGTCAGGGTGGTGGGACAGAATGCTAGGCTGCCCTGAGAAAGTAGCAGACCTTGGCTGGCCAGCTGGAAAGAGAAAGGACCACAGGCTTGTCAGGGGTGGCTGACCCTGGCAGGAATGGTGGAGCAGAGGGCCAGGTGGGTAACCAAGCAGAGAGCCCAGTGCTGAGGGATGAAGGTGAGGCAGAATGGGAGGAAAGAGCTAACAGGTTTAAGGAGCCAAGTGGCTGCTCTCAGACCTTCAGGGTTCCTGACCCAAAGACCCAAATTCTATTTTTCAGGGGAAGGGTACCTGTGGCAAGAACAGCTATAGACATGTAGAAGGAACAAATGGTATAAAGACAGACAAACCAGTATGAAAAGGTGAAGGCTGAGGGCAGCCAGCAGCTCAAAGGTGAACACTGACTTGGTTGTTAGATGGCAAAATACAAGGATGGAGGGAGCTTCCTTTGCAACCTGATCCAGATAGGTTCAGGACAATACAAGGAAGTCCTACTTCACATAGTAGGTAATAAACATAATGGAACTCAGCCCCAAGGGACAGCACCGAGAGGAAATGGAAACCTATTCACAAGGGGTTTGAGCACGTTTTTGACAGGCAGAGCCATCAACAGCTCCTAAGAAGAGCAGGGATACCCGACCTGGGAGGAAAGGCAATCATGTCCCCCTACAGGTCTCCCCTGGGGGATGTGTTGACATTAGAATCCAGGGCTGGAGTGTTTGGGGATGTGGCCTAGCATGGCTGCTCCTCTGCCAATTGCCTGGCAGCCCAGTAGTTCACCTCCAAGTCAAAGGTGCCAGTGACAGGCTTGTGGTCACTGATGGTGTACATCATGTGGCTGACGTAGCTCCTCAGAGACAGGGAGAAGTGATGGGCCGGCAGCCTGGGGGCACAGGAGTCAGTGTGGGGCTGCCGCTTCAACCTCCACAGGATCCGGTCAGTCCATGCAGGCTTGCGTTTTTTCTCACTGGAGGGGAGGGAAGAGGAAGAACGGGGAGAGAAGAAAGCGTTGGCAGGAGAGCAGCAGGTGCCCCCACGAGCTTGCCGGAGCCCCTAATGCCAGGGTCTCTCAGCGGCCATGAGCCCCCTGGGCCAGAGCTGGAACACAGCCTGGCAACAGGAGGGAGGGTATCCAACAGAATCAAAGGTATGCTGGCCTTTCTCAGACTCAGCCAAGGACCCTCAATCAAACTGTGACTCAGAAGCATTTCATTTCAAAGCTTTTCTTATTTCTTGACCAAAAGCAGCAGCAGATCAGAGAGGCTGAGGTTTGGATTTTGGAGTCAGGCAGATCCTGAGCTGGAATTTGGCTCTCCCTTACTGAAGATGCGGCCTTAGAGAAGGAAAGCGGTTAAGGAATGCTCACCACATGCCTGTGACCAGTGGAGAGATTGAGTCTTAGAGGGGAAGCAACTTTCCCAAAGTCACATAGGCACTGAGTGGTGGAGCCAGGATTAAAGGCCAAGCAGCATGACCACAGTGTGTGCTCTAAATCACCTGGCCAACCCCTCTCAGGCCTCAGCTTCCTTATCTGTCAAATGGAGAATAGTAGTTACCTCATAGGGTTGCTGAGATGATGAAATAAGATAAAGCACAGAAAATATTCAGCATAGCGCTTGGTATAAGCCCTCTGTAGACATTGCCTGATTATGGTTTGTTCTCAAGAATCAACTGAGAGACCCCTCCACTGTTCTTCACTGCCAGCTTCCAGAGGAGCGTGAGAAAGGACCTGCAACCCTGGAGACAAGAGTGCTCCCCCGCTAGGCGGCTGACTCCAGGCAGGCAAGCCTGACTCGGAGCCAGCCCCGCTCAGGCAGCTGCTGGGTATTCTTTAAGATGGGCCGGGCACCCAGCCCCGCCCTCCAAGTGGAGACCCTGTGTCCTGGAATGGGGTGGGGGCAGTCAATATTTCTGGGTTCCTCCCCTTGGTTTTGAATGAACCACAGAGTAGTAAAGCCTGGTCAGATGAGTCAGATAATTTCCTACTTTAAAAACTTTAAGACGTTTCATTGCCTCTAGAATATAGCTCCAGTCCCCAAGCACAGCTTCCAAGGTGGTCAGGAGTCTGCCGCCTCTGACTTTACCTTTCACCACTGTCCCAGACCCACCCCACTCTGGAGACTCTCTCAAGCCTCAGGACCTTTACTCTAGAAGCTTTCGCTGCCTAGAACACCCTTTTTCACAGGGAGAGGCCCGATTCCAATGTTGTCTTCATCATAAAGGTGCCCCTGACCTCTCCTTCTTTCTAAAGCATTTACACCAGTACTTTAACTATATTATATTGTAGTTTTCTGTTTCCCAATCAGCATATGAGTTAGTATGTGAACTAGGAAGGCAGGACTGGCTCCTGGAGTCTCTTGTGTACACTCAGCATTAATACAGAGCCTGGCATACAGTAGGTACTTGACAACTGCTTGTGAACCCAAACTAACTAATAAAACCCCAAGCTCAATCTCTCTCCTCAAAAATGCCCATATAATCTTAATGCATAGAGCTTCATGTGCTTATAATGTTTGAAATGCTATTTTTGTCTTCTGCTTTACTTAATTACTATTTTAAACAAACATACTGTTGTCACTTCAACAGCAATACAGTTTTCTAGCAACAGAGGCAGAATGGTGTCTCGATGGTGAACTCTGACTCTCGGGTCAGAGGCCAGTTGGGGGCAGGTTCTGCCCTGTTAATTAAGAGCCATATTGTTCCATGCTGGTGAGCAGAAGAGTGGTGGGCCAGGAGGGGACAAGGAGCCTCCTGGCCCTTGCCCTATGCACCTCTTCCACTTGCTTGTCCCTGAGTTACATCCATTTATAATAAACCAGTAATCCAGTTTTAAAAGATAAAGGCTATGTGCCCTTGGGCAAGTGACCTCATCACTCCAAGCCTTGGTTTCTTCGACTCTAAGATGAGTTGATAATAGTACTTACTTCAAAGAGCTATTGTGAAGGTTAAACAAATTAAGGTGTGTCAAGGGAGTGGTCAAGTGGTAACTGGCTAAACCACATCTGTTTGGGCCTCCTTGGACTGTTTCAACCTCTCATTCTGAGGAATGCTCAGAGGACATAGGAATATGGTAATCCCATCCCAGAGACTACAGACATGGAGTCTTGGACATTTCGTGCCTAACAATGCTTAACACTTGGTAATAAACCACAGGAATGTACCACTCTCCCTTTTCAAAGCATTCCCGCTCCCCAGCTTCCCTCATAGTTAAGAACTCAGACCTGCTGTCACGTCCGAATCCTCCCCAGGCCTGGCCACAGCCTGCCTCTCCTTCCTCTTTGGTACCTTTCCATTTGACTCCCTTTCCTCCTGTTCTATGGCCTGGTCCAGGCTCGTCCCTTCACCTGTAGGACTCATTCTTTCAATGTGACTTACTGAGCCCTTATTATGTGCCAGGCCAACTAGGAATCCGATAAATTAGATTGAAAAGGTCTTTGAGGAGCTTGCTTGACAAAAGACAAGAAAGCAGTAAGCAAAATAAATGTGTACTAATCAAATATTACATATATTTCCCGAGTTCTCCATTTCTAATAATAATATAGCTAGGCGTGGGGTCCTTCTGTGATTAGACACTGAGACAGGTGGCTCACAGGCTGTTCTAATCCCTCCAACACTGGGAGAATGCTAAGATCACACTTTTCTCCTCCCACAGGACACTGAAGTTCAGAAGTCACCCTGCCCAGGTGGAGGCCAGATGCTTGTCCAGGTTGCTGACTATGAAGTTTGCACCCCTCCACTGCACTCCACTGTCTCCTCCAGCCTGCCCACTGGGGCCAATTCACAGCTGCCAGAACTGCCTCACAGTGTGCGTTATCTGGATTGGGTCTCACTGATGCTTTTCGGCTGAATGGTCATAACTGAATACAACAATTGTTTCTGGAGATTAGTATATCTTGACTTTCAAAAAATTTAAAACCAAGTAGCTCTGTAAGAGTCTCTCGGCTTAAAAGCCTAAAAAACTCAGCCAATTTACTGACCCCAAAACAGTGATGTGTCCCATTTTGGGGTCTGAAAGCACTTTTCCCTTCAGCTCTCTGTAGCTGGCTTCTAAGTGTCACACTGAACTCTAGGCACAAGTCTTGACTAGACTGATCATAATATCCTCTGCTCATTGCCTAGCAGAGAGGTTGACTGGGTTCATGTAACATAACCCTATTGCAATCTCTGACTTGAACAGGATTTCCCGCCCTCAGCCCTTTCACCCTCCCTGTAATGGAGCGGACCTAGGTTCTCATTACATCTTGGCTCCAGGACACTACTGTGGCTGAGCAAAGCTGCCTCCCATGCCCAGTACAAAACTCCCTCATAGTTACTTTGTACAGCTGGGTCAGGCTCCACTCAAGATGCCTCTCTCATCAGTGCTGCTGACTGATAGGAATGCCTGCCCTTCTTTCTGCCAAATTCTGCTGCCTTCTTGACAATTCTGATCGACTCCTCCTGGCGTCAGCTGCTCCCCTCACCATTTGCCTCAACCTCCTTCAGCACTTCCACAGAGTTCGGGAACCTTCTATCTGCCAGCTCTTGGACTTGATACGTTTACTTGGATCTCTTGCATGGGTGGGTCCCTCTACTTGGCTGGCTGCTCCTTAAATGCTGCATCTTTCCCTTTTATTCTTTTGGGCTCACAACTTAAACATATGCCAGGCACTATGCTACATCTCAGGAATGGTCATAAATCAGATCCTATCTCTGCGCTCTGGGCATTCACACTACAGCAAGAAAGGCATACTGTGTCTTAAAAGCAACATGGGAAGCCTGGTGTACACAAGGCTTGAGGCAGCATAAAGGCAGGAGAGGCCTCTCAGTGAGCCGGGGAAGGCTGGGTCAGGGAAGGCTTTCTGGTAGAGATGATTTCTGAACTGGTTTTCGAGGATGAACACTGGTCCGATTAGCTAGAAATGTTTCTGCTCACAATGAAGGGCTCAGGCCCTGGCCACTAGGGTAACTCCCAGCTGTCTCTGGACCGTGGCCCCAGCCGGTGAGACTTCAGTTATGATGTCCTCCCCTGTTCCTGCAGTCACACAGACTCAAGTTCAAATTCTTGCTTGATCACTTACTGTTACTGTTACTTAGATATTCCAAGACTGAGTCTTCTTATTTGTAAAAACTCAATAATAGCCTGGCTGGGTGTGGCTCAGCAGTTGAGCATCGACATAGGATCCAGGAGATTGTGGTTCAATTCCCGGTCACAGCACATGCCCAGGTTCCAGGCTGGACTACAGTCAGGGGCGTGCAGGAGGCAGCCAATCAATGACACTCTCATCATTGATGTTTCTCTCTCTCTCTCCCTTAAATCAATAAAGATATATATATTTAAAAAAGGTCAATAGTAGAATCTACCTAATGAGGATAAAGTATGAATTAAGCGATGCAGACAAAGCCCTGTGCACAATGCCTGGCAATCAAAAGTGCTCAATAATATCAACCACAATGTGGGTTGTATCTATGATGTGGGAATAAGTATCTGCCTCCTTCTTAGCAAGACTTTGCTGTCCAATCCTGTTTGCTGCTGTTGGCAAAACCAGATGTGAATTCAGAGGTCCTGTGGTCTAGAGGAAAGTACTGTGAGCCAGAGTCCAGAGAATCAGGTCTGAGCCCCAGCTCTGCCACCATTAGCTAAGCCGCCTGGGGAAGTCCTCTAACATCTCTGAGCCTCTCTACCCAATCTGTCCCTGCTAACTGCAGCCCAGACTCAGCTGTTTGCAATAACTTTCATCTAGTCTCCAGTGGTTTCCCTACCATACCTGGGGGTCGGGGCAAAGGGACACCTGGCTACATGGCCTGTCAGCAGCTCTCTTCCTGATGGCAAGGGAGGTTTTAAAGTCAATGGGTGGAGGGTCCCAGCCCCCAAGTCCCCAGCCTGTCCCACCAAGGCCTTATAATGTCCATGACTCTCATTTCCAATGACTGGCTGGGGAGACTGGCAGTCTCCCTACAGCTGTGGACCTGGGCCAGCTGGAGACTGCCCTCTTACCTCCTTTTTGGCCTGCTCAATTGCCCTGGCTGAACCCAGTTTCCAGTGTTCATGGCCTCTTCTTGTGTGCATTGCCCAGGCCATGATCCCATTCTGTCTTGCTCCACACTCCTGAAATGGCTTGCCCTCTCCCCATTCCTTGGCAGGGACACTGTTGCTCTGCTATAGCACTGCTAGCACTGGGCCAGCAGTCCTACCTCTCACCCTGGCCTGGCTGTGGAGATACCCATTTACCCCCTAAATCTCAGAGGACTGGGGTGCTCTGGAGGACCTCCTATCTCCCTCATAAGACAATCTTGATAGGAAGAATGAAGGAACTGTCTCAAGTGAAACAAAAAGCCCCTAACATGCAAAGGGTTCTTCTTTTTCTTTCCCTGCCCTAAGCTGAGCCAGGGACCTCTTGCTAGAGCTGCTTTTGCCGCCTTCCCTAAGCCTAAGGTTTTGGTGGTGACCTGGCCCCTTCTCAGCTTCTTAGAAAGTTTTTCAGTAAAACTATCACCCACCCTGGCTGGGTAGTTCAGTTGGTTAGAGCATCATCCCAGTATGCCAAGGTTGTGGGTCCGATCCCCAGTCAGGGCATATACAAGAAGTAACCAATGAATGCATAAATAAGTGGAACAACAAATTGATGTTTCTCTCTCTCTTCCTTTCTCTCTTTAAAAATCAATCAATAAAAAAAATAAAGATTCAAAACAACTGCCACCTGAAGGCATGAATCTAAAAATAACAATAGCAGTTATCACAGTGCTTACTGGGTGCCAGGCACTGGACTATACATATGCAAGGTCTCATTCAATCCTCAACCGAGGTGAGTACTGTTATCACTCCCATTTTCTAGATGACAAAATCAAGCCTTAAATATGTTGGCCAACGTCATGCAGCTGATGCAGAGCTGTGCTTCTAACTACTAGGTGCACTGTCTCTATTTTTCCCTGTAAAAATCTCAACTGATGACTACTACTTCACCTTCCTGAATAGTACCTGACCACTCACAGCTAGGGCAAGGGCACTTAATACCAGTAAGTGGCTGAGCCAAGCCCCCATCTGGGGAGGACCAGAAAGCTCTGGGGAGTGGGGGCAGGGGTTCCCAGAATGCTGAAAAGTAGCCACTTGTAAGTCAGGAATCAGTTGCCTCTTCTTCTCTGGCCCTACCTGCCCCCTAACCATACCCCATCCTGGACAGCACCAGCTCCCCCACCTGCTTTCTCTGTGGACAATCTGGGAAGAGTTCCCATAGTCAATGCCTCAAAGGGGGTGAGAAGCACCACTCCTGAGAGGTGATGGCTGGATCTATTATACCTGCTTCCCTAACATTTCTATTCTGAGGCAGCTCCAACTGCCACTAGGGCCAGCACAGTATGACTTCCCAGTCCTGGCTCCCCATTTCCTCCTCACAGGCTAATTCCAGAACCAAGGTAGGCTGATCCTCTACTGCTGGAGCCCCCTCACCTGGTGTCATAGTTGTTGGAGTTCTTATCAAACTTGTAGGTAGGTGGGAAGAGCAGGGGGCCCTCCTGGAACTCCCGGAGCAGTGGGTCGCATCTCTTGGCAATGCTGAGCTGTAGAGAAAGGTACAGTCCCATCTCCCGATGGTCCCAACCCCATGGCCCAGCACCACACTCCATTTAAGGGATCAGCTATCAAGGTGAGGTAAGAATTAAGCAATGCCACTTCACTTCCTCACAGCCTCAGTATCCCACCCCCACCCCCACCCCCAGGAGAACAGCTGAATCCTTTTGCAGACATTACCCCACAGTCCCAGGGGAGGCAGCTGCCTGCCATTTCCCAGTCTTTGGACTATAGGGACCAGGCTTTAAATTCCATCTCTCTGGGAGCCACTAGCAGATATGTATCAGAGGGCAGGCTGGAGTAGCCAGGGTTTCTCAAATGGGCATATCTCATCTTCTGAGAGGCAAGCAAGCTTGGAGATGGGAGAGACGACAGGGATACTAGAAGGTTGGTGCTCATAGGCCAAAGCCCTTCTCGCTCCCTATGATAACGCACACTTTGGTTTTGCCAAATGAAGACCAGGCCCTGACTGGACAGGCTGCCCCACCCCCAGGTGTGAAGCCCTGTTAGACTCCTCTCTGCCTGGGCACAGGGATTTCAGAGGACAGGGAAAGAAAAAAGGCACTAGGGAACCTGAGCAACGCTCCACACATTTCATGTTGGACCTCCACCATGGGCTCAGACCACCCCTCTGGACCCCCTTGATACCTGATCCTTCTCCCACAGGTCACTGTAGCACTGACTTTTTACGGATTCTCGAACAAAGTGCAACCCAAAGTCCTCGATCCGAAAGTTCATGTCTCCAAACCAGACAATGAGGCTTCAGAAAGAAAAGAAGGCAGCCTGAAGTTTGTGATGAGGACAGAGAAGGGAGGAGCGAACAGGTGGCTCAGGCCTGCTCACTCCAGGGGCTGCTGGGAGAGTACTAGGTGAAGACCAGGGCACAGGCCCACCAGGACTGTTCTCATGGCTCCTACACCATCGTTTAAGGCGAAGAGACCAGCCCCGAGGGCAAATGACAAATACGCAACAGGCTCCTGCCCTCCCTCCTTCTCCCTCAGTTGGCCACCAGGCAAGGCTGAGAAACAGCCCTTTGGTTGACCTCAGGAACCACAGGGTTCTTGACCAGGGATGTTCAGAAGTATCCAGGCTTCTAAGCAGGGTAGAAGGGCCAGGGAAGGGTAAGGGATCCCAGACCTCAGGCAGGCAAAGGTGGATAAGAGAGCAGATGGGGTATGAGGGACGAGGCTGGGAGAGGAGCATGATCTGCTCTGGCTGGGCAGCAGTGACTGGGCAGAGGATGCTAGTCTGGGCTGGTGTGGGAGAGAGGGTGGGGCAGCAGTTTGCAACTGCATGCTCACTCATGGTCCAGGATGTTGGGGATGTCAAGTCCCTCAAAATTCTGCATCTCCAGGATCCAGTCAAAGTGCTCCAGCCGCTGGTCATTGTTGGCCATGTGGGGGGGCAGGTGGCAGTTAATGATGCTGACATAATAGCCATAAAGTTTCAGGCAGATGTTGACGCCCCCTTTGTTCCCCTGGTAGGACAAGTTGGAAACTGCTCTGGGTAGGAAATACCTCTTTTTTCCCATCGTAGGCCTGAGGGAAGATGGTCTCTCCTCCCATAGGATCTCCCAGGGCCAGACATTCAGCTTCCCAGGTGAGCTCTCCATCCAATCCACAGAGAGCTCACCCAACCTGAGGTCTCAGGATGCTAAGCTTCCAGAGGCAGGAGAGTGGGTATGCAGGGAACCAGATCGGACAGATTGACAAGATTCATTTTACCCCATTTTCCATTTTTACAGCTCTAAAGCCCCAAGCCCTTCCCAGCCCAGTGAAAAGAGGCCTCCCAGCTCATGACTCAAACAAGACTCAGTCCTTACCCAGTACCCGAAGAGGCCAGTGGGGGTGGATTTAGTAGAGAGGATCTGGATAAAGGGCAAATGCTGACACTTGGCAAAGACCAGTAAGAGGAGCCCCTGCATGCGAACATAGGAGACCTGCAGGACAGGGGAGGACAATGGTCATTCATTTCCCTGCACAGGCCGAGTGTGTCCCTGCCAGGTCCTGTGCCACACACATGCCCTCCCCAGGGCTATAGTATCTCAGCTCAAGTCTGTTTCACTACCTTTAGCTGCCAAATGATGCACTGTGGGAGTTGAGCAAGTTCGTTTCTGTTCCTGAACCTGGGGGTTCAGGACAGAGAAAGCAAGGCTGCCAGGGTACCCTGCCATCAGGTAGGCATTGACTCTTCAGTCCCAGCTCCATGAATGCTTAGGTGCTCCTCTCACCAATGCCCTCCTGAGGTCCTCTGGGTACCCTGTAGGCCAGGGCCTCAAAGAGGAATGCAGCTATACAGGATAGGGGCTAAGGGCACCAACTTTGAAGTTAGCCAGATCTGGTCCAAATCCTGGCTCAGGTTCTTAGTATTTGATATTGGGCAAGTCTCTCAGCCTATTATCTCATTGAGAGAGCAGGAATCTATCTCATAGACACTGGAAGAATTAACTGGCAGTTATTATTTTTTGGTTTAAGGATTCTTAAAAGTAGATGCAGAGAAGGAACATGAGCAAATCCTCTAGGATGCTGGAAATATTCTGACTCTTGACTAGACTGGCAGTAACATGGGCGTATATGCATAAAAAAAATCCATCAAACCATACACTTGCCCTAGCTGGTTGGGCTCAGTAGGTAGAGCGTCGGCCTGCAGACTGAAGGGTCCCGGGTTTGATTCTGGGCAAGGGCACATACCTTGGTTGCAGGCTGGATTTCCAGCCCTGGTCTGGGCACGTGCAGGAGGCAACCAATCAATGTGTCTCTCACATCGATGTTCCTCTCTCTCTCTTTCCCTTCCACTCTCTCTGAAAAGCAATGGAAAAAATATCCTCGGGTGAGGATTTAAAAAACCCAAACCAAACAGCACACTTACTTTCTGCATATGTTGTACCTCAGTGGAAGAAAATTAAGAAATGGCCCAGCTGGAGTGGCTCAGTGGTTGGGCACTGCCCTAGGATCCAGGAGATCACAGTTTGATTCCTGGTCAGGGCACATGCCCGGGTTGCCGCTCGATCCCCAGAGGGGGGCGTGCAGAAGGCAGTCAATCAATGACTCTCATCACTGATGTTTCTCTTTCTCTCTCCCCCTCCCTTCCTCTCTCTGAAATCAATAAAGATATATTAAAAACAAAGACACCAACCCTGGAAGGAACCACTGTCCCTGTTTCTCAGGTGAAGGACTGAGGCTCAAGGAGACCAAGGAACCAGTAGGACCACCTGGATAACAACATCAAAACAACATCAAAGAACCAGGACTGTCAAAACCCCTGCTGTCTGTGGCCAGGAGGTGGGGTGGGCATGAGAATGGGCCATAGCTCATGACCCTCTATCTCAGCTTCAGGCTGTCTACATCCACCACTGGAGTAGCTGTTTCCGGAGCATGAGGTGCAGAGGCCAAGGAGGAAATCCCCGGGTGGGGAGCGTGTACTGGGGCCTTCCAGGAATTATGAAACTTGATCCCGCAGGCCAGGAGCTCTGGCACAGTGGAGGAGTCAAAGCAGGGGGAACCCCAAACCCAGGACTGAGTGGGGGAGGCGAGTGAGGGAGGCGTGGGAACCTAGGGTTGGGCAGAGGTTGCTACAACTGTGGCCACAACCCCACCCTCCACCCCCAGTCTTGGTTTCTACCCTTCACTTGCACATATGGTAATGAAAGCAGGGGAAAGGCTAGACTATGAGGGACTGACTCCCAAGGGAACGCATAAAGATTCAGGGAGTGTTTCAAGTTTAACCCTAACCCAGAGCTGATTCGGGCCACTGGGCTCCACCACAAAGGCACCAGTCCACTTTGTGAGGAGCAGGGAAGTGGAGGGGTGGGGGTGAGGAAGGAAAGCCTCAGATTGGGAGAAAGGGTGGGGCTGTGGGGAAAGGCAGGAGATTTGTAGGGGAAGTTCTAGTTAGAGGAAATGATGTGGGCAGGGCTAAGGAAGCGCCTAGAAAGGAGGTGACTGGGAGTCTTGCAGCCAGCAAAGGGGGCAGCCCCAGACTTCTCAACTTACTCTCCTGTAAGAAACAGGCTGCAAGCAGGGCTCACCCCTTCACCTCAATTCTTGGCTGGGGGTAGGAGGGTCATCTGCTTTGGGTGCCAGGACCCCAGGCTGGCCTCCCAACCTTGGGAGGCAGCATGGATAGAATGGGTTGTGTCCCTGCCACAAGCTGAGCTAATTTCCTTGGCTCAGTTCCATTCTACCAATCCCTTGCCAGTTAGCTGAAGTGCAAGGAGGCCTACAGTCTTGGGAAGGAAGTGGGTGGTGAGAGAAGTGGTTCTGCCCTCTGAGGATCTACCCCCATGTCTGCAGGAAGAGGCGCAAGTTTAATCTGGAGGGAGCCCAGGGCTCGGGGGCTGGCATTTTCTAGGACCAAATCATGTAGTCCCTCCTCCTGCCTCTGCACTTCTTGGGAGGAGTCACGGCTCTAGCCTCAGCACCATTAAGCAAAGTAGGGTAAGATAATTAATTCTAAAGAAATCCAGTCACCTAGTGAAGAAAGTAGGGCAATTCTGGTATTTTCATGAAGCGCTACATTAGGTGCTTTGAATGGGAGTGTGCTTCATCCCTCAGCTATGCAAGGCAGAGAGATGAAGATCAGCAATCTAGAGCCTTCCTGTGGATTCTCCTACGGTCTCAAGATTCCTCAAAGAATACAGGACCTTCAGACTGACAACGCTTTTCCTCCACACCTATCTCCCCTTTCCTAACCTCTGGGCTCCTGAGAATTTGAGGTGCATGACCCCAATAATCAGAGGACACCCTCTATACCAGCAGGTTAGCCATGGGATACCTGTCAGCCTTAGAGCTCACCAGTATAGCAATAAAGTATAGTAGTTAAGAATATAGGTTATGCCCTGGCTGGGTAGCTCAGTTGCTTAGAACACTGTCCAGTACACCAAAAGGTTGCAGGCTCAATTCCTGTTCAGGGCACATACCTAGGTTATGAGTTTGATCCCTGATTGGGGCATGTATGGGAGGCAACCCATCAATGTTTCTCTCTCACATAGATGTTTCTCTCTTTCTCTCCCTATCTCTCTTAAAAAAAAAATCAATAATAATAATAATATTAAAAAAACACACCAAAAAAAATATCCTCAGGTGAAGATTTTTTAAAAAAGACTATGGGTTATAAAGTTTGAAAGGCCTTGATTCAAATTCCAGAGAGCCTGTATGACTTCTGAATCTTAATTTTATCTCTACTCGTATTTCAAGAGTTGTTAAAATTTTAAAATAATGTAATAAAGAGCTTATTTATAATGCCTAACATCAAGGAAGATTTTGATAAGTGGTAGCAATTATTATGCTCAAACATTGCAGGCTAGGCATGTGAGGAGAGACTGGCTAGAGATGGGGTAGGCACTGAGGTGTTAATAAGCCTTGCTGCAACCTCCCCAGGGAATTCTCCCAACCTGAAAAATATCATGGTATAAACCCCTGGGGTCCCAGCTTAGCTCCAGTTACCTTGGAAAGGCACAAGGCAGGCAGGAGCCCCAGGGAGCCAGATGTAACTGAGGTTTAGGCACTTTAATAAATGGGAAACAACATGAAAGTCTGAGTGGGAGACCAAAGGACTGAGTGGGGGTTAATGACAAGAGGTAAGACACATTTCCCAATTGCCCATGAACTTAAAAGTTACCTTGACGAAGCTGAGAGGGGAAAGCACATCCATGAAGAAACTGCTCCATGGGTCTTCAAAGGCAGTGTCAGAAAGGAGGCTCATGATCCCACAGTTCATTTCCTGCAAACTGCCCATCCCAGGTCAGAGGTTTTCCCCCTGGCCTGGAGGGTACTGCCTCTACCACAGACATTTAGTACTGCCTTCAGCAGACTTTCAAGCCTTGGGTTCTCATAACTATTATCTCTCCCTCCCCTGGATGTTATTCGCCAACCCTTGCCATTGCTGACCCAGGACAAGAGACACTGACTGATCCCAATGCAGGCTGAAAGCTCCTAGCCTTCAGACTCCAGAGCGAGGGACAGATTACAGCAGTTCCCCATGGGGACAACTTGGGACTGGTCAGGCTTACCTTATCTCAGAAATAGGGATGGGTGAAGGGGCTGTAGACACCTACCCAATGATATATATGTCCAGATTCAGGTTATGGTTATCCAGCTGAAGGAGATTATCAAGGTCTAGAGGGGGTGCTGCAGAGGCCACATTCCATGTCACGACATGTATGCTGTGGAAGGGATGAAAAGTGAAGCCATGGAGGAAGGAGAGTAACACCAGTCCAGGTAGTAGACAGGGGTACAGGCCTGCTAATGGATGCACCACAATCCACTGCAATCAAAATGAGAAACATTGCTTTCTGCATCTGGTGGTGGGGATAGAGGTGCTGAACTATAAGCCCTTCATCTTCACCTCTGTTCCCTGAAGCAGGAAATTCCTGCTCTGGATTGGCTTCCCCATGGAGGCCTACATCTGCCCACATCTGGCAGTACTGGTGCTGCTGACACTAGGAGAGCTGAAGGGGTGGACAGTCAGGAATTTATTAATTTCACCAGCCATTCACACTGCAGCAATCATCTATGGCTCAGTCAGCAAATTCCCACTCCCCATTCGTCAACCCAAGGGTTCCTAAGACCACCAGAAAGATTCTGGATGTTCAGTTTTTACCTTGTGAGAGACCTCAGCACCACAAGATATGGAAATTTCAAAAATAACAGAGATACCACGTTCCCTTCCTTACTCTTTCCTATGGTTGTGATCCCTGGAGCACAACTACTTCTGCCAGCATTTAGGATAGCCTAAGGAGAAGGTTCTAAATAACAGGTTCCTCAACATCTCAAAAGTCATCAGTTGGATAATATCCTCTATCACAGCTTCATATGACCCCTAAAGAAGCAACAGAACTAGATCAGCAGTTCTCATTAACACTGGATCCCATCAGAGGCTCAGGGGAAGGAGAGACTTGCAGATCTCAAATGAATAGTTACAGCAACGCTCCAAGGAAGCTCCAGACTGTGCTGAGTCCAGAGCGGGCAGTGGCTACAAACCATGAGGAGAGCAAGTACAGCCACCAAGCCTCAGGTGAGTCCTAGGTACACCACAAAGAGGACCTGCAGCAGCAGATCTAGAATGAGAGAGGGTTAGAAAAGGGAAGCTATCCCAAAACATCTCTTCTTCACCATACCCTGTTCTTAGTTGTTCACGTTTGTTCTAAAAAGCACAACTTGAAGAAATTCTTGGCGGGCTTAAAGCAACTTCCTGCCCCTTCCCATGAACATCAACAAAACACCACCAAAAACACCTTCCCAGGCACTCGACAGACATTGTGCTTCGTTTGTTTGTTTGCGATCTCCCCCTGCTGTCCAACATAGGATTAAGAAAGGCAGCCCTTTTATTCCAAGGCTCCTTGTTTTCCCAGGGACCTGCTCTAAGTGAATTGGGAGCAAAAGTCGGGATTGCTTACCCCAATTCCCCAAGTCTGACGATTAGCAGCAAATCCTTGCATCGTGATCTGCACTAAGTTGGTGATTAGCGTTGTTCCTCGTTCAAGAGCAAGCATGGGACCAGGCTATAGGATCTTAACTAAATCTGTGTTCCGATTTTAGGAGGTCACAACGGAATCAGGCAGACCTCATGATGTACATGCTGATCAAAAGTAAGAACAGATTTCTACTCCAGAGCTGAGGGGAGAGTGCTTTGTTATGTCTTTAACTTCAAACAGTTCAACACTGCTGCCTCCTCCAGAAGCCAACCGGGCACCTGCTTAGGGCGCCCAAGTGAGAAGTCGCTCAGCCGCTTGAGTTTGGAAGGGGCGTGGGGCTCAGACTTAACATAGCTCGCTTTTCACTGGGATAATTTGGGAGGACCTTCAACCTAGAAGCAGCCCTGTAGGCCTGGTCCATTCTCTCCCAGTCTGGTTCTACACCAGATCCGCAGCCCCAACTGGGTCGGAGGCAGTGATCAGCCCGGAGCAGGCCGTCCTCACCTGAGCTTCCTGCCTTTAGGTTCCGTCGGTTTCAGTGGGTTCACGGTCTCCATCGTCCCCACGCGGAGGCCCGGCCGACTCGGCCCAGCCGGTCCTGGACGGATCCGCACTTCTCGGGCAGCAGGTCCCGGCCAGCTCAGGCTCACCCGATTGTTTTCCTTCCGGATTCCGGCCTACGCCTCGGCCCCGTAAGAGGCGGGGCCGAAGCGCGGGGACTCTGGGTGGCGCGGCCGGCGGGAAGGGGCGGTCCTCTCAGCAAGCGCGAAAAGGTGAAAGGCTGGGAGGGAAGGAGCTTAGGGGAGCGGGGCATGAAGGCGTGTCCTAGCGTCATCAGAACCTGACGTCACACTGTCCCGCCCGGCGTGCGGGGTGCGCGCTCCGCGCTCCGCGCTCCGCGCTCCGCTCCGGAGGCTCTCACGGCTCCCAGAGGGCCTCGCGTGAGGCCGGCCGGGAGGGGCCGTCTTCCGGCGGAAGCCGTCGCCACGCCCGCGCGAGCCTCTTCGGCTCTTGCGGGTTTCACTAATATCGGAGGTCTGTAGCTTTTGCGCTGCCCTCCACCCCAACCCCAATTTTCCTACGCCCAGAGGCCCAAAGAACGAAGGGGGTAGAGGCCGTCCAGCCACTGTCCGGCCCGTAATCCAGGCTCTCCCCCACCCAACTCCAGGGAGTCTTTCTCATGTTGGTCTTGGGCTCCTCCATTCTTAGTTCTCCACGCCCAATTTAAAGTGTTTTTCGTTTTTCGCTCCTCAGACTCATTAGATTACCTGTTACACATTGGATATTTGGGGTTGTTGGGATCTTAGAAAATTAGCCATTAATGAATGAAAAATAAGTGACTGCCTCTATTTTATGACTAAACGAGAAATGATTATTTACTTTGCCAAAGATTCATTCTGATTTCTTCCAAATCACTGGTTCTTAATATTTTTGGGGAGTGGAGGGTGGGGAGGGCAGTGGATGGGATTCCTTTAGCATCTGACGAGAGCCGTGACTTTACCCAGAAAAATTCACAGTTTTACAAACAAGCTTCAAGAAGTTCATAAACCCGGAAGCAAAGTTAATTATTTTAAATATTTTGCTTGGTAGGATGGGAAAAAGGGGGAGCCGTGAAGAGGAGGAGAGATAAAAGCAAAAATACTGTCAGTAGGAAATGGCCAAATTACTCTGATATGTGATGTTTGCATAAGTAAAATGGCAAGGGAATGTTTTAATGAAGTACACCTGCAAAAATTTCCAGAGATATCTTGTACCTTTCCTAATCCTTCCCTGGTAAAATGGGAGACATCAGCAAGAGTTTAAGGTATGTAAATTGTAAAATGGACATAAGGATATCATCAATAAGTTCGACTCCATGAAGCTCTGTCTAGGATTTTATTAGACTGCTTTTTCCCCCAATATACCTGTATTGGAAGATTGAGACAAAAAGGCACAAACTCACATTAAATAAGGTAATCTAATCAAGTCTACAAAGTGTATTTTGTAAAAGAAGTAGCTCTAGGAACCAACCAAAATAAGTCAGGGAGTCCCAGCAGGGACTTTAAGAGAACTCGGGAAGATATACGCCTGCCCACAATACTGACCTGTCTCTGACCTCTCTTTGAGAAGGCCAGAGCCCAGCACCCCTCCTACAGAGGCACTACTGCTTCCAGCTGGGACTGTGACCCTGGAAAACGAATGGAAGCAGCTGATCTGAAGGGGCGTGGCACTACCCTGGAGCTGAGTCTTTCATCATAAGCCCCTCTGAATGCTAGCCAGTTTGGGGGGGATGTGAAGAGGGAAGGGGGATACTTAAAAGAAGACTACACTGTTGCTCAGCAGCATCACTATCCATGGGGATGGAATAGACCAGGGAAGTCCCTCCTCATGTTTATGTGGGCTGGAGCCCCAGATCCAACTGACTCCCGGGAATTCTAGCTCAGCTCACGTGGACGCTTTCATACTGGGGCAACAGGTGAAGGTGGGAGAAGCCAGAGAAAAGGCAGATAAAGAGCAAGCCCCCACCAGAGCTGGAGTGATATGTGTGAATCTCAGAGAAGAGCTGAAGGAAGGAGACTAACACCTGACCCTCAAACCACCTAAACAACTGTCTGCTTAGAATATTACCAGTTGTTTCTCCCACATCTGGATTTCACGTAGTTGATGAACAAAGAAGGGCGAGCGTTTAGCACAAATATAATTACAGCTAATACAGAGCTGGTGGGAAACATTTACATTTTTCTCCAGGAACACCTCAACTTTTCCAGTCAAATAAATGCTACTAGCAGGTAGGATGTTAATGACCAACTGAACTGTACACCAGATCCATTGCTACTATAGACCCCACAAAGTGAGGAGACTAAAAGGAAGGTGTAACAGGACATCTGGTCCCAAAGGGGCCTTGATTAAGGTCAGCGCTAACCATGCTGAGGGGTCTGGTCTGTCCACCTTGGCCCCAGGAGTACACCAGGGAAGCATCCTTCAGGATGTCACAGGTGTAATCCTGTGAGACTCCCTTATTGCACTTAGAAATAAGGCAAAACAAACTGACAGAAACATGAGGATAAATTTTCCCATCCTACTTCTCACTCTACCAACAAAGATTTGGTTTCTCTCATTAGCAGCTGCACCCAGGCTAGCATGGGTTTGGATCACTATACACTTGGCCAACATTACTTCACAAGATTTGGGAAGTGTTAGGTGACACCACAGCTACCTCAGATTCTCCCATGGGGAAGGCATACCCAGGTTCTTCCAAGTCATAGGAAACTCTGAAGCACTCAGAGGCTTTTATTCCCCTGGAGCCTGGACTCTCACTGGCCTACTTTGGTAGAGTTATGTACTACATAAGGTCACAACTTGCTTTTGATTGTCCAGGACAGAACTCAGCTTGGGGCAGGAAGTACTGAGTTCTTGATTCCCAAATCCTTTCCAACAACTGGAGACATGAGGGAACATGTTCTGCTCAGAAGAAGCTTTTTGCATGCTTGTTTTATGCAGCATGAAAAGATCAGGACTCTTGTATCCTGACCAGCCTCAAGGACAGAGGACAAGAATCTAAGAAAGCGCACAGAAAAGAGGATTATTGCTGAGTGACAGCACCAGCCCAAATGGGAAGAGGAGCATGGACATACAGAGCTCCTTGTGGGGGGCAGACTAATTAGTATATATAGGGCAGACTCAATTCTAAGGGCCACATTGGACAGGCCCCTCCAGGTAGAGAGCTGACCCTGGCATATTCTGGACTCTGCAGAGATGCAGATAGAGTGGGCAACAGGAGGGTTAAGAAGCCATAGGTATTTCTAAGACTAGTGACCAGAGATGCAATGTCTGGGACAGGGGTTATATGTATTTGTTAAATTTTCAAAACAAGAGACTGGCAGGGCCTTGCGTATTTCTTTGGTGCTTAGAGCACTCTAACAATGGGTTACTGGGAGCAGAGGTCAGAGTTATGAAGCCACATTGCTGTTCTGTGGAACTGAAGGGGAAAACCTGTATTTCTAACTCATCCCCTCTCCCCAGGTGAGCACTCATCAAAATTGCAAAGATCTGTTCAGGAAGCAAAATACCTCAGTTTATCCCAAGGCTGAAAACAAACAAACTGAAATCATTTAAATCACCACATCACAAAAGGCAGCTATTTTGAAAGACTAAAAATGTCACTTGAAAATAAACAGGGGTTGGGGGGACACACAGAAATGGGTTGAGAACACAATGGCTGGAGAGGGAGGAGCTGTAAATACAGCAACCTACACGCCACATATCTCAGAGGAGCAGGCTCCTGCACACACGGGCTTCATAATACCAGAGGGTCTATTTGTTCACAATATTAAAGGGCATCTAGAATTAGCTACAGTAAGGGACTGAAAGTTGCCTGAAGAACGGGCACAGAAAGGCTGCGTCCGAAGATGGCCTGTCACTCAGGAGGGTGGAGCTGCTGGGCCTTCCTGTTGACCACTGTCTTGCAAAACTAGAAGAGAAATACAATTATTAAGGAAGCAACAGAGGAAAACAGAAACACTGTAAATCATTGATTGGAGAATTTCAAAAGGAAGAAAGATGCCAGTAGGTGTGGTGGGGGTTAGGGGGAGAGACGAAAGTAAAGTTCAAGCAGTGACTGAGAAGCTGGCATTGCAACAATCCACTTAGTCCCACCCTTTTATTTCCCAGAAGTTCTCAAGCACATGGGGCAGGGAGAGTGAACAGAGGTCTGTATCACTTCTGGCAAGACCTCAGGCCTCCTTAGTGCTAGGGGACAGCCAGTTTTTATTTGATAAAATAATCTCTCAAAGCCTGATGGGGAGCAAGGCCAGGTTTTTCATTCCATGACCAAGCCCACTTTGAGCTTCTGGAAAAACAACAGGTCTGGAAGTGTGCAGGGCACTGGGAGCAATTAGAAGGAAGGGAAGAGTGACAGTATGAAACAAGGGACATCCCATTCTGGTCCCATGGCGTGGGCAGAAATACTCTCCAAGCTTCTGAAAGATGCTGCCTCTGATGAGGACAGCTACTTAGTATGGGATCAGGGGGTATAAAGAGGAAGGAAATGAAGCACCAGATACAACAATGAACGCCAACAGACTTTCAGGGTGGGATGGGCAGGGATGCTATCAGTTGGGAGTTAGAGACTGGCTCTGGCACAGGGTGGGGGAGGTATAAGAGTGCTCTAGAATGCCAGCTTCAACCTGAAATGGCTCAAGTTAGGAGAGGAAGAGTAATTAGTTGCCAATAAGCTTCAATTCTGCATCTACCACCCCATCTCACCCTGTCTCACCACCCTGTCCATGTCTGTCTGAGTAGTTCTTTGTAAAATCATATGTCCCTGAAATGTCCTAACAGGCATAATTTCTTACAGTGGAAGCCCAAGAGCATGACAAGCCTGTTTAGCATGGCAATCATTATTCCTAGAGGGCAGGATGAGGAAGGAAGCCAGTTTTCTGACTCCATAGTGAGCTGCTGAGGCCTTGAGGACCCAAACTGGCATACATAGTGAGAAATGGGGTACATACAGTGCAGAAGGGGGAAGGGTGGCTTTAGTCATCTGCTGTCATTCCTTTCACTGGGTCCTTTTGTCTCATCTGAAACAAAAAGCAGAAAAAATTGAAGGCTCTTGCTGCTGATGGAACTTCACCACAGATACGTCCTGCCTTCACAACCCTGCCACAAGATAGGGTGGAGCACTTTTGGTGCACAGAGTCAACCAAAAGAATAGAATTCTGCATATATACAGCCAAAGCCATACCATTTACAGCTCTGTGACACTAGTCCCACCATCCACGATTCCTGTTCCTCTCCCCAGTGTTGGGTTTTAGTTCTTAAGTTCCTGTCTCTCAATCATTCAACAGATACTTATGAAGCATCACTTTTGTATGAGGCACTGATCCAGGCCTGAGGATTCAGCAGTGAACCAAACAGTCCAAGTCTCACTTCACGGAACTTACATTCTGGGGCAAAGTGAGGGAAATAAGCAAACTACTATATGTCAGGTGGGGCTGAGGACTGCTGGGAGGGAGAACGACTTGGGGGAAGTGCTACTTTATAAGCTGTCTATGGAAGGTCTCTCGGATAAGTGACATTTGAGTAGAGACCTGAAGGAAGTGAGTGGGAAAACCCTCTGGCTCCCTAGAGACAGGAGGATGGAACGCAGCAAATTCTGCTCAGAGGCTTCGCCCAGTCAGGTGGACACAGTGTGGCATCAGAATTTGGCACAAGAACACGGCTAGAAAGAACAGGGGGCAGGTCTCAGCTTAAAAGAAGTGTGAAGCTGCTGGAAAACAGGATGGGGTGTTCTCTGAAAGCACTGAGTAGTCCTTGTCACTAGCACTCCCCAAGAAGTGGATACAAGTTCTTGTTGGGGATACTGTGGAGGTGATCTCTCTCAAATCCTTTCTGGCTTGAAAATTCTGTTTGCAGAATGTCTATAATGTGTATTTTAACTTCCATTAGATATTTCTTACTATCTATGAGTTTTTTGCTCAATTTTCATTCTTTATTCATTCAACAAATTTTTAAAAAATATTTTGTTTATTGATTTGAGAGAAAGGGAAGAGAGAGAAACATCAATTGGTTGTCTCCTGCACACACACAGACTGGGGATGGAACCCACAACCTAGGCATGCACCCTGACTGGGAATTGAACTGGTGACCTTTTGGTGCACGGGAGGACGCTCAACCAATTGAGCCATACCAGCCAGGGCTCATTCAACAAATTTTGAGCATATAAGAGCATGACCTCTGGAATCAAACTGCCTGGATTGTATTCTGGCACCATCACTAATTGTGTGAACTTAAACATATTACTTCACTGCTCTCTAAGCCTCAATTTCTGCAATAATAAAGTAGAGATAATAGCAGCACATATGTCCTGGGGTTGTGGTGAAGGCATAATGATATTCATATAGAGTACTTATCATAGCAGAAGGCTTGGCATGGAGTGTACACTCAGTACATTATCTATGCTGCTATTTCTGTTCTAAATGATATCCTGTAGCATGTGCACGTATACAAGTTCTGAAGAATCTGGACTTTTAAGCTATAGCCCTCCTCAAAGTTATGTTCTATTCACTAAAACTTTAATACTAGCACATTTTGCAGAGATCCTATCTCAGTAGCGATAGTTCTCCAATGAGAAACATTCTCAGGATACACTTCCTGCCACTTTTCAACCCCCCTCTTCCCCGTTAAGTCCACGAGGAACATGGGCATGGTAAAAATTCTGGTCCTTCCCAATGTAGGCCAGAGTTTCCTCAAACATGATCAAAAGAATTGCCTGGGGTACTTGTAGATTCTTGGGTGCCAGACCTGATGAATCAGAACCTATAGGAGATGGACCATACGTGAGTCTTAAGATCAACCAGTCTGACAAGCCTCACTTTTCATAGCCTCCAGCAAAGATCCTCTGCTCCAAACAGGAAAGTCTACATTCAGACATGCACTAGTCCACACCTTTGAGTGGGCTCTTAGCTCCACCTAGAAAGCTTGTCTCCTATAGATTTTGCTCAAAACTCACTTTCCTGAATGATATCTTTAAATTATAATTGCTCCTGTAAGTTTAGTTGTCTACATTAATACCTGTTACTATATTATTTCCTAAGGGTGCAATAAATTCAAGAGTTCACAACATGACAAATCTGTTAAAGATAAGGGCACTGCCATATTTTTAAAAAGACAAAAACTTAACCCTGTGGCGTTAGGCAGGAATTGGGGGTATTTTGTATGAACATAATATGTAAGGTAGATACAGAAATAAGTATAAATGTAAAAGTTCCCTACCTCTGTCCTATGAGAAGGTCTGGGAGCAGCAACACCCCAATAGTAATGAGCATACTTAGCCGCCACTAAAAGGAACCAGGGATCCTTGGAGATATGGCCGATTCCAGGACTGAGTCATGGAAAGAACTAGACCAGCCTGGACACCCTGTTGTACTTCAGCAGAACAAAGCTAAGTAACCTCACCAGGAACTAGGTACAAAGACAGAATACAATGAAAAGAACACTGAATCTTTGACATTCTGGCCTAAAATATATAAACTGGATCTAATTATGCAGAATCACTGGACAAACACAACTTTAGGGATATTATACAAAATGGCTTAGCCTATAACCCTCAAAAATGGAAGTCCAGGAAAAACTGAGGAATATCACCAGACTGAAAGAGATGAGAAGGCTGCACTGTGTGGTCCTGAGTCCTATTCTTTGCTGTAAAGAAATGGAGTCTCTGGGTAAAGGGGTATTGTATTCTTCTTGCCATTTTCTATAAGTCTGAAATTCTTTAAATTTTTAAAAAGAGACAAAAACATGCTCATTAAATGTCGGCTCACTAATGACCATTCTCATAAATTTTCAATAATCAGAGAGACAAGTAATTTAATATAATGGGAGCAAAGTTCCTTGGGCCTCAGCCAGATCCCTATATATCCTGAGAGTTCACAGCTAATGCAAAGCTAGGTCCTGTTTTCCTACTGCTTGAAATAAGATGCAACTTCCCATTAGGGAACCGGATAGCTTCCCCTATTCTCAGAGACAAGGAGCGCCCCCAGGGTGCCACTGAAATAAAAATGCGTTATTTTATTCTTATAATGAAATGCTGTAAGAATGCTTATTTCCTGTTTCCTGGGGCCTAGTGACATGAGAGATTTTAACTGGTTTGTAGTGTTCCTTGAATCAAGCCATTACAGGCACACATACACACATACAGTAGTTGAGCATGAAAAGAGAACCTCCTAGTTTTTGTTTTTCCCCCCACAATGATTTCCTCTAGGAATGAGGCCAGGGGTTGGAGGAAAGAGACTTTCATTTATTTTATTTATTTATATAGACTTATATTTTTTAATATTTTCTATATCTTTTGAAAACTTTTTACTGTTAAGTATGAAACACTCCTTTGACTTAAAAAGTTAGTAAAAAGTTAGTAAAAATAACAATGTCAATATCCTGGTTGTGATACTGCAGTATAGTTTTGCAAAACACTGCCACTGGAAGAAACAGATCTATTATTTCACATAACTGCATATTTCACATAACTGCATGTGAATATTACACTCATCTCAAAATAAAATGTTGAGTTAAAAAACCAAAGCTAGTTAAAAATCAGTTTAAGACACTGAAAAGTAACCACAAATGAATTAGCATTCCCGAAGGAACACAGATATGAGGCACATGTGGAACTGTTTTTAGAACCTATTTAGAAAGCCTCTATGAATAGGTTCAGCCCTTTGGGAGATCAATTTGACAATAAATAACAAGAGCCTTAAATTCTCTTAATTCCATTTGTAGGAATTTATTCTGAGGAAATAATCCTAATTACCAAAAAAAACCCCAATGCGCAGCCCTAGCTGGTTTGGCTCAATGGTTAGAGCGTCGACCCACAGACTGAAGGGTCCTGGGTTCAATTCCAGCCAAGGGCAAGTACCTCAGTTGCAGGCTCAATCCCCCGCCCCAGTCAGCACGTGATTGGGAGGCAACCAATTGAAGTATCTCTCTCACATCAATGTTTCTATCCCCCCACCCTCTCTGAAAAGCAATGGAAAAAATATCCTCAGGTGAGGATTAAAAAACAAAACAAAACAGTGCACAAAAACATTCATCACAGCATTATTCATAACTGTGAGAACCTGGGAACAACATGAAGGAAAACTCAACACAGGGTAAATGACACAGTACAGAGCAGCATGTATGTTGCAGTCAGAGAGATGTATGTGAACAAGTTTTTTAGTGAGAAGATGCTTTATTATAATGTTCAGAGAAAAAGGTAATATAATCACCTGGCACATGTAATACAATCATAACTAAATAAGTGTGTAGAAATCACTGGCTGGGTAGCTCAGTTGGAACGTCATCCCAATATGCCAAGGTTGTGCTCGCTTCGGCAGCACATATACCAATATGCCAAGGTTGTGGGTTCAATCCCGGTCAGGACACATACAAGAATCAACCAATATATGAACAAATAAGTGGAACAACAAACGGATGTGTTTTTTCTCTCTCTCTCAAACCAATAATAATAATGAATTAAAGTGTAGAAAGACTTAGAAATGCAGGAAAATGTTTCTAGTGGTTGTCTTTAAATGGTGAGAATACAGGACTTTTTTCTACTTTTCACTGTTTTCCCAAAAATGTTTAATGTGTATATATTACCTTAATATTGAAAAATGAAACTACATTTATTTATTTATTTATTTATTTATTTATTTATTTATTTATTTATTTAAATTAAAAAAAAAATATATCTTTATTGATTTCAGAGAGAGGAAAGGAGAGGGAGAGAGAGAGACAGAAACATCAATGATGAGAGAGTCATTGATGAAGCCCACAACTGGGCATGTGCCCTGACCGGGAATCGAACCCTGATCTCCTGGATCCTAGGTCCATGCTCAACCGCTGAGCCACGCCCGGCCGGGCTAAAACTATATTTAAAAAGAAAATAAAGCTACTCCCATATTTCAAGATGTTGTGCAATGTTCCCAGTAGTCTGCCCTGGGGTCAAGTATTGCCAGGCAGGTCAGAGGGAATTTAGATTCCACAGGACAGCATCATCCTCCACATATAGGGATCCCTCATCCTCAAAAGACCTAGCTCTGCCCTCTACAGACACAATGGGAATCTTGGATTCTAGGCTCTCATGGCCCAGCAGGTGAGCTAGGTACTAAGTGGTTTCCCTTTATCAGCTTAACCCTCAGAACTTACATAGGATGGGGCAAAAGTAGGTTTGCAGTTGCGAGTAGGTTGGAATTGTGAGTACGTGAAATGTGGAATTTATTATTAGTATTTCAGAGAGAGGAGGGGAGAGAGAGATAGAAACATCAATGATGAGAGAGAGTCGTTGATCGGTTACCTCCTACACGCTCCCTACTGAGAATCAAGCCTGAAACCTGGGCATATGCCAAGACCAGGAATCAAACTGTTACCTGGTCCAGGGTCCACACTCAACCACTGAGCTACACCAGCAGGCCAGAGTTTATTCTTGCTTTATTTATTTATTTATTTATTTATTTATTTATTTATTTATAAATCCTCACCCGAGGCTATTTTTTCCATTGCTTTTGAGAGAAAGAAACACCGATGTGAGAGAGACACATCGACTGGTTGCCTCTTACACGCACCCCGACCAGGGCTGGGGACAAGCCTGAAACCGAAGTACATGCCCTTGGCCGGAATCAAACCCAGGACCCTTCAGTCCATGGGTCAACGCTCTGACCACTGAGCCAAATTGGCTAGGGCAGTTCTTGCACTATTTATTAACTGTATTATTTTCCACCTGAACAATTGTAAACCTACTTTTGCCCCACCCTCTATTTACCACAATCCCAAACTGGAAACTGGGTGTAGTGTTCTGCAAGGCATTTCACTGCACAAAGACCCTTATATATTCTCTGGGTAACCAGCCTAGAGTTTAAAGCTTAAAATCTAAAACTGATGGTGATCCCTTAGTCAAAAAGCCATAAGATAAAGCAAGGGCCCTCTGCACCAAGATTCAGGTGATGAGTAAGGGACAGGCGTATTCCCTTGCAAGCACATGGATGGGGAGACCGGCTACAGGGAGGCTCAGAGACAGGCCCCAAGGTAGGCCAGAAGTACTAAGAATGGAAGGATTATGGAAGGATCAGAATACTCATGGAGCCAATATGGACTTAGAGAGGAAGACCCACAGGGAAGACTGGGAAAGAAAATTGTGGCAGAATCTTTTTTTAAAATAATTTAAAAACATTTTTATTTATTGAATTTTAGAAAGAGAAACATCAGTGTGAGAGAGAAACATCAATTGGTTGCCTCCTGTATGTGCCCTGACTGGAGATTGAACCTGCAACCTGGGTATACACCCTAACTGAAAATTAACCTGGGACCCTTTGGTGCACAGGATGATGCTCCAATCAACTGGGTCACACCAGCCAGGGCCCTCAGGGGAATCTTAATCATGTGTTCTAACACACAGCATCTTTGTTGTTTTTCAGTAAATTTCCTAGTCTAGTAAGTAGGGAAAGCCTTGGCCTGTGTGGCTCAGTGCTTGGAGCATCAGCCTGTGCACGGTGGCATCTTGGGTTCAATTCCCAGTCAAGGGCTCTACCTGTGTTGCAGATTTGATCCCTGGCCCTGGTCAGGGTGTGTGTGGGAGGTGATCGATCAATGTGTCTCTCTCACATCAATGTTTCTCTCCCTCCCTTCCACTCTCTAAAAATCAATGGAAAAAAATATCCTCAGGTGCGGATTAACAACAACAAAACAAAACAAAAATGTAAAAAAATAGGGAGGAGACAACAAGATGGTGGTGTAGCTAACAGTGGTACCTGCTACCTCCCACAACCACATCAAAATTACAACTAAAATACAGAACAACCATCATTCAGAACCTCCTGAAATCTAGCTGAACAGAAGTCCTTCAACTAGGGAAATGAAGCAGCACATCAATACCAGAAGGAGGGGTGGAGACGCAGGGCGAAATCTGGGCAGAATCACAGAGATGCAGCTGTGGTCCCACACCCAGGTGCAGCAGTTTAAAACCGGGAGGGATTTCTTGGAGGTTTCCCGGAGGAGCAAGGGGTCCCAGCCCCACATCGGGCCCCCCAACCCAGGGTTCCAGTGCCAGGAAGAGAAGTCGCCACAACTTTGGGCTATAAAAACCAGCGGGGATTGTGGCTGAGTGACATGAAGGCTGGGGGAGTCCCAGGTGTTCCTCTTAAAAGGCCCGGGCACGGACTTACTCAGATGCACTCCCTCTGAGCTCCAATGCTGGGCAGCAGCTTGAAAAAAACCTGGTACATTCAGGGAGGAACTAACTTGCTTGGAATCAGGACGAGAGCTCGGAGGGCAGCTTTCTCTCAAATAGAAAAGCTGGCAGAGGCCATTGCTCCTTTGATGAGTCCTCCCAGCACAGAACCGGCAAGCAGGAGCCTTTTCTGAATTTCCATCAACCTGACTCACACCTTTTGCCCTGCCCTGGTGATTGCCGGAGACCCCGCCCCTCCTTACTTGCAAGCTCGTCCAAGCCATTTCCAGTGGCTTTTCTATGCAAGTGGCCCCTCTAGCCTCATGCTTAGGACTTCCCTAAAATCTCTCAAACAAGCAGCAGCTGGCCTCAGTGTGCAACATACCTCTCGATAAGCAGCCCCAGGCCTGGCACTAGCAGCAGCCTGCCTTGGTTCATAGCTTGGCCTCTCCTGGACACCTCCAAGCCCAGTACAAGTAGCAGCCATCTACAGATTGCTGTGTAGCTCATGCTGGGTGGCCCTGGGCAGGGCACAGGCAGAGGCTGACTTTGCACCTCCTGGGAGGCCCCAGAGAGAGTGCACCTAGTAGTCAGCTTAGACCACACTAGATTACAACCCTACCACATCCATAAGTGACATACTCAAGGGGCGGATTTGATGAACACCGAAGACCCACTGAAGTAAATCCTGCTCCACAGTGGTGTCTCCAGCACAGCAGCTCTTTGGCTGTAGTTGCAGCTGGTCCTCACAGCCGATTGGCCTGGGGGTTAATTCCTCCCTGTGATTCCAATAGCAACCAAGACTCAACTACAACAGGACAGTACACACAGCACACACAGGGAAGCACCTGGAAGGCCCAGCTCAGGTGGGCCTATGGGACTATAGGACACCTACTACACAAAGCCACTCTACCAATTCCACTGGGCACTACAGGTCACCTACTACACAAAGCCACTCTACCAATTCCAGGAGACAAAGCAGCTCTATCTAATACATAGAAACAAACACCTGGAAGCAGCCAAAATGCAGAGGCAAAAAAACATGTCACAAAGGAAAGAACATAAGAAATCTCCAGAAAAAGAACTAAATGAAATGGAGCCAAGGAAGTTACTAAATACAGAGTTCAAAACAATGGTTATAAGCAAAGAATTTATATGCATATATGCACAACCCAAGGACATGGACAATGGTGGGGAGAGGGACTGGGGAGGGGGTGGGAGGGGGTGGAATGGGTCATTGGGGAGAAAAAGGGACATCTATAATATTTTAAACAAAAATAAAAATTTAAAATTTAAAACAAAACAAAACAAAAACAATCGTTATAAGGATGCTCAAGGATCTTAGTAAGACTTTTAAGGAAACTAGTGAGGTCATCAATGCCATAATAAAGAACCAGTCAAAAGTGAAGGCTACGCTAATTGAAATGAAGAATTTACAGTGAATCAACAGTAGAGTAGAGGACACTGAGAATCAAATCAGCAATTCAGAATATGAGGAAACAAAAAACACCCAATCAGAAGGGCAAAAAGAAAAAAGAATCCAGAAATATGAAGATAGTATAGGAGCCTCTGGGACAACTTCAAGTGGCCCAACATTCACATTATGGGGATACCAGGAGGAGAAGAAAGAGCAAAAAAGGGAAAACCTATTTGAAAAAATAATGACAGAAAACTTCCCCTACCTGGGGAAAGAAACAGACTTACAATTCCAGGAAGCACAGAGAGTCCCAAACAAGAGGAACCCAAACAGGCCCACACCAAGACAAATCAAAATTAAAATGCCAAAAGTTAAAGACAAAGAATCTTAAAAGAAAAGCAGCAAGAGAAAGGCAGTTAGGTATCCAAAGGGAGCACCCATATGACTGTCAGCTAATTTCTCACAGAAACTTTGCAGGCCAGAAGGGAGTGGCAAGAAATATTCACAGTGATGAAAAACAAGGAATTACAACAAAGACTGCTCTACCCAGCAAAGCTATCATTTAGAACTGAAGGTCAGATAAAGAGCTTCACAGATAAGAAAAAGCTAAAGGAGTTCATCACCACCAGACCAGCACTATAGGAAATGTTTAAGGGTCGTCTTTAAGAAGCTAATGAACAAAAGAATCTGACGAACTAAACAGATCCAGAGACACTGACGCTTGTAACAGCCAATCATATTTCAGAGAAAAGAGGGAAGGGGGGTGGAGGGTGGGAAGAGATTAACCAAAGAAATTAAATGCATATATGCATAACCCATGGACACAGACAATAATGGGGTAAAGGCCTGGGGAGGGGGTGGAAGCGAGGTGGAGGGGGTCAATGGGGGGGAAAATGGGACACTGTAATACTTTCAACAATAAAGATAAATTAAAAAAAAAAGATGAGGGCTCTCAAAATTCAAATCTGACGGAGGCAGATCCGGTTCTCTCAGGTCCAAGAATGCAAATTCTACCCACAGCAAAAGGCTGTCTGCAAACACTTCCATTGTGTACTTTAGGCTGGCATGTGTACAGTGGGTGGCTGAAGCTCCAGACTAAACCCCTGAAGGCTCTGTGATCCTACCTTTAGCAAGTTTTTTCTTTTCTTTTTGTCAGGACTAGGGTGACCAAAAGACTCAAGCCTTTCTTATACAGTCAGAATGGCCAGAGCCCTGGATGTTAAATTCTACCACTTCCTGAAGATCCTTAACAGAAGGATCAGAAATTGTGTCCAAAATCCTGCCACTTCCTGCCAAATGCAGCTGAATGAATACCCGGAACATCTGCCTTCAACAGCAACTAGCTCAGCATACCATTTACCCAGTGAGTCAGCCCAGGAAGTGTCATTGTGGGTTAAAGACAACTCCCCTGGGTGCTCCAGAGGAAGAAAGGGCTCCTAGAGCATGGGGTGCCACAGCACCCAGGCCTGGGTCTCACCTGAGGCCCTGCTGGAGAGCCAGGCAAGGCTACACAAAGCAATGTCTGCCAGACACCCGCGCACCGTGCCAACCCATCCAAGGCAAGAAGAGAGAAATGGATGGTAGATCTTATGAAACAGAGCTTCCTCCTTTATTCTCCACCCCAAGAGAGAAGGAGGGCCCCAAATGGTATTTGGAGGGAGGAGAAGAAGCTGAGTGATTAAGAGCTATAGCTCTTACCCTGACCTTATTACCAGCAGGTTGTATGACCCTGGGCACATGCTGAACTCTCAGTCTCCACATCCTTATCTGAGGGTGGGGATCACAGTGGTGCCCCCCCATGGGTGTTGTGAGGCTCACAGGAGATGGTGTACATAAAAGCCCTCAGAACAGTGTCTTACACACAGCGAGTATGTGAATGTTATTTATGATGATCTCCTCAGAGTGAGCGTAACAGGGAGCATCTCCAAACATTAGGTCTTCGGGCTTCCATGGGGCAGAGAGCCCTTCTTCTGGGAGTAATGTCAACCCCACCTGCCCAAAGCAGTCTCCAAACTCCAAAAATAGCTCAAAACCACCTTACAGAATAATTAATTCTGTGCGTGCTGTTGTGTCCTCCGTGGGCCGTGTGTGTGGTATTCACAATCAGCCCAACCCGCCTCCTCCCAAGGTCACCTCCATCTCTGTCGCCCAGCACGATTCCCCCACCCAGCTCTGAAGAACCACTACAGCAACTGTATTACTCACTTGGCATTCAGCACATACTGCCATATTTGTTTCTCTGGATATGCCAAGACCTCAACTAGATTGCAAATTCAAGAGCACAGGCTGTTTTCTTCCTTACAGTTCCCAGATTGCCTGGCATTAGACCTTACCCACAGCAGACACTGACACATTCCTAGAACCACAGAACAGTGCCCTCAGTGAACTGTCCTGGCAAGACAGTCCCCTTCACATGTTTATCTAGTTGAGAGCCCCAGAGTATCCTCTGGGCATCTACTTACCTCATCCAGCTGTCTCTTCGTCTCTTCTTCCATCCTTCGAATGTCGTCCATGGTCAGGTCAACCCACTTATCAAGCCAACAGAACAGCTGCCTGTGGAAGTTTGTAAACAGACGCTTCTCTTGCTATAAAAAGGAGGGAACCCAGTTAGAACCCAGAGGGTGAAGGCCACTGTTGTAACTACCCCCCCCATGATCTCCAAGCAAATACCCACACTTTGATGAGGAGGTGGGGGAGGAGTGATGCCTGGCTGCCTTGTCTGGATCAGCCCTCCAGTCCCATAGGTCAATGACTTTTGCCTTCACATGCCTAATAGGTATGGCTTTAAGTAGGAGGGGGCCCCCCCTGGAGAATGTGGGTATCTGCCTCACGGCTAGGCCCTGTACCCCAAATGCTACCAAGACACGCAACTCATGAGCTCAAAGCTAAACCAAGGCCCCAGAATAACTGTGCCAATTTTTCTCCTTGTCTCTGGAGTCTAAAGCCAGGTTAAAACTGGCCGGCAGCTATAAAATACAGCCTAAGAGTGAGGCTCTAACACATCAGAAAAAAGGCTATAAAAACTCCTTACATTTGCCTAGTTCAGTAATTAAGGGCACTGGAGAATTTGGCTCACAGTGCCTCTTGCCTTTTGGCTTCAAGAAAAGAGAAAGAGCCCTAGCCAGTTTATCTCAGTGGTTAGAGCGTCAGTCCTTGTACTGAAGGGTTGCGGATTTGATTCAGGTCAAGGGCATGCACTTCAATTGCACGCTTGACCCCCGGCCCAATCAGGGCACATGTGGGAGACAACAAATTGATGTGTCTCTCTCACATGGATATGTTTCTCTCTCTGTCTCTCCCCCTCCCTTCCACTCTCTCTAAAAGTTCAATAGGAAAAATATCCTCAGGTGAGGATTAACCCAAAAAAAGGGAAGAAAAATGAAAGACAGTTTTATTTGTATTTCAATCATAGCAAGCCTCTTCCTGTTTCCTTTTTTTTGCCTCAGTTTCCTTCCCTGTCACATGTGGTGCCTTTGTATGGAAGGGCATTAAACTGTAAGAGTTAAGTACAAAGATGAGTAGGGTCTAGGAAATCAAACTGAAATATTTGAATGTCATCCACCCTAGGATATAAGTCACATGGGTTGAACACCCCCCACCAACCCATAAACACTGAAAAGGCCTCACTCTGGTCACTTACCTTATGTATAAAGTTTTCCACTTTGTTCTGCAGGCCCCACCACTTGAACTTGACAGTAACCAGTTTGTATGCACACATGTATGGGCAGTCTTTTTGATTTGCAAGTTCTTGCTGTATTAGAAACACACCCACAGGCAGGCAGGTAACTGACAGGGCAGAACTTTGGCTCTCCCTTAGCACAGCCCCAAACACTCCCTTCCTCCATCCATAGGGAGAGCCCCCCCTCTTCCCTCTGCCCCCCAACAACACACACTGTGCCCAGCCCCCTGGTGGTGAGGATGTGAACTGCACCTTCCAATTGGGACCCAAAGGTCCTCGGCCTGTTTTGATAGATTTAAATTTTGCTGGGTCTTCCTCTGCCTTGTAATCCTGAGAAGTAGTAGAATTGGAGTTTGGGGAGGGAGGGAGGGAGAGAAGAAGGGAGGAAGGAGAAAGGGAGAGAGAGAGAGAGAGAGGAAGACAGAGGGGGAGAGAGGAATCAAATTTTCTATTAAAATACACTTCCTGCCAGTCTTAATGCTGCTGGTTCATAGAAAATATGGAAAATATCATAAGATATAGAACTGTTTACAGTCTCCCCAGAGGAGAATTCTGTGTGTTTTTTTCTGCCAGGGTTTGTTTTCAATTTTACCATATGAAAGTGTCACCAGACTGTCTGGCAGGCATGTACTTTACTGTCTAAAACAGGGATTTTCTACCTGGGGTGAGCATCCAAATTACCGGGACAGCTTTTCAAAATACAGATTTCTGGGCGACTTTACCTAAAATCCAATGTATAAGAATATTTGCAGGTATGGACAGCCCATGGTGGTTTTTTTAACCTCTGGAGGTGATTCTAAAACACACAGCCAGAGCTGAAAATACTGGCTGTCATTCCAGAAATCTAACCTGATCTCTCTGGCTTGTTTCTCTCTCTCTTTTTTTAAACTGGCTATTGAAATAAAATCATTTTAGAAATGTTCAATGCGTAGGACATAGAATGTTCAATTATAGTATTCTCTTGTGTATTACTGTCAGTCTCACTTCACTGATTTATAATGCAGCCAATGCTGTGCGTTCATTAACCACAACAAAAGCTTCATCTTTGGCTGTTCCTCTGCACTGACTGTGGGCTCAGGAAAAGCAAACTCACAGCAACTACTTAACAAGAATAATGAAGGTTACAAATCACACACATACACACAGTCATAAAGTATTTCCCAAAGCTAAAGGGATTATGTATGTGTGCTTAAAAAAATAAATCTTCCCTATCTCTGCTTCTTCCCATTCACACAGAACAAGCAGAGTTGACAAAATACTCAGAGTCATACTCTTTGCTAGTATTTCTGTTTGAGAAATATTTGGGTGTGTATGTTCAGTTTGAGAAAATCCATCAAGCTGTACACTTATGATATATTCACTTTGCTATATATGTTATACTTCAATTTAAAAGTTTTTAAAAAAATCCACTAACCTTTGAGGGTGGGAATGGGAATATCAGGTAAAGAAGCACAAGATGGTTTTCATATCTTTTTGGAAATGTACCAATTGAAATATCTGAAGCACGCAGAGTTAGTCTAGGAAAGAGGTATCATACCCCTGGGATACAGAGAGCAAACACTATTCCAAATTCCTGTGCCCTGATTCCAACAGGCCTGTCAGACAGGAAAAGTACTGAATGACAGAGAACTACCCTTTCCTTTCCTAAACAAATACTTCCTGGGAGCACAGCAGTGAGCAGGGCAGATTGGGTCCCTGTGTTCTCCAGCTATATGGTCAAGCAGTGGAACGTCCTTAGCTAGGCACCTGCTGCCATGTTTGTTACTCTGAGAAGTAACTACTAATTTGCTGAGGGCAGGGGACTTGTCTTTTCAAATATCTGGAACACCCTTCGTGTGAAACACACAGAACAGAATACTCCAAACACAATAGGCAGGCAACAAATGTTTCTTAATTACTGGGTTGGAAAAATAAATTTGAGAACTAGTTTCAGGCTAAGTTTCATTTCAGCAGGGCAAATCACCCGCAGGACTACCAACAGCACTTACCCTGTCCAGTGATAATTTCCAGAGGCCAAACAGGACACAAACATCTGGGCCACTATTTCCCCGGTGGTATTCCCAGGTTAAGGCAAGGGAATTCTTAATACTAATTTAAAAAATAAAACAGGTAATACCCAAGAGAGAATTCCTGTTCAGCCAAGTTGGGTCTGGTTCCCTGGTTTCTCTGAATGACTTAGAAGTCATTTCTGCATCTCAAAGGCCATCCACATCTCTAAACAGTTCCTACCTTGCTAAGTACTTGGCTTCGATCTGCAATGTCTATATGTACGGTTTCCACATGTTTCCATGCCTCAGGCTCCAGTTTATGTACCTGCAGGAACAAGGAGCACCACTGTGTAGTTTTTGTCAGCTACCAAGGCACCCTTTACCCAGAATGGACACCTAAAAAGAGCTATTCCCATAGATGTGAGATTTTGATTGGTAAAGAATTACATACAAAATTATTCAAAGGAATGGGAGGATGACTTTTAAGTGGACACATATTTGAGAACTAATGCTCTGATTTTTTAGCCTAAGGATCACTTTAGCAGGCCAAAATTCTCTCAGGGCTACCTATAGTACCTACGCTATTTCCACACATTCCCCCTTTGTAAAGACTATAAACACTTGTGGAGATATTGCCAGCTTAGCCATATACTGTTTATTTGGGTGCTTTTAAGAAATTAATTCCAACAGGTTATACATATACATGATATGAAATTATGATACAAATTCAAAATGTACAAAAGGATATGATAAACAGTAACCCTTTGTCTTGCTTGTCTCTGTTTTCCCTCCCAAGTTACCACTGCTAGCAGGTTCTATGTACTTACAAACATCCATGTGTAAAGATTTTCTTTTAACACAAATGGTAGCACATATATACACACTGTTTTGCCTCTTGCTTTTTTAAACACTGAACAATATATCCTGAAGATTTATTCCTGTTGGTTCTTTTATTTTTTTCCTATTGGTTCTTTTTAATGGCTGCAAAATATACCACTTATATGGCTGCACCAGAATTTATTTAAGTGTCCTACTGGTGTGCTCTTATATTGTTTATATCTTTGGCTACACAAAGAATGCTACAATGAATCTTCTTGTATATAAGCTATTTCACACATGTGTAAACGTAACCCTATGGTAGAATCCTAAGTGTGGAAATGCTGGGGTAAAGGATAGGTGTATTTTAAATTTTAGGAGTTATTGACAAATTGTGCTCTACCACGGCTGTAATCCCGATGTTTTAAAAATATAGCTCCTCTGTATCAGAAATTGAATCCCAGTACTACGAAAAGGCCCTATAAGTAGTCTTATGGATCATATTTTGCAAATTAGAGACAGAGCCAGTAGGACAGGTCTAGGCAGAGGCTGTTACCTTCCTGGCTAGGACAAGGAAAGCACAGAGAGAACCCCACGGCAGGATGGAGAAGCTACAGGGCAAAGCCTCAATACCCTGCCCTGAGGCCTGGAAGCCCTTGGAGCTCTTGGGAAGTGCTACTTACATTCTCCTGGGTGCCAAGGTCTGGTTTGTGCCAGGTTTCAATTTTAATCAGAAAGTCTTCTTTCATGTACTCATTCTGGAAGGGGGGGAAAAAATGCCTTATGGTCATCAGGCTCAAAGTTGGAGAGTAAAGATTACTGGATCATGGGCGGTGGAGAGACTCCAACCTCTGCTTTCTAACAGCTAACTTTACTGGGAGCCCATAATATGCTAGGCATACATTATCTCACTTAATCCTCACCCCAGCCTACAAGGTCTGTAGTAATATCACCCTCATTCTATAGATGAAGAAAGTGAAGTTCAAAGGAGTGAGAGGTGACTTGTCTGAGGCCACAGAGATAATGATAGAGCTGGGCCTCAAAATCAGGTTTGTCTGACGTCAAAATCCATGGATTTAACCTCTCTGAAATAGTGTGGGAAGAGCACAGGAGGAGCTCCTAACCCACCCAAATTGTTCATCACTGCCCTCCCCCCCACCAGCCAACCTTTTGCTGAGGCCCAAAGTTCTCTTCTCAGCAAATTAACTCTTCATGCTAATTACTATCTCTTCCCTTAGTGGTTTCTCAAAATTGGAACTAAGCAAAGGAAGAACACGTTAGTCCATTAACTCCTCAGCAGGGACTGGGTTCCCAGTAGCTGCCTAAGTTCACCAACAGGGACAAGGCACTGGGTGAGAATGCTAAAAGGCAGGGAGAAGGGGCATTGACACGGGATGGTCATGGAAGAGAATCCTTGCTGATTTCATAATTTTGCCAAGGGTCAGTGCTCACTGGGGTCAGCTACCCTGAAGTTCTGCACAACCCTGAAAAGGCACAACCTGGCGGGAAGAGGGGAGAGCCTCGGGTCATTCTGTACATGTCAGCGAGACCCAGAGCTAGGCTGCCATGGTCCTGACTACTGCACCTTACAATGCCACATGCCAAAGCTTAAAAAAAGAGGCTACTTTGCCAGTTAACAGAAAGGATTAAGCCTCAACAACTCCAAAAGTCACCCAAGAGAGTCACCAATAACCTCCAGTGTGGTTACATTTTTATTTCTTATTTTCTTATAAATCATCTACAATTCCACCACCCTTCACCCCGTGGAAAATACTTACTGTAATAACTGCTCCAAGGCAAGGACATGGAAAGAAGAGAGAAAAAGATTAATGAGGATGAATAAATATCTACCCCTTGACCCCAGAGATCACGATAACAAAGAGTTCTCCACTCCCTAGGGCGTATTCTACGGTCATCCTCCAAGTCCCAGTGAGGGCATTTGGTACCTTAAATGCATCAACCCTCAAGTTTCAATCATACAGAAGTCCCAAAAGACCAAATCTGGAATTTAATTAAAGGAATGTCACTATCAGCTCCTTGCGATTCTTTCCAGCTGGCAAGGAGAGGGGACTGGCTCTGATTAGCTGAAGCACGAAGGCCCACCGCTCTGTCTCAGAGCATCACCTGGTGCGCCCCCTACTTCAGGGGCACAGAGCAGGGCACTTTAGGCCAGGCACTGTCTATCTGCATTCTGCATCCCTCCTCTCACTGTAACCAAACCTCTCACCCTCCATACTCCTGCTCATTGTAACAAGACCCCCTCGGAAAGCACAGTTCAATTATTTATCAGAGAAAATGACTACAGCTCTAATGTCACTGGGGAACGAACTAGCTCTCCTTCTGACAACAGCCCGGATCATTATGTACCCTCTGAATTTAGAGTTATCTCAATTTCTCTACACTGCTATGTATGGACATTTACAGGACTAACAGTCAAACCCCAGAACTCCAAAACTGCAACTAAGGTTACCTGTGAGACTGAGATGAGGAAAAGTTGAAATATAAGGGATAAGATCTACCTTGTATAGAAAAAACCCAAGAGACTGTAAGTAATTTCCCAGAATCCGATGAAAGAAACGTGGAAGAAAGCAGCAGATTAAGATTATAACTAAAAGGCCTACTGAAATAACCGCTCTGTTATCAGCCTGGAGAAAATTGTGCTAACAAAAAGGCCACGGTGAGTATAATATCCATCACGGGAAGTCCAAAAAGGCCAATTTGGCAAAAACTTTCCAGGGCTGTCCTAAGAGCAGGAACCCCGGGCTGTGAATGTGGCACATCTAGCAGCCCCATCCCAAGAGTGGCAACAGCAGTTTTCGGCTGGCCTGGCTTGATGACACCAGCCACAAAGGTTCTCCAACTCGCCACCCAATTCTGACTCCATGTTTTCCAAGCAACTTTCTCCTAATTTGGCCTCTGTAAGGACGGAACGTGCTAATCAACAGACACAAGAGTCAGATCACTTAAGCAAGTGAACATTTTCACTACATTCTGGCATTCTGATTACACATACTTTGGTTTTTCATGTAGAAGAGCCCACCAGGAAAGAATACCCTAATCAGCAAACAGGAAGATCTAGTTATTGATTTTGGATTTCGATACAACTTAATATATTGGCATATGAGGTTTTTATACCTTAGTCTGTTTGAGACCCTGAGAAATAGATCCACTCAGTTTGACAAATTAGGTTTCTGATCTGAGAATGACAACCCTCAGTGGCCTTTAATGACAACTGGGGTGACCAAACAATCTTCCCAAGTCTTCTCTAGCCCTCCCTACTCCTCCAAACACCTCTGCAGTCTCAGCATTCCCTTTTCTTCATACTGCAATACTGGGGACACTGGAAAAGTCCCAGGAAACCCTTAGTAGTCAGAAATTCAGGCTCTCCAAATAAGACTAATAAGGTACTTTAAAACCACGGCTTAGAGAGACTATTCAACTGAGGGTTAAGGCTAGAGGGAGAGGGAGAAAGAGAAACATTTCTTTTCCTCTTCCTACTTCCATTCACAGACCAAACCCTATCTTACTCCCTCCTCACATCCCAACTCACCAGCAACAGGGGAAAGAGACAGAGAAATAAGAGGACAGAAAAAGCCGATAATGAATGAGCAGAGTATTCCAACTCCATTTTTATTCCACTCAGAATAAGGCTAGAGCCTTCCAAAAGGCATGAGAAATTTATTCCATGCTTCTTTATCTATCTCACCTCAAACTTTAATCTACTTGGACCAAATTTAGATGTTTGAACTAATCATCTTTCTCCCATCAACCCCCAGAGGAAACTGGAAATTAGCCTTTCTTGTTTATTTTAAAAAAGAAGCGTCTAACTAAACAGATCTAAGGTTCAACATACTCATTTCGTATCATGGTGACTGTGAGCATGAGGTCAGCACTCACTGAAGAAACCAACCTTCACCCTAACCCCTGCCTCCTCTTCGTGGAGTATTTAGAAAATACTTTAATCTTTTTTTTCTTTTGGCCAAAGATCAGGACACTATGTGAAGGAACATTTGGTGGCTAGAAAAACGCCCATGTCAGCTGCAGCACACTCCCCAGAATTACACAGAGGACAGTGGCATCTCTCAGTTGGCACAAGTTGTGTACCCAGAACCCTGCCCCAGGCGTGGAGGAGTTCATGCTATCCGTTTGCCTCCTTTATGCCAAGTTGGCAAAGGTTCTTATGATGCATGCTCAATGCAACTCTCTCAGACATCAAGAAAATTCACCTTTGGCCCTAGACCAGACTTATGCAGCCACAGTGCACATGGTCTTTCAAGAAAGTGTGTGCATGCCTCTTTTCCAAGAATTTAAGAGCTTCCTGCCCAGTGCTCCAGGAGTAGTGATATTTACATTTTCAACTGCAGCAATAAAACTCTAAGTGTCACACACCCCAAGTCATATCAAAGATGGTTAATCTCCTGATACAAGGTTCTTGAGGATTAGAAAGAGCAATGACCCTGTGCTCTAGACTTTAATCATTCCCAAGTTCACTGGATAAGGACCACATGGGTGGCCTGGCCGGGCGTGGCTCAGCAATTGAGTATCGACCTAGGATCCAGGAGATCGGGGTTCGATTCCCGGTCAGGGCACATGCCCGGGCTGCGGACTCGATCCCCAGTCGGGGGCGTGCAGGAGGCAGCCAATCAATGGCTCCCTCATCATTGATGTTTCAATCTCTCCCTCTCCCTCTCCTTTCCTCTCTCTGAAATCAATAAAGATATATTAAAAAAAAAAAAAAAAAAAGGACCGCATGGGTGGAACATCCTCATCAGATACAATCTAGGGAGTGCCAGGTCCCAACAAATAAGGCAAGTGAAGCAGTACACATAATCAGAGGCTGGCAAGAGGACCCTGTAGCCAGACTATCTGTGAAAACAAATGTAGCTTGGCTGGGGGAAAGGCCACACACCTCATAGACAAGTTCTAGGGGACCTCTAGGAACCACACTAGGATATGGATCAGTACCAGGTTGGGCCCTCCAAGAGATCTACTTTGGAATCTTGGAAAGTTAGGAGTCTGAACTACTCAAAGGGAATCCCAGAAAGTCTAGACTAGAAAGTTCTCTGTGGAGGTTCAAATCTCTCCTTTCCAGAAACTCCAGATAGGAGACTAGCCAAGGTTAAAAAAATGACCCCACTCCCACCTTTAACTACAGAACATGCTGGTTTAGTCTAAGTCAGGGCTCTTCACAGTGACTTTCCATCTCCTTGCCCCTCACCCTCCCGCCCAAATCTGGCGCACACATTCCATGTGTTATATGCTTGAGGTATAGCTGATTCTAAATCCTTTATCATCAAAAATTGGGCTTATTTCCACTTTCCCCCAACAACACCAATGTTTCCTTTGCTATGCTTTCTTGGTGTCTAGGCCTGGCCCTTCCCCGGGGCAGGAAGGTCACCCTATAGGCTCTTTTCTATGACTGCTGTCTCTCTCAAGAGTCCCTGCCTCAATGCTGTTTTTCAAGCCACACACAAATATATCGCATTAAAACTGGAAATGTCAGTAGCTAACAATAAGGGAGTGGTTTAAAAAGATCATAGTACATTCATACAATAGAATACTATGCAGCCATTACAAATTTTTAAAAATAGGAGACTATGGCCCTAGCTGGTTTTGCTCAGTGGTTAGAATATCAGCCCTCGGACTGAAGGGTCCCAGGTTGAATTCCAGCCAAGGGCACATATCTTGGATGCAGGCTCCATTCCTGGCCCTGGTTGGAATGTGTGGGAGGCAGCCAATCGATGTGTCTCTCTTACATCAATGTTTCTCTCTCTCCCTCTCTCCCTCCCTTCCACTCTCTCTGAAAAACAATGGAAAAAATATCCTCTGGTGAGGATTAGAAAAACACACAAAACAAAAACTAAAAAAAAAAAAGGAGACTATGTAGTGACAAGGAAAAGATTCTCCACTTACTGAGTAAAATGAGCAATGTAACAGTTAATATGATATGATCCAAAACTTGTCTAGGAAATATGTCTGGACATTTTATATATGTGTATACATGTAAGATTTTTTAAAAGGCCAGAAAAAAAGACATTAAAATGTTAACAGTGACTACCTAGGAAGAAGAGAATCATGGGCAGGCCCTGGCTGGGTAGCTCAGTTGGTTAGAGCGTTGTCCTGATATGCCAAGGTTTGAGTTCAATCCCCAGTCAGGAAACATACAAGCATCAATCAATGATGCATAAATAAGTGGAACAACAAATCGATGTTTGTTCCTCTTTCTCTCAAATCAATTTTTTAAAAAAGAGAGAGAATTATGGGTGGTTAATTTCTTCTGTTTCTATGTACTTTCTAAAATTTAAACAGAGAACATTACTTTTATAATCAGTAAAAACAATCAAAATTATCATACCATTCCCAAATAAGAGAGCTGGTTCTGTGCCATCTCAGGCCATAACTATTTGGTGGTTTTCACCCAGCTGGCTGCCAAATTATACTAGACAACACTGATACCACCAGCCTCAGGTCTAAAGGAAATCCCTAAACTCATCCTTCCACTGAATTAAACTGGAAAATGAACGTGGGACACAAAACCCCAATTTACCCCCACCGCTGGGTCTACTTGATCACATTCTCTGTCCATCTTGGGGCCCAAACTCCAGCTTGTAGCCAGTCTTCACTCACCAGTTCTGCAATAAGGGTAGGCATTCCATGCTTTTTCATGTATATTCAGGGCTCCCTCTGGGGCCAGCATTCGAACAAACCCGGGCACTTTGCTATAGTGAGAAAAAGGGGTTATGAAGAGAAATGGAGGAGAGAATGAGAAGACAATAGCCTTTCACATCACACTCTTCAGGCCACAGCTCCAGCCTCTTCAATGGAGAACTAACAAGTAAATTTCCATGAGATAAGTCGGTTATTCTTGTGTGTGAGAAGCCACTTGTCAGAGCCTGAACCCCTAGCTCAGTTGGCTACTAACATGCACCCACATCTTGCCCTATCACCCACCAGGAACAGGACAGGAGGTGAGACCCTGGGCTACCTGCCACGGCTTATCAGCCATTATGTTATCATTATGCTTTTTTCCAGAGCTCACTGGGCCCAGTATTCCACACTGCATGAATGAGATACCTCCAAGAGTATACCAGTCCAGGTACGGACCAGAGAGACTAACTTCAAGTATGGGATTCGAGATGATCTGACCTTCTCTTGTCAGTTCTGGGATGCCAGGAGGCCCTCAGGGCCATCTGCCTCTCAGGACAAAATATTTTCCTCTATTTAATTGTTCTTATCTCAGGTTACAGAACAGCATGTTCAATAAGAGCCCCCCCCTCCCCTCAAAGGTACATACATTTCTCTTACTTAATTTTTCACTGGTATTCTAAGCAGTCTTTGACAGGCTCCATCTAACAATCTCATCAGCTTTAGTGCCCAAGGTCTAAGAAAAAAGAGCTAACCCCAATAGAGAGCTAACTCAGGGTACTCAAAGCAACCCTCTGAGACTCACCCACTCACTGTCATGCTCATTCAGGTAAGTATTTCCATGTGCCAGGCACCAGGATACATATGGAAATCACACAGACTTGGCTCCTGCCCTCAAGGAGCTGATATTCCAGTGGGGAGTATAACCAGGCAGAAGACAACACTGTGTGCCATAAGGGGCTCTGGGGGACGGGGCACTGGGAGGACATGGTGCAGGCAGCATGGTGCGTGGGGAGGCTCCTCGGGAGAATAGGGACTAAACGAACACAGAGAGCAGAGAGTGAGCAGGACTGAACGAGGCACAAGGATAGGAGTAAGGGAGACAGTCAGGGGAAGAGAGAAGTTCAGAGTAGCTGGTGTAAGGGATGAGGTAGAGAATACAAGAGAACCTGCAGAGGCTGGGTCGTAAAAGATCTTGTAAGTTACATCACAGAGTCTGGACTTTATCCTGAGGGCAAAGGGAAGCCATCTACAGCTTTTTAAGCTGGGGAACACCAGATCCCTCTTCTAGAAAGAACACCTGAAGCTGTGTGGAGAAATGGAAAGCTAGGTGATCAGTTAGAAGCTACTATAGTAATCGAGGCAAGAGATGATGGAAAGAAATGGAAAAGTTGGAGGTGCTAAGGAGACAGAGTCAACAGAACCTGGTTAGATACAAGGGACGAGGAAGAGGCTGCTGAAGGAAGCCCTGTTCCTGACCAGGGAGCTAGACGGCTGGTGGGAAGGCTTTGGTCCTCATGAGGAGGGGTGGTTGTGGCATTCAGCGCTTCAAAATTTTTTTTGCAGCTGTGTGTTTGGAGTTAAGGAAATAGTGATAGCAGCTCAAAGTCCATACCCTCTCTTGTAAGGAAGAGGGTAAGACAGGCCCTACAGACCTCCTCTCTGCAACTTTGGTTGGACCGGCTGAGTTAAGGAACCAACTGTCCCCTTCTATCAACCTCACTATCTCTTCAAAATCCTCTTTTAAAAATACAAATGCAACTATGGGTAAGACATAACTTGAGCCTTAAAACATTTTTTAAAATTTATTTTTCAATTACAGTTGACATACATCTGGAGCCTTATTTTAATTAACTGTCAATGGCTCACTAAGGATAGGTGAGCAGTCAACTGAGCGTAGGGAAGGAGGAGATGAAGAGGAGGCACGGAGGAAAAAGAACACTGGCAAGGAAATAAGAACACAGGCCCCCCCTCCCCCCACTTCACAGTGTTGTTTTCCTCCTGGCTCCAGCACTCACAAAATCCTGGCCCCCTCTGGGCTAGCACTTTTACATCTGCAGAGCAGCAGACTACATTAAATCAGGGATTTTACCCAATGAAGATGAAATTGGTTTTAGTTCAGTCTGGTGACTAGAAATTAAGATTCAGGTGTACGTTGCACAGCACTGTGGATGTACTTGATACCACTGAACTATACACTTAAAAATGGTAAAAATGGTAAATTTTGTGATATGTATATTTTACTACAATTTTAAAAATCATTCAGGTTTATTTTTTCCAGTTCTGAATAGTTTCTAAAACTTGCTTGGTTCAATTCCATTCAAGCTAGTACATGTTTGCTATTATTTTCAACACTCTTTGGGTCAGCTCAATGTTTGCTGAAATATAGGGTATGGCAAAAGTAGGTTTACCATTGTTCATATAGAAAATAATGCAATTATTAATAATAATACAAGAATAAACTCTGTGGCCCTGGCTGGTGTGGCTCAGTTGGTTAAGTGTCGTCCTGTGCACCGAGAGATTGCCAGTTCAATTCCTGGTCGGGGCACATGCCCAGGTTTTGGGCTCGATCTCTAGTAGAGGGTGTATAGGAGGCAGCCAACTGATGTTTCTCACTCTCTCCCTCTCCCTTCCTCTCTCTCTAAAATCAATAAAAACAAATATTTTTTTAAAAGAATAAATTCTGTGTTTCACGTACTTACAACTGTAAACCTACTTTGCCACACCCTGTATTACTGTTTTGGTTAGGGATTCAGTAAACTTGTGTGGTTTGCTATGGATTTTAGTACACAAATCAGTTCAAATATTTAAATATTTATGTCTTTGATCCAAAGAGAGGTATCAAAAATTTTCTGGCAGCTGATTTCAAAATATCAGAATTTAAAATACTACCTGACTCAGCAATCCCACTTTTAGGTACATTTACTATAGATTTACACACACAAGTACATCAAAAGATTTGTACAAGAGTTTTACTGGAGCACTGTATATAAACATCTGGAAATGACTATAAACATACATCAAGAGAGGACAGGTGAAACAATTTACAGCACATCTGTACCAAATAATACTATGTGTACTTCAAGAGAATGAGGCCAAATATGCTGACTGAAAGAAAGCTATGATATGATAAGTTAACAAACGAGCAAAGTCAAGAATAATATGTATAGTATGATCCTATCTATGCTAAGATAACAATAAAGGAAATGAACACCCGTTTACACACACACACACACACACACACACACACACACACACACACCCTATACTCACAGACAATAAGTATTACTGTGGGAAGGGCCCACAAGAAACTAAACATTATCACTTCTGGGGACTGGAAGCCTGGTGGGACAAGTAATACTTTTATTTTTAAAAAATAAATAAAAAACAAAACAAAAAACAGCCTTCCAAACCTTTAAATGAACAAAGAAGTACTACCACCTACACCCACTCTCACAAGTGAAGCAAGCTGAGCAACCAGCAAATAACCTGGAAACCCCCAATTATCCATTATCTCCACTTCAAAACCAGGCCATCTTTAGGCTCTGCTGCACAGCCACATACCTCTGTAAGTGGTAGATCTTGTGTGTGTACTGGCCTTTCTCACCGTCCTTCTCATAGGGTTCATTCACCAGGACCTCCACGCCTTCACCACCACCAGTTTCATTTTTGCTGGCCTCAGCCACAGAATACAGCTGTCCCACCTGATACTAAAGGAACAGAGAGATGGGAGTTATTGTCAATGCAGAATCTTCTAAACAGTTACACATGGGCCAGATGCCAGTAACTGTCCAATTAGTTCACTCTGGGGTCCCCTCATTTAAGAACTCATTCTGAAGTTTCACACAGGGCCTTGCCCAAATCCACCCAAAGCAACTGAGAATGCTGCCGCATGGCATCTCTTTAGCCTTCAGATGTGTTTCATTTCATCCTTCCCATTTTCACACCACCATCCAGAAAACAGACTATAGAATCCAAGGTAGCTTTTGCCCTACTATTAGACCTCAAAACAAGATCTGGGGTAGTTGCTAGAAGTCTATTTATTCCATTCATTTAAACAGATCCTAAGACGTGACTTCTTTCTCCAATGGTGGCCCCCTCCTCACCCTGCCAGCAGCTCAGGAAACAGTCTTGCAGGCAACCACAACTCCAGATACTTTCCAGATTCCTGATGGGGCTGAAGCAAGTGCCCTGCTTCCCATATTAGATGGCACAGATTCCTATCCCACTGTCTGTGCTGGCTGGGTACACCCTCTGTGTTGGCACTTACTAGATGGCAAAAGCCTAGTTTTCCTTTATTTGGGTCACATGCCACCCTATCAAGTCACCAGTCAAGATCACTGGCCTCCTCTGAACCCTCTGGACAACTCAGTGTTAGGGCCAATGACCTGGGCAGTGCCCAGGCCTGGCCCTTTTGCTCCCTTCTCTCTGAAGGAAGCTGTCTGGATGGAAAAACAAGGTGAAAAGAGAATGAACAGGAGCATTTAATGCAGGAAGTTACATCTATACCACAGGATGCATCTTGCCTGTCAGTGCAGTGCCAGCCAGGCACAATTTAAGAAGTATGAGAAAAAGGTATTTGATTACCCAACATATTGTGGGGGGAGATAAAGGTTTTCCTTGCCCTCTGTGTCCCCTCCCCAAGCTACTGGTACTCCCAGGAGTAGAAGATGAGAGAATTTTTTTCCCTTTTAGATTAAAACAGAGAGGCTGTGCTTCTGGACAACTGTCATTTAAACCACTGCCTGCAAAAGCAAGGAGCAGAGGCAGCTTCCAGGGCTATTTCCCCTCACATTTGGATGCTTACTTGACCAGGCAGCTTCCTAAGCACCACAGGGAAATTTCTGGGCAAAGTCCGGAAGGCGAAGCAGCAGACAAGGACAATTCATCGTTCACCACAAAGCTGGAAGAGCCCTAACTCCCAAAGCAAAAACCCAGTACATAAAGCCATGGAAAGGCCCAGGCAAGCAACCAAGGCTCAGTTAATCCCATGAAGAGGAGCACTGGGGTGACATCCAGTTATCTTTGCTAATCAAGAGCAACATCAGTCTTGCTTCAATGCCCCCATGGAACCCTAAACTGTCCCTGTGCCTTTCCAAGGCCACCTCCTAGCTGAGGCACACATGAAAACCCCTATCAAGTGGGTCAGGGTTTGGCTGAGCCAGGGGTTCCTAAGAAGAAGCAGTAATTCTGTTCAGAGAAGAGTCATAAGAACATCTAACTACTGACTCAGCAATCCTAAAGGGCAGGCTCAGGAAAAGGCCTGGTGGCAGGAAATGCATTGCTGGCTGGTGGTACTGCTTGGGGAGGGGCTCCAAGTAGAGACTAATCCCCTTCATTAGTTCTTCAGCTGCAGGAATCAGAGGGCAGGCTCTAAGAAGATCAGTCTGTTAGACTGGCATCTTCCCCCTTTAATCTCCCTTGACACTCTGATCCTTTAATCCCAATGAGACAAGTGAAGGCAGTTTTGCTAATCCAAAGGAGTAAGTAAAACTGGCCTCCACAAGCTACAAGTGAGGGACACTTTCCATGCCCAAGGGTTCCCTTTGGCATAGTGGCTCCACACCCTGGGAAAGCAGAAAGCAGCCAGACTCAAATGGGGTAAAGGTGGGAGTAGGGGTGAGCCCATTATATCAGATAAAGAGCCTTGAGGAGACTGGGATTCCAGCTGCCTCAGGCCTAGGACATTGCTCCCTGCCTTTGAGATTTGTTCCCTTGTCCCAAAGAACTAAGACACTCAGCTAAGAAAAACAAGAGACTCCACCACTTTGGCAATCTGGGAGTAGGACCCCAGGAAGATGTGGGTGGGCCTAAAATACTGACACTAAACGAACCAGCACAGCTGCTGGTCCCACCCACAAGGCTCTGTCAGGCCAGTTACCATAGGGGAATAGTGCCATGCATCTCTGGAAACAAGAAGTAAGACAACCCTGCCCACTGTAGAGGGTGGGCAGCCCTGAGTCAGGAACCACTGGTGGACACACCCATGTCAAAAAGCCTGAGTTTTCTTGCTTTGCTGCAGAATGCAGAGAAACCCTGCACAGTGTTAGGCCAAAGGGTCTGACCAGCCAGAAGCTAATTCCATCCCAAAACAGGACCATCAGAATGGTTATAAAGACACGGTCTTCTCTTCTCTTTTTCTTCTTTTGCCCGTAAATCAGAAAGTTCTGAGGGCCTCAAATCATAGTCTCCAATCAGGAAGTAAATCTATTAGTCACACAACACTAGGCTGTTCCCATGGGAACCATGTCAGGATGGGGTTATTGATAAAGATTCTGAGAAGGTTGATCATTACTTGTTTCCTCTTTGACCTCCCAGTCAAGAGTTTCTGATCTTCTGGAACTAAGGTTCAAGCTATCAAAAGAACAACAACTGCCCAGCGGTATGGCTCAGTGGTTGAGCGTCAACCCATGAACAAGGAGGTCATGGTTCGATTCCCGGTCAAGGCACATGCCCAGGTTGCAGGCTCAGTCCCCAGCAGGGGGTGTGCAGGAGGTAGCTGATCAATGATTCTCTCTCATTATTGATGTTTCTACTTTCTCTCCCTCTCTGAAATCAATAAAAACATTAAAAAAAAAAAAAAATACCTCCTGCTTCAACCCTAGGCCATCCACTGCTTTCTCAGCAGCAGTTTCTAGCTGAGAACAGGTTGACCATCACCAGGCAAACAGATGAATCATAATCAGCATTTACTTCCCCAGTTCCTGTTTAGACTTTCAGCTCTGCTCACCTGCCCCATCACTTCCTCAGTGCTGCAAAAAAGCCACAAGCTAAAACCTCTAATCACAGACACTCTCAGAGTTCCCCTTTCCCTCAATTCTTGGCCTGCTATAAGCAAGTAGTGTTCTGTCCCCTCCAACCTTACTGCAGAGCAGCAAGTGCCCTAGACAGGTGCTGGCCCTCCTGGGTCTGCCACACTTCTTAGAGACATCCCCATCCTTCGTTCCATCAAGAAACTCCTGTGAAAAGACCCATTACACCCCTAAATGCCACTGAGGTACTCTCAAGTTTCTGGGGATATCTTCCTGTATGGGGGATAGGGATCATGCTGCAGAGCAGAGAGGGAGTCATCGGACCTGAGTTTCAGCGCAAGAGACGTGCTGGGCCTTCCTGCTTGGCCTCCTGGTTGGGAAAATCATCACTTGCTACTTTTTACAAAAACAGCATGGCCCCCAAAGTGGCTTAACAGGGTCCCCCAAGCCAATGCCTGTTAGCCCGAGCACATGGTTCCCAAGCCCTAGGTACATCTCAGGTGCCTCCAGGGATTACAGTATTTTTCCACCACCCTCTTTCCCCAGCTTCCACAGTCTTGTTTCTCTTTTCCTTTCCCAGAACTCCCAGATCATGTTCAAGGTCCATTTCTGGCTCCCTGCCCCAGGTCTCCATAGCTTTCATCAGACATGCAGCCTACCACTGTAGACAATCCTCTAGGAGGCTAATACCTGCCCATCACTTTTGAGGGGGTCAAGAAGCTTGGTTATTTGTCTCATCTAAAATGTGCTGTGGGCTCTGTTGGCTTGATTTCATTTTTCAAACGTTCATTTCATATCTGGAACAGATTGGAAGTTATCACAGGAGCTTCAGGCTGACACTGCAGGAGAGAGAATGACTGAAGGCACTATACTGGCTGACAAACTTCACCCAAACTTGAGCTTAACTGAAAGTGGGGGTGGAGGGAGGGCTATGGATTCTGAAGGAAGCAAAAAAGAAAGCTGTGCCAGGAGAGAAAAGTGGAGGAACTTCAGAGAAAGGGTGGGACAAGGAGGCTCTGTGACAGTTCTTTGCTATCCAAGAGACCAACTCTGAGTCAGCATGGCCTATAAACTTTCTTGTGGCAAATCCTGCCAGATCCCCATACACAGAGATGACAGGTCCAAGAACCATAAAAGGACAGAGGGCAAGCCAAGCCCATTTGCTATTCCCTGCCTTCCGTAAAAGGAGGGTTCTGGGCCTTTGTCTTCCCAGCACTCACCTAGAATGTAGCTAGGGAGGACCTCAGAGATTTCCTGCCCTGCTGGTTTGTTGCACAACCAGAAAGAGCCACACACACTTCCCAGTCAAGTCGTGGAGGTCCCAGAAATGCACACACTCAATTCCCTCAATAACATGTCCCCCCCCGAATAGGCATAGTCTGAGCAGGTAAAGGGGGCTGATTTAGTCTCTATTCAGTCAACTAACATGCCAATAACTTGAGGCAGGTTGTTCACAGTTGCCCAGGTATACAAAGTAAGTGCCTTCTCTGTTGGTGGGAATGCAGATTGCAGCAGCCACTATGGAAAACAGAATAGAGGGTCCTCAAAAGATTAAAAATGGGCCCAGCCAGGTGTGGCTCAGTGGTTGAGCGTCAACCTAGGATCCAGGCGATCGGGGTTCGATTCCTGGTTGGGGCACATGACCAGGTTGCGGGCTCATAGCCGATCAGTGACTCTCTCATCATTGATGTTTCTATCCCTCCCTCTCCCTCTCCCTTCCTCTCTCTGAAATCAATAAAGATACATTAAAAAAAAAAAAAAAAAAGATTAAAAATGGAACTGCTGCCCGGCTGGCCATGGCTCAGCGGTTGAGCGTCGACCTAGGATCCAGGCGATCGGGGTTCGATTCCTGGTCAGGGCACATGCCCGGTTGCGGGCTTGATCAATGACTCTCATCATTGATGTTTTTCTCTCTCTCCCTCTCCTTTCCTCTCTCTGAAATCAATAAAGATATATTAAAAAAAAAAAAAAGAAGGAACTGCTTTATGACCTAGTGATTCCATTTGTGGGTATATATCTGAAGAAACCCAAACCACTAAATTGAAAAAATATATGCACCCCTATGTTCACTGCAGCATTATTTATAATAGCCAAGACATGGATGCAACCCAAGTGCCCATCAATAGATGACTGGATAAAAAAGTTGTGGTACCTATATACACACAATGGAATATAACTCAGCCATAAAAAAGAATGAGATCTTACCACTTGCGACAACATGGATGGACCTAAAGAATATTATGCTAAGTGAAACAAATCAGTTAGAGAAAGACAAATACCATATAATGTCACACATGGAATCTGAAGAACAAAATAAATGAACAAACAAAATTGAAACAGACTCAAAATACAGAGAAGAGACTGATGATAGTCAGAGGGGAGGGTGGTTGGGAGACTGGGTGAAAAAGGTGACGGGATTAAGAAGTAGAAATTGGGCCCTGCCAGCATGGCTCAGTGGTTGAGCATCGACCTATGGTCCAGGAGATCGCGGTTCTGATTCCCGGTCAGGGCACATGCCGGGGTTGTGGGCTTGATCCCCGAGGGGGAGGTGCAGGAAGCAGCGGATCAATGACTCTCTCATCATTGATGTTTCTATCTATCTCTCTCTCTCCCTTCCTCTCTCTGAAATCAATAAACACATATTAAAAAAAAAAAAAGTAGAAATTGGTAGTTACAAAATAGTTATGGGGATATAAGTAGAACATAGGGAATACAGTCAATAAGACTGTAATGACTATGTATGGTGCCAGGTGGGTACTGGAAATGCTGGGGGGAACACTTATTTATATATATATGTTTTTATTGATTTCAGGGAGAGAAGGGAGAGGGGGAGAGAGAGAGAGAGAGAGAAACATCAATGATGAGAGTCACTGATAGGCTGCCTCCTGCACACCCCCTACTGGGGATCAAGACTGCAACCTGGGCATGTGCCCTAACGGGGAATTAAACCTCCATGTCCTAGACCATAGGTTGATGCTCAACCTCTGAGCCAAGCTGGCTGGGCTGAGGGGAACACTTTTAAAGAATATAACTGTTTAACCACTATGCAAAATAATATTGAATATAAATTGTAATTGGAAAATAAAATTTAAAAACACACCCACTTCCTTTCCTATCCTCAAAAGAATTAAATTAAAAAATAGTAATAAGTGCCTTCCTTCAACTGAAAGTAGTACCAGGAAAAATTCACATTGAGTATCAATTATCTCTTTGTTAGAACAAACAAGAAGAAAACCATACAAAGAGTTTGGACCACTTGGAGCAATTATATACAACTATGGATAAAATGAAGGACTTACCTCATCTACAGACACAGGCAGGACGACTCGACTACAAGAGAGGGAAAAACAATAACAACTTGAGGCTCTGAAACCTGCACAAGGCTCTTAAAGTATCATCTTAGAATAGTGTTAAACATTTTTTTGCACATGACACTACATTTAACTGTCAGAAAACCAGCAGAGAATGGCCCCAAGTGCTTCAAGGCTAAGACACTGTGTGCCCTTCTCGTATCCCATTTAGAGCCCTGTGATTCAGAGCAAACCTGTCCCCCAACCAGCTACTTCCCAGGCAGGCTTCTGACTCACGTTTGGAACTGCATTCTCCCTCTCCTCCATTAATCTCCCCAACAAAACTCGCCAATGAGTCTAGTAAAACAGAGAGGTTAACACAGGAGGACCTACCCCTGTGAACTCTGAAGTGAAGATGAGGATTCAGACCCAAAGAATCAGGCCCTGAGGATTCACATCTCTGTAGACTCAACCCTCAAGGTGAAAGGCTAGGAAGGGGCCAAGTTCCTTGGAGGCTGAATCACTCTAAGAGCATGCACCAACCATCTCTGCCCTGGGACAGGATATTACAATACAAGCTACTACCACAATGCCGCCAAGAGAGGGGACACCCAACTTGTGTCCTGACCCACTGGAAGCTGTCCAAAAGGCACCCCAACTGATCACTGTCTTTTCCTTCTCCATTTCAGTGACCACTGATCATTGAAGGTACCACCAAAAACCTGAAAGAGAAGCCATGGCCTGCAAAGTCCCCACACTGGTCAGAACCTCACATAGGTGAGATGGTTAGCAACACTCCTCCGGGTGGCTTTCATTTGTCATGCAGAGCAAGAGACAACCCCTATTTCAAAGCTGTGAGGTCAGAGGGCTGATATAAAAAAGCTTGGGTGTATTCATACAAATCAAGCCAGCTTCCAAGCTGACATATCAGTTCCCAGACTCTAGCTGGAACCTCCCCTGGAGACTCCTGTATCCTGCGTGCTTGGTGAAGCATGAGCTGCTATACCCTCTGTCCTGTGCGGTGGTTCCACCAATTGGGATCCTTGCTCCAGACTGGTAAATAGTCCGCTCACTATTTTCTAGTTCCACAAAGGTCTACCAGGTAGCAAGAAACACACAGAGGGGTCTGAGAAAAACATCACACTACAGGCAAAGTACCAGGCAGAAAAGTAGCAGGAAAAACAAAATGGGTTCCAAGTCTTTACTTCCTGCTAACTCCCCTCATCCAAAATGACTCAAATAACATAAATCCTGAGGTTACTGGATGCTGCCTCTAACACTCTCCTCCCACTAGAAAAAGGAACTTGGCCCCCTCAAGCAAAAAAATATTTCCAACTTGGAGGCCACAATTTCAGCACACTCAGTAGAAACTTCCTAGAAAATAATCTTCAAGAACAGCATTAAAAAATCACATCCAAGAAGTTGCAGAAATCAAATCAAGGAGAATGCTGTTAGAGGAAGTATCAGAAAAATCAACAGGGACAACCTTCAGACCCTGAATGGACACCAAGTCTCCCCCAACACCCAAAAAAGAGAAGGGCATCATCCAGTTCCTGACAGGATGCTCTGAGGCTGTTTACATTACAGTTGCACAATGGGACATTTCTCCCTGGCTCATTGGGAGCAAAACCACTCCAGCAGCAAGAGTGCAATTCCAAAGGATAGCGCCACAGAGGGAGTGCTGGGTTGAGACTGGAGCTGTGCTCACTTCAGTGTGACCTTCACTCACACCCTTCCCAGAGCTGCAGTGCTGCAGCCACAGCCAAGTGTCTCAGATGCCCCCCTCCGTGTCCCCCGCCCAGGGATACACACACATGCTTGAGCACGCACAGGGCACAAGTCAGGCAGGAAAGAAACGCACATGCCAGGTAGGCTCTGCATGCCTGGCACCTTGGACCTTTCCCTAGCAGGCTTCAAGGGGAGGAGAACAAAGAATGGAAAGGGAGGACCTCTCTTCAAAACTCACTCAGATCTCTTTTGAAGGGCCCTTCCCTTCCCTGCCTGACCTTCTTTACAAAACTACAGGTTTCTACAGATTCTCAGATTCATCTGGGAATAGAAAAAAGGTTCAGGAGAATGGGAAAAGCCTGTTTTCTGGACAGTCAAGAATCGAAAGTGCACCATGCTCTCTTCCTGTTAGCATCCTAAGGTTCTTCCTCCTCACCACATAAAGCTCTGAGCTCTGGCTGAATCAACAACAGACTGGATATCAAGAAATTAACGTAAAGGGCTTAAAAATAATACTCTTTAGCTGGGATGACACCTGAGTTTCTGCACCCTTTGCTATCCAAAGCTCTATACTATGTCCTAAATGCCCTAAACACCTCCAAGGAGCAAGTCAGATGGGGAAAAGTGCCTTCACTGACAAAATGGAAACAGTCCTCCACACACTTGTCTGGCTACCAAGTGAGTTCCACGAGTTGCTCTCTACTTGGACATCTCTCACTTTCAGAATTCCTGGGTTTCTGGCCCAATACTGTCCACTTGCCCTCCCATACAGGGAAGCACAGTGTTACTGTAAATGCCACACACATAAATCCAATCTCTCCTCTTTGAAAAGCAAAAAAAAAAAAATAGTACTGAGATGTTTTCTTGGAACCATGAACTTCAGGGATGGGTCATCTCACATTTGAAAAATTTAGCAATCCAAACATCCCCACCTGTCATCCAATCCCCTGGACTTCAGGAGCAAGTCCATCACCCTGCAGCTCCTCCCAGAAGTCACTAGTTTCCGCCCCTCAAGAACTCCCTCACCCTGCACTGTCTCTTTCCAATTAATGGCCTTATGGCAACCTCTTCAGTTCCTCAAAGCAAGTTCCCCATTTCTTTGCACCAAGGCTGAGAATTCCCTAGAGACAGGCTGCCCCTGATTCCCACCCCCACTCCAATGATTCTTTATTCACAAACATACACTCTTTCCAAACTGTTCTCTACCCTGGTAACATCCTAGCCCTCTCCATCTCTCCCTCATATCATGTCAGCCCCTGCCCAATATTTTCTGGACTCCTTACCCAAGTGTCCCTGAGTCCCAAGTAATCATCTTAAGCTTTTCTCCTCAAAACCTCCTCTTCTGTACCTAGCACTTGCACACCATGTCATGCCACCTTAGGGGTGGGTCCTCAGACCCTTCTGTCACCCAAGCCTGGCCCTGACTCCCTCCTCCCCTTCCTTTATCCACTTATTACAATCTTTCCCTTGATACTTAAGGCAGCCATTCATTCTCCAGGTTCCCCTCAGCACTGCTCCCCATCATCTCAACTCCATTCCTGAAGCTGTCTTATCTGATCTTCTGAGCCCCTCAGATCTTCTGTGCATCCCCCAAACCCCTCCCCACCACTAGCTAGCTCACCGACCCTGCCTGCCCTTGTCCAACTGTTCCTCAGCCCCTCAGACAACTCCTCCCTCTCCCGCAGGTCCCCTCCGCCACTCCTGCAGTTCTGGCTGGTGCCTCCGCCCCTCAGCCCCCTCTGCAGAGCCACACCACATCTCATCCAGTGCTCTCGATCCTCTCAGCCCCTCATGGCCTGTCCAGCTCTCATTGTCCCCTTGACCCCTTCTCAGCCTCTGTCGGGCCGGCATTGTCCCCTCGGCCTCTCCTCTGGCCTACTCAGCCCTCACTGCCCCTTGGGCCCCACCTCAGGTGTTGTCGGTCCCTCCCTATTCCCGTTGGCCCCACCTCAGGCCCTGCCGGCCCTCCCTGTCCCCCTCAGCCCCCGCTGGGCCGCCCAAGAGCCCATTCAGCCCTCTCCATCCCCTCGGGCCCAGTTTGGCCGCTGCATCCCCTCCGCCAGGCCACCTGCCTCCCTGGTCGTCAACCCCGACCCTGCCTTCCTCCTCGCTCCCGCACGGCCGGCCGGACACTCACTACTCCTTGAGCAGCACCATGTCGCTTCGAGGCTCGGCGGCTGCCCGCTGCCCGCCCGGCTTCCCGCCCGCTTCCCGGCGGCCGCTGTCCCCGTGGCCCCGCCCGGCCCGGCTGCCTGTGCGTCTTCGTCGTGGTCTGCTCCGTCTCGCCGCACTCGCTGCGGTCCCTGCGCCGGCTCCTGCCCCCCGGCCTCGCCGCCTCCCGCGCCGCTGCCGACGCCGCCCGGAGCTCCGGTTCCGCAGCACCGCGCGGGGGCGGGGCGTCTCTGCGGCAACCAGAGCGTCACACGCAGCGGTGCGCACTGACGTCAGCGCGGAGGCGGAGCCTTCTCCAAAGGGTCCCCTCCCGTCCTTAAAAGGGCCGCGGCGTCCGCCTCCGAGATGGGCACCAGGAGTGCGCAAGACCCCGCCGCTAGGCGGAGCCGACGTCGAGGTGTCGGGCAGGGTCTTAGGTGTGACAGTTCTGCAGCCAGAGCAGATGCACCTGTATGCCTGGGCCTCCCCAGTGGGGTGGGTTGAGATCTAGGAAAGGGCTGTGTCAAAAAAATATTAACCATAGCCAAATTTACGTGCAACTGCTCTTCTAAGTGCTTGACTCCTCAGGACAACGCTACCAAACAGTACTATTACTGTCCCTGTTTACAGATAGGAGGAGGCAGAGGTTAAGAGACTTGTCCAAGTCCAAAGCTAGCATGTGATGGGGCTGAGATTTTCACCCAGCAGTTTTAATGTAATGTCATTCATCCAATTAGTATTTGCTAAGTGCCTGCTGTGTACCAAAACCTATGATTTTGTTGAGAATGTGAACAAGGCAAAGACCACCTAGCTTTTAGGGAACTCAGGGACAAGGGGTGTGTTTGGGGGAGCAGTGTAGGTGGATGGCTGGAGGAGAAGGAGCCAGGCAGTTAGAATGAATAAAGGGCTGTGAGAGGTGAGACACAGGTTTGTTGGGGTTACACCAGGAGATGCAGTGAACCAAGGCATCCTGGAGGAAGAGCTTCTAAGATGAGATATGTGGGGGTTGGGAGGGGAGGCGTTTACATAATGAATGCAAAGGTGCATTGGGGGGCTGAAAGAAGTGACTGGGCGTGAAATTTGGGTGTCTGAGAAGCTGTAGGAGGGGTGGTTGGGGCCAGGTGATGTAACTCCTAGTAGTTGATGATAGGGTGTTTGGCGTCCATCCAAAGGGCACAGGTGGGCATTTAGGGGTTTTAAGCAGGTTTGGTGTTTGAAGGCTCACTCTGATGGCTGGGTGGAGAGGGGACGGACTGGGCCAGAGCAGAGGCAGGGAGGCCAGTTAGGAGGACTCTGTAGAAATCCAGGCAAAGATGGACTAAGAAAAACAGTGGTGGGAAAGAGGAGGGAAAAAGGGATGGATTCAACAGCAACTCAGGAAGTAAAATCAGCAAGGCTTGTTGACTAATTGGCTGAGCCAGTAAAAGGAAGGAGGTTTCTGGCCTAGGAGCCTTTAGGAGAACACAGGAAAAGCAGACTTGTACAGGAGGAAATAATGACTCCAGCGGTGAACTTAAGAGGCTCCCAGGTGATGGTTAGTGGACTGCATAAGATAGGGACTTGGGAAGGGAGGGTGGAGCTGGTGGCTGTATTGCTGTTAAGCCATGACTGGTGCCCCAGGACAGCCCTGAGTAATGCAGCCATTGGCCACGCATTCATTAATCCTAGAGAGGGAGCAAGGATTGCCCCAGAGATCCAAGCCCAGGCCCGGTGAGAGAAGGCCAAGAGAGGAGATACTGTGACCCAAAATCCAAGATGAAGTGAGTGGCCTGGAGCCTGGTCCCCTGACCCTCCCAGTGTAGCTGCCCTTCCCCCCAGCAATATCAGTAAATATAATTGCTCTGTGCTGGCTGTCTCCAGGAAGTAACTAAACCCTACAATCTGGGACCTTGCAGTCTAGTTGGAAAAACTACATTTACTCATTCACTCCATGAGTATTGACTGAGCTCCTAGCCCTGTCCTAGGTCCCTTTCTAGGCACTCAGCAGGATACAGGAGTGACCAAGAAAAATGACACCCTTCCCTTGTTCAGTGGGGGGAAACAGAATATAAACAAGTACAGAATTAACTTTAAGTCATGGTAAATGTTATGAAGAGGCTGATGTGTGGGCCATGGCAGGTGCATTAGTTGGGTGGCCAGGGAAGATTCTTAGAGAAAGCAATGCTTAGATAGAGACCTGAATAACTAGAGGAATTATTGCTAAGCTGGCTCTTAGTTAAGAGTTGAGCCAAGGGAGTTTGGAAGGCTATGCTGGGCACTGGGAGAAATAAAAAGCAAAATAACAGTCAAAATACCTGAGGCTCTGCCCGGCTGGCATGGCTCAGTGGTTGAGCCTCGACCCATGGACCGGGAGATCAGGGTTCGATTCTGGTCAGGGCACATGCCCAGGTTGTGGGCTCAGTCCCCAGTAGGGGGTGTGCAGGAGGCAGCCAATCAATGACTCTCATCATTGATGTTTCTATGTCTCTCTCCCTCTCCCTTTCTCTCTCTGAAATCCATAAAGACATATTAAAAAAAAACAAAAACCTGAGAATCAGCTTCTGCTCTGGAGCTGCTCATGGAGAGTGGGCCTGGTACTTGCAGAAAACTGTAGTGACTGGAGGTAGCTTGCAATAAAGGTGAATGTGTGTGACACAAAGGACAGTGCTGGGGAAGATTGGAGGAGAGGCCTCCTGGGCTGGAGAGTGTAGGGAACATCCAGGACAAAGGGGAATTTGAGCCAGATTCGGCTAGAAGGAGGGACCAGCATCTTCAGATGGAAACTAGCATATGCAAAGGCACAGAGGCAGGAGTCTAGAGGATGGAATCTGGGGCCTGGGGAGACCAGAGAAGAACCTCTGGTTAGAGCAGTGATTTTCAAACTTTTCATCTCATGGCACACATAAACTAATTACTAAAGTTCTGTGGCACACTAAAAATGTATTTTTTGCCAATATGACCAAAAAAAAAAAATAGGTATACAGTAATTTTGATTCAGTCACACTGGACAGCTATTACTGTGTTGGCTGTTGTCATCTTTTAATTTGACAATCTAAGGGAAGAGGTCAGTACCCCTGACTCAACAGTCAGATATTGCATGTTTTAAAAATTGTTGCAGCACACAGACTGAAAGTCACTGGGTTAGAGCATGAGTGGTTCACACGATGGGCACCCACACAGGAGGGACTGAGTGTGGGCCCTGAGTGCCACGCCAGAGACCTGTAGCTCTGTTCCACGGGCAGGGGCAGCCAATTGAGGGCCCTAAGGAATCTCCACTCCTCATCATCCAGATTCAACTGTTAGTGAGATTTTGCCACTCTCACCTCTCTTTTCTTCTCTGAAACATTTTAAATGTCAGGCGTCATATCATCTTACCCCTCCATGTTTCAGTGTGCATTCTAGAAATATGAATGTTTTCTTAAAAATCGTAATGCTACTACCATACTTAACAAAATTCATAATTTCTTGATATCTCATACTTGGTTCATATTCAGATTTCCCTAATTCTCTAAAAAATATTATTTTGTAGTTTCTTTTAGGTAAGTTTAGTATCTTAACAAGGTGAGATTTTTTTTCACACGTTAGTTATTTGTTTGTTTATTTATTTTTAATTCCCACCCGAGGATATGTTTATTGATTTTAGAGAGGAAGGAAGAGAGAGAAATATCGATGTGAGAGAAACATTGATCAATTCCCTCCTGTACCAGCCCCAACTGGGGATTGAAACTGTAACCTTTTTGGTGAACCAGAGGACACTCCAACCAACCAAGCCACCCTGCCAGGGCTCACATTTTCTTTTTCGTTGTTCTGTTTCTTATATCTCTTACTCTAGCAAGCTTCAGGTGTGTGTAGGAGTTAGGCCTTATATACAGGGCTAACTCCTGTATATAAGTAGTTACATACACAGCACTCTCCAACTATTCCCCACTGTGAGCCAACAGCCCCACCGTGGGAACAGAGCCCCTGGTGCCTGAGGTCCTGGAGTCCCAGGCCCACCACTTGCCACCTGTGTGATCTTGTGCAAGTTACTGAACCTCTCTGTGCCTCAGCTTCTTCATTTGTAAAATGGGCAATGATAGTGCCTACTTTGAGGCACTGTGTATGTAAAGCAATTTTGTGCAGTATATGGCATATTTCCATATTATTATTGTTGGGGGAAGGGGGAACATTGCTGCCTCTAAGCTACTTCTACATCCTCCAAGCTTAAAAGGAGAGAAAGGCCCTGGCCGATTTGGCTCAGTGGTTGGAGCGTGAGCCCATGGACTGAAGGGTCTTGGGTTCGATTCTGGTCAAGGGCACGCACCTCTGTTGCAGGCTTGATCCCTGGCCAGGGTTCAGGGCGCATGTGGGAGGCAACCAGGCAATATGTCTCTCTCACATCTGTTTCTCGCTCTCTCTTTCTTCCCCCCCACTCTCTCTGAAAAGCAATGGAAAAAATATCCTTCGGTGAGGATTAAAAAAAGAAGAGAAAGAAGTTAATCTCCAGTGTCACAGTGATCTGTCCCTCCTGTCTCCCTTTCCTTGCCTCCTTCCCCCTCCCCACCTCTGCACTCCTCTAGCTTCTCTCCATCTCTCTCCCTCTTTCGCTCTCCTCACTAGCTCTGTTTTTCTGTCTTTTCTCTTTATCTCGCCTTTCTATCTCTATAACTTTCTGTTTTCCTGTATCTCTCTGTCTTTAATCTCTCTCTTGTTATTTCTCCTCTCTCTGGTCCCTTTTCACATCTCTGTCTCTCTTTACCCTGTTCCTGTCTTTCCCCACCCCTGTCGTCAGTCTTTGTCACTCTATTCTGGGTAACGCATATTCAGCCTGTGTTTCTTTCATCTTCTCTGCAGCTGTCTCCTTTCCCCTGTCTGCTCTCTGCTCTGTCTTGGTCTCTCTCCCTCTCCCTCTCTCCCCCCACTCTTGGTCCCTCTCCCTCCCTCCCTCCCTCCTTCCCTCCCTCCCTCCCTCCCTCCCTCTCTCCCTCCCCCCCCCCCCCTCTCTCTCTCTCTCTCTCTCTCTCTCTCTCTCTCTCTCTCTCTCTCTCGCCTTCATCTTGGAGTCTGTACATCTCACGGTTCCCGCCCCCGGACTGTTTCTCCTGGCTGGCTGGCCCTCATCACCACCTTGGTCACAGACACACCTGTAACCCATCTCTGGGTATCTCGGGGAGACTGTGTTTCACTGTTTCCATCTTCTGCTCTGTCCCTTCCTGGCTGCTGAGAGCATGTTCTTCTCTCAGCTTCTGTCTTAGTCTGTTTTAGCTGCTTTTCATTTTATTTCTGTCTCTCTTTTTTTCAATTTCATCTTCTAAGTATTTATTGAGCAACTGTTCCATGCCAGGCACCATTTGAGGCACTGTTGGTATCACACTGACCAAGACAGAGCACGTGCCAGCTCTCAGGGAGCACTTGTTCTAGTGGGGACAGACACCACACAAACAAACACGTGACCCTGGCTGCCCGGCTCATCCCACCAGGCAAGGGAGTGTGTTGGCCAGGCCAAGCCATAGGCAGGGACTCAAGCCCATGAGGGTGAGCTGGCTCTGCCTTGAGCTTTGTCTTACAATTCCATGTCCCTAAGTAGGGACTGTGGGTCACTCTAGAAGCCAGGTTCAATAACATTATGTACCAGGCTGGGGGAGATACAGGTAAAAAGAAAAAGGTTCCAGCCCATGTAGGGCCACAACCTAATGCAAGACAAATATAACATCTGCTGGAATCAAGGAAATAGACAGCAGGTGCTTTGGGCACCCAGAAGAGGTGAAGAGGGACTTTACCTCCACTTCTCTTTTTACCCCTGATGGTGTTTGGCCAGCATAGGGTTAAAAGCTATTTGGGCAGCCATGATATTTTAAAAATATTTTTTAAGTCAATATTTGAAAATGGTGATATTTTATATAAAATTCAGGATTTCCAGCTTCTCTTAAAAAACACACCCAGAAGATCTGGCAACACATGGCCATAATTGATTGAAGCTGTGTCAAGGCTATCCCCTGAGATGGAGGCTGCAGGCTCCAGGTCCCCACAGTCCCCACCAATTCCTCATGTGTCCCCGGCACAGAGGTCAAGGTCTAGCTGCCCCTGTGGCAACAAAGAACTCATGCTGTGGCTCTACTTATATTAGAGAAATATTTCTTTGTGATGTCTCGATCAAACACAGGAAAATGAAAGGTAACAACAAAGGAAGTGGCAGAGCCTCAGCTTTTGAGTTTTCAGTCCTGACAAGTGGGACATCCATCTAGCATCTCTCTGCCCTGGCTACCATGCAGGGGGCCACTGCTTATCCCTTCCCCAGATGGCCCTCAAGGCCATGAACATCCCTCCCCTGGGCCTTAAGCCCCCTCCACCCAGCAGGGTCAAGGGCCAGGCGTCAATCAGGCTGCCTCCTCCCCTCCCTGGCTGTAGGGCTCTCCCTGGGGCTTTCCTGGGGGGCCCGCTTGCTCTCTCCCTCCTGCTGACATGGACCAGGGCCCTGGCAGGAGGGTGGCCACTTGGTGGGAATTCTGTCGGAGGAGCAGTCATGGCCATGACCACTGCCTTAGGACAAAAGAAAAAGGGCAAGGATGCACTCCCCCCCCTAGAACCAGAAGTCACTAGCAGCCCTGTCTTCCCACACAAGAGGCCCCCTACTTATCCCCTCCCCACCTCTTCAAATGGCAGTGCAGAGGCCAAACCAGCAAAGCTGGGCCATGGTGGATATAGCACAAGGGAGGGGCGGGGGCCATGGAGCATGTTTCAGGTAAGTTATAGGGAATCTGAGCAAGAGACCAGGGGCAAGGGAATGTGTAGCTTTGGGAGAAAGAGACACAGGAACTGAGGAGGAAGCAGTTCTTGTCGTTCTTAGCATACATTTATTGAGTGCTTACTGTGTGCCAGGAAGTAAGCCAGGTGCTAGAAACAGCAAAGGGGCAGGAAGAGTTAGGGTCAGCTACCAGGTCATCAGTGACACTGTACTGACAGAGGGAACAGATGAACCCTTCAGGCACAACTCTGAGGGTCTGGGCTGGGTCCTGCCTTGGTTTTCCCAGCAATAGAAAGGGAGACAAGACCCTTTCCCTCTTCCCCATCCAGGTTGAGAGGCACACAGACAAGCCCCTGCATACTCCTCTAAACACGTTCACACCTGACATATGATCTCATACATCTCATACCTCAACACATGCACACACACATGTATGAACACACATATGCACACGTGCACACACAGACAGGCACAGCCGAGCAGTTTTACAAGGAGATAGATGGAGGTGCTACCTATATGCTGTGATCTGAGCCACATACTCCAACATAAATCTGTCAGTGCCTGAATATTTATCATCTAGAGATTATCTTTAGAAGCTTTTTGGCCAAGTCTCTTACCAAAATGTGAAAGACATAAAAATGAACAAGGGGACAATTTCTTAAGGCTTTTTCCTTTAAGAGGGGTTCTGAGAGGGGTGGGATCAGCAGAAACAGACCCCACTTCCTTTACTTGGCCAGGAGTCTGTCCTGGTCAGAGCTGCCTAAAGTAGGTGTCCTATTATACTGGTGGGGGTAGAGGAATGGGAGTGACCCTCGTTTCCTGTGCTATATACACTCTTCCAGGGTCACACAAATAGTGCTGTCCCTTGTTAAACGCCTTTTTAAAAAAATTTTAATATTTCTTATTGATTTCAGAGAAAGGAAAGGGAGAGAGAGAGAAACATCAATGATGAGAGAGTCATTGATCGGCCGCCTCCTGCACGCCCCCGACTGGGGATGGAGCCCGCAAATCCGGACATGTGCCCTGACTGGGAATCACACCACGAACTCCTGGATCCTAGGTTGATGCTCAACCGCTGAGCCACACCCGGCCGGGCTGTTAAGTGCCTATTAAGTGCCAGGTATACTACTGTGCAAACACTTTACGTCTGTGTTCACCAAGCCTCTTAGTGAGGGTATTATCTCCATTTTACAGATAAGGAAACTGAGGCTCAAGACTTGCCTAAGGTCACTGATGTGGCATGTGTGGCACAGGGAGATGGAGCCTCACTCTGGGAAAGGACGGGGGCCCAAAGCTGCCAGGGGCCCAGTGCAATCTTGGATCCACCCAGGAGGTTAAGTGACTAACTTCAGAGCACGGACATGCTGCCTGCAGGCCCCCCACAGACTGCACAGCCCAGAGACCAAGGAATGCAGGTGGTAGCTCCATGCTAGCAGGCCACCCCCATGGGAGACACTGCTTCTCCTTCATGACATTTGGGAAGCTCTATCCTCACTCTAGGGATCGGGGTGAGTTAGAACATGCAGACAAATGGGCTCACAGAGCCTGCCTGCCCACCCTGACCCCTAACCCCAGGGGAGGGCTGCAGCTTGTAAAAAACCAACCCCCTCACTTTGAGGGTCCTGGGCTCCTCATCCTCATAATCTCATATCTATATTTGGGGAAAATGGGCTACCACCTTGGGTTTGGGCCCCTGGTAATTGGAACAGATAAGGAGCCTCGCTGCCCCAAGAGCCCATGAAAACCTATCATATTGTCCTCCAGGGGGAGCTGTGGCTGCAACAGCCCCTGAAACAGTCCTGTTGAGAAGACTTCTCAGAGCTCTCTGCCAGAGCCCCTCCCCATAGGATGCCCGCAGCCAGACCCCACCACCCATTACCCATCCTATTTGCATCTCGGCTCCAATTCTGCCCACAGGCTGATATGCAAGTACATCGAAAACTGCACTGGGCTGAACGTGTTTCTGCTGCCGTCTGAGACAGTCCCGCTCACGTACCCTGATTACTGGTTGTCCCCCATTCTCAGTGTCCTTGGGGCCCAGGGCAGTGTGAGGCCCTCCACAGACTGCACAGCCCAGGGCGAGGGTGAGGAGGGCTTAGCAGAGGGTTGATACTGGATACTAGAGGGGAAAGGAGATGGAGCAAAACAGACAGGCACCTGTAACCCTATCTGTGGCGTTAGGAGGGAGTGTTGGAACCTGCCCTAGTACAGGTCCAAGGCAGCAGGAGCTCCAGGAACAAGCCAGGAGGGTCTGGAGGAAGCCAACAAAGGAACACCTTGACCTGAGTCTAGGGGGACTGGAGAGGAGAGGGGTTCCTGACAATACTTCTGAGACTGGCCCAGCCCCCTTCCTCACTGACTGAAACCACTGTCTGGGCTCCTTCACACCAGAAGCCTGAGGACAAAGGGGAAGAGGGAGGGCCATGGCCACTTGGTGCTCACTGCCTTTGATCAGCCCCTGGTACCTTTCCCATTCCAGGGCACTCCCCCTCAAGGGTTGGGGTGACCAGAGAATTGCTCCCTCAAGAACCCTTCTGCCTCCAGGGCCAAGATGACTCCACTGAGTAGAAGTCATCCCGTTCTCAGAGGAATCTCTTGGCTCCAAGAAAGTGGTGCCTGGGTTTGCTTCCCTTCCTCAAGCTGTCGCCTCCCTGCTCCCAAAGCCTGGTGACCCCTGGGGCTACTACTTTGGTTGGAATGTCCTCGTGTAGAGGGCTTTCTTTGGTTGCTCCAATAATGTTAAGACTTAGAAACAAGTCCTGGTTCTAATCTTGAGCAAACTAGTCCATCTCCCGGGCCTCATTTTTTTTAAACTGTAAAATAGAAACGATAGTATCTATTTAACTCTTGTATGATTCAGTGATGATAACCCATCAATTCTGTACAGTCAGAGCAGAATGAGTGGCTCCTGACAAGGGGGTGCAGGGGTAGGTGGTAGCCTAGCCATCTGGTACCCTGTTCCCATTTTCATACCTCTAACCCCCATGCACTGTTGGTGTAGACTGTTTTCTACCCTGAACTCGTTTGTCAGTGCCTGCTTCTTTCCACATAGTGCCCACACCCTGCAGGTGGGTGGGAGAGAGAGGCAGCAGCTCCTACTTCCGGTGCTGCTGGGGACAGCACAGGCCTTGTCTGTAACCTCAGTGTTTTCCCAGCTGGAAGGCCCTTGCTAATCAACATTTCCCCAAACTGTACGCCTCTGCCACTGGGTCTCAAACTTTGGGGGGCACCAGAATCACCAGGTGGTGCTTAGCAAAATATCAGCTCCAGATTCCCTCTAGGCCAGAGGCAAGACCTGGAGTCTGTATGTTTAACAAGCACCAAGGAGCTCTACTGGGCCACACACGGAGGATGACTCTCTGATTGTTAAAACCATCCCCCCACAGCATACCACACTCCCTCTTGGAGAGCCATTAAGTCCATGAGCATGCCAAAAAGTGTTGCAAGTGCTTGCTGCAAAGAAACATGCTTCACTTTAACTCAGCATTTCCCAAATTTGACTACAAAACTTTTTAAAAAATTAGAATAACCATCAAACCTCACACAACTAGTGTCCTGAGGAAAGGTTTGGGGAATGTTGATCTTATTCTCTTTTTAAAAAAATATATGTTAAAAATTTGTATTTAGTTACTGATTTTAGAGAGAGGGAGGAAAGGAGGGAGAGAGAAACACTGATTTGTTGCTCCATCATCCATGCATTCACTGATTGATTCTTGTACGTGCCCTGACTGGGGATTGAACCCCCAACCTTGGCATATTGGGATGATGCTCCAACCAACTGAGCTACTGGTCAGGGCTTAAAATATGTTTTAAACAAATATTTTTAAATTGAATTTATTGGGGTGACATTGGTTAATAAAATTATATAGGTTTCAGGTGTACAATTCTATAATACATCATCTGTATATTGTATTATGTGTCCACCACCCCAAGTCATAAACAAATTTTTTAAAATATTTGAGTGGACTGAAGCCTAGGAAGATTAGGTGTATTCAAGGTGCTCAACCTTGAATTTGGGCCTGGATCTGCCCCTTTCTGTTCTCTGTTCATTCCCCCCACCACATCTTGCCTTTCTTTTTGAGCTTGAGGCTCTCCTGGGATTATCCTGTGTCTTGAACTCAGGAGGAACCCTCAGGATAGTTGACCAGTGACAGGAGATCTCAGCAGGGGATAAAAGAGAGACAGGATTAGCCTGCTTGGCTGGGAAAAGCAGCAGAGGGGGTGGTCCACTTCGAAGATGTCTGTACAAACCCAATTTAGGGGTGGCCGGGGGGAGTCTTTTCCCGGCCCTTCCCCTCCCAATCTGGCAATCATCCAGAGATTGTGAGCAGCTGGGTATGACTGGGGCTGGTCAGTGGCAGAAAATCTTGTCTTGCCTTTTCTCCTCAAGCTCAAAATAGGCATGTATAGCCCTTAACTGATATGCTAACAGGGGCAACCCTTAACAGGAGGAAATTTGATTTATTGCTTTGTAAAAAGAAGTCTGATAAAACTTAAAATAAAAAAAACCCCTATAAACCTAAAAATCCACCCACCCCTCTTGGCACTCCCAGGAAATCCCAGACACATTTCTGGGGCAAGTCCTGGTGGGTAAATGAGGCCCACCTGGCGGAGGAAGGGAGGCCTCTCCCATGTAAACAGCTCCAGGGCTCTGGAGGAGTCTGCCAGCAGGGGGCGCTGTAGCTCCACAGCCTCCCACAAGCTCCCAGATGAGCCAGGCTAGGCTGGCTCTAGGGTGCTGAGACTGCTGCAGGCCTGACTGGAGCACATGCCCAGAGCCCACACCCTACCCCCATCCCACACACACCTCTCACACATGTCACATGTACATACCCACACATACACAAACCCCTAGGCCTCTCACATATCTACCTCCCCACCAGGCCTGGACCTCCATGTCTATCAGCCACAGTCTCACTTCCACCCCCACAAAGACAGCTGTGTGTTGGTACCCCTTTAATTTCCTTCAGGTCACAGACTGGATGAAGGGTGGCAGTAGAAACTTGCTCTCCGCTTAAGTTCTGAGGTCCTTTGTCCCTGGCTCCTGAGCCTCATGTGGCCATCCAGCCCTCCAGCCCCTCCCCAGGCTTTAAGCCAGGGGACTTCTTCTCCAAAGGCCTCTAATAGGAGGACAGGCCATGGACAGGTCACAGGGGGCTGGAATTACAAAAGGAGTTAGCACCAACAACAGGAAGCAGGTTCTTCCTTCCTTAGGCAGCCTCAGACTGACCAGGGGAGGAGATGAGGGGCCAGGCGAGGGGGGTGCAGACAGTGCAAGCCTTTGTCCTCAGGCAGGCGTGGTTGGTGGGCATGCAGCCGAGGGGCAGGTGGTAGGCAGTAAATGGCAGATCCCTCTGCTTTGGCAAGAGGCAGAATCCAGATACTTGAGGGAGACAGCCTGACTGTCAGGGGTCCTCCTGGCTCCTCTTTCACGTACCATGAAGCCTCAAGGCTCTAGGGTCCCTCAAAGGTAGAGCAAAGCCCTGGGCAGCCCCTGCTTCCAGCAGTAGGAAAATCACATGTCCAGGCCCTCTCCTGTCCTTCACAGCAGAGCTCCAAGGCAGGACCAAGCCCCAGGAGGGAGCATGGACTCCAACATGGTGAAGGAGAGATTCCTGGGGGTGCATGGAGGTCCTCTGGGGTAGGGAGGAGGACATTGGTGAGTCACTGAAGCAAGGGCAGGAGGCCATAGTTCTGAGGTGGTGGGCATTACACAAAAGCCTCCTGGTTGGATGAGCCGTTGAGCTTGAGGAAAAGCTTCTCGTCTTCCTTCTTCTGCTGCAGCTGCCTCTCCAGCTGGCGCCGGTAGCAGATGAGGTAGAGGGGCAGGCAGAACCCCAGCATGCTCATGGCGAGCAGCCCCACGTTCACCTGCGGCGGCAGGGATGAAAGTTGCCATCAGTGGGGCAGGGGACCAGGTGGGGGCTGTGGTCTTGCAGAGTCCAATTTAAGACCCTTCCTCACACTCAGGTTTGGGAAAGGGGAGAAAGTCACAGGACAGGAAAGGAAAAACTGAAACTGGGATGTTCAAGAGGCAGGAGGGCCACATTCCAGCACCTGAATTCCCCAGTTGTGAGCAGGCCACCCAGCAGCCCACAGGGCCTGCTCTTTGCCTCATCCCCCACCCCTTAGCTCTGACCTTAGACCTACTGATCTGAATCTCCAGGGGTGGGGCAGGGACAACAACTGGATTCTCTTAATCTCAAAATCAGGTCCAAAAAGGGTACTTTTCTTCTCCTGCCTGGCCACCACTCACCAGGGGACTCTGATATGATCTTAACCCTCAGCTCCCAAACTTCTTGTCTTTAGGGCTCTGGAAGCCCCAGAGCAATGCTTCTCAGCTCCCACCCAGCAGAGTGGGGCCAATGCCTGTAACCCACTGCCCCCTGGCCCTTCTTACCCACAGTGGATCTCCTTGGAGGGGACCCATCATGGCGAGAAACAGGGGCTGCTGCAGGAGAGCGAAGAGTGCACTGACTAGAGACTGCAGTCCTGTGAGGCTGCCAAACTGGGTGGAGGGGTACCTGCGGGGAAACAGACAACCTGTCACTGAAGGTCCACTCTCAGGCTTTCCAAATGCTCCTCGGCCTCGGCCTGGCCCCCGGTGTGCTGGTGCCAGAGAAGAGGCATGATAGACTCAGAGAAGAGCAGGGCAGGATAGCCTCAGAGAACATCAGATTACTTTCTGCTGAACAGTTGTGCAAAGTGAATTTCTCTTTTGGACCAACCTAAGGTCCCAGACTCTGGGAAGGACCCCACCCTGCCCAGGTATGCCCTGGGCCCATGGATGTCTGGCTGAGTTGAGTGGAAAGTGTGGTGCCAGCAGGAGTCTGCAGCTTGGGAAACAGGTCCAGGGAGCAGGATGGAGGCTGGGCCTGGCGCTGCTGTGCCCTTATCCAGAGGAGCATAGTCTAATCACAAAAACACAGCATCAGAGCTTTCAGCAAACTCCCTCAGACCCTTCCAGGGCAGCTGCAACTTCCTCCAGGTCTGGGTGGATGGGGGACATGCAGACCTGGAATGACCCCCATGCAATGCTGCTGGGAGGGGGAGAGAGTTCTGGCAAAATCTTAGAAAACATCAGGCTTTGTGGCCCCAGAGATGGGAAGGAGCTCCCAGTGGGGAACAATCTGGTCTTAGGTCAGAAAGATACAGTGGATGGTGTTTGGGTTCCAATTTTTGAGTATAGCCCTGGCCCAAGGAGGAAGAATGCTGAGGTTCCTTATACAGGGATGGCCTCTTGGAGAAAGGCAGGTTTCATTGTAGCCAAGGCCTGAGAAGGCTGTGGGTAGAGGCAGGCCGTGTGAGATTCTTTTTTTTTTTTTTAAAATATATCTTTATTGATTTCAGTGAGAGGAAAGGAGAGGGAGAGAGAGATAGAAATATCAATGATGAGAGTCATTGATTGACTGCAGCCCGCAACCCGGGCATGTGCCCTGAACGGGAATTGAACCCTGATCGCCTAGATCCTAGGTCGGTGCTCAACCGCTGAGCCACGACCGGCCGGGCGGCCCTGTGAGATTCTGGGTGAGAACTGTCTGATACATTTTGGGCTCAGTTATCCATGTCGCTGCTTCCTGAGGGTCATTTGAATGTCAACATTGAGCTTTAGATAGGCAGAACCCACCCCTGCCCTTCCCATGAGCAACCAGAAGCAGCTCAGAACTCCATGGAGCAGCAGCCCCTGAGGCAATAATGAGCTGCACAGGGGCACTGACTCTGGCAGAGAGAACTGACTTCGTGTTAAATGCCAAGACTTGTGGGCACCCAACTGTCTGCCCACTGACCCGCCCTCCCACCAGGTATGGCCTTCCCCTGACACACCCAACAGAAGCCCTGTTACCAGTCCCTGATTCAAGAAAATGAACCCTGAGAGGGCAGGCTGCCCCCCTCAGGACCTTAGTCCCACCACAAACCTCCCATATGTCACTCCCTTACCCTCTGTCACCAGGCAACCCGCAGCTCCCAGGACTTACACGGCAGCGTACAGGCCTCCAATGGCTGAGTGGATGAATCCCCGCACAATTGTATGCAGGATGAAGGAGAGGATCTGAGGGAGGGAGAACAGAGAGTGAGCCCTCACCTTGTCCCCCTACCCCAGTTCCTGGGGTCCTGAGCAATGGGGGCAATCTAGAGTTGGCTCATACCAGCTCTGCAGGGCCAATTCCTGAACTTTGGGGAATTCTGCGAGCCAGCTGTTAAACACAGTCATTATGAAAAGTTACATTTTATAAACTTACAATTAAGCTATATTAAAAACAAAGGTAATGAATACTTAAAACTTATCACTTCCTAATTATTTTGCTATTATCTATGTTCTTAAGGTTTTTGTATGGTGGAAGGAAATACCATATGATGGTGTGCTACTGTAATTCTCTTTCCAACTCCACAACTGATGACACCATATTGATTGAAATCAGCCATGATGAGAGCAATTACACCATGGAAATTGGCAAACGCTAAAAATCAGCTCCCTCACCAACAGCCCCACCAAGGCTCCACTGTAAACTATGTATCAGTAGCAATAAGTAGGAGGTCATTAATCATGACTGGACCCCCTGCTATTGCTGACCTGACAACTGACCAGAGGTCTCCCTGCCTGGTCACTCAGGACCTAACATGCCTAGGAAAGCCCTGCTTTTTAAGGCTGCTACTGACAGGCTTTGCTAGTTCTGAGAAGCACTTGTTAATGATTTGAGAGGCACAAGAGCTGTCCACTTTGCCACCAGGACCCTTTGTTTGTTCTTCATACAAAGCCCTGCCATCCTACTCAGCAGCCAGGACCTGTTCCCAGGAATGTGGGCGGTGGAGGGGCAGGGGCCACTCTCTGCAGTGTTGAAAGAGGGCTGTGCCCGAATGTGTAGGCACATACTGGGGCAGCCTCCCCCTTTCCACTTCAACTGCCCTGTTGCTTTTTCATAACTTTTCTTTTAATAAACTAAAAAAAAAAAAAAAAAAAAAAAAAGATGCCTGTCCCTACTAAGCACTGCCCCTCAACTGGACACAGTGGTCAGGGCAAGGGTCTGTCAGTCTTGCAGAGAGGGCAGACACCAGGAGGCCAGGAAGGCACCAGGGAGGTAACAACACTCCCACCTGGAACTGGTACAAGTTTCTAATGATTTACTGTGATCTGCACGTCGCGTCAGCATATTCACGTGATAGCACCCGTGGGTGGGGCACACCTGGGTATTCAATGTACCTCAACACGTGGCCACTTTTAAAAAGGAAGGACTCTTGCTTTCATCCTGGCCCTGGCCCAAGATACCATCTAATCTTGGGCTACACCCACCTGGGAGCAATGCCATCACTCAAGTCCCTTCAAAGTTCATAATCTTGGGGGCTGGGGCTAGTCCACTTTCATGGACCTAAGGGCGGAGGCAGACAGGTGATAAAGTCTGCCTCGCTCACAATCTCTGCCAAATGTTAGGTTTCAAAAGCATCAGAAACCTATGGAACGAAATTAAGCTTTTGAACCCAAATGCCAATCTTTTTCCACTCTCTATGATGTACAGATCTTGCAGGTACTCTTATATCTGAGGAACAGATGTTCCCATCAATACCAGATTAGCCAGGCCTTTCTGGGCATTAGATTTCAGCTGTTTGAACAATGCAAAATAAGTAGCCACACAACCACCCAACATTGTTCTGGAAAATGGTATGATGGTATGCAAATGCACAAAAGACCTGGAGGAATGATAGAGCTTCATAAAGAAGAGTTTTTTGTGAAAGGCAATCCCAGTGTCATTTACAGCTCACTCCCAGCATCATGCACAAAGTCTGGCAGGTGAGAGGCTCTTTGTATAAAAAACAGGGGGCTAGTTAGTTGGTTGGTTAGTTGAATTAAATGAATGAAAAGTCACCATTCTCTTTGTTGATGACTTTCATGACACATCATGCACCTTTTAGTCTCATTGTCCCCTTACCCCTCTTGACCTCTCCCTTTCCCCACACCCACCTGTAAAGGCAGGTTGGGAATGAGGCATGTCACCCCAAAGCCTACGAGCAGCACATTTGTGAAGGCAAAAGCCCGCATGGCGTTGGTGACCTTCTGGATCTGCCGGTCCCGCTTCTTCTTCTCGCCTCTGCAGAGACACAGAGTACACACTGGAGCTGGGGGCTCCCTGGAGGACAGTGAGCACTCCCAAGAAGTCAGGCCCCGGGAGTCACAGCTTGTGGACAAACAACTCAAGACTCAGAGACACCCAAGAACATTTTAGGGACTGTTGGAGCTAGACCAGCACTAGGGACACTCCCACTGCACCCTCTTGACTGAGTGCTGAGCTTGACCCTCAGTGGAGAGGTTGATAGGAGACTGCGGTCATCAACACACTGTACTGCTTTAGTGAAGACCAAGCTCAAATGATGGGGAGGGAAGCGCAGAGTGTGCCCAAGTTAGGACTTGGCAAAGCCTCACTTCATCATTGGCTTCAACTTCACCCAAATCCTGCAGGCAGCCCACTGTAAGGCAGATAACAAGCCAAATAAGGGAGTGAGTGGATTTCCCCTTGGGCGAGCTGAAGGGAATGAAAGAAACAAATATGCAGCAGATGGAACCGGAACGGGCACAAATAACCTCTTGGCTATAGGACCTGACCTAGATAACAAAGCATTCTCTATAATTATTTCCTTGTGAATTCACTATTACTAATTCTAGTCTCACCACCTTCAGACACCCCATGGACAACTGTATGACATTCAAGAACAAATGCCAAGTGCTGGGAGATGTGTAAGGAGTCTCAGGCCCACTGCTTCCTTACTATGTGACCTCAGGCAAGCTACTCAAACTCCTGGCTTCAGTTCCCCCATCTGTAAAATGGGTATCACACTAGTACACACCTCCTCGAGGTGTTGTGAGGCTTAACTGAGATATTGTGCATTAAGTGCTTGGCACAGGGCCTGATACAATAAACAGTACCTTATTAGACTAAGGTGGAGTCACAGAAGACAGCATTTAACTCATCCTCTGATCTTAGAGCCCAACCCTTACAAAGTAGGGCTCCAGTATCTTGTTTAATGCTCAGGATCATGAATAAATCTATTAACACCTACTATGGTTATAGCGACTTACCACTCTTACCGAGTGGAGTGAGCCTTGTAGGCAAGGCAGCACTGGGTTAAGATCATTCACCCATTGTGCTTATGCCAAGGATCTGAGTGCGATCCTAAAAGTGGAATGGTTTGATACCCAGTGTCTGCACATAGACCTTCCTCCCGTTTCTCCTCTTCTTTCATCTAACTTAGTGCTCCCCAAACTTCAGCCTACCTAAGAATTCCCACAAAGCAGCAGTAGACCTGAAAGTGTGCTGAGCTGAGTGTCTTAAAGCCCCTGGGAGAGTAGCCTCAGGCACCTCTCTCACTTCTTCTGCTGACTTTAAAACCTAGCCCGCTCCGACCATCCCTGTCTAACATCCAACTTGGGAGCTTCTTTCTCTGGGGGCTGAGAGCCAGGCACAGGCCCTGCCTACGCACTGGTTGGCGTCTCCCTCCTCAGGCCCCTCAGAGGCATCTTCACATTCCTTCATTCTCCAGTCCATGATGCAGCCGATGATGGGGGCCGTCAGCAGGCAGAGCAGCTGGAGCGCACCGAAGATGGAGGTGTAGAGGCCAACTAGGGAGGAAGGTGGATCTATGTCATCGGGGGCTCCTGACAGAGGCCTGGAGCAGGCACCGGGCAAAGTCTGAGACCCCATAGGCCCTTCTGGGGTGCTCCCCAGGCCCCCTCTTGTCACTGCGGATCTTGAGGGGAGCCCAAAGACCTTAACCTCTGAAATCAAAGCTGGAACGAGGAGTAGGCACCCTATTCTCTTCTCCAAATCCCCTGCTCATTTCTAAGAAACAGCTAATGAAATCTAGTGTGTCACAATGACTTCCCCCAGAAGCTCCAGGAGGTCTCTATGGCTTGGCAACCACAAAATTACCAATGCCTGGAACAGATACCTGTGTAAGACTGGCCATTAGTTTTCTGCCTCTAGAAATAAACCAGGAAGGCATCACTCACAGGGGCTTGTAAGGGTTTCAATCTTCAAAGAGCCTTAAAATTAAGATGGGATTTTGGGGGGCAAATGGGAACTGAAAATTGACTACCCAACCCCACCCACAGTTCTGTCTGAGAGGGATGTTTAGAATTCAAGGAAAGTAATTTCTTCATTGAACGGTGACTGACTGGGAGGGGAGGTTGCAATGCTCCCTGATAGCCCCCCCCCTGCTTACCAGCGGCCATCACTGCATCGAGAAAGCAAAGTAAAAAGGCAGAAAGGAGCAAAGTTAGCAACAGTTTGTTATAGAAAGCTGGGGCATGGAGGTAGGCTAGCTAGCTCTGGGACCAGCATACATGTCATTTCCCACCTAGACATGACTCTCAGAGGACCCATGGGTGGCTGAGCTTGAGCCAGGCTTCTAGGAGAGGAAGTGGGAGGAGGCCCAGCTCAGATGCCTGCTGACGTTTTCTTGTCTGCCCGGGCCTCAGTCATGTGCAGCTGGCACCCTGTCACAGGCAGGCTGGTGAATCAGGCCTGTGGCTTGCTGAGGACCATGACAGGGAAGTAGTGTGAATGCAGAAGACCTGGCAGAACTCACTGTCATGTGGCCCTTTGGGAACACTTCTCTGTCACAGTTGCACTCCAAGGGCAAGAGAAGTCAAGCAATGCATCTCAACCCCCAGCAAAGCATCTAACACCAGGGGTCTCCCCCAGAGAGCCAGAGCTGTTCTCCTGTCCCCCTTACCGGCTCCCTGACCCTGAAGCCATCCCTCTGGGCACAGTCGGGGCTGTGGGTGTTGTACATAACAGCTCACAGGAGCAGGCTGGGGAAAACCAATGCCCTGTCAGCTGCAGATGGAATTTCCTGGCCCAACTTCCTCTACTTCTTGAAACTGACTTGTTGAATGTGGGAAACAGTTGGAAAAAAATTTCTCTTGGGCAGCAAAGGATTTCTCAGAAACTTGAATAAAAGGCCACGACTCAGCAGCAGGCTAGTGAGGAGCCTTCTCTGCACACTTCTGGGTCTCCACCTCCCTGGGCCTGAGAGTTTTTAATAGAGGGTGTGGAAACATGATAGATCAGCTTTCCCCAAAGTTCAGTCCACAGATTTTAATGAGTGTTACATAATGAAACCGTTCCTGTGGTAGAAACTGGGGGGAACGTCACTGGACTCACCAAAGCTAAACAAGTTATTTCTTCCTGTAAAAAATAGGGCCTTTACTATGTCAGCATTCATTATGAAATTGTACAAGGGTACAAGATAGCCCTTCTCCACAGATGCCCATTTTCACAGTGGAACCAGTGTTGTCTGGGGGCCTTTGTCATCTTTCCTGTTTGTTAAGTCTGGATTTCTCATCCCCTTTTAAAAACTATATTTGATTCCTTACACCTCCTAAAAACAATTAAACCACCAACAAAAAAGTCGCACACCAGTTGAGACTGCCAATAAAAAGCATTTACCGAATGTGTTTGTCCTGCTTCTGGACGACTAAAGCTGACTCAGCTCAGGCCCTGAGGAAGTACTGACTTTCTTTGTAGAATCAAAACCTCTAATCCCCTAAAGACCTTCTGTGCTGTTTTGGGAAAGTAGTGTGTGGGTTATCAGTTTTGTTTACCAGACTGAACAAGTCTCAACTTGGATCACACATATGAGGAAGCCTCTGCCTGGCCCTGCTTCCATTCCAGGGCACAGATGCCAGTGCGGGCCCAATTGCCTCAAAGTCTCCTGTGCAGCTGGCATGGGCCCCCCTCAGCACCCAGGAGCTCCACACCCCTGCACTGTGGTTTCCCAGGGGGATTCTTGGCGTTGGGTTTCACTGGCTGTCTTTCATCGGGCTCTCAGGTAGAGTACTCTGTTCTGAGCAATGTTTTCATTCATGAACACATCAACCAGCCCCCTCAGGCCATGAAAAATATACACCTCACACCCCAGATATACCTTGTTATTTTAGTCTTCCCTTTCCTCCTAAACCGGGAAACTCTAATGGGGATGTGAATGAATAGTTGGGGCTGGCTGTGATGAAATGGCTTTGACGAGCTGTGGATCCCTTGGACTCTGTCATTTCATGCCCCTGCTGGTCTGGCCCAGCCTAATACCATTCAGCTGGCCGGGAAATGGGTTCAACCTCAGGCGGCAGGAGTGACCGCCACTCGGGAGAGGGTCCTCCTATGGGACTCTGCACCAAGGCCCAAGGGCCACCTACCTTTGTCCTGGTCACCGCTGACCAGGAATTTGAGGATGTTGTTCATGGCGCCCATGTAGAAGATGAGCCGCAGCTGCGTGATGCACATGGTGACGAGGCTGAGCAGCAGGATGGGGCTGAATATACTCTGCATGAAGGAGGGGGCTGCTGTGGGGAGAATGCCATAGGTGTTCAGAGAGAAGGGGGCCCATATCTCCATGGCCCACAGCCCACCTGCCATTCAAGGGCCCAGCGTGTGGGGAGGGGAGGCCGATTTGCTGACCAAATCATTCCATGCTGGATGCAAGGATAGGTCCAGGTGAGGTTAAAGGTGTGGGTGCTAGAGTTGGGTCACCCAGCCATGTAAAACAAGTTGGGTGAATCCCTTACCCTCTCTGAGCCTTAGTGTGCTCATCTGTACACCAGGGTGGGAATTAACTGAGATGAGGCGCACAAAATCCTTGGCCGGAGCTAGGGCTTTCAGATCCGGATTGGCTGCCCCTTCCTGTCTTGGGGGTGTGAATGTGAGTGTGAATGTGAGTGTGGGTGGGTGTGAGTGCAGATGCCCCTGCTAATGTCTCAGGCAGGCCTGGAAGGTAAGAGCCTCACAGTGGGTACCTGCGGCGTCTGGCTGGCACTTCACCTCTAGGTCGACGGTGGACAGGCAGAGCTTGTGGCCCTCCTGCAGTGCTGCTTGTTCCTTGGTACTCCTCATGGAACTGCCCACACTGAGGCGGCGCCCCACTGTAGTCACCTGCTTGTAGAACTGCTTCCCTGTGATCTTGTGGTCAAAGCCCAGCCAACTGAACTTGATCTTCACCCTGAAGGCCACAGGAAGTATCCTGTCAGTGCCCCCCAGGGCCATAACTGGGGTGGGGCTGGGGACAGACAGTACATTCACTTACGAGTAGTCCATGTCTTCTGGCCCTGGGAAGGGCTCCAGGGGCCAGTTAAAGAAGCAGTTGAGGAAAACCAGCCCAGAGCAGCCGGCCCAGACCACGAGGATGATGATGAAGGAGGCCCCAAAGTCATAGATGACCTGAAAGGCACAATGGGGAGGGGTAGGGCAGGGGGCAGAGTTGGCACAGGGAAGCCAGGGTGGGTAGTAGGCAGGGATCATCTCTGCTGAGCTGCATGAGGAGGGACAGCCCTATCCACCTGGGTGTTTGGTCATCAGACATTTGCATCCCAATTATCCCAACTCTCCCTGGCACAGGGGGTCATTAACCCCGTGTCTCCACCTTGGACCAGATGTTGCTTCCTTGGAGAGGCCTTCTCTGACCACCCCCATCACTATCATATCACTGGCTCACAATGAATAGCCCTGGCTGAGAATATTGATGCTTCATTCATTTACTTGTCCATTGTTAGTTTAGATCCCTGAGAACAGGAACCTGTTAGCCTTGTCCACTGATGTTTCCCCAGCACCTTGAAGAGTACACATAACAGGTGCGGAAAATACTTGAGGAATAAACAGATGGCTGTCTCACTTTCCTCCTCCGAGAAATGAGAAATGGGTGTAAGATTGGCATGTGTCCTTATGGTACTATGGTGGGGGTTAGGCAGGTGTGGTCCTAGTGCAGTGCTCAGTGGCGGGAGGAAGCCTGCTGAGCATGAACATGTTAGCTGTAACTGTCATTATTGCAATTTATTTCCAGTACCAGAGTAGGAGCAACAGGATTTGGAGTAGGAACTGGGGCTGATGGACTGGGAGGTGTTTGCTTCATCCTGACCCTGTGTGACTTCGACGGGCTCAGAATCCTGCCTGGGAGGGAAACAGCTGAACCAACTTGGCCAGGAGCAGCACTTTGGCTAATGGCGAGTAAACAGCCCAACAACAACAGACCTGGGGGTGGGGATACTGGAGTTGGACTCAGGATCAGGGACAAATTCACCCACCCCCTTTCTGTACCCTAGCCCAGAAGTGCAAAGGCAGCCTGCGGTGACACCCTGTAGTGATATGCTTGAATTTTCCATCCGCAGGCCCAGTGGGTTTCTTTTCTTACTCCCATGGTGCCCAGGTGCATCCTCCCAGGTGTGGGTGGTGGTGGGGGGCCGGCCCCCACACCCACAAGTACTTCCCTCTTCAGAGAGGGTAGGAGGAGCCTTAGGAGAAGCCTCTGTTCAGACGCTAGTACAAAATAAATGTGCTGGAAACCGGCTGGTCACACCCTCACCTTGATTCCTGGGAAGGTGACTGCTGAGGAGGCATAGGATCCAATCATCAAGGCAATAAACGTGGATCGAAGGTCACCAAACATGTTGGGCAGCTGTAAGACAAGAAGCAAAGGAGACTTCAGCTGAGAGAAGGGACAGAGGATGGATGAAGGAGGGGAAAGAGCGGATCAAGGCTCATCAGGCACTTTTTCTTATCTGCTCTCCTCCCCCAGTTCACAGGGGAATTAGTCCAGGGGATAATTACTACTAATAGAAAGTTATTCCTTTCCCGACTGAGGTTGATAAGGGCAGGGGAGGAGTGTACTGCAGAATTCGGACCCCAGGTATAAGGACAGAGCTGTTGTACTTTCTGGCTGGCAAGTGTCCCTCCTCTCTGCTCCAGCACAGGTCAGAGGCCTTCCTGTCTCTACAGGATTACACAGAGATGCCAGAGAGCAAAGCTGGGAGACAGGCAGCCCTCAAAGGGAGCAAGCCGGTTAAAAATAAGAATCTATTTGGGAACAAGACTGTCATTTTTATAAATAAAAATATCAGCGTCCCAGAAGGACCAGATGTCAGCAAAAGCTGCTTTCAGTTGTGAGAGAGTGGATTTCTGGAAGGTGTCAATCAGAATTCTACAGTTCCCTTGGGGCTGACAAGGGTGCTGGCCTGGGATTATGCTTCTGAATTTCTAAGTGCAAGGAGGGTTTTCCCTTTCCACAGTTTTGCCCCAGAGATGAACATTTGAGAAGGCCAAAAAGCTCAGGCTCTCCTCTCAGAGAGAGCCACTCTTTTGCCCCTCTCGTAAGTTCATTCTGGGCCCATTTGACGTAATTTTGAAGCTAAAACCCTTGGCGATTCCACACAAATCCAGGCATGGTAATATAGGATAATGCAGTCACAATTCAGATGTGAGGCCAAGTACATGCCCCAACGGCCCGTTACAGCTTCTCTCTAGAACCTTGAGAGAGATCGCATCCATGCGGTGAAAGTTTCCACCCACACCAACAGTGTCCCTCACACTGAGACACCTCTCTGGACAGCTATGCCAGCCTGTTTGTTGAATTCAGACTGTTTATATGGACTTAATCTATGTTCCCCTCCCCCATTTGTCAGCAATCATTTTGGGGTTTTAGCAAACATGGAACACGTAATGGCTAATCAATTGTTGCCAAACACAAGCAGTTTGAACTTGGCTACACACCTGCCCCTCATCATTTCTGCCTAAGTTGCCCACAATTCAAAATGAATACGGCATATATCAAATCATCATGTTGTACACCTAAAACTAATACAGGGAGCCTTATTTGTCGGCCCGGCTGGGCATGGCTCAGTGGTTGAGCATTGACCTGGGATCCAGGCAGTCGGGGTTCAATTCCCGGTCAGGGCACATGCCCAGTTGCGGGGTTGATCAATGACTCTCTCATCATTGATGTTTCTATCTCTTTCTCTCCCTCTCCTTTCCTCTCTCTGAAATCAATATATATTTAAAAAAAAAACAAAAAAAACCTAATACAATGTTATATGTGATTATATCTCAATAAAACAGGGAAAACATGAGTAAGGCACATCATCCAAATTGAAAACTTTTGTGCTTCATATCTATGATGATCCTATCCTGAACCTGGATTTCTGTTGAAAAAAGTTAATACAAATCTGGTTTTTGAAACAGACCATTATAAGGACAATAGCATTTTATTTTTTAAAAACATATCTTTATTGATTTCAGAGAGAGGAAAGGAAAGGGAGAGAGAGAGATAGAAACATCAATGATGAGAGAGTCATTGATCAGCTGCCTAGCCCGCAACCCGGGCATGTGCCCTGACCGGGAATCGAACCCTGATCTCCTAGATTCTAGGTCGATGCTCAACCGCTGAGCCACGCCCGGCCGGGCGACAATAGCATTTAAAAAAAATAAATTTAAAATACATTCTGATGTTGGTTATAAATAAATAAATAAATAAATAAATAAATAAATAAATAAACAAACTTTTGTACTTCAAAGGGCACTATCAAGGAGGTGAAAAGATAATGCACAGATGAGAAAATTTTTACAAATCACATATCTGATATGGGACTTGTATCTAGACTATATAAAGAACTCCTACAACTCAATAATAAAAAGATAAATAACCTATTTTTTAAATGGGCAAAAGATCTGAATAGACATTTCTCTAGAAAAATATATAAATGGGCAATATGCTCATGAAAATATACTCAGTATCATTAATCATAGGGAAATGCAAATCCAAACCACAATGAGATACTAATTCATACCCTCTAGGGTAGCTATAATAAAAAGAAATCAGGTAATAATAAATGTGCTGAGGATATAGAGGAGTTGGAAACCTCACACTACTGGTAGAAATGTAGAATGGTGCAGCCACTTTGGAAAATAGTCCAAACAGTTAAACACAGTTATCATATGATCTAGTCATTCCACTTCTTGGTAGATATCTAAGAGAAATGAAAACAATGTCCACACAGAAACTCATACATGAATGTTTATAGCAGCCTTAATCATAATATCCCCAAAGTGAAAATAATCTCAATGTCCATCAAAGGATGAATGGGTAAACAGAAAGTGGTAAATCCACACAATAGAATATCATCCAGACATAAAACAAATGAAGTACTGACACATAGTACAACGTGGATGAACCCTGAAAACATATGAAGTAAAAGAAACCAGTCACAAAAGACCACATATTGTGTGTTTCCATTGATATGAAATGTCTGGAATAGGCAAATCCATAGAGACAGGGAGCAGATTAGTGGTGCCTAGGGCTGGGGTAGAGGAAGCTGCAAGTGAAGAGGGAGGAAATGCTAATGGCACAGGGTTTCTATTTGGGGTGATATAATTGATTATGCTGATGACTGTACAACTGTCAATATAATAAAAACCAGCGAATTGTATACTTTAGGTGAATTACATGGTATATGAATTATATCTCAATATCACTGTTTAAAAAAAACATGAATAAGGAATTTAAGATGTTTTGGGATCCCAGAATTAAAAAGGAACATGAATAAATCTACAGTGTATAGTATGAAGCTAGGGAGGCCATCCAGGCTCCCCAAAGAATTTCCAGCACACAAAAAGCTCTTCTTCCAGCCCCCACGTGGAGTGGATCCTCTGTCCACTCGGGCTTCTCAGAGAGAGTCAGAGGAGAAAGAAGAGCATATGGAAATTCCCCCAACCGCAGGCAGAGGAAATGTGATGTGCTCATGTGTGCCTAGGCACAGCCAGGTGAGCACTAAAGGCACCCAACCTTGCTCTTTGCACACCTGCCTCTCAGGTATGCTGTGGTTCAGAGGATATGCCTCGGTTCCCGAGCTCACATATTTGGGCTTCTCCATGCTGGCTACTCCAGCAAGGCAGCCTTGTAGGGGAGGCATCTCTGGGGCCATAAGAGCCCCAGGGAGAATCCAAAGACTAGTTCCGCTTGTACGGAAGCGGGGAACTGTTCCTGCCTGGAATGTCATCCAACTAAGGCAGGTGAAGGAAAAAAAGGAACAAAGAGGACTCAGAACCCAACCAGAAGAGTAGACGGAGGACATGAGCCCAGCGTAACAAGGTCCACTTGGTGCAGAGTCAGGCCAGGGAAACACTTTTGCTGGTGCAGTCACCTTTGGGCACAAAGAGTACCTCAAACCTTTCAACAGGGCTAGGGGGTATTCCAGAGAAGTAGACAGCTTGCCAGCCAGCCTGTTTCCTTCTTCCTTAAGCTCAAGCCTGCCCTAACCCTAACCCAGGCTAGGGGCCAACAGAACAACAAGAGTTTGGGGACAACATGCAACTCCAATCTGATCTTCTGGAGTATTCTCCCCAGAACTAGATCCAGGAGACGGAAGAACAGAAAACTGGCAGAAGAACTGCCTTTCCATCTGCCCCTGGATGAGATCCCCCACCCTCATGTCTGGACAAGGGCAGTAGCCTCCCAGCTGCCTTCCTTGCTGCCGTGCCTCTCCGGGCCTAGAACATTCTTAGCAACACCAAGAAAATTCTCCTCCCCAACATGTTATTTTGGTCAGCAGAGGAGTAGAGAGCCTAAGGGCAAATTATACTACACAGTGTTCCCACCAACACCAACATCCTGTATTTTAAATTATGACTCTTTTTCCTGATTAGAAAAGCAATGCACATCCATTGTAAAACATCTGAAACAAAGTATACATAAAGAATAAAATAAAAATCTCCCTGATAGAGCCATGTTACCATTTTGATATATTTCCCTTTAGTCTTTTTCCTATAAATATCTAAAACTTTATAACAAAATTGAAATCATATGCTAAATATTGTTTTATAAACTTTTTTTTTTTACTTGATTTATCACAAATGCTTTCTAATTTAGTATTCATCTTCAACACACTTCGTAATGAATATCTGGTATTTCTTTATCTGGATGATCCATAATTTATGCATTTCTCTGATGTTGGACCTCAGGTCCTTTTTTTTTATTTTTAATCTTCACCTGAGGATATTTTTTCCAGAGAGTGGAAGGGAGGGAGAGAGAGAGAGAGAGAAAGGGAGAGAAACATTGATGAGAGAGACAAATCGATTGGTTGCTTTCCGCATGCGCCCTGGCTGGGATGGTGCCTGCAACCGAGGTACGTGCCCTTGGCTGGAATTGAACCTGGGACCCTTCAGACCATGGCAGATGCTCTAACCACGGAGCATCTAAAAACTGGCTAGGGCGGACCTCAGGTCCTTTTTAATTTTTATTGTAAACAGCACTTCAATGAACATCCTTGAAGATAAACATATGTTCACGTAGCTATTATTTCCTCAAGGTAAAAGTCGCAAAAGTAGAATCACTAGACAGAAGGGGATAAGCATTTTTAAGTTTTTGTCATACTCCATGCCAAACTGCCTTCTAGAAAACTTAAACCAATTTGAGACTCCCATCAGCAGCACAGTAGACTGTCCAACATTATGCATTATCATCATTTTTAATATTTGCCACTTTGCCAATACCCTGCTGCTGTAAAATTCATTTCTTTGAGGAATGAATGAAATGAATTAGTGACTGATATTTGTTTCAAAATAATCTGGGTGGTGGGTGAAGGCAGAAATGAAGCAAGAGTGGTCAGGCGTTGACAACTAGTTCAGGTTGCAAAATGGGTGTGTGGGGTTCATTATACTATTTTCTCTAATACCATGTATACTTAAATTTTTCCACAATTAAAAAAAAAAAGTTGAAAAAACATACATTTAATTACTAATGGCTTTAAACATTTTTCTACAATTTAAAACATCAGTCATTTATATTCCCTGTTTGTCCTTTTTTTCCTATGAGGATGTTAATCTTTTTATATTGATTTTGAATAGGCTCTTTATATATAAAAGACAGTCACAGTTTGTTCATATACTTCAGGTATGTTTTCCTAGTTTGCCATTTAATTTCTTAGTTCATGGTGTTTTTTTTGACCAATAGAAGTGTTGAAATAGGTAGTGAACATGTTTTTCACCTTTTAGCATTTATGTCAGATGAAATCTCTCTGAAAAGAACATCAAGGATGACCTTGACCAGTGAAACCCAAAGCGTAAACATCCTGGCAGCAGTGGTCACAAAAGAATAACAGGCTCAGGAGAAGAGAGGGTTTCCCTGTGGACACTAACTATTTTTCAAATGTTAATACTAATTGTGTGATCTTTTAAACCACTTCTTTCCCTTCCTCCCAAAGTTGTCAGGCCTGCTAGAGATTTCCCCATTTGTTGTGCCCAAGGGCAGCTTGATCAAAGGATTTTCCTTATTATTAAGTGATGGTATATAATAATATAGCATGATTACATTAATATAATGATACGTTATTATAATATAATAGCATCATTATAATAGTAACTATTTGTAATACCTACTCTATATATTATCTTAAAAACCCTCAAAACAACCTTAACGAGGCAGGTGACACTTATTATCCTCACTTAATGGGTAAAAATCTTTAGGATTAGAAAAGTAAAGGGACACCTCCAAGCTGGTAAAGGTCAACTTTGGGGTCCAATGCAGGTCAAGTTTATGTGCACAACCGCTGGGCTACTCTGCCTCTTGGAAATCTCCCAAGGACACACTTCAGTTGGGCCCCAAAGTAATGGCCCTTACCTCTCATGCTTCTCTGTGTTCCTTGTCAAGCATTCTGTCTGCACTCCCTCCTAGAGACTTCTTACATCCCTCTAATCCCCCTTTTAGACCCATCTGTCCCCTCTCTTCCCCTTGGCCTTCCCTTTGCCCTGGGCCAAACCATCAAGTGGACTCCTCTAATTCATCTCCCCATCTGAGTCTCCTCCCTCCTTCTCTCCTCCTCTGTCTCTGCTCGACCTCAGCTGCACGTAATGGCTACTCAGAGCCCGGTGATGGAGTGATGGCTGAGTACTGAGAAGAGTGCTCTAGTGCGAGCCTCAAGGCTCGGGTGGAGGGAAGAGCCAGCTCTGCTGCCAAGTAGGAAGCTGGAGCTGTGTTGCAATGACAGATGCCAGGGGAAAACACTCAGCAGAGGCTGTTTCCTGACGCAGGATTCACTGCACTCACAGGTGGGGAGTGCAGGCACCATCCCCAAGCTCTGGGTGCTTCCTACCACCACCCCTGCTGCCTGAGAGGGTAGGGATGCAGTGGGCTCAGCCAGGCAGAAGCTGACCTCCATGATGGCCATGTTCCCTCACATGGGAATGCTGTTGGTGACTCATTCTCTCAGCCCCTCAGCTGCCCAGTAAACAGACCCGGGCTGTGTGAACTTCCCAGTGAGGCAAACAGCAGCTGCAGGCAGCCCATCCCCTGGATTTCTGGCCACAGAGCAAGGCTACTAGACGAGAGTACCCAGAGGTCTAGGCTCCAGGGTGGTGAGGATGGGCTACTGTCCCTAGAAGACCCTCTAAGATGTCTCTCTACTCAGGGGCCCCCAAGACAGCCCTTGGGGTTGCTGGCAGGCAGGGACAGAAGGGCCACTGTGTAACCACCTGACACTGACTTTCCAAATTTGTGGTTTCCCAAGCCCACCAGCTGGGGGCACACCCTGGCCCTTGGGGAGATGCCATGTGCAGCTGGCATCCTGACCCTCAGGCCCCTTCCAGAAGTGAGCCTTGTCCTCAAATGGCTGGTGTACACACCCAGAGCTCTGCACAACCTGTACAGGCCAGGATCCAGGTACCAGTCTAGACAAGCGGACTCAGCAAAGCCAGGCTATTTCCTAACCCCAAACAACCTGGCAGCTCCAGGCACTTAATGCCAGGAGCAGGTCCTTGTGGTCACCTTTCCGCTTCACTGCTGAAGGGGTGGGAGGAGCGAGTCCACTCCCCCAGCCACCTCAACTACCTTCCCAGCCAGGTTGAGCCCTGCCAGGGCCCCCACTACACTTCTGTCCGCCCCAGAACTTGTCACATGGTGAAGCAATTTCACAATGCAGAACCCTCTGGTGGGTGAATTTTTCCCAGGCCAATGGCAATCAGCTGACTGCTTTGGGTTCGCAAGGCACAGAACAGAAACCTAGAGGGAGAGCAGGCTCCACGCTCTGGGAGAGTCCTGCTCACCTGCACCTGGGCTTCTGGAGAGCTGACAGAGCTGCCTGGGTGGCTGTAGGAACAGATCAGCTGAGCAGGAATGTTAACCCCTCACCCTTCACCAGGACATCCGCCTAAGTGCTGCATCAGAGTCCTTCCCTCCTCTTCTCTCAGGTTTTGGCAGAGGGATATTTATTCTGCTTCCTTCAAACTCAGATCCCCACTGCCAGGGGATCATTTCTTCCTCAAGTTCAAAGTCAGACTTCAATGAACCAAATAGGAAAAGCCCACAGAGACACTGTTCATCAAGGAGCCTGACTACGTTTTGTAATCACTTTTCTGTGAGTGTTTCAGTTCAGAACTCGCCGTCCTGTTCACATTGACAGGGGTCAGAGTAATGAAGTGGAAAAGACATGTCCACAATGTTGGCTGCATCTGCTCTCATCTCTAAGCAACCCAGGCCCTGGATTGTGGGGTGGCGACCCAAAGACGCCGCCTCAGCCGCCAGCTGGTATTTGCGCTCTGGCCGATGAAGCGAGTTAAAGGGTTGTGTAAATGCAAGGCACTGAGCAAACAGACCAAAGTGTGCTATCCAAGTGTCAGGAGGGGAGGCTGAGGCTCAGCACTTGGGGAGTGCTCTGCACCCGTGGAATGACCTGGCACCCTCCTCTAAGGATATCACCCTCTGCTGCAGGGACCTGGGAGCATCAGTTCTGGCCATCAGGTAGCCCACCTATATGGGATTCCCCTTGCTCCTTTGAGCTTCCTCTCTAGAGGAAAGGATCACCCATCAATAGATATCTTGGGCTCTGTGACGAAGGCATATCTGCCACCTCGTCCTTGCCTGAGGGGAAAGGCATTTTGCCAATTTGAGGACCCCTCTCCACCAACTAAGGTAACAGCTTACAGTGCCTGTACATCTTTATTTATACCACAACCCATGCAACACAAAACCCCTTGAGACTCAGAAAGTCCCAAATTAAGGTTTCCATGACAATACATTCCTCCCAATTCCCCGGGTTATCATGGAGCAATTATCCACGGCCCCAAAGCAGTTGTAGGAGATTTGATTCAGATGCTCCTAAAGGAGACCCTGAAGACTTCTTTGTCCCCTCAAATTAGAACATGGGTGGGAGACACAAACAGAAAGTGCCATTGTGCTGCTAGCTCACCATCTCTGGGAGCTGTTCCTGACAGTTCTGCTTTTTAAAGGGCTGGGCTGTATCAGAATGAGATTCGGCTCTGCTCAGCAGAAGCTGCGGCCAGCCCCAGAACATTGCCCAAGAGCTCCAGCCCTGTCCTCACTGACCTGCTTCTCAATCCCCTCTCAGGATCTGTTCTGAAGCACCTGTGGGAGCCCTCATCTGAGGCCTAGGAGACAGGAGATGCCCACGGAGAAGCCTTAGGTCAGGAGCAGCGGCAGAGGAAGAAAGAGACAACTTAAAAAGCACTTAGGGCCCTGAACAGTTTGGCTCAGTGGTTAGAGAGTCGGCCTGTGGACCAAGAGTTCTGGGTTCGATTCCAGCCAAGGGCACATACTTTGGTTGCAGGCTCAATCCCTGACCCCAGTTGGGGCACTTGTGGGGGGCAACCGATCAATGTGTCTCTCTCACATCGATGTTTCTTTCTCTCTCTCCCTTCCACTCTCTCTGAAAAATCAATGGAAAAATCCTCAGGTGAAGATTGAAAAAAAACAACGCTTAGGGAAAGGTGCTTAGGAAGTTGGCCTGTGTAACTAGAAGGGGGGGAATCAGCGGGATGTGGGGTGAGAGGGGTGCCTTCCCACAGAGGATAGTGATTGAGCAGCTTCTTGGCGCCTCTAGATCAAAGGTTGTCAAAATTCTTCTGTAAAAGGCCAGACAGTAAATATTTTAGGTTTTGTAGGCCACATGGTCTCTCCACAACTTCATTCTGCAGCCACAGCAAAAAAGAAATAAGTGGGCATGGCTATGTACCAATACAACTTTGCTTACAAGGCCTGGGGGATAGCAGTTTGCTGACCTCTACTCTAGACCCAAGAATGGGGACCTTAGAGGACAAGCCACCAGCCTCCCTTAAATAAATCCCTGCTAATCAAACACTAAGTGCCGATCAGATCGTTTTCTTGCCTGGTCACTATCTGGCCTGTGTAGCTTTTCACCTCCCACTGGAAGTGTGAGGCACTAATAGGAACGCTCCTGATGCAGAGCTTCTGGCCTCCACACAGACCTATTAGAGGTTGTTGAGAGCAATGGGCCCTCCCTCAGAAAAATGCATCTGTAGAGCACACACACAATCTGTTTGCATATAATCTCAAGGGTGTGCACAGCCCTTCTAAGGCTTATTCACAAACCACAGAGAAGCCTAAAAACCCCAGGGTAAGATCCCTCGCACTCAGGAAGAGAGCTAATTTCTTTGTACATGAAAGATGACCCTGTAGAAAAATAGACAAATGACATAAAGAAGCAATTCACAGAATACAAATGATGACAAAATAGGGGTGAAAAGATACTCTGTTTCACTAACAAAGAAAAATTTTAAAAAATCATGGTATATCATTTTTCATCAGATCAGATTCGCTAATGTTTAAAAGATTGATGACTGGGTACTGGAAGGGGTGTGGAGAAAAGAGCACTCTCATACATGTTGGTAGGATGGCATCAGTACAGTATAACCTTTTGGAAAGACCATTTGACAGTATACATTAACATTTAAAACATGCTGAGCCTGGGGCCCAGCAGTCCCACTTCCAGGAATTTATTTTATAGAAATATATGTACAGGAATGTTGACTTCAGCAGCATCATAAATCAGAAAAATTGGAAACTAACCCAAGTGTCCATTAGTAGGAAGCTGGTTAAATAAATTATAGTATATCTGTATTATAGAACTACATGGAACTCTTTAATAATGAGGTAGATCTCTAGAGCTTAAAATAAGGTAGATTTCTAAGCACTGGCAGGAAAAGATATAACAGATAAATTGTTAAGTGAAAAAGGCAAGTAGTAACAGTATTTCTTTAAAAAAAACCCCAACATTGGTATATGCAGATTATAGGATTTTATTTATTTATTTATTTATTTAATCCTCACCTGAGGATATATTTTTTTCCATTGCTTTTCAGTGAGAGTATAAGAGAGAGAGAGAGAGAGAGACATCAATGTGAGAGAGACGCATAGATTAGTTGCCTCCTGCACACACCCCAATTGGGGCCAAGCCTACAATCGAGGGATGTGCCCTTGGCCTGAACTGAACACGGAACCCTTCAGTCTGAGGGCCGACGCTCTAACCACTGAGCCAAACCAGCCAGGGCTATTGCAGATTTTTTTAATTTAAAAAAAAATATATCTTTATTGATTTCAGAGAGGAAAGGAGACGGAGAGAGGGAGACAGAAACATCAATGATGAGAGAGTCATTGATCGAGCCCACAACCAGGGCATGTGCCCTGACCAGGAATCGAACCCCGATTGCCTGGATCCTAGGTCGACGCTCAACCACTAAGCTACGCCCGGCCGGGCCAGATTGTTTTTAAATACTGAAGAGATACATTCTAAACTGATAAAGGTGGGCTTACAAAATTTTACAGTCTATACTTTATACTTTTTTTTTTAATATATCTTTATTGATTTCAGAGAGAGGAAAGGAGAGGGAGAGAGAGAGATAGAAACATCAATGATGAGAGAGTCATTGATCGGCTGCCTCCTGCACGCCCCCAACTGGGGATGGAGCCTGCAACCCGGGCATGTGCCCTGACCGGGAATCGAACCCCAATTGCCTGGATCCTAGGTTGACACTCAACCGCTGAGCCACACCCAGCCAGGCTATACTTTATACTTCTAAAATATTAACTTTTTAAAATAAAAACAATTTTCTTTCATAATTAAAAAAAGAAAACAGGTCCTTATGGGCTTAATAGTCTCCCCTAAATGTTTCTTAGACAACAACAAGTTCATTTTAAAGACTTTCTTAGAGAGGAGTCAGGGTATGGTGGTTTTTATCTATTTGTCTTATGCTTTATCACAATAAAGCATCTTTCTGCATCTCAGAGCATAAACTCCTCAAGCTCAAGGGCCATCTCTTTCTCTTATCCCAAAATTCAGAACTGCCATGACAGGCATAGAGTGACTAAAATAACAGAGTAATGCTAGGTTTTTAATTTTCATTTTGATGAAAGAGTTGGTCATTTTCATGCTGTCAAAGAACAAACAGAACCATGACTCCTGTTACAGTTTACACAACTTAGTAGAATTTGTGTACTGTTGGCAGTTCTAACAGATTTCCTACAGTTTCAACATTTATTTACCTCTGGGTACTTCAGAGGGGGAGGGAATATATTTCTTTTCTTTAATCTACCTGGTTAAAAAAGTCAAAATAAAAATACACAAAAGACTACAAACCCAATATCTCTCACTACACTGGAGCAAGGCAACCAGAGTGCCCAGATCTGTGTGTGTTACCCACTCCCTGAGCATACCACATAATACATGGCCCTGTGCCATGGCCTTTCTCACCTAACAGAGGCGCCACTGAACATTCCATTTCCAAGGACCCAGACCCAGACAGTTGACCCTTCCCACCAGGGTAAAGTTAACAAGGCAAAGCATAGGAAGGCCAGAAAAGACACTGGGCCTGGTCTGGCCTCTGGCTCGCAGCCTGCAGGCAAGGGGTCACAGAGATGCCAGCACCTCTTCAAGCTCCTTACAAGAAGACCAGCAGTCCCCGGGGCGCCCACAAAGCTAAACAAAGGCCCTCAACAGCTTGACTCCTGACGCCTTAGTGGAAAGAGCAATCAGAAACCAGAGCATCCTGCAAATAGTGATGGTAGGTATTGTGTCATAAAAACTTTTCATGGGGAAACTGAGGCAGGCCAGACTTTCCTGTTGGACAGAAATCTCTTTGAAAAGCCTATTATTCTCACTTCTTTCCCAGTGGCTAGCTCTGAAAGGCACCCTTGCCCGACTGGGCAAGCCTGCAGACAGCTTCCTTCTTCCTCCCAGGAAAGATACTTTTAGCTTTCTTTGACTTTTTTTCCTTAACCTGAACCTTCTTGCAGTCTCTCTCACCTCAACAAGGAGCACATTCCATGGCGTTCTGGTGCTACCAATAAGGGGGTGCTCAGCATCCTGAGAAAACACCTCCTTCCCTAGAGGAGCTCTGTGTCCTGGCATTCCAAAAACCAAGAAGAGAGGCAGCCTGTGTGCTCCCCTGAATTTCTCACTCAGTTCTGGACAAAGGCAATGGTTTGGGGCGGGGAGATTCCGAGGGAGGTTTGTTTTTAGGTTGTACTGTTAGCCAGAGCTGTCATGAAAAATAAGAGAAAAGGAAGAGGGTGGTAGCTTTTTTCTCCCTGCTCCTGTCTTCCCTGGACACATGGCTAGTAAGCTGGCTTCCTCAGGGCCTAAGCCAAGGTCAGCAGGGAGGGGATGGGCCCACTCTGAGAGCCGTGCTCTGCTGTGCCTGCAGGACCTCCCCAACTGGGGAGGCCGCAGATGGCTTTGCTGTCTGGCCACTTCACCATCAGCAGCTCTCTTGTGCTTAGGATGTCCAGGCATATGCAGGCGAATGAAAGGCAAAGAAATTGAAGCCAATAAAAGCTGCCTCAAATTCACAGGGAGATGACTGAATTGAGATCTTAAAGAAACTGATACTTACTGTTAATGAGGTGAAAGTCATGCACATCCCACCAAAGCCATTGAGAGACAGGGAGATGAAGATGAGCACAGAGAGAGCTGTAAGAAAACAGAAGGCACATAATCAGGGGACCACAGCTGAGCTTCAGGGAGGCCGGGGCTTGGGAACTTACTAAAGGTGCCTCCCCATCCTCTGTTCTCCACTAACTTGAGCAGCAAAAGAGAGGCCTAAAGAAGCTGCTTCACTGAAACAAACAAACAAAAGTACCCCCAAATCAATAGATGGTGAAACTCAAGTCCTATTTTGGTATTTGTTCTAAAAGTCCTTGAAGCAACAGCTCCACCTGAACAGAGTTGGGGACTGGGTGGCTTCTAAGTTCACAATTCTGCACACAACCCTGCAGCTCGCCTAGTTCTTGGAACTTGCCTCTCAGGTTGGATCAATGAGGCCATGGCAGACTGGCCTAGTTTGGTGAGTAGATGGGAGTTTTGCACACCCTGGGATCTGCCCTCAGACATCAGTCTGGGGTGATTGTTCTTTTACCCAGTCACCCATTTGAGATGAGCAACTGGGTAAAGGCCTAAAAAGCATCCCCTCTAACTTGCGCAGTGAGCACCAGCCCTGGCACAGCGTCCTAGAACAGATGGGCCTGTGAGCATCTCTGGGCACTCTCCCCAGTCCCTGATAAAAGGGTGGAGGAAAAGTGTCCTCACAGTTTGGGTTACTTGCTCCATATGCAATCAGCAAGCAGGAGACAGCAAAGCAGGCACTAAAAACAAGCAGAAATAATACATTATTTCTTATTGTTATTGTTATTATTTGGGAATATTTACTATGTATTAGATACTTCTGGAAATTTTACATACAATATTTAATTTAATTTATCAATTCTAAGGAGTATAATTGACCCCATTTTACTGATGAGAAAAAAAGAAAAAAAAAAGAACTGATTTCTCCAAAGTCTCCAACTAGTAAGTGCCTAAGCAGGAATTCAAGCCTGGAAGCCACATCTGAGAAACACCACACTGCACTGCCTCCTCCCATCCCCAGACTGAAGGGAGTCAAGGCTCTGAAGAGAGAGAGGACACAATCCATGCCCCAGGTGCCTATGCTCACTCAGCCAGGGATGGACAGAACCCACTGGGCATGGGTGAGATGAATGCCAGCTCCTGAAACCCCTCTAAAGAGTGATGGAAAATGTTCCACCACCCATTCCATCCTGGGTTACAGATCTCGCTCATTGCAAACCACTGTCCTATGAGATGATCATTCCCAGTGGGACTGGCTTGTCGAGGCCGAGATCTGAGAGGCCAGTTGCTGTGTGGACTGACCTTCAGTCTGGTACACTGGAACTTTACATACCAGAGACACATGCCCCAGAGGGTGCATATGATGATCCACGCAGGTGCCCGTGGTAAGGAAAATATTAGGACTTCTATCTTACAACTTTTAATCTCAGCCAGTTTAATTTATATTTTTGTATATGTATCAAAAAGCACATAAAAAATTAAGAATGGCATATGTATATATAATTGATAATTCCATGTACTTATATTAGAAGTATATTTTCAAAACCTTGTTTTTCCTGATAGAGGTAGAAGGTCAAAAAGACTGTGGAAGTCTTAATGACAAGAAACTCCAGACCCTCCCAGGCCCTGGGCCTTTTTAATGCAATATTGGCACATTACAGGATCATAGTACCTACTGATTTGGTGGCAAATGGGGTAGAAACTCTGGGTGGGCATTTAGGAAGCTCCACAGTGTACCTGATAGCAGGTACCAGATGGGTAATTAGGGAACTCCCCAGTGTACCTAATAGCAGGTACCAGGATTCCCTAGTGAGGAACTCAGCCGAGGATCCGCCAGCCAACCTCCCATCCCCACACTGACCTGCCCAGCAGCCTGAGCTTCCTTGGGCCATACTTGTCCATGACGATGCCCAGGGGCAGGGTGATGGCACTGAGCAGGAAGGAGCCCACGGTGAAGGCCAAGTTTAGCATCTCATCCTGGGCCTTGCAGCTAAGCCAACCATTCATCCAGCTCACCTCTTCCTCTTGCTCTGCTGTGCCTCCCCCTGTGCCGTTGGTGACATTCACTGTGTGTGCAGAGGGAGAGAAACCTGATCACAGGGTCATGGCGGGGATTCCCAAAGATCAGAGGCAGGTGCACATTCAAAGTCACCCCAATGGGAATACAGGGCTGTCTCTGGGCCACCTGAGGGCTCAGGCTACACCAAAGGAGGCTTGGATGTCCATCTGGCCCAAGCCCCCTGGAACGATAATGGAGAGGTTCTTGACTTTGTGGAGGTCATAGATCCTTTGGTGAATCCAATAAAGAAAGCTATGCTCCTGTTCCCCAGAAAATGTAATCAAAGTCTTACCCATAATTTCAGGTGCTTCATGTGTCCCTTAAAGCAACCATGAGCCATAGGTTGGGATTCTCATTCTAGAGTCACCTGTACCCTGGAATAGTAGACCTCAGGACCCAGCCTTCACGGTGGGGCCGCAGGTTGGCTAGAGTCTTCTGAGCAGCTCTGTCCATGGAAACAGATTGCAGCCAGTATATAGGAGGCCGACCCTAGACCACCTGGGAAGGACAAGCTGCTGGTTTCACTGCAATGCCCTGGGGTTCTCCTAGGTCAGTGTGGAAAAGACCCCCTTTACTGCTAAGGACAGTGGACTTCTCAAATATGCAGTCCATATGCTACCTCCTCCCCTCATATTTTCATTTAATCAACCACCACATATACCGTGTTGTAGAACCCCTTGGGAAAAGATTTTAAAAATAGTCCAAACTTATTTGCTTTCACTTCTTGAGGTATACTTTTCTTATTTTTCTCACTAGAGTCACCACATTTGCTGTCCCTGAGGCCACACCTGTGCTATCATCCTGGCCTTTAATGGCCCTCTCCAAAGTCCACCCAGCACCAAGACAACAAAAATAGGAAGGAAAAAGTGCTGCAGCAGCTGAAGGCAGGAGGGTGGGGGACAGGTTGGGAACATAGCTGAAGAACTCACTCCTCTCTGGGACTGCTAGTTATGAGATGCTGACTAATCCTGCAGAAAGAGGAGTGGCCTCTGATTAGATTTGAGGTAACAGTGGAAGAGACAAGGAAATACCTCTCTTCAGAGAAGTGCGGGCCTCCAGATTGCAGCCCTCTGGCGCCAGGGCTGTAAAGCTGAGGTTGCAAAGGCCTGCCCAGGCCTCTCAGGGCTGCCCCAAGGTCACAGGAAAGGATGCACTTTGGGTGAATCATGCCATATGCCAACCTCTAACCAACAAGCCCTCCTAAGGGCACGTTGATTGAGGGTGAGGTGCTGGTTTTCAATTTTGGTTCCTCCACTTCCTACTTGTATGACCTTGGAGAAGTGACTTAATCTTGCTCTTTCTCAGTTTTTTAATTTGTAAAATGAGCATAATCTAACAATTAGTATCTACCGCCTAGAGTTTTAGGGAAGATAAGAAAATCCAGTAACATTCTAGAGCTCACACAAGCATAGAAAGTGCTCAATAAATAAGAGCTGAAAGTTATTATAATTACTATTATTGGAGGCTCAGGATGGTGCAACCAACTGGCAGCAGAGCCTGATGAAGTAACTTGGAGCAGAGTTCCATAACTGTGTATGTGGTAGCGTGGATTTGTGTCTAGTCTCCCACTGGGCCGGGGGACTTGGGGGGCAGGGACTGTGTTCTGGTCACCTGTGTCCTCAACACCTTATTTAGACCCTGGTGTGGAGCAGTTGTTTACTGAATTAATGAGACAAACGGACTCAGATCACAGTGGTCAAAAGGATCAAGAGAGAAGGAAATAGGACATACAGAAACAAGTTGAAGACAGAGGGGATTTAAGGAGATTAGAGCCACAATGTTAACCTCTTAAAGTCACAGAAACAAAGCCTAACAAGCCAGATTCCTACCCTACCCAGCCCACTGCTTTCTCTCAGTTTTCCAAAAGAGGCCCCACCACACTGGCAGCCCAAACAGGCAAACAGAGTTACCCAAGCTCATTGGGATCCACCTCGAATTGTCATACATGCTGCTTAGCTGGAAGGGCCGAGCTGCTCGCCCACTGTGGGGCAGCTTCTGGGAAGGCAGAGCTACTTCACAGGTTGGTACTGGCTTCAGGTATCAGCCCTGCCAGCAGCAACAGGAACTGGATGTGAAGTGGAACAACAGCCATTTCAGGTTGGTGTGCCAATATGAGCAAACCAGCACAGGTGTGACAGAGGGGATGGGTGGAGAGGGTCCAGGATTGCTAGCCTGTAAACCTGACTGTGTCCGTGCAGGGTCTAGAGCCCATCATTGCACTCAGTGCTGCAGGGTCTGCTGCTGTCAGCAGGGAGCCATAGCTGGATGGGACATCAGCATCGAGGCAGCACTGTCTCTGAGTAAGGCATCAGGGTGCCCTACCCACAGGTTCTCCAGAGAGGAACTACAGGAGACCCTCAAATCCATGATTGCACTCACTGAGAGAGAAGATAAAATCCCAAGGCAACATACCCAAGGCATCTCCCTAATTTGCTATAAGTGAGATGGGGTGCAAACATCTGAATTGTTTAGAGATCTAGTCACCCCTATAACTAGAGGGTTCATGAGGAGACAGGTCAGAGTAGAGGAAGGGTCTCTGTCCCTCCCATCTTTTATCCTAGAGCCACTACACAAAGAAACAAATACCTTACTTTGGGCTACCAGCCTTCTCTTCTTAAACAAGTCCCTGCCAAAGGGGTCAGCTGGCCCTCTGCCCTTCTGCCTTCAGGCAGTGATGTCCAGCATCAGATAAGCCAGGGGTGGGTGGAAGTGCCTGAGTGGCCCCTTGTTCGTCTATGGAGCAATATGAGAGTGTCCCTCACTCTAGAGCAACTTAAACCATCAGTGAGCCCAGAAGCTTTGTTGGCAGTAAAACTGCCCACATGAATAAACACAGATCCAGCAGATGCCCAAGCACAGTCACACCCAGGCTGCTCCTCTCCCTCTGCTCCCACCTGGGCCATGGTGGGCCAGGAGAAACACAAAACAGATAAGCACCAGGAAGTGTCAAGGCCCTGGGGTGTCCCTCTTCTCCCAGCCTACAGCTCAGTCCTCACCCCAGCCCAGCCTGTTCTGTGCCTCACCTGTACCTGTTTAGTAAACAGATGCCTCTGCAGTGGGGGGTCAGAGTGGCCTGACCCAGCCCAGTTGGGGAAGGTGAACCAAGAAGACAGGACAGGAACTGGTGTGGCCAGAGTATGCTGAGAACAGGTGTAAGACTGCTCAGGAGGAAACCCAGGCACAGGGAAGAGGGAACAATGCCTGTACTGTTCGGTCTCACTCACAGTACACTCACACACAAAATCTTTACAGAGAAAGAAGGGAAGAAAAGAGGGTGCTGTGACCCCACTCAGGCTCCTCTGACATCTTTGGGTCAAAGAGGGGGCTCCCCCCATCCCGGGAAAATAAAGGGAGTGGGAGCCTCCAGAATAGCTGGCTGGATGATGCTTGAGAGAGCAAAGGGTACTGGGCTGGAGGCCACTTAAATTCCTGAGTAGCCTTCTGACTGGCTGCTGAATGAGTGCGCCGCTGCCTGGGGGACCCCTGGACCACTGGGGTGATGGTCCCTGCCCCAGGATCTCCTGTCTCTCTCAAATCCTTTGTCTATGGGAACAGGAAGCAACATCTCCAGTGCAGCAGGGGGGATATAGGTGAGAGGTCAGCTTCAGACACAGAGCAAACAAGAGGCAGGACACAGTCAGAGGGTCCTGCTGGGTAGGCCAGGGCCAAGCCCCTTAGCTGTGGTCACAAGTGCCTGTGTGTGCTGGAGGTTGTGTTCAATGCTATTTGTTCCTGTGTCACTTGGCACCCTCCCACCCCATATCCCACACCAGGATACCAGGAGTTTCAGAACAGGTAAGTGGCTTGCCCAAGGTCTCATAGCCAATACTTGGGGAAATTGGACTTGAATCCAGGCTGTGAGACTCCAAAGATCGTGCTTTTAACCTTCAGGCTGTGCTGATGCTATACTACCTGGGTTAGAGGCAGTTCTGAGAAAATCCTGAGAACACAAGGCTGTCACAGTGTTGGGGCAGTACCAGGTGGACCTTAAAGTCACCTAGTGAGAATGGGACTGCTCCCAAGATCCTCCCATGAGGTCCCTGAAAGGCAACCCAAGTTGGACAGGACCTTAACAGGATACCAAGAAGCCAGGCGGGGTGAGCAGAGGATGTGGGGGAGAAAAATTAGGTCATGAAATGGGAAGGAAGACGGAAGGTTTGGTGGGGAGGGCTGAGGGCACCAGCTCCTCTCTGCGACACATCCTGAAGCTGTGGGCACCAGCCTTTAGACTTTTTTACCCATTGCTATAATTTTTATTTAATCCAAAATACACTGGGGAGGGGAGTGAAAACGGTCATATTCACGGCAATAAAAGTGAAAGGGCAAGTTTTCAAAAGCTATCAACCACTAACCCTTGGGTGTAGGAGACCATAAAAAGGGAAGGCCTCATAAGCGACTGGCATGAAATATTCAAAGTGATAAAAAGCAAGGACCTACAACCAAGACTGCTTTCCCAGCAAGGCTGTCATTTAAAATTGGAGAAATAAAGAGCTTCCCAGACAAGAAAAAAGCTAAAGGAGTTCATCACCACCAAACCAATATTACAAGAAATGTTAAAGGGTCTTCTTTAAGAAGAGAAAAAAATACACACAGAGACATAGTTAAAAGAGTAAAATGGCAATAAATACGTACCTATCAATAATCACTTTAAATGTAAATGGCTTAAATGCTCCAATCAAAAGACATAGGGTAGCTGAATAGATAAGAAAACAAGACCCATATATATATGCTGTCTACAAGAGACCCACCTCAGAATTAAAGATACACACAGACTCAGAGTAAAGGGATGTAAAAAGATATTTCATGCAAATGGAAATGAAAAAAAGAAAGCTGGGATAGCAATACTTATAACTGACAAAATAGACTTTAAAATAGCCCTGGCCAGCATGGCTCAATGGTTAAAGTGTCAGCCTGTGCACCAAAGGGTTGAGGGTTCAATTCCCAGTCAAGAGCAGGTACCTGGGTTGCAGGTTTGATCCCTGCTCCCAGTTGAGACATGTGCAGGAGGCAGCCTGTCACAGCAATGTTTCTCTCTCTCTCTCTCCCCTTCCCCCCTCCCTTCCACTGTCTCTAAATATCAATGGAAAAATATCCTCACTCCTCAGGTGAGGATTAAAAACCCCCCACAAGCAAACAAAGCCTATAGTAAGAAACAAAGAAGGACACTACATAATAATAAAGGGAACATTCCAACAAGAGGATATAACCCTTATGTAACCATTTATGCACCCAACACAGGAGCATCTAAATATATAAAGCCAATCTTTATAGAAATAATGGGAGAGATCAACAGTAATATAGTCATAATAGGAGATTTTAACACCCCATTGACATCAATGGATAGATCTTCCAGACAAAGAAATCAACAAGGAAACAGAAGCCTTAAATGACACACTAGATCAAATGGATTTAATTGATATCTTCAGAGCATTTCACCCCAAAGAAGCAGAATATACATTCTTTTTAAGTGCACATGAAACATTTTCTAGGATAGACCATATGTTAGGACACAAAACAAGTCTCAATAAGTTTAAGAAGACTGAAATCATATAAAGCATCTTCTCTGATCATAATGGTATGAAACTAGAAATTAATCATAAGAAAAAAACAGAAAAACACACAAAGACATGGAGACTAAATAACATGTTACTAAACAATGAATGGGTTAACAATAAGATCAAGGAAGAAATCCAAAAGATATCTTGAAACAAATGAAAATGACAACACAACAACCCAAGATCTATGGGACACAGCAAAAGCAGTCCTTGGAGGGAAATCCATAGCATTACAGGCCTATCTCAGGAAAAATCTCAAATAAACAAAATAACTTTACACTTAAAGGTACTAGAGGTACTAGAAGGTACTTAAAGGTACTAGAAAAAGAACAACAAACAAAGCCCAAAGTGAGTAGAAGAAAGATCAGAGCAGAAATAAACAAACAGAGTATAAAAAATAATACAAAATTTCAATAAAATCAAGAACTGATTCTTTGAAAGGATAAGTAAGATTGAGAAACCTTTATCCAGACTTATCAAGAAAAAAGGAAAGAGGGCCCAAGTAAATAAAATCAGAAATGAAAGAGGAGAAGTAACAACTGACTCCACAGAAATGCAAAGGATTGTAGCCCGGCTGGGCGTGGCTCAGGGGTTGAACGCTGACCTAGGATCCAGGCGATTGGGGTTCGATTCCCTGTCAGGGCACATGCCCGGGTTGCAGTCTTGATCAATCTCTCTTTCATCATTGATGTTTCTATCTCTCTCTCTCCCTCTCCTTTCCTCTCTCTGAAATCAATAAAGATATATTTAAAAAAAAGAAAGAAATGCAAAGGATTGTAAGAAAATATTATGAACAACTATATGCCAACAAATTGGACAATTTGGATGAAATAGATAAATTCCTAGAAACATACAATCTTCCAAAACTGAATCAGGGAGAATCAGAAATCCTGAACAGACAGATTACAACTAATGAAATGAAGCAGTAATCAAAAAACTCCCAACAAACAAAAGTTCTGGACCAGATAGCTTCACAGGTGAATTTTACCAAACATTCAAAGAAGAACATTTATCCTTCTCAAGCTATTCCAAAAAATTCAAGAGGAGGAAAGACTCCCAAGCTCTTTTTATGAGGCGAGTATTATTCTAATTCCAAAACCAGATAAAGATATTATAAAGAAAGAAAATTATAAGCCAATATCCCTGATGAATACAGATGCTAAAATCCTCAAAAAAATATTAGCAAACTGGATCCAGTAATATATTAAAAAGATAATACACGATGATGAAGTGGGATTTATTCCAAGGATGCAAATCAATAAACGTGATACATCATATAAACAAAATGAATGATAAAAATCACATGATCATATCAATAAATTCAGAAAAAGCATTTGATAAAATTCAGCACTCATTTATGATAAAAAACTCTCAGCATAGTGGGAATAGAAGGAACATACCTCAATGTAATAAAGGCCATATATGACAAACCCACAGCCTACATCATACTCAATGGGCAAAAACTAAAACTGTTTCCCTTAAGATCAGGAACAAGATGAGGATATCAGCTTTCACCACTCTTATTCAACAGAGCACTGGAAGTCCTAGCCACACAAATCAGACACGAGCAAGAACTAAAAGGCATCCCAATTGAAAAGGAAGAAATAAAACTGTCATTACTTGCAGATGACATGATACTCTATATAGAGAACCCTAAAGATTCCACCAAAAAGCAGGATACAAAATAAATATCCAGAAATCAGTTGCATTTGTATATACCAATAATGAACTATCAGAAAGGGAAACTAAGAAAACAATCCCATTTACAATTGCATAAAAAAATAAAATAAAATGCCTAAGAATAAATTTAACCAAGGATGTAAAAGACCCGTACTCGGAAAATTATAAGACACTGAAGAAAGAAAGTGAAGATACAAATATGTGAAAGCACATACCGTGTTTATAGATGGGAAGAATTAACATCATTAAAATGTCCATGCTACCCAAAGCAACCTACAGATTCAACACAACTGCTATCAAGATACCAATGGCGTATTTCACAGAACTAGAATATTCCAAAAATTTTTATGAAACCACAAAAGACCCCAAATAGCCACACAATCTTGAGAAAGAAGAACAAAGTTGAAGGAATCACACTGCCTGATACCAAACTATACTACAAGGCCATAGTAATTAAAACAGCAAGATACTGGCATAAAAACAGACATATAGATCAATGGCACAGAATAGAGAGCCCAGAAATAAACTTACACCTTTATGGTCAATTAATATTTGACAAAGGAGGCAAGACCATACAATGAGGTAAAGACAGTCTAGTCAATAAATGATGGTGGGAAAATTGAACGGATACATGCAAAAAAATGAATTAGACCACCTTCTTTTTTTTCTTTTTTTGTTAATTCTTGTCACCTGAGGATATTTTTTCCATTAATATTTTTAGAGAGAATGGAAGGGAGGGAGGGAAAGAGGGAGAGAGAGAGATACATTGATTGGTTGCCTCCTGCAAGGCCAGAACTGGGGCCAGGGATCAAACCTGCAATCCAGGTACATGCCCTTGACCAGAAATCAAACCCGCAACCCTTCAGTGCGCAGGCTGACACTCCAACAACTGAGCCACACCGGCCAGGGCTTTAGACCACCTTCTTACACCATATACAAGAGTAAACTCAAAATGGATTCAAGACTTAAATGTAAGACTTGAAACCACAAAAATCCTAGAAGAAAACATAAGCAGTAAAATCTCAGACATTTCTAGTAGCAATATATTTTCTGATATATCTCCTAGGGCAAGAGAAACAAAAGAAAAAATAAACAAATGGGACTATATCAAACTAAAAAGATTTTGCACTGCAAAGCAAACTATAAACAAAATGAAAAGACAACCTGCTGAATGGGAGAACATATTCGCCAATGATACATCTGATAAGGGGTTAATATCCAAAATTTATAAAGAACTCAGACAACTTGCCCTGCCCAGTATGACTCAGTGGGTTAAACGTTGTCCCATGCACCAAAACGTTGCTGGTTCAATTCCCGGTCAGGGCACATGCCCAGATTTTGGGCTCAATTCCTGGTTAGGATGTGTGCAAGGGAGGCAGCTGACTGATGTTTCTCTCTCACATCAATGTTTCTCTCTCTCCCCCTCTCCTTTCCTCTCTCTCTAAAATCAATTTTAAAAAAATAAAGAACTTATACAACTCAACACCAAAAAAACAAACAATCCAATTAAAAAATGGGCCCAGCCGGGCGTGGCTCAGCGGTTGAGCATCGACCTAGGATCCAGGCGATCCGGGTTCGATTCCCGATCAGAGCACATGCCCAGGTTGCGGGCTCGATCCCCAGTCGGGGGCGTGCAGGAGGCAGTCTCTCATCATTGATGTTTCTCCCCCTCTCCCTTTCTCTCTCTGAAATCAATAAAGATATATATTTAAAAAAAAAAAAAAAATGGGCAAAGGACCTGAACAGATACTTCTCCAAAGAGAACATACAGATGGCCTATAGACATGAAAAGATGCTCAACGTCACTAATTATCAGAGAAATGTAAATTTAAACCACACTGTATATCACCCCACACCTGTCAGAATTTCTATCATCTATAAATCAACAAACAACAAGTGTTGTCAAGGATGTGGAGAAAAGGGAATCCTCGTGCACTGTTGGTGGGAATGCAGATTGGAGCAGCCACTGTGGAATGCAGTATAGAATTACCTCAAAAAATAAAAAATGGAACTGCCTTATGACCCAGTGATTCCACTTCTGAGAATATATCTGAAAAAACCTAAGACACTAATTTGAAAAAACATATGCACCCCTATGTTCACTGCAGCATTATTTACAATAGCCAAGATTTGGAAGCAGTGCCCATCAGTAGATGAGTGGATAAAAAAGCTGTGGTACATTTACAAAATGAAATACTACTCAGCCATAAAAAAGACAAAAATCTTACCCTTTTTAACACCATGGATGGACCTGGAGAGTATTATGCTAAGTGAAATAAGCCAGTCAGAGAAAGACACATACATATGATTTCACTTATTTGTGAAATCTAATGAACAAAATAAACTAACAAAATAGAAACAGACTCATAGATACAGAGAAAACACTGACAGCTCTCAGAGGGGAGAGGGTTGGAGGGGGTGAGAAAGGTGAAGGGGATTAAGCAAAAAGAAAAAAACTCAAAGACACAGACAACAGTATGGTGATTACTAGAGGGAAAGGGGTGGAGGGAGGCAGAAGGTAAAGGGGGGATAAATGGTGATAGAAGGAGACTTGACTTGGGATGGTGAACAAACAATACAATATACAGATGATATATTATAGAATTGTACACCTGAAACCTATAGAATTTTATTAACCAGTCACTCAAAAAAATTCAATTAAAAAAAAGGGGAGGAGGGCGTCGAAGTCATAGGGAATATCTCCTGTCCACATCTGGAGCCTCGGCCCAGCCCTGTGGGGACCAGGCCTGGTCCTGCTTCCCTGGGATGGCGGCCCCTCTGCCCTCTCAGAACCCTGACGGCCAGCTTCCTGCTTTGTTTCCGTGAGGATAGGTATGGCTCTTCCCCCCACACCACAGGTAGAGGCACTACAGTGATCGAGAACACAGACCTGGGTCTGCCTTGGTGTGTATGGCTAGGCTGGACTGTGACTCCTTCAGGCAGAGGCCATGTCTCTCACCTTCATAGCCCCCACCCCACCTAGCATGTGGCAAACCCTCAACAATTCATAAGAATCTAAGAGGTGAAACTGATCGCCCACCTCGGCCTCCCTCACTTCTAGCCTTGAGAATAAAATCCAGTCTCCCAAAGCAGCTTCCCCAACCCTGCAGGCCCAGGCCCCTTCCCGCCCCTCAGTCCTTCCTCTCCTCTTCTCCAGCATTCAGTCTGCCTCAGGGTTTCTTGCCCCCTTCTCTCCAGACTCACTCTTCCTCACATTCCACACTTCTACCTAAACATCACAGAGGCCCTCCCACCCAAGTTCAATCAGATCCCCACTGTCACTCTCAGTGCTAATATGCTGCTGTCCGTTGGAGTCCTGACCGCCACTTGAAATTATACAGGACTGTGTGTGGTGACTCGTTTGATGCTGGCACACTGCAGATACCCTGAGGGCCAGGAATGCTCTGCACTCCAGGATAGCACCTCAAAACTGTTTAAGTACAGGTTAGATGAAAGAGGAGATGAAACATCCACAAGTAGCACCAGCTCCTGAGTTGCCCCTGCCGAAATGGGCCACCAGATGACAGAGAAAGTGAAGAAAGAGGTCATGTGTGGGTGGTTACAGTGGCCATCTAGAGGCCAAAAGGAAACAGTCCTGGAAAAGCCCCATTACTCCTGGGCTGGGACCCGGTCAGTCTCCTGCCCACACCAGGGGGACTGGTGGGGAGGCAAAATGTAAATGCCCAGCCCCGGCCCCTGTCATCAATCCTGACTGTCCAGCAGGCAGGGCAAAAAGAGCTCAGTAGCAACAGAGAAAGGGGCTCTTTCTTTCCTTCTCCCACCTCACCAAGCTGGAACCCAGCACTGTGTCTGTGGCCAGATTCTGGCTGGAGTCCCAACAAAGAGTTCTGAGAACCTTTCAACAGGTTCAGGCAAAGTTTCTTTAGAGGACAAACCAAAGCATCAGTCCTAAAAGCAACAAAAAGCTGACAAATTTGCATCTCAATCAGGTGTAGGCTGGTCTGCTTTTCACAAGTCTAATTCAATAAATTCAATAAATGGCTTAACTGCTCCTCTGCAATTCAGCCATCCACCAAGTTTGAAAATATTAGACCTCAGCAGAAACCTTGACCTTAAATCCTTCCAGTCAGGCGATACACAGGGATTCCTGACTCTGAAAGGCAACAGGCTACTTGGACTCCCAGAAGCAGGAACATAGAGGCCAGAGAGATAAGCTGTATAGAATCAGCAGGCCTGCCTGCTGAGGATGCTGAGTCAGTGGGTTTGCCAGAGAGTCAGAGAAACCAAAATCAGAGGCAGGAGCAAAGGCATGGGATAAGAAGTTGATGTTCAACCCACACCCTTCACCTTCACCTTCACCTTCACTTTGGGCTACAAGAGGGACCAGTCAAGCCTTAAAGGCTTAAATACTAACTCAGCACGGGGTTGGCACAATCTCTGGGACTCCTCCCACTTAAACTAAGGAAGTAGCTAAGGTTGAGGCAGGAATAAAGTGACCAGCCCCAATGCTGCCAATACCATAAAATAAATTAAATCAGTGTACAAACTGGGGAAGAACCCTAGAATCTGACCTTCCAATACCAAGAGGGTAAAAAAAAAAAAAAAAAAAAATTGAATATAGCAGTCCTCCAGTGTGAACAAGATGCTAAAAAATTCATCTGGGGGTGATGACTTTTTTTTTATTTTTTAGACTTTCTGTGCAGCCTGAGAGAGCCCAGGGAGGCAAGCAGGAAGGGTCATGATCTAAAAGGGAGGAGAGAGGAAGGGAGTAGAGGAGCCAAATACTCTCCAACCTGTTCCTTCCAGAGTCATTAATCTAACATTTCTTGGGCAGAACAGAAAGCTTCTGTGAGGAACAAGGTCTGAGTGACTTTCCCATCTCCCAAGATTTCTTGCTGACATGGGGAAAGCTCTGCCAAGAACCCTTAGGCTATCAGGAAATATTTCTGAGTGGCTAAAGGCTAAAGGTTCGAAATGATACACTCTTTGCCCTGAAATGATACACTCTCTGCCCTCTCCCAGGAGCCGGTGCATCCCCTCCCTTTCCCCTGCCCTAAACCTCTCCAGCTAGGCTCCCCTAGAGACTGGAACACTCACAAGTATCCTGGGAAGGTCAGAGAAGAGCAGGAAGGACTCTACATGGGGTTACAGGCAGCATGAACTGGTTCAGAACTTTTTCTTTCCCCAAACTAAGAACTCTAGAAAGACAATGCATGCTGGTGGTGTGATCAGGGAGTCAAGATTGGGCTGTCCCCATTTAAAGGGACTCAGGCAGGGGCTGGCTAACAAAGGTAATGGGGAGAGGCATTACTGAGTTCAACTATTAGGCTGAACTGCTGGAGACAGCAAGAGCGCAGAGGGAAATGTTTCCTATCCAGATAACCTAGGAAATGGGTAGGAGGGTAGAAGTTGGGAGCAACCTGAGTCCCACTATTGGGCTGAACCTACTGAGGGTGCAACAATTAGGACCTTCACACGGGGCTGGGAAGTATGTAGGTAGGGATGGGGGTCTATTCCTGTAGACCAGCATCCTCAGCCAGCATTCAGCAACACCAACGGTGTGGCAAAGGGAAAGGACAGACCTAGTGCCATTTCTATAAGTACCCCCCTTGCCCCCCCCCCTCTCCCCAATGGAGGTAGAAGGCCACTGAGATGTTCTCACAGCCTGTGGGAGGAAATGTCCATTGGGAAATCACAAAGCAGCAAAAACAGACAAGAAATTGTATCTGACAAGCCCTTAAGAGACTCCATAATGATCTGACTAAAAAACATCTAAATTCTAGATGAACCTTCCACAGGGTGGAGGCCAAGCCACTTCCTCTCTCTTGCTACACCCCAGGCACTGAGTCAGGAGTTCCTCTTTCTACAGTCACAGAATATCATGCTTAATGCAAGGCAAGTGATGTCCCAGGCCTTGGGAGGAGAGGTGTCCAACAATGTTCCCAGGTGGTGGAAATAACACCCCGGACTTAGGGGTTCTGATTCTATTACAGTTCCTTGGGCAAGTCAGAAGATCCGTCTGAGCCTCAGTTTCTTCATCCATAAAACGGGAACAATGGTATGTACCCGGCAGAGCTGGGTGAGGATCCAATAGGCCTTTCGCTAACCCGGAGGCGCTGCGCGGCGAGGTAGTATTGCTGGCTAGGTCTGTCCCGCCATCTCGCCCTATCCAAAAGCCCCCACCCCAGGAACCACCCCAGCCGAGCCCCACGCGCCCTCTCACCTGGCTCAGTACACAGGTAGGAGTAAAAGCCCTCTGACTTGAGCATGATGAGCAGCGAGCCCCAGCCCAGGAGGACTGCCGAGAAGAGGAGGTTTTCCAGCACCGCCGTGCAGGCCATCCACCAGCGGCGCCGATGGGCAGTGGCCAAGGTGGGCGCCATGACGCGGCGAGGTGGCCCGGCTCCGGCTTTGCAGCCACCTGCACACAGACCTCGGCGTCAGCCCCCGGCCCTGACCAGTCGGTGCGGCCGAACTCGGCCCCTGCGGCAGCGCGGAGCTTGTCACCCCTCTGCGGCCCGGGCTGCAGGTGCGCGCTGCCAAGGAAGCCCCAGCCTTGCCCGGGACCTGGGCCACCCACCGCGGCTGACCTATACGGCTGCCCTCGGAGACGGGAGAGCCGTGCAGGCCAGGCAGGGAGACTTCTCCCTCAGCTCGCTCAGAGGTAAACTGAGGTATGCTAGCAGGAAGGGACTAACGCCTGCTCAGGGACGTGGAATTCGTCCTGGCTCCCAGCATGATTGACATAGCTTGGGAGTCCGCAGGGGTGGCAGCCTGAGGTAAGGACACCTGAACAGGGGCGTACCTGAGGGCGGCCACTCGCTCAGATCCTGACAGGCGCCCGCCCGCAATGGAGACCCTTCCCCAGGGCTGGTTCCTTCAACCACTAGATCAGCGCACCGAGCTCGCTCCAGTCCGCCTACGGCTCGCTGATTGGCCTGATGGCACAGGAACTGCCGCGCCATTGGCCGCTGTCTAGGTCGCTAGGCACTGCGGCCACGCGAACCCCGCATGGGAGGCGAAGCCGGTTCAAACCGGCGGCGCGAGCCACCTGCGCGACCCCCATCCTGGGCTGTGTCCCCGGCAATTTGCCCTTTTCGATGGAAACGGATCCCGGTTCCTCCATTTCCTTGCTCCTCCTAAATTCGTCATCTCCTCTGGCGGCTCCTCATCCATCCAGTCTCTTTCCTCTCATATTCACACATCTCCCTTACACCCCCCTCGTGAGGCTTCTGCCCCCAGCACCCCCACCCGAGGCCCAGATTCCCAGAATCCAGCTCACCCGGCTCCTACTGCTGTGTGTCGGGCCCGGCCGGCGCTTTTACTGTCCCCTTTTATTCCAGCCCTTTTATTAGGACCCCAAGCAGAAAACACTGACGCACGCTGATTGGCTGAGTAGAGCTAGAAACAGGCGTTGGCCAATCCGCAGGCACTCGCCCGCCAGGCGGCGAGCCGAAGCCGGTTCCGGCCGGACTCGAAGACAAACAAGAGAACTGGGGGTGTGGGGGCCCCGGTGGGCCAAGCCTCTGCTCTGCCACCTCAAACTGGAGTCACAGCCGGGCTGGAACCCCCTGGAGGCTTTATCCTATTGCCTCTCCGGAGCCCCACCCCTTATACCTGCCCCGGGCCGGACCTCCGGCTCCTCCTACCGGCGCCCCCCAGCTTTCCCCAGCTGCACTCCCGTCCCCCTCGCGCACCCAGCTCGGGCCCGCTAGAGTCCCCAGCTTCTCGAACTCTGCCCTGGGCACCGTGCCGTGATGCTCCGGCTCCCTGTGGGTCGTTCCACTCCCGCAGCGTCCAGTGCCTCCTCCCCAGGCATCCCTGCCCTCCTGGTGCCTCGTCCCCACCCTCCAGTACCCCCACCCAGGCACTGCCTGCCCATTCCGGATCTCCGGACCCTGTCCAGGCGTGGTGTGCATCTGCCCTGCTCTCCCGATTCACCGACCCCGCTCCTGAGTGCCATCTGCCTGGTCCCTGGAAGGTGTCCCTCGGGGATCCCCAGGTGGGAGTTTGGGGCTTGTCTGTCGCCTAGCATGGTGTCTCCCCCCTTTGCCTCATCCAGACTGACCCACTCCTCTTGGCCCCCTCAGGAACCGTGCCCAAGTTGACTCTCCCATACCCACTGACTTGCTCCACCTTCACCCCATTCCCGGACGTCTCCCTCGGGGGGCCCTCTTTAGGGTGACATGGTGGGCAGCGCCAAGCTGCAAGGACGAGTCAGGCCTCCGGAAGAACGCGCTAGACCGGGAGTGCTCCAGCTCCCAGTCTGAGAAGCAAACTGGGCAGGGGCATGGAGCCCAGGCTCCGGAGGTTCAGCTGCCGGACTTCGTCCCCCGTCTAGGAGACACTAGCCTGACCTCAGAGGACCCTGGGCCTTCCCCAGATTCAGCTAGGTCTCCCAGGCACGCTTTTGGAGCGATCTTTCCCCGGGGCAGTGGGAGCCCCAGCAGCCTTCTGCTCCATGTCCCCCAGTCCGACAGCGCCCCCTGCTGCCGTGAACCCGCCGCTGCAACCTCGTTCAGGCTACGCCTGCAGCTGTTGGCTTGGAGGAGCCTTGCTGGTTACCTACCCCGTTACCCACGATGCAGAATTTCACCCACTTACAAGATTGCGACCACCACCTGACAAACTTCAGTCCTTCCCTCCATCCTCCTAGAGCCACCTGCTTGAGGGCCATCTCCAGGCAGCTGTTACATACACATTTCTAAACTGTTTCAAACACACCTCTAAAATAATTCACTTTCTCCCTCCAAAACTGTTCCTCTCATTCTTTCACAGATAATAGTACCACTAGCTACTGAAGTTAGAGACCGTGAACCACCCTTTCAACATCTGCGAACCACCCTTTCAACACCTGCTGTTATTTTCCCTCTCCACCAATACAGCCGTATTTCCTAATGTGCCTGTCTATGTGTTCCTAGGACTCCAACTGCTTCATCCAACCTCCAGTCTCAGACCCTGAAATCCACCTCTCCACCCCACCCCATCCAAGTGAGCTATGGAAAATTTTTTATTTTCGCTTTTTAAACTTCAAAAATGGTATAATTAAAATCTGAATTTCTATTATTATTCTAAGATTGAGCTTCTTTTCAAATCTTTAAGTTGTTTGTATTTTTCCTATAGATTATCTGGTTATTTTCTTTCCCCAGTTTTATTTGAAGTGTTCATCTTTTTCTCACTGATTTATATACTTCAAGGATATTAAAGATATATAATGCAATCAGTGAACAAAGATAATGGAAAGTGTTCTAGGGAGTGGTTAGGGAAGGCTTCCTGGAGGAGCTGTCCAAAAAGGGACTCTGAGGGCTAGAGGTGAGAGAACAGCATGTGCAGGAACCACAAGCAATTCCATATGATTGGAGAGTCTAGGACCAGGCGGGTCAACCAGCCTCCAGGGGGAGAGAGAGCCTGGAGGGGAGGAAAGAGCCTGTGTGGGTCAGGTTGAAGAACTTGAACTTTATCCTGCAGGACAAATGGTAAAGCGTTTCTGACTGATTTTCACAGAGATCAGATTTACCAAGGTCAGTTTTACATTTTTCATAACTATGGAAATAACTATTAAAGATTTGAAAAGAATCTGAATCTTAGAATAATCATAGAAATTCAGATTTTAATGATACCATTTTTGATGGTTAAAAAGGAAAAATAAAATTTTTTTATCTGATCAGAGGTAAAAAGTCAAAACTTTTTAAGAAGCTTTAACATTTCCTAAAACTATAGTTCTCAATAAAAGTGACTATGAAAAAAACACACAACTTTGACCTGTTATTACTTTATTTTTATTGCCCTAAAATAATGATACCATTTTAAACTTATCAGATTGGATGTGAGGAAATAGATACCGCCATAATTTGTGAGAACACAAAACCGTACAACTTTTTTGGAGGGCAACTTGGAGTAAGTACACAAATGTTTAATGTTCTTACTCCATAACCCAGCAATTCCACTTCCAGGAATCTCTTCTACAGAAAAACTTGCACAAATATAAAAAGATATATGGACAAAGTTGTACAGTGCATCATGTATTGTATCAAACAATTAGAAACAACTCAAATCCCCATAAATAGGGGATGGTTTAAATAATCCGTGTTATTTCCACATGATATTTTTTTAAAAAAAGAGGTAGCTTTATATTTATTGACACTGAAAGATATCCAGGATATATTGTTAAGTAAAAGAGCAAATTGCAGAACAGTATGCTCTTTTGTTTTCAGGTGCACAGAAAACATCAGAAAGGAAGCATCTAAACTGTTCATGAGATTCTCTGAGCACTGGGATAGGAGGGGAAGCTGCTCTTTACTTCCTGACTAGGTAATACAAGCATGTGAGGAAAGAATTCAGAACAAGAAGACATCCAGTGAAAAGTAAATCTGGCCCTTCCCTGGTCCCCTAGATTCCTCTGGGGAGAAAGGAAATCTCATTTTTATTTCACACATGTCTGTAATGTTAGTCCTATTGATTTTTAATAAAGAACATTTCTTTTTAAAAGCCAATCTAGTGAGAAAAGTAAAAAGAATGTTCACTGTAGAAAATTTGCAAATTATACAAAAGTTTAAAAAGAAAGTAAGCCCTGGCAGGTATGGCTCTGTTGGAGCATTGTCCCATGCACCAAAAGGTTGGGTTTGATTCCCAGTCAGGGCACATACCCAGGTTGTGGGTACGATCCCCAGTTGGGGTGCCTTTGGGAGGGAACCGATCGATGTTTCTCTTTCACATTGATGTTTCTCTCTCTCCCCCTCCATCTCTCTAAAATCAATTTTTTAAAATGTTAAAAAATAAATGAAAAAGAAGATAAAGATCATCTCATCTCCCAGAGAAAAATGCCATTTGATGTCTTTCCCTCGAATCTTTATGCACATACATCCTTTAAGAGAATGTTTGTAAAACAATCACAAAATATACATAAATGGAAGAATTCTAAACATGTATCCTGAGGCAAAAAGAAATGAAATTTATAAAAAGAAAACTTAGTTTTATACTTAACAGTATAGCATGAACATTCTCTCATATCTCTCATATTGAATATTCTTACACAACATAATTTTTGTGGTTGTTTAGGAACCTATTATTAAAAAAATTTTTTCTTTAACCAATTTTTTTCTCATCAAACATTTAGGTTGTTTCCCATTTCAGACAAATATTTTGCAAATGAAGGAAAGAATAGGCTTGTGCGGCAAATAAAGTCCAGGACAACAGAAAAAAGTCCCTGCAGCCATCTCGTTCCCTTCCTGACCCCATCCCATGGCGTCTCTGCCCAGGTTTTCCAGACCATCCCTGGCACACTGCCAGGGCCCAGAGCCAACTGGCTTCTACCTCGGATGTTTCCCCATGGAAAGGCAGAGGTACTGGTCGGTCTTTCCTGGCCCTGGGACCTTTTCCCAGCACAAAATACAATCTGATGCAGGGGCAGTTCAGATGCCTACCCCCCATCTATAGTCTTCCCACTCCCCAAATTTATGGTCCTCAAGGCTCTGGTGGCCCAGAGATGGGTGCAACATTCTCATACTGGGGCTCCTCCTGCCCTTCGTCATCAGCCAGCTTCTGGGGTTCCTGTTCTGGGGGGCCACTGGGGGCCAGCTTCTGGACCCTCCCTGAGCTCTTGATGCCACCCCTCATCCCACTGGCCACTTCCTCTGGCCCAGTTCCTGCAGGCTGCAAGGCCCCAGTGAGCTCCTCATTTGGGGCTGAGCCAGGGCTCTGACTGGCAGAGCCAGACGCCAGCCCAGAGCTGCCCTTTTTCCGACTCAGTGCCCGATGTGGAGTCTTGACGATGGCACTCTTGACCTTGGGCTCTGTCTGGCCCTTCTGGAAGCTACCAAAACGGCGGAGGACAGACCGGACTGGGCCCTCGGATTCCCGGGGTGTCCCTGCCAGCATGTAGATTGTGGTTACGGAGACTGAGCTCTTCTGGACACTGCCTTCAATGGCTTCCACACGCTCAGCCACTGTCCGGCCACCAACTGGGAGCCGGCGGTGGCCAACGGCTGAATCCCTGGGGCTGGGTGCCCCAGGAGGGGCCTTGTCCTTTTCTGATTGCTCAGAGCCTGTGGACTCCTCAGCCTCCTGGTTTTCAGGACCTGGCTGGGCCCCTCGGGAGAGCCGCTTGGGCTTTCGGAGCGGGCTGGACAGCTCCCCTGAGCTCCGGAGACTCTGCGGTGCAAACTTGGTACCTTCGGCAAAGGAGACTGATGGTCGCTTGGCCCGTGCTAGGCTGGAAGTGCGTGGGATGGCGAATGGTGTGGAGGCATCCTCAGGGGGAGCGAAGGGACCTCCAACCAGGCTGGCCTCTGGCGACTCCACCTGGGTCACAGGGACCATGCCTGGCAGAAGAGATAGAAGAACTTGGCCAAAGCTGGGCTGGCCACCCCACCCCATCCCGTTTACCTAGGTCACCATCTTCTGGGAGGCCTCAAAAATGGGGCAAGGTAGAGAGCGAGGATGCAAAGAGGCGGGAACTGGGCCTATTCAATGGGCACTACTACTTCTACACCTTTTCTCACCCTCCCTACTTTGACCTAACGCCACCCTCTCACCAAGCTAAAACTCTTCAATGCCACACAGTCATGTCCCTCTCACCTCTGGGCCTTTGTGTACAGTTTTCTCTTCCTGAAACATCCCTTCCCCCTCTCCCTAACTTTCACTTGGCTGACTCCTGATTCCACTAGACTCAACTCCAAAATCACTGAGACATCTTCCCTGACCCCAATCTCCTCTGACATGGCTGGATTATAGCCCCTCCTTGTATGTCCCCCATCAAAGCACATATCACTCTGTACTATAAGTGTCTGATTACTGCCCACCAGACTAAAAGCTTGGTAAGGACAGAAATTTAGCTTGTTTCTATTTTATATACCACAATAAAAGTTTGTACACTTTATAGAAATAGTACAATACAGGGAATGATTATATCTGTAGGACAAAGGGATCAGAAGGATTCGCAGACACCCAAGTAGGATTTGAAGTAGCCCCAGTGGGCTGTTGGGGGCTACCTTCTTTGGGTGGCACGCAGTAGGCAGGACCCTCATCTTCTTCTCCAGACGCGGAATCAGAAGAGAAGGAGTCGTCCGAGGCCCAGCCGGCAGAGGATGGCTCAATGAAGCTGTGGTTGAAGGGGATCTCCGGGTCGTGGTGGGAGACTGGGGGGAGGGCTCCAGGTCAGGTGCAGAGCCTGATGGGACACCTTGTCCCATTCCAGCCCCAACCCTCAGCACCCACCTGTCACCCAGGGAAGCTTGTGGCTGCTGAGGGAACTGCAGAGGAGCACAGAGCTCGGGCTGCTCAGTGCCTCCCAGACCCGGAACTTCACCCTGGACACAGCAGATCCATCTCTCGCTGGCCTGAGGGCGAAGGAGGGTGGTCAGTGTGTGAGACCACTGGTTGGGGCAGAGTGGTAGCAGGACAAAAGGGCCAGGCCCATCCTAGTCCCGAGGTTAGTGTGAGGAAGACAGGGTGACAGAGTGGCTGTGTCTGCTTCAGTGGCTTCCTATTACCACAGAGTAAAGTCCAAACTATTGAGGCTGAGATTTGGGCCTGCCACAGAGGGTAGCATGGCTCTAAAGTCAAATAGACCTGGGGCAGCTACTCTGTTCAAACGTTACCTCTTTCTGGGCCTCAGTTACCTTATCTGTAAAATGGGGACGACTACAATCTATCAGAGTTTTTTTCAGGACCCCACACAGCACCAGGCACCAGGTGGGGTTCCCCAAAATGCAGCTATGTGCTATCATCATCCTAGCTGAGTCCTAGCTCACCTGGTTTTCTGGAAGTGACACCACCTCCAGGAAGTCTGCTGTTGGCCCCACCCCCACACTGAAAGTGACTGCTTCATTCCATACCGTTCCTCTGACAGCCTTTGTACATGTCCTGGTCCTCATGTGAGGACCCCAGGTTCTATGCCCCAGGGGACAGGCTACTGGGTCTGCTCATCTGTGAATGCCCCCCAGCACATAGGATGATGTACTCAAGGATTAGTGTACAAACTGTAAGAGAGCACTAGACAAAGAGTCCAGAAAACAGGGTCCAGGCTTTGTGAGTTCCGGTGACCAGCCAAGTCACCTGATCAGTGACCTCTGTCCTCTGCTAATCCTCCTCCCCCACATTCCCTTCTCCAAATGTCTGTGCTACGGAGAGTCTCCAAAGAGTGAAGAAATGTGAAGTGATTTTGTAAAGAAACAAAACTCTTTGGAAACAACAGTCTCCAGCAGGCCGTAAGACCAAACCCTTCCTCTTCTTTTCTGGGAGAGCCACATTCTCTGCTAAACCACTACTCAGATTTTTATGTCACTCTCCTTTCTGGGGGATGTGAGACCTTCTCTCTTCCACTCCCTGCCCAGAGCTGCCCTGCTGCTTTTGCCTTGCCACCCTCCTCCTCTGGTCCCCTAGGTATACCTCAGCCTTGTGCTGTGGGTTTGAGTTTCACTAGTCTGGTGGCCCTGCTCCTTGGCTTCCACTGAAGGCTTCTGAAGAAGGCAAGCAGCTGACCTGATATTTCCAGGCTACGGCCACTGCCAACTACTCCATTAATTCTGACCTAAGTGTGTGACAAGGCCAGCCCTTCCTCACCCCTAAAAGGAAAGCCAGTGTTCACCTGTCCTTGGGATCCAACCGGGCGGCCCAACAGTAGCAGGCACAGCAGGCAATGCCCAGGAGGAGCAGCAGCAGAGGCACAAGGATGCCGGCAATGAGGGCGGCCTCCTGGCTGTGAGACCCTGAGGAGAGTAAGCAGTGGTCAAATATTCAGGGCCTTCCCGTCTCCCATAAATGTCTCATCTCTAGCTGAGTTGCCTCCTCCCCGGAGTCTTCCATCTATGGGTCTCTCTTCTTAGAGACATAGGCTTTGCTCAGCCTAGAGGCCCCCTCCTCTAGACAGCCACCCTGCTGGTCTGTCCCCTTCTGATGGTCTATGGTCTGTTCCACAAGCCCTTCCCCATAGTTCTCATGCCTGATGTACATCCCAGTGTCCAGCCCTACTTGCTCATTTCCTGGGTGCTAGCCTGGTTTCTCAGGGAACAGGGGTTCTATCACATCTTCAGGGGACCCCCAAAGCACCCATACAGATTTCAGGCATAGGGAATGTCTCTGAAGTGAGCTCAGCCTCCCTGGCAAATGAGCTTCTGGAGCCCATGTAAAGGGCCAATCTTTCCCTGGGTCTGTATTCTGCACCCTCCTTTCCACCTTACCCAGCTGGCAGGCTCCAGAGACAGGGTGACAGGGTCCTTCTGGGCATTCACAGGGAACAGAGCAGTTGCTTCCATGGAAGCCAGATGGGCATGAAGTGTTGCAGCTGTGGGGTGACAAGGAGAGACAGGCTGAAGGTTGGCTGAGGAGGGATGGAGGTGGGCAGGGGATAGATGAAGGTAGATTTCTGGGCATTGCTCCCCACCTCTGCCATTCAGACTTCCCTGGATGATGCCCGGGCAGACTTCTCCTGCCTCTGAGCCACATTCTCAGTGACCCTGGCAGCATCTGGGAGAATCCCTCAGCCCCTAAGGCTATCTTCCAGGGAGACCACCCACAAGCTGTCCTTTGGTCCCCAGCCCCAGGGAGTAACCCTCAGGCAGAGTCCACTTCTCATGAGCCTCATCCCTTACCCACCCAGCACTAATATGAACTAAGCATGCAGAGGCATCCTCAGACTCTGGAACCAGCCAGGTCCAGCCCTGCCCCTGACTCTCTGGGCTTTGGTCCTCTCCTCTATAAAATGAGGGATCTTCCATTTTATACTAGATTCTATCCCAGATTCTAGCCAGATGGGCATGAAGTGGAAAACCTGACAGTGGAGACACTGACATGAAATACATTTTACTACCTGAACATCTTAGGGAAACAAAAGTGGGGTTAGGACCCCTACCCCTAAGTAATTTCCCCTTCTGGGTAGGGAGCCAGGTCTTTTAAATTAAGCATCACTCTAGCCCTCCTTTGGAAGATGCAGGCCCCACAATAGGAAGAATGACTTCTCAGTTTTGAGGATGCTGAGTATTGGGAGGTGGAGAAGTTAAGGAAACAGATTGCACAGAGGCCTGACCTAGGCCCCTGCCTCTCTGCCAGGGCCCCAGTCCTCACCTGGGTCCCCAGTAGCCAGCGTTGCAGATACATTCCCCAGTCACAGCATCACAAGCCCCCTGAACACAGGTGGGGCAGGTTGAGCCACAGCCCTCCCCAAAGGTGCCACTTGGGCAGGGGTCTTCACACCTGAGGTGAGGCAAGACTTGGAAAGAGGAACAGGGCAGGCCTGCTCCTCATAAGGGGACCTACCCATCTTCCCCATGCTTCTGGACTCAGGGACCCAACTGTGGGTCCTCAGCAGTGAAGCTCAGGTACAAATAGGGGCTTGAAGCTGGGGCCAAACCCAATAGGCTGGGTGACAGACTAGAGATCCCTGCAGGGAGAAGAAGATAGGAAGCCTGAGTAGCAGGGAGTTGGAAGAGAACCCTGCCCAAGGCCTCATCAGCATCCATTTCTCTCCCTTCAGTCTTTGCCAGGTGGCAGGACCCAGGGGGCTGTGTGAGTGTGTGTTTGGGGGAGGGGGCACCTATCCCAGAGGGAGCAACTGGAGTTAGGATTCTGTAGGAAGGTGCACACCACCCTGAGCAGGTTGGCCCCTTACCTGGGCCCCAGCCAGCCAGGTTCACAGCTCTGACAGTGCCCAGTGTCTGGCTGACAGGCCTCCCCAAACCTGCAGTGGGGACACTGCTGCCCACAGCTCTCGCCAAAAGTGCCAGGTGGGCAGGGCTGGTCGCACTGAGTCCCATTCCAGCCTGGCTCACAGGACTCACAGCTGCCTGTGTCCGCAGAACACCGCTTGTTCTTGCAGTGGCCACACCTGGGAAGAGAAGTTTATGGGAAGCTCTTGGGGCAAATGGATGGAGTGCTCACCCAGGCCTCCAGAGGCACTGGAGAGCACCCAGGTCCCAGCTAAATCATTCTGGCAGGTTTGAGACTCAGCTTCCCTATGTTGTACTACAAAGAAGCTGGACAAATGATCTCTACTGACTCTAGTAGGATTCCAGCTCTCTCCTTCTAACCCCTGATTCTGGGACTCATCCTTCCCTGGGTCCCAGGGTCACCAGGAGCTACCAACCCAGCCAGAGCAGCCAAGTTATCACCCCACCCTTTGCCCCCCTTCTGCCCAGTGTCCCTTCCCCCTCCCAACCATGCCATCCCTGAGGTCTGGCAGGGATGGGACTCAGTAGTTTATCTCCTATCTCATAACATGAAAATGAATAAAAATAAAAGCATTTTAATGTCTGTTTTCACCACTACAGTTTCAAGTTTATCTTATCTTTGAAAATTTCCCCCAGTTGTATTGAAATGTCATTGACATGCAGCACTGTATAAGCTGGGGGTGTATAGCATAAGGACTTGACTTGCATATACCACAAAAAGTTTAATTAATATCCATGACCTCATATAGAGACAAAAAAGAAAGAAAATATTTTTTTCCTTGTGATGCGAACTCTTAGGATCTACTCTCTTAGCAATTTTTCCAATCAGGTTTATATTATCTTAGTTTCTCATTGATCTGCAACAGTAACTTTAAGTTTCTCCCTCAGATACTTTATTATCTGGGATCCTATGCTTTGATTAGACTCAGTGGGGGAGGAGGGGAGTTCATAAAATCAATTTAGCAGATCCCGACCAGCAGCAGAAAAAAAAAGAGAATAGAAAACATCAGAGTATATACGTATTATATATTCACATATTATATGTCATATATACGTAGTAAAGATAAATGTGTTGTCTGGTTAAGCTTTTACTTCAGTTATATATGTGTATATATTTATATGGGTGTGTGTGTTAGGGGAGATGTAAAACACATTATTGTGGGTGGAGCTGGTCAAAGTTTGAAAGTCACTGAGTCTTGCCCGGCCGGGCATGGCTCAGAGGTTGAGCGTGGACCTGGGATCCAGGCGATCGGGGTTCGATTCCCCGTCAGGGCACATGCCCGGGTTACGGGCTCGATCAGTGACTCTCTCATCATTGATGTTTCTATCCCTCTCTCCCTCTCCTGTCCTCTCTCTGAAATCAATAAAGACATATTAAAAAAGAAACAACACTTTTTTAAAAAAAGTCACTGAGTCTCAAAGGGACCATGCAATCATTTTGTCACGTGATTCATTCATCTGTTTCGAAGTGTGGCTTGCTATACTAGTCTTTTTTGTTGTTTAGCAGTAATCGGGTGAAGGAGGTGTGGGAGGCTGGACCTCGGGGCATCGAGGGTCTTCCACCCACGGGTTCATCCCGTCCTTGTAGATGTTCACGGAGAGCACCGTGCAACTCCCTCCCGGAGCCCCCACCTCCCGTCCTGCGCAAGTCCCTCGGCCTCTCCCCCTCCCATCCCTTCTCTCCCCCACTGCACGCCGCGCCCCTCGGCCGCCCCCCACGGCCTCACCTGCGGCTGCACTGCACCCCGTAGAGGCCGGCGGGGCAGGGCAGCTCGCAGCGCGCGCCGCGGAAGCCGGGTGGGCAGGCGCACTGGCCCGAGGCGGCGCCGCAGCGGCCCCGCACGCACTCGCAGCGCTGCGCGCACTGGGGGCCCCACCAGCCCGGCCGGCAGGCGCAGCGCCCCGTCTCCTGCGCGCAGGGCGAGCCGTGGCAGTTGCAGTGGAAGCTGCAGCGATGGCCCCACCAGCCCTCTTCGCACAGGCATTTGCCCGTGGCTTGTTCACAGCGCTTCGCCACCGAGTTGCACTGGCATCGGTGGTCGCACTTGGCCGACCACCACCCGGGCTTGCAGCGGCACGCGCCGGTCTTCGGGTCGCAGCGCCCGTGAGGGCTGCAAGCGCACTCGAACTCACAGTGGCGGCCCCAGCGGTCGGCTTGGCAGTGGCACAGGCCAGTGTCTGGCTCGCACTGGCCATGGGGGTGGCAGGCGCAGCTCTCACGGCAGTCGGGGCCCCAGTACTGGTCTGGGCAGCCTGCGGGGAACGAAGGGAGGGGGTGGGGAGGGACAGAAGGGGGTTAGCGGGCTCAGGCCCCACCTGGACGCAGGCTCTGGACCCCCTTCCACAACGAAGAGGGGTGCCAGGCCCGTCCTCCAAGGGCCAGGAACAGACCCTTGGAACATCTGGCATCATATCCTCCGGGGGCAAACTCACTTCCTGCCCCAGACTCTGAACTACAAAACCCCTTAGCAGTGACCCAGCCTCCCACTTCACATTCCAGAACACACAAAGATCCTGACTGGGAAAGGGGCTTGCCCAGAGTCACAGAGAAGTGTGTGTGCGTGTGTGTGGGTGGGGGGGGAGGTTCAATCATGCTCCCTCCTCCTTTGGGTTTCTCCACCCGGCTGGAGATGAGCTGGGCCTAGCAGGCCTGGGTGCTGCCCATCAGGGTCACAGGAGAAGCCGCGTTTTCTCCGCGTCTCCTCTCAACCTTGATTCCTGATGGCTGCCCTCTGGCCATCCTGCCCACCAACCCTTTTCCCATGCCCTTCTTTTCTGCCAGAGAGGGCAGACAGCTTGGCCAGGGCCCTCCTGCTAACCTCTACACATATGCTGTATAGGTGTAAGTGGGGGAGACTGAGAATGCATCCATTTTGCAATTAACAGGAATCGCCAGCATCTATTCTGAGTTGAAAAGGAAGGTTAAGGGCTCAGAACTGAAACTGTGTGTAGGGTTTTGTGGATAGGGGCAAAAACCAAATGACTCAGGGCATCTGCCAGGAGTGTCACTTCCTGTGTCTGGGCCTCAATTTCCTCCGTGAGGATTGGAGAGGTTCTGGCCCTCCTGTTCTACGATGACAGTCCTACCTGCTTTGCCTCCCTGCTCTCTTAGTTCTGCCCAGCAACTTCATCCCCCAGGCAAGACTCAGGACTCACGGGAGTTGCATTGGGCCCCGAAGAATCCAGGTTTGCATCGACAGAAGCCTGGTTTCACGCATACTTCACCTTCCCGGCAGGCATCGGGCCCCTCACAAATGGCTGAAAAACACCCACCCAGGTCAGAAGGACTGGGGCTTGACCAGGGGACACTATGCTTACTCACTGGCTCCTGGTCCCCTGCCCCCTCAGAGCTGCTCCCTCAGGGCTGTGTCACAGGATGGACCCTAGCACCGGGGCTCAGGAGGGGAAATAGGCCCCCCAGGAGGGTAGGAAGGTCACTGGGCTATGCCCTCCCTTCTCTGGGGTGGGGGTTGGTCTTGGCTACTCACGAATGGTGCATTCTTGATCTTTCTGCCTCCAGCCTGGGCAGCACTGGAGCTCAGTAGAGGGGCTGTGGGGCAGAGAGGGATCAGCCGGGGGGCAGACTGGTTTCAAAAGTGGATCACTGTTTCTGGCTGAGATATGGGAGGCCTGGCCAAGAGTCACAGCCCCACTGATCCCAACCCCTTCGCTCTTCTTCCCCAGCCTTCCCACCATCTGTCCTGACTATCCACCACCCTTCAGGCTGTCCCCAAGCCTCCCTCCCTTCAGCATCATGATCTCTTCCCTCACCGTCCCCCCGCTCCGCCCCACACATCAGTACCAGTTCAGCCACACCCCCCCCCCCCAAACTCCCACAAGATCCACCTGTTGGCCATGCAGACATGCTGCCCATTAGGGTCCAGCTCAGATCCCTGGGTCCTCTGAGTCCAGAGCAGTAGCAGTGGGAGCAGCAGCCTCAGCACCATGGCGGCCAGTGCAGTGAGAGGGTTTGAGTTAGCCTGGCCCTCACAGCTCCCAACCCCCTCCATTTCCTCCCAAGGCTTTTCCTGAGGAAACCAGGCCGGAGGGGCGGGCTGCCATGAGGCACCTCCCTGAGAGGGTGGGCAGGCCAGTGCTGGGAAGACCGTGATACCAGAGAAATGAAAGGGAAACGGGGGCCAAACACGAGTGCTGAGTAGGAGCTTAAGGGGCTGGTTTCAGTCTGGAGGGGACAGGAAAATGAAGCTGTAAGTCCCGGAGGTATTGGGAACAGTCGAGGGGGTGGGGTGAGAGGGGAGCCACACTTTTCCATTAGGTCATACTTCCCAATGATGCCCAAGCTGGGAGAAGCCTCCCCACCCAGTGATGACCAAGGAAACACTGAGGCAACCTCAGCCTGCCTCCCTGACCGAGCAGGGCAGAGCAGGGCGAGAAGAGGGGCAGACCACTGACAGACAGACGTGGAACAGTTTCTGCGTCATGGGCAGTTACTTTATTACATTAGCTTAGGCAATCTGCACAAATCTCTGGGAGGTAGATAGTCAGTTCTCCATTTCATGGATGGGAAAACTGAGACTCAGAGAGGAAGCACTTGTATCTGACCCCGGAGGCTTAGCTCAGACATATAGGGAAGGAAGGTAGGTTGAACTTCCTGTCATGCCCAGGCTCAAGCCAAGATTGGGAAAGAGCCTGGGAGGGCTGAGAAGGAGGGAGCCCTGTCCTCATTTGAGGTCACACGTCCTCCCACAGTCAGACTTCAGGGCACCTGAGACCCCCAGACAAAGATGTTCATTGAGAGCAAAGCAGGGCAGGTCAGGAGCTGCTGTGGGATTGCTCTGGGGCCTTTTCTTCTCCCCCTAGCTTGCTGGGAGCTGTGCTGCTGCTCTTGGCTTCGGGGGCCTCTGCTTCATCCCGATAACACAGGCCAAAGCTGGGGGGAGATCCAAGAGGTACTTTGAGCCTGGATGCTAGAGAGATCAAGGATATGGGCTGAAGACAGGGGGTGGTGGGAAAAGGGGATAATATTAGGAAGAAAGAGCAGCATGAGGTAGTGGGGAGGCGAAAGGGCCAGGGTCAGAGAAGCAGGAGGGGCGGGGCACGCTTAGAGCTCAGGGTAGCAGGGTGAGTGTCAGGGGAGTAGGAGCAGGGATGCTGAGAAGAATCAAGGTGGGGCCCCTTCACCCCCACCTGTTTTGCCCTTCCTCTCCCCACAACATACAAACTCTGTATTCTGGACTCAGGGGGTGTAGGGTAGTCTCCCTTATCACTGGAGAGCAGGAGCCATGAGCCATCCTCATCGTCACTGAGGCAGAAGAGAGAGGAAAGAGGTGTCATTTATCAAGGCCATGAGGGACAATGGGAATGCAGCTATGGTCAGCCTTCTGTGCAGCCCCCAGAAGCAGGCAGGGGAGGACAGAGCAACAGCAGGACCCTTAAGGCTGGAGAGGAGACACTGGGGAGATGAAGGACATCTTGAGACTTTCACTTTATAGCCCGATGGATAGCAGGCCCCTGACAAGGCTACAGCTACAGTCTTTTTGTTTTTTGGACTTTTTGCTTACTAGATGACCGATGTATTGTAAAAGGATATAACTCAGGAATAACCAGATGGAAGAAAAGCATAGGGCAAGGCATGGGGAAAGGGCGCAGGGTTCCCATGCCCTCTTCAGACCCGCCATGAGTCCCACATCTCCACGTGCTCACCAGCCCAGAAGCTCTTTGAACCCAGACCTTTTGGCTTTCTATGGAGGTCTCTACAGCTCCAGTCTTACCCCTCTGAGAGCAAACAGATACAGCCAGGGCAGGGAACCATAGAATGAATGTGGAGAAAGAGCATTAGCAGGATTCTTCAGCAGGATGCACAGGGAGCATGGCAAGTGGGAGCAGTGATCCAGAGAGAAGGGTGGCAGGCTTAGGACAGCAGGCTCAGGGGGTGACCACACAAGATCAGCAGATTCAAGGGGTGACCAAGGCAGAACGGCAAGTTCGGCAGAGCAGGCCAGATAGTAGGCTCAGGGGGTGACCAGGCCAGAGTGGCAGACTCTGCTGGGCAGGCTGTAAAATAGGCTTAGGGGATAACCAGGCCAGGTTAGCAGATCCAAGAGTTATTAGACTAGAGTGGTAGGTTTAAGGGGTGACTAGGCTGGGGTAAGAGGTTCAGTCTGAGACAAAAGACTCAAAAGATGACCAGGCCTTGGCCAGTGTTTCTCAGTGGTTAGAGCATTGGCCCAGGCACCAAAGGGTCGCAGGTTTGATTCCTGGTCAAGGTATCAAACCTGGGTTTCAGGTTTCATCCCCCGCGCGCGCGCGCGCGCGCGCGCACACACACACACACACACACACACACACACACACAACCCTCCCTCCTGTCCAGGTCTGGGAGTGTGTGGAAGGCAACTGATTGATGTATCTCTCTCACATCGATGTTTCTCGCTCTCCCTCTTGTTTCTCTCTCTCCCTCTCCCCCTCCCTCCCTTCTTTCCACTCTCTAAAAATCAATGGACAAAAATATCTCAGGTGAGGATTAACAAACAACAAAAAAGATGACCAGGCTGAGCCAGCAAGCTAAATGGAGTGACCAGAGTAGGTCAGCACACTTAGGAGGTGGCTAGAGCTGGGTTAGAGCATGACCAGGCTGGGTCGTGAGGCTCAGCAGAACAAGGGAGGGAGGGCCGGCTCAGTGAGAATGTAGGCAGGGACTTGCCTGCTCTCTGCTTCCTCTGGGGTCCCTAACATCTTGGCCTTGATCTTCTTCCGCTGCTTCCTGACAGCCACCTTCATGGCTTCCAGCAAAAGCCCAGGTACCCTGTGGTCTGCGAGTAGCTCCCTACAAAGGAGGGGAAAAGGAAGGGGAAAAGTGATGGGGATGCCAACAGTAAGTCTCACACCAAAGTACCCTTTTTTGAAACACTCTGCCTTACCAACACCCTTGGAACCTTAGCTTAGGCGTCACCCCTCCTAGGAATACTTCCTTGACTGCTGCTGTGGCTGCTGTGAGCCTTTGTACTGCCCCCTCCCTCATTTGCATGAAGTTCCAGGAGGACAGGGACTGTGTGATTCATGTCCTCCCTGTGCCCAGCACAGTGCCTGGCACATATCACTGTTTATGTGCTAGAGACTGACGCAGGTGACCTGAGGCCTAGGAACAGGTGTGACTGGAGCCCTTCAGCTTCCCAGCTCCTGCCCAGTGCCCTCACCGCTGGAAGTAGGCCAACTCCTCCTTTAGCAGGAACACGTTGGCTTTGAGCTCATTCCGCTCCTGAAGGATCTGCTGAAGCTCCTCTCGACTGAAGCCGCACTGCCCCACATCGGAGGGACGCTGTGGGGAATGCCCAGCAGGAGGGCAGGCTTGGTCAGAGGGGTGCCTTGGTTGGCACTCCTCTGCCTCTGGGTCGGCACAGGAATGCTAGAGGGAGTGACTGGCAGGGAGACTTGGGAGGCAGTGCGGCGCAACATGACAGACCAATGCTCTAGATGAGTGGGACAGAGGCCAGCTGGGGGGACGCATTTGTGTGCCACCTTCAAACTTCCCACTGGACCTGCTACTCAGCACTGCAAACCTTCCCCAAGTGCTCCCCCAGTGCCAGACATCGTGCGTACTGGGGAAGTCCTTAACCTCAGCGGGCACTCACGGGGTCCTCAGGGGTCCTTGGGACTCCTGCTCCGGTGGTCGCCCGCTCGGGCTCCTGCCTCTGCTCGCATCCAGGACCCTCGGCCTGGTTCCGTGCCCGCTCCTGAGCCAGCTCCATGGCCCCTTCATGCCCCAGCTCCCACTTGCTCTCGCGGTCCCGTGCTGCTCGCAGCTGGGTTTGCACCGCGGCCAGCTTGTGCCGTAACTCCGCATTCACCAGCAGGAGGCGCTGCAGCTGCTCCTGCAACTGGGGGCGGAGCAAACAGTAGGGCTGGTGGGTGGGACGCTGAGAGAGCCCCGCCCCACGTCGTTGCCTCTCCGCGCGCTCACCGCCTCAGTCTCCTGGCTGCGCTGCAGCAGGTCGCGGTTGTGTGCTCGGAGTTCGTCCCGCTGTCGGTCGGTCACCTCCTTGAGCTGCCGCAGCAGAGTGCGCTCCTCTGAGGAAGGGATGATTTTAGTGGCGGCCCGTGGGAGGTAGTCCCTGAGCCGGCCTGACCCCAACACCCCCACCCCCGGCCTGGCCCGCACTCACCCTGCGGCCCGCAGCGCAGCTCTCTGCGGAGGTTCTCATTCTCTGCCCGCAGCCGCTGCAGCTCCAGTTCAGCCTGCTGCGCCGACACCTGCAGCTGGGGAGTCGGGGCTCAGGGTTAGGCCCCCGCCGACCCCTCGCGGTGGCAAAGGGAGGGGCAGTGACTCACCGAGTCGGGGGCGGGCCCCACCGCAGCCTTTTCCAGGAGCTCCAGCGCCCGCACCACAAGAGGCACGAGCCCCGCCGCCGCCTCCGGCCCAAAGCGGCGTGCCAGCTCCTTCAGCTCAGTGCCCAGGGCCCCCGCTAGATGGTACACGAGCTCTGCGGCCGTCTCCACCCCCGGAGCCACTCGAGGTGCCCAGCCATGCTCCCCAGGCGCCGCCCTCCTGGGTTCCATATCCCCTGAAGGCCAAGGGCTGCGACAGTCACCGCCCCCCAACCCTAACTGGGGCAGGAAATAGTCAAACAGTTTCCGCCCACGAAGCGGTTTAGGGCAGTAGAGGGTGGGGTAGAAGCGAGAGGGGAGGAGCGATTAAGGAAAACAGATAAGGAAAATTAAGGAAAACAGCGTGGGGGAAGGAGACGGTGCTCTGGGCAGCCTGGGCCCTGTCCTGTTCAAGTCCCCAAGGTCACAGGAAGCAGGACAGCCAACCTCCAGCAACGTGTCCAAGAGCTCAGGCTCAGGGCTGTAAGTGGTCACTTTGGTCAAGCCCTCCCCAGTGCCCAATCCAGGCTCCACCCCTATGTCTGGAGTCATGAGGCCACACTTGGCTGCCAAACACAGAGGGCAAGAGGTGAGAAGTAGGAGGGCAGTCACTGGCCTCAGCCAGAGACAACTAATTGTCCAGGCATGTGCCTGTTTCCCTGACCAGGAGTGACATAAAGCTTACAGGGCTAGCCTGGCACCACAGCTGCAGAGAACAAGCATAAGCTTCTAGACTCAGGAAATGGCAGCAACTGCTCCAAGGGATGTTGAAAAGAACTGATGATTTGCAAGTATTTTGGAGGAAAACTGGCAAATGTAGTCAAGGTGGTAGAAGTGTGAAAGCCCAACCCCCATCTCAGTTCCCTGAGTCTAGGGGTACTTAGCCCCATAGCCCCTGAATAGGGGTCCTCCTTTCCCCTCAAGGCAGAGCCCAAAAGTCCAGCTTCCTGCCAATCCTACACCCAGAATTTGAGCTCGGGGGAAAAAACTCAAAAACTCCAATTTATACAAAATTTATTATTATACTCTGTTCAGGATTACAAGCCACCAGACAGTCAACAACACAACAAGCACAAACTAGAGGAAAAAGGGGCCAAGCTGCTGAATGTCACCAGCTCGTCTTCTGGGGTAAAAGGCTCCAGCCTTTGAAGAGTCTGAAGCAGGAGGAGGTGAGGAAACAGTTAGGCGTAGAGGTCCTCTCGGTCCGCAGAGTAGACCTCTCCCTCCTGCAGGAGGGCGAAGTTGAGGAAGTGGGAGGGCCTGTGCACCTCATGGTAGAACTCTTTGGGGTTTGCCAGCTGCAGCTCATATTTCATGTTGGGATCATGCCGTACACCTTGGGGTAGATGAAAACATCCAATGTTAACAAGGCCCATGGCATCTCCAAACCAGTCAGGCCCCAAGCACTAAGGATGATGGACTAACCCCATCCCTGTGCTTCCCCACTTACCCATAAAGTTGTAGTTCCATGAGGACTGGGCGGGAACCATAAAGAAGCCAAGGAAGCGGTCCGACAGCAGCATCTGGACCCTCTCATAGTGGGAAGGCAGGTAGCCCTTGGGGTTGTTGCCCTTGTCTGTGTTCTGGCGGCCCCATTCATAGCCACTGGGGGTCAGCTTGTAGGCTGTCAGCGTGCAGGAGCCTGGTGTGAAGCTGAGAGGGACGAGGACCAGGTCAGAGCTCAGGCCACCACTCTGCGCCCTGCCCTGCACGGCTGGCCCTGCCATACTCCCTCCCAAAGGGACTCAAGCCCACCTGCAGGTGATGATGATGGTTTTCTCGCCATCCCAAGATGGGTTGTCAGCCATGATCTTGGCATGGGTGGTGACATCCTGGGGCGACAGCTGGGGGGACTCATTGGGCTGAGTGTGGATCCAACCTAAGGGTTCCATCTCCTATAGGAAAAGAACAGTAAAGAACTATTTAAAGCCCCATGTGCAGACAGGAACCCCACCCATGAGTAACATGTCCACCTTCCCTCCCCCACCCCAGCAGCAGAAAACCCTCGTTTGTCCACACCCCTACTGACCTTGAGATACTCATGCTGGGGCAGCTGGCTAGGCAGGTGCACGGTCTGGTGGGTGCCCCACTGTGGCACCATCACGATGCAGCGGATTTCCTTCACCTGGGGGTTATCCGGTGGGCTCACTCCATATAGGTATCCTGCAATCTGGAGACAACGGGGTCAAGAACCAAAATGATTCTTAGTACAAGCCTAGACTCTGGGCTGTTAGCCCTGTGCTTCCTTCTCTTCCTCAAGAACAAGGACAACAGCTTCTCAAAATGTGAAGATTCTACATCAGAATCACATGGGGTGCTTGTTCACGTTAAATATGGACCTCACCTCAGACTTATCACATCAGAATCTCTTGAATAGGGTCCAGGAATCTGTACTGCTCACATGCTCCTCAATTGATTATTTAAGTATAGTATCCATAAACAAATGAGCACACAGCTTATGAAAACATCTTTAAAGCCCTAGCCAGTGGTTAGAGCGTTGGCCCTGTGGACTGAAGGGTCCCGGGTTTGATTCCGGTCAAGGACATGTACATTGGTTGCACGTTCGATCCCGGCCTCAGTCAGGGTACACGCGGGAGGCAACGAATTGATGTGTCTTTCTCACATCGATGTTTCTTTCTCTCCCTACCTCAACCCCTCTTCCACTCTCTGAAAAGTAATGGAGAAATATATGTGGATGAAGATTTAAAAAAAAAAAATCTTTAAAACCAGCACTAGGTGGTATTTTAAATTTTACATTGCCACCCAGCCAGCATGGCTCAGCGGCTATGCATCAACCTATGACCAAGGGGATCGCAGTTCAATTCCCGGTCAGGACACATGACCAGGTTGTGGGCTTGATCTACAGTGGGGGTCATGCAGGAAGCAGCCAAACAATGACTCTCTCATCACTGATGTTTCTATTTCTCTTCCTTCCTCTCTCTGAAATCAATAAAGATATATTAACAACAAAAAATTTTTACATTGCCACCAACAAAGTTAAAAGGACCTGTGTTCCTATAAACTCACCCACACAAGATACTGTATTAACAATCTTTTCAAATTCACCAAACAGAGGCCATAAATGATGTTCTATAACATATGAATTTCCCTGATTACTAGTAAAGGTGAACATTTTTTCATATTATATTTGCCACCAGTAGTTCCTTTTCTGAACATTTATATTCTTTGTTCATTCTTCTATAGTTATCTTTTTAAAAAAATCAACTTCTGAGAATTCCATATTCTAGATCCTAATCCATTTTATCTATGGTTACGCAAATATTTCCTTTCCGTTTTTAGTGTAATCTTTTGTGGTACCCTTTGTCACACACAAGTTATTAATTTTGATTGTGGTTTGTGCGGCGTCTTTCTTAGAAGGCTATCCCAAAACTAAGGTAAGAAATATTTTCTCCTAATACTCTGCAGTTTATTTAGTATTTTACATTCAGCTATTTACTCCACCTGGATTATCTTTTTGTAAGTGGTATGGGTAGGGATCTAGAGTCCTTTTTCTGATTGTTTCAATATCATAAGGCATCCTTAATCCTAGACTTAATATACCATATTTATTATATACACGGAATCTGTTTCTGACTAGATGACATTCTCTTAACTGCCATAACCTTATAATATTTTGCTATCTGTTTGGAGGTCAAAACCCTCCTTACTGGTTTGGCTATCCCTGTGTATTTACTTATCCATGAATCTTGAAACCTTAAGTTCCAGGAAACCTTAGGTGAGTTGTAGATACATGTTTGGGCTAACACTGTGGCCTAACTGAGCACACTTACTCACTTGGGCCCGAAGGTCAGATATGCAGATGAACTTCTTAAGCACATTCTTGGGAAGGATATAGGTGTAACCAGTCTCTTTGATGTCATCAGATGAAACATAGATGTGATTGGTCCTTAGGTGCAGGTTAGCAGCAGAGATGGCCCTAAAAACAGGTAGGGATGTCAGCATTTCTTACCCCAAGCACCTCAGGTAGCACCAGCAGGCCCTTCCATCCCCACCCCTTGCCCCTTCCAGTACCTGACCCTCCATTCAGTTTTAGATGAGAAAGTCTGGGTCTCATAGTTGCTGGTGGTAGAGGTGATAATCTCATCTCCGTGCTTGTTAACAGTACGAGTCTGTGTTGCAGTCAGCTGTGACTGTTCCTTGGTCTGCTTCTCAATCTCAGCTATCTGCTGCCGCTGCTGTGAGGGTGCTGAGATCTCCATACCCAGGATGATATCTCGAATTTCTGATTGTGTCAGTGATGCCACATTCACACTATGGGGACAGTGTAAGTTACACCACAAGGAACCCTTCCCCTTTGTCACTTATGCCTCAATGGCAAGAATGTAACTTGGTGGTACAGGGGAGCCCATGTTACCCAGATAATCCTCAAGTGACACTTATAAAGGAAGTGTGAAATGGAGATGTACTAAGATTTGCCACATCCCAGGATGGCCCTGTGAACGTGCACTTTTCAGCCATGCTCGAACCTGTTCAGCATCCATACTTCCCACTTTTCTTCTATAAAAAGTGCCCCAGCACAGGACAAATCTCAAAAACAGAAACCCTGAAACATGTTCTCACTGCCAGTCAACCTAGGGAATACTTGGAAATCTATGACACTTTTGGTTCCCACAACAGTGAAGAAGAGGACAGAAAGGTATGTGCACTATTAGCAGTGGTACCTCAGGGGCTGGGATGTTACAACTTCTTGTAGTGCATAGACAATAACGAAATACGCCACTCAAAATAGCATTAGTGCCTCCGCTGAGAAACAATGCCCAAGAGTCAGAATGAAGCCCCTAAATACACATACTTCCTTCACTATTTAAAGACACTGCCTGTCTTTCTTCTATAGGCATCTCCCAGGACAATTTCTTAAGAAACGTCTGAGCCTAAATGTTTCAAAAAACCCAGAAACCATATACTGGAGCCACTTATTTTCCCCCTTTTAGATCTTCCATCTGTCTCCCCACCACCACTGCTCACTTGTTTTTCTTGCCGTAGTCGGCCAAGATAAGATCCTTGAGCTGCACCTCCACCTTAATCCATTCCTCATCAGTCAGAGTGGGCCAGATGTGGTGTGGTTCTGTAATAGTAGTCTTGTCTGGCTTCAAGATCACCTTTGCCCGGTCATTGTTCACATGCAGGGCACGCAGAATCAAGATGAGGCGGGAGAAAGCCTGGGGAGAGATGAGGAGGTATGTGGAGAGTCGGCCACTTAACGTCCTTCCCCCTTCCTTGATCCTATTCTTTCAGGGAACGCAGGAATTGATTTCAAACTCTAAGGTGCTACCTCCTCCCCCTCACCTTGAGTCAACTTGATATACAGAGCACAGTGTCTCTGTCCATAGGCTGAAGATGTGAAAATGGCCCCCATAAGGGACCTGTGGTTAAAATAAGGCACTTCTCTCATGGCCACAAACTCATTCCTCTTAAAGCAGAGCTGGGGAACCTTTTTTTCTGCCCAGGGCTATCTGGATATTTATAACATCATTTGTGGGCCATACAAAATTATCAACTTAAAAATTAACTATGAAAAAAGCTCCTAGGTTTATTGCATTTCAAGTCCTGCCTGCGGTTGCCTTGGCAGGGGCAGACCAAATGATTTTGCAGGCTATATCCCCAACCTGTCTTAAAAGTGACCCTCTTCAAGAGGTGGCCTTATACCGTGTAAGATGAGATAGTCTTGAGCCAGTCATCATAGAGGTTAAAGAGAACCATCTGGGGCTCAGTGGCTTTCAGGATGAGGTCCCCAAACTTTTCCACCTTGAGACAAGCCTGGAAGGGGAGTTGGAGCTCTGATCCTTTGATCACGATATTGGGGAAGTCCAGCAAGTGCACCTGAGACAAGATCAAGTCCAAGATTAGAAACAGAGCCTGCAGGTCTCGGCCTTCCTTCCTTCTACCTCATCCATCTCTCACCTCCAATGGATCTAGCATGCCCTTTCTGGTAACAATGATCTGCTTAGGCTGCTCCTCCACAGGGAGAGATCGGATCAGGGCAGCCACCTCCTCAGCAGTCTTCCACTTAGCCAACTAAAAAGCAAAAGAAAGAAATGAAAATTGAGTCTCCACCCTCCCAGGTACACTAGAACAGAAGATCTCAGTCTTGAAATAATCAAACTATGCTTTTACCGAGCAGTGCTACTGAATGTTAGGTACTCCGAAGGTAAAGAAAAAGTGTCAAATGGCCTTGCCCAACAGGGTTTTTCAACCTAGCTGGCTATATAAAACTCATACAAACTAGTCTTTGATTATACTACACTATGTCAGGGACAAAAGAAATTAAGGCTAAAGGTCATAAAGAGCTGCAGAAAGAAACAGGTTTCAAGGGATGAATAAGACTGTGATAAACGGAGGAAAGAGCAGAGTTCATTCTAGAAAGAAAGGTAAATGAGCAAAGCCACTAAGGTGGAGAGGAACATCGGGGTTTTGGGATACTAGGGTTCCAGACCAATTGCAAGAAGAAACATGCTATAAAGGAAGAGAGTCTGTGGCTGGACAGGTTACAGCTCAGTGAGACATCAAGTGTCTAGGAACCCAGAGAGGAATTAATTCAGCAAGAAGGTGCAACCAAAGGCTTTGAGACAGAAAAGAAATTTGGTGATAGTGACATTTTAAGAATGCTTACTCCCTTTAGAAAGATGATTTTTGGGAGCCCTATTAAAGACAGGTTAGAGGTAGGAGATTCAGAAAGCTGGTAGGTAATTACCAGCTGGTAGGTAATACAGGAACTCACACACTCTTGGACCTCCTATAGGAAAATACTTCCCAAGTTAAGCAATTCAGGGGAAAAGTTTAAATGAGGTGCCCTCAATCTTTCAGAGAGAAACAAGAGATTCTCTTTCTCTCACACACACTCACATACCAAAGATTAAGAGGCAAGTTTCTACAGCCTCTGTCCTTTAACAGGCTCACCTGACCCAAACGCTTCTGTCCAGCCCATACAGAAGTGTGGATTATCTTGAGAAATAGCTGTCCTGTGCGTGGGTTGAAGATGAAGATGGCCCCATTGATGGGCTTGGTTGTCAAATTCCCTTCAAAGGTCTAAAGAATGATCAGATCAGTTAGCATGGCCTAGACACAACATCCTGCCTTCATCCCAATATGCACATACTTGCCTGATCACCTCACTAGGGACTAGGGTCCCACATCCCTACATTGCCCATAACCCTTCTCACCTTGTGAATAGTCACTCTGTAGACATTAGTGTCATCCACAAACCAAATAATCTGGTTGGAGAAGAGCTCGCCATAGTTCTGAGAGGATAGATAGGGCTCAGTGGGCTCAGATGAGTAGAGCTGCAGCCCCTTGCGAATCCGTTCACGTAACACATACAAGGCAGGGTTTGCTTTCATGATCTTGGCCATGGCCTGCTGTATGAGAGGCTTGCTGCCTGGGAACCAGTTTCCATAGGCACTGTAAAGGTGGAAAAGGCAAGAAAAGTTAGACCAGGCTGAGAGCCTCAGGAACAAGGCAAACTGCAACTCTACAGAAGAGAAAAAGACTGCTGGCTAAGCTAACAAGTGTCTGCTCATATACACAAAGACAGGAAAGAAAAGAGTCAGTGACCCAGAAGAGGAAAGAGCCAAACTTCACCTCAGCCAGGCAAACTAAAACACATGTGTATGTCAAAGTGTGGGGCTGATGGAAAATACATGCTTCTGAGCCCCACCTTACCTGTGCAGGTTATAGGCCAGATCAATGGCAATGAGCACACCCGTGGGTGAAGGGTAGATACTCATGTTGTCTGTGGTGTAGTCCAAGAACTTGGCCCGGGCGTAGCGCTCAATGTCATGAGAATCATAGTCTCCCCAGCGCAACTGGATGTCAATCCAATACTTCTGAGTGGTGGTGCTGTCCATCACATCCCTGAGGGTGGAGAGGGGTCAGGAACCCAGGCTTCCAGGAAGCCACCAACACAACCACAAGAACTCTTAATCACTACATCTAAAGCCTAAAATCAACCCCTCTGCCTGTTCCAGGTCAGCAAGACTCCCCAGAGAATCAGCAAACTTGACTAAGGGTGTCCACAGGATCCAGGGGTAGCAATGGCTCCAAGTTAGAAAAGCAGGCAAGGCTAATTCCGAAAGTGCTACTGCTATAAGAATAGTAAAACGAAAATTCCTGGATGCCTAGGGCTGGGTCATAAGGCACTTACTTGGAGTCTGCCAGCAATGAGGGCCGGGAAACATTCCACTTATAGGAGGCAAAAAGCAGGATATCTGCACAGGAAGAATTCATTTTATAGGACTTTCGGGGGTGAATTGTCTCCTTTTGTACTGTCTCAATTTCCAGTGCATCCAGTTCCTGATCAAACACCTGGAGGCAAAGATAGAAAGGTTATGACTGGCTATGGAAGCCCACTTAGAATAAAGGCTAGTAGAACTTAAGATAATATGGCACCTGGTACCACAATACAAGTCTCATTCTCAGAGCTTCCAGGGTAGATTTCCCATACCCAAAGAGCATGGTGACCTGACTTTTCATGGCATCCTCTCCCCTCAAGTCTAGCCCACCTGACACAAATCCATAACGATGCTCTCATGGATCTTCTGCCACAAGTGAGCTCGGAAGATCTGGATGAGAGAAATCTTCAGTGTGGGGATCTTGCCGTGCATGAAGATACCTGTCAGATCTAGTTGCACCTGAAAGCCGACGTACACCTAACAGGAAAAAGAGAATTACACTAGAGATCAAGAGACTTTGGTTCTCAGGACATAATTAAGAAAGTAGAAACACTTATTTTTAGCTTCTGATCTCCCATGTCTACCAATCACACTCACATTGGCTCGGTTGATGGTTGGAGACCACCAGAGGGTGAATCTACGATTGGGAATCTGGTTCAATCCTGATCGCTGAGCATTAGTTAGCTTCTTCCACTTCATAGACTCCTCAAAACCACTGGCCTTCTCCCTGGGAAGCAGAAGAGACAGGTAAAGTGATGTTGTGCCATCTCCCTGAGTGCTGTTGACTTCCTGGGGGTGGCTGTTTGGAACACACTATAGAAGAACACAGGCACACAAGGGATGAGCTCAGAGAGTTGTAATAGGTCACTGTAAGGGGAGAAGAGAATCCTCACCAAAAAAGTCCCTCCCAGGTAGGAAAGTAAGTGCCCTTGAAGAGTGTGTGTTCCAGAATGCCTTCTACACCACCCAGGGCCTGGATCATATCTGTTCGGTAGTTGTTCAGGTTCCAGAGCTTCCCATCATGCCGCTGGTGTGTCCACCAGAAAGGGTTCTGCTTCAAAACCTAGATGAAAAGTATGGTCACACTTCTAAGTACCCACTGCCCCAGGTTCCCAGCATGGCCACAGTATCTCCTAATTCAGGGAAATCTCTCCATTATCACCTCTATGTACCTGGTACTGCTTAAAGTCAGTTCGAACACGCCAGCCTTTGTCATAAGCCAATGTGTGCCGGTCCTTCTGGAAGAGGGTGTTAATTCGAGGAATGCCACGATCCCATGAATCTTCTAGATCTTCTAAGGTCAGTCGTCTGCCAAAGAAAAAAAGATCAAAGTGAAATGCACTCATATGAAGAGTTCAGCGTACCTCCTAACTAAGGATAAACAGGGTGAGATGTAGAACGTACTTCCCTGTCTCCATAAAAACATGTCATGCAGGACTCAAAGGTCACCCCCCACCCCCACAGGACTGCTATGTCCTCCTGGATGCCCACCTGTTCTGAGCAATGGCTTCTTGTCTCTTGAGTGCATACTCAGCCCAGACCCGCTGAGAATCAATGAACTCACTCTCCCATGGCTGTATGTAACGGTATAAGTTGGGAATCAGCTGGTCTTCTTCATGGCTCATTCCTGAACGAAAGTGTGTGATACCTACATCTGTCTGCTTGGACCACCTGTTTTGGAGCACAACCAAGATTAGAGAAAAAATAAAGCCTAAAAGTAAAGAAGCATCCCCTTCCTTCAGGGTCTAGCAAGATTTTCAGCCAAGTCCTACCTGAGGTCAGATTGGGGGATAAGCACATGGCCCATTGAGAGCATGCCAAGGCCACCCAACTCCTTAGGGGTGTAGAACACAACAGGCGGGAACCGACTCGGCATCTTGGAATTGAGGCCAATCTTGATACGTGTCTGGATCTTGTTTTCACACTTCACCAGCAAGTCCAGGAGCTCCTGTGTGTTCACCACGGCCTCCCGAAAGTATGTCATAAGGCCAATAAGAGCTGTGTTCCACTTATTCACAATCTGAAGATAGTGGGAAAGAAATTACAGATGAGCCTTTGAGAGGTTCGGGGGATGGGACAACAGACTACTTAATCCAGTTAGTTATATTATCTCTAGTTCTCAAGAGAGATTTCAACTCAAGGTCATCAGGGAAGAGTGTGTGTGTGTGTATATGTGTATATATATGTATATAAAAATCAAAACCACTGGTAGATACTACTTAACACCCATTGTAGTAGCTATAAGACAGTGACAAGTTTTAGTAAGAATGTGGAACTCTCATATACTGGTGGTGGGAATGTGAAATATGAAACCACTTTGAAAAACAGTCTGGCAGTTTCTCAAAAGCTTAAAATTGAGTTACCATATAACCCAACAATTCTACTCACAGGTATATGCTCAAGAGAAATGAAAATATATGTCCACACAAAAATGTGTACACAAATTTCATAGTAGCATTATTCCTAATACTCAAAAAGTAGGGGGGAAACCCAAATGCCCATTAACTAACAAATGGATACACAAAATGTGGTATATATTCGTGATAGACTATTATTCAGCCATGAAAAGAACTGAAGTACTGATATATACTAAAATATGAACAAATCTTAAAAACATTATGCTAAGTGAAAGAGGCCAGACAAAAAAGGTCACATACATTGTATGATTCCATTTATATGAAATATCCAGAATAAACAGGAAGTAGATTAGTGGTTGCCAGGGGCTGGGAGGGGGAATTAAGGAGTGAGTGACCGCTAAAGGGTATAGTTTCTTTTTGGGGTGATGAAATGTTCTGGAATTAGAAAGTGGTAATACCTGGACAATATTAGGAATATACTGAAAAACCACTGAATTGTAGACTTTAGAAGTGTGAATTTCATCCCAATAAAAAAATGAACTGAGGCAATTTAAAGGGTTAAATTAAGACCAAACACAGTACGTAAGCCCCGGGTGGGCAGAGGGAGAAGGGATGAGAAAAAACTATCAAAAATTAACGGAGCCTTAGCCGGTTTAGCTCAATGGTTAGAGCATCGGCCTGTGGATTAAAAGGTCTTGGGTTGAATTCCCAGTCAAGAGCACATACTTCAAACTATCAAAAATTAACGGAGCCTTAGCCGGTTTAGCTCAATGGTTAGAGCATCGGCCTGTGGATTAAAAGGTCTTGGGTTGAATTCCCAGTCAAGAGCACATACTTCAGTTGCAGGCTCGATCCCCAAGCCCAGTTGGTGCACAGGGGGGAGGCAACCAATTGATGTGTCTCTCTGTCTCTCCCTCTCCACTCTCTAAAAATTTAATCAGTGGAAAAAATATCCTCGGGTGAGGGTTAACAACAACAACAACAAAATATACAGAGAGCCTTGGTCGGGTAGCTCAGCTGATTAGAGCATCGTCCCGATACACCAAGGTTGTGGGTTTGACCTCCAGTCAGGGCCCATACAAGAAGCAACCAATGAGTGCATAAGTAAGTGGAACAACAGATTAATGTTTCCCTCTTTCTCTCAAATCAATAAATTTAAAAAGAAAATTTTAATTAATGAAGGGAATAAACACTAATGGGGCCACAGAAATTGCCTTCCCACTATAAATAACTGAACGAGATATATAAAACAATATTTTCAGAAAACTGGCAAACAGGCAGCAAAGACTATGGCCCTTGCGAAAAGGGAAACAAATGAAGTGAGCCCCACAACTGCCCCAGCTTACTGCCTAGTGGCAGTTTCCAAGCTGCAGCACAAACATGGAGGGGTAAGGAAAACTGCCCAATAGTGTCACTGAATTGCAGAGACAGAAATTAGAATTCAGGAGGACAAAGGAGCTAGAAATTGTGGGGAAGAAGTCTGGAAATGAAGGAAGGTACACAGAAAGAGATCTCCGGAGATCCATGAATGGATGCCCCCACGGTTTTGACTGAGTCCCAATCTGTATGCAGTAAAACTCCGAGGTCAGAAAAGGAACCACCAGAGATCAGTAAGCTGAACAAGTCCCACAGCTCACACAGGCTGGCAACAGTTTGTGTTCCAACCACCCAGAGTAGAGACACCTTATACTACATAGGAACTAGGTAGAGTCCCCAGAAAGTTATCAACTTAACACTGGAAGTAAAAAAATTCAGACAACGGGTGCTCTGGACTTGCCATAACCAAACTTAAAATCAAGCCTCCATGCCCGGCCAGGAGTGGCTCAGCGGCTGAGCATCGACCTAGGATTCAGGCGATCGGGGTTCGATTCCCGGTCAGGGCACATGCCCGGGTTGTGGGCTCGATCAATGACTCTCTCATCATTGATGTTTCGATGTCTGTCTCTCCCTCTCCCTTCCTCTCTGAAATCAATAAAGATATATTTAAAAAATATATATATATATATATATATATCAAGCCTCCAAAGGATCAAACTAATCAAGCCTCCAAAGGATCGAATTACTGAACTGCACACCAGAACACAACCCAATACCCTTTATAGGAATATAAAATCCATAAATCAACTAAATAAAATTCACAATTTCTAACATGCATTCAAAAATTACCGTGCATACAAAGTAGAAATAAATTACCCATAACCAGAAGAAAAATCAATCAACAGAAAGAGACCTAGAAACAACAGATGATGAAATTAGCAGACAAGGACCTTTAAAAGAGCTATCCAAAAAATCTTATAATTACACTTGAGTTTGCTAAGAAAAGCATGAACGTAATGAAACAGAAGATGTTAAGACTCAAATGGAACTTCTAGGGATAAACATTACACTATTTGAAATAAAAAATACAGAGGAGATTAATAACATTATAAAACTGTATTAGAAAATACTGGTTTGGCCCAGCTGGCATGGCTCAGTGGTTGATCCAGGAGACTGGGTTCGATTCCTGGTCAGGGCACATGCCCAGGTTGCAGGATTGATCCCCGGTGGGGGCCGTGTAGGAGGCAGCCGATCAATGACTCTCCCTCATTATTGATGCTTCTATATCTCTCTCCATCTCTCAGAAACCAACAAAGACAAATAAATAAATAAATAAGTAAAATAGTTGAAGGCCTCAAAAATCTGGAAAATTGAAGAAAATATTGGTTTGCCCTGGCCAGTGTGGCTCAATTGGTTGAGCATAGTCCTTTCTCACCCCTCCCATAATCCAGGATTCCAATAGGGGGGTCACACCCTTAATTCCCTGCACCCAATCTCTTACCACTCCATGACACCCCTCCAGCAAAACCCCAATCCTAAATCACCATTATAATCTATCCACTTTCTCCATCTCATCACTGAGTAGCTGAGTACTTCTGGGAAGAATCACACTCACAGTTGCTTTCATTTTCTTGTACAGTTTCTTTAACAATCCTATCTTACCCCCAACACTGTGCTTTAAAGTCCAAAACCCTGTGCCCCTCACCCCAGCCCAGGCAAAGCTGAAAAATTCAAGACTTGCTATAACTTCCCACTAAACTTATCTACATTCACATCTATCCAGATCTCTTTTCTATTAGGTTCAAAGGATGTTTCCCTCTGCTTGGCTTTTCCACCATTTCAACATAATTCCTACGGAATACTGCTTCATCACTTATTACACTTCTGTTGCACTCTAAACCGCTACAGACTTCTTATGAATACATACGCAAGCCACTTTCATTTCAAGATACCTGCCTTGACTTATATCTCCCTCTAGGTGGCATCAAGCTCTGGCAAATCGACAGTCCTTGCTGTCTCCACTCCCTCACTTCCCATAAAGCCTCACCCACTGCAATCTGGCTTCTATCCCTACTATTTCTGAAACAGCTCTTGCTAAGGTCACCAATGACGTCCAGACCGCCAAATCCAATGGACACTTCTCAGACCTTATCTAACTGAAAGATTCTTAGGCAACTGCAACTGTTAAGTGGTCACCATTCCTGACAGCCTTGGCTCCCATGACCCAGCACTCAGTCTGGCCATATTGCTCCTCAGTGTTTCCAACTCTTCCCAACTTGTCCCTCTGCTCTTCTCACTCCTTATATTTTCTCTGGATAATCTCGCTTCCTCTTGAGCTTTCAACCATCTTCTTTATGCTGACAGACTGCTAAATCTACACCTTCAACCCAGACATCTTCTCCAGGCTCCAGACTGTAAAGTACCTCCACCTGGACAGCCTATCGGAACCTGTAAGTTACCCCTGACTGCTCTTCTCTTACTTTCTCACCTCATTTCTCTCTCTGGAGCTTCAAACGCACAGTATTTTTCATCAAATCTAAGAGACAACCAACTTAAGAGGCCCCACTAAGGGGGAAAAATACACACATGCAAAAATATGTATATATATATATATCATTTCATTAAAGTAGTATATAAATACCTACTGGTTACCTCCACCTGGATGTTCTCAGGGACTTAAAACTTTTCACATCCTAAACTGAATTTGTTTATTTCCTCCCCCAAACCTGCTCTTCTTCCTATAGTCTTCCAATTGGTGACATCAATATCCACCTAGTCACCCGTGCAAAAAACTGAATGTTATTTTGACTTCTCCTTTCCCTCTGGCATCCCACCAAAATGAAGCTCTACTGATTTTACCTAACTACTTAACAAATCTGTTTCCCTATTCTTATTTCTACTTTCACTGCTTTCATCATTTTTATCTGGACTTTGGCAGTAGTCCCAAAACCTGATCTCAAATCCTATCCCTCTAAACCCATCATCTCCACAGCTGCAAGAGTGAATCACCTACCACAGAAATCTGAAATAGTCACTCCCATGCTTAAGATCCTCACAGAACTCTTAATGAGGAATGTCAGCCCCTTCATGACCTGGCTCTTGCTTACCTATTCAGCCTCCATCTGCTAACAGTCCCAAGTCCATGATTTTACTCCAATAAATTCTCAACTTTTTATAGCCCCACATACACCATGCTAGTTACCTCTCCATACTTCTGGCTGAAGGAATGCCCTCCCTCACCACCTCATCACATGTTGTTTCTTTCAGGAAGCCCTTCCTCTTCTTCTCCCAGACTAGGCTAGTCATTAACCTAAGTGTTCTCATAGATTCCCAAATAATACAAAAAAAGCTCCTTCTCCTTTCTCCTGACCATGCATCTGTGTCTCCAACTAGGTAGGTGAGCTCCATGAACGCAGAGACTATTTTACATGCAGTATATCCATAATGCCTTGAATGCAGTAGTTATCAACAAGCAGAAATGGAATGAATGAGATACATAACTCCTGTTATCTGACCCTCAGAGGCAATAACCAACCAAAAGAACTTTTTCTTTGCACTATACTCCAAAAAAATGTATCATGATGCCCTAGCCGGTTTGGCTCAGCAGTTAGAGTGTCGGCCCATGGACTGAAGGGTCCTGGGCTCAATTCCAGCCAAGGGCATGTACCTTGGTTGCAGGCTCAATCCCCGGCCCTGGTTGGGGCAGGTACGGGAGGCAACCAATCAATATGTCTCTCTCACATTGATGTTTCTCTCCCTCCCCCCCTCCATTCTCTCTGAAAAGCAATGGAAAAAATATACTCAGGTGAGGATTAAAAAAAAAAAAAAAGTATCACGAGAAACTTTAGGTAAGGAATATTAAGATAAAATGTATCCTCAACTTCCTTTCAGCCAGAACCACCATCTTCCAGTAATTCACTAAAATGATCAACACAAAGGGAAAGAGGAAAAGCACCTGCCATATGTTCTCTAGACCTTTTAGAAAACATGGAGTTGTTCCTTTGGCCACATACATGTGAATCTACAATAAAGGTGATATTGTAGACATCAAGAGAATGGGCACTGTTCAAAAAGGAATGCCCCACAAATGTTATCGTGACAAAACTGGAAGAGTCTACAATGTCACCCAGCATGCGGTGGGCATTGTTGTGAACAAACAAGTTAAGGACAAGATTCTTGCCAAGAGAATTAATGTACATATTGAGCAATTAAGCGCTCTCAGAGCTGAGATAGCTTCCTGAAACGTGAAGAAAAATGGTCAGAAAAAGAAAGAAGCCAAAGAGAAAGGTACCTGGGTTCAACTGAAGCGTCAGCCTGCTCCACCCAGGGGAGCATACTTTGTGAGAACCCATGGAAGGGAGCATGAGCTGCTGGAGCCCATTCCCTATAAATTCATGGCATAATAAGGGTTTAAAAAAAAAAAAAAAAAGACCTCTGTACTGATAAAAATGTTTCTCTTAATTGGATAGAAGTGTGGTGTCCCCCCCACCCAAAATAAAGAAAACTTTGTGTCCTGAAAAAAAAAATTAAAAAAAAATTGTATCCTCAAAAGAAGCATCACTAAAAAATTTAAAGCATTCTTTTTATTTTGTTACTAATCCTCACCTAAGGATATTTTTCCCATAGCTTTTCAGAGAGGGAGGGAAGACAAGAGGGAGAGAAACATCGATTTGAGAGCGGAATACACTGACTGCCTCTTGCACACCCCCTACTGAGGATCAAGCCTGCAGCCTGGGCATGTGCCGTGACTGGAAATTGAACTGAACCAACAACCTTTTGGTGCATAGACACCCAGGGTATCTTTGTATTTTTTTGTCTTGCTTCTTTGTGGACCATGATGTCGGCTGAAGTTAGTACCTCGGTTTTCAAATGTCTCTGTTGATGAACACTTAGGTTTACGAGCGCCGTAAACCTGCAAGTAAATACTTCAGTTTTCAAACACGCCTCGGAAGTCAAACATGCCACATGGCTTCCACTGAATGCAAGACCTTAGGGCCTAGCTGTCGGCTGTTGATCCCTCGGTTTTCAAACATTTCAGAACTTGAATGGTCTTCCAGAACGGATTACATTCAAAAAACGGGGTACCACTGTACAATGAAACTAAACTGACAGGGTGGGTACAGATTATTGCGCCATTTCTCTAGATCTTTGAGTTGCACATCAGCTAGGCTGAACACATCACACCTGTTTAACCTGCTGTGAAGTTCATAATTTTCCCAGCTGTGACCATCAGTGCTTTCAAACTAACCAGTGTAACCCTGCCTCCTCATCAGTTAGAAACTGGACAATGACTTTGGAGCACAGCCTAATAAGAACCTGGCATTTCCCTCTTTTTGGCATTACTGATGCTCTTGACAGCATCAGCCAGACATTGATGTACACCATTATAATGATGAGGAAAGACAGTGTAAAGGGCAAGGCGACTTTTTAAACCTTGTGAAAACTTAAGTATACACAGTCAACAAATCCAGCTGCCTTCAGCTGGGCCTTTGGAAGGAACTGAAGGGGAAACACACACTGAGGTAGCTAGTTATACTTGTTTTTCAACATGCACACTGTGTTACTGTTTAAAAGATGAGTTATATGACTTGGATAGTTAGTCCCTAGAAAAATGCAAAAACAGTGATTTTTGTTCAAATTTAAAAATCCAACTTCAACTCTTGCCTAAATTTAGTCATCACAACTACACAGAAGTAGGATGCAGAATTCCTACACGGAATTCTCAGAAAAAAACTGAGTTGATGTGACACTCTAAGCTTCTATACCATAAAGCATGGAAATGGTACAGTGAACAACACTGGGAAGAAAGGAGAGCAGACCAGGGGAAGAGTTGAAAGGGATGTGAGCCCGGCCGGGCCTGGCTCAGCAGTTGAGCGTCGACCTAGGATCCAGGCGATCGGGGTTCGATTCCCAGTCAGAGCACATGCCCGGGTTGGGGGCCTGATCGCCAGTCGGGGGGGCGTGCAGGAGGCAGCTGATCAATAACTCTCTCATCATTGATGTTTCTATCTCTCTCCCCCTCTCCTTTCCTCTCTCTGAAATCAATAAAGATATATTTTAAACAAAAAAAAAGAAAGGGATGTGAGACGGACAGAGGACATGATGGAAGCTGGGGCTGTCTGACAAACCTTGGTGAAGGTGGTGGAGCCAGAGGCCATCAGAATTTGACGCACACGGTTGTGGAAGCGCTGCATTGACTCATCATCCACACGCAGGAAACACTGGGCTGTCCGCTCCTTAGTAACCTAAACCACAAGGTCAAGGTTAACTTGTCTCTGGTACTGCCACAGGAGCAAGGACCAACTCTGACCACCACTATGCCCTGCCCCCAACGAGGCTCAGCTGACGGATAATGAAGCTGTGTGGGCACTCCTCGTTCCCCTTTACCCCACAGGCACAGGGGTGGCGATGCTCTCTAGCCTCCTTCCCAGGCTGTACCTCATTCTGTAGGTTCCAGACCCCGTCCTTGTGGGTGAACTCCTCATAGCTGGTGCGGCATTTAGGCAGAATGCGGCACTCAAAGCCACACATGTTGAAGAGCAGGTTGGGGTTGTCCTTACTGTACACGGACACGAAGCTGTTCTCCCACTGAACTGTAGTCACTGACCGTGGCAGACGGTTCTTGATGTCCCAGAACACTGCCCGACCCCTGCCCACAGAAAACATATGGTCATATCGATCTCTTGGAAGAAACGTCCCCTCAAAGGCCAGGCTGATGATATCCCAACAGAGGACACTCCTCACCCAGGACACAACCTCATAAATTCCCTAACTGTTCTCTGAATCCCTCAGGATGGTGTTCTTCCAGTCCCCACAGCCCCCACTTAGACTCACAAGTTGACATCATGCTTCATGAGGCGCATCCGGGCATCTCGGGGCCAGCACTTCTTGTTATTATAGCCAACGATGTTTTCATTGTTGGGGTCAGGGTGCTCTGTCAGGTAACGCTGGATCAGGTCTCGAGCCTCATCTGCTGTAAACCTACACCAGGCAGAGTGCACTGCTGAGGCCCCAGTACACTAGGACCTCATGAGACCTACAGCTGGATAAATGGAGCCCACCCCAAACTCCTACCCTACTCACAGGACTTCATTCCATTTTGGAGCCCCAACTCAGAAGAAAGTCAACTAAAGTACAAGAGCCACTTCCAAAGGCTAGGCATATGCCTCAATACCCTGCAAGAACAGAAATCCAGGCAAGCTCTCACCTGAAGAAAATATGGATGCGATCAATGTATCTGCAGAAGAGACGGATTGGGTGGGCAGCCTCGGTGGCTATGTCCTGGAAACTGAGAAAGTCATTTGGCATCTGAGGGGGCCCAGCCATCTCACTGGCCCGGTGTAATCCCAACACAAGCAAATCCATCACCAGGCCATAGTACTGTACAATGAATGAGGCAAATTGCAGGCCTCTGATAATCCCATATGAGTTCGTATGGTTCATGTCCTAGAAAGAAAGAACGACAAGTCTTAACCACTCCTAACCACCCACGGCCATTCCCCAGGCTCCTCCAGGGCCCATCCTCTTGTCCTCCCCTCAGCAGAACCTCACTCAGTGGGGCAGACACCCGGCCACCCCTCCACACACACACCCCACTCCTTGTTACCCCACCCAACGCACCTTGTAGTTGATGACGACATTGTTCTTGGCTGTCATGTAGTCAGCTATGTTGTGGTCCACAATGAGTCGCAGCAACCTATTAAGCAGGGTCAAGTCGATCTTCTCATACATCTTCTCAAAGCGTGACTCCAGCATGACATTGCACTCACCCTCACTTGTCTCCCACACGTCCTGCAGGTTATTGATGCCTGAGGAGTAAGCAAGACAGGTCTCCAGTTCAGAAACTACCTTTCAGGATTAGCCCCTGAGGCAGCTAACATCTCCACACTACCACTCTGTTCATCCACCTGGACTGCTGGGAGTGTCAGCTTGGTTCAGTTTAAAATCGACACTTATTTCCTGCGTACCATGCAGCAAGAGAGCTAACAAATTATGCTGCCAGAATGAGAATTCCGATGTAGAACTCAATTCACCTCCCTTCCTCAGGGTGACTCCAGAAACATTTTACCTTGGCACCACTTGTAAACAAGCAGAGGAGGTGGTTCTGTGTCAGCAGGCTTGATCCAGGGTGGGAAAAGGCGGCGCTTGTCAGCTTCATACCACAGGTACTGGTCCAGGTAGGCATCAGTTATCTTCTCCAATGGTTCCACATCATACACTGGCACCAAGTGGCTATAGAGATCCATGAACTCAATGCCCACCTGTGGGACAGGGAAGCTGGCTCATACCAATCCACCAATCACCTGAGGCAACCTGCCACCCTGGGTGCCATGAATGAATAGTACAGCCAAAATAAAATGGAGTGCATCTCACTCACTTCTTTAAAGGCTCTCTGTGTGAGGAGGTGACGTTTGATGCGGGACAATGCCTCATGGGGGTTGTCGTAGGCTTGCTCGATCAGCCCTAGCTCCTCCCTCTGAGACTGGTTTAACCGAGACTTCACACTGACAAGACAACAGGAAAGTGAATGAGGACAGTAAATCCAGAAAGGACTGAGGCTAAACCTTTCTTTGGGGACTCTGATGATGATGCCATTCTCTCTGTCACCTTCCCACAAGAACCTATCTACTCCACTCCTCACCTGTAAGCTTCCTTGAGCCGCTCCAAGGCCAAGATAAGCAACTTGGTGTCATGTTTATAGGACAGCGGGGGGAATGGGATGGGTGAGAACCTACGGCTTTCCAACCAATGCACAGTGGTGGTGTACACTGCTACCGCTTCTTCTGCTGTGATGTAAGGCCCATCCTACAAGGTAGACATGATAATTAGCCTCCCATTGTAGCCAATCCCTCCAGCACAAGGCATGGGCCCAACTCTGCAGCCCACCTCCTGCCCATGCCCCACACCCAGCCCAGCCTACTCTGCCCAACCTTCAGGTAGTTGTGCTGTCGCTCCTGTTCCGCCTTCAAGTAGAGCCGGGTGAGGCGGCCTAGGTTCTTTTTGCAAACAGTCTTGTCTACAGTGGCCCCACGGCGGATCCGTTCTCGGTTGTAGTGGGCAGTGTTGGTCCACCAGTCAGCCTTGGCCTTCACATATCGAAGGATCATATTTTCTATGGGTGTTGGCAGTCCAGGGACCTGAAAGTGCAAAAGGCACGAGAAAGTAATGGGAGCCACATGGTAACCCTAACCCGAGGAAGATGATTCCATGTCTGCTCAGAGTTGTGGAAATACCCACTTTCCAGGGAATGTTGGCCTTCCAGCAGCGCCAGGCTTCACTGAGGTGCTGCAGAATTGTCCGGGCCTTGTTCTGTTTAATCCCCTCAGGCATCATGTCTAGAATGTCATGCATCACAGCTGCCCGAAGCTCAAGGTCAAAATGTGACTCCACTCGCTGCTTTGTTACGGTCTTTGCCACCCCCTTCGAATGTCGGCCTAGAAGTGAAGTGATTAAAAGATTCATTGCTTTTAATAAGAGCCTCTACCTTCATGCCCCCTTCACTAACCATGGCTACAACAAAATAAACAGAATATTAGGTCAGACTCATTAGAGAATGGGACTTAGAGGCAACCCAGCAGGAAGGGATTCTCAGTCTCAAACAAGAGCAGGGGACAGAACATGAAGACATATGACCTACCCTTGAAGAGATAACAGAAGTTGGACACAGAGAACACCACTCACCTTCAAACTGCCGGGCCAGGAGGTTGCCCAGCCATCGCTCCAGCAAAGGGGTGATGCCACGCATGAAAAACAGCCAGACCCGCCAGCCAGCAGCCCAGAAGCCACAGCCAGGGCCCTTCCCTACAGGGCCCTATGGTCCCAAGCAGAAGTCAAGAATACAAGTTAGCAATTCATTTAGACAACAACAGAAAATTGGGCAGAGATGGGGCAGGAGGAGCACATGTATGACAATGAAGGAAAAAATAAAAAGGAAAAACTATGGGACCTCAACAGCTAAAATGGGGTAAACGAAAAATGTTAAGGGATAAACCAGCAACTGAAATTTCCTATTTAAACCTAAAGGTGGGCTTGGGGAAAGAGATGGTAAGGGGAGGAGGGCTGTTGAGATTCAAAGGTGAGGGCAATAATGACACAATCAGTTTTTCTCCAAATAGGTCCCTGGAAAGCACGCTAACTATATGTAAAAATTAAAATGGATCTGCGAGAGTGAGTGTATGGACAGGGTCCCACCGTGTTGAAGCGGTAATAGATGAGATGCTTCAGGTCCTTGCACATGCGAATCTGCCGCATCAGCTTGTATTTGTACCGGTACATGCCTGTCAGCTGCCCCACGTGGGCAAAGATATACTGCAACCCATCTGCCAGCTGCAACACAAACGCCCCGTCAGCCCGTCAGGCTGTAAGCTAGAACCAGCTCCACAATCAGCCCAGGCTTCACCCAGCTTCTCGCCTGGGGTAGGGGTTGGGGATACTTAGCCTTACCTGGAAGGCATCCACATTGCCTAAGCGATACTGCACATGACTGTCTACCACCAGCTTAGTTAAACGCAGAACTTCTCGACAGAGATGGAAAGCATTCCCAAAACGAGATTTCTTTCTTTCCTGGAGAAGATGCCAAGAATAGGAAAAACATTAATCAGCAATGGTCCCAACTGGATGTATGCCCCCTTTGGGGGCCAGAGCAAAACCAGTCCATCCCTCAAGCCCAGGAGACCCTTAAGGCCAAATGCAGGCACCTTGGTGGTGAGCGTCTTGACAGGCTTGAGGTTGAAGTTGTAATCCAGGTGAAGATAGTTAAGATTTTTACGGTGAATGAGAAGGTTGAGCATGTTGTAGCCCTGGCGGCAGACCTGGAGCCCTACCTCCACCCAGTCCAGCTTCGTGGACTGAAAGAATTTGGTGGCTTTGAAGGAGCGGAACAGATACCTGGGGTGGGAATGAGGAGGAGGGTATTAGCCTGCTGATTATCTTTGGAACAAAACAAGTCTGAGCAGGGGCCCTCAGGCACCTTACCTCTTCTTTTGGGCTTTAGGGGGCCGGTGTTTCAGGGCATTAAGCACATAGTACTTAAGCAGCTTCTGGTAAGAGACCCTCACTTTCACAGGCTGCCCAGCAGGACAATGTTCCCGATACCTGGGAAAACAAATCCATTGGCCCAATTCTCCTTTCAGCCACTCTGATAAAGGCTACATGCCCACCCAGTTGGAGTTTTTCTCCTATACACCTCCCCCAGGTAGAAGCCTTACCAGTTCTTCACAAGGGGAATATCCAGGGCCCGGCGGGTGCGACCAGAGCGTAGGTTGAAGGGTCGTGGGGCCCAGAGCAGGGCAATGCCATTGGCTGTATTGTCCGTGTAGAGAGGTGTGTCCTTCAGGAAGGGCTCCACGAACTCTGGAAGCTCAAACTCCTCATCATCATCTGGTAATGGTTCCTGGCTCTGAAAGAAGAACCCCCAAGGGTTCAGCTCTTGAACTGGGCAGAAACCTGGGATGACAGGGAAACTCTCTGGGGCCAAGCAGAGTGGCTACATCTGCCATGGAAACTGGGCTGCCTGACAAGAGAAACCCTAAAGGGCCAGGGCAAAGGAGGCCAGGAGAGCAGAGAACAAGCCAGGGCCAACCAGGAAAGCAACCATCACTAGTCACAACTGGCTCACCACCAAAGGCCTCCCAAAGGAGCCCAATACCATAAGAAGTAAATACTGCTATCAACTCCTGCCCAAGCGTCAAAAAATGGGCTGATGAAGCTGATCTGTTCATGTTAAGAACACAATGGAACATCAAAAACAACTCTATGTGTAAGAGCCAGTCACAAAAGACCACATATTGTATAATTCTATTTATATGAAATATCCAAACTAGGCAAAAATAGAGACATAAAGTAGATTAACAGCAGCATAGGCAAGGGAGATTTGAAGGAAATGGAGAATGACTGCTAATGGGTACATGGTTCCTCTTTGGGGTAAAGAAAATGTTCTAAAATTGCCTGAGTTGATGGTTCTGCAACTCAGTTAACTAAAAACCACTGAATTATACACTTTAAATGGTGAATTGTACGGTATATGAATTAAATTTCAATGAAAGGATTTAAGGGGAAAAAAAGAACACAGTGGAAACAGACCAGAATGAACTATGGAGTCCCAGAAGAGAAATGATAAAGCCCAGATGGATTATCACAGACACCAAAATTATACCAAAACTTGGTTTGAGTCAAGTGGGGAACTCTCAAATTAGCTTACAGCTCAAGAGGAACCACTTAACAGGATGGAAAACACATTTCCCTCTGATGAAACACCTCAGTCATGGTCAGAAAATTTCTCTTGGAAGAGCTAAAGTCAAATGTCATGTCCCTTCCTCTCACCTTGACTGAGTGCCTATGGGAAATTGGGTTGATCAAAGGATCAAAGTAGAAAGCTGGCAAATCAGGATCCTCAGTTTTGATGAACACAACATTAGGAGTGTGGTACCTAAAACGAAAGAAGAGTTAGCCAAGGTTCTCCTGCCCTGGCCCAACGTAAATGTCAGCCTTCTCCTTTCCCCAAGCTGTGTTCCAGCTCTCTCACCAGGTGAGGTGGACGTGGTGTGGAAGATTGTTGTACAAGTAAGGAAAAGCAATCTTATATTCAGTGCGGATAGGCTGCCGGATGATGATCTTATTAATATCGTTGAATTCATTCCAGTCTTCATCCCTGGGGTACAAAATCAAAGATGAGCAGATTAGTCGGACAGTTTGGAAGCTAGAATGGGACCTTAAGAATCAAGATTAGATTTTATTCAACCCAAGGTGCATAAAATCTCTACTCTCTCCAACTTACTGTAGGTTGATATCTCGAACAAGAGGTTCAAATTTGGGGCCTCCAGGAATGGCCATATTGAGTGCCTTGGAAGTAAAGAAGGCCTTCAGATCAAACAGATAGAAGTAGTTGTCATCCACCAAGTCTGTCAGGAGCTGATTGGCCAGGCGGTAGAGAGTGGACATCATGGGTAGTGTGAACTGCCAGCGCTGGTAAGTGGAGCCATTCACATACCTAGGAAAAAAAGAGAGACCTCTCCCATCAGGTAGGTATATCAGCTAGCCAAGTCACACTACTGCCTGCCTCCCAGGACCAGGACTCCTGGATTTTCACAACTTTCACAGGAGTGGCAACTCTAACCACACTCACTTCCTGCTGTCCCTCAATGGCTGGTGGTCATAAAACCAGTCCAACACAGGGGCATCCTCCTCAGGGTCCAGTTCCAGCTGAATGGCCTCCAATGGCTCAACATCTAGGATATTGTCAGCATAGTCCAGAGGGGGCTCCTCATCATCAAAAGGGGGGAAACGCATTCTCTTGAAATGCCTCCTGTCTCTTTTTTCTCGCCGCATCATAATCCACATTGACCTGGAAGCCAACAACGTCACACAATGGTTTCCACCCATTGCCTCCCAACCACCACCACCACACACCATATTCCAGCCCTTCTCACCCCCACTGGGAGATGTAGACAGGCTCAATGACCCAGGGAATCTCATTGACAAAGGAAATAGCTCCAGTGATGTGATACAGCACAGGCACATCCCGAATCTGCTCCCAAGGCATAGGCATGTTCTCCAGGAGTTTGAGGACAGCATGGGGCATGTACTTTAGGGCACTGCAACATTAGGAAGATAAGATGATTAGAAGTCACAAGGTGTTCTGCTACCTGTACCATGCAGAGAAGTCACAGTTATCATAGTATCACATTCCACAGAAAATCCTACCTTACAGTCCAAACTCCCAATTGCACACAGGCCCTCCATGACCAGGAACTCTGCTCCCCCCTCTCCAATTGTGCTACTCTTCTTAAAACTTCACAGTCCCACAATACTGGGTTTTAGTCCCTCTAAATCAACAGCTGTTCCTCTAAAGGCAGCTTTTAGGCTGTCTCACATTCTATTCTCTCTGAACTTTCCCATAAGTAATAATAAAATAGTCCCCATACTTTACTATAACCATCTGTCTTATGTCTGTCATGCACTAGACTATAAGCTCCAGAAAGGCCATTACTCCCTGTTCACCACTATATCTCCAGCACTTAGAACAGTTCTCTCAAGAGTTTTATCTTTTAATTTTTTTTAATATGACTTTATTGATTTCAGAGAGAGGAAGGGAGAGAGAGATAGAAACATCAATGATGAGAGAGTTATTGACAGACTGCTTCCTACACGCCCCACACTGGGGATCAAGCCTGCAACCTGAGTATGCGCCCTGACCGGAAATTGAACCATGATCTCCTGGATCACAGATCAATGCTAAACTGCTGAGCCGCCCTGGCAGGGCAAAAAATAGTTTTGAAATAAACAATCCCGTCTTAGTGATTAATGAACTGGTGTTCATAATGAACTGGTTAACATTTTTGTGTCCAAATGGAAGAGAGATTTGCTACCTGTACTCTCCCAGCTTGGGGCTACAGAAAAACAGGAGTATAGATACCTCAGGAGTTAACTACTCCAGACCCTGAGAATTCTGGTCACTGAGGAGTTACAGGCAAGAAGAATGCACAACGTGTCCTGCTCTGAGCTTCAACCTTTTCAAAGATAGGGACATTTTATCACAGGACAAATTAAAGCTCCAGTCCCAGCCCTGACTGAGTAGCTCAGCGGGTTAGAGCATAGTCCCAATAAGCCAAGGTTGCAGGTTCAATTCCCAATCAGGGCACATATAAGAATCAACCATAACTGCATAAATATGTGGAACATCAAATCTATGTTTATCTCTCTCCCTCACTTCCTCCCTCTCTAAAATCAATAAATAACATTTTAAAAGCCTTAAAAAAAGCAACTGGAAGGTCTGGAATTATCACAGGATCCTAATGGTTTCCCCCCTTGTCTTATAACCACCAAGATGGGCTGTCCTAGAAGATCAGCATCCCAAAACGATAAAGCAGTTATCCAGGACTACACCTTATGCTAGAGGGAGAAAGGAAAGGGGCCACACTCTGAATAAAATAATCCCAGGATGTTCTTTACCCCAAGTAGACCCTTTTGTCATGGCGAAACTTCCTGTTGGTCATATCTCCATGGTCTCGAATGATCTTCCTGACATGTTCTGGAGGCATGTCTTCCTTCTGAGCATCCACAAAACCAAACTTCCGCTTTTCGGCATAGCGCTTGGCCTGCAATTGCTGCCATTTTCGGGCTACAAAGACACCTTAGTTTAAAGGACTGCACACACCTGAAACCTGTATGTTGATATTAACCATTGCCACCCCGATAAATTTAAATTTTTTTTTTTATTGTTTTCTTGGGTATTTTTTTTTAAAAATATATCTTTATTGATTTCAGAGAGAGGAAAGGAGAGGGAGAGAGAGGGATAGAAACATCAATGATGAGAGAGTCATTGATCGGCTGCAGCCCACAACCCGGGCATGTGCCCTAACCGGGAATTGAACCCCCAATTGCCTGGATCCTAGGTCGACGCTCAACCGTTGAGCCATGCCCGGCGGGGCCCGATAAATTTAATTTAAAAAAAAATAAAAATAAAGGACTGCATACCCTTAATCTAATCATCCCCATCTCTGGCTCTAGGGTAAAGACCTGTCAGGATGTATAAAAGAGGGGCTGGCATCCAGCAGAAACACTCCGTACTAATTCTGTCATCTCGCCCTTCTTTATTTTTACCTTCATTACATTTATCACTGCCTGTCTTTTATGTTGCAATTTTTTAAAAGTTTTTATTGTCTATCTCCTTCATTGCAATTTAAACCCTTTTAAGGGCGGAGGTTCTACCCGCATCGCTATTGTATCCCCATTGTTTGGATCAGTGCCTGCAATTAAGAGACGCTTTTAAAGACCTGATGAGGTGAAAAAATAAATGGGGGGGCCTAATAAGTGCGCTAACACCTAAAGTTTTGACCCTTGCAAAAACAGAAAAAGGATTCAAATCCGCTAAACGCGCTCACGCGTCCCCACATCTCTGGGCCCGCAGACACCACTCCCGCTCGTTTTCTTCACCTTTCTCCTGCAGCTTCTCCTCCGACATGTAGTCCGGCAGCGGGGCTAGAGGGCCGGGCACCGGGTTACCCGGCCCTCGGTAAGGAAATACTCCGGCCATCCCCGGAGAATCTGGGGGGCAGCGGGAAAAAAAATTAACAAGCAACAGGGCCCAGGCCCGCAAGAGGCGCAGCAGGAACGCGTCGAGACCCCCGGCCTGCAGTCCCTCCCCGCTTAGAGTGGGCGCAGCCCGGGCCAACCCCTCCGGCCGCTCCACCCGACCCCACCACGCCTCCCGCAGTCCCTTAAAGCCCTCCACACCGCCCCCAAAACCCCTCACACAGACCTCCGCTTGCAGAAAACGCAATGGCGGCCAGCCTACGTCCGCGCCGCGTTCTCAGCTCCGGGAAGTGCGCAACCCAGCTCGGGCAATTGGCCCAATAAGCGCCTATGTGCTCAGACTGATTAGAGAGTTCACCAATTAGAATTGCATATCTGGCCGGAGGGGGCGGGTCTATAGACGGAGTATTTGAATGCAAGGGGGTGTGGTCGGAGCAGGCACAAGTCTCGCCTCCCGCTTTTCTCAGGCTGTTGGGGCCCGTAGCAGTCCTCATCGTCTTATCCGCGACCGGCGTGGGACAGAATTTTAAGAAATTTGTCAGAATTTGCACATTAGTCTATGTTTATTCGCATGGTGTAGACTTGAGGTGCAATACTAGCTCCCAGTGAGCCAGCCCTTTGTTCACGCACGCTTTCACTCATTCAGCCATCATCTGTTGAGTGCCCACTATGTGTTATTGGGACTATAGCAGGGGGGAAAAGGACCTCGCTGAGCTCGCAGGGTGCCAGGCAGGCAGACCAGGTTCTCAGATGCGCTGTGCTGGGAGTTTGGGCGCAGGCCATTTAACCCCGCCTGCAAAGGCAAGGAGGAGTTTAGTCAATAAACCTCGAAAAATAATGGGACGTGAGGAACAACATTGCCGGGTGCCTTTCCCCCTTCCCTCTCCATTCCTCGTCTCTGTCTGCAGTGATTACACCCTGCCGTGTACAGGGAGCCCCGTCAATGCGCCTTGGCTCCCTCGTGCTCTGCCTGCGTCTTGCTGCCTGGATTGCTCTCCATCGCCCGCCATCCCTGTTTCGCTTCCCATCCTTGTTTCACTTACCATCCTTGCTAACAATTTTCACTCTGACTGAATGGATAAGTTTGTTTGAACTCACGCCCGGTTTTTTGTGCAGGATGCAGAGGAACTGCAACCAATACAGCCTCTCAGTCTAGTTGGGAATTTAGGGCTCAAAAGGGAAATAAAGAAAAATGCAAAGGAGGGTCCAGACAAGTGCTGGCTGGTGTGGACGTTCATAGAGTTCAAATATGAACATTATCAAAGATTTGATGGAGATGGGTAGATGTGAAGGATTTGATGGGGTAAAGAAAGAGGAAGGAAAAGGGAATCGCAGGTGGTGGAAAAGGCTGGAGTTAGAGTTGATGATTGATTGATCGATTGATTGGAAAATTTTTATGAGTTTGAACCAAACTGAGGACATACACTGGGAAGCAAGATCTCAAATGCTCTTTGAGTTTAGAAAGAGAAACATGCCATACTCTGAAGCGAGCCAGCCCATCAACCTGGCTTCAGTAAAAAACCCATCATCATCATTATTATGTTCATAATTGTCATTGTAGTGAAGTCTTTACCACCTGTATCAGGTTCACTGTGTGCCAGGTATTGTTCTAAACCCTGGTAAAATCCTAATATTGTCTATAGTTTCATTAATAGTATTGTACGATCAATGTCAATTTGTAACAATGTCAACAATAATGTCAATTTCCTGGTTTTGATTGTCCTACTATTGTAAGAAGTTCTCAAGTGGGTAAAGGGTACACAAGAACTCTGTGCTATTTTCTAAACAGCGTTATTGAAAGATAATTTGCATCCCATAAAGTTTACCTGTTTAAAGTATATAATGCAATAATTTTTAGTATATTTACAGTCATGCAATAATCATCACTATCTACTTCCAGAACATTCTCATCACCCCTAAAAGAAACTTTGTATCCATTAGCACTCACTCCCCATATCCTCCCACCATCTGCTCTTCAGCCCTAGGCAACCACTAATCTACTTTCCGTTTGTACAGATCTGCCTAATCCAAACATTTCATATGAATGATATAGGATAGTGGTCTTTTGTGATTGGCTTCTTTTACTTAGCATAATATTCTTGAGGTTCATTCTTGTTGTAGCATTATATAACTTCTTTGGAGAAATGTCTTCTCAGATCCTTTGCTCATTTTTAAATTGGGTTGTTTTATTATTATTGAATTGTAAGAGTCTTTATATAATTTAGATACAAGTCCCCTCTCATATATAATATATGCAAAAATGTTTTCCCATTTTGGGGAGTTATCTTTTCACTTTCTTGATGGTGTTCTTTGAAGCACAAAAGTTTTTAATTTGGATAAAGCCCAACTTTTCAAATTTTCTCTTCTATTGCTTATGATTTTAGTGTCAAATCTTAGAATGCATTGCCTAAGCAGATTCACAAAGATGTACTCCTATGTTTTCTTGTAAGAGTTTTATAGTTTTAGCTCTTAAATGTAGGTCTTAATTCGTATTGAGTTAATTTTTGTGTGTGGTATGAGATAGGGGTCCAAATTCTTATCTTTTACATGTGGATATCTAGTGGTCCCAGCACCATTTGTTAAAAAGATTGTTCTTTTTTCTTTGAATTATATTGGCCCCTTTGTCAGAAATCAGCTGACCATTTGTTTGTTTGTTTGTTTTTGTTGTGGATTCTCACACGAGGATATTTTTTCCATTGCTTTTTAGAGAGAGTGAGTGGGAGGGAAGGAGAGAGGGAAGGAGGAAGGGGGAAAGAGAGAGATATAGGAAGAGAGAGAGAGAGAGAACATCGATGTGAGAGAGACGCATTGATTGGGTGCCTCCAGAACTTGCCCCGATTGACCAGGACAGGGATCGAACCTGCAACTCAGGCACATGCCCCTGATTGGAAGTAGAACCTGAGAACCTTCAGTGTGCGGGCAGACGCTCTAACCACTGAACCACACCGGCCAGGGCAACTGACCATTTGTTTGCTTCTGGACTCTCAATTCCGTCCCATTGATCTACATGTTTATCTTTATGCTCTCTGTGTCATTTTGGTAACTTCCATGGGAGCCTAAAATTATTTCAAAACAAAAAGTTAAAAACAAATAAATGAATTTAATCCTCAAAACAACTTCACAGATAGGCATTACTATTATCCCCATTTTACTAATGAGAACCTCCCAGGCTCAGAAGGGTGGAGGAACCTGCCTTGAGTCACATGATTAATCACCTGAAATATGTGTCAGGTTCTCTCTAACAACTTTATATACATTAGTTTATTTAATTGTCACAATAATCCAATAAGGTAGGTGCTATTATTGGCCACATTTTGTGGGTAAAGAAACTGATGCTCAGAGAAGCTGAGCCACTTGCTCAAGTCCCACAGACAGTAAGTAACAACTCTGGAGCTCATGTTCTTAACCACACTGCCATATCATTTTCTATGTCCATGCAAAGAAGCATAGATGATATTGGATGGCAAAATTTGAGCCAAATTAAAGTTGGTCTTGAATTCCAAGCAGAGTTTTGACATTTTGCCAAATTTGGACTATTTGGCAATGATTTCCAAGATTTTTTTTTTTTTTAAGCTGAAAAATACTTTTGCAAATGAAATAACTTACAAATCAAGAAATTAGAATGTGCTCAGCCGGGCGTGGCTCAGCAGTTGAGCATCGACCTAGGACCCAGGCGATCAGGGTTCGATTCCTGTCAGGGCACATGCCCGGGTTGCAGGCTCGATCCCCAGTAGGGGGTGTGCAGGAGGCAGCCGATCAATGACTCTCTCATCATTGATGTTTCTGTCTTTCTCTCTCCCTTCCTCTCTCTGAAATCAATAAAGATATATTTAAAAACAAAACAAAACAACAACAACAACAAAAACCCAGTCTGTCTAAGTTAGTCTGATGAAGCTCAGCTGAGTAAAGTGACCAAGCCAGAAACAGATCTGAACAGAAAATATAAGCTGCCATGATTACGGACCATTCATTGCAGTCAAACCAGGCTGTTCATTGTTTTTGTTTGTTTGTTTTGTTTTGTTTAATCATTCACTTTTTAAAAGTTTATGGATTTTAGAGAGAGAGGAAGGGAGAGGGAAACATTGATTTTTCATTTTACTTATTTATATATTCATTGGTTGATTCTCGTATGTGCATTGACTGGGATGATGCTCTAACCAACTGAGCTACCTGGCCAGGGCTCATGTCCCTTATATAAAATGATGTAGTATTTACATATAACCTGTTAGATGCAAATCCATATACTTCTCACCTGTAGATTACTTCTAATGCTAAATACAATGTAAATGCTATGTAAATAGTTGTTATACTGTATTGTTCAGGGAATAATGACAAGAAAAAAAAGTGCATACATATTCAACAGAGAGGCAACCATCATAGGCCTAACTACATGGTACATGTCAGCAACAACATAACATTTTCCCCTTAATATATTTTTAATATGTATATATTTAATTTCAGAGAGAGAAGGGAGAGGAAGAGAGAGAAACGTCAATGATGAGAGAGTCACTATCAGCTGCCTCCTGCACGCCCCCTACTGGGGATCGAGCCCACAACCCGGGCAAGTGCCCTGACTGGGAATCCAACCATGACCTCCAGGTTCATGGGTCGATGCTCAACCACTGGACCACACCAGCCCGGCTCCCCTAATATTTTTTATCGGAGGTTGGTTGAATCAGCTGCAACTGTAATGTTTTTAGTTTTAGTTTTTACGAAGTTATACAGTCTTGCAGAATTTGTTACAAAGATTTGTTACAAAGAACGGCCTCCTGTGCTCCCTCTGACCATTTCTCCACCCACCCCACCCCCGGAAAAAACCACTTTCACCAATTTTAGTTGAATATTTTGGCATTTATTGCCATATTTTCAACTCATAAGCTTAAATAGGTATTTCTTGACTTTTTTCCCTTGACTTTTTTACTTTAGGCATTATCTACTCACTCCCCACTATAGAATATGGAGATCCAACTCTCCTCCATCCTCCCAATACATAAATGAACATGAATTTTTATTTTTATTATTTTTATTTTATTTTTTAATATATCTTTATTGATTTCAGAGAGAGGAAGGGAGAGGCAGAGAGAGATAGAAACAGCAATGATGAGACTCATTGATCGGCTGCCTCCTGCATGCCCCCTGCTGGGGATTGAGCCTGGCATGTGCCCTGACCAGGAATCAAACCTCGATCTCCTGGATCCTAGGTCGATGCTCAACCGCTGAGCCACACTGGCTGGTCTGGGAGTCACTTCTGTATTCAGTTCCTGCCAAAAATGTGGCAAGTGAAGGTTCGTCCTCCACCAGATTAAACGCAGGGAAAGGATGTGCTCACAGCCCTGAGTTAAATGGCGCTCATGACTGCGGGGAAAGCTAAAATGCACCTCCGTCCTGAGCAGTTTACCGCACTCCTGAAAAGCGCAGAAATCAATACTCGGTAAATAGAAGTCTGGCTTTCAAAAGGAAGCATCTGACTTATAAATGCCACTTCAGAGGCAATTTATCTGACCTGATTGATCTTCAGTTGTCAGCTGGCTCCTATCTTCCTACCTTCAAGTTTCTCCACTTTTCAGCCTTTCTATAAAGAAAGGGGCAAAATAGTGTCTAAGAAGGGGCCCGAAGCAAATCAAAGACCTGGACTCTAATTCTGACTGTGCCATAAACTAGCTGGTGCTTGGGTAAATCGCAACCTTTGTAGGCTTCAGTTTTCTGCAAATTGAAGTGTAAGACTGGATAATCTTGAAGGTGGTGTATTAAGCGAGACTCATTATTAAAAGTGAAAAAAAACCTCAACTCTTATGCTTGAGCAGACCCAGGAGTTTTTTGGTTTGTGTAACTGAATGGCCGTGGGCAAGTTCTGGCTTCAGGCAGAAACTGAGCAGATACTCATATGATGCTAGAAATCTCTCTCTGTCTTTTGAGCCCTTTTTGTGTGTGATTATGTTGGCTTCATGCTCAGGGAAGATCTCCTACAGCCTACTGGCTTAGCAGTTAGCTCGCATAGTGCATCTTAGCCAAAAGTTCTAGTAGAAATCACGGTGCTGAGGCTCATAGGCTCCGCTTACGTCATGAGCTCATCGCAGGGAAAGAGAATATGGTGCTATGATTGGCTAGGCCTGGGTCACATGCCCACTGAGGGGGCAGTGAGAGAAGAGTGGTTTTCCAAGGAAAATCTCTACAGTGCTAGGCAGGCAAAAACAGCAGATGTTGGCTACAGATGGTATAATAGAAAAAATGTGTGTGTGTGTGTGTTTGCATCCAGGCCCTGTCACTAACTGGCTAGGTAACCCTGAATAAGTTGCCTTGGTTAACTCATTAAAAAACTAGGATGAGCCCGGCCGGGCGTGGCTCAGCGGTTGAGCATCGACCTAGGATCCAGGAGAACGGGGTTCGATTCCCGGTCAGGGCACATGCCCGGGTTGCGGGCTAGGCAGCGGATCAATGACTCTCTCATCATTGATGTTTCTCTCTCTCTCCCCCTTCCTTTCCTCTCTCTGAAATCAATAAAGATATGTTAAAAAATAAAATAAAAAAATAAAAACTGGGATGAGCCCTGGCCCGTGTGGCTCAGTTGGTTGAGCAACGTCTCATGCAACAAGAGGTCGCCGGTTCCGTTCCCAGTGAGGGCACCTGCCAGGGTTGCAGGCTAGATCCCCAGTAGGCGGCATGCAGGAGGCAGCCAATCAATCACTCTCATCATTGCTGTTTCTCTCTCTCCATCTCCCTTCTTCTCTCCCTAAAATCAATAAAAACATACTAAAAAAACCCTGGAATGATGTGGAATTAAATGGGATAAGGCATAAAAGTTACCTGATGTGGTAGGAGTGCAACAAATGTTCAGTCTGGAATGCTACAACTTTAAGTTAATGATTCTAAACAAACACTTCATTTCAATACAAGAGCACCCTTCTTAAAATTTTATTTTTCAATTACAGTTTACATTTAATATTATTTTGTATTAGTTTCAGGTGTACAGCATAGTGGTTAGACAATCATGTACTTTGCAAAGTGTTCCCCCTGATATTTGCAGTCCCACCTGGCACCATACATAGTTACTACAATGTTATTGACTCTATATTCCCTATGCTGTATACTTTACATCCCTGTGACTATTTTGTAAATACCAATTTGTACTTCTTAATTCCCTTCACCTTTTTCACAGGAGCAACTCTTTAAAGAATAACTTCCCTTGCCCAGCCGGGTGTGGCTCAGTGGTTGAGCATTGACCTAGGATCCAGGAGATCGAGGTTCGATTCCTGGTGAGGGCACATGCCCGGGTTGCAGGCTCCATCCTCAGTGTGAGGCGTGCAGGAGGCAGCCGATCAGTGATGACTCTCTCATCATTGATGTTTCTCTCTCTCTCTCCCTCTCCCTTCCTCTCTCTGAAATCAATATAGATACATTTTTTAAAAAAGAATAACTTCCCTTATATAATCTCTTGCAATTAGGAGTGAGGGCTCCTAATTTCCAAATTCAGATTTTATATACAATAAAGCCTTGACAACTCAGTTATGAAGATTTCTGTTTAATTAATTTTCTTGTTAATTCAAGGTTAATTTGGCTAAAAGATTCTTTTGGTTTCAACTGTTAGCCCTGAGAATCACTCTAAGTTGTCTGAATCCATTCACTTGCTCTAAGTCCATTCTACTCAATAAATTAGGTTTGCTTTTTGATAGTAGAGAATCTTAGAACACTTTAGGGCTTTGTAGCTCATAAAGTTAGTGCCAAGAGATCGTCCCACAGCAAAGTTTCCACAATCCAGCATTGCATTATATCAAGACATGATTGGAGCCAAAAAAAGTGACTCAATGTAACCACACTCACAAAAGACTGATGTAATTATTCACCTAGCAATTTATTAATTTATGATCAGGATAATGTTCGAAGACCATCAAATATCAATGTTCCCCTATCCAGGAAAGCCCCTCCTCTGTGCCAGAAAACAAATAATTCATCAGCAAGTAGCTTGGTAGGCATGGAGTCAGTCTTGAGGACCACCTTACTGAGCCATGGTGAGGTCTGACAGAGCACCGCCATGGTGACCCAACTCACTGTACCAAATGTAGCATCTGCCAACCTCTGCATTTTTTTAGCTTCTCTTTTTCGAGTCCCAACTGGCCATGCCTCTCTGATTCCCTTCATCTATATCTGGGTCCACACTATCTATAACCATTCTAGTTGATGAGATGTCACTTAACCAATTATAATCACAATCCAGTTCTGCCTTCTTGAAGTTTCACTGGGTGACCACAGTGGAAATTTGTGTGTGATCCCAAACTCTTCAGGCATCTGCTTATGTCCTACCCCCCCCCCCCAGCCCCAGTAGCTAATCTCACCCTTCCTGTATGGGTTTTACTAGTTAACCACTGAAACAGTCAGATTTCCCTAACAGTCTACTTCTTGGGCACCCTTTAGAGATACTATCAAGTATTACCAAGAAGGGTGCTCACTTGGAGCCTCAATTTGTAACATGCTCTGTAAGTACGTCACATTTTGTGGGTTTCTGTTTTTCACTTAGGGGCGATATTTTTGTTAATCGAGGCATTCAGTTTAGAGTTTTGAAGGTGCTGCTTCTATTAAAGGACCAAACTCTCCGACCCAATTCTACTTTGTTTTTCTACCTCACCGTCTAGACCTTGGCCTCTCTGATTCTAGTCCAATTACATTTAAACCCTTCACTCCTATTTTCCACCTGTGCTTACTTCCAACAGTCGCAGTCCCCTCAGCCTGTTGTTTTCCCCTCCGGGCGTCGTTTTAACAGCTCTGTGATGGGGATCTCCTAATCTCTCTCCCCCATTTCCCCTGGCTCTAGTATTCACTCTTCTCCGTCTCCACCTCTGTGTTTCCTTCTTTCCCTTGTCCCTTCCCTTGGGGGTTTATTTAATCCTTTCCCCCCACCCGATTTTCTCTCTGGTTCTCCACAGTCGCTTTGCCTGTTCCTCTGTCTCCATGTACAGCCCTGACTGACTGTCTCTCACCTTCCTACCGGCCTCTGCCTACCAGTTCCCGCCGGTCTGTCGGTCTGTCTTTGTTTTGCACTGTAGCTAGCTGCTTGTCCTTTGTCTTTACGCCTGTCTCCAACACCACATATTTCCTGCTCTCGCTTTCTGTCAATAAATCTTTCCTCGGACTGCCTCTCCCACCTGCTCTTCTGCTCCTCAGCTCCCCAACAAAGCCCCGGTCCTTTCCGCCTCTCCCCTCTCGCTCTGCTAACCTCTGTCTGCCACCCTCCGTCTCTCCTGAGCCTGGCTGCCCCTCTTTGGCACTCACTCTCCCTAAATCACTGCTAGAATATCTGTGCCTTCCACCCTTGGGTTCCCTTCCTGTCAGCCTTTAAAAAAAATCCCCCCCCCCCTTATTCTCTTTGTTTATGACCATTTTCCATTTTACCAATTCTACGATTTGGGTTTATCTCAAGCTTCTACAACAGTCTTTCTCGATATTTGTGCCAAGGATCCTCTGTCTTGCACTCCACTCCCTTGGCCTCTGTCTCTTCTACGCAGCTAACCCTCTGTCTTTTTCTCTGTCTCTCAATCTATGTCTGTCTGTCTCTAACATCCCCTTTGTCTTTCTCTAGCTCAGCTTTTTGGGCAGGATTTTAAAAAAATCTTGCTGTCTCTTGCTTTTGCTCATGTATCTTTTCTGTGGGTGATTAAGGGTTATCTCGTTTTGTCCATTGTTTAGTAGAATAGCAACCTTAATCTGCTCTACACTTCCCATAACCTGGATGTTCTGCCCAAAAAAGGGAGGGGGCCTTGTGCAACAGCGAAAAAAAGAATGCAGTCCTGGCCGGTAGCTCCGTTGGTTAAAGTGTCGTCCTGATGCGCCAAGGCTGTGGGTTTGATCCTCGGTCAGGGCACATACAACAATCAACCAACGAATGCATAAATAAGTGGAACAACAAGTCAATGTTTCTCTCTCTCTCTTTCAAAAATCAATCAATAAATAAATAAGAAAAAATGCAGCAGAAGTGGCGGGGGAGAAAGGAGAGCTTGGGAATGACTTCCAGAAGAGGCAGACATTCCTTAATCCCTCTGCAGCCAAAAAGAAGCCTTTCATCAGCTTCTTCTGCCTCTGCCTCATTCCTTCCATGAAACCCTAGGCCTACGAAGACCCTACACTGTGCCCCCAGAGTGGCTGTTTGAGTCCCTACTATGATTCTGGACTTCAGCACTGTCCTGAGAGACCCAACTCCATGTTCATCCCTCTAAAGTATGCATTTTCTTTGAAAAGGTCAAGAGATATTTGAAAAGGTCAAGAAATACTACTACTACTAATAATAATGAAGAGGCAGATGCTAGACACAGTAGGGTTAAGGTTAAGTACAAACAGAAGAGTGGGGTTTTGAGAACCAGAAATATCAGCAGCAATCCCTATGGCCCAGGTTCTTTGGCCTCTTGGCAGCTGCTATGTCTACACAACTACTGGCTACAGGCAGCACCTGTTGTGTTCCCCTCCCACTGCCAGAATTTGGTCATAGGTGAGGTCTCTCTTCCCGCTGGCCTTACCACCTCCATACCAGATCTCTCTGATCCTAGTAAGACTTCACCTTTCCTCGTATGTCCCTGTGCTAAAGCAAAGGGTTTCTGTTCCCATCGGCGGTTTCATGCATCCTGCCACTCTTTGGCACTGGCTGTACCTCTTGAATTAGTTTCCTGGAAAGGATGGTTATCTGATGATGAAATTCAGTGAATAATAGCCCAAATTCCCACCCACCCACGAACATTAGCATTTCTTCTCAGATCCTAGGAATGGGGGAGGGGTATGAATTAGCTGGAAGAGGAACTGAGATACTGAAAATCCAGTCCAGTCCTTAACCCAATGAGGGGATGGGCATTGAAGACCACTGTCTCCTTGTCCTGGTCCTACCTCCCCCAAGACTGGCAGAAGAGGAACCTAAGGCCTCTCTAGTCTTTCAGGCTGAGAGGGGAATCATCCCTGGTGACAGGCTCACCATCACATGTCCTAGTGCCCTTGGTTTCCTTGTGCCCAGGGATGGGTGAATGAGGCTGAGACCGCAGGACATCACTGACCAAAATGCGAACACCCAGTGTGATGCTCATGGTTCCCACAGTGGCCAGCCCGGTGCCACCAAGGACAACCAGAGCAGGAGGCACCTGATGGTGCTGCTGGATCAACCACAGACTCATCCACCCCAGTGGTACCAGGCGGAAGAGGGCCAGGGTGGCCAGGGTGGCCCAGCTGGCCACACTGAAGGCCAAGGATGGGGCCTGGCGAGAAAGCAGCAGCAACTTTCTGAGGTGCAGGCAGGCAGAGTTCAGCTCTAGGAGCAGAGACACCACGGAGAAGCCCACATAGTGGCTGGACAGAATGGCGGTGCTGAGGCAGCTCACTACCTGGGGAGCCAGGGTCAAAGGTTAGAGGACCTTCCATGACCTACCACCCGTCGTGTCTCCATATCCCAGTCCTCCAGAAAGGGGCTCCCAAGCATTTTCTGTCACTCCCTCTCAAAATACACCCAACTTTATGCTTACTCTATGTCAGGAGCCTGGATGGCTTTGAAACAATCTTTCCCTAGGATGGAAGCAGCCTTGGTCCAGAGGCTGTCTTCCCTGCAGCATCTGCACAGTACCCCCCGGTACTTCATGCCCCATCCCCACTCCCAATACTGGGGCTCCCCCTTCTCAGAAAAGCTCCATAGTCAACATTTCTGCAATTGACAGGACACCCGTGGGAATCCAAGCTCCTGAGGCAGTGCCCAGGCTCCCAACTGTGGTGGAGCAGTCAGTCCCCTCCCTCAATTCAGCCCAAGGTTGGGAAGCTCAAGCCCAGGGGAGAGAGGGTGTCAGAGACTCTCTGGGAAGTCATTAGGTGTAAAGCTGATGAGAGATTGGGGCCCTCTGTCTGGGCACCACCCCCCTTCCTGTCTTCCCTCCTCCTGAATCTCACCACCAAATGGTGACAGAGAAGCTCCCAGGCCTGGCCCAAGGTTTGGTTCCACAGCATGTCAGCTCCATCAGCCAGGAAATAACCTGTGGGGAAGGACGGTGGCGGGGGGAGCATTGCGCTTCCCCTAAGCCAGTGTACAGCCTGGAGAGGAATCTCCAGCCCCTACTTTTTCCAGTTTTTTTAGTTTCCCTCAGTAAAGCTGACAGAAGAGGACCTGGAATTACCATTGGAAGCTTGCTCCCCACTCCCAAACTGGCCCAGCCTTCCCTGCAGACTTACCCACAGACACAGCCACCAGCCCCAAGGCCCAGGGCGGGTGGCCACGAATGGGGTCCGCGGCCATCTGAGGGTAGAGCAACAGCCTGGAGGAGATGGGGGAGCCACGCTCAGCTTCGTGCTGACCCGGGCTCCAATCCCCTGCTGGGCACTCCCGCCCACCCAGTCCCAGTCTCAGACCCTCAAGGATTAGCATCAGTTTTAAAGGTGCCGCCAGGCCTTGGAATGTTAGCTTTCCATCCGTCGCCCTCACCCAGGTGCCTCCCGAACCCCTAAGCCCCGCACCCCCGCACCCGAGCAGCGCCCCGGCGCCCGCGAGCAGGCTGTGCACCAGGGAGACGCAGATGTTCCGCCACTTCCAACGGTCCCGGGCCGCAGACCTCGGCGTGGGCAGCAGCTGCAGCCCCCAGTGCAGCCCCCGGAAGGCAGCGAAGGAGGCGCCGGTCACCAGGAGCCCCGAGGGCGCCATGGCCTGGCCGGCGGGTCCAGGTCCGTTCCCGGGCCCCTGCGCGCTCGGCCCCGACACGCCCAACGCGCGCTCGGGGGACGGCGGGCCGAAGCCCCGCTGCGCTGGATCCCGGGCTCCCCTGCCGGCCGGGCCTTTGGAATCTGCGGTAACTTTTCCAGGAATCGTCCAGGAGCTCTCGGCTGGGCAGCGATTGGAGCAGCCGCGCGGCCACCGCCCCTGGAGCCAAGGCAACCGATCGCGTCCCGCCCTGGCGACCGAGGGCAGGTAGGGGGCTCCGGGGGACCCGGCGGCGCAGCGGAGCTCGGGGGACTTCCGGGATATCGAGAGAAGTGTTCCCCAACTCCAGTGTCCTGAACTCTTTAGAGCTCCAGAAATAGGTCACTAATCTCACCTGACACTCCCGGAGGCCCAGCCCCACTAACTTTCACCTCTTTTCCCTGCTCTAAAATCTTATTCCTCCCACCCCACCCACACGGCCCTGAAGTTAGAGGCCAGAGCGAACCCACTGCCACCTGCCTACACCTCGCCGCCGCACCCCTCCCCCGTCCCAGTTGCTGGGGAGAGGGCACTTCACCTCCTTGAAGCCACCCCTTCTGCCTCCAGGCCTCCTAACGCATCCCAGCAGCCGCCTAATTCGGGGAGCCCTGCCCGCTTACATGTCTCGCAAACAGAACGGCAGCTCCGACTTTGGAGAAGAGGCCCACTGGGAACTCCTCCCCCACCCATTTTTGGGGGCCCTACAGAGGAGACGCATTATTAGGAAGGGGAGACAAGGGGAACTACTCAGCACCACAGTCTTGAAAAGCATCCTTCCCCCGAGGGTGGTACCTGTTGGGTGGATAGAATCTCTTTTCCAATCTGAGGCCAGGAGCGGTGACAGGGAGTCACCTCGAGGTTGGGGCAAAATCAGAGAAAAACAAAGACCCTCGGTGCTTGCAGCAGCAGGACTGTTAGGATTCCAGAACCTTTCAGGCTGGAGAGGATACTCTTCCCCGTAACCCCCATTTCCTGAGGAGTGATAGGTTTTACCATTTTCTGTCTTACCCCACTCCACACCTTGAGCTGGCTGCCAGCCAGAAATTGAGAGCCAATTCCTGTGTGGAGCCGGGAGATTCTAGCTACTCCCAGAGAGTGAACCTCTTAAACAGGTGCTCCCCCAAACTCTCACAACCCCCTTTCTCCACCAAAACCCCATTAAGTCCAAGGGGCTAGGGGGCACCCCTTCATTCTTCCATACTTACCTCTCCAAATATTTTTAAAAAATTTTTTGTAGAAATTACATCTTCCACCTCTGTAATTTTACCAGATAAATGTTCTCTTGCAAAAAACAAACCCAAAAACAAACAAAAAATATTACAATGATTTTGCCCTAGCCAGTTTTGCACAGTGGTTAGAGCATTGGTCCTTGAACTGAGGAATCCTGGGTTCTATTCGGATCAAGGGCACACGCCCTCAGTTGTAGGCTTGACCCCAGGCCCAACGGTATGCATGCAGGAGGCAACCAATCGATGTGTCTCTCTCACATCAATGTTTCTCTCTCTCCCTTCCATTCCCTCTGAAGAAGCAATGGAAAAAATAGCCTTGGGTGAGGAAAAAAATTATAATGATTCTTTTAAATTTTATTTGTTAAATGAAAGCCATACACAATTAATGTAGCAAATTTGGAAATTATGAAAAAACTGAAGAGGAAAATTACAATTACCTTATTCCACCATCCAAAGGTAACGACTATTATTAACACTTTGGAGTATATCTTGTCTTTATCTCTTTTATGTACGATATGTAAGTATATACTTATATCTTAAAAAACAAAACCGAGATCACATGATATACACTATTTTTAATAATCTTTTTAATATTCAAAGAACATTTTTCTTTTCAAGTACTCTTCTACATGACTTTTAATGGCTGCACATTACTCCACCACCTGGATAGATATACAATAATTTACTTAAGCAATCCCCTACTGCAAATTTTCTTTACAGCAGAAATGATTTCCCAGACAGGTGCTTCCCATTTTTCTCTATTGCAATGCTGGAACGAACATCTTATAACTAAACCTTTATTTTCTTAGGCTAAATTCCCAAATGTAGAATTACTAGGTCAAAGGTCACGGTAATATGTTTGATACATATTACCAAACTTACATCCAGGAAGGCTGTACCAATTTGTACCCCTATATGCAATGTACCGGAGTGTTATTTTAGTACTCCTTTGCCAACAGCTGGGTCTTATTTTTTCTGTTATAGCTTGCTATGGAGAAAATGCTTATAGGTATATTTGCCTCTCTTTACTAATGAAGCACACATTTTTTTTTCATGGTTTTATCCAATTGAATTTCTTTTATGAATTTCCTGTGTATGTCCTTTCACAGCTGGCTCTTGTTCCTTGAAGTTGCTTATATAAAAACTACAGGGTGGAGGAGAGGTGGAAGGAGGACACTTCAACCTGGTCCCACATCTCTGAAGGAGGCAGAAAGGCTGAAGATGGCTGGACGCTTGTCCTTGCTGGAGGCTGGCTGTCCTTCCTCTTCCTGGGGTGCTCCTGGCCTTTCTAGGCCCCTTCGGCAGGGTGCCCAAACAGGTCCCTGTGCTCTCCAGGCTGTGTCCTTCACTCGTCTTCCGCCCGCCTCTGTGTTCTGAGGCTGCTCTTCCTCATCTCTGCTCCATGATAGGTGAGGATGGCAGAGCCACACACCCAGGGCTGGAAGGAAACACTGTGGCCAGTGAAGCAAGGAGGAGGGGAAGAAAGGATGGAAGCAATGTCCAGGAACAGAGTGATCTTTGTTGAGGTCTATGAGTGGACTCAGTCTACCCACCCCCTTCTACCACAGTCCCACACACATCCAGCTTTGGCTGCAGGAGAGCTGGGTTCAATGGTCTACTCTCCCCTAAATCTTTCAGTTTCTCATAAATGGGGAATAGGACCCAGCTCCTGGTACACCTCTTCCTCTAAAATAGAACAAAAAGCTTTCTGCAGCCCCTAAAGGTGGCTACCTTCAGGCAGGGAGAATGGACCAAGGCTGAACCACACCAGAGCCTGAGCCAAAGAGTGAGATTGGATCAGGAGCTGGGGGTGGCAGGTTTACACTGCCTGATACCCCAAGGGGGGTCACATCCCAGAACTCAGCTCTTCTGGTTGTTGAAGGGGAGAATTTCCTGCCTGCACAGGCCTGAGCTGAGTCTCACATACCATCCTGGAAAGTAAAGTGAGGAAAGAAAAAGCAGTGGTAGCTGGAACCCCATCAGGGGCTGCAGTCCTGTTTTGGGTGGCAGAGGATGCCTGGGGCCACCTTTGCATGAGAAATCGATGTAGAGATAGAGCTCCTAATAGGCCCTCCAACCCTATCCCCACCCCCAGCTCCTGGGGTTATGGTCAGGGTGGGGAGGGGCAACAGCTTAAGTGAAAAGCTGTTTTGTTCCCGCCCCAAGCTCTGAGTCTGCACAGATGGGTTTCAGATTCCCTCAAGCACACTCAACTGGGTGATTTCCCCAGCTCACAGGTAGGTGGAGAAGCTGAGACAGGAAGTCTAAGGATCCCACATATAGGTAAGTATCCCTGAATCTGGAGTCTGGGCCAGTCTAAGGAAATGCAGGGAAAGGTAAGAGCAGGGGCATGACTACTGAGACGGCAGTTTCAGTATGACTTTTTCCCTGAGAGGAAGCTTGCTTCTGGACCTCACCTGGAAAGGCCAGTGGAAAGAATGAGAGGTAATAAGGGGGATCAAGAAAGCTATCTGGGTAAAGGGATAGACAGGGTTTTCTTTGCTCCACTTCTTCCCATTGTCACATAAAGACTGACTAACCTTGGGTAGTCAGGGCCATCTATTCCCTAATTTAGTCAGGGTCTCTAATCTAATATTGTTCTCTCTTGCTGCTCCAATCAGGGTAAAGGTTCTCCAACTGAACAGGGTTCACTTTCCTGAAACATCACCATCACTCCTGCTGTTCAGACTTTCCCAGCCCCAGTTCTGTCACCTTCCAGATGAGGGGGAAAGCAGCTCCTTCTCCTCCTCGAAGCCAGCGGCAGAGGGCAACAGTTCTTCAACTGGCAGCTTTAGCTGGGTCAGGACATAAAGCTTGCCACTGAAGAACTACTGCGGCTCAGCCAGGTGAGGGTGTGGGAGGTACAGGCTCCTAAAGGCAAAGGGAAGAAAAACGAGAAAGACCTGAGCAGGGCCATGTCACAGGGACACTGTCCCACTGGCCATCCAAGTCCACCCCAGCAGGCACTCAACCATCTGTGAAGCATTCTTGGCTCTGACCTGTGCCTGCAGGAGCTGTTAACTTCAGTGAGAAGCAAGAGGCAGCTCTAAACATACTTCCCTTGCTCCTCTTTCCAGAGCCAAAGCTGTAGAAACCCAGGCTCCCATCCCCTTTACCCCAGCTACCCATGGGGGAGGGGGACAGCCTACTCAGCATTCAGAAAAGGCAGGACATGGGACCCAGGACACACCCCACCCCTTCAGGAAGGTACTAGGTAAGAAGTTGTATCTCAGGTCCAGCAATGTGAGTTCAGTGATCAGCCCAACTGACTTGTTCCCAGGGAGTTCAGCTGGAAGAATTTTGGGGGCCTGGATCTGGGGAAGACTGAAGAAGGGAGGTCTAGAGTTTGGAAGGTCAGGAGAGGCTCCAGGGACTGTGAGGAAGGGACAAGGGACCAAAGGCTGGAGGGGAGGGAGATTAGTCAGGGAGGTTGGGCAGCGTCCCCAGGACTCTCAAATGCCAGGCATTCCGCTAGCGCATTCCGGGTACATCTGGTATGAATTCCAGGCTGTCTGCCGGCCCCTCCATGTCTGAACTTTGTTCCAAGTTCCAAGCCCCGCCCCCACAGTTCCAACGCATGAATCAGCAGGAAAAGCCGGGCCCTGCAGCATGGCCCAGGGAGGGGGCTGGGGGCGTGGCAGGCTTGGGGGCTGTGAGCTGGGAAGGGCGGGTCTGTGCTGACACGGCCCAAGGGCATGCCCATGCCAATGGGAGGGGCCAAGGTGGTCTTGCCTTGAGATTTCCATACTCAGCGGTTAGGAAACATTAGGGTAGGGGTGGGAGGTTTTCAAATTACTAAACCCTCTTGGGAGGCATGAACTTTGAGGTACCTTCCTTCCACCAAGTGACCAGTCCCCAACTCCTTCCCATTCCCCTCCATCTGAGCCTGCTCTGGTCAGCTCATAGGACTTAGCGGTTGCTGAGAGTTTGTGCCAAGCAGGTGCCCTTGGCTGCAGGGCGGGGTGGGTCCAGGGCACTGACCCTCTGACCAGCTGCTCCATCTACCTTCTGGCACCCTGACAGCTTCCAGCCCAGTCTGACAGCCAAGATGACAGGCCGAAAGAGTTGGAGGCTGGAACTAGGGCCGGAGGGAGGTGGGGGCGATAGCCTAGCCCGAGGCCACGGGGAGGGGCCAAGAGTTGGCCGAGAGGTGGGGAGAGAGGGAGCCCAGTGATGACTAACCCAGGCGCCCCACCCAGCCAGCCAGTTTCCCAGGCGGTCGGGGCCAGGCCTGGGCTAGGGCCCCCACAACCGGACAGGCTTGGGGGAGGTGCAGAGGTGACCTTCTCTCGGCCCAAGCTAGTAAGGCTGGGGAGGGGGGTAGAGTTTCCAGGCCCTCCTCGTGCCCGTTCCCCCCACCAACCGCGGTGAAACCCTAAACCTTTGGGTTGCATAAGGCCCCGGCACCACCGCCCCCTACTCCCCTCCCCTCCCCTCCCCTCCCCCCTTACATAACATCCCCCGGAGGGAATGAGAGGAGGGGCCGGCCCGCCCAGAGACCCCTTCCCTGCCAGGGCACTTGGCTGGCCCTGACCCAATGAGTGCCGACAGACGCGAGGCACCTCTACGGCCTCCCGCCCGGTCCAAATCCTCCCCAGGCTGCGGGGTCGGCTCCCGTATCCCCCGACCAGAGGGCGTCGAGGTTGGCCGCCCCCAGCCCTCCCGCCCCTCACCTTCCTCCCAGCTACTCAAGACCTTCCGCCACGACTCCTGTCCCGGCCTCTTTTTAAAAACCTCCTGACACGCTCCTCCAGCCAGTCCAGGACCCTCTCCCCGCGAGCGCCCTTGCCTCGGCCGCCCCCTCTCCCCTCCCGCGGAAGGGCAGGGTGTGGCCGCCAGAACCCTACTTGCCCCCATTACCCCGTTAGCACGGTTCCCACCAGTGCGTCCAGGACCCCAGCTCACACCCACCTGGTGCTGGGTATGTGGGGGGTGCGGAGGGTAGGGGAGCAAATCAGTGCGTCCGTGCCCCACGGCCGGCGGCGCTCTCTTCCCAGCGCCCAGCACACACCGGCTCCAGTCTCCGATCAGCTGGCGGCGTCGTGACGCACAAGTTGCGTTTGCACCTCCCAGAGCCAATCACCGCCTACTGGTGGGCAGCGTGACCACACCCACTCGGGGACGCCAGCCCTTCGCTCTAGTCCCGCCCCTAGGGCTGTCTTAGCTCTGATTGGCAAGGAGGCCACCCCTTTGCCTAGTAGGATTTCATTAAGCCACACCTACCAACTCACGAGTTGGCCAATAGGTGAAAAGGTGTGGCTCAGCCGTCCGCCTTGGCTACTATCTTTGAAGAGCACTACGTCAAACTAGGGTTCGAAAGAGCAGAAGGAAGTAAAGGCGTGCGGTGCATACTGGTCAATGTAGTTCTCGATCTGACACCCCGTTCCCAGAATCCAGAGCGCTCTGTGAGTTGGCATTTTTAAAGTCATCTCTGAATCCATCCCGGCGAAATCCTTAAAGGGAGACAGCCCCTCCTTTTTGGAGCCGTGAGTGCTTCTTTTAGACAACCCCAAAACAGATTCGCTGACCTCTGCAGGAGGCTCTCTAAGGAAAAGTGAAGCAGGCGAAGCCCCAGGAGTGGGCAGAACTGAAGGTGGAAATCGGCCCCCAGGGCAGCAGATTCTTCCACAGGATGGGAACTCCTGAGGGCTTTTGGGGTACAGAGGACTGCCCACCTCGCCAAGCCCCAGCTTCCACTGGAGAGATCTAGTCCACCCCTCCTGGGGATGGGGGTGGGAGGGAGGCTTCCAGATCAGGAGACTTCTCTTGGAGATGTCTCGTCCCAGCCGCAGGGACAGAGCCGCTTCCTAACAAAAGACTCACACTTTTCGGCGGCTGTGAAGCTGGAGAGGTCCCGGCCGTGCCGAGGACGTCGGATCTCATCGCCCTCCCAGTCCTTCGACCCTCCCGCGAAAGGCCCTCAATAAAATGGTTTGCTTACCCTCGCCCTCCCCCCCAAAAAAAAAAAAAAGATTGATAGCAGTCTTCACCTGAGGGTAGAAGGAAGACTTGTGCTCAGAAACTAGGGGATGGGCCGTGTCAACGTGCCACGGGCCGGCCACCCCATCCTGTGCCTAATACCCCCATTCAGTACCGCCCTCCAGAAGCTTTCCACTGACTCAGGCCTACTTAGGGAAGATATTTCGAAGCTAAAGACCAATGAGAAGGCGGCTCCTTCCCTCAGGGGCCAATCAGCGTTTAGAGGGGCGGGGGATGGGCAAAAACCTGAAAGGAACCCAGTGACTTGGCAAAAGCTGCCGAACTGCTTATTTAAAGGGGCAAGTCCGGGACCCATTCCACCTCATCACTCCTTCGCCCTCCTCCCTCCGCGACTGAACAGAAACGTGTAGCCCGGGATCCATGACTTTTCCATAAGCGCCAGATTGGCGGTGAGGGTAACTGAGCTGGAAGGATTTGCCTGGAGCGTGAGGTAGTTTCTTCTCTACCAAATACGGGCTCTGCCAAGCGATTGCTATGGTTCCCAGGAGCTCCAGAATTCTGAACTTGCGTTCAGAACATTGTGCCTTTAAGGAAACTTCCTGCCTTCCACCCCAGTAACAGCTGATTGTTGGAAAGTGTGACCCCAGGGGACGAATCAGCTGTTACCACATCCTCCTCTTGGCCTGCCCTACTCCATCCGCTTGGTCCCTCCTCCCCCACCACCGGTGGGGAGGGGAGGAGAGGAAGGAGATGGAACCCCAAATATGGGGGACCCGCTTGTATGTTCTTTCCTCTTCCCTCTTTCTCACTGTCGCCATCTGCCCTCCCCTTCTCCCTCCCCCCAATCTGCTGCTTAGCTCTTCAGAGGTTCTGAGCTTGGAGCCAGAGGTATTTCCTGTCAGCGCCCTCAGCTCAGACCCACCCCTCCCTGGCCTAGTAAGGGAGGCCAGTATTGGGGAGGCCCAGAATGGAAGCTGGAGGGGTGTGTGCGGGCCCCAGGAATGGGTTCTGGGGAAAGTCCAGCGAAGCTGCGGACCAAGCCTAGAGAGGTATGGCTGTGGAGAGCAAGCCTCCTGGGTGTCAGAACCCTTGCTCCCCAGGCCAGTTGCCCTCTACTCCCTGCTCAAGTTGCCCTATTCCTCCCCAGACAGGGGCTTGCTAAGGGGATCCTCCTGGCCTTGCCCGTTCAGTCGATTTCTAACTGTTTTTAGATGCCACCTGGCCCTTGGCTGCTTCAGTTTTTACACTCTTACCCTCTACAGCAAGGGAGCTAAGGTGGAGCTTCCCAGGGGTGCAGGTGGAATGCACTGGCCCCAGGAACCAGTGACTTAGAGTGGGAAGTCCTGCAGGAAGACCTAAGTAAATATTTTACCCCAACCCTAAGCTGGGAATCAGGGTCACTCCAGGACAAGCTTAGTGTGAAGTCCCAGGAATGACTTGGCAAGGTTGGGAGAAACTGATCAGGGCCTTGGCCAAGCTTGGAAGGAAGAGAAATCTCACCAGCTGACCCATTCCCATTATCCTTAGCATAGAAGTACCATCCCCTTCCCACTCAAGGCCCTTGTGGTAGGCTTCTCTCTGTTTGTTCTACTAAGTCTCTTTCTCCTCACCCTCCCACCTTAGGGCAAAAGCACAGGGTTTGAGTCCAGGGTTTCTTAACCTCAGCACTATTGACATTTTGAATTGGATAATTTCTTGTTGTAGGGCTGTACTGTGGAGGCCAGCATCCCTGGCCCACTAGACACTTTTAGCAACACAACTTGCCCCCTCCCCATGACAACCAAAAGTGTCTCCAGATATTACATTACCAAACAGTCCCTGGGAGTCCAAATTGCCCCCAGTTGAGAACCACTGAGTTAGACAAACTTGGACTCAAATTCTAGCCCTTAACAGTTCTGAGCTTGATGAATATACTTAGCATCTCTGAGCCTCAATTTCCTCATCTACACAATTGAATGAATAATAAAGTTAATGGTTTATTGTAGGGATTAAAAAAGGATTGTTTGAAAATACTTAGCACAGTACCAGGCTCACTGTCCCACAGTTGGTGCATTAAACATTAGCTTCCTTCACTTTTCTCTTTGCCAGATCAGCAAAGGCAAACCTCACTCAGCATGGGCTGACTGCCGGGGCAGCTGCAGTCTGCCTCCCCGACTATCCAAGCCATGACCTCGAGTACACTCAATATTGAGGTTGGTGAAGGGGAGTGGCTAATTTAGTCCCAGATTCCCCAAAGCCCAAGGGTGCTTGGGTTGGGATTCAAGGGAAATTTGGGAATAGATCTGTTACAGAGGATTATATTTCAAGATGCTGCAGATTGCCAGCATCAGAATTACCTGGGGTGCTTGTTAAAAATTCAGACTCCTGGATCTCATCCCAGACTACTGAATCAGAAGTACATTATAAAGTTTGAAAACCACTGTTTCAGAATGGGGAAGGTGTCATTGCCCCAGAAATCTTGGTGCACCAGTGTCCACCATTGCAAGGACTTTTCTATTCAAGAGAAGGAAAGAATTCTGATTGGATTTTCTCTCTTGGAAATACATGTTCATCGGAAGCCGAGGTTGATCCAGCCCTGTATGATTCATTAATCCTAACCAGTTCATTAATTCTCTTCTTTGCTCTCCCTGTTTTGCAGATTCAGAATATTGCTAGAACAGTTTGATTTATTTTAGAATCTAAGCTACCTCTAAGTGTTTTGAATATTCCCTTCTACATTCTGGCATTGAAAAAACATCACTTAAGTGAAAATTAAAAGGAAATCTTACGGAATGATTTTAAAAAAAAGGATTTCTGAGGTAAGGTTAGTTACATCCAAGGTCATTTTTGCATTGCAAGCCAAAACCACTAGAGGGCAGGGCACACACAGACTTGCAGAAAGTAAAGTAGCCTAGGTAAACTGAGAGCAGAGTAAAGATCAGGTGGACCCAATTTTATTCCTGACCATCAAAACCCATCCTTTAGTCTCAGTTACTCAGACCAAAATCGAGGATTCGAGATTGTCAAGGAACACCTAATTTCCCAGCTGGAAAAAACAACAGTGCAATGGCCAAGAAGTACAGAGAACATTAGTTTTAGAAAGAGATAGGCTTGGATTTGAATCCTGGCTCTACCACTTCTTAGCTATGTGACCTTGGGCAAGCTACCTAAGGTAGCCATTTTCCTTATTCTAAAATGGGTATAAATCCTTAAAAGGGTTGTGGTGAAGATTAAACAAAATAAGGTGTGTGAAGTGTTTAGCATGCTGCCTGGATCCTAATCAGTGCTTGATAAATGGTTGTAAGTTATTTCTTATGACCAAGGTTCTATGACCAAGCAGGGTCCCAGCTGCCCCTTCAAGAAAGGGGATAGAACCCTGGGTGGGTGGCTTGGATGGTTGGAGGGTAGACCTGTACACCAAAAGGTTGCAGGTTTGATTCCCGATCAGGGCACATACCTAGGTTTCAGGTTTGACCCCCAGTTGGGGCTCGTGCAGAAGGCAGCCGATGGGTTTCTCTCTCATATCGATGTTTCTCTCTCTCCCTTCCTCTCTCTTAAAAAACAAAAAAAAATCAATAACAACATATCCTCAGGTGAGGATTAAAAAGAAAACCCAAACAAACAAAAAAACAGATGGAATCAGATGGTGGCCGAGCCATTCCTGTCTCCTCTCTAATTTGGACTTTCGTTTTTCTTAAGTGACTTTATGAAACCCTCTACACCTCTACACCAAACTATTACACTCTCCTTCTAGGAGTGAGACTCAAAAAACAGCCAGTGGTTTCACTGCAGACAACGGCCTATCTGTTCTGCAAGTGAGAACCAAGACCCCTTGAAGGAGTCATGTAGTTTTGGTGCCAGAATCTGGTTTTCACTCACTATCTTGGGCTGCAAGCCCCCCACCCCCACCCCTAGCCACTGTGGTATCTGCAAACTCTGCCACAGCCAGCAGGCTCTTTGAAACCGCAGAAGCTGATCTTCAACAGGAAGTCTTGGGGAACGTTTCCTCCCAAGAACTCCAGGCCTTTGGGCTGGGGCCACTTCTCTCCCTCGGGTCGCCCAGAATTAAAAAACAAAACAAAACTGGAAGAGGGCTGCTAGTAGAGAGGACTGCAGGGCAGAAAGTCTGTGCACCAGCTTCTGAGTCTCCATTCTGCCACTTGGACAAACCTCTTTCATGGCTCTTGGTTATCACCTGTAAAATATAAACAGTAATAACTGTCCTCCCTACCTGCTGTGAGGCCAAATGGAATGTTACTGATGACATGTTTTGGAAAATTAAAAGCTCCTTCTTTTGGAAGCCAGCACGGAGGCAATGAAGGGACTTGATGTCAAAAGTCCCAGCTCAGACTCGGGTTTCTTGTCTGTAAAATGGGGAGGGGTGATCAGTCCCCTAATTAGAGGCTGGGATCTCTGGGAACAGCCTCCCTTAGATCTGCGTTCTGGAGGGTGCAGGAGGAAGCAGGGGGGGGAGGGCAAACCTCGTGGGCGGTTCGGCATCGCCATCCTCTGCACGGTTGGGGCCGAATGGGGCCCCTTTCAGCTCGAGAGGAAGCGAAGCCGCCGCCAGGCCAGGGCAGAGCGTCAGCCCGAGGGCGACGGGGCAGGAGGAGTCCCGCCCGCCCCTTTGAGCCACGTGCGGTTGTTTCGGTGCCGGGCGATCACGTGAGTCGCGTCAGCTGACCCGTCACGGTGGAGCCCGGTGCTGGCACCACTCAGTGCCCTCCCTTCCGCGCCCAGAGCGCAGGACCCTGCGGAGGGGTAAGAGTGCCCCCGCCCTCCTCTCCTCCGTCCCGGGCCCACCCTTGCCGCCTCCGCCCCAGCCCCGGCCCCTCGTCCGTCCCCGCCCGGCCGATCTGGCACCCCGGAAGCTGTCGTGAGGAGGGCCTTGGCTGGCCCCTACGCTGCTTTGCCCCCAGGCGTCCTGGAGGGGGGGGGGGATGGCCCTGGAGAGCAGGGGACGGGAAGTCCCTCTTACCTCCGGGGTCCAGGGCTGGTCCCCGCCCCCAAGCCCTGACTTGGAGGAGCTGCTGCTGAGCGTGGAGAGGGACCTGAACATCGATGCCCGGCAGCTGGCTCCGGCCCCTGGGGGCAACCACGTGGTGGCCCTGGTGCCCGCGCGCTGGCTCGCTAGCCTCCGCGAGCGCCGGCTGCCCCCGGGCCCCTGCCCCCGCGCCGAGGGCCTGAGCGAAGCGGAAGTCAGGACTCTCCTGCAGCGATCTGTGCAGAGGCTGCCTCCAGGCTGGACGCGAGTAGAGGTGCACGGGCTGCGGAAACGGAGGCTGTCCTACCCTCTGGGCGGCGGCCTGCCCTTTGAGGAGGGGTCCTGCAGCCCTGAGACCCTCAATCGCTTCATGCAGGATGTGGCTGCCCAGAATTATCGCAACCTATGGCGCCATGCATATCATACTTATGGGCAGCCCTATAGTCATAGTTCTGCCCCCTCAGCTGTCCCTGCTCTGGATGCAGTAAGACAAGCTCTGCAGAGGGTCTATGGTTGCTCCTTCCTGCCAGTGGGTGAAACTACCCAGTGCCCATCAAATACCAGAGATGGGCCCTGTCGCCCTCGGGGCAGCCCGGCCTGTCCCAGTCTTTTGAGAGCTGAGGCCCTGCTGGAGTCACAGGAGATGCTATATGTGGTGCACCCTTATGTGCAGTTCACCCTGCATGATGTGGTCACCTTCAGCCCTGCCAAGCTGACCAACAGCCAAGCCAAGGTGCTCTTCATTCTCTTCCGTGTGCTGAGGGCTATGGATGCCTGTCACCGCCAGGGATTGGCCTGTGGGGCCCTATCTTTGCACCATGTCGCTGTGGATGAGAAACTTTGCAGCGAGCTCCGGTTGGACCTGAGTGCTTATGAGAGGCTTGAGGAGGATGAGAGTGAGGAGACCCCTGTAGCAAGGGACAAGGCAGGCACTGATTGTGGAGAGGAGGGAGGAGGGGGACCTGAGTGTCCTACCTGCCAGGAGGAACTTAGGGGCCTTGTGTTAGACTGGGTCCACGGCCGCATCAGCAACTTCCACTACCTCATGCAGCTGAATCGATTGGCAGGTCGGCGGCAGGGGGATCCCAACTACCACCCAGTATTGCCCTGGGTGGTGGACTTCACCACACCCCATGGGCGCTTCCGAGACCTGCGCAAGTCCAAGTTCCGCCTCAACAAGGGGGATAAGCAGCTGGACTTCACGTATGAGATGACGCGGCAGGCGTTTGTAGCAGGTGGTGCAGGTGGTGGGGAGCCACCCCATGTTCCTCATCACATCTCAGATGTGCTCTCTGACATCACATACTATGTATACAAGGCTCGGCGCACACCCCGGTCGGTGCTTTGTGGACATGTACGGGCTCAATGGGAGCCCAATGAGTACCCTGCCAGCATGGAGCGCATGCAGAACTGGACACCTGACGAGTGTATCCCTGAATTTTACACTGATCCCTCTATCTTCTGCTCCATTCACCCTGACATGCCTGACCTGGATGTGCCTGCCTGGTGTGGCTCCAGCCAGGAGTTTGTGGCTGCCCACCGGGTGCTGCTGGAGAGCCGTGAGGTGTCCCAGGACCTGCACCATTGGATCGACCTCACCTTCGGCTACAAACTCCAGGGCAAGGAAGCTGTAAAGGAGAAGAATGTGTGTCTGCACCTGGTGGATGCCCACACGCACCTGACCAACTATGGTGTGGTGCAGCTCTTTGATCAGCCACACCCCCAGCGCCTGGCTGGGGCTCCTTCCCTTGCCCCTGAGCCTCCGCTTATCCCTAGGCTGTTGTTCCAGACCATCCAGGAGAGCACAGGCCGGGAGGACTTCCCAGGGCAGCTTACAAATGGAGTGGTTCTGGAGGCCACTGCCTGTGAGGCTGGCTGGGCCAGAGACAGGCCTGTGGCAGGTGAAGATGACTTGGAGCAGGCCACAGAAGCTCTGGATTCCATATCCCTTGCTGGGAAAGCAGGTGACCAGCTGGGCCCCTCCTCCTCCAGTCAAGCCCCCCCAGGCCTCCTGTCTTTTTCAGTAGCCTCAGCCTCTCGATCAGGCCGCAGGAACAAGGCTATTGGGACAGACCCTGGGGAAGGTGAGGAAGGGAAGGTTCTTCTTCCGGAGGGCTTCAATCCCGTGCAAGCTCTGGAAGAGCTGGAGAAACTAGGCAACTTCCTGACCAAAGGCCTAGGAGGCCGGTTGGAGGTGCCTGAGCAGCCCCAGGTTCAGCCACCTGTGCAGCTGCGGGACCTCTTCCATCGGGACATGCAGGCACTGGGTGTCCTATTGGCTGAGATGGTGTTTGCCACTAGGATCCGAACGCTGCAGCCTGATGCGCCTTTGTCGGTACGCTTTGAGGCTGTTCAGAGGCTCTGTACACGCCATCCCAAGGAGGTCCCTGTGTCTCTGCAGCCCATGCTGGACATGCTCTTGCAGCTGAGTGGATCTAAAGGACCCGTGGTGGCACGGAGTGGCAAGATGGGCCCACTGTTTGAGTACAGGCCTGTCTCCCAGGGTCTGCCCCCACCCTCCCCGGCCCAGCTCCTCAGCCCCTTCAGCTCTGTGGTTCCCTTCCCTCCATACTTCCCGGCGCTGCACAAGTTCATCCTTCTGTACCAGGCAAGGCGCGTGGAGGACGAGGCTCAGGGGCGGGAGCTGGTCTTTGCTCTGTGGCAGCAACTGGGTGCAGTGCTGAATGACATCACCCCTGAGGGCCTGGAGATCCTGCTGCCCTTTGTGCTGTCACTCATGTCTGAGGAGCACACGGCTGTGTATACGGCCTGGTACCTGTTTGAACCTGTTGCCAAAGCACTGGGCCCCAAAAATGCTAATAAGTACCTACTGAAGCCTCTCATTGGTGCCTACGAGAGCCCCTGCCGGCTCCACGGCCGCTTCTACCTGTACACTGACTGCTTCGTGGTCCAGCTGATAGTGCGGCTGGGTCTGCAGGCGTTTCTTGTCCACCTGCTGCCCCATGTCCTGCAGGTGCTGGCTGGTGTGGAGGCCTCCCAGGAGGAGAGCAAGGGCCTGGCAGGGGCTGCCGACGATGAGGAAAGTGGGCTCCCAGGGGCCAGGCCCAGCTCCTGTGCCTTTGGGGAGGAGATTCCGATGGATGGGGAGCCTGCTGCTTCCTCGGGTCTGGGGCTCCCAGATTATACATCTGGCGTCAGCTTCCATGACCAGGCGGACCTCTCTGAGACAGATGACTTCCAAGCGGGGCTCTATGTGGCTGAGTCCCCACAGCCCCAGGAGGCTGAGGCTGTGAGCCTGGGTCAGCTAAGTGACAAGAGCAGCACCAGTGAGACCTCCCTGGGTGAGGAGCAGGCTGCAGACGAAGGGGGTGCCCCTATGGATAAGAGCAGCCTCAAGTCAGGTGACAGCAGTCAGGACTTGAAGCAAAGCGAAGGCTCAGAGGAGGAAGAGGAGGAAGAGGAAGGCTGTGTAGTGTTGGAGGAGGGGGAGGAAGAAGGGGAGCAAGATGAAGTGACTGGGGCATCTGAGGTCACTCTCTCCAACACGGTGATGTCCATGGACACAATTGTGGCTGGCGGTGGGGAGGCAGAAGGGGAGGAAGAGGAGGAGCCGCTGACCGAGCAGTCGGAGGGCCAAGAACAGAAGATCCTTCTTGGTGAGTACTCGGGCCTGAGGTGTAGGTCGAACAGTCATCTGGTTTTCACTCAACATTTGCTGAGCATCTGCTCTGTGCCAAGCAGTGGATCGAGTAGATCCATATACAGCATAGATGTGGGCCTGGAGATCACATATAGCAGAAGAGATGCCACGTTGTAGACAATATTCCGTAAGTGCAAGTTAGCATAATGCTATAAAGAACACAGCTGGGTGCTACAAGGAAATATTAAATGGGGCTTAGGTCTGATTTTCAGGTGTCAGAGAAGACTTTCTGAAAGTAGGGCTAGTTGAGGTTCAATGAGTAGGAGGTAGCAAGGCAAAAATATCAGGGTCTGCAGTGGGAAGAGCATTCCATGCAGAGGGAATAGCATGTGCAAAGCTCAGAGGCTGTCGTGGTTCCATTAAAGAATTAGTGAAAGGCCAGCATGCTGAGACTGAGAGAGTGAAGGGAAGAGGAGGGAGCAGAGGCCAGACAGGGAGGTAGCCAGGGTGCAGCCAGGGCCTCATTTGTGAGCTGGAGAAGATTCAATGAAAGGGTCACCTGGAGCAGCCCCAAAGCCAGAGTCCCGCAGGCCACCTCTGCACTGTGGTGATGGTGTGGGGCGACCAGGCCCAGGTTGTAGCCGGAGTTGGCTAGGTGGGGTATCATGGGGTGGAGTGGGAGGAGTGGTGAGTCACCACTATCTGATGAGCTCAGGGCCTGCTTCTGCCCTGCAGATACTGCCTGCAAGATGGTCCGCTGGCTGTCCGCCAAGCTTGGCCCAACTGTGGCCTCCCGCCACGTGGCCCGTAACCTGCTCCGCCTGCTGACATCCTGTTACGTTGGTAAGGCCTGTGGCAAGTGCTGGAGATGAAACTTCTCCCAGACCCTCTGCGAATCTTCAGCCCCCTCTAAGGGTCCTTCCCACTCCCACTGCAGAGCAAGCACTTCCTGGCCAGGGCCTGGGTCCCAGTCTGTAAGCTCATTTCTTCCTTAGATAGGTCACGGGGCAGACCCCAGGCTAGGGTGAGAGGGTGTGGCTACCATAGACCCTGGAAGGCTGACTGCCCTCCTGCCCTCCGGTAGCACTCAAGGCTTCTGTCCCTTCCTTGGCAGGGTCCACTCGGCAGCAGTTCACGGTGAGCAGTGGTGAGAGTCCCCCGCTGAGTGCCGGCAACATCTACCAGAAGAGACCAGTCCTGGGCGATATAGTGTCGGGGCCTGTGCTCAGCTGCCTCCTCCACATCGCCCATCTGTACGGGGAGCCCGTCCTCACCTACCAGTACCTGCCCTACATCAGCTACCTGGTCAGTGCCTGATTTGGCAGGCTGTGGGCAGGAGGAGCCGGAGGGCCGACTTGGGTTCCCTGGAGGTTCCAGGGGGCCTGTGAGGCCGCCTGGCCCTCATCGACTCTATGGTCCTAGGTGGCCCCAGGCAGCACCTCAAGCCCCAGTCGACTGAACAGCCGTAAGGAGGCCGGGCTGCTGGCAGCGGTGACTCTGACCCAGAAGATCATTGTGTACCTCTCAGACACCACCCTCATGGACATCCTGCCTCGTATCAGCCACGAGGTCTTGCTGCCCGTGCTCAGCTTCCTTACTTCCCTTGTCACAGGGTACGCCCCTGCCCCGTCCTGTGGGGGGCAGCTCAGCTGAGGGGGCTATGGAGGGTGGGGGCTGGGAAGCTTGGGGGAGAGTCCACTGACATTGGGCTGGGTGTCCTTGTTCTGATCCCGGATCTGTGACCCTGAGCAAGTCACACCTTCTTTCTGTGCCTCAGTTTCCTCATCTAGTTTGGACCAGTTGGTCTTGTAGCACCTTTCACTTACAGCTTTTGATAGATTCTGGGCAAGTTCCACAGTACGGGGGGCTGGAGCTTATAAGCTCTTTCCAGGTTCCCAAGTGGAGCCCAGGCCCGGACTGTCCTGTGTATGAAAACCATCAGCCTCATTGCGCTCATCTGCCTGCGCATCGGACAGGAGATGGTCCAGCAGCACCTGAGTGAGCCTGTGGCCACCTTCTTTCAAGTCTTCTCGCAGCTGCATGAGCTGCAGCACCAGGTGGGTAGACCTACCTGGCTGGGGTGGGCTGGGCAGGGGCTTTGGACTCAGCTGACCCTGGGCTTCCTTCTCCCAGGATCTGGATCCTGTGGGCCACAGTGAGGGCCAGCTGCCAGAGGTGGCCTTCTCTGATGGGCAGCAGCGACTGGTGGACCCCGCCCTGCTGGATGAACTGCAGAAGGTGTTCACCTTGGAGATGGCATATACAATCTACGTGCCCTTCTCCTGCCTGTTGGGTACTGCCCTTCCCCTTTCCTCACACAGCCTCTGTGGCTATGTCTCTTCTCCTGGGAGGGCCCCATGCGCCCCCTGCCCTCAGAGTCAGTAGTGGGTGTCCTCAGAGTCAGTAGTGGATGTCTTCAGAGTCAGTAGTGGGTGTTAAGCACAGTTTTCTGGCTCAGATAAAAGGAATTTGGCCTCAGGCCTTGAGTCCCAATGTGATATAATAACAGGGACTGAGCATTAGCCAGCAAGGAGGTACAGGAGTGGCTTAGCATCTCCCTGGGAAAGATGGGGAGTCAGGCCGACATCTTGACGTCTCTAGGAGCTGTCAGAGGAATGAGCAGCCCACTGTTTACGTAGGTTCCCGCAAGGTACGGGCCAGACACTGTGCTGAGTGCTGACAGGTGTCATTGCCCTGAACAGGATGCACAGCCTTGTGGTCAGATAAGTTGTCATCCCTCCATTAAAATCTAAGCTCTGGGAGGGAGAGCATGACCTGTCTTGTTCACTCTCCTATTTCTGATGCCCACCATGGTGCCCAGCACATATAGAAGAAGCTCCCTTGTACATAGTGAACAAATGAATCCACATACATTTTCCTGGGGAGCAAACAGGTTCAGAAGTGAAGAGTTACTTGTTCAAGAGTTGCACAGCCGGTACCTGCCCTGTCTTCTGTGGTTCCCAAGCCCTTGGGTGGGTGGTGGCAGCCACCTGTTGTCTTCTCTAATCTTAGGACCACTTCCACTTTCATCCAGGTGACATCATCCAGAAAATCATTCCTAACCACGAGCTGGTGGGGGAGCTGGCAGGGCTGTATTTGGAGAGCATCAGCCCGAGTAGTCGCAGTCCTGCCAGTGTGGAGCCCACTGTGCCCAGCTCTGGCCTTGAGTCGGACCCCCAGGGTGGGGGCTGCCCCCAGGATGATGGCCACTCAGGGACCTTTGGGAGTGTCCTCGTTGGGAACCGCATCCAAATCCCTGATGACTCTCAGCCCGAGAGCCCCGGCCCCCTGGGCCCTATCTCTGGGATGGGCACTGGAGGCATCGGCAGTGAAAGCGAAGAAAATGCGCTGAAGCGGGAGCTGCCACGGAGTGCCCATGGGCTGAGCGGGAACTGGCTGGCATACTGGCAATACGAGATTGGCGTGAGCCAGCAGGATGCCCACTTTCACTTCCACCAGATCCGCCTGCAGAGCTTCCCAGGCCACTCAGGGGCTGTCAAATGTGTGGCACCTCTGAGCAGTGAGGACTTCTTCCTGAGTGGCAGCAAGGACCGCACTGTGCGCCTGTGGCCCCTCTACAACTATGGGGATGGCACCAGCGAGACAGCCCCACGCTTCATCTATGCCCAGCACCGCAAGAGTGTCTTTTTTGTGGGCCAGCTTGAGGCCCCACAGTGTGTGGTTAGCTGTGATGGGGCTGTACACGTCTGGGACCCCTTCACAGGTGAGCGGGCCCAGGTGAGGCCTGTTCTGTTGCTGCCACCCTGTCCCCTGCTAGGCCTCCGGGAATGGGTCCCAAGGGTGGGTAGTTGGGATGTAATGGTGTGTGTTTTTGGGTGACCCAATGAAGCCACACAGAGGAGTAGTTAGGAGAACCCAGTAGTTTGAATCAGCCCTGACCACTTACTTGCTGAGTGACCTTGAGCAAGTCATTTCACTGCTGGAAGCATCAGTTTTTCCATCTGTGAAATGGGAATCAGAACAACTGGTTTAGCTTTAATGCAGGGGTTTGGCTTAAAATGTAGCATTAGTACATGTTTGGTAAGTGGCTGCTCCATTATTTTTTGGCTCTCATTGTAGGGAGAAATAAAAGAGGTAGACTGAGGGAGGTAGCATTCAATCAGGGGGTGCTGTGTGAAGAAAGGAGGCTGCTTTGGGGATAAGAGTCTAGTCTGGCCATGAAAGCAGGAAGGTAGGAGGGTCAGGAAACATAACATTTTCTGAGATCCCTGGGATATGGGAGGCAGGTATAGGGTGGGTCAGGGGGATAGGAAGAATTGGGGCTCTTCCATCATCTTCACCTTTCCTTTCCAGGGAAGACCCTTCGCACAGTGGAGCCGTCGGACAGCCGGGTACCCCTGACCGCAGTGGCTGTCATGCCTGCTCCCTACAGCAGCATCACCATGGCCAGCTCTGACTCGACCCTGCGCTTTGTGGACTGCAGGAAGCCTGGCCTGCAGGTCAGGGGTCTCCATTCCCTGAGCCCTGGCCCAGGTGTCTTCTGGCAACACGGGGAGATCCCAAAGAGAGAGGCCAGGGCATAGTTTCTCTTTGGAGATAGATCACCAGCAGCAGCAAACCCTGGGGTGGGGTGGGGTGGGACTGTGGCCTGTGATGTGGGGAGCTCTCCCCTTGATTGGGAGACAGAGGCTCAGGCCTTCCAGCTGTGTGGGCTTGGGTGGTGAGCAGGACCTCAGGGAGAGGGGGTTGGAGCAGGCAGTGGCACCTCAGCTTGTCTTCCTCCGCCTGCAGCATGAGTTCCGCCTGGGTGGCGGGCTGAACCCTGGGCTTGTCCGCTCCCTGGCTGTTAGTCCCAGTGGCCGCAGTGTTGTAGCCGGCTTCTCCTCGGGCTTCATGGTGCTCCTGGACACCCGTACGGGCTTGGTTCTACGTGGCTGGCCTGCCCACGAAGGGGACATCCTGCAGATCAAGGTGACAGACCAGGGCCCCTTCCCTACCTCACTGCTCCGGGTCCCCACCTCTGGTTAGGGCCCACCCAGGACAGGCTGAAGCTGATCATCCTGTTATCTGCCCAAGGACAGGTATAAGGGAGCTTCAGGAGCCAGCTTCACTGCAGGGCCTTGGCAGGAGGCAGGCCGTGGGGGCGGGCACTATGGGCCGAGCTGACCCTGCTGCTCCCTGGAGATGTTCTAATGAGTAACCCTTGTCCATATTTGTCTTGCTTGGAGGATCAGGGGTCGGGTCCTGTCCGTGACCCAATTCAGGTTAAATAAAGCTCAGCTGGGAGGCTGTTTACTCCCCCCAGGCCACTGAGCAGAGTCCATGCCCCCTGCTGGCTGCTCTGGTGGGGGCAGGGGAAGACCAGGCATGGGGATCCTCCCCCCATCATTACCCCCACCCATTCTCAATCAGAGACCTCAGGGAACTGCTCAGGAAAGCACAGGAGGGGAGGCACAGGGCTACTTGTGGGAGGATTTTTCCCGGTAGCTGTGATTCCCTCCCCTTCCTAAGTGGAGGCCAGGTCAGGGGACATGCACTAACCCTGCTGGGGGCAGGCTGCCTGGGCTCCCTCCAGGCCCCAAGGGACTCTGGGCAGCAGATACCTCTAAATTCCGACTTTCTAATCCTGACTTTTCGGGAGGGCCCTGGGGGTCAGCCTGGGTGTTAATCCTGGCTCTTCCACTCACTCTGTGACCTTGGTAGGATGACAACTTTCCTGAGCCTTAGTTTTTCTCTGTAAAATGGGAACAATGACAGTATTTGTCTCTTAGAGTTGTTACAAAGATTAAATGTGGTAATGCAGCATGCCTAACACAATGCCTGAGCATAGTAAGTAGTCAAACTATAGTGATGATCAGGTTAATGACACTGTAATATATTCATATTAACTAACATTAACATAATGTGGGAGGATGGCAGCCTGTCAATTGCTCAGGACACCGTCTTCCTGGGGGATACTGTGGGAGGAAATGGGAAGACCCTGGGGCTTGGTGGGCACACGGGGGGCCCAGGCCCTACTGAGGCTCTCCTCTCCCTGAGCAGGCCGTGGAGGGCAGCGTCCTGGTCAGCTCCTCCTCTGACCACTCCTTGACTGTCTGGAAGGAGCTGGAGCAGAAGCCCACACACCACTACAAGTCAGCGTCTGACCCTATCCACACCTTCGACCTGTACGGCAGCGAGGTGATCACTGGCACTGTGGCCAACAAGATCGGCGTCTGCTCCCTGCTTGAGCCGCCCTCCCAGGCCACCACCAAGCTCAGCTCTGAGAACTTCCGTGGCACACTCACCAGCCTGGCCTTGCTGCCCACCAAACGGCACCTCCTGCTGGGCTCAGACAATGGGGTCATCCGCCTCCTGGCATAGGCTGCTGTGGAAGCTGGCCAGGCCTGGCGAGACAGACATCCCCAGGGAGTTCACCCCTCATTCTTGTTTCCCCAGCAGCCCCCTCCATGCAAGCCTCAGGCCCCATGCCCAATGTACCCACATGGCCTGTCAGCTAGGGCAGAGTGGAAATCCGGGCTCCTGAATCCCCAGAGCTACTAAGGCTGTCAGCAGGGATCTCATTCATGACTTGGGGAGACGCTGCTCCTAGGTCTCTTCCAGGTCTCTTCCAGGGGGCAGGAAGCCAGAGAAGGAGCTGGGGAAGCTTCACTGTCCCCTCTTCACCCCAGCTCTTCCCATGGGTCCACATGGGGACAGGGAAGCTCGGGAAGGAGAAGGGAGACTGGCCCTGCTCACCCAGTCTCTAGCCAAGCACTCTCATTCCCCCTTGCTGGGCTCTCTGCCCCTGTCCCCCAAGGACAGAGAAGCTGCTCCATTCAGGACCCCATGGTGCTTGGGCTCCGGCCTCTAAGGAGGGCTGGCCATGGTCTAGGAGTTAAGAGCCGTGCGCTGGGGTTTAAGTGTCCACCCAGCCAGGCCCTGCCCAGTGTGGGACCAGTAAGACAAGAAAGAGGTCAGGACCAGGGAAAGGAAGATGGAATGGGCCAGCTGGTGCCTGCCAGGAGTGACCCCATGCCTTGCCTGCCTACCCCTAACCACGGTGTATGTGCCTTGAGCTGAGGAGGCAGCCCCTGAGCCCAGAACCCCTGCAAGGGGGTGGGGTGGGGGTCCAAGACCCTGAGGGAAGGGGCAAGAAGAATTCCATCTCTGCATCTCAGGTCCTTCCAGGGGACAGGAAGACCCTGGCGTCCCCAGGTCCTCACATTCTGGAGCATAGATGAGGTCTGGGACTGGGCCTCTGCTGCCTCCTCACTACTTGCAATAGATGTAAATATGACCAATAAATCCTTTGGAAGAGCTATGGAACTGAGTGAGGGTTTTCTTGATGGTGATGTCAGGTGGGGGCAAGTTGAGATCCCACAGTTTGCAGGGCAGTGAGGAGAGAGAGGAGTAGGGCAGGAGGTGGGGAGGCAGCCTGATCTTGTTCAGGCAGCACAGGGGGCAGGGCTTCTGGCTCGTGCAGCCCCACTCCAGGTTCCAGAAGCTTCACCCTTGGGTAAGGAGGCATTGCTCCTAGTGAGGTAGGATGCTGAGACAGTCTGCATCCCTCAGCAGCTCTTCCCACTCCCTGCCTCCTGGACAAGGCTGAGGCAGCCAACCAGGATCCTGGACGTGTAAGGGTTGGTATGGGCATCCTATCCTGGGTTCCCTACATACGCTCCTACAGCTTCCCCTTCCCTCCCCTTGAGATGGGAGGCAGGTGTGGGGGAGAGGAAAGGACATTGGAAGTGGGAACCTGGATGTAACTGAGCTCAGCTCTGTGTCCTCAGGCAGGTTACATAGCCTCTCTGAGCCTGACTAAAGCAGGGATAGCCCCCCCCACCTAATGGGGTCTCTGGAAGGCCCCTATCATTTCTGGACCTGCTCTCCAGGTGAAGACAGCCTCCTCTACTATCTCCTGAACCTCCTTTTTTCAGGCTCAGGTGGAACCCAAATCCATATGGTTCCAGGTAGCTGTCTCAGGATTAGATGCCCTGGTGGGAAAGGGGCTTCTGGCCCCAATATCAGTGTTTAATCGGATATGCAGGTCAATATTTACCAGAGGAGAAAGCAATCTGAACAGGGGTTGGCTGAGAGCAAAGGTCCTGGTAGGAGGGGAGGGCTTGGCTGGGCTGGCTGGAGACCTGGCAGAGTGTGGGGAGCACCCAAGTGTCCCAGAGGGACAGCGTGTGCAGCAGAGAAGAGCCTACAGAGGTACGAGAGGAGTGGTAAAGGCCTGCTCCTCGGGCAGGAGAGGAGGTAGGAGCTGCCTACTTGGTTCAGGGGGTCTGGGCTGAATTTATTCAGGAGGCCTGTTGTTTCCCAGCTTCCTGGGGTGATGAGGGGCCAAGGTGGGGATCCAGAGGAAGGCTCTCTGGGGTTTGAAAAACTGGAGATCTGTTCTTGCCAGGAAGATTCAAAAGTCCAGGTTGGGGATCAGAACCCTGGCCAAGGGCCCTTGTGTGTGATGGGGGTGGGGCCAGGGGTGATAGAAGGATCCTCCAGAAGGGCTGGTCCTGAGATGGGGGTGGGGTGTATGAGACGTGCTCCCAGGCTAGATCTAGACCTGTCCATCCCCTCCTGCCAGCCTGACTTCCCGGAGGCAGCCTGGGGCAGAGTGTTTCCCGAAAGTCCAAAGGTGGCTCTGGCCAGAGTCATTCATTGGATTCTGCTGCTGGGTCAACAAGGGGGCTCTTGGGGCCACCCCATCACTCCTGCTGAGACCTCAGGGCCTTATCAGTCTGTGCACCCTTTTGGACAAGACCAGTAAGAAAAGGTGAGTCAGATGGATAGGAAATCTGGGGAGGGAGCCCCAGTACAGGACAGGGTTCTCAGAAGAGGGGCCTTGGGCTAGGCTGCAGGCAGCCATTACTAAGTGCCAGGCATTGTACTCAGGGCTCACAAAGACTGTCTTATTTTGGTCCTCACAATACCTGTAGGAGGAGGTAGGGACTTGTGCCACCATTTTACGAGATAAGAAGCCCAGAGGGGTTAAGGGAGATGTCCAAGGTCCTCTGGCAAGAGTCAGTCTGGATTCAAACCCAGGTCTGACTCACAATGCCAGCCCTTGAATAATGAGGACTTTTTTGTTTTGATAATACTTTCCCCTATGAGTCAAAACATTCTCAGTGCATGAAATGTGAAACACCCAGAAACATAAGAGGGGAAACAGTTCAGGGGGGGATATCCCACCCCTCAGAGCTGAGGGCTGATGCTAATGTGTTTTGGGGGTGTGTGCTGTAGCTGGCGTTGTCCCCTTAGCTGTGACAGCTCAGGACTTTGCCAGCCAGTGATCATGTGGGTATAGTGGCTTGGCCTCAGGTGGCCGGTAAGATAATTGGTGACAGTGTGTATGGGGGGACGAGTTGAAACCAAGTCTTCCTGTCCCACACAGGAACATGGTGCTGCTCCGGGGGCTCCTGGTGCTCAGCTTGTCCTGCCTGCAAGGCCCCTGCTCAGTGGTGAGCCTGGGCAGTGGTCTGGGTCTGGGGGGGAAGGGAGAGGTGGGTATTGAGAGGCCAGAGGTCTGAAGGGGCAGAGGAGATCTGGGTGGCAGGAGGGTTTGGCTCTGAGAGGGTTCCCCCTCCTCTCATCCCTTTTTCAACAGTTCTCTCCAGCGAGCGCCGTGGAGCCCTTGAACCAGCAGGTACTGGGAAGAGGGGCTTGACAGGAAGGAAGGCGCCTGTGGCTCGTGCAGGGTGGGGGACCTGTGGGAAGGGTCCCTGTCCATCTGCTTCCTCCTTTCTTCAGGTAATGATCGGGCCAGGCCAGGAGAAGCTGTCCCCGCTTACCTTCCTCAAGTTGAGCAACCAGGTACAACCAGGTGGGGCTGGGAAAGAGTGGGCGGGGCCTGAGGGAGAGGGACCAATCAGCAGGCAGGGGTGAGGGAACTGGGGCGTGGCCTTGAGCTGAGGACCTAAAGGAGGGGGTGAGAGGGATCAGATACAGGCATCCAGTCCCCAGAACTCTCAGGATTGGGACAAGGCCCTGATGCCCCCGGGGAACAGGGGCTAGGGAGGAGATCATCACAGAACCGGGAGCTGACCCTTGGCCCCCACTGACCCCCCCACATATCCCTGCAGGAGCCTGGTGGCCCGACTGCCCTGAAGACGGCCCCAGGAGGCTGCAATGAGGCCCCAACCCCGGAGCAGACTCGCAGGCTGGCCAAGGCCCTGATGGCCTTCACCACAGACCTATTCTCCCTGGTGGCCCAAAGGTCCACCAGCCCCAACCTCATCCTGTCGCCTCTGAGTGTGGCCCTGGCACTGTCTCACCTGGCACTAGGTACCGTGGCAGCACCTGTCCAAACCAGCAGAGCTGGGAGGCCAGTAGGAACTCACTACTTCAGACTTACTCCTCCATCAGGGTCACTTGGACATCTGGTAAAAATGCAGATTCCTGGGCCCACCTCAAGTCTCTGTGAATCAGATTCCCAGGGATTGGGCCCAGGGATCTGCTTCTGGTGACTTTTAGGCCAGAGTTTGGTAGCTACATCTCCCTTGGACTGGAGGGTCTCACTGTGGGAAACTGAGGTTCAGAAAGGGCTGACAATTTTCATGAGGTGTGGTCACCCAGGCTGTCAGCAGCAGAGAGGAAAGTAGAACTTGAAGTCCTGCCACACAGACCAGTTCAGTGGGCATGAGGAGAGTGTGTGGTCCCGGGGGCGTGCTCACCGTGGGTAATCAAGAGGGACTGGCGGGCAGTGGTGGTGGGAAAGAAGCCCAGCCTGGGCCACAGCTGGTGCGATCCCCTCCAGGTGCTCGGAACCAGACGCTGCAGAGGCTGCAGCAGGTGCTGCATGCGGACTCGGGGCCCTGCCTCCCCCACCTGCTGAGCCGCCTCTGCCGGGACCTGGGCCCCGGGGCATTCCGAATGGCTGCCAGAATGTACCTGCAGAAAGGTAGGCACTGGTGGAAGGGCACGCCCTAGGTAGTGCCCCAGGGTGGACGGGGTGAGGGAGATGAACTGGGCCTCGGGTAGCCAGTTGGATCATTGTTGTCTGTGGAGCCTGAACCCTGGGAACAACTTGTGGCCCCTTCTGTGTAGGATTTCCCATCAAAGAGGACTTCCTGAAACAATCAGAACTTCTCTTTGGCGCAAAGCCCATGAACCTGATGGGAACGAAGGGGGATGACTTGGCGAACATCAACAAATGGGTGAAGGAAACCACGGAGGGGAAGATTGAGGATTTCCTCTCAGAGATGGCAGATGACACGGTGCTGCTCCTCCTCAATGCCATCCATTTCCAGGGTGCGCTCCTCCTCTTCTCAGGCCTCCCACCCTGGCAGCTCCTACCTCTGCCCTGTAGGCTGAGCTGGCTGTCCCGCTGTCCCTCTCCCTCCTCAGGGCTGAGCCAGGGGCAGGGAGCTCACTGGGTTGTGGCTTGGGAGAGGGTAGGAGACGGGTAATGGTGTGGCAGGGAGGGAACCCAGGAACTGGATGGGGCTGTTGTGGAGAGTACCTTAGGAGGAAACCGAGTCTGAAAAGACCCAGGGGGAGGTTCCCGGGAGCAGGTCAGGGCATGGGGAAAACGCACACCAAGATTTTCAAAACTCTACAGAAAAGAGAGCTCAGATCAACTGCGTATCAACTGGCACAGCACCCTCTCGGGTCTCGGCCCCCTCCTTTTGTCCCTTGAATGGGTTCTGGTGGGATGAAGAAGAGGCTGGTGGTCTAGAACCCACCCTATTCCCAGTCTATGTGGCCCCTGCCCTCTGCTGGATGCAGGTTTCTGGAAGAGCAAGTTCGACCCAAGCCTCACCCAGACAAGAACTTTCCACCTGGACGAGCAGTTCACTGTGCCCGTGGACATGATGCAAGCCCGCATGTATCCTCTGCGCTGGACCTTGCTGGAGCAGCCTGAGATACAGGTTACCCTTGACAGCCCAGGCTGGGCCTGGGTGCTGGGAAGCGGGGAGGGAGTAGACAGGCTACAGAGCAGGCACAGGGGTGGGGAGGTGCGCCCTCATCTCCCTTGTAGCCATGTCCCTGGGGCACATGGCTATGAAACGCCTCACTATGCCCCCACCCAGGGGGACTGAGGCTCCAGGCTCTTCGAGGTTCATTCATTCAACAAAACAATATTGAGTATTTGCTCTGTGCCAGATACTGTTCTGGGCACTGGGGGTTTAGTGGAACACAAGGGGAGCCCAGATCCCAGTTCTCGGGTGGGAAGACATGCTGTACACAAGCATGCGAACGTTAACAGGATAATTTTGTTTAGTGATAAGTGCTATGAAGGGAAAAAAAATTTTAAGGTGATCTATTAGTGACTGGGGATGGTATTGTATTTTATTTTATTTTATTTTGAGAGAGAGAGGGGGGGAGAGAGAGAGAAACATCAATTTGTTCTATTTATTTATGCAGTCATTGGTTGGTTCTTGTATGTGCCCTGACTGGAGGTCAAACCTGAAACCTCGGCCTGTCCAGATGATGCTCTAACCAATTGAGCGACCCGGCCAGGGCTGGGGAAGGTATTTTAGAAAGAGGTGTTAAGGGAGCTTTTTTTTTTAAAATCCTCACCTGAGGATATTTTTTCCATTGCTTTTCAGAGAGAGCAGAATGGAGAGAGAGGGGGGAAGGGGAGAGAAACATCAATGTAAAAGAGACACATCGACTGGCTCCTCTTGCACTTGCCCTGACCAAGGCTGGGGATTGAGCCTGCAACTGAGGTACATGCCCTTGGCTGGAATCGAACCTGGGACCTTTTAGTCCGCAGGCCGACACTCTAACCACTGAGCCAAACCAGCCAGGGCCGGTCAGGGAGCATTTTTTGAGGAGGGGCATTGAGGTGAGACCTAGGTGATCTCTGGGTATTACATGGACCTCAGCAGCCATGGAGCCACTCAGGGCCTTAGCACCCTCAAGCCTGGGAGATGCGACCTGAGCTCTCACGCTGTGTTTCTTAGAAGGGAGGCTCTGCTTGGGATGGATCTGTCAGCATCCTGATAGAACATTCTGACTGGATAGAGAGCTATGCTGAGCTATCTCAGGTGTGGACTCCTTTGCTTCTAGTCTAAATGTGGTCCCCTGGGCTTAGGCACTGATCCCTGGGCCAGAAGAGCTGGTGCCTGTGGCTGAGATGGTAGTGTCACATGGTTTCACAAGGGCAGCATGTCACAGACCACATCTGCTTCTGCAGCCCTCCTGAGGGGGCAGCTTCTCTCCAGTTCACCCTGAAAGGAGGACGGTCTGGTTTACCACCCCACCAGCTTCCTTCCTATTGCCCCTTCCCTCCAGGCTCTGTCCTGGCCCCTCTTCCTTCTCCCTTTGTCTCCACTCTTGTCCTCCCCGGCCTTCCTGTCCTCAGGCACTCTGCAGGCAGGGCTAGGCAGCCAGATGCTGGTATTCCTCCCACCCCTTGGGCTCCTGCTGTCTGGGCCTGCTGAGAGCCTCAGGAGTCAAAGCTGCAAGAGACCATCAATCCCAATGGTTTTCATATTTCTTTAGCCGTGAAATCCCTTGCACATGAAAATCTTACCCCAAGTCACAGGGCTGGGCAAAGGTGAGAGAGGTGGAGAGAGTACCACCCTTTGCAGCAGCTGCTCTGCAGAACCTAGGGCAGTTTGAAAAGCAGCAACCCAAGTCCACTGTATACACGGAGAAACTGAGAGGGGAACACAGGAGGTTCTTCACCCCATGTCACAGGGCTAGCAGGTAGTAGCAGATGAAGACCCAGACAGACACCATTTATTAAGCGCAGCTAATGTGCAGACATTCTGCTAGGAGCTTTAAAAGCGTTATCACACATCAGCCTGTAGTGTGGGCAGGTAGTGTTACTCCACTTCACAGGTGAGGGGCTGGAGGCTCTGGGGAGCTGAGCTCATACCTGAGAAGCGTGGGCCGGATCCCTGGTCCGTTGGTCTCAGAAGCACACGCTGGCCCAGACCCACCTAGGTCTGGGTGCTTTCTGGCCCTCATGCTGTCTTCTTCCTCTGTCTGTAGGTGGCTCATTTCCCCTTTAAGAACAACATGAGCTTTGTGGTCATTGTGCCCACCTACTTTGAGTGGAATGTGTCCCACGTGCTGGCCAACCTGAGCTGGGACATCCTGCATCAGCCCTTGCTTTGGGAGAGGCCTACCAAGGTCCAGCTGCCTAAGCTGCACCTGAAATATCACCTGGACCTGGTGGCCACCCTCAGCCAGCTGGGTAAGGAGGGGCATGGGACAGCCACCTAGGGCAAGGTGGGTGAGGAGGAAGCCCCAGCTGGCAGTGGGTCTGAGACAAAGTTAGCCTGTGTCCTTCCTTTTTATGAGGCTTAAGGAGGTGAGAGGATTTGATGTGAGTCCCTGGACTGTCTGGCCTAGGGTACACTGGGCGGTCTAGGCCATGAGGACCTGCTCTGCGCAAGTCAGTATTGCAAAGAATCCCGGGTGGAGAGCCTGGGATGGTATGTGAGCCTCACTGGCTCTCCTGCAGGGGGCATTGTGCAGGCACTGGGAGCCCTCCGTGTACAAAGAGCTCAGGCTAACGGAGTGGGCAGATGAGGAATCAGTATTTACAATTCGGCATAAGTGGTAAGGCAGAGGGCTTCTCTCCAGTTCACCCAGGAGAACATTGAAAAGGCACCTGTCTGGGCTTTGGAGCAGGGGCTCAGGGAAGGCTTCCTGGAGGAAGTAACCTTTAAGCTGAGAGTTGAAGGTTAGGTGGGAGTTAACCAGGGATCTGTGGGTTCAAGGTGTTTCCTTGCCAGGATGCCAGACACCCTCCCAGGCAAGTGCAGGCCGCCTGTGGAGAGAAGGCAGCTCTGACCAGCCATCTCTCGCCCCGGGCAGGCCTGCAGGAGCTGTTTCAGGCCCCAGACCTGCGTGGGATCTCTGACCAGAGCTTGGTGGTGTCCAGCGTACAGCATCAGTCCACTTTGGAGCTCAGCGAGGCCGGCGTGGAGGCGGCCGCTGCAACCAGCTCTGCCATGTCCCGCATGTCCCTCTCTACCTTCAGCGTCAACCGTCCCTTCCTCTTCTTCATCGTGGAAGACACCACGAACCTGCCCCTGTTTGTGGGCAGCGTGAGAAACCCCAACCCTGGTGCCCAGCGGGAGCACAAGGAGCAGCAGGATTCCCCTGACAACAGGGACTTCCTCCAGGACCTGAAAGCCTTCCCCCGCGGGGACAAGCCCTTCGGCCCGGACTTGAAACTGGCGCCCCTCTCAGAGGAGGATGACTTCCAACCTAGCAGCCCCAAGTGAGGGCTGCGGGCTCCAGCATCCTGAGTCCCTGCCTGGACCAGCCTCTCAGTTCATGTGACTCTTTCCAAACACTTTGTGGGATGGGGGTGGGGGCCTGGGTGTGCAGTCCAGGGGAGGAGAGGAGCCATTCTTTCCATCTCCTCTTGGGGAGTTTGGAGTGGGGCGGGGCGGGGAAGAGGGGCAGCTGTGGACCCACTTTTGTCAGCAAGGTAGGTGGGTTATTCCTTAAGTTGGCTGGCGTACATCCACATTTGTTTACCAGATGGGGGAGCAGGAGGGGTTGGATGCTCTGGCTGGGGAGAGGAGAGATAGCCCTGAGGGTGGCTCGGGGGCAGAGCACTGTCCTGGGGTTAGACCCTGTGGGCCGGCCTTGTCCTGCTCTGCGGGTGGAGGTCGAGCATCCCGCCGTTGCCCCTGCCGTCACCTGCCCAGCGCCCCACCAGCCTCCACCCCACCCCCGTGCCCTGTCGCCTCAGTCTCCCTCTCACTGGTCCTTAGTGATGCCAACACTGCCAGGACTCCCTTTCCTTCCTCTCTCCTCTTCCTCCCCTGCCTGGGGTCTCAGGGGCTGAGGGGGGTTGGCATTAGTTCCTAAAGGCTCTTTTGTAAAGTTTTGTAGTGATTTTTATGCTACCTGAATAAAGAATGAATGGGCTGCTTTGATGTCACTGTTCTGGGCATGGCTGGGAGCAAGGGGGCTGGAGGAAGGTGGGGAGGGGGCCACAGAGCAGACTGGACAAGAATCAGGCAGGGCCCCAGGAACACCAGCCCTTCCTGTGCCACGTTTGGTCTCTGGCCACTCGCCAGCCCTTCGCCACCGTGCAGTCCCCCCTGACCTCTCCAGTGCCTTCCAGGGCCACCTCCACGCCAGCCTGGCCTGCTCTCAGCCTGTGCCTCTCCACAGGCCTCAGGCAGCCGCAACAAGGGCTGCTCAGAATAGCACCAGCCTCCGTTTTGGAAGAAGAACCAGCAATTAGGGACTTGAGGAGTTTCTAATTACACGCTGGCCCCTCTGCCAGGAGCTGGCGCCCGCCAGCCGGGGGTGGCTCCGGCTGAAGGCTGTCAGCGCCTGAGGATTTGGGGGAAGCGGTTGGGGGCACCTTGGCACGGGGCAGGGGCAGCATGGGTGTCCACGTGGGTGGCCCTTGTCTGAGAGCAGGGTGTCCATGCGGCAGCGGCCCCCTGCAGCCCTGAAGGGCAGTGGTTAAAAGCAAGGGATGGAATCCTGCTTCTCACAAACTAGCAGCGGGGAGACAGGTAATGAGTAAACAAGCGGAATACATGGAATGTCGTGATTGGAGCTGGGATGGGAAAGAAAGCAGGGAGCTGAGACTTGAAGGAGGTGACGGGGGCACCGTGGAAACCTGGGGAAGAGTCCTGGGCAGAGGAGTAGCAAGTGCAGAGCTGCCGAGGCGGGGGTGCAGTTGGAAAGTTCCAGATGAGCAGGAGATCTGTGGGGAGTTGAGGGAGTGAGGGGAAGGTTTGAAACTAGTCATCACTTTGGGGGTCACTGCCATCGCCTCCTAGATTCTCCCCGCAGCTGGTTTGGCTGCTTTAATCGCATCCTTATGAAGTGCCTCCTGTGTGTCCAGCAGCACACCCAGCTCTGGGGGTGCAGCAGCTAACAAGCAGCCAGTACCCCCACTCCTGAAGCCTGAAGCTGGCGATAGAATGGTCTAGGCAAAAACAAGCGAACACTTTGTGTTGGAATATAGTATGCAAAGTACGCAAGTCATAACTGTACATAACTTAATGATTTTTTTCATGGGCCAAATACCTGTGTTGCAACCAGCACCCAAATCAAGAAACAGTACTCAGCCTCCTGACTTCTAATAACAGATTTGTCTTTCCTAGTTTTAAACTTTATATAAAGGAATCATACAGTCTGTGCTCCTGTGTCTTCTTTCGTTCAACCTCATGTTTGTGAAGTTCATATGTGTTATTGTGGATGGCAATAATGCATTCACTGTGAAAGGCTTTTAATTGAGGGGTGCCGTGGTCTGATTTAAGCTCCAGAAGGCTCCCTCGGCTGCGATGTGGAGAACAGATTCTAGGGGCACAAATGCAGAAGGAGGGAGACTGGTCAGCAGGCAAAGAGACACAGGTGGCTTGGCCCAGGGTGCTGGCCGTGGAGGAAAGTGGTCAGAACTCAGGCATGTTTTGCAGGTAGATGTTATAGGACCTGTGGACGGATTGTATGGGAGATGAGGGAAATGCAAGGCTCAAGGGCCGTGGGGCTCATAGTTCAAGTTCCTGGAGTTTTGTCTCAAGAAAATGGCTTTTACTTTGATGGGAATCAGAGTGAGGGGCAGATTTTAGCTCTGACTGAAGATTTCCATTTTAAATGCCACACTTATATAGGGTGAGCATATGTCCCAGTCTGCCCGGGACAGTTTGAGTTATGTCCAGCTTAATTAATTGCATTCATTTTTGCTCTTAGAAGTGTTTGGATAATATGTTCATCCTACCCACTGGGCATCCATGTGGATATGTCAAATAGGAAACTGGATATTTTGGTCAGGGCTGGAAATGTATATCTGGAAGGATGCAGAGGCATTTAAAGTTATGGAACTGAGAAAAATGGGAGACATCTGTAAGACTCTCAACAATAAAGATAAATTAAAAAAATAAAAAATAAAAAGTAAGTCATGAAACTGGGAGAAATCACCTAAGAGGAGATGTAGAGGGAGAAAGAAAGAGGTCCCAGGATCAGGCCAGCAAGGGGACAGGAAAGATGCAGCGATGCGAGGTGGGAGTAAAACAGGAGGGTGTGAAGTTAAGGTTTCAAGAAGGCCAAGGCAGAGACACAGAGGTCGCCTGTGAACTTGGTGACAGAGGTTTCAAAGGTGGGCACAGAAGCAAGCTTGAGGCTGGGGAGGGAATGGAGCAAAGACACTGCAGACGCAAGAATCAATAGCTGTGAGGGGGAGCAGAGAAATGGGCAGTGGCTTTAGGGGATATGGCCTGGAGGGTGTGCTTTTAAAAAGGGGGGAGGTGACAGGGGATGTGTGAATTATAAAAGATTGATAGATCTGGCACTAAAATGAGAAACTTGTTTTCATGAGAAATAGCATAAAACAAAATGAAAAATAAGCCTCACACTTCTATGAAGACTGTGGAGTGATCCTTCGGGACAGGGGCCACCTGCAGGAGCCAAGTCCTTGCAGAGCACTCCGAGGCCCTCTTCTGCAGTAGGAGAGGGAAACAGTCCTTCCGCGGTCATCGGACGAAAGAGAAATCTCTTTTTTTAATAAGTTACTGTGAAATAATTGGGACATACCAAAAGGTATAATGAATTACATAATGCCACTGCCCAACTTAAAAAACATTCTCAGTAGCCTGGCTGACGTGGCTCAGAGGTTGAGCATCGACCTGGGATCCAGAAGATCACAGTTCGATTCCTGGTCAGGGCACATGCCCGGGCTGCGGGCTCGATCCCCAGCAGGGGGCGTGCGGGGGGCAGCCGATCCATGATTCTCTGATGTTTCTCTTTCTCTCCCTCTCCCTTCCTCTCTCTGAAATCAATAAAAACATTAAAAAATTTTTTTTCAATATAGTCCTGGCCCACATGCCCAGTGGCCTGTGCGCCAAAGCGCTGAGGGTTCGATTCCAAATCAAGGGCACATACTTGGGTTGCAGGTTTGATTCCCACCCCAGACAGGACATATGCCGGAGGCAACCAGTGGATCTCTCTTTCTCTCTCTCTTCTCCTCCCTCCCCTTCCACTTTCTCTAAAAATCAATGGAAAAAATATCCTCGAGTGAGGATTAACAACAACAACAAAATTCTCATATAGTGACAGCCTTACATTCCCTTCCCCCAATCTGTCCCTTACCCCCAGAACGATCATCCTGAATTTGGTTTTCATTTTCATGCATTTCTTTTATTTTCACCACATGAGTTTTTATCTGTAAGTGCTCTATAGTATCATTTTGTGTGTTTTTAAGTCTTACATAAATGGATCATCCTGTTTGTATTCTCCTGCAATTTGTATCACTCCACATTGTGAGATAAATCTGTGTTGATTTAAATGGCTTTCCTGGATTATTTCTCAGGCTGTAGACTTTTCCATCCTTTATTTCGTCTCCTATTGATGGACATAAAGGGAGCTCCCATTTTTTTGTCACTACAAATCATGCTTCTAGGATATTCTTTTCTTTTCTTTTTAAAAATACGTCTTTATTGATTTCAGAGAGAGGAAGGGAGAGGGAGAGAGAGAGAAACATCAATGATGAGAGTCATTGACTGGCTGTCTCTTGCACGCCCCCTGCTGGGGGTGGAGTCCGAAAGCTGGGCATGTGCCCAGACCAGGAGTCCAGCTGTGACCTCCTGGATCCTAGGTCGATGCTCAGCCATTGAGTCACGCCAGCAGGGCTAGGATAGTCTTTACATACTTCCTTGTGCACATATGTGGAGTCTTTTCAGCTCACATGCTTAGGAGTGGAATTACTGAGTTGTGGGTTTGGGCTTACCTACCTTTAACTGCCAGAGCTGCCACATACAGTTATGCACAACTTTGCCAGATTGCTCTTCAAACTGGTTGTATCATTTACGCTCTCGCCAGCAGCGCATAAGAGATCCTGGTTGTCCACATCCTCGCCAACACTTGGTTTTGTTAGATGTTTAAATTTTGCCCATCTGATGAGGTTGAAATACACTCATCAATTATGGTTTTAATTTGCATTCCCCTGATTACCGGTGAGGGCAAAACACCCTTTTTTATAAGTTTATTGGCCATTTAAGATTCATCTTCTTTAAATTACCTGGTCCTGTTTTTCTGTTGAATTGATTTTCTTTTTCTTACTGATTTGTAATTCTTCTGTATCCCAGTTAGTGATTTCTTCTATCAGTTGTCTCTGTTACAAATCTTTTCTCCCAGTGTGAGGCTTGCTTTTCATTTTGTTTTTCATGAAAACAAGTTTTTAATTTTATTGCCAGATCTATCAATCTTTTATAATTCATGCTTCCTTTGGTGTATTGTCTTAACAAATATCTTTCTTACCCAGAGATCACAAAGATATCCATCTATACATTTTTCTAAAACATTTACAATTTTTCCTGTTGTGTATGTGTTTGTGTTTGCTTTTTAAGGCACTAAAAGTATCTCTGAAAGGATACCTAGGAAAGAGATTAACATCAGCTGTCTCCAGGCAGTGGAGACCCTGACGGAAGATAAGAGCGAGAGGAAGACTTTTTTCATTTGTATACTTTCTGTTGCTTTTGAGTTTTGAACCATGTGAACATAAGACCCATTCAAAAAAAGTAAATAATTTAAATAAAAAGTCATTTTAAACGGTTCTGCAAAAACAGAAATGGTTTTTCACATTTAAAACTCTAATGTACATAGAGCTCATTTTTGTGAAACAGGGATCCAATTTTAACTCATCTGCTTGGATAGTCACGCCTTCCTACCTTTCTATGCTTAGCTCACTCCTATTTATCCTTCAAGATGCAGCTTAGATTCCTATATTCCAACCGCTCTGCCACAATACCCCGCAGAGCATCGCTGTCCACTAGAAATGCAATGCAGACCACACATGTAATTTAAGATTTTCTAGTAGACACATTAAAAAAGAAGTAGGTGAAATTAATTTTAATGATATATCTAATTTAACTCAGTGTATGTAATCAGTGTAAAATTGAGATGGTTTACATTGTTCTTTTTATACTAAATATTCAAAATCTGGTGTGTATTTTACACTTACTGCAGATCACAGCTCAGACTAGCACATTTCAAGTGCTCATGGTCACACCTGACTAGTGGCTTTTGTATTGGACAGTGTGGCTCTAAAGACTGCTGTCACAGAACGTGTTGTGTTATATTGAAATGAACTTTTCCCACATCAGCCTCTGTTATCAGCCAGTAAGTTTCTGGAGGGTCTGAGTCTAATTCATCTATGTACTCCTTCCCCTCCTTGTATCTAGGTACTCAACTTTCTGGTAAATGGAGTGAACTCTGACTGTTGACACACTCTTTATATAAAGCTGAACTTTGTCCACTGGAAAATTCTACCCAGGGGCCCTAGCTCTGCTCCCTAGAACCTCACAGGAGGTGAGGTTCCCCTAAAATTTCTCTTCCTCAGCCTAAATATCCCAGAGCAATCTCCTTTCCTCCTCTGGCCAGGACTCATATCTACCTAGAAAACATTTTGTTACATTCTCTATTTCCCATGTCAGTATTTTAGTTTCACAACCACATTGCAGGTTCCTAAACATCCCAAGGTGGACAGGGCCTAGGTGTTCTCCTCTCCAGGTGACTTCTATTGTGTCTAGGTGGGTGCCAGGCACACACTCGGCTCCTCTCAGGACTAATGTTTATAGTACATCTCATGTCTTCCTCTGGTCAGATATTTTCCTTACTTCCCTTTCAAAATTACAGAATTCCAGGGCTGAAAAAGCACCCAGATAACCCAGTTCCATCACTTCATTTAAAAAAATAAATGTCTTTCTTGATTTTGAGAGAGAGAGGAAGGGAGAGAGAGAAACATGGATGAGAAACGTCAATCAGCTGCCCCCTGTACACCCCCTACTGGGTATCGAGCCCAAGCATGTGCCCTGACCAGGAATCGAACCAGTGACCTCTCAGTGTATGGAACTATGTTCAATCAACTGAGCCACACTGGCCAGGGCCAATCCCTTCATTTAAAAATTTTTTTATTGATTTTTTTTTTTTTAGAGAGAGGATGGGGGAGACGAAGAAAGAGAGAGAGAGAGAGAGACTGATTTTGTTGTTCCATTTATTTATGCATTCATTGGTTGCTTCTTGTATGTGCCCCGACAGCGGATCAAACCTGCAACCTTGGCATATTGGGAAGACGCTCTAACCAACTGAGCTACCTGGCCAGGCCATCCCTTCATTTTTCAGCCGAGAAAGGGAGGAACCATGAGAGTGGTCTTGCCCCAAATCCCAGTTAGTACCAGAGCCAAGGACCAGGAAAAACCCAGAACCCCAGTATTAGGCCAGTGTTTTCCTCACTCCACTAGCCTGCCTCTGGGCCTCCTCCTGCAAGACCCCTCCTCAGCCCAGTTTCCCACCTGGGCTGGCCAGGGTGCCCTCCGGCGTGGACCCTCAGGCAGTGAGGAAGGCTAGGGCCTGAAGGTGGACCAGTAGGGTGTGTGAATGTGGGTGTCGTCGGGGTGCCTGCCGGAAGGGCAGCAGTGGGTTAAAGTTAACACCAGACAATGATGCAATCACGGACTCCGAATTGAGTGCAGGTCGCTTTAAGACAGGAGTAGCTGTAATCCGAAGCCTGCTGGAAGCTGGATTGGGAGGCAGCAGAAAAGCTCTTGTGCTTGCAGGAGCCCCCTCAGTGCAGAACTGAGCTGGGCGCCGAGCTGCAGCGCACCCTCAGGTAAAGCAGCTCCCTGCCCGGTCTGCCCCTGTCCTGCCAGTCTCCCGTGGGCTGTGGGGACAGGGTAGAGGCAGGGTACCCCAGGGAGTGGAAAAGAGGGGTGCAAAGAAGAGGAGGTGGGGAAGCAGTAGGCTCTGCAGCATGGGCATCAGGGTTAGTGGATGAGAGAGGGAGAGGGAGTTGGGGGTCAGAGGGCGGTGACCCAATTATCCTCAAACTCCACTCACCACTAGGAGAGGCTGGAAAAACTTGAATGAAGTGGGTGGGAAACAGTGGAGGGTGGTAGTGGGGGGGGAAGCAGGGAGCTCAGCTGCTGGGTCAGGACTGAGCCGCACCTCAAAGACGCTCTGTAGCCCCGAGGGTCGGAGGCTGTCGGGGAGCTGTGCCCCCACCAGGGCAGCTGGGGAGGCGGCCCATCCTGACGCTCAGCCTTAGCTTGGGCTCAGCTCTCTGGCGCTTTTTCAGTCAACTGGTGCTGATTTCAATGGTAACTTCCCAGCACTGCCAAGCAGCTGGCCTATCGCGCCACGCTGGGAGGCTGGGACAGAGGGTAGCTGGGTCCTGCTATCCAGTGCTCACTCTTTTCTCTTGGCCAAATTAGCTGCCAGTAAAAGCTGGGAGGTCAGTGGGGTTTTGGCCTCTCAGGAACAAAGACTGGTATTTAGCCCAGCCAGTGTTTGGGGTTTGGGGGCTCAGCTGCCAGCGCTGGAGAGAATGCTGCCCGCACTCCTTCCGCTCCCCGAGGCAGGCCACAGCAAGCAGTGGGTCTGGGCCAAAGAAAAGCTGCAGGCTTCCCAGAAACCCCATCACTGTCTGGCCCGTGCCCATCCACTGGGAATTCAGCCCCCAGGATGAGGGTGGGAGAGGAAGGGGGCCGGGGAGTTCTGCTCCTAAGGCTGGTCCTTCTGGGGTGTGGGGTGATCCTCATGGGCACCCTGGCCCAACTTAATCAGGTCTTCATAAGACACACTGCCTGGCGACTGATGGAGTCACCATAGGTGGGGTGGGCTGGGAGGGGACCCCCTTGGAATCTCCTTCCCAGAGCCAGGGGAGAGGGTGGTGCCCTTCCTTGCACTGCCCATGAGGTCCACCACCATAGTTTGAAGGCTCTGTGGTTCTGGGAGGGGGAGGAGGGGGGTAGGGGGAGAGAGGGGAGGGGGAGGAATGGGGGAGGAGGAGGAGGAGGAGGAGGAGGGATGGTGTTTGTCTCACAACTGGGTTTAATTAGAAACACATGCTTTGGCTCAAATTTATCTTCCCAGCTTGAAGGCAAGATCGTGAATTCCCAGTTCCTTGCGTCTCCTTTTTTTAAACATATCTTTATTGATTTCAGAGAGAGGAAAGGAGGGGGAGAGAGAGAGAGATAGAGACATCAATGATGAGAGAGTCACTGATCGGCTGCCCTGACCGGGAATCGAACCCCGATCTCCTGGATCCTAGGTCGATGCTCAACCGCTGAGCCCCGCCCGGCCGGGCTGCGTCTCTTGATTTGGTCAATGTGGCAGAGAGGAAGGCCTGACCTCGGCCCGGCAGAGAGGATAACTACCTCCTCCTGTGCCCTCCCCAACCTGGTAGGACAAGAGTCTGGCTGGAATACTGCCCTTTGGACAGAATGGCATCGTTGTCCCTATGCCCCTGGCCAGGCAGTGGCTGCCATGGAGCAATCATCCTGGACAGGGCATTGAGTGTGTGCTCAGAGGGGCCTCCACGCAGACCCTTACTCTCTGCCCTCTTACTGCCCTTGTAGGGAGTTTTTGATAATCTCTCCACTTCCCTCATCCCAGGGCTAAGGTGGAGGATTCAGAGGTGCCATTAATACTATGTGTCCCCGTGCCTGGCTCTGGGCCAGCTGTGGAGCCATGTGTCTTTCCCAACAGGGTCCCTCAATTCATCTTCAGTCCTGAGCCCACACACACGGTGATGGTGATCACAGGACCTGGGGCTTGGGCTCAGACCCTGTAGGGACTCCCACAGACATCCCACTTTCAAGGGTATTGGAATTGTGAACTTAGTTTGCTTAAACACTATCCCAGGATGACCCCTACATCTGGCTGCTATCTCAACTCCCTACTCTGGCCAGAGCGACTAGAACTAACAGCTTTTCCTCTATTCTTGCCGCCTGTGGAGCTGAGTTTTCAGTCTCCAATAAACCAGTCTCCTGAGGCTCAGGCAAGGAAGGCTCCTGCCAGCTCTGGGTGGGGCTGGCTGGGTGGAGAGAACAGCTGTAGCCTGGATGGTGTTAAGGTCTTTATCTGGCACTGCAGAAAGCTTTTCCCGTCGTCTCAACAGAAGATTTCTCCCTGAGGGGCAGGGGCAGCCATGTGGAAGAGCAGCTGGCTGAGAAGACAGGGCTCCTCGCTCTGAGACAGAGATCAGGGTTGACAAAGAAAGCGGGCTGGTTCCCATTGGCAGTCTAGCCAGAAGCCGGGCACACTCAGGCAGTCATCTTTTCTTTTGTTGCCTTTCTTGCTCTATAATGTTGTCCAGTGGATTATCAGGCTTATTTTTTAAAAAATATATCTTTATTGATTTCAGAGAGAAGAAGGGAGAGGGAGAGAGATAGAAACATCAATGATGAGAGAGTCATTGATCGGCTGCCTCCTGCACCCCCCCTGCTGGGGATCAAGCCCGAAACCTGGGCATGTGCCCTGACCGGAAATCAAACCTCAATCTCTTGGATCCTAGGTCGATGCTCAACCACTGAGCCACACCCGGCCAGGCATCAGGCTTAATTTTAAGGACTCTGGCCAAAAATCACACACTGCACTCCCAACTTTCCTGTTTGTTCTGAAAAGTCAGAAAAGTATGTGTTGTGTGTGTGTGTGTGTGTGTGTGGGGGGAGGGTTATTGGGTACATGAAAGGGTAATGTAAAGGCTCGAGACCCTTGTCGTGTGTGTGTGAATATGTGTGTGTTTTGCAGGGGAGGTGAGGGGCAGGGAAGACAGATTATATGTTCTTGATATGGCAATGTGGATGGAGGGGGAGCATTCCAAGACTTTGTCCTACTTTCTAACCAGAGGTCTCTTGGAAGATCTGATCTGTGACCACCCCCAGCTGCCTCATCCCTTCCCATCCCACATCATGACCCCAGAGTGAGCCCACAGATGCAGTGAATTCAAGACAGTAAGGGATGGTGGAGCACCTAGAGCCCTGGACCCAGGTTTCCCTTTTCCTTTGCGGTCCAGGGGCCAGACCAGAGCCGGGTCAGGAAAGACCACAGCTGGGGAGTTGAAGGGGCTTGGGTGGTCTTCCTGAGAGTGGGATTGTTTAACCTGAAGGAAAGAAGGTTCCGGAGGCATAAGAGCTATTTTCAAGCTGGCCGGGGGAGGAAGTCCTGGCTCTCCATTGGAGAGGGGGCGCCCTGGGGTTCCAGTTGCAGGGACACATTTCACTCAGGGACCACTGGAGAGCTCACCTATCTCTGCATTGGGAAGTGCTATTAAGAAATCATCTAATTTAATCCTTATAACAATAGTGAAGAACTACTTGATTTCCATTTTACAAGAGAAGATATTGTGATTTAGAGAGCCATTAAGACACAGGATTGAGATTTGAGCCCAGGCTCTTGGACCAGAGACCCAGCACTGCTAACTGTGAGAGAGAGAGCTCTTACACAGACCTGTCGGGGAAGACAGTGAGTCCCTTACGAGGCCACGGCTTCCAGGCCAGAGGAGTTCAAGGAGAGAGTTCGAGAACTTCTTGGGGATAGCAGGAGCTGGACCGGATGCCTCCATTCTCTGTATTCTGTGATTTTACATGAGACCTAGATGCTGCCCCCATTCTGTTAGTAGATATTGCCCCAATTCCTATATCATGAGCTGGTCAAGTGCCTCCAGGGAAAAGCCTTCGTGTTCATTTGCTAGGCCATGTCCACACACAGGAGCCCACTGCTGAATCTTCACTGTCTGGGGGCTTTAGGGTCTCCTGACACAGACAGTGGGATGAAAGCTCAAGCTCACCTGATATGACTGTGGGCCGTGAGGCAGGTGGAGGGGAAGGGAGTTGCTGAGAGGGAGGGATCTGAGGGTCCACTTCCAGCCTGGGGAGGGAAGGTGCCTAGTTCTGTGAAACCCGAGCTCCCTGCTCAGGGCGGCCTGGTGGTGCAGGGTGGGGGTGAGGGACACTGCCTGCCACCTCTTGCTTTCTTGCAGGCCCCGGCATGCAGGCCCTCATGCTACTGCTCTGGACTGGAGCCCTCCTCGGGAGCGGCAGCTGCCAGAACAATGCTGGCAGCCCGGAGGTCAGTGGTGGGTGGGGTGGGGGCGTGGGGGTGTGAGCAAGCACCCAGGTTCCAGGCTGGGCTCAGGCCTCTATGTCTAGACATCAGCAAAACAGAAAAACGTCTTGCCCTGCCTTTCAGAGAACAGAGTGGGGACAAAAGTAAGATCCCAGAAGTGAAAGGCAAAAAGCATTCTTACAGGCCAGGGCTGCCCCTTCAGTGAAGACCTTTCCTCGCCACCCGCATCGCTGTGCGTGTCATGAGTGGGTGGTATTCTTGGATATTTGTTCCGATGTAAGAGCGTGGAAAGGTCTTTTTCCTGTGCGGAGGAAGCGCATTTGGGTTGCAAAGGCAGATGCTAAGGAGCCAATGCTATGTGCCCGGGGGGTTATTGCCTCAGGAGGGCCAGGGCAGCCAGGGCACACTGGCTGGAGGCCTGGACTTTGTTGTGAGTTGGAGTTTAAATTCTTGCTCTACTTCTCACTAGCTTTGTGACCTTAGACAAGTCACTTTTACCTGAGTCTTTGTTTTCTTATCTATAAAATGGGATTAAAAAATACCCATTCTTACAGGGCCATGTGGCCAGTCACTTATATTCCATCTGCTGAACAACTACTCTGTAGGTGCTGGGGGTGGGTGGAAATATAAAAGACTCAGCTCTTGCCTAAAGGAGCTCAGTCTTTTGAGATATTAGCCTTGGGGGTTATCAAATACATCAGCAAGTATGACATGAAGTGACGCCAATGAAAAGAAATAGCACAGAGCCCAGTCAGTACACAGCAGATGGTTAACATATATGTGGTATTTGACTCTAAAAAAAAGGTGAGAAAACCAAAAAGTCCCTTAAGATTGGGGCAAACTAGGAAAGTTTATGATGGAGGAGGTGATCAGGGCCATGAGACAGGGAGGCTTGACAGGTAGAGACTTGGGAGCAGTAAGCGAGGGTGAGTGAACAGGAATCTGGTCTGGCTGAGAACAGGGTTTCTTGGGAGAGGAGGGGGCTCCTCTCCTTTTTTATTTTAAAGTATGTCACAGGCCTGAGGCTCACAGGTCACTAGTGTTGAAACCTGGTCAGCTAGTCTCTCTTCTGGGCTGCCTCTCCTCTCCCCAGCAGAGAGCTCCTGCATGATCAGGGGACACAAAATCATTCCAGTGTCAGGCTAAACATACCGCACTCAGGCAGGGGGCTAGAACGACAGTTCCACTCAAAGCCGTGTGGAGACCAGTCACCCACTGCTCATCTCCACTGGTCCTTGTACTCAAATCCAGGGCTCCCCAGCCCCCGAAACCACGGGGGTGTCAGTGGAGGAGGAGGATCCCTTCTTCAAGGTCCCTGTGAACAAGCTGGCAGCGGCTGTCTCCAACTTTGGCTATGACCTGTACCGCGTGAAATCCAGCATGAGCCCCACTGCCAATGTGCTCCTGTCTCCACTCAGCGTGGCCACTGCACTCTCCGCCCTCTCACTGGGTGAGTTCTCTGACACAGAAAGCCCCAGGATCCTAGAGCTGCCATCTGGCCACCGCACATCTCTGGCTCGCTAAGCCCTAGAGACACCGCGCCTTAGGGCAGGGTGCAGAGGCACTGAGACTGGGTGCAGAGGCACTGAGACTGGCTCCAGCAGGGTCCCAGCATGCAAGTGAGAGCTTGAAGGCCGTGCACACACAATTCCCTTGCTCCCCAGGAGGGTGCTGAGCACTGCTGACACAGGTGTGGGGCTTTAGGACCACTTATTGACATGGTGACTTTGATACTCATTAATTCCTTACATGAGCTTCTACTATGTGTCAGCCATTAGGCTTGGTTCTGGGGCTATAACTGCATACGAGTGGGCATAGTTCCTGCTTCCACTCAGGTCACAGCTGAGTTCATGGGGGAAACTAATAACTACAGGTCCTGGCTGGGTAGCTCAGTTGGTTAGAGCGTTGTCCCAATACACCAAGGTTGCAGGTTTGATCCCCGGTCAGGGCACATACAAGAATCAACCAATGAATGCATAAATAAGCAGAACAACAGATCGATGTTTCTTTCTCTCTCTCTGAAAAAAAAAATCAGTAAAAATAAAGAAATAATAAGCAGGTAACTACAGAACAGCCTGGTGGGTGCTGTGATGGGAGAGGCACAGGGACTTGCACCCTCATTCCCACCTTATATCTCTCTGGCCCTGATGCCTTCAGCCTAGTTTAGAAAAATTTCTATTTCTTCTGTTGCCTTCAAATTCCTACCTAGAATGTCTCCAGTATCAGAAGAAAAAAGACTAAGTGTACAGTGTCCCTGTCCTGACATGGGAGCTGGCCTGAGTTGGGCCCTGGAACAGCTATCGAGCCCATATCCTTGTCTCTCTGCAGGAGCTGAACAGCGGACAGAATCCAGCATTCACCGGGCTCTCTACTACGACCTGATTACCAACCCAGACATCCATGGCACCTATAAGGAACTCCTTGCCTCCATCACTGCCCCCCAGAAAAACCTCAAGAGTGCTTCCCGGATTGTCTTTGAGAGGAGTGAGTGTGCTAGCCTGGGCTGCCTGAGGAGCATGGGGCTCTATGCTCTGTGTTTCTTTCTAAACAGTAGATCATGTCGGCCCCGGCCAGGCCTAGCCCTGGTAGGCAGGAAGGGGCCCCGTGAGCCCAAAGGGGATCAGAAAGAGGAAGTGGGCGAGGGAGACAGGGGAGGGTCGGGGGGAGGCCAGTAACATGAAGAGAAACAGCAATGAGCAAAATCTGTAGTTCCCTGTCCAGTGCCGCCTGGGGAAGCTGGCACGAAGTTCCAGCAAGTCATGGGAAGACACTAGGCAGGAAGTCAGGGGTAAACCAGAACCTAAGCCTGGCACGCTTTCAAAGAGGGCATGCTGGTTTAGCTCTCAGACGACACTAACCTTCCTCCGTCTCTTCCCAGAGCTGCGGATAAAATCCAGCTTTGTTGCACCACTGGAAAAGTCCTATGGGACCAGGCCCAGAGTCTTGACCGGCAACTCCCGCTCCGACCTTCAGGAGATTAACAACTGGGTGCAGGCCCAGATGAAAGGGAAGATTGCTAGGTCCTCAAGGGAAATGCCCAGTGAAATCAGCATTCTCCTTCTGGGTGTGGCCTACTTCAAGGGTGAGGCCTTCTCCACTTCTCTTTTGGCCAAGGGTGGATGGAGGGGGTCAGACAGGACCAGGGAAGGGGGGAAGTCAAAGACCTAGTTCAACACCCCGGAGGTGAAGCCAGAGGAGGGCCTGAGAAACGCACTGGCCTGAGTGTTACCTGCTTGATGCCAGATCCAAGGCCTACGATGTGTAAGAGGCTGTGGAGAGACTAGCAGAGAGACAAAAGCATGACCCCTCTTGTGCCTGTTTGGGGCAGGCACTGTTAGATTTCTGGCTGGAGTCAGAAGAGGGTCAAAGCCCAGCTCTGCCTTTACTGGCTATAGAACTTAGCACAAGCTTTCTGGGCCTATTTCCTCATCTCTAACATGGGGACGATCCACTTCAGAGGCACTCTAGGTCCCCTCCCACCTTCACATCGACCCTGGCACTGTGCCCAGGACACTGCAGGTACCCGGTAAACCACTGCTGGTTCTATTCTTCTGGGCTGTGGCAATGCACCCAAGACTATTCCGTGAGGCCAGCCCCGCTCAGATAAGCCTTGGTTGGGATTTTAGGCAACCTCCCCTTAAAATGCTTTATAACCGCCTGTGAGGCAGTAGCAAGAATGGACCCTAAACTCCTAGAGAAAAGCTTGGCCTGAAGCGCTGATCCCCAGGAAGGGAGAGCAGCGGTTCCGGGCCAGCATGGTAAAGGCAACGCTGAACTAAGGGACTTTTTATCATCAACTCACTGTGTGAGTCCTGGCAAGTGACTTCACCTCTCTGGCTGCAGTGCTTTTTCAGCTATGAGAGGGGTCATGACATGATGTCCAGCTCCGGCCTCCTTTGATTCCGTCTCCCAGACACACCACTGTGGAACCGTAAACCAGTTTCCTTTTCTCCCAGGCAATAATGGAACTTGTATAATCCTGACAGTCAAATGAATAAAATCAACGTTATTTCCTTCTGAGTTTACTTATTGCCTGATATGTCGGGGCCTCTGGCAACTAAGATTCTGTTAGCCAGGCAATCAACACTGTGTTTTGGTCTCAGCATGGTCCCTGTGCCTTTCTGGTCTCCTGGGGCTTAGGGCACTCCTTTTATTTCATTCCAGGGCAGTGGGTAACAAAGTTTGACCCCAGAAAGACTTCCCTCCAGGATTTCCATTTGGATGAAGAGAAGACTGTGAAAGTGCCCATGATGTCGGACCCTAAGGCTGTCTTACGCTACGGCTTGGATTCTGATCTGAGCTGCAAGGTTTGTAGGGGTGGGGAGAGAGAAAAAAGACTTACAGGTGGTGTTGTGGAAATAGAATGACTTTTGAGATCTAACAGCAGTCTAAATTTTGCCTACTGTGTGACTTGCAGCAAGCTAAGAGCTTCTCCCCCCCCCCACCCAAAATAAAGGTGGGGAGAAACTTACCCTCTCAGGGTTGCTTATAAGAATTAATAAGGTAATGTGAAATTACCTTATTGTGAAATTGGGGCCCTCCAGAGTAGATACTCAAATGTTGGCGTTTTCTTGTCTTTTCTTTCCTTCTTTCTTTTTCTTTTTTGTGTGCTGCACTTTTATTTCTGGAATTCAAAGCCAAACTTTCAAAAACTGTCACAAACTCCAAACTGCTGACCTTCTAAGTCTTTCTCATCTACCTGACTGCTTTTAATTCTAAGTCAGTAGTCCTTAACCTTTTTCTCTGGGAATCTGACAAAGCACCCGAAATACTTGAAAGAAATGCCATGTATGCACACTCACACATTTCTGTATATAATTTCAGGGGCTACTGGGGCCTGGGATGCCATTTGTCCCATGGACCTTAGGTTAAGAACCTCCGCTCAAAGGACCTATTTTATTGCTGCTTCTGTGTTGCTGTGCTCAATGCCCCCATTTCTACGCCAGGGCTCTCTATATAACAGATATTCAGTAACTGTTGGCAGATAAACCTTGGGAGAAGACAATTCTAGCTCCTTAGAACCACAGGAGAAAATTCTTTCAGCAGATTAACTTCAGGTGGGATCAGGCCAAGGGAAGAAAAGACAAGTCAACTTTTTGAACGAACATTAGTAAATATCTTGCTGCCAGAAAGCAATAGCCTAGAGGAGTAACCATTAAATAGATCAGGCACTGGGGAAAGCAGGGACAGGGCCCAACCATAGGAGAGAAGGCAACTGATGTGTGTGCGCATGTCTATCTCCAGGCTCCTAGGCTCTGAAGGACTAACCCATGTGGCCTCCTCCCTGTTGTTCCAGATTGCCCAGCTGCCCTTGACTGGAAGCATGAGTATCATCTTCTTCCTGCCTCTGAAAGTGACCCAGAACTTGACCATGATAGAAGAGAGCCTCACCTCTGAGTTCATTCATGACATAGACCGAGAACTGAAGACTGTCCAAGCGGTCCTGACCATCCCCAAGCTGAAGCTGAGTTATGAAGGCGAAGTCACTAAGTCCCTGCAGGAGATGAGTATGTCCGCAAGGCTCCTCTGCTCTCGGGGTGGGTGGGGTTGAGTTCTGAGCCTTCCATCTCGCTAAGCAGGACTCAAAGGCTCCAGGCCTTAGTAGGGAGGCCATGGATGATTCCTTAATTCTCATACATAGTTCTGGAGGAGAAGAATGAACCGCCTTATCAGACTCATTCCTCAGCCCCACGATGACACATCCCTATAACAGGCACTCAGAACACTGCCTATCCGGACAGGTCTGTTGATCTGGTTTCTAATCTTAACCTCAATTGCTGTGTGCTCTTGGGCAAATCACTCAACTTTTAACTAGAGTCTTGTGTACCTCACAAAAGGTCAAGAGCAGTGTTCCACTCCTAGCTTGCTTACCTCCTTGAATCAGGATTTAGGAATTAGGGCTGTATTCTTCCTTGGGTGTTGGCTAAGACAGGGTTTTAATGGAAATCTCTCTCAATCTCTGCAGAGCTGCAATCCTTGTTCGATTCACCAGACTTTAGCAAGATCACGGGCAAATCTATCAAACTTACTCAAGTGGAACATCGAGCTGGCTTCGAGTGGAATGAGGATGGAGCAGGCGCCACCCCCAGCCCAGGGCTCCAGCCTGCCCGCCTCACCTTCCCCCTGGACTACCACCTTAACCAGCCTTTCATCTTTGTACTGAGGGACACGGACACAGGGGCCCTTCTCTTCATAGGCAAAATTCTGGACCCCAGGGGCACTTAATGCTCCAGTTTGATGTTTAAAAACCCTAGAGGGATGGCAGATTATACATTACATGAAGGCTGCCCCTATAATGTTTCAATGTATACTTTGCAATAAAAGTGCTTTATCCTTAACTTTTGTTACCCTATCCCCCCTCCTATTTTGAGCTATATTAAGTTTAATATGAAAATAAATAGCTCTTTAGGAATTTTGTGGTCCTGCATTTCTAGCCTGGGTCTATCTAAACTCTGCAGAAAGTCACCATTTATAAGAACTTTTAGTTATCTGCATTGTATAAGGCAGAGACTGATCCTCTGCTCTGGATGTTTACATACTAGGACCACTAATGCCCCCAGGAGGGCATTTCCTGGCTCCATAATCTTAAATAAACCGACTCTAGTTTTCTTTTTTAATCCTTACCCAAGGATATGCTTACTGAGTTTTAGAGAGAGGAAGGGGAGGAACAGGGACAGAGAGAGAGAGAGATTGATCAGCTGCCTCCTATATGTACCCTGATTGGGGATCGAACCCATAACCTAGGTATATGCCCTGATTGGGAATTGAACCCGCAAACCTTCGGTGCATGAGGTGATGCTCCAACCAACTGAGCCACACCAGCCAGGGCTATTTTACAAAGCATTTAAAGAAAGCTCCCAAGTACACATAAAAATGGGACCCGATGTAAAAATTCTAAACGTATTCTTTTTAAGGAAGTATGCCTATTTACAAAGTACAACAGGACCTTTTTCAGGAACATGAAACATGCCGAGTGTTTAAAACATTGTCCACAGGACTAAATTTTCCTTCTTGAAAAAGTTAGCTCTACCAAAAAATCTCACTGGCCACTGCCTTGCCAGAGTTAGTAAAAAAGAAAGAAATATGTTCTGCCTGCCCTTCATTCAAATCTTTCAGTGCGAACCGTGTTCCAAATACTCAGCTTCTGCAAAAGCTTCTGCCAGGCATCTTCAGGGCTACTCATTTCCAGGTTATAATGCTGTGGCAACCCATGGGCACTTCTCGGGCATGGCCAGGGTGAGCAAGCTCTCAAAGCAGTGTGGGCCTGGCATTCTTTCCCACTCACTCATCTGAACCACTTGGCCAGTAGTAGCGAAACAGCCTCTGGGGTTCAGACCCAGAGTCCCTAGCCTTCTGACCAGGCAAGGTCTAGACCACTGCTACATATCCAGGTAGAAGAGAGTTATCACCTCTACTTCTTTTTTTTTAATTTTTATTGATTTTGAGAGAGAGGAAGGGAGAGGGAGAGAGAGAAACATCGGTGTGAGAGAGCTAAACACGACCAGCTGCCTCCTGCATGCCCCCCGCCGGGGACTGAGCCGGGCATGTGCCCTGACCAGGAATCGAACGGGCAACCTTTTCTGGCACAGGAACACGCCCAACCAACTGAGCCACACTGGCTAGGACCCTACCTCTGTCTCTTAAGTTTGAAACCACAAGCAGTAATGCTCATACCTTCAGCATCTTCTGAAGTGTCCCCCCCCCCGCCTTCTCAGTACTTATGTAGTCTGTATTTCATTTGCCAGCTTGGGGAGGTCTGGTAGAAAAAAAAAAAGTCATCTCTTTACAGGCTTGCTAATAAACAACTCAGGAGGCACACGTGATACAAAGTCATTGCTATAAGCCTGATTTTATTAGTATTTGGTTAGTGAATCTGACGAGTATAGAATGAAAGCCAGATAATAAGGCCTGGAAAACTGGCAGAAAATGCCCCATATTTATTTCTCTGTTCACAATTTATACTCCACCGGTTTTAACAAAGGATTTGAGGAAGCTAGATACCATAAGTGAAACTGTCTCTAGAGATAAGGAGCCTCACTGATTTCTTGCTTTATAATTATTTTTCAATTACAATACAACTACTAGGAGTTTAAGTTCCCACTGGAGTGGTACACAACATTTCATTACTACTAGAAACCATAGGAATGTTCCAAGGAAACAGACTGCCGTCATTTAGTGAGGTGGCATCTAGCCAAAACCCCAGGCCAACATCCGGATGCCTGCGGATCAGCTAAAATCCTTTTAAAGGGCTTAGGCTCTCCAGATACTAGTTTTAAAGTCTTTTCTGGGAACTGGGAGTTTTTACTGGAGGGCGGTTAACAATTTCAAGAAACATTCATCAAACTAGGTGAGCATCTCTCCAACTACAATGACTTCCAAGTCCTCCCCACGCCTCATACACTAGGCTTGCGCCTGTCAAGCAAGTCCTGCATTTCCTGGTGACAGCTCAGTGGCAACAGAACCTCTTTAACTCATCTTCCAAGGCTCCTTTCCTGTGGGTCAAAGTCCCCTTGGGACCCTACACAGAAGGCGCCACAGGGCTGGGTGGCAAGTCCAATAAACAGGATTTCATCTTTTGTAGTTCCTGGATCTCCTCGTTCCAAGGGCCGTAGTGCACCAGTAGAACCTTTTCTGCCTTTTGAATTGTGTTCAGAGCTTCGGGTACAGCAAACCTGAACCAAAGGAGGTGAGAGGAGTCACTCCGCTCACTCAATCAAGCAAACAATTATTGGGGGCCTACTCACCCCTGTGAAGAATATAAAGATCATTTTTGCCCTCAAAAATGTTATAATCCAAGAGAGCAGATAAGACAACTTTCACAAACACACGCAAGGTAATACACACACAAAAAAGTATAAAGAGTCTAGGATCCTGAGAAATAGGCAAACCTCAAAGCACTAAGCTGATAGTTACCCCAAGGTTTACTCAGGAGTCTTCATCTGAGAGTAACCACGTCTACCCACGACAAGTCTGCAGCCCTTTTCTCTCTCTCTGACCAAATGGACTGCTCTGTGCCTCGGGAATCGTCTACCTGCCGTTCAAAAGCTGGGTAACGCTTGGCTGTAGGGACTGCTCTGTGCATTTACAGCATGTTTAGCAGCAACTTGGACCTCCACTCTGAGTCATGACAATGCAGAGTGTCTCCAGACACTGCCAAATGCCTCCTGGGAAGTTATTGCCGGTTGAAAACAACTGCTTTAAAAAGGGTAGATCTAAGGAGAGGAAGAGCCCCTGGAGCTGAGGAATGGAATGAGAGCACCAGGGAGGTGTGAGTAACCAGGGAGGACTGAGAAGAACGGCTCTGGTGGGTGGTGGGGCTGCTTGGCAGTTCTCCCTAGGAAACTCCCTCAGAGCTAAGAGCTTTCCTCGTATCTCTCAGGAGAAAATTCTAAAGCTTCAACGTAATCAACAAAACAGAAGGACAGGATCTTTCCTAAAGGGGAAATAAAGAAGTTTCAACATGCTGAAAAGCACCACAGGAAAAAAGTAATACACAGGAGAACAGTATGTGGCCTGGCCACGTGCTAGGAAAGAAGAGAAAGACTTACCCATTGAAAAAGATCTGGGCCAGTTTGAAGAGCTCATGGCCCATTTCAACACTGGATGGCCCATGGCGAACCTCAACCACTCGGAGACTCTTCTGCAGATGGGTAGCTGACTTTTGCCAGTCCCCTGAGAAGAAATAAAAATGTGTTCCAGAAAAGAACCACAATCAACTGTGGATGAACATTTTTGGGTTGAGAAAAGCTAAATGGAAGGGACAGCAGCCTCAGTTGAAAGGCTAAGAGATAATGAACCAGATGAAGCTAGGGTCATGACCAAATGTACCAGGCAAACTTGTTTCCTGGAGCAGAAAACAAAGACACATGCCATACCTAAAGCAGCATAGGCCTGGGCCAGGCCATCCTCGATTTCTCCCACCACGCTGTGTTCTGCGGACAGGAAGCTCTCAGCATCACGCTGGCACCCCAGCAACAGCTGAATGGCTCGCTCTATCAATTCAAAGGGAAGCGGCCTCATTACAGACACAAACCCAGCCCTTAAATTCTCCATTAGCTGGACTAAATGTGGAAATCCCACTTTGTCTCCCTGTGACCAACCCACAATGTTTGTTCCAATAAAGCTGCTGTTCTCTTTTCTCTTTCACAATAGAAAAGGGTGCTGGGTGAGGCCTCCTCACATTTACTCTGGGTTTCCAGCTTCAGTTTAAAGTGGAACACATTTCCCTTACAGTCATTATTTCTCCTGACTCAGAAATCTAAGCGGAAGGTCAAGGTTCATAAAGCAGGGTAAATAAATTCCCATGACATCGAGCTCTAAGGCAGAGTTTTCAAGGGTAACGAGGAGTTCCACAACTCCCTCTCTGAAAAAAGCAGGACACATATCTACTGGGCACTGGCCCCACTGGTCTTAGAAGAGAGATGAGGCTCTGATGAAGGCAGAACAATCTCTCTAGGAAATTAGGTCATTAGGGCCTGGAATGAAAATGACACTGAACCTCTGGAATATGCACAAAGATCATGGATGTCAGGGATAACTCTTTGGTTTCCATGGGATACTTGAACTTAGCCATCTGATACATAAGAGAACTGCAGTTTAAATCATCTGGCCCCTTTTCCAGGACCACACAAATTGAATTGGTTAGGGTTTGGTCTCCTTGGCCTACACAGCCATCTTGTGGCTGGCCTGGGGATAATTAAATGCAATTCTTCAATCATTACTGAGTATCCTGAGTCGTGATCTCAGACTGAATGAAAAGGAAGGGGCTGGAGGACCAAAGCAGGGACCCAGTCTCACCTAGTTTGCCACTCCCGAGAAGCTTCTGGGCCATCCCGACCTGCTGCTGAACGTCCTGTAACCGAGAGACTAGGTGGTCCCTGCTCGCTGATTCCGTACAGGATGCACCGCTACAGCTCAGCACATCATCTCCCTGTGGAAGTCAGCGTGGGCTTTATTCCTAAATCAGAGTTGGTCAGCAACCCTTCACGTGCTTACACGACAGGATCGCTCCATGGCTTCTGACCCCATGGGGGAGAGAGACTCCTGCAGTAATACACCGTGACCGAAGCCTGACTGAATTTGGTTTGACAGCAGCAATTCTAATGAAAGCAGGAACCAATTCCACCCTCCTCAAGATTTAATTTTTACAACTAAAATTAAACTGGTACAATCCACAATTTCTTCCTTTCTTGACAGCCCTTCTCTCATCTCTCTTTGGGGCTAGCACTTTGGACGACAGACACATTTATAGTAGTTATAAAAAAGCCGTAAGAAAACCAGCAAGAAAAGGTGCTAGGTGAGGCCTCCCTACATTTAACCTTGGGTTTGTGACTTTAGCCAGTTCTCTATTCCACTCATGGTTCCCCTAACAACACGGTAGCCTCTGGCAGAGGAGAAAGTCTCTGAGGTGAACATCTGCTGTTCTTTAGATGCCAGTACCTATGCCCTCATTTGGCAACGGCAACCTGACCTCTCCTGAGGATCCTCTCCCACCTCCCATAGTCAGCGCCTGGCAGCTGAGGGGGTGTGCACGTGGCTCAGATCTGGCCCATTCCTCTGGCCCAAATGACTGGAGGAAAATTATTTGACTCTGATTTTCCTCCAGCCACAGGAATCGGGTCAATGAAACTGAAAAAATTTTTTTGTCCAGACAGCTGTTAGACCAGAGCCTGTTTTTGGTCATCTTGCCACCTCAAGAGGGAAGTCTGCCTGAGGATGGGGCTAACAAAGAAAATGGAGCTGAGGGAGGCTGAGAGAAAAATTGGGTCTTGATGGCATTACCTAAGCCCCTGGATCAAGATGTATCTGAAGTGCCTCTACCCTGGGACCTTTTACTGATTTACTTGAGCAAATAAATTCTCAGTCTTCCCCCTACCCCCTTAAGCCAGTTTAGGTGGGATTTTCTGTTATTTGCTCTTGCCAATTTCTTTCTTGTAAGATTAATAAATCCAACCTTTCACTGTGGTTCCTGCGAAGGGGGAGAAGGGGTGGTAATCAATGTGGGGGGAAGATGGGCTGAAAGGGAAGAGAGAGTACTGCTCTCAGCACCTGTAAGCCCCGGCGCCTTCCTCTTACAGGTTTATGGCCTTTGGGCTGGATAACTGACCTCCAGGAGAAGCTGAGAGGAAGGGTTCACCTGCATGAGCTCTCTGCAGCTGTTACAGCGGAACGCCGCCCATCTGGGTCCTACAGCGGCTCTGTGCTTTTCATTCCGACAAGCCAGGCAGTTGCAGTCAAAGAAATACTGAGACCTCAGCTTCTGTTGCCTTTCAGCAACACCCATCCTGCTCTTGTGAGGCCCTGCAGAGAGATGACACTTGGCCAATATTTAAAGCAAGAGAGAGGCACTGCTTCCTTTTTTAATTTTTGATTTTTATTATTTTTGATTTTTATTATTTTTGAGAGAGGCACTACTTTGAAAACTTCAGCTTAGCAGAGAATCTCATCAATTATTCATTATGTGACAGGTCCTCTTTACGCAAACATTTGTGGAACCAGACATAAAAATAAGCACCCAAGTTGAAGGGACAGGAAGAAAAAGTCAAAAAGGTGTTTCTAGCCCATTTTCAGGATAGGAAGTTTATGGGGATGAGGCGGTGACACGCATGACAGTTTAGACACAACGGTGCCCAGTAAGAAGCTCCCTGCTTTTTTGCCTAAGTAGTCACTGTTTCTTCCAGGAAACGATCACTGGCCACGTGAGGACACCTGCCCAGTGCTTTGCTACGTATAGTTCCTTTTCTGCTGGACGAGGTAGACAGCAGTGAGGAGGGATGGCTCACCGTAACAGTGGAGAATCTCCTGCCCTTTTCCAATCTGCTGGGAGGCCCGAATGGCGGCAACAGTGCTCATGAAGGACACGCTGGTGTTGGGGCTGCAGGAATGGTTCAGGAGGCTGACAACGGGGAAGATGCCTGTGGCAAGGCGTACCTGCCTGCTCTCGGTAATGATGTTCTCTTTAGGTTCTGAAAGTCCAACAGGAAAAAGGAAAATGTGTCAGGACATCAGTCCTGGCATCGCCATCCATTCCTCAGATGAGCTGGGCAACTGGGCCTGACGCTCCTCTGAGTCATAGCTCCACAGCCGGATCCAATATCAATCGGATAGAACATGACTCACAGCAAACTCTGGTCCCCAGGAAGCGAAGCAAATGAACACATGAAAAGTCCGCCAGAATCCTGGAACCTAGCCATTGTGTCTCCATACCACAAAACCCACAAAGATTAGAGTTTATAAAAAATAATAAAAAAGGAATTATCAGTAGGGAGCTTTCTAGGTAGACACCTTCGTGATGTTCATGAGGACACAGAAACTAGAGTACCTGCTGAGTTTAGTTCCCAAAGATTTTTATAGTCTTAGTGCTTTTGCTTAACTGCTCTTTGGGTCTTTTGGTTGCTTAATAGAACAAGTAACCTAATTTCTATCCGAAACTAAACAGGCTTATATTTTTTAAAATCCATAGTTCTTATGTTCTCCTGTTCATTCTGCCCTTTGTCCCAACATTAGGGGACATCAGTCAGCAGTCGTTCTCATTGAAAAAAATTCTAGACTAGCTCTATTAAAGATAGTCTCATGTCCCAAACAACGTCTTTTTTTTTTAAACTATATCTTCTTTGAAATACAATTAGCCAGCTCTTTAACTGCATGATTGAAGATTAGGAAGGAAGAAAAAGGCCTCCAAGCAGCGAGGCTATTTCCGCGCCAGAGCTCGTGCGCCTGGACTCATAGGTGAGTCCCCTGTACTCCCGAGCGGGCCTCCTTGCTCGTATTTTAGCCACAGTTCTAACCGGCCCGCAACGGCCCAGAAACAGAGAACTAGCAGGAGGCAGGTTCTGACAATGACCAAAGAGACAGGTGACAGACTAGAGGAGGCAGAAAACCTAGACAAGAATAACAGCCGCAGGGCAAACAAAACCACTGCACCACCTGAGCTGTACCACGTGCGTTTCGCTTAACTGGGGGTTGCTGGGCTGCCAGTGCCCGCGCGGGCTTTCGTGACGGCCGCACATATCTCAGCAACGGGCGCACCACACAGACAAGCTGGGCGCCCGGAAACGCTTAAATTGCGTTCGGTGGCCTTGGTTTAGGTATGAGAAAATCGCATTTCCAAGAAAACCCGTTGACACATTAAAGACACTGGTACTTAAAGGGAAACTTTCAGTTTTCTGGAAAACTGAAAAACCATGAGATAATTGTGGTATCACTGTATATGCCAGGAATCTCAATATACCAATCTCCAAATAAATAAAGTAGTCTAGGTACAAATGTAATAAATAGAGCAAATATGAATCATCATGTGAAAATGTTCTAGAAAGGAAATCATGAACTATAGGTGTAATGTTGTCTCTCTGCAGACAATTCTATTATCTGTTGCTATGGAGGACAAGAAAAGAACAAATAAAATTCACAGAGAATCCAAATGATTCAATTTTAGTCAACAGTTCTATAAATTGTATTGAAATCTTTCATCAGAGCTTCTCCTAAGTGCTTAACAGATTTTAGTTTCCCCTCCTCCCCCTAGTCCAATGCCTCCCTTCTAGTAGATGTGCTAATGAGCAGTGAAAATGCTAAAATGTAGGCAGCAGGAAGGAGCAGTGCAGGGCACGAACAGTTTGTGGTCTGAATAATCGGCCTCTGCATAATTAAAAGTTGACTTGCATTCCCAACTACTGATAACTGGCAATCTATATTAGAACAGCTGCTAAGATTTTCCCAGAAAAAATGATCACAATACAGTGAGTAATGTCAGCTTCATGAATTATTTATAGGTTAGCCTCTAAGAGAAGCAGGCCCAGGAACTGAGTGGGGTGAGTATTTATGTCAGAGTTGAGTCTCTCTCTAATTATTTCTAAAAAATTAAGTATTGATTTTTAAAAAAATTATTCAATATTTTGCATTAGTCATCTCTTAGTAGATAATAGAAAGTGAGAATATGTATGTACCTTATCAACCAAATTGAATATGTGACATTTTGTGCATAAAAGAAAAAGAGAATGATTCTTTATTTTACCAAAGTGTACCTTGCTAATATCCCTAGTGCATTTATTTTTATTATTATTTTTTTAAAGAATAGTTTATTGATTTTTAGAGTAAGAGGAGGGGAGAAGAGAGAAACATGGATATGGGAGCATAACATCGATCTTCTGCCTCCTGCACGACCCGTTGGGGACTGAGCCCACAACCCAGGCATATGCCCTGATGGAGAATCAAACGGCAACCTTCCGGTGCCCGGGACGATGCCCAACCAACCGAGCCACACCAGCCAGGGCCCTAGTGCCTTTAAAATGGAATTCAAGTAAAGACAAAAAATTCATTCACAGTATTTCTAAGTATACACTTACTTTGGTAGATATTTTACAAAATAAGAAATCTGTGTGTATATCAAGTAATCAAGGATCCCAACTGAAGGCAGATTCCTTGGTTGTTGAAGGGTGGAAGCAAAGGGCAGTGAATTGATCCGAATCTACACAGAATCTCATTGAGCCTTATTATGACGTGAATTCAGCTATATCACCAATGTGCCATTCCCACTGAGAACCACACATCTCAAGGTCTAGAATATCATCAGTGGTCAGTACTCACTCTTAAGTATCAAAGAGAGATTTCTGAGGAACTTTGATTAAATAGGATTTATGCAAAGATAAAAACATACCTTTTTGTAGGTTTTTGTCAAAGTCTATCCTAGTTAACACTTCAATCCTTCTTCTGTGCTACTAATGAAACAGCTGCTAATGAAATTCAATGAGAACACTAAATTGGGACGTGCTAGAACCCCAAAGAAATAATAAAAAGGGATATAACAAGTTCAGAAATATGAGCAGACTAAAACAAAATCTGATTGACTTCCAAAATGAAACTGAACATTGTTGGTGGGTGCGTAACTGGTAGAACTTTTCTGGAGGGCAATTTAGTGATATGTATCAAGTACCTTAAAAATGTTCACATAAAAATTATTTGAGCCCTGGTCGAGTGGCTCAGTAGCATCATCCCATGTACCAGTTCAATTCCCGGTCAGGGCACATGTCCCAGTTGCAGCTCCATCCCTAGTAGAGGGCGTGCAGGAGGCAGCCAATCAATGTTTCTCTCTCCTTCTCCCTTCCTCTCTCTCTAAAATCAATAAAAACATATTAAAAAAAAGAGTTGGTTACTTTCTGCCAGTATAATCTGGAAGCCCATATATTATTTTTTATATTCAGAAAAACAAACCAAAATGAAAACAATATTTTTTAAAATGCTAGTCAATGTACCCAAGGGAAAACATAATTCTGGGAAAACACTGAACAGATGTATTTTAGAAGGTAGCAGCGGCTCAAAGAAGCAAAAGAAGGCAGAAGAGAAAATGGAGACTAGTTTGCAATGTGATTTTGTAGTACCATGGGATGAACCCAGTGCTATTATTGGATGTCCATGTGCTACAGGATGGGGAAGAGAGTCTTGCCCCAAGACACCTCTAGTGAAATACCTATATATCACATAACTTGACAGCTGAATTAAAATTAAAGATAAAACTCTATAAACAAAAGGTTGACAAAATTCTACATTACCTAATATGAGAAGATTAAAGAGCTAAGGGTGTTTAGTTTAGCTAAGCCACATTTAATATTAATCTGTCTATAAATCCTAGGTTTGGTTAAAATCTAATTTCTCCCCTCCATAGTTAATCAGAAAATGCAGAAAAATAATGAACTGATTGAATCTAAAGGCATTATCTGCTAAAATGGAGATCATATGCTAGAAATACGGGAAAAAGCATGTCTTTTGCAATAACAGATCTGTTGTCAGTACATTCATATTAGAGATGTCACTCGTGATGCTGGGCAAATCCAACCTCTCCACCTACCTTAAACAGCCTTATTTATACTGGTTCAGAAAAGCAGGGCTGGGCTGGGCTGTGTCTAGAAGTGGCCCCTAGATTCTTGGCCACATGACCAGAGGACAGCCCAAACATGGGCCGACCAACAGTTTAAGTTAGCACTGTGTGAAAAGTTGTGCTCAGCCAGATTCCTCTCTTAGAAATTTTAAACAGATGAATGAGAACAATTTGTCAGTTGGAAAGAGCAGAGACAGAGTACCTGAGTTATATGAGTGAGCTAAGATTCTGATACCTTAACTATAGACCCTGTTTTCTCTGCAGTCTTTTTTAACAATTGTTTCAGTTTTCCTTCACAATAAAAAATTAATAGGGTAATAGGGTATTTAACTTCAAAGTATTTTTACAAATAAACATATCATCTTTACAACTATGGAAAGTTATGTGGGATAAACTACCCACTTTAAAGATGAGAAAACTGAGGCAGAGTGGGATCAAATAATTTGTTAAGGTCACATAGCTTTTCAATGGCATACTCATGATAATACAAGACAACTGTGTTTTCCCATGAAACTACCTGATATGTTTCTTTATGGTTCTTTCTTCCCAAACGTTAGCAACATCAAGAACAACGCTGTGCCTAGCCGGAGTGGCTCAGTTAGTTGGAGTGGCGTCCTGTGCACCGAAAGGTTGCCAGTTTGATTTCCGGTCAGGGCACATACCTGGTTTGAGGGTTTGATCCCCAGAAGGCAACCAAGAGACGGTACTCTCTCACATCGATGTTTATTTTCTCCCCCTCTCCCCATCTCTTCTCTAAGCATGTTCTCGGGTAAGGACTGAAAAGAAAAAAAAAAAGAACAATTCTGTAAGGCAGAAAAGTTCCCCTCTTACCTATTTGCTGTACGGTAGTTATCGCCTGAGCATTGCACTGTAGCTGTAACATGTGTCTCAGCATGGCCACTCCCCAGATGTGCAACTCTTCACACCTCCCAGGAACCACTGCTGCTTTGGCCTGAGAGCATTTCAGACTTGTTGTGAGGACCTGCAAACTGGCTGCTTCCAGCTGCCTGCACAGTGCGGACACACTGAGCGCACAGAGGAATTTGTACTCTGGGCTGTGGTTTTTAGTATGGGGCAAAAGGTGTAGGACAGCAGTATAATTCTTTTCATACTTCCCATTAATATCACATCCGGGAATTGGGGGCTCAGCAGTTTTGCCATTTTTCTCACCCTCCCCTCCCAGGTGAGAACTGAGTGTTTGCACCAGATTTTTGCTTTCAGGTAAACAGATGTCCTTGTTACTAATCTCACCACAAAGCTGTCTTATGACTTTGCCACCATCCTCAAATCTAGCTAAAAGGGTTGACCTCAGGGCAATGTGGCAGAAGACCCCCAGTGTGAGAAGCAGCCCCCCTAGAGGACACTCTATACTATGGTAGAGATCCCAGGCCTGCTGCATACACTCTTGGCTGCAATACTTGGCATAGCTGCATCCATCACAGGGAACCGTGGCCAAAGTGTGCTTTAAACACCGGTGACAGTAGAGATCCCCATTGGTAACTCTGGTATCCCATTTGCTCTCCAGGCCACAATGCAGTGGTGGCATTTCTCCTGGGTTAAGGACACAAACGAAAGCATCCTCCTTCACCAGGAGCTCTCCTGGAGGAATATCCTTTGTGGCAATCAGACAGCGGCCTTTTAAAGGGTCCGTGCATAAGCTGACAGATGATGATGCACCGGAAACCTGTTCATTCTCTTCCCGCAGGTTCATATCCTCAAAGGCATTGGTTAGAGCTGCTGGGGAGGTTTCCGTGAGAGTCTCCTTTTCTTGTACCTTCATTTTTAGATGACAGAGGGTACTCTGCGGAATTTGAAACTGGGAAGCTGCTAGGGCTTGTTTGGCAGTGAAATTACTTTCAAGATCACTGACGATCTGGCTTGCCTCCTGCAGTCTCCCCAGCGTCACCAGACACTGTGCCTTGCGCAACATCATCTTGGGTTGCAATCTTTCTGGATACCCATGCATCTGTGCCCTGGTGATGTCTTTAAGACATGCCTGAAAACAGAAAGGAAATCCCAAAATGATCCTTGGTCCCTGCTCTTCAACATCTACTGAAAGTCTTAACAAAAATCTATAGGAAAATTGAAGATTATTTCAAGTGGAGCAACTAGTCTTAGCCAGTTTGGCTCAGCGGTTAGAGCGTCGGCCCGTGGACTGAAGGGTCCCGGGTTCAATTCTGGCCAAGGGCACATACCTCGGTTGTGGCAGGAGGCAACCAATCGATGTGTCTCTCTCACATTGATGTTTCACTCTCCGTCTCTTGCTCTCCCTCCTCCACTCTCTCTGAAAAGCAATGGAGAAAATATCCTCGGGTGAGGATTTAAAAAAAAAAAATTAAAATGGAGCAACTACAATCACATGCTTATTTCTTAAAATCATATTCTACCATGTGATCTTTCTATTGAGTGATTAGAAATCTGTGCTAAAGAGATTATATTTAACTATCTTATTACATATTTCTGTTTTTTAAGGAAAACAGTCTTATGGATAGAAGCAGTATGGTGGTGAAGAGGCGGGGCCTGCATTCCAACACGGACTCTGCCTCTTATCAGCTGTATGACCTTGTATAAGTGACTTAATTTCTCAGAGGCTTAGTTTTCTCATTTGAAAGACAGGGATAATAATCTCTCTCTCATAGGGTTGAAATAATGATAAAAAGGTAATATGAGGGTGGGTGGGTGGAGAGATTAATCAAAGAATTTATATGCATAAATGCACAACTCATGGACACAGACAATAGTGTGGTGAGGGCCTGTGGCGGGGGGTGGGTGTAAGGTGGAGGGGGTCAATGGGGAAAAAAAGGGGACATCGGTAATTCTTTCAACAATAAAGATAAAAAAAAATAAAAAAATAAGGTACTGAAAGTGCTGAAAAGAGTGCCTGGAACATTGCATGTGCTCAATATATGGTAATCGTTATGATAAGAAGGGATATAGAAATAACCAATACAGAGTAAACAGGGTTAAATGTTTCACAAGTTCTTCTGATCACCGTCTTCAGTAGTCCAGGACTTTCTTGCTTAGGACCTAGAGTCGGAGTCTTGCTCTTCTTTTTTGAGTCCAAAGGGCAATAAGTGTGAACTTGTGATTACTGACATAATTCTTACTTCTAAAGCATAATTTAAATTTCTGTGGAATTCTGAAATGGATGGACCAAAATGGTATTTAGAGCTTGTCCTTAGACTTTAGGTAGGGAATGCTCACAGACATACATAGGCACTTTTACTTTCCCACTCAAAAGGCATATTAAATGTGAGCTATATTATTGCAGGGATCGCCTTGAATATGCTCTACTTATTAAAAGAACACATCAAACAAGTAAAGAGTTTGCAAACACTTGGAACCTGAAGTATTATTAGCAACTTATCTCATAGCTGATCTCAACACTGAGAACTGCTGACCCACTGGATATAGTCCAATGCCCTGTGGAATGTGCCATGATCTCTTATCAAACAACATAGTCACCCCACATAATCATCTCTGATGGGTACAATAAATCAGGAGAAAGAACAAGTTTGGGGAGAGATCAATGTGCTTCCAATTCAATCAATTGAGGCTGGCTGAATTTTAGTGTTCTAAGGCAGAAGCAGAGATGAAGGTCTAGTCCTCCAGCCCACCTCTTCCAGATCCTCTCCCATCACACAGGCATCCTGATACTCACTTCGTACTGACCCAGGCGGAAGAGGGCTGCCGAGCGATTGGCGTAACACAATGAAATGTCCTCAGTGTTTGGCCTCGAATGAGATACTCCCTGCAAAACAATGAACCAGTTAAAGGTATAAATGGAGACGAGCATCTTTAAAGCATTTTTTAAGATAACAGGGGACTAGCATCTTTAAATAGTATTTTTTCAGATAAAGACTGTATGGAATTAGGAAATTTACTGGATTTCTTTGTGCCTCACCTGCTTCAGCGTCATTGTTAACTACCTTAGAGCAAAGCTGTGAAGAGCAAGTGAAAAAAATAAATATTCAAAGCACTTTGAAGATAACAGCATCAGACACAGCTTCTTCAGCCACAAACAATACCGAAGGCAAATGAAAACAGAGGAGCATAATCCTGCACATAACAAAGGGCCAGTGGCACAAACAGAAATTCACAAAAGAAGAAACACTAATGATATATGGGAAACAAATGGGTAATTCATATATAGATAGCCAAATATATGAATGAAAGCAGAGAAGGGCTATGGTTTTTCTACCACCAAGGATTAATAATAATAAAGGTGGCATCTCAAATGACGGGAGAAAAGATGGGGATTATTCAGTGAAAGTACTGCGAAAAATAGGTAGCCACTGAGGAAAAATAAAATTGGTTCTCTATATACGATAAAACTTTCACTAGGATAAATTCCAAATGAATCAAAATCTTAGTGTAAAAAATGAAACTATAAGAGCACTAGAAACTAAAGAAATAGTCTAACATGATGCTGGAGTGAGGAATACCTTTCTAATTAAGATACAAAACTCAGAAGTCATAAAAGGTTAATAAATCTGACCACATAAAAATAATAAATTTCTTTACAGCAAAACCCAATAAAAGCAATACCAAAAGACAAACATTGAACTGGAAAAAATATCTGCAACTTATACGACAGGCAAAGGGCTCATTACTTTAGGAATAGTTCCTACAGATCGATAAGATGACAACCAATAATTCGATTGGAAAATAAGCAAATGATATGGACAGTTCTAATGGGAAATATAAATGGCTCTTAAACATATGAAAAAATGCTCAAGCTCATTCATAATCAGCAAAATGCAAATTAAAACTTTACTGAGATGCCATTTTTTACCTATCAGTTTGGCAAAGAAAAATAAATTGATAGCACATGGAGGTGGCAAAGGGGTGGGATGAATATTCTCAATGTTGCTAGTGGGGGCGTAAATTGGTCTTATGATTATAGAGGGCAATTTAACTATATAAATCCACTGACCCAGCAATTGCTCTTCTTGAATTTATCCAACAGATATAATCATTTATCCTACAGATATGTGCGAAGTAACATACATGCAAAGTTTCTCATCACAGAATGGTTTGAAATAGCAAAAGAGAAGAAATGATAAATATTCATCTATAGGACACCAATTAAATGCAAAAGTGATCTTAAGATATTATTGACAAAAGTGCAATGCTAAAGAGTGTATATAGAATGTTATTTATATAAAAAGAGTGAGGCCCTTGCCAGGTAGCTCAGTTGGTTAGAGCATTGTCCCCATACCCCAAAGTTGTGGGTTTGATCCCTGGTCAGGGCACATACAAGAAGCAGTCATGATTGCATAAATAAGTGGAACAACAAATTGATGTTTCTCTCGCTCTCCCTTCCTCTCTCTCTCTCTAAATCAATAATAATAAAAAAAGTGTGTGTGTGCAGGAGTGGAAGATTATTTGTATTTATTTAAAGTACCTCTAGAAAGATACATTTAATGCTGTATCTTCTGGGTATGGGAAACTAGGCGGCTGGGGACAGAGGAAACAGACTACACTGTATAATCTTGAACTTTTTGAGTTCTAACTATATAAACACATTTTTTATTCAAAACTAAGTTGATAAAATAATAATAATAAAACCATAATAACCAGGATTGCTTAGGATATAGGGATCTGAACATTCCCCTACTGTGCTAGAAAGGATGTTAACCAGTTCTTTCCTGGAGAGCAATTCAGCATCAGGTACCAAAGGCCTTAAAAAAATAAACTCAACTGATCCAGCAATTGTTCCTCTAGGAATTGAATCTTAAGGAAATAAGCAGATATGTACAAATATTTATACAGAAAGACACTCCTTGCAGCTTTATGATACCAAACAATCTGCCAACATTAGATGTTAAATCAAGTACAGTTCTCTGTAATGGAACACTAAGCCAGCCGTAAAAAATCATGTTCCAGTGGAAAATTTAATAACATGAGAAAATGGTCACAATAAATTGTTGAGGGAAAAAAGCAGGTTACAAAACAGTTAAGTACAGCATTATCCCCATTTTGTAAAAGAAAAGTGTTATTTTCAGAGGAAAAAGTGGCTGGATGGATATAAGCAAAAATGTTAACAGTGCCTATCATTGGCTATGGGATTTCTTTTTATTCTTTATGCTTCTCTATATTTTCCAAGTAAACATATATTGCACTTGCAATCAGACAAAACCAACAACTATTATTATAAAAAAGGAAGAAAATCGCTTTATAAAAATTGCAAAAGTACCATAATCACCAAAATACTAGCTGCATGAAATAGGAAGGCTCGGCTCTTCACATCCAGAGCAAACCTTCATTTTTTGTCTGATTTTACTTTTTATTTTACTTGTTTTTCTTGAACAGCTTCCCATGGGATCATATTTATGATGCACATGCATAAAGTGGAAGAGATTAGCTCTGAAGAAGAACTGAGCCATTTATCGGTGGATCATTACATCTAATGGGTTTTAATCAGCAATCACTAACACATTATTCAGCTACATGCTCTGTTATAACATTACAAAGCAGGGCTTTTTATCAGTTATAGAAGCTGCTGCTGTAGGTCCTACAGCAGCAGCTTGTTGGAAAAATAATTCCAAACTTTAAGCATAGGCCTGTTAAAGATTCACAGTAGAGGTACACTTTCAAATTTACACTTATTCTTGTAATATACAAGATCAAAGAGCTGGTACAAGGGAGCGATACATCTTGCTTTAAATCTATATTTATCTTTATATGAAAGTGCCCTGGCCAGTTTGGTTCAGTTTGTTGGGCGTCACCCTGTGCATCAAAGGTTGCTGGTTCGATTCTCAGTCAAGGCATATACCAGGGCTATGGGCTCGATCCCCAGTAGGGGATGTGCAGGAGGCAGTCGATGGGTGTTGTGCTCTAAAATCGATGTTTCTCTCTAAAAAAATAAACGATTCTTTTAAAAAAAGTTATGGAAGGAAGTCTCTCAGGGATCTTGTTCCAGTTCCTACTATGGAAGCAGGACAAGAGCAATAGGTTGACAAAAGCCAGCATTCCTCCTCAAAATCTAGATCATTGATCGTTAGTGTAATTTTAAATATTTGTTGATAACCTTCAAACTGGAGTTCTCCTGGGCCATGGCAATTGAGCTTATTTTCCTTTCTAACTTCATCTAAGTCATACTGCTTGTATGTTAGCTAACACTGTGTGGCTAACCAAAAATCTAGCTGCTCTCTAAATTGAGATAATCAAACAATAGCCTTATCAATCATTTATACAAAAAATGGCATACAAGTCAATGAAAGCTGATCAACATGAACAAGGTAGGGTAAGGGGTCCGATATATTCTGAAACTCTTTGTTTCAGAATATAGCCAATGGCAGAATTCTGTCAGTTTTCTTCTTCAAATCCAATCTACAAATCATAGACAAGGCAAGCTGCCACTGGCTACACATTCGTCTTTAAGGCTCTTATCTTTTTTTTTTTTTTTAAATGTCTTTGTTGATTTCAGAGTGAGGAAGGGAGAGGGGAGAGAGAAACATCGATGAGAATGTCATTGACCAGCTGCCTCCTGCATGCCCCTTACTGGGGATCGAGCCCGTAACTGGGGCATGTGCTCTGACTGGGAATCAAACCTTAATCTCCTAGATCACAGGTCGATGCTCAACCGCTGAGCCACGCCCGGCCGGGCATGCTCTATCTTTTGAAGAACTACGTATTGTTAAATTGTTGAAGTAGCCCCTCCCGCTGAGCCTGGAGTGTCTTACCTTAGAGTACAGCACTGTGGCTCCCATATAATCCTTCTCTTGAAATTTTTTGTTTCCTTCTTCTCTGTAGAAAATGGGAATGTTGGGGTCCTTTCCCACAAAGTAACCTCTAGAAAGCCTTTTTAAAAACATTTCATCCTCAGGTCTTTATGGAGAAAGAAACAAAAAAAGCATAAATTTGTTTCAAGGAAAGCTCTTAACCATTGCACTTGAAACCCATGGTCTGCAAATCACTGGGGCACAAGAGGTTCTATTATGCAATGTGAGGGGAGTGGCACGGGGTGGGGATCTTGTGGTATCAGTGACTTAGGGGCTGGAATTCCTATTTAGAGGCTGGAGGGCTAATTTTTTATTCTCTGTCTCATAATTACTGGCCAACGCACCATTCCTCAGATACACCACATAGAAGCTTGGGTGTAGAGAATGACATAATACAGAGACTGCACCAAGGCATATTCACCGCTTACACTGCTGGAAACACCTGAGCTGAATGGCTGCCAGAGAACAGGAGGAGGAAAGGGGGGGACACACACACACACACACAAGTGAACAAATAATAAGTAAAAGTAGTGAAATGGTAATGTTTGGGTAATCTTAAAGATTACACAGCAAATCTTTGTATTATTTTTATAACTAAATCTGAAATTATTTCAACATGAAAAGTTAAAAAAAAATAAGTACTGTATGCAAATGTTCTATATAATAAAATTAATAAGGCTGATCTAACAAATATACAAACATATATACACACTAGCAATAGAGAACACACGTTTTCCAGTAAGGAGAAATAGTACAGTATAACTTAGACTACACTCTGACTACAATGCAATGAAGCAGAGTATGAACAACATGGGAAGTAAAAATTATCTTTAGCAACCCTTGGGTCAAATAGGAAATCAGAATCTAAACTACAAGAATGTTTAGAAAATATTTTTCAAATTTTTGTTTACAAAGACCCTCAGTAAGAAACACCTTTTATTTATTTATTAATTAAAAAATATTTTTATTGATTTCAGAGAGAGGAAGGGAGAGGGAGGGAGAGAGAGAAACATCAATGATGAGAGTCACTGATTGGCTGCCTCCTGCACACCCCCTCCTTTTATATTGTGTATGTATATATTGGAATTTCACAAAACATTATTTGTTTCTGCTATGTGTAAGTTAATATCAAATATTATTTTTTTAATATTTAAACACAATATAGAAAAAAATCTCAAAATAAATGACACAGAAAGAAAAATTAGGAAAGTATTAAAGTATTTAAATCAAAAGGTGTGCTTGGCCTGGTAGTGTGGCTCCGTGGTTGAGAACAGACCCATGAACCAAGAGGTCACTGGTTTGATTACTGGTAAGGCACATGCCTGGGTTGCAGGCTCGATCCCCAGTGGGGGGCGTGTGGGGGGTGTAGGAAGCAGCCGATTGATGTCTCTCTCTCTCTCTCTCTCTCAATGATGTTTCTATCTCTCTATCCCTCTCCCTTCCTCTCGCTCTAAAAATTAATAAAAACATAAAAAATCCACAAAACTACAAAAAATGTCAGAAAAAAAATAAAGGATACTTTTATAATCTTTGAGTATAATAGACTATCCTAAGTAAGACACATAACCCAGAAACTGTAAAAGAAAATGACAGCCCTAGCTGGTCTGGCTCACTGGTTAGAGTGTCAACCCATGGACTGAAAGGTCCCAGGTTTGATTCCAGTCAAGGACACATACCTCAGCTGCAGGCTCGATCCCCGGCCTCGGTCAGGGCACGTGCAGGAGGCAACCAGTCGATATGTCTTTCACATAGGTGTTTCTTTCTTTCTCTCTCCCTCTCTCTCTCACCCCCTCACTCTCTTTGAGAGTGGAAAAAAATATCCTTGGGCGAGGAATAAAAATGAAAATAACAGACATGGTTGTGTGAAAGTTAAAATATATACACACAATTTAAAACATATACACACTGCAAGACACCATAAGTAAAAAAGATAAATAGACTAAGAGAAAAATTAGTAACATATATAACAAAGAATTATACAGTCAGATTTATAAATTAATAAGAGAACGACAGATAACCCACTAGAAAAATGGGCAAAGGACAGAAATGAACAATTCATAGTGGACATATAAATGGGCTGTAATATTGGAAATGGTGCAATATTTCAAAAAATGCAAATTAAACAGGATTATTTTGTCCTTATGGTTGGCAAAATTAAAGACTATTGCTTTCTAATGTTGGTGATAACATGGGAAAGTAATTTTCATATGCTATTTGTGGCAAACTGGTAAAGCCTTTTTGGAAGACAATTTTGCAGTATTTATTCAATTTAAAATGCTCATAACCCTTGATGCAACAATTCCTCTTCTAAGAACCTATGTTAAGTTCTAAATGTATGTACACAAACACACATAAAGGCTGTTCACTGCAGCAGTGCTGGTAACAGTAAAAAACAAAAAACCAACATAAAATAACTAATTGCCCATCAACAGGGAAAAGTATAACTAAACCATGGCATATTACATAGCAATATTTTGTGGTTGCTAAAAAGATTAAGGTGTGATATTAGAAAAAACCTCACAGAACAAAGCACATGATATAATTTAACAGAGAATAAAAAAAGATACGTGCATATTTATCTACAATGAATGAGAATACATAGAAAGAACTAGAAAGACACTGTGTTAGTTGCTGACACAAAGATAAAATGTCCATCTTGAACTTGAAAGGTCTGTGTTTATGTATCTGCCTGTAGATGAGGCTTTCATTTATGTGTCCTATTTAGCATTAATATGTGCCAGTCACTGATCCAAGAACTTAATACATGTTATCAAACTGTCATTCAATCAGTATTTGAGTACCTGTTTTTTTGACACTGCACTGCTCTTGTCTAAAGAAAGACAAACAAATGCTGACAAGGTCCTTGCCCTTACGGAGCTTATAGTCTAGTAGTGAAGACAGACATTAACCAAATGATTACACAAATATAAAAAGGAAAGGTATGCAGTTTTGTAAATGTATAAAAAAATGAAGATGATCCAGCTGGAATTCAGGGAATCCTGATGAAAGATTTGGCTGATCCTAAAGGATGAGCAGAAGTTAATTAGTTCTTAGGCCATGGTGGAGTAGAGGGGAGATAGGAAAAGAATTTCAGGCAGAAGAAATATAGTAAGTGAAGGACATGTGGCATGAAGCATAATGCATATCAGGAATTGAAAGAAGGCCAATATGTCTGAAAGGGGAGTGTGGTGAAAGAGGAGGCTAGAGAGATAGGCAGTGGCCAGATTGCAATGTCTTTACTGGCTATCTATATTAAGTTAAGAATTTTAGTCTTTATTATAAGAGCAAAAGAAGCTCCTGAAAGGTTTTAAGTGAGATCAATAAAATTGATTTGTGTTTTTAGAAAATGATTCCTGTTGTGGTGTAGAAAATAGTTTGGAGTGAGGCAAGGATGGATATGGGAAACCGGTTAGGAGGCTATTGTAATGGTCTAGCTACTGATAGTAATTTGGATTAGGGAAGTAAAGAGAAGAGTATTGTTTTTTTGTTGCTGCTGTAACAAATTACCCCAAAATTAGTGGCTTAAAACAAACAAAAATCTATCTTACAGTTTGAAGGGCAGAAGTCTAACATGAATCTCAGTGAGCTAAAATCAAGGTGTTGGTAGGGATGCATTGTTTTCTGGAGGTTCTAGGGGAGAATCTGTGTTCCTTGCATTTTCCAGTTTCTAGAGGCTGCCTACATTCTTTGGCTTAGGGCTTCCTTTCTCTAGGTTCAAAGACAGCAGTGTTGCATCTCTCTGACTGATCTTCCATAGTCCCATCTCCCTCTGATTCTTCTCTTCTTCCTCCCTTTACCGCTTTTAAGGACTCTTGTGATTATACTGGGATCACCTGGATAATCCAGGCTACTCTCCCTATCTTAAATTGGCTAATCAGCAATCTTAATTCCCCTTTACTATATAACCTAAGTCACAAATTCCTGAAATTAGGACATGGACATCTGGGGATGTATTATTCTGCCTATCATATGGGGAAAGGGGAAGAACTGACTTGATTATAAATTTTATATATATATGTGTGTGTGTGTGTGTGTGTGTGTGTGTGTGTGTGTGTGTGTGTGTGTGTATATTTATTTATTATTTTTTTGATGGTTATCCTAGAGGTTACAAAGTGAATCTGAGTTTTTGCTATCTCCAGTTAGTACTTTTACCATTTCCCAAACAACACAAGAATCTTACAACAATGTAACTCCATTTATCCATCTTCCCCTTTGTACTGTTGTTGTTACGTCTTACTTCTAAATGTTTCAGTTTGCATTCAGTTTTGAAAGGTATTTTCATTAGGTATAGAGTTCTAGATTGGCAAGTTTTATTCTGCTTTGCTTTCCTTTCAGGGCTTTAAATGTGCCATTTAACTGTCTCCTGGCTTCCATAGTTTCATTGAAAAAATCAGCCATTGTCTTATTTTTACTGCCATATGGGTAACATGTTTTTTTGTTTTGATTGTTTTTAAGACAATTAAAAAAATGTCTTTATTAATTTCAGAGAGAGGAAGGGAGAGGGAGAGAGAGACATCAATGATTGAGAGAGTCATTGTTCAGCTGCCTTCTGCATGCCCCTTACTGGGGATCGAGCCCACAATATAGGCATGTGCCCTGACCAGGAATCGAACCCATCTTCTCCTGGATCCTAGGTCGATACTCAACCACTGAGCCACACCGGCTGGGAGTCTTTGATTGTTTTTAAGATTTCCTCTTCTTTCCTTAGTTTTTGGTAGTTTGAGTCTGCTGTCCCTAGGTGTGATTTTATTTATGTTTATACCATTTGGGATTTGCTAAACTTCTGGAATCTCTGGGTTGACGTCTTTTATTAGTTTTAGAGAATTTGTGGCTCAAAATAGGTGATAATGAAGTTGTGGGAAACTCTTGTTTCAGTTTTCTGCATATATGTATGTGTACTAGGTTGTGATGTAAAATATTTCTCACTGAAAAGTGTAGTAAAGAGTTTAAAAATGCATAGGTTACACCTCTAAGGTCCTTTCCAAATTTGAGAACTTATGAATTTCTATGTGCAGCTAGTAAATCTCCACTACAACCTTTGGGAAATGGTAAAGTGACTACAGCAAGGCACTGATTATTGAAACATAACACTGACACTGAAAAAGCTAAATAGCATCCCTACCTTTTCTATAATAGAAGGTTAGGAAATACTGGAAATAGCAAGAACTGCTGAATGCCCCAATAATTAAAAATCTGAATTTAACCCTTCCATCAAAAAGAGATATAACGTAAGAGCAAATGACAAACAGGGACATTTTGCAGATCAAAATTTCCCTGGTTAAAGCTTCCATTTACTTACTGAAGAAGTGAAGAGGAGTGAAGAAAGATATCGCTCAAAGTCTCTGCTGTACAAATGGTGACCTGAGTGGACTTTGGGAGCAAAGACCATTTCTGAAGTATGTATGATTTCCACTCATCCACAGGCAGATCCATGGTACTTTAGATCTATAAAATAAGAAAATAAGGAGTTCAGATTTCTACAAATGCATAGTTCTAGAAAATCAAGATTTCATTCCAGCAAGCATGAAGCAACCAAATCAATTTTTGTGATCTTTTTCTTTCAATCCTCACTCAAGGACATGCATAGAGAGAGGAAGTGGGAGAGAGAGAGAAACATCGATGTGAGAGAGAAACATGGATTGGTTGCCCTCTGCGTAGTCTGAACTGGCAACCCTTTCAGTGCATAGGACAACACTCAACCAACTGAGCCACTCTGGCCAGGCTATTCTTGTGACCTTTTTCTTTTTTTCCTTAAATATGCCTTTATTGATTTCAGAGAGAAGAAGGGAGAGGGAGAGAGAGAGAAACATCAGTGATGAGAGATTCATTGATTGGATGCCTTCTGCATCACCCCCGCCTGGGGATCGAGCCACAACCTGAGCATGTGCCCTGACCGGGAATCAAACTGCTATAGCCTGGATCCTAGGTCGATGCTCAACGGCCAGGCTCTTGTGATCTTTTTCAATAGCTGTTTATATGCTGAAGAAGTATCTTTACTCTCTCACACCAATTCACTCAACTGTCCTTTCACTCAGAAATATTTATTGAAAGGCTACTCTGTTCCAGGCACCATGATAGGTGACTAGACAGTCACATCCCTGTCCCCTTAGACCTCCATCTATCTCAGTTGCTCAGTCAGAAACCTGAGGGACATCCCAGATTTTTTTCTCTCAACTCTCCCCAGCAACTTTAAAAAAAAAGTCTTTATTGATTTCAGATAGAGGAAGGGAGAGGGAGATAGAAACATCAATGATGAGTCCTTGATCCCCTGCCTCCTGCATGCCCCCTACTGGCTGGCTGGCTGGCAACCCAACCATGTTCCCTGACCAGCGTGGCTCAGCGGTTGAGCATCGACCTATGATCCAGGAGATAGTGGTTTGATTCTCGGTCAGGGGCATGCAGGAGACAGCTGATCAATGACTCTCTCATCACTGATGTTTCTATATCTCTCTCTGAAATCAATAAAGATATATTCAAATAAACAAAAAATCATAACCTCCTGGTTCACAGGGTGAAGCTCAACCACTGAGCCACACTGCTGGACAACAAATATTTCTATCTCCTTACATAATTTAGTTTTCTTCTTTCAATCTCCTTTAGTTCAAGTCCTTACCATCTCATCTGGCATTCTTTGCAGAGTGTCATAACTAGTCTCAGTTCATCCCCCAATTCAACCCATCCTTCATATTGAGACAGATTAACTCCTCTGCCTTAAATTCATCAATATTCCTCCTAGAATTTAGGCAAGTCCAGTACAAGCCCTTTAGTATTTGACCTTTGCCTTACTTTCTAATGCTCCAGTATCACTTTTCCTCTGTAACCTACTATCTGACCTACTCAGAGCAATCCCCAGCTTGCCAGGCTATTCACCTCTCTAGTTTTTGCATAAGCTACTCTTTGTTCCGGGGACATCCCTCCACTAACTTGAAGTCCACAGGACAAATTTCCACACATCCTTCAAGGCTCAGTTCAAGTGGCACCTCCTCCGGGAAGCCTTCCCTGATTTCCCACCTGTGTGATTCCGGCACACTTGTGTCTCTCCTGGGGCCCATACCATATCTACCTCACTAGGGCTACTTACTTAGAGTGGAAACTCCCTCGACAGACTGTGTTCTCCTCTGAGGTCAGGAACCGGGCCTTACTTACATTCAGAAACCCTCACCATGCTAAGCTCAGGATTGAGTCGCTGCTTTTCCCACGTTTAGCTGCAGGTTATCAGCTCTACCTGTGCTCCGGGCTGGAAGGCTGTGCGCCCGCTAAAGGCCGAGCGGGTATGATTCCGAGAGCCCGCTAGCAAAGCTCCGGAAACTGGTCTCGCAGGGCCCGTAGCTGCGTTCGCGTCAGCCTTGGCGCGCCCGCAGCTCCCCGCCTCCGGGGCCGAGCCTGGCCGCGCCTCCGGGGGATCCGGGCTCGGGTGGCTCACGTGGGCTGCCCGCCCTGCCTCGGCCAATGCGGTGCCGGTTTAGTTCCTAGGCCCGCCCCGGGGAGTGCGCACGTAGGCAGGCGGAAGTGACGTACTCAGCTCCTCGGGCCAATAGCTTTAGAGCGCGCCGGACCCCAGGAGCGGAGCCGGGGCTTCGGAGGATCGAAAACGCGGGAGTTGGCGCGGCGGAGCCATGGTGTCATTGAGCGAAGGGGCCATTGCGGTGAGGAGACGCCTGCGAGCCGCGCCGGCGGGCTGGGGTGGCTCTGGGTCGTGGGGCTGTGCGTAGTGGGGAAGGGGAGAGGAGCTGGGGTCGATGGGGAGAGAACGCGGGAGGACGAGGTAGCGGGGACGGTGGGAACCGCTGGGTCATTCCCTGGGGCCATCACTCTTTCTTGAAAGAATTTTTCCCATCGTCTTTTAAACGTGCTTATGTTTTCCTGCTTAAGAATACGAAACAAAATAAACTGTAATACCCCCTCTCCACCTCCCACCCCACGACCACTGTGTGTCCTGCGCTTCCTCCACCCACAGCCAAACTTCTCCAGAGTTGTCTGTTTCCAGCTGTTTCGTTCCCTTACCTCCTATCAAGCCTTTAACCCACTCCAGTCAGTCACCCCCTTGATCGCTATAGAAATAACGGGCTGAAATTAACAGGGCCTGCAAGTCGTTAAATCCAACAGACACTTTCCAGTTTTCAATCTACGGGAGTTTTCATTAGCGTTTGAGTCCTTTGAGCATCGCTTCCTGCCGGTGACACTCTTTTTGGCTCGTGTGGTCTCTCCCCATCTTATTTGCAGGACCCTCTCTGTAAGTGTTTGTAGACTCAAGGCTCAGCTCTAGGCCCTCTTCTCCCAAGACAGTCTCATGTTAATTGCTTAAGATTTCTTTGTCCGGAGGACTTTTAAGTATGAAAGACAAACCTTTACAATCTACCTGCCTGCCTGGTATCTCAAAGGCATTTTAAATTCAACATGTCCCAAAGCAAATCCTTTCTCTTCCTAAATTGGGGCCTCTTGGTGTTCTCTATTTGGATGAATTGCACTGTTGTGCAGTTAAGTTACGCCAGCCAGAAATTGAGGAATCATTCTTCCTGCATCACCCTGAATGTCCAGTCCATCGCCAGGTCAGATGTATTTTACTTCCACATAGGTATCTTAAATCCATCTAGTTCTCTCCATCCGCACTGACACCGTAATTTTTTGCCTGGATCACTCACTTCCACTCAGCATACCCTCCTCCTGCCATTTCCATCATAGCATATTCCCAGCTTGTTCTCTTCTCCTTTTCAGCCATTTAAAAAAAAAAATTAATTCCTGGTACATTCCATACTCTTTCCCTCCACTGGGTCTTTGATCATTCTTCTTAATTTAAAAAAATTTAAAAGTTGATTTTAGAGAGAGAGGGAAGGGAGAGAGAGAAACATTGACTTGTTGTCCCACTTATTTATGCATTCATTGGTTGATTCTTGTATGTGCCCTGACCGGGGATCAAACCTCTAACTTTGGCATGTCCGAACAATGCTCTAACCCACTGAGCTACCAGGCCAGGGCTATCATGGCTTTCCCTCTTCCTCCTGCCTAGGTGGTTTTTCTCACTGGCTAACATAGTCTTCAAACCTCAACTCAGTTGTTACTTCCTCAGAGAAGCCTTCCCTGTCTTCCCTTACTAGGCTAAATCCCTTTGTTTTGAGACCTTAATTTCTGTTCCTTCACTTATTAGCTGTGTGACTTTGGGCAAGATACTAAACTCTGCCTTTCTCATTCTGTAAAATGGGATTAATGATATCTGATACCTATTGCCTAAGTTTAATGGGAGGATTAAACAAATTATTACATTTAAAGTGCTAGGCCTGTGCCTGATACATAGTAAATGCTCAGCATATGTTACCTATTATTGATAATCACAGGTGTTATTTTACATTTATTTCTTGATTTGATTAACATCAATTACTCTCTATTTTCCCCACTGGATTTACATTCTTTTATATCTGTGTTTTTGCTCAACATAGTATCCAATACCTGTATCAATACCTGGGGCAGTGTGGGGAGTTTTAGGCACCCAATAAATACATTTTTTTAAAAAATTGATTTTAGAGAAAGAAAGGAAGGGGCAGGGGGAGAGAGAAAATAAACATCAGTCTGTTGTTCCATTCATTCATCGTTTACCGGTTGACTCCTGTATGTGCCCAGTTTGATGAGTTTTGACAAGTGTATACACCCCTGTAATCATACCGCCCCAGCCTCATGTTTTTTCCCCATCTCCTGCCCCACCCCTGGGCAAACACTGTTCTGGGTTCTGGTTTCAATCACTCTAGGTTAGTTTGACTGTTTTAAAACTTTATGTAACTGAAACCAAACAATGTGTACTCTTTCGTGTCTGGCTGCTTTCTCAGCAAAATGGCTTTTGAGGTTTACTAATGTTGTTTTGGTATTTATACCTGTTTGCTGCTAAGTAGTATTCCATTGTGTGAATAAATATGATTTTTAAAAATTTTCTGTTATTTTTGGACATTTGGGTCACTTTAATTTTTTGGGCTATTATGAATGAAAATACTTTGAACATTTATGTACAAGTCTTTTGTGGAAATGTTTTCATTCCTTTTTTTTTTAAATCCTCACCTAAGGATATGTTGTGTTTTGTTTTTTTAAATATGTTTTTGTTGATTTTTAGAGAGAGGAAGGGAGAGGGATAGAGAGGTAGGAACATTGATAAGAGCCTGAAACCTGTGCTTGTGCCCTGACCTGAAATCAAACTGTGACTGCTTGGTTCCTGGGTCAACTCTCAACCACTTAGCCACACCCGTCTGTGCAGGATATGGTTTTTTTAAAAAATTGATTTTAGAGAGAGAAGAAGGGAGAGTTGCCTCCCGTACATGCCCTGACCAGGATGGAACCCACAGCCTGGGCATGTGCCCTGACTCAGAATTGAACCCACCACCTTTTCGTGTACAGGATGATGCTCTAACCAACTGAGCCACACCAGCCAGGGCACATAGGGACCGTCTTGATGAAAATGTTCCAGGTGTATTTAAAAGAATGTGTATTCTGAAACAATAGTCTACTGGCAAGCCCTGCAGCCTATGGCCTGGCCTGAGCTACCTGCCTGTGGGGTTCTGCCAACAGGGTAGGAAGGCTGATTTTGGTGAGGAATGTCTGCCAACAATGACTAGTTTCAGAGCTCCCAGGTCCCTAGTTTTGCTCAGATACTGAAAAAGGACTTGCCAGTTCAGCCATCAGCCCAGATGGTAACTACACCCACAGCACATTCCTTGGAAAGTTACAGCCTGTTGAATATGGCATCCAAGGTTATACGAGTGACGGGTAATTTTCCAGAACCATTGCTTTCCAAAGGTCTTTCATCTATTTCAAATCCTGTTCTTCCTCCAAAAACAAAATAGCTAGGAGTTTATAATGAAATACAAACATGGAGAGACAAATGTGTAAGCCTTGCACCAGTTTGCACAAATGCAGCAGGTTCAACTTGACCTTAAGGAAACTGTAACAACAGGTAATGTTATAGGACCATATTTTGCTTTTTGTGCTGTCTGTGGTGGATGGTACTCAATACAAGACTGGATTGGGACAAAATAAAGAGTCTAGATCCAGTGCAGCAAAATTAGTTCTTAATGAATTTCTAAAATTGGGTGAACCTGAACCAAAAAATTTAGAAACACCAGGTCCTTCTCTTATCCCTGCAGAACCTATTGCTTCACCAGAACCAGCATATGTTTCAAAAGTACATTAGGAAGGGAGACACATACAGTATGCAAAGATTTCCCAGAATGTTAAACATTTAGTCAACTAATTCCTAGTCATTCAGAATATCTGAAATGTACCAATTCATTGGCTGCTTCTATAATTAAAAGAGCGGGTGGCCAGAAGGTGTAGCTATAGGCACAGGTGAATACAATTACAGCCAGTGATTTAGCCAAATGGAAGTGTTGCCTGACACTCATGCTATTGTTATAAGAAGGTTTCTCCTTAAGTACTTTTTTTTTAAATGTATGTTTTTTTAAAATTGATTTTTAGAAAGGGAGAAGGGAGAGAGATAGGAACAGCAATGAGAAAGAAACATTGATCGGCTGCCTCCTACATGCCCCTACTGGGGATCGAGCCCAAAACCTTGGCATGTGCCCTGACCGGGAATTGGACCAGTCACCTCTTGGTGCATGGGTTGATGCTCAACTACTGAGCAACACTGGCTGGGCTCTCCTTAGGTACTTTTATAGACAACTTCTACACTACTGCAGAAACCCTGCTCTGATGGAAAAATCAGTATTTTGTATAGAACCAGCTTCTAATTTACTCACTCTCAAACAGGATATCAACATCTACCTCTATGTGAACCAGTTGCTTAAAGGATCAGCCCAGATTAAGTCATTATTATGTCTTTTTTTTAAAATAATCCTCACCTGAGGATATTTTTTCCATTGCTTTTCAGCGAGAGTGAAGGGAGGGAGGGAGAAAGAAACTTTAATGTGAAAGACACATCAATTGGTTGCCTCCTGCACACACCCCACCCAGGGCCAGGGATCAAGGTACTTGCAACCAAGGTACATGCCCTTGGCCAGAATTGAACCTGGGACCCTTCAGTCTGAGGATCGACGCTCTAACCACTGATGCAAACCAGCTAGGACACGATTGCGTCTTAATCTACATTCTCTGTCTGTATTTGAAGCCAATGAAGAACCGAGTCTATGTGACTGTTGAAGGCAGAATTTCTATGTCTACTGTCCTGCAGATATTGTTAATAGAGTAGGCAGTATGTCCTCAAGTGACAAACTGAAAAAATGGGACGTGCTTGGAGTACAGGGAGCGTTGCTGAGTCACTTTATAACAACTAGATATCAGCAGTATACTTGGTGATGGGAATTGCAGTGATGCTAGAGGCTTAGAAATTGCTATAAAGCAACGTGTTGATGATGCACTCACTTCAAAACTTCCACTTTCATTTGGTCAGCAGATCTCAGATTAGTTTAGTACCTTCTGCATATTTATTTCAAACACACTTGGAATACAGATACTTGATTCCAAATTGGGCACAGAGGGACATTTCTTTAAAGATTGTGGATGCCTACGTAGGAAGATCACTGAAAGTTCCCCATTTAAAAATGCTGTGTCACTCTGACTGGGTAGCTTAGTTGGTTAGAGCATTGTCCCCATACACCAAGGTTGCAGGTTCGATCCCCTGTCAGGGCACATACAAGAATCAACCAATGAATGTATAAATAAGTGGAACAACAAATTTGTGTTTCCCGCTCTCTCACTTCCTTTCTCTCTCAAATCAATCAAAAAAAAAAAAGAAAATGCACTCAGTCTGCCTTGTAAGGCTGCAAAGTTAAGCTGATTTAACTCTTTCCAGTGAAGCTAAGAAAGACAGTGTACATGTACTTGAAGCTAGTACATATCATGTAGCTGGATTCACCTATGTCTGAATCCTGTCAAGAAGCTAAAACTTTGTTGAAATCCTACTTAGAGCAACTTGGCTATGGCTCTTGGATTGTGAAATCTCCCTGTATAGAGCAATTCAGTATGTGAGTTAGACAATCCATTGTCACATTAAAAAATCTTTTATTTTGTAAATAGATTAAATGCGCCAATCCAAGGACATAGGGTAGCTGCTGAATGGATAAGAAAACAAACCATCTATAGTCTGTCTACAAGAGACACCCCCCTCAGATCAAAAGACAAACAGACAAAGCAAAGGGATGAAAAAAGATACTTAATGCAAATGGTAATGAAACAAAAAGCTGGGGTAGCAACACTTATATCAGACAAAGTAGACTTTAAAACAAAGGCTCTAATAAGAGACAGAAGGATATTACATAATGATAAAGGGATCAATCCAACAAGAGGATATAACCCTTATAAACATTTATGCACCCAGCATAGGAGCACCTAAATATGTAAAGCAATTATTGATAGACATAAAGGGAGAGATCAACATAATACAGTCATAGTAATGGAGGGAGTTGAATATCATTGGATAGAATTCCAGATAGAAAATCAACAAGGAAACAGCGGCCTTAAATGACACATCAGACCAGATGGATTTAATTGATATTTTTAGAACATTTCATCCCAAAGCAGCAGAATATACATTCTTTTCAAGTGTACACAGAACATTTTACAGAATAGGCCATGTGTTAGGCCTCAAAACAAATCTCAATAAATTTAAGAAGATAGAAATCCTATCAAGGATTTTCTCCAACCACAATAGTTTGAAACTAGGAATCAATTATGAGAAAAAAACTGAAAAACACACAAAGACATGGAGGCTAAATAACATGTTACTAAACAATCAATGGGTTAACAGTGAGATCAAGGAAGACGTCAAAGGATACCTTGAGAATGAAAACATAATAACCCCAAATCTATGGGACACACTGAAAACAATCCTGAGGGAAATTCATACCAATACAGCCCTACCTCAGGAAATAAGAAAAACCTCAAATAAGCAATCTAACCTTATACCTAAAGGAACTAGCAAGGGAATAACAAAGAAAGTCCAAAGTGAGGAGAAGGAAGAAAATAAACATCAGAGCAGAAATAAATGAAATAGAGCCTTAAATAAAAACAATATGAAATATCAATGAGATCAAGAGCTGGTCCTTTGAAAAGATTAAACAAGATTAACTAGACTCACCTAGAAAAAAAGAGAGAGGACCAAAATAAAATCAGAAATGAAAGAGAAGTGACATAGCTGACACCACAGAAATACAAAGGATTATAAGAAAATACTACAGACAATTATATGTCAACAAATTGGACAATCTGGAAGAAATGGATAAATTCTGGAAACGTACATTCTTCCAAAACTGAATAAAAAAGAAGCAGAATCTGCACAGACCAGTCACGACCGACAAAGTCAAAGCAGTAATCAAAAAACTCCCAACCGTGCAGATTGGTGCAGCCACTATGGGAAACAGTGTGGAACTTCCTCAAAAAATTAGAAATGGAACTGCCTTATGTCCCAGTGATTCCACTTCTGGATATATATCCAAAGAAACCCAAAACACTAATTTGAAAGAATATATGCACTCATATGTTCATTGCAGCATTATTTACAATATGGAAGCAGCCCAAGTGCCCACCAATAGCTGAGTAGATAAGAAAGTGGTAGTGTATATATACATAATGGAATATTACTCGGCCATAAAAAAGAATGAAATATTACCATTTGCGACAACTTGGATGGATTTAGAGAATATGCTAAGTGAAATAAGTCAGAGAAAGACAAATACCATACGTTTTACTTGTATGTGGAATCTAAAGAGCAAAATAAAGGAACAAACAAAACAGAAACAGACTCATAGACACAGAAAACACACTGATTGTTGCTAGATAGGAGGGACTTGGGGGTCTGGGTGAAAAAGATGAAGGGATTAAGAAGTACAAATTGGTAGTTACAAAATAGTCATGGGGATATACAGTACATCATAGGGAATATAGTCAATAGTATTGTAATAACTATGTATAGTGCCAGGTGGGTACTTGAATTATCTGGGGGCAGGGATTGCTTCATAAATTATATAATTGTCTAACCACTATGCTGTCTACCTGAAACTAATATAAAAGAATATTGAATGTCAGCTGTAATTGAGAAGCATGATTTTAAAACATCTTTTATTTTTTGGTGGATAGAAAACAAAAGAATGTGTATTCTGCAGTTGTTAGATGATTTGGTCACGTTGGTTGGTAGTTCAAGTCTCCTTGTATTTCTGACTTTTTTGGTCTATTTCCCCTGTTAATTACTGAGAGAAGAATGTTGAAACTACCAATTATAGTGGTGGATTTGTCTATTTCGTCTTCTAATTCTGTCAGTTTTTGCTTCATGTATTTTGAAATTCTTTTTAGGAGCACACATTTTAAAAAGATTAGGTGCATACATTTTTATCATTGTTGTGTCTCCTTCAGGAGTTAACCCTGTTATTATGAAATGCTCTTTTTATCCCTGGTATGATTCTTTGTTCTGAAGTCTACTTTGCCTGCTATTTTTTTTTTTTTTTTTGCCTGCTATTTTTTAAAATATATATTTTTTATTGATTTTTCAGAGAGAGGAAGGGAGAGGGAGAGAGAGATAGAAACATCAATGATGAGCGTCATTGATCGGCTGCCTCCTGCACACCCCTCCTGGGGATCCAGCCCGCAACCCTGGGCATGTGCCCTGACTGGGAATCGAACTGTGACCTCCTGGTTCATAGGTTGATTCTCAACCACTGAGCCATGCTGGCCGGGCTACTTTGCCTGCTATTAATGATACATCTTTTTCCAGTGTTTTACTTTTAATATATCTGTCTTTTTATATTTGAAGTGCTTTTCTTGTAGACAGCAAATCATTGGGTCTCTCTTATTCATTATGACAATTTCTGCACTGAAAGGTTGCCTGTTCAGTTCCTGGTCAGGGCACTTGCCGGGGGTTGCAGACTCAATCCCCAGTAGGGGGGGCATGTAGGAGGCAGCTATCGATGTTTCTCTCTCTCTCTCTAAAAAAAAAAAAGAAAAAAAAAGGCATATATGTGTGTGTGTGTGTATATGTGAATATATATATATTTTTTAAATTACTGGATCACTGACTTATTGTAAAAGGATATAACTCTGGAACAGCCAGATGGAGAAGAGGGATAGTGTAAGGTATGTGGGAGGGAGCTCAGAGCTTCCATACCCTCTCTAGGTGTGTACCAGTCTTCCCACAGCTCCATGTGTTCACCAACTCAGAAGCTCACTGTGTATTTCGAAACAAATAAAAAAGTGACATTGTTTTACTTTTTCACAATGCTTTAGTATCTGGCTTATGAGAAGACACTACAGCTAGATTTTCATACCTTATGCATTCAGTATATTCGTATACTGTGTTGTTTTGGTTCAACCCTATGAAGGAAATCTGGTCTCATATATGTAGTTGGAAAAGGAGTATTATTTTAATAGTGTTTTCAGGCTTTTTTGATACTGTGATGTAAGAAATACGTATTCAGGAGCACAGAGCTCCTAAAACCCTTGGAATTTCCTGAGAAATATTGATGGGAAGAGCATCTTTTGTTCATAATAAGCCCCTTTCATGCATACTTGAGTGTATGTTATGAGGTGACTCTTGGTGGACCTCAGGATAGCCTCCTATTGGGGCTGGTTGCCAGGGTAACCAAGTATGGGATTAGAGGGTTGAAACTTTTAGCCCTACCCCTACCCCCCCCCACCCAACTGGGAATTGAATTCTGCAGCAGCAGCCAGTGATTTAATCTATCATGCTTACCTAATGGAGCCTTCATAAAAACCCTAAACAACAGGTTCAGAGAGCTTCTGGGTTGGTGGAATCATCCAAGTGCCAGGAGGGTGGCACACCACAAGCCCTACAAGGACAGTCTCCTATGCATGGGGCTCTTCTAGATCTCGCTTTATGTACCTCTTCATCTGGCTGTTCATTTCTTTTTTCTTTTTTTATCTTCACCTAAGGACATGTTTTTATTGATTTTAGAGAGAGAGGAAGGGAAAGGGAGGGGGAGAGAGAGAGAAACTTAGATGTGAGAGACATTGATTGGTTGCCTCTTGTACCCACCCCCGATTGGGAATCGAACCCTTTGGTACATGAGATGATGCTCTGACCAGCTGAGCCACACTGGCCAGAGCTTATTTGTATCTTTTATAATATCTTCTGTGATGAACCAGTAGAGTGTTTCCCTGAGTTTTGGGAGCCTGAGGGAGGGGGTTGTGGGAATCCTCAATTCATAGCCATGTTGAACATAAGTATGGGTAGCCTGGGGATCCACTATTTGATACTGGTGTCTGAAGTGGTCTTGGGACAGATTTGTGGGATTGAGCCCTTAACCCCTGGGGTCTACACTAACTTGGGGTAGTGTCAGAACTGAATTGTAGGATAATCAGATGGTGTCTACAGAGAATTGCTTCCTGTGAAAAACCCACATATTCGATGTCAGAAGTGCTTAGAATGGAAAAACAGTTTTCCTTTAATACTACATCAAAACATTTATTAAATGGTACTTTCTTAAAAGTTAGTTGGAATGTAGAACTGAACTATCTTGCCTTTTGAATGGATGTTTTAGTTTGTGTTATTTGTAACATTATGCATTGATCGTTTGAAAAATATTGGTTTGTTGCATTATGCAGATCCCAAATGTTGATATATTTTATTCACAACAAAAATTTACATTTATTAACATCACTGCTAATTTAATCAGAAACATATGTAAGTATTGGGAAGCTGTAAAGCACATGGTGGTGAGTACAAGTTTTCAAAACTTCTGGTTTTTACTAGAAAACATCATTGGCAACAAATACTGCTAATTATTTTCCTTGAAAACAGACTCACTTTATTTTTGAGAAAATATTAAATTCCCAAGTCTGAATAGTTTGCCCTTTCAAATAAAAAGTGATGATCTGTGAAAAAAGTGCTAGTTCAGTTCACTGAATCAGTTGCACAAGTGCTTTTCCTCAGGATGACAGCCATACTTCAGTATGCAGCAGAAGTCCTTTTTGCATACTTCCGTATTGTTATGTAGGATATTTAAAAAATTTTGTATTCAAGAGTTAAATTTAATATAACATAATTTTACTGCTTCATCAAAGGTATTCTTGAGTGAAACCTCTCCTACTCCCATGAGTTCAAGGCAGAAGAATATAGTGCCTACTGGTATAATAAGGCACCCGTAGTCTTACCTATCACTGCTTTGTGCCATCGGTTCAAATGTCAACACAGCTGTTTCAGGATAAGCCATGAGTTTCAGAAAATAATTCAACACTTTGAATATTTCAGTATAATTTGAGTTTATTGTCAAGTGTTCACATGAGAGAAGATCCTGCTAGATGATTAATTGGTTATGATACCATTAGAATACAAGCAAAGCAGCAATTCTAGCCACATCTCTAGATTCATTCATTTGTAAGGCAAAAGTAGAATTCTGCAGAAGAGATATTAACTCAGTCGTCATGATGAGTCTTGTTTCTTCAACTCAGCAAGTTGCTCTGTCATTGGAAAGTAGCACTGCTGTGCTTTCTTTTACTGACTTTTCATCTAGCGGACATTCATCAATGCTAATAGTATAAGGCTTTATTTTTTCTTCAGCCAATTTTTCAGTGTATTAAGTAAATGAGAGTGAGAAGGGCAATGTCTTATTTAATACGATGAATTTATAGACCCCCTGAAAAGGTCTTGGGCCCTCATATTGCAATTTTGACAACTGCTTCAAGGTTGTAGCATATATCTTTAACTTGTGTCTGCCTTCATAAAATATTTCATCTAGTAATTTTTTACTAGATACTAGACATTATGAATATAACATTATTTAGTGTCTGGATTACGTGTATTTCTTTTAAGAATATTGAGTTGTCTAGCAGGCTGTTAATTTACTTGCCGATTAGCTGATCCCTTTGAGATTGGAGTGGGTCTAGAGTAGATTTTACTTTGGGTCTAGTTAGTCTTATTTCTAAACCATGGCATTTCTGGGGTCTTTACTGAATGCACCATGTTTATTGAGTTCTCTCCATTCTGGCTGGTTGGAACACAAATGTATGATAGTTTCTGTGAGCTCCAGTAATACTTCAGTTTATAGCTCTCTTAATGCTTACTCTTTGCCTGGCCTTGTGGAGTCTCATTTTGTATATACACAACTTACAACTCAGCCGAAGGGGTGGGGGTAGAAGAGGGTAAAAGGGGGGTAAATGGTGATGGAAGGAGACTTGACTTGGGGTGGTGAATGCACCAATGCAATGTTTGGAAGACGTGTATAGTTATACGCCTGAAACCTATATAATTTTGTTAACCAGTCACTCTAAGAAATTTAATTAAAAAAGAGGGAACCAGTATTATATAAATAACGTCTCCTCTTTAAGTCTGTATAATATTGTTTTAAAAATTTACCATTCCCTAATGTCACTGTATTCAAATTAATGTGTTGTTATGCATGAGTACTTATGCAATGCCAGTATTTTAGATGTGGTGAGCGTATCCTTGTTGGCAAGCATGTCTCTCACTTTTATGATTTTATAACTTGTCCAGAGTGATAAAACTTAAACTAGATCTTCAAATGATAAGCTCCCCAAAGGCTCTTTTAACAATACTATCTATAGTTTATTACAAATTCTAAACTGTAAAGATATGTCCAGTTTTAATCATGATTTGAGCACATATCTCACAAAAATCTGTTTTTACTCTTTTAGGCCATAATGCAACAGGGAGACACATCCATAAAACCCATCCTCCAAGTCATTGTAAGTAACTACATATATTTTATGTCAAGCAGTTTTTAAACTTATGTGTTATCATAAATTACATTTGATGAAGGACATAAAGATTTGTTCACTTTAGGAAAGTCTCTCCATCGTCACAAAAACTCAGCCAGTCCATGTTACAACCATGAGAAAGGAGCTAGGCTTTAAAAATATGTATTAGGTTAGTCAGAGGTAGACCTTTGGAGATTCTAATCTGAGGTTTTGCCTCTCTGTTCTTTCCACAATTAATGGATGCTGTAGTGCTACACATCATTACAACTGCCTCCTCCTCGTCTTTTTGCCCTTGGGTTTGTCTTGCTCAAATCTGTCTTACATATGGCCTCTCTGTAAAATAAACTTGTCTGGTTAAAAGTCTTCGTTAACCCTATCATTTAAGTGGTTCTTAGATTTTAGTGGGAAATTTAAAAATCAATAGAAGCAGAATCATGGATTATACCTGCAGATTCTGAGTCATTAGCCTGGTGGTCTCCCTGTTACTCTCAAACTAGCTGCCAGTCATCTTAAGGCTTTTTTTATCTTAAGGCTTCTACATATTTCACTTAAAGTTGCCTCTGATTTCCTTCCAGTTGGGATAAATGTCTTGGCTTTGCCCCATGTCATTATGTGCACACTTCTCCTATGTCTCCCGGCCTCCATCTCTACCCTCATTGTAATTCCCTTCAAGGCAAGAATATATATTTTTTTCATTTTGTATTTTTAGCATGTTTCCCACACAGTACCTTGCATATATTAGATACCTTGTTATATATTTTTTAGAGTTGATTTTCAACAAATTTGAGTTAGGGAAGAGAACACAAGAGTATTGGCAACGTGTTGTTCTCATCTGTGTTGTCTTTCATAATGTTAGTGGATAGAGGTTGATGGGACAATCAAGTCTGATTTCTTTTACTTGGATTTAGGTTTTGAGAGAATGAACTAGCAGTTCAGTTTGTGTTGATCTAATGGCAAGCCTACTCTCCTGCCACTTAGGTTTACTTATCCCTGGGGACTGGGCAGACAACCTGGCTAATGAATCAAATTTTCTATTCTAGAACATCCGTCCCATTACTACAGGGAATAGTCCACCCCGCTATCGACTGCTCATGAGTGATGGGTTGAACACTCTATCCTGTAAGTATGATGTATAAATCTAGGAATTTGGATTTAAATAATAAAAGCAAACTCAACATTACGATTGCAATAATTTGGGGCATTCTGGAAGTCTGTGTTTGCTTGGCTATGTAATTCATTCAGACAGAATTGCAGCTGTCAGAGAGCATTCTAACAATAGACTGGATCTAGTGGAAAGCTGCCACTTGGCTTAATTAATTTTCTCTAACTGGTGCTCCATGTTTTCTTTGATTAATTTCCCCCAGGATGATATTGACATTTAGTGAATATGATGGGTTAGCTGTCCTATACTTGCATTTATAGGGTTTTATTCCTGTGTTGAAAGGTTTACCTGGGAGAAAGGAGAGAATTTGCAGAATATATGGTTGCTATCTCTAGTCACAATGTGAAGGACCTAGAAAAGATTTTTTTAGTCTCTGTCATGAAACCTGAATGATGGGGAAAATGATTTGGTGCACTTTAAGAAATATATACATTTCAGAGTAGCAGCAGATGCTTAATTAATGCACAGCAAATTATACTGTTTTTCACTCTGCAGAGTCTGTCTGACTAGTTTTAATTTCAGGAACATACTTAAGGCATTTTTCTTTGCTAGTACAGGTGTGATCAGCTTTCAGATTGTCATGGCTAAAATGTTTTGGGGACTAAACTAATCTCTGCTTTTCAGCTTTTATGTTGGCAACACAGTTGAACCCTCTTGTTGAAGGCGAACAATTGTCTAGCAACTGTATTTGCCAGATTAACCGATTCATTGTTAACACGCTGAAAGATGGAAGGTATGTGGTGTGTTTTTTCTGTTTTACTGTGTTGTAGATTGGGGCTAATTTTGAACAGTTCACTGGGTGCCAGAATTCAGTTTGGAACCCAAAAGGCAATGATGAGCTTTCAGCGAAGGATTTACAGCTATTGAATTCTCTACTCCGGTGACTAAAACATGGCACCAAAGGGAGAGAAATATGGAAACGTTGAGCACTTCGAGCAGGGGAATAAAGCAGAATGCAGAACACTTCCTGTTTTTAGGATTCTCTCTCAAAGGATCTTAATAAAAAGGGGTCACTTATGAGAGCCAAAAAAGATATAATAAATTCTGTAATGCAGCCCTTTTTTTGCATTCTTTTTAATATATCTTTATTGATTACAGAGAGAGGAAGGGAAAGGGAGAGAGAGTTGAAACATCAATGAGTCATTGATCGGCGGCCTCCTGCACGCCCCCTGCTGGGGACCGAGCCCGAAACCCGGGCATGTGCCCTGACCGGGAATCGAACCCCAATCGCCTGGATCCTAGGTCGATGCTCAACCGCTGAGTCACTCCCGCCCAGGCATTCTTGAATCTTTCATAGTAAAACCTTTATCCAGCCAGTATAGAGAATGTTGAGTAACTACAGATGCTACATGCTAGAGGTGCAGTGATGAACAGAAATGCTATTCACTCACGGGTAACCATTGATAAAACATGGCTTTTTTGTTGGGGAGTGGCTTTATGTTCTATTTTCTCAGGTTTTTAGTTTTTAATTACAACACAACAAAAACACATGAGGAGCAAATATACCAAGCATTCCCACCTTAATAAGGGTATGTCAGTGTATGTTACATTATTTGTCATTTCCGAAAAACGGTTTTTTTACTTATATTTGTTTGACATATCATTGTTCTAACTTTCAACCTTGATGTTATTAATTTTGGATGTCTTTATAGAATTGTACACTTGAAACCTATATAATCTTATTAACCAGTGTCACTTCAATAAATTTAATAACAATTTAAAAATGAGAATCATCATTTATTACATAATGTGAAAGTGAGTGGTGAGTCTGTGACTGAGATGAAGGCAGCAAATGAAATTTTAGGAACTCTAGATAAGCTGATTGTGGAGGAAAATTACTTGGCAGAGCAAATAAATATTCAGTATGGATGAAACCTCCTCGTTCTGGAGACGAATGCCTGAAAGTGCTTTCATCCATAAGGAGGCCAAGTCAATACCAGCTAGGTTTGAAGGCTTTTAAGGACAGAATAACTGTGAGCAGTGTTGCAGGCCACACATTGAAACCCCCCGGGGCACAGTGAGAGCCTCAGGGCCTTCAAGCACATCGCTAAGCACACAGGCCAGTGTACTACAGAAGCAGTAAGAAGGCGTGGACGATCCAGCTCCTCTTCCAAGGTGCCCTCATGAATTGCTATGCCCATGAAATGGAGAAGTGAGTTTGGAGAATAACTCACCGTCAAGATTTTGCTCATTGTTGCCCGGCCAGGCGTGGCTCAGAGGTTGAGCCTAGACCTAGGATCCAGGAGATCAGGGTTCAGTTCCTGGTCAGGGCACAAGCCCGGGTTGCGGGTTCAATCCCTGGTCAGGGGCATGCAGGAGGCAGCCGATCGATGACAACTCTCTGATCATTGATGTTTCTTTCTCTCTCTCCCTCTCTCTTCCTCTCTCTGAAATAAATAAAGATATATTTAAAAAAGAAAAGAAAAGATTTTGCTTATCGTTGGTAATGCTCCTGAGCATCCTCCTCTCATTGGTGGTCTTGACCCCAATATCAAAGGGGCGTTTCTCCCTCCAAACTCCACTTCAAATCCAACCAATGTATGAAGGACTTGTAGCACCTTTTAAGGCCTACTACCTGAGGAGGACCTTTGCCCAGGCTATTGCTGCAACTGAGGAAGACACTGATGCAGTTTTGGAAGGAAGGAACACAACATCTTATGACTGCATCGAGAGCCTTGCTTGGGCTTGTGGTGATGTCACTAAGAAGTGCGTAAATGGCATCTGGAAGAAGACACTCAAGAGGCTCATTCATGACTTCAAAGCATTTGGCAAGGATGAGTAGGTTGCAAAAATCAGTAATGCTGTGGTTGGGATGGCAAACAACTTTAACCTGGCTGTGCTGAGGATGAAATTGAGGAGCTTCTAGAGATGGTTCCTGAGGAATTGACTAAGAGGCAAGAGAAGGGAAACTGCAGGAGAAGAGAAAGAACCCCAAGAAAATTTAGTGAAGGGTTTAGCAGAAGCTTTTTTGTTTGTTTGTTTGTTTTTAAAATATATCTTTATTGATCTCAGAGAGAGGAAAGGAGAGGGAGAGAGAGAGATAGAAATGTCAATGATGAGAGAGTCATTGATTAGCTAGCCCGCAACCCGGGCATGTGCCCTGACTGGGAATTGAACCCTGATCGCCTGGATCCCAGGTCGATGCTCAGTTGCTGAGCCACACCCGGCTGGGCTAGCAGAAGCTTTTGTAAAGTTCAACAAGTTCCTTAAAAAATTTGAAAACATGAACTCCAACACCAAAAGGTTATTATTAATAGAGAGGAATGTTCATGGTGCATTATCTGCTTACAGCTATTCTGTGATTAAAAAAACAATCAAACTACCATGGACATATTTCTGAAAAGAGTGATAGCTCCTCAAGAAGAGTCTCAGGCTGGTCCAGAACAAGGCATTGTTATCATAGGAGACTGCTCCATGCATGGTACTGCCCCTGAAGACCTCCCAGTGGGACAAGAGGTGGAGGTGGGAGGTGGTGAGATTGACGATCCTTACCTTGTGTAGGCCTAGGCTAATATGTATGTTTGTGACTTAGTCTTTTAACCAAAAGTTTAAAGTAAAAAAAAATTTTTTTTAAATAGAAGAAAGCTTATAGAGTAAGAATATAAAGAGAGAAAATAGCCTGGCCGGCGTGGCTCGGTTGAGCATCGACCTAGGATCCAGGAAATTGAGGTTCGATTCCCGGTCAGGGCACATGTCCGGGTTGCGGGCTCAATCCCCAGTGGGGGACGTGCAGGAGGCAACCGATCAATGACTCTCTCATCATTGATATTTCTATCTCTCTCTCCCTTGCCCTTCCTTTCTCTGAAATCAGTAAAGATATATTTATTTAAAAAAAATTGTACTCCTGAAATCTATATAATTTTATTAACCAATGTCACCCCAATAAATTCAATCAATCAATAAATAAAAATAATACAGTATGTACCCTAAAATATACATATACTAGATTCAGAGAGAGTTTCAACTATTTTCCACATGCCTTCACTAATATATAAAGGGAAAGTGGAGACTTGCTGCCAGCACTTAAAATTATAATGTGCCAGCATGAAAACGCTCATTATAAGGTCCCAATCTGCATATATCTGCCAAATTTGTTATTGATTGCATTTCTGTTCCCATGATGATGTCTCTGGCTCTCTGTAAAAGTGAGGTGATTGTTTAATTAAGGGATAATCATTTTCCAGTGTGAATTACTCACACATGATACAGTTTTTATCAATCCATGATGTCCCAAACCATATGCACAGGGACCAAAAGGTGACTGGGTTAAATGGAAACATTGATTTGATTAAGTGATGGGATTGTAGACAAATTCTGCCCTTGTTTCTTGCTAATTATTTATAGTAAGGTAAAATGAATATATATATTTTAGATTTTAAGCTTGGAAAAACTCATGAATTGCTCATCTTTATACCTTGTATTCTAAGAAACATTTTGCTATGATGATAGTGAATGATAAATATTAAATGATAATGAAAAAAACAGAAGAATATTTTTGTACAACTATACAATGTTTTTGTTTTAAGCTAATTATTACCACAAAAGAGAATCAAAAAGTAAAAAAAAAAAATTTAGGTGTAGAAAGTAAAAAAAACTGGTGTGTAGTAAGCTACACTATCTAGATTTGTGTAAGTGTGCTCCATGATGTTGGCACGCCAGTTAAGTCCCTAACAGTGCCTTTCTCAGAACGTACCCCTTGGATAGGCCATGAATGACTGTAACGTTCTTGTTCTTTTCCTTTCTGAATAATTCAGTCCAAAAGCCATTAGGTGGGACCAAGCAAAGTAGTTGTCTACAGGGGAGGGAGTGGTAGTGGTGGCCTGGAACCAGGGGTCAGAGCCCGAAGGGAGGAGGGTGTCTTCGTGGGCTGGCACAGGATGTAGCATGAGCAGGTAAGGAGAACACACATGGAGAGAGGGTGGCTGCAGCCCCGCGGGGGTTGGCAGAGCCTGAGGAGGGTGAGGCAAGAGTCCTGTGGCTGTTGAGTCCTGAGCAAGCGAAGAGGGCATCTGTGGGTGTGGGAGTGGAGGGACAGCAGCAGGTTGTGGAGACTGAGTAGGGTGAGGAGGGAGTCCCAGCAGGATAAGGAGGGTCTCTGCAGGGAATGGTGACAGCCCAGCCTGAGATGATAGAATCCAAGGGAGAGGAGGGTGCTTGTTTTAATTGGGTGGTGGTGGCCTAGAGCCACGGGTTAGAGCACAAGCATTGTGAGGAAGGTATTGTCCATGTGTGCAGTAGTGGGGGTGACGAAAGGAGATTGGTTTACATATGGGGGAAATTGCTATAAGTAAATATATTGAGGACAGTGGGAGTCAATCGGGAGAAAGCTGTGATGTTGGAATGAAATTGGAGGTAATTGCTAAGCTCAAGGTTTTCAATATATGTAGATATAAGAAGTTATAAATGTTCAGTTTGCATATGTGTATCATATATATAATATATACACACACAAGGGTGGGCAAAAGTAGGTTTACAGCTGTGAGTATGAGAAACAGGTAATAAAACTGTTATAATAATCAAAACTTGCATGTCTTTTACTGTACATACATCTGTAAACCTACTTTTGCCCACCCTGTGTGTGTGTGTGTGTCTGTCTAGATCTCTCTACTGAGAGGGTTTTAGAACAGCAACACCCCCACAGCTAAGAGCCCATTTAGCACTCAGATCTTGGTTTATGAATGTCATTTTACACTAAAAGGCATCAGGGCTCCTAGGAGGGTGTCTTACAGGGCTCCTAGGAGGGTGTCTTACAGGCTTGGAAATTACAAGATGAGCCCGAACTATCTTATTGTGCCAGAAAGTGAGGAAGATGGGGCCATTGAAAGGACAGAGAAACTAGCTTGCAGGGTCTTACACTTGCCAAATCCAGGACAGTTTTTAAAAATCAAAATAAGTACAGTAACAGATTGCAACCTATTGACTCAAATAGGAATTCCACGTCTGTACTAAATAAATGAATGAATGGGTGCAACAGAAAGCTTTTTCTTACACTAGAATGCCATCTTACAAATGTAGAAGGGATAATGGAATTAGAATAGCACCATTTGGCGACCATCATAGTAATAATTCAGGAAACACCAGTAGGTGCTGTATAAGCTTCCCGTGGCTGCTGTGGCAAATTACCACAAACTTGGAGGTTTAAAACAACAGAAATCTATTCTTCCTGGGGTTCAGAAGTTGAAATCAGTTTTACTGGCTGTAATCACAGTGTCTGCAGGGCCACACTCTCCAGGAGCTCTATGGGAGAATCCATTCTCGCCCCTTCCAGCTTCTGGAGATTGCTAGCATTGGTTTAGCAATCCATTCTCTGCCTCCATGGTCACGGTGCCGCCTCCTCTTCTGTCTGTGTCAGATCTGCTTCTGCCCCCCTCTTGTAAGGATACATGTGATTGCTTTAGGGTTCATTGAATGATCCAGGATACTCTCGCCATTTCAGTCCTTATCACACCTGCAAGGTCTTGTCTTTGCCATATAAGGTTAATAGTCACAAGTTCCAGGGATCAGGAGGTGGCTGGGCTGTCTTTTGGGTGATCCATCATTCAGCCTACCATGGATGCTAAAACAGTGGGTGAAGTTTTTTTAACTGATTTGAGAGAGAGAGAAACATCAATTTGTTGTTCCATTTATTTATGCATTCATTGATTGATTCTTGTATGTGCCCTGACTGGGGATCGAACCCGCAACCTTGGCTTATTGGGATGACGGTCTAACCAACTGAGCTACCCGGCCAGGGCTGAAACAATGGGTGCAAGTTTGATGAGGAGCAAATTATAGAGGGTTAAAGTGCCTCCCCACAACATAATTACGAATTGTGAAAGGAAAAGTGGCAACTTCACAGTGGGGAAGCCTGGCATGTATCCCAGTGATGATGTTAACATCACCAGCAATGGGTCAGTAGGAATCGGGTATTCCTGACAGGAGGCAATGAGAAGAACACAGCTTCCCTGCTGTTATGTTCTTGCTAAAGACGCATAATCTGTATCTAATCCTGAGGAAGCGTCAGGTAAATTGAGGGACATTTTACAAGATAACTGGCCTCTGATCTTCAAAATCTTGAGCATGAAAATAAAAGAAAAACTGAGAAACTGTTCCAGATTGAAGGAGCCTAAAGAGATACGATAATTAAACATAATAAGTGATCCTGGACTGGATCCTTTTGCTATTAAGGACATCATTGAGACAATTGATGAAATTCGAATGGGTTCTGTGTATTAGACGAAAGAATTCTTTCCTAGTGTTTCCAGTTCAGTAAGTTCACTAATCTGTCTCTTGATGTCACTTGTTCTGATTTTCCCCCCAGTACGTGATATGCCCTTACAGTCTGCAGACTCATTTCTTTCTTTCCGATGAAATTTTTCTGTGTTGTTCCTTAATGCTGTCTTACATTTCATTTGGGTTCCAGTTTTTATTTATGTTGTGGATAGCTGTCCTCCATGCATATCTTCAATTTGGTGTAGTCTTTTTTCCTACTGCATGCATTGGATAACCTCAAGATTTTGCAACGTATTAGTACAGTTTTTAGCTTTCTCTGTTCTGTTCTTTGATGTTTATAATTTAAGTGTTAGATGTATAATGGTATTACTTTTGTTCTGAGTGTTCTCCTTAGCTTTTCAAGCTCCACTTTTCTTCTCAGTCTTTTGTTTTAGCTCATCTTTTGATGTGTTTTATTGACTCCTTAGTCTTTATTTTGCAAACCACTCGAGAAGTAGTTTCCCTTTTTTGGCTTGTGTTCTAGACTGGATTCTTTAATTGTCTCTGCCTCCTCTGTTCCTTCCATTTTTATACATTGTGGTGTGTTGCATTGTTACTGTCATTTCTTTTTATCTTGTTTATGCTTAATATGGACAATTCTGTGCAGACCTCATGTTTTCTCTGACTTATCTAGGCTAGGTGTATCTCCTTGCCAGCCTTCGCATGTGGGACCCCTATCTTCTGTTCTAGGCGACCTTTGAGTGCTCGGGTGTGCCTTGTGTCCACTTCTCTGTCCCCTAGGGCATGGTTGTGGGAGGGGATGGAGAGCTTTGCTGGGACTGAGTACAAACACTCAGGCTCCATTCTCTCCAGCCGGGGGTAGCAATCCATCCCCACGGGCTTTGCCCTGTCCCGCACCTCAGCATGGTGATGCCTGGCATTGTTTCCTGCCTGTGGTGGGAGCCTGTCTGTGTACATCCTGCTTAATTTACTCCTTACCTTTCTGATGGGCGTTTAGGTTTATTCTAGGCAGGGCTTTAGCAATCATCCTTGTATATTACGTTCTCATGTTATCATTTCTGAGTAGATTATACTGGAGTTAGTATTGTGGGGCCAGAGAGCATCTGTTGTGGAGAATAGACCAATTTGCGTGCTTATAATGTGTAAGAGCTTCTGTTTCTGAATAGTCAAACTCATAGACACTAAAGTTAGATCAGTGGTTCCTGGGGTGGGAGATGGAGAAACTCGGTACAGGGTTTCTTTTGGGGGTGATGAAAATGTTCTGAAGTTAGGTAGTGTTGATGCTTGCACAACTCCAAATATACTAAAACCCACTGAATTATACTTTTACAGTGTGAATTTTATGATATATGAATGATATCTTACAAACTTATTTTTTAAAAAGAATTCCAGTTTCCCTTTAACCTTGTCAATATATTAGGTATTACTAACTTTTATTTATTTTTTTACTTTTTTATTTAAAAAAAAAAATCTTTATTGATTTCAGAGAGACGAAAGGAGAGGGAGAGAGAGAGATAGAAACATCAATGATGGGAGAGTCACTGATCAGCTGCCTCCTGTACGCCCCTGACTGGGGATCGAGCCCGCAACCCGGGCATGTGCCCTGGCTGGGAATCGAACGCCAATCGCCTGGATCCCAGGTCGATGCTCAACCGTTGAGCCATGCCCGGCCAGGCACTAACTTTTAAAAATATTGCTAATCATTTTTTAAATTTAAATTTTCATTAATGAGATTAAGCATCTTTTCATATATTTATTGACTATTTGTATTTCTCTGAATAGCTTTTTATTATATACTTTGTTCATGTTTTTTGTTTATGTTTTTTGGGGTGGAGGGAGGAACTCTTTAGAGCTGGGATACTGACTAATTCTTTGTTAGATGTTTCAAATATTTTATCCCACTTTATAATAGTCTTTTTATGGTATCTTGTGATATGGAGTTAAATATTTCATTTGTGATTTATTTTACATAGGATATGAAGGAGGAATTTAGCTTAATTTTTTTCCAAATGGATATTCCATATCATGGAGGGCCTATATACCCCAGTAAAGAGTTTAGGTCTTATTCTGAGTGTGATGGGAAGCCATGGGGTTTTGAGACAGGTAGTAGCGATATGATCTGATTTAAGTTTCAAAAAATCTCCAAAAGATTATTCTGATAGCTATGTGGAGAAGTGGTGGTTGGTGACAGAAGGAGATAGACTGGTATTTCAACAGCTTAATTTAATTTAATTTAATTAATTTATTTTAAAATACATCTTTGTTGATTTCAGAGAGAGGAAGGGAGAGGCAGAGAGATAGAAACATCAATGATGAGAGACTGCCTCCTGCATGACCCCCACTGGGGATTGAGCCTGCAACCCAGGCATGTGCTCAGACCAGGAATCGAACCAAGATCTCCTGGATCATAGGTTGATGCTCAACCACTGAGCCATGCCGGCTGGGCAAGTTTTCTTTAAAATATAGACATGATCATGACATTCTTACAAGTTTGTATTGAGCAACAACTGTGGACCAGTTGTTGCATTAAGCACAGGAGGATACCTGCCCTCATTGAAAGTACAGTCTAGTAGGAGAAAGAGATAATCAAGTAATGAATATATAGTTATACTATACTATATATATGTACATGTATGCATAAATAAACAGTGGACATTTATACTATATATGTTAATAATTACATGTTCATATATGTTAATTAAACCTGAGAGAAGTAAGCTGAAGAAGGAAAACAGTCATGGCTATAGAAGAGAGTATAACAGAAACCTGATCTAACCTAACAATTAGGGAAGTGTCTTGAAGAAGTGATAGTTGAGATGAAAGCCAAAAAATGAGTATTAGATGAGGCAGAATAAGAGGAAGCCATCCCAATCAGAGCGGTGTACACAAAGGCCTTGCCACAGCAGAGAACATAACATACACTGGGAGCTGAAAGAAAACAGCATGGCTAGAGAGCAGAGATCCTTGGGGAACTGGTGTGAGATGAGTTGGAGATTAGCAAGGCCAGACCACACAGCCTGTAGACCATGTGAAAGGGTTTTTTTTTGGTCTATGGCCCTTGGGAAGTTATTGTAAGGTTTTGTTTAGTTTGTTTTTTTTTTAATTTTTAAAATTTACCTTTTTTGTTGAAAGTATTACAGATATCCCCCCTTTTTTTCCCCATTGATCCCCTCCACCCCGCATCCACCCACCCCACCAAGGATTTCACCATGCTATTGTCTGTGACCATGGGTTATGCATATATGCATATAAGTTCTTTGATTAATCTCTCCCCACCCACTCCCCCACTCCCGCCTTCCTTCTGAGATTCATCAGTCTGTTCCATGCTTCTATGTCTCTGGATCTGTTTTGTTCCTTAGTCTATTTTGTTTATTAGATTCCACATATGAGTGAGAGCATGTAAAACTGAACCAGGAAGAATCAGAAAACTTGAATAGGCCCATAACAACTGATGAAATTGAAGCAGCGATAAAATAACTTTCAGCAAACAAAAGCCCTTGTCTGGACGGCCTCACAGGGGAGCTTTCTAATTCTTTAAGTTGTAGGGTTAGATAGCTTACTAAAAATTTTTCTTGCTTTTTGAGGTAGGCCTGCAGTGCTATGAACTTTCCTCTTAGGACTGCTTTCACTGTGTCCCATAGATCTTGGGTTGTTGTGTGTTCATTTTCATTTGTTTCCAGAAAGTTTTTGATTTCTTTCTTGATCTTATTAGAAACCCATTCATTGTTTAGTATGTTATTTAGCCTCCACGTGTTTGAATGTATTTGAGTGTTTTTACTGTAGTTTTCTAATTTCATGCCCTAGTGATCTGAGATGCTTGATATGATTTCAATCTTCTTGAAGTTGTAGAGACTGGTTTTGTGTCCTAACATGTGGTCTTATCTTTGAGAATGACCCATGTGCACTTGAGAGGAATGTATATTCTGCAGCTTTGGGGTGAAATGTTCTGTAAATATCAATTAAATCCATCTGATCTAGTGTGCATTTAGTCACTGTTTCTGTGTTGACTTTTTGACTGGAAGATCTATCCAGTGAAGTCAGTGGAGTGTTAAAGTCCACGACTATGACTGTATTGCTGTTGATCTCTCCCTTAAAGTCCTTAAGGTTATTATTGATAGGTCTTTATTTATTGCCATTTTAATTCTTGAAAAAAAACTTTATTGATTTCAGAGAGAGGAAGGGAGAGGGAGAAAGAGATTGAAACATCAATGATGAGAGTGTCATTGATTGGCTGCCCTCCTGCACACACCAGACTGGGGATTGAACCATGGTTTCCTGGATCCTAGGTTGAGGCTCAACTACTGAGTCATGCCCAGCCAGGACGCCATTTTAATTCTTTATGCCTATGTTTCTCTATTTCTTCTTATTACAGCAGTCCCTTTACATTTCCTGCAATGCTGGTTTGGTGATGATAAACTCCTTTAGTCTTTTTTTTGTCTGGGCAGCTCTTTATTTCACCATCTATTTTGAATGATAGCCTTGCTGGATAGAGTAGTCTTGATTTCAGATCCTTGTTTTGCATTACCTTGAATACTTCATGCCATTCCCTTCTGGCCTGTAGAGTTTCTGATGAGAAGTCAGCTAACAACCTTATGGGAGCTCCTTGGTAGGTAACAGGTTGCTTTTCCTTTGCTGCCTTTAAGATTCTCTCTTCTTCTTGAATTCTTGGCATTTTAATTATGATGTGTCTGGGTATGGGCCTCTTTGGATTCTTCCTGCTTGGGAATCTCTGTGCCTCCTGAACTTGTGTAACTTTTTCCTTGACCAGGTTAGGGAAGTTTTCTGCCATTATTTCTTCAGACAGGTTCTCTAACCTTTGCTTCCTTTCGACCTCCTCTGGCATTCCTGTGATGTGAATATTGTATGTTTCATGTTGTCCCAAAGCTCCCTTAGACTGTCCTCCTGTTTTTTAATTGTTTTTTCTTTTTGGATCTCTAATTGAATGATTTTTTTCCTACTCTGCCTTCTAATTCACTGGTCCGATCCTCGGCTTCCTCTAATCGGCTGTTTATTCCTTCCAATGTATTCTTTATTTCTGCTATGTCATTCTTAATTTCCTTCATAGTTTCCATATCTTTTTTCATGCTGTTGAGCATCCTTACAATCAGTATTCTGAACTCTATATCTGAGAGATTGGTTATCTCTGTTTCATTTAGCTCTTTTTCTGGAGACTTCTCTTGTTCTTTCATTTGGGGCTTGTTATTTTATCTCCCCGTTTTGGCTGCCTATTTGGGTTTGTTTCTATGTATTAGGTAGGCCTGCTACGACACTCAGTCTTTTTGGATGGTCTCTGGTACAGGCCAATGTCGGGCGCTGTTTGTGACTGGTCTTGAGAACCCTGTTTGGAGCTATCAGCAACCCATGGCTTGAGGTCCCCTCTGTTGGGGGTGGGGTCCATTTGGACAGGACCAAGATGCACACGAAAGTCTGCTTTTCCAAGGCTCAGATCCAGAAGCAGATCAGGCGAAGACTTAAAGCCCTCTGGAGTCTGCCTCTGCCTGCAGGCTGATTAATCTGATTCTTTTAATGAGCCTCAGGCTGTAGAAACTCCACAGGGTGGGGTGGCTGATTATTATTAGTCTCTTAAGGAGCCTCTCACTGTAGAAACTCCTTAGGGTAGGGTAAGAGGTTTTCCAGCAGGGTGGGGCAGTTGTTTCCCCCTCAGGCAAAAGCTGCTTGGAAAGTAAATGTCTGACTCTGCAGTATAGGGGAATGACTGGGCACAGGAATCCAGAGGGGTACCCTCTAAGTTCTGTCTCCAGAGCCCACAGCCCTTGATTCTCCTTACATAACTCCAGTCCACTCTGCCCTCCCTCTGCTGGAGCCCAAGGTGAGTGGTTGCACATGAAACTTTGTGCATTGGCTTTTTAAGAGGGTGCCGGCATTTCCAGCCTTCTCTCCCTGGCAGACAGAAACCCTGCTGCTTTTCACAGCCAGATGTTACATGGGCACCTTTCTCAGTTCTGGTGCTCTTGGCTGGGAAGCCCAGCCTGGGGTTTAGACCCCAGAGTCCTCAGTGGGAGCCCCCACAGCTGAGATACTGCTCGGGACCTTCAGCTGCTGCCTCTGGGAGCCCAGCCAGCCCTCTGGCGCCTCCGCACTTCCTACCAGTCTCTATGCGGTCTCCACTTTTCCTCTTTGGTTACGAGGGTGCTCTCCAGCTTGTCTTCGGTTGCAGTTCATCATTCAGGATGGTTTTTCTGTATTTTAGTTGTAATTCCAGTTTGGTCCCGGGAGAGTGTCAGTGTAGCTTCCACTAAGTCTGCCACCATCTTTAATCCCCTATTGTAGGGTTTTAATCAGAGTTAAAAATAGGTCAAAGAACTATATTCTTAGATTATAATTACTTAAAAAACTATATCTACAGTCATACTGGTTTGCACTGGGAAAGGTAATTGTTTAGATAATTGTTATGTTTCTGAAAATAGATAATCTCTTGTTGTGCCACATATTCTTGTGTTTAACAATCTATATTCTTATGTCATTTGCTCCTTGAAGATACAGTATGTAGTAAGGACACTGCATTTTAATTAAGGACTTGATGGGAAATGAAAATCCTGCGATCATAAAAAGACTTGATAATGATACAGTGAAAGATTCAGAGAAATATTTATGTAGGAATTGCTATCATATGTTTCTCAAGTTATTCAGTATGAAAACCAACTGACAAAGGAAAATAGTTTCATCAAAATGATTATTGGGGAAAAGCTTTTTAAGTAGCTTGTCATTTGAAGGGCTTCTGAATTTATTTTTTTCTAACTTGTTTCTCTTTCTTTGCCTTTGTAGGAGAGTAGTTATTTTGATGGAGTTAGACATTTTGAAATCAGCAGAAGCTGTTGGAGTAAAGATTGGCAATCCAGTGCCCTATAATGAAGGTAAAATACTTTTTATAGGTTGTAGCACTCAAGTGAATATCTCTTTATAGATCTGGAATTCTACCTTTTGGATTCAGTTTGATTTGTTAGTCTTAATAAAACTAGTGATTTGGGGGGTCTAGGAACCAGGTTCTTGCAGTTTTCTTCAGGACTGAAGAAATGGTTAGATTCTGTAAAGGAAAAACTTCTCTGTTTTTCTCTTTGCTCAACACTCACACTTCTAGCTTTTCTGTGACTAGATGTAGGGAGGGTTTTCCCCCACCAAATAATTTTCAAATTCCCTGTAGACACCAGCTGGGAGTCCTACAGTTCAATTCAGTTCAACTCTGACACTACCTGGTTGGAGTTAGCATCAGATCCCACAGGGTAAGGCCTCAGTCCCATAGGACTGCTTCCCCCCAGATAGTTACCTCAGACAGATTCTGCCAGTGCAGTTGTAGTCTAGGTTGGGGGCCAGGTCACTGATGCTTCCCATGCTGCCATTTTCCCAGAATCCTCTCAACAGTGATTATCTCTTGATAATGATTTTCATTTTCTTCTGAAGATATCTAGAAAAACACAATTAGAAAAATTCAATTACTTTAAACAAGAGAGACAGTAATAGTTCTAGAAGAAGGCAAAGAATCTTCAGTCATTGATCCCATAAAAGGAGGCAGCTTGTCTGCTCTGCCACCAAGTCCAATAAAAATAAACACATGAAGAATAAAAAGAAACCACTAAAATTAGTTGCCTAAAGGGGGCAGCAGTGGGTAGGAGTTAAGGGGGTAGGAGGCAGGGGTAGGAGTAAGATTTCTCTAAAAGTATAATTTTGTAGTTTTCACTTGAAACATATAACTATTCAACAATTAATGTTTATTTAAAAAGCTGTCTGATTATCTTAATCATATTTCATTTTTTAATTTTCTTTTAATCCTCACCTGAGGATATTTTTTCCATTGCTTTTCAGAGAGAGTGGAAGGGAGAGAGAGAAACATTGATGTGAGAGAGACACATCTGCTGGTTCCCTCCCACATGCGCCCCGATCAGAGCCGGGGATTGAACCTGCAACCCAGGTATGTGCCCTTGACCGGGAATCGAACCTGAAGACCCTTCTGTGCACAGACCAACACTAACCACTGAGCATACCAGGCAGAGCAAAAACTATACAAGTTTTAATGAACAAATACAGGGTGTCCCAAAAAAATGTACACATACTTTAACAGCTGATAGCTCAGTACTGAAAAAATGAAATTCTTTTATTTTTTAATATGTTTTATTGCTTTCAGAGACAGAAAGGTAGAGGGGGAGAGAGAGAGAGAGAGAAACATCATTGATGAGAGAGGGTCATTGATTCTGCCTCCTGCATGTGCCCTGCTGGGGGTCGAGCCCAAAACCTGGGCATGTGCCCTGACCAGGAATCAAACCATGATGTTCTGGTTCACGGGTTGACATTCAACTGCTGAGCCACGCTGGCTATTTTTAACTATAATATTTTGCTTAGACTTAAATGTCTTACATAATACGTCATAATATATTCATTATTAGTTGGAATTTTTGGGGCCCCATTCTGTCTATTTTCTGCCAATAGGCAATTTTAACTATTGGGTTGACTCTTTTATATGCTTTGTAACTGTTGTTAAGGAATCACTTGCTAGTAGAAACTGAGTTTTTGTCACTTTGTGTACTCTACCATGTGTTACCTAATTTTTATCTGCTGGTGGCTCACTTACCATTGTAATGATAATTAAAATGATGGGTGTGAGTACAAGTAACTTAAGGAGCTGGAGTCTGCTTTTAAATATCCCATTTTCCTCCTTGGTCAGAGCCAGTGATAAGCAAAAGAGTCTAAGGATTACAACCTTGATCCACCTCACTGCAATGTTTGATTTGCTGGTGGCACAAAACAGAAGATTATCAGAAGTTGAGTCTGCATTTCTGCTTTGGGGTATAATTTTAAATTTTAGCAAGATTTTTGTTTAGCTCTAGACTAATTTCTTTCAGGTCTTGTGGTCAGCGGCTGTTGCAGTGCATTAAATTGAAGGGCAATTGTTGCTATTTAGAATGCACCAGGATTCTTGCCATCCATTTACTTTGAGACTGTCCCTTGTGTCCTGTGCCAGATTTGCAAATGTAGTCCAAAGCAGGAGTTGATTATTGCTCTGATAAGTGGATTAGCAGCTTTTCCTAGCTACCAGATATTAGGGTTATTAGTTACGTTCTATATAATTAGAGTCTTGGCTGCCAGAATTAGTTGCTCATTATTAAAAATTAACTACACGGTGAAGTGGATGAATCGAGTTAGACAAACCTGGGTTCAAGATGACGTTTTGCCTCTTCCTAGTTGTGTGACTTTGGGCAAGTTACTTGACCTCTGTAACCTAGTTTTCTCATCTGTTAAATGGGCATAATAATACTATTTATATCATTGAGTTAAAGATTGAATGGAATAATGCATTTAATCTTATACTTGATGCATATAGTAAGATGCAAAAAATGGTAGCTATTATTGTCTACGTCATTGAATCTAAGAATCCTATGATTATAAGTCTGTAACATTATATTATGTACTACTACAAGGAAATAACACATTAATATTAATTTATATGTTAAAATGTCAAGTGTTCATTTTAGAATAGGTAAATAGGTAAGTTACATTTTTTTTAAATGGTGGTAGCTCTGACCCATGTGGCTCAGTTGGTTGGCGTGTAGACCCATGCACCAGAAGATGACAGGTTTGATTTATGCAGGGCATATACTCAGGTAGAGGGTTCGATCCCCGGTCAGGGTGGGTGCGGGAGACAACCAATCGATCGATGTTTCTCTCTCACATTGATGTTTATCTCTCTCTCTCCCTTTCTCTCTCTAAAATATCAATCATCAATTTAAATAAATTAATAAATACATACATAAAAATTGTGGTAAAGTATACATAACAAAGTTTACATCTTAACCTTTTTTTTTTTAAATCCTCACCTGAGGATATGTTTTTCATTGAGAGACAGACAGACAGATATTGATCAGTTGCCTCCCATTTGTGCCCTGATTGGATATCAAACCCACAACCTTGGGTATGTACCCTCACCGGAATCGAATCTGTGACCCTTTGGTGCACTGGACAATGCTCCAGCCAACTGAGCCACCCAGCCAGGGCACCTTGACCATTTTTTAAGTGTACAGTTTAGTGGCATTTAAGTACATTCATGTTGTTAGGCAACCGTCGCCCCTTCGGAACTCTTTCATCATCCCAAATTGAAACTGTACCCGTGAAACAGTAACTCCCCATTTCCCACTCCACCGTTCTACTTTCTGTCTCTGAATTTGACTACTCTTGGTACATTTTGATAGAAATTAAAGATAGCAGATCAGCATGGTCGCATGAGCGTGTCCTGTTTGACAAGGTATTTGCAGAAGCTGGCGTGGTAAGTGAGAAGAGGGCTTGAGAACTTGTACAGATTTGAGACAGTGGAAGAGAAGGGCGCACTACAGTGGAGCAGAGCAAGTAGAGCAGGGGTTTGTGTATTTTTATGGTATTGTCTTTGAATATTGAAATCTTTCCATTTTTTTAATATATTTCACGAAGCAGGGAATAATACTTTTGCCTCCAACCATTAGATTCTAATACTGTTTACTGAGCAACTCCTGTTTTCCCTACTGATTTTAAAACAGGTTCACTGTAGAATTTCACAATGTTCCTTCACAAGACACACTATCAAAGAAGAGCAATTCTCCCCTTCAATTTCTGTGACACTTTGTAAATTCAGAGATAGTGGAAAAGCCAAAAGGAAACACAAAAATTCATTGTCAAGAATCTACCCTCCTCTTCTATGTAAATAAGGCCTCAGTTTTTCTCTCCATAGGAAGAACTAAAGAATAAACAATTCCGTTTAACCTTTTGAATTTTATGCTAAATTCGTTTTACTCTAATCGCACAGTTAGCTCTTGTTTAGTCGTACCAGTGAAGAGTAATATTGGCAGAAGGAAATGACATCAGTGTGTAATCTGCCCGCGTGCATGAGGGCCTTGGGGGCGCGGCAGGAATAAGCCTGTGTTTGGAGAGGCCAGGGCGAGGGGCAGGAGGGGGCTTGGCAGCCGCTCACCATTTGTGTTCTCGGGGCTCTCTAGGAAATTTTTCTGAGCTACGGCGTGTGCTGCAAGCACTCTTGGTGAGCAGCCCACATTAGGTTGGCTTGTACTTTTAGTGCCAATTACAAAGCAAAAGCAAATTCCAGAAATCCTATCATTTTCCCCCCAATTAGGTGTATTTTGCTATTTTAACATTTTCAACTTCATAAACATTTGTAGAAAGGATTAAGGCATTTCTTGTTTTCTGCTCGAGACACGTGTTCATTTCCCCTCCTTTCCTTTAAATCTTCCTGTTTCCTTGACGTACCTGCTTCTGAACTCCGCTCTCATCTCTTCCTGCTGTGACAGTTCACTAGCACTTCATGGTACCTGAGGCTCTTTCAACTGATTTTCCACCACTGTCAGTTGCAAAATAAGGTGGCTTTGTTTGGGAGGGAAAGGCTAGAATCCTTTCTGAATGTCTGCCTTCCTTTGAAGCAGGAGCACTTCAGAGACAATTGAACTGCTTTTAGGTTTTTCTTACCACCCAGCTTTTTCTTCTAATAGATCCTGCCGCGAGCACGCAGTTCTGTTGATGACATCGATTTGTTGCTATGGAAATAGTGGTATTGTCACAGATTCAGCCCAGTGACTTTACCTCAGGTTCACAAGGGAGAAATGGGCAAGGCTTTAGGGGAGAACCTCATTAAAACGGAAAGCTATCAATTATACGCAGGTGAAAGGTAAATGGAGCCAACCTTTGATGTAATGAAAACAAAAATGAACCGCCCAGCAAATTCACTGCGTGCTATTGACTGCCCCAGCAGGAATGCCGACCCATGAGAGTCTTTGACAGAATCAAAAAAAATTCTCATTTTCTCAGAGTATTTCTTCTACTCAAGTTTAAATCTTTTAACCCAAATTATTTGCACCAAAATGCTCTTTCTCTTTTGATCCTCAGGACATGGGCAGCAGCAGGTAGTTCCTTCTCTAGCCTCAGCAGCCAGTCCACCAACCAGCAAGCCCCAGCAGCAGAATGGGAGCTCAGGAGTAGGTAAGACTGCCACACGGGGATACATGCTGATTATACGTGTCAGGCTTTTGAGTAATGTTTTGAAATTTAATCTGGGACAAAAGGGAGTGTTCAGAATGCCATTCCTGACAAAGAATAAGTCCAATTCTTATTGCAAAGTATGTGATTGAAAAAATGATTAAAGATAGTCTTTTAAAGGTACTTAATATGCCATTTTTTGTCAGAATGATATACTGTTCTCTGTTAATAGTATTTCTGGTAGTTTCTCACATCTTAGGTTTTACGCCCTCTTGGCTTTGTGAATTTACATAGCTTTTAAATTCCAGCCTTTTAACTATCTAGGATCTGCTTATTAAATTTGGCCTGTTTCACTCCACATTTCCCATTTTGGGCTCTTGAGCATTTGTCTTAGCTTGAAGACAGTGTCATTTATATTGGCCATAGGTTTGCTTCTCGTCTTAAGGATGAGAAATAGTTTCTTCTTTTAACTTTCTCTGCAGCAGGTCCTGGGAGGCTGTAATGGAATCGTTTTGTTTCCTTCTGGCCTTTACTTTAGGAACCACCATTGAAAATGATGATTTGTAGAATTTGGTTGGATTTCTCTTTAGAGGCCCCTTTCTCTGTACAGCTTCACATACACCACATCCTCTCCTCTCAACCAGTTTCTATTTTTCAATGCTAGGACTTTAAAAATGGCAAAGTTACGTCAGTAATGTTTCTGTGAAACTTTTGAAACATATGACTTTTCCCCCATTGGCCTTTGATGTTTTTATCTGCCTTGCAAAATCTATCTACCTACTTTCTATCTCTCTCTCTTCATAAATGGATGTATTCATACACAGCTCTCAAATTATCTGCTGTTAAAGGTGGTGGAATATGCCTGGCCGGGCGTGGCTCAGAGGTTGAGCGTCGACCTAGGATCCAGGCGATCGGGGTTCGATTCCCGGTCAGGGCACATGCCCTTGTGGGCTCGATCAATGACTCTCTCATCATTGATGTTTCTATCTCTCTCTCCCTCTCCTCTTCTCTCTCTGAAATCAATAAAGATATATTTAAAAAAAAAAAAAAAGTGGTGGAATAGATGGTCTGAGATGGTAAATAATCAAAAAGTCACTTCCTTATGCTGAAATACAAATGTGTTATTCTTCTCCCACAGACTTATTTTCTCAGTTGTCGGTCTTTGGCTTATATTATTAATATTTAATTTTTAAAATCTGTTAATGTTCTCTAAACATACATCAGCTGGGTGGTAAAAGAAAAAAGACTGGATATGTATTGAGGGGAAGCTATGCGGCATGAAAACCGGATGCGTGTGTGTGTGTGTGTGTGTGTGTGTGTGTGTGTGTTCTACATAATTGTATATTATGTATTAGGTATGTATACACATGTATTCTACAAAGCATGTGTGCTTCTTTGCATAATCATTACTGCTGTGTATGTAGCCGTCTTTCAACTCTGCAGTTAGAATAAAATTTTAAGATCTGGAGCAGTCTGTATATTTTTTACTAAGTGCTGCAAATACCTAGAATAGTGTTGTACATGCAGTGGAAACTCAATAATGAATGCTGAATAATGGTGGGTTTATACTTCTAGCCAAATTCCATTATGAAGAAATGTTTTTATATAGAAGATATGAAATCATTGGACTGAAATATATTATCTGAATTTGGAGGTTGAAGCCTTATAGAAACAGTGTGCAGAGGAATCCATGTGCTTATAGGCTTTAATTGCCTATTCTTTCCAAGTGGAGGCAGTTGCTTAGGCTTGGATTAGGAGGCAGAAGGGGTCCTGGTAGCCAGCCACCTACTTGTCCTGAACCAACAACTGAGTCTTTCCCTTTGTTCCCAACTGAACCCAGTCCCATAGACTTCATTCTGTACTTGTCAGGCCTGTAGACCAGTTGAGGACTGGGAATTTTCTAGGGGTATTTTGAGGTGATATGTTTGTGACGGACATCCTTTACCTTGGATGGTTCATTCACTATGACCTTTCCTCTTGCTCTTTTTCTTATGCAGCTAGTGACTTTCATCAGTTTTACCAGTCAAGGAGATTGATTTTCTTTTTCTGACCCATTATATTGCCCATTGAGAGAAAAGTTTTAGAAGAGTGGATCAGTGTCTGGGTTCATTTAGCATTACAATCTTGACCTGAGGACTTAAGTCAGCCTCTTGTTTCATCTGTATTTGATTTTCATATCTCCTGATTGCTAGAAAAGGAAAAAGTTTGCCTCTTGTTTTGTTATGATTTCACCAGTGATACCTCAGTAATTGAGAGTTAATTTAAATAGAATAATGATTGTCCTTTCTTGTGTTTGTTTTTAAAGGTTCTACTGTATCTAAGGCTTATGGTGCCTCAAAGACATTTGGAAAAGCTGGAGGTGCCAGCCTAGTGAATAGTTCTGGGGCATCACAGGCCAAAGTGGTACCCATTGCCAGCCTCACCCCTTACCAATCCAAGTGAGTTACTCCATAGAATAAGTTCAGGATGTGCTTACAAAGCAATAGAAGAGGGTATTATGGGCTCTTAAATATGTGTGAACTGTAACCACACATAAAATAGGTTTCTTTTTTTTCCTGAGGGGCAGGAGGGTACAAATTGTCGCAACCTTTAACTCTCTTATCAGACAAAAAACGGCCAAAAGAGAGCAGTCTGCCAATGCCTGGTGGGCTCGTTCATTTTGAAATTTAAAATGTTTAATGCTTGAAACATCAGTTGATAGTCTTATGAGTAAAACTAAATATTTGTTCTAATTCAGAAGGCGTTTATCGCCTCATCATATAAATTGGTGACTTTTTGTCTAAAAGAATGTTGTTCTGCTATAGTTGGCTAAAAGAATCTCTACTGTTTGTATTAATCACATTAATATACCCTGAAGAGATATTTCTTTTATATGACTTTGTTCCATTAAAAATTAATTTTAGCGGTTGCATCCTTCAATTCTTTGCAGTGTAGGGAAGATATGTTCGCCTGTGAAATAAGTAAAGTAACTAATGTACCCAGCTCCTCCGTTCAGGATGGGTACCAGGACTGCATGTCAGATCTTGTGCCTCCTCTTTTTGTGGCTTCTGAGTTCATACGGCTTTGGCGTGTCTTGCTTTGGTGGCTTACCGACACCACGCTCTATAACCTTGTATTTCTATCCAGCGTGTGTTAGAAATGAGACAGAAGTTTGACGCCAGCTGTATCAGTTCCCATAATGAAAATAGTGCCAAAATATAATTGCTGGTATTACTGCATTTTCTCGCTTCAAACCTTTCATTAAGGGGGTATTGTTGCCTTGGTGATGCTTTTTGGAGAAGGGAGAGAGTTTATAAATTTGCTTATTTGACAGGAGAATGATTTAGTGTTAAGTCACCTGTATGTTATACTGTTTGCTAATTCTATAAACTGTCAAACCTTTGTGTCACCTTCGGGTTTAATTGGGTGGATTAAAATACAGCTTCCATTGAAAAATGAATTAGGCAGAAGATAAGAAAGGCTATTGGAAGGTGTTAGGGAACCTTTCAGATCTTTCCCACGTGAGACTCTGACACTATTATAATCTATTTGGTTTTTAGGTGGACTATTTGTGCTCGGGTTACCAACAAAAGTCAGATCCGTACCTGGAGCAATTCCCGGGGGGAAGGGAAGCTTTTCTCAATAGAACTAGTCGACGAAAGTGTGAGTATTTGTCAAGTAGGGAAATAAGAGTGGTGGACCCTGAGACACAGAAGGCTGTCTCCGTGCAGACCTATGGGATGAAAAACAATGGGAGTCCAAAAAGAACCATGATTGTTACTGTGTTTTTCCTCTTTTGTAGTCTTTTACCTGGGGGCCGAGGGTTAAAGGTCATAAATAAAATCCTTGACCTTAAACGAAAGCATTTGTAGCAGTGGAAATTAGTTTTCTAAATGTATGAGGAGCCTCGTGGGCAGGAGAAACCAGAGATGCTCTGTCTGACTCTCTGGCAGGTTTAGTTGAGGCTGTAGGAGGAGATGTGTGCTCAGGAGCAAAGTGGAGCTTTGAGCCGCATCGGAAGGCACAGCAGCCACCTTGGTAAGTGAGTGGTTTTGTGGACTGTGCAGATTCTGACTGTGCAGACTCTACTTGCTTTCCTTAAACAAAACTATGGTGAGGGGACAAAAAACCCAAGTTGTGGAATCTCCAGTCTTCATTAGTTTCGTTTTTAATTCCCAATACTGTATGTACTTCAAGCATTCTTTTCAAACTGCCGCATACTTCCTGTTTGTTCAAACCTCTTAAGGGCAGCAAAAAATAGGTGGTTTGTTTTTGTTTTTTGTTTTTGGAAGATGGAATGACACCCCAATTTACATATTGACTGTAATGCCTTGATCAATATCAGAACCTAATTTTTTACCAAATTACTGACCTATTCTGTCAGTTGGCAAAAATTTCAGCCATTTATTTAAGTTTTTTATCCATCTGTAGCATTTAGACTGACAAAAAGCAAAAGCAAAAATCAAATCACGAGCAACTTGAAAACATGACTTACTGTAACGTTTTTGGCAGTGACTCCTGAGCATGAACTAATTCCTTGCTTAGTGCAAGTGCGAGGGAGGCTGGTGAATCATCGTGGTTCCCGTGGGCTTTGGTCGTGTCACTCAGTGTTCGGGTTGTTTTATTTTTGTTGTCAGAATATTCAACTCATCATTAGATTTGTTGGGGTTTTTTTGGTATTTTATTTTTTTAGGTTTCTAACTTGAGGCTAATAAAGTGCGTGATGACAGTATCAGCTAACTAAACTTACATTGTTTCATGAGGTTAATAACTCGAATATGTGAGTATAAGATGCGTGTTTCCTAAAGATGTCATTTGACACTTAAAGTGTCCTGGTTTTTGCTGGCAGAACTTGGTGAACATGATTCTAACCTCTTGCCCCATCCACAGGGTGAAATCAGAGCTACTGCTTTCAATGAGCAAGTGGACAAATTCTTTCCCCTCATCGACATGAACAAGGTATGGTAATGCTGAGTCTAGAACTGAAACGTCCCTCTGAGGGCTGTGTGCTGGTAAAGGGTTTTTTACATCCGATTGGATGGGCTGCCCCATGTTCCGTGGCTTGGACTCTTGCAGGTGTACTATTTCTCTAAAGGCACTCTGAAGATTGCTAACAAACAATTCTCAGCTGTTAAAAACGACTACGAGATGACCTTCAATAATGAGACTTGCGTCTTGCCTTGTGAAGATGGTCATAATTTACCTACCGTTCAGTTTGATTTCACAAGGATCGATGACCTAGAGAACAAACCCAAGGACTCCCTGATAGGTAAGTCTGTGTCTGGGAGCACAGAGAGGGGTGATTGTCAGTTCTGTTTTCCACACACAGAGGGGCGGAAGACTTGCCTGCTTACTGTTCAGCCTTCAGTCACACTGTAGTGGGAGCCTTGACTATCTCGAGCTAAAACATTGTGCCTGTGTTTTAGACATAATTGGGATCTGCAAGAGCTATGAAGATGCCACTAAAATCACAGTGAAGTCTAACAACAGAGAAGTTTCTAAGAGAAATATCTATTTGATGGACATGTCGGGGAAAGTGGTGTCTGCTACTCTGTGGGGAGATGATGTAAGTACTTGTGCTGAGCAGTCGCAGCACATGCGGAAGGCAGTGACTTGTCCTGTAGCCCCTGCCCAGTGAAGAATTGGGCTGTCTTGGGAATGCTGGAAACCCTTCATTTGATTTACTTCTGTGAGATTGGTATGGTTTAAGTTTTACATAGTGAAATGCTGCTTCTACATTAGTCCTGATGTATCTCTGAGAAGATTCTTGCGTGTGAGGTTATCTTGTACAGTAGATTCCATGTACCATTTATTGCTTTCACCCTGGTATTGACTACTTTCCTTGTTTTCTGTAAAAACTGCCAGTGACACGTTTGTATTTGTCTGGGATTTTTGTTGTGCTGCAGGCTGATAAATTTGATGGTTCCAGACAACCCGTGATGGCTATCAAAGGAGCCAGAGTTTCTGATTTTGGTGGACGGAGCCTCTCTGTACTATCTTCCAGCACGATCATTGTGAATCCTGACATCCCAGAGGCCTATAAGCTTCGTGGATGGTAGGTGCCATGGGGCTAAACAAGGGGGCTTTTTGAGCTTGGGCTTTGAGAAGAGCTGGTTCTTTTGGTTCTTATGATCAGTGTGTGAGCTGTCTACCGAGCAGAGGGCTTTGTAACTGAATGGAGCAGTTCCTATATTTCTTGGTGGCGTTATACCTTCTGAGAGGAGGGCTTTAAAGCCCTTAAACTGACAAACCTGTAATCCCATGACAAACCTGGAGAGCCGGAGGAGGAGGCAATTAGAATGGAAGTGCTGCTGCCGACCTCAATCCTTCCAAAGCAGGGTGAGGCCGGGCTTAGCAGCTGTGTGCTGGAGGCATCTCTCTTCCGTGGGCTAAAGCCGTGGGCTACTGCGCTGTGGGGGAGATTGCTTTCTTTTCTGGCCAGTCTTTCGTGCCGATGGCGTCTTCTAGTGTGTACTCACCGGACTCTGATAAAGTGCCCCGTGAGAACAACGGGCTTTTGTTGGCGTTTTATTATTCCCAAAGCACTCAAGCGATGAGGGGAGCCTATTAAAACCTGGCTCTGTCTAGCTTTTTAGGGTGTTAAAACTCTGCCTCAGAAGAGCACTTAAACTGAAACATAGCATGCAGGAATTGATGTCAGGGAGAACCCGCTAGCTCAGTTTAAATAATTTGTATAGCTGTAGTCACAGGGGGAAGTGTGTCGGTTTCCAGCTAGGTTTTAGAGCTTAAGGGACTAAAGAATTAGCTCACGTTACATACTCCTGGCTTTTGTTTGGAGTCGAATGGGAACCAACAGAAGCACTAGTATTTGAATAGTTTCATGAAACATCTACTGGAGTGCTCATGTCACTTAAGGCAGCCTCATGAGTGTGGTCCACAGGTATCTGTATTTATTCTGGTAGCTGGCATGGCGTTGTGTTATAAGACAGGGCCTGTTAGTAGTCTGACCAGAAATAACCACAGCTTTGGGTCCTTACTGCTTTATTTTCTTTCAGGCTCTGGAGCTTGACCCCAGGTTAATGGCATGCCCACATTAAGGTCTTTATATTTTACTCGTCAATAACCATCATCCCGGTCAACATAAAAAGACATGGCTGTCTCCAAAATAAAATAACTAGGCATTGATCTAAGAGGTTCAGCTCACACAACCCACTAGACAAGGACTGGAGATGTTTAGATCTTGGTTATAACAATGTAGAATTTTATTGTAAGAAGGGCTGTCTCTCTCCTTGCTCTGTTGACTCCTGATGAGCTGTCTTTGGTGGCAAATGTCTCCTTGGAGTTTTTGAAATCGTAAACTTGTGTAGCTAGTTGTGGCAAAACAGATTTATGGACCTTGCTGTGCCTCTGTGACGGATTTAGCTGCTTACCTGACAGAATGAGGAGCAATTGTCTGCAGCTTAGGGCAGCATCCATTGCAGTAGATGGTCTCTTTTTCAGGAGCCTATTCTGTACGTGGCTAGCTTGTCGTTGCCCTCCTTTTGGATGACATTGGCATGTGTTTAATCTCAGACTCACTATTCCCTGCCACAAATTTGTTTCTGAGCCACTTTCTCCCTGGTCCCCTTTCCTTCATGTTGGCTGATATGTGATCAAGAAGTATAATCAGCCTGGCTGGCGTAGCTCCACAGTCGAGCGTCCACCTAGGATCCGGGAGATCGCAGTTTGATTCCCGGTCAGGGCACATGCCCGGGTTGCGAGCTCGATGCCCAGCAGGGGTCGTGCAGGAGGCAGCTGATCAGTGACTTTCTCATCATTGATGTTTCTCTCCCTCTCCCCTCTCCCCTCTCCCCTCTCCCCTCTCCCCTCTCCCCTCTCCCCTCTCCCCTCTCCCCTCTCCCCTCTCCCCCCTCCCCTCTCCCCTCTCCCCCCTCCCCCCTCCCCCTCCCCCCTCCCCCCTCCCCCCTCCCCCCTCCCCTCTCCCCTCTCCCCCCTCCCCTCTCCCCTCTCCCTCTCCCTTCCTCTCAAATCAATAAAAATATGTTTTAATAAAAAAGTATAATCAATTTTAATAATAACTTAATACAACTTAATTTTAACTTCAATATTGGCATAAGTAAAAATCTCACTAAGAAGGTAAATCTACAAGAAAACAATACCTTCTAATAAATTACTTGGGGTTATGTAATCTTTTGGACTCTGTATCAGGCTTAAAAGCTTTTTCACCATGGGAACATTTTTTTGCTACCGTTACAATATGTTGGCTGTCACTTTCTATACTGATACATTTCAGTGATGGTAAAAATGCAGCCACTGGTGGAGAATGAGCATCAGTAGCCCAGAGAACTATACTGGAGCTCTCCGTTATTGCTTTTTTGTTACTGACTTTGCAGGTTACTGTTTCTTTGGCCTTGGGCCCTCTGGCCAGTGTTGATATGGAAGGCTAATTTAAGAAAAGGTTCTGTGGTACTTTGGCACTGTCTTGACCACTGGGGGGCATCAAAGCAATTGAGATAAAAAGAGGTCATTCAGTTTCTTCAGTAGGCTAAAGATACAATGAGGAAGATGCTAATTGCTTCCCACAGGACTGTGACCTGTGAAAGTTGGGTGGGGGGTGGATAGCCTGTATTTGGCATAAAGAAATGAGTGGCATAGTCAATAAGTACATAAAGTGCCTGTCATTCTCTGTTTGTTTCTCAGGTTTGACTCAGAAGGACAAGCCTTAAATGGTGTTTCCATCTCAGATCTAAAGGGTGGAGGACTAGCTGGAAGCAACACCAACTGGAAAACTTTGTATGAGGTTAAATCGGAGAACCTGGGCCAAGGTGACAAGGTATCCCACATTCCTGACTTCCTTCACAGAAGCACGTAAAGTGTGCAAAAGGATGTGTTTTCAAATCCGATGTCTGGTACCAGCTGTCACACATTAATTCAGAGCTGTGATTCTTAACTGAGGCTCTGGCCAGAACATGGCGTGATGGTTGGGAATCGCTGCCAGGGAGCAGTAGCCATGCTCCCTAATAGGAGTATGTTATCTCCCTCAAGTCCTGCGGACAGAAAATGTTAAGAACTCTCACTTAGAGAGTTAATTCTTAGAGGGATCTTAACAAGGTGTCATAAGCAAGCCATAAGGCAAGTTTATAATATAAACTGCCTTTGGGCCCATATTTCTTTTCTGTGATTGTTTCTACAGATTGAAATGCCCGCATACCAAGAAGGGAGGTTTTGAGATTATACATACAGCTCACATGGAGCGTTCGTCAGGCCCAGTGTCAGACATCAGGCAGTTCACCTGATCTTTCACCGGCTGCAGAATATTAACCTGTCCTGGGCGGAGGGTTGCCAGTGTCTCTGACAAGAATCGGCTCTGGCATTTGCCTTTGGTTGCAGCTTCCTTTTCCACGTTTGTGTAGAATGACCCTCCTCCCATCTTGAACTAAACCTGTATTCTGTCCACAGTTTAATATTTAAATTACTTATTTCTCCTTTATGCTTCCCCCAAACAGCAGTTCCTGCTTTGTTATTTTCATACTATACAGTATGGCCTTTACTCCCTACTGGCTCATTTTGCCGTTTTCCCTTATCACCTTCATTGTCAGCTGCAGCTGGCAGTGCTGTTATACAGCTCAGCTTTAGACAGGTCTGTTTGTCCTGTTAGAGGGACAGCCACTCTTTGGGTTCTTGTCACCCAGTTTTTCTCTAAGATCTAAAGGTAGACATTCTGTAATAAGAAATCAGACCTAGAGAGTCCCTGTTTGCACCCAAACTTTCAAGTCATGCTTTGAATCTGGACCTTACCTGGAAATACAGAAAAACTTGCCCGGCTGGAGTGGCTCAGTTGGTTGAGCACCATCCCATGCTCCAGAAGGTTGCTGGGCCAATTCCCAGTCAGGGCACATGCCAGGGAGCGTAGGGAGGGCAGGAGGGCAGCCAGTCAGTGTTTTTCTCTCCCTCCCTCCCCCTTCCTCTCTCTAAGCATGTCCTTCGGTGAGGGTTAAAAAATTTTTTTGTTTGAAATACAGAAAAACTCTAGGCATTCTCCTAGGAGGCTTATTACTTTTCTATTGAGCTCTCTAGATTGAGGACTCATCCAAGCTCTTTAAACATTCACATGATTGTTTTGCCTCTTTTGGTCTGAAACATCAGAAAGTCCCGGAAGTTGCTAACCTGGCTCTGAATTCAGAGTATACCCAGAGGGACGTGTTCACCCTCAAAAACGATCCATCCCATATCCTTCCTATGAGAGTTAAAAAGCGAAACAAAGAGCGACAGCATAAAGCCCAGCACATGACTTAGTCCTCGCTGCATCTACCTGTCAGTGATTTCCCACTTTGAGTGCCCTTGTTCAGTCATTTTTGCATTCTGCTGAATTTGATGACTTATACCAGGGCTTGACAAACCAGCCCACAGGCCAAGTCCAGCCTGCTGCTGCCTGCTGTAAATAACGTTTCTTTGGAACACAGCCATGTGTTTTGATTTACGTATTGTCTGTGGATGCTTTGCCCACAACAGCAGAGTTGAGTGACTCCAGCAGAGACTATGACCGAATGGCTTGTAAAGCCTGAAATATTTACTACATGGCTTTTTATAGAAAAGGTGTGCTGACCCCTAACGTAGACAAAGGTAAAGGTTAATCTGAGCCCTAGTAGCACTGCTATTGTTTTTCATATGGAAGGATGATTGACCATGGATTCATTAGATTCTATTGCCTTACTCTGTATTTCCTAGCCTGTTACCTTCAGAGGGTCAGAGGAACAAGTCTTTGTCTCTCGAAGTCTTTATAACTCTTTTACTGTTAAGGAATTACATGCTTTCGAACTTGGTTTATTACCTTTTTATGGTTAAGTTTTATTAGGTTTCTTGGTTAGCACAAGTGATTTCTAAAGCTACACAATGACTTACTCCCTGTAATCATGTATCAGAAACATTTCTGTGTAAGGGCATGAGTGTAGGCCTGTTGGCTCAGTGTCCTGTGTCACTCTTTTCTCCTGAAGGCAGACTATTTTAGCTCTGTGGCAACAGTGGTGTATCTTCGCAAGGAGAACTCTATGTATCAGGCCTGCCCAACTCAGGACTGCAATAAGAAAGTGATTGACCAACAGAATGGATTATACCGCTGTGAGAAGTGTGACCGTGAATTTCCCAATTTCAAGTACCGCATGATCCTGTCGGTGAGTAGAATGGGTGGGTGCGGACCACTGTGGTGTTCGAGTCTCTGCTGAGTGCCAGGTGCTGTAGAAACAGCAAAAACAAGATCACTCTTGGTAGGAATCCTGCAGATGAGTAAGTGCTGAAGAGCCTATTATTTTTCCATAAATACAAAAGTACGGGGCCTTGCGACTGAATAGCAGTCAGTCCGCTCCCACTAAAAGCATTTTTTTCCTCCCAGAAAGTTGCATTTAGCTCTCCAGCTGATTTCAGTCACTGTGCATGTCATGCAATTACAGCATTGGTGGCACTTGCCTGTTAACTGTTATGAAGATAAATTAATTTGCACTGGCGTTTCTGGAGAGCAGCAATTATACGTATGCAGCTGATGCCTATATTTAGTTATTTTCCTCATGGATAATCTGTTCCTCTCGCCTCGGTAGAGCTGACTTCAGAGGAATGTCACTGCATGCTGATGTGGGGTTGTGGCTTTTTTGCATTGTAAGAATTATTTCTTTAAAGGTTTTTAAAACTTTTAAAATGAAGGGTGGATTTTTTCTGAGAAGTTATACTAAATGATGATAAAGGTACCAAAAAAAAGGGCACACTCATATTTTTCTAGAAGTTGACTTGGCAGTAATATACCGGAAGCCTTAAAAATATTTATTCTTTCTGACACAGTAAATACCAGGAGGGAATTTCTTCTAAAGAAATAATCAGAGATGTTACATCTCTATAAAGTTGTCTATTACCCTGCTATTTATTTTGAATACTTGGATATAACTTAAATGTCCTTAATAGTCTCCTGGTTAATTCCTTTATTGAATACCTATAGAGTGGAATACCATGAAGACATTAGAATTGTTGTTCAATAGTTTCCACAGTTAAAATATTTTAAAAGCAATGTTAATGAAGACTATTAAGTGACATAAATAAATGTTCAGGCTTTATTAATTGAAAATAGCAAATTTTAAGTGTTATGTTTTATAGTCTTAAGGTATGTATACAGACAGAAAACCAACTAGGGGACTGAATACCAGACTGTTGGTTATGGTTATTTCTGACTGATTTTTCAAAATTTCTTTTGCATTTTCCTTTTTTTTTCCTTCCCTGCAGTGAATACTTTTATAATAGGAAAATTTTTTTTTAAATCTTTTTTGATAAAAAGTAAGGCATTCCAGCTGCATCTGGTGTCGCTCAGTTGGTTGAGTGTTGTCCCATGCACTGAACGGTTGCCAGTTCGATTCCCGGTCTAGGCACATACCTAGGTTGTGGGTTTGATCCCCAGTCTGGGTGTGTATGGGAGGCAACCGATTGATTGATGTTTTTCTCTCTCCTTCCCCCTCTCCCTTCCTCTCTCTTCCTCTCTCTTTAAAAAAAAAAATCAGAAAAAAAACACCCATAAATATATATATATATTTATTATTTATTTATTTATTTATTTATTTATTTTTTAAAGGGATCCCACCTACCCTTTCTACAATCTAATTGCCCCTTAAAATGTTAATTCAACAAGAAATTTATATATTTAAGCTTCTTATATTCTGTAAACTGTACACTTCAATGAACTAAAATGAACAAAATTGTTTCAGATAGTTTATTTCATTAGCCTTTCTGTTAGAAGTTTCTTCTAAGTGAACTCTCTGGCACGTTGGTTTCATGTGACACTCACCCATGTATCTATTGTTGATGTTTCCGCCCTGGAAAGTGGGCGCCTTTGCCTCCAGGAGTATAGCATGGGGGGAACTGTAGGTGTGCACCCCAGTATGCAATATGCCCTTATATTTCTGTTTTAACTTCTCATTTCCTTATTTTTCATCATAACTTTGTACATTAAACCCCATGTATATGCAAAGTGAATATATAAAAGCACCAAAATGATACCTTTAAAAAACCACCTTTGCTCTATTTTTAAAAATTTTTAATTTTAATTTATTGCTTTTAAAGAGAAAGATGAAGGGGGGAGAGGAAGCAACATCAATTTGCTGTTCCACGTATGCATTCATTAGTTGCTTCTTATCTCTGCCCTGACCTGAGATCAAACCTACAAGCTTGGGGTATTGGGGCCACTGTCTAACCAACTGTGCTACCTGGCCAGGGCCCTCTTATTTGTACCTAAGCCTTTTACTTTTCCCTTTTAGCAGTTGGATTCTTTGTGATCTACTTTCTTCCTTGACTCCTCTATTTAATTTTACACCATGGTCCAACCGGAGATACTTGATGTCTCGTTTCTGTTGCTAAAAATTTGGGGGCTGACCAGAGCTCCTTAGCTCAAGCTTTTAAATTGTCTGGGATGCACAGCAGTGACTGAGAGCTGTCTCCTAGTGACTGAAGGACATACAATTTAAAATGCGGTGAACCTGCCCTGACTCATTGGAGGCTTGTTCAAACCTTTAGTCTAAAGGCCATCGCAGCTGGAGGGGAACTGAGTCCAGTGTGTCTGGATTCTGCGTCTGAAGGAGAGTTTAGTTGGGCTGTATCTGTATTGAGAGCTGAATCCACACATCCACAGCATAGTGTATTTCTGCTGTGACCGAGACATTTTATTTATGTATTTTTTTAAAATATGTTTTATTGATTTTAGAGAGGGGGGAAAAGGAGAGAGAGAAACCAATCAGTTGCCTCCTGAACACACCCAAACTGAACCCGCAACCTGGGCATGTGCCCTGACTGGGAATCGAACCGGTTACCTTTCAGTGCATGGACGATGCCCAACCAACTGAGCCACACCAGCCAGGGCCAGACTTACATTTTAAACTCTTCCTTTGATACTTTTCACATGGTGGTAATTATTTTCCCCCCTGGTGATTATTTTAATGAAATCTCCCATCTCCTGAATGTCTCTTCCTTTTATTATTTCTTTGCTGAAATAATACACAGTTGTATTTTTTTTAGGTAAATATTGCCGATTATCAAGAGAACCAGTGGGTCACTTGTTTCCAGGAGTCTGCAGAGGCTATCCTCGGACAAAGCACTGCTTATCTTGGAGAGTTAAAAGAGAAGGTCAGCCACATCTTTTATTATTACCGTAATAGTTCTTGTGCTGTAACATGGCTCTTCAATATTTTGGGGATTTGTTTCTTTTGGGTGTTGTATATAGTTTTTCAGTCTGATGATTATTTGAGGTGCTCTTCTGATTTTGTCTATTTTTGTCCATCTTGGATTTGCTGACAATCGGGTAATGAAATAATATAGACAAACGTGCCTTAAAAGCAGCACTATTTCTCCTATTACTGTCAGCACCAGAGTTGGTGTGCCTGTGGTCACTTGAGATATGGAAGGTATCTTCTTTTTTTTTTTTCTTCTTTTTTCTAATATCTGTTCAGAGAGAAGAAGGGAGAGAGAGATAGAAACATCAATGATGAGAGAGTCGTTGATCGGCTGCCTCCTGCACCCCCCCCCCCCCCCCCGGGGATTTAGCCCAAAACCCGGGCATGTGCCCTGACTGGGAATTGAACCATGACCTCCTGGTTCATAGGTCAACGCTCAACCACTGAGCCACGCTGGCTGGGCTGGAAGGTATCTTCTGCAATAACCTGAAATATAAGTGTGCCTTTTCAACAGAACAAACACCTTCCTGGAAGGTTGAGTAAAATGCTGGTTTAAAGTTACAGATAAGGTGCTTGCTGTTTTAGGTCATCAGATGCAATTTTTATGAAGTAACTTTCTTCCATAAATTAACTTTATCCATTTCATTTTTATAAATCTGAATTTTTACACTTTAGGTTTATTTAATGCAGAGAAAAGATTAATTATGCTAAACTTAGGAAAGATATTTGCTCAAAACATGTAAAGAAGACCAGTAAAACCTGTATTTTTGGGCCAAATTGGCATCTGTTGATTTTTTCAAATCAGTTAGAATACTTGTAAAAGCATAAGATAAAGGGATTTGACATTTGTTTGGGTCTGTTTTTCTTACTCTTTTCTGTCTTCAGTTCTGTCCCTCTGCCCCCACCTTTTTCAAATGTTGTCTATGAGATCTCTGGAAATAATCCCAACAAGCCCTTTTATAGAAATAACTGGAATTGACTTTAAAGTATGATGGTCTCTTTTATCTGCTTTGCCTGGTCCTCTATTTTCATATCGGATTGTAAGGCTCGAGGCAGCCTTCCAGGGTTTTTATGAGCTTATTGCATTTGACTTTTTACTGCTGGTGAGTGAGGACGTGGAGAAGCCCTTCCCTCGGGAGCCATGGTGCTCTTGGAGCACGTGCGCCATGCTTTCCCTGATACACGCTGGGAAGAATAGTGGCAACTGGTGTAACTTTCTGAAGGCTTAATACATTGCTTTATTTACATACCTGAAAACCCAGAGGACTTGTTTTGTGTGTGTGAAGTAACCTTTACACAGCTTTTTGTAACAAAGCCCTTTTCATGTTCCACGTGGCTTGCAAAGATAACACTTAGCTGATATGAACTATTAATTTTATATAAAGTTATTGTAAATTGATCCTATGCATATTTATATAAAATGCTTTCTCTAGCCCTAGCCAGTATGTCTCAGTGGTTAGAGCGTTGGTTCACGCATCAAAGGGTCAAGGGTTTGATTCCTGGCCAAGGGCAGGTACCAGGGTTGTAGGTTCACTCCCAGCCCCGGTCGGGGCGCATGCGGGAGGCAACCAGGCCATGTGTCTCTCTCACATTGATGTTACCCCCCCCACCTCCCTCTCTCCCTTTCACTTTCTCTGAAAAGCAATGGAAAAAATATCCTTTGGTGAGGATTAACAAAATTAAAAAGAAAAGAAAAAAAATGCTTTCTTTAATCCCGCTGTTAACCAGACTTTTTTTTTTTTTTTTTTTACAAACTTAATCAAATAGTATTTGAAGGGTGAGAGAACGAGGGAAAGGACTGCATAAAAAATTTTCCCCAACCTTGCCCACGTTAGCTGTCTTCACCTGCTCATCAAACCAGTAGCTGTAGATACAGAGGCTGAAATAGTATATATATGACAACTTGAACCTCTTTCTGAATTTTTATTCATTTTTTCATAATTCTTAATTTATAAGGAAGATGTTGGGCCTCAGATGTATTCCATCACAAACTTTTGAAGTTTAGGAATGTGTTTCCTAGAAGTGTTTACATTTTTTTATTGTGGTTAATATACATGACATAAAATTTATCATTTTAACCATTTTTAAGTTGTACAACTTATTTAGTACATTCACATGGTTGTACAACCATCACCACCATCTAGCTCCAGAACTTTTTCGTCTCCCCAAACTCTGTACCCATTAAACACAAACTCCTCTTTCCCACTCCAGTTCTCCCGCCCTGACCTCTGTCAACCGCCATTCTGTTTTCTCTCTATGAATTTCAATACTCTAGATATAGAGTATTTTTAACTTTAAATAAAATTCTACTTAAACAGGTTTATGTAATGAACTGTTACCTGTAGATTAGTCGTTCCTGAGTAATTTCAAACCACTAGAATGATACTTTTCTGAGATTTTTCTCAAAGTCTCTTTAAAACTCTGATAGATATTATCAAGTGGTTCAGTAGTGTCCAAGCCTAGAGTTTTGTATTTCTTTTTGCAGAATGAGCAGGCATTTGAGGAAATTTTCCAGAATGCCAACTTTCGATCTTTCGTATTCAAGATCAGGGTCAAACTGGAGACCTACAATGTAAGTAAGGTCATGGGCTGCAGAAGGGTTTGCATGGGAAACTGCTGTGTGCCACCCACCCACCCACAGCATTGCAGTACCAGCTATCAGTTCATTCTTGCTGTGTGCCAGTCCCAAGCTGAGCACCCTGCGTGTGTTACTCATTGATCTTCCCAACCTCAGGTACCATTATTCCCGTTTTAAGACGAGGAAATGGACTTAGAGGTTAAATATCCTGTCCCGTGTCAGGCATCCAGGGGGGAAAATGCTATATGATCTTTTCCGTTATAACCGGGGTTTTTTTGTGTGTACTGACAGAGAGTGATACTATGTCTAGTGGCTCTCATCTGCTACAAGGTTTGGGCACTAAGTCAGTCTATGAAACAAAGACCACATGTAGTTAAAATTACATTGAAAATTCCTTAAATTGCCCACAACATTATATAGCTGTATAGTCAAAGTAAAACAGCACTTACCATCTACTAGATTCTGTTCTGCACCCTTTACTTTCCACAAATTACCTCACTAGATCCTGACACTAACCCTATGTGTAGGAACTATTGTCATCTCCATTTTACCAATGAAAAATGTCACCTACAGAGGATAAGTAACTTGCCTAAAGTCATACGCTAACGAGTGGCAGAGCTAAGATTCCAAGCCAGGCAGTCCAAGTTCAGAGCTTTGCTCTTGATCACGCTTAGAAATAGGACTGTGTTGAGTAATTACTGAGCACACTAAAGTGTGTGAGCCCTGGGGCTAGACTCTGCTGCCTTTCTGGGCATCCCCCCATTCTGCCTCTAAAAGACACCGTTCAGTCCTAATGGTTGAGTGAGCGAGGAGAATTCTGAGAACATCTCACTTGTTTTAGGGTTAACTTGTTCTGGTGTATTGTTAGACCACCGTCTCCATTCCTGTGATAGATGCGCTTGTTTTTATGGGCATTACATGAGATAGGAAGTCAAAGTGTCTTTGATCCAGTGTCTGAGTGAAGTGGGGTCCAGGAGGGATTTGGAGGGTCATTCAGTCCCTTCCTGGTAAGGACGGGGAAGGTGAGGTGCAGGGAGGCTGCCTCTCCCAGAGCTGAGATGGGCCCCAAACCAGATTGTCCTCCTCTGCCGCAGGCGCTTTCTTGCTCGCCACACTCAGCTTGCAGAACTAGCTGTGGCTTTAGGCAACTTACTTGTCTTCTCTGGGTTCTTATTTCCCCCTCTACAAAGAGAATAAATTGAAGCGATAAGCCCTCTAAAGTCTATCCCGTTGGATTCTGGGTTTCTGAGTGTTGGGAGCATGAGGGAAGGATGGATGAAAGGGCCTGTGCTGAAGGGAGGCTTCTCTCCAGCCCCAGAAATTCTGGACTCGGCTCTCAAGATTTTTTCCTTTATTGGAATGACTGGCCTCTGAGTCCAGCCTGAGTTTGTGTTTTCTCCTGCTGGGATCATTGAAACCATTGCAGGAGAGGGGTTATCGCCACTGTGCCGTGCCACGGGCTTCCCTTCGTTCATAAACTGCTTTTCTCTTCTCAAAGGATGAGTCTCGAATTAAGGCCACAGTGATGGATGTGAAGCCCGTGGACTACAGAGAATACAGCAGAAGGATGATCATGAACATCAGGAGGAATGCAGCAGTGTGAGCGGGGCAGCCCTGATTGGGCAGAAGTTTGGAAATAAAGAGCCGAAATGAAATTGATGTCTTCTCACCCCCTGTGCGACAATTTCACACTAGCTACAGTGCCTAGAGCCTCTTTATGGTGGACTAAGCAATTTCCTCTCTTATGTGTGTCTCGAAACCCATTGGTGGGCAAAGGAAAACACGCTCAGATGGCTGTGGTGTAAGCTGTCAGGCCTACGGGGTCGGCCGGCGGGTAGTGTGGTGCCAGTCGCTCCCTCTCTCTTCAGGCTTTTGTCTGTTTTATTGAGACTTCATTATCTTCAAGCAGGAATTATGTCACGAGTAATTGACCCTAAATCTGCAGGCAGTGAAATAAATTTTATAACTAGAGGTTCTGCTTCTCCAGTGGTGGCACCTTCCCAGCCTGGGCTCCTCGGGAGGGAGAGCGGGGAGTAACTGTGTGGAACCTGGGTGTTTAGTAAGCACGTCTTCCTAGAATCCAAAGGCGCCCTCTTTCTAGAGGTGCCACATGGTGGTTAATGCCCGGAATGGCAACAGGGTAGAATTATTAATCAAAGACCAATCTCTTATATCTGAAGAATATCCTTCCTTCAGGGTTTAATAGACTAAGTCTGATGGGTCTGATATTAATCAAAATTGTCTCTTCTGAGGAAGGCTGATAAGCATTGACTTGCTGTCCCCTAGGGACATCCAGGCAACTACAAAGCTTTGCTTTAGTTTTCACTTCAACTAATGTTGCATTTCAATGGGCGCACACACACTTTTTCTACCTGTACATATTTCCTGCATTTGTGTTTCACTTCTTGATTAAAGCTGTGTTAAATAGGTGGGGTTTTGAAGGGAGAAGCCCTTTTTCCCCTTGCTTTGTTTTAAAAAACAGCGTGTTCTTTGCTTCTGAATCCTGCTTTCTCAGAATGCAGGGAGTTCTTGTAACTGGAAAGCAATTAATTAGCCTTCGTAATAAATGTTCACTTGGGGGAGATGTTAACTCATTTCAAACTCGAAGATTAGTCCAAGGCACGGAGATCATTCTTCCTAATGCTTGCAACCCTGAAATGCATCTTTAAAAGAATGAAAACACTAAAAACAAAGCCATTGTGCCCAAGAATGCTGATGATAAGGCACTTTGGGATTTTATTGATGTTTACACAGCAGTCTAACACCAACCAGGCTTTGAAATGTGTACAGACAGTGAGCTGGTAAGAAAACAGTAATTACGCTACTGGGCTTTTCAGTCAGCAAGAGCATGCTTGCTCTGTGTGTTCCTAATCATATTAATGATCTATCCGGTTGCTGCAACCCACCGCTTGGCGTTCGGTGCACATCCCTCTCCGAGCACCCAGGCAGCGCTGCAGTCGGCCTAAAGCGGGAGGACCTGGTTTTTGATTTGGGCAAGTGCGGCCTGTGGAGGCCCTTTGTGGAGCTTTCGTGATGATAGCCTGTCAGTTTCATCCTTAGCTGTCCTCTCAGGAGGAACCAGCGGCTCCAAGCAGGATGGCTCCCATGGCTCAGAACAGACACAGAGGGTCTTTTTCTCAGGCCTGCTGATCGTTTAGGCACATTTGAGTCTCAGAAGATGGTCACTGGGTTGTACCTGGTTCTCTGGCCAAGGCCTCAGTTTTTCTGTCTGACCTTGCTTATAAAGCAGTTGCTAGAAAAGTAAGTCTTCAACACTCTTCTGGATTGGCAAATTGTGGGGTGGAAGTGATAATCTAGCTCTCAGTCCAGTAACCAGCCTTCTGTATCTACCGCTCCCAGCAAAATTCCCTCTTCCCACCACATGCCTGTCTACTGGCAGTGTTACCGTGACGTGTTTCGAGTGTACCAGTCACTGAGTGTTCTTGGTGACCATGTGATGAAATCTGCATATCTACATGGGTGTGATTAGAAATCCACCGGGTGGTTCTGCGGGAGGGCAGCTCCCTCTAGGGAGGGTGTTTAGCAGATTTCCCTGCTAAAAATCGGATCACCAGTAGAGGAGCATCAGAAATTGGCTCCACCGTTATGCTTTTAAGAGATTTGGGTCCCTGAGGATTGCCTAAATAGATTCTGGCCCACAGTCCTTAGAATTGTCTTGTATATAGTTTACTCAAAAGCTGTTCATGCTGTTCTGTTTCTCATCTTTCACTTAGAGATCGATGTTTATTTTGCGTACACCATGACATCAGCGTTAAGCAATTAGGGGGAAAAAAATCTAATCATTTTGCCTTTATTTTAAATGGTTCTTGGATTCCCTCCAGTCTCATTGTGAAGGAGGCAAGAAAAAAAAAAAAGTAATAATCTGATTTCTGTCCATATTTTTAGTGTTTTATGCTTTCCATTAAAGCCTTGCTAATCTCTAGTGTGCTATTCTGACTTTTTTGAACTGCAGGGTCAAAAATTTCCCCTCCCCTGCTGCTTTTTTTCCCTGAGTGGCCTGTCTTCAAAAAGGATAAATAATATTGATCGTGGTATTTAATACACTAATGAAACCCATGGTTATTGACTACATAATTAATATACTGTCTAAAAGTGAAGTTTGGCAGCCCAGTATATAAAGGTTTATATTGACTTGTGTTTCTTTGGCGATATGCCTTCCAAGGTTTTATTTATAGAAAACAAAACAGGTTGTTCTGTCTCCTTTCCTTCTTTCCACTTGTTAGAAGGCCACTACTCACCTAGTAAATTAATTGTTTCCTTATCTCAAAGAGAGGATTTCTCCCTCCACCCCCACCCCACTGCCACCTTTTTATGTGGTTGGTTAGCTCTTAGATTTATCATCCACTCTGTCGGTAGAGTTCTGGCTTTTATAAACACTTTTACTGAGTGAGTATATTTTATTATTAAGCTGATGTTAAGTATTGTTAATGTCTGTTAAAGAAAGTAAAAAGGAAAGGAATGGGGCCATTTGGATCATTATTTCTTAAGCAATTCGTGTTCTTGCAGAAAAATCACCAGCAGATAACAAAATTCCCCATAATCCCACCAGTCAGCAAGAATCACTTGTGTAGCTGGCTGCTTTTTTTCTGTGCATAGTTGTGTGTAAGTATAGTTTTAATTAAAAAATGGGATTATACTGCTATCGGGGGATTTGGGGTATCCCTTTCCCCATTGTGTGCTGGGGGTGGAGTCCTTACAATATCTCGAGAAAAAGAATTTTCCGAGACTCGCATGGGAGGATGAGTGATTTTATTTTATTTATTTTTTTCAATATATCTTTATTGATTTCAGAGAGAGGAAAGGAGAGAGAGAGATAGAAACATCAATGATGAGAGAGTCATTGATCGAGCCCACAACCCGGGCATGTGCCCTAACTGGGAATCGAACCCCGATCGCCTGGATCCTAGGTCGATGGTCAACCGCTGAGCCACGCCCAGCTGGGCAGGATGAGTGATTTTAATTGTGTGGAATTACATTCCTGGGTTTCCAAAGTCCCAATTTCCCTTAGCCCAGTCCTGGAAGAAGGGTAGCCGGGGATTCAGTAGAGCTAGAAGCAAAGCCAGTGTCCAGAGTTTCCACCCCACGTCGCAGCCGGGTCCAGTTCAGCATCAGGCTAGTTGCAGTCCATTAGTCCATTGTGTGTGGGATCCACATGGCTGTGGGCAATGCGGGCAAATGCAGGGGAGCCAAGAGAGTGTGCCCCTGCAACAAGAGTCCCAAGGGTAGCCAAGGGAAACCAGGAGAGCTAAATCCTTTGTTTAGGGGATTAAATATCTCAAATCTTCCCGTGCTTGCAGTGGCCACCCTTACTTTGGCCAATGACTGGTTCCCAGGTGTGACTGAGAGAAAGCACCTTCCCTATGTTACCCCAACTTTACTGGGCATGTGTCTCTCTCCCCCCTGTCCAGTCCCTTCCCCCAGTGATCTGTGGGGCATAGACCAGTGGGTCCCTGGGAAGTGTAAAGCTGCAGCTTCCTGGCAAAGCTGCCCAAATGACATGCCTATAATATTTGGCCTTCCTGTTGCTCCTTTCCTGTTATTAATACATAACTAGGTTAATTACAATGGTATGAATACTATGCATACTTTTACCCTAGCATGAACATTTCTATTTTAATAAAAAGAGCACGATTTTGATTGGTACTTGGCTATATGGATGTGTAAATTTATTGAGCCAGTTCACTTTTGCTGGATGCTTATACTCTCTGATTGTTATCCTAAGCTCAGCTTTTGATGGGCCCAAGCATTTATCCTTTGTGGGGCTGCGAAAATGTATGCCTCCTTTTGTTCTCTTGGGTTCTCTGGTGCTTTTCCTTTGCCTTAGTCTAGTGATAACTCCTGTAACCCTGTATACCATCAGGGGCTGGCAGGTAATTTGAGCAGGCCCTAGAATCCTCTGGAGCAAAAGCAGATAGGCTAATGTAGGGAGGAGAGGGGAAAAGAACGCTTTGGAGCCATCGTGGCTCATCCCACCTACCACAGGATGGGGTTGTGCCTATGGGAAGAGGCCCAACCCCTCCAGTTGTCTGCTGGTGTGGCAGAAATGGCCTCTTGAAAACATATTGACTTGCTTTAGAAATCAACCTGATTCTTTACTCTAAATCTATTAGTTAATGATTATTAAGTCTTTTAATTACATTTGTGATGGTGGTTTTTTGTTAAGTCGTTGAGAAACGTATGTAGCACTTGTCTTCATAGACCGCCTGTTCTACCCTCTTTCTAGGTGATTTTAAATCAAGAATCCTTGTCCCCAAGATCTGTGGTCTATTTGGAGCAAGGCTTGGAGCTAAGTAGCAATATTATAAGTCAAATTAAAATTCAATAAATGGGGAGATCACTGGAGACTAGAGTCATCAGGAGAGATTTCACGAAGAATTGGGTGATTTGAGACACATATAAATTGTAGCCTTCATTTAGGTCAAGGGCTGTCTGCTGTATGGAAGGATGTGTGTAACACCTGATAATATTCATTCTGCATTTACCACTGATGAATGAAGCTGTGTAGATGCCGTGCGAGTTAGGTAGACCCACCAAAGGAAACTGGTTTCCTTATGTGGGTTCCTTACTTGTATTCTCTATTGCCAGGCTCCTGACTCTTGCACTGTGACTTGCTGTTGAACTTGTGGGTGTACTTGAGACTTTAAACCAAACACCTGGCCATTTTTACAACCTTCCAGCTTCTCCGGGTTCTTAATGGCTGTCACCTTGCATCCCCTGCTTCTTAGCTGTTGCTAAATCTTGAAATACGGGATTTTGAAGGAAACAATTTTTTTTTTTCAGCTTTGAATATAGACCCCTTTAAAAAAAAAAATCCCACATGCCTCAGGAGAAATATTTATATCTAATTCAAAAGAAACCATGTAAACTTTTAATAATTGTGAGCCATTCTTATGAAATCATCCCTGCTCCCTAGAGTATTACCCAGGTGGTAATTGGAAGTTTGTGCTGTCATTAAAAATGACAGCTTCCTCAGATAACATTCCTGGTGCTTGTAAAATGCAGACAACTCAGCCTATATTTAACGTGTGCGGTGCAGCTTCCTCTCCATGGTTAGGTAACCAAGGGTCTGGTACCCAGTAAAGTGGGGGGCCCCCTGCAGGGAGCAGCCGCTTTGTGCTCATGAATGCTGTCCCCTGAAACAGAACAACCTGGACTTTCAAAAAATAAGCCCCAACTGGACTCTCATCTCTCTCACAGTTGACAAGGCTGTTCGTGTTGAAGTTTATTTATATCTTCAGTCAGCCATGGCACAGAGGTCATTTCTATTGGCCTAAAATTTTAGAGGCTTCTGTGTTTGCCTAGGAAAGCCGATCTCCCCAGCACTCAGCTTGGAATGCAGAGCTTGTCTTTGTAGAAGCTTTTCTGCCTCCATAGCACCCCTGCTCCCACCTCCACCATTTCCTTCCCCACCATTTATTTAAAATTCCAGTAGCTTTAGAAGGTGCATCTCTAAATGAGCTCTCCTCCTCTAATGGGTTCTCTCCAGGCAGCAAACCTTCCATAAAGGAGCCACTAATTAAGCAGAAAACGGTTTGTCTTGCTTAGCCACGTTACATGAATCTAGCAGTCAATTTAGAAGATGGCAACAGCCTTCTTTATAGCTATGATTTTAATAATACTCTCTTGTCTTTCAGCCAGCAGGTAGGGTGGGGCGTGTGTGTGTGTGTGCGTGCGCGCGTCTGTGCCTGCCTTCCTCTCCATCTTTAAGAGGAAAATTACTTTCCATGGACTTTTATTTTTATGAAAACCCTGATTAAAGTTACTCTTTAAGGATCAAGCCCACGCCGAACCCCCCTGTCCAGGAGCAGGGCTGCGGGGAAGCGGGTGTTCAGGGAGGAAGCCTGTCAGTCGGGCGGGCCTCGTGTCGTGGGGCCTGCTCGGCCCCTTCCCTTCCCTTCCCGTCGGAGGGCAGGGCGAGCTGAAGGTGTTAGCAGCTCACCGGGCGCGGCACTCACGCCTGCTCTGCATGCCTCCTAATAGAGCCTTTAGCTCCCGGAGCCAAGTCTCATTTTGTGTGTGTTATTAAAGTGCGGGCGGCTAGGAAAAGCAGAGCCCTCTTAATTAGGGAGCGACATTCTTGCATATAGTAGTGTTCCGATCGTGGCATAATTGTCACAGCAAATTACTAGTTAGGTTAAATATTGAGCTGGTTGTTCTCGGAGCCTCAGTGATTTGCTCCACCCCGCGCTCCCCACCCCCTCCTACCCTCGCCGTCACCTGCTATCCTGCACTTCCAACCTGATCCTCTGCCAAGTGGTAGCTTTTAAGTGAGGCTTAGAGAAGATACACTTTACAGCAGGAGCAATAAATCTGGCTTTGGGCAAGTATAGGATGCCAGGAACATCTGAATGAGGGGTGCGATTTTTGCTCGGTGTCGGGGGGTGATGCTGGGTCATTTACGGATCTTCCAACTCCAGCTATAAAACTACTAGGCCAGTCAGTATATCTAACCTGGGAGTCTCTAATGTGAAAACCCTATTTGAGATGCCACAAGAAATGCAAAGGAAATACAAGACTTCCTTCCTTGCCTAAATTCTAATCCGAGAGGGGAAGGCCCGCAGAATGCAAGAGCACGTCGTAGACAAGCAGTGAGAGAGCAGGTGGAGCATGTGGGGTGAGAAAGGAGTCCGGTGGGGAGGAGGGGACAATGTGGTGGAGGCAGTCACAAAACTAGGGAGTTATAATTGCAAAGGTGAGAAAAACGGCTTGGCAGGGAGAAGAGTCCATTTCAAGGTGAAGGAATAGTACCCAGTGTAGGCACGCGGGTCAAAGAAAGTTAACTGGGCGCAGGTGATACCAAGGGAATTAGCTTGGTTCAAGGAGATTTTTAAAAGAGGTTTCTGAACATCAGGAGAGCGGCCCAGACCTTGATTTTCCTGGGGCTTAATACTTAAGCCCTTAGGAATGTGGTCTCAGCGTGTGTTTTTTGGTCTTTAATTGACCTTTCAGTTGCTCCTAGAGAGGGCATTCTGGCAAGCCGGGTACCCAGGAAGATCGCTCCAGTCAGCCTGCTCTGCTTAGCCAACTAAATAGCTGAGGAAATCCTGCAGGGGATGTTATTGGAGTGTTGTACACTCAATTCCTCACAAGCTTCATGCTGGGCTGCTCATTTTCTTTGGACAAAGATAGACTGGCTCCCTCTCTTGTTGATGGAATGAAATTCTCTCTTGCATTATGGCTCATGTGATAACTTTGGTCGTGGTGGTGTGGGGATAATGAAGAGTCGCTTAATGGCTCTAGTTACACCCGGTAATGTCCCTCTATCAACCCTCAGCTGGCTGTGGGGCTCTAACCCAGTTTCCTATTCCTAACTGTCTAAAACCTGCCCCTGGCATCTTCAAAGAGCTAATAAGGAGCCAGCCGTCACTCCTCTGGTTCCTGGAGCATATTTATAAGCCAAGGCTAATATCTTGACTCCGGAATTGTGTCTCTTGCAATTCCAGCTCCCCAGCCCGAGGTCAGTTGTCCTTGGATAAACTTGGGAAGTTGAAGTTATTTCAGTCACAGCATCACCCTTCTCCATCCCTTAGCTATTGGTGTAATGGTTTAGTGCCCCCAGAAGGAAGAGAATTCATTTTATTCTGGAAAATGGGGAAGTGAATTTGCTTCAGGACCCACCTATGTCTAATCAGCCCAGTCTGTAAGCAGAGTTTGCACCACATATGAGGCACGTATGTATGTGTATCGTGTGTGTGTGTGCACATGCGTGTACTGTGTGCATGTGTGTGCCCTTGGCTAGGATAATATCAGCAGTGACTGCTCTGCACCCAGGTTGGCCCACTTCAGTCCTGTTCTCAAGAGAGCTGGTGGATGTGGCCACCCTACTACCCCTTTGTCTTCTTGAAAATTTCAAGTATTCAATCCCAAATGGAAAAGTAGCCAGGTGGGGTATGAATGCTCAGGCAACTTTTTGATGCACCTGAATGAATTAGGAAATAAGGCCACAAGCTGAGACAGAGGAAGGGGAAGTGGGGAGGGACTAGGAGAAAAAGCATAGGTGGGGAGAGAGGTCATTTTAACCTAAATTAACTAATGGAAATGACAATTATGAACTGCAATGAAAGCAATCATTCAGCAGCCAGAACTACATGACCATGACAAATGGCTCTCCTGGGAAACGGTGCAGCCTCCTGTCCTGGAAGGGGGGGGGAGGGGTGTCTCCACCCACCAGGGCCAGGAGTCAGGGCCTGCGTGCGGCTGCCTGATTGAGCCTGGAAGTTGAAATCACTGGAGCAGTTTATAGAAACACCAGAGTGAGCTGTGGTACACGGTCTGAAGGCAGGATCCAGAGATGATGGCATAAATGTTTCAAATGTGCTCAGGGTAATTAGTTTTGAATTACCATGTGCATATTTTAAACATTTAAATGATCATCCCAGGTTTTCGAAAACAGTTTCACATGGCTTCATGTCACTCCCCCTCTTGGAGTGGCCTCCCCGCGGGCAGGCAGCCGGTGTGGGCTCCGGATGGAGCCAGGTGGAGCAGAGCCACTTTGCAGCTTCAGCGAAGGCGGCGGGAGCCGAACTAAACCCGGATAAAGGGGATTAGGCCGTAGCTCTAGGTCCCGGCGCAGCCAGCTCGCCCCGCTTTCCTTCCTCCAAGCCAATGTCGGTTGTGCCAGTTTTTCAAAAACGATTTGTTCAGCTTTTAAGTTTTCCATTGTGCATGAAAATGCAATTTCATTTGGGTAGCTTTTTCCCCTCCCCCATTTTATTTTATGAAGACCTGGAGAGCTGCGAGACTCGAAAGATGATTAGCCAGGTAGGAATGAAACGTGGTGTTTTAAACCAGTGACCATGTCCACCAGTCATTCAAGGAAAACTTCCAGAAACTTCAGTCTCCCCGATGTTTGGCCCAGAATGCAAACAGCAATTCCTGAAATCCCCAATTCAGTAAACAGTGGAAAGGGCAAAGGTTTTCATGTTACACCCCCTCGAATCTCCCTGCCTCCTGCAAGAGTTGTTAGAGGAGGTGCTCTGTGTCTTGCAGAGGACCTTTCAGCTTTGGGAGGGGATCGTATAGTCAGGTCTCTAACTTTATGGATCTAAATTTGGAGTAGTGGCTTGGAAAAGATGCCCTGCGGCCCTTTCTCCCTGTTAAGTGCGGTTTTTCCAGCAGGGGGAGCCGGGAGAATAAAAACTCGGAGCAGTGCCTAGGACTGTTGAGTGGGAGCTATCTGTGCTGAGATCCTGATTGAAAATTGTTCATTATGCAAACTGTCTGGTTCAATGCACAGAGGCGGGCCCCAGGCACAAACCCCAAGTAGTTGCTTTTTCTCTCCCCAGATTAAAACATATGAATTGCTTTGATGTAATCTTATAACAAAGCCTAATAGAAAATTTATTTCTTCTGAAGTTGCCTGTCGTTTCTTATTGCCCCCCTTCTTTTGTCCTATTAATACCCTTATAGTCAGGGATGTGCAGCTCAGTTTAGGCTGTATTTGAGAAAGAGAGCAGTGCGTTTTTCTCAGCAGTGACCTGGGTTATTTAAATACAGTTACACTGCTTGCAAAATGTTTAATCTCTTGGTTTTCCCCCACCACCACCACACACACACTGCTATTTATCATTTTAATGGAATGCTACAGAATATCACATTATGCAATGTGTTTAAATTGATAAATTATATTAGAAAAATATTAGGATTTTTTTATGGTAAGTGGGTTTTTAGAGAAATATTTTCTCATTAGTAGATCAGCTGCTTGCAAGGATTTGGGAATAAGCTATATTTATGACCTATTTGGCTAATTAAAATTAAAGCATAATTTTAGCATGAAGTTCCTGCAAGACTTTGCAGAGAGGGTGGAGGAAGAAACTTGCCCAAATCCAGTTACTTTTAAATGTCAGTTGCCATAACAACTTCACAAGAGCCATATTTTTACTTGAAAATTCCTTTTAGGATTCAGTTGCTATAATAATTTGCCTCAGCTCTTTTTAGGAGGCATATTTTCCTATTTTCCTTTTGTGATCATTTCAAGGCTTTTATTACTGTAACAAAAATGACCGTGTAAAGATCAACTCTTCTTTTTCCATGTGCAGGAGCAGAGTGGCCCCCCACATAGAAGTGTGGGCTGTAGGGAAGTCTTCTGCATGAAGGGCTCTCCCGGGCCATGGGGGGAAAGGGCTACATCTAGATGTCCTTTGCTGCAGGAGCCAGTACTTTTCTGGGTAGGAATTAAGCCAACAGAATTTTTTGAAGTGTGACTGTTCAGTTTTCTTTGTCCTTGGGTTTTGCATAAATTAGCGATTTTCAACCGGTGTGCCGTGGCACCCTGGTGTGCTACAAGAATTTTTAAAACATGCAATACCTGACTGTTTAGTCAGGGACACTGACCTCTTTTCCCTTAGATTGTCAAATTAGAAAATGACAATAGCCAACACAGCAATAACCACCTGGTGTGAATGAATGAAAATTATACCTTTTTTTTTGGTCAGATTGGCAAAAAAATATATTTTTTGGTGTGCTGCAGAATTTTAGTAATTCGTTTGTGTGCCATGAGATGAAAAAGGTTGAAAATTGCTGACATAAGTCAAAGACCTGCCTGACCCTTGAAGGAAGCATGGTCCGCTCATGTATTCTGAAGGCCTATCGGCTGCCTTCACTTGTTCACTGGAACTACTGGCATTTGAGGCTGAGTGAGGTGATCCCCAAAGTACGTACTTAGAAGCGAAGTGGTAGCAGAGTAAAGTTCAGTGCCCTTTCTGTCTCTGCCCGCTGACCTTAATTCATCAGACGGCATGGCCTCAGAGAAGCCCCCTGCCTCTGACCTCTCTTCCGTCACACGCACACCGGATGACGTGTTGCTCCCAGCCTCTGGAGCCAGCAATGCTGAGGGCGAGCTCATGGTCCCAAGGAAAAGCTCTTACAGGCGGCAAGACCATTCGACTTCAAAAGGCTTCTGATCCCATCTCCTTGAAAGAGCCTGGGTGTCCTTGCTCATTTCTGTCCTTGGTGGAAGCTGCAGTCAAGTCTCCAGTGACCCCACCTCGGCTTCAGTGACCACAACTGCTCTTCCTGGGTCTTGCCATGGTCCTTCCTCTCCCTCTCCCATCTTTCCTCCCCACCCCCCAACTCTTTGGTGGGATCTCGAATTGTCCCATCTTTCCTGGGACTCTGAAGCTCCCAAAGGGACAGTGGGGGCTCCTGCAGGGAGAATAACAGAGAAAAAGGGAACCTGATTGCTGTCCTGCTTCCCCGGGGGCTCCTCACCGGGAAGCCCACTGCACCTCCTGACGTCCTTACCTTTGCAGTGAGGGTAACGTCTGCCCCCCAACCTCATGGGACGAAAGTGAGGGTCATATGCAATAAGTGGGAAAGAGAACACATACAAAATGTGCAAGGAGTAATTATGTTTCCCCGTCTGGGTGAACCAGACTCTGGAGGTACAGCACTTCTATTCTAGAAAAATCAGCCAGCCTGGCAACACGAGCTGCTCTTTTCAAATCTCAGGGATGCGCCTCTGGAAGACTGGTAAAGGTTTGCATCTGTTTGGGGATGTTCAACATTTTGATTGTTCTGTACACGTCCGCTGAAATGTAATACTTGACATTTATTTCTCAAGCACCAGTTGTGCTTTTTTTTTTTTTTCCACCCGAGTGTAACTGAACTGTACGTTCAGGGAAATTGAAATAAAACATTATTGCTTGGTTTAGATTTGAAACTGGAGTTTCTGTTTCATCCTCACCTTCCTTTGAGGACTTTCATCCTTTCCCCACTTTCCAGCCCCCAGGCACTGGATGCGGACTGTTCTGTCACCCAGGAGAGAGGCAGTGTGGAGGGGACACAATATGACAACTCTGTGGTCAGAAAGATCTCAGTTTGAATCTCACTTCTTCCACTTACCTGACCTCAGAATTCATTCCCTCGTAGGTGAAGCATGGATTATACTAATGCATGCCTTTCAGGCCTGTTGTGAGAATTAGAAATAATATACATAAAGCATCTAGCATATAATGGGCTACATTTTACAAATTGCAGTGATAGTTGCTGTCCATTCTTCTAGAAGGACTGAAATTCCTTTGCTTGATCTGGCCCAGCTGCCAGTACCCTGTGACCTTTTTTTGGGGGGGAGATATTTTAATCCCCTCAACTTATTAGAATGAGGCAACTTTCTGGGAGCCCAGTGGTGACCTTCATTTCTAGATTTCCCAAAGGCCAATCTGGGACAGTGAGTGGTCAGCATTACAGGTAGGTCAGCTTTGACTTGACCAAAAAAAGTGATTGGAACAACCAATGACGTAATGGGTCACTTTAGAATATAATGAGCGTCCACCCTTCTTCCACTATGAAAAGGCTGGTAAGGATTTGCAAAGCCTCTGAAGGAAAGGAGCCTGTGCTTGGCCCCTGCAGCTCAGAGCTCTGGGTGAGGGCAGACCTGAGGAGAAATATTCCAGCTTCAGTATTCAGCTCGACACTTGCCTTTGAGTCCCCAGGATGCCTTGTGGGCAGGATGCTCTGCTGTGGCCCGCCGTCTTAGAAACTGCCTCAGAGAGAAGGTTCTTGGGGCCGAGTGAGGCTTGGAGATGGGGAAATGGTTTTGAAAGGTGTGGCCTGATTTTGAGGGAAGGCTCAGTGTCCCTGTGTCTTTGAGACAGAGCCCAAATCGCAGGAGCCTCAAGGGCAGGCAGAGCCTACAGTGGGAGAAGGCTTTGCCCTGGGAGCTGTTCTCCTGATGGTTTTGACTGTCACAGTGGGTTGAGTGGTAACTCCTCAAAAGGTGTGTCTAACAGAACCTGTAAATGTGACCGTATTTGGAAAGAAGGTCTTTGAAGATGTAATTATGTTAAAGATCTCAAGATGAGATCATCCTGCATTAGGGCGGACCCTAAATCCAATGACAAGTGTCCTGAGAAGAGAAGGAGAGAGACACACAAAGGAGAGGGTGACATGAAGACAGAAGCAGAGATTGGAGTGACACTTCTGTAAGCCAGGGGACACCAGGACCGCTGGCAGCCCCCAGAGACAGGAGAAGGCCTGGAACCGATTCTCCCTGCGAGCCTCCAGAAGAAAACAACCCTATCGACGCCTTGACTGCAGATTCCTGGCCTCCAGAGCTGGAGAGAATACATTTCTGTTGCTTTAACCCCCCGCCCCCTACCCCTCACCCAGTTTGGGGTCGTTCGTTCCGGCAGCCCCAGGAATTCTCTCGAGCTTTCAGCTGGGTCAGCCCGGGAGCCACGGGCTCGCCCAAGTTGCCATCCTTGCCCATGACCTACAGGGATTTCTGGTTCTGGTTCCTCTGTGAGGCTCCTCAGCTCCGTACTCGTTCCTCTGTCCCCAGATGCTCCCTGGTGTCTGCTTTCTCCCGCATCAGGCACAGTTCTGAGTGGCTGGGGTTTTATCGCTTAATGACGTCTTAAGCCACAGCACGAAGCAACACTGGGCCATCGGCGCAAGGCCCACGTCCCACACAAGAAAGGCACACCACCCACAGGAAAACCATTTTGAAAATCACCTGAAGGGGAAAAGTAGCACCAAGCAGGCAATAAACTGCTTCCAGCCAGTCGGCCAGCCGTAAATTTAATCCGTTCTGACCCGGGCGCAGCTGTTTCCCTCCTCTCTCCAGCGCCTGACTCTGAACTGGCAGCGGCCAAGTGCCCACTGTCGTGAGTTTTCATGTTGAAAAACACTTTAATGAGAGAATTGGCACCACCTTCTGCACCTCAGTGGGTATTGTTCCCTCGACACAGTTTTCAGTCAAGGAGTTGAGGGGTTTTGATCTCGAAAGCACTGGGGAGATAAACTGGAAGGCCCCGCGGCGACATTCCTTTGGAGACGGTGCTGTTTTCCAAAAGTAGACCATGCAGGAGGGCGGGAGGGCTGGGTTATCCCATCCTACCCACCCCGACCCCCAGCCCAGCCCCTGCTCTCTCCGGGGAGACGGCCGGAACCCCTGGGTGTACTTCTTTGAGCTATGGTGGCCCCTCCGCTTTTCAGAAAGACATGTTTCTTCTCTGCGCAGCCCAGGATTAGCATGGAAATAGAGACATCATTCTTCAGGGGACCTCTGTTGACATCTCCCTCCCACATCAGTATTGGGGAATCGGTCCCTGGGCCATGCTCGGAGGAGAGAGGATACATCCATCCTGCCTCCTGGCAGGTGGTACCCAGGAGCTCGGCCGTGGGACTTTGCCGCTACAGGATGTCAAACATTCTGGCTTCTGGCCACCGCGGTCCCCCAGCCAGGCTCGGATGTCTTCGGAGCAGCGGTCTTTCTAATTCTTGGGGCTAATAAGAACCTTTCAAACCTTTTCCTCTCTTTCTTCTTTTTTCTCCCCTTTTAATATTCTTTTTCTCCGTGTGTGAAAGCACCAAGTACTAAACGCTGCTGAAAATGAAGGGAGTTGTCAAAAGTCAGAGAGGAAGGGGGAAATCCAATGTCGCCCCCAACAGCAGCAGCGGAGAGGTCGTGCGTCATGACGGTGTCCTCCCCTGCCACCAGTCTGCAGCCCTGCTGCTCACGAGGAACTCAAGCACCAGGGTAGCCCTCCAATGATGCCACATTTAAGCAACATCCATGCACCTTTCACGCACCTCTGCTTTGCTTCTAAATTCTCAGCAGAGTTGGACTTCCAAGGAAGCCTCTTTTGCCCGTGGAATCCATTTCCGTCTCCGCCCGTGGAGAGCTGTGGGAGGCTGTGGTCTCCCGTGCACAGCGGGGCGGTGCGTTTTGTGGCAACAGATTGTGATCTGGGGAGCTGGGTTGTGAGGCTGTGATTCCTAAGGGAAGAGAGCTGCCGGGGGAGGGAGGGTCCCTTGGCAGCGCCTTCAGCGGCGTCCTTAGTGGTCACGGGGAGGGGCGCTGGGGGGGGGGGGGTGCAGGAGGCGGGAGCGTGAAGAGTAAATATGATGATTGTTGTCTCTTTCACGGGAAGTAAATAAATCAGCCGGGTGCAGATTGGAGAGGTGGCTGGTGAGGCTGTGTACTGACACGGCGTCCTGAACCCGGGCTCCTCAGACGCTTCGGATGTTGATTCATTACGCCCTCCACCAGCCCACGGAGGGCGGGAGGCGGAGAGAGTTATTGTCTCTTCTCCAGACCAAGCGCCTGAGAGGTTAAGAGGCAGTAAGTTGGGAGTAGCAGGCGGCAGTCCCTGCAGCCCATCCAGCGCTTCCGCCACTAGATCGTGCTCCACTTAGAAGCAAGTAATTGTCAGGTAACCTATTTTTGGGGGGCTAATTTCAGCATATGAGGGCTTTGTCTCCTTGGTATATTTCTTTACCTGGAAGATGTATGAGCTTATGGCGCAGGAAAGAGTGACTTTAATCATGTGTCACACTTGTCTGGGAGTCAAGGGACCAAGGGAGACAGAGCAAGAGGATGTGACCCGCCCCAGCCCCCAGCTCCACCTGAGTGGAGTCCCTTCGGCACATGGATATGACCTTGGCAGGGGAAATGCGTTATGTATGTGGAATCACGAGGCTATGGCCTTAGGTTTCATGGAAATGTGGACCTGGAATCGTTTTCTCATTAAGAATCTGTTGACTGAGTGTCATGAGGAAGGCTCGGCCCTGGGTTGTGCTCAGCAGCCCTGCTGAGACAATGGAGCAGCAGCTGCCGTTTGCAATGGGGTGGAAAGTGCATGAGTCTTTGTCATCCTGGGTGTGGAGTTCAACCCTGACTATAGGGTGAGAAAGCCAGGAAGCGAGGAAGGGATGAGATTCAGAACCCTGAGGGGCAGCACCTTGGAAAAATTCTCTACAGTTCTGCTGCCCCACACTAGGGCCTTCCCAGCCCAAACCCTGCAGGTCTCCTGGGCACCTGAGAATGCGAGGTGAGAGCAGGCGACTGCCCGCAGAGCTGTCATGTGCGTTACCAAGGAGCAAGTGAACAGAGGAAACTGCCTTCTGTGTCCCTATAGGCCAATTTCCTCCAGCCCCAGCAGTACTCAGGGCCTGCACCAAGTCCCCCAGGGCAGGGTGGCCAGCTCAGTGTCTCACCAATGACATGGCCAATGGATGCAAACCGGGCACCTTCAGGGTCTGCCTGAAGGCACATCTGGATCTGCCTGCCTGGGTGTCACCTCTGCCCATTGAGGAAGCTGTAGGAAGCCTGGTCCCTGTTTCTCAGGCCAAAGCTGCAGGGCCCAGGCTGATCCCAGCTATATTGGGCAGGCCTGTGGGGATGGAATAGTTTGCGGTTAGCGCTGGTGCAGGTCCCTGCACCATTCCAGCTACCTGACATGCTCTTGCCCCCCCTCCTGTCCCCTCCTTCATTCTCTCCCTTCTCCTCCTCCCCCTACTCTCTTTTTTTCTCACTCAGCCTCTCAGCTGAATTCTGCATTGACATCAGCACTTCCAAAAACAACAACAAAGGAAAGTAGGTCACTGGCAGCTCCAGGTTGGAGCTGGGCCCTGGTGACAGCTGAGTCGGGGGTGCAGCCCATCTCACAGAGAGCAGAGGGACGCCCCAAATTCTGCGCCCACTGCTTTACAAATGGGTCTTGGCTCCCCCTGTATTCTTGAGGCGGGGGTAGGGGGTAGGAGTGTGTACGTGTACTGTGTGTTTGCACACTGGCTCGTGGACGACGCAAGGTCGGGGTTTCTGCACCGAGGGCAACGCTCCACACATTTGCTCTGGTTCTGGTTCTGGTCCTGGTTCCAGGGACCTGGGCTGCATACACCCATCTTGTGAGTGGGAAGCCAGCCTGCAAATACATGTTTATTCACACACATGTGTGCACAGGCCCAGCAGCTCTGCCTTCTCTGTCCCTTTTCTCAGGGGCTTCACACATAATATTTCCTCTGCTCTCCGTGGTCATGGAAATCCCAGTTCTACTTGAAAGATTACCCAACACACTAATTGGGACTCCTGCTATGATTAAAAAGAAATTTTAGATTAGAGTCACCATGCTGTACAGCTCAGGAAGAAAACAGCTCTTTATAAACCCAGCAGGAGCAGACTTTAAGTCCCCCCCCCTCTAATTTTGAAAGTAACTGCATCTTACTGTTGTTTTGCCCACTATGAGTCAAGTACAAATAGCCACCAGGTAGGGCCCAAACCATGAAGACAGGGGCATTTGTGAGGAGATAAAATAGTAGCTCTCCCCTCTTTTTAATGTAACCATTGTAATGGAGTTGTGCCTGTAAGCCTAGATTCCGCCTCGGCCGGCACCTTTGGCCTCCTGACTCTCCAGATGCCTCCATTCGTTCTGGGTCAGCCTTTGCCCAGGATAAAGCTTTTATGAGCAGCCGAGGGTGAGGAGCACATTTCAATCAAGCTCCCTGAAGTGATTAGCTCTGGAGGTCCCCAGAGGTGGCTGGGAGGGGAGATGGAAGCTGCGGTCAGTAAGAGGCTGGCGCAGCAATGAGGGCAGGACTTCTGAATGACTTTACTTGCAGGGCTGAGCTCATCACATTGATACTTTTAGATCTCATTAGCTTGGGGAGGGCAGGTGCACACAGTACCAGGTCCCCTGGGAATCTTACCTTTTACAGCAGCTCCTCGAGTTTCAAAAGGAAAAGGCCTCCCAACTCCTTTTCTACTCCAATCATCAGCCCAACCACAGGCCCCTTGGTTAAGATTTTAAAAAAATATGCCTTTATTGATTTCAGAGAGAGGAAGGGAGAGGGAGAGAGGGAGAGATAGAAACATCAATGATGAGAGAGTCATTGATCGGCTGCCTCCTGCACGCCCCCTACTGGGGATGGAGCCCACAACCGGGGCATGTGCCCTGACCTAGAATAGAACCATGACCTTCTGGTTCATGGGTTGATGCTCAACCACTGAACCATGCTGGCCGGGCCCATTGGTTAAGATTTTTAAACTTTAACACTGAACCTAAACCCTCCTCAAAAGGAACCATTTGGCTTTATGTAAATAAAGTGTCTCCTTAATACCGGTTTCATTAAAAGACCCCAGAAAAGAACATCAATGTTTGCAGGTGGAAGAGTATAATTGCCTTTAAGAATAATTGCCTAATTATTGCAGATAATTGTCTGCAAATATCAGAGAGGCAGGTAATAAAGTGGAAGAATGCTGTGTGAAGGGGCTGGCACAGGTAAGCAGGCCACCTGGCCTGAGTGGGGTGGAGTTGGGGCCAGGAGGGTATAAGGCAAGGGCTGCACTGCCCGACTCCTCCAAAACCACTGTTCCCAGTGTTTTGGGATTCCCCAGAGCAGTTTAAATTCCAAAAAGAATTTGGAAGGCTACTTGGGGAGGGCAACATTTTATTTGGCCAACTAGAGACACTGAGAAACAACAAGTTGCTAGGCACCCATACATTCAGTTTATTTTTTAAAAAATCTTTTTAGGACACCCCTTTCCCTCTCCCCACCAAAAATAGGGACACAGTTTCAGAATAAAGGATTATCTTTACATTGAATAAATTTGGCTCAATGAAAAGCTCCCTACATTAATGTTTCATTGCAAATCGGTAAAATCTCAATTACAGGCTCCTCTGATCTTCAAACTGGCATTTGGAAGCTGCTGTTCCTGGAAAGCTTTGCTTCTGTCAGTGGCCGTAGCTTTTGGAATGAAGAGGAAGCAGAAGAGCCTGGGTTGAAAATGCTGCCGCCGTCTTGTTCCGGTAGCCCCTCAATCTCTTTCTCACCCACATTTTCCTCGTGTGAGAGGGTGGGGAAGTAGACAATTTGGTCACAGCCAAATTGGTCAAGAATGACTATTTCCATCACACAGGTGATGACTTTTCCTGCCAATGTTGCCCTTGGAGCCAGCCAATGGTGTCAGCCCAAAGGGAGATCGCCACCTATGGGTCAGGCGGAGGAGGTGCAGCAACACCTGGGGTTACCTGAAGGTTTCCTTGGAGAGAGCAGGATACACCAGCAGTTCTTAACCTTTTTGAGGATCTGAAGATAAGCTCTCTCTAGAAACCTGCACATTCCCAGAAGGCCTTGTATCAAGTCCTCTCATCCACCCCAGCTCTGACATGGACCCTGGTTAAGATCCCTGACTGTGGGCAAATATTTCTCACCTTCCATTTCTCAGTCCAATGATAAACGGACACTAAAACCTAATGTTTCATTCAGAAATAGCCAAGCAAAAGTGTGACCATTCATATCTTTGTCCCTGTCGGAAGCTTTATTTATTTTTTCTTATCGAAGCTGTTTAAATATAATAAAACTTTACCTAAATAAGTAAAGAAAATATCATTAACTGAAAATAAATTTAGAACTGAAAAGGCAAAATAATATGAAGTTATGCAAGATGTTATCATGGGGGAAAACTAGGTGAAGGGCAGACAGAATCTCCCTGTACCTTTTTGCGGGGAGGAGAGGCAACTTTTTATGAACCTATATTATTTTCAAATAAAAAATTTTTAATGGAAAAACTTTAAATAAGGTAAATTGTAAAAAAGTATAATACCACCTAGAATAAATTAATACATGAACTAGTGGTTGCCTGTTCATTTTTAAAAGCCAATTTGCTATTAGACAATTTAAAATTGGAAACAAAATATAAAAACTCATGAAAATGTTCCAAACAAGCAAAGCAGACATATTTGCCTGAAAATTATTACGACAGTTTTGTTCATTTTCCAACTGAACAAAATAGACAAAAAGAAATACAGATTCCCAGCATAGTCTTGAGGTTCACAAAAAGCTCTGACATGAGGCCAAAAAAACTGATGATTGAAAAAACCTGAAGCACAAAGAGTTGTAAAAATGTAGCCACTCATCCGGCCCGAGTGGCTCAGCGGTTGAGCATCGACCTACGACCCAGGAGATCGAGGTTCAATTCCCAGTCAGGGCACATGCCCAGGTTATGGGCTCGATCCTGAGCAGGGGACGTGGGGGAAGCAGCCGATCAATGACTTTTTCATCATTGATGTTTCTATCTCACTCTCTCTCACTCTCTCTTCCTCTCTCTGAAATCAATAAAAGTACATTTAAAAAAAAATACAACCACTCGAGGTGAACAGCTAGGAAGGCACCCATGTTGTTTGTGCGTAGGAACCCCCATGTGGATCCAGCAGACCCGATTGTCAACTCCGACTCACCCTTTGCCCACTGTCTTCCTTTCACATGGTGGGAGGAATGCCTCTCAAGGTGCCCTGTGCAGGAAGGACCACGGGCCTGGCCTTCTTTCTCTGCCTCACTATTGGAGTCTCTGCACTTTATGAGCGGTCTCTTCAGAAATGGGGACTCAGCTACAGCTGTCAGGAAACTGGAGTCATCCCCCTGGCCAGCTGGGAGTTTCTTGCTGCTGCATACTTGTTCTTCGTGGGAAGGAAAGCAGAGAGCAGGGACTCTGCCAGCTCCTTCAGTCACCATGTTGGTGTCTGCAGTGACCCAGCTTGAGCAAGGGGCCAGGAGGGCAGAGAGACCCTCTAGGGAAAGCTCCTGACTTCTCCAGGGCTTTTGCAAAGCAGTTCGTCTAAGCTTGAGATTCCTGGGCGTGGGAAAGAAGGGTTGGGTCCCTGGGGTAGTCCCATGCTTAGCCATGGGTTGTGTGGGACGGGGCCTCCACTCGTGACAGCCTGAGCCTGGGACTGCCCAAAGCCTTTGCTCCCTTCCCCTCGGGGGCCGGGAGCACAGAGCCGTGCCGAGGACGAGCCTGTCTTAGACTCAGCAACTCGGGCTTGGATAACCAGGAGGTCCATTTCTTCAGCTATAAAAAGGGGATTATAGTCAAATCTCCTTGGAGGTGATACTTTCCAGTTTAATGTGAGGTTGTGTCTACGAGGGGACCTTAAAAACCTGAAATACTGCCCAAGTCTAAGTTGTGTTTTCATTTTCTCTCATCATTGACCTTACGAGAGGAACCATGAGGAGCAAAGATCTGTAAGGAGACGGGGCATGGCCTGGCCGAAGCCTGTCCCTGGGGCTGAAGTCGTCAGAGACTCTGAAAGATGAATCTGTCTGTGGGCAGGCCAAGTGGGCCAGAGGAGGCAGCTCCTGAGCTCCTGATGGTGGGCTCTGGGGAGGCTGAGGTCAGCGCGGGCCCAGAGTGAGGCTGGTGGGGGTAGACAAGGAGCTATAAGACAGCAGGAGTGATTGCAAGGAGAACTTCCCCTGCAGGCGTCACCTGTGAGGGGAGGAGATGAGGAAGGACGCATCAGGACAGGCCTGGAATTGGGGGGTGGCTCGGAGGCCTGGAGTTCACAGCAGCTGTGCCCACAGCAACTTCCAACCAGGGTGCCTGGTCTCCGCCTGCTTCCCCTCTGTGGGCATGGAGCTGAGAGCAAAGCAGGACCTGGTGACAGCCAGCAGAGGCCCAGGCAGGGGAGTGAGCCTGGGGGTGGCTCCGGGAAAGGGGCCTGGTGTGGAAATTCAGTAGAGCCTGCACCTCAGACTTGCAAAGTGCCAGACACTTGATGACACTTTAAATGCCACAGATAAGACAGTGAGAGATTCTCCAGGTGGCAGACGAGACAAGAGGGCAGGAACCTGGGGACCTCTGAGGTTCAAAGAATAAAAACACCTTGGATGCCCCTGTGACCGGAGCTTAGGGGGAGAACACAATGTGGCATAGCTGAGCCCCTAGCTGGGGCATATGCCCGAGGGGCTGTGTCAGGGATTAAGGGCTCGAGGCCTCTTGGAGCCTCCACATTGCTGGGAACTGGACAAATCCTGTCAGGGTCAAGTGTCAGGGGGAAACGCCAAGGCCTAGGGCTCAGACAAGAATCTGCCCCCCCCCCCACAGATGTCCCTGTTGGACGGTCACCAGCATGTGGGGAGGGCAGGACTTGCCCCACCCTTCACTTTTCCTGTGGGGGGCATCTGTGTGAAAGACCCCCTGTTCCTCTCTTGACCCCTCCTTTGTAATCAAATAAAGGGGCTGAAGTTGGCCAGAGGTAAGCTCCTTGTGGATGGACGCTCGTTCAGCATGGCATTCCAGGGCCTGGCCAGAGCCGTGCCCATGATGGGAGATTGAACCTGTGGACTGTGTGAGTGTCCCACATTCAGCTGCACCAGGGACAGTGACAGGACGCAGCTCCTGAGTGATGTGTGTGCAAAATGGCTCTCTCGCGGGGCTGGTGGGGCTCAGTGGTTGAGCATTGAACTATGATCCAGGAGATTGCAGTTCGATTCCCGGTCAGGGCACATGCCCGGGTTTTGGACTGGACCCCCAGTAGGGGGCGTGCAGGAGGCAGCCAATCCATGACTCTCTCATCATTGATATTTTTCTCTCTCTCCCTCTCCCTTCCTCTCTCTGAAACCAATAAAGACATATATATTTTTTAAATGGCTCTCTCTCCTCCTTGCACCCTCCTGCCTGTCTGTGTCTCTCCCTGCCTCTGACTCTGGCTGTGTGACTGCCCTGTGGGGCTGTGCTTGCTCTCTCCAGGTGGCACTGTATGTGTGCCTTCTTTGGAGTCTTGCTCAGACTCCCTCTTTCCTTGCCTCCCCAGTCCGTGCTTGACCTTGCCCCTTGCAGCTCTTCCTCTGTGGGTTTGTCTCCCTGGCCCCACATCACTGACAAAGGCTTATTTAGATTATATCTCGCATTTCTCTCTGGCTGGAGCGGTGAGCAGCCACCTGGATTTCTCAATCTCCAGTCAGCTGCCCCTCAGAGGGCACCACGTCCTGCACCTGATGATCCCTGAAGCCGTGTGTGTGTGTGTGTGTGTGTGTGTGTGTGTGTGTGTGTGTGTGAGTATGTGTGTTTTTGTGTGTGTGTGTGTGTGTGTGTGTGTAAGGAATATGGAGCCGGTTGCCTCAGAGGCCTCCCACCTCTTTAGGTCCTGAGCACTTGCATTTCCTTCTTCCTTAGAGCCTGTCCCCTGGGAAATGGTACTTACAGAGATTGAGGAGTTTAATACATCTTTCGCTTCCTCTCTCTTTTCTGAGGCCCTGAGCGGGAGCAGCAGAAGCTGTTGCTGGCAGCCCCCGAGCCCCACCCCGGGTGCCCGGGTGAAAGGGGGGGCGGCGTGGAGCCTCAGCCAATTTGGAAAGCCCGTGACCCAAGCGTATTTTGCAGCAGCAGTGTCCAATTCTGCCATTCAGGCATGCCATTAGTGTGCATGCTGCCACACAGAAACTGGTGACAAAAGGCACAGCCTTCCCCACCCTCCCCATGCTTAGAAACTAACGGCTCTAATGAGAAATGAGAGCTGAAAGGCGAGGGATGGGGGGCAGGCCACATCAGTGTGGATCTCGGAGGAGGCTGAGCCATTTGTTTTAGAGGAGAGGGGCTTGTGGACCAGCTCACTGAAATGCCACCTGAATTAGCCACTGCTCCCTGCACAGGGTCCCTTCTATCCTTCCTCCTCCCTCATTGCTCTTGAAGGGAACCTGTTGACATGGCACTATAGCTGCTCTCTTTTCTTCTCTTTCTCCCCTGGGGCATCATCGGTCCCCTCACCCAGTGGACTTTTTAGAGCCATAAACTACCCTGAGTCCAGTAGCCCTCTTCAGAAAGGACAGTGAGGATAGCCTGGGTGAGAGAGAGCTGGGGGGGCGTGCATTGCTCCTAGCCTCCCCTTTTCCATGGCTTTTTTTTTTTTTTAATATATCTTTATTGACTTCAGAGAGAGGAAAGGAGAGGGAGAGAGAGAGATAGAAACATGAATGATGAGAGAGTCATTGATCGGCTGCAGCCCACAACCCGGGCATGTGCCCTGACCGGGAATCGAACCCCAATCACCTGGATCCTAGGTCAACGCTCAACCGCTGAGCCACACCCGGCCGGGGCTTCCATGGCTTTTTGATTGTGCTGTGAGTTATTTAGCCAACGATAGATGTTTACGTATATTTTTAAGAGCTTGTATTTATTAACAGCCTGCAAAGAAGGAGACTAGGAGATTTATACCAAAAGCACAATGAGAAAGGGACAATTTGAGGAGCAGGAAGAGATACGGAGCATAGAATTGTAAAGGATATTTTAACGCACAACCAAAGGTTCTTGAGATATTTTCCAAGTAGACAGAAGGCAAAAGAAAATGAGCCCATTATGAGCTGAGAGTGGGGTATCGGTGACAGGGCGATGGAGTAACGGCTGATGGGCTAAACTCCTACTTCTAGAGGGAGGTAAGGCCGGAGAACCTGGCTGGGAGATGGACCAGGAGGCGATCACAGCCAGGTCAGGGGCTTAACAGTAGATGCTGGCCAGGGCCCCGTGCACCTGCCCCTGGTCCATCAGAGAATGTGCAGAGAAAGGCTGGCGTCCTCTAGGTCAGTGTTGAGTAGGGCCCTGAGGAGCTGGGTCCCGGAGGTGGGGACAGCCTGGGGGTTGGTGACAATATCAGGAAGGATTTGCTGGGAACTCCTGAGGCCCTGAGGCTCCCAGCCAGGGCCAGGGAGCCGTCCCAGAAAATGTGTTGTCTCTGATGCAGGGCCTGCAGCTCGTCCTCCAAGAAGCCATCCTGCCCCCCTGCCCCCTGCCCCCTTAAACCTACCAACAGGCCTTCTGGAACCCTGTTTGCCATGGCGGCAGAGTGCTGAGTGATTAGTTAGATGGTGAGCAAACATTTGCTAAATGGGCTTCTTGGCTCCCGGGTAATGAACAGCCCTAGCAGGAGAGAAAAGGGGGGAGATGCAGTTTGGGAGGTTCGGGGATCACTGACAGTCAGCCAGAGCAGGCCCATTGAAGGTGGCTGAGGGGGCGCTTGGGCAGCTGTGCTTGGAAGCAAGGAGAGGGACTAAGGGCTGAGCCCTATGTGGCTGGGAGGAACGGAGCGCAGGGAACAAGGTGGCATGGGATACTTTCCGAGCTTGGAAGCAGCAGGTGTCTGGGAATGGGACTCTGGCCCGGGCAGATTTCCAGGGAGCGCTCCAGCTTGCTGGCACGGGGAAAGGATCTGGCTGAGCAGAAGAGGCAAGTTGCGATGATGAAACCCACTGTTGAGGAACATTGGCAAGCATGGCACTGGTGGGGACCATGTGCTTGGAGAGGGAATGGGGGTGCGGGGTAGGGAAGAGGACCTCAAGTGGGGGGACACATTTCCACTTTTAGAGTAAAGTCCAAGTTCCTCTGTAGGCTTTCTGGGACTTCTACTTGCCAGACCTGCCTCCTGCACCTCCCCAAACAGCTTTCCCAGTCCTCAACTTACAGCTCTTCGCTGATACCCCAAATGCGATGCTACTGCATGCCTCCAGCCCTCTGCCCCACATTCTTCTCTGGCCACCTCATCCTCTGAGAGCCATGGAGTGTCACCTCCTCCTGGAAGCCCTCCCTGACTGCCCCACCCCAGGTGAGTTTCTCACTGCGGGGTGGGGTGTGCACTAGCAGAGGCAACAATCCCACACTGGTTTCACCAAACCTATACCCGTTTCCACATTTAGGCTCCGAACTCCTTGAAGAAGAGCCATGTCTTCTCATTTTTAGGTCCCCAGAGCCTGGACCAATCACTGGCACACATAGGCTTGTTCAGCACTTGTTGAATGAAGTGTAGGGAGCCAGCAGAGCTCTGGGTCATGGGAGGAGCTTGTGTGGAGAGATTCAGACCACCAGTGGCCACCCAGCCCCTCCTTCAGGTCACGGCTCAGAGTGGAGGACTGTGTGGCTGGAGTGGAGAGAGGGAGAAGAGGAGATGGCTTTCTCTCAGGGCCTAGGGCAAATGCTGAGCAAAGATGGCAGAAGGGCTGGCCCCATCAGGAACAAAGGAGTGACCTCTGCCACTGGGAAGGCAGACTTCCAGGGGCAGGAACCTCCCTTCCCTGAACCACCCAAGAGGGACGCTGGGGCCTCCCCTTTGCCCTTGACTTGTTAACTTGCTGTGGTGTTTTGGGCAATGGTGTCATAACTGGGTGGCATGTGACCTGCTGAGTGACAGTGATGTCATCCACAGCAGAACTGCTTTTATTCCCTCGACCTGCTAGAGAAGCTGCTAAACATACATACACCGGGCGTCCTGGACCCCTTTGCCTTGCCCCTAATAACCGTTGGCATCCAGAGACTGCACTGTGCTTAACAGAAGTGGATCATTTTTAGAACATTAGCATTTCTCGTTCTGACATTTCACTTCCATATTACAGGGACTTACTAAGTCTTTTTTAAAAAATTTAATAAAGTGCTCAGACTCTTGATTTTCCCACTGAGGGTTTTGCTATCTAAAATTGGAAATGAAATCAACAACTCAACAACATCCTTGGGTTCTAAGGGACAGTCAGGCTTTGACACTGGCCTGGGTAAGAGCAGGCAGGCCATCAGGGAACAACCACAGGCCAAAGACAATTTGTTCCGCCCTTGGTGGACTCCCTTTAGTGCCCATTTCAAGCCTTGTAGGGAGGAGGATTTGTCTAGACCTGAAAACACAGCCCTGCCCTGGCCGGTGTGGCTCGGTTGGTTGGAGCATTGTCCCAGATACTGAAAGGTTGCCGGTTCGATTCCAGGTCAGGGCATATACCTAGGTTGCAGGTTCAATCCCCAGTGGGGGCACATACAGGAGGCAACCGACCGGTGTTTCTCTCATACATCTCTCTCTCTCTTTCCCTTTCCCTCTCTCTAAAATCAGTAACACATATCTTCAGGTGAGGGTTGAAAACAAACACAGCCCTCTTCCCTCTATTTGAGAAATCTCTCCTTTCTCCAAGGCCAGAGAGGCAGGTGCAATCTCCAGACCCAGTCCACTGCTGTCTGGGTTGGTCCCTGAACTCCTGGAAATCCCTCTGGGCTCCAGGAACTGGCAATTCCTTTCCAGCCACCCCAGAACCCCCTAAGAATCAATAGCTCGGCTGCTGGTGGTGAGGCCCTTAAGAACAGGCCGGGAAGGGTCCACCTAGCCTGCTCTGGGGAAGGCCATGGAGATGGTGCCGACCCAGCGCAGCCAGAGTGTGGAAGTGAGTCATGTTCTGTGCGGGCGAGGAAAGAACCATGGGACGAACAAGAAGTGTGTGTGCGTGTGCGTGTGTGTGTGCGTGTACGCATGTGCCCATGCATCCCAGTGAGTCAGTGTGCCCCTGCCCCATACAGCTCCTCCCGCCAACAAACACGCTGTGTTCTCAGAGCTGTGCCCAGCCAGGCTCGCCCACCCACAAATGCTTGGGATCTGTCACCCCTTCAGGAATGCGGGGTTAGGAAATGAGAAACAGGGTTCTTGTCCAAGAGAAAATTTTTTTATTATTATTTTTCTCTCTGAATTGGATTCAGTATTTCTTGCTCCTCATATACATCCTCTCTGGTGGGGGATTCAGGTTTGTGCAAAGCGCAAAAGAGATTGTGCCCAACCAGGCCCCAGCCAACAGCATGGCCGACCTTGACCGGAGCCCCTGTCCCCTACCTGGGCTCGCCTGCTTTAGTCCCTGCACATCCCCGCTCCCGATGCCTGAGTCTGGCCACCTGACCTCTGCCTGACCCCGGCATCTTCAGAAGGGCCAGTAGGGACAGGGCCTCCCCAAGGCAGAAGTGCCTGAGATGGTTCTTGAAATGCCCTCACTGTTCCCCTTCTGCTAAGGCCACCTGTCCTTTCCCTCCTGCCACCCTACACAGGGCCCTTCCTGGGACGCCCATCAAAGAGCCCCAAGGAAAAATTCAGCAGTTAAGCTGTGCTGGAGGCCTGGGCTCATGCCCAGAGTCGCTCTGGCCTGTCGAGACCATTGCTGGCAACACGCTAGGCTGATGACACTGCCCAGCCTATTGAACTAACACTGTGAAGGCTGCTTCACCCAATGACCTAAGAAACCCAAAGCTCCTTCCCTCCCTTTCTCCAGCCAGCCTGTCCCCAGAACCTGGCTCCCTGATATCCAACAAGCTGATTCTCACTTCTCACCCTGACGCCAACAGTTACTATAGTGGGGGTGATGGTGCTCCAGGGCAGCAGATGGGCTTGTGTTGCATATAAAAACAAGGTGATGCTCTAAATACCTAAGAATATTGGTCCCCTGATGTGATTCTTGCTGCCTCCCCTTCTCACTGACCCTCCCCACTGACCATTTGCCTATGGTCCCGGGCAAGCCCAGGTTACATGGGGACTGTTGTTGCAGGTTTGGATTCTAGACAAAAATCCTATAACTCTTTTCTTGCTAGAAATCACCAATACAATCCTTAATTCAGAAGATATAGCTTTCCGTATACTTTATAAACATAATAAGACATACAGTGTGGTAAGGGTGTGGGGCAGGGGACCTGTGTCTTCGTGTGTGTATATATATATATATGTAGAGTGTGTATATATATAAGTGGACATAGTTATAAAACTGCACCTCCTGTGAGAACCTCATTGCACATGATGAAGTTCTAAATTTCAGCCTCTGATGATCTTTCCTTTGGTAACTGGTTCTTGGAGCCCAGGGTCTGGGCTGAGTGTGCCAGGGTTGCCCGAGACATCAGGAATGAGAGGTGTCACCCCAGGGAAGGGACTGAAGGTGGCACACTGTTGGATTCAGGGCAGGTTGACTAAGTGACGTCAGGCAAAAGCTAAAATGCCACCTAGATGGCCGGTCACCCAGCCTCTTGCATGAGCATCATCTGTTCCTCTGAGTCCTGCTTCCTCCAAGAATGGCGGGAGCTCTTCAGACCTCTCCAAATAACCAGGATTCCACAGAGCTCAGCTCCCGTGGGGCATAGTCCCATTGTTGCCAAGGAAGGATTCTGTCTGAGCACTTGAACCGCCTTGCTGGCTGGATGCTGTCCATGGCTGCTCGGCGAGGGCTGGCTGGGACAGCTGGGTGAGGCGTGCTAATCCTCTCCTGCTTGGGGCTGTACACTTTGGGTTTATAATCCACCAGGCAGGGCCCAGACAGCAGCCGAAGCCTTTACCAGACTCTACCTGAAACCCAGCAGATCCTCCACTTGTAGAAAAAGAAAAGAAATTCTGTTCCTTGGTGGACATGTGGCAGTGCTGGGTGCTGGTGCCCTGGGTCCTCAGCGGAGAGTGACTGCTAGCCCCAGTATCCAGGCCAGGATCGAGGCCCCCAGAGAACTGCCGGATGAGGCCTGCTGCACCCCGCTGGGGGCCCGGATGGGGGTCCTGCGGGCACACTTGCCCTTCCTCTTGGGCCGCCCGGTGGGTATGATGTCAAAGCTGACCTTGTGCTGGTAATCAGGGGCGTAGTCCTGCAGCTCCTGGGTCTGCTTCCCGGCACCCACCTTGGAGACCTGGCTGCGATTCCTGTGGCTGGTGCAGTTCTTGCTTGGCTTCCCGTAGCCCGACCGGGAGCCAGGTGGGTGGCCCTTGTCCCTGGTGGGGCCCCAGACCGAGTGATGTTCCTTTCGGGCGGCCCTGTCGGTGGTGGTGAGCGTGTGTGTCTTGATCTGGTGTGGGGATTCTGGCCCGGTGCAGTTCCGGAAATCCTCAGCACTCAGCAGTTTCAGGTCTTGGCCTTGCCGCTGCTCAGGGGACGCGCAAGGGACAGCAGAGCTGGAGCCACGGAACCTCTGAAGCCATTCCCACAAGGAGCGCCCCCGGCAGCCACAGTCCCAGGCGTTCCCATTGAGGCGGAGGAACTCCAGGGCCCCCAGGGGTGCCAGGCAGTCACCCTGCAGCTGGGAGAGGCTGTTGTTGAAGAGGAAGAGGGTGGTGAGCCGGCGGAGGTCGTGGAAAGCCTTGTGGTGGACCCACTGCAGCTGGTTCTCGTGAAGCAGCAGCCGGTCCAGGTTCACGAGCCCCCGGAAGGTGTCCTGGCCCAGGCTCCACAGCTTGTTGCCGTGGAGAAACAGGTGACTGAGGTTGACCAGGTCCACAAAGATGTCTTCCTGCAGGTACTCAATGTGGTTGTCCTGCAGGTAGAGGTACTGCAGGCTGTGCAGGCCGCTGAAGATGCCCGGGGGCAGGGCGCTGAGCCCGCACTTATAGAGGTAGAGGGCGTGGAGCTTCACCAGGCCCTGGAAGGTCTCGGGCGCCAGCGTCCGCAGCTGCCTGTTGTCGCCGAGGTCCAGCTCCTCCAAGTGCACGAAGCCCTCGAAGGTGTTGGGGTCGATGAAGGTGATGTTGTTGGAGTAGATCCACAAGGTGACCATGGCGGGGCTGAAGTGGCCCTGCCGGAGGAGGGTGATGCGGTTGTTCTGCAGGAAGATGCGCTCGCTGTCCTCCGGGATGCCCTCCGGGATGGCAGCGAAGTTGTGTGCCTGGCAGCTGACGGTCATGGGCGCCGGGTAGCACACGCAGTCCCGCGGGCAGCTGCAGCCCAGGGGCAGCTCTCCAGCCAGCAGCAGCAGCAGCAGCTCCACACAGCACCCTGGTGGGAGAGAGCACAGCCAGGTCAGAGGCTGTCCCGGAGGCGGAGGCGGGAGACATCCCCGTTGGAGACAGGGAGGACCAGCCGCAGGTGACCCTCCTCGGCCTGCTGGGGCACTGTCTTGTCTGCTGTGTTCAGCTGTCTAGGATGGTGGCCCCCCTGGAGGCCCGGCTCCTGATGGGATGAAGGCAGGGGTCAGGCCCAAGCCAGGCCCCCATCTGGGGCTAGATACTGATCCCCCCACCCTAACACCCTACCTCTACTGGGGGTTTTCTCCCCAGCCAGGGCTGTGAGATAAGCTTGGAGTGTGAAGGCTCTGATTCCCACTCATACTCCATAGTCCCGCCCCCAACCTCCTAGCCCCACCTCCTCAGGCTCTGCCAGCCTTGCTGGGGTGAGGGTCACCCAGCAGCCAGCCTCCAGTTCCTGTCCCAGCTCTGCCACTTTCTCGCTGTTACCTGTGTGAGCACACAGTGGTGCAGACTCCTGTTCTAACCAAGTAAATATCTCATATGGAATTCTTAGGAGTTTCTTTATTTAAGTTATTTCCCATAACAAGCAAAGCATGCATGCATGCATGACACCAAAGTTGATTTCAAAAGATGTCTCATTTACAGTGCCTCCCACATCCTCAACTACGTGTCACCCCTCTGTGTCTCAGTTTTCTCATTTCTAAGTAGTGATAGTTGTCCCTCACTTAGCTGTGAAGAGGTACAGAGAAGACACAGGTATGCAAACAACTGGGGGAGGTACAAAGGCTGGCAAGGCCCTGGGGCCCATGAAGCTCCCAGACAGAAGCAGCTGTGTCCCCCCTTGTTGCCCCCCCCATCCCCCATTCAAGTGCACCTCTGGCTCCTCCCCTCTCCCCACCTCACTCAAGCTCCCAGGCTGTGGTTGCAAACCAAGCCTTGCCGCGAGACTGTCCGGGGCGTCTTCTCTGTAGCTTCCCTCTAATTGGGCATTAATTAGGCATTCGTTAATGGATCCTTAAAATAATTTATTTTCGGATGTGTCCAGCCTGTGGTCGGATAATAGCCCCATGCTCATTATCGGAGCAGCCTCATTATGGACGATAGTCATTACCTGCCTTTTTCCGGGGTCATAGCTGCCCCCGGTAGCCCGGCAGGCGCGCCCGTGTTCGGGGGACAGGCTCCAGGCTCGTCACTGCCCGAGTTGGCCTCCTGCCCTGCCCTTCCAGCTTGGCCAGCCAGGCCTCTCTGCGGAGCTGGGGGCCTGGGGCAGCTCTGACGGTTCTTCCTGCTGCCAGCTGTGCCCAGAGTGTGCAGAATGAGAGAACCAACCCTCCCAGCCACTCTTGGGCAGGCCCTGCTCCCGTCCTCATGCTGGCCACCCAGCCAGGCTCCAAGGCCGCCTGCCCAGGCTCAGGCAAGGCTCTCCACCACTGCCACCCTTCATTTCTGGCAAAAATGGCATCGTAACTAAGTGACAGTTCCCAGCTGTTGGGAGTTATGGGCTCCCAGAGAGTGGCAGCTGCTTCCCGTCCCCCTGTAATCACCCAGCTTCGATCTAACGTTTCCAACACATAAAAATTATCGCAAATAATTTGGTTTTTGCATAATTGGGTTTGATTATGATTTCAGAGCAATTATGACCTCTGTTGTGGTGGTGGTGGTGGCAGTGCGGCTGTGGGGACCCTTTCTGGGACAAGCCCTGCTCTATGCAGCCCCTGCAGCGCCTTCAGTCATTGTGACCACTGGACAGCAGGCCAGGCCCCCGGCGGGTGCGTGCGCCTGCCTCCTCGGCTTGTTTCCCATCTGTAACATGAGTAAGTGATAGCCATGCCACCCCTGTGGAGGCTTGTGTCTGACCTCCAGCTCCCCGCTGCCCACCTCAGTCTGGCCAGCAGACCCCGGCCCCACAGGGAGAGGTAGGAGAGTAAGGCATAGGAACCTGGACCCCAAGCCCCTGCTGACTCTTGGGGAACCTGCCTGCTGCCTTGAGCCTCCAACACCCAGGGCTGGGAGGAAGGCCCAACCCACACTGGCTGCACCTTCCAGAGCTGCACCTGACACCCCCTTTCCCTTTGCTCAGCTCCACTCCTCACCCCTGCCCAGGCTGCTGTCTCCCAGGCACCCTGCCCTGGGGATGCAGACCTCATCCTGCCACTGTGAGGAAGCTCAGGACCCCCTCCCAGCTCAAGGAAGTTCATGATGGTCTCTGTGCTGAAGAGGCAGGGCCATGGCCATGAACCTGTACTTGTGGGTCACACAGGGCCATACAACCACCCATCTCGAGGGTCCTACAAAGACAAAGGCATTTCCTTCCCTTAAGCTGCTCACCATGGGGACCCGGGTGAGCTGGGACAGGCTCAGTGCTAATGCCACTTGACATTTGTGCAGCTTACAGAGTTGACAAAGCACTTCTGCTCAAGCTGCTCTGATCCTCAGAATTACCCTGTGTGGGGGTGGAGGGTGAGGGGTTTTCCTGCCCCATAACCTGGGGGGTCGGGGGCAGACAGCCCTTCTGCCTGCTGTTGTTGCTCTGTCTTTTTAAGGTTTTGGGAAGGGGTTATCTGACATGATGTCCAGAGAAGCTGGGGGAGCCACAGAGAGCAACACTCCTTCCTCAGGTGCCTCCAGGAGATGTTGGGAGCACAGGGGAAACCAGTGAAGACCCTTGTTTGGATGAAAAAAGCCAAATGCCCAAAAATCTAGGTGTGAGCTTAGCAACTGATGTGTGAACACACTTTGACAGATGGGAGGGGGTCAAATAACAGGGGGCAGGGTGAAGGCAGGACCCAGGACAAGAGCCCTGGACCTACGCCCATCCTCTTGAGAGGGGCCCAGAAGGAGGCAGAGAGCCCAGCCAATGCTTGGACTGGACCTACACTCATCCTCAAGGAGAGGTAGGGATCCCAGCCAATATCCACCTTTTATTACTGCTCAGATGCCAGGGGGCCCATGCCACGGAAGCTGCCGCCTCCCACTGGACACTGGAGTGGGTCTCAGCTGAGTCTACTCACTCTGGAAGCTGGTCCCATCTCCAAAGCCCTGGACCAGCCCTCCCAGACAACCTCACCTGCCTCCAGCACCCCTTTCCTGAGCCAGTGGGTTCCCTGGCCCTAGATTGTCACCACGCCGGAGGTTCGCACTGCATGGCTGAGACTCCTCTTGTGCCCTCTCCGCGTGCCCATGGGAGCCTCAACCCACTGATTGCTGATTAATGCACTAACAAGGAGGCTGGTGCCTTTGCTGTGCATTTTAAGACTGCAAATTAGCAGGGATCGGAGTCTGCATGGAGGAGCCTTGCACCCCCTCCCATCAGCCTCCTCAGGCTCCACTTGGTAAGGCAGGGGTTGCTCTGCCTGAGGGGGCTGAAGAAAGCAAGGCTGGGTGTCCCCAGTCTCTGGCCTTCCTCAGGCTCTCCTCCTCTTCCTCCAGGGGCATGCACCCGACTGACTGCTCTGCTCAGCTACTCCCAAACCTCCTGGCCTCCCACGTATCTGAGCTTACCTGGCTCTCTGCAGCCTCATTCATTCCTTCCTCCATTCAACACTTGCTGCCAGAGTCCTGGAGTATCCAAGATGCCAGGGTAGGGAGAGACCCGGGTGAACTAGGCAGGTGCTCATGGACTAGCAGATAGGGGTCTCACAATACTAGGCAGTCTGGCCAGGTGCCAGTCCCAAAGTAGGCACCTAGGGGTGTGGGGGAAGTTCAGGGAGGGCTCCTGCTGCCCTCATGTCACCTCCTCCATGAAGCCCTCTACTACCCTGCCAGCACAGAGGATGTGCAGGAATAAAGAGCCAGTATTGTTCTTTCTGCAAACGCTAAAACCTCTCACCTGCTGGGACAGAGGTGAGCATGGGCACGCACCTCACCCAATCCACTCAGCAGCCCATTCCTAGGATGTGCAGGACCTGGTGGGATTGTGAAGGGCATGTGAAAAAGCACCGAGGTAGGGAAGCAGGTGACAGGCCCCCATCTTACCCTGGCCCCTCTCTTAGCCTCTAAGTGGCCAGAGCTCCCAAAGAGGCTATAACACCAGCTCAGCTGGGCTGGGGAAGCCAATCAGCCCCCCCTGGGACCAGCACTGACAGGGCTCCCACTCCAGCAAGGCTAGAAGGCCAGCGTAGCAGGGGCCATGCACCTTCCCCACTTTGGGCAGCAGGAAGGGAACTAAGCAAGGAAGATCCAGCCCTCAGCGTGTGCCAGGTTCCTTACATGGAATCCTCACAACACCCCATGGGTGCCCTGCCATTTCATGGAGGGAGACAGGTAGAACACGAAGGGAAGTGGCTGGCCAAGGCCACACAGCTGGTGAGCCAGGCAGTGGCGTAGGCCTCGCCAACTGACTCCAAATCCAGATACTCCATGCTGCACGGGGAGAGCAGGGCAGCCCCGTCTGAGGGCTGGGCAGCCCTTTCTGACCCCAAGGTCTCAGGCCTCACACTGACCTAAATCTGACAGCACCTGGCCCCAAAGGGGCTCCCCCTCCACACACCTGCCCAGGAGCAGCCCGATGCACTGGCATCCCCATGGTCCCCAGGCAGGCCCATGGGGCTCCCTGGGTCTCGGAGACCGATAGCCACGTGGCTCTGCACCTGCCCTCCCTGTGAACCGGGCAGAGCTCCCCCCACCCCAGCCTTGCCAGATGCTCCTCTCTCAGCCAATCGATGCTGACCGAATGGCTCTGCTGGTCAGATAATGGCCTCAGGCCGGGCCAGCTACGCTCACAGAGCTACTGGCGCCTCAGGCCACTTGGCACTGTCCCTCTGTGCCGCACCCAAACACAGGCCACTTCCTGGTGAGCAGCCCCCCACCACCTCAGCCTGGCTCAGCCCTGGAGACAAGGAAGCCAGCCAGGGCCGCGCTGGGCTTCCCTCCACAGCCCCTGCTGCCAGGCATGGGGGGTTGGGCAGGGCGGCACAGGGCAGTGGGCCAGAGCCAGAGAGACCTGGGTCCCAGTTCCCCAGCTTAACAAGTGTGTCCCCTGGCTTGTGTGAGCCTCACTTTCCTCACCTATAAAATGGGTATTATCCTTTAAAGCTGCAGCCTGGCTCCCCGTCTGCAGACGCCTATATCCACCTGCCTCCTCCGTGTCTCCACCAGTCAAACGCAATCCGCCCGAAGTCGAGCTGCTGCTCTCCCCGCACAAGCTTCTTCCATCTCGAGGGAAGGCAGCTCCTTCATTCCGGCTGCTCAGGCCAAGAACCTCAGAGTCATATGGACTCCTCTGTCTCTCTCACCTCTCCCCCAATTCCTCAGAAATCCTGTCAGCTCAACTTCAGAACTTATCCAGAATCCATCCACTTCTCCCAGCTGCCACCTTGGGCTGGGCCACCGTCACATCTCGCCCTGACTGTTACAACAGTCCTGGGTGGTCCCCATGCTCCCACCACTACCCCGATGTTGCTGCTAACGTGCAGGAAAGCTTAGGTCAGAGCACGCGGCTCCTCTGCTCAACCCTCCATGGCTCCCATCGCACTCAGTAAGTCCTCGCCTGACCCCCAGGTTCTGACCGTGGCCCAGAGGCAGCCCACTTCCTCTCCTCCTGCCCAGCCTCACTTTTCTCCTTGTTGTTCTCTCACAGGCTAGGCGCATCTCCAGCCCTGTGCACATGCTGTTCCCACTGCCTGGAACACTTCCCAGGGTATCTGCAGGGCTCTCACGTCACCATTCTGGTCTCTCCCCACATGATCTTCCCCAGCAGCCCATTTTATTTTATTTTCCAAATTTTTTTCTGTCTTCCTCTACTGAGTGTCAGCTCCACAAGGACAGTGATTTTTGTCTGGTGTGTTCCCTGGTGTAGCCCGAGGGCCTAGAGCAGTGCTTGGCACACAGTAGGTGCTCAAGAAGAAAACCTTTGGCCCTGGCTCATGGTAAGCGCTCAATAAACATAGTGGTTCTTATTAGTAATGAGGCTTCCAGGGTGAGAGCAGATTCAGCCTTGGCTCTCTCCTGAGGGCCCCTTGGCCATCACAGAGGTGACGGGACAGAGTTCTGGGAGGGAAGATGCACACCAAGCCTGCCTAAGGCCAGGGACAGAGTGACCAGCTCAGGTTTGCCTGGAGCTCAGCGGTTTCCCAAGATGTAAAACTTTCAGTGTTAAAACTGGAAAACCCCAAACAAGCAAAGACAAGTTAGTCACCCTACCTGGGGGCCAGGACTGTGCCCCAATCCCAGCCAAAAGAACATCTCTGGGCACATGAGGAAGAGACAAGCAGGCAGGCATGAGGCCTGAATTTTCTTCAGACACCGGCACCTCAGGCCCAGTGCCTGCAGCCCGGAGGCAGTCCTGGGCCCAGATGGAACCTCTGTGTGTGCATGTGTATGTGTGTGCACGCATTTGTGTTTGTTTATCTATGTGTGTACATGCCGTGTATGCATAGACCTGGGTACACACATGTGTATATGTAAGCATGTGTTTGTCTCTGGAGACCATTAACTGGGTTGCCAGTGAAACCTTTCATCCCGAAACATCCCTGAGCTCCATCCCCGAGAGGGGGCAGGACCCTCTCTGAAGAGAGATGCATCCCTGGCCTGTGATGTCCCCGTCTTATCTTGACACTCACTCTGGCTTTGCCTTTAGCTCCCACTCTCCTCCCGACACGCTGAATTATGTACGCATGCACTCCAGGTCCCTCCAGCACACCAGGATCACTCTCAGCTGGCAAGTGGGCGGCCCCTTATTGAAATAACCTTTCAGCTTTCATCTGCTATGCCTAGCCCCCTGAGCAGGCCTGGCCAGGAACGCCACGCTAATTGGGCTGCCAAGCACTCAGAAGGCCTTGTGGGAGCAACCTCGGCCTCTCCTATCCTCTGCCTTTCCGTGTCTACCACCTCCTCGCTGTGGGAGTCCCTCCATGGGAAGGGGGGCTGGAGGCTAGTGCAAGTAGCTCTGTACCCAGCTATTGCCTGGGCTTGGGACCAGCCCGGGAAGGGGCACATTTCAGCTGGGCCACCTTGGGCAGGTCACTAAATCTCTGAGGCCTCAGTTTCTTAGTCAGGAACTGGGGTCAGAACACCTGCCTTATTGGGTATTGAAAGAGTGCAGTGAGGCTGTGCCCTTGAACTGCTAGTCCAGGGGGACTGCAGGAAGGTGCCCCCCAAGGGTGATGATTTGTTTTCTGCTACTGTTATCAAAAGGAGCTGCTGCGCAACCCTCAGGGAACCCTGGATTTCTCCCCACCGACCCTGGTGCTCCCAGACCCGAGGTGTGGCAGAGGTCACCTGAGAAATCAGACTATGAGTGGAATCGGCACTTAACCCCAAGTTCAAGTTCCCTGCCAGGACTTGGCTGCCCCCACAGCAGAGCAAGTGGAGATGGGGGCTTGACCTCTACTTTGCTCTCTCTCCCAGTCCATTCATCCCAGCCTGGAACTGCCAGCTCTCTGCAGGGAGCCCAGGGCACGTGGGCTCTAACCTTTACCTTGTGAAGCCCCCCATGGGCTCATAAAGTGTGTCCAATGTTAGTCAAATTTGCTCCTCAGTTTGGGGGCCCCAAAACCTGGGCTGTGGCAGGCCAGACTCCAAGACTAAGGGTTGAGAGTCTCTGAGAACCAGCTCTTCCTGGGAGGTTTTGACATGGCTCTGGGCCCCACCTCCTACCTCCGAATCCTGTGGAGCCAACTGTCCTTCCCCGCAAACCACAGCAAACTGTGGACCCACCTGCAACCAGACAGGCCCACTGAAACCAGAGTGGCATGAGGTGTGTTTAGTGGGGCAGGAAACCTCTGTGGGGTTGGGACAGTCCTCAGAGGCAAGTGTCCATTGAGATGCCTGCCCGAGGCTCCTGAGGGAGTGGGAGGGGGAGGGAGTGGGGTGAGGACCTGCCAAGTCCGGAAGGCCCTGGCACTGGGCAACACAAAACAGAGGCTGAAAACCAGCCTCTGAGAAGCGGGTGTATAAGTCTCTGCCTGAAGTCCCTGTTCCTAGTCCCCCGACAGCCACGCCTTCCTTGCTGTCAGGGAAAGGCACTCAGAACTCACATCCAGGTATCGATCACCCCATTCTGAGTCTGTCCCTCAGCTCCTTCATTCATTTGAGAAACAGCTCCACGCTTGGTGCTGCCACAGTGAGACAGGGCTGCTTCCTTCACGGAGCCTACACTCCAGGGGAAAGACAAAAGGAACCAGACAAGCCCAAACTGACAATGGGCGGTAGGCACTGGGTTAAGACAGGAACAAATGGAGGGACCGACGTTAGCTTGTGTGCATGTGGAGGCAAGTGAACCTGCTTTCAAGGAACAGCTTTCCAGGAAGAGGGAACAACAGGTGCAAAGGCCCTGGGACTGGACTGAACTTGGTGAGGAAAGAGGGGCAAGAGATGCAGTCAGAAGTGCGGGAGGCAGGCCTTCCAGGGCCTTAAAAACCTCAGTCAAAAGTTGGATCTAATTCTGGGTGTGGCAAGAAGCCACTGAAGAACCTGAAGTAGGAGCGACATGATTGGATTGGGGGGGCTGCTACTGGAGCAATGATTGAGGGGGACAAGGAAGTCAGGTGGGAGGACTATTATCTGTGAGAGATGTAGGTGGCCTGGAGGGTGGAGGGGCCATGGGGACAGATGTGGAGCAGTGTACAGATTGAGAAATGCCTGGGATATAAAACTGATGGACATACAGATAAACCAGTGTGGGAGAAAGGGGATGAGAGGTCCATGGGCGGCCCAGAGGAGATGAGGGGACAGTGAGACTGGAGGAGCCTAGGAAGTCAGACAAGAGCCCAGTTCAGGACATACAAAGCCTAGGGAGCCTTATAGAGACGTTTACTTGGTGGCAGCTGGGTGTACAAAACCAGAGCCCAGAGGCGAGCTGCACACTGGGGAGTCATCGGCATACAGATGGTATTTCAATCTTGGGAATGGATGGGGTCACCTGAGAAAGGAGATACAGCCCGGCCAGGGGTGGCTCAGCGGTTGAGCGTCGACCTAGGATCCAGGCGATCGGGGTTCGATTCCCGGTCAGGGCACATGCCCGGGCTGCGGGCTCGATCCCCAGTCAGGGGCCTGCAGGAGGCAGCCGATCAGTGACTCTCTCATCATTGATGTTTCTGTCTCTCTCTCCCTCTCCTTTTCTCTCTCTGAAATCAATAAAGATATATTTAAAAAAAAAAAAAAAGAGAGAGAGAGAGAGAAAGGAGATACAAGACTGAGGTTTCTGGCAACATAACAATTCTGAAGGAATGGCCAGCGAGGTCAGGGGAAAGCCAGGAAGCGTGATGTGGCTGAAGCCAAGAGTGTTTCAAGAGGGAAGGAGGACTTGGCATGATGAAGGCTGCTGGGGGTTTATGTGAGGACAGTTGAGGTGGCATCGTGGGGGTAATTAGTGATGCTGGCAAGTTCACTTCTGGTAGAAAGGAGGGGGCAGGAGCATACCGAGTGGGATGAAGAGTGAATGGGAGAGAGTATTCTGTTAAGTGAAATAAATCAGATGAAGACAAATACCATATGATTTCACTTATATGTGGAATCTAAGAAACAAAACAAACAGACAAAACAGAAACAAACTCATAGATACAGAGAACAAACTGACGGTTGCCAGATGGGAGAGAGTTTGGGGGGATGGGCGAAAAGGGTGAAAAGGCTTAAGATGTACAAATTGCCAGTTACAAAAACAGTCATGGGGATGCGAAGTACAGCACAGGGAATACAGTCAATAATATTGTAATAACTATGTGTGGTGCCAGGTGGGTACTAGACTTAGTGGAGTGATCACTTCGTAAGTTTTATAAATGTCTAATCACTATGTTGTACACCTGAAACTAATATAATATCGTATGTCAAGTATAATTGAAAAACAAAAAAATTTAATGTAAAATAAAATGAATGGGATATGAGGGCGGCGAGACAACACTGTAATCAGTTAGGACAGGGTAGGGCGTGCTGACATAACAAGCGACCCCAGAATCTCAATGGCTCAGGCAGGAGCTGAGGCTCTGTGCAGTCTCCTGGCGGAGAAACAGATGACATGGCCAACCACTGACTGGCTTTTACATCTTTTGTTTCTAGTGACACACAGTCATTCCTGCTCATGTTTCATTGGTCAAAATCAGTCACATGGCCCAGCCAGTCTGGAATAAGAAAGAATATTCCCAGGGGAGTCAGGGAGCTGCATTTGTGATCACAAGTTTTGCAATGAAGGGGGCGGAGAAACAGGGCAGGACCTGGAGGGGCATAGATAGGGTCCAGGGAGTTTTTGTGTGTTTTTTAAGATGGAAGAAATGAGAGCCTGTTTGCGTGCTCATGAGCATGACTCAGGCAGGGGTGGGGGCTGACGCAGTAGGAGTGAGAGGGCCAAGGCGCCGAGCTGCAGGGCCCCGGAGGAGCACCTCCTGCCCTGTAACAGCAGAGAATTCTGTGCACGCAGGCGGAGTTAGCCTCTAAGGGCGCCCCTTTGCTCCATGAAGGGGGGTCATCAGCTGAGAGTCGAGGCAGGGAGGAGAGCGGGAGTTTGAGGAGAAAGCACAGAGTGAAAGGGGCATTCCGTGCGCTGGGAAATCAAGCTGCCCCAGTCACAGGAGGAGTCTGTGGGGGCAAAGAAGTGAAAGTGTTTGCAAACACAAGTTCCCAATGCCCACCGCCCCAGCCTCTGCCCAAGCCCCCCCTCCCCTTGCTGGACAGCTGGGGCTATCTGGCCCCTCCAATTAAGTCTGCTCATGTCACTCCTCTGCTGACAGGGCATTAGCTCAGAAAATATTTACACCCCATCCTCTGGGCCAGGCTCCATGCCAAGAGGGCTCTGGGGACAAAAGACCCAGTTTCTGGCTTCTGCAAGCTGACAGTCTTCCCCAGATGCCTTCAGGATAGTGTGCTGTTGACACATGTCACTTTTTTCTTGCCACCCAGCCACTAAAGCCTTCTCCTGTATTCTGGGAGATCTCCAAGTTTATTATATAAGTGAGCCCTTCCCTCCCTGTGGAACCTGAAAAGGTCAAGCCCTCACTTTCAAAGCCTCCCTTGCAGCTTCGACAAGACCCCTGGACTCAGCCGCTTGACGCACCTACCCCAGGCTCAGAATTAGGAGTCAGTGATGCCACCAAGCAGGGACCAAGCAGGGTCCATGCTTGCAAGGACAGCAGCAGCCGCAGAGCCAACAGGGGTAGTGCCTGTGGCGGGAACCTTGGAGGTGCAAGCTTAGAGGCGTCTTTGCCTTCACCTGGGATGTTGTTCCTGCCTGTGAATTACCTAATATCCTTTAAATAAATCTTCTTTAAATTGGTCAAGACTGGTGTCTGTTGCTTGCAAATAAGAGTCCTCACTGATGTGAGGTCCCTCCAGCTGAGCATGGCTTACAAGCCCATCCATGGTCCGGCCCTGCTTCCCCCCATTTCTGCTCTCCGCCACTCATCTCAGCTCAGGGGCTTCTCACTCCCTTTTCCTTGCCTTTATTTACTTTCTTACTTACTTATTTACTTACTTATGTTAATCCTCACCTGAGGATATTTTTTCATTGATTTTTTAGAAAGAGCGGAAGGGAGTAGGGAGAGAGAGAGAGAAACACTAATGTGAGAGAGACACATCGATTGGCTGCCTCCTGCACTCGCCCCCACCGGGGCTGGGGATTGAGCCTGCAACCAAGGTATGTAACTTTGACAGGAATGGAACCCTCGGCCCTTCAGTCCTTGGGCCGGCTCTCTAACCACTGAGCCAAACCGGCCAGGGCTCTCCTTGCCTTCTTGAGGGAGCAGCAACCCAAATTCCCTCAGGAGAAGCGCACACACACACACACACACACACACACACAGGGCAGGTGGTCCAGGAAGCAGGGCTATCAATCAGTGGCCAGACTCAGCCAATGCGGCTCTAGCCCATGAATGTGAACCTGAACTTGAAGCAGAGTGACTTGGCTGGAGCTGTTTCACCCTCATGGGCTGTTCTGAGGACAATGCCCTAGTAGTTGTTTCCACCCAGACGCCCAGAACCACCCAGGTTTCTGCCCTCCCCAGAGTTAGGCTGTTCAGCTTCTCCTTTGGTTCCCATTTTCTTTCTGCAGAGGTCCACTCAACACCCCTCTTCTTGGCTACCGAGGTCCAAATCTCATCTATCAGGAGCTGGGCCCCTCCCCAGCCCAGGGAGTGGGTCTTCACACCATTGTCATTGATTAGTTTGACAGAAGCACGTGACCAATGAGACAGAAAGACAGTCTGCTGAGGCACCATCTCTTGACCACCAGGGGCTCAACCTAAAGGCCAAAATCAGCTTTGCAAGGACTACAGAGCAAAAGATGGAGAGAACCTGGATCCATAAGGACATTATTGAGCCAATGAGCCAACCAATCGTGGGATCTGCAAACTTCTTGGTATATGACATAATAAATTCTTCTCTTGTTTTAGCTATTTTGAGTTTTCAATTAGTTACAGCCTGAAGTGTCCTAACTAAAACACCTTCCAAGGATTTCTCTTTTGCTTAGTCAGCCAGACTAGAATTCTCTTGCTTATAACCAAAGAAGTCTAAGTTGTTAGATGGTAACTGCATGACTCGGCTCAGACAGGACCAGCTCCAGGAAGTCTCTCCAGACCCTTCCTTCTGTGTTAGACCCTCCACCCTTGTCAGCGATCCCTCCTCTCAAAGTACTCACCACTCTCTGAAAGTCACCTGCCTCCACTACCGGAGGTGAGGAACTGCTGGGGTGTCCAATTGGTGTCTGGTCCATAGAGTTCATCCATGCATGTCTGGTGAGTGAGTGAATGACTTAGCTGATGTAATTCTAACCAAAAGCAAACAAGTGCTTTAGTTAGCTGAGGTGGCCTTATTGTGGGTAAATGTAGATATACAATAAGTTTTAGCCACCAGGGGAATCCAGGGTAGATGCCTCATGCCTAAGAGGATAAATGAATTTACCAGGCATTTTAGGCCTTACCCCCAGACCTTTCTCTTTTGACCCCTCTGCAGAATCTCTCGTGACTGCCCACTTAAGACACCCTGCAGGGAATGTGTGTCTGGTGTTCTGTGTCTTAAATAGAGCAGTGAGCTCAAGGATGTTAATATTCTTATATTCTATACCTTATGCATACATCTTGATGTATGCTTTTACTATTTAATACAAGAAATAAATCATGCAAAAAAAAAAAGACCCTGCAGAGTCCAGTTGAGCATTTCAGGTCCCAGGCCTTCACCTGCTCCCTCCTCCCTGCTGGCCTGAGCCCTGCACTCCCTCCAGGGGCCCACCTCTGGCCGGCCACCAGCACAGGCCAGCCTCTGGCCCCCAACCAGGGGGTGTTGGCCCAAGTAGCACTCAGCACAGGCTTGCCTATGTGGTTCTCAAACCCTATTTTTCCCCCGTAAGTTTTTCTTTAAAGCAACTCTTCATTGCTTATTTTAATTTTAAAATAATACTTGCCAACTGTGAAAAAAGTAAAAAGTATAGGAGTAAAAAGGAAGAAAAACCACCAAAATCCCATTACCCTCGACAACCATCAACAGTGCCTTGCTATACCTTCTTTTAATACTTCCTTTACTTATGGAGGGACACATAAAATTTAAATAAAAATCTTATTTGAAGCAATAAAATTGGTATCATGCTATATATGCAGCTCTGTAGCTTGTGTTTTCTGCTTAACTTAAACCATTCATTCACTCGGCAGCTCTCCAGGTGCCTGCATCTGAAGGCTCTACTCTAAGGCAGCCATGGGGAACCCAGCAGGCAGTGACACCCCCCCCCAGGAGAGTGCAGTCTGATGGAGAAACAGACACTCACCAAATGGCCAAATCCTAATCGCACCCCATAGGGAAGAGTAAAGGGAGAGAGATCCAGGTGGCTGGGAGAACCGTGGGGCTCCTCTGGTCACTGGGGGGGGGAAGGCTGGGAGTTTGAATACTGAGAACTCCGCTGGGGCGGGTGGGGATTCCAGGCAGAGGGAACAGCATATGCCGAGGGCGTGAGGCCAGGGGGAACACACAGTTAAAGAACAAAAGAACAGTGTGGTAACAGGCATGATTTTAGAGACTGCAGAGTATCCTACTGTATGAACAGACCATAATTTATCTGTGAAACATTTAGATTGCTTCTCATTTTTCACTGTTATAAGTTATCATGGCAAAATTGGTAATATTAATTGCCTTCTGGGAGGGGTACTGGAAGCTCAGGGACTGGGGTGAGGGGAACTTCACAGCTGACCTGTCAGGAAATTTTGATTTATTACCATGTGAATGTAGGTATCCATTCTTTTAAGAGTCAGCTAAATTAAAACTAAATAATGTTGGAATGAACATCTTTATGCATTAAGCTCTGTCCAAATTTCTCTTTCCCTAATTCACTGAGTCAAATTCCTCTTGACACACAATGACAAGTCACCTTCTAGAAAGTTTAGCCCATGAAGCCTTGAGTTCGACACCCAGAAAATCACCAACCGTGGGGGCTTTTAGATGCTCGAGCTTTCCCCTGTTTGCCTTCCCATCTAGACTGTGAGCCACCAAAAAGAGACAGGAGCTATGTGCCTCAAATGAAGAGGAAATCTCCGGGGTGGGGGAGCAAAAGGACACCAACATGTGTTGAATCCCTCCTGTGTGCCAGACCTACCTATCTGGGGGCATCCACATCACTCATTGAATGCTCCCCCCCAAAAAATCACATCCCCATTTTGTAGGTGAGAAAAACAAGGCTCAACAAAGTGTGGTGATTTGCCCAAGATGGTGGAGCCAGGATGCAAACTAACAGTGATCTGGCATCCAACAACGGGAAGAGCACTCTCTCTCCTTTAAGGCCACTGCCTCTCAGAGTCCCTCTCCCAGCCTCTCTCCCTCCAGCACCCCAACAGGCAGCTCCCCCATCTCCCATGAACTGTGTCCTTCCTCCCTTGCCAATAGCTCCATTCCTCCCCTTCTTCATTATTTTTAAAATATATATATTTTTATTGATTTCAGAGAGAGGAAGGGAGAGGGGGAGAGAGAGAGAGATGGAAACATCACTGATGAGAGAGTCACCGATCTGCTGTCTCCTTCACACCCGCAACCCGGGCATGTGCCCTGATCAGGAATCGAACCACGATCTCCTGGATCATAGGCCGATGCTCAACCACTGAGCCACACCAGCTGGGCCCAGCTTCATCATTTATTCCCTCCTCTTGTGCCTGCCACTCATGAGGCTGGGGAAATGGACAAGGCAGATGGGGAAGGAAGTGAAAATTCTGTGTAATACCACCGTCTGTATCACAAAACTTGTCTTAAGTGCCAGCCCCAGGGATCTGCTGGAGCTGGTGCGACAGAGGTGGGGCTGAAGGTCAGATTAAATTGGACTAGTAACCCCAGGGGGATACTTGAAAGAGGCTGCTGAAGAAAGCTTTTCCGGCAGGAGCGTGGGGCCGCTGAGGCCGGCAGCGACCGCACACGGGCCAGCGGCTGGGTCACGCTGCTTCAATGGGGCTTGGCGGTGACAGGCCTGGGTTCGCACGTCCTCCCCCAGAAACCTGAAATCTTGCCTTTTCCCCCCCAATAATGAGTTGGTATAAAAATGGATCTTGACTAAAACTGTCTGCAGTTTTCAAATTTCAAACTGCATTAGTCAAAATATATCAAATTTCCATGTACTGACTTACCACCTGCTCAAAATCCGATCCTTTTTCAGCTGGAATATATTGAAATATGAATCACCTCCTGAGAGGAAAAAGGGAAAAGAAGCGGAGGGAAGGCCCTCTCCAAAGGTACCAGTGGGTGAACTAGAACCCTGTGCTCCTTTGGGCTTCCCAGCCTCCCCCAGCCGCCCACCCCCAGTCTACCTCCTAGGTGTTCCTAGGTGTCCCAAGTCCCTCAGCAACTTCCCTTTGACACCCAGTTTCTAGTTCTGGGCAGTCTATGTCACACAGCGCAGAACATGGCCGTTTCAAGTCTACTAACCTTTCCAGAAGCACCTACTATGTGCTGGGTGCTCAGACTCAGAGAGGCTGACCTCTGACCACACTGTTCAATCTAACCGTGACGTCTTTGTCCTCATGTGCTCACCCTCTTAGCAGCCCTGGATACAGTTGGCCCTCCCTTCTGGAAACACTTTCTTCCCTTCCAAGATAGGGCTCTGCTGGATTGTCTCCTGCCTTTCTTGGCAGCTTCTCCTCGGCTTGATTTCTATATGCCTGATTCCCCAGGGCTCAGCCCTTGGACCTTCTCTCCTCTGTAGCCACTCCTATCCCCAGGGCAGCTCACCCAGGCCCAGATTATTTTATTTTATTTTATTTTATTTTATTTTATTTTATTTTATTTTATTTTATTTTATTATTTTATTTTATATTTTATTTTATTATTTTATTATTTATTTATTTTAATATATCTTTATTGATTTCAGAGAGAGAAAAGGAGAGGGAGAGAGAGAGAGACAGAAAAGTCAATGATGAGAGAGTCATTGATCAGCTGCCTCCTGCACGCCCCCCACTGGGGATCGAGCCCGCAACCCGGGCATGTGCCCTGACTGGGAATCGAATCCTGATCACCTGGATCCTAGGTCGATGCTCAACTGCTGAGCCACGCCCGGCTGGGCCCCGGGCCCAGATTTTAAATACCATCTCCCCTGGGGGGGCTGTGTGTGCATCATATGTGTGTCTCAGTCCTAAACTCCACACCAGCCCACCGAACTGCCCACTTGACATTTCCAGTGAGTATCTAACAAGCAGCTCAAACTCAACATGTCCAAAAGGTGTTTCCCACACAGGCTTCCCCATCTCAGTAAACAACTCCATGCTTTTGGTTGCTCAAGCTGAAAATGTAGAAGGCGTTCTCCACTCCTCTCTTTCCTTCATTCTTTCCCCTTAATCCATCAAGTTCCATTGGTTCTTCCTTCAGAATAGATCCTAAATCTGTCCATGTCACTCCATCTCACTGCCCATACCCTGCCATCACCACCGGTGGCCCACACCACAGCTGCAGGCCCTTCAAGGACAGTAAGCGCTATCATGTGCTTTCCTGCTTGAAACCTTCCAGTGGCTTCCCACTGCACCAGAGTAAAACGCAAACTCCCTACCAACCCTCAACGTCCTCATGACAGCCCCCCCCCCCACCTCTCCAGACCCATCCCCTACCACTCTCTCGTCACTGGCCGCACGAGCCTTTCTGTTCCTAGACTCTTGCCTTGACTGGTTTTGTTTTACGGTAAATGCACATAACACAAAAGTACCATTTAAACCATTTTAAAGCAAACAATCCAGTGGCATTTAGTACGTTCACAGTGTTGTGCAATCATCACCACTATCTAGCTCTAGAACATCTTCATCTTCCCAAAGGGAAACCCCACAGCCATTAGCAGTCCCTCCTCAGTCTTCCTCCGACCCCCCACCCCCACCCCTGGCAACCATTAATCTGCTTTCTGTCTCTGTGGATTTGCCTACTCTACATATTTCATACAAATGGGATGATGCAATATGTTTGCAGTGACTGGACCATTCCACCCCAGGCCCTTGCAGGACCGACCACCTCCTTAGCATTCAGGCCTCAGCTGGAGCACCCCGCCCCTACCCACCCCAGTTGCTCTTGATTACTTAAGTACCCTGCTCTGTTTCCCTTTTAGCACATGACACTGCTGAGTGTATCTTGTTTAATTATTTGTTTACATGTTTATTGTCTTTCCCCTTGTCGGCTAGTTCCCTATGATGTCCCCAGCCCCCAGGACAGCACCAGGCACCTGGGAGGCACTCAACAATTATTTGCGGGTTGAATGAGCAAGCCCACTAGGTGATGGAGCAGGACCACGGTGCTATAGAAAAAGGGGTGAGGGAGGAAGCAAGCAGTGCCACGAAGAGTGGAAGAGTCACAGGGGGAAAGCAACCTCCAAGGCTGAGCAGGAGTTCCCCTGGCATTCAAGGGGGGAAAGGGAGGGCATTCAGGTGGAAGGAACTGCACGGCCAAAGGCTGGAGGAGAGAGGACATGTCCACCTTGGAGTCCTAGGCTATCTTCTCCTCTAGTTTGCAATTTGTCCCCTAATTGTTTCCCCAGACTTCCATGGAGAAGAGACACAGTATGTGTCTGGGAGTTTTGTTTATTTTGATACAAGATGTTAAGGACTGAGAGGAAAAAAGAGCTTTTTCATTTGTATCCCCCCACCCGTCTTAGCATGTGCTGGACACCCACTCCCACAGACCCAAAGGAAAACAGCCTGGTTCCAAGTTTTCTATTGAGTCATCCTGCAACCACCTTTAAGAGAGATGGGAAGGTGGGAGGGGATGATGTATGTTATAGATAATTGTCAACTGTGTTTTGGGTATGGGGAGGCTCTCAGGAGGGGGGACAGAGCTGGGACAGACCCGTGGCCCCCACGTGCCCTCCCTGGCTTTATCTTTCTGGACCCTGCCACCGGCCCCTCTGGGCATTGGACTGCTTGTGAGCCCCATGTCTTTCATTTCTCTGATTGAATCAGGCCTCGCTGACCCAGGCCCCGTGGCTCTGGGAATCCAACTGAGTTCCCAGGAGAGGCCTTTCCCCAAAGCTGGGAGGCTCAGGAGGGCAAATTCAATTGTGTGCAAGGCAAGAGCCATTAACCTGTCTGTGGACCTGTTCCCACCCTCTCTCCCCTCTTCCAGCAGGGCCTGTCCAGGATACTTTGTGGGATCCCAGACTCCCACCACCCAAGGGCCCCCTGCTGCTGCTGAGCTGTGCCAGCCTCCTCTGTTCCTCAGTGCTCATAGGTTCCATCACCCCTGCTGCTAGATCAGAGTGGATTTTGAGCTAAGAAGGAAAATAAATGCATAGAGAATTTGCACCCTCCTCAGAGGTGTGTCTGACTCTTAGCCATTCCCATCCCTTAGGCTTCTGGATATAAGCCGCCCTCAGGAGTCCTAACAGGGAGGGGAACCTGGAAGCAGGCTGGGCCATCTGAGCAGAGAATTCTGAGGTCTCAAGTACCTAGGTGAGGTCGAGAGCTGTGCGTGCAGTGCAGTAGCCACTACCCACACGTGGCTTCTGGACACTTGAGCTATGGTCAAAGACTTAGTGTGAAAAAGAACCCTTGCTATAGTTGATTACATGTTGAAATGATAATATTTTGAGTATACTGGGTTAAACAAAAATATTTTAAAATAAACTTCACCTGTTGCTTTTTACTTTTTTAATGTGGCTACTAGAAAATTTAAAATACATGCAGCTCACATTTCTATTAGACAGGAATGGTCCAGAGTGATGGGCACGGGTTCCAGGCGGGCACATCTCCTTGGCCCCATGGATTCTTTGCTCTTTGGGGAGAAAAACAACAAGAAGAGTGCAGAGTGGGGAGCTCCACAGGGCGCTGCTGCTCTGAGGAGACCAGTCCTGGCACCCTTCAAAGGGCTCCCCTAAATGAGTGTAGCTGGAAGACCAGTGACACCCACACAGAAGGATGTGGCCCGGAAGGTCCTGCAGACAGCTCCCAGAAAGGGGCATGGTCGGGAGCGCAAGCAGGGGTAGGGCTGTGCTGTCACTCACTCCTCCAGCACAGCACAGCTGGAGGACACATCTGTGGGCAGGACAGACCTGGTGCTGCCTGAGAATGGTTCACTCTTTCATAGGGGTGGCAGGCCCACAGACAGCTCCCTGTGGCCTCCGGGGAGGAGGGCCAGTGGCAGGGGTGTACCTGGGAACTCAAGAGCTCCAAGAGGCAGCTCTGAGTAGAGAGCAAAAAGAACTCTCTAAGAAGGTGGTTGTAGAAACGCCACAGCCCTGCCCTGGCCGGTTTGACTCAGTGGTTAGAGCTTCAGCCCTCGGACTGAAGGGTTCTGGGTTTGATTCCTGCCAAGGGCATGTACCTCGGTTGCAGGCTCGACCCCTGCCCCTGTCAGGCAAGTTCAGGAGGCAACCAATCGATGTTTCTCTCCCTCTCCCTCTCCCTCTCCCTCTCCCTCTCCCTCTCCCTCTCCCTCTCCCTCTCCCTCTCCCTCTCCCTCTCCCTCTCCCTCTCCCTCTCCCTCTCCCTCTCCCTCTCCCTCTCCCTCTCCCTCTCCCTCTCCCTCTCCCTCCCCCTCCCCCTCCCCCTCCCCCTCCCCCTCTCCCTTACATTCTGAAAAGCAATGGGAAAAATATCCTCTGGTGAGGACTAAAATAATAATAATAATAATAATAATAATAATAATGCCACAGACCAGAGAAGGAAAAAAGGAGAGGAAGAAGAAATAAAGGAAGACAGGACAAAGGAGCGAGGAGTGAGAGGAGAGAGGGAGAGTCTAAAGAAAGCAAGGTGTGTATTCGGGGTGTGGGCTCTGGTGCCAAGAACTGACGGGCTTCCAGGAGAAGAAGGGTCTGAGTGGCTGGTGAAAGGATGGCCAGAATGGGGCCGAGGAAGCCGATGGAAGGTTTCTGCCTGGGACTGGGAAGGGATGGGGGGTAGCAGGAGGCTGCCCAGGGTAACATGCCATCACTGGAACAGGGAGCCATGGGTGGAACCATGTGGGGACAAGCCAGGGGCCGATGGAGAGGGAGACGGCTATGATGGGACAGCTGGGCAGGCCAGGCTGGGGCGGGGCTCGTCTCTTCTCCAACGCTGCCCAGGAGCCCCCAGTGCGTTTATGGTGCAGGAGGACGGGTTGGGAGCACTTCCGAGCGGGTCTGGCTGACCTTCAAGGGCGTCCAGGGTAGAGCTGGCTTGGGCCTCTCCCGGGTGGCTCTCCTGGTGGAGGCCCCTGGCCACGCTGTGTCCAGGCCTCAAGGACACACGTCACCATAGAGGACTGTGGCTTCTGTCTTCCTCCCACCCCAGAAAGGGACAACTTGTTCACTTTCCAGCTTCAAAGCCCAGATCAGCCTTTCTGGCTCTCCTCTAAAGCCCGTGCTTCCTGCTGAAGAACCGGGCCAGCTCGCTGACGCAGCCAGCATGGGGACAAATCAGGAGCCCCTCCAGAGCTAATGAGTGATCCGAGCCTTTGGCTCAGGTCAGCAGCCCCCAGCAGCCTCCTCAGTCCTTGTGATGGCTCATTATTCCAGCATTCCCAGGAGATAGGCGGAATTTTCCCCAGAATTGCCTAATTACATTCCAGCTCTACTGATATAGGGACACGTGTCCAAGCCACACACCACACAGCTCCCAGGAAGACGGCGAGGAGAGCTTTTGAGCACAGGGTGGGGATGGGAAGGTTTAATCTTGAGGTGTGCTTGGAGAGCTGTTAGTGATTGAGGACCCCGCCCCTCCTGTCAGGAGCAAGCCCCACCCTGGTGACTGAGAACTAGCCCAGAGGCCACAGAGGGGCAGACGGGAGACTTCAGAGGGAGGACCCCTGGGGGGAGGGGTGTGCAAGGAAGTGTGCTTCCTGAGGCCTGTCACAAGGAAGAGGAGCCAGAATCTCAGGACCTTGTCAGCTTCACACAGGGCCCCCTACAATGAATAATTCCTTCCCTGAGCCAAGTGGAGCTTCAGTGTGTTCCGAGCCTGGGAGAGTCCCTGGGATGGGGAAGGGCAGGCTCTGTGCTCGGAGGCTCCGTCTGTGTGGCCCTGCGTCTCAGGGACCGCACCCACCCACTAGCAGAGCCAAGGAGCGCTGAGTTGAGTATAGAAGCTCCTGACAGACAGAGCAGGCTTCCTCGCCCCTCTCCCTCCATCCCTGTTCTGTGAACCCGTTGGTATAAATTGGAGCAGCTGCCGGTCTCGGGCTCACAATCTTAGGTGGTCCCAGCGCAGCAGCTGCCCCAGTATTTTTTTATGTGGCCTTCACAGCTTCCTCTCCTATGCCCCTCCGTGGCCATTCCAAACCATCCTCTCCCTTCTCAAACCCCTACCCTTGGCCTCCAGGCCTAGCCCCTCGCCTCTGGGGATCCTCACACAGCCTTCTGCCTGAGGCTGGTTCTGGTTCCACACTCTCACCTCTCCTCACCCCAAGGATTCAATTCAAATGCCTAAAGGGGCCAAGCAGGAAACAGAAGGGTGAGATGGGAAGGTAGGACGGGGCAGGTGGCCACCTGGAAGCCAGATCCATCCAGAAGGCGCCAGGCTCCAGCCACTGCTGCATTACAGAAAGGGGGCCCTGGGTTATCAAATTTTTAGATTTTGCCAGGGACTGGGAGTCAGGATTTTTACATGCAATTGATTGGCAGCAAGTTCAACCAAAAAAAGAAAACAGTGTGGGCAAACACAGCCCAAGGCCAAGGTTTCTGACAGCTGCCTCCCTGTCATCTCAGTTCCTGCCCATGCTACCGACTGCTCCCTCTCTGCCTATAGACTTGCTCAAGAATCCCATTGAAAAACTAACCTTGCCGAACCAAAACCTCCCTGCAGCTACCGGCTCTTTCCTCCCCTCATAGGCAAACTGCTTGAAACATCTATCTCCACACAGTAGGCCCACTCCTCTCCCTTCTCTCTCTCTTTTCAAGGCCCTGCACCTGGAATTCCACCACCTTCTCACACACAAACTCCGTGCATGGGTCTAAATCCAACAGTTTCCGGTCACCATCAACTCAGCTGCCCCTGGGGGCACAGCGCCCCTTGAAATCTCCCCCAATTTCCTTGGCACAACTCTCCCGTGGGTGGACTCCAGCGTGGATCTAGTTGACATTCCTTCTCAGCCCCTATCATGGGCACCTCTTCCTCTTATGTTACCACAGCCCTTGGGGCCACCGTGACCAATCCAACTCATCCTCTACTTAGTGCTCTCCCAGCTCCAAATCCAAATCTCCAAGGACTCCCCGCACCCGCACGTGCTCCCTGGGGTCTCCGGCTCTTCCTACTCAGCATTCCCAAAACAAACATGGCACCCCCCAAACCTTCTCCTCTCTTCCTGCGTCACCTTCTCAGTGACCACCAGCTCCTCAGTCTGCAGAAGACCTGGACCCTACCTTCTCTTCCCTGGAGTCCAGCTCACGGGGCCTACAGTTTCTGCCTCTGGAACTCTTTCTTGATGTTACAGCTGCCTCCTCAACAGTCCTGCGCTCACCCGGGCCCACCTCTGTCTTCTCCGTCTGAAGAGTTTTTCTGAAACTCAGCTTTGATTATATCACTCCAGGTGTCTGTGATCCTGCTTTCAAGAGGACTTCTGACCCTGTCTAGGGCCCTGGGTCCTAAGCCAGCACTCCCCACCTGCCGTGAGCCCAGCCAGGTCAGCCTGTTGCAGTCTCACGCATGCCCTGTTCTTTTCCACTTCCAGGCTTCAGGGGTCATGCTTGGCATGACCCTCCTTCCTTCATCTGCCAGCTACTTCTCACCTGTTCTTCAAACTAAGCATGGGCTAGGGGGGCCCTCTCCACTTTGGACCTTCCTAGTCAGCTCTGTTCATTCAACATGGAATGAGTGTCAGTTTGCATGTAGGTATCTATTGTTACATGAGAGACTGAATATACAAACAGGCAATGCCAGACCACATATAAAAATGGAACTCTGACGCCCCAATCTACAGTAACCGTCCCATTATCCAGAGTAACCAACCCAAGAAGCCAGCCTGCTTCTTGTAGGAAGTCAGACCTGTGGGAAATCAGACCATATATCTAGCAAACAGCGCAGGAAGCCAAGCAGTAACCTCTGTGACAATCAGCCCAGATGTTCAGGACTTAGTTAGCTTCCCTAAGTTTTGTCCCCACTTTCAACTTAGGACCAGCCAGAGTAAACCAAATATGCACCCCTAACCAATCACAGAGGACCCCCTCCTTCCGCTTCTAGCTAGCCTGCCTCCAGCTTCCCCCTGCCAATGGCCTCCAATCAGGGCAGACCTGAAGCCTTCCCTATTTTTCTACCATAAAAGGTGCCCACTCCTCCACCTCCTGCCTTTGAGCCTCTGCCAAAATATGTGACAATGGCTGATTCCATCGGAATAGCAAGCTCTGAATAGGAAGCCTTTACCTGTTCCCATTCGGTTGTTCCTATTTGGGTAACAAGCCATTCTAAACCTGAGGCCTTAAATCAAAACCATTTCATGACCCATGGCTCAGTGGTCCAAATGGGTTGAGCAGGATGGTTCTGCTGTTCTCACTTGGGGTTTCTCCTGTGGTTTCAGCCAGATGGGGGCAGGTACTAGAGTCACCTGAACTAAGATACTGAGCCTATCTCCCTCTCCATGTGTCTTTGCATGTGATCCTTCTAGCAGGGTAGCCAGAAGACTTACAAGATGTCTCAGTTCTTCCCAAAACTATAAAAGTGAGGCTGCGGCCTTGTTCAGGCTTGGGACTGGAACTGGGGAACTGGCCCCGCCTCGCTTCCGCTGTATCTCCTTGGTTAAATCGAGTCGCAGGCCAGCATGATTCCACGTGGGAAGGGGCCCTCACCAGGACGGGAAAGCAGGAGTCTGGCGGGTGGTCTCTGAAGACTAGCCAAGCACATCTTCCTTCCCACTGACCCCGTGCTTGGTCTCTGGGCCCTCGGCATCTAGCCGGGGGCCAGGCTGAGTCAGTGCCAGGCCAGGCTTGACGAGCCAGTGAATGAATGGAAGGACAGTGGGTTCAACAGATGGACAGAAAGGCTCCATGCCGGCTTCCTGCCCCCAGGCCGACACCATCATGTTTCCTTCACATAAACACTGCTCTCTGCTGCTTAACGCGCCTCTATTTTTAAACCTCTCAGGCGGTGAGTGGTGCTTAACATTTTTTGAATCAGGGACCCCTTAGGGAATCTCATGAAAGCTACAGGAGACCCTCTCTCTAGGGAAGTGCTACTCCTTGTAATCACTCACGATTCTGCAGCACTTAATGACAGCTGCCCCTAACTGAGGTCTTCACCGTGTGCCGGTGACCGCGCAGTGCAGCATGTCCACTCCCTGATGCACTACCCCACACAGGCTGAGCGGGGGACACTGCCATTTAGTCCCATTCTACACATGAGAAGGCTGAGGCTCAAAAAGGTTAAAGAATAACTAGAAAGTGACCCTGGAACTCAGAGCAGGCGGGTCCGACTGGCAGCAAAGCCCATACACTCCCAACCACGGCACCACACGATTTCAGGAGGTTCCAGGATGCTCTGAAGTCTGCCTGTGAACCCCAGCTTAAGAATTCCTTCCTTAAGGGCTCCCAAAGTCCTGCTTCTGGATCTAAGTACCTTACCTGGCTTCAAGATCCCAAATGAGCCAGAGCCACCCTACGCTCTCCCCTTGAGTTTCTGGCTACTCCCAGACCACACCTATTACTCCCTTCAGCTTGGCCGCCGCTGACCCTTCTAGCCTTGCGATCCCTCTCCTGAAATGCCTCTCTACACCCTCTGTTCACCCAAAGGCCAAGGCTCCTTCTCCCTCGAGCTTCCCTGACAGTCTGACCCAGACCAGTGCCTATTTATTCCCTCTCCCACTTGGGGCTCTCATCATTTCCTGAGTGCCAGCTTCCCAACTTAGCTGTGATCCTCTTGGGAGCAGAGACCCGAGCTCTGTGTCTTTCTCACTGTCCTAGACAGGCACTCAGATAAACACTAATGGTTCACAGACTCCTCCCCAGACCCATTTTCTCTGCTTTCCTTTTGGTTCCTGGATCCTCAAATGTAAAAACTAAATGAGTGGGCCCAAGCAGGAGAGGGGAGTGTCTGCTTTCGGGGGAGGAGCTGCAGCTGACCTGCTTTCAGAAACAAGCCCAGGGTCCCACCTCCTGGCTGCTCCAGCTGGGATAACCGGTGTCAACTGCTCCTTTTGCATTCTCAAGGGACACCATGTTGGGTGAAATCTGTGGTTACTATGTTTCCCGATAACAATAAAGATGAAAAAGACTGTGCATTATATCATTCAAATGGGCAGCTTCTATGGGATAGCACAGGACAAGAGAAATACCAACTTCTTGAGTCTCATGAGATTTTACTCTCCTGGTGCCACCGGTCAGCAGTCCCGGGCTCATGGACGGAAAGCATAAAGTGGGGTGTAAGGCTGCCTTAGGCCCAAGGACTGAGGTGACTGACCAGTCCCCTTATACCATTTCTACCCCTGAGGGCTAAGGTTACTGTCCTCCAGGCCCTGGGTCAAGCACTTTGCATTCACTTTCAACCACATAAACAAATTGTTCAATAGTGAAATTAATTTTACAGGTGAGGGAACCAAAGCTCTGAGAGGTAAAAGACTTGCCTAGGAATGCTCTGTCAGTCAGGGGTCATTAGGTTGTCTGAGGACAGTTTAATAAAGGGACAATTGACAAAGGTGTGTCCAGGACCCAGAGAATGCACAGGGATAGTAATTAAGAGGTAAGAAACCACCAATGTCAACAACCCTTAGCCTGAAGGGGGAGGAAAGGGAAGGGGAATCAGAACCATAACCGAGGAGCTGTGTGGAGAGGAACCCTGACAAGAGCTGAGACCGCAGCTGGGGATGGAGCCAGCCTGTAGGGAGGGGATGCATTCCCAGGATTCACTCTCCTCCTTCCCCCATCATCTGCCAGTGCCTCCAGTTGGCAGAACCTGATGCCCCAGGGCAGGAGCCCACAGGTGTGGACTTCCATGTCAGCCTCTGCGCAGTGCCAAAGGTAAGGGGTGGGCATGACAAGCAGAATTCCCTAGCACCTTCACCAGCTGGAAAGTGGCAGGGCCTGAATGCAAACTCAGGTTTCCCTCCTCCGAAGGCAGGCATGTAGCCCTTCCACCTCCATATTCCCGTGAGTGGAAGCCAGAGCGCCAGAGGGGCTGCACACAAGCCTGGGGTTCCCCACACCCCTGAGTACTGACATCCCTGTCAACCCCAAGTACTACGGTTTAAGTCTTACCTTGCTCACTACACAGTTCTGACCCCAAAATGGACCTTCTAGTTCTTTGAGATGATATGGTACGGGAGGTTTGAGGAAGTCGTCAGCAGAGGGAAACTAGTTCTACAATTAACCTAAAAGCTCTTATTTAGCATCTTGGCCTAAGAGGTCCCAAACTCCCCCAAAGAATTGGGTCTCCCTGATGCCGCCTGGCTTCCAGCTTGGGGTAGAGAAAAGATTTAAGTAAAGGTGTGAGCTAAGGCCCTGCAATTCAGAGCATCAGCAAAGAGTACAGCCCCTTTAGGTGGGGGGGTTAGGCTGGACCCCTGCGGCAGGAGGCTCAGGGTGAGCTAACGCCACATCCTCTCACCAAACCCTGCTCTATCTGCAGATTCATTAAATCCAGAGCCAATTCTGACACAGTTTCTTTCAAGTCATTCTATTTTGCAGATGTGCGAAATGTATTAGAGAGTTTAAAAAAATTACAGAGAGAGCACAATCTTCAAAGGCCGCCTCTGAGACCAGAAAGAAATAAAAACAGTAGCCTGTACAAATGCACAATTAAGTTTCCAAATGCTTGGGAGCCATGAGAAATGCCATCCCCACAGAGAGCAAGTCTTTAAGGCAATTTTCTTGAACTCTGTTCAGCATTCACTCAAAATGCCTTTTAAAAATAACTTCATTTTTCTCCCTCTCCAAAGGCTCCCTTGTTCTTCCTCTCCCAGGTAAGAACAAACCAGCTCTGGAGTGAGAAATGCAGTTGCTCATTTTGATAGCAGATGATGGACTATATTTGTAGGAAGGCAGATAAGAAAGCCAAGCATCCCTGCCCACTGGTGCAGGAATCCTGCCCACCGTGCCCTGAGGTGTGGGGTGCCCCAGGGGCTGGGGGCTGGCTCCGGGGGACTTCACCTGCCCATAGAAGTTCACAGTTCCAGAGATAGGACTGGTTTCTGAGGAGGTGGCAATCCACAGCCAAGGATGGGTTCAGCAAATGCCCTCTTTCCCATTGAAGACTTGATTCCCTGTGAGAGGCTCCTTCTGCTGTAAGTGTTGCTAAGAATTAAAGATTCCTCTTTCTGAATGAAGTGCAAGATAGAGTCAGCACTGCAGAGGGAGCAGGACGCACACTCGGCAGCAGTGTGATTTTGGGCGGGCGGCTTGGCCCCCCTGAGCTATAAAAAGAGACACTTCACAGGGCTTTTGGGAGAATGTGTGCTTTTATCTGAAAGAGCACCTAGTGAGTTATAGTCCCTGGGGCGAGGCAAAAACCACTGCAGCTGGGGCTGAAATCATTGCCCCAGTCCTAGAAAGGGCCACCACCCAGTCACCAGGGCAGGGAGCCAGAGATGCCACCATGCGGGCAGCACAGGCCATGGTTGAAAGTCCAGCTTTTGAATGGGACTCATCATTTAGTGTCTATATGCTCCTTGGCCAAAGCCCTTAGCTTCTCTGAACCTCAGTTTCCCCATGAGTGAAATGGTAATGTTAATATCAGATCAAATGAGCTAATCCATGTAAAGTGTTTAGCTAGCGCCTGGCACAGAGTAAGTGCTTAATAAGCAGTTATTTTATTACCATTATGGCCCTCCCAGATCACACTCCATGTGCTAAAATTTAATAACATTTTGTTTCTTTGTATTTATTTCTGCAGTTGCTTTCTATTTATGGCAAGTGATAGAGTCTCTATTTACAGGAGTGTTACCAAGTTTCCTTTTTAAATACATTTATTTAAGCTAAAGTGGGTCAATACACAGAAGAAGGTGAGAAAATAGTACAATGGCTTACAGATGGGCGAGACCCTGGGAAGGTGTGAGGCAGAGGCCAAAGTTTGGGAAACACCCAGATGATGACCTGTGTGTAAAGCCAGAATCCAGGCCCAAACCGTGCCCCGCACCCACCCCATGGTCATCCCAAAGTTGTTCAGAGGCCAGCCACCTTGAAGCCTGTCCTTTCCCACCTGCGGGGGCCTCCCTGGATGGACCATGTTGTCTCAGTCGAAGTCCCCAGCTCCACTGAGAATGACTTTTCCGAAACGAGGACACTGAGAAGGGCCGCACGAGGGCCCTTGCTGCCTGCCTCCTGGGGGCCTGGCTGGAGCGAGCCGCAGGTGCCAAGGCGGGTCTGGCGGGAGGCCGCTGGGCTGGGGGCTGGGCTGGGGGGCCGGGGGCCAGCGAGTGTGCGGGTGTGGTCCCTTTGAGGAGGAAAAATCAAATCCCGCTACAACTTCCAAGGAGAGACTTGGAGCGGCTAGGAAATAAAAACATCCTGGCTCTTGCCATGGAGGTGTTACAACTCCGCTCCAGTTGCCTGGCAACCGTGCAGGTGTGTGATAGGGCGAGCTGCGTGCCCGGGAGCCAACCAGCGCCCGCCGGCCCGCCCAGGAGGGAGCGGGGGGCGGGGCCGCACAGCATCCTGCATCCCGCACCCCGCTCCCGCCAGCCCGTCCGCCACCCTCCAGCTGCCCCTCCTCCTGCCCCGCTAGGAAAGGGAGGAACTGCCCTTGCCTCTGGGGGTCGAGGTTTGGGCGGCTTCCAGGCGCTGGCACCTCAGCTCCTGCCTCCACTGCTGTCTCTAGCCCGTGTTGGTTGGGTCACCAGCTTTGGATTTAGAGGCCAAGAGCCCTGACCTGGCGCAAGCCACCCCCATCCCCCTACACACACACACACTCTGGACCAAACGCAGTATTTCAGAGAAACTCAAGAATGGGGATGGGTGGCACCTTCCTCTCTGGAATCTGGGCTCTCCTTGGGCACACAAACACACTTCCTTCTGTCCCCAGAGAAGGTGCTAAAGGAGCAGAAGCCTTCAGAGGAGGAATTTGGTGGACTCCTGCAATAGTCATCCAAGTGGAAGCATTCTGGTGGGTTCTGCAGCCAAGAATAGTGGCTGAGAGAGTTGGCTTGGAATTAAGCCTGCATTTAGATCCCAGCTCCTGACTGACTGGCTTGTAACCTTGAGTAAGTCAAGTAACTTCTCTGTTCGCACATCTGTAAAATAGAACAACAACAACAACAACAAAAACAACAGGACCCATATTATAGGGCTGCTGTGCGGATTAAGTAATACACACAAAGCATCTAGCATGGTGCTTGGCAAATTTTTAGTCCTCAATCTCAGAGAAATAAATAGTGGTTCCATTAGGGCCTGGAAGCTGTTTCCACAGGGCACAAGGCACAGAATTGCACGTGGTGTTCCAACCCCTGCAGGTGGCCTCTCAGAGGTGGGACCCAGTGAAGGATGGGGGCTTCCCTACTACCTGTGTGGTGGCCATGCCCAGCCAGCAAAGGTGTGGCCCCTGTATTTGCTGCCTCCTGGCACCATTTACAACCATCCTAAAGAAACACCAAGTGAGGGGGTGGCTGGTGGGGGCACTCACGTTTCACCCTCTCCTGGCCCAGCCCTGCCTTTTCTTTCTCCTCTAAGGTAGCATTCTCTATGGGGTCCTCACCCGCTCGCCCTAAGGACTCATCTTCCCAGATGAGGCACTCCCCCAGCACACACACAGACACACACACACATACACCCCTTCGGGGAAGAAAAGGGGGAAAGCAGGCCAGCCCATTCCAGCTCTTTGCCCAGTGGGGGAGCCCTTCTCTTGGAGAGTGCCCCTCCTCTGGACCACCTTCTTCCACCATCTACTTCCAAGGCAAGTAGGCAAGCAGGCGGGTCAAGTGTGAAAGTGATCCTGCTGCTCCTGCTGGGAAGTGTGTGAAGAAGGAAATCTGTGACTGAGGCAGACCCCATCCAGCCTCTGGGAGGCTCCTGGGAAGCCTTTATGAGCCCCAGGGGCTGAAGACCTAGAATTCACCCCACACTCCCAAGCCTCGGGGTTCCTCCAAATCCCTGTGCTCTAAATCCACTTGGCTCAATGTGCTTTCTTAAAAAGATTAATTCCGTGGAATCCCAGGCAGCCTTTGACATTGACGTTTACATGGGGTTCTTAAAAGCTTCTGCTTTTCGGTGGAATGCCAACATATTAACATATAAACAGTTGTGCTCCACTGTGCTTGGGTGCTTGGGCTCAATCCCCCGCTCCCCCCCTACACACACCTGCTTCTTTATAGTTTTCTATACTTTTCAAATTTTCCACAGATGGCATGTTTTACTTTTACAGTAAAAAAATAACAACAAAAACAAAAGATTAATTAGTGGGCCTGCTCAGCAACCTGTTTAAAGTCTTATCAGAAATATAGCAGGGTTTCCCTGGGGGACCGAACTGGCCCCTTTCCTTGGCTCCAGGCTGCTTTCTGGAGCGACACTGGGCAGGAAGGGCAAGGAGGCACTGATGGGACAAAGTGCTCCAGATGAGCCCCCTGTGACCCTGCCAGTGAATGGGTGTGGTCATAGTGGGCAGCAAGAGGCCAGCAGCTGCCCAGAGAACCAGCCAGAAACTGCCCTTTTGTGAGGCCTAGAAACAAAGCTGACTCCATTCGGGTACTTTCCCTTTGCTCAGCTCTGACTCTCCAAGCCGATGGGAAATGGGCTTGGGAGGGAGGGTGTCCCTCCTTCGCCTCAGCAGCCCAGCATGAGTTTCGGTCCCCTTTTAACTTGGCCTGCCTCCAGCCTGATGTAGTGACATTGCCCTAGGCACTGCCTCAGGAGCTCTGTCCATGCCTCGGCCTTGACTGCTGTGCTCCCAGGAAGCTTTTAGACCAGGCAGAAAAGGAGACTCAGCGGGACCCTGGAGAGGAAAGGGTGTAAACTCCAAGGGGCAAGAATGGCTCTTCTAAGATAATACCAGTAGGTGAGAATTTACAGGTGCTGACCGCAGGTGCTGTGCTCGTCCCTGCATGTGTGAAATCCCTAACCTTCTCAACACCCCAGCGAAGTAGATGTTATTATCCCTTTTCTAGATGACAAACCTGAAGCTCAGAGAGGTTCAGAGGCTCCCACAACACCCACAAGAAGAAAGTGACAGAGCAGGAGTCAAATTCAGGCACTCTGTGGTCAGCCTCTTGCTCACGGCAGCATCTTTCTTCCCATCATATCCCTAGTGCAGTGCCTGGCACACGGCTGATACCCAACAAATACTAGCTGAGTGACTAAGGCAGGGACAGAGGGAGTGCACAGCTTCTACGCCCCCGACCCTCCATCTTCCCATGTCCCCATCGACCTGTCCAAAGCTGGGGCCTAGACAAAGCATCATGCTCTGCTCATCTCAACAGAAACTAGGGGAAGGGACAGTGCCACAAACACCAGGCCCCTCCTCAGACACCCTACAGGCAATCCTTTGCTTCTTCCTGCACAGAGGGGGACTGCCAGGGCTCTCCAGATCTGAAGCCTGCTGGGTACCCCTGAAAATGGAATGAAGGGAGCTAAAGCAATTTGCTGAGCTGGGGGATGAGGAAGGGGTGGCTCGGCAGGCAGCAAAGTGAACGCAGGGGAAGGGCAACGGCAGGCAGGTCACTGTCTACAGGGAAACTGGGTCTCCCTTTGCTGGGAGCTCCTTGAGGGCAGGCTGTTTTTTCAGTTCTAGATCAAGCACCCAGCAGGGCAGGAACCAGGGAACTGGGCAAACACCTGGGGGGAGGAGCACAGACCCTGGGAGGCCATGTGTGTGTGGGGGGGAGCTATGCTGAGACCTCACCTTCTCCCCAGGACGCTTGTTCAGTAACAACACCAGCAGAGGCAGATTGACAGGGATGCTAACGAAGCATCACCAGCCCTCCCAAGGCCCTGCGCCTAATTGTGTATTTATAACTTGTTATGCTTTTTCACAGAATTGAGCCTGAATAAACTTTAGGCTCCACAAAATCTGAATCCGCTCAGAATGCCTAAACGGGGAAACTCCCTCCAGCCTGCTCCCGGCTGGCTCACGTACACTGGTTTTCTCGGGAAGAAAAGTGAAAACAAAGCCAGAATGAGAAGGGTTGGCCGGGGCCCTGAGGCCCAAGAAACCCCCAAATCACAACCAGATCTTGATCACAACGGCGGCTGTGTATACACCAAATGTAAACAGGAGGGGTGGTCAGTATCCCTCCCCGCCCCCCCCCCCATTTAGTCAAAATACCACAGAGTCCAACAATTCATAATCTTTTTGAATGGGAAGGTCTTTTGAGGATCTGAAAGCCCTGGATGCATTCGGTTGCCCCCATACACAGAACAGCACACATCATTTCAGGGAGTTATGAACGCCTGAGGCCCATGGGTGGCCCTGTAGGAGGCAGAGAGGCCACGATTGAGGTCCCTGCTACGGAGGCAGTGTGATATGACAATGAAAAACGGCAACAGTCACAAGACTGGATTCCATCCCAGCTTCTCAGTCTCTTCCCTTCTCCAGACCTCCACTGGGCTTTGCATTAGTTGTTCTCTAAATTCCTTCCAACCCTGAGACCAGGCGGGAGTGGCTCAGCGGTTGAGCATCGACCTGGGCTCCAGGCAATCGGGGTTCGATTCCCGGTCAGGGCACATGCCCAGGTTGCGGGCTCGATCAATGACTCTCTCATCATTGATGTTTCTATCTCTCTCTCTCCCTCTCCTTTCCTCTCTCTGAAATCAATAAAGATATATAAAATAATAATAATAAATAAATAAATAAATAAATTCCTTCCAACCCTGAAATTCTGATGACTTCTGTGACTTTCATCTGCAGGCTTGAGCACGGCCCCCAGACCTTCCAGGCACCAAGATTTTTCACACTTTGCTCATTTAATTCTCTCAATTACCCAACGGAGCAAACATTCTTTGCTTCATTTTACAGATCAAGAAACCCCTCTGCCCTGGTCTGTGTGGCTCAGTTGGTTGAGCGTCATCCCAAGAGGTTGCCAGTTCAATTCCCGGTTGGGGCACATGCCCAGGTTTTGGGATCTATCCCTAGTGGGGGACATGCAGGAGGCAGCTGATCGATGTTTAGCTCTCATATCAATGTTTCTCTCTCTTCCTTCCTCTCTCTCTAAAAACAAAACAAAACAAAAATCTTAAAAAAAGAAAAGAAACCCCTCTGTCAGGATGGGTAAAGGAGCATCCTGAAAGTATGGTAAGTGGTAGGGCTTGGATTTGATCCTGGGTCTACTAGGCTGCACAAACCTGTGCCTTTACCACAGCTCACACCAACACCCTCGGTCCCCTCCTCTTTACACCATCAACTGTGCCTTGAAATGGGTCTTTCCCTCCACCTCTTACACCTCTTGGCCTCAAGTCACCTGCCTCCCAACTCTGTGTCCCCAGGGCCTGCTAGCCACCTGGCAGATGGAAAATGAGGATCCCCATTCCCATCCAGCTGGATCAAACCCTACTGTGTTTGACCCCTCCTGGGGCCACTCCTTCGTCGGGGGAATAATCAATGGCTGTGGTTGATTACTGGACACTTGGGCACGGGGCAGCATCGGCCAGGTTTGCATTCCCAGCTTAAAAGCCCAGATTAACCACCCTGGGCTGCTTCTGTCACACGCAGGGATATATTTTCTTCTTGGAATTTACAAGTACTTCCATCTGAGAAATAAACAACCAGAGATAAAAATTACATTGTCACAGTGCAGGTGTGATAGATGTAGGAAGCAAGCCTTCGTGGTCGCTGAGGAGCTGCTCTGCCGACAGCATCCACCAAATGAGACCTGGAAGGGCCCCAGGTAAACTGAATGAGATGCTGATGGGATCTCAGCTGAACGGGAAGGGTGGACTCTCTGCAGTTTACATTTCATCACTCTAAATCATAGGGTTCCGATGCCAGCCTCCCAGAGCCAGGGTGAAAGGTTGATTGGCAGGAGACCTCCTCAGGCCACCCTGCCGGGGCAATAGGACAGGCCCCAGCTGAGGAGTGAGCACAACCTTGGCAGCTCTGTCTCCACCAAGACATTGACTACCTACCTGTCTTATCTCTACTACTACTAGCTGAAGAGAGCTAAGCCTCCTTGGGAGAAAGCCACCTGGGAGAAGACCACAAGAAGACCAGGCTGGATCTGGGTTCAGAATAATAATACCAACAACAACTAACATTTATTCAGCATTTACTATGTGCTTGGCACTCTGCAAAGGACTCAATGAGGATTATCTCATGTTGTCAATCTCATGACAACCCTATGAAGTAGGTACTATTATCATCCCCACTTTACAGATGGCAAACTGAGGTTCAGAGAGGTTGAGTGATTTTCCCAACGTCCTTGGAGTGGATTGAATGGTGGCCCCCAAAAAGCTATGGCCATGCCCAAATCCCTGGAACCTGTAAATTTGACCTTATTTAGAAAAAGGGTCTCTGCAGGTGTAATTAAGAATCTTGAAATTATATCATACTGGATTGCCAGATGGGCCCTCAATTTAATGCCAAATGTCCTTGTGAGAGACAGAAGAGGAGAAACAGAGAAGGGAGAGCGTGGTGAAGACAGAGGCAGAGGTCGGAGTGGTGCAGCCACGTGGCATGCCAACCACCGCCAGAGGGGGGGAGCGGCAAGACACAGATCGCCCCCCAGCGCCTTAAGAGGGAGCGTGGCCCTGCCAACACCTTGCATGTGGATTTCTGGCCTCATAAACTGTGAGAATAAATTTGTACTGTGTTAGCCACTCAATGTGTGGCAATTTGTCACAGCAGCCCTAGGAAACAAAAACAGCCTCCCCAGGTAACAAATGGCAGAGCCAGGACTCAAATGTGGCAGGCTGACCCCCGGACTCAGGCTGTGCCCACCAGGTAATGCTGCCAGGCCCCAACGTGCGGGTGCCAGTTGCGGCTGAGCTGTGTGACCTTGAGAAGGTTGCTAAGCTTCTGCCTGCTCATCTGCGAAATGGAGAGATTGGACAAGATGAGTGGGGTGCCTCAGGGGCTGCCACAGTGAAGAGAAGGGCAAATGGGGTTCTGAGTAACACAGTTAGGTGTGAAAAAGAAAAAAGCCTTGGCAAACCACCTGCAGACTGCAATTTATGTGGGTTTCTGGCCACCCACAGTATGTTCCTGAGCTTCTGGACACTGATTTTCCTTTGGAAGAACTGGTCCTTCCCAACTCTGCACACACGTGCTTCCATGGCGCCCACTCCAGCCCCGACCTTCAGGCGGACCTGTCCCCAATCAGCACATACTCCCAGGCCTCGGTGACAGGTCCGGGGCTGAATATAGGCCAGTTACACCAGGCCCACTGCTTTTTTCAGGCCAGGGGCAGGGAGAGAATCTCTCTCTTTTTTAGGGGAGGGGAGACCTGAACCAAGAGCTGCTGGATCCTTTGGAGCATGGTGCCAACTCAGGGGAAGCCACACCAAGAAACCAAGTCCTGATGACACTGTGTGATCAAGTTACACCTGAAGATGAACCTGTTAGTTTCAGGAGCCTGTGGGGTTCCTTTTTTGTTCCAACCACTGGGTTTCTGTCATCTACCATCGGTGTCCCAACTCTCAGGTCACCAGGCACCACCACTTCTAGGGGTCTTTCTAGCTCTGAAGCAGGTGGTTTCAGGGTCAGAAAATCCACGTGTGCATTTGCCTGTACTGCATGTGTGTGTGAGTTCACAGACACTTTCCTGGCAAGACCCCCTCCCCCACGTCACTGACAGAGATCATTAGCCTTCACTGCTTGGCCCGCCCGTAGGAAGCTGCTGGCCCACTGGGGTCCGGGCCAAGCCTCACCAGGCTCCTCCAGGTAACTTCCAGGTTCCACCCTGAACCCTCAGAGTCTAACTCTTTTACGCATCTGAAGACAGTTCCCCCAAATCACTTCTTCAGGACCAGCCATCACATGGCTCCTCCAGGAGCCCCTAACATGACCCAGTTTTTTAGTATTTTCACTACTTCATGGTTCACAATCATTCAACAGGCATTTACTGAGCACTTAATATGTGCCAGGCACGGGTGAGGCTGGGGATACAAACTGAAGAAGTGAACACATCCCTGTCCTCAGGCAACTCACAGTCCAGGGACACGCGGGGCTAATTACAGCACTAAGTAACTAACTAACACAGCTATTCAACTCCTAGATACCACCCTCGTCCAAGTGGCCAGTCTCCTCTGGGGAACCGACTCCTCAGCCCTCTTCCCCACAGTCTCTTCCTCGCATGGCAGTCAGGGCGATCTTCCAAAAACACAAACCCCTTAAAAACGTAGCCCAGTCCCTCCTATGGCTCCCAGCACACTCAGAATAAAATTCAGCAACCCCATCATGGCCCACCAGGCCCTGCGTGATCTGTCTACCCTGCCGCCTCCCTCGCCCCCCATCACTGTGTCCCAGGCCCCCGGAGGCTATTTTGCTGCTCCTCGAATGCACTAAGCACTGTCCCTCTCAGGGACCTTGCATTGGTTGTTGCCTAAGCCTGCTCCTCTCTCGGCCCAACATCCACACGCTCCTTCCCTCATCTCTCACCCAGGTCTCTGATTAACATCACCTCCTCGAGAGGCTTCCTTGAGCACCTCACCGCAAACTGTCACCCCTCATTTCTGTGCCCTCACCTTCCCAGGGCTCATCGGCCCTGCCATTACTTTCTTGTCCGTGACCCACCTGCAGCGTGAGCTCCATGAGAGCAGGGCTGTGCCTGTCTTGCTCGCCACTGTCTGTGTCTTCAGCACCCAGGTGCCTGGCACCCAGCTGGTGTCATGAGTTGTTTGCTCACTGAAAGAATGTTGAATGCTGTAGGCACATATAACTGAAGACCTGATGTAGTCTGGGGGGCTCAGGGCCACTTCCTGAGGAGGTGTCATTTGAACTGAGCTCTGGAGGGGGAGAAGGAATTATCCAGGTGAGAGGGACAAGGGGGGACGACATTGCAGGCAGCATGATCACTTGTGGAAGAGCCCTGATGTGGAGGGAGCCTGGCACGTGTGAGGAACAGAAAATCAGTACGCGAGTGACCAGTGGTGTTAGGCAAGGTCAGAGGGATAAGCAGGAGCCAGTTCACATGAGGCCTTGAAAGCCCTGTTTAAAATCTGGGTCTCTATCCCCAGAGCTGTGAGAAGACACTGAATGATTTTAAGCAGAGTGATAGGATTAGACTGTGTCCCCTAACATCACCTGTCTGCAGTGTGGAGCCTGGAAACAAGGCACCACAGCACCAATCAGGAGGCTACTGCACCAGTCCAAGTGAGAGACGTGAGGCCCTGGTTTAAGATGGTAGAGACGGGGAAATGGAGAGAAGGGGATGGATTTAAGCAGGCGACGGACTGGATTGGTGGACGATGACGAGAGACAGGATGACTCAGTGGGTGCTCAGCACAGAGAGGAGCAGCTTCCTTGCCGTCCTAGATTTGGACACTTCTATTAATGTAGCCAAAGATTATAGATGCTTTTTTGGGAGGAAGGCACATCAAACTTTGACTCACTGTGCTTGCAGGCAAATGCTTCCTCATCATAACAACTTTTGCAAAGACAAGAAGGGTCTGTTGTGAGAGAGCAGGAGTCTTGGAGCTCAGGGCAAGCTGCCGGATCACAGCGGGGAGAAAGGAGTCAGGGCATCGTATACCGGCCGAGGCCAGAGAACCACTGGGGGGCTTTCATTGCAAGAAAGAAAAAGTGGTCATGGGCAAGGGATACACATTCTCTCCTTCCTCCAGGCTAGTGAATTTTTGAGACAAGAAAAAATAGTATGAGAAATGTCACCACACTATACTACCTACATCTGTTTCTAGAGGCTTCCATGACCAATACCCGTGTTCTTCTGGACTGCCAAAGCCTGTGCATGATTTCAGAGACCAGAGAAGGAATCCACCTAGGTGGAGGCTCCAGAAGCTAGTGTCTGGAAGACATAAGTGGGACACAGGCCAAATTTGAGCAAGAATGCCCTCCTTAGGCATAAATCAAGTGGCCACAAGAGGCATTTCTCAGGCTTTCTCTAACTTTTAACAACTGTGCTAGTGGTACCATTAGAAATGGTCATCATGCCCCGGCTGGTGTTGCTCAGTGGTTGAGCGTCAACCTATGAACCTGGAGGTCACAGTTTGATTCCCAGTCAGGGTACATGTTCGGGTTGTGGGTTTGATCCCCAGTGGGGGGCCTGCAGGAGGCAGCCGATCAATGATTCTCATCATTGATGTTTCTACCTCTCTCTTCCTCTCTCTTAAATCAATAAAAACAAACAAACATAAAAAAATGGTCACCTCCTGGCCAGCATGGCACAGTGGTTGGTCATCAACCCATGATCCAGGAGATCTCGGTTTGAATCCCAGTCACAGCACATGCCTGGGTTGTGGGCTCGATCCCTAGTAGGGGGCATGCAGGAGGCAGCCGATCAATGACTTTCTCTCACCATTGATGTTTCTGTCTCTCTCCCTCTCCCTTCCTCTCTCTGAAATCAATAAAAACTATTTTTTAAAAAAAAGACCATGGGTCACACACCAATGCGACTACACTTAATGCCACAAAACTGTACAGTTAAGATGATTAAAATAGTAAATTTTATGTTATGTATAACATAAAATAAATAATAAAATAAGATACCTTATATCCACTGAAATAACCCACTACATCATGCTTTAATTTCTCCTACAAAATGCCTGCTACGGTTGTCTTCCAGCCTATGATGGAACACATATAACAGGCAATTCACTATCGTGCTTAACAGAGAACTCCATTTTTTATATTTCTATTACGGAGTTCTTGGAATAAAATCAAACCGACTATTATTTTAAAAAATAAAAAAGTCATCATGGAGCTTCTGGAGCCCACTATAGGTGCTCCTCAGAGCCAGAATCTTTCCGGAGCTGGGCTTCCTGTGCATCACACCGTTGTTCTGTCTTGCTTCCCAAAGCCGAGCTGCGTCGTGTCCAGGAGGTGAGGTGGCGGGCACCAAGGCCGCACCCACCCCGCCGGCCTCCCACACAGGCCCCACTCCCTCAGGACAAGCGGCCACATGGGAGCAGGGGTCTGGACTGCACTCAAGAAGAGAGTCCCTCTCTGGGTTCAGAGAGAGCCAGTCAGGATGGGATTTGGTACCTGACCTTGGCCAATTAGTACCTTGCCTGGTATAACCAACCGAGTCCCAGATTCAATTCGATTCAGCAAACATTTATCAAGCATCTCAGCGTCAGCCGATTTCTGTCTGTTCTGCAAGTGCAAGGAAGCTCAGCCTTCTCTCTAGATTAGAGATATTTGTATTTCGAGGCAAAAAGGTAGGTTTTAAGTACCTGTAAGAGGCGGTAATGGATGCCTGGAGGAGGGGTGGGCATGGGCTGGGGCCGAGAGAGGGGCGCTGAGAAATGGTTGAGCCAGTGTGGCAGGACCTGGCTGCAGGCAGGAAAGAAAAAGTAGACAGAGAAGCCAGGTAAAGTCTGGGCGGGGGGCTTAAAAGCTCCCCCCACTTCCTTTTTAATCGAAAAGATAATGCATACACATAGTAAAAAAGCCACCATTTTAAAAAAGAACACAAAAGGGTATACAAGAAAAAATAAGCCTCCTTTCCTCTCCCACATCTCCAGTCCCCAGCATCTTTCTTCTGAGGCATCCCACTGTTAACAGTTTCTTTGGTGTCTTTCAAAAAAATTTCTATCACGTACAAGTATATCTTTCCTTTTAAAACCTGAACAGTAGTGCAGTGTATCACCACTGCATTTCACTTAGAAATACATCTTGGCATCCATCCCGTGTCAGCACATACAGTCACCCATTCCTTGGAGTGCGGAATCCCATCGTATGCGGGTGTTGTCATCTATCGAATCCCTCCCCTACTGATGGACATTTAGGTTGCTTCCAGTTTCTGTGATCATAGACAGTGATAACAAGCATGCTCTTAGATGTGCATTTCTGCCCACAGGTGCCAGGGTACCAGTCAGATAAATTCCTGAAAGTGGAATTGCGGCTATATTTAGGTAACTGGGGTTGGGACTGTGGCTGTTAAATCCAGTGGGAGCTGTGTGTCCGGGAGAGGAGATGGTGTATACCAGAGTCTCAACTGCCCTCCTTCCTTGCACACACAGGCCTCCAGTTCCCTCACTCACTGACATGTGGCCACATCAGAGCAAGGGTTTGTTCTGTATGCAAGGAAAGAGTCCCTCTCTGGGTTCAGAGAGAGCCAACGTGTGTGGCTGGGGACCCAGTTGGGAGCTAAGAGTATGCAGATCCCCTCTAGTCAGGGGCTAAGAGTATGTAGAGGGATCAGAGCTTAACAGTAAGGCATTAGGTTAGCACAATGCCTGGCACATAGTGAGTGCTCCAATCGGCATGAGCTATTATTGTTATTATTATTATTCACAGGGAACCCTGTCTTGCCAGTGAATAGGAAAGCTCCCAGAGTCGGTCTGTCCAAGAGTCCAGTTGATTCAAAGGAGTCTGTTCAGCATTTGGAGCTGGGTGAGAGCTGAGACAGGCAGTTCCCACTTATCGCCGCTTGGCATCTGGAACTCCCGGGCCTTTGCCAGTACCTAATAAATACCATACTTCATGCCTTGCCACTGTCACCCACACGTCCCCCGATGCCTGCTGATGACATCTGCCACCGCACACAGTCAGCATTTCGCCCTGGCACATGACTCCTTTATGACCTGCTTTCTGTTTTAAGTGGTGAATGCAGCCTAAATGATGTCATCATGACATAAAGAAACACGATTTGTGTGTTACTGGGGACAAGGAGGAGTAGGGTAGGTATACCAGAACTTACAAACCCACAAAAAAGAATTGGCCTTGATTTGGGGGGACCAATCCTGGGTTCGAATCCTGGCCCCAACACTTATAAGCTCTGTAGCCTTAGGAAGTCATTTAACCTCCTTGAGCCTTAATTTCCTCACCTGTGAAATGGGCTAAGCATTTGTCCTAATAGGATTACTGTGAGGAATAAACAAGATAATGGGTTATTTATGAAATTTTTTATTTAGACCAGGCTTATTCCAAAAATGATTTCAGGCAGTTGAGATAATGTGAAGTGCCTGGCATGCAGTAGCAACTCCATAAAGCATCAATTTCCTTCCCCTGCCCTTCTGTCAAAGTGGTCACCACTGGACCCAAGCCCCCCATTTTAAGGTGCCTCCATCACTTGAAGCACTTCTGGAACTTCCTTGTGAGAAGGCATGCTCAGTTCTTGAATCCCAACTTATTTTTAACCTAAAAAAAATAAAAAATCCCAACAACAAAACAAACCACATTCTGCAGATTGCTCATCTCCTTTATTCACAACACACAGCTTCAAATTACTTTTGGCCTTTTCCAAAAAAATCAAACCCACCCTCAAAGGTCAAGGATTCGCCAGTGGACGAGGCTATTATGAAGAAAATACTGTGATGGCTGAAGCAATTTCCCAAGAACTCGTCAGCTGTTTTGAGTTAGCACAGCAAAACTGGAATAAGGGCCCAGCCTCCCAGCCCGCCCCCTCCCCCCACGACTTTGAACTGGCCTATTCCTTAGGACACTTACACTCAAAGCTCCTTTGCAGGAAAATCTGCCTCCCTGCTCCCTGGTTCTACTCTGTGGATCACATCTCCTAGTCTCTGGGGGAAGGCCGGTTTTGCTGCCTCTGAGAAGTGCGCGCTGGGGTGGAATTCATAGACACTGGGTGTGAGGACAAGGTGTTGAAAGTGGTGCACAAGTCTGAGAAGATGGAGTGGCCTTCCTTCCTCTTTTATGGGGACCCTGAGAGAGGAGCGTGGGGGCTCTGGGTTGGAGATGGGATGCCTCGGGGAGCAGAGAGCAGTGTCTCCCCTGCGTTCACACCCACTGTGTTACAAAGGCCCCACCAACACTTGGCAGGGCAAATATTGCCCATCATTTGAATTTCCTCAGCTTTGTCCCAAAATATTCTCAAGCCAGAAAATGCCAAAGGGCCCACTCCAGCCTCTCCCTGCCAGCTCATGAGCTTGTGCCTCCCAGACCCACAATCTAGAAGAATCCCCTGCCCCCACGGAACCTCTGAGAAGGCTGCAGGCAGTGCGATCCTAGCCTCCAGATCAGCCAGGCCTGGGTTCAAATCGCTCGGCCAGCACAGGCAGGCTCTGCCACCTCCCACCTCCAAGCCTCAGTTTCCTTGTCTAGAAAAGGGGCAATAACTACTTGGGCTGGGGGATGGGGTCAGGAAGGGGGCTTGTAATGATGAAATGAGAGGATGGATGCCTTCCACAGCTGGCAGCAAATACTTGCAAGGGCCTCTGGTACAGGCATGTATCTGGAGAGTGCAGCTCCTCTGCTCTCACAGGAAGCCTGGACCCATGCCCTGGGCCCACAGGGATGGAAGGAATCCCGGAGGCCCCAGGAGCCCACGGAGCTTCACTGTGGGGCTGTGAAAGAAGGGCAGGGGAGGGAACCCTCCACAAGCAGAGGGGCCTAGACCTGCTCCTATCAGCTTGGTGAGGACAAGACCTTTGACCTTGCCAGCCAGGCGCATGTGGCTCAGCAGTTGAGCATCAACCTAGGATCCAGGAGATCGCGGTTCAATTCCCGGTCAGGGCACATTCCCGGGTTGCGGGCTCGAACCCCAGGAGGGGGCGTGCAGGAGGCAGCTGATCAATGACTTTCTCTCATCATTGATGTTTCTCTCTCTCTCCCTCTCCCTTCTTCTCTCTGAAATCAATAAAGATATTTTTTTTTTTTAAATCTTGACCTTTCCTCTCTCTCCTCCTCAGCTCATCCTGGAGAGGAGGGGCTGGCTGTTGCTGTTGATGGGAGCATCATCTGCCAGAAGGCAGCAGAGCACAATGGTTATGCCTGGCACTCAGCACTGAAAAAATACCTCTGTATCTTTAGCATCCCTCTAAGATGGCTCGCTGCAAGATCTACACTCAGTTAAAGATAAACAAGTCCTTATCCTATTGCTAATTGGTTCAAATCGATTCACCTTATAAGTGGGTCTAATGTAAACCTGGTAAAAGATGACCTGTATGTCAAGCACCCCTTGCACTTAACTAGCTGTTGTTCAAGCAACTCAACAAGGCACATTAACCCAAATTTCTCAGAACACCTTCTCCTTATAGGCTGCAGAGCCCATGTTTCCCCTATTGGCTAAAACATTTGCTGGGTCAACAGGACTGTTTAAAGGCACTGGGTCCTATTAGGCGGGTGGCGATAACACTAGTGCAGATTCCTCAGGGAGGTGGAGGGAGCACTGAGCCTGTGACAGGAGTCCCTGGGCCCTGCCCTGGCTCAGGCCGCCTGGCTAGAGAAGGGGCTGCTTCCCAAGCGTCCGCAGAGGAGCAGCAGGAAGGCTATGTTCCTGGCACTCTCATGATCTGGCTTCCATTGACCTCTCGATCTGTTTCCTCACTCAGCCTGTTTCCAGGAAAGCTTGGGTCTGTCTCACTGAACCCATCTCCAGGGTTGGGTCACCACTGCTTTTCAAGTGGAGCTGATGTTCACTCTTTTATTGTGCCAGTGTCTGAAATGGTCTGGAAACTGATAAAGACAACAAACACCAGGATATACCCTAGAAATCTTGGCCCGGGTGCAGGCAGATAGCAGCCCTCGCCATCTCCCCTGCTCCCCAGTGCTCCACTGGAGGATTAGCTGCTGGCCTGGAGTGCCTCTCAGCTGGCCAGAGCCCGGGACAGCACCCCCTAACTTCCCTCTGCTCTATTAATAAACCTCAGCTGAGATCCTTCTGAGCCCCCTCCTCAGGGTCTGATCCTCACTGCTATGCCTTATCAGCCTTGCATTTCACAAGCACTTAAATTCATAAGAAAAGGCAAAAAGTGAAATCAGATAGAAATGCAGGTCTGTTTGCTGTTTTCTCCAATGAAATGGTTCTAGGTAAACAGCTGATGCCTTTGATGAAACCCCAGCAGGCTTAAACAATAAAGCTGGTTACAAACTCAATCTGGCAGAGATATCAGATCTGAAATTGTTTCAAAAAACATGTCAACGTTTTCTAATGTTCCTTAAAAAGCTTCCTGGACTGCCCACTGTGGAGTCTGGGTTAGGGAGATAGGACAGGGACAACCCCAGGTCTCAGAGTGCCATGGAACTTTGTGAGCCAGGAGCCCAGGAGCCCAGGAGCCCAGGAGCCCAGGAGCCCAGGAGCCCAGGAGCCCAGGAGCCCAGGAGCCCAGGAGCCCAGGAGCCCAGAAGCAGGCTGTCTGGCTGCAGAGGTGTGTGTGTGTGTGTGTGTGTGTGCGCGCGCACGCCTGCCAGCCGTAGAAACCTAAATGGCCACTTTGTGGTCATTGCCCAAGCCAAGAGGGCTCCAGCCTCCCTCTCATACACCACTGCAGGACCTCCCTGCCGATCTGGCCTCCCTGCCTCCACCCTTAACTCCCTATCTTCTATTCTCCATACTGCAGCCAGCATAAGTTTTTAAAAATGTAAATCAGAGCATGCCATTCCTTTGCTTAAAACCTCTAATACCTTTGCACTGCACTGAGAATAAAATCCAAACTCCTCCCATGACCTACAAAACTCTGCGGGATCTGCCACTGCCTACCTCTCCCCGACTCACTACACTTCAGCTTCCAGTCCTAGACCACCAATCTCTCCTTTCTCTGGGCCTTTGCACTTGCTGTAAAGTACCTGGGATGCTTTCACCACAACCCACCATCACGGCTCATCCCCCTGACCACCCTTACTAGTGTGGTTCCTCTTCCTGGCCAAACACAATACCTCATTACAGTTTATTCTCTACACTAAATTCAACCACTACCTGAAATCACTTCAGGTGTTTACTGTCTCCTCCTTTGGAATGTAATCTCCCTGCAGGCCCAGACTTGCATGTCTCCTTGTTGGCAGCCTATAACTAACACATAGTAGGCGCTCAATAATTACCTTCTGCATGAATGAATGAATGGCAAGAATGTCATCACCCCCCCTAAGATCCTCCAGGATAATGCCCAGGAGGCCTGGAGTACAGCACCACAGAAATATCTTCCAGCCTCTCTGGACCTCCCGGGTTGTCCCTGCCCCACCCAGGCCTCACCCAAGGCCCCTAAAAGGCTTTGGGCCACCAGGCCCTGGAGGCCAGGTCTAGCTTGGGGCAGGCGCTCAGGCACCAAGGGGGTCTAAGATGTCCCCCCACTTTCACTGCTCCCCTCCCCCTGAACTGCCTCCTCCTCTCCCCCCTCACCCGACCCAAACTCACAGGGAGCCTCTGAGATGTGGGGGGCAGGGGTGGTGGGGGAGCTGGGTCCTTATGCTCTTCACAGGCATTCTTGGAAAAGTGCAAGCCCTGGTCTGCTGGGGTCTGGGGTGTACAACGATGCCACCCAAGGGCGCAGCCCCCCATCCCCCCCTGCCCCGGGCGGCGATCGATCCTGCCGCCGCGGCCTCATTACGGAGGAGAGCTGCGGGGCCGGCGGAGGAGCCAGACGGCTGCGGGGGGCGGGGCGGCCTCCTCGGCTCCCCAGCCGGGATTAAATATTTACTATGTTTTGTTTGGCCTTTGGGGGAAGGGCCGGGAGGACTGTCGCCTCGATTCCGAGCTGCAGGCAGAGCCGGGCCGGCCCAGGGGCGCGGGCGGTGCCCAGGCCGGGTGCCCCCCGAGCCTGCCCGGCCGCCCGACCCGGCTCCCGCGGGGCGGGGGGCGCTCGCCGCAGAGCCGCCGGCCGCGCTGACAGATCTGGGTTACAGCTCCGGGCCGCGGGGAGCCGCTGCCGCCCCGCCACCGCCCCCTCGCCCGCCCCGCGCCCTCTGCGGCCCCGCTCGCTCCCGCCGTCCGTCCCGGCCGCGGAGCCCGCGCCCCGCCCCGCCCCGCGCGCCCCGAGCCCCGACCCGGGAAGGGTGCGCGCGCCCCGGCTGCGCCAGGCCCCGAAACTAGCGCCCGCCCGACCCCCGCAGCAGCCCCGGGAGGGCTTCACGCTCCCATTTCACAGACGTGAAATCAACCAGAGGCAGAGGCGGCTGGACGCGGGCGGCCTGGGCACAGGTCCGCCCCCAAAGCCCGGGGCTTCCTCGTCGGGCTCGCCCTGCGCCTGGTGGCTCTTTTCTGCCCTAGGTGGCAGGCGTGGTGCCAATGCCCCGGCCCGCTCTGCCCACGGGCTCTGCGAGCTCGGGAGAGAAGGGCAAGCAGAGCGGTCTGAGCCTTGCAGGCGCCGAGTCTGGGGGCTCCACAGACGCCTGCTGGGCGGGTGCCTTGACCAGCTCTTCCTGCAGCCAGAGGGGACCCTGGAGTCCCTTTTATGGGGCACACCGCAACTCCTACCATCCACACTCACACGGAACAAGCGCTGTGGGGGGCAGAGGGCAGGAGACACGCCCATCCCCGCTGGTGTACACACAGTGCGGGCGCCACCCTCCCCAGTCCCCGCTCAAGGGCACACCATGACCCACCTCACACGTGCACACACGGGGTGACTACTCTCCAGGGATCCCGTTACATGGGTGTACACTCACCCTACAGAGCTGCTCACATCACAGTTTACACATGGAGATACCCACACAGTGCCCACCCTGACCCCATCTCTACATATATATGTGTACATGTGACCACATGCATACACACACCAACTAAGAAGCAGCTTCCCTATCCCTACACAAGCATGTGTATATGCTGGTGCACATGAATTCGCACACAAAGAACACCCATCCCCACCCCTGTACCTGTTGGTGTACACACACAGAGCTGACAATTCCCTCATCCCATCCTTGCACACATACACACACACATGCACTGGTGTCCACCCCTACCCCACCCCATACACGTGTTCCCCTACACACACACACACACACACACACACACACACACACACACGCTTGCGCACTGACTACAGGCGGCTGGGGAAGAGCTGCAGCCTCCAGCCCTGCTCCTATTTAAAGAGAAGCATTGCTGGAACAGGAACAAAAGCAAAGCCAGCTATAAATAGCCACCTCCCTCCCCGCTTTTCCCGCCCTCTGGCCCTCATGGCCTTGCCTCTCCTCTCCTGCCTGCCTCGGGCCCAGAGCAGCCAGGGCAGACTTGTCCCCAGGGGCAAGCAGCAGGGCCCTTAAAGCCATGTGGCCAAGCACTGACCACTGGGACAGGCAGTCACTCTGGGCCTGGGTGGGTGCAGGGGCACAGGGCCAGCCACCTGCAGCCAGCTCTGCATGCATGTGCCCAGCTCAGAGGGAGGGGGGCCCACTTAGGCTAGGGCTGCTGCTTCAGCAGAACCGCAGAGGCTGGCAGCTGCAGGGGGAGGGGGAAGGTGGATCTGCCAAGCAGCAGCCAGGACTGCCCCCCGGTGCTCCCTGCCCAGTCAGGCCAACCCTTCCCTGGGTTGGCTCCCGGTTTGGTTCCTGGGTCCAGGGTCAGGGATATTGGGTGCCCTGTCAGAAGCCACACGGGGTGGGTGACAGGAAGTGAGGGAGAGGATACAAATCCTACTGTGAGTTCTAGTTCTGTCACCTACTGGTCCACCCGCCTAACCACATCATCCAGCCCGGGTTCAAGCCCCTCTTTACGGCGTGTTGGGAATGCTGCATGAAAAACAGGTGTGCCTGGCGGGGCCCTGGGAACTGTGGAGGGCCATCGGATGGCAGATTACAGACTGCCCTGTGTGTCTGAGAAGAACTGGGTAAAAATAACAATTCCATTTATTTTGTATTTACCATGTGCTAGGCACTGGACTATCCTTAGCTGATTTGGTCCTCTGTGAGGTTGATACTGTTTATATTCCCATTTTACAAATGGAGAAACTGAGGTTCACATGCTTACCCCCAAGGTCACACAGGCCCCTAAAGCACAAAGCCAGGTTGCAAAGCCAAGCCCAGATTGAGACCAAGGCCCTCCTCCTACCTCTTGTACTGAGAGAGACTGGGGGCCCCTGGTTCTCAGGTTCGCCCCTCCTCAGGGGCCAGTGGAGGGCTGGGCTCCGTTGCCTCCCCAGGCTAGCCCTGGACTGGAACTGGGTGGGCTGCGGGGAGGGAGCCCGCTGGTCCTCCACTCCTGAGACCCCCACCAGGGACTTGCTGAACCAGCCCACCCCCACCCATCCCTGTCCCTAGCTCCCCCAGGGGCTTCTCTTCACCAACACTGGAGAAGGGGAAGGGAGGGGTGAGGGGAGAGCTTAGGCAGACCTACTTTCAAGGCTTTAATCCTTTTTGCTTAAAGGATTTTTTTTTTGCTTGGGGAAGACTTGGTCTGATCAGAGGAGAGACGCAGGGAGCTGACAAGCTGCGGACGATGGGGGGGTAAGGAGAAAGAAATACATATTTATTACCCTCAATTATTAAAAAATAGATAGTACTGGATCTTAGGTCCTGGCAGACACTGCAGCAGCTTGTGTGCAAGGACTCATTTCTTTTCTTTCCCTTTCTCTCTTTAAAAATTATTTTATTTTTTTAATTAATTCTGTTGAGATTGTCATGTGGCTAGCTTGTTAGCAAAGGACACCCTGGCCAGTTCCCAGAGGGATGGAAGGGTTGGGCACGAGAGGTGAGCAGAGTCTACTGCCAGGGAGCCTCCATACCCCAGGCACAAGGGGGGCCTGGACCCCATCTCAGAGGTGGAGAGGGGGTGGGGCAGGAAGGATCCATGCCCCCTTTTGGGGCTGCACAGTCTAAGGCTGTGGCAGGCCTGTATACCAGCGCTATCTCCCTCACCCCCTCTCAGGACAAACCCTCCCCCAGTAACAGCCCTTCCCCGTGTCGCTGCTCTTTTCAAGGGAGTGGTGAGAGTGAAACTGATCCTGCTTCCTCTGTAGAGGAGGTGACACCTCTCACCCTAGACTTCTAAGGGCTTCGCCCAGTGGCATTGCCAGCTCTTTGGATACACCCTTCTCCTCCCAGGATTATATCAGTCTGCTGAAAAGGGGGCACGTTGTCAGCTTATGCAAAGATAGGAGGCATCCTGCAAGGGTCCTGAGGCCCACTGAGGCCCAATCTGACAGGCAGGCAGGTGACACCCCCAGCCTCTTCTGTTATGGACCTTAGAACAAATAGAGGGATCTACAATAAAGAAAAAGGCCAGGGAGGCAAGGCCACTGGGAAGAGGACCATGACATTCATTTTGGTACTTGAGGTCTCCAAAGAGCCTGGCACACAGTAGGCCTGGGCACATGGCTGTTGAAGAACAGAAAAGAATGAAAACAGAATAACAGCCACGCCTCACTGAGGCCTTGCTGTGTGCCAGGAAGGCACTTTATAGCCATTTTATCACAAATCTTAGAACCCCAAGAGGGAGGTGGCATAAGTCCCACTTCTCAGATGACCAAACCGAGGCCCAAAGAATTAAAAGCATTTGCCTGAAGTCAGGCAGATGGTAAGTGGCAGTGCAGAGCACGGATTCGCGCCTGTCTGGCTCCACAACCCTTGCTTTCCACTGCTTGACTCCATATATGGAGGCAGCAGGAAAACTGAGCAGACTAGAAATAAGTGCAAAAAGAAGAAGGCAAGAAGCGGTGTCCCTTTCCCGGGCCAAAAGCCTAAGGCACAGGGCTGGGGCTGGGTTTTGCTTTCTGCTCAGGAAGACCCTGTTGAGAAGGAAGAGGCGGCTGCGAGGAGGTCAGGGTTGTGGGCCTGCAGTTCGTGGAGATGCACCAGTTTTATGGGGAGGCCTTCAACCTCATCTCACTTTTCTAAGCTAATGAAAACCACTTGGGATGCTCTCCACAGCTCTCCCTGCTCTGCCTTAGGAGACTTCCCCCTGGCCCTCGGTGGAGGGGGCCGAGAGTTCAGGACAGAGTCAGTCCTTCCCAAAGGCAGCTCCCTCCACTTGAGGTGACCTGGCCCTGCTGGTCCTGAGACTCCTGCCCGTAGCCAGGGCTGCCCCGTGTCAGTCTGACCATTCACATGGACTCCGTCCTGGACACAGAGAGCAAACCCTCAAAGGACGGTCGCTTCTGGCCCGCAGGAAGGTGGTGCAGGAAGATGGCGCAGGAAGTCGCCACAGCACTGCTACTGCTGACGGCAGTATTCGCTGAGCTCCTACTCTGGGTCACAAGAACTTTATCAGCATCATCTCATTTAGTCCCCACAACCCTACAAGACAGGTACTCTTATTAGCACCATTTTACAGATGGGGGTACCTCAAGTTCAGAGAAATAAGGTCATTCTCAGGACTTGAACCTGGGTCCAGCCAGATCCTGCACACTGACCACCCCATTCGGAGGTGCAATGCCTGGCCACTGAGCCCTGGAATATTTCCCTACAAGACACTCTCCCTTTGTGAGAGAAAGCCTCCACCAAGCGAGAACAGCCACTAACATAGCCTGAGAGGCCACCAACGTAGGCCCTGCTGGGGTAGAGCTACAGGGAGAAGCTGGGAGGGGGTTCTGGACAGGTAAGAGGCACGTTAACAATGTTATCAGTCAGTGCATCTTGGACATTCTATGGAACACATCGGCCAACATCACCTAATGCTGTGTGATACTGGGCAAACCACCATAGCTCTCTGGGCTTCGGTTTTCTCAGCTGAGCTATCAGGTCCCTTCTAGCACCAAAGAGCCTATGCATTTGTCAGAAATCACACAAATCCTGTTCCAAATCAGAAGTGGGGGGCACGTTCTTTCTCATACTCCATGCTCAAGAATTCTGGGTGCCACAAGCCACTCCAACCACAACGAAGACTAATGCCTCCCCGCTGCTGCACCCACAGCCTGTTTCACTGGAGATCCAGGCCATGTTCCCAGCTTCAAAACACGAGCACATGCACGACACTCCAAAAGCTTCAGATCTGTCTGGCTGCTGCTTGGGGTAGTGTCAGGGGCATCACTGACCTCCCACAATGGCTTCCACCCACCCTGCTCCCTATGAAGGCCTTGACACCTCACCTTCCTCTCCTTCCCCTGCCCAGGAGCCCACACAGTACGTGGGCCAAGGAGTGCACACAGGTGTTGTCGATGGTATATTTCCTAACTGCAAAAACCTCGAAACAGCTTCTGTGTACAATCCAAGGGGACTGGCAGTGACACTATAGACATTTTGTAGCCATTAAAACAGGTTTAGAATTACCAACCTCAAAGGCCTTTGAGATATGCTGTTAATTCAACGAGACACAGCACATTTGCATGAACGTAGGTGAGTAGTGTAGAAGACAGGATGCACCAATGTCCTGAGGGATGCGCTTTCCACTCCCTGGGCTGTGGGATTATAGCAGTTTTGGCAGCTGTGGTTTCCAGTGTTTTCTGCCGTGTGTGTGCATTATTTGAGAAGTTCCAAAAATTTACTCTGGGAGAAAAGGCTGATGTATAAATGAGGCAGTGGGTGAAAGAGACAAGACCATATGTAGAACTGAGCTCTATGTTTCATACTTTGGGGTAAAAGGGAGAGGCTTCTGGGAATTGATCTCTGTCCTTGGACTCAGGCTGCAGCCTGGGCCACAGTAACAGCCAAGGAGGAGAGGTGTGTGACCCCAACAGGAAGGGGAATCCCCAGACAGACCACTCCTTCCCCATTCCCATCACTGCTGCTGCTTTGGTCTGTGCTTTGGCTCCTCCCCCTGGCCAAGTGGCTGATGAACTTGGGGCTGACCCCCAGCTCTGGTCCTCTCAGAAGGAACCAGAACGTGGGCTACACCTCAGAATACCTGCCCTGCCCACAGTCGAGGTCCCAGAGGCAGATAGGTATTGTATCAAGCACACTCCTGCCCCAGGGCCTTTGTATACATTCCTTCTGTCTGGAGAGCTCTTCCCAAGCCAAAGCAGAGAGCTTCTGATGGCTGCAGAGAGCCTGTCCTCTCTTCACTTAAGCCTCTGTTCAAATGTCACCTTATCAGCCCCAGTGATTAGAGCATCAACCCTCGGACTGAAGGGTCCCAGGTTCGATTCTGGCCAAGGGTGTGTGCGGGAGGCAAACAATTAGTGTGTCTCTCTCACATCGATGTTTCTCTGTCTCTCTCCTTTCCACTCTCTCTCTGAAAAACAATGGAAAAAATATCAAGTAAAGATTAAAAAAAGAATGTCACCTTATCAGAAAGACTTCCCAACCAGTCTCTAAAATAACAGCTCTCTGGTCACCCTCTGTTCCTTCATTAACCCTCTGTTCATTTTCACCTAAATGCCTCCCCCACCTGACAGAATACAGTCATCCATCATCTATTCTCCCCCCTAGAATGGAAGCTCCAGAAGAACAGGGGGCTTGGTTTTCATTCATTGCTTCATCCTCAGCGCCAAGCCAGCAGTAGGCAGGCACTCAATAGCAGGTCAGTGTTTGTCAGATAAAGGGAGCCCTCCCATGCCTCTTTGGCTGCCAGGATAAAAGGCAGCCAGCTCATCCACGGGGAGATAATCCATAGGTGACCGTGATCTATAACAGGTCGGACATGGAAAAGCATAGCTGGCTCAACTGGTGTCTCCCTTCTGGGAAATAAGGCTGGAAATACCAAGAATGTGGAGCAATTAGCAGTAGGAGGAGGGGGCGAAAGGCCACCCTCAAGAGCAAGCATCCCTGGTGGCCACACTGGGCCTTGTGCAACATGGAAAGTCCTGGGTGCAGACAGCGCGGCAGAAGCGGGCACAGCTGGGTTGGGCGGAAGGAGAGGCCATGAGAGGGACCCCAGAGAGGCTGCCACTTCCTAGAGTCATTCCCTATTCTGGAGGTTTCTGGAGTCCAGGTCACACATCTCCTTGCAACACCTCCCCCCCTCCCCCATTTTCCAACAAGTTTCATCTCTGCAATCCGATTAGTCCATTAAGGCAGAAATACCAGCCCACCAGGGGCAGTGGGCAATTATAGGAAGAGCATAACCTCCGCTACTTCACGGCAGCCCCGGGCCAATCGCCACCCCATAGATTAGGTGGTAAACTTTCCCCTTTGGCTGGTACTTTCTCCTGAGTGTGGCCCTGTGAACTGCCCTGGCCCCTCTCCCTCTGCTCAGAGATTCGATTTCAACCGCAGGCCAGAGCAACAACCAGGGAGCCCTCCCTACGAGGAGAGGAAGCAGTTCAAAGTAACAAGTCATTTTCACAGATGGGAGAGAAGGCAAAGGGGCAGAGTCTTCTCACTCCGGGCACCACCTGAGCTCAGCTTTGCCTGGCAATTTTATTTCCTGTGTTCAGGCCAGCCTCATTTAAACATTTCAGATCTCTGAAGCCCAGAGTGTCCGCCAGAGGTTTTCATTTGCCATGGAATCAATAGTGCAAATTTTGTTCCATAAAAATCTGCCAAGTACAACCCTAAACTTTTCTGAGTGAGAGTCCTATTTCTTTTCCCAACATAGCTCCTGCCCCACGGGGCATCCTCTGTGGTCCGGTTGGCCAGTCTTTTTGTGCCTGCTAGCTTCCTCCAGCCACAGCCACAAGAAACAGAGCAGGGCTAGGGTTCCAGGCAGCAGATGAGCTGTGTGGCCTCTCTGAGCCTCAGTGTCCTCATCTGTAACTTGGGGCTAATAAGACACTCCTTTTCTGCTTTTAATGAGTCGTTGCACAGGGAAAACTGTAAGACTCCTTTCTGCATTCTCCTCACTAAAAAAAACAACACAAAGCAACTGTTTCCTGCTGGTCCCTGGCACTAAGTTTTTTGTTTTTGTTTTTCTTTTTTAAGCCCTAAATAATCATGATTTAATTTCTCTTACTGTTACAGAACAATTTAAAAATTAGGTTTTGGTAGTAAGTTTCTTGGGTTCCAACTAAATGCACAATCACCAGATCAACATTTCTAATCAACTCATAAAGAGATGACATTAGTTACTGATTCAACCCCGTCTACTCAGTGTCTACATTACATGCTACATTTTACTTTGTGGAGGATGCTGTTTTAGTTGAGTCTTGGTAAGAAAAACAGAGAACACATTCACATTGAGTAATTTGATGAGTACATAATAAAGGTGAGGCCAGGTGGTAGGGAAACCAGGGCTGAGGGAGGGGAAGGAGCGCTCGCTGAACCTGGAGCTGGAGTGGCTGAGATTTGCTGGGAGGAGATGGATAGCAGATGCTGAGGGCCTGCCCGTATCCCTTGCTTTCACCATTTCAGCACACACCAGCCTGACTTCCAACTGCCAAAACCTGCATTTCTTTGCCTGAGGGCTTTCTCTAGCAGCAGAGAGCCTTTGCTCACTCACAAAGCAGGCCAAAAGTGCCTGGGAATTAATCCCCCCACAGGCACAGGACTCAGCCACTGCTGGGTGGGAGTTGTGTATAAATACCCACCCCCTCCCCTTGAGGTGAGCTAACTTTGAGGCGTATGTTCTAGACTGTGTCCCAAAGTTCCCAATGGGATGAAGCTCTGGTTGCCCACAGTGGCAATCTGCAGGACAAGCACCCATTATTGGGTTCTTCCCTTCTCTGGCTCACTTCCCCACTCCCCTGCTGGCATTTCCGAGGATGCCTCCCAAATAAAAGACTGGACCTCAGATCCTTGTCGCAGGCTGTACGTCTGGGAGAAACTTGGGGTGATGGTGGAGGGGCATGGGGAGCCATGGTGACTCACCATTGGTTGAATGCAACTGCAAGTGAGAGGGCGTGGGAGACCATTGCTGAAGTCAGACGGCCAACCTCCTGGGGCGTGGGATCCCATTGCTGAAGTCAGGTGGCCAACCTCCTGGGACACACAGCACTGGAAGGATGGCAAGAGGAGGTGAAGCCGGCACAGAGGCTGAGCAGCAGCAGCCACAGAAGTAAGAGGAAGACCAGGGAGCTACGAGCAGGCAAGCCGAGGGGAAATGTGGCCAACAGAGTCAAATGCCACCAGAAGGTCAGGTGAGACAAGGAAAATGTCTAGTAAGGTCAGCATCAAGCCAGAGCGGTGACAGTGGAGTGATGGAGGAGACGGCCAGAAGTCCGGGCTGAGGACTGAGGAAGGGGAGGGCAAGGAGACTCCAAGTATGGACAGTTTCTGCCAGACAGCTGAATGGGCACAACGTATTCAAAAGGAGAGAAGGGAGCCACCTACCCCCGCTGCAGGAGGGAGCTCCAACTCAGGCCCTGGGGACAGTGCAGTGTCTTCCTTGTCAGCACCCAACATACCTCACACTTAGTGGCCTTCCTGGGTGCACTGTCTTGCTAAGAGGGGCCACAGGGGAGGCTGCTGGGGTGGCAGGGAAGCCAACTCTGCACTTATCTGTCTCATACTCTGGGCTCTGACACTGGATATCATTTGAAGAAACTCTTCTGCTGAAAAACATTTGGAAAACCATTAATCTTGTCCTATTACAGATGGGGAAACTGAGGCCCAACGAGGCAGAAACATGCCCAGGATCTAGTGAGTCAGCCAGAGAGATGGAATCTAACCCAGCCCCAGGACTCCAAGCCTGGTGTTCTTTCCACAATGCCAGAGTCCCCAGGAAGAAAAAGGCCATGGCCAGGCTAAAGCCAGTGTGGCACAGGGCTGCTGTTAGAGGCACAGCCTGGCTGCCAGTGAAGACAGAGACAGACAGGAGAGTAAACAGCACACAGTGTGATGCCTGCAGCACATGCCAACGAGAGAGGCGGCCAGTGGTGACGAGCTGCCCGCGGCACAGGAGCAGAGCTGCTTTCACCCAGCCTCAGGCTGCCCGGGCTGCCCCACACCGGCCACAGGGTGACCTACCCGGGTCCTGCCTCCCCCAAGGGTAGCCGGCCTCAGCCTCATAGCCCACTACGCCACAGGCTCCTTCCTTCTCCCAGCCTGCTCAGACAAGCCCATGAATAGAACATTAAAGGTAAAACCTTCTAAAAGAAAGGCAGCTCCCTGGTAGGAGTCGCCCCACTAAATGTCAAATGCAGAGCAAGGCTTCCTGCCTTGTGTGTTTCTCACTAATGGAGGCACCTTAGCCTCCGTTCCCTCATCATCCAATCGCCCTATAAATAAATCATCGTAAGAAGAATGCCAATTTCCCCCCTAGGGCCTCATGAATCTCTCTATAGAAGCGTATGTAAAGGCCCCTTCACTGTGTGTTGGCTCAGGTGCCCAGAGAGAGAGATGGCAAACTCTGCTAGGTCAGTTTTAGAGGCAGAAGCAAACTTTCACACCATCTCAGCGGGCTAAGAGTTGAGAGCTCAGCTTTTATCCTGACCTGAGGAAGACTTTTGCTCAATTTCCTGCAGACCCACCCCAACCATGGTGCTACTGCCCTCTGGAATCAACCCAGGAAGCTGCCAACAGGCCCCATATCCCAGGCCTGCAGTGGTCCGTCTTGGAGCAGATATGTAATGAGTCATGTCCACCCGCCCCTGCACGGAGGAACCACACATCCCTCAACAAGCTTTGTTCACATGTGGCACACACAGTGCTAGCCTGCCCCTTCCTGGGGGCCCCTCACTGAATGGCTCACCAGCCCATCCATGGCACCAGCACCATGCTGGATCCAGGGGATGAGTGCCAACGTGCGCTTCACGGCCAGCAGGCCAGAAGCGTGCACTTGGGTGCTCCACTCTGCAATGGCAGATCTCTGGCACGCACACTCCCGGAGGGAGCCCGTTGTGAGCTTACTAGGTGTATTTCTACATGCGTGTGCACACACACACACACACACACACACACACGCACACACACACACACACAGAGCTGTGCCAATCCTCTTGCTGTGCCAGCACTGAATCAGATAGCAGGGGCTGTTTGCAGTTTCGGATCCCAACTTGGCTGGCTGATTAGCACCCACCATGTCTGTTTGATGAGACACCCACCTCACTGTGGTGGAGGGGGCTCCTCGCTCAGAGGTGGGGTCTACTTTTCTACACCCCGAGATCAGCTAGACTCTTCCCCCTTACCTCATCTTTCTTTTCCAAACCACAGGAAGAAATGGCCTCTCTGGAACCCAACTGTGGCCAGAAGGGGGCAGGAGTCCTTTCTGGAGTACAGCTCTCAGCTCTGCAATTACTATCCCATTAACAGGCCGGGGCTGGGCCAAGGGGAAGCCCCCCGGAGTGACAAGCACTCCAGAGGAGGGGGAGGAGCAGGTAGAGGTGGGGGGGGCCTACCTCATCCAGCCTCCAGCTGCCACCCACCTGGGCTGGAGTGTTCTGGGGCTGTTGATCCCCAGACAACCACCAACCAGTCTGGAATACATGGCTGTTAGCAAATCCACCAGGTCAGGCCGGAATGGGAAGCTAAGAAGAGCAACATATGGGGAGGGCCCAGTCTCCAGATAAACCATGGCCAGGCCTTTCTCAAGGGCATGAAAGCAGACAGACTGGTTGGTGCTGGCCCACTGTTCCATCTCTGTCTGCAATAAAGAAACCGGAGCAGGAGACAGCAGGTGATGGGTGTGTCTGCCCAGACATAAAGGGACGCAGAGTAAAAGAGATACCTGAGACAGTGACTCAGAGTCCCAGAAGTGCCAGGTCCCAGCCAGAGACACTCCTGGAGGGAAACCAGGAGAGGAGTGCATGGGAACTACCAGGGAGCTCTGTAACAAGATACAAATGATTCAGCAGTGCCCCACACCCGCAAAACAAATGTCACATAAATCAAGGCAGATGGGCATGTGAAACAGTAGAGCTTAGAGGCTGAGAGCGCAAGGGAAAGAGTGTGGTAGCAGACAGATCTGGGATTACATTCTGAGTCAATGAGGTGCTAGCTGAGTGACCCAGAGCAGGGGGCTTCATCTGTCTGTGCCTTAGTTTCCTTATCTGTATAGCAGGGACAAGCACAGACTGATCTTGAAGGGTAACTGTGGAGATGACACAAGATAAGGCGTAAAGTACACTTAACTTGGCCCGTCAGTAATTATAAGCAGTTATTGTCGGCATGTGGGCAGGGACTGTCATAAGCGGATCCAAGGCAGGTCAATAAGAAGAGTCCAGTCCCTGCTGTCCCTGTGTCCAGCTAGCATCCATACCTCCTCCCAGCAGGCTCGGCCAGGCAGGCTCCGTAAGTCCCAAGGTGGCTTTGCCTCGCTCTAGTGATGGACACCAAGTCAGCTGTGCCTCCTCTCCCTGGTCAATGACATCTAAGGAGGTCTGTGCTCCTAGGCCCCCTAGCCAGCTCCAAGGAGCCCTCACCCTGAGTTCCCCACCTCACTCCTCTAACTTCTCCCCAGGGTGGTCTGGCCAGCACACCCTGAAGAAAGGGCTGCTTCCGGCACTTGTGCGGAGGTCCTGCCTTCTGCTGTCCCTGGAGGCTCTGTTCCTGTTTCGCCAGCTATTTTGCTTCCTCGGCCATCTGTTCCCTCCCTGTCATCTCCTCTCTGCTTTAACCTTAACCACTACTTTGCTGCAGATGGTACCAAACAGAGCCATTCTTGACATCCTTCAGGATGCCTGCCTCCTCCTCATTCCAGCCAGTGAACTTCTGCTCTGTCCCCTTTCAGGCTGCCCCTGACTCCAAAGCTTCGAGTTGGAGTCACCCCACAAGCCTCCCTCCTTGGTCCCATCTGCTGTCAATCTGCCATAGGCCTGAGGACAAACACCTACCATTTCCCTTGCCTTTTCCCTTTCCTAACAAGACTTCCTGTTTTCAAACTTGTCCAAGAACCTCTCCTGGCATCAAGTCCACTGTCTGCTCCAGGTATCTGCCTGGTCTCCATACACAGAGCCGTTTAATCTTCCAGAGGGCTCAGGGTTAGCAGCCTGAGACAGAGACCAGAAACCCTGGGGTTCATTCCTGTAGAGGGGGGAAACAGTGTACCCATGCTGGGAATCTGGGTTCTGAACAGTTTCTATGTAGAAAATGGGCCCGTGAACTGCAGTGAGGTGTTGGCATGACAGGAACCGAACTGAAACACACTTTCTACATTGTCTGAGCTCACAAATGGAACACTGCCCTGCTTTCCTTTATTCTGGTGACCGGTAAGAAAACGCATGCATGGACTTTAGTTAGCAACTCACTCTGCCTCTCCTTTCCCTTGAGGTGCCCTGTTGCTCCCCCAAAATTCCTCCTTTTGGCTTCTCTTTTCTGGCATAAGGACCAGGAGCTCTGAGGAAGGAAGCAGCCCAGAAACTCCCAATTAAAGAAGCTGTTTTGGTGACATTGGTTTCACTAGGCTGCATCCTTTGAGTGGGACAGAATTGGTCTGGGAAGACTGAAATTCCACTTCTGCACCTGGATTTGGGCTAAGAAGCCTCATATCTCAACCCTCTCAAGCAGGGTTCTTGTGTGTCCCCTCTACACTTCCTCTGCTGCAGAAAGAAGTGTGTCTTGGCTGCCCCTGAAACACTCCTCTCTTCCCCTCTCCACTAGGACTAAAGTGGGCCGTATAACCAATGGCTCCAAGAGATGGAGCCTGTTCACACATGATCACATGGAGATGCTCTGATCATCTAAGGAACCTCTGGATTCAAATCAACCAAGCATCTGACAACCCCATGGTCCCATCCTCCCTGTGCCTTCCCTTCTTCCCACAAAGGAGACCCAATCTAGCCACTGGGCCAGCCCATCTGGCTATGGAAACCAAAAGGACAGAATGAATCTTACTGGGTTGCAGGACTTAATCTAGCTCTTGCTGAATTATTCAGGGATGACATTAACTTATAAATGAGTGTGTTTGACTGATTTTGTGGTTGATGTACAGATAAATTCTAATGAAAGACAGCTACAAGATTTTAAATTATTAATTAGACTGCCACTTAACAAAGCCTATTTGGCACTCTATTTCCTTGCTTAACAAGACAAAAACTTTAAGGTTCTGTATTAGCCCAGAGGCTGTTGATTTGCATTCTGTTTTTATAGCTCCAAAAATGAAAACCATAGATTCTAACCTTAAGCAGAGCACTTCTGGCTAAGCAAAATCCCTAGCAGGCTGCCCTTCTCTCCTGGATGGTACTGGGTGGCTCGGGGCCTCACTTGCTCTGCCCGCCTCTCATCTCTGACCAGAGGTTTGCTTTTTATATCCCTGGTTCTACCAGGGTAGGTCAGGATATGGGAAAGCTGGCAGGGCAGCTGCAGAAGCCTTCAGCTAGCAGCACTGTCAGCAGCAAGATCCACTGAGCACTCAGGGCTGTTCTGGTTCACCGAGGTAGGGCTGTGCCCAGTAGAATCGTTCATTAAGAGAGGCAAGGCAGCACCCCCTAAAATGCCCTGCCAAGAGACAGCACCCCGCTCACTGTCAGAGAGATAACTTGCATGGTCCAATAACTCCTCTCACCTTCCTCCTCCTCTGAGGCTTCAGACCGCTGAGCCTCCTAACTCCACAAAGCACCCCATTATCAAGACCATGAGCCCTACGCTTTGCAGAAAGTTAAGGTTTTCGTCCCTCTCCTCTTGCCCCAGGACCTAGGGAAGACTACTTTTGTTGTTTGTTTTTTTGTGTGTGTGCACGTGTGTGTGTGTTTTTATCTTTCAAACCCTTTTCCAAATCATAATTGAACTATGAAACTCCTCAGGGCCAGGACTCCATGCGGGGCTCTCCAGCAGATAGGCAGGGAAACTGCAACCCACCCTATAACATTTTTTATTGGAGCCTTTAGGAACAATTCCAGAAGCAGAAACTTCAATGGCCACCTCCCTTGACATTAGCCTCAAGCATATCTTTGGCTCTGGGCACATACCTAGTACCCACACAGAAAATCTGAGTGTCCCGCAAGTGTGTAAAACAGACAAGTTCTAGGGATCAGGTCTGGGGCCAAGGGAGAAAATTGCCCAGGAAAGAACCAAACTAAAAGTCCTTTGTCCACACAATGTCCCAGCAGCAGGCTCCAGGCCACAGAACAGTGTCTTCTCTCCTCTATTTCCCTCAGACCAATCCAGGTGGAAACCTCTTTGTTGGTAGATTTCCCATCAACCAAGTGGTACAGGAAAGGAAAAACAGGTCTAGCAGGAAACACACAGGGACTGCCAAGCCTCCAGGGCCACCTCTTGAGCAGGGTATGAGTCTCCCCCAGGGATCCGCCCCCAGAATGCACTGGGCTCCTCCCAGTTGGGGCCTCTGGTTAGCAAAGACGGGAGAGAAAGGCTCCTGGAGGCTGCTCACGCTTTCCTAGGCACCTAAACCATTCTAAACAAAGAGTGTGGGCTGCTTCATGGCTTGTTTCTAACTGCAAACTGCCAAAACACAAAAGGAAAATGGGATGTGAAGTCCTCTCTACTGTCTCCATCCCAGACCTGCAGCCAGACAGGGTGGCCTCTTAAAACTGCCTGGGAAGCCTTCCCCTCTGGGGCACATTTACATGCTCCAGGCCCAGGCTTCTCAGATCTGGGCCTGTGCTCAACTCTGGAAAAAAGCACTCTCTCTGCGCAGAGGCACTGGGGCCAGCACACTGGTTGCTGAAAGGACACTTCATTCCTTTCTGCAGGGACAAGGAACTGGGGTGTACCAGTGAAGTGGTTTCTCCGACCAGCCAAGGAGACTTTTCCCACACCACAGTGGAAGACACTGCGCCGACCCACGTGGAGGGCACAAGTCACACACAAGTTTGTGAGTAATGACATGTCAGGGTGACCCGGGGTCCTGGGTCGGCCTGAGCGAGTGGGGACCAGCACACAGCCTTTACCGCTCCCAGCCAGGGCACGGTTTCTTGACCCACCTGTCCGACCCGCTTATGGGGTCTCTTTCATCACCCCCACCTCCGCTCCTCTCCGCCCACCGTGGGGCTTCGCTTCCCAGGCCTCCGCCACCTCCCCCTGCCCGTTTTCTCCTACTCCATCCTACTGTGAGGTCAGAATCCCGTGCTTACGACACCTCGGTCTGTTGCCATGGAAACAAGGGCGGATTAAGGCTGGAGCGCGGAGCGCAGGGATCAGGCCCCTCGGCTACCTGGGCTCGCGCCTCAGCCGGTTCCCGCAGGACCCGGACTGTCCGCCGCAGGCGCCGCCGCTAGTCCGCTGCCCGGCGCGGGCCAGGGACCGGGGCGTGGGGGGCGGGTACCGGCGGGGTGCCGCAGCCCACCCGGACTTGGGGGACGAGAGGAGCTGACGCAGAGGTCGGGGCAGCGGGTGGTGAGGCCCGCGGACTCTCGGTTTGGTCACCTGCCCTCCCTGGGCCCCGGGGACCGCTCCCCGCGCGGCCGCCACGTGGGGGCGCGGCGGAACTTCCCCAGCGCCGGCGCCAACTTCGCCGCGCCAGGCAATGAGCGAGTCTGCCAGAGGGTCGCGGAGAGGTGGTCACAGGGCCAGACCTCCAGCTGAGCCCGGCACAGCGCGCGCACGCAGCCGGCACAGCCTCCGCCTTCGCATCCCTCCGCTCCAGGCGCAGGGAAAGTTTAAGGAACCGGACACTGGGCGCTAGCTATCCCTCTCGAGCGCTGGGTGCCCGGAGCCCGCCCCTGAAGACCAAAGCCGGGCTGCAGGCAAAGTGCCCGCCTCCGGGCCCCACCTGGGAAGCTAGGGCGCGCAGTGAGCGCCTGGGCTGCGCGGGCACTGACCGAAGGCTGCACTGGAGCGCGGGCTGGACCCGGGCCCAACAAAGCGGCAGAAGCCGGCGACGTGTGCCCGCGCAGGGGACGGAGCCTGCAAGTGCAAAACTTTGTAATGGCAAAGCAAAGGTCCCAGGAGGCCAGCTCCCCTTCTATCATGGACAGCTCACCGTGGTCTCGAAATGACCTCGCCGAGCCTGATCCCTAGGCCTGGTCGCTTGATCCATGGGGTAAATCCTGTGTCTCCCAACGGGCCACGGACCCGGGCTGAGCTCCAGCAACAACCCCTCCGCGGTGCGTACCGGCAAAGCCCGCCAGCTCGCCAGGGGCTCCTTCCCGGGCCGGAGCCGCGGCTCCAGGCAGCTTTCGGGCAGCTCCCAGGCTCGCTGCTCTGCCCCGTGCGCATCCAACTCCAACTTGCCCCTGCGGCTCCAACTCACCTTTGCGAAGCATGTTGGCCGCGGGGCCGCCACTCCGAGGTCGGCCTAGACGCGCTCCCTCCGGGGTCCGGATTCAAATGCTTGGGCGCTGGCTGCAGCTAATCCGAGCGCGTCGAGGCGGGGGCAAGCCGGGGATCCGCTTGTGCCCGGCGGCCCGGCCCCGCAGGGGCATGGTGAGCCCGAACCCCGCGCAGAGGGCACCGGAGCCCACCAGCAACCGCGGCGCTGACCGGCAGCTCCGCGCGCTCGCTCAGCCCCGGGACAAGCAGCTTGCTCCGCGAAGCCGGCGGCCTGCTTCTGCAGCCCAGAGCACTTTGCAGGCGGTTTTGAGGGGGGACACCGCCCCCAGGCCGCGGCCCCCTCCTTTCCGCCCCCTCGGGCCGCCGCCGCCGCGGCTGCTGCAGAAGGACGCTCGCGCGCGACGCGGAGTTCCAGGGTAAGCGCCCGGCGCGCGTTTGCAGGACCGAGCGAAGCGCGGCGCGGGGCGCCTCCCTTCCTCCCCCCGGCTTCCCCCACCTTTCCTCCTCCCTCACTTCCTCCCTCGCTCGCTCGCTCCCTCCCCCTCGCTCCGCTCCCCGCCCCCGCTCCTGGAGCGCCTCCCATACAAAATTTATGAAAGTGCTCTCAGCTCGCGGTGCCGAGCGCCGTCCTATTCCCAGGGCAGCAGCGCTCAGCCGCGCGGCGCCGCCTCCCAAGGTGTTTTCGTTGCGCCCTCCCCCGGGGACGACGCTCCACCCCTGTCCGTCCAAGTACCTGCCCCAGACCCCGGGCCGATCGTGGGGCCATTCGAAAAGCCCCTCCCGTCCCCGTCGGCTCCCCAAAGCTCGTACCGCAGCCCAACCCCCGCCCGTTCGCCCTTCGCGGATGGAGGTCACCCAGCCAGGCGGCTGGAAGCGTGCGCTCAGTCGACCGGCTGGAGCGAGACGACCGCCGCCCAGAGCCCGCGGTCACAAGTCTGCACCCCTGTCCATCCCCTCTTTGGTCCGCTGCTCTTTCCTCCTAGGAGGCTCGACGGCTCCTCCCAGCCCAGGACAGCTCCGACAGACCCCGCCGCCTCGCACGCCGCGTCCAGGACACTGTTCTTTTGGGGAGGAGGTGTGGCTGCTCTAGACCTGGTAGCAAGCATTCTCAGAGGCCCAGTTGCAAACCCTAGAGAAAGGGAAGAACGAATGTGAGACTCAAGTGGGCTATCCCCACCTAGGGGCCCCTCTGGTTTCCCTTGGTCTACACAGACCCCGCCCCGGGGCTTTGTAGAAAATGGGAGAGGCACCGCCTCAAAGTAGGTCCCGTGGGGGGCAGTTTGGGCTGAGCATGGAGAAGGCTCAGGCTAGCCAAGATCCTGGGCGGAGGCCGGCACCCCCTACCGGCCTGGGATGAGAGGGGTCCTGGCAGAAGGAAAGCAGTGGGCTAAGTCACTCCTTCAACATACATTTATTGAGGGTCTATCATGTGTGGGGCGCTACTATTCTTTGGATTTCAGCCAGTGAAAAAAATAAGGTCCCTGCCTTTGTGGAGTTTACAATCTAATAGGGGCCTAATGAGGAAAGTCTAGATGAGATGGTGCTTGGAAGAAAAGCAAATGGTATTTATTCTGGAGCTGAAAGGAGGGGTCAGGGAAAGCTCTTGGAGCAAAGACGCCTAAGCAGAGATCTGATTGAAGTGAGAGAATGAGTGGTGTGAATTGTTGGAGAAAAACCTGGCATGATAGGAAGGTCAAAAAGGCCAGTATCATTCATTCACTCATGCATGAATTCCATGGCGCTGAAGCTAGGGTGTGAGCTAACTATACAGGCTTGGATTTCCAGAAGCTTGGGGAAGACAGATCCACAGTCTGTCTTTGAATGTTACAGGAGGAGACACAAAGTGTGGGAGAGGTCTCTGCTGGCTCTGTAGGGGAGCGAGGGGCCATCAGGAAGGCTTCACAGAAGAGGTGCCATCTGGGTTAAGTCTTGGGGTCTGTTGTGTTCAACAGGCTGAAAAGGAGAAAGGCTATTCCAGGCAGGAGAGAACATGCAAATGCTTGGAGGTGAGAAAGTAACCTTGTTCTGAGGTTTACGAAGATTGGTCCACGTTGGGGTGGGAACAGAAGGTGAGGCATTCTTTCTCTTAGCCTCAACCAGCTGCAGGGCTGGCTGACCCCACACCCTGCCTGAGCCCTGCCAGGTTGATACTATAGCTGAACTCAATGGCACTGAGAATTTGCAGAGGCCCTTCACAGGTAAAGTGAGGCCCAGGGAGGCTGAACAACTTCCTCAGTCTCATAAAACAGATCAGGACCAAACTGTCAGCCCGAATCACGGTGTGTGACTCCTCCTGCCACCTCCCCAAGCCGCCTCCCCATGACCCCCTGCCCCACAAACTCCAGCATCTTAGACAAAGTTGGCTGGAGCTGGGCGTGAGTGTGAGAAGCGGAGTTATTTCAGCCTCAGGAGGGCTGGGTGCTGCTTTGGAGTCCAGCCAGGGGTGGGGGTGACTGTAGGCGGGTGTTGTGGTATAATGCGGGTGTGCACTGTGCCCGCCTTCTCATCAGGCAGTAATTACTCAGACTGCTGAGTAACTCATGCAGGGAGACCCCCACAGACAGATGGAGGTGTTCGTGGACCAAGTTGCATGGCAGCCCCCAATGTTTTGCACTGCAGGATCTTGGGGGACATGCTCACATCTGCCCTTGATGTCTAGTTGTCCTGGACTTGACCTGGTTTCCTAGTCAGGGCTGGGGCAGCTCATTCAGCACAGAGGCTATGGGGCAATGTTATAAGATGGGGGCCTTCCGTTATCAACAGGCCCCAGTTCTACCTCAGAAAAAGCCCTAAGGGGCAGGCAGGGTGCCTGCTAGGGAGAAGCCACTGCTCTGCTGAAGCCAGTCTTTTCCCCCTTGGAACTTAAAGCTGCAGTCAAAACTAGAGCTGCCCACAGGCTGGATCTTAGAGTTATGAAGGGGGAGAAGCTGGACTCAGGGGATCCCTAGAATTGACATCCTGTTCCCTGGGGATCCAGAGAAACTGGGGAAGATGGGAAAGTTCAGGCTGGACTCTCATCAAGGTGAGAGGTGTGTTCTTGGGACCCATGGTGGTCACATTCCTGCTCAAAGTTGAGATTGTCGTAGGAGCATGAGTCGGTGGCCAGAGGGGCAGAGCGTTGGCCCCTGCTGGTCCTCCCCTTGGCTGCTCTCTCCCAGCCTGCCCAGCCATCCCTTCTCCCTGGGCAGCCTCCCAGGCAGGGCCAGTCCCAGGCTACTTGTTTTTCACTTCTCTCTGCACCTTAATTAGGAGTTTCCAAGCTGGGAGGGCCTCCAGGGGAGCCTGAGGCCACAGAGCTGCCTTAAAGGGCCAGCTGTGCTCACATCACCACTGCAGAGAGGGGAAGATGGTGCCAGAAGGCTGGGTGGGCAAACGGCCCTAGGGAACTACTGCTTTCTGGGGCAGACCTTGCTGAAGGCCAGTCCTGAAGGTACTTTGCTCTTTCAAAGGTCCACCGCTGTCTCACTAGCTGCTCTGCCTCCCCTCTGGGATCCCAGGACCTTAGGCCACTGAGCGGGAGAAAGCCTACCATAGGCCTAAGGGGCAGCCTAGGCAGGGAAAACGTTGGCCAGAACCCAGGTTTAGGGAATCTGAGTCCTTGGACTGCCCCATCCTCACGGGAAAGTACCCTCAGGCTCAGGACCTTCTCCTGGGAGCATTTTTTCACACGTGAATCTTCCACACGGTGTGTTCTCAAGGTGGTAAGAGCACCCCGGCGCTCCAGAAATCGGCACCAAGGCTCAGTTTGGAGCCTGGCACGGAGCTCTGTCCTGTGGGGCAGTGAGGTCCTCTGAGGTAGGGAATGTTGGTCCCACCCACACGCGTCCACTGCTTTTAGCAGGAGGGGAGACAGGGAGGGGAGCAGAAGGAAGACCTGCTGGTGTCCCCATTCTCAGGACTCGGCCCGCAGAAGTCGTGCAGGGAGTGGGCAGATCGGGGAGCTCTGCTCTGGGAGTGCCAGGCTCGGGTCAGCGGGCGGGAGGGCAGAGGGGCGCGCGGAGAGCGCCGCCGCTGCGGGCCGCGGCCACTAGGGGCGCTCGCGAGTGCCGACCTTGCGGGCTGAGAGCGGCCCGCAGGAGCCCCGCCCCTTTCTTCTCCTTCCCGGTTCCCGCCCAGCAAGTCCCCGCCCCTCCAGGCCGCTCGGCGAGCGATCGCTAATGTCTGCGCTTTCGGGGTTCCTCTAGAGCTGTCTTTTTGGTCCCCGCGTGGGCAGACCGGCGATGGCGGCGCTGGTGGCGGCCGAGGCGGCGGAGCCTGGCGGCCGAAAGGGCCCTGGCAGAGGTGGGTGCTTGTAACGCCGCGGCCTCTGGACCGCGCATCTCGGGGTGGGGCCCCCTCCCCAGGTCAGAGCCAGGACCAGCCCCCTTTCTTCGCCAGGCCTGGAAGGCCCCCCTGTCACTCGCTGTGGGCGGCGGTGCCCTGAGCCCAGGGGCACCGGTCTCTCTCGTGTAGCCTCAGGGCGCGATCGTGAGCAGCCCCTCCTGGGAGCTTGTGGTCCTGAAGCGGGACACGCTGCCCCCCCGACCGAGGCTTGAAGAGGGAAGATTTACGGGGGGACGCACGTGGCCGGGAGGGAAGGAGCCCGCGCGTCGCAGCGGGGAGCGCGCTCGGGGGGGGGGGCACGTGGTTCCATTCACCGGGCACTTAGCGCCCCGTGAGCATCAGGCCTGTGCTCGGTGCAGGGACTAGACTCGGGGACCTCACAGCCTTCGGGGAGATACTGACGTGAACAGAAGGTTTAGCCACGTGATCAAGGAGGCGGTGCCTGCTGGTCCCCGGGACCGACTGCGCTGCTGAGGCCACCAGCTCCCGCACCCGACACCCACAGGGGACTTGGGCCCGTCCGAGGAGCGTCTGTGAGGGGCCCAGGGACACTCGGCTGGTTGTCCCAAGGCCTTCGAAACAACTGAACAAAACCATAGTGGTAACATTCAGATATGGTCTCAGGGTCCCAGCGGGCGATGCTAGTTCTCCACTCACTGCACCATCGCCACCGCCCCCTCCCCCCCCCCCCCCCCCCGCCCCCTGCCACACGCACACACAGAGTACAGGATCAGGTCTGGGAGGATCCCACCTGTCATAGCAGTTCTGGCACATAGTACAGGTTCTGTCAATAGTCGGTGATTCAACTTCTTGCCCTTATCACATTCCCAAATTGGCTCCTAAAGAGAGAACTGGGGATTGAGCGAAACTGAATCGTGGGGAGTAGGATGCAGGTGACGGGCTTCAGCTTTGCTAAGGGGCTACAGTGTTTTCTCCTTTAATCAGGGGTGGTAATTATTTGTATACCTACGTTTGCCCCCACTAGACTACCGCCCCTAAAGGTCGAGGTCACTTTTCTGTCCTTACCTATTTGCCCACAGTCCCCACTAGAGAGTGTTCTTTCCATCCTTCCTGGGGTGGGAAGTGGGGTGGAACAATGGAACTAGGGAACTTGTTAAGTCAGTTAAATGTATGGTGTTTATTTCCCTTTTAAATGAGAGGGAAGAGTACAGGAATTAACCAGTGTTGACATAATGAGTGCACTCAAGTAAGGAAGGCAGTGTTTTAAATGAGCACTTATGACAGTTTGCTTATAGATCCCTCATCTAGGACCTCAGAACTTCAGGGTATTCTCAGGGTGCGGGGAAGAGACACATTTTCCCAGAATACTTGGGCTGCCTTGGCCCCTGGTTTTTCCTCAGGATTGTTCTCTATCAAGGAGCAGTTGTATGGACTTTTTTCCCATTTGCCCCTCAGTTCAGTCCCCTGGCATCACCTCTGCTCTCCTGAGGTAAGGGGTGAACTATACCCCATTCATGGGCTCAAGTCTTTGATTCCCAACAATCTCATAACATGAAAATTAATTGTGCAGGTTTCCTCCTGGCTTAATGAGTTTTTTTCCAACTTCAGGATGAACTCAGTGGGGAAGATGGCTGGGAAAGCCCCAAGCGATCTAAGATCTGGGACTGAAACTTAGGTGGAGCTAACAGCTTATCTGGGTCTGGCTGTGTTATTGGTCAGGTACTGACTCAGGCCCTACATTTATCCTAGGTCGAGTCCCTCGGGGCCGATTGGCCAATCAGATACCCCCTGAGATCCTGAACAACCCCCAGCTGCTGGCAGCCATTCAAGTCTTGCCTTCCAACTATAACTTTGAGATCCCCAAGACCATCTGGAGGATTCAGCAGGCCCAGGCCAAGAAGGGTAAGCCCCCAGCTTTGAGCTGGGGTAGGGGTGGAGAGGTTCCCTGGCCCAGTTAGGGGCAGTGTCCCCATTCCAGCCTTTTTCTGTCCTCAGCTCTCATGTGTCTGATTTGTCTTGCAGTGGCCTTGCAAATGCCTGAAGGCCTCCTCCTCTTTGCCTGTACCATTGTGGATATCTTGGAAAGGTGAGGCTTGGGGCACTGGAGAAGGAGCTGAGCCAAGAGCCCATGCCCGTTACAGCTTTGCCTGTTGACATCATTTTTTCCTTCTGGGCCTCTGCCTTAAAATCATGCACATACAAAGGGAAAACCCCAAAATTAAGACAGAGCAGTTGGTGGGGACCAAGGAGAAACCCAAGAATCCTCAGAGCTGACCCTGGAATGAGCTGAATAGTCAGCACCGGGCCTGACTAGGAGACTCTTTTTCTGGCTCATCTTGGGGAGTAGGGCAAGGAGTGGCTTAGCAGGGGAGAAGTGCCTTAGACATGATATTCATTTCCTCTACCCCTTTCCTCTAAGTTTCTTCAATACAGTGAGCCATCCTTAGGGGGTGGGGGTAAGTGCTCAGCCATCTGGAAACAACACAGGAAGGGGAGGGGGGATGGAGAAAGGGGAGGTCATCTCGTGATGGGAACCTCCCACTTCTCTGCTGCTGCCCTCCCCCCACCCTGCTCCTAATCCCGAAGCCACAGGCTCACTTTCCTGCTCCCATCCTCTTGCCCCTTAGGGATGCTCTCTGGGGCTTGGGCCAATTTGCATACATTTTAATCTACAAAAAATTAAGTGCTCAGGCTGACTCAGATGCCTGGGCTGCATTCTAAGGAGTTGAATAATCTGCTTTTGTGCACAACCTGATTTGGGGATGGGGGAGAACGGGGATGGGGGCTGACTGGCAGCTTTCCCCACCACATGCCCAGGAGAGGAATGGAGAGACCTCAGTCACTGAGCCAAGATACATGCCCCAGGGGTGGATCTCTCAGGGAAGAGCTGATCCTCTGCTCCATTCCTATAGTGAATTCAGGGGGTGAAGGGTCTTCCCCACCCACCCCCATCCCACAGTGATTCAGGCCTGGCAGCAGATCCCATGGCATTATGCTGGCCAGAGCCCACTCTTCCTGACGCATCGGGCATGTGGGCGGTGCCATGTGCTGTGGGGGAGCTATGCATGGGTCCCCCCATCCTGGGCGCAGAGGGCCCTGACTAAGGGTGAGGAGGTAGCAGGGGGTCTGGGCATCAGGGAGGCTGTGTGCACCCACACATGCATGCCCACGCACCCCACAGTGCCAGGACTTGAGGGTGGGTGCCTTTGCACATGTGTATATGCTCACTGTTCTGGGTGGGATGAGTCAGGCCATTGGAGGTCTGTGTTTGACCCTGTGTATGCCAGTCTGAGATTTGGGGGTCCCTCTTGCAGTATGAGCCTGAGCAGAGAAATCAGGGTGCTATGGAGACCATCTTCATACAGCTATAGTTCCAGGAACTGCTGCCAGGCATGGAGGAGGTGGCAGCTGGGCCCCTCCTACTCTTTGTTGGCAGAAGTGGCAGCTGCCTACCCAAGGGATTGGGTGAGGTAGGGAGACAGGAGCTGGGCCCTGAGATACTTCCACAGGGTTAGGTCTCTCTTCCACCACACTCCTTGGATCACTGTGCCATTGTTGTCCATCCCCACAGATTCACAGAGGCCGAAGTGATGGTGATGGGTGATGTGACCTATGGGGCTTGCTGTGTGGATGACTTTACTGCAAGGGCCCTGGGAGCTGACTTCCTGGTGCACTATGGCCACAGCTGCCTGGGTATGGCAGACCAGGACATCTGGACCCTGGCAGGGCTGGTAGGGAGGCAGGACTGCTCACTAATCTCCATCACAGTGCTTTATCCTGCTTGCAGCCATGAGGTCCCTCCTGGTTTCTGGGATGGCCTCAGCCTTCCTGCTCTGCAGGTGGATCTTTCCTTTGGATTTGGTTCCCTTGGAAACCATGCTGTTGTCCCAGATGCGGGTGTTTGAAAGGCTGTTGGTGGTATAGCAGGCAGCCCACCCCCCCAGCCCTGTCTGAGTGACCCAGGAGGAGCTTCTAATGCGCCTGTGATTCCCCCCTCCCCCACCACTTCTTTCTACCCCCAGCTTGCAGCCACTGGTCCTGGCTGCTCAGAGACCTTGGCCTGAGCCTGGCCCTCTGCCCATGCTGCCTTCCAAAACAGTCTCCTGAACTCTTCTCTTCTCCCAGTTCCCATGGACACCTCTGCCCAAGACTTTCGGGTGCTATATGTCTTTGTGGACATCCTGATAGACACTACCCACCTATTGGACTCTATCCGTTTCACCTTTCCCCCAGCCAGTGCCCTTGCCCTGGTCAGCACCATACAGTTTGTGTCAACCTTGCAGGTAAGTAGACAAACAGCCAGTTTATTCTTCAGTCCCCAGGCCAGGTGCTGCAGGCTGGTCCTCCTGCCCTGGCTGTCCCTCCCCATCTACTTGCTTTCCTTCTCGTTTTCCCTACAGGCAGTTGCCCAGGAGCTGAAAGCTGAGTATCGTGTGAGTGTCCCACAGTGCAAACCCCTGTCCCCTGGGGAGATTCTGGGCTGCACGTCCCCCTACCTGCCCAAAGAGGTGGAGGCTGTTGTGTAAGTGAAAAATTGTACAGACATGAGAAATGTACCCTAGGAGTCTAAAACTCCTTAATTATTTGTTCAAGGTCACCCTGCAAGATGGGACCAAATAGGGTTTCAGGTTTTCTGTCTCCCCCACCAGTGCTCTGTCTACCATCCAGAAGGCTATGCTATGCCCAGGGTGGGGCAGGAATCAGAGGGCCTGATGGGGGGATAAGGGTGGGCTAGAAATGGTGGGTATATAATTGGAGAAGATGGATGGGTACACTCAGGCTGTAGCCCCATTAATTTAGCATCCGGACAGCTAACAAGCAGGAGCAGTGTGTCTCCTGCTGCCTAATTATTTTAGGTAATGGAAATGCTTAATGTTGTGTGAATGCAGCCAGCCTCAGAGCCAACAGCTCCCGGCTGGGACTAGGGAGGGGAGTCCCATTCCTAGCTAATGGCAGGAAAGGAGGCAGGGGCACTCCTCTGACTTAGCCCCACCTTTGTGGCTGCTGATGCTGGTTCCACAGGCCTTGATGCACCCACACAGACAGGCCAATAGACCCATATCAGAGCCTCCCCCAGCCCAGACCTGGCAGTTCTGCTTCCCAGGCAACATTTCCCTTGTGCCTGTGCCTGCATAACTGAGCTCACAGATGCCTACTCTTGGGGGCTTCGATGTATGTGTTGGAGGGAGGGACACCCTGAGTGCTGGCCATTCATCAAAATTCAGTGTGGTCTCCTAGAGAAGGAGCTGCCATTGCAGGTTGTCTTCCATGCTCTGCCCTCTTCGCGTTCTGCGAAGGTACTGTTAGAGGTAGCATCTCCCAGGGCATGCTGGGTACAGCCTCCTGATACGTAAGCCTAGAGTTGAGTCCTGGATACACTGCTTCATAGCTATATGACTTGGGCAAGTTTTTTTTTTTTCTTTTAAATATGTTTTAATTGATTTTAGAGAGGGAGGGAGGGACAGGGAGAGGGAGAGGGAGAAACATCAATTGGCTGCCTCCTGCATGCCCCCTACTGGGGACTGAGCCTACAACCTAGGCATGTGCCCTGACCAGGAATCAAACCGTGGCCTTTTGGTTTATGGGATGACACTCAACCAGCTGAGCCACACTAGCCAGGGCTGGGCAAATTTCTTAACATCCCTGAACCTCAGTTGTATCTTGTAAAATGGGAACACTATAGGTAGCTTGGAGGATTATCTGTTAGGACTGAGTGAAGTCATACATGCCAGGTGCTTAGCCCAGGCCCAGTGCACAGCAGATATAAGTCCAATAAACAGAATATATTGTTACAACTCAGTATCTGGACCCAAGAGCTAGTTAGGGCAGAGAGTAGCCAGTGTGTACCCTGATACCTCATTTACAGCATAAATGTCACCTGAACACTACTTCCCTTGTCTGTATTGAGCGAGGGAGAATCTCCCCCACCTCCAGTTTAGGATCTCTATAGCCTAGAGCAGCCTTACCTGGCCTCAGCTGTGCCTTTACCCTTCCACCAGAAGGTTGGGGGTTGGCAGTGTTCTTAGATTCTACATTACATAACTAGAGGAGCTTTACTGTCATCCAATTCAAACTCCTTGTTTTACGTGTGAGAAAACCAAGACCTTGGGAGGTGAAATGACTTGTCCCAGTTCACACACAGCTAGCCAAGAAATCAGTCTTCTGTACCCTAAGCTAGTGCCTGCTTCTTCTGCTGTCCCACCCACACTTACCACAAACCCCCCTTTTTACCCCCCTGCAGATATCTTGGAGATGGCCGCTTCCATCTGGAGTCTGTCATGATTGCCAACCCCAGTGTCCCTGCTTACCGGTATGGGCTGAGCTGGACCAAACAGCTGGGGAGAGGGTGGAATTCTCTACCACTGAGGCCCTCAATCAGCCAGACCCTCCTCATTCTTTGGCCACTTAACAGCCCTCAGCCCTCTAAACATCTGAGGTACTTGGGTCCTGAATCTGGGTATCAAACCCAGAGCTGCAGCTGCATAGTACTCACCCATCCCCCAAGGATTCACACAGATATCCTAAAACCCTCTGCCACTCTTGCCTGCTCCTGCTGTGGGACTGATCTTCCCAATGACAACCCATGCTCTTGTCTCTGTTCCTGATTACCTGCATGGAGCCTGAAGGTTCAGACCAAGGTTCAGCCTGAAGGTTCAGAGCCTGAGTCAGGGAGCCCAAGTCCCACAAGTGGCTGTCGCCATGACTTTGACAGCTTCTTTTCCAGATACAACCCATACAGCAAAGTCTTATCCAGAGAACACTATGACCACCAGCGAATGCAGACTAACCGCCAAGAAGCCATAGCCACTGCACGCTCAGCTAAATCCTGGGGCCTTATCCTCGGCACTTTGGGCCGCCAGGGCAGCCCCAAGATTCTGGAGGTCAGAGGGCTTGGGATGGCCTCTGGAGGAAGGGACTGACTGGGAAACCCAGCAGGGAAAATCACTAGGCCAAAGAATTTAGCGTTGGCAGCTTGATCATGGTGACTCCAGCTCTGCCTCCCTCTACCGACAGCACCTGGAATCTAGGCTCCAAGCCTTGGGACTTCCCTTCGTGAGGCTGCTGCTCTCAGAGATCTTTCCCAGCAAGCTTAGTCTACTTCCTCGGGTAGATGTGTAAGTTTCTCCACCATACCTACCTAGCTATGATTGGCTAAAGAAGTTCAGAATCTGGGTCCTTCCCAGCACATATTGAGGGCTGGAGTCAATGGGAATTGCTTCCATGATCATAAACTTTTAATGTTTACAATGCATTCATCTAGCAGGGTCTACCATCTGGATTACAACCTATTTTGTCTGTCTTGGGGCTCTCAGGCAACTGCAACGTCATAGTGGTTCTGTATGAGATGAGATTGAGGGGTGCTTGGTTGGCATCTGCATTTTACCAGGCATGAAACTTGATTCTATCTAGGCCCTGCCCTATCTAGGCCCTGCTCTGGTCAGTGGAGGAAACCGGAGAAGACAAACACCACTATATTGTTATTCTAAACAGCAGTTAGGTCCCAGTCTTTTACTTTAGGAATTCATAGTAAGCATTCATGGGGTGTGTTGGGGCACAGTCATGTTCTTTAGCACGCTGCTCAGGAGAGGGGGTCTACCTCCCTTGGGTCTGATCTGACTTCCCTTCCCAGGTGGGTACAGGTGGCATGTCCCCGCCTCTCCATTGACTGGGGAACAGTCTTCCCCAAGCCACTGCTGACACCCTATGAGGTAATACCAACATTTGAGAGTGGACATTGCACCTGGTTTTGTCAAGGGAGGGATCTGAAGTGGAGTGGGGTAGGGGGGTTCACTTAGTTACAGCTGAGCCACTTCCTAGCTGAGTGGTCTTGGGCAAGTCTCTTAACCTCTTTGAGCCTGACACTTCCTCTGTGGTATGTTGTGGTATGTTCATAGGCCATTGTGAGGACTGGATGAAATAATCCTGGGGAGAAAAATGTTGGCAAATGTTATTGTGCGATTTCCCTCCCCTAGGCGGCGGTGGCCCTGAGGGACATTTCCTGGCAGCAGCCCTACCCCATGGACTTTTATGCGGGCAGCTCCTTGGGGCCATGGACAGTGAACCACGGACGAGACCAGGCACCCCGCAGGCCTGCGCTGGGGAAGGTAGGCAGGGACTCCGAGGTGGCAGGAGTGCTCGCTCCCTAGCGACGCGAGCCGAGGCCGCCACCATGCGGCCGCTACGGGAAATGCATGAGAGCGGGATGGAGGACGTCGCAGAGGTGGGACCCTGACCAGTGTACGACTTCAGGTGCAGGAGGGGTCCACGCGCCTTTCTCCAGCTGCGACTTGCGAGGGTTGCAACTGCAGAGATGAGGCGGAGGTGCCACTCGCTCCGTGAGCCGCTGCTGAGTCTCAGGTACCCGCCCAGCGTGGCCGCGCCTCACCCTTCGGCCCTCTCCCGGGAACGCTAGCTCGCCCGACGCCCGCCTTCTGGGTGGTGCCGGCACTTGGCTCCGCCCCCGCGCGACTCCACTTCCGCTCGGGGAAAGGCCGCTTCCGGCCCTTCCGGCGCGCAGCCCTGCACTATGGCGGCGCGGCAACCCCTGCGGGTGCTGTGTTTGGCGGGCTTCCGGCAGAGCGAGCGGAGCTTCCGCGAGAAGACGGGGGCGCTAAGGAAGGCCCTGCGGGGCCGCGCCGAGCTCGTGTGCCTCAGCGGCCCGCACCCGGTCGTGGACTCTGCGGGGGCCGGGCCGGAGTCCGGTGAGACGAGCTATGCCCCGGGAATGTGCCCCGAGTCTTCTCTATCTTGCCTCGTGTCTGTAACACTCTTCAGCATACCCCCCACTCAGCATCCTCACTCATTCCTCCCGCAGCCTTCTCTTTCATCCCCGCCTCCCATGTTTACACCGTGATTTGTTCGCGTGCCCCCCGCCCCTCCCGGTGCCCGCCCATCCATTCCCGCTCTTTTTCCCCCCGGACTTCTCCCCCGTCAGTCGCCTCTCTCCCTTTCTTATTCCCAAACCCTCCCTTTCTCATTTCTTTCCTTCTGCATTGCCCCTTGCTCTAACTCTACGCTTATGTGTGTAGGGTCCTGCCCTCCGGAGGAGCAGCCTCGAGGATGGTGGTTTTCAGAACCTGAGGCAGACGTTTTCTCCGCACTGGAAGAGCCCACAGTGTGCAGAGGTCTGGAAGAAGCCCTGGCGACGGTGGCACAGGCACTGAACAAGCAGGGACCTTTCGATGGGCTCCTTGGTTTCAGCCAGGGAGCTGCGCTAGCAGCCCTTGTGTGTGCCCTTGGCCAAGCAGATGATCCCCGCTTCCCTTTGCCAAGGTTTATCATCTTGGTATCTGGTTTCTGTCCTCGGGGCCTTGGTCTCCAGGAATCCATCCTGCAGGGTCCCTTGTCAATGCCTTCACTCCATGTTTTTGGGGACACTGACCGTGTCATCCCCTCTCAGGAGAGTATGCAACTGGCTAGCCGATTCACTGGATCCATCACTCTCACCCACTCTGGTGGCCACTTCATTCCAGCAGCTGCACCCCAGCGCCAGGCCTACCTCAAGTTCTTGGACCAGTTTGCAGAGTGAAAGATCAACAAATGCCTGGGCCCCCATATCCCCCTCTGCACCCCCAGTGGGGACACTGACTTTGGGGCAGCCTCTGTGATCCTTGCCCCTTGTTCCTACCCTGGGAGCTCCACTGCTGTTAGTGCTCTTCAGGGTCACCAGTTCTTAAAACTCAGATTACTCAAGAGAATGGGGAGCAGGACGCCTTAGTGGACTTTGACCATCACATCTGGTACCCAAACATGGAAAAGGTTAGTGGAGCCCTAAATGAGTGGAGGGTTTACATGGGAAAAGCAGAGGCTGGCACCACTGTGACTGCCACACAATAAAATGGTAATTTGAATTGTGAGCATATTTTTCCTGATTCAGAAAAAAACCAAAACCATAACAAATCTGGATATCCACACAGCCTCCAGGGCAGCACCATGCAGGGAGGTGTTTCCAGTTAGGAGCCCCCAGGAGAAGCTCATGGGTGTGTGTGTATACACATTTTTGGTGGAAGTCTTAAGTCCCAAGTTGAAGGAAAGGGGGCCTTGGTAGCTGAATCAGGGAAGAATTTATACCTGAGAAGTTCTGGGAAGGGATTACCTGACAAGGCTCTGCCTGGGCCATACTGAGTTGAGGCTTCCTCCATTCTGATCCTTTTGTCAAATCCTGGCTTCTTGTGTTCTCTGTTTTCTCCTCCATAACTGCCTTAGCTCCTCTGAACTATGAGTTCAAAGGGTGGGGTGGTGAGAAACCTTGGATGGAGACCAAAGACAGCACAGAAGAAACCCTTTTCCAAACTTGCCTCCATTTGCAGTTTCTGAGATTGATGCTACACTGTAGTGATCACAGCCAAGGCCTAAGCAGCCCATCTGGTTTGCAGTTGTTTTTAGGCACTCTAAAGCCTGCCTACTATAGCCATTTTGCCTACTTCCAGCGCCCCACCCTCTGCCCTCACTGCTCTCTGACTTCAGCTAGCTCTATCTCTGCAGGCTCAACAACTTGTTGCTTTTCTAGATCATAAAAGAACCTATCCTTCAAGCATGGTTGCCTCCAGGGACTTAATGGAGCAGAAATTAGGATTAGGGGATGCAGCACAAATACTCCAGCCCATCCTGACACAACCAGACTGATAGTCTTTAAATTACCATAAGTTCTGAGTTCTTCACTATAGATAACAGCTGTCCAAGATAATTTTTTTTTTAAAGCTGTAGTTACTTCCCTAGACAGACCCAGTTTACTGGGTTAGGACCTTTACTGCAGAAAGTGGGAGTGGGGAGGAAGTTCTTTGCTATAGTCTGCCTCTTGCTCTTGGTTTTTAAAGGGGTCTTTTTCTTGGCAAAAGGTGGATACTCTGAAATGGACTGAATTACTCCTACAGACCTGCTGGATTTGGCCCACAGCATTTTAGAAAAAAATGGATTTATGGTATTTAAAGTTTTAGGAATTTCACACCAATATTCAGATTCCTGGCTTCTCTGGAAATAAGTGGTTCAAAATGGAATGCAGTGACTGCAGGTCAGGGCTCACGAGCTCTCATGGCGATCATAGGCTGCCCCCTTTAGCAAGGTCCCAAGAGGTGAAAGTGATGGTTTGCATACCACAGCTACTGCTACTTGGATTACTGTGCAGATTAAGTAGAGGGGGGAAGACATATTGGAGAATGAATTTTAAGCCAGGGCTTAAAGTTAGAAGGGTGAAGGTAGAGCAGAGCAGAATTAGGTGCAGCAGAAGTTCTCATGCTTGGGATAAGGAGAATCTCCCCGGAGAATCAAAATCACCCAGAAGGGAACAGATCATGTGGTCCACTGGTTCCAACAAGTGAGATGTGTCACCTGGCATCATGCCCTTCAGGAACAACAGAATCTTAGTGGGCTGTGCTCTGCGCCCCCCCCCACACACACACACAGATTCTTTGTATCATTTGCATCACCATTATGTTAAAACTTGGATTCCTGGAGCCAAACTCCAGGTCCACTGAGTCAATCACTGGGACTCAGGAATCTGCATTTTGACAAGCTATCCCTAGTCATTTCCATGCAATATCATACTTGAAAACCACTGTTTAGAGAGTAGAATATAGGTCTCTGTTAATATGTGTTATCTGATAAAAGCCCATGTGATCCTCATGCTGTCCACTAGGGAGGGGGAGCAAGCTTTCAAGAATCACTGATCTAACATTTTCAATTTATAATTAAGGAAAATGAAATCCAGAGGATGGATAAAGGAATACCATTTATTGAGTACTAACTATGCCAAACATTGTGATAAGTAGAGCTTTATAGTTGCCTAATTTAATCTCACAACTTCATGAGGTTGATACTATTATGAACCTAATTTTACAACTGAGGAAACAGGCACAGAGAGACTAAATAACTTACCCAAAGTTGGTTTGGATCCAAGAACTCACATTCTTGACCATTGCTTTTTCAGCAGCCCTATAGAAGGTGAGCAGAGGCCACCACTCACTACTGTTGGGCTAAATGTCCTGTGTGGACCTCACCTTCCTAATCCATAAAATAAGTTGGGGTGGGGTGCATAAATGATTTCCAAGATACTAAAGAACTCTTAACATCATACAGTCTTCTGGTTATTTCCCCCCTCTGACCACCTTCTCTAGATGGGTTCCACCTGCAGAAGACTTGCTTTCTTCAGAATATCCCTACATTTCTCTTTTCTACTTTTCACACCACTTTAGATTCCTAAAGCAAATGGAAGAGTGAGTCCCTTAGCAAAGAACCTCTCAACAACCCCAGTCGCAGAGGTTCTGCTCAGAGAGATGTGCCCTCCCTCCCCTGTTCGTTCTGCCTAAGTGCCCAGAGCTGGAGTCTCCCCAACACCACTACCCCCTGACAAAGACAGGGGAGCCTAATAGAATAGTACTTAACAGCAACATAGCATTCTGCAGTTTTTAACGGTGTTTGCTTATATGATCTTATCTGATCCTCACATCAGGCTTGCCCAAAAGAAGGATTATCTCATTTTAAAGAAAGCTCACAACATGGCTCCTTAAGTAACAACCAGTTGATGATGAAGCCAGGTTGGACCTGCTTCTCAGTGCATTCATTGCTCCCACCTGCATACACTACATCTGCCCACGGATGTTCACTGGATTCCAGAATTGAGTGCATTTTAATGTAAGACCTCAGGATCCTTGGGTGGGAGGAAGCATGTGGGCATTGATTAGCTGTGAAACCAGCACCAATTGTCTTAGAAGTTTAGAAAAGGAGGGGGGGTATGGAAAAGTAAGGAAAAACTGGATTAACGGGTGGCAGGGCTGGGCAGCATTAACCATTCCCAACACTGTCCCTAGGGAAGTCCTGCACCCAATATCCAATAGCCCCTGGAGTAGGCGATGTTGGTGGTGGCAGGTGACCTACGCAATGTTTTTGAAGAGATCATTGCATACACTTCATTGACACAAATGGACATCAGCCTCTCAGATTTACTCCCCCTCTTAGAGCTAACTTGAGATCCTGTCTCAAATTGGAATCCAGCGCCTAGAGGTAGAACGAGGGGAGGATGCTGGTATGTGCAGACAACGCTTTAGGGACCTGGTTAACTTCACAAGCCCGCTGGCTTCCTGAAGGTTGGCAACCTTTCTTATCCTACATGGTTAAGAGGAACAAAGAGTGGGGAGAAGAGTGAGGGGAGCTTGCAACTCCATCAGAAAATGGGTTCAAGAATTACTCTTTGCCCTCGCCCGCTCAGCTAAGGGTTCCTGGAAGGATGACATTGTGGTGTATTTAAGCAAACTTTCCTCTGTCTAACCACTTCAGTCCCCAGGAGGCAAACATTTTTTCTTGCCTCCCAGCAGCCTCCGTCCCACTGAGGAGATAAAAAAGAACCCAAATCGCGTAACTATCCCCCTTCTCGCCATCCCTTGGCTGCAATACCTTGGCTAGGAGAACAGGGCGGTCACCGAGGCGGACGGTCAGACGTACTCCGCACACCGTGCTTCCTTCTCTGCCTCGGGGGAAGCGCGGCAATTAGACCCGGTAGTAGCCCACCTGCCTGGGCCGAGCCTCTCGCACCCCCGCAGACACCTTGCATGTTGACTCGCTGCCCCCGCTTCCTGCTGCTCTCGGTCTCCCCCTTACTGGGCAGGCAGCGAGAGGCGCAGCGTGACGCGGAGCGTGGGCGTGCTGCGGGGCGACCATGGCTGTAGACTGTTACCTCCGGTTCCCACAGTAACAATCGAAAGCCACGGTTGCCCTGGAGACGCGGGGGCGGGGCGCGCATCGGCTCCAGTCAGGCTGACGTCAAGACCGCCGCGGGGCGGGTGGCGGCGCGGGGGCAGCGCGGGCGGCAGGGATCGGCGAAGGGCTGCTGCGGGGTTGCGCGACGTGCGTGTGGGCCGGCCGCCCCTCGCAGCCCCTGGGGACTAGGGAAGGGACAGCCTGATGGCGGATCTTGCGCTGGGTCAGCACCGCGGACAGCGGCGGCGCGAGCAGCTGGTGCGGGGCTGAGGACTCTGGGGAACAGAACAGCCAGGGGCGCGGCAGGTGGCCGGGTCCGCGGTCCTGGGGCGGGGCCAGGCGTCGGTGGCCGTGACTGGAGACTGTTACTGAGGGCGACCCGGGCAGTAAGCAGTCTACAGCCAAGGTTCCGGCGCGCTGCCCGGGACGGGGGAGAGGATTGCCTCCGTCGCCCGCCCGCAGCTGGGGGCGCTGCTGCTCTTCCTCCCCCGCGTCTCCCGCCTTTCTCGGCCCCTGCGCTCGCGGACAGGCACGCGGCCCTTGACGTCAAAGCCCTGTGACGTCAAAGACGTCCCTGCTGAAAGACACTTCCGGTGGCCGGGGGGAGGGTCGTTGGGGGTGGGGCGGGGCTGCCCTGCCAAGGCCCCGCCCCCGCCTGGTCCTGAGAGGACAGCTCCTCGCGCAGAGGCGAGAGGCTGTCGATGTGCTTGTGGGCCGGCCGATGGGACGCAGAGGGACGCGGCGGCCAGTCAGACGGGTCGGGACGGGGAGGAGGGGCCCCAGTTGAATGCTGAGCGGGGGTCCCGAGAGAGCCGCAGCTGGTGCCCAGCTCAGCCAGCCGGGGGCAGCGAGGCTGAGTCACCGCGCTGCGGGGAGAGGAAGGAGGGGGCGCGTCTCCTGAGGCGCCAGCATCTTCGCCCCACTTTCTTGGGAGGATGGCGCAGGAACCCCAGGAAAAGCCGCGGGCACTCTGGGGTCCGTCCTCTGTTCGATGCTCCTCCTAAGTGGCTGCGTCTCCATCCGGGGGCGGGCAGGTGCTGCACTGGGCTCTGTGTACGCCTCCGGCCCGGGCGCCACCAGCTGCAAGAGAACCTTCGCCCCCCACCCTGCCCTCCACCCTGCCCCCACCCCACCTCGTAGGGGCCCTCCAACCCGCCGCCTGCCGTTCTCCTCGTTGCCCTCCGTCCGTGTCTGTCGCCCGTCGGTCGGTGAGCCCCGCTTACCTGTCCGGCCTCGTCGCGCCCGCGCCCGCGCCCGCTCGCCTCCTGCAGCCCGGCTGGCGCGGCGGCTTTTATAGTCGCGCGTAGTACTCGTGCGGCGGCTCATTCATACAGCCGCGGCTCCTACACACTGACGTGCTGCCGACGTCAGCAGGGAATTTAGGAAACGGGAAGAGGGGCTATTTATAGTGGCGAAGGGGGGGGGTGGGGACTAGGCGTTGGGGAGGGCGCCCGGAAGCACGAACAGGGAGGGGGAGCCCGTGCCCCCTGCACCACTCTACAGGGGGTTAACTTTCCGGAACTGCGAGCTGGGGGCCTGCGGGAGGATGGGGGGGCGGTCAGATGGGTCCCGCTCTGGGACACCTGGGGCGCAACCCCACCCCGCCCGGCCTTCCAAGGCCCTCACCTGGTCGTCCCCACTCCCATACCTCAGGTCCTGGCCTCGACGGCTCTGTGACGTCACAAGATGCTCTGCGGCGGCGTTATCCTCCTGTGACCCTGAGGTGTCGTCACGGGTGGGGGTGGGCAGCAGCGTAAGCTGGACCCTCAGAGAGCAGCTTCTAGAGCTGTGGTGTAGGGGGCTGGGGGGTATAGGGGCATGGGGGGTGTAGGGGAATGGGGGTGTAGGGGGATGGCGGAGAAGCTCAGGGGTCTTTGAAGGCTTATGTAGGAGGAGGCTGGGCCTGGAAGGAATGCCCAGTGGGGGTACAGTTACCAGTCCGGAGCTGGAGACCCGAGGAGAGGCAGAAAAATTGAGGAGGGTGGCCTGGACTCCCCGGAAATGAGCAAGGGGGGTCATCTGTGGGGGAGTTGGGCAAAAGGTGTGGGGAGAAGGGGGTGAGAGGAAGAGGAGCCTCAGCAATTGGAGGGGGGAGGACAGGTAGGCAGTGTCACTTTCAGAGCCTGGCCCCCAGCAGACCACGTTTGGGACCCACTTGTGGAATAACAGGCACTGATAGAGCTCATATGAGGGTAATAACGAGTGAAGGAGACCAAGGGTTCAGCAGCTTTGCAGGGAGGGCTCTCAAGGGTGCGGCAGAGCAGAGATGACTTCCTGGAGGAGCTAAGAGTTCCTAGAGGTCACAATTGGCAGGAAGGGGACATGCCATGTGGGCCAGAGTTCCCTTGGACAGGAGCAGGGAAATGTATGATCCTGGCCCAACCTAACTTCATCAATTGAGGAAGGCTCTAAATTGGGGAGAGGAGTGTGTTCAGAGAGAGGAGCTGGATTGGGGTGGGGAAGAGGGTGGAACCAGGGAGGGAGGGAAGGTCAAAGACTGAAGAAGAGTGAAGTCCACAGGGGGGCAGCTAGGCTGGGGGTAAGTCGGTAAGACCCTCCCATGCAGATCTGGCCCCATCAAGAGGGGGAGAGATTACAGCAGAAACGGGGCTAGAGAGGTCCTCCACACTCTTTGGGATCTGGCCAACGTGAGTTCTCTTTTTGTCTCCAGGCTTTGTCCCAGAGGTTTTTGTTCTCCAGTAATGCCTTCCTGCCTGGGGAGAGAACTCCTATTCATCCATCAAAGCCCCGCTCTAAGAACACTTCTGAGAAACCTTCCCACCTCCCTCCAGCACTCCGTTCACTTTTCCCTCTCAGCCATAGCATGTTCTCTGCCCTAGAGGCTGGCAGCTCAGGAGCCCCCTATTTTCATTCTTGAAGCCTCACCACTTCCCTAGTGAGGACACCATGGGGAGACAGAAGAGAGGAACTGGGATAAGATTGACTCAGATCACGAAGTGGAAACAGGGTGAGGGGGGACTGAAGACGCGATGAGAGTGAGAAGGATCCGCAGAGACCAGGAGCTATCTCCGGGCCCCGAGGCCATCAAGTCGCCTGCGGAGGAAAGGGAGCCTCTTGGGGGCGACCGAGCCCTTGGTGTCTGTCTGGGGCTGCGAGTGGCCACGCCCTCGTTCTCTCAATGAGTGACTCAGCCACTACCACTGGCGGGGACTTGGGGGCTGAGAACCGCGCCGGGGGCGGCGATCTCGGCCCCCATCCGCCCAGAGGCCCTGCGTGGTTGCTAAGCTCTCTAAGGCCTTGGAGAGACTCGATCTGGGCGAACCTCACCGGTTACTATGGTAACTCTGCGCCCCAGCCTCTGGCTCGCCGGCTGAGGGAGGCGTAGCCAATCAGAGGCTGCAGGGGTTCTCGGGAACCCACTCCCGCCCCTGACGTGTGGGCGGGGGTCAGGAGGTGTGGGGAGGAGGCAGAGCGTGGGCCACAGTGCGACCAGGTGCCCGGGCAGCCCGGGAATACTTCCGGAGTCAGTGCCTGCGCACCAGGGCCGGATCCCCTCCCTCCCAGAAGGGGAGTCACCTGCAAGAACTGGGCCTTCACGTGGGGTGCAGGACCTTGCAGGCGGGCGGGGGCGGGGTTCCCCGGGCTGCAGGCCCTCCCGCCCTGTTTCTCTAGGGTCCGTGGGTTGGATACGAGGTCGTTCAATTGGGTCCATCAAAACGGCTCACTTGGGGAATTCAGGGGCTGGAGTAGCTTCCGCGGGGCTCCTAAGAGGCATCCAACTGTTCCCAGTCGAACATCCTGGGGTCCTTCCAGAGACCAAGTTCAGTGCGAGCTGTTTGGGTAACCCCTCTGCCCAGGTTCACGGAGGGTCCTACGTGGCAGCCCCCGGGGTATCCCAGGGAGCCGGACTTGGACTCCCGGAAGGGGGCGGGTGTGTGTCTGTGTAAACATGCGCGCCCGCGGGTGTCGATATCTGGAGAGGATCTAGGTGCAAATGGCTGGTTCTGTGCACACCTAACCCATGCTTAGTGAGGGTGGGTATAAATAGTCCTTTCCAGCCCTAACCGGATCGCTCAGTGGTTAGAGCCTCGGCCTGCGGACTGAAGGGTCTCGGGTCCCTTTCCGGTCAAGAGCACGTACCCGGTTGGGGCTCATCTGGAGCAACAACAATGTGTCTCACATCGATGTTTCTTTCTCTCTTTTCCTTCCACTCTTTCTGAAAAGCAATGGAAAATCCTCTGGTGAGGATTAAAAATTTTTTTATATAGAGTCCCATCCAGGAATCTCTAAGGAGACTTCCCAGGGATCTCGTCTACTTCTCCCTGAGGGTTTCCGTAACCTCCTTCCCACCATCTACTGTCACCAGAATCTCCTCCGTGAAAGCAGGACTTCTCTGAATTGGGGCAATGTGAGAATCTGGAAATATCTACACAGAAGCAGTCAGCTCAAAACCCTGGGGGGTGTGGGGCTCCTATGTCCTGGACTTGGGTCCCCAGGTGGGCACATCTGGGAGGGTGATCTTGCGAATAGCGCCCCCGCCCCCTCCCGGATCCAGCTACGCATCTGCGAGCCTCCAGCCCAGCCAGGTGCGCGGAGGGAGGTCGTGGCTGTGTCGCGCGAAGCCCCGCGCCCCCGCGAGGTGGCGCCATAGCTGCAGCAGAGCCTGCCGGCCCGGGCCGCTTCAGATAAGAGTGTGCGGAAAGCGCGGCCGGGCTGAGACGCGACCAGGACGCGGGGAGGACGGACCAGCAGGACAGACCGACCGGGGGCCCGGCGGGCGGAGGGCAGCGCAGCGCAGCCACGTCCCCCCTGGATCAGCCGGCAGCCGGGCCCGGGGCTTCCGACATGCCCCCCAGGTGGGTCCTCTGGCTGGGGACCGGGAGGGACAGGGGACCCGGACAGCCCGGTCCTCGCGCGCTGGCCGCCTCGGGTGCATCCTTCTGAGCAAGCGTCCCAACGCGGCTGGCGTTCAGAGCTCCGGGTGTCGCCCCTAGAGGACTCAGGACCACCGGGTCGCTGCTTTGCTCCGGGTTCACGGCGGGGTCAGCGGCCCGGGCCGGCCCTGCCCGCACATGGGCTGGAGAGGCGAGGGGAAGGGAAGGGGAGAGCTGGCGGGCGGGGCTGGCAGGGGCGCTGCCCTGGCACAGCTCGGCGCCTGGCAGCAGGGCGGGTGGGGCGCCGGCTAGGAGCTGCCACCGCCGCGGGGAGGGAAGCCCGGCCCGGCTGCGGCCGCAGGTAACGGGCCGCGAGGCCCTGCGGACCAGGCGGGGAACAGTGTCGGGCCGGCGAGCAGGCGGGCCGGGCAGCCCAGGGCTCGGCTCAGGCCGCTGCCCGGCTGCTGAAATGGGGGGCGAGAGGAAAAGCTGGGAGCCGAGGGACTGGGGCTGGCGCGCCCCTCCCGGCCTGTCTGAAGTTGGGAAACTTTTTCCTAAGTTTGGGGCGGCGGAGTTCCCGTGGAGAAGGGGCCGAGGGGAGCTGGGGAGGGAGGCGCCGGGCTGTGAACGCGGACCTAAGGCCGAGGCCGGGCCGGGACTCGGGTGGGGCGCAGGCTGGGGTCAGGGCCGCAGCCGGCTGTGCGCCGTGCCCGCCCGGGGCGCTGCCCCCTCCCTCCCCTGGGAGCTGCGTGGCTCCCCCCTCCCCCCCACCTGCTTCCTGCCTCAGCCTCCTGCCCCGATATAACGCCCTCCCCGCGCCGGGGCCCGGCCTTCGTGCTCTGCCCGCCACCGCAGCGGCTGCCTCCGCTCCCCGCGCCGCGGCCGCCGTCCGGGCCCCAACTAGGGCCTGACAGCCCCCGGCCAGGGCGGCACCACGGCGGCCCCGGCGCTCCCTTCCTTCGGATCACTTCCCCCAACTGGGGCAACTTCTCCCGAGGCGGGAGGCGCTTTTCACTCGGCTCCCTTAGATCCCAGTTGGGCAAACTCGGCCCTGAATGACTTTTCCTGAAGCGGACATTTTCCTCAAATCGGGTAACTGTCTCCGAAAGGGTCACTTGGCCCAAACACTTTTCTCCTTCGAAGTCCCCAGAATCCAGCCTGTGTACCCGGTGCCTCTGGGCAAAGGGGTGCAGGCCGGCCTGGCCTCCTCTCCACCGGCCACTGCCCTGCTCCTTCTGGTCCGGCCCAGGCTCCACACTCGGAGGCCCCTCATTCTCCGCCAGTGCCCAGGCCGGTGCTCGATGCCCCTGCCTAGCTGAAGGGAAGGGGAAGTGGAGGGGAGAGGAGCCTGGCTGGGAACCGGCGGCGAGGGCTCCTGCGGCCCTGACCCGACTGGTGTGTGTCCCCGCAGGAGATTGTGCTGGGCAGACGATGCTGGACACGATGGAGGCGCCCGGCCACTCGAGGCAGCTGCTGCTGCAGCTCAACAACCAGCGCACCAAGGGCTTCTTGTGCGACGTGATCATCGTGGTGCAGAACGCCCTCTTCCGCGCACACAAGAACGTGCTGGCGGCCAGCAGCGCCTACCTCAAGTCCCTGGTGGTGCATGACAACCTGCTCAACCTGGACCATGACATGGTGAGCCCGGCCGTGTTCCGCCTGGTGCTGGACTTCATCTACACCGGCCGCCTGGCTGATGGCGCAGAGGCCGCGGCTGCGGCGGCCGTGGCTCCGGGGACCGAGCCGAGCCTGGGCGCCGTGCTGGCCGCAGCCAGCTACCTGCAGATCCCCGACCTCGTGGCGCTGTGCAAGAAGCGCCTCAAACGCCACGGCAAGTACTGCCACCTGCGGGGCGGCGGCGGCGGCGGCGGCGGCTACGCGCCCTACGGGCGGCCGGGCCGGGGCCTGCGGGCCGCCACGCCCGTCATCCAGGCGTGCTACTCGTCCCCCGCCGGGCCTCCGCCGCCGCCCAGCGCCGAGCCGCCGTCGGGCCCCGAGGCCGCAGTGAACACGCACTGCGCAGAGCTGTACGCCTCGGGCCCCGGCCCGGCCGCCTCGCTCTGCGCGCCCGAGCGCCGCTGCTCCCCGCTCTGCGGCCTGGACCTGTCCAAGAAAAGCCCTCCGGGCTCCGCGCCTTCCGAGCGGCCTCCGGGCGAGCGCGAGCTGCCTCCGCGCCCAGACAGTCCTCCCAGCGCCGGCCCCGCCGCCTACAAGGAGCCGCCGCTCGTCCTGCCGCCGCTGCCGCCGCTGCCCTTCCAGAAGCTGGAGGAAGCCATACAGCCTCCCGACCCGTTCCGTGGCGGCAGCGGCAGTCCGGGACCCGAGCCCCCCGGCCGCCCTGACGGACCCAGCCTCCTCTACCGCTGGATGAAACATGAGCCAGGCCTGGGCAGCTACGGCGACGAGCTAGGCCGGGAGCGCGGCTCCCCCGGCGAGCGCTGCGAGGAGCGCGGCGGGGACCCGGCCACCTCGCCCGGGGGGCCTCCGCTCGGCCTGGCGCCGCCCCCGCGCTACCCGGGCAGCCTGGACGGGCCTGGCTTAGGCGGCGACGGCGACGACTACAAGAGCAGCAGCGAGGAGACTGGCAGCAGCGAGGACCCCAGCCCGCCCGGCGGCCACCTCGAGGGTTATCCATGTCCCCACCTGGCTTATGGCGAGCCTGAGAGCTTTGGTGACAACCTGTACGTGTGCATCCCGTGCGGCAAGGGCTTCCCTAGCTCGGAGCAGCTGAATGCGCATGTGGAGGCGCACGTGGAGGAGGAGGAGGCGCTGTATGGCAGGGCCGAGGCCGCTGAGGTAGCGGCGGGGGCCGCCGGCCTCGGGCCCCCTTTTGGAGGCGGTGGGGACAAGGTCGCTGGTGCTCCTGGCGGACTGGGCGAACTGCTGCGGCCATACCGCTGCGCGTCGTGCGACAAGAGCTACAAGGACCCGGCCACGCTGCGGCAGCACGAGAAGACGCACTGGCTTACCCGGCCCTACCCATGCACCATCTGCGGGAAGAAGTTCACGCAGCGCGGGACCATGACGCGCCACATGCGCAGCCATCTGGGCCTCAAGCCCTTCGCGTGCGACGCGTGCGGCATGCGCTTCACGCGCCAGTACCGCCTCACCGAACACATGCGCATCCACTCGGGCGAGAAGCCCTACGAGTGCCAGGTGTGCGGCGGCAAGTTCGCCCAGCAACGCAACCTCATCAGCCACATGAAGATGCATGCCGTGGGTGGCGCGGCCGGCGCGGCCGGGGCGCTGGCGGGGCTGGGGGCGCTGCCCGGCGTCCCCGGCCCCGACGGCAAAGGCAAGCTCGACTTCCCGGAGGGCGTCTTTGCCGTGGCCCGCCTCACGGCTGAACAGCTAAACCTGAAGCAGCAGGACAAGGCGGCCGCAGCCGAGCTGCTGGCGCAGACCACGCACTTCCTGCACGACCCCAAGGTGGCGCTCGAGAGCCTCTACCCGCTGGCTAAATTCACGGCGGAGCTGGGCCTCAGCCCGGACAAAGCGGCCGAGGTGCTGAGCCAGGGAGCGCACCTGGCTGCCGGGCCTGACGGCCGGACCATCGACCGTTTCTCCCCCACTTAGAGCGCCCCTGGCCGTCCCGCCTCGTCGCCGCCGCGTGGCCCCCAGCCCGCGCCCCCAGGGAGCGGCGGCGGCAACCAGCAGGCAGACCGCACCTGGACAACTATAGTAGCAGCGTCAGCGTCACCGCAGTGGCGGCGGCCCCACCTCTCTGCGGCCTCACCTGGCCTCACTGCTTTGTGCCTTAGCCCGGGGATGGGGGTGAGGGGAAAACCCCGGGATGGGGGTGGGTTGGGGGAAGGGAGATTTATATTTTTGATATCAGCTTTGACCAAAGGAGACCCCCGGCCCTTCTCCGCCTTTTCCTGTGGTTCGTTGGCCCCCTCCCCCGGCTCCGTGCTGCTCTTGGGGGTAGGGGTGTCACTGTTGGGGCGCTCCCAGCCCTACCTCCGGCCCTTGCGACCACACCCATTCTCACTGTGAATCTCCCCGCTGGGGTCGGAGCGTCGGGCAGGGTTGGGGAGCTGGGAGGGGACTGAGCCGGCCGGAGGGCCCCCTGCCCCCCGCTCCCGCCCTCCCCGGGACTGATAATGTGAAGTTCCTCATTTTGCACAAGCGGCACTAGCCCCAGGGCCCACCCTTCCCTCCCTCTGAGAGGGCTGACAGCTCTGGTCTACCCGGTCTCCCACTCCTGCGGTGTCCCCTCCTCCCTTCCCTGAGGCCCCGGACCATATTTATTGCATGCGCCCCGGGCAGCCCCATACCCCGAGCCCAGGCTGGGCTGGGCTGGAACGTGGTCTCTTTAGCTCCCTCCTCCTCTTTTGTATATTTTCTACCTTGTACACAGGCTCTTCCAGAGCCGCTTCCATTTTCTATACTCGAACCAAACAGCAATAAAGCAGTAATCAAGGACCCCGGACCCTGCAGCTCTCTTCTGCCCTGCACTAGGACCTGGGTGCCAGCACTAGGGTGGGCGGAGGGGCTAGACGGGCCCTTACATAGGTGCAGAGCCGTGGACCTTCCTCCCTCCCCAGTCCCAGAGATGAGGCAGATCAGCAAGAGGTCAGGTATGTTTCATAACTAAAAATTTATTCAGGAAACAAAACCAGTGCTGCAAACAGGACAGAAAGGATAGCTGGGTCTCCCGGTCTCCCACCCACCCAGTCATTAGCCTTCATCCACAACAGGGGATCTCAAAGGAGGCTGAGGACACTGTAACCCAAAGAGCCCCGTTTTCTGAGGCCCCGGCGGACTCATACCCCCAAACCATTGGCTGTGGCTCTCCTGTACAGTCCCTCCTTCTGGCATAATCTTGGGCCTTGGGAGGGCACAGCCTTGCTCCCATCCTCATCCTCTGGCAGGCTATACAGTCAGACAAGGGTTCTGGGGGATACCCCCACTGGTCCCAACAAAACTTACTCCTGGCTCCTCCTCAAAACCCTGTCTTCCCCTCATCCGTGTCCCTGGGTTGAGAGAATAAATTCCCAGTAGGAAGCCTCCTGGGTGAGGCTTTGAACACAGGTGCCAGCTAAAGAGGCAACAAAAAGCTCAAAGGCCCCGTGTTGAGCTCTTCTAGGGTAAAGCTAGAAATAGGGTGCAAACTCCAGGCTAGGCAATGCTCTCTTCCAGGCACTAGCCTGGAAGATTCTGGGAGCACAGGGGCCTGGGAAAGGTCAGGGCGGGAAAGCTTAATTAGGTTCCTGGCACAGGTACCAGAGGAGAAGGGAGATTCAGAGTAAGAACCCCCATGGCAAGGAACTGAGGCAAGGAGATTGAGGGGACCAGGAAGGTGAGGGGGATCAACCAGAGAGGAGGGTGGGGATGATTTGGGGGGGGGGGAGGACAAGGAGAGAGGAGGGGAGAACTGAGAAAAATCGGAGGAAATTTTGTTCAGTGGGAACTAGAGCAAAAGGAAGGCCAAAGAGGGTAGAGGAAGCAGGCAAAGGCCACCCAGGAAGCATGGGCCTCAGACCAGATGTCCCTTCCCTCTAGACCCATGACCATCCACAGGGAAAACAAGTGGCAAAGTATAATGAACCGACTGACAAGGGCGGGATGAACAGCAGGACGGGGGGTGTATGTTTGGGGTGGGGTGGGGTAGAAGTGGGGGTCTAGGGCTGCTGTTTAGAACATGGTGTCCAGAGCCCAACTTGGGTCCATGTGGGAATCCGGCCTCGAGGGAAAGCCACATCCTGGGTACTTTTTTCATGGCATGGCTAAGCCTCTGGGACACATTAAGGACGGGTTCTGAAGGAGATTAAAGGGACCTGTCATTTCACCTGCATCTGTTGGAAACTAACTTCCTTGACCCATCTCCACTTGAGAAAGTGGCTGAGTCCCCAGGCTGAGAAGGCCCCCCCCATCCCTTGAAGTAGACGGGGAGGCAGAAAGGCTGAGGGCATGGGCAGCCTATCTAGCTCGCCTACCTGCTGTCACTGCAGCCAGTCACCTCCCTACTAAATCTTGACAGCCCAGGAGGGTCCCAGCAGCTTCCACCCAACCCTTGGGAGGGGCTCTGTGAGGAGCAGCTCCCCCACAGCACGGCCACGGTGTGGGTTGGAAGAGGATGGTTTATTGTCTGGGTGGATTGGTGGCTCAGGCATGTGGGCATCTTCCGTGCTACACTGGGCACCTGGTGGCCTCTCAGGAACGGTTCCATGGGCGGTGGGCCCCGGTGTGGCCCCCTCAGCCCACCTGGGCCCATGTGAGGAAGGCTGGGATGTCCCGCACGGGCACATTCCTCGTCAGCGCTTTCACCCGCAGGTTGCGGTCATCTGTCAGCAGCACCACCTCCCGCAGTAGCCGGATTGGCTCCTCTGTTGGCATAAGAGGAGAAGAACCTTTCTGAGGACAGGAGACAGACACTGGCTGCCTCTCCTCTCTCTGGATGGGAGTGTGGTCCTGGGGTGGGGGGTGGGGTGAAGACATTTCTTGGTCCTTCCACAAATCCCTTCCCTCAGGCGGGTGATTAGCTGAGGACACCCCTCCCCTGCTGGCCTTAGGAGGACCATGCTGGGCTGGGGCTGGCTACCTGCTTTGGACCCCTGCCTCCCGCACAGGACTGTGCTCCTTGTGTCTTGAGAGCTGCCCTGACTGGTGGCTTCCACACAGACCGCTCCCAGGACTCTGAGCTGAGGGAGCGGAAGGCAGCCCCTTCCTCCCACCCCTACTGCATGGCTAGTCCTGGACTCGGAACACTCGCCTTACTACACATCCTCTCCCTCTAAGGCAGGCAGGCCAGTGCTTTAGGTATTAAAAGGTAGGAAACCAAAGATGGAATATGGAGCGTATCCAGGACTCACAGATGTGGGGAGAGGGGTTAGCTTGAGGGAACTCTGAGGGGAGGGCAAAAGAGTCCTTGACAAAGTTGTACCAAGATGGCCCCGAGGCTACAGTCAAATAGATTTCCTCTATTAAATAAAAGTAATCCGTGGTGCAAATCTCTCACAGCACAAAAGAGGAAAAAAGGGAAGGTAAAGTGAGGCTCATCCTCCCAGTTGTCTGCCTTCTTGCGCCCCTGGCCTTGTTCCCCAGGTAGAGCTCTGTATGCTTTCAGATTTCTTTATGCAGATTTACAAGTATATATACTTAGTATGTAAGCTTCCCCCTACAACATTACAATCATACTAGCCACACTCACTTTATTCAGATTTTATATATTTTAAAGATCTTTCTATATTGGCACAGATAGCCTTCATTCTTTTTAGAGAACTTTTAGCAAGATGCCTTCCAGCATCTCTCTTCCCCTAATTCCCTAACCTTTTAATGCACTGGGGAGAATTTCAACTAGGGCCAAGTACTCACACAAGTGACATCCCCACCCATGGCAAGGCCCCTCAGGTGGGAAGTCCACTCCTCAGTCCCAGGTTGGGTGCTTCTGGACAGAGGGCCCGGTGGACAGTGAGGCACAAGGAACATCCTGTGGGGGTTACTGACTGCAGGAGCTGGCTGGGCTGGGGGATTGCAAACGCCCATGTCGGACCTGAGCAGTTTCATGCTTTCCAGTTCCAGGCAGGGGGGCTGAGAACTGGCTGTCAGCCTTGGGAGGGGCTGGGGGGAAGAGGGAGGGAGAGGCACTTGAGGCTGATGGTGGTGAGAGAAGGGGAGAAGTGGAAGGAGGGTGTGATGGGGGGTGAGGGGCTGTGGTGGGCAGAGAGGGAGAGGAAGGTGGTCATGGGTAGAGGGGATGCTCTGAGACCACTCAACTGTCTGGGCCTGACCACTCTGGGGTGTATGAGTGCAGGGTAGGGTGGGGTGGTGTCATGCGGTGCTGCGTGGGGCTCCCAGCTGGCTGCCCTAGTCTGTCCGGAGCTCCACCATTCCTGCCCTGGGACTCAGACCAGGAGAGTCCCAGGCTTTAGGTCAGCCAACCAAGGCCCAGCATTGCTGGCAGGGGTCTTCAGGGGTTTCTGTGGATACTTTGAGACATTTTTAACAATAAACATCCTCTGTTTTGACACTGGTAACTTCACTTTGTTAGAAACCAGAGACTGTCATCTTGTCAGGCCCCATCCGCCATAATCCACATGATTTTAAAATTCAACATCGTTTACACATAAACATTTGGTGACAGTTTCTCTGTGAATCTGACAAGTTAATCTGCTAAGAATTCACACTGACAAATGGGGTTTGATTACACCAGCCGTTGCTGATGTAATTCTGATAGGGGCGGTCCCCAGGATGGCAATGGGTTCCTGCAGGCTGTTTGGGGTGAAGTGGGGGTGGGGGGGTGGGGAGACTATTAGGGCCAAAGCCAAAATGTGTCTCTGCTAAGAACGAAACAACTCTGAGGCTGGGTGGGGCCACAACAGTATCTGTACCCTACTTCCCAACAAGGCCTTCTGTACTCCTGCCTACCTCACCCTCAGAAGGTGCCCTTCTAGGAGCTGCCTGGGAGCAGAGCCCAAGCTCCTGTCTGGCTTAGCCAGGACTCCTTTTTACCACTTGAATGCTCCAGATCTGGTTCTAAGGGACAGTATGTGCAAGTCACGTGGCAGGACCCATCTGAAGAGCAGTGTGGACTCATTACCAGCCCCTTAATACCAGCACTACTGGTACGGAGACCGAGGCAGGAGTGAGGGGCAGCACTAACGTGGGTGGGAGGAGCAGCAGGAGAGAAGTCAGTCCCCAGACCAGTCCGGAAGCCAGGATTAGGAAAATGAGCAGAGGAGGTGGGTGACAACAATTAAAAGAAAACAACAAGACACAGACAGAAACCAAGTGGTGAGAATTATCAGTTCTGCAGATGACGCTGAGCTAGGAGGTCCTTGGAATGCCTTCCAAAAGAAGAAATGTCAGATTCCTGAGAGTCAGGAGCAGAAAACACCTGAGCTTCACTGAGTGAGGTGCTCAAGCTCTCACTTGCCCCCAACTCCAGGCATCCTGAGAACTGCTGCAGCTTACCGCCATGAGGACAGAAGAAAAAACCCACTACTCAAAGGGGAAGCACCTCAACCCACAGCCTGATACAGGGCAAACATCAGGGATCAACCAAGAGGATGAGCATGGCCCAGAGCAGGGACCACTGGGGCCTGTCCTCTCAGAGCTGCAGAGGGCTGGGCTCAGGAGACTATGGCCAGAATAAGCTACACTGAATCACAGAGACATTCTTGCTGTCAGAGTACTCACTGAGGACCCAAGAAAGGAAATGGATGTATGCCAAGTGGGAAAGCTCACTGCCTGGAGCCTGGCTTCCTGGGCTAGGCCTATCCCTAGTTGTCCCACCTGACATTTCCTGGGCGCGGGGGAGCTGTGACAGGAGGGTCTGACTTCCAGGAGGGCAGGAAACTGAGCTTGTCTCAGGACTGACCCCCACTTCCTCAACTTTCCTACAGCAGAGGATGGCAGGACAAGGTAGGGCAGGGAATGGATGACCTCCAGGCAGAGGCAAAGCTATACCTTTGTTGGTGGGCATGAAGTCCTTCGCCTTGTCTTTGCAGTAGTGAAGGCAGCAGGAGAGGATCAGGTCATCGTTGTTTCCCTGGGGGAAGACACTGTGAGAAGGGCTACTGGGCAGGGGGGCACCATGCGGAGAAGACACAGAAAGACTCTGCCTCTTGGGTGCTGGGGAGGGTCACCTCCCAGAATCCCTCCCATCATGCCCTGGTAGATCACTGTGCCAAGAGTGATCTACAGGACATGAACTCCCACTTCTGGGCCTTAATGGTGGCTGCCCCTCAGCTGCCCGGACTGACTGACTTTCCTTTAGCCCCTCGCTCCTGGAGACCCTGTTCTGAAGGCTGGCTATCTCCCTCTCTGCCAGGGGGTCTTACCAGCTGGCCAGTGATGTCCTCACTGCGGAAGGCGATGGATTCGAGTTCGTTGCCACGGCTGGTAAGGGCCCGTAGGCAAGAGTCCCGACTCTCGAATCGCCGCTCGAGGAACTCGATGGACTTCCGGGCCTTTTCCTGCACCACACGGGCATAGCCTCCAGCCCGGTGGTCTGTCTCCTGACCTTTGGCCAGGCCGTCCAGCTCATTGATCACTGATGAGACACAGTTCCACAAGGTATCAGCCTCAGTGATCAGCCATTATGTTTGTCTTTATCCTAGGCCTCACCTTCTCAGCCAGCCCCCTCCCAGACCACAGAATCCATCCTGCCCCACAGGAGTCTTCCAGTGAAAGTAGGGGACCTTGGGGGGCAAGAAGCATCCCAGACTTTCCATAGTGCTCTCTCCTCTTTTTGCCTCTTCCTCCAGGCCCTGAGCTTCTCCTGGGAGGAACTTACAGGGATTTTCTGGAGCTGCTGTATTCAGAGGAAGAAACCTGGCCCCTCCATTGCATTCCTTAGTTATAGGATCAAATTGAAAGGGTCCCTCAGGAGAGGTGAGGGTATGGAGCAGCTAAAGGGAAAGAGGCATTCTCCTTCATCCACTTGGGCCCCCAACCACAGCAGTTAAAGAGGGGGCAAAGTTCTATGCCCCATGTCCCAGCAGAGGGCAGGGAGGTCACCAAGTGGGACTCAGCAATCATGGCCTTACTTGCAAGAGCCCTGGTATTCCCCCAAACCATGCCCTTGGCACATCTACCTTCTCTGATACTGCACGTGTGTGCCTCTGTGTGTGTATGTGTGTGTGTGTGTGTGTGTATGCCTGTCTGCCTGCCTGCCTATGTGTCTGGGACACGGCTTCATTTTCTGGTGAAGATTCTTTCCAAAATTCCAGCCAAAAGCCTGAGGTCAAGTGGGAAATATGCACTCCTTGGGGGCTCCGGGAGAGTTTGGGGTCTGAGGCCTCTCCTCGGTGCAATGATTCATGGCTTGGGGAATCAGCATGAGCATGCTGTTCCATGGTGAGCCTGGCACTCACTGTCTGGGTATTCAGAGACACTTTCTGGAAAAGGCCCATGTGGGAACACGAATGAACACACACACACACACACATACACACACACACACACGATGCCCATGCTTTCAGCAACCTGAGGGTACAGTGTCCACACAATGTATGGTTGGGGAGTAGTGGTGGATGGGTATACGGTACAGCAAACAGAACATGAAAGACAAAAAACTGGTATTCCATCCCAAAATCTGCTTTCCTGCTTCCAAACTAAACAGGCTTCAAAGGGGAAGCTTGTTTGTGCTTCTGCACCAGGCGGGGCTTCTCGATGCTGGGGTCAGGCCTAAGGAGCATGGAGCAGGTTAAAGAGCATAAGAAACAAGCAGGGAAGGCTGGTGGCTTAACCCTTTGTGTTCTGGACATGGGGCAGGAGTCCACTGAGGGAGACTTATTGAACAGGAGCTTCCTCTATAGCCCCTGAGAGTCCAAGGCCCTGCCCAACTGAGAAAGGCTCAAAGAAGCTGGCCTGGACTGTTTTAACAGAGTTGTCATTTCCAAACGCCCCTGGGAGCCATCTATTTATTCGGCATGTATCCTCTGGGCTTTCTCATATATTTGCTCCCTCCCCACCAAATCTGGCTTTCTCCACTGAGCCATAAGCTCCTCAAGACCAAGGGCTGCAGCTCTGCCATTCACTGGTGCACCCGGGAACAAGGAGCCAATGTACATAGTAGGGGCCCAATCCATGCTGGTGAACAAAAACCTTGCTACTCTGGGATGGTGTCTGAGGTTCCTTTTAAGTCTTAGGCTCCTAAGATGTCACCTCTCTCAGTTATACCGTTTCTTGACCATCTAGCAAAAAAGGTGTCCAATTTACTTTCTTCCCCCTGACAATCTCCTGGTAGGAAAGTACCGAGATGCATTATCCTGAGAGCTGTCCCACCCCAGGACCCAGTGAGGGAAGAGGGAAAGCTGGAACAACATGATGGTCTTGCTGCTCTGCCTCGGGGAGGAAAGCTGCTGTACTTCAGAAGAACAGAAAACCTTCCCTTAGGTCTAAGAGACTGGGTTTAAGAGGTTCTGGCCAGGCCACATGGGGAGGGGGAAGGAAGACAGGGAGGGTGGAGGCGGGACGAGGGCTGCTTCAGTGCCAACATTCTCAGGTGGTGCTAACGTGTTTCCCACAACCCCCCAGGGTTCTATAGCCTCTGCAGGGGCGGATGTTTCCTGCCCTTTGTTTCCACCCTCATCTGGCACTAAGACACTTGGGACTGGGAGGGAAGGCCCAATGGAACATCTTGGCATGGATGTCAGAGGTGGCTTGGCAGGCAGACTGCCCGTCTGGTGGCTTTTCCAGAGGACAGGGCTCCCGAACTTGCTCCAAGTGTCTGCTGAGAAGGGGACGTTAAAAATTCTGGGCTTCCCAATCCTCTCCCAGACCCTCTCCCTTCACAGCACAGCCCTCAGCTACATTAGCTGTATCAGTTAGATTAGACAGGAGCCCAGAGTCCAAAGCCCATCCTGAGGCTGACCTACCACAGAGCTCCAAGAACTCAGGGTGCCTAGACAGTCTCCTGGAGACAGCCCAGCTGGGCTCCTCTGGCCTGAGGATGGAAGCGAGCTAGCTGGGTCCTGAGATGCTGACCCTGCACCAGCACCAATGACCAGACAGTGGTAAGGGCCCAAGTGGCAGTAATCCACAGGCATGAGCCAAGGGCTTGCTCTGGAGGGTTTCTGTCGGCCTGGCCTTAGGGTGACACTGGCCAGAAGAATGTTACCTCGAACCAATAGAATGATCATGAAAAGCTACAAGACAATCAGACCAAAGGCATCTAACCACTTCAAAATCCTCCCAGCCTCCCTGCCAGACCACCCAGCAGCACTGCCGTTATCTGCCAGGGCTGAGTGTTTACCAATAACGGGAACCAGCTTTGCTGTTTTACTGCAAGCTTTATAAGGAGAAAAACAAGGGCTGGGCTCAGGCGGCCTCTGGTTGCTGGGACACAGGAGTCCATTTGCTCAAGCAGTTTAAGCCATGGATCAGCCATAATAATTTGAGCTGCTTTGATTATTAAACAATTTTCCTTGCCCCACACATTCCCTACTTCCCTGCAAATCCTGTCTTACACACACAGCAGGGCTCTGCCCGCCTGGCCCCTGGGCTGGGGACGTGTGTGTAGAGGGGGCTGCTGTGCACGTGCGGGCTGCTCTGCCTGACTCACCGATGAGGGGCACCACCAGGATGTACTTCCTGCTCTCCAGAAGCCGTGCCAGACTGGCCAGGTGGTCAATGAAGCCGTTGGTGTCTGGGACGAGGAACAAGGGCCTGATCTCGAGCTCCATCTGCCTCATCTGACTGTGGTCCTCCAGGACAGCCTACAGGGACACAGAGCGGTGAGTGAGCCAGAGAGTGCGCAGGCCGGAGGGGGGTGAGCCAGGGCCCCGCGTCCACAGCGTGTCAGCATCCTGCCCCCTGAACCGCTTTCCCCTCCAGAGGAACAGCCAGCCCCTGTCAGGCCTGAGGGACAGGCCCAAGGGCTGGGCAAAACACTGCAATAAAAATCGACATAGACCAAATGGCCCAGGGAGTGGGCGTGACTAAAACCCTGTCTAGGACTGAGAAAGGACCTGATGGTATTAAAAATAACTGGCCTCTGAAAATAAGACTTTGGGCTAAAACTCTATATGGGCAAGTCAGTTTCCTTGGATATAAAAGCAGTTTCATATACATTATCTAGGCAGCACATAGAGGGGTACTTCTCAATCCAGACACTTTAAATATATACATATATATCCAAAACAGAATTTGTATTTCAATTTACTTCACTGTGTAGTTAAAAAAAAAAGTTAAACTCAAAGACTATACAAAAAAAGTGATGCTGACAACTAATAATTAATACCAAAGTCTCCTACAGCAGCAGGCATCCACACGGTGTGAGGGATTAGGACCCAATCTGCATGTTTGCACAGAGAAACACTGAGACTGATCAGAATTGCCACCTCCTCACCCCCAGCACACAGTATTTCCCAAATGTTAGTCTTCTGTGTCCTACTTGCACTCTCCTGCCACAACTCTGTACAATATATACTATCACTTGATGTTTTTCTTTAGATTGACTTTAAGTAAACTTATTTTTTGTTTCGCCTTTAAAAAAAAAAAAAAAAAAATTTTATTGATTTTAGAGAGAGGGAGAGAGAGAAACATTGATTTGTTGTTTCACTTATTTATGCATTCACTTGTTGATTCTTGTATATGTCCTGACTGGGGATTGAACCCACAACCTTGGCCTATCAGGAAGACACTCTAACCAACTGAGCTACCCAGCCAGGGTGCTTTACTCTCTTTTTAAGCAATGAAATCCACAATATCAAGGGTCTGACAGCCAAGTCACATGTTCACTAGTGCAAGCTAAATTTCCATAACGAAAAGTGTCTCCTACGCATCATTACTAAAAAACCACCTCGAGTAGCACCAGTGTCCTGAGCTCCACCTTTGGAAAGCACACGGCCTAGTGCTTGTTAGTCTTACGGCTGTTCACATCTTTCAGGGAAGCTTCTTGTACAACTGGGAAAAGCCAATTTACTCCAGTCTGACAGCCTTATGTGTCGCAGTGGCTGTGGGTATGCCTGTCATTACACAGCAAGGTCACTATTGTGTGGCTTCCTCTTCTGGGGGCCATGGCCAAAAAGCAAACTGATTTGTTGGCATCTGCCCAGAGAGCATGCTCCCAGTGAACGGGGCTGGAGGGCCCTCAAACAAACCTGGTGAGGACCAGGTGAGCAAGTCGCAGCCTTGTCACGCCCGCTCATGGCCTTCTACTGCACAGCAGCCCACAGGGGCACAGATACAGGCACAGGGCAGGGAAGTAGATGTGCGTGCCAAGGGACATGAGGCCCATAGTGCTGGGCCCTGGCCACTAACAGTCAGTGAGGAAGGCGCTCAGGTTTCACTGGCAATGACAGTAAAACTGAAAGGGCATGCCTTTGAATGCTGGGGGTGGCTTCTCTGTGACCTGCTGGGGACCTCTCCCTATGAGTAAGTCGTTGCTGCCACTGCCACCACAGCTGGTGGAAGGCACAGCCACAGACAGGACGCTGGCAGGCAGGCATGAGAAATGTGGCTGAGAGGCCCAGTGTGCTGGTTCTATTGCTCTCACCTCATTTGGGGAAAATGCCACTGCTGCTGGCCACCTTCCCAGGGGACTTGGGTTATTGTCCTTCCCCATGGGGCTGCCAACTAGAGGGTGACACACACATTCCACCAAACTCAGCTTGGGCATTTAAAAAATTTTTAACTTTTTATTGATATATAACTGATACATAACTGTGTAGCGGCTTGGGCATTCTATAAGGACAGAACATGTTCCCCACTCAGGTTCAGTTAACAACTCTCCACTATTTCTCCTTCCACTGCGGGGGCATGAGCATCCCTGGTCCTCACTGTCCCAGCTCTTGGGAGTTCTCTACCCAGCTTTCCCACTGCCAGGAACGTTTTTCTTGGTCTATAGGCCCTGAAATCTCCTTCTGGGTGAGGAACAGAACAAGCACTGACACTGGTGTGGAAGGAACGGGGGAAATGGCATCTGCGGTGACAGGGCCTCAGGCCCTACCTGAGCAGGCAGCTATGCCACTGTCCCTCTGACTCCTTTCACATTTCAGTTTTTTTGTCTCCAGAAAGGACACACCAGCCCTGGTTTGCCTCTAAGGAAGTGGAACTGGCTGCCGCTTTTGACCTTGTGTGAACGAGCTCGTAAGACCTTATACCATCCTACCTTTAGAGCTGGCAAGAGGCAGGAGAGTCTTTGAGCCAGATGGCCAAGGGAGGCTGGGGGCTAACTGAGCCTACTTGTGTGTTCTTATGACAGAAGAAAAATCTAGGAGCAGGGTCCAGGGAAGCTGTCCGAGTTCTCTGAGCTCTGGCTCAGGGCCAGAAAGGTGAACAGAGGCCATAGCGTCTTAGGGAAGTGGCAGCCTTGTTGGTTCCCCTGGGGTGGGGTGGGGTCAAGCTGTATGAGGGTGGTCAGAGCTGTGCTGCCATCATCCGGTCCCAGGGACACCCGCAGACAACTTCCCTTAACCTGGCTCTGCCCAGTGAGTCACCACACAACTGCTTCCTGTTCCCCACATGCCCTCATGGAGTCTCAGGAGATAAAGTGAAGCTGTTCCCTCTTCTCCTGGGGTACCAGTGGGCCTCTGAGGGGGGAACATAGCTGGGTCATGAGACTGGCCCAGTCCCCTTCAAAGAATGGCAGACAGAAAGCACTGGGAGTCCGCAAGCCCTATCTGTGGGTGTCTGTGTTTCCGGCCCTCTCTGAGTGGTGCTGTGTGTGTGTGTGTGTGTGTGTGTTTAGCATTTGCCCTCCCAACTTTTCCAGATTTTACCCGTCAGATTCCTGGCAGCTGTGCACGGCGCCTGTGTCGGCCGTCACGTCCCATTCCGATCTCTGGGTCGCACGGTGAGAGAAGGACACAGGATGCGCAGGGAGTGAAAAAGTGATGTCGGTGGGGAGAGTGCCAAGTCACCACTCACAGCCATGGGACACTTGGGGAGAAGGGGGAAGCATGCTGCTGTGGAGTTCAGAGGCCGGTAGTGAGATTTATTTTTGTTTGTATGAGCAAAAAGCTGCAGAAGCCTTTGGTGGGGGTGAGGGGGGGCACAACTGGAATGCTGTGATTCAGACAGACTGGCCCTGGCCTGGAATCAAGTGTGCTGACCCGGAAGGAGAGTTCCATAGGAGCCCTTCTTACTGCAGCTGAGACTGGGCTACAGTGGTCCTAGGACAGTGAAGTGAGAAATCAAGGAAAGCATTAACTCTTTAAATCAGACCAGTGGCAGTAAGGACCAAGTTATCATAAAGTATGTAAGAGAAAAAATTTAATTCTGTTTCTGGAAGGAGCTAAGTAGCCAACTTTCTCTGAAGTAACGGAGCGTCCTTCAGCAAGCTGGTGGGGAACTGGGAAAGAGATAATCCACAACATTCCACAAGGGAGCTAACAGCCTTGCCCCCAGGAGGGGCTCTTTTATAGGCTAAATTCCTTCTTCTAGACACTGGGGATGATTTGGGAATATGCTAACCCATTGAAAACTGAGACACTGAGAATTACAAATAAAGGTATTGCAATTAGTTCACAAAGGAGTGGGATGTGAAGAACCAGATCATGAGAAGGCCTTAGGTTTTCCTTCTCCTTAGGGCTCCACAGGGAGCGTGGCTGCTTCCTTCCTTCTACAGGGTGATAGAATAATTTATCCCTGGGCCTCTCTGGGCGGGCAGAGCAGTGTCTTCACCAGAAATGAGAAGTTTTGTTAATACAGCAAATTTCCAGTCACCTTGTATGTGAAAGTATCTAGTAAAGTGCCTGATACATGTATTAGCAGCTTAACAGATGTCAGTTTCCTTTCTTCCTGCCCAGCTCCATTTTTCAACTTCTATATTTTCAGGAGGGTAAATATCTTGGGAAGCCACTAGGGAGCAGAGCTGGAGATGGGGAGGGGCCAGGCAGAGGGCTGTTGTTTTCTATTATAAGACTTGTGGTACTCTTTTTTTTTTTTAACTATGTGTAGGTATTTTTTTAAAAATGAAAAGTGGATATGAAATAAAAGATAGGAATAGTTGGTAAGATAACCACCAATAACATAGGAGGCAACTCCTTCTTGAGCTGTAGAAACCAAAGGGAGCAGATACTGCATTTGCTATAGAAAGCAGGCAGAGTCATCAGCCTCCCCGGGGAGCAGTACACTCAGCATCTTCATTTGGGATGCTCATGGGAAAAGTGGTGCTTAGGACCCCTTCTTTGGAGGTCCAAAGTCAGTACCACAGAGCTAACATATACTGTCACTGGTCACCCTAACACTTTCTTTTCTCTTTTTAAAAAAAATTTATTGATTGATTTGAGAGAGGAAGGGAGAGAGGGAGGGAGAGAGAGAAACTTCAATTTGTTGTTCCACTTATTTATGCATTCATTGGTTGCTTCCTGTATGTGCCCTGACCAGGGAACGAACCCACAGCCTTGGTGTATCAGGACGATGCTCTAACCAACTGAGCTACCCAGCCAGGGCCACTTGCTTTTTTTTTAAAAAGTTGTAAGTATGATGATTTGCTTGCTACTTCTGATATTTTATTTACTTATTAAATTTACTGGGGTGACATTGGTTCATATGATTATACAGGTTTCAGGTGCCCACCACTCAATACTTCTGATTGTTTTATGAGGACTGATCTTATTTTCAAACTAGACTGTAAGGAGCTCAAGAAGAACTGCCTTTTCTTAAAGTTTCTTTTACAATATCTCGCATAGAGTTTGATATAGAAGCTCTATGAGCTAAAATCACAGAACCTCAGCGTTGAAGGGTACTTTAAAGACTGAATTATCTGATAACTCTTGTTCTAAGAACGCCCAAGAAGTGTGTCCTTTCCTGACAGAAAGGGAGTGACAGGGCTAAGCATGACACCTCCGGACTTGCTCCAAGCAGCAGCCTAAAGGTATTCCAGCCAACAGGCTGACCATTCTGTGAGAAAACAGAACCTTGTGGATGCTGCAGAGCCAGGGAGGCGAGAGAAGCTGAAGCAAACTGGAGGCCCAAGGCCACGGTTTACAGAGAAGCTGGAACAGGCTCTGGAACGGGTTCGAGTGGGGAGGGTGGTTGCCCGTCTCCACAGGCTGATGTTCTTTCCTGCCCTGGCGTGAACGTGCCCCTGGACTGGTAGTGCTCTGGCTCCCACCCTGTCTCCGACAGCTAGGAGCCAGGGCTGAGTGTCTGCCTTCCGCTAGCTTCCATACAGGTGTGGGGGGCTCTGTGCGTGCCCCATTGTTCCACAGTGCCCCCCCTCCAGCTGGGTGGCAGGGTGAATGGGCTGCAGCTATATTTAGAGCGAAACTCCTGGGGCCACCACAAAGGAGTGACTGCATCTTCAGGAGGGTGGGTGGGCGGGAAGGGGACAGGGGAGTGAAGCTATTTTCAGAACACATGTCATTGCTGGCTACAGAGCAAGACTGTGGCCATAATGCGGAGGGAAACAATAGCTGTGGCCAGAGGAAGAGCCTGTTATGTTTCAGGTGGGATGTTTGCAACTGCTCAGGAAACCTGACCCCGCCCGACAGCAGCACAAATCACAGCAAAGCCTCATGGAGGCAGAGAGGAGGTGGGGGATTCACAGGGCCAGGGCCAGTACAGAGGTGCCAAGAGGCCACACCTCATGCCTGGAGGAGGATTTTCAGTGACTGACTGGCCCTGGGGGCCTGCTTAGGAATGAAACACTTCTGACCAATTTCCCAGACAAACCATGTACCCCGCTGTGGTTTCTGGATACCTCCCAAGAAAGGCAATGGGAATGAAAAGAATAGAAAGGTGGAAAGCAGCAAGGTGGTCAGAACCAACCCAATATGAAGACAGCTATCTCAGGCAACAGGCAGAGCCTGGGATGAGCTGGAGTGTGGCCTCAAAGCCCCGGATGGGTGGATTTGGCCCCCTAGCATCCAGGGGCCTGCCTGGGAGCTGGGCCTCCAGCTGCACAGGCCCTGAGAGCTGCCCACACCCCTTTTCTGACCTTCGGTCGGCCCCACTTACCAGCCCCTGTGCAACGCCGGAAGCAGGGAAGGACAGGCTTCGGAGGTAGGCCAGGCTCCACCTCCCCCAGCCCCACAGATGAGCTTGGGCCCAGGGGTCTAGGTGAAAGCAGGGAAGTGGGGGTGTGGCTACAGCTCCAGATCTCTGTTGGACTTTACAGCCATCATGGGGGCCAGGAGGATTTTTTTCAACCCCATCTTCATATCCCCTTCCCCAAACATGTGTGGTTCCTGTTTTGCTGCATCTGTAAAAGGCGCTGGGAGCTGGGGACTTGCCTTACACCTCTCGGTTAACACCCCTGGAGACTGATGGAGTTCAGAGCGGTGTAATTTACAGCCCATCTCTCCAATCTTAATTCACTCGATGCTCTTCTCTTCCTTATTGTATTAGTGTGACCCAGGTACCTGCCAACAATAATGGCCTCTCTAGCTAGAAGCCTATCCCCCACTCCCAGGACAATTTATACCTTTTCCTTGGGATTTTCCCCCCTTAAAGTAAACAAAAAGAGGAAAAATAAGAAAAGGTTAACATGGGTTTGGAGCGCTGCAGCCCCGTGGTTCTGGGCAGGGAGCCAATGGCCCGAGGGCACACACATGTGTGTGCTCTCCCAGAAGGGCCTTCACCGGCCCTGTTTTACAGCCACCTCGGCACAGACTCCAGGGTTCACGCATATGGCCAGACAGATGTGTCTGGCTTACGTTCAAGGCTGGAAAATGAAGAATTATGGAAGTGAAGGGCCCCGGGCATTAAAGGGGGGGGGGAGAAGGGAAGGGGGGAATTTTTCCTCTGCTGAGAAATCCTCCTGTGGCTGTGAGGCTGGAGGAAGAAGGCTGACAGGAGGCAGGGCCGCCAGCAGTGGTTCATGTGGGGCCTGTTCTTAAAGGGGCAACAGCAACCCAAGGCCTGGCCAAACCACAGCAGGCCCTTGGTGCCTGGGCCTGAGTAGCCTACTCTAAAGGAGGTGACAGGGAGAACAGGCTTTCGGACAGGGGCAGCCACTGGCACCGGAAGTTAAGCCTCATACAGACCTCCTATTTGTAAGGTACTGCTTGTCCCTGGAGAGGCAGAACTGAACATGGCGCTCTAGACAAGGCCACGTCCCCATAGCATATGCTCCCACAGCATCCTGTTCTTCCCTTTTGTAACAACACTCACTCACACTTCAAATCACTGGCTTCTCCACTGCATTGCACACTCTGGGATGGGACATTCTGTTCACTCCTGTGCTCCCTGAGCACCAGTATAGTAGATGCTCACCACCACTTACTAAACTGAGCTGAAGATAGGGTACCCGATTCCAAGGAGTTCATAGCACAGTGGAGGAACAAGTCCAGAAATAAGTGTAATCCGAGATGTGATATAAGTTTCACACATGAAATATAAATCAGTGCTACAGGAACACTGAGCAGGGAGAGATTAATTCCTCCTGGGGGGAATCAGGGAAAGCTTCACTGGGGAGATGGAGTTTCATCTGGGGATTGAAGGAGGAATAGAATTTCACCAGGTAACAGGAAATGTGGAGCAGAAAAAAGGGAACAGCATGAACAAAGGCCCGAGAGTGGGAAAGGAGAGGAGGGTAGTACTATTGTTGTCCAGGCAGGAGGGCCTCAGTCTGGGCACCTTACATGCACTGTCATTCTGAAGTATGAGGTAGGTGCTGCTACCACTTTGATTTTATAGATGAGGAAACAGGCTCAGAGAAGTTAAATAATTAGCCCAATGTAATATATAGTAAGGGCTCATGGGGTTTGGAAAAAGAGGTTGGGAACACAAGAAAGGCCTTGAATGCCATAATAAGGAATTAGACCTTGCAAAGGCACTGATGATTTCTGGGCAGGGGAAAGGCTCTTTTGGGAGAGAATAATAAGAACATGTAAGATGCCCAGGAGGCAGTGACCATGACACGCAGATTGTGTGCCGCACAATTCCAAGAGGTGCCATTCACAGATGACAAAGTAAACAGCACCCCCTGAAGTGTGCGTTGCAGAGGCCTTGACTGCTATAATCCAAGTCAATACCTGGCCTAGACTAGCAGTAGTGGCAATGAGAATAGAAAGGAGAGAGGGGAACAAATGAGTGAACAGACAGGTCTGATAAAAAAACAAAGGTCACACCCAAGGAGTTAAAACCCAACGAGGAATTTAAGATGATGATCTAGTTGCTACTACCTACTAAGTCACTGGATGAATACTTGCTGAGTGCCAACTCTGTGCACTGAGACTAAGAAGTAACAGAAAGGAGGAGGAGACCAAGGAAACAATAGTGGTGAGGAAGCCTAGGTCAACAGAGAGAGAGAAGACAAGGGTTCACTTGTGTTAAACTGAGGCTAGAGGAAGGCAGCTTCAGGGTCCAAAGCTACAGGGAAGTCAACTATGATGGGGATCGAGACTTGATAAAGACAGGTACTTAGTGACTTATGACACAACAAATTATATAATTGTTGGGTGGAAAGTCAAGAAATGGAGGTGGTGAGTAAAAGCAGAACTTTTGGGAAGAATGACGATAAGGAAAAAAAAGAGCCACAGGACAGGAAGAAAGACAGCATGAGGACGAAGCTGCCTAGTGGCCACAACAGAGACCACAGGAGGGCTGCGGTGGCTGCCACACTGGGGTGGATGATGCTGGCAGAGGCATCACGCACTGGACTCCAGCGTGCAGGGGGCATGAGTATGTCTAAAGAACGATGGATTCCACTGGTGTTTATTCCCTTCCCACAGCAGGGCTCTGTAAGATGGGCGATTAGAGTAATATCAGACCACAGTGACCATTTATAAAGCACATTCTGTGTGTCACGTATTGTGCTAAGCACTTTACATGGGCCAGTTTCTGTAGGCATCACAGCAATTCTACGTGGTAGGTACTGCTACCACTTTCACACTTTACAGACAACGAAACAGATTCTGAGAAATAAAACAATTTGCCCAAAGTCACAAAGCTAGTAAATGGTGGAGCCCAGACGGTGATCAGGATTGCTTGACCATGTGCACTGAGGCCTCTGCCAAAGGCAAGGGCCATTTGAAAAGAGCTGAGAACAGATGTTCCTAAAGGGGCCTGATGCTTCCCACGAATACAGTGAAATGGGAGAGTGTGATTGGCTCTTCCCTGTCTGCCCTGAGCTCTCAATAAGAGGAAGTGAGCATACAGTGCAAGAGGGCAGACCTGGAAGAGTCACAGAGAAAAACTTGCTGGCCCAGCTGGGTGGCTCAGTTAGTTGGAGCACTGTCCCATGTATCAAAAAGGCTCCAGATTCAATCCCCTGTCAGGCTGCATACAGGAGGCAACTGATCGATGTTTCCCTCTTTCTCTCTCCCTTCCTCTCTGGAATCACTAAGCATACCCTCAGGTGAGGATTAAAAAAAAAGAAAGAAAAACTTGCTGGAAGTGGAGGTATGGGCCCACAGAGGGCTGATGGTGGAGGAATCCTTGTGCGGAGATCAAGCAGTTTCTCTCTGGGAAGGTTTAGAGTGTATGCAGAGAGGCGTGGCCATCACATTGGGAATCCAGAGAAGCAGACTGTGGCCATCACATCCTCCCCCCTGAGAACAGGTGTTCTCAAGAGAGGGCCCCTGGCCTCTCTGGTAGTGTTTGGATAGGTTCAGGGGAACTTCAAAACTCCTGAAATTGTGTGGAAGATCGTGTATTCACAGATCATTGCTGAAGAGAAGCTTTCATCAGATTCTCTGAGAAGAACTTGCCCCTGCCTTACAGCCCAGGAGGAGGGAGCCTTCAGGCACCAAATGTGCTACCAGAACTAACTTAGTGATAGAAAAAGAAAACAGGGGTGGAGGTGGACCCAGACACGAGACTCTTCCCTAGACGGTTCTGCCCATCCCTTCTTCCTGCTCACGTCCCCTCCTGCCCCGCCCAGCACCGCCCTGATGGGAGCCACCCTCCCCAGGGAGGCCCCACCTGGATCTTTTCTTGGCGGCGCTGCTGCTCAGCTATCTTCCTGGCCAGAGCCAGCTTCTTGGCCCGCAGCTCCCTGATGTCATCCTCGCCCCCGCTGCCTTCAGCCTCCGAATCTTCTTCAAAGTCTTCTATCACTACGTCGTCCTCCTTTGGGAGGCGAAACAGGTCAGGGAAGAGAGCACACTGCGAGCCACCCTTCTGCCCTCCCAGCACCCCCACCCCACGCTTCTTCAGACCCAAGGTGTGAGGGGTAAAGAGGAGCTGTCGCTCGCTCCCCCCACCACTTGTTCCCTTTTGTACTCTAGGGCTCTTTCTGAATGTCAGAGTCATAGGTCCACACCAGTCACGCTCACACACAAATACTTCCATGCTTATACTTACAGCTCTTCATTCCCCTTAGCACACACTCACAAAGTCAAACTTTTGGTCTATTTTCATTTTGAAATCACCAAAGGGGAAAACAACAGAGAAAGTTAAACCACCCAATTTAAATCTAATTCATGCTAATGATCTGATAGGAATCAATTCTAGCCAACAGCTGGGAGTTAGGCGTGGAAGCTCCCTTGCCCCAGACGGCGTCAGGGAGCAGATGCTGTAGCTCAGCAGACCTTGCCCTGGTTTCTTTTTAAGACCACAGCCTGGTGGTGTCAGGGCTGGGCCCCTTTATAGGAATTCACATGACATGACCTTGATCAGCTGCCTTACCGGAGCCTGGGCAGGCTGGGAGATAGCTGCTAGCTTAAGAGTCTCCTGCCAGGCTTGTGGAACCCTCCCAAGGGATGGCACCTCCCTGCTTGCAGCTTTAGCTCTCCGAAGCCACTGCTCCCCGGGTGGTCCCAGGCTCCATTCCTCCCTCTCCCTCTTGGCCTTGGTCAGCAGAGAACATGCAGCTGCCCAAGAAGCTTCCTTTGAGGGACAGGATTGTATGGGTAACAGGGAGTGATTTAGTAGGAGGAGATTCCTGTACTTCTAACTGGATGATGATAATGACGATGATTATGACAATAACGACTATCATTTACTGAGAGCTTAGTATTGGCCAAGGACAGGGCTGTTTTTCATGTATTAACTCATTTAATACTCACAATGGCCTGTGAAACAGATGCTATTATAATTCCTGTTTTATAAACCAACAAACTGAGGTTTAGAGTTAAACAGTTTGCTCAAGGTCACAAAGCTAGTAAGTGGCACAGCAGGGATTCGAACTCTAGTGAGTCCAACTCCAAAGTCTGTGCTCTTACCAATAATACCAAGCAGCAAAGAGGTGGGTGCTCATTTGGTGAGCCCAGGTCCATCCCTTAGTGGCTCAGCTTCAGAAGGTCTCCCATAGGCCCACTCAGGGCCTTTTCCGTACATCTGGCTCCCTCCTCTAGCTGTCCATCTCAAGATGACATTCCAATGGATTCTCTTCGCTGAGAGTGGTTGGTATAGTGTGCGGGTAGGTTACACTGTGTTTTGGGAGCAGAATCTAGGGTGTTCTAGTAGCATCCCTAAAGAACTAGACTCTCTATCTTCACAAAGGATGATATCTGAAGTAACATTTACCTCTTCTCTCCCACTCAGCTTATGTGACTCAGTCTCGTATTTTGAGGAGAGATGAGATATCAGGATGGGGCCAGAACTGCCCCTTTCCTAAGAGGTCTCAGGGTTCTGGGTACTGTCCACAGTCTCACTTATCTGACAACCCACAGGCTATAGTGTCACATGGTTCGCTTCCAGAGAGGCCCAGGCCCTGGGAAGGAGGAAGACACTACACATTTACTTCCTTGTTCATGGGGTTAACCTGGACTGGAGTGAGTGGAATAGGATGCCTGACTAGCCCATGAGGGAACAAGGTCTCTGCCTGCTCTGATCAGGGATACACTGGGTTATCACGGGGCTCAGAGTGAGCTTGACTGAGGTCAAAAGAGGGTCAGCAAGGCTTGTCTGAGGTTTGCTCAGCTCTCACAGCAAACGAGGAAGTGCAGGGTTATGAAATTACACAGACTAGGGTAAGTAGGGTTTCCCAGGGGCCACTAACATAAAGGAACTCAGGAGGCTCGTGGGAAAAGGAAGAAGTGGGCAGCATGGCACGGGTCACAACCTTTGTCTGGTTAGTAAGACCTGAAGGGTAGAGAGAGAGAGAGAGAGTGCCACTGCCAAGATCTGGGACCAGAGAACTGGTCTGATCCTTGTAGGAAAGAAAGAGCCCCTGCTCAGCCCCTCTCTCGGCCTCACTTGCCTAACTTGATTTGGCATCGCAGGCTTCGCTGGCCAGAGGACATCTCTTACGGCAATCCTGGAAAGCGAGCCTTGCTGACCTTCCACTGCCTGCCTCAGCCTCATGGTGTGGGTGAGACAACTGACTTAGCACAGCCCCACCCATGCTTCTTCCCTACATAGTACCTAGGGCTTGGGTGGCACTGCTTTGTCGCACCTAAAGCCTGGACACCATAATGGCTTTAGCAACCCCACTGTCTCCTCCCATGCCGACAGCTCATTCTTTCCCGTTACTCCCTGCCTAGGTTTCATCTGGAGAGTCTGGAATCATGGGCTCAGCTTTATCCCTGGAACCACCTCTGTCCTGGAAGCTGAGCCTGTATCATCAGGGGTGGGGTGGGGTTCTCCAGCTATTCTAATGAAGCCAGTCCAAGATTTTGCTGCTCTGAAGACTCTGAACCAAAGGTGGCCACTCTATCACTGCTTCAGATCACAAACGACAGCTTCCAGCTGACATCTGGCTTCCCTGGCCTGTTGCTGATTTCATCCTTGAACCCCACCCTGCTCCACCAGGCGCTTGAGACTGTTGTGGGCCAAATGACTGTGTTGGCCTACGGGTGACCTGGCCTCTGGCTAGAATTGCTTCCGTCCCTTCCTTAAGTCCCACGTTCCTTCCCACCTAAGTCCCCTCTGTCTTTAAAACTGGGGGGGGGGGGGGTGTTGTAAAAAGAAGGTAAGAATCAACCATCAGGCAAAAGTGAGCTGTGTGTGCACACACACCCAGACAGAGTTACCCACACCCAGACACACAGCAGGGCAGCTGGCAGTGATATTAAACACACATGCGCAGATACCACTACACACTCACATTTACTCAGAACACACAGACGGCAGGGATGCTGGCAGCAGTGTTCAACTTAAACTGACACACAAGCCCAGCACAGACAGACCCAGGACAGCAATCACCCCCAGAAAGACACATCATGCATGGCAGGGCAACTGCCAGCACGGTTCAGCAGGGGTGGGTACACAGGCTCACGCGTAAGCACACTAGGGCTCGAGCACACGGTCTGGAGTGAAGCAAGGGCTACAGGAACAACCAAGGGCAAACAAACAAGAGGAGAGTTCCTTAATCACATCAGGATGTGCAGGAGGGAGGGAGGGAGGGAATGAGGGAGGGAGGGCAGGCCGGGGGAGGGGGTGATTTTCCACACGGGGCCAGCAATGTCAGCTCTTCCTGTACGTGTGCTAGAGGCTGGAGTTCAGGCCTGTGCTGCGCTGAGCTCCACACATCTATAAACTTGATCCTCAGCCTGAACCCTAACACCCCCCCTCCGCTCCCTTTCCTAAGCCTCCAGAGCTGCACATTATTAAACTCTTTCTTTCCCTCCCTTCTCCTCCAATGCAACATTAAAAAGTAGCATCTGGAACTCGTAGCAGAGATGGAGGCACTGGGGTGCGACTGGCAGGAAGGGGCACCAGCAGAGTGCACTCTTGAGAAGTCGGCTGGGCACGTTAACATTGATGCTGCCGAGTGGTTGTGAAGGACCAGGGTGTAAGCTGAAGCCATGGGCAGGGCAGGGCCAGAAGGAGGAGGAGGGGAGCCTTCCCTGCCACAGTGGGCTCTTCCCGCACAGTACCTCATCTTCCAGTTGTTTTCCCTCTTGGCTTCCCATTTCCTTTCCCATGGTGTCTGGGACGGGTGCCACTGACACATATTTTCCACCCTTGAATGCCAGCAGAGGCTCTTCTTGTCCACAAAGGGCTTCCAGAAAATACTTCAGCACTGTGACCCTTTTGCAGTCGGCTGCAATAACCTACAGGGCAAAAGGAGAGAAGAAAAACAGCACTTTTTGAAAGGGAAGGCGAAGATGAGAGACACTCGACCGTGGGGCACATGAGAAATGTGTCAAAGTCGCTGGCGGTGTGCGTGCGTGGGGGAGACGGTGAGCGAGGGCCAAGGGGTGAGGACCGAGATCTTCTGAGGGAAGAAAGTCACTACCGTTTCTCCTTAGGTCACCCCGAGGGTGGCAGACAACCCCAGGACCAATGACAGGGATCCTCTGGGGTTGTGCCTTTCTTTCTCTGAAGTCCTGATATTGAAAGACTGAATTCTTTTAAGTTTGGTATCTAACTGATAGGAGGAGTGTGGAGTGCAAACCGCCAGTTTTCACAGAACACAGCTTTCGGTGCCCCTGCCACTCTCCATTCTCCTCCCAGCTCCCCTCTCGCCAGACTCCCAAAAGGAGAACTTTCAGCCTGAGTGCAAAATGAATGATGAGGGCTTTTTTGGCTGTTTCATTTCAGCCAGATCATTTTGGGCTTCCCCTGGCGGGTTCCTGCCCCACCTAAGAGCTTCTCATACTCAGAGACTGGTCTCAGGCAGGAAATTGTTGTCAGGAAAAGGGAGATAGGCAGAGCAGGTGGGAGGTGTTTCACCAAAGCTCTGCTTCTCCAGGGTTCACGCCATCCTGCTCCCATGTGGCCACATCAGCACATAAGCCAGTGCTGTCAGGGAAGCTGGGGCTGATTTAGCTGAAATGAAATTCAATATCTTGAGCAATCGTCAAATTTGTGGCTCAGATGAAGTTTCCATAGTCACCTTGTCTGGGGTCCTTCTCCTGTGAGACCAACATGCATGGTGGCCTCACCTGCAAACCCATCTGCTTTGCTTGCGCCCTCTCATGCCCTTTTCTCCATCTCTGGCCTCTGGGGTCCTCTCCTCCGTATGAAAGGGCACTCCCCAAGGCAGAGGAGGGGCCCTGCTTGATCTGCAGCTCAGAAGCTGGTGAAGGCCAATCCATGCAGGGAAACACACTTCAGTGGCCAGATATGCCACAGGGTGGCAGCCCATTCTCATCATCACCGACTCTAGCCCATATTGAGTGTCCCCTGCCCCCCAATGCTTTCCCACTCCACAATGCGAAAGCGAATTCTTTGTCTGTATCACACAATAAAGTATGAATCTGGAGTCTTGTCTGTGATGTTTGCTCACTGTTTTACAGGTGCATTTGTTACTCCCTCACCTGGACAATAACCCCAGTGGTGGCAAAGACTACATCTCCTTAGCACTTGCCCTTAGCACCCCTTGCCAGGGAGCGGGGCACACAGGAAGCTTATTTTAAGGACAGACAGGCACAGGGAAACTCGGCTGGGTACCACAAGATGCAGATGAGGCAGGCATGATCCATATCCTCTAGGACACTATGGAAATGAGCACCACTTTGCCCGCTGGGCTGGTGACTCTATCCTCTAATCCTGTTCCCAGCAAAACCTGCTACTCTCCCTGCCTAGGAGTGCCCCTGCTTACCCTCACCAGTGGTCCTAGAATCATTGTAGGCCTGAACCTCAGGCTAAGTACGTCAACTACCTGCACCTGAGAAGCTAACCTAAAAGGTGCTCACCTACTCGGAAAAGGCTTTGGAAAGAATAGCCGTCTTGAGCTTGGGGTGCCCAGTCCTGGGCTCACACCTCCTTGAAGGAGGAAGGAAGCTCTCCTTGGACCAGGGCAGGTAACCATGGATTCCATAGCGTGTATTCAAACATGTGATGAGGAAGGCTAGAAATACAGAAGCAGGGGCTAAAAGGCATTAAAGAACAGAGCTGAAATGAGTAATAGCCTGGCAGGCAGCACGCACAGTGGCCTCCCTGCATCCCCAGCCTCACACTTGCAAAGGAAACTTCTGCATTTCCACAAGACTGCCAGTTTCCTCTCTGTGGTCTAATTTTAACCACCTTGTCGTTACAGTGTGTGTCAGCCACCTGACCCCACTATGACCTCTGACCTTATGCCCCAGCTACTGCTTGCACTATGGAGAATTATGTAATGGGTCCAGGACTTTCCTTTTCGGTGTGAGGCTGCTACTGCTGAATGGCAAGGAGGTGGGGGTTAAGGGATGGGAGGAGGACAGGGAAGAAGCTTGCTGGGGTCCTTGGCATCACCTGGATAATGAGAAGTTATGCTGACACTCCTGCAATGTGCAGCAACCATCTGCCCAGAAGAGGAGAGTGTGCCCATGGGAGTGTGTGTGCTCACAGGGGGGCAGGAAAATTCCCGCTGTTAGAGTATAGGCTGGGTGGCATACTGAGTGGCTCAGGAAGTGTGTGATTCCTGGCCAAGAAGGAGAAAGGCCACACGTGTAGATGTGGACTCTTAGAGACGGGGATTTCCAGGGCACAGCGGGACCTAGGGACACAGACATCCTGAGCCTGCCTGAAGCACATCCTTAGCGGATCAGGGGGAACTGTCATTCACAAGGACTCCAAAGCAAAATGGACCCCCTACCCTTACCCCCAGCAATACTCCTGTTTTCATTTTCACGCATTTAGAAGGCACCTGGTTTCCCTGGAGATTTTGTTTACTAGGGACAATAGTCCCTTCCTTAGGGCAAGGGCACTCGGGCTGATTCTCAAAAGCTTTTGATCCAATGGGGTCTCTGAGTTGGTGCTGAGACGCCTGAAAAGGAGTCTACTTGTTTGGAGAGACAAACATCACCTAGCCTTTTAGAAGAGTGTCTCTAATCCTTTGCAATCCAACTAGCAGGGGAACAGCCAAGGTTGTACACAGTCTTCTTAGGTTTCCAAAGTGTGTGGTTGGAGTGAGAAATGGGGTTCTAGCTATTTGGTAGATGGGGAACCGCGAGGCAGAAGGTCTAGCGCTTGCCTAGGGGCACAGAGAAGCCTTCTGTCTCCAGCCTGCTGGCCTGTCAGGTAAAGCATTCTGCATTACGGTAGGAAGAATGAGCCTAGAGGGGTGAGAACCACAGTTCTCTTGGTTCTTGAGTTTTATAGATTTATGGGAATATTATCCTAGACAGTGCCTCCAGCACTTGAGTCTGGGGGACAAAAGTTCAAATATAGTTAATAAGGGACATCATGATGGACGACGCCCTTCAAACCACCCACGAAGAACCAACTCCGAGATCATCTTTGGCTGGCAAGGAGGACTTCCTGGTAGGAGAGGGGTTAAAGCTAGGCTCCCTGCTTGGAGAGGAAGGAGTCCAGATGAAGTCTATGACATAATCCCCACAATAGCTCTTTTCATGAGTACATTTTTCCATGCTGTATCAATGAAAAACAGAGAATGTAAGTGGTATGTACATTGTAGCTCTGGGCAAACTCTAGATTCTCTAGAGGGGAAAGAGCTGGGCAGGAGTGTGTTCCTCCTGGGCTGTTAACAGGCTACACTGGACTGGAGCTAGAGGTGGGAAAAAGGGCTGCTGGCTAGGGACTACCCCAGGAAACCTGGGCCAGCACCTTCTCAGTAGCAGTCATGGCCCTTCTGGAGGAAGACTCACTGAGTAGATTATCAGGAACTCCAAAGTCAATGGACAAAATGTCTCACACAAATCATTCCAGTCAGCTTTGAAACAAAACTGGGGCTTTAGGTCAGGGAAGAGCAGAAAGAAAGGCACCCAGAGAAAGCCCCTTTCCCTTCTCCTGAAGAGCATCTGAGGCAGCATGCCCCATCAGTGGGAACTGAAACCTCTAGCTTCAGGGCTCCAGTTATCACCCGATCAGGTCCACACGCAAAGAACCAAGCAGAAAGGAAAACTGAAAGTGAGATGCGGTGAGGCGGTACAGGAGCCTGGCCAGTCCCAGGCTCAGTTCCTTAGAAAGAGAGAATGTGAGCATACAGGGGGGTAAGTGGAAGCTGGAGTTAAGAGGAAGGTTAGGTCTTGAGGAAAGAAGGAAGAAACCTCTAGGTCAAGAGAGAAGACAGACTGAGTTACCGATCTGAGGTACCTTAAGGAACAACAGATAAAGAATGGAGTTCTCTGAAAACTGGTGACTCTCCATAGCCACTCAGCAGGGGACATGCCCAGCTTGGGCAGAGATGCCCAGGTAGAGCAGGAAAAGAGATCTAAAAAACAAAGAAAAAGAGATCTAAGGTGTCTTATGGAAGACAGGGGAGGGCAAGAGAGAGAAAAAGAACTGAGTACCAGACACCAGGGGCTGCTGTACTCTGGGTTATAAGATTTAACACCTCAGAGCAGCCATGGGGAAGGGAGAAAACCCCTAGTCTAGCTAGGGAACAGAAGGAGGGCTCAGAGAGCTGAACCAGGCTTCTCTGGATGCAGACTCCGGGGGATGAGGAACTCTTTCTTCAATCTTTATTGGGTTCCTGTTTTCTCCATACAGACTTCTTGGAAGGCATGAGCACTAGAGTCGTTAGATTTTTCAAAATTTCTTTTTCTGGGCTTTTGGTTTCGAGGAATAAGAATTTAAACATGCATTATCAGCCAGTTCTACACATATATATATTTTTTTCTGGTCTTAAAAAGTCCTGCTTGCTATTACTCCTCTGGTTAAAGAGAAAAATCACACGGGTTTTCCCCTACAAACTCAAGTTTACAGGTTGTTTTTCTTGCTTCTCTAAATGTAGTCAATTATTCTCACATTTGTTGAAACCTTCAATCAAACTTTACAGCTTGTTAATTTTACAGAATGTCCTTAGAGCAAATAAGATGCAGACAGGAAAGTGAAGTCTTGCTGAGATTATTAAGAAACCTTAAAATAGCCTACAAATCCACCACCAAGGCTGGTAAAATACAAACTGTTTGGCTGGTTTCTGAGGTCAATTAACAATGGGTTAATTATCATCTTTAATGAGCCAAGCCTACAAGAAACTGAACTCAGACTAAAGTGTTTTCACAAACTGGGAACCTCTAGTTATGCACGACTCACCCTCACAGGAGACTGAAGGGTGGGTAGGACAATTCTGTAGTGGCCAAGGGTGGGTCAGCCTAAGAGGAGGCCTGCCAATGAAAGTTCAGACCCAGGGAATCCTCTGGAGCTGGGAGGACAGAGGAAATGGTTTCTTCACATTCCTAGGGGGAGGGGCTTCCAGGCTGGGAGCAGACTCCAGAGGCAGGAGGGAAGCTGGCCACAAGGATGAACAATCACTCTGAAGACAGAGACAATCGTTTATAACAGGGAGATAGACATTAACAGCCTACCTGAAGCAGAACAAACTGGTTTTGAATTGTGAGAGAGGGTTAGAAGGGCAGAGAAAGGAAGAACCAATGCAGGGGCTGAATGCAAAGGGGTCAGAGGGAGAGAAGATGTGGGTCCTTGTGCCAGATGCATATACTGACAACCCCTGGGCATACTGTCCAAGGGTATCAACTCAATCAGCATTTCATTTTCTCTATCCCTGCTGTAGGAGGACCTCATTTCTATGCTAGACAGCTAAGCATAGGTCTCTCCCTCAGTCCCTTTTGATCCCAATGTCCAGACCCAGCCCTCCCTAATTCTATGGTTGGTCTGGGCTAGCCGAGGGGTCAATGGGTCACAAGATGAAATGCTAACAGCACTGGCCAGCCCAAAGCAGTCACACCATTCCATGTGTCTGGTCCTAACAGCTGTGTTTCCTTCTTAGCAGAGGCAATGTGGGCCATTACCAATCAGCTGGCAATGCATAGATGCCTGTTTGGAGTGGTATGCAGCCTGTTCGCACCACCCATATTCACTGTGTCCGTATGTGTGTGCCTGTGTGCATGCACACACTAGCCTTAAGTTTCCAAGAGAGAGGGGGCATGGGAATTGGCAAATGGTTGGATGGGAAGACTTGGGAGTTGGGGGAGAGAATACACCAATAGTTTTATTGAAGATTCCCAAAGATACAGGTACTTGGCTACTGAGAGGGAGATTATGTTCACACTGGAGACATTTGGGAGAACAGAGGAGTTGTGAAGCATACACTGAAAGTGAGAAGGTTAGTACAGTAGGAAAAATGGGTCCATTCTGGAAGAGGTAAGTTGAGGCACTATAGGGAGCTGGGCTTCACAGTCAGGCTATGAGACCTGAACCTGAGATCATAAGACGTAAACCTGAGTTCAAGTCTTAACAGCCACTTCCTAGCTGTGTTTCCTTAGACAAGTTACTTGACATCTCTGAGCCTGTTTGCTCAAGTTGTTTTTGAGGTTTAAAAGAGATAATAAACATCAAATATTTAGCAAGGTGCCTAAGCCCAGTAAGTGCTCAATAAAAAAGTAGCTGTTATTTTTTTCTTCCTGCTCAGAGGTGGGAGGAGCACTCTGCTTAACACCACTGAGGTGTGTAGAAACCAGACTCAGAGGTAAGGAAGGAAGCATGGGGCTGGCACACAGCCTAGTGCTGAGGGGAGAGGCCCTGGAATGCTCACCTGGATGTCGAAGCTGCTGAAATATTTTATTCAGAGCTAAGGTGTTGGATCCAGGCTGCTGGGCAGGTCACTTGGTGGAGGGAAGGCCCAGCCTCTCTCTAGCTGTTGCTCTTCCTAATTCTCCTAAAAAATTCCTGGGCTTAACCAGAAAGGCATGCATGCATTCTATAGGACTCCAGAGAGGCCCTAAGGGTCTGGGCCTCTGCACACCATGCACACATCAGAAATAAAAGCCTGTCGTGAACATCACAATTGCCTTGCCCATCTGGTCCCTTCATATTGTGGTGTGTGTATGTGCGCGCGCGCATGCTTTCTCTTTGTTAACGGCATCCTCCTTAAACAAGACCCTGCTGCATCCTTGCTCCAGGTCTCTCAATACAAGAGAAATGATGAAAAAATTCCCAATGAGGCATTTTCTTCCCACCTGTATTTCCTGACCTTGGACATTCTGAACAAAGCCAGATAGGAGTCTGGGCTCTCTTGGCAGAGTACAGCTTGCTCTTCTTGAACTGGTCCCTCACGGAAAGAAACTTTTCTCTTCTAGAGCTCTGAGCTCTGGCTGTACAAGCAAGGTGCATTCTTAACAGTGAGCGTGTCACAGGGATTAAACTATAGGCAGCGGTAGCTCGGGCTGCAGTCCAATCTGCTTCCCCTGCAGAGTGCTCCGAGAGCAGCCACCCAAATTGGCAGGGGTTAGGGGCGGATACTGGCACTGCCAACACAAGCCTTTCAGGTCTGGTTGGCTTCAGCTGGTCTGAAACCTGGAACACAGGAGCTGGGGCCCTCACTTACTGAACCAGCAGGGGAGGCTACAAGCTCAGCCCCTGGGGATGAAAGCCCTTGCATCTGTCTCAGTCTGCAAATATCCACATGCAGTCTGCTTCTATACTGCCAGTTAGTTTTGGGCCAGGAGCTCCAGTTGCTCTGAGCCATATTCTTACTTGCCTTCTAGACAGGCAGGATCAGGAGACCACCCCTTAGGATGGTGTTCAGGCCCCTTCACCAGATTTGTTCCTGGTTTTATTTATTTTATGTGTGTATGGGAGATGCCCTTTCTGAGACATTGGTAGCATTCAACACATTCAGTCAACATTCAATTCAACAAGTACTTACAAAGTGCCTACTGTGTACACTAGACACTATTCCAGACCCTGCGGATTCAGTAGAGAACAAAGCAAAGTCCTGTGGCTCCAGTGTGGGGGAACGGGGGGATGTCACATTCAAACCTCAAAGACTCCCCGTATCAAGAGAGAAATAATACCCCCCCCCCCCATACATTACCTAAAGTACTCAGGAGGCCAGAATTCTCATTCCTCTTCCCTCAAGGGAAAAGGGAAAGGCAGCCTGAGAGGAAGAAAAGCTCCTAGCAGAGACCTGGCCCGCTGCTCCTTTACCCCTTTTAGGCAGAAGGGTTGCAAGGAAGTCAGGATGAGGAATTCCCTTGGGCTTAACCCTGCTACAAAGATGAAATCCTAACCTTTCTCAACGCTTTCTAACACCCACCCACCCCTCTATTGTGGTCTCTATTCAATAGAGACCTCTAGTGGTCTCTATTCCCTAATCCTCAAACCCCAGGCCCACTCGATATTCCCCTGCATGCCATTGGCTCCCCTTCCCACCTGAGACTTTACAGGTTATTTCTCCAGCCTACAGTGACCTTACCTCTATGCCATCAACTAATTCTCTTATCTTCAAGTTTGATAAAAAGCTTTTCTTTTCAAGAAAACTTTGTCTAGCCTGCCAGTCCACTGTCCACACATTTTTCCAAAGGCCCTAACATGTGACAGGGACTATGCTATACATTCTGGGCACACAAGAGAGAACAAGGCAGATGCAGTCCTTGATGTCACAGACTTTTCAGTACAGAGAGGGATTCTGCAGTAACTGGACACTAACCTCTTTCAAATGCACAGTTGTTCCTTTAGCACCTATGGGCTAGTCCTTTTCCTATACTTCATCTTCTCTGACCTCATTAGCAGCCCTCAACATCTGTATTACTTATATGCCACAAAGTGAGTTACTGATCATTCAAAGCCACACTAGAATCTCATCTCTCAGCGATCCAAGCCTTTCTTGAATATTTCAGGTGGAAAGGATTCAAGACCCTGGGGAAGCTTTTAAAACCATCATTACTACTCAGCCAGCATGGCTCAGTGGTTGAGCGTCGAACCATGAATCTGGAGATCACGGTCTGATTCCCGGTCAGGGTACGTGCCCTGGTTGCGGGCTTGATCCCCAGTAGGGGGCGTGCAGGAGGCAGCTGATCAACGACTCTCATCATTGATGTTTCTATCTCCCTCTCTCTGAAAGCAATAAAATATATATATATTAAAAAATAAATAAAACCACCATTACTTAATGTTTGAGAAACAAATAATTCAAAAAAAAATCCTCACCAGACATGCTTTTTAATGATTTTAGAGAGAGACGAAGGAAGAGAGATACATCGATCAGTTGCCTCCTGCATGGCCCGCAAGCTGGGTATGTGCCCCCCTGACTGGTAATCAAACCCATGACCTTTTGATGTACAGGATGGTGCTCCAACCAACTGAGCCACACTGTCCAGGACCAAATAAGTAATTTTTATTATTACCTACCTAATAGATTTTTTCCCCCTGTTAACTTTCAGTCCAGACTATGTATATGAGAGGTCTGTTACTGTTTTGAATCTACAAGGGAGCTCATTTCCTACCAGGGAACCCCATTTCATTTTTGGACTTTTCTAATTGGTAGAAATATCTGTCCCTTTTAAACCAAATCTGCCTCCCAGTACTAATTCTGTTCTCTGGCGCTACACAAAAAACTGTAATTCTGCTTCTATGTGACTGGCCTCAAATTATTTGAAGTCTGCTGTTGCACCTTCTCTAGGCTAAACACTTCCACTTCCTTCAACTGTTCCTCACTTCAACTGTCTCCTAAACATCCTGCTTATTTTTCACTACGACTTTCACTGAGACTACTGTGTTTCCTACGGCGAGTGCCCATAGAACAGAGCGGAGCATCTCCTCCTTGTTCCGTTCTCGATGCCTCGACTCTATGAACAGGCTACAAGGCACTGGTTTTGTTGTCCACCACCTTGCACTAACAACACATTGTGAGCTTTTAATCAACAAATCCCCCGTTTTCACATATATGACTAAATAACAGCTCCGCCCTCTGAGTGCAAGAACTCCACTAACTACTCCCTTTGGTAACATCCCTTCACTGAGGTCTCACCACACTCTAGGACACCCTGCTGGTACTGTGCTGCACACTACCTGCTATGCAGCTGGCTTTCTGCATAAGGTAAGGTTATGCATTTATTCTTATTTTATTTTCTTATTTTACTTTATAATTTTATTTTATTTACTTCTTTCACTGTAGCCTGTAAAGTTCTCTTTGGATTCTAAATTTGTCATGAGAATGTATTCCCTCTCAAGTTCATGACATCCATAAATTTGATCTGTTGATTAGTTTACGCTTATTAATATCTTTCTCCCATTATTCTGTTGTATTTTCTTTTTTTTTTAAAAGGTCTCAAATGCTTCAAATTTTATTAAGATGCTCATACACACATTTACTACTAAAAATTGAAATAATCACATCAAAAAATTTGTTACAGCTCAAATTTTCCTTATCTATGCTGCTGCATAATGACCTTAAAACTATTAGTGAGAAGAAAAAAAAAGTACGACAAAGTTTATAGCTAAGTCAACTCCATGCCATAATTCTCTAGGATAATATCATCAGCAGGATCTCCATGAAATAGGCAATAACGACAGCTACATCTAAATCTTCTGGCTCTTTCTTCAAGCTCACGTTTCCTCTCCTCTGGGTCTTTTTTAAGCAGAGATTGGGTACGGTATCTAACAAGTTGTAATGTCCTTAGCAGCCTTTCTTTCCGGACAGATGCCAATGTCTTCACTCCACGTCGCCTCCTGTAGAGCAGGCCTTGACCCAGCCCCAGTCCAAGCCCCTGTGACTTTTTTTCTTCATCTTGCAGTTGGGGTGAAGGTTTTGGTGGAAGGGAACAGAATTTGGGACTAGGGTTCAGAGCCAAGTTGCTAAGGTTGTTTGCTAGTACTTCTGAGACAGCTTGAGTGCCAGCTGAATTTTCCTCACAGGGCTTCGGAGAAGACTCTGGGGTCGAGGGTGGGCTAAGCTTCTTTGGTGAGTCCATTGGAAGGTCTAGTCACAGCCTGATGCTCCTCCTAGGGTTCTGGCAGAAGGTGATGCTCAAAACTCTCAAATTGCCACAGAGCAGCCCAGCAACAGCAAGAAAATTGCTAAATGCCCTGTCGTATTTTCTTTCTTAAGTAAGTTTCCTGAGGGCAGGCACTGTAATTTGCATGTACACACACACACACACACACACACACAGAGAAAATCTATTTGCAGCATACACTATGTGTATTTGGACAATGGAGGTCTCATCATGGGAGGCTGACGGCAGCCTCAGGACATTATGATCACGGAGGGATGCTAATAACCACATTGTCTACTATGTGAATCATGCTCCTTGTGTTGTGCAACACAGACACCCTGGACAGACTCAGAGATGCTACTTTCTGCTTTGGGTGGTGTTCCCCGTGAAGTTTGGGCTCAGTAATTTGGGATACGTGCTCTCTTTTGACAAGCTGCCTACAGAGTTTCTAGTTTGAAATAAGATCCCACAAGAAGCCAAGCTCTGGGCATATCACACTTCGCCTTTAGTGGAGGCTGTTGCCCCAGGGCAAGGTATAACACATCTCAGCAAGAGGTGAGACTTACACTCTTCAAAGCAGGGGTGTTATGCTCTTGGAAAAATTACACCTCTATCTTGAGAATCCCCACAGCAAATTAAAACTATGAAAAATATAAAAAATACAGAAATTCTGAGGGTAGGGCTGAGGTATGAGGCCACTTTAAGTTGCATTTTCAGGTCTTGCATCTTGAGTCCTGAATATTAAATGTGGCTAATAGCACCCTACAGTTGGAAACAAGACAAGCTTTGCTAACTAGAGCTAACTAAAGTCTATTCAGAGTTTGAGATGAGGTATCAGTAAGGCAAATATTTGGCACATAGAAGAAGCTAAATAAATATTAGTTTCCTTTCTTCACCCCTAAACACTAAAAAGCATTTTTTTTTTAATCCACCTGAATCAGAATCACATAGTGGATTCCTGGACTCTACTTTGGACTAAATAAATTAGTATTTCTGGGGATAGGGCCTTGTACTGTCACTTTAAACAAGTCTTGCAGGTACTTATGAACACTGAAGTTTCACAATCACTGCTTTAAAGGCTGAAAGGATAGGTGGTTACAATTTTGGTCAATTCTTTGAAATGCAACTCTATTTTAGCTAAGGTACAAAAAATACCACCTTGTAATTTTCATGGCACTTTTAGGTTCTATAAAATCCTTAGCACCCTGTGAAGCAGTTAACTATTACATTCAGATAGTGATAATAGATGTGAGGAAACTGAAACTTGAGTAATTTAAATGAGATTTGAAGCCAGATGCAATGACTTCCTAGCCCGATGTCCTTGCCACCTTACCAGAGCTGCTTCCTGGGTGAGCACCACTGGGCCTTCTAAGGCATAACAACAAAGTTGTGTGCTTCACTCGCCCTTAACAGTTACCAATAACAGAATGGCTGCTACATGCCAGGCACTGTGCCAAATGCTTTTCATGCACCAATTCATCTAATCTCGACAACCCCATGAAGTAGGTACAGCCATTATCTCAATTTTATAGATGAGGAAATTAAGGCATAGAGTTAAGTAACTTGCTCAAGGTTATACAGTAAGTAGAGGAGCTGGAATGTGCCTCTTCTTTTAATCAGTGTCCAACTGCCACAGCTCTCAATGGATCCAGACCATTTGCCTGTGCTTAGGGCAGAGATGTTTACAACCTCACAATGGGAAAGAACTCATCTAGTACAGAAACTCAAAGGGGGGCAGTCTCGCCCTGGCCAGGTAGCTCAGTTGGTTAGAGCATCGTCCTGATATGCCAAGGTAGTAGGTTCAATCCCTGGTCAGGGAACATACAAGAATCAAGCAATGAATGCATAAATAAGTGGAACAATAAATCGATGTTTCTCTCTAAAAAAAAAAACAATAAAAAACACAACAACAAACAAACAAAAACCAAAGAGGGCAGTCTCTTGTTGCTGGTTTCTGAAGACTGAACTCCTTCTGGGCTGGGTATACTTCTCTTGGGCTGCTGACGTGCCACAGGTATGGGAAAAGCAGGGTCTAGAGGAAAGTTCACTTCATGCTCTCCTAACTTGGGCGAGTTACTGAACCTTGTTTGCAAAATGCAGATGATTCTGAAGACCTCTTTCCATTCTTAAAGGTTTCTATGATTCTGGGAAGTCATCTTGGAAAGGAAGAGAGGAAAGACAGTTCGGTTCTGCCATTGACCTTGATGGGAGAGCTCAGCTCTGTCCCAGAGGGCAGTGCCAAGGGCTGGGCTTGGCCTTTTTGGAAGGGCTGATGATTCAGAATCTGAACTAACAGTGAGGCTGGAGACAATTCCTGATGGAAAAAGGTGGTATAGGTTCTTCTCGTATGATAAGCCACTAAGGAAGACTTGGAGGGTTTTATGGAATCATTAGCACAAGGTTCCCCTCTGGCCACAGAGCAGAGGAAGAAACAGCAGATCAGTTTATAAAGCTCCAGAGTGGAAAATTTCTGTTGGTGTCCAAACTAAGTTTTTGGCTTTCTGTGAGGTTTGGAAAGACTTGTACTGATGTTTTAATCACCTGTTTAGTGTTCTGAAGCCTCTTGTCAGAGGCCACACTGAGCCTGCTCCAGCAGGCAGTGGGGAGCTGCTGGCTCACGTATTGTGCTCTTTCTGTGAGCTGTTTCTTTCCCATGGCCATCTCCAACACCCTGTAGCTCCCTCCAGGCCACTTGGAGGGTATAAGCCAAACCTGTGAGTCCCATAGGAGGCTGAGGACAAGCTCTCTGGCTAACTTTTCACCAGATCTGAAGCCAGGAAAGGCTCTGGAAAGCCAAGGTGCAAAGAGGTAAAGGGTGGTCTCTGGAAACCAGCCTGCCAGCAACACCTTTGTATGGCACACACCACCATCTAGACATTCTAAAGCCCTTGGATACTGATCATGAAAGAAGTCCTTACAAGTGGAAAAGAATACTGAATAAACTCAGGTTGGGCACGTTCTAGAAACAGAACTCATGAGCATGCAAGAAGCCCATTACAGAGGTTTAGGGTAATGGCAAGTAAACAAAACAGCATTTTACTTCCTCTGCAGTTTTCACTGGTCACAGCTTCTTGATGGCTGACATATCGCATTTTACTGGGAAAGTTGTGGTGGAGAAGAAGTGGTGACTGATGGTTGCTAGGAATTATGTTATTTCATTTGATTATCACAGTAATCCTGTGAGGCAGAAAGAGGAAGAGGAAACTGAAGCTCCGAGGAAAGAAACATCCAGTAAGTGGTGAAGCTGGGATTTGAACCTAGATTTGTCTTACTCTAAAGGTCTGTGCTCAGTCCATTATATTTTACTGCCTCTTAGAGAGGTAATGATACTTTTGGAGACAGAGGACCTACTTCAAGTCCTTTTCACTAAAGGATACCCAACCCACCTCAGCAGCCCAAAGCCCCGCCCCCAGGACAAAATAAACACTTATGATGAATTTGCATTTAGATGAACACAAACCAAATGGGCATTTGGCTAAGTTACAGCAAGAACAGAGATACTAACATTAAAAATTTATCAGTGATTAATCAAAGAACTTGTATGCATAAATGTATAACCCAGGGACACAGATAACAGTATAGGGAAAGCCTGGGGGTGGGGCGGATGTGGGGTGGAGGGGATCAATGGAGGGAAAAAAGCAGGGACATCTGTAATCCTTTCAACAATAAAGACAAATTTAAAAAAAATTTCACAGAGCACCCGCCCTAAAAGGAGTTCTATCATTCAGACTCATTTCATTACCTTGGATACAGTATAGGCAAGACCTCAGCTAATCAGCTGATGAGCTGAATGAATATGGGAAAATAGTCACTGTTGGATATCAAGTCAAGACCTATGTATGAATGTCCCCAGAAAGTTGTTTGCACTACACAGTCTTGACCTCTGGATATATTGTAGAGAGGAAGGTCTATCAGAGAGCATGGGGACAAGACAAAGGAAATCAAAGCTTCCTTCTTCCACGTGGCACACAAAGGCTACACAAATCCGTCATCTAAGAAACTTTTACCGTGCAAACAACAGTATGTTGTTATCTGGCAACCCTGGATCCTGGTGGAAGAGATGAAGGTGGAGAAGAGAAAGAGTAGTTTCCTACCATGGAATTTTTTCTTTCCTTTTCTGTTCTTTCGAGGGGAAGCTTCTTCAACTGTCTGCTCTCTCTGAGAGTTCGCTTCCTTTTGTCTGGCAAGACTACTCCACACATGCCATTCATTGTTCCCTGCCCAGTTATGCCAACGTGGCTTCTGATGGAGGAAGGGAGGGGGTCTTTCAAGGGAACTCTGCTTACTGAGGGAAGAAAGACTCTTATAGTAGCACATACTGCCTTTTTTCAGTGACCTCAGAGGGACCTACTTACAGAGGCTACAGTTAGAGAGACGAGAGAGAGGAAGGGAAAGAGAGGAAACCACGACCAGAGAGGTCTTAAGTCCCACAGGAGTAACTGAGGACAAGGAAAAGGCTGTCTTGTCACGAGGGCAAAATTAACCAGGTCGACCTGATTATAACAGAGGGAAGGAGGGTCATGAGTGGGGGCAGAGGCTTACAGACCACTGCATACATGGGGAGTGTAGGAGAAAAGTATTTCAAAGCCGATGACAAGGCAGACAGGAAACTTACATGTCCTTGCTGACAGGAAAAAGAGTGAAATTTGGGTCTTCTCTCATCTGCAGGATTTCTAATAGGCAACTGAAGTTCACCCTCTTCCCAAGGATGTGCTGACAGCTGGGAATACTGCCCTTCAGGTCAGGCAGGGCAGGGATCTAGACCTCTCCAGAAGTTCACAAAGAAGTTCAGTAAGGACTCAAACCACGATCCAAAACACAAATGGGACTGCCATTTCCTGTTGGGTTTCCACGCTGTAAAAAAGTGGGGGAGAAATGCCAACTACAAAGTGCTCTGTCTTCTGTGGAAAATGGAGTAAGCAATGTATCCAGCTCCAGGTTTTGACTTGTAAATCTAAGTGAGAACTAGTTGCTAGCTGCTAGAGGATTATAGTGTTAAAGAGACATTCCACCACCCAACCTGCCAGCCTTTCTGCTCACTGTCCATGGACTTCTAGGGAGCTGATGACAAAGTTGTCTTGGGCCTGTGCAGGAAGGGCAGCCTCGGGCTTTGGCAGCTCCTCCTGGACCCCATTTCACTGTCCTGTGTTCTCAAACAGTTCTGATGGAACAAGCCATCTGTGAAGGTTATTTAGCTTGGAACTGGAAGAGGGTGAGGATGTGGAAAAAGTAAACTGAGCAGCCAAAGGATAGGGCCAAAGAGAGAGAGAGAAGGCAGGTGGCATGTTCATGGGACTATGTGCTAAGGCTGAGTGGGGTGGGATTGCAGAAAGGAATGGTGCCGAAAGGAGGCCAGCATGGGAAGCTCTGGAATGCCCAGGACGGCATGATTTTATTTCCAAAGTGGTGTTTTGCTCTTCTCCTTCAAGGGCACACAAACTCTCACTTGAGGGTTTCCATTATAGGGAAATCCTGGAATAATTCCTTGCCTTCTGAAAACTACCTGAATCCTGCCTAATTTCTTGCTGGGCCCAAATCATAGCCTAAAAGGTAAATCTAACAAGTGTTTTGTTTTATTTTTTACACCCAAAGCCACAATAGCAAGAGGTGAAAGGGTAAAAAATGAAGATGGTAGAGAATATGAGAAAATCCTTATGAATTACAGAAAACAGAAATTATAGGATAATCTGAGAAAATATGAGAATTTGTTGTAAATTGGATTATAACTTGTTGTTTCTTTGGAGTCTTCTTAACTGCCCCCTCCCCACTTATTATGAAGAACATATATGTTGAGAGAGACTTATTTTTATAATCTAGGCATTTTCACTTATGTTATCTTATTTAATCCTGACTTAAATCTTATGAATGGACTGCTGTCATCCCCATTTTACAGAGAGTAAACTCAAGCCCAGACAGAATAACTTACATGGACTTTTCTTATGACCAGAACAGAGCATAATGAAGACTATGACTTTTATTTAGATTAGGGAGATGTATTTTTCTGCAGGTCACTCTGGCAAAATGGCATTAGAATTTATGGTATCTCACCTGATCCATTCCTAATCACCAAGCCTATGTAGTATATATATCCTCACAGGATTTGAAAGAAATAAAAAAGCTGCTATTAGAATATATTTCTGATTCTTTACTAAATCTTTCCAAGTTTTTAGACTAAGAAGAGGGGTAGAGACAGCCAGCCAGTAACTAGGAACACTGCTTACTCTCCTCTTGGAGACACACATAGAAGGACATGCAAACATTACAGTGTCTTCCCTTATCTGTGGTTTCATTTCCCACAGTTTCAGTTACTCCTGGTCAACTATGGTCCAAAAATATTAAATAAAAAAACTCCAGAAGCAAACAGTAAGTTTTAAATTGTGCATCGTTCTGAGCAGCATGATGAAATCTCACGCTGTCCTGCCCGGGGTGTGAATCACCCCTTTGTCCAGGGTATCCATGTTGGATACTCTACCTGCCTATTATTCACGTAGTAGCTGTCCCAGTTATCAGGCTGACTATCCCAGTATCACAGTGCTTCTGTACAAGTAACACTTATTCTACTTAATAATAGCTCCAAAGTACAAGAGTAATTTAAACTCTATCGTAGGTATGTATGTATAGAAAAAGTATATTTAGGGTTTGGTACACCCTGTACTTTCAGGCATCCACGGAGGGTGTTGGAATATATCCCCCGTGGATAATGTGCGACTACTGTATAAACTAGTTTAAAGTATGTTTCAGTGCTTCATACTGATAAAGAGAGAGAGAATTTCTGTACCAGCCTGTACTACACACAGGGAAGGCTACACACAGCCTAAACTTCTTTTTTTTTTATTATCGACAACACAGCTAAAAGCTGTCACTGAATCCTGTTATTTAGACTAAAGCCACTCTTGCTGCTGACAAGGCAGAAAAGAAGTTCAACGACAGCATCTCTTCTAGGAGGCACTGAGATATGGTGTCACCTTGGCTTCAAGTACCAGGCCAAACTGAAGCTGCTTATAAATGTGGAGTTTAAACACACGGCACATGTTAAAAACAAACAGTACAAGAGGCTAAATTTTAAAAACAAAATCTTCTCACCTCTGGTTTCTAGAATCTCTGTTCCCCAGCCCTGTTGCCAGTTTCTGGTATGTCCTTCAGAGATATTTATGCATATACTACCATATATGATTAAGTATGGGCTTTCTATCTATTTTAAATATATTTATATAAATGAAGATAAACATTGCCATTTTTTAAAACTTGACAGAGTTATCTTAGAGATCATCAACATCATTTGTGAAGCACACTTCATACCAAATGCTAAAGGTCATCAACAATAAGGTTCAAGAACAGATCTGGAAAACCTAATGTGCTTATTGCAACAGAGTTTCTCTGGGTTGAAAGGACTGGAAGACCTAGCAAAGGCAGCACAGGAAAGCAGATAGGAGCAAATCAGTCAAGCTCATCGCTCATCGTCAGGTCCAACAGGCCTGGGAGTGGTCAGCAGCAACAGTCCCCTCAACCAGGCAGGGTCTCAAGTGACAAAAAGCTGGGCAAGAGGGGCTGCATTTACATATCAAAAAAGAATATGAAAATATATGTATGTGCTCCAGTCTACATGCCGCCCTGAAAGAGCTCTTGCACCAAAGGGTCTTCAACAAATCTGAAGGCAGGAAACAAATACTGCAACATGAAAATTAAACTGTGTTAATTGCATCACTATGTGTAAGCCAGGTGCTTTGCACTTCTGGAGGCTCAGACACCGTCTGTAAGTGCCAGTCCCCCTCTGAGGAACCATATGCAGCTACGATGGAATAGAAAGCAAAGCATTTGTGGTGTTTCAGGCTGATCTCACAGCCTGAGGTTCTAGCGTGTTAATGGTTCCCTATTCCAGAGCAGGTTGTAACTCTGCTTCGTAGACTGTACTTACTGAAACGTTTTAAGGTATTCCACTGAATTCATTCAATAAATATTAAGTAACTGCTATGTGTGGCAGGCCTTATTCAAGGAACTAGGACTACAGCAATCAATAAAACAATGTTCCTGATGTCACGGAGCTTAACATTCTTGTGAGACTGAGAAACAAATAGGCAAATAAATACAGGACAAATAGTGGGAAGTACTATAAAAAAAAAAGTAGGGTAAGAGGGACAGAGAGAAACAGGGTGGGGAGAATATTGTTTTTTTTATATAAGATGGACAGGGGAAAGGCTCTTGGATAACATGCAGTTTGATCAGATGTGAAGGAGTGAGCCACAAAGCAGAGGGCCCTCTAAGGTAGGTAGCTGGAGTGCCAGGGAGCCCTTTTTCTCCCAGAAGGGCTTGCCAGCTATGTGCCGCAGTGTGAAGAAAAGTGAACAGGCCCTTCCAGCCCAGCCGGGTGAAAGAGGAGGCCTTCGAGAGTTTATGTAGCTTGCATTGTCTCCATGCAGTTTCTGGATATTTTCCATCACAGATGAGAGTTTTATGTTGAATTTTAAATTGACCACAAATATTTAACTTCTCTGGACCACAAATGCAGTATCTTCTCTGTGGTTTAGCTGGCACCAAGTACATATTTACGAATCTCTATATGTCTGCCTGTTATTTAAATTTCTCATAGAAGTGCCAAGGTCTTTAGTTTTATCCCTTCCCACTCCATATTGGTGGGTCTGAACCTGATCAGGCCTAATTCTTGGAGAAAAGAGGTATCTTTATAATTGGAGCTTAGGATCTTCCTAGTTAAATTTCCTTTTACTGATTTCCTATTTAAAGATACCACTTGAGGGTCTGTTCCAAGATCTTGTATTTGAATTACAATGTAAAAATTTTAAAAATTCTGTTTCTCCACTAGAGAATAAAAAATAAAACTTAGTACATCTATATACCTCAGCTACATTAAAAAGCAAAACAAATAACAAAAGAAAAAAGCCAGGTGTAATGAGGCCCAAACTTCTAAATGTGTACTCTTATTTACTACTTACTAATTTCTGAGAATTATAACCAGCACCAGAGCTACAAAGAATATAGGAAATAAGTCCCGGCTTCTCAGCTGGGTTTTTGATAAACTAAATTGGGAAAGGGCCCTGGCTGAAGAGCACAAACTGGGTCACCTAATCCCAGAGTCAGCTTCTCTTCCCCAGTGGCAACAGAGCCATATGGCATTTTTATCAAATAAAGGCATTCAAAACAATCACTCCTACCCCATTTTAGATATCTGTCACTGTCTTCTTTCTCAGTGCAGCTTACTGGGCCTTTGGGCTATGGTTCTACTCAGATTCAGGCTAAAGAGTTGAGACTCAGTACAGAAAGACTTGAGGGGTATTTTCATCAACACTGGATTTCCTGAGTTTGCAGGAGAGTAACAGAGCTACTTGTTATGATGTAACAAGTCACACAGATATAAATCCATGCAAGCACATTTTAAGAACAATGCTCATCTTAATAAAATGAACAGTGACTTTCAAAGTATTCAACTTGGAAGACTAGACACTCATTTTTTAAAAACTAGCATTGCCTTGTAATTAGAATGGCTCTAAGTACATGCTTCTAGCTATTTTGTCCACCCTTCCAGTTTTCCACTGAAATGACTGGGGGAGAAAAAATGAAGAAAGCATATATCGGTACTAGGCAACCACATACCAGAAACCATGAGGAATTTTCTGCAAGACAAACTGCAGATGGGACTGGAATGAGGAAAATGACAACTGATGTTCAACCCTTTGCCTGCCTGATAAGGACGTAGATGAGACCATAGCAGCAGTACCCCACTAATGCTCTTATCTGGGAGCAACTAGGACAAGAATCATAGTGGGTGGTAGCACACTTAGAAGGGCAAAACAGGATTCGACCAGGGTATCAGGAGAAACTTAGCACTTGCTGGCTTATAATTGGTGTTGGTGGCCACATGAGGCAGAAGGAAGACAAAGCTGAGGTTGGCTTCTAAAATAGGCAAAATTGGAGATTTAAAGATGGTGGCGGACTGAGTGGAAGCTACACTGACACTCTCCCAGGACCAAACTGGAATTACAACTAAAATACAGGAAAACCATCCTGAATGATGAACTGCAACTGAAGACGAGCTGGAGAGCACCCTCATAACCAAAAAGGAAAAGTGGAGACCACATAGAGACTGGTAGGAAGTGAGGAGGCACCAGAGGGCTGGCTGGGCTCCCACAGGCAGCAGCTAAAGGTCCAGAGGGATATCTCAGCTGTGGGGGGTTCCCACTGAGGACTCTGGGGTCTAAACCCCAGGCTGGGTTCCTAGCCAAGAGTACCAGAACTCAGAAAGGTGCCCACATAACATCTGGCTGTGAAAAGCAGCCGGGTTTATCTGCTGGGGAGAGAAGGCTGAAAATGCAGACACCCTCTTAAAGGGCCAGTGCACAAAGATTCGTGTGCAGCCACTCACCTTGGACTCCAGCAGAGGTAGGGCAGAGTGGACTGGAGATATGTGAGGAGAATCTAGGGCTGTGGGCTCTGGAGATAGAGCTCAGAGGGCACCCCTCTGGATTCCTGTGCCCAGTCACTCCCCATACTGCAGAGGATATCTTTCTTAGGCAGACATTTTGCTGCTTTTGCCTGGAGGGGGGAGCAGGGAAAGCAATTGCCCTATCCTGCTGGAAAGCCTCTTGCCCTACTCTAAAGAGTTTCTACAGCGGGAGGCTCCGCTTGTTAAGAGACTGATAACAAACAGCCGCCTGTGGAGTTTCTACAGCCTGAGACTCATTAAAAGAATCAGATTAATCAGACTGCAGGCAGAGGCAGACTTCAGAGTTCTTTGAGTCTTTGCCTGATCTGCTTCTGGACCTGGGCCTTGGAAAAGCAGACTTTGGTGTGCATCTTGGTCCTGTCCAAACGCACCCAGCCCCAGCAGAGGAGACCTCAAGCCCAGCGTTGATGATAGCTCAAAACAGGATACTCAGGGCCGGTCACAAAAGGTGTCTGACATCGGCCTGCACCAGAGACCCTCCAAAAAGAATGAGAGTCCTAGCAGATCTACCTAATACATAGAAACAAACCCAAACAGGCAGCCAAAATGGGGAGACAAAAAAACAAGCCCCAAATGAAAGAACAAGAGAAGTCTCCAGAAAAAGAGCCAAATGAAATGGAGATAAGCAATCTACCAGACATACAGTTCAGAATACTGATTGTAAGGATGCTCAACAGCATGAAAAAAGATATGCAAACTATGAAGGCAATTAAGAATGACATAGCAGAAATAAAGAATACATTGGAAGGAATAAACAGCCGATTAGAGGAAGCTGAGGATTAGAGGACAGGGTAGGAAAAAAATCACTCAATCAGAGATCCAAAAAGAAAAAACAATTAAAAAACAGAGGAGGTCAGTCTAAAGGAGCTGTGGGACAACATGAAATGTAACAATATTCACATCATAGGAATGCCAGAAGATGTTGAAAGCAAGCAAGGATAGAGAACCTTTTAGAAAAAATAATGGCAGAAAACTTCCCTAACCTGGTCAAGGAAAAAGTCACACAAATTCAGGAGGCACAGAGAGTCCCAAGCAAGAAGAACCCAAAGAGGCCCATGCCCAAACACATCATAGTTAAAATGCCAAGAATTCAAGACAAAGAGAGAATCTTAAAGGTAGCTAGAGAAAAGCAATCTGTTACCTACAAAGAAGCTCTCATAAAGCTGTCAGCTGACTTCTCATCAGAAACTCTACAGGCCAGAAGGGAATGGCATGAAGTATTCAAGGTAATTCAAAACAAGGATCTGAAACCAAAACTACTCTATCCAGCAAGGCTATCATTCAAGATAGATGGTGAAATAAACAGCTTCCCAGACAAAAAAAAAGGCTAAAGGAGTTTATCACCACCAAAGGAACTGCTGTAATTAGAAGTAGAAAAAGAGAGAGGGAGAAACATAAGCATAAAGAATTAAAATCGCAAAAGATAAGTATCTATCAATAATACCCTTAAATGTAAAACAACTCTACAAGTTCAAGATGACTGAAATCATATCAAGCATCTCAGATCACAATGGTATGAAATTAGAAATCAACTACAGTAAAAACACTTAAAAGCATTCAAACACATGGAGGCTAAATAGCACGTTATTAAACAATGAATGGGTTACCAATAAGATTAAGAAAGAAATCAAAAACTTCCTGGAAACAAGTGAAAATGAACACACAACCACTCAAAACTTATGGGACACAGTGAAAGCAGTCCTAAGAGGAAAGTTCATAGCACTACATACAGGCCTGCCTCAAAAAGCAAGAAAAATTTTTAGTAAACTATCTAAAGAATTAGAAAGCTCCCCTGTGAAGCCGTCTGGACCAAGGCTTTTGTTTGCTGGGAGTTTTTTTTATCACTGCTTCGATTTTATCAGTTGTTAGTAGCCTATTCAGGTTTTCTGATTCTTCCTAATTCAGTTTTACATGATCTCACTCATATGTGGAATCTGATAAACAAAACAGACTGAGGAACAAAACAGATCCAGAGGCATAGAAGCATGGAACAGACTGATGAATCTCAGTGGGAAGGCAGGGGTGGGGGAGTGGGTGGGGAGAGATTGATCAAAGAACTTACATGCATGTATGTATAACCCATGGACACAGACAATAGTGTGCTGAAGGCCTAGGGGGGGAGAGGGGAGGGGATCAATGGGGAAAAAAGGGGGGGATATCTGTAATACTTTCAACAATAAAGATAAATTTAAAAAATAAAATAGGCAAAACCCCCAAAATAAGAACACTAAGGTAAAAATCCTGGTCTACTCCAGCAAACAGAGTTTAGCTCCTTGCCATACTATCTCTAGCTTTAGTTTCCTTTCCACTCTCCTCTAGGAGAGTTGAATACCAGCTGTGTAAACCAAATGTTCCTCATTTTCCTTTATCTGCATCTGAAAATCTTAACAGAGACACATCTAAGCTCTCAATATGAACAGTATCGTCTGCTCCAATAAGGATGAAGAAAAATCACCTAACATATGAAAAGGTATTACAATTGAACGGAAGGATACTAATTTAAGGAATAAGTAAATATTTCTCTAGGAGAGTCATTGTGAAAAGTTTGGAAACTTTTTTTTTTTAATCCTCACCTGGGGCTATGTTTTTGTTTTTTTAATTGATATTTAAAGAGAAAGGGGGGGGGGAGAAACATTGATTGGTTTCAGAGATGGAACCTGCAACCTAGATATGTGCCCTGACTGGGAATCAAACCCTCAACCTTCTGGTGTATGGGATGATGTTCCAACCAACTGAGCCACCAGGTCAGAGCAAGTTTGGAAACTAAAATTTTAAGTTAATTCTTAACAGTAATGGCACAAGGACAAATAGACCATTGGAGTAGAAGAGAAAGTCTAGAAATAGACCCAAACATATACAACTGCCTGACTTATGACAAGGCACCACTGTAGTTCAGTGGGTAAAACTGATCTGTCAATAAATGGTGCTTGATCAACTGGCTAACTGTATGGGGAAAAAATTAAGCTTGCTTCTTTCTACCTCATGCCATAAACAAAGATTAATTTGAGACAGACTGCAGAACTAAATGTGAAAAACAACAACAAAAAACACTTTTAGAAGAAAAAATAGAATATCTTCATGTCCTTGGAGTAAGTGAATATTTCTTAAATAAGACACAAAAAAACTCTAACCATAATAGAAGAATATTGATAAATTTGACTTCATTAAGAATTTGTGTTCATCTATGACACCGTTAGGGGTGAAAACGTGAACCACAGACTGAAGATCTCTTCAATCTATATATCCAACACAGGACTTATATTCAGAATATTAAAAACAATAATTCTATGAATCAAAGAAGATAACTCACCCAAGGAAAAATTAAACAAAAGTCAGGAAAGGGCACTCCACAAGGGCACTGATCTTTCAGTGACCAACAGCAGACGTGTAGGTACTCAACATCATTATTTACCAGGGAGATGGAGATTAAAACCTCAATGAAATACTCTACACACCCACCAGAGTGGCTAAAATGAAAATTAAAACCAAGTGTTGGCAGAGATGTGGAACAAATGAAACTCTCACATACTGCAGATGGTCACGTATATTGGTACAACTGCCCTGGAAATCCATTTGGCAGAGTCTACTGAAATTAAACATATACCTACCTTATGACCTAACAGTCCCATTCCTAGCTATATAAAAAAGAGAAATAAGAGAATATGTCCACCAAAAGACACAAAAAATTTTCATGGCATCTTTATTTATAATAGCCAGGACTGGTAAAAGAAACAACTTTCATTAATAGTAGAATAAGTAAATTGTGGCATTTTCATACAACAAAACACTACACAGCAATGATGAAGAATAAAACTATTCCTACAGGCAACAACATGGATGAATCTCTCACAGACTGTGCTGAACAAAAGAAGCCCGATACAAACAGTACGTACTATGATTCCATTTATAGTATGTAATTCAAAAACAGGCAAAACTGATAATGAATGAGATCAGAATAATGGTTACCTGTGTAAAGGACAGGACTAAGGAGAGGGGGCATAAAGCAGCCTGCTGGGATGTCATTAATATTCTGTATCTTGATCTGGGTGGCAGTTAGCACAAATATAACCACATATTAAAATGTACTGAGCTTAAACTTAAAAAAGTAATACACATTAATTTATAAGGGTTAAACATCAATAAAAAGGTTAAAAGAACCATGGTAAATTGCATTTCAATCTAGATTAGGCAGTCATATGAGAAAATAATCAGGAAAAAACTACTGGAAAGGAAGGCAGTAAGCAGCAGTTAAATACAACAGAAACCGGAATTAGTCAAATAGATGACTTGCTTGAGCCTTTTCTACAACACACAAGAAAAGGCAGAGATAAAAATAACAAAATTTTTTAAAAGTAAAGAAATGTAAAGTCAGAACCCTAATCTTTAAAAGCAGAAAGATTAAGATTGTGAGAAGAGCAATAATTTTAAAAAATGAGAAAGGAAGAAAAAAACAAAAAAGGAAACTTTCCTGAGTGAAAAAGAGATTTAAAGCCTGAACTTTCAAAGGGAATGCTAAGAAACTTAGTAACAAGAGACATATCTTCATTAGGGATGGCAAAAAGGTGTTGTTTTTTTTATTGGGGGAGGGGTGTATTTTATTTTTTTTAAAGAAATGTGAGGCTTCATGTGTGTTTAATGGGAAAGCGTGCCATGATCAACTAGTAATGCTTGTCTTTTGCACAGAACGAAATTGCACCTACCAGACAATTGCCACCCTTGACCCCTTGACCTAGAGGTTCAGTCTTTAATCTCCAAGGATAACGAGAAAAAAATAATTCTACACACACACACACACACACACACACACACACACACACACACACACACACACACACACCCTGATTAGCCTCAGACTTTTCTGCCCCCAAACTAGGCAGTCATTCATGTAGAAAGGCAAAAGAAAGATATTCTCAGATAAACTTAGAAAGATAAACATTTTTCTTTCAGGAAAAAAAAAATTCACTTAACTATGTATCACAGTATAGTATAGTATTAGTATAAAAAAAAGAGTAAGAGTATTGTTTTTTAAAAAGCAAGAACATCAACAAATAAATGGCATAAAAACAAGGGGGGGAGGGGAAATGTTATACATTAAAAGAGTCTCAAGAGACACATCAACCAAATACAAAGTATGGAGCTTGCTTAGATCTTAATTCTGACAAGTTCATTGAGAAAAGACATTTTTAGGTAAGCTGGAGAATTTTTAAATGGACTATATGATATTAATAAGTTATTAAGTTTGACATGTATAATTATGTTACGGAGGTTATGCTAGGGAAAAAAGCCTTACAAGTTAGAGATACCTACTGGAGTGTTTTCAATATGATGAATAGAATTAGATTTAAAACCTCAACGAATAAAAATCTGGCTGGGGGACAAGGAGAATAATTTAAAAAAATATATTGGCAAAATGTTGATCACTGCTCAGGCTACATGGTATAATTCATTATACTATTCTTTTTACTTTTCTTGTATGTTTGAAAATTCCAACAGTAAAAAATAAAAAAACAAAGTAACAATAACAAAAAACCCCAGCAAAAACCAAAACTCAAGAATAAAAATAAACTGTACTAAACAAATGGAAAAAAGCAAAACAAAAGTAAAAGATATTTAATTCTATATGCGATGTTAATAGTATTCTGAAACAGTGAAAATATAAAAAATTATTCTTCAAAGAAAAGGTAAGTAATGTACATATCACAATATAAAAACATTTAATGGCAATAGGATTGAGAGTGTATAGTGATTAATCCAGACACTACAGCATGGGTTTGAATTACTGGATGTCTGACTTTACCAAAAGTGCTTAATCTTCCTGAGGCTCAGTTTCTTTATCTGTAAAATGAGGATAATAACAGTACTTACCCCAGGTGGAATTGTGAAGATTAAATACTGGCACATTTGTAAGCCTTTAATAAATAACTACTATTGTCTAATATCTCACTGATATCTATAAAAACTAAGAAACTGGGCCCTGGCCAGGTAGCTCAGTTGGTTAAAGGATTGTCCCAATATGCCAAGGTTGCAGGTTCAATACCTGGTCAGGGCATATACAAGAATTAACCAATAAATGCATAAATAAGTGGAACAACAAATCTGTTTCTCTCTCTTTTCCCCTTCCGCTCTTTCTCTCTGAAATCAATAAAACAAAACACCTAAGAAATTGGAAGAGTGGTGAGAGAAGTAGAGTATCCTACACTTATGCATGGGAGGTGTGGCAGATAGTACTAGCTGTTTCCCATTATTTGTTCTCCTCTTCCTCTGTAATACAAAACTCTTGATTTAGCTGTGCCTATGGCTACCTAGAATAAAAATATATTCCAGTCTACACTGCAGCTAGGTCTGGCCATGACTTAGTTCTGGCCGAGACAATGTAGACAGAATTATGTAGGAACTTCCAGGATAGGTCCTTCAAGAAAGAGGTATCTTAAATTTTTTTTTTTTTTAATTGCATTCCTTCTTTAACTGTTTCTACTCCCCACAAGCTTGTATGCAGATTACATGGCTGACATTCCAACAGCTATCTTAGACTATGAGGGGTCGTTGGAAATAAAAGCCATGTACAGAAGAGGAACAAAAATAGAAAGAACCTCAGTCCATGACACCATGGAGTGTCAAACCAGAAAATCTCTGGGCTTGCTTCACTTGAGGGAAATCTATTTCTATCTTATTTGTTACTGTTATTTTAGGATTTCTGTTTCTTGCAACTGAACATAATCTTAACTAAAATGAGAAACTATTATATCCTGTTTAATTCTCCTGTTGGATAAGCAGAGAAAAATAATTAAAAAGTATTTTATTTTAGTCCTGGCTGGTGTGGCTCAGTCGGTTGGGCATTCTTCCGTGAACCAAAAGATTGCCAGTTCGATCTAGGTCAGGGCACATGCCCAGGTTTCTAGCTCGATCCTGGGCAGGGGATGTGCAGGAGGCAGCCGTTCCACGTATCATTCTCACATTGATGTTTCTCTCTCTCTCTCTCTCTCTCCTCCCACTCTAAAAATCAATTAACTATCTTTAAAAAAGTATTTTATTTAAAAAATGAAAGAAAACGAGTGGAATTAAAAGGCAATGAGTATTCAGGTGGTAGTTGTCCAACATTATGAATGTTCTAAGTGCCACTAAAAGGTACACTTTATTTTTATTTTATTTTATTTTTTTTGTTAATCCTCACCCAGAGGATATTTTTCCATTGATTTTCAGAGACAGTGGGGGGGGGAGGGGGAGGAGAGAAACATCTATGTGAGAGAGACACATTGATTGGTTGCCTCCCACATGGGCTCCAACCCAGGTAGGGGATTGAACCTGCAACCCATGTACGTGCCCTTGACTGGAACTTGAACCCACAACCCTTCGGTCCGTGGAACAACGCTCTAACCACTGAGCACACTGGCAAGGGCAATAGTGCACTTTATTTAATTAATTAATTTTTTAAGCAAATGTACTTTATTATTATTTTTTAATATGTCTATTGATTTCAGAGAGAGGAAGGGAAAGGGAGAGAGAGTTGAAACATCAATGATGAGAGAACCATCACTGATCAGCTGCCTCCTGCACGCCCCCCACTGGGGATCGAGCCCGCAACCCAGGCATGTGCTCTGACTGGGAATCAAACCTCGATCTCCTGGATTATAGGTCGATGCTCAACCGCTGGGCCAGGTGAAAGTTTTAATAATAATTTTTCAAAAAGTAAAAAATTGAGGAAATAGGATTATTCATTTGATTTTATGTTAGAAAGATTTTTCTAAGTATAGAAACAAACCTCATAAAGCGAAAAATGGAAAGATTTGACTATATGAAATTTAAAATAATTTGCATCTGAGAAAATTCCATAGACAATGGATGAAGGTAAGTGACAAATTGTTTAAAATATTTTCAATATAAATGATTGGAAAAGGGTTACAATCTTTTCTATAACGGCCTTTTTTAAAAAAATAAGTAAATAATATTCCAATATAAAATGGGCAAAGGACATGAGAAGATAATACAAAGGTCTATGCTAAAAAGTGCCTGAAACCATTTTCAAAATCAGTTTATTGGTTACGGTGGTAATACTCGTTATTTCAAAGACCCATTTTATTTTTTACCTTAAAAAGGAATAACTCACCTTGCTCACTGTATTTATTGTTTATTGGAAAATATTATTTACTACTCTTGACTCCCTCCAAGTATTGTTCTGTCTATTTAAAAAACATCAAAGCTAGATTTAAAGTCTAAAGATTTGACATCCTTAAGGATATCAGAAGAATGTCATTGGTTCAGAAAACAGGTCCCTAAACTCAGAGTGATAGAAATAGCACTAATACACATGTGCACAAATTCCTAAGGTAACCAGGGCAGGAGTTCTGCTTCCAATGTGACCAAGTAAGCTCCTAGACAAAATATTAGTAAAGACATGGAGGATCTGAACAATACTATTAACCATTTTGATATTTATAAAGTAAAACACCAACAACTACAGAATACATTCTTTTCAAGTACATACAGTTATGTTCAAGAGAAACATGTACTAAGCCATAAAACAAGTCTCAATACATTTAAAATAAATGAAATAATGTAGATTATGCTCTTTGATCACAATGGAATTAAATCATGAATCAATAACAATATGATACCCAGGAAAACCCCAAATCTTTGGAAATTAAACGCACTTCTAATTAATACATGTCACTACAAATCCTACAGACATCAAAATGATAGTAAGGAATTATTATGAACCACTTTATGGCAATAAGTTTGACAGCTTTACATGAAACAAATTCCTTGAAAACTACAGCTTATCCAAAACTGACTAGCTAAAACAGAAAATATGAATAACTACATAGTATATGAAATAGTTTCCAAAAGAAACTCTAGGCCAAGATGGTTTTACCAGTAAATTCGATCAAACATTTAAGTAAAAATTAACACCAATATTCTACAAACTCTTCCAGAAAATAGAGGTTATACTTTCCAAGTCATTTAAGGAGGTGAGCATAACTCTAATGCCCAAACCTGACAAGTTATAACAACAACAAAGTTATAAATATCCCTTATGAATAGATACAAAGATCCTTACCAAAATATTGACAAATCCTATACACCAAGTAGGGTTTATTGAAGTAATGCAATGCTGTTTTAATATTTAAAAATCAATCAGTGACTCAAAACTTAAGAAAACAAACAACCCAATTAAAAAACAGGCAAAAGACCTGAACAGAGCCCTCACTGAACTCAATATACAGCGGGCAAATAAGCATATGAAAAAATGTTCAACATCAGAGTTACAAGGGGCTTCCGGTCAAGATGGCAGCCTAAGTAAACACGGTACTCAGAATCTCCCACAACCACATCAAAATTACAACTACAGAACAACCATCATTCAGAACCACCTGAAATCTAGCTGAACAGAAGTCTTATAACTAAGGATATAAACAAGAAGCTATGTCAAGACTGGTAGGAGAGGAGGAGACATGGAATAAGCTGGTCCCACACCCACGTGTGGCGGTTAAAAATTGGGAGGCATATCTTGGCTGCAGAGGTCCCCTCTAAGGAGCAAGGTGTCCACCAGGCGCCCCAGCATAGGGTTCCAGTGCCAGGAAGAGAAGTCCCCATAACTTCTGGCTGTAAGAACCAGTGGAGATTATGGTTGAATGAGATGAAGGGGCATCTGGAATCCCAGGCATTCCTCTTAAAGAGCCTGTGCATAGACTTACTCAGACTCACTCACTCTAAGATCCAGTCCTGGGGCAGCAACTTGAAAGGTGCCAGGGAAATTCGGGGAGGAAAGGAATTGTGTGGCATCAGGGTGTGACATGGTGGGGGAGGGGGGGAGCTTTCTCCCAGACAGAAGTGTTGGCAGAGGCCAATGTTCCCTTGCTGAGCCCTCCCTGCAGAAAGCTGGTAGGCGGTGCCAAATATAAGTCTCCATCAACCTGGATAATACTGTTAGCCCTGCCTTGGTGATTCCCTGATACCCTGTCCTACCCAAAATGAGGGCCTACCCAAGCCCTTTCCACTGTTTTTTCCATACAAATGGCCTGTCTTGGCTCATGCTGCCGACTTTCCTAAAATCTCTCAAACAAGCAGCATCTGACCTCTGTGTACCCCATACCTCTTGCTAAGTGGCCCCAGGCCAGGCACTAGTGGCAGCTGGCCGTGGCTTGCATCTTAGCCTCTCCTGGTGCCTCCACGCCCAGCACCAAGTAGCAGCCATCTGCAAATCACTTTGTAGCTCATGCCAGGTGGCCCTGGGCAGGGCACAGGTTGTGGATAACCTTGGCCTGCACCTCCCAGAAGGCCCCAAGCCACTGCACCCAGTGGACAGCTTCAGACCACACCGATGTACCACCCAGCCACTTCCACAAGTGACACACTCAAGGGTTGGACTCAGTGGGTACCTGAGCCCTGCTGAAATGAGTTCTGCTCCATGGAGTTGGTCCCTGCATGGCGGATCATACACAGTGGCCGTGGCCAGTACTTGCAGTCCATCAGCCTGAGGGTAAATCCCTCTCATTGACGTGCCAAGAGCAATCAAGGCACAACTACAACAGAAGGGTGCACACAGCTCACACAGAGTGAGGGGATTCACTTGGAGCGCTCAGCTCTGGTGACTCGGGAGGCTGTGCCATGGGCCCTACAGGACACCTACTACATAAGGCCAGTCTACCAAGACCGGGAGATGTAGCAGCTCTAATACATAGAAACAAACACAGGGAGACAGACAAAATGAGGAGACAAACGTGTCACAAATGAAAGAATAGAACAAAACTCCAGAAAGAGAACTAAACAAAATGGAGACAAGCAATCTATCAGATGCAGAGTTTCAAACAATGGTTATAAGGATGCTCAATGAACTTAGGGGAAGAGTAAAGAAACTTAGTGAGAACTTCAACAAAGAGAGAGGAAACATAATAACAAAAATAGAAAACATAAAAAAGAACCAGTCAGAAACAAAGAAGACACTAACTGAAATGAATACATTACAGGGAATCAATAGTAGAGTAGATGAAGCAGATGATCAAATCAATGGTTTGGAAGAGAAGGAAGCAGAAAAACACCCAGTCAGAACAGCAAAAAGAAAAAGGACCCCTCCCCTCTCAAATGAGGATAGTGGTAAGAAGCCATCTGGGACAACTTCAAGTATACCATCATTTGCATCATGAGGATGCCAGAAGAAGAAGAGAGAGAGAACAAGAAATTGAAAACCTGTTTGAAAAAATAATGAAGGAAGACTTCCCTAACCTGGTGAAGGAAACAGACATACAAGTCCAAGAAGTGTAGAGGGTCCCAAACAAGATGAATACAAAGAGGCCCACACCAAGACACATCATAATCAAAATGCAAAAGGTTAAAGACAGGAAAGAATCTTAAAAGCCGCAAGAGAAAAGCATTTTGTCACTTACAAGGGAGCGTCCATAAGATTGTCAGCTGATTTCTCAACAGAAACTTTGCAGGCCCGAAGGGAGTGGCAAGAAATATTCAAAGTGATGAAAAGCAAGAACCTACAACCAAGATTACTTTACCCAGCAAAGCTATCATTCAGAATTGAAGGTCAGATAAAGAGCTTCCCACACAGAAAAAGCTAAAGGAATTTGTCACCATCAAACCATACAATAAGAAATGTTAAAGGGCCAGAAGAAGAGGTGGAAGAGGAAGAGGAGGGAGGGGAGAGGAGGAGGAGGAGGAAGGTGTCAATAAATACACATCCATTAACAATTACTTTAAATGTAAGTGGATTAAGTGCTCTAATCAAAAGACACACAGTGGCTGAATGGGTAACAAGACAAGACCCTCCCGTATGCTGTCTACCAGAGACTCACTTCAGATAGAAAGACACACACAAACTGAAAGTAAAGAGATGGAAAAAGATATTTCATAAAAATGGAAATGAAACAAAAACAAAAAAGCTGGGGTAGCAATACTTATACCAGACAAAACAGACTTTAAAACAAAAGCTGTAACAAGGGACAAAGAAGGACCCCGCAATTCCACTTCTGGGTATTTATCTGAAGAAACCCCAAACACTAAATTGAAAAGACACACATCCATATGTTTAATGAACATTATTTACAATAGCCAATATATGGAAGCAACTTAAGTGTCCAACAACAGATGAATGAATAAAGAAGCGGTGCATATGTACAATGGAATATGACTCGGCCGTAAGAAAGAATGAAATCTTGCCATCTGCAACAACATAGATGAACCTAGAGGGTATTGTGCTGAGTGAAATAAGTCAGACAGAGAAAGATAAATGCCAGATGATTTCACTTACATGTAAAATCTAAAAAACAAAATAAATGAACAAGCTGAACAGAAACAGACTCATAGATACAGAGAACATTTTGACGGTTGCCAGACTGAAGGGGTTGGGAGAATGGGTTCAAAGGTGAAGGGATTGAGAAGTACAAACTCGTAGTTACAGAATAGTCATGGGGATGTAAAATACAGCATAAGGAACATAGTCAATAATATTGTAATAACTATGTATAGTGAGTACTAGATTTTATGAGTGATCCACTTCATAAGTTATACAAATGTTTAATCATGGGGTTGTACACCAGAAACTAATATAATATTGTATGTCAACTCTAATTTAAAAAAAAAAAATAAGAGGAAAAAAAGCTTTAAAAATAATCACAAAACAACACACTAACAAAACAAAGAATAAAAATCATATGATCTTATCAATAGATGCAGAAAAAACATTTGATAAGATAGATACAACATCCATTTATGATTAAAACACTCAATAAAATGAGTATAGAAGGAAAGTACCTCAATATAATAAAAGCCATATATGACAAACCCTTAGCTAGTATCATACTCAATGGTGAAAAACTGAACGCTTTCCTTCAAAAATCAGAAACAAGACAAGGACGTTCACATCACTCTTATTCAACATAGTTCTGGAAGTCTTAGCCAGAGCAATCAGGCAAGAGAAAGAAATAAAAGGCACCCAAATTGGGAATGAAGAAGTAAAAGTGTCACGTTTTGCAGATGACATGATTCTGTATATAGAAATCCTACAGACTCTTTCAAAAAACCATTAGAAACAATAAACAAATACAGTAAGGTTGCAGGAATACAAAATCCACTGCATTCCTATATATAATTTCTGAAAGAAATTTCAGAAAAAGAAATGAAGAAAATTCCTTTTGCAATTTTAACAAAAAGAATAAAATACTACTAGGAATAAACAAAGAATGTGAAGGACCTATATACTGAAAACTACAAAGCATTATTAAAAGAGATTGAAAAAGATACAATGACATGGAAAGGTACCCCGTGTTCATGGACTAGAAGAATCAACATAGTTAAAATGTCCATAATACCCAAAGCAATATACAGATTTAATGCAATCTCCATCAAAATCCCAATGTCATTTTTTAAAGAAATAGAACCAAAAAAAATCAGATTTGTATGGAACCACAAAAGACCCAGAATAGCTAAAGCTATCCTGAGAAAAAAACAAAGCTGGAGGTATCACACTACCTGACTTCAAATTATACTACAGAGCTAAGATAATCAAAATAGCATAGTATTAGCAGAAAAACAGATACACAGACTAATGAAACAGAATTTGGAGTCCGGAAATAAAACCACATGTATATGAGTAAATAATTTTTTTATAAAGGAGCCAAAAACACACCATGGAGAAAAGAAAGCCTCTTCAATAAATGGTGCTGGGAAAATTGGAAAGCCACACACAGAAGAATGAAACTAGATTACAGTTTGTCCCCATGTACAAAAATTAACTCAAAATGGAGCAAAGACCTAAATATAAGATCTGAAACAATAAATTACATAGAAGAAAATATAGGTACTGAACTTATGAACCTTGGTCGTAGAGAAGATTTTATTAATTTGACCCAAAGGCAATGGAAATAAAGGCAAGGCAAAAATAAATGAATGGGGCTATATCAAATTAAAAAGCCTCTGCACAGCAAAATAAACTGTCAACAAAACGAAAAGGGAACCAACCGAATGGGAGATATTTGCAAACAACTCTGACAAGGGGTTAATATCCAAAATGTATAAGGAACTCAATTCAACTCAACAACAACAAAATCTAATTAAAAAATGGGCAGAGAACCTGGACACTTCTCCCAAGAAGATATACAAATGGCTAACAGATATGAAAAGACGCTCGACTTCACTAGCTATTAGGGAAATGCAAATCAAAACTACAACGAGATACCATGAGCACCTATTAGGATGGCTATTATCAACAAGACAAGTAATAACAAGTGTTGGAGAGGCTGTGGAGAAAAAAGGAACCCTCATTCACTGCTGGGAATGTAAACTGGTACAGCCACTATGGAAACAGTATGGCAGTTCCTCAAAAAAGAGCACACTCACCTCTTACCAAATGCACTTAGTATTTTTCTGCATTGGTTTTAACTATGCTTAATAATGCAAAATAAAAATAAATGTTTCACAGTGGGGGGAAAAAAAGAATAGAGGAACAAAGTTACCATATGGCCCAGCAATCTCTCTTCTGGGTATCTACCCAAAAAACTTGAAAACATTTATTTACAAAGATGTATGGAAACCTATGTTCATTGCAGATTATTCACTGTGGCCAAGACATGGAGAAAACCAAAGTGTCTTTCTACAGAGGACTGGATAAAGAAGATGTGGTGCATATATACTATGGAATGCTACTCAGCCATAAGAAAAGATGAAATACTGCTATTTGTGACATGGATGGACATTGAGAATATTATGCAAGTGAAATAAGTCAGGCAGAAAAAGCTAAGAACCATATGATTTCACTCATATGTGGTATAAAAACTGAAACTCATAGACACAGACAAGTATGGTGGTTACCAGAGGGAAGGGGGTGGCAAGTAAAGGGGGTCAAATATATGGTGACGGAAGATGATCTGACTTTGGGTGGTGGGCACACAATGCAATATACAGATCATGTATCACAGAAATATATACTTGAAAACCATATGATCTTATTAACCAATGTCACTCCAATAAATTTAATATAAAGAAAGAACAAAAAAATAGTCATGAGAATATAATAAAAAATACACCATAGGGCATATTGTCAATAACACTGTAGGAACTATGTATGGTGTTAAATGGCTACTAGACTTATTGGGGTGATCACGTCATAAGGTATATAAATGTCTAATCCCTATGTTGTACACTTGAAACTAATAAAATACTGTATGTCAATTATAATTGAAAATAAATTTTTAAAAAAGAAAAAAATGCTCAACACCGTAAGTCATTAAGAAATTGCCAATTAAAACAATGAGATACCGCTACACACCTATTAGAATGGCTAAAATCCAAAACACAGAGAACACCAAATTCAAGTGAGGATTTGGAGCAAAGGGGACCTTCATTTGCTGACGGTAGGATACATAACAGTACAGCCACGTTTTTGTTGTTTTCCTAATGCTTTAATTTTTTTCATTCAATATTATTTTATATTAGTTTCAGGTGTACAGCACAGTGGTTAGACAATCATATACTCCACAAAGTGGTACAATCACTTTAAAGGCAGCTTGGCAGTTTCTTACTGCCAAGCTAAATATAGTTTTACCATATGATCTAGAAGTTGCAGTTATCGGTATTTACCCAAATGAGTTGAAAACTTACTTCCACACAAATGTCTGTGGCAGCTTTATTCATAATTGTCCAAACTTGGAAACAACCAAGATGTCCTTCAACAAATGACTGGATTAACAAATTGTGGTATATCCATAACAAAATATTATTCAGCAATAAAAAGAAAGGAGCTATCAAGCTATAAAAATAACCTTAAATGCATATTGCTAAGTGAAAAAAAACCCCAACAATCTGAAAAGACTACATACTGTATGATTTCAGCTATATGACATTCTGGAAAAGGCAAAGCTATAGAGACAGAAATAAGATGAGTGGTTGCCAGGGACTAGAGAAAACGGAGGAATAAATGATAGGTGGAGCTCAGGCAATGAAGCTATCCTATATGATACTGTAATGGTGGATACATGTCATTATACATTTCTCAAAATCAGTAGAACTGTACAATACAAAGAGTGAATCCAATGTAAACTGGACTTTAGTTAATAATAATGTATCAATATCCACTCATTGGTTGTAACAAATGTACCACATTAATGCAAGATGTTATTAACAGGGAAAACTGTGGGAGGGGGTTGCAGGGCAAAGAGTGTATATGACGTGTTTTTTAGCTCTCATAAAGTAATAGCCATAAAAGAAAAACAGGACAAATTAGATTTTACCAAAATCAAAAACTGCTGCTTACCAGGACACTGTTAAGAAAATAAACAGGCAAGCCACAGACTGAGTAAAAATTTCACAAACATATATCTATCTGACAAAGTACTTGTATCCAGAATACATAAAGAAATCTTATAACTCAGTAACAAGAAAACGGACAACTCAATTAAAGCAAATGGGCAAAAGATCTGAATAGATCCTTCATAAAAAATGTACACAAATGGCCAGTTAGCACATGAAAAAGTATGCAACTTCTATTATTAGTCATCAGGAAAATGCAAATTAAAACAAAAATGACAGTCCAGCCAGTGTGGCCCAGTGGTTGAGCATCAACCTAGGATCCAGGAGATCGAGGCTCAATTCCTGGTCAGGGAACATGCCTGGGCTGTGGGCTCGATCCCCAGTCGGCGGCGTGCAGGAGGCAGTCGATCAATGATGACTCTCTCATCATTGATGTTCCTCTTTCTCTCTCCCCCTCTCCCTCTCCCTTCCTCTTTCTGAAATCAATAAAGATATATTAAAACAAACAAAAAACCAAAAAACCAACCAGACAAAACACACACAAAAAAGCCAGTGACATATTACCCCTCCCTCTCCAATAGAAGGCGGAGCAACTGGAACTCCTATATTGTCAGAGTGTAATATGATGCAATCACCTTTGGAAATAGGTCAGCAGTCTCCAATAAAAAACATATATCTACCTCAGCAATTTTCAACCTTTTTCATATCATGGCACACATAAACTAATTACAAAAAATTCTGCAGCACACCAAAAAAATATACTTTTTGCTGATCTGACAAAAAAAGAAGGTATAATTTTGGTTCATTCACACAGGACGGCTATGTTGTGTTGGCTGTTGTCATTTTTTAATTTGACAATCTAAGGGAAAAGAGGTCAGTGGCCCTTGACTAAACAGTCATGTATTACATGTTTTAAAAATTCTTGTTGCCCAGCTGGGCGTGGCTCAGCGGTTGAGCGTCGACCTAGGATCCAGGCAATTGGGGTTTGATTCCCGGTCAGGGCATGTGCCCGGGTTGCGGGCTCGATCAATCACTCTCTCATCATTGATCTGTCTATCTCTCTCTCTTCCTCTCCTTTCCTCTCTCTGAAATCAATAAAGATATAAAAAATAAATAAAATAAAAATTAAAAATTCTTGTGGCATACCAGTGTGCCACGACATATGGGTTAAAAATTGCTGATCTACCCTATGACTCAGCAATTCCAATCCTAAGCATTTACCCAAGAGAAAACACATGTCCACAAAAAGACCTGTGTATTATTCGTAGCAACTTTATTCATAATAGCTCCAAACTGGAAATAATTTAGATGTCCATCAATCCATTAATTGGAGGCTGGATAAACTATGACATATTTATAAAATGGAGTATTACTCAGCAATAAAAAATAATAAACTACTGATAAATGTTAACATGGAGTAATCTCAAAGGTACAATTAATATTTGTCCATTTCACTGTATGTAAATTTAGTCTCAAAAGAAAAAGTCATAAGCAAATATTGAACTCTAGTTAGTTTTATATATATGTGTGTGTGTGTCTGTGTGTGTATATATATGGCTGAAGGATTTAGAGAAATTGTATTGATAACATAGATCAAAAAGAAACTAATGACGGATGGAGAGAACTGGATACATGATAAACAAGTATATACAATAAAATGAGGAGAGAATACAGATGCTGAGGATAAGTGAGCTCACTGTAAAACCCTTTAAACTTTGCAATATAATAAAATATTGGAAATCAAATAAGACAATGTACAGTTGGATGCAGTGGGTGTGGTTGCTTGAATTAAAAAAAGAAAATCTGTCATCATCTCTGTTGCCTTCACTAAATGGCTGTTTTACTATTAAGGAAAACATGGTGTCAGAATGCTGGTTTTGTACCTAAAAGAAGTTGCCAGCCTCTATGTCATAACATTGGCTTTTATATAAACCCCCAAATTCTGAAGCTAGAAACACTGCAAATGTAGAGGCAGAGATAAAATGAGAGAGAAAATTTGGCTCTGGCATTGGGTGGGAAGGGGGCAATGGCTAAGCTGAGTTTGAAGTGGCTGGTCATTTAGAGCCTCTCAAGCTCCAGAAGTTCTGTGTCTGGATGTCAGCCCTACACACTGGCTTCAAACCCCAAGAAACTAGAAGATCTCACCAGTGGGATCAGCCAGAGCAGCTGAAACACGTCCCTGTAAACAATAAATGTTTATCTGGGCAGATAACCTGGCAGATAGCCGACTCCTGATCTTAGGCAACTTGAAACCCCACAACGGGAGGCTGAGCACAGAGGAGCCCTTTTCCTTTGCCACACGGGTAGGAGGCAGAAATGGAAGGTGGTCCTGGCTCCTACTACAAGAGAGGCAGCAGGAAGCCACTCTGCAAATGCCAGCTTATTCTCTCCTGGGCGATGGCCAGATTCCCTTAAACACAGAGGGTGGGGACAGAGAAGTCAAGTCAACCAATACTAAACAATGCCACCGCATGAAGCTGGCTGTTACACCACAGCCCCGAAGGTATGAGGAGCTCTGGCATGTTGGGCTGCTGCCACAGGAACCACACTGGCTGAGGGCTTCCCCAGGCCTGGGTGGGAGGCTCGTCACTGACTCCGGCCACACACACAGGCTCAGTCGCCACCTCGGTCAGTGGCAAACAGCTGCTGAGAGGGGAGGGGCAGACCCAGGGGTGCTGTGCTCTGCATAGCAAAATCTGCCACTTTAGGAGACTCCAGAAAACAGTCATAAAAGCCATATGGCTTAAACCCCATGGAGCTACCAGGCGAAAGAGCTATACAAGGGAAAGAGACAGCTGGAAGAAAGGAATGGAGGTGTGTTGATGTCAGAGACTCCTTTCATTGACAACTGTCTCTGCAAACAATTTTACTACTAGTTCTGAAAAGCCCACTCCCTAACTGAAGGGTTAAATCCTGGCACTGGTTATTCCTCCAGTTGATATGCTTCTGCCCACAGTCCTCTTGGGAAGAGCAAGGACAGGGAAGCAGAACCCACAGTTTGCCTAAAGGAAAAGTTCAGCTCTCGTTCATCAGACTATGGCTGAGAGAGGAGGTAGTTTAATATCAAGGGCTCTTTGCTCTGAAATAGTACCAAAGTCAAGCCAAGCAGAACAATAAGGGTGTGGATCTGGGATGGAACCTAAAGGAGTGTAGGAGTGAAAGAGTTTTCATCTGTTGTTTTTTGTGTGTTTTTCAGGGGTTGGGGTGGGGGGAGATGCCAATCTATTCTCTTGACTTCATTCGCACTTATAGTTGCTTTATAATCATTTCTTGAAAACACAGTAGGAAGAGAGTGGTATTTGCTCACCCCACCCTCAATCTAACACTGCCCCAGCGATCCAACTATGTGCTTTAAACTGAGAAGAGGCCAGCCTTTTGCCTTTGGCAGCACTGCAGGCCAGACATTACCAGCACTCCTGTGAACAGCTTAAAGCTCCACCCAAGTAAGACTGCACACACTGAAATCCAAGAGGAATGTCATTCCAGCACAACCCAGAAGAGAAAGAGAACTGAGGAGGCTGGGTGGGACGGTTGGGACACTTCTAAGTTCTGACACCAGAACACCCAAGTGGTTAGCACAGACATTTCGGTAGAGCGGTGATAGATGAACTGTAGTGTGGGAAAACCCAAATGCTATAATTAAGAAGTTATCTCTATACAAGGAGGAGGGTGAGAATGAGTGGGGTGTAGGCTGTAGGGGAGTAAGGTGGAGAAATAATTTTTAGAGAACTGGGTAGCTGATGAGCTAGTCCAATTCTGAACATACAGGGGATGTTCCAAGCCTCTTTAGGAGAGGCTGATGTAGAGTGGTTATGGCAGGCTGGGACATACAAGTTCCGTTTCTGGTCTAGAAGTTGACTGGAACGTTCCTCTGCAGGGGAGTCGTAACAGAATGTTTATACAAAATACCACAAACCCACTGCTCCTGGCTGCACAAGGGTAAAGGCATATTCCTCCTGGAGGGCTGTGTCTTGATAGCCTGTAGGCTCTAAGACTACCAATTTTATTTAAGTTTTCCTGTTTACTCTGAGACGATCTGCAGATTTCCCTAAGGCATCTTCAGAGAGATGCTAGGGAAGGGGGCAGCAGGGAGACCGTTGTTAACAGTACTAAGGACACAGCTCTTTTACATCCTATATTACTTTTTTTTTTTAAACGTTTTTATTGATTTTAGAGAGAGGGAGAGAGAGACAGAGATAGAAACATCAGTGATGAGAGAGAATCACTGATTGGCCACCTCCTGTGTGCTGCCTACTGAGGACCAATCCCACAACCCAGGCATGTGCCCCGACTGGAAATCAAACCGTGATCTCCTGGTTTATGGGTTGATGCTCAACCACTGGGCCATGCCAGCCGGGCCTACATTATTTTATCTAAGAAAGTGAGAATGGATATAGAAAGGGAGTTTCCTAGTTAAATTAATTAATTTTAATGTTCATCCTTTATTTTTTGTTTCTGATGTGTAGGGATCTCTTAGACTCTTGACCTTCACAGTAAATGGAGTTAAAAGAACAACAATTCTTTGCACCGAAGGGCACTTAAAAAAAAAAAAAAGTTTTTATTCACTTTTAGAGAGAGAGGAAGGGAGAGAGGTAGACAGAGAGAGAAACATCGATGAGAGAAAAAGCCCTGACTGGGACTCAAACAGTAACCTCTTGGTTGATGCTCAACCACTGAGCCATACCAGCTGGTCCCTAAGGGCACCTTTTGTTATTACCATGAGAACAGCATCGCAGTGATTAACAAAGTATAAGTGCTTTAAAATAATCACCATCTTCATTTAGAGAGGGAATTTCTTTTACAGCACTTGCCCCATTTTGGGCAGCATGATCTCTGCTTATATGGAAACTGAAAAAGACAAAAGGAGGTGCATTTCAGCCAGAGGGAGTTTGTCTTTTGCTAATTTTTTGAAAGCAATAGGCTCTCTTTGGTTCTGGAGGAAGCCAGGCATTTCTAAAAGGAAAACAGAAGGAGACAGTCTGGTGCTGCATGACTTGCATCTCATTTCTCAGGGAGAGGGAGGGAGGGAGAGAGAGACAGGGAGAGAGAAATAGAGATATATTGCCTGGAGGGACCTAAATCCTCCTGTATGCAGGCACCTCTAACCATACTTTCCATATGATGCAGTCATCCTGAGGCCAATGATGATTCAGGTACTACAAGGTCTCTTCAGATGTCACCAGAGTCCAATGTTTTAGAAAGAAATGCAAATCTGAGGATGATTCTCTAGGGCTATGTGGTCCAACATGGTAGTCATTAGCCACATGGGACTATTTAAACTTAAGTTTAAATTACCTAAATTTAAATTATAATTAAAAATTTAGTTCCAATAAACAGAAAGACATCCCATGTTCATGGGTTGGAACACTTAATATTGTTAAGGTAACAATACTACTCATTCAATGTAATCCCCATCAAAATCCCAATGTGTTTTTTTTCCTTTCAGAAACAGAAAAACAAAACCTAAAATTCATATGAAATCTCAAGGGACCCCAAATAGCCAAAATGACCTTGAAAAACAAAAATTGGAGGACTCACATTTTCCAGTTCTAAAATTTACCACACAAAGCTACAGTAATCAAAACAGTGTGGTACTGGCATAAGGACACGCAGACTAGGAGAATAAAATAGAGAGCCCAAAAAGAAACCTTCACATACGTGGTCAATTCATTTTCAACAGGGGGTGCCAAGACCACTCAATGAGGAAAGGACAGTTTTCAACAAACTGCGTTGGTAAAGCTGAATATCCCCATGCAAAAGAATAAAGTTGGACCTTTACTTACAACATATAGAAAGATGAACTCAAAACAGATCAAAAACCTAAATGTAAGAGCTAAAACTAGAAAATGCTTAGAAAACGCAGGGGGAAATCTTCATGTTTCCAGCCTCAAACATGTTTTATCCCCAAAGGCTTCCTTTTCCAACTTTCCCATTTTAATCAATAGTAGCTAAAATCTTCTAGTTATTTAGATTAAAAATTCTGCAAAAATATTAAATTCTTCCCTCCTTTATCCTATTTATATTTGAAGAAATACCAAGTCATACCATAACACTGCTCTCACATCCCTCCTTTCCTTTCCATTACTGCTGCTACTGGTCTGAGCTAGATTTTTTTATTTATTTTTTAAATATATCTTTTTATTGATTTCAGAGAGAGGAAAGGAGAGGGGGAGAGAGAGAGATAGAAACATCGATGATGAGAGAGTGCCCTGACCGGGAATCAAACCCCGATCGCCTGGATCCCAGGTCGATGCTCAACCGCTGAGCCACGCCCGGCCGGGCCTGAGCTAGACTTTCATCACCACAATCTTAGCTATGGGCACTGCTCTCTAATTGGCTCTTGCTTTTATGGTTTCTCCCCTCCTAAACATTGCCATCAGAGTAGTTCTCTATATCTCCAATTTTGTCAGGTTATTCTCTAATGCTTTATTTAGTATATAAAAATATAATGTATATCTTATACTTAAAAAATGTACTTCCCACAACTCTCCACTAAAGTAAGGTTGTCCTTTTAGTGTATCATACTCAGATTCAATTCCAGGTTTCTTCCTCTGTATTTCCCTACCGAATTAATGACATAAAAGACACAGCTGTTGCTCAAATATTATGTACAGAAAGAATAAGTGACATGCAGGTAACAGAATAAAAACATTCAAGAAAATACATGAAAAATAAGATGTATCTCCCATGAAATAAGAATGGTCAAGAATACGTTCATTTTGGGTGTAGGAGAGTAAAGGATAAGAACACACTGGGCTATTTTAGGAAGAAAATGATAATTCTACACTAGAAATTTATTAATGTATATCCCATTAGTAACAGATTAAAAAAAGACCACATGATCATCAACATGTGAAGAAAAAATATTTAATAAAATTTAAACCTCATCTATTTATGATTAAAAATAACTCAGCAAACCAGGAATAGAAGGGACCATCCCTAACCCAATAAAAGATATTTATCAGAAATCTATGGCAGCCCTGATCAGGTAGCTCAGTTGGTTAGAGCATCATCCAGATGTGCCAAGGTTGCAGGTTCGATCCCCAGTTAGTGCACATATAAGATTCAACCAATGAGTGCATAAATAAGTGAAATAACAAATCAGTGTTTCTCCCCCTACCCCAGCTTCCCCTCCCTCTAAAGTCAATAAATAAATAAATAAATAAATTTAGCCTGGCCAGTGTTGTTCAGTGGTTGAGTGTCAACCCATGCACCAGGAGGTCCAGCTCTATTCCTGGTCAGGGCACATGCCAGGGTTGTGGGCTCGATCCCCAGTTGGGGGCATGCAGGAGGCAGCTGGTCAGTGACGACTCATCATTGATGTTTCTCTCTCTCTCTCTTTCCCTCTTCCTTCCTCTTTCTGAAATCAATACAGTTATAAAAAAATAAAAAATAAAAATAAATCTATTGGAAACATCTAATGAACTTCAGACACATTGCTATTAAAGTCAGAAACAAAGAAAGAATTACTGTTATTATTGCCACTATTAGAACTAATAATAGTAGGACTGGGAGATAGAAGATCAACAGAAAAAAATAGTACTCATATTTATACCACTAGAAGTCAACTAGAAAATACAGTATTCAAATAGCAATGAAAGCTGTACAAGGATTTTACGGAACAGATTACAAAACATCTTCAAAGGGCATAAAAGAAGCCCAGTATATCATGTTCATGGATGGGAACTCAATATTGTAAATATGGCAAATCTCCCTAAATCAATCCTTGAATTCAGTACAATTACAAACAAAATCCCCAAAGAGTTTTTGCTGAAATTTGAAAAGTTGAACTAATCTGGAAGGACCGGGAAGAGTCAAGACATTTCTGTAAAAGAATAAGAAGGTGGGGAGACTTGTCCTACTTGTTTTTAAAACCAGAATGATGGTACTGACTGGCCCACTGGATCAGTGGAACAGAATACTGACCCACATATAGGGATTTTGATTTACAATAATAAATTCTAGATGGATCAAAAATGTAAATGTATAAAGTAAAATAAAACTTTTAGAAGAAAAAAAGTAGGTATGTATATGTTCCTTGAGACCTCAGGGTAGATAAGGATTTATTTTTTTTTCAGGGAGAACTACAATTCTTCTTGGTAACATTTTAACCTAATAATAAAGTGGTTTAAAAAAGATTAAATGACAAAATCTTCTATGGGGAGAAAAGTAACCCTTTTACCCAACAAAAAATTGAGCTTTGGCTTAACTTATTAGGGCAACTGACTTTTCTATACAAATAAATAAGCACATTTGCTACTAAATGCATCCCAGTGGACTTGTTTTAATTAAACTTTGTTTTTATTATGGAAAATTTCAAACATACACAAAAGTAGAGACCAGTATAATAAATAAATCTGACTACTACCATGATCTAGCTTCAACAATTAGCAATGCATGGCCAATATTATACGTACATCCAGGAAGATATAAGATAAAATCGAAAGCATAAAGGAAACAGATGATAAATTTATCAGAAAAAAATCTCTACAGAAATGAAAACAGTATACATAAATTTAAAAGATAAACTATAGATTGAGGAAATTTCAATGTACATAGCTGACAAAGCATTCATTTCCAGACCTACAAATCAATAAGAACCAATAAGAAGAAATAGGAGAAAAAATGAGCAGAGAATATGAACATGGAATTCAAAGAGGAAACTCAAATGACTAATAAACATATGAACAAATGCTTAACTCCTCTAATAACAAGGAAAATAAAGCCCTGGCCAATGTGGCTCAGTTGGTTGGTGAGTTGATCCCATATACCAAAATGTGGCAGGTTCAATCCTGGGTCGGGGCTTATGCAGGAAGCAACCAATTGATGTTTCTCTCTCTCTCCAGAAAAAAAAATTCAATAAAAAAATCAGTTTAAAAAAACAAGGTAAGTGAAAAATAAAACAAGATATTATTTAAATACCATTAAATTGGCAAAATTTAAAAGTTTTGAAATACCTAGTATTGGTGAGAATGTGGAAAAGTTGGAACTCATATTTTTACAGGTAGTATAAACTGGTGTGATCAGCTTGGAAAGCAATTTAGCAATAGCTAATAAAACTGATGGCGAGTATACCTCACAGTGTAGCAATTCTGCTTCTAGATACATTTCTTAGAGAAACTCACACATTAGTAAAAGACTGCAGTATTGTTGGTGGTAAAAAACTGCATCTATAAGAGAAGAAATCATTAATAAAATGAAAAACAAAACAAAACACTATACGGATCAACATGGATAGATCTAAAAACCGGAACGTTGGGTAAGCAAAGCAAAGCCGGCCCTGGCCTGTGTGGCTTAGTTGGTTGAGGGTTGTCCCATGCATTGAAAAGTCACCAGTTCAATTCCTGGTCAGGGCACAGGACCAGGTTGTGGGTTTAGTCCCTGGTCGGGTGCGAGTGGGGGGCAACCAATTGATGTTTCTTTCTAACATCAATGTTTCTCTCTCTCTCTCCCCCTCCCCTTCTCTCTAAAATCAATAAAAATATATTTTAAAAAGAAAAGAGCCCGGCTGGGCGTGGCTCAGAGGTTGAGCGCCGACCTGGGATCCAGGCGATCGGGGTTCGATTCCCGGTCAGGGCACATGCCCAGGTTGTGGGCTTGATCAATGACTCTCTCATCATTGATGTTTTTCTATCTCTCTCTCCCTCTCCTTTCCTCTCTCTGAAATCAATAAAGATATAAAAAAAAGAAAAAAAAAGAAAAAAAAGAAAAGCTGATGCCATGTGTATAGTTTAAACATGCAAAATAATACTATATAGTTTATGGATATATACATATATATGTTAAAAAGACACAAAGGTATAAAGAATTCGGGATAGTGATTACTGTTAGGGGAGGAGAAAGAGAAAAGGGACCCACCAGGGAACAGGAGTTTCAACTCTATCTATGACGCACAGTATGCATTATAGCGGGGTGGAATGTAGCCAGGTGTTTAACTATTTTATTTTTCTTTATATAAGCATCACATCTTGAAAACAAAAACCAAACAACTGGTAGAGATTAGGATAACCAAGACAGTTTTAATTTGCACAAGGGTGGAGTTCAGCTTCATTTATGACCATCATTCACTATCAGTCCTACTTTAACAGTGGTAAAATTGTAGCTCAAAGTAGTAAATGCTGGAACAAGGCTATGTGACTAAATCAACTCCCACAGTCTCTTATCAAATGTCCCATTTTATTTCCTTTACGGTATTTAACAAAAGCTGAATTAATTTTGCTTATTTACTTGTTTATCACTGCTGGTCTCCCTTTAACTAGAACATAAGGTCCATGAAGTAAGAGAATGTGTCTGTCTCCCTCACTACAGAATTCCTAGCACCACAAATAGCAACTGCTTGATACATATCTAATGTTAAATGAATGCCAGAAGTAAAGCCTACCAGAATAAATTAAGGGGAGATGTCAAACCATGCAGAGAAGCTCAGGCTAAATACTGGCTGTTTAGGAATATGTATCAGAACTTTAAATAATGAGTGTTCTATACTTATTGAGAAGTTAGTATGTGCCAGCACTGTTCAAAGCAATTTATATAACTGAAAACATATAACTATAGAACTCCTTTAATCATTGCCACAACCCTGTGATGGTTCTCCTACTGTCCCCTTTTTATTCACATGGAAACCAAGGCACAGACAGGTTAAGTAACCTGCACATCCAGAAAGTACCAGCCTGGAATGAATATTACCAGCTACAGCTAGAATTTGAGCACTGGAGCAGGGGAAGTGGGAGTGAAGAGAATATAAAAATTACATTTGGAAAGAAAGTTTCTATTAACAAGATACAGGAACTTTGAACCTCTGGATTCTCTACTGACACCTAATTAATTACCCAGCATAATCTCATACAAGTTCCAACATGAGTTTGGGGATATGAACTTTCTAAAACCTAAAGCACGTCATTTCATCTCTTTAAACGGCTTCAGGTTTGGGAGAAGGACAGGAGAAAGAGCGCAGGGAGTGGGAAAACAAGGACACATAAAATATATTGCTTTTAAAACAGTTCTGAATAATCCTGAGAATGGCATGCCCGTAGGGAGGTGTCTGGGAAGACTCTTCCTTTGGGCCATGGTGAAGGCCACCAGTGACTTTTAGGCAATTACAACACTTCCTAGTGAGGCTGTGTAGAGGAGCAGTGGTTCAGAGGATGGGTTCTGGGGCTAGACTTCTTGTGCTTAAATTCTGACACTGCCATTTACTACCTGTGAAAACTGGCGAATCACTTAATGGCTTGTACCTCAGTTTCCTTAAATATAAAAGGGAGGCTAATAGTGGTACCTACCACATAGGGTTGTTGTAGGGAGTGAATGGTTTAATATATGTAAAGCTCTTAGAATAATACCTAGGACATAGCAAGTCCTCAATACATGGTAGCTTTTACTGCAATTATTTATCTGGGAGAGAGAGAGCTTACGTTTAATTCTTTGGAAAAACTGCTAGCCCTGGAGGCTTGGATGACTAAATCATTAGCTAATAAAACAGAGACCTCATGAAACAGTGGGACAGTACTAGACCAAAAATCAAAATGCCTGTTTGGGCATTTTGCCAGTTACCTCCCAATACTCAGTCTCCTCCTCTTTAGTAAAAGAACTTTTATTTATAGGTGGGTATATTTCTGTCCAACTAGGTGACTATATTTCCACCCTTCTCTGCAGCTAGAGTAGCTATATGACTGAAATTTAAGTAGAAGTTTTATGTAAAATCTCAAAGAAATCTTTTTCTGCCCTCTCCTCCATTAAGCTGCCTGCTGGTGCTCTAGCCGCCACACTGGGATGGGGCCATATTCTAGGATGTTGGAGTTGTTAGCTGGAAGAGGCCTCAGTGTCTGCCATGTTGATGGAGCCCTTACACTACCTTTGGACTGCCTATCTCTGTACTCTGATGTGAAAGCATAAAACCTTATGTATTTAGGCCTCTGTAGTTGGGGTTCATATTCACTCAAACTTAATACTTAATGATAAATATGAGTTTTAGCTTATTATTCTATGATATCAGACAAATTAGTCTTTCCAAATCTTAGTTTTCTTACCTGTAAAATATGGATAATACCTCATAGAGTTGCTGTGGGAATCATGTGAAAGAATACATTTGAACAGTACTATGTAGAATGCTGATTTTTTTTTTAATGTACCTTTATTGATTTCAGAGAGAGAAAAGGAGAGAGGGAAAGAAAGAGAGAAACATCAGTGATGAGAGCGTCATTGATCGGCTGCCTCCCGCATGCCCCTGACTAAAGATCGAGCCGGCAACCAGGGCATGTGCCCTGATCAGAATCGAACTGCAATCTCCTGGATCCCAGGTCAATGCTCAACCACTTAGCCACGCCCAGCCAGGCTAGAATGCTAATTTGTATCAATGAAAACAAGAGAGACATTCAGAAAGGGAAGGCAGGTGATAATGATGGGAGGCCCAAAGATAAACACTAAGAAAAGGATTAGAAAAAGAGTCTGGGAAAAGACATTGTGCTTGTAAGAGTAGAAAACTTTCTCACAGATATAATAAAAATTGATCACTTAGGTGAGATAATACCCTGTATCTTGAATCCTGCTGAAACACACTACTAAATTATCCATAGGAATCCCATAATTTTCTACTCCCGGGAGTCCGTTATTTCTGATGCTGACTCATTCATAATTAGCTGACTTTTGCCCTTCAAATCCCAATGTCTCCCTCTCTGCATCCTTCCTGTCATTACTCCCAACCTTACTAATCAAGTCATACTTTTTGATTTTCCCACAAAAGCAGAGCTATCCAACAGAACTAGCAATGAGGGAAGTATTCTATACCTATGCTTAACAATATGGTAGCCATTAGTCACATATGGCTATTAATCACTTGAAATATGGCCAGTGTGACTGAAGAACTGCATTTAAACTTTACTTAATTTTAATTTAAACAGACACACATGGTTAGGTGCTACTGTTATTGGACAGTACAGCCTACATGGTGAGCTCTAGGAGAGAGAAGTCAATTGTACAGCATTTCCTCATCTTATTGGATTGAGCCCACTTCTTGTCAATACCTACGCTAAAATACTTTCTCATAGCCTACTCCCGAGATGGCCCTAAATCCTTGGGGAGTCCCTATTTCCGTATTTGGGAATTGGGTTTATTATCTTCTTTCCAGAAGAATAGACATATTTGTTCAACACACACACACACACACACACACACACACACACACACACACACTCTCTCTCTCTCTCTCTCTCTCTCTCTCTCTCTCTCTCTCTCTCCTGAGACAAACATTCTTAGGGCAAAACTTTACTTAACACCCCAAAATAACTGGGTTCATGGAATCCACAAAAAAACAAACAAAAAAACCAAAGATGATTAATTCCCTGAAAAGGCCAAACACTTTCTTGGCTTTTTGGTCTAAAGACATCAGAAGTTCAGTTATTCTTCGTAAGGCCCTATGTATCTAATGTACGTCTAGTATGCTCTTTTAATTAAATAAAACAGGAGGAGAAACAGGCAAATTCTGCTACTAAGAGAAGATCAAACTAAAAGAAATGCCCTGAAGCAAGGTTACTGGCTATGGAAAACTTGGTATGGTAAATAAAGCTGTCAGAATAAGCAATCTGTCAATTTGAGAATTAGTATCTTCATGATGGGGGGTAAGAGGCTGGTTAAAATAATACTGTAGGTGATTTAACTCCTAATGAAAGTCTGATACCTCTCAACAGTGCTAACCTTTTCCCACGAAGAACAAGTGATCATCAATTTAGTGGCCTGCCCCACCTGTCTGAACAACCCTAGACATTTTAATTAAGATACATAAGTATTTCAGCCTAGGACTGGGCAACTTCTCTTAGGTGTCTACTATCAGCTGACAGGTGGGACAGAGAAAAAGCTCCAGAAGAGGGTACCAGAGGTGGTAATAATACAGACAAATGCTTTTCTAAGCTCCAAAGACACATACTAGAACAAACATCCTGACCCTGATGACCCCTCCAAGCTGCTATTCAGGTGCTCATGTTTTAGATGTGAGCAAAAGTATAATTCCTTCAAAACTCCTTGAAGTGAATCCAAGAAATGATCTGACAGTACTTGCTGCAGATTTCCCTTAGAGGCATACCAGTGTGACCTTTTTCAAATGCAAATAGACTTACTCATTATAGCTGTCAGGTTTCTTGGGGAGGAGTTTAAAAGAAAAGACAAAGCTCCCCTCTGACTGATCTGGAGTATGGCTGCCCTTGATTAAGTGATAACCAGGGGAAAAGAACACCTGGAGAGTGACCCCTGTGAGCAGAAGGCTCCATGGGACTGGCCTGGACAGAACTGGATGGGAAATGGAAATCTCTGGCTCTGAAGATTCTTATCTGAGTTGGACCACCTTGGTTTTGGCAGCCCCCTCCTGCCTATGTTGGCTCAGGTATTCACTGATTTAGTACAGAATCCCAAAGCCCCCTAGACCGCCAAGTCAGATCTCCCTTGTCTTAGGGCAGGGGAGCCTATAAAACATGTCATCCAGTTATGCCCCACTGGCTCCTGTTCACATAGGAAGTATTTGTCAAACCCTCATGAGATCAGCAGTACCACACTAGATACTTGGGTAGTCTGTAAGAGTAGTTTTAAGGAAATCACAATCTAATGTTCAGTGTGTAGTTTTAAAGGCAGATGCAGGCAGAAAGGGGTGAGAGAGGGCTCAGGAGAACTGTGTCCATATTCAGGAGATACCTCTGGTCTTTCTAGGGATTGTTGTACCACCACACAGAAATTAAGTTATTTAGAAGCGGGTGGGAGGAAAAAACATGGAATTTTAGAAATAAGAAAAAATATGGGGTAAAGGCAGGTTGTAGTTGGGATTAATGAAAATGACAGTGGAAGCTTGAGACTCTTTCAAGTATAAAGGCAAGGAAAGGAGGCCTGGAAATTCAAACACGCCTAGATTAAGAAGTCTGTCCCAACCTACAGGAAGTTTATCCCTAACATCTAAATAGTCATGTTTTAAAATCAACAAGTTTGCTAGTTTTCAGCTGCCACTGACCAGAACCCCCAGTGGCTCTGGCCCACAGTAGAGAGACTGTGCCCAGCCAGAGGAGATGAAGACATGTAGCAGGAAATCAGCCAGCCAGCCTGACTCCTCCCAGCTTCGGGTGGAGTTTGAGTAAAATGCTACCCAGCTATATTAGTAGACAAGATGGTTTAACCCTAGCAGCACAGGGCTATACCAAGGACCCTGTTTCTCAATCAGCAGATTCGGAGAGTAAGTGGCCTAGGACCCAAGGAGGCTCCCAACAATGAGAACAGAAACTTACAGCAAGTTTAGCAGGACCTTTGGTCCCACACTGCTCTCCCTCCCTGTCCACCATAGTTGTATATTCACATTCAGTGTCACATATTTTAAAATTTTGATATAATTATCTCCTAGAAATTACTGTATGTAGCCTCTTGGGATCTAAAGCAATTAAGTGAAGATAAATTTTTTTCATGGAACTAGCTGTCAAAGGATGAAGCAATTTCATTCCCCATTTGAAGTGGAAGCTTTGGGTCATGCATGGTTTATTTGAAACAATGCCATCACCTAAAGCTGCTGATCTTATCTCAGACTCGTTCTCCATTTCAAACTGCTGGAGCTGTGCTGCGTGGCACTGCCTGAAGTTATGACATCTGGCTCAAGGCCAGCAACAGAACAAGCCAGCTCCTCTTCAAGGTTTCAAGCATAAGAGGACAAAAATCATATTAAAAGAAGATAACTATAGAGATGAAGTCTGGTAACCCTGAAAAGCAGAGAGAGTCCCTGGGCATCAGTGTAACTACAGAGGCACCCTAACAATGAGGAATAGTATAATAGGCAGAAATGCCCCCCAAAGGGGGTAGGGTGAAATACATGCCAAGGAATACATGCCAGATTTTTCTCTTCCGGGAGACACCAAACTAAACAAACAGTGGGGCCTATTTCATGAAACAACATGATAGATAGAAAGCATACTGGGCTGTGAGAAGCAAAAGCCCAGGGTTCTAATTCCAGCACTCTTAAGACTGTTGTGATATTTACGGGGAAGTTCTCATTAACACTTTTTATTTTGAACTGCGGCTGACACTTTATATTAAAAAATTATTCACAACCACATTTTATTTACTTTACAATATACATTGTGTTACCTAGATAGTAGTATTCAAACTTTTTTTAAAGCGATTGAAACTTTCTTCAGATGAAATCCATGCACATCAGACCATGTCTGAGCACTGCTTTTTAACAGGAACCTTGAAGAATTAGAATTTGGCTTTCAAATGTGAGTGCACTGGAATCACCAGGAGAGCTTGTTAAAAAAGAGTGCCGGGCTCCACACCCGAGTTTCTGATTCATAGATCTGGAATAGGGCCTAAAACATCACACACCTAACAAGTTCCCAGGTGAATCTCATGATACTGGTCCCAGTACCACAGTTTGAGAAGCAGTGGTATAGAGAAATCTGGCCAGAATGATCTAGAATTGGATTGTCTAATACAGTAGCCACTAGCCACATGTGGCTATTTCAATTTAATTACAGTTTGTTTCCCATTTGCACGAGCCATATTTCAAGTACTCAACAGTCACATGTTACTAGTGGCTACCATATAGAATGGTGTGGAAACAGAACATTTCTATAATCAAAGAAAGTTCTATTTGATAGCACTGGTCAAGAATCTATTTGATTGTGATAATGAAATGTTCACCTCAGAGTAAAGTAAACTTAAGGAGAATTTCAAGTATACTAAGATGTGTCAGATCAAAAAAAAAAGACTGTAACTCAGCCAGGGCAGAAATTATGTTTTTAAAATGTACACAATAAATAAATACAGGAAAAGATGCTCAACATTTTTAGTCACCAGGAAAATGCAAATCAAAACCACAATGAGGTTCTGGCCAGGTAGCTTAGTTGGTTAGAGTGTCGTCCTAATATGCTAAGGTTGTAGGTTTGATCCCCAGTCAGGACACATACAAGAATCAACCAATGATTATATAAGTGGAACAATGAATTGATTCCCCCCTCTCTAAAATAATCAATAAATTAAAAAAAAAAAAAGGCCCTGGCTCAGTAGCTCAATTGGTTAGAGCATTGTCCCAATACTCCAAGGTTGTAGGTTCAATCCTTGGTGAGGGTACATACAAGAGTCAACCAACGAAACAAACAAACAAACGAAGAACTCCACAATGAGATATCACACCCAGTAGGATGTTATTTTAAAAAAAACAACAGAAAATAACAAGTGTTGGTGAAAATGTTGAGAAGTTGGAACTCTTTGTGCACAGCTGGTGGGAAATTAAAGTGATACAGTTATTGTGCAAAGTAGTATAGCAATGCCTTAAAAATATTAAACAGAATTACCACATGATCCAGCAATTCTCCTTATGGATACATATCCAAAAAAAGTGAGCGCATGGACTCAAACAGATATCTGTCCACCCATGTTCATAGCAGCATTATTCACAACAGCCAAAAGGTGGAAGTACCCCAAGTGTTCATTTATGGATGAATGAATAAACAAAATGTGGTGTAGATACAATGGGATATTATTCAGCCTTAAATATGAGGGAAATTTTAACATGTATTACAACAGGATGAACCTTTAAGACGTTACACTAAGTAAAATAAGCCAGTCACAACAAGACAAATACTGCACGATTTCACTTAGATGGTGTTCACAGAGTAGTCAAATTCAGAGACAGAAAGTAAAATGGTGGTTGCCAGAGGCTATGGGGAAGGGACGAAATAGGGAGATAGTGTTTGTTTTTTAACTTTTTAAAAAGAAATATTTTTATTGATTTTTTTTTTTAAGAGAGAGAGGAAGAGAGAGGGAGAGAGAAGGAGAGAAACATTGATGTGAGAGCATAACATAGATCAGCTGCCTCCTGCATGCCCCTTACCAAGCACTGAGCCCGCAACCTGGGCATGTGCCCTGACCGGGGATCGAACCAGCAACACTTCGGAGCACGGGACAACACCCAACAAACTGAGCCACACCAGCCAGGGCGGGAATTAGTGTTTTATGGGTACAGAGTTTCAGTTGGAAAAGATGAAAAAGGCCTATACATAGATGATGGTGATGCTTGCAAAACAATGTGAACATACTTAATGATACAGACCTGTATGCTTAAAAACTATAAAATTTATGTTATGCATATTTTAACAATTATAATTTTAAAAAATGGAGTGAACCTCTTTTAAAGAATAAAACTTTAATTAGAGGAACTCACCTTCCTAGCTCCTTACCCTCTTGAAATGTCTGGTATAGGTATTTTTCCAGCTTCTGGTATTGACAACATAAGGAAGAACAGATTAAAATGATCAGTGAACCAAAGCTGCCCTGTGACCCTAGCACATTCGCAGCAAAGAGCAACCTAGGCAGGGCTGTAAGTTACTCTTTAATTTTATGGTCTGATTCTCAAGGCCAAAAACTATCCTCAGCTCTGTCTGCAGGAGATTCTAAGTTAAAGGAAGGAACAACAAAGCATTCCTTTCGTTCTCTGCTTATGGGTTGGGCCCTCCAGGAACCAGTTGACTAAGTTCTAGAAGGCTAAAACTTGCCTTATATCAAAATGTAAGTGAGTGGCAAAGCACCAATTCTGACATCTAAGTTCTATGTCCACAGAACTTTAATGTTCCCACAGGGAGGATCCTGCTCAAGTTTTGTAATCGTGAAAGGCAGAACTGCCTGTTCTTTAGTGTTCAGTTTAGCCTGAGGGCAAGAAAGAATTACAGGTTGGACGCTGGGAAGAACGTCTTATTGAGCCAACTGCATCCATACTCTTGAGCATGAAGGGCCTAATATTAATGCATCGGACAGATGATGTTAGCGTCCTTCAACTGTGTTCATTAAGATCCCCCAAAGAACATAATTAATGTCCCCACCCAGTCAAAGGTAGCTAGTCTCTCAGAAGATTATGTTCCCTGACTCTTAGATGCTATGGAAGTGATCAGATCCAAATCTGACAGCCACCTTGAAAAATGTTCTTTATATTGCACTTGCTATTCCCAGAGTTAGACAGAAGGCAAATCACTATAGGTCTCTGCCTATATGAAGTGTAGCTCTAAAGTAATAAGACATGTTTTTTAAAATTGCAAATGAGTATCAGAGTAGTTAGGGTACTTGGTAGTCACACCTTATATTGAGGTTGTGAAATACTCTTTCCTCCATCTCTCAAGCCCAGATCTCATGAGTGTGGGGGAGAATTAAAAAAAAAAAAAAAATCCATAACCCAGATGTGACACTTCCTTCCACATATACCTGTACATCTGTTTCCTACACAGTGCTGCTGCCTCAAGTAAGATGCGTGAGGCTTCTGTAGATGCTGGGGAACAAGATGGAACAAAAATGCTTCACACCTGGCTCCCAAATTACAGGAACGCTGGACTGGGGCCAACATAAGCTGGCACAGCACCAGCTGAAATGGACATCAATTAAGGAGCCTGTCATCTTTCAAGACTGCAGGGTCTTTTTTCACTCCACGATCCGCATTGCTCCACAAACCAGCCGCGGCACCACTGGTAGAGTTTTCCAGATGGGATCATTTCCCTTAGATTTCACACTTGCAGATTTATTGCAGAACTTGTTTTTAACCGCTCCCTTTGTTTTTAAAGCCTGAACTATTATTCCACATTACAGTTTTATCTTTAATTGCATTTATTTGTCCTTAGTAAAGTGAGAAATTTGTACCTATATGGACAGGGGGAAAAAATTTAAGCTTGCCTAAAAGATGCTTTGTTTACCAAAAGGCATTAAATAACCGAGATTAGTAAAGGATCAGATATTCTTCTCTGTATATATCACTCCTACTGAGGTCAGAAGCCAGGGAGCGTTGACCAGACTGCATTACCCTAAAGAAATGGGCAGACCGATAGGGCTAACACAGGTCTCCTCCAACCATCACATGCAGTGCTAGTGATCCATGTCATGTGCTGAAAGGAAAAAAAACCTCTGCTGTGTCTAGTCAGTGGCAAATGCTGTTTAAGATAAACATGTTAAGAGTGTCAGCAATTAAAAAGTGTCAAGATTGCATATACTACCTTTTCCTGACTTTTGTCCAATGGGGCAGGACATATTTTCTCCCCTGTACCTAGGCTGCCCTGTGGAAAGAATTCCACGCAACATGAAAGAGTCCCATGATAAATAAGTATCTCATCCACATTTAATGTATGTTCTGAAAACTGAATTCCATTGCCTCAGGGGGCTGCCTGTTGCTGCCAATTTGCTTCTCATGGCAGAACCCTGTGTGGCAGAGCCCTGACTAGGTCCTGCCGATGCTTGTTTAGAAAAGAGTCCAGCTGGAGATGAAAGAAGCTCTTCAAAGTGGGTGACAACTTGGAGGCTATCACTTTAGGGCTTGGGAATGATTACTTATCAAAAACGACTTCAGTCTGGAACATACTCTGGGCAAGAAGCTGGCCTGCCCTCTCGTGTATTCCACTGGGGTTTGCAGGGCTGGAGAAGCCTCAATGAGTTTGGAGTGACGGCAGAAACCGAAGAACCCAGTTGAAGGTAAGAGCCTAGAATCCACATCACAGGTGGGGACAGGAGAGGGAGAAATTAAAAAGCTTCAGACAGCTATGTGCACAACTTAGTCTCAGCCCACCTCTCTCCCCCCTCTTTTATTTTATTTTTTTTTCTCTAACCCTATCCCTCAACATAACCTAACCCTAGGTCTAATCCTAACCCTAACCACCTCTCTAACCCTAGCCTAAAACATAACCCTAACCCTAGGTCTAATCCTAACCCTAACCATCTCTCTAACCCTAGCCCTCAACATAACCCTAACCCTAGGTCTAATCCTAACCCTAAACATCTCTCTAACCCTAGCCTTCAACATAACCCTAACCCTAGGTCTAGTCCTAATCCCCTTTTATTTTAAATAAACAGCTTCAAAAGGGGTGGTCCTCACATCTTTCTGCTGACTAAGGCCTCAATTTCCTCACTGTCCTCTACCAAGAGAGCCTGAAACCTCCAGCTCTCAGCATTTAATCAGTCAAAACTTAGTCTCTGAAGTGAAAAGATATGTCACAGACTGAGAGAAAATATTTGCAATACACATATATCTGACAAAGGACTTGCATCCAGAATATACAAAGACCTTTCAAAACTCAGTAAGAAACCAAAATAATCCAATTTTAAGATAGGCAAAAGAGCTGTAGAGACTTTACCAAAGATATACAATGGCAAATAAACACATGAAAAGCTGCTCACCATCATTAGCCATTAGAAAAATGCAAATTAAACTGCAATGAGACACCTATTAGGATGACCTAAACAAACAAACAAAGTTACAGTACCAAGTGCTGATAAGGATGTAGAGAGACTGAAATTCTCATACATTTCTGGTGGGAATGCGAAATAGTACAGTCACTTTGGAAAACAACTTGGCAGTCTCTAACAATGTTAAACACACACCAAATGACTCATTCATTCATTCCCACAATGAAATGAAAACTTAAGTTCACATAAAAACCTATCCAGAATATCTGCAGTAGTTCTATTCATAATCATCCCAAACTTCAAACCACCCAAATATTCATCAACTGATGAATGGATAAACAAACTATGGTATATCCATGCAAGGGAATACTACTCTGCAACAAAAAATAATGAATTACTCATATGGGTCTCAAATATGTTATGCCATGTGAATGAAGCCAGAAAGAGCTAATTACTATATGGGTTTACTTATATGACATTCTGGAAAAGGCAAAGTCATAAAGACAGAAAACAGATCTGAGGTTGCCAGGAACTGTGATTGGGGGCAAGGGTTGGTTGCATGAGGGAGTTTTTAGGTGATAGAAATGCTCTAAATATTTTAATTGTGGTGATGGTTACATGACTAAATGTTTGTCAAAACTGTATAACAAAGAGTAGATTTTTAATGTATGCAAACAACAATTCTTGGCCTCTTGGGAAGGAGGTGAACTGGAGCAACATCACTCCACTTTGTGATTGCGGATACCTGGAATGCATACTGCTAGAGTGTGACATGCTGACACAGAACCCATTTTCTCCCTGAAATTGGAAGCAACCTTAAAATAGACCCAGACCTCTATACCCTTTGTCTCCCAACCTTTTCATTATTGCAGTGGCAATACAACCTTCTTCATATAGATAATAAGATACAAAGTCCCAGCCTGGTTTTCCTTCTCCTCTTTCATTTCCTGTTTCATGTGGGCAGAGGTCTCTGTCTCTACAAAGGGCAAGTTTAAAAACCATGGGGGAAACCAGAGGCCTAGGCTAACTGGAGCCCTCTTGGCCTTCATGGGTTAATGTGCACAGAACCTAATAAAAATAAGTCTGGAAACATATTCTTTTAAAAAATAAACAAACACCTGCTGACCTCTAATTAAATGTATTCTCCAAGAAATTTTTCCCATATTGTGAGTGAATGAGGTAAAAAACAAAGTATACCTGTATAATAAAGTTTCTTTTAATATCATTATTTTCCAATAATGAAACAATGGGGATAGACACCTCAAAAGATGCAAGATTTTGAAAGAAAAATTATACCTCTTACAATGAGGTCACAGGACCACAGGGAGCGAGAGGGTCGAGTGAATAAAGATGTATATTATAGCAGGACCTGGAGAGCTGTGAAAGCAGTTAGCTTGAAAGAGAGAGCATATTCCCACTCTCATTTTAGTGGCTTATCTTCACACCCCTTCTTCATAGCTTAATCCTTCTAGTACTTCCTGGGTGCTTCAAGTGAGAGGAAGGAAATGGTACTTGGAAACTATAACTAATCTAGAAATTCTTAGCTCCCACCTTCGAAGAGCACACGCATGTAAGCATATGCACACATACAAATGCAGAGAAAGGGCTTTTTCATTTAAATGGAGGAAGCTGCCATGTCTACCTCTATAAGCAAAAATATTAATCATCCACCGTCTGGTTTTAATCCACACACTCCTGATCCTGCATCTGAATGTATTGTTATCAGGGGAAGGAGCATTTCTGCTCAATCTTACTCACCAGCCAAAAACCTGAAAATGTGAAAACCACATTGGTGAAGTGCCTTCTTGGGGACCCAGAAAACTTTGAGCTGTTGCTTTTTTATTGTTTTCTTTCTTTTTTTTTTTTTTAAAAGATGAACAAATGTGAATTTCAGAGGGTCTGGAGGAGAAAAAAAGAAACAGCTCAAGTTACAGGTCCCTCTTGGAGTGACATTATCCTCAGGGAAATTAGCACTTTCTCTTCTTTCTCAAAGGGGATCCAGCCACACAACCGGACTGACATCAGCCTGTCAGAGACAAGCTTGGGCACCCAGGTGCATCCCTTAGGAGGAGCATTTACAAATGAAACGGCAAGCCCAAACAGCAAGCCTTTGCCTCTGGTCTCCATTCTTCTGTTCTGTGCTTTGCTAGCAGCAAAAGCAGGGACTAAAAACGTGTCTGTATGTGTCTAAGCATGCTTCTCCTACTGTCTGTGCTGGAGACCCTTCCCTCTCCTCAGGCTCACCCTGAGAAGGGTCTCCAAGCCAATATGGGGGCTTGAATGCCTTCAAAGCCATTAGTCACCACCATTGCAGTCTCACTCCAAAATTCGAATGGGGCCACCCGTGACACAAAAACTCTGGCATGATTAGGGGATAGCAACAGCAGAAGAAACCACAATACGCTGGAGACTCCCAGGAGAACAATGACTAGTGCTGGTAGGGAACAGACTGACAGACAGAGCAGACAGACTGTAACCAGGCCTCGCTCTGTTTTCGATGCAACACAAATGTTTTCCATTAGAAGTTCCCTGCCCCACAAACACTCATACATGCGGCTATGAAATCCACATACTTAACTTCTGCTTTTTGGCACTCGGACCCAACTACCTCTCCTGTTCCTCTGGAACAGAGCAAAGTTGAGAAGAGATTCCAGTACCCCCAGCACAAAGGTAAAGGGAAGAGAATCAGAATCAGAAGCATGCTTACTAAGTACCATCTAATATGAGTATGCCTGAGCAGGGTAAAGGGAAGAGGGAGAAAACAAGGATTTTTCTTTTGCCAAGGGAGAAACAAGTAGTGTATAGCTCTGGCTCTAACTGGTTGGCTCCTATACTTTCAGCTTCAAGTTTGGCTTTACTGCCTAGTAAAGTCTGCAGCTGATCTTCATCAGGAGGTGTCAGTCGCCATTAAAAGCAAAACAGGCAAAAACCTCAGAAAACTCATTACAAAGTCTGCAAAATTCTAGTACTGTATACTAAGAAATCAGGGAACGCTGGCTGATCAGTAACCCATATTTCAAACACTCAGAACCAGCTGAGTTTTGCAATTATGAGAAGCTGAACTAGATAATCCTTAAACCACCAGCAACCATCCTCCTACCATCTGCAGAACCTGGCCCAGGTTCATTTCTAATCACAGTCACAGAGGTGGGGACATGTGCCTATTTGGCTAATTAATCTCTTCCCTTAAAAAAAGAAAAAAGAAAATCACGAGTAAGAATTCAAGGGAATAAAAAATAACAAATATTGAAAAGGAGGGAAAAAGTGAATTTTTAAAGTGGCATGTAAGAAATAAAAGGAAATCCCCTATTCAGGAAGCTCTGGAGTTCCCTAATTGCACAAGAGCAAAGGACGCCCCCCCTCAGCCCAACGTGTATGCCTTGTTAAGCAATTGCTCAACCTACACTCATTGCGCAATTCCAACCTTCCAAAGTTTTTTGCTGCACATATGCAAACCACGTTTTCCACTGCACTCTAGAATTAAGAACAGTTTCTCATTTTTCTCTCCTTCACTTTAGAGGGGGCTATGTGCATGAGGAAAAAAAAAATCTATTGCTAGATAAGCATTCACTACAAATGAGGTTTTCCATGATTTCATCTGGTTATTTCTGAGTTTACTAGTAGTTAAGAAACATTTGGATTTACTCTTAGGCAGCTAAAGATTAGTTTTTCCTGTCACTGACAATAATGATATCACAAAAATTGTCCACAAAAACATCAAACCTTTAAAAGCCTTTGTTCCAAATGATTGCAGTTCTGGAATATTTGGAGCACTTAAAAGTGGCAGTCCCTACTTTAACAGCCAAAATGCCAATGTAAGCCTGGGTAAATCACAGTGTTTCTTATTAATCACAAACCTTTCATTTTGGAGAAATCAAGTGAAACAATCAGGGAGAACAATCATAGGTGTGTACAAAGATGAGGAAAGCATGACAAGAAAATCCAGGTGGCACACTGGAAAGGGCAGGTTTAACTCTATAAAAATTTTAAGTTGTACATTATAACAAATATAAACAGGATGATAAAACAAGCTACACCCCTGGCCGGTGTGGTTCAGTTGGTTGAGAGTCATTCCGTGCACCGGGAGATCGCTGGTTCGATTCCCTATCAGGTCACATGCCCAGGTTGCAGGCTGGATTCCCAATATGGGGGGGAGGGGGGGCCCTTTTAGGAGGCAGTCAATCAATGTTTCTCTTTGTCTTCCCTCCCTTCCTCTCTCTTTAAAATAAATTAAAACAAAACAAGACAAACAAACAAACTATAAACCAGGAGAAAATATCAGCACATACAGTAAATAAAATGTATTTATCAATAAGAATAATAAATAACATAAAAATGGACAAGGCCATAAATATGCAAGACAGAGAGGAAGAAATATAAACAAATGATAAATATAGAAAAAGATCCTTTATTCTGCTAGTAAACAAATGCAAGTTAATGAACAAAATAAACTGATGAATAAAATGGGACCAGAGGAATGGATACATGGAACAGGCTGACAGACCTCAGAGGGGAGGGGGTGTGGTGGGACAGGAAGAGATTAACCAAAGAACATATATGCATACACGCACAACTCATGAACACAGACAATAATGTGGTAAAGGCCTGGGGCTGGATAGAGAGGCAAAGGAGAGTTAATGGGGGACACATCTGCAATAGTGTCAACAATTTTAAAAAAAGATTTTTTTAAACTTAGAAAATTAGAAGTTGAAAATAGTGATAATAATACACAATATCGGTGAGTGTATGAAGAACCAGACACTCACATATTATTAAAAGAAGTATAAATTGGTATGATCATTTTGGAGGGCAATTTGGCAGAATTTGTCAAAATAGTAAACATATATATCTTTTGATAAAGCAATTCCACTTGTAGGAATCTATTCTACAAAAACAGTCCTGTAGTACACAAATATTTAAGTAGTTGTAGGAAAAAGGAAGTTCATTTCAGCACTGTTTGTAGTAACAAAAGTGGACATAATTAAATATCACCTAAACAACAGATGGATAAATCATATCTACACAACAGAATGTGATATAACTTGAAAAAATGTAGATTTATATGTACTGATTTAGAAACAGTTCCAAAGTAAATCAAGAAAAAAAAAAGTAATGTGTATATAGCATGCATTTTTATTTTATTAGAAAAATCAATACTCTGTATATGTATGTGTGCAAGGATGGTTACCAAACTGTTAACAGCAATCATCTTTGGAAGGGAGGGACTTGAACTCTTTATTTTCTATAGTTCTATTATTACTTTAATATTATTACAGAGAGAATGAATTACTGTTATAATTACAAAGTAAAAACAGTCCACCTTCTGTTTCTGACCATGATGGAGTAACTGGTATTGGACTAGTTCTCCCACCATAAACAGCTATAAAATACATGAGGCAACTGTTTTTAGGCAGTGGACAATAGGTGGTACAAGACTGTGATCGCTGACAGAAGGAAAATTCATGAAATGTCTATGATCACACAGTCCTCTACTTGGGTATAATTCTCCGACCATGACACAGAAAGTTGAATCCCAAGAAAACTATGGTACAGGCCAAGACCACCAAAGGCTTATCAGATGGCAGGTGCTACAGGGTTGAGAGGGGAACACAGAGAGTATCAGAGGTCTAGCAGTGCTGGGGGAAGAACACTGCCTAAGGATTGACGGAGGTGGAGTTCTAACACTGCCAGAGTGGAGAGATTTTAACACTTCTGAGTTAAAATCCAAGATGTTAGAGAGACCACACCCTAGAGTTAAACCTAATCTAAATCTATACCAATAGAGCCTAAAACCCAGCCTAAAACAAAATTGGCAGGGGAGTCAGGGCTTGGAGGCTGACTATCACTAAATTACTGGAGCTTGGGAAACATCCTAGGTGTCGACACAACTACACTAATAATGTGTAAACACTAAGCCTACACAAGTTCAAGATCATCAAGCAGTAATTTAACTGCCTATTAACATAAAACAAAACAAAACAAAACAAAACAAAAAAAACCCCAACTCTCCAGAGGAAGGGAACAAGCTCCAGAATCTCTCTAACAAATTATCCACAATCTCCAGTGATTTTAAACAAAAATCACTAGAGAGCATTTGAGAGAGCTTGCTCCGCAGCATATGTGTCAGTTTTGCTCAAATAAACTCATAAAAATTCTCAAAAAAAAATCCAAAAAAAAATCACTTGACACAAAGAAACAGCAAAATACAATCCATATTTAGTAGAAATCAAATGTGAGATGCCCCAGATGTTAGAACTGGCAGGCAAAGACTTTAAAGCAGTTATTATAAATATGTCCAAAATATTAATGGGAAAGAAGTTAAAAAATTAAAGAAAAATATTATCTCAATGAGCAAACAAATAGGAAACATAAACAGAGACAAGGAAATTATAAAAAAGAACCAATGAGAAATTCTTGAACTGAAAAGCAAAATAATGAAATAAAAAGTTTAAGGATAAGTTTAAAAGCATATTGGAAATGTCAGAAGAGTCAGTGAATGTGAAGACAGATCAATAGAAACTAAGTCATCAGAGACTAGAGGGAAAAATGCAAGATAAATGGAGTCTCACAAATCTGTGGGACTACCTCAAAGTGTCTAACGTACACATAACTGGAATTCCAAAAACAGGCTAACTGAGGCAGGAAAAAAGAGAGAATAAAGTCTGAAAGATACCCCAAATTTAATGAAAAACATCAACTTACAAATCCAAGAGGATCAGTGAAAATCAAGCAGGATAAATGTAAAAAAAACTACACCCAGGCATGTCCCAATCAAACTTTTGAACACCAAAGATAAAAAGAAAAGTCAGCCCTGGCCTGTGTGGCTCAGGTGGTTGGGTGTCATCCCATGCACCAAGAGGTTGCTGGTTCGATTCTCAGTCAGGGCACACCCTGGGTTGCAGGCTCGATCCCCAGGAGGGGTGTGCAGGAGGCGGTCGACTGATGATGTGCTCTCACATCGATACTTGTCTCTTCTCCCTCTTTCTAAAAAATCAATAAACTATTAAAAAAATATTCAAAGCAACCCCCACAAAATGATACATTATATAGAGAGACATAAGAATGCTATTGATTTCTCATGAGAAAACAGTGGGTGCCAGGTAATAACAGAATCACACCTTGATGCTGAAAGAAAAAACTTCAATCCAGAATTCTTTATCAAGTAAAAAAAAAGAAAGCCTTTAAAACCAAAAAGAAATAGAGACATTTTTGGATAAACAAAGGTTATGGGAATTTGTCACCAGCAAACTTGCTTATGTCCTATAGGCTCAAAAGAAATGATACCAGATGGAAACTTGGATCTACTGAAAAGAATGAAGGGGGCACTAGTAACTAAGTGGATAAATATAAAAGTATATGTTTTCTGTTTGTAATTTACTTAAACCAATTGTTAAGTAGAAATAATAACATGGTACAGTAGGGTTTTTAACATATAAAAAATGGTAAGACAACTGCACAAAGCAAAAGGGAATGGGGAAATGGACTTACACTGTTTTAAGGTTATTACATTTGTAGTGTAAAGCAGGAAACAGGAAGCAAAGGTGTAAAGTGTAAAATACAATACTGACTCTAAACATATACTGAAAAGTTAAGAATGTAAATTGTTAGTTCTAGAAAAAGCACTGAAAAAGTGTTAAAAGGGATATAGTTAAGAAGACAAAGGCAAAGATTTCTTAAAATAGAAAAGGCACTAATCATAAAGGAAAAATCTGAAAAATTGTACTTCATCAAAGTTAAAAAGTTTTGCTCTTCAAGATTCTGTTTAAAAAACAAACAAAAGCCAGCCACATACTGGAAGAAAATACTTACAGGAGATATATTTAATAAAGATTTGTATCCAGAATATATAAAAAACTTTTACAACTCAATAAGAACAAATTGATATTCCAATTTTTTAAAAATGGGCAACAGATTTGGACACCTCTCAAAAGAGGATATATGAATTGCTAATACACACATGAAAAGATGGTCATCATTAATTAGGGAAATGCAAATCAAAACTAAGATACCACTTCATACTTCCTAGAATGGCTAAAAGTATAAAGACTAGAAATACCAAGTGTTGGCAAGGATGTGAAACAACTGGAACTTTGATACATTGCTAGTGGGAGGACAATATGGTACAATCACTTCAGAAAATAGTTTAGTAGTTCCTTTAAAGTTAGATATAAACTTATCATATTATTGAGCAATTCTACTTCTAGTTACTTACCCCACAGAAATTAAAACATATATCCACAAAAAGACTTGTACATTAGTGTGCACAGCACCTTTATTCGTAACAGCTAAAAAATAAAAACACCCAAAACGTCCATCATCAAGTGAATGGGTAAACAGACTGTGATATATCCATGCAGTGGAATACTATTCATCAATAGAAGGGAATAAACTGCTGGAAAAACACAACAACATGGATGAATCTCATATATATAATGCTGAGTGAAAGAACAAAGACATAAAAGTACATACTGTATGATTGTATTTACATGAAATTCTAGATCACACAAAACTAATCTATAATGTCATTAATTAGATCAGTGGTTACCTGGGGCAGGGAGGAAGACTAGAGAGATTAATTGCAAAGGGGCACTCAGTAATATTTTGGGAAGATGGAAATATTTTATATGTTGACTGGGGTGGTCTTTTTTTAAAAAAATCCTCACTTGAGGATATTTTTCCATTGATTTTTTTAGAGAAAGAGGAGGGGGGGCGGAGAGGAAGAGAGAAACATCAATACGAGAGAAACACACTGATTGCCTCCCGCACGTGCTCCAACCAGGGCCAGGGATCAAGCCTGCAACCAAGGTATGTGCCCTAGACTGGGAATCAAACCCGAGACCCTCACAGCCACAAGCCAATGCTCTAACCAATGAGAAAGCCAGCCAGGGCAATGGAGGTGATCTTTATATAGGTGTATACACACATAAGTACATTCAAATGTATGATTTTACTGATTACATATCAATAAGTTGATACAGTAAAGATATAAATTTGAAATAAAGATTAATTTTTCAGATAAAGTTATGAAGTAAAAATATAATACATAATCTTTTACATATATGAAAAATTATATTAGTAAAGAAAATTTAAAAAGCCATAGGACAGAAGTATGAGGCAGAATATTATGTCAATCAATAGTTAAGTCTTTTGCCCAGCCAGGCGTGGCTCAGCGGTTGAGCATCGACCTAGGATCCAGGCGATCAGGGTTCGATTCCTGGTCAGGGTACATGCCCGGGTTGCAGGCTCGATCAATGACTCTCTCATCATTGATGTTTCTCTCTCTCTCCCTCTCCTTTCCTCTCTCTGAAATCAATAAAAGATATATTTAAAAAAAGAAAAAAAGTTAACTATTTTCTCTAAGTATTATACATCTTTCTGTTATCAATTTCAATTTTATTTTTCATTATGGCCCACATTTATTAAATCTTGAGCCAAATATTGTTTGTAAGTGTGCATGTAGATAAGAAGGCATGCTTACGGCGCTGACTTTTTGGTTTTTACGTATCTGTTATCCCCACCAGCCATCTCTACCAGTTCATCTATAAGAAATCCTGCCTGCACTCTTAGATTTTTTTGCCCTTAGACACACTTCCAAAATGATGTATATCATCCTGTGCATATATTCAGTCCCTCTTAGAGAACTCTCATGGGTTTGCCAAAAATAAATCAAGTTCTCTCTCCAAAGACGCATATTCTAGACCATCGATTTTCAACCACTGTGCTGCCACAAGATTTTGTAAAACATGCAGTGCCTGACTAGTTAGGGGCACTGAACTCTTTTCCCTTAGACTGTCAAATAAAAAAAAAAAATGACAACAGCCAACACAACAATAGCCGTCTGGTGTGAATGAGTCAAAAGTATACTTATTTTTTTGTTAGATTGGCAAAAATATATTTTTTAATGTGCCACAGAATTTTAGCCATTAGTTTATGTATGCCATCAGATGAAAAAGGTTGAAAATTGCTGTTCTAGGCACTCCGGTATCTTTGGACCCAGGACAATCCAAGATCTAAAGAACATCCAACCCAGAGAGAAGGAAGCAGGTAAATTTAATCTGAGCATTCACTCCCCTCATATGAACTCTTTTACTTCTTTGCTCATCTTTAGGAACTATTATGGAAGACCAGATTATCTCCCTAAACCAGGTCAATAGTTCCAAGTTCCTGGTGAGAAATCAAGCTCCCAGTGAAAATAAAAAAACTGTCAAAGCTGGGAAGAGAACTAGAAATACTAAGTAATGTGTTTGTTCAACCACTCTACTGCTGTACTGATATTCAATTAAGACTGTGTGCTCTAGATTGGACTGCTCAGATCTGATTCCTTTATTCTTTGCTGTCATCCTGAGCAAATTCTTCTTATAGTCCAAATTCCCATAGGGCTTTTGTGAAATTTAAATGAGATAATATAAAGCATTAAAACAATGTCTAGCAGATAAGCACTCACTAAAAGTCAGTTGTTTGACTCAGCATCCTCTTAGGAAAGCAGACCCAGACATGTAACTCTTCATATATATTTAAGAAAAATGTATTTACAGCATTCTGAACATAACTGCTGTTTGACAAAATGGAGGAAAAGTAACGGAACTCAAAGGTAATATGCTCTCTATTCCAAAGTTAAAAATAGAATTAGGAGGACTGTTTCTATCAGGAATCTTTATTACTTTACCTGTCAAAATCTTTGCCTGATGGCTGTAACCCTGGCAGCCACCAAATTCCTAAAAATAGTGGTTCTCAAAGTGTGGCACCCAGACCATCAGCATCACCTGGGAAGTTTAGAAATGCAATTTTTTTCTCTCCTCCTGACTACTCAGAAACTTCTGGGGTGGCACCCAGCAACTGGTTGTTTAGCAAGCTCTCCAGGTGATTTTGATGAACGCTGAAGTGTAAGAATTACTATTCTAGAGCAAAGAACACCTGGTCATTTATCGAGCCATAGCAAAGGCATAACAATAACTGAGTTCAACAGGGCCCATTTGGGAAATTAGATTATAAATTAGGCAGTCACTGATATATTCAGGGATCGGAGTGGAGATTAGTAAGTTTATAAATTTATAAACAATTAGTAAAGAAGCAAGAGCAAGCACAAAGAGAGTGAGGGAGAGCAACAATGAGGTAGGCAGAGAGAAATACACAATACAAATAGTGGCAAAGGGCCGCTTGTAAAATGAATCATCAAACAAAGCAGCTCATCAAGGTATTTATTGCACCTAAAGTGAGAAGAGGGAAAAAAAAATCGGAATTTATAACATTTTCTAGGTATAAACCAGAGGACTTTTCAAAACACTGTTATAACTTTTACTAAGTTTATATCTATATCAAGGGCTCCTTCAATTAAAAAGCCAAAACAGAGAAGGAAGTAGATACAGCTCATAGTTCATTTCTAAATATCTGGCTGGAAATAATTTTTCCTTAGATATGCATGGATTGATAGAGAGGTAGGTATAAGAAAGAGAAACTGAATGAAAGGGTGAAAACGAAAGATCTTATATAGCATGGTGTGACAAAGGAAGATACATGTTCTTACTGCCTAAAAAATAGAGTGCTACACCCTTCCCTTCCAAGTTTCCCAAAGTTCTCATCTCATTCAATATAGAAATAAAACATCTTTTATACAAGAGTAACCAAAGAAAGTTAAAAAATTATTCACAAATAGCTTTTACAAATCATTAAGAAATAAATGAGTGAGCATTCCAATGGTGAAATGGACACAGAACATAAGGCAATTTAATATCATTATATGTAAATATATATAACCAATAAGCATAATACTTAAAAAAAATCCACCCAATTAGTAATCAAAGAATGAAAATCAAAACAGTGAGATGCCATTTTTGCACATTTCTGGCAAAGAAACAAAAATATCAAACCATTCAGGATTGGTGAAAATGCTAGAAAACATTCACTCATATTCTGCCGTTTAAATGGTGATAACTTTTTCTGGAGGGCAATTCAGCATATCTATCAAGTCTTAAAAATCTGCATACTCTCTTTGACTTATTAATTCCACTTAGAAAATTTATTTTATGAATTAATAAAAGACATATGTAAAGATTTCTGTATAAGATCTCCTGACATGGCATCATTTATAAAACTGAAAAATCATTAACTTCCTAAAATGTCTAATGATTGGGGACTAAACAAATATTATGTTACGTCCAAAGAAGTTGATATAATGTGACCATTAAACTTCAAGTTATAGGTGAACATGGAAATATATTCTGGATATATTTACTGTTAAGTGAACAAAATAGATTACAAAACAGTATATAGTTTGATTCTATTTCTGTTAAAAAGCAAAAAAACTTCACATTTGTCCATCTGTCCATCCACCTATCCAACTATTATACAAAGATCAATGAATCTTTATTTTCCTTATTGCTAACCTGGATTTCTCTAGTATTTCTAAAATGAACATCTATTTTATAATACAAAGATTATTTTTATAATTAAAAAATGTAAAAAGTGTAGTCTTCCTAGTTAACTCTACTTCCAGTATCCCATGTGAAGTGACCAAACCGAAATACACAGAGTGTACCCCCACCCCCCATGCCCCATGATCCCTCCCTCTGCCTACTGTGTTCACTGCTATGGCTGCGTTATTTAGAATAGTGTCTGATGCATAGCAAACAGTTAATAGCTATTAAATGGGAAAATGACATCCATCTGCCATCAACATAAAAGAATTACTGCCAGATGGATAGATAGCTAGAAGGAGGTCATTAAGAGCCATTTCACAGCTTCCCTTCCTAAGAAAGCAACTTTAAAAAAAATCTTTTGTTAAATGTTAGTTTGTAAATATGGAATTGATTTTTGTATACTGACTTTATATCCAGCAACTTTGTTAAATTCGCTTATTAATTCTAATAATTTATTCTTGTTTTCTTCTGGATTTTCTAAGCATGTATCATGTTATTTGCAAATAAAGAGAGCTTTATTTTTTTCCTTTCAAGTCATTTTTTTAATACTTTATTTCTTTTTCTTGTCTTACTATACTGGCTAGGACCTCCAACATAAGCTGAATGGAACTGGTAATTAATCACTCGAGTCTCATTCTATTTCTTGACCTGCTTGGTGGTTATACTGTTGCTCACTTTGTGATAAGTCTTTGTTGTATAATTTTCATATTTATATTTCATAATTTTAAAAGTTAAAAAAAGAAAAAGGAAGCAGAAGTAAACAATGAAGAGCCTGGCAAAATTCTCCAGTTTGAAAGGGTTTATTAGTTTCACACTGCTGCTGTAATAAATTACCACACATCTAATGGCTTAAAACAATACAATTTATTATCTTACAGTTCTGGGGGTCAGAATTCCTAAAACCAAGGTGTTGAAAGGACTGTGTTCCTTTTGGAGGCTCTATGGGAGAATCTATTTCCTTGCCTTTTCTAGCATCTAGAGGCCGCCTGCATTCCTTGGCTCATGATCCCTTCTTCCATCTTCAAGGCCAGCAGCATACTACCTCCAAATCTCTCTCTCTATGACCTCTGGTTCTATCAGCACATCTCCTTTTTCTGACTCTGACACTCCTGCTTCCTCATCAGAACCCCTGTGATTACATTAAGTCCACCTGGATAATCTGGGATCCTCTTCCCATCTCAAGATCCTTTATTTAATCACACCTGCAAAAGGCCCTTTTACCTTTTAAGGTAACATTTAACAGGTTTCAGGGATTAAAATAAGTGCCACCCTTGGCCTACCTTCTACAAAGTCTGCCTACCACAAAGTGTGAGGACATGGGGCAGATACAGAACACTACTTGGAAGCTTTTTCACTGCTACAAAGCAGTACCCCTCATAATCAGCAGTTCAGAGAGGCCACAACTTCAGGAAGGAGGTCAGAAATTGCCATATCATTTATGTGAAACAAAGACTGGACATGGGAAACTAGCTCTGGTATAGTAGCTTTACTATATACAGAACAGGAAATGTAGAAAATAAATTCACCTACTGAGATTGCACACCAGTTGGCTTCTTCCTCACTCCCTTTAGGGTGGTGACTTAGTATTACAAACTTCTATTAAGCACCTTTAGACTTGAGAAGGGGATTATAAATAATATTTGGAGACAAAGAAGACATCCAGTGAGAATCTACCTAACCTGTTCGGAGAAAATATCAGACCTGAGTAAATGTTTCTTTGTTGAAGAAATATAGATGGCCCAAATCAGATTGTAGAAATCCAAGGTGGGGCCTATGCAAAGAGTCTGTAACATAAAAAAGGGAGAATGTAGCATGGAAAGAAATAGAGAAACAAAGCATATTTTGGCGAGGGGAAATGTTAAGTGAAGAAGACAGTATCCGTTTTATTCTTAAAACTGAATTTTTAAAATCATAGAACCTGTGAAGAACACTGAAAGATGAATGACAAAACAAAGACAGATAAAAGGAACCTGGATAAAAGGCAGGCAAAAATATAAAGTTACAGGATAAGGTAAGGAAATAACGTAAGGGAACAAATAATGCAATAACATAATTAAAAATTGAATTAAAAGAAGAGTAGAATCAGCACTATAAAAATCTGAATCAATTACAGAGAGGACAAACTTGAGAAGCCCTCCAAGGAATGCAGAGGCAAGACAGAAAGCAATTAAGACGACAGAGAGATGTAGAGGGCAAGGAATGGAGAGTCAATAAATTAGGAGAACAGAAATTACTGAAGAAAAGAATAGAACAACAGAACATTAGCAATCAAGGACATAAGAGATGAAAACTTTTCTGGTCCAAAGACAGAACCATATGTGCATGTTAAAAACAAACTCACTCGGTATCATGAAAAATTAAGGTATAGAGCCTAACATCTAATGAATCTTCATACAATCTGAAATTCAATATTAGAAAAAATTATCCACGCTAGAGAAAAAAAATTACCTACAAAAAAAGGAAAAATCAGATTTTTCTCTTATTTTTTATAATCATTAATGCAATGGAATAATATCCATAGCCTTAAGGGGAAAAAAAAAAAGTAAACCTAAGTTGCCATTCAAGTGCAAGGACAAAATAAGAATAATTTCAAGATACAAGTATTCAAAAACTAGTCATGAAGAATGTCTTTAATATATTAATAGAGCAAAGACAGAGAGATTATTTTGATCATATATGTATATATGTGTACAAACATGTTTCAGTGAGCACAGAAGTAGTCTAAAAAGACAAATACCAAATTGTTAGCAGTGGTTATTCCTGGATGGTGGCTTTTGACTTGATATATTTTTGTGTGAATTATTTTATTCTTTTGCATAAGTATGTGTATTACTACTGTATTTTATAAGTCATCTTAATTTTTAAAAAGCACCCATGATACCTTTGCTGAAAAAAATTTATGTTGCATTTGAATAACAGATGAATGAAAATAAAGAACATAAAAATGGGAAAGCTGTAGATTAAAAAGACTGATGGTGAGCACTAAAAACACTTAATATAAAGTAGTGTGTGTTTTTTTAACATACTTTATTGATTTCAGAGAGAGGAAAGGAGGGGGAGAGAGAGAGAAACATCAATGCTGAGAGAGTCATCAATCGGCTGCCTAGCTCGAAACCTGGGCATGTGCCCTGACCGGGAATCAAACCCCGATCTCCTGGATCCTAGGTCAATGCCCAACCACTGAGCCACACCCAGCCGGGCAACACTTAATATAAATTAATTCTTAATAATTATTGTAAATCTAGAAGCATAATGCAAATGGGTGAAAAAGAAAATACATATTGTAAATAGTCCTAATTTCCATATTTTAAATAGGGGATAATCAACAGGTTTTTAAAATTTTTATTTATTGATTGGAGGGAGGGAGGGAGGAACATCGATTTGTTGTTCCACTTATTTATGCATTCATTAGTTGATTCTTATATGTGCCCTGACTGGGGACCGAACCCGCAACCTTGGTGTATCAGGATGACACTCTAACCAGCTGAGCTACCGGCCAGGGCCTGATGCTGATACTTTGAGAACAGAGGATCAAATATGTTTTTCAAAAAATCAGTCACTGGTAGCTAGGACTTAAATATGTATTTTCCAGACCACGAAAAAACAAAAGATAACACTTCCCCAAACTACATGCATAAAACAATAAGGGCTTATAACAAACATAAAACAAGAACAAAACATACACTGATGGTTCTAGTTTTATGAATGGAAAAGAACACACATATAAGCATGAGCAGAAAAAGACTGGAAGGACATATGCTAAGCTATTAACACTGGTTAATTTTAGGTGGTAGCTTGTAGATGATTTTTATTTTCTTGTGCTTTTCTATATTTTCTATTTAAAACACTTTTTGGTAATTACATGAACAAACAACAACATGCCAAAAATGTCATTTAACAAATAAACAAGCAGACAAGCCAGTACTTCCAAAAGTTGGACAATTTAAGCCTCATTTAACCTCAACCATGTATTTTATAAATGACAAAGTTTCCTGGGTTCCTGCATCCAGAAAGAAAGCAAAGATGACTGTAAAAATGAATGGGATGGGACGGGAGACTTACAACATGCCCTTACAATGTGACTTATAATTTATTCCCTATCAAGCCAAAGAGTGGCCCAAGTATTAGCTTTTTGAAGTCCTTCAATTACTTCTTCGAGACAATATATAGAGAAAGACAAAGACTATCACACAGATTAATCCAGCTGGGGATGCTAAAATGAGAACTGTATCCATTAACTAGACCTTTAGAACCTAAGGAAAGATGGGGCCTGTTACTAAATAGATCCTTGTTTAGTATCACCTATAGCTAGCTATACAGTCATATGCATATATTTTGAAGATGATAGTTAAGCTTTTTTGATACTAAGGCACAACATGATCTTTCTCCTAGAACAGTTTCTTTTTCATCACTTTTCCTATTTGCCTATAGGGTTGTTGGGGTTTCAATGAGAAAATGCATGTAAATAGCTTAGCACTGTGCCTTGGACATAATTAGTGATTGCAAGAGCTTAACTTTATTATTATGGTTTAATTACTTTTCAATCACTTAAGCACTATAATATGGCAGGAAGGACAGAGTTTTACTTGTTTTGCTTTCAGAATAGCTATTACTTCTTTTAAAACTTGTTATTATGGACAACTCAACTCAGTGTACCCATTATTCAGATTTAATAATAATGATCAATATTTAATCAATAATAATGATCAGTATTCAATAATAATCAATATCTGGCCTCTTTTCATTAATACTCCTATCTACCTCCCTCCCCAGATTATTATTTTTAAAAATATGTCTTTATTGATTTCAGAGAGAGGAAGGGGGAGGGGGAGAGAGAGAGAGAGAAACATCAATGATGAGAGAGAATCAATGATCGACTGCCCCCTGCACACCCCTTACTGGGGATCGAGGCCACAACCCAGGCACATGCCCTGCTGGTTCACAGGTTGATGGTCAACCACTGAGCCACACCAGCGGGGCCAGTTTCTCAATGTTAGTCAGATTTTTGTAAGATGCCTGTACTCAGGATTTTCACTGTTAGATGTATTTTATTCAGTGGAGTCAAATAACAAGGGGCATAACATTTTTTTATTTTTTTGAACCTGGGATCTCAGAGATGGCACTATTTTCAGTTTCACTTTTAATTAAAGTTCATAAACGGCTGGGCCCCAAGTTATTTTGAAGCAAATCCTAGACATCAAATCATTCACCAAAACATGAGGTTTTGCCCAGCCGGCATGGCTCAGTGGTTGAGCGTTGACCTATGAACTGGGAAGTCACAGTTCGATTCCCGGTCAGGGTACAAACCAGGGTTTTGGGCTCAATCTCCGGGGTTGGTGGTGGTGGTGCAGGAGGCAACCAATCAATGACTCTCTCATCATTGATGATTCTCTCTCTCTCTCCCTCTCTCTTCCTCTCTCTGAAATCAATAAAACTGTGTAACAAAATTAAAAACACACACACACACAAAACATGAGGTTTTGAAGTCATACAGATATGGGTTCTTTCTAATTTTACACTTCCTTACTTGCCACATGACCTTGAGTGTGCTACTTAATCTCTGGAATTAGGTGCCTAGCAGCCACTCAATGAATTTAAGATCACTTTCTTTCCCCTGTTTGGCTCTAAATGGTTTCAACATCTGCAATGCAATGTTTCTCTCAAAATGTAACCAGCTCCATTCTATTGCTTTTAGCCTAATCTGTACTCCTTACCTTACCTTCTGGGTAATACCAATAGCAACCTGTTTTCTCACCACTTGCTCATCCCATATCTGGGTTTTTTACTGGGGTTTGTTTATTTTAGGCAGAATACTAATCCTAGAAGATGTTTATAAATCAAAAAGTTCAAGGGTGAAGCAAGTTTGGAAAAGACTGCAAAGACTATCCTTCTCACAATGTACACTATATTTAAAAGCTCCAAGAAGTCTCGTAGTACTGAGTCCTGTTTAACACTGCTTTATCCTAACTTACACGATCATGAAACTCTTTCACCCAACAATTAAGATCTTACAAAACTAGAGTTCCAAAGAACCTGGTTGGGAAATACTATGATGTTAAGGCCAAATCAGTACTCCTTAAGCCATGCCTCCATTGAGATACTACTATAAGCTCAACAAAATTTCAGGAGTGCATCCTTAATTATAGGTTCAAATTAACTTATGTTGCTTCTCACGTTTGTATATGCCACAAAGTGCTTTCCAAGCCAGGAGGAACTTCGCCTTATACATTTGGATCTTCCATGTTGTGTGTGTAAGACAGTGTGATGTAGACATGCTCAGTAATTATCTGTTGAATGAGCATGAAGGCTGGACCAAACGTGGTTAATCTTGACCAGCAATGCACTGTTCACGTTGCTGCTACTGATGAGTCCTTGAGATATTTTACATTTCTTGGGAGTGAACAGTAGAAGCTGAAGAAAATGTCTACCATTTTCAGATTTCCAAAAGGTCAAGAGTTGCTAAAGATTCCCTCTGACACATCTATACTAATCTTCTAGGTTGGCAGTGGAGATAATCCATGAGTTTTATCATCATTCTTCATGTTCCTCTTGAGCTTCGGTCACCTCTTTTTTAAAAAATGAAGGTACTAATACCTACTTAGTAGACTTACTGTGAGGACTTAATGAAATACCTAGGCCAGGGGCTGATATACACTAAATATTCAAGAGATGTTATTTTTCGCTGCCATGAAGCAGAATAAAGGAAAAAGAAAGGTGGTTAATGTCCTATATTGAATAACTAGGGAAGACCTCTCTAATGAGGTCACATTTAGAAGGGAAACAGAGCCACGCAGCTATCTGGGGGCAGAGTGTTTGTTCTAGGTTAAGATGAGTGCTTGCCTTGTTTGAGGAACAGCAAGGATGACAATGTGACTAGAGTATGTTGGCTATGAGGAGCAGTAGGAGCTGAGGTCAGAGAGTTAAAAGGGTGTAGGTGGCGTCAAATCATTGACGACATTGTAGGCTCTTGTTAAAACTTTGGCTTTTACTCTAAGTGAGAGGAACAGCCATCAGAAGGTTTTAAACAGAGACGTGACATGATCTTACTGATGTTTTAAAAAGATCATTCCAGTGCTGTGCTGAAAATAGACTGGGGAGTAAGAGGGATGAACTAGAGAAACCAGTTAGAAGGCATTTTGATGAATTGTACTAGAGTGTAGTGGTAAGAAAGAGTTGTATCTACATGTATTTTGAAAATAAAGAAAACATGAATTGCTAATGAATTAGTTATGGAGATGTGAGAAAAATAGAGGAACCAAGAATAACCCCAAGAATTTTCACATGAGCAACCCAAAAGTCAAAGTTGCCATTTACCAAGATGGGAAAACTAAAGAAAGACCAGGTTTGGGAGAGAAAAATACAGGAGTCTGGATTTGGTGATGTTATGTTTGACACACCTATTTTATAGTCCTTGTAGCAGAGATCTATCTTAGTCTCAATGAGCTACAACTGCCAGGTAGCCTGTGAATCATTACAACAGGCTGAGGATATGAACTGCTGGCTCTGTGTTCTTCTCGGGCCAGATCATACACTTCTCATATACTGTATTCTATCAGATATATGTATCATATATGCATGCATCATATATCAACACTAACACTGGGAGAGCTGATGAGAACATAGGACTTACGAAGTCTGAAGCTGGTTAGGACTCCTTCCCTGTTCTGCACTAAAAGATAGCTAACCCAAGACCAACTCTCAAAAGCGCCCTCTGGAGTCAAGACCACCTTGTGATCACACAAGAACAATACCAGGCTCCCCTGACTCAAGCCATGGCTAGTTTCTCTTCTAACTGAACACCTTCTACGAAGTGTAAACGTTGTGCTAGCTGTCCTCAGCCTCACATACTACAACTCCCCATTCTTATTCCCCTATGAAACTAGAAGAGCAAGACTACATTCCAACTTTTCATTGGAAAAAGCATAAAATGAATATTTCTCTTGCTCTCACATTCCCAAAATCTATTAGCCATTAAATGTACCCAAAGAATACAGATTTCTGGTATGTCAATGTCTAGAACCTTTATCTACTTACAGAAATTTAACCAAAGGGAATATATACAAAAAATCTGCTATAAGAAATCACTTCGGTATTGATAGTGCAAAATTTGGAACAATCCTTTGGTTCAATAAAGCAAAGATTAATACTGGCATATAAAAGAATATTAAGTGATCATAAAAATGATTCCATATAAAAATACATTAAAAATATTAAGTAAAAAAAGCAAACTACAAATAGTATATGTAATATGACCCCAAGTTGTTTCAAAAAAAAGTATATGTAGACCTGGCCAGTGTTCTCAGTGGTTAGAGCATCAGCCTGTGCTGATGCCAGAGGGTCTTGGGTTCGATTCCTGGTCAAGGACAAGTACCTGGGTTGCAGGTTCAATCCCCAGCCCCTAGTCGGGGTGCGTGTGGGAGGCAATGGATTGATTCTCTCTCACATCAATGTCTCTCTCTCACATCAATGTCTCTCTCTCTCTCTCTCTCTCTCTCTCTCCCCCCATCTTTCCCTCCCTCCCTCCCTCCACCTCTTCCCTTCTACTCTCTCTAAAAATCAACGGAAAAAATATCCTCCAATGAGAATTAACAGAAAAAAAAGTGTATGTGTACTAGAAGTTAAATATGATTATGTATGGTCAGCAAAAATAACAGTGATGTTACCTCTGGGTGGAGGGGTTGCAGATAAATGTTATTCCTTTTACTTGTCTATAGGAACTTATACTCTTTTCTACTAAGAACAAGTTTAAACATTTTTATATTCAATATAAAATTATCTTATATTTGCAATTTATGTTTGGAATTTAGTTTTTCCTATATGACTTAAAAAATAATCTACCTACATCTCTATACATACTTCATCTAAGTCAAAAGACTTCTTTCTGAGAAGTGGACTCTTCCCCAAAGGCCTCTATCCCAGGAAACACGATGCTAACAACTCCACAGACAGCTCAGTCATAGGCTTCCTCTGCACAGCACAGGAGACTGCTCGCAGAGTCTGTGGGTGCTGCTTCCCTAGTCTAGCAACTGTTACATGGGAATGTGAGACAGAATGAACTGCCTTACTCTCTGCACCTGGCCAAAGACACAACTGTTAAGCAGACACTAAGTTCCACAGTCCCCACCAGGGCAACAGGCAATGGGCTTTGTTTTCTATAAACAGACAGACAAGAAAAAAGTTCAGGTTAAAACATAGTCCTCAAAGGAAGAAAAATAGAAACCAGGCAACGGGGAATGCTTCATATTCCTAAAAGTTTTTTTTGTAAGTTAACACATGGTGTCTGCTTCTCTCTAGTCACCTATTTATCACTCTCCTCCTTAGAAAAGGGAAAAAGCCCTGGCTGTTTTCCTAGTGCAGAGTTTTGTGGCTGGGGGGAAGGAGGAAAGGGGGAGGAAGGAGGGTGCTTTAAGCATGATGCAAACCATTTGGAGTTGAGTGAGAGCACTGCCAACACAAGCTGGACTATTTAAACAAGTGAGGAAATGATCGTATATACAACATGCCAGCAAGCACACACACACACCAAAGGAAGTCGAGAGGGCTTTTTTTTAGGACACAGAGCTGGATGTCAGCGGCTAAAAGGTCGATATTTTCCCTTAACACCCTTCTCAATGACTTAATCATGTTCCGTTTGCACAGAAAACTTCCCAAGAATAAAAAAGTCTGGAGAATTAAGAGGAAGGGTGAATGGGGAGTGATGTTTGGCCTGGGGCTGACCTTATCCGAGGTTTTCTCCACGTAGCAGGGATCCTGAGGGGCAGCCAGCAAGGGGACAAAGCCCGAGAGAAGCCGATCCTCTTCCAGAATAAGAAGGGTGAGGTCATCGTCCGGGTCCTTGTACAGTGGCACCTCAGACTGATTCACCGCAGTCAATATGTTACAGAAATCAGCCAACATCGACCACACATCCACAGCAACCCTGTGAGAAATAAGGTAAGAAAAGAAGAACAGCTCTAAAGAGGGACCAGTTAAAGTATTCTAAGCACTTGTGAACAGAGAGGTACTTGTGGCAAATGATGTCTATGGCTGGCATGTGCCAGGAAATCTTACCCAAAAAGCTAGGATAACTGAACTGCACCCTTGGCAGCAATCTGGTGAAAGTATGTCCATCCATGCAAAGTTAAAATTGATTAGGGGGAGTTTTTAATCCTAACCAGAGAGGGAAAAGAATTTAGAGAATCAGTTGCCTAATGCAGGTCCTGTCACCTTTCCAGACAGTGTGCCTAAGACACTTACTCAAATACTCTAGACACCCAGTGCCTGAGGCAGCTCCCAGAATTCCCCCACTCCTGTCCAGCCAAGTATATGCCACACAGACAGCAACAGAGTGCCAATCTTCCCTCCTCTTGCACAGCCAGAGGGGCTAGTCACACCACGGAAAGAGTCATGTGGTTTGTTTTGGTTTTCCCCTCCTATAATGCTTTAGAAATCTCTTCCTATATATAAGCAGAAAAACAATTAAACACACATCCAACACAAACCTCACTCCTGGCGTGTGACGCTTCCCATGCATTTCAGCAGATGAACCAGAATCAGAGCTATCGTGGCCATCCTATTGCCTTTCCTTTCCCTCAGCTGTAGAAGGTTAGACACAGGGTAACTAACCATTATGGTTTACCTGGGATTGTCCCAGCATTAGCATTTAAAGCCCCGTGTTCCCAGAAACACATCAGTCCTGGGCAAACTGGAATGGATGGTCATCCTAATTGCATATCACCAGGTCCTGGTTGAACCTGAGAAGGATCCTTGAAAATGCAAAATCTGGTTCTCCCCAGTTCAAACTCCAAGGCAGAATTATAAAAAGGTTCATTTCTCTGTCACCATCATTTGCCAAAAATCTACTGTGGTTCAGATCCCTCTTCTGGTGGGAGCTAAGGATCCTTACAACTTTCTTTTGACAAGCCCAAGACAAGCTCAAATAGCCAAACTGTGGTCAGATCCAGGGCTGCCAAGTCTACAGACTTAGGTTTCTTCCCCAGAGGACCACCTACCCAGGGAGTATGGGAAAGGCAAGTGCCCTCTAGGCTAAGTTGTACTCCAAAAGGAGTGAGACCCATAAAATAATTACAAAGAAAGCTTTACAGTTAGGTCCAAGAGGTGGCGTGGCAAGAGGCAAGACGCAAAAAGAGGTATATGAATGAGCTACATCCTGGAATCTTCCCAGAAGAGTTGCTGCGCATGAGCCAAATCTGCTAGGGAGGGGCCTCCGACCTAAGCAATATGTTGCTCCTGGAGACTAGGAACCTTGGGGGGATGGCAGAAAGGAGGGCATTCAAGGGACATGCCATTGAAGGTGATGCTAGAAGAGAAAGTAGAGTAGAGGTGTGGGGACTCCCTGACTGGCTCCAGGTGGAAGGAGCCTGCACTGGTTTATTTACTGTAATCACTGCACTAGGAAAAGGCAATGAAATGAAACATCTTGTTTTCAAGAGTGTCCTGGGAACCAGGCGGAACACAGCCCCATTAATCACACAACGGCACATAATCAACACACGTGTACAGCAGAAGTAACTCACTTCACAGGCTTTGCCCAGGAAAAAGAACATGTTTGGGAAGAATCACCGGAGGGACAAGGGTTTTTTAAAGCCTCTCTCTGCACAGACACCAACAACCAGACTCATTCACAAAGCTCCATCTTTTGGCTCAGCTGGGTTTGGCTGTCAGAAATGTTTAAATATGGAAAAAAATAAACAGTTGCAACACGTTTCTGTGCAGAGATCTGCCTGAGCCCCTTTGTGATGTAATGGGAAACGCGGCATTGAGGCTACCAGCTGTAGAATAAACAGAGCTTTGAGGGTTAAAAGGAACTGAACTTTCCACGACCCCATCTGCAGAGAAGAAAATAATAAGAGGAATGATGCACTGCCCCACAGCTCCGATAGTTTATCCTCCAGTCCCGGCTGCAGAGACAAGCACCGGATGTGATAGGGCTGCTCAGGGCCGCCTCCGAGGTTAGCGCTGCCCATGGGAGACGCACAGGGAGGCTCTTCCAGCTCCCCACTTCCTCCCCCAGTGCCCTGCTGGCCACTTGAGCCCACTGCCTGAGTCTGATCCCACAGCGCTGGTGAGCTCTGGCCAACAGGCATTGCTCGGCTGCAGAGCAGCAATTTGGAAAATAAACAGGAAAGACGACAGTGAGAAGGAAGAAGGTGAAAAGTCTCCCAGCTGAATTCTTGGCTTGGGGACCTTGGTTGGTGCTGTGCAGGTCAAGGCTGCTTCAGGATGTAGTTGGGGGTGGGAGGTGTGGGCAGCAGCAGCCCCAGCCAGGGAGAGGCAGCAGAAAATTACCTACGGCTGCCACAGTGGGGGGGCCCCACATCCCTCTCTTATCCTCCTACCCCTACCATCTTGGATCCAAGATGAAGAAATATGTGGTACCATGTGGTTCTCATTACCGTGCTCCCCTGTCCCTTAAGGATCAGATAAACCAAAACTGACTCCTCCCAGAAATTGCTGGCCACCACTAGGGACCCCAGCCTACATCTGCCTTTGCCCATTACCACCCACCCACCTTGTGCCAAAACCTTAAGACTCAGTGCAAAAATGAAGTGGATAAGAGTTCCTACCCCAGGGGTGATGTGTAAGACAGCAGCTGGTGACAGAGGACATAGGATGTGTCTTGAGTTCCCAACTCAGAAATATAAAGTTGCACCACAGGCAAGAATACAACTAACTAGGCACCCATGGGCCATATGGTGATGCTCCACAGAGGGTGGGGAAGAGGAGAGTGTTAGGAAACTAATACTAAAAGGAAGGGGTGAGATGCCTAAACTCAAAAGTTAAGGTATTTGCAAAAGGATGAGGTAATTCCTGGAACCTGGGGAGTATCACCTCAGCTTACCCCAATTAGGCCTTTGGGCTGAGAAGTCAGTTCTGTGGGTGAACACAGGGTTTCCTCACTACAAGGGGAAAAGCTCAGGTTTTTCCTGCTCTAGTTCCTTATGCCAGTTAGGACTGCCTTCCAACCTTCACCCCACAGCAGCCCTTGGAGTTTAAGGATTCAAGGTTGGCCTGGGCTGAGTAGCCCAAAGTCAAATTCTGGTGCCTATGAGGAGCTTTAAACAGCTCCCAACCTTTTAGAAATGCTTTGGAAATGACTCCCCAAAAGGTTTCTCAGATGATCGCAAACCACCTTTAGTTCTAAATGCCCCCTCTAGAGTGCTATGGGCTTAGGCAAGTCCCTCTGACTTGTTCTGGTCCCAACTCATATTTTGGGGAAGCTCCCAGAGCCCACAAAATCCTGCTAAAGTTAGGGTGCATTCTTCACCTAGCAGACACAAGGCAGCTAGAGAGTATGAAACTGCATCCAATGAGTCCATTTATGGCTCTCAGAATGGTGGCAAGGGAGCCTCTCAGCAGCTGTGATGTGATTAGTGAGCAGGATCAGCAATTGTAGGGTGACCCAGTGGCCCAACCCCACAGAACACACCACACACCAGGAAAGCAGACCCCTGGCTGGACACCAGATCCTAGCTTGGGACAGACCAGCAGTGGCTAGTTAGAGGTATGCACTCAGGACCAAGGCTCACTCACTTCTCCACAGACATGCATTCACTTAGTCCACCAGGAAAGGAAAAAAATAAGTTAATTTACTTTTTATTGCCTCAGAATTCCAAGGTTTAATGTAGCTGTCAGTTTGAGTGCAGTGCAGCTGCTGGCCGATACAATGCAGCCCAGGCCAGCCCAGGTGACTGGGGAAACACATTTCACAGAAATGAACCAACACACACTCTTGGCTGGTTGTTTAGGGGGATATTGACTTGGGGAATCAGATTAACCCTTCAGACTGGAGTTCGTTCTGCAAACAACACTAGAAAAGTAGCTTCAGTCCAAGGAACTGAGAAGCCCTGGTCTCAGGTGGACCAGGGGATTTCTGTGTTTTGACAATTTTGGAGTTTTCTCATGTAAGATGTTATTCAACTACAGCATGCTCTGAAAGATAAAGGTATGAGATATGTGAGGCAAGTTATATCACAACAATTGATCTCCTTCCTAGAACTCGGAACAAAAGGCAGGTCTGCCAGCTTTAATAGGGAAGAGGTTGAGTAGGAACTTTTCTGCAGGCTCCATCCAGGGTGGGACTGAGGGAGGGAGACAGTTTGGAGAGTGGAGTACTAAGGCCTGACCAAGTCTCAGGCCATCCTTCTGGCAAGTCTAAGGAAGACTGAGCCCTCACACACCCCTTCATATTTTTACTGGGGGAACAGGCTGACTGGTGATTAATATCAAGTACAATGACCCCATGTTACAAGCCTGCAGGGGCCTGTGGAGGTGGCCATTTCCTGTGTAATACCAGCTTGTTTAAACACTAACATTCAAACTCCACAGCTGCAGAACAAACCCGGAAAGAGTTGAGTGAGAAGAAGCCCTGCATTGTGTTTCAGAGCTATGGAAGATCAGAGAAGTAGTACAGATGGGAAACGAGTTGGGTCTTTTGGTTCCTGCGGTGAGGAGCTCTGGAAATATAGCCAAGATGGCATGGAAACTAGGCACGAGGAAGCTGAAAAAGAGAAAGCCCATGGACTAATAGGCACAAAGGGTAAAGACAAAAGGCCATAACAATAGAAATGCTCTTAAGATATGTAATATGCTCTTTTCAAAATCTGTTTGCCTATGGACCATTATACTCTAGCCTACAACTCTCCATACAAGGTTCAATTGGCCAACATAAGACCACTGTAGCCCTGGAGGACTTTTGGCCCAAATGGAGAAAACTGCAGGAGGTGAGCAGCTAATAGCAGAAATGGACCTGAATCCAGTAAGTCAACTTGGGCCCTTGGGAGAGTGCCCAACTTAAATTAATTTTGCCCAATACTGCAATTCAAATTCTGAAGCTCAGACACCCTACACTCCTCCAAGAACATAAACTCCATGTTCTAAAAAGTGCAGCTAGAGTCCTATGGCCAACAACAGGTCACAGTAACCTCATTGCAGGATTTCTCAAGTACCTTTACTATGCCTCCTTCAGCCTCTATCTAGGTTAGTGCCTTATTTAATTTCAGTCCTCCCAAGCTACATTCATATGTATAGCCTCTGTCACATCACTATGGTGTGCTAAACCCATCAGCACTGTGTGTTTGGGAAAGATCAGCCCCCAGGGGACCTTGACATCTCCACTGCATGAGTGGAGCCCTCGGTGGCCTCCCTGGTGCGGATTCTCACGGTTCCTGCCTCTCTAAATTTTAGCTGTAACCACTCCAACACATCTTCTTAGTTTAGCACACACTGGACCCAAATAACCTCTGCCCAGAGCTGGAAAGTACTCTCCCTGGGGTCAGCTGCTGTACCCTGCTGGGGTCAGACTGGAGCCTTAGGCCAACACCCCTTCCTCTCACAAGGAGTCCTGTGGGAGGAGTGGGGAGGGGACAGAGTATCCTGCCGTGGGAGACATCACGTGTGCCCCACACTCAGCACTTGGAGGAAGAGGAACCCCCTGGTGCCAGGCTGTAGTGCTGACGCCCTAACCCGGAGCCAGGGAGACTGGGTGGGGAGCCAGGGTAGCAAAGGGGCTTCCCACAGTCACCACCACTTCCTTCAGGGAAGTGCTGATGGACTATTACTTAGTGACCTCCTAAAATGCCCTTTTGGGAAGATGTATTAAGCGTCCTTGAAGGGGTGCAGATTAGACTTGGGATTAGTTCTTATTTCAGAGCTGTCCTATGAGGGTGAGTGAACTAGCTGTTTTTTAACTCAAGAATTTCTATCTCATCCTACAGGGTCAACACATGTAGGCTCCCTGAGGAAATGAGCTTACTGCATACTCCCTACATCTCCCTATGTGACAGCACCTCAGAGGGCTTCCTATAAGCCGTTTCCAGCATGCTCTGTAGACTATACAAGACAAGCCACGGAAAAGCAGCAAGTCCAGGAATTTCTGGAGTTTTTTTTTTTTTTTAACAGTACTCCAATCCAACAGTGTGATAAATGCATCCGAGCTACAATTAGGAAGATATATAGCATCAGAATGCGAAGGTCTGGGCAGCCTGGTGAAACGCGGGCTCTCCAGAGCCCCAGCTATGTTTCCCATTATGTAACCCTGGTCATGGGCAGACAGCCAGACTCCAAATGAAAAAGAGACTCTGGCTTGGCACTGGTTCTATTTTCCTATCCTCATTCGGGGTCAGCGCAGTGTCATACAGCTGCAGAGAAAGCTCTGGGGATTAAACCTGGGAAAGCCTCCAAGACCAGGACCTGGGTTCAAGTACCAGCTGAAAGCAATAAACCAACTGCCACAGCTGGGCTAGGTTTGGATGTTCTCAAAGTCCCCTGACTCTTTCACTTACTGAGAACTAGAGATCAAGATGAGGGAAGATTTGGCTTCAGCAGAGACTCTGAAATGAGGTAGGCTGTCCTACTGCCCTAGCCTTGCCAAAGGTCCTGGGATGCAAGAGGTCACTGTGTTTAGGTTTGTGGAAGCCTGTTGCTCTCTGCTCCTCTCTATCACCTGACATTCACAACTTTACTCATGCTCACTTGTTCAAGTGGGGAGTAGCTGCCTTTCCCTTCTAATAAGAGGGCTGGCACAGAAATGTGCTCCCTGCTCCTCTCACCCCCTCCCATAAGTAGATGGCCTCTCCAAACACTGTGGTCTGTTCTGAATAGACCAAAGCACTCGACACTGTCTCTTACAGTGGCCCAAGGCAACTTTCCACACCCAAGGCTATAACCCTCTGTACCAAAATCTCCTGGGATGATAAGCCATCTTATTACAACAGGTACAAATGGGAAGTCAACCTGCTTACCTGCTGACCCAACACACATATTTAAGCGCCTCTGTGGGGGAAGGCACAAATGACCCTGAAATCCTGTCCTTATCACCCTAAGTGTTCCACATGTGCTTAAGTGGCTATTGCCTAGGAAAAGCAGATTTGACCAGAAAGAAGAGGAATATGAGCAAGAGGAGAGAGCCAAGGAGATGCATGATGAGCTTTGGAATACCCCTAAGAAAGTGGAGGATGCTTCAAAATAATTTGCTAATTGTACAAGAAAAAAGAGTAACAAAATAGAGACAGGGAGCAAGATTAAATAAGGATCCAAGTGTGTTAGAGAAACAATTTGGAGGCGGGGGTTTCTGGAGGAGAAGCAAATTAAAATGTAGGCTATCTGGTCACCTAATCAATGAGGAATTTGTCTTTGCAGAGAACAGATTCAGGCAAAGTCCAATAAAATCATGTAAAGCAGAGATGTTAAGTAGAAACCCTTTCCTTCCTAATTTCTTGAGAGCATTCCTAAACCCTCCAAATGAAGATCACACAAGGACCTTAAGAGTGTTAGAGGAATTACTATTCTGACATCTACAGAACTATCTGGAATATGTCATTCCTTATGGCATTAAAGAAAAGACTCCACAAAATGAAAGATCAGTAGGCATAAGACACAACTTTGAAACCCAGAGAACTACCATATCTTGTCGATCTCTCAACCATAGTGTTTACTCAGTAAGTGTTAGGTGGCCACATGAGAAACTGGAAAGGAAGAAGATAAATTCATATACCACTTTTCCAGTGCTTGGATCTGAAGGCTATGAGGTAGGACTACCCTCAGTGGTGGCAAGGCCAGGTCTGTTCTGTCTAGCATTGGCACCAGCCCTCAAATCACCATGCCTTGTGGTCAGGCACCAGGACAACGCCCCTCCTTCATGCTTAAACTTACATTCCAGAGACAACCAGCTGCTGACCCTGCAGAGAGATACAGTGCAGGAGGGGACTCTATTCTTTACCATACTGACTTCTCTAGCCTACACTGGATTCACCAGAGAGTAAGTGGTGCCCACAGCTACAAGAACTTGTTTACTGGGCAATCGGATTCAATATATTTGGTCAGATTTGCTCCCCCTGTGAAAAAGTCTAAAAAGACTAAGCAAATTTGTCAAGTGTCCCAACCTCCTCTGCCTCACTGTATGTAGCCCAGGAGGTGAAGCCCAGCTGGGGATGGCTGTAGCTTGGGACCACGTGCCTAGCTGCTGATTGAGCCCTTGCCCAAAGATGGGCAGCAGCTCACATAAGCCGGCAACGGGCCATTTGCTGCAGCATCCAAAGAAAAAACAGACTCAGCACCTCAAGCAAATGAGGCCCAGCACTTCCTGTGTGAGCTTTCCATTTCCTCAGCCAAACAAAAGCCAAAGGGATCGCGAGAGGGAGGAGGGATAAAAGGAGACAGCCGCAGAAGAGAGTTAACAGGCCCGATGGCCCAGGATATGGGTAAACAGGGGTTGGATGGACTGTATCTAGGGGACTTGTGGTTGTGAGGTGAGGTGACCCGTGGCAAGCCCAGGCTCCAGGGACAAACAGTCTGCCTCCCCACCCTTCACCCCCCAAAAGGAAGGGAGGAACACTCTGTGACCCTGCGCATGCTCAGAAGCAGTGGCTTCAGATACTTGGAGAACTGAGCCTTTCTTTGTCATTTTCTTCCCAAAATTGCAAATTGCCTAGTCGGCATTATAGATTAACAGCCTGAAAAGTTGGAGGCTGTACATGTTAACTCTTTGTGGAACATGGCCGGGAAACAGCTGACCCCTAGCTAGCAGATCTGTCAGTTCCTTTGCGTGGCCCCAGCTGCTCAGCCCAGGGCTTAACCCTGGCTCACGAAGCCTCAGCCTAGAGTGCATTTTTGGAAACCTAAGAGGGTTTAGAGGAAGGATGCAGAGAACTGTTTGATGCTGTGAGCATCACTCACACAGTTACAGAGTTAGAGATGGGGAACAGAGGAAAGAGGGCCAAACAGTCCAGGGGCATGTCTTGGGGTGAAGACCAAGAAAGGAATTTGAAGAAGCAAAGGGGGGGTGAAGAGTCAGTCTACATAGTCCACACAGAAAGATCAATAACTGCTGGCCAGAAATCTCTGCTGCAGCATTACCTCTGTGGGTCACCTACAAATAGAGACCCACATGGCTGGCCCCCAGCCCAGAGAAGCACCCCACTCCCTAGAAGTGCTGTCTGCAGGAGCCTAGGTCTCCACACTGTATCCTCCAGTACTTTCCCGCTCAGAGGAGCAATGGAGAACAATGAGATGCTGGGTATGGATGCTTGTTACCAAACACACACATACACACACAACGCAAAGCCAGAAGGAGCTCCTGCCAGAGGCCACAATACAAAGAATTGAAAAGGGAGGAAGAGAGAGAGGCAAAGACAGAGACAGATAAACCGAGAGAGAGACAATGATAGGAAGAGAGAGGAGGACAAAGGGAGAGGAAGAGAGATGGACAGTCAATAGTTGACCAGAGATAGGCACCTACACGCATATAAATTAAGACAATATTGTGCAAACACGAATACACACACAGACAGTGACACTAATACAGATAAGAAAGAGAAACATGGAAACATAGAAACATGGATATAGATCAGGAGTCGGAAAACTTTTTCTGTAACAGGCTAGATAGTAAATAGTTTAGGCTTTGCAGACCATAAGGTCTCCGTTGCAACTACTACTCAATCTACTGGTGCAGTGTAAAAGCAGCCATAGATAAAGTGCAAATGAATAAGCATGGCTGTGTTCCAATATGACTTTATGGACATTGAAATCTGACTTCATATCATTTTCATGACTCATGAAATATTATTTAAAAAATTTTTTTCAACCATGAAAAAAATGTAAACCATTTTTAGCTCATGGGACATAGTTTGCTAACCTCTAATACAGACATGCAAAAACAGCAGAGGCAGACAGAGGTAGACAAAGAAACAGAGGCAAGCAGGCAGGGACAAGCCAAGACAGACAGAAACAGGCAGGAGGGAGAGGCAGAGGCAAGCAGGCAGTAGGTGAGGCCGGCAAAGAGACACAGGGGAAGCAGACAGAGGCAGGTAGACGCAGGCAGACCCACCAGACCCACATACACAGAAATCCCCCTCCAACAGAGACCCAGTCACAAACACAGACATGGTACAGGCGGTCTTGGACACAGACATTCAGGCATGCATACAAATACATACTCTCACACAGAGATATGGGCAAGACCAAAGCAGACATGGACTGACACGGACCCAGAATCAGATACACACAGATGGACATGGGTATGGACACAGATACACACTGAAATCTTTGGGGATGCATGAATTCCACAAACAGACCCACACACCCAAGGATAGACAGACACAGACATGGATATGAACACAGCACATGGACACATAAACAGACACACATGGACAGGCACACCGAAAGACCCTTAGATAGAGAGATCCCAAGAGACAGAAACACACAGACCCTCACACTCAAATACGGATAGACAACTACACCCAAACAGGCCCACACAGAGATACAATGCACACACAGAAACAGACAAAAGAAATAGCCATATGTGGTTGCACAACAATGTGAATGTAAAATGCCATCGAAATGCCACTGTATACTTAAAAATGGTTAAGATGGCAAATTGTGTTATATGTGTATATTTTTATAAAGTTTATTGTGTTATATATATTTTTACCACAATTTTTAAAAAGAAATAAAAATGTCATACAAACACACACCCAGGCATACATATATACTCCCCAGATCAACACACCCACACCAAAAATGCTCTGATAGACACCACACTGAAACACAGTCACAGAGGCGGGGTGGGGTATGCTGATGAGACAGGGAAAGAAGCGAATGGGATAAAGAGGTGCACGCACGCGCCTTCCCCATACACTGCAGTGCCATGAGAGGAGGCAAGGAGACAGTGCACAAGACAGCACAGAGGCAGTGAGAGATAGCCTGAAAGATGCACACAGATAAGCTAAAAGGGAGAGAGAGACAGGCAAAGTCTCTCACGCACACACCCACACTCAAGAGGCAGCTGCGGAAACAATGCGCATGAACCAGATGAAGTGAATGAGAGCGCAGAGCAAGGCAAAAGAACAAAGCAGAGCAAGCTATGGGGCGAGAGAGAGCCTGGGAGAGGAGGAACAGGCCGAGCACAGGCAAAGATAACCTAAAATAGGAGACAAGGAAGGTGTATTCAAGGAAGGGAAAAACAGAAGTTCAAATGAGGAGAGAAGAGAGAAACAAGGGGCTGGGGTGGGGGGAAACAAAGGAGAGAGCTGGGAGGGGAGCTGTGGGAACACAGGTGGGCCAAGGCCAGCAGTGCTGAAGGAACGAACAGGCTGACTCACTGCGAGGGCAGATCCAGGGATGTGGGCGGAGGATTCCAGGTGTCTGGGTAGCCGAGCATCCAGTCTGACCAGACTTTCACACTGGGGAGCAGTTCCTTCAGGTCCGGGACGAAGGAAGACACCTTGATGTCATCCTGGTCATCCTCGTCCTCAGGAGAGGACGGCTGAGCTGCAGAGGCAAAGGGTGAGAGCTGGGCCTATGTCTGCTGTGGCCTCCGAGTGAGGCCTGGGGCGCTGGGACGGCAGCAAGCTCTTAGGGAAGGGAGACCAAGTTCACAGGACAGCTGGGCCCGGAAGCGAAGGACAGCACCTAAGAGGATTCTGAAAAGCAGGACAAAGAGAGAACCAGTGTACTGGGTCTGCCCCTGCAGACAGCTGTTTCTGCTCCACCTGTGGCCTGGCTGAAGTTGCTACTCTGGCCTCTCGCGCCCATTTCAGCTTTCCTTCAACACAGCACTGAGATGGCACCAGAGTTCCTGCCATATCTGCATAACCTGAATTTAATCATGAAGAAATATCAGAGAAACCCAAATTGTAGGACATTCTACAAAATAAATGGCCTGTACACTTTAAAATGTCAAGGTCATAAAGCACAAAGAAAGATTGAGAAACCATTCCAGGTTGAAAGAGACTAAAGAGACATGACATTTAAATGCGAAGTGTGATGCTGGAGTGGATCCTAGGCCAGAAAAACACACATATATTTTTAGAACAATTGGTACAAACTGAGTAAGGTCTGTAGATTCAATAATAGTACTATATCAATTCTGGTTTCCTGATTTTGATAACTGTACTGTCATGTAAGAGAATGTCCTTGTTATTAGGAAGTACACAATCAAGTATTTGGGGGTAAAGGGCTACCATGTCTGCAACTTAGAACCAAATGGTTCAGAAGAAAAATAATAATAAGCATAACTACATGTGTGTGTGTATGGGAAGAGAGAGAACTTACAGCCAATATGGTTGATTGCTAACAACTGGAGAATCTGGGTGAAGGATATGTAGGAGTTCTTTGTATAATTCTTGCAACTTTTCTATACATTTGTAATTGTTTCCAAATTAAAAGTTACCCCCACCTTCCCTCCCAAAAAAAAAAAAAAAAAAGGCAGCCTCAGGGGCTGGACGCATTCACAAAGCTGATGCGGTGGGAGGATAACAGAGGTGCCAAACTAGTCACAAATACTGATCCAGGAGGTGGACGGAAGGTACCATCTTCAGCCCTGCCTTACAGGGCTCAGCAATCAGGCCTGGAATTCTCATGGCAGCCTTAAAGGGTACAGGGCACTGCTCAACCCAAGGGCTCAAGATAGTCCTTGCTCTGGTCCAGTGGGTCTCCTAAGATGGCTGGTCCACAGCTGTTACAGCACCCGTCAGACAAAGACATACAGATAAAAGGGGAAAACTAAAACATCAATTATGAACAAAAAGGGAAACTCACTTGTCTGGTTTTTTTAAAGAAGCAGAAACACACAGCAGCTCAGAGGTACAGTGAAAACCCTAACTACTAAAGGAGAAAAGAGGGAGGGACCAGCTCCACGAGGAGGAAAGAGGGCCATAAAGGTAATCAGGCTGGGCAAGGGGGTGGGACCAGTTAGGTGGGCAAAAGGAAGAGGGATGCTGGGAAGCAGAATGGAGTGGAGGGCAAAGACACTGAGAAAGTAGTGTGGCATCCTGAGTTTGTTGGGATGGGGCCCAGGAAGCTGGAAAGCCACCCAGTCAGGGGACCCCCCCATCTGCTTACCTTTGGCAGACTCCTTAAGTAAGTGGGTGCAGCGCCTCACCAAGAGAGAAAACATGGCCAAGCCCAGGGCTGCGGCTTGCTCCTGGATCACAGAGCGACACTCCTCAGAGAAGCAGTCTGAGGAGAAGCAAGTGAAACTCCCATCAGTATGCGTTGGGGGCCGAGGGCTACTCTCCTACCTCCCTAGTGCACCTCCTTGGTCACATCACTGAGCTCCTTTTCCTCACCCAAGACCAGCGGCAGTAATATTCCTTCTGTAAGCGGTAGCTGTAAGGCTGACTAAAGATTGCACCTGGAGTGCTTACCACGATGCCTGGGGTACGGGTAAGCACTCGAAAGCTTATGATAGGGAACTGTAAATTCTGTATCACACCACTTCCCCAGCACCAGTTACCCCAAGGTGGGCAGTTCGAGTTGAAGCTGCAGGCTTTCTGCCTTTGGTTAGTTGGCTACTGATAATGTGAGGCCATAGTAACAAGAACTCATATTTAATTAATTAACTTGGTCTTTCTAATGAATACATAGGAGTAAAATCACCAATTAAAATAATAAAAATACAAATTTAAAAGTTATCTTCCGGAATCAGCAACCTTTGGTTCCATCTTTACCTCCTCTATGTTCCTCCTCCTAAGAGAATACAGGACACTTACAAATAACCTGTTTTCACTGAATTGCTTTTATATAGGACAGTGCAATGGCACACAATAAGCACTTAATCTGTGTTAAGAGTTTATTTCCACAAATTCTTCCCCCTAGAGCTAAAAAATAAGCCTGTTCCCAATACTAGCACCCTTTCCCCCTCACTTTCTCAGCCTTGCTAACTTCCTTCTGGCTATAGCTCAGTGAAAGGAGCCACCTTGGTGGTGGTCAGAGCTATTATTTGGCGGGAGCTACATATACACCCCCAAACCACTGCCTGCACATACTCCTTGTGAATGGCCCTCCCTGATAGCCACTTCATCCAGACTTGAGAGGAATCGGTGACAAACAGAAGGCAGCAGTCCAGTCTGCAGCCTCAGAGGAAGAGACACCCAATACACACAGGAGATGAAATCAGGGGCCAGACTCACCCGCTCTGGCAGCAGTTAATCTGTTAATTCCCTCTGTAATACAGGAGAACGCTCAGAATCTCCAAGTGTTAAAAGGATAATTAGCCACATGTTTGATCTCTGTCCCTGACTGCATTTTAACCTTGATAACCAAGGGGGAGCCCCTTTCCCACTCTCCTCATTGACACTAGTCTTGTCAAATGAGGCCTAACTGACATCTTTACTCCAGAAGATGCTACACAACCAGTTATTCCTAACTGTCTTTGCCATAGGAGCAAACATGGTTGGAGTACACAAAGCCAGCTCCAAGCCACTTAGAAAGCCATGGGAGTGAGAAGAAGCTGACTGCTGCTCAGGAGATCCCAACATACGAATAGCATCAGTATAGCAATTCTTCTACTGTGGCTTTCCAGCCCATCCTACCATATGCCAGTTCCAAATACCACCCTCTCACTTTCTGACTCTACTGTGGCGGGCAGTAAGGAAGTGGTAACAATCCATGTGATCAGAATAGATCACCACTGGTAAGGCCCTAAACCTCTGTTAGAGACAGAAAACAACCATCTAAGAACCAAAAGAGAGCATGGAAAGTAGGAAAGGGGAAGATGTAGAAGCCATCCCAAGAAAAGTTGTCAGCATCTCCCCTCCACCCCTTTGGTAGGCAGCAGCCCTGTCTAGACATACCATCCCAGCTCAGCCCAGTCTCCTGCCAAGCACTGCCAGCAGGCTGCCTCTAATTAGCAACAAAACCAGGAATGGAGGAATAAGTCCCGGGGAAGCTAGGATAGATAGGACAAATGGAGATCACATCTTAGTGTATGACACAGTGAGTACACATTAGTGTCCCCTCATCAACTGGGCATTTAGGCAGATGTTACTTGCATACACAAGGCCCTTAGAAGGGATAGGGGTGGAGGGGGGTCTTAGCTCCAAGAGAATAGGGTTTCGAGAAGCCCAGGGTTATAATAAGACACTCTCATTAGCCTGGGACAGGGGAAAATTAATTTCACCAAGCCCATTTCTATTTTTATAACAAATGGCAATCTCAGGCTAGACTACTTCTCAGAATTCAAAGTGGGGGCTAGGGCTCAAGGGGGAGAATGAACTGCTTAAGAACAAATAATACCTGTGGTCCCTAGGGAGACCAGGTGGGGTAGCAACAACTGGAGCCTCTTTGCTGTAAAGGTCTGGAAGGGCTCAACTACCTCTCAGAGCAGCAGCTAAAAGGCAGTTTCATGACTGCTCTGCTCTTGGTCACGGTTGTATCACCTCAATTCTTTCCTTGCCCCCCACCTTCCCAGGAAAGGGCCTGATAGCACTCCCTGGTGAGTGTCTGGTCCAACTGATGGGGAGGTACAAACCACTAAGCTTTTCTGCTCTGATCAAACAGGTGGTACTATCACAGCTATCTGGGGGTCAGAATGCCTCGATTTCAGTCAGCCCTCTGATGACCACTTCATATGGAGTCCTTTCTGAAAGGCCTGCCCATCTCCACGGTTCAATGATACCGTAAGCACATATTGTGCACCAACAACGTGCTCGACCCTGTGCTGGGTACTGTGAAGAACATGGCTACAAATGAAACAGGGTCCCTGAATCACAGGTCATTTCAATCAGGTGGGGAGGAAAAGTTATTTGCCCAAGTAACCATGGCAATGTGAACCCAGGGCCTCCAGTGAGAAATATATTAAGTGCTATGGTATCTTCAAGAGATGCTCTTCACTTCACCTGGGCTCTGTGGGCTAGAAGCCATGATGATGCCACTCCTTGGAAAGCATTCACTCTTACACAAGTGGGTAGAAAAACAGCATCCAGATTCCTAGAGTCCACCCACTTTGGGACCCGATCTGGGAAACTGGCCCCAGTCTGACGAATGCCCATATATATCCCTGCAGTTGGGCTGGGCCAGGCCAACAAATGATGTGGGGTGGGGAAGGAAAAAGCATTGTTTGCCTTGGTATTTGCTTGGGTTCCTCTGGCTTTGTGTCAGGTAGCAAGAGCCTGACATGAGCTGAAGAACTCATTAACATTGTGAAACAGCCTTTCCCCTTCTTTCCAAAAGCAGGCTTGCTCAGGATTTAGGGGGATGGTTTTGGCTAAGGAAGTCAGACAAAAATATTTCTTACTAACAAAGTCACCTGAGGTCTGAACTTGGTTTTGCCCCTTCCCACATGCTCTCCGATGGGCAGGTGACCACTGCTCCCACTATTCCTGTCGCCAAATACCTGCTCAGGCAGAAATAGTCTTCTCGCTACTATGTAACAGGGAGACTTTCTCATTTTTCTGAGAACATATTCATGGAAAACATAAACCAACTGTCGTCAAAGTTGTATGAAATCAGGAAATGGAGCGACCGGGAGAAGGCTGCCATGTGGCCGGATGTTATGTATTTCTAATTAGTGCTATACATCTTTCAACAGCAAGTGTCCTTCTGCTGGGAAACACAACACACTGCCCTTGTTATTGTAACTGTCAGAGAAGTGCTTAAACAGATAATCTCCAGGAAAAGTGATAAACACGTCCCCTCTCCAACCAGTGTGTGTGCGACGATGCTGCCAAAGCAAAGCTGTGCTTGACGGCTCCAGGATGGCAAAGCATCCTCCTGCAGGAAATGGGAGTGAGGCATTAGGGGTGGAGAAGGAAGAGGAGGGGAGGGAAGGCAGGCCCACCTGCGTGGACCCTTGAAGCTCAGCGAGGGGAGAGTAGTTCAGAACCATCACATTTGATCAACTGGGTCAGGGAGAGATTTGGAGGAAACCAGTATCAGCAGGGATGAGGTTTGGCTGGTCAAAAAAAAAAAAATTAAAAAAAAAATCTGGCAGCAATGGAACAAGCAGTTCCCCGGGTGCACACAGCCAGCTTCTTGGCAAGAGGAGAAGAGGAGTAATGAAGGGAAGACACAGGATGGATGACACACATAGTCTGATACCCTGACGATAGCAGAAGGGATTCAGAGGGCACTGGGGTCCACTAGCCATTCCAGCAGAGAATGCCTGGCTGCTTCACTAACAGCTGGAGAAGAATGCGGGCAAGACCACTTATTCACTGATTCCCTCCCCACCAGTTCTTCTCAGAGAGGAAATGGTCAGTCACCTCCAAACTAATACCACCTGGAGGCAATTTGTTGGCTCTTATCTTTCAGACATAAGGCTGCTTTTCTCATGAGTCAGTTACCAGTCAGACACAGGGCTGGCACAGTTCCTGAGCAGCCCACCAAAACCTCCCTGTGTACAGGAAGTGGGTAGTGAGAGCATCTTTTGACTGCTGCTGTTTGAGCCACAGAGTTCTCTGTGGCAGTTGCTGGCTGAAGAGGAGGTGGAGGAGGCAGTCATTGTATAGGAACCAGAACAAAATCTCAGAGCAAAAACAGAGATGTCCACGCCATCAGTGTGTAATTTCATTCCTTGAGAAGCAGAATAAATGAGTCAGAAAAATCAAGCACTAATACAACTAAGAACATTATTCGTGCACAATGGCAGAGCACAGTAAGGCTGACTGGATAGAAGTAAAGTCATGACATATCCCCGGGCATGGTACAGCTGAGACAAGACAGAGAAATGTGGAGGGTTTCCTCCCTAAGAGCCTTTACTGGCATGCCTGTTACTCCTGGATTTTCAAGCATTATAAAAGTCTAATTTCTTTTAGTGGGTAAATGTGGGGGCAAAGGAAATCCCAACCTCCTAACAAAGTGACCTCTTCCATTATTTCCAAAAATATTTATTTGGGTGCCCAATTTTGGAGGACATAAAGGAAAATAGGATCCTGTCCATGAAGGGATGATAATCTAAAGAATAATACAGAAAGAATAGACAAATACCCAAACAACTAAAATTCATGACAATGTATTACATGCCATAAGGAAGATGGAAGCGAGATGCTTTCTGTCACCAGAAGGAAAGGAAATTGTTTCCAGCTAGTGTACATCAGAGGTTTCATGGAAGAGAGCACTTGCAAGCAGGGCTGCAAGATAAACAAAGATGGAACTGGCAGGATAAAGGAGGGACTGCGTGTACTAAGGAGACATGAAGGCAGGGACACACCAGGCACATTCCCAGACACAAGCACTGTACTTGGCCTGCTATGTAAGGGGGAGCACAAAGCACAGGGCCTGCACCACCACAGCAACCAGGAACGCTGAGTAGACTCGACAGGCAGTGAGGAAGACTTACTTGCTCAAGGTTTCCAAGTGAAGCAGAGGTATTTAATGAAGATTAACCTAGTTAAAGCATTTAGGACAGATTAGGGTAGCTAGAAAAAGCTAACAGGGAAGGAGACCAGTTGGGAAACTAAGAGGGCATGAACTTGTCTGAATTAAGAGAAATTATAGGTATAGTACTTCATAAACTTTATAATGCCAAATAAATGTCACATCTTTCTTATAAGGAAGGTGGAAGATGGGTTGTAAAGGGGTGACAGATGTCAAAAATGCTGCAGAAAGTAAGTCAAGAGAAGATGGAGATAATGTGGGGGAGGGAAGACATGAACTGGAATAGGTCAAAAACTCTCTCACTGATAATCTTGGCAGGTTGCAGAGGATCCTGAGACCTCAAAGAAGGATAACATCCACCAAAGGAGATCCAAGAAAGGGGGCAGAGATTTGGGATTGCAGAACACCTGGAGGAAAGGAGGGAGGTATGCATCGAGGAGTCCCCAGGCTCCTGCCCACTTGGCTCTGTGCCAATCCTGTCTTTCCAGAACAAATACACTTCAGGGGGTCAGAAATACTTGAGGAAGACCTTGCATAAGGAGGCCTGGGAAGTCTGAACTGGCTCTCCCTGTGGAAGCTATTAGATATTCAGCACTTCATTTGTTTCCAATTCTTGTATGAGTGCAGCTCCGGGCTGTGGGGTGAGAGGCTCCTCTCTGACGTAATCAGGAAGCAGCTGCAAAATTAAGGAATCCCTCATGACATCATAAAAAGGGTCGATGGTTTACTGGGGAAAGTATAAAAATTAATTACATATTCCCACATGACTCCCTTCCCCTAAATCTGTACACACCCCCTCCCACCTCCACACATTCTCTCACCAACATCCAGAAGCTACCTCCCTAAACAGGGTCCAAAAGGGCAAACAAAACCCAGGAAGAGAAAGTTGTTTGATGTGTCACTGTCTGCCCCATGCATGTGGAACTTAACAAATGATACCCTGTCCTGGAATTTTTATACATGTAACATGTTTCCCAACAAAATTATAAGCCTCTTGAGGAAAAGAGATATGTCAAGACTTCACGTCCTTGAAAATTAGCACTACGAAGGGGTGCAAGAAACGTCTGTTGTTCATAACAGTAGGTACATATGCCTCTCTCATTTGTGAATCCTAACCATAAATGACATGATTCCACATGATTCCATGGCCAGAAATAATAACTAAGATACACTGAGACCTGTGTTAGGCACAAAGCCATTTATATATATTATCTCAAAGCTTTACAAAAGATTTGCAGAGGAGTAGTATTCTCCCTTTCTGACAGTTGAGGAAACAGGCTCAAAGAAGTTAAATGACTTGCCCAAGGTCATAGAGCCAGTGTTAGAACTGGGATTTGAATTCAAGTCTGTTTGCTTTTATACGCACAGTTTCCATACCTGGCTTTCAAATGCCTGCAATTTAAGCTTCAAACTCCAACTACTAGATCTTCCTTTGCTACGAACATGAAAACCTCAGACTACTCCAACCACAATTCTGCGCAAAAAGCTCTGAGATACCAACTATATGGAAATCAAAATTTTAAAAAAATACTATTTACAATAATGCCAATGAAAATAATATACTTAGGTATAAACCTAACAAAATATATACAGAATCTCTGTATTGAAAATTACAAAATGCTGATAAAAGAAATCAAAGGAGACCTAAGTAACTGGAGAGACCTACCACGTTCATGAATCGGAAGACTCAAAACTGTCAGTTTTCCACTGACATCTTTATAGGTCTAATGCAATTACCACCAAAATCTCAGCAAAATTTTTTGTAGATAAAGAAAGGCTTATTCTAAATTTATATGAAAAGACAAAGGACCTAGAATCACCAAAACAATTTTGAAAAAGAACAACAGCCCTAGCCACTTTGGCTCAGTGGTTAGAGCGTCGGCCTATAGACTGAGGGGTCTCGGGTTCGATTCTTATCAAGGGCACGTACCTCGGTTGCAGGCTCCATCCCTAGCCTGCAGGAGGCAACCAATTGATGTGTCTCTCTCTCCCCCTTCCACTCTCTCTGAAAAAGCAATGGGAAAAATATCCTCAGGTGAAGATTAAAAAAAGAAAAACAAAGTGGGAGGAGTCATTCTTCCCAACGTTAAGTCAAAGAAAGGAAGAAAGGAAGAAAGGAAGAAAGTCTTGTCAACAAGTGGTGCTGGAGCAATTAGACATTAACAGGCAAAAAATGAACCTTGACCTACATCTCACACCTTATATAAAACTTAACTGAAAATGAATCAAAGACTTAGATGTATAACATAAGACCATAAAATTTTTAGGAAAATAACAGAAAAAAATTTTCACGTGCAATCTATAAAAGGAAAATTGATATACTGGACCTCATAAAAATTAAAAACTTTTACTACAAAAGACTGTAAGAGGATGAAAAGGCAAATTACAGACTGAGAAAATATATTTGCAAACTACACATCTTATAAAGGACTAGTATCTAGACTATATAAAAAAACTCTCAAAACACAACAGTAAGAAAACAAACAATCCAATTAGATAATGGGCAAAAGATATGAACAGACATTTCATCACAAAGGATATACAGATGAAATATGAGCACATAAAAAGATGTTCACTGTCGTTAGTCATTAGGGAAATGAAAATTAAAACTATAATGAGATATCACTAAACATTTACCAAAATGGCTAAAATAAAAAATAGTAACACCACCAAAAAGCTGGTGAGGATGCAGAGAAACTGGATCACACATACACTGCTGATGAAAATGTAAAATGGGATAGCCACTTTAGAAAACAGTTTGGCAGTTTCTTCTAAAACTAAAAATGTATTTATGATATTACCCAGTAATTATACTCTTGGGCACTGATCTCAGAGAAATGAAAACTTATTTTTTGCACAAAAAAACCTGTATACAAATGTTCATAGCAGCTTTATTCATAATAGCCTAAATATTCATAATAGCCTAAAACTGGAAACAACCCAAATGTCCTTCAATGGGTGAATGATTGGTTAAACAAACTGTGGAACATCCATACCATGGAATATTACTCAGCCATTAAAAGGAAAGAACTACTGATACATCACAGTAACTGGGATAGGCCATGAGGCAATTATGCTGAGTGAAAAAGGCCAATTTCAATGAGCCTATTTATACAACATTCTCGAAGTAATGTAATTATAGAGATGGAAAACAGGGTTAGGATTTGAGGATGAAAGGGGACAGGAATGGTTCTAAATGGGTAGCATTAGGGAGTTTTATAGTGATGGAACAGTTCTGCATCTTGATTGTGGTAGCAATTACATGAAGCTTTCTGTGTGATAAAATTGCATAGAACTACACGCGCAAACACAAACGAGTGGATGCATAACTAGTGAAATCTAAATAAGGTCTTTGTATTGTACCAATGTCAATTGGCACTTAACACTTTGGGGACATCTTCTCAATTAGCTGATTACTGTGTGCAGATGCTGTAGCCCCCTGTTCTCACCTTGTACCACCTGGCCTGAGCTGCTGGAGATGCCCAGCTGTGTGGCTCCTTATCTGGACTGAGCAAGAAACTGCCAGAGGCAACCAAAAGAAAATAAGAAAAAGAAGGGAGAGTTCACTGAAGACAGAACTCCAGTCTAAAGAACAAGGAGGAAAGCAAGAGGGCTTCATCATCAAGGCTATGACTCACTGGATCCGTAACGTCCATGTCAAGCAGCACAAAGTGAAGGTGATGAGAGTGAAGAAAGATGACAAGAAGAATGAATTGCAAAAGCTAAGTGAACTGTTTAAACATGTTCTTGCTGCTCAAAAAATACGTAAAGGTATAAATCTCAAACTAATGGTATGTACATTCTTTAACAAGGGCAGTCGGGAGGAGGGGTTTGCTTAAAACATGAGCCTTAGCACTGTTTTCTTCATAAATGAAATTGCTTATGCAGTTTCAGTGCTGCATTGCTCTGGACCATTAATCAGACGGATATTAAGAAATTTTAAAAATTGGCAGCATCAGCTATACTACCATGTTCAAATGCTTCTTTGTCAATAAATCTGTAAAGATCAAACTTTAAAAAAAGAGACTTCATTAAAATAAAAAACACTTGTTCTTCCAAAGACAAAAATGAAAAGAGAAGCCAGGGAAAATTTTCTAACTGGGAAAAGTAGTTGTAAAATATTATCTGAAAAAGGACTCATACCTAGAATATATAAAGAACTCTCTTAACCTAATAAGATTTTTTAAAAATGAGCAAAGATATATGGATGGCAAATAAGTACATGCTCAACATGCACTTATGGTAATATGTTCAACATTAATCACTAGGGAAATCAAAACCACAAATACAACTCCACACCCACTAGGATGGCTATGATAAAGAGTCAAGACAGAGAATATAACAAGTGTTGGTGAGTATGTGAAGTAACAGGAACTCTCATACACAAATGACACAAACACTCTGGAAAACAGTTGGGAAGTTTCCCAAAAACTTAAAAGTTAAAACATACATTTACCAAATGACCCAGCCATACCACTCATGAGGAATGAAAGCACTTATCTACACAGACTTACACTTGAATTTTCATAGAAGTTTTATTCATAGCAGCCAAAAACTGGAAAAAATCCAAATGTCAACAAGGAGATGAATAATAAATTGTGGTATATCCATACAATGGAACACTACTCAGAAAAAAGAAAAAAAAGATTATTGAATTAACAACATGGTAAAAATCATTATGTGGAGTACAGAAGACAGCTGGGGGTCAGGACACAAATATACTATTTGAATTCTAGAAAATGCAAACTAATCTACAGTACCAGAAAGAGATCAGTGACTGCCTTGGGATTGGGAGGGGAGGGTTAAGGAAGAATGGATTACAAAGGGGCACAAGAAAACTTTTGATGGTGAAGGACACGCTTACTATTTTTTTTTCCCTTTTTTGCGGCTGTGTGTGTGTGTGTGTGCGCGCGCGCGCGCGCTCAGGAAACAAGTTACAGAGGCAAAAGAAGGGCTCTTGGAGCTTAAAAGAGAAAGAAAGAGAAGGAAAATCCCCCTGGGGGGAAAGGGTGAGGAAAGGTACCGGTGGGTGTGCTCCAGAGAGAGGGCTGTGGTTTACTATCTTGACGGTAGTGATGGTTTCACAAATGTATACATATGTAAAAATTCACCAAATTATATGCTTTAAATATATGTAGTCCAAAATACATCAATTTATCTCAAAATTTAAAAAAATTTTTAAATAGAGGAATGACAGTTGAAAGGCTAGTCTGACTCATCATTTCAGATTTTAAGAGTTCATAACTTAGAGGCTAATTTGATAAAGAAAATTAGACATCTACTGAGTGCATAATACATACCAAGGCCCTGGACAAGGTGTTTTGCATATGTTATCTAATTTGAAATCAGAAAAACCCTGCAAACTGGCAGTGACATTCCCCACTTTATAGACAAAAAAACTAAGCCTCAGAGAGGATAAGTTAACTTTCTTCATCAAAGTCACACAGATGATAAATGAAGAGTGGAGAATTCAGATTCTTGATCTGGTTGATTTTAAAGCTCTTTATAGCAAGACAACACAACTGCTACCTTCTGAAGGTGAGAAAATCTACAGAAATGCTAGGCCTTCTCCAGAGAACAGCTTGGCTTTCCCTCCACCTTAATATGGCATTCTAGAGTCAAGAAATGTCCTGGGGCCTTTGTCAATACATCTTGGCAAGACAGATAGCAAACCATTTCTACTCTCTACAAGAAAAAATGAAAACACTTCTAAATGAGTGCTTAACTTTTTCCAGAAAATGCAATTTAGAAATGGTACTACTACAGATCCTGGGAAGTCAATCAATCAATCACCGATCAAAACAAACTATGGCCATTTCTACCTTAGCTGTGTCTCTGGATTCGTATTTTTGTCACTCAGAATTTCCTGCCACATTCCAGGGTTATTCAAAAACATGTCACCTCTTGGGCAAACTGAACTGCTGCCAACAGAATGGCATACTGGCACCAGCAGAGTCCCTCAGCAATGGGCCCCAATAGAAGAGGGTCTGCCATTCCAGCATCTCATTTGAAAGAGGTACAAGTAAATCTTGTAGGGCAGAGTTTCTGCTTCCACATTGACCGCCTCTTTCCCAATATCTGGGGAAAGAGTAAACAAGAATGGCAGCTTCTTAATTACATTAGGCAGGTAATTCCCTATGAAATTCCATCAGCAGACCTGGGGTGTCTTTTATCAGAAGTTGCTTTAAGGTTGTGGAACAGAAGAAAAGGGAAGGGGGCTTCCTATGAGGCACGCCCATTAGACAACCTAGAAGGAAGCTTTTGCTACAACAATAAGAAGGAATTAATACAGCTACATCCCTTCTGATAGAGCAGGCAGAGATTTGGCAGCTGATTCAAACAGCTTGAAACCCGCCTTCGCTGGTATGAAGTTTCAGGAGCACTTAGGGCTTAAAGTAAAAGTTAATGAGAGATAATGCCTGCAGACATCCTGATTCAGAGAAAGCTTCTTTGATATGGGAGGCAGAGAGGCAGAGAAGTGCTGTTTCCACATTAACAGATTAAATCAATTTTTTTTCATTTTATGGCTTCCTGAAGAATTTTTAAAAGAGTGACAGAATTTGCAAACAATACAAAAAAATAAAAAATAAGTCCTGAGATAGGTATGGCAGAGAGGTACCCAGAATAGGAAGGGTCTGTCTCTTGGGACTCCTGAGAAGCTTCCAGAATACAAAGATTAGAGCCATCAAACAAATCTTGAGGAGTCAGTACTGAAAAATGAGGCCAATGATAAGTCATAATTCTGGGGTGGACTTCTTGTGACTACCCAGTTCTGCACATTAACCTGGCTCTGCTCTAGCAATTCACCCTAAAACGTTCCTCAAAGCTTTACAATACATGATCAATGCTCAAACTAGAGTGAGGAAGTAAATGACTCCATCCAGCTCCACCCACCATGTAACATGCAGTTTTAAAGTAGAAAAGAGATCAGCAGAATAATGGCTAAATAAAGCAATTACGTCAAAGAAGAAAATGGGAAAGGAGCATTCAATGAAACCCACTGAGACACGAACTAGTCCCAACTCAGACGCTCTAGGAAGGACGACATCTCCTTTATAACAGCCCTTCCAAATTTGTATTCAGTTTGCTAACTGGTCAATTGTCAACAATACTTTTTAAAAACTATATACATTGTTTTAAACTAGATTTAAATTTTTTTACTTATATTTATTCTTTTATACCTATTTCACAAAATTTCCTTGACAAGTGAAGGCAAAATCACCTACAATAAAATAACATTAAAGTAGATATAGAAAATCAGAACCGCCCGTCTGGGCGTGGCTCAGCGATTGAGCATCGACCTAGGATCCAGGAGATCAGGGTTAGATTCCCGGTCAGGCCACATGCCCAGGTTGCGGGCTAGGCAGCCGATCAGGGACTCTCTCATCATTGATGTTTTTATCTCTCTCTCTCTCCCTCTCCTTTCCTCTCACTGAAATCAATAAAGATATATTTAAAAAAAAAAAATCAGAACAAAGAAAAAGGAAAATACAAATATGTCAATCATGTGAATTAAGAGTCTGCCATGAATGAACTCAAAATCTGCCTCTGATTTTCCTAGCAATCAAAGGAAAAAAGTAAACACCAACAACTGCATAGTTGTCATTATTGGAAAGGAATAAGTATATCAGTTCCTCAGGAAAAACAAATCTTTTCTCAGCACTGAGTTCTAAAATATATATTTTTTAACATGGGCTCTATGCAAGGGATACCGTATGAAAAAAATAAACAATGATCTTGAAAAGGCCTTTATAACACATGGCCTTATGCTACATATTGTTAAAATATACTCAAGAAATATGATCCTAAAGTTATCTGTGTCACGAGACAAAATAATATGTATCACTATCCAAGAATGTTTTTCAAAAAATACAGATATAGAAATACTTTACATATTAATAGGTATATAGTGCTTCAAGAAAATCTTTAAAACTAAGTTAAAATATTAAAAAATTAGGAGGTAATTCTTATTTCAAAAGGATCCACAATGGGTTTCTTTAGGCAGAGATATTCCTGATGTGTAATCCATTTGTTTATCCAACATTCATTATGTGACAGAGAGACTAAGAGTCAGAAAAATCCATATGCAAGTGCTATCTATATGCAGTGGATGACTAAAGACTGAAGTATTCTAAAATCTTAAAGAAAAACCCTAGATAAATGAGAAAGTGACATACGCTATAGAAGATTCTTGTTTAAAAAGGCCAAAGGATATCTTAAAATATATATGCTATTAGAAATGTACATATATAAACATAGATGTATGGATATTAAGGGAAATGGTCTAAACTGTATAATTTGATTTATGAACATTTGGGGGATATTTCTAAAACAAAAAGTACAACAGCATGCTATAAAAACAGAGAGATTTAGAAGCTAAATTTATATTTGAACACTGATACAGAGAACAAAGCTCTACAATTCTGGGATTAGCACCGTCTGCCAAACAGTTTTTAAGCACCAGTTCAACTACAATTTCTTGGTGAAATTTCCTCCATTTGGAGGAGAGAATTGACCTGCTTCTGCCTGTTTCAAAAGACTGAACGGATTTATTTATAGAGCACTGCTTTGCTTCTTAAAAAGCGCCCACACCACAAGATAGTAAACGACAATAGCCAAGAAGAAATAAAATAGCAAACCTGTTTCTGTGGCCCTGAACAGCCATTATTCCATCCCCACTCTCTCCAATGCCTATCTTTTTCCTCTCCATCATCTAAGTTCTTCCTTCAAGATCCAACATAATATAAGCCTGTACTGTGCTGCCTGATAGGCCTCCTTCCTCCGGACTCAGAGTCTTTCTTTCCACAATATGCACCAGGCATATGGCTCAAAGCTGTCCTAGCACAGGAGTTACAACCTCTCAAGCTTCCCCTGCTAGGCTAGAAATCCCACTAGAGCAGGGTCTACAGGGCAGAGTCCAGTAAATTCCAAGAACTCACCAATGTGCCCGGTAATGAGAGTTGGTATGTGCTGAGTAGTCCTTCGCTTAGTGCTGGGTCAACTCATTTCTTTATTCACACAGTCAGTGTTTATTAAGCAGCTACTTTACCCTGTTCTAGGCATTTAGCTTTCAAAGATGGATCAGATATAAACTGGACCTCAAGGAGTTGAAGTCTAATAGGATTCACCTATGTAGTATCAAAGAAGAAAATGAAAAATATCTTCAGAGGTAAAGATAACATGTGAAATTATATGAATGAGGAAATTCACTGCTACACAGTTGCGACAAGAAAAGCCTGCAAACAACCTAAATTTCCATGAGTAGAGGATATTGAATAAATTATAGGACATACGTACAGTGGAACAGATAGCCATTAAAAAGAGTAAGATAACTCTATTTGTAAAAATACATGTATACAAAAATAATATAATAATTAAAGCTACTATTCACTAAACCCTTACTATGTGCCAGGAAGTAGAGGGGGCAGAGGGGCAAACAATATGCAGAAAGAAGCAGAGAAGCAGAAAAGGGCTTTCTTGGTTCCAAAAGAGCAGGCCTGGCTATAGCCTTGTCCTCAAATTCCTTGCAATACATTTCCTTTCTTGTTTAAGCTATTTCAAGGTGGTTCTTATTATTTTCAAACGCCCCTTACATACAGGGTAAAGAAGAAAAAAAGTGGGGTTGGCATTTGTCAAAACTCATCAAACTGAACATTTAAAATCTGGGTATTATTGTTTTATGTAAATTATACCTCAACTTAAAAATAGAAACAGTGAGGCCGAGACAGCAGAGGCACAGGGAGGACACTGGTACCAATAACAGAAATACTGTATGTAGAACAGTTCTGGTGGAGCAGCAGATGATTTGGTTCACCACTCAGATCCCCTCTGGGACTAAAGCGCTCATTGTCCCAAAGGCTGAGAATGAGCAGCAGCAGGTCTCAGCTGATCCCTCTCCCAGACTTTCTCTCAGCTGAGGACAAGCACCTCCCCCAATGTCACTCCTCATTCCCAGGGATAACTCACATCCACTCACTGGCTGACAGAGGGCAGGAGAGGTTATAAAGATTCAGCCCCTTTGATTCAATTTGGGACTATTCTAAAGAGTTAGTCCAGCTCCACAGCTCCTTGTAGAACTGGCTAAGGCCTCCGTTTACAGCTGCAGTGCAGTTTAACTTCTCCCTCTGCCCTATCCCGCTTCCTTCGAGCCCCTCTCAGGTAGTGACCTTAGAGCATTCCCAACCAACTCTGGGGGGGGGGGGGGATCTCTACCTTAAAAGTTTGCTTCCTGAGGAACCTGATTTGCTATAAGTGAAAAAACATGAGTCAATTTTTAGTAAGCTTGAGATTCCAGGTGAAAGTGTCCAACAAGAAGTAAGGAATGTGGGCTAAATATCAGGAAAAAGATCTGAGCTGTGAAGAAATTTTGGAGTGATCCACAGAGAGGTGAGAGTTAAAACCATGAGATTTTACAACACACCAACCCAATGGGGAAAGACTGAAGAGAAGACGGCCAAGGTAATATCTTTAGTAAGTGCTGATATTTAAGATGCTGGATGAGAAAGGGCAGACAGCGAGGAAGGGGAGAACAGGGTACAGTTATGATACAGTTAGAATACATCTCTAGAAAGTCTGCAGTCAACAAAACCAAATGCTACCCAAAAATCTAAAAGAACAAGATACCCAATGAATGCTTAGCAAACCTGTGTTAACTGAACTGAGTGAGACATATGGCCTACAGGATGCTCAGCTTTTGTTGGTTTGTCTTCAACAGCTTCTGTCCCAGACAGCAGGCAGAGAATCTCTCTGAATGCCCTGAAGTAGACCACTGCTAGGCTGGTCAGCAAAGAAAAGCTGAAATGGCAGACTACAGACACCTAAGTGAACCAAGAGAGGCCAGCTGCTTGAGCCATCTGGAAGAAACCCTTTCTAAAAGACTTTTTTCAAGAGAATTCCCAAGGATCTTCTGAATAAACCGCCGAGATCCTTGAGAAGGATCACTGTCCTTATTGAGCAAATTCAAATGTCAGTCAAACCCACAGACTTTCAAACAGAACTAACATACTTTTCTTTTTTTTATCAGACCGTAAGTATAGAGGATGTAATCGTTTATAGACATGAGCAGCCCCGGCACTGCTCTGCATACAAACTCTTCTCGGCATGGCACCCTGAAGGAAATAATATACCACACAACAGGTGTTATTTGATCTCCAATCCTTGGCTGGAGTAAACAGAAAATAATTTACCTTCTGTGAATAGAAGGAATTTACCTTCTGCTCCTGTGCCCAACACAGCTACGCAACATTCTTCAATGACTCACTGACTTTCCCTGGTGTTTTTTTTTTTCTGGGTGTGTCTGGGGGATCCCCACGTCTACATCTCTTGCCCCAACTCCTCCCACCCAACCTGCAATCAAAGGCCAAGGCACAAAACATCGTAGACTCCCTAATGTGGCTATATTTCCTGCAGAGATCTGAAAACCTGTTGGAGTTCCAAAAGTCAGGACCAATTTCAAATCTGATCAGCATCTCTGAAAGTCACAGTTACCATACAGCTGAATAAAATATTTTTTCATAAATTTAACGCCAGCGTGTCTGTGTTTGGAAACTTTGAAAATACATGTTGTATGGTTTACTGCACTGGAAAAGGTGCCAACAGAGTTTCAAAGGAAGGGAAGTGTATAACTGTTTCCTTTCAAATGCATTTTCCAATGGGATCCATTCAGGGAAAAGGCTGGAACTAACTAAAACATTATTAAAAACTGTTATGGAAAGAGACAGGGAGATGGAAAAAGATAGACCCAAAAAAGTGAAATACATAACCAAGAGTGAGACAGACATACAAGGAAAAAGAAAGGGGATCTGGGCAGGGAGACAGGTTGGACAGGGAAATGGGGTGAGATGGAGTTTTGTCTGGCAGCTGCTGTTCGTGGTCTCATATTGTTGCAGATCAATCGATCAAGGATGCAGTGCTGCTGGCCCAGTGGCACAAGACAAACCACAGAGTTGGCTTTAAGTTCGGCACTTGCGAACTGCTGACCTTAAGTTTTCAAACCAAAAATATTCTTTGGGAAACAGTAATACCAGGTTTAGTCCAACCAGCCAAGCAAAAACAAGGACTACTAACCTGAAGTAACACCCTATTCAGTTACATCAGGCACCAACCCTTCACAGCCATCAACTGGGAAGTCTACAAACCTGAAACCACACCCCACCAAAAACCAACTCCAGGCTCTGACTCAACCAACTAGGCAATGATAACCAGAAATGCTCAAACAAGTGACGGTGTTTCAAAATTAGCTTTACCAGGACCTACTCAAGCAGGAAGGCCAGTCCTCACTCAGAGCCAGAGATATAGCAATTCTTTCTCAGGTGACATATGCACAACTCCAGTGGAATCTGCATTCAACACTCAGGGCAGGATTTGGTGCTGACTTACAAAGCCAATTTCTAAACAAAGAATTAACATGTTGTAGTGAATGAGGGTTTGATTTTGGGGCTTGAGGTTTTTGGGTCTTTTTGTTTTTGCTAAATTCATCTAAGTTAGGGTGATGCTAAAATTGATCTCCTAAACTTATAATCCTTACTTGAGTGAATGGGTATGCTATTAATAACTCATAAACAGGGTCTATCCCTAGGCAAACTAGAACTTACCTTCACCCTAACCTAAGCCATAGTAGCTTTTCTTCTCTCTGGGTCAGTATTATAACATTTTAGCTGAGAAGAATCTTTTTAAAAAGCCAGGGCTGCTCCTGATTACTGCCAAAGCACTTTCTTTTTGAGCTCCTCCAATGGAGAGGTAAACAAATCAATTAAGTTAACTGCAAAAACTAACAAGAAAGATTGAGCTGACAATCAGGATTCTGGAGAAGCTAAAAAATCCAGGCAGCAGCTTCAGGGGAAACGGGAAATGTGCCACAGATGGAGCTGCTGAGGCTGATCCACCAGGCCTCTCAGTGTTAGGCCCTGATGCCTCAGCCAGCTTCAAACAGGGGAGGGCGGGCAGACCTTGGTGCAAGTTTGCTGAGTTCCAGGCCATCATTCTTGAGGGTGTAATAACCATGGGCTGTAGCACACATGTTGAGGGATGAGGGAAAAAAATAAACAGAGAGACAAAAGAATGAAGATGCACTGCCAATTTCAATTGTGCAGCTTTTATTTTTAAATGCTTATCAAGCTGAGAGAGAGCAGAGTTCTTGGAAAACAAGGTTTCCTTTTTTCCAATGCCAGCGTAAAACACCCTCAAGGACGGGCACTGCACAGACTGTAACAACAAGGAACGTGGCTCTGCATCCTCCCAGCAGCACAGTCCGCCATGGGTCCCACGCTGCTCTGATTTCGGTTCAGCTGAGAACTCGAAATAACAGGCCCACTGCCTCTGGTAAAAACTGCTCTTTTTAAATTTTTTATTAATCTCCAAACTGGCTGTGTTAGAATTACAGCCCATTACCTACCAACTCTCTTCACTAATAAAATAAATTTGTAAAAGGCCTAATTACTAGTTTTACTGAACTACACTGCCTGGGGATCAAGTACAGGAAGCCGAAGGCTCAAACAGTTGTCAGCTAGGGGTGATGGGGAGGGGCTCAGGGAGGACCAAGAGTCACCAGCAGGAGAGAACATGAGGTCCACAGACCTCAGAGCCCAAGCCCAAAAAGAAACAAAAGGCCACTAACCCTGTTTTTGTTCTAAACAGCAGTGAGGATCCATGCCATCATGGCATTTTGGGAAGCCTGTCACGAGTTACACAGGCCTGTGCTGCCCACGCCCCAGCTCAGCAGAAAAAGAGAACTGCAGTCCAAGACTGATGGATCCAGGCTGTACTCTCAGCAGAGAGCTGGGAGAGTCTGACCAGTAAGGAAACAAACAGCCACCCTTTCTTCCCATCCCACTCTATCCTTCCACCCAATCCAAGCCCCCAAAGAGGAAAAATAAACAAAACAACAACAAATACAGGCAATTGCACAAGAGCTGTATCATGAAGGCAAGGACAACTGCAACAACTTCTGGGCTGTGCCCTGCACCTCATCCCAGAACGCTGATTACAGAGCTGGAAACGTTACTCACATGCTGAGCCAGTCAGCCCCTCATCTATGGCTGGTGCTGAGAAGTCTGACTAGGAACCAGCAGTCAACTCTGACACATTCATTTATAATAAAAGTTGTGTATTAAACAAACTAGTCCAACCTTAGACAAAAAGTAAGGAGAAAATGTGACTGTCATTCTTCATTGTCCACAAAGAACCCTCCTAGGCAAATCCCATGCATCTCTTGGACTTTGATAAACAGTGTTTCTCCTCCAGAGAACACCATTACCAAAGAATCTCTTTAAAAAAAAATCCTGATAAGAAACCCTGCTATGGCAGGTGAGTTAAACCTGTGGCAGACATCTCTTTTGGGGATGGCCAGTCTGGAACATGGTATTTCACTGAAGTAGAGAGGTCTGCAGTTACTCTCTGCATGCCACATGTTTAACCCTAAAGAACTGAGGAATGCTCTCAACGGGAAAAACACAGCAGCAAATGCTGGGATACCAAAGCCACAATTCCATGGGCCCCTGGAGCCTCTCAAACTAAGCTGCCAGCTAGGGAGCTAACACTAGCTTTGGATAAAATGCAGCTCTGGTAGAGTAATTAATTTTTTTCTTAACTGGGATTACATTAATTTTCAAGGACTAATGGAGTCCAGCTGTAATGGGAAGAGCGGCTGCCGATGCACAAAGGCACTTGTGCGTACAACATTATAAACACACACATACACACACACAGACCTATAAAAAGGATCCACTATAACAGGATATTTTTAGTTTCTACAATGCTGCACTAAAAATACAGCCCCGGCTGATACATCACGGCAGAACTATTCTCTCTCTGTCCCTTCAGGAACAGTTTAAAACATTTATTTTTGTTTCCTTTTGCGATGGTCAGAGTAAAGAGAAAATAGCAACTCATTGATAAGAGGAAACGAGAGAGACATGAAAAATTGAAAACTACCTAAAAACTCATGGAGAGGTTTATTTTATTAGTTCTTAATAAATATCTTGCAGATTTCCTCAGGAAATACACCAGATCACATGTAAAATAGTTTGATACTGATGTCAACTGCATCAACATATGAAGTCTATTAGGGTGAAGCCGCAGCAGGGTGATCAGCGTGCTGAAAAACTCCACAGTACTTGGGGGGGGGGATCTCACGGCCTTCCAAATTCTTCGAGAGGTAAAAAAGTCAGCCAAGACGCAGAGAGAGAAAGAGAAAAAAAAAGATCCCACATCCTGCTTTCAGCTGCCAGCAATGTGAAGTGCCCAGAGATTAATTCTACGTCTGGCCTGGAAATGTGACTTTAAAGCATGAGGGAGGGGAGTTGGGGGGGGGGGGCGGTGAGGAGGAAAGAGGAAAGAGAAGGGCAGGCTAACTGAGGCTGGCAGCAGGCCACCAACCCCCTCCCAAGCCATGTTTCAATGTAGACAGAAGTAAACCCCAATAGACAGCAGCGCCTCAGCCTGCCAGGGCCTTACACCAGCTGCAGCGCATCTCGCTCTCTCCACTCAGCCCCAAGTGCAGATGTTCCCTGCAGCATCACTTCCGCTCGACTTTCTTTTAAAGAAATAGCACACATATGTGGAGACCTTTCCACCACTTCCCAAAAGGACTTTCTTTGCCTTTAAAGGCCTCAAAGCAAGGGTGAAACTGATAGCAGGTTCCCTAACGGCTCAATGAGCTCTGTCCCAGTCTCCCTTGGAAAGGATCATCCATAGGCTAAATAGCATTAGTTAACAGGAATTTCTTTATAAATTTGGCTTCCTATTGTCTTCAGAGGGAGAAAGAAAGCCCCATAGTTTGGGACTAAGGCTAAAAAGGGGGAAAGTATGTCTAAGATTTTTAATCCTGGTTTCTCAAAGCAGTCTACTGTAGCATTACCATCTCAGGGGGGTTCTGATGGCTTTATCATCATGGAGCTTGCATAAAGCAGTCTTAAAAAAGTGTTTTTAAAGCACATGAACATTAGTTACTGAGCACAATTACTTAGTTGCAAAAAATATACTAATTTTTAAAGAAATTAATTATATACCTGAACTCATTTTATACAATCTCAGACCCTGATTAAGTTAATCATTACAGATTAAGTACCTAATTTTGAAGTCAGCCTTGAACACTGTTAGGGATTTGATAAAATATCAGTCTTTTGTCCTCAAGAAGCTCATACTTTGGTTAAGGGATCTGTGCATTTTATAAAGCTAAAATAATGGCATTTTTTTAGAATAGCTAAATATTCACTAGTTGGTCTATCAGGTTGTTGGTTCTTCTGGAATGAAAGAAGAGAATTAGAAGAATCAGTAACGTCAAAAGAAAACAAGAGTTGGTAAATCCTCAAAACCAAAGTTGCTTTGTTTGAAATTCAAGTTCAGGAAAGGAAACAGAATCTTCCCTTAAGGGAAGAAGAAAAATACTGGCCATCAGTGGCAAATGTACTATGATGAGAAGATTTAATTCAACAAATACTTGTTAAATGTCTTATTTTTTCTACTGCTTTTCAGAGAGAGAGAGAGAGAGAGAAACATCAACATGATAGAGATGTATGGATCAGATGCCTCCTGCATAGTCCCTATTGGGGACTGAGTCCGAAACCCGGACATGGAATTGAACCGGCAACCTTTCAGTGCACAGGATGACTGAACCAGCAATTGAACCAGGAATTGAACCAGCAACCTTTCAGTGCACAGGATGACTGAAACATACCGGCCAGGGCTTAAATGTCTTATATGCACAAGGTACTAGATGTAGAAACAGATTTAGAAGTGGTTACGTAATTTGCATGATGCAGCAAATAACAGAGCCAAAATTAGAACCTAGTTTTATTTAACTTCAAATACTTTGTCATTACAATTTCTAAAAATGAGTTTCTTATTACAAAAATATTGTGATCATTACAAAAAACTACAAAAAATACAGAGAAAACAAAAGAAAATCTAAAACATCATAATTCCAAAATCCTAGAGCATCATGATTGTTTTGATCAATGTCCATCAGTCTTTTTATGAACATAAGTATAATATCTATTATCTTACAAAAATGTGATCAGTTGCAAAGTTCATAACCATGGCCTTCAGAGAAAAGACAGACCACATTTTCAGAAGCAGACCCCACCTCAAGTCACCCAGAAAACAGAAACATCATGACCTGACTCCCCATACTGGGCAGCACAGATCTCTTCCATCCCTGGCCTCTTGCATATTCCCGAGTCCAAGGTAGTCAGATGCACTGACTCACTCAGCAGGAATGCTGCCTTCACTACACTTTCCACAGTGTTTACAAAGCCAAGACTAACCAGTGGGAGCCATCAGAAATTATGGGAAATACCTGTATCCAAATGTCGCTGGTGGAGTATGGTCCCATGCACTGGTGGCTTGTGGGCCCTCCAGTAGCACAGCCTTACTCCCTTGTCAGCTCAATAGATGGTGTACTCCAAGAGTTTTTACTCTAAAATAAAGATATACTTTCTCAATAACATTCTGTACCACACAGACCATTCATTAGTGAAAAGTGGGATAGCTACAAAAGGCAACCATGCTCCTTCCTCCCTAAAAGAGCAAGACAACAGGACCGCTCACCTACATACCCATGGTAACTTTCCAACCTTGAACTATCCCCAACTGGCAGGTTTTCACCTGACGTGAGATGAGGCGAGCAGCCTGACCCTGACAGTGCAGTCCATGATGACTCCAGCCTTACCTCACTCAAAGTTTAATGCATAAAAATGGGCTGATCTGTTGGCTGGAAACTTTTACATGTGATGTAAAAGGTCTACTCTCACAACATGTTGTTGCATTAATTAAGCATGTAGGAGTGGTTCCTCACATCTCTTACCTAACAAATTGTGCTAGAATTCCCTTCAGCTCATGGGAATGAAAATATATTTGCAGAGCTAGCTAAAATTTTCTCCAGTGGAAACACCTTTTTACGCTTAAGAGCAATGGAAAAAATCACAAAGGGAAAAATATGACATTTTGAACTATTTAAAAACTTTTCTACATAAAAAACATGAACATAATTAAAATAAAATACAATTAAGAAAATTATCAATATACAGAAAGGACTTACTATATTTACTATCTGTAAAGCTCAAATAAATTGATACAAAAGATACTAGGCTAGATAGAAAAATGAGCAGAGTATAAGACTACACAGAACTATAAATGGTTAATAAAACAAAAAAAAATGTCCATTCTGACCAATAATCAAAGAAATGAAATTTAAAACAAGATAGGTCGGAAGACAGCTTGGCAGTTTCTTACGAAACTAAACATAGCCTTACAATATGATCTAGCAATCACACTCCTTGGTATTTATCCAAATGAGTTAAAATCTTATGTCCACACAACAACCTTCACACAGATGTTTATAGCAGCTTTACGCATAATTGCTATAACTTAGAAGTAACCAAGATGTCCTTCAGTAGACTAACAAATAAACTGTGATATATTCAGAAGAAATATTATTTAGTACTAAAAAGAAATGAGCTTATCAAGCCATGGAAAGACATGGAGGAATCTTAAATGCATACTAAGTGAAAGAAGCCAATCTGCAAAGGCTACATTCTATATGATTCCAATTATGTGACATCCTGGAAAAGGCAAAACTATGGAGACAGTAAAAAGATCAGTGGTTGCCAGAGGTTTGGGCAAGGGAGGGATGAATAGGCAGCGTACAGAGGACTTTTAGGGCAATGAAACTATTCTGTATGATACCATAATGGTGGATACATGCCATTATGTATTTGTCAAAAACCACAGAATTTACAACACCAAAAGTAAACCTCAACATAAACTATAAACTTTAGGTGATGATGACATGTCAATAAAGGTTCATTAATGCTAACAAATGTATCACTATGGTTCTGGATATTGACTGGGGGGGGTTTGTGTGTGTTTGGGGGCAGGCGATATATGGAAACTCTGTACTTTTCACTCAATTTTGCTATGAACTTAAAACTTCTCAAAAATAAAATCCATTAAAAAAAGGTAGTTTTCATCTATCATTCATTCAACAGATATATGAATGCAGTCATTGTGCCAAGGACTATAAAACATAAAAAATACTCAGTGCTAGTAAGAGGTAGTAGCAGGGCATTCTCAAACACTGCTGTAGGAGTATAAGCTGGCACAACTTCTTAAGAAAGTAATCCAGCACCACGTATCAAATCATTAAGACTTCAAACCCTGCCCTGGCCAGGTAGCTCAGTTGGTTAGAGCATTGTCCCCATACACCAAGGTTGTGGGTTCGATCCCCAGTCAGGGCACATACAAGATCAACTAGTGAATGCATAAATGAAACAACAAATCTATGTTTCTCTCTCTCTCTTCCTCTCTAAAATCAACTTAAAAAGACTTTAAACCCTTTAACCCAAAAATTGAGCTTCTAAAAATATATTCTAATAAAACAATACGAAATGTAGACAAAGGTTTTATGTACAAAGATGTTAATTACAGCATTACTTATAATACTAGAAAAGTGGGGGGGATGTCCAAAAACAGGGTAATGATTACATGAATGTTAAAATATTCATATGAGAATGTTATTCAACCATTAAACAAGTTTACAAAAAAATTTATAACTGAATACTTACATTAAGTACAAACAGTAGAATCAAACATTTTCAGTAACCTTTCAACTGTGTAAAAATAAAATTGAATATATACATATAGGAGGGAATATCACTGCTGGGAAATTGGTTTATAGGTGGTTTCCTCCTTTATTCTGATTTTTTTATTACTTTCAACAAAACCCAAAATGTTAAATATTTTTAAAGAAATTATTTAGTTTTCATAAACAGGACAGAGTTCCTCCAGTATGGTGACAGTAAAAATATGGTAAATGAGTAGAGAAGGAGAAATAAAAGAATATTTATGGGCAGGAAGAAAGGACAGAGAATAAATGATGAAAGATTTAGGAGATCAGAAAAAAATCCGAACTTATGCTATTCTCAAAGAAATTTTACTTTCCAGAGCCTCAAAGACACTGATTCCAGGATTAACGCTAAATACCAAGGCACATTTAATGTATTTTTATTTAATACCAGGATACAAAACATGGATTTGGAAATTACATTTTCAAAAACATCACCTTAACAAAAAACATGGAAAGACAGTAAAATTATGAACAATGACACATAACAGATACCCCTGGCCTTGCCATTCAATCTTCACTGCCCAGACTGATTTGCTAACAAACTTAATTCTTGAACTCAATTCAAAACATACTGAGAACTTACAGCACACTAGGCACTGTTCTAGATGCTCACGATACATCAGCAAATAAAACAGGTCAAGGTTCCCTATCTTCAGGGAGCTTGCATTCTTGCATAGAAGTAGTAGGGGAAAATAAGTAATAAACATATGCACAAAAAAACAAGTAATCTAATATTTAGAAAATAAGTGTCATGAAAAAAGAAAGTAGAGCAGAATGGGGGAGATCAGGAGTACAGGGTGGGAGTGAAGCAGTTTCATTAACAGGATCAAGGTAAGACTCATAGAGGTAACATTTAAACAAAGACTTAATAGGAGTGAGGTATTTACTCTGAAGACAGCTGAAGCCAGGGCATTCCAAGTAGAGACAAATGCTAATGCAAAGGTCCAAAGTGGGGAGAATCCCTGGCTTATCAGGGGACCTGCAGGAAGGCAATGTGCCTGAAGCAGAGGAAAGTAAGCCAGGAGAACAGCAGTGAATGAAGTCAGAGAGAGGCAATGTGGGGATGGTGAGGAGGGGAGTTTCATATAAAAAGGAGTTGTAAAGACTATAGCTTTTACTCTGAGGGAAATGGGAAGCCAGTGGAGGATTTTGAACAGAGTGATATGATCTGCTGATCTTAAAAGAATCACTGCATGTGCGTGTATGTGTTTGTGTGTTAGGAGGATGGGGAAACGGGTAACAAAGATTATTTAGGAGTTTCAAGTCTTTCTGGATTGTCTTTCTCTTCATGTTTAAAAAGTAGTATTATCTACAAGAGGTATTCAGGCCATGTTTGCAAAGAGGGTTTTCTCTTCCAACCCGGGATCTTGAAGAATGTGTCAATGGCCTGCAATTGTGTCCTTAGCAGGCATCTCAAAACAATGATTACCAAACATTTCTCTCTCTTCTCATTGCCCTGACATGAGTTCTGGGCATCACCCTCTCTCAGGGGAGAGGTGAAAGGAGATTATGCAGTTCAAGCAGTGATAACAGGATGACGTCACAGGTATGCCTCAAAGAAGCCTCCAGTGAATTCATTCTGCAGTGATTAACTCTACCCTGCCAACGCCAGCTGGAGAAGGGATGAAGAAAGCTGACACAGCCGTAAGCCCTGGGCAGGCATTACAAGATCCTATTCCCTCCAGTCCCCTACCAGCCCCTCCCCTCTTTCAACCACTGATCCTTGCTTCAGAAGCCAAAGTGTGAACGGCACGTGTCTGGATTTCAGAAACCTGCCCGGCAGTTGGAAATTCCCTGCAGCGTGTCAATTGCTGCATCTGCTGTTGGCACTTGGGGCAAGGGATCACATGGGCATTTTCTGAAATAAGCTTCAAGATGGGAGTCTGATGTCTGAAGAGGGGACTAAGGAAGCCAGAAAACCCCAATTATAATAAATAAATTCCTAAATATATGACAATCTGACTTCTAAAAAGGAAACTAAGACATACAAGCAAACCAAACAGTCCTAAGATCAGCAGTAGTCAAGAACAAAAGCACAGAGCACCCTGACTAATGGAAAGGATTTTATGGGCCAACAGGGTTCACCAGATATGTAATGTAATGTGACTGAAACTAGAGAGCACTCTTTTCCAGATCTCTAGCTTATATGCTCTTAGTAAGAAATGGCTTCTATCATTTCAGCTGCAGGCCTCTCTCCCCACTCTCCTTTCCTTTCTTCAGCACCCAACTAGTCCTCTATACAGTCTATACCTTGAACACCTCTTGGAAAAATCTAAAAATGTGAGCCCAATAACCCCATCTACTATAAAACCAGGAGTAGAAAAGGAGCTACTCTTTGAAAGAGCAGCCTACATGCTCTTTCCCCCTAGATACAGATGCCCTAGCCACACTGCTCACAGAGCTAAAAGAATGCTAGAGTCTGAGGTTAAAAAAGGAAAAAGGAATCATAGCATTTCCTGCAGTAAAAAGGCAGATAGGCTAGGTACCTAGAATTATTCTCCCAATGAAATAACTATAATTACTCTGGAAACAGTATTTTTAAAATCTTTTAAGCAAGCATTGATGAGCTAGTAAATTAAAAAGGAATCCTCTGGTCAGAGATTGAATAAAGATGGGAAACTAGAGATGTAAGTGTGGAATACAGCCAGGCTTTATACCCTAAGAACATCTGCTACCTGATGAACTTGAGCTTCAGTTTCCAAAGTTTCATGGGTACAGCCAATAAAAGAGGATGCCCAAGATCTGTGCTGTAAAGTTGGGATCCCACAGAGCTACAGACAAAGTATAGGAGTGAATCAGAAATAACCTTTAGCCCACTGACAAAACAGCTGGAAAATTCCCTATGTCAAACCCTGGGCCTGACTAGAAGAGAAAAAAATACTGCACTGAAAATATGGACTATATACTAGTCCTTATAGGGATGTACAATCTGAATTCACATTACCTGGATGGTATGAAAACCCTCAAGCAAATATTTTAGAGTGATTATTTTAGACTCACACCGGGCTGTGGACAACACCAAACTTAAATCCTTTCCCCTTTTTCACCCCAGGCCTCCAAGAATTCTCACTAATGAAATTCCACAGAAAATAAGCAGATTACAGGAAAAAAATTTAAATTACACAGGAAAAATTTTAGAAGGCACATGAGCAACAACCAGCAGAAACTCACCTAAATGAACCCCTTCATCATAATCTCAACCATAACCATGTTTAATACACTTTAAAGACATAAGAAACAAGCTTACAAATATGTTCAGGGAACCAGAAACTACTAAGAAAGAGTAGATTTGAAGAAAAAAACCAAAACATCTGGAAATAAAAATTTATAATTAAAATACCAAACTCAGTGGGGCATATTTAACAAATTAGATATAGCCAAGGAAAGATTCAGTGAACTGAAAGACAGAGTTAAGGAAGTTATCTGGAATGTAACACAGAAACAGAAAGTCAGAAAAATGAAAGAGAACTTTAAGACATTAAAGGCTGAGTAAGGTCTAACATAGGTCTAATCAGTCAGAGAAGAGAAAGCATGAGCAGATGTAGTATCTTTAAAAAAAGATGTAGATGCTAAGAATTTTCCAAAACTGCTGAAATCAACTCACAGATACATGAAGCCCAACAAATACTTAGCAGAAAAAATAATAAATAAATATAAACTTAGACAAATCATTAAACCTGTAGGACATCAAAGAGTTTTTAAAAAGACCTAGAAAGCACCCAGAGAGAAAAAATAGATTACTTTTAAAGAGAAACAATCACAACAGTGAAAGCCCAGAAACAGTAAAATATTTTAAATGGCCTGAAGGAAAATAACTGTAACCTAGAGTTCTATTACCAGTGAATACCTGTAAACGATCTTTTAGAAACAGAAAAAATAAAGCCTTTTTCAGACAAATAAAAACTGAAAAACTCTGTCATCAAAAGAACTTCACTAAATAAATTCTAAAGAACATACTTAAGGCAGGAAGAAAATGATCCCAGGTGGAGGGTCTGAAATGCAAAAGGAAATGAAAAGAAAGTAGTAAATGGGCAAGTATAAACAAACATTTACTGGCAAAATAATAACAACAACAACAACAAATAAAAACAATAATAATTTGTCCTGTAGAGTTCAAGAGGAAAAGAATCAAAATATATGACAGCAGCATATAAATTAGGACAATAAACAGGAAGAGAATGAATAGAATTTAAGCATTCCATGGTCCCTGTATTATTTAGGAGGAAAATGAAAATGCTGAATAACTTTTGACTTTTGGCAAGGTAAGTATGCATACTTTAATTCCTAAGGTAATCACAGAGAGAGAGAGAGCGAGAAGGGAGGGAGGGAGGGAGGGAGGGAGGGAGGGAGGGAGGGGAATGAAAAAAAATCTAAAAGAAAGTAAGAAAGGAGAGAAAAAAAGAAACAGAATAGGAGAATGAGAAAACACTGGGGAAAAAATATCTGCAAAACATTTATCTGATAAGGGGCTTATATCCAAATTATATAAAGAACTCTTAAAACTTAATAAAGACAAACGATTTTTAAAATGGGCAAAAGATTTTAATAGACACTTGCCAAAGAAGATAGAAAAATGGCAAATAAGTACATGAAAAGTCACTCATCATCCTCAGTCATCTAGGAAACACAAATTAAAACCAAAATGACATAGCCCTGCATATCCACTAGAATAGCTAAAGTAAAAAAGATGGACAATACCAAATGTTGGCAAGGATGCAAAGAAAGTAGAATTCTCAGACACTGCTGAAGGGCATGTAAAATAGTTCAAACACTTTGAAGAACAGTTTAGCAGTTTCTTATAAAGTTAAACACTTACCATATGACCCAAGAAATCCACTCCTAGGTATTTACCCAAGAGAGATGAAAACATATGTTCGCAAGACGTTCATATAAATGTTCATGGCATTTATACTCATAATGGCCCAAAACTAGAAAAAACCCAAATGTTCCATCAACAGGTAACTAGATAAACAAAACTGCAGTATATCTATACAATAGAATACTATACAGTAATACAAAGGAATGCAATCCTGATAACATGTAACATGAATAAATCTCAGAAATATTATGCTGAGCAAAAGAAGCCAGACACAAAAGAGTATATAAAATTCTAGAAAAGACATATCCAATGTATAGTGACAGAGAGCAAATCAGGTTTCCTGGGGTCGGAGATAGAAAAGGAGAGAAACTGAACTAGGCACAAAGAGAACTGTTTGGGATGATGGAAATGTTCTGTATCTTGACTATAATGATGGTTACTTAGGTATATAAATTGGTCAAATTTATTGAAATGCACCCTTAACATTGGTGCATTTTATTGTATATAAACTTTACTTCAATAATATTGATTTAAAAAATTGGATGGTATAGTATGTAAATCCAAATATACCAACAATAACAGTAACTGTCAATGGACTCAATGCTCATAATAGCCCTGAAGAGAAAATTCAAATGTCCATAAAAAGAAGAATGGATAAACTGTAATAAATGAATAAAATGTAGTATTGTAGCAATGAAAATGAACACTATACATCAACATAAATAGAAGTCACAAACACTACATGGAACAAAATAAGCCAGAGAAAAAGAACATAAATAATATGATTAGCATGATTCCATTTATATGCAAACAAAACCAAGCTATGTTTTGTTTAGGGAGTGTATGATAACTTAGATGATAACACTATAAAGAAAAGCAAAGAGATGATGTATTATAGAATTGTACAACTGAAACCTATATAATTTTATTAACCAATGTCACCCCAATAAATTCAATAAAAGTTTCTTTTAAAAAGCAAGGAATGCATTCCACAGGTCAGGATGGTAATTAGATGAAAGGGAAAGAGAAAGCTATGAAAGGAATGAAACACATAAGGAGCTACTAAGGTACTGACAATATTCTAGTTTTTAACCTGGATGGTGGTTACACATATATTCACTTTATCATTCTTTCAAATGGTTTATACTCATACTCCTTTCTATATGAATGATATATCCATATTTACCACCCTCCACCCTCAGGCCAAAAAAAGAATCACAGTCTCTCTCGTATAAGAATGGCATGTGAAAGCCTCTTTATAAAAAGCAATGATACATGCTCTGGCCGGCATCTCAGTGGTTAGAGCGTCAGCCCACGTACCAGAGGGTCTCAGTTTTGATTCCCAGTCAAGGGCATGTACCTGAGTGGCAGGTTCAATCCCCAGCCCTGGTTGGGCACATGTGGGAGGCAACCAATTTCTCTCTCTCCCCCCCAAGCACCTTCCTACTCTCTCTAAAAAATAGAGGGAAAAATTATCCTCAGGTGAGGATTAACAAAAAAATAAAATAAAAAGCAAAGATACTAGAAAAGATGGTGAAAATAAAAAACAATATTCCTTAAAAATCCCCTCCCCCCCTTTCAAAAGAGACACTACATATCCCAAAGAAAAAGAAAGACCAAACAACTCTTACCAACTGGTCATGAACAAACGTTTTCCACCGTGAGAGGGAGATTCCCCCTTGCCCATGACAACAGTAAATATGGACCCCAGACACCTTGATTTGCCCAAACTGTATCCTTCTGCCAGCTTCTTACCTGTGGCCCTATTTGAGCCTCAAGCAACTTGGGAGAATTGTGACTCTCCCAACTTCCTCATCTGTGCTTTAGTTCCTCTTCTGTCTCAGATCAGATTCAAAGATGACTTTCTTCATCAAAGAATAGCAGCTGCTGAGGTATGGGATTTGGAGACAGGAGATGCTTGCATTGTTTAGCTGTCTCAATTAAGTCCAGAGAACTTTTTGTGTCTTCTGATATAGAAGGCTGGACACTTGAGACCTGAGTGTAATTTACTAGCTGTGCAACCTTGCTTACATTACTTAACCTTTCTGATATGTTTCTCATCATCTATAAAATAAGACACAAAATATTTGTCTCACCTCTCAGAGGGCTAATATGAGAATTCATATGTAGCAACTATAAAATGTCATTAGATATTATCACAGTGTTGTTCTGTTGTCATTATTGGCCACTACCTCTGAAAGCTACAATTCTTCCCCAGACCAACATTTAGTTGGTTAGGGCCCTAAGTACAACTTAATCCCCCCAATCTCCATCCCCAGAACACACCCACTTCCTCTGTGTATTCAATGAACATATCAGGCCTGAGCCCCCGTAAGCAACACATTTAGAATTATATTCCTCAGGAAAAGCTTAAAGAGAGCTCAAAAAAGGCAGCTGAGAGTCCTGCTGCCAATATTCCACCCAATAATGTCTCTTTTTCAGAATAAGTCCATCCTGGAGCAAAAAAAAAAAATCAAATTGAGAAGCTATAAAATGGCAACAGAGATGAGGTATCTAGCCCACATTAACTACCGGGCAATGACGGGATATTGCATTTCTGCCCTCTACACCAAAGTAGCCATGTACATCAAACCACACTGTTACCTTGGGGCAAAAACAGACATTTCTTCAACTGACATGATAAGAGGCTTATTTTTATTGGTATAAATGAATTTTCTTTCTTTAGCTTTTCATAACTGCTTCTCCTCCCCCAACCTAAAGTAACAGATTCATTCTGAAAACAACGGGGATCCTGGAATCCAGAGTTAGGAAGGTCCCTGACAAATTTCTTTTTCTTCTTTCCAGGGAATTCTGAGGGGAAAAATCTACGTTAAGCAGCCTGTTGATAGTTGTGTCTTCCCTGGAGGGATAGAGGGCATAGCTGAAGGATGCATCTTCCTCTGGCCTGCCTTCTAACGCCTAGCCTCTTCTGACCTTTGAATCTATTTCTCACAAAATGTGTTGGCCAAGCTGGATCTTTGTTAATTGACTCTGAAAATGAAGGTCAGGCAGTGCTGATTACCTGGAGAAATCTACCCATGGATCCTTGAGGAGAAAAAGCCCAAGGGCTTCTACCACCAGAGATATAGAAGGCTGAATGAGAGGGCCAGTTTATACTCAAGCTTAACCCCTTATGAAAGGTGGATTTCCTGTACAACTGTTCTGACAAGCAGAGGATTACGCACTTCATACATTCTGCTTGGGTAAGAGACTCAGACAGAAGTGAACCGCCACAGAGGAGCAAATCACTCTACCAAAGGTCTCTAAGGTGGCTGAATGCTACAGACAAAATTTTGGTTGTGAATCGAACTTCCCAACTAGACTCAACCTGCATACACAACATTATGAAGGTGGGAGGAGGTCCCCATCTCAAGTATCCCACACATCTGAGTTAAGCTCTCTCAGTCCCATATAGATAGCTATGACTCTCTGTCTCTCTGGAGGAGCACATGTGGCACTCTCTCTACCTCCTGCAATTCAGGATTACTAACAAACCATAAAAGCAAGCATAAATGATTATGAAAGGAATGCCAGTCTAGTCCTGCCTCAGTCCCAGCCCCTAAATGTTCCCTAAAGGCAGGAAGCACCAATGGCACACATAAGAAGTGTCTCTTGGGTGCCCTCTTGCTGCCACCAGAGCTTCTCTGCAAGGCTGAGACGGAGGCCTACTCTACGAACTGGTAGAGGAGGAAGAAGAGGGGCCAGGGCACAGCCAAGGGAAGTTATTCCAGTGGTGGCCAACGAATAACATCCAATGATTTATAGGAAGTATAATCCAATAATACAGTAAAATAAAACAGTGTGTGCCTGAGATGGTTTTGATTCCAGGAATTATAAAACATATTTTTAAAAAGAGAGAGAGCAAGAGGGGAAGAGAAAAAGGAAGGGGGGGGGAAGGCCAGATTGGAGCAAATTGGGCACAGATGGGGGATGCAATGGGCTTTTAGTGATGCCCTACCACAAATGTTGCTTCAATTATTCCTCTTCAAGAAACTAGAGTTTTATTTCCTTAAATTACAGAATTTTTAAAAAATTAAAATTTTTGGCGTGCTTGTGGTTTAGATCAACAGTTCACCTTCCAGCACCACGTCAGCCAATCAGACGGCTACTAAAGTGTTAAATACTGAGGCACGTGGAAAAGGCCCATTTGTCCCTTCAGGCCTGAGGATGCCATAGAGCAATTACCAATTATGACATCATTCTGGGAAACACCTATCACCACCACCCATCACTTGTCAAAAGATAATTCTGGACAAAGGCCAGGTGAGGAACACACACTGTTCAATGAGAGCAGGCTTGCCTTCTTCATCCATACATTCAGTAACTACTGGGTGCCTAATAAATGCAAGGCACTATGCTAAGGGACCCCAAACATCCCTCAAATTTATCTGTCCCCAACCACTTCACTATAGAGTACTAGGATTCTAGACTCTTCATAGCCCCACTGATGCAGGATTTTTGCGTAGGGCCCATTCATTAGAGGAGCAAATAACAGCCTCCCCACCAACAGTCCTGAGTGTTAAGATCACTGCTGAGACTGGAAAGTTTAGTTGGTAAAATAATGTGGCAAAATTCAACTTATTTTCTCCTATGGACAGGGGGGGCAAATCTGACCTCACAACCTCTGCATCCCTGAGCTCTGGGAAAAACTATAACCTAGGAAAAGGGGAAAGATGCCTCTCTCACCACCATCTCAGTTTTTTCCTTCATTTTGTCTTGTGAGGTGTCCAAAGCTTTTAAATAGTTCTCTCTCTCTCGACCACAAGGAAAACACATCTGAAAAGTATGCACACTAAAGTGATAGTATCATTCCTACCCCTGGACTATAGGTATTTTGAAAAAAGGACTGTTATACAAGGGTAACAATGAACACACACACACAAATAAAATGAACTAGAGGGATCATAAAGGACATACGTTTTAGTAAGGCATCCCTGTTGCTCTCCGAATCATACTCCTTGGGTTCACATTTACAGGGAAGGCCCAGGCACAGACTGAGAGGACCTCGACTGCCTTGGGGGCCACAGATCACCTCTGCTTCAGGCTGGAACGTTCTTTCTCCACAGAGTCCAGGAACTGACATATGCAAACACCCACCCAGAAGGACGTGTCCAAGAAGGAATGGAAAGAAAAATGATGGCCCAGATGTTCTGTAACTTGCAGTGACTGCCAAATCACCACAGACCCCAAGCACCTGGGAGGGCCAGGCAGCATCAGGCCCTTGCTTCCTGGTCTCAGCCAGCCAGGGTCCCACAGCTGGGTGGCTGGCGACTCTGACAGCAAGCTGAGTGGCCTGGAGAGAAGACTAGAAGGGCACCGGCTGACAGGACTTTGGGGCTGAACACTCAGGGCTGATTTATCACTTCCTTACTCATAAAAATGTGATTCAAACTGCTGTTGATTAGTGAAGGATTTAAACCTTTACCCTCTCTCCCCAACCCCCTACCCTCTCCACCCCCGGCACAGATGCTGCTACTCAGCCACAACACCCCCTTCTTGCCACTGTCCATGCAAGCACAGCACAGGGGCCCAGAGAAGATGACTCATATGCTGGGAAATGGAAAAGTGCATCTTCCCACCAACCAGCCCCGCTGAGTGCTCGGCTCACCCCTCTCCCAATGGCAGCCCACACAGTGGGGTCTGGACAGCCGCCTCAGCTGCACACCGGGTACTTGGCAGCACGTCCACAGAGCTCTCTGTCCTAGTTGAGTGTTACATCCTGTGGCCCAGGCTGTTTACCCCTGAAACACCCTAGGAACTTCTGACCACCTAGCATCCTCCTCCTCTTGGCCCCAGTTGCCTCAGGGAGGGGAGAATCAGGGCAAGGCCAGGAATGAGCCACAGGGTCTCAAGCACAGGCTTTGCCATGTCCTTCCTAGCTAGCAGGTCCTCACATAACCAACCATGGAGAAGAGTCCTAAAAAAAAGTTCCCTGGCCTCAAATGGGGAACCATCTATTTCCTTCTTTCTCTGTTCTCACCATCTCACCTTCCTTTCGTCTGTGTTTTTTAACCTTTTACTAAACAACAGCTACAAGAAAAGGACTCACTGGTGGCCTATGAAGGCCAAGGTGTTCCTTTTAATGGAGCAGAAGCTGCTGACAGCAGATGCTTCACAGGCAAGAGCCGCAGGTCTTTTACATTCACACCTCCAGAGATTACAGGTCACCTGATGCTAGAAAAATACCCTGGCAGAGGCTGCAGCTCTGTGACGGGCAGCTCACTGAACTCTGCGGTTGAGGTTAGTGGAAGGCAGGAAAATGAATAGGAGGGCACCTCAAGAGGCCCCCTTTCCTGAGTCCACTGAGCTTCCCACTTGGTAGCAGAACTAGCAGAGTAGTGAAGAAGGAATCAATCTCCTTCCTGCCCCTTTGGACTTCACAGCCTTACCACCAAACTTTATTTCTTCCTTCCTGGAACCACCACTGTCCCCCAGGACTGCATGCTTCCTCAGAACTATTCTCAGGAATAATTAGCCAAGTTCAAAATGGCACCTCAGCCTCTGCATCTTGCCTTCTGCTGGGAATTCCAGATGCTGCAGCAGGCAACATAAGGAAAAAATCCTCTACAACTCAGATGTGACTGAACACCCAGGCAGACTAGCAGAGGGCCTCATATAGAGTCCCAGGAAGAGCCAAGTTTCAAGGGAAACTGTGGCATACCCACTCATAAGCTGATGTTAACCCCCAAATATAAATGGAAAGGGAAATAAACCCATTTCACAGTGAGAGAGAGCACCAAGAAAAGGTGCAATAAGGGCCTGGCCAGGTAGCTCAGTTGGTTAGAGCATCGTCCTGATACACCAAGGTTGTGAGTTCGATACCTAGTCAGGAAACATACAAGAAGCAACCAAGGAACACAGAAACAAGTGGAACAACAAATTGATGTCTTTCTCTCCCCCCAAATCAATAAATTGTTCAAAAATTTAAAAAAAGAAGAAAAGAAAAAGTGCAGTAAGAGAACTAGCAACATTATGTCCAGAAATACCAGGTCTGTTTTACAATGGTGTCTCCATGGGTCAATTCCCATACTTGACATTTCAGATAATGACCTTTCAGCCCTGAGACCAAATTTTATTCTCTATCAATACCCTAAAGCAATTCTTTGGCAGCATGGACCAAATCTCCCTTGCAAACAAACACGCAAAATCATGTCATCCCCATGCTACATATTTTCACCAAGTCAAACCACATATCTGTACCTAAGTGGTGGAAAGGGAAGGGATCATGTAACATCCTTTGGCTGTGATCTGGTCATCAGAACATTTAAAAATCCTGACAATCAACATCCCCTCTGCCCACTCCCACCCTCTACCTCCCACACCCGCCTTAAAAACCCCCAGTGTTCAAAAAAGCGTTTCAGAATGCACACCAGTATGTTAGCCAAACTCTGGGCCTGGTGATTTTTGTGCTTCCAATTTGAGTCACCAAAGCTCATCAATTCTCTGTTCTTACTCCCTGGCAGGCTCCCACAAGGGATATCCCACAGGGAACTAGACTTTTCCATATTGAACAAACAGGGTACATGAGTCCAGAAACAGCTATTCCCAATCCCTGCCAAGCGTATGGTCTCTGCGATGAAACATTTCAGCAATGCCTCTCCCCTGGGAGAGGCTCTGGGTCTGCAGACTCCAAGAGGCCTTGCTGCTGCCTTTAGCACAGCCAGATGTGCAACAGCATCTCTGGGTTTGCAAATTAAGCTCTATACCCATGATTCCCTCCTTCCATCCCACCCAAGCACTAGAGAGTCATACAGATTTCAGAGAGTAAATTAAGGATGTGAGCAGCAATGGTAGGGAAGGGGTGTGTGTGTGTGTGTGTGTGTGTGTTTTGTGTGTGTGTGCTTGCATGCACCCATGTGTGTTTATGTGTGTTGGGGGCAGTTTTAGTAGAATGGTAGCATAGAAAAGAAGCTAGATTAATCTTTATCTGTCTAGATAAAAAAAGTGGACATGCCTTACCTTTCAACTGGGAGTTGTGTACAGCAAACATATTGATGGTCATAAGCTGCAGCATGCGAGTACTTCCCAGAGGAGAGGGACTATGCTGCAGCAACACCTGGAACTCCTTGAGAACCTTCTCAGCCACTGCAGGGAATGTCTCCATCCTACAAATACAGCCAGCCCATCAGTGAGGGACATCCCCAAGAGCACTCAGTATACACACACACACACTTTCTCCTTCCTCTTCTCTCTCTCAAAGCGGACAAGTAACGCAAAGGATGTCTCTTTGCTACTTTCACAAACCTGCCTGCTATCCTAAGATTGTGGACAAATTTAAGAGAAAGAAGTGTTCGAGGTTTGGAGATAAATCAACTCAATTTTGGGTAAATAGCTATGAGTTATTATGCTTTGGTATGCTATTTCCTAACCCCTGGCAAATACTGGATTCAAGCTGAAGCGAAATCAAAGTTTCTCTCTGAAACAATCGGTTTTTCTAAATAGCAAATAAATTTCCTTTAAGTTCTAAGGCATACATATTTCCCAAACTCTCTGGTTCATGAATCTAAAGATTCTTTACTCAAGGCTTTACTTCAGGAAACCAGAAATAGCTCTGCTGCTGTCTTCTTAGGTACTATCACACAAACTGCTCCACTGAAGGATCCCAAATTTCCCCTTGAAGAATCCTTACACCGAGGGCCCCAACGATCTGTTTTAGCCTTTCCTGTGTTGCTGTCCTCCTCGCTCTCACAAGACTCTGCTCTCATCAAGGTCTGTATGTTTTCAGGCCAGTGGAAATACAATGCCCTGGCCAACTGCCACTCCCAATACAGGAAGAGCCTGTAATGTAGAGAGGTAGAAATCCAGCCAGTGACCTAGGGCTCCTAAAGAGAGGTCATTCAAACCACTGCCTGCCAAATGTGGCCACTGGATCCCAAACAGTGGTGCATGCCTGGAGCTCCTTTGGCAATAGGAATAAACCACAGCTGAAGTCGTCAGAAAGAAAAAGCAACTTCAAACTTGGTGCTAGAGAGAGAAACCAGGCACATTGGGCCTTAGGGTGATGCTGAACAATTCGTGGTCAGCAAAGTATCTTTTATCCAGCCTCACCTCCCCCCCAAAACAAACAAAATGCTTGTAGTGCACTGGGTGATGGGGTGAGGAAGAGCTTCAGGCTAGATTAATAAACAGCTTCTGAAAAGCCACAGGAAAGGAAATCCTCAAAAAAGACAAAAACGGTTTCACATCCTAGAGAAAGGTGTTTCTAGTTTAACCCAAACCATGACCCTTTCCCCACTAAGTAGGACCCTCCCCAGGTTAGCAAACTCCAGAGCTTTCAGCATCTTGGCAATCTTCATTCCTTGCCCTTAGATGGCAACTCTTATTACTGACTTTCTGTACCCAGAAATCATGCCACAGCTATGGGTCAATTACAGTTTATATTCCAGTTCCCTACTCTACTGAGCTGTCTTCATTTTCACTGGCACAAAACATGCCATGCATTTGCTCCCCCTGCCCCCATATGCCATTTCAAGAGCCCCATTCCCTGCAAAAAAATATAAAACACACACATACACACAAAAATCTCTTTTTTTTCTTTCTCTAAAATGTTTCAGAACCATTAAAACTTTTGGTAGGTTTGGAATGACAGAGTGATATGTTTGGGGCTGGATTGGATCCATTTTCCCCATGGGCTATAACAAAGGTTTCATTTTAAATCCTGACACTGTGCAGCACTCTTTCTGGTCGGAGGTGGGGAGGGGGCTAGCACTTCTCATTACGAGAATAGCAGAGTTCACTCTGCTTGAAAAGCAGCCACACTGGGCAAGTTTCAGAGCCACGTGTCTCCGTGTTGAAAGGCGGTAGAGAGCCAACACAGAACGACATGACAGTGTGTCACGTGGGACAGTCTTACTTCGAAGCCGTGTCTGAGGAAACCTCTTCCCTAGGATGGGAATTGAAAGAGATCCATTAACACTCCCTAGGTCAGACTGGGGTCTGAAATGAGCACCAGGCCAAGTGTCCACATCTTTTTGTTTGTTTGTTTGTTTGTTTAAAAAACCTTCCCTTCGCCTTTCAACTAGTTAGACATCAACAACAAAAAATCAAATGCATAAGAATATAAGTTAGAGTAACTTCAATTCTGAGCTATGAGGGAAGATGGATCTACTCAGACAAAATCGCTTTGTCAGACAGTAACTGAGGGACACACAGATAAAAGACCCTTCCTCGGAGCTCAATAACGGGGTTTCTGGTTCCTAATTTTGTAACTAAAACACAATCTGATTTTGGCCTCAAATTACCTCTAAGTAGTTTTATGTCTTTCTCTTCGCTCAAAATCATATTATAAAACAAAAATTATTACTAAAACTGAGATAATGACAGAATACCATTTATGTTTAGAAAAAACCCAGAAAATAGAATTATGGTTTTTATGGATACATATGTAAGTATGTAAATGCAGTAAAAAGGTCTGGAAGAATACATAAACTGATTCTAGTGTTCTCTCTTTGGAGAGCACACACGTTGGAGGAGAGTTGAAAGAAATTTTAGCCTTAGCTGTAACGATATTATTTATGTAATAATTGTTAGCCAAAAAGCAGCAATAGCAGCAGAGGAGGAGGAGGAGGAGGAAAAGGAGAGAAGGCATAAAAAGATGGTCATTTATAATAGCAAAAAATTGGAAGTAGCCCAAAATGCCCAACAACAGCAGGTGGTTAAGATGGCACATCCGTAAAATTTAATTCTATTTTTTAAAAGTTGTATTAGATTTTTTAATCATGTGGGTAAAGTTTAACATATATTAAATGAAAAGTTTTAAAGTAGTTTAATGTGAACCCTTTTAATACATATTTGTAAAAATAAATGTGTATGATATGTATAGAAAAAAATCAAAATATACATCAAGTGTTAACAGTGGATAGTTATCTTTGGGTAGTGAGAATATGAATGATTTTTTATTTCTTCTTTTTGCTGGGTTTTCTAAATATTTTATAACGAGCACTGTATACAATAAAAAGATTTCTCCTAAAATGCATACTTACTTTTATATAAAACAATTATAATTTTACAAGTAAATCAAAATACAAACATTTTTTTTTAACAATTCAAGTCCAAAACAAATATATCAATCTTTGAATTCCAAGAGATCTTAAAGCTGTGCAAATAGCATGACTAAGTAAGCAAGTAAAAACTAAACTGGTAACTTTAACCAAGGCAATAATAGGAAGCAAAATTATTCTATTTATCACAAATCAAAAGTCTACAGGTGGCCGGCTTCTTGACTTCCCTCAGTGGAGTCCAAGGGCAGGTCTGATCTGTCTGCCTCTCACCAGGAAAGCAAGTGTCTGTCAGGAGCCATTCGGCACCCCTGACTGATTCCTCTTCCTGAGCCTGAGAGGATTCTGTCCTGATCTTTCAAAGCTGCAGAAGATACAATCATTTTCAGGCTATGCATTTTACTGACTTAAGGGACTGCTTTCTGAAGTGATCTCTAGAGATACCTTGTCTCATTTGAATGGCAGTTTTAAAGAAACCAATCTTTCAGACCACACTGGGACCTAACCCCAGGGGTGACTCAGACAGTGACTAACGGGGCAGGACCCAACCTCTCAGATACTAAGGAACACAGCTGAGCTAGACAACATTGTCTTCAGAAAAGCATCAGGCTTCCTAACTCTTCTCAACGTCTTATTTTAAAAAAACTGAACAAGACAAAAGCAACCCAGTAGCAAACAAACAAAACTAAGCCATGTGACAAGGGTAGAAATGAGAGAGAGAGAGAGAGAAAATCACAGTGCTACAGAACATAGGGACTGGAGTGGACTTTGGATATCATCAATTTAAACTACTGATAAGGAAGCCGAAGCCCACAGAGGCTTTGACTTGCTCACTCTCAAGGTCTTATAACTAGTCAGTGGTGAAAAACAAACTCTTTGGCACTTGATTCCTTCTAACACTCCGAGCTTCTTTTTCACTGGATGCTGAAAATAAGGAAGCTTGTGCTGCACACAGTAGGCATTCAAGCATATGATGATGCAATTTGAAATGCTGGACACAGAGAAGATGAAGACTGGGGAGCAACGTTGGGGCTTTTCTCAAAAGGCAGGCGAGACAGTGGATGTGTCTTCAGCTGCTCCCCATTACAAACTCCTCACTCTTAATTCGTTTTCAATGCCTCCCACATTTCACATCTTCTTGGTAATTAGGCAACAGTCCATGTTGTTGTGTGTGGCTTGGGCTCATTGCTTTTCTAGTCTTACAGACTTCTATACTTTTTTTTTTTCCAACAGAAAAGTTTTTGCTGTTTCTGCCTTCCAGAATAAATATGGGGCTCAATTCTCTTTTACCTCCAGGAGAGCATAGGAGGAACACTCATCAAGGGGCTGGAGTGCCTAGACTTTACATACGTTTTCCTCATGTGAACACTACTATAACTCATTTTTTATGAAGGTGCAACTAGATTGGCCTTATCTTTTGCCAACAGAGTATGTTACACGCAGGGATGGAAGAAATACTGAAAAATAATCTGTACCACAGCAAACTACCTCTGACAAATGAGATAATCTTTAAAGGGTTCCAGAAAAGAAAATTCCTGAACATCTTCCCTCTGTGAAATTTTCTTACACCTAACCCAAATCTCTGCAGCTGCAGCATAAGCCTACTTTCTCTTGCTGTCTTTCCACAGAAATCAAAACTACCTGGTTATAACTCTTTTATAGTTAAACATAGTTAGGGGAACCAGCAGCTGTCTTTAAATAAACCTTTTTTTACCTTAAATTTTTTTAAGATTATTTTTTCCTCTCAGAAATCATTTTCTAGCTTTTTAATCATTACTATGGCTCTTTCTCAAGCTTCCTCCAACATATATGTATCTAAATGTGAGCATTTTAAAAGGGGGGGAAAATACTAATGCCTAACTTGATAAAAATATATCCTAAATATTCCTACATTCCGGACCAAGATTTATAACTTCTTTGGTCCCAAAAGTCTCTAAAAAAGCTAGCAAATGGCTAGAGCAGTGGTTCTCATCCAGGAGCAACTGTGCCCCCCAGAGAACATTTGGCAATGCCTAGAGACATTTTTAAATGTCAAAATCAGGGGTGGGGGCGTGGGGAGGGAGGCAGGAGGGATGCTACTGGCATGTAGTAGGTAGAAGCCTGAGATGCTGTTAAACATCCTACGATGCACAGGACAGCTCCCCACAACAAATAATTATAAAGGCTCAAAATATCAATAGTTACAGAGGTTGAGATATCCTGACTTAAAGCAACATGGTATATGAAAATTTAAAGAACAAACAAGGGAAAAGAAGAGAAAAACTGAATGATAAAGTAGTAGGGGAAAGAAAGATGTAAAAAAAATGAGAACTAAAAAAGATAGAAAGATAAAGAACCATAGTAGCTATTTTAAGTGCAGTGCAACAGTATTTCCTGCTATGATGTGTTATTTTATAAAACGATATTGATATCACCTTGCCCACTTGTAACTGCAGCTTTACGTTACTCACTAATGACTGGCCTGGGTCTACTTTAACCTGCTAGAATACTAGATCTTTCTCTCCAGTCTTTCACAGTCTATCCATTTTTGTAGTGATTCACTCATTCATACAACAAGTATTTACTAAGTATCTACTACATGACAGGCACTAAGGATACAACAGTGTTAGGCAAAAACTCCTGCCAGAGTAGAGCTTATCTAGGGGTAGGGGACGTAGTGAGAGGGGAGCTTCTGATGCACCTAGTTTACCTTTCCTAAGTGAATTACTTCATACATATTTCTACTAATAGAGATGCATCTATCTGCAGTACTCCGTTTCCCAAGTCATTTAAATCAAGACTACCTTTGTGATGGCCATCACTGTCACTCTTGACCACGCTGATAACAAATGAATGTGCAATAAGCATACTTTCTAGTTCACTATCCATAGAACAATGTTTCTTCAAAGCAGGACAAAGCCTTTCAGCCTCTACCACTAAGGAAACCTTCTAGACTCTAGAGCATGAGAGATAAACTTACAATATTATGACAGAGAGTGAAAGGAAAATACTAACAACAGTGGGATCTATAATCCGAAACAAATCCCCTCAAAGGGTAGCTCACAATAAAACCTCCAATTCAGAGAACATTAAAATGCAGAAGAGCTGTCTGAGAGCGCCACCACCTACTCCTCCCCTAGGCTGAAGAGGCATCAGCCCACGTGCTCTGGTGTGTAGGCGTTGGCCAGGCTTTAGGGTCACTAGTCTTACACAGTGAAGAAAATTCTGATCCACCAAAGGAATGCTCAAAACCTCATCTCTGTCCAGGGATTTAATGGGTGAAGTAACAGGGTTTTGCACACACAGCACCTTCCCTGAGATTTCTATGTAAATCCATGGGAGATGGTGAAACCATAGAAAAGCCTTAGCATCTACTGAGATCAGCAATGTGGTCCAGGAACCTAAGCGCAGAAAGAAGGGGTATGGTCCAGGAGGAAGAGAAAATGTTGGCAGGGGAAAATGTTACCCTTCTCCTTACAGGAAGGTGGGTGGGCAGCATTCTCCCAAGGAGGGCTTGGCAGCTGCGCCCAGGGGATGAGCACGAGTTCCCTGAGGAGCTCACCAGGGGCTGAGACGGAAGGCAGAGGAAATAGAAACTCAGAGGGATTAGGAGTGGGGGCTGAGAAAATACTGTGTTTAAAGGGGGCTTTAATAAAGGTACAGAGCAGAGAGAGAGGGATAGAGAGTCATATCCCCCAAACTTCATGAGCAGAGGAGGAGAGTGAGTGAAGGGAAGAGAAGAGAAGGTGGAGGCCTCTAAGAATTCACACCCTGTGCCCTCAGTCACAAACACAGTCTAGTTGCTAACAATATTAAATTCCAAAATGACTTGTAATGTAGGAAAATAAAATAAACATCCTGCACACTTACCCAATCCGGGTAAACAGCTTCCCATGGGCATGGAGAAAACTGAGGATGAACCTTTTGTTCAGCTGCATGGGAAAAAGAGAGGAGAAAACAATTAAACTTTCCCCAGTTTCCTGTTACTGAACAGAGTCCCTAGTGACACAATAACCTGGCCAGGGTCTAAGGGGTGGGCACTAGGGATGGGAACCAAATAGACATGCCCAAACTCTCACACAGACCCAGGGCACATGCCCAACAGCTGCTGCTCAGCTGCGCCAAAATGACAGCAGCCTCAGTGAGCGGACAGCACCCTCTGCTGGCAGCCATGCCTGTGCGCAGGGAGTGAAGCAATGAACCCCAACTAGAAAGATGCCTGCAGCTCTCTGAGATCTAGGAGCCACTCTTGCGCCATAATGATGAAAATGAAACACTGACAAGGACAGGGATAATACTGGTTTGGGGTAAGTCTCTAATCTTATTTATGAGCTATTTTCTATCTAATCAAGAAAGTAGGGCTCTTCTTTGGTAAACAAGGGTGAAGTAACCCACCACTAGCTAACTCATCAAATTATACTTCTCCATCTTAAAAGGTCTGGATCTGAAAATTCAAGTGTCTACAAGGGGGCAGGTTTGAAACAGGCTAGTGGGGACAATAGTAGCCTATGGCTGGTCCACTCCAGTTCTGCTCTTTGTGAACCCAGTATTATCATTTATTTCCTACCCCCACCCCCTTTCTTTTAAAGAAGAGCTGAAAGCTGGGTTTTTATGTGAAATCCTCTGGCTTTTAAATGTTGGCTACTAATGGAAAAAAAATGTAAACATTAGGCAAGCCAAAAACATGAACATGCCAGCCACATCTGGCCCATGAAACAACAAATTTATAATTTCAGTTCAATGTTCTAGAAAACCTACTGCTATTAAAACTGAGGGGAGATTTTCCTCTGAGCAAAACAAGGATGGGGGGAAAATTCAACTCCAAAGAAAGCAGAGATAATGAAAGACCAAACCTTGCTGTCATCTTCCCTGGTCTCCTAGAGGCAATGTGCTCAGAGGAGTCAAGGATCTTGATCTCAGGGGAGTGGTTTAGGGCAAGGAACAGTCCAGCACCCCTTGATACTTTGCCCAACAGAAAAAACTCTTCTGGTTTATCTCCTTGCAAAACAGAACACCAATCAGTTATGGCCAATTCTATCTATTTCATATGGAAGCTAGGTGTGGGAAAAGGAGTGCATTCTCGCTCCACCAATGACTTCAACAGCAAATTCTACACACAAGCATCAATCTTTACCTTTGTTTAAATGAATTACACATTTAGTCAGCAATACTATATCAAACATTGATTTATGTAGTTAAAAAGCTCAGGATACTGCATTGAACCTCTCTCTGCAGACAGGTGAGTCAGGGCCAGGGACACTGAGTTCCACGAACAGAAGGGAAAGATGAGGAGCTGCTGCAAAATAAATTGCCAGTAGGTTATGCCAGTTAGCAGCAAAACCTAGGCTAGAACGCAAGTCTCTAGATCTACTAGTAGAGGCAAGTGGTGAAAAACATGGACTTTCCTGTCAAATCTCTGCCACTTAGCTGCTGTGGGATTCTCAGACAACTGATTGAACCTCCCTAAATTTTTCTCTCTACACATGGAGATAACAGTGCCCATCTATTAATGGGTTGGTGCATGAGATAAGGCAAGTAAAAGCATGCCTGACATGTTGTAAACACTCAATTGTTAGCTGAACATTCTCTCCCAATGAATGATAAAACAAGTAGTAAAATGTTAACAACTGGAGAATCTGGGTAAAGGCTATATGGGAGTTCTTTGTATTATTCTTACAGCTTTTCTACAGGTATGAAATTATCTCAAAATAAAAAGGTAAAATATCTATTCTCTCTATTCCTATTTTAACTCAATTATCCCTTTTTCCACAGCTGTCAATCATAAAGTGGTTAACTCATCCATTACCAGGAGAAATCCTTTATAGCTGGTTATATTTATACATACAGAAAACAAAACAATACTAACCCACCTCATTCAAGGCAATTACCATCCCCCAAGCCACAAGGCAGCTCAGAAATTTAAGCACTTAAACGCGTAAATGGGAAGAATCAGAACTTGAACCTAACTCCTCTGATTCCAAAAAGTTCTCCTTGCCTTACACTGCGTCTCTCTCAGGAAGAAACTGGTGAGCCTTATTCACGAAGGGCTGATGAGAAAATAAGAACCAAAAAGCAGTTCGGGTTTACATTTAAGTTTTCCTTACCTATTAGGCAGGAACCTCTACTATGTGACCCACAGTGCCTCCTGGAGTAAAATGAGAGCACTTCTTGTCGGTTTCTGAACGTTGTGTTTCTGTCTGTACTTCCCTTAGGAAGATCCTTCCCTTAGGGTAGTAGATGAAGCCCACTTAATTACCTGAATTTGCATGTACCATTATTATATTTTACTGTATCTAGTAGAAAGTGGATTTCAATGCATTGTATTTCTACCAGTGAGACTGAAGGGAATCTTCGGGAACTTTTCAAACTAGAGGCAAAAATACATTCTCCCTGAATTTAGTTAATGAGAACCACTGCTTTATTTTTAGTTTGAAAGTATCTGTCACCCTAAATACATAGTTGACCTTTGAACAACATCTTTATGTTGTTCTTAGTAACTTCTCTCTATTGTAAGAATACAGTTTTAATACATATAACATACGAAATAGGTATTAATAGGCTGTTTATCGGTAAGACTTCAGGTCAACAGCAGGCTATTAGTACTTAAGTTTTGGGGGGAGTCAAACTTATACATGGATTTTCAACTGTGCAGATCGTCAGAGCCTCTGACTCCCACGTTGCTCAGGGGTCAACTGTAGTTTCTTTTTATTATCACCAACAACACTTCAAATGGGAAAGGAGTTAAAAATGTAGATGCATTCTAGAAAGAGGTAATAAGGCATGTTATATTGAGAAAGTGGGTTTATTACACATTGACCAATATGGGCTTAAGCAACATTGTAAATAACAATATGAAGTCGGCTAGTACTAATGCAGAACTTTTAGAAAATCTAACTGATACCAAGTTCACAGTAAGAAAAGTCTTAGTTTGGGCTTTCTCCCTCTCCAACATATCATGGACTGGCTTTCATTTCTGTAACATTTTGTGGGCAGGGAGGTTTAGAAAGGAAGGGGGGGAGAGAGAATGAACATCAGTTGGCTGCCTCCTGCACGCGCCCTGGACCCGCAACCTGGGTATGTGCATTTCAGACACTGTCTTGCTACCTTTTGGTGTACGGGATGATGTGCCAACCACTGAGCCACACCAGCCAGGGCATGACTTTTTGGGTTATTTATTATTATTATTATTATTTTGTTAATCCTCACCGGAAGATATTTTTTCCACTGATTTTTTTTTTTTAGAGAGAGTGGGAGTGAAGAAGAGGGGTGGGAGTGACAGAGAGAGACACACACACATCTATTGGTTGTCTTCTGCACACACCCTGACCGGGGCCTGGGAATCAAACCTGCAACCCAGATACAGGCCCTTGACTGGGAATGGAATCTGCAACCCTTTGGTGTGCAGGCTGATTCTCTAACCACTGAGCCACACCAGTCAGGGTGCTTTTTGTTTTTTAACAAGACACTCAGATGGTCTTACTCAGATAGAGAAAGAAATGTTTTACTCCTTGAGACTATTTGCCTCCATATCTTTCCTGTACATTAACATACTATTCACCAGAAACTAAAAATGCTCTTCTTTGGAATAGCCCTGAGAAACAGTCTTATAATTATTAAAGGGCTCCTAACTCTTTAAGTCCAAAACCAAGTCACTATGTATGGACTCCTGAGCCTTTTGTTCCATCTAAAAGCAGTGACCCAAAGAGACACTAATGGCAGTAGCTGGATGGCTATGTCTCTAGAAACTCACAATAATGTCTGTCCTGCCATTAACTATGGAATTATGAGTAAAATGGTTTGGGCTGTTCCTCAACTGTAAAATGCAATTTCCACTACTGGCATTACCTAACTCAGAGCAGAAAGGACAAAAATAAATAATACAAGTTAAAGCATTTTGAAGAGTAAATATTTTATGCATGCCTTGGTAATTATCACTCAAAACTGCATAAGTGCTTTGTGAACTGTGGAGCAAGGAAGGAGAAAGGAGCTGCTCAGAGGCAAAAATACAGCACAAGAGAAGATTCTGAAATACACCCAATTTCCACTCCTAAATAGTTGCTCCTGCTTCTAAATAGTTGTGTGTAAAACTAAATTTCTAAGAAGTGAATCACTTTAAGGCTAGTAAGAACACTCAGTATTAAACGAAATTCCAATGTGCATTTTTAAAGTGTTTTGGGGAGCATAAATTATCATTCTCTAATTTATCTGTCCGGAATGTTTCCACTTTTATATACCAAGTATTTAAACACACACACACACACACACACACATACACACACACACACCAACTTTGTTGTTTTTAAAACGGGGTTCTGTCCTCTTAGATATGAGACAACTTAGGTGGAGATAAAATTTCAACGGTACCTATTAGTAAACGTCCAGGAGTTTCAGAGCATGCAATCAAAGCCCATTTATCATCACCCTGAAAGGCTGAGATCACGGGGTGGAGGGGAAAGTGAGCAGAGGCTATGCTGTTCACCTTCATCCCCATACTCCTACGCCAGGCACAGTCAAGAGCAAACCAGCAAGGCAGAGTCTCCAAGCCAAGGAACTTGTAGTCCAAGAACAAAAGATAAACAAATAACATGCCAACTTGCTAACTCTCCATTTATGCTCCAAAACCTAAGACAAGGCCTGAAGGCTATGGAGGTGCCAGGGGCACCATGTTTCCCTTACTGTCACTATCCTTCAGCCAAGGCAAGTCTTTGTGAGAGGTGAGATCTAAGATGATAAAAAAAGGGGGGGGTCTGGCACACAAAATGTGGAAACCCTATCAGTAAATCAATAATGCAATAATCATTTAGTAGAGATAAAAATTATTCATTAGGATTTTCAGTATTCTTCTTTCTAGGATATAAAGAGCCACACCGAGGCTGAAGTAAAGCAGGAATGGTAATTACTCCTCACCTTTACTTTCTCCACCCCTGAATTGTTCTGGGCAGGATGACAGCTCAATTAGCTCTAATTAAGCACAAGTTCCATGTAGAGATGTCCTACTTACGACAGCTGGATCTGAGCCATGTGAATTCATGTGTAAAACGTGCCTCTTAAAACCACCTCTTCCAACTAATGCACCCCTTGAAACATGGCTCTTGCCCTCACACTACAGCTTAGTGCTGCCTCAACTAAGTCTTACATTGAAGCAATTTACTGGCTATTATTTCATTATCTCTCCTACTTAAAGCCAACAGACTAGAGGGAAATTGGGCTAAATGTCAAATCAGCAGTCAGCTCCAGAAAACCCAACCAGCAAGCAGAGGGACAGCCGAGCTTAGAGAACCCGGCATGCTTTCAGAAGGGAAACTGGCACTAGGTAAAAAGAAAGAAAAGAACCACAATTTTGTGACTGTTCTATATTTATGCTCATTTGCTTATTTGGAGGGAGAGAATACGAGAGAATGGTATAAACAAAGACTATTGATCTTAGAGTCGAAGACCTGAGTTCAAATTTTGGTTATGCCATTTATTTGCTATATGACTATGGGCAAGTCATCTCATCTTTTTTTTTTAAAAACTTTGAATTTATTGGGGTGACACTGGTTAATAAAATTATATAGGTTTCAGGTGTACAATTCTACAACACAACATATGTATGCTGTATTTATTCTGTGTTCCCCACCCCAAGTTCACCTCATCTTTCTAAAGCTGTTAAATTCAACTATAAAATAAGGTTGAATGAGATCAGTATCAGTGATTCCGTAACTTTGAGTGTGTGTGCATCACAAGAGCTTTTGTAAAAAAAAAAAAAATACAGATTTCCTAGTCCTACAGTATCAAATCTTCAGGGAGGTGGGGGGGGAGGCCTGCAAGTCAGCATTTTAAAAGGTCTCCAGGAAATTCTGAAAAACAGGCAGATTTGGAAATCACTGGGCTAGATCATGGGTCAGAAAACTACGGCCCAAGGGCAAATCTATCCTGCAACTTTTTTTTTTTTTTTTGGTATGGCCCATGAGCTAAGAATGGATTTTATATTTTTTTAACAGTTAAAACAAAAAATCAAAATATTTCATGACCCATGAAATTTAAATTTGTGCCCCTGAATACAGTTCTACAGAAACACAGCTACATTTGTTTGTTTACATATTGTCTGTAGCTGTATTCTCCCTACAAAGGCAGAGTTGAGTAGCTGCAGAAGAGAATATATGGTCCAAAAGCCTAAAAATGTTTACTATCTGGCCCTGTACAGAAAAAATTTGATCCCTGTGCTAGAACATCTGTAACACTGATATCTCAAAAATGTTTCTACCTGCACAACACTTGAGTGATACCACACACATGTATTAGCATCAGCAATGATTCTCAAGGGGATAAAGAGGGGTAGTGTGATTTAATAGAAACCCCACCTCCCTGGATATTCTCATACCTACCTACCTACCTACCTCCTACCACCTCATGAGAATCATCAATCTACAGTGTTCCTTCCAATTCTAAAAGCCCCTAATGTATAATTCTAACTGAATCTAACCTTTCTTGCCAGCTTCTGAGCAAGCACTATCCTATTCTATGATAGCAAAAAACCACCACCAAAAACTCACAAAGTGCCAAAAGACTGCTGCTCTCAAAGATTTTGAACTTGAATACCCCAAAGGCTACAAGAAAACATAAATGGGATGCTCCTGGTTTTCACCTTGAAGCCACTATGGGGCTAAGTGACCAGGATGAAACAGAACACAACCAGCCCAATAAAGATTTCACCTAGGCCTAAGGGCCCCTGGACATTTCCCAAAACATCCCTAAACAAAGGAAAGTCCTAGATTAAGGTTTATGAATCCCTGTACTGCAATCTGACAATCTCTAGCAACCAGCTCAAAACTGCCCTCTTTTAGCATCTTCAGGTATACAGAGAAAGAGAGAAAGTTCAACCAAAGGGCAACACTGTTGGCTCTGACTGGGTTACTTTCTGAATGACTCTTCTTTCTGACTCATCTCTCTCAGTGCCTGGGAACTCTCATGCCCATCCACCCAAAAAGTAGGGGAGCTGGTATATCCTGTGTCTGTACTGCACAGAGTTAAGTGAAGAGGAAATGGCTGAACCTCCCATTCAGTGATCAGGTCGGCAACTAGAGAGTAGTTATCTAAAGGCACATACACAAGCTCAAACCCACCTTACAAATGAATGGGTCAAAAGAGTGAGGATGATGAGGTCCTATTCACACTCTTTCCACTCATTCATTCAACAAAAACTTACCATCTTCTGTGTAAATGACACTGTGCACAAACTGTGGACAAGGCAGAAATAAGCCCTGCCCCATGGGTGACACAATTATAAAGTACCATGACTGGGGAAGTATAGGATGATTTCCACAACAGGAACACGAGAGATCTCCAAAGGAAGAGCCCCTTGAGCTGAAACCTGAAGGTTGAGTAAATTAATCATTTGGTTCTGGAGGGAAGCAAAGGGAATAGCATATATGATGGTCCCAAGACTGGTACATTAGAAATTGGCACAGCCAGGTGAGCGATTCTGCAAAAGGGAGGCTGGAGAAATAGGCTGGGCCAAGTTGTGGAACTCCTTGTTAAAGAGTTTGATCTTAATCAAAGCCACTGAAGGGTTCTGAGCAGAGAAGTGACATGAGAAAACCTCCATTTTTAAAAGGACACTCTAGCTACTAATTTAGAAATGGGGGGGAAGGGGTATCAAATGTGTGGAGGCCAAAAAACCAGTTAAACTGCTGCTACCATCCAATGGCAATGGAGACAGAGAAGGAAAAAAATAAAAAATTATTATTCTACTCTCAGACAATTATGATCCCTGTTCCTAACTACTAGTAGTTCTAATTCTAAATAACTCAATTTTCAGAGACCAACAGTGGCCCAGAACCAAGTATGAGTCTTTAGAAAAAGACTCAAACTAAATAAAACACTGACTTCATTTTTAGAGGTAATTTGAACAGCCTTATTTTATTTCTTTCAATGATATTTTTTAATGGCCTGGAATGTTGTTTGGTACTTAGTACATATTCAGTAAGTGGCTGTTGAAGAACCTATTAAAATAAATAAATTTAATAGTGGTTAAATAGATGATCCAGGTAATACACACAAGAAACATAAGAAAAACAGTGCAGTACTAATATTAATGCTGTAGGGAAATAACATACTCAGCGTTAATTGTAAGAATTTAAATCTACCTCTTTTTGGAGGGTAATGTGACAAACCCAGGCAGAGGTACTCAAAGAAAAAAAAAGTTCTATCAGGACTTCAGGATTCAGATCTTGAGTAACCGCAGTTCCATCCCAAGAGGCTGGACAAGACACCATAGTCAACATCAGAATAAAAGCCAAAATCCTTACAATGGCCTGCAAACAGCCTATGTAATAATCACTGTGCACTCCTGCTGCCTCCTGTTCCTTGAATATGCCAAGCATGTTCCCAGTCGAGGGCCTGTGTATTTACTCTCTAGCCCAGTGATTCCCAAACTTTACAGCACATTGGACTTGCCTGCAAATCTTTTTTTTAAATTAAATGTTTTTATTGATTTTAGAGAGAAAGAGAGGAAGGGAGAGGGAAACACTGATGTAATAGAGAAACATCAAAGAGCTGCCTCATGCACGCCCCCTACTAGGGATCAAGCCCAAAACCCAGGCATATGCCCTGACCAGGAATCGAACCAGCAACCTTTTGGTGCACGGGACATCGCTCAACCAACTGAGCCAAACCGGCCAGGGTGCCTGCAAATCTTTTAAAAATACATATGCCTGACTTCCATCCTCAGACATTCTGATTTAATTAGCATAGGGGTAAGACTTGGAAATCAGGATTGCTAAAAGCTCCCAGTGATTGTATTATGTAGCAAAGTTTGAGAGCCATTGCTCTAGTTTATCCTGTTTTTATAGCACGAATCACCAATTTTTACACTCATGTGTGTGCACACACATATGCACACTATGAGAGCAAGAACTCTTGTGTATTTTGGTCACCACAGTGAGCTCATAGAAGGTAATCAATAAATACTTGGTGAACAAATAGCCTTTCTAGTCTGGTCTTCAGCTACTCCTCCTGCCTCCAATCTTGCTGATACAGCCTGCCCTTCAGCAACAAAAAATTACTCGTGGTGCCCTAAATTCACCATGCTCTTTCCACTGCTATGCCCAATCTCTATCTAGTGCCTTCTCGTGCACTCCTTTCTATATCTAATAATGTCCTATTTTCCTTGCTTAAACTCCTCCCAACCCTCTATCTCTAGGCTGAGCCTGACACCTTATCCTCAAGGCTCAGAGAATATTTCATATACCTCTGTGATAGTGGGTATCATAGTACATCTTAATTATACACATACATGTCTGTCCTCAGACCAGCTCTGTCCACAGAAATTTTTCATGATGATGGCGATGTTCTTTATCTTCACTGACTCATACAGTAGTCACTAGCCACATGTGGGTAATGCGTATGTGAAAGGTGGTTAGTGTATTTCATTTTAATTAAATAGCCATATAGAGCTAGTGGCTATCATATAGGTCAGTACAGCTCTAGACTGTGTTGTCCTTTAGTGAATGACTCATTCTGGTATCACAGGGCAGGACATAAGAATTATCAATAGATGATGAATGAGTAGACGTATAGGTGGATGAATGTGAGAGACTTGGTGCCAAAGATTACAATACCAAACCGCAATGAGGTATCAGAATGGCTACCATCAACAAATCAACGAACAACAAGTGCTGGCGAGGGTGTGGAGAAAAGGGAACCCATGTACACTGCTGGTGCGAAGGGAAACTGGTGCGGCCACTATGGAAAACAGTATGGAGTTTCCTCAAAAAACTAAAAGTGGAACTGCCATTTGACCCAGTGATCCCCTTTCTAGGAATATATCCTAAGAAACCCAAAACACCAATCACGAAGAACTTATGCACCCTATGTTCATAGCAGCACAATTTACAATAGCTAAGATCTGGAAACAGTCCAAGTGCCCATCAGTAGATAAGTGGATAAAAAAAGCTGTGTCACATTTACAACATGGAACACTATGCAACTGTAAAAAAGAAGGGTCTTTTATCCTTTGGGACAGCACGGAGGGAACTAGAAAGTATTATGCTAAGTGAAATAAGCCAGTTAGAGAAAGACAAGTACCACATGAGCTCACTTATATGTGGAATATAATAAACAAAATAAACCGATGAACAAAATGGAACCAGAGGCATAGAATCATGGAACAGACTGAGGGATCTCAGAGGGAAGGTGGGAAGGGGGGAATGGGCAGGGAGAGATTAATCAAAGAACTTACATGTTTATAAGCATAATCCATGGACACAGACAATGGTATAGGGAAGGCCTGGGGGTGGAGTGGATGCGGGGTGGAGGGAATCAATGGGGGTAAAAAAAGGGACATCTGTAATATTTTCAACAATAAAGATAAAGAAACTTAAAAAAAAACCCCACAACCAAAGGGAATCTCAATAAATAAAAAAACAAACAAACAAAAAAACCACAAAGATTACAATACCCACACTTTTACAATTTCTGGCTTGCCATATGGTAGGAACAAAAGATACACTCTGAAGCACAAATAAAGCTCAGCCAATGGGAGCAAAGGATTTGAAAAACCTACCCAGTATTCTACAGTTCTGTCCAGCTATATAATCCACACAGTGCATCAGGCAGTGTGGCCTAACACCTGATTTTAACTATTGGACTACACTTTTCAGAAGCTTGGGGGCAGCCCCCAATTAAGAACAGGTTCAATTTACAGAGGTGTCTCTGTGCTCTAGGAGTTAAAAGTACCCCAAGCTATTCAGACACAATTCAGATATTAAGACCTCAAGTTTTCCCAGCTGAACAAGTGAGTCACACTCAACCACCTTAATAATAGTCAAAACTTCTACAGCAACTTCCATGTGTAAGGCACTATTCTAAGCACATTATGTCTATTAACTCATTTAACCTTACAACAATCCTGTGAGGTAAGGACTACTATTATATCTATTATTATTTATGGATTTTAGAGAGAGAGGAAGGAAGGGAGGGAGGAGGAGGGGAACATCGATTTGTTGTTCCCCTTATTTATGCATTCACTGGTTGATTCTTGTATGTGCCCTGACCAGGAATTGAATCCACAACCTTGGCGTATTTGGGATGACACTCTAACCACCTAAGCTGCCCAGCCACAGCCAGAACTACTATTATTTCTATGTTATAGATGAGAAAACTGAGCATAGAGAGGTTAAGTGACTTGCTCAAGGTCAACCCAGCCAGTCTGGCACTAGAGTCTGAGCTCTTAATCTTTTGCCTTTAAAAAAAGGCAACCAGCCCAGCTGGGTGTGGCTCAGTGGTTGAGAGTGGACCTAGGATCCAGGTGATTGGGGTTCGATTCCCGGTCAGGGCATAAGCCCGGGTTGCGGGCTCGATCTCCAGTTGGGGAAGTGCAGGAGGCAGCCAATCAATGATTCTCTCATCATTGCTGTTTCTATCTCCCTCTCCTTTCCTCTCTCTGAAACCAATAATGACATATTAAAAAAAAAAAATTTTAAAAAGGCAACCTTTTAGGCAGAACCAAGAAAGGCACTGAGGATATTTATAAAGGCCAAAGCTAAAGCAACCGAAAGCAAAAACCCACCAATGGTTCCAGCTACCAGGACTCGAACCCTGATCGCCTGGATCCTAGGTCAATGACACTCAACCACTGACCCACGCCCGGCCCGACTGAGAGATCACTAGGCCAAACCAATTGAGAAGTCTTGCAGATTAAGGGAAGTAGATACTTCCAGTCCAGATCATATCATGCCAGTCAATGAAAGCACACTTAACTGCACCCCAGGATAATGCCAGCCAGAAGTGAGAAAAGAGAAAAGTGAACAAAAGCTTGTTTTCCCTAACAGTAAAACAGTAGTAAAAAAATAAATAAAATACCTAACATTTTTCTTGATAAATCCACCACCTGCCTTATTAATAATAAGGAAACAGTTCTTCAAGAGTCAAAGAAGTCGGGCCGGGCATGGCTCAGTGGTTGAGCGTCATGGACCTAGGATCCAGGTGATCGGGGTTCGATTCCCGGTCAGGGCACATGCCCGGGTTGCGGGCTCGATCAATGACTCTCTCATCATTGATGTTTCTATCTCTCTCTCTCCCTCTCCTTTCCTCTCTCTGAAATCAATATATATTTTTTAAAAATACTTTTAAAAAAAAGAGTCAAAGAATATGTGTGCATTTAATCACACACTATCATCAAGGGACTGTGGATAGTGCAAAAAAATGTATCTGAAAACTTACCTTCCTGCCTACCCATCTACTACAATACAGGAAAACCCCTGACTCTCTCAGGAAAGGGAGGGGTAAGAGCTAATCTAAGAAGCCAAAGGAGAACAAAGCTTCAGTTTAAGAAAGATGTGGTCACAAAGAAGGTTTCACAAACCACTCTGCTGTGGGCACCAAAAAGCAAATAACCAGTACAGGGAGCTCTGGCAACCTCATACAGGCTTCGGATTTAAGCAAGGCACCAAATAAGGGAAGGATTCTGGCGCATCAACTCCTAGGAAAAGTGTTTCAAGTTAAAAATGGTTATTCAGGTTTGGATGTGAACTTCTGTATCTGTTCTTTATCAACAGAGGCACCTCTGCTTCACTGGCAGCTAGCAACAGAAAGCAAAGAAAACTGTTAGAATACACACAGACAGCATGACCTGGTACAGCCTGGCATTTACCTGGACACTCAAGACAAGGCTATAAACATGGCAATGCGGATCTTGTGGGATTCCACATCCCAGCTGGGTCCAAGCATCTCCAGGTACAGGCAGGCCATGCTGTCACTCCCACCCTCCCCCCGCCCCGACAGCCAGCCAGACAGTTCAATATTAAGGCCGAAAACCAAGGCACTTTTGGTGAGTCAGTTTCACTGTGTCTGGAGGCAAGGCCTGCTTCCATCTAGATTTCTGTCAGTCATATCTCTTCTATGCTGGTTCCGACCCAAAATACCTAGTTCTAAAGACATAGCAAAACACCTTCAAATCTCTTATCTTTGACCCAATTCTCCTTTCATTCTCCTTATTCTCACTAAATAATGAAAATCAATCTTAGGCATGCCAGAAAGCAGGAAAATGGTGCTCCATCCCTGCCATTACTACTATTAAATGTACAGAAAAAAAATCTGAGTTTAGAGTTAAAAGGAAGAATCGCTTCTCGGCCTTTTGGCTAAGATCAAGTGTAGAGTTAAAAGGAAGAAAAGAACAGAAGTGACAAAAGTCAAAGCCAATCACTCTGCTGGTTACCCAGTATGCTTAGTTTGTGACAATTTATCAACCTGTATGGCTTTGATATTATACACTTTTTTTGTATGTGTATTATACTGTAATTAAGGTGGGCTTTTGTTGTTGTTGTTAATTACCACAACCTCTTCTGCTGTTCCACAGAAAGTCTTTATTCTATAGCCTATACCCTTTGTCCCTGAGATTCTAACTCTCAGGTGGTAGAAATAAAGGTGACTGTGCTAAAAGTTTGTGGCTCCATCTAGGAGCTGAAAACTATACTGGTGTTAAATACCAGATCTGTTGATAGTGTAGACTATATCCCTATTTTACAGATGTAGAAAGAAGGAAAGAGATTCACAGGAAATGTATTCACAGGAAAAAAGAAAAAGAGGAATATAGTAATCCGGAATATCTGATTCCTAGTCTGCCATAGCCACAAGGGACAATATGTCAGGGGCAAAGGGCATCTATTAGTGCCTTATTCAACCTTTTGATATATGTTACTTCAAAGTATTTTAAAAGCCATATTGTTTTACAGATCTGTCCAGAAGTCTAAAAGAAAATCTGCCAAAGAAATTCCTCAGAGAGAATGTCAACTTACACATAGTTTGCTTTACAAATTAGGAACTAGCATCTCAAAGATTTGTAGTACAAGTCAGCTCAAAATCTCATTAGACAGAATAAGGTTTTACATCTTTACCAAGAAAGTAACAACCCAGAAAAATGCAAATCCACAGAGGGTATGATCCCAACTCCTCTTTCCCACATGCTTCAGTAACTGCAGTCCTACTGTGCATGTGAAAGGCAAGAAGAGGACTTATTGCCAATGGTTACAACACAAAGCATAACTTATTCCTAAGCCAAGCTTGGGCTTGGCTCAGAAAGCTTCCCAGAATGATGGAAGGCATGACTTTAGGATGACTCAACCTTTGCTAATGCATAAAATAAAGCAGGGAAGGACTATCTGAAGGATCCACTTCCAGGCTTTGGCCAAATCAAAAACCCAAAAGTATCTACTTCGTGATAAATCTTCAGTTCCAGCTGACTAATTAGACAGCATCAATATGGACATCTGTACTATGCCCTAAGATAGTCTAATGATAGACCCTTGGCTAGGAATCTCAGGAGCAATCACTCGCAGTTTCTAACCACACCATTATTTTTATCCATGTTGTTCCTTCTGCCAGAAAGTGTGCTGCCCACATCTACCTAAAGAACTTTCATCCTTCAAAACTGAGGACAGATCACCTTTCTAGGTAGCCTTCCCTGTTCATTATGAGTTAGTATCTTTCTCCTCTGTATTACCTCTGTATACAGTACATTATTTCTATTATTATACTTGTAACACTTTATTGCAAATATTTATTTACATATTCATTTTTCCTACTAGACTGTGAGTTGTATCTTTGAAGGAAGTACCAATGTCACTTACCTTTCTAATGCAGTGACTAGAATGATTAACATAAAAAGGTACTCACTAAACATTTATGGAAATGACCTGAATGAGGACAGGGAAAAGCTTGAACCCCTCAAAGATGACCAGCTGCCCTGAGAAAGAGGTTTTACAACTGAATAAGAGAAAAGAAAATGCCCATATAAAACTGTGAAACCACTTAATTAAAGCAATATACAAAGTTATATACAAGATAAAATAAATTAAAAACAAGAAAGAGCAGCCAAAGAGAAAAAAATTAGAGGTCATTAGTAGTGAGGACACAACATAAAATGCATGCCACAAAGTCCTTCACACTTATTAAAGAAGTTACAACTTCAGCTCTAACTCCTGGAACAATTAAAATAGAGAATTATTCTGCATAACAAATTCACAAATGTACATGAGGTTAAAAAAAACCCACACAGCATGACTATCCCTGATACTAAAAACAGAAATTCCTCCTATGGGTTTCCACAAAGAAGATGCCATATAATGCAAACAGCAATGATTCCCTAGGTCTCTTGATTATTATTTGTCTTAATATAGGCTGATGACCTTATACCAAAACAATTCAGTCAAAGCAATACTACTAGGAACCAATACGTCACGTAGGTAAACAGCTCTCTGATGGTTCTAGGCACGAATGGCACGAAAAGAACAACAGCAGGAGAGATGCCTAGTGATTCCCATGCTCAATAAATTTTTGGATCAGTGGACAGATGGAAGACAAACAACTGGAAAAATCACTGAAGCTCTTAAAAATAAAATTGTGTGGTAAATACATTTTATAGAGACTCAAACATCAAAAGGAGTCTTGATAATATTTTAAGCTCCTTCTGGTCTAGAGAGTCTATATACTAATACTCAGGAAAATAAAACTGAGCAGTAACTTCAATATTAAATATTTATGAGTAAAGTGAAAGGCTTCCAAGAGGGGAAAAACCCGGAGTTTTCCCCTGGAGCCAAACAAAGAGTCTGCCGACGGGGGGAAGATCACAAGCCAAGAAAACGACTATTTCACATTCTCTATCTTAGCCCAAACTTCGAATCCAAGACAGTGAAATAGAGTAGACAGATAAAATTGTGGAACCTTTAAGAGTAGAGAGGGATTGTAGAATGAGAGAACTACAAATACATCTCCCCCAAGAGGATGGTCAGAAACAAAACCAATATAGGAAATTGATGAGAAAGGCAACACGGGGAAAACAAAGGTCAGTTTAGTCTTTGACCCCACACAACAGGCAGTATGTTACTATATAAAATGAGCGGCTCCCACAGGCACATCACCTCACTACTCTACTCCTTCCTATAGCAGCTGCAGATCCAGTGTAAGGGTCTCATTCTTATTTGGAAGGCTCTTCACAGACTAGGAGCTGGATCCTAAGGGACGATTTATAGTACACCCTCACATACATTCCAGTTGGCTAGAACTCAGCAGCTGATTGCTCCCTTGTCTAACTTGGTAAAGAGCCAGAGGAGGACTTTTTTCAGTCAACTCTCCCAGGCTGGAAAATTCTCTAACCCTTGAGTTCTGGCTTAAGTCTGGATATCAGGTTATTCACGAGATGCCAAAACTACGTCTTTACATTGGCTTTGAACAAGTCTCTCAAGTACACCATACAGATTCCCACAGATCTCAAAATCATGTGGTCGTTAAGGCCAAAGATGGCCAGTCTTCCTCACACAGAGAGAAACATGCTTTTCAAAGCATGGGCAACAAGCAACAAACACAGTCATTAAATGGCCTCCGTAAAACCTTTTTATTCTACCCTACTGAAAACTCTCTCTATTCCACTAGCTACTCGAATACTCTCACTATGACTGATCCCTATGTCATGAAGAGCCGAATCCCAAGTGTTTCTCTCACTGAGAGGAAATGAAGGAGGAAACCTTAACAAGGTGTTTTTGTTCTCACCAAGCTCCTCACTTGGTAGTTCTCAGCCCGAATCATACTGCTCCTCCCAGGAAGTACTTGGAAATGTGTGTGGGCCGCTACTGGCATCTAGTGGGCGGGGCCAGGAATGCTCAACATCCTGAGGTGACAGGTCCACAAAATGAAGAACTGTCCGCACAAAAGACAGTTACACCCTCATTAACAATTACTGTCCTAAATGAAGGACCTCCACGTTAACTATCTTCATTCATTCTTCCATCTTCTAGAGCAGTAGTGGGTAAACCTTTTCTGTAAAGCGTCACACAGTAAACAGTGCAGGCCTTGTGGGCCACATACATCTGTTACATGTTCTTTTTAAACAACTCCTTATGTAAGAATGTAATAAACCAATCTTAGTTTGCAGGCCACTGGCAGACTTTATCTATACCTACTCAAAGCATTACCTGACTCATTAGTCTGTTTATATTGAGATACTGATGAAAATAAAATATGATGGAATGTGTTAGATACAACTCTAACAACGTATACTAGAATTTTAAAGAACACAATAAGAGCTTCAGAATTTAGCCTTAAAATCTAAGAATTTGGACATATATGACTCTTAATCAATTAAATAGTTCTCTCATCTCTTTCCTCGCCTGTGCATGTCAGTCACAACTTTTATTCTGAATGTTCATTTTCAAATGCACTACTGGAAAGAACACAAGCAGCCTTACCCTCTCCCTGGAGGATATATATTACCTCCTATTCACCATGCGTGCCACTCAAAAAGTCTCCTTTAAAATTCTACTGTTAACATTTTCTAAAATGTCTAAACCAAACCAAAGCCTGGAAACTCTGACTGGTATCTGGGTCCTGACTTTCCGGATGGTAACTAAAGGTCACGTGGGGTGGAAAGTGGCCTGTGGGTAACACAGAATACACACATGCACGCGAACAGGATATGTTGGTAATCTGGTTTCCTGAGACCTGGTGAGTTGTGAGAGTTCTCATCAACACCCTTGGGGAAGATGAAAAACCTTAAGCTGGGAAATACTGGATTTTTAAAAAGTGTCCATTCTTGGAATTACATTTCTAGCTAAAGCAGAATGTGCAGTTATACCTCTTGTTTTTCCACATTCTGCTTATCTAAAAATACAAACAAAACAAACATAAAAAATAAATGAGTATCTGAGAGATTTCTTCAGTGTGGAAGCTGGTGTTTGCAGCATGGCTTATGTCACGTCTTAAGCCCAGAAAGACAGAGAGTGTGGTTTTGGTGTTTAACCAGCCTCAACTGCACCCTGGCACTCTGTTTCTTCCCTCAGAGAACTTCGCTCTGTTAGAGGAAAGAAACCAACCTCATATCTTGAAACAAAACGGCTAGGATAAAAATAAAGCCCTGAAGTGGTTTGGTGACCGAGGTCATGTGGGGCGTTAAGGGTTTGTAGGTAGGGCCAATGTACTTTGAGAACTTCCACTCACTGCCAACCACAAAGACACAAAGACACCAGCCCAAGAGGCCAGCAGTGATCTGGGCAAGTAGCCCCAGTCCCTGCCTGTTAGGGGCTGCTCCTCACAGCACACTTCACATTATCAATTGCTGAAAAACCCAGTCCTGGTCCTGACTTTCTTTAAGACTAATCTCACTAAGCTGTTTCTTATGGCCAAAGAAAAATAGAGCCTACCTGTAGCCTCTTCCTACAGACAGAAGCTTTTATGAACTCCTGTCATCCCATGTTGGCAAGACTCAGTTCAGAGAATACCTTCAAATAGCTTCCAGGGTAGAAGGGTATGACACAAGGTACATACTGCAAACTATTTTACAAAAGTAAAGGGCTAAAGAAATGACATGAAGTTAATATAATCCCCACAGCAACCCTAAAAATCTGCATGGTACCCACCTCACAGATATGGAGTCTTTATATTCATGAGGCCAAATAATTAAGCTAACTTTCTCTGCTATGATGATATAATTATGGAGCAATTAAATGGAATCACCACAAATAAAACATTTACCTGCCAGCATAGAGACTCAATTCTTCTCCATCATGGTATATTAAATCAATGCTTATGCTATCCAGAGAAAATCAGGCCAAAAGCTTTTTTGAGCTTCATAATGGCACTAGTTCTGGAATTGTCAGCCTAAAGGTTCACAGCCCTAGGAATCAGAACTCACTCCACTACAAGGTAAGTCATTTTGCTTATGGAAGCAAGCCTTGTAAAACCATGCTTTGACCTATAGTTGTGTTCATGGGACAGGGGGTGGGGAGACTGAGAGGAAAGTGGAGTCATTAGGCATGTACCACCCACATATCACAGCTTTCTTTTCAGTACAGTGGTGGTGGCAGTAGCAGCAGCTCAGGTGCACAAACTATGCAAGGGGCACTAAAAGCAAGACAAATGATAGGTCTGATGAAAATGTCACATGCATAACACACTTTTTTTTTTTAAAGTCTTTAAGCAAGTACAAGTTGAGCATGTGAAAACTCTATGCTATAGGCCACGTGACATGGGTTTCCCACAGTGAAGCTACGCTCCTTTGTTGGCCAAAGTTTACTTTGCTAGACTCTTGATTAAAAGCAAGAAAAAATATATACTTATATACTATCCAGCCTCATAAAGCCATGTATTCAAAGTCAAAGAAAATCATCATCATTCTCAATTTACAGTAGAGCCTTGAAGAATAAAAACTCCATGGAAACAGGGACACAGAGATTCAGGCAAAAGCAGCATGTAAAATTTTAGGCAGAAACTACAAATCCCAAATCCAGGAAAACAAGGTTCTCTCACTTTGTCAAAGATTTCAGGTAACTACTAAAAAGCCTGGGGATAAGGAAAACCAAATGAGACAATATAAGTTTACTTCTGACAAATTGGTTTGGTGGGTGGCATTCAGACTTGACCAGAACACAGTCTGAAGCTTTTCAATTCAATGGCTTAAGCAGTACAACTTCTCACCTTTCACCAATCTTGGATGCAGTAGGATGTTGAGGGGGAAAAAATCTGTCCCGCAGCTCTGTGTGTAGGCCTCAGTTCCCAGAGGTACAAATTTCATTACGAAACAGGAGTGATATCTTCAGATTCCTTAGGCTCACTACTAGACTGTAGACAAAGATTGAGCCAGCCTGGTAGCAGGACATATTGCTAACTAGTTTCTGGATCAACACCAATGACAATGTCACATGAAGCCCAGCAAAACACCTAAGGCCCAATGATTAAGACACTTTCCTGTGCCCAAAGTCAGGCCTGTTTAGGGGGAGTTGCCAACCTTAAACAGAATCTCTGAGAAACAACTTAAATCACTCTTAAAAACTTGAACTGCTATAATCCCTTTTGGTGGCACTCTTAAAGCATGGATCACAAAGTGAAATGCCTACATAGGTAACGTAAGTGAGCACTGTGCAAGTACAAGAGAGTTGTGAGGACTATTGACAAACTAAAGAACACAAGCCTCTTTATATATTTATTTTTAAATATATCTTTATTGACTTCAGAGAGAGGAAGGGAGAGGGAGAGAGATAGAAACATCAATGATGAGAGAGTCATTGATCGGATGCCTCCTGCACGTCCCCTAATGGGGGTCAAGCCCGCAACAATGCCATGTGCCCTGACCAGGAATCAAACCACGATCTCCTGGATCGGAGGTCAATGCTCAACCACTGAGCCATGGCAGTTGGGCAACAAGCCCCTTTAAAAGGGGGTAGCTGCTACTCAGCTCTGGAAAATCGTTGCCAGATCTTGATTATTTTGTAATTAGCTAGCAACTGATCGGAATTTTAACACAAAACAAACAAAAACCCACTATTTGTATCACCTGAACCACATGATTAGTCTTAATATACTAAAGGTAAGATAATCAGTCCAACTGGTGTGGCTCAGCAGTTAAGCATCAACTGATAACGCAGGTGATAGAAAATCAATTCCGGGTCAGGGCACATGCCTACATGCCTGGGTTGTAGGCTCGATCCCTAGCGGTGTGCAGGAGGCAGCCGATCAATGACTCTCTCATCACTGATGTTTCTCTCTCTCTCTCCATCTCCCTTCCTCTCTCTGCAATCAATACTCATGGTGCTTTCACAGTCATTTGTGGACATGTACAGCGTGGCAAAAAAATTCGAGCTGCCCAATACACATGTTCCCAGCCTAGGTCAAACAGGTGACTCTTCTTGTTCGAGCTATCATACTGTAAACAATTATTCTTCTTGTGGTCAATTTAGTGGCACATTTTTCACATTTTTGTGCTTTTTGTTGGTGCTTTAGCTGATTAAAATGGTCCCCAAATGTAGTGCTGAAGTGCTGCTAGTGTTCCTAAGCACAAGAAGACTGTGATGTGCCTTATGGAGAAAATGTGTTACACAAGTTTTGTTCAGGCATGACTTATAGTGCCGTTGGCCGTGAGTTCAATGTTAATTAATCAACAATGATATTAAATAAAGTGTCGCCCAGCCAGGCATGGCTCAGTGGTTGAGCATCAACCTAGGATCCTGGAGATCCCGGTTCAATTCCAGGTCAGAGCACATGCCTGGGTTGCGGGCTCAATCCCTGGTCAGGGTTGTGCAGGAGGCAGCTGATCAGTAACGATTCTCTCATCATTGATGTTTCTATCTCTCTCCCCCTTCCCTCCTCTCTCTGAAATCAATAAAGATATATTTTTTAAAATAACAATAAAAAAATAAAGTGTCTTTAAACAAAAGCATACATAAAACAAGGTTGTGTATTGATGAAATTCTTATAACCAGAGGCTCACAGGAACCTAACTTGTATTTTCCTCAGGAGCAATGGTTCAGTATTCGCTAATTCAGTGTCTGTGGCAACTTTATAGAACATGTAACTGCTGCAAATAAAAATAATTGACTGTATACTGAAACATTCTGTTTATGTAGCCATTCTTTCCACTAGACCAGAGGCTGGAAAACTAGGCCCACAGGCCAAATGTCTTCATAAATAAAGTTTTACTGGAACACAGCCATACTCATTCATTTATGTATTGTCTGTGACTACTTTAGCTCCACAAGACCAGAGCTGAGTATCTGTAACAGAGACCATATGACCTGCAAAGCCTCAAATTCTTACTATCTGGCCTTTTTAAAGAAAAGGCTTGCTGACCCATGCACTAGACTCGAAGCTCTTAAAGGAAATACCAATGTCATATTCATGTTTACAATCCTAGCATAGAGCTGGCACAATAGGACAGGTACTCTAAACTTTAGTCTCATTAAGCACTGGACCCAGAACACAGTCTTCTACTCCAAAAACTCAGGGGTGAATGCATTAAATTTCGGACCCGAACAAGTCCCAAAAACAGATACTATGCAAAGATATAAAATAAATAATGGAGTGTGACAGAAAGACAAGGAACAAGTTAAGGACCAATGCAAACAATATCATTTAGTAGGTGAAATAAGCTGAGAAATTCAAATAAGGAGAAGCCAAATAACAGGTATTAGGAGCTACTGAGGTACAGTCCAGTATGAACCCCAAAGCACACATTCAGAAGGGCAAAAGAGAAGGAATGTTTGGCAAGAGCATGGCCAAATATACAATGACATTTCACTTATCTAAAGACATTTCTACACATAACATCAAGCATGCTGTAGATACAAAAGTCACAGTTGCTTGGGGAAATGCTAGAAATGGTAAACCAAATCATGCCAGAACACAAGAACTTGCTAAAGTTTGAGACAAACATCTATCAAAAGCTCCCATTCCTGCCCTAGCTGGTTTTGCTCAGTGGTTAGAGCACTGTCCCGTGGACTGAAGGGTCCTGGGTTCGATTCCAACCAAGAGCCCGTACCTGGGTTGTGGGTAGGAGACAACCAATCGATATATCTCTCTCACATCAATGTCTCTCTGTCTCTGCCTCTCTCTCCCTCCCACTTCCTCTGAAAAGCAATGGAAAAAATATCCTCAGGTGAAGATTAAAAAAAAACAAAAGAACCACCCCATTCTCATTTGCTCATTTTTCCACAGTAGTCACACACGTTACATTCTATTCAAGATGCTAACAGAGCAATCAGGTCTGAGAAAATTCTCAGCAGTTCTATCAGAGACCCTTGCTTTTCAGTGTGAAAATTATTTCTGATGCTGTAATTTAATATCCTTAATTAACTTACTATCAGCAACAACTCAATTTCTAAGCAGTACTCTTTTCTGATTTCCAAAGGGAACTGAGGCATAGCAGAAGGCACATCCACTACATAAAGAATGCCTGGAACCCTGGTGACATTAAATTTGAGTGGCATAGCTGGTAGGGGAAGACTTTAAATGGGAGTCTCAATAGTTTAAGAGGATGCCACTTAGAGTTGAGGTTGGCAGTCTCTCCCCAGGTTGCATGTTCAACCCAAACCGTATCTCAAGGCTGAAAACCAACAACCCACAAGCTAACCTCCTGGAGCCATTCAAATTCAGAGAAAGATCCAAAGCTCATGGTTGGCAGACAGAGATAACAAATTAGTTGGGATTTTACTATCATTACTAATAACCATCTGAAGCCAAACTTTCTGTTTCTTATTTAAGTATCTGAATTTTAGTAGTTTATGCTAGAAACTCTCTAGGAGTTATCAAAGGAACAATTCCTATTAAGGCTAATCACTCAAAAAGGACAACTAAAATGAACAAGCAATGAACAGCACATATTTAAATTACAAGTCAAATAGATTATATACATCTTTATAATGGAATATCATGTGGCCATATCAAGAAATACTACAAAAAGATATTCTTAGACAGTGGAAATATAGTCAGTATCTGCTACACTGCTTGTTTTGAAAATGTGAATTCATTCCATTGTGATCAATATATTAGGGAACAATATGACCATAACACAAATTTTACATTTGCTCATGTGTGACTTTGTTCATGAGAAACACTGCATAAACATAGTAACTGCACCCAACTGAACTAAGCTGCAAAGGAACACACAAAACAGCTACCACAGTTCACCACGTGAACTTATGTTATGAGCCACACCTACCCACATCTAGTGTTACACCTGCCTGTCTAACATCAAATAACCCTCCTTCCACAATTTCACAATAACTCAAAAGCTGCAATCCTTCTGAAGCCCACTTCTATAGGCAAACTTTTTGTCTTTTTCAAGGTAGTGTTTACATTATTTCTTAACCAATAAACACATATAAATTGTACAACTGTTTTATTAGGTTTTATCTTTTTTTAATGTCACTGAGGAAGTTTTTGAGTATCGTCCCCGTAACCCCATTTTCCTCATAAGCTCTGTGGTTTTCACTGTGTGATTTTGCGTAGTGCAGTGATTTTCAGAAATGTATGTGTTACATTATAGCAAAACTGACTGAATGTCCAATTGATAATTTAAAAAAGCAAACTAGATTAGTGTATACAGTATAGTCCCATTTTCATAAAAAATATATTTCATGTGTCTATGTGTGCATATGTACACACTCATAAATGCTCACAAGGCCTAGAGGAACCTCCTTCAAATAGTTAATAGTGGTATCTCTGAAGGCAAAAAAACAAGAGACTGTCACTTTAAACTTAAAGTAGATTTTTGTTTGATTTAGATACAATGAATTATGGCTACTTCTGCAATTAAAAAAATTCCCTTTAAAAAACAAAAAATCCAATATTGGAAGTACTGAAAAGAGTGATCATTACACCATCTGATTATGTCATCCCCCTCGTCAAATTCTCAATACTTGAATGCAAACTTCTCAATATTTATGGACTCACTGTTCTTCCCCTCATTTACATATTCAATTAAGATTTACTTAGAATTTTCCGCATACAAGCACTAGAGATAAAGCAGTGAAAACTAGATACAAACCCCATTCCCACAGAACGTGGAATCTAGCAAGGGAGAGAACTTAACCAATAAAACTGCATCTAAAATTACTTAATAAGAAATGGTATATTACAAAGGGAAAACAGGCAGGCTCAGGGATCAGGAAAAGTTTCCCTAGAAATGGAAGTGATATTCATGCTGAGGATTTAAGGGTAAGTAAGAATGGGGCTGATAAAGAGAGAAGAGCATTGCAGGCAGAGAGAATGTACAACAGCCAAAGGGCCAGAAAAGAGCTTGGACGCTTCAAGGAAGAAGCCAGTATGGACAGAGAACAATAAAAAGGGGACGAGAGGTATAAGATAAGGTTATGAGCAGCAGAAGCTAAGTCACGCAGGGCCCACAGATTATGCTAAGGATTTTGGACCTAATTCTAAGAGCAAACAGATACAACTGAAGACTTTCAAGTAGGGAAGTGACATGATCAGAAATGTGTATTTGGAAGCTCATTTGGGTTACTGTCTAAAAAAAAGGCCTGCCCGGCCGGGTGTGGCTCAGCAGTTGAGCATCGACCTAGGATTCAGGAGATCAGGGTTCAATTCCCAGTCAGGGCACATGCCCGGGTTGCGGGCTAGGCAGCTGATCAATGACTCTCTCATCATTGATGTTTCTACGTCTCCCTCTCCCCCTCCTTTCCTCTCTCTGAAATCAATAAAGATATGTTTAAAAAAAAATAAAAATTGCCCAGCCGGGTGTGGCTCAGGGGTTGAGCATCGACCTGGGATCCAGGCGATCGCGGTTCGATTCCCGGTCAGGGCACGTGCCTGGGTTGCGGGCTCGATCAATGACTCTCTCATCATTGATGTTTCTATCTCTCTCTCTCTCTCCTTTCCTCTCTCTGAAATCAATAAAGATATATTTTTTAAAAATAAAATAAATAAATAAATAAAAATTAATAAAAATTAAAATTAAAAAAGGCCTAAGGACAATCAAGACTAAATGTGGAAAGGCCACTAGGAACTTCTAATAGTCTGTGGATTACCGAAGTGGTAACCTGGACTAAGACGGTGGGAGTGGAAATAGAGAAAAGGAGATAGATTCAGATTCTGCTTAGGAGGCACTTTCTATAGCTCTCGGTATTCACTGGATGTGGGGGTACAGGAAAGGTGGGGTCAAAAATGACTCAAGTCTCTAGCCAGAGCACTTCTCACATCCTAGTCTCCAACCATACGGAACTACTTGCAGTTCCCTAAGCCTTCAAACCTCAGTGTGGAAATGCCCTTACATCATCCTTCAGCTGCAAAATGCCTCCTCATGCCAGCCTTCCCTAACCATGCCCTGATTAGGTGCTCTAATTGCGTGCTCCTGCAGCTTCTCGTGTTTACCTGTATCATAGCACTTGGCACACTGCATTATACTCATATTTATGTTTCTGCTGTCTTCCCCACATGACTGAGTGCTCCCTGAGTTTAAAGATCATTTTCAGTTGTTTTAATCTCTGTATCCCCAATGCCTGATCACTCAAATAAATGTGAATAAATCCCCACTCTCACCAACTATATGTTCTGAGGAACAGAAAAAGCAAGCTGAGTTCTTGGGTCTAATGTAAAAAATGAAAGAATATGGGAAGCTGAGTTGGGCCTGAGAAAGCAGGTAAAAAAGGCAGTGTGGTTTCCTGACTGGATAAACGAAGAGCTATGAAACTGCAGACTTCTACCTCAAGTGTTAGTAGTCTAGAACTAAAAGCCCAAACTCACAGGTGTAAATTTAAAAGAAACTAAGGGAAGTAATTACCCAAAAATGATGTATAGGCTGAAAATATATAAAGAGTTTCACAAATAGTTTAGAAAACAAAATTACCACATTTTACTCTACATACATCTGAAATTATTTGAAATTTTTACTAAAAATATATTCACATATTATTTGTATAATTAAAAATAATAAAATTATAATGGATCCGATGACAGCTCACACGCTGAAAATACCTTCTCTGAGATACACTGATAAAAACACACACTTATAAACACATTATTTAAAAAATATATAAAACACCTAATGGAAGAGAAATATCTATTAAAGACTGGTTATAACTTTTATGAGGGATACTCCCCGACCTTTAGGCCAAGGCCAAAGAAAGCTATAAAATGTTTTCTTATATTGTTGTTGTTGCTTTCATTTTAAAGATTGTTAGTGAAGCTAATCCAATAGAACAATTTATCTCTTATTCAAACAGGCTTCCAGGGACTGTAATATCCAAATTAGAAGAGAGCAGCAGTGAGGGATTCTACCACTGCAGCACCTCCTGAGAAGCACCTTAACATACTGGGGCCCCATGCACATCATGGCACATAGGAAGTTAGTAATTTCACTTATACACAATGACTGTTTTTCAAGTCATCCAGAAAACAGCTAAAGACTAAGAAGACTATAGGAACATAAATGGAAATTTTAAATTACACCACAAAGGAAAAGTCCTCCTATCCCACCAGTGACTCATTCTCAGTAGGCAACCATGCCTCCAACTTCAAGGAGAAAATAGAAAATTTCAAAAAGGCCCCCCCTCATCTTCCTCCTACCATACCCACAAACCTCTCTGCTACCCCAATCATGTCCCTTGAGCCTAAGAAAAAGGGATCTCTCGCCCTTTCAGGGTAATCCCTCCACGTGTACTCTGAATCCTGCTCCCTTCCCATCTTCTGCAAGGGCCTCTCCCTGCCACCTGCTTCCTTTTTTCCTTAGATCTAACCTACTTATCATTGTTTTCTCCTTGGGCAACTGAATCAATGCTCATGATTTCATTATCATCTCTAAAAAGATATCTTCAAATATCTTCATCTCTGACCCAGGTTGCTCTCCTCAGTTTCAGGCATCTGTCAGCCTCTAAAACTCTCCACTTCAATGTCCTACAGAAATTCCAACATGTCCAAAACTAAACTCAGCATCTTTCTCCTAAAACCAACTCCACTAAAACCAACTTTATTCCCTATTTCAGAGAACTGGACCATCATCCACCCAGCTTCTAAGCCAGAAACCCAGGTGTTACTTTTAACTCCCTCTTCTCCCCCAGCTCCTCATGCCCAATCAAGTCCTTTGGATTCTATTACCTTAATATATCTCATATCTGTTCACACCTCCCTATCTCCAAAGCCACTCCCTGGTTTGGATCCTTTTCACATGTTGGATTACTATGGCACGCTCCTATTTTTATTTCTAGTCTTATTTTTTGCCAAACTTTTCACAATTCTTCACAAGTAAACAGTTATATTTCTAAAATACACACCTGACACATTATTTCCCTACTTAAAGCATTCAATAGCTAGCTCCCTACTACCTTCAAGAAAAAGGTCAAATGATTTATTGCATGACCCTTCAAGATCTCATCCCAGCTTACCCCACCACCCACTCTACTATGAATTTTACCCTCAAAGCACAAGAACCAGCCATTTGTAGTTTTCCAACTACTATGTAACTACTATGCTCTCTCTCCCTTGCTTCACCAAAATCCCACACAGAATCCTAAAGCAGCATATTGATGACCCAAACCCGAAGCAGCAAAACATTCTTATCCTATACTAAGTAAATCTTTTACAAAATTACTTTTATAAAATTCTACAGTGCCACATAGTGGTGAGAGAGGGAAGTGCATAATAAAGGATGTGTGCAGTCACTGTGCAGTGCCTCAAAGTCGTGTGTACCAGGGCACCCCCACTTACGTAGCTCATCTTGCTCATTACATCACCCTCAGGAACTTACATCACTGGGGCTTAGGCTGCCCAGCCCATTCTCCTGCTCAGAATCCTTCCCAGACTCAGTGCCCTGAGAGGATCGGGGATGGGATGGATGAATCCAGATCTCCAGGCGGGTAGTGTCATCTCCAACATGACGGAAAGTAGACTTCTTTCCTTTCCGCCACTGGTCAGGGCTCAGTTCCAATTCCTCGTGTTGCTTCTTTTCCATTTGTTCTGCCTATACAACATACAAACACACAAGCTAAAACTTTTCTGGGATTTAGCTAATAAAGACAAGTGCTGAGTTTGTTGCCCAAGAACTATAAAAAGTAAAAATTTTGCCACAGTTCCAAATTAGCACAGTTTGAAAAACAACAACAACAAAAAAAACAAGTAGCAAAGCCCTAACTGGTTTGGCTCAGTGGTTAGAGCACTGGCCTGAGGACTGAAGGGTCTCAGGTTCAATTCCCGGTCTAGGGCACGTACCTTGGTAGCAGGCTCCATCCCCAGGCACAGTCAGGGGCACGTGTGAGAGGTGTGAGAGACAACCAATCTATGTTTCTCTCTCTCTGTCTCTCCCCCTCCCATCCACTATCTCTAAAAATATATATATATCCTCCATGAGGATTAACAACAAAAAAAGTAGCAGAGTACCATCTGCTTTGTCTCATAAAAGTTATTAATTCTATAAACTAGATGCTACAGAACATGTACACTCAAGGGCCCCAGAGAGCTCTCCTAAAGATGAGTTTGGTTCTACACAGGGACTGACTCCCATCAGCACAGCCCAACAGGACTCCTTAAGCACATTGTTAGTCATTCCCTTAAGAACACAGAGGCACTAAGAGAAACATTCTTCTAGGAAGGAATGATCCTGCCTGCATCCCTACTCACCTTTCGTTTGGTCTCTTCAAACAAGCTCATGAGACTCTCCTTGGCAGTCAGGATAGGATTGCTGGCAGCTAAACTGCGCATATAGTAATACACAGCATCAAGCTTCCTCCTCTGTGGAAAGAGGCCAGAGACACTGAATCAACCAATTTTCTTCCTGAGTCCAGCCTAAGTCAGCTGACCCAAGAAACCCTACTATCTCTCCCAACCTGTGCCCCAAGCTGTGAGGAATTTTAATAAGAAAATGAGAATGCTATCCAGGGAAGAAGTCATGGCAATTACATCAGAGAGATCTCTTCTTACACAATACTCTACCTCATTAGCAGACATACTCCAAGAGCCAAGTACTCATAAGTGGGAAAAAAGAATAAAGAGCCTCATAAAATATAAAAGCCAATTAATTATGTTTTGGTTTTAGAAAAAAAATGTTCAACCCACCTACTTATTTATTGTTTTTAAAAATTATAAATAGCCTGGCCAGGCGTGGCTCAGCGGTTGAGCATCGACCTAGGATCCAGGCAATCAAAGTTCGATTCCTGGTCAGGGCATATGCCCAGATTGCAGGCTCGATCACCAGTCGGGGGTGTGCAGGAGGCAGCCGATCAATGATTCTCTCATCATTGATGTTTCTCTCTCTCTCCTTCTCCTTTCCTCTCTCTGAGATCAATAAAGATATATTTTAAATAAATAAATAAATAAATATTATAAATAACGGCAATGATTAAGCATAATTAAATATGACGCAAGTGACCAGCATTCCACAGATACTATCTCTAACACTAATGTGAGTACACTGCCATATAGTTTTTATTATTCCCATTTTAGAAATGAGGAAATGGAAATTCTCCTCAAAATATTGAAAAGAATTATCATATGACCTAGAAATTCCACTTCTGGGTATATACCCAAAAGAACTGAAAGAAGGATAATGAAGAGATATTTATACACTCGTGTTCATAGCAGTATTCATAATGCCCAAAAGATGGAACTGTCCATTGAGAGATAAATGGATAAACAAAATGTGGTATATACACGCAATTGAGTATTTGGCTTTAAGAAGGCGGAAATTCTAATATAAGCTATAGCATGAACGAACCTTGGAAGATATAATGCTAAGTGAAATAAGTCAGTCACAAAAAGACAAATACTGCATGATTCCACTTATATAAGGTACCTAGAGTGGACAAATTCATAGAAATAGAAAGTAGAAGGGTAGCTGCCAGTGGCTAGAAGGAGGGGAGAGTGGGGAATAGTTGTTTCATGGGTACAGAGTTTCGATTTTGTAAGATGAGGAAAGTTCTGAAGATTGGTTGAACAATGTGAGTACACTGAACAGTATACTTAAAAATGGGTAAGATGGCCCTGGATGGTGTGGCTCAGAGGTTAGAACATCATCCCACACAACAAAGGACAAGTTTGATTCCCTATCAAGGGAATGTACCTGGGTTGCAGGTTTGATCCCCGGCCCCAGTCTGGGAACATATGGGAGGCAACCAATCAATATGTCTCTCACATGGAGTTTCTCTCTCTCCCCCCATCCCTTTCCACTCTCTCTAAAAATCAATGGGGGGAAAAATGGGTAAGATGGCCCTAGTCAGGTGGCTCAGTTGGTTGGAGCAATTGTCCAGGGCACCAAAAGAGTGACAGTTCAATTCCTGGTCAGGGAACATACCTAGGTTGTGGGTTTGATCCCTGGTCAGGGCATGTATAGAAGGCAACCGATCAATGCTTCTCTCTCTCCCCCTACCTCTCTCTGAATTCCATAAAAACATATCCTGCTGAGCCAGTGTGGCTCAGTTAGCTGGAGCATTGTTCCATGCACTGAAAGGTTGCTGGTTTGATTCTCGATCAAGGCACATACCTAGGTTGTGGGTTCAATCCCCAGTGGGGGTGCATACGGAGACAACCGATTGATGTTTCTCTCATACAACGATGTTTCTCTCTCCCCCCATCCCTCTCTCTAAAATCAGTAAAACATATCCTTGGTGAGAATTTAAAAAACACACATATCCTCAAGTGAAGATTGGGGGGAAAAAAGGGTAGATGGCAAATTTCATTTTATATGTATTTTACAATGAAAATGTTTTAATTTTAATTTTAAAAAACTGGGCAAAGGACTAGAATAGACATTTTCCCAAATGGCCAATAAGCCTATGGAAAGATGCTCAATATCCTTAGTTCTTAGGGAAATGCAAATCAAAACTATAAAGAGGTACCACATCACAGTCAATAAATTTGTAGGCATCAACAAACTAATTCTAAGGTTTATATGAAAAGGTAAAAGATCCAGAACAGCCCACGCACTGAAAGGAGAACAAAATGGGAAGATTGAAACTACCTGACTTCAAGACTTAGTATAAAATTACAGTAATCAAAACAGTGCGGTACTGGCCTAAGAATATACAAATAGATAAATGGAACAGAATAGAGCATCCAGAAGTAGATCTACACAAAGTCAGCTGATCTTTGACAAAGGAGCAAAGGCAATTCAATGGAGAAAGGATAGTGTTTTCAACAAATGGTGTTCAAACAACTGGACATGCACATGCAAAACCATGAATCTATACAGACCTTACACCTTTCACAAAAATTAAGCCAAAATGTAAAATGCGAAACTATACAACTCCTAGGAGGTAACACAGGAGAAAATCTAGGTAACTTTTGGTGTGGTAATGACTTCTTAGATACAACACCAAAAATCACGATCCATAAAATACAAGTTGACAAGTTGAATTTCATTAAAATTAAAAACTTCTGCTCTGGCCTGGCTAGCGTGGCTCAGTGGCTGAGCATTGACCATGATCCAGAAGATCGAGCACGATCCAGAAGATCGAGGTTTGATTCCCGGTCAGGGCACAAGCCCGGGTCGCGGGCTCAATCCCCAGTGCAGCGCGTGCAGGAGGCAGCCGATCAATGACTTTCTCTCATCATTGTTGTTTCTCTCTCTCCCCCTCTCCCTTCCTCTCTGAAATCAATAGAAAAACAAAACAAAACTTCTGCTCTGTGAAAGACACTAAGAAAATAAAAAAACAAGGCACAGACTGAGAAAATATTCACAAAATACATATCTGATAAAAAATTGGTATCTGAAATACATAATGATCTCTTAAAACTCAACAAGAAATCAAACAACCCAATTTAAAAATGGGCAAAAAAGACTAAACAGACACCTTCCAAAAGACACATGAATGACAAATAAGCATATGAAAAGATGCTCCATATCATGTCATTAGGAAAATGCAAATTAAAACAAGAAGATGCCACTACACACCTATTATTATTATTCACCTGAGAATACGCTTATTGATTTTGGAGAGAGGGGAAGGGAGAGGGCGAGAAAGTGAGAAAGAGAAAAGAGAAACCAGATGTTAGAGAGAACATCTATTGGCTGCCTTCTGTAGGTGCCCCAATGGGGGAATGAACCCACAACCTAGGTATGTGCCCTGACAGAGAATCGAACCTGCAAGGTTTCAATATACGGGACAATACTCCAACCAACCGAGCCACACCAGCCAGGCTACACACCTATTAGAATGATCAAAGTCCAGAATGCTGACACCACCAAATGCTAGCAAGGATGCAGAGCCAACAGGAAGCCTCATCCATTGCTAGTGGGAATGCAAACTAGCACAGCCACCTTGAAAAACAGTTTCGCGGTTTCTTCCAAAACTACACATGTATATCTTATCATACAATCCAGCAATCACACGCCTTGGTTTTATCCAAAGGAGTTGAAAACTATGTCCACACAAAAACCTGCACACAAATGTTTATAGCATTTCTATTTATAATACCCCAAACTTGGAATCAATCAGATTCCAATTAGGGGAATGGATAGACAATGTGGTACATCCATACAACGAAAAGAGCTATCAAGCCATGAAAATAACCCTAAATTCACATTGGTAAGTGAAAAAAGCCAATCTGAAAAGGCTACATCCTGTATGGTTTCAATTATGTGGCATTCTGGAAAAGGCAAAAATATAGAGACAGAAAAAATATCAGGGATTGTCAGAAGTTCAGGGGAGGGAAGAGGGACAACAGGTGGAGGGTGAAGCACAGGGTATTTTTAAGGCATTGAAACTATTCTGTATGATACTATAATGGTAGATACATGTCACTGTACATTTGTTCAAACCCATAGAATATACAATAGTAAAAGTGAACGTTAATGTAAACTATGGTCTTTAGTTAATAATAATGTATCAATACTGACTCATCAAATATAACAAATATGCTACATTAATGTAAAATATTAATAATTACGGAAAGTTGAGGGAGAGGAGGGAGCTGAGAGAGTATATGGGAACTCCGACTTTCTGCTCAATTTTTCTGTAAAGTGACCAAAAAAGAAATAATAAAAACTATTAAAGGAAAAACAAATCCCCAAGTTGGGGATGGGGAAGTCACAATAAGATATTACTTCACACCCAATAGGTTGGTCACATTCAAAAAAAAAGTAACAAATGTTGGCAAGAATGTGGAGAAATCAGAACCCTGGTGCACTGCTGGTGGGAATGTAAAAGGGTGCAGCTGCTATGAAAAACAGTTTAGTGGTTCCTCAAAAAGTTAAACATAGAATTACCATATGACACAGCAATTCCATTCCTAGGTATAGACCCAAATGAACTGAAAACAGATACTCAAACACTTCACAAAAACACTATTCACAATAGTTAAAAGGTGGCGACAACAGAAATGTCCAGCTGATGAAGAAATGTGTTATATCCACACAATGGAATATTATTCATCCATAAAAATGAAGTATTTGATACATGTACAACATGGAACCTCAAAAATTTTATGATAAATGAAAAAGCCAGATATAAAAGGTCACATACTGTATGATTCCACTTATGTGAAACATCCAGAATAGGTAAATCCACAGACAGAAAGCAGACTAGTGGTGGCCAGAAGCTGGGGCTCGGGAGGAATGGATATGGGGTTTTCTTTTAGGGTAATAAAAATGTCTTGGAACTAGAGAGAGTTGATGGTTGCACAATACTCTTAATGTACTAAATGCCACTGGATTTTACAAATAAATATTTATAAATAATGATTTTATGTTATATGAATTTTACTGCAATTTTTTAAAGCCATTGAGGGGGAAAAATAAATTATATTTTCTAATTAATAAGAAACATAACAATTTATTCAATTATTACAAAGAAGAAAAACTAGAAAAGGAGACAAGGAATGAGAAAGAAGGAAAAACAGAAGATGGATAAGGAGAAAGGAGAGAGCAGCAGCCCGGAGACATGACAAAAACACAGGTCACAGAGAGGAGAGGGCGCTCCCCCTCTCGGGAGTACACCTGCACCCGTCCTGCCCCCTCCTCTTTGTCCCAGGGACGTTACCTTTGCCTTTCCCTCTCCTAAGCTCCAAGAGCCCTTCTTTTGCTCTGTAACTTGTTTCCTGAGCCTACTCAGCCCAACTAGCTCACTTCTACTACCTCTGTAACTTTCTAAATAAACTTTCTCTTATAATTTGAGTTCTTGGCTCTGAAATGTTTTTTTGCTGAACTCAAGAACCAAGTCTAATTTCATCACCAACACCACCAATAACACTTCCAAAGAAGGATCTTTCTTCAGACCTTCCCCCACTGCCTGGAAATGACCTCACTCAAATGAAGGCAGAGTTCCTTGCCCTGTGCTCAAGTCTCCCCTTAAAAACCCCACTGAATGAAAAACAACAACAAAGGAAATAGGACAGAGGTAAAAAGTGAAGAGATATCAACAGATTCTGAAGGAAATGTCATCAGTAAACCACATTACTTAATCAACAATTTCAATCAAGTATTTCTTTGAATCTTTTGTGGAATAAAGAGGAATAAAAATTATTAACTCAAACATTATTTGGGCAATGAATTTTACAGCATTAAGAAAACTCTCCCTGCTAATGATCTTGTTAGATGCCTTTTACACATGAAGCTTTGGTACCTCCCATCGGCCCCCACCCTTTTCCCTTCACTTCAGCTTCCTCACTAGGAGCTCTGTCAGATCCCAAGGTTCTCTGTTAAGAGCCACATTTAGAGGAGTTTGGTAAGATCCAGAGAGGTACAATTTGGCATTTACGGTGCTTCTGCTAAGGAGACTCCTTAGGTGAAAAGCTAAGAGAAACAGGGAATGATCTGAAGAACGGAAACAAGGATCTGCGTACTTGGGGCTAGCTGAGGACTTTAAGAGGAAGAGGCAGCCCAGCCGGGAGTGGTTCAGCGGTTGAGTGTCGACCTGGGATTCAGGCAATCGGGGTTTGATTCCCGGTCAGGGCACAGACCCAGGTTGCGGGCTCAATCCCCAGTTGGGGGCGTGCAGGAGGCAGCCGATCAATGACTCTCTCATCATTGATGTTTCTCTCTCTCCCTCTCCTTTCCTGTCTCTGAAATCAATAAAGATATATTTTAAAAAAAAAAAAAAGGGAGAGGTAAAAGGAGCTTTATTTTCCTTCTAGAAATAAGTAACCTAGTTCAACAAGATAGGGAAGGGAAGCAAGAGAAGATTCAGAGCAAAAGCCTTGGTCAAAAGCAGTGGTTTGGCTGGAGCATGAATTTCCCAAGGAACTTAACTGCAGTGAAAGTGGATGAAGTACAGATTCAACTGAAGTAAGGGATCCCTGACAATTTACCTCTAAGAGTAAAAGTAACAAAAGGAGTTTGAGGATGGAAGACATAGGGGGTATATTTTGTAGTCTAGCTGAATAGATGAAATCTAGCTCCAGGAGCTGATGCTATCAAAATCCCTATTTCTAAGATACTGCCTGCAAAATTCTTCCCCTGTCCACAGGCTTTCTTACCGTATAGACTGCCAGCAGAGCCAGCTGGTTATAGGGGCGCCCATTCTTGGGAGCAATGTGCTGGGCCTTCAGGTACCAACTGGAATAGAAAAACAGGTTTAAAAAAATGCTAGTTTCATATCAACGCTTTCCCAATTCATCACCTGATGATGATCCTTACTAAAGACATAAGCTGGAGTGTTAGATGTAACCCTGGACTGGTAAAGCATGACTACAGAGACCAATAAGGACGCCTGTAGGACATCCATATGGGAGGCAGCTCAGGTGGCCCATTGCTCTTAATAGGGCTTAGCTTAAAGTCACACAGGGAGAGAAGCAAATAACAAGAGGCAAAAGTACCTGCGTGCTTTCCCGTAGTTTGCTGTGTCATTGGCTTGCTCCCGATACCTAGCAATATCTCCTTGACAAATCATACATCGCTGGGCACTGATCAAGGCATATTTTACCTTTAGGAAAAATAATCAGTTAATAGCATACCCAAGAAACTCTAACTTCAGCTCCAAAGGACAGGGATGGGGTCAAAATGACAGAGCAGCATTAATAAGGCAATAGTAGTCCTCCACAAAGTAAAAAGTTTTCCGTCTAACCTTGACTAGCCAAAAAGCCAACAGCGGTGATAAAAAATTTACTGAGAATGAGTGGCAGAAGGGAGACGGGTCATTTTTTTTTTTTTTCTTAATCCTCACCCAAGGATATGTTTTTATTGAGTTTAGAGAGAGGGAGAGGCAGAGGCAGAGAGGCAGAGGGGGGAGGGGGGAGAGAGAGGGAGAGAGAAAGGGGAAGGAAAGAGGAGGGGGGAGAGGAAGAGGAGGGGAAGAGGAGGGGGAGAAGGGGGAGAAGAGAGAGAGGCACATCAATATAAGAGAGAAGAGAAACACCCATCAGCTGTCTCCCATATGCGCCCCAACTGGGGTTCAAACCCACAACCTAGATACGTGGCCAGACTGGGAATTGAACCTGTAACCTTTCGGTGTATGGGATGATGCTCCAATCAACTGAGCCACCTACCCAGGGCGAGAGGGGGGTTGTTATTTGGAGTTCCAGGCAAATAGAAGAAAACATTTTGAAACTAAAAGTCAGGAGGCCTGACTCTCCATGTTATAGTTGTGTGATCTCAAGTAGGTCTTTGGGACTCAGTTTCTTCATTTGAATGTAAAAAATAACTTTTCCATAAAATAACTGGAGAAAATAAATATAAAATACTTTACAAATTTTAAAGTGATACACAGGCCCAGCCAGCAAGGCTCAGGAGTTGAGCATCAACCTATATGATCCAGGAGACTGCGGTTCAATTCCTGGTCAGGGCACATGCCCAGGCTGCGGGCTTGATTTCCAGTGTGGGGTGTACAGGAGGCAGCCGATCAATGACTCTCTCATCATTGATGTTTCTATTTCTTTCCCTCCCTCCCTCTGAAGTCAATAAAAACATATTTAAACAAACAAATTAATTAATTAAATTAATTAAATAAAGCGATATACAGGCCCTGACCAGGTAGCTCAGTTGGTTAGAATGTCGTCCTAATATGCCAAGGTTGCAGGTTCAATTCCCAGTCAGGGCACATAAAAGAATCAACTCATGAATACATAAATAAGTTGAACAACAAAAATTGATGTTTATCTCTCTCTTTCCCTTCCTCTCTCTCTCTAAAATCAATTTTAAAAAGTGATATACAAATATTAAGACAATTATTTACTTTGTTCTCTTCCTGCCATCATTATAGTCTTTCTCTCCTCAAACTGTTAATATCACCACATTGTGTTAATGCATTACATCTCATTTGCAAAATAACAATTACCTAAAACAGTACGTTACCCTTTACCAAATATCTCAAATATCTGTAACGTGCCAGGATAGTGTAGTTATACACACACACACATATGTGTATGTATATACATATGTGTATGTATATATATGTATGTATGTATACGTGTGTATATATAATATATATATTCTCATTGATGGGCTTGGCATCTGTCACTCAGCGAGAAAACAACAGAGTAGACCTTCAGCAATCCCAAGACATATAATGTGCCCAACCTAAAAACCTCCCTGAGGAACATGACTTCATAATATAATTCTACTCCACCCCACACATAAGAAATTCTCATGTCCCTGAATAAAGAACAAAGCTTCAAGGAGAAGTACATAATGACCCCTCAGGGAGGCTCATTTACTAGCTAAATAACTAGCTCCTGCACACCAGCCTCCTAACATGTAACTCAAACATGTGCCTCCACAAAGTTATATATCACTATGTCATCCACCTTCAGAGTCCTGACTATTCCATCCATTCTATGAGCACCAAGAACCCTTGGTATTTAACTGATAAAGCACCAAGAGAACTAGTTATGTTTCCATACTACAGCCACTTTGCCATCTCAATGAAGGGAAGAAAAATAATCCCACCAAAGGTTCTCCACTATCCCCACGATGAAGTCCTAGATGATCTAGCCTCTGCTCATCTCTTCAGCACCACTAACCACCTTATTCTCTGTGCCTGTCAGACTAGACTTCTCTTGGTCCCCTTAGTATACCATGTTCTTTCCCACTTCAGGATCTTCACATACACTGTTCCCTCTCCTTAGAATGTTGTAGTTCTCATATCTTCACATACACCTTAATCTGGCTGTCTCAGGTCTCCAGCCTCAGCTTAACCGTGACTTCCTCAGTCCTCCATGATCCTCTAAGCCCTTTTACAGTATATGCCCCCACAACATCCTTTGCAGAAGTCACTACATCTGCAATTACTAAACCAACATCTGCACTCACCCCTAATCAAACTCTAAACTCCAAGAGCTGGGCCTGGCCGGCATGGCGCAGTGGCTGAGCATTGACCTATGATCCAGGAGATTGTAGTTCGGTTCCCAATCAGGGCACATACCCGGGTTGTGGGCTGAACCCCCAGTAGGGGATGTGCAGGAGGCAGTCAATCAATGACTCCTTATCATTGATGTTTCTCTCTCTCTCTACCTCTCCCTTCCTCTCTCTGAAATCTGTAAAAATATTTTTTAAAAATAAAATGAAATATAAAATAAAATACTCCAAGAGCTGGGATCATATCTTTCTTGTCTGACACTGAATTAATTGTGTTTGCCTAGAATGGTACCTGACATGTAGGACAGATTCAATAAATACTTGGTTAGTAATAGAGTTTATGCATAGCAATTCATCAAAAGGAGCAGAAAGGCAACAGGAAACCTCTGCTCCATAAATCACAGCCGTTTCTCTAAGGGGTTTAACTCCTTCCTTTCCCAGTCCTTTCCTCTCAACGTATAAATATGCTCGTCTCTCCCAGCTTAAAAACAAAGTTCCCTTGACACTATGTTCTTTTTTTTTTAAGCCATCATAGCCAAGATTCTTAAAAGAATGGTCTATACTACTCTCTCATTATATGTACTGCCCAACTTCTCATTCACTACAATCTGACTTCCATCCTCTCCAACTAAAATAACTCGCAATAGCCCTGGCCAGTGTGGCTCAGTTGGTTGGGTGTCATCCTGTGCACCGAAAGGTTGCTGGTTCGATTCCAGGTCAGGGTACATGTCCAGGTTTCAGGCTCGATCTCTGGTGGGGATGTGTGCAGGAGGCAGCCCCATCAATATGCTCACATTGATGCTTTTCCCTCTCTATCTCCCTCACCCTTCCCCTCTCTCTAAAAGTCAATAAATTTTTTTTTTTTAAATCCTCATGACAGCCCAGCCGGCTGTGGCTCAGCAGCTGAGCATCGACCTAGGATCCAGGAGATCACGGTTCGATTCCCGGTCAGAGCACATGCCCAGGTTCTGGGCTCGATCCCCTGTCAGGGGCGTGCAGGAGGCAGCCAATCAATGACTCTCTCATCATTGATGTTTCTATCTTTCTCTCCCTCTCCCTTCCTCTCTCTAAAATCAATAGATATATTTTTTAAAAATTAAAAATAAATAAAAATAAAAAATAAAATCTTCGTGATAAGGTCATCCAATCCAATGAACACTTTTTAGTAATCTTAGCATTTGATGATTCTATAGCACTTGACAATCTACCCACCACCGCCGTGAAATCTGATAACTCCACTCTCTGTCCAGCCTTCCCAGTATCCCAACTTCTGCTTCAATTATCAGCTATATATTGATGACTCTTCAATCTGTATCACCAGCCCAGCTCTGTCCGGAGCTCCAGGCCAACCAGAATATTCATTGGTTCATTTTCAAGCTCCTCCACCTAAGCATACCCAAAACTGAATTACCCTCTTCCTTCCCAGCCACTCTCCTAGGCCACAAACTAGGAGATGATCTAGACTCCTTATGTCTCCAATCTCATCATTCACACCAAATTAACCAGTAGTTCAATTCTATTTCCCTTATATCTTTCCAATTGGTCTCCTCTTTTCTACCTCCAATACCTCTATCTTCCGACTCTCCTACCTCCACTCTTGCCCAAACTCATCCATTTCCCAGAGTGACTGGTTGTAAAAACAAATCTATGATACCCATTTGTTGGAAATCAATCAGTGGTTCCTCAGTGCTTTCAGAATAAAGTTGAAACTCTTTAGCAAGAGTTTATGATCTATCCCTTCCTACTTCATTAGCCGCCCAATTCCACATTATAGACACCAGCACATTGAACTTCTTGCACTTTTCTAATAAGACCTGATTCTCTCACTCTGCCCTGCATTGAAACTGCCCCTTCTGCTCCTATTCATGTTTCAAAACTCAACTTGACATTCTCTGAGAAACTTCCTTGACTCCATCCATCTAAATCAGGCCACTTCCTTCTATGCCCCTTCAACACTCTACATATACCATTATCATAGTACTAATAACACTACATTATAATTATTGTTTTAATCGCCATTACCCCAATGGGCTGTATATTTCATTTTTGTATCCTTAACACCCAGCACAGTGCCTAGCACATAACTAACATTAGAGAAATTTTTACTGATTGAATAAATTTAAGATAAAGAAAATGGCTTACTGTCTTGCGTAAAGGCTTGCTGCGAATGGCAAGACCGTCCATGTAGTCCTCCAGTTTGAACTTGTAAGTAACCTGCAGCTTTTGGAGCAAACTATCAAAGAAGTCACTACCCTATAAAGAGAAAAGATAAGGAATTGAAAAATAAGAAGCTGAATCAGCCAGTTCTGACCCAATCTACCCACCAAAAACTGGGGCAAGTGACCCTTTCACAGTTCTGCTAATGCTCAGCCATCTGATGTAAAGGGGGGCATATACAGTATCTAGTGACCACCAACTAAGCAAAAGACAAATTCATAGCATAAACCATTCCACGATTTTTAAGATATGAACACCTGCACACATACTCTTCTCCCCACCCTCCCAACCCTATACCCAGCTAAGACCTTCAGAAAGCTTCCAAGCTCAGACTTAACTCCAATGGCAAGTTAAGATCTCAAGGAAGCAACAAGGAGTAGGGTAGACCCAAACCCAAGAAAAAAACATACAGTTTTCTGTCAACATTCTGTTATAAAATATAGTATTTCAGTGGTAAATATCCATCACAACTACAGGATTCTGAAGCCTTTTTCCTGAGGACAAAAAGATGATGATTTACCTCATCCAAGAGTTCCAAAAGTCTGTTCCGAATCTGTTCTGGGTTATCAACATTTGGATCCTTGAGGAGCTGCCTGAACTTCTCAATCACCTGATAGAAAGCATTCTTCCACAGGATCTGATCCACATTCTGATTATCAGAGAACTCAATATCTAATAGAATACAGCGCTCATATAGCTGCAGCAGTTCAGCTCTGGAATAAAATACATGCAACTTCTAGCTCCAAATACACTACAGAAAAGGCTAGACCCAAGATTTGAGCTTCCTGCAAATTAAATATCTTCCTCGGTAGGAAATCCAAAATGCCACCAGGTATAATACTCATTCTAGCTTCCATTCTACATGGTAGAATGCCATTTAAAGACAGTTATGTCTAGGAAAGTTTTTTCCCCCATATGCCTCCACCTAAATTTAACAGCTGACATAAGATCTTCACCACAAGTTATATGTTGTTCATTTCTTGGCATTCTGGAAATTCTTTCCTTTTCCATTTCCAGATTCCAGATTCCATGTTCTCTTAAAAATTTTTTTTTCTTAAAGAAAAAGTGGGAAGCATAGTAATTTCTAAGACTAGAAACAAAATTTTCTGGGTTTTTTCCCCCCCAGCTGCCTCTCCCTTACAAAAATCAATGTGAAAGAGAGCCAACACCCAGTGGCTTACCTAAAAGTTTTCTACTTTCTTCAGTCATAGGAGCTTATACACCTCCCAGCTTATCCCCATTTCCCTTTAGCCAGATGGAACACACCATACCTAAGCTGAGCCATCTTTTCCAGGCCCTCAGGACTAATGCGGTCTCTGGAGAGCAGGTTGCTGAGCTGCAGTTCTTGGTTATCGGCCACCCGAAGAAGCCTATGTAGTTCCTGTTGCTGCATGTTCCTCATGTGCTGCTCCATCTCCTCAGGACTCATGGTGCTGGCAGGGAGAGGACTACAAACATATTGTCCTGATGGTGTTGGGTAGCCTGGGTAGTAAGGCCCTGGGTACACACCATTTGTAGGGCCTACTGGGTACTGCAGAGGGTTATAGCCTGTGTAAGGATACTGGGAGGCAGGGCCTGGTGTCCGGGGGTAGTAATACGGGTTGTCAGAGTTTTGAAACTTATAGTACGATGCCTGGGCCTGGCGTGAGTCACCCCAAGATGTAGGGCTGACTTCATCATCAGTGTCCAAGAAATGTAGCTGGGGTGTCTGGCTCTTTAGAGCAGGTTTCTGATCAGGATTGTTTGGGTCCCACAACCGTCGAGTGGTGCCTCCTCGGCCCCAATTCCGAGATCCCTTACTACCAGATCCAAATAAAAGCCGAGGTCCCAAAGGGGTAGATTCTGGAGAACCAGCTGAAGTGACAGATAGGGTGGTATGGGCAGGCAGAATCAGAATGCCACGGCCACGACCCCGAAGTTCTTGTTTCAGGTTTTTGGACTCCTGCTTCTCAGAACCTTTGCCCGCACTGCTCAAGCCTTTGTCAGGCTTTATCCTACTCACATCCTCCCTGGCTGGCCTCGCCACGGGGGAATCTTTGTTCATGGTTTCTGAATCGAAAGTGACACGAAGAGTACCTCGATTTTCTTTACCGTTGCTTTTCTGCTCTCCCTCCCCACGGCCAGAACAGCTTCTTTCTAAATGTTTCTTCCTTTCTGAGCTCCTCCTGGGCCCATCGGACTCCTCAATTCTGTCCTCATCCAAGGAGTCAGTCGAGGACATAGACACTTGCTTCTTCAGTCGGGGCCTCAACCTGGTCCTATCCTGGCGGCGGCGGCGACATCCATTGTCGGTCAGGCCAGCCCCCTCAGCGCTGTTGTTGCTACCAGCTGAGCTGGTACTGCAAGTGCGGTAGCGGTTCCTGCGTTTGTCTGAGCGGGAATAGCGCTTTGCAGAGCCTGGCTTCCCCTGTGCCAGGTCTTCATTCACTTTCTTCGTCCCCTCCCCTTTTTCAACCCTCTTTCCTTTATCTCCCTTTGCAGCCCTTACTCTGTCACAATTCAGGCTCTTCTGGGCCTCATTTTTGTCTGGCTTATTTACAGCCTCCTCTGTCATGTGTCCCCGGTACTCATCTTCCCCTACTGTCAGCTGCTCCACCTGGCTGAGGATTTCTTCCTCATCCGCCCGGCTACTGGATTCTTTGCTAACAGTCTGCAAACGCCTTCCAGGCTGATAGATCTGCATGTCAGGTTTCTTCGTTTTCTTGATAATTCTTAGACTTCGATCCTCTTGTCCAGCAGTCCTAGGAAAGGACTCCTGTGCCCGAATATTTTCTGGGTCTACAGGACCGTTTTGCTGTTGGTTGTCCAGTTCCTTGCAGACCTCTTTAATGAGCTGTGTACCATTTCCAACAGCTGAAGAACCTCTGTCATCAGCAATTTCATCCTTAAGTTCATCGCTCCCAGAAGGTTCCTTGATTTTAGATTTGTTCCTTAGTCGTGAAAGACCAGGCTTATAGATTTCCAGATCAGGGCGCCTATTATCTTTGCGTTGCCTGGGCTCCTTCATGTTTTCTGTGATATTGGAAAGAGTGTTGGGGAGGAAAGGGTCGAAGAAAAGAATAGAGGAGGAGGGAAGGGGGAAAAGTGTCATTTTGGTAAAGTAACAGAAAAGTCAAGTAAGAATTACACATAAAAATGCTATTATTGGCCGTGGCTGGGTAGCTCAGTTGGTTAGAGTCTTGTCCCAATACCTGGTCAGGGCACATACAAGTATCAACAAATGAATGCATAAATAAGTGGAACAACAAATCAATGTTTCTCTCTCTCTCGCCCTCTCTAAAATCAGTAAAAATTTTTAAATGCTATTATTGATGGACAAGGAAGGAAATTTCTGTAGAAACAGAAATGCTACTAAGTTTAGCAACTAAGTTTGATTTGTTCAGCAACTGGCAAGGCTAAGAACTTAACTGTGAATCCATGGACACAGACAATAGTGAGGTGAAAGCCTGGGGAGGGGAGGGGACCTAGGTGAAGGGGGTCAATGGAGGAATAAAGGGAGACATCTACAATACTTTCAATAATAAAGATAAATTTTAAAGAAGAAAAAGGACTTGTGTTGGAGTTAGCTACACCTGGGATACGGAAACAAGAAGAAAAAAAATACTGTGTTACCCAAGTCATATTTGGATCCCCAAGACCCTAAACTACCCCATCACTGTTGGAATAAAAGCTCTCCAACCATTTCAGCATTATTAGACTGTTTTCTATTATAGAGCCTTCAGATCCACCTTAGTCTTTTCTTCTTCTGCCTCTAATGTTTTGCTGGGTGGCTAAGTCCTTTTAACATACTAGCAGGAAGGGGGGAAACAAAGAGTAAAAGCAGGGTATGCACAACAACCCATGGTTCTGGACATCTCTGGAGGAAAAAACTGCAAGTCCAGCCTCTGAACTTGGCCAGAACAATCTTCCTCTTTAGGATACCAATTACCCAATCATATACCTCCTGTCCAAGCAAACTAGAAGCAGTTCCCTTCACATTCTTCAACTCCACTCATGCTCACCAACTCTCTAACAGCAGCCAACAGAGTCATTCCAAGAAAATACTGCTCAGACTATCATCATTAGAATACTGAGACTAACTGCTACTATGATGATGGAATATGAGAAGGAAAAAGTTCCATAAGGAAGCTTTCCCTGGAAGACGATGGAAGCACTGTAACGTGCTCTCAAAATACCAAAGACTGGGGCACTCAAGAATAAAAGCACAGGACTTTAAAAACCGCTCTCCAAGCTCCATGAACTTACTTAATGACAGATAAGCAAGTCTCTATTTTTTGTTTCTGTTACCTTTATCTATTAAGGGGAAAGACTACTACAAATAGGTACTAAACATTTCAGTGGGAAAGTGACAGGAATTAGTGAGATCATAGAGTACACAAAATGGAATGCTATATAAAATCCTAGTATTGGTCCATACACACCGATGTAAACAAACCCTTAATAGGAATTTACACCTATGTGTATAACAAAACAGAAGGAAAAAAAAATACAAAAAAACGCTGATGTTTAAGATACTGGTATTTTCAGAACTTTAAAAGACTGCTTGACCAAGCAGTTTAACTCCATAATAGCTCACCCTCAACAGCCTTTGTAACTTAGGTGAAGTGGAGAGAGGGAGAAGAGCTACTACTATTTTCCACAGCAGAGGGAGAAGACAACCTGAATAATCCAATTCAGTTGACCAATGAAAACCAATTTCACAAACTTTGGCCACAAGTCTGCAGAAGCAGAGCTACCATTCTACACAACTGCACTGCCTAACAAAGCAGAGGGGAGACACTAGAATCTTCCTAGGAGCTTTCCTGGTATGGCTGGAGACTTAAACTTGCAAGTTGAGCATTCTCTGTGATAAAAACAGCTCCCACACATGCCAAGACCAAACCAGAGTCGAGTCTACTCTCTGAGGTCCTGGATCCCTCCAGTGGCGCCGTCTTCAGAAGCCTGCCTTGGGGGGGGGCGGGGAGTTCAACAAGAAAATCCCAAACTGTTAAACCTTCCTCCTCAATTTCCCCAGTTTCTCTCTCCAACGCTAAAGAGACGGCTGGACGGGCCTGCGGATGATTCCTCTGGGAACGATACATCGCGGGGCCTCCGCCAGACCCCAGCACCCACTGCTTTACGCGTCTCCCGAAGGCTGGGAATCCACGGGCTGGTCTGAGAGGACTGGGCAATGGGGGAACAGTCACCTTCTCGGTAAGAAAGGGGGCGGAGGCAGGCACTCGGAATGGGCTCGTCCGAAGGGGGCCAGAGCTGGCTGAGCGGGATCCCACACAGGCCCTGGGGCCGGTAGGGCGGCGAGGGGGACCGCCCTCGGGCCCCCGCCCCCACTGTTGGGGGAAGGGGCGGGGGCTCCGAAGCGCAGCGGACCGAGCGGGGAGGAGGGAGAGGAGGAGAGGGAGGCGGGGCGGGCAGGCCCGGCCCAGGAGCTGGGCGGTGCGACTCACCTCTGCTCCCGGCCTGCGGAGCCAGAGTGGCCAGGATCCCTCGCAGCTCCGACGCGGAGATCCGGACACGCTCCAGCCCTTCCGCCATCTTCGCCACTGCTGCAACAGCTGCAGCTACTCCGCCGCCGCCGCGCGCAGCCAGGAAACCACGACGGCGGGGCGGTGCGCGCGCTCACCCACCTCCCACCCTTTTCCCCGCCCCCTCCCGCCTTCCTCCCTAAACGACGGTGGCCGCACTGGGAGGAAAAACGCTAAATGGACGTTCCGCCGCCGGAGACGAGAAAAGAGCCAACGCGATCCTGGGCGTGGGAGGCGGGCGCCGCGCATGCGCAGAGGTGTGGTCCGGGAAGGTGAGCTGAAGCTGGAGTTAGGCGCGGCCGCTGTGAGGTGAGGTGAGGCCGGGCAAAGCCAGGCCAGGCGGGCGGGGGCGGCGGGGGCTGCTGTCGTCGCTGCGGTGGCCATCGAGGACACTGGGGCTGGGGTTGACGGAGACACCGCACAATCCGGCCTCCACTCATTTTAGGCCAGGGTCTCCATCACAGGCCTGGACTAGCGCCCCAGGCCTTCATTTTGGCGCCTTAAAAATCTTGTAAGAGTAATTATTATTATCCCCACTTCCCTCCCTCCCCCCCGCCCAAAGATGAGGAAACAATCCTAGAGAACTGTAGTAAATTACCCCGGGTGACAGTCGATAGGTACCAGAGTACCAAAGTCTTTAGCTTTATGACAAAGTACATCCCCAGACCACCTGACTTTTTCTTTAAAAAATACAGTGTACTCGGCTCTTGTTGGGGGAAGGGGTTGTGTGGAAGTAAATCAGGAGGTATCATGTAAGTCGGTTTAGGAATTTCGGTATCGCTGTGGATTCTTGCAAACATTACTTGACTTCCCTGGATCTCAGATTATTTTTTTTCCCATCTGTAAAATGTAACTGGATCAGCCCTGCCGGACTTGGCTCAGCGATTGAGCGTCGACCTAGGATCCAGGCGATCGGGTTCGATTCCCGGTCAGGGCACATGCCCTGTTGCGGGCTTGATCAATGACTCTCCTCACTGATGTTTCTATCTCTCTCTCTCCCACTCCTTTCCTCTCTCTGAAATCAATAAAGATATATATATAAAAAAAAAAAAGTAACTGGATCAGCCCTGGCCGGTGTGGCTGGCTCAGTTGGTTGGAGCATCCTCCCTGCACCCAAGAGTTGCGGTTTTGATTCCCGGTCAGAGCACACACCCCAGTTACGGGTTCGATCACCCGGCCAGAGGCAACCCTACCGATGTTTCTCTCTCAAATCAGTAAAAACATATCCTCTTGAGGATTAAAAAATATATATATTTTTAATGTAACTGGATCAAAAGACTGATACTTTAAATTTCTTGTTCAGTAACCCCTGTTCAGAACTGTGGTGAAACTCCCTCCCCCAAGGCTGCTTCCCTCCACCTGTTGCTCCTTCCCAATTCCACACAAAGTTACGAATTATTGCTTAGACTGGGCCTAAAAGATTTGAACAATCTCTGACAGAACTCATTCAGTTCCTATTATGTGACAGACACTTGCCACCAGAAGGTTTAAGCAGAAGTAGAAAGTAAGATACAGGAAAAGATTCAATGGTCCAGAAGTAGGAGAGTGAAATACTACTTGGCCCTAAAAAAGAAGAAAATCTTACCTTTTGCAACAGCATAGATGGACCTGGAGAGCATTATGCTAAGTGAAGCAAATCAGTCAGAGAAAGACAAGTACCATATAATTTCACTTATATGTAGAATCTAATGAACAAAATAACAAAATAGAAACAGACTCATAGATGCAGAGAACAAACTGACAGGTGTTGGAAGGGAGGGGCATTGTGGGGCTGAGTGAAAAAGGTGAAGGAAGAAAAAAAAAATCCTCAGACACAGACAACAGCTTGGTGATAACCAGAGGAGAAGGGGGAGGGGGAGGTAGAAGAGGGTAAAGGGGGCAATAAATACTGATGGAAGGAGACTTGATTTGGGGTGGTGAACACACAATACAATATACAGATGATGTATTATAGAATTGTGCACCTAAAACCTATATAATTTTATTAACCAAGGTCACCCAATAAATTCAATAAGTAAATAAAGTAGGGGAGTGATTTGAGTGGTCAGAGCAAATGGCAATCTTTAAAATATACGAAAGAAATAGGAAGAAATGTTAAAAACTCATTCATTTTCACATTGGAATTGGAGAGGACATTGAATCAGGTTTTTCTAAAAATAATCTGAAGAAAACTTGTTTAAACAGGAAGAACACTGTTGCCAAATTAATGCAACAGTGTTAGTGAACTGCAGGTGAAATATGCCAAAGTTAAACTAGCTTGAGAAAATTTACCAGAACTCAGAGGGAAAATATAAGATAAAAACTATTAGAGGTAAGGACAGAAGATATGGAGAATGGATCCAGAAAACTAATGATCAAATATGAGCTCCAGAAGTTGATAATAGAACGGAGGAGGAGCAATAATCAAAGAAATAATAGAAGAAAATTTACTAAGTTGCTGAAAAAAATTGAATTTAAGGTTTAAATTCAACCCACAGATTTAAAGGGCTTATGAAATACCAGGTAAAAATAAATGAAAAGACAATCATATTTAGACCTGAATCAAATGAAAGCTTGTGAGTTTAAAGAATTGAAATATATGTTGACATGGAACAGTTTTCAAGATGTTATGTTAGTTTGAAAAAACAACACACCAGTTGCAGAACAATACAGGGGTGGGCAAAAGTAGGTTTGTAGTTGTAAGTATGCGAAATAGTTTATTCTTGTATTATTATTTATTTATTATTGTATTATTTTCCATACGAACAACTGTAATTCTACTTTTGCCCACTCCTGTATGTAGAGTATGGTTCTGAGTGCAGCAAAACCATTTATTGCATATGTAAATTTCTATAAATATATCAAAAAGGTATGGAAGAATACATACCAAAGTGTGTTTTTTTTTCTAATTGTTTTTATTGATTTTTTTAGAGAGATTGGAAGGGAGAGGGAGAGAGAGAAAGAAAAATGGATCAGATTGGATGCCTCCTGTATGTGCCCCACCGGGGATCGAACCTGCAACTTGGGTATATGCCCTGACCGGGAATTGAACGAGAGACCTTTCGGTGCACAGGAGGACGCCCAACCACTGAACCACACTGGCAAGGGCCATACCACACTTTGAAAGTGGTTATCTTTGTGGAAGAGAGTGGATTTGATGGTAGAGACTGAAAGGCCTATATATTTTTATTATATTTTAAATTTTTACAGTAGAGATTTGGTCACATATTCTGTGAGTAATCAAAAAAACAACAAAGCAAATTTGGATATTGGGGGGAGAGGAATTCAGTTTCTAAAAAATTGTCCTGATTGCTGAGTACAAAGTAGTAAAATGAGTAATGAATAACCACAAATTTAAAAATTCTAACCACTTGAAAAAGCTTCTAAAATACCAATTTGGTGGGGAGAAGTGGGGGAGGTGGAGGAGAGTATGGAAGCAAGAAATACTGACGGACAGAGACTTGACTTGGGCTGGTGAACACACAATACAGTGTACAGATAATGTTGTAGAATTGTGTACCTGAAACCTGTATAATATTGTTAACAAGTGTCACCCCAATAAGTTCAATAAAAAGGAAAAAAATTAAGGTTAATGAAAATATTGCACACAAAATGTATGGTATATTATTAAAGCAGTACTCAGGAAAAATTGTAACCTGAAGTGCTTTTATTATTAATTTTAAAAGAATGAAAATTAAAAGAAAAATAGAAGGAAGAAATAAAGATAAAATCAGAAATTAATAAGGAAAATAATAGTACTTGATTAAAAAAATTGAAGAGCTCATTCTTCAGAAATAAAATAGACAGTAAAAGAGACACATTTCTGGCATAAAAAAAGAAGAAAAGTAACCTAAAGAACATCTTTGATGTCTCACAAGCAATTCAAACTTAACTCATCAAATCTCTGATTTTCCCTAAAATACTTGCTTCTTCGTCAGTCTTATATCTTAGTAAAATTATACCATCTAAGTCAAAAGCCAGGCATTATCCTTGTCTCCCTCACTCCTCACATTCAATCCAATATCAGCATATGTCTCATCTATCTCTGTAGTGGACGTCTATGGAATTCATCACCTCAACACTCTCCGCTTTCCTCTTGAAAACTGCCCCTCTCAGAAGTGCTTTCTTTTTTTCCTTTTGTCTTTCTCTTTCCTTTTTTTCCCTTCTCACTCCCTTCATTTGCTCCCATTTTCCTCTCAGGTGCAGAAATTTAAGGCAATCATACTATTTGGTTCACATTATCATCAAAACCTTTCTCATTTTATCTTTTTTGCATTCATTCCAGTTCGCCCACTCATGTTCCTACCCTCCCCACTTAGGTCATCACTCTAATATGTTTGAAATATGTCTTTTAATATATAGTGTCTTGTGTATGTATTGTTTTAAATGTACATAATTGATATTATGTTATAGAAATCATTCTGTTTCTTTTTCATGTTTCTGTAAATACTTCTGACTGTTGCATAGTATTGTCTTAAATGACCTCACCCCGTGACCACTGGTCCTGGGCCAAGATGGGCCAATCAGAGTCCTTACCCAGAACTTTTTGAACTGAAACTGAGAAAGAAAATTCCTCTCCAGTATGGAAGCCATAAAATGTAAAACACAGGAGCTGTCAGCAGCCACGCATCCTGCCATGTGGAACTGGTCTGCAAGGAAAAAGAATGAAGCTGACATGCAGAAAGCAGCAGAGGTGAGAAAAGATCAGGGTCCTGGAAAATCTCAAATCCCTGGTTCTAATTGTTCCTGAAGGTCCATATCCCTGCCTTTCCCATGATTTAACTCTTCCTTCGATTCCATGAGCCAGTAAATCTCATCATCTCCATCTTGTGCCTAAGCCAGTTCAAATTGGGGTTCTATCACTTGCAGCCAAGAGGCCTAATTATAATCTCCAAAATGTAACTTTTGTGTGTGTGTTTTTAATTGTGGCAAAATACACATAACATGAAATATATCATCATAACCATTTTTAAATGTACAGTCCAGTAGTGTTGAATACATTCACATTGTTGTACAACCAACCTCCAGTATTCTTTTCATCTTGCAAAACTGAAACTATACCCATTAAACAACCTCCCTTCTCTTTCCCGCAGGCTCTGGCAACCACCTTTCTACTTTCTATGAATTTACCTGCTCTAGGTACCTCCTATAAGTGTAATCATAAATATTTGCCTTTTTGTGTTTGGCTTATTTCACTGAGCATAATATCCCCAAGATTCATCCATATTGTAGCATGAATAATAATCCATTTTTTAAGGTTGAATAATATTCCATTGGTATAGATCAGATTTTGTTTATCCATTCCCCTGTCAATAGATACTTGGGTTGCTTCTACTTTTGGCTATTGTGCATAATACTGCTATGAACATAGGTGTAAACAAATATGTCTTTGAGACCCTCTTTGAATTCTTTTGGGTATATACCCAGAAGTAAAATGGTAATTATCATATGGTAATTCTATGTTTAACTTTTTGACACACTACCATACTATTTTCCATTTTTACATTTCCCCCAACAGTGTACAAGGGCTCCAGTTTCTCCACATCCCTGCCTTCACTTGTTATTTTTTGGTTTTTGAGGTTTTTAATAGTAGTTATTCTAAGTGTAAGGTGGTATCTCCTTGTAGTTTTGATTTGCATTTCCCTAAAGATTAGTGATGTTGAGGATCTTTTCATGTTCTTGTTGGCCATTTGTATATCTTCTCTGGAAACATGTCTATTCAAGTCCTTCACCCATTTTTTAATCAGGTTTGTTTTTCTAAAATGTATCGAGTGATTATTTTTTTCTACCTCCACTGTCACTGTCCAGGTTCCTGTTGTCTTTCATGTGGAACACTCTAATACTACTTAACTAAATTCCCTGATTCCACTTTTTTTTTTCTTTTCATTCAGCATAATGTAGCCAGCGTGATTTTCTGAAAATCTGATTTCTAACATGACACTTACCTGCTCAAAATTCTCCAATGGCATTTCATTGCTCTTACGTAAAAAAAATCCATGAGTCATTCGTGGTTCCTAATGACCTAGACCCTGCCAACTTCACTTTCATCTCTTTGATCACTATTTTCAAATACAGTGGCCTCACTTTAGTTCCTGGAATATGCCCCCTTTTCCTTAAAGCCTTCACACACGTTATTCCCTCCCCTTGAAACACTTTTCTGCTTAGTCAACCCATTCATCTTATGGGTCATAATTTAAAATTTCACTTCTTCATAGAGGCCCTTACCTGATCTAAATAAGAGCCAACATTATAGTATCCTATCATAACACACTTCCCTAATATCAACTATTACTATTTATAAATACATATTTATTTTGGGATTACTTATTACACATCTCTCCAGTAGGTTATAAGTTTTATGAGAGCAGAGACAAGTCTATTTTTCTAACACTATGTCCCCAGACCAAACAGTATCTGACACATAGAAGGTGCTCAATATTTCATAACTGAATGAATACCACAGATATGAAGAATACTTAGAAATATTAATATGTACAATTTCATACTAATTTTAAATTAGATATTATTTTGCCAGAAATATGTTACTGAAATTAATTCAGGAGGTGGCAAATCTACATTAAACCAATAACTATGAAGACACTGAAAAAGTTACCAGAGAGATATTTATAAGGTAAAGACTAATTATCTTTATTTGCAGGTAGTGTGATTATTTGGAGACTATAAAACTATTATCTCTAACAAGATAGTCTAGTAAAGTATCCTATTACATGGTAACTATGCAAAAGTATTAGCTTTCATATACATCATCAGTAAGCGATTATAAATCTAAGGAAAGAAGTACCTTATCTCAGAAGCAACAAAAATGTATTGCACTTAGGCATAAATTTAATCATATCTGTATAGGATATAGGCTATAAAAACTTTACTGAGAAACCTAAAACAAAAAGACTTCACTAAATTGAAAGACACAGATATTTATAAATAGGAAAACTATTTTTAAATGTTAAATACGTCCCCAATTCATTTGTTCATTTAACAGTGGTATTTCTGACAACCTTGATACAGGATTTCTGAAGTCCCATTGGAAGAATTATTCATGAACAAAGCCAATAAATTTTAGAAAGAGTAACCAGGGAAGAACATAGTACAATGAACAACTGGAAAAGGAATTGACAGTTTCATAAATGGAACAAAATATGAAGTCTAGAAAAGCCCCAAGCATTAATAGAAATTAATTTTATAAACGTAACATTTGAGAAGAAAAAGATGATTCAGTCAGTAAATTGGTGTGTTAAAGATTCATAAAAGAATAAGTAGCCAATAAATATACAGAAAAAATGTTCACTCACTAAAGAAAAGTGAGTTCAAACTATTAGACATTTCATTAAATTGACAGATATGATATAGCAAACGTGAAGAAAAATGGACATTCCTTAGAAACTGCTGTTGGGAGTGTAAAATGGTATAATCTACAACTCTTCTGGAGATCAGTTTGGAAGGGCTTCTAAGACAAATTCAAATGTCTTAGAAGCGTGCATGCCTTTTGATGCAAAATATCATTTGGTGGAACCTCAGCATGTATGGACATGCACAAAGATCTTACAGCAAGGCTATTATTCATTAATCATTATTATAGTAAAAAAAACCCCTACATGTTCAACATTAGAATTATGTAAAACTATGGTATTTTTGTAAAAAGAAATACTATTAAGCCATTTTAAAAGTTGCATAAGTATACCTATTGATAAGCAAAGATTCATAGATATTCATAATATTGTTTTAAAAAAGCAAGTTACTAAACCTGTAAAAGTTTTGTCTGCATTTATATGTGGGCCTGGAAAGATAAACACAAGAGCTTTGATAGCGATTGTCTTTGGTGAGGAAACAAATTGTTTTTCTATTGAACACAAATTGCTTTTGTTAATAAAGAAAAATAGAAACTATGTTTAAATGCTACAATAAAAGTGAAAATGGAAGCATAATGCAGTTACTGAAAATTGTAATTATGAAAATTTTGAAGAAACTGAGCCAAATGGAGTAAACAAAATACTATCTTTGCTTTGATTTTAACTGTCATCTAATGTATGTATATTGAAAGAAACAGAAAATGAACATAATTTATTAAGATGGTAGGAGTGTAGGCAGTTTTTCCCATTGTTAAATAATTTTTTTAAATAAAAGTTTGTATCAGATTTTGAACGCAGCTCATTACAATGATGAAAATGTAGATACCAGTGGCAGAGGTGGGTGGTATGGGTAAGGGATGAGCTTTAAGCCTTCCATAATCACCACCAGTTACTTCCTGCAAAGCTTCATCAGAAAAACCCCCACTTATATTTACTAAGAAAGTCAGCTTCAAGACAAGTTCCCTTCTATACAAAGATTCTGGAGCCCTGGTAACAGAGACAGTTCCCACATTAACACCACAGGCCCCAGGCCTATTTTCCTGTTATGCATTTTCTATTTATTTACTTGTTTTATTTTTACTCCTCACCCAGGGGTATGTTTTTATTGATTTTAGAGAGAAAGGAAAGGAGAGAGAGAGAGAAAGAAACATCAATGTGATGTTGCCTCCTGCCCTGACCAGGAATTGAACCCACTACCTAGTTATGCGTCCTGACGGGGTATTGAACCTGCAACTTTTTTTTTTTTTTTTCTGTATGGGAGGATGCTCCAACCAACTGAACTACTTGGCCAGGGCTCTTTTTGTTTTTTTAAATATATAACTGTTAGAGCAGCTTAAGGTTCATAGCAAAGTTGATCCAAAGGCAGAGATTTCCCATAAACCACCTGCCCCTCCACATGCAATAGCCTCCATCATTATCAACATCCCTCAAAAGAAAAGTACATTTGTTACAACTGAACCTACATTAACACTTTATCACCCAAAGTCTACAGTTTACATTGTAGTTCACTTGTATATTCACTGGGTCTGTGTTATGCATTTTCAAAACCTTTTCATTGAACATGTTGTCTCGGACTTTGCTTTTACCTCTTTTTTATTCCTGGGTTTCAGAACAATGTGTGCTGAGTACTGCATCTCCTTTGCTGATGTTGAAAAAGCTCATATCAACATTCGAGATTCTGTCCACCTCACACCAGTGCTAACAAGCTCCATTTTAAACCAAGTAACAGGGCGCAATCTTTTCTTCAAATGTGAACTCTTCCAGAAAACTGGATCTTTTAAGGTAACAATCCCTTTTGTTAGTGTGACATGTACTTTTTCAACCCCTTTTCACATATTAAATTTATTTGACCCTCCTGACTTCCCAGTGAGGTAGGTAGAATTAATATCTTTTTCTAGCTATAGAAAGAGTTGTAGAAGTTTTCCTTTGGTCAAGTTCTGGTGACTTAGCATCAGGTGTTGACAAGCCGCTTTTACACAATCTCAAACTTCCTTATAGCTAGGGTGATAATATAATTTACTGTCCACACTGGTGCCTGAGAATGAAAGAGGGAACTTCCAATGATTAAACAGAGATAACAGACATCACCCTGAACTGTTTCAAGGCAAAATGGGCAAGTGGGATCACTGTAAAACCAAGTTTAAGCACTCACTGTGTCAACTCGCTGTTCATTGATACCTTATGAATATAAAAGGTCTAAAGCTAGTTAAATCCTCATATAACCTTTTTCTACAAAGTATATCAGTGCCTTTCTTATGTAAAAAGATAGACTTCTGTGTGTTGATTCGTTAGAAGAATTTTCTGACCATTAGTTGAACTTTAAGATCCTTTTAGGTAAAAATCTGAAAGCTGCATTTAGTACTGTGCCTAACAGGTGTTAGTACCCATTGAGTCGTAGTTTTAAGATTTCAAGAATCTACCTTTTCTCCCACCTTAACATTAACTGAGAGCTTTTATACTAAAAACATAAAACTCTCCATTCTCTTTTTCCCTTTGCTTCTGCCATGGTTTTATTAGGCATATATACAGGTATTGCCCTATTTCCAACTTTTAGGGGAAGGCAGGCTGGTCAACAAATAGGTTTATGAGAAATGTCTTGAGAGAGAGACGTACAAAGTGCCATGGAAGAACAGAGGATGAAGTGACTAATTTTGCCTAGGAGAGCAAGGAAGTTGAACCTGATGTTTCATCCAAGTTTTACAGGATGAGTACTTGTAGCCAGCTCAGGAAGGGGGTGGGGGAAAAGAACTACAGGTAGCGGTATGAGCATGCTTGGAGGCACAGGGGTATGAGCTAACCTGGTAGGAGGGAAGCCAGAAGCAATTTAGGGTGGCTACAACAGTGATAGAGGCAGTAGATTTGTATTTGAAAGGCAGTAACTTATAGGCTGTACTTTTGTTACTAAAAACGGCAGTCAAAAAAAAAGATAACATTTGTTTTTAAAAGGTAACTTTCATAATCTAGTAGAAATATTAGATGAGAATGATCCTTGAGGTAGGATCACTGGAGGTTTGATAGCACACAAGTTGAGAAATGAGGCCTCACCAAGGTAGTAGCAAAGACACATGAGATATTTAGGAGGTAGAATCGATAAGATTTAGTGATGGGCTGGGTATGCAGTATTAGGAAGAGAAAATCTAGTAAAGCTCCTTGGTGGTGGTGTTTTTAAAGAAACTATAATCAAATACGTAAATCCACTGTCCCTCTTTTCCAGATCCGTGGTGCCCTTAATGCCATCAGAGGCTTGATTGTTGCCACTTCAGAAAAGCCCAAAGCTGTGGTTACTCACAGCACTGGGAATCACGGCCAGGCCCTCGCCTACGCTGCCGAACTGGAAGGTAGTTGATTTCTTAGGATGCTGGGTAGGGTTATTAGAAGGGTGGGAAAGTGCCCTTACTTTCAGTGAAATGGGTGATAGCTATGGGAAGTAAATTTCTGAGTCCCTATCCAATTACAAGCAACTGAAATTTCTATCCTAAATTCTCCCAATTTGTACTAACTAAATGTGTTTCTCCATCTCAGGAATTCCTGCTTATATTGTGGTGCCCCAAACAGCTCCCAACTGTAAAAAACTGGCAATACAAGCCTATGGAGCCTCTATAGTGTACAGTGAACAGAGCGATGAGGTGAGGAAGAGAGCAGTGTTCAGGAACACTTTAACAGTTTTCACTATCAAATAAGACTTCTCTTCCTACCTTATTGGGTTCTTCTCAAATCTCCTGTTTCCTTTTTATCTATGTCTAACCTTTTCTCTATCTGCACTAACTCAGATGATCTTAATGGTCTCATAGTTTGAAATATGACCCATCTATATGCTAACTCCAGCCCTAAACTTTGCCCTTAACACAGATTTGTAAATCCAACAGCTACCCAGTGTTCCCACTTGGATGTCTTAATAGGCACCTTAAACTTGCTATGCCCAAAACCAAATTGGCTCAGCAGTTGAGCACCAACCTATGATCCAGGAGAGCAAGGTTCGGTCCCCAGCAGGGGGCGTGCAGGAGGTAGCCAACCAGTGACTCTTATCATTGATGTTTCTCTCCCCCTCTCCCTCTCTCTGAAATCAATAAAAATATATTTAAAAAAATAAACCAAATTGATCTTATCACCCCTATATTGTTCCTCTTCCATTCTTCCTCATCTCAGTAAATGGCAACATTGATCCTTCTAGTTGCTCAAAAAAAATGTTGGAATCATCTTGAGAACTCATACCCCACATCCAAATCTTAGTCCTACTTTCAAAATATTTTCATAATCCAACTACTTCTAACAGCCTCTCCCATTATTACCCTGATTCAAACCAACATTTCTCATGTAGAGTCATTAGCCTCCTAACAGGTCTCTCTGCTTCCACCCTTGTCTCACTAGTCTTTTTTCAGAGCAACCCAGAGCTATCCACTAGTTAGAACTTGTCTTTTGTCAGCTCAAAATCCTCTAATGATTAGTTTCCCCATCTCATCCACAGTAGGAACCAAAGTTCTTCCAATCATCTAAGGCCTAGATGGACAGGCCTATTCCTATCTTTCTGATTTCATCTCCGTTATTATCCCCCAAATATTCCACACCAATCACACTAAGCAGTTTCTCAGAAAGGTCAAGTGCTCCTACTTTGTAGTCTTTGCACTTGGAATTCATTTACCTGGAATATTCTGGAGATCCGCAGGATTGGTTCACATCTACCCTTCCTAAGTACCCTGTATAAATTAGTTTTTCTCCACAGCACTTAGATATACCATATATTTACTAATATTCCACCCCTCCCCAACATATTAGAATACAATTGCCATCAGCACAGGGACTGTTTTGTTCAGTTATATCCCCAGTGCCCAAAGAAAGTCTCAAAAAAATAGATGACCAATAAAGTGTTAAAATGATTGAATCTAACTTGTTGGAAACTCTGTTAAATAAAAATCAAGTATGCTAAATTAATGTACTCTTTCAGTCCAGAGAAAATGTTACAAAAAGAATTATGGAAGAAACAGAAGGCATCATGGTACATCCCAACCAGGAGCCTGCAGTGATGGCTGGGCAAGGGACAATTGCCATGGAGGTGCTGAACCAGGTAAAAGCCTAGCCCTTGTTGAGCTACTGGTAAATCTGATGTTTGGCTGTAGAATCAACTATTTAATATGTACATATAAAACTGGTTTTCAATAGACCTATTTATACTTTATATTCTTTTCACTAAAGGTTCCCTTGGTAGATGCACTGGTGGTACCTGTAGGAGGAGGAGGAATGGTTGCTGGAATAGCAATTACAGTTAAGGTGAGAAAACAACTTCTGGAAGACTCCCCACTTCAGGCATAGATGATTTTATTTCACATCACAGTACACTGTGGTACTTGCTCAACGTTCCCCCTAAATTACTGTTCCTTCCCATTTCTTAACTCTTGAGATGAAAGGCCCTTCTCTGCCTCAGTACCCTTTTTTTAATCTATGACTTTACAGCACAAAAGCAATTACAATGAGTGGCAGCCTGTCACAGTCCTTTCCCTGAATTCCATCTCACCAACCTACTATCCAAGTCAGGGGCTAATGTTTTCTCAAGTTACCAGTAGAACCAGATGTGATCTAGGTAACTAAAGGCCAGTATTAGGTATACAATTTAAAGTGCTTTAAGATCATATTTTCATTACATCTATCACAGAGAAGGCTCTTGGTCAGAAATGTGTTACCTGTACTGCCTATTTTACTGGAGGCATGTAGGCAGTGGCTAGTAGTGAGATGTCTAATATTCCTCTTCCCAGGCCCTGAGACCTAGTGTGAAGGTATATGCTGCTGAACCCTTGAATGCAGATGACTGCTACCAGTCCAAACTGAAAGGGGAACTGACCCCCAACCCCTGTCCTCCAGAAACCATAGCAGATGGTGTCAAATCCAGCATTGGCTTAAACACCTGGCCTGTTATAAGGGACCTTGTGGATGATGTCTTCACCGTCACAGAGGACGAAATTAAGGTGAGGCTCCAACAGGAAAGAAAGTAACAAGAACAGAGCAGCTTCTTAAGCAAAGATATTTCTTGACTTGGTGACTCGTGACATGTGGGAGGGCCCTAGATATTGGGACACCCTCAGCAGTAGAAGCAGAGTTAGAATGAAAAAAGACCAGCTCTTCATTGGCAAGCATATGTATGTTTATCATTTAGCCTTTAATTGTGAAGGCCCAACAACGAGGCTTTCCTCCTCCCATTTCACTAATTCTTACTACCTTCTCTACCAACAGTATGCAACCCAGCTGGTATGGGAGCGGATGAAACTGCTTATTGAACCTACAGCTGGTGTTGGAGTGGCTGCTGTTCTGTCTCAGCATTTTCAAACAATTCCCCCAGAAGTAAAGAACATATGTATTGTGCTCAGTGGTGGAAATGTAGACTTAACCTCCATAACTTGGGTGAAGCAAGCTGAAAGGCCAGCTCCTTATCAATCTGTTTTTGTTTAATTTATGCATAAGGAAGAAATGGGATTCAGTGTCTCTAGACACTTGGAAATTTGGTCTCCAGACACTGTTAACTTCCCATCTTACCTTTAAGCAGCTTTCAAAATCCAATTGGACAGTGGATATTTCAGTAAGACTTAATAGTATTTTTTTTGGATGAAGTAGCAATAAAAAAACATCCATACTTAACTAAGATGCCTTGTCAAGGCTAAGAAAAACCTTTTGCAAAAAGGGGCAGCAGACTCCTAGGCTAAAGTAGACAACACAAACTTTGCCCAATCACAACCTGTAGGTTCCCATCCCTCAGGTGCTAACTAGTAGCAAGGAGAGATTGAATCCATTACTTCATGTCTACTTCTGACACTGCTAAAATCTCACTTTTCACCCAAGGTACTGGTTCTGGTACATATGGATCATAAGTCCATTTGGGGAAAACTCGTTTATAGAGGTTCATCAGTACTGTGTCCTGAGATTTTAGTTTCCCATCAAAACTGCACTTCATATGGCCATGAGTACCTAGAAAGAAAACACAGCAAGTTGATCCATTAAAATAAAAAATTTAGCAGTGGTCCTCTACCCTAATGGTCATTTAGGAGCACTGGGGAAATCTAGATAAGGTTCCAAATACTACGTTCTCTTACCTAAAGGCTCCTTGATGTGTCCCCTGCGGCCCCACTTTGTTCTCAGTTCCACCGGTTTAAACCACAGCACATCCTCTTAGAATGAAACACACAAAAGACCAAGATGCAACATTTACCCACAAAATATAAACCCAACCTTCACCCCACAGAGGCAATCAGATCCCATCCTTCACACCTACCTCTACTAAAGAACATGTAACGCACTACTGCCATCTTAGTAAAAATTTTGAAAGGATGACCACTCAGAACAACTCTCTTGATGACCATCCTGTCTGGATCCACTGACAAGAGATGGCCTGTGGCAATGAGGCTGTGCATTCCTAAAGGGCAAAAGCAAAGCAGCAGGAGTCTACAGGCCAAAGCATTTATTGCTCCAGTCTATTTAAAGACCTATGCAAGATCTTCTTAGAGAAGCCTTAACGTAGGGATGTACTATGCTGCCTTCCTGGGTCCATGGCAAAGATCACTAAGTGATTTCTGCTAAGCCTGGACCCAGAACCTATCCTAAATATAGCACTCTGAGCAGCCTCAACCAGTTAGCTCAAGTTTGCAAGCAAGATCAAACCCCATTTTTCATCCCTGCCTTAGACCCATTGTGAGGCTGACTGGGATATTCTGAAAATTATCATCACCTTCATACCATGTGGCTCCCAAATATAAATACAGAAAACCATGTTAAACCTATTAGGAACCTGTAGGTCTGTTTACCTCTGTGAACTCAACTTACCATTGCTGTTCTGTTTGAAAAGCAGCACAGATGCAGGAGGAAAAGTGATTGGGGCATATACAGTCACCACCAGGGCCATGTCAGCAGTCAGGAATCTCTGAAATTTATGTTTATCCGCTGCCATAATAAAGGTTAAAAAGTAAAAACCAAAAACATTTTGAGGAACCACAGGTAATCCAGAGGCCTGTGAAAAGCTGTATCACAGCAACTCTTACTCCCAAGGCAGTTTGTGTTTCTTTACCCCACTAGTTAAAGTATTTCCCTGCCTCAATACACCTGAAAGATACAACCCGACCCTATCACAGTGATTTTTCAACTGGAGGCAGAATTTTGGAGCCTAGACTACATTTTGGGTTTTAAAAAGTTCTACAGTGATGCTAATACACACCATCCCTACCTACCTCATTTGGGAATCAGTGCTTTATAGGGAATATGTCCACTAAATCAACAGCTCTTAGTCTTGACAAGCATTTTCTATAAAGGGCCAGACATTAAATATTTTAGGCTTTGAGGTCATACAGTCTCTGTTCCAATTATTCAGCTATCTCTGTAGCACAAAAATAGCCAAGACAATATATGTGGGGGGTTTTATAAGCAAAACTGTATTCCAACAAAACTTTACAAACAATAGGACAGACTTGCCCAAGGGCCATACTTGGCTGACCTCTGATCTTGGGGACTATCTGAAACTTCTGTTTTTACCGTCAGTGAAACTCTCCTCTTTTTTTTTTAATACTGAAGTACAGGAAAATAAAATATTTTAAGGGGAAGAAGAGTTAATCTCTCATTTAGATAGCATGGCTGGTGAAAACTGAAATTATCCAGAGCTTCCATTAATACTGCCTTCATCATTTTCCTCTGGCCATTGCTGAGCTGACAGTATGTATGTACTGATGTTCACAAGTCCCCCCAAGTTAGTACAAAGCCTCTTCCCACCCCTACTTTGTAGCACAATAATTTTTTCACAAAAGTGTCCCTGGTCACCACTCTCTAAACTCATCTAGTCTCAGCATCTCAGAAGCCACACATCTCTTGCTTTGTCCAACTGTGGGCAACCCAATAGCCTTCTCCAGCACTGCCACTGGCATATCAGATGCCAAGGGTTGCACACTTTGACACACTTTTTATAAAGGTGCCAACTCTGATTCAGAATCTACTCTGGAACAAATACTCATGGCAGAGAAGCCTCAGCACCACACACAGGTTGCATCACTGGGATGCTTCAGGCAGGTTCAGACATTTTGAATAAATATATCATTGGCTCCTAAACCAGAGTAATGAAAATGCCTCTAACCCAGAGACCTAGAATTTGAAATTGTGTACTCTGTACCACCTCACCAAAAGTTATAGTCCCCCAAAAGACAACAGAATAGACCAGAACCCAGAAGGTTCCCCACTGCTTACCTGCAGTGTGCTGAGAAAATAAAGGTGAGGCTCGGAAACGCCTGAACCCACAGTGGAAGATCAGCTCCTCTTTAGCTTTTACAGGTTCAGTGTTTCCAGGATGCCGGCTTACCACCATATTCAGTACTGACATCTAGAGACCAAGTAAGAAAAACAGAACTTCGTATCTAGAACAGCTTTACCCAAAAGAAGGCAAACCAAACTAACAGATTCAGGCTCACTCTAAGAAGTGACGATGCTAATTTATGGTGTAATATAGATGATGAGACACAGATTTATCTTTTACCCCCACCATCAACTGGCACTTAAGCCAAACATAGGCTAGTTTTCAGAGCTTTCATGTACCCTTCTATATTAGTTGACATTCCCGTGTCTCACGCAAGAGCTCAACATCTGCCACATGGTCAATGACTTCAAGCAACTCACTCGCCACACACCTCAAAACAACACTCATTCAAGCCCCTTTTCTTCCTCAGCACTTACACTGACCAAAGGCCTGAGCTCTTGAGAACATACACTCCAACTTACATGACTGCTGGCCACCAAGAGAAAAGATATCTACACCTTGGCATAAACCCTCTTTATTTTTAAGGCCTCCAACCCTTGGTTAAAATCTGATCTGACAAATATCTTAGAGAAGTCTCAGAACCACACAGGTTGCATCATTTAGATGCTTCAGACAGGTTCAGACATGTGTTAAACCATCATTGACTTCTCCATCACCCTGATTCCTAATCCTGTATTTTTCGCATCCGAATGAGCAAAATGTCAGTTATAAGTAAAATTTTAGACTGTCAGACAAAACTGGTTGGAAGGTTTCATAACTCCCACTTCCCACAAGAAACTAACCTTCTGCTCATGAGGCAGTAAAGAAAATGCAATCAAGGGTGCTCCGCCCTTGAAGTGCTCGACCACAGCAACAGGTACTTCAGAGACATGAACTGTGACATACCAGCCAACCTGCCAGAAGAAAGCAGAAAACAATCACAATTACCCGAAGGCCTCAGTAATGATGAAACATTTCTCCAAATATGTTAAAAAGTCTCATACTACCCTAAGGCCAACCCTCATCCTTCAAAATTGCCTTTCACAGATGCCTCAAGTATCCAGATTAAACTTTTTTAGTTAAATTTCTGATACCTCTTTTTCCCAATATCACTCTTATCAACTCAGTGCTCCTCTAATTCAGCTATGGGCAGCACAAAACTAGGTAAGGTACTCTTTCGAAGAGGAGTAAAGGAGGGGGCACCTTGGCAAACGAAAGCAAATTGTAGGGACGGATAAAGGGAGGCAGATACCTCAGCTCCTTCATCCTCGTTTTCCTTGATTTCTTTAAAGATGCGTTTCCTGGTATTAGTAAAGTTCTGAAACTGAAAGATCCGAGCATAATCTTGAGGAAGGTTTTCCTTAGGATCCCATGGAGAGGTCCGGAAGCTCTTGAGGCCTCTGTATTTCTGAAATCTAGAATATAGGAGATTTTAAAGAAATAGTCTAATTTATATAGTGCTACTTACCCTTTCTCTCAAGTCAATAATATGGCTAAGGCTCTAACTTAAAGAACTCTTATCACTATCTCTCAAGATACCTAATAGCCCAAATCAAGACCACCCCCCAAAACAGTTTTTAACAAATATTTCAGAACCAAACCCAAGCTCCTCACTGACAAAGGACAAAGTATTCACAGTGGCTCCCTAGTGTCTATCAGGGAGTGGCTCCTTAACCTGAGGAACATGGTCCTTGATAAAAGCCTTACTCCTCTAATATCCAAGAAACTCTCTGGGTTTAGTCAGACTAACCCCCATGCTTTTATTCTTGTGGTTCTAACCAAATTCCCCCAAGTCTCCAAACACATACTTCAATTATTAGTTCACATAGGAAGCATTTGCTAAGTAATCTTAGTATTTCTCATTCATTAAAGTACTGTAACATTATTAGTCTATACCACACAGTCTAGAACTTGATAATATATTACTGTTTACTGTATGTATGTCTTATCTTCCCATATAGAAATGTTAGCCCTCAGGAGCAAGAAAAATGTTTTTCCTCTTTTGTGTCATACTGACATGGCTCTGAGCCACATAAATTTAAAATAAAAATGTTCTGATTGATTTTAGTCTGTTGACTAACCGAATTCTAGCAGCCACATCACGGGGGGTATCTACTTCATCTGGAAACATCTCTTCCAGTCTTTCTTGTTTATATTTCTCTAGCATTTTTTCCTCAGCCTCTTCATCCACTTTCTCATCATACAGATCATCACGCACAGACTCTCCTATAGTCATAGTTTCACATTCCTCCTCTTCTCCCTCATCACTACTCTCATCCTGTGGAATAAAGGATTACAGTTTCAGAAGAAACCCACACCTACCTCTCCCCTAAAAGCCATTAAGCTAAAAAGAAAATAACATTATTAGACACCTAGTCCATACCATATCAATTTTAAGAGACTCAGTTATAAAACAAGTCTCATTCCCCATAACTACAAAGTCATTCTTTAAAAACTGACCACAGGCCCTGGCCAGGTTGCTCAGTTAGTTAAGAGCATTGTCCTGATACACCAAGGTTTCGGGTTCCATCTCTGATCAGGGCACATACAAGAATCAACCAATGGCCCAGCTGGGCGTGGCTCAACAGTTGAGCGTGGCTCAACAGTTGAGCGTCAACCTAGGATCCAGGCAATTGGGGTTTGATTCCCAGTCAGGGCACATGCCCGGGTTGTGGGCCTGATCCCCAGTCAGGGGTGTGCAGGAGGCAGTCGATCAATGACTCATCATTGATGTTTCTCTCTCTCTCTCTCCTTTCCTCTTTCTGAAATTAATAAAGATATATTAAAAAAAAAAATCAACCAGTGAATGAGTAAGTAAGTGGAACAAGTCAATGTTACTCTCTCTCTAAAAACTAAACAAAGCCTGGCTGGGCGTGACTCAGCGGTTGAGCATTGACCTAGGATCCAGGCGATCGGGGTTCAATTCCTGGTCAGGGTACATGCCCGGTTGCGGGCTTGATCAATGATTCTCTCATTGATGTTTCTCTCTCTCCGTCTCCTTTCCTCTCTCTGAAATCAATAAAGATATATTTTTTAAAAATAAAATAAAATAAAAACCAAACAAGAAAAATCATAAATAAAAAGAGGACATCTGTAATACTTTCAACAATTTAAAAATATATATTTTTTAAAAACACAGTAGCCTATATTTTTTAAAAAACTGGCCACACACATACCTCAAGGCCAGGATTGCACTTTGCCTTGCATTTGGGGCTGTGCACAGAAGTGGCCTAAGAGACCAATTTCTTACCTGAGATTCTTCTTCCATAAAATCCTCATGCTCTATATCATCATATTCATCTCCTTCCCCACCACTTTCGTCATCCTCATCCAAAATCCATTCAGCTTGGTAACTGGATGTTCCTTTAGGAACCTTCTTTACCACCTTGGAACTTTCCTTCAAAAATTCTGTAAAAGCCCGAACAAGTTTAGTAAATTATATACTTCCTTTCCTCTCTTACTCTGGCTATTCTCACCTAGGCAAGACAATACATACTGCTACCAACACCAGAAACTCTAGGAGACACTATGAGCAAAACAGACTACTACTTCCAAATTTAATTCAGCTGCCTCGAAACTAGCAACACTTGCACAACTAAATAAACCCGCAATGAATCCAAAGCTGTTCATCTGTTCATCAGAAAACAATTAGAAGTGATTCTGAGAAATGGAGCAAAGCTGTGTCCAATATTTCCTTAAAATAAACAGCATCTGAGTGGAGACCAGACCTCTAAATGCATTCTCATCCCATTCTACCTTACAGGGTCTTGACTGTGAGCAACTAGACAAAATCCACAATTCCAGAGCAGATGAATTACAAACAAGCTTACAATTACCAACCATTTGCCTCATTCAGTTCCTCCTCAGTGGGCCAGGTTTGCTCCCCCTCCATTGGGTCTGGTATAACCTCTGTTTGCAAAGATTGTTGTCTATCAGGGTCTGCCTTCATTAGGACCTTAAGCTCTTCCTCCATATCAGTTACAGCATCCGTAGCACAAATCTAAAAACCGAAAGCAGGTGATGGTGAAACATTAGCCAAAAATCTACTAAATCTAACATAGTAACCAGAAAAATGCAAAAATAAAATAGTCGAGAAGATGAATGAAATAAAATGAAACAGAAAGCCAAAATTTGTCAAATTTTTTCAAATGGTTCTATTTCCTAGCATCTTAAGTCTATACCTCTGCTTTTCATAATCTGGCCCCACTCCCGTCTGTTTATTACATGCCTTATTCCCATCAAGCTGATTTCTTCAGAATTCAAAGAAACCCTTTGATCCATCATTATGCCAGGTTCATGTTATCTCTATGTTCTATGATATTCTTCATCTCTCTACAACTCATAAATCACACTCAACCTCAACATCTGACTGATGTCTGATCTCCTCTGTGAAGCTTGTTAGTCTACTTTTTCAACTCCCACAGGTCTGTACCTCAACCATACTTTCTCAATCTTTACTTCACGGTGTTTGCCATTTTTTTCTGACTTAATTGTCTTAGGAAAGAGACTGCATCTTGTGTCTTCCATAAACTCAGAGCCAACTGCTGTGTAAGGCACCTACAGAGTGCTGGGTAAATATGTAACATAGAAACATATTTGTAACTGACTAGTGCCTTACTTCAAACTAGCAGTTACCTCCACAGACTAGGGTAGTTGTCTAGGCACACAGACTACCTTCTCTGTAGTTCCCATCCTACACCAGCTTACACATGAATCTACATTACATAGTCTCTAAGAACATCAATTTTACCTCCATTGCCATGCCTGGGTCCTTTTGGGATTTGATCACTCTAGGGTTCAAAGGGAAAGGGTCCTTAGGGGCATCTATCTGTTTCATCTGGAAGTCACCATGTCCAATGATATGCAGCAAGCTATTGACATTCATAGTTTGTCCACGAACATAGCCTGAAATTTTCAAGGTCCCCACCAAGTTATTCTCTTCATTAGGCACAAAGTCAGCATCATGAGCAAAGAGGTAGGCCCGCCGATCTCGAAAGGCAAGGTGCCGTTGCTTCTGGTTAGCCAACTGCCTGAGCAGCATCCCTGCCTCCTGTTGAGTGTCTAACAAAAGGAGCTTGTCATCAGGAAAGCGCTTCTCCACTACTTTACTTAGCTTCTTCCTGACATCTATTTGTTTCTTCGGTGGGAGGCCAGAAATCCCCTGGATAGCTAGTGCTGTGAGCAAAAGAGAAAAGGGCTTCGTGACTTCTTGCTTCACTACATGAAAATCCCCTAAGCAAGTTCATAAAAAAGCTAACAGTTGTGAGCCTAGAGATCACTGGGAAACCCAACACTCATCTACCTTGAAGAAATTACAGCGTAAAACCAAACTTTATACTCTTCTTCCTCTGGGCAAAGGACAGTTCAGAAATAAAAAAGCACCTGGTACAAAATATTGAATGTAAACTGTAATTGAAAAAAAAAACTTTTAAGGCACACTGATGCAAATTATAGGTGCACAATAAGTGCTAATTCACTTCCTTCATGGCCTCCAATATTTCCAAATCACTTACTATAGGTGGGAAGGCCCTGAGCAAAGAGGCAGGAAAGGCAGTAATCCCCAGTGCTGTCCCAGCCTTCTAGTGGATCAAGGAGGAACAGGATGCTATCAGCCACTTTAGCCAAGTCTAAGACAGTGTGCAGATCTCCTGGAGATAGAAGACAAAGTCAGTAGGAAGAGGTGGTTGGCACCAGCACATAATACTAAAAAAATATTGCCACTACTCATACACAGTAATAGAAAATATTGTATACTCTCTAACCTGGCCTTGCAGATGTGAAAAACCATCGATGTTTCAAGCGGGGGCATAACAGCATAAAGCTGTGGGTGCTTCCCCATTCATTCAAGTGTACTGTTCCAGTGTCCCTATCCTGGAGCAGACGACAGGCCTCTGGCAAGGAAATCCTGTTGTGCAGTGGCACCACCAATACCTGATGAGGAGGGCCATCTTTGCTACCCAGCTGTCTCTTCTCTGCCAGAACCTGAAAATAGAAAGGACGAGAGAACATCTCAATGTTTCAGTACTTGTTCCAGTGTTGCCTTTCCAACAGTACGGATGCCCTACACCCCAGCAACTCTCTTGTAAAAAAAAAAACCACGTGTATATGGGGGGGCGGGGGGGCTTAGAACAAAGCAAAGAATGCTCCAGCATGAGTCTAGACCTGCACAACTAACATATGCTCTAGAGTTATTCTCCATCTCCGGCCCCTTCCCAGGGTCACATTTTCTAGCTGAAGGCAGTATCCGCCTAGAACAATTGTGAAGACACACCATCCCCAATCCCTGCTCCTCTCACCGCCTCCTTCTTCTGCTTCCGGAGCTGGCCGGCACGATGCCTCTGGTCTACTCTGCTGAGCTCCTTTCTCACCTTCTTGCTCAGGCTTTTCGCTGCTAGACGGCCTGGAGGGAGATTATCAAGGGCTTTTGTTCAGGGCACCAGAAAAAGGTCAAGAAAGGGGACCTCTCCCCGCCCACCTTAGAGCCTTTACGCTGGGTCCAGGCCGGAGGTCGGAGTTGAGTCTGGGCATGGAGAAAAGCAGTTAAAAACTGACTAAGCAGCCCTTCTTCCTCCAACTCTATATTCTCACCCTTGCCGTCCCGCTGCGCGGATCCCCGACCCCGATGCCGCCCGCCTTTATGAGCTTTATTCTGCTGCTTGAGCGGACCAGAGCGGTGGGCCGCCATGCTGCGGCTCACGTGTACCTAGTCAACACTACTTCCGGCCCGGACCGAGCGCTTCCGGTCCCTTCCTTGGGGGCGTGTCCTCGCCGTGGCGGGGCGGGGCTCTAGCTAGGGTCCTTCCCACCAGCTGGTGAGCGCGCGGTTCCTACGTCTCCACAAAACCGCCGGGTAAACTTTTCCCACGCGGCTATTTGCGTTCGGGGGCTTTAAAACACTGAGTGCAGACTCTAAATTCGCGCTTTTAGTCCCATGGGGCTCTTTTGCTCCCTTGTACTTTCAGTTTGTGCTCTATCAAGTTGCATCCATTCGTGCGGAAGCGGGCTGAGCCCCTCTCACCCAGTTTTTTACGCGCCGCTCCTCACTCTTCAGCAGCATGAGTTCTTTATCACTTTGAGTAACCGTTTCTCTCCTTCATTTCCCTTGTGGGGCTGCTGAAGGCAAATAGCGTGGAACGCGCTTCTTTAACCATCACGGGCACTGTACAAGTTCCCATGGGTCTCGGTTACCCCAACCCGCGCCCCCACCTCCCCCATAGCTGCAAGAAGAGCTGGACTGGGCGTGACGACCCCTACGGAGGGGGGAGACTGGTCAGTCTTATTTTTAAGTTCACGTTTTCTGTGCTTCCACTCCTCTACCCACAAGCTTTGCAACTGAGGGCAGGGGGGTTAGAGCAACGGTGGAGTTCCGGCCTTTCAGCCTGGGGACTACCGCTTCCTTCCCGGACTCTCGGCGCGGGGGGCCCCGGACTTTCCTGTCGGGAAAACGAGCGGGTAGAAATCTGTGGGGCGTCTAGCTGGGCTGAGGCCAGCTACCCCGCGAGCAACTTTCTCCTCAGCCGCAGGGTCCAGGGCGCGCCCCGCCTCCCGGCGAGTCCTCGTGCGGGCCTGGCTGCAGGTGCTCACAATGCGGGTTCGCGCCCTGGGGACTGGAGCCGGCGCGTTGCCATGACAGCGGCCGGCGTGGCGCGCTCCCAGGCCGGCCGCCCCCGGTCGCTGAGCGCACCCCCCCGCCCCTGCTGTGGGAAGGGGCCGGGCCAGCCGCCTGACGTCTGTGCGGGGCTCAGAAGATGGCTGCGGAGCCGAGCACCGGGCAGTGGCTGCGGCGGCGGCGGCGGGCGGGGAGAGCAGCGGACAGGGACTCCGTTTTGCGCGTGGGGCGCTGAGGCGAGAAGCACGGAGGCGGCGAGGGCGCGTGGGGGGTTTGGAGGGCCGCTCGGCGCAGCCTTTCCGTTACCCGCAGCACCATGAGCAGCGCGGAGGACGCAGTCAAAGAGAAACTGCTGTGGAACGTGAAAAAGGAGGTAAAGTCGGGGAAAGGATCCTCGGGGGCTGGGGTCCTGGCGGGAGCAACCCAAGGGGTGCAAAGGTCTGCGCCCACCGTCGGGCGCAGGCGCTCGCGGGCCCCGGGCGGGGGCGGGGTCCTGGACGAGCCGCGGTCCCACCCCTCTGGGGGATATGGGGTCAGCGCCCCTTGGCCGGAGGGGCTAGGTCGGTGCTCCCGGGCTTGTTTGCTCCGCGATCCTGCAGCTCCCCGCCCTGTGACGGCAGCTGTGCTGGGAGAGCGAGGTCGGGGGAGGGGTGGCGGCGATTTCTGGAGAACTGCAGCTGCCCATTCATTGCCCGCGCGGACTGGGGAGGGGGCGGGGCCCAGCGCGGGCCTCCTAGAGCCGCGGAACCGGTGATTTGGGGACTTAGCTCCTGTTTGCCCTATACCCCACTCTGGTATCCCTCTAGGAACTGAGTGGCAGCTGCGGGAGGGTTCGCCGCACCCCTCACTGCTTCTCAATCCACGCCCACCTCCTTACCCAGAGAAGGGGGTGGGAGGGCGAGTTTGATCGTGGTTTTTAAAACTCAAAATTTTTCCCCCTTTTGAGGAGCCCGCTGCCCCATGTCAGAAAAAGAATCCTTTACTAACGTCCTTTACTTTGACTGTGCCCTAAAGCCCATTTCAATTTCGGTGGGGGGGGGGGGGTGCCCATATGAATGACTCACCCCCATATGAGAGCTGGAGAACTCAAACCCGCAGAGTGGATTAAAATAGATTAGGCCTCTGGAGCCATGACCAGTGCTGACCTACCTCTGTGTCTGCCAGATGTGTGCACTCTGTGAGGGCAGGAAAACTGTCTGTTTTGTCCACTGCTCTGTATCCAGGGCCTGGCACACAGTAGGTACTCAATGACTGGTAACTGAATCTATTGATCTTGAAAACTGCAAGATCTGGTGGGAATGCATAAATTTTGGAATAGTCTGGACCTAGCTCTGTGTGATCTTGAATAAGTTACTTAACCTCTCTGAATCTTAATTTCTTCATCTCTAAAATAGGGACATGATACCTACCTCACATATAAAAGTTACCATATTGGTTTCTTTACTCCCTCCTAGAGTTTCAGGATTGGAGAAGACTGTGGGTTCTCATAAAAATCCTGGAAGGCTCTAGATGGTCCTGCATTAACTATGGCCTAGCGATTGTGCCCTAACATTTGTTCCTTTCCTGCTCATTGGCAAAGAAGTAGTTGAAGCCATCACCTTCCCAGCTGTGTGTGAGAAACTCCTTTGTGCCTTTGCTGTGAAGTAGCCAAGAAAGAGATTTTTTTAGGCCAGGAGTATATCAGATCAGCACTTCAGCCCCAACTCTGTTCTCCCCAAGGAAAAGAGAACTCTCAAATCTCAGTGATTATCCTCAGGAAACAAGCAGTCTGGCGACAGTATAAGTAAGAACAAAAAAAGTAGCCATACCCAAACTATGGCCATAGGTGCTAGGATTGTTGGTGTGATCCAAATTTGGGGTTGGTTAGGGATGATAGGAAAGATTTTTTTTTAAGACAATGATTCTTTTTTTAGTACTTGGAAGGCTGTCTGCACAACTCCAAGAATGATTTCTAAACAAATGTGAGAAATGTCCAGAATACATCATAGCTATGGATATTACCTGACAAAGGTTGACCTGCTTTGGAATTAGTTCCCTTTCCCCTTGAATATTTGATTTCGAGAGAAACATATCCTTTCTTCTCCTACAAGTAGAAACAGTGGGAATAATTGTAGGCAAGGCTGGCCTTTCACAATGGACCCCTGGTATCCAAATCCTAGGGGCATCTCTAGGTCCTCCTAACCTAAAAATCTGCCCTGCCAGCCTGCTTCAGATGCCTACAGGTTTTTGAGCTGTGACATTATGCTCTGTTCAATGCAAACACCCCTTGGTAAGTAATCTAGGAAGCTTTCAAGAGTACTGAGTGCAATATAAGAATCAACCAATGAATGCAAAAATAAGTGGAACAAGTGGATGTTTCTCCCTTCCTCTGCCTCTCTAAAATCAATTTTTAAAAATTTTTAATTAGAAGAAAAAAGAGTTTAGAGTGCAGAATTTATCTAAACCCCCTAACTGCTAACCATGAGCAGTTTTCAGCAAGGAGGAGCCGCCATCTCCTTCCTCACTACTCCCCCTGCTGTAGAAGCTCTACCACCCTTCCAACTACACAGTCCAAGGTGAGGGACTTGGGAGCTAGGGCAGCATCAGGACATTTCACACCTTGTCCCCAAAAAATGGCAAAAACCAACTCTGCGCAGAGCTTGCTTTACTTGGAAGATTTTACAATGGGTTTGAGGTAATCCATTCCTTTAATCTCCAGGATTGGTATGTTTCTCCTGGCAGGTTCTCCCAGGACATCAAAAGTGCTTGGCTTAAATGTTGGGAGCATTTAGAACCTCATATACTGCTGATGGGAGTGTAGATTGGTACAACCACTTTGTAAACAATTTGGCAAAATCTAGTAAAGAGGGAAATATGCATCAGAAATTCCTTGCCTAAAAATATAAATCCAAAGAAAGGAGCCCCTATGTTCCCCCAAAGACATGTCCAGAATGTTCACAGCAGCACTATTCACAGCAGCCCCAAATTGGAAACTGCCAAGTGCCAGTCAGTTGTTGTGGTGTGTTCACACAATGGAGAGTGAACAATCCACAACTACACATAACATGAACAAATTTCACAATCACACCAGGGAGCAAAAGAAACACAGTCACAGAGCACAATACAATGAGTATTTACATCTAGTAAAAGTACAAAAACCAGAAAAACTACTCTATGACTTTAGAAATAGTGGGTACCTGTGAGGGGACCAGAAGGAAACTTGGTATAATGGGGGGGGTGCTTTGGGATGCAGGTCACATGTTCTGTTTCTAGATCTGGATGCTGGTTTCACAGGTGTGTTCAGTTTATGAAAATTAATTGAACTGTATAATTACGATCTACACACTTTTCTATGTTTACTACATGCCAACAAAGAAAGTTGTGTGTGTGTGTGTTTTTAAGTGTGTCCTTAAAGGTGTGACTGCTTACCTTACAAGGTATTTGGAAGCTTTTACATCTGAATAGGAACCCAAACATCAGGGTTTTACCTAGACAGAAAGAAGGCTGGGCTTGTGAGCTTGTGGAGAGAGTGGCCCTAAGGCCTAGATGTACCTACCCCTAACCTCAGAGAAAGGGGAGAAAAGGAGGGGCAGGTTGTTTATCTGCAGCCTGTACTGATACAGTTTGTCCCTAAAGGACAGCACGTTTGCCCAGAAGCCCTTCTCCAGCTAAGTACAGATGAGCAAACAGCCAGCATCCTATCCCCGTTTTCCACAGCAGGGCACTTCCTCCTGGGCTGGAACATCTGCACTGATTGGTTAGTAGGTTTATGGTATCTCTCTTCCTGTTTGCCTTTCCAAGATGCTTGGAGCTGTCTGTGCTGAAGATACTTGGCTTCCCCACCCCTCCCATCCTGTCGTCTACTCTGCAAGTGTCTGAACCCAGACAGGAGGGCAGAGCCAAGCTATATACTTGCCCACAGGCCTTTGATCAGAAAAATAAATGACGATACTCCACATTTGTCCACAGGTGAAGCAAATCATGGAGGAGGCTGTCACCAGGAAGTTTGTGCATGAAGACAGTAGCCACATCATTGCTCTGTGTGGTAAGTGAGCAACTAGGAGATAGTGGGACATGGGTTTAAAACTGAAGACACTGTCCTGGCATCAGGAAAATATGAGAGCTCAGGTTTCATGGTTTTAAAATCTGGGTGCAAGTCAGAATCAACTCAGGCCCATCCCAGACCTACTGAATCAGGATCTTTAGGACCCAGGGATCTATACTTGTTTAGTCCCCTAAAACAGTAGTATTCAAATTTAGCGTACATCAGTGACCTGAAAGATTCCTGGATCCCAACATGGGAGTTTCTAATTCTAGTAGGTCTGGGGTGGGCTTGAGAATTTGCATTTGTAACAAATGAATAAACGATGCTGATGCTGCTGGTCCAGGGACCACACTTCAAGAACCATTGTCCTAGATAATTCTGTTTGGGAACCACTGCTCTGGTTTGTCCTTACATTAACTTTGGGGACAGTTTTGTGCTTTTTGGATGCTTTCTTTGCCATATCTACTTTCCAGTTAGTCCCATCTGTGTTGCTTCAGCATCCCAAATCTCCAAGCACTTGATTGGATGCAAATAGCATAGGATAAGAGGAATAGCCAAAGCCTTCCCACCTTAGAAGGGAGAAAGTCTGTAATAAACCACTTTCTCCTCAACGTGAACACTTTTGCCTTTGTAGGAGCAAGCCTGTCTCTATACACAGCAGAATTTTCTTGGATTTCCAGGGATTGAACCTTCCTTGCAGCTTCCTTTCTAAAGGGATGCACAGCCATTTGCCGTCTCTATGTTGTTTTACTTGGCCTCTAAGATTGGTGTTAGAGGTTCGTGGAAGGGAGGTTGTGCATTTTGAGGGGAAGGAAAGAAAGGAGCTGATAAGGGAGGGGATACTTTTAGACAGTATCATGGTGAGGCAGATAGAGCTGCCCTTCCCATCAGTTCAGCAACAAAGATGGAAGGTCCACCTGGTTCCAGGTAGGGAAACAGCAGCAACAAGATGGATAGTCTCTGCCGCAGAGGCTTCCATTCTGTAGGGAGACAGGAAACAAATACACAGATAAATACATCATGCAGTAACAGGTATGATAATAACTATGAAGAAAAATAAAGCAGAGAGATGTGGGAGGACGACTGGGGAGAGGCAGCCTATGAGCAGAGCCTGAGTGGCAGACTGAGGTTTCACACAAATCCTGGTGCTCTGCTTACTTCCTAAGTCACCTTGGACAAGTTTCTTAGCATCTTTCAGCCTCAGTTTGTTCCTCTAAAAGCCTGGTGATGATTCCCACTGCAGGGAGTTTTTATGGGGATTGAGATAATACATGTGAACGTCCCTAGCATTATGAAAGCTCAGAAAATGCCTGCCTTTCCTTCTCCTTTGGATGTTGAGGCTAAAGCTAGGATTGCAGGATTTGAGTTCCCACCATCTCCCTTTTGGGTAAGTTTTCCGGGTTCTTGGAGATGATGTAATGATTCCCATGTTTACAAGGAGCAGTCTGATCTACTCCTTTCTACTTATGCTGTGCTCCCGACATCAGCCACTATCTATCACTGACACCAGAAGGGCTCTGCTGGAGGCCCAATTTTGCATAGTTTGGTGCTAGGCTTTGTCTAGAGTACCTACAGCAACACACACACACACACACACACACACACACACACACACACACACACAACAAAACAAATTAGCACAAACAGCTTGTGCATGGGCGCCACATGTGGGTGGCCATGGAGGAGTGGGGGAAGAGAAGCTGGGAGAAAAGCTATGGGCATCCCACATTAGGCCAATTAAGGTGAGAAGAAACCTTCAGTTCTCTTCTCATCGGCCCAGGGCCTCCAGGAACTAGTGGGGCTTTCACTTTGTTTCTCCTGCCTGGAAGCCCAAGGGCTCTCCGGCAGGCAGAGTATCACCCTTAAAAGGAACAATTCTTCTTCTTTCAACCAGTTTCAGCTGCTAAAATAGAACAAGGGTTTATGAAATAGACCCAAGTCTCAGGGTTCCGAAGTCAGCCCAGGAGCAAGAGGTACCCTGTTCTGCTGGATCTCAGGAGGTGCCTTGGGTCCAGGAGTGCAAACTTAAATGCGTATGCAGGGTTGGATGAGAAAGGCCCGCCCAGGAAGCTGTTGGGTGTGAAACATCTGGCAGTGATGAGAGCTGGGCTGGACTGAACTGGATAGTGCCTGCCCTGTTTGAAGAGGGCAGCCACCACTCAGCTCCTGCAGGAATGCCAGCCCAGGCATGCCATGGCCTTTGTTTTACTTTAAGAGAATCTAGAAGTCTGGGATTTTATATGACACTTCCCAATTTTTAAATGCTGATAACTAATTCCCCCTTCTTAAAAATTATGTGGGCTGCACAAAAGGCCTCTGCAAGCCTCTGCCAGTTTGCTGCCTCTGCCTTGGGCTTGGTGCACAGTCACAGAGGGAACATTAGCAGGAGGGGCTGCCAACAGCATAAAGCTCAGCCAAGCTGGGGCATCTGAGACCCATTAAAAAAGGAATCTTCACACTGTCAAAATTGATATATTTGGTGAGGTAAATCTCAATCTGGGCTCAACCAGGTTGGTTTAAAGCAGTGATTATCAACCTTTTTTTCCTGTCTGTAAGCCATTTACATGCATCACATAGTGGAATCATAATCAGGGATTATTGGGGGACAGGCAGAGGGAAGAATAGATGCATATTGAGGGAAAACTCCACCCCTCTGGTTTTTGGAGATTCTAATAGGCCGGTTTCCTTCACCTCCTGGAAAAATGCTCAGGAATCACTTTCAGTCTGAAGCAGATTCAATTTAATACTGGGTCTTACTGTTCTAGCCACATCCAGAATTCAGCTTTGTTCTGGGAGAAATGGGAGTGCAGAGAAGATGCTGAGAGATTGGGAGCAGAGTGAAGGCTGTGGAGACTGGATTAACTGTGGAGTGGTCACATCCCCTAGAGCTTTGAGGAGTGCTGGGGCTCTGGACCCTCTGTTCTTGGTAGAGGAGAGCTAGGGAGTGACTGAGGAGGGCAGAGGCTGGGCAAGATGAGCTTCTCTGAACTTCCTTAGAATAGGGACATTTGAACTGGAAACAGAACCTTCCGAGAGAGCCTTAGAAATGGAACTGAAGAATCCTTGAGTCAAGACCTGGCCCTGGGCACGCTGCATGCCTGTGCCTTTCCCTTCCCTCTCCCCTTCCCCCACAGGCATGCCCCCCTAAACTCTAAGTGTCCCTATGAGACTTGCAACCAGGGGAGCAATGGGCACCAGCAGCTTGTCCCAGGCTAACCCCTAGAACCTGTCTCCAAGTCCCCTTTTCTCTGACTTCTCAGTGAGCCAAAGCAGGCCCTCCTGCTGCTGCTTCAGTCCTAAGCCCTTGCTTGTTTCACAGTCCCCAGCTTTAATAAACATATTCTCAAAATAAAGTAAAATCAACCCAGTCCTGGGTGAACTCAGGACAGTTGCACCAGGTCCCAGTTCCTTTTATCCAGGGGGAAGAGTGAGACTCCTAGGACCTGCGAGAAATGTGCATTTGTTGTGTGTCTGCTGTGGTTGTTCCCAAACCTGCCTTTCCAGAAACTGGTCAGGCTCCTGCAGGTACAGACCCTATGAGGAAGCTTTGCTGGCAAACCCTGGCTGGAGGGAGGGGTTCTCTGTGTGCTGTTCTCTGACCACAGAGCACGTCTGCAGTGCTGCTCTGAGGCAGCCCCTCTGAACTCCCAAACCAGGGGGTCAGACCCTGTGTGACTGCCCCTCCTGCTGGTCAAGGCTGGGGCTTGGGGAGTAGGCCCAAACCTACCACTATATGGTTTGTCAAGTCATGTCCAGTTTGCATTTTGTTTCACAATATGGTCTTTGAAACTTTTAATGTAGACTTACTGTTGAAGCAAAATAATGCTTCTTGTTTTCCCTGTGGCTTATTGAACCCCCAGGTGTAGGCTGATTACCTTCTGCCACCCCTTTCCCCAGAGGGCAAGGTGCTTTTAACTTTTATTTGTGGGCAACTCAAGGTCAGGGTTAAACAGCAAATTGTCCCAAGTTTCACCTTTGAACTCTGCATTTGTGACAACATATGTGCTTAAAGAGGGCATCCTCAATTTAGGCATCAGCCCATGAGTACTGGTGTTTTCTCTGGACCTGCCCTCCCCTCTTGCAGGTCTGAGTGTCTTTCTTCACAGTACCTCAAAGATATTGTGGGGTCCGTTTCAGACCACTCACTTTATTGTGAGCAAGTCATAATTTTTTTGCTGGTGGAGGGTCTTGCCTTCAGTTTGTAAAAACTGCAACATCTGTGAAGCGTAATAAAGCAAAGCGCAATATAGCGAAGTGTGCCCGTGCTTCTGTTTGCTCTGTTCTCATTGGGTGCTGAGGCTGGATTTTAACCTTCGGTGGCAGAGGGGATTTACAAGGTCCACGGAGAAGTTCCTAGCCTGGCACCGTAGGTTCTCAGACTCATAATTGTCTCCTCTCCCCTGGAGGCATTGGGGGCAGGGCCCAGGCTAGGCCTGGGTATCCATCCGTGCCCCTCACTCTTCAGGTTCCTGGCCCTCCCAGTGCAGATCAAAGATCTGTCAACCTCAAGGTTGCTTCAGGCTGAGTATGAGCTGTAATGGGAGACAGGGGTGGAGTCTGTGGAGCTGGGAACAATATCAGGGCTTTATTAACCAGCTCCCTGTTGCTAAGCAGCTGTCATTAGCGAGGAAGGTCGGCTGCAGTGAGCTCCTCTGGGGAATGGCAAGGAAATGCTAATGAGCTGGGAGAGAAGCAGGTGCTACGGAAGGATTGCATCTCACCTGGGAAACCGCCACCAGAGATATTTAGCACATTCTGAGATTCAGGCTCCAGGCAGTTTTTAGCCTGTCTCCTTTCAGTGAAAGGGATTCCTTCTCTCTCCTTCCCTCCCCTCACTGAATGAACAGCTCGTTCTTGGTATAGCTGGAGTCTGCCTTCCCTTCCGAAATGAATGAGTAGGAAGGCAGGCCCTCTGGGACACTGGTCCCCTTGCCTGGTTTGGGGCATGGCTGAGGGCACATGGTGGTGGTCTGTAGCTGAGACTTTGGAGTCTGACAGACCTGGGTTCACACCCTGACCTGGTCACTAGTGTGTGTGCCAGTTTTTCAGCAACCGTGAACCTACCCCAGAGGGTTGATGTGAGGACTAATGGAGTGATGCAGGTACATCAGAGCCAGGTATGCAGTAGGTGCTCAATAATGTTGCTGTCATCATCACCGATGACGTTCTACTTTGTTCTTGAAAGCGATCCTACAACCTTCCCCATGAGGCCTCCTAGAACCCTCTCCAGGATTCCATCTGGAAATCCGTGTTTCTGGTAGTTTGAAGCATCTGGACAGTCAGAGAAATTTGAACTCCAGGAACTCAACCAGGAAGTTTAATAAGTATTATGCACAGGTTTTTAGAGAGCCATCTTTTAGAGGTACATACTGAAATATTTATAGATAAAAGTATATGATGTCTAAAATTCGCTTCAGAATAATCAGGGGGAAAGCAAAAGAGTGGTTGGAGTTGGTGTAACTGAAACAAGATTGGTCACAACTTGACCATGGCTTAAGTCAGGGTGATGGGCACACAGGGTTTGTTACACTGCCCTCTTTTGTTTATGTTTGGAATTTTCGACACTGAAATTAAAAAAGGGGAGGGGTGGATGATGAGAGGATGGGAGGAAGAGAGAGAGCGTGAATATAGATAACTTCCCTGAGAAATTTTACATAAAGGGAGCAGCTGAATGGCTCAGGGCCTGAATGAGGGTATAGGGCCAAGGGAGGCGCTGGTGGTGGGGTTTTTAAGTTGGAAAAATTACAGAATGTTTATATACAAATGAAAAGTCTCTCATAGGGAAACCTTAAAGGTACAGGGTGTTTGCTGGAGCAGTGGTCTTGAGAGGTGAAAGGGGCTGGTATCCAATGCCCAGGAGGAAGGCATGGCCTTAGGGAGGAGCACAGCCAGGCCGTCTGTAGGTACAGGAGGGAAGGCAGGGGATGGGCATGAGGCACAGGGAGGAGGGGCGCCAGCCTTCCGTGTGCTGGGCAGTAATCAAGGAGCCTTTTGCACCTCTGCATGTGCTGTTCCTTTAGCCACTCACCACCCATGAGGTGGGACCTGTTCTTTTCCCCATTTGCAGCTGAAGCGCAGAGAGATTTGGTGATGTGCACAAAGTCAGACAGTTTGTAAGGAAATGGTTTGAACCCATATCTGTCTTGCCCCAAAGCCTGTGCTGCCCAGGGGTGGGTCTTACCCGTGAGGTCTGCCTAGGGGTGGCGCCTGGATGTGTCGGGATTTGAGGAGGAGTTGGCCCTCATGGAGACATAGCTCGGGCCACCAAACAGTGGACTCTGAGAGACAGTGTGTCCCTTGCCAAGCTGCATGAGCCCAGCACTGGCCTCATTCCCTGGGAAGCCACTGTAAGCATGGTGCCTGCAGACCCTGCCTTACATTCCCAGTGGGGCCAGGAAGATGGGTATGTGTGGTATGAATTTCATTTCCCTCACCTGTTTGGTTCTGGAATATGACAGCAATGCTTTCTTGTTTTAGGGTGTTGAACAAACTGAAGGCTTCCCCACAAACTGAAGCAAACAGCCAGCATCACCAGTGTAGGCTGAGAGAAAATGTACCTTCGTTACCATAGAAAGGCTCATTCCGGGTGGAGGCAGCAGTTGCAAATCCCTGGGTGGAAGTACCAGCCAGGGAAGTGGAGAGGAGACAGGCTGGCAATGCCTGGCCTAGCCTCTTTGCTCCTCCCACCTCATCACTGCGGATAAACATCCGACTTCCTCCATTAGCACTAGGAGGAAGTCCCTAACTTAAAAAGAGGCACCCCTCCCACCCTTTCCTTTCTCACCAGCGAGGCTGCTCCTCTTGGACAGCCTTGGTTCCACCATCCAAGGCATTCAGCTTTTAAAAATCTGTTCTGAGTAGCGTCCCCAAAAACTCCAGGACCAAAACCAGCCACCTGTGGCTGGCTGCTCCACCCAGTGCTTTCCTCACTTGGGTTCTCTATGGCAACTACAAGCAGCTGGCAGAGGTGGGGGAGCAGAGAACACTTGCCACACCTGTTCCTCCCGTTATGAGCTCCTCCTGGGTCAGAGCCTTGGGCCCAGCCTTCATGTCCTGCTGTGCCTACTCTGGGTGCTGTATCCCTCTACTTCAGTCAGCTGGCCTAGTTCCTTGAAGGTCATTCGGCAAGTCCCCCTATTACCTGTCTGGGCTTGTCCAGGCCCCTTGGCTCCTGAGTGTAGCTTGAAACATAGATATGCAGGTGAAAGCCACGGCTGTTTCTGAGGGCCCCTGGGTTGAGTGAGGACCCTTCTCAACCACTGCTGCATTTCCTGGGCAGCCATAGCTTTTGTCCATTCTTATGGCCTCCCAAGACACCAAAGTTTGTCCCAGCCCACTGAATTGTTTCTCTGGTCCCTGCCCAGCTCAGATTACCTGCGGCTCCCCTAAGCAGAGCCCAGATACTCCTGTGGGGATGGGAAACTGAGCGAATCAGGAGACCCTGTTTGCTGAGGGAGCTGTTGAAGGAATGGGTGCACATGGACAGACCCAGCCTTCCTGGGGTTTGTGAGTTTTGATTCACCTCCAGGTTGAAGAGAATCTCTGGCATCATCTCATGATGGAATACTGGTACCAGGCTTGGATGGTCACCTACTCAGTTATAATTATTATTTTGAATTGGTGATATATTTACTTGGTTCAAAAATCAAAATTACACAAAAGATATACAGTGAAAAGTTTCACTCCTTTCCCTGCCCGCATTCACCCGCTTCTTCTCCACTTACAAATTCCCACACAAGTAACCTACCACTTTTGTTTCTTGTGTATCCTTCCAGAATTTTTTTTTTTAATATGTTTTTACTGATTTCAGAGAGAAGAAGGGAGAGGGAGAGAGAGATAGAAACATCAATGATAAGACAGAGTCATTGATCGGCTGCCTCCTGCACGCCCCCTGCTGGGAGACAAGCCCACAACCTGGGCATGTGCCCTGACCGGGAGTCGAACCATGAACCCCCATTCATAGGTCGACGCCCAACCATTGATCCGGGCTGGGCGGGCCAGAATTTTTATACTAATAAAAAATTGTATTCTTTGTTTACCCCACCCTCTTTGTAATCAAGGTATCGTGCAGTCATACTGCTCCACGTCTTGCTCTTGGAGACCTTTCTGTTTCAAATAATTTCTAGGGAGCATTCTATTCTTTGTCAGAGTTGCATAACAGTCCCCTCTATGTTTAACCTGTTTCTTGTTGATGGACATGTGGATACTTTTTAGCCTTTTGCTGTTATAACTAAGTAACCCGGCTGTCCTATCTGTAGACTAGATTCTTTGAAGAGAAGTTACTGAATCAGAGGTTACTTGCAATGTTGATAGTGCCACATTGCCTCCCGAGGGGTGGTACCAATCAGCCCTCCCCCAGCAAAGTATGAAAAGATTCAGTAACTTCCCAAGTCCTTTCCATCTGTGTCTACCAATGTCTCCTCCATTCCAAACTGGGCTCCTTGGAATGATTAAATCTGTGTGTAGTGATTTGTAGGAAGGGGCCCTATCATGTTTCATTAGCGCTTATGGTCTCCACCTATTTAGCATGTGTTAACCCTATAGCTTAATCGCCTTTAGGGACACGTCAGGGGCTGGTGATGGAGATTTGCAGGGCTGCCCTGGGCCTGTAGCTCCTAGCCTTTCCCTGGGGAGATGGTGCCAGACCTTTTGGGGGAAGGAAGATGTCCACAGCAAGGTGATAGAGTTCAAATTAGTTCTACTTCTGCCCAGAGTTGCAGTTCCTTGAGCTTTCCTATTAGTGGGATGGGGTGACGAAGTAGAGAGTATACCCTGGACTCGTCTGGCACCCTAACTCAGAAGGCCACCAGAAGGCCAGGGTGGGGAGGTAGGAGGATCACGTTTGAGTCAGGTCTGTTTCTCTGTTTTGTTTCATTCACCCAAACCTTTCTACTCCAACTAATGGCTGGAAACTGGATTTTTATTCATATGCCTTTTTCCCATATGAAATGAGCCAAATGATGTCAGGGCTGTCTCACCCCTGTTCTAGTGCATCCGGAGTGGCTGTAGGTGGTACCTGGACACACTGGGACAGAGGGTCCTTTACATCTGCGTGACCAGGGCCCAGACAGCTGTTAGAGGGGGATGGGCTCTGCCGACTCCGTGCTTTAGCTGTGACGGGTGTCTCCTGCCACAGCCTCCACCCCGGCGGTGAGTCATGGTGGCAGTCTGGACGGAAAAAGGAGTAAGGCACCAGAGCTCTCCTGCGTGGTGCCCGGGGCTTTCCGGCAGGAGGGGAGAAGAGGCATGGGCCTTTATGCAGACTTCTCCCGGGGGAGCAAGGGAGCAGGAGAGTTGGACATTGTTGCCAATGCTCTGGACCTGCAGCTCTGTGTATTAAAGGGAGAGAGAGTGTCTTTATATTTGTACCTCTGAGTTTTGAATGTCTGTGTTTATGCTCAACCTAAAAATCTTAGAGCAAGGGTTCTTAAACTTTTTTGGGTCAGGTACCCCTTTCAGAAGCTAAAAGCCATGGATTCTCATCCAGAATTAAAGCACTCACTGTAAGGATGCTGGAGCAATTTCAGGGGGTCACTAGAGCCCCAGAAGCCCATCCACAAACCCTCTTAGGGGAGCAGTTCTCACTTGTTATTAGTGTTGTTAGTATGACTACTGTGATGTTATTGTTTTACCTCCCTGCTGCACACAGTGACATTTTTCATTGCATGTGCCTGTTCTCTGTGGAGGGCTGAGAGGGGTTTCTCCTTCCCCGGGCATTGCCTGGGCACCCTGCCTGGGTTTCACAGAAGGAACTTAGGGTCTGTGGGGTGAGAAGCAGGGACTGGGCATGATATTTGGGCTTCTCTCAATATCCCCTACTTGGAGTGATTGCAGAGGAATGCCTTTGCTCACTCCAGGGAACCCTAATGCCTATGCTCAGGCTGAGGAAGATGGGTGAGGCCAAGAGAGATGGTAGTGCCACCGCCTGCCATTCCCAGTTTCCCCAGGGCGGCTGCATTCTATCTCCCGGGGAAGGTGGGAAGGTTAATGATTCATTATCCCAGCCATTAGTGACATCGCCAAGGTACTTGATTCCCTGCAGGACCAGTGCCACCTGCTACTTCTCTGGCCTGTTCAGTGCCGATTCTCTTCTGCTCTGGATGGGGAGTGCAACCCTAGAAAATAGTCACCACCTTCCTACAGATGTGGACTTGTAGCTGCAGCAGCCCCAGGACCAAGAGACTGGGACAAAAGGGTCTCTTGCCTGTATACCCCAGGCCACACGACCTCCAGGGACCAATGGGACTAGCTATAGAAGGAGTATGTGGACACTTAAGCAAAGATTCCACCACATGCTCTGTACATACATCAGGTGTGTCAATAATCTGTCTGCACGCACACGTGAACATAGATGTATGAACACGTGTGAAGGAAAGGCTGCGCCTGGCAAAATGAGTCCTCTGAGGCCTGAGCAGGGAGGAGCTCTAGCAGGAAGCTCTCAGAGAGGGAGGGGTCCTGCCTTGTTTTCCCTCCCCTGAGACGCTCTCACTGAGCTGGCTGGCCTCCAGGGACTCTCCAACATCAAGGGAGGGCCAAACAAAACTCATTTTTATAGGACAGCATTGACTGCCTGTCAATTACTAAAAATAAAGGCAAAAAAACAGGTGAGAATCTCTGTTTTCAGCGATTATGTCCTAAGTCTGGGTTTCATATTTCTAACAACGCTAGTCACGATAAATGATCGGCTTCATTTCCCCTGTTTCTAAGAGAACAGCATCTCCACCCACCTCTGGGGCCGCCTGTGATCCTGTCTCCAATGCATCCACTCCTCTCCCTGCCAGGGAGAGGTCTTGCAAAATCCCAGGCCTTACAGGTTAGCTGTAGAACAGAGTCAGGAACCCGCAGGGATCAAGTGCCCCCTGCGTACAAGACCCTGAGCAAGAGATTTTATACTTCATCTCGTGTAACATTTCGTACCAGTCCTTAGAAGTATATCTCATTCCACAGATGATAAAACGGACGCTCAGAGCATGAAGTCACTTACACAGGTTTCCCAGAGATAGTATGAGTGTCCACAGCAGCTTCAGACCCTGTTGGTCTGCCTCCCTGCCTCCAGCACAGCACTGTTTTCAATCCTTGTGAAAAGAGCATCTGTGAAGTGAAGGGAGCACCTTGTGCCACCAGCGCCTTCCTGCCCTCTGAACACACCTGGTAGAAGGTCAAAGGCGCTCGGGCCACTATGTTTCTGTGATCAGATCCCTTCCCCTTTCTGGGCTTTTTTTCTCCTCACTTGTAAAACAGTTAGGTTGGCCTCAGTAGTGGCCAAGCCCCTTCTTCCCCCGCATATACACACTAATATTTTTAGATTCTATTCATGGCCAGGGTAACTCCCCACTCTCTACCACCAAGCCCTTCTTTCCTTCCTGTGGAGTCTGTCTGTAGTCAGCAGTATCCAGATGGAGAGAGGAAGCCTAGTTCCTAAAAACATGAATGAATGAAGGGAAGCCCTCCCTGCATGGGAAATAGAAATCTCTCACTCTCGGCTGCTGGGCTCATCAATAATGCAGGGGCCGCTGTCGGATCTGATCTCTGCAATGGCTTCATCAATATTTCAGCTCCTTCTCCAGAGCCCGTCTCTTAGCAACCACTTCATGCATGCTCTCCAGGAGGGCTGCTGGACTGTGTGCTCCCTGCGTCCCCATTCCTGTAAGAGGGCAGGGCGTTGAGCTGCCCATGCCAACCGGAACTGGCAACTTTGGTCCTCACAGCCCTAGGGGCGATGCTGCCTACAGCAGACATGTGCCCACCTGGTGAGGGAGAGGAACGGCCTGGCATGTCAGAGCCCCCACAGGCCCATTCAGGGCAGGAGCAGATGGACAGGGAGAGGAATTGGGAAGGAGGTCGGTATATCTTCCTGGCCTGCCTAAGACTGACACCCCACCCCCTAGTCCTAGCATGGGTCAGGCCTGCCCTTGCCCCTCTGCCCTCCCTAGGTGTAGGGAAGAGGAGTGTTCTCTTTTCTCCCCCTTGCCCAGGCTCAGGTGCTGGCTCCCTCTGTGGCCTAGGTGCAGTGGAGGCTTGCCTCCTGCATCAGCTGAGACGCCGTGCCGCCGGCTTCCTGCGCAGTGACAAGATGGCAGCTTTGTTCACCAAGGTGGGGAAGACATGCCCAGTGGCTGGGGAGATTTGCCACAAGGTACAGGAGCTGCAGCAACAAGTAGAGGGCAGGTGAGCCCTGGGCCCGCCCCTCCCACCCCTCCCTCCTGCTTTACCATTTGGTATTTGCCGGGTATTGGCTTCCTGGGCTCATTTCTTGCAGGGCTTCTCAGGACCAGCCTAAGGGTGTGCATTGGCCATTTTCAGGCATAAGGCTCTATCCCCCACCTTCAACATCCCCACCCTGGTCAGTCCTCTGGGTTCTCATCTTGTGTCACCAAGTTCCACTCCCAGTGCCACTAGTCTGGGGCTTAGCCCTGGGCTCTTGCATTCCTAAATCCTACCCCCTCTTTTCAGGAAACCCTTGGTGGGTAACCAGGAGGCCCTGCGGAGACAGGGCTCTACCAGTGGAAAGACCCCAGCCCTCAGCCCGCAGGCCTTGAAACACATATGGGTACGCACAGCACTCATCGAGAAGGTGCTGGACAGGGTCGTGCAGTACCTGGTGGAGAACTGCAGGTGAATGCCCCTCCCTGGGGCCCACTTCCTGGACAGTCCTTCAGTCCCACCCCTCAGGATGCTTGGCTGTCCACTACAGCATATAGGCATGCCCCATCTCCCCTGTAGCACCTCAAAAGCCTGGGCCACACCAGGCACCCCCACAAAGCTCAGTTCTTATGGGTTTATTTCTTGGTGACTGACATGAATTTGGTCTCTGTGGGAACATCCCTACTTGGTGAGCTTGACTGCCCTGGAATGAGTCCAGGAGCCCCAGCAGTCCCCCTGTCTCTCCCACTGGCAGCAAATACTACGAGAAAGAGGCATTGCTGGCAGACCCTGTGTTTGGCCCCATCTTGGCGTCTCTTCTAGGTAAGCCTGAGAGCAGAGAGGCCTATGCTGGGTGAGTGGGGGCTGAGGGGCAGGTGCTGAGGGGGCACCATCCGAGCTGGCTGTCCCTGTCTCTGTAGTGGGGCCCTGTGCCTTGGAGTACACCAAGCTCAAGACAGCCGATCACTACTGGACTGACCCTTCTGCTGATGAGCTGGTCCAGAGGCACCGTATCCGGGGTCCCCCTAATCGCCAGGACTCCCCTGCGAAGCGCCCAGCCCTAGGAGTAGGCATCCTTCTCCCTACCCCTTGTGGTCATCCAGGTTATGCCCATGGGCCTATAGGGAGGGGCAGCTGGCCTCCATGCTCCTTGCAGACACAGGCTGGGCCTTGGAGATGCCTCAAGGTGGTGGCCCCCCCAGAATAACCTTTTTCCCACATTGGCACTTAATGCCAGGAGCATACCACTGGTTCATGGCTGGAGAGAAGAGGGTGGCTGAGAGCAAACTAGGGGCAGGAAAGACTCCCAGGGCCAGCTAGAGAGGATCAGCATGGAAGCCTAGGATCCTCAGCCTCCAAGGTTGATTTCTCACGGCTGGGGCTGAGCTGGGACTTTGCGCAGATCCGGAAGCGGCACTCGAGCGGCAGCACATCGGAGGACAGGCTAGCTGCCTGCGCCCGCGAGTATGTGGAGTCCCTGCACCAGAACTCCAGGACGCGGCTGCTCTATGGCAAGAACAACGTGCTGGTGCAGCCGGTAGGAAAGCCTAGTGGCCACCCCTCATCTCCCTCCTCCAAGGGCCCCAGGACTGGAACTTTCCAGCCACATTCATCCCTTTCCTAAGGGGCTTGACCAGAGAGAAGGGCCCCACCCCCACTTCACTGCTTCATGCCCAGTGTTGAACTGGCAGGAGCCAGAAGTGGCATCTGCTCTGGCTGAGAACCAGGCCATCCGGGGATAGGAGTGGCAGCCAGCAGGCAGGGTGAACGCCCAGCTTGGGTATGGCTGGCTCAGGACACACCTGGCATCCAGGAGGCTGAGAGCAGAGCCAGTGGCACCAGGCCAGCCAGGAAGAAGATATGCCCACATCTGCGTGCGGCTTGTGTTCTCCCTGCTTCCTCCTGGCTCCCACTCCAGGACCCCGTGACTGGACTGGCTGGGCCTCCAACTCCCACCTGGAGCTCGTTTTCCAGAGGCCATGCCTAGAAGCCTCTCAGCCCCTCATTGTCTCTGTCTTCTGGTGTGTCTCCCCCCTGTAGAAGGAGGACATGGAGGCTGTCCCTGGCTACCTCTCCCTGCACCAGTCTGCAGAGAGCCTAACCCTGAAGTGGACTCCCAACCAGCTCATGAACGGGACTCTGGGGGACTCCGAGCTGGAAAAGAGGTGGGGGCTTTGGGACTCACTCGCAGGAGCCATGGAAGGGAGTGAGAGCTTGCCACCAGGCAGGGGGATGGAGAGACCCAGCCTACTCCAGGAGGCAGGCCTCACACCTTATCCGATGCCAAGAATTGCAGAGAGAGGCTGCCTGGAGATATTCCCAAGCTCTCTAAGATCCAGCCAGGCCTGGACATTAAGAGGTTTGCTTGAGCCAAGCTCCAGGCATCTGAGGCTGCCAGGCTCTGTGCCATGAGGGCAGCACAGAGCCCAGAGGGACATGGCCGGCTGAGGTCACTTCTCGGCTATGGTCATCCTGTCTTCACAGTGGTTTCACGGGTGTTGGGGCTGGGAGATGAGGAAGGCAGGTTGGCTGGTCTTGAGACACAGTGACACCCATCTGGTTTCTTTCCAGCGTTTACTGGGACTATGCCCTGGTTGTGCCTTTCAGTCAGATTGTCTGCATCCACTGCCACCAGCAAAGTGAGCCTCCTTTGTCCTGGGCACAGGGGTGAGGGAAGAGAGACTGTCTTCTCCCAGTCTCACACTGTGCATGGCCCCTTGGGTGTCTTGTCTTCCTTTCACCATCCCCACACTCTAGCCCCACTGTCCTCCTACCCAGTCTGGGGGCGTGGCCAGCTGGGCTACGGTGATGGCTGGGAGGTCTCCCAGGCCCAGCTTCGCTCACTCGTGTTCACCCCCACCCCCCACCCCCCACCCCCCGCAGAGAACGGTGGCACACTCGTGCTGGTGAGCCAGGACGGCATCCAGAAGCCACCACTGCACTTCCCGCAGGGAGGACACCTGCTCTCCTTTTTGTCCTGCCTGGAGAATGGGCTTCTGCCTCGAGGACAGCTAGAGCCCCCGCTCTGGACCCAGCAGGGGAAGGTACCTTGGGGCTTGGGAGGCTCTGGGTGTAGGGATGTATGAGGTGGTTTCTGTGCCCACCTCTCTTCCTGTCCCCACATGGAGTTTGTAGGAGCAGCCTTGGGTGGGCCCCTGGAATGGACTCTGCCCTGGACAGGCTAACTACCCACCTCTTCCTCCCCAGGGGAAGGTGTTCCCCAAGCTACGGAAACGTGGCAGCACGCGGTCCGTGGATGTGGAGGAGATGGGCACAGGATGGGCCACAGACTATGTGTTCCGGATCATTTACCCTGGTCACAGGCATGAGCACAGTGAGTGTCCCACACATCTTCTGTGGAGGAGAGAAGAACTCTCAGGGAGGTGGGGGAGCACAGCATCACCCAGGAGGGGCAGCAGGCAAGGGCCACTGACCAGGCCAGGTTAGGACCAGCCATTCAGTACTAGCCTCTCATTGGACCTTTTTCCTGCAGATCATCCCCCTGAGAATTTACTTTTCTTCTACCTGATGTCTTTCCCTTCCCTTGTCACCCCAAGACTCTCAGTTCAGCTGATCCAGGTGTCTCTTTACAATATTCTCTTAGTCATCCCTTCATGCCCTGCCCCAGGGGGGAAGATGTGGTGAGACCAGATACATTTCACCTCGGTCTGCTGCCTGACCTCCATGAGGTGGCCTGGGTGTGGAATCAGTGCCTCTTTTTGGATGGTGCAAATTGTTCACTGACTCGGCCAGCGCCAGAACCCTCCTCACACCAGCTACTGATGAGAGGAGCTGTAGCTGGAATGGGGGGTGCATCTGAAGAGCGTGAGACTTTCAGCTGGGGTGGGGGTGCTGAAAGGTGGCTTGGCGCTTGTGGGTCCTGTCCCACCTGGACATGCACCTCTAAACCCTAATTAATTGGTGTCTGCCAACACCAGAGTTCCCTTTCTGATCAGAGTGCTCCGCTCCCCACAGTTTCCCCTGGGTCAGACTCACTGATCTTAGGATGAAGGTCAGGGAATTTGCCAGACCAGAGCATTTGCCAGCCGGACCACCTGCTCCCTGAATTTCCTGATTTGTGCCAATAAGTTGTCAGCAAGTTGTCTCTGTATTAACAGACAGATTACCCAGACTGCAAACACATAGCCGCAGCACGAGTAATCCCAACAGGCTTGGAGGGCACAAGATGTGGGGATCCTCTTTCCCCCTCATGTGCCCGACTAGGAGACACATCTGCCAGAGCGTGTTTGCAAGCCTAGCATTTAATCTCGGCCTGTCACTCGGCTCAGGTTATTCAGTCTGCATTTCCTCTCTTCAAGCCTTGGCATTTCCCATTTCTGGTCACTTCATTTCAAGATCCACTTCCCTGGAGGGCAAGCCAGGGCACCTAGGAGCTGAAACCCAGTGGGGTGACTCAGGCTCCTCGAGAGCAGCTCTGGGAAACCCTTGGAGGAGAAGGTTGGATTTATATTCTGAAGGGGGGATTTGAGGTAATCTTCAGATTCGGCCCAGCCTGACCATGACGCAAGCTGAAGAATGATCAGGATCCATCTGCCAACAGTCGTGCCCAGCCCAAGCCAGGGCTAGGGAGCTCCTGAGCTGCCGGCCTGTCCCAGCTGGTCCCCATCTTTTACTACCCTGGCTCCCCAACCCCCATCAGTTCTCTCTTTTCTGTTCTTCCTAGAGAGGGCCTCCTCCAAAGAGTGGAGCTCTGTAGCCGCCGCTGTCCCCCCACTTTCTTCCATACTCTCCCCAGTAAATCATCAAAAGGCTCTCAGGTCCCCCCGCCCCTCCTCCACGCCCTGCAGGCTCAGGGTGACCCCGACTCCACTCTGCTCCCCACGAGGACGGGGCCCGGCCCCTCCCGCCCCAGGATGGCAGTCCTCATGCCCTGCCTCTCTCGCTGTTCTCTTCGAGCAGTCACTATTAACTACCACCACCTAGCGGCCAGCCGCGCGGCCTCGGTGGACGAGGAGGAGGACGAGGAGGATAAGCTGCACGCGATGCTCTCAATGATCTGCTCGCGGAACCTCACAGCTCCCAACCCGATGAAAGGTTTTTATCCCTCCTGTCCTCCCCGCCCCACCCTGTCCCTCTGCCCCACCCCTGGGCCCCGGCCACCCGCCGCAGGGGCTCGAACGGCAGTGTTGGCATTATGGGACTTGCACCCTGGGTGGCTCCCTTCCGTCAGGAGGCAGCTCTGGGAGGGTGGGAGGAGGCACTGGCAAGAAGAGGGGCCCCTGCAAAACGCACTTGGCTCTGGGCTCCCCACTGAGCCTGTAAGGAGAGGGGAGAGACCTACTGGTGGGAAGGTCTGTTGATCTGGTTGCCCCTTAGGAACCCTCAGTGGCCGACTGAGCCCTGCTCCCACTCCTGGGGGTCATGGGGGCAAACCCAAGACAGTGTCTCTTTCTCTCCTGCTGGCTGGGCAGACCGACCAGTCTCTGGGCCCTGTGCCTCTGACTCCTGACTCAGCTGAAACAGGACAGAAGTCCCAGGCCCCTCCTGGGCAGGGGTAGGGGCTGGACAGCTCATGCAGACAGGAGTCACTAGTGGGCCAGGTGAGGGGTTGGCGCCACCATGGAAGGAGAACCAGGGCTCAGTTTACCCAGCAGGCTGGGTGCTCCACCAGGCCCTGCCTGTTGCTTTAGTACAAAATCTAGAGTATAAGTCAGGTGTGTTCCACTCTCGCGGGCCTCAGTACACAGTTGTAGATGTCTCTTCATTGTAAATGACACGGCTCAGTGCCCACAGCCATCCTGTCCATCACCTATCTTAGCACAGAACTACGCTGTTGAGGAGGGAACCCCACCCTCTTTTTGGAGTGTGATCAGCCAGGGAACCACGGTGCTCAAGGAATATTGGTTATGAAGGGCTCTCTTGGGGTTTAGGGGAACTTCCCCATTGCCATGCCACAGAATTATTTTCTTCTCCCCTTTCCCTGCCCCTACAGAGGGTGTCTAAGAATATGTGACACTCCCCTTATGCTTGCACAGAGTTCTGCCAAGAGTCCAGTTCCTTAGCCCAGCCACCAAGCCAGTATCCCTGGGCAACTAAGTCTGGGCACACCCTGAGCACAACCCTGCCAGCTGCCCCTTACTTGCCACATGCCTGCCTTCATGTCTACCCTCCCTCCCAGCCATTCCAGTAGGACCTGCAGGGCAACCCGGGTGGAAACACAGGGGAACCTGACTTGTGATGTTTATTGCCTGCACACAGCCTGCTGTCTGGTTCCTTACAAGCCTAGGCTTGGGACTGATGCTTACTGTAGGCTAACTGACTTTTAAGTAGCATGGAAAGGTTGAGTCAGGAGGGCCTGGGCTGACCCTTTTAACCCCCACGAACTGATAGTCAGGCTAGAGGCTAGGGGGTCCCAGCAGACCCTGTCTTAGAAGACTAGGTGATAGGAAGCCCATCCCTGACTGGTCCTAATGCTGAGGACTCCAGGGTCAGCGAAACCTCCAGGCCGACAGTGTGCAGAGGCCTCAGGGCTTGTCTGGGCATTCTCTTGGGGACATAGGGGGCCAGACCTACCCAGTATGCCAGTATGCAGCCCCTGGGACTCCAATACTTAGGAAAGGGGCGGGGGCATGAGAGCAGAATCAGCAGGTGGTTGGGGAGATGGTGTGAGCCCCCCCACCTCCACTCCAGTCCATAATGACAACACTGTTGAGTCCGTCCTGCTAGTCGTTGCTTTTTAGGCCTGCAACATGCTTGACTTGTGCATGTGAATCAAGTGGCGGGTGTCCAGACTCTCCTCTCCCTCCCCTTCCCCCTCTCCTGCTGCCTCCCCACAGAGCAGAGATGCTGTTCACTCTAATTCTGCTCCAGGCCAGACACCTTTCACTCGGAGTCTTAGGGGCTGTGGGGTTCAACCACCCTGATTGTTTTGCTTCAGACTTTCCTCAAGCTCAGAGGAGAGAGTCAGAGTCAAAGCTGACCCAGCAGAGCCCCCATCCAGCCTGCTGCCCCTTGCCCAGTCACTCCAGAGCTCCAGCTGTCTGCACTGGGTTAATTCAGAGATGCAGTATTCCATGCTGGCTGGTTCAGCTCCTTCCTGGAGAATTAAGGTGAAAAGCATTGACCCAGGAGACTTGCCTTGGCTGAGTCCTGCTTTCTGGGCATGAGCTTGTTTCCCTGTGTGCCCAGCCTCTGCCCTCTGCACCTGCTGTCCCCCACTGCCTGCCCGCCTGCTGCCTGCTGCCTGCCTGGCTGGGCCTGCTCCCACCCCAGCTCCTCTCAAGACTGGCCTCTTCCTGCCTGCTATAGGGGCATGAGCTGGGCTCCTGCCCCACCCCACCTGCATTTGTCCCCCCCTCTTCCTCCCAGAGTCTTCAGCATGGCTTGCAACCCCTCATTCCTAGAGCCACAGCTCCTCCACACTGAGTATGTTCCCTTAATTTGCCTCCTGGTGGAGCTGAAGGGCCAGATCTCTACAAAAATCCCACCATGGGTCTGGGAAGAGATTCTCAGCCCAGAGAGGGCAGCCCCTCAGGGGACTGGAGGGGGCTCAGATCAGCCCCTCCCACCAAGGCACACCCAGAGCTGGAGTCTGGCTCCCACAGAAACCAGGCGCAGGTCTGCTCCAGACTCAGCAGGCCAGGTTCCCAGGCCACGATTCGCAGTAAGAAATACTGCTTGAAAGAAGTCTTCATCACACACACAGCTCTCTCTTTCCCTGTTCTTCATTCTTCTCTGCCCTCTCCCCCCCTCCTAGCATCATCTTCTAGTCCCTTCACTCCCTGCCCTCACCTTGCTTCATCTTTGTGGCTCATTGGGCCTGCCGGAGCCTCCCATGAGCAGTGCCCTGCCTCGCTTGGGCCCTAGAAGCTCTCCGTGGTCTTGAGTCAGACCAGCTGTCTGTCTGAGAATGCTCTACCTCTGGTGTAGATGTGTCCTCTGAGATGCACCTGGGGACATTCTTCTGGATGGTGGAACTGTGTGCCCAGTCACCACCCTCGTCCCTGTGGTGACCTGGCAACACTGGGAATTTTGCCCTTCAGTCGGCTCACCTGTGTGTGTGTAGGAGACCACCGTGCTGAGCGCAGTCAGGCGAGGCAAGGATGGAGAACTCAGAAAGGACCCATAGGAGCTGGCAGCAGGGGTGCCCGTCCTGGGCAGGGAGCCCTGACCCTCCTCAGGGATCCTCCAGGACTCTGATCAGTGGAGACTCCTGGCACAGGAAGGCTCAAAGTTTGCGTGTTCCAAGTCCAGGCACCTTCCTGTGCCTCAGAGTTTGTCCAAGAGGACCAGGCTGAATCATCAGAGGCCAAGCTAGCTGGCAGCACCTTAGGGAGCTGGGCTTTTATTGTTCCTTCTCTTTCCTCTAGAAAAGCAAGTGTTTTCCATTGCTGATAGCAACATTGAACAGATACAATCATGCACAACTCAGTCAAAGTATGTTATCACATGCAGAGAGATTAGGTGGAGGCTGGGAAATGTCAGGCACCTTCCCTCTCCACCATCACCATCTCTGGGCTCTGGACCAGGCAGGCACCACCCCTGTGGTTCTCTACCAATAGGTGACTCCATGCTGCAGCTCTGGGCACAGAGGTGGGCATGCTGCAGGGTGGCGGGGGGAGGAGGCCTGCCAGGCCCTAACCATGGCCCCCTTCCTGTCCTCAGATGCTGGTGACATGATCGAGATGCAGGGCTTTGGGCCCAGCCTGCCAACCTGGCACCTAGAACCCCTGTGTAGCCAGGGCTCCTCCTGCCTCTCCTGCTCTACCAGTAGCTCCCCATACGCAACTCCCAACCACTGCAGCTGTGTCCCCGACCGGTGAGTGGGCAGGAAGATCACTTCTGTGTGTGTCCACCCATGTGTGTCCATCAGACTGTCTTTAGGGGCTGTGTCACTTGCCTGACAGGATGGCCTCAAGTTGGCCAGACCTGGGTTTGAATTTTGTTTCTGCTACCCATGTGATTTTGGCAAGTGACTGAGTCTCTGTGAGCCTCTCTGTTCCTGAGCCTCAGTTTCCTCATCTGTAAAATGGGGGTCATACCACCTGCTTCCTAAGGTTCTTGTGAGGACTAAGTGAGGTCTATAGCCCGTGCGAGTGCTCAGAGCAGTGCTTGGTGCAGTGCCTTTGAGCTCCCCTTCCCAGTGTGGACACAGATCCTGTCATCAGGCTGTGTGTCTGGGGACACACAACAGACATCTGGGTACCCGCCATGCTCCAGGAATGGCATGAGAGTGGTATCTGTGTGAGGCTCATGTGCCAGCACTTGATGCTTTTGCTGGCTGCTTGATGGGACCTGTTACTTCTTTCTCCCTGCTGCTCCTGATGACTCTGAGATGGTTCTCTCCATTTCTCACTCGAGGAAACCAGAATTCACTAACTTGAAGTGAATTCCCAGGGTGCCTGGAGCGATAGGAGGCCAGGCTGGACCCCCAGCAGCTCTACCCAGGGTAGCTGGCTGCAACAGGGAGCCTGCTAACATGCTCCCAGGCTGTGGATCCTGCTCCCGCACCACCTGAGTGCCTTACTGCTGCCCCCCAACGCCCTTCTCCTCACCCTCCGCCCACCGGAAGGGCCACAGCCTTCTGAGCCAGGTTGATTCCACAGGTTGCCCCTCAGGCTGCTGTGTGAGAGCATGAAGAGGCAGATCGTGTCCCGGGCCTTCTACGGCTGTGAGTGTAGGGCGAGGTGGGGCCACGGGAGGCAGGGGCCGGGGAGGCACTGTGGTCATGGCCTCCTGGCTCGCCCCCACCCCCAGGGCTGGCCTACTGCCGCCACCTGTCCACTGTGCGGACCCACCTGTCGGCACTGGTGCATCACAACATCATCCCGCCTGCCCGGCCGCCAGGGGCCACGGGGGGCCTCAGCAAGGAAGGGTGGAGCAAGTATCAGAAGGATGAAAAGGTGCGCCCGGGAGGTGGGGCCGGGGCGGGGCGGGGCGGGGGCAGAGAGAGCAGAGCGCCCTGCTCTCCAAGTAGCTTTCTGAGGCCACCTGGCCATCAGGTAAATCACAGTAGTGGTCGGGACAGACAGGCTGGGACTGATGGCCTTGGAGTGGCCCTGGTCACAGTAGAGTCTCAGCTAGGGCTGTGGGTTCCATGGGAAGGGCACTGGACAGGGAGAACGTTCTGCTTCCACATTACCCCCTTCCATTTCTTCCCTGGAAGGAGCGGGTTGAAGTAGATCCCATCCAGCTTTAATGCGGGGTGGGGAGGATGTGACTGCACCAGTGCAGGGTTTCCCTGCACTTCAGCAGGGACTGCATCACCGTTCCCAGCCCCAGCTCCCCATGGGATGGGTTCCCCCAGGGCCACAGGGACTGCAGTGACTGCACAGTCTACTCCCTGGGTCCCTCAGAACTACAAAGAGCTGGAGCTGCTACGGCAAGTTTACTACGGAGGCGTGGAGCACGAGATCCGCAAGGATGTGTGGCCCTTTCTGCTTGGCCACTACAAGTTTGGCATGAGCAAGAAGGAGATGGAGCAGGTGAGGGGAGCTCCTTGCCATGGGGATACGGGGATGGGGAAGCAGCCAAGGGACCTGAGGGAGGGGGCCTTGGGAGGCTCAGCCCCTTCCCAACCAGAAAGAAGCATGGCAGAGGAGGGTTAGCAGAGAGCCCCACTGTCCTCCCCGCTAGGCCTGAGCCTGTCCCAGCCCCTGCAGAGGGGGGCCTGGTGCACCTCTCCCCCATGGTTATGGTGTGGTCCGAGTACAGGTGGACGCAGTGGTGGCGGTGAGGTACCAGCGGGTACTGGCGGAGTGGAAGGCCTGCGAGGTGGTGGTGAGGCAGCGGGAGCGAGAGGCTCATCCAGCCACACTCACCAAGTTCTCCTCGGGCAGCAGCATCGACAGCCACGTGCAGCGCCTCATCCACCAAGATTCCACCATCAGCAATGATGTGAGCCAGATGGGACCTGGGGGCGGGGAGTGGGGCGAGACACACCAGCATTTTACACGCAGGGGTCCTGAGCAGCAGCCCAACCTCTAGTATCACTGGTAGTGGAGCCCTGGGAGAATGGCTTAGTGTGTCTGTGTCTCATTTTCTTTCTCTGGGTGATGCAGGAATAAAGTGAGATAGTGCCTTGTGTTCTGTTTTAATGGACTAGCAGGGAAAGATGGATTTATGGGAATTAGGGAAGCCCTCCTTCCTTGTAGAGAGGCCTCAAGGCTAATGACAGGCATCCCTGGGTTCTAATCCCAGGTCCACTACTGGCAAGACAGTGACTTGTCTTCCCATCTCTGGGCCTCAGTATCCGCTTTCAGCTCTACTATCCTTTGATTGTAGAGGCTTCACTGAGAGCTGTTGCTAGAGACCAGAGCAGCACATAGAGTGGTGCTTTGGTGTCTACTGGGAAGATCTCCCCGTCACTGTGGAGTTCACCATCTTACAGAATTGACTGTGTAAAGCCAGTTCAGAGCCCGCCTACTTCTTGTGGCATCACCCTGCCTATAGGTGAACAAGTCCCAAACTGTGGCTGCTGGGCCTGACCAGAAGTGATAAGAAGTCTCAGGTTTAAGGATACTCTTTTACTAACATGTCTTTTCTTTAAAATTGTTGCTTTAGATAATTCTAGCTACTTTACTAAATCCTTACTAATATTAACAGAAAACTCAAGCTGGAGCAAGACTTAAAGAAATACAACTACCAAGGCACACTCCTTCCCATGTGCTTTTTTCTTAATCCCCAGTTCATGAACATATTCTTTCTCTCTGGCTTTGGGTTTTATAAAATCCTGAGTCTGTACCAGTGGCCCAGCTGCTTAGCTCACAGACAGCCGTAGCTTTGCTGGCACTGCTCTGAGGCTCCAGATTGCCTCAGCTTCGTGGCCTTACCTGATACTAAACCCAGCAACACTTCATGCTTCTTGTCCGAAGTGAAAACTCCTTTTAGCATAGTCCAAATAGAAAAAAAATTAAAAGCCAGTCTGTATATGTCTCTCTTCTTTTCCCTGTGACTTGTCCATGGTGATGGCCTGTTTCCAATCAGCAAATTATGTTTCTTTTCACCTCTGACCTCTCCTCAGCTTGTCTGAGGCTAATATAACTGATGAGATACTTGCTAGGAAAGTTTCCTGCCTTGTTCTGCTGAACAGTCAGCACTGAAAGTAAGGAAGAACTTGGTTTTCCTACCGCCTCCAGTCAGCCGTCACCCCGGGTTGCCCCAGGAGCCACACCAAGACTCAGAGGAGGCTCTCCTGACCTGAGGCAACCTCATGACTTCAGGTGTTTGTACAAATGACACAGCTCACACTGGCCATCAAGCGCTATTGGGTGCCCAGGCCTCCAGTTCCCCTTCTTCCCTACAGCAGCCACAGGAAGCCTGGAGTGTTTCACTTTTTCCCATGCTCCAGGAAGAAGCCAGAGGAAGGGACTGGATAGGGCTGAAGTCTTCATGTTGGCCTGGAACCTGATTTCTCTCCACCTGGTCAGCTGGGTCAGAAGGGGAGGCTTGGCACCCAGGGGAGGCAGAGTTGGAGGCCATGGGGTGGCAGTAGGAGGTGTGAAGATAATTCTCCATCCCTCTCGTTCATTCTGACCCCAGGAAGGAGACACTAAGCTGAGGGAAGGTGCTGGAGTGCAGGTGTGAGCCCCACCATCTGTTCTCCCCACCAGGTGTTTATCTCTGTGGATGACCTGGAGCCCCCAAAGCCCCCAGGCACTGAAGATTCCAGACTAGAGCCCGAGGAGGAACCGGGAGCAGGGCCCCCAGGCACCGCCATGGTGGAGCAGCAACAGTCAGTGGAGTTTGATTCTCCAGACTCAGGACTGCCTTCCTCTCGAAATTATTCTGTGGCCTCAGGCATCCAGTCGAGCATAGATGAAGGGCCGAGTGTGGGCTTTGAGGAGGACTGCGGTGGGGAAGAAGGCTCTGACAGACCTGCAGTCCACGCTTTCTCTGAGCCCCAAGATCCCAACCAGGATAAGGCCTCTCGGGCCAGTGAGCTGGAGGCAGGGGAGGAGCTCGCAGCTGTGTGCGCCTCTGCCTACACTGTATGTGGACATTCCCAGGCACTGTTCCCAGCGGCCCCAGAGCCCTCCTGCCATCCCAAAGCTTGGGGACAGGCTGGTGGGTGGAAGGTGGGGGTGCCTATCTCAGAAGGCCTGGAGCCTGTCTCTCAGCATCCCCAGAGGACTGTGTTCTCTGAGTCCCTTGGCTCCCTACCTTTGCTACATTCCTTGTGGGCGTCACCTCTGGCCCCCAGCTCACCCTTGAGGGCCCTCCACTCTTTCAGATAGAACTATTGGACACCGTGGCCTTAAATCTGCACCGCATAGACAAGGATGTACAGCGATGTGACCGCAACTACTGGTACTTCACCCCCCCCAACCTCGAGAGGCTCAGAGACATCATGTGCAGGTGCCATTGTAGGGCAGGGCTCAGGGCGGGGGGGGGGCAGGGACCCCACTCTGTGAAAGGTTAGGTCTGCAGGCGCCCTGCTCCTGTCTGCTGCACCAGAATCACATGACTCCCTCTGTCTGGAACACGTCTTCCCTGCACGGCCCCCGCCCGCCCCTCTTCACTCTCAGAGGTCTTTCAGATAGAGGTGGGCCATACTTCAGGAAGCCTTATCTGATTTCCCTCACTCCAGGGCTTCCCCACCCAGCCTGTCTCTTTCCCTGAATCCCTGAGTGCCTTGAGGACAGGGCTAGGGGTTGTTCTCCGTGGTACTCCCAGTGCTTTAGGGTCCCCGAAGGCTGACTTCTGGGTAGCAGGCTACTCTAGGGATCCCTGAGGGGAGGGGGACTGGCACACACCCACAGTGACTCTGTCCCTGGCATTTCAGCTACGTGTGGGAGCACCTGGACGTGGGCTATGTGCAGGGCATGTGTGATCTGCTGGCACCGCTCCTGGTCGTCCTTGATAATGGTGAGGGATGGGGCTGGAAATTGCCCAAATGGTATCTGGGTTGGGCTGACATACGCTAGAGAAGAAGACTGCCAGGTCTAGACGGGTGGGACTAGTAGCCAGCCCTGTCCTCTGGGCCACAGGCAACCCATGAAGTGAGGTGTTGGGGTCTCCTTCCCTATGGCCTCACTCCTGTTTTCCCTCAGATCAGCTGACCTACAGCTGTTTCAGCCACCTCATGAAGAGGATGAGCCAGAACTTCCCCAATGGGGGCGCCATGGACACCCACTTTGCTAACATGCGCTCCCTCATCCAGGTGAGGACTGTAGCCACCCGTGGGCACGTGATCAGGCACCACTGGGCTTGTCCGTCTTCCACAAGGGGGCCAGAGAGCATTCCAGAAATCTGTTTTTATGTATAAGCTTAATTTCTTTTATTTCGAAAACGCATTCCCCCCCCCCCCAATTACAGTTGACATTCACAGCCAAATGTTAATGTAGGCTTCTATTCCTGGCTCTGGTGCTCCAGGCTGGGGAGCCTGTTGTGAGGGTGAAACCCCTTGCTTCTCAAGGGGGACCTTTGCAGCTGAGATACCCCTTCAGAATCTCAGCTGCCACATGTGGGAGTCAGCCCAGCCCTTTTTGCATCTCTGCCCTTCCTACCAGTCTCCTTGTGGCTGCTTCTGTAAATCCTTGGTGATAAGACCTCTGTTCCGTTGGTTATTCAGGTTGAATGTTTTATAACTTAGTTATAATTCTGGTTTGAACCTGGGAGGAGGTGAGTGTAATTTCCACCTACTCTGCTGCCATCTTGGATCTTCCTTGACATTCAATATTATATTAGTTTCAGGTGTACAGCCTAGTGGTTAGACATATTCCTAACTTACGAGGCAAGGTGATTCCCCCATAAGTCTGGCACCACACATAGTTATTACAATATTATTGACTGTATTCCCTATGCTGAACTTCACATGCTTGTGACTGTTTTGTAACTGCCAATTTGTACATCTTAACCCCTTTACCTTTTTCACCCAGCCCCCAAACCCCTCTCCCATCTGGCAGCCATCAGTTTATTCTCTGTATGTATAAGTTTGTTTCTGGAAAAAAAAACACATTGTTTTCAATGTTATAAATTGAGGAGGAATGTCAATATGTGAATGCCTGTGCTCATGAAAGTTCTGGTGAACAGGCAGGGGAGGAGCTCGCAGCTGTGTGCACCACTGCCTACACTGTATGTGGGCATTCCCAGGCACTGTTCCCAGCTGGCCCCGGAGCCCTCTTGCCCCATCCCAAAGCTTGGGGACAGGCTGGTGGGTGGAAGGCGGGGGTGCCTATCTCAGAAGGCCTGGAGCCTGTCTCTCAGCATCCCCAGAGGACTGTGTTCTCTGAGTCCCTTGGCTCCCTACCTTTGCTACATTCCTTATGGGCGTCACCTCTGGCCCCCAGCTCACCCTTGAGGGCCCTCCACTCTTTCAGATAGAACTATTGGACACCGTGGCCTTAAAGACCCAGAGCCCTGGCCGGGTGGCTCAGTTGCTTAGAGTGTTGTCCAATACACCAAAAGGTTGCAGGTTCGATTCCCAGTCAGGGAACATACCTAGGTTGAGGGTTCTATCCCTGGTTGGGGAAGCATATGGTAGGCAACCAGTTGATGTTTCTCTCTGTCTCTGTCTCCCTCCCTCTTCCTTCCTCTCTCTCTAAAAAATCAATAAATATGTCATGTGAGGACTTAAAACAAATAAGAAATCAAACACCCCAAAATGGTCTTACTCCACAGAGTACAACCCAGAGAGATGGGTGAGGCCGCGAGTGCAGCCTCCAGGAGACGGGAGAGGGCTCGGGCACAGCTACCAGGGCCATGGCAGAAGGTGCTTGGTGGAGGGTGGGGGCAGCAGGGAGGGGCGACAAAAGTTCAGTCCTCCCTTTTTCCACTCACACAAGATCCTGGACTCAGAGCTGTTTGAACTGATGCATCAGAATGGAGACTACACCCACTTCTACTTCTGTTACCGTTGGTTCCTGCTGGATTTTAAGAGAGGTAAGAGGAGGGATGGATGGTGGGCCTGGGGTCAGGGGCTGTTTTTCCCTAAAGTCAGTGGTTGTGGACCCTAACTGAACTTTGGAACCACTTGGGGAACTTTTTAGAAACAACAGTGCCCTGGGCTCTACCTAGTCTCAGACTACTAGTGCGGCTGGCTGCCTAGGCATCGAGATTTTAAAAGCTCCTTAGGTGACTCCAAAGTGAAGACAGGGTGGAAAACCACCCCCAGGCAATGGTTTTTGGAACTGTTTTCAAACCAAATCTCCCCTGAGCACCAAGGTTTGTAAAAGCAGAGCTGCTCTAGAGGGCGGTGTGGAGTCTGCAGGAGCTCTGTGTGCAGCAATTACCAAGGAGAAGGGCAGGAGCTTGGCCTGAGGCATGGAACCTGCCCCTTCTTGGGCCAGGCTGTGTAATGGGGAGAAACCCAGGACTTTGGTCCCTGGAGCTCTGTCTCCACATGTGGCTCCATGGGAGGCCCATGGGCGGCCAGGCTCAGCCTTAGCCCCTTGCCATCCCCAGAGCTGCTGTATGAGGATGTGTTTGCTGTGTGGGAGGTGATCTGGGCGGCCCAGCACATCTCATCAGAGCACTTTGTCCTATTCATTGCCCTGGCCCTGGTGGAGGCCTACCGTGAGATTATCCGTGACAACAACATGGACTTCACTGACATCATCAAGTTCTTCAATGGTAGGAGCTTGTCCAGCCATCCTGGACAGCATAGGGGCCTCCACTCCTGGCCTGGGCAGGGTTGGAGGGGCTCAGAAATACCAGGTTCCTTCCCCATACACAGATGGCAGGAGTCCAGCAGGTGGAAAACGGAGCAGGGTGGGCAGCCATAGGGCTCCTCCCAGATTACTGCCCTTGCTCCGGCATTCCCACAGTTACCTGTGTTTCCTCCAGAACGAGCAGAGCATCATGATGCCCAGGAGATCCTGCGGATTGCCCGGGACCTCGTCCACAAGGTGCAGATGCTCATAGAGAACAAGTGAGGGCTGTGGCCCAGAGGCAGCAGCCAGCCAGAGCCTGGGCTCCGGGTCCCTGGGCTCCCGCAACGGAGGTGCAGGGGCAGCACAGCAGAAACTGCCCCAACTCAGCCAACCCTGCCTGCCCAACTGTGTTCCTAACAAAGTGTGAGCCTGGGATCCGACTCTGGGCAGTTCTGGCCCTGCAGGGCAAGTCGGGCCAGGGTACCCTCAGATCAGGGCCAGGATGGGAAGGGGTGGCCTCAGAGAGCAGCTTGGGGAAATACCTACTCTGCTTCCCTCTCAAACACCTGGAAATAGCCCCACTGCCACCTGCAGCCTCAGCCCAACTGCCCCATGTCCTCTCCTGGGTCAGCATGGGGCCCCGTAGAGTTATCAGGGCTATAGTCGCCTGGGCCCCACTGGTGAGGATTGTGTGAGGCAAGGGTAAGGGTACTCTGCTGTATTTCTTCTGAGTGTCCCTTTGTAGGTCCAGTGCATGTGTGTGCACCAACCCCAGTCTGGGCAGCCAGATTGGCTGCCAGTTTGGGTGTTTCCTGGGCTGCCTTCCAGGCCCTCCTCTGAGACTGTGGGGCAGCCAGACACTGGGCCCTGGGTGGGAGCAGCCCCCCTCAGCAGCACTGCCACTGCCTTTGGCCACCTGAGGTGACCCCATGCCTTCCCCCAGACCGTACAGTGCACCCACGTGTATCTGTACAATCTCACTTTTGGCCCCTTGCTCTTGCTTTATGCATTCGATGCATCCCTGAAAACTGTATAAATGACACTTTGCCAGCCGGAGGTATCTGGAATGTGATTGGAGCACTTCCTCTCGCGAGGAATCCCAGAGTGACTCTTTAGGGAGGTGATCCTGTCACAGCCTCTTTTCAAAGTTGGCCCCAAAACTATCTGAGACACCTGCTGAGTCCTGAGGCTGGAGGGAGGAGGGTGCCTGAGTCTCCCTTGTCACTGATGAGACGCAAGGCTTGCTCTGCCTTCCACACACTTCTCAGAATGTCAAGAGGACTAAGGACCCAGAAACCCCTTTGGAAGAGCCTCACTCATTGAGGGGGGGTGTCATGCTGGCTGCGTGTTCTGTCATCCCCACCCCACCCCCCAACACCTGCAAGCTAGGCCTTGCCCCAGGGCTAGGAGGCCACTCTGCCACAGGGGCTGGGGCCTGTCCAGCAATCACTAAGGTCTAGAGACTTCCTGCATTTGAGAAACATGAAAAAAGGACTCAGCAGCCCTTCTGCATCCAGCACAGACTCCTCAGCCCACCCCTGCCCTGGGCACTGCACGGCCTGTTTGGGGGCCAGCTCGCCCCATTGCCCACTCTTGTTGTCTGAGTACTTGGCCTCCACCAAGCACGGTGGCCATTGTATGCCTGCCTTAGTGACTCAGTGGTTTTGTGAGGAGCAGAGTGTGTATGTTTTTTGGCTCAAAAATTATACTCTTCAGTGCAACAAACCAATAAACACAGCATTTGGCAATGCTTGAGGCTCTGGGGGCTGCCTGTGGGCTGGCGCTGGACAGCGAGTGACTATGTGTGGGAATTCTCTAATCTCCACAATATAACAGTAAAGAAGGCCAACCCCACAAGGCAAGGATGGTGAAAAGAGAACCAAATTTTCCAAGAGAGGGGGGCCTTGGCTATGGGCTGGTTGGGGTGGAGATGATAGGCAGACCCCAGGTATTCAGAGAGCCCTTAGGGCCAGCAGTCCCATCTCAGACTGACCAATGGCCTCTGCAGCCTCTGGATTAGTGTAGTTCCCTGTCCCACCCCTTCCCCAGCCGGCCATCCTAAACAGGTACAGTGATAAGCTGGAGCTTGCTGGGAATCTGCAGGAGCCTCCCAGCCCCTCCAGCCAGTGGGGAAGGACCCTGCCCATCTGGCCTTGGCTTCTGCCCACTGAGCACTCACTGTCTTTGAAATGCCTGCGTCAGGCTGCTGGAGGGGGGGAGGGGGCACATGAAGAGGTGTCACACCTGCTGGGCATGGAAAGGGCCCCCACCTATCCTACCTGCCTTCCCCCACCCCAGAGGACCACTGCTCCATCACCCATGGTCCCAAGTACAGGGCAGCTCCTGTCACCAGCAAGTGGTCTGGTCTAAAAGACACTGACATTCCGAGTATTAGGGCCTATCGTCAACTCACTCCTAGATGCCCAAGCAAGGAAACCAGTTGACAAAAGGAGCTCTGGGGCCAGGAAACCTTATAAGCCCCACAAGGGAACACCTCCCCTTCCCCAAAGCTGATCCTGTTGCCTGGAGTAATCAGAATCCCCTCTGCTGTGACTCCACCTGAAAGTTCACTAAAGGCCCCTGATAAATTAGCCTGGATATGGCCTGGTTCCTTCACACTCACCCAGAAGTGCTGGCACTCCCCAGGTCCCAAAATGATGGGTCGGCTGAAGGGTGTGTGTGTGTGGATAGGAGGAACAAGAAGTATGAGGACACTAAAAAACATCATCTCAGAAAAACCTCCAACTCTAGAAGTCAGTCTCCCTCTTTCACAGAGCAGAGCTGGTAAATGGAAGCTCTTGGATTCTTACTTGGGATTTTTGTTTCCCAATGCCCTTGCCATAGGCCCCTCTCTTGCAGGTTCCAGCTGCTGGGGAAGGGGGGATTGTGAAGGGAAGTGTGTCCTTTGAGTGCAGGGAACGGGGTTTCTGCCTACCCTTATGATAGTGACAGCGCTCAGATGATATTGGGTCATTACCAGGGGCAATCTTCATCTTTGTCCCAGTGCCGGCAGTATCTGACACTGAGAGGGCCAGTAAATTAAGTTTAAGGGTTGGCCTTCCCTTAGAGGGCACTCATCTCTTCCCAGAGCTACCAGCAGAGGGAGCTAGCATCTCACAAGTGAAAGGGGCTGGCAGAATTGTAGGGAGATGGGGAGGGGGCACTAGGTCTGGCCTCTTGAGGCTGGCTTTTCTTCAAAGAATGGAACCCCAAGACATTCGCAGCCACCACTCCCTTCCCTAAGGATGATACCACCACCACCACTCCCCCCTACATCCCTCACCCACCCCAGAAAGAAAACCTGAGTCAGTCCCCCTGGCCGGGAGTGGGGCAGCTGCGGCAGCCTGCCTGGTCTATAGTTAGGCCAGCTACTTGCTCCCTCGCCCCTACTTACTCCTGAGCAGCCTGCCAAAGGCTGGTTTCCCCTCACCTGGGGAGAGGACGGAGTCATAGGGACAAAGGTTTGCCAGACCCTGGTTTCAGGCCCACCTTAGAACACGGCTTTGACCTCTTCCTCCTCTTGTTCCTTTCCCTGAAAGGACAACCAACCCTGTGGACTCCCCAATTGTCCTGTCCTAAGCTCTAGGACGTCCCCTCAGGCCTCTCACCTTCTGTGCACAGACCCTCCACCTTTCCCACTGCAACTTTCTACAGCAGGCCCCAGGGCAGGATGGCACATGCTCAAGGACTTGGCACCAAGTTGAGAGGTCTGACTGAAGCTGCACAAGGTCCCAGGCTAGCTATGTGACTAACAAGTCCCTTAGCCACCTCAAACCTGTTTCCTTTTCTGCCAGAACAGGGCTAGTTCTTGGTTCATTTACTTGACTGTAGTGTTGCGAGATAAAACAAGATAGTGTTTGTAAAAATGGTTTGAGGAAGTATTGCAAAAGCATAAGGAAGACCAGAACTGAAGTTCTGAGCTCGTTGAAGATTCAGCACTGGCATCAGAACAGGAAGGTCTCTAATCTTTTTCTAAAATTGACCAGCACAGAAGCTGCTTGAGGGCCATCCCCAAATGTCAACAGGGCAAGGAACCTGCCGCTTCTTGCTGGAGGTCTTTCCTTGGAAGTCTCTGCCTCCTTTTGCAACAAAAGGACCCAGATACTGCAGGCTGGCAGCTCCATCTCAGGTTTCAGTGCAGGTTTATTTCAATTTTATATTTTATTCCAGGCAAGTGCTTATTACATGGATAGTATTCATGTCTCAATACCTAGAGTCTTGGAGCATGAACAGCCACTAGAATACAGTTCAATAGTAAAAATACAATATGTACAAAAGTAGGGTTTTTGTAGTTTTTTTCCCACACAGCAGATGTATCCAAACACATAAAAATCTCTACAGTCTGGGGTCACTACAAGTTATATTTCAGGAAACGGAGACACAGTGACCGAGTCCTCACTGTAAACAAGGGCCACCTCTTGGGGGATGGGGGTGGGACCCTGGGATGGGGGAGAAGCAGCTGTTCCTGGAGAGAGCAGGGGTTCTGGTGACCCCCACCCCCGTTTCCCTCCAGGCATTCCCTGCCCTTCTTTGGCCCCCCCCAAGGAACCAACCTCCCCCTCTCCCCGAGGTAAAGATTCCCAGCCAGTGAGCCACTCTGAACATCAAAAAGTAAAACACGCATGAGAGGTAAGATGTGTGTGTGCGCACGTCCCCCAGGCTGGAAGGGCTAGGGAGGGGAAGGGAGGGGAGGGAAGGGGCAGGCGGTCCCACAGGGTGAGGACAGATGTGGTCCTGATAGCTCTCAGAAGGGAGATGCCCAAAGGGCTGGGTGGCTGCCCTCTTGGGCACACAGCGTCACAGCATTCACAAACAACAAAAACAACAGCAACAACACCCATCGTCACCAGTCTGGACATAGTCGTTCGGCACTAGGTTCAGAACCCCCACTGCTGGGGACAGGGAGGGGCACGGGCAGCCCGCGGATGAGGTATCTGTGCAGGCCCAAGGGGCGACTGACTGGCTGACACAAGTTTTATAACTCTGGACTGGCCTCGGGATGCAGGGAGGTGAACGGAGCTGAGGAGAGGCAGTTCACCAATGTTTCTCTGCCTGTTCCCTGGGCACCAGGCCTGCTCTTCTCCCTGTTCTTTCCATTGTAATCACACTGGGAGGAGTGAAACTGGCTCCCCAGAGAACCAGGGTGGTGGTAGCGGCTGCAAGGTGCAGGAAGGCAGCAAGCTTGAGAGACAGGAGCACTGCGAGGGGCTGGGGGCCAGTACGGGGCTCCCTCCTGGAGGCCTCTAAGGCATCTGATAGGCCTCCCCTTTCCCCGCCCCAGGAAAGACAAATGAGAAAGTCCCCTGGGAGGTCTCCAGGACCAGGAAGGAACTGAAAGAGTTCTTAGGCATATAAATCTATTCAAGACCTCTGCTGGGGCCACTCCAGAATCGTGGCCCCAAGACTTACCCCACCCCCAAGACTGTCAGTGCAAACTTCACACCTTGGGACACTCTCCTCCTCCCCGCACACTGAAAGGCCATTGGTGAGTGTGTCCAGGTGGGAAGCCAAGTGTGCACGTGTGTGTGTAACTGTGTGTCTGACACAAGGCCACTTGTAATAAATACATAAAAAGAGAAGCCAGTCTGCCAAGGCGGAGGCAGGGAAAGCAGCATACCTTACACACCAGCTCCCCTTGCTCCTCCCACCCCAAGCTCAGCCCTGCCCTTGGCCCAGCTAAGTAAGGACCTTTCCTCAGAGGAAGGCAGTGGCACACAAAAGCCCCCCCCCAGGGAGGGTATACTCAATAAAGCCCACTGTAGAAAGGGTGACTGACGTTCAGGGCAAAGAGATGACAGTAGAGACAGAGAAGTTGGGGCAGTCCCGGCAGCCCTGCAAGTTTGACCCTGCCCCCTCCCTACAGGTCCCCAGGGCCTATTTGGGAAAGAGTTGGGAGCTCTAGTGGAACCCCTGGATTTTAACTTCCTAATTGCCTCAACAGTGTAGCTTCAGGCTCCTGGAACCCAGACCAGATTCTGGTCCATGTCTCCAAGGTGGCACCACATGCACCCATCCTTGGGGGAATGCAGAGCACTGAGCAGAGGCCAGGCAATCAGGGTAGTGACAGCCTTCTGGAAGCTAAGAACCACGTCCAGGGATGGGAACAGGGGTACAGGGCTGCTCTCAGTCCAGATCCAGGCTGGGAGGGGGGGTGGGATGATGGGGACAGCCAAGCCCCTTGTTTCCCACCCTGCCCTCAGCCCGCCTTCTTGAAGTGAGGAGCCCAGCAGTAAGGGTTGAAAGGCTCAGAAGCTTGGCAACAGCTTGGGTTTGGTTTACTGTTGGTAGAAAATCATCTTAACTAGTTTCTGCTGTAAGGAATCACAGTGACTGCAACTGGGTTAGAGAGCCCCAGGCTGGGGCACCCACCTGTCTGCGGAGGACTCCAGACCAGCCACTTTCTAGGACTTGTCACCTGTACTCAAAGCAGGTCCCACAGTGGTCCCCAACTTTCTGGGCCAAGTTGCTTCAGTTCAGCTCCCCCTTCCCTTCCAAAGGCCTGGGAAGGGAACACTGAGGCTCGGGAGGGGAGAGCCCCGACGCTCAGCCACATCACCAGACAGAGCAATAGCAGCAGCAGCAGCACAGGAAGGCAGCAGGGGAGGGAGAAGGAGAACACAACGTCCACATCGAACTCATTTTAGGGGACAGGATGGGGAGGCAGGAACAGCACCAGGCTGAATAGGCAGCACGTCCACCAGAGCGTCTCTCATCACTTTATCAAGTCCTAGTACAGTGGGCTAACACCCTGTCCTGTGCCCAGCTCCCTGGGGTGGCCCCTCCCTCCCCTGGCTCAGAGTCTCTGCACCCCTTTTCCCTAGGAGGCCTGGGGGTGGGGGGTGGGTGGGGTGGGCCTGGGCCTGGCTGGAATGTGTGGAGCTGGTGGGAGAGTGTGGGGACAGGTCCCCCTCCTTGCCCCCACTGGGGGCCTCTGAGTAGCCTCATCCTCAAGCCAGCTTGAGTGTGCTGACCGGGAAGGAGGGCATAGTGACCATGGTCACAGGGTTGAGCACTGTCTGGCCCACCAGCTGGGGGTGGTGCACCACCTGAGCCCCAACAGCTGGCTTTGCCATGACAGTGGCAGAGGGTCCTAGCCCGGCTGTGCCATTCACTTGCTGGTGCGAGAGGGTATGGGCGATGTGGCTCACCGCCACGGGCTGGCTCACTGCCACAGGCTGCGGGTATAGGGGAAGCTGGGAGCCAAGGTGAGCCACGTGGTTAAGGGTAGCAGGGTGTACTGTGATGTGGCCAATGGGGGGTGTGGCAGGTGCCAGCTGCACAGCAGGGCTGGGGGCTGAGGGGGCAATGTGGGCGATGTGCTTGCCGCCTGGCCCCTGGAGAACGTGGTTCACAGTCTGGATGACTGAGGCGTGGGTGGTGGCCGTGTGGGCGATAACTGTGGAGCCTCCCCCAGATGCAGCCACCAAATGGGCCGGAGCAGGCACCAGCGTCTGGGCAGGGGCAGCTGGTGGGGGAGGAGGGGCCGGCAGAGGTGTCTTCTGCTGTGGCAGCGGCTGCTGCCCAGGCAGGTGGGCAGGAGACAGGGCCACAGGCTGGGAGTGGGGGTGTGGGTGGGGAGGCAGAGGCGCAGGGGCGGCGCTGGGCGGTGGCTTCGGCAGCTCCGGGTGGGGGCGATGGCTCAGCTTAGGTAGGCCCAGGCCGGCCTGGTCCTCCTCCATATCCTCGTCTATGTTGTCCTCACCCTCTGTGGGGGGGACACGAGGACAGGGACAGGTCAGAGGGTTTGGAAACAAGAGGCTGGAGAAATAAATACCCCTGGAGGGCTGGGGATATTATGGGGCTGGGGCGGGAGGGCATCTTTTCCAGCAGGCAGATACCTGGCCAGGAAGCCTGACATTTGAGGGGCAGGGCTCACCAGAGGCAGTAGAGGTGGAAGCCTGGTCGTCCTCGGGCTGGCCTGTCTGTCGGAGCACACGGTCAATCTCTAGCACATCCATCCACTGGCTCAGCTCGTGTTTGAGCTCTGCCAACCGCTGCTGCGTGGCAATCTTCTCCCGTGCCAGCCGTTCCATCTCATGCTCATATTCCTTCTCCTTCCTCTTCAGGGACTGGACAACAGGGCAAAGAAAAGCCGGGTACCCTGAGCAGCAACCTCTGGGCCCACAATACCTCAAACATCCCCCCACAGCCACCTTTGCTTCCAGATCACCTGGTCCACAGGGGCAGGTCTGCAGAGACTAGGGGGCCCAGGCTGACAGGGGCTACCTGGGACCACACCTGCCTCCTGGGCCATGGCTCTGCCCAGTGAGGCCCAGTATCCCAGGGACTGTGGGCTCTCCAGCAGGTGCCATTGAAAGAAAGCACAGATCCAGGCCAGCAGCTTCCCCTTCTCCACATCAACTCTGTCCTGAAGGGCTTCACTGCCTCTTGTCCCATCCACCCTCCTGGCAGCACCTCCCTCCATTCTGCAGTTGACAAAAGGTGTAACAGATTTCTCGGGTACTGCCCAAGGCCTATACCACCATTCATACCATTGTGTCACTCACTGATGCCACAAGTTACCTTCCTTGGAACCCATTCCCCAAAGAACACCAAATGGTTCAGCCCTTCTCTTCACCTCATCATTCATGAGTCTCCTTAACTTCAGTGTCCTTAGAGAATGGCCTACTAGACTTTATAAGCCCCCCCCCCCCCCGGCCAATTTCATCTCCCTGACCTGCCTCCATCTGGCCCCCAGCAGCTGCTGGCTCTGCACCTCCTCTCTGACCACCTAGGTTACTGCCTGCATGTGACATCTCCCCAGAGCCTCTATTTTCACACTGTCTACAGCCTCCAGGCTCCCCAGGCTACTGAACAACCCCCAAGCCCTAAATGTGCTCCTCCTTTAACACCTGTACCTGAGTTGCAATGATCAATGAGAAATGGCTCTTGGGGTGCTGGACAGCACCACCGACTTGACTAAGCACTCCTGGAGAAGCTTCTGTCTTTCACCATAGGTTCCAGGTCGCTCCCACCCCCAAGAAGCTGATGCCACCCACTTCACTAAGAACATCAGTGGGGAGCTCCCTTACTCACAGTGCCATCTCCCCCTCAAGTTCTCTAGGGCCCCAGGCAATCTTGTGCCTCTTAGATTGACCTCTCACACAGGGGCTGGATGCCCTGACTCCCAGACTGTGGCATTGCTCCCTATCAGAAGGGTCTCCAGTTTCCCTTTGCATGAGGCTTAATAGCAGCTCCGAAATGCCAGCTCATGTTCTATTTCTCTTCTCCCTTCCACCCCAAAGTCCCACTCGTCCTCTATGACCTCCTGACTCGGACACTATTAAACCAACCTAAGTTTCACAGTCCTCCCTGTTGCTGGCTTCTCCTTAGCCCAGGCATGTCACAGCTGCTGGGACAACCAGATGACACAGACAATCCTGCCCTGCTACTTTCCAGGTCTCTTACATGAACTGCTCTTGAGCTTCTAGTTTCCAAGACTTGCTGGTCACGGTCAGGTGCAGAGCCCACTGGCTCTTCATATACCAAACTCAACAGCTTGTCTTAGTTTGCCTCTCCCAATCCTGTGTATCCAGATGCTCACATATGGATCCTCCCTACTCAACCCTCTGTCTTATCTGCTCATGTTCCAAGACCACACTTGGGCCCCCACCTCCTCTGCTGTCCTTTCCTATGCCATGCCCTTACCAGTACATCTTGACATACACCACACACTTGAACATTTAATGAAAGTGACACGTTGTAATTAATCAGACAATAACTCAGATCATGAAGTATTTTATGTTTAGTTTTCCACCTCATACACAGTCCTGTCCAACCCAGTGAGAGAAAGCAAGGACTCTTCTATAGTTAGCTCATATTCCGACTCCACCAGTGGCCCCAGGACAGAGCTATGGACGTCTCACCCGGCCCCAGGGGAAGAATCTATGAGGACTCGAGTGTGTTAGTTCCCACCTCTATCCTGCCTCTCCCCTTCATCACAGTCACCCATTAGATTTGCATTTCCCCTGATTTCATTTCCTAAGGGCAGTTTTGCAGCAGCCTCTGCTGACTGTTCACCTGCACCTCTTGGACACAGCAATGTCTTCAACTCCACACACCAACTAGGCCCAACTTGCCCACACTCCCTCCTACAGCCCCTAACTTCTTGCATTTCTGACCTCACCAATGAGAGACACCTCAAACCATTAGTGCCTGCAACACAAGGCCCAGATACAGCCACGCTCTGTAGTAGCCTGAAACCTAGTAGCTTTACACTTCTGTAGCCAGTCCCAGGCCACACAGCCTCCTCTATTATTGGCTTTGAGATTAACCTGCTTCTCCCCATATTCCTGCCAGAAAGATCCCTCCCCTTACCCACACACAACTATCTGACTTCTCACCCAGAGAGACCACTGCTAGACATGACATCAGTTGAGGCCACATCAATGACAGGGCCTGTGGTGAGTCAACCTTCACTCCAACCTGGCTGCTGGGAGCTGGAAGTGGCCTTCCTAAACTCTACCTGCTAGCAGGGAAGGTAGTCAGGGAGAGAGAACATGAGGGGCCCAAACTTACTTTTCTCACCCAGCCCAGTTCCCCACAAGCCTAAAGGCCCCTGGAAAGTTTTCCCAGGGTGTAACTTTAGTCCACACTGCTTCATTTTAAACCCATTCCCTTTCTAAGACTACCTGGATATGTGGTTTGGTACCTGTCTACTCCTCCTCTTCCTGTCTCTGTCCACTTAACTGTGTCTTTCTTCAAATCCTTTACCACTTCCAGGCCACTCGGGTCTGGCTGGGAGCTAGTCTTCCCACAGCTTCCTGCCTCAGCATACTCAGTTTACACACCCTACATGGTCTCTCCAGTACTCCCTTTCGACTCCCATCTATCTAGTGCCCTGCTGCCTCCCATCTCTGTATGGCAAGCCTCCTGCTGGAGAAACTGGCCTGTGTTGTGCTCTCTGCCTTCTACTTTGTCTAGGTCACCCTCAGACCTTCAGGTCTCAATTCAAATGCTCTGTCCTCATCAACAACTTCCCTAACTCCATAGAACAAAGTCTGCAATCCCTGTCCCCATTACACCCTCATGGCACAGTCCTGTTTGGTTTATTCGCTTATAATCTGCCATAAGACCAAACCTAAGAGGACAGAGGCCCACACTTTCTTCTTTGCTCCCTGCTTTAGCCTCAGAATCAGACACAAGGCTGTCCATAAGTATTTGAATGAATAAATGAGTGAAGTTGAAGATTTATAGACGACAGCCTTGTAAGTTTCTGCTTCCATTGTCAGCCCCAAGATAAGTATCTATGGACAGCCTGGGTCCAACTTGCTTCCTACTCAGACCAAGCCCGTATCCCGGGTTTGCTGGTTCCACTGAATCTCTATTTGATTATTTTCAAACCCACACATCATACAAGCAAGACTCCCTTCCCTAACTATGTGTCTGTAAAGAGGAACCTTCCCATTTCTCAATAATTGCTATTAAGTTAATATTTATAGAGGGCCAATCCTCCCAACATTCCTATGACAAAAATACTATTTTTTCCTATTTAGCATCACCACAGTAGGAGAAAAAACTGATATTCACAGAAATGTCACAGCATTTGGACAGAATTTGCTCCCAGGCCATATGACTGAAAGACCGGTAACTTACACGCAAGCCCAAATTCTGCAAAAACATACCAGAAATAAGCCTTCCGGGTAAGGCCCTAAACCCACGGTCCAGCCCCTCCCCCACCCGAACCGTTCGAGACCCAGGCCCCGCCCCGCCCCTCCAGGGGCACGCGCGCACCCACGCGGACCGGGCTTTGCTGCGTCACTCCCCGCGGGCCGCCCCGCCCCCGCCTGGCCCCACCAATCCGCGGTCTCGGGAGCGCCCCGCCCGGGTGCTGGGAAGCGGCTGGGAGGCGCGCCAGTCCCGCCCCCTTGGCCCGGAGGGCGGGCGGAAGGGCGCGCGTCGGCGGGAGGCTGCGGGCTGGGAGCAGTCGCAAAGCGGTGCCTCCGCCCTTCAAGTCAGGCAGCGGTTACCTCAGGGCTGTGACCCCGCAGTCGAGGACGTGGGGGAGGGGTGGTGCTCCGCCGCTGGCTTCTAGCCCAGCCCCCAAGCTTCCCGAGCGCGCCGAAAGGGAGACCCGAGGCTTCTCCGCCCCCGCCCCGCGCGGACTGGGAGCCCTAGGCCCCTCCCACTCCCCCAACGGCTGGCGGCTGGTTCCGACTCCCTCTCCGCAGCAGCGGTGCGTGGCGGCGCACCCCACCCCCACAGCCTCTTTCCCGGCACGCGGAACCTTCGGCCGGTTTCCAAGGAAACCGAAACTCGGGCAGTCATGGCAACAGTCTTATCTGGCGGGCGCAGCGCTCGCCCCCCCCCCCCGTACTGCAGAGAAGAGCCAATGCCCAAAGGGAGGGGACACAGGACCAGGAGGGCCCCTTGGGAAGGGTTTTTTAAAAATCCAGACGGAAGGAAAGCGTAATTTTTAAAGATACGGTGTCACAGGGGCTATTTGTCACCCAGACGGCCGCACTTGCCCAACCCCCAGGTTTAAGGGGTCGTAGCACCTTAATGCACTCACTGGAGGGATCTTAATCCTTCTGGGGTTAAAGCGGGGGGCTTCACCGGCGCGCGGCCGAGTGGAAGGAGCCACGCCCAGGGAACCCCACCCTCGGCACTGCAGGCAGGGTGGAGGCTCTGGGCTCCTCCACGCCCTTCTCACTCGCCGCGAGGGTAACAGCGTCGGGAAGTGGAGCAGGGACGGGAACAGGGCTTAACACCGCTGCGCGGCCTGCAGTTGGCCGGGCTCTGGGGGTGGCCCGGCGGGGCAGCGGGAAGCCGACCGGAGCACCGCAGCCGCCCTCCCTGCGCAAGCGCAGGCTTCCTCCCGCCCCCTCGCGGGCGGGGAGCCCCGCTGACGTCATCCGGCCATGTGCTCAGCGCCCTCGTGGAGGCGGGCGGGGCCGCGGCGAGGGGCGGAGGGCCGCAGGAGTGGGGAGGAAGTTGGCGCCGCGCCTCGCCCGCGCCGCCGCCCGCCTCTTCTCCGCTAGGCCTCCCTCCCCCATACCTGGATGTACCGCAGTGCCGTCCGCAACACGCTCAGATTCGATGTCTTCTTGTCGTCCACGTTGGGGATATTGCGCTTCAGGGTCTCAAAGCATTCCTTCAGATGGGCCCTCCTGAGGAGAGGAGGGGCGAGCATCGCTGGTCAGCCCGCGCCAGACGGGTGGGGGCTCGGTGGGGGAGGGGAGGGAAGGCCACGGAGAGCTTGGGGGACCAAGGGTAGCACCAGATCGCACGCACGCACACACACCTGTTCTTCTCCAATTTGTTGTGGACTTCTCTGGTTCCGATCCTGCAACCCAGACAGACAGGAGGCTCAGGGAGGAGGGCCTGAGTAGGCGGCCTTCCTGCCCCCACCCCCCAAATGCCACAGGGTTTTTGCTCCTGAATGTATCTCCCTTTAAAAGCAACAAGGGGAGATGTTCACCCAGTGCCCTGGTGCATTCACCCCGTGGAGGGCACATATATGCTCATAATTCACAACCCCTTTAACCCTCCATCCCACCTCTCCACCTCTGAGACAGAACTCCTCCTCGGACTCAAAGATCCAGTTGACCCCAGCCCTCACCCAGGAGGGCCATAATATAACACTCTTTCCAAAGGCCTACAAATGCTATCAGTCCCAACCTTGGACAGAATCATAGAACACAGAAGCCTGAGAACAACAGAGGGCAATAGCCATCCCCCACTCCCGGGATGGGCACAGGCACAGTGAGAATGTGTCCAAATATAGGAGGGTGCTTTTCGGTTGGAGAGGTAGGGAGGGCAGGGTTCTGAAGGGCTAGCTTGGGAGGGTACTTTCTCTTGTACACACACCCCAGGGGGTGGGCACTTCTCTCCATTCCACCAGCCCCAGCTCTGCCACACCTCACTCACCCCCCAGGCCTCTTCTTTTGTTCGCTGGATTTGACCTCTTCAGCTGGTGCCAACTTCAGGGTCCCAAGGGTGGGCGGGGGTGGCTGCTGGGGGGCCAGCTGGGGCTGGACTCCAGGGTGTGGTGCTATGGTCAGGATGGGTGTGGGGAGGGGCTGCAAAGGCTTGGGGCTGCCAGTGGGCTTGGAGTCTTGCAGTAGGGGTGCAGGGGTGGGCACCTGTGGCCTGGTGGGCAGGGGAGCAGAATCCTTAATGCTGAGTCCAGGGGTGCTAACCAGGGCTGGCTGGCGAGGTGCCAAGGGCAGAGGCTGGGCTGTAGGGGGCAGTGGTGGGGGTGGGGGCAGAGGCTGAGGGGAGTTGGTCACTACTGGAATAGGAATGACAGTCAGTGGGGTGGGGGTGGCAAGTGGTGGTGGGGGTGCTGGTGGGGGTGCTGGTGGTGACAGAGGCAGGGGTGGTGCCTCGATGCGGGGTTCCTCCACAGGCAGGGCATGGGCCAGCCTGGCCAGGCTGCTGGCCTTCTTCTGTTCCTGCTCCCGCTCCAAGCGAAGCCGCTCCTGCTCCTCTACGCAGAGAGAACACAAGGGGTGTCTCAGCAGGGCCAACAGTCTTGGGCCCCAGCTTCACCTGTCCTCTGACCATAACCCATCCTCTGACCTTGTCCCAGTCAGGGCTCAGTGACACCTCTGCTCGGCTGGAGATGCCACAAATATCCACCCAGACCCAGCTAGGCTCTGAGCTAAATGCTGGGAGCACAACAGTGAACAAATGAAACAGACCCAGTCCCTGCCTTTGGGGAGCTGGAGGCCTGAAGGGTAGTGGGAGAGACAAGTAACAGGCTTCGGGAGAAGACAGGCCTTAGTAGAGTGGGAGCTGTCAGAGAGGATGCTGGAGGCTTAGCCACCTGAAGGTTGAAGGGTTAGGTAGCTAGGTCAGGAGCAAAAGAGTGACAGATAAGATGGGTAGAGGATAGTCCATGATGGACAGATCATAGCTTCTGGGGAAGACCTTCAACAGTATTTACCAAGTACCTTTTGGAAAGCAGGCAGTACCTTCATTTCACAGATTGAGTCACAGGTAAAGTGGGTAGACCCAGCCAGATCTCTCTGACCTGGGGTGGATGCCTGGTCCTTACTGTGCCAACATATGCTCACCAGGTGTCTACACACACACCTGGGTCCTCACAACCCCCCCCCCCCCCATACACACACAGGTAGAGCAGGCACATCACCTTCAGTTCACACATTAGGAAACTAGGCTCAGGATGCGGGACCCCTAGGCTAGGTCCCGATGCCTCTGGTTTCCTCAGGGACCCTACAAAACATACTTGGTCTGTCTCTGCCCTTTGCCATGCTAGAACTCATTTCTCCCCAATATCCCCCCCCCCGCCCCCAGCAGCACAAACTACAAAGGTACAAGGCAGGCAAAAAGGAAAGCCGGGCTTTTTAACAGAGGTTGAGCAAGGCAATGAGCTCAGGCACCGTCCAGCATCTCTGCTGAAAGAAAGCCCTGCAGGAAAGGGAGGCCTGCTCAGCAGCTAGCTGGGAACAGGGGAAAGGGAGTGGCCCCTCCTGCTCCAGAGGCCCCACTCTATCGCCACCCTGACCCATTTGGGGTCCCCTGGCTACAGGGCCAGGCCAGGGCCCAGGGGAGCCGCTGGTCAGCCTGCCCTCCCTCCTGCCCTGGATTCACCACACTGCTGACTAACCCAGCTGACAGCATGGACACGCCCCAAACAGGCCACCCCACAAGGGGTGGGGCTGAGGGATGAGGTTGGCTAAGCAGCCCCCGGTAGGCAGAAGGGCTTCAAACCCCTACTTGTCTGTTGGGCTCAGGGGCCCCAGAAAACCAGAGAGCTCAGGGCTTTCTGGCCAATCAACAACTTGAGTGAGCCAGGTCTGCTCTGAACCCCTCCCTCCCACGGAGGAGGCAAAGGAGGAAGTAGAGGGGGATGTACTCTGAAGGGAAGCACTCAGTGGTTTCCCAGCAGCCAGAGCTCGGCTGGACAGGTCAGCACCAGCCTCTTCCCTATCTGTATCTCCCCTGCCTTTCAGGAAGGGCAGCTGCCAGGCCAGAGCAGGCCAACTCCAATAAGGGGAGGCCTTGCTCTCCCAGGCCTTTCAAACCAGCAGTGACTTATGTTACAGCCCCAAAGAAAACCAGTTCTCTGCTCCAGCTTCCCACAGAACACACTGGGAAAGACACCTGCTGAGTTCCAGCTGTGGAGCCCTTCTCAGGCCCAGCCTGGGACATCCCTAGTCCACTTCCCTGTCCCCATCTTCACCTTCCCCCCTCCCCACCCTCAAGACAAGGCCCTGGAACTCAGAACCCAACACAGTCCCCACCTCCATTCCTTTGAGCCAGGACCCAAACTTTTATTGGCCTTGGATCAAGTGTTCCACTCTCCCATATATAGGGGGAGACAGGGCTCCAATCCCAAGGATAGGTGCCCTGGGAACTCAGACTGAAGGCAAATCTCATATTCCCCATATTTTAAAGCAACTCCAAAGCTCACCCAGGAGATGGCAACCTCCTCACCTACCCTCTCTTCCAAAGCCAAGCAGGACAGGTCAGCACCAGCCTCTTCCCTATCTGTATCTCCCCTGCCTTTCAGGAAGGTGCCAAAAAGGACCCAGGTGCAAGGCCAAAGTCTATCACACCTGGATCAGCACTAAAAAGCTTAACTAGTGGGGAAGAACTCGGTGGCCCAGGCCAGATCCAGCCCACCAAAGCTTCCTGCCTCTTCCCCACCAGCTCTGACTCAATCCCAACCCACAACTGCCCTCTCCCAGAGCACTGCAGAGAGGGAGACAGAGTGGGGGAAGCAAGCTGGCAGTCCCTTAGGGCCTCCCTTAAAGAGCTTAGGCTCTTTAAAATAATGCTCTGCTGCACCCATGGGTCTACTCCCTTCTCACTCCCACATACTCTGATACCTTCCCTGGGCTCTGCCCAGAGGCTGCACCCCACCCCCACCTCAGGAAATTTAGCAAGACCCCTCTGGGGTGATCCAGGGGCCACACTGGAGAGTATGCAGATTGTGCTCCCTTCAGCCATCCCCAGTCAGAGGCCCATGGGCTCAGCAGGCACAAGGCTGGGGCCTGAGGCATTCACACCTGGTGGCCCCAAACATTCAGGGTCATTCTCCCCTTCTGCATGCTAACAGGGAGCTTGGCACATAAGGCAGGCCCAGGGTGCAACTAAGTCAGAAGGCTTGGACACTTGGCCAGCTCCCTCTGATCAAGGTAGAAGAGGGTCCCCCAGTGGAGCCACCTCCATGAATGGTGGAAATGACCAAGCCCTCCTGCTGACCACCAGGATGGCCTTGCTGGTCCCTCTCTGCTCTCTCTCCCTCTCTCTCACAGGCACACACATCCTCAGGGTCATCATGTGAGCAATCTGGCTGCTCTAGGTCAGGAAACTGACCCTTGAGGTTAAATGGGGGCACGTACAAGAGGCTCCCTGTTCAGGTGCTCATTAGGTACATAAGCCGGGCCGTTCTCTCCCATTCTTCCCACTCTTAGTCTAAGGACAGGCTGTCAAGAGGGAGAAAAAAATGAGTTCTGGAGATTAAATTGTCGTGGCAGAATCTAGCCATTTGTACATGAGTTTTTGGTGTAGATTTGGCTTTCCAGCACCCACTCATCCACAAAGAACCCTGCGCCACCAACAAGCTGTGACTGGGCAGCTAAAGTAGGCTTCAACTCAGCTCCTTGCTCCCAGTTCTCACCACCCGGGTGGGGGTGGGGGTGGGGGTGGGGGGGTAGGGTTCTGCAACTTCTTAGGAGAACCATTCCCAGGTTCCTTCACTGTTGCACACATCCTCCCTGTCCTTACTGGTCAGCTGTGGACATACTTATTTGGGAAAGGGCAGTCAGATAACCATGGGGGGGTCTTCTCCCTTTCCCCATATGGCCAACTAGCCTGCAGGTAAAGTAAAGGTGAAGTGAGTGTTTCCTTGGGACAAGGTCAGGTTCAATCCTGTTCACCTCTAGCACAGTGCCTGGTACACAATGGGGACACAATAGGTATTTTTGAATTGCATTGTGTTGATGGTGGCAGCAGGTGACTCAGTCTCTCCAAATCTTGTGCAAGCTCCTCCCTCTGCCGCTGGGCACACAGTTCTTGGTCACCACCAGCACCATCCACCACCTGACCCTGCTCTGGACCCCAAAGACAAGGACTAGGGGCGTTTGGGTTGCTGTCTCAGCCCATCAGTTCTGAAAATCCCAAGCATCTCGGTCTTACATATCTTGGGTGACTTTTGACCTTGAGAGGCCGGTCGACCCAACTAAGCCAGCTGACCCGCCGCTCCCCCGCCCCTGGCCCGCCGCGACTCTCCCCACCAGCCGCGGCAGCCTCAGCAGCAGCGGCAGCGGCAGGCGCGCGCGCGCAAGCACACACAACACACACTACTACCTCCTGCATGACTCATCATTGAAGCAACAATAGGCAGAAAGGAAAGGAGGGCGAAGCGAAATCTCCACCACAACCAACCCGACTAAGGGTTGGGAGGGGGAGGGTTGGGAAGGGCAGGAGCCCCGGATACTGCGCACACACCGACTGATCCCTGGCAGCAGTCCGGAAAACGGAGGTCTTTCCCCCAGCCCCTATTTCGGCAGCACCCTGAAGCTGCGGTCCATCAAGGGCGCGTCGGGATAGGGGGCATCTGAAATCTTCGTCTCTCCCTTGCCGAGTGAGCGCCAAAGTTTGCCCATTTTAGCCTGGGCTCATCCCACACTGTGGCGGGAAGGTCCTGGTGAGAACGTTTTGGGGTCAGTGGGCTTATGTGAGCTCTAAATACCCTGTTGCTCTGCAATTCTGAGGGTTTCCCTCGCCTCAAGATCAAAAACAGGAGGTCGGGGCGAGAACCGACAGGTGAGCTCTGCTACTCCTTCGCAGGGCAAAGGCTCTCCTGAAGAGATACCCAGCGCCCAGAGCCGGGGCCCAACCGGGCGCCAGGCGCCGGGTCGGCTCCGCCCAGGCTCCGCCTCCGATGGAGCGCGAGGTAGCGAGGAGGGGCCGCGCCGCGCCGTCCCTAGCGGGAGTGTCCCCGGTGCACGTGGTCGGGGGCGGGGCCCGTCCACGTCACCAGCCGGTGTAACCAACGGGCTTGGTACACAGACACACGCAACATTCCAGCCGAAATCGGGTATGGAACGCGCAGACACGCCACATTCCACACCGGCTAAAGTGGGGCGCAGAAAGGGGGGGCCCACGAGCTGCCCCCAGCGACCTGCAGGCCGTTTTCAAACACCCAATGAGCCGGCTCTCACCAGAACCCCTGACGCGCGACCCAGCCCAAGCTCAGGGAGGCGGGGTCAGGCGGGGCTGGCCAGGATCATAAGACACGCGATGTCATTTCATTCTGCAAAGGCCGCCTCCGCCCCAGTGGCGCGCAGATCTGCCGGGAGCGCCCCCCGCACCCTCCCCACAGGGCCAAGGAAGCCTCTGAGTTGCTTCGCGTAGAGTAATTCCTACCCCCCACTCCGTTACACACACGCCCACTCGTGTGCACTCTACACTCGCCGGTGTACACGTCTGCTCATCCGCTCTCCTCCAGGCTCTCATCACAAATCCCCCGTGCACACACGCACGCACACCCGGGTCTGCCACCCCCACGAAACACCATTGCTCACCCTACCCCCGGCTCACGCATCCTCAAAGCTACCGAGGGCGTCACTGACCCACGCGAAAGGAGCCCCCACAAAAGGTGCACAAGGGGTGGCAGGCAACTGGGGTTGTGCTCATAGGAGCCGGGTCCCTTGCATGCTAATGAAGTCATTAATTAATTTCACTGCCCACAACACTCCTCCCTCCCCGGGCGGCGGCTCTTGTGCCGAGCCTAGCGCTGCCCGGCTTCTCGGGCCGTCCGGGAGGGGGTCTCGTCCGCGGCTCTGGAGTGGGTTCGGGGACCGGGGTCGCTCGCCTCCCCTTCCCGGGTGCCCCAGGGGCCCAGCCGGGCCGCTCACCACGTGCTCTCTGTTGTTGCTGCGCTTGCCATTCCAGGAAGCGGGCCGCCTCCAGTAGCGTCTCTATGCTCATCGCGCCGAGAGCAGCCGGGGGCGCGCCGGGGCCGAGACTGCGGCCCGCGAGCCAGGCACAGGACAGGCTGGCGGGCAGGCAGGAGGGAGGGATCACCTCCGGGGGGCGACAGGGCTGGGCGGCGCAGCGCACTCCGCAGGCAAGAACGGGGCAGCACGGGGAGAAAAATCAATGTCTCCCAAAATACTTGCAAAATATAATTTGCAAATTTAAAATAATTTGATGCAAAAAAAAAAAGGTGGCACTGCCTCCTTCCTTCCCCTCCCTCTCTTCCTTCCTTCTAGTGCCTCCCGCCCCGCGGCCCCCGGGAGTCCCGCCGACAAGAAAAGGCTTTGCAACAAGATGGCGAGGAGGCACCGACACACACAACAAGGGAAGGAGCCGCGCTGCCCCCGGCCGCCGCCCCCGCTACTACACCGGGGCCGCAGCCAAAGCCCGGACCGGAACCCCCACCCGCAGGGCCGCGGCGCCTCACCGAAGGAGGGGCGGGGTCGGGAGCGAGCTGTTCCCACCCACTACATACGGCGCGAGCACACGTGGCCTGGGTGGGGGTGGGAGAAGCTTGGGCCGGTTCGCGCCCTTCATTTCCGCTTTCCCTCTTCGTCCCGCCCCGATTGCATGCCACAAGTTGAGCAGGGGTTGTGGCTGTGTTTGTGTCATTCATAACGAAATTTGTACTGCTGGAGGGAAGGAAAGGTGGAAAATTCAACACTTAAGTAGCTCAAAGAAGGACATTCTAGGTCAGGGAAGCATTAGGATAGTAGAGACCGGCTTGATCCCTGGGTCTCCGCTCCCTACCCACACGTGACCTAATTCCTGCAACCACCAGGATGTCGCAATTGACCCGGGATCCGCCCCTGGGCGGAGCTGACAGCTGGAGGCTGCCAAAGAGGCTGCCAGAGAACTGGCGGAGGGAGCGGAGTGGCGATCCGATTCCGCGTTTTGTCTCCATTCCTCCCCCCGCAGTGCGTTAGCATTCTATTAGGCGACGTCACCGGGCCGCCGGCCAATGGGCGGGCAGGACAACACGGCATGGAGCAGCTCCACATGGACACCCCGCACCGCCAGCCTTCTGTTTAAAGGGCCAGTGTTTAGCCGTGTCACATTCGCGGGTGCAGCTGGGGGCCACTGTGTGATCGGGCAGGTGGGACGTCTGAGTGAAATTTCCGCAGTTGTGCCCTGGCCTGTCCTTGACTTTTCACCACCTTTCCATTAAAACAAAGTCTCTCTCCTTCCCCTAAACTCTGTACACGCGTGTCTGGTGCGGGTGGAGGCTCAAACTGTGCCGCCCCAGAGGCCATTCTTTACACTAGGACCCGGGCGGGGCAGTTAAGGCGAGGCATCCGCAGCCCAGACCAAGGGGGCGTGGCCCAAACCAGGAACAACAACGTGGAGGGCGGAAGCCCGGCCCCTGGCGGGGCGCGGGGCGGGGCGCGGGGCGGGGCCTCCTGGCCCAGCCTCAACCGCGCTAGCCCGGCGGCTGCCCCCACAGCCCCACAGGCGGGGGCCCTCCTTACCGCCGCTTTCCGGGGACGCGGGGGCGTTCAGTCAGAAGGTTTGGCCTTTCAGGTCAGCGTGTCCAAGTCCTCATCGTGCAGGTAAGGAAACAGGCCCAGAGACTAGAAAGGACTTACCTAAGGTCACTCGGTATTCCAGTTGCTCTGTTAGGAGGAGCGTTTATTCCTGACCCCAAGGACGACTCTTTTGAAGGCAGTTCTAGGGCAGGGTCTCCAATTTGAAAAAAGTACTGGAGGAATATCAAATTGCTCGCATGGGAAGGAGTTCGACCATTTAACATAATATGATTGGAACCACCAAAATCTTTACCTGAAACCCTGCTGTTCTGCTTTGGGGGAAGCTACAGAAAACCCCGATAGTTTGTAGTGACTCGCACAGGCCTGCTGAAGGCATACTTGGGGCACCCTGGTGCACATTCAGCTCTGTTGTCCCAATGCCAGCAGGCCTGGGGCCCTCTCAGTCCTGGTCCCAGATTCTTTCTTTGCTAACCACTGCAATCGGACAATGCCACTTGGGTTCAAGGTCCCCCAGCATGGGCATCAATCACCATCATACAAAACTAAAAAGCAAACCTTTATGAAGAGGCTCAGTGGCAGACCACCCTGCCAATCCATCCCATCCCATCCCATCCCCACTGTGCCTTAGAGGGATAAGTTCTTATTTGGGGGGACTAGAGGAGAGCTAGACCTATTGAAAGCTGGTACAGATGCATGCTTTCTAGCTTTGCTCCTTAGCTTTGAAGGCATAGTGCATCCTAGGGAAAGAAAATCTGCACATGCCCTGGCCCAGTAGCTCAGTTGGTTAGAGCTTCATCCAATATACCAAGATTTCAGGTTCGATCCCCCATCAGGACACATACAAGAATCAATCAATGAATAGATAAGTGGAACAATAAATCGATGTCTCCCTCTCAAATCAATCAATTAATCAATAAAAGAAAATCTGCACAGATCCTGGAAATCAAGAACCTAGTGAATGGGAGGAAGGGGGTTGTTTGCCAGCACATCTACAAAGGGCTCTGACCTTTGGATAGTTAATGCCTCAGCATCTACACCTGAGCAGGAGAAGCCCTTACACACAAAAATGCCTCGGTGCCACTGGCTCTGCTTATGATGAAGCTGGAAAGCAATGGGGATTAGAGAACATCCTGGTTCTTCACAGGACGGATGAATGCCCTTTTCCTGGAAGGGCTAGATCTGTGCTGGTTTTGACATTGCTTCCTTTAAGGTGTCTGCAACCTGCTACCAGTGTTGTTGGCCCTGGTCCACTGCACAAAGAAAATGACAAGTTTAAAGGCAATATATAGGTGTGTGTGGTGGCGGTGGGGGAGGGTGCACAGTATACATAATAGTGGCCTGAAATAACATTGTTGACCAAGTTTCATTTTGTTTGGAGTCAGCACTGAACCATTCTGCCCAGGATGCTCAGAGAGCTACATCCAGCCATACCCTTCTGTCCTCAAGTAGTCATGGCACACATACAGCTCCTTGAAGTCTCTTCTAGAGGCTTAAGTCCAATTTTGCCGACTCTTCTTGTCAGGGACCAGCTCTATCATATTAAGAAAGCACCAGTTTGAAAAGTAATATTCTAGCCTGGCAAGGCGTGGCTCAGCGGTTGAGCATCAACCTAGGATCCAGGAGATTGAGGTTCGATTCCGGGTCAGGGCACATGCCCAGGTTGCAGGCTCGATCCCCAGTCAGGGGCCTGCAGGGGGCAGCCAATCAATGATCAGTGACGATTCTCTCATCGATGTTTCTCTCTCTCCCTTTCCCTTCCTCTCTCTGAAATCAATACAGACTTTTTTTTTTTTAAACAAAAGTAATATTCTAAAGACTTTTTCTTTCAGGGGTGGGGAAACAGGAGATAAAAGTGGAGTGAACAGATTCAAATGCCAGCCTCTCCCTTGCCCCCAATATCCCATCTGCTCCAGAGCTTAGTGGAGATGCCTGCTATTTAAAACAAACAGCCTTACTGGCTTCACATGATCATCTGTTTATTTGGGTCATGTGGGGACAGCAGCCAGGGGATGTTAGGCAAAAGCAAGGGTTTGGAAAGGAGGCTTTTTCTGGGCCTATTGTTGCCTACAGAAGCCTTAAAAAGGACAAACATAATTTTTCATCAACTAAGGTTCCCCTACTTGGGGAATGGACAGATAGCTCTGTAAAGGGGATGGGTGGGGCATAAAAGGAGAGGGGAATGAACAGAGGGTTGTTCAATGTGTGAGCCTCAGCTTCCTGTTCCAAGGGGGTGGAACTAGGGTAGAAGCTGCCAATTGCTGTATTCATTCAAGGGATAGGGAAAAGAAATCTTTTTGATGTTTTAGCAGAAAGGTTAGCACATTTTGGGAATGATCCAAAGCCCAGGCATCTCCAAAAAGTTGTTCTAAAGTTTCTTTGTGGCTTCTAGGTGCTTAGTAGCTTTGAGGCAGGAAGAAACCTGGGCCATCATCCATCATTGTGTGCTTTCTCAGGAGATTTCTTTCAGTCTTCCTCCTCCAGTGCTGTGTACCCCAATGCCCAGATCAAATCCCTCAATTTTTTAATATGCTTAGCTAGAGACATTTCCTAATGAGACTGTCTTCCATGCCCCCCACCCCTTCACCTCAACAAAGCTTAACATATACAGCGGTGCCTCGGTTTTCAAATGTAATCCGTTCCGGAAGACCGAGCTCTGAAACGTTCGAAAACTGAGGGATCAACGGCCGACAGCTGGGCCTCAGGATCTTGCCCTCATCGGAAGCCTGTGGCATGTTCAACTTCCGAGGCATGTTCGAAAACCGAAGCATTTACTGCCAGGTTTACAGTGTTTGTAAACCGAAATGTTCGTCAACAGAGACGTTCGAAAACCGAGGTGCCACTGTACACACACAACTCCAAGAGCTATGAAAATCAGTTCCCTGACCCCTACAAAACATAAGTAATGAGATGGGAGAAAGGTGTGATGCCAAAAATACAGGCATTCACACTAGATCCCAGGTGTCCTAACACTCCAATCCTGACCTCTCGAATTTTACAAGTGGTTTTAGGGAGCTTTTCACCTATCATAATTAAAACAAGACCAGAAAGAGAAAGTCGGCTATAAGATGAAGAGGGAGGAGAAGACTAGTGCACTGAGGGACACACCAGACACTATTCATTTAACAAGTATTTATTGTGTGCCTAACATGTGCCAGGCACTGGGCTTGGGTATCCTTCTAGCCAAGGCTAGGTGACCCTTTGGTAAGCCAGAGTGGGGTAAAAGGTCATAGAGCAGAACTCAACTCCATATAATACCTGGAAAAGGTTAGCTTTGCTCTCTACCACCATGCTGGATGGAGCATGAGATCTTATGATATACAAAGACCCCTCAGAGTCCTGAGATACTCATTTTAGGTGAGGTTCCCAGATAATCCTATTTTTGTAAGAAGGGATACGAAAAAATTAAGCGGATTTAAGGTTGGGTTAGCCAGCTGAGCCTGATTCCTGGTAAGCCCACCCAGGATATGAGCAGGATTTTGAATTACTTTGATAGAGTTGAATCCTATACGGTACTCACTCAATCATCTGTGAAGTGGGCTCTCTGGAGCCTGAAGGTTCTATCTAAGTCTTCATCTATCTTCCTCCACTCCTGGGAGTTGTCAAAGGCCCTTTTCTGAACCTATGAAACAGGTACAATCAAGTTCCACCTTCCCATCCATGTACTTTCCCCTCTTCATTGCCTCACACGTTGTCACAGCTGAAGAGTTGAGATCACTTAGTCCAAACTCCCAAGAGCAGGTATCTTACCCAAGGTCACAAAGCTTAGTGTCAGCTGGGACAAGAGGTGGCCTGGTTCTCCTTTGACTGGCCCAGCCAGGGTTAGTGAGTCCAGAGTCCTTGAAGACTTCATAGAAATGGGTGATGGTATGAAGATAACCTCTCCCTTCCTGGCTAAAGACAGGAATACTTATTAACTTTGCTTAGTGGTGCTCAATAAACAAGCTTAGCAGATGAGTGAGAAGGCAAAGCAAAGGACCTCCGAGGACACTGCACTGCCTCGGGCCACTCTGAAGAATTAAGAGCTTCTAAATGGGCCCAGGCAGACAGGGATTCTTCACGGGGAGCTGGCCTAAAGAGGTGACTGGGGGAAGGGGCAGATTTTTATCCAGGCAACCGCCCTGGGTGTGGACACTGAGTAATAAGGAAAGATATGTAGTTCAAAAGCAGAGAGGGAGGAGCCAGGCCCTGCAAGCTTTTCTGAGAAACCAGAGGCTAGCCACACTATGCAGCTAGAGATGGGGGCTGTGGATGACTTAGGAAGGAGGAAGCTGATAAAGTGGGAAAAGGCACAGGGGAAAGGATGAGGGCTTCCGTTAGTCCTCTGGGGGGAGGGGGGAGATGTGGCTTTAGAGTAAATTACTTCAGGTCATGGGAGTGAGACTGGTCAAAGTTAGTAGAGAGAGGTAGTCTTACAAAGTGAGTCAGGAGCCAGCTGGATCAGAGGGGGTGGGGGATGTTAATAGGGAAGGCCCCTCCCAGGGCACAGGGCTGGAATGCAATCAGTGCCCAGCAGAAAGGACTAAGTTCTACTCTCCCGGCAACCCAAGCTCATACCTAAAAGCAAGGCTGCAGGATCGTCTTTAAAACCCAAGAGATCATCTACCTGTGCTCTAACTGATGCCCTCTCAGAAGACTATGTAAGTCCTGGAGCAGAGGCCTGTCACTGGCTGGACTGACTAGATCCAGACAGGGCTCAGCCCCATGCCTGCAACCAGAATTCTTACCAAGGCCCCAGGGTCCACTGGGAGAGTATACTGGGCAGTGCTGGGGATATTCCAGGACACTCCAGGAGCCACATATCAGCCTGTGGCTCTCCTCCCACCACTCCAAGTTGGGGGCTGGGATAGTACCTACCCCCACTCCCACCCCACTCAAGTCCCTACTCCCATCACAGAGACCTCAGAGGGCAGTGCTAGGGCTTACCAGTCATCTCTCGGATGCGTTACTCTGTGGTAACTCTGACCCATTCAATAAACACGTCCTTAAACCTTACACCATAAACCAACATCAATTCAAGTGTTAAATGTAAAAAATAATGCCAAAAAGAGCCATAATAAAAAATAGGTAAACATTTGTTCTGCTCCAAGGGTGGTGAAGGAGGTGTCTACACATAAAGGCAAATAAAAAAAATATAAAGGAACAGCCGACAGAATTGATTACATAAACTCTCTAAAAGCTCATTAACTGTAAAAAACACACAAAATCACCATAAATAAAAGGAAAAGGTAAATGACAAAATGGAGGGAAATACTGGCAAGGTGTGTCTTTGCAATTCAATAACAAAAAGAACACCTGGATAGAAAAATGAACACAGAACATAATTTATAATTTACAAAACAATATATGAAATAATATATACAACATAAATGTGTAAATATATGAAAATGTCTGACCCTGCCAATATCACAATATAATTAAAACAATGAAAACATTCTTACCTATACACTGATAAAGGGTTTCTAAAAATTAGTCTTCCCCTGCTGTCAAAGGTGTGGTAAACACAGGCACTTGTGGAAATGTAAACTAGCACAACCTTTTTAGTGAGCAAATTGGCAATATATATACAGAATCTTTAAGTCATATCTTCTGCTTGATTTTTTTTTTTTTTTAAAGATTTTTTATTGATTTTTAAAGAGGGAGAAGGAGAAAGAAACATCGATGTGAGAAACATCGAGCCAGCAAACCAGGCATGTGCCCTGACAGACAGGGAATCGAGCCGGCGACTCTCCGGTGCAAGGAAGGTCGCCTGGCCAACTGAGCCATCCCAGTGTAGAAACTTACACTAAAGGAACAAGAAAACAAGTATCTGTGTAAAGAAACTCACTAAAGCATTATTTACAACAGCGGAAACCAGGAAACCTAAATTTCCAACAAGGAACAACATGGCATGTGAAGAAAACAGGGGCTGTCAATAAACCAAAAGACTAACAATGGTTGTCTCTGAGCGGTGTGATTACTGGTAATTTTTATTTTCATAAGTTTTCTGACACAGACTAATTTTATAATCAGAAAAAGGTTATATGTTGCTAAATGCGGAAGATTATGAAAGAGTAAAATACAAATATGATCCCACATTTGCTGTTTAAAAATAGATATTCATATAAAAATACTTAGATAAAATGTAAAATAACTCCATTTGAGTAGTGGAATTGTAAATTTTTATTCATTATTTTATAAATTTCTTATAATGAAAATGCATTACTTTTGTAAAATGAAATTATGCCAAAGGGGGAAAAATGTTCTCCTGTGCTTTATCAGGAAGGGCCTCATACTTTTTTTAAAAATGTTTTTATTAATTTTAGAGAGAGAGGAAGAAAGAGAGCAAGAGGGAGAGAACATTGATCAGCTGCCTCCCGTACGCACCCAGACCAGGGATTGAACCCGAAACCTAGGTATGTGCCCTGACCGGGAATCAAACCTGCAACCTTTTTTGGTGCAGGGGACAATACTCCAACTGACTCAGAGCCACCCGGCCAGGGCCAGGGACTTACACTTCTTGATCTCAACTAACTCAACCTGTTGCTGTGGGTCTACTTCCCATTCTAGTCTTTATTCTGAAAGCTCTCCCATTTTACCCCCGAAAGCAGGTTTCATCTTTCCCCTCAAACCTATCTAAAGCTGCTCTTTCTGATGCTTAGATCTGAAGTTCCCCAGAAATGGGTCAGGCAACCCTTACAGTCCAGGTGAGGCGAGAAATAGCACTGAGGCAGCGGCACTAGGGTTGAAGGGGCCTGGCTGGATCTGGGAGGTATTTCCGAGGTGGAATATTTTAGTCCCTGGTGGTGAAGGAGAGGGAGGAGGAGAGACAGCTAGACGGCTGGTGGATGGGTGATGAGCGAGAACAGAGGACAGCCCTGGCCAGTTTGGCTCGGTGGTTGGAACGTCAGCCCTGGACTGAAGGGTCTCGGATTCGATTCCCGGTCAAGGGCACACGCCTGGGTTGCAGGCTCAATCCCCGGCCCAGTTGGGGCATGTGCGGGAGGCAACCAATGGAAGTTTCTCTCTGTTTCTCCCCCTCCTTACACTCTCTCTCTAAAAAAAAAAAATCAATGGAAAAAATATCCTCAGGTGAGGATTAACAACCAAAAATAGAGAGAAAGTATAGACCATAAGTTGGGTTTTACACAGCCACGGTCCTGAGGTGGTTAGGTATGCGGGTGTAGGAAGGTCAGAAAAGGCCTGGATTTGGGCATGAAAATATATGGGTGAGCAGTAGCTGAAGTCATGGGAGTGGATGAGGTCAGCTAGGAGCGGGAGAAAAGAGCAAACATAGCCCATGGGCAGGATCTTTGGGATACTCCCTTTAAGAGGTGAGAACTCTGAAAAAGGAGGGTGGGCAGCAGCTAGACTTCAGTTGCTGAAGTAAACGAGAGTTAGGAAAGCGGAGCCGAAATAGGTACAGTTCTAGCACCTGGTGGTAGAAGAGGTCGCAAACTGATGTCCTGCTAGGTTTTTATAAAAATACCGAGTTAGTTGTCAGGATTTACAATTAGGTAAATTCTCATAAATCTGGATTTTTTACTTCCCTCAAAGAAACTGAAAGATCCAACAACACTAGGCACCCATTTCTGCAGGGCAGTAAGCAGCAGGAACTGAATACAAGCTACTTCCTTTTAGTCAGAGCACGAGCTGGCCCTTCTTGCCTGGCCCTGGTGTGGAAGATGAGGAAGTACTGTACTTCCCTTTGTGCATGAAAAGCCCTTTAGCGCTCATCTGGAGGTCACTGAAGTACAGGCCGGCGTTTGGTCCATAATGCCCACACTTGGCCCTCAAGGCAGGCATCCTGGGACAAACAAGTTTGAATGGAGGATCCTGTCACACCAGCCTGGGAACCCCCTTTCCCAGCCAATCCATGGGAGCAGGTGTGCCTCACCTAGTCTGAGGCCTGGCACGCTCTCTGGGTGGCCTTCTCTTTTGCATGGCGGCGCTGGCAGAGGCAGAGGCGGGGCGGTGGCACACTTCCCTAGGGGCTGACTGGCTGCTGGAGTCAGCCAAGTCCCCCAGCTGAGAATTTCCTGGCTCTGGTTTCTAGACTCTCAGGCCACACTCCCTGAATGGGTCCACCAGATGGCAGGCAGCCTTTTTTCTTCTCCAGATTTTGAATTCATTCACCCTACCTGGGGAAGATGACTTGCTATTTTTCTGACAATTACTACCCTCTCCAGCAAGATTAAAAAGCACATCAGTTTTGTGTTCTGCACGTGAAATATTTAGTGCTGGCTACTAAAATATTTAAAAAATCCTTCAATTATCATACAGTTAGGTATAGTCTAAGAGTCATTACCTAATTATCAGTTATTTAGTTATTTTACATTGATTATGATCCAACATGTACATGAACTAGACATTTTGTGGTTTCACTAACTACTTAATTATCTTCACTACTGCCAAATACAAAATTCTATGAAGATTTGGTAGCATAAATTAAGAACTAATTACAAGTAATTTCACTTATTAAATCTTGCTCATTGATCATAGGCTGGAAAATAATATTACCTTAAAGTGCGAAACAGTGAGGCTGGGTAAGAGATGCTTTTTCTCTCTTCCCTGTGTCAAATAATTGTCGTCTCCTTCCCTAGAGGTGGGTCAAATTAGCCTGGAAGTTTACTGCCAAATTGTGAGATTTTGTATCGTGAATCTCTGGTCCTGAGTTCAAATCCCACTTCTCTGACTCAGCTCTGCGAATAACCTTAAGACAAGTCACTTTAAGTTCTCTGAGCTTCCATTTTTTTTAAGCTATCACACAGGGACACCACACCACTTGGCAGGGTTACTAAATAAGACAATTTATATAGAAGATGGCCAATCAATATTGTTCATCCCTCCAGTACATGGAAGCTTCACTTTTGCTTTTGGTCAAAAAGTGGTAGTCTACACCTGCAATTATATACTTGAGGCCTTGGCCTTTTCACTTGAGTTTACTGGAAAATTTTCTGACTAGAAATTGAAAACTCAAAGAAGAAAAAGAGATAAACAAGTTGAGAAGCCTACTCTTTGTTTACGTACGCTTCCAGATGTTTTAGTACTTCTCTCATTGAACTGCTGCTACAACTCTGGGAAGCAAGAATTCCTCATCTTTTGTATGAGGAAGCCAAGGCTTAGCGAACTCTACCTACCCTGTAAGTGGAACTGGAATGTAAACTGAGGTCTGACAGACTGTGAAGCCTGTGCCCTTTTCTGTTTTTCATTCCCTTAGGGCGGTGGAAAAGCACCTAAGATGTAACATCCTTCGCCCTCTTAAGAACATCGTATACAAGCCAATTCTGCCAAGTTCACCCACACTTTCTAGTTCATTCCTTCTTGTCTTATTTCCCTGGCTCATAATGAGCACCAGTGACCGTCCACTTCCCGGAGGAGAGCCAAGAGTCCCTCACATTTCTGCTTGAGCTGAGACAGGTGGGTAGGCTACACCTCAAAGGGCATTCGGTGGGTGGTGCAAGGCCTTCACTCAGTCACAACATAGTCCTTGGAATAAAAGCATAGCCTCCAAAAGGCAGCATTAGCTGTTCCAACCAGCAATTAAAATAATAAACTGCTGTTTTAGTCATTTGGGTGAGTCACAGCAGAGGATCTAAATGCCTTTACAGAGCAGAATGGGAACTCTCTGGTAAGTGTGTGAGGCCCTGCTGCTAGTGGAATGAGCCCCATGTAGGGCTAACACTGTGCTGGCATGAGCACCAAGTGATTTCTTCTTGGGAGCATTAGAAAGGTTCAGGACCATCACCACCCTGCTCCAGGAGGCAGAGGCCAATTCATTCTACTAGTAAGTCACTTCTGGGTTTTACTGGGGTTACTGCCCATTCAGCAAACCAAATCTCCCAAGCACTAACTTCCCTAAAAAAAATGTAGTCAGGTCCTTTTTCTAGGGGTACCTCCTGGATGGCTGTAAAACTGATGTATCTTTGAGACTTTCCTACTCCAAGGCTCTTTAGTTCCCCAAAATGGACCTTCTTCTTCCTAATGTGCAGATCTTTTGGGTGTCCACCCATAACATCTGATCCTGGGTGATGAAAATAAGGGTAGATGGGACTTCTCCCTGAGCCCACACAGACCCCAGGGTTAGTAATATGTATGTTCTACATAGAAACAACCTTGTGGGAAAGAAGGCCCCACTAACCTATAAAATATACACAGCACAGAAGCAACTGTGCCAACTTTTGATGTAAACAACACATAACACATGTGCTAGTCAACCAGCCAGAAAAACGAAAGAATGAAAAGACAAAGGAACATTGAAAACAGTTTCCTTCTTCGAGTTCTCTATATTACTCTTCCTGGAACATAATGCTTTTGAAAAGTTACTGTTTAAGATCACTAAACATCCCCCTGCAGTACCCCAGTTAACTAGATACTAATAAAAATTTGATCCAAAGGATTGACCCATCCTGGATATATTCTAGAGTAGCAGGACAGATGGAAAGAAAGAAAAAAATTATCAACTGGGATCATAAAGAAACATAAAAAGATAAAAGATTATGCCCAGATAAAAAGACCATTGGGTAGTGGATTTTTTCTTCTTCTTTCTATTTATTTACATAAAAATATTTATCTGGGTAGCAAATGGGTATTTCAAGAAAATACCAAGGGAACAATTAGATCCATTCCCATAGTGCAGTTAAGATGCTTGAAAAAAGGACCAAAGGTGCCCCCGTGTGGCCACAGAGGAAAATGCTGCGGTTTAAGATGGAGAGGCTACTTCTTTTTAAGAGGCATCCGGTTTTGCATCTTTTCCACACCTTGCAGTTTTACTACTTGTAGAAGTTGCTGTGCTCACATCATAAGCTTTGAATTCTATAAGAGGAGAGATTTCATGTTTTAAATATATACATACTAAAGGTTTAAGTAATCAACATGAACCCTTAAGATTAGCTCAAACTCTACTGCAGAGACACCAACCCTGCTAGGTTATGGAACAATGCTCTGGTGAGTGAAAAGTCAGGCAAGGATGTGGGGTGAGGGAACCAAACTGTTGGAAGCAAAGCAGATTTCAAACAACAAAAGCAGCTTTAGTCCTCCTTGGAAAACAAGTTCAACTTCTGTTCCCACTTGAGTTATAAGAGATCAGAAGCCAGTGCCAGGGACCAGAACAGAATTTAAGATAATACCACAGAGATTTAATTCCATATCAATCCATCAATATGAACTTGACCTCCAGATATTTAAGGCAAGTATCATTCAACACGACACACGAGTCAATGACCTATTTCTTTCTTCTTCTTTTTTATAAATACGTTATTGATTTTTTTTAGAGCGAGAGGAAGGGAGGAGAGAGAAACACCGACGTGAGAGAGAAACATTGGATCGGCTGCCTCCCACATGCACCCGGACTAGGGATCTAGCCCACAACCTGGGCATGTGCCCTGACCATGAATCGAACCAGTGACCTTTCAGTGCACAAGACAATGCTCAGCCAACTGAGCCACACCGGTCAGGGCAGTAACCCATTCCTTTAAAGAAAATAAATTCCCTTTCCCCCTGTACCAGAGGTATATGCTGTCACATCACATACCATACAATTATAAAGTATATGCATACATAACTTTTTTTAGATGTCCTTTAAAAAGATTTTCAATGTTCTGTCATTAGATAGAAACAAACTATTCTTCTCAGAGAAAGAAATGAAGACATCCGAATGCAAAGGCACTCACAGCTCTAGCAGTGGAAGCTTCCCTTGTCACGTAGTTTTTAAACTCTAAGAGCATTACCAACACCTATAAAACCTCCTCCGTGACACCAAGCATTAAACCTGGGGCAATGAAACTCACAGACACCGGACATATTTTCTGTGCCTCCAGTGACACAGCTTATTCTCTGGGAATCTCCAAGTACTAGATCTAAACAAAGGCTAATACTGTACCTGAAATACATTTTGAACAGGCAAGGAGTATAAATAAATACACTACTGTTATAACATGGAAAAATACTTGTAAGATGTTAAATGAAAAACCGTAATATAAAATTGAACACGCAGCAGTACAACCAAAGTTAAACCCACACGATCACACACCCCATCTACAGAAAGAGAGACTAGAAGGAAATACTAAAGTACCAGTAATGGTTGGTTGAGAAGGCTGAGACTAGCAGTGATTTTGCCACCGGTTTCTTTCACTTTTCCATATCTTTAGAGCACATGCTATTGTTTTTAATGAAACAAATAAGCAAACAATAAACAGTTACTGGCTACTTACTGAAGGAGTAGTGGCCACCTGACTAGATCACGCTGAAATTCTATCAAGGTAGAAATTACCTTGGTTTGGGTCTGGCATGAGCTTCAAATGTTATCAGAGCAAGCGCAGCAGGACGGGGTGGGCGGGTACAGATTATCAGACCAGAGGAATCCAGGGCTGTGGATTAAATCTTGGTTCTGCATGACCCTAGGAGAGACTGGTTTCCTCATCCTACCAAAGAAGAGTTCCTAGTGGGTTACTGACCCACTGTGTGACTCTAGGTCAGGAACCCTTCTCTCCAGGAAAAACACACACAAAAAAAACACATGCTCATAGAGCTTTTAAAAACAATCCAGGAGGTTTAAGGATTCTCTAAAGGTTCACAGACCAGGTTAAGAACACTGATGGGTTAATATGTTATCTTCTGCAGCTGTCTCCACTGCCACAGGGAGGTATTATATAGTCCTATTTTCATTTCCCCTATCTTTGCTGAGGGCTGGGCCTGGCTACTGCCAAAATATGCCAAGGTCATCAGTATTCTGCCAGAACCAATAGCTACCTTTCAAAAGTGTGGCTTAACTGCTCAGTTCCAGCTTCTCTGCAGATAACAAGGAACTCTGGCACCATACTCAAAAATTTCAGTCTAAATAGAACACTAGGATGTTGAAAGTGAGGCTCGGAAGAGAGTAACCCAAACACCAAGAGAACAAAAAAAGAAACTCCTTTTTCAGAGGCATTCCTGCTGAGCCCTGACATTCCAGTTAGAAATGTGTTTTAAGAACATGGTTACCCTGGCCTCAGAATTCTCCTATGCTAACAGGTAAACTCAGAGGGGATTACTAAGGAACCCACAAAAAGCAGTATTTGATTAGCTACAATTTATCTGCCAATAGATGAGAATTTAAGCAACCTACTGAACATAACTATTGTGATCCATTTCTTATTTCTATCATTATTTATCCATTTAAAGCCAAGAAAATATTTCCCCCAACTCCAGGATTCAAACAAGATGGACAGTTTTCAATTCAGAATACTCTTATATTTAAAAACAAAACAAAGCTCCATTTCAAATGTCATACACTAGTAAAACTGCTACAAAACAGTACTTTCACCAGGCTGGAGGTAGGGGTATGGCTTCTCAGTCCCACCTGGGAGTTCTGCTTACCTAATTGTTTCTGAAATAAGCAACATCAAAGCAGACATGAGTCAGGAATGTGACGGCTCCAGGTACTCCCCAGATCGGCCTTCTGGCATTACTAAGCCTCTCCCTGACTCTCCTGCCACCTACCATCAGGCTGGTTTCTTTTCTTAGGACTGACTCAGGAGCAGTCAATCATATGTACAGGGAAAGTCTTCAGTCTTTAAGGTGACTCTAGAAGAGGGTATAGAGCCTATCTGGTGTTCTGCCTCGATTTGGGGGATGAGAAAGCATGATGCTCTGTAGAGTTCTGACCTAGACCAGATTCCAAAAATAATCCTTTAGGCCTCACAGAAGTAGTCTAAAGCTAACGTGATCAGTTTAAGTCAGGTTTAAATCCCTTAAGAGTTTTATGATGGCTGTTTGTTGATGATGATGGCCACAATTCTTCCTCCTTAACTACCATACTACAATGCCCTGTAACTTAAAAAAAAAAAAGGTGTGTGTGTGTTTAAAAATGAATCCATTTGTTTCTGTTTGTAAAGATAATTCCACATAATGCTACCAACAGGCTCATGATAGAATTCCTCTTGCCACCCCACAGGCCACTCCAAGGGAAGTTGCTTTATTGAACTTTCCCAACTGTGCAAGAAGTTTGGAGTTAACTAGCAACAAGCCTGAAAATTTGGTTACGTATATAGGTACAAAGCTGGTTCATCAAATCCCTGTTCTGACCCTCAACCCAATGCATTTCAACTAAGGCATCATCTACCTCCTTCTTAATGTTTATCAAACACTTGAAAAGGTAACGTCCAGCCACTCCTTGGAGGTGGTCCCCCTTTTCAGACACTGGGTTGATGAACTGCTCAGAAGCCTCTTGGTCCTGGGCTCCGCTGCCAGGGCCTTTACGCGCCCCCTCCCCTTCCCCCTCCCCCTTTTCCTCGCTCCTTCCGTCCTCCATGGGTTCTGGGCTCTCTTCCCGGGACAGCGAATCCCGGGTTGGGTCACAGCCCTCTACAGCAGCTGGCTCGCCTTCCTGTGGAGCAGGCCCACACGGGGCACTCTCCTGGGTGTCCTGGGCCAAATCCTGGCTCCTGCCAGGCTCTTTGGGGGCGACCTTTTTCTCTTCCAAGGCCTGGATGACGTCCTCAGGAGCACGAGGCACTTCTCTCAGCTGTCTCACTCTTTCTCTTTTCTTTCTCCGTAAGTGAACCCAGGAGTTTTCTATGGCTGTTAGGAAAAGGCTGACTTCCTCCTTTCCACAGGGAACTCGTTTATGCTGGACCTGTTTGGAGAAAAACCAGAATTGTATAGGCAGTCACTTCTCTACTCTCAAACTCCTTTAAAAAAAAAGGAAAATAAAATTAAAAAGGGATTATAAGAACTTCTTCAATATGCTTAACTGGGTACCTTCAGATCAGTGAGAATTTTTTCAATCCATGTCGTCACAACTACTATTCCTTCCACTGTCTCAGAGCCCAGAGGCGACGCTTTGAGGGATAATTCTTTCATCACAGATTCCAACACTACAAATGTGATGGGTTTCCTTGGCCTCTCTAATTTTCTTCGCTTACTTGGTGGTGACTGAAAGAAAAAGAAGGCATGAGAGAAGAGGGGAAAGTTATCCAAATAATTTAATGCATTACAATGAACTCAGCTTGGGAAATTTCCATGACTCCTGCTACCAATCACAGAGCACTCAGAACACAAAAGGCATTCTTTGCATGTTTATTATTTATTTTTTATTAATCCTCACCCAAGGATATTTTGTATTAATTTTTAGACAGAGAGGAAGGGAGAGAGAGAGAGAAACATCAATGTGAGAGGGAAACATCAGTTGGTTGCTTTCCTCACATGCCCTGACTGGGGATCAAACTCGTAACCTAGGTATGTGCCCTGACTGGGAATCGAACCTGCAACCCTTTGGTGTATAGGATGTTACTCCAGCAACCGAGCCACCCGGCCAGGGCTGAATGTAATTTTAACACTTAACCCTGGAAAATAGGTTTATCACCTCCCCATTTTACAGAAGGGAAAATTAAGATACAAAGAGGCTATGTAACCAGCTCAAGGTCATATACGTAGTAACTTCAAAGTTAGGATATGATTCCCAAACCCAGGTTCCTTCTGCCACACCATGCTTCTGGTGTTCTGGCTATCGGTATGAAACAACTCCTCCAACAACTAAATATCCTAAATGGGCCTGCATAATTATTTCCTTAATGGCAACTCAAAGACCCTGAAGGCACTGTGTTCTTTTCTATAAAGAACTGCATGGCTTAAAATAGCCAACATGTTCTGCGTTTATACTTGCTGAGGCTTGAAAGAAAGAAGCTGGTGAGCCACAGCTTGTAAAATGACCAGGGTACTAAGATCACATGGGCAGAGAGGACTGTTGAATCTTGTCTAATGCTAGAGCCAATACAGTGACTAGCTAAGCACTGCCTCTCAGTTGGGGAGGGGGGACACCAGTACTGATGAGCATAGTGGATTTGAAAGGTGGTTCCACGTAATTCAAGACTGTCATCTTTGTATTTCAAGCTTGGAAAGTGAATTATACTCTACCCACTAGAGGGACTCAAGTTCCATTTTATAAACCAAATGACACTGCTGTACTTAAATTTTATTTCTTTAAGTAAAAACTTACTAAATGTTTTTTTAAATGACTCAGCTAAGACCAGATATATTATGGACACTTTATTTTAAAAGACAGGCTCATACTTGTTGACAAAATTTATCAAAACTTTAAAAAATTTAAGATAATTCTAAAGTAACGGAAAATTGAACAGATTGTAAGAAGAAAGGCTCAAAAAAGAGAAATACCGCCTGGCCAGGCATGGCTCAGCGGTTGGGCGTCAACCTGGGATCCAGGTGATCGGGGTTCGATTCCCAGTCAAGGCACATGCCCAGGTTGTGGGCTCGATCAATGACTCTCTCATCATTGATGTTTCTATCTCTCTCCCTCTCCTTTCCTCTCTCTGAAATCAATAAAGATATATGTAAAAAAAAAAAAAGAGAAACACCTAGTTCAGCTTCGCAGATCTTTTCCTACAAAGAGGAGTTCCTGGGAATTGTGCTGTTGTTAACTGTGGCTCTACCTAGAAAGTGACAGAGCACATGCATATACATGCAGAGAAAGGTCTAATTACTGGGTGAGGCCTTATAAGAACTAACCGGCAATCCCATACCCCATATAGATACAATGAAACAGCCAGTTTATTCTATGCTAGAAAACTTTTAGATTGTATTTCTAAGAAAAATCTGTATTTTCTCTCATACCAGATATTAACTACATTAAAAAAAATTAAAGAACCCTAGAAAACAAGCTTAGAAGAAAAGCACCAAAAACAAAGGATGTGTATATGAATAGGAACCTGCTCTTAAGAAATGAATAATGGGGCCCTAGCCGGTTTGGCTCAGTGGTTAGAGCATCGGCCTGTGAACTGAAAGGTCCCGGGTTCGATTCTGACTAAGGGCATATACCTCGTTTGCAGGCTCTAACCCTGGCCCAAGTCAGGGAGCGTGCCAGAGGCTACCAATAAATGTGTCTCTCTCACACTGATGTTTCTCTATTGCTTTCCCTCCCACTCTCTCTAAAAAGCAATGGAAAAAATATCCTCAAATGAGGATTTAAAAAAAAAAAAAAGAAATGAGTAATAGGCTCCGCTGCCCTGCGCCTGAACTTGTTCGATTAATGTTTCACACAAGATGAAATAAATTCATATTGACATTAGGACAATAGTATTGTTATTAGTCACTCAGCATAAGAAACATAATTTCTAGTCTGCTACAAAGCGAGAGCCAAGAGCGGAACACTTTGCACTAAAGAGCTTAAGATACAATTATTAAACTGAGGAGGAAGAAAGACTGTGGTGTGTAGGAGAATAGGGCAGGAGATTCGGATTCCCTAACAAACAAACAAAATCGAAACAGATTCATAGATACAGAGAACAGACCGACAGTTGCCAGAGGTAAGGGGGATTGGAAACTGAGTGAAAAAGGAGAAGGGATTAAGTACAAATTGGCAGTACAGAACAGTCACCAGGATTGGAAGTACAGCATAGGGAATATAAGCCACACGAAATCATTATGTTCTCCCAGTATCTGCAGGAAAAGAAGGGAGCCATTCACTAGAGATCTGCTGAGCGTGAAGCCACAGCCTTCTTGTTTTGACAAAGCAACTTCTAGGATGGTATTGAGGGGAAAGGAGCGCTCCTGGCACTGGGATCTTCGCTGCTCTGTCGCACTCTGAAAGGCTACTGCCCCAGGTCCTCCAGGAACAAGCAGAATGTCTGTTCTGTGAGCCGTTCTTCAGCACAGACTATTGTTATTTGGAGAAACAGAGCCAAGGGGCCAACACTGACATCTGGATGGGACACAGACAGGAGGTGAGCTGGGAAGGACAGCCAGACTTTCGCCAAACATGTATCACCTCTGCTGCCATGAAGTGGACTGAATATTTTGTTGTCTAAGGGTGTAGCCTCCTTATTAACAGTCCAGAGGGCATTTCTATTATTATCTTAATAGTACAGGTCACTGTTTAAAATATCCTCATCATTCCTGGCATATAGGTAATAACAGTAAAAAGTAAAAAGCAAGGGGAAGAAAAGTTTATACAGAATGATACCTATCTAAAAAGGGGTGGTTATAACGCCATAGGTGTATTTCCTTATATTAAAAAAGGTTTTGCTCAGTGGTTAGAGCATCAGCCCATGCACTAAAGGGTCACGGGTTCGATTCCAGGTCAAGGGCACGTACCTGGGTTGCAGTTTGCTCCCCACCCCGTCGGGGTGCATTCGGGAGGCATCCAGTCAATGTGTCTCTCTCACATGGATGTTTCTTTCTCTCTCCTTCACCCCACCCCTCCCTCCCTTCCACTCTCTCTGAAAAGCAATGGAAAAAAGCATCCTGGGGTGAGGACAACAACAACAACGGAAAAACAATGGAAGGATAGATTATAAAATTGTTTAAACAGTAACCCATGGAGCATGAGGGATTAGGGTGAGACAAGACAAAGAAGCCAAACTTCTGGCTGCATCTCCCTGTTTTTAGATTTGATATTGAAACCATGTAAATATATTTTACAAAACAAAATTAAGTAACACAAAAAAGGCAATCCCTAAAAATAAAAAAAGTAAAATGAAACAAATGAACTTAACTTGGTATGGACTTGGTGGTTATAAACCCACAAACAGAAAACATTCCAAATGACTTTAAAATCCATCGTGAGATTATCCACAAAGACCCCCCCCCCCAAAAAAGGGAAAAGCTACTTTCATAAATCTTTTTGTTACTAGTAATGTTAATTTTGAGACCTGTGGTGTATCAGTGGTTCAAAACAAATGAGTTATTATGTTAGTACAGTTAATAACTAAGATTGCTGACATGGGATTTTTGAATGATAAATATAGAAAATTGGGGATATTAAGTAGAACAGAATAGAAAGTACAGCTCAGTAGTTAGGGCGTCGGTCCGTGTACTGAAGGGTCCCAGGTTCAATTGCAGCCAAGGGTAGGTACCTTGGTTGCAGGCTCGACCCCCCTCCCTGGTCAGTCAGGGCAATTGCAGGAGGCAACCAATAGATGTCTCTCTCTCACATCAATGTTTCTCTCTCTCTCCCCCCTTTCCACTCTCTCTGAAAAGCAATGGAAAAAATGTCCTCAGGTGAGGATTTAAAAAAACGAATGGGCACGAACTGTCAATAGTGAAGTGCGGCCCGGCCAGCGTGGCTTAGTGGTTGAGCATCGACCTAGGATCCAGGAGATTGCAGTTCAATTCCCGGTCAGGGCACATGCCCTGGTTGCAGGCTCAATCTCTAGTAGGGGGCGTGCAGGAGGCAGCCAATCAATGACTCTCATCATTGATGTTTCTCTCTCCCTCTCCCTTCCTCTCCCTAAAATCAATAAAGACATATTGCCCGGCCGGGCATGGCTCAGTGGTTGAGCATCAACCTAGGATCCAGGCAATCAGGGTTCGATTCCTGGTCAGGGCACATGCCCGGGTTGCGGGCTAGCCGATCAATGACTCTCTCATCATTGATGTTTCTATATCTCTCTCTCCCTCTCCTTTCCTCTCTCTGAAATCAATAAAGATATATTTAAAAAAAAAAAAAAGACATATTAAAGAAATAAAGTAGTGAAGTGGGTGATAGATAAATGAAGTTCAGTAAAATGCTCTTTCTTTTTAAAAATTCAAAATTTTCCATAATCAAAAGTTTTCTTGAAAAGTTTCTTGAGCCCTAGCCAGTTTGGCTCAGTGGTTAGAGCTTCAGCCTGCAGACTGAAGGATCCCGAGTTTGATTCCAGCCAAGGGCATGTACCTCGGTTGCAGGCTCGATCCACGGCCCTGGTCAGAAGTGTGCAGGAGGCAACCAATTAACGAGTCTCTCTCACATCGATGTTTCTCTCTCACTCTCTCTCCCTTCCACTCTCTCTAAAAAGTAATGGAAAAAATATCCTCAGGTGAGGATTAAAAAAAAGTTTGTTGAATGTGAAAAATCAAATGATAAAGCTTCTAGAAAATAATGTAGGAGAAAATATTCCTGACCTTGAGGTTAAGAAAGATTTTTAAAATAAGACACAAAAAGCTCTAACATCCATAAAGGAAAAAACTGGTACATTAGGTTAAATTAAAATTATGATTAAAAACAAATCTTAACAAAAGGTACTGGCAAGTTAACACCTAAGAGAACATACAAGGAGGGGCAAAAAATAGGTTTACAGTTGTTCGTATGGAAAATAATACAATAATTAATAAATAACAACACAAAAATTAACTGTTTCAAGTACTTACAACTGTAAACCTACTTTTGCCCTACCCTGTATATAACTAAAAGGAGGCTCATATCTAGAAAACACTGAAAATGCCTACAATTCAATTTTTTTACATGTAGTTAATAAAATAGGCAAGAAATGCAGACACTTGACATAAATAGAATATACAAATAGTGAATATCTAAAAGGGTTTTGTGAAACTTCATTAGTTATCAGGGAAATGCAAATTAAAAACACAATGATTTAACTGTTAGAATATCAAGTGTCGGTGAGGCTGTGGAGCACCTACCAATACAGTGTTACACTCAACACCGGTGGGTGTAAACAACCCCTTTAGGAAAATATACTATAGCTGAACTTACACCCCAGGCTCCATGACCCAGCAGTTCCACTCCTAGGATTATACTCAACTGAAATGTAAAATCATGTACAAGAATGTTCACAGAAACATTATTTATAATACCTGCACACTGGAAACAACTCAAATGTCTCTAAAGAGTAGAATGGGTCAATTGTAGTATATTCAAATGATACAGTAATACTGTTGCAAAGAACAAACTCTTCTTGGCACCAATGTGGATGAATCCCACATATGTATTTGCATAAAAGAAACCAAATACTAAAGACAAACAGGAGGGAAAGGGGTTAATAATTAGGAGTGAGCATGAGAGGAATTTGGGTTACTGGTAAATAAGTCATTAATATTTAAATCTATAACAGATACATTTTTATAAAAGCACTTATCTTTCAATTTTTAAAAAAGCTTACAAAATTATATCTGAATCAAGGCAATTAAAATTGTCTCAAGTTGATAAATGAAGTAAAGGTAAAAGCATATTTTTATCTAGAGCATTACTATCCAGTAGAACTTTCTGTGATGACAGAAATGTTATATATCTGTGCTGGCGAATACGGTAGCTTCTAGCCACATGTGGCTAACGGAACACTTGAAAAGTAGCTAGTGAGACGGAGTTGAGGAACTGAATTTTTAATTTAATTTAAATTAAAAGAATTAATGCGCTCATGGCCAGAATATTGGACAGCACATATCAAGAGAAAGGAAGGTACCACCCACCATAGGAAACAGAATCCACTAAAATATGTTCTTTCTGCAAAGTGGGATAGTATCAAAAGTTATGATGGGGCTAAGGTGCTTTTATGGTAAATTCTTTTGTACTATTTGATGTGTAACTTTATGTATGTATTTAATCTTTAAAAAGAAACTATTCTTTCTTTTGTGTATGTAAAGCATATATTCAAAACTGTTAACAGTGGTTATCTATTATAGGTGGTAGGATTTACGGTAATTTCTTCCTTAAAAAAATTATCCATATTTTCTAAAATGTTTACCATAAGAAAACATTTAAAAAGAACAAAAAAGCAGCCAGGGTAGCTCAGCTGGTTAACTCAGTTGGTTAGAGTATTGTCCTAATAGGTCAAGGTTGTGGGTTTGATCTTCGGTCAAGGCACAACAAGAATGAACCAATGAATGCATAAATAAGTGAAACAACAAATTGACGCCTCCCCCTGCCACCTCTCTCTCATCAATAAATTTTAAAAAAAAGAGTAAAAAAGCTAAAACAAAACAGTGCCTCAAATTTAATTCCCTCTTTTCTAGTGAAGGAAAGAAAGTAGAAAAAAAGAATACTAGTTTAGACATACATCTGTTTGGTAAATATTAAGTGCCAACTACCACATACTGCTCAAAAAAATTGTATAATGAATGAATGTATGAGTCCTGCTCATAGGAAACTTCTAAATTAATGGATAAATCAGGATGTCTGTGGTATAAACATAAGTCATGCAAGATTGACTTTTAAATAAACAGTTAAGTCAAGCAATATGCTCACATTCAAGGGAAGGCCATCTCCTTAAAGTAGTCAACTTGGAGGACCAGTTATTACAATAATTTAAGAAACCATGTAATAGTTTTAAGAAATACCTTCCAGATATTAAAAAAAAAAAAATCAAACCCACTTTTAAAGCACAGAGGTATTCTATTTTGGATAATATTCCGAATTAGCTATGTGGGCTTTGAAAGCAGTTTTAACAAAATCCCAATCTCCAAAAGAGAGTTCCTTTAGGAATTAAAAATAATTAGAAAACAAAATAAAAATAAAATGTTTTGATAAACAGCAATAGAATAAATGTAAGATCTACTAACCTGGGGGGGAGGGTTTGTGGTGACTGGTGCCACCGAACCTGCACATTTCAATGTGTAACTCAATAAAGAGTGACAATTCAAGGGGGGGAAAAAGACATACTGATACAACATTGTAGTTAATTCTGTAAGCTGCATTTTGGGAAGAGAAAGGTAAAACTAAATGAAAAAATAGAAACAATTCTATAAAAAATAGAATTAACCTTTTTTTATGATTTATAAAATTAACCCTATTGTTAGCATACTTTGTAAAAATAACAATGGAACTAAATGATAAATATAGTGTGTCATCTTAGATTGTTAATTTGACTCAATATTAAAATTATTTAACTTTTAAAAATGGAAATAAAATCAGGGAATAGAATGCAAAATTCAAATGGATTTTAAAGAAAGAGGAGACTTCATGATCACAGAGCGCTTCCTGAGAACGTCTTCACTGTCCCTTTGATGCTCAGGGGTTTGTCAGTAACCGTTTTCTGCTAAAGGTGGTGCTTCAGTGGGAAAGTCTGAGAATCACTGTACCACATCATTTGTTCCTTTATTTCCATTCCTTTAATGATTATTATCTGAGGACCAGATACTATGCGAGGTTAGTGCCACATCGAAGATACCATGGTGGGAATATGGACAAAGGGCTACAGTGGCAACAGGAAAGGATCCCGTCGGCCGAGGAAGAGTCAGGGCACTTCACAGAAGGCAGTGTCTGAATTGACTTGATAGATGAGGAGTCTGATGGTCAGATAGGAATCTCTGGTAATTTTTAGCTATCTAGTGACTATTTGGATATTCTCTTTATGTAATCTGCCCCCAAGGAAACTTAGCAGTAGCTCATTACTAGAGCATCAAAGACAGGGGCGGGTGAGAAGAAACGGTAGGAAATGATAGTACAATTTATTTTACTGAGCACTTACCACATAGCAAACACTATGTTAAGTACATTTAATCCTCAAAACCCTATGTGGTAGGTATTGTTATTAACACCCATTTTACAAATGAGAATACTGAAGCTTAGAGAAGTTAAGTAACCTGCTCAACATAAAACCAGATAGGGGCCAGCTCATAAAAGGCATTTTCTATACGCCATGCAATAGTTTTGGTGTTATCCGCCATGCCAGAGTTAAACAAATTACTGATACAAAGAAGGTTATAGAGAATATATATGACTGAAAAAGATAAGTACAAGTCCAGAGATTTCTATGGGCTGAATGGTTAAGAAGACTTTATGCAGAAACTAGAATTGAGCTGGGCTGCAGTAGAGGGAAGTCCGAGGGAAGGACCAGACAGAGAACGGGCTGTGAGCTACGACTCTGGCATCACGGGAGGTCTGTGGAGGTCAATACGGTAGAAGACAGTACAGTCAGAAAAACAGGGAGTGATCAGGATGGAAGGGAAATCTAAGGACAGATCTGGGCACCCAAGGAGCCAAACAAGCTGTACTTCCCACTGGCAGCAGGTAGCCACTTGGGAATTTTTTAGCAGAAGGGTGAGCTAAGGATGAGCCCAAGTGATTCTTACAAGATGATGTGGGCCTGCACGAACCGGTTATTACACGGCCAGGCTAGAACAAAAGGCAGTACTTTGGAAAGCAGAGTATCAGAGTGACTACGAGCATAGGCCTCGAAATCAGACTGATCTGGGTTCCAACCTGACTTTGGAGAGCCTCCAGTTCACTCAGCTAGTAGGTGGGAATACCACCATCTAATTTACTTGACTGTTGTAAGGTTTAGACACAATGACAATGTGTGAGAAGTGAACCATTCAAACCACAAAGGCTGTACCCAGTGCCTCAAATCTACTACATCTATTAATGTCCTGCTTGTAACGTTGCACCTTAGCAAAAGTCCTATACCATTCCTTTCCACATTCAGAAAATACTTACTGAGCACCCACTACAAGTCAGGCAATAACAACTCCTCCCCGACGAAGTCACCTCTGATGAGCCCAGCCTGAACTCTTTCTCAACCATTCTGGCCCCTACCACTCATTTTAGCTCTCACTCATACACAATTCTGAATCAATCCTTCACGTTTTCTCTCCCATAAAACTGATCCTCATAAGGGATAGAAAATGGTGTCACTTCTTTGGTATTACCACAATGGAGATCATGCTTAATAAGAAACGTAAGTAAGAAGAGGGTCCTGAGCTTTGGTTTTGCTCAAGAGCTCAGCTCCCTAATCATCACATCTATTTTATAATGTATACCATGGTATAATACTTGTTTTCAAACCATTTCTTAACAGTAAATACTTTAAACAAATAAAATCAATACATAACATTGCTAAAAGTAGATCAGCTCTGGTTAAAATGAAGTACCAACCTGATGTCTGCCCCCAACATCATCCCTGGGACACCTACAAGGAATCCCTAATCTATCTGGAACTAGTAGTTTGAAAACCTATAGTTATAAATAGAGCACTGTCAGGAGACCCCAAACTCGGACACAAACAAGGCTACCTAATTCATTTGACCCCTTCCCTCCATCTGCTTTCCAAAAGGCCCTATGGTTATTACTCCCTAGACAGTCCCAGGAAATGTCTTGAAGGCAGAGAAAGAGTTCCTGGGCAATGCTCATGCCAAGAGTGCACAACTTGCTAGAGCCACAGTATTTTTCCTTTTTCTTTTAACAAGCATCAGGCTTCTGAAAGCAAAGCTTAAATAACGCTTGGAGCAATTAGAAGAGAGGCTGGGAAAAAGAGGCATGCTAAGTGGCTTGTTAAAATTCTGTAAAGAGCAGTCCTTCCAAGATGCTTCCTTATATTCATCATCAGTCAAAAATAATTGTACAAAAATTCTATCAACACCAGGACTCGTCTTTTTGTTGCTAAAATAAATCTAGACAAGAGCAATGGGTTTAGGGTAGGCACTGAATCAGCAGTGAATTAGAATTTTTCAGCATTCAGCACCAACAGAAAGGAGTCAGTTAGGTCTGAGGTAAGTGAAAACAGAAGTTGCCATAGTAACTTGAACATTTACCCTAAAAAGGCTGGACTGGGGATGGGGGTGGGAAAGTAGGTCAATGTTTCTGCCTAACTAGCTCTAGATCTTGGCTTCCTCTCTCCTCATCTAAAGCAGTGTCCTCCTCCTTCCCCACCCCCAACAGGATCAAGAAGGGGAAAATCAGGTGACAGTCACTCCTTCAAAAGGCAAAAGGTGAGGAGAAGCCCAGGCAGAGGGAAGGGGAACCAAGAGGACAGCCCACCAAAAACCTCATGAGTGCCCTGGGACTACCCCTGGGAGAGCAGTTGCTGATCAAGGGCACCAGTGCTAAGAAACTGTTGCTGGGTTACCACAGATCAGAAATTGCCATTTTCCCTGTAGCAGTTTAAGTGCACCTAACGAAACACTTGGGAATGCATTATTAACAGCTTTGGGTTGGGGCAGTGCTGGGGAGGGATGAGTACTCTGGCATAGAAGAAACCTGACGCCCTTAGCAAAAGGCATCCTTTGATGGCTGAAACTGTGAACAGGGCCCAAGGAGGGACTAAAAGACAGAAAGGCAGGGAGGCGTAGAAAGTTCCCTTTCAAAACCAGCTGATTTTGCTAACGCAGAAACACAGTGCCCTTTGACTTCACTCTGAAACAGCTACTACTCCAAGGCAGCGAGGGCGACTCTGTCTCTGAGATGACGTGAAGAGCGCCAGAGCTCATTATTAGCTCTTCCACCTGGGGTGCCAACACACATAGGAAGCAAGTTAAACAGAAAGCATTGGGAACAGGTGCAGTTCAACTTTCTTGTAGCTGTTAGGGTCTGCCTAGGACTAACCCAAGGCACTACGAATGATTTTAACAATCTGGTGTGAAAACCCTGGTATTCTAGAAGATGAAAGATACAGGAGGGAAGTCCAAAAAGCAGAAACATCTTTGTAACCAGTGAGTGTTTCAAACTTTAACCACTCAGGATCCTGCTGCTGCAGTTATTATACAGCAGCGGGTCTAGGTTTCCATGGGACAGGCCATTCAAAGTAGATTGGGAAACTTATTTCAACCCAGCAGTACACCTAGTTGCAGAAGATTAGGAAGGACAGGCTCAGTTTCAAATTCGAGCTCATGTATTCAGAAACATCTGCAAATTGTCCCTTTGTACTTCTGCACATGTCTCTACTCCTCTGCCCTATGAAACAGGAACATTTAAGGTGACTTTAGAGATCATGAGTAGCCAAGACCTTTGGAGAGGAGCACTGAGAACAACCCTATTGTATGGGCAAGGGATTCAAGACCGGAAGGACTAGGCACCAGGCCTCCATCAGTACTACGGGCAGGAGGAGCACAGGCTGTGCATAAACTTAAGGCAGAAGGCTACAGGCAGCAATAAGTCAGTCACTCCTATGAGAGGAATGTGAGAAGAGATACTATTCTATTATGACTTCTTTTCAGAAGAGTCTTCAATTCATTTACATAGAGCAGCACGGAGGACAAAGGAGAAGTTTGTGGAACAAATCGTTTTTTAAAATGTTGTATTACAGAAAATGTTCAAGCTCAAGCATACGCAAAGTAGAGAGAATAGGTTAATGACCTATCACAGCCTCAAAACTGACCAATATTCTAGTGCTAATCTTAAAGCCAATAGGGACCATTCTAGCGAAGGGTTCTAAGTGTTACATAACAAAACCCTGCAACACCGAATGGCAAATTTCTATATTCAACTAGGAATTCCAGGAGATAGGTACTCTAGGAAAGCCACAGTGAGTAAAGGAAAACAGACTCCCATTCCCTTTCTTGAGGAATGTCCAACAGAATAATTATACCTGCAGGGTGTTTCTACGAGTTAAATTATCTGAATTTTTAATTCCTAAAAGATGCATTTGCAATTCATTTATGTTTCCTGAGCAAGAATCTGTCTGTACCAAACCACGAGAAAGGCCCCACAATGACCACAGTCAGCCTTCCAGGGCTGTATCATGTTTACAACCACTTTCCATTCTGATGCAAGAATTTGGAGTAAAGTTCAGGGGAACAAGACAGCACAGATTTAGTTCATTGATGACCTACTAAAACCCACCATATGCTGGTATTTGGAGAAGCTAAAGCAAGGTCTCTACTTACTGGTACTGTTACATCATCATAAAAACTCCAAGCTAAGGCCCATCTCATTGTCCGACCTTGACAGAATTCAGTGTAGGTGACTTTAGGAACCTGAAACCAACAAACACAGCATCTCATCAAATTGAAGTCATTCTACCAATATGTTTCTGGCTGCTGCCTCATGTGAAATTATGTGTTGGTCTTTCTTTTTATCAGTTAACAAACATTAATATCCCAAAACAATTATACATAGCTGCCTAATAACCAATAAATAAGTTATCTCTCAACAGAGTTGTGGATTTTTCCCCCCTCCCATAAAACATTAGAAAAAATTTATAGTTCTGGCTTGAGATCCAAATATATGAACCACCCAAAACACAGCTCTTCAAATAATCATTGGTAAAATGATTTGAATGTTGTTGTTGTTTTCTTTTTGTAAGACAGCCACTGGATGGCTAGACATACCTATGTAGTCTCCCTTTTGTCTATCAGATTTTAAGAAAGAAAATGAAACAACTCTAGCTGTTATAATTTTAACAACAACAACAAAAAAGTGTGCTAGGGAACACAGCATAAGTAGAATGTCAGAGAGAAACCAGAAATCAGAAATTTGGCTTCCACCACTGACCCACATCTGATTTTTCTTTGAAAAGTCATCCTGCCCAGGCTTACTCATGCCAAAACACCATAAACTGGGAGGGGCAATGGGAATAGTGGGGGAGCATTTATTTGCCACTTGCTTTTCAAAACAGAAGCAAAGGGCTGAATCCATGTGGACTGCACCATAGAGGGAAACAAACTTTCTGAGGATAGCTCTGGTTCTAGCTGTTCTTTGACAACTAAACGCATAATCCAGAACAAGTCCCTTAATGTATGTAGCCTTGAGTTTCTGCAATTATATAAAGGAGTCAGGTGTGGTAGGTAGACACCAGGTTTTTTTATTTGTGGTTTCTCTCTGACATTCTACTCAACCTGTTTTCCCACCTTTTCTTTATTATAAGTAATTGTCAAACAAGGCCTTATTTAAATAATTTATGAAAAGTCCCTTTTGGCCCCAAAATTACAAAATTAAAAAATAAAGCAAAAATAAACAGAAAAACCCATTTAGAGATTTGAGGTATAAAGGAAAATTTTATAGTCCAACTACCACCAAAAGTAGCTGTCCAAGAACAGCAATGACAAAGGCTCACCCCTTGTATGCGGAGTTCTTCCTTCAGGGGAGCAAGGCTGCACTTCTTTCCCAGCATGCAGCTATACCACCTGGGGAAAAATCAGACAAAGTAAAACACTCTTTATGTGCTTACATTTTTTTTTTTTTAATCCTCACCTGAGGATATGTTTATTGATTTTAGAGAGAGAGAGAGGAAGGGAGAGAGAGAAACATTGATGGGTTGCCTTCTATATGTGCCCTGACTGGGGATAGAGCCCACAACCTAGGTATGTGCCCTGACCCAGAATCGAACCTGCAACCTTTTTTGGTGTACAGACAGGGCAATGCTCCAACCAACAGAGCCACCCAGCCAGGACTATGTGGTTACATTTTTAAATTTAGCATTATTCAAGTGAACAAAATGAGAACAGTAGCAAAAAATACTGAGTTAAGTTACAAGTGACAATAACAAGAACAGTATATAATGTATTTAGACAAAGAACAAATCCAGTCAAGGAAAATAAGCACAAAGCAACTTAAAAAAAACACACCACCACAAAAACCCACTTAGCCTCTCCAGTGATTCAGGGCTGTTACATATTTGTAAAGAGAGTGAAAGAGAGGTCTGCCCAGGCCTGGTGGCTCAGTTGGTTGGAGTGTGGTCCCATACACCAAAAAGGTTGCAGGTTCGATTCCAGCTCAGGGCACATATGTAGGCTGTGGGTTGGATCCCTAGTCCGGGTGCGTGCCAGAGGCAACTGATAGATGTTTCTTTCACACATCGATGCTTCTCTCTCTCTCTCTCTCTCTCTCTCTCTCTCTCTCTCTCTCTCTCTCTCTCTCTCCTTTCCTCTCTTTCTAAAACCAATAAACATTTCCTCAGATGAGGATCTCAGTTTTCCGGTGGGGGAGGGTTGTGGTCTCAGTCCCTGGGAGGGGGCAGGGGCATGCAGGAAAAGACCAATCAGTGGCTCTCTCTCATCATTGATGTTTCTGTCTCTCTCTCCCTCTCTGAAATCAATAATTTTTTTTTTTTTTTTAAGAGAGAGGTCTCACCTGTGATGCTCATAATAGAGGCCATTTAGTCTTAGGACAGAAATTAGTTAATAAATAACAATAAAAACATGTATAGCTGAAACTAATATAATGTGTGTCAGTTATACCTCAATTAAAAAAAAAAAATGCACTAAATACCCCCTCCCCATACTAAGAGAAATTGTAAAATCTAGCATAAACCTGTATTTTGAGATGTCCTCACCAGCAAATAATTTAAGGCTATATGTTACATTAGAGTTTCAACATAACATGAAATCAATTTCTTGTATAGTAAATACAAATCCAGAAGAGGGAGTGCAGAGAAGATGGAGTGAACTTGTTACAAGGTAAAAAAACAGAATTTATTTCTTCTGATTATTCTAAAAATGTTTGAAAAGTATAAACTTTATACAGGATTTCTCCTTAGACTATGAAGGATTAACTACTATGGAAATTGCCCTTTCAACATAAACAACTAGGAACTGGACAAAATATATAAAACAATTGTTTTTCAGACACTGGACAACTGCAGTGAAGACCTATGATCTCAGAGAAAGAAACAAACGAGGTGAGTCTTACAACTGCCGGAGCTTATTGCCTGAAGGAAATTTCCAAGCTGCAATGCAGGGAAAGGAAACTCAAATAGAGCCCAATAATCTTGCTGAATTGATGAGCTAGATATTGGAGTTCAGAGAGGCCTAAATGGTAAGGATTTGAATAGCAAAATACAAAAGGAGGAGCTGCATACAGACAGAATTCTGGGCATCTGCAGAGGAGTTCCCTGGAATATTTTGCAGAGTAATTATCTGCACATGCGGGGTAGAATTCTGTGAGGCTAGAGAAAGAATTCTCAGACATAGTAAATGGAGCAATTCCTGTACTCCAGACAGAGCTGGAACTAGTTTGTGGTTCTACTAGGGGGAGCAGAAAGTCCTTGTTAATAAAAGGGTATCTAGGAGAGTTCTGGAAAGCATCCTGTTTTGTAATGGGGCTTGAAGTTATTTTATATGTACCCTACTGAAGCTTAAAGGCAAGACTCGAGACTCAAACTGATCACAAGTAACTTAAGCAAGCATCAGAACTAAGTCCAACACTATTTTTTAAAATCCTCACTAGAGAATATGTTTACTGATTTTAGAGGAAGGAAGAGAGAGAGAGAGAGAGAGAGAGAGAGAGAGAGAGAGAGAGAGAGAGAAAGAGAGACATGGATAGTGAGAGAGAAACATCGATAGGTTGCTTCCCTTACAAGCCCTGAACCAGGATCAACTGGGGACTGACCGGGGATCGAACCCACAACCCAGGTATGTGCCCTGACTGGAAATCGAACCCCCAACTTTCTGGTGTACGGGACTATGCTCCAACCAAACTGAGCCACCTGGGCAGGGCAGTCCAATACTCTTTTAAAGAAATACAATGAAACACAACATCCAAAACATAAGATTTGCAATATCTAGCATTCAATGAAAAATTATTAGACATTAAAAGCAGGAAAATAACTCACAACCAGGATTTAAAAATCGAAACAGGCCAAGATTTATTTCACTTAGCATAAGACCCTTTAGGTCGATCCATGTTGTTGCCAATGGCAAGACTTCATTCTTTTTTATGGCTAATATTGTGTTATACACACACACACATATATGGTGTCCTAACAAATACATATACACACACTTTGAATAACTATAAAGTCAGTGTTTATTAAAATACATTTCATTTTCAAAACTGAGCTATTAGCTGTTACAGAGTGTATACATTTTTTGGGGGAAACCCTGTATATATAACACATCTTCTTTAGTTTGCATATCAAAGGCATGTTCAATCTGGGTCCTTTGCTATCTCTAAAAATTGGCTAGCCCAGGGAGGGGCAGTCTCTCTCTGCCCAGAAAGGTTTTCAAGGCATCAAAACATAATATATAGAAAATTAAAAGCATTTACAATACAAAGCCAGACACAAAATCTACATTCTGTATGATTCCATTTATATGAAAGTTTAGAACAGGCAAAAACTATCTGACAGAATGATCAGTGGTCACTTAAGGCTGGGATGGGTGGGGACAGACTGTAAGGAACACTAGGAAACTTTATAGGGCGATGGAAACATTCTATATCTTGATTATGGTGGTGGCTACATACACATTTGTGAAAACTCATCAAATTGTACACTTAAAATTGGAGAATTTTACTGTATGCAAGTTATACCTCAATAAAACATTTAAATATGTATATAGATTTCTAAATGTGATGTATCTTACACCTTCAAATATACATAAAGAGTAGTTAATATAGTAATGTTTCACATATTTCTTTCTTGTTTATAAAACACAGTTTAGTTACACTAAGCAACAGACACTGTATCCTGCGTTTTTCAAAGCATCACAATTACTCCTATGTCATTTGAAATTCATCTAAAGAGAAATTACAGATTTAGGAGATATACTATTATATTGCTTTAGAAATAGAGTATATTAACCAATATTTTGTTTTCACTGTTTGTGGGTTCAACAATAGGTGACTGCCACTACTTTTGTTTCATCAATCCTTTTTCCCTTTGAAAATACAAAGAAATAATTGTTCTACCTAAACTACTTTAAACAAACCCGGGTAACTTTACCTTGAACATAATCTATTTCATTTAGTGGTTTTAGAATGTTTGGAAGAAAAATAATATGCTCCCTTTAAGAAGACAGTGTATAGATGGAGAATTAAAAGAAATTTAAAAGCCTTTGGTATGTTAGGAACAACATAAAGAAAAAGAAATTAAGAGCAATAGGTGCTGACATAGTAACGTATAAAATAGGTTAACACCTTCCCTTTAAAATTAACATTCCTGAACAGATTAGATCAAAGTCACCAGAAGGCAAGAAATATCCCAAAGCAGAGACAAAAGAAAGATACTGTAAATTTCCTCAAGAGATGAAGAAAAGCAAATATTTAGATAAGTAAGTTTGTAATATTAAACTTATGTCTTTGGTACTTTATATAGCTTGGGAGAGTTCATATTTCTTTAAATCCTTGCTGTACAATAAATACTGTATTGTGAATCTTTTAAGATTTAATCTCATCAACATACTTAACGGTTTTCTGCAACAGTTATATTTCTTATAGAAAAAGCAGAGGTAACTGGGTGTATTAAAAATTCTGTGTTAACTTCACTTCTAATAAATCCTAGCTACTCTCAACAGGCATCCTGTGACAAATAATCAAAATGCAAGTAGAAAAAATGAACAAAAGTAAGATCCAGTTACCCAAGAGACTTTGAATCCATTATACTATTTTAATGATGAAAGTATCACTCTACTCATTATAGTATTTAGCAATTCCTCTGAAACAGCAGGTTTCAAGAAAAAGTATTCTGAGTCCTGGCCGGTGTGGCTCAGTTGATTGAGCATCGTGTCCTGTGCATTAAGGGGTCATAGGTTCGATTTCCAGTAGGGCACATGCCAGGATTTCGGGCTCAATCCCCAGTAGGAGGTGTGCAGGAGGCAGCCAATCAATGTTTCTCTCTCATCAATGTCTCTCTCTCTCTCTGTCTCTCTCAAACCAATAAAATCATATTTTAAAAAAATTACTATCATTAAAAAAAGAAACGAAAAAGTATTTTGAAATAATTTCAAACGCATAGGAGTTGCAAGATTAGTACAAATGATCCCAGTACACTCTTCACCCAGATTCACCAATTAACATTTTCCTCCATTTGCTTGCTCTGTGGATACATCTTTTTCTAAATCATTTGAGACTTAGCCACAGACATCATCGTGCCCCTTTAATTCTCAATATTTTGGCATATACATTTTTAAAAACAAGGACATTTTCTTTCATAACCACAGAACAATTATCAAATTGAGAAAATTTAACACTCATACAATACTATTATCTGGAATACAATCTATATTCAAATTTCACTAATTATCCCAGTAATGTCTTTCATGACAATTTTCTCCCCTGGTGCAAGACCCAATCTAGGATCATGCATTTCATTTACATGTCAAGTCTCTTTAGTCTTTTAATCTGAAACAGTTTAGGCCTATTTTTTACTTTCACAACCTTAATATTTTTGAAGAACTGTCTTACAGAATCCCTTGAGTTTGTTTACTCAACATTTCCTCATAGCTAGATTCAGGTTATCAATACATTTTGGGCATGAAGAGCAGAGGTGCTGCTGTGCCTTTCTAGGTGCCTCACATCAGGAGGGGATCACCTGGTCAAGGAGGTATTTCCCCCAGGTTTCTCCACTGTAAAGCTATTCTATTTCTCTTTGTAATTATAAGTTATCTGTGGGGAGATGCTTTGAAACTATGTAAATGTCCTGTTCCTCATCAAATTTTCCATTGTTGACTTTTCCACAAATCAATTACTACTATAACGATTGCAAAATGATTTTTCCAACTTTATTATTCCTTCTACATTTATTAGTTGGCATTCTACCGTAATGAAGAACATTTCCTCTATCCCCCTTATGCATTTTACTTGCTTATTTTATTTGGTGGCTTACAGTCCATTATTGTCTTTATCCCTTCTGAACTCATACTGTACTTGGCTTGAGCTGGCACCTATGTTCTTCTGACGTTTAACACTATAATAAAGGCATCACACCAACCCTACACACTGGGAAAATAAAGTGGCTTGCCCCCTTACAAAGGCAGGTCAAAGTCCACAGTAGAACTGGACAGTCTCTCAGCTGGAGATTGTCGTAAAATCTACAATTGTTCCCTGCACTATTCCTTATGGTACCCCATAACTATACTAGCCCCTAGTTTAAAAAAACAAGAAGGGAGGGGAAACTCTACATTAACATGAAATAACAGAATACTTGTAATATTTCCTTTCACCACCATGGACCTTAGCAGTCCTAGAACAGTCAAGAGTTAAATGATCCTATTTACTATTCATTATCATTATTAATTATATCAAATATATAATCATTTAATTCTAATGACTACCCTGTGAGGTAGCTATTGTTATCTCATTTTACCAATGAGAAAACAAAATTTAAAAGGCAAGTCAAAGAATTACATTTCAAAGTCCCAAATTATTAAATGTATTGCCCATCGCCAAATCTGTGGATTATACCCAAATTCAAGAAGTATCCACCATCTGGCAGGGAGTAGGGAATAAAAAGGAAAAAGCAAAAAGAGGGACATTGGGTGAAACCAGTATTAAGTTGATACAGATCTTTGGTTCCTGGAAAAATCGTAAAATCATTGCCATAAAGGGCATCAGCTATAGACCTACTAACCAATGACAAGAGTGAATTCAGGCCATCAGAAGTCTGATAAAGTCTGCTAATTTATTTAAAAGATTAGGAGAGTGAGTCTCTAAAAAAGAAAATGCCAGTAAGCTCAAATCACAGGCACGAAAAGTGAAAGGTAAGGATGACAAGCACCTACAAATCATCAACAATAAAAGGGCTGTCTAATAGTGCTGTATGTCAATTGTACCAACGAAAAAAGAAAAGGCTGCCTGACTAGAAGTCCAATTGCAGGCTGGGTGCAGAGGCTGTGTGGCGTGGTGGGAAGAGCACTGGACCAGAATCAGGAGATGGGGTCCCAAGTCTCTAATCTGTACAACTAAGAGGCTGTATAAACTTTACCCCAAGGGCCTTCCAGCCGCAAAATTCCTTAACATACAAAACAAAGCTGCAGTCGCTGCCGATGAAATATCAAGTACCACCACTGAGATCAGTCTAATAAAATGAACTTAGTTCATCCCACAATGTTACAAATTCTGCTTAGTTTCTGCACTTCAGGAACAAAAAGAAAAAAATCTAGAGGAATAAGCAGCAGATGCATTAAAATACTTGTTTTCAATCCCTTATTTTTCAGAGCTTCAAAATATGCAGTTCCAACAGCATTCCAAAATTTGAGAACTGCATAGTAGTATAAACATATGTCAACTATAAAAATATGAGGGAGGACATGAACGGGTAGTAGGTACAAATGAAAGGTGCCATGGTGCAGTGTCAAATTGTAAACAGTATTTGAAGTAATACTTTCAAGAAACACTGCTCTATTTTTGTTTCAAAAGAAACACTTCATTTCCTCCCTTCTTCCTATTATCATCCCTCCTCTCAACCTGCAAGAGTCCTAATGGAGCAGACAATACTGCTGAACCCTGTTTTTAATAAATTATAACCAGATAAGGTGACCAACCTCTAAACAGTCAACTCTCTAGAGACATGACAGGCTCTAGTAAGGGATCGGTTCTAACAAATGTATACCTTTCATTCAATTTGGGGGCTATGAGAGCCAGGTACAGGCACACTTGGAACATAGTGACCAATTTCTCTCCCTTAAATGATGTTCTTTTACAACACATTTTTGTAGGTAAAGTGGGACTTCGGAAATAATAAAAATTTACTGATTAAAAGACTCCTGAAAACTACCTTCCCCATTTTCCTGGTTAGCACCAGTCCCCTCTAAAGATGACAGATACTGAAATGGCCACATGGTCGTGGTTACCTCTTTTCAGAGTTTCAGGCCCTGCTACCTTTCTTTAAGACTATTTTACTTACTAAGACTCTTCTCAGTACTCAGTATTACTTAAGTCTCTTTTTTCTACACACCCTAATGGATCTTTGAATAAATCAATTTAAAACAATAATTTGTTAACCTTTGGCTTCAATGATGTGTAAATTTTCTATGACAGACCATCCAATGATTTAGTTGCTTTCCACAAATATTTAAATAAACTCACATTAAAAAAAAAACCAGAATGTTTGATTTTGAAATTGGCCTTTTACTGAAATAAGCTTTAAACATCTATAAATCCTAAAAAAGAAAAAGAGTCTTCCCTATCCAGCAATTCCACTTCTGGAAATATACCTACCTAAAAGAATTTAAAGCAGGGTCTTAAGAGATACTTGCACACCCATCTTCATAGATACATTATCCACAACAGCCGAAAGGCAGAAGCAACCCAAGTGTCCACCAACAGATGAATGGGATTAAAAAATGTAGGATATACATGCAATGGAATATTACTCAACCTTGAACAGGAAATTCTGACATATGCTATAACATGGATGAACACTGAGGACATGATGCTACATGAAAGCAGCCAGGCACAACAGTACAAAAGCTATGATTCTACTTATGTAAGGCACCTAGAATAGTCAAATTCAGAGAGACAAAAAGTAGAATGGTGGATGGCAGGGGCTGGGGAGAGGAGAAAGGGAAGTTGTTTAATGGGTATAGTTTTATTTTTCCAAGAAGAAAGAGTTCTGGACATTAGTTGCACAACAATATGAAAGCACTTAACGCTACTGAACTGTACACTTTAAAAATAGTTAAGATGCTAAATTTTGTTATGTGTATTTTACCAGTTTTTAAAAAATCTTCTCTATGTCCCAAAGCCAAATTCTAGGGTTGAAAACCTTTTGGTTTTGAACTACCACATTATCCATCATTTCAACAATACTTAGCAGGGCGAGAAGTCAAGTGAGACTTCTTTTTGAGTACCTTATGCTGCTTAATGACAGGTGTGTTGCCCAAAATAATTAGCTTTTAAAAAGGAATAGCCTTAACTCTCTTTTGGAACCAGTGAGTGATCTCAGTTTCCCTTCATTAAGTTCTTGACAGCTAAATGTCCTCACATCTGTCATTGTTTGGGAGACTGATTCCAAGAACATAATTGCTTCAAGGACTAGGCAACAAATTTACTCTGGCTCATGGGACAGATTTGAACCCATCTGTTTTCTAATCAAAAGCCATATTTGAATCAGTTTTGTTCCATCACAGTACTGAAATAAAAGCAATACAATCATATGGTATTTTCCTCCTTTCTATCCATGTAGTATAGATGATTACAGGAAACGCAAATTAATTAAAAGGCATGAAAGCATCATTAGAAACGGTCTTTGCAGACTCTAAGATCTGCTACCTGTTTGTTCTTTAGACCACTGTGATTACATTTACTCTATGTTACATGGTTTCTTTTGGAATTACACAGGGGGGAAATATTCCCATATTGTAATAACCAACTTACCTTAATCTTTTTTTAAGTTGTAAACTGTCATGGATGATCCTTTTAACAAACTCTAATTCGCCTCCTTCTGCCATGATCTCTGTGATGCCTCCTGTATTTACCGAACTAGGTGGAGGTCTTCGAGGATTTCGAGAGTTTACTCCCTGAACAACAACAAAAAACCCTGGTGAAAAATTTTACACCTTGAAACCAAGTCTTTGACTGAAATCTAGTTCTAAGTTAGAACACTTAGACATAATTTTAGTTTCCAAATATCATGCTAGATTTAGAATTTAAAAATCATATAATCATTCCAATGTTACATTTTAAAAACTGCATTCATGCAAACATCCCTTCCTAGGATCTTTTACCTTCCATCTTTGTGATTACACATACAAAATTTTACCTTTTTAAGTACCCAATTCTGTAACTTTTCCTTTATGTTTTCTGTCTTGGTATCATGTACAGTAAATATCTCACCCAAAGATTGTATAAATATTTGCTTATGTTTTCTTCTAGCACTTGTGTGGTTTTACTTTTTAAGTTTAATCCATTCCTACCTCACACCATATCAAAAAAAACCTCAAATGGCTCAAGGACCTAAATATAAAAGCTGAAACTCTTAGAAGAAAATCTCCATGACCTTAGATTAGGCAATGGTTTCTTAGATATGACACCAAAAGCATAAGTAACAATAACAACAAACTAGATAAACCAGATTGCCTATGAAAAACTTTTTTTTTTAATCCTCACCCAAGGATATTTTTTCCATTGCTTTTCAGAGACCAGAATCGAACCTGGGACCCTTCAGTCTGTGGGCCAATGCTCTAACCACCGAGCAAAACTGGCCAGGGCAAAAAAATGAAAAACTTTTGAGCTGCAAAGGACACCATCAAGAAAGTAAAAAGGGCAACCCACAGAATGGGAGAATACGTTTACAAATAATATATCTAATAAGAGACCTGTATCTGGAATACACAAAGAATTCTTACAATAACAAAAAGAAAAATGACCCAATTTTTATTATTTTTTAAATATATCTTTATTGATTTCAGAGAAAGGAAGGGAGAGGGAGAGAGAGACAGAAACATCAATGATGAGAGAGTCACTGATCGGCTGCCTCCTGCACACCCCCTACTGTGGATACAGCTTGCACAACCCGGGCATGTGCCCTGACCGGGAATCAAACCCCGATCTTCTGGATCCTAGGTCAACGCTCAACTGCTGAGCCACGCCCGGCTGGGCAAATTTTACATTTTAAGTGAGTGAATTGTATGGTATGTGAATTATATCTCAATAAAGCTGTTATAAAAAGATATTTCGTTCTGATGCTAGTAATAGTAGTACATATTGTATTTCTTCATCTGGATGCTGGTTCTGTAGGAGTGTTCACTTTAGAAAATCCAGAGTTTATACTTCCGGCATATGTATTTTTATGTTGTTTCTCAATATTGAAAAAAAAAAAAGTACTCCAGGATGTGGCTCTTTTAGTTCTTAAATTTATCTGTGCATCAAAGACTAAAATTTAGATTTCTTAAATCCCGCTTCACTTTATGTTCCAATCTAGAATGTTGGCACTGATACGAAATTTCTGTCCAACTCACCTCCTTTCCCCGAAAAAATTTTATCCATCTGGAATTTATTTTCTTATGAAGTATGTAAATGGTACTTTTAGGGTACCTGAGTGATTCTAAAAACAACTTATTTTCTCAAAGCTTTAAGCATATGCAGCCCCTCACTTTCTTCTGTTAATATTACTTTCTATTAATTGGGAGTTAATTAGATGAAGAAAGACAGGTTAAATCAATATTTTGTAATATTGAGGTTTTTACTAGGTTCTTTGTTTTAATTCAATATATCTCTTTACATATTCATAAGCAAATATCTTTTTTTGGGGGGGGATTTTTAAATTGCTTTTATTACTCAAAAAAGCTTCATTTTTTTATTTAGCTTTCTGACTCTGTGCTTGTGCCTTCAATACTTTGACAACAATTTTCTCCTCAATAAGGAATGCACGCTTGATCCTGTCACGGACACATTTAGCACACATGGATCCACCATAGGCCCTGCTGACATGTTTTTCATTTTAGATAACCTCATGAGAACTTTAGGTCTCACAGCACAAACTCCACGAAGTCGGCCTGGGCACACGCCACATACAGATTTTGGTGCTTTCCCAACCTTCTTGGTATAAAGGTAAACAATTCTATTACCAGGGCTTCGGGACAGCCTAGTTTTGTTAGAGGCTGTATTGTAGGACAGCCTCCGACGGTATGTCAAACGCTGGACCATTGTGAATGCCTGAAGTCACCGTCCCCGGAAGAGCCTTTTTCTTTTTTTGTTAATCTTCACCCAAGGATATTTTTTCTATTGACTTTAAAAAAAATGTTTTTGACTTCAGAGAGGAGGGGGGAGGGAGGAAGAGAGATATAGAAACATTGATGATGAGAATCATGGATCGGCTGCCTCCTGCATGCCCCCTACTAGGGATGGAGCTTGCAACCCAAGCATCTGCCCGACAGTAAACCAAACCCTCCATGACCCTTTGGTTTCAGAGCTGGTGCTCTAATCACTGAACCATACTGGCCAGGGCACAAACATATTTTTTCATCTGATGTTGGAAAGACTAAATGGGACATTTGTTTACTATCAAATGACAGGTGGCATTAAAAACAGTTAACCTCCTCCCTAAGCCAATAAACCCAATGCAGGAGTATACTGTGACCTAGATTGGTCGAATGAGAAGAAACCCAAAAGTTTAATGGATTGGGGAAGAAAAGGGCTCTCTCTTCACTCTCTCCTTCCCCTGCAAGTCTCTGCCACAAGTAAACTAGCCCAAGAACAAAACCAACCAAGGGCTAGGTCAAGGCCAAGAGAAACCTGAAAAAAATGAGCCTCAGTTTTGATACTGCTATGACCCCCTTGATCAAATTGTTCCTAAAGTCGACGCTACTGCTGGATTTCTCAGATACGTAAGCCAATAAACTACCTTTCTTGTTAAGTCAATCTGAATTGGGTTTTGAGGCACTTGATTACAAAAGTATCCAGATACAGCTTCCAAAACAAAAGCTGTTATTTGCTCTAATTTTTGCAATGAACATATTTATCTTGTTATATAACAAGGTAAACTTAGATAAATATTCAATTACTTTAAAGAAGAGGATATTTTACCTTGGCTTCCAACTGATTAGCAAAAAAGGGAGGGTTGCACATGCAAAAGTCATAGATTATCTCAGATTCTTCCTTAAGAGCATCCATCAGGAGTGTCTTCTGTGGTACTTTTACCACTAGGAGGAAAAAACAGGAACTGTTAACCACTATTAATGCTGTGATAGTTTTCAAACACGTCAACAAATTCTTTGACACTAGTCCCTTCAAAAGGTGGAGTTTGAGTTCCCTCTCCTTAAGTATAGGCCGCACTCACTGACTCGCCTTTATTGAATAGAGGTTGTAACTTCTGAGGCTAGGTCATAAAAAGTAATATGGCTTCTTCCTTGTCTATCTCTTGAATTACTTGCTCTAGCCAGCTGACATGCTGTAAGGATGATCAAGTAGCCCTGAGGAGAGATCCACACGGCTAAAGGTGGCTTCCTGCCAACAGCCATGTAAGTGAGCCATCTTGGAAGCAAATCTTTACCCCTAGGCAATCAATCCTTCAGCTGATGGCAGCCCCATGAAAGACTGAACCAGAACCACCCAGCTAGGCCATGCCCAAATTCCTATCTCACTGAAACTATGAGATAATAAATGTTTATTGTCTGAAGCTTCTAGATTTTAGAGCAATTTATAATACAGAAATGGATAACTAAAAAATGCATTAATAATATCAGTATCTCCCCTTACAATGATATGTTGAACACTAGTAAGAAAAGCCTATTTCTTCCATAAAGAGACTTTATGGAATCTCTTTATGGGAGTCTCTTTAAGGAAAAAACCACCACCAAAAAACAACATCCCAGCCCATTATATATAAAATAAGCACAAAAATTAAAAGTAACTGATTATTAAGGGAATTCAACTATTTGTAGCATAGTTCCATACACCAAAATAAAAAGATGGTATAACTTAATCAACAGTGGGGTTTTCTTCCTTTTAAAATCTTGGTGACTAGGTTACTTCATATGCAGCTGATTCTCACTACTTGCAGCATATGAACATACATTTATGCTCTATGAAGTCATCACAACCACTGAATCAGTGAATACCGAACCACTGCCCTGAGGAGAAATACAGGTTGGGTTACGTAAGTGCAAGCCTCTGGTCAAACATTTTTATCAACTAATCAATATAAACCTTATTTTATGTATGTTTTTGTTTAAAGGCACTTTATTTAATATACACTATGATTCATTAACACTAAACTCATGGTCAACAGCACTCATGTCTGAAAGAAGCTTACCTAACACATGTACTGTCTCTGTAAGGCATATCACAGTCTTCTTGGGCTCAGGAACACTAGATAGCACTTAAGCACTATATTTAGGGGCCATTTTAAACAGTAAAATCACCAAGAAAAAGCACGAAAGTGCAAAAAAAAAAGTGGTGCTAAATAGGCCATGAAAAGGGCACTTGTTTACAGTATGAGCCGAAACAACAGGGCAGAACATCACACCCTGTTCAACTTCAGCTGGGAACATGCACACTGGGTGACAAATTTTTTGCCACTCTGCACAGGTCTATGGATAACCACATGAAAGTACCAGCAGTATTGACTTGGGGGTTAAAAAAATAACCCCAAGTAGGCAAATTTTAGCAAGTAGGCAAATTCACAAATACAGAATCCAACAATTATGATGATTGACTGTATTTACTACATTTCTTTCTGAATTAATTCTGATAATAAAACAGAAAATCTAATGACGGTCTACCAGATTTTTTAAATTACCAAAGTTTGTATATTAAAGCAAAAGATAATGAGATGGGTTAAATTAGAAAAACAGGTTAACAAACGAAGTTTAAAAGGAATATTTATTCTGTAGAGCTAACCTTTTATAAGATCAGATAAGTTATTCTGTTCCACATTTTTCTTTGCGTAGTTGAAGCACATATCATCTACTTCTGTTGCAAGGAAATACCAGCCATTTAAGGTACTTCCAAGTAAAGGATAGATGCAGGATGCTCCAGTACCTAAAATAAAAATTCAAAACACACTGCACATACCTGAAGGAGAGGTGAGAATAATAAGCAAAAACGACATTCTTATCTTAGAATTCCTACAGCCTGACAGTGGCTACTGGATTCTCTAGCTCTTTCATGTGTTAGTCTTACCTCATAATTAGATTCATATTTCTTAGAGGACAGAAATCTCACTGACCTCTTTTTTGTATGTTGTACTTAAAATGAAGTGTGTATAATTATAATTGGCTGGTGATCAAGGAGTACAAAACTGATAACTGAAAATTGTCAAAACAATTTAATTTGCTATATAAAATGTCTTCATTTTAAATCTCACACAAAACTTTATTTTCTTAAAAGAAATCAATGTTACCTGTTAAAACACCACAGTACTAAAATAGATCAACGGACACCTTACTCCCCAAAAGCAGAAAAAAATACATAAGGTATAAAAATTTTATGATATTAACCCCACCCCCCAATTCCCCATACATCTGTGAGTTGTTACTTGAAGGAAACCAGGATTAAAAAAGAAAAAAACTAAAGAGAAAATTCATTTCTTAGATTTGGAGACATGGAAAAACACATGTGATTCAGATCCAAAACATCAATCCCTGGCTGGCCCACCAAAGTTTCAAGGGAGACATTTAGAGGCAAATGCTTCAGGCAAAGATTACTCTTTGACAACTAGGGTTTGGCCTTAAATTTGTATGTAGAATCTCTAACCATGGACTGGACTATATACTGATTTCAAATACTGCTTTTACAATCACTGACTAGTCTTGGCCAATAAGATCTTAAAGAGAAGAAAAGCCAATGTTTCTTCCAAAGGCCTAAGTAGTTAGCCCACACCAGCCACTCCAGGACTGTTTTCCCCTGATCACATCCTGGCCCAGGAAGAGTGGAGACTAGAGCTACTCCTAACCCAGAGGAAACCCAGGCTAATCTTACTGCTTACTCATTAAGTATTCTGAAAAGCCTAGTAAAAGACAGGACAACTGGTGGCCAGAACATTTAAGCTTTTTGACAGTAACTGTGATTGCTAAACTTCCTATCATGTTTACCTAAGAACATCCAGGCCCTGATGCTACTGGACCAATACCTCCTTGGGGATGTGTGATGTGGAGAGGGAAAGGATGGTAAAGGGTACTCAAGCTCCTCTCAGAGGCCACAGTTATTTAGCCCTGCTAGCCATTCTGGTAAGAGAGTCATTCAGAATAAGGAATTTCAAGTAGCACTTTCACCTGTGCAGGAGGGGGAAAAAATGTCCAGACCAGATTCCAGGATCTTGATTCTCACACAACTATCTCTCTTTTCATATTTCAATTTTATTTAAAAGAAAAAAAAAGTACACTTTTCTTCAGTTGCCCAAGAATAAACACAGGTAAAAGGCCTGTCCTCTCCCCCAAAAATCAAGTTTCTCAATTCTTAAGACCAAAGACTTGCATTCTAACAACCTAATGCCCTCAGAAAGCTGAATGACATTCTTAAATGGGTAAAAAACCCTGTAATGATAAATAAAAATAGAAAGTGTATAATCATAGAATTAGAGCAAACTGATGGGAGTCTGGGGGAAGAATTTATATAGAACCCTAATTAGAATGAATGTGATTTCAGCACCAGTGCCCCTTATGAAGAGCTAAAATCCATTAACCTCCTATATCCCCAAGTGTTATTTTAGAAGGTTTAGGACATAATTAAAATAAATTAGTATCAAATAGGCTCTCAAACTTTTTAAGCTTTCTCTAACCCATCAGCAAAGAACATAAAAGGGCAGAAGCTTTTGTTAAACCCCATTATTTTTATGCAGTACTTAGGTTATATGGGGTGTACAAATTTTTGAATGCTAAAAGAATCATGTATTTATCAATATTCAACAAATTATTTATTGGATACCTACTATGTGCTAGACCTTTGTTACTCCTTGGGATATTATAGTAAGCAAAAAAGTAATAGGCTCTGCACTTAGCAATCTAGTGGTAGAGAAAGACATTGATCAATCAGACAAGTAAATGTGTAGTTAAAAACTAAAAAAAACCCGCCACCAAGGAAGAAACATGGTTTTATGAAGCTCATCATCAAGGAACTTATCTTATGCTAAAAGGTCAGAGAAAACTTTCCTGGTAAAATAAGTTTCGAGTTAACAATACTATGAATGATATTTAATAAGACAGAGGTGGGGAAGTTCCATTCGGAGGGAACAAGTGTACAAGGCCTAGAGGCATGATGCCTTCACAGAAGAACAAAGGAGTTCAGAAAACAAGAGAGAGAAGCACAGAAGACGAGATTTAATGAGGCCTAGAAAAGAGGGCAGAGACTAGACAATGGAAATTTTCATAGGCCACGTCAAGGTTTTGCATGTTTATCACAGAAGCAACAGGAAGCCATTAAAGTAGTAAACACATGATCAGACACAGGTTTACACATACTTTCTGGAGAATGGAATAGAGAGGCGACAGACAGGATGCTGAGAAGCTATTCTGTAGACCAGGAGAGATGAGGGCAACTTGAACGGGAATGGTGGCAGCGGACGTGGAGAGAAGTAGCCAATTTAAGAAATGTTTAAGAGAGAAAATCATCAGGAAATGGTGACAGACATTCTCAGGAGGGTGGGGAGGAGTAACTATGAAGGATGACAGGGCAGACTGTGGTGGAGTCACTGAAGTAAGATGCAAAGGAAGAAGACCAGGATTCAACAGAAAGACTTGGGTGTGGTCTTGGGTCTCAAATATTTCTAAGATATTAAAGTTTCTCATATATATGGCACTAAAAAAGGAATCTGAGTTGGAGAAATATATACATTTGTAGGTTGTTTGCATGGAGGTGAAAAATAAAGTCACAAACGTGGATGAAATTGCCTAGTGGTGGGTGCTGAATAAGAAAAGGGTTAAAGATGGAGCTTTAAGGATTTGTAACACCTAATGGCCAGATGCAGGACGTGAGCCTGAAAAGGGGAGAAGGAGACTGCAACTGAAAGAGCGAAACCAGGAGTCTGGTGTCATGGAAGCCAATGGAGAGTGTATAGAGGAGAAAGGAGGGGTCAATAAATGCTGCATAAAAGTTCACATGGGCCCACCGGGCATGGCTCAGCGGTTGAGCATCGACCTAGGATCCAGGAGATCACAGTTCGATGTCCAGTTGGAAACATGTCTGTGTTGCGGGCTCGACCCCCAGTAGGGGGCGTGAAGGAGGCAGCCGATCAATGATTTTCTCATTATTGATGTTTCTATCTCTCTCTTACTCTCCTTTCCTCTCTCTGAAATCGATAAAGAAATATTTAAATAAATAAAAAAAAAGCTTATGTGTGATGAGGACTGAAAATGCATGCAAAGGTCAAAGTTAAGCTTTACGACTATCTAGAAATCATGTTTGCTAGTAACTATACTATATTTAAAAATAGAATCATAAAGCTTTTAATTCAATTTTGCTCATAAAGGACTGGTAAAGGACACAGGACTAAATAAAATTAAACCCTATCAAATAAAAATGTCGGCCATGACAAACATATAATACATCTATAATTGCAAAACATATCTTGGCTTCATTTCCTTCTGTATATCCACTTACTCTCCTCAATAAATCAAAGTGGACCGTGTTCTCCATTGTAGGTGTTTACAATTAAGAGAACATCTTACTTTAACACAGTGATTTTTTTTCTCTCCCTTTAATTTTGGATTAAATACCCTCTACAAATAATCATTCAAGAGATTCCTGAAAGTATTCAGGCCCACATGATCTTTTATCAAATAGCCATTACCACAAAATCACAATATAAGGACTATGTTACTAACACCAAATAATTCAGAGTAAAAACAATACCCAATAGGCACAGATACCAACATGGTAATCTGAAAAGCTAAGAAAACAAGAGCCTTGCTCTCATTTTGCCTCTCTTACCCATTTCCTTCCTATTAGAGCTGACAACCCCTTCTCAAGAGAAATCAATGGCAAAAAAGCCCAGGTGTAGCAAATAAGAGCGGTAATATCCATAACCAGATTCTTTCACTCAACAAATACCAAGAGAAGTTTACAAAGAAGTCAACCTTGAAAAATTTATAAAATTTACATTTAATCAAAAGAATTTAAAACCACATACCTATGTCAATTCCTCTTCGGAGAGTACTTTTGTCAGTGTCCTGATGGCCAATCAGATCTTCTACCCAATGAATATAGTTGAGTCTTAAGGGAACTGTGGGAATTAGTCTCTCCAATGGAATATCAATAGAAAGTCCAAAATCTTCCCTTAGAAGAGTACAAGTCAGAGCTCTAACTGCTTCAGGGTCTTTAAAATTAAGACTGTGGGGTGGAGAAAAAGAAGTAAAACTAATAAGATGTGCTGTGCTGTACAAGTTCTATGGCAGCCAGGCAATATCAAACACCCATGTGAATGTCCTAATAGATCACACATACAGCAGTGTAGAGTATTCAGCACAGTGGCATCCACACAAGGGCGTTTAACATACTCACAGTATACAAATGGCAGTGTAAATTTCCAGCAACACCACTGCATTTTCATACATGAAAGATAGAGGACAAGAGTGTCTCTATTCCAATTCCTGCCTGATTGACTCCTTACCTAGCTATGTCACTTAGAGAAGCTGAGAGCACTGTTTCCTCAGCTGTAAAATGGGAATAATGGTACCTATATCATAGTGCCTCTGAGAGATAATCTGTGAAAGGTATTTAGCATAACACCCAGTACATAGTAACTATATTAGAAATGCTGGCCATTGTTGCTATTATTAATTAACATGATTTGACATTACTAAACTTAAAAGTAGAAAGAATGTAGAAAAAAAATGTTTAATAATGAAAATAGGATATGATACTTAAATATAACAAATATTACAGACATCAAATTCAAAATTTGACTATTTTTTGCAGCTTTACTGAGGTGTAATTTACATACTATAAAATTCACCTAGAGTACACAATTCAATAGTTTTTAGTATATTCACAAAGTTGTGCAACCATCACCACGATCCAATTTTAGAACATTTCCATCAGCCCCCAAAAGAAGCCTCATGCCTATTTGTAAGTCATTCCTTGTTTCTACCCTCAGATCTAGGCCACTAATATACTTTGGTCTCCATAGCACTGTCATTTGTGGATACTTCATATAAATGAAATCACACAATATGTGATCTTTTTTCTGGATTGTTTCACTTAGCACAGTGATTTTCAACCTTTTTCATTGCATGGCACACATAAACTAATTACTAAAATTCTGTGGCATACCAAAAAATACATTTTTTGTCAATCTGACAAAACAAAAAAGGTATAATTTTGATTCATTTTGTTGTTGTTGTTAATACTCACCCGAGGATATTTTTTCCATTGATTTTTAGAAAGAGAGGAAGGGGGGGGAGGGAAAGGGAGAGGGAGAGGGAGAGAGAGAGAGAGAGAGAGAAAGAGAGAAAGAGAGAAAGAGAGAAAGATGGATGTGAGAGACACATCATTTGGTTGCCTCCCCCACGTGACCAGACTGGGGCTAGGGATTGATCCTGCAACCCAGGTACCTGCCCTTGAACCCGAGACTCTTCAGCATACGGGCCAATGCTCTAACCACTGAGTATACTGACCAGGGCATGACCTATTCTTTTAAGTTTCTTTTTATTATTGATTTTTAGAAAGAGAGGGAGAGGGAGAGAGGGAGAGAGAGAAAAACATTGATGTGAGAGCAAAACATCGATTGGCTACCTCCTACACACCCCTACCAGGGATCGAACCCACAACCCAGGCATGTGCCCTGACCAGGAATCGAACAGGCAACCTTTCAGTACACAGGATGACACTCAACCAACTGAGCTACACCAGCAAGGGCATGACCTACTTTTTAAAAAATTACTTAGAAAAATGCAAGTTTAATAGTAAAAGAACTTGTAAAAAGAGTGATGATGGCACTGGCCAGGTGGCTCAGTTGGTTGGAGTGTCGTCCCATACACCAAAAGGTTTGAGGGTTTGATTTCCAGTCAGGGCATATACCTAGGTCGCAGGTTTGATCCTCAATTGGGAGCACATGGGAAGCAACTGATTGACATTTCTCTGTCACATCAATGTTTCTCTCTCCTTCCCTTCCCCTCTCTCTCAAAATCAATAAAACATATCCTTGGGTAAAGATTTAAAAAAAAAAAAGAGTGTTGATGGGAAGGATTAGATTTCAGGAATATAGATTTGTATATTATCTATACAACAGTTACACCCTATACTTGAAGCATTCTTGTGACCTTTAAGAATGCTTCGGGGTACTAATTTATAGGGGGGAAAATGGAAGAGGTTAAGAACAAAACTTGAACATAATCTACTGCAAACAGAAAGAAAACGGCCATAGTGAAATCTCAAGAGATACAATAAGAGCCTATAAGTAATGACACTCATAGCAATGAGTATGCTAGTGTTCCAGATTTTGGTTTCCAAATACCACTCCCCACTAAAAGGAATCAGAGTTCCTTAAATAAATGGCTGTTCCAGGTTTGGAATAATCAAGCACAAGATTAATATGGAACATATTTTGTTGTATTCAGAAAACAGAACATGCTCAGAGAAAGATGAGAACAAGTCAGAAGGACACAGGCCAGCTTGAAAGGGCTCCACTGGCCAAATCTGGAACAATGTGAATAAAGAATGGCAGCAAGGGAATAGCCCATGGAATAAAAGAAGTCCTTGAGTCCATACTTACATAAATAGATAAAGAAGTGGGGAAGAAAGAACAGCTCTTACACTAGAATGAAAACAGATGTAGAGTAATGAAGGTGGTTAGAAAATTACTCTTGGCAATTACCAGGTTAGTAATTGTTTCAATTAAGAATCATCAATAAATGCTAAAAATAGTAGGTAAAAGTCTGATGAGAAACAGAATACTATGTAGTCTCAACGTATTTCCCCACAAATTATCAATTACAAAGGAGAAAGAAATTGAATGGATACCACCTTAACTAAGTGATTGAAATTAACACCACTTGCCCAGCCGGGCGTGGCTCAGCGGTTGAGCCTTGACCTAGGATCCAGGTGATCGGGGTTTGATTCGCGGTCAGGGCACATGCCCGGGTTGCGGGCTGCAGCCGATCAATGACTCTCTCATCATTGAGGTTTATCTCTCTCTCTCTGTTTCCCTTCCTCTCGCTGAAATCAATAAAGATATATTTAAAAAAAAGAAAAGAAAAAGAAATTAACACCACTAAGAGAACAAATTGACATCATAGTCTTCAGTGATACACTGAGGAAAAAGAAAACAAGACTTTAAAAAGCATGCAAAACGAAATGAGACCCTGGCAATGTTTACACAATCTTGTCAATATACTAAAAGCCAGTGAATTATAAAATTTTAAAAGGGTACGTGAACCATACCTCAATAAACGAATGAAATGGAAGTGAACAAGAAGTTTTTAAAAATTAGAGAAAAATATGAGAAAGATAATGGAGATCCTTCATAAACATAATTGGTGTCGCTGAATAAGAAAACCAAAGTTACCAGACTTCAAGGATTAAGTGAAAAAAATCCTTTACACATCTAGACAAAAAGCTTAAATCACCTAGTTGGGGAGGCGGCGGAGGCAACAGGATAAAGAAGGCTGGCTTCCCACTTCTAGCAGGTACAAAGGCAAAAGAACGTGACTTGGAAGCCCTTTGTGGGGGGAAAGGATGTTACTTAACAATTTTATACTCAGCCAAATTATACTTCAATTATAATGACAACAGAGCAGACAAGAACTCAAGGAACATACTAGATCTCATGGTCTCTTTGTGAAAAAATTCCCTGTGGAAAAAGTTCAGCCAATCAAGAGACAAATGAAAAACTAGGGCACAAAGGCTAGCAGTGAGCATTGCAACTATTATAACCAGAGCTAAGATTAAAACATCTGTGAACTGTGGCTACAAAATACAATGTAAATGTTTGTAAACAATTCAGGAGGGAAAATGGGAAAGGAAGAGGTACTTAGTGAATTATTTCTTCATCTTTTATACATGGGTCAAAAGATTTCTTCTAAAGTTGACAAGTTAAGTGGCAGAGATATAAGTATATTTTTAAGACTACAAACACTAGAAAAATTAGGAGAAATAATATAATCAGATAAAATTACATGACAAGGGAAAGGAAGGTGAAAACCAGATCACACAGTGTAAAGAAAAAAAACAGAAACAATCAAGCCCTGGTCAATATGGCTCTGTGCTTAGAGCGTCAGCCTGTGCACTGAAGGATCGAGGGTTTGATTCCCAGTCAAGCGAACGTACCTGGGTGCAGGTTCACTCCCTGCCCCAGGTCAGGGCATATGCAGGAGGCAATCAGTCAATGTGTGTCTCTCACATCGATCGATGTTCCCCCCCCCTTCCTCTCTCTAAAATCAATGAAAACATATCCTCGGGTAAGGATAAAAGAAACAAAATCAAAAGAAAACAATTGCTGTATTTGAATTAAGAGGCTGGGTAAAGGTGGCAGGGGCAAAAATAGAGAAAAGTGAAAGGAATTAGAGATATTCAGAAGGGAAAATTTACAAGATTTGGTGATGGATTGATATATGAGGTGTGGGAGGATGTATCTCCTATAGGTCTGGATTGTTCAGCAGGATAGACAGTGTCATTCACTGAACATGGGAACTCGGGCAGAGACCCATTTTGGGGGGGCAATATCATAAATTTGAGACATCCAAGTGGAGATATTGAATAAGCAGTCATCTCTAGGTATAGAGCTCAGAAAACTGGTCTGTAGAAACAAATGTATAAGTGATTTTTGCCAACAAACAAGTGAGGCCCTGGCATAGAGAGTGCATAAGGAAAAAATACAAAGTGACAAGAAAAGAGCTTAGCACAAAGCCTTGAAGAATCCTTTCATGGTTGTATATACAATCATTACAGAGGAAGCTACACAAAGAAACAGAAGGGTGAAGAAAGAAAACCAGAAAGTGTGGTGTGGTGCCAAAGAAGCCAAGAGAAGAGGGTATCCGTGAAGGGGAACAGTGTGAGCAGAGCGACCTGCTTCTCAGAAGTCAACTGAGAACCGAAACTGGATTTAGTGACATGAGATCACTGGAGACCTTTTCAAGAGCTGCTCTTGAAAAGAGCAGAATTAAAAACCACCCTGAAATGAGTGAAAGATTAAGGATGTGGAAAGAAGTGGAGACAGTAAAACAGACAATTCTTCAAGAAGTTGAGTTGTGCAAGGGGAGAAGAGAAATGCGGAGTGAAAGTCTAGAGGGGTTTTGTTAATAATTCTTTAATGGAAGACTTAAACATGTTTAAAAGTCAGTGGAAAATAACAAAGGCCATGTATATGAAATGTCCAATTTCTGTAGAGACAAGAAAAGTCTGGAAGGGTTAGAACCACCTCTGGATGTGGAAATGGGTGGGTAGATGAGTAGGAATGGAGACTTTCATTCTCCTCATATTTCTGTATTATCTAAATACAATTCATATACTATCACCTTCATAATGGTGTTTTGTAACTATATGGCAAATGTTTATAATATAATGTAATCAAGTGGTGGTAAAAATAAGTCCTATGATTCTATCTGTATCAAAATTACAAAGACAAAAATTACCATATAAGGACAAGGGCTTAAACACAAATTGATTAAGGTAGAAGAACTGTGACTTTTTTCTTTTATGTATGCAACATTACCATTATAAATGTAGTTAGGAAGAGTATATTTCTGTAATGTTCCCACTAAGGGCTCTATAACGGCTGTATAATAAAAAAATTTTTTAAAATCCCTTCTTCAAAAAAGGAAAATAGGTCCTTGGTTCCAGAGTACTTGCTTTCCATGAAAGGGGGGCAATTCTTTTGGGGACCAAATGGGGACATTTCCCATAGTGACACCAATCACCAAAAAAAATAGTACTACAGCTTGAGCATTAATTACATAGCTTCATGAAACAATTGGAGGAAGAAAAAGAGCAATATAATGTTTTCTTAGTGTCTTCAAACAGAGTTGTTTACAGAAACAGTTCTGCTATTCAAAATACATATATATATATGTATTCACTTTGATGCCTAGAGCATGCAATTTATTAATAAGGAACTGCATCCTAATCACCAAAAAGTACAAGATACCAAGTAGAGGCTATTCTAATTGAAGTAAGCTGCAAAATCAATGAAGAGTTGATTCTTTGACTTTGTTAGCAAAACAAGTATTCATTTTCTTCTAAGAAAATACAGACACTAATCTGAGAGTTGGATATCTTTTTGTAGGACAAAGTCTAGTCATCCGACTTTACTAGTTAAATATCTAGGTCACCTTAGCACTCTGGGACATTAAAAAATCCTGAACACAGGCAAGATCTTTTTCATCCTCATTTCTGAGATCACAGGAACTAAAATTAGCTCTCACGTGGAAATTAGCAATTTACTCTATCAGTCTTTGTTGTTTGTTTAACACATCCAGCTTCACAAAATAGCCTATTGTCAACAGGCTCATGTCAGATTTCCTCAGAATGACTCCTGCACTGCTACTGATGAATACAGTATTGCCATTATAGTCGGCGTTTGGAAGCATACATTCTGTGACCCATGGTTAAAATATCAATCATTCCAACACTGTAGAGGTTGAACTGGATGTAACAACAAAGGCTGAAGCCTTCCAATTTTACTCCAACATTGGTTTTGCTTCATTAGATCTTCACCGAGATGCTAAAAATGGTACAATTCTTCAATGCTGGGTCTTTGGTTTAAAAAACAATCAGTTAAATGTAATACTTCATTCAAACTCAACTGACAGGGCTCAAGTAAATTGCAGAATGTCCCTATGGGGCTGGTAACTATAAAAAGCACAAACTAAAATCTAATTACAATGGTCAGATATGATTATAACAAAGGAGTGACAGGTGCAGGGAAGAAAAACAAAGAGAGAGTGATATCAATCACACCCACAATCCTCGTCACCTTATCAATTATACCAGGCTTAATGATGATAAGAGTACCTATCATTTACTAAGTGTGTACAATGTACCAGTCACTTTGTATGCATTACTACTAACCTGTATGACTACCATCGAAAATATGGCCTTTTATCCCTCTTTTTTAGATGAGGAAATTCAGTCTTGGTAAAGCTAAGAAAATTATCTAAAACCTCACAGCTGGTTAGTGGCACCCTCGGGACTGGTACTTAGAATGACTGACTAAGAATGCCCCTTCTTCCCGTTCCACACCCTGCCTCCCTTAAGAGACCACTTCAGAGGTGAACAAATAAATGACACTTCAATCCATCTCAAGTCTAATGTTTTATCTGATATTCCTTCCCCATCGTTTGGCTGGGTCTATATTTTGGCCATTCCTTTTCACACAGTTTATGGAGTTAAACAAAAAGACATTATAAAAATAAAGAATATTCAATCAAAGCAGACAATCATCAAAATCTCCTACCTAAGCAAGCGGGATGGGGAATGATATCAGGAGCAGCTAGGTCATTTGCATTAAAAAAAAAAAAAAAGGTACATCTCTCTCTCACACACCTACCCTCCTAAATACGTTTTATGGCCAACTAATAAATAAGCTCATGTTGCTCCTATTTTTAAAGAGAGAAGAGAAGGTTCTCCTCAAGCTTGCATCACCCTCTTCCCATCCCTTCACAGACAAATTTGTATTTTCCTGGGGGGAAAAATTCAAAATTACTTTAGCCTATTACAAAACCACCACTCTGAACATCACAGCCATAACCTTTCAGCCCTTTCGATGCCCAGCATATCAGTGCAGATATTTTGGTTTTCGTTTGAAACAAAATTATCATGTTTATAATCTGCAACATCCATTCTACAGGCTACATGGTATTCCACCATATAGAACGTCATTCTAAGAACCTACATACTGGCTATTTAGATTATTTCCAACTTTCCTTGTTATAAACAGCCTTGTGATAAACATCCTCAAATATATATTATTTAAGTATGCTTTTTAGAACTTTCAAGGCTGCAACTGTACCAGCATTTTATCACTATGTCACTTGACTACATTTTTGCCACTGGTGGATACTGTAATATTTTGTCTTTGCTAATTTAGTCCATTTTTTCCCCTTTTGTGAATTACCCATTTTTATCCTTAACTTTATCTACTGTTTTCTTTCTTATTGTCTTATAAGAGTTTTATATATAAAGGAAGCTAATATTTTGTCATACACTTTAAATATTTATACTGTTTCATCACCTTTTACTTTTAGTATTTCCTGATATGTAAAAGTTTTTACTTCCTATATAGCTAAACCCATCTTTTTAAATTATTAATTCTACCCTTGCAATATGCTTAAAAAGACCATTCCTACACTCAAAGTTATACAGACATTCACCTACCTATATTTTTTTCTAGTATTTAAAAAAATAAATATATTAAAATAATTCAACCATCAGGAATTTCTTTTGTATCACATGTAGGAAAGAGAATATAATGTACCCTTCCTATGGCTGTCCCAACTGAATCTATTAAAAATCCATTATTGAAAAAAAATCCAGCCCTGGCCAGTTGGCTCAGTTGGTTAGAGCATCATCCCGATACACCAAGGTTGCAGGCTCGATCCCTGGACAGGGCACATACAAGGATCAACCAATGAATGCACAAATAACTGTAACAAATCAATGTCTCCATGTCACTCTCTCTCACACACTCCTCCTCCCTCTCTCTCTAAAATAAATTAATTAATTTAAAAAAAAGAAAAAAAGGAAGAGTCACCCTTCCCACTTTGCACTCCCTCTGGGAGGTACACTATTGAGCAGAATGACTGGCAGGAATCACCCTTCAATTTAATGGGCATATGCAAAGGTTCTGTTATTTAGACATAAGTGTGTTACCAAACGCCACTCTGCAAGGGGCAACTAACCGATAGCCCATTCTTGTTCCAATACTACTATACTAATATTTTAATTACTCTAACTTTACACCCTTGCACATTTCCACCACCCATTTGGAAACATTGTGTCACTTTTTCTCCAAAAACTTTACAGGGATTTTGATTGGGGGAAAATTAACATTTTAACTATAGTGGGTCTCCCATTCAGAAATACATTATGTACCTAGATTGTTCATGTCTTCCTCTAGGTCCCTGAGGATAATTCTGTTGTTTTGCATAGATCTTTACATATTTCTTGCCAAAGCTATTTCCCTTTGCTATTGCAGATGGAATCTTTTATTGCAACTATATTTCCCAACTAGTATTTGAAAAACAATCAATTTTCTTTTATTTATTATGTTTTATATTTTTAAAATATTTATATGCATATTTCATTCAACAACCTTGTTTATTTGCTTGAATATTTTTAGGTGATTCTCAAATTTTTTTTCAGGTAGACAACAATCAAGCCATCTCTAAAATATAATAATTTTCTTTTTCTCCCTAATATTTATATCTCAATAAGGAAAGCAATAGACTGAGCCAGAGAGTGTTCTGGCTAAGTCGCTTCTTAGTATTATAAGCCTGTACAAGGTTATTTAAAAAAAAAAAAAAGTGCATTGATTTTATAGGTTGAGGAGGATATGGGGGAATAAATGGTGGTAGTTGGATATTTGACTTGGGGTGGTGAACACACAATACAGTATACAGAAATGTGCACCTGAAACCTGTATAATTTTGTTAACCAGCATCACCTCAATAAATTTAATAAAAAGGGGGGAAACTGATTATATCATTTAGACCCTTTATCAGCAGTAGTTAACCTTTCTTGGGTCAATAATTCTTTTAAAAGTGAAGTTCTAAATTATAGGTTAAAGCTTTGAACCCCATATCCTTAAGAAAAAAACCATATACAAGTATTTTTATCTAATTGTCTCTGAAGCATTCATGGATTCTCTGGAAGTCCCTAAAGGCTACTGCTCTCTGTTTATTTTGGTTACAGTATTAACCAAATACTATTTGTTATTAACCAAAGTACTGTCTTGGTATTAACCAAGATACTGTTTGGATAACAGTTAGCACTATTTCTAACCAAGTATTTCTATTTGGTTAGAAATACAAAGAAAAATGTCTCCAAATTATGTCAACCCCCCCCCATTTTTTTTAAGAAAAAGCACTGTCTTTTTTTTCTTTTTTTAAATATATCTTTATTGATTTCAGAGACAGGAAAGGAGAGGGAGAGAGAGAGATAGAAACATCAATGATGAGAGAGTCATTGATCGGCTGCCTCCTGCACGCCTCCGACTGGGGATGGAGCCCGCAACCCGGGCATGTGCCCTGACAAGGAATCGAACCCCAATCGCCTGGATCCTAGGTCGATGCTTAACTGCTGAGCCACACCTGGCCAGGCTCTTCTCTTTTTTTTAATATGTCTTTATTGATTTCAGAGAGAGGAAGGCAGAGGAAGCGAGAGAGATAGAAACATCAATGATGAGTCATTGATCAGCTGCCTCCTGCACACCCCTACTGGGGACTGAAACTGCAACCCAGACATGTGCCCTGACCGGGAACTGAACCTTGATCTCCTGGATCCTAAGTTGATGCTCAATCGCTGAGCCACGCCAGCTGGGCATACGTCAAACACTTTAAAAAGATATTTCTGTTATATTTTTCAAAATGCTAAAAGTCTTCACTTTTAAATCTTCACTGATCAATATAAACAAGCATCTTTTCCAATTTTATGTGTTTTTGCCTTGTATTTTCAGATTTGGAGGAAACTCTCATTTGTCTAGTATATTTTTGCCTAACCCTTTTTTATTTATCTGTAATTTTGTTTTAGGTATGCCATATATGAACGGCAAACAGATTTTTAAAAATATATATATCTTTATTGATTTCAGAGAGAGGAAGGGAGAGGGAGAGAGAGTTGAAACATCAATGATTAGAGAGTTGTCATTGATTGGCTGCCTCCTGCATGCCCCCGACTGGGGACCGAGCCTGCAACCCAGGCATGTGCCCTGACTGGGAATCAAACTGGGACCTCCTGGATCCTAGGTCCATGCTCAACTGCTGAGCCACACACGGCCGGGCAACAAACAGATTTTACAGAGAAATTATTCTCATGATTTAACAAATATTTATTGAATGTCTATTCAGAAATGTTGTGATAACAGATCTGTTTGGTCTGATCTGAGTGATTTTAAAAATATATACAGTGGTACCTTGGTTTTCTAATGTAATTCGTTCCGGAAGACCGTTCGAGTTCTGAAACGTTCGAGAACCGAGGGATCAACAACCAACAGCTAGGCCTCAGGATCTTGCACTCAGTGGACGCCGTGTGGCATGTTCGACTTCCAAGGCATGTTAAAAAACCAAAGCATTTACTTCCAGGTTTACGGTGTTGGTAAACCGAAATGTTCGTCAACGGAGATGTTTGAAAACCGAGGTACCACTATATAAATCTTAAATCATCTTAAAAATTCTAACCATCTTAAAAATCCTCCTCTGGTTCCTCAATGTCTAAGCAATCAAGTCCATTCTATCTGTATGCTATGAAGGGTTCTTTGTCATTTTTCTGTTTTCCTTTCAGTCTCATCTTCTTTTATTCCCCAATCTGCTATCCTGTATCAACTTTAGCTCCATCTACATGCAGTTCTCCAAACTTACCATGCATTTCACAAAATTCTGTTCTCTATAGTTGGAATTCCTCCCCCTGCTTCTACTTACCCTCCAGTATTCAGTTCAAAGGCCCAGGGCCTTCACAAATAACATCCCTACATCACTGCTGTACCCTCTTCAGACTTCTGTTTCAATTGCCTATGAAATACTCCACTTGAATATCCCACAGACTTCTCATATTCTATATGCCAGAAACTGAAAACATCATCTCCCCAAAACCAGCTCATTTCCCCTTGGTCCCTACTTCATTAAATGGTACTATCACCTATCTTCTTGCTAATTTGAAATCCTAAGCACCATACTTGGTTCCTACTTCTTAATTTCCAACATGTCCTGCTAATTCTATCTATGAATTTCTCTCTAATTCATCCAGTAATCTGTATCCTTACTGCCTCTATCTAATTAGGCCACCAATGTATCTAATCTGGATTATTAAAACCATTTTCTACTTACTTCCCTGTATCTCCAGTCTTAATTTCCCCTGCAATCCACCCTCCACAATCCTGTTCCTAGAACACATCTGTCGAAACACAATTCTGAACATGTTATTCCCCTACTTTAAAACTTTAGTGGATAAGGATAGGGATGGTAACTGTGAAGACACAGACCTCTCCACACCATGTCCTTAAGATAAACTCCAAACTCCTCCCCGGGCCTTATAAAGTACTGCAAGCATAAGCCTCCCCAGCCCCATCTTCTGTCAGTTGTCCTAGGCATGTCCAACTTTGCAGTTCCCCTACTGTTGGTGCTCTCTGCACACGCTGCTCCCCCACTTGTGTCACTCTTCTTTCTGCTGGGCTAACTCCTACTCATTCTTCAGAACTCAACCAAGACACCACATCTGTTTCAAATGATTCTCTAAATCCAAAGTCAGGGTCAGATCCCCTTTCTGTGTGATGCCATTCACACCCCACAGATTCTGAGAAACTCAGGCAAACAAGGCCTGTTTATCTGTCCACTATCCTCACTAGTGTGTGAACTCCAAATACGGCAGCAACTATGCCTTCCTCTTCTTCTTCTTTGTCATTCTTTTCCTATTCTGAACTGCAGGAAAAACATATGTGAAAAACTCAGCCAGACTCAGGGGGAGTAGTGGAAATTGGTGGAAAAACTATCAATAACTTAAGATATGCAGATGACACCATCTTACTGGTAGAAAGTAGCAATGATTTGAAACGACTTCTAATTAAAGTGAAAGAAAAAAGTGCCAAAGCAGGACTATATTTGATCAAGACAAAAATCGTAACCGCAGATACACAACTTTAACATTGACAGAAGATACTGAAATTGTTAAAGATTTTGCTTATATTGGTTCAGTCATCAATTCAAATGGAGACTGCAGCCAAGAAATCAAGAGAGGGCTGAGACTCAAAGGGCAGCAATGGAAGAATTAGGGGAGATCCCCAAGAGCAAAGATGAGTCATTAGAGACCAAGTCGAAGATCACCCACACCCTCGTGTTCCCAATTACTATGTATGGATATGAAAGTTGGACAGTGAAGAAAGCTGATAGGAAAAGATGGATTCATTTGAAATGTGGTATTGGAGGGGAGCTCTAAGGACCCTGGACCACCAGAAAAATGAACAAGTGGGTCCTACAGCAAATTAAGCCTGAAATATCGCTGGAGGCAAAAACAACAAAACTGAAGCTGTCCTACTTTGGGCACACTGTGAGAAGCAGGGTTCTTTGGAAAAGACGATATTGCTGGGAAAAATAGAAGGCAGCAGGAAAAGAGACCAAATATGAGATTGATTGACTCCATACAAGAAGCCACAGGAATGAGTCTGGAGCTGAGCAGGGCTGTTGAGGACAGGACATTGTAGACATCACCCATTCATAGGGTCGCCAGGAATCATAGCCAACTCAATGGCATGTAACACATATCCACATGTCTTTCTTATTATGACTTTCCTAGAACTTAGCACAGAATGATTAATAAATATTAAGTAGTACAGAATTCATAACTGGGGCTGTGCTCAACTTTTTATTGAATGAAATAGACAAAAAAGCTTGGAAACCATGGTTCTGGAGCATTTGATCTCAGCTTTTGCATATTGGGATGGGGAGTGATATCACAGATCACTTTGAGAATCCGATGAAAACTAAGGATTACTTCCCAGAAAAATGAACATAAATATATTTTTTAAATACTTTTATATGATTTCTAAGGTATCTTGGTCCTCAGGTTAAGGCCTGCCCTAGGACCTCTATTTCTAAAGTCATAAGAAGACTGCCAGGAGAAAGAGGTCAGCCCAATGATCCTATTATTCCTTCCCTTCCCTCCTCCCCACAGTTAAATCAGCACACCTTTCCCCAGGCAGGCATGGAATTTCCATCCCCTCTTAACTCCCAGAGTTTAGGAATGCAGTCAAATATTTCCTTCTCAAGGTTCTGTTATGCACATCCATTATCATAATCTCCCATACCATTATCATAATCTTGGCCATTTCCTGAAGAACTCGTACTATTATTTTCTTAATTTTAAAAAATCAGCTTTTTTACTTAAATACAGTGACATCCTAAGTAATAATATCTGTGAAATCACAGTTTTGATGTCATGGTTATTATTTTCCTACCTCAAAATAACATACACTTTAAAAAAGAACTTTAGACCATCAGCAGCCACCAAGTTTGATTTTTTTTTTTTTAATAATTTTTTTTCAAATTGATTTTTAGAGAGAGAGAGGAAGGAAGAGGGAGACAGAGAAGCATCGATGTGAGACTGCCACTGATCAGCTACCTCCTGCATGCCCCCTACTGGGGATCAAGCTGGAAACCAGGGCTTGTGCCCTGACTGGGAATCCAGTCAGCAACCTTTCGATGCACGGAGGATGCCCAACCAACTGACCTATACTGACCAGGGCACCAGCCACCAAGTTTTAGAGCACAATTCTAAGGCCTCTGCAGTACTCTGGGGTCTCTTCTGGGTAAGCAATAACTTGGACATTGAGAGGGATTTTTCTTAAAGCCAGAGGAAATTTAAAAACATTTGTCCAATCCTCTTATTTTATAGATTAAAAAGTTAAAACCCAAAGAGGGTAAGTGATTTGTCCTAGGATTAGTATTCAGGTCTACTATCAGTCCAGTACACTTTCCACTACTCTGTACCATTCCGATTACACTACAATAATACATATCAAGAATTCTTCATCTGTTACCTACCTCACTCTTCCATTCAGATTTATATGAACATGTTGCTTAAAATCTGGATATTTGGATGCCAGATATGCAAAGTCAGGAGGTTTGTCCTTGTATCTATTTCTTGCATGCATTGATTTACTCAGAGCCATCTTTAAAAAGAAAAAGAAAAGGGGAAAAGTGAGCACATTTAGTTTAAAAAATATTAATGGGGAAAAACTGTGGTTGCCAAGACACTAGTTACAGCCAACACATCCTTACCAATCAAGTGAGAAAGTAGAAGTTATATTTTTTAAATGTGCAAAACAAAAAGAATATGAAAAGATGCTCAACATCATCTGTCATTAGAAAAATGCAAATCGAAACCACAATATGATACCACTTCTACACATTAGGATGGCTATTATTTAAAATTTTTTAGAAGAAAATAATAAATTTTGGAAAGAATGTGAAGAAATGAGAGCCCTCATGTATTGCAGGTGGGAACATAAAATGGTACATACTTTGGAAAACTGTTGGTGGTTTTAAAAAGTTAAAACACAGAATCACCATATGATCCAGCATTTCCACTCCAGAGTATATGCCAAAGAACTGAAAGCAGGGACTCAAACTTGTATTTGCCTACCAATGTTCCCAGCATCATTATTCACAACAGCCAAAAGATGGAAACAACCCCAACCGTCCATACACATGAATAAACAGAATGTGGTATATACATACAATGGAACATTCAACCATAAAAAGGAATGCAATTCTGATCCGTGCTACAACATGGGCAAACCTTAAAAACATTATGCTAAGGGAAATAAGCCACACCCAAAAGGAGTATTATATTATATTAAATATCGCATTATACCACTTACATGAAGTGCCAAGACTAGGCAAATTCATACAGATAGAGCAGAAAAGAGGTGACTAGGGGTTGGGAGGAGGGAGGACTGATGAGTGATTCTTTAATGGATACATGGTTTCTGTTCAGGATTAAAAACTTCTAGAAATGAATAGTGGCGACTGCTGCACAACATTGTGAATATACTTAACGTTACTGAATGGCACACGGAACATTTAAAAATGGTTAAAATGGTAAATTTTATGTTATATATATTTTGCCACAATAATGTATACAGCATATGATGAATCTTTTTTTTTTTTTTAAACCAAGGAAAGAAAATTGGAAACTATTCCTTTAAAGCATCAAAGTAGCAGAAAGTCCTATAAACTACAGCCAAGAATATTATAATCAGAGGTTAGTTTTCACAATAGCCTTGCATGGACTGAATATTTTCTAGTGTACCAAAAATCACTTAAGTCTCAAAAAATATCTTCTATTCCAATTTCCTTTGAAAATGTCAGTCTTGTCACTCCTAGGTAGCTAAAACTAAATGAAAACAAACATAATTTGTCTTCCACCAGATTACAAAGAGGAAAAAAGTTAATGCATTTATTGCAAAAAATGAAAACTAGAAGAAAAGCCATTGATAGTGATTTAGTAAAACTCTGTAGTTGGTAATTTAAAAATATTTTAGAATACTACATACTCTGGGTAGTAGGTGACTTTTATTTTCTTTATACCACTCTGCATTTCCCATTCTTTTTTATAATGAGCATTTATCTAAACAGTACTATGTAAGCCAGAAACCTAGGAATCACCAGATAGCTCTCTAGCCCTCTCATATCCCAAGAAATCAACAGTCACCTGGATTTAATCTACTAAATACCTCCCAAATCCATCAATTTTTCCCTATCTCCACCAATATAAGCCCAATACAAGTTACCTAGACTGCTATAACAGTCTCTTAATTGGTCTCCCTGAATCCTCTTTTATTCTCTCCATTCCTTTTTCCACCTTACAGTGATAATTTCTAAACACAAATCTCATCACATCCTCCTCGTATGCCCACTTGCTCAAAATCTTACTCTTAGGATAAAAACAAAAAACCTTACTTCAGCATACAAATAAGGTCGAGCCTGGCGTGGGCTAGCCCATTTCTGTTATTATCAGCTTAAGTCACACCCCCTCCACTCCCAAGCTCATTTTTCTGTCCCTCCACTCTGACAACAGGGTCTTTACACAGGCTACTCCTTTTGTCTATAAGTGATTTTCAACTCTTTTCATCTCATGGCACACATAAACTAATTGCTAAAATTCTGTGGTACACCAAAAAAATCTATTATATTTTCTGCTGATCTGACCAAAAAAAAGGTGTAAATTTGATTAATTCACACCAGACAGCTATTACTGTGTTGGCTATTGTCATTTTTTTACCTGACTAAATAGTCAGGTATTGCATGTTTTAAAAACTCTTGTGGCACACAGGTTGAAAAATCGCTGTTCTACAATGTCCTCTACCCTTCCCCCCCATTCACCTGATGAATTCCTACTCATCCTTACTATCACACTTCAAGCATCTCTTCTTCAGAAAGGTCTTTCCTTCCCTAATCTCCCTGGTTAAGTCATATCTGTAATTTTACATAGTAGTAAATCTGTTAACACACTATTTCAGAAGGTTTTTTGACAGCTTTGTACATTGGAAATTTAACAACCATTTTCAAAAAAGAATTGTCTTCACCCAGACCTTTCCATATCATATATCCAACTACCCACTAGACTTCTCCCTTGAATGGCTGAAAAGTATTTCATGCACATGTCTAAAATCAAATAATTTCTACCCACCCCGAGATGGCCCTCATCTAATCTTCCCTATTTCACTGAATGACACCACTTTCTTGTGGTGCACAACCCGGAAATCTTTAGCATCTTCTCCATTCCACCTCCCCCATTCCAAACGCACCATGTCCTGAATATTCTCCTCATTATTTCTTGACCCTATCTATTCCCCACCCTTCACAACTCCACATCTCTAAACCAGGTGATTATCATCTCTTTCTCAGATTATGATAATAGTCTCTAACTGATCTCTCTATAACCACTCTAGCCCCTGCAATCCACTTTTCATGCAGCAGACAAGTCTTCCCTCCCCCATCCCACACAAATCTGAATATTCTTTGCTAAATCCCTTCAGTGGCTTCCTAAAGCTATTAGGTTGATAAAGTCCAAAATTATTAACAAGGCATATACAATCTAGGCCTTGCCTATCCCTCCAGCCTCATTAGTTGCTACTTCCCTCTTCCAGCACTATGCTCCAGACATATTGCTCTTCTCATTTTTCTTCTTTCATTTACTCTGACATTTTAAAGGTACGTTATCCTAAATGCATAAGAACAATGCACAGGGCTCACTTAAGATAAAGACTGACTTTTGCTAAGAGAGCTACAGGCCCGCAACGTAACTACCCACTATGACCTGCCCAGTTGGAATTTATGATCAGACCATCTTGTGTGGTTATTTTTTGGTGACTGGGCCTGCCATGTGGCCCCCAGGAGCTTGTCAGGTTTATTACATAGGCCCTTTTTCATTCACATACAGCTGATTCAATTCATTCCTACATTACTCAATCTTTTTGGTCACAACACATACAGAATGAGTCAATAAAGCCACTTCTTTGCTAACCAAGCTCCTCATACAGGCAGTGGGTCCTTAGCTAAATCTATCACATTTCTCAATTTAGTTCAGTGTCACTTCTTACCTGGTATCAGCATTATCACTTCCTTCTAACCTAATCTACTTTCTCTTCCTGACACATTCTGCTCTAGCTACACTGTCCTCCTTGTTGTCTATAGATTCTGGTATACTCCTGCCTCAGGACTTCTGCATTTGCTGGTTGGTCTGCATGGACTTCTCTTCCCCCAGAAACACATACGTGCAAGATACTCTGGGCTTGTTCAGGTCTTTGAATCAAATAGCACCTCACTGATGCCTTTCCTGCTGAGGACCTTTACTCAAAATTGCAGGAAGCGAACACACTCCTGGTCTCCCTTACTAGCTTCTATCTTCTACATAGAATTTACCTATTTGACATTCCATATATTTCACTTATTTTTTTAAATTGGCTCTGCCACCCTAGTTGATTTGGCTCAGTGATTAGAGCGTCAGCCCTTGGACTGAAGGATCCTGGGTTTGATTCCAGCCAAGGACACATACCTGGGTTGCAGTCTCAATCCTCAGCCTCTGTCCAGGCGCGTGGGGGAGGCAACCAATGAATGTGTCTCTCTCACATCAATGTTTCTCTCTCTCTCTCTCTCCCTCAGACTCTCTCTGAAAAATAAAATAAAATAAAACCTGCCCTGCCACTAAGCTTCACGAGGGAAAATCTTTTGTCTAGCTTGTTCACTGCAATATCCCAGCACCAAAATTAGGGCCTGAGAGAGTGGGCACTCATTATTTGTTGACTGAAAACACTGATGTGTAACTCTTTTCACTGTCCCGGCCACTGAAAGACAGCACCCTCATTCTCGGTAAACGTTCCCCCATCTTGACTCTCAGAGGGGTTTAGTCCTAGGGTTGGGTCTTTTTCTTCCGGGTGTCCGAGTCTGTCCAAAAAGCCAAAGTAGTAGAACCCTGAAGCTACTGTTTCCTTGGTTTCTCTTGATCCTTACATAGTCTTCTTCAACTACCACTCACCTTAACACCACAGTCTAAATTTCGCTTTCAGAATCTCAAATCCCATCTTAACAGATCCCTCCCACCTCAACACCAATCTCCCTTTTTCCTGGTTGCCTTCCCTCATAAATACTTTTTCTTATAGTCTCACTACTGCCAGTTCTCCAGCTCTTCCACTCCTTCCACACTCTCATTTTATCCATTCAGTTTGTCTTCCCGTCTCAGTTTCGGATCTTTCTAAACCTCCTCGGCCCCGGGGGTCTTCCCTACTTTAATCCCTAGTCTCCATTCAATTAGTCAGCTCCTCACCTGCCTCCACCCCCTATCGGGTCTGTCCCCCTAGACCCCGAAGTCAGCACCTCGTGGGCCCAGAGCCCGAGAACGAGGAACCTGGGTGACACATGGGCTAAGTGAACTCCCAACCATCGTGAAAGACAATAAGTGACTTACCTCTGAGAGCAAAATTCCAGCCAGACCACCAGGCTGGAGTGGGCCTCTAACCCCAGTCTCAAGCCATTTGCAGCGTGAAGCTCCTAGAAACGCAGGTGTTACGATCCCAGCGCGCCGCCATCTTGGGCAACCATCCAGCCTCGTGATTGGACAATCAACACCTCGCGAGATCTGTAGTAGATTCTGAAGAAAGAAAAAACTATCGCGAGACCTAGAGTTTGCGGCTCCTTCCAACAGAAAAAGGGGCGTGGTAGCCAGCGGTGTCCTTTGAGCGAAGGTACCTGCGTTAGAATCCGCTAGGTAACTTGTTTTTTGCAAATATAGATTTATTTATTTTTTAAAGTTGCTTTCTGAGCCTCACTCCAGACTTACTAAATCACAGTCTCTGGGGTTGGTCAGGAAATAGGAGGAGGGCGGCGGGGGCAGGGGGCGGGGGAGAAAGCTTCTGGATTTGATGGCGGGCAGTTAGCGTTTATTGTGCAACAGGCCTCTACAGCGATGCCTCATTTTAACATCACAGATAAACTGTCAGGTAAGAAAGAGTAGTTTCATTTACAGAGAAAGAACTGGGGATCATTTGTTCAAGATCTGACACCCTGATGATATCCAGTCCCCGCTCTTTGTATTTCTTCACCTGCCTCTTGAGCTGGAAGCGCTATTAAATACATTTCATTTTTCTTTTCAACTCGGTTTTATTCATTTGTACCCTCTGGTAAGTGGAGTGAGCATTATTCTCCCTACTTTACAGGTGTGAAAAAGCGGTACGTTACTTGCCCTGGCTCAGTTGTGTGGCTCAGTTGGTTGGAGCGTGGTCCTGTAAACCCAAAGGTTAGGTTCCGCTCAGGACACGTCCAGGTTGCGGTTCCATCCCAGATCCGGGCATGCGGAGGCATCCAGTGGACGTTTCTCTCTCAGAAAATAAAAATCAAAATCAATGAAAATCAATAAATGTATCCTTGGGTGAGGATTTAAAACAAACAAACGAAAAAGGTAAATTACTTTCAAAAGATATACAACTAGGGCTAAAGTCTCTGGACTCTCGCCTAGTACCTCTTTACATTAAAAAGCTTGCCTAGGCCCTGGTAATTAATGTGAAAGCGTCTTGCAAACGATTGCCATAAAATTGAGAAGGAGTAAGGAATGGAGATCTCAGCTTTACCAGTAGTCACCCAAGGAAAGGCGAAGAGGTGTTTTCATTGTCTGTTACGTAACCAACCACCCCAAAATGTACAGTTAAAAACATCCCACTGTGGACTGGGATTAGCCTGCCCCCCCCCCAGCCATTCTTCTGCTGTAGTTGCTGTTCATAGTAACATTCACTGGGGGCTGGTTCAGCTGGAATGACTGGGCCTCTCTCCTCCTGTAGTCTCAAAGTCTGTCTCTCTCTCTCTCTCCATGTGACCTTTTCTAATAATCTCTCCAGCAGAGTAGCCAGGCTTCTTACATGGTGCTTCAGGTCTCCCAAAAGGGCAACAGTGGAAGCTTAGGCCCAGAACTGGTGCTTTCACCATATTCTATTTGTTAAAGCAAGTCAAAGGGCCAGCCCAGACTCAAAAAGTGGGGACAATGCCAGGGCACCTTCCAGTACTAGAAGGTATGGCTCACTGGGTCTACCATTGTAGTAGAATACCACAGAAAGTTTTCTGTCTTTAGTTGGTAGTGACTTTGGTATTGGTTATTTTTGCAGTTTTTAGTGCTTTCTTCTCGTAAAGTAAAAGAGAAAATAGCCATGGAGGTAAGACTAGTAGGATTGAAAGTGGATTGTATTTAAAATGCTGGTGAATTTCTCTGTTAACTCCAGAGATCCAGCCTCCCCTGTGGGTCGAACCAGAGAGCCAGGGGCGCTCTGCAGCCAGGGAATTTGGGCTTTAATCTTGCCCCACCACTCACTGTGATTATGGACAATTTACTGAAACAATTCAAGCCTCAGTTTGCTCAATTTTGCAAAACCGAATAGTAATCTCATAGAGCTGTTGTGAGAATTAAATCAGATAATGCGTATAAAACACTTATAGTTTCTGGTTCATAGTAAGCTATTACTACTACTACTACGACTACTACTACTACCACCATTCCTTATAACATCTCTGGTCTCCTTCCATTTTTAAAAAATTATTTCATAAAGATAAAGCATATTCATTATAGTAAATTTTTTTTCATTATAGTAAATTTGTAAAAAAAATTTTTTTAATAATATAGGAAAGTATGAAAAAGAAAGCAAAAATTATCTGAAATCTCACTACCTAGAGCCAATCACCATCAAATTTTGGTAACCTTACTTCTAGACCTCTATATATCCATAAGGATATATGACTAAATAATTTTATAGAAATGTTATTTATATTTTTACTCAAATATAAGTTTTAGAGATTCTCTAACTTTAATTAATATAGTTCTACATAGTCCTTTGTGATGGGTGCATAGTATTCCGTTGTATGAACGTAGCACACTTTTTAACTAATTTCCTTATGGATGGACATATGTTCGCCTGCTCCTAAAATTGTGGTACAATGATAAATACATCTTTAAATTTTTTTACATAAAATGAAAATTGTTTAGAGACTACACAAAATAGATTAATAAGATATTCAACATCTGTCTCTTAGGGCTCATCTCTCTGATTTACCCTCAATTCCCAAGAATATAATCTGGTAGAAGTCTGTCCAACTTCCATACACCAACGAGGACAGTACAGGCATCCAGGTAGTCAATTACACCTTTTCTTCATGCTGCCTCTTTATATAAACTGATTCTGCGCGTTCAGTGGGTAATGCTGCTAATTCTGAAATGTTGCATAGCTGGTGCCAGAACTGCTTTCAGCATCAGCCTGAAATTAACCCTTGAAGGTATCAGCCTGGGCTCCTACTTTACAGAAGTTAATTATTTCAAAGACCTTGTTATTCTTCCCTGCCACCGTCCTTTGGCCAAGGCCAGCCAGTCAACATCCACAAGTCTCTATAACTTCATGTCTGGGGGGAGCACTGATTGAGTATCAGTTCCTTCTAGCCCGGAAGACCCAGGGTCCTCCTTATATAAATTTATCCAGCTCCTTCTTATGGACCACGTTAATATATCAGAGACCTAATGGCCACCTTAATTAAGTCACAAAAGCTATACCCTACTCCCAGAATAATGACTTTCTTAGCCTATATTCACGTAACTGAGAGAGCTACTCAAGTGATGCTTTACACTTAGGACACCTTATTTTTTATTATTATAAATAATGCTGAATTCTTTCAAGAACTTGGAAAGTAAATTTCAAAAAAGTAATAGCTGTTGGAAGAACTGGATTTAAATGTACATCTGACTACCCTCCCTCCTATTCCATGTCCCCAAAACAGAAGATATTAATTAAAAATAAATAAACACCAAATAGTGCTGATAACCCAAAAATAGTGCCATTGACAGACTAAAAAATTTGAGGAAATTATTGCTAAAGTTGATTATATAAAAATTTTAAAATTCAGTATAAGCCCTGGCTGGTGTTCTCAGTAGTTAGAGCGTCAGCCCGCACACCGAAGAGTTGAAGTTCTATCCCCAGCCCCAGTCAGGGCTTGTGCTCAAAGCAACCAATCGATGTTTCTCTCTCTCTCTTCCCCTCTCTGTTCCTCCCTTTCACCCACTCTCTCTAAAAATCAATGAAAAAAATATCCTCAGGTGAGGATTAACAAAAAATAATAATAAATAAATAATTTTACAATTTTAATATGAAAAAAGTACAAGTAATAGACAACAAGTAGAAAATATTTGCAATATATATATAACAGACAAGGGTTAATACCCAAGATATATTTTCAAACAATGACAGATTAATAAGAAAATAAGCCAGTGTTAAAAGGAGCCATAGAGCCCCTGGCTGGGTAGCTCAATTGGTTAGATGTCATCCCAACATGCCAAGGTTGCAGGTTCAATCTCTGGTCAGTGCTTATACAAGAAACTACCAATGAATACATAAATGAGTGGAACAACAAATTGATGTTTCCCTCTTTCTCTCCCCTTCTCCATTCCTCTTTCTAAAATCAATAATTTTTTTTTAAATTAAATGAGCAATGGATATGAAGAGGAAACTCACAAAAGAGCATATATAGTTGACCAATGAATGTATATGAAAAAATGATGGAATGCATAAGTAACCATAAAAAGACATAGTAAAATATAATGTATCATTTTTAATGTATCAGATTAATAAAAATAAAAAATATTGATAATGTTCAATGATGGCAGAGGTTGGTAAATTGGTTAGCTTTTGATGTGTAACAAACTAAAACTTTGTGGCTTAAAATAACAGACATTAATTGTTACTCAAAATTCTGCATATTCACTGGGCAGTTATTCTGATCTGAGCTAGTTCAGCTGATCTCTGCAGTTTGCTGGAGACTACACTGGAGCTTGGATGGTTTAGGATGACCTTTCGTGCCTGGCAGTTGGCAAGCTGCTTGGTCTAGGGTTAGGATCAACAAACTACTTCCAGTGGGCAAAATTGGCCACACCTACTTATTTACATATTATTTATGGCTGCTTTCACAATACAACAGCAGAGTTCACTAGTTGCAAGAGATACCATATAGCCTGCAAAGCTGAAAATATTTATTATCTAGTCCTTTACGGAAAAAGTTTGCCAATCCCTGGTCCAGGGAACCTAAGCTAGAAGTGTGTCTCTCTGCTTCACATGATTTCTTGCCCTCCAGTGGGATAGACTGGGTTTATTCACATCACAGGACATTACAATAAAATGAGAAAATAAGCTACAGTATCTCTTAAGGCCTACGCCAGCCTAAATACAAGGAGTAGGGAAATAGACTTCATCTCTGTGTAGGAGGAACAGCAAAGAATCTGTGGTCAATTGCAATCCACCATAGCAAATATAAATTGTCCTTTTGAAGGCTAATTTAGCAATATATATTTTTAAATCTAAAATGGCCAATCGTAGAATATCTGTGAAAGGTAAAAACTGATGGCAGCGATTGATTCAGGAATGAAGAATTGACGATTGGGAGACAGGAGTAGGAAGGAGATTTGCATTTCAATATGATTGATGTAGTGATTTTTGAATTTTGTATGAGGTATATTGAAAATGAATAAATGTGTATATATTCTCCTAACCAGCAATTCCATTTTTAAGTTATATCCCAGAGAAATTCATGTTTATGGTGAGATTAAAGTAGGCATATTGATGATCATTGTCACATTGTTAATAAAATAGAAAAAAAAGGGGGGGGGGAACAACATAAATATCCCTCAGTAGGGAAATGAGTAAATAAGTTATGAATGCCTAGTATTATGAAATGCTATACGGCTGTTAAAAATAAATCTATACTGGCCCTGGTTGGGCAGCTCAGTTGGTTAGAGTGTCATCCTGATACTGGCTGAATCCTCGGTCAGGAGGCATACAAGAATCAACCAATGAATTCATGAATAAGTGGAACTACAAATCTCTCTCTCTCTCTCCCTTCCACTCTCTCTGAAAAGCAATGGAAAAAATATCCTCAGGTGAGGGTAAAAAAAAAAAAGAAGAGCCAGCCGGGCATAGCTCAGTGGTTGAGCATGGACCTAGGATCCAAGAGATCTCGGTTCAATTCCCAGTCAGGGCACATGCCTGGGTTGTGGGCTCGATCCTCAGTGGGGGGCATGCAGGAGGCAGCCGATCAATGACTCTCTCATCATTGATGTTTCTCTCTCCCTCTCCCTTCCTCTTTGAAATCAATAAAGATATATTAAAAAAAAAAAAAGGGAAAACATGACAGTGAGGACAAGGAAGGAGGGAGGGAAGGGAAGGGAGGGAAAGGAAAGGAGGGAAGGGAAGGGAGGAAGGGGAGATGCAATAATAAAAATAAAAATATATGGTTAATGGGAACATGGGCCCCTTCCCATGTTCAAACTCCCCCTCCCTCTGTGGAACCATAACGAAGGCCATCTGTAAACAGACTGTGAGACCTTGGAAACCTGTCCAGCAACTCAGTCTAAGAAAGGCCAAAGAGAAACCGCTTCTAGATGTGAGCCTGGATTGTAAACAGTGAGTGTTTTGATCTTGCACAGTTTGCGCAGGGGTACATCCCCCTGCCTCTGCATGCCCTGATTTTCTGTTTTCTGTACTCTTTAAAACCTTGTTTTGGGAAGTTGTGAGTGATAGCAAAACAATACACCAGCTGGCCGCCCCTGGTGTGGCCCATCCGCAGGCCAGATGGGACTTAGTGGGACAACTTCACTGGTGGCAGCCAGTGCAGTGGTAAACTTCATAGTCGACTGCTACTGGTGCACATATAAGTCCTAATAAGCCCATGTCCTTCACAGCCAGTCCTCCGGGTTATTTCTTTGGAATCCACAAACAATACGCTGAGGTTTTCTGGGACCTCGGCACTTTGCATAACAAAAAACAAAAAGTCACTTTGAATAGTTGCACAACATTCCATTGGAAAGATATACCGTTATACTGTTGGACCAGAGGTCCACTGGCAGACAGCTTTTTTCAGTTTCTCTTTACTGTAAACGAGGCTGGGGTGCACACCTTGTACACACACGTTACAATTTAAGTGGTCCTCTCATCCCTGCTGTCCCAGGGGCCATGGGAAGATGGGATTTGACTCGTTTCTTATGGAGAAGCTGTTGGGAGAGTGTCTGAATGTGCCTGGAGATGACCTTGGCCTGAGCTCCCTAAGGGCAGTGCAGAGAGCAACAGCCCTCAAACCTCAGTGTGCACATGGATCATCTGGGGAACTTGTTAAACAGCAGGTTCCAGAGCTGCACCCCAGAGAGTCAGATTCAGTCTGAGGAGAGGTCTGAGCATCTGCATTTTAAACAAGTACCCTAGCTGATTCTCATGTGGGTGGGTGGTGGACCACACTTGGAGAAATATTGACTTAGAGAGTGGAAGAGAGAGTGGAGGGAGGTAAAGAGCGTTCACCTGCGAAACAGGAGTGCTGGGGTTGATAGGGAAGAAAATTAATCAGGCCTCTTCAGTCAACCTAGGAGACCAGGCTCCAGTGTGCTTTGGGTTGGGGCAAAACTAACAATCTGGCTTCAACAAATACAAAATAATATTGAATATAAACTGTAATTGGGGAAAAAAAGGAAAAAAAATTTTTTTAAATTTGCCTTCATTCTCTAAAGGGATCCAGTGATTTTGATAGTCACGTAGAAAGACCCCAAGTCTCCTAGTGTGTCCCTAACCTCGTTTCCTCCCCTTTCTGTGCTCAGCGATGTTCAGTTATGAATGTAGGTACAAGGAAACAGCCCAGCATGGTCACTGGGGCATTCAAAAAGCCATGGACTCTGGCTGGAAAAGGTGGGAGCCTACCTCAGGGTCACCGGCAGAGATACCCAGTTAGGGGTTCTTCTGGAAAGTGGAAAACAATCCCAAGTCTTGGTGAGGATGTGGCACTACAGGAACTCTGACGGGTGGAACATAAATTGGCATCTACTCCGAAAAACAATTTGACCCAATAATTCCACTCCAGGGTATATACCCCAGAGAAACTCTTATACTTTGGCTCCAGGAAACATAGACATCGAAACAACAAAAAGCTGGAAAGAATCCAAATGCCCTTGGACAAAAGCATGGATAAATTAATGGTGGCATATTCACACAACGAAATACTAGTGCTAATGAATGAACTACACACACATCAGGCCGGACGAGTCTGAGAGATACGAGTGGAAAAAGTAATTCATAAAATACATTCTGGTTAAATTTTAAAATAAGCAAAACTAAACCATTTATTATTTGGTGCTTTCCGTGTGGGGAAATAGAAAGAAAAGCAAAAGACTGTGGGACAAATTCCCAACAGCAGTCACCTCTGGCCAAGGCCGAGGATGAGATCTTTGAACACAGGTAGCAGGGTTCTAGTTCTTAAATGGGGCAGTGGGTTCACAGGTGTGTGCTTCATTATTATTTTTTTAATATATCTTTATTGATTTCAGAGAGAGAGAGAGAGAGAAACATCAATGATGAGAGAGTCCTTGATCCGCTGCCTCCTGCACGCCCCCGACTGGGGATGGAGCCCGCAACCCGGGCATGTGCCCTGACCGGGAATCGATCCCCGATCGCCTAGATCCTAGGTCGACGCTCAACCGCTGTGCCCCGCCTGGCCGGGCTGTTTCATTATTATGCGCCTGACTGCATATACATCACATATATTCTGTTGGCTCTATCAAATGCTTCAGAATTTACAAAATAGAAAGGTGAAACTCCTAGCCGCTACTGTGGCCTCTGGAGGTTATTCATCCTCTGAACCCCATCTCTGCGGGCCTCCAACAGGCACCGTGGACCAGGAAGCAAGAAGCCAGGCCTGCCCGGCGGGCGGGGCTCAGCGGTTGAGCGTTGACCTAGGATCCAGGCGATCGGGGTTCGATTCTCGGTCAGGGCACATGCCCGGGTTGCGGGCTCGATCCCCTCGATCCCGTCAGGGGCGTGCAGGAGGCAGCCGATCAATGACTCTCACATCATTGATGTTTCTTTCTCTCCCTCTCCTTTCCTCTCTCTGAAATCAATAAAGATATATTTAAAAAAAAAAAAAAAAAAAGAAGCCAGGCCTTCAGAGACCCATGGAAGCTTATAAAAACCCACCTCCCTCTCGCCGTTCAGAAATTGGAGCATGCCTCCCTTCTGCCCCTTTCCCATCTGTTTCTCGTAGACTGTGTGAGTAATGGCCTCTTTCCCCAGCCAATCTGACTGCATGTTTAGATGATATGGCATTTTTCTCTGACAACAACAGGACGACGCTTAGGACAGTGTTCTCTGAAGAAGCAAACCATTCCAGCCCCGATTTTTTCTTACCCTAATGCATCCCTAGCACCCGCTCCTTCCCAGCTGCCAGTCTCACACCTGGCTGGGCCTCCAGGCTTCTTTTTGCACCCCTGGTCACAAGCTCCTTTGGCTCCCTTCCTCACCCATTGTGAGCTCAGCAGCAGGTCTAGGGCTCTCCAGGGCCTTGAACTTTCTCCCCCTGGCATGTATCTTGATTGAAAGACCACCCAACCTTTAGGAGAGGGGCAGAGCTCCTGAGGTGAGGTTTAGACTTGACCAATGCAGTTGAGTGGATTAGGATTCTAAATAGGTGAGCTCCAATCCCCTCTTCCCCGGGTCTGACTGTGTGTCTTTGGATAGGTCCCTCATCACCATGGAGCCTATTGGTTTGCCTAAGAGATAGAGGGTATTGTTCTTTGGGATGTAGATTATGTGCAAGGACCCTTAAAAGATGAGCCACCCAGCCAGCGTGGCTCAATGGTTGAGCATCCACCCAGGATCCAGGAGACCTTGGTTCGAGTCCGGATCAGGGCACAGGCCTGGGCTGTGGACTCGATCCCCAGCAGGGGGCGTGCAGGAGGCAGCCGATCAATGACGCATCATTGATGCTTCTGTCTCTCTCTTCCTCTCCTTTTCCTCTCTCTGAAATCAATGAAATCAATAAAAATATTAAAAAAAAAAAAAAGATGGAAAAGACGTTCATCTAGTTTCACCCACTTGCGTTAAAGATGGAACAACTGAGGCTAGAGTGAGGAGGAGACTTGGATGAGCTAGGGATGCTCTGCTGTCAGGTCCTGGACCAGAACCCAGGCCTCCTGCCTCTCCGCCACCTCGCCTCCCTGCTTCTTGCTCAGGCATGGAGGTGAGGGACAAGGGCCTACAGCTGCAGGCTTAGCCCTGCCCGAGCTTCATCCACGGGCCAGACATTCAACCTTAGAAGATGTTTACCTTTGAAACTGCTGATACTATCTGCGGGCAGGAGGAGCCTGCCTCACCTGTCAGCTGATCCATTGCACAATCTGGCAAGCTGAGGCCTGAGGCTCTTCCCACACTAAGCCCAGCTATAGAAGGGCAAAGTCAGGGTTCTGGGAATAACAAAAACTTGGACACTACCTTTACCTCTCCCGCAGACCCTTCCTCTCCTCCCTGCAGGGCTTCGGGTACACTGAGGGTAAGAAAGGCCTGAGGAGGGGACACGGGGGTGGGAAAGCACGTTCTCTGCAAGAATCCAAGGGGAGCAGGGCTAGTCGTCCTCCTCGCCTCAAATGGGGATTTAATTTCGGGGAGGGAATTGGAAAGGAGGAGGAAGCAGCTTAGCCCTGGTGCCTTTTTCAGCCCATGAGTTGAGAATTTATCTTTGAAATGGAGAAATGGGAGAAAGTGAGACGGAGAACAGAGTTGGTCCGTGAGGCTGCCAGTGGAGACTCTAATGGAGACAGTGGAGACTGGACTCCGTGCAAAGATGTCTGGGGTCCCATGTTTGTCCCCCGACCAGTGAGGCAGCAAATGGCCGGTCCCAGCTGTGGCACACACACAGACTGCCGAACGCCAGCCCCGTCCTCAACATCGCCACTGCTCAGGAATTCCACCAAAGGCCCCTGAGCAGCCCGATTAAAACTGGTCGTGTGGTGGTGGTGGTTGTTTTTTTTTAATTATTCAACTGTCATATATGAGACCGTATGACTATAACACAAAGGGGAGTTCTTTTTTCATTTAACTTCACAATATGCACAGCTAGTCCAGGCTAGATCTTACAACCTGAGCACAGATGTTGAACTTTTTCTATGCTGTTTAGGTTTACGGTGCTCAGAAATCCTGTAACTAAAGCTATGCCTTCACAGCTGCCACAAACTCCAGCCCTCACACTCAGTTGTATGAGAAATGGAGTTTAGCTTTTTGGGGGTTCCCTCATGAATTATGCACAGTTTTGGGAGAGCTTTTTTTTGGGGGGGAGGGGACATCAGGCGCTCAGGCATTGATCCCCACGGGGCACAGTGGCTCTCTCGACTGTTTCCATTCCCAACTTGGTGACATGGGACATAGTCCCTGATGCCGCGCCCTCTCGGAGGACCAGTGCTCCTGCTCTCACTCTCACAGCCTCTCTGCTCTTTCCTTTTTACCTTCCACTGGCCTGGGGGGAAATACTGATGTACAATTATAAAAATAGTTTGAAAGCAGACATGATATAGTAATGCATGGGTTTTTTAAAATATCGAATACTGAGATCTAGTGATGGATCTAATAACTTCATACTTTTGAAGTAGTGATAAAATGTAAACAATATTTCAACATATTGCAACAACCATAATAGGATATGAAGATAGCTGATATCTGCTGATGAAAAAGGCATGGGCACTATTAATGCAACAGTGTTTTTTTTTGCCTACTTTCATAATTGAATGCTACCTTTCAGATACAGGTTAATGAAAAATAAAGATGTAATTTTTTTTTCCATCCAAGTTCAAGGGCCTAGGTCATAAGAAACCCTGGTCAGGGGGAATTCATCTCTCTCAATCCCTATTTCTTCAACAGGAACCACAAATTCTCGCTGAGACTGGTAGCACAAGACCTATTATTATTTGCTTAAATGAAGGGGGAGAGAGTGTGTACATAGGTTAATATCTAAATAATCTTTTTAACCTTTAGTAGGGTTTATTTACACCTAGTTTACACAAAAATTAACATTTTTTTTTTTTTTAATCACAGAAAAATAGAAGCAGCACATTAGAAAAAGACAGGGCAGTTCTGCTCTTATCTTAGTTAATCTTTCATATTCTTTGGGTTTAATCTGTCATTTAAAAAATTTTCTTGCCCTAGCCGGTTTGATTCAGTGGTTAAGAGCATTGGCCCGCAAACTGAAGGGTCCCAGGTTCGATTCTGGCCAAGGGCATGTACCTCGGTTGCAGGTTTGGGGGTGCATGCGGGAGGCAACCAAACAATGTGTCTGTCTCACATCAATATCTCTCTCTCTCTCTCTCTCTCCCTCCCCTTTCCACTTTCTCTGAAAAGCAATGGAAAAAATACCCTCCAGTGAGAATTAAAAAAAATTTTTTTTCTTGACATGGCTGCTTTGAACACCGAATCTTAGCCTTTCTTCCTTTCTGATATATGCATTTAAAACTAAACTATAAACTTTCCTTTAGCATGGTTACATCCCATAAACAACAGATCAAAACTGCAGGTCATACAGCCGAAGCATTCGAAGAGGAGAGAACTTTGACCTCCAGCTGCACCCCGAAACAAAGTCTTGCTGCCCCCACCCCCCAGGAAACAAAGGACCGGCACATAATCGGAACTTGAACATCTGAATTCTTTCAGATGTCATGGGTCTGCGTTGTCCAGGAAGATCCGGTGTTGATGCCTTTTTACCATAAATGGCCAAGTCCCAAGTTCCTCCAAATAAAACTTGTCCCACCAGCACCTCGCATACCTGTGTCCCCTAGCCCCTTAAAATCCCTTACCCTAGTCCAGTGAGCAAGATGAATTTGAGGCACCATTAGGTCTCCCATCTTCTCAGTGGATTCCTTCTTGATCAATAAACCTTTCCTTACTCCAAACTCTGACGTTTTGAGTTTTGGCCTTTCGAAGTATTGGGCACACAAACAAGGCTGTCGTCTGCATGTCTGACACTGAAGCTTGACGTCCGCAGAGCAGGCAGTTGGGAATAGAAAATGGATATAAAGTGGAGGAGAGGAAAAAATAAGCTGGTACTTCCAGGCATGATCTGGAGCCCATGAGGGTCCACTGAAGCCTGTGTCAGTTCTCATTGCCTCTGGTGTTGATGGTGTGGGTGTCATGCAGAAGCCAGGCTCTTTGCACAGAGCTAAGCACCCATCCTCGGCCCAGAAGTCAGAGAAGCTGCAGGAAGATGTAACAGTTGCGTGCATGGCTGCTGCTCATGTCAGTGAGCTGAGGCAGCAGATAATCCGCAACATAGGCCAGCTACAGAGTAGCTGCTGCTTCATTTCCACCCTCCAAAGCTTCCACAAGAAACTCTTTTGTGGCTCATGCTAACTGGAAACATACTGAAAAGGGAACTCTGGGAAATGTAATTTAGTCTAACCAAGCTGAAACCTTTCAAAGGCATCATACTCACTCTATATCTCCATGGTTATGAACACCTGTCCTAAAGTCAGACCTCTCAGGTTTACATCCCAGTTCCTTTACTTAAAGCTGTGTGTCCACCTGAAACTATTGCAAAATAATATTGGATGTAAACTGTAAAACAAACCAACAAACAAACACTATTTGAACTTTTTTTCAAAAAAAGCTGTGTGTCCAAGAGTAAGTTACTTAGTCTTCCTGTGCCTCAGTTTCCTTGTCTATAAAATGAAGCTATAATAGTGGTACTTACCTTATAAGATTTGTGTGAGATTTAAATGAGATAACATATACTTGCTGTTGATATATTATCAATAAGACTTGGCCTATTGGAAAAGTACAATAAATATCAGTTATCAGTTGTATGATCTTGGGAAAATCATTTCATCTTTCTGATTTTCAAGGCTTGCTTTTTTTAATCTGTAAAATGGGGATAAATTCCTTGGCTTATTTCAAAGGCATCTACTGAAATAACCCATTTAAGTCTTATTCAAATGCGAACAGAGTTGATGGTCATCATAAGCACCTCTCTTAGCTCCTTCCAGCCTCGGGACTGAAATCTACCCCAGGGACCAATCTAAAGTAAGCTCACCAGTGACTACTCAGTAAGAGTGGTTCTCCAAATGTACCATATTAGTGTAAGATATGAATAATAGGAAAAACTGGGTGTGGTGTATAGAATTCTCTGTGCTATCTTTGAAATGTTTCTGTAAATTTAAAACTATTAAAAATAAAACATTTGTGTTTTAAAAACTTAATCTTAAAAATAAATTAACCTCTTGGTCTGATATCTCATCAAGGCAGCAGGGGTACCCACTGCTCTTCCAGTCTCGCCATGCCTCCCATGGACAAGAAGAAGAAAGGTGCCCTAAAGTCAGCCAAGAAAGACAAAGACCCAGTGAACAAATACGGGAACAAGGCCAACAAGAAGTCATCCAAAGGCAAAGTCAGGACAAGCTCAATAACCTAGTCTTGTTTGACAGAGCAACATGACAAACTCCGTAAGGAAGTTCCCAACAATAAGCTTATACCCTTGGCTGTTGGCTCTGAGAGACTGAAGATCCGAGGTTCCTTGGCCAGGGCAGCCCTACAGGAGCTCCTTAGTAAAGGGCTTATTAAACTGGTTGCAAAGCACAGAGCTCAGGTAATTTACACCAGAAACACCAAGGGTGGGGATGCCCCAGCTGCTGGTGAAGATGCATAAACAACAGGTGCCACCAGCTGTACATTTTGAAAAATAAAATTTTGTTAAAAAAAATAATAAGATAAGATGTAGAAAAAGAAAGTGTTCTCAAACTTTGACAGGCATCAGAATCCCTTGGAGGGCTTGTTAGAATATACCTTGCTGGGTCCAAGAGTCATGATCTATCAGGTCTCAGAAGGGGCCAGAGAAGTTACATTTCTAACGAGCAATGCTGAGACTGCTGATGTGAGAATCACGCTTTGAGAACCACTGACATTTAAACTATGTGAGTTTTCCTGTATTTCTCATGAACAGAGGCTCCCATTCATCATGACCCATCATTTCTTGGCTCATTCTGTCCATGACATCACCCAACATTTGCTTACCAGGCAGGAAGGAGACAATTGATGACCAACTCAGTCGCTGAGCAGAACAGAGTTCAACAGGGCCTGGAAAAAAATCCCTTTTACCTCCCTCCCTGCTTTCTCCAACCTCTTCAGAGCTCTAGGCCATGGATCAAGCCTTGTTTTAAAAAATACACACACATACATATTTAAATATATAAATTTCATTACAAAGAAAATTATGCTCATGGAGGACAATTAAGGAAAAGTAAAAAGAAGAAAAAATTACCCACAGCTTTCTCATCCAAAGGCAGTCACCTAATGTTTTTGTACGTTTATTTCCAAAATTGTATTTCAACTATAAATTTTTTTAAGATTTTCTTTTGAATATTGTTGTAATAAAAAAGGACAGACATTTTTATATCCTGTTTTTTCACTCAACACTATGTCATAAACACTTTTATGTTATTGTATAGTATTTGTAAACATTAGATGATCATATAATAGTGCAACTATTCCCCTTTTGTTGGATGCTCTAGTTTTCCCAGTGTTTTTACTCCTGTGAAAGACGGTTTGTCCCTGGCCGGGTAGCTCAGTTTGTTGGAGCACCGTCCCTGATATGCGAAGGTCAGGGCACACACAACAATCTATTAAGGAATGAGCGCATCAATAGGTGGAAAAACAAATTGATGTTTCTCTCTCAAGCAATCAATAAAAATGTTTTTAATAAAAAATAAATGAAAGAAGTTTCAAATTTCACAATTGCATGAATCTAGGTGTGGGGGGAAAAAAAGACTTCCTTTATTTTTCTATAACCGAATAAATTTCTTTCTCAAACCCCAGATTCCTAGAAGCAAAAAAACATAATCAAAGTACTTCTAGGGAAACTCAGTTATAATCAGAATCTTTCTGCTTCTCCCAGCTCTTCACTTCTCTGTTGCTGAGGGAGTAAATGGAGAGGGGACAACCACTGCTTGAGCTTTCCTTGCTTTGTCTCCTGGTAGCCTCCTGTTCCAGAATAACAGGTGAGTCATCCCTGTCTGGCTCCTAGAAAGGCCGCAGGGGTGGTGTTCGAGTGGGAGTTGGGAAGGGTCCCTCCTCTGTGCTGACACTCGGTTGATAGGTAGCTACTCCTCTTGTGTCCATATGGCATCCTCCTAACTCAGCCAGGAGATTCACCTGCCTGGCCTCCCCACCCCCAAGAGCTGGGAGAATCTGTTTCCGATCTCAAGCCTAGACATGCCAAGCTGCCATTCCTGCTACACAGAATCTGCGCCACAAAGGTGGGAGATTGGCCTGCGAGGCTTGCTGCCTGCTTAGGCCCTGCCTAGGAATCAAGGCCTTTTCGATCCCCAGTCACAGGCGGTTTATTGAACTTCAGATAGGGCCGGGTGCACAGTTCCTCACACACTCCACCTGCCTTCCCTCCCTAATAAGTCTTATCTTTCCTAGAGAGGAGGTGGGGAAAATTGTGTTTGGTTTTTGTTTTGACATGTCTCTTCCTATATCGTTCGGTCTTACACTTGAATACATAGTTTGTGAGTTTAAAAGCTGCGATTTTGGTTGACTTTCTTCTCACGCTCTATACTAGCAACTTCTCTAGGTGGCCTCTAATCTCATAATCCAAAAGGAGGGATAGTGGTCTTGGATTTAAAGGCATTTCGAGAAGGGGGAAAGAACACACCGGTTATCATCTCATGATCCCGCCTCCTAACTAATGCTGCAGAAATCCTTGGGCATATGTCACCGGCGACCTTTGACAGACAGGGTAGGGCTATCAACTCTGTATGAGCCAAGGCCTGATGTCATTAAGGAGGGTAAAGGGAGGTTCTTGAGGCTAGAGAGAGTGGTATACGCAGGTGGTCCACCTCATGTACAGCAGTGACAACTGTCCAAGGAACTGGGAGTAATTGCCCTGACACAATTCGGGGTGCCCTTTCCAATCCACAGGGGCAGTGATTGTCCAAAGCAGTTGGCTTACTCAGATACAGCCCCTCCCACCCCCTATCTATCCACCTACCTACCTGTCTATCCCCTTTATGTGTGTGTAATTTAGATATTTTCTTTAAACACCTTCCCAGAAGTGGAATTACTGGGTCAAAGAATAAAATTTGTATAATTCTGATGTTAAAGAAGAGATGTACAGCCATTGTCTTAATACAGAAAGTGCCAAAGCCATTAACTCAGGGTGATCAAGCATCAGACACTGGCGGTAGAGAATAAATTGCTACAACCTTTCTGCAGGGAAATTTGTCAATGTGTCAATATGTATAATACACTTTGACCTAGGAGCTCCACTTTTGGGAATTTATCTGAAGGAAATAATTGCACACATGAGCAAGGGTATATGTGCCAAGAGCTTCAAAGAACAATGCTTAGAATGGTTAAAAATAGACATGATTTAAATACCTAGTGATAAAAGATTGTTAAATTCAAAAATAGTATATCCACACGATCAAATATCACGCAGTCATTAAAAACGATGACATGAATCAATATTGACCGAGACGAAAAAATATTCCGTGAAAAGAGCAGATTAGGAAAAAAGCACGTAGTACAGTATTATCCCTTTAAAAATTATACTGTGTACATATGCATAAAAGGCCAGTAGAAAACATACCAACAATAGCAGTTATCACTAGGTGGTGGAATTATGGCTGCTTTCTCTTTTCTTAGTTACCTTTTTCCATATTTTTTAACCTTATGTCACTTTTTATTTTTATTTTTTTAAATTTTTTTAAATATATCTTTATTGATTTCAGAGAGAGGAAAGAAGGGGGAGAGAGAGAGAGATAGAAACATCAATGATGAGAGAGTCACTGATCAAGCCCTCAACCCGGGCATGTGCCCTGACCAGGAATCGAACCCCTATCGCCTGGATCCTAGGTCGACGCTCAACTGCTGAGCCACGTCCGGCTGGGCTTATGTGACTTTTTAAATCGGTGGGGGGGAAACACTGAAAGGTAGCACATGTAATTAGGTTACTTGGAATGTTATTTTATGCATTTTAATCTGTTACTCACATGAAGATCTAGAGGCACTGAAATAGATTTCTTGGACTCCATGCCTCTTTCTACTTCACTCAGCTCGAGCCTGGCTCTTCCCCGTGGATAACCCCAGAATTCCCCACACTCATTCCCCCGCCCCTCGTTGCCTGCGCTTCCTCCCGCAAGGCCCTGTTCCATTCCCACCAGGCTTCCCTAGTCTGCATTCTTTTCTAAAGTGAGCCTTGCCCCGTGACACCTTTCCAGGCAGATATTCTCAGCCTGGAAAATCTCCAAGGATCGTTTTTCTTCACTGACTTTCAGCCAGACTTGGAGGTCACAAGTCCCCTGCAGCATGGAGCCTGGTATGGATCAGGGCGTCAGCCAAAGTGGCCCTTCTGGGGCACTTAATAGATCAAGCAAAGTCCACTGCCAAGTAGTCACCTGGGCTGGGCCAGTAACATACCCTGATAAGCTGCTTGGAAAGTCTGGTCTTCAACCCTTGGACTCCAGCCATGGGAGGACTCAGCAGGACTCAAGGTCCAGCTCATTTAGCCGGTTTGAGCCTCAGATGTGCCAGCTCCTGCCCTTAAACCTGGGCATTGGAAGTGAGGGAGACACAAAGGGCAGGGAAGTGTCCAAAGAATGCAGGAGGCAGACAAACCTCTGAGGGGCAGCCCCTTCACCCACTGAGAGCATTCACTTTCCCCTCTGATTTATTTCCCCAGCAAAACATTATGGCTCAAGGCCTCATATAGAACCTCAGAGCTGCGAAGGCCATCAGACATCATCTGCTCCAAGCCTCTCCCTTTACAGCACAGAGAAACCAAGCGACTGCCCACTGATGCAGAGCTCATGATGTAGCAAGTACCAGAGCCCAAGTTTCCTGACTCCTAGCTCACAGCTCTTTAATATAATAATGCGTATCTTCTTTACAAATGGGATATTTCTAAAGCAAACTGTCTTATGTCTTGTGTCATCTCACCCTCAAATCAACACTGACCCAGATGTATGACTGTAAACCATCAAAACTAGGAAATAAATGGGCCGAACCCATTTATCTTACAAATGAGAAACCGAGGCCCAGAGAGGTTGTCCAGGGTCACTTGGCTGTCCGGGTTCAGATCCAGAACCTCTGGTCTCATTCACAACTTCTCTCATTATAGGTTGCCCAGGCCCTCAGCCAAACAAGACTGGACACCATGGAAAGCAGGTTTGTGTCTCTAGGCACACACAGTCACCAGGAACTTCCCCTCTTCCCTCCTTTCTTAAGTTGAGTGTTCTTGTGTTTAATCCCTGGAGAGATGAGTGACCCAGCATCTGTGGATGTTGACGCTAAGGAATAGGGCTCCCAACCTAAAAGGACAGATTGAGAGACAGTGAGAGGTAGAGCTGGTGTGTGTGTGTGTGTGTGTGTGTGTGTGTGTGTGCGCGCGCGCACACACTCTGTATCTGGGAAAAGTTTAGCTGACTGTGAAGGTGTTTTGGGGATCATATTTTCCAAATAAAATATGGAGACTGTGATCTTGTGCTTCATTTCATTAAAGGGCAGAATGTTTCAAGTCAGGATTGTCTTTTTTGTAGACAGTTTAAAATTCTGGAAGGTACCTACGAATGATTTGTTTATCTGCATCACGCAGGCCAGGCAATTGCCAAATCTTAGAGCAGAAAGTGACAGTGAATCATAGTATTCTGCCCCCAGCTTCTAGGCTGGTAAATGTCTCAACCGTCCAAGATAAATGGCTGCCCCTTCTCTTCCTGATGTCTCCAGGGGAATGATAGCCATTCTTTCACATATTCTCTGCGGGATGACACACTGAGCAAGAATAGGAGATGGAGTATACTAGTGGCCCAGGGCTGGGACATGTGCCCCATCCTGAGACTGGGGTTATGGGGTCAGCCTCATCTAATGACGTGTGAAGGGTGGTTCTCCGAAGGAAAATCAGGGAGCTGCTATCAGAAAAAGGGGACCTGGTTAGCAAGGAGGAAAAATTAGGTCTGCAAGTAGCAGAGACGGTGATTTCCTAGAGGGGGCATACCAGAATGCTTGATGGACCCTCAGCATTGATTCCAGTGGTCTTCCTGTGCTGCACAGGCTGAAAAGATAAAGCCACATTTCCCTGGTTGCATGCAGCTAGGATTCTGGGTGCGAATTAGGTTCTGCCACTTAGATGCATTTCTGCAAGATTTGAAAAGTGGAAGTGAGGTAGAGGTCATGCCATATTCTTGAGATGAGGTTGTCAGTGTCCCATCTCCAGGTTCGAGGACGTTGAGAGGAAATTCTGGAGGCAGCAGTGGTGGAATTCCACATTCCAGTGGAACTGGGCGGTGGCAGCAGCCTCCTGGTTTCAGCTTTCTGGTACCTGGATTGTAGCTAGAAGAGCATGCCCTGGAACTCAACCTTCTTGAAGGTAGTAAAGGGAATGGCTCCCTGGGAGTGTTTTGAGAGTCATTTGTGAAAGCAACACTTGAGACTGCTCCTCCTGCCCTTTCAGGGGTTTGGTCATTGCCTAATCTTTGTGTTGAATCCATTCTGGTTTTTTAAAAAAATACGTTTTATGTTTTTATTGATTCTAGAGAAAGAGGAAGGGAGAGGGAGAGAGAAACATCGATTGGCTGTCTCCTGCACACCCCCTACTGGGGATCGAGCCCCAAACCCTGGCATGTGCCCTGACCAGGAATCAGTGACCTTTTGGTTCATGGGACAGCGCTCAACCAACCGAGCCGCTCCCACCAGGCCCATTCTGGTTTAAACCCTGGAAGTGATTTTGATCTCTCACCTGATGCCTGACTGGCACATCTGTGAGCTTGAAGAAGCACCTGGCCGGCTGGATTCCGATATGACCTCTCCCCTCCTTGACAAGCACATGCTGTAAAGGACGAATGACATGGAAAGATGTTCGTGATATAAAAGGCAATTACAAAGTTGCGAATTGTCTGATTCTCCGCTCCCTTTCCTCAAGGTGTGTGAGTCCATAACCCAGTTATCCGCCTCTGGAGATCGCCAATATTTCCAGCCTCAGAGTCATGCTTCCCTAATTATTCACATACAAGGATTCTAGCCTCTGTTCCACACACTCTGCTGCCCACCCCCAAACAAGCTCCTAAGAAGTTTCAAGGGGCCCATTGTTCCAGAGACTGCAACATTTTCAGCCTGCACTGTGTTTTCATCATCATTTTTTGTTCCTTCCTGGGCCACCTCATTTCACCAAAAAAAAAATGCTGTACTACAGACTTAGTGTGCAGCAGACTTTACTGAAGATATGAAATACAGAATCACAACGCTTTTGGGTGGCAACTTAAAATTGAACATTTGATGTCAGTGCCCTAGATAACTGCCTGCCATGCCCCCTCCTTAAGACATTGCCTGATGTCCCTGTGTTTGCCACCTTCCCCAGGGCTGCCCATTAGCCTACGCTGTGCCTTTGTGTGAATTAGAAAGAGATGCCTGCTCCGAGTGGGGCTGATGCAACACCTGTCCCCAAAGAACATGTGGGCAACTGAAGAGCTTATGCTCCATCTTCGCTGGGCAGCTGCCACCCTGCCTGGCCAGTCATAGTGTATCAGGAATGATGTGACCAGGGTTGCCAGGCCTCGTGAAAGGAAAACAAAAACCCCCAGAAATCTAGATTTTAATTTTGATTTCCATTTCATTTGTTGGTAACTAACAGGCAAATCAAAGTATTTAAGCACGTATTTAATAAGTACTTATTAGAAGTATTTAATAAGTACTTATACAGGTACTGTCCTAAGCACTTTATAAGTATCAATTATTTGGCCTGTGTAACAACCTGTATAGTAGTTATTACCATGCTCTCCACTTTACAGATGAGGAAACTGTGGCACAGAGATTAGTCGTCCAAAATAATACGTTAATAAGTGGCAGAGCAGGATTTGAACGCGGGCATCTGGCTCTAGAGCCTACTCTCTTAATCATCCTGCTCTACTGCTATGAACTAAATTTGGCTCACACATTGCAAATTTTTGATCTGTGTTAGAGACCAGTGCAATCCAATAGAGCTTCCTGAGATGACAGAAATGTTCTATTCTGAGCTGTCCAATGAGGTAGTCGCTAGCCACATGTGTCTGTTGAGTACTTGAAATGTCACTAGTCCATCTGAGGAACTGAATTTTTAATTTTATGACATTTAAATAGCTTCATGAGACTAGTGCCTACTACATTGGGCAATGTGGCTATAGGCCCTTCTCTCTCTGTCAGTTTTTTCAATGCCTTCATTTTTTAAATTTCATTTTTCTTTTTTTTTTTTAAAGATGCTTTGTTTTAGAGAGGAAGGGAAAGGGAGAGAGAGAAAAAGAGAGAGAGAGAGAAACATCGATCAGCTGCCTCCTGCATACCCCACTGGGAGTCGAGACCGGCAACCTGGGCATGTGCTCTGACTGCGAATTTAACCGGCAGCCTTTTGGTGCATGGGATGTCACCCAACCAACTGAGCCACACCAGCCAGGGCAAATTTCATTTTTCAATGCTGTAATTCCTATCACTTCCAACTGGCAGAGGGTTTTATTGTAGTCTTTGTTTTTTAAAAAGCATTTTCTCCCCTGTCTTTTTAAACCATATTCTGGGGGAGTACTTTTGATATTCACTGACTCATGGGGCCCAACAAGCTATTTTCCTCCACAGGAGAATCCTGGCTCTGATAGGAATCATGCTCCTCTCTCCCAGGGGCAGAAATGCAGCGGTCATGGGTTTTGTTTTCCAGATAGCATTTCCACCTCTTTGATGTATATTGATATGTATAAAAAAGATTAGAAAGATGCATGCCAAAATGTTAATGGTTATGTTTGTGTAGAAGAACACATCACCATATTTTCTTTCATGCCTTTAAATTTTTTTCTACAGTGAACAAGTAGAAACCGTATATAATTTTGAAATCATATAAAAATTGTTATAAAACAATTCTCTTGAATTCCCAGGAGGTCAGCAAAGGAAAGCCTCGGGAAGGGAACCTTGCAGAGGCCCAGAGAGCAACCTGTGCAGGTGGGGGGAGGGCATGAGAGAGGAGTGGAACGGAGGGATTTTCTGACAAGTTTGACTGTGCGGAAAATTGGATTGCAGAGTCCTGGGAGGGTGTGGGAAGCTCACAGATTCAAACAAAGCTGAGCTGTGACAAAAAGAGGGAATTGCCTCAAGGGGAATGTACTTGGGTCTGCCGTCATTGATACTTACATAGTCATAATAATAAAAGCATGAAGTGTGGTTTTAACCAAATTTGTGTTAAAAGACATTGAGCCCGGCCAGGCATGGTTCCCGGTTGAGCATCGACCTGGGATCCAGGAGATGGGGGTTCGATTCCCCATCAGGGCACATGCCCGGGTTGCAGGCTCGATCCCCAGCGGGGCACTTGCAGGAGACAGCCGAGGACAACTCTCTCATCATTGATGTTTCCTTCTCTCTCTCTCCCTCTTCCTTCCTCTCTCTGAAATCAATAAAGATATATTAAAAAAAAAAAAAAAAGACTTTGAGAAGGGAGTGCAGTGAGATTTAAATCCTCCGAGTCCATAATGGGAAGCTCATGGGTAATATCTGCAAATGAAAATTTAAGAAATACCAGTTTAAACTTGTTATTAGAGATGGGGGGGGAGTGCAGGAGTCGATACAGAAGAAAACAGCTAAAAGGAGTTAAAAGTGTTGGATCTGAGGAGCTGGGCTTGGGCTAGGATGGGGGAGACAGAGGGCTGCTGTTTTTCCATAGCCTTTTTTTTCTGTTTGACCTTTTAGCTTTTAGGAATCTCTGAATCTATATAATTTTATCAAAGATAAAAATTTAATGGAATTTTTAACAATTCATTTTCATGACCTAAAAACAGATGTGGCATTACCTTGGCTTTCTCTTCTCCTGGTGGTGTCGAGGGGATCCCTGCTTCCTGGCCTAGTCTTGGTTGGGCCACGTGCCTGTCAGGCGCTGTGACCAGGATGGCACACCTCACCTCACCCACCCAGGCTGAATGCCTAGGAGGTCGGGAAAGGACTCCCCTACCCATTTCTTTGGCTTTGACAAACTCATCTTCTTCCGGCAGCCACCTCGAAGAGGTTTTTTCCACAAGAAGACTGGATGGCTGGGGTTGATGTAGCAGCATGACAGTCACCCTCTGGAGGAACCCTAAGGCCAGAGGACAGAGCGGGGAGGGTAGAGAAGGGAAAGAGCCCAGGGTATGGTACGGTTCTGTGAATTCAGTAGCCTGGCCCTGCACATCCCACTGGGGCCCAGCAGTGTGCTAACCACAGCTGGAGGCGGGAGAGGGACAGGGGACAGACAGGACCTGGCGTTGGCACAGGCTCTCTGCTAACGAATCCAGAGACCAGGGCCGATGCACAATGTCTGTTTTAGATCATCCAGGACGTTCTCCCCACCCAACCCCACTGGAGGCACACGGCCTAGGGAAGGCAGGTTGAGCTGCCTGGGCAAAGCCCCTCTTCCTGCTTCTGCACTTTCTAGCCCCTAGGAGCCCGGCCAGGAGTCCCACTGGGAAACAATGACTTGAGCATGTGGATGTGGTAAAATATGTATAAGATAAAATTTACCATATAACCACTTTAAAATGGACAGTCCAATGGCATTCAGTACATTCTCGCTGTGCAACCATCAGCACCACCCATCTCCAGAACTTTTTCTCTATCCCCCAACTCAAACTCTGTACCCATTAAACTCTAACTCCCCATTGTCGCCTCCCCCGGCCCCTGGCAACCGCCATTCTACTTTCTGTCTCTATGAACTTGACTCTAAGTACCTCACATAGGTAAAATCAAATATCATTTGTGCTTCATGACGGACTCATTGCACTTAGCATAATATTTTCAAGGTTCATTCGTGTCGTAGCATGTGTCAGAATTTCCTGTTTTTGATTGTTGAGACTGAATAATATCCCTCTGTATATATATACCACATTTTGTTTATCCATTCATTTCTTTCTTTCTTTCTTTCTTTCTTTCTTTCTTTCTTTCTTTCTTTCTTTCTTTCTTTCTTTCTTTCTTTCTTCCTTCCTTCCTTCCTTCCTTCCTTCCTTCCTTCCTTCCTTCCTTCCTTCCTTCCTTCCTTTCCTTCTTTCCTTCTTTCCCTCTTTCTTTCTTTCTTTCTTTCTTTCTTTCTTTCTTTCTTTCTTTCTTTCTTTCTTTCTTTCTTTCTTCCTTCCTTCCTTCCTTCCCTCCCTCCCTCCCTCCCTCCCTCCCTGCCTCCCTCCCTCCCTCCCTCCTTTCTTTTCCTTTCTTTCTTTCTTTCTTTCTTTCTTTCTTTCTTTCTTTCTTTCTTTCTTTCTTTCTTTCTTTCTTTCTTTCTTTCTTTCTTTGTTAATCCTCACTTGAAGATTTTTTTTCATTGATTTTCAGAGAGAGTGGGGAGAGAAAGAGAGAGAGAGAAACATCGATGTGAGAGAGACACATCAATTGGTTGCTTCCTGCATGTGCCCAGACTGGGCCCAGGGATGGAGCCTGCAACCTAGGTACGTGCCCTTGGCCAGAATTGAACCCGGGACCCTTCAGTCCGCAGGCCCGACACTCTAGCCACTGAACCAAACCACCTAGGGCTCCATTCATTTCTTGATAGGCACTTGAGGTACTTCCACCTCTTCGCTCCTGCGAATAATGCTGCTATAGACGTGCATGTACAAATATCTGTTCCGGTCCCTCTTTCACGTCTTTTGAGTACTTATCCAGAATTAGCATTGCTGGTCGCATGGTAATTCTATGTTCAATATTTTGAGGAATTGCCATATTGTTTCCCATAGTGGGTGTATCATTCTACATTCCTTCCAGCAGTGCACAAGGCTCTCAATATCTCCACATCCATGCCAACATTTGTTAATTCCTTTTTTTTTTTTAAATAATAACCATCTTAATGGGTGTGAGCACAGATTCCGCCCCCCCCCCCCTTTTCTAGTTTCTTATCATGGCAGTGATTAATTACAATGGAAGACTATAGGTTGAATTAGGTTGAGCTGGTCCAAGGAGCCAAGGCGCCAAGGCTTTATTGGGGGCTCCTGAGCTAGCCTGGGACTGGGGGAGGTGGAATTTACCCTCTTGCAACCTAGTCCTAAAACAGACTTGAGTGATAGTTAACGACACCGACCTCAGAGCTCGAGCCTGGTTCAAGCCCTCACTCTGCCTCTGCCTCTATCTCTTTGTCACTCTGCTTTGCAGTGTGACCTTGAGCAAGGCATTCATCTCTCTAAACCGCAGCTTCATCCTCTGAACAAATGGGATACACTGAAATCTCCTTTCTGAGCTGTTCTGGGGATTAGGTGGCAATGTCCGGAACATAGTAGGTACTCAATAAATGTTTTCTATTTTTATTAACTCTTGCCAGGAAATGCTATAGCTTTTAGGTCCAACCAAGTGGCACCGAGGCCCCTGTTATGATCGAAATGTTTGTGTCCCCCAAAATTCATATGTTGTATCCTAAACCCCAACGTGATGGCATTAGGAGGTAGGTCTTTGGGAGGTGATTAAGTCTTTGGGTGGAGCCTTCATGAATGAGATTAGTGCCCTTATTAGAAAAGATTCTAGAGAGATCCTTCACCCTTTCCTCCCTGTGAAGATCCAGTAAGAAGATTCCAGGAATCAAGGAGCAGGCTCTCATCAGACACCTAACCTGCCGGCACCTCGATCTCAGACTTCCCAGCCCCCATAACTGTGAGGAATACATTCTGTAGTTTACAGGCCACCCAGCCTATGGTATTTTTTTTTTTTTAAATATATAACAACTAAAGCTGATTCAGATAGCTTGCTTTCCACATTTGGCCCACGAGTCTTCATGGAATCCCTACTGTGCACCAAACACCATGCTAGGCACAGGGGATACTATGATCAACAAAAGCGGACAAGGCCCAGCTCTCATAAAGGTTATAATCTAGGGAGGAAAAAGACTTTAGTTGAATAATTACCTTCAATGAATGCGTGATTACAAAATAAGATAAATGCTATTGTGGCAGATACCATAGGATCCCCTCAATGTCCATTCTCCCCTTTCCTTATGAGAAACATAAGTAAATGTCCACTTCCAGGTAAACCCGTGGTTACCTAGAATAACAGTACATTCACCAGCCTTCTTGCAACTAGATGTGGTCATGTGGTTAAATTCTGGCCAATGGTGCCTTGGCCGGTGTTGCTCAGTGAGTAGAGAGAGCGTCGACCCATGCACAGGAAGGTTCAATTCCCTGTCAAGGGCACGTACCAGGGTTGCAGGTTTGATCCCTGACCCTGGTCAGGGAATGTGTGGGAGGCAACCAATTGATGTGTCTCTCTCACATCAATGCTTCTCTCTCTCTCACTCTCTGCTCCCTCCCTTCCGCTCTCTCTAAAAAATCAATGGAGAAAATATCCTCAGGTCAGGAATAACAACAACAACAACAAAATTCTGGCCAATGGTATGTAAGCAGAAACGGTATGTAAGCTTCCAGAAAATGTCTTCAAAAGGGAGAGGTTTGCCCTTTCCTTCTCTCTCTTCTCCTTGCTTGTGGGAATGTGGACATGCAGGCTGGAGCTCCAGCTGCTGTCTTGGGTCACGAGGCAACTTTGGGAATGAAAGCTGTGTGCAGCGGAGCAAGAAGATAGGAGAAACCTGGGTTCTGGGCACCGTGGATTAGCTCAGGACTTCTGAATGTGAAAGAGAGATAAACTCTAGTTTTGTTTAAGCCACTGTTCTTTGGAATTTTGCTGTGATTTTCAGCTACTACCGTAAGAAATGTGGTTTTATCAGCATATCTAACATGGAATCTGACCCATATTGGGGGGCTTCTCTGAGCAAGTGATGCTTGAATTGTGTTAGCCAAGAATGGAGTGGGACGCAAAAGGTTTTCAAGCAAAGGGAAAAAGTCCGTTTGCAATGGCCCTGAAGTGGAAGGGAGCTTGGTGTGTTGAAAGGAAGAAAGGCCAGGGTGGCTGGGACAGGAAAAGCAAGGAGAGAAGTGGCACAAAATGAGATTAGAAAGATGGTGACATAGGGCCTCATAAGCCTGTTAAGGCTTCTGGTCTGTATCCCAAGAGTAATGGGGAGCCACTGAAGGGGTCTCAGTAAGGGGTTACAGGGTTAGATTTGCTCTCCCCTTGCCTAATAGTTCCATCCATCTGAAACAGTTGCCATGCCCACACCCAGAAATCCTTGAGGCCCATACCAAATATTGTTTATCTGTGGATAAATTTGTTTCTTTACATTTTATTGCTCCAGTAACATATGGAACATAAAATTTGCTACTTTAACTGTTTTTAAGTGTACAATTCAGTGGCTTTAATTACATTCACAATGTTGTGGAACCATTACCACTGTCTATTTGCCCCCCCATCCCCGCTTTTTTGTGTGTGGATGAACTTTTGCACTTACTAAACATTTAACAACTGTGAGTCAGGTTGAACTGTATCGTTGCAGCAGTCACTGTGTGTGAATTCCTAGAAAGTGGGCTGTGGGCTGTCAGGAACAGTTGACCTAGTCAGGGTCAGCTGGGGCGAGCCTGAGGAATGTCATACCCTGGCCAGCAGGTCCACCAATCTGTCAGCTGTGGAGATCGGTATGCTTTACTTAAGAGGAAGAATATATCCCTGAACTGGAACCAGGGTACAGACCAGAGTTAACTGATGTTTGATCTCTTTCAGGATCTTAGGAAAATATTCTGACCTAGTTGATCTACCAGAGATGCCAGAAGCAACAGAGAACTGATTTTGTCTGTGTTTCTCAACCTGGGGCAGACAGTTCTCTGGATATACACAGTGGTGTGTCCAGGACACATGAAGCCCCAGGATAGACATGGGGCACCTTCCTGGAGCATTCATTTGATTTGATGGGAAATAACTTACATGCTTTTATTTTTAAACAAATATCCATGCATTATGAGACAGAAAGTAACTTATAATGAAGTTTAAGGGTAAAATATAAGCTTTAAAGAAACTACATTTGCAGCTTTACACTGGACCTTACTCGCAGATTTCCAGGAATCTCTATCTCTTTCCCCAGCTGATAGTAGTATTTTGGTAAAGCATAGTGATACAGAGTCAAACTCTCAGGCTGACATTTCTTAGCTGTTCCACCTTGGACAAGTTATACAACCTAGCTGAGCCTTGCTCTCCTAATCTGTGCAACAAGGAAAATGACTGTACCTAGTTATGTGTTAAATCCTTGTAATATGCTTAGCACCTACCAAGTATGCACTAAGAGTTATTTTTATTGGTGGTAGTAGTAGTATCAGGTGATAACGTTTCAGACCTTTGGCTCTCTTTTCAAAGTCTTTAAACTTATAACACTAGCAGTGCTATCTGCTGATTGTAAAATATTCAAACAATATAGAAGTAAATATAAGAAATCATGAAAGTTTCCCCTTCCCCTAAATTCTAGTAACCAGAGATAAACACAAATAACTTTTGGCTATTCATCCTTCCTCCCAAACATTTTTAAAAAAATTCAACATTTATTGCCCAGCTGGTGTGGCTCAGTGGTTGCGAGTCAACCTATGAACCAGGAGGTCACGGTTTGATTCCTGGTCAGGACACGTGCCTGGCTGCAGGCTCGATCCCCAGTAGGGGGCGTGCAGGAGGCAGCCAATGGATGTTTTGCTCTCACATTGATGTTTCTCTCTCTCTCTCTCCCTCTCCCTTTCCCTTCCTCTCTCTGAAATCAATAAAAACATATTTAAAAAAATAAGTAAAATATTCAACATTTATTGGACACCAGGTACTTTATACCCCCGTTACATTTTCCCTCTCACCCCTCTGGTGTGCTTTAGGGCATTTTGGCTGTGATGCCAATCATAGCCCTTGCCCAGAAACTTGTGATGGTGGCATCGCTGAGAATAAATGGAAAAACAGCGCTCCAGACCCAAAGCTGTGAGCAGGAGCCACTCTGTCCACAACCTCCCTCTAGGAAAATCACTTAGACAAAGGGGCTTTTATGAAGAATCTGCTGACACTGAGATGCTGGGGATCTTCAGGAAAAATGGTCTTGACATTTTGTTGTTGTTCACCGTAACTTTAGGCTCCCATCCTAGTTTGGTGATTTCATACTTAACGTGTGAAAGGAGGGTGGTTGAAGGTTGAAGGCTGCTAGAAGCTGCTAGTTCTCCCACTCCATTTCTCAATGTTTCCCTTGTCCACCCCCTTCCTCTCTACCCACTGAGAAGGCAGATTAAGAGGCTCGAAAGACTCTCCTCTGCAGCCACGTCCTCCAGGCAGCCTTCCTAGGTCTCTCACCCAGTGTGAAGCTTGTGCCCTCCCACTGACTCGCACAGTATCCTCTAAATTCTGCTGTAGCTGCAATTGCACTGCATTAGGATGTTAGCTTAGCTGTCTGGGTTGTCTGCTAAATCAGATCTTCTTGAGCACAGATGATGTGCCTGTTTTCTCTTTAGGCCTAAGGTCTAGCATATGACCCATGATATTTACTCAATACATGTATATCGAATAGATGGTGGGGGTAATCACTTGTTTACAAAGATGGCTGCAATGATTTTTCCCACATTTGTGTGCAAGTCCCTTTGTACCTCCCATCAAGGGGTGGAAATGATTCTTTCATTCTTTGACTCTGGGCTTAGCCAATGGCAAATGTGATGCAAATAGAGGCTGAAAAAGTCCTTGCACAAAAGGGCTGACCCCCTTTGTCTGTGGCTGTAACCCTGAGACTGAGATGTGAACAAGTCTGAACAGCCCACTAGAAAGGCCATATGCAAGAGAACTAAGGATGTCCAGCCAGCTGCCTGCCCATGTTTCACTGGTCAGTTGTCAGAAAAGTGAGTGGAGCCCATTCAGCCCCAGTTAAAATCCCAGTCGGCTAAAGACAGATGAATGACTCCAGGTAAGACCAGCAGAAGAACCACCCAAGTGACACCAACCCAAGTTGCTGACCCACAGAATCGTGAACAAGGCCGTACGTTTATAATGCAGCAACGGATTACTGATATGGGAGATACTTTTTCAGTGATAGTTTCTTCATACAGTTTCTCTTCCTACCTTACCTTTAGTGGCTATCCCTTGTTTTTGCTTGTCTCGACTTTATCCACTTTTTTCCTGAAGCAGCAAATAGATATTCTCAGTAGAAAAAATTCTTAGAGACAAAAAAATTCTTAATCAAAGAATAGTAGACATTATGATTTTCTTTCCAACATAAAATTTTGAGAAGCTTGAGGACAAAGATAATATTTTCACAGATGTATGTATGTCAGAACATAAAATTTTATTTTAAAAAAATACACATTTAACTTTATTTATGATTGTCATTTAAAGATTGATTTTATAAAACACAAAAAGACATTTTTAAAAGTTCTGTATCACTGGAATTTAAACAGAAGAAATAGTGATAGCTTTGTAGGTGTAAGTTACATACATTAAAATCAAATATTGGAGATTTTTTTCAACATGGAAACTATACAAATGAAATAAATGGCAAAAGGACCTAATAGCAATATTTTGTTATTGTGGATTATCAGTTACTTTAGGACCTAAACAAAGATTCTGAATATTCAGACTTCTTTTGCTGTGTTTCATATTTACTTATATTCTGAGTTAAGGTATTGACCAAAAGATCTGATTTAGGAAGGCATTTAACTTTATAGCAAAAGTTTTTCCATCTACAGTTATCACTTCAAAGGATTTGACATTACAGTGCTGATGTAATCTGCTGGCTCCCTCTTGAACAGTGTGCCAAAAATTATGTCAACCCCATGGAAAGTCAAACAGATACCAAGAGATGGAGCAATTATGCACAGTTCAATAAAATATAATGTAAAGTTTTCCCCACCTAAAAATTAATCAATGAAATAAGACATGAACTATAGTTGACTTGATTTCAGGAAACACATTTGAGAATTACACGATTGTTTTCTGCTCAGCTTCGGTCATGGACAGGGATTTGTAGGCTACCCTGCTGTTTGCTTTGTGGATTGTAGTAGTGAAGGAACCCAATGGACTTGCTCCGAATTGGTAACGAACTGTGGTCTGGACTCTTCTCATTTTTCAGGTACAACCAAATCTTTGTATAAATAAGATCAAATGAACAAGAAACTCCAACAGTGGCAGAAATAGGTGTGATCTGTCTGATCACTGAATGGATTTCATCTTGGATAGCTTTCTGAGACTTTTTTCTGGGTGTACTATCTTCTTTGGCAGTTTTGTCACACTCAGTATTAAATTGCCATCTTTCAAGGATCTCACTACTTTTTTTTAAATCTTCACCAGAGGATATTTTTTCCATTGATTTTTTTTTTTAGAGAAAGTGGAAGGTGAAGAGAAGAGAGAGAGAGAGAGATGTGTCACGTTATTGGTTGCCCCCGCACGAGCCCTGACCAGGCCTGGGATTGAGCCTGCAACCTAGGTACGTGCCCTTGACTGGGAATTGAACCCGGGACCCTTCTGTCTGCGGGCGGACTCTCTAACAACCGAGCCAAACTGGCCAGGGCAAGGACCTCACCACTTTTAATATTCGAGATGGCTACCACCAGTTTCTGAACTGAACTTTTGTATGACCAAGCTTTTAGTTGTTCCACCACATGAATCAGATATTTCATGAGCTCAGGATCAGTAGTTACTTGCAAGGTGTATCCATATTACTGCATTTGAGTAAAGGTTCCAGATGGATATATGCCACACTCAAATAAAATGCTGTTGATGCCAAATGAGAAGAACTCGGCCATGATTTCCCCACTCCCTGGAGAGCTGCCCCACCACGGCCGGGCCCACAGACCCGACAGGCGCCCCCCGCGGATGGCAACCGCAGGGCTCCGCAGCAGCTCCCCGACACTGGGTTCAGAAGTCTAAACATCAAATTTAATACTTTAAGCATGCACATCTTCTCGTATGTCGATTATACCTCAATAAAATGCTCAAAAATTTCATAGGGAAAATAAATATAATCTAGGATTTTGTAATACAGGGCAGTGGTGTGCAGGAACTGGCTCGTCCAGCTTCTGAGAGCTGATAAATTTTAAGCAAGCCAGTTGTTAACCGTAGCTATCGTTAAATCATAACGTATGCACACTTACAATTAAACTAATTATATTTTTTAAAAAAGTAATAAATACTCGCCCTGGCCAGGTGGCTCAGTTGATTGGAGCGTCAGCCCATAAACCAAAAGGTTGTGGGTTCAGTTCCTGGTCAGGGCACGTACCCAGATTGAAGATTTAATCCCCAGTCAGGGAATCTATGGGAGGCAACTGGTTGCTATTTCTCTCTTACATTGATGATTCTCTCTCTTTCTCTCTCTCTGTCTCTCCCCCTTCCTCTCTCTCTAAAGCCAATTGGGGAAAAAAACAAAACCCAACATATCCTCACGTGAGGATTAAAAAGGAAAAAAAGAAAAAATTTGAAAAGTAATAAATACTCAAAATCCATGCCCCTATATTTTACTGTTATCTGTGATTGTGAGGTTGTTTACATCTATTATGTCCGTATGGTAGAAACATTATATAGTGGTGCACTGCTGCACCTCCCTTCCCGACTCCAGGTTCATGATGTTACCTTGGAGGTTTGAAATTGGCCATGGTGGGCGTATTTATACCATGGAAATTGGCAAACGCTACAAATCAGCCTTCCAGCCCCCATCCCCACCCCACCCTCAGAGAACCAATTCGTAAACATTTATTAGCACTGTACTATTTAGGAATAAAAAAAATATAGGAGTGTCTTTTAAATCAACAGTAGAAAATTGAGCCTATCCAATATAAGGCACTAAATGAGAAAAAGAGGTATATGATAAACAGAAAACATAATGGATGTCTGGTGAGTCATGCCAACGAAATCTAAATGTTTGTTTGGTCCCTCCTGTTGCCCTGTTAAAGTCAGAGGGAAGAGCTGAAACTATGATAAGTCCATAGGTCAAAGAGAACGGCAGCAGAGGAAACATATAAATGATATCAGCTACATTTTGGAAGATGGAAAGAGAATGAATTAGTAATAACTGGTTTAGGTTTCAGCTGTCTCTGTTCTGCTAAGTCCTCCCGAGAAATAAGGCCACAAGAAGAAAGAAGCAGCAGATTCATTCTGATGAACAGCTATAGAAAGTCTCAGAAGTTGGAAGCATTGAACGCCTCTCAAGGTGGGAGTGGAGGTTAGAGCTAAGCACAGAAGCATTGGCTGACAGATTGTGTAAAGAAGTAGTAGTTTCTTCTCCAAGGCTGCAAATTCAGGTATTGTCTTCTCCCAACAGAAGACGGAAAGTACCCTCCCCAGAGAGACTGAAACCCTGGCCGGGTAGATTACTTGGTTAGAGCATTGTCCTGGTACACCAAGGTTGCCAGTTCCATCTCCGGTCAGGGCACATACAAGACTCAATCAATGACTGTATAAATAAGTGGAACAACAAATCAAGGCCTCCCTCTCTCTCTCTCTCAAATCAATCAATTAAAATATTTTTTAAAAGAAAGAAAGATTGAAAAGGCTCTGGACTAAGAACATATGGCATAGCTGAGAGCAGGGCTGAGGCCCTTTACTGAAAAGAGCAAGACAGAGTGGAAGCCTGCATACTTAACAGCCTTCTTCCCTCTCTTGGTCTCAGGAACATTGGCTACTGGGATTATGACTACTTCCCACCAAGCCCCTCTCTGGAATTGGATGGTTTCTTTCTAGAGAAATTGACCACATGAGAGAAAAGTCCTACAGATACTGATATATGTGGGTCATTCAAATAAATGGTTGGGTCCCTCACTCACAGTGAAGCTACCAGATATCAAGCCTTACCCATGCAGAGATTCTAATGACCTTTTAGTGTCTCACTCTTAAAAAAAAAAAAAAAAGGAGAGATAAGAATCAGACATTTGATGACCCTCAGGTGAAACAGAAACAATGGAGAGATGAGGGGAGAACTAAAAAAACGCTATGATTAATATCCCCGGAGTGCTCAGAGAGGCGTCAATTTATGAAATAAGAACAGGATGCTTTATAAAAGGAACATTCAGCAAGAAGTGCCTCTTTGAAAATAAAAATATATAAGCAGAAAGAGTTGGGAGATAAGGTTAAAGAAATATATTTTTTAACTGATTTCTAGAGAGAGAAAGGGAGAGATAGAGAGAGAAACATCAATGTGAGAGGGAAACATTGATCGGTTGCCTCCTGCACACTCCCTTGGATGCCCCTACTGGGTGTCAAACGCACAACCTAAGTACATACTCTGACCGGGAATCCAACCCACCACTTTTTGGTGTACGGATCATGCTCCAAACAACTGAGCCACACCAGCCAGGGCGGCTACAGAAATCTAAGATGTAGAATGAGAGGGAGCAGAGCCAGAGAAGAGAGTAAAGAAATGATTGTCTGGGGTGGGTCTCTTGTAAGCAGTACCTGTATGGGTCTTGTTTTCTTACCCATTCAGGCACCTATGTCTTTTGATTGGGGCATTTAATTCATTTACATTTAAAGTAATTATTGATAGGTATGTAGTTACTGCCATTTTATTGTTAATTTTTTTTATCTTGTCTTCTTTTTCTTAAAGAAGTCCCTTTAACATTTCTTGTAATATTGATTTGGTGGTGATGAACTCCTTTAGCTTTTTCTTGTCTGGGAAAAGCAAGGTTATTTTAAAATTATTATTATTCATAACATGCTGCATGACTTAGCTGTGAGCAATATTACATGGTTAGAGGAAGTTAAGCATTGAGTATCGATTTTTTAAAAGTGTAATAATAATAAAACTATACTGGGAAGATGAAGGAGTATGTGTATGTGAGTGTGTGTCTGTATGTCTATCTCTGCTGCAAAATAGAGCAAAATCCTATTTCTATAGTAAGGAGCCAATAGGTAATATCTAAAATAGAAACACTTAAAATGACAGTGCAAATACCTTGTTTAGAGGCATGGAGAAAACTACCAGAAGGAAGAGCTAAGACACTGCAAGTAGTGGCTTCTAAGGAGTGGGGCTTGGAGTTGGGGAGGCACAGAGCAAGGGACTGCTGAATTTTATTGTAACTTTATAGTTCTATTTTATTTTGATTCTTTTTATTGATTGATTTTTAGAGAGAGAGAAACATTGATTTGTTGTTCCACTTATTCATGCATTCATTGGTTGATTCTTGTATGTGCCTTGACCAGGTATTGAACCTGCAGCCTTGACGTATTGGGATGATGCTCTAACCAAATGAGCTATCTGGCCAGGGCTCTATTTTATTTTAAAATGTATGCACCTATACTACTTAAAAAAGTCAATTCTCCCTAAATTTATGTCTAAATTAAGTGCAATGTTGTTAGGATTTTTTAAGAAATTGGACAAACTTATTCTCATTAGAGTAGCTAAATTAATTTTGGAAACAAAGAGCAATGGCGGGGGGTGGGAGGTGGGCGATTAGCTCAATAAGATTTTCTGATATAATATGAAGCCTTAGTCATAAAACGAGAATGATATGCTACAGCAATAGATACATAAACTAGAGGAACAGAATGGAGAGCTCAGAAATAGATCCATACAGCTGTGGAAATTTGATATAAGATGAAGATGACACTGTAAGTCAACATGGAGAGAGGAATTATTCAGTAGATGATGTCAGGAAAACTGTCTCACTCTTTGGAGAAAAATAAAGTCTGATTCCTATCACAACTATACACTAACCTGGACTCCAAAGGAATTAAATACTGTACCTGTATGTGAAAGATACAAGACCACACAAAAGAATGGAAATCCCACTAGAGATGGGAAAAGGTTATTAATAGGTAATTCATAGGAGGGGAAATGCAAATGACTCTCTAGCATAAGAAGAAATGTTTAAATTCACAGGTAAATGCAAATTAAAGCAATGAGATGCCATTTTATACTCATCAAAGGAGCAAAAATTAGAGAATTAGAAAATAGCAAGTGATAATGAGAATTAGAGAAATAAAAATCCTCTTGCACCCTGGACAGTGTGGCTTGATTGACTGGAGCATCATCATGATGATTGTGGGTTTGATTTCTAGCTGGGGTGCGTGTGGGAGGAGGCTGGTAGATGTTTCTTGCTCACAATGTTTCTCTCTCCCTCTTTCTCTCTCTCTCCCCCTTTCCTTCTTTCTAAAGTCAACGGGAGCATATCCTCAGGTGAGAATTTTAAAAATTCTCTTGCTTTATTATGGTAGTGTAAACTGGTACAGATGTTCTAGAAAGAAATCTGGCAGACTCTCTGTACTCCAGAGAGTTCTCAGGTCCATAAGGAATCATGTACAGGGATGTTCACTGCAGCTCTGTTGTGAAAATGAGGAGCTGGGGGGGGCATCCTAGATGTCCCTCACTAGCGGAATAGTTGGATGTATCCTATATAATGCTCCATAGTGGTAGAACCTATGAGCTAGGTTTTTACATGCAGCAGCATAAACAGGTCATAAAAACAGAGTGCTGAATTTAGAAAAAGAAACAGAAAAATATCCATAGATCAATTTATGTAAGTTTAAAACATAGGCAGGAAACAGCAGTATGTATCTTACAAGGATACATGCATATCCAAGGGCACATTTCAAACACGTAACAGTGGGAGGGGAAGGAAAATGTAGACCAAGAATAAGGGCCTGGCCAGCGTGGTTCAGTGGTTGTGCATCGACCTATGAACCAGGAGGTCATGGTTTGATTCCCTGTCAGGGCACATACCCGGGTTTTGGGCTGGGTCCCCAGTAGGGAGCAAGCAGGAGGCAGCTGATCAATGACTCTCATCATTGGTGTTTCTCTCTCTCTCTCCCTCTCCCTTCCTCTCTTTGAAATCAATAAAAACATGTTTAAAAAAAGAATAAGGAAGGAAGGGGTTAAGATAAGTGAAGGGCCTTCCACAGACCATGTATGCTATGAACTGAGGAATCTGATGAACTCAGTTCTCAGCGTGCAAGGCATCCCCAGCTTTCCCCCCTCTTTTTTTCCAGCAAAAATCTCAATGGAATCCCTTTATTGGCGGACGTTGCAACAAAATTCTATAGTTTTTCTGGAAGAATAAATAATGAAGAGAAGATCAGAAAACTTTGAAAAAGAAGAGCATCTGGGGATGACTTGGCCTTCCAGATAATAGAATGTATAAATAATTCAGCAGTCACTAGAACAGTATGTCACTGGCACAGGAATAGGCAGAAGAATCGATAGAACAGAAAAGGGCAGAAATAGACCCAAGAACTTAGCAAAGGCTTCTAGATGATAAGAGTGGCATTTTGATCAGTGAGGGAAATGCTGGATTTTACAACAAATGGTATTTGAAAAATTGACTGATGATTTTTGGAGGAAGGTAGAAAATATGTACAGCAATAATTAAAACCTCTGAGAGTAAAGAGACTTAGGATTTGAATGCCGTTTGGGACACTGATTAGCTATGTAATTGCAGGCAAGATACCTAACCTTCCTAAGCCTCATTTCTCCCAAGGTAATAACAATGCATACTTTATTTGTTGTGAGGATGAAAGAGATAATGGATGTTAAAAAATAAGAACATGGGCCCAGCCAGCATGGCTCAGTGGTTGTGCATCTATCTATGAACCAGGTGGTCACTGTTCAATTCCCCATCAGGGCACATGCCCGGGTTTTGGGCTCAGTCTCCAGTGGGGGACGTGCAGGAGGCAGCCAATTAATGACTCTCATCATTGATGTTTCTATCTTTCTCTCCCTCTCTCTTCCTCTCTCTGAAATAAAATTTTTTTTAAAAAAAGAACATGGCACCTATCACACAAACTGTGCCCCATAAATATTACCTACTATTACTTCTACCCTATACCACATGCAAAGTATTGTGCAAAGTGAGACCATAAATGTTCCATAAAGAAAATCTCCCTGGTCAGTTTGTCTCAGTAGTTCGAGTGTTGGCCAGGGGACCGAAGGGTCGAGGGTTCGATTCCCAGTCAAGGGCACTACCCCGGTTGCTGGTTCGCTCCCTGCCCCTGTCGGGGGCAACCAGTCAATGTGCCTCTCTCACATCGAAGCTTCTCTCTCTCTCTCCCCCTTCTCCCTCCCTTCCATTCTCTCTAAAGATCAATGGAAAAAATATCCTCCAGTGAGGATTAAAAAAAAAAAAATCAATAAGTATTATTATTATCTTGGGAAGCAGAAAGACTTTCTAAATATGACCCTAAGGGTAGAAAACATGAAGGAAGAGAGAATAGTTCTGATTGTAAAAACAAATAAAACAAACAAAACCAAAACATTTCTGTATGCCAAATCCCACCACAAAGTCAAAATACAAATGGCAAACTGGGGAAAATATCTGTAATATATGCAATAGATAAACAGTTAATGTCTCTTACTAATCAACAGGGGAAAGATGTATGCAGCAATAGAAAAATGCACCAAGAACATTACCAAATAAACAAACAAGCAAACACGTGATTACAAATACATGGAGGCCCGGCCGGGCGTGGCTTAGCGGTTGAGCATCGACCTAGGATCCGGGCGATCGGGGTTAGATTCCCGGTCAGGGCACATGCCCCGGGTTGTGGGCTCCATCCCCAGTCGGGGGCGCGCCGGAGGCAGCCGATCAATGACTCTCATCATTGATGTTTCTATCTCTCTCTCCCTCTCCTTTCCTCTCTCTGAGATCAATAAAGATATAAAAACAAAACAAACAAAAAAAACAAACAAATACATGGAGGGGGAAATGTCCAACCTCCCCAATAAAGAGTGCAAATTAGAATGAAATCCCGTTTTTCATATATTGTATTAGCACAATAGACTTTTATAATATTTATTTAATATAATATGACATTCCTTTTGCATGTGGCTTATTTCATTTAGCATAATGTTTTCAAGGTTTATCTATGTGGTAGCGTGTATCACAATTTCACTTTTTTTATGGTTGAATGATATTCCATTGCATGTATATACTGCATTTTTAAAAATCCATTCATCTTTTGATGGACATTTGGGTTGTTTCCACCTTTTGGCTATTGTGAATAATGCTGCTATATATGTTTGAGTCCCTGTTTTCACTTTTTTCCCCCCCGCTTTCACTTTTGAGTGCATACCTGGAAGTGGAATTGCTGGATTAATTCTATGTTTAACTTTTTGAGAACCTGCCAAACTGTTTTTTTTTTTTTGTTTTTTTTTTATTGATTTCAGAGAGAGGAAGGGAGAGGGAGAGAGAGAGAAACGTCAATGATGAGAGAGTCATTGATCGGCTGCCTCCCACATGCCCCTTACTGGGGATGGAGCCTGCAACCCGGGCATGTGCCCTGACCGGGAATCGAACCTTGATCTCCTGGATCCTAGGTCGATGCTCAACCTCTAAGCCACGCTGGCCAGGCCACACTGTTCTTTTTTAAAAGTCAGGTTTATTAAAGAATCACATACAGTAAAATTCACTTTTGTAGGTACATAGTTCTATGACTTTGTCCAACACATGCAGTCACGTAACCACCACCACAATCAAGATTCCACCCCCAAAAGTCCCCACGTGCTCCTCTGTAGTCTGTTCCAAACTCTCACCCCCACCCTCTGGCAACTGCTGATCTGATTTCTGTTCCTACAGGATGACTTTTCCAGGATGTCCAACAGTGGAATCATTGGAGCTTTGCTTCTTACATTCAGCAAAATTTATTTGAGCTTCATCCCTGTCAGTGTATCAGTAATTTGTTCCTTGTTGTTGCTGAATAGTATTTCATCGTATGGCTATAGCATATGTATTTATCTATGCACCAGTTGATGGACATTTGGTTTGTTTTCAGTCTTTGACAATTATAAATTATGCCGATATAGGCATGTGCATACAGGTCTTTGTGCAGACGTATCTTTTATTCATCTGGGTAAATACCTAGGAGTGGAATTTCTGGCTCGTATGGTAAATGTATGTTTAACTATTCTAAACTGCCTATTTGTTTTCCAAAACAACTGCGCCATTTTTGCATTTCCATCAGTATGCATGAGAGTTCCAGTTGTTCTGTATCTTCTATAACATTTGATATGGTGAATTTGTTCATTTTTATTTTAACTATTTTAATAAGTATGTGGCATGGTATCTCATTATAATTTGAATTTTTCACATACCTAATGGCTAATGATGTTGAACTTCTTCTCCATATGCTTACTTGCTATCTTTTCCTCTTCCTGGTGAAGTGTCTGTTCAAATCTTTTGCCCATTTTTGAATTGAGCTGTTTTTATATTATTGATTGTGAGAGTTCTTTATATATTCTGCATACATATTTTTTATCAGATGTGTGTTGTGCAGTATTTTCTTCCCATCTGTGTTTTGTCTTTTCAGTTTTCTTAACAGAAAATGTCTATTCTCTTCAAGAATAGACATTTTTATTTTAATGAGTCTAATTTATCAATTTTTCTTTTATGGTTCATGCTATATATGTATTATCTATGAAATTTTTGTCTAACCTTAAGTCACAAATATTTTCTCTATTTTATTTTAGAAGGCTTATCATTTTAGGTTTATATTTTGGTCTATGATTCATTTCAAGTTCATTTTTGTACATTTTTTGCACATTGATGTCCAATTATTCCAGCACCATTTGTTGAAACAAACCTGTTCTTAACTTTTTTCCCCAATTAAAACAGAAGTTATCTTAATTGATTTTAGAGAGAGGAAGGGAGAAGGAGACTTTTGATTACATAATCTCATTTGACCCACAATCAAGCCTATGGGGTAGAAATAAAAATGTTACTCCTATTTTAGAGATGAAGAGGCTCACTTGGCCACGGGAACAAAGCTTTTGGTGCTATTGTCAATATATTTTATTGACCTTCAATAAATTTTGAGCTGCCTTTTCCAAGATCCAAGTTATTTCCATAAATCTGTCCAGTACTAGGATCACTGGACATCAGTACTCACTACTTAATATTGAGCTTGAAAACTGGAAAGGCTAAGAGATTTGGTGCAACTGGGACCCAAGAGCATGGTCATTTGGATTAACCATGAGAAGTGGTCACACGTCTCGGTTCTGCTATGTGAACTGGCCATGGTCATGCAAACTTTATTCTGTAAAAACGTAATTAGAAATCTTTTCTTTAGAATTTTCCTGAGCTTCAACAAGAAAAAACTCTGTTACCAAACAGTCCAAATATCAAAGCAATAAACTGATTTGGTTTATGTTTTTGGTCACTTCTTCAGCCCGCTTGCCACTCCCTTTCTCTGGGAAACACACCCACATATCACATCATTGGGAGTCATTTTGCTAGCACCTGACTGCTTCCCTGGCCATGGCTCTTTGCAGCAGAGGTGGACATGTAGCCATGGGTGATGATTAGATTGTCTCTTTGGGGAACTGAGGATTGGACTGAAACAGATACTCAATCTGCATTTGACTGGAGTTTTAACATGTGAATTAGGAATTATATAGCAGTCACACTCTGCCTGTCAAGTGGATCAAAGAAGAGAAAAAGCAGATCTGAAGAGAGAAAAGGGGATAAACCAGGGAGGGAGAAGTAGGGACTCAAGACTGTTATTCACTGTGCTTGGCTCCAGACCTTTCTAGCCGCCTTGCTTCATACCTGGCCTTTGATGCTGAGAAAATACCTCTCTATCCTTTAAAAAATGCCCCCCCTCCCCCGTTTTAAGCTAGCTCAAATGGATTTCTGTTACTTACAGCCAAAGAGTCCTAACCAGTACAATAGAGGTAAATTGATTTATCACGGAGTAGAAAGACATGGCCTTGGGTTGCCTTATGGGGGTTTAAAAAGAAAGCTGACTTTTTGGTGCTGTAACTGAGAGACAAAAACTTCTCCCTTTTATAAAATGAATTGTGGGAAAGGTTTAGGCCAGCTCAGCGAACATCAGAACATCAGCTTGTACAATAAGAGCAGGCACTATCCAGGTTAAACTATCATTTGTTTCCAGCTGGGAAGGAATGGGGGGGCGGGGACGGGGACGGGGACGGGGACGGGGACGGGGACAGGGACGGGGACGACGACTTGGATGGAAGGGAAGCCAGTGCAGGAAGAAAGGGTGAGTCAGTTGGACATGGGCCCAGAAAAATTTTGCACGTTCCCATTGAAGACTCCTTTACCTTTGAATTTAAAGAATATTGATCAACAAGTATTATTTTGTTGATTAGATACTGTCCATGAAATTAGTCTTCTGACACATTTCCAACCATTTCTCTGCAGCAGACCCTGTGAAATCCCAACTCTCTTTACAAGTGGGATTCAATACAGTGGCGCCTCGGTTTTCGAATGTCTCCGTTGACGAACATTTCGGTTTACGAGTGCCATAAACTGGGAAGTAAATGCTTCGGTTTTCAAACACGCCTTGGAAGTCAAACATGCCACGAGGCTTCTGCTGAGAGCAAGACCCCGAGGCCTAGCTGTGGGCTGTGGATCTCTCGGTTTTCTAACATTTCAGAACTCGGACGGTCTTGAGGAAAGGATTGCATTCGAAAACCGAGGCACCACTGTCGTATGGCCCTGTGTTCTCCTCACCCCGAGTCTCAGTTTCTTTGCCTTGTTTCTGCCTTTGTCATTCGCTTTGATGAGCAGAATGAATGACGCACAGAGGCTGGTGGGACAATGGGGCTGATTCATGGTTTGGGAAAACAGGGAATTATCTCAGAGCGAACACTGGCCCTCCTTTTTGCTGGGGGCACTACAATGTTTAGCATCTTGTTTGGATTTGTCCAACCAGTGGATAAGCATCTAAATGACAGAAGCAATATGGGGTTCCCAACGTCCCTGGGGGTACTTAAAACAATCCTGGGATAAGCTGGCAGAGCTTGTGCTCTTTATAAACAAACAGAGAGATGTTATTCAAACAGCTGTTAATTTCATTAAGAAGCCTCATTTTAAGGTCCCAGAACAGGCACTTCTTTTTATGTCAGGATTATCTCTGAGTTTTATATTTGCATCTGCTCCTGGTAGCTTAGCTGGGATGTCAGGGGCTAAGTTTACATTTGGATGGCTGCTTCAGCTTGGGCTTCAAAGAAGAATTCACCTTTAGAGCAGACTAAATTTGACCAAAACAAATTTGATGGGTAATTTAGGACTATTTATATACATTTTTATTGGTATCATATTTATATACTATTTTGTGGTCTTTTAAATTGAGCACTGTAATATGAAAATATTAATGTCTACAAATTTTGATCTACTTCTAATGGATGTGTTGTGTGTAACTGTATGAATGAACCATAACTTAACTAGTTCCTTGTTGTTGGACATTTAGGTTGCTTTCAATTTTTCATAGCTGTAAACCCTGCTTCAGTAAAATTTATTGCAGCTAAATCTTTGCACATTTCCTTATTTTCTTAGAAAAGAAACCCTGGGTTTTGATTGCTGGGTCAGAAGAGATGCATATTTTTAATGTGTTTGTCTCGGACTGAGAAACTGCTCTCCAGAGTACAATTTATACTTCCCGTAAGTATGAAAGCGCTCTTTTCACACACGCCCAGATCTTCAGTCAAAACTTAATTTTGTCGGTTTTTTAGTTCATTTGCTTGGTTTTCCCAGGTAAGTGATCACATAATTTACAAATAATGACTTCTAGTTTTTGTATCATTTACCAGATGGGCAAAACCTGGAAGAATTTATAACATTTCATTGTTCATGAGAATATAGATAAATGGACTTTCTCAAACCCTATGAGTATAAATTGGTAAGTATTTTTGAAGGATAATTTTAGAGCATCTGTGACAAATTTTATTTTTTTTAAATGTTTTTATTATTGATTTTAGAGAGAAAGGAAGGGAGAGAGAGAGAGAGAGAGAAAGAAAACATTGATGTGAGAGGGTAACATCAATCAGCGGCCTCCTTCACGCCCTCCACTGGGGATTGAGCGGGGAATCGAACCTTCAACCTCTCACTGCATAGGACAGCGCTCAACCAACTGAGCCACACCAGCCAGGGCTATCTGTGACAAATTTTAAATTACATACCTTTGACTTAGCTATTTCAATTCTAAAAGACCATCCTTCACAAGTGAACAAAGACATATGAGTAATGGATGACCTTCTTATCTTGTTCCTGAAATTAATAGTAATATCTTTAATATTCGGGAATTAATATTGGCTTTTGGTTCTTTCTTCTCTTTATTTCTTGTCTCTGTCATTTTTTCCTGCATGAAGTTCATTTTCTAATATTGGCATTTGTGATGGACTGGAGTCACAGGGAGCTCTGGCCTCAAATGACATGGAGAACACAAAAATACATTCTCCTTGTAATAAAATTTAGATAACATAGAGGTTCGAAAGTAAATAGTGTAGCTCTCCTTCCCACAGCAGCCAAGTTGCACAAATCCAGGGAGTACCATCTTGTCATAAACCAAGAAGAGCATCTCTTGTTTTTGCGTGCACAAGTAGTCCCTGAATTTTACCATGCACATTATAGACAGTCTCTCTCTTGGGTTATCATTAAAGGATGGGCACATGCATAACCCAAGCTAAGACAATCAAAATCTCTCTCCTTGTAATTTGAATATTGAGCTAGAAAATGAAAAAAATATTGGAGTGTGTTCATTCTAACAGTAGTACCATTAAGAGCCTACCATTCATTGCTTCTCTACAGCTTCCTAGGGCTGCATTATTTCTGTTCTTTCAAAGACCTGATTCCTCACATTTTCCTTAATTCCCGAGACCCCTCATCACTAATAAACTTTTTCTGTTGTTGTTTTTTGTTTTCTTTCTTTAAAAATTGATTTTAGAGAGAGGAAAGCGGGGAGAGAGAGAGATGGATTTGTTGTTCCACTTATTTATGCATTCATTTGTTGATTCTCGTATGTGCCCTGACCGGGGATCAAACCTGCAACCTTGGCATATCGGGGCCAACACTCTAATCAACTGAGCTACCCAGACAGGCCCATTTTTTGTTTTTCTTAAATTAGCCAGTCAGATTGTGTTGTTTGTCACCAAACAATCCTGAACATAAAACTCTAAGCATATATACAATATATTTTTTTGGTTTTGTTTTGCTGTGAATGAAAATGTGCTGTATGCATTGTTCTACAACTTGATTTTTTTTCCACTTAATTATATGTTTTGGAAATTTCTCCACGTCAGTACATCTATTGATCTACCTCATCCTTTCAGATATCTTCCTTGGGGTGTGTGTGTGTGTGTGTGTGTGTTTAAAAATTGGGGTCATTCACATATGATTTGTTACTTGTTTTTTATTTTTGTTGTTGTTAATCCTTACCCAAGGATAATTTTTCCATTGATTTTTCTTAGAGAGACTGGAGGGGAGGGAGGAAGGAGAGGGAGAGTGAGAAACATCGATGTGAGAGAGACACATTGATTGGTTGTCTCCCAAACTCGCTCTGCCCCGACTGGGGCCTGGGATAGAGCCTGCAACGGAGGTATGTGTCCTTGACCAGGAATCGAACCCAGGACCCTTCAGTCTGAGGGCCAACCCTCTAACCACTGAGCCAAATTGGCTGAGGCTGTTACCTGTTTTTTAAATTTGATAAACTATCTTAATCATCTTTCTATGCTCATACATGAATCTAAGTTATAAGGTTTACTGGCTAACTCCTATTCCATTGTCTGAATATAAATTTATCTCCCTTAATGGTGGATATTTAGGTTGTTTATAACTTTTTTGATATTATAGAAATACAACAATGAATATATTTGTACAGACACATATTTATGCCTTTGTCCACTTTTTCCCCTCAGGATAAATGTCCAGAAATGGCCCTGATCACTTATTGGTGTATACAATAAAACTTTTTTATTTTTCTAAAATATGTTTTTATTGATTTCAGAGAAAGGAAGAGAGAGGGAGAGAGAGAGAGAGAAACATCAATGATGAGAGAGTCATTGATTGGCTGCCTCCTGCATGCCCCCGACTGGGGATGGAGCCCGCAACCCGGGCATGTGCCCTGACCAGGAATCGAACCATGATCTCCTGGATCCTAGGTCGATGCTCAACTGCTGAGCCACGCCCAGCCAGGCTACAATATAATTTTTAAGTAATTAATTTTTATTAAGTATATATGCACATGGTACAAAGTTCAAACAAAACAAATAGATTAGAGTATCATGTGGAATTTATCCCAAGAATGCAAGTTTGGCTTAACATTAAAAACCAATCAATGAGCCCTGGCCAGGAAGCTCATTGGTTAGAGCATCATCCTGATAAGCCAAAGTTGCAGGTATGTGCGGGGCGTATACGTGAGGCAACTGATTGATGTTTCTCTCTCTCTCTCTAAAATCAATTAAATATTTATATGCAAATATAACTATGTAACTACCAGAAAAAGATTATGGGAAGATAGATATCAAAATGGGAAATGTAGCTGCCCCTGCGATTTATTTTCATGTTGCTTGTCCCCATTTGTTTGTTTCCTGATTACCCTGTAATAAATAAAAGAGAACCTTTTCTTACAAAAGAATGATAATTCTTAGTGTTTGTAACAATAAGTGAAGCCACTGACACTACTTTTCTGAAAAGTGTCTTTTGCATTAAGAACCTTAAAAAACCTACTTACCTTTTGGCCTAGTAATTCCAATCTTTGGATTTAGAATAAGATATTTCCTATTTTAAGGAAATAACTAGGGCAATGCAACAAAGATTTATGTTCAAGAATTTCCGGCCCTGTATGGTTAGAACTTTGTCCCCATACTCCAAGGTTGTGGGTTTGGTCTCCGGTCAGGGCACATACAAGAAGCAACCAATAAATGCATAAATAAGTGGAACAACAATTCGATGTTTCTCTTTCTCTCCCTCTCTCTCTCTCCCCCTCCGTCTCTCTCTAAAATCAATAAATAGGAATTAAAAACAAAAAAACCAGGGAAGCTCTGTTTTTGTTTGTTTGGTTTTTAAAAAACATATGTGGGCATTTTGTGCAATATTTTGTTTGGAAAAACTAAGCTTTAGAAAAAAAGAAAGTATGAAAACCACTATTTAGAGTATGTTTTATATAACTTAGCATTAGTGGTTTTCTGGATCATCATTTGGAGACCTGAAATTCAGTCCTTTGTTTCTCTGCACAGTGGAAGGAGGGACAGTAGAAATAGCAACTGGGAGGGGAAAACAGTGTGTTATTGAAGGGAATAGGGAAAGTTCTCTTTGGAAGATGAAGGTTATTGGTTTATGGTTCTTACACAAAAACAATATAAGCAGTTCCATAGCAAACAGGACAGACTAGCTTCAAGATATTCAATACCTTCCAGTCTAGATTATCTTCCCAGTCCTACAGCTTCCTTCTGCAACCCTTTATCTACCTCCACCCCTCTCTCATGCACAAACACTCTCTTTTTGGAGCCCTTCCTTTCTTCCTTCCCCCCTCTCCCCTTTCCCCCTCCCTCCCTTGATTTCAGAGAGACAAAGGGAGAGGAAGAGAGAGAGAAACATCAATGATGAGAGTCATTGATCGGCTGCCTCCTGCACACCCCCTATTGGGGATCAAATCCGAAACCTGGGCATGTGCCCTGACCGGTAATGGAACCGTGACCTCCTGGTTCATAGGTAGATGCTCAACCATTGAGCCACGCCAGCAGGGCTGGAGCCATTTCTTGTTCCCAGAACATGCCTTCCACATTTTTAACCTCATACCTTTGCTTAAACCATTCTTTCTACCTGAATTGCCTTCCTCCCAGACCTGTACTGTCCAGTCTGGTAGTCACTAGCCACATGGGTTATTAAGCACTTGAAATGCAGCTAGTGTGGATTCAGAATGCTCTACGTGTAAAATATGTATACGTTGGATTTAAAAGAGTATAAAATCATATAAAATTAACTTCACCCTTTTCCTTTTTAAAATGTGGCTACTATAAAATTTCAAATTATAGTACAGTGGTACCTCGGTTTTTGAATGTCTCTGTTGATGAACATTTCAGTTTCCGAACCCCTTAAACCTGGAGGTAAATGCTTCTGTTTTCGAACACGCCTCGGAAGTCGAACATGACACATGGCTTCTGCTGAGGGCAAGGTCCTGAGACCTAGCTGTCGGCTGCTCATCCCTCAGTTTTCAAATGTTTCAGAACTCGAACGGTCTCTAGGAACGATTACATTCGAAAACCGAGGCACCACGACTCATTCATGTTACATAATACATGTCTATTGGACAGTGCTGTCCTAGATCCAGGAAATTTTACTGTTACGTATTGACCTCAAGGACATGTTGACTCAGCATTTGTGAATCCAAGTTTTTAAATCAGAATAATATTAACTTCAGTGAATTTTTAGGGAAAAATGTATTTATTAGCAGAATTAAACTATTTCCAATTTTCATTTTGACTTTAACAAAATTATTCTAATTGGGATTGGTTTTCTTCCCCTAATAATTTTATGAAGGAAATTTGACATATTAATCAGGGTTGTTTTTTTTTAATCTCCTTTTTATGGTTTCTGTTACTTTGAGTATCCTTTTGTGGTCATGATTTTGACTACATGCACTTTTCCTGGGTCAAGTTTTGCAGATAAAACATTCACTGTGTGAAGTTTTAGCCGTTGACACTGCTATGCAGTGCAATTCATTTCTACTCTTAATATTAATTTTAATTGGATAAAAGACCAATTGTTTATATTGTTTTTAATTTATCCGTAAGAATATTGTGGACCAATCTCAAATAATCCAGTACAGTAGTATAGTTCTATTATCCAAGATTGCTTAATTATATTGCTTGGCCTATTTCCCCATGACTTCTTGTCACTCAAAGTCTTTGGTGGGACAGAGATCAAAAGGCAGGGGTCAAAATATCCTTAAGAAATTATTGCTATTCCTTTAGGTGTATTATGGTGCTGTGATTGTTTTAAAAAAAAAAAAATTTAAAGAGAGATACAGTCCGGCCGGGCGTGGCTCAGCGGTGGAGCATCAACCTAGGATCCAGGTGATCGGGGTTCGATTCCCGGTCAGGGCACATGCCCAGGTTGTGGGTTTGATCAATGACTCTCTCATCATTGATGTTTCTATCTCTCTCTCTCCCTCTCCTTTCCTTTCTCTGAAATCAATAAAGATATATTTAAAAAACAAAAAATAAAAAAATAAAAGAGAGATACATACTAAACTATTAATGGGTGAAATAATGTGATATCTAGCATGTGCTTTGAAACAATGAGGGGAAAATGAGTGGGAATATAGATGAAACAAGATTAGCTATGAATTTATAATTGTGAAACTTGTTGATAGATATATGAAGTTTTGTGATTTCTTATATATTTGAAATTTTCCATATTAAAAAGGGAGAATAATAGAATTGTTATTTGTTGAAAGTCCTTAAGCCCTGCCGGGCGTGGCTCAGCTGTTGAGTGTCAACCTAGGATCCAGGCGATTGGGGTTTGATTCCCAGTCAGGGCACATGCCAGGGTTGCGGGCTCGATCCCCAGTTGGGGGGCATGCAGGAGGCAGCTGATCAATGACTCTCTCATCATTGATGTTTCTATCTCTCTCTCTCCTTCTCCTTTCCTCTCTCTGAAATCAATAAAGATATATTAAAAAAAAAAAAAAGTCCTTAAGATAAAAAGGCAGGGGTCAAACTGTGCTTTTTCTCTTTTTTTCCTTTTTTTGGTCCTTACCTTTATCCATAACTACAAAAATGAAATCCAAACTTCCTACTATGTTCTCAAGGCCCTGCATTATCTGATTCTCTACCTGTTTCTCTGATCTTGTCTCCTGCTTTTATTGTACTGGGTTTTTCAGGGAATAGAATATGAATGGCATTCCCTGGACCACGGCAGTCAAGAGGCCTCGTTTCTCACCATCATTTCACTCCATCTGCCTGGACCTTCTTTCATTTTCTGCCTCAGGGCCTCTGCACTGTTTTTCCTTAATCTGGAATCCTTCAGCTATTCAAGTCTCACTTTAAATGTCACTCACTCCTCAGAAATGTCTCCTCTTACCACACTCACTAAGGTAGTCCCTTCTGTTTTTCCCCACCTCATTACTGTTTATTGCTTTTATAGCTTTGTCACCTTTTTTCCTGTCTTCTGCCAGAATATAAACTCCATGAGCAGAACTCCATGAGCTCAGGGATTCTGTTTGTTTTGTTCATTGTGTATATTCAGCACTGAGCACAGGGTCTGGTATATAAAAGGCATTCAATAAATACTTATTGAATGAACGGATTAAATTTTTAGCCATTTTTAAAGGACTGCTTTAAATCACTTCCTTTATAAAGGCTTAAGTCCTCTAAGTGAGAATTAATCTTTTAGTTTACTAGGTGTACAGGCACAAAAGGGAAGAAAGTTTGTTTTACCCCTTCACCTGTTCCACTGTGGTGAAATCTAGAATGAATTTGATATATATTTTTTACATGTTTTTATTGATTCTGGAGAGAGAAAGTGAGAGGGAGAGAAAGAGAAACATCGACGTGAAAGAGAAACATGAATTGGTTGCCTCCTCTACCTGACCGGGAATCAAACAGGCCACCTTTTGGTGCACCGGACAACAGTCAACCAACTGAGCCACACAGACCAGGGCTGATACATCTTTTTGTATTGTTTCTTTAAGTTAGCACTTTAAACTTATTTTTCTATATATATTTACAGGTTTTAGATTACAAAGTGTTGCTTCTAAATATTTCTTCTACACCTAGGCTGAGCGTTTCACCTCTTTTAAGTCTTTAATTTGTTTCTATGGCCTCCCAATGTTTATGACACATGAGGATGTCATGGTGCTGAGATGAAGAATGACTGATGTAGTTGTACTTGTCCTCATTTACATGTCTATGCATTGGGGAAATACAGGTACACAAATTAATTAGATAAAACCTCCTGGAGCCGTCTCTTACCAGTTGGATTATGGTTGTTTCAAACGATCCATATAACTTGTAGGCCTGAAAGTTACCTTCTCACTATTTGCTAACTATTGTCTATCAAATATACACACACAACAATGTGTTAGTCTATTAACAGAGTTTAATTCTCAGAATAATATCTTAACACTTGTGTTCATTGTAAACAGGTTTTTGCTCTGGAGCTACTTTTAGAAGACATCTTATCCTTTCCCCAAGAGCAGTATTTTTGGAGTGTTTCTTCCAATCAGCTTATTTGCAGAACTGTTTAAACTAACACCAATTTTACTGCAGCAGTTGAAACGAATGTTTCCATTTTGAAAATGTCTGCTCCAAAAATAAAGATTTGCAATTCAAATGAATGGGGAGATTGTTAGATTGTAAGTAAAATGGATGTTTATACTTTTTCCCCCCAAGAAACATCATCTAAAATATTCATTATTAAATGTTTCCTGAATGGATGTATACTAGTAGGAATGGATGTATACTAGTAAGTTCTTTTGAATTATGCTTGATAGCATAGATGTCCTAATTCTCCATTCTCAATAGACAAGTGTTTATTAAGATGGATCTATCATTTTAGCATCTGAAAAGAAAGTGCACAGAACCAGAGCACATTGCTCCATATCAAGTTAAACATAAAACAGTTTTATTTCTGTTCAGAAAAATTGTAACTGAGGAAGAAAGTTTTTATACATTCCTGCCAAATGAGTTTTTTTTTTAAGAATTGCTATAGAAATAAAACCTGATCTCAATTTAGTACATATTACATAATACAGATTTTTAAAAATTCTAAATATATGAGTCTATGAGCTCAAGGTTTATAGGGATTAGTGCTACTTATTTGTATTAAATCAGTGTTTTCCAATGTGATTCTGATTTCTTTCTGGGCAATTTTGTTGGCTTTTAGAACATTCATTAAAAAAAACTGACTTACTCAGCTGATTAAATATTACAAAGTGTGATGTCAGGCAATAATAAATATTTTAAAAGGCAGAAATGAACCGAAGGTAGATTCTTAGAACAAGAGTTGTTGATTTATTTCACGTTTATTGACTTACTGGATGTAGCACAGACCAAACCTCTAGGCCTCATCTTTTCCTCTTCTAACTAGAGAATCCTATAACTGTAAACCTGGAAAAGGCCTTCCAGAGACCATTTGATTTCCTTTTCTGCCTTCAGGAAGTAGAAAACCCAAACCCTGCAGATAATTCACTCATGTTCCTCTTGAACACCTCCAGGGATAGAGACAACCTTTCTTGGTAAAAGGAAACCTGTTTGGTATCAAGCTACAGTAATGGTTACATGAGTTACCTATGATTCCCCACTAAGGCAATATACCTTACACATGCATCATCCCTTCTCTAATTCTCACTAGAACCTTACAAATTAGTTATTTATTAAGTCTATTTTACAAGAGAAGCCCAGGCCAGAGAAAGCAATTTAGCCAAGGTCATATTTCTGGTAAGTGGCTCATCCAGGATTCATATCCGTTGTTTCTTTCATTAACTCAGCTGCTCCTTGAAGGCATTGTATGTATCTACCTACATAAAGGAAAGTAATAAAATCAGTGAACATAACTCTAAACTTATGTTTCAGGAAAAGTGTTTCCTTGGACAATGCAAATGAATGATGAAATAATCACACTGGAGACCTGTTATTAAAAGAGTATCCTATGTTGAATGTTTCAGAACCTTCCATCTGGCCTCTTATTTTATTTTTTAAAAGTACATTTTTATTGATTTCAGAGAGAGGAAGAAGAGGGGGAGAGAGAGAGAAAAAAAACATCAGTGATGAGAGAGTCACTGATTGGCTGCCTCCTGCACATCCCCTGCTGGGGCTGAGCCTGCCTGTGCTCTGACCCCGATCGAACCTCGACCTCCTGCTCAACCGCTGAGCCACGCCGGGGGGCTGGCCTCTTTTAAAGCAAATGTCTCTGTGTGAATAAATTGACTACAAATCCCCAAGACTTCTTTGTCATCAGTATTTCAGCCCACAATTTAGCACACACACACACACACACACACACACACACACACACACACACACAATCCTGTAGGGATAAAGCTCCAGATCTTTGCTTGAGCTTCAGTTTTGAAACTTCCAGATTTTCAGGTGTGTGTGTGTGTGTGTGTGTGACTAAGGAAAAGAATAGCTAATTCACATTTAAAAGAGAATCTTCCCAATTAAAAATCTATAATAAAAAATGAAGACAATTGGGCATTCCATCAGCCTTTTAACCTCAACAGCTCGTCTCAAGCGAACCCAACCTACCTCCACCCTCCACCCCCAAATTAGGTAATAAACCCGAAGGCTGGAGGTAGAAGAGTCGACAGCTTGGCCCGGGCTCGGCTTTATTCTGAAGCCTATGGGGCCCCGGAATCCACGGATGCCGGCGGGTCCTGCTGCTGGCCGCCGGAGCGGGGACAGCGTCGTTTGCAGGCAAGAGCAGGGCGGGGAGGTGAACAGAGCCGGAGTTCGTGATGGGCCAGAACAGTCAGACGAAGGTCCAGGGAAAGAGAACCGAGAGATTATTTTGAAGGTTACACAGTCGTGCAGGGCGCGAGAAGCGCTTCGTGCGCAAACTCGCTCGCCGGCCCCCGGGTACAGCCAAACCTTACGCGCCGGCCGCCCACGGAGCGAAAGCGAGCGCGTCTCGGAGCCCGGCCCAAGCCGGCGCATGCGCCGCACTCCCTCCTCCGCTCCCGGCCCCCTCCCCTCCCCTCCTTCTTCCCGGCGGGTCTGGGGCGGCGGCGGCGGCGGCGGCGCGGTGACGTCAGGGCGTTGGGGCAGCTCCTGTGACAGACGGAGCTGGAGCGGCGGGGCGGCGGCGGAGTCTGGCGGCCGAGATAGCGAGTGAGCGAGCAAACGAGTAGCGACCCCGGGGCCTAGGGAGCGAAAAAGAGAAGAAGGGGAGCGCTCGGGCGCGAGCGAGAGAAACCGCGAGCGCCGGGCTTGGATTCGAGCCCCGGAACGGCTGAGGAGCCTGTCCGCTCCCCTCCCCCTCCCCGGGCCCGGGCCCCGCGCGCCATCCTCCCCCTCCCTCCTTCCCTCCCTCCCTCCTTCCTCCCTTCCCTCTCCCTCTCCCCCTCCCCCGCCGGTGGATGGGAGTGAAGGACGGAAGAGGCCCTGCGGAGGCGGCGGTGCAGCGCTCCGGTAAGCAGACGAGGGTCTACGCCTTTCTCTCTGTCTTCTCCCCTGCGCTTGGGCGGCTGCGGGCCCAGCCCGGCGGCCTGACGATGTGGCTGCGCCGGTCCCCTCCCTCCCATTCTCCCCTCCCCCTGCCGCCGCCGCCTCCTTCTTCTTCTCTCCTCGCTCTCAAAATGGCGGCTGCGACGGCCGTTGAGTGAGACACACGAGAGGAGGGGGAACAGGCCGGGGAGCGCGCTGCCCTAGCTCCCCTCCTTCCCGGCCGGGTTCTGGGGGTGCCGGGCCGCCGCTGCTCCACCCGCGGCCTTCCCCGGGAAGGGATCGCCCTCCTCCCTCGGTGACTTAGCAAGAAAAGTATTCTTGGGTAGGAAGGGCGTGGAGAGCAGGTCGCTCTCTGATCTTGGAGAAAGGGTTCGGCCCTCGTTTCCCCGGCCACAGAAAGCGAACTCCGCTTTCCCCACGCTACTCGCGGTTGGCGGCTCGGGGACAGGGCCCAGCCCCGCGTCGCCTCAGCACCCACAGGCCTTCCAGGAGTTCTGTCCCCCACCTGTCCTTAGGATGGGGTTGAGGAGAATGACCAACCCCTTCTCTGGCCTCCCTGTGCGGTGGTCCAGCCTTTACATCCCCTAAGGAGGAGCGGCCCGACCCACTAAACCATCTGCAGCATCCACCCACCAAATCAGGCAGGATTTTTTTTCCCTGCCACTGGCTCCTCAATCGGGAGTTGCCTTTTGACGTTGTAACACTGAGCTTCGAGGCCCTCAGCTTTCCCCCCACTCCTGGAGGAAACGCAGTGCCTTCTTCCTTAGCCTCCCAGCTGAGAAATGCTTTTGGGGCGGTGGGCACGTTTTAACTCTGCCTCTCTAAACGTACGAGTGGACGGGAGGAGGAGGTTTTTAATATCTGAGATAAGCGAGAGCAAGGTGCTTTGACTTTGTTATTCTGTCTTTCTTCAGTGACTTAGCAAGAAACTCCTTGGGAGGAAGGAGGGCAGGAGATTTTCTTTTGTGGTTGGGATTTGGGTCCAATTTATATCCATTGATTAAGAAATTGTGTTTTTTAAGAGAAGAGCCAGATTTGTTGTCTCGTTCTCAATGGGCGATGTCATGCCAAGGTCCCCTCCCTCCCCCTTTCCTTAAGAGGCAATTGGGAGAGAATAAAGATATTACTGTTATTCCGACCGCTGCTTAAACACACAATCCTCGAGATTCATACGTTTTAAAGGCTAAACAAAATTTATGCCATTTTTGGCAATTATATTTTTGATGGGAGGTGGATTGTTTTGTGTAATTCTCATTTTGATGCTAGGGCGGAGGAGACAGTGCTTGGGTGGAGGAGACAGTGCTTGGGCCTTTCATACCAGTGATGCCAGCCCTCTCTTTTTGCCACAGTAGTATTTGCTTAAATTTTATATTTTTACTTATTTATTTATTTTTACAGTAGGGCTTGATTGCTGCAGAATCCAGTCTCATTTTAATCAGGAAAATTTCCTGCTTGTGCATGTTGGTGGTGATACAATGTTGAATATATAAAAAGCTTTTACTTAAATTCTGATTTGGATCTAAGGCATTTGCTTGCTTTTAATCTCTCATGGAGATCTTTCAGGACACAGTTTTGCAAAAATAATTGGCAGTTGCAAATTGCAGTTTTTGTTAAAGCAAAAGAGTAATTTGTGTTTAGGGTGATTTATTCTTTCATGTTCTATTAGAAATGATCATTGGATTGTTCAGAAGGAGGATCTGAAACAAGTTAGAAGCTGTTATTTTTTTTTTCTAAATTAGAATAGAACCCAATTTTTCAAAAATATTTCTGTATATATTGATTTGATGGAGCTAGCCCTATTTTGGCACCTCCACCCTCTTTTGAAAAAAGTGGGCTAATATTTGTGGATGCTGTGAACAGCCATTGAGCCAAGGAGGCTGGGTGGAGTAAGAGAGCAGAACCTGTGAAATGCTAGATTTAGATTGCCCTTTCATAGCATTTTGGTTTTTGATTATGTTTTGTAAGGTTATTTGGTGCTAATTGATGCTATCACAAAGGCATTTCTCTGAAGTAAATCTTAAAGTCTTATGATTTTAGTTTCCACCTTTTTTGCAAGGTGGGTATTGAATAATTGAGGTAAGAAGCAATGCCCCTGCTCTAAAGCAAGCACTTATTGTCTACATATACACACACATATATACCCCCTTCTTAATGTTTTTTATTGTTTTAGTCAAGTAAGTGTAAATTAATGAATGCCAGAAATATTTGGCAAGAATTAGTGGAAATATTGCAGAAATCTAATAAGGATACTACAGATGTTTTCTTTTACTTCAGTTTGCATTAAAACAGTAAACCTGTGATTTAAAAAAAAAAAATAGTGAACATCAAAGATGAGTAAAAAAGGATAAGATAATTTGTGTTAAAGACTCTTGTGTTGTCCCTTGAAAGGGTCCTTTCTGTAAGGTACTACTGTAAGAGGGTAGGTTACTTTACCCTATGTTTTGTATCAAGCATTCACATGAATATATATCTTCAGAAGAATGTCAAGTCAAATTCATGTGGTAAATGATTTCAGTGATCCTTATAACTGTTTGTCAGTGTGTGTGATATTTTTATGCTTTTATTTTTAATGTGATTAGGAGTAGAATTAGGAGGGTTCATTTAGTAAGGAATGAGTACGGTTAGGAATGACAAATTGCTGTTATGTGTTTGACATACCCCATCCGTAGTATTTGTAGCTGTAAAAGTGCACTAAGAACAGTGATGTTTTTCTTTTTCAGATTGTTAGTTGATCAGGAGCTTAAAGTAATTTGAGTTAAGTTCCAAATGTGTATCTGTGTATGTTTCTGGTACTTGTGGCTGAATCTTTTGCTTAATTTGGCAGTCCATTTTTTAAATTCTTTATAATCCTGTATTCATAAAACTTATTGGGATAGATTTCAGTTTTTAGTAGAATTACTTAGTATCTGTTTTTCTAGATGAAGTAACTCCGGTATATGAGAGATTTAGATATGTTTCTCAAAGGGAAAAATCAATATAATAATTTTTGGTTTTCTAGCTAGAATACCCATGGTTTCATAGTCTATATTTTATTTTTTCCAATGTAAATGTTCTCTCCTGTGTACTAAATTACATATATAAAAAATATAATACAAAATATATATCAGCTATATATGACTACTTTTTGTTTACATGTGTTTCCTGTTATTCACAACTTTATCTTAATTAAGCCATAGAAACTCTGAAAGTTGTCAACGTTGGGGTGGAGATGTCTTAAAAAACAAACCCCAAACAAAATATTAGGACTATCAGAGTGAGTTTTCCAATCCTTCCCATTGAGTTCTAAAGCTGTGAATCATGCACTCTTTTGCCAAAGGGACTTGAGACTTGGTTTTAAATTCAGCTGGCCATGTTGGCTGTGGTTCTAAAAGAGATTTTTTTTACTTGCCTCTAAGTTTCTGTTGTGAAAATATTTCATAATGACAGTAACCTGTTTCATGTACGTTGAAAAGAATTTGAAGTGGAATTTTTTGCCACTGTTGTCTTGTACAATACAACTGTAATTTTTTTTTTAACTTAAAAAGTTGCTCTATTTAAAATAAAACTAATGGCATACTGTATAAGTTCTGAAAAGGAAAAGAAAATCTGTTCTCCTGAAGATACTTAGTTGTAGAAGGCCAAATGTTTTGAGAATGTTTCTTCATGAAGATGCTCTATTATATAAGCCTAATAGTTAGCTGCAGTGAAGGCTTTTTGCATTGTTTTAGCTTTGTTGCTGGTTTGGTATGACACTTCGGGCTAGTCATTTAAATAGAACCTTAATTTAGCTTCTGCTATGGGTATAATTTTTAAACTTGCTATGGCAGTTAAAGCCTTAATTGATATTTGTGAAATGTTTTATACTCATTGGACATAGACATCATAAGTGCTTATTATTTTGATTTATTGTTTTCTCTTTAAAAGATAGTGGCTTTTGGTTGAAATTTACCTAGTTAGGATTGATACGTGCATTTGTCAAGGATATATCTGAAAAAGTATCCTCTGAATTGTCATTTAATATTGTCATAAACATTTCCCTAAAGCTTTGTAAATATATTTAATGTGGTACTCCTTTTCATTTGTTCTGTCAGCTACTTTTTGAGGTAGGTAAGTATTTTTATGGATGAGATAACTGAAACTCAGAATTTCTTTTCCTAAGGTCATAGGTTAGTATCTAGGATGAGTTAAATATTACAGGCACTGAACCACTTGGATATTGCCTTGTACCATCAAGGAAACATTCTTTTTTATTTTGACAAAATGGACTCTTTTTATAACTATTCATATGTTTGTTAATTTCTTTTCTAAAATGGTGAAAATCAGACCTAGCCAGTTTGGCTCAGTGGTTAGAGTGTCAGCCCTCAGGCTGAAGGGTCCTGGGTTTGATTGTGGCCAAGGGCATGTACCTTGGTTGCACGCTCAAACCCTGGCCTTGGTTGGGGTCCTTGCAGGAGGCAACCAATAGATGTGCCTCCCCCCTCCCTCCCTCCCCCTCTCTTGAAACAATGGGAAAAATATCCTCAGGTGAGGATTAAAAAGAAAGAAACAAACAAACATAAAATGGTGAAAATCAGTGGCATTTATTACCTGCATTATTTAAATTAGCATTTTTCTTAAACATATGGTCTTGTATTAACTATTTTGCCTGCATAAGGCCTTAGACATTTGAGTAGGAACTCCCAGAAAGTGCCTAATGTTGTTTTACAGTAGTAATAAGTAAAGACTCATTGCAAGCATACAGTAGCGTACAGGTAGTGTGAATAATTAAATATTAATACATTAATGTTAAACATTAAATTAATACTTAAATACATATGAGTAGTGTTAATAAATAGATACTTGTTGCATTTGATTGAGTGCAGGGTTATCATGTGAAAGGAAATGTGCTGTCCTATAGTCCTTTGTAATAGCTAACTTCCAGTGATCTCTTGGGAATTAAGGTGAAGGAGGGAGAAGTGTTTATACTTCCTTTACAGATACTTTATGTTGTCCCAGGGAGCGTCATCACACTTCTGACATAGTTATATCAAAGTCACAAAACTCTCAACTATAAGTGAATTAACCCAACTAGAAAAATTACATTTGCGTTTTATAATTATTTGCACTTTACATTTTTATTTTCCCTTGAGCTCTTAGATGTTGACAAGAATCATTATTATTATTTTTAAATTTTATTTATTGATTTTAGAGAGAGGAAGGGAGAGAGACATCAATTTGTTGTTCCACTTGTTTATGCATTCATTGGTTGATTCTTGTATGTACCCTAACCAGGGAATGAACCTGCAACCTTTGCTTATCAGAACGCAGATCTAACCAACTGAGCTAATTGGCCAGGGCCTTGACAAGAATTGTTATTATTATTTAAACTTTTTAAAAAATTGGTTTGAGAGAGAGGAAGAGAGAGAAACATCGATAGGTTACCTCCGACCATGGATTGAACCCGAAACCTGAGTTATGTGCATTGACTGGAAATCGAACCTGCAATCCTTTGGTGTATGGATGACACTCCAACCAGCTGAGCCACCTGACCAGGGCTTGACTAGAATTATTGATAGTTAAATAAGACTGTTAAGAAATTTTCTGAGATACTGTCTTTTGATAAGAGTGAAATTAACAATCAGAAAATTTTTAATGAATTTCAGTTTTTTAAAGGCATTACAGAAACTTTTGTTTATTAAGACTTCGTACATTATTGATTAATCCACTATTTAAAAAAATGTTGAATCTGTGTTTCTTTGGTAATAGTTTATTGATTTTTAGAGAGAGTTGAAGGGGGAGGGGGGAGAGAGAAACATCCATGTGAGAGAGTAACACCTATCAGCTGCCTCCTGTACGTCCCTTACCAGGGATGGAGCCAGCAACCTGGGCATGTGCACTGATGGAGAATTGAACCGGCAACCTTCAGGTGCACAGGACGACACCCAACCAACTGAACCACACTGGTCAGGGCAATTAATCCACTTTTAATCTGTGGCAAAGATAGAAGGATATTTTATGATACTAGTGTTTTGTGTGCATAAGGCATATACTCTTTATTCATCTTTCTATATTTTTTATCAAAAATATGCCGATTGCAAAAAAAGGGAAGGTATAGATAAGTCAATTTTATTGATTAGTTTTGTTGTTAATTTAGTTTTAAGGGTCAAAAAAACCTTTCCATTTAGCATTCTATCAGAAAATTAAAGCTGTTGACTAAAACCATATACGAATATTTTAGATTCTAATCCTAACTCCACAGTTTACCAGCTATGTGCTTTGAGGCAAAGCCTTGGTTTCCTTATCTGTAAATGGATAATGTTGACAATATTTAACTCATAGGGTGGTTACTACTACTGAATGATAAAAGGTCTGTAAATCCTTCAGTAAACGTTTTTTATTGTTAAGAGACTTCTTTTAAGGGAAACAATTTAGCACACAGTTTAAGCATATAAATAAGCTTGTCAATATAGTTCTTATTTTAAGTATATTTCTTAAGAATTAGTATTGGGGATTCTTTCCCCTTTGGTATCAGTTATGTGTATCCAGTGATGGCTTCAGAGTTTCTTGGTAGGCAAGAAGTGCTATGTAAATCAGTGCCAAATGGAAAAATTCAGTTTTAAATATAAAATTTTACTGCAAATAAGCATTTTATTTAAACTGCAGAGTACAGTTTACATCTTTATTTTAGCAATCAGGAAATTTTTGTTTATACTTTTAAATATTAATTTAGTAATCACATTTTGCTATTTCTTTTTTTAAATAAACCTTTTATTTTGGAATAAGTTTAGATTACAAACAGGTTGTAAAGATAATGCAGTTCTTGTATATACTCTGCACCCAATTGTCCCCATTCGTACCATCTTACATTTCTGTGATACATTTGTCAATCTTGGTATCTACTATTAGCTAAACTTCAGACTTTATTGGGATTTCTTTTTTCATTAATGTCCTCTTTCTGTTCCAGATCTGACCCAGGGTACTGCATTGCATTTGGTTGTATCTCCCCATTCTCTTCTGGTCTGTGACAATTTCTTTCCTTGTTTTTTATTACCTTAACAGTCTTGAGTACTGGTACTGGTCAGGTATCCTATAAAATGCCCCTAAGCATGATTAGACTGGGATTATGGCTTTTTGGAAAAAAATACCATATAGGTGAAGTGCACTGATCATGTCATGGCAGGGGCTACATGATACCCACACAACATCACTTGTGGTGTTAACCATCACTTGGTTAATGTAGTGTGTGCCATTTTCTCAATTGTGAAGTTACTGTTTTTCCTTTCCCTTATTTTATCCTTTGAAAGTGAGTCAAGTTCCATGTTCCAGAGAGAGGGGTGTTTACATATATTATTTGGAATTCTTCAGTAAGACAGACTCATCTCCTCTCCCCCATTTATTAACACAGTTTATATCTTTATTGTCTGAAAATTTTTACTTAAAATTTTAAATATTATTAATTTAACCCCCAAATTTTTCTGGTTTTTAATAGTTTGGAAAATAAAGATCAGAGAGAGTCTTTGAAGAAGCTTATTTGAGTTATATGTCCCTCTAGAGATTAAGAGTATTTAGTGTTGGGATTTTAGAGGAAAGCTCCTTATATTGGGGCTTGTTTAGAGGGAGACTGCTGTGATCTGAGAAGCAAAGTAAATAAGGTATCTTACTCATTGGTTCAGATCTAGTATTTGAACATACTTTGTACTGCCTTTCAAAAAGTTTTCAATACTACAACAGAAAACAATATTTTGATTGATTAGACTCTTATTTTAAAAACAGACCTGGTAGACCAATGTCCTAAAAGATAATTATTTTACATTAAGGAGAATTTATGATTTGAGAGTAAGATAGAAGATTGCAGTTATTACAGTTCTTGCAGTTGTTTTTATATCTTGCTCTTCCACTGTAACACTTATATAGAGAATCTCATTGGATTTCTACTTCAAAAAAAATTAAATTTTTTAAATTGATTTTAAAGAATGAGGAAGGGAGAGGGAGAGAGAGTTAGAAACATCAATGATGAGAGAGTCATTGATCAGCTGCCTCCTGCATGCCCCCCCACTGGGGATCGATGTGCCCTGACCAGGAATCGAACCGTGCGTGACCCCCTGGATTATAGGTTGATGCTCAACCTCTGAGCCACACTGGCCAGGCTAAAAGAAAATTATCCTAACACCGTTACATGTTTCTCTTCTAAATTTTCATCAGTTTTCCTGTCCAGCAAACATTTATTTAAGTATATTATATCCCAAGTATTGGGGATTTAAACATGATTGTGAGCTCCTGCCCTCAAAGATCTTAGTTTATAAACATTTAATATGTAAAGGTAGCATAATGGTGCTATAATCAAAATGTGTACTTGGTGAGATGAAGGCCCAAGATTTTCAAGGTCTTCACAAAGATGTTGGTTCAACATTTTTGAAGAAATCTTGTTACATTGAGTTTCCTAGTACATTTGTAGTCAGTCTCAATAGTACATGTTGGTTGGAGAGGGAAGTTCTGTGTAGTTCAGTGTAGCTGGAGTGATGGGTGAGTATAAAGGAGTGAGTACCTTACCTTGATTGGGCCTGGAAAACGTCGTAAATGGACCATCTTCATCACATGTGGATTTTTAGGCTCCATCTTAGACTTATGCAGTAGAAATTCCACTGGGGGGGGCACCTGGGATATCTGCATTTTTTTCTTTTTGTTTTGAAATGAGAGCATAAGACGTCACTGTTAGAGTTTCCATAGAAATGATCCTGCTCCAAATATTTACCATATATCAATACACATGTAATCAAGAAGAAAAACTTTCCAGAAAGATTGTTAGTGGCAAAACAGCACCAGGTGTTACTGGAAGAGTTAGACCGGACCTCAGTTCAGCAACCTTGGTACTTGAGTTCTGCAAAGAAAGAAGAGCCAAGGAACTCAAATCGAAGGAGAAAGTTTAGTTAGGAAGTCACAGAGGTAGAAAGAAGTGAGCCAGCTTGGCTGCATGGGCTCAGGAAACAAGTTACAGAAGTAAAAGAATGGCCCTTGGAGCTTAGGAGAAAGAAAGGCTAAGGTAACGCTCCTGGGGTAAGAAGAAGAGGGAAAGGCACTGCGTACTCCAGAGAGAGTGAACATCAATCTCTGCATTTTTAATAAGCTCCCTAGTTGATTGTTTCTGATAACCACTGCTTTTGCCCTTTGAGGTGGCAGTGGAGGATTTTAAGTTAATGTTAACTGACATCATTAGATATCCTTTATAGAAAGGCACTGCTAGCATTGTGGAAGATGCAACTCATGGAGTGGATGGAGGCAGGTAGACCTGTGAGGAGACTATTTAGCAATGCAGGTTGAAAGAATGGATTTGAGAGAGATGCAGTATGTATATAATTAGTAACCAGTTGGATATGGGAAAGTGGGAGAGACAAGGAATTTGGAAAGTCAAGAATTGAGGTGTGTTCTTCGGTTTGTTTGGGCTGTCAAGTAGATGTGGGTGTTATGAAGGAACAAGAAAGAATTAAGAGAGGACTGAATTTGGGGAAAGGTTTTTTTGGTTATTGTTGTTTGTGTGTGTTTTTACAGGATAACCATTAGGTGTATTGGAGACTCGTATTCTAAAACATTTGGTGTTTTGTGTTTTATTATGTCTACCAGTGTAATAAATAATAGAACATTTTTGTTTATTATTGCTCACTAATCTTGTAAGGCATTTTATAAAGCATTCTTTCGTCAGAATGTATTCAGTGCACTCTGTTGTAGGAGCTGTACCGAAGTACTAGAAGATGCTACAGATGGGACAGACAACATTAGAATCATCAAGGTCACAAAGTGGGGAGAGGAAAGGCATACATTACAAGGTTTTCAGTGTTACTGGAATGTGAGCAAAGTGGGGCTTGATTAGAAATGAGATGAAACGATTTTATAAATTGTGTTAAAGTGTGTGGGCTGCAGGAAATAGGGAGAAGGCAGCATTGTGTAGTGATTAAGAGCCCTGACTCTGGAGCCTAAAGTGTGTGGGTTTAGTTTCCAGCTCTGCTGCTTACACAGCTGTATTATATAATTTTATATGTACATGTATACAATTGACCCTTGAACAACAGAGGTTTGAACTGCTTGGGTCCACTTATATATGGGCTTTTTTCAGTAAATGTATAGTTGGCCCTCCATATCCGGGTTTCACATCTGCCACTGGGAATCCTCAGATGTGGAGGGTGGACTGCGTGCATTGTTCTATGCCATTTTATTTAAGAGACTTGGAGAGTGCTGGAATCAGTCCCCTGCAGAGACCAAGGAACAATTACAGTTAAGTTTTGGGGTAGTAAAGAGTTACACGTGGATTTTTGACTGCATGGGGTTGGGGGGGGGGGGGGTGTCAGCAGCCCTAAACCCTCCAGTTTTTCAAGGGTCAACTTTATAGGTATAAAGGCTAGTTGTTTCAATTCTCATAGGTAGTTGTGAGGAGAAAATGAATACTTGTAAAACACTTAAAGCAGTGACTAGCATATAGTAACTGCTATGTAAATATTTGTTAAATAAATAAAAAATAGGGAGCCAATGAAGGGTGGTTTTAAGTGGAGAAGTGATATATATGGTCAGATTGTATTTTAAATAGATGGCTCTGGGGGCTGTTTAGAGAGTAGATGTTAACAGGCCAAGACTAGATTTAGGGAGACTGGTTGAAATTAGTCCAGGTGAAAGATGATGGTATAAACTATGGTAAGTAGCGGTAAGAATAGAGAAATAAACTGCAGATCAAGGTAAGTGATTAGATAATTATATAGGAAGGAAGAAAGGAGTCAAGGTTGACTCCCACATGAAGTATTATTTCTAACATTTTTAAAGTGATATTTTAAATACTTTGGATCTTAGATGTTTTCTATGCTAGTGATATTTGAGGTTTTGGGGGCATATTGTGATGGTTCCATAAAAATGAGAACCAGCAGCCTGAAATTTCTTTAAATTTATAGGCCTTTGCTATTTTTCTCGTGGGTGGAGATAATTTTTTTTAAGGATATATCATTATGCAGAAAAGTCTCATTTAGCCCAAGTCCGAAGAGCCAGAAAGCTTGAATAATGATTTTATGTTATTTTTATGTTATATCTTTATGTTAGGATTATAATGATAAAGATAATAGCACCATAGTGCTACTGTAAAAATTTGAAGTGACTGCTGAATCATTAAAAGCATTAAAATTTGTTAAATGATAAACTTTGATAGCCAGAATATTTTATCATCTATTCATTCCTTGAATAATTTTTTTTAATATGCTTTTATTGATTTTAGAGAGAGGAAGGGAGAGGGAGAGAGAGATAGAAACATCAGTGATGAGAGTGTGTCATTGATCGGCTGCCTTCTGCATGCCCCCTGCTGGAGTCAAGCCCAAACCAGGGCATATGCCCTGACCTCCTGGTTCATGTGTCGATGCTCAACCACTGAGCCATGCCGGCCCGGCTCCTTGGATAAATCTTAGCTCCCCTCCCTATTTCTAGATTTGTCAAATTTAAGGATTTTTTTTTTTTTTTTTGGTGTCATTCAGTTTTATAAAAGGGGAAAATCTTTAATGAATTTAGAGCTTTCTTGAATTTGAATTTTTCCTAGATTCTTAATGAAATAATTAAATGGGTAGGAAATCCAGTGTAGCTTTTAAATCTGGGTCCTGGATTATAATGGTGTACATTGTGTATGGTATCTGTCACTTAGGCTGTTTGCAGGGCCCATCAAATCTCCCCACTAAAGACAGTTGGGAAAGATGATATTTAAACCGAACCTTGAATGAGTTGGAATGGACATGGGAGACGGTCATTTTATTTTTTTATTATTTTTTAATCCTCACCTGAGGATATTTTTTGTCCATTGATGTATTTTTTTTAGAGAGAGTGGAAAGGAGGGGGGAGGGAGGGGGAGAGAGAGAAAGAGAAAGAAATCGACATCGATGTGAGAGAGACAGACAGACACATAGATTGGTTGCCTCCCGCTCTTGCCCTGACTAGGGCCAGAGATGTACCTGCAACCCAGGTATGGTGTCCTTAACTGGGAATTGAACCCATGACCTTTCCGTGTGTGGGTTGATGCTCTAACCACTGAGTAACTCCATTCAGGGCTATACTATAGTTTCATTTTATCTACACTACAGAAATGGGTGTTTAGGTTGTTTGTACATTTTCACTTATAGACAATGCTGCAGTAAACATGAGAAGGTATCTGCAGAAAAGATGATAAAATTGTTTTTACATTGCAGTTAATTCTAAGGCTAATTAAATATTTTTATGCTTTGAATAAGTAAAATGGATAATATTGTTGGCATCAATTTTAGACCATAAATTCAGTCTCTTCAACTCTTCAAAAACCTATACATATTTATTCAGTACTGAGCCAGGGGTTGCATACTGTCAGCCTACAGGCCAAACTAAGTCTGTAAGTGCATTTCTCTTGGCCTTGCATAGTTAAAAAAATTTTTTGAGTTGACAATTAGCTATTTAAGTCTCTGTTTTTGGATTATCCAGAAAAATTAGAAGCTCTGGCAACAGTGTGGCCCACATTTTGCCATGGCAACTGTTGGCCCACGCTGAGTCACAGCTGCCCTCCTTTAGATCGGCATAAGCTCTCCAGGGAAACAAAGCCTTACACCACTCCCTGTTACTTTTACTGATTGCTCTTCCACTGTTGTTTATAGTGAAGAAATACTTATCTATAGACATTTCTATAAAAATGGAAAAAAGTAAAGCTGAGCAATTACAATATTCAAGAAAAGGTAGAACAGTATATTTCTCTGTAAGTGAAGAATATTGTAATAAGATTAGTATGTGAACAAAATGAGACCCATATGGAAAGATTTGTATGTGAACAAAATGAGTCCTGTATGGAAAGATTACAACCTTGCCTGCTTCGATCATTTGCATTACCTGCATTGTTTTCTGTAGACAGTTTGTGATCTCTGCATTTTTGTGCGAATAGGTATGATGGATGCAACACAGCCCAGTTGAAGATCAAAAAGATAGGAAGAGAACTAGCTGGTTTGGCTCAGTGGTTAGAGCATTGGCCTGCAGCCTGAAGGGTCCCTGGTTCAGTTCCCGCCAAGGTCATGTACCTCTGTTGCAGGCTTGGTTCCCCGCCCTGGTCGGGGTGTGTGCAGGAGGCAACCAGTCGATGTTTCTCTCTCTCTCTCTCCCCCCTCCCCCTCCCCCCCTTTTTCCCCCCCTCCCTTCCTCCCTCCCTCCCTCCCTCTTGGAAAAGCAATGGGGCAAAAAAAAGATAGGAAGAAGAAATGAAGTTCTGTGCAAATGCAAGATATTTACCTGTTCTTATAGCTGTTATATATATCCTTGCTCCAGAAAGGTTTTAAGCAGAGGGAACACAGGTTTAACCTCCTTGACCATCCTATCTAGTAGCACTGTATATGTATATATTTTTTACATTTTTTATTGATTTTTGAGAAATATTCAGCACTGTATTTTTTAAAATATGTTTTTATTGATTTCAGAGAGAGGAAGGGAGAGGGAAAGAGATAGAAGCAGCAGTGACGAGAGAGAGTCATTTAAATATGTTTGATTGGCTGCCTCCACTCCCCCTACTGGGGGTCGAGCCCAAAACCTGGGCATGTGCCCTGACCAGGAATCAAACTGTGGCCTGGTTCATCGGTTGTCACTCAACCACTGAGCCCTGCCAACCATGCAAAGCACTGTATTTAAAAAACTTTTTTTAATTGATTTTTGAGAGTAAGAGAAACATTGATTTGTTGTTCCACTCATTTATGCATTCATTAGTTGCTTTTTGTATGTGCCCTGACTGGAAATCTAACCTTCAATCCTGACATATTGGTACAATGCTCTAACCAACTGAGCTGCCCAGCCAGGGCTCAGCACTGTATTTAAGTATCTTATCCAGAGGCTACAAATGGATGGTCCAGGATTCAGATCACAAACATGTTTTGTGCGCTTAGTGATTTTGGTTTTAATTGAATTTACTAAAAAACCCAGTTCTACCACTGTTGTCTTATTTCTAGCTGATTCACACTTTTACTTGCCAAGTTAGTCTGTATTTGATTTGTAACCCTTTATTTAAGGCAATTTATAAAGATGTATAAACTACAGATACCACAGATTAAAAGTGAAGAGACAGAAGAAACAAAAAGGGTAAGACTAAATTGGAATTAGAATCTAGACTGAATATCACAATATTTTTGCTACAGGCATAGCACAAATTTGACTCTGAACTTTCTATAAGCTAGCAGGAAGAATAAACCTGTTAGGTTATTTTTCACAATGTTAAGGTAAAAAGAAACCAGTTAGTTCAGAAAGACAACCACTTGGCTCTATCAGACTAGAATTTCTCATAGGGGTCCCCAGTAAGAGCATTATGTGTAATTACCATTACCCTCATCAATATCTCTAAGGTAGATGGATGTCTAGTATTTAACAACACTCTATGAGAAGACCAACCACATCATGTGAGGGTCAGTCTGAAAGAGTAGCTAAATTGTCCTTTGATATCTGACTAGTGGATATAATTTCCCTCAACCCAGTTCTTGGTGTGGATTGAAATTAAGCTCCTTGGCAAGTACCTAAAGTGTGGATGTTCTATACATCAAATACATACTACATTTATATATTTTTTGTGAAAACCTAGTTTTACCCAAATAGAATTTGTTAAAGTGCTTGTAGGTTAAGATTCTTCTTAAAAAATAATTTCGAATCTGCTACATCCCTATCTTCTTGTTTGAAGATGGACAGAGCAAGTATTCTTCAGAGTATCCCAAAATGGTAAAGTCATTAAGAAATAGATTTCAAGAAAAAGGGACCACTACACAATCCTGTTTTATGCTCCTGGAAAGTAATTGCTTCAGTAGAAGAGCATTTCTATGCATCAGGACTCACGGTAGTTTTCAGCATAGATTAACTGTAAGGAGGTATTGTTTTTATGTGTGTAATAGATATGGCCTCTACCCTCAAGAAACATACTAATACATGGCTCTGCCTCTTCTTTCTTCACATTGTGCTCAAGACTCCCTTTGTTTAAAAATAAGGTTTTTTTTCTTTAGTCCTACTAGAACTACAGTTCTTGTTACCTTTGCTGCTGAATCTCTTTAATTCAGAGTTGAAACCGCTTTAGTTTCTTACTGATGTCTGCTTTTTGTATTTCTCAGTTTGCTATCTTTAGCTTCAACTTTTCAGCAATAATGTATTTTCGAATTACTTAAAATAATTTTGTGCCCTGGCTAGTGTGGCTCAGTTGGTTGAGCGTCATTTCACGAATGGAGAAGTCTCTGGTTCGATTCCTGGTCAGGGCACATAATCGAGGTCAATCCCTGATTGGGGTGCATAAGGGAGGCAAACGATTGGTGTTTCTCTCCCAAATTGATGTTTCTCTCCCTCTCCCTTCCTCTCTCTAAAAAATCAATAAAAACATTAAAAAAAGAAAAAAATAATTTTGTATTTGACTATTTTGTTGTCATGTTATATTCAACATATCTCTTTCTCCAAAACCCACCTCAAAAAATTGCCAATCATTTTCATCATCTTTAGCCTTTCAGTTTAAAAAGCTGACATGGTCAGTCCTCAGCTCATGTTATATTCTCTTTGTCACCTTTCCAGTCCCTACCCTCCCATCTCACTCTAACTAGATTATACGTTCCCTTAGGGGGGTGGATTACATTTTATTCATTCTTATTTTAAAACCTCATAGACAGAGCTTAGCATAATAGTCAATGAATGAATAAAAGGATATGTATAGCTCACATCTTTAACTATATTGTAAATTTCTTATGGACAGGGACTAAACATTGCTTTTATGTCACATGTAGCTTTCCATAGATGAGGCACATAATACAGATATGTATTGTTTGGTTTGAATACTGGGTACTTTGGTTCATCCTCAGTAAGTAAATTGAATAATTGACACCAAGAATGTAGTTATTTCTCAATTATTTGTTTCAATTATTGGAGGCAGGTATTGGTGGGGATAATAGTATAAACTAGAAATTAGTTCAGTTGAGATACTGCAGGTTTTCCAGTTGGGTTGTCATAACACTTGGACAGTTGTTCTTGGATGTAAACAAGAGATCTACCTTTAGGACTGATCATGTCCTGGAGAATGCCATCTTCCAAGAGCAGCTAGTGAACTGTGTCAAAAAAATTCAATCCTGGCTGGTAGGTGAGTTGGTTAGAGTGTCGTCCCTGTACGCCAAGGTTGTGGGTTCAATGTCTCTCTGGTCAGGGCACATACAAGAAGCAACTAATGAATGCATAAATAAGTGGAACAACAAATTGATGTTTTTCTCTCTCTTCCCCCCTTCCTCTCTTTAAAATCAATAAAATAAAATAAAAATTCTACTTTTGTATAATTGCAGTCTGAACACAAAGTTGTGTTTTCCCCCAGACCATTCCAAATGCGTCTATCCTAGTCCAAGCCTCTGTCATCGACTTCCAGCCTCCCCTTACTTTAGTATTGCATATGTTATCTCCAAAACAATCACCATGAAATAATCAGTTTTAGAACATTGCTCCCTTTCTTAAGAATTAGTGATTTCTCCCTTGTAATTTCTTTAGGCTACTGCATTAGTATTCACCATACCTTATGGTTAAGAAATGCACATAGAACAGTATGTCTTCTATTATTGTTTGTGTGCTTGGAAATATTAGCAAGCTTTTCTTTTTATTTTAAGGCAATGGATTTTTGTGTGTGACCTGGTTTGACTTTTAAAAAATCAGATATGCAGGGCTGTTGTGGTTATGTTTGTCTAATTCTCACTTGAAAATGTAGCAATTTTAGGCAGAAACCAGAAGGGTAATGTGAATATTGGAAGATCAAAAGGTCTTTAAATTTTAAAGTTTCATTATAAAGTTAAGACAGCCAATTCATTTTTCTACAGGATTTTAATTTCTTTGATACGTTAATTGGTTTACTTTTTCTGATGTGTTAGTGTTCAGTCTTTAAAAAGAAAATTCTATCAAAACCAGCTGGACTTTGATGCTTGCCCATATTTCAAATTTTGATTTTTTTGAATTTTTTAAAAAAGAGGATAAGAATCAAGTGATACTGTGCATCTAAAAGTTCTGAGAACACAGTAGATTTTTAGTTTTACTATGACACCTATTGTAGTCATTTAAAAACACTAGATACTGCGTGTTAATTACCATGATATTTGGTAGAAATACAACAAGGAATAAATATGTTGCAGCTTTGGAGGACAGTTGTTGAGACACCATCAAGGCAGATAATTAGAGTGTAGTATGAGAAGTTTTAAATATATGTATGTACAAAGGACTATTAAATCAGAGGAGGGAGTTACTGTTTGCTTAATTTTTTTTTTTTTTTTGCCAAAACTATGTAAATAAATCCCAGTTCTGCTCCTTATGCTAGCTGCTTAGAACTTTGCTAATGCTGTTTAAGTACCATTGATAAGTATTTGGTTGAACCTGTGTAATTGCCATTATTGGCAGTTCTATATGGCTTAACCCTAATTGTATTTCGGTATGGCAATCAAAACAAGAAAATAAAACATTGTTAATTTCTTTTGCCAATACTGGTATGTCAGTTGTTGGATAATATTTTATTAAAATAAAGTTTTGAATATTGAATAAATTTGTCATTTTTGGAAAACATTTTAAAAAGTTCAGCTTGGTTTCTCTTTTTAAGAAGATAATATATATGAAAGAATTTATTAACTATAAATTGCTATGCAGTTATAAATTATTTATAATTGCCTATAACTGTGGAAATATAATTATTTGGAAAGTTTTGCTTTCAAACTTTGATTCCTTAACAAACATTTGTTGCATGCCAGACACTATACCTGATACTAGAGTGACAAATTCAGTTCAGTGTTTGCCCCTAAGGAGGTTAGTCTGGTACTAGAGATAGCATGTATATAGTTACAAAGAATGTGGGAAGCAGCATAAGGTGGAATCAGTGATTTTTCAAATTTATCTTTGTACTGGAAACTTTTACCCCAAAAACTCTTGCACAGAAACCCAGTACATAAACAGGTAAAAAGGGAATCCTGCCTATTTGGCCTCCTCTCTGCCCTCATTCCTACTGTTTGAAACTGTTGATGTGAGAGTAAAAAACAAACCTGATTTGAATCGGCCCTGCTGCTGTCTAGCTGTTTGACCTTGGATACATGACCTAAGCATAGTGAACTTGTTCCCTCATCTGTTAAATGAAGATGTTAGTTTCTTTGCTGTGTGTTGGAAGAATTGAACAGCATAGCAATTTATAGTTAATAAGTTATAATCCTAAAGAAAGATAGTGTTGTACCTTGCATTCAGAACATTCTTGGAACTGTAACATTCACCTTAGAATAGAAATGTACAGGTTGTAAATAAAAAATTTCTGTCTAATTCTCTAACTTTTTTGTGACTTTACTATATTCTACCTCAATATTCTCTTACAAGATATTTCAGTTTGATTCTTTTTTGGTTTTCTAAAAAATAGATTATTAGACATGTGATATGAATAACAGTTTTATTTCTCTTTTTTGTTGGATGCTGGTTATCTGTGCTCTTTAAATCTTGATCTGACTCTTTTAAAATTAAATGTCTTGTATAGCCAGCATAACCTAAGAAAGTAGCTTTTGTTTGCCTTACTCAAGTTGAGATCTTAATTAGTTAAATTATAGACAAATATGTTTTACTACCTTTTATGAAAAGATTAGCTTTTGTTTTCTTCATTGGATTATTGTATATATAATCTATGTGAAGATAATTGAATGAAGTGGTAACAATAGAAAGGGGTATTTCTATAATATGAATAATTATACAGATCAATAAAATATCTTATGTGTCATTATTGAATTTGAGAAAAATTCTGATTTTTGGAACTATTCTAAAATTTTGATTATTTGTAGAGTATCATGAAACACAGTTTATTGGGAAACAACAAATTTTATTTAAAAATTGGCTAGTCTGAAAAGGTACTTATATTGACAGTAGCTTCTGCCTTGCCTCATTGCTATATCTGGAAAATGTTTGGATTAGGATTATGTGCTGTTTACACAAGGTAGATAATCTGACCCTCTTTAAATAAAGCATTGGGTATCTGAACTGTACTTACTTCACCATACTTTTCCTCTTCCCTGCCCCGTAACAGGCCTCCTCTATACGATTCTCTCTTTTGTCTTAACTGTAGATGGTTAATTCTGAGCCTCCTAGGAGAGTTGCTCATTTTCCCACAGGTATCTCCCATATATATGTAGACAAAAAAAAGGTGGGTGGGGTTCTATGGAAAGTAACCTCACAGGGTGACCTGATCATAAATTCCCAACTGGGCACATACGGTGGGCAGTCACGCCCCAGGCCTATAATTTCCCTAGTAAAAGGTTTCTCTTTGCCTTAAGAAAGCCCTACCCACTGTTCTTGTACATCTAGGTTAACACATCCCTGGAATAAGCATGACCACCCTCAAGAATGCACATAATTTTGTTAACTATTCTGTAATCCCATCCTCATCTTGCTTTCTCCCACCCTCATGTAATTTTCCTTACATTCCTTCCTTAATTCAGTTTTGGTTCAAATAAACTCTTATAAAAAGCCTTTGCAAGTTTGGATGTTTCTTACATTGACGTACACGTGTTAATAAATTTGTTTTGTTAAAGAAAAAAACCACAAGCCCAGAATGCCTTCACTCTTGCTAAATGCCCATGATACCAAATCCAGATTTAATACCTGATATAACTGCAGTTTTAACCTAAAACAATAAAATAAAGCATTGTAAAGTATCAATTTCATAAAAGCAGGAGCCATCGACAATCATCCATTTACTTAATGTCTTTAAGTGGCCCTCTTAAATGCCTACTTCTACATCTAATAAGTAAATCTGATTATTTCCATTTTTTATGTTAATACTCCTCTACTGTTCGTTTTCCCTCACACGTCTTTTTTATTTATTTAATGTTTTTATTGAATTTTAGAGAGAGAGGAAGGGAGGAGGGACAGAGAGATAGAAACATCGATAGAAATATCATCGATTGGCTGCCTCCTGCGCACCCCCTACTGGGGATCAAGCCAGCATCCAGGGTATATGCCCTGACCAGGAATTGAACTGGTGACCTCTTGGTTCCTGGGTCTACACTCAGTTGCTGAGCCACAACGGCCAGGCCTTCACACACATCCTTTATTTTCTGTATTATTTTTCCCAATTTAATAAACTCCTAGTTGACAAAGACCAATGTATGAAATAGATTATTAATGAAATAATATTTTATAAAGGTTGTTTTGATAAGTGTGAAACCTATGTTAACACATTGAAATAAGAATTTAAATTAATAAGCCTCTCACCACTCCTGTTGTATAAGATTATTTTTTAATGTGATGTTATTTCATCTTTTTTACTTTTCCCCTTTCTCTTTCTGTGGTGAAGTACTTACCCAAGTAGTAAAACATTGTTGTCTAAGTTGCATTGGTGTAGCAGATAAGTGGATATAATATTAGAATATAGAATGCTGGAGAATTCTGCATTCCACCCAGCCGGTGTGGCTCAGCAGTTGAGCTTCCTCCTATGATCCAAGAGATCGCAGTTTGATTCCCGGTCAGGGCACATGCCCAGGTTGTAGGGTCTGTCCCCAGTAGGGGGCATGCAGGAGGCAGCTGATCAATGATGTTTCTGTCTCTCTCCCTCTGAAATCAATAAAGACATATTAAAAAAAAAAATTCTGCAGTCCGAAAAGCATCCTACGAAAGCCTCGGTTTCTAGTGCTTAGGCAGCGCAGGTCTGATGTCTCAAATTAATGCCTGGATGTTGATATGCATATGAATAAATGAGACTCTTCTTTGAAATATGTTTGTAATATTTACAAGTAGCTTAGAAGGGACTGCCAAAATATATTTCAAAAATGTTAAGTCTTTTCATTCATTATGTTGACTTTGGGAGAATTTGTGAACCTTCTTAAAATGCATGTAATATTTTGTCTATGTTTATAAGTGCTTCTTTGAGGGAAAAGATCTAGGCTTTCACCACATTCTCAAAGGAATCCAGTGGGAATCTTCCCTCCCCCAATAAACAAACAAACAAATAAATGGTTAAGAACTCCACCAGGTGGTAGGACAGTATTGGTTGGTTCATTTGTACTGTTGGTTATTGGTTGTTAATTGCAAAATACTTCAAACTATCTCCTTTACCCATTTGAGAATAATTTATTTCTGTTGTCATGTGATATTTTGCAATTATATGTTAAAATGTTAAGCTAAAAGATAACTGGAAAGGTGCATTATATTCTTAAGTATGATAGCTCATCACATACTTACACTTTCTGATAGCAAAAAATATGTATTAAAGGTAGGAAAGTTTAATGATAGGAAATTGACAGAGGATGAAATAATCTGAGTTAAAAGGGGCCTTAGATGTTACCTACTTTCCAAAAAAGTTAGATGACCTATTCAGGGTTATAGAGTTGTTGACAGACTTAAGCCCACATTTTCTTCATATGCATTTAGTGCTCATCATATTCTTGTCTCTCTTTACTATGTATTCTCAATACTTAGCTAGTTGTAGTAAAAACATTATTAGCATACAATTAATAATAACAAAGTTAATTATAGTTAACACCAAATTGAGAAGTCTTAAATTTAATTTATCACATTCTCTCTGACCCTTCTTCCAGGTTGTAGAGACCTTCTTCTTGATCCCTCTAGTCTTCTATTTTTCTTTCCTATTTTCACTTTCTGCACAGTGCAGTTTAGGCTTTGATTCATTATTTCATCTCTGATTATGCATTCATCACACATACCTTACAAACCCTCACCCCAACCCTAGATCTCTAAATAGGCAACATTTCTGTGTCTGCAGCCAAACTACATAACTTGCTTAAAAAAAATCACATTCTTTGTACATTGGTACCACTAAAAATTCAGTCCCCCATCTAAAAAATGTTCTTCCTCTTGCATTTCTTTGCTCTCCATAGCACCTATTTCAAGCCTCTTAATACCTTCTTCCTTACCCTGTCTACTCAGCAAATGACCTTACTTCCTATTTTCCCAAAATATAAAAACATATTTGTGCCCTGGCCCGTGTGGCTCAGTTGGTTGGATGTCCCATGCACTGAAGGGTTGCTGGTTTGATTCCAGGTCGACGGCATGCAGGTTGATGTTTCTTTCTCTCCCTCTCCCATCCTTTCTCTAAAAACCAATAAAAAATCTTAAAAAAACCACACCATATTTGCATCTTCTTTCTAACACAGTGGGAGAAGGGGTGACCCATCTTTATGTGGAAGGCTTGTACATGTGGATTGCATTCCTTTCTCTTCCTCCTGCCTTAGTTCCATGTTCTACTGAGTATTTCCTTTTGAGTTAAATTTTTTTTTAAATTTACTGATTGATTTTAGAGAGAGAGTGAAGAAATGGGGGCGTGGGGAGACAGAGACAGCAGTTTGTTGTTCCACTTATTTATTCAGTCATTGGTTGATTGTTGTACATGCCCTGACTGTAGATCAAACCTGCAACCTTGGCGTATTGGGATAACACTAACCAACTGAGCTACTTGGCCAGGGCCTCCCTCTGATTTTTAAAAAAAGACTGTTATAGAAAATACCAGACCCTTAAACAAAATTAGAGAATAGCGTGATGAACCCTCTTTGTACCCATTACCCAGTTTCAACAGTTATCAACTCAAATCCAATCTTGTTTCGTATATCTCCTGCCATCTACTCTTTCCACCCAAAATTTTTGAAGCAAATTCCAGACATATCATTTAACTGATAATTTTTTATGTGTATTTCTAAAAGACTTAAACATAACCACAATACTATTAATACTCTTGAAAAATTCACACTTATTCTTTAATATCATTGGACATCCAATCAATGTTCAGATTTCCCCAAGTGTTTATTCACAGGTTTGTTTATTTTACAAATAATTATTTTACAAGTAATTTTTTGAATCCAGATCTAAATAAGATTTATAAATTGCAATTGTTGGATATGTCACTTCTCTTTTAATATATGTTTCCCTTTCTAACCCTTTTTCTTTCCTTGGAATTTATTTTAAGAAATTGGGTCATTTATTTTATAGGGCTTTTCACAGTCTGAATATTTCTGGTTATATCCCATGGTGTCCTTAACATATTCTGCCCACTATACTTCTTGCAAATTGATAATTGGGGTCCTGGCTGGTATTGCACAGTGGTTAGAGTGTCAGACTGAACACTGAAGGGTCTCCGTTTTTTTTGTTTTTTGTTTTATTTTGAATCCTCATCTGAGGATATTTTTCCATTCCTTTTTAGAGAGAGTGGAAGGGAGAGAGGGAGGGAGGGGGGGAGAGAGAGAGAGAGAGAGAGAGAAACAGAAACATCGATGTGAGAGAGATGTATCAATTGGTAGCCTCCCACACTTGGCCTGACCAGGGCCAGGGATCAGGGTCCCAGGTTTGATTCCCGGCCAAGGGCATGAACCTGGGTTGCAGGTTTGCTCCCCACCCCTGGTTGGGGTGAGTGCGGGAGGCAACTAGTCGATGTGTCTCTCTCACATCGATGTTTCTCTGTCCCCCTCTCCCTCCCTCTCTCCCCCCTCCCTCCCTTCCACTTTCTGCAAAGCAATGGAAAAAATATCCTCAGATGAGGATCACAAAAAAAATATATATTGATAGTTAGAGCCAGATACTTGAACAGATTCAGATTTGATTTTGTGGCAAGAATACTTTATAGCTTGTGTAATGTTATTCTTTCAAAGGGTATATACATCATGCCTAGTTGTCTGCCTTTGATTGATTAGGGGGTAAAAATGGTGATATTAAAATTCTTAATTCCTTTCTTCATTTTCCCTGTGTCCTTTTTCTCTCTCTACCATTAGCATTTAAACATCTCACTTGGTTGAAATAAAACAACCAGAAAAAATGGATTTTCAACATTTCCATCTCTTTCTAAGATATTTATTTATGGTACCGTCTTCACTTCATCTCTTTGTACTCATCAGCCCACTTAAATACGGTTTTTGCCATGTTAAAACTATGTCCCTACTAGTTTACTGAAACCATTGTCATCAGAGTTATCAGTGAGCTCTATACTTAATGGAGCAGACCCATTTCAGACCTTATTTTGCTTAATAGTTGGATAAGTTTGGGTACTGTTTTTTTTTTGTGTTTTTTTTTTAATGGGTACTGTTGATTGCCTCTTCTTGAAATACTTCCTTGGCTTCTGAGACATGCTCTCTCCTGTTTTTATTTTTACCTCTTTCTCTCAGCCTCAGTTACAGATTCAGGGTTTTTTGTTGATGTTATTTTAAGTGTTGGTGTTGCTCTGCCTGTCTCTGCTTATCTTGCTGTACACATTCTTCATGGGTCAGTCTCATCCATTGTCATGGCTTCAATTATTTCATCTTTCAGCTGTTTAGTACTAAGCCTTCATTTCTGTAGGTTAGTTCTCTTCAAAGCTAACTTGTTTGTACAACTTCCTACTAGCAATCTCACAGGCACCTTGGAGTTAACATATCTAAAGTGGAATGAATCATACTTTCCTCATCCCCTAACACATTTTCTGTTCAACTTAGTTTTAACCAGAAATATATGGAAGTTATTCTAGACTCCTTGGCTGACCTTTCTCACTTTCTTGCTGCCCACATCTAGTCACCAACCCTATAAGATTTTCGTGGTAAATAACTTACATTCATCTAATTCTCTTCATTTACTGCTGCTATGCTACTGTGAATACCCATCATCTGTCACTTCTGTTACTGCAAGCCGCCTATCTGATCTCTTCCTTTCCAGTCTTTCTGGTCCATTCTTCATTATAAAAGTGAGAATGATTTTTCTAAAAAACTTGTCTAAAGGCTCCCCATTGCTCCTAGGACAAATTGTAAAGACCTGAGCTTGTTTCATGGTAATACTTGTCACACTTCGCACAGTTTCAGTTGCTCCTTGGATAGCTCTTCCAGTAGACTAACTTCTTAAATGTAAACACCAAGTTTCCCCCCTCATTTAACCTGGTGCCTGGCACATACATAGTGTTTTGTAAATGTTTGCTGAATGAATAAATTAATTTATGTAGTACATCAGTATACATTCAAGGTACCTCCAGTGATTTTATATCTTGTTTTTATTGTTATTAGATAATCCCCATATTCCAGTACTGTTAGTTTTGTACATTGATTTGCTTTTTTGACAAATAGTCTCTCCATAATTAAATTAAAGCCTGTAATATACATAACATAGTAGATTTTTCACTTTGATTTATATTACTTCTCTATCAGTGGATTACCATTGTTCCAGTTAATAGAAACCTGTAGACAGTTCAGATAATCACCACCATCAAATCATTATCCTACTGTGACCTTTGTCAGAGTGTATGAGACCCTAGATGCTTTAACTTGGTGACAATTAAGGCTTTGAAAAGTGAGACCTAAATAATTAGGAGTTGTTAAATACCAACGAGGGATGGTTTTCTGGGTTGCCCATTGTTTGGTTCTCAATCCCCAATTTATTGCTACAGTCATATTTTGGTGATTTAGACATAGTGGTGTAGTGATGGTTTTCAGCTATCATTTTGAGCTAGCTGGCCTCCAGGTTAGAAGAACCATTAAAGATAATAAAAGATCTTTTTCTCAATCCATGCTGTCTCTCTTGATATATTGGTGGTCCCACAGGCTCTTCATTAGATGTTCATTTCATTTGGAGGATGATTTCCTATTTCTTTAAAGTGTCCCTTCCAATTGAATTTTGTATATACCAGTAGTCTGCATTTTAATAAGATTATCTCATGTATTTCCTAAATACAGTAGAAATTCTACCTAGCTATTTTTTAAAAAATATCTCTTTTTATTGATTTCAGATAGAGGAAGGGGGAGGGGGGGAGAAACATCAGTAATGAAAGTCACCATTGATTGCACCTGGACTGGGGATCGAGCCCACAACCCGGGCATGTACCCTGTTTGGGAATCAAACTTCGATCTCTTGGATCCTAGGTTGATGCTCAACCTCTGAGCCACACCCAGCTCGGCCTACCTAGCTGTTTTGTACAGCGTGATAAGACAAACTAATTTTTTTGTAAAATGGGAAGTTTGAAGAATAATTCTTTAAGAAAGTTTGATTTTTCTTTTATCTACATTTATTCATTGAGCTGATATTTGATTGATTTTATAGTATTATAATTATAAAGGGCTCTGAAATATTAAGTAATAGCTAAAAACTAGGTTGGAGAATTGGATTACTGTGTGAGTATATAAAATCTAGGGTCGCTCATTCAGTTTTTTATTTTTAAAACATGATTCTAAAGGACACAAAATAAAAATAGTATTAACTTATTTCTTGATTAAGTGCATTACTGAAGAGGGCATTAGATTACTAAATAGTTTATTTACATTTAGATATTCTAAGATTATTGGTAACTAACATCTTGTAGGGCATTTCAGTTATTGTTGGCATCTTTTGATTTATAGACAGTTTATGAAATCATCTCTCATACCTTTTTCAGATTATAGCTTTTTTGTAAATTAGAGTTTTTTATGTTTATTTATTGTCTTTAAGGGAGAATTACAGTCTTCTAGAGAAGTTATATGTTAATATTTGAAACTTAATAAAATTAGTATCAATATGTCTGGCGGGTGACTGGTAGGTTGTGGGTAAATTTAAAAGTAATGCTGAAAACTAAGATAATTAAAAATACTCTATACTTTTGGCATTGATTTTCACAGTAGGTTGAAAATATCACCTAATATTCATATTAGCATCACAATAAAACCTCATTTTTGAAAGTATATTGTACTGCAAGTAATAATTTAGAAGTAATTTAAATTCTAAGTGAAAGAAATAATCTTTTTTCTCTTTTTCCTTAGGTGGAATGAATCTTACTTGTTGAATATCTCCTGGTTGCTGGTTGAATTCACTTGTAAAAGAATCATCTTCCCCTGCGTGGAAGTCACTTAGTGGAATATTTAATTATAAATCCAGGGATCGCAAAGCTTTTTGATCTCCCAAAGGAAGGGGACATACCACTATATCAAATAAGCTTGACATTACAGCCAAAATGGTGCTGTCCCAGAGACAACGAGATGAACTGTAAGTTTCTCTGTTTTATGTGTGTGTGTGTGTGTGTGTGTCTTATAAAAGGACAAAGTAAATTAAAATACAGCTTTGGGAGAGCTGTTCTCAGATTAAAACTATTGTTAGAAGTGTTCAAATATTGATGTGGGCATTTTGGTCTAATGTTAAAACTGGGTCTGTCTTTGACATAGCACCATTTACTCTTGTGACCTTATTGTGTATAAGTTCAAAGCAAAACAAACAGGTTACTTGGGATAAGTTTGATCTCAAGTTTGTCTTAAATATATCATTATGTTCACTTGGAAGATAGGTGCTTCAAAACACTTCTAGATTTTTTTATCTGGATCCATGTGTTAGAAAAATGAAAGCTTTTTTGTTGTTATTGCTAAGGTCTTTCCTTTGCCTTATTGTATTTTTTATCATCTTTTGACTGCTCCAGGATTTGAACTTTAGAGGGTGGCTAACATAATAGTTAATGCAAATTCATTAACAAAATTCATTAACTAGATAGGCATGAAAATGATTTGACCACTGCTATTATATAGGATTTTATAGCATTCTATTTTTGTAGGTGAAGAATATAGTGGAAAATATTCAGCTTTGTGTTCTAGGTTTTTTAAATTTCCTGTGGCTTTTTAAAAAACGGTATAATCGGGAATAATTTCAAATTTATATGTTTGTAAGATTAGTACAAAGAATATTTATATACATTTTATCCAGATTCATTTATTGGTAACATTTTGTATTATTTGTACTCTAGCTGTGTGTGTATACACACAACTTACTCTCACACAGCACACACACACACCATTTTTTCCCTAAACCATATGAGAGTAAGTTGCATACATCAAAGACCTTTCTCCCAGATACGTTAGTGTGTAGTTCTTAAGAGTAAGGGCATTCTTCTATAAAGCCCCAGTACAGCTAGCAATTTCAGTAAAGTTAACATTGAAACAATACTTTTATTTGATCTGCCTTCCATGTTCCAGTTTTGTCAGTTGACCCAATAATGTCCTTTATGGCAACATTTTAATCCTCTCTAGTATACCATCCAGTCCAGGATTAGGTATTGTGTTCAGTTGTCATAAGTGGCATTTGATCTGGAACATGTCCTCAACCTTTCTTTGTCTTTTATGACATAGATATTTTTGAAGCGCCCCCTCCCCTTTTAATAGAATGTTCTGCATTTTGCATTTGTCTAATGTTTCCTCATGATTAGATTCAGGTTATGCATCCTTGGCCAAAATATTGCGTAAGTATGTTCATGACCCCTCAATTGTGATGTTAATTTTGACCCATCAGTCAAGATGCCTGATTTCTCCACTGTATAGTTACTATTACTTCCTTTTCAACAAATAGTGGGGGTGACACTTTAAGACCATGCATTAATATTTCAGAGTAATGTTTGCAAAGTAATGGATTTTCAACACTTATTCTTTCTATATTTGCTAGTCATCGCTAAGCACTTTACTGTAATCAAGGGATCTTTTTGTCTATTGACTTTTCATTATTGGTATGAACTCACGGGTTCTCATATTTCCAGTAGTTTTATCATTCACTACCATTCTGACTGCTTTGTTGCGTGAATTGTTCTAGATTGTCCCATAGGAGACTCTTCAGTTGATTCTTACATATGCCTCTATCATTTTTTATGTGCACTTCCTTCCTTTCTGGCATTACAAGATATTCCAGGCTTATTGTATACCAGTCCTGCCTTAAACCTAAAATCAGCCATTGCTCCAACAAGCCCTCATTCCTCTTAGTGGGGAATGGTATTAGAGATCAAGATATGGGCACTAAATGTACTTGTTGCTACTGGGTTGTCTTTGCTTCTGGGCCCTTTAAGTAGGCAGAACTAGAAAATAAGTGTATATGTAAGTACATGCACAGACACTTGGTATGTATATGTACTAAGGTTTCTCAATCTTGGCACTATTGACTATTTAGGCTAAATAATTCTTTGCTATGGGGGCTGTCCTGTAAACTGTTGGTTGTTTAGCAACATCCTTGGCCTCTACCCACTAAATGCCACAATTAACGGTGTCTCCAGATGTTGCCACTGTCCTCTGGGGGGCAGAATCTCCTCCAGTTGGAACCACTGATATATACATACACATGTACACATACTTATTTTAGAAATCATTAGGCTAAACTGATACTTCTAATTTCAGTCTGTTTCCACAAGTTTCTTATGTTTCCCTCTGTGATAGTTATCTCTCCTTTTATAGTGAGACCCTGACTTTCCAGCTCATTTGCTCAGTCCTATAATACTTCTAAAATAGTTTCAGAATTATGCTCATACTACTTAAAAAACACACAAACCTCCTGGAGAGGGTTCAGAATTTGTGCACAGTTCTCCCCCATCTACTCTGCCCAAGACAGAGAATATATAATCAAATACAAACAGGTCCTCAACGTCATTTCATCTAGCAGCATCTCGTTTCATTACAATGTTGATGAAATGCCATAGGAACTTAACTCTTGTTTTATATCAGTTAGCCTATGGTAAAATTGGTTTCATCTGTCATTTCATTGCAGTTACAACGAACCTATTGATGATGTGAAGTGAGGGTTTACTGTACTGTGCTTGCAAATTACTTGGATTAGTTTTGTTTTGTATTTTTCCCTCTTCCTGTGGTTATATTCATTTAAAATACAGTTGGGTTTATCTCTTCTAGTTTTTCAGTTTTCTGCGTCCTTCCCTTCTCATCCTTGTTAATGTAATATAATGTTTTGAATATGCATAAGGTTATATAACTACGTATACTAGTTGTATAGTATAGTAAAGCTAGTAAATAAAATACGCTGGGGTAGGCAAAGTTAGGAGGCAGGCCCGTTTATCTGTGAAAGTTTTGCATCTGAGAAAGGTGGCATTTCACATAAGTAGGGAAAAGATGTGCTGTTTGGCAAGTAGTGGCAAGATTCAAATAAACTTGAATCCAGATGAGTTTTTTAAAGCCCAAATATTAAACACATACAAAATAACAATGTAGAAGTGATAGAAGGAAATACTGCCGTTTTGGTAGAAAAGGACTTCCTGAAGATACTAAACATGGAAACAAAAAGGAAAATTGGTAAATTTTACTGTATCAAAATATAAATTTTCCACATGAAGAAAGATTTCAAACAAAATTAAAATACAAAGGACTGGCTGTGGAAATATTTGCAACACATGTAGCAAAAAAAAGGCATCTAGAATAATATAAAGAAGTCCTAAAAATTGCTGCAAATGATCACAACCAGTAGAAAAATGAGAAAAAGATAATACTAAGACCATTCATAAACAAAACAAAAAATTGGCCAGTAAACATGAAATAATATTTAACATCTGTAAACAAAACAAGGTACAGTTTGTTCTCCAAGCTATTATCTAAAGTGAAAAATCACCTTTGCTAGCAAGTGTATGGAAAAATTGGTTCTTTCCTATTGGTGGTGGGAATATATACATTGTTAGAATTTTTTTTAAGGTCAGTTTGACAATATATTTTAAAAATAGAATCTTTGATCTAATAGTTAATAATTATAAAAACTTTTTTTTAGTGTATGTGCAGACATTTCTCTAGGTATAGCTATGTAAAAGGATGATTGTTGCATTGTTTTCAGTGATAAAATGGTAACAACCTAAAACCTATACCCATTCTATGAGATACTATATAGCAGTTTTAAAATGTGGTATGTTTATGTGTATCTATTGTTAAGTGAATTAATCAGGTTGCTAAATAAAATGGTATGATATATTTATATTAAACACGCCTTACAACTATATTACATATTTCTTTTGTGCCTATGTCTGTGTAGATGCACAGGTGAAGGCTTGAAAGGATATACTAAATTGTTAACAGTGGTTGTTGCTTCTGAAGAGAAAGAGATTGGATAAAGGTGGAATGAAGATTTGTGACAGTATTGTTTCAGTATATAAGATAAATGTATTTATTGTTAATGAAAGTAAAATTTTAATAGATTTTTTTTAAAAAAAGCAAAATATAGATAGCCTTTGACATTGTAGGTGGTAGTGGAGAAGTTTTAGGTTAGTTAGCCTGCAGTTTCTTGTCACTTTTCTATCAAGGTATTCATAGTATTTTTTCTCTTATTTGTATGTTCACCAAGCTAGAATTTGGATGTTCTTTATTTTAGGAACATTTTCCTAAAATATATATAGGATGTCCCCCCAAAATGTATACATACTTTGAATAATTATTAATTCCAATGGGTTAAATCTGAAAAGAAAGGAACATCAATTGAGCTATCAGAAAAAAATGTGTATATATTTTTTTGGGACACCCTGTATATTATTATTATTATTATTATTATTATTATTATTATTAGGTCAATTACAGTTGACATTCATTATTTAATATTTGTTTCAGGTGTATGGCATAGTGGTTCGACATTTATATAATTTACAAAGTGATCCCCTGATAAGTCTAGAACCCCCACCTGGCACCGTACACAGTTGTTACAGTGTTATCTACTATATTCCCTATCTTTTATTATATTTGATTTTATCATATCATGTCTTTTGGATTCCTTTTATTTTGTCTCTTTTTTTGTTTTATGTTACCTTAGATTGCTATGAGAGTAAACATCTATAACTTTCTGCTTTTTTCTAGGGTTATTTTTCCTCTTGAAAGCGTACATTCTTCTCAAGTTATTTGCATTGTTATTTTTCTCCTCCTCTTAAGAAAATCTGCATGTGTCCTATATTACATCCTTCCTTATTCTAATATCTTTGAGACAGCTCTATTTGTGGGAAATCATAGCTTGAAATTGAGTATGCTGTCTTGGAACGCCTTCCTTACATATTAGTACAGTCTTTTTGCCCTCTTAGGACATGTTGCTTGTCTCTCTGCTTTCCAGGTCCTCCTCAGATGAGCTTATGACTTTTGTAAAGGATTTCAAGCCTTTTTTGTATAATTTATTATCTCTGTTAGCTAATTCTGGTCAGCACATGTAAAGCAGATTTTCTTTACTTTTCTCTTAAATCCTGCTTTACCTATAAACAGCTTAATTGCCTTAAAAATCTCGTGTTCCACATTTTTTATCTCTCCTTCTCTTAGAACCCCTTGCAACCACTGATCTTTTTACTGTTTCTGTAGTTTTGTCATTTTCAGAAAGTTGGAATCATACAGTATGTAGCCTTTTTAGAATGACTTCTTTCACTTAGCAATGTGCGTTTTCAATTTCCTCCATGTCTTTTCATGACTAAGAAATTTTTAAGATGTGTTTTACTTTAATAAACTAACCTATGCAGTTAGTTGAGGTAGTCAGGTTTTTCCTGTGCATATATTTGAACATTATATGTAATTAGTATTGATTAGAAAGTGATTCTGCCCTGGTGTTTAAAAATGTAAAGAGCTGCACTTACCTGCTACACATTTAAAATTATACATGAGAATACACTACAGCAACACATGTTTATGGAGTTGAGTTAGATCTCAGACAGTGCTCTGGCACATATGCATATTGTCATGTTATGAATAGTTGTAAAGACAAGCATGGGCACAATACCTTGCATCATGGCAGTATCCTATTACAAGTAGTTTTAGCGCTTATAGTTTTAGACACTTCTTGTCTGGCATTAGGATCTATAATAGAGTGATGTTTTGTTTTTGTTAGTGATTCAACTTTCAAACAGGTATTTCCCACTTCTTTTTAAATTTTTTGACTCAGTTTAGTTGAAGACTCCTCTGCGATTGCAAGTTTTGAGCTGTTTCAATCCAGTTACTCCTTGTACTAACCTGTATGAATTAGAATTTTCTTCATACTGGGCAGTAAAAGCAAAATACATGAATGACTTGGATGCAGGGGCTGAAATGAGATTGTCACTGTAATTCATACTCTCACAATGTCAGGTTTTTATATTTATAAAAACAACTATATATTTTTATTGACTATAAAAGTAAATATTTAAACATAAACTTCTTAATATACTGCTTTTATCCAACTTGAGTTTTTAGGTTCTGCTGTTTTTTAAACTTTAAAAAGTTGGTAATAATGAAATTTATAACCACATTGACTATGTTATCACTTCACATATAATGATCATTAAAAGTTCCATATTATTGCCTTGAGGTAAAAGATTATAAAATATAAAAGGTCATCTGAGTTTTCAAAGGGAGATTAAAGTATTCTTAGTTTGTGTTATATTTAATCTTTTTATTCTTTGAAGGTTTTTTAATAGAAATATTTCATTTAGTAGAATGCATTACATTCTGCTCATCCCAGGTAACAAGTAATGACATCCTATACTGTAGAAGTAGTGGTATTTTCTCCTGTTATTAGACTTGTCAAAACAGTAAGCCAGTAAATAAAAACAAATGCTTTATTTTGTGAGTCTGAACCAAATCATGAAATTGCTATTGTCTCAAAAATACGTTTCAGCATTTGTTGACAAGAGCGAAATGTAGACATCCCTAAAGATAATCAAGATGTCATCAGAGTCAAAATTGTTGACTTTCTGTAGAATTCATGCAAAGCCCTTTGATTGCGCCACATCACATTTCATTTTACTGAAAGATTCTACTATATTCTAGAGAATTGTATTAGACAGAAAAAAAGACACATTGTAGAAGCAGGAAGGCAGTGCTACAAATACCACTGAGGAAGTTGAGAAACATACATGTTAAGTAGTTCCTATTTCCTGTATGACTTTGGAGGTCAGCTGAAGGGTGAGATGCAATTAGGTATTTGAGAGTGATGAAAAGGGATGGGGGACAAGTAAATGATTCATCAGACAGCAATGGAATGACAACCATATATTATGACTTCACCCATACTAATTCTAAAGGTATAAATCCATTATTAGCAGTATTGTAGATGATTGACTGTCTTGCTGTTCAATACAGGGTAAAAACTGTGCTCCATCAACATATAGAACCTATATTTAGCCAGGTAATTCTGGAAATGCTTATTATGATACGACCTGTTCTTGTTTTTTGTTTTTTAACAAGTATTTTATTTTAATGAAACTGGTACAGACAATGTCCATTTAAAACCCATATCCTAGGCCAAAAAGTACAAATAATATGAAAAAGAGTGGTGTTTTGTTGTACATACTTCTACAGGAATAATTTTATTAACTGCTAATGAAAGTTAGAACTTTTCTGGGATTTTCTGACAAGATTTTTCTTTTCTCTTAAAATGCTTTCTCTTCAGTGAAGCCATCTTTGGAGTTAATCTTTACTCTCACCTTATCTGTCATCTTCACTCCAACTTGATATTCCTCTTCTTTTGGTCCAGACCTTCAAATTTTAAAAGTGGCTTCAAGTTGAGGGAAGGTCATTTTTCCACAGTTTAATTCTCTGAAAACTTCCATCTCCCACTGAAAGTCATAGTCCAGGAGTGAAATAATCACATGCTATAACTTCTGGGCCAATTAGAAAGTCATTATACACACTTAATTTGTTGACCTTATTTATTATAAGCCTGAAAATGTACAGTCCTGAAAAAGATGGTCTCCCTGTGCACATATGTAATATTTCAAAAGGAGAGGGCAATATGAAGGAGGCTGAGGTTTGATCACCAAAATCAGCACAATGAAAACAAACAATAATGAATAATGGGCACTAGAATTCAAATTACCAGATATTTTAGAGAGATTGGGGAGGTCAGTTTTCAATCCCAATTTGAACATAACATTACAAAAGAACTATTTTTAAAAATAAAAAAGAATTGAGGGCCCTAGCCAGTTTTGCTCAGTGGTTAGAACATCAGCACACGGAATGAAGGGTCCCAGGTTCGATTCCAGCAGTGCCTCGGTTGCAGGCTTGATCCCTGGCCCCGGTCCAGGGTGCATCCAGGAGGCAGCCAGTTGATGTGTCTTTCTCACGTCAGTGTTTCTCTGTCTCTCTCCCTTCCACTCTCTGAAAAGTGGTGAAAGAAATATATCCTCGGGTGAAGATTAAAATAAATAAGTAAATAAAATACAATTATTTTTTTAAAAAAAAGATTGAAGGGAAAAAAAAAAAAAAAAGAATATCTAAACTGTTGAAGGATGCTCTCCCTGTTTGTTTCTGATAAACTTCAATCACATCTTCCTCCATTCCCAGTTCTTTTGGAGTATGATTATCAGCAATTCTCCTTCAAAGAGAAACTTGAGTGAATTCATTGGAACTCCCTGTCTTTGTATGATTCTTTTGAGTTTCTTGAGATGTGTTGTCATTTTCTCTTTGAAGTGAATCTCACGGCTATACTGTCCAATGACTTGAGTTTAATGTATTCTCTTTCCTTCCTTATCCCCCAAGTGCTCAGTTGAATGTTTTGCCTCCTGGTCAGACATGGTTGATGGTGGCTTCACCCAGGTTCTTTGCACAGCAGTGGCCTCAATTAGGCAGAATCTAGCTCCAGGGTTTACAAATCTGACTCTCTTCTCCATAGCACAACACGGAGTCTGGAGGGACTCCACTGTGTCTCCTCCTATGATAATACCTGTTTTAAGGGATCTTCACTTTTATTCTTTAGGGCTTGACTTACTATGTGATGATTTTCCTTTATTTAGTTACTATCCCATCTAATCTGCTTATATGCTCCTGACAAAATATGTCTTTTAAAAATACCACTTTCATTAAACTGCTTTTTCTTGCCTTGCTTTTTCTTAATAATATATTTTTGTCCTGTCTTTCCAGCCATTTCTTTCATCTTAATCTCATTTTCAATATTTATAGATATTATTTAGATGTATTTATTGCTTTTTGAACAATTTAAAATAATAATAGTGATTATAGGCATCCTTGTCTTGTTCTTGACAGTGCAAATATTTCTAGTGTTTTACCATTGACTTATATTTAGTTGAAGGTTTGAGAGATTTCTTTTTAAATTATTAATGAGGCAGACTCTCTTCATCTTTTTTAATGTTAATGAAGACCTTTCTATTGTTAAGGAATTGTTTTAAAATCAAGAATGTTGAAGAATTTGATCAAATACACATTGAGATCTCTGTCATGTTTTGTTCTCATTCCTTTTCTCCCCGTCTCCTGCCTATAATGCCTACTTTTTCTTTTTTCTTTAAGGCCCAATTTACATCTTGCCTATGTAAGGGTCTTGTTTTAAGTAATTGTTGTTGGTAAATATGTATCTATTGCCATATTATTATTATTTTTTTAATTCTTACCTGAGGATATGCTTGTTGATTTTTAGAGAGAGGGGAAGGGGAAGAGAGTGAGCAAGTGAGAAAGGAACATCGATGTGAGAGAGAACATCAAATGGTTGCCTTCCATACATGCTCCAACTGGGGATTGGACCACAACCTAGGTATGTACCATGACTGGGAATTGAACCTCCAGCCTTTGGGTATATGAGATGACACTCCAACCAACTGAGCCACACCGGCCAGGGCTTATTATTCATATGTTATATATATATATATATATATCTCTTTTTCTTTTTAAAGACCCTTTAACATTTCTTGTAAGATTGGTTTGGTGGTGACAAACTCCTTTAGCTTTTTCTTGTCTGGGAAGCTCTTTATCTGCCCTTTGATTCTAAATGATAGTCTTGCTGGGTAGAGTAATCTCGGTTATAGGTTCTTGCTTTTCATCACTTTGACTATTTTGTGCCAGTCCCTTCTGGCCTACAAAGTTTCTGTTGAGAAATCAGCTGACAGTCTTATGAGAGCTTCCTTGTAGGTAACTAATTGCTTTTCTCTTGCTGCTTTTAAGATTATCTCTTTGTCTTTAACTTTGGCATTTTAATTGTGATGTGTCTTGGTGTGGACCTCTTGGGTTCATCTTGTTGGGGACTCTCTGTGCTTCCTGGACTTGTATGTCTATTTCCTTCTTCAGATTAGGGAAGTTTTTCATCATTATTTTTTCAAATAGGTTTTCAATTTCTTGCTCTCTCTTGTCATTCCAGCATTCCCATGATGTGAATGTTGGTACGTTTGAAGTTGGCCCAGAGGCTCCTTACACTGTTCTCATTTAAAAAAATTTTTTTCCTGTTCTGATTCAGTGTTTTCTGCTTTCTTATATTCCAAATTGCCAACTTGTTCTTTGCTTCATCTACTCTACTGCTAATTCCCTATAATTTACTCTTCATTTCAGTCCATATATCCTTTATTTCTGACTGGCTCTTTTTTATGGTTTCCATGTCCTTTATTTTATTTTTATTTATTTATTTATTTTTTAAAAAATATATCTTTATTGATTTCAGAGAGAGGAAAGGAGAGGGAGAGAGAGATGGAAACATCAATGATGAGAGAGTCATTGATCGACTGCCTCCTGCATGCCCCCAACTGGGGATTGAGCCCGCAACCTGGGCATATACCCTGACTGGGAATCGAACCCCAATTGCCTGGATCCTAGGTCGACGCTCAACTGCTGAGCCACGCCCAGCCGGGCATGTCCTTATTTTAAATCCTCACCAGAGGATATGTTTTTATTGATTTTGGAGAGAGAGGAAGGGGAGAGAGGGAGGAGGTAGGGGAGGGCAGAAACATTGATTGGTTGCCTCCCATAAGCACCCTGACTGGGAATTGAACCCAAAATCTTTCAGTGTACAGGATGATGCTCCAACCAACTGAGCCACACCAGCCAGGGCTCCATGTCAGGGCATGATCAGTGACTCTCTCATCATTGATGTTTCTATCTCACTCTCTCCCTCTCCCTTCCTCTCTGAAATCAATAAAGATATATTCAAAATAAAATAAAGTAATAAAAATATAGATGTTGAATTAAGCCACAGAATTTGGAAATACAGTAAGTCCTCGCTTAGCATTGTTGATAGGTTCTGGAACTGAAGAAATTAATTTTATCATAGGCTAATTATATAAATGAGTTAAGTTCCTACGGAATCTCATCAGTGTTATAATGAAATGATGTTAGTTGAGGACCTACTGTATTGCAGAAGTCTTAAATGAAACAGTCCATGTTAATAAAAATTATATAAACAAAATCAAAGGGTAGCAACTGTTTTTAGTCAGTAAATGTTTGAAAAGCAATGATGGTAAAGGGATGACAATTATAACTACTGGTAAGAGTATAAATTGGTACAACTCTGGGGAGCAGCTTGACAATAACTATTAAAATGTGCCAAAATGTATATAATTTTTGTCTTAGTCTGCTGAGACTGCAACAGAATACCATAAACTGGGTGGCTTATAAACCAGAAAGATTTATTTCTGATAGTTTTAGAGGCTAGGAAGTTCAAGATCAAGACACTGGTAGATTCAGTGTCTGGTGAGGTTCAATTCTTGGATTATAGTCTCATTTGTAAGAGCTGCTCTCATGACCTAATCACCTCCCAAAGGCCCCACCTCCAGATACCATCACCTTGGGGATTAGGTTTCAACATAAGATTTCGGAGAGGGAGGCATAAACATTTAGTCTGTAGCATTTTTTGACTCAAATGTGAAGATGTGAAAAAAGGCTTTATTTATATGGATATTTATTTGCAACATTGTTTAAACTGGTAAACAATTAGAAATAGCCTGAATGTCTAGCAATAGATGGTTTCGTAAATAAAATTTGGGACATTTATATAATGGAACATTGTTTGAGTATAGTTATGATGTCATAAATGAATATTTACTGACAAGGAAAGATTTTCACAACATTTTGAATGAAATTAGCAGATTGGATTACTTGATTAAAAACTGTGCGTGCTTCCCTGGCTGCTGTGACTCGATTGAGCGTTGTCCTGTGCACCAAAAGTTTGCTAGTTTGATCCCTGGTCAGGGTGCTTACAGGAGTAGCGAATTGATGTTTCTCAGATTGATATTTCTCTCTCTCCCTTTCTCTCTAAAACAAATAACAGTTTTTTAAAAAGCTGTGTATGTACATGCATGGTAATGTGAACATATCAGCAAAGAACATGGTATGAGAGGACTATGCTGAAAGAGGTTAGCAGTTGCAAACTGAAAGTGTTGGAATTTTTTTTTTTTTAATCCTCACCTGAGGATATGTTTTTATTGATTTTTAGAGAGAGAGAAAAGGAGAGAGAAAAACATCGATGTAAGAGAGAAACATTGATTGGTTGCCTTCCACAAACGCCGACTGGGGATTGAACCCTCAACCTTTAAGTGTATAGGATGATGGTCCAACCAACTGAACCACCCAGCCAGGGCAGGATTTTTTTTTTTTTTTTTAATGAGGAAAATGGAATGGTGATTTTGCATTTTTCTCCTTTTAATATTTTTACAAGGAAAAGTATCACCATTTATCTTTAAGTCCATTAAGATTATAATCGTTATAATTTGTGCATATGTAGCATTTACATGTTATTGTTATATGAGCTTCAGAGTTGTAAACTGTGTGCAGTGTGCTCAGGCAAAGTGTCAGGCATTAGAACTTGATTGACCCTGAAGTAGGAGTGAGGCTAGGTAGGAACATTAAATATTTACAAGTACTATATAAGATTTGTTTACCCTTGACATTTTGCCCTTTATTTGCTTGCTGTTGGTTTTTTAGATAAAAAGAGGAAAATCTAAGAAATAGATGTCGCTTGTTTCCCTTTTTATTTAGGATATTTTAACCACAGGGAAATTTATTTTTGTTGAAGGTTTGTAATACAGGTTTTGACAACACAGTATTTGATGGAGTATTTTGAGAAAACCATTGCATTTCTATTTTGTATTGTTTTGGAAGGCCCAAGTAGAACTACTTGGTAGGAATTAAGAAGATTTCAGCTCTGTGTGAAGAAGATATTAATGAATCAAGTTATCATTAGTAGAGTAGGCCAGAAGGTACAGGCTGTGATATGACCAGCACATAGACACAGACTCCCAGTAATAGTAAGACTTTACATTTCCTCAACTCCCTTACCAAGAAGGTGATGTGCTGACCTTGTCTTCCACTATTGTGCTTTAGTTTTTGTTATGCTAATAATTACCTGGAACATAAAGGAAGATACTTTTCTATTATCTTTCTTCACTATTTTTTGTTTGTTTTTAACACATTGACTTAAAACTGGATCTCAGCAAGTCTATACTACTACTAGAGTGTTTTTATTTCCTTATGCATTAGGTGGGCAGTGGCATTTACATTTATACAAGGGGAGTCATAGCATTATTTGTAGTAGAAAAAGCATGTTTCCGTAGTGGAGTACAATATAGAAGAAGGCAAATTTACATCTGATAAGGAATGATTGCTGCTCTGGCCAGTGTGGTTCAGTTTGTTGGAGCATTGTCCCATACTGAAGGGTTGAGCGTTCGATTCCAGTCAGGGCACATACCCAGGTTGCCGTTTTGGTTTTCTCCCATGGGTTGCATATGAGAAGTAACTGATCTATGTTTCTCACATTTGTTTGTCTCTCTCTCTCTCTCCCTTCCTCTCTCCTTAAAATCAATAAAAACATATTCTCAGGTGAGGATTAAAAACAATGATTTCTAAGATTAAGAGAATTTATGTGACATTGTAAGATGTGTAATGTACTGCAGTTTGTTTTAAAAACAAGTATTGATTATCTCTAGAAGACTATGCAGGGATGTGTGTTAATAGGTAGATTATCTCTGAAAGAAAACACACAACATTGGTAAAGTGATTGCCTCAGGATGGAATATTGGGGGTCGGTGGTGGAAAGGACACTTTATTATGTACTTATATGTGTAAAATTTGTACAACCTTTTATATATATTAGCTTTTAAGTTAATTTAGATTGCTTTAAAGGAAATCACAAGCAAACAACTATTTGTATCACAGTGGACTTAAGGCTCAAAAAATTGAGAGAGGAATAGGTTGCCTTAGAGGGGGAGGGAGGAAGCTGATTTTCTTTTTGAAAGAATGTAAGGAGAGCATCAAAAGGCATCTGCTAATTCAGCTTCAATTTCTCATTCTAAATGAATGTCTTAGTCTGTGATGTATACTAAGTTTATAGCTTATGCTCTTTTTTCACCCATTTCTAATGGTTTAAAGATATCTCTGATATTAAAATGAGTACTAATTGTAATCTTATCAGAACAAGCCTTTCTGTAAAACTGTATTGCAGTTGCTAGTCCTTGAGTGTCTGTTATAACAAGTGGTGTAAGGGAAAGTTAAATGTAAACATGAACAAAATTGATGATTATTGTTACAAATTGATACCTATTTATACCAGCCATATCTTGACTTATATAGAGTGCCCACAGCTTGTAAGATAAGCAATATGTTAGAAACTTAAAGCTAGAAGTTAAGTAAATGTTTTAGAGGTTTGGGGGGGTGTCCCTCTTTTTGTGAAATTCTTGTATTTTTTTGGAAGGGAATACTGTCATGAGATTTTAAATAAAACATTTCTTCAAAGTAGAAATGAAATTTTTTGGGAGTCATTTGAATTTGTTTTCTTTCAGAAATCGAGCTATAGCAGATTATCTTCGTTCAAATGGCTATGAAGAGGCATATTCAGTTTTTAAAAAAGAAGCTGAATTAGATATGGTATGTTTGACTTTTTACAATTATAAGTGGATTTTACTGAAGTAGCAGCAGTAAACAGTCACCTCAGTTATTCATAGATCTGATCATTTGTTATTTACTTGGCATTAAACTTGGTTTTCACCCTTTTTTTAGTATAATAAGGTTTTAATAATATTTAATTTGATTCAGGGATAAATGGTCTGTATGGCTTGAACTATTGTAGTTGAGCCATTTTTTAAAAGGTTCTCATTTTTGTTCTCTAGAATGAAGAATTAGATAAGAAATATGCTGGTCTTTTGGAAAAAAAATGGACATCTGTTATTAGATTACAAAAGAAGGTAACCTAAGTTTTTTCTTTAAAGTTAGTTGTATTTGGAGTGTTCTTAAATAAACTTTCCGAAAACATTAAGAAACATGAATTAATGTATAAAATGCTCTTAGAAAAGTACCTAACATAGATGTTAAATAAATGTTGGCTTTTTATTATAAATATTATTACTGACATGTAAACTTGGTTTGGGAAGAGTTTGTTAAGAGTAGCAGACTCTTAATAACAAATTATTCTTCTGCATTAATTAATAATTATATTTAATCTTGAAAAGGCAAATAAGAATACATTTCTGTGAATTGAAAAATGTTTTTACCCAGACAGATATTGCTGATGCATGCTAACTCATGCAGACATGAGTACTGGCCGGGTTGAATCTACATAAACCTGACTTCAGGGAATTAATACTAAAGAACTTATTTGTTCCCTTGTTTAGATGGGAAGAATGCATGGAGTTAATGTGATGCTGGGAAAAGAGCACTAAAATGTGCACTTAGACAAGTTATTTTTATGTGTAAAGTGAAGGCAATAAATAATATTCTGGTCCTAAAATTTATACTTTTAGTAGGCAAAGCTAGAATAAATAAATAACATTGTTATAACATGATTTAATGCATAAAATGCTCTTAGAAAAGTACCTAACATAGGTGTTAAATAAATGTTGGCTTTTTATCATAAATATTATTGGCTTGTAAACTTGGTTTGGAAAGAGTTCATTAAGAGTAGCAGACTTAGAGGGACCAACACAGGTGCATTGCTCTTCCTCTAAATAGTAGATATAAATTGAAATTTTTCTTTGAATTAAGAGTTAAGACAAAATTGTACTGAATTTTTCTCAATTTTTAATTTTGTCATACCACTAAAATTTTGGTGGTAGATAATTTTTAATAAATGATAAATGCTTTGTAAATTAATGAAAAAAGTATTCTGCATATACAGATGCAAAATAAAAGCAGTTTTTTAAATATCAAATAAAATTGGAGTTTGTGTATGTAACTCTGTGTTTATTTTTCAAGGTTATGGAGTTAGAATCAAAATTAAATGAAGCAAAAGAAGAATTTACGTCGGGCGGACCTCTTGGTCAGAAACGAGATCCAAAAGAATGGATTCCCCGTCCACCAGAAAAATATGCATTGAGTGGTCATAGGAGTCCGGTCACTCGAGTCATTTTCCACCCTGTGTTCAGTGTTATGGTCTCTGCTTCAGAGGATGCTACAATTAAGGTATTTTTTTCAAAATGAAAGATGTGCAATAGGATAACTGTTAAATGTAGATTTAAATTTAATTGGGTGAAAGAAAGAAAAAGGTCCTGGAAATGAGGACCTAAAAAGAGGGAAAGGAGACTTTGAAACTGTGTGATTGGTTCTAAACCTTAAAAGATAGAATTAGAATAAAATCCGTAGAATAAAATTGTAGCTCCTGGTAGTCAAACTGCCATATAAGTTCACTGATGAATTTGAGAGAATTGGGTGCTGCTAATGTAGTGTTGCACAATAGGTCACCTAGTACTTGAATAATTTTTGTTCTTGGAGAATGAAGATATACGTGTGTGCCTTTTAAGCAGAGGTAGTAGATGAAAATACAGGATTACCACACTAGTAATTCAGCAGATGAATATATTCTGGAAAAGAATTCAATAGAGGATTTATTTAAATTGGACTCTCCTTGATGTATTTAATATTGGCTTTGATTCCAAACTAAAACAGTAGTTCTCTCCAGGGGTGTAGGACTGTAGGGGCTTATCACTTTATAAGTTACTTATTTCTTTCATTTTTGTTTGTTTCACAGTAATCATACATTTTAATTTTTTTGAAACATATTTTTATTGACTTCAGAGAGAGGAAGAGAGAGAGGGAGAGAAACATCAGTGATGAGAGAGAGTCATTGATTGGCTGCCTCCTGTATACCCCCACTGGGGATCGTTCCCGCAACCTGGGCATGTGCCCTGACCAGGAATTGAAGCTCGATCTCCTGATCATAGGTTGATGCTCAGCTGCTGAGCCACACTGGCTGGGCTGTTTTATCTTCTAATCAGAAAAAACCTTTTTGTAATTCCCTTTGATCCAGACAATGACAATAGTATAAACCACCTACAGAAAGACAAGTAAAATATAGTTAAAAGGTTTAGGTAGGTTTCTCTGTTCTAAGGCTTATTTCAGTTTAAGTTTCATTTGTAGAGGTTTAGGAAAATGTGAATAGATTTTTAAGATTGTATATATCTCTAACAATGCAGGAAACACATAATGTGACTTATTCTTCATATTATACATTGTTTTGTTTTCCTTATGTGGTTTCTTTAGTTTGTAAATCAGTGGCTTCCATCTATCCTGGAGGCTGGTGATCCATGGGGCGGGCTGCAGTGTCATTGGAAGAGTCTTAAATTCATATGTGCATCATGTACTTCTGTAGGCTGAGATGATCACATACCAGATACCTTAATATATTGCTATTTTTCAGATGTATGTAGACATGTATTTAAATTATTGATTTTATGATAGTCTTGTATACTAAAAAACTACATTCCTATCATGAGGCATGGGGGTAAAGGTAGACATTTTTGAGTAGGTTGAAAACCCAATCTTAACCATTGGTTTTGCAGTGGTGGTTGAGAAGCATAAATAAAACTGTAAATGTGCCATCTTAAAATATATCTGTGGAGTCAGCTTTAAAATATTACAAATGGTACATACTTATTCATTTCCCTCCACTTGTCAGATAATTTTGTTTTTAGTCCTATTATTTTTATTTATTTTTTAATCCTCACCTGAGAATATTTTTTCCATTGAGTGGAAGGGGGGTAGAGAGCGGGGGGGGGGGGGAGGGGAGAGACATCGATGTGAGAGACATCGATTGGTTGCTTCCCACATGCACCTGGACGGGGGGGGGGGGGGGGGGGGGGGGGGGGGGCTGGAACCGAGATATGTGCCCTTGACCGGGAGTGGAACCCACGAAAGACCCTTTGGTCCACAGGCCGACACTCGAACCACTGAGCCAAACCGACCAAGGCATTCCTATTGTTTTTAGGTTGCCAGGGTTTATATTACTTATATCTGTTTTATAATTGCGAATAAGTTTTCTATGCTCTGATTATAAATGGAGAACCAACACACATTTACCCCATGAAAAAAACATTACAAATAAAAGTTTTAAAGTTTTTATCTGTATTCATACTACGTATCTCAGCAACTACTCAATTTCCCTTCCATTTAGCCTTTTTTTTTTTTTTTTTTAAATTCTCACCTGAGGATATTTTTTTTCCCTTGCTTTTCAGAGAGAGGGAGGAAGTGTGTGTGGGGGGAGAAACATCGATGCAAGAGAGAGACATTGATTGGTTGCCACCTGCTCTCACGCCTACGGGGGCTGGGGGGGTTGAGTCTGCCACTGAGGTATGTGCCCTTAGCCGGAATCAAACCCAGGACTCTTCAGTCCACGGGGCCACATTAACCACTGAGCCAAAACAGCCAGGGCCACTTCCACTTAGTCTTTATTTAATGTGCACACATGGTTGTTGCATGAATAAAAAGCATTTGTGTTTAGTTTTGTTTCCTTTTTTGATTAAACTTGTTTGTTTCTAATGAATCATGATTCTTAATGATTTAAAACAGATTGTCTTATATGTATGTGGAGGCATTATAGGGTAGTTAATGGTCGAGAACACAGGTTCTGAGTTCAGGTACTGACCCAGCCATTTAATAATTAATGTGATCAGGGGAAATTAACTTTTTATGCTTCCCTTTCCGCATTTGTGAAATGAAGATAATACCTATTTCAGGGCTTTCCCAAGGATTAAACTTCCCTTTCCTCATCTGTGAAATGAAGGTAATGCCTGTCTGAAGCTTCTGGGAGGATTAAATGAGTTAATACAGGGAAACTGTTACCACAGTGCTGGCCAGATACTAAAGGATAGTGCTTAGTGTCCACAGGGTTTCAGCACCATTAACAAATCTTCCTTTGGATTTTAAGTTACTTTTAGTCATCTATCATAAGTAACGTTGTTCTGTTTATGCATAAAGCTTTTTTTCTCATAAATTACTTCCTTTGATAATTTGTAGAATGAAAAAAAAGTTTTTGCTTCCCTTCTATATTATTTTTCTTCAGTTGTGTTGTTAGTTGATATCTAAGTGTGATGGTTGTGATAGAACTACTTTCCAAAAAACTCAAAGGAAAACACAGAGTTTTTGTAATTTTGTGACTATGGTGGGCAAAATGATTATGTTTAAGGCTCAATTCTCTCGTTTGATGGGAAGGGGGATTAAAAATATGTCATAAAATTATTTTTCTTAAAATGAAATAATATGTAACAGTATAGTGCCTGGCAAATTTAAATAGATGGTAAGGGCTCAAAAAACTGCAGCTAATGTTACAGTTGTCATAACATTTTTTATTATATTAAATAATTTCTCTTGTGCATCTGGTAAATACAGCAGGTTTGTATTAGTTATTAACGTCAGGAATTTCCTTTTAGAACCATTCATTTATATCATCAACATATGAACTATAATAATTTAGGAAAACTGATAGAAGGTAGATACTTGGAATAGTTCATGACAGTATTTTCGTTTCAAATCAAATAATTATTTTAATTTTCACCGGAGGGTATGTTTATTGATTTTAGAGAGAGAAACATCAGTATAAGAGAGAAACATGAATTGGTAGCCTCCCATACACACCCTGATGAGGAACTGAACCTACAACCTTTTTTTTGGCGCATAGGACAATGCTCCAACCAACTGAGCCACACAGCCAGGGCTTCATGACAGTATTTTTAATTGCATCATTTATACTTTTGAAATATTTCTGGTTGTCATTTAGAACTCATTCTTAAATATTTTAAAAAATGAACAGCAAACAAAACTGAAAAATACATTAAACTAATAAAGCAAATTAAGGATTGCCAGCTTTAATATATAAACAGTTCAGACAAATATAAAAAACAGAAACATCTCAATAAAAAACATGAACTTGTAGGACATGAACAGATAATTCATAGAAGAAAAATGGCTAACCAATGCCCTCACTGCAATAGAAGAAATGCAAATTAAAATTATAATATATATTAAATCTGTCAAGATATTTTACTGGTTTAAATGAGAATCCCCAGTGGTGATAAGAATTTGATGAAACAGGCATTCTCATTACTTTGATACAATCTATTGGGAGGACAATTTAGCAGAATATATGAAGGGCTTAAGAAGTTTATACTTTTTGACCCAAATTTTCTTTTTCCCCATCATTGTGTGACCTAAGTATTGCAAAATGAGGACAGATATTTTTCAATATTCAAATTTTCACTTTACATGTTTTCTAGAATAAAAAATTTTAGCCAACAATAGGAATTCTTTTTTTAAAAGAATGCTAAGTTTTTTGTTTTTTTTTTTAACAATGCTATTTTTTTTGTTTTAGAGAGAGAAAAAAACATCGATTTGTTGTTCCACTTATTTATTCATTGGTTGCTGCTTGTATGTGCCCTGTCTGGAGACTGAACCCACAACCGTGCCATATTGGGACGATGCTCTAACCAACTGAGCTACCTGACCAGGGCAAGAATGCTGTTTTTAACAGCATGAAAAAATTCATATCATAAAAAGCAAAGGGGAAAATGGGATAATGAAGTATACACAGTTACTATACTCAAAGGGCACAGAAAAAATGGGGGAAAAAATGCCATTGGTAGGATAAATTGATAGTTTTTATTTCCTTTATGTCAGTACATCATAGTTTTTTTTATCATGAGTATTTATTACTTTTATAATCATCCAAAAGGTAAATATAAAGAAAAGTAAACTTAATTCTTATTAATTCTTGACATTTACAGACTAACTAAAATGCGCTGTTTCCTCATCATTTATGAAGAAAACCAGTTCATTTTCTGGTTATATTTTCTGGTTATATTTATTTTAGAGAAAATGTTTTTATATTATTTAATGAATACGTGGAAAGAATATTAACTGACACTGAAGTGAACTTCAAGCTCATACCTTATTTTCAGTATGTGAAGTATTTATCTGAACACTTGGTGTCAGAATTAAACACTTAGATAACAAAATAAGACAAAGATATTATCAAAAAACTATAGACCAAATACAGTACCATTTTTTGAACACAGATGCAAAAATCTCTAACATATTACAAGCATATTAAGTCCAGCAGTTCATTAAAAGGATAATGAATATAACCAAGTAGGGTTTAATCCCAGAATGCAAGATTGTTTCCACATTTGAAAATAAATCAATGTGATATGTCAATAACAAAATTGCCTGGCCAGGTGGCTCAGTTGGTTAAGCCCTGTCCTATGCACTAGGAGGTTGCCAGTTCTATTCCCGGTCAGGGCATATGACCAGGTTTTGGGCTCGATCCCCAGTAGGGGGCATACAGGAGGCTACTGATCCATATTTCTCATGTTTCTATCTCTCCCTCTCCCTTCCTCTCTCGGAAATCAATAAAAACATATTTCTTAAAAAAATAGGTTCGGAAAAAGCATTTGACAAAATCCCGGTATCCATTCATGAGAGAAACTGAACAAGCTAGGAAAGGGGAGCTTCCTTAATCTGATAAAAGGTAAAGGTATCTGAAAAACCCGCAGTGAACATAATACTTAATGGTGGAAAACTGAATGCTTTCCCCTGAGATCAGGAACCAAGGCCAGGCAGGATGTCCATTCTCAACCACTTATATTCCTTTGTACTGGAGTGCCTAGCCAGTGCAGTAACGAAGAAAAGATAAAAGACATACAGATTTGAAAGGAAGAAATGAAACTGTCTTAATTTGCAGGCATGATCTATGTAGAAAATCCCAAAGAACGTACAAAAAAGCTACTAGAACTATGACTGGATTTAACAGAATCACAGGATACAAGGTCAATACACAAAGTGTAATTGTATTTCTATAAACTAGCAATGAATAATCGAAAATTGAAAATTAAAAATACCACTTATGCCCTAGCCGGTTTGGCTCAGTGGTTAGAGTCGGCCCACAGACTGAAGGGTCCCGGGTTTGATTCTGGCCAAGGACACATACCTTGGTTGCAGGCTTGATCCCCAGCTCCAGTTGGGGCATGTGTCGGAGGCAACCAGTTACTGTATCTCTCTCACATCGATGTTCCCCCCCCCCCCATAGTAGCATCAAGAAACCATAAAATACTTAAGGATAAGTCTGACAAAATTACACAAAATTAAACACAGTATCACTTCCATGTAGAAGTACTTAAACATTTAAATGGAAAAAATTGTTTATATTGGGAAGGGTGCAGAAGTTTTCTGTGAAATATTTTTAGAAGATAGTTTATTTTTCTTAGTTTTTTGTTTTTAAACATATCTTTATTGATTTCAGAGAGAGGAAAGGAGGGGGGGAGAGAGAGATAGAAACATCAATGATGAGAGAGTCATTGATCGGCTGCTTAGCCCACAACCTGGGCATGTGCCCTGACCGGGAATCAAACCCTGATCTTCTGGTTCCTAGGTTGATGCTCAACCGCTGAGCCACGCCCAGCCAGGCTTAGTTTTTTTGTTTTGTTTTTTATTTATCTTTATTGTTGAAAATATTACAGATGTCCCCCCTTTTTTTTCTATTGATCCCCTCCACTCCACATCCATCCCACCCTCAGGCCTTCCCCATACCAGTGTCTGTGTCTATAGGTTATGCATATAATCATATAAGTTCTTTGATTAATCTCTCCCCACCCCTGCCTTCCCTCTGAGATACCATGCTTCTGTGTCTTTGGATCTATTTTGTTCATCAGTTTATTTTGTTCGTTATATTCCACATATGAGTGAGATCATGTGGTGCTTATCTTTTTCTGACTGGCTTATTTCTCTTGGTGTAATACTCTCCAGTTCCATCCATGCTGTCCCTCTTGGGTTCTTTTTTTATGTAGTTATGATCACGTGTAATTTTGTTTTGTTTTTTTTACATAACATTGTATGCATGTCATAAATTCATTACAGTTGCAAATTTTATATCTTAGCGATTCCCCAATGTTGGATATTTAGATTGTTTCCAAGTTTTCAAAATGCAGTTTCTAAGTTTCTCTAAATTGGTTGATATACACCCTATCACAGATAAATTTGAACTTATTATGGGAAGAATGGAATTAATCATTTGATTTTAGAGCAGTGTAATTGGTATTAGTGAAAGATGGAACTTCAGACTTGCATTTGGCCACCAGAATGAAAATTTAGTATGATCTTGAGATCTGTTTCTAACATTTATTCTTGATAGCTCATTATTTCTGTTATCTTAGAAAAGTTATCTTTAAAATATGTGACTGACTTTTTTACATCAAAATGACATTCTTTTGTTAATCTGCTATTCATGGACAGTTATATCATGTGAAGTCTTTTCTTGGCCTCTTAGATATCTGAGCTCTTCTTGTCTAGTAAAATTGAGTACTCCTTTATCATTCCTTTCATTCTATGTATAAATGCCTGTCATAGCCCCCTGAAACTCTTTTTTGTACTGAAATTTACTTATTTACATATCTGTTGCTTGTTGTCAGATTGGGAAGGGACTTTGTCTTGTGGCTTCATGTACTTAATCACTAGCATAATTAGGTATATGGTAGATAATATGGTAATGGAGGTCCATTTTAATAATTGCACCATCAATTTTCTCTATTAGAGGAAAGACCAATTTATATGTGAAGATGTGCTAATTTCTAGGACAGTTACCCTTTGTTACTTCTCAGTTAATTAGTAAAGTGTCATACTGGCCTGCTGAGTGCAAATGTGAAACAAGAAAGTGATGGGTTGATATTAACCAATTTTCTGTTCATGTGACAGGTGTGGGATTATGAGACTGGAGATTTTGAACGAACTCTTAAGGGGCATACAGACTCTGTACAGGATATTTCATTTGACCACAGTGGCAAGCTTCTGGCTTCCTGTTCTGCAGATATGACCATTAAACTATGGGATTTTCAGGGCTTTGAATGCATCAGAACCATGCACGGTAAGGGGTAGAGAATGGTATTTTGATATTGATTTCTAATGTGGCATTCCAGAGGGAAGAATATTGATTGTTTTCTAACAGTGTGCAGGTTCCCTTCATTCAATTCTTAACTGTCTGTGTTGGTGGAGGATCATATGATGTAGATAGTCCATGGATAAGCCACAGTAGTTGAGAGTTGTTTTTGTTATGACGCTTTAAGTATCTCAGTGGTTTACTAAGTATGAAAATCGTTTTCGCAAATATTTTTGGATAAGTAAAACTGCTGGGATCTCTCTCTGTTTTTGAGAAAAATGAAGTTACTGGGTTTGTTTGGGGTTTTTTCCACTTTTCTCAGTTGAGAAACTGAAGTTAGAGTGGGTATAGTAAAAGCTGGAATCCAGATTCCCTTGCTCACTTTTTAAAATTCCACATATACTACAGTCTTGTTGTTAGATTGTTGTCCCAGGTTTTGTCATGGAGACTATTCTCTGAGGCAGTTTGGCTTTGTGGAAAGAGCTTTGGGATCAGATATCTGGGTTCAAATTCCTACTTGTTTACTTATAGCATTGGGAAATTTTAACCTTTTCATCTGCAAGATAGAGGTAATAATACCTAAGCCGTAGCCTTGTTGTGAGGATAAAGTGAGATCACATGCAAGCATACCTTGGAGACACTGCGGGTTCAATTCCAGACCACCACAGTAAAGCAAATACCACAGTACAGCGAGTCACAAATATTTTGGTTTCCAAGGGCATGTAAAAGTTGTGTTTATGCTACATTGTAGTCTGTCAAGTATACACTAGTATTGTGTATTTTTTTAAAAAACAGCGTATATACCTTAATTTAAAAAATGTTATTGCTAAAAAATGCTGATCATCATCTGAGCTTTCATTGAGTCGTAATTTTTTTTGCTGGTGGAGGGTCTTGCCTTGATGTTGATGAAAACAATATCTGTGAATCACAATATATCAAAGCACAATAAAACGGGTTGCCTGTACTTGATTATCTTGGTTTAGTACCTGGCACATAGAAGATGCTCGGTAAATAAGAGTATTTGTTTCTTTAAACATGATGAAATTTGAATGTTTGGATTTCATATAAGGAACACATACTGTGTTAGTAATAAGTATTTTTTCTAAATAGATTATTCAGTGATGTTAGCACATGAGTAATCTATGTGAGGTGTAATTTGAAGAGTGTTTTTTCTTCTTGAATTAAATGCATTGGAGAAGCTTACCTAGTAGAGGAATTCTGTTGAATCTTTTTGTAAAATCTGAGGACTCTCTGGGGATTCTTCTTTCAGGGATAGCTGATTTAGGATAGTGAGTAATGTATATGGAATAGTTCATTTTTCACTGCCACGAATATTGACAAATAAAGATAATTTTCAACCACTGTTTTAAATGTAGAACCATATCCCCATTTTTCTTATTTAGTCTTTTTAGCTTTGTAGATTTTATTTGTTTTATATCTTAGAATATAAACAATGGAAATATTTGTGTTTTTCTAGTGTTCACATATAAATATTTAGTGTATTAATACAAGCGTGGGCAAAAAGTAGGTTAAATTACCAGCCATCATGACCTAAAAGATAAAATCATAAGTAAGGATATGAAATAATAAGACATAACACAAATAATACAATAATTAAACTCTGTTTCTGATATTCACAGCTATAAACGTATTTTTGCCCACCCCTGCACATTCAGATGCTGATAATACTGATGTCTTATGGTTTTAAAACAGTTTTACAGGTTGAAATTTAATCATAAATTGAATTTGCTACTTATTTCATTGTAGAATATTTTATTGTTACTAGTTCCTTTTTTGTGTAAATCCAAGTTTTTAATCAAATTTCTATAAAGCCCAGTGTATTTAAAGTTGCTGTTATTTAAAATTCCATGGTGAAATCTCATGGTAAACTGAGGTTTAATTGTTCTTGGTGGTATATTACTTAATATGTTGCTGTGTTACGTGTTTTAGGCCATGACCACAATGTTTCTTCAGTAGCCATCATGCCTAATGGAGATCATATAGTGTCTGCTTCAAGAGATAAAACTATAAAAATGTGGGAAGTGCAAACTGGGTAAGTAGATTTAGTTGAATATCTGCTGAAGAGATATTAAACAAAATTTGTTCCAGTAATTTTGGCTTTTACTCATAATGATCACTATGATAAATGTGTTATATACTTTAAAACTAAGTTTTTATATCTAAATGGATCCCAAAAAAGAACAGAGAAATTATATAAGAAAATCTATGTCCTTGGGAGCCATTTTCTATGTAATGGCTTATTTTCTGTGTGGTCTTCTTTTAGGTTATCTCTCTGTGGGTTGAAATAAAATGTAAATAACATTTGTGCAGGTATGCCCCTATTAGGTTTAATTTGGTTGTGCTTAGAATTACACGATTGTTAAACTAGAACCTTAACCTACCGGTTTTACCCAGATTCTAGTAGAGCATGCCTTTTCCCCAACATGGCTAGAAATATTTTTGTTAGGTTTATTGTGTGTGTTTAATTTTGAAAAGATTTTCTTTATATATTTTACTTTCTAGATTTTGTTGATTTGGTTAGCTCCTTAATGATACTCCCATCAGCTTATTTTAACTGATGTTTGACTTTCTAGCCTGTCCCCATCTTTTATTAACCAGGAATGTACATTTATTCTGTTGACTTGCATACAATTTCACTAACTTGGTGCCATTTTCTTCATTCCAGTACACATAGCAAGTTTTGTATTGCTTCTGGTAAGGGTCCCAATGGATTGCCACTCACAATGTAAATTATTGCTTATTTTGACAGCTACTGTGTGAAGACATTCACAGGACACAGAGAGTGGGTACGTATGGTGAGGCCAAATCAGGATGGCACTCTGATAGCCAGCTGTTCCAATGACCAGACTGTGCGTGTATGGGTCGTAGCAACGAAGGAATGCAAGGCTGAGCTTCGAGAACATGAGCATGTGGTAGAATGCATTTCCTGGGCTCCAGAAAGCTCATACTCTTCCATCTCTGAAGCAACAGGATCTGAGGTACTGTGATTTATGTGTCATTTCATGATTTTATTGCTGATATCTCAGAACCTTAGATAATTCTCTGATGCTCAATTTCAGAGCCATTAGTGCATTTAGAAATCTGTATTCCAGAATTCTGAATCTCAAAATTCTTTACTCTTTTCAACTTGCAGATGTGTTTATATTTTTAAACCAGTGATTATTATTGCTGTCAGCTGACCTGTGTTGTGTGATGGGGGTTCTAAAGGGTGAAAGTGGTTATTCAGATTTATCAGAAATACCATTGTTTTAAGAGTATACCAACAAAATAAAACTTATGGGAGAGGTTAAAATTGTCTTTTAGAAAAAATGCTTTTTTTAATGGACATAATCATTTTATTTATATAATGATTTTTGGTGGAATGCAATTTAATATTTAAAGATTTGTTTTAAATGAAGAATATTTCATATTGACATTTCTGATACCCTTGATTACACTGTTCTGTTGTGGAATTTTTTTTTCAGAGAGAGAGAAACATTGTTCAGTTGCCCTCCAAACGCACCCCTACTGCGTGCAACCTGGGTATGTGCCCTGACCAAGAATCGAACTGGCAACCCTTTTCATGCACAGGACGATGCTCAACCAACTGAGCCACACCAGCCAGGGCACTATTACAGATTTTTTAAAATTACATTTTAACAAGTGAAGGAGGAGAATCCCCTCCCCCATTATTTTTCTAAATGAAGTTTCTATTATCTCTATTTTGGCTGGCTGGTTTCATTTTCAAATTTTTTTTACTGCCCTCTGGTGGTGATTACATACCATATGTCATAAAGTCCAGTTAGAACTGGACCTTAGATCTAAATGCTGAATTATACAGTTTTTAAATCCTTGATTACAGTAGTCTTGAGCAGTAAGTTTCTCGTCTTGGTATTGTAGAAACTGAATCCTTTTTAAAATTTTTTATTTTTTTATTTTTTACTGATTTGAGAAAGAAGAGGGGGAGAGAAAAAAAGAAACATTGATTTGTTTTTCCACTTATTTATGCATCATTGGTTGGTTCTTGTATGTGACCTGACGGATTGAATCTGCAGCCTTGGCATATCGGGATGGCTCTCTAACCAGCTGAGCTACCCAGCCAGGGCCAAAACTGAATCTTAACCCAAAAATGGAGATTTTCTATTTTTATATTATCTGGGTGCTTCCTGTGTAGCCTATGTAGATTAAAAGATGTGTGCTATTTTTTGTTTTGTTTTGTTTTGTTTTAATCCTCACCTGAGGATATGTTGTACTGATTTCGGGGGGGGGGGGTGGGCGGGGCCGATATCAATGTATGATGAGAGAAACATCGATCGGTTGCCTCCTATACTTGGCCCGACCTGGGATCGAACTGGCAGCCTTTCGCTACACAGAATGATGCTCCAACCGAGTTAATACTGGCCAGGGCAAGACTTGCACATTTTGATACGGTAAAACAAGATGCATCAGTCCTGGAGATATAATGTATGGCATACTAGGAAATTGCTGAGGAGGTAGTTCTTACCACCAAAAGGGGGAGAGCTTATGTGAGGTGATGGCTCTGTTAATTAGCTTGATTTTGGTGATCATTTTATAGTGTATACATATTTCGAAACTTCAAGTTGTATGTCTTAAATAGAATTTTCATTTGTCTAAAAAATGCATTTTTATAAAATTGGAAATACAGATCATTAATAGAAGTCATTTAAAGTTCTTTCATAACTTTTTGCATGGGAAAATTAATTTTTATGTTTTCTATAGACTAAAAAAAGTGGCAAGCCTGGGCCATTCTTGCTATCTGGATCCAGAGACAAGACTATTAAGATGTGGGACGTCAGTACTGGCATGTGCCTTATGACTCTTGTAAGTTTGAATAGTCGCTCTACTACTTTGTTTTTATTTATTTATTTATTTTTTAAGTTTTATTGATTTTTAGAAAGAGAGAGACATAGGTTTATTGTTCCACTTATTTATGTATTCATTGGTTTGTTCTTGTATGTGCCCTGACCAGGGATTGAACCCACAACCTTGATGCATCGGGACAGTGCTCTAACCAACTAAGCTACTTCACCAGGGCTCTCACTGATTCTTCTGTATCTTTACTGTGTTTATACCTTCTTGGGTTAGATGCCTTGTGATATTTACTTAATCTGAATTCTTCCAGGCTTTAAAATCTTTATAAAGATGTTTAAAACTTTTGTTATTCCATTGTTTCAGTGACATGAAAGTTATTCCTAATCAGTGTCATGTTATATAAAGGATCTATAAAGCCAGTCAGTGCTCAGAAGGCGATCCTAGCTCACCGTATCTTTAAAAATGGTATACTATCTCCTGTGGAGGGGAAATTTGTATAGACTCATTTATTTTGGAAGCTCTTTGCTTCTCAGTTTCACTATATTTCATTTTAATATGAATCCTTTAGCTATTACCTATTTTTTTTACATGCTCCAGTTTATTTGGTTTATTTTACTATTTTGAAATTAATGGCACTAGCTTTATGACTTGGAAGTGCGTATTTCATTTTAGAATCACCTAGATTTCAATATGAGGATATATAAATGATAGTGTAGGATTGTGGACACTCTTGTTTGCCTAAGAGATTTACAAGGGGATCTGTGGAGAGTAATCAAGTAGCAGTTTTTGTAATTTGGTATCAATGTTAGTTTTAAGGATTCCTAAGGTGCTAACTATACTTTGAAGTGATTATCTTTCTGTAGAATATGATAGACACATGGAAGTATCATCAAGAATTGATTAGAAAATTAAACTCTCCTCTAGTAATATTCTCAGCCAAGTTCAGATATATTGCTGTTAGAAAAGATGGTCCACATTTAAAATTAGAAGGCATGTGCTCTCTGCTCTTCTGTAACAACATAGGTACCATTAATTTCACTGGAAGTTTCTGGCTCCTATTTTTCAGTTGGGGCGGGAGTGGGTTGTACCTTTTTTCTGCTTTATTTTGGTGTGGCCACACGAAATGTGATTTGACTTTTGTTGAGGTTTCTACCTCTAGTGATTGGTGGCTTTTATAGGTCACTATAATAGAATAGTTTTGTAAATAAGGGCAAAAGCAGAGTAAACCAAGGCAAAGAGTATGTCACCTTGGTTGTCTTGTTTTTTGTTTTTTTTTTAATCTGCACTATCCAGTATTGTAGCTACTAGCCACATGCAGCTAATGAGCTCTTGACATGTGGCTAGTGAGACTTAAGAACTGAATTGTTCATTGTATTTAGTTAGTTTATATTTAAATAACCACATGTGATGGCTTCCCTTCTTGTACTGTGTGGTTCTAAACCTTTTTCTTACATTACTATGTAGATGAATTTGGTGGAGATTTTTAAATAAAAATGTTATACTGTACATAGGCACTTGCTCATGTCATTAGATACACTCTACATTGATTATATGCAGTGCTTTGATGAACATCTTTGTTAACTTAAGTCTCTGGGCATGTTCTTAATTATTTCTTAGGCTAAATTGTAAGAAATGGAAATGTTGGGATGGCATTAGGTGGATGGGTTGAATAGATATGCAGTGAATACCTGTATATCCTTCACCTAAAGTCACCAGTAGTTAACATTTTTCTGTGTGTGTTTATGTGCGTTGCTTTTTGAACAATTTGAGTTACGTGACTTGTAGTCATGACAACATGTATTTCCTAAGACTAAAAGGGTAGTCTACCATTAACCACAATAAAATTATCACACTCAAGAAATTTAACATTAATATGCTACATAATTTCTCTAATTATTCTAGTAGTGTTCTGTATTTTATTTTGCCTCTATCTGGGAGTCAGTCAAGCATCACTGATTTCATTTACTTGTTAGTTTCCAGTTTTTTTTAATCTAGAAGAATTCCCTAGACTTCTTTTTTCTGTTTGTCTTTTTTAGCCTAGAAGAATTCCCTAAGACTTCTTTTTTCTGTTTGTCTTTTTTTCTTTTTTTTGGGTGCATATAGTTTCAGTGGGCTTTGAGTACGACTTAGTATTTTCATAGATGCCATTTAAATAAATTATCCCTTTACTAAGTCAGATGCCTTTTTGTTTTTAAGGTGGGTCATGATAACTGGGTACGTGGAGTTCTGTTCCATTCTGGGGGGAAGTTTATTTTGAGTTGTGCTGATGACAAGACTCTACGTGTGTGGGATTATAAGAACAAGCGATGCATGAAGACCCTCAATGCGCATGAACACTTTGTTACCTCCTTGGGTATGTATGAGTTATGAGGTTTTTGAGCAGTTAGATTTTGGAGTGCCAGATGTAACAAGTTTTATGTAACCATGTGGACTTTTCCAGGTAAGAAATGACCATGGCTTTTAAGGCAGAATAGAGAAGACAGAGTAAAAACTTTGAGAATTCCTATCATTTGTTTTGAATTCTCATTTCCTTAACTCTGTCTTACCATTGTCAGCCTGATAATAAAAAAATTACTTTCTCCGTTGCACAACTTTGGTTTAGGAAACTAGAATTGTGAAGAGGGTGCTTACTGATGACTCGTGTGGGTAATTTTTCTCCACTACTAGTTTTAAGTTTCTCAAAGGAAATCTTACTCAGCTTTTTTCCTCTGGCAGGAACATGCTGTCATGTAATTCTATTTAAGTTTAATAAGCACCTTTACTATCATCGGGACCTGAATCTAGAATTGAAGCTGGTGAATAGAGTGAAATATACTAGTCTATATTTTGGTATTTGAGAATGCTGGATCTAATGGTGTAGGTAAAGCCTCAGCAGAAAAGAGCTAATCACCTCATAGGATGGTTACAAGAATTTAACACACATTGAATATAAACCATTAATATTTAGCTTGGAACATCGTAGATGTTCAGTAAATGGATACATGGAGGTTATCCTTGTGAGATTTGAGTGTTTATTCAGCCTCATTTGGTATGGTGGTTAGTGGAGGTAGGTTTTTTTTTTTTTAGGTGTTAATACAGGATTTAATTATTATTAAGTCTTAGTTTCCCTAACCTAGTTGAGACCTTCTAGAGGTGGACGAGTGCGTGTGTATAGAAGGAAAAAAGGTATTCCTGGCCCTTGGACTTGCTTGTTTTGTGGCTTATTAAAAATTGTATCTGGCTCAACCCGATTTTAAAAAGCTTTTTCTTTTTCTTTCAGATTTCCATAAGACGGCACCATATGTGGTTACTGGCAGTGTAGATCAAACAGTAAAGGTGTGGGAGTGCCGTTGATTGAGTCTCATTTGGCCCCTCCTCCTGTTTTTCCTCTGGATGCACTCTGATGATACCATGGTTACCCTATTGAGCTCTGTTAAATAAATATTGTCCTTTCATGTAAATTATTCTGGATGTAGATTGAGCTTATTAAATGTTACACACAAAGTATTCATGCATGGTGAATCCAAATTGTATACTGTAAATTTACATACGTTGTCTAGAAGTACCATAGGGTTTAAAAACCTGGGCTGGCATTGGTCACACCAGGCCTAAGAAGGCAGAAATTGAATAAATTGAACTAGGGCACTAAACTGAATAATTGACAGTGTCATTTTGGTTGGATTATTAATTCCTGTTTTTCTTTCTGCTGTCTGTTGGTGCCTGACTTAATGGCCTCATCTGGGGGAAAGTGGTGGTTATTAGGGCTCTTTTCTGAAATGTGTATCTATGTAACATCACTTAAGTGTGCTTAATAAATCTTCTTTAAGGATGTTAGATAAGGCTACAATTCAAAATCTTCTGAACCATCTATGTAATTATTGAGGATTACACATTGGAATTTTTGTCATGACACATTTGCCAAATCAATAGAATACATTTGTTTTGGCAGCCTATCAAGCAAAGGCTAGTGGTATATTTATGTAAGAAAATGACTGTAAATCTCAAGAAAAATCTCAACAGCTAATAGCAAATAATTTATTTCATTTGGGTCTTAATGCTCTGTAAGCAGGTTAAAACACTGTAATACTGTAAGCTTACATTCTCCACACTAGACACACTTCTAGTTGTATTCTCCATACTCCTAGACTGTATAGTGATGTGACTTCCAAATAGAATTTAATCTTCCCATTGAGTGTGTCATGATACAAATCACTATTTGTTTTTGATGTTTTTTTAGAGATGTGCAATGTGCGTTACATAATGACAGAAATATTGAAAAGCTTAATGTATGCTCATTTTAAGGGAGTAGGAGAAATACAGCAGTTTGTTTTTCAACAGGAATCTGACCAATTTGAACTGTGTTTAACTTACAAGTTAAAATGACAGGGTTTAATGGAGCGTGCATAAAATGTACTGTGTTTTCACCTTTTGTTTATATATAAATGTTTATAAGTATATGGACCTATCTATTAAGTGGATAAGTCTGTATATGTATATCACACACATACAACCTCTGTGTCCTTGGGTCCTGGGTTTTTGAAGAAGTGCTAAAATGTACAAATAGAATAAAGCTTGCTGTGGAATACCATGCTTTAGAATAAACCCTTTTTGATCTTAACGCTTCTGAAAACTAGGTCAGAGTCTGTGGGAATTTTTCCCATTTAAAGGAAAATCACCTCCATTATCTGCCTCCACCCCCAATTTGGCTGTTCAGCATTTCACATATCCCTGATATATTGTATATTGTGATCCAAAGTTACTACAAGTAAATTTAAGAGAATTTCTGTCTATGACTTTGGAACCAGTATTCCATTGCAGATTATTAATAAAAATTCCATTGCTTAGCTAACCAACAGTTTTTTTAAAGAATGTTATATGGAAAGTTAACAGAACAATGAAATAACAAAACCGTTTAACAAAGAAATTTATTCTGAATTTCGTTTTATTCGTGTAATAGGTGATTTTTAAAATGTTCCTTTTAGTATTTAATGGAAATTTGGTTTCTGAAAAAGACAAAGGGTTAGAGTTAACGTCCTGTAGATACACAGAGAATAGGCCGTATATTTACTAGAAGCAGCTTTATGTCTTGCTTGTGTCTTTTTGTTTGTTTGCTTGTTTGTTTTTAATTCCTGAGAGACGGCTCTGGAAGGAAAAGTGTTTTTGAGAACTAATGGCTATTTTTGAGGACAAAAATGACAACTTAAGCTAATTTCTTAAATACAGTAGAATAACTTTCAGGACAATACTGCCTCACAACCCTGCTCTCATTGAGAAGTCTTTGTTTGTTTGTTTCCCCTTAGCTGTTCTGACTGGATTTTTCTACAAAAGCTATGGAAAATATCTTTGTTCTTGTTTGCTGCTATTTCCTGTCCTGTTTTAAGAAATATACCTAGAAATGGTGCATCTTAACATTTGTTTGTACATGTATAAATGTCTTGTGTTTTAATTCATTTTTAGCATGTAGCAACACAAATTGTTTAAGGGTCAGCCACAACATCTAGAAATCACTCATAGATACGAATAAAGGAAAAAATGGTACCGATTTAGGAAGAAACAAAGCTGCTGTCCACTGGGTGTTTTCCCCCGCAGCATACAGTGACTCTCATTGACGAAGGAGAGACGTTATTTCTCTATAAACAAAGTTATCCTTACTTGGGAGATTGCCACAGCCTGCTGCTTAGTTGAATTACCAGACATCCTCCATTTAAGAAGCAGCGAACATTGAATCTCAGGGATGGTCCTCAACTGGATCCAAATGTAAGGAGCCCTGTTTGAATAATGAAGGGGGGTGGGGGAGAGTCATCCATCCACAATCCAGAATCAGATTTTCAGAGGTTTCCTGCACTGTTGTTTGAAACTGCCCTGTTGATGCCCTTTCTTCCTGTTCCTCTGTTTTCTCCGTCTGCTGTCTAACCCTGTGCCTTGCCTGGGATAAGTACAATGATGAGGTTACTGGTTTGGATTGTAAGTAGAGGAATTTATTAATTGGTTTAGAGGTTCACTGCTGCTTTGTCACTTTCTCAAATTGGCCATGTATTTAAGAAATAAAAAGCTGGTAGAATTGCATCCTCAGATGATTATTGACTTTGTGTGTGTGTGAAAAGACATTCCAGTGCCACCCTAATATAACGTGCCCAAGAAGTCCTAGCTGCACTCTTAAAAGTGCAAGCCACGGAAACTGGTTTAGACATCGCATGGAGAATAGTTGCTTTTTGACATGGCATCTTGCACTTTAGGAGACTAAGACCGTCCAGTTTCGTCCATGTGTGGTGTGACCAATGGTGTGCCCAGAGCACTGCTCTAAAATCACTAGTGTTAGCAAGTCGTCCGGGCCATGGGGCGCTCGCTGTAGTCTTTGGAAGCTTTGGCTCTAGATCACCAAGCCCAGTCTCCTTACTGTCAGTGCCCTGCTCTCCTATTTGCCTCTTTCTGTTTCTGTGTGAACTTCCAGGTAATATCACTCATTAAATAGTTTTTTGTAAATTTATTTAAAGAAAAACTATTTAAAAGTAAAGGATATTTTGTTTTGTTGACAGTGGTGGCTTGATAATCCTTAAGCAACTGACGTTAAAAGTGTTGGATTGAAGGACAAGGCACTTAAAATGGTTCCTCTTCCTGTCCAGCTGTATATAAGTCCAATGTGTTAATCTAGATGATGCAAAGAAGAATCTCCTGGTAGAGAAGCGACATGTACAAAAGTGGTGGAAAAGGTTTTTGGTTTTTTTTCCAGTGGGGTGGGGGGAGGGCAAGCTGGATTTACAAGTCACGACTGGACTGAACTGGCCTTTTATCTTCCCACTATATCATGTAAGTAGCTGCTTTCTTGTCCTGCCTGTCCTTCAGGCATCCCTAAAGCTCACTCTGGAGATGACAGAAAATCTTCGGGTTAGAAGTTGATTCTAACACTGACATGAAGGCAAGCATTGATTTCATATGAACATTGCCGAGGTGGTGATTGGAGAAAGAAAACAGCTCCCCAGATTGTAAGAGTTAACTGAAGATGTTGACACAATTTTAAAAAATCAGTAAAGGAATGTATATAATATTGCTCTTGTGTTTTACAGTAAGATTTGTTGCTCTCAGACTGTGTAAAACAAAATTTATTCATGTTTTCTGCATATTAAAAAATCTTATTGTACCAATTGGTAAACTATTAAATGCCTAAAAACTAGATGTGATTTTTTTTTTTTTGGAGGGGGGGTCTACTTGTGCACAGCTTTAAAACCTTTTGAGTCCTAATAGGAAGTGAGACTGTGTTAAGCATCAGTCACAGAGTAAGATACAAATTGGTGGCAGGATAGCAGGGCCTTGATGGAAGGCTTTTTTCCCTTTAGGGCAGTGTCAACACTGTCTTTGCTGTCTGCTTCCTTCTCCCTATTTGGGGGAAGGTAGAAGGAGCAGCGGCAGTAAGCGCTCTTGTGGTCAGATCCACCATCTGAGGACTGTTTTCCAGAGCCCACTCCCCTCCTTTCTGAGCATCCACCCTCCCCTCCTGCAGCCCTTTTCTTTTTTTAAATCCTCACACATTTTTTCCATTGCTTTTCAGAGAGAGGAAGGGGGGTGGAAACACTGATGTGAGAGACATCGATTGGCTGCCTCCCACACATGCTCTGAGCAGGGCCAGGGATCTAGCCTGCAACCCAGGTACGTGCCCTTGGTTGGAATCAAACCTGGGACCCTTCAGTCCAGGGGCCGACACCAACCACTGAGCCAAACTGGCCAGGGCCAGTAGCCCTTTCTGGCTGTGTCTGCAGCTGGGGCCAGAGAGCTGAAGCCAGGAATGACCTATTATAGCCCCTCTTAAAAAGACTTGGTCCTTTTGTGATCAGGGCCCAGAGATAAGGGTTTTAAGTTTTGGTTGAAATGTGCCAAAGGAGTGTTCACCCCTGCCCCAGAAACCTACGGCTTTCTCTATGCTGTAAAGTGTTTTATTTATTGATTTTAGAGAAACATTGATTTTTGTTCCACTTTTTTCCTTTTAATTGAATTTATAGGGGTGACACTGGTTAACAAAATTATACAGGTTTCAGGTGCACAGTGCTACATCTGTACACTGTATTGTGTGTTCACCACTCCCAGTCATTGATTCTTGTATGTGCCCTGATTGGGGATTGAACCCACAACCTTGAGGTATTGGGACGATGCTCTGACTAACTGAGCTACCTGGCCAGGTCAGTGTTTTGAACATGTTGGATATCCTGACTTGCACTCCAGGCTACTGCTAGTGTCCAAAGTGTCTTTAGGGCACACACGAAGTCTCTAGCCATTTTCATGTATAAAGGCCTTGTTGAATGATGTGGTGGCTCTTAAGCCCAGTTGTTTTCCTGCCTCCTACTGGGAGTAACCTCTTCCCCAAAGCTTGGCCAAGAGCACCAAAGAAATTTGGGGTTGGTTTCCTGTGTTTTGCAGCTTTTCCATTTCCTGGCAGGACTTCTCTTCCCCTAGGCTAAGATCCAGATGATGGACCTGACCACTTTTCCCAGGGGTGGAGTTCTAGCCTTATGATCACTACCCTTTAGCTGTTGAAAACCTGTTGAGTGATGACTCACTGGTATGTCACACACATCAAACTTGCTTACATGGTTCATGGTTATGTCTGTCCCTAATGAAAGATGAGGGAAGGAAAGTTGAAGACTTGGAGAAATGGTGTTCCGTCCATGTACGTACACCATGTGACAGCTCTCTCCTTGTAGTCTTTGGTGAAATGACTTTCATACACAATTCTCAACTGCTGACATGCCAGAATCTCCTAGCAGAGGGATTCTCAAACATTCCCCAGGCCAGCAGCATCCGTATCACCCCGGGACTTGTTAGAAATGTCAGCTCTTTGGCTCCATCTCAGACCTACTGCATCCAGAACGGTGAGACCAAGCAGATGTATTTTCACAAGCCATCCAGGCAACTCACGCAGGCTCAAGTTTGAGAACCACTGGTCTAAATGATTCAGCTAACTTCCCATTGAAGGAGAGATTTGGACAAGTCACTGGTCCCCGGGCCCCACAGCTAGAGTTGGAACTGATCGCTCCTCTTTTCCAGCGTCACTGACGTGGAGTTTGTTCCTTTGTGGATATTCAGTATGGTCATCATTCCCACTTAGTCACCAGCCCTCTTTAAGTGGAGGTGGAAGAACTATGGGAGGGAAATCACCTGGCATTTGAATGCCTGGTAGGTGCCAGCACTTACCTTATTCTCACATACACTCCTGCTGGCAGATACTAGCGCATTTGTAGGGACTAGAGACCGGTTGTGAAGTCACACCAAGAGTGAGCTCATTAGAGAGCTGGGACAAACCCAAATACACTGGCTCTTTCCCTCATCTGGCTCTGCCTTTATAAAGCAGCATTAGCGATTTTAAGTATTAAGAAGGACCTTCTCACATCTTATAAGCAATTTTTAAACTCGGTGATGCAGGCAAGGCCCTCATCCCATCCCTGAGCCCCTCCCTGCTAACTCCAGTGTGGGATGGCTGTAAAAAATGGGGTAGAGGCCGGGAGCGCATAAGCAAGAATTAGTTGTCTGCACTTGCAATTCAGGAAGGCTCCTCAATCATTCTACGTGAAATGACTTTATTCTCAGGGTACCTGTCTTGAACGGTCTGCGTATCTGTGTGTGTGCGTTTAATCAACAGGTTGGCCTCCTTCATGGGGGTGGTTCACTTTCCATGGAGGGCCACCTGCCCTCGCTCTGCGGGTGTCCAGATGGTGCGTGCCGTATTTGACGTGGTGGTTTAGGCTGTTCGGGATGAGGGGTACTCGAGCCACATTCAGACGCCCTAGTCTCAGCTTCAGGATACATAGGAATTCCTCAATGAAGTCTGTTTTCTCAGTACTCATACTTAACCACAGTTGGAGGGCAGGTGCAGACAGATGACACCTTAAAAGTTTAATTTGGTTATAATATTTTAAAAATATTTTTAAGTTAACAATAGTAGTATGTTAAAAAAAATTTTTTAAAATGGAAGAAAAGTTAGAGTGGAAATTGCAAGACCAAAGTGGGGGACATGAAGAGACGTGGTGGGTGTAGCTCACACAACTCAGTGAGACTGAATTTCAATCTTGAATAGCTGCCCATCCACGTGGACCATTCCCCAACACGTGCCAGCTCTCACGTTAACCCTTCCTGTGGATACTACCACTCCCCCTTTTTAAAAAACTGAAATCTGCCAACTAAGGGAAGGCGAAAATGTTAATTTCACACCTAGAGCCTCATGTCCTTGATAAAACAACAGCCCCTTGTCGTTTGGGTTGTCAAAAGCTATCTAACACCATTAATACGCTTAAGGGATCAACCATGAAAAATGGGCCTTCTCAGGTGACTAGTAGGTAGAGTAGTAATTAAATCTGATCCATTCTCAGCTTTACGAGATGATGTCCCCATTTCTGGAAGCGCTGCGAAGCATGTGACCAGTGTTCACAGTACGGAGGCCATAGGAAGGCATGTTCAGAACACAACCATGAGACTAAAGAAAACAGGGTTGGAGGGAGGGATGGGGAGCATATGTGAAGGCACACAGGGCAATCCTTAGGCGGCACGCGAGAGAAAACCTCGAGACCAGGGACGTCCAGTTGGCTCAGGTAAACTAAGACGTTAGGATTGGAATTTTCTTTTTAGAAAATGTCAAAGACACAATGAACCCTCCAAGTATTCAAAAAGGCATTCAAGTGTGCATGAGTCTAAGGGCTTGCCTGCTAAGGAGGGGGGCGGCCAAGCAGCAGCCACTAGCTGTACCGAGACTTACCCTCTTCTCAGAGACAGGTCCTCTCTAGCCCCCATTCCCCATCTTCCACTTCACAGGCCCTGCCCCTCAAGCCAGCCAAGGTGGGCTCTTCTCCATCTCACTAGATCTCCAAGAGTCTTGCTAGCCCTAAAACCTACCTTAGTGTGGCACTTTAGACAGCCCTCCTTTCTCCTAGCATTCCTGGCCTGGGGGGGAAGGGGGTTCAACCCAATCCTTCCTACTCAAGCAAAGGGACAAAGCCAGATGCCTGGAGTTCAGTGCTCAGCGAGTGACCTATCAGGGCCAGCCCAGGGCCTGAGCCACCTTGCAGCACCCTTCAGTCCAACTGGCCTTCGCTCCAGCCTGCGTCACAAAAACTCCATAGAGGAGAAATTCTCAGCCTTTCTCCTGTGACCAACAGGTGACATTTATCTATGTACCACTCCCATGGGTCTAGTGACTGGCAGCCAAGTAAACCCTAGCCAGGTGCCTGTGACTCCACCCCCTTTTTCTCACTTAAATGACATTATAACGATAACCTTGAATTTGACCCAATTTATACACATTCGAGTGCTTTAAACTCTTGTACTAATAACATTTCTGACAACAGCCCTCACAATCAAGACTTGAAACAGAACACACAGGAGGGGCTGGGGCAGTAGGTTTCAAAAACTCACTTTATTCCAATGTGAAATGAAGACGTGATGGTTTAAAAACAAGAAAAAGTTCTCGATCAGCTGTGGGGATGCTTCGATTGCTAGCTCACGCCCACTCCCTTTGAAACAAGGTGTTTGGACAGACCATACCCATAAGCAGCTCCCCCCAGGCAGAGGACCCACCCCTGGAACAGCTCCCTCAAGCTCACAAGGGTGGTGATCTCCCCCGATAGTCAGGGCTCCAACAGCAGGCACAGAAGCAGCACAGGCAGCTGGGAGAGGGAGCAGCCGGGGCCTGTGGGGGCCACCACCTTCCATGCCGCCCCCATCTGCCACACCCAGAGGTACTCTCTGTTGAAGGTGCTTGTGTGGCGAGGACCAGGTAGGGAGCTGGGCTCCACAAACAAATGACAATCACACCTGTACCTGGTAATTTACCCCCAGAGTCCATGATTCAACTCTGATTCCCCTAGGCCCGTGCCCTACCCACTCCCACTGTGCGTTAGGCAGCTCAGGTTAAAATGGTGAGGATACATTCAGACTGCAGCCCCCAGGGCATCCCCAGCTGAGAAGCAGGGAGCAGGGAGGCAGACAGGTGGGGGCTGGACATGGGTACCCGGGGGAACCACCGCTGCCCACCCTGCCCTTCCCCACCACCCCAAGCACAGCCAGGCCAGTCCCAACCATGATTAATAAAGCCACTGCAGCTCTCGTCTTGCCACAGAGCTAAAGTGCACCCCAGCTCTCCAGCCCTGCCACAGAGCTGACTCCCCATCCCAGGACACAGGAAAGCTCCCCCTCTGTCGGCTTCAAACCTGCGCTTGTAGCCAGGTTGGGCCCAGGGGTACTGGCAGCAGAAGCAGCAGCCGTAATGTCAAACATACAAATGACCTGAGAAATCGCATCTGCACGTCACCCACTCCGAACTGACGGGCTATGTACACGTTAGGAAGACAGATCAAGACGCTCGCGGGCATGGACACACTCGCACACACCTGCTCGAGGATGGGGTGCCTGAGGGGCGCCTGTCCCCCAGCTGGGAACTGATGCCCACACGCTCCATTCACGTGTCTTCAATTAGGCCTCTGCATCGGTATTTTCATTGAACCAGTGCAAAAACATCTCTCCGGGGGCAGACAGGCCAGGCCAGGGTCCCAGGAGGATACTGGGGGTAGGGTTGGGGTTGGAAATGTGGAAGAATAGGGACTTGCTTCCTCTCCCGATCTGCAGGGCGTGCCCCCCTTCTCCTGGAGCCTGGATCATTGGGTAACGGGGCAGCTAACTGTCCATCTGTCTCTCCCTTTCTACCCCTGCAAGCTTGGGGAAGGAGGGTCCTTGTCAGCCTGGGGCTGGGAGGCCGCATCCTCCGGGGCCCCCGCTGGCTCAGGCTCGGTGGCCATGGGCTCTTCAGCCTTAGCCCTGTTTTTGCTGGCCTCCTGGAGCTGGTGCCGCCGCGCCACCTCAGCTTTCAGATTCTCCAGGTCTTTTTGGCTGAGTAGAAGGATGGGGTGAGGGTGGGTGTCAGAGCAGGCCTGGGCCTTCCATCACCTCGCTGGCTTTGCTTAAACTTAAACATGGGGTAAGACCAGGCTCTGCTTCGTTCAAGGAGAGACATGCGTGGAGCAAGTGCTTCCCTTCCCTCCCTAGAGCAGGAAGGCCCCGAAGCGCTGAAAGAGCAGGAACTCCACGCACTCATCGGAGCCCTCGGGTAAGGCCCAGCTCCCACTCACCTTCCCACCCAGCTCACACCTGCAGCATCCTGTGATGGCTCACAAAGGAGGTAACGCACAGAAAATAAGAGTCGGGAGAGTGTGCGACACACAGAAGGTCCACTATAAACTCCCTAACCACTGGGTGAGCAAGCCCGTGTCCCCACTGTGGGAGGGAGGGAGGGAGGACCGCGGGGTTCGCGCAGCCAGCACTACTGGAGACGCTGGTTATGAGGCACATGCCTGCGCGGGGACAGCAGGAAGCCCGAGAGAGAATGGAGCTGCTCTTTACAGATTTGGAAAGATACGTAAATGAAGAAAAAATACCCATGTGCATGGTGTGCTACAATTTTGTGTAAAAAATGAGGGGAAAGATTACAACTATTTGTTTGCTCTATTATGCAGAGCGTTTCCAGGAGGACTCAGAAGGAACTTCTCAGCCCTGGCCGGGTTTCCCAATGTTGAGCCACGTCAGGGTTTTAAAAACTACAGGCCAGCTTCCAACTGGGAGCGGGGGACAGGCGGAGGAGGGGCCTCACCTGAGCGGAATGAAGAGGATGCCGTTGATGACATTGAGCTGTTCCAAGACACTGGCCATGCTGGGGGCTGTGAACTGAGGGGTGCCAGGGAAGATGAGCCACTGTGTGGGCGCCGGGAGGCTGGGGCGGGGGACCCCCACCTCTGTCCCAGACTCACCTTGAGGGGCGGGATGTTGGCGCTGGAGCCATTGCGGTAGATCTCGTTCATGGTGCGCTGCAGGGCCACGGCCTGCTGGGTCAGGCACTTGAGGTACTCGGAGCTCTCCTTGGTCTTCTCATGGTCCTCGCCCAGCTGCAGGGGCGAGAGCGGCCGGCAGGACGGGGTCAGGGCTGCCCGAGCGCCCGGCCCGGCTGCGCCCCCGCCCCGGCAGCGGCAGCGGCCCACCTGGCTCTTGTAGATGGTGTAGCCTTCCTTCTCGTGCTGCAGGGCTGACCGGAACTCGGCTTTGCTCTCATAGACGCGGGCGACGAGGTGGTGGCTACGGGAGGCGTGGTGCGGGAAGGGAGGACATGAGCGGGCCGGGGCAGTGGGGGCTGACGAGGGGCATGCAGACTAATCTACCCGAGGCGAACAGGCAAGCCCAGGCCTCGGAGAAGGAAGGGACAGTGAGGGAAATCTCAGGAGTCAGACCGAACACAGAGCGCTGGGTCCTGCGCCCACGCTCAATCCAAGTGCTTCCTGGGACCCTGTCGCTATGGTCCTGGGCCCCCCAGCCCCCTAACCCAAGGCAGCCTCACCTGAGGGCCACTTTGAGGGACTTGGGCCCGTGGTACTTGGTGCTGACAGCCAGCGCATTCTCCAGGAAGCGCAGCGAGAGGTCATACTCCATCACCCCATGCAGCACCAGCCCGATGTTGTTCTGGGGGCAGTCGGGAGGGCCCTGGTCAGCTCCCGCTCCCCTGGGACTGAGGCTCGTCCCGCCACCCCTCCTCAGCACTCACGTCCAACAGTGCCATCTCCGGGTGGTCTTCCCCAAACACAAGCAGTGTGAGGTAGCGGGCGCGGTACAGCAGGCTCAGGGCCGTGGACAGCTGGCTGCTGGCAAAGCAGTACAGGGCCAGGTGCATCTGCAGGGGCAGCCAGGTCAGGTCCCGGCGGCCACGGGCCCCACCCAGGCCCTGCAGCCCCCATCCCAATGGCCACTCACATATTCCTGGATGGTGTTGGGGTGCTCGATGCCCATCACTCGCTCGCTCATCAGCACAGCCTTCTGTTGGTTACTCAGGGCCTGGAGAAGTGGAGGATTGTCATCCTGGGTGGGTGCCTGACCCTAGGCCCTCAAGCCCCCATAGTAGCTTGGCTTTGGGCCCCTCTGGCTGCACATTTTTTAAAAACACTTTATTAAACTTATTGGGGTGACAATGGTTAATATGAACGTACAGGTTTCAGGTGTGGGTTTCTATGCTACAAGATCTGTATATTGCTCTGTGTGCCCACCACCCAGTGGCAGCACTTTCTGGTTTTTTGTGCAAACGCAGCGGAGAAGGGGGTCAACATTCAGCTGTTGTGCCATGGATGTCTATGCCCACTCGGAGACTTTCACCTTCTTAAAAAACTTGTCTTAAATCTCTTTTTCTCCAAACTGAAATCTATGTAAATACATATATACAAATCTAAAATAGTACTAAAAGTTAAGGATTAGTAATAATTAAAAAAAACACAAATGAGTCTGTGATAGCAGGGCAGTGGGGAGCCACAGCATGCCCGCCCGTGAAACAGCCTCTTAAAGCCCTGGGGCTGACCAGGCAAGTGACCACCACCAGGCCACATGCTGGTGAGACACCAGCAGGGACACTCCTAGCAGCCCCAGAGAGCGTTTCCAAAAGGTACTAGGTATGGTGAGTCTCAGAATTCATCCTTTCTATCGGCCCAGTGAAGGGGGACCTGGCCATCACTCCACTTTCATGGTAGCTCCCTACTGAGTGGTAGAGATGGGGGGAGGAAGCCCAGGCAGAGCAAGGGACTCCTGGGGTCCCCCTGGCTCTGCCGGCTCCACCCTGTCCCACCTCCGGTGAGCAGGGGCTCCACTTCCTGCTGCCGTGGGGGGTGAGAACACAGCCTCAGCTCCCTCACTTGCCAGCCCCCAAGGCCTCTGCTGACACAGCCCAGCGGGAGCTCAAGGCCCACCTCCGCATAGTCGCCCATAATGTAGTGGAGACGGGCAAGGAGGCGCAAGCAGGCGCAGATCTCCACATGCATGGCTCCATACACGTTGTTGAACAGGTTCAGGGCCTCGTTGATGAGCTCGCAGCCCTCCTTTAGGAAGCCTGCAGGGAACCCCCAAGGGTGGCAAGGTCAGGATCGGGCCAGGGAGTCCCCCCTCCCCCTAGCCACACCTGGCCACGCACCCTGCTGTACTTTGGCCTGTCCGCTCTGGAAGAAGTGGAAGGCGTCGGAGGCCTTGGGGTTGACGTGCTTGACCACGGGGAAGATGTTGAGCACATCCTCCTCGGTGAAGGCGGGTTTGTGGCGGCTGTCGAAGTTGTACTCCTTCAGCAGGATCTGGGGGACACAGCCAACACCCACATACCCACGGGCAACCTCAGCCCCGGGCTCAAAAGGCCGGCACCTCCCAACCCACCAGCACATGTAGAGAGAGCCCTCCACCCCGGCCACGTGATCTCTCGGGAGCCGGGCCAAGGGAGGGCCGAGCCCCGCGCCTACCTGGATGCCGGTTTTGAGGGAGATCTCCCGCAGCAGCGTTATCTTCTGCAGGCCATAGGTCTCCACAGCCTGGTCCGCAGTCTCACTGGGGGAGGAGTGGCCCATGGCCTGAGCAACCCAGCTCCCATCTCTGAGCCCGCCACCTTCCCCCTCCGGCCAGGACTAAGAGCTCCCATCCCCTTTCCCCAACAGCTCCGCCACAGCTCCCTCCTCTCTCCTCTCCTGTCTGCCCCTTGGGCTGTCAAGGGTCCCCACTGCCCGCCACGCCCCTGCCACTCACGCACCACTCGAGGCTGAAGTCAAAGTAGTTCTTGGCCTCCTGGCAGATGTTCTTCCAGAGCTCCTGGGGGGTCATGACGGCCCAGGCGGTGTTATCTGCCGCCCCCGGAGGCCGGTTTCTCCTCCTCCTGTTCCTCTTCTTGGAGACCAGCTCATCGGCAGGCAGGTGGGCCACAGGGTTGGGGTAGGAGCTCAGGAAGCAGTTCAGGAAGTGACTAATGGCAGCCGAGAGGCCTGAGAGCTCGACTCCCTGCAAGGGAGGTTTCAACCGAAGTCACAAGGGCCCTTGGGCCCCAACTCAGAGCTCTTGCTGGAGACCCCACACTACCCAGGCTGGGGAGGGAGTGGTGGTACCTGTAAGTATGTCTTGAAAATGTGCTTGGCAGAGCGGGTGATGAGCTCTCCAATGCCAATTTTCTAAAAAGGTTCAGAAGGAAGTCTTGGTTGGTGCCAGGCCTCCAGCTAGGCCCCACCGGCTCACAGCCCACCCTGAGCACCACTCACGTAGATGTGGTCCAGCTGGTCTCGGGCCGGGCTCCGGAGCACCAGGTCCAGCACCTTGCCCAGGTAGCGCATGTTGATGCCACGCTGGCGCATCACCTCAGACAGTGTGGCCCCGTCCATGGGCAGCACCACGTGGTCTGTGCAGTCCTTCACCTGCAGGCTGCAGCAGGTCAGGCTCCCCCAGCCCAGGCCCTGTACTCCTCCCGCCCTGGGTCTTCCTAGGGGAGCTCACACTATCATGAAGCCCATCCGAAGGGGAAGCAGGGGACCGAGACCCCAGCTCCCAGTCAGAAAGAAGGAAGGAGACAAAGCAGCAGCAAAGACATGAGAATTTGTCACCAGCCTTTCACACAAGCCAAGGAAAACGGGTGAGGCCAGGCCCACCTGACAGGGATGCAAGGATGAAGTCCCATGGGCAGCACAAGCACCCCTCTAACCAGGAGGAAAGGAGCAGCAGTGACCCCTTGGGGGACACAGATTCACCCCACCCCTTGGAGGAGTAGGGCAGGGGGCCAGGGCAGCCGGCATAGCAGGCTCAGCTCAAAGGTCTGAGACGAGAGCACCATCTGGTCACAAAGCTGTTTCAGTAGGGAGTGAGCACCCTGACACCCACAGGGCCTACATATAAAGCTCCAGAGGATGAAGAGGACAGGAACCCCTCACCTTTTCTCCCAGAGGCCCCACTGCCCCTGTCTCAGCCATCGGCCACACAGGGGCTCAGAGGACCAGACCCCCAGCTGCCAGCCCACATGGAGGGCATGGCAGAGGAGAGCCTGTGCCTCAATGATGCCTCCCTGGTCGCTCTGGGTAAGTAGCCCCTCTGTATAACAGGGACAAGCACTCTGTCCCACCTGCCTCATCAGCAGGTCTAAGGGAGTCACTCCTGTGAAGGTCCCACAAGCCTTCGAAATCGGAGATGGATGAGGTACCAGAGCCTGTACCAGCCCCCTCCACACAACCCCCGCCCCTGTGGCCCTGCCCTCACCAAGCCAGGGATTTGACAGGAGAGCAGGAAGGCAGCAGCATCTTTCAGCAGCTGCTTCTGGTCCCTCACTTCCTCGTGGCAGGACTCGGGGAAGCGAACCCCTGCAGGAAGGAGATCAGAGGCTTGAGCCAGGTGAAGGGAGATGGGGGTAGCAAGACAGATGCTATGCCATCGCTCAGCTGGGGAATCAGGCCCACCAGCATTGAGGCCCCATGATGACCCCACGGTGTTCTGCCCACCCTCTTCCACCACCTGCCTGGTGAGAAGATGTCAGGGTTGAAGCGAACATCGAAGGCTGTGCTGCTGATCGAGCCGACTGCCTTGCATGCATTGCGGATCACCTCCCGGCTCCGTGGGTCTGCTGCAGAGACATGGCCCGCTGGGAGGCAGCGCACTCCACTATCAGTGGCCCAGCTGTCCTGCGCTTCCTCCCAGCTCCTCGCAGGGACATCTGCCTGCCTCTCTTGGGATTGGGTCTTGAGCAGTCCATGGCAAGCACCAGCTGCCAGGACAGGTCTGGGGCTCCCTCCAGCATCCACAGCAGCCCTACCTGTCCCATCGTCTGAGGCGATGGTCTCTGCCAGCTCCTTCACCTTGGCCAGGCCACTAGCACTGCTGCCCTCCTCCTCACTTCCCGCCTCAGGTCCCAGAGGGTCTTCAGACTTGGACTCCAAGGAGGGTGGGCTGCCATTTTCCAGTGAGGTGGAGTTCTCCATCTTGCTGGCTTTCTGTTGCATCAGCTGCAGGGCAGCCAACTTCATGAAGAGGAGGTACCTAGAGTGCAACAGACAGAGCAGAGACGGGAATGGGAAAGGGGCTGGTGGCAGCTTCACTGTCCTTCAAGCTGGCTAGGGGACCAGGGCCAGGCCCCAGGTTCCTGGCTTGCAGAGATTAACAAACATTGGGGCTGGACCCCTGATGGCGTGGGGACACATCCTGCTGTCTGTGAAAGTATCAATGCAAACATGCACATGCCAGCCCAGCAACTCTACCAGGTGGCAGCAGATCACAGCAAAACCCAAGATCTTCCCAGACAGGAAGAGGACAGCTGAGGTGGGGTATGGGTGGGGGAGTGGCTCACCAAGCAGGCCAGGGCTCTCAAGAATGACAGGAACCCAGTGGCATGGTGAGAGGGAGAATTATTCGTGGTATGGGACATATGATGTGGCTGACTCTTAAACATTAAATGCCAGCAGCCTCGACACCCCCTGCCCCTTTTCTTGGCCCCTGGCACTGGGACTTAAAAACACCCTAGTAGATTTCCACATGCTCCTTAAGGGAACAGTGCCGCTTCGGTTGAGGGCCACTGGACTAGCTGCTCACTGGTTTCTGAGCCTGATGTCAGAGTGGGTAGGGCTAGAGCTGAGTCTGTAATGACTGTGGCCAAGGCCAGCTCTTCACTTTCCAAAGCCACTCCCATCAAGATCAGGCCCAGAAGCACCTACTGCTGGGTGAGCCTGGCCCAGCACCTCACAGGCCTTGTGCCTCACCTATGCTCCACGAAGGCATCCACCAGCTCCTGGCGCAGGCAGCACAACTTGTGTCGGTGGGTGCGGGGGAAGCCAGCGCGGGTGCACTCCTCAGGCAGCTGCTCGCCAGGCACAGGGAGGAAATTGAGGTCAGGGGGGAAGGTGCGCAGCAGGTCGAGGATGTAGTGGCGCCCATCATTACCGATGATGCCCTTGCACTCCACAGAGGAGCAGAGCTCCACCTCCTCATCGCGGTCATTGAGCACCCGGTGCCTCAGAATCTTGAGGGGCCGGCTCGTGCGTTCCAGCAGCTCTAGGTACCGTGGGTGTGACACCACTGTCTTGCCAAAGTCAATGGAGCCATAGATGACACTCTGCTCCTGGTCCCGCTCCAGGATGCCGGGGATGATGGACTGGGCTGTGACACGGTAGCCACGGTAATCCACCACCACTGTTCCCAGTGTGTACAGCCCCTCCACGTCCACTGCGTTGTATGTGCGCACACCGTTCAGGTCATTGGCAGGTGCCACGTAGGCCGCCACGTCCCCACCAAAGTCCTTGTAGTGGTCGCGGACATCAAAGCCCAGGCTGAAGAAGATGTTGTTCCAGATGAACATCTGCATCTTGGTCTCCTCACTGGGGTTGATGGCCATCACATTGCCATCGATGACCGCCATGGCGCCCCGTGTGGCCGCTGCTGTGAAGTCACTGTGCACCTGTCGGGAGGGGCTGAGGTTGGGAGGGTCCTACCTAGCCAAGCTCACCCACGTGGTGGAGGCAAGCAGGCTACATTGGGGGCTGAGGGCTCTAACTTCGGTTTCCTTACATTTGGAAAAGGGCAAGAAACCCCTTTTTTGAAAAAACTTATCACTTATACTCAGGGCAACAAAGCTTAGCGATCAACAAGAAGTGGAAGGACTGGTACGGGTGTGGGATCCACCAATTAGGTGCCAGGTGTACTTGGACAGGTCACCTCTTAGACCCGTTTTCTTGTCTATAAAGCAGCGACAATAAAAGTATAAACCTTCACAAGGTGTCCGAGAGATTACAGGAGATAATGCCTACAAACACCTGGCCGAGCCCCTGATGAAGTTAGTACCCGAAACATTTAGATCATTTTTACCATTACCATCTTTAGGCGGTAAGATTATGGGAGATTTTAAATTTGTTTTTTGAAAGCACTATTTTTTCCTCAGATCTTTTATCTCAGTAAAAGTACTAATAACAGTAGGGCATTTGTGCCCAGGTGAGGACCCAATGGCGATTAGTGGAGAGCAGAAAGCTGGACTGGACCTGGTCACTCAGCCCACGTTGGAGGCAACTCCTGCCCATGAACTCCAAGTCTCAGAGAGGCCAGAAAGAGGAGTTGGGGGTGGTCTGCCCGTCCCAGGTCCCCTCCTGTCCACAAAAAACCAGCCAATGGTGGCAGGTGGGTCTGAGGCTGCCAGTCAGACATGAGGGGCGCGGGTACCTTGAATATGGCTCTTTCTCGAAGTAGCCGCTCAGGCAGGTTCTTGCGGGGCAGTTCCCGCGTGGTCTGCAGCTCCTCGTTCCAGTCCCGGGTCTGCAGAGGGACCAGGGAGGGATTCACTGGCTCAGTCCGTGCCCCGCCACCTGCTCTGGGGAGTCCCTTCCTCCTCCTCTCCATGGACAGTCCCACAGGCTCCCAAGTGAACAAGATGGACAAGCTTCCAGGGAGGCACAGAGAACCCAGCCCAGCACCCACCAAGGGAGGGGGAGGGAGGTGCCCAGGGAGGACAGGGCCAGGCCACCTGTCCAGGAATGTGCTCCTCGTAGCCCAGCCTTGACGTGTAGGCATCCTCCGCACGCACGCAGTCCATGGCATGCTCTGCCTGGGGTGCCGTCCAGCTGTACACCTGGAACGGGGTGGCAATCCTCTCGAACGGGTGGCGCTGGACCCTATGGCAGGCAGAGGAGGGGAGATGGGGCAGCCCACCAAGCTCAGAGCCCTTCCCTGGGCCACTTCTTCTCTGAGCACCCCCACCAACTCTGGTGTCTCCCCGCTCTTAGACCTGCTCCTGAAGGAGTCTGGCAGAAGCAAATGGGCACCTCTCCTAGAACTGCTGTCTCAGGGCCTGGCTGACTGCGCCCTAAGGGAGGCTGTGGGGTGCTGGGGGCAAAGCTTCCTAGGGCAGAAATGTTCCAGTTCAGGCTGGCTGAGTAACCTTACCCCCTGGTGGGACATCAGACAAGGGGCAGGGATGAGGCAAAGGCACTACCTTTTCTTCTGCAGCACAGCAAAGTTTTTTTTGAAGGTCGGGCTGATCTGGTTGAGCAGCTCCACCAGGGAATGGCTGAGGAAACGGGGGCTGGCGGGTTTGGGGTTGAAGTGATACGCTGTGGACCTGCAGAGAGGGTGGTCACTGTGCAGGGCACTCCAAGTGGTTGCCCATGGACCCAGAACAGGCTCACACAAGGACTCACTGGTTCAGGTAAAAGCCTCGAGTGGACGCCGTGATGCTGACTTGGCGGTCCTCGGCTGTGATCACAAACAGGTACATGAGGTCCCCATGCATCTTGCGGTTCCCAGGGGGTGGGTTCCAGCCACTCATGGTGAGCACTTTTAGGCACTGCAGGGGCTGCAGGAATGGCCGAGCATGAGCCAGGCCTCCTGGTGTGGCAGTTTCCCACCCTGCCAGATACCAGTTCCCAGCTCTACTCCAGGAATCCCACCTTCCAGTCACGGTTCTGGGGCTGCAGGGGACACAACGGCCGCTCCCGGCTCCCTGGCAGGATGTACTCAGGTGGCGTGCAGTCAATGGGGTCCATCTCCAAGCCCTTCTTCCGCTTCCCGCTGTCTGAGGGACCCGAGGCTGGTGGTCAGCACAGGGCCACCCAGGGACCAACCATTTCCCCACCGAAACTGGCCCCAGTCTACGCGCCTCTGGCCCTGCCCTCTCCAGGTGAGATGGCCTGGTCCTTAGCCCCTTCGCCAGCCCCTGGCTAACTTGCTCCTGGCCCCTCTGCCTCCTTCACCTCCCAGGTCGCCATCAGTAAAGACACTCAGGAAGGACAAGGAGTTGCAGTCAACCCCGTTGAAGGCATCTGACGGGTCCAGGCTCTTGAGCAGGTCGCGGACGTGGCGCACGTGGATTCGGGCCTCGCGCACCGTGTATGGCTCTGTTGGGAGGGAAGTGGCAGGGCGTGACCAGGGCTCTGCTCCCCGCAATAACCTGCCCAGCAAAGAGAAGGCCGGTATGGAACTACCATGGGTGGCCCTAATTTTTCAATTTTAGGCTTCCATTTACAAATTCCATTATAAACATATAGGCTGGAGTTCTGGTTTCAACACCTACCTGCCAGATGGTTGGCAGGGATCCTTGTTTGCAAAGAACCTTCTGCCAAAAGGCACAAGAAATGCCTCTGCAAGTGCACATGAGCCTTGGGGAGCCCACAGAGCCCCCTGCTCTGCTCATAAGCATCACAGGTGAGCAGGCCCGCAGGCCTGCTGGGCCCTGGCAGCCCTCACCCAGGGGCGCCCTGAGGACCAACAGGACCCATATCACAACACTGTCCCCAGTATGTGTTTCATGAAATGTTAATGGGGGCTCTTTCTTTGTGGGGAGGAGAGGTTCCATGATCAAGCAAGTTTGGGCACAGTTGGGTTACATTTTTTCCACATTTCCTCTTAATAAGCTGACACACCTGGAAGCTCTGAGCCACCTCTCCCCAGGAGACCCAAGTTCATAGGACCTTTTGTTTTACAACCAAACCAGTCTTACCCCAGCTGACTGTTCCACACGGAGCCTTCTACACAAGAGCTGTGAAACTTTAGTTCCCTTGTGATTTAACTTTTATCTCCACAGAATCTGACTGAGCCAATTTCAAGCCCTTGCTTGGTATTGTCTGTTTGTTTTTAATCATGATTCTGATATTTAACCCATGAAGTTGAAGGTGTGCAGGTGACAGCCTGAGAAGCAGACCTCTGCTCCAACCTGCCTCCACATGTGTGATACCACTCTGAGCCTCCATTGCTCATCGGTGACCAGCCCGGGTGGGTGGAGTGCCACCTGGCCCTGTCTCTATGTGCCCTCCCTTAGTAGGCTGCCCATCTTCCAGACAAACCTTCCACCACGCGTAGCACTGAGCCTTCCTGCAACCCCTCAACGCTGCGCAGCTCTGAAAAGTGGTCCAGCATGTTGCCATCCAGGTGCAGCGAGAAGCAGGTGCGATGACAAGTGTCTTCACGGTCCATGAGCACCTGGTGGATCTCTTGTACCATCTCCTGGGGGGACACCTGCCAGAAAGAAGCCCCAGCTACCCTGGTGAGGACATACCACTTTCCCCAGCCCAAAGTATCTGGATCCCTAGAATCAATGCCCCAAATATTTAGTTTCCCACTTTTTGGCTTTTGAACTCCAGACCCTATTCATACATACATGCCCATCCAACCTGTGTGTGTGCGTGCAAGGCATATACACGTGCGCAGGACAGAGTCTGACCCTACTACCCTCAAGCCTAAACTAGTCCTGCAGACTAAGGGCAAGCCCTGAGCAGAGTAGGAGGAGATATTACAGCGGGAGAAAGAAAACATCAATCTTGCCTTCTCCGTTGCCCAATGCCAAGGTCCCTAGGGCAAATGGCTTCCTCCTTTAAGAAGGGGTGCTCTTGGCCCAAGCCTCTGGGTACAGAAGACATAAGAGGGCATTGCCTGGTTCCCCAATGAGTTACCAGTCTGCAGGACCTGGGGCTGGCATTGCTCTCGCAGACCACCCAATACTTCTCTCCTCTCAGGCAAATGGCAAAAACACAACCAGACAGAAGTGACTTCTCTGGGAGCACAGAACAGAGGGCTGGGAGCTCTGGGACCCCAACACCACCCAGCCACTACCATACCTCTCCCAATAGGGCTGGCAGTTCCAGCTGGAAGCTGTCCCCTAGCAATGGGACAATTACCGGAGCCTGGACGCCCACATCCAATAGGCTAGCTGAGTGACCTTGGGCAAGGCACAGGTAGATTTCCTGCCTACAACATGGGGCCAGGACGAGCAAGGGCAAGGTATGGCTTTCTACCTTTGTCCCCCCCTAAAAGACTTGGACCTTGGTCCCTAGCTCCTTTCCCCCATCTCACCTGTAGGGAGAAGGGCTCAATCCCTGGAGCCAGGATCTTCACAGAGAAGCCTGTGTCCTGAATGACAATGACTTCCTGTCCAGTGGTCTCCTCTCCCGGCTCAGCCTCATCCAGCCCATTTTCCCGGGGCGGTTCGGTGGGCGCCTCTTCCTTTTCCAGGCTCTCTGGGCAGTCCCCATTCAGTAGCATGACTGATGGCAGCTCTGTGGGCAAAAGGAAGGAACTGAGTAGGGTCTCCTCTGGCCTCAACACGCCCAGCTTCTCAGCAGCATCCACCTCAACCACCAGGGTGGGCACCTATAGGGAGGTGCCTGCCTGTTCTCCCGAGACTCAGCCCTACCCTAGCCCCCACAGTTCCACCTCACCCTGGGCACACAAATTCCATCTGCAGGCCACTGCCAGACTCTCCCACATCCCCGGTCCTCCCTCCCAGTCGCTCCTCAGTCTACCAGTTTGGTTTTCATCTGAGCACACTAGCCAAAGCACTCTCCCCAGAGTCACCAACACCAACTCTGAGGGCCCAACCAAAGGGTCTCCTCTGGCCTCAACGCGCCCAGCTTCTCAGCAGCATCCCCTCCTGGCTCTTCCTCTTCCTTGATGAACACGGGTACTATTGTTTCCCCCTCTCCAGCTCCATTCGCTTCCAGCAGTCCAAGTCGTGGTTGTCCCCGGGGCCCAGCCTCTCCTCATTCGCATCTCACTCTCTCCCATGGCTTCAAAGCCCTTACACCTCACAGCTCACATGGCCAATCTAGGCCTTGCTCAAGCTTTTCAATTTGGCCATTTCTCAGGCATCATCAAAGACTCACCTTGTCAGCATGCAATTCATCTTCCTCCACAAACTGGCACCTGCTCAGTGACTAACCCTTACCCCAATCTAGTCACGCAACCTAATCTCCACCGGTCACGGGACAGGGACCCTGGCCATGGCTCTGGGACAGGCTATTTCCCTATTTCAAGAGCACTATTCGGAACCTTCTAGTACTCCCCACTGTTCACAAGATCCAAGCTTCTTAGGCCAACACTCTCAGGCACCAGCCTTATGTCCATCTCAGCTCCCGCCAGCTCTCCTTGTCAAGGTGTAGCTACACCAAAGTACTAAGAAGCCCAAGAACAGGTCACACATCTTCCCTCCCACCTGTGCTTTTATTTATTCTGCCCGATATCACATTCCATCGGGCAAACTCCTACTCATTCAATAAGATGTAAGTGAAATAAACCCTCTTCTCTAAAGAATTACTGCCTCCCATTGTCCCCAGAGACATGGTGACCACCTCCCAGAGCACTTGTTCTGCTGCACTCTGGGGGGCTGTTCATACCAGCGCTCTGTCTTCCTCCTTCTGTCTTGCCCAACACAAAAAAAGGGCACTGAATTAATGAATCAATTACTGTAAGTATGTAGTTAAGTCCAACATTTATGAAAAGCATCCAACTCACATGCTGTGGAGAGAGGGGGGAAGAGGTGACAAAACCTTCCATTTGAATCCAGGCACTATGGGGAACAGAGCCTTCTCCCTCCTGGGGAGCAGAGGACCTCCTCATAGAAGTCATCCAGCAAAACCCAGACCTGCCTGGGTGCTCACTTGGCCCACGGAGGCTTCCCACCCAGGGTCTGCCTGGCAGCCAAACTGGTCCCCTGCTTGCCTGGGAGCTCCAGACAGTTCAGCTCACCCAGCTCTGCTCTGGATTCAGCCCATCCCATCCAGACCCCACCTCCTCTTTCCTACCCATCTGTTAGGAGTGGGGCTGGGGTGCATTTCCCCAGAGCTGTACAAGCCCTACCGAGACTCACAGAAATGTGAAGCAGGGCCCTTGGGAAAGGAGATAAGCCCAGCACAGAAAGGCAGGCCAGAGGGATGTCAAGAGAAGCCACACCCTCTTCTCTGGGTCCCCTCAACTTGTGATAAAGAGGACTGCTAGGAGCTCAGACCACAGTCCCCTCCTTCCCCCAAATTAGGATGTATGAGGCCCAGAAAAGTTCAGAGCCTTGTCCAAGGTCAAGAAACAAGAGTGAACTCTGGATTCTTGCACCACCACGCCATCACACTGCCCTCCACCCTGGCCACCATGAACCTTCAATGACCATCATCACCCCAGTCCCCATTCCCAGCACACCTCTCCAAACCAGAAATGAAAGTCCTGAGAACCACAAGAACGCATAAGGACCTCTCCTTTCAGGGTGTGCACAGCCCAGCCAGACCCCAAGCCCCTAAAAAGTGAGCAGCCAGATCAAAGGGAGAACTTGGCCAACTCTGTGACAACGCAGACAGGGACGGGAGAAGGGCAGTGGTTGGTCAGCTTTCAAAAAGCAGAACGAGGGATGGCAGAAGCCATGAGGAGGCACTTCCCCCAACTGGGTCTCTGAGAAAAGCTTTGCAGGCTGGTGAGGCCCCAGGATGAGAAGAGATACAGGAAGGGGCCCCCACCCAATATGGAGCAGCAGCTTCAAGGTCTGAGACCCCACAAGTGGGAAATCAGGGACCCAACCCAGACAGGCAGCCTGTACTCCCTGAGCCTGGGCTGGGGAGGACAGGGAGGAGGGCAGGGAAGACAAGGCAAAAGTGGCTACAGCTCCCACTCCCCCTTCTGCAGCCCAGGGAGCCTGCCCAGAAGGCACCTGGCACCAGGTTCCCACCCCAGGGGGGTACCCAATCCCCTATCAGGTTTCAAAGGAATGTGGCTAGTTCCCAGGGACTTCCACTCCCCAGGACAGGGAGTCCTACCCTTCCTCCTTCCTCTAAGAGACCTTGAAGGTCTCCCTACCACTAGATTAGGGTCAAGTGATCTCCCCACAAAGAGCTGGCCACCTGGCTCATTGCCCCCACAGCCCACCTGGTACAGTCAGCAGCTGACCTCTCCGTGGCTCTGGAGTCTCTTGACCGCCATCGCAGCAAGGCAGCCAGTTCTCCGGCTCAGGCCCAGCACTGTCTGTGTCCCTCATTCCGGACTCTGCCACTACCCTTGCCCCCATGCAGCTGGTCGGCCCAGGGCTGGAGTTCTGGCTGGCTTCGGGTTTCAGCGGGGCCAGGCCTACTGGAGCGGCCCCGGGAAGGGCACACTCCCCCTGCCTCGAATCCTGCTCAAGGTCGGCCAGAAGGACAGCTGTGGGCCAGGAGGCCCTGGTGGCTCCAGGACCCCTTGTAAAGCTGCTACCAGAGCTCAGACCCACCTTCCTACAACCCTCAGGAAGGGGGTCACTGTTGACAAAGCTGTTAGGGGGGCAGGAGAACCCAGCGTTTGGGGTACCTGGGCCCCTCAGGATCGAGGGCCCTGGGGACTGGCTGGTAGAGGCAGGGCCCAGCAAGGGGGTCCTCTCCTCAGCCCCAATCCCAGTTGGGGCGGACAGGACTGCTTCGGCCAGCTGCCGGCAACAGCTGGTACAGACCCAGGCCCAGGCCATGAAGTGGCCACCCCTGTCTACCAGTCCCAGACACTGAGCACCCTGCTTGCCTCCTGAGTCAAGGGGCTGGCTTTGGCCTCTTCATGCTGCCCCCTGCAGGTGACCCTTCCTGAGAGTCACTGGTTCTGGTGGGAGGAGGGATGGGCCCCCAGTCTCCCAGAGAACTGCACCCGTGCCCCAGGCCTCCAGCTCCACCAAGAAGCTGGCAAGCTCTGCCTTCCCTTCCCAGCAGCCCCTGCTCTGCCAGGAGAAAACCAAGTCTCTCCCACGGGGAGGGAAATGGAGCTGGCAGCGAGAGGCCAAAGGCTGTTCGGCTATGAAGAAGGAACATGTGGAAAAAGAACATGCCCAGCCTCGTCACGGCGTCTTCCCAGGGCCTCTGACTTGTTGCCACGGCCCAGCCAGGGCTGCTCCGGCATCCATACTAACCAGGGTGGGGGCGGGGAGCCAGGCTCACTCCAGGCCCCCTCCTGTCCATTCCCACCCCAGGCAGTCCTGAGGGCCCAGCATGGGCCAGGCCCTCAGCCTCTCCATAGCCCCCACCAAGGGCTCAGCCTGCACACATCAGATGGTACTAAGGGCAAAGCCCTGGCAGAGCCCCTCTTATAGAGAAGGGAGTGGGGCAGACAATGACCCCTTAGTGGTGAGGACAACCACCTCTACTCTGGTTACCATAAAGCTAATGCTCACTCTAGGCCTAGCCCACAGCAGTTCTCTCAATCAGCTTGACCAGCCCATCTTACTTTATGAAACTGAGGTTCCAGATGACTAGTAAGCAAGCTGCCCAAGGTCATAGAGGCAACAGGCAGCCAAGCCAGGTTAAAAAAAACACAAAAAACCCAGGTCCATCAGATGCAAAAGCTCCTGCCTTTAAGTGCAACTCCCCAAGGCTGCAGCACCCAACAGGTACCCCCTTCCTCCTCTAGGCCTCAGGCCTCAGCCCAGGAGGCAAATCTATCTCCAGCCATAAGATCCCCTCCCAGGTCTCTACTCTCCTGGGCTGGCACTTCCTCTTCTCATCACAGAGAGCATCCCTGAGTATCTGGGCTTTAGGGAAAGGGAAAAAGGTGGTCCTCTGTAGACTGGAAGGGGTTGCCCAAATAGCACTGCATACATACACCCCCAGTCTTCACTGGCCACATCAGAATGAAGAGATAAAGCGTAGCACTGCCCTGGCCTGGGAGCACAGGGACCCCATGGGCAGCATAAAGGAGGGGTTAGAAAAGAAACTAGGCCATCTAGGGTGGCCTCTGTGTGCCTTCCCCAGCCTGGCATGGCCTCTCAGTAGACTGTGCCAGGGCCAGGCCCCGCCCTAGCCAAGGCCTTAGCAGGTGAGGCTCCAGCAGGAAGTAAGGCCCCAAAAGACACATCCACCTATCCCAGGAGCCCAGGGCTTCAAGGGAAAAAGGTGGGGGCAGGCAAGCAGCCTATGGAAGACCCCAAGGATGTGGAAACTTCTGTTTCCTCCTTCCTGTTCCCCCAGGCTAGAAGCAGATCTGCAGGGTCTGGGGATAGTCCAGTGCTTCTGAAGCTACTCTACTCTGACCTACCCAAGAGAAGAACTTTGGGATCCTGTCAGGGAGCTCCTTTAAGCCCCCAAGCTCCTCCTCAGTCTGCCAGCCCTTCCCGGCTCCAGGCCCCAACTCCAAGGAGCCCTCCCCTAAGCAGAAGGAACTAGACACACCACTGTGAACTTGAAAAACCTGCCTGTTCTCTCAATCCCTAAAAGCAGCTTTATTCCCAAGAAGGTAACTGACCTTTGCTCCCCCCCCAAAAGGCCTTGATCACCTCGTCAGGGGACTGGGGAGCCTTCCAGAGCTGGGTCCTGAGGTCAGGAGCCTGGGTAAGAGCCTGCTGGTGGTCTCCATTAATGCTCCCTCCTTTGAATAGAGCCAGGTGGGCTGTAATTCAAGTCCTACCTATCTATACTAGCTTCCCAGTGACATAAGGAGCCCATGTTCCACCCCCTAGTATGCTCCATTTCCCCAAAACAAACAGCTGTACCCTTCCTGACTGAGGTTGCTCCAGACAGAGCCTCTCAGCACAGGAGGGGCTTCACTCAGAGCCTCAGAGAAATCCTCCAATAGACTCTCTCTCCTTAGCCCTCACATTCACAGCACATGATCCCAATCAACATGCATGCCCCAGCTTCTTCTGGGACAGGCAGGGCAGCCTTGGCATGCTGGCCTTGAGCTGGAAATCCAGATGCTCTCAACAGCTAAATCGCTGTGTGACCTTGGGCAAGTCGCTTCATCATCTCTTCAGGATTCTTTGCTAGAGGGGAAATCAGCTAGCCCCTCCTATCTAGCCCCTCCTATCTAGCCCCTCTATTCAGAGCCACATCAGGGGAAAGCCTGAAAGGTTGGAGTCATCAGCAACTGTCCTTTAGTCCAAACCTTGGTCTTGTCTAGGCAATCAGCAAAACTGCCACAGTACCCATCCCCTACTACAAGGTAAACCAGCTGTGACAGATGACAGGGTCAGAGAGCTTACCTAACACTGTGCCCATCCTGACTCACCAGAATCTGGGAAGGAAAATGAAAATGACAAGTCCTGTTGAGCAGAGTTGTGGGGAAGAAGGAAACAAGGGTAGTTCTGCCATCCCACCACAACCTAGGGCAGAAAGGGTCCTAAGCCCAGCCCTGAGGCTCTAAGGAAGATTTGGAGATGACAACTCTAACCCTAACCGACAGGCTGGGAAGGAGATTCGGCCTCAAGGCAGGACGCTGAGACATAATGGAAGGGAACAGAGGCGGCCCAGGAGAAAGGGAGAATGGTGCAGCCACTCCCAAAGCCACCGCCACACAGTCCCCATGGGGGAGAGCTGGGAGCTCCACTGCACACTGATGACCTTTGCCTTAAAAACTGCAACTCTGGGCCGACCCACTTTTTCGCAATAAGGCGGGTTAATGATCAAGTTTTGGCACAAACACCTCTTCCTGCCAAGGAGTTTGGCTTTGGCCCCATACACAGGCAGACCCCCTGGTACGCCGACCAGGCCAGGCCCTCACCGGGCGGAGATCAGAGCTTGAAGACCTGGGGTTAAAGCCTTACCTCTGAGAATGAACCAGAGAACCCCCCTCACAGTACTCATTCTAACTAGCGCTCTTCCCAGACCAAGTGGAGCCCTACTCGCAGGACTACAGTATGCGCACAGGGAACGCTGGGGATCCTGAAGTGAAAGGGTGCTTTTAGGAGCAAGTGTCAGTGACCCCAGCCCAGAGTGCTCCCCAGTGCCGGGGCACAGAGGAGGTGCGGCCGCCGATTCTATGCATCGGCGGCGGCGGCGGCGCACCCCGAAACCGCGTGTGCGCGCACGTGTCCCCGCGATCTGGCGCGCCTGTGCCCGCCGCCGCTGCCCTCCTCGGGACCCCACGTGCGAAGCCCGGGCCGCAGCCGGGGGCGACAGTGAAGGTGACCTTCAGGGCGGGGGCGGCCCGGTGGAGGGCCCGGCGAGATGCAACCCAGCTCGGCAAGGAGGGAAAGCGGCGGTCCCCGCGGAATCGCGAACCAGCCCGCCCGCTCGGCCCAGTCCAGCCTCCTCCGCCCGGCTCCCCGCTGGCCCCAGCCCCGCTCACCGGCCGCGCCCGGCCGCCCCTTGCCACCAGCCTGCGAGCTGGGCTCGCGGGCGCTGTCGGCCGGGGCGGCCGCCGGCAACTCGTCCGTTTTGATGACCATGGCGGCGGGATCCGGCGTGCGGCTCAGCTGTCCGAGCAGCCCGCCGCGCCACTAACCCTAGTGCCCTGCTCGCCGCAGCCGCTGCGGGAAGGACAGAGTCACCGGCCCACGTGGTGCGCGTGTAACCTTTGACCCCACCGCCGCTCCCCTGCCCCGCCTCCGCGCCCGACCCGGCCCACGGCGGCCCGCGAGGGACAAAACACGCCGCGCCTGGTTGGCGGGCCACCAACGCGGTGGCTCTCCGAGTGCCTTAAAGGGAACGTACCCTGATTTAGAGGAGAGAGAGGCGCCTGGCCCCCTGGAGGGGCGGGGCTACGAGGAGAAGTCCTTGTGGTTCGCTGTCCGTTGGGCGGGCACCTTGACCTTGAGTGGAGACTTCTCTAAGACTGCGGTTGCCAACTGTCCCCTCCCCCAATGGTCCTCTGCTTCCAATTGCAAATCTGCCAAATGACCACGCGGGCTCTAATCTGCGATGTTAGCGTGACCCTCAGCGCCCTCCTCCCCAAGCTCTCCCTTTGCTGCCGAAGGGGTGGGGCTGGGGTGCCTGGCTTCTTGAGGAGGGGGTGGAGGGCAGCCGAGGCAGGGGTGGAGAATGGCAAATGGTGATGAAGTGTCAGAAATGGACCCACCAAACTTTGTCCTGAGCCGCAAAGGGCTCCTTCCTGCCAGCGGCTCGACACCCCCACCAGATGAGTCCTCGTTTCGAGACTGGTACATTATCCCCATTTTACAGTGGAGGAAGCTGCGACCAAAGTCGCACAGAGAGCAAGAAGTAGAGCTCTGCCAGGCTAATCCACAGCCTGGACACTTACCAGTAGTTCATATTTTTTCAGGTGTTCGGGGCTTGGTGGAGACTAAGATGCGAGGTCAGAGAATGCTGCCTAGGAGACGTTTTACCAGATCTTGCCAGTGAACTGGCATGTTCCAGCTGCAGAGTGGGGGAGGGTCTTCCATGCACAGGCCCAGAAAGCCACTGGGAAGCGCTTAAGGCATATTCCTGATATTTTCCAGGATCTAATGGGAAGCTGCAGAGGTGGGCAGCTGCAGGCCCTAGGGCCTCATAAAAGTTGCAGAGGAAAGTGAACTTTGTGCTGGAGGACAGGTGGTGGGAAGGGGAGCCAGTGAAAAGCTTTGAGCATTTAAGCAGGAGGAAGAGAAGTGAGAAATACTCTGGCTGCTGGGGGGGAGGGGGGGACTGAGCTAGACTAGCAGATGATTGTACAAGAAGGCTGGAAATAAAAGCAAGACCACACTTCTGGGTGTACATAGAAGGCAGGCAGCCAGGGTAGTGCGTGAATCTAATACTGGATTTGATTGGAAATCTGCAACCTGCAACCACTACCTTTTCTCTTTTTGTAACCTGCAGCAAGTCTCTTGACTTTCACCCCACTGAATCACAGATGATTCCTCTGCCAAATAAAAATACTCATCTGTCTAGCCTCACTTAGCTGTTGGAAGAGATGGTGGTAGCACTTGAAAGAGCTCAGCGTTACAGGAAGATCACGGATGAACTGGACCCAGTCTCTGCCAGGAAAAATTCCAGTCTGGCGGATAAAGTGAATTGTGGGTGTGCAGGATAATATTCCATTGTGTGGTGCATAATTCTTTTAACCAGTTTCTTTTTTAAAAAAAATATATTTTTATTGATTTGAGAGAGAGAGAGGAGGGAAGAGGGAGAGAGAGAAACACTGATAGGCTGCCTCCTGCACACCCACTACTGGGGATCAGGATCCGGCCCCCAACCTGGTCATGTGCCCTGACCAGGAATCGAACCAGCAACCTCTTGGTGCACCAGATGGACACTCAACCAATTGAGCCACACTGGCCAGAGCTTATCCAGTTTCTTGACTGATGGGTATTTAGTTTGTATTCATGAAACTCAAGGGATTTGGTGAATTCTATCAAGTCTATTATAGCTGAAGTTGGTAACACCACTCATAACCAGAAGCATAGCTCAGTTTTAACACTGGGGCCAGCAAACTTGGGGATGGGGAGACAGATACACATAAAAAGAGTCATCCTCTGCCCCGGCCGGGTAGCTCATCGACCCGATACACCGAGGTTTCGAGTTTGATCCCTGGTCAGGGCACATCCAAGAATCAACCAATGAATGCATAAATAAGTGAAACAACAAATCAATGTTTCTTTCCAACTGAGCTACCTGGCCGGGGCCACCCTTCCTCTCTTTCTAAAAATAAAAATAAACAAAATAAAAATTAAATTAAATTAAAATAAAATTAATAAATAATTTTTTAAAGTCATCTTCTGACCACTTTCTCTGCAGTCAGGTGGTCTGACCTCTGATCACATATTAAACAGATTGTTTCTTGCTTTGAAGCTTCCTCCATCAGTGTCTTTTCATCATGGTCTTCATAACAACTACTCCCAGCACTATCTCTACCTGACTATCTCTACCATTGCCTACATACTGTGCTATAGTTAAGGTGACCATATAATTTATCGTCCAAACCAGAACACTTTAGAGAGTGAGAGTGGACACTATTAATAATGACATTGGATAAGGGAGCATAAACCAAGACTGTCTTGGCCAAACTGGGATGTCTGGTTCTCAAGTGAGAAGTCCAGCTGATAGACTGGGGGACTGCTTGAAGACAAGAACCATACCTCACTTGTCTGTGTATCCCCAGCATCTTCCCAGAGCATGATGTATTGTAGGTGTTTAATGCTCATTTGTTCGTTGAATGGATGACCCAGGTGTAGGGAGTGCCGAGCAGTCCTTTTCAGGGCTCCACAGGATGCTGAAGAGGGAGCAGTGCTAGCAGCCCAGCCTTTCATCTTTGATCCCCATCATTATTTATAATTTCTGGGCTTTCCTTGCAGTGATCCCCTTTCTGTACTGTATGCTTTGACCTTTCCATCCTAAGCTTCAGATCATTTTCACAATGCCAGGCTGAACCCTGGAAAGGCACTGGCCTTCCTACCCTGTCCTCCTTATAGGAGCTGAGTGCCTACTGGTCAGCATGGTGGTGGTGACTAAGCAGTCCCAGAAGCCTTAGAACCTGTAACTTTACTTCCTTGGGTCCTCTTTTCCTTCCCTAGCAGGCTCTTGTTACAGGGTCCCCATCTACAGAGCTGCCTCGGTGGTACCCCGAGCACCTCAGTTTCCCCAACTTTAGGGCCCCTGGGTAAAGATGCTGAGTACAGAGGGAGGTTTATCGAGGCTGAGACCTAGCCTACGTAATTACCCTGCTTAAAGCCTCCCACTTCCCTAATTATTGTTATGATGGATATACCCACTCAGCCAGGCATTCCTATTCCCCCCTCCTTTTCAGAATTCCCAACCCCCTGGGTAGCAGGGGGAAGCCGCCTACCTTACTGGCCTTACTCTAGGGACCCATAAGAGAGGAAATGTTCCACCTCCTTCAACTCCAAACCTGTGTGGGCAGAACTGCCAGGAAGGAAGGGATGGCAATCAGCAAGATGCCCTAGGCCTCAGTCTCCGATCTGTGAAATGAGGGGCTGTAGAGATGATCTCTGAGTTATCTGATGCTGACATTGCACACCTTCACCCCGCACTGTCATTCAGGCTGGGCTCAGCAGAGCACCCTCAGGGAGCTGTGGGGGGGCCCTAAAGCCAATCCTTTCTCTCCCTTCCCCATCTTCTCTCCTTTTCTCTCGAATTGCACATGGGACCGCAGAGTCCTGGGCAAATGTTTATCAAGGGCTGGGCCTTCCCTAGCCTAGCTGCCACAGGAGGTAAAAGGCCAGGGACAAGAGAGGCCATACTTCCTGGGCTTGCTGCAGGTCTGGTCCCAGCCCAACCTGGGTTCAAACCTGATCCTCAGAGGCTGAAGCAAAGAACTGAGATGGGGCAGTCTGGGCCTGCCTGCCTGCTCCACCTGGATACACTGGGTATGTGACTTCAGGTCTAGCTCCATCCCTGACTTCTTCACTATGTGACCTTGAGCAAGTCACTTACCTTTCTCTATGACTGCTTCTCTGGGAGAAGTGTCATGCGGAAGCCATCCCATGTCTATGAAGTCAAATTCAGATACCACTGTGTCCTCCTTTGTCCTGGCAGCTGAAAGTGGTCACTCCCTCCCCAGAGCTCTGTGAATATTTTATTCAATGGGTCTTATTGGCTAGTGTCCACTTGTTTTTTCCTCCACTGATTGTTTTTGGACATCATCAGGACTCTTGAGGTTAGCAAGGCACTAAAACTCAACACAAAATGGCTTTAAAAAGTGTGTCACAGATTGGAGGAGACTAAGAAAAAATAGCTAAATGCAATGGGATCCTGGATAGGGTTTTGGAACAGAAAGAGAACCCTAGGGGAGAAACTGATGAAATTCAAATAAGGTCTGTGGTTTAGTTAATAATCACGTACCAAAGTTAACTTCTTGGTTTTGATAATTGTACTATGATAAAGTAAGATGTTAACATCAGGGAAAACTGGGTGAGGGATATATAAGAACTCTGTATTATCATTGCAATTTTTCTAAGTCTAAAATTGTTTAAAATAAAAAGTAGGAAAACCCCACAAATTAGCGCTATTAAATACAAAAGTGGGGGAGTGGGCTTATTGAGTTATATAACTGAAAGGGCAGGGTATATGGGCTGCAGGCATAGCTGGATCCAGGTGGCTTAATTCTTAGGAATTGTCTCCATCTCAACGGATTCTGCTTCTTTTGTGGAGCATCATACTCAGGCAGCCCTATCCCTTGTGGTCGCCAGACCTCGTGGCCGATATTCTGTCATTTTAGCCACCCAGGAGCTTGTCCTTCTCAATAGTCCCATTTTGTTCCCTCCTAGATCCCTAGCACCTAACTTGGTGTGTTGAATGAATGGTTCCAGTAAGAGTCTTGAGATCAACTCTCATTGGCTTAGACTGAGTCATGTGCCCATCTCCAACCCAATCAGTGCCACCTACCTTACCTCGGTCACATGTGTGGGGTCAGCCCCCCCAACACATGGACTGAGAAGAAGGGCAGGTGACCAAAAGAAGTGAGTCCTGTTATCAGAAGAAGGGTCGCAGGCAAAACTAATACAGTATGTCCCCTGTAGCCTTAGAACGCAGAGCTTTTTGTCCTAGAGCAGCGATTTTCAACCTTTTTCATCTCATGGCACACATAAATAAGCTAATTACTGAAATTCTGCGGCACACCAAATAATACATTTTTTGCCAATTTGACACACACAAAAAAGGTATAACTTTGATTCATTCACACCGGATGGCTATTGCTGTGTTGGCTGTTGTCACTTTTAAATTTGACAATCTAAGGGAAAAGAGGTCAGTGCCCCTGACTAAAGAGTCAGGTATTGCATGTTTTAAAAATTCTCGTGGCACATCAGTTGAAAATTGCTGTCCTAGAGCCGTCCACACACAGACTTACACTGAAATGTACAGGCTTGAATTCTTGTGGGTGCTGGTGCGCTGAGCTGTCAAACTGCAGCCCCAGGATTATAATAGGGCTCTTCCCTGGGATGCTGAGCTGCTTGCAGCTGAATCTGATGGGGGTGGGTGTCAGGGAAGGGGACCAACGTGGACAAAGATGCCAGAACACCAGGATTTCTTCGGGGCCAGGTCAATGGTCAGCTCCGGGCATGGAGCACCTCCTGCCTATCCTTCCCAACTGGAGCCAGGAGTCTAGGTCTCATTTGTTCCTTTGAATTGGGGTGGCATGGAGAGAAGGGCAGGGCTAGTCGAGCATTGGGACATCTCAGATGAGTGCCTTCTGCCTTTTGTGAGAAATATCTACTGAGGGGATTCCAGAGTCTCAGCTCCCAGTTTCATCCAACGCACTGGTTGACTCCCAAACCACTATCTCCTCCACAGCCTCCCCCACACCTTCGGGATCAGGGGTGGGGTGGGGTGTCCACTGAGAAGAGGTCTGGCTTGTGTGTTTTTCAGATATTTTATTAAGAATAAGGCATATGACAGTCACCCCTAAAGCACAGGGCTCTATTTCTGTGGATGAGTGAATACACTCTGAGAAGCATTGGATTAAAAAGCACAGCCAACAGAGAAATCGGAGCAGGATGCCTCTGCCCTGCCCTGCATGTCCCCCAGTCAAGGCTGGCACTTCAACGAGCAAGTGCTTAGAGATCCCTGGCTCTCTGCACTGAGATGCTACTCCACACCCCCTCCTCCACCAAGGAGGCCTCCATTCTGCTGCTTATTGGGGAAGGGTTACCCCATTTCAGCCCCGGGCTGGTTCCCCAAACTGCAGGCCACAGTGGGTAGGATATGGGGAGGCAGGGATGCAGATCCTCCCACTGCATTGCCCACTGGTCCCCACCTGCAGCTCTCTTTCCTGGGTCCGTCCACGCTTGGGGTGTGGCTGGAGCTCCAACTAGGGCCCCTGACTGTCCATGACAACATGCCCCTCCCCTAAAGGGGATCCCCGCAGCAGAGAAGACCCGACAAGGGGGAAGAGAAACAATCCTTTCCCTTCTAGTCACCTAAGCATTCCAGGGGTTGGTGGGAGGGGGTCTTCCTTTGGCAGAGTGGGTCCCTCAGGCTAGGGGAGGGGGGGCAGGGCTTTCCCATGCCCTGAGGCCGAGCTTTGGACCCCTGAGGCCAAAGGCAGACCACTGACTCCAGTCCCATTCTGCTGCCCTGAGGGTTTTGTTCCAAACCTGGGGCAGGGCAGAGGGAAGTCTCTAGTCCAGGAGAGGGACGGGAAAGGGAATGTCTGTTAAAATTGGAACCCTGTGTCTGCCTCAGCCTCTCCTCCAGCTTGCTGAGTGGAGTGGGAAGGGTTGTCTTATTTCCTTTCCCAGGCTGAGAGTTGAGTCAGCCGCCCCAGCACTCAGAACCTTTCATCTGGAGGATCTCCAAGCACCCCACAAACAATTAAGTGTCATTATCTCTGGTTGTTGGAAGAGGGACAGGAGTTGGGAGGTGCTGATGGGGGTCACTTGGGGAGAGGCAGGCAGATCACCTGAGGATCCCTGGGGTGGGGTTTGGTAGGGATCCCCAGGTGGACACCTTGGGTTCAGGAGGGAAATGGAAAGAGGGCTATTGCTATAGAGCTGGGGGGAGGCCAGGTGGGGGTAGCTATGGCTTTTAGTGGGTGGATGGATAAAGTACTTCACCATCTCTGTAGAAGAATCGACGTAACAAAGTCACCCTGTTCACCCCAAAAGTGTGGTTGTGAAAGATGGGGGTTTCGGTAGGCACCTCCAGAAAGGCACCCTTTCCCTCCTCTCCACAGTCCTCTGGCCCTTTCAAGCGAGTGCAGCCGAGAGAGGAGAGAGGCCTCCTTACCGTCACGCTGTGAAAGGGAGGTGACAGGAGTAAGGAACACTGAGTTACACACACGTGAGGGGAGACAGAGGGCAGAGGCACAGCTACAGAGGCTGGGGAGGGGAGGGACAGGGGCAGGCACAGCAAGGACCCTAGGCCACTACTGTGGCCCAAACTGGCTGGAGAGCACTGACTGTCCCAAGGGTGGCCACACCTTGGCCTCTGCATCCCAGGGGCTGGACACCTAGACCAGGCTGGTTATTGCTCAGCGTTCTCAGCAGTCCTGAGGTTTCAGGACGGTGAGGGCACTGCGTTTGCGTGGGCTGGGAGTGTGCTCATGGGCTTTGCTTCTTGCTGGTTTCCCACTCCCTCTAACATACGGAGTGAAAGAGGGTATGATTGTGGACTCCCCCCTCTTTTTAATGGGGGCTGTGATGGCAAAAGGGTTTAGCTCCCCTAGATTGGCTCTGCTTGCCTGGTGGATCCCTGGGTGACACACAGGATGCTCGGCCTCAGCCTGGGTCCGGACCTGCCAGGGTGGGGTGTCTGTGAGGTAAAGGCCTCTCCCTGCCCGTGTCCTCCCTCTGCAGTCCCTGTAAGACCTCACAGGCACTTAGGACTGGATGCAGGACCAACAGTGGGGGAAGGATGGCTTGGGGATGGGGGGATGGGGGGGTTCTAGGGGTTTGCCTTTCTTTCTAGGCTGGGCCTGGGGTGAGGGCAACGAGCTGCATTGGAAACTGCCTTTGGTGGTGAGAGCAGAGCAGGGGAGAAAGGCTGTCAGCAGATGGGGCATTCCACTTTCCATCCCGCCACTCCCCAACCTAGACAGAAGGACCCTGGGCAGCCCACCGCTGTCAGGTCCGAGAGCATGGGGGCATCCCTGGAGGAGGCCGGCTGGGGTCTTCCTCCCCAGCAAACCCAAACCTCTATCAACTGCCGCTTCCAAGAAGCCAGGCCTTTCTTCCAGCCTCTGGGTGCACCCAGCTAATTAGGAAACTGGACAAAATTAGCACCAATAAAACAGGGCTAGGAAAACTCCCAGGGCGCCTTCAGGTTCCTCCTGAAGGCAGTGCCTGCCCCTCCATAGGCCTGAGCGTCCCTCACTTGCCCAGCACAGCTCCCAGTCTAGATCCCTCAGCTGGCCTCCCCTGGAGGAACTGCGCTGGAGACAGCCCCAGCCTGGCTCTGCCACCAAGCCCACCGCAGGCCTCCCTAAGGGCCTGTGGCGCTGCCTTCCAGGAGCTCAGGCTTCCATGGGCCCCACTTCCCCCACCAGAGGCTCTGGGAGGAGGTGTCTTCTAAAGTGTTAGGTGCTCACCTGTAAGGACCCATCAGCGGGTGGGGGTTGGAGAAGCTGACGGAAAAAAGGTCCAGCCTGTAGTCCCTGACCCCGAGCCTCTCGTGGGGGGAAGGCGCGGAGGGAAGGGCAGCCGTGCGGGGCTGGGGGAGCAGCGGGGGGGGAGGGGTACAGCTGGGAAGCCTAGGGGTGCTAAGTGCCACTCCGGTTCTTCCCATAGGCCGGCCCGGTCTTCCCCCTTCAGCCCAAACGATTGTCAGCTTTCCCCAGACAGGGCGTGACCCTCGCCCCCTCCCCTCCCAGCGCAGGGTGGGGACCAGATAACCATCGGTCTCGCGAGTCCTCTACAAAAAAAAACAAACAGAAAAAAAACAGCGCTCGCGGAGCCCCGCGCAGGAGCGCCTTCGCGGGGGGGAGAGCGCGAAGCTTCTGAAAGGTTGGGAAATACAAAAGGCGGGGGCGGTTGGACAGGACGGAGGAGCCCGGGCCGCCCCGGCCCGATCCTGGAGGAGGGACCGGCTCCCTCGGCTCCCCCGGACCCGCCCGCAGGGCCCGGGCTGCGCTCCTGGCCGGGGGCCGGCCCCCTCCCTCCGCGCCGCCCCGCCAGCCCCGCCAGCCCCGCGCCTACTCCGGGGCCCCGGGCGCGCCGGGCGGGCTGTGCGCGGCTGGGGGGCCGGCTGGGTCCGGGAGTTCCTGGGGAGGCGGCTGGCGCGGGCTGCGGGCGCCGCACCGCGGGGGCCTCCGGGCACAGAGGAAGAGCGCCGGGTCGGGCATGGGGTCGGCGTCGTCCAGGGCGCAGGCCGCGCGGTCCCAAGCGGCCCAGTCCCGGCCCGGGCCCTTGGCGGCGGCCTCCGTAGCCGGCGGGCGGCGGGCCCGCTGTGCGCGCCGGCGGGGCCGGGGCTCGGCGCCAGGGCCCGGGCGCGGGGTCTGCAGTCTCTGGCGCGCCGCGTGCAGCTGGCAGGAGAGGTAGGCGGCCGCCTCCGTGTGCTTCTGCAGCTCGGTGCCCAGCACGGTGGCGCGGTGGCTGCGGCGACGCAGCTCCTCCAGGAAGCGGCGCTCCTCGGCGCGCAAGCTGCAGCGCAGCGCCGACACCAGCGCCTCGCGTTGCGCCACCTCCTGCCGCAGCTCGGAGTTGGCCGCGGCCCGTGCCGCCAGCTGCGACTCCAGCGCGCGGCACTTGCTCTCCAGCTCCCTGGACGCCTCCTCTGGAAAGGGGAGATAGAGGAGAGGTGATGGTGCAGGCGGTTCACCCATCCTCCTGGCAAAGCCCTGCGGCTCCCCAGCTACACGTCCCGCCCGCCCTCTCTCGCTCCCCTCGGCCGCATCTTTTTCTTCCTCAGGGCCTTTGCACCTATCCTATCCTCTGCTTGCCCTTTCCTTTAATTCTTGAGGCTTCCGCTTAAATGCAAAACTCTCCCTGACTATTTCCCCCACAAATATTTGTTGAGCCCTGCTATGTGCACGGTGTCAGGCACTGGGGCTAGGGCAGATAAGAAAACATTGCTCCTGAAGCTCACAGCAAGCATAGTGGGAGAGGTATAGGACATAATTACAAATGAAGGCGCGACTCATATGTGCCATGTGATATGTGCCAAGGCCATGGCTAACAGGAGAATGTGACCAAATCAGGAAAGGCTTCTGGGCAGAAGAACGACTTGGGCTAGGATCTGAAGGATGAATACCAGTTAAGTACATAGTGAAGAGGGGAGATGAGGGTGCTTGGGACAGAGGGAACAACTTGTACAAAAGCCCTGTGGCAGGAGAGACATGCAAGAGCAATGGACTGTTAGAACTGGGAGTGTGGGCAGGAGAGGGGAGTTAGTGGGCCAGAGCCAGAACCCTGCTTCATGCAGACAGTTACATTTTGTAATTCTTGTTTACTTTGTTTGCCTTTGCCCACTACATTGGACTTCAACCCAGGATATACATTGGAACCATCCAGAGAGCTTTAAAAAAAGTTTCCTGGGCCCTACGAAAGACCAGTTGAATCAGAATCTCTGGGATTGAACCTGGGAAGTGGCACTTCTTAAATCTTCCTAGATGGTTCTCATGGACCCTCTGGGTCGAGGACGCCTGCTTCCTGGATTATTAGCTTCGTTTCAGCAGGAACAGTATCCTGACCTTGGCACGTGTGAGTGTAGGGACATAGGTTGCTGAAAGGTGACAAAGAGTAGGTAAAAGGTGATTCTGGAATGGATATGAAAAGCATTTGGTGGTTTTCATAGAAAAAGAGGCCAAAGAGAGCTCTCAAACCCACTGCGAGAGCAGATAAAAACCAGGGTACTAGGGCAGTGCCTTGAGCCCAAATGACCCCGAATCCAGGGTAAGTGGAATGAAAGCTGCTGTTGTCACAGAACTATCCTTACTGGTGTCTGTGATGTGTGCCCCTGGTTCCAAGTACATAGGCACCAAGAGGTTGCCCATAGTTGCCACTTAAAGAAGTGGGCAGGATTATGTCAAGTCCATAACCGTTTAGATCTTTATGCACACATACCCAAAGCATTTTACCTTAAATTTCCAGCTTTCCCACCCCTAACTCTTGGTCATGTAGCTCTTGATCTATAAGAAGCACATCAATATGCCAGGGAGGCCCTGGCGAGGTAGCTCAGTTGGTTAGAGCATCATCTCGATACACCAAGGTTGCAGGTTCAATCCTGAGCCAAGGCACTTACAAGAAGCAACCAATGAATGTATAAATAAGTGGAACAACAAATCAATGTTTCTCTCTCCCTCCTTCTCTCCTTCCCTCCCTCTCCCTCCCTCCCTTCTTCTTTCTCCAAAATAAAAAAAAAATATATATGGCAAGAAGCCCATTCTTAAATCTCTCCTGGCTAAGAAAGACTATTTTTGTGATTCATTTTTAGTTAAGCATTTATGAAATCCCTCTCTGTATCAGGTAATGTGTCTTGTACTTTGAGACAATGGGTACCATCCAGTCCTAGTTCTCAGAGATCATATAATCTGGTGCTTAAGATCTCAACAATGCAACCCCTTCCATTAAAAAAAAAAAAAAAGTTTTATTTCTGGTAAAAATAACATAAAATTTATCATCTTTCAATTTTTAAGTGTGCAGTTCAGTAGTGTTAAGTATACAGATCTCTAGAACTTTTTTATCTTTCAAAACTGAAACTCTATACCTATGAATACCATCTCCCCACCTCACCTGCCATTTTATGGGTGAAGTAATAATCTGAAAAACAATCTTTTAGTAGAATTGTTACATTGGCAAGAAGTCAAGCTTCTGTAAAAGGAAGGATTTGCTAATGTGCACATGTCTCTTTTCTCTTCTAGGCTTAGTTCCTTGAAGTCAAGGACCCCACATTGTCCTTGTGTTGCATCTTGACACTCAGTATCTTGGAGGATATGGACACTCATCATGGGAATCGCTTGTGCAAGGACTGGGGAGGTAGGTCACAGAGAGGAATGAATTCGGCCAGGTGGACCTCCTGGACACCATCTCCTGCCTGCTTTCATTTCCCTACTTTCACCAGAAACATGCATACAGGGCACTGCACAAGGCCATACAGCTGAATGGGCAAGTGGGGCTGACATCTTTGCTCAACAGGCTGAGGCGTGGTTGCCCCCAAGTCTGGACTGAGGACAGAGAAGGCTTGGGTCCTACTAAGTAGTGGAGAAAGGTGGCCTGTTGGGCCCCCATGGCACTTCCTCACCAGTCAACCTTCACTCACCTTGCTGGTGAGATTGGGCCTCTCTCATCTCCAGGTCACGGGTCAGTTCTGAGGGAAGAGAAAAGAAAAGACAGTTGTGTATGTATGTGTGTGAGAGGGGGAGAGAGAGAGAGAGAGAGACACAGAGAGAGAGAGACAGAGAGAGAGAGATAGATGATAGATGATAGATAGATAGATAGATAGATAGATAGGTAGATAGATAGACAGATAGATTAGGGAATCACAGCTCAGTATAAGTAGCAATAAGGATCCTTAGAAACCATCCAAATCCCCCCCCCCCCCCCCTCCGTGTTACTACAGCCCAGCAAGGGGAAGAGATGAAGAGAGGTGCCAAGGCGCAGCCGGAGCCTGGTCTGCCTGATTCTAAGCCCAGAGATCTCCCCAGTGCAAGCTTTGTGGCTTAGATTTGGGGGTTGAGGAGCCTGGTGGGATTGAGGAGCCTGGCTTGCTTTGGGGGCTGGGGAAATATTTGCTCCTTCCCAGGGGCGATGTACAAATATTTAACATGCCAACCACTCAGAGTTGGTCTGAAGGACCCCCTGCTGCGCAGGCACCGCCCCTTTAGGGGTTGGTTGGTGGGTCCGGGAAGGCTGGAGTGTCCTGGCTGGGCTGCTTGGGGCCCCCGGAGGGGGACTCAAGTGGCTATTGACCAGTAGGACACATGCGTTTCATTATTTTCTCAGCCAGTACTGCTGTGCCAATGTTATTTTCTGAACATCAGCGCTGCCCCTTTCCCAGCTCGCTTCCGCGGGTCTCCGCTCTGCAGGGAGAGGGGCTTCAAGGGGGACAGCGCCACCTGGTGACGGCAGCCTGCAGGGCGCGCGGCGCCGAGCGCGGCCGGGCGCGGAGGGGGCGGGGCAGCCAGGGAGGCCGCCGACCGCCCTACGGAGGGGCAGCTCCTCCCGGGCACCGGCTGGCCGCCCAGCCACACCTCTGCCTGCCTGTCTTCCCAGCCCCGCTCCTTACAGCCCAGAAAGCCCTATCCCTCAGCCTGCTGAGTTTCATCATTTCTCTAGCCCTACCCCCACTCCCCCAACTCCCCCAGTAGCTGGGACAGGGGCAGGGGCAGGGGCAGGGGCAGGGGCAGGAGGGAGCTGGGGAGCCACAGCTGCTTGTGTGAGGGCACCTACTCAGGAGCACCTTTGTGTACCTGCAGGGGCGCAGTTGGGTGCCCAGAGGGAGAAGGTGTGAACCTGGGGGTGGGAGAAAGTAACATCTCTGAGACCCCTCTGCAGCAGCACCTACAGAGACAGCCTTGTGGGTCCTCTGCCTACCCCTCCTCTGGGTCCTCACCCAGCTCTTCTAGAGACCAGGGGCTTTGCTGCAGGTGCCTTCCCTGGAGAGGCCAGCTGTTACTAGGAGACAGCGAGCTGGGGTGCCTGGGCTTTTTGCTGTGACCGGAGCCTGAACCTCCTCCCTGGGGCCCCTGGGAGGACTCTGATGCCTCCATCCCTGGGGCTTCCAACTTGGCCCCTCCTCCAAGGCCCTGCACTGTAGCTCAAGGGAACCTAGAGTAGGTTCAGGGACATAGCCCAGGGACTTTGGCTCTGCCACTAACTCCCCGTGGACGGGTTTCTCCTTGGCCCTCAACCATGGGAGTTGGGGGTGGGGAGATGCATTTCAGCTGGGCCCCACTCCTCCATCCATCAAATCTCCCTGCTCATCTGGTCAGAGTTCCCTCAGTTTAGATGAGCATGCTGTGAGGTCAGATACACTGTGACCTTGGGCCAGTGACAGTGCCTTTCTGAGCCTCAGTTTTCTCATCTGCAAAATGGGGACAAAAATTGCTCCTGTCACACAAGGGGCCGTTGCTGGGATTAAATGAGAGAAAGAAATAGAGGGTTCAGCCCAGGGCTGAGTCAGTGCTGAATACACAGGGGCAGTTCCTGTTATCATCCAGCTGCCCTGACACTGAAAACCACTCATCCCCCTCTCAAGCCCTTCTTTCTGAGTCTTTACCTCTTTTTGGCAAGCTCTCCCAGCACCCTGCCCACTTGGCTCCTGCTTCGGCCCCTCCTCTCTCCCATCCCCTTCCAAGCCCTCTTCAATCTCCTTTTAAAAAAACAAAACAAATCACTTTTGTTCTGCTCGCTTCTCCTTACTCCCCTACCCCTTGGTGGGAGGGCCTTACTCAGTCATTTCAGCCCCAGAGTGGCTGCCCCAGGCCAGCCCAGAGCTATTTTTATCTCTTCAATCAATAAGCTAGAGGCTGCAGGCCCATACCCATCTGAGAAGGGTTATGGGGGCCGAGGGCACTCTGTTCCTGCCTGTCATACTTTCTTGGGATCCTGGCCTGTGTCCTGAATGGAAGGACCCAGGTCTTTAGAATTAGGGCAAAACAAACACACAAAAAAAGTAGAGGAAGAGCTGTAGGGCTTTAGGGTTCACTCATCTCAATTTTCCTTTAATGTTATGGCAATGAAACAGTGGCACCAGGCAGGGGTGAGTCAGTGTGGGCTGGCCCTGCTGCCATGCAGGCTTTGGGGGAGATTGCGGGGAGCCTGGCCTTGGGATGTGGGAGCTGAACCTGCACAGGAGTGGGAGGAGGCGGCGAGGGCTGAGAGTCAGGACTACCAGTGTTTTGTGCCAAAGTGAGAAGCCAGGCAGTTTGCTGAAAAGCTCTGGGTCTCAGTTTCCCTCTGAGGAATGGAGAGCCTCCCATGAGCAGGGGCTGGAAGGGAGACAGAAGCCTGACCATCCTGGGGAGAGAATGTGCAGAAAGCTGTAGAGGCATGAAGAACAGAGTCTAGAGATCTGGGTTCTAATCCTAGTTCTGCCATTAACATATTGTGTGTGTGCGCGCGCACGCGTACGCGTTTCTGTCTGTCTGTCTGTCTCTTTCTCTGGGCCTCAATTTACCTACTTGTAAAATGAGGAGGTTGGGCTGTTCCAGCTGAGACATTCTGTGAGTCACTGGCTCTGAAGCCTGCACTTGGGCCAGAGCCAGGCCTCTGAGAGGGCCAGGCAGCTGAGGCCTGAGGTCCAAAGGGAGGTCAGGCCTGGGATTGAGCTCTGTCATTGGTGCCTTCCTCTGTCCTGCTCACAAATGCAATCGGTTGCTAAGTCCTTTCCTTCCATCTGCTTCCCACTGGTCTTCCCCTTTGCGTCCCCCTTCATCTCTCCTCTGGACCATTTCATCAGCTCTGTCACTAGTCTCCCTGCCTCCCTCTCCCACCAATTCATCTTCAATACAACTGCCAGGTTGAGTTTCGTAATGCAGCATGATGCTGCTCAAAAACCTTCAGTGGCTCCCAGCTACCTAGGAGGACAGGCCAAACTTCTTAGCTGTCCTGGTATTTGTCAAGATCTTCCATGATCTGGCTCCAGCCGTATTTCTCACCAGTCACCTTTAAGCTCAGGTTTATCCATCAAATAGAACTTTCCCTAAACTTTTGGTTTCCTACCTGTGGCCTTTGCCATGCCGTTCCCTTCATTTGGAATGCTTTCTCCACCCCCATTGCCCTGTAATACCTCAGCATGTCTAAATCTTACTCAGCCTTGAGGGAGTGGAAATGCTCCCTCCTCCGGGGAACCTAGGATGCCTGGTCTCCTCCTTTATCGCCCCCACTTCAAGTTGGGCATGGTCCTGCCAAAGAACTTCCATTAACCCTCTTTATTTTCTGTTATTTAATATTTCCCTGCATGTGTGTGTGTCTCCCCAACTAGACTGAGGGCTTTTCAGGGCTCAGAGGCGCTTGATGAACATTTATCAGAAAGGGACTGGAAACTCCCAGGAAAGGTTCCCAGGTTTCCCTCTGCTACTGAACCAGAACACTTTGCCCTGAAATTCATATCTCACTTCCTCCCTGAGACTCAGTTTCCTCATTCAGAAAAATGGGTGATGAACATCCACCTGGCAGGACTGTTGTGAAGCTTGAGAGGCTCACTGGGGACACCCCATCAGAGACCATGATTGTGATGATGAGAGTCGCCCCGCCGCCCCTGCCCCCCACCTACCCAGCCACCCCCCCTGGCCTCACCTGCACAGCGTTTCTGCAGCCTCAGGATTTCCAGGTGCAGATCTCGCAGGAGGGCCATCTGCTCTTTTTTCAGGAAGCTGATGTGGCGTTGCACGCTCTGGATCTGATGCTCTAGGGACACGGTATCCATGGCAACCCAGGTCTGGGCCCCACCTAGGGAAGATGACAAGGTGAACCCACATCTTCTGGGCCCATCTGTCCTGCCCACCTTCAGATCCCTTGCAGTCTCCTCCAATGTGGAGTCCTGTCGTCACCAGGTAGACAATTCTGCCACTGCGGTCATTTCCCCTGTATTTACTCACCAAAGCTTCATAAACAAGTGGGGGTGTTGGCAGGGAAGTGCAGTTATTCCCATTTAACAGATGAAGAACCAGAGGTCTAGAAGGAAATTTGCCTCATGGCCTCTTCTGCTGCTCGGAAAGGAAAACCCATGGAGCAGCAAAGTCAGTAAAGAGGAACAGAGATGGTTCTGAACCAGCTGTGTGACTTTGGGCAAGCCCTCTCCCTCTCTGGGCTCTTGGTTTCCTCATGGCCCAACTGAGTTGTGGAGGAGGAGACCCCTGAGGTTTCTTCCAGCTCTGCCATCCTGCAAGCATTCCAGCTCAGGGGTGACCATCACCTGGCAGGGCAGCAGGGTGGTTCTGAGCATACTGTCTCCCAGTTCAACCCCATTTCTCTGAGTTAACCTCAAGCCAGGGCTCTGAGCTCTTCCAGGGTGAGGGTGTGTTGGGGGGAGATCTAATGAATGTTTTACTAACACTGATTTTGTTGGCTGAAGGCTGGTGGTAGAGTCCCTTTTTAAGAGAGGAATGGGAGAGGGTGCGAAGGAGACCCATGTGGTGAATCCATGGTGGAACTTAAGGCACTGATGGGAGGGGAAGACTTGCATCCCTGAATCCTAAGGACAGCCTGGCTGTCAGCTCTCCCTCTCCTGGCCCCATCCCTTTCCCAGTGAGTCTTTCATGCGCTGATGAGCGTCCTGGGAAAGCAGAGGCAGAGGGCAGTGGAGGCCCAGTCCTCTGGAGCTCAGGGCTCAGAGCTCACGCCTTCTCTGCCCCTACCTGTCCCAGGAATTCCCTGGGCAGTGGAGAGCGAGGCCAGTTTATGGACAGCTCTGTTCAGCAAGTGGTCCCCTCCAGACCGACTTCCATGTAAGTCTGTGCAAATCCAGATTTTTATTTGTATGATCACACCAAGCAGGTCCATCTGAGACCTTCATAGTCATAAGCTTCTCTTTCTCGGCTTCCTTCCCTTGTACCCTCCTGACACCCCTGGTCCAACCAAATAGGCCTTTCATTTCAGCAGAAGGTGGCCCTTTGGCCTGTGAGAATCCCTGGCTACATTTCCTGACCATCTGCTATGTTTAAACAACTTTATACACATTCTCTTACTGCTGCCAACCACTCTTCAGTAGGTACGACCACCCCCATTCCACAAACAAACTTAGACTCAGAGCTGAAATGATTTGTGCAGTTCATGTGGTCAGTAGGTGGTGACAGACCAATTCTCCAATGAAACCTTTTGAATCCAAAGAAGATTCCCAATATTTACACTGAGGACAATCTTGGGTTTAAACCCTGGGTCTTTCAGTTACCTGCTGTGTGACTTTGGGCAAGAAAGTTAACGTCTCTGAACCTTTTTTCCCCTCTCTGCAAAATGGGGCTGCTAAGAGCAACAGTGAGGATTAAAGGAGATTAAGAAGGATAGAGCACTCATCCCAGGACCTGGCTCAGTCAGTGCTACATCCCTTCTCGTCTCTGTTAAATGTGCGAGGAGGTTAATCCCCGTCTTGGTTTGCTCATCTCTTTATCATTCACTCGTTCAGTGAGTCACTACTGCCAACTGCTGTGCTGGGTACGGGGAACACTGATGAACAGAACAGAATCCTTGCTCCTTTGGAGCTCACGGGGCTGAGGGGAGAGAAGCAAGCAAACAAGAAATGCATCACGAAAAATAATACAAATAAGCTTACGATTTGTGATAGGTGCCGTGAAAGAAACCTACAGTGTAATATGAACGAATATGAAGTGGGACCTATTTTAGAGTTGGGTTCAGAGAAGGTCTCTTTGAGGAAGCGATTTTAGGCCGAGGCCTCAGGGCAGGCAGGCTTCTAAGAGGGTCCCCAGGATCCCAGCCGCTGGTGGTCATGTTCTGCTATATTACACCCTCCCCTTGGGTGTGGGTGGGACCGTGAATATGACAGATTTCACTCCTGTAATTAGGTTCATGACAGAGGTGAAGGAATTGTGCAGGTGTAATTAAGGTCTGCGATCAGTTGCTTTGAGTTAAATCAAAAGGGAGGTTATTCTGGGCGGGCTGGTTCAAAGGGCTCCTTGCTGAATGAAGGAAAAGATCTGAAGCTTGAGAAAAATTCTGCTGCTGGCCTCAAAGAGGTAAACTGCTATGCTGTGAGAGAGCCTATAGGGAAGCCACGCCCAAGGGCCTGAGAGAGGCCGCTAGTAGCTGGGGATGGTCCCAGGCTGACTGCTAGCTAGACCATGGGGCTTCAGTCCTACAACCACAAGGAAATAAATTCTGCTAACAACCTAAGGGATCTTGGAAGTGGACCTCTCCCTAGTTGAGCCTTCAGATGAAGATGTTGCTGCTGTGGATTTCAGCCTTGTGAGATCCTGAGCAGAGGACCCCGTTAAAAAGTGCTAGACTCCTAATCCTTGGAGACTGTGAGAAAATACATTTATGTTGTCTTAAGCCACTTAGTTTGTGGTAATGTGTTGTGCAGCAACAGAAAAGTAATACAGACTTGAAGGAGGGGTAGGAGTTATTCAGAAGAGTACAGGGAAGAGCACCCCAAACAGGAACAGCATTGGTAAAGGCCCAGAGGTAGGATAATGACGACAGCTGACATTTGTTGAGTGCCTACTATGTGCCAAGCCCTATGTGCTAAGTAATTCACATGGTCATGAGAAACAGGGGCATTGCCAGCTGCAGATGAAGGCTGATGTGTAAGGCGTTGGGGGAGGGTTGCAGGAAGTAGGGTTAGCAAGGGAAGGATCACACAGGGTCTCATAAACTATGTTAACAATTTTGGATTAATACTAAGCGAATTGGGAAATTATTAAAGGATTTTAGGCACTGAGGGATGTGATTTGCATTTTTAAAAGATCACCGTGGTTGCTGCGGGGAGTGCGGATTAGACGGGGCAAGGTGGATATGGGGTGGTCAGCTGGGAGACCTGGCAGCGGTTCAGGCGAGAGACGGAGACGGAGAGAAGTTCCAGGTGTATTTTGCGGGTAGAACTGGCAGAACATGGGGATGGATTGGATTAGGTCAGCGACTGTCAACCTTTCTCACATCTCATAGCACACATAAACTAATAACCAAAATTCTGCAGCACACCAAAGACGATAAGATTATATATAATATTATATATTTAAAAAGTAGGTATAACTTTGATTCATTCACACCCGATGGCTATTGTGTTGGCTGTTGCCATTTTTTAAATTTTTTATTGGACAGTCTAAGGGAAAAGAGGCCAGTGCCCCTGACGAAATAGTCAGGTGGTGCCTGTTTTAACAATCCTGTGGCATGCCCGTTGAAAACCGCTGGACCAGGTCATGATGAGGAGGAGAAGGTCCAGGTTTAACAGTTTCCTGGCTCTGGCAACTCAGGTACAAAGGCACATTTGCTGGATTTTCGCCACCTCCTACTCTTGCAAATCAGACTTCTCTGCCCAATCACTCCTAAGGTGATCTCGTCCGATCCCATGGCCGTAAATCCTATTTATATGTTGACCCGTAAACTAACTCTCCCTGAACACTAGGCTGACTACCTGACTACCGTTTGGATGGCTAATAGGCCCCTCAAACTGGTAAGTCCCGGCCCTGAGCTCTGGTGATCAATGGCTCCTGCAAACCCGCTCTCGCCTACCGTTCGCCATCTGGATAAACGGCACTGCCATTTGCCTCTGCGCTCAATTGCTCAAAACAAACGATTAGGAGCCATCTCTTATTTCTTTCTTTTAATTCCACAGCCAACCCATCTGCAAATCCTCCTGGCTCTACCTTCCAAAAACATCCTAAACCCAATCAGTTCTCACTCCCTCCGAGGAGTTTCCTTAGTCCCAGTCACCGCCATCCCTCGGGTGTACCCACGGCAATAGCCTCCTGACTGGCTTCTCGCTTCCACTCTTGCCCTTGCTTTCCCTGTAGCAGCCAGAGTTCCTTTAGCAAATCTGATCAGGTCACCCCGTCCCTCACTCAAAGCCCTCCAGTGGCTTCCTATTACACTTAAAGCCAAATCCAAAGTTCTCACCAGACCCTACACAGTCACCCCTGGCTCTGTTTACCCTCAAGTCCTACTGTTCTCCCAGTGTTGGCTCCATCCCAGCCACTCTGTTTCCTGAACATGCCAGGCACACCCTTGCCTCAGGGACTTTGCATGTGCTGTTCCCTCTGCCAGGAATGCCCTTTACCAAGACACCCTCACGGCCCATCTCTCCCTGCGTTCAGGACTCTGTTCAAATATCCCATAATCAGGGTCCTTCTCTGATTATGTGATTTAAAATAGGCCCCTCTGTCACTCTCCACTCCCTTAATTGGCATTGCTTTTCTTCCAGGAGTTTCTCACCACATGCATATGTCGCATTTTTGTTTATTGCCTGTTTCCCCTGCCAGATTGTTGGCAACACACAATGAAGGACTGTTTTGTTCCTTAGTACCTAGGATAGAATCTGGCCGGTAGAAGATACTCTGTAAATGTCTGTAGGATGCATGAGTGAGTGAATTCGTGGAGCCGGGTGAACTGATATGGAGGGCCAGGTTTACAGAGAAGGTGCGAGCCAGCCCGAGACATGCTAGATTTGGCATGTTCCAGAGACCTCAGACAAGGAGAAACACATGTCAATAGGGCGGCCGAATTACTTGGGAGGGACAGGTGAGCTGTGTCCGTGCTTTTGTCTAACCGTGTTAGGATATGTGTGCCTGTGTGTCTGTACATGTACCTGAGCCTGTGTCCGTGCCTCAAGGAGGGCATGTATGCGTGCATGTGTGTGTGTGTGGGGGGGGTGTGTGCATCTCTTGACTCTCTGTGTCTGCCACGTGAGCAACCGGAGGGTGAAGGTGTGCGGGCCTGTGCTTATGACCAAGAGAGGAAGTGTCTGTTCCCAGCTGCTGCAATGCAAATGCTTCGGAAGAGGCAAAGCCCTTTCCACACAGCCCTGGAGGCTGGACCCTGGCCACAGCGGCAGACCGAGCCAACCAGCTGTTTCCGTGCCTTCCCAGAAGGACTTGGGTATTTGCTTCCAACTAGGCAGGCTGCTTTTCTCAGGGTAGAAATTTGGGTCACAAACGATCTTGGCAAATACTCTTTCTTAGACGTTACTGTTCAGTTTGTTTGGGGGAGGGTGGGGAAGGGGGAACCAGGGACAACACAGGTCTCTCTGTGTGTGGCTGGGGAGTCAAATGTACTTGGAAGACCCAACCTAGAAAAATTTCAGGTTTTCACATAGAAATGTAGTCCTGGAACCTCTTGGCTTTGAGACCTCGTGTTTGAGGACAAGGTCCAGGCCAGTAGCAGCAGCTAAGGGATAAGAGCTATCGGCTCCATCTTCTCCCCATGCCCAGCCTGAGATGCCCACCCTAACAGGTTAACCTACTGTCCACCTTCTCCCAGTGATCCTACTTCTTTATTTTAATTTTCCAGCTTGATGAAAAATGTTCATTTTAAAGACTTGTCATCAAGAATAAAATAGGACCTGTAACACAGGGTTCACAATTTTAAAGACTTAATCCCAAGTACTTTTGACATGTCTCTCATCTGTCTCAAAGAAAATTACAGGAGCACTTGAGATCTTGCTTCCCTGGCATGTCATCTGTTTGGCTCAAATAAACTCAAGTAGGAGATACTCTGTAAATGTTACAACTCATAAAAAAGATCTACTCTTAAAAAAAAAATGTTACAAATATTTTTCCCCTTGGGGAAGTTGGTGGGAAGAGCCTTCTGTGTTCAGGTCCCCAGCTGTAGACAGTGTCAGGTGCAGGAACCCTCTGACCCTGGCACAATCAGCCTCAGCTCTTGATCCCTGAAAAAGACTTCACCTCCTGCTTGTCTCTTCGGAGCTCCTGTGTACCCGCTCTCTTCCCCAGCTATCTTCCTACAACTGACTTGGCAAGTAGGAAACTGTGGTCCTCTCCCCTCTCTAGTTCCTGTAGTTCTTTGGGTTGGAAGAACCACGGAAAGCACAGAATCATGGCACTCAGGGTTCTGAAGGGCCTTCGGAATCATCTCAACCAGTGATTTTCAGATTTGCTCCATAGAGCCCCAGAGTTCTGCAGAGGGGTCGTCTCAGATGTTGCCAAAAGGGTTGGGGAAAAGGGCAGGGCTCGAGGCTTTGCTCTTTTTACCCCTCTGTTATATGATGGGCTTTGTGCATACAAATTCATTGGAGAAAAGCCTTCTGCTAACCAAAAGTTTGAAAACCACTTTTATAGCCCAATCTTTCTTTGGGTGGCTAACTACTAGCCCTCCCTTAGTCTGATCAATGTCCCCAGCCCCTCTGCCCCCATCGCTCCCCCAGGCAGATGCAGTGGCTGGAGAGGAACCAGAGCTGAAGCCTCTTGCCTTATGCTTGCATGGAGTTTGCAGTGTCTGCCGCCCCTCACCCTTGACTGCTTCTTTATTTCATTCTCAGTATTTCTTTTCTCTTTGAGACTGACAATATTTATTTAGTCAACAAATACCCTCGAAGTGTTCTGAACACTCACTACCCACATTTTGTTAAAATGCTTTAAGTATGCTTTCTTGTTTCAGGGAGAATGTTAAACTTATTTTTATGATTCTAATTGCCAGGGGAGGTATGTTAGATAGGACAGTCATGGTAATAAATGAATAAATAAATGAATTAAAGTGTTCTTTACTTTCCTTAGCTGTTATTCCTCTTAACTACCTGACTCTGAGGGCTGGGGAAGGAGGGAAAGTGGGAATGCAGAAAGTCTTTCTCAGACATGGATGCACAGGTAATATTACTTACAATAATTATCATTGCACTTATAATAAATAATAATAATATGTGGCTGGCACCATTCTTAGCATTTTACATATATTAACTCATTTATCTACATAATAGCCTTACATGGAAGGTTCTATTAGTACGTATATCCACTCCATAGATGAGGAGACAGCGCCTCAGAGGGGTTAAGTAGTTCGCTCGATATACATGACTGTCAGTGCCCGACAACTTGGAGCACCCGCTGGGCACTCACCCTGGCATTTAAGGCCCTTCACAGTCTACAAGGGGTCCACATTTGCAGAATCCCTTTCTTTTGGATTCTACCCCTTGCTGCTCTCACAACAAACTCTCCTCATACCCGAGAACCTCCCTCATTTACTATTCCCCCACCCTGTCTTTGCCTCCTTAAACCCCTTAAGGATGTTACCCTGCTCAAATGCAGGATGTCTTCCCTGACCCCCACCAAGCTGAACCGACTCTCTTCTGCCACTGCGTTCCCGGGCATTCCACCAGGTATCCCCCGTGTGTGTGTGTGTGTGTGTGTGTGTGTGTGTGTGTGTGTCTTTGGCTCTAAGCAATAAGCTTCCTGAGGGCAAGGCTTTGTCTCTGGGAATTCCTTGCATGGGACAGAAGCACAAGGAATGTTGGTGAAACAGGCAGACCGAGCTGAGTGTTGCTGCCAGTCACCAGGGCAAGTAAGTGCATGTATTAAAAAATAATTACTCCCCTCATCCCCAGTCGTTGGCTCTCCTGGGGATTTGAGTTGGTAACAAGAAGTCAGCTCTTGACAAATGTCTGAGACTCTCTGGAAGGTGGGGTCACTTGGCTAGTGGTGGAGCCACATTCTCTAGGGGTCTCGGGGTCCTAGCCACTCCAGGGCCCTCCTGCTCCAATACCCCTTAGATTAGGGCTCCCTCCCTCCACTGAATATCCCAGGACCCCCCAACCTCAGCAAAGCAGAGGATCCAGGAAGGCAGGAGGGGGACGTATGGGGAAACGAGCTCTCGCCCACTTCAGTCTTGATATTCTGCCCTGATTACGCCTCCATATGACTCCGGGGGGGGGAGGCGCATGCAGAGACTAAGGAGGACGGGAAAGCGAGGTTCCAGGGGCGACAGGGAAAGGCAGGCAGGAAGGCGCGCGTGGCAGGAGGCGGCCTGACCTCGCTGCTCTGGGTTCTCCGCCAGGGCCGGGAAGGGCCCAAGTCTGGGCGCTGGAGGACAACTTCTGCCAGCAGCGCGGGTCCTGCCCGCCTCCCGCGCGCTGCGGCGCCCGGCCCCGCGCCGGCCCTCCCGGGAGCCGGGCTCAGGCTGCGCTGCTCCCCGCTAGGGGCCACCCTGGCGCACCCCCCCCACCCCGGGCCCACCAGCCTCCTCACCTTCAGGACCCGAGGGAGCGACAGGCCAGTGGAGCCCCGGGTCCGAGGCCGGGTGGGGGAGGAGCTCTCCTTCCCCGCGCTAGCTGCGCCCCGGGTTCCGCAGCGCCCGCCCCGGCTGCGGCGCCATCAGCTGCTTCGAGGCTGCGGGGCGGTGGGGTCGGGGCTCCGGGGCCGCCGAGGGGGGTGTCCGGGGCTGCCTCCAGGCGTAAACACCCAGCAACGTGACCGGAACTGGCGAACGATCAGTAGGGGGGAGCTGAGGGGGCGGGAGAGATAAGGGAGGAGGGAGGGACCTGGGGCTGGCGGGGAGGGGCCGTGGGCGGGGCGGGGGGAAGGGAGGCTGGCGGCGCGGTCGGGAGGGGGGGCCCCGGGAGCCCCGGGAGCCAGGTGTAAGGACCCCGGCCGGCCGCCGAAACTCGCGGGGCTGCCTTTGGCTGGGAGCTGGAAGGGAAACCGGGGAACCCGCGGCCCCTCGGCGAGCGGGGCGCGGCGGGCGGATCAGCACCGCGGACAGCGCCCGGGCGGCTAGGCCGCGATCGCGCGGCCCCTCTGCCCAGCCCGGGCACAGGAGCCACAGGCGGTGCCCCGCTGGCCCAGGAAGAGCTGGGTGGGGACAGCTGACCAGGGGTCAGGAAGCCTACCTTGTGCTAGTTGGCAGCACAGCTGCCCCAGGCCTCACACTAGCTATGACCTTGGGTGAATCACATCACCTCTCTGGGCCCCAGCTGATAAGACACCCTCTTTCCCTATTCAAGGGTCCCAAGAGCCAAGAGCAGATACTTTAAGAACTCTAACGTGCAGAACATTGCTGTTGTTCTTTTTTCACTGCACATGGAAGGCTTCTGAAGCCAGGCTGCTCGGCTTCTAATTCTGGCTCTAGCAATACCTTGCGCCTTCCTGGGCCTCAGTCTCCTCATCCGTAAAATGGGATAATGATGGTCTACACAGCTCATAAGATCTTTGGGTTGTTACAAGGATTAAATGAATTTATATATGTAAAGTGCTTTAAACAATGCTGAGTTCTCATTAGGCTTTCATGCTCATGATGGCCAGGCACCGGGTAACATTGTGTGAGTGGCTGGTGGCTCAGAGCTTCTTCTCGGTAAGTCATTTCAGGGAAAAGCACCATTGAGTGTGCCAACAGGATCTTTGTGAGAGTGTCATGAAGTTAGAATGAAGGGGTTTTGTAAAGCACATGTGAATGGGATTGTCATGACCAAGCCCCAAGTGTTATTTTCGATCTGTATCAAGGTGGGTCCTGGGACTCTGGCTTTTCACCACCTAAAGAAAATGACTCCAGATGCCTGTCTGAGGGGGTAGCCCTGCCAGTTCTGGGAGAGGGTCTAGCCTTGCCACAGAAGTGCTTCCAGATGGGCATGAAAGGCCTGGCCTCTAGGGCTGTCTCAGGACTCTTACAACATCTTTGGCTGAAAAAATATTCACAGGTGAAACAACAAAGGATGTGCACAAATCACCCATAGAACCACTGAAAGGGATGAGCCTGCAGAGCTGAAAGATGGCCATGTGGAGGCAGAGCTACGGAATGGACTTGGGGGCCAGGGGGATTAAACGGTACCTCCTTGAAGGAGGTTAACAATCAGTCAGTCAACACACAGAGTAATACTGAACAAGGCCCACTGCATGGCACTCTGCCTGACGTTATGGGGAGACCCAGAGATGGGTTATAAAATATGGAGATAATGATAATAATAATTAACATTTATTAAATACTTTCCATGTACCAGGCAATCTACTAACTACTGTTAAAAAATCTTTTTTCCATTTTCAACATTAAACTTGTAACAAAGTCAATACAAACTGAAGTGTATAAAAAGTATAGATCTCGCCTCAGAAGTAACCATTATTTTGAGCTGAGCATGTTATCCTCTTCATCACATTGAAATTTCAGAGAAATCCTATTGGAAATTTAATACCACCCAGGAGCCAGGATTCAAATCCCAGTCCAGTCAAGGCCAGAAGTGAGCTTCACCAGGTCCCTCAGCGAAGAGATGGATCTGCTTGTGGCAGAAAGCACCCATGAGCTTTAGGGGAAGGTAAGAGCCTTGAATGCCAGTTAAGAGAATGAGCCATGTGTGTGTATGTGTGTGTGTCCTCTGGAAGGGGGGAAGAGAGAGAGAGAGAGAGAGAAACATTGATGTGAGAGAGACACATCCATTGGTTGCTTCCTACACGAGCCCCAACTGGGGCCAGGGGTCCAATCTGCAACCCAGTACATTCCCTTGACTTGGAATTGAACCTATAACTCTGGTGCGTGAACCGGTCCCCTAACCACTGAGCCACAGTGTCCAGGGCCACAGTTTTTTATTTTTAAGTCACTGACAGGATCATACAGCACCACACCCTGTTGTGCCTTGTGCTTTTTTCAGTTGGATCTTGGAGATCTCCTAAAAATCACTGTATGTTTTCATCTGCTAATCAAAGCCTATGTATTAAAATTTTATTTTTTTCTCATTACTTATTATAGAAACAGGAATTCTAAATAAGCAAAGATATGAAAACAAAATTGCCCATTTATGCCTCCCAGACATAACAACTCCCAACATTTTGCATTTTCAAAAACTTTTTTTCCTTGCATATGTAAACATTATACATATTTTAAACATCTTGATGTGTAGCCTGCTTTTAAACTCAGCAATAATAGAATACGAACATTTTCTCCTGTGAGAGTGCTGCTCCACTGTATGGATAAAGCACAGTATACTGTGTTTATCCATTTTCCTATTGTTTAAAGTTAGATTATTTCTACTTTGTAATGTTATAAATAGTAATATGATGAACATCCTGGTAGCTTAATCATTTAAAAAGCAGCTATGAGCATGGATATATAAATACAGACATACATTTATTTTTTATTTTTTTAAAAAATATATCTTTATTGATTTCAAAGAGAGGGAGGGAGAAGGAGAGAGAGATAGAAACATCAATGATGAGAATAATTGATTGGCTGCCTCCTGATCGCCCCCTACTGGGGATCGAACCCCCAAACTGGACATGTGCCCTGACCCAGAATAGAACCTCAATCTCCTGGATCCTAGGTCCATGCTCAATTGCTGAGCTATGCCTGGCCGGGCCAGATATACATTTTTAAAACCATTTGCCTTTTAATTTTGCTTATTGTATTTTTGTGATGTACTAAGCTTAAATATTTTTATTTTAGTCAAACCCATTGCTCTCTTCTTTATGCTTTCTGCCATTGATGTCAAGCTTAAAAAATCCATCCCCACTTTAATGTAATGTCAGTACTTATCTATATATTTTTCTAGTTTTCAATATATGTATTTATGCACTTATATTTATAATTCATCTGAAATATATTTTGTGATGTGAAATAGAGACCTTGCTCCCTCCCCTCCACAAATGGTTAACTAATTGTCCCATCACCATTTCCCCAAGGTAATTTGAAATACCTTGGGGGATGATTCTGGACCTTTTATTCTGTTTTCTTGGTCTCCATGTTTATTATGTTGGGGAAGCTTAAAGAAAAGATGCTTAAAAAATAAAATAATAAAGAAAGGATGCTCAAAGGCAATTGCTAGCCTCCTGCCAGACACTACACTTAGAGAGTGAAAGCAAGCTGACAACCTCCCATGCCCCTAGCTCCTTCCTGGTTTTCTTTCACGGGATGCCTCTGTGTTGCTTACAATCTCCACCACGCTGTTGCTTCCTGTCACTTCTTTGGTTGGGACATAGTGGAAAGCACAGGTGAGGATTCTTAGGATATATGCAGTCTTAATTTTTGGCGAACACCGGGGAGGATACCTATGGATATAATGACAAATGTCGGTAGCATTTGGATTCCCCTGCACACTTTTCCAGTGCTCCTGGGAACGGCCCACAGTCCCCAGGAAGGAGATAAACCCCCAGGGTGTTCACATGGGGGCCAGGCTGTGTCCCTTCTGCATAAGTTTCCCTCTTGCAAAGGATTTGTGTTGTCCTGGTATTGGAAGCAGGTGAATTGCCTGCCCACAAATGTTTATACTTACAAACATTTCTAAAACTCAGCTCCTGCTAACCAGGCTTGACACGCACGGTCCCATGGCGCGCTGGGCCAGGCTGGTCTCTGCTAAACTGCAGGAATGAAAGGATTCCTGGGGGTGGGGTGTGTGTGTGGGGGGGGGGCGGAGAGTGGGTTGAAGGCTGGGAGGACCCGGTCCTAGGTTTGGGCCCCGTTCCTGGAGAATGCCATTCTGTTTTAATTATTGTCACCTGAAATATTTTAACAGGCTACCTGTTCGGGACCCCTCTCGCTGGCAGGAGCTTTTGTCTCGCCTCTCCTTCAATAAACTTTTGCTTTCCCTTAAAAAAAAAAAAAATATTGTAACAACCCGTGGGGCACATCGGTCTTTATTTTCAGCATTTAGAATAGTTTAATTTTTTACGCATAACTTTCTTGGTAGGCAGAACAGGTGTCATCGGGAGTAAGGCACAGATGGGTTAAGCAGGTCGCCGCGGTCACTCAGCAAGTCTGGTTTCCCTCGCGGTGGAACCTGGAGAGCCTGACTCCTCGCCCAGTGCTCCAAAGGCACCGGCTCTTCCGCGCCGCGCCGCCAGCCGGGCAGGAGCGCGGTGAGGGGACAGGGTGTGGCCGCTCCGGCTGCGGCGGCGGAGCGCGGGGACCCACCCCCGCCGGCTCCAGGGCCGGGGTGGGCCGCACCCTGGGGCGGGGGAGAGGAGCGGGCGGGGGGGATGGGGGGGGATGAGCGCGGAACCCGCCGCGCAGTCCGGACTCCCGCCCGCGCCGCCCGCCCCACCCCCCGCGGGCCCCGCGCCGCCCCCCGCGCCGGGAGCGCGCCCTGGGCACTGGCCTGCGGCAGGCGGAGCCGCCTCCGCCGAGCGGCCCGCGGCGGGCAGGGAGCGGGGGCCGGGCGCGGCATGGCGGGCCGCGGGGGGCCCGGGGAGAAGCGCTGGCAGCTGGTGCGCTGGTGAGTGGGCTCCGGGGGGTCGGGGGCGCGGGGCGCGCGCGGAAAGGAGCGGGGCCACTGGCCCAAAGTTTCTTCTGGAGCAGAGGCTTCGGGGCCGGGTTTAGGGGGAGGCTGCGGGCTGCCGGTCACAGCCATCCCGCGTCCCCGCGCCCGCTCTTTGGGGCTCTCCAGGGAGCTTGGCGCTGGGACCCGGGACCCGGGACCCGGGACCCGGACCCTGACGTCAGGCTTTGGAGGGAACCGTGTCCTCCCTCCACAGGCTCATGGGCAGGGCTTCCCTCCCGTCCTTTCCCCTCACTTTGCTTCTCTATTTTGCAATGGGGGTCCCTCCCCCCACCTCCAGTCCTTCTGCGGCTCGGGGCCGGGCCAAGGACTTGGGCCAGGAGAAGGCAGAACCACAGCCCTCAGCTCCCCTGGGCAAGGAGATGCCCTCGTCCGCCTTAACGGGGTCCCCTGAGGGTGGGCGCTTTGGGGATGGGAGCTTAGAGAAGGGGGGGCCTAGGAGGCGAGGAAGAGGTCCCGCCGCAGGGGGTGGCTGCCCGGACCCCCGCCGCAGTCCTGCGGGGCTGGGAATCAGAGCCTGCGGGTGTCAGGTTACGGGACTGCAGGCGGGGAGGGTTTCAGGCGCATCGCAGCCGGGTCGCCTGGGCTGAGCCTGTGTCCCTGGTGTGCTGAGGGCTGCTGCTGCCGGGGACCCGACCTCTGCTTGGCCGGGCTTAGGACGCAGGACAGCCCACCACCGCCCTGGGGGGACTCCAAGAATCAAGGGACTGCCTGGTTGGGGCCCCTCCGGGCCCCACATCATCCCACCCACACCAGAGCCAGGGGACATCCCCAAAGTAGTGCACCAGACACCTCTGGCCAGGTACATTCTGGAGCCTGAATACAAACTGGCAGCAACAACATGATCGTCAATAACAGCAACCTGGGCTTCCTGAGCTCTTCCTACCGGCTCCCCCCCAACCGGGATCCAGGCATTGAATCAGTTACTCTTCACAGTGATACTCAGAGGAAGGTATGAGCAACCCCATTTTACAGGTGAGGAAACTGAGGCTCAGAGAAGGAAAGTGGTTAGTCAGGGTCACCCAGCAAGCAAGTGGCAGAGTCAGGGTTTGAACCCAGGTCTTGCTTAACGGATCCCCTGTTTTGCTTCAGCCCACCCAGCCTGGCCGCACAGCCACGTTCCCATTGTCGGAAAACCCCGGCAGGTCAGAGCAGGGGCAGTCACTGGGTTTGCAGCCTGCTCACCCACCCCTCTCCTGGGAGGACTCTAAGAATCAAAGTCCAAATATTCAGAATTATGATTTAGCAGTGGAGCCACTCCTCGGATGAAGCCCCAAATGCATAAATCAGATAAAAGGAGAGTTAATCTGTTTGAAGAGCTGGCAGCTACTTAGTGTCCTCTCCCTGAAAAGGAAGCATCGCCCCAGGACCCCAGCCAAGACTTCCCAGATTAAACTAAATTTGCTTAGTTTCAGTCCTTCCCTCACTTCACGGAGGGCACAGGAAGGGTTTTAAAGGGGCAGAGCTTGGGTTTCTGCTCTGACTCTCCCTCTGCCCTGGCACTGTGTGGGTCCGACCCGATGGTGCATGAATCATTGCTAGTGCCTCTAATTAGGTTTTGGGTCACCTTTCAAGCCCCAGATTAAAGCCTATTGCTCTGAGAAAGTCCTGAAGAAGTGACTTGAGTGGGGAGGAAGCCTCGCAAGGAGCATCCTCGAGGGCAAGAAACCCTCTGAACCCCTGGTTCCAGGATTTCAGATTGAGTCACTTTGCTCAACTCAAACTGGTTTAAGAGAAAAAGGGAATTTTTTGGTTTGCGGAACTGAAAACTCCAGGAACTCTCCATGTTTCAGGCACAACTGCATTCAGGTGCTCGAATAATATCACCACATAATACTCTGCTCTCTTTGTCCCTCTGCTTTTCTCTGTTCCCCTTTTATTTCCTTGTGGAGGGAAGGTGGCTCTCAGCGGCAGGCAGCCCCCCAGGTTCCCCAGGTTAGTGACCATCAGGGAAAGAGAGCTTTTCTTTCTCAGTGGCTCCAGCCAAAGTCTCAGGATGTCATCTCATTGGCACGATTTGGGTCACATGGGCATCCCTGAGCCAGTCACTGTGGTCAGGGGGATGGACTGCTCAGATTGGCAAGGCTGGGTTATGTGCCCACCCATGGAGCTGGAGCTGGGGTCAACTCCATCCAAACCTGTACTTCCCAGTGGGAGAGAGGGTGATGAATGGTGAATTGCTGGTCAACAAAAACAAGTCACGCAAACCTACAATAAAGTTAAAAGCCAAACTAGAAGCTAGATAACAACATTTCCACAAAGCAGGTTAAATGTTAATATGCTAAATGTAAGACACACTCTTATAAGTAAATTTTAAAAAATACTGCAGACTAAGTGGCTTAAACAACAGAAATTTATTTTCTCAGAATTCCGGAAGCTAGAAGTCCAAGGTCAGGGTGCCGGCATGGTTGGGTTCCGGTGAGAGCCCTCATCCTGGCTTGCAGGGAGCCACTTTCTCATTGTCTCCTCACACGGTGAGGAGAGAATGCACAAGCTCTGTGGTGTCTCTTTTTTATAAGGACACTAATCCTGTTGGATCAGGGAACTACCTAACCTTAGTTTCTCCCACAAAGGCCTTATTTCCAAATACAGTCATACTGGGTGTTAGGGCTTCAGTATATGACTTGGGGAGGGCAGGGTCAAGGACACACACATCAGTCTATAAGGCTTACCAAGAAAAACATGGGCGTCTAGGTGGTGAATGATTCAGGCTCAACACCTGAAAGCCAGTGGATGCTGCTGTTCAGGGTCTCATTGGGGGAATAATGTCTGAACATGAACCAAGGGAGCCAATTTTGGAGCCCAACTGTGGGACATCACTGCAGAAATAGCAGATACGGAAAAGCAAGGACTCCCCCCCCTCCCCCAGCAGTTTACAAGTCCAGGGGGCTGTGCAAGGCTCGTGTTCAACAGTGCCAGCTTGTGGTGCGGAGAGGCAAGAGCAACAGAGGGTAGCTGACTGCAGTTTTCTCTGAATCTGGTATTTAAGAAGCAGAACTAGGTAAGGTTCTGGGGTTTTGGAAAATTCAAAAGCAAGATATTAAGCGTTATAATAATAGACTTTGAAGGGGAGAGAGGATTCAAGTGATTAGGAAAAAAAGAGATGACTAGATTCCCACCCTAGGCTATTGTTACAGGACATACTAGTTTCATTGGAAATGAACGTACATGCATAGCTGATAAGCTCCTTGGTATTAAAATAATTTTTTTTTTTTAGCTGTTCAGATTGGCTAACCTTTTTACATATTCACGGTACATGAGAGCATAGACATACCTAAACAGCCACGGAATACGGGGCAGGACTTGAGTGGTTCTCTCATAAAATAAAATGCTACACATGCTTTTTAAAAGTGAATCTTTATTCATAATTGCCCAAACTTGGAAGCGACCAAGGCATCCTTCAGTAGGTGAACGAACAAATGGATTAGTACATCCAAGTAGTGGAATATTATTCAGCACTAAAAAGAAATGAGGTATCAAGCTGTGAAAAAACATGGAGGAACTTAAATGCATATTGCTAAGTGAAAAAAGCCAGTCTGGAAAAGCTACATTCAGTATGATCCCAACTATATGGCATTCTGGAAACGGGAAAACTAAGGAGACTAAAAAGTTCAGGGGCTTCCAGGGTGTGTACATGAGGGTGGGGTGTGTGTGGGGGGGAGATGAAAAGACAGAGCACAGAGGATTTTTAGGGCAGTGAAAATACTCAGTTATAATGATGAATATATTAAACAAACAAACAAACAGCAACTCATGTCCACTTGCCCTTCCAGAACAGCCCTCTTCCTTTGGACTCTCCTCCAAACCAGAAAGTACCAAAAATTGAATTAGAATTTTATTGAGTTCATCATTCAAGATATTAAACATGTTTTCAGCATTCCTACTATATCTGAGCCCTGTGCTGAGCCCTGCCCAGTTTCTGATGGTGGGCCTTAGAGTCTGGGAGAGGGAGCTCACGGAGACTGCAGGCAAGGCTGTGTGAGTGGTTAGAAAGCGGTCCAGGGTGCTCTGGCAGCATTCTTTTTACTGGCTGTAGAGTAGTCTATTGTAAGTTGGACCACAATTTCTTCACCTAGCCTCTACTGATGAACCTTTTTGGTATTTTGAATATTTTGAGATTACGAGCATTGCTGCAGTGAACATCTCTGAACCTGTTCCATGTGAACATGTGCAGAGATGATGGTTGGTTATGGTCTTCAAAGTGAAATGGTAGAGTAAAAGCATGAGCACGTTGTAGAAGTTTCTGCCGACTTGACCTCCAAAGAAAGCGAATCATTTATACTGTCATCTCCAGTGATGTGCGAGGTGCCACTTTCCCCACGATTTTGCTCACACTGGGAATGAACAAACTCCTCTCTTTGTTGGTTTAATTTTCATTTTTTTCTTAAAGAAAAATTGCTTAAAAAAAATTTTTTTTTTATTGATTGATTTGAGAGAGAGGAAGGGGAGAGAGAGACATCAATTTGTTGTTCCACTCATTGATGTAATCATCGTTTGCTTCTTGTACGTGCCCTGACCTGGAATCGAACCCACAACCTTGGAGTATCAGGATGATGCTCTAACCAACTGAGCTACTTGGCCAGGGCAAAAATTGCATTTCTAAAATGTTTATTGGTTTCTGTTTTTGTGAACTACTCAGTAATTTCCTTTGTCCCCCTTGCCCTTATTGGTTTGCTCATTACATATTTTTTCATGTTAGCTTGTAAAAGCTCTTTGTTTATCATGGGAATCAGTCTTTTTTATTTTTTAGCAAATTTCATATTTCAGAACAGTTTTAGATTTACAGACAAATAAGATGATAGTACAGAGGGTTTCCCTTATATCCCACTTCAGGTGTCTCCCTTATTAACATCTTACATGAGTACGGCACATTTGTTACATTAATGAACCAATATTGACATATTACTATTAACTAAAGCCCACAGGTTACTCAGATTCCTTAGTTTTCCCCTAACGTCCTTTTGTTTTGTTCTAGGGTCCCATGGAGATACCACGTTCTGTCTAGTTGTCACGCCTCCTTGGGCTCTTCATGGCTGTGACAGTTTCTCACGTCCTGGTTTTGGACGACCTTGACGGTTTTGAGGAGTCCTGGTCATATTTTGTAGACTGTCCCTCACTTGGAACTTCTTTCTCATAATTAGGCTGGGGTTATGAGTTTTGGGGAGGAGAACCACAGGGATGGAGTACCATTGTCATCACATCACATCAACATGATTTGTCACTGTTGATGTTGACCTTGGCCACCTGGCTGAGGGAGTGTTTGTCAGGCTTCCCCACTGTGAAGTTACAGTCCCCCGCCCCATTTCTATAGCGTACTCTTTGGAAGTCATTTATATCAGTCCGCACTTACAGATTGTTTTATAACAGCTTTATTGCAATAGAATTCACATACCATACAACTTACCCATTTAAAGTGTAAAATTAGATGGTTTTTAGTATATTCACTGAATTGTGCAACCCTCAAAAAATTGTGCAGCCATCACCATAATCAATTTTAGAACATTTCCAGCACCCTCGGTAATCTTGAGCACTCCTGCTCCTCCATTGCCTCCCAACCCCCACTCTCCCAGCCTTAAGCAACTGCTAATCTGCTTTCTGTCTCTATGGATTTGCCAGTTCTGGACATTTCGTATAAATGGTCTTTAGTGACTGGCTTCTTCCACTTAGCACAGTGTTTTCAAGGCTCAGGTTTCAGCAACTGCCTGACCTACCCGAGTGTTTGAATTAAAAAATAGGTGTAGCCTGTGAAGTGCCAGACCCTCCTCTCTTTGGTGGTGGGTTGCATCCTCCTGGGGTGTCACCCACCCCCACAACCCGGGGCCTGTTTCTATGAGCAGCTTCTACCCTTTCTCTTCTCTCCTCATTCCAGGTCTGGACTCCTACTCTCCCAAGGAGAATCTGAGAAGCTGGTTTTTGCTAAAGTTTTAATAGCTGATTAGCAGTTTCCAAGGCTGACCCTCCTCTCTATTTACCCTCCTTCGATGTTCTGGTCAGCGGGATTTCAGGGACAGGGCAGGTTGATTTGTGGATTGGGAACTGTTCTGTTTTTCCTGACGTTCAATGTGGTCCAATTCAGCAAATACACTTTTTACACTGGACTCGTTAATGGAGATAATCAGAGCTTCCCAAGGATGCACGGAGCCCACGGTCACCGGCTGTTGGGTTTTTGCGGCAGCCTGGCTCGGCTGACCGAGGGATGCCTGAGGACGATGCAGGGTTTTCAGAGCCGATCAGACACAGTCTCGCACCCTAGCGGGGAGACAGACAGGCTCATAAATAACTCACTCGCAGGCGGCGGGGAGCGGCGTGGGGAGCAGGGTTAAGCAAAGCATCCTGGGAAGCTGGGAGCCGGCTTGGGCCCTGGCTGGGGCTTGGGGACAGATTCTTAGAGGCTGTGTGGTGTGAGCCGTTGGGGCAGGGCGGGCAGGCCTGGGGTAGGGACGGAGGGAGAGCAGTTCAGGTCAGAGCACAGCCTGGGCAAAGGCTCCGAGATAAGAGAAGGCAGGGCACCTTCCAGAAGGACGCACAGGGGTGCAGGGTTGGTGCGTGTAAATGTGGAGGGGTTGGCACGCGATGGCAGGAAAGACTGCGAGGGAACAGAGTGGGGAAGGGTCGGGTGAACGTGGTGAGCAGTTTGTATTTGAGGGGCAGTGGAAGACGCTAACCTCTGGGACGGGGGAGGAGCTGACAAGCCGGGGCTGGGAAGTGGGGGCTGGTGTGCAGGAGGGGTGTGTGTGTGTGTGTGTGTGTGTGTGTGTGTGTGTGTATGGAGCGGATGGGTTAGGAGGAAACTGGATGCCTTGGGCTGAGGGTGCGAGGAAGGCCGGCCTCTGCTGTTTCCTGAGTGAGCGACCTTGGACAAGTTCATTTCCTTTCCCTGAGCCTCTACTTTTTCATCTGTAAAATGGGATGGACGAACTCCAAGGGGTTTGATGGGAGGCTTAGAGGAGAGAAAGCGGGGAGTGGGTGTGTCTGCCACGGATGAAGCGTGTAAGGCTGTGGACTGGCCAAGGGCCGGTAGGGAAGGTGACAGTGATGACCACGTGGCAGAGCTTCCCTCGCATTAGCTCATTTAGTCCTTGCAACAACCCTTCAAAGTGGGCTTTATTATTATACCCATTTAACAGATGAGGAATCTGGGACTCACTGTGGAAAAATCACTCACCGATAGCTGGTAAGTGGAATCCAGGTCAGGGTGCCTGCCAAGAGTGGAGGACAGCCCCTTCCACATGTCTCTAGGAGAAGGGGATGGAGGGAGAGGGGACGGGAAGGGTGGCTGGGTTTTGGCTGTAGCAAGGAGGTGGAGGTGGTGCTTGTGGCTGAGGAGGTTTGCACTCCCCTGTTGGCAGGGGTGAGTGTTGGGTGAGGAGAGGATTTGGGTGGGATGGTTCCTGAGTGGGCCTGTTTCCCTCTCAGCCTAGGGGCCTGTGAGTGCCTCGTGGGGTCAAGGTCTATGAGCCTGGGAGTGAGGAGATACCACCATTTGGTCTTGGCTCTTTTTTTTTTTTTTTTAAATATATCTTTATTGATTTCAGAGAGAGGAAAGGAGAAGGAGAGAGATAGAAACATTAATGATGAGAGAGTCATTGATCGGCTGCCTAGCCTGCAACCCGGGCATGTGCCCTGACCGGGAATAGAACCCCGATCGCCTGGATCCTAGGCCGACGCTCAACCGCTGAGCCAGGCCCGGCCGGGCCAGTCTTGGCTCTTGATTGCCTTGGCCAGCCCCATGTCTGCTCTGGGCCTCATGTCCTCATCTGTAAAATAAAGTTGTTGGGCCAATGAGTGACCTTTTTTTTTTTGTCCTAATGACCTAAGACTTCATGATTAGCAGAGATCGAAAATTAAAAAAAAAAAGCAGCTATTTACTTCTTGAAACATAGTATATTCCCATGGTTCAAATTCAAAAAGCACTAAAGCGCTTACAATGCTCCCCAGCCACTCACTTCTCTTCTTTGGAGGCAGTTGGTGTTATTAGTTGTTTCCACAGAGATGGCAAGAGCATGTCATTCGAGGCTAAGTCCCGAGGAGCTCAAGGTGGGGAAAGACATGGAAACTTGTCATCAGAATAGATTGGGATTAATCAGGGTGGGCTTCCTAGAAGAGGCAAGATTTGAACCAGGTTTTACAGGAGGATTGTCATCTTGGGGCAGGAAACAGGTCACAGAGGAGGGTCATGTCCCAAATTAAATCAGGATCGTCCCTCTGAAACATGTCCTTGTCCAGCCTGAATGGCACCAAAGCCAGCTACCTGCACAAACCAGGAACTTGGGAACCACTTCGCGGTCTCCCCCTCACTCTGTCCAGCCCATCATCAGGTCCAGCCAGCACTGCCTCCTTAGCTCACTTGAGAGTCCTCCCATTTCACTCCTCCAGCACTGTCCCCCTTTCCAAGCCCCCACTGTCCTACCTGGACCCCTGCAACAGCATCTAACCTGGTGCCTTGCTATTTTCCACCCAGCAGCCTGGATGATCTTCCCCAAACGCCCGCCAGGTCGTGCTGAGGAGAGTGAAGGGAAACAGGCAGGGCCAGATGCTCTTGCATGGGAGGCGTGGGGGCAAGGAAAGCCCTCTTTCCTCCAGCAGCCCTGCCTTCTAAGAAATCTGCTCCAGCAAATAGCCTGAGCCCCCCGGGGCAATATCAGAGCAGCTGCACAATGTTTTTCATAGCACTTTATGCAGTTTGTAGTTACACACACACACACACACACACACACACACACACATACTGAATGTTTGGAATAGGTATTACCCCTCGTATGAAAATATAACATTGTTAAAAAGTAACTCTCCTATGCCCCCACTCCCCCAGTTCCCCCTCCTCCCCACTCAGGTAACTATTTTTATTAGCTTTTGGGTCTCCAGAGTTTCTGTATATAAAGATAAGCAAATGTGAATTTATACTTTGTTCCTTTCCCGCTTTAGCATAAAGTACACATGCTGCTCTTTCTGCACCTGATTTTCTATCTTAAGAATGTATCTTGCAGACCTTTGCATGATAGCACACAGAGAACACCTTCAATGAAAACATTTAAAATATATATATATATGGCTGCAAACTGTCTTACTATACGGACGCACCATAATTTATTTAACTTGACCCTTACTGATGAGAGCTTGGGCTGTTTTCCGGTCTTTTGTTATTACAAACAACGTAGCAGATAACCTCGTCCGCATGCTGGAATCTGTAGATTAATTTTCCAAAAGGGGATCGTTGGAAGGGGTGGCCAGAGTGGGGGAGATCCTTTTGTGTTCATCTTGCCCAGCCCAGCTTCCCCCGTCCTTACTCTAGGCTGATTTTCCAGAAGGTGGCTGGACCCCCGAGGTTCTGGAAGACCTAAGCCTGACACTTGACTCATGACCCCTTCTCCAGAGTAGCCCTTCTCCTGCTGTGAAATCAAGAAATCCAGTGTCTCAGGATTGTAGGGGACTTGGAGAATGCACCCTTGTCTGATGCTTGAATTCCCTGCCCACATCCTGCTTATATACCTCCCGTGACAGAGAACTCACTCCTTCCAAGTGACTCCTTTCAACTTCAGACAACTAACTTTTAGAAAGCATTTCCATCTATTGAGTTGAAACCTGCTTCCTGTAGCTGCCTCCTTTTCAGGAAATTTTCACCATGGCACTCTGGAAACAGGGCTTTCTGGCAGATGAGCAGGGTGGATATTTGGGGACAGGTACCTCACATCTGTCTTTTCCAGCAAGCCAGGCCAATTCCCCCACAAGAGCTCGGCAGAGCCCTGCCTGCCTACCTCCTCACTGTCTCCTGTCCTGCAGGTACGTGCAGGAAGGGCGTTTCCGAATTGAGGAGAGGACACTGACAGCCTTCCAGTGGCTCTACAGCCCACAGCAACATCGCATCCTGAGCCGTGCTGACCTTGAGTCTCCCTCCAGGTAAAGTGATCCACCGCTCTAAATCTCATTCTTTGGCCAGGGTCCAGGCCCCCACAGGGGGTACTTACGCAGCCACACTGGTCCATAAACCCACATTGGGGAACCCTTGCCCTCAGGGTGGGGAGGCCTCCCAGCGTCCTGTAAAGTGTTTGCCCAGCCTAGAATGCACTGAATGATCTGGGCAGCTCCCTGCCTCTGCTTTCTCCTCTGTAAAATGGGTATGATCATATTTGCCCTTCTTTCTATGAGGAAGATCATGAGTCTCACATGAAACGATGCCTCAGAGATTCCCAAAGCCTGGAAGTCAGCTGGTTCCTCTTTAAGAGGGAGAAAGGCTGCCAAATTTGCTAGGCAGCCCCTGCTTTGACCTGGGTGGAGGCAGCCCTGCCTTTCTTATCTCTTTCCTCCCCCGTGCTAGAGAATCCAGCTGGGCCCCTGAGTCTGGGTGGTGGGCTGGGAGATGAGGGCTTTTTCAGGCCTAGGTTCCTGCTCCCTGGTTCCTGACCACTCTTCGTTCATACTGTGGACAGGTGTGAACAGTGTACGTTGTCTCAACAGAGATATCCCGGGTGGCCCTGCTGCCACCACCCCCCTTCCCAGGGCTTCTTCTAGACCTGATCCTGGACCTTTCTTCCCACTTTCTCCACTAAAACCTCTTTGCACAAGATTCTAAATGAGCAGGGCCCTTGAAGCCGGGAACGAACAGGTCTCCCCTCCAGGGGTAGTGGAAGGAAAGAGGAATGGAAGTGAAGTCGTCTGGGGGGTACACCATAGGCTGGCCCACAGGAGAACAGGGCTGATGCTCTTCCTGTGGCTCCCCAAACTGGTCCCAGGGATACGGTGTAGACGTGACGGAAGCCTTCACCTCCCCAGACATCTGCCAGGAACCCTATCTAGTTAAGAGCACCGCATCTGCTCCCTCTGATCTCATTGATGATTTCAGAAGGTACAGGAAGCTGTGAGGTGAACTCTGGATCCAGTTCTGTTCAAAGAGAAAGAAATAATTAAATGATGATGTGGAAATGACAGGAACCCTGGGAAAGGTGACTCAGGCCGCCCAGGAACTCTTGGTGTTTAGGGAATGGGTGCCCTGGACTCCAGATGTGGATTTCAAATAACGCAGAGAAAAGGCAGAAAGGCCCCTCAAGCTTGAGACAAGAGTATCGGGAAGAGCACAAGAAAGAGACTCAGTGTACGTTGCGAATGCTTGCAGGGATAAAGAGGCCCCTGTGGCTGCCTGGGAGCATCCTAGTGACACACAGACATGAGGGGTACTTGGTGGCACTCATTTTCAGGCAACGTGCAAAGCCTATTGAGTGCCAAGTGCCATCTGACATAAAATAGCTTCTCCCTCCTCTTCTTTCCTTCCCTGCAAAGCGCTCACCACCAGCTGACATGACCTTATCTGTCTCTTTGTTCACTGTCCTGTGGCCCCCTGGGGTGTAAGCTCGAGGAGGGCAGGGCCTTTCCCATGTAGTTTTCATCTGTATCCTGAGGTCTTAGCCCAGAGGAGGAGCTCATTATACAGGCACTGAATGGATGACAAGTGATCATAATGTAGGCTCAGTACCTGTTGAAGGGCTGCTAGAGAGGCTAGGGCCGAGACTGAGCTGGGCCAGCCACACCTGCCCAAGATAAGAGCCAAGGAAGATGACCTGGATGAGACCTCCGGCCCGTGCAAGTGGCCTGAGGCTAACGGAGCTGCTCTGTTTTCTGAGCCAAAGAACAAAGACACTCTTCGGAATCACAGGAGCAGGGCAGAGTCCGTGGATGAGGGAAGCAATCATAAGACAGGATGGAGCCATTTGAAAAAACTCCAGCTTTCATGCCTGGGTAGGCTACATCCCAGGGCGCTTAAAGAGGAGGCTGCCGTAGCTCCGTGACTGTATTTGTTTTTGTGATAGAATATTAATCATTAATTTTTTCAGTGCTTATTATATGTCATGTTGTAAATGCTTTACGGGAAAAATTAATTTAATCTTCATAACAATGCTGTGATCTAGGTGCTAGTGTTCTCCCCATTTTTCAGATAGCAAAGTCGAGATACAGAGGCTAGATAATAGCAGCTAGTAAGTGGCGGTGCTCACAACTACTATGCACCCTGCTTCTCAGAGAATAAGGCATGTGCCCAAAGGTGGGAGATGGGGAAGGTGATTTCTACCTTTACAAAGCGGAAATAAGTCCATAGAGCATAAGTAAAGGAACTTAGCATCAGTCCTGGCCAAGGTTTAGAGTCTGTTATTAAAGCGATGGTTTGGGGGCACTTAGAAAAGGGCAGGGAGTGAACGTCCTGAGAATCTACCCTGCTGGGGGAAGCGCATTTGCTTCTCTGATTAGTGTTCCAGACTAGAAAGTATGCGGAATTGTGAGTTTCAGCAATAAATGGTTCTTTTCTTCCCAGCAAAGCCTTGCAGGTGACACAGAGGACTGTGAGCTGGGAGATGGCACAGCGAGGGGATTGATGGGGGAGCCGCCTTGGGCCGAGTCCTGCTCCACGTGTTTCTGAGCGGCTCGGTGAGGAAGGATGTGGACGGCATGATGTTGCCATTGCTGATGGCAGGAACCTGGGCACCATCCCAACAGTCGAGATGTCAGAGTTGGGGCCCATACTGCCCTGGAGGCTGGATTCCAGATCTAGGTCTAGGAGGCGCTTCAGCAGGGACAAAGAGAAGTGCATTTGGCCTCCAATCCTGTCTGTAGCTGGGCAGCATGGCGAGGGAATCAGAGCTGTCTGAGGGGTTCCAGTAGACTGGAAGCTTGGGTATGGCCCTGTGTTTTAGGTTTTAAGAAATTGCTCACATCGTGGAGCTGCAAGAGCTCAGGGCAGAGTCCAGAGTGATGGGGGTGGTGGTGGGGAGAAGGGCCTACTATTCTGAGTTTCAGACTTTCGGAGGAATGTTCTTTTGTCTGCTCATTTACTTGGTGGACAGGGATTGAGCACCTTTCCTCTGCTAAAGCTGTGCCAGATGTTACCTTTGAAGGACCGAGCAGGTTGCCTTCGGGTGATGGACCAGGCTGCTGAAGGGCCTCAGACCGTGGGCTGGTCACCTGCCTTCCTTTCTTCCTTCCACCCTGCTGTGGGTCAGGCAGGGGTTACAGTGCCTTGTCTCCAGGCAGGCAAGGGTCCTGCCTCCACGGGGCACACGTTTTATCGGGAGAGACAGAGCACACGTTTTAGCGGGAGAGACAGAGGATAGACACATAGGTGAGAAAATTCAGAGTGAACTTTTCAGAGTACTGAAGAAACTAAAACAGGGCGTCAAGAAAAAGAGGGACTTTGGAAGAGGTGGAAGGTCTCTCAGAGAAGATGACATATGAGCTGAGTTCTGAAGGATACAAGGGGGTAGCCATGTAGAAGAGGTGCTGGAGAGGGGTGTGGAATGGGTAGGTAGGGGGGCTCTGGAGATGGGGTGGAAGAATATTCCTGCAGGAGGGACAGCTAGTACAAGGTCGTAAGTATGTTCTAGAAGCAGAAAGCCATGTGGCCAGAGCAGAGCAAGGCCATGGCCAAGATACAGAAGCCAGGCTGATTTGTGGGCAACGAAAGGAAAGGCTTCTAGCCCTGAGAGCTGCCCGGGGACGGCGTAGGTTGCCCCCTTAGGGAGTGAGCTCCCCATCACAGGTGTGCCAGCCGCATTCAGAGGGCGCCCCGGTGGAGGTTACTAGGAAGAGACGTGGGCATCCCAAAGGCTGCCTAGAAGATTCTTCATTCCTTCAACCCCTTAAGTTCATGAGCGTCCTTGGTTTGGCAGAAGCTGAGAAGATGTGTGTGGAGTGAATGAACGACAGCTCCAGGCTGCCAGGTCCACGGCAGGGGCAGTTTCAGGGGTTCTGGGAGTCCTCGGAGCTTCCCAGTTCCAGGGGCACATAGCGCTGTACCCCTCCCCGTCCCACCGCTCTGAGCTGGCGATGGCCCCGGAGTGTCTTCAACAGACCAGAAACCCACGGATCCTCCTGCACCTCGGTCCCCCACCGTCCCGGCGCCCCATCCTCCAGAAACTTCGGTGGGCAGGTGGGCCAGTCCCTCCCTCCTCCCCTGGGTCCCTGGGGCGCGCCTGCCCCGCCCCGCGCCTTTGTTCCCGAGGAGCCGCCTGGGGCAGTTCCCCCGCGGCGGTGACGCAGGCGCCCCGACAGCAGCCCGGGCGCTCGGGATCCGCGGCTACCCCCTCCCGCCCCGCGCCCTGGTTCGCCCCGGCGCCCGCGCGCCCTCCCTCTCCGTCTCCCGCAGCTGCGCGGCGGCGGCGCTGGGCGAGCAGCGCGGGCACCACCGGGACCGGGGCGGGACCTGGGCGGCGGAGCCTCGGGGGGCGGGGGAGAGCGAGGTGGGCGCGGCCCGCAGCGAGCGGCGGGCGGCTGCAGGGACCCGGCCTCGGGCCCGCCGGGCGCGCCCGGTGCGTCCCCAGCCGCCGGGGGAGCGCGTGTGCGCGCGCGGCGACGGAGCACGCGCCGGGCGGGGGGGAGCGGCGGCCGCGGGGGAGGCGGAGGGCCCGGGCCGGGCGGAGACAGCCGCCGCCGCCGACTGTTGACATTCGGTCCGCGCCGCGGAGGGAGCCTGGGCGCCGGCGTCCCAGCAGGTCAGTAGGTCCGGGCTGGGTGTGGGTTCCACAGCCGGGGATCGCGACGGGAGTCCGGGGTGGGACTGAACGCGGGTCGGGGCGTGTGCTGTGAGTGTAAATGCGTGTGTTTGCAAAGAGCAATCCAGCCCGTGGGGACGTGAGCGAGCCCCGCGCTGCGACTCCACGGAGCGGCTTCGGCGCAGCGGGCTGTGTCTGGGAGGGGGTGGCTGTCCTCGGAAATCCGTGCGGGGGGGGGCGTTGCGCACACACCCGCGGCTGGGGGGGGTGTGTGCCTGAGTGAGATGTTTGCTCAGCCCCTGAAAGTCTCTGGCCGGAGAAGCTAACTGAGGTGGAGCTCGGAGGTGGGTGTTTACAGGTGGTGGGTGAAGGGAAAAGCCAGGAGCCTCAGGAGGACCCTGTGGCTAGGCGGGGCTGCTTTGTTCCCCCTGCCCCCCCGTGCCCACCCAAAGGTCATAAACACCACCCCATCCTCACTGCAACCTGTGCGTGTCACAGGGAGGGAAGCAAGGTGGTGGGGTGCTGGCTGAGAGGCCTTCATGGACCTTTGGGGCAGGGCCAGCCTCCGGCTGGATGCTCAACCCTGAAGGGCCTGGGTGGGTGGGCTGGGGGAGCCAGCCCCCGTGGGGGCACAGGGCAGGCACCTGTTCAGGGGGCCTCAGGACTGCTCGTATCCACTTGTCTTTGCCACCACCAGACGCTGTGTCTGGACCTGGGAGCTGGTGGGGACATCCTGCTTTCTCCTGTTTTTACAGCTCCCTCTACACCCTTCTTAACAAGCCGAAGGGCATTGACATGCAAGTGGGGTTTGGGCTCTGAATGCCGGGATATGCCTCTGAGTGGCCCCCATCGCAGCAGCCTCCACAGGGAATAATAGGGTTGTCCTGGGCTGGGCGCCAGGACTCTCTGGTTCTTTTCATGCTTTGTGACCCCGGGGATGCCCCTTAAGCCCCACGGGCCTCAGTTTCCCATGGAGAGGGGAGAAGGCACCGCCTCCCCCCTTTTTCCTGCTGCGGGTGAGGGGTAAACAGAAAACTCACACAGCTGCTGGGGTTGCGAGGTCCCAAGCAGTTATGTCCCCCAGGAAAATCCCATCTTTGCAATGCGGGCAGGAGTCCAGGGAGGCTCTGCCCTCTCCTCCAGGCAGGTGTATTGGGTTTTCTGAGTCCAGGGGGGTGGGCCAGGGTGGGTGTCTGCTAGATCTGGCCACTCAGGCTTCAAAAAGTTACCTCAGGTCCCACCTCCCTTTCAAGATATTGAGAAGTGGGGATTGGTTGGGGCTTGGGGGGCCTGATGGGGGTGGGTGGGATGGGGACTGGAGTTGAAGAGCCACAGAAGTTTCTGGGCAGAGGCAGATGCTCAACTTGGGTAGGGCCAGGGCATGTCTACCTGGGACTGCCACTCAGCCCAGGGTGTTGAAGCAGGTTGGTGGGAGGTGACCTCAGTTCCATAGAAGATGATCCTTCTGTTGCGGGCACCCCCACACCTTCCCCACCCTCTTTCCCATGATTCTGTTTGAATCAAGTGTGGCAGAAGCAGAGAGGTTCAGAATGACTTCAACCTCAAGGGAAAGGGACCCTGGCATGGGAAATGGTCTCAGGGTGTAAGGGTGCATGAAAGGAAAAACAGCGCAAGGATGCGTTGTTTTTATTGCCACCACCACTCTGTCCTGAGCCGGTCTCCTGCGGGGGGGGGGGGGGCTCTGGAATGCATTTTAGAACTGCCCTATAGGAGAGAAAAACAGGGGAGCATTCACCCATTAGTTATGTTCCCCCCATGGACAAGGGCACCTCCATGGAGATTAATTCCCATGGGATTCCAGGTGCACATGTGTGAGGCCCAGGTGGGTTCCTGCGGGCGTCCCGCTCTGTAGCTACAAAGAAGGCTTGGCGTGGTCCTAGGTGGAGCTGTGCCGCATGGCATCGTAAGCTCTTCCCCTGCAGGGAACCGGCTGGTCGTTGCTCAAGTGGCTGGAGTAAGAAATGGGGCCGAGAGGATTTGAAGTGGCACACTGAGGTCTCCAACACCTTGCATGACCTTGGGCAAATTACCCAACTTCTCTGAGCCTCTGTTTCCTTGTCTGGGGTTGTGAGTGTTAAAAGATGTCTGTTAAATTTTTGAACACAGTTAAGGGTCCAGAGCAAGGGCTCCACGAATGGAGCATTTCTGTATATTTGGAAGACAACACGTTACGGATGGCTCAGATATTCGTTTGCTCAAGTGGAGGAGGAGACTGGGTGAGATGACCACTAAAGACCTTCCTCCTGCTTGTAGAACCTGGGGCTCCAGGCCCAGATACCTGACCTGGCTGGTTCCTCCTGGAGCTGAGGCTTAGGCTCCCAGGCCCCCTGAAAGATTCTGTTTCACGGTCTGTGAATTGGAAGGAACCAGCAGTGCCCTGCCCCTGGGTGGCTCCTCAGACATGCCTTGGAGCACTGAGGTCTGTCCCAGGAGGACATGGGAGCCCGGCAGTGGGCAGAGGGGACGAACAGACAGCTCGGGAGCAGGTGCTTGAAGGAGGAGTGGAGGGAGGGCAGATGCTGGCGTTTGGAGCTGGCAGATGGTCGTGGGCACTGGTCTGGGCCACAATCAGTGGGGAGAACAGGGCAGGGGGATGGGAGAGAGGGCAAGAGAAAACGAAAGGCAGGAAAGGAGGAGAGAATGGGTTGGCAGAGAGTGGTGGAGAATGGATGGAGGAAACAGGGCTGTGGGGTGAGCTGGGCAGCCTTGGTGCAAGGGGATTAGGGGAGGCTGGGGTGGTGGGGACAGGCTGGGCCTGTGACGGAGTGATGGGGTGGTGTGAGAGAGGGGAAGGCAGTGGTTGAGGATTAGTTGAGGGGGGTCCTAGGGCACAAGCCAGAGCAGCTTCATAGTTCAGGTACAGCACCTATAAGCCTCTTCTTTTCCCCCGCACTGTGTCTACCTGGCCCTCCCAGGCCGCCTCCCCTTTTGGCAGGAGAGGTGTTGTCTGCAAACACTTAGGTTCTGCTGTGAGTGGTGATTGGACAAGGCATGGACTTGCCTCTCTGAGGCCTGTTGCCATGGCACCATGGTAGCCCTTGTCTCCCTACCCTCTCCCACCTCTGAGCAACGTGCCACCCCCTCGGGGAGAGGTCGCGCAGTGGGGAAGATGTCCAGCTGCCTCTTGCTCATGCACAGGCAGCTCAGGCTGGCATATAAAGGTCACTGCGTCTGTCCCTTGGCCTTCAGGCAAGATCACATCCCGCCTAGGCTGAGGAGGCGCAGCAGCCGTTGTCTTTATTTAGTCATTTAAAGACTCCTCTGACCTCTGCACTTTGGGACTCGTTTGTTTTTAATAAGTTTAGTAAAAAACAAAAGCAGTAATGCCAGGCTGTCCATCTTCTCTCCTTTTCAAGAGGGCATATTTCCGGAGCCAGGTGGCACGCTCTCCTTGCCTACACCTCCTTCAGGGCTTAGGTGCTTCTCTAGTGGGAAGTTCTGCCTCATGTCTGACCTCAGCCTGTCATGCTGCACTTGTTTTTCCCCTCTATTTGCCGCAACCCCCTGAAGGGGCTTCCAAATAGTCATAAGGGGATTCCTCTCTACCTGCTCCTGTGAAGCAGTTGTAGGGGCCTCCCACGGCAGGTGGGCCACTGAGGGAAGGATTGTGCTCTGAGGAACCTGGCCTGAGACAAGGCTGTGCTGAGCCCTCCCACCCTGCCGACGCTCGGGTTCTGGACTTGCAGCTTTCTCTCAGGGCTGGCTGGTGTCCCACCCTCTTTCCTAGTTCAGATTCAAGGCTGCCAGACTCAGACTCCTTCCTGGCTCATGCTGGGCATGCTGGCTGGGCCCTGCCAGGTCTGGGTCAACAGATGGCATCAGACAGGGGCCCTGGGGGACCTGCCGATTAGATGACTGGTAGTGAGCAAGAGCAGAGGGGAGTGGGAGGCTGTCAGGCACAGTGAGGTGCTCCTTTATGTGTGTGCACATCTGTGCGTATGTGTCCCTGGAGGGTGTATTGCTGGATCGCTGTGTCTGTGTGGCTATGTGTGGGTTCCCTTGAGCATGTCCCTGTGTGCACTGTTGGGTGCTCTGGGTTCTGTCTATTATTTTCTCTAGGTATGTGTGTTGACCACCCACTAGGCACTCTCCAGGGTTCTCGAGGTGTGCCTGTTCGATGGCAGGTGATTTTTTACCCCAGCAGGACTTCCTGGCCCCCTGGAGTTCCTGAGTCTTATGCCCTGCCCTGTTCTGCCCTCTCTCCAGGCCTCCTGTCCCTGTCCCTCCCTCTGCATTGAGGAAGCTGCTTCTCCCCCAGTCACTGCGTGGGTGTGCACTGTTGTTGGGGTGGGACATGGGGAGGGACAACCAGTCCAACCTCCAGCCCTGTTTTTTGAGCTCTGAGCTAAGGGTGATGGGTGGGTGAGCCCTGGGTTGAGGAGATGAGTCAGGAATGGCTTCGGGCTGGGTGAAAGATCGGCTGGATGTCAGCATGCTCAAGGAAATGTGCACCCCTCCCATCCACTCAACCCACTCTTGGAAGCTTGGGCACCAGTGGGAAGGCTCCCGCACCCCTGCTATCTATGCTTTCTTCCCTGTGACTGGCATAGGTTCTGAAGGGGAGCAGAATGGTCTCTGGGGCTCTGGGCATCCCACTGGGGGCCTGGGCCTCAGCATAATTCCTGTCACCACAATCATTTACGTTTATGGAGCTGTTTTCCTGCCAGACCCTGGACTGCACACTACGCATGTATTAGCTCATTGACTGCTCAGAACAATCCTGTGAGGTGGGTTCTGAAAACATCCCCATCTTAGGAGGAAGTGGATGCTCAGAGAGGCTGGGTTACTTCTACAAGGTCACACAGCTAATAAGTGAACCCAGGTCTGTCCTTGACACTTGCTGCTGTTCCCTCCACTCTTTACAAAGCGGGCTGCATCTCATCCTTGCAGCCTCCCCTTCAGAGAGGCAGTCCCAGATCCTCCCCTCTAAACGGGGCTCTCATCCACCCAGTCCCCTCGATTATATCACCCTGTGACAAATACCTGTGTAAAGTCATACCTCTTTTTCCCTTCACCTCCCCACCCCCTGAGTCCCCTAGGGCAGGGGTCTGTCTGTCTTGTTCACCAAAATGATCTCTGCCCCAGCAGAGAGCCTGGAACACAGTGGGGTTGCAATAAACATTTGATGAAAGGGGCAATGAATACGTGAAGATGTGTCTGATTCCAAGCCCAAGCTCTAAGTGCCTCCTTTACACTGTGCCTCATGCAGCAGGGACCATTGCAGAGTGGCTGGGAGCATAGGCTCTGGAGCAAGCTCACTTGGATTTAAATTCTGCCTCTTCCACTGTTCTGATATCTAAAGCTGCATAATAAACCACCCGGAAGCTTATGGCCTAAAACGATGGTGGCATTTATTTAACTCAGGAGTCTGCAATTTGGGCAGGGCTAGGTGGGGATCCTTGTTTCTGTTCGGCCATCATCATCTGGCATGGCTCAAAGCCTAGGGGCTGGAATGGTCTGAAGGCTCAGTCACTCTCATGTCTGGCATTTGATGCTGGCTGTTGGCTTGAGGCCTCAGTTCCCTGCCACACAGAAGCCCTGTGTTCTCTCTGGGCTTCCTCACAGCATGGCGACTGGTTAAGGAACAAGAATCCCAAGAAAGAGCCAGGCAGAAGCTATTTCACCTTTTCTTACCTAGACTTGGACATGAGGTAGCACTATTTCCGTCCTAGTCACAGATCCACACTTCACCTTGCAACAGAGGGGTGTCAATGTCACATGGTGAGAAGAACATACAGGACGGGGGGTCTAATGTGGGATGGTGTAGCCATCTTTGGAAAATACACTCTGCCGCAGCCACTTACTAGGAGTGACCTTGAGCAAATTACTTAGTCTCTCTGTGCCCCGATTTTCCCACCTGTAAAATGGGGACACCATCAGTATGTACCTCATGGGTTATTCCTTTAGTAGTGACTACAGTTTCACCCATGGATCTCCCTGGCTACAGATGAGGTGTTGGTCCAGACTTTCACCAAAATACAGGATCCAGCCCCAATTTCTCACCTTCTCTCATGTCATCCAGGAGGCACTTTTATTGTGCAGAACCCTGCTGAGGGTGGGGCCAGTAATGAGGAGACAAGAGGGGACCTTGAGAGGAAAAGGCCTTTTCTCTCTCAGTTTACGGTATCATTCTGAGCCAACCCTCCAAGGGGCAAGGGACAAGTGTTGATGGAGATGCCACAATGCCGGGGCTCCAGCAAGATTCCTCTGGGCCTGGGGTGGGGCAGACCCTGCTAGGACTTCTATCTTTATCCAGCGAAATAAGGGTGAATGCATCATGAGCAGGCTGTGTTTGAGCTGCAGGCCTTTTAAAAAGTCTGAGGGAGCTCCCTGCCTTTCCTGTGTCCCTCCGGGCACCCCCCACCTACCTGCTTTCACCAGAGTCACTGCTCATCTGCCAGAAATATGACTTTCCAGGCCAGATTACCAAGGTCAGGGAAGGAACCTCAGGGTTTGTTCATCCCGACCCAGGTTGGGGCCGCTCCTCAGCTGGGGCTCAGTGAATCTTGGGGTTGTCCCGGCCTGGCCTGGTGCTCTCTCACATCCACCACTGCCCTCATTTGGGGCCTGCTCTGCAGTGAGCCTTCCTTATAGGAATGGTTAAAAGCCCAGGTTCTGGGTTTAATTCTGTTTTCACTACTTATCAGCCCTGTGACTTCGGGTGGGTCTCTTAACCTCTCCGAGGCTCCATTTCCTCTCCAAGAAGAAGGACGTGGTTGTGGTAAGAATTAAATGAAATTAAAAGTGTGGCATATTCGGTTTATGGGAGCTTCTCAAGAAGTGATCACAGTTATTCTTTAGGTGGAGCAAGTTTAAGTGGTTTCCCCACAGCGACATTCAGTGTCAGAACCAGAGCTGGAGCCCATGTGTTCTGACACCAAGTGGTTGTTACTTATCTCCTGCAACACAGAGCATTCCCCAGATCCCTCAATCCCTTTTGCCAGAGGGCACTGTGGCTGCCATCCTAGAAATACCCCCAAGACACCCCCTTTTCCTCTTTGCACTACCCAAACCTGCCTGGAGATGGCACAGATGTCCACCTTCTGGCCCATCTTAGTGAGGAAAATACCCAGTGAGGCCCTGCAGAGGTAGGGGAGGGTTGGAGTGAGCCAGCTGGATGGAGGGAGAGCGAGAGCTGGCTTTGTGATCTCTTTTAGCAAGAATCCCCTTCAGACAGCAACAGATAACTCCAGGGCCACCAATGATAGTCGCAGTATTGTAATCGATTACATTCCAGCATTTCTCCCTGGATCAGAATCATCTGGGGAGTTTGTTGAAGATGAAGATTTCCTGGCCCCACCCCAGAACGATGGAATCAGAGTTTTAGCAGGCACACTAACTAACACGACTCTAGGTCTGTGCCTGGCCCTGCTCTGAAGGCTTACCATGGATTAACTGATTTACCCCTCCAACAGCCCTATGAGGTAGGTACTGTCAATATCCCCATTTTATAGGTGGGGAGTTTGGTCTGAAGCACAGAGAAGTTAAGTAACTTGCCCAAGGTCACACTGCTTGCAAGCAGCTGGGCTGGGGTTTGACCCCATGCTGTACAAAATCCAGGTGGTTCTCACACCCAGTGCATTTTAGAACCACTCCTTTATAACACTGGGCCCACCCCCTTTCTTGTCTCCTTTTGCTTCCTTTTATTTGTCATTTTAAATAGTGTGTGTGGTTTTTTTAATTATAAAAGTAAGACTTGCTTATTTCAGAAAACTTACAAGATTCAGGAAAGCACAAAGAAGGAAAAAACCATGATCTTAATCTCACCCCTTGAACAGTATGGCCCTGAGCATATTAGGTAGCCTGTTTCATTTCATTCAGAAAATTTCTGTAACTCTCTTCCCATGTCATTGCCTGTATGTCCACACCTACTTTGTACTGGCTGAGAGATCTCCAACTGTTGTTGGAGATGCTGTCTTTCTTTAACATACCTGCTACATAGTTATTACAACAATGTGGTGGAGACCCTTGAAAGTACAACTTGGCACGCATCTCTGAATTTTCCCTTGTGGGGTGGCATGGAATTGGGAATGGAATTGCCAGGTCAAAAGGCATGCATACATATTAAAATAAAAACCCCTTTTCAAGTGTAATATACATGCAGGGAAGTGCACAGATTGTAAGTATTCAGGTTGATGAATTTCCACAAACGTGACACACCCATGTAAAACCAACACCCAGACCCAGAAATGGGCCAGGACCTGCATTCTAGAAGCCCCTTTGGCATGCATGTAAGGATTCTGATTTGTATTGTTAGATTTTCTCCAGCAAAGCTGTATACAAAGTTGTATATTGCTTTCCTTTGAATTTTCTTAAGATTGAAGCACAAACTTTGCTTAAAAGCAGAGTGGGTAGAACCATTGGAGTCAGGCAGGGAGGTCCTCCCTTTCTGGGGCAAGACAGACTTCCCTTTAGCTGGGGTGAAAGAGGTGGGTCCAGGATGGGTCATTTTGAGCTTCAAATGGTTTAAGAAGGTGTTTTTTGTTGTTTTTTAAATCCTCACCTGTGGACATGCTTAGAGAGAGGAAGAGAGAGAGAGAAAAGCATCGATAGGGAGAGAGAGAAATATCGATTGGCTGCCTTCCGTATGTGCCCCAACCAGAGATCAAACTGCAGCCCTTCAGTGCTTAGGCTGACGATCCAACCACTTAGCCATACTGGCCAGGGCAAGGAGTGTTTTGTGTGTTTTTTTTAATTTTTAAATTTAATCTTTACTATCTGATGGGCAAAAGTGATACCTTATTATTATGTAAAAATTAAAAAAATTATGGTACATTTTGTGGCTTCTTTAGTCCATGGCCATGTATTGCTAATAGCTGTCTCGCATTACTGAACAGATCCGAATGAACTGTGCGATCCTATGTTGGGGTCCTGCTCTTGGAACCCATTTTTCACAAGCTTGCAGGCTTTTTGGTCATCACCTTGCTTTTCAAAACTTGCACAGTGGGGAACTCAGCCGAGCCCTTGAGATGGTGAGCGTGGGGAAGTGACCGGTGCACTGTAAAGCACAGTGCAGATGTTGGATGTCATTTATCTCCATCCCAGGGTGTGAGTTCCTAACCTTTGTGGGCTGGCTGGCTCTAAATGCCACTGTGCCCTGTTTGGTGATCAGAGAGTCCTCTGCCACTGTCCTCTGTTCTCACCTGGCTTGTAAAGGAAGCAGAGGCTAATCTGGCCTCTCCTTTGAGGAAAGTTCAGCTGAAACCCCCAAAGAGTACATGACTTGCCAAGGTGATTCAGTGATGGAGCTGTGAGGAGAGCCGAGCCCCACCTGGTCAGTACTGGTGGCAACTCACCTGTCCGGAGTGGGGGAAGATCCAGGCTGAATGATATGGTGCCCACCTCCCTGGGGGCTTCCAGTAACTGTCGCAGCCCCATGCCTGGGAAGGCAGCTTGTCTCATCTTTCGGCTCCCACTGGTGGCTGTGAGGACAGAGCTGCCCAAGTAGGAGAAGCAACACTGTCTCTCCCTTCCCTCCTGCCCCTAGAGGCTGGCGGACACGATGGAGGGACTGCCGGCAGGGGCCTGGGCCTGGGCTGCCGGTTCTCTGGTACCGGACGACTTTCTCTGCTGCACGTTCCTCTAAAGCCCAGAGACCTGGGGGGGGTTCCCCGGAGCTCTGCCCTGGGGTTCGGACTCTAGCTGGGACTTCCCCTTTCAGCTGGTACTAGGAACACCCACAAGCCTCCACGAGGGAAGCCAGGGCCTTGTGACTGGGTGATTCAAAGTAGGCTCTGTGGAAGTGGCAGGGAGCACCCTCGGGAGAGAAGGCGCCTGTCTGGCCAGGTGGTGGGACTTGCTCTTTTCCCCGCACCAGTGTTCCCTTTCAGCTGTTGAGCTGTGCTTTGCTTTTTCAGGGCCTTAGTTCTTCCACCTGTAAATGGGCACCGTGTCCGGGCATCTCTGTGGGCTTCAGAATCAGTGGGGCAGGTTCGATCTGCTCATTGGCACCGACTGAGATATCCTCGTTACAGAGAGCAGTGGTGGAGCTGGGCTCTGGAGTCAGGCTTAGCTGTGCCACTGGCATGCTGGGGAAATTTTGTTAAGATCCTTAATCTCTCTGAGCCACAGTGTCCCACGTGTGTAAAGTGGGGATCACAGTGGTACCATCTCAGAGGGGGTGTGAGATTGAAATGAACTAAGCTGCTAGGTTGGTGCTGGTCCATGGTGGACTCACAGACACAGGCGCTGCCCAGCTCTCCTGTTCCCATGGCTTGCCCTCATCTGCACTCTGACCTCCCACCTGCTGAGTCAGCTGAGGCCTGGGAGGAAGCTGTGCTGTGCTTGAGGGAAGCGGGAGGGCTGGGCCTGGCTGGGTGCTTCTCTTTTCTCTTACAATCTCTCCCAGAGAGCACATGGGCCCCTTGCTGCCCACCTCACACAGAAGAGGGGTCAGAACAGGGGTGAGAGGAAGCTGAGCGGGACTGGGGACCGGGTGGAATCATAACAGATAGTGATAACGGCTTCCGTGATGGTGTGGGAGCCCTGCGCTAAGTGTTTGTGTTCATTTATAGTCTTGTGAGGTTCGTGGCAGCCACCCTATATTATATAGGAGGAAACCGAGGCCTAGAGAAGTTGTGTAACCTGCTGGCACACAGCTCCAAAATTTGGGAGACCTAGTGCTGAGGAGAAGAGAGTGAGGGAGTCTCTAGGATGGCTCTCACCTCCCTCCCGAACTTACGGAATAAAAATTAAAAGCCATCTGGGGCCCTCCTTTCTTTCTCCAGGCCCTAATTCTGGGGAGCTAGGAGTGCATGGGGCCACTCTAGCCTCTCAAAGGTTCCCAGATCTTGGTGGCCTAGAGGAAGTCCCAGATGCTGTGAATCCTGTGCCCTTCCTGCCAATGCAGCCAGGCCACCGCGGCTCCTCTGCCAGGTGTCCAAATCCCATCACTCGGTGTCTTCTCTGGTTGCCTTGCAATGGACCGGAACCCCAGGTGGGAGAATCCAGCCTTGGTGGCAGCAACTGAGGACTTGAACTGCTCCTCCCTGCCTGGCCCCTGGGCCGCTCTGGTAACCTTCAGCTGCGTGGGCCTGAGTGTGGGAATGCTAGGCCCTGGGTGTTTCTGCAGACTCTGAGGGCTTATACCAGAGCATCTCTCAGCTGTGTCTTTCCCCAGCACACATGTGATGAACCACATGCATGCATGCTCATGTGTGTAGAGATAAGGCAGGGGGTCAGAAGTGCCCAAGTTTGGGAACTGTCACCCCTCACCTCTTCCTTTCCCAGGTGAAAGCACATCAAAATATGCCCCAATAATGGGTTTGCCATGAACTCCCTCTAATTGATAAAGAAGAAAGTAATTTGCAAGAGGAATTTTGTTAGTAAGCTGCGTAACACCTGGGCTGAGGCTGCGAGCCATGTGCGGCTCACCCTGGTGCTCTGTGCACCCAGCGCAGTGCTTGGCCGGAGTCAGTGTTCGCTTGGGTGAGGGAGCGGCTGAGTGGCTGATGGGCTGTTGTTTTCACCTTCATTCTTTCACTCATCAAGCTTTTTATCTTAGTCGGGACCTTCTCATTGGAGAGGGAGAGAAATCCAACTCATATTGGGTTTAGGAATAGAGGGACCCAGGGGTTCGAGTTGGCTTTCAGCACAGCTGGGTCCAGAAGCTCAGGCCGTGTCCTTGAAACCTGGTGTCTGCCAGTCCTTTCCCCGCCTTCCTCTGGGTTGGCTGCGTTTTCCTGCGCTCTCCCTCCTGTGGTTTAGCATCCCTAGGGAAGAGAGGGGGGGCGTTTGCTGGGAGTGAGTCCTGTTGGTTCTGCTTAGGTCTCCTGCCCACTCCTGAACCAGTCTCTGTGGCCAGGAGGATGGAGCTCTGATTGGCCAGGCCTGGCAAGGTGCTCCCCTGGGGGCGGATGGAGCACAGAGCTGTTTTGCTCATAGAGAGGCCAAATGGATGTAGGGCAGGCAGGACCCAAGGGGTCCATGGTACCTGTTGAGCATCCCCTGGGTGTGGGGGCAGAGGGGTGAGAGGTCTGGGTGTGGGAGCCAGTGGTCTGATGCAAGCCCAGAGGGTGAACCATGTGATCCTTCCCTTCCTGGTGGGTGGGGGTGGAGGGTGTGGCCTGAGCTGAGGACCACCCCGCTCCCGCTGAGAGACCAGCTGTCTTGGAGAAAAGGACCCCACACTTGCCACCAGCAGCCCTGAGCTGGGTCAGGACCCTCAAGCTGCTCTCCCAGCCCATCCAGATTGCTGCCTGAGTCCACTATAGAGTTCCCCATGTGGAGGAGTTAAGAAAATAGAAATGCCTGTGCCATTTGTCCACAACCTGGGGGTGACTCTCTGGCACTGCAGCAAGGATCAGACTCCCCGAGTGGCAGTGGGCCCCAAACAAGAAGCTGTGGGGAGGGTGGGCCAGGGAGAGAGGCTAAGACGGCAGCCACAGCAGCTTTGTTTCCCTTTCCCCCTGCTTGGGGGCTGGGCTGGGGCCTGTGCCCCTTCTATGTCCCCTTACCCTCGTCTGTTGCAGCCGCTCTACGGGCTGTTTCAGTGAGTGCCTACTGTGTACTTGGCACGGTCAGCCTTGTGCATGCAGAGCTGAGGGCTCACCTTTAGCTCTAGCTGGAAAGACAGACACACTCAAACACAGGTGCCACCCTCCCACCCTGCTGGCATGAAGTGTGGTACTACCAACTTCTGTCTAGACACTCGAGGGGGTCTGAGAAGTGCAGATCTGTGTCTGTGCATGGTACATGTGAATGCACATTGTAGGCACACATGCAATCTGAGTGTGTGCCTGAGTTCACATGTATGTTGATGTGTGTATGTGAGCACGTGTGTCTGCATCCATGTGCCAGCCTGTGTCTAATGGGGAGTTGTATGTATATGAGATGTATGTGCAGGTGTCTCAGGTGTCTGTTAATGTCTATGAACCTGCATGAGTGTGCAATACCTGTGCTCATGTCTGTCTGGGTGGTTGAAGGGATGGGGTGGCATGTGAACATGTGTGTGCCTATGTGTACCTGTGGCTCCTGTGCATATATAGGTGCACACGCATGTGCCCCTGTGCCACACATGTGCAGGTATCATTACACGTGTGGGGCTGGTTTTTCTGGTGTGCGCTGAGCCATGGTGGAGCAGGAAGGCAAAGGTCCCATCTGGGGCAGTGGGTTTGAGGGGCCCCAGTCTGCAGGATTCCCTGAGCCTCCCAGCCAGGTCTTTCTCTCCCTGCGAGGCCCACTGAGGAGCCCTCCTTTGGGTTCCGGGAAGCCAGGGCTGCTTGGGGCTGAGCTACCAACTTGGGCTGTGGTGTAATCTGCCAGCCGAGCCCTTTCCGGAGCTGTGGTTCCTCTGGGCGTGGGGAAGCTGCCCTTTTCAGCCTCCCCTGCTTGTCTTGGTGCCTCCGGAACGCAGGACACACCTCCTGGCCCTGTGGCCTCACCCACAGGAAGCACAGGTTGGGGGGCAGGCCATGGGGGAGGTGTCACACTGCGCTTACCGCCCTACACCGGTGGCCCGCTGACCCTGCTGTACCTTGCCAACAGCCCCAGGGACGTTGCTGGGACCTGGGGCCCCCGTGGCCACAACCATGTTCATCAGGAAGCGCAGCGTGTCCTTTGGGGGCTTCGGATGGTGGGTGACAGGTTGGGGTGGTTGAAGGGATGGGGTGGCTTAGCTGTGCAGCCTTGTTGAGACTGCAGGTGTCTGTGGGAACAGGGAGCTCAGGTTGTGCCCGACTGCGGTGACTGGTTGAACGTGTGTGTCTGTAATGTGTTCCCACGTATGTGTAGGCACCTCTGGGATGACTGTGCGTGTGTGTGCGTGTCCGAGACCGTGCATAGTGTGCCTGTCTGACCGTGTGTTAGGTGTGTGCCTGGCTGGGTGTGCCCATGTGTGTGCCCACGTGTGCACCCTTTGTTTCCGATCAGGTGCCAGTCTGTACCTCTGTCCTCTGTACCTGTGTGTGTTTGTCTGTGCATGTGCGTTACGCTCCTGCCTGTGTCCTCTTTGTGACTTGGTGGCAAGAGGAATCTGTGGCCTGGGGACCTTTGGGGCTGCCTCCTCTCTGCAGGGGGTGAGCTGTGAGAGGAGGGGGCAGGCCTGTCTCTCCAGGTCCCTCCCCTCCGTCCCTCACCTTGGTCAGCCAATCCTAGCCCTGTCCCATCTTGAGCAGCTGGGTGCTCCAGCCTCTTGCCTGGCCCTCTGGGCCACTTTTTCCCTCTAAGCTACTGTCTGGGACAAAGAACAGCTTTTTCCTCCGTGGGGGACAGACCGTGAGGAGACTGAGGTCAAAGGCTTGTCTGTGGTCACCAGCTGCTGGCAGCTTCTCCTCAGCTGGGGAACAGGGTCTAGTGGTTTTCATTATCAGTTTCCTTTCAGCTTCTGGGCCTGGGGCGTTGTCAAAGGACAGGTTCCCGCTGAGTGGAGAGGGTGGCCGGGGTGTCCCGGTATAGACGCTGGTGGGGTAATTGGGGGCACAAGGAGCGAGGGAGATGGGGAAGGAGGCTCGGGGGCTGGGCATAGCTGGGCTCTGTTGCTTTGGCTAATTCCTCGACCCATATGTATGCAGCTCTCTATTTCCTCTTTTCTGCTTTTTCAAAGCACTTTGCCATTTACCCTCTGGCAGGAAGGCCTGTGGGTGCTCCATGTTTGGCAGATGAGCACAGAGAGGATGAGAGGATGCTCATGGGGCCCCTCCTGACGCTCAGGCCGAGGGCTGCTATCCTGAGGCTGGGGTTTGAGTTCGAATCACCTAGTCTGCTTCCTGGTCAGGGACCGTGTGCGGGGCTGGGCTGGGATACACGTAGGGCTGGGCCCCGGCAGTGACGCGGTGTCCTCCGAGCCCACCCTTCTGTGGGGGGCGTGGAGCGGAGAGAGGTACTGTGCTTGGCACATGGTTGCGCTCAGTAGGTATTTATAGAATGAGCGGGTGAGGTGTTTTGTCTACCACAGGCATGTGGGTGGGCTCGTTGAGCTCGAGGGGAATGGCAGGGTTTCCTGGTAGGGTTGGAGGTTTAGGGTGGGTGTCACCTGGGGATAGGTTGTCAGCTGGGAGGGGCTATCAGTTGGCTGGGGCCTAAAGGACGGCCTCCTGGAGCCCTGGTCCACTGCAGACAGCGAGCAGAATCTCAGGGGTGGTTATTTTAAAAGCCCTATCGGAGACCAGGAGTAGACAAGGTGATAGAGTGAATGGGGTGGTTGGCGGGGAGGGGGAGGAGTGAAGGGGCCAGAGAGAACCTGGGACTTTGGCTTCCTGAAAGGGAGAAGTCCAGTGTCGCAGCCACTGCCCTATCATCTGTTTCAGCCCTGCCTAGGCCACAGGCCCTGCCCTCCCGGGGCCACACCCCTGCGTGGGAACCGTGTGTTGGACAGGCCGCTGGGTTGTGTGGATGTGGGCACTCGCACAGGTTGCTGTGACCCAGAGTGCCGGCGGGTGGCGTGGTGGTCGGGTTGAGAGGGTGCCACACCAGGGTGCGGGTTCTAGTGCTGACTCCACCCTCACTCACTGAGGAACTGAGATGGGACACTTCCCCTCTCTGGGTTTCAATTTCTCCATGTGTAACTGGGGCTTTCTGCCTTACTCAGGACACAGGGATGTTGGAAGAATTAAAAGAGATTTTTTGAGAAAATAGAAAATGTAAGGGCTTACTGTTCAGGGTTACAGTTGGGTTGCTCTGAGTTACAAATATTATAGCAGAATGTGGGGATCTGACTCCATTGGGAATCCCATACCTACCTCATCTGGTGGGCTGAATGGGAGAGGAGGCGGGCCTGCATCCCAGAGGGGGCTGGCTGCCAATGAGATCCTTGGGGACCAGGTGTGGAAGCCCCAAGGATGGGGTCCAGGAGGCATGTGGAGAAGAAGCTGAGAGGGCCGGGGTCAAGAGCCTTGCGTGTGGCTTGATTTGCTGTTGGAAACTGACATCAAAAGGTGCTGGGAAAACAAATCTTTTGAGGTGTTCCAGGGGCCCTTCTGGAACACCCCAAAGTTATTCCCAGGTCAAGACTTGGGAAGTTTATCAAAATATGTCAAGAGGTTTGGATGCTTGACTAAATTGGATCGTAAGTCATTATGAAGCAATACTTAATCATCCATTTAACCAAACTGACAATGAAAGATTTCAAAGAAAACACAGACGTTTACAGAATTGTTAGCAAAACTTAGTTCGTCCTGTTGAGGAGATTCTGTTTTCTTAAGTAATCCAGGACCTAATTAAGATAACATAAGACAAATTATTTTGTTAAAGCGCAGAATCTTTGCTCTCTAGGCAGAAATCCCAGTATCAATAGCAGACCACTAGTCCTTCGAGCAGAGAGAAAAGCAGACTCTAATTTTGCTTCAGCTTACGTTTGATGCCTTGCCCATCTCGGTTCACAGTAGTCCTTCCAGATAAGGAACGCAGGTTGCTTTCTGGGAGATGCAGGTGAAGATGCTCAAGATGTATTGGGGACCTTGAGGAGAGAGGAATTAACCCAGGTGAAGTCTGATGGAAAGTATGCAGCTTAGTTTTTTAGCCTCAAGAGGACTTTAAAATTCAATCTGAAGATTCCTTGTGGAAAATTCCAGCAAAGCAGATTTAAAGAGCCTGTGTGGTCAACACTATTCTTGTTGGACTTATATAAATAATCAGGCCACGTTTATTGAAACTAGACTTATTTTGGAAATAAATAAGTCATAATTTGGCTATCTTGGATAAAAAATGAGCGTTATTTTAGAGAGAAAAGTGTTTTAATAGAAACTGCCATGTACTTTGTGGATCTAGTGCTGTTCATTGTCTTTTCAGTTAATTTTTTTTTTTCCTAACTATAAACTAGACAGGGTCCTGAATTTTTCTAGTTTTCTTAAATATTTGGCTGCAGCTTTCGAAATTAACATTTCGGCCTCCAACCCATTGACTTGGAATCGCTGGGAACTAAAGCTGGCCTGTTTCCCAAGGCCATGCAAGCTAAAGCGGGACAACTTGATGCAGGCTTCAGAGAAAGCACCACAGCAGCTCATCTGTGGACAAGCTGTTCCTGCTACAGAAAGATCACCAGAGACAGTGAATCTGCAGACCAGGAGAAGCTCAGACTCACTGCCTGCCCTCATGCCATAGGAAGATGATTGCCGACAGACATCTAGAAATCTTGACTGCCTGCCTTCAGACTCAGAAGCCGAGATTCTAGTCTGCTCCAATCATTAACCTTTGTTTTTCTTTTCTTTCCATAGAAATGCCTCTTATTGTATACCTGGTTGCTTTCAAAAAAACAAAAAGTGCTGGGAGTTTACTTAGAGTAAAAGGATCCCACCGCCCAGCTCAAGGGCTTGGTGCTGACTTGTGATTGCTGGAGCGGCTCCGCATTTTCACCACGCGGCCCTGATACCACTCCCCTACCCCTGCTGGTCCCAGCAGCCGAGTGTATGGGAAAGAAGCTTGTAGCAGACCTGAGCTAGATGGATGGGTGGCTGAAAGAACTTTCTAGGGTTTCAAGCATCTTGGAGGTGGTGGTGATTTTGGTGGCACTGATGGTGATGATGACATAGGGATGGTGGTGACACTGATGGTGATGGTGGCACCAGTGGTGATGGTGATGATGACATGGGTTGTGGTGAAACTGATGGTGATGGTGACACTGATGGGGTAGTGACACTAATGGGGTGGTGCCACTGGTAGTGATGGTGACACTGGTGGTGATGGTGAGATGAAGCTGTGGTGAAATTGATGGTGATGGTGACATTGGTGATGTGACATTGATGGTGATGGTGACATGGGGCTGTGGTGACATTAATGGTTATGGTGACATTGGTGATGATGACATTGATGGTGATGGTGATATTGCTGATGGTGACATTGATGGTGATGGTGACACTGACAACAATGGTGACCCTGGTGGTAATTATGACACTGGTGGTGATGGTGACAATGGTGGTAGTAGTGAAACTGGTGTGATGATGACACTGATGGTGGTGGTGACACTGATTGTGATGGTGACACTGGTGATTATGGTGACACTGGTGGTGGTGGTGACACTGATGGTGATAGTATACTGATGGTGATGGTGACACTGGTGATGATGGTGACACTGTTGGTGACATTGGTGGTTGTGACCCCTAAACAAGAGGAGACACCAGCGGTGGCAATCTTGCCCACCTTTCTGCCTCTGGAGAGAGAAAGGGGCCTCTTTCCCCAGCCATAAGGGCTGACATATGTAGAGGGTAAAAATAGAAGCTTAGCAGCGCTGCCTTGTCTTCCAGGAAGGCGCGGGCTGGGGCGGAGGAGCTGGCTGCCAGGACAGTCTGCCGCAATCATGATCTTCCCTGTTCTGAGTCTGGGCCTGACAGGTCCCACCTGCCAGTGCACCCTGGAGCGGGTTCTGTCCCTGGAGTGGGGTCTGCCTCCTTGGCTGGACTGGCAGCTCCCAGAACAGGAGGGTCCTTGGTGCTGGGGGTACTGGGTGTACTGGGGGGTGCTGGCATCTTTTCAAAGCAGAATCCCAGGAAGTATCGATGTGTTGAATGTCCACCCGCCAGTGACCGATGAATCTAGGCTTCAGAGTCTTCTTGTGGAAGCGGGGAATGAAAGGAGAGGCTACATACAAACTGCTTAACATCCCTGGGGCTGGAGTCAGATACCTGGATTCAGACTGGGACAGCGATTTTACCCTTCTGAGCCTCAGTTACCTCATCTCTAGAATGGAAATAATAACTGTACCCACCTCTTAGGGTTACATGTGGCTCCAGCCCTCCCAGAGCTCACTGTCCTCCCTTCCTGGGCTGGAGGAGCTGTCCCTGCAGAGCCCTGTCCACCTGGTGGTCTGGACTAGCCCTGCAGATGCCCGGAGGGAACCTTCTGCCCCGGCACTGACCAAGCCCTTGCTTTTCTCTTGGCAGGATCGACAAGACCATGTTGGCAAGCCTGAAGGTCAAGTAAGTAGCCACTTCCTGTTTTGTAGAGGTCAGAGATGGTGGCAAACCAGAGCTCTTCTGGGGCCCCTGTTTCCCTTGAAGTTGTGGGAAACTTGGGTGGGGCTGTTGCATTTGCCAGATTCTCCTTCTCAGGCTGGGGGCTTCTGGGTTGGAGGAGGCTGGGTCAGGCTCTTGCTTCCTGGGCATCTGGGCAAAGCAGATGCTGGAATGGAAGCAGCAGGCACCAGAACAGTGGGAATGTGTGTAGTGCTGTCACTTTTAGGCTACAACTGAGGGGTGTAAGAAAGAGAAATGTTTCTGTCTCCTTCATTTTTATGTGAAGCCCTGGTCCCATAAGGCTGTCTTTCTGATATTCCCACCTACCTAAACATTGTGCCACATGAGTCTAGGACATCATAATACACCACAGTATGTGTGTGTGACAAGTAAGCTATTGAGTCATCTGTGACCAGAAATGTCATGCTGGTTGGCTGGTCTTGGGGTTCCCTGAGGCTTCCAACACCAGATTCAGGGGCTGGGAATTTCCTGCTCGGTTTGCCTTGTGTCTGCTTGTCTGTCTGGGAGCCCTGGGCAGACACACCTCTCTGCTAGAACCTCCCACTACCCTTCCTCACCACCTGTATTCTTTTTTTCTCCATATTTCTGGCCAAACCATCTTGTCTACATCCTGATCCTCTTTCCCCCTTGAGACCTAACGAAAGTCATTTCCGTCTGCATCCCTCCTTTGGGCAGTGAGTACTGGCCCATCGCCTACTCCAGTGGAGTGAATTGAAAATGAGGGAAATTCTAGGAGGGAAAATAGGACTGGTCACTAGCTTAAAATATTATCCTGCCATATGCAGATTAGCTTACTCATGAAAAATTCCCCCTTCAGAGGCAGCTCCTTCTGTCTGTAACTCCCCCATCTCAGCTGAGAGGTTTTCCAGGCCAGTCACCCTCTGCCATGCCATTCAGTTGGAGCACTGACTGTATATCCCTTGGGTAGAGGTCACTGAGCAAAACACAGCCAGCCTTGAGAGTTGGTATATAAGGCGATCAAAATAAGAGGCTTCCTACTCCGGTTTGTTTTGTTCAGAAGGGTGAGGGTGGGCAGTTAGGGCAGGGATGGATGGCAAACTGTTCCTACCCTCAGAGGGCTTTTAGCCTCTTTGTAGACTTGATGCCAGAGGTGCAGTGGGAGTAGCCCAGGAAGACTCACAGGAGGAGGTGGCTTCTAAAGCAGCTCTTAAAGATGGGGTGGGACGATGGGCCCACCTGTACGTGGGATGTGCATAGTACAGCCCAGTGTTCAGGGCAAGTCACTCTCGGCCATGGCACTTACCTTCTCTGGACTTCAGTTTCTGTACCCTTTTTCCAATGGGCACAACAATGTTTGGCCTTCCCAGAGCTTCTTATCTGCATATTGAATGAGACGTGAGGCATGAAGTAGAGACAGTAAGGGGTCTAGAGTGGTCGAGTCTATCTTGTGGTGCTCTCTTGGGACGTCTTGTTCAATTTCACAAGTTTGTTTTAACTGATAAAGATGATACATGTAACCTGGAAAGGAACTAGTTATAAGGTGCAGTGAAAGGCTGAGGCCATAGACCAATGTTGAGATTGGGACCTCAGTGGGGTCTTTGGGTACTTGGGTACCTGGGGAGGTGGTGTTGAGATGGTGGTTTGAGACAGTGTGTAGGACCATGTTCATACTGTACTTGGTTAGGATTCTTTTGATTGCAAGAAACAAAACCCAATTTAATCTGGCTAAGCAAAAGATGGGATTTATGGGGGGAAAAAATTCCAGGGTGTCTCGGGGAATCCAAGGGGACGAGGTAAGGTAGAGCGTAGGAAGGGCTGGACAGGAACTGGAAACCCATGCCTGTCAAAAATCCCAACTGGCTTCTTTGCAGAAGCTGATAAACTGATCCTCAAATTCATATGGAAATTCAAGGATAATCTTGAAAAAGAAGAATATAATTTCAAAATTTACTTCAAAACTACAGTAAGCTGACATGAGGACAGACACACAGATCAATGGAACAGAATCCCAAGTTCACAAAAAACCCTCACATTTGTGGTCAATTGATTTTCAGCAAGTGCGTCATAATAATTCAATGGAGAAAAATAGCCTTTCAGCAAATGGTGCTGGGACAACCAATAGCCACATGAAATAGAATGAAATTGAATCCCTCTCTCACACCATATACAAAAATTAACTCAAAGTGGGTCAAAGACCTAAATGTAAGAGCTAAAACTGAAAACTCTTAGAAGAAACATATAAAAATCTTTGTGATCTTAGATAAGGCAGTGGTGTTTTAGATGTGACACCAAAAGCAAAAGCAAAAACAATAATAACAAGTTGATAAATTGAACTTCATCAAAATGAAAAACAACTGTGTTACAAAGGACACCATTAAGAAAGGGGAAAGACAACCCACAGAATGGGAGATAATATTTGCAAATCACATATAGGAACTTATATCTAAAATATATAAAGAACTCTTATAACTCAATAATACAAAGACAACACAATTAAAAAATGGGCAAAGGATCTGAATAAACATTTTTCCAAAGAAGATATATAAATGGACAACAAGCACATGAAAAGATGTTCAGCATCATTAGCCATCAGGGACACGCACATCAAAACCACAATGAGATGCTACTTCACACCCACTCAAATTACTATAATCAAAAAGACATAATAACAGGTGTTGGTGAGGCTTCGGAGAAATTAGAACCTTTGTACATTGCTGGTGGGAATATAAAATGGTGCAGCTGCTTTGGAAAACAATAAGACAGTTTTTCCAAAGGTTAAACATAGAAGTATTGTAAGACCAACAATTCCATTTTTAAATATATATCCAAGAGAAATGAAAATGTATGTTCATGCACAAACTCGTACATGAATGTTCATAGCAGCATTATTAACAATAGCCAAAAGTGAAAAAAACCCAATTGTCTGTCAACAGATGAACGGAGAAACAAAATATAGCATATGCATACGATGGCATGTTATTTGGCCATAAAAAGGAATGAAGTACATGCTATGACACAGATGAACCTTGCAAATACTATGCTAAGTGAAAGTCACAGAAAAGCACCTATCGTGTGATTCCATGTATGTGAAATGTCTAGGCTAAGCAAATCCACAGTGACAGAATAGATTAGTGGTTTCCTAGAGCTGGGGAGGTTGTTGGGGGAAAGAAGGGGAGTGAATGCTAAAGGATACAGGCTTCTTTTTGGGGTGATGGAGATGTTCTGGAACTAGGTAGTGATACTAGTTGCACAACCTTGTGAATATACTCTAAACCATTGAATAAATGGTGGTTTGTATGGTATATAAATTACATCTCAACAAAGCTGTTGAAAAAAAGAGAGAATATATGATTTTTCCCAGCTTGGGTTAGTTGTATACCACTGGTCCAATTGGTTTAGCTGGAGAGATGGGGTTTTATGGATAAAATATGGCTGCTAAGGCCACCTCTATGTGGGAGGGGTTAGTTCTTAGAGAAGAAAGATGGATTATAGGCTGGGCAGATACCATAAGAGGTTTTATTCAGACACAGCCACTACCCTTGGGACTAAAGGGAAGATCGGTGCCTGCTCTCCCCACCCCCCCTTCCCTCCCCCTTCCCCCTTCCCCCTGCCTCCCTGAATGAATTCCTAACAGAGAATTCTCTCCTGATGCCCAGGATCTGTCTCTGCTCACTCACAGGTCCATTAGGTGGCCCACGTCCATGCTAGGCTCTCCCAGGCACTGAGATGCCTCCTTCTTTCTGCCTCTGCTGGCTGAGACATCTTTCTACAAGTGCCCCATTGACTACTCCACTGAGCAGCAGGTACCGCTGGGCCGAAGCCTGTGCTCCCAATGGCCTTGGTTCCTTCTGCAGGGACCCGGTGTCCTTGACATGAAGACAGCCGTGCAGCTCCTGGAGGTGTCTCTGAGCCATGCAGCTCTGAAGATGGGGGTTCTGGCCCCTCCATTACTGAGCACTTGCTGTGTGCTAAGTTTTCATTGCACAGTTCCCCTCAGGTTTCACCACCACCCATGAAGCAGCTACCGTTACTCTCTGCGTTCTACAGATGAGAAAATTGAGGCTCGGAGAGGTTAGGAAACTTGATCGAGGTCGTCAGCGAGTAAGTCATGGAGTTAGGATTTGAATCCAGGTGTGTACTTCGGGCTGGTTCGGTCCAGGCTGGAGCTGAGTAGTTCTCAGCACCTATCCCGCCCTACTTTCCCACTCTTTCCCCCCGATGTATGTTGAGAATCTGCGTAACTTGGCTGCTGCTCTGTCTCCGCAATGCTGTGGGCGAGAAGGCCCATCACTCTGCTGGAGGCCCAGGGTGAGAGGGGCCTTGGGTGCCTGAATAACGACGACCCTCCGAGGAAAGGGGTACAGGGAGCCACAAGGGAGCACTGGAGAGGGTAGTGGTCGCAGTGCATGCAAGAGAAGGAGTTGGGAGGGCCAGGTTACTGCCCCAGGCCAACAAATTGTTAACCTCTCTGAACCTCAGTTTCCCATTTGTAAAATGGGAGGATTGGACTAGTGTCTTACCTGCTCCATTCTGGCTTTGATATTTTAGAAGTTTACCTTCATGACTTTGGTCCTTTTGTGTTTCTCTCAGGACCTTGATGGTTGGGGCTCACTGTTGAATAAGTGAATGCATGAATGAATGAATGTCTTTGAGAGCAGGGGCTCTGCGCACCTCTCTGGCTACCGTGGCACGTAGCAGGCTCTCAGTCTATATCTGCTGAACGAATCAAGGGTCATCAAAGTTAGCCCATCACATGCAGGTGGAGGGAGGGGAAGAAAGAGCAGGGTCAGCAGGCAGGGCTCCCCTTTCTCCTGCCTGCTCTGGGATCAGCTTGGGACAAGGTCCCCGTCTGCAGTAGTTGTGCGTCATCGAATTAGATTTCCCCCAGAGAGCCCAGGCTGGCAGGCCCAGGTGTCTGGGGTTTGCGCAGGGAGCTCCTTGAAGCAGCATCCAGAGGTGATGACCTGAGCAGGAAGGAGTCTCAGGTACTTTCTTCCACTTTTCTGCTGCCTCGGCCCTCCCTCTCACGATATACTTCTTTGCTAAAGAAAGAAATATATGTGTGTCTGTCCGTCTCCTGCACAGGCTTGTAAGCCATGCTCCAGCCATCTGAGATGACTGTCACCCACGACTGGCCCTCGTGGGACTGGGTGAGCCCAGGGCTGGTTCAGTGCAGCCTGTCTCCACTGCTGGGGGACAGTATCATGTTCAGTCCCAGTGATGGAGAAATCTAGAACCTATTGCCTTGTAGGAAAAATAATCCAACTTTTGGTCATTAGAAATGAATGACATCTCTGAATAAAGAGAAAGCTTGTGATGGAGCCTAGAGGTGACTGTGTCCTCTTATTTCTTCCTCATGAGAGGGGTGGAGAGGGCTGGGGGGAGCCGTCTTCCCAGCAGCCTGGTTGGGGCAGCATTTCAGCTGTCCTTTGTTTTGGCCAGAAGATAACACCACACACTCATCCCTACTCTAGGTTTCAGATTTCACCAGCTGAGAATTCAAAATCCAATTAGAAATGAAGTGACTGCACAGGGCAGGAGCAGACACAGTGTGTCCCAGCCTAGCTTCCCTTGGCCCCTGGGGCCCTGATGGCGGCTGCGGGAGCCATCATCCATGCAGGATGGGGGGGCACTGTTGCATCTAGAAAGCTCAAATTTCTTGCCATGTCATAGCCCCTTTATACTCAGGGCTTCCATTCTCCTTCTATGAGCATTATGCACAAAATCCAGATGATAACCTTTACGGATGTCTGCTTCTCCTGGTCCTCTCGGTGTTGTTAGCAAGGTCACCTGCTCACCTTGTGGGGAGAGAGCAGAGCCGGGGAGGCCCAGGTGTGAGTGCGTCATCTCTGCATCCAGCTCTCCAGCCCTCCTTCCAGAAAGCCCGTCCCTCCACCATCTACCCCTGGACTCCAGTGTAATGGCTTTTTCCATGTGCTGGTTGAGGGCCATGATCACCACCCATTTCCCCAACTTCCACCAGGCCTTTGTTTACTGTGGATTACAAGGATCCTTGAGGTACTGCGAAGATGTTCTACAACCTTCTGGGGCTGCTCTGTCTTAGGCAACTCCTCTCTTACACACCTATGACATCTGCTGAGAGTTTGCTGGGGTTGTTAAGGACGGGAGAGCTGGATTTGGGGGGGAGGGTGGTGAGAAGGCTGAATCAGTTCAGCTCACCCTTACCAGGCACCTACATTCTAAGCTCAGTGGTAGGTCCCGGGGTTGCGAGGGAGATAAAAAAGACGGTCTCTGCTATGAAATCTCACAAACCCACAGGGAGACAGACATATAGACACAATTGCAATGGGATGTGACAGGTGCTAACAGATGATCTCAGAGAGGATGATGGAGAAGGGCCTCCCGGAGCCTTGGTGATGCCCGGGCGGTCTCCAAGGGTGAGTGAGGTCGGCTGGAGAAGAGAGAGGCACTCCAGGCTGCAACTTACTCAAGCAGTGGGGCGGGAGGGACCTGGGTGAAGCTATTATTACCAGACAGAAAACCTGTGGGAGTGCCGGGACAGGATGGCCTGTGCCTGGGAGTGTGGACTGACTGGGGAGCTATCAACAAGGTGGTTTGGTGTGGGAGGCGAGGGCAAGGGAGGGGTCAAGGTGAACACCGTCAGGTTTCCCAGTGAGTCCTTGCTCCCATCCACCGAGACTCTGAATATATAATCTCTGTTCTTTTTTTGCCACTCTCCCCTCCTGTGTGGCTGGCTTAGATCCTGACCCTTAAATCTACCTCCCCCCCCCCAATAGGAGGGGACAGAGGAGGGGAGCTGCAGCAGCAACTCAGGGGCTGTAGGAGCTGGTCTGGGGCTGGGGGGCAGGCCAGTCAGAGCTCTCTCCCTGGCCTTGCAGGCAGAGCTGGTGGTGGGCCTGGGCTCCGGCCCCTCCCTGCTTGGCTCCTTGGAGTGCCTTTGGCAGGTGAGCTCCAGGTTAGTAGTGGCGGCCCTTGTAACTGACAGCTGGCCAGGCCGGGCTCTCAGGGAACCCACTTCCAGACACATTCCAGGTGGGGCCATGGGGAAAGTCGCTGTTTCTGCCTAAGTATCAGGCCCTGGATCACTGACTGATTCCTTTAGGGTGGGCCTTGAGCCTGAGAACAGTGTTGGTGTGTGTAGGCGTGTGTAGGCATGTGTAGGCGTGTGTAGGCGTGTGGTATGCTTGCCTGTGCAGGTGGACATGAGCTTTGAGGGCCCATGTGGGTGATTGTGGTGCCTTTTTTTGGCTTTAGTGAGTTCCTATGGTAACCACGAACATGTCTCTTTTGGGAGCTGGAGTCCGCAGGGTGTGAGTGGCTACAGGGAGAAGCAAGGCGGGCGGGTGCTTAGCTGGCAGTTGGGCTCTGGCCTGATTTCACTGCCAGGCTCTGGGGAAGCACCTGGAGGGGCCATTGCCAGGCAGCAAGGTGTGCAAACTCCAGGGACTTGTGTGCTCCTGGCCTCATCCCAGCCAGTCCCCGACATGCCCAGGAAGCCCTGGTGAGTCCCTGTTCTGATTTCTTGATGGACAAACAGCTCCCTGAATCAAGACTGCTATCTGCTGGTGGCAGCTCTGGCCAGTAGGTACTGGGCATTGGGCTCTTCGGAGATGGGTGTGGGACTGTGGGCAGGAGGGGCTCTGTTTATCCTGGGGCCCTGTGCTAGTGCTTCCCTGTGGCTGGTGAGCTGAGTGGTACGTGTTGATCCCATGGGACAGGGCTGACTGTGTTACTGTGGGAGACAAAGGCAGGATGCAGGAGAGCAGAATGCAGATGGGCAGCCTGTGGCCGGCCAGCCTGGGGTCATCTGTCCCTGGGTCAACTATCCCTCACTTTGTTCAGCTCCCTGAGAGTCCTTGTGGACCCCAGGTCTCTGGCCATGCACTCAGCTTCTTTACAGCTCTCACTGGGCCCAGAGGCCTGCTGGCCTTGTCTGGATAGGAAGACTCAGGATCCCGTGGAGAAGAGGCCAGAGGGCTCAGCCCAGCTCCCTGGGCACTGGATCTGGCCAGAGCTGGGAAGACTTGTTCCCGCTGGGCTTTGGGGAGAGGCGCTGACTCCCCACATGTGCATCCCTTGGGCTTCCTGTTCACACTCTGTGGACCCCTGGGCGTATCGGGATACCCCCGGCCCTTTGGGGAGGCTCATGATGGACGGGAGCCCCTGCAGCACTCAGAGGTGTCTGGGAGTGTGTGGGGGGTACTTGCTTTCATCGGCTTCCTCCTGCCGGCTCCTCTAGGGCTGGGAGCAGGGAGTGGGGAGGGGAGTGTCGGGAGGGGATGTAGATAGGCCTTTCCCCAGGAGCTAGCTGCTCCCTCTGCCCCTGGGGCCCTGGGGGAGGCTGTGCTGGGACAGGGTGGGCAGCAGGGCTTGCTGGGTCTGGCAAACCCAGTGGACATGAGGATGGACAGCTAGAGATCATGGGCCTCAACCTCCTTGTTTATGGATCGGGGCACTGAGGCCCCAGGCGGGGTTGCCTCACCCGAGATGGCGCAGCGCGGAGGCGCAGGGTGCGGGATCAGGACACGAGAGGCCCGCTCTCGTCTCTGGGTAGCGCCTGGCCCCTTCCTGCTCCTCCATTAAGTCCTTCATCTCTGCAGCTACCCGGCTGCGACTTCATCTTTTCTTCTGAAGATAGACCTGATGTCCTCAGGGACCGGTCAGACCCGAGCCCCATGGTGGTGAGGGGCCTGGGGCACTGCCGGGGGCACCGGCGCTCTGCTGGAGCTCCACCTGTCTCACCAGACCTTCCCCTGTACCAGGGAGGTTGAATATTTGGAGTTTTAGGCCAAATCTTGACAATTAACTCAAGAGTTAAAGAGACAAAGCCCTAGGGGGCCTGTTCTGTAGGCCAGATTCAGCGCATGGGGTCGCCAGGGTGCCACCTTTGCTCCTGGGCGGGCCCACGGGCGGGCCCACCCCTCTCCCGTCTCAGCTCCCGTCTGCCCCTGGCGGACTCCCTCGTCTCTCTCCCCAAGTCGCCCCTTCCCTGGCCCTCTCGTCCCTCAGCTGCTGGTCATTTCCTGCTCTGCCCCCACATTGGACTCACTCTCAATTAACCTTTTCTCCCTTCCAAACCCAGCTCTTTCTCTGTCACTGGGTTGCCACGGGGTTCGCCCTCCTCCCCGGTTAAGGCCCATTATCTTCTGCCTAGACGGTGACAGAGGCTGTCTAATTAACCCCTCCTCTGGGCTCCGCCAGCTCTGACTAATTCATCACCCCCAAAGACGGCTCCGGCTCTGTTCTCCCTGCTCCGAGGAGGCACGACCTGCCATGACGATGGCAGACCTTGTTAGGGCTGATTCCACACAGGCCTGTCCCTCAGACCCTGGTGTGGGGACCCCCCACTCTCTCTTGGTTGGGGCTGGGCAGCCTTTGGCGGTGTTGACTCCCCAGGGACTTCTCTTTCTGTCATGGGCATCTACTCAGTCTTTGGTCCACACCAGATACTTTGAGTCTCTCCCTCTCCCCCGAGCAGCAGTCTCCAAACTCTTCTGCACCCGGAGGCTTTATAAAGGTCTGGTGCCCAGATTGCTCCCAATTCCAGAATCAGAAAGCAGAATGTCTGGGGTAGGACTCAGCATCAGTACTGTTTAAAGATCCCCTCTGCGCATGAGATGCCAGCAACCTCACCCCTAGTAGCGATCGTCAAAAATGTCTCCAGGCATTGCTGAGTTCTGGGGGAAGTATAAAAGCTCCCCCACCCCGCTGAGAGCTGCTGCTTCAAGCCAGGCTAGGTCCACCTCAGTGGCTTTCTAAAGTGTGCACAGAGGAAGGGCTACCAACTTAGTGGTCAGATGGCCTATGTTGAAGGCCTGACTCTACCAGCTGGGTGACCTTGAGCAAGTTACTTGACCTCTCTGTGCCTCAGTACATCTCTAATTCTCTCTCTCTCTTTTTTCTTATAACTGCGTGTCCCCTTGACCTTTAGCTCCAGCTCCATGATGTGACTTGCTTTCTGGCACTTTGTTTTCTGGCGCTTTCAGCCTGGACGTGTTTGCTTATGCTGTCCCCCGCATGAAGTGCCTTTACTTCTCCGTCTGCACTGTCGTGTCCATCCTTCCAGGACCAGCTTAGAGGCTGCCTCCTCTGTGAACACCTCTGTCCCCGTGAGAACCAAGTGCTTCCTTCCTCACGCTCCGGAGCAGCTGGAGCCTCAGGGGTCATATTAGCTCTTCCTGCCACACGGCGGTGGTGGTTTCTGCGTGTCCTTCTTCCCTTGAGGTCAGAGACAGTGGGAGCCCCTCGGGTGCCCAGTCCAGGCTGCATCACTGTTTTGTTACACAGGTGAGGTGGCTGACCCCGCCCTGCCTCGGGTTGTGCTGTGAACCAGCAGGTTACCGCAGTGTCATCCTTCACCCCACACCCAGCTCGTTCTGAGAGGGTGGAGTGGGTGGAAACCCGTGCCTGGCAGGCCACAAACCACATAACTGACTTCTGGAGCCCTGCCCTGGGAGGTGTGTGTGACACGACAGTCATTGCCGCCGTCTTGGTTGTCTTGCCTTGAGGAGCTTTGGGCTCTAGACTCTCCCAGGCCCACTTCTGGGCCCAGGAACAGGACTCATAGGGACAGACCCTGCCCCTATCCTGCCATGCCCTGTCCAAACCCTGTCAGCCCGCTCAGCCTAGCCTGGAGCAGTGACTGATCACCCTGGCTGCAGTGCAGAGCCATGCTGGGGACTCAGCTACCCCAGGCCTGGGTGGGGCCAGGAAACCTGTGTGTTATCAGGGCCAGAGGTGGTAACTCTGAGGCAGCTGGTTTGCAGCTGTTTGGAAACCAGTGACATTTAAAGCTCTTTCTCCCCACAGTACAGATTCAGCGGTTGGGTTCATGTGGTCTGGGTGACCTTGGGCAAGTTACACATCCTCTCCGTGCCTCAGTTTTTCTATCTGGGGATAATAATAGTCCATACTATTGTTGTGAGGTTTAAAGGAGATGATCCATGGGAAGCGTGGAGCACAGTGCCTTGTACATAGCGCTCGGTAAATGTTACCTGCCTCGATATTTCTGATAATAGTAATAATAGTTCTGGGCTGGGTGGACACATGTAACAGCATGACATGTCCCCATGCCTGCAAGCATACCCATCCCTGCAAACTGGAACGACAGACACCCAGACCCAGGCCCGCTGCTGAGCGCAGACATGTGCAGGTGGTGGGATGACGGTTGGCACACACGTGCACACACGTAAACACACGCGTCAGGAGGGCAGATGTGTGTGTGTGTGTGATTGTGTACACAAAGCCTGGGTGACAGGGGCTTTTCTTTCATTCACACCCTGACGTTATTGCTGGAGTTAGCAGCACCTGGCTGAGCCCTGGGAGCCCAAGGTGCCCCTTGTTTCCATAGCAACCTCCACGCAGTGAAAATCGGAGGCAGAGGGAAGAGATGGGAAAGGCCCGAGCAGCGGGAGGGGCCTGTTTGCACACCCTCCACGGTACCGAGGCTCTCGTTCTGTTTGTTTGATTTTTACAATAACAACGTGGCAAACCTCTGAGTACTGATGACTCACAACTGACAGTTAACATTCTGTTGCATTTTCAGCAAACCTTTAAAAAAATTGTGGTAAAAGATACATAACATGAAAATGACTATTTTAGCCATTTTTAGGTGTACCATTTGGTGGCATTAAGTCTATTTATAATATTGCACAGCTGTCACCACTATTTATTTCTAAAACTTTTCCATTATTCCTGAGTTTGTCCCCATTAAACACTAACTCCCATTCCCCCCGCCCCATCCCCTGGCAGCCACCCCTCTGCTTTCTGTTTCTGTGAATTTGACTCCTCGAGGCCCCTCATATAAGTGGAATCATGCGGTATCTGCCCTTCTGTGTCTGGCTCGTTTCACTTGGCATAGTGTCAAGCTTCATCCGTGCTGTAGCGTGTGTCAGAAGGTCCTTCCTTTTCAAGGCGAGTATGGCTCCATTGTAGGATATACCACGTTTGTTCATCCGTCCACCTGTCCGAGGATGCTTGGTTCGCCTCCGCCTTCTGGCTGCTGTGAATAATAATATGAACATGTGCTCACAAATACCTGCTTGAGTACCTGCTTTCAGTTCTTTTGGGTATGTAGATACCCAGGAGCTAAATTACTGGATCACATGGTAATTCTATATTTTACTTTTTGAGCCTTATTTTAAATAAAAGGAATAAAGCCTCATAAATTTAAGTCCCTGTAATCACTCCTTTTTGGCCCCCTTACCCTGTGTCCCTGTCCATAGAGGTACACAGGAATTGGTGTGCTTTCTCAGTCTTTTTTTTTTTAATATATCTTTACTGATTTCAGAGAGAGGAAGGGAGACGGAGAGAGAGATAGAAACACCAACGATATGTATGAGTCATTGATCGGCTGCCTCCTGCACACCCCCGACTGGGGATGGAACCTGCAACCTGCATGTGCCCCAACGGGGAATTGAACCATGATCTCCTGGATCCTAGGTCGATGCTCAACCGCTGAGCCACCCCGGCCGGGCCTCAGTCCATGTTTTCAATACTTTTGCATCTACAGATAGGTGTCTAGAAACAGTATATAGCTCTCTGCGTGATGTCCTTTTGGATCTATGTGAGTGTCATGGGGTTTTTTGGTATCAGACTGCTGGGGTTCAGGTCTTGGCTCTGCCGCTTACCAGCTGTGAGACCTCAGGCAGCTTACTTAATTTCTCTGTGCCTCAGGTTAGCCAGGAATAATAGTAAAACCTAAAACCTTCTTGTAGGGTTATTTTGGGGACTTATAAGCTTACATATGTCAAGTGTTAGCACAGTGTGGGGACAGAGAGTGCATTAGATGTGACAGTCGGCACCCTTACAAGTCTGCGTTTGTGCCCCTCTGCATGGATTTTGGAATCTATCCATGGGGTCGAGTTCCTTCTTTTTAATTGCGATGTAGCATTTCTTTGTATAAACACATCACATTTCCCCCCTTATTGTATCTCCTGTCCCCATTTTCTTATATTGCAAACAGTGCTGTAGTGTGTGTCCTTAATGTAACCCTCTGTGTGTTTGCCGGAAAGGTCCCATGAAGAAGGACTGGGAGGCCAGCTGTTGGGTCACAACTCGGCCAGATGTAGCCAGATGTCCTCAAGAGACGTTTGACCATTTTCACTCCTACCCAGGGTTGTGTCCTTATGTCCTCACTGATTTTAGTTTTTACATTGGTTTGACTGACCGCAGCACATGCTGTTTTATTTTTTATTCTAAACATTGACATAACTCTGAACAAGCGACTGAAAGCCTTCTGGGGTCTCTCTCCAGAGGCCCAGGAGGATGTGCGTGTATCACATGCATTTCCCCATATTGGTACAGTCTTTTTTTCCCCTTTTAAAAATAGCTTTTTTTTTTCTGATTATAAAAATAGTGCACGCTCTCCGTGGAAGATTGAGAAAATACGTACAAATATTGAGATGAAGAATAAAAACCCATGGCTCACCACCCAAAATGTCATCATTTTGATGTGTTTCTTTACAAGTCTTTTTGTGCTTTTTAATTTCCTTTAAAACTTATATAACATTTTCAGTACCATTAAATATTCTTTAAAAACGTGATTAAAAATATTGTATGTCATCTTATGATTATGATGTTCCGTAATTTATTTACCCATTGCTTTATTTTTAGATATTAAGGTTGTTTTCAATTTTAAACTATTAATAATGCTGTGAAAACATCCTTGAATATAAATCTTTGATGATTTCCTTTGGCTACCAACCACTGAAGATAAAATGTTTTCATGCATTTATTTTTAAATTTTTTAGAGAGCCCTGCCGAGCGTGGCTCAGCGGTTGAGCATCGACCTGGGATCCAGGCGATCAGGGTTCGATTTCCGGTCAGGGCACATGCTTGAGTTGCGGGCTCGATCAATGATTCTCTCATCATTGATGTTTCTATCTCTCTCTCTTCCTCTCTTTTCCTCTCTCTGAAATCAATAAAGATATATAATTAAAAAAAATAAAAAATTAAAATAAAAAAAAAATAAATTTTTTAGAGAAAATATTTCTTAATGACTTTTGCCTATTTTCCTATTGGAATGTTCACATTTTTCTTATTGATGCATTAGAGTCTCTTTTCATTAAAGCTGTGAACCCTTTGTCATTTATCTTCCTATTTCCAAATAATCTTTACCTTTTGCCAATAAAGTTGACTCTGTTGTTTTTAGTGCAAAAGTTTTAAATTTTAAGATATAAAATATGCCAGTCATTTCATTTGTGACTTCTCTTGTTACTTTTATGCTTAGAAAAGTCCTTTTCTGCTCAGAAAGTTGATGGTTTCTTATATATTCTTCTATTTTTTTTAAGTTTCATTTCCTTTCACATTTAACTCTTTAATCCATTTGGAATTTAGTTTGGAGGGAGATGAGAGATGAAATTATAATTTTATTTTTTCCAAATAATCAGTCAGTTGTTCCAACACATCACTTTAATTTTCACTTTCTACCACTAAATTCTGACATGTTCAAAGATGTATGTCTGGGCTTCTGTGTGATTCCATTGACCTGTCTGTGAGTCTTGTATGGGCTCAGAGGTGAAAAAGAGCAAGGTTTGCTTAGGTATTGAGAAAGCCTGGGGCCTCAGGAGAGTGAGGATTTGGGTCCAGTAGGTGGTGGTGGGCTTGTGGGTTGTGGTGATGGGCCTTGAAGGTCAGACTTCAGAGTGCGTGTTCATTTTATTGAGCTATGGGGAGATAGGTGGAGGTTCTGAGTGGAGGTATGGAGGGACTCCACCTGAGCTTGATAAGGAAGGTCTCTGTGCTGCTGGGTGGACCCAGCGGGACCCTGTGGAAATGGATGGGCAAGAACCAGCAACTGCTCGAGCTAGAGGTGAGGGAGGGTGGCTTCAAGTGTGGTGTGGAAACAAACAGGTGGCTGCAAGATGCTACAAGGTAGAAGCTGTAAAATGTGGAGGGAAAGGGGGAGCCAAAGCATCACATCAGGGTGATCCAGAAAATTGTTCTGTTAATTAAGAGTTTTCAGTTGTAAAAACTTACAAGATGATGGTCTAATATAAAGCTACATAGGATGAATAGCAATCTTAGCAAACACGGCACGCTTGCTCTGCACAGCTGCCCTGTGCGAAGCCCTTATGTGCGTGACCCTGATCTTCACCCAGCCCCGGTGAGACCGGCTCTCTGATTCCCGTTTCACAGGGAAGCGGTGGCAACTGGCAGTCTGGGCACCGAACCAGGTTTATCTGTCTCTAAACCCATGCTCGTGTCTGCAGGAAGGAGGCTCAGAAACGCCCTGGGTAGCTCTCAGCCATGCATCGTCCCGCCTCTTCCAGGTTTGGGGCATGCAGCATCCTAGAAGCATGTCTGGGACCCGCTAGCAACGCCAGGGGCCTGGCCCCCCTCGTCTGTCCTTAGCAGGTGCACACTGCTTCCTACTGTCTTCGCTGAGTGAGTTGTATTCAGATGCCCTAGAAGAGGATCCGATTAGTCAGGATTCATTGTGGAAGTGGCCAGAACCCAGGTCAAACCAGCCTATGTGAAAAGTGTCTTGGTTCTTGTAGCTGAGAGGCCCAGGGAGTTCGTCTGTCTGGCTTGAGGCATAGCTGCATCCCAGGACTCAAACAGTCCTCCAGCCCACTGCTGTCCAATATGGTCATGCGTGTCAATTTAAATAGTAATTAATTAAAATTAAGTACAACTTAAAATTCAGTTCCCCAGGCGCACTAACCACATTTCAAGTGCCCCATATGCACATGTGGCTAGTGGCTACTGTACTAGACAGCGCAGATGCAGGACATTTCCATCATCAGGGAAAGTTCTGTTGAACAGTGCTAGCCAGGACCGAAGGCCAGACACCCCTGGCAGTTTTCTAGGGGCCGAACAAGCCCAGAGATTCTACCGAGTCTATGACTTGTCTCCTGCTGCAGAGATGTCTGAGCTGCACAAATCTGGCGCCACCAGGTGGCGCTGAGGAGGCGGCCCGAGCTCGTATGTGGCATCTGGGAGCTCACAGTCAGCTTCTCGGGCCTGTGAAAGGAGCCGAGAGAAACTGGTGGACATCCAGCTCAGGGGTAACAAGTGGTGGGCCCTGGCTCTCCTGCACCCACACTCAGACGCCCACAGTCAGGTACATGCGTTCAGACACGACCACAGACACACCTGTCACTCAGGGTCTCACACACAGTCACATCCACTCGCACAAACACAGCCCCCCCAAAAGGCACAAGCATGGCTGATGCCACATTCCGTTATGACAGCAACAAAAATAGCACTGGCTCTGCCACCTCATTCTATCCTTGCAACTGCCCCGCGAAGTGGCTTCCGATGTTCTTTCCATTTCAAAGCGACTTTGCAGAAACCAAGACTCAGGGTGGGGAAGTGACGTGCCCGGTCACACAGCCCTTAGAGATGGACCGGGATTCTGGTCCCACGGGGCTGGGAGGGCTGTGTTCAGAGAGGACACATAAGGCACCTACTTAGATATTTGATCTCCTGGGAACTAAATTCTTTGGGGTGAACTGGGACCCAGCTTTTGTCAGGGGAGCCCCAGCAATATCTGCATGCTCCGTCTCCCACATGATGTGGGTTCAGGAATTTATAAGTGTCTGAGAACCATAAGTCAGTTAAAAAGCCATGTTTTTCTTGGTGTCACACAACCCACTCCTATTCAAGTGCAGGTGTTGAGTGTGTACTGTTGTGTCTGCTGTGGAGGGGCCTTGAGCGTGCGGAACAACTGCAGTGAGCGACTGCAGCTGCTCAGGGAGCCTCACACCACATGCTCCCCCCCCAGTTAGCTGCCCAGAACTCACAGCTCACACACCCAACAAGTCAAGGTCAAAAGAGGTGGCCGCGCTGCTGAATGGTTGTGTAATATGTGAGGCAGCTGGAAAGAGTGCAGAACAGCACTAGAACAATTACCAGTTAGACAGAATGGGAAACAGCAAAGTGAACGGGAAATAGTGTATTGGTCACCAGTTGTTGGCGGAGCAGAAAGGAGATTGGACTAGAGGAGAGGAGAGGAGGTGGGCGAGATGCCTGTGGCTGTTCTGAAAGGAACATCTGGAACCTTTGAAGGCTGCTTCTGTCCAGTGTCCAGTGTCACCTAAAAACTGATCATGCCCCATCCCTTTTAAATGTAGGTTTGCCATGAGTGTTTCTCTCAGCCTGTCCAGCAGGGTCATTTTGGGCTCACAGGTTGGACAGGAGGGAGAGGAAGAGAGAGCAAGAAACTTCACAGCTATCCCTGGGTCAGAATTGGAGTAGAGAAAGCAAGAGCACAGGACAGGATGTTCACGTCTTTGAGCTGTGGACACCAAGGTCTGATGTAGGAGAAACGAAGGTGTTTGTTTATCTAATGAATATGCATTGGGAGCCTACCTTTGCCAGGCACTGTTTTACATGCTGGGGATCCTGGCTCTGCCGCTTACTAATGAGGTTCCTTGGACAAACCCCTGAACCTCTCCGCGTTTCTGTTTCTCCATCTGGAAAGTGATGATAATGCTTATCCTTACCTTACAGGGATGCTTGAGGGTTAAATGAGCTCACACACAAAACGCACTTCGCACAGTCCTGAGTGTAACTGTTATTGAAGATACTGAGAGTGGTCAGGTGACTCAGGGCCTGGTCCCTGTGCCCAGGGATCTCACAGTCTCTGGGGGAGACAGACATTTGATTGCCAAGGCCAGTAGGGATTTGGGTGGAACAGTGAATTCTTCCTGGTGGAATCAGGGAAGGCTTCCTGAAGGAGGCATCTGAAGGTTAGAAAGAAGTCCCCTAGGATGGGAGTGGTGCAGGGGGCATTTCAGACTGAGGGAATGGGAAAAGGTATGCAGCTCTTTGAGAATCAGTGAGTCAGGCACCGAGGCAAGTGTGGAGCCTGCTCAGGGAGAGTCTTGAATGTGGTGCTGGGGAGGCGATGGCTGCCTTGGGAGAGTGGGATGGGAGCCCGTCTCCAAGGGACTTTGTGAGTTCTGGGGATGGATTTGGGAGGTAAAGAAACTGTTGCTGCTGAGGAACCGGGAGGTGGGGGGCTGGAGCTGTGTGAAGGAGGGACCCGCAGGTGGGGAGTCTGACCCACGTGAGGAGAGGGAAAGGAGTCCTGTAGAAACCGGGGTTTCATGCCCAGAGGATTTGCAAAGCTGTCACATGGGTCACTGGGGAGTGTGGGCAGAAAACCCAGTTTGCAGGGAAAGATAATGACTTTGGCCTTGAATAAGGTGAGTTTGAAGAGCTTGTGGGTTGTCCCTGTGGAGTCTGAAGTTGGGTTCTTGAGCTCAAGAGTTCAACTGAATGACTCTGGAACGATTTGTTCAACAGCGCTCGCCGTGCTGAATAGCGGGCCTTTCAGACCTGCTGGGGCTTCGTGGTACTTTCTAATGGGCGGGGTGAGGGGGCTAGACGGGAACAGAAAAAAGAACCCAGGTGATCTCACATAATGCCAGGCCCGCGGAGGGAGCAGAACAGTGAGTGATGATTGGGGGCGCAGGGGGTGCTTCAGGTGGGTGGTCACGAACAGCCTCTCCATAGAGGCGACATTTGAGTGGAGACCTGAAGGAAGGGAAGGGGCCAACCCTGAGGATGCAGAGGCCTAGAGGCAGGAACAGGCTTGGCGGCTGTGGAGGTTAGGAAGAAGGAGGGGTGGGGATGGGCTGGGGGGCTGGCGGGCATGTGCAGGTGGTGGGCAAGATGGGAACATGGACAGTTCTCCGCTGGACCAGCAGGTGGCACTGTTAGCCCAGGATTGCTGCCTCTGGGATGCGGCGGGGTGGGCTAAAGGAAGGGTAGGTGCCTTGACCTTGGGTTTGTAACTCAGGGATGTGTGCTCCCGCCCTCTGGGGAGATGAGGTCAATGCACTTGGGAGCCCTGGCTGGGGCTGGAAGAGAAGGTGACGCTTTCCTGACCTGTTCCCTCTGCTGTGTCTCCTTCAGGGTTTCTTTGCTCATGTCCCCTCCAGCAGTTTCTGTTCCCTCCCAGTGATTTGCTTTCTCCGTCTCTGTCCCTTCCCCTTCCCATTGCTCCTGGTGTAGCTGGTTCCTGTCTCGAAGATTAATTACTTGCTTTCCTGTTGTAGCTCTGATGGAGGGCATGGTGAGTCAGGGTCAGGAAGATAGTGTTTCGTATCATTTAAAAATTTTTACCCTCAACTGAGGATATGTTTTTATTGATTTTAGAGCGAGAGGAAAAGAGAGAGAGAGAGAGAAACATCGATTGGCTGCTTCCTGCACATGCCTGGCCAAGGATTGAACCCGAAACCTTCTGGTGTAGGCTACAACGCTCCAATGAACTGAGCCACCAGGACAGGGCAAGATACTGTTTCTTATCTCTGTTGCCTACTCCTTCCCGGGGCTTCTCCAGGAAAAGCCAGGGTTCTGGTAGTGACCCCAGTCAGCAGAGAGTACTGCTGGGGACCCCTCACTCCACAACCCCGTGGATCTGCCTCTCAGTGCCATGCTCTGTTCACCTCCAGCACCTCCGGCAAGCAGTCCTGGCTTCATGTCGTCCCTGACAGTGGGAACCAGGGCTTTAGCTGAGAAGGGAGAACTGGACAGCGAAACACAGGCCTGAAACAGCAGAAGAGCTCACCGGAGTGACCGCTGTGAATAGGTCATATTCATTGGATAGAGAAGCATCTACCCTACCCCATGTTTGGGACATGCCCTTTGAGTGATTTCTCAGTGGAGACTGAACTGGCTGCAGCCTGGTGTCACATCTGGCTGACATCTGGCAGGGTTAAGGCTGTTGGTTGAGCACAACAGTTAAGAGCTTGGTCTCTTAAAGCCTCCTGTGAGGTAGGCAGTCTCCTGTGCCCAGCAATGCCAGTCCCTTCGTGTCCTCGCCAGAGCAGCCATTATTCAGAGTGTGGTACATATTTTTCAAGATATTTAAAAATATTTTTACATGCATCTTAAGTAACCATAGATGTCCATACATATAGATTTAGCTCACTCCTTCCAACCATTGATAGTATCTAGCTTATGAATCTGTCCCATCTACTTATCTGTTTCCCCTCTAAATGTTTTTTCTGGTATTTTTTACTCCTATAGAAAGTGCCTCAGTGGACATCCTCATACCTGTCTGTGCACACGTGCGTGCGTTTCTCTAGACTTGAGTAAATCTTAGAGGTGCTATTGCTGGGTGATAGTGTAGGTGACTTTTTATTTTAATTATACTGCTAAGTTGTACGCCCACCACTAGTAGGTGTAAACACTTTGCCAGTCTGTTGAGGGAAACATCTTATCTCTTTGTCGTGATTTCATTTCTCTGGTTTCTCACCCTGAGTTTCTCCAGCTGTTCGTTGCCTGCACGGCCTCTGTCTGCACAGCCTCTGTCGCTCCAGCACAGTCCCCTGAAGTCAGTGGACTGCTGCTTTCTGAAGTTTCTGCACTGGTCGGGGATCTTTGCAGGCTGGTCTTTTGCTGAGAATACCCTCAACCTCTCCCTTTTCAGAAGCCCTGGGAGTCCAGAGAGCTTTAGTGACTGGAGGGGTGGCCAGCGAGTTGCTTATGAGACTGAGCACACTGACTTCTGCAGCCAAGTTCAGAGGGGCTGACCTTGGTTGGCTTTTCATCATTTCACAGTTACTAAGTCACAGGCTCTGCCCTGAGAGTCCCTTGGGGAAGCCACAGCTTGGAGCCCAAATGCATTTCATTTGCTGATTGAACCGAGAGGCTAATTCTCCTTGGGCTAACCCAGGAGTGTTGCCTACCAATTTCACACCCAACGTCAACTTCTAAGGACTTGGTCCCCTGAGAGGCTTAGGACTGGGCAGTTGAGCAGGAAGGGAGTGACCTTGGAGACAGTTTCTGTCACCTACACCCACCTCCTCAGAAAGGCCTTAAGAGAGAAAGGAGCATCTCTGCTAAGCCTCTCCCGTCAATTCTTAACCCCTTCACTAGACTGTTCCAGCCACCGAAATGCCCAGACCACATCTTATGAGTGTGTAGGTGCTCCAGCCCTCCCTTTACAGCCGAGAAAACAGACTAGGAAAGGGGCGTATAGGTAACGAGAGACAGGTTTGCTTCTGCTGACTCTGGTCCAGTGCTATTTGCACACCAGTCCTCTGTGGGCAGAATGCACGCATGCATGTGTGTACACGCATGGTCGCTGCACACGTGCACACACGAGGGCAGATACAGCCAAGGTGATGTGCTTTTTTCAACTTTTTTGTTTTGAAAATTACAACCTATGCAAAAATGAGAAGAATAATACAATGAGCATTTGTATCCGCTCATTTTCCCACTTATTAAGTTTTGCCACAGTAGTTCTCTCTCTCTCTCTCTCTGTATGATGATAGTAAAATAGAGAAAGTAGGTTGCAGACATCATGACACTTCACACCTAAATGCTCAGCAGGTGCCTACCAGAAATAATGTCATTTTCTGATATCACTACAATACCGTTACCACATATAAAAAATTAATATTAATTTAGTACTATTACTTAATATACGCTCCATATTCAAATGTTCCTCTGCTTTAAATATGGGTTGTATATTAGATTATATTACTGACACCATTAATGGTCACTCACTGCGTTTGGTTGTCACATCTCTTTAGTCTCTTTACATACAGGACTGCAGACCTGGCAAAATTGTTTCGTAATTTTTCACATTTGGGATTTGTCTGAATGTTCCTTTTTTCCTCCAAGTTTTCCTTGAATCGCCCTTGATTTTACTGAAGAGGAGCGAAATGAGTGACCTCCGTGCTGAGAGCAAAGAAAAAGGGAGAAACTCCTGCTTTACCTGCAGGGTCAGTTTTGTGCCACCCTGCCTGCCCCTTGGGTAGGGTCAAGAGGACTGTCCCCAGGCCTGTCACTCATGGGGCGGGTTGATGCATCTGGGCCTTTTTGGTGATGGGAAAGCAGCTCCAGGGGCTCTTCCTGGGAAGGCTTCTCCATAGTCCCCTTTGGCAGATGCTCCCTCGGGTGAAGGGGCTGTGTGGCCTTTTTACTTGTCTAAAGCTGCTGTTTTGTTTTCATGTGTTTTCTTGCCCATTGAGTAGAAATCTGGTGTGTTAATTAACTGGACTGCTAGTAACAGAAATCTAACTCAACAGGGCTTAAGAACAATAAAAGACAAAGGAAAAAACAAATCCAGGAAAACTTTTGTAATTGATACATTTAAGAGCAGTGACTTCAGGAATGGCTGGATCAAGGTGGGTCAGAAAATATCATCAGACAATGTTTATCCCTATCTCTTGGCTCTGTTTTCCTAGTGTTTACTTCATTCAAAGGCAGCTCACCTCTCATAAGACAGCCACTGACGTTAGAAACCCCACTTTTTCAGTGGTGCCAGCAAAAATTCAGGTGGTCATTCTGTTTGGACCAACAAGGTTTATATGCCCATCCCTGAAGCAATCACAGTGGCCTGGACCATGTTGTCACCCTAGAGCTCAGGATGGGTATGCTGAGAGAGGGACAGTCCCACTTGAACCACAAAACCCACCAGTGGTGTCAGGGTACTCCCCAAGGGAAAATCAAGGCCTGTCAACCAGAAGAAGGCACCTGAGTACTGAGCAGACAGAAAAGTAGACTCCGCCTCATCTGGTGACAGGCACTATGAACCTCTGACTGGGTGAGTCATCTCATCTCCTGGGGTCTCCAGTCCTCTTAATTTTGGATTTTGCAAGAGTCACTGTCTACAGGGACCATTTGTGTCTGGGTCCAGCTCTGCTTCTTAGTAGCTGTGTGATCCTCTGCAGAAGAGTTAGCCTCTCTGGGCCTCAGTGCTCGCCTAGCGAATGGTAATGCTATTTATATTCCTTCCCGCGGAGCTGTGTTTCCGATGGAGTGATGGCCGTGAAAGTGCTCGCAGCTGTAAAATGTTGTACAAAGGGGTGGTACTTATTACCCCCAGAGTGGTTCTTCTGCTTCGGGGCGAGCAGGGCCTGCCCTTGGAGCTGCTCCTCCAACAGGTTCGATGGTGACCTACTCCAGGCCATGGACCCCTCAGCAGGGGCGAGGTGATTCCTCCACAGGTGACCATAAAATGGGGCAGAGCACCACCCCACAAGGGGACCATCTGAGCCCTTTGCTCCTTCTCTGAGCTTCAGACAAGGGAGGGAAGAGGGTGGAAGGAAGTACACGAGCTAGCACAGCGATGCCCAATTTGGAACTGGGAAAGGGGACATTACGTGCGTGGGACAAAGACACAACATTGCCTGACACTGATCACCGGAGAAAAAGCCATTCCCTTTTCAGTTCTCTTTCAATGACCCTCACAACCTCGAGGAGAAAAATCTCAGGTATTAATATGTCTTCAATACCTCTGTGGCACTGGCTAATGGCTCTTATTCATGGAGAGAGCGGTCTCAGGCTCGGGGCCTTGGGCAGGGAGCAGTGTCTGCTCACTGGAATGTAATATCGGTGTTTCGTTTTCATTATGCTTACTTTTTAAAAAGTAGACAATTTTTTAAGGACAGTTTTAGATTTTGCAGAAAAATTGAGAAGACAGTACAGAGAGTTCCCATACACCCCATAGTCCAGTTTCTCCTGTTAGTGACATCTTGGATTAGTGTGGTACATTGGCTATAATTAATGAACCAATACTGATATTATTAACTAAAGTTTGTAGTTTTTTCAGGTTTTCTTAGTTTTTCCCTAATGTCCCTTTTCTGTTCCAGGATTCTTTCTGGGTAACCCATTCTATTTAGTTTTCACACCTCCTTAGGTTCCTCCTGGCTGTGGCAGTTTCTCAGACTTTGCTTGATTTTGGTGACCTTGTGACCTTGTGACGGTTTTGAGGACCACTGGTCAGGTAGATGATAGGATGCCTCTCAAATGGGATGTGTCTGCTGTTTCTCTTGTGATTAGACTGGGGTTATAGGGCTGGGGCAGAAGACCACAGAGGTAAAGTGTTGTTTTCATCACATAATATCAGAAGTACACACGATCAGTATGACTAATCACTGTTGACGTTGGCCTCGATCCCCTGACTAAGGCAGTATTTGTCACGTGTCTCCACTGTGAAGTTATTCATTGTTTCCCCTGGTCCATACTATGTTCTTTGGAGTCACTATGCACAGCCCACACCCAAGGAGTAGGGCATTTATTATATTTAATTTTATAGTTACCTTATTTGTGGGAAATGATTATATCCATTTATGGCATTCATACAAAGTATTTTAGGAAGTAAGTTGATTTATAGAAAAATATTAAGTAGCTAAAGTTAGGTACTATTTAGTGATAAGTAAATTAGGTAAATAAATAAAGTAGACATTTCAAAAATCAAGAGAGCCATCCTTGAATGGTAGATGTTAGAGAAACTCTGGAGGCAAGTAGATATGGAGAATATGGGCTGGGAAAATGCACAGGCCTCAGGTTCACCTCCTGGCCTGTTCCCAGAGTGCCCTTAAGACAGAGAAGCAGGTGTATATTCACGGGCAGTGACAGAAGTGGCTCCTGGGACATTCCAAACAGCCCAAAAGAGCTGTGGCCACCCCAGGGATGAGCATGACCCCTCTCTGGGCATGACCTTTCCCCTTCCTTCTCTCTGGTTCTCCTGATCCTATAGCATTTCTAATGGACCAGCTCGGAGACCTGGGGTGGGGGGAGCTTGTGGCAGCACCCTGTGCAGATAGTCTCTGAACAGGTCCAGGTCTCAAACCTCCCCACAAGCTCAAGGTCAGAAAGGTCCTTCATGAATGTCTACTCCACAGCCCAGGTGGTATGTCCTGTTTATAGATGGGAGCAGGGACCTGTCTAGGTCAGCAGCTGGTCAGGGCCAACAACGAACACGTCTGACTCTGAGGTCCACGCTTGGCTAACAGGTAGGGTTGGCCATCACCCTTGGGTACAGAATAAGTTACACTCCTTCATTTTTCTTTTTCAAAAATTATTTTTAATTTATTGGGATGGCATTGATTTGAAAAACCATACAGGTCTCAAGTGTAAGACTCAATGAAACGCCATCTGCACACTGCATTGTGTGCCCATTGTCTCAAAGCGAAGTCTCTTTCTGTCCCCATGTCCCCCCCTTTGCCCACCTCCACCTACCCCCATCCACTCCCCCATTTTTCTAAAAATACTTTAAAAAATCCCTCTAGAGTTGGCAGGAAGTACAGTATTTTGGAGTCTGCCCTCCCTGGGGTTGTCTAATATCGGGAAGTACTTTCAGGTGCCCTGAGAGAGACCTTGGAGTTGGAGATGCTGCTTTGAAGCTTCTCCCCGGCCGGCTCACAGGGCAGCACCAGCTTGGCCTGGGGCTTCTAAGTAGGCATCCTTTAGCCTGAGTTTGGGCACCTGTGAGAGGGTTGGGGGTGGGTTTCCTTCCCCAGGACAGTGACGCCCTCTGGCCAACCCAATTCTGGCAAGTCAAGAGCCTGGGAAGGATTTTCTGGGGCCACATAAGCTCGGACTGCGGGACATACGATCCTCCTGGGGACGGGGTACCCTTCCTCACCTCCTCTCTCCCTGCCTCCCTCCTCACTTCCAGCTTATTTATTGAGGGTTAGAGCGTGTCAGATGCCATCCTGGGTGCGGGGTGGGCTGGGGGGTGATGGTGACATCGAAGACATACGTGGTGTTGGCCCCCATGCGCTTTACATTCCACTGGGGCAAACAGACCAAAAAACAAGCAAACACAAATCAACAAACAAACAAACACCCCTCCTTACCCCCCACCCCAAGCTAGAATAATTGTCACGAAGGAAGCAAACCAGGGTGGGTATAGAATAACCGAGGGGATATGCTCTAGGTGAGTGGTCAAGGAAGGCCTCTCTGGGGAGGGGACATTCTTGAGGGACAAGTCAACAGCTGAGAAAGCAGCTCGGTTGATTTCCCCACGGGACCTGCTGGTTACATTACACTGTCCATTAATTCCCTGCCTAGACTCCTGCCCAGCATCCCACTGCCCTTTGGAGAGGGTGGGTTGAGACTGTTTCTGCTCCAGGTTCTCCAAAGGCAGGACCCTTGCTTGCCCAGCATCATGAAGAAAACATTCTCATAACTGACACGGGGTCACTTGAATGTCACTGCCGACCTTGCCTGGAGACACTCTTACACCGTCTCCACGTGTCCGCCCCGTGACAGGTTTGATGGATGGTGTTCACAGAAAGCTGCCTGCCGAGCCCAGCTCCCCATGACCTTGAAACTGCTCTAATGTCTGAAGAGGAAGGAAACAATTGGGAAGCTGGTCCTTTAGTTATTAGCTGTGACCCATCGTTTGTGACCCATGCTGCTCCTGTCCTGCCTGGTGACTATGAGTGAGGGGGCTGGGGCAGGAGAGAAGATGAATGGAAGCAAAGAGCTTGTTAGGGTGAAAGGAAAATGGGTGCAGTTTCTGAAGCTGCTTTGGGACTTGGGGTTTTCCCTAAGGGTGGAGGGGAGTTGCTAACCAAAAGAGAGCGTAGGTTACAACAAGGCTGATGCAGGCTAGACAGCTGGAAGAACTTTCCTGATTGAAATCAGACCTGATGAAAAGCTTGCAAATTGCAGACACACAGCTGCTCAGCAGGAGGCTCAGAGCTGGGGAGTCTGTGTCTGCACAGTAGCTAAGCTTTGTGTTTGCCTTGAAGGCTAAAAGGACTTAATGTCAGGGTGGGAAAGAGCCATTAATACGATGAGTCCAGAGTCTATTGTGAAGGGAAGTACTATTGACTAAGCAGAAAGGCTTTGATCCCGCCCACTAATAGGAGCAATTTCCTCTGGAAAGGAGTGTCTGACCCAGACTTCTTTTGGGACCCAAAGAAGCAAGAGATTAGTTCAGACAACAGGAAACAAACAAACAGAATTTATCGGAAATCTGGTCGGTAGGGCACCAACTTTTGAATGTTCTGGTTGACTAGGCTTGTGAGCGATCTGCTCCGCTTGGTCTCTCTCTCTCTCTCTCTCTCTCTCTCTCTCTCACACACACACACCCACACCCGAGTGTGCTGGGAATGCAGGCACACTGCACCTAAACCCTAGATCACACCATGGGCGTCTGGGTGTCAGTAAACAGCTCATGCACAGTAGCACCCCAGTCTTCCTCAAAACTCTTTTTAAAAACCTTTTTTAGGAGAGTATGGAATTTGTTAGATATAGGATACAAAATAAAACCCATCCAGAGCTCCCTTTATTCCTATAGATTTCCCACCCCAAACCTCCTAAAATCATTTCGCACCACAAAATGGCCAGCGAAGAATAAAAGCGTGTGAAGCTTCCGAAAGTGACAGATGCTCAGCCTGAGGGTGGCGACTGGGTCAGGTGAGCCCATTTCTGGAGGAGCCCCCCGCTGCTCCGTCACAGCAGCAGGCCGATACTGCAGCCTCCTGGAGTGGACGCTGATGTCCGGGGCGCCCTGTGCATGTGATTGGCCCGAGCTGCTGGGCCGGGGCTGGCCACTGACGTCCTCTGTGCGTCCTTCAGCTGCTTCTCCACTTCCTCTGCACCCTTCAGCTGCATCCTTCAGCAGCGGATCCTGCTGCTGCGCCACTAGCGCCTGAGAGAGCCCATGCATGGCAACGTTTAGGTGGAGGGGCTCCTTACACATGCAGGACTTGCCAGGGGACAATATCAGCTTGTTGCCCAGGAAACGGTGATAAAGGAGCAGCTCTTCCTCAGGTGTGCATGGGGCCAGGTTACTCTTCCAAGTTGACCCAGACATAGAGGCCAGAGCCATGAGTGAGAAAAGGGGTCTTCAATGCCTTCAACCTGTTAGTGATGTACCGTGAGCTGCCTGCTCAAAACTCACAGGCAGCAAACAGATGCAAGTCAGAAGGAAAAATGGGGAGCCAAAGGGAGGTTCTAAAGTTAGTGTCAGAAAGCCCTGAGCTACTCTTGACTTTTGCCAAGCTCTGTTATTTGGTTCCCAGTGAGTGGTCACTGTGAGCAAGGACTCCAAATAGCACAGCGAGAAAGGCACTTAAAGAGGACCTGCCAGCCCTGGCCAGTGTGGCCTAGTTGGTTGGGTGTCATCCCATGCACCAGAGGGTTGCTGGTTTGATTCCCAGTTGGGCACATGCCTGGGTTTCGGATCCCGGTGGAGGGCATGCGGGAGGCAGCCGATCGATGTTTCTCTCTCTCCCTCTCTCTCCCTCTCTCTCCCTCTCTCCCTCTCTCTCCCTCTCTCTCCCTCTCTCTCCCTCTCTCTCCCTCTCTCTCCCTCTCTCTCCCTCTCTCTCCCTCTCCCTCTCCCCCCTTCCTCTCTCTCTAAAAATCAATAGAAAAATATCTTTAAAAAAAAGGATCTGCCAGGTGTTTTTACATGCATTCTCATTTAATTAATGATAACATCTACCTTTTTACTTATTTACAAATGAATATGTAGTCCTTATAAGTTTGTGAATAGAAGAAAAATACAAAGAACAGTGGAAATCATAATTCCAGAGAAAATCCCTATTAACCTTTTTTTCTACTGTGAACATTTTTATTTACTTTTTTAAAAATTCTCACCCAAAGATGTTTTTCCATTGCTTTTCAGAGAGAGTGGGAGGGAGAGAGAGCAACATTGATGTGAGACACATCAATTGGCTGCCTCCCATATGCTCCCTGGGCTGGGGATCGAGCCTGCAACTGAGGTGCGTGCCCTTGGCTGGAACTGAACTGGGGACCCTTTAGTCCGAGGGACGACACTCTAACCACTGAGCCAAACCAGCCAGGGCTTCCCTTGCTTTTTATTATGGAAAATGTCCGGCATATACAAAGTAAATAGAACAGTATAATGAACCCCATTCTGCTGTTCTAGTTTCATCCGTACCTCTACCCACTCCACACCCCACTCTATTTTTATTACTATTATTAATTTCAGTTTTTTAATCTTTACTCAAGGATATATTCTTATCCATGAGAGAGAGAGAGAGAAACACAGGTAGGCCGCCTCCCCCATGTCCCCTGACTGGGGATTGAACCCACAACCCTTTGGTGCACGGGATGACACTCCAACCAACTGAGCCATCAGGCCAGGGCTCAGTTCTTTTTTGAGGTAAAATTTACATACATTGAAATGCACGAATCTTAATTATACATTTTGGACAAATGGATCGCACCACCCTATCCTGATATAGAACATTTCCATCCATCTCTCCAGAAAATCTGCCACCCTCAGAGACAATCACTGTTCTCATTTTTTTGTACCTCAGATGGTCTGTTTTAGAGCTTTGTATAAATGGAATCATACAGTAAGTATATTTGGCATCCGGCTTCTTTCACTCAGCATAATGTTTTTGAAATTTAGCCATCTTGTTGCCTGTGTCGGTACTTTGTTCCTTGTTATTGTGGAGTGACAATCCACGGTGTGGATATACCACAGTTGGTCGATGGGCTGTCTCTTGAATATATCTATGAACATTTCCGCACAAGTCTCTGTGTGGCCCATGCATGCTCATTTAATCCTGGCAAGAACCCCAGGAGGATGGCACTGTTGTTACCCCATTTTATAGATGACAAAACTGAGGCTCAGAGAGGTTAAATTTCTAGTTCAAGGCCACACAGAAAGTAAAAGCTGGAGATGGGATTCTAGCCCAGGTTTGACTGCAGGGTCTTTTAGTTTTTATTCCCTCACTAGTATCTTGGTACCACAGCTGACTGAGGCCTGTAAGTATAGCGACACATGGGCCCTCACCTCAGTGGCCTTTTAGTACATAGTTTTAGCTCAGTACAGCAGGTGGTATTGATAATAACGGCTCAGAGTCACCAGGAAAAGATTACATTAAACTTGTCTTTATAAAGGCCAAAAATATGGAAGACATTTCAGAGAAATTTGTAGCCAGGGTCATTACAGTAAAGGCAAGCAAGCAAATAAGCAAAAGTTTTGCTACTTAAAGCTCTGTTGTCTGGAAATCTTACTTCGGTGTAATACGTCATCTTCCAAGGAGGCCAGGCACACGGGCATCGAAGGCATTAACTGGGCATATAAAATAGTATATAAATAATACATGTATAAGAAACCACTCTGTTTTTTGTAGAGCGAAACAGAATGGATTTTTGGAGAGTCTGCTGGTCCTTGCTTTGGAAGATGTTGCTAAGCAATGTTGCTAATATTATGGAGAGACAGCTTCCCTCCCCACTTTTCCACTCAGCCCCAGAAACCCTAGAGCTGGAAGTGACTTTGGTGGCAGCAGCAGCCGGGGAGGTTTGGTAATCAGCGAGGTGGGGGCTGTGGGGACCCTGAGAGAGGCCTGCTGCAGGTCACTCAGCCCTCCGCCTCATAGGCTCCTGTTTCCCCGCAGTGACCCCTGGGCAGCCTCCATGCAAAATTCACTTCATGCTCATCAGAAATTTCACACAGAAAAATCCTTTTGAATATTTCTATTATGGTAAAAATTATAGTCATACTGCTTAGGTTCATGGATTCAAAATTCCATAAATGAACCAAAAAGAAATATTTTAAATACCTTTAGTAACCCAGCTCCCTATTTGGAACCCCTAAAGGGGAAATCAACAAAGTTCAGATCGCATGCATTGCAGGCTCAGGGCACCAAATGAAGTGCAGTCCACAGGCTGGATGCCTGCCATTGAGTGGGATTTGTGGGTTTCCTCCGGGCATGGCTTCCTTTCCCCAGAGCTCGGAAATGCCACACAAGTCACCAAGACCTCTTTCCAAAATCTGAGCCAGGTTCTGGCCAGAACTTCAGCTCAGTATGATATGTGTAGCTCCAGGAAAGTACGTGGAGCTGCGGGGCCCAAGCTTGGCTTTCAGGTCTCCCAGCCCGCATGGCCTGATGTGTAATCAGAAGGACCCCGTTGTGGTGGGATGCACCTCTTTGGGGGTGGGCGTGGGCTCTGAGCGAGGAGGTTGGGAGCTGGGAGGAGTCAACATTTTGGCAGACTCCTGTCTCTCTCTCTCTTCAAAATAGAAACTGCTTCCCTACCTCAAATGACCTTCTCAATCTTTCCCTTACCCACCCCCTTCCCCTCCTTCTCTCCCTCCCCCGTCTTTCCCTCCCTCCTCTGCCTCTCCCTCGCCTACCCTCTCCCCTTTTCCTCATATGGTGGTATTCCCGAAATGCACCCGTCGCGTGGCCCAGCAGGGGGCGCGGATGAACCAGCCAGGCCTGCCTGGCAGCACTGGTGTGAGTGCTCTGCAGAGCTGAGAGCTGAGGGGAGCTTCTCAGTGATTTCTCCCAGCTGGTGTGTGTGTGTGGGTGTTTCCAAAGGCATGAGAGACTCGGGGTGCCTGTCCTGAGTAGGTCTAAAGTTGTGTGTTTATAACTCTTGAACTTTTCCAACGTCTGTGTGATTCACTGATGGCTGCAAGCCCTGTCCCTGCAGAAGGGGAGGGGTAAGGCATCTGAAGATATCTGTTTCCCTAAAAGGCCTCACCCCGTGGCTCCAAAGCCCCTCTTGCCCCACATCTACTCCCAATCCATTCTGTAGGGTCATAGAGGCCCTGGGAGTCAGAGGTGCTGTGGAATAAAGAGGGAGCACCGGCCCCAGGCTCCCTGTGGGACTTAGGCTGCCGCAGTGGGGCTGATCCCGGTTTCACAGGGATGTGTCTCCTGCAGCGGTTCCCAGGCAGAGGCCCTTTTCTTCGGGACCAAGCATGCGTGTTTGCCTGTCTCACCCCACTGCCCCCTTAAGACCGGCTGTGCAGCTGTCTGCCCTGTGTTCATGATTAACTTCCCTGTCTCCCCCCCACCTCCATTCCCACCCAGGCCCCCTGAGCCTTTGGATTTCCCCAGACTGGGGCAGAGACCCAGGCTGGCAGCTGCCTGGCACTTTGTTCTCAGGGACTGTGAGGAGGGGAAGACTAACATGGGTCTTTGAGGTCCCACTGCTGGGGATAAGCCCTGCCTGACAGATTGGGATTTGGGAGAAGAGCTGTCCTCTCACCACGACAGTCCTCACAACCTCACTCCCTGTGGACTGGACATGTCCAGCCTTCTCAGTCCACCCCAAAGTGACCCACGGACAAGGCCTTAGAAGACCTTCGAATCTCTAATGTGAAAATCTTTTTCTTCTCTTTCAAACTGTGTGATTTCTTCAAGGACAGTGTTTTTGTTTGGTGCAAGTGTGTGGCTAACACCTAACACTCATCAATTTTTCTCTTTTTATGAAGGTGCTTCAGGCTCAGAGCCTTCGTCAGGCAGGTCTAATGAGCTAAAATTTAAGAAATTTGTATTTGTTTTCATGGTGTGAATGACAAGTGATGATGGATTTTCATTTAGGGGAATAAAAATGTTTTCTTTTAAAATTAAGTAAAGAATGAGTTGATTTAATTACATAAAAAAATAAGTAAATGTTGTGAGGGTGGTATGGGAGTGGCCTAATTTTGGGGAACAGTGGCTGGGTAACATTATTGCACAAGTGAGGTGGGAATGGGATGGTTTGTGGTTCGAGTGTGTTAAGCCCTATTTGTTCTGGGCCAGGGTGGTCTTCCATTTCTCTCACCCTAGTCTCTTGCACAAAGCTCTACACATTGCTGGGACTGTTTGATAAACGGTGGAATGGACAAGTCTAGCATAGACGGCCCTTACATTCTCTACTGTGGCAGAGTCCATTATGCTGTGGTGTTTCCTGTGTGGGGTGTGGGCAGAAGGAAGGGCTCTCCCACCCCCAGGAAACTTCTACCTCTTAGGCCCCCAGATATCAGATCAGGTTATAGTCTTTTGGAGACAACCTTGTGTTTCTAGCCACATTAGGCCATGGAATAATCATGGTTGTAGAGGAGCTGAGAGGGCCTGGGACCCCAGAACTACAATGAATCAAGTTACCTGCTTGGTGGAAAAAGTTTTCACCTTCATCCCAAGGTCCTATTGCCCACTGATGCACTTGACCTAGAGTATCTCCCAGACAGTAGGGGATGGGAGGGGGTGAACCACACTCACCCACCTGGGGGGGAGTCAGGCTTTGCCCTGAGACAAGCAGCTTACTCTTGTGTGTGGATAAAATATACCCCTTGCTGGGGCTAGACCTATGGCCTGTGCCCCCAGCATCCTCCCTGTCATCTGGCTGAAGTAGTCTGTCAGCTAACATGTCAGTTCTGTGTACTGCTGGAGGCAGGACAAGCCCTGGGTTGCCTGTGCCAGGTTCTGCCCTCTTCCCCACTGAGGACATTCATTTCCCCATTCTTTTTACAGACGTTTTCCCAGGTCACTACTGGTTTAGTCCTTGCAGCTGGCCTAGCTGCAGTCCCAGGGGTGGGGCCTGGGTCACTCACTCTCTGGCTATATGTAGATGTCCATCGCAATATTTGTGATCCCCACCATCCAGGCAGGCTCAGGGGGACTGAGGCTGCTGTTAATGGATGCTTCATAAATAAACCAGGCACATTTTGGCACCAGTGCACCTCTCCTCCACCCCAACTCCAATGCCAGCAAGAAGCTGTGCCCACAGGAGAAGTGGGGTTGAGGCCTTAGGCCTTTGAATTTATCTGTAGCTCCTGTCACCTCTCCAGCAAGGTCCAGATTTTCTGTGCTTGATTCAACACTAGGCTGTATTACAAAAACAAGGCAAATTGCCTCACGGACTTCTTTGGCCCCAATAGGGCTGTTTCCAAAATGGACTAATTGGCTTGTTTTAATTCCCTCCAGCCCTCTCACTGATTGTCTTTCCTAGGGGGCTGGAGGGAGAAGCAAAGCCAGTAGACTCAGGGTGATGGTGGGGGTGGTGCTGAGTGGGGGCTAGCCTTCCTGGCAGCAAATGGAGGTGGGGCTGAGGAGCACCCCGCGCTCAGAGCTGAGACCAGGCCAAGACCCTTTCCCCACGAGCTGGCGTGACTTTCTTGAGGATGAAGCTGGAATGCGGTGCGCGGGGTCAGGGGAAGAACCGACAGACGCGGGGTGTGTGCGGCGGTCAGCGCTAGAGCTGGGATGCTGGGGGGTGGGATGTTACCCAGTCCCAACCCCTGAGTCTCCCCGGCCATCTGGGACGCGAGGCCAAAGTGTAGCCGCGGGGAAACTGACCACTGACCGCATGTATGTTAACGGGGGACTGACCCCAGCCCACTAAAGCGCCCCCGCTGGAGTGAACTACCCACACCCCACCCACAGTCCTTTCCCGGGCATGGGGAGAGGGGAGAGGTAGCCTCCGGTGGAGTCACAGCGCCAGGGGGCCTCGGGCCAGCGAGGGCGGGCGCTTGGCTCGGGCGCCCCGCTCCCCGCCCGGCCGCCCGGGCTCGGGGCGGGGAGGCCTGCGGCGGTGCCCGCGCACCAAGGTAGTTTCGCTTGGACCGAGGACGCGTGTTTCCTCTCGGTGCATGTTTTTTCTCCCTGTTTTTAAAGCCAGTGACAGCATCGTAGAACTATCCCGGCGGGCCGGGCTGGGAAAGCGCGTCAGCCGCCTTTGCCTGGGGAGGGAGCGGGCCGGCCGGCGGGGCGGGGGTGGAGGGAGAGGCGAGAGGCGGGAGGCGGCCCGGGCGCGGGGGACAGGCGCACGCGGGCGCCGGGACCCCGGGAGCGCCGGGCGCGAGCGGACCGCCTCCTGGGGCTGGCGGCGGGGCCGCGGGATCCGCTCGCCCCCGGGGCACCCCCGGCGGAGCCCGGGAGGCGGGGTCAGGGCGGCGTCCCGGCGCGGGCGGCGCGTCTGAGCCTGAGCCCCGGAGCCGCCCGTCCGGGCCGCGCCCCGAGCGAGCCTTGGAAATGCCCGCGCTCGGGGAGCGGGCGCCGGCTACTCGGCGGGCCCCGAGGAGACGCTGAAGGTCGCCGGGAAGTGTGCGCCCAGTCACCTGACACCCGGGGCGCACCTAGGCGGGGCGGGGTCCATGCGCGGCGGGCGGCCGGGGGCCGGCAGCGGGCGGCGCGGAGCGCGCGGAGCCGGGCCGACGGGGGCGCGCGGCGGGCGGGCGAGGGCGCGGCCGGGCACCCGCGGCCGCCTCGCCATGTCCCAGCCGGCGGGAAGGATGCATTGCCGGAAGGCAGGGATCCGCGCCGCCGTGGTGCTCATCGGACTCCTGCACAAATCCCGAAAACAGAATAAAGAGAAAAGGTAAAGCCTGGCAGCGCCAGCTCCCCGTTCTCTCGGCTCTCGTGCTAAAATCCCTTTTTCTTTAGGGGCCGACTTTTCCAAAAGGGCATCTGGCTCCGAGTTGGGTTGGAAAATGCCTCCACCCCAGGCGCCGTCGGGGGAGCGAGTTGAGAGCTTGGCCCCAGACACTGGCTGTTGTGAGGAAGCGCAGGCAGGGCAGCCGGAGGGCCCTTGGGGCTTCGTCCCCAACCGACCGGCACCGAGTCCTGAGCCTCCGCTCCCGGCGTTTCCCGATCGATGCGCCCCGGTCGAAGCCTGCAGCGCGGGTACCATTGATCCGACCCGGGCGACCCGGCCCCGGCTCGGCCCGAGTGGCTCAATGCGCTGGAAATGCCATTTGCTTCTCTGCAACTTGGCCGGGCCCGCGAGGTGCCCGCCAGACCGTGATCTGCTTGCTTTGAGCATGGCTCGGGCGGGCAAGGAGCAAGTTTGGAGGTTGCTTCAACCCCTCCCTCCTAGTCCCTCCTCCCCCATGCCTCTCTGTCTTTGGGTTTTTCTGTCTTTAACTGCACTTTTCTTGGGGTTGCTCTCCTAATCGTTTCCTCCTGGGGTATTGGAAATCGTTCTCCCAGGTTATGTCAGAGATACAGCCTGGGCCACCTATGGGATTAGGTGTGGGTTTCCAGTGGGCAAAGGAGCTTCTGGGGGCAGCTTCTGGGGTCCAGCCCCCAGCTGCAGGCTTGATGTCGGCAAGACCCCAGCAAAGCTGCTTGCACAGGCTGGCGCAGCCTCGGTCTCTGCTAGGGTGCAGGAGCCCCAAGCTTCCCAGCAACTGGGGGTCATGGGAGCTGACTGTTCACAGAGGTGTGTGGAGTTGGGGTAACCTCTGCTGGCCCTGCTGGATCCTAATTTCCAGAGGAGTTTCGGAGTGGTTGGTGCTTTGCTCTGCATTAGACAAGGGCGGATAGACAAAGGATAAGGCAAGGGCAGAGGACAGAGACATCTGGGCGGTGACTGGTGGCCCTTGGACTTGCCCAGAAGCTGTGTGTGCCTGGTGGAGGTGGTAGGCAATGAACTGGAGCACTTTCAGAAGCTGGCATGGGTGGCCCCTGTGGTTGTCTCCTATCCCTCCTCTAATGCATCCCTCCTATAATGTAGTCTAATTCGATGTTTCCCACAGCATAGGATGAATCTCCAGTAAAATGACTTCAGGTGATTAAGCATGAAATAACATTGAGTCACCTAGTGAGAAAGTTCTTCCCTTTTCAGTTCTCTATGAATCCTTGTGATTTCTTCAAGGGCCGAGTTTCTGGTTGATGATGGTTTGCTTTAACACTTTTTTTTTTAAAAAATATGTTTTTATTGATTTTAGAGAGAGATGAAGGGAGAAGGGGAGAGAGAGAAACATCGATGTGAGAGAGAAACATCGATCAGCTGCCTCCTGCACAGCCGCTACTGGGGACCGAGCTATAACCTGTGCCTGAGCCCTGGCCTGGAATCGGCAAGCTCTTGGTGCATGGAATGATGCTCAGCCAACTGAGCCACACCAGCCAGGGCTGGCTTTAACACTTTTTAAACACTTACTAATCTCCCTTTTATAACAAAGAACAGACCTCTGGCTCAGGGCCTTTAAATGGGGAACAAACAGTGCCTACTTATAACTCAGGCTGATTTTTTTTTTTTTTAAATTTTAAAAAATTTATTGATTTGAGAGAGAGAGAGAGAGGGACACTTAGCTGGTTTTGCACTGTTTATTTTTAGGATTCTCTCCTAGTTTTGCCCAGTGGTACTGATTTTCTTCTTTGTGGTGGTGATATAAAGCATCCCCCTAAATTGAATGTGTAAGTCACACGAATGAGCCTCTCTAATAGAAATATTGTACAAACGGTATAGAAAATGACAGGAATCCTGCAGGTGATATAGGAATGGCTCTTGTTGGGAACATGCAGGTCTAGCAGAAGAGGCTGCCAGCGAGACTCTGGAGTCCAGTCCAGGCCTGGGCGCCGTTCTTCCCTAGACCTTGATTCTTTCCATTCCCTGCCCTTCAACTTTTTAAAAAATAATAATTTTTTAATCCTCATCAGAGGATATTTTTTCCATTGCTTTTCAGAGAGATTGGAAGGAAGGGGGGGAGAAAGAGAGAGAGAGAGAAACATTGATGTGAGAGAAATGCATCAATTGGTTGCCTCCCGTACGCACCTCGACCTGGGCCAGGGATGGAGCCTGCAACTGAAGTATGTGTTCTTGGCCGGAATCGAACCCGGGACCCTTTAGTTTGAGAGGCCCACACTCTAATCACTGAGCCAAACTGGCTAGGGCTGCCCTTCAGATTTTTATCTGCAGAGGTGGGATGAACAAGCCAACCCTCTAAAGTCAGGAGGATATGAGATGGTTGTTCTGAGTCCACCTGGACCTATTTTGAGAATGAGAAGGAAGATGTACTTGATAGAAAGGTAGATGCATTGGATCAGTACCTGTCTCTGAGTATAGGATGTGTGTGTGTGGGGGGGTGGCTGGGAAGTCGCTGCACTGGGAGCTAGAAGTTCTAGTCCTGTGATAGTATAGATTTAATCTTCCTGAGCCTCAGTTTCTGCATCCACACAAAGGGCTTTTGAGGCTCAAGTGAGATAATGGGGGGCAAGATGCAGCTGAAAGGTAGGAAGTGATGCATGAAGATGGACGGGTTTCATCAGAGCTGCTCTCTCTGGCATTATGCCTCCAGAAACCACGGTAAGATGTCTGATGGTGACAGCCCCACTAGTAGTCAAGAGCAGCCAAGCAGGGACCAGGAAGCAGCCAGGCAGGCCTGGGCCTGGGTGGGGAGAGCAGTGAGGCATTGGGAAGGACCTGGATAGGACAGGAAGGGACTGGTCTGAGTGAGGATGCCCCAGGCTCATGGCATCTTGTCCTTCCTCCTGGATGCATTGTGCTCTTTCCTGCAATGCAGCAGACATTGGTGACCCTCCTGGCCCCTACCTTCACCCCATTCTGCTGTTGTTTCTGTCATCCTGATAGGTTTGGCCATAGACTTAACCTACCCAAGGAGAGAAAGTGATTGATTGCATGTTGGTGCTGAAAGACCTTTGCTTCCCTTGCTGTAACCCGGAGTTACTGTTTCTTTAAGCATCTGAAATCAGTTCAGTGCACACTGTTGACCCTTCCTCTGTGGGTACCGGCCATGGGGGCCTGGAGCAGGCCGCAGCTGATCTCAAGCACTCCCCAAACTCCATGCTGGGTGTGAAATTTGCTGAGCTCCTCCTTTCTTCCCTCTCTCATCGCAGGGTCAGGTCAGACTCAGGCCCTTCTTCATTTTTCCCAAAAGGCCTGATCATCCATCGATCTTCCCAGCACCTCTAATTGACAGGCGTGTGCGGATAACACTACTGGCTGTTGGCCATAAGGGATGAAATGATCAGTGTGACTTGCAGTGATGGCCCACAGTCCTTGTCACCTCCCTACTCTCCCCAGGCCACCTAGAAATATTGTATATTGGGGCAGGCAGTTGTGCCAAAGAGGATGGTAATGACACATGTATCCCATACGGGCCCAGAACCAGGACACTCCCAGGCACTCTAGGTAGGTCCCGAGAACTGTGCTCACGGCTCCAGCCTCTGTTTGCCTTCTGGAGAAATGGGTGTGGTATGCATCACCCTTGACATGACAGTTCTCTACAGGGCTTGTGGGACAACCTGGAGGTTCTGCTTCTTTCTCTCTTCCAGGGATGCCATAGCCTGGGATCCTGCAAAAGCAGTGGTGTGTTTGAGAGGGCACTGATTTGAGCCTGGTTCCAAGGAGGCACTTGAACAAAGCTTTCCTTGGGAACTAATAGAGAGCTCCTTTAAAGGCTTGGCTTTTCAGAGCCGGCTTTCTTTCAGAGGGGGCAGAGCAGACCAGAGCACCACTTGGGGAATGACAGGAGTGGGGGGTGGGGTGAGTGGTGCTCTCCGAGGGGGAAATGGGCGATTGTGGCTGGAAGGACCCAGGCAGGAACAGTGGGAATGGAATGTGTAAGTTCTGAAAGGTGTGGATGAAGTCAGTGTGGCCTCAGGTGTGGTATTCGGGACTGGAGAGAGGTCAGTTAGCATAAATGAAGAAGAGCTCTGGTTCTTACTGGGGGTGTTCTTTTGGAACCACTCCCACCATGGGGTTTATGAGGAAGAAAATACGAATTCACTGATCACTCAGCAAATCAGTAATGGCAGGCTCTGGAGGGCAGAACAGTGAATCCGATGGACCTGATTTCTCTGTTGTGAGGCATAATGTCTAGTGGGCTATTCCTGGATAGGTTGTTAGAAAAAGCTCATACCTAGATTTAAAAAAAAACACCACTTTTATTGCAGAAATTTTCAAGTGTGCACAAAAGGAGAAGGAATAGTGTCATACAATATCCAGTTTGAAATTAATCCCAGGCATTATATCATTTCATTCTTAAATATTTCAGTATGCATCTCAAATATAATTCTTCTAAAAATATAACACTGCCATTATCATATACCCTAAACTAACACTAATGCCTTCATATCAAATTCAGTCAGTGTTCAGATTTCCCCAGTTGTCTCATAAAGGTTTGATTGGTGCTTTCTCTCTTTATCTATAAGTTTTCTCCTCCAACTCTTTTTTTTCTTTTTTCTTTTATAATTGTTGAATAAATGGAATTGTCTGTCTTAGTGAGTTTCCCACAGTTGGGACTTGGTGGATGGTGTCTCCTGGTATCATTTAACATAGTCTGCTGTCCCTTATGTTACCTGAAATTGGTATTTAGTTTTAGAGGCTGTATCATGTCGTGTCCGCCCCCCCCCCCCCCCCCCCCCCCCCCCGCAAGACTGTGCTGCTGGAGGTTGTCCAGTTGTTTGTTTTTGTGATGTTGGAAGCTGTCGCTTGATTTGTCCGGAGGGTTTGAAGGCTGATATCAGGGAGGATATTTGTGTTCTCCCATAGGAGAGTCAGTGACAGCCCTTCGAGCTGGCTGGATCTGAGCCGGTTGGATGTCCAGGTAGCCCCAGAGTCCCTGGACTTGAAGGGACACAAGGCTCCCTGGGCCCAGAACAGATGGCTGCTTGTTCTCATCATAGGAGGTGGCTGGGTCCTGCCCTGTGTGGAAGGGCTTGTCACTCGCCCTCTTTTGTCAGATGTTTGAATGCCACCCGGTTGGCTGTCATTGCTGGAAAGAACAAGTGTCTCCCTTTAACCAGCTTCCCATTTTCAACCTCACCGAGAGTCTGAGGAGTTCGACTCCGAGTTAAGGGACAGGGTTCATTTCATTCCTTTTGAGCCACTGTTTTAGTCTATGTGGTGGTGCCCTCGCTTCGTGGTCCCTCTTATTTAGTCTCCTTATGGTGGCCAGAGTGGGGTTTAAAAAATTCAAATAGGATCAAGTCTCTCTCCTGCAGAAAGCTCTCCATAGGCTTCCGTTATACCTTAAATGAAGTCCAGACTCCGAAGCTGGCCTACACCCCCTGCCTGCTTCTCTGACCTTCTCTCCCGCCACTTCTCTCACTCACTGTGATCACTGTACTTCTGAAGCTGCAAAGTCCTTCTTTCTGCTTCTGGAATATGCCAGGCTCATTCCTGCCTCAGTCCCTTTACACATACTGTTTATCGTGACTTAATTCATCGCTTCCTCATCATTGAGCTTTCAAGTCAAATATCATTTGCTTCAAAAGGACTCTCCTGATCATCCAATCTGAGCAGCTCACTCCAGCCATTATTACTTTACCTGGATTTATTTCCAGCATGGCACTTATCATGAATTGGTTTTATCTTGCTTACAAAATAAACAATTTATTGACTGTTCCATCCCCTAGAATGTGAGCTTTCTGAGAACAGGGACTTTACCTTTTTCACCTCTGGGCCCCCATTGCCCAGAATAGGAGGTGCTCAGTAAATATTTGCTGAATGAATGACTGGGTGCTCACGAGACTCCCCGACTCCCCAGGCGAATTGTGCCCATTGCCTGTTCGCCGCGGTAATGCTCTTAATACCACAGTGCCCTCTGACACAGGTTTCTAGGTGCCTTTCCTTGTCTGAGATTGGAGACGTTTTCCCTTCCCTCTCCTTCCCTCCTGGAAGAGATTTTGCAGAAAAATGCAACAGATCACTCACATACATGCTGTTCCATTGTTATTCCTCTAACTCCTTCCCTGCTTCTGTGTGGTTTGGGGACTCCTAGATGTGAGGGTTCAGGCTCAGTCCTGACCATCCTGGGGTGGGGCTTGGTACCTGACTCTGGATTCCTCGATCTAAGGACCCGGAGCTGCTGTCAGATAGGCAGAGGCAGATTCCCATCACTCATGCCAAACGGGCCAGTGGGCGTCCGAATTAGTGAACAGTTGCCATTAGTGAATATATATTTGCAGCTTTATCTCTGGGGAGCCACTGTGCTGCACAGATGGCTGGTTACCAGGATGTTGCCAAATAGAGGCCTTGCCAGGCCTGCTCGGTTAAACCAATGAAATCACTTCTGTGCAAACGGGGGCTGCTGAAGGGGCTCAGGAAGTTTCTCAGTCATTTTAAGCAGATGAGGCCTTCCTTCCCCCCCACCCCACAAACTGAGTTTCATTGCCTCCCGAATCCATATAAAGTAAACGAGGTGGGCAAGAGGACTTCAGGTGGATAAGCATGTTTTATTTTAATAGCTATTTAAAAAAAATGAATTCTGGCAAGTGACATTGGTTTTTCCTGTACGACAGTTACATAACATTTTAAAAAAAGTAAATTTGTTTAAGTAAAAAAATTGCAAGTCAATTTAAAGAAAAGTGTTAAGAAAAGTAATAGGTGGTACATGGATTTGGGAAAAATTGGGAGACTGTGCGGAGATGCTTGCAGTTTAGGGAGCTTCCGTGGAAGGGGGGCATATTTCTCACCTGTTAAAATGGACCCTATAGCGCCAGTGTCCTAGGGTGGTTGAAGAATGGTTATAACAAGCTAACACCTTTTGAGGCTTACTATTTGCTAAGCTCTGTGCTAAGGGCTTACATGAATATGTGTCTTAATTCTACCAGTTTCCAGCCGAGGTCGAGGCACAGGCAGGGGCAGAATCAGAGGTGAAGGAATAAGGATTTTTAACTTCGTCTGTTGAGGTCCAGAAGTCATGCTCTTATCTATTGTATTATTTGGATGCAGCGCCTGGCTTCTGAGAAGTGCCTGATACATGCTGCTGCTTCTGTTTTTATGAATGTAGGAAGTGTAACTTATGTATGGTTAAGTATACAATGAAGGGTACAGCTCAGTGAATTTCTGCATATGTATCCACCTGCGCAGACACCCCCCCGGCACCCCAGCGGGCTCCCTCATGCCCCTCCACTGTCTGGTTATAATCACTGTGGAGTCAGGCCCGTCGCCTTGTATCTGGGTGGCACCCAGTAGCCTCGATACATGTGATAAAGGAGGAGCGTGTCTGGGATTTTGCGAGTGGGATTTCTGAGTGGGAAATCCTAGTTCAGCGCTGAAGAGAAGGGTGAATAAGAATCCATGCCTATTTCCAGGGACGAGTGAGCTTGGTTTCACCTTCTCCTGTCCTTCCAGATAGGCTCAGTGGGAACCCGGAGCCGATGCTGGTAATTCACTGCCCTTGGAGCAAGGGTGGGTTGAAAAATTGTCACTTGCTTTTAAGCTTATCAGTTATGAACACTCTGTTTTCGTGCAAGCTGGAACTCCAGCCAAGTCCTTCCCAGAGCCCTTTGGGGGTGGGCTGACCCTGCTGGGCCTCACAGTCCACTTCTCCAAAGGCAGGAGGGAGCAGGCCCCGTGATTAGAGCCGCCCCCTCCCCTGTCCTTCCCCTCCCCCCCTTTTCTGTTCTTTACAATAAAGAATTTTACCGACCACACTGAATGACACTGAATGTGAATGCTAGAATAAGGGCGCTGTGATTGTCCCATGGGCTTGCAACTCATGACACGCCTCCCGGCTCAAGGCACAACTCTCACCTGGTTTACAGGACAGACCCTTATTAAGGGTGGAGGTAGGACCCCCCCCATTTCCCCCTGTCATGTGCTACAATACCATGCTGTCCTGTCTCAGAGAGCAGGCGCAGCAGCATACCTGGCACCCTGGGAGTTTGCAGTCTGAGGCAGAGGTCGGAAAAGGCCCCTGCAGACTTACAAAGCCTCTACTCTGCCCCGGACACTGTCCTGGGCTCTGGGGCACGGCCGGGAACAGCACAGAAGCAGAGCCCTGCCCATTCTCCTTGGGCTTTGTCAGGCCACATACTTTTTTTTTACCTTTTACACTATTTTAAAATCAGAAGGCTCCACGCTATGAATCTGTGTTTCAGTCTTCTCTTGAGAAATCAGAAGCTCTGGCAACACTGACCGGGCTTGCCTTTCTGCGGGAGGGCCGGTGCCCTCCCCTCAGCATCCGTACCCAGCCACCCTGGCCGCCTGCCCTGCCCCTGAGGGACTGGTGTGCAGCGTGGGAAGCAGGAGCCTCGGGGTTGGGCAGCTCTGAGTGTAACTCACTGCCCGGGAAGGCTGGAGGTCAGGTTCAGCCCTGCATGCCCTCTGGGCTTCCTTGGTTTGGGGCAGGTCCGTCGTGACTGGAAATATGGATTTTGAGCAGTCCGGCTGGGGTCCCTGCAGGACCTGGGCTGCAGAATGGCCACTGTTCATTTGCCTTTAGGTGTTCCTCCTAATTACCCTTAAATAAAATAACAAATTATGGAGGCTGGCTGTTACAGTGCGGAAGCTCAGGAATCCCAAGTGAAGGGGCAGGGGTGGGAACCGGTGTGGAGCTCCACCTTGGGTGGCACCGGGCTGGCCCTTAAATCTCATTTACCTCGTTTCCTTCTCTGCACGAAGCTTGTGGTCCTCTTCATCTTTCATAGAGGAGAAAGCTGAGGTTCCAAAGGGGTGACATACCCAGTGCACTCAGCTTGTGCGGCAGAGCTGCAACTCAAACCCAAATCTGTCTCTTCTTATCTGTCTTGATGTCCATTTTTATGCCTTTGCTCCCATTGCCAGTTACGTAGTGACCCTGGCTGGTTACCTGACCCCTTTGCCATTAACTTTGTCTGTGAAGGGGACTGTGATGCAGTTCAGGTGTATGAAAGAGCTCCAGAACATTAAGAACTGTGGCACCTTTGCATATTCTCATTTTATTATATTTATGTATTATTTTTATTTTTCACTGATTTTTAGAGAGAAGAAGGGAGAGGGAGGGAGAGAGAGGAACAATTGGTTGCTTCCAGTATGTGCCCCAACTGGGGACCCAACCCGCAACCTGGGTATGTGCCCTGACTGGCGATCGAACCTGCGAACCTTCGATACCCAGGACGGTGCTCCAGTCAACGAAGCCACACAGGCCAGGGCAGTATATTCTCGTTATTTTTTAAAGAAGGGACTGGATGGTCTCTTGGGCTTCTTTTGAATACTAGGCCTGAGCTGGGCGTATGGTGGAGCCCAGAGGGGGGGAAGGGTCTGTCCTTGCAGGCTGCAGATAAGCCGAAAGGTCTCCTGGCTGCAGTACTCACTAATTAGAACAGAAATTCCCGCTTCTCAATGAGAACGGGAAGCACCGGGCTGGAGCCTGGGTTACCCGTGCCATCTGTATTTTAATAGAACATTTATTTTAATAAGATATCTCATCTGAGATGTAGAGGCAGAGACAGTGTGTAAATCAAGAGGTCACCGAAACAGGCTGTGTGAAAAGTGGATCTGCAAATGTACCAGGAAGGACTCTTGAGTGTGACATCAACAAAGGCTTGTTTCTGATAGCCGGGAAGGTTCCCCAAGGGCACAGCCACCGGTGCAGGCGTTGGCGCAAGTAATGGGAACAGGGACACCTGGCTTCCACATCTCAGTTCCTCTGGCCTCCCTGCGCTCCCCCCTTTCTGGAAATTGCTGACCCCCCCTTCCCAGCATGTGCCCCCTCTTTCTCCTCTATAAATGCAAATTTAGGCAGCCGTCCTGCTTATTAAAGGGTTGTGTTTCAAATGTTCATTCGTGCTGTTTCAATTCACTTCCATCAATATTTGTGGAGTGCCAGATGTGCACCGGGCACCCGACAGCAGGGTCCAGGGAGAGATTAAGATGCACTCTTTGCCTCACGCAGCGTGTGCTCCAGGAGGGGACTAGATGTGTGATGCGGACCCAAGACAGAAGGCGGTGGGTGCTGGAGAAGAGGTGCCAGGGCCCTGGATGTCAAAAGAGAGGAGGGACCACCCAAAGCCCCGTTTTTCCTGAATCCATCCTGAACTTGGAGGCAGTCAGACATGTGCCTGCACTGGACTTCATCTGGGAGCACAGGCTGGCCTCGCTCAGGGTTGGCCCTCAGCTCTGGGGCTGGAGGATGCTTCCCCAACCTCTTCTGCTAATGCTCAGTAGGGCCAGTTGCCCCTCAACCCTGAAAGTCTGGATTCCTTGCATACAGGTTACTGGCCATCTGACCACAAGGCCCTGGCTGAGAAAGGGGTTGGCTCTCTGTGATCCATCCCCCTGCTGGAGGCCCAGGCCCAGCAGAGATCCCAGGGGTATGAGAGGTAGGGACCCCTAGATAGCAAGAATATAACTGCGGTGGATAGCCTGAAGCCTCATGGAAAAACCCAGGGAAGCAGCACCATGTATATGGTGTTCAGACTGTGGCTCTGTCTGTGAAATGGGACAAAAACTAATGAATGGTTTTCACTTGTTCTTTAACTGAATATTTGTGTAAACAAAAATCTTACCCAGCAATTCCATTCCTAGGTATATGCCCAAAAGGATTGAAAGCAGGGATTTGAACAGATATCTGTACACCCATGCTCATAGCAGCACGATTCACAACAGCCCAAAGTGGAAGCAACCCGAGTGCCCTTCAGCAGATGAATGGATAAAAAATGTGGTATATGCATCCACTGGGATGTTATTCAGCCATAAATGGAATAGAATTCTGATACAACATGGACGAACCTTGAAAACCTTGTGCTGTGTGAACTAAGCCCGACACTAAAGGACAGATATCATATGAGTCCACTTAAGTTAAGGTACCTAGAATATGTAAAACACATAAGAGAGTTTTTCTCTGGTTGAAGATGGGATGGGCCGGTGGGGATGGCTCTAGCCTGGTCCCCATGAAAACTGAGATGCTTCTGGAGCCACAGTGCCTTGGGGATTCCAGGGAAGCCGCAAGCTTCTCTTCCCTAACAGCCTGAAGTTGAAGGTTCTCAAGCTCCCTGTCCTGCCCAAGCTCACTTCCCCCAGCGATCGGCATGTGTTGCTGGGGAAGGTCAGCCTAGTGTGAGCTCTCCTTTTATGTGACATTTCCTTTCCTGCAGTTGTGGGCTCATGGACAGGTGTACGCCAGTGCCTTCTGGGGCTCTCCTTGGAGGCCCAGGGGGCTGGTGGTGGGTGGGGACTTTGGTGGGTGGGGATTTCAGAGGCTTAGCATGGGTTCCAGGAGGAGTGTGTAGAGAAGAGTCTTCGCTCTGTGCTGATCTGCGGACATAGACTAGAGCCCATATATAGTGCATATGATGTGGAAGCCCTCAGCCACCTGCCAGCTGTTCCTGAGATGAGCAGCACCTACCCCAGGGTGTGCTGACCATGCAGAGCAGGTTTCAGGGGTAGACATCTCTGTTGTCCTTGACCATGGCATGAGCTCAGAGCCTCCTTCTGAGCACTTTCTGGGTTGCTTCTTGCCAATCTGATTTTTAAAAGAAATATTTATTATATTAAAAAAAAATCTATGTTCCTTGCAGAAAAATTGGAAAACGCAGAAAAGTACAAAGACCAGAATAAAAATGATCTGCAATCCCAGATGGGGGATTGCAGAGATAATCGCTATTAACATTTAATATGTTTTCTTCTGGTCTTTGTTCCTACCCAAGTACATACTCTCCCATACAATATATTTATATCTGCATCTGTATCTGTTTCTCTATAACAAAATTGGGACTGTAGTTTATATATATACAGTGTATTAGTCAGAACTCTTGGGGGCAAGTGACAGAAGCCTAGGTTGAATTAGCCAAATGAAATAGGAGATCTACTGACTGGCATAACCCATTGTGGAAAGGGGCAGGCACCAGGAATGGCTGGATACAGGACCATGAGCAGTCTCTCTCTCTGTCTGCTGTATTTGCATCTGTCTGTATTGTCTTCATTCTCTTGGGTCATCTCTCCCCATGATGTTGCGTTCATGGGTGCAGACCACAGTGGGCTTAACATTTTAACCCCTTTTCCTCCAGAGAGGGGAAAAAAGCTCCTTTCCACCAGCTCCAGTTAGATTCTTAGGAGTAGTTCTGATTTCTGCATGAATCCCTGTATGGGGTGGGGGTGGGGAACTGGGATTTGCCCGGCCTGAGTCAGGGGCTCATTCCAGTGGCTAGTGTGGAAATGGTGACTACAAGATTCCTTTCCAGTGGGAGAGGACAGATCCTTAAAGTAAAGGTGGGGAGTATTATGACCAGAGGAAGGGTGAATGTGAGTTGAGCAGCAAAACCCACACACAAAAGCTGCTTTGGCATTGTTTCCAGCCATGTGGGGCTAGCACAGTGTGTTGTGTGGGCATGTGGGTCCTCATTCTTGTACTAATTTAATGGGCGATCAATTGGTATCATCCCACAAGCAGTACAACGTGGCAACATCTGTCACCGTTATGAGTATCCCCTTTGACCCAGTGAACCTCTTTTGGGAATTTATCCAGCATGTATATTTCTTCACACATGGAATGATGCAGGTCAAGGTCATTCACCACAATATTATTTGAAATAGCAAAACATTGGAAACAACCAAATACCTATCAGTAGAGAACTGATTACCTAAATTATTTCACATTCATGCCCTGGACTATGTGCTTATGTTACTTAAAAAAGAATGGTGAACTTTCTGTGTACTTACTGATAGAAAGTTCTTTAAAGATATTTTGGGTAAAGAAAGCTAGGTGCAGAATAGAATGTACAATATACTACCTCTTTTGTAAAAAAAAGGAAAACAGGACTCCATCTTTGTGTTGGCTTATATTTGCATAAAGAAGCTACAGAAGGATTTGTAAAAACCATTTCACATTCACCTGGGAACTGGTCAGATTGGGGCAAGGACAGGATGAAGCCTTTCACTGTATTTTTGGGGTCATGAAAAACTTCTGAAATTAGAACTTTGGTGGTGGTGATTGTACAACATTAAAAAAATATTTTTCAATTACAGTTTACATTCAATATTATTATTATTACTATTAATCCTCACCAGAGGATATTTTTCCCATTGCTTTTCAGAGAGAGTGGAAGGGGGAGAGAAAGAGAGAGACACATTGATTGGTTGCCTCCCACACACACCCTGACTGGGATTGAGCCTGCAGCCGAGGCACATGCCCTTGGCCGGAATTGCACCCAGGACGCTTCAGTCCCCGGGGCCAACACTTTAACCACCGATTCAAACCAGCTAGGGCTATGCCACATCTTCTTTACCTATTCATCCCTCTAAGGACTCTTAGGTCGTTTCCACATATTGACTATCATAAATAATGCTGTGAACCTTAGTATGCATGTATCTTTTCCAATTAGTGTTTTTGTCTTCTATGGGTATCAGTGGTTACCAGAGAGGAAGGGGGGTGGAGGGAGGGTGAAACGGATAAAGGGGGCCAATTGTATGTTTTTAAAAAAATTAAATTTATCGGGGTGACATTGGTTAATAAGATAAGATTTCAATTGTATGTTGATGGATAGAAACTAGACTTGGTGATGAGCATGATATAGTATATACAGATGTCAAATTATAATGTTGGACACTTGACACTTTATAATGTTATAAACCAATGTTCTCAGTAAAAAAAAAAAAGATGAGGCTTACCAAGGCTGCCCAAGTCAGGCTTCCTCCCCTCTGGCTAGCTGGGACATTTGCATTTTAATGGAAAGTCTTGAAGACTAAAAACATTCAAGACTCCAAGGGAGGAATGGTTGGAATTTCAGAAAAATTTATAGTTCCACCTGGGGAAAATGAGGTCTTTTCTTGGGGGAGAGTTAAACTTTTACCTTGTCTTCATCTGTGGCCCTGGATGGTTGAGGTGGAAGCTTAAGAATGAATGACCTGCAACGGGATGGGGTGGACTAGGAGAAGGGAGGGATCTACATCCGAAGGTTTGAATCTAGAGAAAACGAGACATCCCTTGAAAACAAACAAGCTGTTTATCAATCAGTAAATGACCCCCCACCCCAACCTCCCTCATCCCCATGTCCACACCCTGGTCCTGCTCTCTCTGCTCCCCTTTACAGCAGAACTTCTAGAAGACTGCCCCAGCTTTGCTCCCCACCAGGTCACAGTGGCTGCTCTGGTTACCAAATTTATTGGTTATCTTTTCTGCCTGCAGCTTTGAGTCGTTTGACACAGCTTAATACTCCCTCCTTCCCAAAGCACTTCCTTTATTCTGCTCATGGAGACTCGCCCTCCTGCCAGTGTTTCCCCATCTCCTGGCTAGTGCATGTCACTCTCATCTTCCTTCTCCCATTTCGATGTGTTGTGTCTGGGCCGCTTCCTCTTCTCTGTCTCCCTCCATGATCGCCACTTGGCTGGCTGAGAGGCATTTCTAAAGTGAACATGTCGAAAGGATCCGGTCAGGATGGTGGTATAGGTAACCACAGTCCTCGCTACCTTCCACAGCCACACCAAAATTACAGCTAAAATACAGAAAACCATCATTCAAACCACCCGAAATCCAACTGAATGGAAGTCCTACATCTAGGGAATTAAAGAAGAAGCACATCAAGACCAGTAGGAGGGGCGGAGACTTGGGGCAGAATCGTGGAACCAACTGGTCTGTCACCCACATGGGGCGGTTTAAAATCGGGGGGGATATCTTCACTGTGGAGGTTTCCTGGAGGAGCGAGGGGGTCCCAGCCCCACATCAGGCCCCCCAGCCCAGGGTTCCAGTGCTGGGAAGAGAAGTTGCTACAACTTCTGGCTGTAAAAACCAGCAGGGATTGTGGCTGAGTGAGGTGAAGGGCTTCTGGAATCCCAGGCAGCTCCTCTTAAAGGGCCAGCACACGGACTTATTCAGATGCGCTCCATCTGAGCTCCAGCGCTGGGCAGCAGCTGGAAAGGAACCTGGGACATTTGGGGAGGAACTAACTTGCCTGGAATCAGGGAAAGAGCTGGAGGGGCAGCTTTCTCCCAGACAGAAGTGCTGGCAGAGGTCATTGCTCCTTTGATGAGCTCTTTGCTGACAGAGCTGGCAGGCTGGTAACATATCTGAATCTCCATCAAGCTGGCTCACACTTTTCACCTTGCCCTGGTAGTTCCCTGAGACCCTGCCCCTCCCTACTTGCAGGCTCATCCAAGCCATTTCCGGAGGCTTTTCCATACAACTGGCCTTTTTTGCCTCATGCTTCGGACTCTCCCAAAATCTCTCAAACAAGCAGCAGCTGGCCTAAGCATGCTCCATACCTCTCGATAAGTGGCCCTAGGCCCGGCACTAGTGTCAGCCTGCGTTGATTCATGGCTTGGCCTCTTCTGGGCACCTCCAAGCCCAACACAAATAGCAGCCATCTATAGATTGCTGTGTAGCTCATGCTGGGTCGCCATGGGCAGGGCACAGGCAGAGGCTGACTTTGTACCTCCTGGGAGGCCCCAGAGACGTGTACCCAGTGGTCAGCTTTGACCATGCCAGATTACAATCCTACCACATCCACGAATGACACACTCAAGGGGTGGACTTGGTGAACATCAAGGCCCCACTGAGGCAAATCCTGCTCCACAGGCGTGTCTCAGCAGCTCTTTGGCTGCAGTTGCAGCTGGTACACACAGCTGATTGGCTTGGGGGTCAATTCCTCCCAGTGATGCCAACAGCAATCAACAGGACAGTGCACATGGCCCACAATGGGAGCACCTAGAGAGCCCAGGTCAGGTGACTGGGGAGGCTGAGCCACGGCCCTACAGGACACCTATTACACAAAGCCACTCTACCAATTCCAGGGGACATAGCAGCTCTACCTAATACACAGAAACAAACACAGGGAAGCAGCCAAAATGTAGAGACAAAGAAACATGTCACAAATGAAAGAACAGAAGAAATCTCCAGAAAAAGAACTAAATGAAATGGAAGCAAAAAAACTACTAGAAACAGAGTTCGAAACAATGGTTATAAGGATGCTCAAGGAACTTAATGAGAGCTTCAAGGGACTTAGTGAACTTAGTGAAAACATTAGTGATATAAAAAACAATCAGTCAGAAATGAGGGATACACTAACTGAAATGAAGAATAATTTACAGGGAATAAACAGTAGAGTAGAGGTAACTGAGGATCAAATCAGCAAGTTGGAACATGAGGAAACAAAAAACATCCAATCAGAAGGGCAAAAAGAAAAAAGAATCCAGAAATATTAAGATAGTGTAAGGAGTCTCTGGGAAAACTTCAGGCAACCCAACATTCACATCATGGGAGTAATGGAAGGAGAGGAGAAGAGAAGGAGCAAGAAATTAAAAACTTATTTGGAAAAATAATGACAGAAAACTTCCCCTACCTGGTGAAAGAAATAGACTTACAAGTCCAGGAAGCACAGAGGGTCCCAAACAAGAGGAACCCAAAGCTGCCCACAACAAGACACATCATAATTAAAATGCCAAAGGTTAAAGACAGAGAATCTTAAAAGCAGCAAGAGAAAAGCAGTTAGTTACCTACAAGGGAGCACCCATAAGACTGTCAGCTGATTTCTCAACAGAAACTTTGCAGGCCAGAAGGGATGGGCAAGAAATATTCAAAGTGATGAAAAGCAAGAACCTACAACCAAGATTACTCTACCCAGCAAAGCTATCATTTAGAACTGAAGGTCAGATAAAGAGCTTCCCAGACAAGAAAAAGCTAAAGGAGTTCATCACCCGCAAATCAGTATTACATGAAATGTTGAAGGGTCTTCTTTAAGAAGAAGCTCATGAGCAAAACAAACTGACAAACAAAATAGACCCAGAGACATTGAAGCATGCAACAGACTGTCGTATCTCAGAGGGAAGGGGTGGGGGTGGGAAGAGATTAACCAAAGAAGTTATATGCATATATGCATAACCCATGGACACAGGTAATAATGGGGTGAAGGCCTGGGGAGGGGGTGGGAGTGGGATGGAAAGGGTCAGTGGTGGGGGGGAAGGGGACACCTGTAATACTTTCAACAATAAAGATAAAAAAAAACAAGGTGGAATTCTTGGTCTCTCTTCCCCTCCTCTCAAACTCCCCAAACTCATCCCTCCTGTAGCTTTCCCATCTCAGTTGCTTAGGCCAAAATTCTTAGTATCGTCCTTGACTTTTCTATATTCTTACTCCCCACATCCAACCCATCAGCAAAGCCTGTTGGCTCTACCTTCTTCCTACTGCGTCTGGAGTTGGACCACTTCACACCATCTCCACAACTGTCAATCTAGTCCAGTCCATCTTCAACCCTCATCTGGGTCATTGAGGTAGTAACCTTTTAAATGGCCTCCCTGCTGCCACTCTGCCCCCTTACAGTCTGTCTTCAACACTGCAGCTGGAATGATCCTCTGAACCCATAATCACATATTGTTCTGCTTACAACCCTTCTTGCCATGGCTTCCTGTTTTCTGCAGTAAAAGACAAAGTTCTTACCGTGGCCCTAGACCCTACATGATCTGTTCCCTCCCTGTGATTTCTCTGCTTTCAGCTCCAATTCTTTACTCTTTGCTCTCTCTGCACCAGCCACACTGGCCCCTTTGCTATTTGTTGCCCAAATAAGCTACGCTCCTACCTCAGGACCTTTGCACTTGCTGTTCCTGCTATCTGGAATGCTTTTCTCCCAGAAACCCTTACCACTTGCTACTTCTCTGCCTTCAGACCTTCCCTCAAGTGTCACTTTCTCATTGTCTCCTCTGACGACCCTATTTAAATCTGCAGACTTTTCTCCACTTTATTTTTCTTCATTGCATTCATCACCACTTGATATACCTTTAAAATTACTAGGTTTTTATATTATTTTAAAATATTATTTAAAGTTATTTTTACTAGAAATTTTTATGTTATTTAAAGTTTTTATATTAATGGGTATTTATTATATTCCCCCCCCCCATTGTAATATAGACTCCACGAGGGTAGAGTTTTTTGTTTGTCTGTTTGTTTTTTTCACTGTTCCCTCTCCAGTCTAGAACAGTGCCTGGCACATAGAAGATGCTTAGTAGAATGTCTTGAATGAATGCATGAAATCTGGTCTTTATAGTGAAGGTGGTGGAAAGTAATTTCAAGGCCTTATGTAGGGGGCTTATATACAGATTTACATTTTGAAGGGTCATTTTAGCTCCTGGGGAAGAAGGTATTGGAGTGGGACAAGAGTGGGATTATGGAGATTGGTTGGGAGGTTGTCAGTGGGAGATGGTGGAGGGGGAGGGAGAGAAGTAGGTGGACCTGAGAGGAATGTAGGAGGTGGAAGGAAAGCATTGTTGATTATTAGAGCTGCGCTTATATTTGACTGCACACAGGTTCCCTGGGCATCTTGTCAAAGTGCAGGCTCCCATTAGTGTGTCTGGGGCGGCCCGAGAATTGTATTTTAAATGAGCTTCCGGGTGACACCCTTGCTGCTGGGACACAGACACACCTTGGGGCTGGATGCCAAGCATAAGGCTGGAGGAAGGGTCAGGAGTGCTTGGTGCCTTTAACTGAGAGGCAGACCTGGGAGGAGGAACAGGTTGGAGGAAGTGATGAGGTGACTTTTGGACACGTGGAGTTTGAGGTGCTGTGAGATTCCAAGTGGAGATGTCTAGTTGGCAGGGGAGTCTGAAGCTCAGAGGAGAGGCCTGAGCTGAAGACAGAAAGTGGGGAGTCATCACAGGGATGGCAAATGCAGCTCTGGCGTGGGTGGGACTGAGTGGGGAGAGGGTGCAGTGCATCGGTGAAGGTCAAGGCTGTGAGGACCCCTGCCTCTCAGGAAGCTGTATTACTGCCACAACAAATCCACTGCCAAGGAAGGGACATTTCTCAGATCCTCAGCAGGACTTGGGGCAGGTCTTTTCCTCCCCAGGCTCATTCAGTATGGTTATGGCCGTGGTTTAACAGCCTGGAGAGTAGATTGAGAGGTGCAGTGGGTGGATATGGGTTAGGATGGGGGTACCGTTCTCCAGGTGAGAGATTGAGAGGTGGTGGGGTGACAGTGGTAGTGGGGCGGAGAGGGCAGAACCGATTTGGGAGGCGGAGAGGACCTAGTGCTGCTCTGGAGGCTGGTGTGAGGGAAGAGGGGGCTCGGGCACCACTGACTCCCATCATCGCTCTAGTGGCTGGCACTGTGCTGACCTAGTGGGTGCTTTATAAATACTCACTGAATGAATGTCAGATTCCTGTTGGGAGAAGAGGAGACTTGAAGCTCTTCAGGCCCTTACTGAGGGCCCCGCCCGTGACTGCTCCCTGATAGTGCCCTTGGTCTTGGAGGGGTGGGGTGGCGAGTGCCCTCCGCAGTGCTCTTCTGAGGGAGGCCGAGGTCACTCAGGGGGAGTATGGGAAGGTGGGCGATGGGCAGCCGAGCAGCCTCGTGCTCTGGACCACCGCCATCCTCTTCATTTCAAGGTCACCATGTGGATGGGGCTGGGGAGCTGAGACTTGGTCTTTTGGATGAGGGTCTGAACCCAGGTTGGGGTTGGGGAGGGGAGGGGGACAATCAGAGGCTAGACTGGCAGCTCTGAGGGCAGCAAAGCCTTTTCCGAGCTCCTCAGGCTTGGGGTAAAAGCACTGCCTGTCTGCGGGTCCGGCTGGGGTGCCACACGCAATGCCCACTGCTCCTCTGGGGGCTGCCCAAGGAGCACTCAGAGGTTTCCTCCAGTCTTGACATTTCCGGCAGAATTCCCGAGGACCTGGTAAGACCTAGTCCAGTCCTTTGTGTGGTTCCATTGATGTTCCTTCCACAGGCCTTGGCTCTGGGTGCCACCCTGCCTGCTGGGGTTTCTCCAGCTCAGTGGTCCTTTAACTGATGGATTTTGGGCTTGATGGGAAGGGAAATGGATTCAACCTAAAAGCTTCCATTTTCTTTCTTCTCTCTGCCCTGACTTTCCTATCTCCTCTTTCCCTTTTTTCCTCTGCCCCTGTTTTCTCTCCCCTCCCCTCCTTTCTGTAAATCTGTAAAACAAACCTATTTAAAAAAAAAAAAAATCTCATTTATCTATTCCATCTGCAGCTGAGAGCAGGATAAAGCTGCTGCTTCCCTTGGGAGTTGGCTTTTGAGCTTTGGGCTTTAGTCAGCTCTGTTCCTTCGGCAAGTGGCAGAGAATCCCAGGGTACTGCCATGTGGCCTGGGGCCTCATCAGCCAGGCCTCCAAGGCTCTGACCCAGATAGGCAGGCGACAGCCCATTTTCTCTACTTCCTGCTCACCTTTTCATCTGGAGAGGGACCCAGATGACAGGCAGGAGACTGGGGGACTTCAGCCAATCTTTGAGCAATAGCAAAGCTGGATAGCCTATCAAAGTCACCTGTGTCTGTGTGGACTGTGGGCTCCTTGGCAGACTGCACCTCTGCCTGCTGGCTTCTCCCCAGGGAGAGCGCAGGGACTGCAGGGAGGACTTGCTGGAGGCCACATCCCCCGCTGGTTTGTGTTCCTGGCCTAATCGGACTCAAGCGAGCCATGCAGCAGCACCAGGTGCTACGCCAACAAGGTCACGGCCATGTCCTGTGCTCAGCCAGACAGGAATTTATTGTTCAGCACTGTTGGAGGTGCAGGGGGGAATGTAAGGAGCACAGGCTGTGGTCCCTGGAAGCTTGGAGTTCGCACTGCAAGTGAGAACCATCCTCACACAGCAGGACCCTGATTGAGCACGAAAACTAAGTGCAGTGAGCTCCACGCTCCGCTGTGGGGCATGGAACGCATCTGTGGGAGAGCGGGGGGAGGTCAGGGGTCTGCAGCCGTCCTTCCCTCCATTCTTCCACTCATTCACTCCATATATAAACGGTATAGCTTGGATAGCAGGGTCTTGCAGTCACAATTCTTGAGTTGAGTTCTGGTTTCCCCACTACTTGTGCTTCCTTCGGCAAGTCATTCAGCCTTCCCCAAGCCTCAGCTGACTCACCTACATGTAAGATGAAAACATCACTCCTTGTCCTGATCATCTTTGCAAAATGTGGTTGGCAGAGAAGGTAGTTTTTAGTGCATATTGTTACACAATGTAAGACTTTAGTCTTAATGTACAGGTTTGAGAGCCTGTGGTGCATGAATGCTGCCCTGGGCCCCATGAGCTGTACCGAGGTGGCTAACAGTTCCTGCCCTCAGCCCCTGCAGCCTGGCCTGCACATAGACACGTTTCTTGGAGGATCTGACTGGAAGGTTCTCATCATGCTTTCTCTTGGGGCACTGACCCATATAGCCACCAGCCTCTTCTGTTCACCCAACAGATAGTTCCCGAGTGCCCACAGGAGCCAGGTGATGTGTGGGGCACGCTGGACGCCAGCCAAGAGCCTACATGCCCCACCAAGATTTAAAGTTGTTCTGCGCTCCTTAGCAGAAAGGCTCTGTGTCCCCTCGTCCCACCACATTCTCTAAGTCCTGAGGCCAGGGCTCCAGGAGTGCCTCTTTGTTGGCTGATTTGCTGGCTGGCCTAGGAGTGGCCTCTTCCTGTCCCTGTTTGGTCTGGCTAACTGGGTCAGGGAGTAGATCTGGGAGGGGATGACAGGCCCTGGGCAGGGACCCTTAATTCTCAGAGGCCCCAGCTGCCTGCAGAGACTGATTTCATCATGTCTCCAGGGCAGAGTAACGCTGTGTCCATGGACAGACCCTTCTAGCTTTATTGACACTGATGTATCATCTTGTCACTTAACTGACCAGGGCAGCTGGAAATGATTCAGCGGGAAGGAGAAACAGCAGCCTTTTCTAAGCCCTGGTTCCCTGCGGCAGGTGCTGTGCCTGCTCCCCCGGGCCTTGTGTGCTCTGGTTCGATGGGTTGCATCAGAAAAGCAGAAAGCAGATGTGGCAGGGCCCCTCCCTGTACCCAGTCCACTTTGCTGGATGCCTCTGGATTCTCTCTCTCTCTTTTTTTAACCAGTGAGTATATATTAATATTTACAATTAAAATGTAAACATCAGAAATCCAATAATGGTCTCTCACTCAGGGTACCCTTTGAAACAATCCAGAATGGGTTATTTGTACTTAAAAGGATATTTTTGTAGGAATTTAGCAAATGAAAAATAACTTTCTCTAAAAAAACAAAACAATAACAAAAACTCCACCTCATTTCAGACCCTTTCCCAAGCAGCTTTGCTTTTGGACTTTAGATTGGTCTAGAAGGCACTCCCACACCTTCGAACTTCACTTTTGCCGAAAGAGGATTTAATAAATGATCCCAGTGACTCAGCTGCCAGCCCTCGGAGACCAGGCCTGCTGGTGGGGAGTGGGGTCGATACTAAGGCCTCCAAAGCAGGAATGTGACAAGGAGGAGCCATCCAGAATCTACCCTCCAGGGTCCCTTACCACCTTCCACAAATCGGTAACCTCTCTGAGCCTCAGTTTCTTCACCTGTAAAATGGGAGAATAATTCTGTATCATAGGGTTGTTGAGAAGATTAAATGGAATGATGCATGTAAAGGCTTCACATAGTGCTAAATAAATATTAGCTGGTATGATGATGATGTTGATGACGATGATGGAGGATACTTGTTTTATCCCTACTATCCATGTACAGAGGAGTAATCCAAGGTCAGGAGCAGAATCAGTTACCAGGGAATGACATAGTTGAGTAACAGATCAAACTGGTGGGGAATGGGTTAACTCTGTCTCCGACACTTGAGCAGGGAGTTAAGATCATTTGGAGTAACAATGGAGACTAGACCCAATTGCTGTGGAGATAAGGGCCTGCCCCATACTGCTCTGACTTGGGCCAGGGAGCTCTGACTTGGGCCCCGGTTTATGAGCTCCTCATCTGCTTACTCTTCAGTTCATTCCGTGCCCCCCACTGTGCTGGGAGCTGGGTCTGTGTGCAGGGTGTAGATTAGAGACCAGTGAAGGGGCCAGACTGGTGGCTCATCAAGGCCTTCTGTTCTCACTGAGTCAGGAGGTGGGCCTGGCCAGGGGAGTAGTTTCTGCCCATCACTTGGAAATCTTGGTTATCCAGTGAGCTCCAGGCTGCCAAGCCCTTTCCCTGAACCTTCCAACCATAGAATATACTGCAAGGGTCATGCTTAGAGCGCTGGAGGCTCTCACAGTTATCCTATCCTTCCTTTCCTAATGTCCCCAAGAAAGAAGCCAGTGCTGGGAGGAGGCACGAGGTTTGATGTCACTGGGTTTGGTTCATTTGCATTGGGTTCTGTAGGCTGGGGTAGAGCATGTTGTTGGTAAGATGAGATTGCAGCCCCCGTTCTTGGGGGCCGAGTCAGCTACACTTGGTTGCTTGGTCACAGGTGGACCCCTGTGCCTTGGGTATTTGTCTCCCAATGATGCAAGAATGAGGATGGGCCCTGTGCCCTGTCTGGAAGGCAACTCCAAGTATGTCTTTCTAATGTGTGAAACAGATAGGGAATAACATTATTAATTGAATAGCCCAGACATTATTAATTGAATAGATCAGACATATTTGCCCTGAAATGCTATGGTCTGAACCCACAGAGACTGTCATTTAGTCTGAACTAATGAAAATCACTAATCTGGCATGTCACTGAGTAATAACTTATTCAGAAGAGGCAGAATCTTGGAGGAGGGTGGAGTGATGGCTTTGCTGAGAAGGCTGGTCTGCTCTGTGATAGGTGACTCCCAATGCCAACGGGCTGCTGTTGGGTGGTTTCGCACATTGCTGTGCTGGGTACTGTGAGGTGGGGCTCCTTCTCTCTTAGGGCTTACTAGGAATTCAGCCGAGACCTGGGACCACTTAGTAAAGCTGTGTGTCCTCCCAGGAGCACCATTGTTTGGGTTCAATTCAATAGTCAATGTTTATTTATTATGACTGTGTAAATATGGTTTATTGTTGAGTCAAGGAGGGTACTATAATTAAGTTTTCTTTCTTGTCTAACCTTTTGTTTTTCCTGGAGTTGATGATTAACTCATGTTCTCTCCATTAGCATAGTTTCCTATATACCTATGTTTTTCTATTTTTTATTTATTCTACCATAATTTCTTAATTTTTTTTCTACCCAAAGCTTGCACCCATTAGATATCCTGTCAATCCCATTCTTTCCATCAGGAGACCTCACTTTCAGAGCCTTTTCTCGTTTCCTAAACTGTTGCTTTTGAACTCAAGAAAGGATGCAGGGAGTAAATTGTTTTGAGCTCTTGCATACTCCAGATAGTCTATTCTACTCTCACACTTGGTTGATAGTTTGCCTGGGTATAAAATGTTAGGTTGAAAATAATTTTCTTTCAGAATTTTGAAGGTATTACATCATTGCCTACTAGATTCTAGAGTTGCTGTTGAAAAGTATGATGATATGATGATTTATATTCCTTTGCATACGGTGTGTATTTATATTTTCTCTCTGGAATTGTTGAGGATTTTTCATTCATCCAGGTGTTTTGAAACTTCCTGACAGTATTTGGGATGGATCTTTTGTTATTCATGTGATGTGTACTTGGTGGACCCAGACTTAGGTCTTTCAGTTCTGGGAAGTGTTCTTGTACTGATTTTCTGATAGTTTGCTCCTATTATGGTGAAACAACAACCATTTTATTGGTTTCCTTGGCCATGGATCCCTCATTTCTGCTTCACCATGTCTTTCTAGAACCTTTATTAGCCAGATATTGGATCCTCTGATGTTTTTATCTCCTCTTTTTCATTTTTTGTATCTTTGTTTTTTGTTTTACTTTTTGGGAGACTTCTTCAACTTAGTTTCCCAATCATGTTTCTGTTTTCTAAGCTCTCTCTCTTTCCTGATCATTTCGTTTTTATAGCACTCTCTGTGTCATGGATACAAAATCTTATCTTTCTGAGGATATTAATTTGTAGTATTTTTTGAAGTTTCTATTGGTTCCTTGCATTGTCCCTTTCCTTCAGGCTCCTCTTGATGTCTGGCCACCCTTGGCCATCTCTCTGTGCCCAAAAACAAAGCACTAGAAAGTGGATTGGGGCCTCAGTGTGCTTGGGCCAGTGTGCCACCTGGGGGCTTTCATGCAGGGTGATGATTGGGCAGCAAGCTCCCCTTTCCATTGGAGGAACCCAGGTGTTATCTTTTCTGAGGGACTGTTCAGTTTCTCGTAGTGGTGAGGGTTGGAGAGGTCATCTGGCTGGTGAGGAAGTGATAGGTTCAGGGATGGGTCCAAAAGCCCAGTGTCTCAAGTATCAAGCATTCCCCCAGGTCATCCAGCCCGGTCCATCTTCCAGGCACCTGTGATCTCTTATAGGCTGAATTTTCCTTTCCATTACATTTGCTCTTGTCAGTTCACACTTAATTTTTTTTTTAAACACCTATTATTTTTAAGAGGCTTCAGAGAAGTGTAATAAATGCATGTGGTCAGTCTGATATGTTCATCATGGAAGTCTCAACAGACTTAAGACTCATCTATTTCTATATCTCTACATCCATAGCCATACACATATCCATAGTTATATCTATCTCTCCTAAAGGAATTGAGGGATAACTACTTAAAAATGACTTTTTATTGTGATAACACATCATACATCCAAACCAAATCATACACTAAGCACTCAGGTACTTGCCATCCAGGCCAAGAAATACTCACAGGCCGGGAAGATGCTGCTCTTCTGTGCTTTTGTGACTCCGTGGTTTTGTGATTTTGATTCTGAAGCCGTCTGAGGCAGTGACCTTGTGAGCTGGCCGCCTTTGCTCTCACCATGATGTAGCTCCCTCCGCCGAGGCCAGACAGTGCCAAGCAGAACCGCTGATCCCGTATCGGAAGCTGCTCATGCGGCAGTTTCCAAGTGATGCAGTGCGTTAAGGGCTGGATGAGACGCTCACGTCGGCTGGTGATGTCCTCGGTGCTGGGGGAGCGGAGCCTCTTGTACAGTAGGGTGACTCGCCCGCACCAGGCACCGGCCCTTCCCTCGGCTTCCCTACTGTGCTGCATCCGGGGCGGGGTCCTCCTTCTCTCACTTCTCCTTTCCTGTCCCTGCTAAGCCCTCCTGTTCCTTTCTGCCTTTTCAGCCCTACCTGTTCTCCCTGAGGCCTTTCTTCCCATGGCCTCAGCCTCCGCCTTTGTTCTCCTTACACCTGTCTCTCTGTTTAAGCTTCAGTTCTTTTCGGATGCCACCTGGGTGTCCCAGGGGCCTTGCAGTGTGTCCAGAATGAATGAGTTCTCATCTGCCTCCTGCAAACCCAATTCTCCTTAGCCTGTGTCATGACTGAAGCACTGATCGTTCAGTTTACTGAAGTCTTTTTCAGTGACCCTCTTGTTTCATTTCTGTGGCCATGAGCACGGGGGAGCTGCTCCCATTCATTCCTCCCTCCCCCTGCCCCCCTTCCAGCCCTTCTTCCTCCCCTTGGCCGCCATGGAGCCCTCCAGCAGAGCCCCGCAGGTCAGCCGTGCCCCCTGCCTTCAAAACCTGCTGCTCCCCTTTGCCCACAAGATACAGTTCAGATTGCTTAGTGCCTGTTTCCCAAATTTCAGCCATCCCCAGACAGCCTTCACTGCTTCTGTCTCGTCTGTGTGCCACCTGTGTTAGTTACGTAATAGTTTCCTTTAACTGGCTCAGTTTTCAAAACTTGAATAAACTTGTTTTAGAAGGCATTGTCACTACCCTAAAAGGAAAATCAGTGGCCTTGTCACAAATGGAAGGTCACTGTAAAAGATCAATAAATAACTGTTACAATCAAAACCACCCCAGATCACCCAGCTGCCAGGGGGGAAGCGTGCTCCCCACTCTGGGCAAGTGTGGTGGGTGCCCCTCTCAGCCGGCTCCTGTTCTTTCCCATGGGTGGTGCGCACAGTGGTTCACATCGTGGACTCTGGGGCCAGATTGCCTGTGCCCAAACTTTGCTCTGCTACTGTCCAGCTGAGGGAACTTAGGCAAGTAACTTAACTCTCTGAGTCTCAGTTTCCCCATCTGTAAAGTGGGGTTAATGATACTGGCTGCAAAGGGTTGTCGTGAGTATTAAATGAGATAAGATATGGGGATCACTTCAAACAGCACCTAGTACATGATATGCCCTGAGGACTGTGTGCTAGTTTTCACTTCTCCTTCCTGAAGGCCTGCTAAAGGCCAGGGATGCGTTTCCTCTGCATCGACAACAGACTGTCTCCCCGTGGGGCTCTCGCCACCATGTCTCTGCTGCTGCTCTCACCCTTTCCTTTTCCTCTCCCAGGCAGCTGATGGCCTTTTCCTCCAGGTCCAGCTCAGCTGTCCCCTCCTCTATACCTTAGCTGATCCCCCAAAGAGACCTGGCCCTCCCTTCCCCATGTGCTCACAGCAGTTTATTCTGGACCTGTCCTAACCCACAACCCACAGCCCACATTTAGCGTTTGGGAAATGGGTTTTTCACATGGGTGTGCTGTGCCTTCAGGACGGTTTTTGCATTTTCACTTCTGCCGGGGAGAGAAAAAGGAAAGGGCTTGTAAGCGATATGGAGACATCGCCCACGCCAGGGCGCACAGCCCACCTTGGTCTCCAAAAACTGAAGCTTAAAGGGCATGAGAAGGCACTGCTTAGTGTCCTCTCTTCGTATCCTGCCCTGACACTCGGGCCGGGTGGAGCTGGCTTTGCCATTGTGACGGGGAGGAGCTGTGGAATTGGAATCGGAGATCTCAGGGGTTGAGGAACAGCACTGATTGTGTGACCCTCAGGCTCACACTGAACCCCTCAGGGTCTCCGCTTGCTTGTGTGTGAACCGCACAGCATCAGTCAGTTCTAAAAGTCGTCTTCTCAGGGAAGGCTTATTTTCTTAGCAGTGTGGAGATTTGCCTGTGTGTGTGTGTGTGTGTGTGTGTGTGTGTGTGTGTGTAGGTTGGCCCATCAGCTCTGAGACATGATGCAGGAGGAGGCTTAGTCGTCCCCAACCACAGGCCATGGTTGGGTCTCCAGGGCTGGGTCACCCTGTTGTATCCTGGCTCTCCTTGGTGCCTGCCTTTTCTCCTACACCTGGCCCAGTTTAGGGGCTCAGGGTCTTCCAGGGAAGGGCAGTGTCATCCTCACCAGTTAACCCAGAGAGAAGCCAGCATATCCTTTGAAGCTGCTGGAGCAGAGAGTCGCCCAGGCCTCACTTCGTCCCTTTGTGCAGCCACATCTCGATGCCCAGGTCATGGCCTGGATAGTTACACCTGGCACACCTCCTTCGCAGTCCTGGCCTCTGCCGTCAGTGCACTCCTTCCAGGGCACCCGTAGGCCCCTTGGACCCCTGCCCCTTCTGTGCCCTCACACAGGGACCTGGCACTCAAGCTTTGTTTATAAACCAGCTGTGCTTTCTCACAAGTGACCTGCTCTCTTCCCGCACACTCGTGCTGAGGGGACTGGGAACTGTGCCGCTTGTCTGGAGAACAGGAGAGAGGCTGGCACTGGGGCTTGGGCACCCCTGCCTGCCCTGCCTCAGTGTTCTTGTCTTCCTGGTTGGCTGTTGATGGTTTCTGTTGTTTGTCCCAGGGCTGTTGGTCTCTGAGTCCATGAGCCCTGGGATCAGGTGGGCATGGGAGGTGGGTGCTGTTTTGCATCCCCGGGGAGTTTTGAATTATCAAAGGTCCAGGGTTGTGCTCGGAATCTCCAGGATCCTCTTTGAATATGCACAGGGATGGGATGTGACACTAAATTCCACCGTGCAAGTGCCGACAGGTGAGCAACACCTGCTCCTTCCCAAGGGGCTCTCCAAGGGGGCATGGGAGGCTCTCCCTCCACCTGCTGGAGCCTCTCATTCCTGAATCCTGTTTCCCCTCTCCTCCCTCCACCCCTGCCAGCTCTGCTGGGCTCCTGTCCTTCCTCCCTTCCACATGGGCCCCAGCATGGGATGGACATCATGTCTTCACCTCTGGGTCTGTACCCTTGGGGCGCGGAATTTGCCATGTGCGTGCGCAGGACCTGGTGGCCCACACACAATGACTGTGCGCCCCTGTCCCTGCCTACTGGGCTTAGGGTCCAAAGTATGTGGGCATCGAAGTTCCCCCAGGTAAGAAGCCGTCCCTGCCTCCCCTCCACCCTCTGATTCGCATTGTGCCGTGGCCCCTCTATCACGCCCATTCCTTCCAGCTCACTTGACAGCAGCCTTGGCAACAGTAACAGTGGCGACCAGGCACCGTGCTGAGTACCAGGCACTGTGCTGAGTGCTTTGCAGGCTTCATTCACACCACCTAGTGAGGTGCTGGTATTTTGCAGATGACGAAGCTGAGGTGCGGAGAAATGAAGTGACCTGGTCAGGGTCACAGGAGTGACACTGGAATTCAAGCCTAAGCCTGTTGGACCGTAAAGCCAGTGCTTTTGATCCATTGCACATATTGCCCACCTGCCTCCCTCGAGGCTAGAGCCTGGCCCTCTGTGCCAGCCTGCTGCCCGGGTGCCCTGCCACGCATGGATGGGAGTTCAGGAACGTTTCCCACCCATGGAGAAGCCCTGGCACTGCTGGCTGGTAGGTTGAAGGCTATGTGATTGTGCCACTGGGCCTTGAGTCTGTGCAGGCAGCAAGGTGGACTCCTCTGGGCATGGACCTTCAGCCACTCACCTAACCCAGTCCACTCAGCCATCCCCTGGCCCAGCTCACCCAGTGAGCATATAAATCTCAGTCACCATGAATTCCCAGTCACTACTCCAGTCATGCGGAGAAGCTGAGCACAGTTCTCTGAGTCCTGTGCTGGGAGGGTGGAAGTTAGGGTGCCCATTCTGCACAGAGGAAAGTAGAGATACTGAGACTCTGAGGATTCAGCTTGTCCTAGTCCTGGTCTCTGAGTCCCCTTTTCTCCCATTGTGTTGGTTTTTGATGATGATTTTTCTTGAAGCTCTTTATTTTATATTATGTTAATGTTATTTTTAAAACTTTTTATTTATTGATTTTTAGAGAGAGAGAGAGGGAGGAGAGAGACATCCATTTGTTGTCCCACTTATTTATACGTTCATTGGTGGCTTCTTGTATGTGCCCTGACGGGGCATCAAACCCACAGCCGTGGCGTATTGGGATGATGCTCTAACCAACTGACCTGTCCAGCCAGGCAATGTTATTTTATTTCTTATTGTTTATGGCCTAGTTGGTTATATAGGATGTAGAAATGTGAAGTTAGAACTCTAAAAATCCCTCCAAGTGAATGACTGCGCTGCAAGTACTGAAGAGCTGGGAGCGGGGAAGCAAGGCATGCTTTTTCCTCTTTTCTCTTTTCTCTTTTCTCTTCCCTCCCTCCTCCCTCCCTCCCTCCCTCCCTCCCTCCCTCCCTCCTTGTGTCCCTCCTTCCCTTTCTTCATTCATTCATTTATTCACTCATTTTTATTGAGCTATGATTCGCATAGAAGGTGTTGCTTTCCACAGGTGGGGGCAGTAAGGAAACCCTGCTCAGCATCTTAAGCATCGCCACAAAGCAAGAACTTCCATGTAGCCTGGAGCCCTGCGGGCACCAAAGGCAGTGGGGAAGAAATTAAACAGCAGGAATGACAGAGTGGCGCTCATCCAGCCCCTTCTTTTTCTTTCCTTTAAAAAAAAAAATCAAGATACAATTTATATGTAATAAAATTCACCCTCTTAAAGTGTATAATTCGGTGGTCTTTCAGTATATTCACAAAATTGTCCAACCGTCACCATGTAGCTCCAGAACATTTTTATCACCTAATGATATAACCCCCTTACCTCTTAGCAGTCACTGCCTAGTCCCTCCTTCCCGCAGCTCTGGACAACCACTAACTACTTTCTGTCTCCGGATCTGCCCATGCTGGACATTCATATAAACGGGATCATACCATCTGGGGCAGTTTGTGTGTGGCTGCTTTCACTGAAGCATTGCGTTTTCAAGGTTCATCCGCGTTGTAGCGTGTCTCGCTACTTCATTCCTTTTTCGTGGCTGAATAATATTCCCTCATGTGGGTAGACCACGTTTTGTTTATCCACTGCTTAGTTAATGGGCACTTGGGTTATTTCTGCCTTTTGGCTGTTGTGAATAATGTTTTTCATTCTTTTTGGTTTGGTTTTGCTGAGAAGTTCTTCGCAGTGGCTGTCTGTCTCCGTTTCTGTAACTTGGCTGTTTGGGCGTCAGGAGAAAGCAGAGCCGAGCGCGGTGGCTGGCGGGGGACTGGTGTCGTGGGAGATGCAGGTGCAGACAAGAGGAGTCGGAAGGGTTTGGAGAACTTTCGGCCAGTGGGAGGGCTTAGACCTGGCCCAGAGCCATCTGATGGTAGGTGGGTACTTTCCCTGTTGATTATTAACAGACCGTTATGATCCTGAGAGTAGATCCCTGGGGCTAGAATTGGTGCTTAGTTGAGATGCCAGAAATGTTTTCAAAGACATTTAAGTAGCCCTGGATCCTTGATTCTCTCTCTCTACCTGGAGACCAGATCACCATTTTATGAGTTATGATAATAACAAAGATGATAATAATAATAATAATAATAATAATGGCCTATATTTGTATAAGACTTTATGTTTCATTTCAGAGCCATTACTTTTATTTCCTTAGGACATTATCACCCCCATCTCTGCAGATGAAGGAACTGGAACACACAAAAATGAGGTGACTTAACCAAGATCACACTGTGGGGTAGCAAGTAGAGCCAAACTTGAACCTAGGAATCTCTTGATTTTTAGTGTAGGGCGTTTTCATAGAAATGTGTGAGAGATGATGGCTGCAATGATTTCAAATGGCCTGAGGCAGAGCCAACTGAGGCTGGACGTGAGGATACCTGGATGCCTGGGTGCTGAAAGTGGGGTCGTCCTCTCCGGGGCCTGTCCAGTTCCCTATGAACAGCTCCATTTGGGTGAATCACCCCTTTGCTTTTTCAGCTTCTACTCCAGGCTCTCTGGTCATTTCCTTCTGAGATTTGCATTTGGCCAAATCTGGCTAGGACCTCACTTGGCTAAAGCCAGTTAGGACCTCTCCTGGCCTCCCTGAGCCTTCCCAGCCACCCCAGGATCACCCAGGCTCTGGGGCAAGAATCCCAGAGTGGAAGACTTTAGTGCCACATGGTTCTGGGGCAGAGGAATGCTGAGCGGGCTGAGTGGCAGTGCCTCAAGGACCTCCAGAGGCGGGAGGAGGGCTCCTGTCCTGTCCACTCACTCCTGCTCTTACCACCCTTCTCCTAGCTGAGTGGATGAGCTTCCTCCCCTCCTCTGCCTTTTCTTCCTCCTCTGCTCACATCACCAACAAGGCTCTTGTGGGTCCCTGTGTGGGTCCGGGACCCTGTGTCCTTAGAGCTGCGTGTGGACTGGCTTGGTTGAAAGGGCAGTTTTCAGTCTCACTGCCATGACCCATGTCAGGATCACTGTGGGTTTCTAGAAGGATGTTACAAAGAATAGTGAGGGTCCCACCTCTGCTAATAGCCTACCTTTGGCTTATAATGAATTAGAACAGATTCAGGGCTACCCCGTGATAGGATCGCATCATTCTCACCTACTCATGTGTGACGTGTGCCTGAGAAAGGGCTGGCACCGCATCGAGCACTGTAGTTCTCACTCGGTCTTATCAGCACCCGCCACTAGCCTGCTGGCTGTCCTCGGGAGGGTGGCTGACACCCGAATGCCATTGGTCGTGAGGGCTGGACAGGACAGCTCGCCACAGCAGGGGCGACGAGGCTGAAGCAGGGTTTTTAACCGTCCTCTTTGTTTTGGGTCCTCCAGTTACAAAGTCAAGGCTAGAACCTGGGACTTGGGTGGTGTTTTTGTTTCCTAGGGCTGCCGTAACCAAGTGCCACAAATGTTACCCAGTAACACAAGCGGGGTGGCTTGAAATAACAGACATCTATTGTCTTAGTTCTGAAGGCGAGAAGTCCAAAGTCGAGGTGTCAGCGAGCCAGGCTCGCTCCGAAGGCTCCAGGGAAGAATCCTTCCTTGTCTCTCGTGGTGTCTGCTGGTGGCAGCAATCCCTGCATTGCTTGGAGTTTCAGCTGCGCCATTTCAGTCTCTCCCTGTTGTTACCTGCCCTTCTCCCTGTGTCTGTGTGTCTGTGTCTTCACATGGCCGTCCTCTCCTCTTATGAGGAAACCGGTCATATTGGATTAAGAGACCAACTCAATGACTTCATCTTAACTTGATTACATCTGCAAACACCTCGTTTCCAGTAAGGTTGCATTCACAGGTTCTTGTGGTTAGGACTTGAGCATATCTTTAGGGGGGACAATTCAACTCATAGTAGCCAGTTAGCTCTTAAATAAGTGCCTTTGGCTCCTATGAGGGAGGGGTGGAGTCGAGAGCAGGGGTGGTTCATTGTGGTTCATCATCCCCATAGGTGCCTCTCCAAGCCATCTCTATACCAGGTTAGAGTAGATTCTGATTTGCAGCCAAGGGCCTGTGTGTGCTCTGAGTTCTGATCTTTTTGAGGGCAGCAGTCATGCCCACCCTGGGGTCCCCTCTGGAGTCTTGGACAGAACCCTGGAGCTAGCATGAGGCTTGAGCTACTGTTTCTCGTTCCAGCACCTTCCAGGCTCCAAACATCATTTGGAAGATCCTTCTGGCGGGAGACGCCCTGTGCTCCCACTTGATAGTCTTCACCACTCCCTGGAGACTGAGCCTTAGAGGTTACCCAGTGCTCAGGGAAAACAGGCTGGCGCAGGGGAGAGGGGCTCAGCCCAGGGAGGATTGGGTATGGGGGCCCTTTGTCTGGGATGCAGGGACCTTGGATAAGAGTTGCATCTGCTCTGGTCTCATGGGAGTGGACGTCTTATGCCTGGCGGAGAGAACCAGGCAGTGTGACCACGTCCATGAGCGTCCCTTGACCACTGATGCTAAAAGTCTGCCAGTATTGCCCTCTCCTGGGGTTTGCGTTTTTGGAGAGCCAGGACAACTATGGTCAAGTTTGCCCACAAGCCGTCTCCCGGGGAGTAGGCCAGAGGTCCTCAGCTCACCTCCATCAGTCCTATAGTCTCCCTGGTTGCCTCCCCTCTCCTCCCTGTATGCTTTTCCCTGCCAGGCTCCCAGCCCCCAAGGGGAGCTGCCTTTGCCCGTCTTCACCTCAGGGGACCTAAGGATGGTGCTCCCCCCTCCCCTTTTCCCCACCATGACTCTCAGGGGTGCAGGCCCATAGAGGAGTAACAGTGGCTGCTTGGGAGAGGGCAGAGCGGCAGGAGGGGGCAAGCCTGTGCTGGGCCCAGCTCTGTCAGGTCCACAGGCAGCTGAGGGCCACCCTGGACCCCAAAATGAAAGGGGGGGGCTGGTGGCTTTGGCTGAGAACTGGAAGAAGCTACATTTATTTGTGCGTGCGTGCGTGCGTGTGTGTGTGTGTGCGCGCGCTGAGTCTTGGCCCTGCTGGTTCTTGAGCTAGCTACTGTCTGGACCAGGAGGGAGGAAACCCCCCTTTCTGGCCATCAGAGTGAGGTCAAGGTCCCAGAAGAAAGGAGCAGGAAGGCAGGTGGAGGAGCAGAGAGGGGGACCGGCACGGTTGAGGCTAATGGGGCCACATGGATCCTCTCCAGGCCAGATGTCCACGCCGCCCCCTTATCGTGCTTCCTAGAGGACAGGCTGCAGGGCAGGCAGGGGTTGTGTCAGGGAGGACAGGGCCCTGGCACCTGGCCTGGCTTCTCTTAGCCTGGGCCTGTCTGGCCGAGGGGAGCCTGGCTGGGGTGGTGGCTGGGCTCCAGCGCAAGGGCTGGCTCTGGCCGGAGGGCTGGGCTCGGCAGGGGGTGGGCTTCTCTTATGAAGGAGGTTGGGGTTGGAGCCCTGACCTCCCTGGCCGTACGTGGGCTGGAAAGAAGTGCAGAGGCCTTCTCTTGAGTGGGCGGGGGAGTCCTTTGGTCATTTAAACAAGACCAGGTGTTGGGCTGACTCAGCTGCTCCAGGCTGGGGCTCTGGAGGAAACAGTTGCCAAGTTGGGGCTTTGATGGCTCATCCTGGTCCTCTTAGGCTCTTCATAGTTATCCTTGCCTCCCCTTCCATCCCAGGATATAAGTAGGGCATGTCCAGGACACCAGCGTCCCTCGTCTGAGGCTCCCCCAGGTCCTGCCCAGCTGGCCGTTGCGTAACCCGTGCTCCGAAGTCCTATCCTGCTGCAAACATTCTGCCTGGTGATCAGACCGCACACCGCACGCCCCGGTCACGGCGAGGGCCAGATGGGAATGGGGAGTGTGAGAGCCCGAGCTTGTCGCAATCATGTTGTCATGGCGACACCACTCTGTTTAGCCGTCTCTCTGTGGTCCTAGCCCACATGGACTAAAATAAGTTTTACCTGCAGCTCACACAGCAGGCAGCCCCATCCTCCCAAGGTCAGCTGTCTGGCCAGGGTGTGTGTGTGTGTGTGTGTGTGTGTGTGTGTGTGTGTGAAGGGACAAAGGGGCCCCAGGGAAGATGAGTTGAAAATGTTTGACCCTGTCCCCTTCTTTTCCCCTCCAGCCCCAGTCCTCTATCTCTTTAGCTCTGTGGCTCTCAGACTTCTGCGAGCATCAGAACCACTCAGAGAGATTGTTAAAATACAGATTCCTGGGCCCGGTCACCGGAGAGTCTTGTGTGCACTTGAGAATTTGCATTTGAGAAGCTGAGAAGTTCCCGGTGATGTGGCTGCTGCTGGAGCAGGGACCACACTCAGAACAGCCCTGCTTTAGATTTTACTCTATCCCAGCAAGGAAATGTGCCCCACTCTAGTCGGCGCGGTGTGTGTTAGACTGTCCCCAAGCCCAGCTGCTTCAGAGGAAAGGGGACAACGCAGGCAGGCCCTCACTCACCTCTTCTGTGTTCTGTGGCCTCCTTACAGGAAGCAGGAGCTGGCGAACAGCTCGGATGTGCCCCTCCCAGACCGGTCGCTGTCCCCTCCTCTCACTGCACCTCCCACCATGAAGGTAAGAGGCTTAGAGGTGGTGAATGGGGAGTGGGGAGGGGGTTCATCTAAAGGCTTTGCTTTGCTTCGGCATCAGGCCCAGCTGCGCCTGCCCGTTGGGGGCCGTGGGGTGCCTCACCACCTCTGGAAGCTGTGTTCACCTGAGCTCAGCAGCGCCGGAGGAAAGTGTGACTGTGAGGCTCAGGGGTGTTAGGACGCGGTGACTGGGGCTGAGTGGGGTTGGCAGGATGCTTGGTAATTAGTGAGGGGCTTGCGGAACTGTGGGGTTCTGGAATGAGGGGCCTAGGCAGGGGTTAGTGGGAGAGGTTCAGAATACAGCTGTGGGCTAGTGCCTTAAGGGGCTGCTGCCCGGAAGGGCTGCCAGGGCCTGGGGTGGGGAAGGAGGGGTCTTGTGGACTTGCATGTTGGTCTATCTGCCTCCAACTGGCCTTCTTGGGTTGGCCCTGTCACCCCAATCCCTGTGGGAGAGTCGCCTTAGAGGTTCTGGGGAGCCAGTAATCTTTTTCCTAATAACACTTAGTCACGTCTCTTCCCTGGGAGACCACATCCCAGGCCCCCAGACCCAGGCCCATCTCATTCCTGGAAAGGAGCCAAGGGGGCAGCACTTCTTATGGGGCAGCACTACTATGCTCTTCCCCCTTTACCTTAGTACCCCTTGGAGAATGGCCACACACCCCTGCTGTGGCCCTCAGGGAGGACTTTGGCTCAGGCAGGGTTCCTGCCGAAGCAGCAACACACCTCCCTCCCTCCGTCCCTCCCTTGCATTCTGCCAGCTGAGGACTAGCTTTGAAGGAGTTACCCGCCTCCTGAATCAGCTGAGGGGACATCTAGGCCAGTCTCCATCTCTGTCCTAGAGCTCTGCTGTGAGGTGACACACAGAGAAGGAATTAGGGCTCTTCTCTGTTGCTCTCTGTGTACCCCCTCTTTCCTGTCCTAATCTGTTCCAAAGTGATTCCCCCAAAGGAAGTAGATAAAAACCATCTTTCCATTATTGTCCCATGTTGAATCCCACCAAGCACAGAGCTGTGGTGTGCATGAGGGGTGATATCACTGAATGGCAGCTAGTGCCTGCCCTAGTTGGACTAGGGTTCAGAAGTGGGTGGGGACATAGGGTGACTAAGGACAACTCTGCTGAGGACAACTCTGCTCAGTGCTCCTAACTCTGGTGGGGTACTGGGGGCACTGAAAGCCAGACCACCTTCATCGGCCTTATATCACAGAGCTGGCACCTGAGCCAGCTGCTGGGTGGCTTGTTTGCACAGCAAATGCTGAGAAGCATGTTGCTATCGTGAGTTTCAGCACACTGGTCTGCAAAATGGGCAAAATGGGGTGTGGGATGCTTGCCTCTGTGCTCATGGGTGGCTAGAGTTTGCAGGGAGAACTCTGAAACTCTCCTAGGAGGAGTCACTAAGTTCTCTTGGCAGTCTTTAATTACTCACATACTAATTTAATTCATTCAACACCCAAAATTATTTGAATGTTGTGTTAGTCAGGACTCTTGGTTTCAAGTGACAAAAACATAACTCACTTTGGCTTAAGCATAAATGGGAATTTATTGCCTTTTTTAATGGCAAGTATAGACTCCAAGGCATGGCTGCACCCATGAAACCTGTCTCTTTCCATCCCTCTTCTGTATTGGTTTCATTTTGTCAAACTCTGTCTCTGTGCCGACAGGAATATGATAGCTCCTACTTGCTAAATAACTCCAGTGAAGAGTCTCTTTTCCCCAGTAGCTCTAACAAAAGTCTCAGGGAGGAAGCTCATTGGCCTGCCTTAGGTCACATGTCTATCTCTGAACCACTCATCGCAGTCAGAGAGATGGAAGGCCCTGACTGGCCAGACTTGGGTCTCGTGTCCACAACCTGAGCCCTAAAAACCAAGAGTGGGAGAGGGGTGGCTCCTCACAGGAAAGCTGAGGCTTTACTATGAGAAGAAGAGAAAATGAATGCAGGCTGGCAAGACCAGCCGCTTTTTACTACAGATGTGGACCATGTGACATTGTGGTCCCTGTTCTGGAGCTTGTAGTCTAGCTAGGGAGACAAGAACTGAAAACGTAATTTTGAGAATGAGAGATGGATAGTTAGGTGTGATGAACATTCCGAAGGAGAAGCACTGTGTAACCGGCGACAATCTAAGGCCTGTGGAGGGGAAATCTAACCACATCTTGGAGAGTGTCAGGTAGGGTTTTTTGGGGAAGTGATGTTTAAACTAAACCCTGAGAGTTGAGTAGGACTTAGTTGGGCAAAGATGCTTACTACTCAAATTGAGGCCAAGAGACCACTAACACCAGCATTATCTGGGAGCTCCTTAGAAATGCAGAATCTCAGGCCTCCCTCCAGACCACTGAATCAGAATCTGCATTTTATTTTCATTCATATATCCTTTATACTCGAGACGCATTTCTGTGGGCTCTGAAATGCTCTGAGGCAGGAGAGAGATGGTTTCTCCAACAGGAGGACCAGAATGGCCAGCACATCCACAGTTGGGGACAAAGAATCACGCCCTTGGAAGTTTTGCCAGAGATTGTGGGCTTTGTCCTAAGGGCAATGAAATCATTGACGATTTTAGTCAGAGGAGTAAGATGGTGGGACTTTTGCAAAACCACCTTGGTTGTTACGTAGAGAGTGCGTAGGAAGGAGCAGAGTGGAAAAATGGGATGGGGGATGAGTTGGCAGGCCTCCGCAGGAGCCCAGTGCGGAGAGGATGGTGGCCTGACTCAGAAGGTCTGTGAGGTTATTTGGAAGTGGTCAGATCTCTGATTTTCTAGGAGGTAGACTGATGAGATAGGAGGATTTGGGAGAGGTAGAAGGCAAGAGTGGCCCCAGGTTTGGAGCAACTGGATAAATGGTACAGCCATTCTCTGAGATGGAATGAACTGGAAGGGAAGGTGACGGCTTAACTTCTAAGTGCCGAGTCGGACATGCTTGAGACATGAATGGGGATGTTAGCGAGCAGCTGGGTATTTGGGGGCTGGGTTTAGAAGCGGAGTCTGGACTGGAGGTAAAAATCTGGTCATTTTCATAGAGATGGGAATTGAAGCTTGGGATGGAGGGGTGGGTGGGGCGGTGAACTCTCCAGGGAGAGGGTGCAGTAAGAAGATTCCTGCAGTAAGAAGATTGCTCAGAACAGAGCAATCACCTGCAGGGAAATCTCAGTGACCCCAGTCAGAAGACAGCCCTAACCCCAAATGCCCTGGTCTTCTCCTCTTTGAACTCAGCTCAGGAATTCCCCAGCCTGTGACTTTACTACCCAAAACCCCAAGGCCAAAGTCAAAGCTGGGAACTAAGAAAAAGATTTGAGGGGTTGCCCCGGGGACTCATACTGGGGTTAGGATCCTTCTGTGGGTGGCATTGGGGGTCAGTGTGGTGTACCTGGACTTAGGGGTGTCTTTGTGACTGTCATTTGGCCTTATTCTGTACCTAAGACAACCTGGGCTTTAGTTAGGTACTCATACTGGGCTGTGTGTCTATGGCTAGGACGTTTTTTTTTTTAATCCTTACCCGAGGATATGTTTTTATTGATTTTAGAGAGAGAGGAAGAGAGAGGGAGCGAGCGAGAGAGAAACATTGATTAGTTGCCTCCTGTACACTTTCCAATTGGGCCTCCAGCCCACAACCTGGGTATGTGCCCTGAGTGGGAATCGAACCTGCGAACTTCTGGTGTATGGGACAGCGCTCCAACCAACTGAGCCACACTGGCCAGGGCAGGGCATTTTTTCCCCCTCTGTGCAAAGCTAACTGATCCATACGGGACTTAAAACCACGATCCTCATTTACCTCACCCAGCCCGCTCACCACAGAGGGAGCGTCCTTCGGGTGACTGCGCTCATGGAGTATGTTGCTGGTCATGGGAAGCTTCTCTTCATTGAGCTCCTTAAGGCAGCATCTTCGGGTCCCCAGTCCTCGCTGGGGTGGGTGGCTGGCAACTGTTCGTGTGTGTTGACCGTAAGGGATGTCCAGGTTAGAGGAACTTGCACTTGACCTTTTATTTCCCTGGTTTTGCTTGAATCTTACATCCCAGCTGAGCCTCTGTATCCAGGTAATACTTTTCTAAATTAGGCTCATAGACGTGTTCTTCAAGATGTGAACTGAAGCCCCTTTCTTCCCAATGAGTCTCATGTGGGGTCACATGGGCTGACCAGGGCTCCCACCTGCTATGAGGGCAGGACCAGGCCCCCGACACCCGGGTGGTTATTGTCCACTGAAGTCTGAGACTCCCAAGGTGGAGGCTGGACTCTCTCCAGGATCTCCGGCTCTGGGGGTTCTGCAGCCCCCACAGCACTGGGCAGTGTGGGAGGGTCTCACGTGGTTTCTTTGACATGGAGGTTGGGACAGGGGCGGCAGGCATACCCCTTTGGTATTGATCAGCTTGAGAGCCGCAGAATGTCGGGGTGGACGATCCATTTCCTTTATAGATAAAGTGCATGGGAAATGCCTCGCCCAAGGTCCCATTGAAGATGCTTGTGTTCCTATCATAGTCAGCAGATTTAGTTGAATTTAAAGACCCAAACTATTTTTGGTAAAGTGCTCTTCTCATCCCACCCCACACATGCAGGGATAGCCCTTCTTCTAGTTGCTTCTCCCGTTGGGGAGGGGCTGCTGGAGGAGAAGCTGGCTTCCAGGCTGAGACGCTGTCCCCCCACCTCCAGGCCACTGCCCCCACTGCCACGTCTGCTACAACTGGTCCTCCTCATCTTCCCCCACCTCTTTGCTGTTTGTGTTTTTCAAGGGGATTTTTTTTCTAATATGAAACTGAGAAAAAGCAACCAGAGATGCTGAGCAGATGGGCTGCATGAGAGCCCAGTTCCCAGCCAGAACTCAAGCTGTGGGTGGTGCAGGGTGGGCTGGGAGAGGGGCTTGGGGCTGTCTCCCTGGAAATGCTGTGGATTGTTTCCAGGCCCACATTTTTAATGATCTGGTTTTCACGCCCAAACCGATCAACAAGCATTTAGGGAGGGCTGGCTTTGTGTGCCCAGCATTGCGCTGAGTCCCAGGGGGTCAAACCGAGGTCGCAGTTCTCACCCCTCAAAGAACCTGCTGTCTACAGGGGCCTTAACTGAGCAGAAGAAACCATATGGCTCAGCATGTGACAAACTCAAGTGTGTCATGTGGCTTCTCAGTGGGATGGAGAGGAGTGAGGACAGCTTTGTGGGTAGGCTGGTGGGGAAGTGGGAAGAGGCCCTAATGGCAAGCACCGGGGCTGGACTGACCCCCTGGACCGACCGTACACAACAACCTTCCTGGGCTTCGTGAGGTGAAGGGGCCAGGGTTGACCCTTCTGATTGTCCTTCCGCTCACAGTAAATGTGCAGAGTGTTTTGTTGAAGGTGACAATGCTGGGACTTGATGTGACTTTGATCTGAACTATCACACTGGCCTCTGGAGCCCCACGAGAACTGGGTTGGCAAGGTCAGCTGCCCCCTTTGTGCAAGTCTGAGGGTGGCCCCTGCTCAGACCTTCTCCATCTCTCCTTGAGGAAGTCTGAGGGTGGCCCCTGCTCAGACCTTCTCCATCTCTCCTTGAGGAAGTCTGAGGGTGGCCCCTGCTCAGACCTTCTCCATCTCTCCTTGAGCAAGTCTGAGGGTGGCCCCTGCTCAGACCTTCTCCATCTCTCCTTGAGCAAGTCTGAGGGTGGCCCCTGCTCAGACCTTCTTTCCCGGAGAGGATAGGAGGCCTGATGTTCCTACTGTGGGGATGAGCAGAAAGTCTTGTTCCTACTTTGCTTCCTTGGTACTTTGCTCTTCACGACTCACGAATGCCTCTGAAACCTTCAGAGGTGGCTCAGGCAGCTGGGCGAGTCTCCGGATGCCAGGGAAGAAACAGGTCAGAGGAACCCTCTCATCATTCCCTCTGGCCAGAGCTGGCTGGTGTCCTCCTGCCCCCCCAGGCTCCCCAGTTGCCCACAGCCAGCCTCTCTCCCTGGGAGCGCACCGGGGTTTCCTTTCCAGCTTGTAGCACAGCCCCAGGCCAGATGCCATCTCTTTACTCTGCCCCTGCTTCCTGCCTCCTCCCTTCTGTCCACCGTGGGATGGATTGAGTGAGGGGTGTCAGCCCCTCTCAGATCCACCAGTTTTGTATGGACAAGGGGAGGAGGCATTTGTGGGAAGGATGTTGGGAGCCTCCTGGGCGGGGGCAGGAAGGACTCAAGGACACCAGCAAGGAAGCTTGGTTTTTCCCTTTGTGTAAAGCTCTGGAAGGAGACGTGAGAGGCCAAATATGTGTTCCTCCCGTTACCACCGTCACAGGAGGTTTAGCTGGTTCTCCTGTGGATGCTCTGTGGGCCCTGAGAGAGCGGTCTCTGGTCTCTACACAGACCGATCCCATTTATGTCGCCTGTTCAGACACCATCTCCTCAGGAGCCACTTCTAGGAGTTTTTTGATCTCATAGAAGACAGTGAACGAGGGAGCCCAGGGCAGTGCAGATGTGAGGAAGGGCTCACCTGGCCTGCACCTGTGGGGCTGCATCTTGGAAGCATTAAGACCATGGGGGTGCCTGCGTGTGCACCACCTGCACGGGTCCACCCCCACGTGTGCACATCTGCACATTGTATATTGCCCCTGATTTTGTTCATGTTTAAAGGCCAGCTAGCTTACACTTCTTGCAAATTACTTTAGGTGCAACTGGGTTTTAAAAAATTGACATACATTGAAGTACATGAATCTTAACTGTATACTTTTACTAAAGGATACACCCATGCTCTGTTTTAACTCAGAGATGAGACATTTCTGCCACCCCAGAAAGTTCCTCATGCCTCTTCATAGTCAGTCCCCCTCCCCACCACCCTCCTAAGCAAACAGTGTTCTGATTTTTTTCACTGTAAATTAGTTTTGCCTGTTCTAGAACTTACTATAAAAGGAATCATGCAGTGTGTACTCCTTTGTGTCCAGCTCCGCATCATTTCTGTGAGATTCGCCCATGCTGCTGAGCATGTCAGTAGTGTGTTCCTTTGTATGAATTCACCACAGCGAATTCTCCTATCGAGGGGCATTTGGGTTGTTTCCAGTTTTTGGCTATAATGCGTAACCAAATACTGTGAACAGTCTGGGATAGGTCTTACTGTTTTGTTTTGGACAGGTATTTTCATTTCTCTTAGGTAAATACCTAAAGTGAAATGGCTGGGTTAAATGCTAGGTGAATGTTTAACTACAGGTGTCCCCCCAAAATGTTTACATTCTTTAACAGCTGATTCTATTACATTTTGCAAATGAAATGTACTTTAATAAACACTTCCTTTATAATTATTCAAAGTGTATATACATTTTTTGGGGACACCCTGTATATGAAACCACCAAACGTTTTGCCAGATGGTGTGGTACTGTTTTACATTCCTCCTGAGCAGTGTTCTGAGAGTTCTGAGTGCCCCACATCCTCGCCAACATCTCCTATTGTCAAGTTATTTAATTTTAGCCACTAGAGTGGGTGTGTAGGGGTATTTCACCCTGGTTTTAATTTGCATTTTTCTAATAATGTCGAACACTTCTTCATGTGCTCGTTGACCATTCTTAGCGTTCCTTTTGCCCCCTGTCCTCTTTGAAAATTGGGGTGTTTGTCTCCTTGTAAGCATTCTTTACATATACTGGATACAAGTTCACTTATTTCTTAACAGTGCCTTCGAAGGGCAGAAGTTTTAATTTTGATGATGTCTGATTTATGGATTTTTTTTCACTTTATGTTTATAGCTTTCTGTTTCCTAAGAAATCTTTGCTAGTCCATATCACAAATATTTTCTTCTATGTTTTTTTTTCTAGAAACTTTATAATTTTAGCTACAGGCCTAAGATCCATGTCAATTTAATTTAATTGCATATAGCATGATATAGGGGTCTAGGCCCATTTAGTCCCATGTGGATATTTAGTTGTTGAAAAGACGTTGAGTTGCTTTGGTCCCTTAGTCAAAAATCCACTGGCCATGTAAGTGCACCCACGTATTTGTATAGCTATCTCTATAAGCCGGGGTGTTTCTCCAGATCAGGGAAGGCAAATAGGTGATACTTGTCCTCCCACTGCACCCTTCTGCTCCTGTGGCAGATTATTAGTAACTGATCATGGCACTCCTCCCGTGAGTTTAGACGTGGGTCAGAATCCTCTCCGACAAAGCACTGCAGGCAGCACGGCCAGCCATTTGGAGTTGACATTTGAGATGAATTACTTCTGGCATCTCTGATTGAAATTGTCAGAAAAGGTTAAGTTATTTGCTCAAGATTCCAGAGCTGGAGATGCAGAGCCAGGATCCGGAGTCAGATCTGTCTGTGTGACTCGGAAGCCTTGGCCTACTAGTCGCTGCTCCAGAACGAGTGGTCCCTCTGCACGAGTCACTCGCGCACGTTACTTACTCACCCTGACCTCCAGTTTTTTCACCTGTGGAACAGGGACAGTGGCCACCTGGAGGAGTAGGTATGAGGAGTAGTGAGGTAACCCAGGAAGTAGCTGGTGGAGAGACCACACTTTGTAGGTGCTCAATAAGTAGTTATGATAATGGCGATACTGATGTTGATGATGAGATGTGGTTCTTGCCCTTGAGAAACAGTTAGGGTTTCTTTCTAGGGAACTGGGAGCCACCAGCACTGAGAGTCCCTTGCCTGCTCCCATGGAGCCTTGGGTCCCTGGCCTTTTGAGATAGAGGCCCCAGAGGGGGACCTTGCTTCCTAGAAATTGTGAATGAAGCCCAAGCCCTGGCTTAGGCTTCTGGGCCATCTGGGTGTTATTTCTTCTCTCCTTTGTGTTGGGGAGCAGGCCAGCTGGGCTTCCAGAATACTCTCTCTGGGAACCCTCTTCCCCTCTCCTTTGATTCTCCAGCCCGTCTCCCTTTCCTTCTGACAGGCCACATAGTCCGCCCCTGCCTCCTCCTCTGACCTGGATCCGGGTCCCGTTGAGGTTCTTTCTCAGTGCCGAGCAGTAGTTAAGAACACAGTTTCTAGAGCCAGTCTGCCTGGGCTGAAAGCTTCCCCACTTTCTGGCTGTGTAACTTCTCTCTGCCTCAGTTTCCTCGTTTGTAGAATAGGAATATAAGAGAACCTGCCTCACGTGCTTGCCGTGGGGATTAATCGAAATGATGCAAGTTCATCACTTCGAACAGAGGCATGTAGCAGGTGCGGCAGAAACGTTAGTTGTTAGCATTCCTCCGGAAAACAGCAGTGTTTAGAGGGAAAGTCTGGAAGGCAGTACACCAGTTTTTCTGCTGTTAATATAGTTTCTCCCCAGGAGTCCTTGATTTCCTGCCCTGCCAGTTGCTGTGGCTGAAGTGCTCTCCATGCCCAATGAACAAAAATTGAAATTGCATTTTCTGTGATTGGCCGCACCTGAGCCCGGTGTTTTAGACCCAAAACTGTGCCTGAGAAACTGGGGTGACAGTGAGGGTGTTGGCAAAAGTCTGGAAACAAAGGTCCTGCACAGCAAACTCAGACAGACCCGGGAGGGGTCTGCAGGGAGGGAGCGTCCTTCTGGATCATGTTCCCGGTTCCTGCAGTGAGGCTGCCCGAGCCAATCAGGGCTCACAGTCCAGGCTGTCCCCAGGGGGACAGGAAGACCCTGCAAGGCCAGAGTCCTTATAAAGGATTTGGGGATTGGACTAAGTGGAGACCTGGACAGTTCAAGGCTGTGGAGAATCCCAAGGCTGGCCTTAGACTGCATTTTATGATCTGTTTGTCCCCATCAGAAGTTTCCTTCCTGATTCCTTTTGCCTGCAGCTAACGTTAAAACTGGTCTGTATTTCTAGACAGACACTGACCTTGTGCCCTGATAGAGCACTTGGCGTTCAGGACGTCCCCTTAGAGCTGCTTCCCACGCTGCTCTGGCCCTTGGTGTGCCACCTGCCTTTGAAAGCCTGACGAGCCGTCCTCTCCTAACTCAGCCGCTGGTTCTACAGCATCTTGCTTGTTTTGGGTCCTGCTTTTCCTGATGGATTGTGGTGGGTCTGGGGCACAGGATCCCAGGCCTGTCCCTGGGATTTAGTAACCAACTATGTGACATTGTGCAGCTCAGTCATCTATGAACCTCAGTTTCTTCATTTGTATCACTGAGCCCACTCTATGGGGTGGCTTTGAGGATTACAGGCTGAAGCAGGTGGGCTAGGGCTTTGGAAAGCATCAGGGACATACAGGTATTATATGCTGGTGTGTAATGGATACTAGTGGTTATTCTAATGGGCAGTGAGCTCAGTGCTGTGGGTGGTGTCATTGCTTTGCCCATTCCTGACTTCATTGAGACCGGCTCAGGAGGGTGTCCTGCTGGACTCTATCCCCACCCTCATATGTGCATGTTATTTACCTGACACAAGCTCAGTGTGTCTGGTGCCTTGGGGGACAGTGGATGGGTGGTATTCTGTCCCCTGAAGGGACACTGAGTCCCAGTAGGTTCCTCCTGTTGTCCTTTTGCCCTTGGACCCCTGGCAGATTCCCTGCTAAATGTGAAGATGGAACTTCAGGCCTTGGGGGGGCGTATTTATTTCCTGGGGCTGCTGTAAGAAATTACCACAAATTTGGTGGCCTAAGACAACAGAGCTTTATTCTCTCACGGTTCTGGAGGCTGGAAGTCCAAAATCGGGGTGTTAGCGGGGCCATGTCCCTCCAAAGGCACTAGAGGACGATCCTTGCCTGTTTCTTCCAGCTTTTGGGGGATCCAGGCCTTCTTTAGCTTGGAGACTCCACTCTGCCTGTCTTCACGTGGCTTTCTCTTCTCCCTGCCTCTCTCTGCCCTGTGGTTCTCTTATAAGGATTTAGGGCCCACCTGGATCCACCTGGGTCTCCTCTCAAGATCCTTAGCTTAATTATATCTGGAAGACCCTGTTGCCAGATCAGGTCACCTTTGAAGATTCCTGGACATGGACATACTTTTTTTGGGGGGGGGGTCACCATTTAACCCGCTAAAGGTGTGAGCCGCCCTCTTCAGGAGTTCCTGGGCAGCTTGGTGAGGCCCACCATTGGTGCTTCATAAATACTCATAGTAGGTGGTTTATGAATCCTCACTGATGGATTCAACTTTGAGAATGTGGCATTGAACAAAAACCCCAGTATTTTCTTAGAGAATTTTTAAAAGACTTTGTTGCAAATAAACAGCCACTCCTACATGGTTTTTACGTAAAACGATATGTTGCTTAGCTTAAAAAATTCAAGCAATTGTAAAGTACAGAGAAAGTAAAGGAAAAAAATAGGCCCTAATAATAATTCCACCACCCAGACACACTCATCCTTACCATTTGCTAAGTGTCCAGACATCTTGGCATCATACACAGATACAGACATAAATAAATGGGATCGCACTGTTTATGTTCCTTTGTAATAAAAATAATTACATTCAATTTTACTTGCTTTTAACCAGGGGAGGAAAAAACCCTGGTGGCTCAGATGGAATTGCTGAAGTTTAGATAAATGTTTCCTCTCTATAAGAGAGATTAATTCCTGTAAGAATCCTCTGAAGATGAGGTGAAAGATTAAAGAAAACTTTTGAGGGTTGAGACATTAAATTTTTTTTTTTTTTTTTTTACTAAATTGTTTCAACTTTATACATAGTGGTCAGCTCTCTGATTTGAAATATGAGGAGGGGAGGTGGTGCAGTCTGAACTCACCCCTCCGAGGGCACAACTGGCTGCTTCTGAGGCCACCTGCTGTGCCCTTGCCAGAAGCCTGGGCTGGGGCTCTGTCCGCATCTCCAGCCCCGTGAAGGGAGCTCCAGAGCCCGGTTCCGTTAACGGGAGATCAAGCTGAGCTCTGTCGGGGGAGTGAATTGGGTTTGTTGGCAAATGACACTGGCTGAGCTGCTTTGATTTGGCGGCAGGACCGAGAAATATCTGAAATGTCAGATGTGAATGTGACGGCTGGTTCGCTCTCAGTGGGAAGCCAGAGGAGAGGGGTGGGTGAGGCAAGGAGAGGGAAGAAGGGACAGAATAGAAGTAGGGAGCAGGCAGGCAGGAAGGAAAGGGGTTGCTAGAGGTGAGGTAGAGGACTTGGGTGTGCCCCATCGAGGATCGCTAGCTCGGAGGCCTGGGCCCAGTTTGTCCCCAGAGGAGCTTTGTTTGACCGGCATGATATTAAAAAATTCATTTCAACAGTATGGGGAGGGGTGTGTTCTCTCCATTTGCCTTGTAGCCTTCCTGACTCCTAAAGGTGTCTGGGTTTAGGACCTTTGCCAGATGCCCTGCTGCTGTTTCTAGAGCTCTCCCTTCCCAGGGCTGGCTGTGGTGGCGGCCGAGCGCAGAGGAAGGAGACCAGAAGCGCATCTCACCCCAGAGACGCGGTGGGGATCAGGATGATTCTGACTCCGGCTCGATTCATTCACGGCTCCCTGGCCTCCCCCTCCCCTGGATGTCCAGATGGGGTACAGGACAACGTTTGGGTGTCCCTTTGGGGTGGTTATACCCTGATTGGGAGGGCCGGGCTGTGGGAGACAGGAGGCAGGATCTGTGGGTTATTTCTCACCATTGCCTCACGCTTGGTGACCCTTTATTGAACTGGGAAGGTGTGATCCCTACCCTTGGAGGGTGTGATGGCTACAAGGAGGCAGAGCCCCAGAAACCACCCTCTGAGAGTAACCCAAGATGGGACATGACTTCCACTGAGCGCTCCCATGGTCCCTGCTTGGGCGTGGAGGCAGAGGTGGCCTGGGAAGCTCAATAAGGCAGAAAATCTGTGCGTGGTGCTCTTCCTGTCACTTCCCCATGAGGGTTGGATCCTGGGCTCTGGGTGCCCTAGAGTGAGTCTCTCAAACACCAGAATAGTGAAGCAGGAAGGAGGTCAGGAATCATGGTCAGATTTGAGGAGAAGGAAGGTGGGTCCTCAAAGCCTAGGAGGGTTCCCGTGTCAGGGCTGGGCCCTGTCACCGGGAGAGCAGGGCTGAACTGGGGATCCAGAGCCTGGGGGTACCTGAGGGTAGTGCTGCAGCAGAGGTGGGAACTAGGGAGCCAGGCCTCCCAGGTCCTCAGTCCAGCCTGCGTCGTCATGGACAGTCAGTGTCCCACATCCTGTTTGCACGGCGTGCTCCTTTACGCCCAGTGGGCAGCCTTTCTCCTTGCTTCGTGAGTCCCGGGCCCAGTGGAGGGCAGGAGTCCACGCCTCGTTTCTTGAAGTTTAGCAAAGAGCTTTAAGGCAGCTATCGAAATGTCAAAATAAAGTTCACCCCACACTGTGAGTATGTGCCACAGAGCGTTTCAGCTTTGAGGAACAGGGGAAGGTTGCCCAGTCAGAGGCACGCAGCAGTGTCAGAGTTCCTTCCTCCCCACAAAGCCTTGTTGGACTTGTACCTGCTGAGGTCTGTCTTAGTTTCTATGGTTGCTGAAACAAATGACCACAAACAAATGTCCTACCCCTGACCATGGGGTTTAAAGGGTAGGCGTGTTGCATGTCCCTAAGCTTTTCCACAGAGGAAAGAAGGCCACAAGACACCCACACTATCAGTCTGGAGCTGAGATTTGGCCTTGGCTTTGTCACCTTTAGTCAGCAACTTGTGGATCCCCATCTGGGTGGAAAGATAACCCCTCACTGAGTTAAAAAATGACATACGTGAGCTGATTTGAAGTTGTCCAGTCTCTTCTGGAAAGGAGGTGCCGTTGCCTGCCTCCAGTCTCATGTCTTCTTCCTCCCATCTAACCTGAGTCTTTCTTGCTGCAGTTTCAGCTTCCCAGCTCTCAGTGTGTCTGACAGGGGAACAACAAAGCTGCCCACCAGGTGGAAAATGACTCTAATTCCAGTGAGCTGCTTCTGTCCCATTCTAACAGTGCCACCACTTCCGTCCCCAGGACCACCCTCTGCTTCTTTCTGTCAGTGTGCACTGTCTGTTGTATGGGTCCAGGGTCATCTGGGGGTGAGGAGGGGAGGGGGACACTATTATACTGAGACCAGTTCTACTTAGATAACCCTCCCCAGGTGACCTGCCTGGCACAGAAAGTCTCCCTCCTGGTCCCTCAGGTCAGATAGCGTTGCCTGGCTACGAGGCAGCCAGCGAGGCTCTGGCAGGGAAAGTAAACAGGCACACATGTTTACAATTCAGTATTAGCGGGTAGGCAAACACGCGGCAGGGCCTTCCAGCCCACCGATAATCTGTAATTCTCCTCGCTCCATTAGTGGGGGCGGGGGGGGGGGCTCTGCACCAAGACCCAGATGGTCTCTTCTGGGAATTGGCCATCAGCTGTTGTGAGGGATGGGGAGGCGGTGGGCCAGTTACAGCCTCCACCGCATGGGGACTGTCACCGTGGTCACCTGGGCAAGACTCCCGAGACACCCTGGGACTGGCCTGCACCCCTCAGCTGATGGAGCTTTGAGGGCACTGGGCTCTGCGCAGCTCTGGGCTGCAGAGAGACCACTGGGGAAGATGCGTGCATGGGGCGCCCAGCACAGGGGAGAAGTGGGGCTGACATTGGCAACCTGCCGGCCAACCGGTGTCCCATGAGGAACTACATCTGACCAGAGGAAAAGACCCCTTTTTCCAGATGGTCTACTGGAGGGGTGCCCTTTGCGAATTCACACAAAGGCACTTTGTAGGCTCACCTCCTTTCTGCTAAAGGGAAACTCATAAATTGCTTGAGTTCTGAAGACCACATGTGGGATGCTGAGTGTCATGTGGCTTGTCTTGTCCCCAGGCAGCCCCACCACCTCCCGAGCTGGAGCAGGGTCCTAGCAACTGTGGGAAAATACTCTCTGTGTGGGGCAGGAAAGCAGGCCAGTCTCTTAGCTGAAGGCGCACAAATGGCTGCCTGGGGCAGCGCCCCGCGCTGGGTGGGGAGGCCATGGGATGACATCCCAGTCAGGTCACTCCTGGCCGGGATCCTTTGACAGTGATGGGTGGTCTGCAGCCGGTGAGGCTGACTATTCTCCCTGCATGTGCTTTGAGATTGTTTCCCTTTCTTCTCCCAGACCCTGCAGCCTCCCTCCTTCTTTCCAAATCTCCTCACTCAAAGTCACAGCTAGGATGCCGCCTCCCCCATGAAGCCTTCTCTGAGCTTCCCTAGCAGGAGTTTGTACGGCTTGCTGTTCCACATAAGAACACCTTACACATGGAAGTGCCAGTGAAATCCTTTCATTCACTTTGCAAATATTTATCGAATGCCTGCCATGGATTAGGGACTGCTTCAGGGCCTGGGGATACATCCCTGAGCATGGCAGACTCCATTCCTGCCCTATGGAGCTTACCTGCTAGTGCGGGAGGTGGACTGTAGATATAAGAAAGTCATCAACAACGGCAGTGTCTGATCCGTGCTCTGAAAGAAACACACACACATGGTGGGCACCTTTTCAAGGGTGCTATTTGAGAATATCAGTGTCTGTGGGAGGGAGAAATGGCTCCCATGGGGGCTCAAGGAAGGCGGCTGGAGGAGGTGATTTTTAGGCAGAGCCCTGAAGAATGAGAAGGAATGGCTGAGTGACGAGCTGGGAGTGTGCCTGGATGCCAGAAATAACAAGTGCACAGGCACCGGGGCAGGAAAGAGCCTGCACTGTAGAGGAACAGAAAGGAAGCCTGTGTGGCTGGACGAGAGTGAACGAGGCGAGGTTACAGGGAGGAAGAGCTTGCTAGGCCTGTGGGCCTTGGGAGGGGTTTAGATCTTCATCAGCAAAGTTACGTGATTTATGTTTGGCTGCCATGCAGAGAATGGATTGTTGATCAGCAATAATGGAAGGAGGGAGGCAAGACTGGAGGCTGTTGCTGTATTCTGGACAAAAAGTGGAGGGGACTTGGATCTGGGAGGTTGGCAGTGGAGATGGACAGAAATGGATGGATTCATTATGTTGAGGAAGCCAAGACGGCAGGTGTACTGATGGATTGGACATGGGAGTGAGGGAGAGGGGGGAATATAGATGTCTAGTCATCCCAGATGGGTCTTGAGCAGTGGATGGGTTTTGATCCCATTTTTCTGAGATGGAGAAGCCTGGAAAGGTTTGGGAGGGGGGGTCGGGTGGTCAGGGGCTCTATTCCGGACACACCGAGTTTGAGAAACTCATGACACAGTGAAGTGAGAAATCAAATATGCATCTGGAGATGCTGATGTGGAGGTCGAAGGACAGGTCAAGGTTGGAGATATGCATGTGAGGAATCAGTACAGAAACGGTATTAAATCTGGAGGATGGATGGCGTAGCATGGAGGACAGCGGAGACAGGGATGAGAGGAGGCCCTCCAGCTCTTTGGGGAGCTGCAAGGGTCCTGGAAGTGTGTCTGGGACTTAAAGAGGCCAGAGCTCTCTTTAGATAGATCTGCTGTCCAGCTGGCATGGCTCAGTGGTTGAGCATCGACCTAGGATCCAGGAGATGGAGGTTCGATTCGTAGTCAGGGCACATGCCTGGGTTGCGGGCTCGATCCCCAGTAGGGGGCGTGCAGGAAGCAGCCGATCAATGACTCTCTCATCATTAATGTTTCTATCTCTCTCTCTCTCCCTCTCCCTCCCTTTCTCTGAAATCAATAAATATATATTAAAAAAAAAAAAGATAGATCTGCTTTACTGTCACCTGTCTCGGCTGTGTTTATCCCCATTGTAGCGGGTGGCTTGGTGCCCAGCTGTAGGTCTGCACCCCCATGTGGCTCACCAGGCCCCCTTGTGGCTGATACCATCAGTACCAGATGGTCGGCTGGGAGGTCTAGTGAGCAGTGACGAACCCACCAGCTGCTGGCTGAGTCAGCTGGGCAGACCCAGAGGGTCAGGTTGCCAGAAGCTGGGGCACCACCACCGTGTCCACTGCTAACCTCACCTCTTAGGTGCCCCTGGAGACCTCCTTAAGGGAGACCAGGCCTAAGTGGGGGCCACTCAACCTCCTTGGTCAGAATGAGCGCTTCTGCTGCTGGGTCGCACACTCCCAGCATGGCAGGCTGATCTGCTGTGCCAGTCCTGCCAGGTTCAGTGTGAGGTCTGGGGGGTGGTACCATCCTCGGAGCCAGGCGCCAGCACTGCTTCGAACACGTTCCCTGGATGCATGGAGCTCTTTTGGTGGAGAAGGAGGTGGGTGGTGAGAAAGGGGCTGAGGTCTTCCATCCCTCTATGTGCCTCCTTTGCCTCTTCTGGGGAGGGGAACTCTGGGCAAATTGCAAGCAGCAACAGATGGTTACTATTTATAGTAGGAGGGAGTGTGCAGCTGGGCCTTGGGGGCCCATAAACCTCTCTGAAGCCTCAGTGTGTGTGTTTGCCTGAGTGGGTGTTTATTGTGTGGGGGGGATGAATGTGAATGTTTGGGGAGCTCTCTGTTGTACCATCGGTGTGTTTTGGTTGTTTGGGGGAGGGTGCTGCGGGACTCTGTGCTGGTGTGAATGTATTTGCAGCCCAGTGCTTCCCATAGCCCCGAGCGCCCTGGCCTGGGATGGGCAGCCCGCAGGCCCTACCCCAAACCTTGTCAGGGCCTGCATTTGCCCCAGCACCCCATTCGTCAGCCCTGGCTGGCTAAAGTGGGTGGGGCAATCATGTTATTTGACATATGGTTTATGGGGAAGAGAGCTATTCGGTGTCAAAGCCCCCACGTGGTTGTATATGTATAATTAGGCTGTTGAAGCTTGGGGACTGACTGCTAGAATCACTCGGGACCAAAGCATTTATTTAGGTAATCATTAACTAGAAGATGGGGAAGCGAAGAATGTGCAGTTAGCAGATGTCCCCTCCTGCAGGTCAGCCTAAAAACGAAACGCCCGCAGCCTTCCTGCTGCCATCTCCCTCGGGGGAGGAGAAGGGTGGGGTCTTTTAGGGGCTGCCAGAGCTGAGGTGGGATGGCATCTCTCGGGGCCACCAGGAGCACAAGCCCTCAAAGTTACCAGTTTCCCATGACTTTCTTTCCCTTTGCTCAGCCCAGCCCTGTGGCATAAAAACATACATTGATTGATTGGTTCAGTTCTCAGTCCAGTACAGCTGATGAGAGCCTGCTCTGTGCGGTAAGCAAGGGACTGGCTCCAGCGATCTCCCAGTAATCTATTGTCCAGGACGCAGGGCGTGTTAACAGGAAGAGCCCAGGTAATTGAAATTCTGGCTTAGATAATCTCGAAACTTTGCTTTTGCCACTTAGTAATAGTGCTGGTGTGGGCATAGGGGGTGGGGAGCTTTGTTTTTCTTCCTCAGCTTAGAGCAGAGGTTGTGCAGCTGGGAACATCTAGGCAGAGGGTGCTGGAGCCACCAAACACCGGGCAGTCAACAGCCTGCAGCTGGTCACTGGGTACCCAGTGGTCCCTCTGGGGTGACAGCTCAGCCCCAATGGAGGGGAAAGGAGAGCGGCTGCCTGCATATCGTATAATGAGTGTGGAAACTGAGGCACAGAGGTCGGAGAGGCCCGCTGAGGTTTGTTGGCATATGGTATATGCCTCGGTGTGTAGCACCTCCTACTTTAGAAATAGGGAGGTTGCCCCTTCCGCTCACTGAGTTCCCCCCGAGCAGCCCTGGAGTGAGTTGGGTAGTGAGGATGGCGTGAATCTTTATTTTTTGGAGATGAGTGAATTGAGCCCTGGTCACAGCCAAGGGACTGGCAGTATGAGGACATCCTCTTGAGTGGTAGCAGGGTATGTCCCTGGTTCCCTGCTGAACTCTGCCAGGAGGGCAGTGATGCAGGAGGGGTGGTGCTGGGCAGGGAACAGCTTCTGATAAAGAAGGGGAGCAAGGTCTGCTGGGGAGGGCGCAGGCTCTGTGAAGGAGCTTCTTCAGCCTCTCTTCTCTCCCAGGAACGAGTCGAAGCCAGGATGGAGGGAGAAGGCTAATTGGCACCAGGGTCCACAGTGCCTGTTCCTGACACTGACTTGGAGGGAGAGGTGCAGAGGTGGTGGCTGGGCTCTGGAGGCTTCTGCTGCCCCAGCTGCAAACCCAGAGTCTAGGCTGCTGGGCAAGGCCTCAGTTTCCACTGCAGGAGCCAGCAGGAAGGTGGGCAGGGTGGAGGGGAGGCGAGAAGGGAGAGGGAAGGACGTGTAATGTGAGAGTAAGTTGGACAGCGCTCTCGTTTGTGCAAGAACCTTGCCTGGGGAACAAAGACCACCCGAGTGACAGAGGGAAGGAGCCATGCCTCTGATCCTCAGCCAGACAGCCGCCTGCCAGGGGCAGTTAGGAGAGAGTACAGTTATGGTGCATGTAACACCGCATTTCAGGGACAAGGAGCCTTATAGGAAGCCGAGATTTTCTGGAGGCTAACACTCCATTTGCTTCTATCCTCAGCTTCCAGGTTGCTTTACTTCCTATGCCTGAGGATAGACACGAGCAGGGGGACCTGGGCTTCTTGCCTGGGTTTATTGGTCTATGGTATATGCCTTGGTATATGGCACCGCCTACCTTAGAAATAGTGTGAGCTTGTGTCCTTCCACTCAGTTTTCCCCAAACAGCCCTGGAGTGACTTGGGTAGGGAGAATGGCGTGAATCTTTATTTGGGCCGTAAGCATGGCCACTGGTGACTAAAGCCAGACTAACCCCCGCCTCACTCTCCTGCCTCCAAGCCTTTGTCCTGGCTGCCTCTCCTGAGTGCCCGGACCTCCAGTTCACCCTGTTGCAGGCCTATAAGCTTTGTTTCAAATACCCTGATGAGATTCACAGAGCCATCTTTATAGTTCCCCCATGTGAGTTTCAGACCTGAAGCCGAGCCCATTTTTTGGGAAGACTGGAAGTTTCAGGCCACAGACGGGATCAGAACCAGGAGCTCTGCCAACTGGCACTCCAGAGCCTGGCTTGGAGAGTCTGCGGTGCAGACACCACGATTCCTCAACTGATGCTGGGCTAGGACCAAGTGCCGTGCCCTTGTTCCAAGGCAGGGACAGCTTGGGAGCAGGAACCCCAGCACTTTCCTAGAAAATGGAGCTGGATTGCCCCAAGGCGGCCACATTCTCACCACACTGCCTGCAGACACCCTCAGGGGCTCCTGGCATCGCTCATAACCACTGACAGTGTCCACTGTCCACTCTTCACCTTCCTCCTGTTTACGCTTTAGGTTGGTACAGTGCCTTACAGTTTGTAAAACACTTGCTTGAACTCTTGTGGTTCCCACAGTGATGCTGGAAGAGAATTACTTTGCACACTTTATAAATGAGAAAATTGAGTCTTAGATAAATGCAGCCAGCTGGTAAGATGCAAACTGGAGGCTTGTGATTCCAAGTTCAGCGTTCTTTCTACTACCCAGGAAATAATTGCTGAGTACAGATAATTACTGAGTGTCTACTACGGTTTCCCATGGCTTGTAAGACATTTTCCCCCTCTCGTTTAACATCTCTGAAGTCAGGTTGCATTTCACTAGTAAGGGCAGCCACAGTCTGTAATTGGCGGTGTTTCTGCTTTGTTAGTGGTACCTAACGTAGTGTGTGTATATTACGATGGATGCCGTTTTAGATTTGATGAAATTCGGTGTGTGTGCAAACTCGGGTGTGTGTAGACATAGCTTCTGCTGGCCAGGAGTCTTCAGTCTAGAGGGATGATCAGACAGTCCCAGCCATTGACATAACACAGAATACGTTATGTACCCCAACCAAGTCCAGGGCCATGGGAATTCCAGCTAAGAAGATTCAGAAGGACATTTGGGAGATGGGTGGGATTTGGACCCCCAGCACCCTGCTTCCTGTGTTATCAGCCAACTGATTGAAATGACAGACCCAGTTCCCGGCTGTTTAAAACGTGGACGCCAGAGGCCGACTGTTTGCATCTTTGATGCTACCTGTTGACCTAGTTCTTTAACTCTCAGCCTCAGTTTTCACAACTGTCAAGTGGGGGTGATAATAGTGACTGCCTCATAAGTGGTCCTGAGGAATAGATAAGAGGACACATGTAAAGTCCCCAGTCAAGGGCCTGGCACCTATGGTGAGAGCTCAGCTAATGTCAATTACTCCCAGCATGAAATTCTGTAAATTCGTCAGAGCCCTCAGGCTTTTGTTGATCAGTTGCTGTCCTTGTGTTAGGTGCATTCATGTTTGTCATCTCATTTCATTTTCAGAAACTCCTGGGAAGGTGAGGAATCATTGTTGTAACTTTACAATGGAAAGAACCGGGCCCAGGCCGCATAGCTGGCCGGTGGCCGGGCGGGGATTTGGATGCCTGTCTGACTCTCAGTCTGGTGCTCTTTTTACTGGACCACAGCTGCTGCTGAAAAATTATAGGCAAAGAAAGAAACCCTGCTGATCCCGGGACTCGCTTCAGGCAGGGGATTTCATAATCAAATCATTGCCATCGGGCGTTCTTAATAGTGGGGTTTCTGGTGCAGGAGGAAGAGAGGTCTCATTCAGTGGCACAGGAGGCTAATTTGACAGAGGAAATCTGCTCAGACCTTAACCTCCCCTCCTCATCTCCACTGCCAGCGGAAAGTGGGCAGTTTCGCTTCTCCAGAATGGCCTTTTGTCTCCCTGGCCCTCATTCCTTCTTTTGTGCTTGGCTGTCCTTGGTGCTCACTCACCCTGGCCTCTGGGCCCTTCTGCCCACCCCCTAGAGGCCGCCAGTTTGCGGTCCCCCTACCACTGCTGTGGACTTTCTCCCCAAGTGTCCTTCCTGCCTCTGAGTTTAACACAGGCAAACACACACCTTGTCTCCCTACCCTTTCCCTCTCTTCCTCTCCATTCTTTCAAAATCATCCTCTTTTTAACCTAGAACACTTGGCACTGCTACTAACAGGCTGTGTGACCTTAAGCAGGTCAGTTAACTTCTCTGAGCTTTATTTCCCACCTCCTCCCCAACTAGATCTTTATCGGGGTCCAGTGGGAGGTACTGGGAATGAATCCTGGGCCTGGACATTGACTTCGGCTTTGCCTCTCTGTATCCTTCGATGCAGGACTTGATTTTCTTGTACCTCTGTGGCCTTATCTGCAAAACGGGGAGAGTAACCTTTTTCTGGAAAGTCTTCGTTTGCAGCACAGCCGTTGTCTGACTTCTGCGTGTCCCTGAAGGTGTTGGCTTACCCGGGTTACTGCTCCTCTTTTACTGGGTTGTAATAAATTGTTCTCTGTCTTAGTCACTAGATGGAAGGCAGTTCCTTTGTTCAATTATTCATTAGCAAGTACTTATTGAGCACCTATGTGCCAGGGACTGAGGTTGCAGGGGAAACAGACAAACAAGAAATGACGATACAAAGAGATAAATGATTTGATCAGGCACGTGCAGGATGCTATGGAAGTCCAACATGGGGGAGGGGTGGAGGCCAGGAAGGCTTCCTGGAGGAGGTGATCTCCAAGCTGAGGCCTCCAGGAGTCAACCAGATAAAGGGGAGTGGGTAACAGAAAAGAGATTGAGACTGATCTTTTTTGGGTCCCTAGCCCCACGTCAGTGCCTGGCCCGGAAAGGATCAGTAAGTTAGTTTTCTGTCTCATTCCTTCCTTATTGCCTCTGAATGCTTTCCTGCACAGAGGCAGGCTCTTGGACCCCAAGGCTTTCTAGGCTCTGGGGTGCTGTGCCAAGGGGGGTTGCAGAAGTATTCTGGATATGGCATTTCTTGGAGAGCGGGCTGCAGGAATGGGCAAGGCAGGGTGTGGAGGAGCTCTGCTAAATGGCTCGCTGGCTCTGAACAGGAATGCAGGTGAGCCTGAAGCAGGTGAGGGAGGGATCAGGGAGGATATCGAGGATGCAGGAGCCTTATCCTGAGAGAAGGGCTCATTCACAACAGCCCAGCTGGGCCCCTGCAGCAGGTGAGGGAGGGATCAGGGAGGATATTGAGGATGCAGGAGCCTTATCCTGAGAGAAGGGCTCATTCACGACAGCCCAACTGGGCCCCTGCCTACCCCTAGACTGCATTCCTTCTCCGAATGTGGTCTTTTCTGTCATAATTTGAAGAGTTGGAAGGAACATTGCTAGCCTTCTCTGCAGCCATTCTTCTAGCACCTGGCTCCTCCAAAGGTGTGAGATGGCCCAGTTCACATCCTAGAACTCTGTCCCTCTCCATCCCCCAGTCCTTCTGACCTCCAGTGTCGCTTCAAGCTTCCAGGGATGGGCCCATGCCAAGGCCTTCTCTGACTTAATTGAGCTGTGCTCTCCTGCAGCACCTGGGGACAGTTTCTGGCCTCTCTGTTTTCCTGGGGATGCTGTTGAGGTTTCTGGAGCTCCAACAGAAGCAGGATGGGGCTGTGCTGGAGAGAAGATGGGCTGTGTGGCTGGTGGTGAGCTGGGCCAGAGGAGGGAAAGCGGAGACAAGATGGACTTCCTGGGTGGGGCTGAGCAGGTGCTGGGGTACTTTTCACATTGTCTTGGGTGTGAAGAGTGAGCATGGAGTCAGAGCCGGGAGGGAGCAGTGACAGTCATCACAGTTGCCATCTACTGAGGGCATTTGTGTCCTGCCCTCCACTGGACACACTATATAACCACATCCTATTCTACAATCACCTTGCAAGGTGAGTCAGATGTCCCATTTTACAGGAATGCAAACTAAGGCTCAGAGGCTGTGTCACCAGCCTGCACAGCTAGTCACTACTGGTTACTACTGGTTATAGCTGGCAGGCAGCAGAACCATGAGTTAAAACCTTGTTTGCCACACACTTGTCAGGGCTATTTCTACCATGCCATGCTGCCTTTTTTTGAGGGATTTAAAAATTCATTTATTCCCCCTCCGAGTGGGATCTAATGCTTTCCTCCCAAAGCTGGAACAGGACCGAGAACGTGTGACATGTTTATTGGTTTGGAAAGAGATTCTGAGCCCCAGGTGAGCCCCAGGCTGAGTCCAGGGCCAGGCTCCTCACTCCCCACATTTGTGCTCCTATGAACAACACAGCTCTCGAGTGCCTCTGGGCCCCGAGCCTCAGATGCGGTGTGTGTCTCCCCAAGCCATTCACTTCATTTCTTTTTAAGTTTTCTTGTGGGATGGCCACAGGGCATGAGAACTGCTCTCTTTTTTAAAGAACATAAAAAAAACATTTTTTAAACCAAAGTAATACAATGCAACGATTCAAAAACAAAACCCAGGCTGTTGGTGAAAGAAACAGTTCACTATGGCTCTGCCCTCCTTCCCCAAACTTCACCCCAAGGGACCACTTCGGACTCTTAGCTGTTGCTTCAGACCTTTGAGTGGGATGTTTTAGGCTCCCTGAGGTCCAGTGAATGCCCTGCTTTCTTTCTTTCAGTGCTTTGTTTGTATTCTCCTTACACATAGGGCTTCCCAATTCACAGATGGGAAAATTGAGGCCCCAAGCACCTGGGGCCTGCCTGGAGTCCCACAGTACGTTAGACACCGGTTCTTCTTCAGGCCTTGCACTGTCTTTGGTATCCTGTGCCTCAGCCCTGCCTCTGTCCTGCATCCGGGCCAGTGGTGCTGGGAACTCATCCAGGGTAAGGATGGAAGGGCAGGAATGCTTTCTGCACCCTAACTCTCTTTGGCCCCACCTGCTGGCACAGCACCTCTTCCCACGGAGGGACCTCTTGCCTTATAACATATAATGTGTGGGGACTCCGCCAGCCCTGGGCTCCCCAGAAAAACAACATTGGCCAAGGAGGGGTCAAAGGTCAGGGCTAGTCAGTGTGGCATAGCAGCTCCGGGCGGACACCCAAACCCCGCAGTTCCTTGTTTGATCTTAAGGAAGTTGGTCAACGTCAGCAGCAGCAGCAGCTGGGGTGGTGGCAGCCACACCTACAGTGGTGCTCAGGCAGACAGACAGGGCCCCCTGACACGCAGGGGACAGCGCTGGTGGAAAATGATGGATTTCTTAAAGAACATTTTGGTGAGTGTCCCGGGCTGTGGAGGAGTGCCGGTCTGGGGTCCGCCCGCCTGGAGTGGGTGGGTGGGGGTGGAACCAGAGCCCCTCCTGCGGTCCCTGTCAGGGAGTCCCTGGTGGTTGGTGGCCTTTCATGGGTCAGGGAAGCTGCTTGTCACTCAGGAGAAGGAGGAGCACAGGAAGGACTGTGTGTGGAGGGGAACGTGGGAGGCCATGGCCCAGAGTCAGGGACGAGGGCCTCTCCCTGGCCTGGAGATCGGAGGTGGGGGTCCTGGCCTGAGACTGGGCAGGGATCACCTCTGTGCTCCTCTGACAAGGCCTTTCAGGAGCTGTGCCAGGGCCTGAGGGGACCCGCGGCTAGATGCGGGCTGTACGCAGCAGGGGTGCCAAGGGGAGAGAGGGAGGGACTCCGTAGCTGGGCTTCCGCCTGGCTGCAAACACTGGGAGCTTGTCAGGCTAGCCCTGTGCCTGGGATGTGTGGAGCCCAGTGTGGCCCTGGCAGGGGACTCTGTGTCCTGGCTCCGAGCCTCAGGGCTGTGTGGTTAGTGCGACACTTGGGGGTGGTATGTGTGATGTTCCTGGCTGGCCTTCAGAGTCAATGTACTTTTTTGCAGGGCAAGATTGTGCCAGAAGGATCTGTGGGTCCCTTTTTTCAGCTCTTTCAGGCCCTTTGTGCCCCTCCTGGTGACCATGGGGGCCCATGCTGACCAGGCCAGGCCAGGCCAGGCCAGGCCTGCTGACTTTTCCTCATTCAGGACCTGTCTGCTGCAGCTGGGGGTGGGCTATGTCCTTTCCTTTCTTCCCTCCCTTGACTGTGTTGTCTTTTTCTCTAGGGGAGCTGACAGGTTAGGGTAAGTGTGTGTGTGGGAGGGTGACAGGGCACTTGTTTGGGGGTTCGGCCAAGGAGTCTCCCTAGTCTTAGGCTGTGTCACCACTGGTTTCAGGACAGTGGAGAGCCAAGTGTCTCTGTTACCAAAAAGAAATGGCCTGAGCCCTCTGGGTGTTGAGTGGTACACTGGAGGGTCTTAACCTGGGGACCAATGTCACCTGATTTATCCTTCAGAAAGACCATGTGGTGTTGTATGTGGTAGTTGATTTAGGGAGGTGCTAGTGTGGAGGGCAAGAGCCCAGAGATGGGGCTGCCATATGGTCCCCATGAAGGACAGTGAGAAATGGTGGGGCCAGGGGAGCTGCTAAGAAGTGCTCAGACTTAGGATATGTATATGTGTGTGTGTGTGTTGTATATATAAATATTATATATATATTAATCCTCACTGGAGGATATGTTTTATTGATTTTTAGAGAGAGAGGAAGGGAGAGAAACATCGACATGAGAGAGCACCATCAATCGGTTGCCTCCTGTATGCTCCCTGCCGTGAACCCGCAAACTAGGTATGTGCTCTGACCTGGAATTGAACCCGAAACCTTTTGGTGTACGGGATGATGCTCTGACCAACTGAGCCATCCGGCCAGGGCAGCTTGGGATATATTTTGAAGTAGACTTGCAGGTGGGTTGGATGTGGGGATGAAGAGATCAGTGATGACCCTTGAGGTTTTGTCCTAAGTGTCAGGGTGGGTGGAGGGTGGGGAGACAGGCTGGGGTGGAGGGGGGTGTTTGAGGGACTTAGTTAGGGAGTGTCTGTTGGGCTTTGTTAAGTCTGTGATGCCTAGCAGACATGCATGTGAAATGTGGAGTTGGCAAACTCAGTTAGACCAGGACTTGCATCTGGCTTTCGCCTTTACTGTGTTCACTTTGGGCAAGTTGCTTAACCACTCTCTTATCCCTCCCTGGGCTCTTGTGAAGCTATGGGGTGGCATTTGTGAAGTGCCCGATTCAGTGCCCAGTGCTTGGCACCTCACGGGTACCCAACAGAGGATACCTTGGAGCTTTCTAAAACTTTGCTTCTGTCATCCCATTTTCTAGCTCAGAAACATTCGATCGCTTCCTATTGACAAGAGTTGAGCTTAGAACTTGTGTCTTGTGGGCCTCTTTGGCTCATAGATGTATTTCGTTTGGTCCACATAGAGATCTTTAAAAATTTGCATTGGTTATCAATGTATAAGAATTGGGAGCATTCACATTGAAATTTGGATTTCTGGCTTATCTGGAAGAGTTGAGAATTCCGGTATCATTGAGCTTGTACCTCTGCTTGCGGCCTGGCTCCAGCTAAGCCGCAGCCGCCTGTTCAGAAGGGACGTGTGCGCTTCAGTTTACCGCTGTTCCACCCCCCACTCTTTGTTGTTGTTGAGGGGAAATTTACAGGACCTAAAATTAATCATTTCTAGATGCCCAGTGGTATCTAGAACATTCACAGTGTTGTGCAACCACCATCTTTACCTAGCTCAAAAGTATTTTTATTACCTTCCCATAAAACCCCCTTACGCAGTTATCCTTCATTCTCCCCTCCTTCCAGCCGCTGGCAGCCAGTCACCTGCTCCCTGTACCTGTGGATTTACCTATTCAGGGCGTTTCATAGACATGGAATCATACCCAGGGTGGGGCAAAAGTAGGTTTCCAATTAAGTGTATGCAAAACACAGAGTTTAGCCTTGTATTATTAAATTATTGTATTATTTTCCATATGAACAACGGTAAACCTACTTTGCCCCACCCTGTATGTAATCTTTTGGTATCTTTCACTTAGGCACACTGTTTTTGAGTTTCATTTACATTCTAGCATGTATCAGCATTTCATTCCTTTTTATGGCTGAATGATGTGTGGTTATACCACAGTTCATCCATCCGTCCGTCCATCCATCCATCTGTTGATGGACATTGAGTATGTTTCCACCTTTGGGCAAGTGTGAATAGTGTTGCTTTTCAGTGTACAAGTGAACAAGATTTGTGTACAAGTATTTGTTTGAGTACCTGCTTTCAGTTCTTTTGTTTATCTGCCTAGGAGTGGAGTTGCTGGGTGATATGGCAGCTCTGTGTTTAACCTGCTGAGGAACCACCGAGTTGTTTTCCACAGCAGCTGCACCCTCTTACATTCACATCAGCAGGGTGTGAGGGTTCCAGCTTTCCACGTCTACAGCAACACCTGTCATGTTCTGGTTTTATTTTTTATTATAGCCATCCTCGCGGGCATGAGCACATGGTTTTATTTTGCATTTCCCAATGACTAATGAGGTCAAACATCTTTTAATGTGCTTATTGTCTGTTTGTATATCTTCTTTGGAGAAATGTCCATGCAAGTCCTTTGCCCATTTTAATTGGGTTGTTTGTCTTTGCTATAAGAGTTCTTTATATATTCTGGATACTAGACTCATCAGATGTATGACTTGCAAATATTTTTTCCCATTCTAGTGGCTGTCTTTTTACTTTCTTTATAATGTCCATTTCTTTGATGAAGTCCAATTTACCTATGTTTTTTCTTTTCTTATATCTAGGAATCCATTGCCAAATCTAAGATTGTGAAAATTCACCCCTATGTTGTCTTCTAACAGTTTTATAGTTTTAGCTCTTAGGTTGTTGCTTCGTTTTAAGGTAATTTTGTATATTGTGGGAGGTGTAGGGCTCCGACTTCATCCTTGGCATGCAGATATCCAGTTTTTCCAGTACCATTTGTTGTTAGGAGGTTTTTGATTACTGAATCAATCTTTTTAGTTGTTATCCCTTCCCTATTTTTTTTAAACAAATTACTCTGGAAAGTCTTTTTGTTTTTAAAAAAATATATCATTATTGATTTCAGACAGAGAAAGGGAGAGAGGGATAGAAACATCAGTGATGAGAGAGTCACTGATCGGTTGCGCCCTGCAGGCCCCTGACTGGAGATCGAGCCTGCAACCTGGGCATGTGCCCTGAGCGGGGATCGAACCACGGTCTCCTGGATTCTAGGTAGACTCTCAACCTTCGAGCCACACCTGGCCGGGCTCCCTTCCCTCTTTTATGTTAGTTGCCTGGTACCTGTAGTCATTTGCATTTTAAAACCCTGTCTTAGGGATTTAAACATAATTCTGCCTAATTTTTAAGATGTCTCATAAAAACCCTGTCACCCTTCTCTTCTTCCTCACGCCGCTCCGTCTCTGCTCTGGCCAGATTGGTCCCTTTCACACACCACCTGCCCATCAAACACGATTAATTCTGTAGGTCAGTGCTTCTCAGAGTGTGGTCCCTGGACCAGGAGTACCGGCATCACCGGAACCTGTGTTTCAACAAGTCCTCTAGGTGATTCTGTTGCATTACCATTGCCATAGGGAATGGAGAGCCTGGCAGGCTCCTGCCCACGTTACGTTGCCGAAACAGTGCCTCTGAAGGCTCCAGCAGCAGAGGACCTGTGCTCAGCGTGCGTGGGTGGGAGGGGAGACCACAGAAGGTAAAGAGGAGCACGAAGGTAGGGTGGGAAAGGGGGAGGGAGGCTTGGTTGGAACAGGACCTGCATCTGAATACAACTCATCATTGGCGCACCCGCTGGGGACAGGCTTGGCTGTCCAGGGTGAGGCGTGCCGTCTGTGGCCAGAGAACAGACCGTGCTTACTGGCAGGGACGGGGCCTGTCCAGCCCTGACTCCCAGCCTGGGACTCAGCCTCCACGGCATGCATCATCCTATCTTGCTGGGCAGAGTATCCAGTCATTCATTAAGCAAACATTTCTTGAGCATCTGCTATGTACCAGGTGGTTCTAGGCCCAGGGATACAGCAGCGAACAAAATAAATTGCCCTGCCCTCGAGGACCCTGCATTCTAGTGAGTTACATTCTTTGCCTTCTTGTGGGAACAGCCCTTATGTTTTCCGAAGGCCTTGGCAGCCAGACTGGTGACCAGCTGGCCCTCGTCCTGCCCGCCCTGGGCTGGGGGACTCTGAGTCAGCAGCAGAGCCCGGGCAGGGTGGTGTGCACTGCGGTTAGGCGGCTGGAAGACTTATCGGATGTGGCTCCCAATGGGGTGTGTGTTGTGGGTTTCTAGCTCCCCCAACTTTCCAAAAATCTCTTTACAAAAACTCTCCAGAAATCCTTTTTTGTGGTGTCCTCCTTCTCTGTAGGGATGAGAAACTTGCTCCGACCCCCGTTTTCCTCCTTCCCCCAGCGCCGTGGAGCCCACACCTGCACCCCCTTTTCCTGGGACCTGCGCGGTGGCAAACACCTGTCTCCCATCCTTGTCTGTTTTGGTGCTTCTCCTTGCCATTGACATGCCTTTGCCCCTCGTGTGTGTCCTGGATTCAGGGGGGCGGGGATAGGAGGCAGTGGCTCCTGTGCGTGAACCTGCTGTGTTGGGTGCTGTGCCAGGCCCCGCAGACCCGCTCACCACCACTGCCCTGGGCCTTGCGCTGGTAGCTCTGCTCCGAGGCGCAGGCATTCAGACAGCGTCGTGCTGTGCGGTGAGCGGGGGTCGCACCTCCTGGGCAGGGGGTGTAGGAAGGCTGCTCACACATAAACACCCCCCCTGCCTCCAGGAGGGGAGGAGAAGAGCCCAGAGCTGGGGCAGGTTGCCCAGCAGGAACCCGGTGGACAGTGGGTGGGTGGCGGTGGGTGTCACTTCTCCAACTAGGGTCAGAGAGGAGGAGGGGGGAGTAAGGAGTGTGCTGGTGGGGGCCTCGTGAGCCGGGATGCAACAAGGAGGAAAGAACAGGTGGCCACTGTCTTCAGGGGAAGGCCACGTCCGTGGGTAGAGCTGCTGTGGACCAGAGGGAGGCAGGCTGGCCGCTCCTGCCACAGGGAGGGCACAGGATGGCGAGGGGGGTGACCGCCACTCTCCTATACTGCAACATGCCATTGCTTGTACTTCATCACCACCTGGGCATGGGGCCAGCTCCAGAGAGAGCAAGTAGGGGCATTGGGAAGATTTCTTAAGACTGGCCTTGCGATGCCTGTTTGTGTCTGCTCCTGCTACTCGGACCTCCTCCAGCATTCTCCCCCCAAGGACTTGATTTGTCCTTCCAAAGGGAAGACCGGGCAGTTTCTATATTGGGAGGTGAGGGGGGCAGGGGTTGAATCCAAACTGAACCCTGGGGCCCAGCCTGCAATTCCCCTGGCTGGGCAGTAGCTGGGTGTGATTATTTCACAGCCTACTTGACGAGTGGCTGTTAAAGTGGGAGCCCACGGGAAATGCTGGCCCGAGTGCTGATTTGAGTGGCAGTAGCTGTTGCTAAAAATAAATTAGACAGCTGAGTGGGTGCTGCTATTGATGAGGGGGCTGGATTACATTTCTCTGGGACAGTCCAGTGCCTGGCTTCCTGATGGAGGGGGATCCCCTTCCCAAGGATGCCCCAGGCAGGACTCTGCTCTGTCCCAAAGGGCCTGTGGGACAACACCAGTGAGTCAGGGAGCATTTATTTAGTGCCTGCTGTGTGCCCTCGGCTGTGTGCAGCAATTTGAGGGGGTGTGGACAAGGGTGGGTCCGAGTGGCTGGAGCCACTGTTCCAGGCTGACCTGAGTCACCCTGCTTCTGGGTGGAAAAGGGGACTTGCTCTTTGCCAGGGCTGGAAGTGTCCCACTGGAAGGTTCAACCAGTCACTGAGAAGCAGAGCCAGCCTGGCTGAGGTCAAGTTGCCACTGGCCGATTTTTGCTCCTGGGCACTGTCCCCGCAGGACACTGTCCCCACAAGAATCATCCGTCCAGTGCGTCACTTGGGGCTGAGGCTGAATCGTGCAGCCCTTTCATCTCACCAGCCGTGCCAGCCCCGAGGCCCAGGGCATCTTCATTCAGGAAACACAGACCCGCTTTTAACGGTAATTTAAACACACCATTTCTGGGAAAACCAATGAAGTCAGGAAAAGCCAAGGGTCCTAAGTCAGGAAAAATGAACCCAAAGCTCCTAGACGGTCTCCCGACAGGACAAAGCTTGTTTGCAGAGTGAGCTTTCCAGTGGTTCTTTCTGTAGTTGCTGTTCACCGAGCGCTTGCTGTGGCCCAGGCCCTGGCGGCCACTTCTTGTCCACGTTCTCACTTCATCTTCACATGAGCCCTGAAAGGCAGGGGTTATTACACTCCGTTCCCAGTGAGGGGACTGAGCTGGGCAGCTGCAGGTGGCCACTCCCAGTTGGCTTTGACCACTGGCCTCTGCTGCCTCCTGTATCTGTCTACTGTACCCAAACCTCAGTATCTCTCCACTGTCTTCCAGATTAAGCCTGAGTTTCTGGCGTCCTCTCAGGAGTCTCTCAGGCCTAGACCAACCCTTGTTTCCAGTCTGAATTTTAGGATGTTGACCCAGAGGCCTCAGTCCAGCCAGGTGATCCAGGTCCATCGGATACCCATCACAATTCTCCACCTTCCCACCTTTGTCTGCAGTTACCACTGCCTGCGATGCCCTCTCCCCCCCTCTCCCCACAGTGACCTGCTTACTCTTTAAGGTCTGCCTGGGATTGGACCTTTTTTGTAAGTTTTCCTTGATGTGGTGGTTTTAAAATATGCTCATGAAGATTACTATGCTGAGTGAAATAAGCCAGTCAAAGAAAGACAAATACCGTATGATCTCACTTATATGTAGACTCTAATGAACAAAATAAACTGACAAAGTAGAACCATAGGCATTAATACATGGAACAGCCTGACAGCTGTCGGAGAGGAAGAGTGTGGGGGGACTGGATGAAAGAAGGCGAAGGGATTAGCCAAGGGACACGTGGGTAACCCATAGACACAGACAACAGTGGGGTGAAAGCCTGAGGGAGAGGGGGTGGGCGCTGGGTGGAGGTGGGCAAAGGAGGGGAAAGTGGGGACATCTGTAATAGTGTCAACAATAAAAATAAAGTTTAAAAAAGTACCCTGAAACAAACAACTAATCTGATTATCATTTAAATGCTAATGTTGCTGTTATTCATATTGATAACTTATATCTATATATATAAGTCAATAAAATAAGTGAAGGAAAAAAAAAGTCCATGAATTATTTGATACTTTCCTCAAGAGATGGAAACGAATTCCCCTCCCCCTGAATGTGGGCTGGTTGTGGGCCATCTAATGAATTGGATAAAGTGGAAATGATGGCGTATGACTTCAGAGATTGGTTATAAAAGGTACTGGAGCTTCCTCCATGCTTTTTCTCTCGGATGCTCACTCTATGGGGAGTCAGCCACTCTGTTTTGAGGACACTCAAGCAGCCTGTGGGGAAGGCCATGTGATGAGGGACTGAGGCCTCCCGCCAGCAGCCAAGTGGTGTGGGATTGAGTCCTCCCACCAACAGCCATGTGCATGAGCAGATCCCCCAGCCCCAGTCAAGCCTTCAGATGATGCAGCCCAGCTGACATCATCCTTATTGCAACCACCTGAGAAACTCTGAGCTGGGCCTACACAACTAAGTTTGAAGTCCTGACCCATAGAAATTGTTTTGAGTCACTAAGTTTTGGAGTCATTTGTTACACAGCAATAGAGAACTGATACACCTGACTTCCCAGCCAGAAGTACTTTATGCCTCTGGACCACTGGTCATCTGTAAAATAACCTTGGGCACTTTGTCTCAAAATTAAGATCAAGTACCTGGAAATTGGGCCCTTGTCTAGTACTTGCAGCTTCCAGTCCATGCTTTGCAGGGGCTTATGGGGTTAGGTTAATTGATTAACCAATACAAGGGCATTGTCTAAGAACACACCTAAAATATTTTTCAGTTACTAGTTTGCATGGATAACAAAGTTGAGCTGGATTTGGAGGTGATTCAGGAAAGCCTCTTAGTCTGTAATACACCGATCCAAAGTTAGAACTGGACATGAATTGGCCTGAATCCAGGGACTTTCTTCGGGCATCGCAGGATGTCCTTGTGTCCCTGAACACACCCTGTCATGAAGGTAGGGGAAGGGCCTATAGCAGGAGTTGGGGGAAGCAAAAAAAAAGGAAATGCCAGAGCCTCTGTTTATGTGTGGAAGTCTTAAAATGTGTTGATTAATTGCAAAAACAATTTATAATTGTTGTAGAAAAATTAAAAGATATTGAAAAGCAGAAAGGAAAAATTTATCCTTAACCTGCAACTCATTTTGGCATGTATCTTTCATGATATATTTCTCTGGATGGGTGATGTATATTTACATGCAGATGTATCTATCTACATGTATATCTATAACTATACCTATATATATTTACATATCTATATATCTGTATCCAAGTAGGTTTTTTACATTTAATTGAAAAAAATGGGATCATGCTCTAAACTCTGTTTATTTTCACTGAGCCACACATTGTAAATATTTGTGCTAGCAGAATTTGCACAGATCTCCTCTCATAGTACTTTATTGTATGAGCATACTCCCAAGCGATATTTACTCTTCCCCTCACTAGTGGATACTTTGGCTGTTTGTACTCTTTTGCTTATGAACAATGTTGTGAAAGATATCCTTGTATATATATCCTTGTGTAGTTGCTCAAATATTGCTTTAGAGTACATTCCTTAGAATAGGTTTATTGGATCAAAATATGTGAACATTTTTAAGACTTTGGGCACACAGTACCAAATTGCCCTTCAGAAAGGTTGTAACAGGTGCACATACACTTATTGTCCCTGTGTCCTTAACTCCATATCCTTGCCAACACTGAGTTTTCTTTTTAATCTTGGCCAATCTGATAAATGAAAGATGTCATGTTATCTTAATTTCTTTAATAACCAGGAAGGTTGGGCATGTTCTTTGTGTTTATTGGTCATTTTATCTTTCTCCTTGGGCAAATTGTTCATATCTTTTGCACATTTGTCTGTTTCCCTTACAAAACCAGTATTCCATTCTTTTTTATGGCTAAATACTGTTCCATTGTATGGACATGTCATAATTGTTTAATCATGAGTTGATGGACGTTTGGGTTGTTTCCACTTTTTGGATATTATGAATATTGCTGCTATGACCATTGGTGTACAAGTTTTTGTGTAGACATCTGTTTTTCTTTCTCTTGGGGTATATGCCTAGGAGTGGAATTGCTAGGTCAAATGGTAAATCTTTGTTTAACTTTGTGAGGAACTGCCAAGCTGTTTTCCACAGTGACTGTACCATTTTATATTTCCACCAGTAGTATATCAGGGTTCCAATTTTTCTATATGCTTGCCAACACTTGTTATTGTCTTTTGGGTTATAACCATTCCAGTGGGTGTAAAGTAGTCTCTCATTGTGGTTTTGATTTACATTTCCCAGTGATCGATGGTGTTGAGCATCTTTGCATGTATTTGTTGTCTATTTGTATATTTTCTTTGGAGAAATGTCTATTCAAATCCTTTGCTCATTTTTAAATTGAGGTATCTTTTTATTATTGAGTTGTAAGAATTCTTTATATATCCTAGGTACAATTCTCTCGTCAGATATATGATTTGAAAATATTTTCTCCTATTCTGTGGGTTGTCTTTTTGAAGTACAAACATTTTTAATTTTGGTGAAGTCTAATTTATTGTTTTTTTTTTTTTTTTTTTTTTGTAGTTGTTGTTATGCTTTGGGTGTCATATTTAAGAACCCATTGCCAAATCCAAGGTCACAAAGATTTACTCATGTTTTCTTCTAAGAGTTTTTAGCTTTAGCTCTTACATTTTCACTTAATTTTTGTATACGGTGTATGTGGCTATCGAATTTTCCCAGCACAGTTTATTGAAAAGACCCCATTGAATAGTCTTGACACCCTTGTTGGAAATCAGTTGCCGTTTATATATGGATTTATTTCTGGACTCTAACTTCTATTCCATTGACCTATATGTCTACTCTTGTGTCAGGATCACACTCTCCGGATTACTTTTGCTTTGTAGTAGGTTTTGAAATTGGGAAGTGGGAGTCCTCCATGTTTCTCCTTATTTCTCAGGAGTGGTTGGCTTTTTTGGGCAGTGAGTTTCCATATCAATTTTAGGGTCAGCTTTTCAACTTCTAAAGAGGATCTAGCTGGGATTGTGATAGAGATTGTTATGACTTTGTAGATCATTTGGAGAGTACAGCTGTCTTAATCACACTGACTCTTCTAATTGTGATCATGGCATTTATTTCCATTTATTTAGAACCTCTTTAATTTCTTTCATCAACGTTCTGTATTTTTCAGAGTATAAGATTTGCACTTCTTTTGTTAAACTTATGCCTACGTGCTTTATTCTCTTTGATGCTATTGTAATTGCAATTGGTTTCTTAGTTTTACTTTCAAATTGTTCATTGACAGTGTATAGGAATACAGTTGATTATTGTATCATGCAACCTTGCTGAACTCATTTATTATATTAGTCCTAAAACTTTTTTAGTGAGTTCCTTAGGACTTTCTATATAAAAGATAACGTCATCTGTAAACAGAGGCAGTTTCACCTCTTCTTTTCCAATCTGGATGCTTTTCATATAGTTTTCTTGCCTAGTTGCTCTGGTTGGAACATCCAGTACAATGTTAAATAAAAGTGGGGAGAATGAATATCCTTGTCTCGTTCCTTATCTTATGGACAAAGTATCCAGTTCTTCATTATTAAGTATGATATTAGCTGTGGGGTTTTTTGTAGGTGTAGTTTATCATGTTGAGGAGCTTCCCTTTTATTCCTAGTTTGTTGAGTGTTCCCTTTTTTTTTTTATTAATCCTCAATGGAGGATATTTTTTTCCCATTGATTTTTAGAGAGAGTGGAAGGGAGGGAGGAGGGGGAGAGAGAGAGAAAAACATTGATATGAGAGAGACACATTGATCGGTTGCCTCCCTCACGCACCTCGACCAGAACCGGGGATTAAAACCTGCAACCCAGGTATGTGCCCTTGACTGGGAATTGAACCCGTGACTCCTTGGTGTAGGGTGGGGGTTGACACTAACCACTGAGCAACACCGGTCAGGGCTTGAGTGTTCTTTTTTAATCAAGGAAGGGTTTTGGATTTTGTCAAAGGCTTTCTCTATGTCTATTGAGAGGATAATATGGTTTTAATTTTTTAATCTATGCATGTGATATATTACATTCATTGATTTTTGGATGTTAAACCAACCTTGCATTACTGGGATAAATCCCAGTTGGTCATGATGTATAATTCTTTTTATATGTTGCTGGATTCTGTTTTTTAGTATTTTGTTGAAAATTTTTGCATCTACATTGATAAACTATATTGGTCTGTAAGTTTCTTGTGATGGTTTTGGCTTTGGTGTCAGGGTAATACTAGCCTCATAGAATAAGTTGGGAGGTGGTTCACTCTTCTATTTTTGGAAGAAAATATATATAGTTTGTGAGGAATTAGTATTAACTCTTCTTTAAATGGTAGAATTCACAACTGAAACCATCAGGACCTGGGCTTTTTTGTGTGAATAGTTTTTTGATTACTAAATCAATCTCTTTATTTATTGTACATCTTTTTAAATTTTCTATTTCTTCTTGAGTCAATTTTGGTAGTTTGTGTATTGCTAGGAATTGTCCAATTCATCCAGGTTATCTAATTTATTGACACATGGTATTTGTATTTTATGCTATGAATGTAACTTACTTTAACCAGTTTCCTATAGATTGACATTTAAATTGTTTCTATTTTTTACTGTTACAGACAATACTACAAAGAACATTTTATTGTATCTATCTTTGGGTACATGTATAACTGTGTTTATAGTATAGATTCCTAGAATTGGAATTGCTGGGTAAGAAGTCTGTGTATTTAAAATGTTGATTGTCTCTTCCCCCTTGTCCTCTTGCCACTCATCTTTCCAAGCTTATTGATTTGTGTAAGTTCTTTATGCCTAGTAATCTTGGTCTCTTGGAGACTGGAGTTGGTAAGAACGGACAGAGCAAGTAGGAAGTATAGGTTTGGGAGCTGGGTGTTTGGTGGCTGCTTCTGGTCAAGGGTGCTTGATGTGGGTGCCCCAAGCTTGTCCTCAATCCTGTACATTCACATGTGGGGTTTCTGGACTCTGCAACCTGAACTGCTGGTGGGTCAGAGACTCTTGGCCTTTGACAGGTCAGCTTCAGCCTGGGAGAGGTCCTTGGGAGCCTGCAGCAGGGCTGGGTCTCCCAGGTGACTCCACAAGGGTCCCTTCCATGGAGGTTCTCTTCTGAGGACTCTGAGGGCAGCGGAGGCTCCAGGTAATTCTGGCCATTGCTGCCTGCAGAGGAAGGGAGAGCATTGGGATGCTCTACCCCTGCTTGAAGAAGTGACAAGGACATACTTGGTCCCCCTCATCACTGCTCTCTATTCCTCCCTGCTTTGTCTGGGGACTGGCTGTTCTGAGCACTCATCAACTCATGGCTCCCCAGGGCCAGATGTGGGCAGTGGTGTTCGGACAAGAAAGTGTGGCTGTGTTCACCGAACGGGAAGTGGGGAAGCCTGAGGGGCCCGTGTGTGTTTGGTTAGGGTAGAGTTTCAGCCCCTCACTCCTCATTCCACTTCCTTTTCCTGCTTTTTGTCTTACCTGGAGTTTGCAAAGGTGACACCAAAGCGGGTTAAAGATTTCGCCTTACGTAGTTTGAGATTATCTTTTTAATTTTTATTTACGTATTTATTTTTAACCCTCCCTCGAAGATATGTTTATTGATCTTTAGAGAGAGAGGAAGGGAGAGAGAGAGAAACATCAATCAGCTGCCTCCTGTACACGCCCCAACCGGGGATCGAACCTGCAACCTGGGTATGTGCCCCCGACCAGGAATTGAACCTGCACCCTTTTAGGTGTATGGGGGTGATGCTCCAACCGAGCCACCGGCTGGGGCTAGTTTGAGATTTTTTAAATAACCCGTGGAGGCTGCCGGTCAGTGACCTCCAGGCTCTGCTTCACCAGCTCCAGGCGCCACACGGAGGGGGGCAGACACAGCAGAGCCAGGGCTCGGGCCCTGCAGCTCCCTGGCCGGAGCGGCTCAGCTTCTGCTGCTTTCCTGCGTTAGAACCCGAAGTGAGATTTTGTATAAGGAGATGGGAGGGCTGTGTTGGCAGAGCTGTTGGAAAACTACTTGTGGTGGACATTTTGGCCCTACTGTTGGGTTGAAAACATCCCAAACACGAATCCTGCCGGAGGCCGACTCCTGGGGCTGACAGGCGAACTGGGGAACTCGGATTTTCCCAGAGGCCCCACGGGCTCCTCTCTTGACCGAGATGGAGTGGCTGCTCTCCAGGGCCACTTGCCAGCCCAGGCGTGGCTGATGTTTTCTTTTGTCGTATGGGGTGTTCTGGCCCTCCAGCTCTGCGAAGGCAAAATCAGATTATCTTCTCTCTTCATCCGAATACATTTTGTCTCTGGGGAAGCCCCGGGCTAAGTAAGGTTTCAGACAGTCGGTGAGGCGGTTTTCTCAGCACACCTCTTGGCTGACGCCCCATCTTTCTGGTCCCTCTTTGTGTCTTGCAGTCGGCGGAGTTCTTCGAGATGCTGGAGAAAATGCAGGTGAGCATCCCCCAAGGGGGGGACCCAAACCCTGGGTGGTTGGGTGCTGCAGTGACCTCGGGGGACACAGCACCACCAAGCAGAACCCATGGGCAGAACGTGGGTACCTTGGAGGGAGAGGAAGAGAAAACTCACAGCCCCAGTGGCCTGGACAACCTGAGGCCATATCCATGTTGAGTGGCACTGAGGATTCTGGGATGGCTCCTGCCTGAAGATCAGGGAGAAGATAAAAAAGCAGGACCCCCCCGCAGAGCGGATGGGAGGCCATCAATACCACGGATGTGGGGAGGGTTTGAGAGCTGTTTCTGGAATGGGGTTGGAAAGAAAGCCTGAAAATAAAAGCCCCTTCTTAGGGGACTCATCTTGTGTCTGGGAGGCGGAGCAGCGGTGAGAGACAGACCTGAGTTCAAATTCTGCATCTAACACTGGCTTGCCAAATTCCTTCCCCTTTCTAAGCCTTTCGCTCCTGTTTTTTGTCTACTCACAGCACTGTTTTCCCCCCACTCTGACACCAAATGTGTGGTTGTTTTCCCCCCCACCAGACAATTCTGTGACACCAGCTGGGTGTCCTACCACTCAACTCAATTCTGACACTGTCTCCTGGAGTCAGTGTCGGATCCCACAGGGTAAGGGCTCTGCCCCACAGGCTGCCGCCACTTCAGGTGCCAGTCGCAAGTCCAGGTGCTTCTGATCCACTGGCTATGAATAGGAGGTTCCCAGGATCCCCCTTCTCTGGTTTAATTAATTTGCTAGAGTGGCTCACAGGACTCAGGAAAACAGTTTACTTACCAGATGATCGGTTTATCATAAATGGATATAACTCAGGAACAGCCAGCTGAAGGGATGCATAGGGCAAGATGTGGGGAGGGCTCAGAGCTTCTCTGCCCTCTGAATGCCCCACTCTCCCCAAGTTTCCACGGGTTCTCTAAACCCCGAAGCTCTCCAAACTCCATCCTTTTGGGTTTCTATGGAAGCTTCATGACTTCGGTGTGATTAAATCACAGGCCATTGGTGAATGTCTCAACCTCCAGCTTCTCTGTCCTCCCTGGAGGCTGGGGCTGGGGGGTGGGTGGGACTGAAAGTTCCCAACCCTTTAATTGTGGTTGGTTCCCCTGTCAACCATCTCTCACCCGTAGGAAAGTTCCAAAAGTCACCTCATTAACACAAACTTATGAATAACACTCCTTTCACCAATATGGCTCCAGATATGGCTTTGGAGCCGTTGCAGGAACCAGAACAAAAGGCCAAATCCTAGAACAGAAATGCTCCCAGATGCTCTCATTGCTCTTATCACTTAGGAAATTCCAAGGGTTTTAGGAGTTCTGTGTCAGGAATGGGACAAAGACCAAAACATTTATTTCTTATAATAAATCACAATATCACAGCCTCTATAAATAAATAAGAATAAAAATACCCACTTGCATTGTTGCTGGAATGAAATGAGATAATACGTATAATACTTGGTAGGCACTGCATAGAATCAGCGTTTAGTGTGGATTTGGGGGCCTTTGTAATTACTCATCACCACGGGGCAGGGCTCACAGGTCAGACCTGCTGCCCTAGGGAATATGGGGAGAGGTCCAGAAGGTTAAACTGACACAGGTGGAAGGAGTGGGACGAGCATACTGACAATAGCACACATATTTTAAGTACTTGTCTGTGGTCAGAGATTGACAGGTGTTATTTCATTTCTTCTTGACAAGGCCCCCAGGAAGTAGGTATATTATTATCATCATCATCACCCCCATTTCAGAGGTGAGGAAACTGAGGCACAGAGATATTAAATAAAACACTCAAGGGTTCTTGGCTAGTAAGCAGCTTCAGAGCCGGAAGGCTTAGTCATTACATCATGCTTTCTACCCTGAGTACACGCTCCAGGTGCAAGGAAGGAAGATTCTATAGGAATGGCCTGAAATAGGAGGAAAGGCACGCAGGTGCCCACTGCCATCCTGAGATGCAGGTGGAGCTCCCGAGAGGGCTGCTGCTGAGAGCGAACGAGGGCCTCCCCTGAAAGCCAGGTCTCCCTAAGGATGGGGCAGGGGGAGGGGAAGGGGAAGGGGAAGGACTGTTTGAGGGAAAAAGATTGTTAGTGGTTATGTCATTATCATGAGCAAGTTATTAAGATCCTCCTCTGTGTCCAGCACAGTGTGGACTACAGACTGACTTTATATGTATTTATATGCATTTAGGGACTTATAACCAGGTTGTGGATGCAGGGATGCCATGGGCCTTGAAGGCGAGTGGCCGGAGACAGTGCATAACCAAGTGCTCCGTTACCTGGAGTAAAGCTGGTCTCACCCCAAGCCCGTGGAATCGTTGCGCCCTGGGAAGCTGGCAGGGGTTTGCAGTTCACCCTGCCTTCTCCCTGGTTTCTCCCACTGCCCCCCCCCCCCCCCGAGCACCCTCTTTCTCTGTTTGAGCACATAATTCAGCCCTGCTTAACCAACCAGCCTTATGTTTTGTTTGGAGGCTGCTGGGCTTGACTTCTTAACTCGATTGGGAGCCTCTCCAGGATTTGTCGATTCCGTGTCAGTGCTGACTGCTGCGGGCTAAATCAGACTTCCCAGTGGGCAGGTCCCTGCCCTGTGCCCACTGGGCCCCAGCCTCTGAGGGGCCCACGGTTTCCAACTCCTCTGTGTGTAGGACACTCATATGGGGAAGTGGCAGAGACAGCGCTGGTGGTATGGCCCCGTCTGTCCTGAGTGTGGGCGCCATCTGTCCTCACACTGCATTGTGGAGACTGAGGCTCATCAGTCGTGTTCCCAGGGCGCTCTGTGAGTTGCGAGTTGCGAGGAGCAGGAACTGGGATCCAGAACTCCTGACCCCAGCCCTAGAGTCTAGGAATTTGAAGAGGGGCACAGTCCCTGTGTAGCGACAGGGGCTAAGTGCCCAGTTTTGGGTCTCTTCCATCCTGGGTTCAAGTTCTAACCCGACACTGTAGCCCAGTGACCTTGGTCAAGTTATTCTACCTCCCTGAGCCCCAATTTCTTCATGGCAGGGGAAGGAGAGATAATAATACCTACTGCAAAGGATGACACAGGGTCCAGTGAGAGGGCCCAGTGCCTGGCGGCAGGGGCTCGTCATGGGGGAAGGGAGGGGACAGGAGGAGGTTTGTTCTCCTGCCCAGGGGCTGTTCCCAGGCTGGGATGACTAATGCAGGACAAACAAAACAAACTTCTGACATCACACCCTTCCCTTCCCCATCCGCCCAGTTTCCTCCCTGGATGGGGTCTGCAGGGCCACCCAGGCGGTTTTCTCCAGGTGTGGGGAGAGGAGCACCTGCCTAGTGGGAGGGGCCCTCCCACGCCCACCTGACCAGTGCCCCAGGGTGACTCAGCCCAGAGCGGCCAGAAAAGCCTGTCTAAACCCACCCCGCGAGCAGGAACTCTGAGCCCCAAGGGCTCTGGGATTTGGACACGCACTTGGTGGACAGGTGACCTGGCTTCAAATCCAGGCCTTGCCACATGTGAACTGCGTTACATTAGGCCAGCAACTTCCTCCCTGGGCCTTGGTTTCCTTTTTGGTAAAAAGTGCTGAGAGCTTCAAAGGAGATGCCAGAGGGAGTGCGCTGTGGAAGGTTCAAGGCCCCTGCCTTATATCATGATGAGGCAGCAGGTGCTTCTGGACTCTTCTCTCCAGAGGGGACTTGTTTCTCCTGGTTGTCCCACCATCTCATACCCTTGTTGGAGTTACTCACATAACTGTGGGAACACCATGTGCTCTCCTCCCGTGAAACACCGTGAAGTCAGTACCTGACTGTAGGGCCATGGACAAGGCTCTGCTCCCGGCGGTGAGTCTTCCAGATTCCCGCAGGGGAGCCTTTTAATCCAGGCCCAGTCACAGTGTCTGCCCCTTGCAGTGACATATCTGTGAGGGGGAGGGCGGGTGTTAGAATCCTCATTTCATAGATGAAACTCTGAAGGCTCAATGTTGTCAAGGGTCACTAATAGGACAGTGGCAGAACAGCGACCAGGCCCAGGCCACCTGCCTGCCACCAGTGGGTCCTCCCATCGGGGAGGGGGTGGAGCTGGTGTGACATGAGGTCCAGAGTGCTGGCTCTGATCCCCACAGATGTGAGTTCCCATTCTGTCCCTCACCTCTTCCTCTGAGGGGCTAGGGGAAACCTTTCAGCACCATGATGATGATACTGCTACCTGGTGACAGTAAAGTCATAGCCTTTACTGTATGCCAGTCACTCTTCTAAGGGCTCAACATGTTATCCACGTTTAACCTCCACCACTATAGTAGGTGCCCTTATGGTTCCCATTGTACAGATGGGAACACTGAGCCACAGAGAGGTTTTGTGACTTGCCCAAGGTCATAGGTGGTAAGTGACAGTGTTGGGATTGGAACCCTGGTGACCTGGCTGAGTCCGTGCTCTTAATCCCCTCCCCTGCTGCCTTGCCTAGGCTGCCATGAGATCTGTGACAAGGTGTTTGATGTGTAAGGGCCCAGCTTGCTCTGTTATTATCACTAACCTCCAGCTAAGGTGGGGCTCCCAAGGGGCTCCTCTGTGTGTCGTCTAGTTTGTGACCCTTGCTTTTCCATGGATCCGCTTTTCCTTGTTTCTGCAGGGGATCAAGCTTGAAGAGCAGAAGCCGGGACCCCAGAAGAACAAGGTGGGCTGGGTGGGTGAGGTGGCAGCTAGGTGGGCCCGGTGAGGGGCCAGGTGAGAGGAAGGCAGGGGAAGTGGCCAGCACCCTGGGGTCTGATGTCTCACACCATCTAACTCTGATTATCACCAAGAGCCACTTAAGTGGCTGCACCTTGTTGACTAAGACACGGTGGGCAGCAAGGTGGGCCCTGGCCTGATGCCTTTAGGGTGGCTTCAGAGCAGGCTGGGTGGAGGCCTTGAGGGAGCCCCAGGGCTTGCAGCTGGGCCTGGCTCCTCCACACCTGTTCCTGTGAGCGAACCCCAGTGTTCCCGGGTGTCAGGCTCTGCTCCAGGCTCCAGCAGGCATCAGCTCTCAGCTTCAGGTTCTATTTCCAAGGCCCATGGGTGCAGAATATCACTTAGAGGTCAGCCTCCTTGCCTTGGGTGGGGGGGAGCGGAGCTGGGTGGGACCAGGACCATGTCCCTGTGGGAGCCTCTAGGGAGAGGAGCTAGTGTCAGGATGGGTGTGAGGTTCAGCGCCTTTGTGTACTGTGTCTTCCTTTCTCTGTGCACTGCCTCTTCCGCTGGCCCTTTCGCACTCAGGTTCTGTCAATTTTGGGAGAACTCAAGAGAAGCCAAAGCCCAGAGCTGCCTCTAGGCTGTTCACCCGTCTGGTGTTTTCCCCCGATGCGCCCGAAGCCCCGGTGCAGCCTGCGAGGCCCCCCACACCCCCTTCCCACCCCTGGGAGAGGGAAGGGAACAATGATCCAGCCTCATGGGCATGCTGGGACTAACGGTGGCATTGTTCGCTTGTCTTGCAGGACGACTATATCCCGTACCCCAGCATCGATGAGGTAGGGGCCTTCTGGATCCTGTCTGTCTCTGGGGCAAGTCTGGGGGAGCTGATGGTGATGATGGTAATGGTCTCTCTCCCACCACATAGTGGGGAGAACTTTGGGAATGAGGGCCTGAAGTCTCTTCCCTTTTGTGACTTGAGCTTTGTTTTAAAAAAATTGGGAGTGCCGAAGTTGGAGATACTGTGGGGCTTGGAGGAGGGGTTCATGTTACTGCCTCATATATGGAGGCCCCTCCGTGGAGCTGTTCAGAGGGAAGGGGCCCACCGCTGGCGCCTCTCCGCTCCCCCTGCAGACCCAGGTCGGGCTGCAGGGCAAGACTCTCCCTTTGCCCCCAGGTTGTGGAGAAGGGAGGCCCATACCCCCTGGTCGTGCTGCCCCAGTTTGGAGGCTACTGGATCGAGGACCCGGAGAGCGTGGGCACGCCGACCTCCCTGGGGAGCAGCACCTGCGAGGAGGAAGACGAGGACAGCTTCAGCCCCAGCACCTTTGGCTACAAGCTCGAGTGCAAGAGTGAAGCCAGGGCCTACCGCAGGCACTTCCTAGGGAAGGTGAGGCCGAGGGGCCCGGGGGGGCGGGGGGGGTCTGCGTGCGGGACCTCTTCAGTGCCCCCCGTTCTCTCTGTGTCTGTTCCTTGCTGGTCCTGCCCCCTTCCTTGCTGCCTGCTTGTGCCTTCCTTGGAGAGGTGTGACTGTCTCTGCTCTTTGGCAGGGCGACAGGGCTTTGCAGAAGTCCAAGCAGGCTCAGTGTGATGGGTCCTTGCGGGGACCACCGCCAGCAAACATTCTAGTGTTTGGGGGGGTGAAGGAGGGTGGAACAAGAAATATGTTCTCACACCTTGGAAGTCTCCATTTCCGTGTCAAATAGTACAAATCTCTCATGTCCTCATTCAGGCAGGTCCCTGGATGGTTTGCTGTGAGCCTCTGATTGCTTAACAGTGACAGTTACGTTTCTTTAAATATATTCTGCCCTTCAGCCTTGCCAGGTTCCAGAAGTCCCGAGGGCAGATTCCGGAAGTCTCTAACCCAAGTCAGCTGGGCTGAGTCTCACAGGGAGCAGATGGATCCACACACACAGACACACACACACACAGACACACACACACACACACACACACACACCCTGCCTTGTTAAAATGCAGATTCCAGGGCCCGGCCCTAACACAGCAGGTCTGGGGTGGGCTCCCTGAGCCAGGGTGAGGCCCACTGTCCCGAGATCTCCCCGGTCCACTTGGGTGGAGGCTCCACGGTTCCTCGTAGCTTTATTTTCACCAATCGTCAGAATGGGCAGGGGCTGCTCCCTGGGAGCCAGGACGTGGACTCGTGTCTTGTGGTGAAGACATGTGTGGGTTTGAATCCTGGATCTGTTGCCTGTTAGTTGTGTGACCCTGGATAGTTACTGAACCTCCTGAACATGTTTTCTCCATCTGTGAGGTGGGGATGGCGCTGTTAGCTTCCCCGTGAAGTTGTGGTCTGAGTTAAAGGAGATACTGGGTAGTAAGCCCAGCGCTGGGCACAGACAGCCTGAGGACTTGGTAGCTGGAGCCTGTCACTGCCATCACCCTCTTTCCCCTCTCACCCCCCTCCTCTTCCCCCACATCAGCAGCAGCCACAGCTGTCGCATCTTTCTCTTGTCTTGCTGTGGGGCTTCTCAGTCCTGGTGAAGGAGGTGATTTGGGGGGCCGTGCCTGAAAGGCCCCCCTCCTCCCCGCTAACACCTGGTTTCTGTTTCTAGGATCATCTAAACTTCTACTGTACCGGGAGCAGTCTGGGGAACCTGCTCCTGTCTATCAAGTGCGAGGAGGTGGAGGGCATTGAGTACCTTCGGATTATTCTCAGGTGGGGCTCCTGCACTGTTGGAGGCCACACCCCTAGTGGCGGGGACCCAGAAATACCAGTCTGACCAGTCCCGTCTGGGTGTGCAGAGGGGAACAGACTGGGCTATGTTGAGTTGCCAGGCAGGGAGACCAGGTGTTTATGCCAGCTGACTGACTGTGGGAGTCAGAGTGGCATCCTGGTCTCAAGGTCACATAGACCATACCTTCCCCTGCCTGTCTCTGGCTGTGAGGACGACGGGTAGAAACAGTAGAGGTGGCTCATTTTGCAGAGACACAGCCCCACATCGTGCTGGGAGGGGGTTTGCCAGGACACTGCCTGGGGCTTGCATCTAATAGGGAAATGTAGATCCCAAAGCATCTGTGTATATGCTGGGTCCCCAAGATGGGGAGCACATCTTGGGGACCCAGCATATGGTCACAAGGGGAGCGCCGATTTACAGCTAAGCCAGGGGCCTCTCTGAGTTGTGACGGTCTCACGGCAGGAATGGAACCAGTTTGTTTGGTCTTTAGAACCTCCTTTGTACCAGGAACTGTGATAGGTGTTTGGGCGTCATTGATGACTGAGCCACGGTCCCTCACCCCTAAAGGCTGCGGTCTAGTGGGAGAGAAAAACAGAGGATTTCAGTGTGTGTCACAGGTGTTATTTTAGTGATGGGCACAGGAAGCTCTGGGAACACAGAGAGCCTGGGTCTTATTCTCTCTGTCCCCAGGCTGGTGGGGAAGCCAGGATGGCCATTGTGAAGGCTGAGGCTCGTGCTTAGCCTAGAGCTGTCAACCTGTCAGGCTCCCCATCCCTATTTGTTGAATCAATTGGAAGTCCTTGAAGGTATTTGGAAAAACAATAAGGTTTTTTTTTCTGCCCAAATTTTAGATAAATATGGGAGGGGACAGGGACACATAGCCCTGCTATGGGAGAGGTGGGTTGTTAGCACCCATTCGGTCTTGGTTTGCATTTTATTAAGAAAGGAAGCAGTTTGCCCTGGCCAGCGCGGTTCAGTGGTTAGAGCGTCGGCCCGCACACCCAGGGCTCTCAAGTTCGATCCCGGGCCCCTGCTTGGGGCACATGCGGAGGCGACCAATCAGTGTGTCTCTCTCACATTGATGCTTTTCTCCCTGTCTTCTTCCCTCCCTTCCACCCTCCGGAGGATTAACAAAAAGCAAAACAAAAGAAAGGAAGCAATTTAGCGCCTGGTTGCGGTTGTGGCTGGGGCGGAGCCAGCCCCCTTTTCAAGCGGGGCGTCTAGAGCAGCAGGCACAGTGGGGGCTCTGGGCACATGCCATCCCTCCCTGTGCTGCCTGTTGCCCCCCAACTCCTGGGGCCTAGTGGTAGGAAGAAAAAGAATTAAACATGGGCAAAGTTGACCCTCAGAAGCCAAGAGGCAAAATGTCACCATCGCGTGCTTTCTCTGTGCGAAGTCCTGGGAGGAGCCCGGGAAGCGGCACCCAGATGCGTCGGGCACTTCTCAGAGTTTCCTGAGGGGTGCTCGGGGAGCTGGCGACCATGGCTGCTAAGAGGAGGGGAAGTGTGACGTCACAGCTGAAGGGGCAGTGCGCTGGAGTTCGGGGGTCCCGATCGCCCACGAGGCCTCCTCCGGCCTTTCTCTTGTTTCGTTCTGAGGATCGTCCAAAAATCAAAGCAGAGCATCCCGGCCGGTCCATTGGCAATGCTGCAGAGAGGCCGGGGCAGATGCGGCGTCACACCCCTGCAGGTGACAAGCAGCCCTAGGGAAGGGAAGGCTACTGAGCTGAAGGAGAAATGGGGAAAGGAGATGCCCGCGTGCGAGCTGAGGGCGAGCCGAGCCCGGGCGGCGAGGCGGGGAGCTGCCGCGGCTGGAAAGTCAGGAAGCGCGCAGTCCATCGTGCGCTCGGAGCGATGGCAAGGCGAATTGAAAACCAGACATAAAAAATCGGCCCCGGGGCTTGGAAAAGCAAGAAGAAGAAGGCATCGGAGGAAATGATCATGACGAATAAGTTGGTTCTAGCACAGTCCTTTTTCTTGTCTCTAAAGCATTTAACCCCCCTGTACCCAGCTCACTCCTTTTAAAGAAAAAAAACTGAATTGTAAGGCCATGTAAGATTTGTTTGTAAACTGTACAGTGTGTTTTTTTGTGTGTATATAACTACCGGGTGTCTGTAGATAGCCTTGTCCTGGTGATATTTTCAGTAGCCCCTGCCCTTGCCTGGTGCAGTCTGGGGGCTGTTACTGGGGGCTGGAAATTTAAAGCAGGTCCTTGCTGGTGCCCAGCACAAATTAGTTATATATGGGGATGGTAGTTTTCATCTTAAGTCATCTCCGACACAGCTTATACAGAATAATTGTTCTGTTAACTGAATACCACTCTGTAATTGCAAAAAACAGTTGCAGCTGTTTTGTTGACATTCTGAATGCTTCCAAGTAAATACAATTTTTTTAATTAAGAAGAAGGGAGCAATCTTTTAAACTGAGGTTTACCTGGCTAAACATTTGCAAGGCAGGAAGAATCAGTTAAACCGCTGGAGTCAATTTTCTGAGGGAGCAATGCCGGAACCCTCATGTCCACCAAATAGGATTCTGAGGCAGGCGAACCTCTGTAAAGAAAATTACTTCCTTTCTAATAAAAATCAGACCCAGATGGGGTAGGACTTCTGAGTAAGATGACAGTTGAACATAAAGATACAACCTCTTCTTTCCTTACTATATCCTGTCTGAAATGCTGCGTCAGGACTGAAAAATAGAGGAAGATGCCAGGAATGTAACATACTGATTTTTTCCCTTTGTAATCTGTGGGACAGTTAGGGCTTTAATGTAGGTGATATTGAGAGTTAGACCCCAGTTCCCCTTCCTTGGAAAGAAGTATAATGTGGGACTGTGAAATTGGAGATTCTGGGGGAGTCCTGTACTCTTTAGCGGTGAAGGTGAGCCCTGGAGCAATTGGGGTTCCTTCAATGGAATCACTTTTGTTGTTTTGAGCTGACAGCTTTTGAAATCCTTGCCATGGGGAGCCCAAGGGCAAGCTCAAATGTGACTCTCCCGCATAGAAAGCCAGGGCATGGGGTGGCGGAGAGAAGCCCTATACCAGCTAGGAAGTGGGACAGTCCATGGTGTACTTGGAGTGACAGCAAGGCCAAATTGAAAACCAGACATAAAAAATTGGCCCCGTGGCTTAGTGGCTTTACCAGACACAAAGAAGAAATTATGCAGAGATGAAATTGCCCCTCTGGCAGTGACTCCTGTCCTAGCTTTTTCGTCATTCCTTGTAAGCTTCTGGATTATTTAATTGATGTCTTATAGCAACCAGTTTTGCAGCCTAAAATCTGAGAAGAATATTTTAACAGCCTCTGTATGTGCCGTGAGAGTAGCCAAGAGGAATCTACCCACAATTTGGAAACAAATAACAAGCCTGAGTAGATTCCTTCCTTTTGAAGTTTCAATGTGATGATGATGTAGGAGAAAAAGAAACTCATTACAAGTCAGTGAAAGAAAAGATTCTGCATTTAAAAAAGCATAACCTAGCATTCAGAAGGTAGGGAAATAATCGAGTTTTGGAAAGGATGTACTATAGAAAGCCAAGTAAAATTTAGGTATCTATTAACTTTGTATTTTCAACAAATTTCTGGAAAAAATAAACTGTATGAAAGAAAAGATAAAAAGGTAAAGTAAGGCAATAGAGTGAGATGAAAAGTTTGCTGGTTAAATTGAGGAAATAACATAAGAAAACTAAAAATGGCCCAAAAGAATTTTAAATGTTTTTACAAGCAGTAAAGAGCAAGATCTATTTTGTGGAAACTCCAGTGAGTAATATTGAGAACATGTTTAAGAAGATTTCACACAATTCAAAGGAAAACATAACTTTAAAATGATGAGCAGAATTATAATGAATATGGAGGATAGTGAGCGGGAATTAAATGTGGATAATTGATGTTCTTAAGCTGATTGAAGACTGAAATTGCAGATCAAAGTGACTCACCCAGTATTAGACAAAACCAATGAAAGGAAACTAGTAGCTGGACATATTTTGATGAAAATTTAATATTCCATGGATATAAAATCATTGGTAGAATGAAAACATTCCAAATAACCTGATCAGATCAATAACTATGTAATAAGTTGAAATGCTTGCAAAGAATTCTCTCTCCAAAAGTTTCTAGATCTACATGATTTGCAGGTAGTTACTTTAATCTCATAAGGAACAGATTTCCTGCTGTTTAAACGGTTCGAGAGGAAAGTTTTCCAATTAATTTAACAATGCTTAAAAGATTCTCATGAAAAACATTAGACCAATGAAACAAAAAAAGAAAGAAAAATAGGGGCCAATATTCCTTATGAATATAGAAGTAAAGATTCTAAATAAAATACCAATTCCAGCAACTCAAATCTAACCAGTCTATTAACAGAAACGTTCACTATAGCCAAGAGTTACTTTGGGAATGCAGAGATGGTTACCATTAGGAAATTCATTTACCCATTCAGTGTTTGCTTAACCAAGGCATAATGCATGTGAGGAGGAAGCTCTTGCTCCCTGGCTGTAGGAAGCACTCCATACACATTAGATAGTCATTCCTTGTACTATCCTCTCCTATGGACATGGATTATTGTAGGCTAGGGAGGGTGACCCGGAGATAGATGGTATGGAGAAATGAGAGAAGTTCAGAGGGGCTTGCTTGTGGAGTTGTATGTGTGTGTCTAGTACGTGTGAGCGTGTGCAAGGCTGAGCGGCCGTGCTGGAAAGGTAAGAAAGGCCTAAATCATGTATGAGCTCTGTCTAGGAACTTAGATTTTTATCCTGTGAGCAATAGGAGAGGTCCTGAAAGGAGAATGCCGTGATCAGACTTGCACTGTGGAATGAGCACTGGCCAGAGTAAGGAAGATGGCTTGGAGGGAAGGCAGAGCCAGCGAGCAGCAGAGCTTGCTGAGCCACCAAGACGCTGCCTTGATGAGTCAGGTGATGGTCACAGGTGATTGTCCAGGTCATCAGGTTGTATAATATGAACGGTGCCTCAAGAGCTGTGCTAACCAGTGGCCCTGATGGAGACTGAAACCAAGGTGTCTTGCACTGACGATAGAAAAAAAATGGGTAGAAAATTCCAAAATATCCATGGAAAGCTGACATTAAGAAACACATCAACAAATGAGAGATGGATTTAATGCCAATGAAATGCAAATAACGGTACTCTTTCAGAATGACAGATATATTCAAGATCCTCAAAATATAAAGAATGGCATTGATAAAAGGGATAATAAATTATATTATCAATGCCAGTGAACAGAAATGAAACAAGATAATCAATGCCAGTGAACAGAAATGAAACAAGAATGGATATACATGGGTATAAAAAGGAAACATACGGAATTATTGGAAATAAAAAAAATCTTTGTTGAAGTAAAAAAACCCTCAATACCTGGGATAAAATCTAGTCTAACATAATCTTTTTACAGTCAGAGTGAACCTGTGAATTGGAATTCATCAAGGAGTTCTTTAAGAGCATAGTACAGATGTGGAGATAAAGTATATGAAGGAGAAGCTAAGCTATGAGGCCAGCATTTGCCTTAAGGGAGTTCCAGAAGAAAAGGGGGGAGAAACCAGTGGAGAAGAAACATCCAGAGAGAGAACCGCTGATAATATCTCAGAACTGAAGAGAGAAGGCGCACTAGGGTGCTGAGCAAGATTTGAAAAACCGAAAGCTATCTACTTGAAAAGATGAATAGATAACCCCCTAGCGAGGACTGATGAAGGAAATCAGAGAAAGAACACAGATGGTATTACAGCAGCGAAGGAAGGGACACAACTGCAAAAGGAGATGAAGTCCTAAGACAGTCCCCAAACAACTTCATATCAATGCATTTGATGGGCAGTTTTATAGAAAGATACAAATGACCAAAATTGATCCAATAAAGAGTAGAAAGCCTAAATATTCATCATTAAATAACTGAATTGGAAGCCGAGATATCTCCCACAAAAAACAGCAGGCCCAGAGATTTCACGGATAAGTTCTAGCAAACCTTTAAGGAACAGAAAATCCCTAAGATATACGAAGTCTTTCAAATGATGAGAAGCTCCCCAGCAACTTAATGAGGCTGGAGTAACACCCTGATACCAATATCTGACTAGGGAAGCACAAGAAAAAAATAGGCCAGTGTTGTACTGAACATAGATGTGAAGCTAAAAAAAAATATTAACAAATTTAGCAGGAAATGAAAAAAATAATACATAAGCAAGTGGAATTTTACCCATGGCATGAAAAGATGCCTCAACAGAAATGTAATCCACCACGTTTACAGATTAAAAACCCTATAATTATCTCAGCAGATGCAGAAAAGCATTCGTAAAAATTCACCACTTTCATAATGTGCTAAATGAATCGGAACAGGGTAAATTTAGCCTTATGGTAAATCCCTTTATAAAGCAACTTTCATCCTATTTATATTTTGAGTAAATCCAGATTTTCAAATATTAGTTTCTTTTTATAAAGGTTTAATTGCGTGCGGAACCCAAATATATCCAGAAGCTGTGCCCAGGTCTTTGGGAGAACACAAAAACTCCACAAAGAAACCAAAAAATAATGCTGAACTTGAAGGTGACTATTTGCTTTTCCCATGTTTTGGGTTGGGACAGCTTTATGAGGCAGGTTCTTTAAGTATCCACCTCCTGTGGGGTACCTAAGTAGGATTTCATTTTCCCACCATTTGAGTGTGGTGCTCAACCCACGGGTTGGGTGAGATGAGGCAGATCTGACCCCGGGAGTCATGAAGCCAGTGTCCCTGCCTTGTGGTCTGGCGTGATCTCAGCCACCTTCCTCTCATTGACTCCACTTCTTGTGGACACTTCTGTTTTTGCAGGTCCAAAGTGAAGACAGTGCATGAACGGATCCCCTTGGCTGGACTGAACAAGTTGCCCAGCATCCCTCAGATTGCAAAGGTAAAAGCCAACCCCTGAGAGAAGGCGATTCTCCTTGAGCCCAGGGCCGGCCTCTGGGGTGGGGGTGCAGGCTTATCCTGGGTGGGCTTTACCCTTGGAGAGCGGAAGGCCACTGGACTCTTTGACCTTTAACTGCATGGATGGGGGTGGGGGAGGGCTGTTGGCAGACACCTCTGTCTTCCCGACACCCTCCCTCTCTCATCCTCACTGCTGAGGCTGCTCAGTATAATCCATGGTCTCTGCCCCCAAGTTCACAGCTAGTTCAGGAGACAAGAAATATGGAAAGACGGCTGGATATGGAGAGCAGGACTTCAGAGGAGGAAGGGGAAGGGCGGCCAGGGAGCCTCCACAGCAGAGGAGAGTTGGCTTTAGGGATGGCCAAGCTGTGGATCCACATGGAAGACCCCTTAGGGAAGGAGCACCAGCTGGCAGAGGGGCCTGTGTCACTGCTCTGGGATACTGGGAACTTGGAAACTGTGTCAGCCAAGTGGGATTAGAAGGATGGTCAGCTGAGTTGGGCTGGGCCCAAACTTAAGGAGAGGGAACGCTGGGCAGAATTGTGCCCAATATCTTCAGTTGTCCTCACTTCATCAGGAGACCCCAGAAGGTTAGTTGACTTTCCTGGCCACTCATTAGTGAGCAGCAGGGCCAAAATCCAACGCAGACCTCCTGACACTGCAGGTCTTGGCCGCCCATGTTCTTTCTCTAGTGGCCTCTGAGCTGTGATTTCTCTTTCCCTGCTCAGGCTTTCTGTGATGATGCAGTGGGACTGAAGTTCAGCCCTGTCCTGTACCCTAAGGTGAGACCATCACCCCTCCCCTTTCCCGGGGCTCCGCAGCTTGGCACAGAGGATTTGTACCCCAGGGGTTCTGTGGGAGCTTCTCTGCATCTTGGTGGGGTTTTGCTGCGTCTCTGTGAAAAGCCTGCACGTCTCCCTTCTCCCTGCCCACCCCTTCACAAACTGCTCCACTGGGAACCCACCGTGGCCACACCTGGGCCTCCGGCCTGCCTAAGTCGGTCCCCAGCTGTGTGGAAGCGGCAGAGGGATAGCAGTGTAGCGGCTTCTCCACCTCACGCTGGTCCTGCAGCCTGGAGGCCAGGGCTGGAGTGGGGAGTGTCCCGCCTCTAGCTGGGGTGTGGGGCTGGAGCAGGCCTGGTCAGCCACCATGGAGGAGTGAGGGGGGCAGAGGCAGAACCCCATTAAAAAACAGAAGGCCAGACTTTGGCTTCTCATTGCCAATGGAACAGCAGCTCTGAGGCCTTACAGGCCCCTGTTTGGCCCTGGTTAATAAACTGGCTGGTTCTCAGTTAACAGTTTCCTTAGAACTGTCCTAATCTTGACCACAGTTCTGATCTGGGCCCGGGGGTGGGAGAGGAGCATTAATAAGACAAGCCAACAGCCCACTCAAGAACAGTCCTGGCATGAGAGCACTTAAATCACCCACAGACAGTGAATTGCTTTAGATTGGCCACAGGAAGAAGCCCCGGGCACCCACTGCTGCCTCGTGAGCCCAGGGTCTGGAGAGAGAAGGGATGCAGGGCTGAGCTGCGGAGCCTGCGCTGGGGCCTGCGCCCGCTGTGGCAGCTGAGCTCCTGGGCTGGTTCAGTCCGTGCTCTGAGTCCCAGTTCTGACAGCCATGAACCACGAGGTGGGGAAGAGAGGCCCTTTCTTGGCTGGACACCCAGAACCTCCTGGAACAAACACCTTAAATGTTCAGGATTGGACAGGACACTCTGTTTACCCCTGTGCAGTGGCTGAGCTAATGACATGGTCCTCTCCTGCCCAGAGAAGGTGCCAGAGCCCTTCTCTCAGGCACTTCTTTCTAGCCCTCTGAGCATCTGTAGGCACTTTCCAGTAACGGGCTGCAGTCCACTGAACATTTTCTATCATTCAGACTGCCTTTCTTTTTGTAATTAAAGCTGAATTAGTGAGGTTTAACCAAACATTAAAACCCCATCATAAAGGCCTAACTTAACTACAAGTTGGGCAATTTTTGTTGTCAAATCATATCCGCCGAGAGAACCTAATGACGCTCATTTGCACAGCGCTCACTATGACTTGGAAAGCCTCCTGCTCTGGTAATGGAGCAGCAGCTGTATTTTCATGTTTCTGTATTTGAAGGACTGCTTAGTCCGGCTGGGATGTTCATCTGGCTGGGATGTGTGTGTGTTTTTAAAACTCACAGAGTTTAGAACGTTCCTTGGAAGGTCTCCATGGCTGGGTGCCTCTTCCCCGGCAGGGCAGCTGCTCTGCTCCTTTGACTCATCCCGGAGCGAGTGGGTGGTTCCCTCCAGGGTCGGCCAGCGGTGCTCTTCCAGGGGGAGCTGACAAGTGGCCATTTCCTCAGGCAGCTGAGAGCCTCCCAGAGAGATGTCATGGGTGGCAGCCTAACATGGGCTACATGTTGCCACCAACAAGCCGTGCCTGGTTTGTTTCTCCCATAGCAAAATATGAGGTTAGATCCCCTCTTTTTATTACAAAGAATATCCCAATAGCATCCAAATCTTCTTCTCTTTCCCACTGAGCTGTTTCCACTCAAATATTTCTGAGGGTTACATAGATGATGATGATGATGATGATAGCTGCTCTGTGCTCAGCACTTTATGTGCCTGAGCTCGTTGAATCTTCGCAACCACACATCTCCATTTCACGGATGAGGAAACTGAGGCCCAGGGAAGTTAAGTGGCTCACTCAAAGCTATACAGGTAAACGCAGCAGATTCAAAATTACAGTTTAGTGTTTCTGATCCTCAGAGACCAACTCTTTGAAGCCCAATAGAAAATTAGATAGAACTAGTGGCTATGGTTTTTTGCCCTGTGCATATTGCATTAGGGTATGTTCCTCCTAATAATGGTCTCCTTTTAGGCCTCTCCTTTATAGGTAAGGGGGATTAAAATTCGGGCAGGTGAAATGCCTCGTCAAAATCATATTGCTGATTAGAGGTGGAATTAGAGCGAGTGTCATCTTCGTTTACCAGCTTTGGGGGCCTGGCTTTACTTTTTACACTGTGGGTAAAACATGGGTAAAGTCAGTTCCCTGAGTCCTGCTGGGCTCCCTGTGTGCCCAAGCCTTGACTGGCACATTTGGATGGGAAAGGAATGAGTGATCCAGAGGTGTGACCATTAGGGACGCTCAGGGGTTGAGACCTATCTAAGACCTTTGGAGTTGCATCCTGACCACCTACTTCTGACCTCACCCTTTCTCTCTTCTACGTGTGTGGGTGTCTCCTGTCAGGGGCACACTCTCCACTGATATGGGTGCTTCCCCTTCCATTTCCCTCCAGGTTGATAAACAATCTGATTTTTCCTCCCGCATTTTCCAGGCCTCCCACATGATTGTGTCCTATGATGAGCATGATGTCAAGAACACATTCAAATTTGGGGTCATTTATCAAAAAGCCAGGCAGGTAAGCACCACAAATCCCTACTGGTCACTATGTCCTGTGGTTTCTCACTGGGGACTCTTTTTTTCCTTTCCCCAAGTACAGAAGCCCTGTACTAGGTTCTTAACCCTTTGTGGTCGTTTGTCTACTCTCAGCCACCAAAGCTTTTTTACCGTTCCAGTCGTATGTCTGCTCTCAGCCACCACTGCAAGGAACCGTACGAATCTCAACTCTATTCATTCATGTATCAGTTCATAATTTCTCTGAAAGCTCTTAATTCCGACCAGTACAACACCCATGTCCAAATTTAATACGACCGCAAAGGGCTAGATATTCTGAATGCAACGATTTCATGTATGAGCTAGACTGGAGGTGGCCGACTTGTCAAGGTATGCTGCACCTCACACAGAGGCTTGCAAAGCCTTTAAGTGGCAATGTAGTTTTCCATACAGTAAATTCTAATTCTTCCTGGTTACCTCAGCTTGTCGTTATCTATAGACTGTTGGTCACAAGGAAATTCAGACTGGGTAGAGGGACTGGATTAGCCCAAGCTGCTCTCTTTGCCTGCCATCCTCCCGCCTGGGAATAGCTTTTTCTCCCCAGACATCAGTAGTGTGGGAGCCAATTGTGTACATTTCTTCCTAAATCTGTATTCAGCGATGTCATGTTTTTATAGCTGGAATTCAGCCGTGGCGGAAGTATTTGCACCATGGTAATTGGCAAACACCAGGGTTTCTGTTTCCCAGTTTGGGAAGCTGGTTGTTAAAAAATTTACCCAAACACCACTGCTCCCTCTCCTCTGTCTCTTTTAGCGCTTACATGATGCTTTGGAGTTAGTTACGAGTAATATTTCTCAAAGTGTGTTCCATGAGACACTTAGTCTGGTGAAGTACTCTGCGAACAAATGTTGTGGAGGGGGTTTTGTTGTATAGAATCATTTTAAAGGTTCTAGGAACCCCAAGGTAAAGGACTCTTGATAATTTTGTTGAATATTTATTAACATCCTGAGAAGTAGCCTGCAGAACGCGCTGATGTTTGCTCACCTAGCTTTTTTTGTTTTTGTTAATCCTTACCTGAGGATATTTTTTTCCATTGCTTTTCAGAGAGAATGGAAGAGAGGAAAGGGGAGAGAGAAAGAGAGAGAGAGAAACATTAATGTGAGAGAGAAACATCGACTGGTTGCCTCGTGCACTCTCCCCAATGAGGGGTGGGGAGTGAACCTGAAACCAAGGTACCTGCCCTTGACTGGGAATCAAACCCACAACCCTTTGGTGCGGAAGCCACCGCTCTCACCACTGAGCCACATCGGCCAGGGCTCCTCACCTAGCTTTTATGAAAGAAGGTTCCACTCTCATTTTATCTTTGTATCGTTCAGGATCCTAGCATGGTGACTTTGTATAAATACACTCGTAATTTTTTGTTACGTGAATTAATAAATGAATAAAAGTTTTGGCCCTGCTAATGGTAGGCCGACAGTACCTTTCACTATTATCTGTGGGTTGTTTTTTTTCATGTGTGTCTGGCTACATAATAGCTGACTTCCTTGTCTGAAGATATTAGACCACAAGAGACATGTGTTCACTTCAAAACACTCTAATTAAGTGAAGAGGTTAGGAGCTGAAAGACCAACACAGATGAATCATAATTTAAGGGAGATTATTCAGGTAGCCGCTCTGATTGTTTTCACATATTGCATTTTTATTTTGTACAGCTCTGCTAATCTAACCTACCTGATTAAAGCTCTTTGCTTGTGAAATTTACCAAAGCAGTTCTCATAAGGTGATTACAGTCCAGTGTTCCAGCAAAGTTACAATTACCGAACATTAACCATCCACCTCCGAGAAGGCATCTGTCTGTTATTTACATACCTGATGCTGCTGAGGCAAGGTGGGGGCTCACAGGGAGAGAAGTCTTTTTAAAAAAAACACACAACTCGGCAGATTGTTGTTTTGCAAACCTACAGCCTGGGGACATTTAATATGAACCTTTGTTGCATAAAAGCCCTGTGCTGGTTTTAGGATATAAATAAGCCCCATCTAACTCTTCTGTTTGTCAGACACTGTCCTAAGCATTGTGGGGGATATAAGTGATGACTAAGATCCCCTCTCTGAGTGCATGGTCAAGCTCAATGCCAGTGCAAAAATAAAGATAATGCTAATACCAGGCTGGGTGTAAATCTGGAGAGAGCAGGAGCTGGATTGTTTTCCCAGTAGAAGATGTATGTTGCCTGGAGGTAGTTCTCCCAGGCCTCATGACCTGGGGTAAATAGGATGTTGGGCTGGGGCCAGGATGCCTTCCTGTCATGCTGGGGAACTTTTCTGTGCAGGGCTAGATGGTAAATATTTTAGACTTCATGGGCTATACTGTCTCTGTTGCAGCCACTCAACCCTGCCTCTGTAGTGCAAAAGCAGCCAAAGACAATATGTAAATGATTGGCCTGATTGTGTTCCAATACAACTTTATTTATTAAAAACAAGCAGCAGGCCAGACTTGGCCCACAGGCTATAGCTTGCAGGCCTCTCCTAGAGAGCGGTGTGTCCCAAACTTCAGACATTCACAGACCATTTCCAGTATCTGTATCATACCGTTTGTTCCACTGTATGGCACTGTTACAGTTTTTATCACACCTCTGCTCTAAACTGCTTAATATTTTCTTTAAGTTTTTTTTTCCAACTTAAATGCATTTATTTTTAAAGGAAAATTTATATTGGTACTCTGATTGGAAAATTGGTATCGTTTATATGAAACAAAGGTAATTCTAAACAGAAATACTATAAAAAATATAAATTACTGAAATCTAACTAGATTCTGTTACCTGTTGAAGGCTTGGAGCCTCAGGTCTGCTCTCTTTTGTTTAATGTAGGCATTAAAGAGGTGTTAAAGAATCACTATTGGAGACTTTCTTCTTGAAGTGGTTGTACAGACTGTATTTGTGTCATCTGAGGCTGCTCATGGCCATCTGTGGATGTTTGCCAAACCCTCAACTGTTTGCAGACCCTGCCACTGTGGGCAGAGCCTGTCAGTAGGCAGAGCCACTTTGTGTTTTAAGCCAGTTACAACTGTAGAGCTCACTCCTGTTCTCAGCTTTGCTTTCTATTTAAAAAAAGATTATTAAACTTTTACGTTTTAGATATTTGTATATTTACATGCAGTTGGAAGAAATAATATAGAGACCTGTGTGCCCTTTACCCAGTTTCCCCCACAGGTAATGTCTTATAAAATATAGTGCAATATCACAGCCATGCAATCCATGGTCTTATCCCAATTTCCCCAATTTTATATGTACTCATCTGGAGCGTGTATATGTGTGTGTGTGTGTATGTGTGTGTGTGTATCTCATTGTATATAATTATCACATGTTTAGGTTACAGTCAAGGTACAGAATTTCATCACCCTTTTTGCTTTTAGGATATCTTGTGTTGCCTTTTTGTCACCATGCTAACCTCCCTTCTGCCTCTGTACTCCCTTCCCCCTCCCGTCTTTAACCCCTGGCAAGTATTAATCTGTTCTCCAATTTCTAAAATTTTGTCCTTTCAAAAGGGTTTTCTAAATTGCATCATGCAGTATATAAAATGTTGGGATTGGCTTTTTTCCACTTGGTGAAATGCATCCAAGTGCTGGAGTATGTTACTAATTCCTTCCTTTTTCTGGCTGAGTAGTATTCCACGGCGTGGGTGTACCACAGTCTGTTTAACCATTCGCTCATTGACGGAGAGCCGGATTGTTTCCAGTATTTGGCTGTTATGAATAAAGCTGCTTTGAACATTTGCAGACAGGTTTTTGTGTGAACATAAGTTTTTATTTCTGTGGGATAAATGCCCCAGAGGTACAATCACCGGCTTATATGGTAACTGTATGTTTAGTTATGTAAGAAACTGCCAAACTGTGTTGCAGGGTGGTTGTTCCCTTTTACGTTCCTACCAGCAACGTTTGATTGACCCAGACCAAATCCTTGCCAGCATTGGGTGTTGTCGCTATTTTTTTTTTTTTTAGCCATTCTGATAGATGTGTAAGGATATCTTTTATTATTATTTTAATTTGCATTTCTCTAATGGCTAATGATGTTGAACATCCTTTCATGTGCTTATTTGCCATCTATATAACCTCTTGGGTGAAATGATTATTCTTGTCTTTTGACTATTTTCTTTTTTTTATTAGCATAGTAATAGAAACTTTAAACTGAAAGTTAATCACAATGGATCCTAATCCTTAAAATAGATAGCAGAAGATGCTATTTACAATCACAGTCTTCTCTATCTCTGTACAGTACAGAAAGATAACAAGAGAAAGAAACTAGATTAAGAAGGCTGACTGTTGACTATTTTCTAATTGGATTATTTTTTACTGTTAAAAAAATTTAGAACAGCTTTATTGAGGTATAACTCACGTACCATACAATTCACAGTGCTATGTGGATTATATCTAAATAAAGTGTACAATTCAGGGGTTTGTTGTATAGTCACAGAATTACCCAACTCTCACCACTATCTCACTCCAGAACGTTTTCGTTGCCCCGAAAAGAAACTCTAGATTCATTAGCAGCCATTCTCCGTCACCGTCACCACTCTCTCTAGCTCCTCTTAACCACAAATCGACTTTCTGTCTCCGTGGGTTTTCCTGGTCTGGGCATCTCATTTAAGTGGAATCATAATATGTGGCCTTTTGGGTCTGGTGCCTTTCACTTAGCATAATGTTTTCAAGATTCTTGTAGCAGGAGTCAGCACTTTATTTCTCCATTGTACGGATAGACCCCGTTTTATTTTTTCATTGTCAGCTGATGAACTTTTCAGTTGTTTCCATTTTGGGGCTTTTATGAAGGATGCTGCTGTTAACATCCGAGTGCACGTTTTTGTGTGGACTTATGTTTTTATTTCTCTAGGCTATATTCTTAGGAGTGGAATTGCTGGTCTTATGGTAACCCTGTGTTTAGCCTTTCGAGGAACTGCCAGACTGTTTTCCAAAGCATCTGCCCCATTACACATCCCCACCAGCAGCATATGTGGATTCTGATTTTTCGCATCTTCACCAGCACTTGTCTTTCTTCTTGATTCTGGCCATCAGTGCGTGTAAAGTGGTATCTCATTGTGGTTTGGATTGCTATTGAGTTTTAAGAGTTCTTTATATAGTCCAGTTAGGAGTCGTTAGTCAGAAGTCCAATGATCAATTTTTCACTTATGGGTTGGTTTTTGGCATCATGTCCAAGAACTCTGCTTCAGCTTTGCTTTTTGGTGCATGGGACGATGCTTAACCAACTGCGCTATGCCGGCCAGGGCTTTTTAACTTTGCTTTTTGTACTGACCAGCAGCTTTTGTTTGAAGAGCAAGACCTCATTAACCAGCCCACCCCAAATCCAGGTCTGTGAATGAGCCTCAGTGCTCCCTCCAGGCGAGGATGGAAGCACTGGATGGTGATTGTGGTGGAGGAGGGGGGAGAGAGAAAGGGGCCAGGTAACTGGACAACCACATTCCTTCCCTGGGCACCAAGAAGGCTCTTTCTAACTCTTGCCCCTGGCCTGTTTCTCTTCCAGACCCTGGAGGAGGAGCTGTTTGGGAACAATGAGGAGAGCCCAGCTTTCAGGGAGTTCTTGGACCTTCTGGGGGACACGATCACCCTGCAGGACTTCAAAGGGTAGGTTTTAGCCAAGTGATGGCTCCGGCCCCATGGATGACTTGGAGGAAGGGTGAGGGCAGACAGCTGAGTTTCAGGGAGGGGACGTGGGAGTTAAACACACACACTAGAAACACAGGGTTGTTTTTCAGCAAACGATCAACACTCCTCCCTAAGGGAGCGGTGCTCCAAGGGATAACCCAGGAGGGCAGGTTGTCTGAAAGGCATTGACGTCCGGCCTTAGGATGCACGTTGAAACCGCTCCACCTCAGACGTGCCTTCCTAATTATACTTGGCTCAGACTGAGAATGAAACGAATCCACCTTCCCTGTCACTCACCTGCCAGCATTCAGGAAAGAGGGCCCTGTGCTGTTTGGGGGAAATGACCCATTTTAGATAATACACTGGCAGGAATCTATACAACAGTCTGTGGTTCTCTAAGTGGATAGAAAGAATATTGGAGCTGTTGCTTGGAAAACTCTGGCCTTTGATTTTCCTTGGCAAAGGCAACATTTGGGAAGGGCCTTCAGAGCCGGCCCGACCTGTGTGCTTCGTGGCCGGCACATGACGGAGCCCAGACTTCCCCACTCCAGCAGCCGAGTTAACAGGATCTCCTAGCGCGCGTGAAAACCCCCAGCTCCGTGCCCGCCGGGTAGCAGGTGCTCAGGGATCCCTTTCTCCCGCTGCTCCCTTCTCTCCTCTTCCTCCACCTCTTTCCCTCTGTCTTCCTTTCCTTCAAGGTCATTACTGCTGTCCAGAGTCAGTCACACACGGGTTACAGTTCCACCTCCGCCACTTATTAGCTCTACAACTTTGAACAAGTGACTTAACCTCTGCGAGCCTCAGTTTCCTCATCTGTGAAAGGGAGATAAAGATAGTACTGACCCCACAGGCTGCTGGGGGTTAAAATAGACAATCCTGTGAAGCACTTACGCGGGTGCTGTGCACAGAGGAAGCCCTGGTGGTCGTTGTTGTTACTGTTGTTATAGGGCCTCCATTGCCTCTGAGATGCCATCCTTGGGAGATGCGTCCTGATTTCACAGATACTAAAATGTGAAAATAATGTCTTAGAATAAACGGAATAAGTATATGAAAACCGGGAAGGACCCTAGAGATCATGTCAGCCTATCCCTTTATTTTATAGAGAAAGGAAACTGGGGCCTAGAGAGATGAAGTGAAATGCCAAGGTCATGTGCTGACGGGCGCAGAAGCAGGTCTAGGACCCGGAGTGCCTGACTCCCAGCCCAGGGTGCTTTCTGCCAGCCCAGGCTGAGCACATTTTCTGGGTCGTATTACAGCGCCTGGGGGGACTGATGCCCAGGGTCTATTTTATCTCATTTTCTTAAAGGAACCTGCATTCTCTTCTTCATGCTGAAGGATATCCATGGCTAGCAGCACCATTTCCATAAAGAAAGAAGGGACAGCTCCCAGAAGGCCACTCAGTCCCTTAGTTTCTTTCCTGCCTGTGAGGAGGAGATAGCCCGAGAAGGGGCCTCAGATACCTCCAGGCTGGGTGCTGCCGAAGTTGGGTCCCCAACATCAGACACCCACCTGGGCAGGAATCAGGCATCTGTCACCTCTTCAGGTGGACTTTGGCTGCTCCTGTGGGGCTCCCCACCATCCAGCAGGATGGCCGATTGCCCTGGCTCTGGGCTGAGGACATGGACATGGCCTTGCAGAGAGCAAAGGCTTGTCCCCAGCCTTGGGGGCTGCTGGCACCCGGACAGCATTTGTGTGGGATTGTGGGTGGATGATCTCCCTTCCCACACGGCCCTATGGTATGGAGAGGACACAGCCAAAGCTAGAAATGGAGGTTCTGCATTTGTCTTTTTTAAAAAAAATACGTTGTTACTGATTTTTAGAGAGAGGAAGGGAGAGGGATAGAGAGATCGAGGAACATCATCAATTGGCTGCCTCCTGCATTCCCCCTACTGGGGATGGAGACTGCAACCCGGACATGTGACCTGACTGGGAATTGATCCAGTAACTTCTTGGTTCATAGGTCAGTGCTCAACCCCAGAGCCACACCGGCCAGGTTGCCTTTGTTTTTTCAATATGGTTTGTGGTAGAGCACCAGGGCCCGTCTGCTCAGAAGGGCAGATCTACTTGCTATCCCCGAGTCACAGTCTCTTGGCCCTCAACTCTCCAAGGCCCCTCGTTCCTTCACCGACGCGTGTGCTCGTAGGGAAGGTGGCACCAGGTTGCCCACTAACCCCACTCTCTCTGTGGCACTTGCCCTGTTTTTTTTTTTTTACTGACAGTTTCCGAGGAGGCCTGGATGTGACCCACGGACAGACGGGGCTGGAGTCAGTGTACACGATATTTCGGGACAGGGAGATCATGTTTCACGTCTCCACAAAGCTGCCGTTTACCGAGGGAGACGCCCAGCAGGTAACCTGGGCCGGGAGGGCGCTGGAGCCTGGGGCGCGCGAGGTGAGAGCCCGCTTCTGGTCCATCTGCCTGAGAGGCTGGCCGCCCTCCTTCATAAAGAAGAGGCCGGTCTGTTCAGCTTCTCTTCAAAGCCTGTTCTATCGCATTATCTCACCAAGGCCTCGGGGCAGTGCTGCTGACGTGGGGCGGGACAGCAGGGCTGTGGTTATCCCACTTTGACCAGGGGGAACTACAGCTCAGCGTGGTTGAAAGGCTAGTTCTCAGTGGCTTGTGGCACGGCTGGGAGCAGAGCCCAGGTGCCCTGATTGTGTAGGGTGGTGGTGAAGAGTTCGCGATGGGGTCCACAGATGGCAGCTTGACACCAGCTCTGCATGTAGGGTATGTGATTCCGGGCAAGTGGTTAACCCTGTGGCCTCATTTTTCTCATCTGTATAATGGGGATAGCACTGTGCATGTCAGAGCGTTGTTGTGGGGATCACATATGGTTCTGAATGTAGGGCTCAGTATGGTGCTTGGCGTATGGCAGACCTCCTCCCTAACAGCTGTTCAGTATCCAGGCCCCTAGGCTTTTGCCCCCCTTCCCACCCCATCGAGGTAAAGCTGGTTATTGCACGAGACAGCCCCCCGCCCCAGCTTTTCTTCTTTCACATCCTCATCTCATGCCACACCTGTCCATGGGCAGGAATTCAGCCTCCCACCCTCAGCTGGGAAACCTGGACGAGACCTCCACTCCCAGAGTTTTCCTGCTCGCTCTGTCATCTGCTGCTTCTGATGGTTGCGTGTCCCCAGGGAGGGCCTGGCTTTTTTTCTTGTTGAGCCCCCAAACCAGCAGCTGATCCCTGGCTGTTGTACCATTTGCCTGGCTCCACTCTTTGTGCCTCTTCAGTCTCTAGGGTAGTAAGCAAGGAAGGTAGGCCTTTCACCAGACGCCGGCCCATCCGCTTCTGAACGGGGAACTGGGGAGGGAGCACAGATGTAATATTGTAAACATAGTGCTCGGCTTTGGAAAAAAAAGAAATTGGCAAATGAGACTGTGATTTGGCTCTAAAATAACTACTGAGTGTTCCAGAAACAAATGGGAGCCGGATTCCTTTGTATCCAAAGTAGGTTTTCTCTCAGTGTTTCACCTTCAGTGTCTGTCCCCTCATGGCCCCCTCCCCCTGCCCCGCCTGCGGCTGAGGGCTGTTCTCTTTCAGTCTCACCTGTGTTAAGTGGGAACTATTTCGAGATTGGCTGTTGGCAAGGACTGAATAAATATTATTTTTCTATTCCCAAGAATGGGATGATGTGTGTGGAATAAGTGAGACAATTTGTGTAAAAGTGCCCAGCACCAGGCTCAGCGTATAGCAGGTGCTCAGTAAACAAGAAACTCAAAGTGAAGAAAGGGCTTGCATGCAGAAGGTGCTTAATAAAGGAACAAATGGGTAGGTAAGCACTGAGCCAGGACTTGGTGTACAGGAGGGCCTTAACATTTGAAACTGTGCATGTGAACAGCCCAGCATGGCTCCTGACACACAGTAGGTGCTTGGTGCTTGAGATCGCCTGTGAGAGCACCTGGCACAGTGTGGAGTACTGAATCGGGGCTGGATTTCTCTCTCTCCCACGACCTCTGCCAAGCCATGTGGCCCATGCTTCTCTAAGCTGGGCTTTTCTCCCCTCTGGTATAGAATGATCTGGCCCCTCATGCCTGCTCATCCACATTTCCATCAAGTGTCCCCCCCATCTCCTCTTCCAGGAAGCCTTCTCACATTACCATCAGGCCTCTGACTTAGTAGCTCTCTTTACTGTCCCCTGCACCCCACAGTGGCAGGCATTTGTGTGCAGGAGCCGATTTACCACTTGCTAGCTGGTGGCTTTGTTCCTGTTCTCAGGTAGCTTCACCTGTATTTATGTTTTTCCTGGCTCAATTACAGGCTCTACCAGGGCAAAACCTGGGCCTCAACTTTTTTTTTTTTAAATCCTCTCCCCAGGATATTTTTTCCATTGCTTTTCAAAGAGAGTGGAAGGGAGAGAGAGAGAGAAAGAGAGAAAGATCGGTGTGAGAGAGACACATTGATTGGTTGCCTCCCTCGCTCCCCCTGACCGGGGCTGGGGACTGAGCCTGCAACTGAGGTACGTTCCCATGGCCAGAATCGAACCCAGAACCCCTCAGTGCGAGGGCGGACGCTCTAACCACTGGGCAAAAACAGCCAGGGCTGGGCCTCAACTTTTAACTCTTCTCCCTGAGTCCCGAGTCAGAGCTCTACAGATGATAGAGCTCAGTGAGGTGCTTGCTAGCCTCTACCTAACAACTTGGGCAACTTCCCCATTTTTTCCTCTTTGATGGCTTCTAAAGATGAAAATGAAAAGCTCCCTGGAGGGCTAGGTCTCTGAGTTCCAGGATTTAGGTATAAAGATAGACTAATGAGGAATTTCCTGTATAGATCTGTTCTGCTTTCAGGATGTTCCCAACTGGCTTATAACAATGGAACACTTTTTGTTTAGCTCCAGAGAAAGAGACACATTGGGAATGACATTGTGGCCATCATTTTCCAAGAAGAAAACACACCGTTTGTCCCAGATATGATTGCCTCCAACTTCTTACATGCCTACATCGTGGTGCAGGTTGAAAGCCCGGGCACAGAGACCCCATCCTACAAGGTAAGGAGAAAGTCTCATTGGAGGAAGCAGTGGCCCAGGCATCTCACCACTCTGTGGGTTCAGCAATATCAGGAAACACCAGTTCTCAGTGGTCCCTTGGGCTGTTCTCCAAGATGTCTCTCCTGGCTTTGGTGTGATTGATTTTCCACAGCTCTCAGGTTTCTGGGATTTGGGGGCTAGACTCTTGGTGTAGAGCACCCTCTGAGGTCATCTCACCCATCTGCTTCCCTCCAGGCTCAGTGGGGTCTAACTCAAGGGCTGAGAAGCCCGGATGCTCCTATTTGGAATCTGGCAATTCCATTTTCTAGCGTAAGGCGGAACTGGAGGGGGGAAGGGAAAAGTAGAGAGGACTGTCAGGAAAGGGAAAGAGGGTGGTAAACGAAGGAAAGAAAGAGAGAGAGGTGTCTTTGGTGAGAAGGGTGGAGAGCAGGGCCCTGGTAGACCCTGGCCACTGGGTGGCCTCTGGTTTAGCTGCTCTGGAATAAATGGTCGATCTTAATTTGAAGACGCCCAAGGGGCAGGATTGTGAGTGTTTGGGTCTCAGCCTCCTGACCAATAAGCAGTCTTTCAGACTAGCTTCAAATCCTCCTGCAGGGGAGCCCGGCACCTCAGCGGCCCTCACCCTGCCCGCTCCTGATGCTGAATCACTGACTCTCCCCTTCCCCCAACCCCTGGGGCAGCAGTTTCTCTATGTCACAGTGGTGTTGGAAGGCATGAGACCCAAGGGAGATAGGCTGAAGCAGGGTTTCTAAGGTGGATGTTACGTAGTCTTTGAATCCCCTGCAGATGCGTGCAAAATGTGTTTATGTGCTGCTTTGCATTTTCTAGGGAAAGAGGCCATAGCTCAGGTTCTCAGAGGGCCGCCTGCTCCCCACTATGTTAGGAACCACTGTTACAGGGAGAGGGAAAAAGTCTGTCATTGCTGATGGAGACGCCGAGGCCTGAAAATATTTCCTGTGTAATAACTTGGGCCAATGCTTGTTCTGGGGGTTTACGGAGCCCTAACGCTTCGTGGCCGTCTTCATGAAGCACCAGTTTTGCTTGAAGATTTTGGGAGAAAAAAAATGATGTTATATAGTTATTATATTGGCACAAAGCCAGATATATTAGAGCAAAATTCACTTCAACTTTAAATCCAAGTATGAGGTTTCAGACCCTCCCCCTGCTCCCGTTTTTCTTTCCATGTCCATGTTCAGGTTCTCTGTCACTGAGCAGTTTTAGTTGAAAACTTAGAGAAGCTGTGGTGTGGGTGTTTCCTTGAAGGTTACGGGCTCACCTATTTTGACCAAAATGGGCATTCACTTCAAACAGCTGCTGGGTTAGTTGGTGGAAGCAAGTTTTATTCATTCAGTGCCTACTGTGTGCCAGGGGTGGGGCACCGGGAAGTGATGTTCAGAACCAGCCTTCAGGGAAGAGCCGGGAGAGCCAGTGCGTGCAGTTCAGCCACTGGGCCGCCCAGACAGCCCGTAGAGGCCCAGAGCTACTGCTCAGGATCCCCAAAGTAGCGCTGTGTGATGGGGAGCTCCCACACCCTGCCAGGCAGTCTCGTGTGGCTCGTCTGCTGGGCTTCTGCTGGCAGAATGGGACCTCTTGTGGACGTTTAGTACTTGCTTTTAGTTTCTGATAGGGAATGGAGCTCAGCTGACTGGCTTCTTCATGTTCCCAAGAGCCTAGCAGTGTGGGACAATACAGAGGAAAATTAGAGGCCTAAAGCTCACCATCCCCCCTCCAGCTTTGATGCTGGAAGTCTTTACCAAGTCTCCCCACCACAGCTTGGGGTCCAGGTAAAAGCACTTTCCTCACCAGGTGGTGAGAGCAGAGAAGTAGGACCCACAGGAAGCGCCAGACCGTCCCTGGGATGTGGGACCTTGTGCTCCACCTGTCGGGAAAGCGTTGAGGTTGGAAGGCAAGACCTGTGAATGGGGCCAAGGAGGCAGGGGGCAGAGAGGGAGACCAGCCTTCCAAGGTGCTCCCCAAATCCCTGTTCATCCATGACTAGGAGGACCTGGTCAGGTCCCACAGGGGGTCCAGGGTGAAAGGAGACCTTAGCTGATCCTTGCAGGCTGATCCTATGGAAAAGCAGGGTGAGTGAGGTTTCAGCAATGCCTTGGGGGCTCAGCAGTGCCCCAGGAAGCCCCCCCTGGGCAAGACAAGAGGAAAGTAAGAGAGGGATGGGGTGGGAACGTGCAGGAAAGGGCCTCAGACCTAGAATCTCCGGAACCTGGGGTTCTGGTCCTGAGCCAGCTTCTGGCTGTGACCTTGGACCAGTTCCTTCTCTCTCTGGGCCTCTGATTCTATCTGTGTGAGATGTGGAAGTGGGACTAGACAACCTCAGAGTTCCCTCCAGCCCTGGTACGCTCGGGAGGGGAAGGAGGGGGAGTTGAGAAACGTGTGTGTGTGTGTGTGTGTGTGTGTGTGTGTGTGTGTGTGTGTGAGATGGATTAAGAAATGGTTTGGGGGAACTCTATAGTATTTCAGCTGTCCTTTATTAGGCACATATTATACGGGGGGAAAGCACAGGGTGGCAGTGGTTACCCCTTACTGGTGCTGAATCCATGCCAGGCATTGTGCCAGGCCCTTAAAAACAGTGTTTTCTTGAATCCTCTCAAGCCTCTGGCCAAGCAGGGCCTCTCATTCATTAGCCCTGTTTTAAGGGGGGGAGAGTTGAGGTAGGGACTTTAAATTGCTTCAGGCCTGAGGCCACAGAGCAGTGGAGCTGGAGTCTGCGTCCAGGTTTACCTGTGGTCGTGAACACTGAGCCTTTGGAGCAGGTGGGAACTTGGCTCCAAAATTTGAGTGTGCATGAAATGTCACATCGGATTATTCTTCAGGTACAAATTTGGTTTCCATCCTGCCTGATTGGAAGGAAATCCCAGCTGAACCATCACCAGGACTCCCTCCTCTCCCTGCCTGAGGTCACCCTGTCCCTGTCTCTGACCCCTGAAGTCCTGCAAAGATCTTGGGAGTCTTATGTGAAGCTAATCGTTGGAGAAGGGTCCTGCTTGTGTCCCCCCTCCCCCTCACTGCTGTCCATCGCTTGAACGACCTCGGCAGTTCTCTCAGGCTTCCAGGCCACACTTGGGCATGGGCATCTTGTGGCGTCTGGAGCCCTGCGAGGTTCCCCACTTCCTGGTGCATCCTCCTGCTTTCCAGCCTTGGAGAGTCTTCCCCAGGGTAGCTTGGGGCCTCTACGCCCCGCTTTGGCCCCTGCTAGGCCCAATTGGGGCCCCTGCTGGGCGGTCTGCACTGAATTTAGAAAACAGGAAGGTGGGGCTGTGCTGAGGCTGCTTCTGCTTTCAGTCCAGCAACCCAACCGTCCCCAAGAGGCAGGAACAACAAAGGCCCCGCGCTTGGTTAGAAAGGGGTCAGGAGAGGGAACACAATGAGGACAGAAAATGAATGGCTGTCACAAGGAGGATCCTGTCCCCTGCTTTTTGGACGTGGCTGCTGCGGTGGATTGTCTGTCTGGGACACTTGGTGGATTTAAGAACATGGATGAAGCCACTTACCCAGCCAGCATAGCCCACTCTGATGAAGGGCTGAGAAGGGCTGTCAGGTGGGAAGAGGGGAGGGCTGGGCCTGTCCTCTGGCCTTGTCAGGGCCCTCCCCACCACCCCTCCTCAGATTCTGGCTCTGAGGGTGGAATTCTTGACTTGTACGAGGGTGCATGGCGGGTGGTGGTGGGGAACTGTGTTTGGCAGCTGGAACCAGCCAGAAATCATGTCAGCCAAACATACTGCGGTTCCTGACTACGGTCACTGCAGTTTGGGCCCTGCAGACAGCCTTGAGCTCTAGGAGAGCCTTGAGCTGGGTATTGACCAGCCCTCTCCACCCCCTTCCCCTGCAGACCCTGGCAGGCCCTTGGCCTGGCTCCGAGCCGCCTGCTCACCCCGTCTGGCCGACTCTCAGCATCTGCCCTACTTCACAGTCCAGGCTGCACGCCAGGGCCGGGCTCACGTCAGTGGCCTCCCGCCCGGGGAGGGGCGAGGGCAGTGTCTCCAGAGAGGCCTGCAGTCTCGAAGGGCCCAGAACGGGTGAAACCAGGGCACCTGCGTGCAGAGGGGAGGTGGAGGTGTGGGCCTGTGCTGAGCCTGGGAGACCCCACGCAGGACATCTTGGTGCTCTCACTCCATCAGTTCATGCCTCGTAGGGCTGGCCAGAGGTGCACACTCACCCAGAGCCCGGTACACCCTGTGCAGCACGCAGCACACCTTGACGTCCTGTACGCCCCATTCCCAGCCCTGACCCTGTGCTGTTAGTTCAGGCCTCACCCAGACCGACTGACCCTGTGCGTGGGGTCAGGGCTGCCAGACACCAGTCCGCCCCCTGCACAGAAGCTCTCAGGAGTGTTAACAGCTGCAGATTCCTGGCTCTGCCTCAGCGCTGCTGATTCAGTAGGCTTGGGGTGGAGCCCATGGGATCGGTATTTATTGTTTAAACACTCAAAGTGTGGGCAGGTTTGGGAGCCAGTGTTGTGGGAAGAGCTCCAGAGCAGGGTCTGGACTCTCTGTTCATCTCTGGCTAATCACCTGTGTGCCTTTGGGGGACCGCTTCTTGTCTCCGGACGTCTGTTTCCTCATCAGTGACCAGGGCTAATAATTCTCACTGCACCTTCTCCTAGGCTTAGCATCCCAGTCCAGTGCGGTAATGAGACAGGACCTCCCGAGCACTTGTGCTGCATCAGAGTTAGGGTCCCAGGGTGCTCCTCAGCCCTGTCTAGTCATCTTGCCAGACTTGCTTCTGGCCTACAGCAGTGCAGATGAGCATGTGGACCGTTCCATGCCATCCAGCCCCATTTCTAGGAACTCTGCCACACTGGCGATGGCTCACAGGGGCAAGTGGGGGGAGTGAGAAGAGGAGGTCTGCTGTGGAAAGTGGGGCTTATGGCAGTTGGCTAAGATCACTACCCCCTAGCCCACACCAAGACTCTGTTTCAGGTCTCAGTCACCGCGAGGGAAGATGTGCCTGCCTTTGGCCCACCTCTGCCCAGCCCCCCTGTTTTCCAGAAGGTAAGACACTCTCCTTCCTGCTCCTCTCATATCAGGACCTAGGTTCCCATACCTGAATGGCAGTGGTTGGAGTGGGGCTGAATCTGGGCTGGGCACATTAGCAGGGCATTTATTCAGCAGGGTTGGGGGATCTCCTTACTTGGGGCCTCTCCTCACCTCTCCTCCTGCTGCCAGCCTGGCCTAGGTTCTCGTGTCAAGGTGTTTGAATTTCTGCTAAATGAAGTGCTTTTATACCATGCTCCAGTCCCAGGAGCTTCGGGGAAAAGTCGCCTTCAGCCATGGAGATGCCACTGTGGGTGTGGAAGGTTGATTCCCCAGGACCGGGGAAGCTGGTTTCTACGTTGGCATCGTAGCAGATGGATTCGGCCTGGGCTAGAAATGATCAAATGTCAGAAGGGACTTTTCAGGGGCGCTCCCAGATCCTCTGTTCTGCCGACCCATTGTGAGGCTGGGAGAGTCCCGGGGCTTCTTGTCTGTTCCAGGGCCCGGAATTCAGGGAGTTTCTGCTCACCAAGCTCACCAACGCCGAGAACGCTTGCTGCAAGTCGGACAAATTCGCAAAGCTGGAGGTGAGAGCACGGTTTCTGATAGTCTTCCTTCTGCCCTCCTGTTAGCCAGCCTCTGCCTGGGGGCTGTTCCTGGGGGCTGTTCAAGGTGGGGGGCATCATCCTTGCCCCTGTCAGTCATCAGCCCTGTGTTAATATAGTAACCCTTTCTTCCTGTGGAAACTAAGTCCAAACTTCAGGTCTAGTCAACCATTTACCAGTTGTTTGCTGAGTACCTACTGTGTGCCAGGCTCTGTTCTGTTTCCTGGGTCACGGTAATAAATGAGACTCAATTTCTGCCACCAGTTGTTTACTGAGCACCTACTGTGTGCCAGGCTCTGTTCTGTTTCCTGGGACGTGGGAATAAATGAGACTCAGATTCTGCCTGTATAGAGCTCACAGGCTGGTGGGAGGGGCATGACTGGACAGGTACAATACAGTGTGCCAGCACTGGGCCGTGATGGAGGCCAGCATGGGGGCTGTGACGTAGGATAGTGACTGTCCTTAGGATAGCGCCTATGGGGGCCTAGGGTGTATTCAGGGAAGGCTTCTTGGAGGAGGTGGCCCTTCAGCTGCTGAGTCCGAATACCTGATGAGCCTTTTGCCAAGAGGAAAGAGTGGGGAGGGTTATTCCAGGCATGGGAAACAGTATGAACAAAGCAGAACTGGGGTACAGCTTCGTGAGGGAGCGCCAGAGGGTTTGATGAGGCCCGAGGGAAGGACTCATGTGAGGGATGGAATGGTGGGGACTCAGTGGGAGACTCTGGTCGGGTCATATCAAGAAGGGCGTTGAGCCGGAGGTGAGGGCCTTATTAAAGGACTTAGGCAGGAGAGCGATGTTTGATTTGCATATTAGATGGGGACTCTGACAGCGGTGGGGAGGACAGATTGAAGGGAGGAGGGCAGGGAAGGCGGCCAGTTAGACGCTATTACAGGAGTCTAAGAGAAGTGGTGGTAACTTGCTTATACCAGGCACAGGAGGAAGGGTCAGTTTACATTAAAACCATTTTAAACCTTTTTAAAAAAATCGGGAAGACTTGATGGACTTCTGTATTAAGGGTGGAGAGAAGTGGAATTGTGGGGTGGCCCTTAGGCCTTCAGCTTGGGCTCTGCTGACATGGGAACCATTGGGGGATGAGCTGTGTCAGGACCTGCTGATCTGGAGGTGGCTGCAAAGGCTGGGTTGCTGAAAGGGCTAGTCCAGGTCTGGGTGAATGGTGCCCCCTGGAGGTTGTATGTGTAGCTCTGGAGGAACATCTGGATGGAGAGGAGCGGAGAGCTGTTGGGTACATGGATGTTGAGCTTGGGGTAGAGACCAGGACTGGGAGTCGGCGGGGTAGAGCTGGGAGGGTGGAATGGCCTAGGGAGAAGGGGCAGAGGGAAGAAAGCAGAGGCCTGGACATGGAGCTGTAGTGACAGTTGCAACGTTTGTGAGCGTGGAGCCCAGTCTGGCCTTAGGCCCACACCGTCACCAAGGTGCAGTTGGCCAGAACAGCAGCCCTCAGCCAGGTGTCTGGAGTGCCCAGGGAGAGGGCACATCTCTGCTCTCAGCACCAGCTCCACAACCTCCACCCTCTTTCCTTTCCAGGACCGGACAAGGGCTGCCCTCTTGGACAACCTTCACGATGAGCTCCATGCCCACACACAGGCCATGCTGGGACTGGGCCCAGAAGAGGACAAGTTTGAGAATGGGGGCCATGGGGGATTCCTGGAGTCTTTTAAGGTATGCGCACAAGAGTGACTGAGGATTTCTTGGCAAGGAGGGTCGGAACAAATAAGGGAAGAGTTCTAAGGTCCACATGATCCTGACCCTGGAGCCCAAGTGCCAGCCAGATGTGGCAGGACCAGTGGGGTGCCACAGGTGTTTGCAGAGGGCAGGGGGTCAGGAAGTGTGAGTGGTTGGAGCAGCTAGCAGTGTCTGCTGCATCCTGCACATTCTTCCTTGATCTGGATCCCCTCCTCCTGGCTGGGAGTCTGACAAGTAGGAATAGGAGAGGAGTTAGCAGGAGAGGAGCCAGTGCAGACCAAGAACATTACTGCCTCCATCTGCCTCCTGTGGTCAGGGCTCCCCTGGCAGAATGGCGGGAGCAAGGACACAAGTCTTTTTTTAAAAAATATATCTTTATTGATTTCAGAGAGAGGAAAGGAGAGGGAGAGAGAGAGATAGAAACATCAATGACGAGAGAGTCATTGATCAAGCCTGCAACCCGGGCATGTGCCTGACCAGGAATCGAACCCCGATCGCCTGGATCCCAGGTCGACGCTCAACCGCTGAGCCACGCCCGGCTGGGCAGACACAAGCCTTAGGTGTCTTCGGCAGCCAGTGTGGTTCTGCAAGGATTTTCCCAGCTGTCAGGGCACCCTGTGGACTTTGCAAAGGGAAGAACTTTCTAACCAAAGTGAGCCCCCGTCCCTGGAAGTATTCAAGTGGAGCTGGGACAACTACTTAGCTGGCATGGCCTAAAGAAGGTTCATTGTCACGTGGTTGCCAAGTGCTTGTTGGCCCACACAACACTTACATCCAGCATCTGATCTGAACCTGGCTGTTACCCTGTGCGGTTGGCAGAACGGGCCTTGTTATTTTCACTCACACGCAAGGGGACAGGATGAGAGGCCACAGGGCTGCTCAAAACCTTACACCCACTTAAAGGTAAAGCCTTGTTTCAAACCCAGGTTTTCTGGTTCTGAGGTCTGTGTTCTGCTGAGGTCCACTGCCCATGGCAGAATGATTTATAAAGCTACCATTTTGCGGACAGTGCGTGGGCTTAGGGTTCGGCCCGCCTATACTAGAATCTTAGCTGTGTGATCCTGAGAACAATCTTTAAAGTCTCTGAGCTACAGTTTTCTCATCAACAACACAGGGATGATAGATAGGACCGCTGTCGCTCTGGCCTGTGTGACTCTGGTTAGAGTATTGGCCTACACCCCGAGGGATCGTGAGTTGGATTCCTGGTCAAGGATGCGTACCCGGGTTGCAGGTTCGAGCCCCAGCCGCAGTCGGGGCACGTGCAGGAGGAAGCCGATTGGTGTGTCTCTCTCACATCTCTCTTCCTCCCTCCCTCTCTTCCACTCTCTCTAAAAATCAAGGGAAAAAATATCCTCGGGTGAAGATTAACAAAAAAATTAAAAAATACGATCTCTGTAATGAAGTTGTTGGGAGAACTCATTGAAACAGTCTGGAAAGGGTCACATGGTCTGGAATACAGTCAGTGCCAGTGAAAGTGTGAGTTGCTGTTATTGTCATTTAAAGTGAAAGCTTAACACCCATTATCCCCTCTAAAGCGTCACAGCAGTCCTCTGTGCCCTGTGGGTAAGGCTATGATTATGGGTATAATAATTTTGGTATAATGATTTATACTCAATTTTAATAATTATGAGTGTAATTGTGCATGTGAGGAAACTGAGACTCAGAGAGACAGAATAATTTGCCCCAAGTCACCCAACAGATACAGGCGTTGAAGCTGTCTGCCAGATTCCAAAGCCTGCCTTTCTAACAGCCACATGACACTGCCTCCGGGTCCCAGCTCAATTAAGATTCCACCCCTGCCTGGCCCGGGCAAGCCTGCCGGGCTGGAGCGCAGAGAGCAGGGCAGGGCCTCCTGGCCCCGAGGGCCAGCTGCCGAGATTCCTCACGAGGGTGCGTGTAGGAGCCCAGCGGCTTGTCCCGGCTGGTGGGAGATTCCTGGGGCATCTGTTTCGGTCCTGATGGACAGTGGCAGCCAGGGTGAAAGAAATTTAGATCAAGAGGAAAGGGGCGAGGGAGAAGAGGCCCAGGGAGCCAAGCCAGCTAGCCCAGCAGAGGGAGGGGTGCGTGTGAGGCCAGGGAAATAGAAACACCTTTGTAGGCTCCGCTCCACATCTTAGCAAGATATCAAATGCTCCCAGGTTCCCCAGTAAATGTCACTTATATATGACTTGAGCTGTAGTCCACTGCAGACGTTTAATGAAGCATTTGTTGCTTTCAGTTTTGCAGGTTTCTTTCTGTATTTCGGAGTTAACAGTTGTTTTTTCAGGTTTCAGATATTTTTATAACCTGGAAAAACTCGTAGGCTGTGGACACTGTGCCCATGGTGCCCAGTGGATAAAACGGCCCAGCAGCTACCTCAGGTTGTGGGCCTAAAGGACAGTGACCTGAGGCCATTTTTCCAGCCCCTGGCCCCTGGTTGGACTCCAGCAGCTCTGATTAAAGGGGTTTCCAAGAGAGGGAGATCCTTCAAGAATTGATCATTCCTTGTCTTTGACCCAGTAATCCAGGGACATTTTCTTTTCAACCCTAAATCCTTCCATCTGTAGGCTGAAGACACACCCTTCCACATTCTGCTTCCAGGCTTGTGTCCAAGGTGGCACTGTGGGGGACTGTCACAGTCAGTTGCACAGAGCAGACCTTCAGAGCTCTGACAGTTGTGAGCAGCTTTGTTTCCTCCTCGGTGGGGAACATGAGCTCTTTCACCCTGTCTGCTCCATAATTGCCTTCATTCCATCATTGCCTTCATTCCATCATTGCCTTTAGGTATCCCAGGCTGTGGAGGCTGGAGCTGGGGGCAGGCCAGGCTCAGCAGCAGGCAGCCAGGGCCTGGGGGATTCTGATGTTCGGGCTATGCCTGTGGCCAAGCCTGTGGTCTGCCCCAGCTCAAGAAACTCTCTAGTTTTGGTATTTCTTCCTAGGCACCTTGAACGGTGCTGTGGTGTTAGAATTATTGGCATTCCTCTTGGGGCTCCATCCAGACAGCCACAAAATCCTTCTTGCAAGGAGTGGTGCATGAAATGATTCCAGGAAGAGAAGTTGGCAGGTTCTATCTCCTTCCTGTCAAAGTTCTCGTTCCACAGGCACGTGGTAACATAATTGAGAAGTCCCAGGGCTAACAGCGATCTCAGCCCTCCATCCCCTGCGTTTGTGACTGTTCTTCCCTACCCTGCAGCTCAGGGACCCTTTGTCTCTCTTCTGAGAAGCAGACCTGTCATTGCCCCAGGTTGTGCTTCTGGCTCCTCACACCACTTCATGTCCTGCCTCAGTTCACTGGCTGTCAATTTAAGCATTTCTTCTATGAGAAACAGAACAGTTGGTTTATGGTCACCTATACCTGCTTCTGAGGTGCTTGGAGATATTCTCAGGAATCTGCCAGTTCTACACTTTCAAATTTTACATTTTTACTTATCAGATAACATAAAAAATGTATTTCCAATCACGGAGACTAAACTTTGGCAGGGAGACTCACAACTGAAAGACATGAGTAAGTAAGCAGGTTGCCAACACCCAGGTGTTGGGGGGTCTATGGACGTATTCTTGGAGTATTGCAAGAATAGTTTTATTTTACTCACATTTGAAAAATACTAATCTCTAGACTATTCTCAAATGCCATGCTCAGCCACTGCCTGCTGTTTTAAGTTTTTGTTGGTCCCTCATGAAATGAAAATTGAAAGAGATGCTACTTGATGTATTAATATACAGGGTGTCCCCCAAAATGTATATAACACTTTGAATAATTGTAAAGGCATTGTTTATTAAAATACATTTCATTTTCAAAATATAATAAAATCTACAGTATGTTTACATTTTTGGGGGGACACCCTGTATGCACATAAAGCACATGTGAGCCGCATTTTGAGAAACTCTGAGCTAGCCCAGCCCTCTGATGACCACATCATGCGGAAGGGGAAATACAGGGCCCGGGAAGAGAAGGCCACCCGCCAGCCCCCAAATTGGAGAGTTGTCAGCCTTTGAGGAACTGCGGTAGTTAATTCACGGGTCTGCTCTGACCCCTAGTGGCCAGAGAGGAGCGCCAGTCTGCAGAAAGCTCTGGCAAAGTACCCGCAGGCTGGGCAGCTCATGGATTGGAGCTCCGGTCTATCCAAAAGGAGATGTGGAGGGATATTTCCTTCTCTTGCCAGCCTCCCTCCTTTATTTGTGCTACTGGTGGGGCAGAAGACCCTGTTTTGGACCTCAGAGTTCTTCCTGATCAGGGGCCATCACAGCCAGCAAGAAATTAGCACCTTTCTCTCCAAGGCCCCTGCCACTGTTGCTTACTTGGTCACCCTTGTGCATTGGGTGCCTGCGTTGAATTTGTTAAATTGAAACAGCTCACAAAACCCATTTGTAAAGAAGTGAGGTTTGTGGTTGGCCCAGAGGAGACGTGCTTCCTCTGTGACATTAACAGGTGCTCAAACCCCGGCTGAAATGAAGTGACATAAACAGATAGCGAGAAAGTGACTCCACCCCTCTTTTCTCACACCCCAACGGAGAACTCATTCAGAGCTAAGCTGGGGGCTGGGGAACTGTGGTGACTAAGGTTGGGGGACAGAATCAGAGATGATGAACTGGAGGACAGCAGAGTCTAAGGACAGGAAGGGACAGCCGTGTGAAGTATGAAATAGACTGGTCTGCGACATCAACATCTAGAAATGGTGAGATTTCAGCTCAGTGCGCAGAATACCCTTTAAAGGGCCAGGCTGTTCACTGGACAGGCAGCCTCAAAGGCAGTGAGCAGCCCGTCCCCGGGAAGATGCAAGCGGAGAGGACATGAACTGTGGCCTGGATGTTGCAGGGGCTGAGAGGGGCCAGATGGCCCCTGGAGACCTTCTGATGCCCAGGCAAAGGCTTCACGTGCCTTTCCTCTTCCTCCCCCTGTACCCGACTCTTCTGCCCACGTGAGAAGGCTGGTGCGTCCAGCGCTGCATCAGGTTGACATGTGAAGTACTTCGGACCATGTCACTGGCTGGTTTTGTCCAGATGGAGCATTATTTTAGGGTTTCAAGGTAGCCGTCATCTCTCTTTTTCCATCCCTAAGAGTGGGGAGGAGAGAGACGACCTTGAGCAAGCAGGTGTCATGCCAGGGATTTGTCATACATCATGCCATCCTCACACAGGGGCCATCGCCACACTGTCCAGGTGAGGGGACTGTGTGTCAGAGAGGCTCACACACCGTGCTGGGAAGAATCAGGATTAAAACCCTGTACATGCTCAGAGTCCCCTGTCAGCCCGCCGTGTCCTCAGACGTATCTCACTGACTCAGCAGCACCAGGGGCATCTGAGGAGAAGATTCCTCCCTGACGTCAGGTTTTTTTTGAAGGGAGGCTGAGGCCTCCTCGGTTTCTAATCACCCTCAGTCCATCAGCCAGTTGAATTATATGTTCAATCTGGACTACTTTTGGGGATACTGGGGCCCTCTCTCCTGGAGCCCAGGGTCCTGGATTTGGGTCCTGGTTCCATCTCTTTCCTTTGTGTGACCTCGGGCAATCATTTACCTTTCAGGACCTTTCCTACCAGTGTCTGTCCTCTCTGCACCTCAGAGTTGTAAGGATCCAATACACTCATGTATGTGAAACTCAGTAGACCAGATACCATCACACAGGGCTCATGATGCACATTAAATCTTTTCTGGAAAGAGACAGTAAGAATGCATCAGAACACAGATGATTAATTGACACATCACAGTTGATGACAACTGGTGGCACACAGGAGGGCACGGCGGAATGAAATGATGCTGAGCTGGATGGGGCATTTGACTCAGGGAAAGTGGCTGTTTATCCAAGGACACCTCAGGGTGGTGCCACACCTTTCCCGCCTTGGGTTTTCCAAAGGGCACACGACTTCATGATCTTTGGGTGGTGGCATGAATAGAACACGCTGGCTGTTTTAACCATGTTGCAGGAGACTGTTGCTAGGCGACTCTCTTCTGTGGTCTAGAAAGAGAGAGAGTTGATGTCCCTGGAGGGGGCATCCTTGGCTCAGACAGGCCAGGCCAGATGAATGACATCAGGGGTATGAGGCGGGTGGGCTCCGTGCCTCATTCAAGAGGAGCTCGCCTCCAGGGCCGTCGTATTTCCAAACGGCCTCCTTGCCGAATCAGCTTCCCTCCTCAGGATAGAAAGGCAGGTAGGATGCGGTCCTTGGCCAGTCTTGAGCTTGGAGAATGCCTGACCTTGGGCAGAGCTCCCAGGGGGGCCTGCGATTTGGGTTGGGGGCAGCATTCCCGCTGATTTCTTGGGACGACCTTTCCGTAGACCAGCTCTTTCCTCGGTGCTTCAAGGGAGGGAGGGGCAGTGGTTCCACACAAGACCCTCTGTAGGTGGACACGTGGACAGCGGAAGCAGACACGTTTGTTCACGTGTGGGTATGAGCCACGTGAGGATGGGGCAGTGTCCACGCCTTTGTCCTTCGGCATCAGTTTTCTGAAGCCGAGGTCCTGAGAACTCCCTGTGGCAACTGGCTCACGCATGAGGATCCATTAGCTCACTTCACAAGAAGGCCCCAGGGGACTCGTGGCTCAGCGTGGTCATAGCAGGCAGGTTCCGTGCCCTGTCCCCTCTGCCATCCCCATCTTGTCAGCTTTGCCCTTAGGCTGGATCCCTCACAGCCCCAGGGTGGCTGCTGTGGTTCTAGGTGCGGACATGTCATACCTCTTTTGGGAAACATTGAGGAAGTTTTCCTCAGAGCCCCCAGCAGATGTCCTCTCATATCCCACTGGCAAGGGGATGGATTATGTGACAGCCTTAGATGGTCATGATTTATTCCTTTATCCTGCGGAGGAAGAGGGGATGTTGGGCCAGACAGTGGTTCTGCTAGCAAGGAACACAGCGGGGGTGGCATTTGCATGTGAGCAATTAATACTATCTGCACCCATGAGTCTTTGCACGTGGCTCTGAGGCCCTGGGACCTGGATAGCTAATTCACACAGCAGGGGCACCCCACAGGCCCTGGGCCTTTAGCATTGTCCTGATTTAGGAATTGAAATTAATTTTAATGTTTTATGCCTTGTTTCCCCTGCTGACTGGTACGCTCCTTGGAGGCAGGGGCCACGTCTTCATACTTGTTTGACTCCCCTCCTGCAATTCTCTCAGTTTCTGGCACAGTACTGGGCACACAAGATGCACATGACAAATGCTCATTATTAATAATAAGAGTAGCCACATTTATTGGGTAATTTTGACCTGCTGGGCTCTCTGCTAAGGGTTTTATATGTATGGTCACCCGGCCGTATTATAGAGTGACTAAATGAATATCAAAGGGAAGTGATGTGGGGTTTGGGGGTTCCTGGACAGAAACTTCCCTTCCTGGAACTTTGAAGGTCTTCAGGACCAAGTGGTAGGTGGAAGCCTCTAGGACTTCCTGTGTTAGAAAGTCCCCCTTGGGTCCGGCTGGGATCTGTCGGCTGCACTCTAACCACTGTCCTCAGGTCAGGTTCCAGAGCAGCGCAGGCGGCCTGCAGAGCAGTCAGCCCGAGAGCAGCCGTCGCCTCCAGGTCTCTCCCTGCGTGGGCTCAGCAGTCTTCATTTTAACTCTTCTCCCCATCCTTGCGTGCACTGTGACAGGCCCTGACTGGACACTGCACTGTTTGCCGATGTGCCCTTTGCTCTTTGGTGGCCCTAAGTGGCACAGGGCTCCATGTGGCCTGAGCAGCTCCGGGCCCTCTGAGGGCTCAGCCTCGAGTCTGAGTGTGCACGTCCTTTGTAGGTGGCTGTACCAGGCGCGGGCTCACGTCCACAGTGTCTTTAGCCCCCGTGAGTGTGAGTGGTGGCTCCAGGCACGGACCCAAAATAGCTCCGGCCACAGTTCACCAACTGCTAATGTATTCCAAGTTGCACAAGGCACATTTTGGGGTGACAGCAGAAGGGGAACCCAGTGTTTAAATATAGAAGGACACTCAGTTTTCTGGAAAAAAAAGAGTAAAATTGAGGTGAGGACCTGACTGCGTTTAATCCCTGCACGATACTGCTTGGACCATGTCATTCCTAATTTGCAAATGAGGAAGCTGCAGCTTAGAGTAACTAGACCAGGGTCACACAGGCTTGGGAAGCTCTGCAAGCCTCACTTTCCTTCCCTGCAACCACCTTTGTCCACCTTGCAGGGCATCTGCGGCACTGACCCCTCAGACTCCCCCGGCCAGTATCCTCCCTCACCTCTGCCTGCAGAGGGCCACTCGTGCCCAGAGCACGTGAAAGCCCTCTGCCAACTGCAGTGATCAGAGTGTGGGCCGCTGAGAGAAGAAGAGAGAGAAAGAGAGTGTGTGTGTGTGAGTGTGTGTGCACATGTGTGCATGTGCTGAAGGCTATGTCTGCGGATCCCATTGAGAGGGCAGGGTCATCTGGAAGGGCCTGGCTCTAACTCTCAGGCCCCCATCACCTGCTGTCCCCACAGAGGGCCATCCGCGTGCGCAGCCACTCCATGGAGACCATGGTGACCAGCCAGAAGAAGACACACAGCGGGGGCCTCCCCGGCAGCCTCAGCGGGGGCATCTCCCACAACAGTGTGGAGGTCACCAAGACCACCTTCTCGGTGAGTGCCTGCAGGCTCTGGGGTCCCCCAGGCCCTGTTGGGGGAGGAGTGTGTTCACCCAGGCTTGGGCCAGGTGATTAGCAGGGCGAGCTGGATGATGGAGGGAAACTGAGGCTGCCTGGGGAGCAACTCCCCCTCTGAAATTAGCGCCTCCAACGAGGCAGCACCTGGGGCTGGCCCAGACTGGAACCCACCTGTGGTCCTGTTCTCTGAGTTTCCTTGACACCTGCGCCGCCTCCTTGGGGCCAACCCTGCACAGTCGTCCTGGGTGCATTTCTCTCCCTAGGGACTTGGGACCTGGGACTGCGAGAGAGGTTTCCCTCCTTTGTTATTATTGATAATATTAGCTGCCTCTGCTTGCTGTGCACCAGGCATTGAGCTAATTCATGGTCCCTGTAACAGCTGACTGAGGTAGGGACTGATGTGCCCTTCATTTTACATTTAAGGAAGAGGAGACCCAGAGAGGTTAAGTAACTTGCTAGAGGCCACCGAGCTAAGCTGAAGAACTGGGATTTGAATGCAGGTCACCCAGATACTAAGTCTTTGCTCTTAATCGGTGTGTTCAGTTCCAAGAAGAGAGAGCCTGGCCTGTGGGATTGGGTCTGGTCAGCTCGCGCCAGGAGCTGGCCAGGTGAAGGAACCACAGTCCCTCCTTTAATAAAGCAAAGTGGCTTTGGATTTGTGTACTTTAGGGCTTTCTTTTTCTTCTTGGCAGAACATACCTACCACAATACTAACAAGCCATATTATAAATGATCTTGTATAATTCATTTAATTTACCAAATAGTAATTTCATAGCTATTGTCTTGTTCTTGCCAGAAGGTCTGTGAAGTGAGCAGGGCAGGGCAGTGATCTCCAATCAGTGGATGAGACTGAGGCCCAGAGAATTTTTCCCCTTGCCCAAGGTTGCACAGCATGTGAATGGCAAACGTTGGGGCCCGGGTTAGAGGCCTAGTCTGAAGATTGGCTGCAGGCTCGCATCCCCCCCTTCTCACTCTCCCATCCCTCCATTGTCCCTCACATGTGGCAGAAGCAGAGCCACATCCTTTGGCAGGCTCCCTCCGCCTGTGGGTGGATATGAACTCCACGCTTGTCCCGCCAGGGATTTGCTCTATGACCTTGACCCAATTCCCTCGCCCCTCTCTCGACTCCTCTGCTTCATCAGTAAAGCAAGAGGTTGGACCAGGTCGCTCCCAGGTCTCTCTCAGCTTTGTGATTCCCAGTCTGTGACTCCCTGAGTCATCCTGTCCTCTCAATATTGGGGGTTCTCCTTAGGGTGGCCCTGACCCCGTGATCCTCCAAGAATTCTGCTCTTTCGTGGATTGTTACCTGGGGCCCTAAGGGTCAGGTTAAGAACACAAGAAAATGGGCTGCAAGTGCTTGAGCCTTGAGTCCCAGCTCCTTTTACACAGATCCCAACCTTCCTGGCGGCCTTGCTGTTTCCTGGGATCTCTCCAGACCAGTTGGGAGGGGGTGGGGTGCAGGGGCTCTGTAGACCAGAAAGAGTGGCGAAGGGAAGGAGATCTGGGCTTGAGGAGTGAGCACTCATTCTGGTGGTTTCATTGGCAGCCTCCAGTGGCGGCGGCGACGGCGAAGAACCAGTCGCGGAGCCCTATCAAGCGGCGGTCAGGGCTCTTCCCCCGTCTGCACACGGGCTCTGAAGGCCAAGGGGACAGCCGGACACGATGGTAACTGTCCAGCGCGGCGACGGTCAGCTCCCTCGGGAGGGCTTTGTGCAGCTCCGGGAGATGGCTTCCTTCTAACCCTGGTCCCCGCGTCAGGCCCCTGCACATCCCGGTCACTCACTCAGCTCTTTGTCCGCTGGGGCAGCTTTGGCAGTCCCTGCGTTGGACATTCAAAGTGGTTCTCGTCACAGTGTGACCTCAGCTAGAAACGCTGCTTAGATTCTTTTCTTTCTTTCCTTCCTTTTTCAAAGCTCACTCCTCCTCTTTATGGAAGCTTTCCCTGATTAACGCTGCCAGGCAGAGTTCGTCGAACCTTCCTTTGGGCTTCCAGAAGGTTCCTCCTCTTCTTCCCCCACTTCCTCCATTTTTTTAGTAACTCTTTTACTCATATGAAATGTCCAGAATAGACAAATCCATAGAGACAGAAAGATTAGTGGTTGCCAGGGGCCTGGGGCAGGGGGGAATGGGAGAGATTGTGAGTGGGTCTGGGGTTTCTTTTAGGGGGGATAGAAATGTTCTAAAATCAGATCGTGGTCATGGTTGTGAATATACTAAAAATCATTGAATTGTACACTTTAAATGAGTGAATTGTATGTGGATTATGTCTCCATGAAGCTGTTATGAAAATAGAAGTACATTAGGGACAGGGCCGTCTTGTTCCCAACAGTGGGCACAGAGCTAATAATCATGGGTAGGGTACGTGGTTGGTTAAACTGCAGGGAAGGCAACCCTTGGCCCCCAGGCTGGGAGTAGCCCATTTGCCCAGATGCCCTTCCCAGCACCCAGGGCCGCCTCAGCACACGCATCCGCATCCGCATCCAGGGAGCGCCTTTTGTAGTCGGTGTGCGGGGCGTCCCCTAGCGGTCTGTAGCCGTGGCCCTGCCAGCGACCCGAGGAGGAGCCCGTGTGCATTGGGCTGTTTCCTGGCTGTGGCGGTGGAGGTCCCAGACTCCACTCCATCCCCTCTGTGCCCGCTCTTGACCTAGAGCTCTGCCAGCTGGGATGGCTGATTGGGTGGAGGGTGGGCATGGACTTGGTGGCAGCAAGCCAGGACTCCTGCCTGGTAGCTCTGGACTCTCACCCAGGAGCCTGCAGGAGCCCCTTGCAAAGCAGAAAACTCTGTTGTCTGCCCCCCGCAGTCTCTGAGGGGGCTTGGGTGGGATGGAGGTCCTGGTGGCCATGCTGTCTCAGGGAGTGCTGTGACCCCACAGGCCCCCACGGTGCTGTCTTGGGCCTGGGGGTGTGGTGGGGGTTGGAGACTGGCCCCCTGGCCTCACTCCTCTCCATTCTCATTTCCCCAGTGACAGCTCATCCAGCAACCCCAAGACTGTGGACGGCGGGCACTCTTCTCAGGAGATAAAGTCTGAGACCTCATCTAACCCCAGCTCTCCGGAAATCTGCCCCAACAAAGAGAAGTAAGAGTGAGGGTGGGCTGGCTTTAGCCCCTTGGGCCCTGGGACAGGTCTCTGCTCCAGGCCCCTCTCGATTTGGGAACTCTCGGGACACAAAAGCCAGCAGGCAGTGCCATGGGAGCCTGTCAGTCTGTGCGAGGCCTGCCTGCCCTCGGTCCGACGTGTGACCAGGCCCTGCCCTCCTGTTCCCCGCAGGCCCTTCATCAAGTTGAAGGAGAACGGCCGGGCCAACATCTCCCGCTCTTCCTCCAGCACCAGCAGCTTCAGCAGCACGGCTGGGGAGGGTGAGGCCATGGAGGAGTGTGACAGTGGGGTAGGTGTGGCCCTGTTCAACCTGGGGAGTGGAGAGGGCACCCTGGGCCCGTCTGCCCTGTGCATTAAGACAGCTGCTGTAGGCAGAGCCCCAGCCAGGCTTGGAGGAGAGAGGGGAGGTATGGAAACAGGAGGTGGCTCACTCGGCCATCTCCACCCTCTGCGAACAGTGGTTCGGGATCTCCCTGGAGTGACTTGGGAGCAGCAGGGGTCAGAGTCCAGGCTGAGTGTGTCCTTGCCCTGGGGATCCTGGCTGGGCGGGAAAGGGCTCAGTGCCCCATGCATGTGGGTCAGGGGCACTTCCTGGGGGGTGGAGGGGAGCCAGGGTTGGCTAGAAGGATAGAGCATGTCCAAGTAGGGAGTGGGAGGCAGGCGCTGCCCGGGGTCAGCTGAGGCACCAGCTGCCCCGTGGGGCTGCCGAGGGGCTAGCTGTCCTCACTCACCCGGTCTCTCTCCCCAGAGCAGCCAGCCGTCCACAACCTCACCCTTCAAGCAGGAGGTGTTTGTCTACAGCCCATCCCCAAGCAGCGAGAGCCCCAGCCTGGGGCCGGCCACCACGCCCATCATCATGAGCCGGAGTCCTACAGGTGAGTGGCGTTTGGTGGTGTGCGCCACGGGGTGGCCGGGGCAGGGCGGTGCCCTGACCGCTGCTCATGCGGAGCCTCAGGCGCATTGAACTGGCCAGTGTCCGTTCCAGCCCCAGTTGAGGCCCTTGCTCTCTGCCAGCTCACTGCACCTGTTTAGCAACCTTCAGGGCCTTGTGTTCCTGTCCCCTCCTTGCTTGTGGGAAACCAAAGCTCAGAGGGCTCAATGATTTGCCGGAGGAGCTGAGATTGTGTGTTGAAAGCTGAGGTTCTTTCCACTGACCTCTTGCTCTACCCCATCACCGACTCAGGGCCTCTCTGTCACCGTGATGGTCCCCAAAATGCAAGGATACCAGGTGGGGAAAGCATTGCAGGTGGAGGGAACAGAACATGGAAAGGCCTGGAGAGAAAGAATCTCCCGGGCTCAGTAGTGGGGGTTCAGGGAAAGCAAGAAGTCTGGGCCTTTCAGGGTTCTGTGATTCCTGCAGTTGGGCAGAGTAGGAGGAGCCAGCTCTGGGGAGAGGGTGAAGGGTTGGCACCTGAGGGGCATCTAGGTGGATGTGCGTGGTAGACACTGCTGGGCTCCATGGGTGCCTAGAAGTCAGAGCCTTGGTCCGGCCTTTGGAGGGCAGCGCAGTGTGGGGGCACATGCAGGAACCTGGAGCCTGGGTCCTAATCCTGAATCTACCACTTACCAGCGATGTGACATTGGATAAGTTACTGAGCCTTTCTGTGCCTCAGTTTCCCCAAGCAAAACATGGGAGGGGAATAGTTTCTATCTCGAAGTTGGTTGTGTGAGGTTATACATGTAAGAAACTTACAACTGTTAACTTAGGTGTTTGTTAAGTGACAGGAACAGAACGATAGCATAACCTGGGAGTGATCTTGCTCCCCAGGGCACATTGGGCAATGTCTGGACAAAACGCCTTTTTGATTTTCATGATTGTGGGAGGAGGTTGCTGCTGGCATCTAGTGGGCAGAGGTCAGGGATGCTGCTAAGCATCCTACAATGTACAGGGTAGACCCCGCGATGAAGAATTACCTGGCCCAGAATGTCAATGGGCTGAGTCAGGAAAGTGATCTCAGTGGAGACACAGGAAGGGCCAGTTCAGGTGCTTCCTGTCACTCAGCTCCCCCTGGCTGGGTGGCTGCAGAGCTGGGCTGTGATCGTGGCTGCACGATTGACAGGCTGGCCTCTCTGAGCCTCAGTTTCCTCATCTGTGAAGTGGGGTAGTCATACAAATTCCTAGATTTAAAAAAGTAAGGCTTCATTAACTATGGAAGGAATGAGTGAAAGAATTTGTAACCAAGCTTAACACCTATTTGGTATTAAATAATTATAAAAATAAGTAAGGCTTTGAGTAAATGGAGGTTTAGAGAGTGTCTGCGACTTGCTGAAGGTCACCCAGGACAGAAGGGAACTTGGAACGGGCCTGGTAACTCCTGCCTGGTGCTTCCTGCATCACAGGCCCCTCTCCCTCATGGTATTTAATGCTGAGGGGCCGCCTTCCACCCCTAGCTCTAAGGAAGTTGTTCTGGGAACCGGGAGGCCCACCCTGGCCCTGCGGAGGTCTGGAAACCTGTTTTAGGCTGTTTGGCTGCCTCTGGGGAGAGACAGGGTTGAGGGGAAGGAGGTGGCCTGGAAGCGCCTGACATCCACCCTCCATAATCTCAGATGCCCTGACCATTGATCATTTCACACCTGGGCTCCCAGGGGCCTTGAGAGGGGGTCAGCGGGTCACACCAGGAGGTGCTCATGGCACTGGGAGGAACCCCTTGATTGAGGCACCAGGAGTAAGTCAGTGGCCTCCAGGTGCATTGTACTGAGCTGTAGGTTCTCTCCCTGGGCCGGAGGAAAACCAGAAGGCCAGGTGGGTCCCCCTGGCTCCTGCCAGTGGTGTGCTGGGAAATGTTTCACAACTGGCTCTCCTGTTCCCCCCCAGCCCCTCCCCCCCCCCCCCCCCGGGACACAACTGTATAGCTTCATTGTAAATTTTACTGATATAAAGGACCCAAAGCATACAATTTACAAATAATGATAAAATATACAATGCTCTTTACTCTAAATCCCATATAGCCAATAGGTGCTCACAAAAACACTTTTACTAATTATTTGCCTAGCTTTGTATCCATAGCCACCTTAAGGATGCAAATCCCGACATGAATGGGGATTGACATTATTTTGTCAGTGCCATGAGCCACTTCTGTGCAGAATCGGAATCATTTTCAAATACTGGAAGAATATTTACTCAGTCTGTTGTGCTGTTCACAATGCCGTAGACACAATACGTTTTCACATTTAACCTGTATCACTACTATTTTCTCCAGTAGTTTCTGAAGTCTAGACAGGAAAACAGCAGATCGAGCTGATTTGTAGCATTTGCTGATCTCAGGCGGCCAATGTGACATGGGATTGGGAAGAACTACTAGAAACAATAGACGTAAATAACCTTAAAAGAATAGGTAATAGTACAATACTATTACTAAATAGTATTGCTAAAATACTAATACTATAGTGAAATAACAAGGAAGTGATGACTTCTGAGTATTTATTATCTTTGATGAGTATCATTTAATTATAAGCTTATATAATTTAATTTAAAATGACTGTGTGTAACAGTCAGCTCGCAACATTTCTAAAAATTTACGAGTTGGCGCTTGTGAATTGGTGCAAGTCAGCTAGAGTGTCTGGCGGAGGGGAGAGCCCCTTCTCCTGGCCTGCCTGCCCGGTTCCCCCCAGCAGCTCCGGACCTCTACAGCCCCACCCCCTCCTCACGGGCTTTCCTATTTCTCCTAGATGCCAAGAGCAGAAATTCCCCGAGGTCAAACCTGAAGTTCCGCTTTGATAAGCTCAGCCATGCAAGCTCCAGTGCGGTAAGGACCTAGGGGCCTGGGGTGGCAGGGGGAGCCTCCCGCATCCCACATCCCAACCTCCTCCGAAAGCCAGCCTTCCTTCGGGGGACACATTGCAGCAGGGGGAGGAAAGCTCTGCTTAGATCTGGGGTGATGCTGCTGGACCCGCATGGCGCAGGCATCAGCCTGGGGGTCGCCAGCCACCTCTGTCCCACATCCTATGTTAGAGCCACATCCTTGGACTCACACAGATGTGAGTTGAGAACAGTTGCTACTGGGCCTCTGGGCCCTTCCTGAGCTCACCGGAGAGTTGAGAGCTGAGTGCACAGAGGTTACAAGGAGTAGGGTTTGTTTTGTCTAGTTTTATAAAACTCTTGTATGGATTTTTCTTGAAACAGGGTCACTAATATGGAAGAGGAGTCCTTCGCCTGTCAAAGGTGAGTCAAGTGTTTGTCCTGCTGTGGCCACATGGCCTGGTACCCTGACATCCTGACAGCAGGGGAGGGTCAGTGGCTTCTTCTGAAGCCTCTGTGTTGGGGCCCAGGATGGTGAAGGAAGCAGATGGCCTCAGGAGTGGATGGGAAGGTGGTTTGATAATTGGGCCCAGACTCACTGCGCTGGTCCCTCTGCCCCAGAGCAGCCGGGCTGAGGGGCTGTAGTGCAGAGCTTGCTTTCCTCCCCGGGAGGGAGAGTCCTCAGTTTGACCCCTTGCCTTTCTGCTCTCGGCCGCCTTTCCCTCCTTATGTCTTTGGCCAGGGCTCTGGGCTGAGCTGTGTCCTCCCAGAGATGCCTCAGCGCCCTAAACACTGTGCAGGCGACCTGAGGGAGGACCTCTGCCCCCAGCCGCAGGGGAGGAGCATGTCGTTTGCAGCTGATGAGGGCCTGGGCCCAGCTCCCCTCAAGGCCTGGGCTTGTGCTGGTGAAGTTAGTAGAGACCCTTCTGAATTCCCACCCTCCAGGGGTGAGAGTGGCAGTTGGAACCAAGGGGAGGGGCAGAGCTGAGCCCATTTTATACAAACCGGATCTATGGAGACCAGAGGAGAAGGTGGAGATGCTGACACTCGCCTCCAGCTCCCATCCTGTACTCCAGACGCCTCTGTTCACCAGACTCGTGTTCATGCCAACTCCTCAGGCAGTCTGATGTCGGGCATCCTGTGTGGGGCACCCTCCTGTCCTGAGCATGTTCAGGGCTATGGCCATGGCCACCTGTGTTCTTCCTTCCTTCCCCCATCGTTTCATCACCACCCCCCTTCTTGTCTTCTCCAGGGAAGCCCCGATTCTGTCTTGGAGAAGGCTCCTGTCTTAGCAGTTTGGGGGTGCCGTTCACTACTCTGACCATTGCAGGCCTGTTGCTCCACTGGCCACCTGCCCACCAGACCAGCTATCTGTCCCAGTGTCCTGACCTGGCCACAGCCCTGCCCGCTCCTTCTCCAGGACACCCTGTGCGCACCTCCCATCTCTGGACAAGGCCTCATTCCTCCAGCCCTCCTGCTCCTGCCCCCCCAATGTGCTATGTCTGGGTCATTTGTTACCTTGGTTTTGTCTGCAGAGGCAAGCATTGGGCAAGGGGGCATCTGAGTATTGGGTACTCAGAGAGCGTGCTGCGGTGGGGAGCCCACAGGGACTGCACCTGGGGTGGGGCCGCGCTGGGTCCTGGACCCGCAGGCATTTCGTGCTGGTGGAGGGAGCACTTTTCCAGGGGCCGACTCTGTAGCTCCTTGAAGATGTCCTGGTAGAAATCTGCTCTGTGGTCCCCACATCTCTGGAGCTCCCAACACCTGTTTGCTTCTGTGCTAGAAACTTCTTCCCCATCTGCTGACAGCAGGCCCAGGGCCGCCTCTGTCCCTGCTGCTTGTGCTTGGCCAGTTGAAGCTGCGACAGAGCTGGGTGTGTCTGGGAGCTGGTGCCACTCTCTTCCTCGTGGCTGCTGGTTGCTGTGGGAGAAGCCCCGGGTCAGTCTCCCCTTGGAGCAGATGTTTTTCCCATGAAGGGGTGGGCAGCCAGGAGAGGGAAGGATTGGGAGAGAGCGAGCCAGTGAGCCCCCGGGCCTTGGCTGAGGAGACCCTGAGACCGAGGTCCAGGCCGGGATCCAGGACTCTGCTGGTGGTGGAGGCTCGTGGGGAGTTACTTCAACCCCCGTCTTAGGTGAGAGCCAGAGAGGTGAGGTGGGGTGGACCCATCAGGTGCAGCCCGATGTGTGGGTGCAGAACTCAGGTGAGGGGAAGGAGCGGCGTCCTCCTGCATTTTATGTTCCTGGCACCTGTGGGGAGCTCAGTGCTGCCTGGAGGCTGTGCTCTTCAGCTTTGTTGGGGCTCAATCCTCCAGTCCTCCTGTTCCCCTTTCCCACTGTGGGTCCACAGGTACTTGCCATTCCTGCAACTTGGGCCCCAGCCGGGTGCAGTTGAGACACCACCTGCCATAGGCCCCCTCAGCCAGAGCCACCTTCCCTGGGATGAGCCAGTGCCCTGCCCGCCGAGCAGCCCCCTCCTCTCTGTCACCACCCATCTGAGTCTGCAGATGGTTTCTGCTGACTGGCCCTGCAGGGTTAAGGCCTGGCGTCCTCCAGGTAAAATAGAGTCTGAAGAGCAGACCCTTGGAGGTGCTACAGTTTCAAGTGCATGTGGGGCCCCCCTAACGCGGGGCTGCCAGGGTGACGCTGGCTGGGCTCCTGCTTTAATGAGCAGATGACAAGGATTTCCAACCAGATGCTCTATTTACATTGCATCTGGGCTTTCCCCCAAGTTAAGGCATATAAATGTTATACCTGTTCTTGAGCGAGGTCACAGCTGCCCCGTTGCTTTTGCAGAACCTCGATCCTTCATCCCCACTCACGCGGACACTGTGGGATCCTGTTTGCAGGCTGGTGGAGCCCTCCCCTCACACTGTTTGGGGAACGTGTTTACTTAAAGTACTAGTCCAGTAGGATTTATTCTAGTTAGAAGGTCAACCAGTGTCTGTTTTGATTTTATTAAAAGTTGCTGTAGCGGCAGTCACTGCTGCAGTGAGGCCCGCGGATTCTGGTGGCCTTCTGCTGGCTGGGTTTCTGAAGGAACTTGGAAGGTCAAATGGCATTTCTTTAAAACCGATCCCAGGGTCTAGCTTGCTTCTCTGGATAGCTGGTATTCACGGCTGCTCAGTGGTTGTGCTGTGTCGTGTCGCGGTCCTCGGGTCCTCGGGGGTTCCCTGGTGGTCCCACCCTGTCCTGCTTGGGAACCTCATACCCACCTCCCCCTCTGCTCTGGCCGCTCCGCCTGCAGCCCCCACCTCCTGGGAGGGCTCTGCTCCTGCCTCTGAGCCAGTGGCCAGGATGGCTGGATGTGTCCAGGGACATAGAGGCACAGGTCTGTCCTGAGAATCACAGACCTGAGAAGTGGTGTCTGCCCTCTGTCTGCTAACGGGGATGCTCTGGGAAGGATCCAAAATGTCCCTCCCTCTTTGTCCTGCGCCCCTGTCTCTAGAAAGCCCACCCTGTGGCTTCCAGGATATACATGACCAGCCCCCTGGGGTCCCAGCGCTGAGAGGGAAAAGGAGAGCCAGGACCCAGCAGCCCCCCCTCCCCCCTCGGGGCCACAGGGCAGGCGGCTTGGGTGCCTGGACGCCGCCTCCCCCACAGGCTCCGTGCACCTGCTCTGGCCACAGATGTCTGTCCTTTTATTGCTGTTCCCAGTCTTGGGGCTCAGAGATTTGCTGAAGCCTCATCGGTACTCGTGACTGGATGCGTCCGGATGGTGCTCATGCCGGTGTTTGAGGCGCTGTGTGTGGTCTCCTGGACACAGAAGTGTTTCCCAATGTGCCTCTGGCTCCGGGAACTGCCTGACTCACGGAAGAAACTGCTGCCAGGCTCTGTAGGTCACTCGGATGCCCCTGCTCAGACGATGCTTAGAACCAGATGCAGAAAGAGCTTGAGCTAGGTCTCAGCTAGCGTTTCTGTCATGAATGAAAAAATGTTTTGTGGTTCAGTAGCATCTTGCTGTCCATACCTTCTGGGCTCCTTTTAGCATCTAATCCAACCAGGTCATCTTCCAGATGAGACACCTCAGCCCCTGTGAAGGGAACATAACTTGCTTGAGGTCACATGACCCCCTAGTGGCAAAGCTGGGATTAGAACACACAACCCAGGTCCTCTCTCAGCACTGCCTGCATGGCTGCATTTCCTGGGGCCCTGAGCTGTGGAAGCCCGTTAGCTGGTGTCTGGGCACTGGCTGGGAGGCGTTAGCCGTCAAGGGTGTGGCTGGGGCCGCAGACTCTGCTTGTCATCAGAAGGGATGTTCTCTTGGACTTTCCCCTCAAGGCACTGAGTTTTGGATGCAGATCGAGCAAAGAAAATAAGACGGGAAAGAGATTTCAGTGGCTTGTTCCTTGGTGACATTGGTTCTTCACCTCCTGTGTGTAAGGGGGCGGAGGCCAGAGCATAGATGCAGTTATCCAACCCTCAGTTTCCCCTTTTTAAGTTAAGCAAAGTGTAAAAGAAAACTCTGATTCTCCCTGATCCTTAAACCAAGGTGGTTAGTAAAAATGTAGACTCAAGCTGTAGTAAAAATGTAGATGCAAGGTGGGATGAGAGCCTGTTTCAGTTTCGTACCCTGACTGTTTAAGGTGCCAACGCAAACACTACCTTCTTTATCCTTGTGAGTCAACAGAGACGGTCTGTGTGGGGGGATGGTCGGGGTTCAAGTACATCTTATGGCTGCAGGTGGCTGGCAGGGACCTGGCCACTCAGCCCTGCTCAGGACCTCACAGCTCCTCCCCCAGCCTCTAGCTACCCCTTCCTCAAAGATGAGGGTGGGTCAGCGGAGTGTGCCAGGCCTGTTCCCAGGCCTGTTCCCGCAGCCTGCTGGGGGATATTGGGGCTCTCTTCTGCAAGCTCTGATCTCTATTTTACCACTAGCCCTTGCCCTACTCCACCCCGTGTGCCCCTCCTTTGAGCTGGGCCGTGTGCCCCTTTGGGAGGAAGGAGACAACCCCGAGTAGGGCCAAGGACGGCGGAGCCCTGCCTAGCAGGAGGCTGCGGGGGCAGTGGCTCTGTTCTGTGCCTTCCCAGCCCTGGGGAGAGGGTATTTGGCTGGAGACTGGAATTTAAATGCTATTGTCTTTGATTTCGTGACATTTCTGCTTGGAAGGGTCGCGCCCCCTTCCTGCTCCTTCGCATGTGTGCCAACTCTCCCCTGTCGCCGTGTCCCCTTCCACGCTCCAGCCCGGGGACGCCGAGGGTTCAGTGTAAAGAGCTTCCTCTGGGCGGTAGAACCCAAGAGGTGCAGCTGGACGCGATGATCCATGTAGTGGTGACTTTTCTCTCTTTCCTCTTCGCGAGGAGGTGATTTGTGGACCCTGACTGCCTACGTACTGTAAATAGTGTACATTTAATTTATTGCTATGGTAGCACATTGTATTTGTTAATGTATAAAACAAATTCTAAAAGGTTGACAAATGTATATTTTGTTGCTTAAATGTGTCTTTGCAGAAATTGACAATAAATAACATATTTTGTGTCCATCAGTGTTCAGACTCCTTTGCTTGGGGCCCCACCCCCGGGCATCGCCTTTTAGTTTCACCAGAGGTTGAATACTGGCAGCTCACACGCCTTATGGGGCCTGTAGATGTGTTACTTTGGCCTAAAAAATGTTTTAAAATTTCCCAAGGAGTTGCTGATGTTTAAAAAACTGACCGCAATGAAACATTTTTTGAAAACTTAGAAATTTCACAGAAAATCTGAATTTTCTGCTTCTGTCAAAAATCAGTTGCTGGATCCACTCCTTCGAGCGGCAGGAATTGCTCAGAGCTGACCAGAGGCACCTTCTGCGGGTTACCCCCTTTAGGCTACCCTCTTTCGTGGGACCTGAGCACGCGTGGTTCCCGCTGTTCCCTGTTGTTACCTGGAGCATTTCACCCATTCCTGCCATTTGCTTGGACCCTGTAAGCATCTGCGTTTGAGATCCCTGCTATTTACTGATTTATCTTCAACCTAGGATTTTCTTCCTTCTGCCCACTTTCTTTCCAAATTCCCTATTTATTTCTTTAAAGATTCTCTCATGAGTAAGTGCCCTCCCTCCGATCCCCTTTGACTCCCAAATGACCACACTCTGACATGTATACACTTTGCTTTACAACATTTGGATGTAAGTTTAGAAGTAATGTATGTATTTTTTTTTCCCTTATGAAATTTGAAGGCAAGGAACAGGCCTTTATTTGCTGGGACTTGGTTGTGCTCTTGGGCAAATCATTCAACCTCTTGGATTTGCATTTTCTTTTATGTATAATTGGAAAAACAATCCACAGGAAAGCATGAGGATAGAAGTGGATTTATAATTGGGAAGGAGCTTTGAAAAAAATGGCAAGTGTTGAAATTCAAGTACCAGAGGTTCAATGATAATATTATTACAATACGGTAACAGCAGCTGATATTTGTTGACTGCTTACCACGAGGTTAAGTGTTCTACATAGTCAGTCAGTTCTCCTGTAACATGACATACTGGCTCCCGAAAATCACAACACTCTGCAAAATTGTGCAAGTAGAAAAAATAAGGCTAGGTACTTACAAACTTTGTCAGTGATGCGTAAAATAAAAATTTATTCACTAGCCCTGGCCAGTGTGGCTCAGTTGGAGCATTGTCCCATGCACCAAAAGGTCGAGTGTTCGATTTCCGGTCAGGGCAGGTACCTGGGTTGTGGCTTTGATTCCCGGTCAGGGTGCATGTGCGAGGCAACTGATTGATGTTTCTCTCTCTCTCTAAAAATCAATGTACGTATCCTTGGGTGAAGATTAAAAACAATCCACTAAGTGAAAATGGTAGCAGTTTTACACATGTTAAATAATTAAGAAATCCATAAATACTACAGTAAATACGGCATTTTTACTTTGAAACAGACCTGAAGTTTGATTGTGGAAGCAGGTGTGGGGAGGGTTGCCACTTGAGAGTTATTGAGAGGTGCAATGAGAGGTCTTCTAAAACCTGATGGACAGCAGTGACGCCAGATGTGGCTGAGTGTAGCTGCTGACACGTGCCATGCCAAGGACGGTGGTGGGTGTTTGGTGCGTGCATGTGGGTTTTGTGTGTTGCTGCGCAGCTCGAGTCAGCTGGTGCGGTTTTCTGTATGCACCCAGAATTTCTCATGGTAGAGTCGCACACTCAAACATGCAATTTGTGTCATACTCATATTTTCATCTAATATATCAATTGCATTGGACCAAATTACCATTTTCAAAACAAGTATTTCAGCAGAACTGACTGTATTATCTCACTCAGTCAGCCAAACACTCCAATGAAGGAGGTGTTATTGTCTCCATTTCCTTTAAAGCACCAGAACCGAGTTTCAGTTTGGAATTAAGTTTGATGCAGGTTTACGCGGATGTGCTGACCTCGGTAGGGAGGCGTGTCTCGCACCCGGGCTCCGGGCGCACAGGGCCGGACCAGGTGAAGTGCACCCCGGCCCTCTGGCTTCTCTGCCCAGCTCAGAGCTGCAGCCCGGGAGCCCATGTCTGCAGGGCCCTGAGCTGCTCTCACCCACCCACACTATGTACCCCACCTGAGCCCATGGTTTCCGTCTTCCTATTTCTCAGAGCTTTAGGGTCCATCTGTTGAGTCCCCATGGCTGCAAGTGAAGCCACATTTTTTACACAAACACCCAAGCCCCTCGTCAGCTCCTCATGGGGTGTCTGCTTCTTGGGTTCAAGCCTTCTTCCCGGATGCTGGGGATCACTGATTCCACGGAGCCTTTGTGGAGGTCGAATATTTCCTGCCTGTGCGGGAAGGTGCTGCAGGAGGCACCGGTGGCCTTCAGCTGGGTCAGTTCCAGTTCCTCTAGCAGGGGTGGGGAACCTTTTTTTCTGCCAAAGCCATTTAGATATTTACATCATTCGTGGGCCATTCAAAATTATCAGCTTAAAAATTAGCTGTGAAAAAAGCTTCTAGATTTATTGAATTTCAAGTCCCGCCTGTGGTTTCCTTGGCAGGGCCACACAAAATGGTTTTGTGGGCTGTGTATGGCCTGCGGGCCGGACGCTCCCCACCCCTCTAATCCTCAGACTCTCTGCAAGCTCATCTAGGTCTGTGTTCAGGTGCCCCCCCACTAGATGGGGCAGTCTGCAAGTTAGGGCTCATTCTTCTGACTCTTGCAACCTGCCCCCACCCAGCGTCCAGTCATCAAATGTCTTGGGGGCCTTTATTCTGCCTGCCACACGGCGGAAGTCTTTCCTGAGCTGCTCAAGGCCTGCTCAGTTTTTCCTTCCATCTCACTCTTCAAGTGCCTGCTGTGTCCAGTGGTGCCACCAGCTGTGCTCCAGCCAACCCTTCTTTGCCCTCTGGGTAGCTGGCTCCAATAACAGTATCACAGTCGAATTCTCTAACCTTGCAGTAAGTATCAGTTATTAAAACAGGGACATTTCCGTTCACTCAGTCCTGTTTGTTTTCAACTTCAATTTGCATTCAATTCTAACACCGGACCCCCAAACCCTCTAGGGCAGGTTAGCCTGCTGGGTCCAGGGTTTTGTGTGTGACAAGGACCCCCTCCTTGACCTAATCTCTGAGCCCCGCTTTCAACGAGGTGCCACTTTTGGCCTGTCCTTGGCCTGCCCAGCCCAGTTTTCGCAAAGCATCCCATTAAACTGGTTTATCAAGAATCCTCCCCACTTGCCTCCTTTGATACCCAATCAAGTTGCTTTTCCCCTACCCTTGTTACCTAACCAAGTTAGTAATTTTCCATCTAATCCCTCACCCTGGCTGGTGGCTGGAACTCCCCACTTGTCCCTGCTGTATTTGGAGTTGAGGTCAATTCTCTCCCCTATTGCAGTAATTTTCAATAAAGGCTTCCTTGCCTGTTGAACTCGTCTGTGCAGATTTTCTTTGACCGGTGGCTGCCACCCTTCCATGCCCAAGCCTCTCCTTCTCCTCTGCACTTCTCCTCCAGTGTTGGGGTGGGGAAGAGAGAAGCAGAAGACACCTCTGAAAGACCTGCCCCTGAAAGACCACAATGTCAGTCTGGGTCCTCTGAGAAGCAGACACCCAGACAGAAATGAGGACTTATCAGAGGAAAGACCTGTGAGAGGAAATGGGGACAGAGCTGGGGAGGCTGGAGGGCTCTCAGACTGTGACGCAGGTCTGACCCCAGTGAAGGAGAGACTGGGGAGCCATTGTGGGATGGAGGCATCTTTGATATCAGTCTAGTTCCAAGAAAAATTCAGCAGGGCTGCTTGCTGGGGAGTCCCCTAGCCAGAGTCACCCACCACAGGAGTTCTGCATATTGCAAAACTTAGCCTAAAATCACTATGCCTGCCAGCCACTGGGTGAGAACAGCCTGTGGGAGCCTGGCTCTGGTGCCAACACAGTGATGGATTTCAGGGCGCAGCAGCTGGGGCTATTGGTCAACTAATGCCCCCTGCAGTTGGAGATTAGAGGCACCCATGACAGGCATTCTCATGTCGCCTTATGAATTGCCCCGATTTTGGTTGCTTACAATTTCCCTTTGTCTGTAGAAAGGCCCTCACTAGTGCAGGGGGACAATGAAACCCCCTTTCTCTTGGTTCCCTCTACCTCTCTGTCTAATACCAACCCTCCATTGGTTCCTTTTGCTTGGCGGGCATTCAAATGTCACAAGTCCCCTGCCATGAGAGACAGGGCTCAGGCTGGACCCATCTCTCCCCCTCCTCAGCTCCTGCTCTAAGAGGTCTACCTTGCAACCTTTGGCTAATGGTGTAAACTTCAAGCTCCGCCACCTCCTTGGTGTCCACTCCACCCTCAGGATGTTCCCTTATCCCAGTTGCCCCAGCAGGTGGCAATGTCTGCTGCTCTGTGCCATATCCTAGCACTCCTTTCTCCTTTCTCCAGATCCTAGCAGCGACAGGTGGTCTTGGCAATGCTAAGACAATCACCACACCATGGCCCACTGGGGATGTGTTTGGAGGACCCTCAATCTTGTAGGACTAGAGAGACATGCCAAATGCTCTCCCGTCTTCACAGAGCTGGTCCTTCTCTTATCTTGCCCTGGAAAGAGGTGGGGTGTTGGGTTTATTGCTGGTCCTGATGAAACGGTGCCTCTCCACAAGCCTCGACCGGCTGCATGGCTGGTTCCTGGGATGCCAGCGGTTCCCTGAATTTGAAATGTGAATTTGCTGGGTTACCGCTATGGCCCATTCAGACATCTGCCCTCAGACATTTAATGGTGTTCCCATGGTGGGCACAGCTTATGGGAGCCAAGGTTATGTTGCAGAGAGGAGACCTGAGACACAGCTATGACACCTAAGGCTCGTAATCCTCGGAAGGGGACTTGCGGTCTCCACTTCTTCAGGCAGAGATAATACCTGCAGGAAACATCAGAGGCTGGAGACACTCTGTAGAAGGTCATCCCCAGCTTCAGCCCAGCCCTTGCCACTCTCAGAAGAGGGAGCCTTCTCTAGCAGCTCAGCGTTAGGGTGCATAGAGATCACCTGGAGTGGTTGTTAAAATGCAGGTTCCAGTCCCCATCCCAGAGATTAGAATTCAGTTGGGCTGGGTGGGGCCCAGGGACCTGCATTTTTACTGAGCATGTGAGGGATTCTGATGCGATCTTTCACATTGGAAACCACCGATCCAGTTTGCAGCGTCTCTCTAAGTCTCTCTCCTGTAGTCTCAGGCCCAGTGAGAAAGCAGTGGGGGAAGTGAGGGTGAGGGGGCTTGAAAGATGCCGGTCCCCCACCTGAGAGGACTGTCATAATCATTATCCCAATGTGGGGAAGATGTCTGTCCCAGCAAGACACAAGGTCTCGCAGGGAAATGAAAGGGAATCGCTAGAGAGAAGAGAGTAGAGAAACATGCATCAAACGTAAAGCTTGGAAGGAGTAGTTTGAGATGAAAATGGACTGTGGCTGCGTGAGTGACATCACTGGGCATCCCGTAATAGACACGCTGGGAGAAAAGCTGAGCATCGTGCACAAAACGGAAGGAACTTGGTGAAAAGCAAAATCAGATACTGAGAGAATCGAAAATGAAATTAAAATTTAAAATTGAAATACAGCTGGAGCCTCTTTCTTCAACTCAAAACAAACGATCAGATGAGAGATGTGATGTGAGACTTCGGACACCTACCTGCAGTCTAGGAATGAAGCAGAGCTGCTGGGAAGAGCTGAAGAGACCTCCCGGGGTGAAGTGTTCCCTGGCGCTGGTGATGTTAAAGGCAAAGAGTGTGGCTGCTGAATTGACCCCATCAAGAGCGAATAAAAAAAAGCTGCAGCCCTGGCCGGTTTAGCTCAGTGGTTAGAGCATCAGCTTACGGACTGAAGGGTCCTGGGTTCGAGTCTGGTCAAGGGCACGTACCTCAGTTGCAGGCTCGATCTCCAGCCCCGTCAGGGTGCGTGCGGGAGGCAACCAACTGATGTGTCTCTCTCACATCGATGTTTCTCTCTTTCTCCTCCCCCCTTCCACTCTCTCTGAAAAGCAACAGGAAAAATACCCTTGGGTGAAGATTTAAAAAAAAAGAAGCTGCAACATAAATGGTTCCACATGAAAACATACAGATGAATGATTAGATAAACACAGCAAAACTGTGTTACGGAAAGGTGTAGTTATGAGAAAGAGGGTAGAAGGCTTGCTCAAATGACTGAATCAGGCAAATTTTATTAACCCCCTGCAAGACATTACATTAAAAAATTTAGATGCAAGACTAACAAGGAAGTCTTTATAGCCTTGCTCTACAATATCAACTGGCAGGTTTTATAAGAACTTATCATTAATAAGGAACCTGAGGAAAAGTCCAGGGAAAATGGACAATAAGGCCCAGATGAAATCCGGGTACTTAGAGTATAATAGCGAATATAATAGAAAAAGATTTTAACTTTTTAAATTATAGCATTTTCCACTAAGGAAGAAAGTTTTCCCAAACTGGCAAGGTTAAAATTGCAGCAGATACAAACAATTGTAAGCTATTACGGGGACTAGGCAATGATAAAATGATCTAAGATTTTAATTCAGCGACTTATTGCAAAGCTTGCGTTGATTAGGATGACTTTATTGCAGGGCTTCGGCCAGCTCAAGCTAGTTTAAACTCACAAAAAGGAGGCATTTATTAAAAAGAGACAGGATTGTCTTCTAGGATCAAAGAGCAGGGGTGCAGCCGAGCCCCCAGAGGACAGGAAAGGTCCTCAGGCCTCTTGCCTGTGTCGCCTCTGCTGTCCTCTTTCCTCTGTGCTTCTCTGTACTTCTTTCTGCTGGGTGGTTGGTCTTTTCCTTACGGATTTGCGATACGCTTCTGTTTAGATTTACTCTCGCCCTGAAGACCGGCTGAGCTGGTCTCAACCCCCAGTTTTCCCTTCGCTGCCTGGACTGTGCGATGGACTTGGTCCTAAATGTTTCCCTCGTCAGCTGGCACCATGTTAAGCTTTGTCAGTAGAGGGCGCAAGAGAGACGTTGCCGGAGAAGGGTTTCTGGGTCTGTGCTTGCTCAGCAGACTCTAGGACACAGGCACCTGCGTGGGCCTCAGCCTGGCTCCTGCAGCCTGGGCGGCTCGCCCAGCCCCAGATTCCTGCAGCTTCTTCAGAGTCAGGCTCCTGCAGTGCACGGCAGCCAGCTGCACCAGGGACCGGCCGCTTCTCGTAACCTCGGGGGTTCACTGGGTAAAGTCTGACGTTAGGACAATGGGGTGGGGACTGAGCAGCCAGTGAAACAAGGTTCAGGTGGAGCAGAAGGAACTGTGTTTCCCCAGGAGGTGGGATGAGACCAAGGCTGGGATGGGGCCCATGCAGGTCAGGGTCCAGGGGAGATGGAAGAACAAACAGAAGCTCACCATGGACAGGACCACAGGCGGCAGAAGCAGAGAGGGGACGGGTCAACCACACTGAAAGGGAAGGAAGCCTGAGGTGGGGCCCCGAGCTAAGCACAGCATTTGGACAACCCCAGGCTTCCGACAGCATTGAATTCATCTTCTCCAGGGTCAACATCCAGATTAGAGTCTCAGGGACAAATAACATCTTAATGATCTGATCTGACCCTGTTGGACTTCAGTGGAAACAAGATCCCCTGGGGGCTGGCCAGACCATAAAGCAAGAGCTGCGTGGAACGGGCTGGGGCAGGTCCCAGGCGTGAGTGTGAGTAGATGGTGAGTGGGAGGAGAGAAACAGCCCTGTCCTGGGTCCCGGTGGAAGCCTTACTGGACCATCCCTGCGAGAGAGAAAGAGGGACTGGAGACCAGAACCGGGCTCAGATTTATAATGAACAGAAACGCCTGCCCCGGATCTTAGGCTGCTGGGTGGAAGGGGAGCTGGGATCCTTGGATTGTCTGTTACTGGGAGTTATTTGTCCTTTGTATCTCCCTGCTCTTTGGAACTCAAAGCCTAGACCACATTTAAATAAAGAGAATGTCTGACCTCCTAAAACTGGTGGTTTCCCTAATACTCTGGATCCAAAGCCAGAGAAATGGGACAATGCTGCCCTCACATCGCAGAGTTACCGAAGCACCCAGGAAACGCCCGTGGCTCACGCATGTGGGCATCTCATACCTACCACCATTGTCTACTGATCAGGGAGAAAGTTCCCTGCTGTTATGTCACTAAGTGGAGCCACCCAAGGCCTTCTGTCAGATAGGCCAAGTGCAGGGCTGGTGCTTGTCCCAGGAGGTCACCGGTCATTCAGGTAGGGAGAAGGTTGGGGACCTTTGGCTGATTAGTTCCTGACCCAGGTATGGGCAGGTCTCATCACCAGGGCAAGGTGAGTGGGGCCCAGGCCTGGGATTAGGAGAATCTTCAAGGATTTGGCAGGGACATCCACCTTTGGGTTGGGGTGCACAGTGGGTCTACACAAACCCTGGGCCTGACAGGTGAGTGCAGAGAGGAGAGAAAACAAGGAGGGGAGAGAGCATGTCCTCAGCTACTACTGGAGATGCTTCCACAAGAGTTGCCACGGAGGAGCCAACAGAGCAATGGGGAAGGTCTGGACCAGTCATCTTGTTGAGGAGAGGACCTCAGTGAGGTGAAGTCACTCAGCCCCTTTGGAGGCAGACCTGAGACTGGACCCAGGCTCCTGAATCCTTTCCCATCACTGCTTCCCCTGCTCCTGCAGACAGCAGACCATGCTAGGGCCTGAGAACCCCTCCTGGAAAAGGCCAAGAGTCAGATGCAGACTTCCCGGAGCTGAGGAGACATCACTGAGAAGGATGAGAGTGCTGTGCATCTGGGCAAAGACCGGTCCCTTTATAAGGCTCAGCCTGGACCATTGCCCCACTCAGGTGGGTGGGACACACCTAAGAGTGTGTGTTCAGCATTTCCTGGTAAAGTCCCATGCAACTCAATAGAACCTTCTCCCTAAACTTGAATGAGGCCCGGGGTGGGGGTGGGGGTGGGGGTGGAGGGGTAGAAGTGAGATGTGTCAACAGGACAGGAAGTTTGGTACAGATGCTGAAGGCCCTGTGTTCACTCACTACACAGTCATTCTGCAGATTTGCCCTGACAGCTGACGGCAACGCCCTCCAACGTTTATGAGCCCTTAAATGTGCCAGGCATCACAATGCCTGCTGTCTGACCTTCCTTGTTGACTTTCATAACCTTATGCAATGGTGAGGAGGGAGCATTGAGTGGTTAAGAGGCTAAGAAAGCTTCCCACGTGTATGAGGCTAGTAGACCACGAGGTTGGGATATGATCCCAGAAAAGCCTGATTCAAAATCTCACTCTTAACCCCTCTTCTAAATGTCTGGGGTCACTTCAGGGCCTGTTTTCTGGTGACTCAAAGTGCAGGGAAGGGCGGCAGGGTCACCCCACTGTCATTTTCACATTAGGTCCTCACTTGGAAGGGAGACAGGTGTCATGACCCACAGTGACACTGAGGAAACACAGAGAGGGTAGTGGGCTCAGCCTGCAGGGGTGGGGAGACACAAGGTCAGAGCTCTGAGTCTTGACATTAGCGCCATACTCTTGAACTTCCGTTTGCAGCCCCAGGGCCTGCCTGGGGCCTCCAAGGACCCCACTGTCTAGATTCGGTAATGGTGGCTGCCATGGAATGAGCCTTCAGGCAGGGGATGGGGCAACGTTGCCCACAATGCTGACTCCCTGAAAGCCTTCAGTGTCCTTCCTCCATGCAAAACAGTCTGCTCAGGAATCAGTGCCACGCCCTGGGGTCTGCTGAGTCCCAACCTGCTGCGGAAAGGCTGGTCTGGGTGTGGGAAACAGGAGCTTGGGGGTGGGGATGAAGCCTGGGGACCTCTGAGGAACTGCCTTGCTGACTCACCAGGGAGTTCTAGTTCCTGCTCTCTGCTCCCCTTAGAAGTCCCCCCACGAAGTGAAGGGACTGGTCAGGCATCGGGCACCCTGGGACCTGCCCCACTGCTGAGCCCGAGTCAGGCGCTCCCAATGCATCGGGCCTTCATGGTGCAGCCTGGTCTTTCTTCCTTGGTTACGTCCACATTTTCACCAGCATCGGCCCTTTCTGCTTCACTCCTTTAATCCATTCTCACGCCCACGAGAAGCCTCCTGGGAAAGATATGCGGGGGCCTCCGGGCAGGGCAACTGGCACTTCATTTCCATGTAAGCTCTGGTGTAGCTTTTGAATTTTGAATCATGTCAAAATACTTATGAATTATTAATTTTTATATTTAAGTTTTCCTTTTGCTCAATCTTGGCCTCAGTTTCAGAGTCTGAGCTATTTATAACCATCAGCTCCCGGAATCTAAACATCATCAAGCTACTGATGTAAGGCCCCCCCCTTACCTTATTTACTCGCCCGTTTCCCTCATAGCTCCATTCCCATTCAGTTCCCCACCCGAAAGCAACTTACTTTTCCGTTTACTTTTATGCATCATTGCAAATGTACATAGCTTCCTGGCCTATGTGCTATTGAGTATGTGTTTGATATAGATCAATCATACAGAAACACACAAAGGAGCACAATGTCCTGTCCTGTGGATTATATCTCTGTGCCTGCAACCGTCGCCTGGGTCAGTGAACAGAACCGTGCTGGCGCCCCTCCAGTCACTGCCCCCTCCACCATCTGAACTTTTATGATAAGGCTCTTTGTTTCCTTTGTATTTTACCACTTAAGCTCAGATCCTTCAACACTGCGGTTTTGCCAGACTTCTAAGCTTTTCTTGAATGGAAACATTATATATTCTTCTGTGCCTCTCTTCTTTCACTCAACATTCAAGTTACAAGCTTATCAATGTTAGAGGCTCTAAGGCACTTTTTCATGGTTGTATAGTATTACTTTGTACAGATGAGACAACATTTCCTATAGTTCCACCTCAGATACTACACGCTCTTCATTTTCTTCTGTTTCTTGCTTTCTTTCTTTTTTAAAATCCTTACCTGAAGATATTTTTTCCATTGCTCTCCAGAGAGAGTGGAAAGGAGACACACACACACACACACACACACTGATTGGTTGCCTGCTACACGCACTCCGACGGGTCCCCAGGATTGAGCTTGCAACTGAGGCATATGCCCTTGGCCAGAGTCGAACCCTGAACCTTCAGCCCGCAGGCTGATGCTCTAACCACTGAGCCAAACCGGCCAGGGCTCTTGTGTTTCTTTTAGATGTTTTCCTGCTCAGGTGACCAGGAATTTACCCCTGGGACCTCCTGTTCCCCTGGGGACCAGCCACCCTGTCTGGTGAGGTGTATGGAAAGGGCCCAGGACAGGCCCTGGTTGCGTAAGTCCTGGGTGTTTCAGGAGTGAAGAGGGGACAAGTCTCAGGGCGTGGAGGCCTGACCCCCAGGACCAACTTCAGATCAGTCCTGTTTGTTGTCAAAGACTTCAGTGTTTGCAACCATGGTGACTAACAGCCAAGTCACACCCATCATCTCCCTTGTCACTCACTAACCCCAGAAAACTATAGAAATCTTTCAATCTCTTAGCCGAGAGTCCTCTGGCACCTTGGGCTACACATCTCGGTCACTGACTTGGAACCATCTCTTGGGTATTTACTGTTTATTCTGAGCTGCTCTCACTGATCCCTATGGCCCTCGGATCCCACGTCTTCAGCAGTTTTGAGCTGAGGCCTAGACCCTTTCGTTCAATCTACAAAATTTAAGGAGAACCCGCTGAGCTTCAATCACTGTGTTTTACGGTGAACACATGGCAGGGAATATTTTAAGTATTTCTCTTCCCTCAGTGCTCACCCCTTAGAACTGAAGACAGAAAAAAGCACAAACTGGAAACTAGATGCTGAAGATGTTTAATGACTCACCGCATAACCCAAGAAGAAAGGGGTAACTTGCTGGGGAGGAGAGACGGACGGAGATGCAGCGTGCCAGGTGGCATTTGGACGAATGCTGCACCTGGTGCTCAGCAGGCAGGCACAGCAGGCAGAGGGCCCCCACCGTGACGTGTGAGCAAAAGCACAGCCACCCTGTCAGGAGGGCAGGAACAGTTATAACAAAAAATGTTTAGAGCCAAGGCTGTCGGATGGGAGAGGTTTGGGACAGGCACTGACTATGTCCAGCCCGGGACCCAGTCCCTCTTCTGAACTAACGGAGCCCAGTTTTGCTTGGGAGCTGGTGCCCAGTGTCAGCCTGTGTGTTGTGCCTGGTCTGAGCCACTCTGAGGGTCCCGCCCTTGCTCTCCTTGTGTCCCTTGCAACCAAGAGTGATTTTGTGTCCCGCTGAGTTTTGGCTCCTGGGACTCTGATTTCCTGACAGGAGGGGGCAGGGACAGCTGGCCCTGCTGTGCTTCAACACATGCCTGGGTCCCAGGAACTGGCACAAAGCAGTCATCAAAAGATTTCTTTCCCCTTAATGTTACTATCACGTCCACATGTCACATAAAACTCCTCTAACTCCTAGTTATGAAAAAATGCACTCATCCGGCCCAAGTCTACCTTTTCTTATTTGTCTCATTCAAGTTGGTCTGTTTATGTCTTGTTTTTGGCTTTTATCACAGCAGCCTGAAGGCTCCTTGCTCAGCTTCAGTATAGGAGTGTCATTCATCTCTTTGTTCCCCAAACTGAGCAGGAGGCCAAGAACTGAAAGGTACTGAGACACTGTGGGGAGAAAACAAAAGCAAATCGGGGATGCCAGTCAGGGAGAGGTGACTTGATTGGCCTGTCACCTTCATCAGAGACACAGCCTCAGAGCTGGGACACAGGACAGAGGGGTGCTACCAGGCCTCTGCTGAGAGAAGACAAGAGGAGGGGTGGATTCAGGGTGGGAGGGTCGCAGGGAAAGCGCAGCCTAGAAGAAAATCAGCAGCAGAGATCCCAGTCGCTGCGGAGCGGCTGCTGTGCCAGCCCATGGTGCGCAGGTTGCAGACAGAGAAGTGGTGCTTCCAGGAGGAAAAGTGAGAAATTCCAGGGAAGCAGGTCTCCCTGAGTTTGGGAGCAGGTGTTTTGAGAAAGAAGGGAGGGAACAGACCGTAGTGTCCAGAGAGTGAGATGTAGGAGGTGAAAAGCACAGACGTGTCCCAAACGATGACAGGGTGCAGAGTGTGGTCAGGAGAGGACGTCCCTGAAGTGGGGGGAGGTGATGGTCTGGGAACTGAGGTGCTCCAGGAACTGAGTACAGGGTGGACGAGACATCCACATGGACAAACAGCTCAGCCTGCGACCGCCCTGCAGGTGGGACAGGAGGCAGAATCTGGAGACGGTTGCCTAATTCCTCCTTGAAGAATGTTGGCCTGATTGAGGGGTTAGTGGGATAGCATAGCTTTTTCTTTCAGTAAATAATAAGATGATTACTGTGCCCCTGCAAGGCCTTGGGGGGGGGAAGGGGGGCGGTGCACCAGTGAAAAAATTGATATCCAGGGTTCCTATCTCAGGAGACATGCTGGGGGTGAAGGTGGGTACAGACTTCCGACAGTCACACGCCTCTAACTAGGGATGTGCAAAGACAGCCAGACTAGTTCTGCTGAGGTCTCCTGCCAGTCACTGTCACCAGGTCTCCCAGGTTACAGTGGCATTTCCAGTCTTATGAGCAGACCACTTGCTACCCATAGGTTCATATCACCAAGATGGCCAACGTGATTGACAAATGTCTCTAATACATCGCATCTAAGGTCAAAAGGTACTTTACAAAGATAGATATTTATACAGGATGGAGGGAGAGAGGTAGGGACGAATGGAAGTGAACACAGAAGTTTGAACACATAATTTTACACATTTGTGTCAAAGTGACACCTGCCAGGCAGTGGGTCAGCTTATTTTTGTTATTGGAAGGAGATTTTTATTAGATTCCAAATTAAATTGAAGAAGAAAATAAAATAAATGTTCCTTAAAGGAATCCTCGAAGTTCATCCAGCACCTTCTGAAGAAGGCCAGCTTGCCGAATTTGGAAGTGGATCCGTGTGACCGTCATGAGCTGCAATGCGCTGCCCTCCAGTGGACGAGTGAGACATGGCACACGCGTTGCGGGGCTCCGGGTTCTGCCAGCAGGGGAAGCAGACCCCACACCGAGCCTCCGCCTAGGCTTGCTGTTAGACCAAAAGAAAATTGCTAAAATCAATATTTTGAGGTGCCTCCTAGAAGTCATTGTCTCGTCATTTCATACTAGGAACACATAGGCTTGGTCCCAAGTCTGGTATTTCAGAGAGTCTGCACTGAGCTCCTGAGCAGGCCCTGGGTTCCAGGACAAGGTCGCAGCCCCTGGACCTGCAAGGGGGGACAGGGAGGGGTGGGGATAGCGGGTCTAGGTCACACTGCCGTAGGCCTGGTTGAAGAAAATAGCACATAAAACCAAAGCACAGTGACGGGAGCCTTCTGATGAAACAGCACACATTTTAGAAGATTGGAACACCACCCCGCAACCTATTTGTATACTTTCATTTAAACTTAGTTACTCCAAATGGGGGTGACCTGAATTCCCACTCACCTTTCTTTTAACACGAGTGATCGCCCTGCCTCTAACGGTTTGGAGCTACGGCTCATGGCTGCACAGCACTGTGCGCTGTACGGGCCTGAGCCCTGCCAGGGCCCCCGCTGCCGTCTGCTCCACCAGCCGCGCCTCGTTTATCTCTGAAGGTGAAGCTCCGCTGCTGTGAGCTCCAGGGAGCTTCCAAATGTAGAATTATTCACGAAGCTTCCAGAGCACATTCGCCTTATGTATTTTCCTTAAAATGCCGGGCGCCTCATGCCATGTCTTAGCTCCTTCTTTAGGTTGGGAGCTGTTTCCAGGCCAAGACGCTGCTCAGTCAGGTCTCTGTCCGGCTCTTAGCACAGCACTTGGCATACGGTGAACACTCAGGGAAGATGTGAGCAGCGCCATCATTCTAAATGAGTCACTCACTGTGCCAGGGAACTTTAACTGTTCATCAAAATCCATCATCCTGGGTTGGGGCACACAGCGGGATGCCACTTCCCAGCTTCCCTTGTGGCCCTCTGAGCTGTCGTTGCCAGGGGAAGCAAACAGGAACTGATGTATGCCTTTGCAGACCTGGCTGGCACAACCCCCAGCATGCATTTCTCTGTGATCTGTCCCCTCAGGCCTATGGAAGCACATGGGGGTGACGTCTTAGGGATGAAGAAGGCCCATGATGGAAGATCTCTGAGCTCCCGAATGACCACGTGAAGGATGGGTCTCTCCAATCTGCACACCTGCCCAGCACTGTTATGTGGGAAAACATATAGGACATGCTTCGGAAATTTGGGGGGTTATTTGGTAATTCAGCATAAGTTAATACACCCACAAGAAGTTTAAATCACAGGATGAACGTACATAGTTATTCATTTAGTCCATTTAAAATGACAAAGTCAGTGTGACTCTAACAACTCAGCTGATCTGTGGTGGATGAACCTGCTTATCTGTTCACTCAGCAACCGAGCCCTGAGCACGCAAACTGGGTCGGTGCCGAAAAACCAACAGGGCCCTGCCCTCTAGGAGCTCACAGTCTGCAGGGACGGTGGACACAACCCTGAAAACAAAAACATGGGAAAGGAAAAAGCAATTCTATGTGGAAGCAGAGCAGGTGCTACGAGGAGGGCTGGGGGCTCCTGGGTGAGGGGCTGAAAGGCTGCACTGAGGTGGCATTTGCATTCCCAGCAGCAGGACCAGAGGAGCCAGCCCTGCACACACTCAGGGGCAGTTAGCCTGGCAGAAGGCACAGCTGTGCAGGCGCTGGAGGCAGAGGGTGTCTGGACAGGGAGGGGGTCAGAAAGGAGCTCAGTGTGGCTGGAGGGAGCTGGGAGGAGGTAAGGGAGGGAGGGAGGAAGGGCAGGGCCACGGCCTGGTGCAGGAGGAGTGATCTAGGGCTGTGTGGCAGCGTTGCCCACAGTAGAGACTTAACCAACACACACATTAGCTCACGGGTTCTGTCGCGAGGGACCCAGCCTGGCTCAGCTGGTGCTGCTGCTGGGGTCTCTCACTGAGGCCTCAACAGAGGCGGGACCTGCGTCACCCAGGGCCTGACCTCCTGAAGGGCCTTTGGGATTCAGTTTGGGTTGAAGGCCTGACTTCCTCTCCGTCTGTTGGTCTCGTTCAGTGCTAGGCCACGTGGATCTCTCCAGACAGCAACTCATAGCACAGAGGCTTATTCCTAGAGTGAGAGACAGAGAGAGAGAGACAGAGACAGAGGGAGAGACAGAGAACACAGGTCAGGTGAGCAAGCGCGTAAGCACTGCCTTTTTATAACCAAATCATGCACTTGGCCGTCTTCTGTGGAGTCACTAGTGATGTCCACATTTAAGGGGAGGCGACACATTCACACCACATCAGGAAGGTGAAGACCACGGGGAGCCACTGAGGAGAGAAGCTGGTGACCTGAGAGGTCCTCGCCTTGCCCAGAATCACAGACTGGTCAGAATGCAGAGCCTGAGATAAACCCAGCTGTGTGTCCTCAAAGCTGGGGTCCTGGCTGCACCCAGGTTTTCTCAGGGGCTCTGGAAAAGGCTGTGCTGGGGGAATCATGAAGGTGGCATGGGACATGGAGATGGCATGGGGCAGACCGTGAGCATTCGGCAGCCTCGATGGGAATTGGGCCAATATCTGTCTGAAAAGGAGCCCAGATCTGGAACCACGGAGGTGCAGCTCTGTCCACAGCCCACCAGGGTGCAGGGAGCCGGGGGCCCTGCATGCTGAGCTCACACTAATGCAGTTCTGAATCGCACCCTTGTTGGGTGACTGGGAAACAGGCCCCCAGACAGGCAGGGACGGCCAGGGTACATGACATTCACGGTCCAGAGTTCAGGAAAGTTCAGACCTTCCAGGCCAAGGCCCCGAGCTCTCCCACAGAGCTGGTTTAGAAATCAGAAATCCCGACATATCGGGAAGCTCCTGCCTGCTCCTCCCTGTGTGGGGGCCGCTTTGTTCTGGATCCAGAAGGAGAGCACTGACTCTCCAGATGTGCGTGAGCACACACGCTGACACGCCAGATGTAATGACCTTGGGGGGGACTGGAAAAAAGACAGCCCGGCTGGGCGTGGCTCAGCGGTTGAGCATCAACCTAGGACCCAGGAGACTGAGGTTCGATTCCCGGTCAGGGCACATGCCCTGTTGTGGCCTCGATCAATGACTCTCTCATCACTGATGTTTCTGTCTCTCTCTCTCCCCCTCTCCCTTCCTCTCTCTGAAATCAATTAAGACATATTTTTTAAAAAAGAAAAAAGGCAGACACAGTGGAGGTGACAACAGGAAGAAAAAAGAGGTTGGAGGCACTGCCTCCCCGTGCCAGCCTCCCCCAGCTCTAGAGCAGTCACCCCACAGGCCCCTGACAGCCCTAAGCGGCACCTGCTGAACAATCCCCTGCAGGCGGGAGGCAGACAGGCCCTGGGGGCCCAGTGACTGACCCAGGACCCAGAAGCGGGAGGAATGAGCGCGAGTCTGAGCCCAGGGCTCCCTCCTCAAGTCTGGGGCCCTGGCTGCACCCAGACCTCCCAGGGGGCTGTGGGGAGGGGTGTGCTGGTGTCACTGGGCACAGGATGATTTTCCATGGAGAAGGGGGGTGAGCAGTCGGCGGCCCCCAGGACTGTCTGTAGAGCTGGTATTAGATGAGGGGACCCAGGGAAGTTGACCCCAGGAAGTGAGGTCACTTCCCAGTAGAACTTGGAACCCCCGTTACCAGGCACCCTATTTGTAGCAACAGTCCAACCGCCACCTCACTTGGAGAGACGTTGGAGAGTGCGAGATGTTCCCTTGCCGTCTGCCCAGGGATCGGGGCTCCTGCCTCAGGAGACCCCGCAGAGACAGTTCTTCTAGTGTCTGCCGACGCTGGTTCACCCTCAGCCCCGACGTCGCTGCCGTTTTCCAGAAGATCGCCGGAGGTAACACAGGGCAGCCTGGGTGGGACCGATCCAGGCCGGGCTGCCTCTGGGAGCCATCCCTGTGCAGCCCACCTACCTGCTGGGGCAGGGACAGGTTGCTGGGATCTGGATAACCCAGAGGGCCTGTCACGGTCACACCCCAGGACAGGGCAGGCAGGTGGGGAGGGGCTTCCCAAGGGCCTCTGATCTGTGCCAGCAGGAATCTTGGGCCCTCAGGCTGTCACTCCTTTGCCTTTCCAGGGGAGGTCTGAGCAGATTGTGGTGTGTGTGTGTGTGTGTGTATGTGGAGTGGAGGGTCACAGGGGTCTGGAACCAGCAAAAACAGGGCTCTGAGGCTTTCTGCCTGGTGACTGGGAACTGTCTCTTCAGAGCTCCACACAGGACAACCGACAGGAGCTGACAGATGCAACCTCAGCTCCACCCCCCTGCAGGAGGCCCAGGTGCCCCCCACGTCCACAGGAGCTCAGCACAGGCCCAGGGTGAGTGCAGGTGCCGAGTTCACCCAAACTCCAGGGCCCCCTGCAGTCACAGGGGCCCGGGTTCCAGAAGCCGCCTTGCTACTCCCCTGAGATCCCTCCTAGAGTCCAATTTCCAGAGGAATCTAGGTGCCTGTCCCCCCCCCCCCCCCATTCCCATGGTCCTGCCTCCTTCAGACCAAATGTAAAGTCACAGTCCACAAAATTTTAGGAATATCAGAAGAGAGACTTTGGTACCATTTAACTCCATAACAATGAGGGGATTTATGGTCTCTGCAAAGCCTGTGCTTTGAAGGGTTGGGAAAAAGGAAAACTACTTTGACACTTCTAAGATATGTTATTATAGATGCAAAAAGACAATAAAGACAATAGACAGGCTCAGTTAAAGCAAAGATTGGCCTTTGTAGGGAAGATGCCTGTCTAGGCCATGAACTACCCACCATAAACTGCTTTTAGTTAAAAAGTTTTAATTTCTGCCATAGCCAGTTTCTCTCTGTGGCTCGAGCATCGGCCTGTGGACTGAAGGGTCCCGGGTTCGATTTCAGCCAAGGGCATGTGCCTCCGTTGCTGGCTCCATCCCTGGATCCGGTCAGGGCATGTGAGGAAGGCAACCAATTGATGTGTCTCTCAAATTGATGTTTCTCTCTCTCTATCCCCTTCCCTTCCTGAAATCAATAAAGATATGTTTAAAAACAAAACAAAACAAAACCCACATTTACATCCCAGGAACAAAAGCCACTGTATGAAACCAGTAACACCATTTAGGGACAGAAAATGTCTAACACTAGACAGGGACAAGGTGGTCTGAGGGCAATAAGCAACCCAGACAACTGAAAGCCCTTTACATGTAACTATCATAATTTTTATTAAGCTAGTTATGTTTTCCTTGTGCACCCACTGTCACGTGAACCTTATGATATGTTTGATCAGATGAATTAAGACACTACTATTTCAATTTCAAAACCGATCATCAGAATATCCTTGCCTAGGAGGTGGGAGAAATCAGCAGGTTCCCAAGTTAAAATTTTCATATCTAACAAGGGAGACAGCTATTGCTTCCATCAGGAAACCATAAGGAGATAATAAAAATATAAAAATCACTTTATGTACATTTAACCAGTACAATTAGGTGATACAAGAACAAGGTTTGGGCGGCAGTCATTTGTGAGCACACAGCCCTTGTGGGGAGAGCTGTCTGCCTCCCTGGTCTGGGGCTTCTGGTCCTTGAAAAGTCTTTGTTCATGTAGATGGAGGCGAGTGTCAGAGACGGGGACCCGTGTCCACCGGCGGTTAGGCCCCGATAGGTGAGGTCCCTTTGAACGCCTTTGGAGAGAGTCTGCAATTAATGTCTTTCTCAACAGACAAAAACCTCCTAGGAGTACTGGGAAATGAATGCTACTAATTTATCATCCCCTACAACCTTGTTAGTGAGTCATTGATGACTGTAGAATGTCTGCTTTTAGTTTTCCTTCTATTTGGGAAACAAAAAGATTTAAAAATCAGCAATATTTAAAACAGAGTTGTAAAAACAATAATCTTCCTCCATTCATTTAGTCCCATCTCTAGTTTTTTTTTTGTTTATCCTGATTATTTGCCAGTATTGTCAGGAATTCAGTTATTCCTTAGAGCTCTATAAATCTTCATTCAGTTCAAAGATCTGACCTGCTCAGAAACCTGTAATTTAGAGTAAGCCAGGGTCCTTTTCATGGATTTTTCTAAAGATGTAACATATTTATCAATACGTTAGGTAAACCAATGAGTGTCTATGAATGACAAACTTAGAGTGGCATGGCTAGAGATTTGACTATAATGCAATTGATAACTTTCCTCTTTTGTAAGAGGTAACATTTCAAGACAATAATTCTTGGTAAGTAATAATTACTGTGAAATGACATAGAGAATAATATGAAGTCCATATGTGTGTGTGTGTATATGTATTGAGATTCAATACACAATTTTAATATATAAAGAACAAATAATATGTAATATTCTAAACATTGTTCATGGCTTATTGCAAGTGTGTAGTGAGCACTGGAAAGAATTCATAAACTCCCAATGTGTGGGCCACAAATATTTGGAACCACTGCTGGATGTCCCCACAGGGAACCATCAGTCTTGGCTTGCCCGGTGTCTCTGACAGGACACCTGTTACCCCTGAGAGTTTCCTGTTTGAACTTGGCTTTGAATCTTTGCAAGTTCCTTCCTAGGGCAGGTGGAACTCTTTAGAACATCCATTTTAATAAACGTATAAGTACACAAGCAGAACAGTTCTTTTTATTACTTTTGTTTGGCAAAGTTTCCCATGTAATTTCAAGCATGTTCAATAGGCCTAATTTAGTTTAAAAATGTTTCTTTTATAAGGAGGGAGAATAAATCCTTGAGGTATCCAGGACTCTTGGGAATAACTTAAAGTCATCTCTTAGTGAAAAAGTCTCTTCAAATTTAAACTTTAGGAAGGTTGTCAAATATACTTAACTAAAAGATTATATCATAAACTCTTGTAAATCTTGGTAAAACAAACACATATTTAATGCTAACAACTCTACAAGACATTAATCAAACTTCCAAACAGCTTTAATATTAACTATTTTGTCCAGACTACAGAATTCTGCTTATTTATATAACTATTTTATCTTTTGGTGTCAATAAAAGATTATATGCCAGTAATACTATGCAGAGACTGGCAATTCACCACACATAATGCACAGATGAACACATATCACATAAAGACCATGCACACAATTCAAATTACTAATTCTTGCAGAGAAAAGGCAAAACGTTTTTTTAATCCTTGCCTGAGGATATTTTTTCATTGCTTTTCAGAGAGAGTGGGAGAGATAGAAGGAGAGAGAGAGAGAGAAAAACATCGAGGTCAGAGAGATAAACCGATTGGTTGCCTCCGGCACACACCCCAACCCGGGCCCAGACTGCGACCAAGGTGCATGCCCAAGGCCAGAATCGAACCCGGGACCCTTCAGTCCCCGGGCTCACGCTCTAACCACTGAGCCAAACCTGCTAGGGCAAGAATATATAGTTATATAAACTTAAAACTTTCACAAAAATTTTATAGCGTTAACAACCTTTTACAAACCTTTCTAGAACTTTCACAAACCTTCTTCCCCATCAGAAATAACTGTCCTTGGAACGACTCACTGTCTTCCTTTCCCTGATAAAAGGCCCTTCATTCCTCATGCCTTCTATCGTCACACCTACAGAATTTCTTCCAACAGAACTTGAAATTTTAACTCTTAGAAGCCTTGATTTCCAATGTTAACCAAAAAAGTAAACAACCAGCATTGCCTAGATTGACATTTATGAGCATATTTTAAAAACTCACTGTCATGAAACAAACCTTCAGCAAAGCACAAGATATTACACCGACAGCTCCAAATCCACTTTACAGGTTTTCAGTAATAAAAAGCCCAAAGCAGGCAAAATTAAAACTTGCCTAGCAATGAATATTTCAGTATTTCATGTTATTTCAAAATATCTAGTTATTCAATAATTTTAAATAAAATTCACTCATTTGGAAAGGAATAGTTGACATGAGTTAAAGTGATTTGTTTAGGTGGTTGAGGGTGTGTTGTTGTGGGTTTTTTCTATTTTGATAAGATTTACCTTGCAGAGATTTGTATTTTAAAAATTGGCCAAGCCCTGGCTGGTGTAGCTTTGTGGGTAGAGCGTCAGCTGGCGCACTGAAGGGTCCTGGGTTCGATTCCTGGTCAAGGGCCCCTACCTGGGCTGCAGGTTCTCTCCCTGCCCCCGGTCAGTGTGCACAGAGGAGCCAACAAGTAGGCAGTTGGGCCACTTATCTCTCTCACATTGATGGTTTTCTCTTTCTGTCTTCTCTCTCTCCTTCCCCCTTGCCTTCCACTTTTTCAAAAGGCAATGGAAAAAATATCCCAGGGTGAGGATTACCAAAAAATTAAAAAAAAAAAAAAAAAAAGGGCCCAGACTAGGTTCTTGATGAAGTCAGGCACTTGCATTTCAAAGATCCTGGGACTTTGGTTTCACAATGTTAATTATCTATAAGCCACTTGAGATGCCCTGGGCTGCTGATGGGGAGGGAGTTGGGGCAGGTGGAAGGATTCGGTGGGTTTTGAATTGTTTCTGAAGCCACACCTCTGGCCCTGTGAAGACTTCATTTGTAAAAGAAGGACAGTCATTTTCAATAGCTCAGGCACTGGGTTGCCACCCAAATGTTGGCAAGGGACTGACAAACCCATTCACCCACATTGGGAATGTTTCTTTCTATTTGGGCACTTTTTTCTAGTTTACAGAAACCACATAGTTTAGGGCCATCTCCGAGAGCCATAAAGGCTTTTGAATATATGGAACTTCTGTCCATTTCCTCTGGAAATGGTGAAACAGGTCCCAGCTGCAAGACAGTATTAAAATGAGTGGTGCCATTAACTGGCCAAACCTCTCTATTGCCCACTTTGTATTGGGACCAGGCCATGTTACAAAAGAAGATTAACCTTTTCTTGAGGGGTTCAGGGTCATATGTCTCCTAGTTGGCAAGAATGTCCCCCAAAAAGGGCCTCTCAAGGCACTGTGGCCGTGTTGCCCATTTACAGAAAGATCTATGGAGCAAGCAGAGAGTTAGAGGCATCTCTGCAAGTCTCTGGGCTCTTTGGGCCATTCTGAGTAGGGCGGGTGCCCCGTTAAGCTGCCTCTCAGGCTCTCATGGAAGATGATAATAAAGAAACGATGGTTAGCAAACCTTCAGTCAGTCTCCAGATGCATTTCCTCTTGGGAGGTTCCTTTAAAATCAAGATTTTGGTCCAGTATCTGGTTCATTTAGTTCTAAATACATATTACCCTTCTGGAAAAAGCATATGTGGGCATTACTTATTTCATTTTAAAAAACACATACACAGACAAAACTCAGAAAAGACCCATCTCGCCTTACCAGGTGAATGGGGCAGATTTGATGAGTAAAGATAGATATATATCTCACAACATTCCCTAGTTGGAAGGAAACCGGTTGTGATTTAAAAACAGACATTGGTTAAATATTCCTGCCATTTGTACAGAAGCTTTACTCCAAAGGGAAGGCAATTAGTTGGGTGTGGTTAAAGCAAATAAAGTAGCCCCAGTACCTACAGGGGCCTCAGTGGCTTCCCATTTATGATAATTCCAACTTCTCCCAAGCTGTCCCTGAGAAGGGGATCCACCCTTGCAGCAGCCCTGAGCCTGCTTTTGTTTGTCTTTTTCTAAGTCTTATTTCAGCCTCTGATAGTCCATAAAGTGGACAGACGTCTCCACGGCAGTTGTCTTGCAAAGCTTATTGAGTAATCCTGCTGCTTTTGCTCCCAGAAAGCAGTAGGTATATTAATTGGAGTAGCTCAGAAGAGGCAGGGTCACATGTTCTAACAGCTAAACCTCTTTGTGAACCCATCAGGGTCAAGGAGAACACTGGGAACAATTGCTGGTTCCCCTCTGGCTGAGACCAGCTTTTCTCCAAAGGGAGCTGTTAGAATTCCCCTCCTCAGTTTCCCCTCAGGCAGCAGGGAGTGTAGGGGAGGAGACCCCAGGGGAGGGAAGGGAAAGGGGAGTAGGGGGGAAGCCCAGGGAGCAGAGGGTCCAGGGGAGGAGCTGTGCAAGGGGGAGGGTGGGCTGTTGGCATTTATTAGCTTCAGGAGTGTTCAGAGACAGTCCCTAAAATTTCTAATTAACATCCTTTTTAAAAGAATATATCTGTGCTTCTCCTTAGAAATTTCTAAATTCCAGTGCAAGGCACGCTTTGCATTTATTCATCCAATTTTAAAGCCAATATTTTTCTAATTTTTTCATGAAAAAATTACTTTAGGCACCCAAAGACAACTGCATTTTGGCCATGTATAAGTTAATATTTTCTAGTTTAATCTTTGCATTTCTGTTTTCTACCAGGACTATTAATGAGGGCTGGGGTCTGAAAGGTCTCGACCTTGGTGTCACAAATTCCCATGTTAACTTTAGTGTGGAATTTTTGTTTGTTTTTTTAAATATGTGCAGAGTCTGAGCAAATTTTTTAGGGATATTATGTATAGGGTGAAAGTGTGCTGCTTATGGGTGGAGCCCCACAAAGCTCTCACCCCTGGAGTCCCATTCAACCCTCCTATGTGCCTTGGTTTCCCTCTAGACTGTCTAAAACAGCCTGAAGGGCTCGGGTGTTGACTGACCAACCATATGGGCGCCCCCAGGAGGAGCCAGTCAGTTTAATTAGAGTCGAGCTAGAATTTCCCTAAGGGCCCCCTCTCATCATGAGGAGTCACCTCTGACACCTCCACTAAGATTCTCAGTTGCCTATGAACACCCAATATTTGGGCTGCAGGGAGGATGTGTCCCTTTATCTTCGGAGCTGAAGCAGTTCAGCTCTCATTTATAGGGTGAATGTTTTTGGCTCAGACCCTCAGAAAGCAATTCCCATTGAAAAGCCAGAGTTAAAGACCAGTCACCCATTTTTCCTCCTGTCTTGCCTTAGCTTGGGTTCTGTTCACCATTAACCTTAGTTCCACTTTGAGGATTGAAATCACAGCTCAAATAAAGTCAGACCCTCTTCCACAAGCAAGGGAAGGCCCTGGATACAAGGGAAAATTCACCCAAGTTCATATGCTGGGTGGGGAATCAGTGGGCTCAGTGGGCCCTTTGCTGGATCCCAGCACCAGGTCTGGGTCAGCAGGGTGGTCCTGGGTGAGCTTCTTTGGATTCCTGCCGCACTACACCAAGTAAATGTCAACGTAAGAAACATTCAACATGTGAAGAATTTTTGTGAGTTTATTTGAGCCAAAGTGTCGACAATTAGAAGGAGGCAAAATATTAACACTTTGAGATAATGCCTGGAAAGTGGCAGTTTTACACCTTATTTTATAGTTTACAGTCAAAAGGGAAGACATATGAGGGTTCCATGAAATCCACTGCTGATGGGTTAGGGAGGTGGGAGAAAGCAAAGCTGGGAAACCATACCAATGAGGAGATTAGTAGTCTCTGCAGAGCAGTGCCTGTGCCTTGAGGGATCTGGATAAAGGAAAATGACTTAGACATTCCAAATATATGTTTTCATTGTGCAAAAGGACTATAGACAGGCTCAGTTAAGGTAAAGGCTGACCTTTGCAGGGAAGATGCTGGCATAAGATGTGATGACTCATCATCAATTACTTTTAGTTAAAGAGTTTTCATTTCAGACCATCCTATGTGGTTACTTTAGGTCTCTGAGTTTGCAAGGCCGCCATGCAGGCCTTCCTTGACCTAGTCAGGTTAGCAGGTGGCCCCCTTTTGTTCACACACTCCTGAGATCACATCTATCCCACCTCCTCCACCAATGACTAAGTGTTTGGGGTTGGGTGTGAGCTGCAGTCCCCAACCCGCCTGGCAGTTCATGAGCGGCCTCTGACAGCATGTCCCTCCTCTGTCCCACCACAGGAGAAAGCATCAGCCCTGAAGGCGCAAGCAGCTGCAGCTTCACCACCACCCACGGGCCTGGCCAGTGCGCCCACCACCCTCCAGACGCCAGTGCCCTTGCAGCAGCTCAGTCCCCGGGAGGTGGACTTCTCCAGCCCCACCTGTGTGCCCAGGCTGTGCACCCTGACCTTAGAGAAGCTGGCGGTCTTCCAGGAGCTGGAGAATGACCTTATGTCCATCACGATTGCCGGGAAGATGCAGGGCTCCAAGAGCATCCTGCGGTCCCACGAGATTGTGCTGACCCCAGTGGACAAGAGGAGACCGACCTGGAGCTGACCTTCTCTGAAATACCTGCGCTTCCTCAAGGGAGAAGGCAACAAGCTACAGGTCCTGCTGCAGGAGAGCAAGGGCTTTAGGAGCCGCACCATCCTGGGCTGCAGGTACCTGGGCTACAAGACTCTGGCCGAGGGCACAGTCCACATGGCCCAGGCGATGCAGCGCCCCCCCAGGGCGGCCAGGTGCTGAGCCCCTGCAGCAGCCCCAAGGAGGCCTCCCCCAGGGTGGCCGAGATCTGGGTCTACCCCCTGTCCAGCCCGCCCAGCGACCACGAGGACAGCTCCAGGCAGGCGGGCCCCAGGCTGAGTCCACCGACAGCTACTCCAAGGGGGAGCCTGAGCGCTTGTCCTCCGAGTAGGCTGCCAGTGATGATGCGGGCACGGGCGGGACCTGGATGAGAACAGCTTCCACCTGGAGGAGCCTAAGAAGGACGGGCCATCAACGGGAAGAACGGCGGCCATGACCCGGCAACAGGACATCAAGGAAAACGTCCTGGCGAGGCTGGGCAGCTTCAAAGTAGCGGAGGAGTTCCTGGACAGCAAGGAGGACCCTGCAGGGCATGTCCCTCATGTGGAGGAGGACCTGGACCTTCTGTATGACACGCTGGAGGACCCAGTGACAGTGGCCTAGACAATGACCGTGATCGCGTCCTTAGCACCGCCAAGGCCAAGCTCAGGCCATACTTCAAAGGCCTGTCACACTCCAGATTCCAGAAGAGATGGGGAGCATCCCCAGTGCCTGGAGGCACAAGGAACCTCTGAGATCTGCCCATGTGCCCCAGAAGGCGAGAGCCCTGGGTGGCAAGCAGCCCAGCAAAAGAGTCCCGAACTGGGTGGCCCCTGCACACCAACCCCTGGGGAGTGGTCAGCACAGCCCGATGACAACCCAGAGGCGGGGACCTTCACCCGGGACGTGTTCACCAAGAAGCACCTTCCCAAGGGGCACGTCACTCTCGCCATCCCGCATCTCGTCCTTCCCCCCAGCAGGTCCAAGGGGTCGCAGGCCGGCGGCCAGGGCCTGAGCACGTCCCTGAAGGAGCAGCAGCCGATGCGGCCCCAGAACAAGCAGCCCCACTGCGGGGACCAGGACGCCGCTCGGCCCCACCGAGCCAGCTGCTGACCCCCAGGAAGACCCTGTAGGAACAGCTGACCCTCATCCGCATCTCGACGCCCAGCTGCCCGAGGGCATCATCGTCAACACCCCCGTGTGGCAGGGCAGTTCCCGTGGGTGTCCTGCAGTGGCTCCCCGGCCCGTGCTGTGCCCCTGCTCGCGGGTCCCGTCCAGGAGCCTCCAGCACCATCGTCTCCGGGTACAGAGAGGCTGCAGCTGCAATTCCCAGCCCCCCGCCTGTGAAGATCGTGGTGGGGGGCCCAGCACCACTTCAGCCAGGTGCTGAGGCTCTCTGTGGAGCAGCTGTCCCACAAGACGCCCCACTGGCTGGGCTACATGTGCTCCTGGTCATCCCTCTGGGTTCCCACCCCGTGGCCAGGTCCCCGGGCTCCGTGGATCAGCTCTAGAGTCACCCCTTACAAGACCGGGCCTGGGGCACCCGCTCCACAAGCTGGAGGTCCTGAGCGCCTGCAGGACCCGGGGGACATCCTATTGAGACTCACACAGTAAATCGTGGTGGCCAACTGTGCCCTCCAGCTGCCCATTGTGGAGGCCACGCTCACCTACAAGCTGAAGAGCCCCAACAAGGAGTCCCCACAGAAGTTCATTCCCTTCCAGGGGTGGTAAATGTTGGAAGAGTGGACACATCCTCGGCCGTGACAGGAGACTCAGATGGTGGGGGCCCCTCGGGCTCCAGCATGATTTCACCCGCCCAGCTGTCCAAGGAGGCCTCAGCCACCCACCCTCCTCCTGGTCAGTGAGTTTTTATGATTTTACACAAAAGTTGTGCACCCACTGAAATATTTAGCATTGTTTTGCATATTTAAAATTTTTATTTCCATGGCATCACCCAGGATGTATTCTGAAACTGGCTCTTTCACTCACATCACGCTGTGGGATTTGTCCGTGTCCTTACACATACTCCAGCCCCTTAGTGTCCCAGCTGTAATAGGTCTTTGCTATAACTGGTTGATTCTGCTGTTGAAGGACATTTAGGATATTTCTAGTTTTCACCATTATCAACAATGCTCAAGTGGGCTTTCTTGGGCCCTCCCTTTTGGGCACTGGAATGAAGGTTCTCTAGAGTGTGTTGCTGAGCGTGCCTTTCTGGGAGGAAGGCCCTGCACCCCTAACTCCCCTGGTGGGTGCTGTTGCAGTGGCTGCTTCAGCCCCCCCACGTCCCAGCTGCTCTGAATGTTGCCTGCTCAGGCTCATAGCCGCCCTTTCCCTGGCCAGAGGGCTTAGGTGCTCCCCTTCCCTGCCCTGGGATGTAGGGGCACGGCCCGTGGGCAATAACTGAGTGGCACTGGGTAGACAAGGCTGGCTCCTTACCTCCAAGTGGGAGTGATTCCCTGGGTACGGTTTGGGCCCCAGGTCTCCTCTCAAGACCAGGCTGGACGTAATGAGCTGAGTCCACATCTCTGCTCAGCTCCATCGTCTTCTGAAGCTGCTGCTTCAGTAACCGCTTTCCCAGTTCCCACAGGCCACTCTGCTTCCAGGGAACCTGGGCCCAGGTGACTAATATCGCCAAAGTCTCTCCACAGCGGTTGTTCTAATTCCCACAGTGAGGCAGAGACGTGAAGACTGAGAGACACTCATTCCAGGGGCCGGGGTGGGGCGGGGAGGCTTGGGGATGAAAGAGCTCTGTGACTTCAACAAGCTGAACGAAAGCCAGCCTGGCTGAAGTTCTGGGGACAGAAAACACAGAATAATGCTGGTTGAAGCTGTACATATATGCAGGAGCGAGACAGTAGACCTCATAGGCTGGTGTTCATATTTTTCCTAATTGTAGTAGTAAGTTCTTGAGATGCTTTATGCAGGAACATGATAGGGGGCAATTTAATTTGCATCTCTCTGCAATTAGTGACATTGAGCATCTTTTCCTAGGTCTCTTGGCCATCAGGATGTCCTCTTAGAGAAGTGCCCTTTTAGGTCCTTTGTCCATTTTTAAATTGGATTGCTTGTGTCTTTTTTTGCTATTGAGTTGTGTGAGTTCTTTATATAATTTGGATGTTAACCCCTTATCAGATGTGAGTATCATTGGGGAATATCTTCTCCCATTCATCAGATTGTCTTTCATTTCGTTGGTGGTTTCCTTGGCTGTGCAAAGACTGTTTAGTTAGATGTAGTCCCATTTGTTTATTTTTTTCCTTTGTTTCCCTTGCCTGAGAAGATATAGCAGAAAAAATATTACTAAGAGAAATGCCCAAGAATTTATTGCCTGTGTTTTCTTCTGGGATTTTTATGGTACCGAGTCTTACATTTAATTGTTTGGCCCATTTCGAGTTTTTCTCCTATGTGGGGCGGGAAGGTGGCTGCTGTCACTCATTCTTACATGTCTGTCCCATTTCCCAGCGTCACTGATGTAACAGCCTTCACCCCACTGGAGGCTTCTGCTTCCTCTGTCCCGTATTAATGGACCATCTAAGTGGGTTGTTTCTGGGCTCTCTGTTCTGTCCCCCGGATCTATATTCTGTTTTATGCCAGTCCCCTGCTGTGATTGCTATGGCCTTGTCGTATCTGTTCATACCAGCTACTGTGTTTCCTCCAGCTCTGTTCTTTTTTCCAGGTTGCTGTGACTATTTGGGGTCTTTGGCTGATCCATATAAAATTTTGGATTTTTTGTTTTAGTTTTGTGAAATACACCCTTGGTATTCTGATGGGAATTGCATTGAATCTAGACACTTGTTGGGTACTATGGACATTTAACATTGTGAATTCTTCCTGTCCAAGAACATGGTGTCTGCTTCCATTTTATTTTTATTTATTTTTGTCTCTTCTTCAATTTCTCTCTTCAGTGTCTTATGATTTTCTGAGTACAGATAATTTACCTCCCTGGTTAAATTTATTTGTAGGTATTTGTTATTTTTTTGATGCAATTGTGAAAGGGAATTTTTTTTCATTTGCTTTCCTGATAGTTCATTATTGGTGTATAAAAAGGAGTGAGGTGACAGATCAAGGTGATGATCTTTCCTACGGCTTGACACATGAGGATAAAGTTGCGTGAAATATGAATGGTTTGAGGATAAGCGGTTCACTTCCAGCTATGATCCTGAGTCAGAGGATGGAAACTTTCCAGAATTTATTCATGAGTGGACAGAGTTTCCTCAGCTCTTTTATTTTTAATACATAGGAGGTCCAGTTCCAGACACCCTTGTCTCTATGTGAGTTAAAATTCCACCCCCAAAGCACTCCCAGAGACCACTGATTCACCTCCATACTGTTAACGGTTCCCTTTCCACTTCTGGAATCTGGTCATTTTTCCATCTAGGATTGTGAACCTGATTATTTTTAAAATTAAAAGTATATTATGCAGATTTTCTATGTGTTTTGAAGAGAAAGAAATGTGTTTCCCAGATCTGATCATTCCTCCCATTCACAAGTCAAACCCAATGGCAACTCACACTTTCACCTCATTTAAAATAAAAATAAAATGAATAAATTTGAACATACAATAAAATATGGGAATTTGGAGTATATAGGTACTCGCTAAAAAATTAAATGATATTGACTTGTTACCTTATTGAGTCAATACTACTAAAGCATTTTCCAAATTCCTTTCCCCCATTCAGTCTTCTTTCTCAAAGAAACCACTTTCCTGAATTTGATGTGAATCATTTTCCAGCATGTTTGTAGTTTAGGAGACACTTCTCAAACTTTTAGTCTCAGGGTACATTTACAGTGTCAAAAATTTTGAGGACCTCAAAACCCACAGAGCTTTTTTTTTAACCTGGGTTGTAGCTACCAAATTGCCATATTAGAAGGACATTTAGAATATTTATTTATTTATTCACTTAAAAAATAATGATGTGCGCATCCCATGTGAACATGGTGGAAATTTCAATGGAAAGTAATATAGATTTTAAAACAAAAACTTAGTGTGAAGAGTGGCACTGTTTAACGTTTTTTCAAATCTATGAAGCGTCTGGTTTGCTAGCAGGTCGGGGGTGCCCAAGATGCCTCTGCATTCCGCGGTGACGGCGGATTTTGGTTGAAGGGCATGAGGACACAGGGCCTTGTGCCAACATGACCGGGAAGGGGGGGTTGTGACAGTCTCGCGGGTAACTGTGGCTGCTCCTCTTTGCCACTGCATCGCACCTGGGCACCTGGCAGTTTCTCAAAGGTCAGGAGCCACGTGCAATCTGACGCCACGTCAGTGAACTTTTCATCCTGTGACATTGAAGCTCATCGGTCTGTCTTGCCTTTTGGGAAGCTGCTGAGCTCACCATGGCAGACACAAGTCTTCCAAAATTTTACTATTTGCTTGAAAGCTCAAATGTTATGGGCAGCACCTGCTGGTTGTTTTCCTAACAGGGATAGCCTGACTTCATTCGGTTCTGAGAAAATCTCTGGCAAATGCTGAAGTCTAAATAACCATTGTTCGTCAGTCAGTTGTTCTTTCAAAGAGAAGCTGCCCCTGGAGCAGGACACAGATGCTGCTGAAGCTGGAGTGGGAGCCCCGGGCCTCGACTGGGGGCCCTGCCCGCGGTGGGCTTCTCATGCTGGGTCTGCTGGACGCGGCTTCTGGTGCAGAGAAGGCTGAAGAAAGCTGGAGAGGCTGAGGTGTAGACCCCAGGGCAGAGGCAGGAGATGGGCTTCCAGGGGACATTTGTACAGGGAGGAGGGGGCTGGGCTCGGTCCCGGAAGGTGACCGTGCGGGTTGGGGGGGGTTGGGCTTTAAGCACATTGGGGGCTGCCGGGTGGCCATGAGGTGCCCTGAGCCCGGTCCCATTATAATAACCTGGTTATTCAATGACAGGAAGGGGTGACGGGGAGACGGAATGGTGTAGCCTGCCAGTCCCCCAGCTCTGCCAGGAAGCTGCAGTGAACACCCTTCAGGTCCGGTCCCCGCCAGCAGCTGGGGGAAGGGCCTGGACAGTAGAGGCGCGCCCAGCAAGCCTGGGGGACCCGGGGAGGGCTACCTGTCAGTGGTACCTGGGAGCAAGTCCGTGGCCAGGGAGGCGAGGCCACTGCAAGGGTGGGGAGGTTTGATATTTAAGCTGCTGAACAAATGAGCCCCTATCTCTCTCTCTCGCTGCCCGCCCCTGACTCCTGACTTGCGGGGCCCTGCACCTGCCCACAGGGCCCACAGCCACGTGGACTCCACGCAGTGGACTAACGGACTTTAACTAGCCTAATGCTCCATCGGCCCCAGCTCCAATGTGGAAATGACCCTTTGAACACTGGCCCTGCTTTTGGCTCTGCTGGAGCCCCAGCGGCACCTTTTCCAGGACTGTGTTAAGGGGCTTTGCAACCCGAGAAATAGAATTCCACGCCAATAAAAGCCATTCACTCTCCCTTTCGACTTTTAGAAAATTCCTTTTCTAAAGGTATTGCAAGAGCCACTACTCCCACTAAACTTGGGGGAAAAGGACCTACTGATTTCTCTGGCAACAAACCCACTTCCAAACTCATCTGCAAATCAAAATGTCACACCCATTCCCCCAAGCCAAGCTCTCCAACCCCAGTAACCCCCAAGTCGTCTTTGACGTGGACATCCAAGGCAAACAAGTTGGTTCAATTGTCTCAGAATTATTTGCAGATATTGTACCAAAACTGCAAAATATTCCTGTGCATTGTGTACAGGAGAAAAAGGCATTGGACACACCATTGGGAAACCTCTTTCAACATGAGAAATGTTCAAACCCGTAGTGAACTTTCATGAGTTTATTTAAGCCAAACTGATGGCAATTGCTGGGAAGCAAAATCTCAAGGGATTGAGAAAATGCTCTGGATACTGGCAGGTTTACCCCTTATATTTGCCTGGAATACAGGGGCTGTGTCCAGAGGGCCTGTGGGTGAGTCCTAAAGCAGGGAGCTGACCTGGCCCCGCCGCAGGTAAGGGGCAGCCTCACCCAGGACACCTGCAGAGGGGCAGCACACAGTGTCTTCTAGAAAGGGCTTCTATGCGGCAGGCTCCTTAGAAAAGGCCAGAGCTCAGGAACATGAGCGTATGGGTGTCAGAGGACACAAGTGGTCTCCCTAGGCTATAACTAGATATATCTGGATAAGTCTGGGACTGTGGTCCTGTGGCCAGGCAAGTTAAAGGATTTGAGTCTGCAGACTTCTAGTATTTGTGTTTGTGTGACTTGACTTATTACCAATGCTGGTGAGGTCTGGGCGGCTTTGGGTTACACATACATGTCTTTTCTATCATCACATATACGAGATCATTCTGAGCTGGAACTATGTCTAATCACTCCTGTCACCCTGATAGGATATGCCCTGCACATGGTACAGGATAGTCCCAGTCTTCACAGTAATGCCTTGTCCAAAATTACCCTCATGTGAACCTCTGGAAGGCTTTCCCTAGGAGGAGTCTTCCCAGAGCCCCATGCATGTCCTTGTTCCTCAGGCTGTAGATGAAAGGGTTCATCATGGGGGTGACCACAGCATACATCACTGTGGCCACTGAGTCCTTCATAGAGTCGGTTTCCAGGGGCTTCAGATAGACCATAGAAAGTGTCCCATAGAAGAGGGAGACCACAGCCAAATGGGAGGCACAAGTGGAGAAGGCTTTGTACTTGCTAGAGGCTGAGGGTATTCGGAGGATGGCTCTGAAAATCCAGACATAGGACAGAATCATGATCCCTAAGGGGGTGAAGAAGATGAAAGATCCCGTGGCAATCAGTACCATGTGGATGACTTGGGTGTTGGAACACGCGAGCCTCAGCAAGACATTCATCTCACAGAAGATGTGGTGGATCTTCCGGGACCCACAGAAGGTCACCCTGGCCATGAGGAGGGTGAGGAAGAGACCATAGAGGAAAGAGATCAGCCAACAGAAAGAGAGGAGCAAAATACAGAGCCCAGGGCTCATGACTGTGACATAGTGAAGTGGACGGCAGATGGCCACATAGCGGTCATATGCCATTGTGGCCAGGATGCAGTTGTCCAGGGTCACCAAGGAGACCAGGAAGTAGAGCTGTGTCAGGCATCCTGCATAGGAGATGGCTTTGTTCTGGGATCGAAGGTTCACCAGTGTCTTGGGGACTGTGTTGGTGACAAAGAAGAGATCAGTGAAGGAGAGGTTGGCCAGAAAGAAGTACATGGGAGTGTGCAGTCGAACATCAGTGCCTATGGCCAGGACGATGAGGGCATTTCCCACCACCGTGACCAGGTACATGGACAGGAACATCCCATACAGGACATGCTGGTCTTCAGGACTCTCTGAGATCCCCAGGAGTATGAAGTCTGAGACCCCACTCTGGTTACCTCCAAGCATTTCTCCAACTGTCTGCAACATTAGCACCAACAAACATTTACTAAGTGTACTCAATAGAGTAAAGACATTCAGATTAGCAAAATCAACTATTTTCTTAGCATTGAAAATGTCTAAATAAATTTTATAAATTTTTTAAAACATAAGCAACAAAGTATTAATAGAGAAAGCTTTCTGCAACTTATTCATTCCAGCAACTTCTAATCTGGCCTCCTCAATATTATAGAAACAATGCCTTGTCTTATTTAAAAGGCATTGTTATCGTCTTATAACACTCTTGAAGTACTTAAAGATTAGTATGTGAATGTATGGTAGTATAGAGATTTTAAATGATATTTAAAATTAGTGTATGCATTATAGGCAATGTATGTCATGCAACTGGAAAAAAGGAAAAATATTATTGTTTGCTGATAGAATGATAAATCTGGTAAACCTAAGGCAATCAACTGAAACGCCATTAGAAATAAAATGGGATTCCAGTAATGTTGCCGTTCCCACAGTGAATTGATCTGAAAGGAATGATGTTCCCCGTAAGTTGTATAGAGCAGTGATGAAGAAAAGGTGACGGGATGTTAAGTACAAATCAGTGCTCACAGCACAGTCCCAGAGAAGCAGACCACAGCCTCGGGAGACAGCCAGTGACACTGTCATAACTGTGCATGGGGCCGGGTGCGCACTTGAAACACTGGGGACCACTCTGTAAACTACATGATTTTCTACTTTATATGCTGCCCATCTAAAACTAATCCAGAATAATGTTGAATGTAAGCTGTAATTTTAAAAGTATAGAAAAGTAAAATTAAATAAGTAATTAAGAAAAGAAAAGAGCGGCCTATTGGAACCCTGGGGTTCGTGGGAGCGCTGCCACTGACTGGCTGTGAAGCCTCAGCCAAGGCACCTGAGCTCTTTTCGCCTCCATTCATTCACTTGAAAAATGGGTCAGGTGTGCATAAAATTGAGTAGTAAGGTGCTCAACACAAAAAGGGTGCTTGCAGTGAGCGCTCAACTAATATTGGCTGTTCTGATTACATGGAAACAAGAATCAGGACTAATAAGTGAAAATATACCGGGAACAATCCCATCCACACCATCGCCAAGCAAATCTATGTGGTAAAATGTTAACTTAGTCAGGCAGGACCTTCAAAGTCTCCAGAGAGGCACAAAGTGAAAAGGTAATAAATGGACAGACAGCCAAGATTCCAAAGAGAAAGATGACCCATTGCAAAGGCCCCTGTTCAACTAGTAACCTATTCAAAGTTAATCTTCTCAAAGGCTTTTTAAGAAACAGAAGCTAATCTAAATTCCTCTAAACAGAAGCATGAAAGCAAGCTAGGCCAATGCTGGAAGAGATCACAAGGAGACACTTGCTCTGCCAAATGTTAAGGGCTCGAAACAGTGTGGTCCTGGTGCTGTTGGGACAGATCCATAGGCCTGGACAGAGACGTCAGAAACAGGGCCAACTGCATGTGGAGCTTCGTGGACTATTATGACCATGGGTAAAGGTCGCTTTATATACTGAATGGCATTAGGAGAAATGTCTAATTCTTTTGGGAAACAGATCAATTTTTGTATCTTACCAAACACATTTCAAAGTTAGTAAAGATCAAAATAACTTATTGTGATGACAGTTTAAATTTTGTATGTTAATTATACTTCAATAAAGCTCAAATAAAAAATGAAAAAATAACCTTTTTCTTTTGAAAACAATGCATATGTAATAAAAATTTTAAATTAAAGTAGAGGAAATATAAATGATATTAAATTCTACCATATAGAGATAGATAAACCTTGTATATATTTTGGTGTCTTTTTAGATGAGACTCGGACAAAAAAGCCAGTCTTGTCTAGCACTGGGGAAAGAGCACCTCAGAAAGAAAGCAGCCCCAGTTTGGGGGATTTGTCTTAAACTATAACAGGACAGAATCACAGACGCCTATATGTATAAGACAATTATCATGGTCTTGTTAAAAAACATACAACAGGGAAAAGAAGGAACTTAAACTCCCGCCATCAGAGATGTGTGGACAGTGCACACTCCGTACGATTAAAGGCACAGTGAGGCCTCTCTAAGGCAGCATGTATTCCACTGATAGTGTGAGCGTGATAATTGTGAAATTAAAAATATAATTTCTTCCTACCTAGTAGAATAGAAAAGTCACCAGTTATGCTTCTGTGACGCTAGTGGAACCTGCTCCTGGGTGTGACTGAGCAGGAAAGGGGGGAACTCATGTGAAGGGCCCGGCGCTGGCTGAGCGCCCTCCTTGCCACACAAGCTGTGCTTTCTAGACGACAGATCTCATCACCTGTGTTCCCTACAGCAGCTGAGCTCCCCATTTCCTCCAGAGCCCCCCAGGTGTGTGGCCAGGTGGTCAGGATGCCTCACCCCCAGTGGATCTGCTCCTCCCCTACCTTGCACTCTCTATTTCAGCAGTTTCCACAAGGTCACCGGATGCTTCGCTCCATCCGCCCAGCTGTTCCTTTCACCAAATGCACTCTCTCCGCTCTGCTTTTCCACTATTGGTCTGGTAAGACCCCTTATGTGACTCAAGCATTTCCTGCTGGTGACATCAGCTCTTGCCGCAGAGGTACCACTTCAGCCTTTGCCTTATTTTTCGACTTTATGTTTTCTAATGATCATCCACTGTACATTTTGCTTAAGATTCAGGGAAGCTCCCCTGCCTCCTACAGGACTGTGAAAGCCTTGAGAGCAGGGACAGTGCAGTTTTCATTCCTGTACCCCAGGACCTGGCACAGAGCCAGGCACAGCATGAGAATCATGACATGAGGGTTGAGCCCTAGCAGGTTGCCTCAGTGGTTAGAGCGTTGGCCTGCGGACTGAAGGGTCCCAGGTTCCATTCTGGTCAAGGGCATGTAGCTGGGTTGCAGGTTCAATCTCCGGCCCTGGCTGGGGAGTGTGCAGGAGGCAACCAATCTATGTGTCTCTCTCACATCGATGTTTCTCTCTCTGTCTCTCCCCCTCCCTCCCTTCCAGTTCTCTCTAAAAGTCAATGCCCCAGCTTAACACACACAATCATTTTTTGATCAAAAACTACCCTATACTGAAAACTTGGTTAGACAATGTGTTAAGAGCTCTTATTTATATTTAGATCTTATATATATTCCACACAACAGCACTACTTATTCCTATTTTTCATTTTTATAGAGGAAGCAATTGAGAGCTAGAATGTTAATAAATTTCCCATTGTTGCTCACCCAGTAACTCATGAAGCTGGGATTCGACCCTTTTACTGCCTGTAAAGTCCACACCCTCAATGCTCTGCGGCACAGGAAACCTGAGTGAGCTGCCACCTCACTGTGGGCTCGGAGAGGAGCTGAAATGCTGGATGTGGAAGCCCTTCTCCAACTGGGAGCCCCGTGTAGGTGGGAGGTGCTGTGATGGGAGCCAAAGGAGTCCTGTGATTTATCATTTCTCCAAGTTCCTATCTCCCATACCCCTCAAGTAGGAAACCCTGCTTTGAGGACAGAGAGGGGTCAGGGGGCCCAGTCTTGCTCCATCCCGGGCCTGGCTCTGCCTCCCACTCAGACAGAAGCAGCCTCAGCCCACCTGTGTGCAGGGAATGGGGCAGGATGCGAGGAGGACACTGCGGGGGGCTGGGCCCTGGTGCTGTCTGTGAGAGAGAGGAGACTGAGGGGTGTATCGTTGCAGGCTCCCCACAGAGAGATACGGACTGGCCAGGGCAGGAGCTGGAAAATACAGGAGAGACAGAAAGAGGAGCCACGGTACTTCCCTGAAGACGTAAGTGCTGTGCCAGTGAAGGGCTGGTGGGGGAAGAGAGTGCCCCATCCAGAGGGCATTAGATATGGGGGGTGACCTGGAGATTCCAAGTAGACAGGAACCACACGGTGTTCCTTTGGTATTTGAGTGAAACACGGGGTAACTCTCAGCACAGGCCCTGGAGACACTCTTGGGGACACAGCTTCTGTATCTGGTATTTGTTACCCGCATAATTCTCCTTTGGTTCTACACCATGAATAAGGTTCTCGATTTCTCTCAGTACCTAAGTGAGGATTTTAACTGAAGAGATCTGCCCAGTGTCACTGAGCGATCAGGTGGCAGAGAGAAGCCTTTGACCAGGAGGCCTGAGCTGGGTGTCTGCTTTCTGTTAGTCAAGCACCGAGAGAACACAGAGCGCCTGAGCACCGGAGGCTTCAAACGGACGGCTGTTTGCCTCTCAGGAAAAGAGGTGACTGATGAAGGGGATTGATGGGCTCATTCCAAGACCCCCAAGTTGACCAGAGGATGCAAAGAGCACCATGTGACTCCTGAAGTGACCCCATCCCTGAGCACAGCCAGCCCCCTCCTCTGCTTCTGCCATGGAGACAGAGGTCTCCACCCCTCAGGCCACATCAGAAATGACTTCCACAGCCTGGATGCAGTGCCCTGGGGGACACCTGCCTGACAGGAGAGAAGGTGGGAGGCAGGTGAGGGATCTGGGAAAACTCAGAGTATGTCCAGAGGACCCAATATATCTGCTTTCTAGTCCTCAAGCCAGGCATCTCCCACCCTCCAATGCACGGCAGAATCGTCTGTGATGCTTTAAAGTAAAAGGCAGGGCATTTCCCCTCCTTCTTGAAATGCTGGTTGTGTTCTGAAAACCAAGTCTTTGTCAGCAAACGCGCAGGGATTCCCACGGTAGGCTTCGGGAAATGCTGCTCTGAGTCTGGAAGAGCCTGTGGGGCCTGAGCATTGTGTCAGGTGGCCTTAGACACGCACAAACTCCTGTGAAGCGGGGCTGCATGGAGAGGGAGGAGAGTGGGGGGCAGAATGGGAAAGAGTCCCACACTTGGCACTGGAAAGCGGGCCCTTTTGTCCCTTGTGGTGCTCCCCGGCTGTGTGCCCTTGAGGGGACGTGCGGTCTCTGGGCCTCCCGCTCTCACCATGAAGCCCTCTTGCAGGCGATGAGGCTGCAGTGGGCTGAGCGACTGCACTTGGAAAACTACAGAATGTTAAAATGATGGGGGGGGGGTCTTGTTATATTGCCTTAAATAATAAGGAATTCTATTATAGGAAGGTCTCTCAAAGTATGTGGGTGTGAGAGAGTAAATGGAGAAGAGAGGAGAGGAGAGGAGAGGAGAGGAGAGGAGAGGAGAGGAGAGGAGAGGAGAGGAGAGGAGAGGAGAGGAGAGGAGAGGAGAGGAGAGGAGAGGAGAGGAGAGGAGAGGAGAGGAGAGGAGAGGAGAGGAGAGGAGAGGAGAGGAGAGGAGAGGAGAGGAGAAGAGGGAGGAAAGAGCGAGAACGCTGGTGAGAAATGCCCAGGCCTTACCCTCTGCTCTGCCGCCTCCACTTTCACCCTATAAAGGATGAATTTCGGTCCGGATGTGAAGGGCCCTAGGCGCTGATTTCTGAGTAGGACCTGATGACTGTCCTTCTGGCTAAGGTAGGAGCAGGGCGATTGGTGCCTGGATGAGCAGACCTTGCAAAATGGAGACAGAAGGTGAGGCTGTTTACGCCCTGGTGGGGATGGCGATCTGGGAGCTGCTGCGTGGGTCCCAGGCTCACAAAGGAGGAAGGGGACTGGGACCTCATCAGGCCTAGTGAACAGCTCTGCAGAGGCCTGGGGGTGGAGGGGGGGTGGGGAGGAATCCCCAGACGGCTCGTTGCAATGAACCTGGATAATTGCTCCAAGGTTAATATCTGGAAGCAAGGTTCTTGAGAAATGAGTCTTGTTTACGAGGAGCAAACCAACTCCACATGGGCAGCAATCCTAGAAGATGCCCTGAGGTCAGAGTAAGCCGGGAGCTGTGAGGGCATCTCCTGCGGTGCAGCCTGGCTTTGAGTCATTGGAGGTCTGGGAAGCCTCAGGCACTAAACGTGGGTTAGGATGATCCCCGATGGCCAGTGACTCCAAATGCTGAATGAAAGAGATTTTTACAAATCCTATTTGGAGGACGTAACAACAGCTTACACCTCAAATTATTTCTCTTCAGCATATTTTCAAATGCAATATCCAAAGAGAGGCAGATCCACAAGGAAGTAAGATTTCAAAAGCAAGAGCCAATAGCTGTAGGCACACAGGGACTTTAGATAATACAGCAATTAGAATGAAAACAATGATGTTTATGCCATTATAGGATATAGAACCAAGTGACAATGTTAGCAGGACTTTTTACAAACGGAGCGGACATGGGTAACCAGTAGACAGATAAAATACACTTTACTCCTCCTGCAAAGATCCTCTGTGTTGTCTTGTGGTCACTGCTCCTGCAGGGCGATCGCTCCCCGGACTCCGAGTGGCATAAATTAGCTTTACCCACCTTGTGCCTTATTAAATGGGGGTTTACCTTTTACACTCCCTTTGGTCTGCGTCTTTCACTCACTGTCCTATATTCGAGGTTCGGCTACGTGCTGTATGTGGCTGTGGACTGTTCCCTGTCATGGCTGCATAGGGCTCTGTTGTGTGTATACCATGGAAAGTCCATCGTGCCCCTGATGGCATGTTTGGTTTCCATTCTTTGGCTGCTGTGAACACCGCAGCCACTCCTTGCTGTCGGGCAGGTGTCTGTAGGGGGGGAATGTCTGGATGACAGGGCAGGTCTATGTCTAGCGTAGAAGATAGTGCTAAACAGTTTCTATGGTCCTTTTCAAAATTTCCCCTCCCTGTAGCAGGGTCTGAGAGTTCCAGTGTCTCTGTGTTTTGAACATATTTTGATATTTTTTAAAACCCTTTTAATTTGAGCTCCTTGGTGGGTGTGTAGTGGTATCTCATTGTGGTTTTAATTTTCATTTCCCTGCTGCCTATGAAGTTAAGCACCTTTTCCTGGGGTTACTCTACTCACGTTACCCCCGTGTGCACATTACCTATTTGAGTCCTGGTCCAGGTTGCTATAGGGTTATCCTTTCGTGTTGATTTGTTGGAGTTCTTGATGTATTTTGTCATGAGTCCTTTGTCAGAGATATGTAGCAAGAATATCTTCCTCAATTTTGTAGGTTGACATTCATTCAATTAATGGTGGGTGCTGAGAAATAGAGTTTAATTTTAAAATAGCACGGTTTATCAATTTTCATTTTATAATGCCTACTTTTTGTATTTTAAGAATCCTCGTTAAATATTGGCCAATGTTCTTCCGTCTTTTTCTTTAAAGGCTATATTGTTTAACTTTTCACATTTGGATCTGCTAGCAATCTAAAATTGACTTTTGTATCAGGTGAGGGAGAGATTAAGGTACATTTTTTTTTAGTTAATCCTCACCTGAGGATATTTTTTCCCATTGCTTTCCAGAGCACTTGAAAGGAAGGGAGGGCGGGGACAGAGAGAGGGAGAGGAAGAGAGAGAGAGAAACATCAATGTGCGAGGGACCCATTGACTGGTTGCCTCCCCCAGGCAGGGAGAAGCCTATGTCATAGGTTCTCCTGGGCTGGTTCCCAAGGCTTCCTGGGTGTTCCCTGCTGGGTGCCCGGGAGGGACCAGCCACTCCTTTCGCTGGCTGAGATTTGCGAGAAGGGCTGGCACAGTGGGGCCACCTGAAGACCTGCTCAGCGTCAGTGGGGCACAGGCCTGAAATGATGGTGATGGGATCACAGGCACAGAGAAAGTGCTTCTCTCCACCGGCCTTAGCTTGCTCTGGGCTGTGGGCCCTAGTCTGGGTGCTGCTTCTCTTAAGGAATGTATGTACCCACCAGGTTTTATTTATCCAGTTCCCCAGGCGATGAACACCTACCTTCATATTGCTGCAAACAACGCTGCATGTCTCTCTGTGGAGCTTAAGACAAGTCATGCTCGCTATATGCCCAGGAATGGGATTCTAGGTAACAGGAGGTAGATGGTACATAGACAGACAGACAGACAGATAGATAGACAGACAGATAGACAGATGGATAGACAGCGAAGGAAGAATGGTTATATGTACATGCATATATATGTATTCATAGTATAGATGCTAATATAGGCCATCAGGACAACTATCAGGACTTAGCAAAATTATATATATGTATATTCAAATACATAAGACCATATTTAATTTTATTTTGCTAAGTCCTTATCGGCGGCCCTCCTGGTGGCCCCCGCTAGCTCACACTCCCGTCGCAGCCGCGATGTTTCCATTTCCCCAGAACCTCACCCACGCTGCCCATCTTCAGGCTCTGATCTCCTTCCCATGGGTCTAAGGAGGCCTCATTACTTCTGGGATTACAAGTGAGATCTAATATCCCTTCATATCTTGTTAACCATTTGGGTTTCCCTTTATGAAATCCCCCTTTTCACATACTTTGCCCAGTTTTGTTCTGGGTTTTCCCCAACAAGACAAGTTCTTCAGCATCTCCCATGCCTTATACCCCTCCTCTCACCCACTACACGGTGCTGACACTGTGTAGTATTTTATACTTTTATGTCACACTTTTTATGTATTCTGTTCGTCAAGAGTAAACTTGGCTATGATATTTCTCACCCCACTTCTTATAACTCTTGGATCATCGTCCTGGATACTTTTGGTTCTTACTTGAATATTTTGTTCAAGAGTGTTTTCAAGGTAAATCTTTGGAGGACTTCTTAGCCCTTGTATGATTGAGAATAGTTTCATTATGGCTTCAAATTTAAGTGACTATTTGCAGGGCAGTTAATGTTTATATTTAAAGTTATTTTCTTTACTGCTTTACAAATATTATATAATTGTCTCCGTATATCCAGTATGCTGTGGACAAATCAAAATTCAATATTATTATTGTTCCTTTGTATGTGATCCTCTCTTTCTCTCTGGAATCTTAACATTTTCTCCTTGCAGTGTGTTTAAATTCCACTCTAATGTGTGTTCAGAGATTTATTGTTTTATTACTTCTGTTTGGAAATTCATGGGCTCCTTCATTCTTAACTTGTTTATATACTATATTTCCAGAGAAATCTACCACCATCATTTCCTTAAATGTTTCCTTTCCTCCCCTTTCTCTCAGTCTCCTATTTTCTAGATGTGGCCATTTTAATTTATATCCTCATTTCTCTTCTTTTTATGGTCCTGTTTTCTATATTTTTATTATTCGCTGATCACTGCCTTTAAGAGAGTAACACTACCTCATACCCGAGCTCACTGATTCATTCATTGCCAGTGACCATCACAGACTCTGCCTTTTCAGGCTCATGGCTGAGCTGCTCCATGGTCATCGTCGGTAGGCCCATCTCCAGGGTGCACGGGGGAGGTTTGTGTTTGCGGGTGTGACAGGCAGTGATAGCCATGGCTTAGGTCTGTACACAAGGGTATGCAGAGGACTTGTCTAAATGTTCACCTCCACACTTCACAGTATCCTGAGACCAAGGCATCCACTCTAGAGCTGGAAGCCCCATCAATCCATAGGACTGAGACCAGAAACAGTCTTCAGAATTTGATCCAGAATGAGAGCACCGGCATGCACATGGGCAGGCAAAACCCAGCGCGCGCGCACACACACACACACACACACACACACACACACACACACACACAGACATTGCTCTGTCTCTCTGTCTCTCTCTCTGTAATAATATATTTTCAGAAAATTATATCATCATTTGTTCCTGAAATATTTCTCTCTCTCTCTCTTTCTGTATTAACTGTGAGTGGGATTAGAAAAAACGCAGACACAGTGGAGGTGACATATGGAAGAAAAAAGAGGTTGGAGGCACTGCCTCCCCGTGCCAGCCTCCCCCAGCTCTAGAGCAGTCACCCTGCGGCACCTGCTGAACGATCCCCTGCAGGCGGGAGGCAGACTGGCCCTGGGGGCCCAGTGACTGATCCAGGACCCAGAAGAGGGAGGAATGAGCCCGAGTCTGAGCCCAGGGCTCCCTCCTCAAGTCTGGGGCCTGGCTGCACCCAGACCTCCCAGGGGGCTGTGGGGAGGGGTGTGCAGGTGTCACTGGGCACAGGATGGTTTTCCATGGAGAAGGGGGGTGAGCAGTCGGCGGCCCCAGGACTGTCTGTAGAGCTGGTATTAGATGAGGGGACCCAGGGAAGTTGACCCCAGGAAGTGAGGTCACTTCCCAGTAGAACTTGGAACCCCCGTTACCAGGCACCCAATTTGTAGCAAGAGCCCAACCGCCCCCTCACTTGGCGAGAGACACCTGAGAGTGCGAGATGTTCCCTTGCCGTCTGCCCAGGGATCGGGGCTCCTGCCTCAGGAGACCCCGCAGAGACAGTTCTTCTAGTGTCTGCCGACGCTGGTTCACCCTCAGCCCCGACGTCGCTGCCGTTTTCCAGAAGATCGCCGGAGGTAACACAGGGCAGCCTGGGTGGGACCGATCCAGGCCGGGAGCCTCTGGGAGCCATCCCTGTGCAGCCCACATACCCGCTGGGGCAGGGACAGGTTGCTGGGCGCTGGATAACCCAGAGGGCCTGTCACGGTCACACCCCAGGACGGGGCAGCAGGTGGGAGGGGCTTCCCAAGGGCCTCTGATCTGTGCTGGCGGGAATCTTGGGCCCTCGGGCTGTCACTCCTTTGCCTTTCCAGGGGAGGTCTGAGCAGATCGCGGGGTGTGTGTGTGTGTGTGTGTCTGGAGTGGAGGGTCACAAGGGTCTGGAACCAGCAAAAACAGGGCTCTGAGGCTTTCTGCCTGGTGACTGGGAACTGTCTCTTCAGAGCTCCCCACAGGACAACCGACAGGCGCTGACAGATGCGACCTCAGCTCCACCCCCCTGCAGGAGGCCCAGGTGCCCCCCACGTCCACAGGAGCTCAGCACAGGCCCAGGGTGAGTGCAGGTGCCGAGTTCACCCAAACTCCAGGGCCCCCTGCAGTCACAGGGGCCCGGGTTCCAGAAGCCGCCCTGCTGCTCCCCTGAGATCCCTCCTAGAGTTCAGTTTCCAGAAGAATCTAGTCCCTGTCCCTGCCCCCCCTGGCCACCCATTCCCATGGTCCAGCTTCCTTCAGACCAAATGTAAAGTCACTGTCCACAAATTTTTAGGAATATCAGAAGAGAGACTTTGGTACCATTTAACTCTGTAACAATGAGGGGATCTGTGGTCTCTGCAAAGCCTGTGCTTTGAAGGGTTGGGAAAAAGGGAAATTACTTTGACAGTCCAAAGCTATGTTATTGTAGATGCAAAAAGACTAAAGACAGGCTCAGTTAAAGTAAAGATTAGCCTTTGTAGGGAAGATGCCTGTCTAGGCCATGACTACCCACCATAAACTGCTTTTAGTTAAAAAGTTTTAATTTCTGACATAGCCGGTTTCTCTCTGTGGCTCGAGCATCGGCCTGTGGACTGAAGTGTCCTGGGTTCGATTTCAGCCAAGGGCATGTGCCTCTGTTGCTGGCTCCATCCCTGGATCCGGTCAGGGCATGTGAGGAAGGCAACCAATTGATGTGTCTCCCTCAAATGGATGTTTCTCTCTCTCTCTCCCCTTCTACTCTGAAAAGGAATGGAAATAATATCCCCGGGTGCTGATAAAAAACAGTTTTAATTTTGGCGGACCAGTGTGGCTCAGTGGTTGAGCACTGAGCTATGAAGCAGCCTATGAACCAGGAGGAGTGGGTTCAATTCTGGGTCAGGGCACATGCCTGGGTTTCGGACTCAGTTCCCAGTAGGGAGCTTGCAGGAGGCAGCCGATCAATGACTCTCTCATCATTGATGTTTCTATCTCTCTGTCCCTCTCCCTTCCTCTTTCTAAAATCAATAAAGATATATTTTAAAAAACAAAAAACCCCACATTTACATACGGGGAACAAAAGCCACTGTATGAAACCAGTAACACCGTTTAGGAACAGAAAATGTCTAACACTAGACAGGGACAAGGAGGGCCTGAGGGCAATAAGCAACCCAGACAACTGAAAGCCCTTTACATGTATCATCATAATTTTTATTAAGCTAATTAACAGACTAGCTAGTAAATTCATGTGACAAGATGAAATGTTGCATGAATGCTGTGGTGGAGCCTAAAATAAGAAAAACAAAAGCAGGAGCACCACTCTACGTGTACATAAAGCCACATGAATATTTTTGGTAATTTCTAAAATGTGCCTGTTACAACTGCACAGGCTAGTATATAGAATAAAATATAATCCCTTGTGTTTGTACTAAGTCTTAAAGTGTGGCCTTTGCATGGGTGTGTCTTAATGAGACATTAGAGTGACAGTTGAGACCATTGAACTGGTTCTATCCCAGTTTTCCCCTCCCCTAGGTAATGACTATCATCTACTCTGTGTTTGTCATTCTTATGTACATTTTTATGATTTTACACAAAAGTTGTACAGCTACAAAAATAATTAGCATTGTTTTGTATATTTAAAATTTTTGTTTCCATAGCATCACCCAGGATGTATTCTGAAACTGGCTTTTTCACTCACATCACACTGTGAGTTTTGTCCGTGTCCTTACACATACTCCAGCCCCTTAGTGTTCCAGCTGTAATAGGTCTTTGCTATAACTGGTTGATTCTGCTGTTGAAGGATCACTCAGGTTACCTTCAAGACTTTGCCCAACTGTCTGCAACATTAGCACCAACAAACATTTACTAAAGGTACTCAGTTGAGTAAGGACATTCACATAAGCAAAATGAACTACTTTCTTAGCATTAAAAATGTCTTAGAATAAATTTTATAAAATTTTGAAAATATAAGCAAAAAAGTAATAACAGAGAAAGCTTTCTGTAACTTAATCATTCCAGCAACTTCTAATCTGGCCTCCTTCATATTATAGAAACAATGCCTTGACTTATTTAAAATCCTATTGTCTTATAACACTCTTGACGTGTTAGTATGTTAGAGTATGGTAGTATAGAGTTGAAAATTATATTTAAAATAGGTGTATTCATTATAAGAAATGCATATTATGCAAGTGGACAAAAGAAAAAATATTATCATTGTTTGCTGATAGAATGATAAATCTGGTAAACCTAAGGCAATCAACTGAAACACCATTAGAAATAAAATGGGATTCCAGTAATGTTGCCGTTCCCACAGTGAATTGATCTGAAAGGAATGATGTTCCCTGTAAGTTGTATAGAGCAGTGACGAAGAAAAGGTGATGGGATGTTAAGTACAAATCAGTGCTCACAGCACAGTCCCAGAGAAGCAGACCACAGCCTCGGGAGACAGCCAGTGACATTGTCATAACTGTGCATGGGGCCGGTGCGCACTTGAAACACTGGGGACCACTCTGTAAAGTACATGATTTTCTAGTCAATATGCTGCCCATCTAAAACTAATCCAGAATAATGTGGAATGTAAACTGTAATTTAAAAAGTAAAGAAAAGTAAAAATAAATAAGTAATTAAGAAAAGAAAAGAGCGGCCTATTGGAACCCTGGGGTTCGTGGGAGCGCTGCCACTGACTGGCTGTGAAGCCTCAGCCAAGGCACCTGAGCTCTTTTCGCCTCCATTCATTCACTTGAAAAATGGGTCAGGTGTGCATAAAATTGAGTAGTAAGGTGCTCAACACAAAAAGGGTGCTTGCAGTGAGCGCTCAACTAATATTGGCTGTTCTGATTACATGGAAACAAGAATCAGGACTAATAAGTGAAAATATACCGGGAACAATCCCACCCACACCATCGCCAAGCGGATATATGCAGTAAAATGTTAACTTAGTCAGGCAGGACCTTCAAAGTCTCCAGAGAGGCACAAAGTGAAAAGGTAATAAATGGACAGACAGCCAAGATTCCAAAGAGAAAGATGACCCATTGCAAAGGCGCCTGTTCAACTAGTAACCTATTCAAAGTTAATCTTCTCAAAGGCTTTTTAAGAAACAGAAGCTAATCTAAATTCCTCTAAACAGAAGCATGAAAGCAAGCTAGGCCAATGCTGGAAGAGATCACAAGGAGACACTTGCTCTGCCAAATGTTAAGGGCTCAAAACAGTGTGGTCCTGGTGCTGTTGGGACAGATCCATAGGCCTGGACAGAGACGTCAGAAACAGGGCCAAGTGCATGTGGAGCTTCGTGGACTATTATGACAACGGGTGAAGGCCGCTTCATGTACTGAATGGCATTGGGACAGCTGTCCAATTTTTGGGGGGAATAGTTAGATCAGTTTTTATATCTTAGCAAACACATTTCAAATTTAGTAAAGATCAAAATAACTTATTGTGATGTCAATTATACCTCCATAAAGCTGAAATAAAAACTGAGAAAAAATAACTTTTTTCTTTGGAATACAATGCATATGTAATAAAAAATTAAAATTAAAATAGAGGAAATAGAAATGATATTAAATTCTACCATGTAGAGATAGATAAACCCTGTATATATTTTGGTGTCTTTTTAGATGAGACTCGAAGAACAAAAAAAGCCAGTCTTGTCCAGCACTGGGGAAAGAGCACCTCAGAAAGAAAGCAGCCCCAGTTTGGGGGATTTGTCTTAAACTATAAAGAGACAGAAACACAGACGCATGTATGTACAAGACGTTTATCATGGCCTTGTTAAGAAAAACACGACCAGGAAAAGGAGGAGCTTAAACTCCCGCCATCAGAGATGTGAGGACAGTGCACACTCCGTACGACTAAAGGCACAGGGAGGCCTCTCTAAGGCAGCACGTATTCCACTGATAGTGTGAGCGTGATAATTGTGAAATTAAAAATATAATTTCTTCCTACCTAGTACAATAGAAAAGTCACCAATTATGCTTCTGTGACGCTAGTGGGACCCACTCCTCGGTGTGACTGAGCAGGAAAGGGGGGAACTCATGTGAAGGGCCCTCCAGGGTCACAGGGTTTCTTTAACCATTTGGAGACTCTTCACCTTCCTTTGGAATTTGTTTCTTCTTTATAACTCCGAGTTAGAATCTTTGCTACTTAAAAATTTAATCACACATGTAGTATATCATGTTGTAAAAGTTCAAATGATACAGACTGTCATCACTGCCCTTTTTTACCATTCGCACCATAATCCTGCCATTAAAAGTAGCTATTGGTAATAGTTGCTGTTTCCCCTTTCCAACCAATGAACACACACACACACTCACACACACACTCACAAACACGCCCACAAACATTCAAAAGGCCTCACTACCTTGTCATTGGTTTTGTCCCTGTTCACATTACACAATATAGTTCTTTACATTTCAAGCAACAAATCTATCTTATGCATTTTAAAGGCTGTATAATATTCTATTTCATGTGTAAATTATATCCTTTTAACCAAACCTATATAGATGTAATTCGAGTTTCCATTTTTTTCTTTTTATGTGATTGCTAATAATACTGGAATAATATTCTTATTGATATATCTTTCCATACTCCTGAAATTATTTTCACTGGTTAAATTCACAAAAGTAATTTATGCGTGTGTATGTGTGTGTGTGTGTGTGTGTGTGTAACCATTTCAAGGAAATGGAGTTAAAAATTGGTAATCGTTCTGCCTTTCTATTTGCCAAAAATTGTGCACCACTGACGTCTTGATCGGCAGTTTGAGAAATTTCCAGGGCAACTTGTAAGGGCAGATAGAGAATGCTTGTTATTCCAGTTGTTGACTTCACTGGATGCTATAAAAAAAACTCTGAAAATTAGATTAACTATTGCATGATTTTTGAATTTGAATTTCTTTGTTTATTATGGTTGGATAGATGTTTATATATTTTTATTTAGTATCTGTATTTATTCTTTCAAAATTGCCTGTTCATATGTTTGTCCCTTTGTGGGTAGTTTATCTTTATCTTGGTGATTGGTGGGAACACTTCATGTCTTAGGATAGTATCTCTTTGCTATTTATGTTGCTGATATATTCCTCAATTTCCTATCTGTCTTTATCTTTGTTTAGGGTGTCTCTTGCCCAAATTAAGTTTGACATTTTTGTGAAATTTATCTTGTTTTGTGCCATGTTTAGAAAAAATAACTTTTTTGTCTAAATGCTGTATAAATATTTGTCAGTGATTTTTTCTAGTGCTTTCAAATTTATATTTAAGTCAAATATTTAATACAAAAGAATTTATTTTTGTGTATGTGTTAACTTTTCCCTAGTTGATAAAACTTGCCCACCATCATAAAATGTAAACTTGACCTTAAATATGATGTATGTGCTATTATATATATATATCATAATAGTCAATAAGATGGCAGGGAAAAAAGGTCTCCACTCATATTCCTCAGTGAGCCACAATACTTGGTAGCCACAATCAGACCAAAGTGTCTTTGTGGGAGATTTGGAATCTAGGTAGGAGATTGTGAAACCCTGGTGGAACCCAAGACCAAGAAGGGCAGTGTTGAGAAGGCAGACCTGTGCTCAGGTGCCAGACTTACTGAGAGTAGTCCTGACAATAGACCTGGAAACAGCCCTGTCCCCCTTATAGACTCAGCTGCAGCCCCGTTAAAAGGCCCACCAACCTTGGTCCTAGCTGTAGATGTTGAAGTAGCCTGTGATCCAGCTCCAGCTCTTCCTAGCTACCAGACCTGCCCACCCAACTACAAGGCAGAAGACACATTCACCCACGCCCCTGAGACAGGCCCTCCAACCTCAGGACAACTGTAGACACTGAAATGGCCCTGTAACTTGGCTTCAGCACCTTGCAGTCATGGGCCAGAAATCCTGCTTGTCAGAAGACACATGCTTCTTCTGTGTCCCCAGAGGCAGGCCCACTGATCCCAGTTGAACTGAAGATCTTGGAGTGACCCCCTAACCCAGCTCCTACCCTTTGAAGCACAGGCTAGGAACACTTCTGCCCACCCAGTGACTTGGACAAAGACATGGTCCACAGGTAGGCCTGCCAAACTTGGTCTGACTGTGGTTCTTGCGGAGGCCCTATAACTAATATCCAACTTCAAAGAGCCATCTCAGCAGTTTATTGGGACCAGCTCCAGGCATCTCTGCGAGGATGTTAAATCCTGAATTCTGAAAAGTGTTCCCATGTCTATGAGCCCTCCCCATTCAGCCTTACATTCTACCTATTCCTTCATTCCCCATGATCCACTCCCATACTGCTCCCAGTTTCTGAAAGGATATATTAGCCAGTGTATTAGTTTCTTATTGCTTCTGTAACAAATTACCATAAACTTGGTGACTTAAAACAACTGAAATGTATTCTCTCATAGTTCTGGCGGTCAATTCAAAATGAGTCCTGCAAAGCTAACTTCAAGGTGTCAGGAGGGAAAGTTCTACCTGGACGCTCCAGGGCATAATCCATTCTTTGACTCCTCCTGCTTCTAGTGGCACCTGGCATTCTTGGGCTTGTGGCCACATCACTCCGACCTCTGCTTCCATCATCATATTGCCTTTTTTTCTCTGTAATAAAATATCTCTACCTTTCTCTTATAAGGACTCTTGCAATTACTTTTAGGACTCTCTTGGCTAATCTCAGATGAGCTCCTCAGCTGAAGACCCCCTAAGAATCCACAAAGTCTTTTTTACCATATGAAGCTGAATTCAAGTATTAGGGCCTGGATATCTTTGGGGCCATTATTCAGCCTACCCAGCCAGGTATGAGAATTCTTTTCAGTGAGTAAATTATTTCCTCTTGGTTTATAGGCAGGCTATTCTTTCTCAGAATATACTGAGACCTAACCCTAATTATTCTGGGGGCACTGAGGAGAAGTGGGAGAAGTTGTTGAAGTGGACAAGAACCACCTTGTAAGGCATCTGCATGGCCTTCAGGCAAAAGGAAGTTGACTTCCTCTAGCAAGGGGCAGGGATACTTTTGCCTGTCAAATTCAGGAGAGTCTGGCCTAGACAATCACATTGGTAGGCAGTTTCCCAGGGGCCCTTCTAGCTCAGTATAGCTCTTTACCACCATGCCCAAAACTATTACAGGAACCCCAAGAAACAGTCCCAGTAGCCCCCACTAACAAGGCCCTGAGGGGAAAGCACCACAGTCCTGAAATCTCACTAGAAAACTGGTTTGGAGAAAGTTTATCCCTCTTGCCTCTCTTCTGGGGCCTCCTCCCCATCCCCAGGTCTAAAGCAAGTCTGGGAGTTAGCTTGTCTCTGCTCAAACACCTTACTTGGGACTGGCCTCTGAGAAAGAAAACCCCTCCCTTAGGAAACCCGCATCTAGTCTCAATTACACCTCTAGCTTCCTGGGTGACTTGGAGGAGATGGACAAGTCTTCTTGGGCTCAGCAACCCACCATGAAGTGGAGCTTAAATCACCTGCCCTAAGGACCTGCCCTAAAGCCAGGGCAGAGGTGAGGCCTTTTAAAAGAAAGTCTAAATGCCAGAAGGTGTAAGGCATTGTTGCTATACTTATGAAGGGCTTGAGTTGTTTTCAAAACAGCTTGTATCTCTCCCCACCTGCCCTCTTTCCTGGGAGGGCTAATTTCTGGACCCCCCAGGGGATATCACCCAGTGAATATAGCCCTCGGATAGAGAAGGAATCAGCTGGTTTTCCTCATTTTCTTTTCTACAGCGCCCTACCTTCCGAGGAGGTAACTGAGCCTGCACAGCTCCTCACCTTGGTCCCTGAAGGAACTCACCGGCCTCTATGCCCACACCAGGGTGAGTGCTCTCAGGCTTCCTTCCTCTGCTCTTCTGTTGCCATCGGCTGGAACCCAACGTGACACATGGTGCCTCTGATGCCCCTAGAAAGGGAAGCCTTTTAGAGAAAGATCTCGGATGATACCGCAGAGGTCCTGGTTCCTGTCTGGCCCTTTGCCCATGGCCCCCTTTCCTGGATGAAGCCACCTGCTCTCTGTTACTCTTAGGAGAGCATATGAAGGGATTCACCAAGTCTAGTTCACTGCCCAGGACCGACTTCATCAGGCCGCCTAGAACTTTCTTTCCAGTCACAGGCCTTGTTGAGTCTTTGCATCACTGGGAGCAGGGAGGAAGTGGGTGGTGGTCCAGAGTAAAGTAGGAAACTGTCTTAGCTCAATGAGGAGAACCTGGGGCTAATTACAAAGCCCCTAGAGTGGTCATAGGGGAGGGCTCCTCATGATGGGCATCATAGTGACCCTGTCAGACGCTCTAGATGTCTCTGGATGATCGGAGGTCATCACAGAATCCCCTGGTTTCAAACAAGCTGTACCTCTGGCCATCTGAGGGTTGGCAGCAGCTGTTTGGTTGCTCCCCTCTCCCTGGCTATAACTTGCTTGTCTGGAAGGTATCCCCCTCCTAAGGGCCTTATTCCTTTGGGTGCTTTACATGAAAGGAAATATGTTGGGGTGTGGATCGCTACATTACCTGCTTGTCCCATCACAGGCAAGGAAAGCAGTCGTCCCTGCAGCAGCCTTGCACCCTGCACTTGCCTCTCCCCCTCCCCTACATCCTACTGATTCATAAAAGTCTCGCCCAAAGTCAGTATGTCCACAAGGTCCTCCATGACAACTCCAGCTCATACTAGAGCTCTCCTCTGACATCCTCTAACACTTGAACCATCATTTACTTAAGAAATATTGAGTACCTACTACGCGTGAAGTATTATGGTAAGTACTGCGACTGGGAAACTGAATCCGGCTTACAGGGAAGCAGGGGAGACGTGCTTTTTAGAGAAGTGACTTGGCTGGAAGGTAAACAGTAATAAGCTCCCTGAAATAAGGTTTAGTGGAGGAGAGAGAGTCTTCCTTTGGGATGGGGACGTTTTTGCAAAGAATTCACTCAGCAGCCAGTATTTGAGTCAAATCTTGATACCCTTGGCCATGTGGAGTTGGAAGGAAGCCGTTGCAGGTAGAGAACACAGCAAGAGCAAAGAGGTAAAAAGTGGCAGGGTCCAAATGTAATGCTTGTGTTAAAATGAACCCAAAGGGAAAAACAGAAAGTGGTTAATTTGTCTTTAATGTAAGTATATGTAAAGAGCTGCTATCCATGCACTGATTTGTCAATTGGCAAAGCATTTCTGTTACTAGTTTTATCAATAATGATCACACCTGAGAATGATCCCCCTTCACCAATCAGGTTCTCTCAGACCTTTAAGGCTGTTCTAGATGTCACCACGCGTCCACCTTCTTATCCCTGTGAGCTCAGGCCCTCATCACCCTTCCCCTGTTGCTACAGTCACCAGACTCCATCCTCTGATTCCAGTGTATTCTGTGCAAGGGGACGTGAAGCTCTGCTTATCCCATGGGCATTAAAGACACATGAACAGTTTCTGACCAGGAGTTTATTATAAGAGCTGAGAAACTTAGCTCAGTCTGGCTCTACGATGTGCTCGCTTCATTTGAGGACCTCCCGTCAGAGCTACCGGTCAATCTATCAGGCCCAGGTCAAGGGCAAGTGGAAGGCTAGAGGCTTCACAATGCAGAAAACTCACTGTCCGTAGAGGCAACCACCCTGTAGGTCATGTTGCAATTTTTATTCCAGGTAGCAGATACTATAAAGAGAAAAAATCACTTTAAATGAAGCTGTTATTCAAAGTCTAGTGTAAGGGCCTAATTAACAATAAGAACAGGAGGGATTTTGAATTTATATTTCAGAGTATGTGCCTCACTTTGGAGAAATGAACTTGGCCAGAGTGTCTGATGTCCACAGTCATGGGGATGGTCTCCCTGATTCTTGCCACATCTTTGCTTGAGCTTCAATATTTCTAAAGGCCTTGAAACCCCAGTTATGTTTTAAAATGCCATCTAGTTTTTCTGGAGATGTCATTAATTTTTTATTTTGAAATCTGCTCATTGGTTTGAGCTAATTCCTCAGAGTAAAACGGGGAAATTCCATCTGAATCTTACTCAATTCAAAGAAGAAGACTGCTTTTATCTTAATTTATTTTCCCAAGTATTCTGACCCTTTCAATAAGGAGAGTGTGGGAGGGACGAGGTGATGGTGGCTTGGGGCATCTCAGCTGAGAGGAGGGCAGAGGCTTTGAGGTGGTGGGAGGTCAGTGAGTGAGGTGGTGGGAATGGGGAAATCATCACCTGGAAAGCTGGGAACTTATTGGGGAGTTTTGAATATAGGTGGTTCAAAACATTTGTGTTGAATAAATACATTAAGCAGACCGATGCTTCCACACCTGGGGCATTTCCTTACAGGACTCATGGATCCAGAAGCTGGGACCAATGGGACTGCTGTGACCGAGTTCATTCTACTGGGCCTGGTTGAAACAGAGCAGTTGCAGCCCGTGGTCTTTGTGCTTTTCCTCTTTGCCTACCTGGTCACAGTTGGGGGCAACCTCAGCATCCTGACTGCCATCTTGGTGGAGCCCAAACTCCACACCCCCATGTACTTCTTCCTGGGGAACTTATCAGTACTGGATGTTGGATGTGTCAGTGTCACTGTTCCTGCAATGTTGGGGCGGCTCCTGTCCCACAAGCGTACAATTTCCTACGATGCCTGTGTCTCCCAACTCTTCCTCTTCTACCTTCTGGCTGGGACAGACTGCTTCCTGTTGACAGCCATGGCCTATGACCGATTCCTGGCCATCTGCCGGCCCCTCACCTACAGCATCCGCATGAGCCACACAGTCCAGAGGATATTGGTGGCTGCATCTTGGGCCTGCGCCCTCACCAATGCACTGACCCACGTTATTGCCCTAACTACACTCAACTTCTGTGGTCCCAATGAGGTCAATCACTTCTACTGTGACGTCCCGCAGCTCCTCCAGCTCTCTTGCTCCAGCACCCAGCTCAATGAGCTGCTGCTCTTCGCTGTGGGTTTCCTGATGGCAGGGGCACCCATGGTTCTCATCATCACCTCCTACGTCTACGTGGTGGCTGCTGTGCTACAAATCCGTTCAGTGGAGGGCAGGAAGAAAGCCTTCTCCACATGTGGCTCCCATCTCACTGTGGTTTGCCTCTTCTATGGAACTGGTATCTTCAACTACATGCGTCTGGGTTCAGAGGCGGCTTCAGACAAAGACAAAGGGGTTGGAGTTTTCAACACAGTTATCAACCCCATGCTGAACCCACTTATCTACAGCCTTAGAAACCCTGATGTGCAGGGTGCTCTGTGGCGGGTCCTTGTGGGGAGGCGGTTACTGACCTGAGGGGTGGTAAGATCTCGCTTTTCCTCCCTTTTTTTTTGGTTTGTGGAAAAATTTCCAAGAAAGCAGGAACCTGGAGAAATGATTATGAACCATTCACTTATAGGTCCTGATGTTGGAAAATTTTGTGTGGTGTGTTTGTCTTGCAAAGAAACCCTACATGATTTACTCATTTATTAATACAATAAATATATATTGAATTGCTACTATGATCCAAACACTCTCCTAGGGCACTCTCCTGGTGAACAAAATAGACAAATGTCTCTGCACTCATGCAACTCTCGTTCTAATGAAGGGAGAAAGTAAATGAAATAAATAAGCATGACATATGATAGATCACCTGGTGATATCTGCTATAGAGGGAGAGCAGTAGGAAAGGGGCTATGAGGTTATGATGTGCCCAGCTAGTCCCCTTGGGAAGTTGTTCCCTTGTTTTTGGCTATGCTCGCGTTCCAGGTCGAGTTGAAGCTTTGCAAGCCAGGTAGTTCTGGGCAGCAAGGAAGGATTATTTGCTTAATGACAGCCTTAATAAGCAAGAATATCACTTTGAAGTTTTCTTCTCATGGGAAATGTGAGATTCATTGTAGGTTAGAGTACAGGAAGCTGTTTTAAACCAGTGCCAAGGATTATTCTACTGTTCAGCTTTCACCTCCAAGAAAATCAGTTCCTTCTCTTTACAAACACAAAATCCCATAGGATGCTTAGGGGACAGGAGAGGGAAATAGCCCATTAAACAGAAGCTGCATTAGCACATACATGATATATCTTCAGGTCAAAATGGGCAGTTTCATCTGCATCCTCTGCCCTGTCTTTCTTTCTGTCTCATTGAGTCAACTTTCTCTCCTACATGATCAGCCTTTGGAGCAGTAGCACTTATATTCCAACCAGGTCCTTAGAATTTTCACCCTAGAATGTCCAATATACCCTCCTCCAAAGCCTTGCTTTTCTCTCCCAAACCTCCTCGTTCAGAAAATATCTGTAATGCAGTCCCTGGCAGTGGTGTTTCTCTGTGAATTTGCTTTGTTAGTACATCTGTGCAGCTCCACCCAGAGAATTCCCTCCCCTTGAGGGTCGTCCAGGCTTCAGCTCCGCCCGCCGCCCCTGGCCTCTTCCCCTCCAGCCTCCGGGGGCTGCTCACCCTGTCCTGGCAGCTCTGCTCTGCGGCCTCTCCGCTGGATCACTCCCGAAACTGTCCCCTGGCTACCCCTGGATCCTGGCTTCTCCCTGATCTCTCCTTAGAGCCAGGGAACTGGAAGAAAGAGCTGAAATGAGGGTGGGAAAGAAGACATGAGAGCGGCCAGGAGGATGGGACTGGGAGCGCAGGACTGAAGGGGTGAGGGTGCGGGAGGGACGGGGCGGGGCGGTGAGCAGCGGGGTAGGAAAGAACAGAAAGCAGGGGAAGGACGTGAGAATAGGGGCTGAGAAAGGATGGGAGCAAGGGGAGAATTAAACAGAATGACTAGGGAACGTTGAGGCCGAGGACGGGTGTGCAGAAAATGCGGCATGAACAGGGATGGAGATGACAAGATGCCCGCTATGGAATGCCCCCCGTCAGCGGCGGGCACATAATAAATGGCACCACTGCTGTTCCTGTTAGGCCGCACCGTTGCCAAAGGCAGAGTGAGGCAAAGTCCTCCGGGAACCCCTCCTGCCTTCCTCTGGGCAGCAGGCAGTGTCAGAGGTCAGGGTAGGACAGACGGGTGGGCAGCGGGAGGGAAGATGTGGTGCTGAGGGCTGGAGTCCACAGCCCCCGGGCGGCAGAGCCGTCAGCTCCTGCTCCGCGGGCAGGGCCTGCCAATACAGCCTCAGGGGCAGAGGTGACGTATGTCTCTGTCCGATACTCTTGGTTCTCCAGACACTTTGGGATTAAAGAGAATGAGCTTCTCTCAAAGGGTAAAATTCTTGTTAAGGAAAACCAGGCATGTGGGCGGTCACCACTGCTCTGTGACCTTAGACACTTCCCTTCTGTGGTTGGCCTGGTTTCACCTGTCCCCTAAGGACCCGGGACCAGGTCACCTCTCCACGGTTCTTCACACTTAACTCCGTTAGGTTATAATAGTCTGGGTGAACTGCTTCCTAAGGCTGAACCCAGGAAATACTTCGAGAGCATTGCCACCACAATTGTCACCACTCCATGCAGCCTCTGAGCATTTAGCACTGTCCCAACTCCTCTCCTCTATTACCCCAAAGGGGAATCTAGGGCCCCCAGACCTTGGCATGCTTCCTTCTGAATGTTTACCCCAAACTTTTAAGGGTGTTTTCCTTGGAAATTGTTTTCTACGCTCTGCTTCCCCTCCAAGACCAGAGAGATTCCCTAACAAGTGGGAGGTGTTTTTCTTTTGGGATTTCTTTGTGTCCACAAATGTAAATATCTTTTGTTAAAAATTATTTGGAAATGCTGCATCTGCTCCAGAGATTTTACTCATATGTGACACGCATATTTCACATCCTGAGGACCATTCCTGTGCTGTGATCTGCTTTTTATTTTTCCTGCACGTTATGCAATATAATCTTTGTCATGACCAGCACTGAAGTCTCCCTTTTTCTGTTGAATGCTTGCAGGTACAGCACTGTGCACGTAAACCGTGTTCCCCTAATCCACCTTCTATTGAGGTGATGTGGGTTCTTTCCCACTGTTTTGCAGGCACAAACAGCGCTGTGATGAGTATCTTTACAGAAAGATCTTTCCAAATTTCTGTAATTATTTACTTAGGATTAGTTCCTGTGAGTAACTGAGATTTTAAAAAATACAAATGTAAAGTTTGAGATGCACATGCACACACACATATACTGGCCTCTTACTGTCCAAAACTTTTGCACTAATTTGTACAACCACCAGGTTGTGATAATGCCTCATTACCCATCAAGGATTGTTATAAATAAATGTTTTTAATTTTTACAATTGGAAGGTGGACAAATGGCAATAATTTTACATGAATTTTTAATTCTAGTTAAAACTGCAGTTGGGTCTCTTTTCACATATTTGTTGGCCAATTCCTTCGTTTGGAATTGCAGTTTGAGAGCCTTTGCCCTCTTTTCCATTGGATTGTTTGTTCGTTAGGAAATCTTAATCCTTATTGATAGCAGCTTTTTTTCACGTGACTTGCAAATATTTTCTCTTGCTTGCCATTTGTCTCAATTCCTTGTGTGTTTTGCCAAATAGTTGTGTTACCTTTCTATATGGTCAAATCTGTCTTTTCTTATCATGTTTTTGATTTTGTGTCTCACTTTGAGCATAAAACATTTTTTCCACCTCTATCAGGCAGGCTCGGCTCGGCTGTATTGTGCTAACAAAGCCCCTAAAATCTCAGAGGTTTGCCACAGCAAAGAGTCATTTTATATTCGTGTGACCTCAATGATCTGATGGATCTGAAGGGTGATTGTTTTTCAGGCTGCTCATCTCTCCCGATTCTAAGGGTGAGAGGAACGGCCCCCGAGCCCCCCATGTGTCCGAGTGGGAGCAGGAGTCGGCCTCCTCTCTGACAAGGGCCTGACTGCGCTGACTTCTGTCCCCCTTTCCAGCCGCTGCCAGTCTCCGCCTGGCATCCGGGGGGTGCGGGGAGCGTGGGGCAGGGCTCCCGAGGGGGGATCGGCACAGCTCCCTGGCCTGGCCACAGTGATGATGTTTTTCTATGAGGACACGTGCCTTCAGTTAGTGTAATGAGATTCTTTACACTAGTGACAGGAAAAACCTTCTGGATGTTCTGAATTAAATTCTAGCAGCCGGAGTCTGAAGGAGACAGAGCGGTCGGCCTGTGGATGGCTGGGGCAGCTCAGAGGGCTGCTCAGCTTTCTGAGGGCAGGTGGGGACTCAGAATTCACTTCCAGGTGGCTGTTTCTGTGATTGTCTGAAAGAGAGAAAGAAGCCCCCCTGTTTTTGGTAGAATGTTAACTGGCACAGTGCCGCTAAAGAAACACAATGTCGCTTTTGCCTGGTGCCCGTAAGGGTTCCTGAAGCTTCCTCTCCTTTCTGAAACCTCACAGGCAAAGAAACGCAAACAAAGCAACAGCTGGGTCCCCTCCTGGTGGAGGTGCAGGGGTGGATTTTAGGGGACCTTTTCGGAAAATGTGTCAACGCTCTGAACAAGGAAAACTTTTGGCCCAGCAAGTCCACTTGACCAATTTCTCCTAAGGAAACAATCAGGCAAGGGAACAAGGGGAAGACAGTCATGGCCGTGTTGCAAAGATGGGGAAAACTGACCGCAACTGAATATTGAGTAATGGGAAGGGAGTTAAGTGAATTCTGATATATTTATTGACTTGCACACTGAAATACTGCATAGGCATTAGGTAGTAATATAGTGAATATTTACTAACATAGATATTATGATGTAAAAAAACAAGTTTGAAAACAGTTTGAATTCATTCTGAAAAATACATACTCAGCAGAGATCAAAGTGTAAAATTTAAGTACAGATTTTGGATTATTTTTACTTTAATATTCCGACAATAATGTATATTGTTGGTTTAATGAAAACAATAAAAGTGAACAATAGTAAACACTCAGTGGTCTCTCATCGCCTACAGAATATATTCCAAGCTCTCCAACGAGGCCTTGGTGGCCCCACTGTGTCCCCTGCAGCTTCCGGGCTTGCTCACCAGTCACACTCAGCTGGGACAGTCCCCGCACGCGCCGGGCTGTTTCCTCACTGCCTGTGCCCAGCTCCCCCGGCCGAGCGCCAACTGCGCTGGATGCGCCGGGCCCCTGCCGAGGGCTTTGGCTCTTCCCTCTCTTAATGCCCACACAGCTACCCCCTGAGTCAAGGGCTTTTTCTCAATTTACAGAGGAGAAAACGATGCTTAGAAATGGTGGGGGGACTTCCTCAGACGCCCTAGGGATGCGGAGAGCTGCCTGCCCCAAAGCAACGCTCCTCTCCGCCCCAGGCCTCCTCCCCGGGAGCATCTTATTTTCCCTGCCCCCTTTCCTGGGTGACCCTTCGCCTTCCTTCATCTCTGTGCAGCTGCTGGCACCTTAAGGAAGCCTCCCCGAGTCCCCATCACCGACAAGGCAGCCTAGGCTCTCCGACCTTGTGTCCAGACCATGACCCTTCAGACGTGGTGTTAGCGTGGCCTTCACCCCCGGGCATTGTGAGCTGCTGGTCATGTTCGGAACCCAATTCCAGGCCCTGACGGTCAGTCCCCATCATCCACGGAATGAAGGGACCCCAAGGTCATTTCAGCCGTGTCTGTGGAAGTCGAGGTCAGGGCTGGCTCCCCGACTCCCCTGTAAAGGATTGCTCTCCCTTCACACTGTCCCCACCCGATGACTCACCTCCCCATCAGCTCCCCTTCCCTCTCTGGCCCTTGCACTGCCCAGGGCAGGCTGCCCCTGAGTAGAGACCGGGTCCCCCATTCACCTCGTCCCTGTCTGCTGCCTCCTCGCTCCTCTTCAGGAATGTGTGTCGATACCCTGAGAGTTTTGTTTGCGTGAGGAGTGGAGCGGTTGCGGGGGCAATGGAGTGAGCAGCCTCAGTAATAGAAGACAGGATGGGCTGCCAGGGATAAGGTCTTCCCACAGGGAACCGGAAAGCAGGAGAAAGGCACAGGCACTGTTGTTTAAGGTCCAGGAGACAAAAATCAACCCAGAGCAAAGGAGAGAACTTTTCTATGAGGTTTGCCAGACTTGGAGGGCTGTGTCCAGAGAGACTGTGGGTGAGATGGAAGCAGTGGGAGTTGTGCCCAGCAGAGAGCCAGGAGCCTGGGCAGCCTCACTCAGAACACTTGCAGTGGGGTTAGTGCAAGGTGTCTTCTCCAAATGGCTCCTTAGCGGAGGCTAGAGCTCAAGGGCATAGTGAGTGTGTGCTAGAGAACATGAGATCCCTCCCAGGCCATAACTGGCTATATTTTGAAAGGTTGGAAGGGGGCACTGTGGTCCTGTGGTCAGGCAAGTCAAGGATTTGATCCTGCAAATATTTAGTGTTAGTGTTAGCATGACCTTAGTTATTGCCAAGGTTGGTGAGATCTGGGGTTACTGGGTTACAAATGTCTTTTCTTCATCACTGATCTATGAGCTCGTCTGAGCAGGAGCTATGTCCTATTTACTCCTGTATTCCCCACAGGATAATGCTCTTCACATGGTAGAGCAAATTCCAAGTCTTCACTTCTGTGCCCCAAATTACCCTCATGTGAACCTCTGGAAGGCTTTCCCTAGGAAGAGTCTTCCCAGAGCCCCATGCATGTCCTTGTTCCTCAGGCTGTAGATGAAAGGGTTCATCATGGGGGTGACCACAGCGTACATCACTGTGGCCACTGAGTCCTTCAAGGAGTAAGTGTGCAGGGGCTTCAGATAGACCATACAAAGTGTCCCATAGAAGAGGGAGACCACAGCCAAATGGGAGGCACAGGTGGAGAAGGCTTTGTACTTCCCAGTGGCTGAGGGTATTAGGAGGATGGCTCTGACAATCCAGACATAGGACAAGATCATGAACCCTAAGGGGGTGAGGAATATAAAGCAGCCTGTGGCAATCAGCACTGTGTGATTGATCTGAGTGTTGGAACACGCGAGCCTCAGCAAGACATACATCTCACAGAAGATGTGGTGGATCTTCCGGGACCCACAGAAGGTCACCCTGGTCATGAGGAGGGTGTGGATGAGGCCATAGAGGACAGAGAGCACCCAACACAAGGTGAGAAGCATCATACAGAGCCCAGGGCTCATGGCCGTGGTATACTGCAGGGGGCGACAGATGGCCACGTAGCGGTCATATGCCATCGTGGCCAGGATGAGGTTGTCCAGGGCCACCAAGGAGACCAGGAAGTAGAGCTGTGTCAGGCATCCTGCATAGGAGATGGCTTTGTTCTGGGATTGAAGGTTCACCAGCATCTTGGGGATTGTGTTGGTGACAAAGAAGAGATCAGTGAAGGAGAGGTTGGCCAGAAAGAAGTACATTGGAGTGTGCAGACGGGAATCAGAGCCAATGGCCAGAATTATGAGCATATTTCCCACCACCGTGACCAGGTACATGGACAGGAACATCCAAAACAGGACGCGCTGGTCTTCAGGGCTCTCTGAGATCCCCAGCAGCAGGAAGTCAGAGACTCTACTCTGGTTGCCTCCATCCATTTCCCCAACTGTTTGCAACATTAGCACTAACAAATGTTTGTTTACTAAGTGCCCTCAATTGAACAAGGACATTCACAGAAGCAAAATCAGCTATATTCTTAGCATTAACCTAACTTAGACTAAATTTTATAATATTTTTAGATTAGCAACAAGATAAAAACAGGCACAAACCCATAACATGGTAAATCTTTTTGCAACTTAGTCAATCCAGCTAAATTTAATCTGACATACTCAATATACAGGAATAATGTCCTGTTGTATTTCAAACCCTATCATCTCACAATACTCTTGAACTGCTTAAAAATTACTACATTATGATATTGAATATATTTTAAAATATTTAAAACAGTGTATGCATTATAACAAATGGCTATTATCAATTGGACAAAAGGGAGAAAGTAAAAATATTGGAAAGAAGAAAGAAAAATTACTAGTATTTGCTGATAGGATAATCTATCTGGGAAATCTAAGATAATCCAGTGAAAAGCTGCTAGAAATAAAAAGCAACTTCAGTGAAGTGGCCATTCACACACTGAATAGCACCCGAAAGGGATGGTGTTCCCAGTGGGCCGTATAGGGCAATGGTTAAGGTTGTGCCATCAGAGGCTGGAAGTCTTGCTGAGCTCTGCCACTCGCTGTGACACCTCAGGCAAGTTACCTGAGCTCTTGAAGACTTGCTTTTTTCCTGTGAAAAATTAGATGCAAGGATAAAATTAAGTAATAAAGTGCTTAACACAAAGAGTTGGCCTGTGGTGGGCACTCAATAAAAATTGACCATTCCTATTATAAATATATACATTGGTATGTAAACAATCATCCGGTGAAAGTACAGTGTTTGTGTGAGGCAGAAAATGGAAAAGAGAGAAAACCAGAGAAAGAGAAAAGAGAGAGATGAGCCCAAGACCTCCAGCCCTTACCCACTGCTCTGTGCTGGTTTCTGAGTCCACAGTTCTGCCGCCTCCACTGTTTTCCTGGGTTCAACAAAAAGTCACAGTCAGGACGTAGAAGATGCTAAGGAATGCTGTGGGACTCAGGGCTGGAACAGGTAAAGGTAAAAGCCGGGGAACTGGTACCTGGATCCCTGGTCTGCGCAGTAAAGGAGACAGAGCCTAAGGCTGTGGGTGCCCCAGGGAGGCTGGGGGACCTGAGAGCTGATGCCTGAGCCTCATGCTCAGGAAGGAAGTGGCTGAGTGAGGACTGTGTCAGGCCTATTCATAATTTGGGGGAGGCCTCAGGGAAGCAATCCCAAGACAGCTTCTTCAGACGAGAGTGGGTAATTGCTCCAATGAACAAGGGTCTTGGGATATGCCCGATTCTCCTTCCTCTTACCCTCACTTTATGGCCTCCACAAACTTCCTCCTCGCTTCTCCCGACTTGAGAAAGATAGGATGGGCTTGGATCTCCCAAACCATAGATTGCTCAGCCCATCCCCTCTCTGACCAAACTCCTAGCACCACTGACTCAAAGCTGAAAGGACATCAGATTCAAACGAGTCTATCTACCCCTCCCCCTCCATATCTTCTCTATAGAGGAATTAGATTTTTAGCATTCCTGTCCAGGTAACATCTTGTGTTGTCTTTATATCTCCTCTTTGATGGGGAGCTCACTACCTTAAAACAGATTTCAAACAAAGCGCATCCAGTCTCACAGTTGGTAGCTGTGAAACATCTCAGTTTGGATTCCTCATTTGGGGCAGAGTAATGCCCCCGATGCAGAGCTAGAAGAGAGTATAAATAATTTCTGGCCTGTTCCTGCTTCCACGACCAGATGGAATAATTCACTGAATTGTTCTAGGCCTCAATGTCTTCCACTTTTCAAACCTAACACTGACAAACCCTCTACTGGTCAAATTATGAGGTGGTCACAGTTGTCTTGCGACACCACCCAGCCACGCCATGGGGCCAGTTTGTACATTTGGCCTCTTCCTTGCTGCTGAAGTCCTTGCACTCAGTCTTGACAACCTGCACCTTTTCTAGGAATAGCTCAGACTCCCAACACCTTTCACCCAAACAACCTCAGCTCTACTTGTGCCTGGAGGTTTACCTCCCTCCCTTCTTTTCTCTCTCTCCCCCTCCCCATATTATTTATTGATGGCAGGCATTGGGCTAGGTGCTGTGGTACCACCATGAACAGGATGGATATGACTCCTTCCCCTCCTGGAGCTTGTAGACCAGGACAGGAGAGATCTTCTCAAAGCAGACAGAGAAGAAATAACCACAAGCTGATAAGTGCTGCAAGGAAACAGTAATCTGAAATAAAGAGTAATGGGGGTGGGGAGGAGAAGGCAAGCTCTTAGATTAGTTGGTCCGGGAGATTCTCTCTGAGACGTTTAAGCTGAGATCAGACAGCTGAGGGGGTGTCAGCTACTCAGAGACTTGGGAAAAGACCTTTCCAAAGAGAAGGAAGAGCATCTGCAAAGGCACAGAAGAGTGTATTCAAGGACCAAATGGAAGCCAGTGCTGGTGTTTAGTAAACAAGGCTGTGAGAGACACAAGTTGGGAGGAATAATAGGGGCAGATTAAGCCGGTGAGTCCTGCTGTTTTTTGTTTTAACTACAGTGAGAAGTCATTAAGGTATCTTAGGCAGGTGAGGCGGGATGGTTCAATTTAGGGTGAGTGGGTTACTCTGGTTGCCATGAGGAGAACAGGCTGAAGACAAGACAGGGAGAGAAGCAGAGAGGGCAGTGGCCCAGCAGATGGGGAGGGTGGCCTGCACTCGGACGAGAGCAGGAAAGGTGGGAAAAGAATTATCTAGCTGTTCTTGGAAGTGAAATCACGAAGAGTCAGTGGTGGCCTGGACCCTGGAGATACAAGATAGGATAAAATCAAGGATGAGCCTCTATTTCTGACTTGGGGAACTCCAAGAGGGTCCATAAAGGGTTAACAGGGGAAAGAGTTTGAACTCCTTAGAGGTGAGCAGGGGGGTGGCAAGAATGTATTTAAACACATAAGAAGTGTTGGGTGGTATAAACTTGGAAGAGGAGCAGTTATAGGTAATAGAATTTCAATTGAGCAGCACAGGGAAATGGAGACAAAGGGAAGACATAGGTACAGGTAAAATTGGGGAAAGAAAACCAAACCAGGAGATCAGAACACGTTACCGCATTTAATTTTAATTTTAATATATCTTTATTGATTTCAGAGAGAGGAAAGGAGAGGAATAGAGAGAGAGAAACATGAATGATGAGAGAGTCATTGATTGGCTGCCTCCTGTACGCCCCCGACTGGGGATCGAGCCCGCAACCTGGGCATGTGCCCTGACCGGGAATCGAACCCCGATCACCTGGATCCTAGGTCGACGTTCGACTGCTGAGCCACGTCAAAACAACAAAGTAGAGAGTTCTGAAGTTGTAAAGTCAGGGAAATTATATGTCTAGTGTTCATATAATTTGATTCTATAATAGTATTTCTAGGGATACATACAAAAATGCCTATCATATCATTATTTATCTTTTTAAAAAATATAAAAAGAGGCTAAATGCCTATCAAATAAGAAATGCTTAAGCATATGATGGTACCTATGACAGATGAAATATTACACAGCATGTTTGTGGGCAGGAGACATTTCTTATGAGATAATGACAACTAGAAGGAAACTCTTCTACATGCACAGAAAAATATTAAAAGTAAATATATGAATATGTTGCATGTGATTGTCTCTGGGTGAGAGGATTAGAGGTGATTTTTATTTCCTTTCTTCCTCCGTGGACTGAGATCCAGGACTTCTCCTCAGTAAGAATCACTCATTCCTTGGGGCCCAGAAGACACGAATCCTTACTTGTTGCTTGAAAATTATGTGGCTAAGGCTCCAGCAAGGTTTGGCTCTTCACAAGGTCTTCATTAAGAAACTACTACTGCCCGAAGAGCTTTCTCAGGAAGTAGATTTGGGTTTTGGATTTTCTTAAACAAGGTCTGAGAAGGTGGCTCTGGAGCCCCTCAGAGCAGCTTTTCATTGGATAAAGCCAGCACACACTATTTTGTATCCACCAGGATTTTAAGTCTCTCAAGGCTAGACAGAGAAACAAAGGTGCCACCTCAACAAACTCTTTGAACGTCAGTTAACAAATACATTTGCAAAGCATGCCATGTGATTCTGTGGGCACTTGAAGAAAAATGTCAAGGAAAATCTCAAGGCCTTTGACCTCAATCAGGGATTCAAGTAATCACTTTTAATCCAAAGACATTTATTGATGCCTAATGGGTGTCTACTCATGCCCTGGGCACCAAGGCACAGAACTATCAGATCTGGTAGAAGTTTGGCTCCCAGGTCTCTTGGGACAAAGACATAAACATGTGCAAAGGGGAAATAACAAGACATATTAACCTCAATTATCTGGGAGCCCAGAGATAAGACCTGGCTCTATGGAGCCCACCCAGGGAAATGAGGAATTAGGCTGAGATGTTGCATCAGAAGTATCCACCAGGATCAGGCATGAGACTGCCTCAATGCTCCCATCTATTTTCTTACTAATGAGGCTCCAGGGAGGTTCTCCTTCCTCTGTTCTCCAGGTTCCTTGACTCAGATGCTAAATTAATCACTAGGGAAGGTCTCTGCCATCAATTAAACACACTTAGTGGGTAAAAGTTTGGGTTATTTGGAAGGTCTCTGAGAAAACCTATCTCCCATCCCAGACATGGGTCTCCACAAGGAGAGGGAAATAATGGGTAGGAAAGTGGGTGGTTACTGTTGTTTTGATTTTTGTTTACTTGGTGCAGAGTTGAGTGAATCATATGCTTCAGTTCATGACACCTTATGACCACCATTCCTTGCAAGACATCTTCCTGGTTTTTTTGTGTCTTTTACTAGCTCTAATCTCTGTTCCCTTCCTCTCCCTCCACATAGGTAGCCACTTCAAAATAGGCATGTATGCTTGGAGAATTCATATCTTTGTATGTCTCCATGTTTTATATGCATACATAGTATTATGCTATAGATTCCATTGTGTGTCTTACCTTCTGCATTAACAATATAATTTTTATGGTCCACTCTCCTTGATGTGTGGATACTCAACTCCCTGCTGCTCTTATCTTTTTTGAACCCATTCTTCCTACCCACAGAGTAATTTTCTTAAAGTATAAATTGACCCCTATAACTTTCCTGCATAAAGCATTTAACGAACTTCCTATTACAATTAGGAAAAACATGAACACCGGCCTATGAGGTCTACTTTTCTCGCTCCTACATATTTGTACAACTTCAACCAGTATCATTCTCAGTCTTCTGTCCCCAGAACTTCAGCCAGGCTGGCTTTCGTTCAGCTTGTTGAAGTCACAGAGCTCTTTCATCCCCAAGCCTCCCCGCCCCACCCCAGCCCTTGCAATGAGTGTCTCTCAGTCTTCACGTCTCTCCCTCACTATGGGGATTGGAACAACCACTGTGGAGAGACTTTGGCGATATTAGTCACCTGGGCCCAGGTTCCCTGGAAGCAGAGTGGCCTGTGGGAACTGGGAAAGCAGTTACTGAAGCAGCGGCCTCAGAAGACGATGGAGCTGAGCAGAGATATGGACTCAGCTCATTACGTTCAGCCTGGTCTTGAGAGGAGACCTGGGGCCCGAACTGTACCCAGGGAATCACTCCCACTTGGAGGTAAGGAGCCAGCCTTGTCTACCCAGTGCCACTCAGTTATTGCCCACGGGCCGTGGCCCTACATCCCAGGGCAGGGAGGGGGAGCACCTAAGCCCTCTGGCCAGGGAAAGGGCGGCTATGAGCCTGAGCAGGCAACATTCAGAGCAGCTGGGACTTGGGGGGGCTGAAGCAGCCACTGAAACAGCACCCACCAGGGGAGTTAGGGGTGCAGGGCCTTCCTCCCAGAAAGGACTCTCAGCAACACACTCTAGAGAACCTTCATTCCAGTGCCCAAAAGGGAGGGTCCAAGAAAGTCCACTTGAGCATTGTTGATAATGGTGAAAACTAGAAATATCCTAAATGTCCTTCAACAGCAGAACCAACCAGTTATAGCAAAGACCTATTACAGCTGGGACACTAAGGGGCTGGAGTATGTGTAAGGACACGGACAAATCCCACAGCCTGATGTGAGTGAAAAAGCCAGTTTCAGAATACATCCTGGGTGATGCCATGGAAATAAAAATTTTCAATATACAAAACAATGCTAATTATTTTTGTAGCTGTACAACTTTTGTGTAAAATCATAAAAACGTACATAAGAATGACAAACGCAGAGTAGATGATAGTCATTACCTAGGGGAGGGAAAAACTGGGATGGAACCAGTTCAATGGTCTCAACTGTCACTCTAATGTTCTCATTAACACACCCATGCAATGGCCACATTTTAAGATTTGCTAGTAACACAAGTAATTATATTTTATTTCATATTCTAGTCTTGTAACAGTCACACTTTTAAAAAATTACCAAAAACATTCATGTGGCCATACGTACACCTAGAGTGGTGCTTCTGTCTTGTTTTTCCTGTTATCATTTTACTGACCAATGACAACAGAAGTAAACCGAGAACCATTTTTTTTTTTAGGCTCCACCACAGCACTTTTTGCCACATTTTGTCTTGTCACATGAATTTACTAGCTAGTCTGTTAGCATACGATACAATTAACATCTCATGGGGACGTTCTTGTCAGTGGAAAGACTCATAACAAGGGTGATGTCCTTGAGATGGAACTGACGTGGTAAGGTTTTGTAGCCCACTCATGGCAGCTGCTGCTTCGCCGCCTGTTCTAGCAAATGTTTCCAGCGGTCCGTTTCCGCCCAGTGATGCTGCCCTGAAGAGCCGGGTTCCCGCCCTTAAACTCTGAGGGGCCTTTGGCGCAGAAGACCTGCTTCTCCATCTGTGTCCCAGCAAAGCAAATGTTATTCAAAAGCGATCAAGCCTGAAAATGAGATGCCTACGTCATAGGTTCTCCTGGGCTGGTTCCCAAGGCTTCCTGGGTGTTCCCTGCTGGGTGCCCGGGAGGGACCAGCCACTCCTTTCGCTGGCTGAGATTTACGAGAAGGGCTGGCACAGTGGGGCCACCTGAGGACTGCTCAGCGTCAGTGGGGCACAGGCCTGAAATGATGGTGATGGGATCACAGGCACAGAGAAAGTGCTTCTCTCCACCGGCCTTAGCTTGCTCTGGGCTGTGGGCCCTAGTCTGGGTGCTGCTTCTCTTAAGGAATGTATGTACCCACCAGGTTTTATTTATCCAGTTCCCCAGGCGATGAACACCTACCTTCACATTGCTGCAAACAACGCTGCATGTCTCTCTGTGGAGCTTAAGACAAGTCATGTGCGCCATATGCCCAGGAATGGGATTCTAGGTAACAGGAGGTAGATGGTACATAGACAGACAGACAGACAGATACACAGACAGACAGGTGGATAGATAGAGAAGGAAGAATGGTTATATGTACATGCATATGTATGTATTCATAGTATAGATGCTAATATAGGCCATCAGGACAACTATCAGGACTTAGCAAAATTATATATATGTATATTCAAATACATAAGACCATATTTAATTTTATTTTGCTAAGTCCTTATCGGCGGCCCTCCTGGTGGCCCGAGCTAGCTCACACTCCCGTCGCAGCCGCGATGTTTCCATTTCCCCAGAACCTCACCCTCGCTGCCCATCCTCAGGCTCTGATCTCCTTCCCATGGGTCTAAGGAGGCCTCATTACTTCTGGGATTACAAGTGAGATCTAACGTCCCTTCATGTCTTGTTAACCATTTGCGTTTCCCTTTATGAAATCCCCCTTTTCACATACCTTGCCCAGTTCTGTTCTGGGTTTTCTTCCCACCTTTATTTGACAGAAGTTTCTTACAAACTCTAGATATTAATCCCAACAAGGGAATTAAGAGAGAGCTTGTAAGTTTGAAGATGAAGCTTCTGTAGATATTTGTGCACAGGTTTTTGAGTGAACATAGTTTCTATTTGTCTGGGACAGATGCCCAGGAGTGCAGTTGCTGGGCTGTATGGTAGTTGCCTGTTTAGTGTTTATAAGAAACAAGCAAATCGCTTTCCCGAGCGGCTGTAATGGTTCACATTCCCAGCAGCCCTGCATGGGTGACGCAGTTTCTCCACATTCTCATCAGCATTGAGTATTGTCACCATCTTTTATTTTAGTTGGTCTCATTGTGGTCTAATGAACCTTTTCCTAATGGCATATGATGTTGGACTTTTCAAGTGGGCATTTGACATCTGTTGTAGCCTCTTTAGTGCAGTGTGCGTTCATTTATTCTGTTTAATTCTCCAGGAAGCCACCTGGGCCTTGGGGTTCCTCATTAGAATGTTTTAACTACACATTCAGTTTCTTTAATGGGACTAGTCCAGTTACATCTTTCTTTTGAGAAAGGTTTTATAGTTGTTTCTTCCAAGGAATTGGTCCATTTCACCTCACTTGTTGGAACTATGTGCAGAGTGTTTTTCTTTTTTTCTTGGTCAGTCTGGCTAGAAATCTGTTTCTTTTACCAATCTTTTCAGAGGACCAGTTTTCTAGTTTGTTGAAGGCCGTTTCACAATTCTTTATTTTACTGATTTCTGCCATTATCGTTTTTCCCCCTTTCTTGTTTCTTTAAGGTCACTCTGTTGCTCGCTCTAACATATAATTTGGATACTTAGCTCTTTCTTTACACCTGTGGCTCTTTCCTTGTAAGTCTATTTAAAACTAAGACTCTTTTATTACTGCTTTTGATTTGGAGGTTTTCTTCATTGCTTTTTAGTTCTAAGTAGTCCATAATTTCACTCATGATTTCCTTTGAGCCCAGGCTTTATGTAGAATATATTTCTCTTCACATTTAGTAATACCTTCTTAAATGTCCAGATATTGGGTAATTTAATGCTATCCATTATTAGTAACTCTGTACCTTAACGCATTATGGTTTAAGAACATGTTTGCATGATGCATTATGGTTCATGAACATATCCACAGAGAAGAAATATGTGTTTCTTCTTTAGAATTGATTGAGACTTCCTATGTGACACAGTACATGCTAATGTTTGATTTTTGCTTGAAAGTCTGAACATTATCTGTTAGGTGCTGATATAATATGTCTAGCAAGGCAAACAATAACTTCCATTTGCCAATTTTTCTTCTGATTTTTAAAATCATTTACTGCCTCCCATTTAATAGGTCCTTTTTCTTGAGGGTGGTTTAAAATGTACACATTTTATTTTGCAAGCCAGCTTACTTTCCCTTAACTTAAAACAAGCTTTTAAATTTACCCTTATGGATTTCTTAGGAGTATCTATATTCCCTCCCCCTTACCCCAGGACAAGTTCCTCAGTATCTCTCATGTCTTGAAGTCTCCTACTCTCATCCACTGCATAGTGTTGACTCCATCTAGTATTTTAGAATATTATCTCACACTTTTTGTGTATTTCTTTAGTCAAGAGTAAACTTTGTCTAGCAATCAATGTTTCAGTATTTTATGTTATTTTAAATATCTAAGTATTCAATAACTTTAATTAAAATTCACTATTTTAGAAAGGAAGAGTTGAAATAAGTTAAAGTGATTTGATTAGGTGGATAAGAGTGTTTTTCCCCACCCTATTTTGAGAAGATTTACTTTCCAGAGATTTGTATTTTAAAAAAAATGACCAAGCCTTGGCCAGAGTCCCTCAGTGCTTAGAGTGCCAACCCTGGCACTGAAGGGTCATGAGTTGGATTCCCAGTCAAGGCACAAACCTGGATTGCAGGTTCACCTGCCACCCCTTGTCAGGGACCGTAAGGGAGGCAAGCAGTAAGCAACCGGTTGTCTCTCCCACATAGAAGTCTCTCTCTCTCTCTCTCTCTCTCCCTCTCTCTTCCTCTCCCTCTCTCTCCCTCTCTTCCCCCCCTCCCTCTCTCTCTCCTTCTTTCCCACACTTCCATTTTCTCTGAAAAGCAATGGGAAAAATATCCTGGAGTGAGGATTATCAACAAAAAAAACATAAAACCCCCCCACAAAGCCAAACCAAATCAAATCAAACCAAACCAAACCAAACCAAACCAAACCAAACCAAACCAAACCAAACCAACAAAGGCCCAGACTAGGTTTTTGGTGAAGTCAGGTATTTGCATTTCAAAGGTCCTGGGACTTTGGTTTCAAAATGTCAATTATCAAAAGTCACTTGAGATGAATGGGGGAGGTTTGGGGAAGGTAAAAGGATTCGGTGGGCTTTGAATTGTTTCTGAAGCTACACCTCTGGCCCTATGAAGACTTCATTTGTAAAAGAAGGACAGTCATTTTCAATAGCTCAGGCACTGGGTTGCCACCCAAATGTTGGCAAAGGACTGACAAACCCATTCATGCACATTGGGAATGTTTCTTTCTATTTGGGTACATTTTTCTAGTTTACAGAAACTACACAGCTTAGGGCCGTCTCTGAGAGCCATAAAGGCTTTTGGATATATGGAGCCTCTGTCCATTTCCCTGGGGAATGGCAAAGCAGGTCCCAGCTGCAAGACAGTATTAAAATGAGTGGTGCCATTAACTGGCCAAACCTCTCTATTGCCCACTTTGTATTGGGACCAGGCCATGTTACAAAAGAAGATTAACCTTTTCTTGAGGGGTTCAGGGTCATATGTCTCCTAGTTGGCAAGAATGTCCCCCAAAAAGGGCCTCTCAAGGCACTGTGGCCGTGTTGCCCATTTACAGAAAGATCTATGGAGCAAGCAGAGAGTTAGAGGCATCTCTGCAAGTCTCTGGGCTCTTTGGGCCATTCTGAGTAGGGCGGGTGCCCTGTTAAGCCGTATCTCAGGCTCTCATGGAAGATAATAATAAAGAAACGATGGTTAGCAAACCTTCAACCAGTCTCCAGATGTGTTTCCTCTTGGGAGGTTCCTTTTGGTACAGCATCTTGTTCATTTTTCATTCTGGAAAAAGCGTATGTGAGCATCACTGATTTCATTAAAAAAACAAACAACTAAAAAAACCCCATCTCACTCTATCAGTGAATGGAGGCAGATTTGATGAGTAAAGACAGATATATATCCCATAACATTCCCTAGTTGGAAGGAAGCAGGTTTGGATTTAAACAGACATTGATTAAATATTTCTGCCATTTGTATAGAAGCTTTACTCCAGAGGAGAAGGCAATTAGTTGGGTGTGGTGAAGAACAAATAAAGTAGCTTCAGTATCTACAGGGGCCTCCATGGCTTCCAGTTTTATGGTAATTTCAACTGCTCCCAAACTGTCCCTGAGAAGGGGAACCACCCTTGGAGCAACCACAGCTAAATTTCTTTGTGAACCTCTCAGGGTCATGGAGAACCCTGGGAACAATAGCTGGTTCCCCTCTGGCTGAGACCAGCTTTTATCCAAAGTGAGCTGTTAGAATTCCCCTCCTCAGTTTCCCCTCAGGCAGCAGGGAGTGTAGGGGAGGAGACCCCAGGGGAGGGAAGGGAGGGGAAAGGGGAGTAGGGGGGGGAAGCCCAGGGAGCAGAGGGTCCAGGGGAGGAGGTGTGGAAGGGGGAAGGTGGGCTGTTGGCATTTATTAGCTTCAGAAGTTTTCAGAGACAGTCCTAAAATTTCCAATTAACATCCGTTTTAAAAGAATGTATCTGTGCTTCTCCTTAAAGCTTCTAATTTCCAATGCAAAGTACGCTTTGCATTCATTCGGTTTAATTTTAGAGCCAACATTTTTCTAATTTTTTTGAATGCAAAAATTATTTTAGGCACCTAGAGACAACTGCATTTTGGCCATTTTTAAGTTGATATTTTCTAATTCTTCTCATTTCTGTTTTCTATCAGGAGTATTAATAAAGTCTGGGGCTTGAGAGTTCCTGGCCTTGGAGGCACAACTTCTCATGTTAATTTTAGTGGGGGTTTTTTTTGTTTTTTTTTAAGATATGCAGAGTCTGAGCAAATTTTCTAAGGATGCTATGTAGTGGGTGAAAGTGTGCTGCTTATGGGTGGTGCCCCACAAAGCTCTCACCCCTGGAGTCCCATTCAACCCTCCTACATGCCTTGGTTTCCCTCTAGACTGTCTAAAACAGCCTGAAGGGCTCGGGTGTTGACTGACCCACCATATGGGTGCTCCCAGGAGAAGCCAGTCAGTTTAATTAGAGTTGAGCTGGACTTTCCCTAAGGACCCCCCCGCTCATCATGAGGAGTCACCTCTGACACCTCCACTAAGATTCTCAGTCGCCTATGAACACCCAATATTTGGGCTGCAGGGAGGATGTGACCCTTTATCTTCGGAGCTGAAGCAGTTCAGCTCTCATTTATAGGGTGAATGTTTTTGCCTCAGACCCTCAGAAAGCAATTCCAATAGAACAGCCACAGTTAAAGACCAGTCACCCATTTTTCCTCCTGTCTTGCCTTAGCTTGGGTTCTGTTCACCATTAACCTTAGTTCCACCTTGAGGATTGAAATCACAGCTCAAATAAAGTCAGGCCCTCTACCATAAGCAAGGGAAGGTCCTGGATCCAAGGGAAAATTCACCCAAGTTCACATGATGGGTGGGGAATCAGTGGGCTCAATGGGCCCTTTGCTGGATCCAGGCACCGGGTCTTGGTCAGCGGGGTGGTCCTGGGAGAACTTCTTTGGATTCCTGCTGCACTACACCAAGTAAATGTCAACGTAAGAAACATTCAACATGTGAAGAATTTTTGTGAGTTTATCTGAGCCAAAATGTCGACAATTTCCGGGAAGCAAAATATCAACGCTTTGAGATAATGCTCTGGAAAATGGCAGTTTTACACCTTATTTTATAGTTTATAATCAAAAGGGGAGACTTATGAGGGTTCCATGAAATCCACTGCTGATAGATTAGGAAGGTGGGAGGAAGCAAAGCTGGGAAACCTCTGGGGTTGTATAAAAAGTGAAATGATAGACAGATACTTCTTTCATATAGGTGGATATAGGATAGTTAACAGCCAACAGTTAACTCAGTCACAATGAGGGGATTTGTGGTCTCTGCAGAGCAGTGCCTGTGCTTTTAGGGGTCCAGAAAAAGGAAAATTACTCTGACATTTCAAAGATGTGTTATTGTAGATGAAAAAAGACAACAGACAGTCTCAGTTAAAGTTAAGATGACTTCTGAATTCCGTCCTGAATGTTGTTATTTTCTGAAATATCAATTCCTCCTAAAAAGCCAATTTAAGTTATTTTTATGCTCCTTACCCACTCTGTCTGCTGCTTCTATGAAAATTTCATTTTAACCTAAATTTGCTTCTGTTTCAATTCCCTCTTATTTTCAATGTCTTAAGAATATGGAAAATTTTGTCTTTTAAAAAATTCTGTTTCGTTCCTTAATGGCTTTCAAATATAAGTTTTTCTTCCAAGTGCTTAAGGTGTTGCTCCCCTTCTCTTGCTCTGCATATAATATTTCAGAGAACATTCTTCTTCAAGTGTCTTTAAACTAGAAGAGATTTAACAAAGCCTGAAATTTTCAAACAATTAAATTTAGCCTTTCTCACCATCCACAGGATTTTCCCTTTAGGGCATGGGAGATTAGAGATTCCTCTCAGAGCTAATCAAACATGTAGTCACTAAATACAGAAATATTTGCAATGGGTGAGGTTGAAGCCTCATTTCCTTCACGGTTCCTTTGATGCCATCACACAATTCCTTGCCCCTAATGGCACCCAGAAAATAAAACACGGAAAGAGTAAGAGATTTCGAGAAGAACATAAGGAGCAAAATGTGGATGCCAGGAAGAAAATAGTATCATGAGATGTCATCTTACCCATGTCTGGGGAGCCCATGTCCTGGGCACTGCAGCGTGACCTGAACACAGGGCGAGTAACAACAGAGCAAAGTGGAGGCTGCGACTCGAAACACAACTGAAGGAAAATGTCATTCAACAGACATTCCAACACCTACCATGCGAAAAGCTGAGGAAGATTTTGGGGAGTTGTCTGACCATTGCATGACTCATAGTAAAATAGGCAGTTAATAGGCCGTGTTATAGATAGTAAAGAGGTAATAAAGCCCTGGCCCGTTTGGGTCAGTGGTTAGAGCATCTGCCTGCTGACGGAGGGTCCTGGGTTTGAGTCCTGGTCAAGGGCATGAACCTCGATTGCAGGTTCCCCAACCTGGCCCGGGCCGGTGCAGGAGGCAACCAATCGGAATACCTCTCTCACACCCATGTTTCTCTCTCTCTCTCTCTCTCTCTCTCTCCTCCTCCTCCTTCCCTTCCACTCTCTAGAAATCAATAGAGAAAATGTCCTTGGGTAGGGATTTAAAATAAGAGAGAATAAAGTATAGAGGTAGTAAAATGACAGGTAAAAATTACTAAGTATAACTATACACTAGGCTCTGGTTTAAGAACTTTTCAGATGTTCATTCATTTGATCCACAGGATACCTTTCTGACGGTGTCGCTGCTGCTGCTGTTATGAGAATTATAAAGATGGGTAAGCACGTAACTGTCCAAAGCCGGTTACAGCCAGTACCCGGCAGAGCCTGGACTGAAACCCAACCAGAGCTCACAGTCTCCACCATGGTCCTCTACGGAAAAGAAGTGGCCTCTCTGCCACGGGAGGGCTAAGCCACAGCCTAACCAGCACCAGCCGGGGCTGTGACAAAGGGGACGCGGACACAAGGTGAGCTGGCCAACATCTAGGCCCCTCACATTTCTAAGAACCTGAAAACCCTTGCCCATAACACTTTTCAACACAAATCATAGACAAAGGATGACACAGAATTCTTCTCCTTTGCACATGTAATACCAGGAAGGCCTGAGATACAGGCCAGGAGCTCAGTTGTACCACAGTTCTGGCCTCCCAAGGGGTGGTTCCAATTCTGTACTGAGCAGCAGAGGACAGGGGCCCACATTCCAAAAAAAGGGATAGTATATCTCTTCTAGTGACCTCTTCTAGGTCAGCCTGGAGCTTGGACCCTGGAGACACACTCTCTCAAAATCCCTGTTGTCCATTTTTCCTTCTAGAAGAACTCTGGGAAAGATGACTCTGGAGAGCCATGGTGTCCCCTCAGGGCACAGCTGGAGGAGTGTGTCACGAGTCTCAACAATTACTCTAACTATGGCTTGATGTACATGGGGAGTGGTGTTTCCAGAGACTTTATAACCTGGTGAATAACTCACAATTTTCTCTGTCCCGTGCTTCCCAGAGGAGGGAACCAGGCTCATCTTCAGGCTCCCTCCAGGGCAGCTCCGTCCACCCCTTCTGCGCCACAGCTGGGAAACTTGGAGCTCCTCTTTCTAAACCACCCAAGTCCTGTCTCTTCTGCCCCAGGAACAGAGGACTCGTGCTCCACATGCCTGCCTCTGACAAGGAATGGTAACAAGTGTGGACCAGCTGGCTGGCAACTCCCCATTTGTGGAAGAGCAGGGAAGGCTCCAGGACCAGGACCCTTTTTTGACAGCATCTGAGCTGACTCTCCTAGGTAGGGGCTGTGGACACTGGAGAACAGAGTCTCTATGACAGTGACATCAAGGGATAGATAGCCAGCAACTGCACTATATACATTATTTCCTTTAAGCCTCACAAACCCTCAAGAGGTGAGTAGAATTATTTTGTCATTTTATCAGATGAAAAAATTGGTGACTTGAATTGCCTAAAGTCACACAGAGGGCTGTCAAAACTAAGACTCACACCTTGGTTCCAGAACCCAAGAGGGAGAGAGAGAGAGAGAGAGAGAGAAGAGACACTCCGCTTCAGACAGTGGTTATTTTGGGGGCCTTATCCAAAAAACCAGGATGCGGGACAGGCGGTGTTGATTTGGGTATTTCAGTCCTGAGCTCCCCACCTTCTGAAGGCCTGGAGGCATGGTGTGTGTGTGTGTGTGTGTGTGTGTGTGTGTGTGTGTGCGCGCGCCATGATGCCAAGGGGAAGTGTTTGGACTCTTGGGCCCAGGAAAGACAGTCCTCAGCACTGTCACACTCAGAGCACAAACACTTTGCAGGAAAAAGGATCCCAGAGGCTCACCATTGCCTGGAACTCAGGTTGATTCCCGCGAACTCAAGGCTCCGCTCAGTCTCTAGCGTCCCTGCTGATGCACTCCCTGGCTCCTCTCCGGGTAGGCACAGGTTCTCTTACCTCTCTCCTCGATATTTCAGCAGAAATCACCTCTCCCACGATGACACCCTAACGTCTAACACTGCAGATCGTGAAGTCCCTGTGCTCAGCAGCTTCTCTTCTCTGGTTCCCTGTGTCTTTAGTTCTCGCATTGATTATACCAAACACTTCTTACCTGGTGCAGCTTTTTCTTACACTTATTAACTCTCTTTTCAATCAACTTGTGGTTGTCCTTGCCCCAGATTGTCACTCAAATGTTGACTTATACTTCAGTCACTTTAGATGTCCAAATACCTATGTGTGTTAAACAAGAGGTTGCACATTTCTATTACCAAGAGAAGGGTAGCTCAGTTAACATCCACTGTACTGATTTTTCGTATGTGACAAATCAAGTATGTACTAAAAATTCTTCACAGTATAACCACAAACTTCTTTTCCAGGCTGATTTCCCACTTATCTGTGTTTTCTCCACTACTCCTCTTTAGATTTTGTTTTAGCTTACCATCTTTTGTTTATTGGCTGTATCCTTTCCTCTCCTATGACTTGTCTATTCTAAACTTCTGCCCAATATTTCCTGCTGTATTTTTGGTCGTCTTCTTTTTTTGTTAACCCACACCTGGGGATATTTTTTTCCATTGCTTTTCAGAGAGAGTGGAAGGGAGGGAGGGGAAGAGAGAGAGAGGGAGAGAGAGAGAGAGAAAGAGAGAGAGAGAGAAACATCGATGTGTCATTGACTGGTTGCTACTGGCCACCTCCCACGGGAGCCCAGGAGAGAACCCGAAACCCAGGTACGTGACCTTGACTGGGAATCGAACCCATGACCCTGCAGTGCAGTGGCCAACGCTCTAACCACTGAGCCACAGCAGCCAGGGTCATTTTTGGTGTTCTTCTTATCAGTGTGTGTGCTTTATTGATAATGTGTGCAGCAGACATCATCCCTCTCCAGGCCAAGACTTGTCTTTCCTGTTTCTTTAGAGTGTTCTTTTCATGCAAATGTTTTAAATTTAATTTAAAGGAGTCAAAGTGTAAGACATTTTTCTTATATTTTGTGTGTTTTGCGCTGGTTCAAGAAGTTAATTACATGCCTGATATCATAAACTTAATTCCTTCTAGAATTTTTTCAGTGTAATTGACAGATAATTGACACAGAGCGTTGCATGAGTTGGAGGCACACCATGTGTTGTTTTGATTTGCTTCCATGTTCCTCTACATTTTTTGAAGTTTTGCTTTCCCCAATTAATCCTTTAGGGATTAGTTTCCATGTGAGGGTATCCCATTGTCCCAAGATTCTTTATTATGTGGTCAGTCCATCCTTTCCCTGCCCATTTCTAAACCAACCCATGTCATATACTGTCTGCTAATAAATGCTTGGTCTGCGTCTGACTCTCTAGTCTATAAATAGGTCTAGTTTTCATTCCCCACATCAGCAGGACTAATGGGACCATTACTTCCTCTCATTCTCTATCTTCAAATTGTTTTAGCTGCCGATGGCTCCTCACCCTTCTGCACGCTAAATTCCATGTCTGCAAGAAACCTGTGGTATTTCGATTGGGATTGCATCAAATCCCCAGATTAATTGGAAGAGAACTGGCAATTTTACCACATTGAGTCTTACCATTGACATTGCTTATTGCTTCATTTTTTAAGGCATTCTTTTATTTGTCCCTCAGTAAAGTTTTGTAAGTTTTGAAACCAGTTGCACTTCTTTTGTTACAATTATTTCTAGATTCCTTAATATTTTCTATTGCTACTGTGAATGAGGAGACTTTGATAAAATTGTATTTTCTAATTTATTATTATTTAGGTATTAGAGCAGTGTTCATTGTTTTTAATACTGGTCTACATCAAACAAACGAGCAGATATCTCTAGAGATTCCCTTGGGAATTCCTTTTCAACCCCTACTCAGTCCCTCAACCCCACCCTCTTCCTAGCCCCTTCCTCACACACATCTGTCAGCCTGCTCTCTGAGTTTGTCAGTTTTTCTTATTAGTTCATTTTGTTCATTAGATTCCACATACAAGTGAAATCATACGATACTTGTCTTTCTTGGGAATTCTTGGCTGATCTAGAGATTTTCTTGGGTTTTCTTTAGAGAGATTCACATTTTCTGTGCATTTTATTCTTTTGTTCTTTCATTTCCAATTCTAACAAGGCAAAAAAAAATTCTAGTGTCATTTCACAAGTAGGGCAAGACTTGCATGTTTTCCACAGAAGACCCTCTACTTCAGGCAGATCTGTGGGCACATCTCCTGTACCAAAGGAAATTTACAAACCTAACCCCTGCCTTTAGGGCCTTGTTCGTAGTTGGAAACCTCCAGGGGCCACAGCAGCAGCAGCTCTGTCTTACAACTCTTGCTGAGTATGCTTTTTCTTTCTCATACCTTTGTATTCACATTTCTTTCTTTTAGGTTTGGATATATGTATATTTTATCATTTTTAAATTTATCTAGAATTTCTATGTGTTTCAACTGGAATGGGATCCACTGACATCAGCTTAGTCTGACGTATTGCCAAGAATCCCACCTCTAAAACATTATACTTCCACAGCAAATGAACTAACCACAGTCTCTGGACCCTTTAGCTATATTGAACCCTCTCAACCCTAAGATATGATTCTGTATAAAGACAAGGAAAGGTATTTCAAGAAATAAATCCAAATTCTTTTAGGTTCAGAGAGAAGGACATCATATTTGGGGAAAGTATACTTAGATCTGCACCCCCTGTGCCGAGCACATAATTCACACGTGTACTGTAGGAGATATCGAGGATTAGTGATTGAACTAATTATATATTGAATTAACTATTGAGTAGAGTTTTCTTTGGAAAAAATAGTGAATTATTCAGAATACCCTGGCAAAGGGATAATAAATAGTATGGTACAGGACAATGAATACTATAGTAATAAGTCGATCTCAAAATGTGTACTAGTTTAAATGAATAAAAGTTTCAGCCTCTCTTATGTAACAGTCCCAGTGGGCATCCTTGGTGGAAGGTGGCTCTGCTGGATGTGCAGAACTAGGGACACAAGCTCATTTCAACCAAGCGACTGTGCCATCTCATTCAGACTCTTGGCTGTTTTTATCTGGCTGGCACAAGGGGCAAAAGAGCAAGGAGGAAGCCCAGAAATAAAACACGTGGAGGAACTGGCAGTAAAACCCAGTCGCATGGCCACAGCGCAGTGCAAGGCAGCCTGGGAAGTGCCGTCTAAGCGTGTGTCCAGTAAGAAGAGAACAGCACGGCTTTGGATGAGTAGCCAGTAGCCTCTGCCGTCATTAGTACGACTCAGAGTACAAGCAGGCCAAGGAGGAGGGGATCTATAGTCCAGAAGTGAAGGAAACGTTACAATAGTTCAGGGAGAAAGTGATGGTCAGCTACTCTAAAGTTCTGAGACGAGAGGTCGAAAAGTTAAGTTATGTAAATATTCTTTTAAATGAAGAATCCACAGATCAGATGTAGAGGTAAACAATAGGCTGGGTAGGCGTGCCTGTGAGCCTCCCACGGGGGGGGAAACCACAGAAATAAACCTTGATTTAACTCTAGAAATATTGAATGCAAATTTATCGGTTCATAAAATGAACAGTATTTCACAGTGAACTCTCTGGGAGTGATCAAAATGAACAAAGTATGGCTTCGCTTCTTTCAAAAGCTTGCAGACTGCTTAGGTGGGATGGGCAAAGCAAGGGGTTTGGACAGACGCGTTGGCGGGATGACCGACGGCAGGGATATGGGAGAAATCACGGCGACAGATACAGATCTGAGAGTTCACTCTTCAGTCCTTGAAGTGACTATAGAGTCGGGTGAGTCACCAAAAGGAATAATAAAGAAAGAAAACAAAACACCAGAGAAAAACTCTGCAATTTTATATATTAGAGAGTTTTCCAAAGACGTAAAACCTATCAAAGGAGGTGGTGAAATCTTATTCGAAACTGGGATTCTTGGGGAGAAAATTCACTGGGCTTATTTTTCCTAGGACCTCAGCACAGTGGTCCTTGTGATTCATGATCTCTCAGTGTTAGTGTAGATACCTATTACTTCCTGGGCTTTGGGATCACTAAGACTTTGGTCATTGAAACAATACCTAATTTCCGGGTTGGTTCTTGTACTAACATACCTTTTGCACTGGAGTCTTTTGTCAAAGACTCCAAAATGCTGTTATTTCCATATCATATGTAATAAAATTGCCATGTGAGTCTGGCTTCTCCATTAAGTTGTAAGGTCCCTGAGAGCAGAGTCGATATCTTACAGGCTGGATAAATTAATAAATTGCATTTTCACATTTTAAACTTTTTTCATAAGCCTAACAAAATATTTAGTGTGTGCAATATGAGAATTAAGTACTTATTGCCCAGCTGGTGAGGCTCAGCGGTTGAGCATCCACCTGGGATCCAGGAGGTCTCTATTTAATTCCCGGTCAGGACACATGCCCGGGGTTGCGGGCTCGATCCCCAGCAGGTGCGTGCAGGAGGCAGCCCATCAAGGACTCATCACTGATGTCTCTATCTCTCTCTCTCTCCCTCTCCCTTCCTCTCTCTGAAATCAATAAAAACATATTTTTAAAAAGTACTTATTAATTGGTTAACTTCAGTGTGTGGAGGGGGTGCTGGGATGGGGAAGGATGGGCACTTCTGGTTCACAGATTGCTCGCTTCCCAGACATGACTACCGATTAGTGTCGCTGATCAACAAGGACACTCCCCCCAAATGCTGACTTCCTCTGGATTTAGTAAACCCAGTTTCAGAGATGGATGACTTATCACTTGAGTCAAAACTGGTGGGTCAGGAAGGTCATTCATTATACACAGTGACCTCACTAATAATTCTGGATTCCCCTCCCCTTTCTAATGCCAGAGCCATGAGGGAAGACAATCAGTCGTGCCCCCTGGGCTTCACCCTCCTGGGGGTGAGCGGCCGGCAGGATCGGGAGCGCGTCTTCTTCACTCTCTGCCTGCTCGTCTACCCCGTGACACTGGCTGGGAACCTGCTCATCGCCTGGGCCATCTGCTCCGACCTTCGCCTGCACACCCCCATGTATTTTTTCCTCGCTAACCTCTCCTTTGTGGACATCTGTTTCTCCTCTGTAACCATGCCCAAGATGATAACCAACCATCTCTTGGGCACCAAAGCCATCTCCTTTGGGGGCTGCCTAACGCAGATGTACTTCATGATCGCCTTGGGTGTCACGGACAGCTATCTCCTGGCCGCGATGGCGTATGACCGGGCTGTGGCCATCAGCCGCCCACTTCATTACACAACGGTTATGAGCTCACGACTTTGTGTCCTGCTGGTCGTTGGGTCCTGGGTGGTTGGCCATGCCAATGCCCTCCTCCACACTCTGCTCACAGCCAGTCTGTCCTTCTGTGGCAACCGGGCAGTGGCCAACTTCTACTGTGACATTGTACCTCTGCTCAAGCTGTCCTGTTCTGACGTCCACTTTAATGTGAGGGTGATGTACCTCGGGGTTGGTGTCTTCTCTGTGCCATTGCTGTACATCATCCTCTCCTATGTGCGGGTCTTTTCCACTGTCTTACATGTTCCATCTACCAAAGGTGTGTTCAAAGCCTTCTCCACCTGTGGTTCCCACCTCACGGTGGTTTCTTTGTATTATGGGACAGTCATGGGCACGTATTTCCGCCCTCTGGCTAGTTACAGTCTAAAAGATGCTGTGATGACTGTCATGTACATGGCAGTGACCCCAATGTTAAATCCTTTCATCTACAGTCTGAGAAATCAGGACATAAAGGCCGCCCTGGGGAAACTCTTCAGCAAGAGGATCTCCACGTAGCCAACGGGAGGCCGCACTGGAGGCTGCAGCCACCAACCAGGAGGCACGTGGAGATCCAGCCCCAGTGTCTTCCCCTCCAAAAAGCCATCTTTGATCTTTCCAGCTCAAAATTCTTCTTCTCGGACATTGGTACCAATTTATGATGCATCTCCCTGAACTTATCACTTTGGAGTCATTGTTGTCCTTGGGCAGAGTGGCAGCACAGGAGCACTGGGCTCATGTCCCAGCTATTGTACTGCTACCAGAGTGAAGGGGAAAGGTCTGCAGCTCAGCTTCTACCTCTACATTTAGGAAAAATAATATCTGCCTGCCACTGTCACAGGATGTGAGGATACGGATAGTTCTTTTTTTTTAATTTTTTTATTTTTATATCTCTTTATTGCTTTCAGAGAGAGGAAGGGAGAGGGAGAGAGAGAGAAACATCAATGATGAGAGAGTCACTGATCGGCTGCCTCCTGCACGCCCCCGACTGGGGATCGAGCCTGCAACCCGGGCATGTGCCTGGACCGGGAATCGAACCGCCATCTCCTGGATCCTAGGTCAATGCTCAACCGCTGAGCCACACCGGCCAGGCTTGGGGATCTGTTTTGTTCTGCTGTAGCTTCAGCCCTTAGACAGTGCTGACATGTAGGAAATATTTAATAAATTTGTATTAAATTAATAAATGAATCCTGCAATATTATGTTTAAATAATGAATGCAAAAAGGTTACTTTTCCTAATATGGGTAAACTAAAAAAAAAAAAAAAAAAAAGCCAAATGGTATGAGATATTTCAGCTATTTCCCATAGTAAAATATTAAGTGCCAAGAGGATGTTGTAAAAGAAGAACTGAGGGTGTAAACTCGTAGAACTCCTTACCACTAAACTGCTCTGCCACTTGGATGTTATGTCTCTGCTTTAATTTAGACAAAGGAAGCTGACCTCCACTACTGTATTTCTTACAATAATCATAAGAATTGATATGCATGTTTCTACCTTTAAATGCAAATAAAAATCATTGCACCTGTAACATCACTGTCTCAGCTGTCTCTCTTTGATTCTGTCAAACATACTGTCCTGGAATAATTTTGACGTAACTTAAATTACTTCATGTACCAAAGTCCAGGGATTGACTAAGTCTGAAAAAGACTATTTAGGTAGTAGGTCTGTTCAGGGCAGGTAGGACCCAGCTCCGAAACAGAAATCACACCTGCTATATTTAAACCAAGAAGATCTAATGCAAGGAAGTATATAAATAGGTGTGTTCTGAAAGAGACCGGAGATAGAAGACCGATACCAGAGATTATTAACTGCAGGAAGGAATGACTCCCCCTAGTTACAAACAGCAAAGGTAGAGTTTCCAGACCTAGGAGCTCGGGGGAGGAATGACCACGTACCTGATGCTCTGAGGGGAGCTGCTGAACAGCTTCCACTGGGCTTCTCTCCTGCTGAGGTGACTCAGACTTTTATTCCCGAGGGATCTGAATACTCAATAGTACTTCTCCCTAATTTTGGTGGGGGGGAATACTGTAGTTGCTGTTAACCTCTGTTGGCCTGGGGAGGGGAGAAGGAGTGTTGGGGGTCAAGGAGGAGAAGGGGCACATCTGTAATACTTTCAACCATAAAGATAAATTTTATTTTGAAAAAGAAGAATTTAAAAAAGGCATCCCAGACATAGTTTTAGACAGGGTCCTCCTTGGCCCCCTTCATTGTGTATCAGCAGCACAATGCCCTTGGTAACTGGGTCAGTCCCTCCAGCCAGTAGAGAAATCTCTCTTTTTCTGAATGACCCACAGAGACGTGTTACAATTTGACTGAACATCAGCAACATCATAGTAATATTTTAAAATGTAAATACCAAAAGATTATTATTGATACCCTTTTATAAGGTTATAAACAGCTAAACGAAAATTTCTAGGAATAGATATAAAAGAAAAAATGCTTTAAAAACAAAGGCAAGGCAAGATGAACATAGGATTCAGAACAAAGAATTTCAAGAGGGGCGAGTTAGGAGAACGCAACTGAGGCCACAATGTAGTTAGCTGTAAGTTATTACCAAAGACCTAGCTTTCAGGTTGCATGGTGGGTCTAGGGGTGATATCATTCAGATAGATAAATAGAGAGGTAGACAGGTGATAGAGAGCTAGGTTGACACATACATACATACATACATGATAATAAAAGCTCTGCAGGAAGCACTGATGAGAGTTTGCCTTGAAGTAAGATTGGATAGAGCGAGGAAAGTCAGGGAGCAGGAAGGGGTGGTGAGGTCAGGAGCTTAATTAGGCAGCTCTAAAGAACGTAAAGAGCTCTAAAGAATTTAGAGTAATGTAAACAAGCAGTGAACATTTACATAAAGGATCTAGAAGCCAAGGTAATGCGGAAAGAGAAACAACAGAATGTGGCAGTTTGTATGAAAGTAGTAAGAGGGTGTCTTCTAGGTTTTGAGGTTGAGCCTTTAATGAAAATAGTGAACAAGAGAGTCATTTAAGAAAGTTTCATTCCTTTTGGTTATGTTTTCAAGAGATATCCAAATAAATAATAGAATGAGAGATATAACAGAGCATGGATCAGAGAGGAGTTGATAAGGGAAGTTATGGAAATAGATGATACCATCTAGGGGTATGAGACTCAAGCCTGAGACTCTCATAGGATGACTAAATTTTGACACAGAATGAGGATTCTAGTGGGGAGAGAATGACACTTGCACAATCTAGAATTGTGCAAGTTATATGTTTGTCTCCTTTTTGTATCAGCCAAAGAGCACAGCAGAGTGTATTGTTACAGTAATTTGGAGTGGGTATGCAATTGACCTATAAGATATGAATTATACAATATAAAACATGTGTGTTAAAATATAATATATGCATATGCAATACAAAAATATAAATAAGAAAGGAGCTTTATTGTATCTTTCTATTTTTAAAAAATTTATCTTTATTGTTGAAAGTATTACAGATGTCCCCTTTTTCCACCCATATTGATCCCCTCTGCCCCACACCCACCCCACACCCGGGCCTTCCCCATATCTTTCTATTTTTATATGTTTGAAATATTGTATAATAATAATTTTTTTAATATTAAAATTAAGGGGGAAAATGATGGTATTCCATAGTAACCAATAAAATTACTTTTGGACTTTAGGTATCACCCTTGACACTAAAGCAGTAGATTTTATATATATATAAAAAAATTGTGGATACAAACATCATTTGTTTTCTAGGAAAAAAAAGGTAAAGATAACTTAATATGCCAAAATTATTAGGTGTCTAGTTTTGCTTTATAAAAAATGCCCTCAGGTTTAAATGTAATTCCCATGTAGCAATAAAGTACACATCTCTGGATTATCTATTACTTGCATTACGGATGCCAAGAAACCATTTTCACTGCCAAGAATAGTGACTCTTGCCTTAACAGTGTATTCGTGAAAGGTTTGTTTTGATGCAAACCTTATAATTTAAAATTAAAATTAAAATTTAAATTAAGCAGGTTAGCATTTTTAACACCACCGAAATACATTGACCCAATATAGGAAGTTGGATCAATGTTAGAAATAAAAGAGTCACAGCTTAGCTTTCCAAACTTGTCCTTAGCATTTCACATTTATGTACTTAGCTCTGTTGGTGTGCCTCACAGACGAATTCAAATTCAAGCATAGTTCCACTAGAGTGTTAATGTTAATTAGGCAGTTTCCCAAATCTGAGAACATCAGCTCTAATCTAGTTGGATTTGAGCTCTCTACGTTTTACCTCTCCAGATTGTAAGAAAAAAGGAAGTGGTATAGAAAAGGAATTAGCACAGATAATATTTCTAGTTCCAACACCTGCATTGCTCTCTTCCCAATTTCTGTCCCTTCAGCTGTGCCAGTTGCCATTCCACTTTGGTCAGTGAATTCTGAGTACCAAGTACCAATGTTCCAAGTCCTGGTACATGTTCTTCTTGTAGGACCAGTTCACTCTTTTTGTTTTGCTCATGGTAGAAAAAAAATTAAACTAGATTTTTTAAAACATGGAATTATGTGGTTATTTTGTTTAATAAAATGGAATAATATATTTAAATCATTAGATTACTGGTTTAAGGGTCTATCATGGCAGCACTTCTAGAACACACAAGAAATTGGCCACTGTCCCAAGGAGACCCAAGAATAACCCACATTCCCAAGTCACCCACATTCTGTGCTTTTTATTCTCTGCATGCTTGATTAGATGACCTTGGAGCAGAGGGACAATTATGTGACCATTTCTCCAGGAGAAAGAAGAGATTTCATCTGCTGGTGTCATTTTGGCTTCCACTTGCCCCATAGATCTGGTCATGAAACATCTGCAAGGATAGGATTCAGGTTGCTGGCACCTGCCATGATAAGGAATGCCCAATTTCACACCCCTGGTCTCCCCAGCCCAAAGACACACACACACACACACACACACACACACACACACAGTACAAGTGGGGCTGTATGAACAAAGCTTCAACCTGGACTAAGCTGATCATGTTGAGAAGTAGACAAGATGGTAAGATACTCTCTGAGCCAACAGTGGCTCACCTCAGCTGGCCCTTTTCATGTGCTGAAGGCCTCTATCTATGTCTCCCTGAAAAGCCCCAGGTAAATATCACAAGGCTAAAAGAATTGACCAAAACAATTTAGATTTTTTTCTGGTGAATGGATTGCTAGGATCCCACGGGGACCACAGAGGTATCTTAGGTCCCTAATGCATTAGGCTCTCTTGGAATAGCTCACAGTAGGGACATCACACTGTGCTCTCAATCCTCTTGGGTTTTGGGTACTTCACAGAATTATTATCTTCAATTTAACAAGTCTTGAGATTGCCCCACCCTACAGCTAAGAATAGCAGAACCTTAATTCCCAGGGTGTGGGTGGAATTACAGGAACGCACTTCTCATGGGTTCTATGAACAAGTGAAAGGGGCAGACATTGGCAGCAAGTCCTGAAATAAATAGGAAAGGACTGAGACGGGGCTGTTGTTAGGCTCTGGGTGGTGTTCTGTGAATGTAGCTTCCCAGGATGACCTATACTCGGAGTAACATGGTCATAATATTAACTCAGAGCTCTTGTCTTTTTTTTCTCAGAATAGACACAAATAAGACGTCTTTATTCAACACATTCAGAGCATGACGCAAGCTTCCTTTGGGTGCCTTTAAATGGTGTTCCTGTCACCTTCTCCTGACCATCCACAGTGGGGGAGCTGCATGTGGAGCAGACAGAAGCCTTCCAGTAACACCCTCAGCGATTAGCAAGCACAACTAGGTAAGGACCAGGACAGAAGACACACGACTCCACTTGGCTGCCTTTTTTCTCCCTCTCTTTCCTTTGCCCGTCCCACCCTGTGGTCAGTTGGGAGCCCATCTTTCACAAACAGTCCTGTACCAGCAGCGATGCCGCTGTGTTGCTGTAGTCACCCAAAGAGGCAAAGGCCCTTGTCCACAAAATCTTACAGGCCGTGAGAGTCATGTGCTATAAGGAGAACAGAGCACGGAAATCAACAGTGACTTCTCTTCAAAAAGTTCCGTGCTGATCCCTTTCACTCGGTCCCCAGAATTGCAGGAGACACACTCACACTCTCACACTCACACACATGCATGAACAAGAGAACAGACACGCTCAGGCCCCCACACTGCAGGAAGAAGTTAAAAGGATGCGGCTCCAACCAGCCAAATTTCTCTGCTCTTTATGGACTCTCCAGAAAAGAGGGGTTGCACTGTTCTGCATTGTCTTTTGTTTTATGCATCCTATGAGCCCATGGCTTGTTTGGGGGGAATGGTTTCCTTAATTTATTTTTCAAGAAGTAGTACATTCACTTGCTTAAACTTCTCACTCTATTGTACACCTAAAACTAATGTAACCAATATAAGATTGTATACCAACCTATTTAAAAAAAAAAAATCCACCAATGATAGAAAAAATATCTACAGAAAGGTATACATGAAAATCTCCCTCCCTCCCCTGTGTCTCATCCACCCAGTCCCCAGACCTCTAAAAAGTAATCACTGCTACTGGCTTCCTCTTTATTCTTCCAGAGGTTTTTAATAAACACACTAGTCAACAAAATATACATTGTTTTGGGAGGCAGGATTAAAATGTTTATATTTGGAATGGTTATGGGAATAGAAGTTTGAGACATGCCCTGCTCACTCAGTCCCCCCTACCCCACCTTATTCACTCTGTTTTTAACCTTATAACTTTTACTTCTTCCCTCTGGATGTTTCTCTCTTCATCGGTGGGAAACACGAGTTCTCTAAATTTCATTTCTATTTTCAAACTTGAACCTCAGTCCAGAAAGCAACCTAGTCAAGTTCATGGAAAATTATAATCAACCACAGGAAATTTGTGTGTTAAAACAGCACACAGCTAATGTAAAATGTAAGAACAAATTTGCTTTGAATTGTAGGAGTTATAGTTTATAACAGGCCTGCAAAATGCCCACTGACATATGAAAAGGGAGGACAATGCATTGAATGGGTTTTATGTTTCGATAAAGTAATTTTATTCATGAGGCAAGAGGTGGCCTAGTAGTTGGGACTAAAAGTTAGCAAATGGAGAAAGAAAAGAGGAAGTAAGGTCTCTGGTCTGTGACTCGGAGAGCTAAGAGGAAAGCTGGTGGGGGAATAGGGCTGAGGTTTCTGTGTTTGCTGAGCCAGAAATGGTCAAGAGACAAGATTAAGGAGAATAGAGATTCTGAGGCCTTTTGGTCTGCCTTAGTCAATAGACTTTCTGTCCTGAGTGAGGGAGAGGTGAGGGGCAGCCCTAGACAGTGGAAAAGGGAACAGCTATTGAGGCCAGGACACTACAGAAATGATTATCTCCCAAGGGGCATTGGGAGAGGTCAACCAATGCAGCCATATACTGAACCCCACTCATCCATCCACTGCATCTAGAGCTATGTCTATGGGATATGGAAAATGCAAAGTCTAGGAAACACAGGCCCCGAGCAGTGTGGAGACTCTTGGGAGAAAGTGGGGGAAACACCATAAGTTATAATCACATTTTGGCCAGTGGTGCACACACAGGCGATCCTGGGGATTTTAGCTGCTAGCAGATGAGGTATGGTGATTATGGAGACCAAGTGGAGGGTGGAGAGCACTGTTCTTGGAATTAAACGATTGAGACTAGATCCAGTTCCGCCCCTGCTAGAGGTGGCTTAAGGTTACTGATTATTTATTCATTTTTTCTATTCTAGGGGATGTCCTTCACTTGTAAATTAAAATTATTAATTAATTACTCTTTTAAGAATATTCTTTCTATAATGTATGTTGAAAACAGTTGCTCACTTTTTTGCTTGCCTTTTACTCTGTGTATGATCTTTACCTTTAAAAGGATAAAAGTCTAATTTAATTTGATGAAACCAATTTTCCCCCTTATTGTTGCATCCATTTTTTTTCTTAGTTAGAAAAGGCAACCTTGTCCTGAGATCAAATAACTATTGTGCTATATTTTCTTCTGGTTGCTGTGGAGTTATATCTGTAGATACAATGCTTTAGCCACCTGAGATTTATTCAGTAAACACTGTGAGGGATGAATCTAAATGAATTTCCCCCAGAGTTAACCAGCTCGTCCCAGCACCATTTGTCCAATCCCTCTTCCCTTTCCCACCAACGGGCGATGCCCCCTTCAGGGGACCCAAACCTGCTGCATATTGTGCTCTTTCTCTGGGCTTCCCATTTCTGCCCTTGGTGGGTTTCTAACGAGAAGGGAGCGGCATGCACATGCCCTGGGGTATGGTGTGGAAGAGGAAGCGGGTGTGGTGAGAGATGCCCCCGGTCAGTGAGCCAGTGCGACTGTCTACGGGTAGTCATGTCAGTGGGTAGGACTAAGGCTGCCAGGCTCCTAGGCCGTGCTCTACTTTGGAGGGATGCAAACAGTACGGGGGAAACTGATCCTGTGGGTTAGTTCCTCAGCTGAAACACGGCTTCGATGCCAGCGTTTTACTTAGAGACACTGCATGTGCTTCGTTGGCCTGTCATGCCTGTGGAAGCAGGTTTTCTGCGTTTTCCTGTGGCCGGGACTCCCTGAACTGGAAGCTACGTGTGACACCAGTAAGGGAAAGGCTCGGGCTGTTTCCCTGCCTGGGACTCCCTCTACCCAATTTTACATTCTATTCTTTCTGTTCTTGAGTCACATGCTTACTGAGTGCCCGTGTTGTGCCAGGCTCCTGGCTCAGGCGACATTCCAACGATGCTCGAGACGGGCACTTTCTCAGCCGACTCTCAGCGGTGCTCACGCGGTGAGAGTGTGGATGACACGGACGAGTGACACATGCTCTGATGGGCCAGGCACAGGGGCAGGAGGGGCATGAACCTGAGTGTGTTGTAAGAGGATAAGTCAGGGAAGGCTTCCTAGAAGAAGTGATGTCTACGCTGAGATATGAAGTTTAGCTGGAGAGGTGAGGGAGAGAGGAGAGACTGTTCCAGCCCAAGGAAATCAGATCAGCAAAGTTTTAGGATGGATTAATGTCAAAATGTCCACATGAATTCCACAAGAGTTATACCAACAAACACCTCCAGACTAGCCCCAAAATATAGGTATTGGATTAATGCTTATATAATAAAACAAACAAACAAACAGCCTCTCTCCCATTAGAAACAAATCCTTGGTTTCCCGCGGCACCAAACACAGGCCTTTGCAAATATTTCATTGAACTACGTGAAACTGCCATTTTTGTAGGTCCTAGCCAGTTAAATATTGGAAATTTCATATGATTCCACCTCACATTACAAGATCCACATTAGCATGTTGCATAATTTTCAGAGTTCACAATGCAGGACTTAACCTCATTCAATTATCCCAACTCTTTGCTTACAGGCAAATGGGATGGGAGAACCTGACGAGCGTCTCCGAATTTGTCCTCCTGGGGCTGCCTTTAGAGCCAGAACAACAGGAGGTCGTCTTGGGGCTGTTCCTGTCCATGTACCTGGTCACAGTGGCGGGCAACCTCCTCATCATCCTGGCCATCACCGCCGACGCTCAACTCCACACTCCTATGTACTTCTTCCTGGCCAACCTCTCCCTCACCGACGCCTGCTTTGCATCCACCACGGTCCCCAAGATGCTGGCAAACATGTGGATCCAGAATCAGGTCATCTCCTACGCAGGGTGTCTCTCACAACTATATTTTTTTATGCTGTTTGGGGTGCTCGAGGCGTTCCTCTTAGCAGCCATGGCCTATGACCGCTACGTGGCCATATGCCACCCACTCCATTACATCATGGTCATGAGCCCTGGGCTCTGTGTCTTCCTCGTGTCTGCCTCCTGGGTCACGACCGCCCTCAGCTCCCTCCTGCACACACTCTTGATGAACAGCCTGTCCTTCTGCGGGGACCATGAGATCCCACACTTCTTTTGTGACATCAACCCCCTTCTGAGTCTGTCCTGCACAGACCCCTTCATCAATGAGGTGGTGATCTTCACCGCCGGGGGTCTCACAGGCCTGGTTTGCATGCTTTGCCTGATGATCTCTTACACGTACATTTTCTCAACCATCCTGAAGATCCCCTCAGCTCAGGGGAAGCGGAAAGCCTTTTCTACCTGCAGCTCTCATCTCTCTGTAGTCTTTCTATTCTTTGGGACTTCCTTTTGTGTTTATTTCAGTCCCCCCTCAACCCGCTCGGCACAGAAGGGCGCAGTCGCTTCAGTGATGTACGCAGTGGTAACCCCGCTGCTGAATCCCTTTATCTACAGTCTGAGGAACAGAGACATCAAGTCTTCCCTGAGAAAGATAATTTGGGTTAGGAAAATTCATTCTCCTCGCGGATAGTGACTTCACATCCAATATGGTGATCTCCACCCAACTGCACTTTCCACAAGTTAGCAGTGAGGAGCAAGGGAGGGAGAGAAGGTGGAGACCTCACTTCTAGGATGTGTGATCTGAACCTGAAATACTCATGCCTAAGCTATAGAAGTGCATCAGAACAAACCCATTATCAGGTCAATATCTTTAGCTTAAGTTCTTAAAATCATGATGTCCTAAAATCATAGCCACCCAGGTTTATAATATAATAAACAATGTGCTTGAATACTTTGAAACAACATGAGATGGCTCATGACCAAAATAAGGGAATATCTGGTTGCCCTGTTGTATGAGGCCAAGAATAAACTCGGGGAAAAATAACTTCCCCCACCATCACTGTGACCTTGATGACTTGGATCCCCACCAATAGTGTTTTTGACACTGGGACTCCCTGTGTCTGTGCAGCCCCCATGCTGAAAGAAGAGAAACCGGGACTGGGAAGGACTTGATGACATATTTAGGTAGACCTACTGCAAAGCACCCAAGACCCCCACTCCTCTTAACATCTGAATTTTCATGTGAAAATTTCATTTTTATTTTTGGGAAAACTTTTCCAAGTTAATTTCATCTTTGCAGCCCCAGTGCTTACCACTTGGCATGAGGCCTGGCATCTTTGCTATACACCACGGGCATGATTGTAATAAAAAAGCTAGGGCCAGGAAAGAATGATTTTATGGACAATTTCTTACCTGAATGATTGACATCTCCTCCTATAAGTTTCCCAGTCTCCATTCCATCTATTCTGCACACCACAATCAGATTAATCTTCAAAGAATATCATTGGTTATATCACCATGACTCCCACCCTGCTAGAAGTCTCAAGTGGCTCTATACTGCTGGCGGAATAAAGTTCAAAGTATTGTTCTTAACATTCAGGTTTACTGTCACCAGTTCACAACTTATATGCTCTACTGTTAACCAGCTCTGTCCTATCTTTCTCTCAAGATCAGCTCAGGCCAGTACTTTTATAATACACTGATTATTGTTGGTTACCAAAAAGTGATGTTGGCAAAAGTTGTTGGAAAGATGAGTCAGTGAAAGTTGGGGAAAATATATGTCGAATAAGGTGCACCATACCCAGTTAGATTCTGTAATAAAATAAAAAGCTGCTACTGGGTGCTATTTTTCACTCTTGTCTGTTTCCCTTTCAGTATCTGGCTGCCTGCGGCAGTGACATAGGCTGTGATCACTGCAGGGAATATCTCTCCCGTGGAAGTCATTGTTGATAGCCAGCTCACCTGCCCCCTACTTGCCTTAATGTAAGCTCACAGGATACCTCCTGACAACAGCAGGTAGTGTAGCAAAGTGGGAGATAGAGTTAGGCTGAAGCAAGTTCAGATCCTGGCTTTGCCACTTGTGAGCTACATGGCCCCAGGCAATCACTTAACCTTTCAAAGCGAGCATAGCCCACCTTATGGTGTCAGGAAGTTTGAGGAGTGTATATAGAGCATTCTCGGTGATGAATTAGATATGCATGTAAGCACAGAAAGGCTTAATGACTAGTGGATAGTATATATTTAATCAATGTTATCTATTGTGGCGGTAGTCCTCGTTAAAATGAAAGCTCAGCTGCAGCAGCAGATAATGTGAATTCACTTGCAAAACTGCTGATAAGGAATTGCCTATAACGTGCACTGTGAAACTGGAAGGGATCCTGTGCTTAAATCAGTCTTTTGGAGAACTTTGCAGGGTTTAATGCAGGATGGTCCACTTACCAGGATTCATATGCTGGGAAGATGTCCATCTATCTTTGAAACCATGAGTACTGGGTACTTAAAATTAAAGTAAAAATGTACCTACTTCACTTAAAATACACAGGTTTGCGCCATCCCATATTCCCTCCTAATTAATTGACAGATGTGCATCTTTCACTGTTTAAATTAATACTCAGCAATATTTTTAGCTATACCTTTTAACTTAAATTATGTGTTACTCTCCTAAAAAATATTTATATTTTGTATATGAATGTCCTGTAACAACACAGTTTACACATTTGTCATAATTATACTTTTTGAGGTGTGCCAATACATCCTTACACCATAGTTTTGTCAAAGATTGCCCTATGTACTGCTTGAGGATTAATTCAGAATTTTTAATATTAAAAAATAACATTTTGACAAGCATTACTTTTGCATGTGATTTATTCTCCTAGTCTACATTTTGAAAATAAATGCATTGCCCTGGCTGGTGTGGCTCAGTTGGTTGAGGGTCGTCCCATGCATCCAGAGGTCACTGGTTTGATTCTGGCCCAGGGCACATACCCAGGTTGCAGGCTCGATCCCCGGCCCTAACCAATCAGTGTCTCTCTCTCACATCAATGTTTTTCTCTCTCCCTTCCACTCTCTCTGACAAGCAATGGAAAAAATCTCCTCAAGTGAGGATTAAAAAAAAATTATGTATACAGGGTGTCCCCCCCAAAATGTATACGTACTTTAACAGTTGATAGCTCAATTTTGAAAATGAAATGTATTTTAATAAACACTGCCTATATAATTATTCAAAGCATGTGATTACATTTTTGGGGAACACCATATATTTAAGGTGTAAACTGTGATAATTGAGATATTTATATATTCATAATAAAATCATTACACAGTCAAATTAATTAGCACATCAACCTTCTCACATAATTACATTTTTTTCTGGGGAGAGCACATGAAATCTAACAAATTATCAGTATTCAACGCAGCATTTTTAACAGCAGCCGTAGTGCTGTATGTCAGCTCTCTATAACTTGTTTATCCTACATAATTGGAATTTTGAAACTTTTGAGCCACATCTCTCTATTTCCCTCACCTTCCTGCACTGGCACCCACCATTCCACTCCCTGCTTCTATGAGTTTAACTTATTCAGATCCCACATATAAGTAAGATCCTGCAGGCTGACTTATTTTACTTAGCATAGTATCCTTAAGATTCATCCATATTGTCACAAGTGGCAGAATTTCCTCTTTTTTAAGGCTGAAAATATTCTAATGTACATGTACACTACAGTTTCTCTATCCATTCGTGCACTGAGAAACACAGGTTCTTTCCCCATCTCGGCTGTTGTGAGCAACGCTGCAATGAACATGGGAGTGCAGCCATCTCTTGAGGTGCTGATTTTATTTCCTTTGGATATATACCCAGAAAGGGATTGCTGGATCATATGGTAATCCTATTTTTAATTTTTTTAGAAACCCCCCATACTATTTTTCATAGTGATTGTACCAGTTTACATACTGTTTTCCATAACGGCTATACCACCAACAGTAAATGAGGGTTTCTTTTCTTCCACATTCTTGCCAACATTTGTTATTTTTTGTTTTTTTGATAATAGCCATCCTAGTAGGTGTAAAGTGATATCTCATAGTGGTTTTTATTTGCATTTCCCTGATATTCGTGATTTGAGCACTTTCTATGTACCTAATGGCTGTTTGTATATTTTCTTTGGAAAAATGGCTGTTCAGGTCATTTACCTATTTTTAAATTGGGTTGTTTATTTCTTACTATTGATGAGGTTTTCCTGTGGTCCATGGACAGGCTGTTTGATGGAGCTTCCGATGCAGTTAGTAAGATCCGAATCCCTTCAATGCCCTCCAAGAGTCCTGCCTGCTGTTCTCCCAACCGCTTCCCAGCCCCAAGTCATGCAGTTCATGGCTCAGTACTCTGGGGGGGTGACAGAGAAATGGACCCGTGTGGCAGCCTCCCACAGAGCTGAGGAAGCCAGCCACTCATTCCTGCACTCCCCCCCCCACTCCCTGACACCCCAGGAGAAATCAGGGGCCAAGAAGGTCTCTCTCAGCACTGAGCTGTGCTGCTTTGAAGAAGGGTCGATGTGGCTGAAGTTAGATGGTTCCTGTTACCCTCTCCAATGCATCCAAAGACATATTTTTGTTCCAATGGTGTGCTAGAACTTTTCCACTGAAACCTGTGCTTCCAAAAATGATTTCTCCTCTATGGGTGACTGTCCAAGACAGTGTTCTCCAAGGGCCCCCAGACCATGGCTGAGAGAGGCCACAGCTGAAAGGGGTTTACAGGCCGCTGCATGGTCACAACCAAGACCAAGGCCTGTATGCCTATTACCTGGTGCAAGGACGGGCATTGGCCTGTGATACTGGGTCCCACAGCTCCCACAAAGGTCTTTTGTTTGTGGATGGATGCCAAATCGTGTTGTTGAGGAGGGTATGAGCAAAGGATGTCCTTTTGGGCCATTTTGTTGAAGTCACCCGATCGAAAAATGGGGAAAATAGTTAAAGGTATATTACATAAGAGGATATACTTATGCAGAATAACTATATGAAGAGATGGTTGGTTCATTGTCATCATGGAAATGACTAGTAAGACCACGATAAGATGTCCTATACACCCAATAAAGAGCTCAGATGAAAAGAATGAAAAAATTCCAAACCATGGTGAGCGTGTGGAGCAACTGGAATTCTTATAAAATGCTAGAGGTTGGGCAAGTAAGTATCTCTTTTATAGAAATAATTAGGTATAATTCTTTATGCATATATGTGTGTGTGTATTATGAAAACATTGCTTAGTAGTATCTACTAAACCTAGACATAGACCTTCCCTGTCATCCAGAAATTCCCCTCCTATAGACAGCTGCCCAATAGCAATGTGTAGCTACACTGTTCACAGCAGCCAAAGAATGGAAACTAAACATGGACTTTCCATGGTATACACACAACAGAGCCCTATGCAGCCATGACAGTGAACAGTCCACAACCACATACAACAATATAGCTGAACCTTGAATATAAGACAGTGAGTGAAAGACGCAGACCAAAGGGAGTGTAAAAGGTAAACCGCCATTTAATAAGGCACAAGGTGGAGAAAGCTAACTGATGCTATTAGGAATCAGGGGAGTGATCGCCCTGCAGGAGCAGTGTCTGGAAGACAACACAGAGGATCTTTGCAGGGCTGGTGGTGCATTTTTTATCGACTGCTGGTTACCCATGTTTGTTTAGTTTGTAGAAAGTCCTGCCAAAATTTTCTGGCTTGGCTCTATATCCAAAGACATCGTAAGCATCATTGGTTTTCTATCTGTGTCTGATTATTGCATCATCTGGAGTCCCTGTGTGCTTTCTTTAATCTGCTGTGCTTGCCTTTTCGATCCTATTTCCTGTGTGTCTGCTTCTTTGGGTTTGGGCTGAATATTGTATTTAAAAAACTACTAAGAGAAATAATTGGAGGTCTAAGATGACATTATTTCCCTCCAAATATGATTTTTTTTCAGTTGCTTTTACTTGGTTCTCAGGGCTACTAGCAATCTGGAATTATCCTAATCCAAATTCAGTGCTTGAGATTTCTCCAGCCCCCACACTCTCAGAGCCAGGAAGCAGCAGTTCTGTGAAGTCCGCATTACTTCTGGCTTACTCACTCCTCGGGCACCCGTTAGGACCGCTGGCCGATGTGGAACTGGTTGCCTCCTTATAAGTGACTCATTTCCCAAGATTTGGCCTACGGGTGCTAACAGTGGAGCAATTACCCAGGTTCATCTCAATAAGCCCCCCTGGGATTGCCTCCCTGAGGCCTCTCGAAAACACAAATAGGCTTGATGTGGCTCCAGCTCAGCCCCTTTCTTCATGAGCCTGGTATCAAGGGCTGGGCTCCCAGATTCCCGGGGATCCTCAGAGCGTCCGCAGCCTTCCCCTTTCCTGCAGGCACTGGAGATCCCGGCACGGATCCCTCCTTCCCAGCCTCAGCCACAGGCTGAGTCACCAGATCCCAGCCAGAAACAGTGCCTCGCAATCCTTTAGGTCCTGACAGCTTTTCACCCTGTACAGGAGGAAAGGGGAGCAGCAGAACCAGGTAACTTTGTGACCAGCACAGAGAGGGTAAGGTCAGAATCCTCCCCCCCTCCTCCCCCCTCTCTTCCCCTCCACTCCCTTCCCTCTCATGTCTCTCTCTCTCCCCGTTTCTTATCTTCTCTCAACTCCGTTTTCTCTGTCTCACAAAGATTCCTATTTTGAAAATCTTCGTATCATCTCGCTGTAGTGTTGAAAGGTAGCGTACAGTCCCTCCAGTCTTTCCATCTTCTGTAGTTCTCAGCCTGCTGTCAAATACGTCGTTGTGGGCAATTCTCAGGCTTGCAAGAAAGGCTTTATGGGGGAGTGAGGAGGCCCCAGGAGGCCCTGTGCCCTCCTCAAGGTCACGCACTGGGAGCACCACAGGAGGGACGAAAGGAAAGCTGTCTAATGCTGCTTGTGGAGTCCTTTTCCATCCCACCCAGCTGTCCCGGCTCAGCCTCGTTGCAGAGCTTTGTGTCTCTAGAGACAACTGATCACACGGATGCTCAGAGCCCACTGACTCTTACAGGCTAGGAGCAGTGTTTCCCAAAGTGTACCGTCAGAATCCCCTGGTGATTAAAACAACAACAACAACAACCCACCCTTGCTTCTCAAAACTGAAGTAAGGGGACCAGAAAATACACTTTTTTATTTTAAAGCATCACAGGCAATTCTGATGTGCACCGGAGGGTGGGAGGTGCCTGGCTTGAGGACAAGAATACAGAGGTGATTCCTCCAGACGTCCTCTGAGTTCTGCCAGACCCCTCACCTGCCTCCCACCTTCTCTCCTGTCAGGCAGGTGTCCACCAGGGCCCTGCATCCAGGCTGTGGAAGGAAGTCATTTCTGTTGTGGCCCGAGGGGTGGAGGTCTCTGTCTCCAAGGCAGAAGCAGAGGAGGGGCTGGCTGTGCTCAAGGGTGGGGTCACCCCGGGAGTCACATGGTGCTCTTTGCATCCTCAGGTCAACTTGGGGGTCTTGGAGTGGTCTCCGGAATGAGCCCATCAGTCCCCCTTTTTCACTGAAACTCTGCTTTTCTAAGAGACCTCTTTATCCCAGAGCCTCACTTAAGTACTGTGAGAAATCAATGAGCCCATTCGTGGTGTAGCCCAGGGGAAAATTACGTGAGTGACAAAACCAGAGTAGGGAAACTGCGTACAAAAAGTCTCTAGAGCCTGTCCAAAGGGTTCCTTCCAATATTAACGCAAATGCCAAAGGACCACCACATGGTTACTCTGTCATTTGGAATCTTAATGTTAAAAGAAAATTAAGCAACACCTACCTCTCTAAATACTTGATTCAAGTTTGCAGTCATCGCTCAGACTGCTATTTCATCCCGCCTGTTCTAATGCCCTCTGGATGGGGCACTCTCTTCCCCCGCCAGCCCTCCACTGGCACAGCACTTAGGGGGAAGTACCGTGGCTCCTCTTTCTGTCTCTCCTGTATTTTCCAGCTCCTGCCCTGGCCAGTTCGTATCTCTCTGTGGGGAGCCTGCAACGATACACCCCTCAGTCTCCTCTCTCTCACAGACAGCACCAGGGCCCAGCCACACGCAGTGTCCTCCTCGCATCCTGCCCCATTCCCTGCACACAGGTGGGCTGAGGCTGCTTCTGTCTGAGTGGGAGGCAGAGCCAGGCCCAGGATGGAGCAAGACTGGGCCCCCTGACCCCTCTCTGTCCTCAAAGCAGGGTTTCCTACTTGAGGGGTATGGGAGATAGGAACTTGGAGAAATGATAAATCACAGGACTCCTTTGGCTCCCATCACAGCACCTCCCACCTACACAGGTCAGTGGAGTTGCTCACACTGTTACGTCAAGAGTCAGTCTCTGATTCCACCATATTTTTTTATTTCATGATCTTATTTTTCACCCAAATGCAAAATTTCTTGATAGTAGACCACTCTCTTTTCACAAACGTGATATCCTCTTGCCATGAATATCATGAGTTAATTTTTTAAGTTTTCCTCTTTTTCATAAAATCTTGCATAAAAGGGTTATTCATCTGAATATTAGGAATGAAACCCTTCTTTTAGATTGTTGAGTCTGTTCAAACACTATTTTAATCTGTTCATTTATCTTCAAAGAGGCAGGTTGAATTTACTACCAGTTTTTTAGGGGAGATGCAGTAGTCACCAAAATGAAATGCTGATTGATATCCAGTATAGTAATAGTAGAAATTCTAAGACATATAACAGAAATAAAGAGCAAAAGAAGATTCACCTAAAATGAGAGGAAGCATAATTTTATTTTACTTTATTTTGAGGAGGTATAATTTTTAGATTGGAAAAGACATTCTAAGTCAGATAAATCGATGAAAGAGAAACACTACTGAATAGACCTTGGTAAATTTTTGAATTTTAAAATTAAAGAAAAATTATTCAGGCAGAAATATAAGGTTATTCAAGAAGAAATAATGGGTAATAAATGACTATATTGACTTGGAGAATGTTCCCCATCACGTTGCTGGGTGAATGAAGATGACTGAAAGGAAAAATGGAATGAATGTTCAAAATGTTGACAGTGTTTGCATAATCTTCGGGAGATTTTAGAAAAGTCCCCAACAGGAGCCCAGGCTGGCTGCCTGTATGGATTAGCCTCTGAAAGAGGTTCAGGCCTGGCAGGTGAATTGCCTGGGGTGGAGTCTCAGAAAATCACCATAATGGGTACAGAGCAGTTTTAGCCAAGTGGATGGAGGCTCAGATTTGGTGCCGGCCTTTGTCTGCTGGCTGGGTAAGGGAAGAGCTCAACAAGGGAGCAATGGCACCTGCTAGCATTTCCACCTGCATGTAGGGGCTGTGTTGGAAGAGGTTCAACAAAGAAACAATGGCTCCTGATGGAACGTTAGCCCCAGAGAGAGCTGCTCCTCAAGCCCTTCCCTGAAGCCAGACAATTCAGTTCCTCCCCGTATGTACCTGGTGTATGTACCTGGTGCTTTTGAGCTCCTGTCCCTTTTCTGGAGCTTAAGGCGAGTGAGTCTGTGCTTGGGCTCCTGAAGAGGAGCCTAGGTTTTCAGTAGCAATTTGTCTCACCTGACTGAGTCCCTGCGGACTTTGACAGCCAGATATTTTGGGGACTTCTCCGCCCAGCACTGGTGCTCTGGGTTTGGGTAGCCCAGTGTGGGGCTGGCACCCTTTGCTCCTCAGAGGAAACCTCCACAGCCAAGATATCTATCCCAACTCTTAACCACCAAGCATGGATGTAGGACCAGCGTATGTCACGTCTCTGCCCCTCCTACCAGTCTCAGCATGGCTTCTTTTTTATATCATTATGTATATAAGTTCTGTTCAGCTAGCTTTCAGGTGGTTTTCAAGTGTGGTTGTTCTATAACTTAGTTGTAATTTTGATGTGGTTGTGGGAGGACGCAAACACAGTGTTCACTTACTCCACCATCTTGACCAGAAGTACTCATGCTTATTTTTAGATAAAATTTAGACGAGCTTTCCTTTAAAAAAGCAACAACAAACTCTGTTAGAATTTTCACTTTGAATAGGTTAAAATTTACATTTATTTGGTAGACCATGGACTTTTGCAATAGTTCATCTTCCTATCTGGAATCTTGGGATGTGTATCTATTTATTAAGATTTTACTTTATGCCTCTCTGAAGAATATCAAGACCCTACCTGATGCTTGTTAACATCTTAATGTATAGTTTTGTTTGTTGATAAAGTGGAAGGAACTGCTGTGCATTGTGTTTTAATCTTATTATTGTTTATATATAATAATGATGATGATGAATATTTCTTGAATACTTGCTGAAGGTTATCTCCTTATGCTAAGCACTTCATATCTTAATTATATTTTCACCTTGACCCATTTTCATTTGAAGAAGTGGGGTCAAAGAGTTCATGCAACTTGCCTAAGTTTTCACAGCTAGAAAATGTCAGAGCTCACACTTGATTTCAAGTGTTCTGAAATTTCTTTTTATTTCTAATGACATTTCAGCTGATTGTCTTAGGTTTCCCAGATAGATCATCCTATCAGAAAATAATGATAACTTTTCCATTTTCTTTTAAATATTTTTACTTTTACCAATTTCTTATACTGCATACACCTGTTTTAAACATCACATAAGTGTATACAATAGCATAACAAACTAATCTTTAAGCATTTCTAAAATAATTGTAAGATGACATTATTTAAAATAATACCATTTATATTATTCTTATTATATTGAGTATGCCAGATTACATGTGGCTGGAATTATAAAACTGCATAAAGATTTTTCATGTCCTGTTTTGTGTTTATTATTACATTGTTTCTTATGCTAAAAAGGTAAAATTTAGCCTAAGATACTTTTAATGCTGAAAAAACAGTTGGTTTTAATTATTTGAATGTCCTATTTTTTTGAGGGCATATAGTAAATGTCTGTTGATGCTGATATTGCAGAAAGTTGTGGAAATGAGTGGAGGCAACCAGAGTGGAACCTCTGAGTTCCTTCTCCTGGGGATCTCCCAGGGTCCAGAAGACCAGCGGGTCCTGTTTGGGATGTTCCTGTCCATGTACCTGGTCAGGTGGTGGGAAATATGCTCATAATTCTGGCCATCGGCTCTGATTACCGTCTGCACACTCCAATGTACTTCTTTCTGGCCAACCTCTCCTTCACTGATCTCTTCTTTGTCACCAACACAGTCCCCAAGACACTGGTGATCCTTCAATCCCAGAACAAAGCCATCTCCTATGCAGGATGCCTGACACAGCTCTACTTCTTGGTCTCCTTGGTGACCCTGGACAACTGCATCCTGGCCACAATGGCATATGACCGCTACGTGGCCATCTGCCGTCCACTTCACTATGTCACAGTCATGAGCCCTGGGCTCTGTATTTTGCTCCTCTCTTTCTGTTGGCTGATCTCTTTCCTCTATGGTCTCTTCCTCACCCTCCTCATGACCAGAGTAACCTTCTGTGGCTCCCGAAAGATCCACCACATCTTCTGTGAGATGTATGTCTTGCTGAGGCTCGCGTGTTCCAACACCCAAGTCAATCACATGGTGCTGATTGCCACGGGATCTTTCATCTTCCTCACCCCCTTTGGGTTCATGATCTTGTCCTATGTCTGGATTTTCAGAGCCATCCTCCGAATACCCTCAGCCACTGGGAAGTACAAAGCCTTCTCCACCTGTGCCTCCCATTTGGCTGTGGTCTCCCTCTTCTATGGGACACTTTGTATGGTCTATCTGAAGCCCCTGGACACCTACTCCATAAAGGACTCAGCGGCCACAGTGATGTACGCTGTGGTCACCCCCATGATGAACCCTTTCATCTACAGCCTGAGGAACAAGGACATGCATGGGGCTCTGGGAAGACTCCTCCTAGGGAAAGCCTTCCAGAGGTTCACATGAGGGTAATTTTGGACAAGACATTACTGTGAAGACTGGGACTATCCTGTACCATGTGCAGGGCATATCCTATCGGGGTGACAGGAGTGATTAGGCATAGTTCCAGCTCAGAATGATCTCGTATATGTGATGATAGAAAAGACATGTATGTGTAACCCAAAGCCGCCCAGACCTCACCAGCATTGGTAATAAGTCAAGTCACACAAACACAAATACTAGAAGTCTGCAGACTCAAATCCTTTAACTTGCCTGAGCACAGGACCACAGTCCCAGACTTATCCAGATATATCCAGTTATAGCCTAGGGAGACCACTTGTGTCCTCTGACACCCATACGCTCATGTTCCTGAGCTCTGGCCTTTTCTAAGGAGCCTGCCGCATAGAAGCCGTTTCTAGAAGACACTGTGTGCTGCCCCTCTGCAGGTGTCCCGGGTGAGGCTGCCCCTTACCTGCGGCGGGGCCAGGTCAGCTCCCTGCTTTAGGACTCACCCACAGGCCCTCTGGACACAGCCCCAGGCAAATATAAGGGGTAAACCTGCCAGTATCCAGAGCATTTTCTCAATCCCTTGAGATTTTGCTTCCCAGCAATTGCCATCAGTTTGGCTTAAATAAACTCATAAAAGTTCACTACGGGTTTGAACATTTCTCATGTTGAAAGAGGTTTCCCAGTGGTGTGTCCAATGCCTTTTTCTCCTGTACACAATGCACAGGAATATTTTGCAGTTTTGGTACTATATCTGCAAATAATTCTGAGACAATTGAACCAACTTGTTTGCCTTGGATGTCCACGTCAAAGACGACTTGGGGGTTACTGGGGTTGGAGAGCTTGGTTTGGGGGAATGGGTGTGACATTTTGACTTGCAGATGAGTTTGGAAGTGGGTTTGTTGCCAGAGAAATCAGTGGGTCCTATTTCCCCAAATTTAGTGGGAGTGGGTGGTTCTTGCAATACCTTTAGAAAAGGAATTTTCTAAAACTCGGAAGGGAGAGTGAATGGTTTTTATTGGCGTGGAATTCTATGTCTCAGGTTGCAAAGCCCCTTAACACAGTCCTGGAAAAGGTGCCGCTGGGGCTCCAGCAGAGCCAAAAGCAGGGCCAGTGTTCAAAGGGTCATTTCCACATTGGAGCTGGGGCCGATGGAGCATTAGGCTAGTTAAAGTCCGTTAGTCCACTGCGTGGAGTCCACGTGGCTGTGGGCCCTGTGGGCAGGTGCAGGGCCCCGCAAGTCAGGAGTCAGGGGCGGGCAGCGAGAGAGAGAGATAGGGGCTCATTTGTTCAGCAGCTTAAATATCAAACCTCCCCACCCTTGCAGTGGCCTCGCCTCCCTGGCCACGGACTTGCTCCCAGGTACCACTGACAGGTAGCCCTCTCCGGGTCCCCCAGGCTTGCTGGGCGCGCCTCTACCGTCCAGGCCCTTCCCCCAGCTGCTGGCGGGGACCGGACCTGAAGGGTGTTCACTGCAGCTTCCTGGCAGAGCTGGGGGACTGGCAGGCTACACCATTCCGTCTGCCCGTCACCCCTTCCTGTTATTGAATAACCAGGTTATTATAATGGGACCGGGCTCAGGGCACCTCATGGCCACCCGGCAGCCCTCAATGTGCTTAAAGCCCAACCCCCCCCAACCCGCACGGTCACCTTCCGGGACCGAGCCCAGCCCCCTCCTCCCTGTACAAATGTCCCCTGGAAGCCCATCTCCTGCCTCTGCCCTGGGGTCTACACCTCAGCCTCTCCAGCTTTCTTCAGCCTTCTCTGCACCAGAAGCCGCGTCCAGCAGACCCAGCATGAGAAGCCCACCGCGGGCAGGGCCCCCAGGCGAGGCCCGGGGCTCCCACTCCAGCTTCAGCAGCATCTGTGTCCTGCTCCAGGGGCAGCTTCTCTTTGAAAGAACAACTGACTGACGAACAATGGTTATTTAGACTTCAGCATTTGCCAGAGATTTTCTCAGAACCGAATGAAGTCAGCCTATCCCTGTTAGGAAAACAACCAGCAGGTGCTGCCCATAACATTTGAGCTTTCAAGCAAATAGTAAAATTTTGGAAGACTTGTGTCTGCCATGGTGAGCTCAGCAGCTTCCCAAAAGGCAAGACAGACCGATGAGCTTCAATGTCACAGAGGATGAAAAGTTCACTGACGTGGCGTCAGATTGCACGTGGCTCCTGACCTTTGAGAAACTGCCAGGTGCCCAGGTGCGATGCAGTGGCAAAGAGGAGCAGCCACAGTTACCCGCGAGACTGTCACAACCCCCCCTTTCCGGTCATGTTGGCACAAGGCCCTGTGTCCTCACGCCCTTCAACCAAAATCCGCCGTCACCGCGGAATGCAGAGGCATCTTGGGCACCCCCGACCTGCTAGCAAACCAGACGCTTCATAGATTTGAAAAAACGTTAAACAGTGCCACTCTTCACACTAAGTTTTTGTTTTAAAATCTATATTACTTTCCATTGAAATTTCCACCATGTTCACATGGGATGCGCACATCATTATTTTTTAAGTGAATAAATAAATAAATATCTAAATGTCCTTCTAATATGGCAATATTGATAGATACAACCCAGGTCAAAAAAAAAAGCTCTGTGGGTTTTGAGGTCCTCAAAATTTTTGACACTGTAAATGTACCCTGAGACTAAAAGTTTGAGAAGTGTCTCCTAAACTACAAACATGCTGGAAAATGATTCACATCAAATTCAGGAAAGTGGTTCCTTTGAGAAAGAAGACTGAATGGGGGAAAGGAATTTGGAAAATGCTTTAGTAGTATTGACTCAATAAGGTAACAAGTTAATATCATTTAATTTTTTAGCGAGTACCTATATACTCCAAATTCCCATATTTTATTATATGTTTAAATTTATTCATTTTATTTTTATTTTAAATGATGGGAAAGTGTGAGTTGCCATTGGGTTTGACTTGTGAATGGGAGGAATGATCAGATCTGGGAAACACATTCCTTTCTCTTCAAATCACATAGAAAATCTGCATAATATACTTTTAATTTTAAAAATAATCAGGTTCAAAATCCTAGATGGAAAAATGACCAGATTCCAGAAGTGGAAAGGGAACCGTTAACAGTATGGAAGTGAATCAGTGGTCTCTGGGAGTGCTTTGGGGGTGGAATTTTAACTCCCATAGAGACAAGGGTGTCTGGAACTGGACTCCCTGTGTATTAAAAATAAAAGAGCTGAGGAAACTCTGTCCACTAATGAATAAATCCTGGAAAGTTTCCATCCTCTGACCCAGGATCATAGCTGGAAGTGAACAGCTTGCCCTCAAACAATTCATATTTCACACAACTTTATCCCCATGTGTCAAGCCTTAGGAAAGGTCATCACCTTGATCTGTCACCTCACTCCTTTTTATACTATCAGGAAGGCAAATGAAAAAAAATTCCCTTTCAGAATTGCATCAAAAAAATAACAAATACCTACAAATAAATTTAACCAGGGAGGTAAATTATCTGTACTCAGAAAATCATAAGACACTGAAGAGAGAAACTGAAAAAGAGACAAAAATAAATAAAAATAAAATGGAAGCAGACACCATGTTCTTGGACAGGAACAATTCACAATGTTAAATGTCCATACTACCCAACGCAGTCTCTAGATTCAATGAAATTCCCATCAGAATAGCAAAGGTGTATTTCACAAAACTAAAACAAATAATCCAAAATTTTATATGGATCAGCCAAAGACCCCAAATAGTCACAGCAACCTGGGAAAAGAGGAACAGAGCTGGAGGAAACGCAGTAGCTGATATGAACAGATACGACAAGGCCATAGCAATCACAGCAGGGGACTGGCATAAAACAGAATATAGATCCGGGGGACAGAACAGAGAGCCCAGAAACAACCCACTTAGATGGTCCATTAATACGGGACAGAGGAAGCAGGAGCCTCCAGCGGGGTGAAGGCTGTTACATCAGTGACGCTGGGAAATGGGACAGACAGGTACGAATGAGTGACAGCAGCCACCTTCCCGCCCCACATAGGAGAAAAACTCGAAATGGGCCGAACAATTAAATGTAAGACTCGGTACCATAAAAATCCCAGAAGAAAACACAGGCAATAAATTCTTGGGCATTTCTCTTAGTAATATTTTTTCTGCTATATCTTCTGGGGCACGGGAAACAAAGGAAAAAAATAAACAAATGGGACTACATCTAACTAAACAGTCTTTGCACAGCAAAGGAAACCACCAACGAAATGAATGACATTTTGATGAATGGGAGAAGATATTCCGCAATAATACTCACATCTGATAAGGGGTTAACATCCAAATTATATAAAGAACTCACACAACTCAATAGCAAAAAAAGCAAACAATCCCATTTAAAAATGGACAAAGGACCTAAAAGGGCACTTCTCTAAGAGGACATCCTGATGGCCAAGAGACCTAGGAAAAGATGCTCAATGTCACTAATTGCAGAGAGATGCAAATTAAATTGCCCCCTATCATGTTCCTGCATAAAGCATCTCAAGAACTTCCTATTACAATTAGGAAAAACATGAACACCAGCCTATGAGGTCTACTGTCTCGCTCCTACACATATGTACAGCTTCAACCAGCATTATTCTCTGTCTTCTGTCCCCAGAACTTCAGCCAGGCTGGCTTTCGTTCAGCTTGTTGAAGTCACAGAGCTCTTTCATCCCCAAGCCTCCCCGCCCCACCCCGGCCCCTGGAGTGAGTGTCTCTCAGTCTTCACGTCTCTGCCTCACTGTGGGAATTGGAACAACCGCTGTGGAGAGACTTTGGCGATATTAGTCACCTGGGCCCAGGTTCCCTGGAAGCAGAGTGGCCTGTGGGAACTGGGAAAGCGGTTACTGAAGCAGCGGCCTCAGAAGACGATGGAGCTGGGCAAAGATGTGGACTCAGCTCATTACGTCCAGCCTGGTCTTGAGAGGAGACCTGGGGCCCGAACCGTACCCAGGGAATCACTCCCACTTGGAGGTAAGGAGCCAGCCTTGTCTACCCAGTGCCACTCAGTTATTGCCCACGGGCCGTGCCCCTACATCCCTGGGCAGGGAGGGGGAGCACCTAAGCCCTCTGGCCAGGGAAAGGGCGGCTATGAGCCTGAGCAGGCAACATTCAGAGCAGCTGGGACGCGGGGGGGCTGAAGCAGCCACTGCAACAGCACCCACCAGGGGAGTTAGGGGTGCAGGGCCTTCCTCCCAGAAAGGACTCTCAGCAACACACTCTAGAGAACCTTCATTCCAGTGCCCAAAACGGAGGGCCCAAGAAAGTCCACTTGAGCATTGTTGATAATGGTGAAAACTAGAAATATCCTAAATGTCCTTCAACAGCAGAACCAACCAGTTATAGCAAAGACCTATTACAGCTGGGACACTAAGGGGCTGGAGTATGTGTAAGGACACGGACAAATCCCACAGCGTGATGTGAGTGAAAGAGCCAGTTTCAGAATACATCCTGGGTGATGCCATGGAAATAAAAATTTTCAATATGCAAAACAATGCTAAATATTTCTGTGGGTGCACAACTTTTGTGTAAAATCGTAAAAACGTACATAAGAATGACAAACACAGAATAGATGATAGTCATTACCTAGGGGAGGGAAAAACCAGGAGGGAACCAGGAGTTCAACGGTCTCAACTGTCACTCTGATGTTCTCATTAACACACACCCATGCAAAGGCCACACTTTAAGATTTAGTACAAACACAGGTGATTATATTTTATTCTATATACTAGTCTGTGTAGTTGTAACATGCACTTTTTAGAAATTACCAAAGATATTCATGTGGCTTTATGTACACCTAGAGTGGAACTTCATTTTTGCTTTTCTTGTGATACAGTTTTACTGACAAATGACAACAGAAAACAGTAAACAGAGAACTATTTTCTTATTTTAGGCTCCACCACAGCACTTTTGCAACATTTCATCTTGTCACATGAATATAATAGCTATTCTGTTAATATACGATACAACTAACATCACATGGGGATGTTCTTGTCAGTGGAAAAAGACTCATAAAAAGGGTAATGTCTTTGAGATGGAATTGACTGCAGGCCTTGTAACCCACTTATTCCAGTTGTTTCTTTAGTATCTATTCTAGGAAATATTTCCAGTGGTCCATTTCCACCCAGTGATGCTGACCTGAAGAGCTGGGTTCATGCTCCTAAACGCTTAGGTGCAAAGTTCACTTCAAGTTCAGAAAAGTGTTCTTTGGCCAGAGCCCTGGGGTGTGATGAGGCTGCCAGCACTGGAGGGGATGCCTCTGGGCTTGGGATACGGGGAAGTGTGGGGTGAACGTTTAGACAAGTCCTCTGCATACCCTTGTGTACAGACCTAAGCCATGGCTATCGCTGCCTGTCACATCCCCCAACGCAAACCTCCCACGTGCATCCTGGAGGTGGGCCTGTCAGCTATGATCATGGAGCAGCTCAGCCATGAGCTTGAAAAGGCAGAGACTGTGATGGTCACTGAGACTGGGTGAGGGTACAAGACTGACTGTGCTATGTCCACCTGCGGGGACATCAAGTCCCAGAGGAGCAGAGCCCTGACACCCTCCCCCACACTCCCCCCCAGTGCCCACTGCAGCCCTGACACGGAAAGGCAGAAACATGGAAACTCGGCATGGCAAGTAGTTCTTGCTAGAAGGACTGAGTGTATCTTCTTTTGGTTCATATTTTTTAAAAGTACATATATATATATAACTTTATTGATTTCAGAGAGAGTAAGGGAGAGGGAGAGAGAGCGATGGAAACATCAATGGTAAGTCATCACTGATGGGCTGTCTCCGTGCAGGACTGACTGGGGACAACGCCTGCAACCCGGGCAGGTGTCACCCCCGGGAATCCAACTGCGACCTCCTGGATCCCAGGTCTGTGCTCAGCCACTGGGCCCCGTCCCGCCAGGCTGGTTCCTATTTAATCCTTACTGAACTAATAAACAATTTTTCTAAAGGCTTAAAAGCTAAATGTTTTATTACAAACTTCTGACTTTCCTGTCTCTATACTGCGCACAGCAGGAAAGCTGAAAGTCCGCCCGTCCAGGAGAAGGGAGATTTTACAGGCTCCTTGGAGGCCCCGGCGTCTCCGCACCGTTTCCAGCCTCACGTCCTGATTCTCAGAGGGGCCCACCCCCCAAGTTAACGCAGATATTTAATAAGGGGGCTTCTTTGTTACACATAACCTGTGCCTCTCAGGGATTTTCCCTCTTAATAAAACTTGTTTTTGTTGAAACCACATCACAACCAGTCTTCTCATCTCCTCCATTTCGTAGTCAGACACCAAAGGCCACACATGCCACGATCACTCCCATGAAAATCCGTAATAAGTGAGGCCCGGGAGACACAAGAACACCAGGGACCGTCAGGGACTGAGTGGGGAGCGTGGGCAGTAACGGGCGACCAGGCCTGGGGTTCTCTGGATGAAAATGCTCTGGAGCCAGAGGGTGATTGTGAGGGGATGGGACGGCTGGGAAAATTGTGAATCCACTTAATGAAGTTGGAATTTAGACTTTGAAAGATCATGGAGTTCAATCTTGTGTGATTTAACTTAAATTTATTTCTTATAGTATCTTATTAAATATTATTTAAAAGACATTTTGTTTTACTCAATACTATAAGAAAAAAACACAGTAAAATTCTAACTATATGTAAGATAAACACAAAAATTTTACAAAGTACAATTAGCAGGGAGGAGAAGCTCTTTCTGCCATGGCTGCTGACACATGCTGTGGCCCAGGACCAGGGACCACAGGCCTCACAGGAGCTGAGGCTAGTAGCTCAGATGCTGCAGCTGGTTCTACATCTTGAAGTTCAGTGAAAGCTGAGCCTGGAGTCTGCTCTGTCTCTGGAGAGGGCCCTGGAGTTGGCGTTTCCTCTCTAGGTGTTCCTTCATCCTGCTCTGGAGCTGGTTCGGAAGGTCTAAGACGAGAACATGTTATCACGATGACTGCCTTTTATGTGCCTCCCACAGGAAGGAGACCTGTCATCTCCATCACTGAAGTCTCAGTTCCAGACCCCATCCCAGGAAGTCCTCCAGACTGCAGGCCATGGGACAGTGATGTGAGCGACTCTTGGATCCTGCCTAACCCCGGCTTCTGGAAGCTCTTCTCTGTGTGGCCCAGCCCCATGCCCTCCCCACTCACCCACACCACCCACCCTGAGTCCTCCCCATCCCCTGTCTCTGCCTCAGTGGGCTCCAGGTGCTCCAGGTGTGAATGGTGAAGCTGGGCCTGGTTTTCCATGTCCGAGCCTGGAAAGTGGAGCTCTAGGTAAGCCAACAGCGTCACCAGGCAGGGAAATTCTGGGGGCTGATGAAAATCCAGATGCCCAGGATGGAGGAGATGGGCAGCCGAGTCTGAAGCCTGGCCTTTCCTTCCACACTTCCCACTCCCCCACCCCCAAGAGCACCACTCAGAGAGCCTGGGGTCCTGTGCCTCCTGCTCCTGCCCATCCAGGAGCCAGAACTACTCTTTGTCCATCTTCAGTCTCAAATCTTGGAGCCCTGCATCTTCCCGGCAATCGTGATGGACATAAGGTCATTCTCCAGCTCCTGGAAGACCGCCAGCTTCTCTAAGGTCAGGGTGCACAGCCTGGGCACACAGGTGGGGCTGGAGAAGTCCACCTCCCGGGGACTGAGCTGCTGCAAGGGCACTGGCGTCTGGAGGGTGGTGGGCGCACTGGCCAGGCCCGTGGGTGGTGGTGAAGCTGCAGCTGCTTGCGCCTTCAGGGCTGATGCTTTCTCCTGTGGTGGGACAGAGGAGGGACATGCTGTCAGAGGCCGCTCATGAACTGCCAGGCGGGTTGGGGACTGCAGCTCACACCCAACCTGAAACACTTAGTCATTGGTGGAGGAGGTGGGATAGATGTGATCTCAGGAGTGTGTGAACAAAAGGTCAAGGAAGGCCTGCATGGCGGCCTTGCAAACTCAGAGACCTAAAGTAACCACAAAGGATGGTCTGAACTGAAAACTTTTTAAGTAAAAGTAATTAATGATGAGTAGTCACATCTTATGCCAGCATCTTCCCTGACAAAGGTCAGTCTTTGCCTTCACTGAGCCTGTCTATAGTCCTTTTGCACTATGAAAACATGCATTTGGACTATCTAAATAATTTTCCTTTTTCTAGACCCCTCAAAGCACAGGCACTGCTCTGCAGAGACTACTAATCTCCTCATTGGTATGGTTTCCCAGCTTTGCTTCCTCCCACCTCCCTAACCCATCAGCACTGGATTTCATGGAACCCTCATACGTCTCCTCTTTTGATTGTAAACTATAAAATAAGGTGTAAAACTTCCATTTTCCAGAACATTATCTCAAAGCGTTGATATTTTGCCTCCCCGTAATTGTCGACACTTTGGCTCAAATAAACTCACAAAAATTCTCCACAGGTTTGAATGTTTCTTACGTTGACATTTACTTGGTGTAGTGCGGCAGGAATCCAAAGAAGTTCTCCCAGGACCACCCTGCTGACCAAGACCCGGTGCCTGGATCCAGCAAAGGGCCCATTGAGCCCACGGGTTCCCCACCCATCATGTGAACCCATGGGTGAATTTTCTCGTGGATCCAGGACCTTCCCTTGCTTATGGTAGAGGGCCTGACTTTATTTGAGCTGTGATTTCAACCCTTAAGATGGAACTAAGGTTAATGGTGAACAGAACCCAAGCTAAGGCAAGACAGGAGGAAAAATGGGTGACTGGTCTTTAACTGTATCTTTTCGATTGGAATTACGTTCTGAGGGTCTGAGCCAAAAACATTCACCCTATAAATGAGAGCTGAACTGCTTGAGCTCCGAAGATAAAGGGAAACATCCTCCCTGCAAAGCAAATATTGGGTGTTCATAGGCCACTGAGAATCTTAGTGGAGGTGTCAGAGGTGACTCCTCATGATGAACGAGGGGGCCCTTAGGAAAAGTCCAGCTCGACTCTAATTAAACTGACTGGCTCGTCCTGGGAGCACCCATATGGTTGGTCAGTCAACACCCGAGCCCTTCAGGCTGTTTTAGACAGTCTAGAGGGAAACCAAGGCACGTAGGAGGGTTGAATGGGACTCCAGGGGTGAGAGGTTTGTGGGGCTCCACCCATAAGCAGCACACTTTCACCCACTACATAACATCCCTAGAAAATTTGCTCAGACTCTGCACATATTTAAAACAACCAACAAAAAATCCACACTTAAGTTAACATCGGAATTTGTGCCTCCAAGGCTGCTACCTTTTAGATCCCAGCCCTCATTAATAGTCCTGGTAAGAAACAGAAATGGGAAGTTTTAACTAGAAAATATTAACATATAAATGGCCAAAGCGCAGCTGTGTTTGGGTGCCTAGGTAATTTTTTCTTGAAAATATTACAAAAGTGTTGGTTTAAAATTGGATGAATGATTGCAAAGCGTGTCTTGCATTGGAAATTAGAAGCTTTAAGGAGAAAGCATGCCTACTAATCACGATGATGTGTGAGACTGGGAGGTGTGGGAGGGTTGACAGGCCAACATGGACACTAGGGGACCAGCGTTAAAAGGGAAAGTCTGTAGAAAATACAAAAATACTCCTAACTGAGGCAAGCATGAAGTGAAATGGTACCAAAGGCTCTCTTCTGATATTCCTAAAACTTTGTGGACAGTAACTTTACATTTTGTCTGAAGGAGGCTGCACCATGGGAATGAGTGGGGCGGGGGGGGGGGGGGGGGGGGGTTGGGCAGGGACAAGGACCTAGATTCCTCTGGAAACTGAACTCTAGGAGGGATCTCAGGGGAGTAGCGGGGCGGCTTCTGGAACCCGGGCCCTTGTGACTGCAGGGGGCCCTGGAGTTTGGGTGAACTCGGCACCTGCACTCACCCTGAGCCTGTGCTGCGCTCCTGTGGACGTGGGGGGCACCTGGGCCTCCTGCAGGGGGGTAGAGCTGAGGTCGCATCTGTCAGCTCCTGTCGTTTGTCCTGTGTGGAGCTTTGTAAAGACAGTTCCCAGTCACCAGGCAGAAAGCCTCAGAGCCCTGTTTTTCCTGGTTCCAGACCCCTGTGACCCTCCACTCCCAAGACACACACACACACACACACACACACACACACACACACACACCGGGATCTGCTCAGACCTCCACTGGGGAGGCAAAGGAGTGACAGCCTGAGGGCCCAAGATTCCCGCCAGCACAGATCAGAGGCCCTTGGGAAGCCCCTCCCACCTGCCTGCCCCGTCCTGGGGTGTGACCGTGACAGGACCCCTGGGTTATCCAGATCCCAGCAACCTGTCCCTGCCCCAGCGGGTATGTGGGCTGCACAGGGATGGCTCCCAGAGGCGGCCCGGCCTGGATCGGTCCCACCCAGGCTGCCCTGTGTTACCTCCGGCGATCTTCTGGAAAACGGCAGCGACGTCGGGGCTGAGGGTGAACCAGCGTCGGCAGACACTAGAAGAACTGTCTCTGCGGGGTCTCCTGAGGCAGGAGCCCCAATCCCTGGGCAGACAGCAAGGGAACATCTCGCACTCTCAGGTGTCTCTCTCCAAGTGAGGGGGCGGTTGGGCTGTTGCTACAAATTGGGTGCCTGGTAACGGGGGTTCCAAGTTCTACTGGGAAGTGACCTCACTTCCTGGGGTCAACTTCCCTGGGTCCCCTCATCTAATACCAGCTCTACAGACAGTCCTGGGGCCGCCGACTGCTCACCCCCCTTCTCCATGGAAAACCATACTGTGCCCAGTGCCACCAGCACACCCCTCCCCACAGCCCCCTGGAAGGTCTGGGTGCAGCCAGGCCCCAGACTTGAGGAGGGAGCCCTGGGCTCAGACTCAGGCTCATTCCTCCCTCTTCTGGGTCCTGGATCAGTCACTGGGCCCCCAGGGCCTGTCTGCCTCCCGCCTGCAGGGCATTGTTCAGCAGGTGCCGCTTAGGGCTCTCAGGGGCCGGCGGGGTGACTGCTCTAGAGCTGGGGAAGGCAGGCACGGGGAGGAGGTGAATGGGAGACCCGGTCTCTACTCAGGGGCAGCCTGCCCTGGGCAGTGCAAGGGCCAGAGAGGGAAGGGGAGCTGATGGGGAGGTGAGTCATCGGGTGGGACAGTGTGAAGGGAGAGCAATCCTTTACAGGGGAGTCGGGGAGCCAGCCCTGACCTAGACTTCCACAGACACGGCTGAAATGACCTTGGGGTCCCTTCATTCCGTGGATGATGGGGACTGCCGGTCAGGGCCTGGAATTGGGTTCCGAACATGACCAGCAGCTCACAGTGCCCGGGGGTGAAGGCCACGCTAACACCACGTCTGAAGGGTCATGGTCTGGACACAAAGCAGGAGAGCCTAGGCTGCCGTGTCGGTGATGGGGACTCGGGGAGGCTTCCTTAAGGTGCCAGCAGCTGCACAGAGATGAAGGAAGGCGAAGGGTCACCCAGGAAAGGGGGCAGGGCAAATAAGATGCTCCCGGGGAGGAGGCCTGGGGCGGAGGGGAGCGTTGCTTTGGGGCAGGCAGCTCTCCCCATCCCTAGGGTGTCTGAGGAAGTCCCCCCACCATTTCTAAGCATCGTTTTCTCCTCTGTAAATTGAGAAAAAGCCCTTGACTCAGGGGGTAGCTGTGTGGGCATTAAGAGAGGGAAGAGCCAAAGCCCTCGGCAGGGGCCCGGCGCATCCAGCGCAGTTGGCGCTCGGCCGGGGGAGCTGGGCACAGGCAGTGAGGAAACAGCCCGGCGCGTGCGGGGACTGTCCCAGCTGAGTGTGACTGGTGAGCAAGCCCGGAAGCTGCAGGGGACACAGTGGGGCCACCAAGGCCTCGTTGGAGAGCTTGGAATATATTCTGTAGGTCATGAGAGACCACTGAGTGTTTACTATTGTTCACTTTTATTGTTTTCATTAAACTAACAATATACATTATTGTCGAAATATTAAAGTAAAAATAATCCAAAATCTGTACTTAAATTTTACACTTTGATTTCTGCTGAGTATGTATTTTTCAGAATGAACTCAAATTATTTTGAAACTTGTTTTTTTACATCATAATATCTATGTTAGTAAATATTCGCTATATTACTACCTAATGCCTATGCAGTATTTCAGTGTGCAAGTCAATAAATATATCAGAATTCACTTAACTCCCTTCCCATTACTCAATATTCAGTTGCGGTCAGTTTTCCCCATCTTTGCAACACGGCCATGACTGTCTTCCCCTTGTTCCCTTGCCTGATTGTTTCCTTAGGAGAAATTGGTCAAGTGGACTTGCTGGGCCAAAAGTTTTCCTTGTTCAGAGCGTTGACACATTTTCCGAAAAGGTCCCCTAAAATCCACCCCTGCACCTCCACCAGGAGGGGACCCAGCTGTTGCTTTGTTTGCGTTTCTTTGCCTGTGAGGTTTCAGAAAGGAGAGGAAGCTTCAGGAACCCTTACGGGCACCAGGCAAAAGCGACATTGTGTTTCTTTAGCGACACTGTGCCAGTTAACATTCTACCAAAAACAGGGGGGCTTCTTTCTCTCTTTCAGACAATCACAGAAACAGCCACCTGGAAGTGAATTCTGAGTCCCCACCTGCCCTCAGAAAGCTGAGCAGCCCTCTGAGCTGCCCCAGCCATCCACAGGCCGACCGCTCTGTCTCCTTCAGACTCCGGCTGCTAGAATTTAATTCAGAACATCCAGAAGGTTTTTCCTGTCACTAGTGTAAAGAATCTCATTACACTAACTGAAGGCACGTGTCCTCATAGCAAAACATCATCACTGTGGCCAGGCCAGGGAGCTGTGCCGATCCCCCCTCGGGAGCCCTGCCCCACGCTCCCCGCACCCCCGGATGCCAGGCGGAGACTGGCAGCGGCTGGAAAGGGGGACAGAAGTCAGCGCAGTCAGGCCCTTGTCAGAGAGGAGGCCGACTCCTGCTCCCACTCGGACACATGGGGGGCTCGGGGGCCGTTCCTCTCACCCTTAGAATCGGGAGAGATGAGCAGCCTGAAAAACAACAACCCCTCAGATCCATCAGGTCATTGAGGTCACACGAATATTAAATGGCTCTTTGCTGTGGCAAACCTCTGAGACTTTAGGGGCTTTGTTAGCACAATACAGCCGAGCCGAGCCTGCCTGATAGAGGTGGAAAAAATGTTTTATGCTCAAAGTGAGACACGAAATCAAAAGCATGATAATAAAAGAGATTTGACCATATAAAAAGGTAACACAACTATTTGGCAAAACACACATGGAATTGAGACAAATGGCAAGCAAGAGAAAATATCTGCAAGTCACATGACAAAAAGCTGCTATCAATAAGGATTAAGATTTCCTAATGAACAAACAATCCAATGGAAAAGAGGGCAAAGGCTCTCAAACTGCAATTCCAAACGAAGGAATTGGCCAACAAATATGTGAAAAGAGACCCAACTGCAGTTTTAACTAAAATTAAAACTTCATGTAAAATTATTGCCATTTGCCCACCTTCCGATTGTAAAAATTAAAAGCATTTATTTATAACAATCCTTGATGGGTAAAGAGGCATCACAACCTGGTGGTTGTGCAAATTAGTGGGAAAGTTTTGGACAGTAGGAGGCCAGTATATGTGTGTGCATATGCATCTCAAACTTTACATTTGCATTTTTTAAAATCTCAGTTTTTCATAGGAACTAATCCTAATTAATAATTACAGAAATTTGGAAAGATTTCTCCGTAAAGATACTCATCACAGCGCTGTTTGTACCTGCAAAACAGTGGGAAAGAACCCACATCACCTCAATAGAAGGTGGATTAGGGGAACACGGTTTACGTGCACAGTGCTGTACCTGCAAGCATTCAACAGAAAAAGGGAGACTTCAGTGCTGGTCATGAGAAAGATTATATTGCATAACGTGCAGGAAAAATAAAAAGCAGATCACAGCACAGAAATGGTTCTCAGGATGAGAAATATGCGTGTCACATATGAGTAAAAACTCTGGAGCAAGAAACATAAAAGTCTTAAAGGAGTTAACTGTGAATAATGATCTTTGTGGTGCAGTGACACTTGGATCCAGATGTCAAAGGACACTTGTATTTTTACTTCCTACTTGACCAAATAATATAGTCTGAATGTTTCCGCTGTCAGATGCAGCATTTCCAAATAATTTTTAACAAAAGGTATTTACATTTGTGGACACAAGGAAATCCCAAAGGAAAAACACCTCCCACTTGTTAGGGAACCTCTCTGGTCTTGGAGGGGAGGCAGAGCATAGAAAACAATTTCCAGGGAAAACACCCTTAAGAGTTTGGAATGAACGTTCAGGAGGAAGCATGCCAAGGCCTGGGGCCCTAGATTCCCCTTTGGGGTAACAGAGGAGAGGAGTTGGGACAGTGCTAAATGCTCAGAGGCTGCATGGAGTGGTGACAATTGTGGAAATATTTTCTGGATTCAGCCTTAGGAAGTAGTCCATCTAGACTCTTATAACCAAAGGGAGTTAAGTGTGAAGAACCGTGGAGAGGTGACCTGGTCCCGGGTCCTTAGGGGACAGGTGAAACCAGGCCAACCACAGAAGGGAAGTGTCTAAGGTCACAGAGCAGTGGTGACCGCCCACATGCCTGGTTTTCCTTGACAAGAATTTTACCCTTTGAGAGAAGCTCATTCTCTTTAATCCCAAAGTGTCTGGAGAACCAAGAGTATCGGACAGAGACATACGTCACCTCTGCCCCTGAGGCTGTATTGGCAGGCCCTGCCCGCGGAGCAGGAGCTGACGGCTCTGGCGCCCGGGGGCTGTGGACTCCAGCCCTCAGCACCACATCTTCCCTCCCGCTGCCCACCCGTCTGTCCTACCCTGACCTCTGACACTGCCTGCTGCCCAGAGGAAGGCAGGAGGGGTTCCCGGAGGACTTTGCCTCACTCTGCCTTTGGCAACGGTGCGGCCTAACAGGAACAGCAGTGGTGCCATTTATTATGTGCCCGCCGCTGACGGGGGGCATTCCATAGCGGGCATCTTGTCATCTCCATCCCTGTTCATGCCGCATTTTCTGCACACCCGTCCTCGGCCTCAACGTTCCCTAGTCATTCTGTTTAATTCTCCCCTTGCTCCCATCCTTTCTCAGCCCCTATTCTCACGTCCTTCCCCTGCTTTCTGTTCTTTCCTACCCCGCTGCTCACCGCCCCGCCCCGTCCCTCCCGCACCCTCACCCCTTCAGTCCTGCGCTCCCAGTGGCGTCCTCCTGGCCGCTCTCATGTCTTCTTTCCCACCCTCATTTCAGCTCTTTCTTCCAGTTCCCTGGCTCTAAGGAGAGGTCACGGAGAAGCCAGGATCCAGGGGTAGCCAGGGGACAGTTTCGGGAGTGATCCAGCGGAGAGGCCGCAGAGCAGAGCTGCCAGGACAGGGTGAGCAGCCCCCGGAGGCTGGAGGGGAAGAGGCCGGAGGCGGCGGGCGGAGCTGAAGCCTGGACGACCCTCAAGGGGAGGGAATTCTCTGGGTGGAGCTGCACAGATGTACTAACAAAGCAAATTCACAGAGAAGCACCACTGCCAGGGACTGCATTTCAGATATTTTCTGAACGAGGAGGTTTGGGAGAGAAAAGCAAGGCTTTGGAGGAGGGTATATTGGACATTCTAGGGTGAAAATTCTAAGGACCTGGTTGGAGTGTAAGTGCTACTGCTCCAAAGGCTGATCATGTAGGAGAGAAAGTTGACTCAGTGAGACAGAAAGAAAGACACAGCAGAGGATGCAGATGAAACTGCCCATTTTGACCTGAAGATATATCACGTATGTCCTAATGAAGCTCCTGTTTAATGGGCTATTTCCCTCTCCTGTCCCCTAAACATCCTATGGGATTTTGTGTTTGTAAAGAGAAGGAACTGATTTTCTTGGAGGTGAAAGCTGAACAGTAGAATAATCCTTGGCACTGTTTTAAAACAGCTTCCTGTACTCTAATCTACAAGGAATCTCAGACTTCCCATGAGAAGAAAACTTCACAGTGATAGTCTTGCTTATTAAGGCTGTCATTAAGCAAATAATCCTTCCTTGCTGCCCAGAACTACCTGGCTTGCAAAGCTTCAACTCAATCTGGAATGCGAGCATAGCCAAAAACAAGGGAACAACTTCCCAGGGGGACTAGCTGGGCACATCATAACCTCATAGCCCCTTTTCTACTGCTCTCCCTCTATAGCACATATCACTAGGTGATCTATCATATGTGATGCTTATTTATTTCATTTACTTTCTCCCTTCATTAGAATGGGAGTTGCATGAGTGCAGAGACATTTGTCTATTTTGTTCACCAGGAGAGTGCCCTAGGAGAGTGTTTGGATCATAGTAGCAATTCAATAAATATTTATTGTGTTAATAAATGAGTAAATCATGTAGGGTTTCTTTGCAAGATGAACATATCACACAAAATTTTCCAATATCAGGACTTGTAAGTGAATGAATGGTTCATAATCATTTCTCTAGGTACCTGCCTTGTTGGAAATTTTTCCTCAAACCAAAAAAAAAAAGGGAGGAAAAGCGAGATCTTACCACCCCTCAGGTCAGTAACCGCCTCCCCACAAGGACCCGCCACAGGGCACCCTGCACATCAGGGTTTCTAAGGCTGTAGATAAGTGGGTTCAGCATGGGGTTGATAACTGTGTTGAAAACTCCAACCCCTTTGTCTTTGTCTGAAGCCGCCTCTGAACCCAGACGCATGTAGTTGAAGATACCAGTTCCATAGAAGAGGCAAACCACAGTGAGGTGGGAGCTGCATGTGAAAAAGGCTTTCTTCCTGCCCTCCGCTGAACGGATTTGTAGCACAGCAGCCACCACGTAGACGTAGGAGGTGATGATGAGAACCATGGGTGCCCCTGCCATCAGGAAACCCACAGCGAAGAGCAGCAGCTCATTGAGCTGGGTGCTGGAGCAAGAGAGCTGGAGGAGCTGCGGGACGTCACAGTAGAAGTGATTGACCTCATTGGGACCACAGAAGTTGAGTGTAGTTAGGGCAATAACGTGGGTCAGTGCGTTGGTGATGGCACAGGCCCAGGACGCAGCCACCAATATCCTCTGGACTGTGTGGCTCATGCGGATGCTGTAGGTGAGGGGCCGGCAGATGGCCAGGAATCGGTCATAGGCCATGGCTGTCAACAGGAAGCAGTCTGTCCCAAGCAGAAGGTAGAAGAGGAAGAGTTGGGAGACGCAGGCATTGTAGGAAATTGTACGCTTGTGGGACAGGATCCTACCCAACATTGCAGGAACAGTGACACTGACACATCCAACATCCAGAACTGATAAGTTCCCCAGAAAGAAGTACATGGGGGTGTGGAGTTTGGGCTCCACCAAGATGGCAGTCAGGATGCTGAGGTTGCCCCCGAATGTGGCCAGGTAGGCAAAGAGGAAAAGCACAAAGACCACGGGCTGCAACTGCTCTGTTTCAACCAGGCCCAGTAGAATGAACTCGGTCACAGCAGTCCCATTGGTCCCAGCTTCTGGATCCATGAGTCCTATAAGGAAATGTCCCAGGTGTGGAAGCATTGGTCTACTTAATGTATTTATTCAACACAAATGTTTTAATGTTTTGAACCACCTATGTTCAAAACTCCCTGATGAGTTGCCAGCTTTCCAGGTGATGATTTCCCCATTCCCCACCACCTCACTCACTGACCTCCCACCACCTCAAAGCCTCTGCCCTCCTCTCAGCTGAGATGCCCCAAGCCACCATCACCTCGTCCCTCCCACACTCTCCTTATTGAAAGGGTCAGAATACTTGGGAAAATAAATTAAGATAAAAGCAGACTTCTTCTTTGAATTGAGTAAGATTCAGATGGAATTTCCCTGTTTTACTTTGAGGGATTAGCTCAAGCCAATAAGCAGATTTCAAAATAAAAAATTAATGATATTTCCAGAAAAACTAGATGGCATTTTAAAACATAACCGGGGTTTCAAGGCTCTTAGAAATATTGAAGCTGAAGCAAAGATATAGCAAGAATCAGGGAACCATCCCCATGACTGTGGACATCAGACACTCTAGCCAAGTCCGTTTCTCCAAGGTGAGGCACATACTCTGAAATATAAATTCAAAATCCCTCGGTCAATCAATTGCCAGTGTTCTTACTGTTAATTAGGCCCTTACACTAGACTTTGAATAACAGCTTCATTTAAAGTGATTTTTTCTCTTTATAGTATCTGCTATCTGGAATAAAAATTGCAACATGACCTACAGGGTGGTTGCCTCTACGGACAGTGAGTTTTCTGCATTGTGAAGCCTCTAGATTTCCAGTTGCCCTTGACCTGGGCCTGATAGATTGACCAGTAGCTCTAACGGGAGGTCCTCAAATGAAGCGAGCACATCGTAGAGCCAGACCGAGCTAAGTTTCTCAGCTCTTATAATAAACTCCTGGCCAAAAACTCTTCCTGTATCTTTAATGCCCATGGGATAAGCAGAGCTAGACCTCCCTTTGCACAGAATACACTAGAATCAGAGGATGGAGCCTGGTGACTGTAGCAAAAGGGGAAGGGTGATGAGGGCCTGAGCTCACAGGGATAAGAAAGTGGACGCGTGGTGACATCTAGAATAGCCTTAAAAGTCTAAGAGAACCTGATTGGTGAAGGGGGATCATTCTCAGGTGTGATCATTATTGATAAAACTAGTAACTGAGAAATGCTTTGCCAATTGACAGATCAGTGGATGGATAACAGCTCTTTACTTATACTTACATTAAAGAGCAATTAACCACTTTCTGTTTTTCCCTTTGGGTTCATTTTAACACAAGCATTAGATTAGGACCCTGCCACTTTTTACCTCTTTGCTCTTGCTGTGTTCTCTACCTGCAACGGCTTCCTTCCAATTCCACATGGCCAACGATATCAAGATTTGACTCAAATACTGGCTGCTGAGTGAATTCTTTGCAAAAACGTCCCCATCCCAAAGGAAGACTCTCTCTCTTCCACTAAACCTTATTTTAGGGAGCTTATTACTGTTTACCTTCTAGCCAAGTCACTTCTCTAAAAATCAGGTCTCCCCTGCTTCTCTGTAAGCCGGATTCAGTTTCCCAGTCACAGTACTTACCATAATACTTCACACATAGTAGGTACTCAATATTTCTTAAATAAATGATGGTTCAAGTGTTAGAGGATGTCAGAGGAGAGCTCTAGTATGAGCTGGAGTTGTCATGGAGGACCTTGTGGACATACTGACTTTGGGAGAGACTTTTATGAATCAGTAGGATGTAGGGGAGGGGGAGAGGCAAGTGCAGGGTGCAAGCCTGCTGCAGGGATGACTGCTTTCCTTGCCTGTGATGGGACAAGCAGGTAATGTAGCGATCCACACCCCAACATATTTCCTTCCATGTAAAGCACCCAAAGGAATAAGGCCCTTAGGAGGGGGATACCTTCCAGACAAGCAAGTTATAGCCAGGGAGAGGGGAGCAACCAAACAGCTGCTGCCAACCCTCAGATGGCCAGAGGTACAGTTTGTTTGAAACCAGGGGATTCTGTGATGACCTCAGATCATCCAGAGAGGTCTAGAGTGTCTGACAGGGTCACTATGAGCCCATCATGAGGAGCCCTCCCCTATGACCACTCTCGGGGCTTTGTAATGAGCCCCGGTTCTCCTCATTGAGCTAAGACAGTTTCCTACTGTACTCTGGACCTCCTCCCCCTTCCTCCCTGCTCCCAGTGATGCAAAGACTCAACAAGGCCTGTGACTGGAAAGAAAGTTCTAGGCGGCCTGATGAAGTCGGTCCTGGGCAGTGAACTAGACTTGGTGAATCCCTTCATATGCTCTCCTAAGAGTAACAGAGAGCAGGTTGCTTCATCCAGGAAAGGGGGCCATGGGCAAAGGGCCATACAGGAGCCAGGACCTCTGCTGTATCATCCTAGATCTTTCTCTAAAAGGCTTCCCTTTCTAGGAGCATCAGAGGCACCATGTGTCACGTTGGGTTCCAGCCGATGGCGACAGAAGAGCAGAGGAAGGAAGCCTGAGAGCACTCACCCTGGCGTGGGCATAGAGGCCGGTGAGTTCCTTCAGGGACCAAGGTGAGGAGCTGTGCAGACTCAGTTACCTCCTCGGACGGTAGGGCGCTGCAGAAAAGAAAATGAGGAAAACCAGCTGATTCCTTCTCTATCCGAGGGCTATATTCACTGGGTGATATCCCCTGGGGGGTCCAGAAATTAGCCTTCCCAGGAAAGAGGGCAGGTGGGGAGAGATACAAGCTGTTTTGAAAACAACTCAAGTCCTTCATAATGCCTTACACCTTCTGGCATTTAGACTTTCTTTTAAAAGGCCTCACCTCTGCCCTGGCTTTAGGGCAGGTCGTTAGGGCACATGATTTAAGCTCCACTTCATGGTGGGTTGCTGAGCCCAAGAGGACTTGTCCATCTCCTCCAAGTCACCCAGGAAGCTAGAGGTGTAATTGAGAATAGATGCGGGTTTCCTAAGGGAGGGGTTTTCTTTCTCAGAGGCCAGTCCCAAGCAGGGTGTTTGAGCAGAGACAAGCGAACTCCCAGGCTTGCCTTAGACCTGGGGATGGCGAGGAGGCCCCAGAAGAGAGGCAAGAGGGATAAACTTTCTCCAAACCAGTTTTCTAGTGAGATTTCAGAACTTTGGTGCTTTCCCCTCAGGGCCTTGTTAGTGGGGGCTACTGGGACTGTGTCTTGGGGTTCCTGTAATAGTTTTGGGCATGGTGGTAAAGAGCTATACTGAGCTAGGAGGGCCTCTGGGAAACTGCTTACCAATGTGATTGTCTAGGCCAGACTCTCCTGAATTTGACAGGCAAAAGTATCCCTGCCCCTTGCTAGAGGAAGTCAACTTCCTTTTGCCTGAAGGCCATGCAGATGCCTTACAAGTTGGTTCTTGTCCACTTCAACAACTTCTCCCACTTCTCCTCAGTGCCCCCGGAATAATTAGGGTTAGGTCTCAGGATATTCTGAGAAAGAATAGCCTGTCTATAAACCAAGAGGAATAATTTACTCACTGAAAAGAATTATCATACCTGGCTGGGTAGGCTGAATAATGGCCCCCAAAGATATCCAGGCCCTAATCCTTGAATTCAGCTTCATATGGTAAAAAAGACTTTGTGGATTCTTAGGGGGTCTTCAGCTGAGGAGCTCATCTGAGATTAGCCAAGAGAGTCCTAAAAGTAATTGCAGGAGTCCTTATAAGAGAGAGGTAGAGATATTTTATTACAGAGAGAAAAAGGCAATATGATGATGGAAGCAGAGGTCGGAGTGATGTGGCCACAAGCCCAAGAATGCCAGGTGCCACTAGAAGGGGGAGGAGTCAAAGAATGGATTATGCCCTGGAGCGTCCAGGGAGAACTTTCCCTCCTGACACCTTGAAGTTAGCCTTGTAGGACCCATTTTGGATTGACCCCCAGAACTATGAGAGAATACATTTCAGTTGTTTTATGTCACCAAGTTTATGGTAATTTGTTACAGAAGCATTAAGAAACTAATACATTGGCTAATATATCCTGGCAGAAACTGGGAGCAATATGGGAGTGAATCATGGGGAATGAAGGAATAGGTAGAATGTAAGGCTGAATGGGGAGGGCTCATAGACATGGGAACACTTTTCAGAATTCAGGATTTAACATCCTCGCAGAGATCCTGGAGCCCAATAAACTGCTGAGATGGCTCTTTGAAGTTGGATATTAGTTATAGGGCCTCTGTAAGAACCACAGTCAGACCAAGTTTGGCAGGCCTACCTGTGGACCATGTCTTTGTCCAAGTCACTGGGTGGGCAGAAGTGTTCCTAGCCCGTGCTTCAAAGGGTAGGAGCTGGGTTAGGGGGTCACTCCAAGATCTTCAGTTCAACTGGGACCAGTGGGCCTACCTCTGGGGACACAGAAAAAGCATGTGTCTTCTGACAAGCAGGATTTCTGGCCCATGACTGCAAGCCAAGTTACAGGGCCATTTCAGTGTCTACAGTTGTCCTGAGGTTGGAGGGCCTGTCTCAGGGGCGTGGGTGAATGTGTCTTCTGCCTTGTAGTTGGGTGGGCAGGTCTGGTAGCTAGGAAGAGCTGGAGCTGGATCACAGGCTACTTCAACATCTACAGCTAGGACCAAGGTTGGTGGGACTGTTAATGGGGCTGTAGCTGAGTCTACAAGGGAGACAGGGCTGTTTCCAGGTCTATTGTCAAGACTACTGTCAGTAAGTCTGCCACCTGGGCACAGGTCTGCCTTCTCAACACTGCCCTTCTTGGTCTTGGGTTCCACCAGGGTTTCACAATCTCCTACCTAGATTCCAAATCTCCCACAAAGACACTTTGGTCTGATTGTGCCTGCCAAGTATTGTGGCTCACTGAGGAATATGAGTGGAGACCTTTTTTCCCTGCCATCTTATTGACTATTATGATATTATATATATATAATAGCACATACATCATATTTAAGGTCAAGTTTACACTTTATGATGGTGGGCAAGTTTTATCAACTGGGGAAAAGTTAACACATACACAAAAATAAATTCTTTTGTATTAAATATTTGACTTAAATATAAATTTGAAAGCACTAGAAAAAATCACTGACAAATATTTATACAGCATTTAGACAGAAAAGTCATTTTTTTAAAACACGGCACAAAACAAGATAAATTTCACAAAAATGTCAAACTTAATGTGAGCAAGAGACACCCTAAACAAAGATAAAGACAGATAGGAAATTGAGGAATATATCAGCAACATAAATAGCAAAGAGATACTATCCTAAGACATGAAGTGTTCCCACCAATCACCAAGATAAAGATAAACTACCCACAAAGGGACAAACATATGAACAGGCAATTTTGAAAGAATAAATACAGGTACTAAATAAAAATATATAAACATCTATCCAACCATAATAAACAAAGAAATTCAAATTCAAAAATCATGCAATAGTTAATCTAATTTTCAGAGTTTTTTTTATAGCATCCAGTGAAGTCAACAACTGGAATAACAAGCATTCTCTATCTGCCCTTACAAGTTGCCCTGGAAGTTTCTCAAACTGCCGATCAAGACGTCAATGGTGCACAATTTTTGGCAAATAGAAAGGCAGAATGATTACCAATTTTTAACTCCATTTCCTTGAAATGGTAACACACACACAAGCATAAATTACTTTTGTGAATTTAACTAGTGAAAATAATTTCAGGAGTATGGAAAGATATATCAATAAGAATATTATTCCAGTATTATTAGCAATCACATAAAAAGAAAAAAATGGAAACTCGAATTACATCTATATAGGTTTGGTTAAAAGGATATAATTTACACATGAAATAGAATATTATACAGCCTTTAAAATGCATAAGATAGATTTGTTGCTTGAAATGTAAAGAACTATATTGTGTAATGTGAACAGGAACAAAACCAAGGACAAGGTAGTGAGGCGTTTTGAATGTTTGTGAGTGTGTTTGTGAGTGTGTGTGTGAGTGTGTGTGTGTGTTCATTGGTTGGAAAGGGGAAACAGCAACTATTACCAATAGCTACTTTTAATGGCAGGATTATGGTGCGAATGGTAAAAAAGGGCAGTGATGACAGTCTGTATCATTTGAACTTTTACAACATGATATACTACATGTGTGATTAAATTTTTAAGTAGCAAAGATTCTAACTCGGAGTTATAAAGAAGAAACAAATTCCAAAGGAAGGTGAAGAGTCTCCAAATGGTTAAAGAAACCCCGTGACCCTGGAGGGCCCTTCACATGAGTTCCCCTCTTTCCTGCTCAGTCACACCGAGGAGTGGGTCCCACTAGCGTCACAGAAGCATAATTGGTGACTTTTCTATTGTACTAGGTAGGAAGAAATTATATTTTTAATTTCACAATTATCACGCTCACAGTGGAATACGTGCTGCCTTAGAGAGGCCTCCCTGTGCCTTTAGTCGTACGGAGTGTGCACTGTCCTCACATCTCTGATGGCGGGAGTTTAAGTTCCTTCTTTTCCTGGTCGTGTTTTTCTTAACAAGACCATGATAAACGTCTTGTACATACACGTGTCTGTGTTTCTGTCTCGTTATAGTTTAAGACAAATCCCCCAAACTGGGGCTGCTTTCTTTCTGAGGTACCCTTTTCCCAGTGCTGGACAAGACTGGCTTTTTTTGTTCTTCGAGTCTCATCAAAAAAGACACCAAAATATATGCAGGGTTTATTTATCTCTACATGGTAGAATTTAATATCATTTCTATTTCCTCTATTTTCATTTAAATTTTTTATTACATATGTATTCTATTCCAAAGAAAAAAGTTATTTTTTCTCAGTTTTTATTTCAGCTTTATGAAGGTATAATTGACATGTAAAATGATAAGTGATTTAAACTATCATCACAATAAGTTATTTTGATCTTTACTAAATTTGAAATGTGTTTGCTAAGATATAAAAACTGATCTAACTGTTCCCCAAAAGAATTGGACATTTCTCCCAATGCCATTCAGTACATAAAGCGGCCTTCACCCGTGGTCATAATAGTCCATGAAGCTCCACATGCACTTGGCCCTGTTTCTGACGTCTCTGTCCAGGCCTATGGATCTGTCCCAACAGCACCAGGACCACACTGTTTCGAGCCCTTAACATTTGGCAGAGCAAGTGTCTCCTTGTGATCTCTTCCAGCATTGGCCTAGCTTGCTTTCATGCTTCTGTTTAGAGGAATTTAGATTAGCTTCTGTTTCTTAAAAAGCCTTTGAGAAGATTAACTTTGAATAGGTTCCTAGTTGAACAGGCGCCTTTGCAATGGGTCATCTTTCTCTTTGGAATCTTGGCTGTCTGTCCATTTATTACCTTTTCACTTTGTGCCTCTCTGGAGACTTTGAAGGTCCTGCCTGACTAAGTTAACATTTTACTGCATAGATCCGCTTGGCGATGGTGTGGGTGGGATTGTTCCCGGTATATTTTCACTTATTAGTCCTGATTCTTGTTTCCATGTAATCAGAACAGCCAATATTAGTTGAGCGCTCACTGCAAGCACCCTTTTTGTGTTGAGCACCTTACTACTCAATTTTATGCACACCTGACCCATTTTTCAAGTGAATGAATGGAGGCGAAAAGAGCTCAGGTGCCTTGGCTGAGGCTTCACAGCCAGTCAGTGGCAGCGCTCCCACGAACCCCAGGGTTCCAATAGGCCGCTCTTTTCTTTTCTTAATTACTTATTTATTTTTACTTTTTAAATTACAGTTTACATTCCACATTATTCTGGATTAGTTTTAGATGGGCAGCATATTGACTACTTAACAGAGTGGTCCCCAGTGTTTCAAGTGCGCACCGGCCCCATGCACAGTTATGACAATGTCACTGGCTGTCTCCCGAGGCTGTGGTCTGCTTCTCTGGGACTGTGCTGTGAGCACTGATTTGTACTTAACATCCCGTCACCTTTTCTTCGTCACTGCTCTATACAACTTACAGGGAACATCATTCCTTTCAGATCAATTCACTGTGGGAACGGCAACATTACTGGAATCCCATTTTATTTCTAATGGCGTTTCAGTTGATTGTCTTAGATTTACCAGATTTATCATTCTATCAGCAAACAATAATATTTTTCCTTTTGTCCACTTGCATAATATCCATTCCTTATCATGAATACACCTATTTTAAATATAATTTTCAACTCTATACTACGATACTATAACATACTAATCTTTAAGTACTTCAAGAGTGTTATAAGACAATAGGATTTTAAATAAGTCAAGGCATTGTTTCCATAATATGGAGGAGGCCAGATTAGAAGTTGCTGGAATGATTAAGTTGCAGAAAGCTTTCTCTGTTATTGCTTATATTTTAAAAATTTTATAAAATTTATTCTAAGACATTTTTAATGCTAAGAAAGTAGTTTATTTTGCTTATGTGAATGTCCTTACTCAACTGAGTACCTTTAGTAAATGTTTGTTCATGCTAATGTTGCAGACAATTGGGGAAATGTTTGGAGGTAACCTGAGTGATCCTTCAACAGCAGAAACAACCAATTATAGCAAAGACCTATTACAGCTGAAACACTAAGGGACTTGACTATGTGTATGGACTTGGACAAACCTCACAGCGTGATGTGAGTGAAAAAGCCAGTTTCAGAATACATCCTGGGTGATGCTATGGAAACAAAAATTTTTTAAATATACAAAACAACGCTAATTATTTCTGTGGGTGCACAACCTTTGTGTAAAATCATAAAAACGTACATAAGAATGACAAACACAGAACAGATGATAGTCATTACCTAGGGGAGGGAAAAACCAGGAGGGAACCAGGAGTTCAACGGTCTCAACTGTCACTCTAATGTCTCATTAAGACACACCCATGCAAAGGCCACCCTTTAAGACTTAGTACAAACACAAGGGATTATATTTTATTCTATATACTAGTCTGTGTAGTTGTGACATGCACTTTTTAGAAATTACCAAAAATATTCATGTGGCTATATGTACACCTAGAGTGATACTCCTGTTTTTGTTTGTCTTATTTTAGGCTCCACCACAGCATTCATGCAACATTTCATCTTGTCACATGAATTTACTAGCTATTCTGTTAATATACGATACAACTAACATCACATGGGGACGTTCTTGTCAGTGGAAAAAGACTCATAAAAAGCGTAATGTCTTTGAGATGGAATTGACGTCAGGCCTTGTAACCCACTTATTCCAGTTGTTTCTTTAGTATCTATTCTAGCAAATATTTCCAGTGGTCCATTTCCACCCAGTGATGCTGACCTGAAGAGCTGGGTTCATGCTCCTAAACGCTTAGGTGCAAAGTTGACTTCAAGTTCTGAAAAGTGTTCTTTGGCCAGAGCCCTGGGGTGTGATGAGGCTGCCAGCACTGGAGGGGATGCCTCTGGGCTTGGGATACGGGGAAGTGTGGGGTGAACGTTTAGACAAGTCCTCTGCATACCCTTGTGTACAGACCTAAGCCATGGCTATCGCTGCCTGTCACAGCCCCCAACGCAAACCTCCCCCGTGCACCCTGGAGGTGGGCCTGTCAGCAACGACCATGGAGCAGCTCAGCCATGAGCTTGAAAAGGCAGAGACTGTGATGGTCACTGAGACTGGGTGAGGGTACAAGACTGACTGTGCTATGTCCACCTGCGGGGACATCAAGTCCCAGAGGAGCAGAGCCCTGACACCCTTCCCCACACTCCCCTCCAGTGCCCACTGCAGCCCTGACACAGAAAGGCGGAAACATGGAAACTCGGCATGGCAAGTAGTTCTTGCTAGAAGGACTGAGTGTACCTTCTTTTGGTTCATATTTTTTAAAAGTACATATATATATATATAACTTTATTGATTTCAGAGAGAGTAAGGGAGAGGGAGAGAGAGCAATGGAAACATCAATGGTAAGTCATCACTGATGGGCTGTCTCCGTGCAGGACTGACTGGGGACAACGCCTGCAACCCGGGCAGGTGTCACCCCCGGGAATCCAACTGCGACCTCCTGGATCCCAGGTCTGTGCTCAGCCACTGGGCCCCGTCCCGCCAGGCTGGTTCCTATTTAATCCTTACTGAACTAATAAACAATTTTTCTAAAGGCTTAAAAGCTAAATGTTTTATTACAAACTTCTGACTTTCCTGTCTCTATACTGCACACAGCAGGAAAGCTGAAAGTCCGCCCGTCCAGGAGAAGGGAGATTTTACAGGCTCCTTGGAGGCCCCGGCGTCTCCGCACCGTTTCCAGCCTCACGTCCTGATTCTCAGAGGGGCCCACCCCCCAAGTTATCGCAGATATTTAATAAGGGGGCTTCTTTGTTACACATAACCTGTGCCTCTCAGGGATTTTCCCTCTTAATAAAACTTGTTTTTGTTGAAACCACATCACAACCAGTCTTCTCATCTCCTCCATTTCGTAGTCAGACACCAAAGGCCACACATGCCACGATCACTCCCATGAAAATCCGTAATAAGTGAGGCCCGGGAGACACAAGAACACCAGGGACCGTCAGGGACTGAGTGGGGAGCGTGGGCAGTAACGGGCGACCAGGCCTGGGGTTCTCTGGATGAAAATGCTCTGGAGCCAGAGGGTGCTTGTGAGGGGATAGGATGGCTGGGAAAATTGTGAATCCACTTAATGAAGTTGGAATTTAGACTTTGAAAGATCATGGAGTTCAATCTTGTGTGATTTAACTTAAATTTATTTCTTATAGTATCTTATTAAATATTATTTAAAAGACATTTTGTTTTACTCAATACTATAAGAAAAAAACACAGTAAAATTCTAACTATATGTAAGATAAACACAAAAATTTTACAAAGTACAATTAGCAGGGAGGGGAAGCTCTTTCTGCCGTGGCCGCTGACACATGCTGTGGCCCAGGACCAGGGACCACAGGCCTCACAGGAGCTGAGGCTAGTAGCTCAGATGCTGCAGCTGGTTCTACATCTTGAAGTTCAGTGAAAGCTGAGCCTGGAGTCTGCTCTGTCTCTCGAGAGGGCCCTGGAGTTGGCGTTTCCTCTCTAGGTGTTTCTTCATCCTGCTCTGGAGCTGGTTCGGAAGGTCCAAGACGAGAACATGTTATCACGATGACTGCCTTTTATGTGCCTCCCACAGGAAGGAGACCTGTCATCTCCATCACTGAAGTCTCAGTTCCAGACCCCATCCCAGGAAGTCCTCCAGACTGCAGGCCATGGGACAGTGATGTGAGCGACTCTTGGATCCTGCCTAACCCCGGCTTCTGGAAGCTCTTCTCTGTGTGGCCCAGCCCCATGCCCTCCCCACTCACCCACACCACCCACCCTGAGTCCTCCCCATCCCCTGTCTCTGCCTCAGTGGGCTCCAGGTGCTCCAGGTGTGAATGGTGAAGCTGGGCCTGGTTTTCCATGTCCGAGCCTGGAAAGTGGAGCTCTAGGTAAGCCAACAGCGTCACCAGGCAGGGAAATTCTGGGGGCTGATGAAAATCCAGATGCCCAGGATGGAGGAGATGGGCAGCCGAGTCTGAAGCCTGGCCTTTCCTTCCACACTTCCCACTCCCCCACCCCCAAGAGCACCACTCAGAGAGCCTGGGGTCCTGTGTCTCCTGCTCCTGCCCATCCAGGAGCCAGAACTACTCTTTATCCATCTTCAGTCTCAAATCTTGGAGCCCTGCATCTTCCCGGCAATCGTGATGGACATAAGGTCATTCTCCAGCTCCTGGAAGACCGCCAGCTTCTCTAAGGTCAGGGTGCACAGCCTGGGCACACAGGTGGGGCTGGAGAAGTCCACCTCCCGGGGACTGAGCTGCTGCAAGGGCACTGGCGTCTGGAGGGTGGTGGGCGCACTGGCCAGGCCCGTGGGTGGTGGTGAAGCTGCAGCTGCTTGCGCCTTCAGGGCTGATGCTTTCTCCTGTGGTGGGACAGAGGAGGGACATGCTGTCAGAGGCAGCTCATGAACTGCCAGGCGGGTTGGGGACTGCAGCTCACACCCAACCCCAAACACTTAGTCATTGGTGGAGGAGGTGGGATAGATGTGATCTCAGGAGTGTGTGAACAAAAGGTCAAGGAAGGCCTGCATGGTGGCCTTGCAAACTCAGAGACCTAAAGTAACCACAAAGGATGGTCTGAACTGAAAACTTTTTAAGTAAAAGTAATTAATGATGAGTAGTCACATCTTATGCCAGCATCTTCCCTGACAAAGGTCAGTCTTTGCCTTCACTGAGCCTGTCTATAGTCCTTTTGCACTATGAAAACATGCATTTGGACTATCTAAATAATTTTCCTTTTTCTAGACCCCTCAAAGCACAGGCACTGCTCTGCAGAGACTACTAATCTCCTCATTGGTATGGTTTCCCAGCTTTGCTTCCTCCCACCTCCCTAAGCCATCAGCAGTGGATTTCATGGAACCCTCATACGTCTCCTCTTCTGATTGTAAACTATAAAATAAGGTGTAAAACTTCCATTTTCCAGAACATTATCTCAAAGCGTTGATATTTTGCCTCCCGGTAATTGTCGACACTTTGGCTCAAATAAACTCACAAAAATTCTCCACATGTTGAATGTTTCTTACGTTGACATTTACTTGGTGTAGTGCAGCAGGAATCCAAAGAAGTTCTCCCAGGACCACCCTGCTGACCAAGACCCGGTGCCTGGATCCAGCAAAGGGCCCATTGAGCCCACGGGTTCCCCACCCATCATGTGAACATGGGTGAATTTTCTCGTGGATCCAGGACCTTCCCTTGCTTATGGTAGAGGGCCTGACTTTATTTGAGCTGTGATTTCAACCCTTAAGGTGGAACTAAGGTTAATGGTGAACAGAACCCAAGCTAAGGCAAGACAGGAGGAAAAATGGGTGACTGGTCTTTAACTGTATCTTTTCGATTGGAATTACGTTCTGAGGGTCTGAGCCAAAAACATTCACCCTATAAATGAGAGCTGAACTGCTTGAGCTCCGAAGATAAAGGGAAACATCCTCCCTGCAAAGCAAATATTGGGTGTTCATAGGCGACTGAGAATCTTAGTGGAGGTGTCAGAGGTGACTCCTCATGATGAACGAGGGGGCCCTTAGGAAAAGTCCAGCTCGACTCTAATTAAACTGACTGGCTTGTCCTGGGGGCGCCCATATGGTTGGTCAGTCAACACCTGAGCCCTTCAGGCTGTTTTAGACAGTCTAGAGGGAAACCAAGGCACGTAGGAGGGTTGAATGGGACTCCAGGGGTGAGAGGTTTGTGGGGCTCCACCCATAAGCAGCACACTTTCACCCACTACATAACATCCCTAGAAAATTTGCTCAGACTCTGCACATATTTAAAACAACCAACAAAAAATCCACACTTAAGTTAACATCGGAATTTGTGCCTCCAAGGCTGCTACCTTTTAGATCCCAGCCCTCATTTATAGTCCTGGTAAGAAACAGAAATGGGAAGTTTTAACTAGAAAATATTAACATATAAATGGCCAAAGCGCAGCTGTGTTTGGGTGCCTAGGTAATTTTTTCTTGAAAATATTACAAAAGTGTTGGTTTAAAATTGGATGAATGATTGCAAAGCGTGTCTTGCATTGGAAATTAGAAGCTTTAAGGAGAAAGCATGCCTACTAATCACGATGATGTGTGAGACTGGGAGGTGTGGGAGGGTTGACAGGCCAACATGGACACTAGGGGACCAGCGTTAAAAGGGAAAGTCTGTAGAAAATACAAAAATACTCCTAATCGAGGCAAGCATGAAGTGAAATGGTACCAAAGGCTCTCTTCTGATATTCCCAAAACTTTGTGGACAGTAACTTTACATTTTGTCTGAAGGAGGCTGCACCATGGGAATGAGTGGGGCGGGGGGGGGGGGGGTGTTGGGCAGGGACAAGGACCTAGATTCCTCGGGAAACTGAACTCTAGGAGGGATCTCAGGGGAGCAGCAGGGCGGCTTCTGGAACCCGGGCCTCTGTGACTGCAGGGGGCCCTGGAGTTTGGGTGAACTCAGCACCTGCACTCACCCTGGGCCTGTGCTGCGCTCCTGTGGACGTGGGGGGCACCTGGGCCTCCTGCAGGGGGGTGGAGCTGAGGTCGCATCTGTCAGCTCCTGTCGGTTGTCCTGTGTGGAGCTCTGAAAAGACAGTTCCCAGTCACCAGGCAGAAAGCCTCAGAGCCCTGTTTTTGCTGGTTCCAGACCCCTGAGACCCTCCACTCCCAAGACACACACACACACACACACACACACACACACACACACACACACACCACGATCTGCTCAGACCTCCCCTGGAAAGGCAAAGGAGTGACAGCCTGAGGGCCCAAGATTCCTGCTGGCACAGATCAGAGGCCCTTGGGAAGCCCCTCCCCACCTGCCTGCCCTGTCCTGGGGTGTGACCGTGACAGGCCCTCTGGGTTATCCAGATCCCAGCAACCTATCCCTGCCCCAGCGGGTATGTGGGCTGCACAGAGATGGCTCCCAGAGGCGGCCCGGCCTGGATCGGTCCCACCCAGGCTGCCCTGTGTTACCTCCGGCGATCTTCTGGAAAACGGCAGCGACGTCGGGGCTGAGGGTGAACCAGCGTCGGCAGACACTAGAAGAACTGTCTCTGCGGGGTCTCCTGAGGCAGGAGCCCCGATCCCTGGGCAGACAGCAAGGGAACATCTTGCACTCTCAGGTGTCTCTTGCCAAGTGAGGGGGCGGTTGGGCTCTTGCTACAAATTGGGTGCCTGGTAACGGGGGTTCCAAGTTCTACTGGGAAGTGACCTCACTTCCTGGGGTCAACTTCCCTGGGTCCCCTCATCTAATACCAGCTCTACAGACAGTCCTGGGGCCGCCAACTGCTCACCCCCCTTCTCCATGGAAAACCATCCTGTGCCCAGTGCCAGTGACACCTGCACACCCCTCCCCACAGCCCCCTGGAAGGTCTGGGTGCAGGGAGGCCCCAGACTTGAGGAGGGAGCCCTGGGCTCAGACTCAGGCTCATTCCTCCCTCTTCTGGGTCCTGGATCAGTCACTGGGCCCCCAGGGCCTGTCTGCCTCCCGCCTGCAGGGGATTGTTCAGCAGGTGCCGCTTAGGGCTCTCAGGGGCCTGCGGGGTGACTGCTCTAGAGCTGGGGAAGGCTGGCACGGGGAGGAGGTGAATGGGGGACCCGGTCTCTACTCAGGGGCAGCCTGCCCTGGGCAGTGCAAGGGCCAGAGAGGGAAGGGGAACTGATGGGGAGGTGAGTCATCGGGTGGGACAGTGTGAAGGGAGAGCAATCCTTTACAGGGGAGTCGGGGAGCCAGCCCTGACCTAGACTTCCACAGACACGGCTGAAATGACCTTGGGGTCCCTTCATTCCGTGGATGATGGGGACTGCCGGTCAGGGCCTGGAATTGGGTTCCGAACATGACCAGCAGCTCACAATGCCCTGGGGTGAAGGCCACGCTAACACCACGTCTGAAGGGTCATGGTCTGGACACAAGGTCGGAGAGCCTAGGCTGCCTTGTCGGTGATGGGGACTCGGGGAGGCTTCCTTAAGGTGCCAGCAGCTGCACAGAGATGAAGGAAGGCTAAGGGTCACCCAGGAAAGGGGGCAGGGCAAATAAGATGCTCCGGGGAGGAGGCCTGGGGCGGAGGGGAGCGTTGCATTGGGGCAGGCAGCTCTCCGCATCCCTAGGGTGTCTGAGGAAGTCCCCCCACCATTTCTAAGCATCGTTTTCTCCTCTGTAAATTGAGAAAAAGCCCTTGACTCAGGGGGTAGCTGTGTGGGCATTAAGAGAGGGAAGAGCCAAAGCCCTCGGCAGGGGCCCGGCGCATCCAGCGCAGTTGGCGCTCGGCCGGGGGAGCTGGGCACAGGCAGTGAGGAAACAGCCCGGCGCGTGCGGGGACTGTCCCAGCTGAGTGTGACTGGTGAGCAAGCCCGGAAGCTGCAGGGGACACAGTGGGGCCACCAAGGCCTCGTTGGAGAGCTTGGAATATATTCTGTAGGCGATGAGAGACCACTGAGTGTTTACTATTGTTAAGTTTTATTGTTTTCATTAAAACAACAATATACATTATTGTCGGAATATTAAAGTAAAAATAAGCCAAAACCTGTATTTAAATTTTACTTTGATTTCTGCTGAGTATGTATTTTTCAGAATGAATTCAAATTGTTTTCAAACTTGTTTTTTTACATCATAATATCTATGTTAGTAAATATTTGCTATATTACTACCTAATGCCTATGCAGTATTTCAGTGTGCAAGTCAATAAATATATCAGAATTCACTTAACTCCCTTCCCATTACTCAATATTCAGTTGCGGACAGCTTTCCCCATCTTTGCAACACGGCCATGACTGTCTTCCCCTTGTTCCCTTGCCTGATTGTTTCCTTAGGAGAAATTGGTCAAGTGGACTTGCTGGGCCAAAAGTTTTCCTTGTTCAGAGCGTTGACACATTTTCCGAAAAGGTCCCCTAAAATCCACCCCTGCACCTCCACCAGGAGGGGACCCAGCTGTTGCTTTGTTTGCGTTTCTTTGCCTGTGAGGTTTCAGAAAGGAGAGGAAGCTTCAGGAACCCTTACGGGCACCAGGCAAAAGCGACATTGTGTTTCTTTAGCGACACTGTGCCAGTTAACATTCTACCAAAAACAGGGGGGCTTCTTTCTCTCTTTCAGACAATCACAGAAACAGCCACCTGGAAGTGAATTCTGAGTCCCCACCTGCCCTCAGAAAGCTGAGCAGCCCTCTGAGCTGCCCCAGCCATCCACAGGCCGACCGCTCTGTCTCCTTCAGACTCCGGCTGCTAGAATTTAATTCAGAACATCCAGAAGGTTTTTCCTGTCACTAGTGTAAAGAATCTCATTACAGTAACTGAAGGCACGTGTCCTCATAGCAAAACATCATCACTGTGGCCAGGCCAGGGAGCTGTGCCGATCCCCCCTCGGGAGCCCTGCCCCACGCTCCCCGCACCCCCGGATGCCAGGCGGAGACTGGCAGCGGCTGGAAAGGGGGACAGAAGTCAGCGCAGTCAGGCCCTTGTCAGAGAGGAGGCCGACTCCTGCTCCCACTCGGACACATGGGGGGCTCGGGGGCCGTTCCTCTCACCCTTAGAATCAGGAGAGATGAGCAGCCTGAAAAACAATCACCCTTCAGATCCATCAGATCATTGAGGTCACACGAATATTAAATGGCTCTTTGCTGTGGCAAACCTCTGAGATTTTAGGGGCTTTGTTAGCATAATACAGCCGAGCCGAGCCTGCCTGATAGAGGTGGAAAAAATGTTTTATGCTCAAAGTGAGACACAAAATCAAAAGCATGATAATAAAAGAGATTTGACCATATAAAAAGGTAACACAACTATTTGGCAAAACACACATGGAATTGAGACAAATGGCAAGCAAGAGAAAATATCTGCAAGTCACATGACAAAAAGCTGCTATCAATAAGGATTAAGATTTCCTAACGAACAAACAATCCAATGGAAAAGAGGGCAAAGGCTCTCAAACTGCAATTCCAAATGAAGGAATTGGCCAACAAATATGTGAAAAGAGACCCAACTGCAGTTTTAACTATAATTAAAAATTCATGTAAAATTATTGCCATTTGCCCACCTTCCGATTGTAAAAATTAAAAGCATTTATTTATAACAATCTTTGATGGGTAAAGAGGCATCACAACCTGGTGGTTGTGCAAATAGTGGGAAAGTTTTGGACAGTAGGAAGCAAGTATATGTGTGTGTGCATGTGCATCTCAAACTTTACATTTGCATTTTTTAAAATCTCAGTTATTTATAGGAACTAATCCTAATTAATAATTACAGAAATTTGGAAAGATTTCTCCGTAAAGATACTCATCACAGCGCTGTTTGTACCTGCAAAACAGTGGGAAAGAGCCCATATCACCTCAACAGAAGGTGGATTAGGGGAACACAGTTTACGTGCACAGTGCTGTACCTGCAAGCATTCAACAGAAAAAGGGAGACTTCAGTGCTGGTCATGAGAAAGATTATATTGCATAACGTGCAGGAAAAATAAAAAGCAGATCACAGCACAGAAATGGTTCTCAGGATGAGAAATATGCGTGTCATATATGAGTAAAAACTCTGGAGCAAGAAACATAAAAGTCTTAAAGGAGTTAACTGTGAATAATGGTCTTTGTGGTGCAGTGACACTTGGATCCAGATGTCAAAGGACACTTGTATTTTTACTTCCTACTTGACCAAATAATATAGTCTGAATGTTTCCGCTGTCAGATGCAGCATTTCCAAATAATTTTTAACAAAAGGTATTTACATTTGTGGACACAAGGAAATCCCAAAGGAAAAACACCTCCCACTTGTTAGGGAACCTCTCTGGTCTTGGAGGGGAGGCAGAGCATAGAAAACAATTTCCAGGGAAAACACCCTTAAGAGTTTGGAATGAACGTTCAGGAGGAAGCATGCCAAGGCCTGGGGCCCTAGATTCCCCTTTGGGGTAACAGAGGAGAGGAGTTGGGACAGTGCTAAATGCTCAGAGGCTGCATGGAGTGGTGACAATTGTGGAAATATTTTCTGGATTCAGCCTTAGGAAGTAGTTCATCTAGACTCTTATAACCAAAGGGAGTTAAGTGTGAAGAACCGTGGAGAGGTGACCTGGTCCCGGGTCCTTAGGGGACAGGTGAAACCAGGCCAACCACAGAAGGGAGGTGTCTAAGGTCACAGAGCAGTGGTGACTGCCCACATGCCTGGTTTTCCTTAACAAGAATTTTACCCTTTGAGAGAAGCTCATTCTCTTTAATCCCAAAGTGTCTGGAGAACCAAGAGTATCGGACAGAGACATACGTCACCTCTGCCCCTGAGGCTGTATTGGCAGGCCCTGCCCGCGGAGCAGGAGCTGACGGCTCTGGCGCCCGGGGGCTGTGGACTCCAGCCCTCAGCACCACATCTTCCCTCCCGCGCCCCACCCGTCTGTCCTACCCTGACCTCTGACACTGCCTGCTGCCCAGAGGAAGGCAGGAGGGGTTCCCGGAGGACTTTGCCTCACTCTGCCTTTGGCAACAGTGCGGCCTAACAGGAACAGCAGTGGTGCCATTTATTATGTGCCCGCCGCTGACGGGGGCCATTCCATAGCGGGCATCTTGTCATCTCCATCCCTGTTCATGCCGCATTTTCTGCACACCCACCCTCGGCCTCAACATTCCCTAGTCATTTTGGTTAATTCTCCCCTTGCTCCCACTCTTTCTCACCCCCTATTCTCACGTCCTTCCCCTGCTTTCTGTTCTTTCCTACCCCGCTGCTCACCACCCCGCCCCGCCCCGTCCCTCCCGCACCCTCACCCCTTCAGTCCTGCGCTCCCAGTCCCATCCTCCTGGCCCCTCTCATGTCTTCTTTCCCACCCTCATTTCAGCTCTTTCTTCCAGTTCCCTGGCTCTAAGGAGAGATCAGGGAGAAGCCAGGATCCAGGGGTAGCCAGGGGACAGTTTCGGGAGTGATCCAGCGGAGAGGCCGCAGAGCAGAGCTGCCAGGACAGGGTGAGCAGCCCCCGGAGGCTGGAGGGGAAGAGGCCAGGGGCGGCGGGCGGAGCTGAAGCCTGGACGACCCTCAAGGGGAGGGAATTCTCTGGGTGGAGCTGCACAGATGTACTAACAAAGCAAATTCACAGAGAAACACCACTGCCAGGGACTGCATTACGGATATTTTTCTGAACTAGGAGGTTTGGGAGAGAAAAGCAAGGCTTTGGAGGAGGGTATATTGGACATTCTAGGGTGAAAATTCTAAGGACCTGGTTGGAGTATAAGCGCTACTGCTCCAAAGGCTGATCATGTAGGAGAGAAAGTTGACTCAGTGAGACAGAAAGAAAGACACAGTAGAGGATGCAGATGAAACTGCCCATTTTGACCTGAAGATATATCATGTATGTGCTAATGAAGCTCCTGTTTAATGGGCTATTTCCCTCTCCTGTCCCCTAAACATCCTATGGGATTTTGTGTTTGTAAAGAGAAGGAACTGATTTTCTTGGAGGTGAAAGCTGAACAGTAGAATAATCCTTGGCATTGGTTTAAAACAGCTTCCTGCACTCTCATCTACAAGGAATCTCACACTTTCCATGATAAGTAAACTTCACAGTGATAGTCTTGCTTATTAAGGCTGTGATTAAGCAAATAATCCTTTCTTGTGCCCAGAACTACCTGGCTTGCAAAGCTTCAACTCAGCCTGGAATGTGAGCATAGCCAGAAACAAGGGAACAACTTCCCAGGGGGACTTGCTGGGCACATCATAACCTCATAGCCCCTTTCCTACTGCTCTCCCTCTATAGCAGATATCACTAGGTGATCTATCATATGTGATGCTTATTTATTTCATTTACTTTCTAGCTTCATTAGAATGGGAGTTGCATGAGTGCACAGACATTTGTCTATTTTGTTCACCAGGAGAGTGCCCTAGGAGAGTGTTTGGATCATAGCAGCAATTCAATATATATTTATTGTATTAATAAATGAATAAATTATGTAGAGTTTCTTTGCAACACAAACACACCACATGAAATCTTCTAGCATCAGGACCCTTAAATGAATGGTTCATAATCATTTCTCCAGGTTTCTGCCTTCATGGAAATTTTTCCTCAAACCAAAAAGGCAGGAATGGAGAGATCCTATCACCCTTCAGGTCAGTAACCGCCTCCCCACAAGGACCCGCCACAGGGCACCCTGCACATCAGGGTTTCTAAGGCTGTAGATAAGTGGGTTCAGCATGGGGTTGATAACTGTGTTGAAAACTCCAACCCCTTTGTCTTTGTCTGAAGCCGCCTCTGAACCCAGACGCATGTAGTTGAAGATACCAGTTCCATAGAAGAGGCAAACCACAGTGAGATGGGAGCTGCATGTGGAGAAGGCTTTCTTCCTGCCCTCCACTGAACGAATTTGTAGCACAGCAGCCGCCACGTAGATGTAGGAGGTGATGATGAGAACCATGGGTGCCCCTGCCATCAGGAAGCCCACAGCGAAGAGCAGCAGCTCATTGAGCTGGGTGCTGGAGCAAGAGAGCTGGAAGAGCTGCGGGAGGTCACAGTAGAAGTGATTGATCACATTGGGACCACAGAAGTTGAGTGTAGTTAGGGCAATAACATGGGTCAGTGCGTTGGTGAGGGCACAGGCCCAGGACGCAGCCACCAATATCCTCTGGACTGTGTGGTTCATGCGGATGCTGTAGGTGAGGGGCCGGCAGATGGCCAGGAATCGGTCATAGGCCATGGCTGTCAACAGGAAGCAGTCTGTCCCAGCCAGAAGGTGGAAGAGGAAGAGTTGGGAGACGCAGGCATTGTAGGAAATTGTACGCTTGTGGGACAGGATCCGCCCCAACATTGCAGGAACAGTGACAGTAATACATCCAACATCCAGAGCTGATAGGTTCTCCAGGAAGAAGTACATGGGGGTGTGGAGTTTGGACTCCACCAAGATGGCAGTCAGGATGCTGAGGTTGCCCCCAACTGTGACCAGGTAGGCAAAGAGGAAAAGCACAAAGACCACGGGCTGCAACTGCTCTGTTTCAACGAGGCCCAGTAGAATGAACTCGGTCACAGCAGTCCCATTGGTCCCAGCTTCTGGATCCATGAGTCCTGTAAGGAAATGCCCCAGGTGTGGAAGCATTGGTCTACTTAATGTATTTATTCAACACAAATGTTTTAAACCACCTATATTCAAAACTCCCTCATGAGTTCCCAGCTTTCCAGGTGATGATTTCCCCATTCCCACCACCTCACTCACTGACCTTCCACCACCTCAAAGCCTCTGCCCTCCTCTCAGCTGAGATGCCCCAAGCCACCATCACCTCGTCCCTCCCACACTCTCCTTATTGAAAGGGTCAGAATACTTGGGAAAATAAATTAAGATAAAAGCAGACTTCTTCTTTGAATTGAGTAAGATTCAGATGGAATTTCCCTGTTTTACTCTGAGGGATTAGCTCAAACCAATAAGCAGATTTCAAAATAAAAAATTAATGATATCTCCAGAAAAACTAGATGGCATTTTAAAACATAACTGGGGTTTCAAAGCTCTTAGAAATATTGAAGCTGAAGCAAAGATATAGCAAGAATCAGGGAACCATCCCCATGACTGTGGACATCAGGCACTCTAGCCAAGTCCATTTCTCCAAAGTGAGGCACATACTCTGAAATATAAATTCAAAATCCCTCGGTCAATCAATTGCCAGTGTTCTTACTGTTAATTAGGCCCTTACACTAGACTTTGAATAACAGCTTCATTTAAAGTGATTTTTTCTCTTTATAGTATCTGCTATCTGGAATAAAAATTGCAACATGACCTACAGGGTGGTTGCCTCTACGGACAGTGAGTTTTCTGCATTGTGAAGCCTCTAGCCTTCCACTTGCCCTTGACTGGGCCTGATAGATGGACCAGTAGCTCTAACGGGAGGTCCTCAAATGAAGCGAGCACATCGTAGAGCCAGACTGAGCTAAGTTTCTCAGCTCTTATAATAAACTCCTGGCCAAAAACTATTCATGTGTCTTTAATGCCCATGGGATAAGCAGAGCTAGACCTCCCTTTGCACAGAATACACTAGAATCAGAGGATGGAGTCTGGTGACTCTAACAAAAGGGGAAGGGTGATGAGGGCCTGAGCTCACAGGGATAAGAAGGTAGACACGTGGTGACATCTAGAGTAGCCTTAAAGGTCTAAGAGAACATGATTGGTGAAGGGGGATCATTCTCAGGTGTGATCATTATTGATAAAACTAGTAACTGAGAAATGCTTTGCCAATTGACAAATCAGTGCATGGATAGCAGCTCTTTACTTATAATTACATTAAAGACCAATTAACCACTTTCTGTTTTTCCCTTTGGGTTCATTTTAACACAAGCATTACATTTGGACCCTGCCACTTTTTACCTCTTTGCTCTTGCTGTGTTCTCTACCTGCAACGGCTTCCTTCCAACTCCACATGGCCAAGGGTATCAAGATTTGACTCAAATACTGGCTGCTGAGTGAATTCTTTGCAAAAACGTCCCCATCCCAAAGGAAGACTCTCTCTCCTCCACTAAACCTTATTTCAGGGAGCTTATTACTGTTTACCTTCTAGCCAAGTCACTTCTCTAAAAAGCACGTCTCCCCTGCTTCTCTGTAAGCCGGATTCAGTTTCCCAGTCGTAGTACTTACCATAATACTTCACGCGTAGTAGGTACTCAATATTTCTTAAGTAAATGATGGTTCAAGTGTTAGAGGGTGTCAGAGGAGAGCTCTAGTATGAGCTGGAGTTGTCATGGAGGACCTTGTGGACATACTGACTTTGGGCGAGACTTTTATGAATCAGTAGGATGTAGGGGAGGGGGAGAGGCAAGTGCAGGGTGCAAGGCTGCTGCAGGGACGACTGCTTTCCTTGCCTGTGATGGGACAAGCAGGTAATGTAGCGATCCACACCCCAACATATTTCCTTTCATGTAAAGCACCCAAAGGAATAAGGCCCTTAGGAGGGGGATACCTTCCAGACAAGCAAGTTATAGCCAGGGAGAGGGGAGCAACCAAACAGCTGCTGCCAACCCTCAGATGGCCAGAGGTACAGCTTGTTTGAAACCAGGGGATTCTGTGATGACCTCCGATCATCCAGAGACATCTAGAGCGTCTGACAGGGTCACTATGATGCCCATCATGAGGAGCCCTCCCCTATGACCACTCTAGGGGCTTTGTAATGAGCCCCAGGTTCTCCTCATTGAGCTAAGACAGTTTCCTACTGTACTCTGGACCTCCCCCCCCTTCCTCCCTGCTCCCAGTGATGCAAAGGCTCAACAAGGCCTGTGACTGGAAAGAAAGTTCTAGGCGGCCTGATGAAGTCGGTCCTGGGCAGTGAACTAGACTTGGTGAATCCCTTCATATGCTCTCCTAAGAGTAACAGAGAGCAGGTTGCTTCATCCAGGAAAGGGGGCCATGGGCAAAGGGCCAGACAGGAGCCAGGACCTCTGTGGTATCATCCCAGATCTTTCTCTAAAAGGCTTCCCTTTCTAGGGGCATCAGAGGCACCATGTGTCACGTTGGGTTCCAGCCGATGGCGACAGAAGAGCAGAGGAAGGAAGCCTGAGAGCACTCACCCTGGCGTGGGCATAGAGGCCGGTGAGTTCCTTCAGGGACCAAGGTGAGGAGCTGTGCAGACTCAGTTACCTCCTCGGAAGGTAGGGCGCTGCAGAAAAGAAAATGAGGAAAGCCAGCTGATTCCTTCTCTATCCGAGGGCTATATTCACTGGGTGATATCCCCTGGGGGGGTCCAGAAATTAGCCTTCCCAGGAAAGAGGGCAGGTGGGGAGAGATATAAGCTGTTTTGAAAACAACTCAAGCCCTTCATAAGTATAGCAACAATGCCTTACACCTTCTGGCATTTAGACTTTCTTTTAAAAGGCCTCACCTCTGCCCTGGCTTTAGGGCAGGTCCTTAGGGCAGGTGATTTAAGCTCCACTTCATGGTGGGTTGCTGAGCCCAAGAGGACTTGTCCATCTCCTCCAAGTCACCCAGGAAGCTAGAGGTGTAATTGAGACTAGATGCAGGTTTCCTAAGGGAGGGGTTTTCTTTCTCAGAGGCCAGCCCCAAGCAGGGTGTTTGAGCAGAAACAAGCGAACTCCCAGACTTGCCTTAGACCTGGGGATGGCGAGGAGGCCCCAGAAGAGAGGCAAGAGGGAGAAGCTTTCTCCAAACCAGTTTTCTAGTGAGATTTCAGGACTGTGGTGTTTTCCCCTCAGGGCCTTGTTAGTGGCGGCTACTGGGACTGTGTCTTGGGGTTCCTGTAATAGTTTTGGGCATGGTGGTAAAGAGCTATACTGAGCTAGAAGGGCCCCTGGGAAGCTGCTTACCAATATGATGGCCTAGGCCAGGCCCTTAGAAATGGAAAGCCCTGGTGAAGGTCACAAATAAACAGAGATGTGGGAAGGTGGAGGAGTGTGATCTCCCGACTCTTATACCCACCAGTAATTACTCACCCAACACCCTGTCCCCCAAGAGAGTGTGCTCTGTCTTCTCCCACCAGAGAAGCCTGAGGAAAGTAAAGCACTGTAGATAGACCCGCTCCTCTGGTTATTAGTTGTTTTGACTTTGTACAAGCTGTTGCACCCTTCTGGGCCTCAGTTTCCTCATGTATGAAATCACTATATCTTCCATCATAGCATATTGCTGTGAAGATTATTAATAATCTAAGATTAATTAAGCTGCTATTAGAGGTTTAATAATACATCAACATACCAATTGATAAGACTTATGAGTGCTTGTTACAGACACGGGAATGTGCTAAGAACCTTACAAGCCTGGATCCCTATCTGTCCTCACAACAATTCTATGAATTGGATTTTAGCAGAGGAGCCCATTTTCTAATTCACATCTTTTTTTTTTTAATTAATTAACTTATTTTTTATTCTTAGAGTGATATCCTTTTTAAAAATTTATCTTTATGTTGAAAATATTACAGGTACCTTCTTTTTTCCCCCCATTTGTCCCCTCCACCCCGCTCTCACCCCTTCCCCAGGCCTTCACTGCACAATTGTCTGTGTCCATAGGTTATGCATATATGTATATATGTTCTTTGGTTAATCTCTTCCTGGCCACCTCGCTTCCCCAGCCATTCTTCTGATTTTGGTCGTGGCTGGGTTGGAGAGTTCCCTGCAGGCTTACCTGTGAAAGCGTGTCTTCCTCCAAGTCACTGGGTACCCATGCTTCAAAGGGTAGGAGCTGAATTACTCCAAGATCTGCTGTTGGACTGAGGTCAGTGGGTCTACCTCTGGGGACACAGAAGAAGCATGTATCTTCTGACATGTCCCTGGACAAGCAGGATTATTCCTGGCCCATGACTGCAAGGTGCTGGAGCCAAGTTACAGGGCCATTTCAATGTCTACAGTTGTCCTGAGGTTGGAGGGCCTGTCTCAGGGGCATGGATGAGTGTGTCTTCTGCCTTGTCCCTGGGCAGGCAGGTCTGGTAGCTAGGAGGAGCTGGAGCTGGATCACAGCTACTTCAGCATGTACAACCAGGACCGTGGTTGGTAGACTTGCTAATGGGGCTGTAGCTAAGTCTACAGGAGGACAGGGCTGTTTTCACGTCTATGGCCAGGACTACTGTCAGCAAGTCTGCACCTGGGCACAGGCCTGCCTTCTCAACACAGCCCTTCTTGGTCTTGGGTTCCACCAAATCTTCTACCTAGATCCCAAAACCTGACAAAGGCACTTTGGTCTGAGTGTGGTTGCCAAGTATTATTGCTGAGGGGACAATATGGGTGGAGACCTCCTTTTCTGCCATCTTATTGACTGATATTATACACACACACACACACACACACATATATGCATATACATTACATATATGATCAAGCTTACATTTTATGGTGTTGGGTAATGTCAAGCTTACTATGGTGTTGGGCAATATCAACTGGGGAAAAGTTAAAACATACACAAAAATAATTTTTTTGTATTAAATATTTGACTTAAAAAGAAATTTAAAAGTACTAGAAAAAAAAATCACTGACAAATATTTATACAGCATTTAGATGGAAGTCATTTTTTTCTAAACATGACACAAAACAAGATAAATCTGATAAAAATGTCAAACTTAATTTGGGCAAAAGACACCCTAAACCAAGTAAAAGACAGATGGGAAATTGAGTAATATATTTGCAACATGTATGGTAAAGAGATACTATCCTCAAACAAGAAGTGTTTCTACCAATCACCAAGATAAAGTACCCCCAAAGTAGCAAAAATATAAACAGGCAATTTTGAAAGAAGAAATACAAATAATAAATAAAAATATATAAACATCTATCCAACTACAATAAACAAAGAAATTAAAATTTAAAAATAATGCAATATTTAACCTAATTTTCAAAGTTTTATTTATAGCACTCAGTGTAGTCAGCAAGTGGAGTAACAAGCATTCTCTATCTGCCCTTACAAGTTGCCCTGGAAATTTCTCAAACTGCCGATCAAGACTTCAAACGGTGCACAATTTTTGGCAAATAGAAAGGCAGAATATTTACCAATTTTTAACTGCATTTCCTTAGAATGGGTGCTCTCCCCCCCACACACATAAATTACTTTTATGAATTTAACTAGTGAGGATAATTTCAAAAGTATGGAAAGATATATAAATAAGACTATTATTCCAGTATTATTAACAATTACAAGGCAAAGAAAAAGGGAAATAATTTGAATTACATCAATATAGGTTTGATTAAAAGGATATAGTTTATACATGAAATAGAATATTACGGATAAGATATATTTGTTGCTTGACATGTAAAGAATTATACTATGTAATGTGATCAGGGACAAAACCTACTACAAAATAGTGTGGTGTTTTGAATATACATTTGTGAGAGAGTGTGTGTGTGTTCATTTGTCTAAAAAGCTAAACACCAATATTACCAATAGCTACTTTTTTTTTTTTTTAATATATCTTTATTGATTTCAGAGAGAGGAAAGGAGAGGGAGAGAGAGATAGAAACATCAATGATGAGAGAGTCATTGATTGAGCCCACAACCTGGGCATGTGCCCTGACCGGGAATCAAACTCTGATCGCCTGGATCCTAGGTTGACGCTCAACAGCTGAGCCACGCCCGGCTGGGCCCAATAGCTACTTTTAATGACAGGATTATGGTGGGAATGGCATAAAACGACAATGATGACATTCTATACCATTTGAACTTTTACAACATGATATATTACATGCATGATTAAAGTTTTAAATAGCAAAGATTTCTAACTTGGAATTAAAAAGAAGAAACAAATTCCAAAAGAAAGAAGAGTCTCCAAATGGTTAAAGAAACCCTGTGACCCTGGAGGGTGGGCAGAGCGCTGGGAATCAGTGTCCTAGGTTATTCTCTATGATGCTGGTCCCATTGATTCATTCCACCCCGGTGGTGATGCCACACAAAATCCCCCCTTGAAGCTTTAGTAAGTGTTCATATGGCAGGAATACCAGAGGTATAGGGATCTCTGGAAGTAAACAAAAAACTCTTGTTTTGCAGCAGAGTTAAGTGCTGGTGGGCAGAAGTGATGGAGCAGATATCGTAGCTCTTCAGTGTGAACAGAGTGAACTAGTCTTTCTGTTCACTCAGACCAGCAGAATCAGAGAACATTAGAGATGGAAGAACTATGATGATTACCTTGTTCCTCTGTCAACTACAGGCCCAGAGAAGGTAAAGAACTTACTCAAAGGCCAAGAGCATTGAGCATGAGAGGAAGTGAATAGGTGCCAACCATGTTGCAGGTCTTCCTCAACAGCTTCCTTGACCCTTGCAGGAAGTTTGCTTTTTGTATCCTTGAAGTTTGGCAACCAAAAGGGGATCAGGAAAGAGCCATCTTTCCCCCTGTGTTTTGAAAGTACTGGCATGCATGACCCAAAAGGCAGGGAGTAAATTCATAAGTTGAAAAGTTAGTCACAAACTTTGATGAGATTTTAGAGATGTAAGTGAATAAAATATCAGCATTCTTTTTCCCTCTTTCCTCATCTGATAAACCTTCCCCCTGACATTCTAGGAGCACCTTCTGTTTAAAGAAACAGAAAACGAGTCCCCTACAGTACACTTTTTAGCACTTTGATAAAAACTTCAAATATTATTTTATTCTTGGTAGAGGATATGGACTACAATGATGGCATTAGGGCTGCCAGAACCGGTTATTGCTGGACAGTGCAGAATACGAAGCTCCCATCTCCAATCCCAGACCCACCGATTGTCTTACCCCACCTCCTTCCTCTGGTCTTTAAACAGTTTCAAGGCATCTTATCCAATCTCTCCATTCTTTCTCATCTCTCATTCTGTCTCTACCCTATTTGGACTACTCCAATACCTCTGCCCTTTCTACCAGACCCCTTTGCTTGCAATTCTGTCCTATTTTCCCCTGTTCCTCATCTTTCATTTCCATTTTTTCCACAAACTCCACATCTTCAATCCTGTCTTGCTTTCCTCTATCATGTCCTTTCTCTTCACCTCCAACTTACCTCACCCTTTCAATCCCTTTATCCCCGTAAAATATCACAGAGAAGCCAAGCCACAGGTGCAGGCCAAAGGGAAGTTATAGGGAAATTAATTGTGAAACATCAGTGGCACAGTAGAGATGCCAGGAATGGGTGCTTAGTCTCTCCTTTCCCCTCTCTCTAAAATCATTAAATATATCCTCAGGTGAAGATTTAAAAAAATTTGCACACAAAGATCACACTGTCCAGAGTTACTAGAGAATACATGACCATACAGCCCCCCTTTGTCTCCTCTGTATCCCAGGGCATCTTTGTGTGATAGGAAAGAGATGAGCTGCATTTTTAGACTTGAGAATCTTGATGAGAGAAATAAAATAATCCTGATGTCTAGGCTGATATTTCATGAACAGACCAATCATACCTGAACTTGAGGGAAGCACATGACCCCTTGGTGGGAAATTTCCTGGGATATTTTGGTGAATCCAGGCTATAACCAGCCGAAGAGTCATTCCCTGTGGGACATGAACCTGTAAGCATTCAGGGCTTCCTAAGTTCCACTTCTACCCAAAAAAGGGAGCACACAGTGACTGAAGTTGTAATTTGTCCAGGGAACTGACAAGGCATTCATTTACATACTCATTGCCTATAACTGGGCAGGGTTTTTTGGGGGAAAAATAACTATTATCCCCTACAAAAAAAAAATCCTCATGATCAGAGAAATAGAAGCAGTTCCGAATCCTTTGTCCTAGCTACTGGCCCCAGAGGATTTCTCCTTTAGCCCAAAAAGAGAAAAGGAGGCAGTGACCCTGGAGACCTTATCAAGCCGGTGACCGCTTCCCCGTGATCACCCTCCAGAGGGCACCCTGCACATCAGGGTTCCTGAGGCTATAGATGATTGGATTCAGCAAGGGGTTGATGACAGTGTTAAAAATTCCAACAGCTTTATCCTTATCTGAAAGCTTGGCTGAGCCTAGTCTCATGTAGTTGAAGATACCTGAACCATAGAAGATGCCAACCACAGTGAGGTGGGAGCCACATGTGGAGAAGGCCTTCTTCCTGCCCTCGGCGGAGCGGATTCGTAGAACTGCAGCTGCCACGTGGGCATAGGAGGTGACAATAAGAGCCATGGGTGCCCCTGCCATTATGAAACCCACAGCGAAGAGCAGCAGCTCATTGAGCTGGGTGCTGGAGCAAGAGAGCTGGAAGAGCTGTGGGAGGTCACAGTAGAAGTGATTGATCACATTGGGACCACAGAAGTTGAGCGTGGATATGGCCACAGTGTGGGTCAGTGCGTTGGTGAAGGCACAGGCCCAGGACGCAGCCACCAATATCCTCTGGACCATCTGGCTCATGCGGGTGCTGTAGGTGAGGGGCCGGCAGATGGCCAGGAATCGGTCATAGGCCATGGCGGTCAACAGGAAGCAGTCCACCCCAACCAGGAGATGGAAGAAGAAAAGCTGTGTGAGGCAGGCCCCATAGGGAACGGCACGCCCGTGGGACAGGAGTCGGCCCAACATTGAGGGAACAGTGACGGTGACACATCCAACGTCCAGCACTGAGAGGTTCCCCAGGAAGAAGTACATGGGGGTGTGGAGTTTGGGCTCCACCAAGATGGCAGCCAGGATGCTGAGGTTGCCCCCGACTGTGACCAGGTAGGCAAAGAGGAAAAGCACAAAGACAAGTGGGCACAGCTCCGGTGTCTCCACCAGGCCCAGCAGGATGAACTCAGTAACGGCTGTTCCATTGGCCCCAGATTCTGACAGCATTAGTTCCTGCAGGGAAACATCCAAGGAGATAAAGAATCATTCGTCTCGATATATTTATTAACAAAAAGAAAGAAAGAAAGAAAATAGACTCCTTTCTATGTGCTGATCCCTTTACTAAGTTCCTCTCTCCAAGTGAGGACCTTCCTACTCCCGAGGACATACCACGCCTATTACCTCTCTCACTACATTTACCTCAATGGCTTTACTTCATTCTCAGGTGTATGGACAGGTGACATCACCACTCTGGACCTCCCTCTCTGTCTTAGCTGAAAGAATCTATTTGTAGAGATTATGAAGGACAAAATCTTTGGTAAAAATTAAGTAGAAAGTGTATTTCTGATTTAAACATAGTAGAGTAAATCTGGAACTTTCTCTTCTCAAATCTCATCTCTTCCCAACACAAACACAACAAAAATAAAAATGCAGATTCTATCTTCCAAGAAACGAGTAAATATCTAAAATCCTAAAGCACAAACCAGATCAGAAAACTTTAAGGAGAGTGGAGATGAAACAGGAGAGTGGCCGAAAGAGAAAAATCCATGACCATAGAAAAAGCTAGACAACTCCAATTCTCCATGGAAAAGGCACACTCACTAGGGAATGTAACCAAAAGCCCTTCTTTGCAATCACGGGAGCAGGGTGCATAGTATGGCATCGTTACCTTCTGTGGCCCTGAGTTGGATTCCAGAAGCAGAGGAGAGCTAAATGAAGAATCTCACGGGCAAGCTGTATTTGCAGGCTGTAGACAAAGCACAAAGCTGGGGTGAGATATAAAGAAAATACGCCATTAACAATTCTAGTTACCCATCTACATTAATCACAGACAAGGAAACGCTAAAATAACTCACCCCTAATAGTTACGCAAAGGATGCTCCAAATATCTGGTATCGAATCATACAGTGAAAAGTGCAGGATTTCAAGGGGAAATAGGCAGAAATAGGATAATAGCTCGTGGACTTTCATAAGAGGGTTAATTTGACAGAAAAGCAAAGCTATAAAAGACCTCAATATAATTAATTATTCAAGTGGTAGAACTGATATGTTCACCTTTTCCAAGTGCCCATGAAACATTCACACACACCCCAAAGAGTGTCTATAAACTGAAAATTCAGCAAACTCCAAGAGAATAAGTAATACAGAAAATAATATTTAATCGCATCCAATTTAAAGAAAAATTATTTAAAAAAATAAATCCCAATATTTTTTAAAATCTTTAAGAGACAGTTGGACCAAAGAAGGAATCCAAACTAAAACTAAATAATAGCTGGGGGAGGAGAGAAGGGAGATAATGAAATCAGAGCACACTAGCACATAAGGATTATCATTAAATCAATGTTCAGAAGAAAATCCATAACCTTAAATAAATATATTAAAAACCAAAAAGGAAGAAAATTGATAAAATGATCAAATCAAGAAATTAGGAAAAAAAAACTATAAGAAATGGGGAGAGGTTGGTAAAAGGGTGTCAACTTTTAGTTAGAAGAATAAAGTTTGAGGATCTAATGTATAACATGGTGGCTGTTAATAATACTGCATTGCATCATTGAAATTTGCTAAGAACTTAAGCATTCTCACCAAAAAAAGGTAACTATGTGAGGTGATGGATGTGTTAATTAACTCAGCTGCAGGAATCCTTTTACGGTGTAAATGTGTGTAATCGTCATGTTATACACTTCACACACATTACAATTTTATTTGTCAGTTATACTTTTAAAATGCTGAAAAAAATTAAAATAAAATAACATTTTACAAGCTTAAAACAATGACAAGTCCAGGAATAGACCTACGGTAGTATAGGAATTTAGTACATGATGTAAGTGGCATCTGAAATGAATGGAAAAGTATATTATTTGATGAACGCTATGTGTAGGGGCAATAACATAGCTCTCTGGAAAAAAAGGAAGTTGAGTACATACCTCATATATTTTGCAAAAATAGATTCTGAATAAACCAAATATTTAAATGCAAAAATTAAAATTATTGGGGGGAAATAGGGAATTTTAATAGGGTAAGGATGACTCAAAATATAGGAAAAAAACACTTTAAAATAACCAAAATTGATTAATCTATACAAATTTAAAAATTCCAGCAAATTAGCTAAGCTGGAACTACCTTTCCCAAATTCCATTCTCTGTATGGTCCCAGGTTAGGGTTGGCCGCAAAGGTACTTTGCATGGTAGTTGTAAGGTGGAATTGAAAAGGGAAAGGGGGGATTTGGCAATAGTTTTCAGAATTATGAATGTGCTTTTCCTTTTACCCAAAAATCCCACTTCTGGGAATTTAACCAACAGATATATGGGCACATGTAAAAAATGACATGTGTGAGGGTATTTGTTGCAGCACTGTTTGTAATAGCAAAGAACTGAAAATAACCTAAGTGTTTGTTCTTAGAAGACTGACTATGCAGTGGTAAAAACCACTCTGTCCATGCTAATTTGAAAGATATCCAAGTCATATTATTAAATGTAAAATACAACTTGCAGAATGAATATAGTAGGAAGAAAAGAACACACACATGCACACTAATATAGTATAAATATAATATAATATAATATAATAATATTATAATATAAAATATACAACATAATGTGAATTTTTATTTGTAAATATAGACCCAGAAGGATACTCAAGACACTGGAATTATTGGTCTTCTCTGGAGAATAGGATTCCATGAGTGGGAGACAGAGTGATAGAATGAATGAATAAATAATATATTTAAAAAATAAAAGAAAAATAAACCCATTTAAATAATCCAATAGACTGACATCTGGGCAAGTGAAGTATAAGCAAGAAAAAAAAAGTGTAAATACAAATAATTACAAATTAGAAAGGATGACAGCCAGAGGTATACAAGAAAAAAATAAATTTTAAGAGAATACTCCCTATAACTCTATATTGCTTAAATAAAAATTTAAGTAAAATAGGAAAGACCATAGGAAAATGTAAATTAAAAGATATTTTTAATAGTCTTAAAACCCAAATTAAACAAAGACAAAGAAGAAAATGAAGAAAAAAAAATTGTCAAAGAAATAATTACCCTCGTAGCAATCTCTAGGCTCATAAAACTGTTGAAAGAGATTTTGTTTAAACTTTAATGCATAGAATATTCTCATGCTCTAAAAGCTTTCCTGCAACAGGAAAAAATTAAGCACCCCAATACTTTTTATGAAATTGGCATATATTTGACACTAAAGTCTAAAAGTTTTGGGAAGAAATATATCCAGTATCACTAGAAAGCAGCTTTAGTTATGACTTTAGAAAACAAATTCTAAATAAAACTACAAGGAATTAAAAAATCAAGACGCCCGTGCGGATGAAATCACAAGAGCAATCAGTGCCAAGGAGCCCCTTCTAGGCCACCCGTGGGGCCCTGCAGCTCTGCCCTTCAGGCGTCCCACTGTGCGCGACCGCTTCCTGCCCTGAGAGCCCAGAGGGTCCCTCATGCACGAGGCTTGGTCTCAGCCACCTGGTCAGGCTGCCCAGTGAGAACTGGGTTCTGAACGGGGAAGCTGAACACTGAATCTCATCCTGCTCTCCCCTAACAGAATTTAAAAACAACAACAAGCTTTCATCTAAACGAGAGGAAATTGATAAAGATGCCTGGAGGAGGAACCCCAATCTCTGGGTTATAGTCCCAGCTCGTCCACTCACCTGGTATGTCATCTTGAGCAAGTCTCCTGTTTTTGCTTGTGAGGCCTTGGTTGCGCCATCTGTAAAACCGGGAGGTCTGACTACTCGGTAGCAACTAAAGTCCCTGTTACATGGGAGCAGAGCGAGGGCCATGAACGAACTCACCTTGTGTGGGCTCAGGGGCCAGTGAGGTTTCATGGAAAAGTCTGGAAAGGGAGTGAGAATCTGCCCAAGCTCGGTCAGCTACTCAGGAGGCAAGCAAGGACCATATATATAGAAGTGAAATAAAGAGCCTGAGAACATCTCTGACACTGACTTCTCCACCACAGTGTTATCCTCATGGGGCCTCAAAATTAGCCCAAGAAGGGGGAGGAGAGCATGGGAAGAGCTAAGGAGGTAGCTAATACGAGCCCTAACAAACACTACAGTGGTCAAGCACTGGGGCCTCATACGTCTGTGGTGATTTAGAATTTCTCCAAACATCATCTCTACTCCTCACATTAATCTGTGGGGATAAATAGGGCAGTTACAGTAATAACTCCATTAAACACCTAGGACATAGGGGAGTTGTTTATCACCCAGGGAACTAGAGGTGGAGCCAGGGCTGAATCTGGGTCCCCAGACTGAAGGTTTTGCTCTCCCAGATGTCCAGCCCAAAAAGGACCCTGTCCTTTTGACAAACTAACTCCTAAACCCGAGGATGGGGGAAGAAACCCAAGAAAGAAGGCAAAAACTGGAGGAACCTTTTCAAACGTCAAATTCTTAATGAATCTTCAAGAATAAAGTACATTCTCACCAGGGGTCTTGTTAGTGAGGGCCACAGAGACCGTGCCAGGAGGGCCCCATGATGATTCTCAGGGGAGGCGGAAACACTGTGCTGCGCCAGGAGGGCCCAGGGGCCCTGGGAAGTAGCGCCCTATGCCAGGCTTCTGGGCCGGGGCCTTAGAAGATGCCAGTCTAGCGACAGAGATGGGGATAGGGGAGATTGGAGAGGTTGGGTAGTGCAGCCCTTGGACTCTCACTTCCTCCTCAATTAATTGCTCCCACTGCCCATGTGCCAGCCTACGGTCTTCGGGAAGACTGCTGGACTTAGTAGACGAATAGACCTGCTCTTCCTGTTAGTAGCAGCCACTGAACCCCCTTGGGCCCCAGTTTTCTTACCTGTGGAATAAAAGTGATGTCCCCTCTTCAGGTGGTTGGGAGGATTGCATGAAGTAATACACCAGATTCCTAGTAGGAAACCACCAATGTCCTTACGAACATAATAATCGATAACATTTATCGTGCGCTTGTTATGTATGTTACACCATACCATGAGCTTTATATACACTAAATCCCAATCAACCCTTTCAACAATTCCATGAAGTAGACACCTTTACTATTCCCATTTTACAGATAAAGAAATTGAGGTTCAGAGTGATTCAGCAATTTGCCTAAGGCCACAGAGTTGGAACTCTGAGGAACTGGGGTGCAAACTTGTATTGGTCTGATTCCAAGGCACGTGATCTCAACAATTATGCGATGTGACTTACTCTCACCTCTTCCAATCAACCCCTCTCCCCTGAACAATACACTGTTAGCTCCTGTTGTTTGAGATACTGTTTCAGATGTACCAGAGACTGTGCTCTAGGGATGAGCCTAAAGCAGTCAATGCTCAGTAATAGCAGCCTCAGCTGCACCCCAGCAGCTCAGTCTGCAGCGCCGAGAGGGACGCCCAGCCGGTGCCCCCAGTGTAACTCCTGCTCTCCCGTTATGCCTGCTGCTGCTTCTCGCTGCGAAGAATTGAGAATTTGGTGGTCTTATTGGGAGTTGACCTCCAGTGTTAGGTTTGCATTGTTGGCTTAGGCGTGTAGCATATGAATGTGAAGGCTTTTCATCATTCAGTAACATTTTTCTAAGCATAAAACTGTAACCAGGCTGGTGTGGCTCAGTGGTTGAGCATCAACCCCTGAACCTGGAAGTCCCCGTTCGATTCCCCATCAGGGCACATGCCCGGGTTGCGGGCTTGATCCCCAGCAGGAGGCAGCCGATTGATGATTCTCTCTCATCATTTGATGTTCCTATCTCTCTCTGAAATCAATTAAAACATATTTTTTAAAAACTATAAAAATTATGCATAAAAATTATAAATGATAGCAGAAACTTAAACATCAATAAAAATCCTCAAAGAAATTAAATATACTTTTAAAAATAATTCTCGGGTAAAAGTAGAAAACAACTTCTGCTGTATTATATTAATGCGAGGACCAACCTTCATATTAATTTCCAGCCTAGGGACACATTATCTTGGTGGTCAGAGATCTTTAAGCCTTGAACCAGCTTAAAGTTGTGTTGGACAGATAGTGCCACTGTTATGGGCTGAACTGTTGTGTCCCCACCAAAGTTCAAATGTTGAAAACCTAACCCCTGATGTGATGGCATTAAGAAGTGGGGGCTTTGGCAGGCGATTAGCTCATGGGGGTAGGTTTCTCATGAATAGAATTAGTGCCCTTTAAAAGTGACCCCAGAGAACTTCCTCACCCCTCCTGCCATCCATCCCTTCTGTCCTGTGAAGACGCAATGAGAAGATGGCCAGCTCTGAAACGAAGCGGGAAGAGGGCCCTCGCCAAGCACTCTGGGCCTTGAATCTGCTGGCATCTTGATCTTGGACTCTCCAGCCTCCCAAACCGTGAGAAATGCACTTCTGTTGTTTCTAAGCCATCCAGTCTATGATATTCTAACAGTCTGAACAGACTAAGACAGTCAGCTGCCTGGTGCCAACAGAAACAGAAACAAATCATCTTTGAAAGAAATGAACGATCTTTGGAAGAAGATACCTTCATCCGAGGTGTTATTAATATAAGTAACTTCACTGGAGCCTAGTCTGACTAGCACACAGAGAAGGTCAGATATATTAGTTTTCTAGAGCTGCTGTAACAAAGTGCTACAGACTGGGTGGCTTACAACAATGGAAATTTATTGTCCACAGTTCTAAAGGCTAGAAGTCTGAAATCAAGGTATTGGAAGGGCTATGCTCTCTTTGAAACCTGTAAAGGAATCCTTCCGACTCTCTGACAGATGACTGGATCAACAAAATGTGGTGTGTATATACAAAAAAGTATTATTCAGCACTAAAAAGATAGAATTATTGTCACTAAGACAACGTGGATGGAATTTGATGGCATTATGCTGAGTGAAATAAGACAGACAGAGAGATATTCTGTGTGGTATCACTTGTATGTGGAAACTTTTTTTTTTTTAAGACAATTTCATAGAAACAGAGAGTAGAATTTTGGTTGCAGGGCTGGGGGGAAAGGGGAAATGGGGATATCTAGGTCAAAGCGTACACCTTTCCGTTATAAGATGAATAAATTCTTAAAATCTAATGCACGGCATAGTGACTATAGTTAATAATACAGTGTTGGATACTTGAAATTTACTGAGAGTAAATCTTAAGCATTCTCACCACACACATCTAAAAAGTCAACTGTGTGAGGTGATGGATGTGTTAATTACCGTGATCTCGGTAATCATTCCACAATGTATATCAAATCATCGTGTTATACACTTTAAATATATACAGTTATATTTATCCATTGTTCCTCAAAAAACTTGGGGGGGAAAATGATTTCCAGTGAGGAAGTGCTAATGAATTGTATTAGTCAGCTCAGGCCTCTATTAAAAAATACCATAGACTGGGTAGTTTAAACAACAGAAATTTATTTCATTACAGTTTTGGAAGCTGGAAGGCCGAGAGCAGGGAGCCAGTGTGGTCAGGCTCTGGTGAGGGCTCTCTGCATGGCTTACAGAGAGCCCCTGTCCCACTGTGTCCTCACAGGCAGGGACGAGAAGCGTTCTCTCTCTATTTCTTCCTCTCTTGTAATGCCACAGTCCTGTAGGATTAGGGCCCCATCCTAATTTAACCTTAATTCCCTACTGAAGACCCTATCTCTACATACAGTCACAGGGGGATTAGAGTTTCGACATACGAATTTGGTGGGACACAATTCAGTCCCAGTCATGGATAACAAACATTTGAAGTATATTCAAACTTATGTGAACATCAAATACATGCATGTTAAAATAATATTTTAATTTTCAACCATTATATTGTCAAAAATTAGAAGAATTTATTTATAGTAGCCACTGGTGACAGAGGTGCAGGCAACAAGCAGGTTCACTGACCAATGGACTACAAAAATAGTGCAATTTTTTTTGTAAGCTAAGAGAAAATATTTATCAAAAATCTAAATTTTTATTTTATTCCACTAGGGAAAATTATGAATTAGAACTTATTTTATGGAAATTCTTGCAAGATAAGAGAAACACATCATTAAAGAGTACTCTTTACATTATTGATCATAATTGCAGTAAATCTAGAAACAATCTAAAAATCAAAAGGAGCATGGTTAAGTAAATTATGGTTAATTCCTAAATTAACACTAGGCAGTCATTAAAATGGATAAGTTTTTAGGATTTGACAGGTAAAAAAGTCTACCATGTGAACAAAAAACATGACATAACACACTCCTATTGATATGAGATATACAATATGTTTATATTATATAAATGTGTTCATATTGATATAAAAATTTATAAACATGTCTATATATGTATAAAAATCAAGACAGCAAGCAGCAAATTCTTAACAGTGATTCTTCTGGAAAATTACATGATTAAGGATAAGAGCAGATGGGGTGAAGGTTTTGACTAATTTTCCATTGGTAAAATTTGTTTTGTTTTTGTTTTTATAAACATAATTTCTAATGAAAAATTTAAAATCAATAGATATTTTCATTTTAGAAAGAAAAAAAAAAAAGAAGGTATCCAAAAGGAAATATAAAGTTTCCACTGTTCAATACCCTAGAATCTTGCAGTGTAGGCAGGGTACTGGAAATCAGCATCTCAAATTGTACTGACCTACGTCTGAATTCGTGTGTGGGATCCGTGTAAGAAGAGGTTGGGGGTGCTGTTTCAGAGGAAGCAGGACAGGAGGCTGTACTAATTCTTGGAACTAGGCTGTGACTGTCCATATTCCAGTTCAGAGAGAATCTTTGTTGGTGTATTTGGGGGGGGCCGGGCAGAAAATGAACAAAAGGCTGCCTGTAGGACCAGTCTCCCAGAGTTTCCTGGGTTCTACCTCCATGTGCAGTGGGAAGGACAAAGTGGCAATGAGCCAAGGGTTCTGGTCTACAGCACCTGCACACCCATTGTTAGGGAGAGCCTCCTAGGGAACAAGAAGTCTCACTCCTAGCAAAAGTCATCAGGCTCAAGGACCTAAGAAAGGCAAAGACCAGTCGCTGCGGTTCTACCCTCCTGAGACACCTTTCATGCAAGAGATCACTTCCCCATGAGCACTTTATGCAGGGCGCCCTGCACCTCAGGGTTCCGGAGGCTGTAGATGATGGGGTTCAGCATGGGGCTGATGACAGTGTTGAGGATCCCAATCCCCTTGTCCTTGTCCGAAGCCTCCACTGAGCCCATCCTCATGTAGCTGAAGACACCGGTCCCATAAAAGATGCCAACCACAGTGAGGTGGGAGCCACACGTGGAGAAGGCCTTCTTCCTGCCCTCAGCAGAGCGGATTCGTAGAACTGCAGCTGCCACATGGATGTACGAAGTGACAATAAGAATCACAGGTGCCCCTGCCATGAGGATACCCAGACCAAAGAGCAGCAGCTCATTGAGTTGGGTGCTGGAGCAAGAGAGCTGGAAGAGCTGTGGGAGGTCACAGTAGAAGTGATTGATCACATTGGGACCACAGAAGTTGAGCGTGGATATGGCCACAGTGTGGGTCAGTGCGTTGGTGAAGGCACAGGCCCAGGACGCAGCCACCAATATCCTCTGGACCATCTGGCTCATGCGGGTGCTGTAGGTGAGGGGCCGGCAGATGGCCAGGAATCGGTCATAGGCCATGGCGGTCAACAGGAAGCAGTCCACCCCAGCCAACTGATGGAAGAAGAAAAGCTGTGTGAGGCAGGCCCCGTAGGGAACGGCACGCCTGTGGGACAGGAGCCGACTCAACATTGAAGGAACAGTGACAGTGACACATCCAACGTCCAGCACTGAGAGGTTCCCCAGGAAGAAGTACATGGGGGTGTGGAGTTTGGGCTCCACCAAGATGGCAGCCAGGATGCTGAGGTTGCCCCCGACTGTGACCAGGTAGGCAAAGAGGAAAAGCACAAAGACAAGTGGGCACAGCTCCGGTGTCTCCACCAGGCCCAGCAGGATGAACTCGGTAACGGCTGTTCCATTGGCCCCAGATTCTGGCTCCATGAGTACCTGTAAGAAGGCATCTCATAGTGGAAAGGAGCAGTCTTCCCAATTTGGTAAATTCTCAAGTGTCTTAGTGGTTATTTTCCCACACCTGAGGCCATACCTTACTCATTAACCGTCTCTCTGTCTTCACTTCAGTCTTTACCCAGCTTCTAGGGGAGCTGGCTGGTGCCACAACTACCTTGGACTCCCCCCACCTCGTCATGAAAGGTGTATAAATTCTTATTTCCTTTGTTCCCTAGAATCAGGGAATCAGGTCCTCCCACCAACAACCTATATGAGGAGATTTGGGGGGGTGGGCGAATAATGCTAAAAGTAAAAATGAACAGATAGTAAAATAAAAAGGAATTGAAGAATTGATCATAAGTTCTTTATTTTTCTTTCTTTTTTTTTAATCCTCACTGGAGGATATTTTTTCCATTGCTTTTCACAAAGAGTGGTAGGGAGAGAAGGAGAGAGAGAGAAACATTGATGGGAGAGAGACACATCGATTGGTTGCCTCCTGCGCAAGCTTCAACCAGGGCCGGGAATACAGCCTGCAACTGAGGTATGTCCCCTTGGTCAGAATCGAACCCGGGACCCTTCAGTCGGCAGGCTGATGCTCTAACCACTGAGCCAAACTGGCTAGGGCAATCATAAGTCCTTTTAAAAATATTACAAAGGAATAAATACCTAGAAAATATCTGATCAAGAAAAATGTAAAAATAAGCAACTCTAGGAATTGCAAAGGTGGTGTAACTACAGGCCAAAAATAAATCAAATAATAATGGAATGCTATTTGCTCCTATATTTGGACAATCAAGTCAAAGATAGTTCCCACACCACATGAACTAGCTACAAGTGAAAAAAATAGAAAAAATAGTGTCAGTTATGTACTTCCATGTATAGGCTCCAGGCTCACATACTTCTGATGCCAATTATGTTAAACTATCAATGGAAATAAAATTATCACATAACAAACTTTACTTACTTAGAAAAAATGAAAGCTTTCCAACTCATTTTTTAAAGTTAGCAGATCTTAATACTAAAATGTAACAATAATAGCCGAAAAAGAAATTATTCTACACTACTCTCACTGATAATATGTACGCAAAAATCTTAAGTACAATAAATGAAACCCACCATTATATAATAGATTTAATAGGAAAGAGGTGGTGATTTAATATTAGTAAATCTATTTTTTATATTATAGCATACTAATTGGCTTAAAAAGAGGACAATTTTCTAAAAGGCAATTCATAAATGTCTACACACATTTCTGATGTAGAGAAAAAAGAAAAAAGAAAGGAAAGCAAGAAGGAATGGTCTCTGTTACTTCAAGTATTTCCATTATTCTAAAGGTTTAACGAAAGAGAAATAAAATGTTTAAATAATAGAAATGAGAATAAAAGGAGTAATTTGGAAACAATGCTCTACATAGAAAACGCAAGAGAGGAAAAATAAAAAGGGGAAAACTCTTAGAATTATTAAGATATTAGCAAGTTCAATTTCTAAAATTACATACAAGTCAAGAGACACCTTCTATGCCAACAAGAGTCAGCTATAAAACCCAAAAGTCCCAATTGTAAGGGAAATTTCATAATATAAAATTGAAGGTAAAGCAGGAAGTAAATTTATACCTGAATTATATATGCAGATTCCTAGAAAAAATGGCCCAGTTCCACTGACTGGTAGGAATATGGGAGATTTTTAATTCCTTGCCCCCTCCCCCACTTTTCTTTTGCTTTCAAATGATCTAGAATGAATCAGATTACTTTATAATAATAAATATATACTGTAATGTTCTGTTTCTTCCAGATTACAGAGATCTTTAAAGGCTAGCAATAGTAGCTCAGTGGCTCGTCTCTGTCATGTTTCCAGCAAGTTCAAGGTGCTGCTAGCCAGCAGATTGAGTAAAGGTTTAGAGTGCTATATGAATCCCAATTTGCCTCACTGCTCAATGAAGAAATAACATTTGCTCCATTGTGCTTCCTTAAAAAAAAAAAATCTACTTGTAACAAAACAGCCAAATTACTTACCAGTTTCTGCCCAAATTAATATATGCGGTATTTGTCAGTTGAAGTTTGTGGCCTGTTTTCTTCTCTATGTGCATGCTTTAGCAGGAGATGGGGTTTTAAGACTATGTGTACTTTTTACATATTAAATTGATTTTTTTGACTTTTTTCTCTCTTTTTGATGGATTTTTAAAAATATAGTGTGGTACATTTACACAATGGAATACTATGTGACCATAAGAGGGACGAAACTCTTACCTTTTACAACAGCGTGGATGGACCTGGTGACTTTTCTAACTGAGAAACCTATTCCCTGCTCTTTGTGGCTGTGCCTTGCAAACCTCACACTCTCTTGTTCACAGACAGACCTGTCGTAGTAGCTTGTGAACAAGCAGGCTCTTTGGATAGGTAGGTCATGGTTACAAACAGCACCTGCCTCACTTTGTTCTGCTTTTCAGTCCACTCTGCGGCTCTCCTCTCTCACCTATCCTATGAGAACCTTTCCTCTGATATGTCTGTTTGATTCAGTTTTTCTAAATCTGCCACCAAATATCAGAGAACTGTAGGTTCCTAAAGGTGTTTCTCAGGCACCAAAAGTCTGCCTTCCAGCCCTCTGATTTCATTTTCCCAAAGATTGCCCCACACAAATGAGCCTGCTTTCCATGCCTCTTCAATGCTGCATCTCATTGACTTCCGCTGTCGATGGCAGGCTACAGTCTCACCCACCCCTGCCTTTGCGACCTCCCCTCCAACATCATCACTCTTTCTTGCTATTCTCTCAAAATAGAACCTGGGTCTTTCTCATGTTACAAGTTTTTCTGAAAATTATAGATAGTGCATAAAAAATTACAAATATAGAAAAATATAAAAGTTTAGGGTACCTTGCAAAGTCCTTGTCATGAATATCCTCTAGCCCTGTCTGGACAGTCCCTGGACCACTCTAATGGCCTCTGGCTGCCTTCTTCCATCCCCTGATCTCTTGGCCAGCAACTGAACCCTCTAGACCCTAGAGATGTCCACTTTTCTATAAAGGTTGGTTTTACATATACAAATAAGGCAGAGAAGCCACTGCATACTTTCAGGGAGAGTTGGTGGAAGCCTCAATTCCAGAATCCAAATTAGATCCCCATGTTGCATGACTGTCAGTTTTAGGGGATGCTGCATAGAGGATTCCAGGGTGAGTGAGAAATTTGATGCCGTGTCTCCTAAAATCTCTGAAATCTATGATTCTTGTGTCACCCTCTGGGTCTAATTATGGATCTAGACTCATTCAATAAATACTATGTTCATTGACATCAGTGAAAGCAAAACAGCTCCCACACATATTAAATAATTAAAGAATAATTAAACTACCTCCCAATTGCTCTCTCAAATCCATTTTAACTTGAGTTATAAGGTTTCACACTCTTTTGATTTCATACCTCCTTATCTTTGCTCCAACTGTTTATTTTATCTGGAATGTTCTTTCACTAACTACAAGTGCTCAAATACTTTAAGATTCAACTAAAATGTTTCTCTTCTATAAAAGCTGTCCTGGTCCTTCTCTCTATCAAACTCCTCTCCCTTAAACTGCAGGACTTTATTTGTATTTTTCATAGTACTATCTTTGCTAACCTCTCTAGAGCACCCCACTACTCTTTTACCCACTCTAAGTGGCTTCTGGACAGATTTATGCCTGACCCAACTCTGCATTCTCAAAGTTCATCATCACACTTTGCACATAGTAGGTGCTCAATATTTCTGAAATAAATAAATGGATGAACTTGGCAACTAAGACCATAAGATGAACAAGTTTTCAGTGAAAGGGGCTATCAGATTGGGCTATAGGGGTTGGGAAAGGTTTTCTGGATGAGCTGGCATTTATGCAAGACAATGAAAGAGTGAAATGTTTTAAGGGAGGTGTAAGTTTGAGTAAAAGACACAGAAGTATTGCTGTAGGACTCTCTGCTCCCTTTGTCTAGATGGGGTATCAAGAATAACTAAGACAGTAGCTAAAACAATCCATTCACTGACATATGTCCTTTCTTGAAACCAGCCCCCCAAAATTTGATAGCTAGGAAGGGATAGCCTCTATGAATAAATGAGGCTAGGCAAGAAGAGGACACCCACAGAGATGTCATGTAGCCCCTATTCTGTCTTGGTGAAGCTTACTTATCACCACCAAGACTCTAGGATGACCACTGGTCTATCATCTAAGAAGTCCATCTTAAACAAAATCACTGTGGTGACCTTAACTGAAGAGGTTCTCCTAGATTACCATTCAGGTGTCCAGAATGAGCTCCAGGCTGTCTTTACTGAGTGTTCATGGCTCCCCGATCTGACATTCTAATTAAATACTTCTGATGACAAAGAATCTATCAGGACCTCTGATGTAGGGTCTGGCCCAAGGTTGCTACCTAAGGAATGGGTTCAGCAGGAAGGTTGAATTTGATGAATGCCCTCATATGCACTCTGATAAAAACAGAAAGTATTCATCCAAGAATGAGAGGTGTTGGCAAAGTGGTCTGGCATAGGAAGGTCCCAGATCTTTCCTTCACTTGATATGTTACTCCAAGCAAGACCCCTTTTCCCTACTGAATCCTGTGGGAAATAAGAGGTTTGACTCACTTTGTAGCAACTCAAGTTCCTTCTCTATTATTAGGGAGCTGAAGGGAGACCTTGAAGATTACTCACCTTGTTACAGGTACAGAGCCAGAGAGGTTCCTGGTGAAGAAAGGGGAAAGGAGTGCGGTGCTGTGCTGTGTGGGCCCAAGCCCCAAGAAGCTAGGAAGGGCCATATGTAAGAAAATATGTGAAAGAGAGATGAGATCATCTCTGTTGTGAGGCTCTACCAACTGCAGTGCCATCACCTGGGGACCTCAAAAATTAGCTCTCCCAGGAAAGGTTGGGGGTTTGGGGAACCACAGACCTAGAAACTACCCAGCCCTTAATGAACCCAGTAATGATGCTTCACAACTTTGTGATACTTTTGATTTTCTAAAAATGGCCTTACATCCAGCTTTACTCCACCTCTCATACTGATTCCATGGGGGTGACTAGGGAGTGTTATTAATCTCATTTATCTCACAAGAACAGCACAGCCCAGACTGAGTATTTTGGTCTCCCAAATTCCTGGCCCAAAGAAGGGCTCTGAGCATACAGCAGTTGACCCCCAGGCTTGCCTTGATGTGGAGATGAGAGGAGGCACTAGAAACGAGGCAAAGGAAAGAAGCCTTTTCCAAACTCAGTTTCCTAATGAGTCCTCAGGAATGCAATACCTTCTGTCTCAGGACCTTGTTAGTGGGGGCCACTGGGGTTGCATCTTTGTAGGGTGGCATCCCATAGTGATTCTGGAAGTAACAGTGGAAAAACTGGATTGTGTTAGAAGGGACCACGAGGTCCCCAGGGATATCATCCCCCACTCTGATTTTTTAGGCGAGGCCCTTAGAAGTGGAGGGTCCTAATGATGAGATTAGTTAACAGAGAATGTAGCGAGGTTATCTAGCACTCCCTCACTGTTCTACTCCTTGTTCAAACAGAGACTGCTCATCGAATACAAACAGAGACTTTGCATTTCCTCAGCTGTAGGACCCCAACTCCTCATACTTTGCCGAGGCAGCTTGGTGTGATATGAAAAGCATGGGCACCATATATAGTCAGACTCACTTTTCAATTATTAAGGTGTGACTCAAGGCCAGATGCTGAACTCCTCTGGACTTCAGTTTCCTCATCTGTGAAATGAGAACATCTCTGACCACACAGGGTTGGTCTGAAAATTAAATATAAATATGCTTACAGTTCTTGGGAGGGGATCAACAAATATTTTTTCATTGATTGATTTTTTAAAGAGAAAGAAAGAGAGAAACATCAATATGTTGTCCCACTTATTTATTCATTCATTGGTTGATTCTTGTATGTGGGGGAGATTGAGTAACTGGCCTGATGTTGTACATCTAGAACGTAGCAGAGCTGGAACTCAAACCTCATCAGGTGGTTTTAACAATTTTCTATACAACTTTCTGTCATCTTTTCTTCCAACTGCTTCAAAAAAAAACGTTACCACATCATACACCCCTGTGGCTGTCTCTCCCATGCTCTGATGTTGGTGCCAGTCCTTTCCAGCCCTTTCATGGTCAGTTGTAGGGGCCTCTACCTATAAGATATTAGGCAACGGGGAGAGAGTTAGTGGGAACTTTTCCACCTTCAGATGCTTGCCACCCATCTTACAATGTGCCCGGTGTCCGTCAAGCAGTGGATGAGCCTGGGGTTCCACGTCTAAGTCATGCTCATTCTGGTAAGCCCGGTCCCCAGCCACCCTCCACTGACCGACAGTCTTACTGTCTCACTAAGCTGCTCCATCAGGCGAGCTACTAAATCTCTCTGAGCCCCACAAGACATCATAACACATTTTAAAGGTATAGTAATTAAAAACATGTCATATTTTATTGAAATTAGAGAAATAAACCAAAAGAACAAAGTAGAAGAAATAATATGTAGAAATTTGATATGTAACATAAGTAGCCAACAGAACAGTAGGAAAAAGACAGGCCTTTCAGTAGCAATGCTGGGACAATCAGGTACCCACAGAGAAAAAAATAACCCTAAATGCCTTTCTCACTCCGTGCACAAAAATCAGTTTCAGGTGGATGAGATACTTACATTGAAGAGTAAAATTGTAAAATCTTTAAAATAGTCTATGGAATATCTTCACGATCTTCTAGGAGCTCAATCATTCTTAAAGAAGTCAAAAAAGCTGACTGAATAACTATTTGAACTTTACCATATGTTTGAAATTTTTTACAATAAAATGTTAGGGGGAAACAGTCTACTTTGTAATCACATATACCAGTCTTCATAATCTTTGAAACCACTTCTAGGAATCTGTTCTAAGTATAGAAAAGCTCTACACCTAAGGGGAAATTTTAAGTAACTTACCAATAAGGGAATTATCAAGATAACTTTATATTCACCATCTCTTTATTAAATCTCTCTCTTCTTTGAAATCAGTGTGAATTGGAGGTGGGACTACAGGGGAATGGCACCAGAAGATAAGCTTCTCTCTGATATTCTATGCATTGTCTTTAGACTTGGGCGTATCAACTCTCTCCACCCTCTTCCAGGAGGCTCTACCATCCCTCGTGGAAACTGACTTCATCAGGACTCTCCAATCACTGCCATATTTGTTTCAATTCTAGGTGAGGTAACTTTCATTCTCAAGCTGAGAACCACCATATGTGCAGCATTTATTTTGTTATATACTGTCGTTATGTATTTGTTAGATGTTGTTAGTATTGTTAGTATTGTTAGTAAAATATTGTTAGTATTTTATGTATTAAATGCACTCAGAATAAAACTAATAGGGGAAAGTATTATTCATCAAAGATAAAATAATTTTTTAAAAAGAGATTTTTTTCAGTTCTGAGCCTTGTAGTAAGGTCATCCTGTTGAGTAAAATCTGTATCACAATCATCTGTAAGTAAATGACATAACCGGCATTGTCGTCAGCATCTTCCTCCTCGCAAGTCCTAATATAAATTAAATGGTAAAAACTCAAGCAGTTGCTTCCTTTCCACTAGTTGATCTTGATTACATGAGAGCTTTGAATTGCCATGTGTTTCTATAATAGATCTTTCTTCTTTCCCTTCACAGTTAACTGAGTTAAAATACCTCTGTTAACAAGCAAGTCACCAGACCTTGAAGCCAGTTAAAACTCACACCAAAATAAAGATATAGTCAAAGGATATGGAGAATATAGGTGGAGATATGAAGAGTACATGTTTCCTCTGCCCCTGAAAAAGATAAATAATTAAGTAGTTTGCACTTTCGTCATGATGTAAGAATCTAGTCTTGAGAATGTAGAGGACTGATGGCTGAGACAAGACCCTTGCACAAATTGGGGGTAAAAACTACTCAAGACATAGGACAAGAATCAGAGATGCAGAGACTTGGTTGCATTATTATTTATAATAGTGAAAAACTGGAAACTAAATACCCAATGGTTAAGTAAATTTTGGCATAGGCAAATGATAGAATGTTAGAAAGTCATTATCAAATTTTGAAGACTAATATAACCACATGGAGCTCAAAATATACAGATAGTTTTTAAAAGCTGGAAATAAAAATTGAGTATCACCAGCATGCATTGCCCTTCGACCGCTATGGGAGTATAGAGGAAGAACACCCAGGCGCAGGGGCTCATGGACAGTCTCCTGGGAGAGAGAAGACCTGAGATGGATCTTCAAGGATGGAGTTTCCTGAGTTAACAGGGTGTGAGAAAAGGAGGCTTTCCAGGGAGGGAACACAACCTTTTTTTATGTCAGGAGGGGAATGTGCAATAATGGGTTCCATTTGGGCTCTGTGACCTAGAGGTTCCCTTCCATGAACAGCTGTCAACAGTGATCCCAATTCATCTTAATTCTCTGCCAACTCCTCCTTGGCCTATGAGAGCCTTGAGCCACTATGAGCCTCCTCAATTTGATCCTGCAAGGACCTTCTCCTTAACTTGCTAATGAGAGCCAGTGGGAAATTGTTAAAGGTTGTATTTGATGCCCAAAGCTGATTTCAGGAGTTAGAAAAGTAGAGTGGACCCTGGTCTAGAAGGTATTTCAGACCTTGACCTTCCTTTATGGTGTTAGGGCATGAGGCTGGAAGACATTTAGGGTCAGGATGCTAAAGGGCCTGGGTTACACGGTGGGAGCAGAGAAAAGGCTAGGCATTTGTTTGAGACTAGAAGAGAAGCTGGGTTCAAGGATGGTTCAAGTAAGCCGTGATGGAAGATGTGAGGGGACCCTGTGAGGTGATGGATAGGACACTGCTCCAGGAATGAGACAGGAGCAGATCCTACCCCAGGGTCCACCCTCCTTTCAGCCCCACGCTGCAGGCAAGGCTAGCAAGTCATGAGTCCCTACTCTTCCCCTCCCATAATAATAGGCTGGACTAAGCCAGAAACCCAAAGTCCCAACTTCATCCTCAGCACTGTGTGACCTTTTCTGCACTTGAAGACTTCCTGAGATTCATCTTAACTCTGTGAAATGCTGATAAGAGTGCAAGTTCATAGTAAGTGCTCAAAAACATTTTTGCCAAATAACTGAATGTTGCCATATTCATGAGGAACGGCAACACTTTGGAAACACTTTGAAAAAGTCCAAAACATGTTAAAGGTATTCGACAGACATCATTATGTCTGGGGCAAAAGCAGGTGTTCATCAGGCTCTGGCTCCCCCTGGAAGGTGCTAATTTCTGAGGCCTCTCGGGGTAACAGTGAAACAGAGGAAAATCCCAATGTGAAAATGATGTCAGCTGAGTTGTTTGTCTCTTTGACTCTCTGTCCTTATAAGCTATCTCCTCTGAGGGGGAGGCCTCTGGGCTGCCAAAACTTTCTCTCCTCTTTGCCCAAGAAGTGCTCATCCTCTTGACTGGGTGAGTGCCATCTCGCTGCACGTGCTCAACCTGGTTTCCTTACAAGTGAAGTTCATCCTCTGAGCTCTGGAATGGCTTCTCTCTTGTCCTGAAAAGATCCAGTGAGAAGTGGGGGCTTGAATGTCAGGGTTAGAGAGGGGAAGGAGTCAGTGATGACTCAAGTTTTAAACTTTACTAACTGGGAGGGTAGCAAGGCTGTTACCCAATAGTTAAGTCAAGAGTAGATTGAGAATGAAGGCCAGTTTGGTCTGGAGAGACTGAGTTTGGAGTGGTGGTCAGAACAACATGCCCCTACAGAACAAGCCGGACCATTAGATGGTGGTTGACCTGTTATGGACTTGAGGACTTTATTCTCAACATTAATCATCAGGAAATGTCTTCCTCTGCTCGTGCCTCTGGCCCCTTGGAGAGCTCCAAGTGCAGCCTTTTTCTGTTCAGGGCAGATCCCATATGAGTGATTAAAATATCCGTTTCTCAGGCAGAGGTTGAGGCAGATCACTATGTATTTAATCAGCGTGACCACTTCGGAGCTGGGGAAAGGAAAGCATTGTCTAAGTGACTGCATGTGGGCAGGCCACGGCACTGTAACAGACTTCAGACTTACCTGGTCATCAGGTCCCTGATAGTGTGTGTGTTGATGATGTGCTGTTAGGACAAGGAGAGTGTGAGCAAGAAGGTAAGTGATGGTGCAACCGGAGGCACGAGGGGATTCAGAGTCTGGGCATCTGCTTATCCAGCTGTGAGAGAGCTCAACTGTGCATCCACCGCACACACCTGGGAGCTTAAGCCTGGAAACTCTCACCCTACTCAAAAGCTCTTTTAAAAATTTTTTTATTTAGTAAAGGGCCAGTATTTTTGGAACCCAAATTTCCCAGATGCTATATGGAGAAACACAGTGTAATCTTAGTATTTAGAAAATCTTAGGAAGGTTGCTAGTCACCAGCTATGGAGATGCCCTCAATGATATCTCCTCACTTAATTTCACTGTTTTCATTTCATTGCATTTTACTTTTTTTTCTGAAAAGTCCAGAGCAAGTCTCATGGCTTCACAAGTTAATCTCTTAATAGTCTGGGCAATGGAACATCTCGGTGATGCTGACCACATGTGTATGTGGAGACGGCAGGGGCACAGGTTGAGGAGAACATGCCTTCCCCTCCCCTTCCTCTGAATCCTCCATTTCATTCTCTGGATCTTGGGCACCCAAATTATGGCCACATCACCATTTAAAGGCTTGGAATTCTCTTCTTGGAACTTCGGTGTCAGGAAAATAATCTTTCCCTTTACATTTCAGATGTTACATATGTTCCCCTTTAATGTCAGTCCATCTCTCTATCTCTGCTTGAGTCTGTTCAGTTCCACTGTTCTTACCGATTGTCATATTTGTCTTTTCTTACTATGTCTCAGTCTAACTTTTTCCCATTAAATTTTATGTGTCCTTACATCCTGGCCCTTTCCTGGACATGGCTACATGTGGTGGTTGCTATCAAGACCTCATTCTCTGCTTACCACCACTGGCACCTTTTCGCTTTCCTCAGTTCTACTGCTGGTGGAAGAGAGCCATGGATCTGGGAGCCTCGGGAAACGACTCAGTCGTCACTGAGTTTGTCCTGCTGGGCCTAACAGAGACTCCAGCTCTGCAGCTGATCCTCTTTGTCATCTTCCTTCTCGCTTATGTAGTTACTGTTGGTGGCAATTTCAGCATCCTGGCTGCCATCCTCATTGAACCCAAACTCCACACGCCCATGTACTTCTTCCTGGGAAACTTGTCCTTGCTGGATGTCGGGTGCATCAGTGTCACTGTCCCTGCCATGCTGAGGCGCTTCCTATCCAGTGAGAAAAGCATTCCCTACGGGGCCTGCCTCTCACAGCTTTTCTTCTTCCACCTCCTGGCCGGGGTGGACTGCTTCCTGCTGACGGTCATGGCCTATGACCGCTACCTGGCCATCTGCCAGCCCCTCACCTACAGCACACGCATGAGCTGGGGACTCCAGCAAGCCCTGGCAGGCATGTCATGTGCCTTTTCCTTCACCAACGCGCTGACCCAAACTGTTGCTTTATCTACTCTTAAGTTCTGTGGCCCCAATGTGATCAATCACTTCTACTGTGACCTCCCACAGCTCTTCCAGCTCTCCTGCTCCAGCACCCAGCTCAATGAACAATTGCTCTTTGTAGCAGCAGCCTTCATGGGTGTGGCCCCTTTGGTTCTCATCACGGTGTCCTATGCACACGTGGTAGCTGCAGTCCTGAGAATCCGCTCTGCCGAGGGCAGGAAGAAGGCCTTCTCCACATGTGGCTCCCACCTCACTGTGGTTGGCATCTTCTATGGGACCGGCGTCTTCAGCTACATGCGGCTGGGCTCAGTGGAAGCTTCGGACAAAGACAAGGGGATTGGGATCCTCAACACTGTCATCAGCCCCATGCTGAACCCCGTCATCTACAGCCTCCGGAACCCTGATGTGCAAGGAGCTCTTCGGCAGGTGCTCCTGAGGAGACCACCCCTCAAGTGACATCCCTTCCTTTGGCCTTAAATAATGTTATGGCTCCACTTACTGCTTCCATGAGGTACTGTGATTAGTGCAAGTGGATGTGGGTATGATGAAATGGGATCAGAGACTGGCTTAGGAAGGAAAGTTCAATAAAAATGGGCATAGCTATCACTTACATCATGATTACTACAGGCATTGTTCTAAGTGACTGACATCTGTCAACTCATTCGATCATCATAACCTTTTGAAGTACATGCAGATTTACAAATTACAGATTAGGAAATGGAATCTCATTACTCAGAGAGGCTAGGTAACTTGCCCAGAGTCACACAGCTGATGAAGGTCAGATGTGGGGCTTGAACCTAAGCAGGCTACCTCTTTAACCGCAGCCTCTCAAAAGAAGTAAATCATTTCAAGGAGGAAGGGGTACACGCAAGGTGGAATGAGGGGTATGGGCAAGGAAGAGAAAACAAAGGAAAAGGAGATCCTTGTAATAGGAAAATGAAGATTTAAGCCCTGGCCGGTGTTGCTCAGTGGTTAGAGCGCTGGCCCGTGCACTGAAGGGTTTTGGGTTAGATTCCTGGACAAGTGCATGTACCTGGGTTGCAGGTTCAATCCCTGGCCCCCATCAGGGCTCGTTCGGGAGGCAACCAATATATGTGTTTCTCTCACATGGATGTTTCTCTCTCTCTCTCCCCTTCCCTCCCCCCTTCCTTCCACTCTCTGAAAATCAATGGAAAAAATATCCTCGGGTGAGAATTAACCAAAAAAAAACAAAACTATTTAAATAAAATGAAATATGAATTAAGAAGTTTTTGTTCCTTTAACAAATTTAAAGTTTATTCCAAAGCAGCTGGTAGAGGTTGAGGGAATTGCTGGATGCCAATTTTCAACAAATACATCAAAAGAAAAAAAACCACAAATTTTAAAACCCAAGTCTGAGGGAATAGGCCTTGTTTAGAAAAATCATAGAGACAAGGTAGATAGAGTATTACCATATGGACCAACAATAACAAAAACTACATGTTATAAAGTTAATTAGAGAAAGAGATTCAGCTCATCTGGAAAAGTCTTCCTGGCTGAATGGAGACCTTCGCCATCTCTGTCTTACACCCGAAGCCAGCCCTCTCCCTCTGCTGTACTCAATTTAGAGCTTTAAATGGCTTTTCCTATAATGCCATAAAGATGCATGGGTATTAAAAATTTAGAAAGTACAAAAGGAATAAAAATTAAGACTAGCCATTCATTCACCACTCAAAGATAATCATTATGGACATTAAGCCTATAATTGTTAAAAAATTTTCATACTTAATACAAATTTGCAAAAATAGAATTATTCTATACCTAAACTGTCACCCTCTTTTTTCACTTAATATAGGTGAACATCTTCCCATGACACTAAATGTAGGCCTTCCTCATCTTTTCCTATGATTGCATAGTAATCCTTTGAATGGATGGAACACAATGGATCCAACACCCTCCATCAGTGAATCTGCGTTGGTGCAGATACTTCTGTTGCACGCAGTGAGCATTCGTCTGTGCACACTCTTGTGCATGGACTTTCTGGGTCAAAGGATATGAACTTTCCAAGGCACTTGAGAACTTATTGCCAAAGTGATATTCAGAAAAGGTTGAGCAAATTAACACCTCCACAAGCAAGTCTATCTTTGCCAGTATGATAGGACAAATGTAATTCTAAGTTAATCACCAGGAAAGTGTGTATATATACATACACACACAAAGACAAACATCTTAGAAATATATATATTTCTAGAAATAGTTATTTCTAAATATACTATAATATATACTTATATATTATAAATATAGACATATATAAATATATAATAAATATATAGAGACATAAATATGTATGTCTCTTTCATAAATTTGGAAGTACTCTTATGAATGATACTGAATCTTTGTCTCATGAATATTGCACATGTGATCTTCTTTTTTGCCATACAGAAGTTTAAATTACACAATCTTTTCTTCTATAAAGTTTTGGTATCTGGTATTAGTTTTGCACCAACAAAGAACCTTTTAAAATTTTTGAATAGATAGATTCATTGATCCCCCCCTCCACTGATATGAAAGGATACCTTTGCCATCTGCTAAATATCTTTATAGTTATGGGCCTGTTGTTGGACGGTCTTTCCCAGCACTACACTTTTTCATCATTACAATGCAGAGCAATATGTAGTTGTGAGATCTTTCTTGTTACTCTTCTTTCCCTAGCATTGGCGTGTCCCAGCCTACCTATTCCTGCAGCTTCTTACTCTCATACAATCTTCCTTCTAAGTTAATATTTTAAACCCACTTGTAAAGTCCTACCAAGATAGTCTCAATGTATAAATTTAAGAAGAATTGACACCTTTGAATTACTGGTTTTCCCATTCTGGAACGAGGTATATCTCTTCAATTATTCAAGTGTTTTTGTTCTGTCTTGTTTAGAATAAACAAATTAAGATCCTGTGAAACAGGGTGTTGCATTTCCCTTGTCAGGAGGCAGACAGAAGTTATCCAGAGTGATTCGGGGGGTCAAGCAGGCAAGTTGCACAAGGAAGGGTGGCATTTGCCTGCTCTACAGCAGCTGGCTGCGGAGAAGCTCTGAGACGCCCACACACCACTTGGAACCCTGGGGAAAGAGTCCACGCAAATTTACAATTCTGATCATTAGGAACATTTGCACTTAGGAAAGCAATGAAAAAGAATCATTTCTCTGTGTCTTACAGAGTTCGCAAGCTAATAGACTCCTAGCTGTAACCAAGGCATAGAAACATAGTTTACGGTACTTAAATAAAAACCATCAGATTTCCCTTGGTTTCCAGCTCTTCTTGGAAAAGGAAATGTGTGAACAGTGGACCCTCATTCTCATCTGTTGGCAGTCATCTAGGGCTATTTCCATGGCCCTCTTTGGAGACAGCAAATACTCTCCAGTTTATCAGAGTCTCCGCCAGACCACATCGCCTGCCTGGACCTTGTTGGCATCTGAGTTTGTCATTCTTGCTCTAGGCATTTGATGTTCTAGTTTTGGGGACATTTGACACTATGGAAAAAAGGTTTTATCTGTAACATATGTTTCCTAGAATTTTGTGGTTCTATGTGAACTCTAAACTTACAATACAGGAAATTTCTACCACTCCATAAGAGGTACTCAAGTAACACTAGTGGGATGAATCATTGTCTTGTTTTAAGGAAGACGGTCTCAACAGGTAGGCATTATCTAGGGGAAGAAAGAGCTACAGCCTTGTCACTTAATTGGACCTGATACTAAATGGAACTTGACATATTTCTATAAAAGCATAACTATATTAAATTATTAATTGCTTCAGCCCGGCTGATGTGACTCAGTGGTTGAATGTGGGCCCATGAACCAGGAGGCCACAGTTTGATCCCCGATCAGGGCACATGCCCAGGTTGTGGACTCGATCCCCAGGAAAGAGCGTGCAGGAGGCAGCCGGTCAATGACTCTCTCTCATCATTGATGTTTCTCTCTCTCTCCCCCTCTCGCTTCCGCTCTCTGAAATCAATAAAAACATATTTTAAAAATTATTAATTGATTCAGAAAGCATTTACTGAGCACCTAAAAAATAGCAGGAATAATACTAAGTATTGAGATAAGAGTAAAACACAAGCTCCGGCCTCAAGGTGATTCCCTGGTATCAGAGGGAGCCCTACAGGCTGGGTTACCGAAGCGCGGGTAGGTAGCTGCGTGTCAGATGGCTTTCGAGCCCAGTGAGGGTAAAATCTTCCGTGGCAGGGGAGTGGAGGTGTTGAGGAAAGGCAGCCTGGAAGACATGGAGACTGAGCCATGTGTCGAAAATGATGGGCACTGGTCAAGATGACTAGGGAGAGGTCATTCCTGGCAGAGTGTGGCCTCTTCCAGGGCCCTCTGAGAGGAGTGGTGGGACAGATGATTGCAGTGGGATCATAGAATGAACTAGAAATCAGGAATGAAACACAGATTAAGACACCTCTCTGGAGAAGTTGGCTGCGACTGGAAGAAGAATGTACTCACGAGGAGTCAGAAATAGCCAGGCAGTTTAGGGTTGGGGACCCTGAGGAGAAAGGAACGACACAAAGGTGAAATGTTCTGGGCAAACAGGATATGAGAAAACCAAGTTTGCCCAACACCCGACCCCCTGAAGTGGGAAACCAAAACCAAAGAGGGATGGCTGTTACTAAGGTAGAATTCTTAGAAGGAGCCAGTGAGAACAAACATAGGAAATAGAAACCCCCAGACTAGTGAGCTTCAGGGGAGCCCTTTTCGGGACCCCTCTCATGCAACCGGAGCTTTGCTTTCTCTCCGCAATAAACCTTTGCACCCTCTCCCTTGCTCTTCTGTTGTCCGTGACCGTGAATTTCATTCCTCTTCTCCACGGGACAAAGAACCTGGTTAGGAGAAGACCCGGTGTCGCTGAGATAGCCAGGGGAAAAACGAAATACTAAGGGAGATTTGGGTCTCGTTTTAGTTTTGTTTGACAACTAAAGAGCTGCAGATGGGGTGGGGTGGGTGGTGACAGGAGGCGGGGGGAGGAGGAAAGGGGGCTGGGAAGTAGCATCTGGGTGGGTGGCACCGACAGCTTTGCCAAACCTCGGGGTCCCCAGGCCCACCACTGAGGAGCTTACAGGGCGAGGGGGGACGTTCACAAACGCTGGAGCAGAGGGGAGAAAATTCAAAACAAGGCCACTCAGCCCCTCCCCGCTTCAAGGCCCTCCAAGGCCACCAGCACAATGCGGAGGTGCGCTCCCTCCACGGCGCAGCGCCACGCCTGGGGATCGGACCGTCACTGGCCACAGTGATGTGTCTGCTTTGTGAGTTATTATTGTTGTTGTTGTTAGTATGATAATAATTATTAGCATTATTATTATTATGTATTCCCTGGATTGAAAGACTAAATCTAGAGGCAAGAGACAATGAAAAACCGCTGTAGAATTAGGTGGGTTTTATTTTTTTAATTGATTGTGGTGAGGAAGGGAGAGAGAGAAGTATGATATTAGAATATAGTAAGTAAGTGCTGAATTCTTGGTAATTGTCACTTCCCAGTCATTTCTCTTTTTTAAAATTTTATATTTATTAAAAAGTTTTAATGTTGACATTGCGTCAAGTGTCTCCCCCTTTGCCCACCTCCACCCTCCCTAGCCTCCCCCTCCCTTGGCCTTCACCACACTATTGTCCGTGGCCGTGGCCGTGGGGTATGCCCATAAGTTGTTTAGCTAATCCCTCACTTTATCCAGTCACCACCCCTCTCCCCTTGGGCATTGGCCAGTCTGTTCCATGTATCCATGCTTCTAGTTCCATTTTGCTCATTGGTTTATTTTGTTTATTAGGTTCCACATACTAGTGAGATCATATGGTATTTGTCTTTCTCTGACCTCTCAATCATTTCTTTTGTTAACAAATCATTATGTTAATAATTGATTTGTTCAATTGTCAAAAATGTCTACTTGTACTGGTTTAACACCTGTTCTCAAGGAACTTATAATACACACAAGTTATAATAAATATATATTAATTACAATGATAGTTATGCACAGCTTATTATAAAGCCCCAAAGTTAAACAATCACTTACCTACAGAACCTTCAAGCATTGAAAACCAGGCCTGATTATCTTGCAATATTCATATAAGATTTAAATTAAGAATTGTATGTAAAAGTTTTAAAAACTTATTTGTTCACCTAACAAATGTTTATTCAAGTCATAGTCAATGTCCAGCACTGTGCTGGACAATGGGGCACAGAGAAAAACTCAGTCTCTGTCCTCAGAGAATCCAGTCAGTGTGTCAAAGTGCTATAACAATGTTAGTTATTAATATATAGTCATGCCCCGGCTGGTGTGGCTTAGTTAGCTGGGCGTCGTCCTGTGCACTGAAGGGTCTCAGGTTCAATTCCCGGTCAGGACACATACCCAGGTTTCGGGTTCCATCCCCAGTCGGGGCCCGTGAGGGAGCCAAGCGATCGATGTTTCTCTCTCACATTGATGGCTCCTCTCTCCCTCCCTTCATTTCTCTAAAATCAATAAATACATATCCTTGGGTGAGGATTTTAAAAAAAGATCTGGAAAACATTCTCTCTGATCACATTTCTGCATAACTCTGAACTTTCTTATTCTGAAATTGGCCTCTGGTCCTGAAATTGGTGTTCGGCTGTGGTCTCTAGTGTTTGAACCTCAGTTTTCTTTTGTGCTTTTCCACACCCCAACCCCTCCCTAAAACTAATATAATTTCTACAAAAAATAGGAGAAACATCCTGTGACCTTGCATTAGACAAAGTCTTGGATGTAGTAATCAAGAGGAGGTGACAAATAAAATTATAAACCTTAGTTAGCCCAATTTTTAAAAGATATACTTTATTTTTTTATTTTAAAAAATATGTCTTTATTGATTCCAGTGAGAGGAAGGGAGAGGGAGAGAGACAGAAGCATCAATGATGAGAGAGTCATTGATCAGCTGCCTCCTGCATGCCCCTGACTGGGGATGGAGCCCACAACCCAGGCATGTGCCCTGACTGGGAATCGAACCTCGATCTCCTGGATCCTAGGTCAATACTCAACCATTGAGCCATGCCTGGCTGGGCAAGCAAAAAAAAAAAAAAAAAAAAGATTAAAAAAACCAAACATGAGAAAATAATGAGAAAAAAAGTACCAAAATCAGCTTATCTGGGCCCCAGCCTGAGCTCCACCATGGACCCCCTCTCTGGCTTTGGCAAGTCATATAAACCCTTTGGATCTTATTTTTACCATCTGTAATATGGTGACTACATCTTTCTTCCTTTCTCAGAGACATTAGGAGCCTAGAATGATGTCACGAATTGAATGTTTATTCAATAGAGTGCAAAACACCAGGCAGGTGAAAGAAACCCTTAAGGAATGAGGTGGTTCATCTGCCTTGGGCTTCTTGTACAATCCCTGGGGGACGGGGCAATTTTTAAGACCTCTAGGTGCTTGTTAGATCCCAGATGGAGAAAGCATCAGGACAGACTCTCTAGGCCCCTGCCTCACTGCCTTCATATGCCCTTTGGAGACAGGCCACCTTGGGTCAGCACACACTCACTCCCCTGTTTACAAGAAACCCCACCCAGGAACTCTACCCAGAGTGCTCCCAGAAAGGTAAGGCCCCGGGCACCTTCCCATCTCTCCAGGCCTCCTCATTTCCTTCCTTTTTGAGTAAGAGACGGGGAGAGCTTTGTGGAGAAAAGGGCAAATTGGACCAGAGGACCTCGGGTCAACTGAACGTTGTGTGGACAGACAGGGTAGGAGGTGACTGCAGAAGCGGGGAGTGGACAAAGGAATGGAGAGATGTAGCTGCTGCTCAAAGCAAGGCTGAACTCTTGGCACTGTGCCGTGTGACACTGCTATGCGACACTATTCTGTGCCATTCTATGGTTTCAAACCCAAACTGGGCTTGCCTTAATGCTAAACTAGGAGAATCCATTTCCTACGTTGACAAGGGCTTCCTACAAATACCCCTGCCTTCCACCAGAGCAAATAAACTGTATCAACAAACTGGCTGTCACAGAGGTGGCAGGGTTTGGGTGCTCCTGATGAACCTCCCTGCTGCCTTTGAACACACTCCTGAGCTTAAACGCTAGCTCCACCACTCAATAGCTGCACAAATCATCCATTCACGCTCTTTCAAAGGATGAAAGCATTTAAGAGCATTGACTTTGACACCGGACTGCCTGGTTTGAATCCCGGCTCTGCCACTCTCTAGCTGCCTGTTACCTTACCTCTTTGTGCCTCAGTTTCCTATTTGTGAAAGGGGGGCTACAATAGTATAATAGTATCTACTTCATAGGATTGTTTGAGAATTAAAGAAGATGATACCTGTAAAATACTTAGAATGGTTCTTGACACATAGTAGGATCTAATTAGGTCTCAGTTGGTATTAACTACCTTATACGATCTGTGTGTAGGTTGAAGGAGTAACTTGGATAGAAAGTGCTCAATAAATGTTACCCGTCACTGGCTGTCACTCTGATTCCACCACCTCCAGGAAACGCTCTCTTATTACTCCTCCTGACCCCAAATGCTACACTTTGCTGGGCTTCCCAGCATTACGGAGAGATTGGGTGCAGGGGACAGACTGACATGGGGAGAAACTTATCTTCTCTCCAGCTCTGAGACAGGAAGATAAGAGCTGTGAGGAAGAGATGACTGTCTCAAGGAGTAGGCTCCGGGCATCAGACAGTCCTGAGTTGGAGCTCGGCCACGAGCTTTACAACCTTGGGCTACTTGTCACCCCTTCCAACCTCCGGGTCCTGATTACAAAGACATGAGAGTGGTTACCCTACAGAGTTCTGTAAAAATTAGGTGGGAATGTAAGTATGGAGTGCTGAGCACAGCGCTCATAGTTTATACTTTTAACATGGTGCCAGTGCTTTCTCCTTTGTCAAATTGCCTTCGTGTCTTCCATCGTTAGCCTCTGTGAGTCTCTTTTACTTTGTTCTGCTCCTTGCTTTTTTCTTGGCTCACTCTTCTTTGTATCATTTTTTTTTTTTTTTTTTTGGCATATTAAAGGAGACTTAGTTAGCACAGCCTTTCACAGTGGAAATACAGTGCTTGTGATTGGGTCTGAAAATATGTTAAGGTTCCTGCAACTTGCTTTTTAAAAATCAGCTATTGCTCTTTCTCATGTCTCATTTTTAGTTCATGAGCTCTTGTCCTACCTTTTTCTATGCTGCGACTCTCCTATGTTGTACTTTCTAGAAGCTCATACATCATTTACTCACTGAGCGGCTGTTCAGTCGCTATACACTGATAATGACCTTAGTTGTTAAAATGCTAAATCATATCATATTGGTAAACAACCATGGTCCTGGCTCCCCAGAGTAGCTCTCTCTCCTCCAGTCCCTTCCCTGGAACCCCTGGATCTCAGCCTGAACCAGCAACTAAAGGGTTCACGCCTGGCATGGGAGGGGCCTCCAGGAGCCTGCTAAGCTCCAGGCTGGCACCTATTCCCATTGGTGGGTGCTCATGGCACATAACCTTAGCATCCCGTAGGCATGGATTGAGTTCACTGTGTGCCTCTCTCCCCCTTTGGCAGATTCAAGTCTCCTCCTCCCACTACAGCCCTCAGCAGGGGCCTATGGAGCCAGGTGCCTGGGGGAACAGGACAACTGTCACTGTGTTCATCCTTCTTGGCCTAACAGAGAACATAAACCTGCAGCCCATCTTTTTTGCCGTCTTCCTCTTTGCCTACGCAGTCACAGTCGGGGGCAACGTCAGCATCCTGGCTGCCATCTTGGTGGAGCCCAAACTCCACACCCCCATGTACTACTTCCTGGGGAGCCTGTCTCTGCTGGACATTGGATGCATCACTGTCACTGTCCCTCCAATGCTGGCATGTCTCCTGGCCCACCAGTGCGCCGTTCCCTATGCGGCCTGCATTGCACAGCTCTTCTTCTTCCACCTCCTGGCCGGGGTGGACTGCCACCTGCTCACAGCCATGGCCTATGACCGCTACCTGGCCATCTGCCAGCCCCTCACCTACAGCGCCCGCATGAGCCGTGCGGTGCAGGGGGCCCTGCTGTGCACCTGCGGCACCATCTCCCTCGCCAACGCCCTGACGCACACAGTGGCTGTGTCCACGCTGGACTTCTGCGGCCCCAACGTGGTCAACCACTTCTACTGCGACCTCCCACCCCTCTTCCAGCTCTCCTGCTCTAGCGTTCGCCTCAGCGGGCAGCTGCTTTTCGTGGGGGCCACCTTCATGGGGGCGATCCCCATGCTCCTGATCTTGGTGTCCTATGCGCACGTCGGGGCTGCCGTGCTGCGCATCGGCTCGGCGGCGGGCAGGAGGAAGGCCTTGTCCACGTGCGGCTCCCACCTCACCGTCATCTGTATCTTTTACGGAACCGGCTTCTTCAGCTACATGCGGCTGGGCTCGGGCTCGGCCTCGGACAAAGACAAGGGGATCGGCATCCTCAACACTGTCATCAGCCCCATGCTGAACCCCGTCATCTACAGCCTCCGGAACCCTGACGTGCAGGGCGCCCTGAAGAGGGTGCTGACAGGAAAGAGGCCCCCCGAATGAGAAGGCCTCTGGACGCCCCTCGAGCACCCGCCCAACACTTTCTGATGCTGAAGGCCCGGTGTGGGCAGGGGGAGTTGCCAGGGTGGCTTGAGGGACGCGAGGAAGGTAGTTACCACGGGCCAGGGAGGATGCGGTTTGCCTTGGACTGGAGGGAAAGGCTAGCGCTTAGGGAAAAGCGTATCTAAGTTGCTGGATTCAAGACAGATGGGGGGAAATTATAATGTGGGTCAGGAAACGGGACACAAATCAGCTAGGTTGTATTTTTTAAATTTAACGACTGTTCAATGGAAATATATTGAAAATCTTAATAAAAACAAAATGTTTGCTCCCTTACCCTGCCTTTAAGATGAAGCATATTTGTACCAGAGCATGGGGTCTGGTTTTTAAAGATTGTTCTTCAGAAAATAAACCTGGGCCCTGGCTGGTGTGGCACAGTTGGCTGGAGTGTTGTCCTGTGCACTGAAAAGTTGTAGGATCGATTCCTGGTCAGGGCACATACCCAGGTTGTGGGTTCAGTCCCTGGTCAGGGTATGTGTGGGAGGCAACTGATCGATGTTTCTCTCTCACATCGATGTTTCTCTCTCTCTCTTCCTTTCTCTCTCTAAAATCAATTAAAAAAAAAAGGAAACCTAAGATTGTGAAGTTAAATTGAGGTTTAACATATCCTAGGAGCAGGGTGTTGGGACCTGTCTTCAGAGCAATGTTATCAAATACCTGTTACCCAAACCAGTGTCCCTATCCTGCCTGATCATCAGTGGGGACAATACATTTTCACTTCGCTTCATGTGCTGACTCTCACAACCCTTCCACCAAAAACACAAGAATGTATCATCCTAAGTTTCAGGAGAAGAAGCATTCAGAACAGTAAGTTTTGGGTTTAGTTTTAGTGGAAAATGCACTGGTTTATATTGGGCAGTCTGTTTAATATGTATGTACAGGTGATTAGTAAGGGTGGGAGACTGTTAAGAAAGGAAATTTACCAATGAATAAATACTGGAAATCAAGATTTTACCAAAAGGGTGAAGCTAAGGCAGTCCAGAGATTTCACATGCTATTGTGGCCATTTCTAGAATTTTTTCTGTGAACCATTTCAGGCACTTCCTGGGCAAGAAGTTGGAAGTCTGAGAAGAGCGACCTTACTCAACAGGCTTATGAATTGCTTGAGGAAGGAGGCATGGAACCCTTAAGGCTGCCTAAAGCTGAAGCCAAAGGCATGTCTCCTTCTTGCAAAGAATTAGAGAGTATTTAGTTACCAAAGGTTGAGCAGAGAGCACCAGGGTGTAAATCCTGCAACCTCCAAACACTGGGATCCGTTCACGTGGAGCACATTACAGAGGTGAGATAATGGTAATAAACGAGTGCTCCTAAGTCACAACAAAGTGTTTGCCTTTCTTCAGTTCATGCTCTGATGTGGATGGTTTTTAACTCTGCTATGCAAATATGAGTAATTCATGTTTCATGTAAATAGCTTTAATAAAAGGCATATTTCTGTTTTAAAGAAGAATTTAAATGTTGACACGAAGAGGTGACTAGCACGTATTGCTCCATTTAGAAAGTGATGATAATGTGACGTGTATTTATATGGGGTGAAAAAGTCCCGAGAACAACGCCGAAGCTGTGGATGGTGATTCCACTCTGGAAGGGAATGGGACTGGGAAGAGTGGTGGGAAATGGAGAGGGAATTTTGGTTTCTACTCCATTTACTCTTACTTGAAAATTTTCACTGAATTCTGTAACTTGAAAAACGAAGAATAAATTTTAAAAAGTGCTAATGGTGAAAATATGGAGGGTGGGAGTAAGGTGATTTGACTGTAGAGTTTTCTCTCTGGCCTTCAAAGTGTCCTCTGACATCTTCATCTTCAAGACAAATAGTAAGTTGTCCTGTCCGTCCAATAGGAGGCCACTGGGTTCACTTGATCTAGAGTCAGACGCTGGGGAGTCATGGTCAGTCATCTTGACCATGCTTTCTCTGCTGAATTAAGACCCAAACTGAGCCACCTAAGAAAATTGTCCCCCTGGACCCATTCCCCCTCCTCACTTTTCTGGCCCTGAAAATTCACATTTCACTCTCCCGCACCAACCCTCATCCTACACCACCAGCAACACCTCTCCCCATAATATCTTTACACTGCTGCTTAATTTTGAGTCTTTTTGTATAATTCCAATTAAAGGCAGTGATTAATTTTGGTGGGAACTGATGTAGACTTTTCACAATTCCCTGTGCCACAAACATAGGTTCATAGCCTCCTGGCACTAAAAGAAACTCCTAGTAATATTTTGGTCCAGCCACCTGACTTCAGACAACTCTTATCCAAAAAAAAAAAAAAAAGTTTCCGATGTTATCAGTCCTCAACACACCTGTGAACATTTAATAAAATTTAGTTTAATTTTTCAATTACAGTTGACATTCAATATTATATTCGTTTCAGGTATACAGCATAGTGGTTAGACAATCACATAACTTACAAAGTGATCCCCTCAACACACCTGTGAACCCTTAAGGACACTCGGGCTCCATCTGCCAATTCTGCGTATGTCTGCCTGGCGATGCCCTCCCACACGGCTCAGCAACGCTCCCTCCCCCACATCCGCTCTGCCAGCGGCAGGCTCACCGCGTGCTCAGCACAGAGAAAGGCACTCTTAGGACTCACGAGAATTATACACAAAGTACAGTTTCTCTAATTATTCTATTAGCACATACCAGTATTTACAAAGCGCTTTGAAATCTATGTTCTCCTTCGAATACTGCACAATTGAGTGTCACCCACAAGCTGTGGCTGGGTGAAGATAGCTCTGGACTGAAGAGCTGGTAGACCTGCCCTTGGGCTACACTGCTGTTGGCCAGCTGTGCAACGCTGGGCATGTCCTTCCCTCTCTGCGGGCCCCGGTTTTCTCATCTGTGAAATGGAATCATCATATGCCTTTCAAATGATTATTCTGAGGATTAAAGGAATTGAAATACAGAATTAATGAGTCGACAAGTATAACGTAAATGTTCAATTACATTGGATTTCAAGTAGGAGATGCATATTCTGGAGTTTGCGCTCTCTCTCCAATAAAGACCAGACCATGAATTTACCCCCCAGCCGCCCACCCAAACTCCAGCCTTTCCAGCTAGTGTTATGCCCTTTGAACCACACTGGCCCTCACTTCCCTTAAATAAGCTAATGAAGAATTTAGACCTGTGGAAGCTGCTGCCCTGCTCCTCCCCCATGATTAATCTCATGGCCCCCCAAATGCCTCAGTATCTTTTGGTCTGTTAGACAAGAGACTACTAAGTGATAAACTTGCTAACTTCCCGGCTCCGCGGGGCCTCAGGAGGCACACGCATCCAGCAACCGTTCTGAAAGTTTCCCACAGAAACAGTCGGGGCCAGGATTGGGGAATGAAGTCCTTGCAAGTTGCACAAACAGAAGCCTTTAATTAGCTCCCAGATGAGAGTTCAGGATAATCTGTCTAGGGCCTGGGGGAGACTGGGGGTTTGCTGATTGTCTTTGGCATCTCTGCTAATAAGGCCAGAGGGAAGGGAGAGCCAGCAAAAAAAACTACTTTCTGTTTGGTTCTTTAGACAGAAGGAAACTAGGCCTTGGAGAGGAGAGTGGAGGAGACTAATTAGTGATGGATGATTTTAATAACCTCCTTAGCAGACTCATTAGCAAACATAGGAAGTGAAGGAAGGTGGGCCTGCTCCCCGGCCTCCCTGCAGACACAGGCTCCCACGTTTTTACTTTGTGTCCGATTTATGGCATTGTGTTCTTCCACCCTTCACACCCCAGAGCCCTCCTGTTCTCCCACTCCTCCTCCCACCCCAGCCTAGCTTTTCTTCAATTCCCTATTAAATAAATGCACCGGCTTCATTGCTTGTGTGGCTGTATCATTTTATAGCTGCATCAAGATTTCCTTAATCAGCCCCTCCCTCTGGGCCTTTTAGGTTGTTTCCAGGTTTTCACTATTAAAGGCAAAGTTTTGAGATATGTCCTTGCAGAGCTATTTCCTTGAGTGGACCAAATATGCATGTGTATATTTTCAACACTTTTATGAATATTGTCAAACTATCAGCTAGACAGATTGAACAATTGCCTAATAACTCTAACAAACCTTAGTTATTATCATCTTTAAAAATCTTTACAGAGTGAAAAGTGAATCACTATTTCTATTGCTGTTTTAGTTGCATTTCTTTGACTGTGAGGAGACTGAGCTTTTCTCACGTTAACGCAAGTATTAACTCTTTTTCATATGTACTGCAAAGATTTTCCTTGTTTATGTTTGTGTCTAATACTAATGCTGCTTTGACACACTCACTTTTTTATTTCTTGTAATCAAGTCCATAAATCTTTTTACCTTATGGCTTCTGTCTTTGCTGTGACACTTGAAATCATTTTCCCCATCTCAACTATGTAAATACTAATCTATATTTTCTACTACTTATTTTATGATTTTATTTTTTCATTTTATGTCTTACACTTTCGACATCCAAAATTCATTTTAGTAAGTGATGTGACAAGGGATACAAAGTTATTTTTATAACTCTAGAGCTTGTGTCCCAAGACCATTCCCAGTAATTTGAAGTACCTCCTTTTGTCAAATATGAAATGTTTTTATATAATTGTGTCTGTTTCTGAACTTTGTATCCTGTTGCGCCCTTCTCTGTTAGTACCACGATGCTGCAACCACCGTGGCTTTGGCGCATATTCACATTTTAGTCCAGAACTATTCTAGTCACATCACATCCTCACAGTCCCATCACCGCTCCCTTTCCTCCCAAAGGCACTTGACTAGCCTCACATGTTTTCTCTTCCATTTTAACTATAGGCTCATTTTTCTGATTAAAATCTTCTCCCAATGGGATTTTAATGAGAATGTGTTAAATTTATAGGTAATTTGGGGATAATTGACAGCTTTACAATATTGAATCCTTCCAGATAAGGACATGGTAGGGTTTGTCGAGTAATCCAAGTGTCATTTCTAGAGAAGAGTTTTGTAGGCTTTTACAAATGAGAGTTTCCACCTTTTTATTAAGTTTCTTTCTAAACGTATAATAGGGTATTTTTACTATTTTGAAGTAGATATTTTCATGTGAGATATAAATACTTTAGGATTCTAAATACTGTAGGGGTTTTTTGGTTTTTGTGTTTAAAGAAATAAGCCCAGCCAGAGTGGCTCACTTGGTTGAGGGTCATCCTGTGCACTGGAGGGTTGCAGGTCCGATTCCCAGTCAGGGCACATGCCTGGATTGCAGGTTTGATCCCTGTGGGAGCGCATAGGGGAGGCAACTGATTGATGTTTTTCTCTCACATCCATGTTTGTCTCTCTCTCTCTCCCTTCCTCTCTCTAAGCATGTCCTCAGGTAAGGGAAAAAAAGAAAGAAACAACAGCCCATGATGGAGTCATTGCCCCAGGACAGCAAATTAAGACTTAATTGCAGTGTGACTTTGAAGCAGTCAGTCTAGAACTTTCTGATCAACACTGGTGAGGTAATCTGCGTGAAAAGACCCCTACCGCCCTTCTCCCAAAGGAAGGCAACCTTGCCTGAAGCAATCCTCTCTCTCTCTCTCTCTTCTTTTGCTAATAACTTCTTTGCCCCGCCCAGTTCTGCCTGTAAAAACCTTCCATTCTGTACAACTTCTCAGAGTACCTTTCTGCTTACTAGGTGGGATGCTTGCCCGATTCATTCGATAAAGTCAATTAGATCTTTAAATTTACTAAGTTGCCTCTTTCTTTAGGTTGAATTTATTGGTTTGCAAAACCATACAGGTTTCGAGTATACAGCTCAACAAAGCATCGTCTGCACCCTGCGCTGTGCTCCCATCGCCCAAAGCAGAGCCTCTTTCCGTCCCCATTTATCCCCCTTTGTACCAGGTTGAATCTCTGTTCATCATCAGTACATGTTGCTAAACTCTCTACTGTGAACAGAATTACAGAAGACATTAAAAGAGAGTTTTATTCATGTATGATCTGCACCCCAAGGACATAGCCCTCGGTATGAGCTGAAGACGCGTTCTGGAGTGTGTGTGTGGGGGGAGGGGGGGGCTAGGGAAAGGTTTTTAAAGGCCAAGTTGCAAGGAGCTGAAGACTAAGGAGATGGTCTGCCAGGGGGAACCAGTCTACATACTTATCATTGGTTTTCAGATTGGTGGCCGCAACCGGACTTTCAACAGCCCGCTGGCTCAGTGGTCAAGCAAGCGGCCTCGTGAGATGAGAACAGCGGCTAATAAACATGTGATGAAGCATTTATCAGCACAGACCTGCAGAACAAAAAGGCTTTTTTGATCACACAGTTACAGCACAGGAAGTGTTATTTCTCAGCAGCAAGGAGTAGTTTATCAAACACACATCAGCATGGGGAGGGGGAGCTGCTTGCCCTACAGGTGGTTTTGGAGCCCGAAAGGGCAAAGCCATGCCTTATACACAGCTTCAGAGCTCAAGCTGCAAAAACCCAAATAGGGGGCCACAGGTTATGATATTGGAATTTTTTAAGTCCTCGCTACCGACAAGGAAGTGGCAGCTTAGCCTTCATTTAAAAAGGATTCATGTCCATTTCACTAGATCATACAAGCATTTCTTTTTAATCATTTCTAATTTGAGAGACAAACATACATAGTAATTTCACTTTGCTGTCTCTGCTTGCCGCTGAAGCTGGGCATTTTCTCCTGTCTGTGAACTATGTTTGCCTTTGATGTCCTCGGCTTACTTATCCAACAAGAGCTCAGTGATCTCACTTCATTTTTATAATTTGTTTTGTATGTATTTCTAATACATAAATACAGGGTAAATACATTAACCTTTTCATATTTTATGCAAGATTTTCTCCGAGTTTGTTGTTTGCCTTTTAATTTGGGTAATTTTTTATATACGTTTTAAAAAAACTGTTCATGTAATCAAATCTATTGATCTTTTCCATTGTTTGTGTTCCTAGAATTTCTGCCATCATTAACAGTTATGATAAATATTCACGTCTATGTTCCCTTGGTCTTTTCAATTGTATTTAACTCTTAAATCCATGCTGCATTTTTTATTTTTTTATTTTTGGCACATTGTGTAATATATGCATCCAAGGGGTCTTTATTTTTCTTTTTTAAAGATTTTTTTAATTAATTTTTTTAGAGAGAGAGAGGATGGGAGAGAGACATTGATTTGTTGTTCCACTTATTTATGTATTATTGGTTGATTGTTGTATGTGCCCTGACCGGGGATCAAACCCACAGCCTTGGTGTATCGGGATGATGCTCTAAGCAACTGAGTGATCTGGCCAAGGCCTAAGAGGTCTTTATATTTCCAATGTGCAATCAGTTGCCTCAAAACTATGTATTAAATATTCCATTCCCTGCCCCACTGATTTGTAATGCTCAATTTCTGCACTATTAAATTATTTTAAATCCAAAAATGTGTTTATGGTCTGTGTCTTCCATTCCATCAGCTATTTCTAAATACGTTTCAGTAAGTTTTCATTATTGCTAATAATAATAACTACCCCTATTTATTTCCATTTATTTAGTAACTAGCTGGAGACTAGACTTTACATATATTATCTCATTTAATCCTTATAATAAAAATCCCACAAGGCAAATGTTGGAATTTTTATTTTACAGATGCAGAAAGCCCCAGGGAGGAAAATACTGATAGAAAATACATTGTAATATTGTCTTAATTTTTTTCCCCAGTTTGTTTAAGGGTACATCATCTAGCTTCTCTCAATCCCAATTTATCTTACTAAGACTACCCACACTGCCTTTCCTGCCACACCTCTGAAATTGGATCAGGGGCCAGGTCAGCCAAAGAGCTGCCAGAAGTTTCAAAGTATAATAAGTACTAATTCTTCACTGCGACATTTCCACCCAGATTTCCTCACTCAACTCCTTTCGCAACTAGAAAACGCAAACTCATGGCCTGTCCCCAGAAATACACAGAGCCCTCTGGTATATTTCCAGGGGAAATTTTTAAAACTCAAATCAATAAATATTTATTCTCCATCCAGCAGGTACAAGGTACTAACATAAGCAGTGTAGACATTAGAGAGTGCCTGTCTCCAAGACACTTGGTAAGAAAAGAAATAAACAGAGGAAGCGCCAAATAATTTCATCCTCATGTTCCAGAGGGAAACAAATCTACCTGGGAGTTAGAAAGAGATTCTAATCTTTCTGTAATTATTCATTTACCTTAGCCTATATATGGGTCACCATTTAATGTCTATAAATTAAACAATTTATAACAAAACAATGGTCCATTTCATATCACATGATTTTAATTCAAAAGAGGAATTTGCATTCCAAAAATATAGATATTATCAAAAGAAGTAATTTGTCATTAACTGACAAATGATTGGTACAGTTAAAGAAAAACGATAATTTTAGAATGTAATCGATAAATAGGTGAATCAATCAACTCCTGAAAAGAAAAATTAAGAATGGAATAGATTAGCAAGAGGAGGAATGATGGTCCTGGAGGGTAGAAATTAAAAGAGCATGCACATCATAAATTGGAAGATTTCTTCATGGAATAGATATGTTTGGCAGAAGCAAAATAGTGAAGTAGCAGAGTAATTTGAATTTATTAGGAAGTTAGGAACTACTGTACATTCTTTAAGTACAATAAATACCAAGGTTGAGTGGTATTTATTTAAGACTGAATGATAATCCTTGAGTGTCCACTACACATCAAGTCTTGTGCTACATCACACCCAAGATACAGTGATAAACCCAAAAGGCACAATGACTCACCTCTAGTTACACGTGGAGAACCCCTTCCCAAGAAGTGCTGTGGGGGCTGCATTAGCAGTGCCGAGCCTGAGTGCTACTAGACCTTCAGAACACCCCTCATTGTCATTATTACACCTACTGCTAGAAAACATACTTTAATCTTTAAGGTCACTGTCTCAAAGAAAATGGAATTGTCCACTTTTTAAAGAGCCCTTGCAAGGCTCCCTTTATGTCCTGATTCCTCAGGCTGTAGATGAAGGGGTTCAGCATGGGCGTCACCACAGTGTACATCACAGCCATGACCGTCTCCTTCACAGTAGAATTGTTGGCTGAAGGGCACAAGTAGAGGCCAATGATCGTCCCATAGAACAGTGACACCACAGAGAGGTGGGAGCCGCAGGTGGAGAAGGCCTTGCGGATGCCTCTAGCAGAAGGGACCTTGAGGATGGAAGACACAATTCTTGCATAGGATGAAAAGATCAACAGGAATGGAACAATAATAACTAGCCCTCCCAAGATAAATATCATTATTTCATTTATCTGAATGTCAGAGCAGGCCAGCTTTAGCAAAGCTGACATGTCACAGAAAAAGTGAGGGATGACATTATCAGCACAGAATGACAGCCTAGCCACAAGCAAGGTGTGCAACAAGGAGATGAAAGTGGTCAGCACCCAGGACAGCGCCACGAGGGACAGACAGAGCTTGGGGCTCATGATGGTGGTGTAGTGCAGGGGGAAGCAGATGGCCACGTAGCGGTCATAGGCCATGGCCACCAGGAGGAAGCTCTCCAGGTCTGCAAAAAGCAGGAAGAAGTACATCTGGGTGAGGCAGCCTGCATAGGGGATGGATGGGTCCTGGCTCTGCATGTTGTGCAGCAACTTGGGCATTGTGACCGAGGAAAAGCAGAGGTCAGAGAAAGACAAATTGCTGAGAAACAAATACATGGGCGTGTGGAGGTGAGAGTCCAGGTGAATGAGCCCGATGATGAGGAGGTTTCCCAGGAAGGTGGTAAGATACATGGCCAAAAACAGGGCATAGAACAGGTCTCGTTGGTCTGGTTCAATGGGCAGGCCCAGGAGGAGGAATTCTGAAATGATGCTTTGGTTTCCCATTTTCATGTTGCATTCGTTTCGCCTTTTAAAAATTAAGAATACTTTGTATTACAGTATGAACTTATAAATACACACACACATACAGATTTCCGAACTTTCAAAGATATTTTAAAATCAGGTATGTAAGTCATAAGAGTTGAACATTTTATTTGACCTCCCCAAATATAAAACTAAATATTTACATAAAGAAAAGCTATGCCCGGCCGGACGTGGCTCAGGGGTTGAGCGTCGACCTAGGATCCAGGAGATCAGGGTTCGATTCCCGGTCAGGGCACATGCCTGGGTTGCGGGCTCGATCACTGAATCTCTCATCGTTCATGTTTCTGTCTCTCTCTCTCTCCCTCTTCTTTCCTCTCTCTGAAATCAATAAAGATATTTTTTTAAAAAAAAAAAGAAAAACTATAAAAGCCTGTGACATTGTAGGCCAGACTCAGCCATGCTCCTGAATTCTATAAGAATATTCCTTAACTGCATGGGTAGGGACAGATCGGCATGATCTGAAAGTAGGTAGGAAGCAGTCTAACACTTCCCTATGCATAGGGATGCATCATAGAAGATGGAAAATCTATGCCTCGTTTTTACTAAATAAACTAGAAAAAATGAAAATAAATGAGTAGAGTATGAGGCTGAAAAGGGTAGAAAAAGAATGGGAAAAAATTCAAGTAAATAGGATTAAGCATATGTTAAACTGGAACACATAAGAGCAGTAAAATCAATAAAATTACTTCAGTTTTTGTTTTCAAAAGATCAACAAAATAGACAAAACTGGCCAATTTATTTTATTATTTTATTTTTTCTTTTTCTTTTTTTGTTTTGTTTATTTTTGTTTAAAATATTACAGATGTCCCTTTTTGTCCCCAATGACCATTCCACCCCATCCTATCCTCCTCCCCAGTAAAACTGGCCAAGTTAATTTTTTAAAGATAAAAATAAGAATTAGAACATTAGGAATAAAAAAAAAAAGATATAGTCACAAAGACAGATTTTTAAACCTTCCTAAAACTTCTCAAATAAATTTGGAAATCTGGATGAGAAATTTTCTAAGCAAAGATAAACTGAAAAAATTTGGCTCAATAATATATGGTATCACCTGGCCGGTGTGGCTCCGTGGTTGGAGCATCTGTGCACCGAAGGGTCTTCAGTTTGATTCCTGGCCGAGGGCACTTACCTGGGTTGCAGGTTCGATTCCCTGCCCCGGCTGGGGTGCGTGTGGGAGGCAACCAATCGATGTGTCTCTCTAACACCCGTGTTTCTCTCTCTGTCTCCACTCACTCCCTGGTCAGGACACATACCCAGGTTACAGGTTCCACCCAGGTTGCACATACGAAAGGCAACCAATCTCTCTAAAATCAATTTAAAAAAACATATCCATGGGTAATGATTAATAAAATAAAATAATAAAATAAAATAAAATGAAAATCTCTGGCAAAGGTCTGTTCACCAAGCAAACACAGCAGTGAAGTCCCCTAATCTGAGTCCGTCTCGGCTTTTATAGGGGCTCCGGCCCCTGCGCGTCCATCGTTGGAGGCTGAAGGAGACGGTGGGCCAGGGAGCAGTGAGGGGCAAGGGAATCCCCGCGCCGCCAGAATCCTTCCCGTAGTGAGCAAAGCCGGGTGGGGCTCCCCCACACACCCGCCAGCGCCTCACTCCTGCTCCAGGGAAAGCCCACCTGCCTTCTGCCTACCCAGCTTATCACACCCGCTCAGCACCTCACCCTGGAGGATACGGGGAAGGCGAGGAAGGGCCCAGAGCTGATCCCAGCTCCTGCTGCACCCCTGCCTCAGCCTGGGGGCCGTTAGACCACAGGGGCTGCTCTGGGCGGGCGCCAGGAGCTCTCCCACCAGCTTTAGATCCACTTCCTAGCCCTGGAACTACTGGGAATCTGGCACCTCCACTTTGATTTCTTTGTGACTTAAATTAATACTACCTGGACCCACATAAAAATCTTGTCTCTTTTCTCTTTTAAGACCTTATTGGCCCAGGAGATATTACTCAGGGAAGGAAGAGTTAGAGGGGAAGGGAACCGAGATGACCATTTTGGGGACACCAGGGGAAGCAGCTGAGCTTGGGTTGGCTCCGGGGTGGCTTACGCAGCATGTAAGTCAGCCTGGGATTACCTTACTACACCCATACCAGCTTCACGACCTTGGCCAAGGAACTTAACCTCCCTTTAATATGAATTCTCTCATCAGCTTAATAGGAGTACGAGTATCTCGGTTATCTCGCCAAAGGAAGGGAAAAATTAAGCAACGCATGTAAAAAAAACTTGCCATATGTGAGACAAAGTGTGGCATCAGTAAGACTTAATATTGCCATCATTTCATTCTGTGATGAAGATGCAGTATTTCCCCGAGGACCCCCACCCAAATCCGCACCCCCTCGGTGAGCGCCGCGCCTTGGTGCTAGCAGAGCAGGCGTGGAGGAGCGCTGTGGGGTGGAAGAAGCTGCCGGCCCAGGAGGAACAGACTGCAACCCAAACAGTGAGGATTTCCTCTCAAGTTATGAGTGGGATCTATACCCAGGAAAAGATATTATTAGAACAGCTCGGTGGAGGGTGAGGAAAACTGGCTTCACGGAAAGGGGCTCCCCTGATGGTCCCTCAGGCTCTGTTTACCTCACCCCCAAGCAAAATAGTCAGGAGCCAAGAGGAGTCAGGCTCCATTGTTCCCTGGCCTGTGACCCTGGCAAATTGCTGAAGCTGCCCAACTTCACACCCCACCAGCAGCAAATCTTACACACCTCACAGAGCTGTGGGTTTGGAACGATTGGTATCTACAAAGTAGAAAGCACTGCGCACATACATAACTTACGAGTCCCGTGAACAGCTCTGGTGATTGTCGGTCACATCTGGAGATGGGAACCACTGTTGGGAGTGGAAAACAGTGAGGATGGGGACTTCTAAGTCATCCTGCAGGAGTCGCACTACAGAATTATGGGATCCTAAAAGAGGATTTTAGAATAACCACCTCTTCTGAACTCCCTCCCAGCTTACCCAGCTTGTCTGGATGTGGCCTCGGAGCCTGCTTCCTCTTTGCTACTTCCACGCCTTGCATTTCCAGCAGGAGTCCCTGCCGTTGTGTTTTGACTCGTCTCTTCTACATTGGCCTGACCCCTGGGATCCCCGGGTCCCAAAGAAACTCATTAGTAACAAACTTGGTGCTTGCCCCCCACTCGGCCTCCCTCCTGCACGTTTCTGAATAAACCGTGTCCAGAGACAGAATTCTGGATTCACCCCAAGTCTGGCCTTCTCGGGGAAGCTTTCCCTGACCATCACAGCCCATGCTAACATCGCCCTGCCCCATCTTCTGCGGTATCTGGCCTCCTACAACAGTTTTCGAACCAAATACTGTAGCACTTGGTCACCACTGTTTCATGCTGTCCAATGGTTGCTTCTATATATACCAATCATCTCTCCTCACCTGGATGTAAGCCCCATGATAGCAAGCAATGTGTTGATCAATTCACCCAGGAAATGCTTGATCCATTAGTTCATTAATGCATTCCTTCAAGAAATATCTACCGAGTAACTACCCTGCGCAAGGCACTGAGCCGCATGCTGTGGGAAAACCATGGTGCGGTCGGTAGGTCCCTGCCCTCAGCTTACAGTCCAGCTGGCAGACGCGGCGACTAGATAAGCTACCACCAAGCATTACAAACGCTCTCAGAGAGGAAATGCAGGATGGGACGAGAGTACATATCAAGGACACCTAACCTCATGCAGCGGGCCAGACACTTTTTTCCATCCCACGAGAAGCTCTGACTTTATTAATAATAGAAACAGCACACGTTTCAAACCAAGCTGGGGCACTCTTTTGAAACACCACCAAGAACTCCTCCTTTGTCAGATGGTGACATTGTTAACTTCCTAATAGCATTTACAGTCTCTTCCCTGCTCTTCAGAGCTCAGACGGCCTTTGCTCTGCTCGTGACTTGACCAGCTCTAGGTCCCTAACTTCTGCTTCTGCGTCACCAGCCTCTTTGTCTTCACCCCGCTCTCGCCCAGCTGGAGCCTGTGTCTGAATGTCTGGGACCCGCTGCAGCTTGAACTGAGTCTCAGCAGCTGCCAGCGGTGCTCGCTGGGACAAATCCTCAGCCTTGGCTTCCCCAGAAGTTACGTAGGCACCTGAAGCTCGGCTCTTGTAGACACCTGGTTTTGTGATGACAAAGAGAATATTCTTAGATTTCCGGATAGTGACGCTAGTAACCCCTGTAAGCTGTTAAAGACCCAGTCTGGACGCAGCCTTCAGGCCTCCTTTGCACTCGGCTCTGTTCTGCTTTACTGCCTGGTTCTGCCTCGACTTCAGCTGCTGCCCCAGCTGGGCTCGTTGCACGGTGGCCTGTGCGGAATCTTGTTTCTCCGGCTCTGGCGCCGCTTCCTCGGTGTCAAGGTGTCAGATTCGGTTCCGGACCCTGTCTGAGCCTGGGGCTGTGGCAGCTCCTGCTCTGCAGCAGGGCCTGTTTCTGCAGCGTCGCTGGGCATTTTGTGCAGGGCACGTGGAACCAAGAAGGCGGCGGGAGACCGAGTGAATGCGGGGCCCATGCCTGCTGTAGAAGGCAAAACACCCTCTTTTTTTATTTTTAATAAAGTTTAAGTGGAATCTGAGGAGTCTTGTAGGAAAGAAGGAAAGTGTCCAGAGAGAAGGAATAGCATATGGAAAAGCCGGAGGAGAGAGAGCTGGAGCTTTTCACACTGCCCAGGAAGCTGAGGCTGGCGTGCTGCTGGGGGGAGGGCAGGGGGTGCCCCCCGGGTCACTGGGAGAGGGGAAAGGTGAGTGATACAGTTCAGTGATCCCTCGGAAAGTTAAACAAAGAATCACCACATTGCTGGGCAATTCCACTCTTAGGTATGTACCTGAGAAGCCTGAGGCACTCAAATGCTTGTACGTGAATGTTCATAGCAGCACTATTCACAATAGGCCCAGAGAGCAAACCTCCAAAACTGATGACCAGATACATAACATGCGGGATGCAGCCATAGGATGGAATATTATTCAGCTCTAAAAATAAATGACGTACTGATACATGTTACAATACATGATGAAAACATTATGCTGATTGAAAGAAGTTAGTAACAAAACCCACATGTTATATGATTCTATCTATTTGAAATTTCAAGAATAGGAAAATCCATAGAGACAGATTGGTGGCTGCTGGAGGGAAATGGGTAGTGATTGTTCATGGGCATGGGATTTCTCTGGTGGTAATGAAATGTTCTAACATTGACTATGGTGATGGTTGCACAACTCTGTAAATATACAAAAAACTACTTAATTTTATACTTTAAATGGATGAATAGTGTGGTATGTAAGTTATATGTTAACAAATCTCTCATATAAAGAAGACTTCATCATTGGGGAAATTTGAGTATAGATCCTATATTAAATATATGTGTAGTAATGTTAATCTTTTGGTTGCAATAATAGTATTGTAATTACGTATAAGAATGTTATTTTTATTTTTTATTTTATTTTAATAATTTTTAAAAAATATATCCTTATTGATTTCAGAAAAAGGAAGGGAGGGGGAGAGAGAGAGATAGAAACATCAATGATGAGAGAGTCATTGATCGACTGCCTCCTGCACGCCCCTTGCTGGGGGTCGAGCCCACAACCCAGGCATGTGCCCTAACAGGGAATCGAATCCCAATCTCCTGGATTCTAGGTTGATACTCAACTGCTGAGCCACGCACAGCCGGGTGAGAATGTCCTTTTTTTTTTAAAGTTATCTTTATTGTTGAAAGTATTACAGATGTCCTCTTTTTCCCCCCATCGACTCCCTCCTCCCCACTCCTGCCCCCTCCCAGGCCTTAGCTGCACTGTTGTCTGTGACCAGGGGCTATGCATATATGCATATGAGTTCTTTAGTTAGTCTCTTCCTGCACCTCACCCCTTCCTTCTGATATTTGTCAGTCTACTGCATACTTCCATGTCTTTGGATCTATTTTGTTTTTCTAGGAGATTCTGAATGCTGAATTTACAGGCTATGTGTCTTGATGTCTGAAAATTATCCCACATGGCTCAAAAGAAGTAAAGGCAAAAAGAAATGAATGGAACTGGGTCAAACCAAAAAGCTTCTGCACAGCGAAAGAAACCAAGAGCAGAACAAAAAAGCAACCAATAGAATGAGAGATGATGTTTGGAAACAACAGCTCCAATAAAAGGTTAAATATCCAAAATATATAAAGAACTCATACAACTCAACACCAAACAAACAAACAATCCAATTGAAAAATGAGCAGAGGACATGAACAGACACCTCTCCCAAGAAGACATACAAATGGCTAACAGATATATGAAAAGATGCTCAACTTCACTAGCTATTAGGGAAATGCAAATCAAAACTACAATGAGATACCACCTCACACCTGTTAGAATGGCTATTATCAACAAGACAAGTAATAACAAGTGTTGGAGAGGCTGTGGAGAAAAGGGAACCCTCGTTCACTGCTGGTGGGAATGTAGACTGGTACAGCCACTATGGAAAATGGTCTGGCAGTTCCTCAAAAACTTAAAAATAGAATTATCATATGACCCAGCACTTTCTCTCCTGGGTATCTACTCAAGAAACTAGAAAACATTTTTTTGCAAAGATATATGTACCCCTATGTTCATTGCAGCATTATTCAACCAAAGGGGGAACTGGTGAAGGGTAAAGGGGGTCAAATATTTGGTGATGGAGGATAATTTGACTTTGCATGGTAGACACACAATGTAATATATAAATCACATATCATAGAAATGTACACTTGAAACCTATATGATCCTATTAACTGATGTCACCCCAGTACATTTAATTTAAAAAATTAAAGTATAGAATAAAGGTCAAAGAGAAGACTTGGGGGCACATAAAGGGCTCAGTGTTGTGCATGTTGAGATTGAGCTGCTCATAGACCCTCAAGTGGAGATGTCCACTGAGCAGATGAGAATAAGAACTGAGACCATTCTACAGAAAGGTCCGGGCTTCAGCTAGAGATGTGGAGGTCACCAGAACATACAAGAAGATTAAAGTGGCCAGTTTGGATGCCATCACTCAGAGGGAACTACTAAGGGTACAACGGGACCAAGTTTGGAAACCTGGTCCAGGCCACAAATGGAGCTAAAAGATTTTTGTTTTGTTTCATTGAAATTGTTGACACTATTGCAGATCTCCTGCTCTCCTTCTCACTGAAGTTGAAGAAAATGGAGAGACCCCATAGAATCGCATAGCCTGAGATCTTACATAGATCCCAGACTAGACTCAAGAGTTGACGCACTGTGTGACTTGGCAAGTAATTGAATGCCATATTTTTCAGTCTTTGAAATAGTGATAATATATATTATACTTCCTTAGGATTGTCATAAGGGTAGAATAAAAATATAGATATAAAGTTCTTTTATGACTTTCAAACTACTAAACAGAAGAGAACCATCTTTCTACTATGAATTTGTATACAAACTACTACCTCCTTTCCCCATTCCTAGAGAAATAAATTTTAGGGCCCCTCTTGTAGTAAAAGGGTTTGAAAAATCAATTCCAGGTTGGAAAACACAGGTAGACATGAAAACAAGTCAGAGGGGGAAAATGGTTAACAGATAAACTTGTTCAGGGAGAGGTATGTGGAAAGCATTTAGAGGGAGGCTGGGAGGTTGATATATTTGGATCTTCTTTAGTATTGACCTAAGATTATACAGAATTGTTTTTAAATGATACCACAATCAAAGCAGAGTTCTGATTTTAAAAGTAATATCCTGTAACAAATTAGTTCAGAATGTAAGACATGAAGATCATTTAAAATAGTGCTTCTTAAACTACAGTTTTCCAAGGTCGCCTGGGGAAGACAAGACTTCACAAAGACCCCCTAACCTAGTTTACCTGTGCAGTTCAAATTTATCTCTTTTACATATTGAACGATTGTGTAGCATGACATTTTAACTGAAGTTAACCCGCTGAGGAAAAATACCTGGAATAATAATCCAATATTAATATATCTACAGAATAAAATTATGTAAAAGTCTCAAGTGTTACAATCATAGGCCACAAGAAAATATCTTTTTACAAAAGACTCTTGCCAGGGCTCCCTTCATGTCTCTGTTCCTGAGGCTGTAGATGAAGGGGTTCAGCATGGGTGTGACCACCGTGTACATCACAGCCATGACCATCTCCTTCACAGTAGAATTATCAGCTGACGGGCATAAATAGAGACCAATAATCATCCCATAGAACAGTGACACCACAGACAGGTGGGAGCCACAGGTGGAGAAGGCCTTGTGGATGCCTCTAGCGGAAGGGACCTTGAGGATGGAAAACACAATTCGCACATAAGACGTGATGATGAGAAGGAACGGAATGACAACAATCGGTCCCCCGACGGTAAATATCACCAAGTCATTAACCCGAGTGTCCGAGCAGGACAGCTTCAGCAGAGCAGACAGGTCACAGAAAAAGTGGGGGATCTTGTTTTCGGCACAAAAACACAACCTGGCCATGAGCAGAGTGTGCAACATGGCATGGAACGTGGTCAGCACCCAGGACAGCGCCACCAGGGACAGACAGAGCTTGGGGCTCATGATGGTGGTGTAGTGCAGGGGGAAGCAGATGGCCACGTAGCGGTCATAGGCCATGGCCACCAGGAGGAAGCTCTCCAGGTCTCCAAAGAGCAGGAAGAAGTACATCTGGGTGAGGCAGCCTGCATAGGGGATGGACGGGTCCTGGCTCTGCATGTTGTGCAGCAACTTGGGCATTGTGACCGAGGAAAAGCAGAGGTCAGAGAAAGACAAATTGCTGAGAAACAAATACATGGGCGTGTGGAGGTGGGAGTCCAGGCGAATCAGGAAAATTATGAGAAGATTCCCCAGGATGGTGGTAAGATACATGGCCAGGGACAGGGCATAGAACAGGTTTTTCTGCTCTGACTCGATGGGAAGGCCCAGAAGAAGGAACTCTGTGATGACAGTTTGATTTTTTCCTGCCATTCCTGTCTCTGGTATCTTTAGGAAGAAATAATAGTGTCCATTAAAACCTGAATTTACAAGTGAACACATTTCTATGATACATGATGTTTTAGGCACTCTACAAAAAAAATACTTTATGTCACCTTTCACAATCTCTATACTCCAAATCTCTATCATCAGAACCTCTATGGTTGAAAATGACTTATTTGTTACGTTTCTTTAACACATAATAATGTTCCAACTTTTTTAAAACACTGTCATCCATTACTGTCTGTGACACATAATGTGTCCGTTTTCCTCATATCTGCCTGGCCAGACTGCCTCAGTCACTATAACTGTCTCCTACTCATTCAAAACTTTACATGATGATGTTCCTCAGGGATCTTACCTAAATACTGTTCCCTTATAACCCTACATGTTACCAGGATAAACTTATGTACTTTAAAGGCTTCAATTACTATTTAAACCTCAGATCTAGATGTCTCTCTAACCTATAAAAGAGTATACTCAGTTGCTTAATGATTACCTTCCCCTGGATGTATCACAGGCATTTCTAGCTCAAAAGATCCCAAAATAAAATCATGATCTCACCCTGCCCCTCTTCCAGTCTCCTCCTGCTCTATTCCTACATCTCATTAGAAGACCCCCAGGCTCTCCAGTCATAAACTTGAGGATTTTCTTTCATTCCCACCTTCCTCTCACCATCAACATCCAGTCCGTCAACAAGCCCGATAGATTCTGCCCCTCAATTCTCACTCATCCATTCCTTATCTCAACTTTCACTTCCCAGAACCAACTGACCTCACATCTTGCTTATACTTTTGAGACAGCTTCTTAATTCACACCCTTGCTTCCACCCGGGAACCTTTCTCCTTCAGCATCTTTCAGTCTCACTGTGGCGTTCCAAGATGAAAAGCTAATCATCATTCCCCCGAAAGTCTTCATGGGTCCTTATTGTTTTTAAGATAAAGGCAAAATTCCTTTTTAAAAAGTGCTTCATCTCTTTCACCCGTCCAGTAAAGGGGAATATAGCCAATAATATTGGGATAACTGTGCATGGTGATGGGTGCTTACTACGCGTAGTGTGGTGATCACATTATAAGGTATACAAATGTCAAATCACTATATTCTACACCTGAAAATAATATAATGCTTTATACCAACCATATTTAAGTTAAAAAGTGCTCACAACCTGGCCCTTTCTCCCATCACAGCTTCATCTGGCAGCACAAGTGCACTCACATTCCTCTGCCCAGCAGTGCTGGTCTTCAGTGTCACAAGTTCTTGCCTCCAGCTTTTTGCACTTGCTGTTCCTCTTACCTAATATCTTTGTCCCTCTGCTTGCTCTTCACCTGGTTTCCCTCACTTATTTTCCAGGCATGTTATATGCCTCTTACACAGCTAAACCTTCCCTGACTCCCCAGACCAGGTGAGGACCACAGCTGTATAACACAGCACAGCGTGCTTGTCCCCATAGCACTCAATGCAACTGCAAGTATTTGTTGATAGCTGCCTTCCCTACCTGGTGGTGAGATCCATACAGGAAAGGCCATGCCTGCTCATGACTGCACCTGACACAGTGCTCTATGTAGCTGATGTCTCATATTTATTGGTTGGACTTCAGGCTGAGACATGCATTCCTTCAACTTTAAAGGCAGCAGAAGTCCTTTCAAGTAAGAGTCTCTGCTTGTACTAAATTATCCCAGAGCAAGAAGTCTCTAACATCAACCATTTACACTAAATAAGACACTTTATTATAGCATTTTTGAATGTAATTTTGTGCCCATGGAAAATGTTAGGATACCTCATATTTACTACTCTTGTCACTAATACAGATGATAAAGATAATAGAAATATACAGCCATGTAGATAGGTAGGTAGATAGGTAGATAGATAATCTCCTATTGGTTACATTACTCTGGAGCACCCTAAGACACCTTAGTGTGCTTCAAAGTAGACAAAGAAAGTACAGGGGAAGCACTAGGAGATGTGGGGAGCTTCTTCAATAAGGACATAACTGAGCCCAGTTCCTGGGATTTTCACCCCCTGATGCTGCCTGATAAGCCCACATGAACAGTCTTTACACTTGGACGCTACGCACTGACAATCCAGTGGAGAATAACATCCAGGGAAAATCACACACCTGATTTCTCTGAATTTTGTTTCCCAGGTAAATGAACGGGACCTGACTCTTGTGACGACAGTATGACTGGAGATGACAAACAGGAGACAGAACTTGCAGATGGTACCACTGATGATGCAGTGAGCCTCTCTCTCATTTTCACCTGTTAAGTCAGTCTTCTCAACTTGGATGGCACATAAACATCACCTAGGGCGGTGCTTCTGAAATTAATGTCCATGCAAATCACTCAGGAGTTCTAGTAAAACACAGATTCTGATTTAGTAGGAAAGCAGCTACTTTTCAAATTAACACTCTGGTGATGCCCATCCTCTTTGTCCACAGATGATACAGTGAGCTGCAAGTACATATGATGCTCTTAGAAAGAAAGATCACTGGTCTCCCTAAAACACATTTAATCACAGTATCGGACAAGAGGTCCTGTCAAGGTTTTTAAAGCTCAAGGTGATTCTAAAATAAAGCAAGGACTAGAGCTATTGCATTGAAGCCTACCTCAGAAGCTGTCATTATGTTAAAATTATATTATGTTGAGAGAATACATTCCACAGGAAGTAATATTTATGAATGATATTACTTTTTTAAATATTTTAACTGGAGGACATTTATCAAAATATTTTAGACTTTGGGGAAGTATTGGGGAGCTGAGAGGTGGAGAAGAAGAGGGTCATCAGACCTGAAAGCTCCCCAGAAGAACATCACACAACCTGGGAAATTAAGACCCTCTGAGTGGTAGGACCTTAAGAAACCAACTCATTCACCCCCTGCTCAACTTACCCAGTCTGTCTGAGGGTGATTCCAAGACCCTGGCCAGATAACCTGCCCTCCTTAATTCACTAAGGCATGTGAAGTAACAGCCTCCATAGTTGTCACCTCTACCTGCAACGTCCTTTCTCACATCTCCCATTCTACACATCCTTAGGCCAAAAGGATTGTCGATCCCAGAGGAATCTAGGTCCTGATGGAACTCATTAGAGTCAAAGTAATCACCCAGTTCTGCTCTGGGACAATGCCCTCAGAGTCCTGGAACAGTGACGGGTTATAGTCACTGACAACACCTGACTATACTTTGGGGGAAGGCAAGGTGGAGAGGAGCTCAGGTACAGAGGCTTCAACACTATCTGTTTAATGGACAGTAGTCCTGTGGGGCTGGAGCTTACATTTTCAGAGGTGAAGGAAAATGGTTTGAGAAGCCATAAAAACTATTGGAGACCAGAGTGTAAATATCCCAAAATATCTTAGGAGTGTGGGAGGCTTCATCTGGTGGGCATTGAGAAGCAATCAGTGTTTTTTGAGCAAAGTGCCATGAAAGACACATATTTTTCAAAAAAGATTCTCCTTAGTACCCAATTCTTCATAAACATACCCAAGGGGAGAGATACATCTGCAGCTAAGAAGGATTGGACCTCTATAGCCTAAACATACGCAGGTACATGGAAAAGACTGGAATAAGAGAAAAGATAAGCTCTCTTGTATCATGTTCAATCTTCCTCAGTCCAAGATCAAAAAGGAAATCTAGTTTGAGTTTCAGTGAGGTACTTCCATCTCCTTGCCTCTCTAAGAAAACCTTAATACACCCGCCGGCACCATCATCTCTGCTACTCTACATGTGTGTCAGATTAGCTCCTAGTGCCCAGCTCTTCCTTAGGTTGCAGTTGATCCCAGACCATGGTTGACACTAACTCCTTTCACCACCCATTCCATGTTCTCCTTGGCCATCATCTCAGCTGGATGGGGTTCTTTACATAGTGATGTTATGCAAACCTTCATTTCTAGGGAATCCGCATCCTCATTGATTCTGCCTTTATTGTATTGTTACAGTTTTATTAACATGTATTATTAGACACGAGAATACTAAGTGGCACCCAAGGAATATTCCAGAGTTTCAGACATGGTGCTCCCTGCTCCAGTTGTATAGGGCAACTCAGGTCCCCTTGGTAATCAATGACACCACCCTGGGCAGAAGAGCAATCCTGCTCTTTGTCTAGTGGTTCTCATAAGAACTGTGAAATGTCCAGGTGGTGGACTCAATTGCTGATTCAATGAGACCATTGTTATGAGCACTTCTCCCTTGAGAACTATATGAGACACTTCTTGTTCACCATTTTCAATTCTCTCAGCCTCATCTGTTATTTCAGCCACAGTTGCAGTAACCAACTCTGCACTTACTTCAACAAGCTTTAGAATATGTAACCTTGGGGGGTGTAGGGGCCGAGGAAAGGGGGAAAGGTGGGGTGGGGAATGGGGGATATTTGTGATAATGTCAACAATAATATGTTAAAAACCCACAATAATATATATATGTATGTATGTATGTATGTATGTATTTTCTAAATGAGCAAAGGTGTTGCTTTTTTTTTCTTTTTTTCTTTATTTTCCACCTGTAATACTTTCAACAATAAAGATTTAATTAAAAAAAATAATAAAATAGCCCAGCAGGGCATGGCTCAGTGGTTGAGCATGGACATAGGATCCAGGAGATCTTGGTTTGATTCCCGGTCAGGTCACATGCCCACGCTGTGGGCTCAATCCCCAGTCAGGGGCCTGCAGGAGGCAGCCAATCAATGATGACTCTCTCATCATTGATGTTTCTATCTCTCTCTCCCTCTCCCTTCCTCTCTGTGAAATCAATAAAGATATATTTTAAAATAATAATAATAATGATAATAATAATAAAATAAAAATTGGCAAAGGACTTCAACAGACACTGCTTTGAAGAAGACATACAAACGGCCAACAGATATACACAAAGATGCTTAACTTCACTAGCTAATAGGGAAATGCAAATCAAAACTCCAGTGAGATATTACCTCATACCTCTTAGAATGGCTGTTATCAACAAGACAAGAAATAAATATTGGAGAGGCTGTAGAGGAAAAGGAACCTTCATTCACTGTTGGTGGAAATGTAACTGGTGCAGCCACCTTGGAAAATAGTATGGAGGCTCCTCAAAATGTAAGAATAGAGCTACCACATGACTCATCAATCCCTCTTCTGGGTATCTACCCAAGAAAATTGAAAACATTTATTCACAAAGATATATGCACCCCTATGTTCATTGCAGCATAACTCACAGTGGCCAAGACATGGAGACAGCTGAAGTGTCCTTTGATAGATGCTTGGATAAAGAAGATCTGGAGCAAGTATTCAAAGGAATATTACCTAGCCATAAGAAAAGATGAAACACAGCCATTTCTGGCAACATGGATGGATCTTGAGAATATCATGCTAAGCAAAATAAGACAGACACAAAAAGTCAAGAACCATGTGATTTCACTCATGTGTGGGGTATAAAACTGAAAGCAACAAATGAACAAACAAGAAAAACAAACAAAAACTCATAAACACAGAAAACATTGTGGTTTTTCCCAGAGGAAGAGGGTAGAGGTAGTAAAGGGTAAAGGAATTAAATACATAGTGATGGAAAAGATTTGACTTTGAGTGGTGAACACACAATGCAATATACAGATGCTGTATCATAGAACTGTACGCTTGAAACCTATGTAATTTTATCAAGCAATGTCACCCCAATAAATTTAATTTTTTTAGAAAAAGTTTTCTCCTTATGTTTTCTTTAAGGAGTTTTGCAGTTTCAGGTTTTGTCTTTAAGTCTTTGATCTATTTTGAGTTGATATTTTTGTGTGTGGTGAAAGATAGGGGTCCTGTTAAATTCAGTTTTGCCAGCGCTACTTGTTGAAGAGACTTTCCTTTCCCCATTGCATGTACTTGGCACCTTTGTCAAAGATCAGTTGATTGCATATACCTGCATGTATTTCTGGGATCTCTATTCTGTTCCGTTGTCTATATGTCCATCTCTATGCTAGTACCTTACAGTTTTAATGACTGCAGCTTTGTAATATACATGGTGGGGCAAAGGTAGGTTTACAGTTCTTCATATGGAAAATAATACAATAATTAATAAGCTATAATACAAGAATAAACTCTGTTTCACATACTCACAACTGTAGTCCTACTTTTGCCCAACCCAGTAGATTGAAATCAGGAAGTGTGATGCCTCTCACTTTGTTTTCTTGCCCGAGAATTCTTTGGCTTTGTGAGGTCTAAGGTGGTTCCCCACAAATTTTAGAGATTTTTTTTTTCTATTTCTGTTATAAAATGTGATTTGGATTTTGATAAAGATGGAAGTGAATCTATACATCACTTTGGGAGAATGGACATTTTATGATACTAATTCTCCCAATACATGAACAAGTGATGTCTTTCCATTTATTTATGTATGCTTTAAATTCTTTCAGCTATATTTGATGGCTTTCATATACAAGTCTTTCACATCTTGGTTAAGTTTATTCCTAAATACTCACCCAAGGATATTTTTCCCATTTGTTTTTAGAAAAAGTAGAAAGGATGGAGGGAGGGAGAGACACACAGCAGGGGGGAGGGGTGGTTGAGAGAGAAACATGGATATGGTTGCCTCCCAATTCACACCCTAACTGGGACCTGCAACCCAGGTACATATCCTTGACTGAAAGTCCAACCTGAGTCCCCTCAGTGCACAGTCAGATGCTCCAACCACTGAGAAACACCAAACAGGGTCCTAAGCACTATTTTGATGCTACTTCAAGCTTAAAAGCTTCTGTAGAGCAAAGAAAACAACCAAGAGAGTGCAAAAGTATCCTGCAGAATGGGAGACAATATTTTCAAACCATGTATCTGATCAGGAGTTAATATTCAAAATATATGAGGTTCTCCTACAACTCAATAGCAAAAGAAATAAATTATCTGACTTAAAAAAGGGGAAAGTACTTGAATATACCTTTCTCCAAAGAAGACATACAAAAGGCCCCCAGGTATATGAAAAAGGTGCTAAACATTACCAATTATCAGGGAAATAAGATATAACCTCACATCTGGTAGGATGGATGGATATTGTTTTTAAAAGGTGAGTGTTGGAGAACATGTGGGGAAATGAGGGAACACTTACACAGTGTTGGTGGGAATGTAGACTGCAGTCACTATGCAAAACAGTAGGACCTTCCCCCCAAATGAAAATAAAATTACCACATGGCCCAGTAATCCCTATTCTGGGATGAGTATATATCCAAAAAAAATGAAATCACAGTCTCAAAGAGATACCTGCATTCCCAAGTTCACAATAACCAAGATATGGAACAACCTAAATGTCCATCCATAGGTAAATGAGTAAGAAAATGTGGCAGATGCAGACAGTGGAATATAATCCAGCCTTTAAAACAAACCTTGACATTCGTGACAACATGGATGAACTTAGAAGACATTATGTTAAGTTAAATAACACAGTTTCAGACAACAGATACTGCATGACTCCACCTATATGAGGTATCTAAAAATAATCAAACTCAGGAAAAGAGAGGTAAAATGTTGGTTATCAAGGACATAAATAAGAGGAAAATTAGAATTATTTAATAATAGGTTAAAAAAAAGTCTTTTGTTTTGTAAGATGAGTAACTTGAAAATATCTGCTGTACAATACAGTACTTATTGCTAATATCATAAAATTGTTCACTCTAAAATATGTTAAGAGGATAGACCTCATATTAGGCATTCTTAAAAATCGAAAAATAAGAAGACCCACAAAAGAAAACAAGGAAATTCTTGGAGGTGACGGATATGCTTAATACCTTTGTTGTGGTGCTATGTCATGGGTGCATGTATGTATCCAAATTCATTAAGATGTATACTTCAATGTGTGCAATTTTTATTAATTTTAACTCAATAAAGCTAAAAATGGAATATAAAACAAAGAGAAAACTTGGAGGAAATATAAAGGGTTCATTTTGCATATTAAGATTAAGTGTTCATAGAGCATTTAAAGTGAGGATGTCTACAATGAAGATGAAGATAAAAATTAAGCACTGGAGGAAGATCTAGACAGCAGATAGAGATGTGGAGGTAGGAATATGTGAGCAGATTAAAATTATGGGGTTAGATGCCATCACTTAGAGAAAGAACAAGGGGAAAAAAGGGACCCAAGGGGAAACCTAGACAATGCCCTACATGGAGCTCACATTGACAATTGAATGCTTGTTCCCCTTATTTCAGAGGTGGGGGAATTGAGAAGAAAGTCTAAATTCAGATATACTGAGATATTAATAAGCTCAACACTCACCCACTCTATGACCCTGGCAAGTCATCAAAATCGCTTTTCAATTTTTCAAACAGTGATAAAATTCCAGAAAAAGGAGCAGAATTCCTCACAAGAATAGATTAAGATCATGGATGTACAATGTGTTGATAATTTTCAAAATACTAAGCAAGAGTGATTCGCCCTTAAACACTGAGACTGTTCACCGTACAGACTCTGGCCTCCTTCCCCATACCCGAGCCTCAGGGGGAACGTTTAGGGCTCCAGGTGTGGGTGAGCTCCCAGGTGAAGACAAGCTGAACTATTGTAGCAAGGAGATAGAAAGTCCATTTACATTAACCTCAGGTCAAAAGAAATGAAAATAAAGCAGATGGCTAGAGGTTAAGAGACAGAATATTGTGAACACTTGCTGAGAAAAAGGTAAGTTAAGAATTTGTATTCAACAATAATAAGTCCAGTTTAGCAGAGGTAATCAAGAAAGTGAGAAGTCTGAATTTTATTCAATATTGACTTGGGAATACAAGTATTTTTAAAGCAGAGTTTTCATTAAAAACACAGACACATGATAAATTACTTCTTTAATAACTGGAGACACATAGATCAGTTCAAAGTTATCAAATGATGCTTCATCAGGGTCATTGGGATAATAAAGAAGAAGACTTGGCTAACAGGTCACTGAGATCCTCTTTCTGAGTTTTTGCACCTCTACTTAATGTCTTTCACTTATCATACAAGTGTTTAGAATGTAATTTCTTTTTTAAAAAAAATATCAAAACTAAAAAAAAGAAGTGTGGGTTAATATCTTCATATTAATATGAATATGTCTACCGGATAAAAAAAAATATGCAAAAATACTAAGCTTTAGCATCATACAGAGAAGGAAGCTTTATTCTTACAAAAGACTCTTGCCAGGGCTCCCTTCATGTCTCTGTTCCTCAGGCTGTAGATGAAGGGGTTCAGCATGGGTGTGACCACTGTGTACATCAGAGCCATGACCGTCTCCTTCACAGTAGAATTACCAGCTGACGGGCATAAATAGAGACCAATAATTGTCCCATAGAACAGTGACACCACAGACAGGTGGGAGCCACAGGTGGAGAAGGCCTTGTGGATGCCTCTAGCAGAAGGGACCTTGAAGATGGAAGACACAATTCGCACATAAGACGTGATGATGAGAAGGAACGGAATGACCAGAATAAGCCCTCCCATGATAAATATCACCAAGTCATTAACCCGAGTGTCCGAGCAGGACAGCTTCAGCAGAGCAGACATGTCACAGAAAAAGTGGGGGATCTTGTTATCACCACAAAAACACAACCTGGCCATGAGCAGAGTGTGCAACATGGCATGGAACGTGGTCAGCACCCAGGACAGCGCCACCAGGGACAGACAGAGCTTGGGGCTCATGATGGTGGTGTAGTGCAGGGGGAAGCAGATGGCCACGTAGCGGTCATAGGCCATGGCCACCAGGAGGAAGCTCTCCAGGTCTCCAAAGAACAGGAAGAAGTACATCTGGGTGAGGCAGCCTGCATAGGGGATGGACGGGTCCTGGCTCTGCATGTTGTGCAGCAACTTGGGCATTGTGACCGAGGAAAAGCAGAGGTCAGAGAAAGACAAATTGCTGAGAAACAAATACATGGGCGTGTGGAGGTGGGAGTCCAGTTGAATGAGCATGATGATGATGAGGTTCCCCAGGATGGTGGTAACATACATGGCCAGGAACAGGGCATAGAACAGGTTTTTCTTCTCCAGCTCAATGGGCAGGCCCAGAAGAAGGAACTCTGTGATGGCAGTTTGATTCCTTCCTGCCATATACATCTTCAGTGCCTTTAAGAAGAAATATTAGTGCCGATTGAAACCTGAATCTAAAATAAACATATTTTATACTATATGGCTTGTTAGCCAGTCTGCCAAAATACATTATATCACTTTCATCACAATAATTATGCTCTCTGTAATCAGAATCTTTAATATGGAAAAGGCCTTATTTTCTTCAGTTCTCTTTAGCAACTAATAATATTGCAGTCTTTCTAAAACACTTTTATCTATTTGCTTCTGACACAAAAGTTATTACTTTTCCTCATACCCACTGGCCAGAAAACCTCGGTAAATGTAATTGGCTCCTGCTCTGCCAATATCTTACATGTTGAGGTTCCAGGGCTTTTTTAAAACATTGTTCTCTTCTAATTTCACATATAACACCAAAAAAAAAAAAAAAAAAAAAAAGCTCAACAATTCCAAAGGCTTCAACTACTGTTTAAAATTTCATTGTAGGTGACTCTCTAACTTATAAAACTGTTTACCCAGTTGCTTAACGATTGTCTTTCCTTGCGTGTCTCACACCCATTTTAAACTAAGCAGATTCGTGATCTCGCTCTGCCCCTCTCCCAGTCTCCTCCTCTAATTTCCCATATCTCAGTAAAGGACTTCGAGGTTCTCCAGTCAGAAACTTGAGCATTTTCATTCATTCATTGCTTACTCTCATCAACATACACAGTCTGTCAGCAAGTCCTATGGGTTTTCTGTTTCTCATCAACTCCTTATCTCAACTGTCACTACCCTAGACCAGAGTGACATTGTATCTTGTCTGTACATTGAAAGAGCCTCTTAATTCACCTCCTTGTTTCCATGCTTGAACGCACTTTCCTTTGATGTCCTTCTTTGACACTGTGCAACTCTAAAATGAAAAATAGATCATCCTTCTTCCTGAAGTCTTCATGGATTCTCATTGCTCTGAATGCAGGAAAAACTCCTTTCAAAAAAAAAAAAAATTCCTTCCACCCTGGCAGGTTAGCTCAGTTGGTTAGAGTGTTGTCCCAATATGCCAAGGTTGAGGGGTTTGATCCCTGGTCAGTGCACACACAAGAATCAACCAATGAGTGCATAAATTAGTGGGACAAAAAACTGATCTTTCTCTCTCTCTCTCTCTCTCTCTCTCTCTCTCCCTCCTTCCTTCCCTTCCCTCCCTCTCATCCTTTCTCTCTCTCTAAAAATCAATAAATAAAAATTATTTAAAATTCCTTCCAAGTGGGCTTCATGATCTGACACTTGCTTATCTCCACAGCTTCTTCTGGCTCCACGGTAACGCTCCCACTCCTCTCTCCAGCAATGCAGGACTAACATGTCACAATTTGCTGCCTTCAGCTTTTCTCACTTGCTGTTTCCCTTGCCTTGCACCTTACTCCTCTGCTCCTTCACCGGGCTTGCCCCTAGTTATTTCCTCTCCCCCAGGCCAGATGAGAACCCCCTGCTATGTTTCCAAAGCATCCTGTGCTTGGTACCACAGCACTCAGCCCCACTGGGATTATTTGTTGATAGCTGTCTTCCCTACTGGATTGCAAACCCCAAACGAAAGAGGCCATGACTGCTCAGGACTGCACCTGGCACAGCGCCTCAGTGTCGCTGGTGTGTCATAAATATTTATTGGTTGTGCTTCAGGCTGAGGCATGCATTCCTCCAACTTTAAAGGCAACAGAAGTCCTTTCAAGTAAGAGTCACTACTCCTACTAAATTTTCCCAGAACAAGAACTCACTGGCCTCAACCCTTTAGCACTAAACATGACACTTTATTACAGAATTTGTGGAAGTAATTTTGGGCCCATGGCAAATGTTGGGGCACCTCAGATTCAATACTTTTGTCACCAATACAGATGACAATAGAGGCATATAGCTATGTAGATAGGCAGGTAGATAAATAGGTAGATGGGTAGATGATAGATAGATGATAGATGATAGATAGATAGATAGATAGATAGATAGATAGATAGATAGATAGATAGATAGATGATAGATAGATAGATAGAATCTACTGGTTCTATTTCTCTGGAGAACTCTAAGAAACCTTAGTGTGCCTCAAAGTAGTCAAAGAAAGCACAGAAAAAACACTAAGAGATGTGGGGAGCTCCTTCAATAGGACAGAACTGAGCCCAGTTCCTGGGATTTTCACCCCCTGATGCCGCCCGATCAGCCCACATGAACAGTCTTTACACTTGGACACTATGCACTAACAATCCAGTGGAGAAAAACATCCAGGGAAAATCACACACCTGGTTTCTCTGAATTTTGTTTCCCAGGTAAATGAATGGGACCTGGCTCTTGTGACAATCGTATGACTGGAGATGACAAACAGGAGACACAACTTGCAGTTGCTACCACTGATGATGCATAAGCCTCTCATCTTCTTCACCCTTTAAGTCAGTAGTTCTCAGTTTGGGTTGCACATAAACATCACCTAGGGCAGTGCTTCTGAAATTAATGTCCATGCAAATCACCCAGGAGTTCTAGTAAAACACTGATTCTGATTCAGTAAGAAAGCAGCTACTTTTAATTCAGCTCACAGTTAATACCAATGTTATTGTCCAGGGACTACACAATGAGTTGCAAGGATATATGATGTTTTTAAAAATGAGGTTTACTGGGGCCCTCAGATAAATTAACCACAACCTCTGAGAGGAGGCCTGTGTAAAGATTATAAAGTTCCCAAATAAAGCAAGGGCTCAGAACTATTGTATTAAAGTCTACTTCAAAAGCTGTAATTATATTATAATTACACAATCTTGTGGGATAACTTACACAATAGATAATATGTAAGAATGCTATCATTAATCAAAATATTGCATTGATGAATATTAATCAAAATATTTCTAGAAGCTGGGAAAGTCTTGGGAGACTTGGAGAAGAGGAGGGTTATTATATCTTAAGACTCCCCTTCAGAACATCACACAACTTGAGAAATTAAGTCCCTCTGGTTAGAAGGACCCTAAGAGACCAGCTCATTTATCTTCTGCCCAACTTACCCAGTCTATCTGAGGGTGATTCCAAGACCCTGGCCGGAGATCCTGCTCCCGATTATTAACTAAGATATGGGAAGTAACAGCCTCTGTAGTTGTCACTGCAACATCCCTTCTCACATCTCCCATTGTACACATCCTTGGGTCTAGGAAACCTTGGATCCCAAGGGTGTATATATCCTGGAGGAATTCATTAAAGGCAAAGTAATTACCCAGGAACTCTCCGGACAATTCTCTTGAAGTGTTAAGGAAGTGACTTACTACAGTCACTGATCACACCTGACTATTCCTGGGGGGGGGGGGGGGGGAGGTGGAATAGAGAGAAGTTCATGTATGGATGCTTAAACACTACCTGTTTAGGGAAGGGACAGTAATCCTGTGGGCCTGGAATCTGTATTTTCAGAGGTGAAAGAAGATGGTTGGAGAAGCCATAAAAACAGCAGGAACCAGAGTGTTAAAGTGTAGGAGGCTTTATCTGGGGGGCAGTTAGAAGCAATGGGTATTCTTTGAGCAAAATGCCATGAAAGACACACATTTTGGAAAGATTCTCAGGGTGGTAGAATCTCTCACTACAACCCAATGTCCCATAAATATACCCAAGGGGAGAGATACATCTATAGCTAACAAGGATTAGATCTCTATGGCCCAGCCATACGCAGGTATATGGAAAAGACTGGAATAAGCGAAAAGATAAGCTCTCTCATATCATGTCCAAACTTTCTCAGCCCAAGATTAAAGAGGAAATCTGGTTTGAGTTTCAGTGAGGTACTTCCATCTTCTTGCCTCTCTAAGAAAACCTTAATACACCCGCGGGCACCATCATCTCTGCTACTCTACATGTGTGTCAGATTAGCTCCTAGTGCCCAGCTCTTCCTTAGGTTGCAGTTGATCCCAGACCATGGTTGACACTAACTCCTTTCACCACCCGTTCCATGTTCTCCTTGGCCATCACCTCAGCTGGATAGGGTTCTTTTCATAGTGATGTTATGCAAACCTTCATTTCTAGGGAATCCGCATCCTCATTGATCCTGCCTTTATTGTATTGCTACAGTTTTATTAACATTTATTATTAGACATGACAACACTAAGCTGTAACAAAAGAATTCTTCAGAATTTCAGACATGATCCTCTCTGAGCCAGTTGTGTAGAGCATCCTACTTTCCCCTGGTAATCAATATCACCACCCCAGGCAGAATGGCAACCCTGCCCTTTGTCAATCGGTTCACATAAGAACTGCAGAATGCCCCGGCAGCCATGGCCCAGGGGTTGAGCATCGACCTACGATCAAAGAAACCGAGGTTCGATTCCCCGTCGGGGCACATGCCTGGGTTTTGGGCTCGATCCCCAGGAGTGAGCGTGCAGGAGGCAGCCGATCGATGACTCTCATCATTGATGTTTCTATGTCTCTCTCTTCCTCTCCCTTCCTCTCTCTGAAATCAATAAAAATATATTTTTTAAAAAACCAAACTGCAACACATGCAGGTGGTAGGCTCAACTTCTGATTCAGTGAAACCATTGTTGCCTCCTCTGGGAGGAGCACTCCTGAGACGCTGCTTGTGCACTATTCTCAATTCTTCAGCCTCACCTCTTGATCCGGTCACAGCTGCAGTAACCAACTTTGCACTGCCAGCGTCTTTAATAGATGTGACCTAACAGTACGTTGTCTCAATTCTGCTCCACACACTCCTCTGTTCCTGCTCTCAGCCTTCCCTAACTCCACGAAACAAGATTCAGGTAAAAGTTTCTCAGTATTCATGCTAATATTTAGGTACGTGATCCTTTGTTGTACAGTGTGAGTTCTGGATTGAGGATTCTTTTGCATAGGGACTCCAATTTTTCAAGCACTGATAGTTGAAAAGGCTGTTTTCCACCAAATTGTCTTTGTACCTTTGTCAAAAATCATTTGATGACACATAAGTGAATGCATTTCTGGGCTCTCTATGCTATTCTATGCTCTCTATACTGATCTATATCTCTATTTTTTCTGTGATACAGCACTTTCTGATTATATTTATTAATAGTGAGTCTGAGACCAGGCACCATTAGTCATCCTGTTTTGTTCTTCACTTCCAAAGCCAAATTTGCTCTTGTAGTTTTTGCCTTTACGCAGTCTTGCGGGAATACATTCATACGATAGTATGTATGAATGCTGTTGTTAATCAAAATATTGCATTGGTGAATATTAATCAAAATATTTCTAGAAGTTGGGGAGGTCTTGGGAGGCTGAGTGGTGGGGAAGAGGAGTGTTACACAAACCTTTAAATGGTACTTTAAAGTGTTTCTTCTGAGGTGGGTCCTAGATGGCGGCATAGGTTGTTGAACTCGCCCCTCCCATGAACACACTAAATATACACCTACATGTAGAGCAAGTCCCCCTGAGAGACATCTGAGGGCTGACTGACCCGGCTTCTGTACAACAAACAAGAGATGAGTGTGCTTAAAGGTTAGGGAAGGGCAGGAGCTCTCCCGGATACGTGCCGGTGAGCACCATCCTTTACACCCTCTCCACCGCCCACCGAGGAGAAGAGAGGAGAGGGGAGAGGAGGGGAGGGGAGAGGAGGGGAGGGGAGGGGAGGGGAGGGGAGGGGAGGGGAGGGGAGGGGAGGGGAGGGGAGGGGAGGGGAGGGGAGGGGAGAGGAGAGGAGAGGAGAGGAGAGGAGAGGAGAGGAGAGGAGAGGAGAGGAGAGGAGAGGAGAGGAGAGGAGAGGAGAGGAGAGGAGAGGAAAGGAAAGGAAAGGAAAGGAAAGGAAAGGAAAGGAAAGGAAAGGAAAGGAAAGGAAAGGAAAGGAAAGGAAAGGAAAGGAAAGGAAAGGAAAGACTGTGTTGGATATCTAGGAGGTCCTTTGGGATACCACTTAGTAAAAGTTCATAACAAGTCAATAAAGGCAATAACAACGATGATGCAGGCGCCCAAGGAATGAAAGCTGAATGTAAATAACCCCACCGAGCTGAGCTGGTGGCAAAGGGAACATGGAATAGGTATGGAAGAAGGTGGTAGTGTTCGCTACGGCTTGTGGTCAACTGCAGGGCAAGAAAAAGCTGGAAACCAGGAGGAAATCCGATACATCTGGAGGGCTGTAGAGATAAAGGTGGTGGCGGGGTGCCGTTAAGGTTTTCCTAGAGAGGTAAGAAGCTAGATGGGCCTTCAAGGAATGCAAGTCTGGGTTTCTTTTCTATCTTGGCCTGAGGAAGATTGAACACGACCGGGGAGAGTGTATCTTTCCTTTTATTTTTGTCCTGTCCGTATGTCTGCTTACAGTTATGTCATAGACGTCAAATCCTTGTTAGCTGCAGGCTTCTCTCTCTCCTGAGGTATGCTTATGGGGAACTGGGCTACAGTGAGAGATTCTGACACCCTGAGAGTCTTTCCAAAATATGTGTCTTTCGTGGTAGTGCCCTGATGGCTTTTTGTTGCCCAGAAGATAAAGCCTAAACTCCTACACTTGAAGATATTTTAGGATATTCACAGTCTGGTCCCTGTTAGTTTTTATGGCTTCCTCAACCATCCTATTTCACCTCCCAAAATGTGAGCCCCAGCCCCACAGGACTACTGCCCATTAAACAGATAGTGTTGAAGCCTCTGTACGTGAGCTCCTCTCCACCTTCGCCTTCCCCCAAAGTAGAGTCAGGCGTGGTCAGTGACTACAACCCGTCACTGTTCCAGGAATCTGAGGGCATTGTCCCAGGGCAGTCCTGGGTGATTACTTCGTCTTTAATGAGTTCCTCCAGGAACCAGCCTCCTCCGGGATCCAGGGCCCCTTCGGGCCGCAGGTGTATAGAATGGGAGATGTGAGAAGGGACGTTGTAGACACAGGTGATGACTACAGAGGCTGTTACTTCACATGCCTTAGTCAATAAAGGGGGCAGGATCTCAGGCCAGGGTCCTGGGATCACCCTCCAACAGACTGGGTAAGTTGGGCAGAAGATAAATGAGCTGGTCTCTTAGGGTCCTCACAGGAGGGTCTCATGTGCTGTCCTGCAGGATAGTTTTCCAGGTATAACCCTCTTCTCTACCTCTCAGCCTCCCAAGATTTCTTCCCATTCTATAAATATTTTGACCGATGCTCACCGGCTTTAAGGATAGCATTCCTAAGTGTGACCGTGTGATGCATCTCTGAACGACTGTGTCATTTCAGCAGAAGGCATCTGTGTGAGGCAGGCATTCGCTACAGAGGCTCTTAACCCTTGACTACATATTTGAATTACATAAGAAGCTTTAAAATCGTTTGGATGGGCTCTCCCTCCCCAGAGATTCTGATTACAGTTATTGGGGGAGGGCGCCGTGATCTGTATTTTAAAATGTGTTGCATGTTCTTATGACTCAAAGTGCCGTGCACAGACCAGCAGAGTGGGCATTACCAAATGTAAACTTTGTGCTTATAGAATGTAGAATTTTAGGCACCACCACAGACCCACTAAACCAAAATCAGCATTTAACAGGGTCCCCAGGTGGTTCACATGTAAATTAAATTTTTAGAAGCACTGCCCTTTGTGAGTCTTATGTGCAGTCCAGACTGAGAGCTACTGATTCACCAGGTTAAGAAGACGAGGCACCATTGACTCAGCAGTCAAAGCTCATAAGCCTCATCAGTGGCAGCATCTGCAATTGCTGGCTCTCCGGTTTGTGATTCCTGGTGACACTCTTGACACCAGAGATGGGCCCCACTTGTTTCCCAGGGAAGAAAAATTCTGAGAAATTAGGCGTATGAAACTTCGCTTGATGCTTTTCTCTATTGCAAAACCAACACATTGTGTCCACGTGTAAAAGAAAAATTATTAATGTGGGTCAATTAAACAGCACCAGCAGGATGGAGATCCTGGCAGCTGCACTGGGTTATGCTTCATTAGGGAAGGAACTTCCCATGTCCCTCGGTGCTCCTCCTCAGCTTTCTTCGTGAGCTCTGGGGCACACCGAGGTGTGGCTATCTGGAGAAGAACCAGAGGTCTCAAGGGTAGAAATTATATTTATTCCTTCCTTTTCTCCCCTGATAACTAAGCCTCTCCATGAGGTTTACAGCAGTATCAGCATATGCCATGGATATAAACACAAGCAGAGAGTGACAGTGTGGGTGTATATACTGGGCTGTTCATTTACGATAAAGCGTAGTGTGGTTGAGGTTGTCTAATGTTTTCTAGAGGCCCAAGGTCACACCCGGGAGTTCTCTAATAAAGTGTCAAAAACTAGTAAGTTCTCGTTCTGAGAGGATTTAGCAGAAGTAGATATTCTAACTTAACAGGAGTCTGCTGTCTTTAAGTTGGAGGAATGCATGTCTCATCCTGAACCACAGCCAATAAATATTTATGAAACACCAGCTACGTCGAGGCGCTGTGCCAGGTGCTGGCCCTGCTGCAGTCATGGCCTTTCCTGCATGGAGTTTACCATCCAGTAGGGAAGACAGCTATCAGCAAAAAATCCCAGTTATGACTGAGTGCTGTGGGGACAAGCACAGGGTGCTGTGGAAACATAGCAGCAGGTCCTCACCTGGTCTGGGGAGACAAGAGAGGATTAGGACTTGAGCCTGGGTTTCTTTTACTAAGATGTGAGACTTGGAGGAGTGCATCAGGAGAGGGGCATGTGGGATTATGAGTTTCACTTGGGATTTGTGTTGTTTTTTTTACTTTATCTCTATTGTTGAAAATGTTACAGATGTCCCCTTTTTTCCCCCTTGACCCCTCCACCCTACACCCACTCCCCACCCCGGGTCTTCACCACACTATTGTCTCTGTCCACGGGTTATGCATATATGCATGTAACTCTTTGGTTAATGTCTCCCCACTCACCCACCCCCACCTTCCCTCTGAGATTTGTCAGTCTGTTCCATGTTTCTATGTCACTGAATCTATTTTGTTCATCAGTTTATTATGTTCTTTAGATTCCACATATAAGTGAGGTCATGTGATATTTGTTGAGCTGAAGGTGCTTGTGATGGGGAGATAATCACTAAGCCATTGATGATGCAGTTCTGAAGGTGATTGAGTTTACCAATGAGATTTATATGGTAATTGATGCCATGCGGATATGCAAGCTCTTTAGGGTTGTATATGGAGAATTATAAGAGAATACTGTTTAAGAAAAAGCCCAAGGAAACACCAATATATAGACATTTACACAATGGAATGCTACATGGCTATAAAAAAGGAGCTCTTACCCTTTGCAACAGCATGGATGGACCTGGAGATTATAATGCTAAGCAAAATAAGCCAGGCAGAGACAAATACCATATGATCTTACTTATATGTGGAATCTAATGGGGAAAAAACAAACTGATGAACAAAATAGAACCAGAGGTATGGTTGCATGTCAGAGGGGAGGGGTTGGGGGGGGGGGAGACAGGGTGAAAGAAGGTGAAGGAGTAGCCAAAGGAAATACGTGCATAGCCTACAGTGACAGACAACAGTGTGGTGATGACCACAGGGAAGGGGGAGCAAGGGCTGGGGGGAGGTGGGCAAAGGGGGAGAAATGTGGGACATCTGTAATAGAGTCAACAATAAAAAAATGTTTAAAAAAAAACACACGAAAAAACTGAGTACCAGCTAATGTTCTCAGCAGGAAAAAAAAAAAAAAAGACTGTTAGAGAAGAAACCAATGACAGTTACTGAGAATAAATGCCAAGAAAAGTATCCAGAAAACCCAATGAGAGTGTTTTAGAAGGAGGGAAGAGTCAATATTGTTACATGCTAATTAATAAAAAATGAGAAAATAAGCTTGAAAAGTGGCTTGGATTTGGTTGATATGCTATATTTGTGGTAACAGAGACTGTTGTTACAAATAATGAGAATGAAATCAATTATTGCAGGACTAACAGATCATGTATCATAGAAATATGTTCATTTCCATTCAGGTTATTAATGGACAGTTATTTTTTCCTAAAGATACTGGACACAAAACATGACAGGAAGAAATCAAACAATCATCTCATACTTCTTCCTCCAGGGCCTGCCAATTGAGCCAGAGCAGCGAAACCTAGTCTATGCCCTGTTCCTGGCCATGTATCTTACCACCATCCTGGGGAATCTTCTCATAATTTTCCTGATTCGCCTGGACTCCCACCTCCACACGCCCATGTATTTGTTTCTCAGCAATTTGTCTTTCTCTGACCTCTGCTTCTCTTCGGTGACCATTCCCAAATTGCTGCACAACATGCAGAGCCAGGACCCATCCATCCCCTATGCAGGCTGCCTCACCCAGATGTACTTCTTCCTGTTTTTTGCAGACCTGGAGAGCTTCCTCCTGGTGGCCATGGCCTATGACCGCTACGTGGCCATCTGCTTCCCCCTGCACTACACCACCATCATGAGCCCCAAGCTCTGTCTGTCCCTGGTGGCGCTGTCCTGGGTGCTGACCACGTTCCATGCCATGTTGCACACTCTGCTCATGGCCAGGTTGTGTTTTTGTGCCGAAAACAAGATCCCCCACTTTTTCTGTGACATGTCTGCTCTGCTGAAGCTGTCCTGCTCGGACACTCGGGTTAATGACTTGGTGATATTTATCATGGGAGGGCTTATTCTGGCCATTCCGTTCCTACTCATCATCACGTCTTATGTGCGAATCATGTCTTCCATCCTCAAAGTCCCTTCTGCTAGAGGCATCCACAAGGCCTTCTCCACCTGTGGCTCCCACCTGTCTGTGGTGTCACTGTTCTATGGGCCGGTTATTGGTCTCTATTTATGCCCGTCAGCTGATAATTCTACTGTGAAGGAGACGGTCATGGCTCTGATGTACATGGTGGTCACACCCATGCTGAACCCCTTCATCTACAGCCTGAGGAACAGAGACATGAAGGGAGCCCTGGCAAGAGTCTTTTGTAAGAAGAAAATTTCCTTCTCTGTATGATGGTAAAGCTTGGATTTTTATTTATTTATTAAATTTATTTGGGTGACATTGGTTAATCAGATTTTATAGGTTTCAAGTGTACATTTCTATGATACATGACAAAAGACGAAATGTTGCCAACAACATGGATGGATCTTGAGAATATCATGCTAATCAAAGTAAGTCAGAAATAGTTCAGAACCATATGATTTCACTCATATGTGGGATATAAAACTGAAAGCAACAAATGAACAAACAAGAAAAATAAACAAAAACTCATAGACACAGACAACAGTATGGTGGTTAGCTGAGGGAAGAGGGGTGCAATGTAGTGAAGGGTAAAGGGGGCCAAATACATGGTGTCCAGCAGGGGTTTTTTAAAACAGACTTTGAGGAGACATCTATAAGAATCCCTAAGAAATCAATCAAAAATGTTTAAAATAAACTCAGGCTTGTACATTTGATTTTATAACAAACATGGGTATTTCAAATCAATATGAAAATGAGGTACTATTCAAGAGATGGTGTTGAAATAATTAGCCACGTACTTGGGAAATAAAATGAACCTCTATGTTTGCAGCCTACATAAAGGCAACTTCTAAAAAGATATATAAAAAGCTAAATATATAAAATAGGAATTCCCACCATTATGTGTGTTAATTTATGAAAATAAAAAATATTTGAAACCTTTAAATATACATAAAAACCTTAGCAGAAAATTAAACTCTAACTTTATTTTTCTCTAAATGCTTCCCAGTGGTCCCAGTATCCCAGAACCGTTTCTCTTCCTCTGATTTCAGATGCTACCTTTATCACTAAGTTCTCTATATACTTGAGTCTATTTTTCTGCTTTAAATTCTGCTCCATCAACCTGCCTATTCATGAGCCAGTACCATATTTTGCATGAATAAATATGCTTTCTTCATACATGCTGGTTTTAAAGTGTGTGCCATACCTTTGGCACTCTTTCCTTCAAATGGTGAAGCCTAATTACCCTCTTCTTAAATGTGGTCTATACTTAATGATTCGCTTCTAACAAACAGACTGTAGTACAGTGGTGACTTCCAAGGCTAGGTCATAAAAATAACAACTTCCACCTTGATGACTCACTATTAGATTACTTACCCTAGGGGAAGCCAGCTACCATGTCATGAGGATGCTCAAGCAGCCCTTTGTAAAGGCCCACATAGTAAAAACAGGCCTCCTGCCAACAGAAAGCACCCACTTGGCAGTCATTTGCATGAGCCACCTTGGAAGTGGGTCCTCCTGAGGGACCACAGGCCAGAACTGCCCAGCCAAGTTACTCCTGAAATCCTGACTCACTGAAAATGTGAGAGATAATACTTACTGTTTTAATCCACTAATTTGGGGATGTGGGGGTAACTGGCTATGCAGCAATAGATAACTAACATAATATATCTAAGGCTTTATAATATACAATATAACTATTATCTATTGTTCTTTTTTGGAATTTTCTTGACAATTCTCATTTTCTTGCATAACCTTTAGTATCAGCTTGGTGTGCACGCATGTAAGTGTATACAAAGAAAGAGAAATTACATGCCACAAATTAGAGAAAAATCAACATCTTTTTCTTCCTACCCAAGAAAATGATTTCTTTTTCCATTTGTCCAAGTCTTCTTTTCTGTGCTTCATTAGTATTTTAAAGTTTTGTTCTATAATTTCCATATTTATCATTGAGTCTTAACTAGTATTAGAATTTTTTCTATTTTAAATGGTATCTTTATCCATTTTACACTCTAATGGTGGTGGGTAATTTAAATACCACCTACTAATGATTTCTGCATATTATGTTTTCTATTCTAGCGCCTTACTAAGTTACCTCATTTTTGCAGTAGTTTCTCAGTTGATTTTCTTAGGTTTTCCATGTATACAATTATATCATCTGCAAAGAGCAATAATTCTTATACCTCAAATTTTCCTTTTATCTAATGTAGTCGCTGGGTCCCAGAATATAAATTCCATAAGTTCATAGATTTTTGTTACTTCTTATAGTGCTTTGTCTCTAGCACCTGAAACACTGCTCGGCACAAAGTATATGCTCATTAAATATGTGAAGTAATTAAATGAACTGTGTAGACTAGCAGCTCTAGTATAGTGCTTAGTAACAGTACTAATAGTGGGCACCCTTGTCGCCGTCTTCTTGACTTTAGTGGGAATGTCTCTATATTTCTCCATTAAGCTTTATGTTGGCTTTTGGGATAACTCAAATGCATTATTATCTCATGTTAAATAAGTATTCCCATTATATTGAGTGTTTTTATCTGAAATGGTTGTAGAATTTTAGCAAATATGCCAGTTTTATAAAGACAGTAAAATTATTTTTCAAAAACTCTTCACACATTTAAAAGGATTTAAATATTTTAATTCAACAACTGAAATATAGAAAAGCAACAGCTATAAAACCATGGATATAGTAATTTAAACAATAACAGAAAAGTGCTTTAAGTTATACTATTTAAACATCACTATTTAAATTTCATTCATTACATTGGTATAATACCTCATCTCAGTATCTACAATTTTGACAAACGCTTGAAAAGTTTTCTGTTCAGAAACAGCTGCTGGTCTGACAGAGACACATTTGAAAATATTCTTTTTCTGGTCATAGTTTCCAACACACCTATGAACTCGGCCTCTAATCAGTCTTGGAAGTTCACGATCCTGTTTTTAAAAAGATAAATATCAATAAAGTCATTTATTATTTCATCTAAATTTCAACTTTTTGAAACTAATTATATGATCAACTAAATATGACTCACTCCAAAACGCTGCAACTCCCTTACCTGACTTAGGGCCCCACTCCTGATAAGACCATGGTAGCTAGGCATATATGAGTGCCCTACTAGGGGAAAGACCCTCACCTGGATAGGGATTCTTACAAGCTAGCAAGCTGCTGCTCCTTAAAAGACTAATTTTCAATTTATTGGCACATGAATTATTCACTTCTGTAAGACTGCCAGAGTTCTACTTCCAGTAGATGGCAGAAAGGTAGTTCATATCAAATCTCCAACTAAGAACAACTGGAATAGCCAGATAAACACTTAAAAATTTCCTCATAGATTTCAGAGAGATACCAAGGCAGTGAGGAATTAGAGACCCCATCTGGGAAAGGGTAGGAGTCCAGAATAAGACCTGATATTTGGGGATGCTTTCCTCCTGGGGTATCTGTCAATTATAGTCAAGGCAGCTGAGAGTACAAGAAACTGAGCAGAGCTTTTGACAGGCTCATAGGGCTGGGAGGAAAAAAAATATAATCAGAGGCCCCTAGAGAAAAGAGATTCTGGTGACCACTCCTATCCCCGCCCCAGGTTTAGAACACTAAGCCTGGAGTGGGGACCCAAAAGGGCTTTGCCTTAATGGAACTAGTAAACCAGAAAAAGATCAGCCCACATCAAATCCTCTTGATCATGAGTAAATTTAAACTATTCTGGGATTGCTTTCACTAAATGGTCATAAAAAGCATTAACTATGAAGGATATATTGATTATTGCTAAAAGAACTATGTTAAAGTGAAGAATTTCTGTTCCTCAAAAGCCACCATTAAAACTCAAAGTGCAAATCAGGAAGTATGAGAAAATATTTGCAATATACATAATGGACAAAGAATGTGTACCCAAAATAGATTTTTAAAAACCCTCCTATGAATCAATAACAAAAAGACAAATAATTAGAAAAAAAGAACATGAGGCCTAAACAGACTTTACAAAAAAAGATACCTAAATGGCCAGTAAGTATATAAGGTGCTCAACTCTCATTAGTCACCAGGGAATTGTAGAGAAATAAGATAGCACTAAATACCCACTAGAAGAGCTAAAATAAAAAAGACTGACAAACTAAGTGTTGATAAGGATGCAAAGAAACTACACTCACCTACACTGATTGTAAGTGTATAAACTGGTACAACCCTTTGGAAAATTCTTTAGCAATAACTACTTATTAGAACATACACATGCACTATGATGCAGCAAATTTACTCCTAGGTATATATCCAACAGAAATGCATGAATGTGCACAAGACATATACAAAAATATTCACAGAGCATTACTCATAATAGCAAAAAATCTGTAAATAACCCAGGTGCCCACCAACAGTAGGATATAAAACTAGACTGTGGTATATACAGACAACAGAATACTGTACACAGAAATATAAATAAACTATAGCTAAATGCAACAACAAAGATGAATCTTACATTGTGTTGTGTGAAAGAAATCAGACACAAAAGAAAACAAACCATATGATACTATTCACATAAAGTTTTAAAAGAGGCAGAATTAATTTATGATATTAGAAGACAGGACAGTGATTACTTTTAGGTAGGAGATAGGAGGTAGTGAATGGGAGAAGGCACAAGGATGCACAGAGTAACAGCAATGTTGTATTTCTTAACCTTGGTAATGTTCACTTTGTGATACTTCCAGAACTACTGAGTTGTGCAATTTGCTGTATAAAGTTCTTTATTTTAAAAGTCGTAAGAGCCCTAGCTAGTTTTTCTCAGTGGTTAGAGCATCAGCCTGTGGACAGAAAGGTCCTGGGTTCGATCTGGCCAAGGGCACGTACCTTGGTTGAGGCTCAGTCCCCGGCCCTGTTCTGGGCCCGTGCAGGAGGCAACCAATCCATGTGTCTCTCTCACATCGATGTTTCTCTCCCTCTCTCTCTCTCTCCCTCCCTCCCTCCCTCTCTCCCTTCCACTCTCTCTGAAAAGCAATGGAAAAAATAGCCTCGGGTGAGGATTTTTTTAAAAAGTCATAAGACTAAAGAAAAATAAGCATTCAAGATATTTTAGAAATTAATAACTTGGATAATTACTATTTCTTGATCTACTGTGTGTCAGACACTGTACATTCATGTTTTATCATCTAATCTCCAAAACAACCTTTCAAAGTTAGAAATAGTCTCCCCATTTCACAGATAAAACAACTAAAACTCAGAAAGTTTAAGCAGCTTACTCAAGGTCATAAAGCTAGTAAATGATGGAATAAAAACTAGAATCCATGTCTGATTTCAGAATTATAGCCAATTTCAGAATGAATGCCAAACTCTTTTACAAAGTATCTAAGTCTTATAAAGTCTCCAGACTTCTTGTGATGTCCAGCCTCCTTTGTCACCCCAGCCTTCTTTATCACGAAGCGTCTTCCTTATACCCCACCTCACTCTGCCTTCCTGCAACTTCAGAAACATTACCCTTACCTCCATCACTTACTAACTTTACACTCTGGTAATTATAAACTACTTACAGTTTCCTATACAATCCAGGCTCTTTCTCAGCTTCCTGTCTTTGAATATGCTGCTCTCTCAATTTAGGGTGCATTCCTCCCTACCTCTTCCCCTCCTCCCCATACTTTGGTTTATTAGTCCTTAAATATCTAAAATAAGGTTACTACATTCTTCAAACTTTTCCCTGATCTTCCTATCTACTTCTATAGCCCTGCATATACCTCTGTCATACCACTTATCATACCACAATGTAACATTTATATAACTGTCTTTCTACCTGAGATTATAAACTCTTTGAGAGAGCCATTTACCACTTAAATTCCAATTTATATCCATTGCATCTAGCACAGCACCAGGCACATAGTAGGCTCTCCATACCAGTTGAACAAATAACTTTAATATCAGAATTAAAACCAAACAAAATGTTGAAAGTACTACTAAAGTGTTAACAGCATTTGTACTGCAATGAAATTACAATCTGCATTTGTATGATCTGTTGGCATAGACTTTGCAAAGAATACTTGGACAAATACTTACTATTTCATAAAATACACAAGGCAGAGTATTTTTCCCATCTCTTATAAGAAAATTCTTTGAATGATATGGTCCAGGTGTAACAGCTGAATCAAGAACACCTACGTAACATTAAAGGGGGTGGGGGTGAGTGCTGGTAATATGCAAAGAAAATTTAACAAAGAGAAGTTGATTATTTAAATAACTATTCCCACACCAACTTCTCTCATAGTTTTATTTATACAGTAATAAAGAAGACATTTAAAGAGGGAAAGATATTTCTGAAACTATTTTATACTAGGGGAAACAAAACTTCTGGCCTTCTCCAACTTAGTAACAGGTTATATGCCAAAGTTCATACAACTGACAATAGTTGGCCATCTGAATCACTTTCTTAGAATGTATTCTATAAAGTGGTTAATTCCCCAGACCAGTATACTAAATTATAATAATGAAATACACACATATAACTAATAAGCATCATGGTTTAATGAAAAAAATAAACATTGAATTAGAATCAAAAGGCATGTATGAGTCCCAGTTCTTCAACTTACTAAACTGAGCAAATTGCTTAACCTTTTTCAAATCTGTCTCATCTATAAAATGTAAATAATAATTCATGTTTATCTCAAGAAATTATCATCAAATAATAGCATTATTTATTCCTTTAATAACCACCTACTGAGTACTGATAGTGAAGATTTGTTATTTTGAAGTCAGTCTCCATTTCCCTTAATAATACCAAGATTTTCCTTTAGAAAACCTTTCCTAAGTGATTCTTAGCCATATAATTTGAATGAAATTTGTCCCCAACCCAGATGCAGGAGTGACTTGAGATTGACTTAAACCAATTAGTGTATCCCATTCCCCAGCTACAGAGTGCAGGCAGGGTTTAGGTGATGGACTTGTTACCAATCAGAAAATGATATACAAGGGGTCATTTGCTAGTCTCTGGAAAAGAGCAACCAGTAGAAACCATCAAAGAATGTGACACTGTGGTATACAAGTAGGTGGTATAGAGAACTTTGATAATCATCTTAATACCAAAAGGGAAGAGTCAGAAGCTACTAGACAGGCCATATTTGGAACTTTAGGATGAAGACAATATTGTAGCAGGACCGAAAATGGCTAAATCCCAAAAACATAATACTGGGTGAAAATGCAAGCTGTGTATTTTAAAACACAAAAGCAATTAAAAGGCCACATAAATTTATGAAATCAGACGTATATAGTAAAATTATAAAAACATGGACAGGGAAGATATCACAGTGATTATCTCTAGAGATGAAGAAAAATGGATGGGGGTTTCAAGTCTATAACATGGGCATGTGGATATTATATTCTCTATTTTTTCCTGTATGTTTAGAATATTTCATCAATTAAATTAAATTAAATATCTATTTTACTTTAACTATTGAAAGAAATATGTTCTGAATCTCTACTATTACTTATCTCTTCATCCTAAGTAAAATCAAATTCCAGAAATATTCTATAAAACTCTCCCCCTTTAAAATATTAATTTAGAAAACAGAATAATTGTAGGGTGCTCATATCAGTAAAGTGTTCTTTACAAATGTTCTTTCAGAGTATTTAAAATATGATTTAATTTATATACAAAATTACTACTGGATTTAGTCAAATATAGTAGAAAGAACACTAGATTGAGAATATCCATTTTTGCTGCTAATTAGCTTTGTGATTTTAGTCAAGACTATTTTAATTATTTGCCTCATTTCCTCACAAACCTCAAGGGTTGAGTAAGATTACCTGCAATAATCTTTTCAGTTTTATCATTACAATTCAGAATACTACTACCATAAATAACCAAATACATTTTAAGTCACACAAATCAATGACAGACCCAGGAACTGAAGAAAATCCTAATTATTTATAATCTCCTTTTGCAAATGTTATTTTTCTTAAAGATTTCCTAGGTATTCCTACTGACATTCAAAACTGTTATCTAGCCCAGCCAGTGTGACTCGGTAGTTGAACATCAACCCATGAACCAAGAGGTCACCAGTTCAATTCCCAGTCAAGACACATGCCCAGGGTTTTGGGCTTGATCCCCAGTATGAGCTGTGCAGGAGGCAGCCGATCGATGTTTCTGTATCTCTATCCCTCTCCCTTCCTCTCTCTCTAAAATCAATAAAAACATATTTTTTAAAAAAACTATTACCTAAATAGTATTACTTAAGTATTTTTGAAGTATTATACTTACCCAATATTTCAAAAAGAAGTACAGTTTTGGGGGCATGTTCACGCCAATACTTCATGCTTTCAATAACTACAGATATAATTCTTAAAGAATTATTTTTTTCCTTAAACTTTAACTGATACAATGAGGCATCCTTCTGAAAAACACAAAATGACAGCATTAGAAAAACCTTTCATATTTTTCATCATACTTTTTCACTTTCTTTATAAAGATTCTAGGTCTTTATAATAGGCACATGTATAAAATATGTAAAATAACTATTGAAAATTTTAGTACAGTTATTCCCATAAATTAAAGGCATCATTAGCACTTTATAGGAGGAGAAACTAGGATACACTTAGAGACAATGAAGAAAAGAATTATTTATATGGGCATTCATTCATTCAATCATTCGTCAAATTTTTTTTAAGATATCATGTGCCAACCCTGTGATAAATACAAGTGAAGAGAACACAATTCCTTTCCTTAATGTGCTCATACTATAGGAGGGGAGTCAGACACATTCATTCATTCCCAAAGTACTTATTGGTACCTACTCTGTGCCAAACATAGCAAATGAGAGAACAATAATGATCAAAACAGACAAGATCTACCCTCATACATTTTGCCATCCAGTGGGGGATTCAGAAAATAAACAATAACTATATAATAGAATGTAGGGAATTGATATATCTTATACATTTGAAATCAGGGTAAAAGGATAGAGAGACGTAATTATTTTAAACAGGTTGTTGAGTGAGGACTGTGGGAACAGCAAACGTAAAGACCCTGAGATGGGAATGTATTTGGCATTTTTAAAGATCAACTAAGAACACAATGTGTTAAGATACTAATTTTCCGGGGATGATGATGGTACTTTCCTTTGTGAGGGCAGGGCATATCGAAGAACACTGGATGGGACATTGCTTTCCAACTATAATTACCTTTCCTCCCTCTCCTCCTCCTAATCAAGGTCTGACTGCCTCCCAGTGAGGACTATGGCCATAATGAGCCTCTGTTATTAAGGTGACTATGTCACATCATTCTTATGTACAAGGAACATAAGGTTGAGAACCACTGTGAAACATGCTATTTTAGTCAGATTACCAGGAAAGAAAGGAAAAAAAGAATTACCTCAGATGGCTTACTGAAAAAACTGCTTACAGACATTTGGGCAGAACAAACCTAAGGCACTTAAGTACTCAAAAACTAACAATACAAAACTTCTATCACTCCTAAGCTTAAAGGACAAGGGGAGGAAATAAACTACCAAACTTGTGAAAGCTAGACTCATGGAGGGGCTACATGACACAGGGACACAACTACTGCCTGTGACACTACATTTAAGCAGGGAGGACAAAGGAAAACCCATCCTCTCTCCCCACCCTTTGATGTCCTGCCAGTGACTCCTACTGGCTGACCCCTAACAGAAGTCAGCTAAGGGATCCCAGGATGATGCACTATGTAGTACAATCCAGCTTTCCAAAGCACAGAAAAGGGCACAGAGTAAACAATCTACTGGCCAGGGTCAAGGGAGGGAAGATAGCAAAACAGTACACATAATATATAAAAGACATTTACAAAGAACAATAACAGTGAGGAGTGGAGACAGGAAGTAAGGCTGAAGGAAGTACAGATATAGGAAAGAATATAAGCCAAAGTAGAGTCATATTAGAGTGCATATCATATTTAGAGAATTGTAAATAGCCTAAAAATGGCAAGTGCATTGGAGAATTAGTGGAACATGGAACATGAGGCTGGAAAGGTAAAATAAAACCAGATTATAGTAAAATAAGACCAGATTATACAGCAAAGGTCAGCAAACCTTTGTGGTCCATACCTAACTTGCTGTCTGTTTCTGTACACTTTTCTTGGAACATGCCACACTCATCCATTTATGTACTGTCTATGACTGCTTTTAAGCTACAATGGCAGAATTAAGTGGTATAGTTGAGTTGTTGCAAGGGAGACAATATGGCCCATAAAGCCAAAAATACTTACTATCTGGCCCTTTACAGAAAAAGTTTGCTGACTCTTGTTACAAAAAACTTAGATTGACATATGAAGAGCTTAGAGAATTTCTGCAAGTAATGGATAAACTGTCATCATCTTAATTATTAGTAAACAGTGAAATTCAGAACCCACTCTAAAATAACTATGAAAGAGAGCAGCTATTCACAACCTGTAAGGAAATATCTTGGAAACTAATATTCACTCACTCCAATGGACCTGGGTATTTGTAGTAATCAAGTAATGGCATGTCATGGGATTGATTTCAAATGTTCTTATCTCTGTAATTTTCTGAATACTTATTTATCTCATTTTTACATGTAAATACAAAACATAAATAATTCATATTAAAAGTTTACCTTGAGAGTGTTGTCTTCTGGAATATCATCTAACATTTTTTTCTTAAATTGATTTTGTTCGCTATTGGGCTTAAATGCCTGTGATGCACTGTTTTTGTCTAGGCCTCTCATTGTGGAACCAGGTATTTTTGACCAATGTGTTTCTCTGAGGACTTCACTTTCTCTTTGGTGAGATAAGTTAGGAGGCTGACATATTCTTAATTGTTTCTGTTGTTGCACTCCGAAACTCACTGGACAAGAATTTATTCCATCATTTGCCTCTAGGTTTGTTCTTTTGCATTGAGGCCTAAAATCATTTCTATCCCAAGTTCTGAAGCTGGTATTTTTGTTGCCATCTCTGTAGCTGTAATAGTTTTTAAAAAAATTAGTGTTAGTTTTTGTATCCATATAGTTTTTCTTAATTAAAAAAATTATTAAAATTTGCATTTATATGGCAATTTGTGGTTTATAAACTACTTTGTAACTACTGACTAGTTAGAAATTCTACAGCATCACAACAACTATATAATGTATTATACCTCTCTTTTCAGGTGAGAAAACTGAGACTTAGGGAGGAAGTAACTTGTCCAAAGTCAAAAAGAAAATTACCGACAATACAGAACCCAGAGAACCCTAGTCTCCCAACTCAGAGTCCAGTGCTATAAAGTATATTTTTAAACTATACAAGCCTTCACATAACAGTGGTTGTCCATGAGTGGTAAGATTTTGAGAACTTCTGCTTACTTCTTTATATATTCTTTTAAATTTTTCTACAAAGTAAAATTTTAAGAAGTTAAACTAATGGCTTATCAGTGATTTTAAATCACAAGAATAAATTTAGGCAAATTAGCTAGCTATTTGATTAGAAATTTTGTACTTTCACTACAAAGCTTAAAAGCCCTACTTATGAATCTGTTGCAGCATTTTACTAGCTAATTAAACTGAGTTGTATCAGTTGATCAGAACATAATATTAATGAGGCCAAAATAAAAAATATAACTTCTGAGCTGGCTAGTTAAGAGTATTACAGAGACAAACTGGTATAAGTCACAAATTCTTATTTCTGAATAATTTTCCTGAAAATTTCACAAGAGGGCAAATAACACACAACCCATTTTGTTAGGGAAAATAATTCAAAAAAAAAAAAGGTGTAGGTTCCCTAGTGACCAGACAAGTACAAACTGTATGGGGCCTGAAGCTTGTATGATTTGAGAAGCCTTCTTAAGTAAATTAGGTACAAAATTAGGTATGAAAATAATGAGAAAATAAAAAATAATTTCAAAATTTTAAAAGTTGATAAAAACCACAAACATCACAATATTCAGGAAAAATATTATTAGTATTATTGTTAATTAACTACCCAATACACCTCTATGAGACATTTTTCATACGTTGATCACCTCTTCATATACCAGCAATTTTATTTTCAAGAGAAAGAATAGAAAGAATTCTGTCTTCCCACTCTCATGGCTGTGGAAATTACTTTCATTATTCATAGTTTAGAAAAGTTTCTTTCAGCTTCACAACTCCTTACTGGTAACAGCACATCTGCAACTTCCTCCAACATTTTTGCTCAGGAGGTGCTCCTAGCCTAGACAAGTCCTGGGAGAGCATGCCCACACAATGCTACTTTTGCAGCCAATCTGGCTCAGCCAGGACCTCAATATCCCAACTAGACCATGAAGTCTAAGTTGAAGTGGCTTCTGAGCAGGGAAGGGAGCAGTGTCCCACACAGATCCTTCTCTTTGAGGACAAAGATAGGGTCCAGATGGTCAATGAGATCCTCCAAAACAGGCAGTTGTTGGGGATAGGTGGATGTGAAGGTAAAGCCTAGATTCTGAATCTAAGCATAGAACTAGTTAAAAGATCTTCAACAGATTATGAACTGCCTTCTTGGGTTTTCAAATGTTTTCTGTTGCTGAATTTTCTGTTAATTTTCCAACAGTCTGACAGATTATCTATTATTTCAAACTGTAATATCTAATATTGGGTGGCTGTCCAGATTATAATCTGTTACTTAATTCTCTAATGCCTGTCAGAACAGACTTTCTCCTAGCACCTTCAGCTGGAACTATGCCTCCAAAAACCATCTCAAAACCAACAATAGGCCTAGTTTCAAGCCCTGGTCCTGAAAAAAATAACTGACTGGTCCTGAGGAAATTTGCATGAGTAATAAAACTGAAACTCATTTTTTAAAAATAAAAATTTTTTTGATGTATTTATTAACCACTTAGTTAAAAGTTTCCCCTTTAAAAAAAATATGGTATCTTTAATAAAGTCAGGGTAATATTAACTTCGCAGGGTTTTTGTAAGGATTATTAAAATAACATATCGAAGCATTCAAAAATTACTAATATATGATACATACTTGGTGTTGTTTTTCCAATACTTTGTTCCCCAATTATTTCCTTCAGTAGTTGCCACTTACCCAATACTAAAATCCAACCTAAAAAATAACCCATGCTCCTTTTTCTATCTATTCCTTTTTTTCATAATATTTAGGCATTAAACTTAGATCCTTACGGCAATGGCCCGGAAGTACCCTCACCATCTTCCCTAATGGTCATGGTCCTCTTCATTTCTTGAGCTCTTACCATTGCAGATGCAGATGTATTTCACTCTCCATCTATCTTTCTTATTTCATTCTATTTACCTTGGAGCAAATTGTCTTACTAGGTAGGGTAAGATTGGGCATTCTATTTGGCTCTCAATTTCTCAATATATCCAACATTAAGATACAGTTATTCTTGACTCTTTGCCTATTGTCAATTAGGTCACTAATAACCCATAGCAAAATCATAAATTCATAGTGATAAATATTGGCAGAAATTTCATTATAACATGAAGAATTTTTTGGAAACATAATCACTGCTAAATTTACCTAAAGTTCTCTTGACTTCTTTTATAAAATGTAGCTAATATTGCTATAGTTATTATTAAGTACAGAAATTTCCTAAATGTAATTCTGTTTAAGAAAGAAGGAAAAGATGACAGAGAAGACAAGGGAAGAGAGGAAAAGAAGGTAAAGAGAAGAAGGAATAGAAAAAGAAAGAAATCTTAAGAAGACTCACCTCCAACCACTCTTGCTCCTTTCAGTGTTTGATTGAATAGGCTTAGAAACAGAATCTTGACTTCTCAAGGGATGAGAAGCTGAATGTGATGTTTGCCTTTCAAGGAAACATATCTTATTAAAGGTTAATAGTCTGTTTCCAAATTCAGAAAAGTAAAATATACATAGAAGAATAACATCAATCAGTAACAGACACACATTCATTGGTATATGTTTTTACATACCCTGTGCTCACTGTTTTCCTTAAAGAAGGCAACTCTGGATTCACTGCTTCCCAGGCCCAATCTCAAAAGATATAACAGAGAAAAAAGTAAAACAGGTAGCACTTAAAAAATAATTATTATTTCATACTTACTTAATTTGATGGTTTAAAGCTTGAAGAACTTAAAGATATGGACTTGTTTTTCAACAGCACTTTGTTGTGTACTCTTACACAGCCTGCCTTTTCATTTTTATAGATATCTTTCTTCCCCATTGTGTTTTAAGCAAAGGTAATAGTTTTATCTGTATCTTTTCCACAATCAATCCTAGTACAGTACCTTGTGCTCTGTAACACGAATTCAATGTAATCAATGTTTCTTAAACTTTCTGATTACAACCCACAGCAAGAAATATATCATAACCCAGAACACATATATGTGTGGTGTGCATGTGTGTGGGGGGTGGGAAGAACATAAAATTTCACCATCAATGTTTATTCTTACTATGTATGATACACTCTGATATTGTCTAGTCTACTATACTCTCTTCTATTTCTTTTTTTAAAAGATGGGTTGTTTCCCAACCTATCTTTCAAAATTTCAAAACCACTGATCTAGTCCTATCTCTTATTCAATATAAGAATGTTATTATATCTCTGACAGACAGTTATCCTGGTCAGAGCCTGTACAGTTCAGTATTTTAGAAGGATGCAAATTTTCCTATGGAGCAGCACAAATTGTTATTTTTCAAGGTCAACATTATGCTACTTATAAGAATACTTTAACTGGTGGAGAATTTTTTAAATGGCAGAGGATGACCAGACAAATACCCATTTATGCATATTCATGTGAATTTTTTATCCCCCAAATGGGAATAATATAAAATACTTACTTCAAATTTCTCAAATGTGAAAGAAAACAAAATAATTATAAATTTCAAAGTAGATTAAGGTCTATGGATGAACACTGGATAAAATTAACAATACAAGTATTGAGAGAAAAAGAGAGTGATTGATTTTAAAGTTCTAGTTGCATAAGATCCTACTAAAGATTTTTTAAGTGTGCCCAGAAAAATGTAAATGTATATAACCGGCATGTACCAAGAATATTTCACAATGTCTTCCTGTCCATGCCTTCTCCTAAAGATAAGTAAAAAGTGAGTAAGTTTTAAGATCTCCCAGGACCCACCACCACAGCTAACTGTTTCAGAGATGAGGTCTAAACATAAAGCTAAGCCAATGTTTTAGTAACTGCACTTAAGAAGATGAGCTGAACAAAACCTCTCTGTCTCTAGAATTTAAATCAAGAGATACAGAGGGCTGTCAATATGAGCTCTGAGAACTAGAACTAAAAGGTTGTGTTAACTCTCAGCAAGGGCAATTTAGTTCATGTGCTAGTTGAAACTGTAAAGAAGCCAAATGGGTGAGAGAGTACAGAGTCAACAAATAAAGAAAGGCAACAAATGCTATAAGAGGGGAAAAAAACTAAGGCCACGTGCTAGAAGTCCCTGGTCTTCTACCCTTCCTAAGGTCTATTTTTCCCCATTTTTCCTGTGTTCCCATGCCCACTTATTCCTGAGGCAACTTGAGTTTCTTCATTCTTTAGCACCAAATCTTTAACTCACAATATCCATATGTATCTTGAAAAAGAAAATTCTTTATAATGTAGGCTACTACTTCATTAAAACAAAGCTTTCAGATTTAAGATACTCTATTTAAAATGCTAAGCCACCCTTGTAAACAAGGAAACTCAAACTGCTGTACTGGAATGTTCAGAAAGAGCCAAGTAATCCCTATATTTGGATAATGGAAAAAAGGAAAACATAAGCTTTCTATTTCCATTGTAATAAAATAGAAATGATAATTTTCTTTAGTCGTAGTTCTTATTTTCTAAAAGTTCACAACTTATTTTCTTACCTGTTGGTAGAGGAGGGAAATCATAACTGTCAGAAGTAGTACTGATACCTGGATCATTTTTAAGTGGATTGGAAGTTAATGGCTGTCTAATCCTCTTTTTCTGATTGAACAATGGTACAGGCAAACAGCCTAAATTGAATGTTTCAATAAACAGAATATAAGAGAAAAATAGTTAGATCTAGTTACAGAATAATTTGTCTACTTCTATATGTTAATTTTATATTATAAATATATTTCTAAATCTTTGGATTGGTTCTTACGTTCTTTTTAAGATCCTAAATAGCCTTTGTTTCTCTAAAAACTCCTTTCTTTCTTTTTAATGTTATTTTTCAATTACAGCTTACATTCAATACTATTTTATATTAGTTTCAGGTGTTGGTGTACAGCATAGTGGTTAAGCAATCATATACTTTACACAGTGATCCCCCTGATATTTCAAGTACCCACCTGGCACCATACATAGTTATTAAAATATTATTGACTATATTCTCTATGCTGTACTTTACATCCCTGCAACTATTTTGTAACTACCAACTACCTTTTTACCTGGTCCCCCTCAAACCGCCTTCCCTCTGGCAACCATCATTCTGTTCTCTGTACCTATGAGTCCGTTTCTATTTTGTAAAAACTCCTTTCTTGTTCTATGTTAACACTGCCTTCATTCCTCTTGTTTGGATTAATTCCCATCTCCTCTCTCATTCCCCAACCCTTTCCAAATCTACTTTTTGTTTTCCTCATTTCCCACCTATACTTGCTTGCCTATTACCATGTCAACTGGAAGGGAACCTTCAAGTACAGAAGAGGTGAGGGAGAACCAGACATTGACCCATGTTTTCCAAAACCCTAACCACTCTTTGGACACATAACCTTTAGGGCCATGGTTCTCAAACTTTAGTTTGACTAAGATTTCACTGGAATTGTGCTTAACATGCCAGTTCCTAGACCCTACTCTCATAGGTTTTATTTCAATAAATTTGGTTTGGAAGTTAAAACTCTGAAATTTTAACAAGCACTGCAGGTATCTGTAACACTTATTTTCTGTGGATCATTTTGACAACATCCAATCCAAATGAGAAAAAACAAAACAAAAAACTAAACCCATACCCTCCAGATAAAAGACCTGGGATCTCAAGTGAAGCCAAAAGTCACAATTTATAAACAGTAAAACCAGAAGGGATCTCAGAGGGAAAGAGGTTCTAAAAGCTTGCACACTGTCACATAAGAACCTAGATAGGACCCAAGTTTCCTAAATCTCAGTTTAAATATCTTGCCACTATACCATACTCTAGCTGGTCCATCAAAACATGTACTATAGGAGAACACAGACTCTGTGATAACTGTCTGATGAAATGATGTGGGCTCCGGAGTCAGGCTTCCTCGGTTTGGATTACAACTTCAAAGTAGGGTTGAATCACACACAACTTCGAAGTATAAACTTGGGCAATTTCCTTTAAACTCACTGTGCCAATATGACATATACTGAGAGGGAGGATAATACAGTGATCAAGAGTACGAACTCCCGAGCCAGATAGATTCCTAGGTTCAAATCCTGGTTCTGCCGCTTCCTACGTGGCTTATTTAACAGCCTCTTTGTGCTTTAGTTTCTCACCTGGAAAACAAGGGTGATAATAATAATGCCTATCTCAAAGGGTTGGTGTAAGGATTACATATATTACTACATGCAATTTAATGTCTAGAGTACAGTACATTCACAATAAATAATAGCCACTATTATCTTCGTTGTCCATTATCACCATGCCCTCTAACTAATAAACAGGGAAGCAGAAATGGTAGGGGAAGCTCTTAGGGAGACAGAAGTGCTTCTGGGAATACTTTAAATAACTCACAAATACAAATAAAAAATAAATCAATTTCTTCATTTTCAGCCTAAAAGCACAGACCTCAAGCACACAAAATTTTTAAGAAGAACCCTTATAGATCTAGGGAAGTTTGATCTTACTCCCACTTCTGCCACTAAATGTTTTGCCTTAAATTATTTTATTTCCTTGGACTTAAATAGTAAAGAGGCTAGACGACATGTTCAATCTTTTACAAAATGCTCCATCTATAAACCCACACAAGTTTTACATGGCATATACAAAATATAGACGATTTTAAAATAAAAGTTGTTCAATACCTGCTGTACTTCTAGCAGAATTTTCATTTAGGTTTCTCTTCATTTCCTTCAATATCAAAGTCTACAACGTTCTCTTTGGCACTCCAAATTCACATGAGGTTATTTGACTAAACCTTCCAAGAAAGAAATTTGTAACTAGTATCAACAACAAAATCAAATTCTTAGCCTAGTGATTACTGAAATTAAGGTTTAAAACTATAGCTCCAAACCTGATCACCTTAACACTTTACAGAGCCTTTTGTTTCTGAGTAAGAACTAACAGCACAAACCATTTCTTCCAGCTCTGTTTGAAATAAGTGAAGACTAGCGTGGCCATAACCTTGCTTCCTAAACATGCGGGAACTCCACACGGTCTACGTAATTTATTTTGGAACTAATGACCCACAACAAGAATAACTCTGAACCAGATCTGACAAGAGAGATGGACTATAACGCTGGCTTATATGCCTATAAGACCAGGGAGGAAACGTGTACCACGGAAGCAGCCCTGTGGGCACACGCGGTCTCGCTTCACAACACGGTGCTCATCAGATCGTCTGGTTCGGCCATTAGTCTGAGATCTCTGGATGGCACCCAAGACTACAGCTTCACCTAATATCCAGAATAACCGAAATGATGTTTCCACTCAGTTTCTGTAACTTCGGCAAGCGGAACAAGTTTTTTTTCTGTTTTGTTTTTTTTTTCTTTTACAACAGAATTTCTGTGGCGATTTCTTTCCACCTTTAGCCTCCTAGTATATTTCTTTTTTGTTGTTATTTTGGGGTGGGGTAAGGTTTTTCTTTTTGTTAATTCTCACCCAAGGATATATTTTTTTCCCATTGATTTTTAGAGAGAGTGGAAGGGAGGGAGGAGGGGAGAGAGAGGAATGTCGATGTGAGAGAGACACATCCATTGGTTGCCTCCCGCACGCGGCCCGGGGCCCGGAGCGAGTCTGCAGCCCAGGTACCTGCCGTTGACCTGCAACGGGACCTGCGCCGCTGCGGTGGGCGCGCTGAGGCCCCACCACTGAGCAACACCGGCAGGGCTCCTCCTAATGCATTTCGATCCCAGCTGAATTCCACAAACTTACTATCGTGCGAAAACGCAAAATACAAGCCCGAATCATTTCTGCCCCCAAGTTCACTACCCAACGACGCAGAGGGACAGGGACACAACCAAGGAACGGTGCAAATTGTACTGAGGTAAACATTCGTTTCCAAGGATAGAAATAAAACTTGGGGAACTTAATGGCGGGGGGCTGCCTCTGCTCTGTTTCCTATCTTGGGCTTAAAGCTGGATCTAGCCGGCCCTTTAGAAAATATTCCGGATGCCATTCTAAGGAACCAAAGCGGGGGTTATGAGACTTGATCTCAGCACGGAAACGCCAACGCAACTCACATCCTAGACCTAGGGGTGCGCGGACAAAGGCTATTAGATTTCCGAGTATCTCGGAAACGGAATAAAAGTGCAACATCCCCCCCTCCCCCCCCCCCCCGCCGCGGGGCCACCGACCCCGGGGCAGGGACTCTGCGGTGCCCCCACCCCAGCGTCCAACTGGACCCAAATGGCATTGTGGCTGGCGGCGTTAACAAGCAAAAGATTTGCTCAATCTATAAACCTGAGCGCGCGCGCGCGCACACACACACACACACACACACACACACACACACCGCCCCCAAAGACCACTGCATCACAGAGAGGCCAGGAGGCCTACTTTGTCCCCTCGTGGGGAGGGGGGCGCGTCCAATCAGGGCTCATGCTCTCTTCCAACATTCTCTCCTCACCCAGGGCACGGGGAAGTTTGGAGACTAGCGACAACACAATCTTTCCCTTCCTGGCTCTCGTACCAACACCGCACGCAACTTTTGCCCTCAGGTTCCGTCGCCTCAGTCAATGGCCGCCTCAGTCAACGGTCGCGGAGACTACCCAGTCCGCTGCCTGAAAAGCGCGGGAAGTCCAGCTCTGCGCAGGCGCGTCTCAAACCTGCGCAGGCGCCTTTTAGACCTCGCTGCCGCAGGCCAGCGCCCCCCAACCCCCCGCGCAGGCGCAGAGGCCACCACCTTGGGGCATGCGCACAGTGGCATCGCCCCTCCCTTTCCAGCCGCCATAACGTCAACATGCTTTCTCTTCTGTCCTCACGCTGTGGTGTACGAGGCGCAGCGGTGGCTCTACCTCTTTCATAGTTCTGCCCAGAGAAGGACGGTCCTATTCTAGTCACCGGTGAGGCGATGGCAGATCTGCGCAGCCAGCCAGGTCTGCCCCAGATTTGTCAGAAAAGTGTGTCAGGGCTGGTTGCCCACCCCCCTGCCCACACCCGAGGGTCATTGATTAGGTTCTAGACATCAGTCTGTAAGATGCTGGTGGCAAACCCGAATGTGCCTGGAGGAGAATGACCCAGAGGTCCCTGGCTTGGCCGTAGAAACCAGGTCATAAGGTCTTGCCTGGCCTGGCTGAGTTTCTGGGTCACAACCATGAGGGAAGCGGTCACCAGGGGGGCTGGCGGGAGAGCTGAGGCCTGGGCTTAGGCCACAGCCCTGCAGGGTGGAGAGCGGTCAGCGGGGCAGGGCCAGTGCCGCAGGAGCTCAGGAGGGGGAGAGCCCACGAGCCTCACAGGCCCGGACCTGGAAAAGAAACAGAATGGTGCCGTCACCCTTACCTGTGACCCTTACCTCTGGCCCTCGCCCACCAGATGCCCGTGGGTCACGGCACCATTCTGTTTCTTTTCCTGGCCCTTTGATCTTGAGCGAGTTATTTACCCCCTCTAGACCTACATTTCCCTTCTCACTAAAAGAGCGATACAATGTTTACTTAGCTGCCCTGAAAGCATTAAAAGAGAAAATGGACAGCCCTGGCACACAGCAGATGCTCTATAAATGTTAGTCCTTGTGTAGTAACAGTAGCTGCCATCTACTGGGTTCTTACCAGAGGCCAGGGTTAGTGATGCTAGGTCTGTCTGGATTCAAAGACCATGTTTTGTTGTTCCCGTGCCTTCCAGCCATTTGAAGAGGGGGACAGGTGAAGGGAAGAGGAGCGGAGGGCCCAGAGATTAGAGGGGAGGTTGTCGGTAAAGGCCTAGGGCTGTGACCCGGGGAGAGAGGGAGGAGCCGTTTCTCTGAAGATGAGGTCCAACAGAGGCTAGGGTTCCAAAGGCAGGGTTAGAGGCAGGCGGAGACCAGCCAATACGGAACCTTGGATGCCAAACGGCAGAATAAGTTTGAAGAAACGGAGTATTCGTTTAATCTGGAAAAAAGACGACTTGAAACAAAGTGTCTAAAAAGACTTGTTACTAGTGATGGTTCCAGAGAGGAGACTTTTAGAAAATACACGAGTAGAAGCTTCAAGGAAGCCAATTGTAACCTGATAACATACATATGAGTATACATAATATAGACATGCACACACAACACCTACCTACCCCCCACCCAGCCCCAAAATAGAGATTTCATTAAAAAGAAAACTATAGCCCTGGCCAGTGTGGCTCAGTTGGATGATCACTGTCCCACACACCGAGAGGCTGCTGGCTCGATTCTCGGCCAGGGCACACGCCTGGGTTGTGGGCTTGATGCCCAGTTGGGGGTGTGCAGGGGGCAACTGATCAACGTTTCTCTCTCTCTCGTGGATGTTTCTCTCTCCCTATCTCTCTAAAATCGATTTTAAAACACTTTTAAAAAAAAAAAAAAAGGAAACTATAAACCCACTATGAACAACATCCTGTACTGTATCTGTAAGGAATGCAGGCATGAGCAATGTGGAAACTTTGCTAGCAGTTTGTAAACATACCTACCCTACCCCTCTCTTGTTCTGGTTATTGTTTATTTCCACCTAGAAAGTTGGTCAGGATGGTAACAGCAAAAGAGCCATAGGGGAAGAAGAAAATTAAAATAGTGACAATAGCTGGGTCACGTGACTGCTAGACCACCACGTGATATATAAGGTACCTTACATATAATATCGGTGAGAAGATACTCCTTATCGCTCAGTCATACTATTTTGGAAACAGTCCCACCTGAGATTTGTCTCCAACAAAATTTCTGACATTGAATCTATTGCACAGCCAGTACTATAAAATGTTGACTCTCCCTTTGTTTTAAACTACATTACTTTACCAATAAATCAGACACCACCACCCCCACAAAACATTGGTAGTGCTAGAAGTTACTAGGCTTATTCTTTTAAGTACTTCAAAACATTAGTCAACCTCATAGTGAGATTGTGACAACTAGAAAGGGTTCCCCTCTGTATACTGTTTGCTGTCTGAACTTTCTGAAAATAACTCGGCTAATTTTTTAAAATGTGATTTTTGTGGGTCTCAAAAATGTAGTGTGCTTTGGGAAGCAGGGAGTTAAAATCTTTCGGAAGTTAACTTGGTATCAAGAGTATGAAAAGCCTCTTGCTCTAGCTCTAAGGAAATGCTCTCCTTTTTTCTAATAGAGCTTTCCACAGAAGACAAACTCTGTGCTCGACAGAAAAGGTAAGTATGGGACAGATTTACTGGAATTTATTAACTATCAAAAAATTTATTCATTTTTGTATGTAAGGGAAACTTTACTTGTAAATGTTAAATGGGATTCAAAGTGCTGGTCTGTTAAAATCCATAGAACAAGTCTCAAAATATGAGTTATCTGTGCCAACTGTGAGTAAATCACTGAAGCAGCATTTCCAGAAAGACCAGGGCAAAGGACAGAACAAATCACACATTGGCAGGAAAAAAACAAACAAAATATAATCAAGTGTTAATAATTCACCATAGTTACGGCTCTTAAAAACCAAAGTAACTAAACAACATGACTGTCATCTGTTTATATTTATGCTCGTTTTCAGCCTCTCTACACTGAAGTGTCCAAGTGTGCATTGATGTGGGTAGAAAATCAAAGCCTACAGGGGCTTTTACTTTAGGTTAGGACAGCCGTTTTAATATAAATTTAGATGTTATTATTTTGCTTTCACTGTCTCTACATTATAATCTTTTAAAGGAAGAACATAGGAATTGATTTGTTAAATGTTTTGGAAGTATCACGTTTTATATTTGTATCATGTATTTTGTTTGTATGCTCGTTTGTTTCTTGGGCACACTGTAGTGACTGTTTATGTGAATTCCAAAAGAGCAAAATTGGAACTTTGGGGAAGGCCAGAATTAACAGGAAGCACCCTATTGTTCTGGGAAAAGCACTGAACTTGAACTTAAAATCAGAAAACTGGGTCTCAGGCCTGGTTTTCTCCTGGTGGCTGCAGAACCTTAATCAAGTTACTTAACTTCTCTTTCCCCCTGTAACGGTGGTGTCAGTACCTACCACCTCCTATCTTAGAAAGTGGCTGGGTGAATAAACTGAGATAACATATGCAGAAAAACATTGCAGATTAAACTACCCTGCAGTTATGAATTACTCTTGTTGCACCTCTAGCAAACAATCTGGCATTACTAGTACACACAGTCTTTTCGGTACTTGAACGCACTTGACTTTCTGGATGATTGAGCATGAAATCAAATCGGATTTGGTTCAGAATCATTTCTCCAAAGGAATATAAGCCATCTTAGTGTTCTGGCTGCTTTCCCCTAGTAAGACCCCCTCTTGAGTAACACATTCCAGTGGAGAGTTTATGCTGCCAAGTAAATTAGGCTGACTGTGTACATAAACTCATATAACCTGGTTGTTATATAAAGCACACCCCAAGACATTTTTAGGCATTACAACAACTTGAAAATTACTAACAGTTGCTTTTTCTTTAGCATGGAGGCAAGAAAGTGAGAAAAATACCTAGGGAATTTGACACTATTTCCAAAAACTTCATGAGAAAGAAATTAAAGGTATGTTTCAAAGTAGCTTTTTCAGTCCCAGTGATCATTGATTTGGTTCTTGTGTCTCTGCCCATAAAAAACAACAACAACAACAACAAAAAAACATTCTGAAAGAAAGGATGCCAGTTCCAGAGGAAGTCTCTGAGGATCTGCCTTCGGTTGTTTATAGAGATGAGATTCAAATGCCTTCAGCTGAGGAAAAGTACCTGAACTCATTTCAGAGAAGAAATGTTTCTAAACACAAGTAGAGATTATAAATATTGAATAATAATATGCATATTATGGGCCACCTTTTTTATTTTTGAGGATTAGAAAAGTATAAACTTCTTACTACTACGAATGGTCATGAAAGCACCACTAGACGGCATTCTAGCTGAAGACAAAACACAACTTTTGTATTAGTATGAGACGCTAATTTATTACTGCATTTAGATCTACCAACCATGTGAGGGAGTTAGAAGTTAAAGTAAACAGCTGTAACTCTAGTTGGTCTCTGCATATTTTGATCCAAATATGGTAAAGGGCAGGGCTAAAGAAGGGAGTGCCCCTATAATAAACAGGGCTCAGGACTTGTAACTGCAAATTAAAATACACTCCACTCAGGAGACCTCTGCACTTTGCACTTTGGTTAAAGTCTCATTTAGATTTAAATACCTAAACTTTTCTTAAGGAAGGAAGTTTTCTTTGACCTCCTCTCTTCTGAATTGCAGGAACCAGATAAAATTCCTTGGTAAAATGACTTCTCATCCTGTTGTTGAAGACCCCATAAAAAAGGTTGCTATCTTTGGAGGAACGCATGGGAATGAGCTAACAGGAGTATTTCTAGTTAAGCACTGGCTAGAGAATGGTGCTGAGATTCAGAGAACAGGACTGGAGGTAAAACCGTTTATCACCAACCCCAGAGCAGTGAAGAAGTGTACCAGATACGTTGACTGTGACCTGAATCGAGTTTTTGACCCCGAAAATCTTGGGTAAGACTATATATTGTGTTGTGTGCGTGCACATGTGCACGTGTATGGGTGTGAAAAGTGGTATGTGTGGGAGAGAACACACATATGTATATGTATGTGCTGTTCATGTCTGTACATATAGTCTCTACTGTGACTAGGGTCACTTTCACTTTTAATCACGCTCCGTTAGGATTCATTCATTTCTCTAAAAGAGCACTCGTGCTCTTTTCTAAACCTTTTTCAGCATTAGACTGTTCTTAACTGATTTTCTTTTTAAATGTATTCTATACAGACTGAAACAAGTAACAAATATTCTTATTTTTTAAATCTATCTTTAAAGAAACAGAATTAATAGTCTTTTGCATTAAACTAGTGTTTGGTCACTATGCTTGGGTGCAGATGCATTCGTTAGCTTTCTAAGTGATTCGCTGCTATGGTTTTGTGCAACTATATTTACGGTAGCGCATAAAGTTCTAGTTAAGGAAAGTGTTATGTTTTGGTTAATAGTTGTGTCATGAAAGTATCGAACCATAGCACTGTAGGTATGTTCTGACTAATTATTTTTGCCTCTGTTTACATCAGTATAGCTACTATTGTAGATATGTAGGTTTCTAAGTATTTTCTCTTTACCACTTCTTTCACTTATCTAAAAATATTTTTAAACATCTACCTGTGCCAGGTATCGTGGGACTACAAAGCTATGCGCAAAAATGGTCTCTGCCCTTAAGGAGTGGGCAGACTAGTAGCTAAGATATAAGTCGGGGACAGGAAGCACTAACACAGCACTGCTTTGTGCACTCACTTTCTCATAAAGGTTAATCTGAATTTAGAGATTTACTTAAATATAATCTTGCCACAGATCAAAAGTTGGTTACTACTTTTAGTACAGATATGCCTCACTTTATGGGATAGATTTTTTTCCAGGGCAAATTATACATTAGTCATTTTTTGTGTATCAAATCGTATTTTTACCAGCATAAATTTTAATTTCAAAAATGCTTTATCTTCACAGCTGGGGTTATGTTAACACAATGAAAATTTATCTATTCACCTAAAATAGCTATTAACTAACTCACAGTATGAGTAAGAATTTGTCAAAGAATAACTCTTCCAGGTGACAGGTTAGCTTCCCAAATAACTCTTAAATGGACGAGGGTGAGTTTTCTTGTTATGACCACACAATAGTCTGCATGTCTATGAGAACAATCTTTTAAATTAAATTCACCTTCTACTTCTTACATTTTAACACTGTTCAGAGGCTAGACATTTCTCTCTCAGGGTGGTTATGGAACTTTATGAGGTAAATTAAAAATGACTTTCTCCTCTCCTTACTTTCCCAGATTAGTGACTTTTCCTGTACTCGCCATCTCAGGATGTCACCCACCAGATCCTCTGTGAAAATCACCTTGGAACCTTCCTCCTTCCTCGCCCCTCCATGTCTATTGGGCCACTAAGTCTTCCCAATTACTCAAATATTGAATAATTGCAAATATTTTGCAAATCTAGTCTTCTCCGTTTTCACTACCTTGGTTTATTTCTTCTGTGGGCAGTAGGAGTAGCCTCCTGAAGGTGTTCCATGTAGCCTCCATGCAGCAACATGCAGATCTTCTCATGTCTCTCCCCTGCTGAAAAGTCTTAAAGATCTCTTATCCAGAATAGGTTTAAGTAACTTAGTTTGGCTGACACACCCATTAGGATCTTCCCCTGCCTCTTCCTTCATCTTTCCCCTCTGGGACCCTCCCTTAGCACCTGGACTCCAGGCACAAGAACTAAAAGTGTCCACTGTCTTCTAAGACGTCAAACCTTGATGCTGAGCAACTGGGTAGCTAGTGGTTTGCTCATATGCAGGAGAATTAGAAGCAGATCAGTTGGGAGTGGGAGGATCTAATGGAGTTGTTTCATGAGTTAACTTAATTTTTTTTCCTTTTTATTGAACTTATTGGGGTGACACTGGTTAACAAAATTATGCAGGTTTCAGGTGCACAATTCCACAACACATCACTTGTACACTGTATATATCCATTAGGAACTATGTTTATGTTCATAGAATAAATGAATGACAGCCATATAAATGAAATAAAAGAAACGTAAAGACAGTGGCTTAACCAGATAAAGGTTTCTTTTTCACAAATAATAAGTCCAGAGATGCAGAGGCTCGGTAATATCATCAATGCCACAGGTTCCTTCTATCTGCCCACTGCACCATCCTTAGCATGCAGCTTTTGTCCCCAGATTTTTTGCTCCCTGGCCCAAAAACAGCTGCTCCATCTTCTTGATTATATTCCAAGCAGGAATTACCCAGGTGCAAACTGTAGGTCCCTTGAGGATACTAGCAAAAAATAGTCAGGAAATAGAAATGCATAGATGAAATTACAGAGAAATGGTTGAATGGTTTAATGAGGGAAAATAAGTTTAAATCATCATCATGTACAGTAAGAAAAAAATGTATCCTAACCATTGCCGGAAGAGGGAAGGGGACCAGTAGAGACTCATTCCAGAATTCAATAAAAACTATTAATCTTTATCCTAGAAAAAAAAACAAAACACATATTTGCAAAAGTTTTGCATTTTCTCAGGGTTTACAGACTTGTCTATAAAGTTAATCAGATAATGTGAACATCATCCAAACTTAACTATTTTTATGCACTGAATTAGCTAGAGGGCAAAAAAAAGTTGCATTTGATTATCTAACCCCATAATAGCCCAGTGCACATAGCCCAGTACTAAAAAGCTGTTGATTAAATCAGCACGTAAATTTTATTTGAGGTTGAAGTCAAATGGTAAATTCTTTTTGAAATGTCTTTCCTTTGACAGCCACATAAATGAAATATTATTTGCAAGCATGCCAAGACAACATTACATAGAATCAAATGAAAAAATTGTAATTTTTCATTTGTAAAGTTTTCTAATAAGGTTCTGCTTTGCTCGCAGGTTTTTCATGTTAAAGGTTTGGCAACTGGTTCCTTATGTACTGTGTTCTTATTGTATATTTGTGTTATATTGGCCTCAGATATTTTTAATGTTTTTCTTTTTGCTAATAACAGCAAAACAATGTCAGAGGATTTGCCATATGAAGTGAGAAGGGCTCAAGAAATAAATCATTTATTTGGTCCAAAAGACAGTGAAGATTCCTATGACGTTATTTTTGACCTTCACAATACTACTTCCAACATGGGGTGCACCCTTATTCTTGAAGATTCCAGGAATGACTTTTTAATTCAGATGTTTCATTATATTAAGGTAATGTCAATGTTATTAATTTATAAGTTAGCATAAGACCGACCTGTACTTTTAAGTCAATTAAGGAAGCAAAACAATGAGAAAAGTGTCAGGATAGAGGGTCTGAGAGAGGGGGAAGCGGGAGGAGCACCAGGATGGAGGCTGTGGTGACAAGCAGGGGAAAAATGACAGGAAATCAGTCAAATAACAAATAGTGAGTAAAATAATAAAACATTTATAGAGTCTTGTGTCTACAAAATTATAAATCTTTTACCCAGACAGCTACCAAAATTATAGCCTATTTGGTGAAATTAATACCAAATTTTAAAATGGTGTGGTTGAAGTGGTTCAATTACAGTTTTAGGAAGCTCAAGAAATAGTAATTTAATGTTGACTATAGACCAATGATAAAAAATATTGACTCTCTTTAGTCCTGCCCTTCTCTCCATTTGATTCAGATACCCCAGCACACATCTGATCTTTCAGTACTTCATATAGCTAATCTTTTTTTTTTTAATCCTCACCTGAGGACATTTTTTTCCATTGCTTTTTCAGAGAGAGTGAAAGGGAGGGAGAGAGAGAGAAATATCAATGTGAGAGACATCGATTGGTTGCCCCCGGCACGCACCCCCCAACCAGCGCTGGGAATCAAGCCTGCAACCGAGGTACATGCACCCTTGGCCAGAATCGAACCCAGGACCCTTCAGTCCGTGGGCTGATGCTCTAACCACTTAGCCAAACCGGCCAGGGCTAGCTAATCATTTTCAGGCTCAGAAATCTACAGGATGAAAAATACAGCAATCCAGTACATATAGCTAGAGAAGACTTGCTAGAAAATAACAACCAAGCAAAAACACAAATAATGATCTGCATGCTTGTTATTGTATAATAAATATCCTTCCTTCCTTCCAGAGAGCTAGTATGATTTAATGGAAAGAGTGTGACCCATATAGCCAGGAGAACCTGGGTTCAAATCCTGACTTTCTCATTTGCTAACCTTGGACAAGATACTCAACTCCCAAAACCTTGCTCTCCTCGTTTTATAAAGTTGACATAGTAACATTTACTTATATGGCTGTTAAAAACCTTAAGTGCGACAAAGTATTGAAAGCATTTAGTTTAATACCTAGCAGACAGTAATGATTAACTATTATTTTTGTTTCCTTTGAGTTTTTGACAAAATAACTAGATAGTTGAGGTAGGAGATCATAATCTAGCTTAGTCTTCGTTGCTCATTGAAGGAAAGCGGAAAGCTTTGGTTGCAAGGCCTGGGGCAGCACAGCTGACATTGTTACCCACACTGAGAGGCCCGTCTTGAATTCTCATTCACATAAGTGGAGGTAGGAGGAGTTACCCAACATCTGCAGGGACCCGGACCACAGGGGTAGAAGCAGAATTCTTTAAGAGGGTTAATTCATGTCCCAGGTGGTACAAGGCGAGATTTCATCATGCTACTTAAAACTTATGAATTGTTTATTTCTGGAATTTTTCCACTTAATACTTTCAGACTGCAGCTGACTCTATGGGAAACAAACTGGAAAGTGAAACTGCGGATGGTGGGCTACAGTACTTTTACAACAAAAATATTAAAACCTAAAATCATAGCTTCTATTAGAAACTACAGTCCTTTAAACTATAGTGAAACTTCATATTGCAATCTGTTATATGTATTAATTTATTGCCCTTTTCTCATGTGGTGCCCAAATAAATACTAATTGATAACAACAACAACAAAAAAGAGCAGTACTAAGCTAAATAGTAAGTGCAACCCCTGCTGATAAAAGAAGTAACCAAATCCATTCAGAAGGAAAATGTATTTCATATTCTTCAATCATGGTTCTTGAGAATTTAATGTACATTTTACCCAGGAGGCTATGTATAATTCAGTTTATATATAGTTTATTCATATGATTTCAAAGCTTTAATAACAACATTGGATTTTAGAGTGTGTTTCATAAAGCTGTCTTACTCATCTTAGTTGATAGAGTAAAACATATTGAAGGCATTATTGACTCTCGAGCAGCAAAGAGAACAAAGCATATGGTCTTGACATAATGAGAAAGATGTTTTCAATTAATTTCAGACTTCTTTGGCTCCATTACCCTGCTACGTTTATCTTATTGAGCATCCTTCCCTCAAATATGCAACCACTCGTTCTATAGCCAAGTATCCTGTTGGTAAGTCATGTTTCCCATTGTCACAACCAAACAAAATATGTCCTAGATGAAACTCTGAGAAAATTATTTTTAAGAATATTTATAGCTACCTCACTCATCACTGTGGCTTATAATTGTCAAGTAACAAGCAAACTAACTCCTGGTAGGCTCAAACTATATAAAGTTTCCTCAATCTCATTGAGCAGCTTCCTGCATTCCATGAGAGAAACAATGCACTGAGGGAACCTGAATCTTTTAAAATGTACAATAAACATGCCTGCCTTTTGCTCCAAGGAAGACATCATCCCTATCTTTCAATACTGTTCACTATACCGACACTCTTGAAAAATAAATTGGAACCAAGGCAGTCAGTGGCTTGCTGGCAAGATATGCAGAAACACAAAAGATCCATGGAAAATCCTCTTTCAACATCCCACTTAGCCCCTTCTCTGCACCAGTCTCCCATACACTATTATCCATTCACTTGTTTGCCCTATTAGTTACTGGGCTGTGAACTCACCTTTACTTTCTGGAACCTTTAACATGCAAGCATGCACCCTCATACTCCCTCTCACACAGACAGTCTCTTCTCTCTCTATACCCTTCTCTTTCCTAAGTGACCTATTAATGTCATTGTTGGCAGACTACACTATAATCATTAAAATTGCTGTCACAAATCCAAATGTTTTTTGTTAGATTACAGATGGTTTCACCAAGAGCAAGTTAATTTAAAAACAAGTTGTCAAACAATGTAAGCAAATTTAAAATTATTTTGCTCACTCAATTATTGACACTTTTGGTGTATAATCAAGGGATCGATTGGAACAAGCTAAATATCCAAGTCTAAGTAATTATTTGAAACAAACCAAATGCTTAACGATAAGGGATAGAGATCCTGTTTCTCTGTGACACCAAATAAAACATATGATTTCCAAACTTTGAAAGAACAATCTTGATCGATGATGTTTGTGGGGCAGTGCTGCTCTTAGCTAGAATACGTATCTACTGATATGTTTGACAGCGTTTTCTTTTCAGTATGTATATGTCTGCCCCTTTTACTATATTATGATTAAAAATTTTTGATAATATTGAATGAAATATAAAGAAAAAACAGACCCCAAGATCTTGCAACTCTAACACAACTCTGATTTTCTCATGTTCTCTTCCAGTCTTCATGCATAAGCTATGCATATAGCTTATGCATGTAAATGTTCTGCTTATTTTTTGCCCAACATTATGTCTCAAATATTTTTCATGATGCTAAATGGTCTAACTTTTTACCAAATTTAAGTGATGGGATTCTAGATCTTGACATATTTAAACACTTAATTTTATAATATATCCTAATACTTAGTAAATGTGACTGTTGCTGGTTCTGTACCTAGGTATAGAAGTTGGTCCCCAGCCTCAAGGGGTTCTGAGAGCTGATATTTTGGATCAAATGAGAAAAATGATTAAACATGCTCTTGATTTTATACATAATTTCAATGAGGGTAAGTACTAGGCGGGAATTGTTACCTTGTTAGCCTGTGTGTGTGTGTGTTGTGCAAATATATCAGAAAAGAGATGAACACACATGGTAACTTCACCACTAAACACTGAAATAGCAGTTGCAGCCTAGGTCAGATTTGCCATGCTCTGGATATTAGGTGCTTTTAAAAAGTTCCTCCACTCCAGCCATTCCTCCAGAACCAAAATAGACACATTCAGGAAAAGCTGCTACCAGTTAAAGTTCTCCAGTTAAAGTCCTCATTTCCCTGCCAGTCTCCATTTCAAAAAGACAAAGATACAGTAGGAAATCTAGATGTCCAATAAACATATGAAAAGATGTCCAATATCACTAGTAATTAGAGAAATGCAAATTAAGTTGAGAAACCATTTTCTCTGAGTAGCATAGGAAAATATTAAAATCTGATGTCATTGCATTGGTAAAGGGGTGGGAAAGGGGACAGTAAAGACATGGCAGAGAATACTTTTACAGTGCCCGCTTTTGAAAATGCACTAACCCTATGACCCAGCAATTCCACATCTCAAAAAAGCAAAAACACATGCACACCCATTGTGTCGTATGCAAGGGTGGTTCCCACAGCATTGTTTGTGACGGCAAAATAACAGAAACAACTTGAATATCCATCCGCTGGTAAACGGTTAAACTAACATGGAAAGAGCTTCAAAATACAGTTAATTAAAGAAAGGAAGTTGCAGGCCAAAACATGCAGTATACCAATTTCCTCAAAATAATAATAATAATAATAATAATAATAATAATAAATACTTGCTAGAATACATATACATACATATGTTAGTGTACAGGAAAAGTCCTAGAAGAAAACACACCAAACTGATAAGAGCAATTATTGAGAAGGGGAGGGAAAAAACAGGTTAAATTTGTTTTAATTGTTTTCAAGAAGAATTATGTATTCATGTATTGCATGTAATTAAGAAATAATTAATTGGTAGATATATGGAATTCTATGTACTGTCTGCTCATTTTATTCAGTAAATCTAAAACTGCAGCAAAAAATAAAGTCTATTAATTATTTAAAAAATAAGTTTACTTTCAATTTTTTAAAATTATAATAAAAGTAAAATAAAATAAAAAACAGCCTACGTAGATAATTCCACAGGCTGAATTTAAATTGTTGAGGAATGGGTCATCAAAGTGACAAAGCTGGTGAGTAGTTCAGTGTCCGTGGGATGTATAATTACACCTTACTGCAGTCACAGGAATCTTTGTGCTTGTGAATCCTTGACTCCAAAGTAATAAAGACTGAAAATCAGCTGTCACCACAATACTGTCTTATGGGCCTGGTACTGGGAAGGTCACCACTTATTCACAAGAAACCCTTCAAATAGTAAGTGTGGGACTACAACATGTTAAAAAATGGTGCACCAGAGTAGAAAGCCACAAACCTGAGTGGAAAACGGTTTTCAAATCATACTCCATAGATTCCTCCCACGGTGGGTGGGGATCTAGTAGTTGTCCTGGTAGCTTCAGGACAGCCAACACTCCCCACCTCTAACCAGAGCAGCTCTTCTATCTGTTCTACTGCTCTTCCATGTAACATTTCTTTCAAGCAAAGGATTCTGTAATTTGAACATTTCAAACCATTATTAATTTAGACCATCCAGCTTGGTGGTTTTTTACCTAACATGGAAAGAGCACCATTACCCAAAGAATGCTGATGATAACCACCTAGAGAAAAGTCTCTGGAGATGTGAAGAAGAGCTCCATCCTTGGCTCTGTGCTACTCAAAAGTATCATCAGTGACTTGGCTGAGGAAATAAGTGACATGCTTTTACATAAGTGATAGGCGGCAGGAAGCCTGCAGGAAAACAGCGTCTCAGGAGGTGGATCCAGAAACTCCTGACAATCTTTAGCAATTGTCTAAATCAACTGTTTTAGGTTAAGTACATCAGGAACAAAGTTTTTCTTTTATGTTTTAAAAAATCCCCAAATGAAGGAGGTGATGGTCTCTTTTCTGCCTTGGATAAACAACACTTGGAGAACTGTGAGTAAATTCTGAGTCCACACTTCAGGAGGAACATCTATAAAGTAGGGGTTAGTCAAGGAGAGAGTTGAGAATGTTGCTGAGTTTGAAAGCCATGATGAGAGTAATCCCTCACATGCACATAGAACTTCAGTTTACAAAGCGCTTTCACATACAGCCTCAGGGATGTGCCACATATGAGTGGTGATTGATAGAGCTAAGAATACTTAGACTGGCCAAAAGAAGGCTTAAGGGTGATTTTATTTTATTTTTTTAATATGTTTTTATTGACTTCAGAGAGAGGAAGGGGAAGGGAGAGAGAAAAACATCAATGATGAGAGTCATTGATCGGCTGCCTCTTGCCCGCCCCCTACTGGGGATTGAGCCTGAAACCTGGGCTTGTGCCCTGATCCGGAATCGAACCATGACCTCCTGGTTCATGGGTCGACACTCAACCACTGAGCCACGCCAGCCAGGCAAGGGCAGTTTTATTTTAGAGTTTCAGAAGTATTATATTGGAAAGCAATTAGACACGTTTTCTGTGACTCGGGGCAGAATAGAATTGGTGGGACCAAGTTAACTAGAGACAGAAATTTCCAATTAACAAAGCTAACCAACAGTGGAATGGACCACACTTTGTGAGGCTGTTCAAGCAGGAGTAAGATGACCACTGGGCCAGAGATATAGAGACTACTCAAGCATTGATGAAGTCAGGCATTCAAGGCTCCTTCCAATTCTGAGATTCTAAGTAGCAAAAACATACTCCTTTGTGTCCTATCACTTTTTCCTTTCCTCCCAGTGGAGCTTCTGGTTTAAAAAGATCACATCTGATAAGTTTCCATCTTCACTTTGGCAGGTTTGGTAGATTATAAAAATGGCCACAAATTCTTTCCTGCCCTGCATCCATGTCTTTGCAATGTGATGTTTTAAATCCTTCTACCAAGAGATGAAGTCTATTTCTCTACCCCTTGGATTTGTCTTGGCCACGTGACTTGTTTTGTGTCACAGAAGAGGCTTGAGAAGGACTTGCACCTTGGAGCTTGCTCTCTTGTTGCCCTTGGGAACCCTGTACTGCCATTATGTGAATCAGTCTACCCATTTCTTCCGGATAATGGGAAGCTACGAGGCGGAGGACTCTGACACACTAGCCAATAGCCCTGCAGCTCCAGCTGACAGCCTGTCAAATACCAGACACGAGAGTAAGGCCATCTTAGATCATCTAGCCTCCAGCTGACCTGCCAGCTCACCACACGTGCACGAGCAAGCCACTTAGAAATCAGCCAAGCCAGCCTAAACCAGAGGACCTGCCCAACCAACCCACAGCATCATGAGACACATTAAAGGGCCATGGCTCTATGCCACTAAGTTGTAGGTCAGTGTTATGCAGCCAAATCTAACTGATATGGAAGTGACCACAGGATATCCGCCTCCCAACCCTGGCTGTACTTTCTGCTCTAAGGTCAAAGGAAGGATTCCCTTTGAGTTGCAGCCATGGCACACTACGGGCCCTACATTTAATGAAAGTTCATCCTGTTTGCTCAGAGATTACCTGGTATGCATGTAAACTACTCCTTTTTCAAGTTTCTGGGCATTGGGTTGCTCATGTCGCTGCAGCTTTGGAAGTTAGACTCCACTGTTGGCAGACTGCCTGCATCCCGAGGTCTGTCCAAGTGCTTAGTGTGCTTAGTTCAGAGAAGGGGCATGACGCTAGCCCGCTGGAAGTCTCCAGAGGATCTGCAACCATAGAACGTCAGAGCCGGACGGGGGCTCCGAGACTGGCTGATTCAAACCTTTGTTTGACAGGTAACGAAGTTAAGCCTCTTGCTCAGGCTCACACAGCTAGGAGAGTAGAGCCCTGGGGTCCTGACTCCCAGCCCCAGGCTCTTTTTCTCTCACACTGGCTTCTTAAGTTCTCTTTTCTTCCGCTGCCCATCGGTGTCCTCGTGAACAGTGTGTTGACAGAAACAATTCAAGAACGTGGTCTTGTGGCTTAGTGTCATTTACGAACATCCTTAACTGAAACCCTGTGCTCCCCCATGAAGGTCTTCCTTGACCTCCTTATAGTCGCCATTCCGTCCACAACTGTGTCTTCGCTTTTGGGTGGCTGTCCTTCCCTGACAGTGTGAACTTCCTTTTTTCAGCTGCTACTCATACATTCTGTTTGTGCCACAGGAAAAGAATTTCCTCCTTGTGCCATTGAAGTCTATAAAATAACGGAGAAAGTTGATTATCCCAGGAATGAAAATGGAGAAGTTGCTGCTGTTATCCACCCTAATCTGCAGGTAACATCTGCTGTTTCTTTAGTGCGTACAGCACCTCACGTTCGCCGGCTCACTCGTCGTATTCCCCAGCACGCTGCGGCCTAGGCAAGGTGTGCCCCGTGCTGGCTCTGGGATATGCCGTTGAACATGGTCTGTACTCTTGCGGCAGTCGTGGTCTACATATACTAACGTCTAAAGGCTAGTTTAAAAAGGAGGATAACCAGATGCTGTAGGAGATTAATGAGGCAGGGAGAGGTGCTCAGATGAGGGCTCTCAGGGAAGGTAAAATTCTGCCCAAGGGCAATAGGTAGGAATTTTTATATTTCTTCTAACATAAGAAAGCAGAGGCTCGGAAATTAGATCCCTCCCACAGGCATAGAGTGCCAGTGGCAGATCCAGAGCTGATGTTCTCTGTGGTTCACCATACTGCTGCTACCCCTGTGGTCACCACTGAGAGAGTGAGAGCAAAACAGTCCAAGCCTCTTTCTTTGAAATGTTTCCTGACTCTCCTCGGGTCCCTCATATCCGCTGCTTCTCTGGTTCGATCCATAATGGCATAGCGAAAGAGGGAGAAAAGGCTCTTGGGAGAATGTAGGAGGTTTGAATCTGGAAAAGGCAAAGGTAAAAGCAGGAGGAGCAGATTCCAAAGAGCGAAAACGTCTGTTCCCACTGAGAGTACCCTGCACACCCTCAAGCCTCAGAGACGGAAGAGACCTGGTGGATAACCTCATCGGGGCTCTCAGCCCTGCTGCACATTGCTAGGGAGCCTTTTTAAAAAGAACAATACCAGGACCCCATGTGGGACAATCTGATGCTGGGCCTGGGTGACCAGTGTGGAAAAGCACTGATCCAGCTCAAGCTCCAATTAAAGACCCTAATAATAGTCCTCCAGACTTAAAACTGAATAAAGTAGCTGCCCCAAAATACAGACTAGTGAGGCAAATCATGCTTGCATCTTGGTGGATCCAGGTGGAAACCTGAAGGAGGAGCTTTAGACGATGTTTGAAAAGAAAGATTGGGGGTGGGGAGAGGAAGGCACTACAGGAAACAAAAACAGCAAGAGCAACCAACAGAGCCAAGGTGATGACATCATAACCGGCTGCAACGCAGGATTTTTTTAAGTTTTACATTCCTCGAAGATCCTTGAGGAGCACAGAAGTCATCCTGGGGAGGTGGAGAAGTGAGACTAATGAGATCAGTAAGGAACAAGGTTCATGGTCTTGAAAGTCAGAAAGGGTGGTTTTGATTTGATAGACAATAAGGAATGGCTCAGTATCCTTCAGGAGGGATCGATTGGTTAATTATTTCAATAAGTAATTGAAATGTTTCAGACCAAGCCTCTTCTGGGCCCTGGGGTTCAAGATAGACAAAGTCCCTCATGGAGCAACACATAAACTAGATCATCTCAAATTGTAATAAGTGCTATAACAATTAAACAAAGCAACAGAGTGAAGGTTAACAAAGGGTTCTTATTCAACGGAGTTGTCAGAAAATGCCATCTCAGAGTCAAAGACATTAAAGCTGGAGCCTGGGAGATGGAAAGTTAGCCATGTTGAGAACAAGTGCAAAGGCCCTGAGGCTGGAAGGAACTTGAAGTGTTTGAGGGAGACCAGTGTCAACAGAGAAAATGGAGTGAACAGAAAAGACAGCAGACCCTGGAGCCAGAGACACAGGCAGGGACCTGGTCATGCATTCAGATTTTGTTCTAAGAATGATGGTTCTTAATCAGGGATGTTCACTGGAATTACCTAGGGAATGTCCCCCCAAATATCTGGAGCCCATCCAAAAAGCACTAAAACAGTGCTTCTCGAACTCAGTCCATGGGAGAATCACTTGAGGAGCTTTTAAAATCCTGATCCCTAGGTCCCCAGAGATCCTGGTTTAATCCATCAAGGTAGAGACAGGAAATCAGTAAGGTTCACCAGCTGATTTTCCTGTGGCTCAGATTTGGGTAACACTGCACTACATTAGAGCCTCTGCAGGTGGGGCTAGGCAGGGGTGTGTTAGAGAAGTCCCTTTAGTAATTCTGGGGCATGTCTCTAACTGAAAACCACTGGTCCAGAGCAGTAGTTCTCAGCCATGCTGTCCTGTAGAATCGCCTGGGTTTTTTTAAAAAAGTAAAGAAAAACAGTGAACTATAAATGAATAGCATGAGGACTGGGGAAAGCTCGTTATAGAATTACGTGTCTTGATTACATGGGTATGTGGTTATATGACCCTATTCCGTGCACTTGTCAAAATTTATGGAACTGTTACCGGTGAGACAATCAGACCTCCGTTCTTGTCCTCTTGAAGGAAAGATTTCAATCAAGAGACAAAACGCAGCAAAGCAAGCAAGAATTTATTGGCTGCAGCAAAAACACACTTAAGACAGTGAAACCAGGAAGGGCTTAGGATAGAAAAAGGAATAGGAGAGCCTAGGCTGGGCTGCTCTAGCTCCCTGGGAAGTCAGAGAAAAGGGGGCCTTGGAGACAGGTTCAGGGAGTTAGCCCGGGGCAAGCTGCCACTGCCCATTGCTTCCCTGGTTGCAAGTCTTATGGGGTCCCTTAGAAGGAAGAAGGGGAGAAGGGAATTGTGTGGGCAGGCTCCCCAGAGGGAGAGCACGTGCTGGGTTCTTTGTGTTGAGGTTTTTTAACTCTCTCTTGCAGGCAGGAATCTTAGGGGAGGCCTCAGGGGAAGGTCTCAATAGAATATTCATCAGTTTTCCAGGTGTACTCTTCAGGGTCGTGGTCTGCACTGATTGGTTGGTGCCAGGGCAGGGGGTCCTTAGTCAATGCAGCTGGTCCTGAGGCAGCCACTGCAACACTTTGGTTTTGCTGCTTTTCTGGGCCTGGAGCTGAAATACAGCTGAGGCCTAGATGTTATCTTTAAGGAGGAAAAGATGGGGAAGGGTCTAAACCTCAGGACCAGCGACATGCTAGGGGAGAAAGGTTACTCAAGGGGCCAGATTCTTGTTTTTCCAGTTTGCCCCTTGTTGGGCTTTCTGCCCTGGTGAATTTCTGTACCTGGCCCATCGTCCTTGCTCTGCTCACATCTGTCTAACTGTCTATAACAGAACTATACACAAAAATGAATGCACTTTTCTGTATTTAATTTTTTTAAATGATGCCTGAGCCCCACTCTTGAGACTCTTGATTTGCCGTATCTGAGATGGGGCCAGTTCCTTTACTCCTCTGTATTTTTGAAACATCCCAGGTAATAACAACGTGCAACTGGGATTGAGGAAATTGCTGTAAGGCAGCACTTCTCAAACTTTAATGTCATGCACATGAATCTCCAGGGATTTGTTAACATGAAGATCTTGACTTAGGAGGTCTGAGTGGGGAATGGAATTCTGCTTTTCTTTTTTTTCCTTTTTTTTTTAAATTTTATTTTTGTTTGAAATATTACAGATGTCCCTTTTTCTCCCCAATGTCCCATTCCACCCCATCCCATCCCTCTCCCCAGTGAATTCTGCTTTTCTAATGGCTGCTCAGTGCTCCTGCTGCTGCTGCTGGGAAATGTTCGATATGCAGACTCTTGGCCCCTACCCCAGACCTGTGGGATCAGAATCTGCATTCTAACAAAATTCCTGCATGATTCTCAATCATATCAAAGTTTGGGAAGATTTGCTCTCAGCCTTCCTGTGGTGTGACAACATTGGTGTTTGAGAGGTCAAAGTTCCAAATTGCTGGCATAGGACCGCTCAAAAAACTCATTATCATAATGTAGGGACACGTATGAAAAACACCCACCTTGTCTTGGACTCCTCCCAGCCCGCCCCACCTCCTCTCACCAGTCCCCATCAGGAGAGATCTCCTCGTATGCAGGCACAGGATTACTCACTGCTGTATCCCCGACAGCATCATGCCTTGCACACAGAAGGCTGTTAATGGATAGTTCTGCTTAACAGAGTTTAACTTCAGCCAGCAAGAGGTAGAATATACTCCAAGGGAGACAGGCATTGAGTTCTGCCTTTTAATGTTACAAATCTATTTGGCAACGTTCAAGGCAAACTCGGTATTGATGCAAACTAATTACATGTGTCAGTTATAAATATTAAAAGGGAAACTTAAAACTATGGCCAAATTCCTACTCAGTCTAACTTTAGTCAGATCACTAATATGCTCTCACCATATCTCTCAAGTATCTCTTTTGAAAGAATCCAGTGCTATGATGTTTTAGTTGTCTACAGCCTCACATAAAAATTTTAAAGTATGAGAGAAAGTAAATGTAATTTATGTATTTTAATTGTTTCCTGAGAGGATCAAGACTGGAAACCACTGCACCCTGGGGATCCTGTGTTTTTAACGCTTGATGGAAAGACTGTTCCATTGGGTGGAGACTGTACTGTGTACCCGGTGTTTGTAAATGAGGCCGCATATTATGAAAAGAAAGAAGCTTTTGCAAAGACGACTATACTCACACTCAGCGCAAAAAGTGTTCGCTCCTCTTTACATTAGAAAACACTTCTGGTTCACTTGTCATACAGTATCTTGAAAAACTCTACTAGTCTGTAAGCCCCCAAAGGGCAGGACTGTGCCTGAGTTAACGTGCCTTATTCAGATCCACAGCACCTGCTTCGGTGCCTTGCACATGGCAGGCATTTAGGCAAATTCTCGAATGAATGAATTAATGAATGTCTTTTAAAGGTATCATACTGTGTACATAGCTTTTTCAGAGGAGTATATTTCTTATTTCTGTATAGCTTTTTATACTTTGATAGTTTAACATTCCTAATAGTTTTTAAATTCACATTTTGAATTGAAATAGATACTATATACAAAAAGTGATTAACTTGAGCGTAGAGTTAAATATGTTTTCAAGTAGTGTATAATGCTACTAGAAATCAATGATGCAGACTTACTGTTTTTAAATTTTTCATAGTTGAATGAATGAAATGTATTCAGTATCCAGCCTATGAGCCTTAGCAAGAGTTGTGATATCCATGAGAGATTTCTAAATGCTCTTTTGAAGATGAAATGTGAATGAGAAATGAGGGCCGGTTGTGAAGGTGATGTTATGAATAAATAAAAAAACTCTGAATGGTCCTTTGTCCGCAGAGTCACCCACACAAAGCATCATCCACTTGCTCTGCGCTGCCCTCAGGGAAGCCCCTTTCAGATGTCTCACATGCCCCTTGAGAAGCTAAGGCTCCTTCCCAGCTTCAGAAAGTTGAAAGAGGCACATTCCTCACAGCTGTCACTTCTTTGGGAAGCATGCACTCACCCTCATTCGAAACCAGCATTTGAGGAGGCTTTGGGTTCCCACAGCGTAGGTGGCAAAGACGAAAATGGCAGAGAGCAGTGGACACAAGCGGAAAGGTACCCAGACCCCTGTCTCTGGTTGGTAAATGCATTCTTTCAAGAAACTGTCTGTGTCCTAAATGCCCACATCCCTCACCTCCCATGATTCTTCAAAGGTCCTCGGGCTGAAATGCTGCCTCCTTCCCGCTCCAGCCCCTGCAGGAGCCTCCCCTCTCTCCTGCCTTAGTCACAGCAGCCAAGGAAAGAGCATTTTTACCCCATGATTTGGACCCCAAAGAACCCATGGTTATGGTTTCCAATGTATTTACCAAAATCATACTAACATTATGTGGAACAAAGATATATAAACACGTTCATTCTTCCAGAGCAAGTTCCATTAAGCCAATTTCATTCCTTATGGAGCACGACCTTTAATTTTTTCAGCATTTATTTTTCAACTTTAATAAATCATTTTCACTGGAATAAACTCTCTTCCTTCTGAATTCTTTAGTAAAACTTCAATTTACCAGTCATTGTTTTGTACAAAACAGTTTTACCAAGCTTCCTCCTCCCACTGTGAATGTTCCTTTGTGTTTTATGTCTGAGCCCAATTTTCCTGGGTCCATTTTTTTCCGAGTGTAAATTTAGCAAGAATATCTTATTCTTCCGTCAAATTTTAGTTACTTGTAAAATTTACAAGGTTCAGTGTAAGCCACTGTGGTTTCCGTGTTTGTACCGATTTTTTCCATCAAGTCTACTTTTTTCTGACTCAGTGTTTCTAACGTTAATGACTCAATGTTAGTCTTCAGAGTTTCTAATTAGATGTGATTTTTTTAAAAATCTATAACATATTGCTGTGTGGCTTTAGCCACTTTTAGTTTTATTGTATTTGGATTATTTCTAAGTCTACAGACTCGGTTTTCTCATTTATGAAATGGGGATAATCATAATAACAGTGCCCCTCTCATGGGATCCTTGTGAAGAATACGTGAGCTAATGCATAAAAGCACTTAGCCAGTGCCTAGCACAGAATAATATATTATTCAAGCTCAGATATCTAACACAAAGGCCCTTTCTGCTCACCCCCTCCTTCCCCCACCATCCCTCTAGACTCGTCTCCCTTCGGGTCCTCTCTGTTCCAGTCCGCTTTGTGTCACTTATTTGTGCATTCCTGCACACACACTGGTCCTTCCACCTCGAAATTTCTTCCTCCACCCCCCTCCCGCTCAGACCTCACTCTAGCTAATTCTTATTTTTCCTTTAAAATGCAGCTCAACTCCCATTTCACCCATAAAGCCTTCCTGGCTTGCCCTCTGCCCCTCTGCTCCCACCCCATCTCTAGGTTATGCCCGCGTCCTTTTCGGCGGGCGCAGTCTAGTAAGTGCCAGATGAAGCGCAGTGAATGAGTGAGTTTGCTGGGACATTGCTCCTCTACGGCAGTCTCCCTGTCCCGCCCGTGTCCCTGCCTTCTCCTTGCCTCCTTTTCTTTCCCAGTCACTTCCCGACTGCTCCCACCTCCCAAGTGAAATCCCCTCCATTCCACACTCTGCAGACTGTTACTTTGTCCCAAAGAGTGGCAGGGGGAAAATACCCCCTTTTAAGCCTACAACCCAGACAAAAACAGAAAAACATTCACACTCGATCCCCGCCCCCCGACCCGTATAAAAACTTTTAGTGGCTTTCCCTAGCCCTTGATGGGAAATCTCAAAGCCTCACCACAGCAGGCAAGTCCCCGTGTTCTGGCCTCTGCCTGCCTCTCTGCCGAGCTCCCCACTACCCTGCAGTCTTTGTCCACGTTGCTCCCTCTTCTTGAAACCCTATCTCCCCCCTCACTCCCTTTACCTGGATGACACTTATTCTTTTTTTTCCAATTGATTTTAAAGAGAGAGGAAAGAGAGATGAAAGGGGGAGAGAGAGAAAGAGAAAAGCACCAATGCGAGAGAGAAACACCAGTCGCCTCCTCTGTGCTCCCCAACTGGGGATCAAACCGGAAACCTGGGTATGTGCCCTGACTGGGAATCGAACCTGCGACCCTTTGGTGCACTGGATGATCTTCCAACCATCTGAGCCGCACTGGCCAGGGTGATGACATTTATTCTTAAATGTGACTAGGCTAGGCTAGGCCACTCTGTTACCCAAGCTCACTGACGCTACTGGACCAGCACTTACCGGTAAACATCAGAGAACCTGGATCCTTTGCCCAGGAAAAAGCACAGTGACCTTTACCTGTCGTTCTCTCTCTCTCTCCAGGTCTTAATTTCTCCACTTACTAAATGGGGATATAATACTTACCAAACATACAAAACTGTGTTAAGATAACCAATATGAATGGAAGAGTTTTATAAACAGGAATCATACAAATGTCAAAGGCTGAAAAAATTGCAAAATAACTTTTGAAGGTAATTTTTCACAATGTCGAGAGCCATAAAAGTGTTCACACATTGATTTAGGCATCACACTTTCAGAATATATCCTGTCACGGGGGTTTCCACCCTTTTTTATCAGTCCATCCAGAACGTGCCCACAGATGGCACATTCCATTTCCAGATTATAGGCTAAAGCCTATTTGATCTAGGACGTGGATTATGTACAATTCCCACTTCTTGCCACTAAAGACGACACATCCCTTTGAAAGGTGTTATTCTGGGAATAATTCGAATTAAGTAAATAATTCACCAAATGCAGCATATCACTTATTAATAAATTGTTTGGAAGTTCTGCGACCTATCAAGACACAGTAGCTTCTTGGCATTTGAGTTGAGAACTGTCATCTTTATGAAATAACACAAAAGAATGAAAAAGTGCATATATGCCTGTGAGCTGGGCAACAACGATGGCAGTGACATCTGCCCTTTCATATCCATCCCCTCCCTCATTGCCTCCTCACAGAGGTCCTGGGAGGTAGGAAGGAGGGACCCATACTTTCTGGTCTCCAGGTGGAGCCATGGTTTTATATCCTTGCAAAATAAGTTGAGAGCCAGTGAGGGAAGCAGCAGGGCGTGATGGACAGAGCATGGCTTGGGGAGGGGCAGTCAGAAGTCTTGAACCGCTAACATTTTCTGGCTGTGATTCCTTGGGTATGTCATTCAACACCCTGAGTGTCATTTTACTCAAACTCCTTCCAGAGCTGTTGAGTGGTTTCAGTGGGGTACTGGAGGCGCATGTACTCTGAGCGGTAGACACTGTAGAGAGATGACATGTTTTATTGTCCTGGCTCTGTCCCTGAGCTGGGACCAATAACAATGCTTCAGGTCCAAAAGGTGGCCTTCCCTTTATCCACTCATGCTAAGCAACACCCCAGGATTTCTAGTAGGTCTTTATATCAGCACACTCAAAACAAGTATAAAACACAATTATAACAAGGCAAAATAAATATTTATTAGAAATCATAAAACATTTCTTCAATGACACTAAAATGTCCTTAACTCTATGTATGCTTCTTTCTTGAGTCTCACATACACACAATCCTGAGAACAAGTATGTAAATTAGAATTTACAAAGATAAGGCACATTCAGTGAGAACAGGGTGATAATTCTGCATTTGGAACCAAGATCACAGTAAGAACACGTAAATCAATGCAGAAATCAAGTATGGTTTACAGGCCAGGATGACAAGTCCCCCTGCCTGGGACCCGCCCAGAGCAGCAGGACACAGTGCCCCAGGCCTGGAGGAAGGAAAGGAACGTCGATAATACTGGGCTCTCTCAGGCAGGAGCCTTCTAAGAGCTTCATGACTTCACAGTACAACCTCGCACACCTTCTCCCACATCCCAGGGAGGAAGGTAAGCACCATTTTTATTCCAAATAGATATATCACGTAATGTCCAGAATAATGGATTCTTCCTGAGGCAGAGTTGAGCTAAAAGAAAATTTCCAGCCCAAACGGTTATCTGAGCATGGGAGAGTCCATTCCTGGAAAACGCCTTCCCCTTAAATTGCTGAAATGTAAATCATGGAGTTTTAAGATGTCCTAATATGCCCATGGATTTAGTGTGGCCTGATGTGTGTATGTGTGTATGCATGTTTGTGTGTGATTTTATGCACATTTGTGTGCACACTTGAGTTTTAACCTGTCATGAGATCATAGGGATGATGCAGATTGTCAACGTGAGTCACCTGAGCAAAAAGCCATAACCCCCTGACATATGCCAACCACAAAGGCAGACTCCAGTTTACTGAATACTGTAACTGCTTTTTAAAATAATGATGCAGGGGTGTGTCTGTGGTCCAGGAATCACAACACTCCAGGGTCAACAGCTCTGCTATGACTTCCTGCCTGACTTTGAACAAGTGTGTTTTCCTTTCCGAGCTTTAGTCTCTAGGTGTAAAATAAGGGCCCTCATCCATTTAACCTGATTCTCTTTGGCTCGCTGCTTCCCTTCGCCTGGGCAAACCCATCTCTAGGCCCAGACCATCCAGGCAGAAAGCCTTTGGGGATGAATATCCACAGAAATGGTCGTGCCAACAAATTCCATCCAGACCCACAGAGCACAGCTCCCCATACTTGTGAGAAGACAAAGATCCCACTACTGATTTCTATTTGCCTAACCTCCCAGCTTTTGTTCAAGCAAGAAATGGAAATGGCTTTATCCATCCAGTTCTGGAATTTCCAGCCCTATAGTGTAGAGCATGGCGCTGTGGATCCAAATGGCTGCCCTTCCAACCAAGACATCTGTTCTCCATCTGTGTAAATAGGTAACTCTAGATACAGGACACTGATCTGCAGGCTAAAAGGGCCTTAAAGTTCATCTGATTGGGATCTTTAGCAGCATCCCTAATAAGTTCTCAACCATCTCCAATAACATCTCCAATAACTAAAGCAATTGCTGGACTGAATTGAACCAAAATGTTTCCCCTGAAATTTCCCACCTTTGGCACTAGTTCTGCACACCTGGGACACACCTGCTCCTCCTGCCTCTGTGGCAATCCCCCCAGACATTCCCTTTCCCAGAGGACATGCCTAGTCCCTGCTACCCCTGCCCACACCTGAGCCTGGGCTGACCATGGCCGCGCAGAGCATGGTTGGCTCCTGAGTCAGCTGGAAGTGCAGGCCCAGCCCATCAGAGGCACAAAGGCCAACTTTCAACTCCCCCAGCTAAGCTGACCCACAGAACAGCCCATAGCGGAGAAACGGGCCCAGAGGGGCTGCTTGCTTTGCACTGCTCCGTTTGTCTCAAGTCAAATTAGCCAACTGCCAAGTCATCTAAAGGCCAAATTCATTTTTGTGTCATTTCAAATTGAAATTCATGGTTAATATCTTTATAATTCCTCTTCAGAAATTCTCACACAAATCCTTCTACCAGACAACCGAGGCAGAGTGGCTCTTCGGGTTGTGCAGGCTCCAGGAATCTGGAACATTTCTTCCATCTCTACTTCACTTCTGCCCCTAAACTGACTGTGCAGTTTCAGTGGGAGGAAATCAGAGGGTGAGTTCTAAAAACAAGCAACCCATCTTGGCAACGGCTCCTTTCTCACACATCTCTTCCTCAGCTTCCAAATTCACAGTTAACAAAAATATTTAATATCAAAGCATTTCAGGTATTTTGTTAAATTCCTCCAGTGACATGTACTGATGTGATGTGTAAGAGTAGCCTCTGAGACGTAGGCCATATAAATAGAGCAGCTGCTATTTCTGTTTCAGACGAAGCTGGGCTCCCAGCTCGAAGCAGGGCCAGGATGGGGGAGCAGCCAAGCTCTTTCACCCGGATCCCAGCCACCCAGCCGGGCCCTGCCTGGCGTGTCTCATGTGGACTTTTGTGTGTGTAAAGATAAGCTTTTTGTTTTGCTCTGGCCACCCTGAGGCCTAGTACATAATACTTACATCCTAAAATCTACGTCTCCACTTTTAAAATCATGTACTTCATCTGAAGTAATTTTCGCTTAAAACTGAAATGTCCTTGTTCTATTGAAAATAAAAACCCAGTGTTAGTTACACTACTAAAAATGTCTCTCACTTTGAGACAGCTTGAGCCTTGGGGTGCCAAGGGGCACTCGTCCCAAGGGTGGTTAGTTTCCTATTCCCTGAAGGTTCCTGAAGGGCATTTCCACAACTCACTCCCCTCCTCCCCCAGGATATCGGACTTAGCTCAGTCCCCTGTATGTTCTGGGATGGGACCAAGAGTCCCTTAAATTCAGAAGACCCAGTCACAGCAGGGGTGATGGTGGGATGTGTGGGCTGGGGCTGGAGGCTATCAAGGAGATGTTGGCAGAAGAAGGTTCCGCTCCTCGGACCTCCGCCCCTTCTCTTCCACCCCCTCCCAGCCAAGTTGACCTGCTCACCAGCTGGTAAACCCAGGGGCTTCAGGGATCCCAGGCTCAGGACTGCTGGCCATAGGTTTACACAACTCTTTGCCAAGTTACAAAATCCAGGGTGTTTCCCAATCGGGAAAACTGACAATTGCGCCTCGGGTCAGCCACCCACTCGGCCTGCGGGTGCTCTCTGCTTCTGGGCGGGCAGAGCCAGGCTCCATCACTCTGCCAAGCCCTCGGCACACAGCGCAGGGCCCAGCCCGCGGCATCAGACGGCCACGCTCACACCAGCTCCGGATTCTGCTTCTACACTGAAGTTTCCGGAAATTCATCCATTTCATCGAACGCATTGAGGGTGGTTTTGCTGTTGCTCCTGGAAGAATCTTGGATTTTGTCGCAATCCGCTTTAAAAAAACAAAAAAACCAAAACACTATTTTAGAAATAGTGCAGCCTGCAAGGTGTGCTTCCATGTCTCAGTGCACTGCTCGGTTTTCCGCCACCCAATTTTTTGATATTATTCCAACTAGGGTTATAAAAGGTCAGAGTTGGAAGGGACATGAGACCCAGTTTACTTGAACCCTCCCATTTTACAGATGGGGAAAATCAGGGCCCTCAGACTCAGTTTGCCCAAGGTCACATGGTCAGACAAGAATGGTGGTCACACTTCCTGACAGTAGTGGTACCTGTCCGTCTCACGGGCCCCGGGTCTTCGTTGAGGAAGGAGACGTGTGTTTTCCATTCGGTCCACTTCACCTCGTTGATCCTGCGAGTATGATAATCATTCTCACTATTTCACAGCTGCACCTCATCAAACACAAGCAAATGGCACGGCGTTGGGGTGTCCTAGACAGCTCCCCTCTGTCTGTCACGGGGATCAGGGTTTGAAACCTGCCCAAGTCCCCATTTTCCCAGGCCTCCGGGGCTCAGCCTCCTCCTAGTGTGTGGGACCCCCAAAGCTCAGAGAGGTATGACAGGGACATCTTCAGCCAGCAGCAGTGTGCCTGACGTGAGAGGCGGGTCTTGGGGAAGGAGGGAGGGGAGGAGGGGAGGAGGGGGGGGGCCCAGCTAGAAGCTGCGAGGGTGTGAAGATGAACCGCACAGATGGTCAACCAGGGTTAAGGTGGCACTAGAAGGTGGTTGGGACTCAAACCCCCGAAGAGTGGGCAGCGTCTACAGGGTCGGATTGCAGCTGGTTTGGCTGAAGTTCACGTTCAGAGGCCCTCTCTGGAGTGAGCACGTCAGAATGAGAGCCATTCGTTAGGGTACCGATTCCAGTGGGAGACGATGGCTGGGGGAGGAGGCGGTGAGCGGGGAGTGGGCTAAGGGGGCGTCTGCAGGGCCGGGCAGCCCGACGGGGTTGGAGGGATGCATGGGCAGGGAAGGCGGTCATGGCACGTGCAGGCACTTTTTTAAGATCAAAAAGCTTGATATCTGTCAAAGGTGGCTGTCTCACTTTCCATTGCCAGTGACAAAGTGTGCCTCGGGTCCCGGGTGTCGCGGAATCCACGCAGAGTGGACGGAAGGACAGAGTGCCAGCGGGAAACCCTTTCCTAAACAGACCCTGGGAGGGGGGGGCTGGGGCAGAGTCTCCCTTCCTCTCCCTCCTGCAGCTCAGGGAGCCTCGTCCCAGGGCCAGCGACCCAGGAGGACACATTCCGTCTCCTGGAGCGTCCAGACAGACAGACCATGGCGCGGGAGGCGTGTGAGGGAGGCGCCGCTGCTCTCACAGCCCGACCCGGCTCCCCTGACCCGCCCGAGGCGCCGCCAAAGGGCCCTCCGCCCTCGGTTACCGCAGACACAGTCGGAAGTCCTCCTCTGCTACTTTACACAGCTCTCCCATGCGGAACCTGCTCCTCAGCCACTCGGGCAACATCTTCTCAAACTCCAAGATCGTCCTGGCTCTCTGGGGACAGAAACCAGCTTAAGCATGTCGCTGAGGGGCCAGCCCAGGAGCGCAGCTGCGTGTGAGTGTGCATACACCTGCACGTGCACACACATGCACACACACAGTACACACGCACAAGTGCACATGCACACACCACCAAACAGCCCTCCACCCCCCCCTGGAAGCTTCATGCATGGATCCTGAGGGTTCAGCTAATCTACAGAACTCAAAAATGAGAAACCAGACGTTTGGGGAAGGTGTTCAAATCGCTGTAAACATGACATAAACAATGTTTCTGGAAGTCCAGGCACTTCCTAAGTGAAATGTTAGAATCCTGGGTCCCACGGTGAAGGGAAGTTCAGACGTCACGTAGTCCCACTTCCATCCCAGGCTTGGAATCCCCTCGGCAGTTTTCCTGGCAATAATTTGTCCACTCTCTCCTAAATATTATCAACAAGCCAATTAAGAAAGCCCTAGTAACTAGCAACTTCCCTGTGTCAAATCAAAGCTTTTTCCTTGAAGGTGCCCCATGAACCTCAGTTCTGCCTTCTGGGGTCATAGAAGGAAGCTGTTCCTTCTTTCACAGGTAGCTCTGCAGGTATCTGAAGAGCTATCACCTTCTTCAAGGCTAGTTTCAACATCATTTCTTGTGAAGCACGGTTTCCAGTCCTCTCCCAAACCTGGTCACCACCACTGGACGTTACTGTGGTGGCATCCTCAGCATGTAAGGCCCACAGTATGTGAAGAGGGTTGAGGCCAGGATGGAGGAGAACAGAATGATCACCTCCATGGTGCTATACCCTATACTCCTTTTAATATAACCTAAAATCACATTTCAACATCCACGTATCACACCAGTGACTCTGAGCAGAGCACTCCCATAAGCCTGAGTTGCTCTCACACATGCTGTTGACCCTATACTCAAGGATCCTAGACAAATGCTTCCTGAGACCGAGCCAAGCATGGGGAGCTTACACAGATTCCCAGGCCCCACCCCAGATCCACCAGCGCTGATGGCTGTCAACAGTGCGTGGTGAACTGAATCCCCGTGAAGGCTCCCACACCAGGGCCTCCGCCGGGCTCACCTGCAGGCGCCAGATGCGCTCACTCTCCTTGGAGACGTTCTCCACGGTCTCCCCCATGAGGGCGATGAGCATGTTGAGGAGCAGAACGAAGGTGAGGATGACGTAGGTGATGAGCAGGAACAGAAAGAGGATGGGGTACTTGGAGTTCTGCTGGATGTTCAGGTCGCCCAGGCCTATGGTGAGCTTGAAGAGCTCCAGCACGGCGTCGCTGAAGCTGCCGTAGGAGCTGCAGTCCTTGTTGTCGTCGGGACACTTCTCAATCAGCGAGGCCAGGGCTGGGAGGAGATACCAGGGTGCCCTCTTCAGCCGCTCGGCCTGGTTAGTCACCCAGCAAGCTCGTGCATTCGTGCAGGTACACACATGCCCACGCACGCTCCAGGCCTGCCTCCTGCCCGGCTCCCCGCAGAAAGCCCTTGCTGCCTGACAAAGCCCACACTCTCCTGTCCTTAAACCCCACCACTTGGCCCTTGATCGCTCGGAGCCTTGCAGAGTTAATTATAATCTGTGTGTCCCTGGCCCCCTAACCAGGCTTCGAGCTCCCGACTGCCTGTAGGCCAGGTCATCTCCCACAAGACCGTGAGGTCCTGAGTGTCCCCCTAGTGCTCTGTAGTGAGATCCCCTGGCCAAGGCCTGAAGCCCTTTCTTCTGTTCTTTCCAACACACTATAGCAGTGGCTTCTTGCTGGCTGGCTGGCTGGCTGGCTGGCTGGCTGGCTGGCTGGTCAAATTAATGAGGGACTAAATAGATGGATGATTAAACAAGCAAGTGAAAGATAAAATAAATAAGCAAATAAATAAGCAAATTATGACACAGAAAAGGTGTCAGGCAGATGGGAGCAGCTGCTTAACTTCAAATGCCAATGATTCCTGGGGAAGAAAACTGGCCTGAGAAAATAAAACCACACCTCTCCACGCAGAGGTTAGAAATAAAACCGGGTTGTGCCATTCCCCTTGGTTGTAAATGGAGAGGTTTAAGAGGGGGCTCCCATCTCTAGTCCCCAGCAGGTCAGAGGCTCTCACAGGCCTGTCGGAAGTGAACCCTGAGAGTAGCATGAGGTGGAGGCCCCACAGAGATGACCTCAGTGCATTACCTTCCTCATAGTTTTCAAAGACCATCAACCAAATTTCTGTGAGTTAGTTTCCCCATCTGTAAAATGGGGCCAAAAACACCTGCCAAGCCTCTCTCAGGTTTGAGGGTCACATGGATGGATATGAAAGCGGGAGGCGTAGCCCACAGTGGGGATGGACAAGAGCGACAGGCCTAGTTCGATCTGGGAGTCTAAGCCTCAGTCACCTTATGGTCAGGTAGGAAGATTCCCCCTTGACTGAGATTCGAGAGAAGTAAAAAGAGAATGCCTGGAAAATGCTAAGCACAGCAAGGGCTCCGTTGGTAGCTGATATAATTGCTGCTGAGGCTGCTATGTGCGTTGTCATTGTGAAGTCTCTATAAAGTGCTTTACAAATGTAGGAGTTACTATTATTTATAAAGCAATTACCTACTCCGAATCCAAGTAAGAACACGATATATACGAACAAGAACTTCAGGACATCATGCAAAATGACCTACAAAGAAAGAAGCATGATTTGAGGGTCAGATCTGAGCACATAGTCACTGTACACCGATGTCGCTGCTTCCCACGCTCTCCCAGGCTCCCACCCTAACCATGCCTCACTCAGGCCATTCTCCCTTCCCCTTAGCCAAGTCCCCCTGATGCTCCAAAGCTCTGCTCTGGATCCCTCCTTCTCCAAGAAGCCTTCTGCTCTCCTCCCTCCTCAGCCCTCCCTCCTGAAAGGCAGTCTGTTTCTGTCCCTGCTGATTCACCCCGTCCGTGAGCACCTTCCTTCACAGAGTCTCACATCTGGAAGCCTCCCATCTGGAATTCTCAAACTTCCAGGGGCAGTGGTGTGCTGGAGCCAGCTCTTACCAGCTCACCAGAACTGATCGCTAACATTTGCATGAATTTCTGTGGGCTGGTTGTTAAGCACGGCCATTAATAAAAATTAAATCATACAAAATTATAAGAAAATAAATTATATTAAAAATAGAGATAGTAGTCCAAACTCTCCACTTCTTAGTTATTTTACTACATTTTACAATTCTCTCTGCTCTCAAGGTTCTTTACATCTCTTGTAGCCATATGGTGGAAATACTATTAATAGTGTTACTGTGCATCTCTCCCCACCTCCGTGTTCAGTGGCGTCACATTGGTAGCTGGCAATCAGCTAGGGTGGGAGTATTTATACCACAGTAATTGGTAAATGCTACCAATCAGAGACTGACTCATTGTTTTGTTGATTGTCTAGATCTAGATGTGAGACAGCAATGGAGAAAATGCTAAAGCAGAGGAAACTTTAAAATGTGTGCTATCTGTAGCTGCTGCACTGTGAAGAGCACAGTGATATTAATGAAACAGTCTCCTAGTGTTTGAACACAATTATCCAATTCAGCAAGCAAGTGGCCCACATCCCTGACAGACAACTGAACTTCCACCACATCTTCCCTGTTTTACCTTTGTTTTACTCCTTAAAGAAAAATATCAACCAATGTTTACGTTGGAATAACACTCGTTTGTCGGTTGCAACCATAGGTTAGCAACAGACACAGGAATCCAACAAAAATAAATCATTCAGTGAGACTCAGGTAGCTATGTGGAATTTACAATAAAGAGTATTGCATGTTTTATTATTACTTAGAAAAGAAATTTCGTACTACATCCTTTAAATAGTAAATTTTATAATAAACATTTTTGTATCTGTGTGTGTTGTTAAATTCTTACCAGCACACCACTGCCTGGAGGTGAGAACCTTCCTTCACAAAGTGTGTCCCTTCTCAATGCCCAGGCATTTTGGGGGTCTGGACACTTAAAGCTGACCAGAGGCAAATGGAGACAGTGGCATTCAAAGAAAGAGCATCAGCCTGTCCCTTGGGTAAGCTCCTTTTGCTCTCCAGACCTGTTTCCCCACCTGAAAAGTGAACATTCTCTGAGGACCCTCCCAGCCTGCCTGTCTCTGATGCTCCGAGGCCCCCAAACGAACCTTCTGGATCATGACGCTGTACATGCCCATGGACTGGAACCCCCGCGTGTAATAGAGCATGTTCGCCCAGCCCAGGGCCATGGCCAGCACGAGGCAGGCGAGGTACTCTTTGTAGGCAAACAAGTACAAGAAGACAGATAGTATCACAAGCACAGCTTGGACAAAACTGTTCAGGAGACACAGGAGACAAGGGCCTTACTTACTTCTCCGCATCAGGGAGATATTCAACCCCCCCACCGCCCTTTAAACCCTGAACCATCACCCCGGTGGCTGACGCTGCAGAGATGGATAACGCCGGCCCAGACCAGTAAGACTACGTCTGAAACCCAGACCGCACCGCCAGATGCCGGTCGGGGCCAGCAGTGGGCTGGTGCAGCTGACTTTTTACAAACACAGATCTCCAGGGCCCCAGGAGGTTCTGGCTCAGAAGATCTGAAGAAAGCCCAGGAAGCTGTATATTTTTAAAATCTCCCACATGATTTCTGATTCTCACACAGATTTCAGAACCACTGGGGTAGACTGAGGATGCAGTAAATGATTGCATTTTTAACCAAAACAATAAAAGCTGACAACATCTATACTTATAAGCCAATCATAACAAAAGTCCCTCAAACCTACTTTTTAAATCTTTTAACAGCATGGGTGGGCCTGGAGATTATTATGCTAAGTGAAATAAGCCAGTCAGAGAAAGATAAATACCATATGATCTCACTTACATGTGGAATCTAATGAACAAAATAAACTGACAAACAAGATAGAACCAGAGGCATTAATACGTGGAACAGCCTGACAGCTGTCAGAAGAGAGGGGGAAGGCGTGACTGGTTGAAAGGTGAAAGCCAAAGACCATACACGTAACCCACTGAGACAGACAATAGTATGGTGATGGCCAGAGGGAAGGGGAGGCAGGAGCTGGGTGGAGAGGGGCAAAGGGGCTGGTGAAAATAGAGACTTCTGTAATTGTGTCAACTATAAAAATAAAGGGGGGACAGCAAAGAGACTCACTTTAAATTAAAAAAAAAAAAAAGTACAATATGTGCCAAGTGAAATGAGCCAGTCACATACACACACAAAAAATACCATATGAATTCACTTATATGATGTCCTTAGAGTGGTCAAATTCATAGAGACAGAAAGTAGAACGGTGGTCACCCAGAGCTGGGGGAGGGGCGTAGGGAGCTGTTATTTAATGGGCATAGTTTCCGTTTTGCCAGATGAAAAGAAATCTGGAGACTGGCTGCGTAGCAATGTGAACACTTCAAAATAGTTAAGATGGAAACTTTTATGTTATGTGTATTTTCCCACAACTTAAAATTTTTAAGGTACAATATATACCAAACATGCAAGATCAAACTCTACTCTTAAACAGTGTGTAGCCATCAGTTATGCAGACATCTGGATAAAAGCCTTCCCTGCCTTAGAGCATCAGGCAGTCTCCACCATTAGGAAATACGTAACTGGTTAAAGTTGGGACACGGGCAACCTTGTGTTTCTCATGCAGTGAAAAGCAAATATTTGGGTGATCGGTGCATTTGGGAGTGAAGTGAGGAAGCACGTCCACGCCTTTCTCTCCGCTAACAAAACAACTGAGAGGCAGAAAAGCAGGACAATGCATTGGTGTCTTTTGTCTGCACTAAAGCCAATGGCTGTATAAACGGGGTTTTCTCTGGAATCCCTACCCTTTCTCAAAGGTGACAAACTCTGTGTGACTTGCATCGTGGGGCAGTGCTGCACCCTGCCTATCCATTCACTGCAGTATCTGGGCGCCCCACCTGCCCACAGGGATGAAGGACTCAGTTCATGCCCCTGGGAGGCAGGTACATACTTAATAAAACACCTAGGTAACTGGAAACATCAGGCCAAAGTTCAAGGTCCTATAGACCCAACCTGCCAAATACTCAGAACAGGGACTTCAGTGGCATCCACAGGGCTATGAAGCCAGCCTTCCTCAACCCTGCCGCAGATTCATTCAGCCTCTGCTCACTTAGAGACGGTCGTGTAAGCCTCTGACGTCACGTGAGCTCATGCAGACAGGGCTGAGCTGGGCTTTCTGGAGAGGGCCCTATGGTAGCCAAGCCTGTGCCAGCCTGAGGAGAAGATGACGGAGGGGCTGGGACTGGCTTCAATGCCGCTGAAGTTCCGAGTGCCTGGGAGGGACTCACTTCCCTGCTCTGGGCCTCGGTTTTCAAACCTGCAGACGAGACTCAATGAATTTCTCAAGTACTTTCCAGCTCTGATCTGCCAGGGCCCAAGATGGCACTTCTAGATCCCATGAACTTGGAGGAACTGGGCTTCGTAAGGAAGCAGACAGCCCTGCTGAGCCTCTCCATGCCTTCTCCCTGCTGCCTGCCGCCTGGGGCTCTGGGGCAGGGTGGAGTCAGCCATCGCTGCAGCCAGGTGGTGGCCACTGTCCTAGGGTTTTCTGGGTCTCTCTATGGGCATCTATGTGCCTCTCTTATCAGAAGTGAAAGAGAAGGTCCCTGGTCATGTGAGTACAGCAGAGTAACTGGGACATGGAGACAGCAACCACCATATAGGATTTTAGCCCTGCCTGTGTGGTGGTGACCAAGGGGACAGACCTACTTACAAGACAAAGTGAAACCAGGCATCGGAAAGGATGGACTGCAGATCTGAAGGTCTCAGCAGGAAGATCGCAATGCCCTGCGGCCAGAAAGGAGAGAAAAGCTTCAGCTTCTTCCTGCCTCTCAGGACGAAGACTCAGTGTACAAGGGCCCAGCCAGAGCCCAGGTGAGGCCTACAGAGGGGACCTGCACCTGGAGGACCAAGGCAAGCCCCAGGTAAACGTGCATGCCCCCCAGATCTTCATATATCTCTCACCCTCACCCTCGCCCCAGAACCTGTAAAGCAGCACAACCAGGCAGCTACCTGCCATCCACCAAATACAGGGGGCAAAAATAGGTGAATAAAAATAATAAATAATACAATAATTAATAAATAATAATACAAGAATAAACTCTGTTTTGCGTGCTCACAACAACCTACTTCTGCCCACCCCTGTATGGCCTAGCTTTCTGCCCTTGGAGTCTTAGCTCATGCTGTTCCCCTGGCCTGCCCGGTAATGACCTTCTCCCCGTGTCCTCATGCGCGGTCATACCAGAGTAAGTGCCATCTCTGCCCTCAAGCCTTCCTGCCTTCCCTTGTCCCCAATAAAAGTCATCTCTTTTCCTCTGAACACTGGTCTGAACCCAACTCAGAGCCTTTTCACAGCCTATCTCAAAGTCTAGAAGTCTGTGTCCCTCTGAAGTCCCTTACTAGACTGTGCGCTCAAAGAGGACAAGCGCTTTCCCTGCCTGTCACCTCCCCCAGGGCCCCACATTAGATGATGTTGAGAATATACCTGTTGACTCATTGGCTGGATAGATGGATGGACCAATCAAGTGACTGGTTGATAAACAGATGGAAAGATGGAAGGATGGAAGGGTGGAAGGGCACTAGGTAAGGATGAATGGGTCTTCAAATAGATGAATGAGTGGCCGGGTCGATGAGGGGGGGCAGGTGATTGAATGGGTGGACAGAGGGGATAGGAGGTGGGTTACTGATGGCCGGGGTGGGTAGATAAATGACAAATAGATGGACAGATGGATGGAGGGGTACATAGATAAGTAGGTAAGATAGGCCTGTTTATTTATTTATTCCCACTTTGTAACTAAGAAATCTAAAGCTTAGAAAGGAGACGGCTCCCCCCAAGCCCCCAGCAGTAGCGGCAGAGTAGGGTGGGATGGACACCACGCCTGCTGTCACCTGCCTGTATCGCAGGCCAGTCCGGAAGGGTTTAGCGCCCACTCACCTCTTTCACAGAAATGCACATGGCCCAGATGAGCACGAACATCCTTCCTAAGAGCTGCAGCCACCCCATCTTGTGCGTCAGGGCCAAGGGGTGTGGGAGGGCCTGGGAAAAAGGGAAGGAGTGGAGGGTGCAGGATGGGGAGCGTGGAGGGCAGGGGCAGTGCCAGCTCTGCAGGGGCCATGCGTGAACACGGGCTGAACCGCAGGCTGGGTCAGAAGGCGGCAGGAAGCTGGAGGAGGGACGGCAGCCCCTACCCCTGCCGTTTCCTCCCAGGTCTCCACAGCGAGGAGCCTGCTAACAACCCTCACACCTCAGGACATTAGTCCTTACGGGAACCCACCCATGTTCAGGCACTCACGGGGCCTCCTCACGGTTAAATAAAGCCGAAGCTCTGTGCCCTGGGGAATGGATGGATGGAAACCTCTCAAGGCCCAGAGCGGCGGGAAACCTTGTGTAAGGGAGCTCCCCTTTTCTCCGTATCCTGTTGCGCTCACCCCAGAAACACCCAATCAGCTCTAGATTTAGACAGAGCCTGGCTCTGGGTCTCCTAACTCTCCAGGTCTCTCCCCAACATGGGTCAGCCTGGGGCTGAGCACGTGGGGCTGAGCCCAGCGAAGCACTGGAGACATATTCAGTTCCCTAGAAACTGTGGGAGACAATAATTAGGGGAGCCCACGAAAATCTCTTGGCCTCTCTGGGCCTCAGTTTCCCCATCTGCACACAGGGCAGCTCCGAGTTCCTGCAGCCCTCACCACCCCATGCCCCCGCCCCCCGTCAAGGGACCCACATACCTCCTCCTCCCGGGGCCGGTAGTAAGAGATGAGAGTCAGCGTGATGTTGTAGAAGAAGTAGAAGCAGAAGGACAGGAAGAACATGTACTTGGCGAACTTCTTCCATTTTATACGCAGCAGCGTGTGCAGTGGCTCCAGCGTCAGCATCTCGTGCCGGTTCTGGGGGGTAGACCACCAGTCACCAAGGGGACCAGGACAGGGGGAGCCATGGTCAAAGGCCCTCATTTCAAAGGAAGCTCTGAGACTGCCCTGTCCCAGCAGGGGGCCAGTCATTTTAGTCCAATGGACTGGTTTGGCAGAAAATGCCAGGAGAGCAATTTCCAGCTCCTGAGGCTCCCTGCCAGGGGGCCCAGGCAGCAGCCAAATGCCGCAGGAGCTGGGCCCCCAGCAGGAGCATCTGATGTTCAGTGGGGAGCGGGGGCCAGAAGGAAGAAGGAGTGTGACTGGGATTCTGGCTCCAGCTTAGCCCCTCTTCTCTGTGTAACCTTAGGAAAGCCCCTCACCCTCTCTGGTCCTTCATCTCCTCATCTATACAACTAGTATCAATCCAACTGCCCTACTCACCAGGCTGCCCTGAGGGTCCATGAAGACCCCAGACAAGGCAGGCTTGGGAAGCGTGATTCTTAGTAAAATGTAAAGAATAAAGACCCAGTCTGCTGCCTCACTTTCCCCCAGAGCCAAAAACTTCTCACTGCTGATCCTCTCTCTTCCCCTCCAGTTGCACTGACCTCCCCCTCTTGCCTCCTCCTGGAAGGCCTCCCTGATTGCTTCAGCTATGCACTCCCTGACCCTCACTTAGGGCCAGGTTTGGGGGGAAAGGAAATTCTAAGCATGGTCAAATACAATGAGTGGGGGGGGGAGAGAAACGAGATGGAGAAGATCAACATCAACCATCTCTACCTCCACACCCACCTGCCCAGGATTCTTAGGAGACCCTCACCCAAGGACCGCTGGGAACAAGTGAACCCCACACAGGTCCTGCCCATATTGTGCCAACTCTGCCCATAAGGCAAAGAAATGGGGGACTACAGACATGTCCACCTAGTGGCTTGGTGGTCATCCCAGTGTCCCGAGCCCAGCCCTCACCCCTGCCCTCCCCCAGCCCTCTGGGAGACCCACATCAATGTTGGTATTGTAGACAATGATTTCCAGCACCGAGTTGTCTGTCGTGGTGTCCACGTTGGTGAGGTCGTAGAGCGAGGACGACACGGGCCCATATGCCCAGTCGGTGAACTTCCTGGACAGGCTCCGGAGAGGCTTTTCCTTGATCTCACGGCTGAGGATGTACTTCAGGATCTGGGGACAGGAAGAGGAGCACCTGTCAGCCACAGAATGGAGCTCGGGGCCCAGAGAGCTGGGAGGATGCTCCCGGATCCATCCTTGGCGGGAGCATCTTCCTGGATCTCTGGGGAAGGTTTGGCGCAACCGCTGGGCCTGACTTTATCTGTGGAATGAGCCAGAAGCTCGCTGTCCTGCCCATCTCACCGGGAACTGTGAACAACAGAGACAGAGGTGCAGAGGCCCTTTGCACGCAGTGGAAAGCGGCATGGTCTGCTCTTAAAACCCAGTTCAGTAAACGATCTGGGAACTGACAATTATGAGAGATAATTTCTGTTTGGCCTGGATCTGCGAAGAAGCTAGAAGTTTTTCCAGCTTCTTTCTCCCACCCTCAGTCAAGAACCCTGCGAGTTGAGGCTCACTGCTCTGGCCAGACACAGGGTGATGCAAGATACCAGCCTTACAGAGAGGCCGAGGGACCCACTCCAGGTCAGTGATCCTCGAACTCTGCTGCATATTAGATCGCTGGGGAACATTAAAAAGTCCCACACCACTGACTGACTCAATCCAAATATCTGGAGGAGGCCCAGACATCTGTATCTTACAAAGCTTCCTGGGTGGTTGCAAAGAGCCGGCCAAATGGTTAGCCACAGCTCTCCAGTTCACAGCTCTCCAGTTCACCCCAAAAGCTGAGCTCTGGGGTGCCCTAGTACCATGGAGGCCAGGGCTTCCTGAGGCACCAACCCAGGGCCCAGGAGGAGGGACCCGTTAAGGAGGACAGCATCAGAGCCCTGATCTCACTCGAGTCAGTGGGGTTCCCATCTCATCTTGCGTGGGAGCCTTGTCTGCATTGCCAAGGCAGAGAGCTCCTAGGGACAGGACAGGACTCCCCAAAGACAGGGTCTGTGTCTTAATCACGGAAGGGGAGGAAGCAGGGTGGGGCGGAGGGAAGGAACACAATTCCTCCTTTGTTAAGATGTTCTCCATTCCCTCCTCTCCCAACAAGAGAATGAAAAAGTCCCTTGTGGGCCCCAGCCCTGACCACTGGACCAGGACCCAAGGCCTCAGGGCACCCACTCCCCATCCCCCACCTTGACCAAGCACTGCTCCAGCCACCGAGAGATGTGTGCCCACCACAGCTCGAGTCTCCACCTAGTTAACCCTTGAGTTCCACAGGGCACACAGGGCACTAAGGGCCATAAGCAGCCACATGCTCTGCTGGGGCCTTGGCCCTGGTGGACAGGCTGGGGTCTGTCCAGAGTCGAGACTAGCAGCCTATTGGCTCTGGATCCAGAGCAGCTATTCTGGGACTCTTGCCCTCATGAGAGGCCAAAGGCCCCAAGGGTCAAACACTCAGCCTCCTCTCAGTGCCTGTCACACAGGAATCCTCAGCCACAGGCATTTGAGATATTATGGCACTACAGCCTTAGGTTCCCCTACTCTGGCCCCGAGAGGGGGGCTCCCGGGGCACAAGATAGAAACATGGAGTGTGAGAGACTAAACTCCAAAGGGTGGGCCCTCGCACCGGACCTCAGCGGCTCTGGGTGGTCATTCAGGACAAATCCAGCTCAGGCCACAACTGCACTTCCGAACCTAAGGCTGAGAAGTTCCCGTGGCCGAGGTGGGACCTATGGGGCCCCAGGCAGGCAGATGGTAGAGCGCCTCCTGCCCTCCCCCCTGCCCCCAAGCCCCACCTCGGCCTTGCCCATCTTGGCGGCCAGCTGCAGTGGGGTGAGGCCGTCGTTGTTGCGCGTGGTCTCCAGCTCCCAGTTGCCACTCCTCAGCAAAATCATGTCATACATGCGCTTAACGAAGTCATTCTGTGTCTTGAAGTCTTCGGCCACCGTGACCAGCGCATGTAGGATGTTGTTGCCCCGCGAGTCCTGCGAGGTGATGTCTGTCTGTTCGTTCTCCATCAGCAGCTGCACAATCTCAGGCTGGTTGGTACATGCCGCCAGGGCAAGAGGTGTCTCACCTGGGGGCGGGGGAGCAGTGGGGCTCAGTTCTCTCATGCACCAGAGCAGTGTTCCCCAAATCCCAGGACTGAAGCCCATATCCTGACCATCTTAGTAGGACTGACTCCTGAAACTCCCTGTCCCTTTCCCAGCTCCCCTTATATGGGAAGAAACTAAAGGTAGATCATTAAAGTAACCCCTTTGCTTAAACACACTGGGCACTTTCCTACCTCAGGGCCTTTGCACAGGCGGTTCCCTCAACCTATAGTGCTGTTTCTCAGGTATCTGCATCACTCCCTCCCTCATCTCCTTCAAGTCTTTGTTCCAATGTCACCTTTTCAATGAGTCCCATTTAAAATTGAAATCCACCTCCTTCCTGCCCTAGAACTCTGTTTCCACTTCTCCTGCTTTACTTTTTATTTTTTAATAGCATTTATTATTTTCTAACATATTGTTTAATGTTATTTATTGTATTCATTATTGATGTTCTCTTTCCTGTCTCTAGAATGTAAGTTCCATGAGGGCAGGGACCTCTGTTTTGCTCACTGATATATTTCAAACACCCAGAATAGTACCTACTGTGTATAGTAAGTGCCCAGTTTTAAGAGGAACAAAGGCACGTGGTCACACAGCAAGCCTGAGGCAGAACCAGGACTGGATAGTAGGTCTCCTGCGGCTTACCTCCCAAACTCGGTCTTGTCCCCCTTCTTCATCCCACCCAACAAATGTTTCCCAACACCGACTCCAGCCAGGCCTGATGCTGGGCAATGGACTGGACAAGACTCTGTTGTCAAGGTCGCCCAGACCCTTCTAGTCCTGCTGATGCAGAAACCACCCAGAAGAGAAAACAGGTCAGTGGCTGTCAGTCAGTCAGTCAGTCAGTCAGGGCTGGGGTGAATTTTACTGTATCTAAATTGCAAATTTAAAAAATATATTTTTTTCACCTAGAACATCCTAACCCCCACTGCTTTTGGACTCCCTAACCTGCCGGTTAGAGAATTTTCATACTCACACTTTTGACTCCCTGTTGCACCCCTGAGAGGCACGGAGCACAGGGGACAGGGGGCAGAGCTGGCAGCCAGGACGCCTAGGCCAGCTCCTTACTACACTGCAACTAGTCATTTCCCTGCTCAGATCCTGGCTCTTGGCCTGTCACCTAGAGCTCTCTCCTTGCTCTCCCTCCCAGGTCTCTGGTCCTCTTAGGCCACCTGTGTGCCTTCTTAGACTGCACTCCCTGGATGCAAGCTCACCACCTCTCCAGCCCCTTCCTTTCTGGTCCAATCCAGATGGACCTGCCCCTGCCCCCACCCTGGTCCTGGTCCTGGTCCAGGTCCAGGTCCCGGTCCCGGTCCAGGTCCAGGTCCAGGTCCAGGTCCGGGTCCGGGTCCAGGTCCAGGTCCAGGTCCTGCTCTCCAGGCCCAGCCTGCTAGCCCCTCTTGGGACGGCCCCTCCCTGCGCCCCCCTCGGGGACCCCGCCTCCCGGCCCTCGCCCCGCGGGCCGCACCCACCGAAGTAGAAGCCCTCGTGCTGGTACTTGGGGTTGAAGAAGACCCCCTTGGCGTGCGCGTTGACGTCGGCGCCGGCGGCGATGAGCAGCGCCGTGAGGTCCCCCTGCCGCCGCTCGATGGCGATGTTCAGCGCCGTCTGCCCTGCGGACCGAGCGGGGCGGGCGGGGGCTCAGCGGCTGAGACCCTCGTGACAAGCCCTGTCCGGCCTCCCCACCCTCCGCGGAACCGCGGCGAAACCAGCTGCCAGTCTGGTCTCGGTGTCGCCAGCCACCAAGAGCCCCGGCCTCGCTCTTTGCCTCATTCCTTCTTACGCGCAAGCGGGGAGCGCTGACGGGGCGCCCCTTCTGCGCCCCTGCGCGGGGAGCTGGGGACACGCGCGCACACGGGGTGCAGCTCAAATGCTCGTTCTGAAGAAGCCGAGCCCCACTGAAAATTAAGTGCTACCAGGCAGGAAAAGTGGGGGCGCGCGAGTGCCTGGGCAGGGGCTCTGAATCCCGTCCAAGGGGGTGCAGGGCTTCCCAGAAGTGGTCTCTGGGCTGCCATCGGGGAAGTTTAACAAGGCTTGGTGGCGCCAGCTCAAGGCCCGAAAAGCCAGGCTAGGAGGTTTGAACTTGAGCCTAAGGGCCATGGGAAAGTCACCAGGTGCTGAAGCAGGTAAGTGGCATGACCAGGGTTTGGGGGGTTGCACATGGGCATTTTCAGATCCCTGTGGCTGCAAAATTGTAGGATGTCTTAACATGAGCCCAGACTTCTGTGGAGCTGTTGAGCCAGCGGAGAGAGAGTGAGGCCCAAGGAACCTTAGAAGAGCCCTGGGGGTGATCTGTGGGGCTTGGGCAGGAGAGGTGTCTCGGGTAAGGTCCAGGTGTGGCCTGGGTGCTGGGTGACTGGTGCTGGTGAATGAAGATCAGAAGAGGGGACAAGCAGCAGGGAGGTGGAGAAGGGACATTAACCCTGTTGGTAGAGCCTTCAGAACCTTCAGATGGAAGGGACTGGAAGGCTTGGGGGTATCTCAGAATGTCCCACCAGAAACGGCATTTTCCAAAGAGCTGGCATCTTGCCGTACATAAAAATAAACTACTGGTGGATTTAAAAATTAAGCATTTTTTTAAATTGGAAAATTTGTTTGTAACTGAACTTTTGGTACAGAAAACCTTCTTAAGCATGATGCAAAATGCAGCAACCATAAATAAAAAATTGACATGTTTGCTTACATAAAAATTAAATATTTCTGTATTTCAAAAGACATCTCAAAGAAAGTAAAAAGGCAGTTGGTAAGCCAGAGAAAATATTTGAGACATATCAAAGAAATAATGTGTGTTTTAAAATCCACAGTATATTAAGAGCCTTACAAATCAATAAAAAGGCAAACAACCTAAAAGGAAACGGAGAAAAGAATATTAAGCACCCCTCCGAGAAGAAAATACACACAGTCAATAAAGAAAGTGAACAATGTTCAGAATCGCTAGTAATCAGGAAAGTGAAAACTTGAACCTAATGGGTTAACACTTTTCACCCAGATAGGCAAAGACAGAGAAGGGAGGGAGGGAGGAGGGGGAGAGGAGGGAGGGGAATTAGTGAAGAGTGGGGGGAAGGAGTACTTTTGTACCCTTTTGTGAGGGGAGAGTCAAGTAATACCTTTTGGTGGGAAATTTATCAATAAGCATTCTAATTTTACTTATTTTTTATTGATTTTTAGAGAGAGAGGATGGGAGAGGGAGAGACAGAAACATCAATGTGAGAGGGAAACATCAATCAGCTGCCTCCTGCATGCCCCCTGCCAGGGATGGAGCCTGAAACCTGGGCGTGTGCCCTGATTGGAAATCGAGCTGGCACCCTTTCAGTGCATGGGATGACACCTAACCGAGCCACACCGGCCAGGGCAATAAGCATTCTAATTTTAAATGTGCATGCCCCTGGGCCCAGAAATTCCAATTCACAGTCTTTTCTTAAAACATGTGCACACTGTGCACAAGGTCATAGACAAGAGTGTGCATTTTAACACTGTCATAGTGAAATATTGGAAATGACCTGGATGCCTATCAACAGGGAAATGGTGAAATTGGCCACAGTACAGCTATACTCAGACTAAGCAGGGAACGAGCAGGAGGCAGACTTTAATATTCTGACAGAAGGTTCTAAGACATGTAGTTAATCCCCAAGAAAACAAGTTGTAGAACAATACAAACAGCACAATACTGTTCCATGTTAAATAAATAGATAAATGAATAAAGCTATCTACTTCTTTGTGTACACACACACATATGTCAAAAACCTAGGAAAGCCCTCAAAGCACACACACCATAGTAATCATCTCTGGAGAGGAGAGTGAGAAACAAGTGGAGGGTTCCTTTTAAACTTAATTAAAATATTTGAATGTTTTATAATGGAATTCTATTCATGTACTACTTATGTAATTAAAAATTAATTTTTATGTTGAATCTCAATGATGAATATCTAGAGGTTCATTATGTTAATATTTCAAATGTATCTTTAAATTTTTTAATAAAAAATATAGTTGAATAAGTTATTTTTAAAAAGTAAGTCTCTGAAGACCTCTAATAAAATGCTAAAAATAATAATATAATAATATTTTAAAAGTTGTATCCTATTAGCAGTATAGGGAGGAAATATTAGCCTTTGCCAGATGGGGAAACTGAGGCTCAGAAAGGCAAGATGATTGCCCAAAGTAAGAAAAAGTGCTACTCTTGTGGTCCCAGGTAGCAGGGAGTGCCTAGAACATGAAAGGGAAGGTATCAGCAGATACCCTCAGGGGAAGGGGTTAGGAAGACAGGAATAAATGGTCCACCATGCAGAGAGAGGGGGTGTCCACAGCCCCCCACTAACCCACCAGCAAGACATATTCATGAAAGAAGGGAAAGACAAGGGGAGGCTAAGAAAGGAGAGAGGTAGGATTTGCAGCCAGGACAGCAAAGCCTTAATAGAGACACTAATCTTCATTTATTCACTCATTCAAAAAATATTTATTAAGGACCTTTTATGTGAGACCCCAGGAAGACAAAGTCCATCCCTGCCCTCAAAGAGAACATGCTGCTAGAAAGAAGAGTCTGTAAGTCCCCACAGTACTGACAAGAAGAAAAGAGGGGATAGAAGGGGCCTGAAAAGGGAGGGGAGTCAGGACAGAGAAGACTGAATCACTGGCCTGAATCCCCCTGGCTACAGAACTAGTAGTAACTCCCTAGTGAGAAGCTGAACACATTATATAGCTCATTCAGTTTCTCTCTTTGCTTTGGCTACCAGGAAACTCCACGTGTAGTTCAGCACTCAGTTGCAACAATCTTCCCTGGGTTTCCTCTCTTCCAACTGATAGTTTTTAGTTTTTCACAATCCTTGACATTTTTTGTATACAACAAAAACCCTTTTGAAACTCTGCAGAGTTTAAATAAATAAAAATAAATAAAAATGACTTTATCCCATGAGAAAAGTTAAGGGCCCAAGCTAGACTCCCACCTGCAAAAAGATGAGCTGTTCAGTGCCCCCTGGCATATCATTAAGATGGCATCCAGTAATTCTTGAGCCCACCACTTTTGCCACAAGCATAAGGTCCAAATGGGATGTTTACTGACTCCAAAAACTCAAATGAGGATCCACCTCATATGCACAATGTATTTCCTGGGCAGGGAAACACTGTCCCAGGGGGTCTCCTCACCCCTCCCTGGCCCACCTAAAAGAGAAGCCACGAAATTGAGGCCCAAATGTGCAAGCTAATCATGATGATGATGATGATGATAGCTGCCATGTGTTGGCCCCGCCCAGCCCTCTAACGTCACCTTCGGCCTTCTTTCCATCACTCAGATGTGCCACGTTCATCCCTCTCTCAGGCTGTTCCCTCTCCCTTGCCTTGTTCTGGATCCTTCTTCATACAGACCTCAGGTCAAAGGTCACCTCTCTGACCATCTACCCTAAAATTGCCCATCCTCAGTTACTTTTGGCCACATTCTCTTCTTTAATTTTATTTCAAAGTGTTTTCCATCTGAAACTACCTTCTTCAGCGCAATGGCCTTCATCTGCCTTGTTCACCACTGCATCCCGGTGCCAAAAACAATGCCCGGCGTGTGGTCGGTGTTTAGAATTATTTGCAGAATGAAGGAAGGAAGAGAGGAGGACCTACTATGTGCCGAGTGCCACCCTACGTGCTTTGGGCTTTCAGTGACAGCAGTGCCTCCGCGTGGCCTGGCCGTCACCCGCGGTCTGCACCCCCTCCAGCAGGCAGTACCTTTGTAGGCCTCCTCGGTGTACTCGGCGTTGATGAACCTGTCCAGGATGTTGTTCTCATCGGCAAAGGCGAGCAGGATCCGCACGATCTCCTTGGTGTTGGGGTTGATATTCAACAAGGCCTTCATCAGGCAGGTCTTCCCTGTGTCTGAGGCCGTCAGCTTGTGCATGAGGAAGTCTGCAGGCGGAGTCACAGGGTGGAGCTGCAGGAGCGCCTGGGAATCTCGGCCCAGAGGAGGGGAGGGGAGGGTGTGGGAGCTGTGGCCTCAGACCTTGAGACCTTGCTGCTTGGCCCTACTGGCCTCCCTGAGCCCACACACCCCCACCCCCACTTTCCTCCTGCTCCTTCGCTGGTTCCTCCTTCACAGAGGCCCACGAGAGCCTCATCAGAGGCCTTTCACTCTTTGGTTTCTTCACTCCCTTCCTAATAGGGGCAATCTCACCACATGGCTTCCCACGGTCTACCTCAGTACTAACGCCCTGAAATCTCCAGCCTGTCCCCTCCTGGTAGCCTACAAATAGAGTTCATCTACTCTCCCTAACCTGCTGCTCCCCTAGCTCTCAAGACATCTTGGCCTCCACCATCCACCAAGTCACCAAGGGCACCGCCCAACTCCTGGCTCTCCTTCACTGCCCATGTCCTTGAGTCCTGCCATTGCCACTGCCTGAATGCTGTTCCCCTCCCTCAGCCCTGCTGTTGGGGTCCTAACTCTGCCTGGACAGTGGCCTCCTCCAGTTTCACCCCCATCCTCCAGGCAGTAGCCAGACTATGGCCCTCACCTGTCTAAGCCCCTCCATGGCTCCCCATTGCCCTCAGAGTCCCTAATCCAGCATTCAAGGCTCCTCACATGCCAGCCCCATGGTTTAGTGGGAGGGAAGGTGGACAGCAAGAGCCAAGGAGAGTCCCCAGCCCTGCACCCTCTGCCAGGGCCAGGCACTAACCAGACACGTCCAGGTTGCGGCGCCTCTTGCAAAGCTCCTGCAGCTCCACCAGCAGCTCCACCAGCTCCTCCACGCAGCCCTCGGACACAGCCGCAAAGATGCACTTCTTCAGCCGCTTCTTTTTTCGCCTCTGCTCTTCTTTGGCCAGGTTTGCACTGAGGCCAGAAAAATTTTCCAGCTCACCACACATGTACCCACCCCCCCTTCCCCCACCAGAGCTGCGGTGCCTACAGGACACTGCGCTTCCAATATCTCTGCGTGCCTGTCTCAATGCCTAAAATCCCCTCCATTCATGCTCTGGGCCCCTGGGATCCAAGGCACCCTATAGAGTCTCCCCTTCTAATCCAAATGCAATCATATTTTATCAAAATGGATATTGGGACACACATAGTAATGAACAGGAAGGAAATATGCCTAACTTTTCACAATTACCTTGAAAGTATAAGATTAGGGGAAGGGAAATTTCATTTTCACATTTTGTGTTGTTTGAATTTTTTTCATCTATCCCTCCCTTCCCCTACACTCCAAATAGGCAACCACGGTAATGTGCTGACATGTATGCTTTGGGTGTATATGTTCTTGCAAAATGTACACTGACATTTGGTGGCTTATTTGCATGTATTTCAAATTTACATATATGGTATTGCATTGAGTTTCCGTTCTGCTGCATAGTGTAATGGATGGATATTACTTTTATAGTTTATAAAATGTAATACTCCCCTCCCCCAGTAAATTTCCTACACTTCATAGCCATGGGCCCAGACATTTGCCCCGGCCCCTCTGGAATGGCATCTTCTTTCTCTTTCCTTCAGGGTCCTAGTGGCTGTCCTTCTGGCACATGCCTGGCAGACACTGGGAGGAGGGAAAGGGCCAGGCTCACCTGGGACTGTTGGGATTGGATGGGGTCTCTGTCGCGTCATCTTGAGGAGATTGTGGGGAATCCATGTCATCGCAGTTGCCAGACAGGCTGGAGGGGAGGGAAAAGAGAAGGAAAAGGAACACGTTTTAAAATGAACAATGTTAGCATGCCACGACAGGCCTGGCCATGTGGCCCGGGGCCAGTCACTGCCATCCTCTGGAGCTGAGGGCCAGCCAGGGCTGGGGGCTGGGGGCTGGGGGCTGGGGGCTGGGGGCTGGGGGCTGGGGGCTGGGGGCTGGGGGCTGGGGGCTGGGGGCTGGGACTGGAGCTGGGGGCTGGGGCTGGGGGCTGGGCAGCGGGTCGTACTTACCACTGCCGGATGTTGGAATCCATAGGCTTGGAGAAGATGGGGGGAGAGGTCTTGGCCACAGTGGGGTTGGGCTCAAACCCTTCTATCTCCAAGAAGAAATGTGCGCTGGGGAGACGAGCAAGTAAGGCCATTAGAGCTGGGCCTAATCTGCCCGTGTGTCCTACAACCCTGCTGCCAATGGTGCCACCCGCTCTACCAGCTCCATGCTGGACTCCGTGCCCTCGTGGTCTTGCTCACCCCTCATCGCAGCCCTGTGGGGTGGGCATTGTCCTTCTCACCCACATTTCATAGGTGGCCATGTGGAGGCTCTGAGGTCAAGCAACTTGCCTGAGGTCACACAGCAGGTAGGTGGCAGAGCCTGGATTCAAAGCTGGGTCTGGGTGACTTCGCGCTAGAAATACTGGCTGGATGAATCTAGTTGTCCCTGTTGAGGTGGCCTACTACCTGAGGGGGACTTTCCTGTCTGCAGCTGCCTCCAGGTGCAAAGGACTCAGCAGGGATGGGGAGTATGGCGATGGGAGCTAATTCCTCCATCCCCACGCCCCACCCCCTACCGCCCTCCCACCTCTGGTCTGAGCAGAGCCCTTCCTGGGGAGTCCCGAGACCCTGAGATCTACAGGGGCCTTTCTTGACTCTTGAGGGAGAGAGGAAGGGCTGGAGTTACACTGGCTGCTCAGGTATAGTCCTCACCCCGCTCTCCACCCCCTTCTGTCATCTCTCATGCTGGGAATCCTTGTCAGGAAGGAAAACTCGGGAAAGCACTTTGGACAATGGAGCTGAGGAGCAGTGGAGGGGCGAGTGAAGGGTCCTCCTTCCCCTGAGGCTGGAGGAACAGAGACATGAGCTCAGAACCCTGGCAAAGGGGAGAGATTCACTGTCCCATGAGAGGCAAGACACACACTGAAGGTGAGACTCCCCAGCCAGACACAGGCCCAGCCGCCTCCAGACATGCCCACAAATGCAGACACGCATGCTCTCAGACCCCACAGTCACACACTCAGAGACACCCCTTCTCGTGACAACCAGGATGGTGAGGCTCAGGCTGAGGATGACCCCTGTGGCAGCAACACCCCCACCCCACGGCGCTGCAGTGTACGTGCTGGCTCCGTGACCTGGCCTGGACTGTGGCTTTCCGACCAGCTGGCCTCTCTCCTAAGCACCTTTGCTGCCTGTCTCCTCCCCAGCCATGTCAAGTTCATGGGAGGGCAGCAGGGGAGACATGGTGGCCCCATTCTACAGAAGGGGGAACTAAGGCCCAGTATGGAGAAGTTGCTCATCCATAGTCACCCCTGAGGGTAAAAGCCAAGTTAGAGAACCTGACTCCTGATGTCCAGGTTCATGGCTCATACCATTATCCATGCTGCTCTGCTCTCCCCTCAGCCCTCCAGACCTGCTTCCAGGAATTAGCTGCAGAGGGAGGCCACCCAACACAGCCCCCACCTGAGAGGGAGACCCAGGCCTTGCCTCGGGACTCCCTTTCCTCTCCTTTCTTCCAGCCACAGGCAAGTCTGGAAGGCTCAACTAATCCAGAAATGGGCATAAGTGGAGTGGGGGGTAGTGTCGGCTGATACATTGACCCTCACCTTCCTGTCTCCTGCCCATCAAGAGGAACCTTCTGACCCGACCTAAAATGAGATCCTTCTTCCGAAAGAGAAGACAAAGGGAAGAGTAGACCCCTGGCTGGGAGCCTGAGGCCTGTGTTCTAGTCTGGCTCTGGCTTCTGCTTCCTGTGTGACCCCAGGTGGTCTCTTGCCATCTCTGGGCTAAGTGTCCTCACCTGGATAGAGAGAGCATGGCTGGGTCAGAGATCCCCAAGGCTTGGAGTCTGGAGCAGGGAAGCACTGGGATCCCCCACTTATGGACTGTCCAGCTGAAATGAGCATCAGAGGTCATCCAGCCTGAACGTCACTCCCCTGCCCCCTGCCATGCCCCCACAGTAGCCACCTCAAAGCTATCCCTACCTGCCTGGGCTCCTCAGTAGGACATTTACTCATCAAATGTTTGATGAGCACCTACAATGTTCCAAGCCCTGTTCTAGGAACTGGAGATATAGCGGTAAACAAGTGGGCAAAATTTCTTTCCCCACAGAGTTACTGTTGCAGTGGGTTGGTCAGAACTGGGCCTGAGGATCAGACCAGGGCATAGCACAGTGAGGCCACTGTTTTCCTTGCTCTAGACAACACACTGCCCTTCATCTGTAAGTTCCTCTGTGCAGAAACCATAGTTGCCTCGTCCTTTCACCCGAACCCAACCCTGGCCCTGAGACTCCAAAGGCCTAACTCAGCAGATGAGCAGTAAGACGGACAGGTGGTGAGGGAAAGAGAAAGGGGTGAAAAGAAGAATGGCTGACGGGATGGATGGGCAGGTGGGTGGATGGATGAACAGATGGGTGGATGACGAATGGGTCAAGGAAGGCTGGTGAATGGATGGGTGGACTGATGGATGCATGGAAGGAAGGAAGGAAGGGAGGGAGGGAGGGAGGGAGGGAGGAAGGAAGGAAGGAAGGAAGGAAGGAAGGAAGGAAGGAAGGAAGGAAGGAAGGAAGGGAGGAAGGAAGGGAGGGGGAAAGGGGGGGGAAAGGGGGGGAAGAAGGAAGGAAGGGGGGAGAGAAAGAGGGAGGAAGGAAGGGAGGGAGGGAGGGAAAGTGGCTGAGGAGTTCGTAGTTGGGCGGATGAATAGGTGAATAGATAGAGAGGCCCGTGAACTGGACCAATAAGCAAACGGACCAAAACACACACTTACACTGTAAATGTTGTTTGGAGGTTACACCCCTCACGTGACTCCCACTGGGCTCTCAGTACCCCAAAGCCCTCACCTCTCATTCCCAGTCTTGCGCAAGAAGCTGAGGAGGGGTCCTTTGCCTCTCTTCCACTCCTCCTCCTTCTCAGGGCCTCCAGCCAGAGCCCACAGGGTCTTAAGAATGGTCCAGAAAACCAAATCATGAAAGTATCTTTCCACGCCAGGCCTGGGGACTGAGGGCCCAAGGGAAGGGAAGAGGTGTGTTTTCATGTCACCATGAGGTGTCCTCACTTATGCCGAGGGACTGAGCTGAGCTACCAGGCTGCTTACTCACCAGCTCAGCCACTCCTTCTCTCCTTGTCTTGCCTGCTCCCTCACTGACTCACCCACTTACTCCAAAACTAGGAATATGCTCTGTGTAGGGAGCATGGGGGCAGGGAGGGAGGAGATGACCTTTCCGGAGGCCCTGACCTTAGAGATCTCAACCAGGGCTAAGACACTGTCCTAATAACAATGCTACCTGTTCAGAGAGACTATAGGAGCTCAGGGGAGAAGGTCCTCCCAGTTGAGGACAGGGATGGGGAAGGCTCTGTGCTCTCTCAGGGTGTGATTTGAGCAGGGTGTTGGACTGGACCTGTGGTTTGGGAAAAGCCTTAGAAGCAGAGAGGGGTATGAGAGAAGCACCTGGAAGGAAGGTGAGGGCTGTGTCTGAGAAAGGAAGTCTTGGGGGGCTGGAAAGGAGAGTGGTAAGAGCCAGGCTGGAGAGGACCCAACTGTGGGCAAGGATCTAACTCCTGGGGCAGGGAGCTGCTGGACCTTGAGGGCCTGTCGCATGCCTACACTACTTGCCACTGCACATGCCACCTCTCACCCTCCATCACGGGCAGATGGCAAGGTCTTGTGACATCCTGGCTCCTGACCAGCAGCAGATGCTGCTTGTTTATTTCTACCTTCGGCCCAGACCAAAGGGCACCACCTGGGTGTTGTTAACTCAGGTGAGCAGACAGCGCTGCCCCATTTCTTCTGCATTTCTGTCCCTTTGAAGGCAAAGAACTACTCCCTTGAGCAGTCCCAGGGCTGACGAGGAGCCTGTCTCCCTGCTTTGTCCCAAGAAATGCCCAAGTGCTCTGAGCCCCATGAGGCCAGCTCCTCCACAGGCTTTATCAACCTGCATCTCTGTCCCTGGCATGACCTTGCCCAGGGCCCAGTAAGATGGTCACAGTGACGACTACTCACGGGAGTGGCATGATAGTTCAGGAAAAACCTCTCCAAAAATCTCTCCCAATCTAGATTTCTTGGTGCCTTCAATTCCACCATTAGTACCTATTTTCTTAGTGGTCACAATTGCCTTCTTTATTTACGTATAATTTTTCTTTTCTTTTTCTAGACCTGAAGAGTCCTATACTCGATTCTGAGGGAGGTTCCCAAATTTTCAGGGTCTTGGGAGAAGTAGGCACACAAGGGCTCTCAAAGAGCCCTTGGGAAGGAGAAGGGGCCATCACTTCCTGAGAAAAGGTCACACCTCACACCCAGGCCCTTGACTGGTTAAGGCCATAAGCAGAGCGGAGCCTGGAGCTAAGTTCATGAGCAGCGATGGGCTCAAAAAACCCAGCTTGACTGCTGGAAGAAGCTGGGATTTTCCTGGGAGCCTGTCCTCAGTCCTTCCCTGAGCTTGAAACCTTCCCTGGGAACACGAGAGGGATGGGGAGGGGAAGAGAGGCAGGTGGTGTTTGGTGGCTTAGCTCAGGATATCTCTGCTCTTCCCGAGACCTGTCGGATCTCCGTGTCTGATCTCTGAATTTCCTCCCCTGTGCTCCAGGATGCAGCCTCCATCTGGATGTCCCTCGGGCACCTCCCAGCCAGCATTTCACTCCTAAACTTGGCTGTTCCTCCTGACCTTGTTCGTTCTCTCCTGACGTGCCCACGTCAGAGACGGCCCCACCGTCCTTCCAGGTCACCCCACAGGAGAAGGGGATGTCTCTTGTTCTTATTTGCCTTCCCCTCCCTGTGGGTCCCATGGTCCTAATACCTCTCTGATTGGTCCCCTTTTCTCCACCCCTAACCACCCAGTCTCAGACCTCACCACCTGGGCTTCCCAACAGCTTTTCCTCCAATCCATCATCCACACAGATCACCCAGAGTATCCTTTCCAAAATGCAAATCTTGCCATGCCCTCCCTTTCACACAAAACCCTCTATGGCTCCCCACTCAGTTTTGTCCGATCTCCTTAACTGACCACCAAGACTCAGCCCAATGGAACTTGTCTCCTCAAACTCCCTCACCCACCCAGCACTCCAACCACATGGGACTCCTCACTGGTCCCTGCCCCCAGTCTCTGCCTGGGATGCCCTTTCTCTTCCTCTCCACCTGCCATCATCCACTCCAACACCACCTCCTCCAGGAAGCGCCCTGAGACTGCCCACGGGATCAGCATTACCTGCCCCTCCTCAGGCCCTACCCTGCCTAGTTCACCCTCTCTTTGGGGCACTTCCCACATTCTCCTTGGCATCCCTCTCACCAACCAAACTGTGTGCAGGGGCAGCCATTCTTTTTTCGTGTGTCCTAGACTCCCCAGCCTGGGCCGAACCCCAGACCTGACACACAGAAACTCCGTGATGATTACTCAGACCAACATAAGGGAAAGTACCAAGCTCATCTCTGGCCCAAAAGTGGGCCTGGGACAGGGACAGAGGAAGCCGGGCAAATGGGCCAACCTAGACTAGGGGGCCTACCCCACGGCCAGGGGAAGCACAGCTGGGGAGGAGGAGGGGCATTCGGGCCCCTCAAGCCTGAACGCCCCTCAAGGGGGTGGAGAGACAACAGTGGAGACAGCTCAAGGGCCAGGTGTGACCCTGGAGAGGTACTTTCCCTGCTCCACGTTTCCAACGGGGAAGTGGTCACAACCATCCCAGCCCTGCCCAGTTCCCAGGGGCCCTGCTGAGTGATGATGACAATGATGACGATGAAGATGAAGCTCAAGGTCACAAAAACACTATCAATGCCAGCATGTGCTGTGCCCTGACTGCGGATCAGGCACCATGCTGAGCACCTTGATAGCATGATCCCAATCAACTATCATGCTATGAGTTGGTGCCATTGCTGGTGTCCCCATTAGTTGGAGAGTGTAAGTAACCTGGCTGGGCACACAGTGGATGTGCAAGAAAATAGTGCCCAGTACGGGGTCCCAGCCAAGTGCAGTTCCCACCCACCTTTTGCTCCAGTAGTCTCTTGAGCACCACCACCCCCCAGGAGCCTTCCTGAATGTTCCTGCCTCAGTGTCCCATGACCACTCCAGGGAGGCCTCCCCGATGATCCCAGTTATGCTGACCTCCCCAGCTCAGCGCCCTGAGTTTGCAGTGTGGTTTCCCCATCCCCAGTTATACTCAGTTGGGCACCAGGCCACCATAGATGAGACTGAGACTCCAGGTCCACCCCATGCAAGGGCTACCTGAGAGTGGGCCCCAGGACTCCTCCTGTGCCCTCCAGCACTGCACCCAGGCCCGAGCCTGCCAGTCCTACCTCTTCTTAGTGGGGGTGGTCTCTGCTGGCCTCTTCTCTTGCAGGACGACATGGTTCCCACTGGTGACGGCGGTTTTTCTGGATATGAGGGGCACCATTTCCTTGGGGTGAGCACTCATGGCTAGAATACAATCACAGCACAGATGCTCAGGTTGAGGGGGCATGGAGGTGCTTCAGGGAGCTTCAGATCCCTCTGTGGCCCCTGATTACACCCTTTATGATGAGGAGCTCACTCTCTCCCTTCCTAGGCCACCAACCTTCTCAGGGACAGAGAGGCTGTCCCTGAAGCTCCCCCTGCTCCCTGCTCTAGCACCCCTGCTCCCGTGCATCCTGGGAGAGCCCAGCAGAGCCTCCAGGTACAGAGTACCATGCCCTTAGCCTCTCTCAAGACATCATCTCTGGCCCCACCAATCTCCAGGTGGACTGCTGAGAATATGCTCGGCTTTCTCAATGCTTGGCTCAGATTTTGTGTTCAGAGCTCTCCTCAACAGTACAGGACTTGTCACCTCCTTTGTTCTAAACACTATGCTCTTAATAGCACAGCATCAGTCCCTCTGGTTTCTGGATTTCTCAGCACCCTGGCGGTCTCTGCAGCTAACATGCTGATCATCTCTTTGAGTGTAACCAGCCTCGTGTCTATCTGTCTGTCCACCTGGAGGGAACAACTAAGCCCCCTCCCCAGAGGCAGAGGAGGCAGCCCCTCAGCCCAGACCTGCTTTACTGATGCTCAGTGTGGCTGGATCCCGTGCTGGTAGGAGGGAGATGCTGGAGAGAGGGACTGATATATCTGAGGAGACTGGAGGAAGGGCAATCCAAGCAGATGGGACAGCCCGAGCCAAGACCAGGGGACAAAAAGTTAAGCGAGTGGCAAGGAGCTGGTGTGGCTGGAGAGTCTGGGTTGTTCGTGGGGAGCCCTGGCAACAAGAGGTTTGGGAAAGGATGGGCTGAGTTGTGAGGGCCTGGAACACCAGTTGGGAGCTGTGGCAGATCCCCAGGGCAAGGGGGGCCATGGGACGGCTTCGGGTTACATAGGAGATAGCCACCTTAAAGAGAACAGGCTGTGTGTGGGATGCCATGAGGGGCACCAGAGCAGGGAGCCAGGGGGAGACTGCTGTGGACGCCATTGGGATGGGGAAGGGTGGGCTGGCCTTAAGATGGTCAGGGGAAAGAGTTGTGTGGACAGGAGGTGACTCTGCAGTTAACGGGGGCCATTCCCAGCCTGAGCTGCCTCAGGGAACTCCCCCAGAGTCACGAAGGTGGGGTGAGGGACAGGTTTCTGTAAGAAGAGCCCAGTTAGGTGGAGTAGAGCTGGGGCCACTGGTGATCCTGCCCCAAAGAGGAAAGCTTCCTGGAGGAATTGTCTGGAGCAGGTAGTCATCAGACTGGATTGAGGTTTAGAAATGTCACAGCTCCCTACACACACACTAAAAGTGAACAAACTTGGGAGAAGAGGAGCTATTCAGAGGAGGCACCTTGAGGCAGGGAGCTCTGAGGAGGGGCTTCAGGGTCAAACAGGTGGAGCAGCCCCTTGGGAGGCCATTGTAAGCAGCCAGATGCACAGAAGGGAAGGCCAAGGGTAAAGAAGAGGGATGAAAGGCCTGTCTCTCACACCTCCCTAAGCCTCTGTTTTCTATTCTGAGAAATGGGCTGAATGGTCCCCAGGACCCTGTATCTCTATGTATGACAGCTGGTTCTCCATCGTCTCTGGCCTGGGCCTGCCTGTGGGTGTGGGGCAGTACTGGGCGGCCAGGGCAAAGAGGTTCAGGAAAACTCTGGCCTGGGATGCGACAGCTGTAATTAGCTCCCTGAGTCACCCCTAAGCCTTGCGTTCTCGCCAGCTAGACTCTCTCAATGTCTCAGCATCCCTCTCTCTGGATCAGGCCTCCACCTGGGAAGCAGGAAGCCATGCCTTCCCAGCCCTGACACTGACTGAAATGGCCTTTCCCGGGAGATGGACCAGGCCCACAGCCACAGGGGAGCCCCACACCTCTGAAGGCCAAGGGTAAAGAAGAGGGATGAAAGGCCTGTCTCTCACACCTCCCTGAGCCTCTGTTTTCTATTCTGAGAAATGAGCTGAATGGTCCCCAGGACCCTGTATCTCTATGTATGACAGCTGGCCCAGCTCCTGGGGAATGCCTGGGCCCTGTCCCTCTCAAGCTCCGGAGCCACCTTACCCCATCCTGAAGTCCCATCACTCCTGCCCCACAGAGCCACATCCCTGGGGCCTGCTAGGAAGACAGGAGCCTCACCTCTGGCGTTGGGCAGCTGGGAGTCCTCCCTGTACCAGATCCCCAAGCCTCAGGGAAAAGTTCCTGGGTCCAGAAGAGCCTGTACTCTCTCACAGTCCCCATGGCCAAGAGCTCATGCTTGGCTTTGTTTCCCCTGCTAAAGGCTCACACTCCCTCCCAACCCTCCCCTGAGACCTATCCACCAAGGGTAGACAGGGCCCAGAGTACCCCTTAGGTCCTTTCGCTGGGCTCTTCCTGGACTCTCCTGGGCTTCGAAGGGCACTGGCTGCCTGTGTGGCAACTCACCTGGTGAGGGCCGGGTGGCAGAGGCTGCCCTTGCTCTGAGATCACCGAATGTCCCGGGCCCAAGGCCCCCCGGTGGGACTGTGGCTGAGGCAGCAGGAGGTTCTCATCACAGGCAGAGAGATGGCTGGAATGAGGCTTCAGAGGCAGAACTGGCTGGGCCACCTGCCCTCGGCGCCGGGCAGGCCACACCCACCAGCCACAGCTGCAGTGCCCACCCGCCCACGTGCCATGCCTGAGTCACCTCCACGCCCACATGGCAACCTCACCCCAACCCAGGAGAAGGTCAGGAAGCAGCAGGTGTCAAGGCCGAAGTTCTGGTCCCAACTCTTCCTTCTCTTGTATTAGATGCTTCCCATCATGAGCCTCAGTTTCCCCACTTGAGAAATAGGAATTATAATGCCCACTTCCCAAGGATACTGAGGAGTCAGAGATTCTGCTTGTGGGAGGGCCTAACAAACAGTCACGTGTTCTGTCCTGACCCCTGGAGGCAAGGCCACAGCTGAGGGCTGGACTAGGTGACCTCAAGGCTGCCAGCCCCAAGACTTGGTATCAGTCCTTCAAACTCTGGGATCAGGTCCCCTCAGAGACAGATGAAGTCCCCATTCAATGCTCCCACCAGAAATTATGCACCACAGACCTTAATATCAGACAGCCTTGCCCACTTCTGACTATATGACCCTGGACAAGTCTTTCTCCCCAGCCTCAGCTTCCTCATCTGTGAAATGTGCATAATAAACTCACCTTCCCAAGTTACCGAGTTCCTATGGGGATTAAAGAGGAGAACACGTGGAACGAGGCCCAGAGAACAGAAAGAACTCAATAAACGGTGACGGCTATTAGCTGTTATTGTTGTTATCATGCGGATCCATTCTCCCAGCAACTGCCCTGGACACCTGCCTCCAAAGCCAGAGCATCGGGGAAGGCTCACGCCCTCCCTACGCTCAGGCCACAACTGTGAAGGGGTGGAGGATGGCTGGGGCCGCCCTGCCTGTCTCCACGTCACTCAGGAATTACACACTGGTTCCCGCAGGCAAGACGGAACTGATAGGAGCAGGAAGTCTCTGCTGACAGGGATGGCACTGGTGACTGATGAGCCAGGGACTTCCCTGACTGCCATGGGCAAGCCCCTTGGTCCCTCATCACCAAAACCTGCCAGGCCTGGGGAGGGGCAGGAGGCAGGGCCCAGGTTCTGACCATGGGACAGCAATCCCTGTGCCCAGGAAAGAGCAGAAACCCTGGCTTCGGGAACAGCAGGCCTCCGGTGTGGGTGAGCTAGGGGGCTGCTTTTGCTGTTTAAGTACAGGGGGTCCCGAAGTTCCCGTGCACACAATTCAAAATCTCACACTGCCCGGAATTCCACATTAAAGGTTAATCTTGGCTCAAGCATAGTCCTCCCTCTATTACTCAGTTAATTGCCCTCTTGACCGAGTCTCTCACCCCTCCTGGCTTGCTTCTGTCTGCCTGAGAACCCTGGGGGCAGGGCTGTTGCCAAATTCCAGTGTTTATGTTTTGCCTGTGTCAGCACATTTTCTCAAAAGCCAGACTGAAGCTGGTTAAAAAGGCCCCTGCCTCCCACCCAAAAGGCATGCCCTGTGCCCAGCAAGAACTAAGGGAAACCCACTCTGCTATGCGTGGGAGCAGGGGCCACGTCTCAGACAGAGGCAGAGCTATGCCCCGACTCCCACCCCAAACACATGGAAACAGCAGCTCCAGCCCTTGGGCTGGTCTACGTTCAATCCCATTGAATCCAACACACTGTGACAGCCCAGGGTGACAGTCAAGGCAGGAAGCCAGGGACCAGAGTGGGATTCAGAAATGGAGGTGGTCACCCTCCAGGAACTATGGAACCCTAACCCCACTTGGCAGGCTGTAAGGACAAAAAGGACTCAGGCCACCAAGGAGGAAGGAAGTCCCTCTAATGGGGAGGTGGGAGATGGGTTCGGGAAAGAGGGAGCATTTGGGTTGAACTTGGAAGGAGGGAGGACAGTCTCCACAGAGAGAGCCACAGGAGCAGGGACTCGGAGGCCGGAGAGCTTGGACGTTCAAGGAGTGGTGGCAAGCTTGGGCAACATTTAAACTCAGTGGGGTGTCAGAGGTGCTCTGCCGAGTCCAGCTGCAGCCCCCTGAGTGACCCCAGGCCCCTGAGTCAGCCCTGACCCCTGTCACAAAGGGCTGTGCTGGCCTAGCCTTATAGGTCATGGCACACAAGACCCTGTTGGGGATGCTGTCACCAAGGTGGCCAGGCAGGGAACTGACTGGCTGGGCTGAGCCAGCACCTCACACCAAAGGGAGTGCCTCTGCCCCTCTAAACTCCAGCTGCTGCCTGCCTGGAGGGACCCCTGACCCGTGTTAGGCCCCCACAGCTCAGCGGCAGGTGTGTGGAGCCGGGAGTCCTGCCTCCTTCCGCCAAGCCTGGATCCTCCGCACAACCGAGTTCTGCCTGCTCCGCCTCCATCGCCATGTGGTGCCCTTGAGCACTCATTCACAGCTGCCCCGATGCCTGGGGGTGTGGGAGGACTGGCAAACTGCCCCCACAATCCAGCTGCTCATTCCCTGGTGCAGCCGAGAGCCGTGCTGCGCGCACACTTCATCAGGGACCTCTGCGCCCTCTCTGCGTGAACTTTCCAGCAGAGCCTAAGGAGGACCCCCGCATGTGCCCCCAGCTCTCCAGGCTGAGATGAGAGTGGAAGCCTCAGTCAGGGGTGTCTGTCTGCACCATGTCAGTGCCCATGGAATATAAAATGCCCCGCAAACAGAAGGCACACCAGATGCCCCTCCTCCCTCCTCCCCCACCTCCTGTCTTGCAAACACCAGGCCCCAGGCAGGTCCACAAGATCCCCCAAGAGGAGGAAATGAGAGAAGGGGTCTCTGTGGGGTGAGTGCGGCCAGGGAGGGGCTGACCCCTTGACCCACTCGAGGAAACACCCCACTTGGTGCCATGAGGAAGGACGGACCAGGCAGAGCTTCGTCAGCAGCCTTGGGCCCACCCGACGGTGGTGAGGAGAGGGTCTGTCTGCATCCTGTCGGCCACAGCTGTCCTTGAGCGAGGACAGCCGAGCGATGTCCTTATTGGGGATTCTGGGTTGGGCTCATCCTGCCTCCAAGTGATGGAGGGGGCATGTGGGGACAGAGAGATAAAGAGACAGCGACAGGAACAAACAAAACAGAAATAGACTCAGATACAGAGAACAGACTCATGGTTGCCAGTGGGGAGAGGGGTTGGAGGACTGGGTGGAAAAGGTGAAGGGACTGAGAAGTACAAATTAGTGATTACAAAGTAGTCCCAGGGATGTCAAGTACAGCACAGGGAATACAGTCAATAATATTGTAATTACTATGTATGGTGCCAGGTGGGTACTGGAAATACCAGGGGAAGCACTTTGTAAAGTTTATGGCTGTCTAACCACTATGCTGTACACCTGAAACCAATACAAAATAATATTGAATGTAAACTGTAGTTGAAAAAAAAATTTAATTAAAATAAAAATTAAAAAGAGACAGCAACAGATTAAAAAAACAAACAAAAAAACCCAGCTAGTTGTAGGTGTGTCCCCCTTAAACAGCCCAGGTTCACACCAAAGGTTGTGAGCATTAATTTTACAAAACAACACCCACAAGATTCCTTCCAGCTCTAAGTCAGTTGGAAAGCTGACCCAGTTTGCAGAGACTTGTGGCTATCTCACATCTACAGGACATTTTGCAAGGAACACCTACAGGTAAAGCAGGGGTCCCAGGCCCACACCAGGAAGTGAGAAGCCCGGCTCCGCGGTCCCATCCTGGGCTTTGGGGTCTGACCGCCTGGGCTCGGACCCAGGCGATGCTGTTCACTGGCCGTGTAACCTTACTAACTGTCCCAGCCTTGTTCTCATCTATAAAATGGAACTAATGATAGCTTCTCGTAGGCTGTTAGGAGGCTTGAAGGATAATGCACACCGAGCACTTTGTATAAACGCTCAACACGCTCTGGCCGCCAGCATGTTCTGGCCGCCAGTCTGCCTCCTCTATGTCCATCTGCCATGGTCGGGCCACGGCCCACCTCACACCTTGTCAGCAGCCCTCGTGCTCCTGTCAGGCCTTGTGTGTGGAGGCAGATGTGACCCTGCAGAACAGGGAGGGGGTGCCCCAGTGTTTCCTCCAGATACCCGTCTCCCGGGAGTGCTGAAGCCCCAACCTCAGCTAATGTTGTCCCTCTTTTCATGAACCAACATCCAACCGCTCCAAAACTGGGCAGCTCACCCTACACTCCACAGATGTTAACACAACCCTGCCAACATCTGGGGCAACTTCTCTGGATCACTATTTGTTGAGTTCTCTTTCGTAAAGCAGGAGTCAGCAAGCTTTCATGCACAGGGCAAAAAGGTAAATATTTTAAGCTTTGCAGGCTGTTTGGCCTCTGTTGCAACGACTCCAGTCCGCACTGTAGCATGAAAGCAGTCATCGACGGTGCAGAAATGAATGGCCATGGTGTGTCCCAATAAAAGTTTGTTTACAAAAGCAGATGGCAGGCTGGATTTGGCCCATGGCCCATAGTTTGCTGCATGTGGTAGGTGTATGCATGAGGAGTTACTCACCCGTGGGTAACAATGAAAGGGTGACCTGCACACAGAGAACACATACACACGTGCACGCACACACATGCACACACTGCACAGGGCCAGTTAGCTATGCTAGCCCAATGACCGGCACAGAGCTCACACTTGACATGATTTACATATATGTTTATTTATTGGATGGATGACAGGAGGGTTGAAGGTGGAAGTGCGGACCACTGCAGGGGGCAGAACTATGATCACTACAAATGGAAGATCATTAAAACGTTCTTGCCTCATGGCTTTAAGACACGGTTCTTTACCTTCATTTGAGCAGCGATAGAGCTAATCTTTTTGGAATTGGGATATATCGTGGAGGGATGAAGTCACTCTGAGAAAACCTGATTCTGGCAGAGCTGGGAATGGTCCAGCCTCCCCACCTTCTCTGAGGAATAAACGACATCACCCCAGACTGCTCAGGACAGGGAGATAGGAAACACAATGCACAGTAGGCTTTCGGCATTTTACACAAAAGGAAGTGTTTTGTTCTAAAAGATGTTTTCCTCGGCTTCTTTACTTTTACAAAATTAAAGAAAACAGGGCATCATATATGTCCAAGAGGTGTATCACTTGTGACATTTAATAAAGTCAGTAAAACCTTGAAAGCCAGATCCTGTCCTGTTAGGAGAGCTACTTGGGGAGAGTGAAGGGTTGGATGGATATCTCTTCCCACACACCCAGCAGCACTTCTCACAGCTTGTCCAGTGCAATCGAAGGAGGAGCCTGGGCAGGTGCAGGGCGGGCCGGGCTTCTGAGAGAGCACGGGTGTCCCCCGCACAGACCTCAGGCACGCTGTGCTCTCCTAAGGCCCGCAGGGAGACCCCCCTGTGGGGTTCCTCATTTTCCCCCCAAAGCAGCAGGGTCCTTGAAGACCTCAGCATCTTCTGGCTTGAGGGACCCTGCAAAGTGCCTCAGATGAACCTCCTCGGGCTGAGCAGGCCTTTCTCGAGTGCTTGCATCTCTTAAAAGGGGAACCAGGGCAAAGTTCTTCCAGTTTCTCCCTGAAACTGAAGGGTAAAACATCATTACTGCCTTGGGCGCAGCAAAATAATACTAAACACTCATTTGTTGGCCTTACCGATCTCCGGATGAAAGGGGACCCTTCCTGAGGCACTGGCATCGGCGCCAGCTCTTCTTCCCTCAGCTGCCCAAGGCCTCACCCACTCTGGCAGCTCCCTAGATTCCCTTCCTCCACCCACCCTGACTTGCTTGCCTCTCTTGCCTCCCTTTCCTCCCTGCCCATGTGGGAGGGAGAGGGAATCCCCACAGGGTGCCCCCAACCTGCTCCACGCCCGCTCAGGTGAAGGGTCATGACCACCAGCCAAAGAATCAGGATTCCACCTCCAGGCTCCACCTGGGCATAGCAGATTGGGATCAATGCCAAGGGAAACATGGTGACGCTGGGCCTCAGATGGGGATCTCAGGTGTGGCCTGTAATTCCAGGAAGCTCCTGAAGAGGACCCAGCTGTCACTCTCATAGCCACCTCCAGCCCTGGCCACCTCAGAGAAATGACAGGCAGGAGGGAAAGTTGCATGTGCGCTCCTTCCATTTGCCAGGGCCCTGGTCAGTCAAGCCCTCTGGTTGGCCACACCTCCCACCCCCAGGCCACGATTTAGGCCGTTTTACTGGAGTCCAACGCCAGCCACATCTCAAAGGCATCAGATATGTCAGAGGCTGGGCCCTTTGTGACTATTCCAGCTTTATACTTCAGGTCCTGGTGTTTCCCACAGGCCCACAGGCTGTCACTGGCCTGTCCCCTAACCCCAGTTTGACACTCAGCACCAATTGCTCAAAGACGATCCCTCAGGGAACCCAGGGATAGAAGCAGGAGAGAATCATTGGGAGAGAGGTCAGAGGCTCCCTGAGACATCTAGCTGACTGAGTGGTAGGGGGACCCAGCCTCAAGGACTGCTTGGCCCAGCTCCAGGGCCCTCAAAGGAGGTATGGGCTTTCCAGTGCCCACTTCCCATGATGCCAAGACCCCTCATGTGCTCTCCCAAGCTCGGTTACTGACCACTTTTCTTCCTTGGCCTTTCTCTCATTCATTCCCTCACCCTTTGCAATCACAGGCACCATGGACTGAGCGTCTCTGTTACAGAGATGCATAGAACAAAATTTTCAGAAAATATTCGCCAAGTAAGTGTAAGTATGAAATCAGGGAACCTCTAACCACACCCCACCCCATAAACTTGAATGTTTGCGTCCCTGCCGCCAGGTCAATGTCTTTGTTAATATCACAGGGCATGTGCAGTGTTGTAAACAGCCAACAATGTGGCGCAAACATAATGCAAATCAACTGCGAAGTGAAACAGCAAATCTTGTGAAAGATGGGAGATGTTGGAAAACTGCTCAAATCCCATGCGAAGCCATCTTCCAACGCCTCTGTGACGAATAGACCAGTTAACAACTAAAGGCGAGATCATAAGTATTATGAAATGATACAGGGAGTGTTTCCAATGAGACTCGTGGGGAAATTACAGGATTGCAGGAGACCCTTGGGAAAACGGATCGAGCTCTTTGAGTAGCTTTCCGAAAGTAAAGTCTCTTGATAAAATAGACTTCCACTTGCAGCTCTGATGGAGTATCTAGTGTGAGCCAGCCATGCTGCTGCAAACAACCATAAATCTGGATGAAATGCATGCAGCAAATACATGCCTTATGTTTTCAGTCACAGGACAACAGATGGGAAAAACTGCAATACTGAGAGAAATGAAATTCACTGGGTGAGCCCGTGACTGCCCTGATGTTTTGCTCAGGGACAAGTTCTCTGACTATGGTGCGGTGAGCTGGAGTCCAAGCAGAGCGGGGCAGTGCCTCTGATCTAAAGAAGCTAGAATCAGTGTGACAGGGCACAGGGGAAGAGCAAGAAGGGAACTGGGGTGTGGAGGTCCCTAAGTCCTTGGCGGAGAGCCGGGTTGTGATTGCACCGGGTGAGACTGCATTGGTCTTAACAGAGAGTACAGCTATGAGGTTGAGAGGGGGACAGAGATGCTAGAAGCTGAGCAGTGCTAAGGGATGTTGGAGGTGCAGCCCAGCCAGAGTGGAGAGACCTTAACACCCTTTCTTTACTCTGAGAATTAAGCTGAAATACCAGAAATGCCCTACTTACTCAACATGACCTATAGAGTAAGGTCTACTGAAGACCCACCCAACAAAGCCTAAAACCAAACCCTAGCAAGCTCCTCAGTGGAAAGTTTGGAGGTTGAGTCCCATAAGTTTTATGGGTTGGCAAATACCTTGGAGCGTCTGCAGGCCTACCATAATAAAGCTTAAAACTAGCCCTACACAAATTCAAGGCCATTCATAAGTAACTGAAATGCAAACTAGAACAAAAATCCAATCATGAGTCTCTACAACATATTATCCACAATCCCCAGTATACAATTAAAAGTTACTAGATATGGAAAGAGACAGGGAGCCCTGGCCGGGTGTCTCAGTGGATTGGAGCGTCATCCCGTCCACCAAAAAGGTTGCAGTTTCAATTCCCAGTCAGGACACATACCGAGGTTGGGGGTTCAATCACTGGACTGGGCCTGTATGGGGAGGCAACCCATCAATGTTTCTCTCTCACATTGATGTTTCTCTCTCTCCCTCTCTCCCTCTCTCCCTCTCTCCCCCCCCTCCCCTTCTTCTCTCTGGAATCAATAAAAATATATCCCCAAGTGAGGATAAAAAATAAAAGAGAAAGAGAGAGAGAAACAGGGAAATGTGACTCACATTCGGGGAAGGGTGGGAAGCAATCAATAGAAACTAACCTCAGGTGGCTCAGATGTTGAATTTAGCAGACAGAGAACTTCAAGCAGCTATTACAGGGTTGGGCAAAAGTAGGTTTAGAGTTGTTCGTATAAAAAAATAACACAATAATAAATAATAATACTGGAATAAACTCTGTGTTTCATGTACTCACAACTATAAGCCTACTTTTGCCCCATCCTGTACAAATATGTTCAAAGAGGCAAAGGAAAATATGGTCTTAATGAGGGAACAGCTAAGGAATCTCAGGAGAGGAAAGGAAACGATCAGAAAGAAACAAATTGAAATTCTAAAGCCAAATAGCACAATATTTGGTCTAACATAGATGTGATTAGAGTATGAAAAGGAGACGGTGGGAAGAGTAAAGCAAAATATACAGGGTGTCCCAAAAAAATGTATTTGAATAATTATTAATTCCAATGGGTTAAATCTGAAAATAAAAAAACATCAATTGAGCTATTAGCTATACATTTTGGGGGACACTTTGTCTATAGTTCCCCAGTGTGATGAAACATATTGATGTACAGATCCAAGAATCTCAGCAAACCCCAAGCAAGATAAAACCAAAGAAAACCATACCTAACCACATTTAGTCAAGCTGCTGAAAAATCAAAAATAAAAATATTTGAAAGCAGCCAGAGGAAAAAAGACACATTACAGGCAGGAGGATAACAGTGCAAATAATGGTAAAGATGAAATTAACATTTGGTAAATAGAAGCTGATATAAAACTAATCTGTAAGGTAAGTCCTCACTTAACATGGTAGTAAATAGGTTCTATGACTTTAAGGGAAACAATGTATAATGAAACCAATTTTACCACAGGCTTATTGGATATAAACAAGAGTTAAGTTCCTATGGCACTGGGTTTGGCAATGATTTCTTGGATATGACGTCCAAATGACAGGCCACAAAAGTAAAATACAGATAAATTGGGCTTCGTCAAAGTTTAAAACTTTCGTACCTCAAAGGACCCTACTGGGAAAGTAAAATATTTGCAAGTCATATATCTGATAAAAGATTAATATCCTGAATAGGTAAAGAATTCCTATAACTCAACAACCAAACACAAATTTTAAAATGGGCAAAGGGCTTGAATTGGCATTTCTCCAAGGAATATCTATAAATGGCAAATAAGAACATAAAAAAATGTTAAAATTCATTAGTCATTAGGGAAATGCAAATCAACAGTGCAATGAGATACTACTTCACATCCATCAGGATGGCTATATTAAAAAAATAGAAAGGAAATGTTGGTGAGGATGTGGAACCCTCATGCATTGCTGGTGGGAATTTAAAGGCTGCAGCTACTTTGGAAAATAGTTTCGCCGTTCCTCAAAAAAGTAAACATAGAAGTATATAATCAGCAATTCCACTTTTACCCAAAAGAATTGAAAGCAAGGATTCAAACAAAAACTTATACACCAAGTAAATCTCAGGCATCTCATGTAGCAGTATTTTCACCAATATATTGCCTAGGGCAAGGGAAACAAAGGAAAAAATTAACAAATGGGACTGCATCAAACTAAAAAGCTTCTGCGCAGCAAAAGAAACCAGCAACCAAATGAAAAGGGAACCTACTGTATGGGAGAACATATTCACCAATGATACATCTGTTAAGGGGTTAATTTCCAAACTATACAAAGAACTCATACAACAGTAACTAAGATCTGGAAACAGCCCAAGTGCCCATCAGTAGATGAGTGGATAAAAAGCTGTGGCAAATTCACACCATGGAATACTACGCAGCTGTAAAGAAGGATCTCGTACCCTTTGGGACAGTATGGAGGGAACTGGAGAGTATTATGCTAAATGAAATAAGCCAGGCAGAGAAAGACAAATATCACATGATCTCATTTCTATGTGGAATCTCATGAACAAAATAAACTGATGAACAAAATAGGTCCAGATACATGTACAGAAAAACAAAACTCAATGGGGGGGAAGGAGGGGCAGGGAACAGGAAGAGATTAACCAACAAACATATATGTATATATGCATAACCCATGGACACACAATAGAATGGGGAAGGCCTGGGGTGGGGTGGGGGTTTTGTGGAGGGGGGCAAAAAGGAAAAAAATGGGAGACTTCTATAATACTATCAGCAATAAAAAAATAATAATAATAAAATTAAATAAATAAAAAATAAAAACTTATACACCAATATTCATAGCGTTATTCCCAATAGCCAAAAAAGTGGAAACAATCCTAATGTCAACCAACAGACGAGTGGATAAATAAAATATGGTATACCATATACATGCAATGGAGTATTATCCAGCCAGACACAAAAAGACATATATTGTATAATTTCACTTATATGAGGCACCTAGAATAGGCAAATTCACTGAGACAGAAAGCAGAAAAGAAGTTACCAGGGATGAGGGTGGGGTGTAAATGGGGAGTAATTGCTTAATAGGGAGAGTTTCTGTTTGGAATAATGAAAAAGTTCTGGAAATAGATAGTGGGGATGGTTGCACAACCTTGTAGATATAATTAATAACACCTAATTGTACACTTTAAAAATAGTTACAATGGCAAATTTTATGCAATATATATTATCAAAAGCAAAGAATTGGTGAGGGGTTATAATTGTAACTCAAAATATGTTCAATATAAGGTAAGTTAGCTTCCTTTTTAAGCAACTATCTTCAATTAGACCTTTAATTTAATGTCTACTGTTACATGTTTACCATTAACTGTTAAAGGACTTTTTTTCTGGGAGTGATTTTCTGCTCGAGGTGCACTCTTTCCTGTTCCCGTTCTTCCCTCCCCTGCCTGCCTGGATGTGGCCACACAAGCTGAGTGTTCGCGTGGCCCTGTTTGTGTCCATAAGCCTCCCAGAGCTGACACTGGGTGTGAGGCGCAGGGCAGAAAGGACAGGACAGCCCACAACGAGGTCAGCAGGCCAGGTGGCTGGACGTGGGCTGAGCTGCTTCCTCTGGGGCACTGAGGACAGGTGCCCGGGCCAGGGGTGCTAGCAGGGCCGGGGGTGCCAGCAGGGCAGGGGTGCCAGCAGGGCCGGGGTGCCAGCAAGGCCAGGGGTGCTAGCAGGGCCAGGGGTGCTAGCAGGGCCAAGGGTGCTAGCAGGGCCGGGGTGCTAGCAGGGCCAGGGGTGCTAGCAGGGCCAGGGGTGCTAGCAGGGCCAGGGTGCTAGCAGGGCCAGGGGTGCTAGCAGGGCCAGGGTGCTAGCAGGGCCAGGGGTGCTAGTAGGGCCGGGGTGCTAGCAGGGCCAGGGGTGCTAGCAGGGCCGGGGTGCTAGCAGGGCCAGGTGCATAGGCATGTGGATCAGTCAGCTGTGCAGGTGCTCATGAGAGCACAAAAAAGTCCCCGTGACTGAGCATGAGTGTGGATGACACTTGGGGCTGTTCCAGCACCCAGGCTGTGGGGAGAAGAAGGCCTGCAAGGAGTGGGGGCAGCCAAGGTTTTACCCGCCCAGCCTGCCGCAGCACCCTCCCCTCTCTCCTCACCTCTGCCTGACCGCAGGGAGAAGCTCAGGGTGCGCTTGATGCCCTCGCAGTTGCCCGGGTCTTCGTTGATGATGCCCACGTTGGTGTTCCAGGTGGTCCAGTTCACCTCGTCCACCCTGCAGGGCGAGGAGACCGGGGAGCAGGGAGCTGGCTGCCTAAGACCAACACCCAGCTCCCCAGGTCGAGGGCTTGATCCCACAGGCCAAACCCAAGAAACCCACAGATCAGGATGGGGAGACATAGCTGGTAGGTGGAGGGGGAGACAGGCCTGCCTTTGGACACCACCCTGGAGATATGTCCTCTGACCACACCATGGGCTCCAGGGACTTAAAAGATCGGATTCTGACTCTGATTACCAGGTGACCCCTGTAGACACCTCATTTCCCAACATTTAATGTCTGGGTCTCACCGGCTGAGATCTAAGGTGGGTCCACTATGCCCACAGCTGAGCACTGGAGCAGCCCCTGTACCTACAGCTGACCTTAGGAGAGCCCCTATGTCCATGACTGGCCCCAAGAGGCCCCAAGGCAGGCTTCTGTACCCACAGCTGGCTCGAGGTGGGTCCCCGATATCCACAGCTGATCTGAGCTTCCCAGGCTTTGATTCCTGCTGGCCTTTACCTGAAACACCACCTGTAGTCATCCTTGCCATCGGGTGTGTACCCCACCTGCAACAGCTTGCCTGAGCGGAAGGCCTTCCTCATACATTTAAGGAAGCTCTTCTCCGTGTCCAGGATGGTGATGGCTCTCTGCAGGGAGACACAAAGGACAGAGGAATTGTCCAGGGGCCACCCCCGGCTCACGGCGCTGGCCCCCAAGATCAGCCTCCCCAGGATCTCTCCCAGGCCCAGCACCTCGGAGCAGGGCCTGTGCCCTCTTCACCAGGCTTGTTTCCAAAGCCTTGCAGTCGCCACTCCACAGAAGGAGCCCAGCCTGCCAGGCCCCAAACCTGCCCAGGCACTGCTGCTGAGTGGTGAGCCCCATGCGTGATGTGGAGGGTCCCAGCCCCAGACCCTTCCCTGAGGAGCTCACAAAGGGGCAGCAGAGTCATGGTTAAGAGCAGAGCCTTGAGTGGGAGACCGTCCAGGCTGATTCCTGGCTGGGCTACTTGCTAGTTGCCCTGGACACAAATACCTAACTTCTCTGTGCCTTGGTGCCTTCATCCAAAAAATGGGGCTAGGATAGCACCCAATTCATAGCATTGTTGTCAGGATTAAATAAGAGCAGGTAAGTGAGTGCCGGGCATAGGGCCAGGGCGACTCAGTAAGAATGATACTGTTATTATTAGCGGGGAAGGCAAGCATGGGCCAGGGCTCTCCAAAGCGTTGCTCTTGGGGCCTGACCCATATTAGCTGCTCCCTCAGAGTCTGATCCCTAGTGCCTGCCCTAGACCAAGTTCCCCTGAGATGAGCACCGCAGGGAAGGGGCTGTCTCCTTCCCTCGCGGGCCGCCCAGCCCACAGGAAACACCGTGTGTATGAACACAGGCTGGTGACACTGGGCAGGGAAACCCTGCAGGAAGAGCAGAGGGAGTTGACTGAGGGAGATGTTGCTGCTTGATCCCGGGGACCTGGCTGAGCTTTCCACCCCCTCCTCAAACCCCGCATGGCCCAGGCGCCCAGCTGACGCCCCCCCGCCCCCCTCACCGCACCACCCGAGCCACCTGCAGCTTCCAGATGTTCTTGCTCTCCTGCGCGATCTTGTTGACGGTCTCTCCCATGAGGGCGATGAGCATGTTGAGCAGGAGAATGTAGGTGAGAATCACGTAGGCCAGCAGCAGAATGATGAAGACGGCCTTGAAGTCATAGTTCTCGGTGAACTCCAGGTCGCCCATGCCAATGGTGAACTTGAACAGCTCCAGGCACGTGGAGTACAGGCTGTTATAGGAGCTGTCAGGCGGCCGGCAGCCAGGCCCCCGCCACCTGTGTGATGAGGCCTCAGCCGACACGGAGTCGTTCTTTCCGTCCTCGATCAGCGTCACCACCGCTGCAGGACACGGGGAGGGAGGGGTGCAGCTGGGTGGAGGCCAAGACCCCAGGCCCAGACGTACATGCTCCCCCACCCCAGGAAGGGCCTGCAGCAGGAACGCTGTTTGGTTACCAGCACACCTTTGTGTAAATTTTTTTTAAAAGCACCCCCTTCTTCAAAACTATCAGAAAATGGCCCCGCCGGGGGTGGCTCAGCGGTTGAGCATCAGCCTAGGATCCAGGAGATCAAGGTTCGATTCCCAGTCAGGGCACATGCCCGGGTTGCGGGCTCCATCCCCGACTCTCTCATCACTGGTGTTTCTATCTCTCTCTCCCTCTGCTGCCCTCTCTCTGAAATCAATAAAGATATATATATATAAAACTATCAGAAAATTGTCATAATACACTATCTTGTTATAATAAGAACTTTGACCGGGTAGCTCAGTTGGTTAGAGTGTTGTCCTGACTCGCCAAGGTTGCAGGTTTGATCTCCGGCCAGGACACATACAAGAATCAACCAGTGAGTGCGTAAATAAGTGGAACAACAAATCGATGTTTCTTCCCCTTTTCTTTCCTCTCTCTTTCTCAAATCAATCAATTTTAAAAATTTTAAAAAGACTGCCCGGCCGGGCGTGGCTCAGCGGTTGAGCTTCGACCTAGGATCCAGGCGATCGGGGTTCGATTCCCAGTCAGGGCGCATGCCCGGTTGCAGGCTTGATCAATGACTCTCTCATCATTGGTGTTTCTCTCTCTCTCTCCCCCTCTCCTTTCCTCTCTCTGAAATCAATAAAGATATTTTTTTTTTTTAATTTTAAAAAGAACTTTATCATGTACTATGAAAAAATTGTTAAATATACAAAGCTATATGTACAATGTAAAGACAGCCAGCTTTGTGCAGTGCACAGTCTGCCTAACCTGACGTGGCAGCCCTGGACACACACCCGCTTTCTCAGTCGCATGTCTGCCTGTGTCTCTCACAGGGTGGCCAGGGCCAGCCCGGGCCAGGACCAGGGGCTAAGCAGCCGCACTCTGCGCTCTTCAGTGGGAACGGGAGTCCAGAGCCCGAGAGCTTCTGCAGCGGCTGTGCCCCGTGGTTAAGCACAGCCAGCATCTAACCCACTTGGCTTCACCCCCCTGTGGCTGCCGATAAACAGGGCCTTCAGATCAGGAGCCGGAGCCCCCCCATCCCTGTCAGCCCCAAGCTCCTAGTGAAAGCTGCCCGTGACCCCCAGACAAAGGTTCCAAAACAGGCCGCAGGGCAGGGAGAGCTGCGTGTGAACCAGGTAATGGCAGGACTCAGGTGTGGCTGAAAGCAGAGCCAGGTGCTCAAAAAATTACGTGGATGCCTCCAAAGGGCACAGGAACAGCTTGAAGGGGCTCCCGGCGCTGATGTCTCAGACGATTTGAGGATCACAATAGATGGCGATAGTAAGGAGTTACAAACAACCCATTTTAAAAGGTGAAAATCCATTTTTAAAAGAAGAATCTATGAGGCTATATTTATGTAAATAAATACATGTGGGCAAGTGGAAAACTCTTCTATGCAATAGAATGCCAGCAAATACATTTGGAAGGAATGATGGAGTTAGAAAACCCTTATTTGACAATCATTGAGATTAAGTGACTCGGGTGTGAGTAAATCAGCGGATGCTAAAACAATGAGGTGAAAGTTTGATGAAAAACAGGGTATTTGCATAGCTTCAAAGCGTCTCCTCGCAAATTACTTACCAATCGCATAGGGAAAGATGATGACCTGACAGGGGAAGAATCTGGCAGACCCACCAAAACAAACTACTCAGGGTTAAGTCACCGGGAATGGGACTCCAGATATAACGTGCAGAGGAGGACACGCCTTGATATTCTCACCGAGAAGGCACCCCGGATCCGATCGTGGGGGAAGGCCACTAAAAACTGGCCTTGACTCCTTAAGAACGCTAAGGCCACAAAAGACAAGGAAAGTCTGAGGAGTGCCGCAGATGGAGGGACACTGAAGAGGCGTGACTACGGAATGGGCTGCGTGATCTGGGATTGTCATTTCTGTGAAAGATGATATTCGGGCAATGAGTGAAATCTGAAAAAGGTTGGTGGGTAGCTACTAGTACTGTACCAGCGTTAATGTCCTGATTTCGGTCATTAGACTGTGTTTTGGGAAGGCAATGTCTTGTTTTTTAGGAAATACTTAGAAATATTTAGTGGTAAAGGCTGATCATGTCTCATCATAAAAACTTACTCTCAGTTTTTTTTAAAGTTTTTTTTAAAGTAGGGGCGTGTGTGTACTGGGGAGAGAAAATGATTTTAAAAAGTGGTGAATTTGGGGGAATCTTGATAAAGAGTGTAGAGAGTTATTTGCACCATTCTTGCAACTTTTTTGCAAGTCTAAGATAACGTCAAGATAAAAAGATTTTTTTTTAAAAACAAACTTGGCCAAAATGCAGCTATTCCTACAGGCAAGTAGCACTTCCTACCTCAAAAAAACATTTTATAAATAACATTACCAGGCTCTCCTGCTCATTTCGGGGTGTTCTTTGTCCATCCACTCTGTCACCTGTAGACATACACCACTGGGCCCCTCCCTGCCCAGTCCCTGCAGAGTCCTCAGGGAGCTGAGGTGAGCAGGAGTCCTCTCCCCCTACCAGCCCTAACCAAGCCTGTTACCTGTGGAAAACCCGAACAGGAAAACAAGGTAGACAAACATGAAGCGACACAGGTCTCTCAGGATCATCTGCAAGAGAAAGCAGGCTTGTCAGAGCCGAGTCCAGGCCCAGGCAGGGCCGAGGGTGGGGCCAGCACTGCATTAGCCTCAGGGTTAACGCTGAGCCCAAGTAGAATCAGAGAACATGCAGGAAGCTTTGGTTTGATGGGTTGTAGCTCCAGTGTTATGGGGGAGTCATCCACAGCTCCCCCCATAGCCTTTGTTCTGGTGGGAGAGGGGGACCTGGTAGGCAGTGAGGGTCAAGTTTCAAGGAAGCCCCTAAACCTGGGTCAAGTCCAGATTTCCTGACTTGGGGGTAATTAGCTGGGAAAGTGGCTCTTCAGCCAAACCAGCATCCCCTCGGACAATGCAGAGAGGATGGATGAAGTTTGGGACCAGGCCCCGCATACCCATGAGGAAAACGGGCTCCTCAGGCCCTGGCACCCACCTTCTCAATCATGACGGCATAGATGCCCATCTGCTGGAAGCCACGGGTGTAGTAGAGCATGTTGGTCCAGCCCATGGCCAAGGAGAACACCATGGAGGCCACGTACTCCTTGCGGCGGCAGAAGTACAGCACCACGGTCCCCAGCATGAACAGTGACTGCACAAAGCTGAGGGCAGAGCAACAGGAAGCCCCGTATAAGAGCACCAAGGAGGCCTGGCAGCCCTGCTCACAGGAAGACCCCAGCTGCCTGCGCCTCTCCTCACAGGCAGCCGTGGTGGGAGGCAGGGCTGGCTGTCCTGCCTCCATTAGCCCATGATTCTCACTGGGAACAACATTGTCCCCATGGGGACAAATGTTGGTTTGGAGTGGGGCGGGCACCTAGTGAAATCTTATGTTCTTTACACATAAAGCACCGATATAAATATAGTACATAAACAGCTATATAGTATATTTGTGGTACTAAATTTTTATGGGAGGGGCAATTGGAAAAAAAAAGTATATAAATGCTGAGAAATACTGCTTTAGCACAACAACCTTCCTGCCCAGTCCCCAGGAAAACAGCCTCAGGGACAACAGAGAACCTAGGAGGTTCCTAGGCCCGTGAGGAGGGACAAGCCATGCTCTCCTGGGAAACCACAAGTAGTCTGATGGCCACACCTCAAACACAGGAGCAGAGCCAGGAAAATGTCTCTCAGCCCCTTAGTCCAGTGGGAACTGTCCAAGTCAGAACCCTGGATAAAGTGGAGGACATCAGGACGATCCTATGACAGGGTCTGCTCAGTGGTCCCTTCTTTACTTATTTGTCCCAGGCTTCTTTGCTGATCATGACCTGCTCCTGAGAGTCCCCCCCAGCTCCATTAACACTGTAGACTACAATGACCACCTCACCTCCCATTGTGTGAGAGAACCCAGCAAAAAGCTGCCACTGTGCTGATGTGAGTCTATCAAAAACTGAGGTCAATAAACAGGCTCATCAGCTGAAGTTCTGCTGAAAAGAAAAACCTCTGCATTTGCAGAACCTTGGCCAAAGTAAGAACTGATGCCAGTTGAAATAGGTAAAGGGTTGCCTTGGGTGGCAAATAGAGTCCCCATACATGAATTGTGGAAGCTGGGAAGCAGTGGACAAATGGAAACTCACTTAGCAGGCCCAAGAAAGCCAAATCTGAATCATAGTGGGGAAAGCTGAGAGCCAACTCTTTAATCAAGGAGCTTCAAAAGGCATAAGGACCTCTGGAAGAGAGGTGAAAGGGACCTAAAATGAGAAAGAGTGGAGGTTTTATCACTGAAGAGGGGGCTTTTGGACCCAGTTTAATCAAATACCAGTGAAAGCATTGGTATTTTACCCAAAACAGGAGATTACGTGATTTTTTATATAATACAGATTACAGAAAGCCCTCTTTTCCACTCAACTCTCTAAAAGCCAGAAGCTAGATTTCTTCCCTCCAGGTCAAAGATTGAAAAGATGCAATAGATTGACATTGGATATTCTCCAATAAGTGGTTTATCTAGACCAGCCTATAATGAAGCTCAAAATTGATAATCCCCATTCACACATTAGGAGCTTCCAACCAGCTTTCCAGTCCTTCACTCTTACTCATGAGCAGACATCAAAGATTTCCAGATATCCTAAATATAGCCTCCAACATGAAAGAGAGAACAAGACAAGCATATAGCCTTAGAGAGACAAAAGAAGATATTGCATCCATGAAATAAGAATAGAGTGCTATAAATAAGGAACAAACAGAATTTATTTATTTATTTATTTTATGTTTTTATTGATTTCAGAGAGAGGAAGGGAGAGGAAGAGAGAGATAGAAACATCATTGATGAAGAATTATCAATTGGCTGCCTCCCACACCCCCTCCCCTACTGGGGATAGAGACCAAAACCCGGGCATGTGCCCCGACTAGAAACAGACTGTGACCTCCTGGTCCATAGGTCAATGCTCAACCACTGAGCCGTGTCAGGTGGGCAAACAGAATTTTTTTCAAAGAGCATTTGGAAATTTAAAATATGATATCAAAAATAATAAACTCAATAGGAGGGATGGAAATTAAAGTTGATTTGAACTTCCCAGAAAGAAGAGCAAAAGGTAAAGAGAGAGAACACAAGTGAGAAAATATAATAACTAGTTCAGGACTAGGTCAAGAGGCCTATATATATCATAGAAGTTCCAGAAGAAAAATCAAGAAATAATTCAAGAAAATATTCCCAAAAAATAAAGGACATAAATTTCCAGATTGAAAGAACCCACCAAATGCCCAGGACATTGGATAAAAAAAATCTAAATTACAACACAAGTTTCAGAACAATAAGGGGGAAAAAAGATACTATAGATTTGTAAAGAGAAAAACCACAACAGGTCTTAAAAGAAGATCCAGAATCTGAATGGCTTTAGACTTGTCATCTATAATACTGGAAGCAAGGAAACAATGGAGAAATATCTTCAAAATTTAAAAAGAATTTTATACCCAATCAAATGTGAAGGAATAGTAGAAATATTTTCAGATGTACCAGATTTAAAAGAAATTTTACTTCCCCCTTCTCCACTATGTGGCTTCTTTCTTCAGTTGAGAATGTCCTCCCCCAAAATAAGGAAATGAATCAGGAAAGAGGAAGACATAGGGTTCAAAAAATAAGAAATACAACTCAGCAGAGAAGCAAGAAGAGCTTCCAAAGTGCTAGTGAAGAAAGGATGACACCTTGGAAGCACATAGGGGAGCAGTGTGGCTCAAAAATCAGGCATGGTGAAAGCTGTCATCACTGTGCTCTCTACCATTATACCATCTTTTTCACCTAATGAAAATACTGAAGGATGTGCTCAAATAAAACAAGGGGGGAAATCAAGAAAGAGACAGGAACTCAAAGCCAGGAGGAAAGCAATTAAGTCTAAGGCTGGCAGCAAAGAGATGTCCCAGGATGACAGCTAAGCAGCAGGCCCAAAGGTCAACCAGCCCAGTTGGAAAGAGAGGATAGCAATCCAGGCAAAATCCTTCAAGAAAAGAAAAAAAAAAAAAAAATGGTGATCTGATCAAATAATTTATGTCATTGATTTTGAGGAATATTGTACTGAAAGGCTTTGAGAGGTGTGAGAAGAATTAACAATGGGTACCAAGAAAATGAAACAAGTGAAAACAAGGTAAATTATTAACTTTGGAGAAACAGAAAATAAATATTATAGTATACTGTGAAGTTCAACTGCAAATAACATTTGCAGAGGCATAAGAATGTAAATACAGAACACTGATTAACACAAAAATTGCCTCAAGCCACATTGGATGGCTAGAGGAGGGGAAGAAGAGGGGAAGGCAATGTAGGGAGGCTTTAGCCTCATCGACTGGATGCATAAATGTCTGAAGAAAGAGCTACATGAGTGGAAACTGTTCCTGGGGAGGTGGATTGCAAGGAATGTGAAGGGTTGGGATGGAAACTCATATATTGGCTATAAGTTTTTAGTACTCTTTAAAATTTTACCTATGTGCATGCGTAGCTTTGGGAAGTTTATTGGTGTAACGTTGTATAGCAGAATATTGCCTCACTGGGTAAAGCAAATCAGCATTGCTCTAACCCTATAGACCCTGCCCTTGAATTTGCCCTTTGGGACTGAAGTGTATCTCAAGATTACAGTAAAAGGATGGGGTTTGTAAGTCCTGGGGACAAGCTATCTGCAATAGGGTGAGAAATTGACTCCTTGCACTTGCCAGGAATAAAGAGAAGAGGGCCCAGAAGTGAGGGAGACCTGGGGACCAGAGTAGAAGCCATGAGTTGAGATCCCAGGAAGACCCTTTGCCAACTGAAAACCCCCTCTGTATCCTGGGCCCTCCAAGGGAACCTCATAAGGTTCTGGCTTATTTATAAAGAAAAAAGGTTCCCTGTGACATCCACATTGTTTTTATAACTGTTTTATTCATTGGTCTCCCCCTAAAGCAGTGATTCTCAATCAGGGGCAGTTTTGTACCCCTCCCCAGGTCGGAGACATTTGGCAATATCTGGAGACATTTTTCATTGTCAAGACTGGGAGACAGGGAAAGAGCTACTGGCCAGGAATACTGTTGAACATTCTACAGTGCATAGGACAGCCCCCCAGATTTATCCAGTCCAAAAGGTCCAAAGTGCCAAAGTTAGGGAACTGGGCCCTAGCCCTGGCCTATTTGGGTCAATAGTTAGAGCGTCAGCCTGCAGACCAAGGGGTCGCGGGTTTTATCCCCGGTCAAGGGCACTTACCTGGTTTGCAGAATCCGCGCCCCCCACTGGGGTGAGTGCGGAAGGCAATTAATTGCTGTGTCTCTCTCACATTGATGTTTCTCTCTCTCTCTCTCTCCCTCCCTCCCTCCCTTGTACTCTCTCTAAAAATCAATGGAAAAAATGTCCTCAGGTGAGAATTAACAAAAACAAAAGAAACTCTGCCCTAAAGATGGAAATTCCTTGAAGGCAGGAACCACGTCTACTTTATCTCAATATTCCAGGGCCAGCCCAGTGAGTGCCAGACAGACGGGCAAAAGGATGGAAAAAAATGAACAAGGGTACAGCTAACTCAGACGACAAGCTCATGAAATAGGTGTCGCATTGCCGAGGGCCTGGCCCGTGCCTGGCACAGAGTGGACCTTGGTACGTTCGTCCCCAAACGCTTAGCGAGTGTTCCCGTCACTCATTCAACATGCGGCGAGGGTCTGCTGTGTCCCAGGCCGAGTGTGTGCGGGAGAATGCGTGAGAGCTGACAGCTGTGACCTCAGGACTGGACCAAAAGGTACTGTCTGCTACGGAGGCATTAGAGCCAAGGGTCACTTACAAAAGTATCTCACTGTAGCTGTCCACAAACAAGGACTTCAGCGACGGCTGCCTTTGCAGGAAATATTGAATCTGCAGGTAAATGGACAGAGTAAGATGCCAGGAAAGGTTAGACGTGGCTAAGCGGTGAGCGCCCAGACTGCTTCCTAAATGGCACCACAGTGGACCATGGAACACGTCAAAGGAGAGGTTATGGAGGGAGTGGAAGAGCGTGGGGCAGGCTAATGGGGTGATGTTATGTGACTCGGTCAGGAGAGATTTTTACAAACAGAGAGTCAATCACAACTATACCCAGAAGTAAAGACAGGAAGGGAAATCACCAAATGTTATCAATTACTGTGCCTGAATGATGGGATTGGGTGATTTTTTTCCTTCTTTCTAATTTGTGCTTTTTTCCTAATTATCCTTAAGTATGATTTACAGTAAAAATTCTTTAATCAGATTATCCAGTGCTCTCCACTCCCTGAAAACATTCTGCCTGATGCCCACGGCCCTGCTGAAGGCTGGCAGCTAGGAGGTACTCTCCAGGACACCCACATGCTCCACTAACCTCCCGCCTGCTAAAAAGACTGCTCATATATTCAAAGGAGTGTGCATCTATGTGTTTTCAGTTAAAATGGTTCTAGTATATGGGTAGATGTCTTTCATTATTCTGAGCTTTAATTAAATATTACATTTGGTGGAGATCCCTAACTGCCTGTCTTCAAGAATGACTGCCTGCGGGGCCCCACTGGGCAGATGTGCACCCCCAAACGTGAATGCCTGGATGGTTCTTATCTTCACCTATGCATCTCCCAGCTCCTCAAGCAGGGCCGTTACCTGTCTGATTAATTAGACAGTGAGTGAGCTGGTTCTCCTGGCTCTTTATTTTGGTGACAGTGGAAATTCAGTGTGGAAAAGAATGCTTACCCCGCGTAAAAAAAAGTAGATTCCCCCTGATACAGAAAGAATCTCTCCAGTGACTCGGAAATAGTCGCCAACGGTGTGTTGCAGCATAAAGGGAGGCTGCAAGGTGCAGAGAAGTTAGTGACTCCACTCATTCATTCATTCATTCATTCATTCACTCGACAAACATTTACCAGGTGCCAAAGCCTGAGATTAAGACCCAGCCCCTGACCGAGAGGCTCAGCATCCATCAGGAGAGAGACACAAATAAAGACAAGGCACTCTTATGGGGACACCCGTATGGATGCTCCTCAGTGGGACCTGATTCCCAAAGTGGCAGCCCCCAGGTGCCAAGCAGAGTGTCCTTACAGTGCTGTGCTGTCTCTTGGACAAGTCCCAGCCCAGAGTTCGGCTGAGAGGAGGGTGATGGCACAGGTGGAGGCACTCTTACAGGCCCAATGCCACATGCTTCCTGCTGCTCCCAAGGCTACGGTGGACCCCTGGGTGCCCAGGACTGTCAAGGGTTCCCACAGATGGTGGAGAGAGAAACATCCCACACTTGGGTGTGGTCCTTGTGTTAGCCACCATTTCCTGAAATGGGTTTCCTTCGAGCCTCCCATCGATGTTTCATAAGCACTAGTTCTCTAGCCTATCTTATTAGCATGTTTCTCTTAAAATGAGGTCATTAAATGGCCTTAATAGGTAGCTAGAGATCAGGTTTCACCGAAATAGGAAGATGAGCTTTTAAATCAAATTTACAAGCAAGGAACCCTGGAAATAAAAGCAGCAAAATTAAGTGTTTGGGTAGTGAATGGAAAGGACTTAATTCAGAAACTCAAGGGAGTCTATGTTTCCTGCAAGACGGGAAAAATCTGGCCTTAAACTGGTCTGATGGATGGCCCAGGGCCTGGCACAGAAGAAGTGCACAAAAGTATATGTCCAGGGAGTAAGTAATGAGCGAATGAGTGAACAAAAGAGGGCAGGTGAGCAGGATGGCAGTGGGCTTAGGGCTTATGCCATCCCGTGATCCCGTGGACACCCAGCCTGGGGGAGAGCTGCTTCCTGAGCCCTAATGCCAGCATCCCTTCTAACCTAGAACCCCCCGCCCCCCCAAACAGAGACCTCAGCCTCCCGGAACCAAGAGGCTAAGGGAGCAGCTGAGAACAGGACAGAGGGCAGGTTTCCAGCACAGCCTGGAAGGGCAGGGAAGGAGTCCAGGGCCCAGCCTGGGCCTGGGGTCTTAGGGATCTTATAGGAATGCCCATGCCTTCTCCCCGACCCCACACCGAGGCCTGAGCCTCAGGCCGCACCAAGCCGTCCACAGGCCTGTAGTATGCGACCGTGGTAAAGATGATCATATACAAGCAGTAGACGAAGAAGTTGAAGTAGAAGATGCGCTTCACAAATCTGTCCCACTTGTCCTGCAGGAGTCGGTTCAGCGGCTCCACCAAGAGCATGTCGTGGCGATTCTAAGGGGAGCAGAAAGAGGTGAGGCTCACTCCCTCAGTAGGAACCCCCTCAAGCTTTCATCAGCCTAAGGTGCTCCCCACGCCCCATCTCTGCACAGGACTCGCCATGAGCACGCCCTCGGCCGGCAGAGCAGCTGAGGGTCAGAGACCTGAATCAGCGGGCCCACCCTCTGGGCCTCCGTGCCCCTGTATGCACAGTGAACGAGGGCTGAAATTGGACATGTGACCCTGAGTGCCCCTGACACTTAACAACTAGCAAGTGTTGCCTGACATTCCATGCCCATCACCTCTAATAACTCCTTCCCGAGCGCCTGCATTCTTATTGTTCCCACAGTAATGGGAAGAGGCTGGACAGGCGGAGGCTGGCCTGAGGCTGCTCAGGGAGGGGCCGAGGGCAGGTGGAGAGAGGTTTCTGGGTTCCGTATTTCTCACATTCCCAGCCCTGGGTCAGGCAGGCTATCCTGGCAGGAGTGGTAAGGACCGATGCATGAGACTGAAGGCAACTAGCGAGCCTTCCTGCAGTGGGTGGGGCTATGCCTGGGACACCATCATCAAACGTGTGCTTTGGGGCCAAAGTCTGGTACCCAGGAGATCTCTGTTAAAGTTCAAGTATCCCTAGGATGGATGAGCCAAAATCAGGTCGGCCTAGCCTTTTCAGGCTATCGAGCCCAACCACCAGCCCAAACTTGAGCTCCCCCAAGGAAATCTCTGGTCAGTGTCTCCTTGAATACCTTAGGGGATGGGAAGCTCCCTACTGCCTCAAGAAGCCTGTGGGCAAATGTTAACTGTTGGGAAGATCTATCCTCCAGAATAAAGTTTGTCTTCTCTGCTTCCTGCCAGTGTTTCCAGCTCTGCCCTCTGGGCCCCAGCACTGCGTTCCCGGCCCCTGAAAGCCTCTGGAGACTCTCCATCTGAAGATGGCACCAGATCCCTCTTTTCTCTGGCACCCTAGTCCCTTTGAGGCCATTTATTACCCAGGCCAGCCCTCCGGATTCAGCATGGCAACCCGGGAGGGTGCTGAAGGGGCAGAGCATGGCAGGCCAGGCCTCTCTCTCCCCTGGGCTCTGTCCCTATAAACACAGCCTCTCTTCCCTGTGAGATATTGTGGCAGCTCCTTGTCGCCAATAGCATAGACTCCAGCCCTGAACCAGCCTCAGAACAGACAGGGAAGATGGCCTTTTCAAAGCAATGGTGGCCTTGGGATCCTTATTTGGAAACAAATAATTAAGTAAGATGCCCACCTCACACCAACACAAAAATAAATTCCTTTGTAAGTTCTACAAAGCAGCGAAAGGGAAATATTGAAGGATATGTGTGCAGTCTTAAAGTGGAAAAAACCCTTTCCAAAGCGAGACTCAAGTCACAGAAGCTATAAAAGAAAAAAGGCTGGGGTGGTGAACACACAATATACAGATGTTGTATGATAGGATTGTGTACCTGAAACCTATATTATTTTATTGACCCATGACACCTCAATAAATTCAATTTTAAAAAAGACATCAATGAGATAGCATTTTTGTCTCCCTGCACTTAAAGTAACTTTTTTAAAAAATAAAAAGATTGATAATACCCAGGCGGACAAGGCCAAGGGTAGCTGTGTACCCACTGGTGATGGGCACCTGTGTTGAAGAAGACTTTTTGGAGGAAAGTTTGGCAGTAGCTATTAAAATATTAAAATGTACATACTTTTTGACTTGGCAATTCCAATTCCAGATATCCTTCATAGAAAAAAATCTCAGACCCATGCCAAGTAGCATCGTAGTAGCAAAGATTGGAAATAACTTGAATGTCCTTCTGTGGACATTTTCCCCGCATCCCTACTGTGGAATACTATATAGCACTTTTTAAAAAATGAAGCAGACCCATACGTACTGATATAAAATTGCCTACAAGACACATCAGTAAATGAAAAAACTGGTTGCTCTGCACTATGTATAGTATGATCCCATTTATGTAAACAAAATGAAGCTACATGTTTTATATGGATAAAAGGAGGAGTCTTTCTGTCTATGTGCTTCTGATTTAACTTTTTATGGGAATATCACCGTATATTGTTTGTCTGATGAAGGAAAGCATTCAGGAGGAATGAATGGGTTGATGAGGCTATAGGACCTAGACCCCAAGCAGCAGGTTTTCAGTGATGCGAAGGCAGCAGAGTCGGACCAGGGCGGACTGGGGGCTGGGGTGTGTGAGACTGGAAACCCCCCTGGGTGCCAGCCTGGCCCACTCACAGGGGTGTCACTGCTGCTGTAGGCGATCACCTCCAGCACCGAGTTCTTCTCACAGGTGTCGATGCAGGACAGGTCATAGAGCGAGGAGTGCACGGGCCCGTAGGCCCACTCAGTGAACTTCCTCGACAGGTGCCTGCACTCGGGCTCCTGGATCTCTCTCTGCAGAATATAGGCCAAGACCTGCCGAGGGAATCCAAGAGTGTGTTAGAGACCAGCCTGTGCCCGGCCACAGGCTGTGTCCCCACCGGGCCGCCAGCCCCGCTTCAGGAATAATTCTGCTTCCCAGCCCACTACCTCCTACCTCCATCCAGCAGCCTCCGGACCACCAGCAACATCAACCTGCCGCTGCCTCAGACCCCAAATGCAGCCACATCAGGCTCATCAGGGGATCACAGCTGGCTGATCACATCCATTTTACGTGTGCAATGCGGGGTTCTGCTCAGCTCTCACAGTTCCTCTGGCTTACTCTAACGTCCCCACTCCCACTGGCTGTGACAGTGTCAGGTCAGGACTCACACGAAGGTGATGCCGGACATGCACAGTGAGGCAGGCAGTCCCCTCCCACAGCACCCCCAGCTCAGCACGAAGCCCCCACCCTACCCCAATCTTCCCACTACTGGCGGCCAGGGCCAGTGGCGTCAGCCCCTTCTTGTTGGTGAGCTCCTCCAGCTTCAGCGTGGGGTGGAGTTTGGCCCCCAGGATCAGAATCTCATTGTACATGCTCGTCACAAACTTGGTATTGTCAGCCGTGTTGTCGGCCACTTCCACCAGCGCGTGCAGCACTGTGTTGCCCACCGAGTCCCGGGCACTGATGTCTGCTGGCTGCCAGGAGTTCTGCAGCAAGAACTTCACTATGCCCAGCTGGTTGGTGCATGCAGCCAGGGAGAGGGGCAGCTCACCTGCAGCCAACACAGGCACACAGTGGGCCTCAGGAATAGATGGCTTGTGCCCTAGACCATCCAGCCTGCCTCTCCCTCTGTCTCTACCCCAAACCTCCCTTCAGCAATCATCAATAAGTCAAATGTCTGCCACACGGTCTCCCTACCAAAGTAGAAGCCAGGCCGTCCTTTGGTTTTCTTAAAGAAGTCCCCATTGGCGGCAGCCTGGACGTCTGCTCCGTTCTCCACCAGGAGGGTCACCAATCCCATGTTCCTCCTCTCGATGGCGATGTGCAAAGCTGTCTGGCCTGTGAAGGATTCACACTGTTGGCTTTGTGCTCATGGCCTGTAAGGGGTGCCTGTAAGGCAGGTGCTGGGGGAGGGTCTGAGCAGAAAGTGGCAGATGACCCCCCAAAAGAGGAGGCTAGGCCAGGATCCCCTGAGGGAGTCCCTGAGGCAGGACTAGAGACCCCCAGGAACAGGGGACACCGGCCTGGAAGCTGGCAGAGTCCAAAGTGCCCAAGAGCAAGGAGCAGTAACAGAGGGAGGCCAACAGTTCCAGAGGCCAGGAACACCAGGCCCACAGAGGAGAGGATGGGACCCTCTGCACCAGGAGAAACCAGCAGGTGGGGGAGGCAGGGGTCCCAGGACCAGGAGTTGCCAACTTGGTGGCTGGATCATGGAGTAGGTTGCTCAGAGGCTTTCCTAGGCCCACTTGTGCCCTCCAGGCTCCAGGTGTGCTGTGGCAGAGCTGCGCCCACCCCCCTCACCCTTGTAGTAGCTGTCTGTGTAGCTGGCGTTGACAAGCTCCTTCAGGCTGTCCGTCTGCCGGGCAATCTCCAGGAGCAGGGGGATGGTGCTGTTCTGCCCGTCGTGGAGGTTGAGCATGGCTTTCAGCAGACAGGTCTTCCCTGTCTCCGGGTCTGCAAGACAAAGTGAGGGTCAGAGCGGGGTGAGGCAGCGGGGGCCACGCCCGGAGCCCGGCTGTCTCCACCTCCGTCTCGGGGCCACCTTTGAACTCGCTGTCCATGAGGTGTTTCTTGCTCTTCTGCAGGAAGAGCAGCAGGCTCTCCAGCTCCTCGCAGTTATTCTGAGCCACAGCCTCAAAGATCTTCCTGCGGTCATACAGCTTGAGGTTCTTCTCGGTGCCAGCAGGGACAGAGTCCTGGGATGACTGCCTGTGGGCCAGAAATCAGCCTTGTCTCTTAAGCTAGTCTCCCCCTTGGGCCTGAGGCCTTTGGAGCTTGTCGGGGCGCATGATGAAACCCCAAGGCACACCAAAAGGAGAAGACAAATGATATAAAACCCACCCCTCCACTGGGGTGACTGTCCAGGAAGTGGATGTAACAGGGAACAGGGGGTGCACCTGCCCCCATTCTGTCCCCACCCTGTCTATAGGCACCATCTAGAAAGTCTTTGCTGTCACCACTTCCTCCAACACTCAGGCCCCTCACCTCTCTGCCTTCTTGGGAGCTGGGGCTCAGAGGGCGGTAGCTTAGAAGGGGCTGGAGGTAGGGGTCTGGCTGACCCCAGCTAACTCAGAAATCATCACCACACTGCCCCAGAAGTCAGCCAGACCATGTGTCCTCGCTGTCTTGCCTTGGAGGAGGTGGGAGGGCTGGTGGGCTCCTCACTGGAGCTGCTTTGTACTTTCCTAAAAGCATCCTACCCTTCAGTTTTAGGACTGGAAATCTAAGTGTTTGGGGCTGGTAAGCATTCTAGGACCAGACACCTGGAGATCAGCCAGCAGCTAGGATCAGCATATATGCTAACATTCACCGGTGACCACTGTCCTAAAGGTCCCATGAGTACAGATTCTGGAATAGATGACCTCTGAATGTTCCCAGGCTCCCCCCTCTATGACCTTCAGCCCACAAGCTGGAGCACCACACGGTACCTCCATGGCCTCAGCCTGGCTCCTGGTGGGGAGGGAATTGGGCTCCAGATGCAGCTTACCTGGCACAGATGGGGCCATCCCCAGTCTTCTGGATGATGACAACAGGACTGACTGTGATGGCTGGGCAGGAGTCCGGCTGACATTCCTCGTAGGAGCAGTCCATAGGAGAAGCCTCCTCCGAGTCACACTTCCCAAAGAGCCGGCTGCGGCTCTTGGCTGTGGGGAAGATGTTGGGCTTGGCTGGAGCTGGCCTGGAGCTAGGGTCTCCATCCAGGGGGCCTGGGCGGGAGTCCTCTTGCGGCAGGCCCTCAGGATCCCCTGAGTCTGAGCTCCCCCATTTCTTCATCCTTGCCCAAGAGGCAGCCTGCAGGCAGCCACGAAGATTGGGTTTGTTCCCAGCTCGAGGACTGTACAACGCTACCCCCTAACTGCCCTCCTTGCAAAGGCCTCTGTGAAGCAGGACATCTCAGAGGTCCAGCACTGCTGCCCCCAGCTCCCCAGAATGAAAGGCTTCAGGGGTGCTGTACCTCCTACCCCAGACACCCCAGGAGCAGCCCCAAGGGGCATCAGCCTCTGGGGGTGGACGGGCCCCAGCTTGGAGTCGGCAGGCTCTGAGGGACTTGAATGGATCACTCCTCCTCTCTGGGCCTCAGTTGCCTCACCTGCAGACTGCGGATGATACCACGGCTCCGCATGCCTCCAAGATCAGAATAAGGGAAGGAGTGGGAGTGGCTCTCTGTGCTAATGAGGCCGGCTCAGGCCCAAAGAGTCCGAGCAGCCTGCATCTCGGAAACAGGGTGACTGGCGGAGACCGACACTTTCACACTCCACCCTGCACAGGCCCTCCTGCGGCAAGCGTCCCATCACCAGCCACGCCCTCACCTGCCTTTCCTCTTCCTTCTGGCTGCTGCACCTTTGCGTTTGTAGAGGATCATTTGTGCTTTTTGTCATTTATGTGAAATTAGAATGTCAAGCATCCTGGCCCTGAACTTTTCCACTTCGAGGGGCTGGTGGGCCTCCCAGGCCTGAACCCCCGGAGTTAACCTGGCAGCGAGTGCCAGCACGTGTGGCTGTAAACTCGTATAGATGCTGTTTCTCGCTCCCTCACCTCCTGCTCTTCCCCTTCATCCCGCTGGGAATCCCCATTCCCTGGTACCAGGGCTGTCCCACATCTCAATGGCCTTTGCTCCTATAGTGCCTCCACTTGGGGTGCTTTCTCCCCCTCTGTTTGTCCAAATCTTACCACCTCTCAGATGCCACGACCCTCAGGTCCAGTCTCCTCCACACCCCCTAACCCTGCACTGGTCATGCTCCCTCCCCCTCCAGAGTGGCCCAGCTCATTGGCCATCCATCCCTCATGGCCCTCTTAGCACAGTCCACTGTCAGTCTAGCAACTTCTATCTGTCTCTGCTTTATGTCCCCTGCCCCGTGACCTCCTCCTGGTCAGGGAGCTTGCCTGATCCATCTCTTTATGAAAAAAGGCTGTGCTGGTCACCGTGGGGGAAATGATAGAGATCAGATACAGGCCCTTCTAGTCCCTTCCACAGGAAGTTAGGGAGAGTCACGTTCCAGCAGGGGCTGGATCTCAGAACACAGCCCCTGAAAGAATGGGAGGCTTCTCGAGACATGCATTTTCCAGTGAAAGTTCAGGCAGTGAAAACTCAGAGCAGGTGGTGGGGTCATGGCAATAAATCAGCTATGATCCGATACCCGATCCATGGGGGGGATGAGGCAGTCTCATCACTCTGCGTCCCGTAAACAGCACAGACAGCTGGCTGCCGGCCCATTTCCCCTCCTGCCTGTTCTGCTTTCAGAAGAACCCAAGTCTTTCTCTGATTCATCCATCAGGTAGAAACCCTGCAGCAGAAAGTGTTCCTGGCCACAGGAAGTTCCATTTCCAACCATTCACCCATCACTCAACACCCACCTACTGAGTCCTACTGAGTGCCTGGCCCTGTGCTGGGGGCACGGAAAGGACTCAGACACCATCTGAGACAGAAACCAGGTGTGGGCTGGGGCGTGGGGATGACAGGAGGGGCCAGGGTGCTGAAGAAGGCTGCATGGAGGAGGTGACACATGAGCTGGGCTAGGAGGGGAGCAGGTTTGGGCCGGGACTGGGGGAGAGGGACTGGGATAGCAGACAAAGAGAAAGCCAGTGGGACTGGGGGATAGGCATCAGGGTCAGAACCAGATGGCTGTTGGCCTTGAATGCCAAGGCCACAGAATGTGGATATTATTGTGTGGATGGTAGGAAGCCATGAAAAACTTCAGGAGACTGACCCTGGGTGCTATTCTGTGCTTCCAAAGAAAAACTTCCTGTCAAGGACTGTTCATTGTATGGGGAGCCTGTCACTATTTAAAAGGCACAGGAGAGCCCAGCCAGAGTGGCTCAGCCAATCAATGACTCTCTCTCATCATTGATGTTTCTATCTCTCTCTCCCTCCCCTTTCCTCTCTCTGAAATCAATAAAAATATATTTTAAAAATAATAATAATAAAATAAAAGGCACAGGAGGGCCCTGGCTGGTGTGACTTGGTTGGTTGGCAGTCGTCCCATGCACCGAAGGTTGATGGTTCAATTCCTAGTCAGGGCACATGCCCAGGGTTGTGGGCTCGATCCCCGGTCCAGGGCGTGCAGGAGGCAGCCAATCAATGTTTTGCTCTCACACTGAAGTTTCTCTCTCTCTCTTTTGCGCCCTTCCTCTCTAAAAATATTTTAAAGAAAATAAATAAAAATAAAATAACAGGCACAGGAGGCTAGAAGAATGAAAATAATTGATGCGTTTGAGCACGTGCCGTGCAAAGGTGAGCACTGTTCTAACACTTTACAGGCATTTGCTCATTTCATTCTCACATGTCTAAGAGGTAAATATTTTACAGATAAGGAATCTGAGTCACGGAATGGTTACATTACTTGTTTGAGGTCACATAGTAAGAAACAGACCTGGATTGGATCCCAGGCAGCCTGGCTCCAGAGCATCTCCTGCTCTCTCCCAGCTCTTGGGAAGGTTTGGGTCCTTTCTTGGCCATTAAACTCAGCCCCAGACCTCACACCAGAGCCTGGGGGCCAATCAAACCCCCAGCTCTGGGGCCAGGCAGGTGGGGACAATGCCTTTCCACTCAGAAGCCCCAAACCTGCCCCACCCTCTTACTCAAACAAGTGTCCCAGGAAGCGCAAAACCCAAAAGAAGTATAAATAACACCCAGGCCATACGCCAGGACTGGCTCTCCCAGGAATGTCTCCCCTTGGATTAGGCTGGTTACAAACCAAGAATAAACCTGCTGCTCCACTAGCAGCTCTTAACAGACCAACAAGAAAGCACCTACCAACCTTTCAACAGTGTTCTTTTTTAGCAGCTTCACCTCTTCGTCTGACCAACCCAAATCTAACCCAACCCAGTAAATATGAAGCAATCCACATAGTACCATCATTCAGTCAGTCAACAAACCCTGAATCTATGCTGCAAGCACCGCACCTGATTCCCGACTAGAAACCAAGCTTCTCCCAGAATAGAGAGCAGGATAGGGGCTGAGAGGCCATTTGCTCTGGGCAGGGAGGGTGGACCGGGACAGGACAGTCTGTTGCTGCCAGTCCTGGCATGTGCCAGCATGTGAGCCCCATGGCAACCCACCTGTCACTGTCAAATGTTCTACAGTGATGGGGAGATTCCAACAGTGGTTTGGGGTGTCTGAAGGAGATGGTTGTTCTGGTTTATACAAGATTCACAAAGTTACCCATCTGAACTAAAGGCCAGTCCCAAGAAAACTACCTTGCCCAGCAGAGACCTGGTTTGGCCTCTGGGTCCTTGTCAACTCCAGAGCCAGTAAGGACACTGCCCACTCCCAGCCTCCCTCTTCTCTCCCTAATCCTAGTGAGACATCCTAGGGTGTGGCTCTCCCACCACCTTGTCTCCCCAAGCATCTCTCTGCCTCCGGCCTCCCTGCAGGCAGGGTCATTCTTGTCCCCTCGGCCTACCTGAGCGTCTCCTAAAGAGGGATGGACAGCTAGGACCTTCTCAACCCATGAAGAGCCAGAGGAACTCTGCCAAATACAGAGAGAGAGGATGGAGCCTGGACAAGAACCCAGGGCCCCTGCCTCCGGGCACAGCCCCCCTTCACTCCAGAGAGGGCAACACACTGAAACCTCCAGCCGCAAACCACGGGCCTCAGCAGCAGCCACAGGCTCTTCGCCCCAGGATCACTTTGGTGCAGATGCCACACTTGGAGAAGAGCGACCTCCGGTTACTTACCAAGTGCCTGCGATTATCCAGGCTCGGTACACCAGAGCTCCCGCGTCCCTTACTCCTCACCATGACATCTGAGACAGCCACTGTTCCTATCCCAGTTTTCAGATGGGCTCACTGAGGCGCTGAGAGGCCAGGCGAACTGCCCGTGGTCACCCAGCCGGGATGTGCGGGGCCCAGCTTTTGACGGCTCACTCTGCCATGCTGACAGCTAGCATCTGTGTTGGCCACAGGCAACAAGAGGGACTCACCAGCTAGACGCAGGCACGCCCCGGCCCCCGCGGTGTCGTGAGCTCCAGGCCTCTGCTACTGGGAGGGAGAGCCGGCCGGCGCGGGGAGGAGCGCTGGCGCCCTGCCTCCGAGGGTCCCGGACCCCTCCCGGGCCGCGGCCGCTCCGCACTGGCAGCGATGGGCTGCGGGCGCGCTCTGGCACTCACGGAAAACACTTCCAGCAATGGCAGCAGCTGCTGTTGCCGCAGCTCCGATTCCCAGAGGATCCCAAAGCCTTTCCCATCATTTTTGCCCTTTTTCAGAAACCACTTAGCCGCTGCCCCTCCTCCCGCCATGCCAGGGCTGCAGTGCACTTAAGCCACACACAGCCCAGACCAGCCAGAGACGTGACCTCAGCCCTCAAGGAAGGAGGGTTCTGCTCAGGCGGCCCAAACCCACCACCCTCACAGGCGGGGTGTCCTGGGGAAACAGCCCAACAAATGCAGTTTACAAGCCAGCTTTAAGGCCAGGTGACAGGTAAGAACTATGAATGCTGAGATTCGATCATTCAGATCCCACCTCCTCCAGATAGCCTCCCCCGCCCCAAGGGCCTGTTCTGACGTGCTCACCTCTCAACTCCTGCAGAAATCTCAACCATGCCTTCCCGGGGCCATTGGTACATATGATCACAGTGACAGCGACAGTGACAGTGAATACACACTGAGTGCATGCAGTGTGCGGGCTTTGGGGTAAGCACCTTGCATGCACTATCTCATTGGGCCCTCACAGTTTCATGAGGTGAGTATGATTTTGTCCCCAATTTAAGAAAATGAAACATAGTCAGGCTAGATAACCTGCCCTCCGTTTCCCTTCTTGAAGCCCCGCTCTGGGTCTTGCCCAAGGGGTGTGCTGACCGGCTCTATCTGAACAGCACCTGCACGGAGTGGTGGCTCCGCTAAAACATGATTGGTGGTGGGGACAAGACCACAGGCTGGGCCTTACCGCCATCAGTGTGGTTTTCTGCCTCATAATTTGAACAGGGTTTTCTTGAATTTACATGATGTACCCATTAAAATTCCTTGTAAGTAGATTGTGTTTTAATGATGGCTTCTAGCAGGAGGTGCTTTACCAAGCTCAGGTCTGATGGAGACAAGAAACAGCCTGGGTGGGTGGGCCAAGTCTTTTTGTTTTTAAGTTATAACTTTTAAAAATTGATTTTAGAGAGGAAGGGAAGGAGAGAGAGAGAGAGAGAGAGAGAGAGGGAATCTCACTATTGGTTGCCCCCATCCGCACCCTGACCGGGCATTGAACCTGCAACCCAGGCATGTGCCCTGATGGGGAATCAAACCCACAACCTTCCGGTGCACAGGACAACACTCCAACCGAGCCACACACCTGCCAGGGCAGGGCGGGCCAAGTTTTATGTGACCTCAGTTAAAACCACTAATATCACAAATGGCCAGTTCTCTCTGTTCGGGTTACCACCAGGGGGCACATTGACTTACACCGAGCTCCTGACCCTGGCAATAGGAGCCTAATTTACTTTCTGCATCCACTGGGGCTCCTCACGGATTTGAAGCCAGACTTTCTGGCACAGCTAGAAACCTGCAAACCCCCATGAGCAGGGAAGGCCTGATTACCAAAGCCAGGAATTGTCAGCCTGGCACCTGCAGGAGGAATTGGGCAGGAACTGGGTGGTGCCAGTCCCAGCCCCAGGGAGAGTAACTAAGGCACCACTGCAGGTCCCTGTCCCCTCACCCCAAGGGCACTGACAAGTCTACTAATCTTGTCTTGAGCTTTCTAAATCTTGTTTCAACTTCCCTGATCTTTGTGTCTTGCCTCCCAGATTTTAAATGGTTTCCGAGGGCTCCATATCCAGATGACAAACAGTAAACCTGAAAGAAACCTACTTCCCTTTCTGTATTTGGTCTGCACATTAGTGTCACCAGGTGTCCACGTGAGTCTGAAATACCAGCTCCCAGGGAGGGCAGGGCTCTGTAGAGGGGTCAGCATGCTCCGAAAGTGGATGGAGGCTGGCCCGCTGGGCTGGGGAGGGCCAGGCATCCACTCAGCACCTGAGAGCTGAGCCCACTCTGTGGGGCTGGGACCCAGGGCAGGGACTGGAACAAGAGGGGGAAGCCGCTAGAAGGTTCGGGGTGTGGGCGGAGGTGTAGGAGGGGAAGAAGAGGCGGGCTGTGCCAGACACTGGCTCTGTGAACTTGGGCGGTGGCTGAAGCCCTGGGCCTCTTAATCCCCAAACACGGGCAAGAACACCTGCCCTCCCTGCTTAGTGGAGCTTTTCTGGGGATTAGCGAGGACACTGGGTGTGGATGGGCTCTGAGCCGGTAGAGCTCTAGGCAGGCGTGAGGGTTGCTTTCATCCCCATTATTTCAGCATGAGAACCACATCTGCTGGCTGCTGAGCTGTATCCGGCCATTAGCTCGAGGTTGGGACTAATTGTTCTTTAATTAAAAAATTTTTTGCTTAATGTTTTATGAGTCACACAAGTGAGCATCTCTATAGCAAGAACATCTCACTTTCAGAGATGGCCTGTCTAATCATGACTGTGAAGAGGTCAGGTGCAACTGGCCCTCTTTCCTGCAGGCCCACTGTGCACACTGTGTGCACACAGCAGTGTGTGGGGTGAGCGAGATGGTCTCTGCCCTTGAGGAGGCCAGGACAGACCAAGAAGGCCTGCTAGGCTCTCTGTGATGCTTACAGAGTGGGGCTCCCTGCAACAGGCACAAGTGCGGCCCACAGGCAGTGGCAATGGCAAACACCAAGCAGGGCAAACACAGGATGCCAGCAGCCAACGTAATCCAGCAGCAAATGTGCCACCGGGGAGACCACAGCAAGTGGTGGCATTGAGCTGGGCCTCGGACAGGGGCAGTGTTCTGCCCTGTGAATATGGGCCCAGCCCAGGTTAAAGGTAGGAAGAGGTCAGGGCAGAGAACACCTAACAGGGACCCTGCCCTCAAGTCCACTTGAGAAGAAAAGAAAAATGGAGAACATGAAAGCCGCCTAAACATGATGTGGATATAGTGAAGGGCCAAAGGATGGTATGTGTGGCAGAGGGCAGGGGGCTGAGCTGTACTCAGCCGCCCTGCAGAGGCTCCAGGGCACGTGCAATAGAAACAGCAGCGGGACTGTTCGAGGACAAGCCTGGACCATGTGCGAGGCTCAGCCCTCAGAGGCAGAGTGGACTCGTGGACAGGAGCCACACTGGACACTGGGCTGGGCTGCCTGGGCTTGCAGGACAGCCATCAGTTCCCAATCCTCTATTTACAGACTCCACCCACAGCCCCCTGGCCATGCCAGTCAGAGGGCCAGTTCCCCGAGGGCCAGGGCTATCTGCTATCCTTCAGCGTATCCTGAGGGCCTTCTTCCTCAGGGCTCCAAGACGAGGGCACCTTACCTCGTTCTGGCTGAGAGAAAAATTACAGGACTTTCCTGCGTGACCTGTCTCCCCAGAGCAGAGAGGTGTCCTTTATTAAAGGGACAGGCTCTGCCCAGCCGGGCATGGCTCAGCAGTTGAACGTCGACCTAGGATCCAGGCGATCAGGGTTCAATTCCTGGTCAGGGCACATGCCCGGGTTGCAGGCTCAATCCCCAGTCGGGGGTGTGCAGGAGCAGCCGATCAATGGCTCTCTCATCATTGATGTTTCTATCTCTCTCCCTCTCCTTTCCTCTCTCTAAAATCAATAAAGATATATTTAAAATGGAAAAAAAAAGAGACAGGCTCTAGAATGAGCTTTATTTAGTATCCAAAAGTCAATCAGCACAGCCAGGCAGATTCACCTAAGAGCCTTAGACAATCACATAATTCATAAAGTGGCATTTACAAAGAGACGACATGACTGCTTCCCAAACTCACAGTTGCCCAGATGCCTCAGAGTCTGCCTGAGGCTGGGGTTGCCCTGGGGAGTCTGGAAGTAGACACAGCAATGGTGGCCTTCTCCATGGTCATCCCTGCAGCCCACGGGAAGGTTTAAGATGCTCTGGGGTCCCTGCAGGCATGCGGACTGAAGTGGGATATTTCTGTGAGCCAGGAACACGTGGTGGGCCAGCAAAGCCCACATCGATAGAAAGAAGAGCCAGGGCCTCCAGGATAAGGGGTCCTCTCTGACTAAATTGGCCACCTCTCTGGAGGGAGCATACCTGGATACAACCACCACTTGGAAGGCTTCCAAAGTTGTGCAGGGGCAAAAACCCACTGCTGCCCAGAAATGGGTCCTGCTGGTGCCTGGTCACCCTCGGGAACAATGTGCCTGAGTGATGGGGCCACACAGCATCTACCCCCACTTGCTAGGCATGCTGTCTGACTCTCCTTCCCTGTTCTGTGCCTTCAAACCAGTCGTGCTGTGAGGATCCAGGGCCACCCCACCACAGAATCCTCTCCTTGGGAGGGGAAGGGGAGCACACGGCAAAGCCAGCACAGACGCCGCATCTTCACCTCGGCCTCAGCATCACTGTCCTTTGGCCTCTCCCTACCCCCAGATAACCAGCTGTGGCCAGGGGAGAATGAGACTGGGAAAGGGGGCACAAGGTACAATCCAGTGAGGAAGGACTTTTCTGATAGTGCATGGGACCCGAGTCAGAGCTTCCTATCCCTGAAAACAATCAATACAAAAGCTGGCAGTGGGGTAGAGGCTGGTCTTCTCTTCTTACTCGGAGCTGCAGCCACCAGACATTTTGGCGTCTGAAGTCCACATTTATTTTCTCTTTGTCTACAGGTGAATCACAGGCGAGTCTGCTAACCAGGATGCTAGGTTGCTGTTTCTTTTTTCTCTTTTTTCCATGTTTACGTTTACGGTGCCAGCTCTCAGAAGGACAGATTAGGAACCTGGTCACTGACTGCTGGCTGCATTGTTAGTGTGCGCCCTGAAGAAAGTTCTTGGTCAAGATGGTGCCCTGCGAACAGACATCATTTAAAAGCTGCCCACAGAGCTGTCCAGGAGAAGGATGACCCCAAGATCATGTCGGAATGTTAATTAGATAAAATCTGCAACAGTGCTTTGGCCAAAGGGTGTGCGACTAAGACTCCTCCTGGGTGAGGCTTCTCTGGAGCATGACTAGCGCAGCCCCCACCGCTGCGTCCACATCCTGCCCGAAGGACACAGGGAAAGGGAAAGCCCTCTGCACCTCCTGCCTCAGCACCTCGTTCCTGGACAGCACGCTCCCGCTGCTGACCACCCGCTCCACACCCCACTCTCGGAGCCGCTGGAAGGGAAGCATCGAGTGCAAGTTCTGAACAATGCCTCGGCACAGGGCCCGGGTCACGTGCCCCAGGGACAGGTCGGAGGAGGAGATCCTGGTCACTGAGGCCAGCTGGTCCGGCAGATGCCTCTCACCCAGCACTGTTGGAGTGATAGTTAGGCAGGTGTCCCTCTGCTCTGCAGCTGCCTGGATCATGCGTGAATACACAGTGGATTCTTCGACCTCCAGGCCTGCCAGGAAAAGAGAAGACCTGTGTGAGCTCATGCACCCCCTCATTGCATGATGAGACATTATAGAATTCCCTAGGGCAGGGATAGGTCTACTAACTTCTGCTTCTCACTGAAGCTGGCTGCTTTCTGCTCAGGGACTCACATAATGTGGCTAGCTATGCTATGCCCAACATCTCAGCCAGCTCTCACACTGCAGACCCCAGCCCAGACTTCAGGGAGAGGTCATGTAAATGTTGCTGTGAGCCCTAACCACCCCACAGCTATGGGATCCTTGGTCTCTACGGGGCCATAATGCATACACTGATTAATAAGTATCATGGGCCCTGGCTGGTGTGACTCAGTTGGTTGGGCATCGCCCCATGCACCAAAAGATTGCCAGTTCAATTCCCAGTCAGAGCACATGCCAGGGGTTATGAGCTTGATCCCTGGTAGGGGGCAAGTAGGAGGCAGCTGATCAATGTTTCGCTCTCACATCGCATCGATGTTTCTCTCCCTCTCCCTTCCCTCTCTCTAAAAATCAATAAAAAATAAAGTATTGTCATGGCTGCTACTGGACTTATTAGCAGTGTCAGAAAAATACCAGGATCACAAGGTTGATCATGGTCTAGCCCATCCCCTGGCAGGAGCAGAGAACCACCAGTCTAGACTAGTGCTTCTCACATCTGAAGATGCATAGGAATCATGTAGGGATCTTATTAAAATTAAGATTTTCAGGTAAGGGAAGTACACCTAGAGTCACTGTGGAGTCTCATCATCAACACATTTAACTTATACAAACACAACTATACGTGTCCAGGAACCAGAGAGAGAGAAATAATTTAAATATCATAGTGAAAATTTGATCAGCAGGAGTCTGGTTAAGCTCTACTCAATGAATATGTGTCTTTCCTCCAGAAATTCTACTAAAATTTCAGAAACAATCATGTGCTTGGTGGATAACCAAGTACATGTGTGAGTGTGCAAATCTGTAGAACTGAGTCCTTGGAGGGGAACTGTTGGGTCAAAAGATATGCTCATGGTGTTCCCTCCTTAGAAGCTATACCAATTTCCACTGCACAGCAACACACAAGAGTGAGTCTCTCTCCATAGCCTAGGAAACAGTGTGTTGGAAACTTCTAAAGGAATAGATATAAATGTAAAGCCATCAACTAATGGGGAAAAAAGGAAAGGAGATAAAGAAAAACAGATCAATCAAATAGAAGACAGAGAGACTAAGGCGATATGATGACTAAATGCAATATGGTATCTTGGATTGAGTCCTGAAACAGAAAAGACATCAGTAGAAAATACAAATAAAACCTACAGTTTAAAAATAATGATGTGCTTGTATTTCCTTAATAAAAACTCAAAAATATTTTTATTGCTATCTTTGTTGCAACAGCACATTCTCAAAACTTTTTTTTTAATCTTCACCCAATGATATATTTATCGATTTGAGAGAGAGAGGAAGGGAGAGGGAGACAGAGAGAGAAACATTAATGTGAGAGAGAAACATCCACCAGTTCTCCCCTGTACGCACTCCAACCAGGAATGGAGCCCGTAACCTAGGTGTGTGCCCTGATCCGGAATCAATCAAACCCGTGACCTTTCAGTTTATGGGATGATGCTCCAACCGAGCCACAATGGCCAGGGTCAAGGTATTCTTAAGAAAATGTTAAAATACTGTGTTCTTCCTCACTGGGAACCACTTAGGCCACACGCAGGCCTTAAGGAACCCTTGAAGGAAGGTGTACAGCAGCTGGGGGCCTAGAGATCTGGCTTCTGGCCTGTTTCTGTGTCCCTGGCTCACTGCCTCAGCTGGTGAGATTAACAGCTGAGTTGGCCAATGTCCACACCATGGGCTTAGAACCACAGACCATCGGAGCTGGGAAAACAGAGAAGGGAAGGGACTTGCCACGACCACATAATGACTTGGGGACAGAGCTGGGAACTGAGGCCACTCTCCTGGCTGCACCCACCACACTACCCTTATTTAACAAGCATTGTATCTCACTCACTACAGGCCAGACACTGTTCTAAGTGCTTCCCAATATTAACTCACTTAGTCCTCACAGTCCTTTGAGATAGGTACCAGGGTAATCCCCATTTTCAGATATGGGAAGTAAAGCACAGAGGAGTTAAGTAACCTTCCCAAAGGCACACAGGGGGTGGCAGAGCTGAAATTAAACCCAGGCCACCCAGCTCCAGAGTCCCTGCTCTAAACTACCACACAAGTGTAGACGTCCTTTTTTCCAACCTCAGGAACATAATGCAAATTCAGGGTATTCTCAATAGAGCAAGAGTTTTATTTTTGTACTTCATGCTTTCATATTTCCATTTCTGGTTAATAAATGTGTCTTTTATCTAAGTAAAATTTATTGTATTTACATTTATATCTTTTTTCCAATAAAATGACACAACTGTAGAAATTTCCTAAAAGGTTAAGTTACATAAAATACTAACCTTCAAAACACTCGTTGTTTCCTCAAAATAAGAACCAAGAAAATGCAAAAGATTTTTTAAAAGGATCTTACAGGGAAAGTAAATATTACCATGTCTTTCAGGGGCAAGAAAACGTGTCACTTCTATAGAAAAATAAACACTGGCCAACCCAATCCAGTTAAGCCAATAGATAAAGGACTTGCCTGAAGGTTCTCCTAACTGGTTCTGTATTTTCAAAACCTCTTCTGATACAATAAAACAAAATAAAGTTCTGTTATTTAAATGAAGCATTCCTGAGGAGACCCCAGCCAAGGAGGCAAAACTCCCCCAAACCCTGAATCCCTGGCCAGCCTGAAAAGACCCACATGAGTCAGCAGCTTGTCTGTGTGACTGACAGTAAGAGCCTCCCACTGCTCCCCGCTGCCTGGGCTTCACCTTGTGACTGTTGGATGTTTCTTGGAATGGCATGATTTTGAGCTTCTACTGGTAGCCAATGAATCTGATAAACATGATTTCCCTAGACTAGAAATTTCATTTCTACCTTAAGTGCTTACAAAGGTTTCGTGTTTCCCTGTAAATGCAGAGCAGAAGAAGGCCTGACCAACTCTACCCTGAAACTTGAAGAAGAGAGCAGGAGGACGTCAGAGTCTCCAGGGACCCTCCTGAGAAAGGGACTCAGAACTACTCACCAGGATGAAGTGCTGTGAGGATTTTATAATATTGTAAAATACCAGGAGATTTTTCACTCATTCTTGTTTGATCCTTTTAATTCCAGCTGTGTATAGTCATCAGAAGGAAAACCTCAAACACAAGGGACCCAGGGGCTCACTGACAAATTAAGACAGCAGGGCAGGAGAAAACTGAGCAACTATTATGACGCTCCATGGTCTAGGTTAGGAGAGAAGGTGCCCCCTCAAAAGAAACAGTAGGTGACGGCAGCTCAGGAGATGAGAGGAAAGCTAGAAGCTCAGATTCCTAAGGAAGGAAGAGAAGTTCTAGAACCTGGCTGGGCCTGAGACATGAATCTAGAAGCTTCAACAGCACGTTTAGCACCAAGGCACTGCCACAATGAAAGGACAAGCAGAGAGGACACCACTGTATGGGCCACATCTTACCTAGGTCTGCCATCCACTGGACCAGCATCTGGACGAACGTGGCCAGCACATTGCCCCCATTTAGGGACGCTGCCACTGCCAGGTAGGTCCTGTCGAAGTAAGGGAAGTAGGCGACTGGAGCTGCAGGGTCTGGAGTCTGCGCTGGCTGGAACCCTGAAGGCATGGGGGCTGCCAACTGAACTGAAGTGCTGATGTTGAGAACTGGAGTCCAAGAAAAGCAAAGGTTAGGTCTGTCAGGCTAACTTGGAAGTCACAGGTCACCACAGGGCAGGGGGAGAGTGTGGTTTTAAAAATATGTCCAAAATTCTTTGATACTCTTTCTTTCAGGAGGTAGAGCCTAATTCCCCTCCCCTGAGCGTAGGCTGGACTCAGTGACTTTCTTCTATTGAAAAAATAAAGCAGAAGTGGCAGCTTGTGACTTTGGAGAACAGGTCATAAAAAGCACTGCAGCTTCTGTCTTGGCTTGCTTGCCCTGGGAGAAGGCAGGTAGTATTGTGAGCAGCACTGTGGGGAGGCCCACGTGGTAAGGAGCTGGGGCCTCCTGCTAACAGCCACCTGCGGGAGCTGAGAGGGGACCCTCAGGCCTGGTCAAGTCCTCAGATGAGGGTAGCCCCAGCCCACCAAGAGCTTGACTGCAATCTCATGAGGGACCTGGAGCCAACTCTCCAGCCACACTGATTCCTGACTCTTAGCAACTGTTTCATCTATTTTTGTTTGTTTGTTTCATCTATTTTAAACACAGACATTTACAACTGTTTACAGAAGTAAAACTTCAGCCAAAATGTTTTAATCTCTGCAGAAATTTTATTCATTTTCTGGAGTTCTACTTCCTTCTCATTTCCAAGGTGTTTTTGTGCAGACATGTGTTTTCAGTTTTCTTGGCCATATAATTAGAAGTAGAATTGCTGGGTCATATGGTAACTCCCTGTTTAGCTTTGTTTTTGTTGTTATTGTTGTTAATCCTCACCAGAGGATATTTTTTCCATTGATTTTTAGAGAGAGTGGAAGGGAGGAAGGGGGAAGAGGGAGAGAGGGGGAGAGGGGGAGAGAGAGAGAGAGAAACATCAATGTGAGAGTGACACATTGATTGGTTGCCTCCCGCGTGGCCCCTGATCAGGACTGGAGATTGAACCTGCAATGCAGGTACATGCCCTTGACTGAGAATTGAATCTAAGACCTTTCTGTGTGCGGGCCAGTGCTCTAACCACTGAGCACACTGGCCAGAGCTTCCTGTTTAACTTTTGAGGAACTGCCAGACTATTTTCCAAAGGAGATGCACTATTTTTACAATCCCAGCAGCATGGTCTTACATTTTTAAATGGTTGAAAAGAAATCAAAAGGGAAGACTATTTCATGACATATGAAAATTATATGAAATTCTAGAAAGAGTTTTATTGGAACACAGCTACACCCATTTGTTAATGAATAACTGTGGTTGCTTTCATGCTCCAAAAGCAGAGTTAAATAGTTATGACAGAAGCTATATGTCCCTCAAAGCCTAAAATATTTGCAGTCTGGCCCTTTGCAGAAACAGTTTGCTAACCGTGTCCCTACAATGCTGCCTTCACCTCACTGTGGCTCTCTTACACCAAATGCAGAAAAGACTCTAGACTTTTAATAAGAAGGGTGGAAACTTTCATTGATAAACACACGGTAACAAACACCCTAGTCTACTAATCTATATCCCTGGTCATGGAGTTACACAGAAACCAGCCAACTAGAGAGTCATTCCCTCCCCTGGCCCTAAAGAGGAAAGGTACAGACCGGGGTCAGGGACAGAACTGGGCCTGCTGAATTGTCAGCTCCCTAAACAGGGGCTTCTCCTATAGGGAGGAGGGTGTTTACCATGTTTACAGAATAACAATGGACAGCATGCTGAGGCTTCCAGGTATCTGTGCCTCTAGGACCCTCGCAGAGTAGAAGTCTACGCAGAGAACAAAAGGCTTACCTGCGTCTGTCCTGTGGGCCATACAGGAATAGACGGAGGCCTGTAAATCCCCCAAGGCCACGCCCACCTGCGTCCCCTTTGGGATTCCAAACCAGGCACGCGCAGTCCTGCCCGCCGCACTGGCGGGCTCTGCGATGTCAGGGAGCAGGTGCACAGGAAAGCCGGAGGTCCTCAGTCTGCAAACCAAGAGTGGACAGCGTATTTACCAGTGCTTGGTTTTCTGGGGTTTGTTGTTTCCAGGAAACTCAACAAAGGAAAGCGCTACAGGGTACAGGTAGGAGAAGGGAGGGTCAAAACCGCTGTTTTCACAGGGGTCTTTTTCACTTTTTGAAAACCATCAGAAACAGGCTGAGATGTTTTAAAGAGTGGACACTAGCCTTCAAAAGCCTGAGACTGACCTTTAGGGGAAGAAAACAGTCAGTCCTAGCAGGGACGATCAGTAAGGTTCAGATAAGAGCCAGACAGCACTGGCATCCGTCCCTGTGTTTTAAGGGAACAAATACCCTGCAAAGGGTGTCTCGGTGCAGAATTGCCCTTGGTTAGCACAGGCCAAGCCCAAGTCAAAGCCATCGGTCATCTGAATACATTCGTCACTCGGGGTTAGTGAACACGGGGCTTTCAATTTTATAAAACATGCTAGAAAGTCCTTTACCTGAACTACCAGGTGCTTTTTGATTTATTACAGAGCTCAGAATTGGGGCCCTGAAGGAAGTGGACTTATAGGGCACTGGATCTCTGGACCTGAAAAGGCAAATGATTGTTTAAACAGAACTTAAAAGGCATCCCTCGCATCTACTACCTCCATTTCTTAACCTTATTTCAAAATATATTATAGAATGAAAGTTCTTTTTTTGAAATCTACAGGCTGAGCTGGGTCACAGAGAACCAACCCTAGGTCTTAGCAACTGTGCCCACCCTAGGTCTCGGTGCCCACCCTAGGTCTTGGCAACTGTGGAGGAGCAATACAGCACAGCGTGGAACATGGCACCCCTCCCCAAGGGCTTCACTTAGCACCAGGCCTGTCCATGCCCAGTGACTGGAACAGGCTGGGGGCCATTGGAACCTGACTCCTGGCCTCTTGGAATCCCTCACTATTCCCAAATAAGAAAGCCTGATGAAGCTCTAGCTCTAGAGACTCTGCCCTTCGGCTGGAGCTAGCCTACAAGGTTATACTCACATCTCCATGTTCCAGCTTTGTCTCTGGGTGTTGAAATATCCCCAGCTAGCAGCATTCTGGTCAGACATCAAGGGTCTTGGCAGGTCACACAGCATGGCAACCACATAGTCATGGATGGTGCCAGCTGCATCGTAGGACTTCAGGAACTCTGGGCTGTTTTTCATACCAAAAACAATTCAGCATGGTCCAATGGTGACTTAAAAGCCTGTGCTACACTTAGCTGTGGGCAGTGTGGACAGGACATGGCAGAGCTGGGTGGCAGCTGGAATCCCATGTGTGTGGCTCCCCCAGATAGACCTCCTAAGGTGCTGCCCTCCCAGCTGCTCCAAGCAAAGCTGCCTTTAGGGGAGGGGACTTAAGGGAGGACATGCCCTGCCTCAGTAAGCAGGACACCAACTGTTCTCAGCAGTCCTGGCCCCACCATGAACTCACCACGTGACCCTTGGCAAGTCCCTTGTCCTCTCCAGCCTCTTCCTTCCCCCTCTGGGTGAGAATGGGATGACCAATAGAGAGCCCACCAGGAAGTGACACAGTTCTAGACCAAGTCTAGGTCACACTCACTGAGGAACCATCCAGTATACGGAGTGATGCTGACCAACTAGAGGAGCAGCCTCCTAGCCACTCTCATTCTCCTGGAAATATAGCACCCAATTCACAGAACAGTGGTCTGTACCTATTTTTCAAAAGCCAGAAGATAGTTGCACAGCCAAACCCCGTGGCTACACTGAGATGGGACTCTGGATGGGGCAGAGAAGCCAGGAACCCGCTGTTGCATCTGCCATCCTGCCACGTAACCAGGTTGCTCACAGCTCTGGGCTTGAACACAGGGGCAGCCCCTCCCTCCATCCATTCACAGCCTGGAACAGAGCAGATTAGCAAAATCAGAGGAAAGAGCAACCGACCAGCAGCAGCATGTCTTCGAGATTCCTCTGTTGTGAGGTTCCAGCACAGACCGTGTCACCCATGAGAATGCTTCACTCCTACACAAGGGTTCTACTATCAGAGCACCCAGGGTTAGCACCTGGCTCCCCCATCCACAGCTATGGGACCCTGGGCAAGTCACTCCCTCCATTTGTCCCATTTCTTTATGTTCCTTTTTATTCATATTTTAAAGTTGATATTGTAACACACACACACACACACACACACACACACCACCAACCCCAGGTAAGAAAAGAAGCATAGCACTCTCTCAAGTCCCCTAACTTCTGTCCTTCAAGCCCACATCATAATGATATTATCTAGATTTATATCCTAGGGGTATAGAACATAAAAAAGCAAATACATAATACCAGGCACTTTGAGTTGCTGTGAAAAAATATACAACAGAGTAAGGGGATAGTGGTAGATTGTTGGAGAGTGATCAAAGAAGTCCTCTCTGAGGTGACAGGTGAGGAGAGGCTGGAATGGAGTAAGAGAGTGAGCCATAAGAATATCTGGGGAGCCCGGCTGGTGTGGCTCAGTTGGGTGAGTGTCATCCTATGCACTGAAGGGTCACCAGTTCAATTCCCCATCAGGGCACAAGCCCAGGTTTCAGGTTTGGTCCCTGGTTGGGGTGCATGTGGGAGGCAACCTATTGATGTTTCTCTCTCATATCAATGTTTCTCTCTCCCTCTCCCTTCCTCCCTCTCTAAAAAAGAAGCAATAAAAACATATTTTAAAAAAAGATATCTGGGGATGCGTGTTGCAGACAGATGGGACAGCCACGCAAAGGCTGTGAGAGATCTTGTCAATCTCTGGTTGGTATCCCTGGCCAGTACCCAGAAGCCCAGGGAGGCGTGTTCCAGGTGCCTGCATCTAAAGCGTATCATGCTTCTCCTGGGGGGTGGGGATGGTTACTCCTTGGAGTAGTCTACCCTCACAACACATTTCTCCCTAAACCCGAAGCTGGGGTCCTCACCCCACCCCTAAAGCTGGATCTCTGCAGCTTTTCTTCAACTCCTTTATCTGCTTCCAAAATTCTTTTGATTTTTAGACTATCATTTTTATTTTCTTTGTATTATGGAGTTCTTACCAAGTACCCGGTATTATTCAAAGTGCTTTAAAAATATTAATTCATTTCATCTACATAATAACTTTATAACATAGATATGATAATTATCCTCATTTTACACATAAGAAAAATGAAGAACAGGGAAGCTGAAGATTCTTTGCAAATGTTCACCTAAGTGGTAGAACCAGGGTTCAATTCAGGTAGCGTCTTTCAAAATCTGGCCTGAAAATTACTTTTTCCCTCTGTTTTTTCTTTCTTTGTTTTTGCTTTTGTAGGGGTTTTGGCTGGGGGGGGGGGGAAGAACTGATATTTTTAATTTTTTACATACGTGATAAGTGAATTCTCAATATAAAATGTTCAGCCTGGCCGGGCGTGGCTCAGTGGTTAAGCGTCGACCTAGGATCCAGGCGATCAGGGTTCAATTCCCGGTCAGGGCACATGCCCGGGTTTCGGGCTGCAGCCGATCAATGACTCTCTCATCATTGATGTTTCTATCTCTCTCTCTCCCTCTCCCTTCCTTTCTCTGAAATCAATAAAGATATATATATATTTTTTAAAATGTTCAAATATAAAGCAAAAGGCCAGCTAGATTCCCCACCTGAGTCCCAGCCCCCTTCCTGTTGCTGTCAGCACTTGCTAAATAACCATCTAAAGGTTTTACACTCACACCTATTTTGTTTGGTTTGGTTGGTATGAGTCGCTTTTATTTTGGTTTTGTCTATTAAAAAAAAAAGTACTATACTGTATTTCTTTTTCCAAGGGTTGTTTTTAACATCTAACAACATGTTCTGGAGTTCTTTTCATGTCAGTGTGTCTGAGTGGGCCTTAGACTTTCTAACTACTGCATATCGTTCTCCAGCATGGGCATCGGAGCACTAGTCAACACTTCCCCTATGATTAAATGTCAGTTTTCACTGCTATAAACAAGGCTGCCTCGAATGGCCCTGGTTATCCCTCCCTATGCACAGACGTGTTAAAGCACTTTCCAGAACAGATTGCAAGTAGCAGCACTGTTTAGTCATAGCAGCTATCTTATTTCGTTTTCTTTTAGTAGAAGCTATCTTGTTTTTAACAGGCCTCATCAAATTGCCCTCCAAAACATCTCTGCTGGTTGAAACTCCCAGCAGCAGTATTTAAAAGAACCAATTTTCCACCTCATTGCCAACTCTTGACATTATCAGAATTTGATTTCTTATAGTCCAGTGGGTGGAAAATGATTTCTCATTGTTGTTTTCATCTGAGCTTCCCTAATTACTAATGACATCGAGCCCCTTTTCATATGCTTATTAGCTGTTTGTCTTTCATCTTCTAGGTACAGCCTGTCCTTGCCCTTCGCTCATTTTCCCACAGGGCATCTGTCCTTTATTTGTTATTAGTTCTTATATGTTCCCATATTCCTCCTTTGTCTACTATGCACTAGCAAGCCTTTCCTCCTGGTCTGCTGCTTGCCTTTTAGTTTGGTTTTATGATCCCACTTCTCTCCTGCTATATTGTGCCTAAAAATGGAGTCTTGAAACAGGTGTAACCACAGGCCTCTCAGAAGACACTAGTCACTCCCTCTCCTCTCCTCCAACTGCCTCGACTGTACCCTCATGAAGGCACTTAGCTCTCCACTCGGGTTACTGGTCCCCATCTATGTTGACTGCCTTGAGCATGCCCTGGAAGGTGAGGGCTTCGTCCATTCCTTTCTATGCCTCCCGCGGGGCCCAGCACAGAGCCTTATATATGGTAGGTACTAAACCCAAACCGAATTATGGCCACCATTAAAAGCGGAACAACCTGATCCCAAATTGATTTCACCTAACTCTGCTAAGCAGGTATCATCATCATCAAACAGTGGCTTTCCTCCTTCCCAGAAACAGAAAACAAGACAAAAAGGCATGTGGGCTGGCTCAATGAAATATTAAGCAGCTTTCTCCAACCAGAGAACGATGGCTTGTATGGTTGTTAGCGTCCAGGAGACGGGCAGAAAGGAGGGCATGTGACCAGACCACAATCATTAGATCTCTGCTGTCTTCTTTGGAAAGGGTTTTAGTATTAAAAGGGCATTTATTCTCGTTAATGCAAAATTAAGGAGTTTAAAAAGCTTTTACAACCTAGACTCCCTCTGAGAGGTCAGCTCTAACACCCTAATCGGCCTCGGCTCCTGCTACTGATGGGAGCCAAGCAGCTCCTTGGTCCCAGTTGGTCTGAAAACAGGCAGATGAGAGGGAGGGAAGTTGAGGAGGGAGCCTGCACTGACTTCTCCGGGTACCCAGCCCATCCTGTCAGCTGATCAAAGGATGCAGCCCTAGACACCAGTCATGCTGCTGAGAGGCAAGTCACTGCTCACTTGGCCCAGGGGAATCAGAATCGTTGACTCTCCAGGCAGGAAGGGGTGAATCCAATGTTCAAATCCCCTTAACTACAGCCCCCCAAAGTAGCCATCCATCCTCTGCCTAAAACACCTACAGTAAAATGTTGGTATTTTTGAAGCTGGGTGATGGGTGTGTCAGTTCATAATACTATTCTCCCTGCTTTTACATCAATATAGAATTTTTTATAATTAAAAATATCTTCAAGGCTTGCCATAGCAGAGAGCACACAACTTATTATGGAATTGAATCCCTCCTTGGACATTCTGTTGAGAAATTCCTCCTTTCACTAAGCTATTGTGCCCCATGTAGCTCTGGTCCTCCCAGAGGCCTTTAAAAGCTAAGTGTCGATACTCAGACATACCTGCGTTCAAAAACTGGAGTCGCCACTTGCTGCCCTATGACCTCAAGCATATTATTTTAATCTCTCAGAATCTCAATTTTTCATCTGCACAACAGGGGCAGTCATGTAACCTATGTTGTAGGGTGTTGGGAAAGTTCTATGAGATCATGTAGGTAGCCTCCTTTGACTAGCATCTTGCATGTAAATTGCTCATTGCAATTTTACTGGCTCAGTTCTCCTCCTGGAGGCCAAACAGGTCACCCATCTCTGCAATATGGCAAAAACCTTCTGATATAAAATGACCAACTAAATAATGCTTAGCTAGCGACTGAGCCCATAAAAAGGACACACCCTGGAATTTAAAAATCACAAATATCTGTGATTATGTTAAATAACAAAACTATGCCCAAATTCAGAAGAGTTTCCTCTGCGTCTTGGCACCTCCTACAGCTACACTACCTCTTGGCTGCCGACAGTGATGCTCTGAGACACTGACATAAAGAGAAAGCTTTGGAAAATCCACTGCACGAAACCCCACAGAGAATCAGAGAAAACTCTCTCTCCCTCTCCTATTCCTGGCTGATGTGCTGTTGATGTGTAACTGGATAGTTCATTGATTCATTAACACATTTATACAAAATGGGACATACGCAAAATATGAGGTGGTGTGTGCCACTGCATCCTCACTGCTGGCCTTTCAGACAGCCGTTGGCAGCACTTTTCTCGTTCCACAGTGACTGCTAACAGCATGTGATCATCCCCAGAGCCCAGCATACCTTGGCCTGTTTTCCAAAACAGGACTCCATGCATCTGTCCTGACACTCCGATGCCACAGACTTTCCGGAGGTGCTGCTGGGGAAGAGCGGCAAGGCACTCATTTAGGGCTTGGATGATTCTACTCACATCCTGCTCCCGAGCCTAGAAACAGAACAGGACATGTAGGGCAAGGGCCTCAATGGATTTCCTGGGTGGTGGGTGCCCAGCTAATTCCACTGAGGTCACATGCTGCCTGGCCTTGGGGAAGAGACTGAGGGTTCTCCACCACTCCCTCCCTTTACAAACAAGGCAGGTAGAAGAAGGCCAGGGAACAACTGGGTACAGAATCAGGAGGGTGGGCTATGCGAGAGGGGGTGGGCAACGAGGCTGGAAAAGAGGAGAGGCTGGGACCTAATCAATAGGCCTCAAGCCCAGGGTAAGGGGCTCTTCTTAAAGGTAATGGGGAGCCCCTAGGGCTTTCTGAATGGGAGAGTATCACCAGAGCTGTGTTTTCAGACGATGAATTGGGCTATAGTAGCAGCTACATAGAGAGAGACTCATAGTGTAAAGAGATTTCAGGGGATGGAAAATTTTCAAGTAACTGAGGACCAACTTTTCCTAATTTGCCTTTTCTTCCGACTTGCTGCCTTCTTGAAAACTTCTCTAAGCAGAACAACCTTGAGAGATAAGTCATGAGAAATAAGCAGAATGTAATTGAACAGCATATCAATAAGAACTGAATGGTCCCAAGACACAAGAATATGAAAAGAATGCAGGATTTGGAAGAGTTCAGTATATCCAAATGGGTGGGAGGTACAAACTAACTTCCAAAGTAGACAACAATGTGACTCGAACATAAGAAATTTGGGTTCTGAGATCCCCTTTAAATTATGAAGTCCCTGACAGAGACTAGAAATAGAACCCTAGGAATCCAGCCCATCCCCGTAGATGCCTCTAGGAGGTCAAGTCTCAGTAAGCTAAGGAGGCCACCACAAAACATGTGCTTGGGAAAGCAATCCAACTGACGCCATTGCTTTCTTGGGGAATAAGGAAATCTCAAAGTGGAAAGAGCAAGAGTTAAATACATATGAATGTTCAAAAGAATCATACCTATGTGATTAATAGAGGGGTTGGCAAAAGTAGGTTTATAGTTGTGAGTACACAAAAGTTTATACTTGTATTGTTATTTATTAATTATTGTATTCTTTGCCATATGAACAACTGTAAACCTACTTTTGCCCTCCCCTGTATTTTTGCTTAAGGAATCTTTGAGGTTTTGGTATTTTAAGTAAATGTATGTGTTTTAGAGAACTGGCCTAGATTACCTTTGTAACTCCAATTTAAAATGTGAAATTGAGCCCAGCCGGTGTGGCTAAGTGGTTGAATAAGAACATTTTTTTAAGTGAAATTGAAAAACAAAAAGTAGAAGATAAAAAAAAGTAAAATGGAGTGATCTAGATTTGTGATTATAAATTCAAATCTCACTATATGTATAAAAGGATTTAAAATATATGAGCATTTAAGGTTTGCATAGTTATACATTTAATTTATTAGATTTATAAGAGTTATTTAAGTACTCTGAAAAGATTTAGGTCAGACAACTGCAGTGCCTAGAAAATATAATAAGTGTATAACTGCAGTCTAAAACATCAAAGATATTTAATTAACTAAAATAGGATTGAACTGGGGAGGGGGGTGGGAAGGGGTGGAATGGGTCATTGTGGAGAAAAGAGGACATCTGTAATATTTTAAACAAAAATAAACACACACACAAAAATAAATAAAATAAAAAAAATAAGTGAGTATTATTCAAAGGCCTTCCAAAATGACTGTCAAATCATTAGACTTGACAATCATTAGACTTATAACGTAATAAGCTTTATAAGGTAAGTTTAAAAGCTTAAGTAAGAACTAGGGTTCTGAGTTTAATAAATTGAATACTTATTTTGATTTCAACAAAAGTAAAATGTTTCTGCCACATAAAAGTCACTCCAAGGGACAGCACAAAATAAACTTATTTAACACCTAGAAGAATCCATGGAAAATTCAGGAGAGAAGAAAAATATGGCTCAGCTCTTAACAAATCTAGTCTCTTCATTGGGGAACTGAAAAAGCTTCTGGTCTTGGAAAATCATCTGAAGATGGAGCCCTCAGGCCCCTTGCTTCCCTCCAGGGGGCAGTACAGCTCTCCTCTCCTTAGAACAAACCCCTCACTTGTGCCCTGCCAACCTCCTGGCCTTTGTCAGAGGCAATTCTTGGCTCCTAATAAACATGAACATAGGAGCAGGAAGAAAGGGGAAGAGGGGAAGAATGGGAGAGGAGTAGAGAGGGAGCACCAAGCATTTTCCTGAGGAGGCAGCCCCAGATCCTAACAAGATTCTTTATATACAGGAGAGACTACAGCAGAACTGACTTGGCAGTGAAAGGCAGGCAAAGAGGAGGTGCATGGCTGTGCATGATCCTGCAAGGAGGGAAGAGAGAGGACAGTAGGGGAAGGAAGAAGGAAGCAGGAAAGACATTTGTTTAGACCTGCACTGTCCCACATGGCAGTCATTAGCCACATGTAGCTAACCTTAATTGAGATGTACTGTAAATGTAAGCTACAAACTAGATTTTAGATTTAGCATGGAAAAAAAGAATGCACAATGTCATTAATAATTTTATATTATCATATATTGGAATGATACTATGTTGGGAACATTGGGTCAAATAAAATGTGCAATTAGAATTAATTTGGGGGTAGGAGGAGGTAGAAGAGGGTATAGAGGGGATAAATGGTGATGGAAAGAGAGTTGACTTTGCGTGGTGAACACACAATACAACATATAGATGATGTATTATAGACTTGTACACCTAAAACCTGGATCACTTTATCAACCAATAAATTCAATAAAAAAAGAATTCATTTCACTTGTTATTTTTTACTTTTTAAAATATGGGTACTAGAAAATGGAAAATTACAGGGTGTGGCTCAAATTTCTATTGGACAGTGCTGTTTGAAAGAATTCATGCATGGCAATCAGATGGTGCATCAACCCAGGACAGAGGAGCTGCTGTTTAAAATGGGCCCAGGGTGGGTGAGTTGTGTGGGTGGGAATAGTGGAGGAGGGAAACGGGCCAGATGGCAGTGAAGACAAGGAAATCGTGTTCAGCAAGCAGTTAGTTCAAGTTTTAGTGGTGTGATGGGGGACAGACAATGGATATGCCCACATGTGACAGGAAAAGCTGTCCCCATTTCTTGGTTCAGATTATCAATTGGTTCACATCCAGATCAAGTCCTAGAACTTTAGATTTGAAAAAAATAACTTAGAAACTCAGTCAACCCTCCTCCTTCACACCCATTTTTACAGATGAGGAAACTGAGGCCCAGAGAAGAAAAATTAATAACTCAGAAAGAGCTTCCCTCAAAAACCCTAATTGCAAATACCGAAAAGCCTGACCTTCCGCATAGCTGCCAAGCTTGACCACGGAGTACACAATACTTCTAAGGCCTGAGAAGTATGGTCATGAGGAAAGAACAGAGCCATCAGCTATTTCTACAGGTCAGGGGTTCCCACCCCAGTGATTTCTGTTCCCTAGGGGACATTTGGCAATATGGAAATACTTTGGGGGTGCCACAACTGAGGAGGAGGATTCTATTGGCATGTAGAGGCCAGGGATGCTGCTAAACATCCTACAAGACACAGGACAGTTCCCCACAACAAAGAATCATCCAACTCAAAAAAATCAAGGTTAGAAATCCTGCAGATGAAATTATAAGAATGCTCTTTGTCCCAGAGCACAACACACATGTGGGGCCTGCAAGGGGGCCTATCCCGGCCTCCCCTAAGCCTCTCATTAAGCAGGTGTGGTGCACTGGGTGTGCCTGTAAACACAGAGAAGCCTGCTGAATGCTGGGGGAAGTGAGGGAAATGGTGTTCAGGAAGCGGCCCTATTTAAAGAGAAAAGGACGCAGCCTAAACCCACCCCCTGTAATCCCAGCTCTGCTGCTCACTCCCACGGAGCCAGAGTCAGGAAGTGAAATAATCATTCTAAAACGCTCTGGTGCGCCAATCAAACTAATTTGGAAAGCATCTGTGAAAACGCAAAGTGTTCCTGAAATGCTGCTGAGCAAGACGCACTCTGAACCTAAAGAACTGAGTCCAGCTATGTGGCAAGAGCTTGGGAAAAACAAAGCTCTTGGGAGTGGTGTTCGGCTCAGAAAATGGCGGTTTGCGGCTAGATGGGGCCTAGAGACCACCCATTGCAACTTAGAGAACAAGCTGAGGTCCAGAAAAAAAGGTTACTCGGAGTTCCTTGATATTTATTTCTGTTGTCAATTAACTAAACACAGAGCTACCTTTTTCGGGGAATTAATGGAACGCCGCTGTGAGGATTGGCATCCTTTCTAAACCCACATCTCACAGCAGAGCCCACTGTGGTAAAATTCTCCATTTCCATCTCGCCGCTTTTACAAGACACGAGTTGCACTGTATTATTACCCAATTTCACAAGATAAACCGTTGTCGTGTATCGTTATCAATCTGATCTCTTTCGAATGACATGTCTCTCAATGTCTGTCTGCCTTTCCTCCAAGGCCTGTCTTTCTATCTGTTTTCCCCCCAAAGCGTCTCAGCCTTTGGGGACTTGGGGGCTGGGGGGTGATTTCTGCTGGCCGAGCGTGTGAGTTGTACGGGCCACATGCTGCTCCTGTTGGGCCTGGTTCCGCGTCTGATTTCCACAGAAAAACCCAAACGCTGCCCCGGGGAACAAACAGGATCCCGGACCTGAGCCCACAGGCAGGTGTGAGGAGAATGGCACAGGCAGCGGACCCCCCCGCCGCGGGTCAGGGTACAGGGAGCGGAGGGCAGAGAGCACCGAGATCGCACCGCGGGCAAGGCCGCCAGAGGAGGCCCGAGAGCGGGGAGCCGGGGGGCGGCGGTGGGAAAGCTCCGGGGGCCGGGCCCTCGCGGCCGGGGGAGCCGCGGCAGGCAGGTGGAGGCTGGCGCGGTGAGGGGGGCCTCCCTGAGGAAAGGGGGTGTCTGGGCGGCCTTCTGGAGGAGGAAGAGGGTTGTCGGGAGGCTCCCGGAGGCGGCGCGGCTCCAGGGCACTGCCTCACCTGGGGCCCGGCCGCCGAGCTCTGGGCCGCCGCCTCGGCCCGCGCGGCCCGGGCACAGCTCGCCAGGACCACGAACCCCGATGGGTCGCCGGGCGCGGCCTCCACCACGGCCGCCTTCACAGACGTGGTGCCCAGGTCGATGCCGAGAATGACCGACGGGGCGGCCATGGCCGTGGGCACCCGCGTAGGTCGCGTCCCTCCCCGCACACTTCACCCAGGGCAGAGGCGCCGAGGCGGGACCTCGCCTGCCCCGCCTTCAGCCTCCCTCAAAGTGAAGGCTGGTCGCCTTCCCATTGGTCGAGGAAGGCGGAGCTCCGCGCACCCCTCCCAGCGAGCCCGGCTATAGGCGGAGAGGTGGTGGAAGGCGGGACCTAGAGGGCACCGCCCCGTCGGGCTGGGGTTTTAGGATAGCGGCGGCCAGTGCCTCACCAGGACAGCCCCTGCCTGGCTTTCAGAAGTAGTGCAGGGTTCGCTGACAGAGCCTCTGTGCCCCTAAAAGCGGCTAATACTCCCTCACAGCACGCCTCCATCCTCGCCTAGGTGCCTGCGCCCTTCCGCCCCGCCCCTGCTAAAAACTACAGCTCCCAGAGTGCATCGCGAGGAGATAGTTACTCCGCGAATCAGGTGACTCGGGTCAGATGACTTCAGGCCCGGCCCTCACGCCGAGTCCAGTCGACCGGCTGAAACGGACACAACCCGCAGCCTCTCCTACGCCGCGTGTGGTCGGTCCCCCAGAGCCTCTGAGCATCCCAGGTGAGAGCCAGTGCGGCCCCGACAGCCTCCTCCCAGTTCCCCAGGTGGACCCCCCCCGCCTTGAGGCCCACAGACTGACGCGGCAAGCCCGCCGGGTAGCCTCCGCAACGCCAGCCTCAGCCGCTCCAGGGTTCCATGCCCTGCCACCAGCCCCGGCCTGGCGACACCGGACACCCCCCAGGTTCGAAGGCCCGGGCGGTGGCGAACGGAGGTGGGCTTCACCGGGCTGCCGAGGTGGTGTGGGTGACTACCCCCGTGCAGGTCCGAGCCCCTTCCCCGCGTTCTGCTTAGTTGCCGCCTGAATCTGAGTCTCGGGAGTTCGCCGGCAGCGTTGGAGAGGGGAGCCTGGAAGGATCGCGCGGAAATCCCTGTGGGCGTGTTGAGCTCTGGGCTGGACTCCGGGGAGTGGGCTGGACGAGACCCCGCCGCGCCCTCTGGGGCTTTCAGGCTGAAGAAAGGAACGACAGCTGGGCTTTGCCTTTTTCAGCAGTGTTGAGGAAAATAACAACCCAAGACAAGGAATGAAATTAATTTCCTTTAAGTTTATAGATTCACTAAGTCAGATATCTGACCACAGTTTTAATAACTTTGGAGAAAAAAGAACCTCAACCAGTAAAACTGCATTGTTTCCTTCTGTTAACTAGGTTTCAAGAAGCAGTCGAAGAGGAAAAAATTCAGTATTTGCCCACTTCCTCAGAGTGGTACCTTACATAACCCACTTAGTCTCTCTGAGCCCATTTCCCCACATATCAAAGAAAGATAAGCCCTCCCTGGAGTCCTGTTCTCCAAGCTGGTGATGCAAAGCCCATGAGGTCACAGGTGTGAAGTGAAAGTCCTTTATGAACTGTTCGTGCCATGGTTCCCGGGGCGTATTGTCCACTTGCTGCTGAGCTCATCCAACTCTAACCTGAACTTCTCTTGCTACCTGTCTTTCTTCGTAGTTCTTTGAAATTGAGGAACATGATAAGGCGTTGGCTGATTATTTTTGTCATTTTTCCTCTGAAGCTCATAGAGGAGTGTGGTAAGTTTAGAAATGGGTTATCAACTTTGTAAAGAGGGAAATAGTGCTGTGGAGTAAGTAGCTTGACTTGTGTGTAGCCAAGGATTTAGGGCTGTCCAGTCTGTGTGTGCTTACCTGGCCTTCGGTCAAGCAGCCACTGGGTGGTGGAGCAGACCCAGGTCTGGGTTCCAGGAGTTTTACAAAGAGTCAAATGATTCCATAAATAATTGGCCTTTTGCCCCCCAGGGTCCCTATTATTTTGTCTGTATCACTACATTCAGACTGTGGAGCTCCAACAATCCGGAATAATATCCGTAAAGAAGGGCTTGTGTTCCTGTCCTATGGACCTCGCAGAGGGAGTTATGGGTTCCGGGAGATGCTGCAGAAGCAGGTGATGTGGCCACCTTGTTGCACCTGGTTCTGCCAGGCCACGAAAACCTAAAGAGTCTGCCCAGCATCCCCTTGTAAGATGAGAAAACTGTTTACTTAAAGAGGGACAGGGACAGGGGCCTCACAGAACACTGGCGGGTTGTCAAAAGAAACACGTCAGGGTTTGTACATCCTTGTCAAATTTGACTTTTAGAACAGTGCTCTTAGAGGCCTGCATCATTCTATTAATTCTCCCACTGCCCAAAACATTGCTGAAATTCCTTCCACAAAAGGAATTTGTGTTGAGCACTTCTAGGACCCCAGGCCCACCATTTTGACCATTGTCAAAAATCAGGTAGACCTTAAAACCCCTGACATTAAAGATTCCAAAAGAACATTGCACAAACAATACACATCCTATGGAAGCTTCCCAAGAGCCAGGCACAGTGGCTGCGCCATTATAGTTATCTGGCCTCTTAAATCTCTGAGAATACAAGCATCTAACAAGTTCTTCCAGGTTTGGTGGAAAATCAGTCATGTTACTTTATAGTCACACCTGTGGATAAGCAATTTCCACATGAAGCCTGGTGTTTCTTGGTACAGATGCCAGAGCCCCACTCCAGCGTCATATTCTCTAGGACTAAGGCCCCGGTATGCATATGATATGTGCATTGGCAGGCTTTAAGTAAAGCTCCATTAGCCCTAGGCAGTGTGGCTCAGTTGGTTGGAGTGTCATCCCATACACCAAAAGGTCACTGATTCATTTCCCAGTCAGAGCACATACCCAGGTTGTGGGTTTGATCCACAGTTGGAATACTTCTGGGAAGCAACTGATTGATGTTTCACTCTCACATTAATGTTTCTCTCCCTCTCCTTCCTCTTTCTTTCTGATCAAACTGTGGAAAGTCACAAACATCACCACTTAATCTTTATGATGCCCTCTGAGATAGGTAGCACTGTTCTCCCCATTTTACAGGTGAGGAAACAGAGGCTTAGAGAGGTTAAGTACCTTACCCATGGTCACACAGCTAGGAAGTGAAGAGTCAGGATGGCTCTGTTTGACTTCAGAGCCCAGTCTCTCAGCTGCTGAGCACTGCTGTCTTCAGTAGCACTAAGTGAGAGGGAAGTAAACATTCCTTGGTCTGGTTCTTTGAGAATTCACAGCCTCCTCTTTTAAAATGGAAAGATGGAGGAAGAGCAGAGGCCATGGAGATCTCCCACTCACTTGACCTCAGTCCTGGCAGAGCCCTGGGCACCCAGAGGCGTTGGTGGCTGCTTGGCATCACTTTCAGCATCCCTGTCCTAGGTACCGTTTTGTCACAGTATTACTTATCTGGTGTGGTCCTCAACTTTAGGTAGTAACAGCAAGGACCTATCCCAGCTGCGCAAGCTCAGAACAATGCCACAGGTTGGTTGTGAGAGCAGTGAGTGAAAAAGGAGAGGGGAAGTTGTCAAAACTGCCTCCAAGCCCTGAGGCTCCGCATAAGCGAGGGACTTTCCTACTCTGCTGTGAACAGCTTGGCCTCTGCAAGGCCCAGGGTGGGGACATGCCACTCAGAAGGACCCTGGTGGGAGTCAGCTTGGAGACTTGCAGACATGGGACAGAGCACATCTGCATTCACATGTGGGTTAGCATGGGGAAGGTGGCTCAGATAGGGTCTGAGAGGTCCCAGGTGGCAGAGCCAGGCCCAGGAGTGCAAGTTCCAGAGTGGCCCATTGTCTTGGAGGAGGTGGGGTTACTCTCCCTCAGGGTGTCCAGGAAGAGGAAGAGAAACTGCCAGGTAGGAGTATTGAGAAGGGGAATCAGACCATGGAGAACTTCTAAGTGCCCTTCCAACCTGAGCACCTAAAATTTCAGCTCTTCATCTGCCTTTCATGGGTCTGGGCAGAGGGAGACCTGGGCCCTGCCTGCAGCCCCTTCCCCAACAAGGACTGTCTTCATCAAGTCGAGCATTTGCTTCCCCCTTGTGGGCCCCCTTCCGCTCCCAGGCTGGATTCCTGATCGGTGAGGGCAGCAAAGTGGACAGGTGCCTGTAGCTTCCAGCATACCTGGGAGTAGGGGCGGAGACAGGAGTGGGGCTGCCCTAAGAACACTGAGAAGAGGTCAGAGAGAGGCCCGAATACTCACGTGCTGTGGCCAAGTTGCCCCGGGGTACTTGGCCTCCCAGACCTGCTTCCTTCACCCTGGAGGCCTGTTTGTCTGCCTTATCCTGAGCAAACACCTCAGTGCCAAGAAGAAATCTCTGAGAGTGAAAGTGTGTCTTTTTCCTCAGTCTTCCCTGTCCCCAGCAGTCAGCCTCGGCTCCTGGGATCAGTGAATGGGTTGAGCTGGGTTCAGGTTCAGATGGGAGCCCAAAAGGGTTTCCTGAGAAACAGGTTGGCTGGGCCCCACATGTCTGAGTACAAGAAGGGGTGGACCAGTTCTACAGGGCCATTTAAGATCCACAGACAGAGGAGACTCCCATGATTTCCATCTGAAGGGGTGGTTGAAGTCCACATCTTCCATTCCTGGATCGTGGCTTAAATTCCTTTGTGACAGTTTTGGGGCTCTGGTTCTAAAACTATTTCTGGACAACTCAGCCGCATACACTCAGAGCCTGTCATGTTGGGGAGGAGGGAGCTGCAGCGTCTCCTGCTCAGGCCCGTGTCTCCCTGTTCAATGGCAGCAGGAGGTGAAAGAGCATAGTGAGGGGTTCAGTTCCCAGTCCCATCATTTAGCCTCTCAGAACCTCCTGACTTCACGTAGAAGACAGGGGTTATCATGAGTCATAGTTCGTGAGCTCAGATGTCAAGGGCCCTTGTCCCAGTCTCTCCTTGTGGGCCTGAGTTCTCTGACCTAATGACTGATGCCACTGATTTGGGTCCTTCCAGAGTCAACAGTCGACCTTGCTGTTCCTCCCACTGTGAAGATGATGAACGGAAGCTCAACCAATGTCAACATCACCCTTCAGTAAGTTCCCAGGCCCGGTGCTGTCCTCAGCCCAGCTCCTCCACCTCATGGCTGGCTCATATTTCATTCATATTTCAAGGGTTACGTTCTTGCCTCTTTGCTGTAAAAGAAGCCAGAGAAAGAGAGGCACTAACCCTGGGTTGCAGACCGAGGTCCCAGAGTCTCTTCCCTCATCCGCTGAACCATTGTTTCTGGTGGGAGGATTAGGAAAGGGGCTTCTCCTCAGAGTCATGAGCCTTTTTCCCAGCTAAGAGGAGTCCTTGAGTGACCAGCAGCTGATGCCAGACTTCACAGTGGTCCCTTCCAAGGCTCTAAATATTTGAGGAGAGCCCTGAAGGTCAGGGGCTAAGGACTACTTAGATCACTTCCAGAAGCAGAAGTGACTTCATCTGGTGGATCCCATGTGTGCGACTCACTTAGCCTTGTCTGAGAGTCTTTCTTGCTGACCTCTACTGGTTCAGGCATGAGGGTGCTGACCTAGTTCAGACTCTGCCAAAGAACCTCCCTCTTCCGTATCCTTCACTGCCTCCTAGTCACACAGATTCCTGTAGACCAGGATTGGGGAACCTTTTTCCTGCCAAGGGCCATTTCTGTATTTATAACATCATTCGTGGGCCATACAAAACTATCAACTTAAAAATCAGCTATGAAAAAAGCTCCTAGATTTATTGAATTTCAAGTCCTGCCTTTGGTTGCCTTGGCAAGGCCAGATCAAATGATTTCTCAGTCCGTATATGGCCCTCAGGCCAGATGTTCCCCACGCCTGCTGTAGATGTAGGTCTGTAGCCTTGTCCTTTCCTCTCTCCCCTTCTCCCTTTCCTCACCTCTCCTGGGAAATCTGTTCTCAAGCCAAGGCTTTGGTACCAAGGCTCCCCAAGAGACTGCATTCCCCTGCCACCTCTCTCTGCTCATGGACACCTTATGAATCTGATATGTCACCCCCTCGCCACAGCTTTGCCCTCTCCACAATCCTGGAGTAGCTTTCCACTGCCTTCCAAATCAATGCCAGGCCTCTAAGTCCAGACTCGAGGCCCCTACGGGCTGCTCCCAGTCAGACATATCTCACAGCTTTCTGGGGACACGCTGCTTCCTGCTCAGACCTGAGTCCTCTCAAAAGGAAGCCTTTCCCACCAGCGCTGATGTCACGGTCCTGTCGGTCTCCGGACACCTCCTTTGGCATTCATAGCCAATTTCACACCTTCTCGTGTTCTCACCCAGCCCCAGTGGGACGTCCTTTCCTGATAAAGATAGAAAATTCCTAAGGAGCAGGGGGCCCATCTGTCTACCCTGCAGGTTGAGCACACAGCACTTCCTCACCCTAACTGCTTGAGAAATGACAGGCCCTGTGTGAAATCCGGAAGGTGGGTTGAGATCTCAAAGTGTCCAACTTCTCAGTAGTAATCAGACTCTTGTCCTCCACAGGTATCCACTAAATGCATCCTTGGTGATCACTTTTGAAATCACATTTCGTTCAAAAAATGCTACTATCATTGAGCTCCCTGATGAAGTAAGTAATGAACCTTAACTGGTAGGTAGAAAACTGCTGGGTAACAAAGCACATTTTAATGAAGTGCTTCCGGAAATAGGCCACCTTGTTTTTACACCATGGTTCTGAGAATATAGAAGAAATTCTTAAGGTGGTTTTCTAAGACCTTGCTACTCAGGGTATTCATGGCCCAGCAGCATTGTCCCTGCTGGAAAACCTTCTAGAAATTCAGAATCCCAGGCCCCATTCCAGATCTGCTTACTCAAAATCTGCACATGAGCACCATCCCTGGATGATTTGGGTTCACATTCATGTTTGCAAAGCACTGTTCTGAGATTCCATTGGTTGAGTGTAATTTCCAGAAACCAGGGCCAGCGTCTGTCTGGTATCACAGCGATAACTATTCATAGCCCTTATGCATTTGCCTGTTAATATATCTCCCTGCTGCTGCCTTTCCAAGGATGTGAGCCAATTACTGATAAATTGGATAAAAAACATCAGTAGGGGAGGCAGTGTAGAGTAAACGAGGGTTTTATAAAAACCAGGCAGGATGAACACAGGGATGAAATTGACGACCATAAGGCACATCACAAGGCCCTGCGTGGTTGTAGCAATGGGCTGCAAATGGGCTCTGAGCCCCCCAGCAAGCAAGTGTGGAAGCATGGTCAAATGAAGAGTGTTTACCTAGAAGTGTTTACCTTTATGTGAAGGGAGCCTTGTCTCATCCTGTGGCGAACATCACACATTAGACACAGCTTCTCCTGCCCCCGGGTATCAGGCCTCCTACAGGCTAAGAAAAGGCAGTGGTTCTAAAAGCAGGTCTGGCACTCAGCTCTCTGAGGTTTGGCTGATCCACAGATCGCATGGCTAGTGAAAGGAAGAGAGCCATCTACCTTCCCTTAGAGATAAGCCGGGGTGGGCCTGAGGGCAGAACCGTGTTCCACTCAGAAAGTCTTAACACACAGGTGTATGGGGGGATCCCAGTTGGCTGGTTGGTCCAACATTTCTCCCTTTTGTTAGTAAGCTCCTGGAAGGCAGGGACCCTGTGTGCTCTACGGTTGCTAGTGCATAGCCTACAGCTAGATGGACACTCAGTGAGGTCCCAGTAAATACATGGCACTGGATCAAATTCAGTTTTCCTAATAGGTTGTGGTGCCTCCCGGAGTGACAGAGTCCTCTTTTCAAGTGACCGCTCGAAATGTGGGACAAATGACTATTTTTCTGCACGGAAATCATTCCAACCAAGCCGGGTAAGCTGGGTCTTAAATGATGAGAAGGGAGGCAGTGCTGGGCAGGTGGGGGTTTCCTTCAGGGGCCCAGCCTCAGCTCATCCTGCTCCCCAAATTCTTTCTAGCCCAAGGATACACTTCTTGGTGATCCACAGCAACACCATTAACATCATAAACCAGGTGATTGGCTGGATCTACTTCTCAGCCTGGTCCATCTCCTTCTACCCTCAGGTGATCACGAACTGGTGGCGGAAAAGGTAATCTGCTGAGCTCTCTGTGCAGGTTCATTTGGTGTCGGTATGACGGGCATTCCAGTGAGCTGCAGGTAGCATGGGTTCACGCTTTCCCCCTCTGCTGTCTCTCTTCCTGCCCTTTCTAGAAAGTTGTTGATGTGAAAGCTCTAAAAGCCTGTGGTAGCACTTGTACTGATGGTCAGTTGGTCTCTTGCTCAATTCAGGTACTCCGGTGGAAGCAGCAAAGTGGGGCTTCTCAGTGAAGTGAGGATGGGCTGACTGGGGACGAAGTCCACCCATATATGCTCTCATCTCGGTCTGTCCAGTGTGGAGGAATTAGTGTCATGCTGCAGTGCTGGAGGTGGATCCCTCAGCCTTGGAGATTACACCTTCCCACCTTGATTTTAAAAACAAAGTGGGAGGTGAGGCCAAGACATGGGTGCAGGAAGACCCTGAACTCACATCCTCCCACAGACATACCGAATATACGCCTGCATATAGAGCAGTTCCTGCTAAAGAACTGAGGGCCTATCAAACTGCTTCTGCACAACAAAGGATAGAGGGACCGCATGGAGAGGGTAGGAGGGATGGAGACATGATAACGAAGGATAGAGGGACCGCATGGAGAGGGTAGGAGGGAGGAGACATGATAACAAAGGATGGAGGGACCGCATGGAGAGGGTAGGAGGGAGGAGACATGATAACAAAGGATGGAGGGACGCATGGAGAGGGTAGGAGGGAGGAGACATGATAACAAAGGATGGAGGGACCGCATGGAGAGGGTAGGAGGGAGGAGACATGATAACAAAGGATAGAGGGACCGCATGGAGAGGGTAGGAGGGATGGAGACATGATAAGGAAGGATGGAGGGACCGCATGGAGAGGGTAGGAGGGATGGAGACATGATAACGAAGGATAGAGGGACCGCATGGAGAGGGTAGGAGGGATGAGACATGATAACGAAGGAAATCCTGTCCCTGACTCGGAGACCTGCAGCAGGGAGGGATATTACTGAGGGGCCTGTGTAAGGCCTCACCAGCCCTGGGCATAGCACAAAAAACAGTGGTTTATAAGGCACCTCAACTATATGTGAAGGAAATCTGCATTTCTATACACTAATAACAGTGTTTCAGAAAGAGAAATTAAGAAACCAATCCCATTTATAATTGTATCTAAAAAGTTAAAATGCCTAGAAATAAGTTTAACCAAGGAGGTGAAAACCTGTATTCTGAAAACTGTAAGACATCAATGAAAGAAATTAATGAAGATACAAATAATGGAATGATATACCATGCTTCCAGAGTGGAAGAATTAATGTTGTTTAAATGTCCAAGCAATCTGCATATTCAGTGCAGTCCCCATCAAATTACCAATGTTATTTTTCACAGAACTGGAACAAAGAATCCTAAAATTGGTATGGAACCACTGAGACCCCGAATAGCCAAAGTAATCTTGAAAAAGAAGTGGTATCACATTTCCTGGTACCAAGCTATACTACAAGGCTGTTGTAAACAAAACAGCATGGTGCCGGCACGAAAACAGACACATCAGTGGAATGTCCAAAGAGAGCCCAGAACTAAACTCACACATGCTGTCAATATATGACAAAGGAATCAAGAATATACAATGGGGTAAAGACAAACTCTTCAATAAATGGTGCTGGGGAAACGACAGCTGCATGCAGAAGAATGAAACTGGACCACTGTCTTATACCATTTTGATTAAAGACTTGAATGTAATACTTGAAACCATAAAACTCCTAGAAGAAAACACAGGCAGTAAGCTCTTTGACTTCAGCCTTAGCAATATTTTTTTGGTTATGTCTTCTCAGACAAGGACAACAAAAGCACAAATAAACAAACAGAATTACATCAATCTAAAAAGCTTTTTAAATGTGTGTTTTTTTGTATTGATTTCAGAGAGAGGAAGGGAGAGGGAGAGGGAGAGAGAGAGAAACATCAATGATGAGAGAGTCATTGATCGGCTGCCTCCTGCCCGCCCCCTACTGGGGATCGAGCCCGCAATCCGGGCATGTGCCCCGACTGGGAATCGAACCGTGCCCTGATTCATAGGTAGATGCTCAACCACTGAGCCACGCCAGCTGAGAAACTAAAAAGCTTTTTGCACAGCGAAGGAAACTAACAAAATGAAGAGGCATCCTACTGAATGGGAGAAGATACTTGTAATTCATACATCTGATAAGAGGTTAATAGCCAAAATGTACAAAGAACTTATATAAATATCGAAAAATCAAACTACTCAATTAAAAAATGGGCAGAGAACTTGAACAGACCTTTTTTCCAAAGAAGATACAGATGGCCAACAGACACGTGAAAAGATGCTCAGTGTCATTAATGATCAGGGAAATGCACATCAGAACCACAAGGTACCACCTCACACCTGTCGGACTGTCATCAAAAAGACAAAAAAATAAGTGTTGTCAAGGATGTGGAGAAAAGGGAGCCCTCATACACTGGTGGCAATTTAAAATGATGCAGCCACTATGGAAAACAGTGTGGAGGTTCCATACTGTTATTAAAAAATTAAAAATAGAACTAATGTATGATCCAGCAATTCCACTTCTGGATATCCAAAAACGATGAAAACACCAATTTGAAAAGATATATGCAGCTCTAGGTTCATTGCAGTGTTATTTACAATAGCCAAGATATGGAAGCAACCTAACTGTCCATCGATAGACAAATGAGTAAAGAATGAAATCTTGCCATTTTCGATAACATAGATGGACATAGAAGGTATGCTAAGTGAAGTAAGTAAGACAGTAAAAAGAAATACTGGGTGATTTTACTTATGTGGAGTCTAAAGACAAAATAGAAACAGAATCGTAGGTATCGGAAACAAACTGGTGGCTACCAAAGGGAGGGGGGCGTTGGGGAGTGGGTGAAATAGGTGAAAAAGATTAAGAGTGTGATATACAGCACAGGGAATATAATCAATAATATTGTAATAACTGTAATGACAGATGGTAAGTAGACTTATTGTAGGGATCGTTTCACAATGTATATAAATATCAAATCATTGTGATGTACTGAAATGAGTAGGATATTGTGTGTCACTTGCAGTAGGAGGGAGGGAGGGCAGACAGTGGGCCTGGGGTTGCATCCTCATGCAGCAAGGGTGCACAGTTTCATGCAGTCACCCTAGCCACACGGGCCTCTTAGGGGGTTGCTGAGCTGGGGCCAGTGGGGGAGATGCCTCCTTTCTGCAGGAGGCTCCAAACCCTCTGGGGCCAGGACTTAAGGCAGGAGGAAACTGGTTCCCAAGAGGGTGGGATTGAGTGCTGTCGATTGTGGTATGAAGGGGGACCTGAGAACAGCGCTGTGCTTCGGGGGGCCAGCCCCTTCTTTCCGTGTACTGGGAGCTCTGCCCCCTCCCACGCCTTCACTGGTCGACTCACCTCCTTCCCTGCCCTGTCTCTCCACCTCCCCACCCCACAGTGTTGTTGGTCTGAGCTTGGACTTCGTTACCCTGAACCTGACTGGCTTCTTGGCCTATAGCGTGTTCAACGTCGGCCTCTTCTGGGTGCCATACATCAAGGTATGGCCCTGCCCGCCCACCACAGCCCAGCCCAAGCTGTTCAGTGGCCCGGCTGCTCTTCACTCCTTGGCTTCTCTGCACCCCCTCAACAGGAGCAGTTTTTCCTCAAATACCCAAATGGAGTGAACCCTGTGGAGAGCAACGATGTCTTCTTCAGCCTGCACGCCATTGTCCTCACCCTGGTTGTCCTGTTGCAGTGCATCCTGTATGAGGTGAGAGGTGAAATGGCACCTGCCCCCTGTGGCTGCCAGGCCAGCACCCACCACCACCTGCTATCCACACCTGCTGTTTTATTGTAGAAGACACGGAAACCCTTAGAAAGGACACGTGTTTGTTCACTCAGCATCTGATGGATTATTGGGGCCAAGATAATAGGCTAGGCCCTGTGCTGGGCACAGGGACCATCCTCTGAGCTCAAGCGCTCACCCCCATCCCCAGGTCTTGGGTGAGGGGAACAGAGAGAGGCATGATGACCCAGGCAAGGGGGAGGGGAGAGCACAGCAGCTCTTGGAGCCCTGGCCCAGCTGGCAAGGAAGGGGAGAGGGGCATCAAGGAAATGGTGTGTATTGTGGTCCATGAGATGAGTAACGTTCCTGTGGCCATGGGAGGAGGGCCAGAGTGGGGCTCCCCCAGCTCGGGGACAGAACTGTGAAGACCAAGGGGCAATGAGAGGAATCGTGAGCCCACAGGGGTAGCTGGCGTCAGGGTGCCAGTGGAGGGACTAGGCTTATGAGGGTCCGGGGTGGTCCTGAGGGGCCTGGACTCAGCCCTGTTGCCAGAGGATCGGAGGATCGTTTGGTGCTTCAGCTGGAAAGGGCGTTGTAAGGCTGTGTGTCAGGTTGCTGATGTGGCACTTACCCAACCCCACTTACCTCCCCTCCGACCCCCTCTCATTCTCAGCGAGGCGACCAGCAGGTGTCCTGGCCGACCGTTGGCTTCCTGGTGCTCTCGTGGTTCTTCGCGGTCGTGATGATGATTTTGGCTGCAGTTGGGGTAACCACGTGGCTGCAGTTTCTCTTCTGCTTCTCCTACATCAAGCTCGCAGTGACGTTGGTCAAGTACTTCCCACAGGTACCTCCAGGGCCTGCCTTCCTTTTCCACGTGGCTGCTAGGGTGAGGTGATGAGAAACAGACCCGCGTCCTCCTGACTGGTCAGGGAGGGGACAGGAATGGAGAGCCGCAGGGGAAGCCATGAGCCCCGCAGGGGGGGGCTGGGGCAACAGCTGGCTGCTCTTCCCTGGAGCCAGAAATCACCCCAAGACGTCTCCGAGCTCATACTCAGCTGAGAGTTGGGTGGTACAGGTCACTCCCGTCTCCATCCCAGCTTTCCTAATGACTTCAGCTCTGCTCTCGTTACCACAGCTGACATCCCTGACGAGCAGCAGCAGGGAGAGACCAGGTGGGAGGAGAGCCCACCATTCTGACCTGCACCTCCCATCCAGGTCTTCCTTGTGGCCCTTAGCCACCTCCCTCAAGCGCTCAGGCCTATGCAGATCCAAGGACTCAAGTCAAACCTGGCTTCCCCACAGCTGGAATGGCCTAGTGACAGGGCCAGATATGAAATAAGTGCCACTGCAGACTCCACTTTGGAGTGGAGGCCTCGTCTCCCTCACCCTGTTCTCAATGGAGAAGCTACCTCTTCAGCTTCCATGGCATAGGGGACCTTGTGTCCCACGGGCTCAGGAAAGAGGATGTTTTGGCCAGAGTCAGGGGCAGTATCTTGGAGGGCCTGGAAACAGCCAGACCCTTAAGGACAAACGGACCTAATTCTGTAGACACAAGAGGAAGGGGGAGTTCCAGGCTCGGGGCAGGCTACACACAGGCTCTGGCAGAAAGGCAGCGAGGGGCCCTTGCTGGCTGAGCAGTGCTGAGCTAAAGGAAGGTGGGGCCAGGGGCTTGGGAAGAAGGCTTCGGGGTGGGGGGAGGTCTTGAGGGACATGGGGCCTCAGTCCCTGAATGTGGGAAGGCTTGGGGCTGGGAAACCCAGGAGGCAGTAGTCCCAGTTGGAGACATTTGAAACTGTCAAGAGACTAGAGAGGTGGCAGCAAGTATGGAGGTGGTCAAAAGGGGGCTTCGCTGATGACTGACTGGAGAAGACCCTTACAGAGGCCATGCTGGCATTGGAGGGAAGATGTGAGGCACCAGGGGCGGGGGGGAGGGCGTCCAAGTGGATCCACCCAGTAGACCTGGGAAGCCTGAGACAGAGACCCCAGGCTGAGGTGGGAGGTGAGTCCATTCTACAGATGGAGAAACCAAGGCTAGGAGAACTGAAGTAATTCTCCCAAGGTAAGGAAGCTCCAGTGGTGGAGCCGGCGTTCCAAACCAGGCAGTCAGACTCCCTGCCCAGGTTCACAAGTGCAGCACGAAGCCCAGGCTGTCTAGAGAGTCTTCATTGGAGATGAGAGAAATCCGAGTGGCTGGAAAACCACAATAGGGCTTTGTCCGAGAACAGGGAGGGAGGAAGATGAAGAAGCAGCATCCCTGCTTTGGAGTTGTGTGGTGCAGGGATGGGAGGAGGAGGGCTCTGTGCATGCAGATGAGACCCTAGGACTACTCAAACTCTTCTCTACCAAGGCTCGTCAGCGCCAAAGGTCACTGTGTTCCTTGGAGCAGAGGCCAGAGTACAGGAGTGGGAGGAATTAGAGCCGCTCTTTGGAATGGCAGTCACGAGGCACATGAGGCAGCCACCCAACCCCCTCACCACCCTCCGTCTCTTTGTCTGTCTGCCCAGGCCTACATGAACTATGTCTACAAAAGCACTGAGGGCTGGAGCATTGGCAACGTGCTTCTGGACTTCACTGGGGGCTGCTTCAGCCTCCTCCAGATGTTCTTCCAGTCCTACAACAATGGTGAGTCCATCACCCGGGAGCTGGAGGCAAAAGGTGGGTGGGGCCAGGCTAGCCCCCACCCCCCACCCCAGCAGCTTGGGAATCCAAGCAGATCGCCTGGGGCATTTGCAGCTAGAGGGTTTGTGGTTCCCTGTACAGGTAAGTACCCCCACCCTCTATAGCCCCACGAGCTGCCAACCTAAAACCAGATTCTATCCCCTCTGTTAACAGACCAGTGGACACTGATCTTTGGAGACCCAACCAAGTTTGGACTTGGCATCTTCTCCATCTTCTTCGACATTGTCTTCTTCATCCAGCACTTCTGCTTGTACAGGAAGAAACCAGGGTATGAGCAAGTGAACTAGCACCCAGGGCCCCAGTGTAAATGGCCCAGGCCCTGTGCCCACCAGGAAGACTGGAGAAGCAGTCTGGAGTGCAGGGCTGGCTTGATGTGCCAACAGTGGAGAAGCACTCTCTTCCTCAGGGCCAAACGCCTTAAACACACACCAGCCTGCCTTCATCCAGGACTTTCCAGGGCAGGGCAAGACCTCCCTCTGGGACAGACACCAGACTCTGCTCTGAGATTAAAAGCCCAACTGCTGGCGGCCCCTCTCGGGTCTTATTGGCCAGTCATCTTGCCCCCTGCAACTTGATGCTGCCATCTCTATTTTCTTTAAGGCTTCAGGCAGCGCCCACAGGTCCTGACAGCCATCCCAAGCAGGACTGGACATGGAGCAGGAAGCAGGCCTTGCCCTAAGCAGCCAGTGTTTCTGGGAGCAGCTTGAAGGACTGACCTTGCAGCTGGGAGAGCCAAGGGCACTTTGGTGCCACTGCTGTGTTCCCAAGGACCAAGCAGCCAGGTGCTGTGGCCAATGGACTGAGAGGTGCTGGTGGCAGAGGGGCTAGGACTTTGAAGTTAGGCCTTGGGTTCCCTTCTCTGAAGGCCACATTGTCTTAACACTCACCTTCCTGACACTTATTCTACATAACCCAACTTCCACGACTGCAGTCACAGGTGGCCCAGGCCAGCGCCTAGTAAACAAACAGTATTTCTGGGTCTTGAGGTGCCCAGCAGATTGATTCTGAACTGGGCTCACACCCAGCACCCTCTGGATCTTTTATCACACTAACACTCCTTTTGAATTTTTTGGAGAGATGTTTGGGAAGTAACTGTCTACCTACCTCCTTTCCCAGTCATGGGCCCCACACGAGCCTCTCCAGCTGCGCTTTACCATGTCTGGAGTGCAACACGCACACAGACCTGTCTGTGCCTTAGAGGCCAGTTGGACCTGCCAAATAGTGAGAGTATCTTCCCCTGAAAGGGAGGGCAGGCCTTCCTTCCCTCACTTCCCCCCAGACCTCTGGGACTCGCCAATTTTTTAGCTATTCAGGAGCCTCAGATAAGGGCATGAGACCACACAGTCCTCATGGGCCAACCCTGATCCCAAATCTCCTTCCCTCCCAACCCAACTAGTTGTCCTTCCTGTGCCAGGAGGGGGAGGATCCCAGAACATGCTTTGTACGTGCCTTGAGTTTATCAGTCACTCTCCAACTTTTTACTACAAAACCAATGTGAGGGGCTTACATCCTGAATTAAAACCTATTTCCTTTTGTTTCCTGAGCATTTGCCAGGTGTAGGAGGCAGGTGTGTTGGCTTCAGAACAAAGTCCCTGGGGCTTACAGAGACAGCCTCACTCTGTGTAAGGAAACTCATGGGGTTGTGAAGTTCGCCGGTCCCAAGGTGACTGCCTGCCGACCAGGCTCTTCATCAGGGGAACCCTCTTGGGTAGTGCAAGCCGCCTGCCTGTTCAGGGCCAGGTAGGTCCCCCAGGTCCCATGTCTCTGCATTACCAAGGGCACACTGCTCAAGCTGTGGCTGTGAGGAGGTTGGATGAGGTCTTGAAGGGCACACCACTACTGGGCGTGGAGGGATGTCTGATCTTTCCAGATTCTTCCTCTACCCAGATGTAAAAATATCAAAGAATTTAGGATTTTGTTTCCCCAAGTCAGAGATTGCGGCCTGACCAAGTGTACCACACCTGTTTTATTTGGGCTACCCAGTATGTTACCAGGTGCCATACCTTAAAAATGGGTGAGTTCAAAAATCTGATTTGGCAGTGGGTCCGTGAGTGGCAACAATTCCCAGAGGTGGTGGGCCAGCCGGAGGCTCCAGAGCTCTCCAGCTCACCCCATCTTGTCATATGGCAGGCCCTGGAAACATCTGGGGTTTTATCCCTGGCTGTGATCAACTGAGTGCTCTTAAGAGTCTTAGAGGGAGGGTGTTTTTCCCATGAACCCCTGGTGTCCATAAGGCTCTCCCTGGGTGGGAACTGAGATGAGGCTCACAAGGACAGTTGGGCACTCCCTGCCCCACTTCCAGTAGAGGTGCTCCCACACATTCCTATAGATGTGGCCAGGCCAAGCACATGGCAGGTGGGCCTAGGGCTTCCTCCAAGAGCAGCTGGGGCCAGGTCGGCCAGCCTTACAACCAAAGCTCTCCCCATAATCCACCCCTAAAGACCCCATTCCTGCACCTCAGCAAAGACCCCTGTGGTTCCAGCACTGTTTAGTGGGCACAACATGTTGGGTGTGGGGTGGCTTCATACTGCCCCATTTCCAAAATAAGGCCTGCTGACTAGCTAAGAGTCATTGTTCCCAGATTGAATTAGCTAAATTCAAAAGTAGAATTGGCATCTCCAAATAGTAAAATAAAAACTTTGTATCAAAGTTGTGATTTAAAAAGTACAAAAGTTAAACCCACAGGCATAGAGGAAAATGGCAATTCTGAGAATTGGCCTAAAATGTCAGCCTTGAACCTCGTCTAAATCTTATAAGCTGGTGAACCCCAGCACCCCTCGAGGAGTGGGGGTGCAATGGGTGAACTGTGAGCCTGCCTGGCTTCCATCCTGGCAAACTTCATGGTGCCTCTGGCAGTGTTGAATCCCCACCGGGCAACAGGGAAAAGTGTGGGGCACAGGCACTTTGGAGCTGAGGTGGGGCAGGGCTGAGCCCTGCAGCCAGGGCAGTGGGAAAGCTGGCCCCACCTGGCATTGTTCCTCTTTGTGGCCGCTTTCAGGAATAGGGCCCCCTGCTCACCTGGGCATTGCTGGGACCAGGCAGCAGGGTCTGCGGGCCAAGCCTGTGGTCACTAGACTGACTACGACTCAGCTCCAGGCCATTGTTTCCAGTTCTCAGTGTCCGAGGGAGGGCTGGTCCCAGAGCCTGAGGCCACTGGTGGGAGAGGGGAAGGCAGGCCAGGTCAGGCCTCTGGGACCAGCTCTTGCCCTTCTGAGCGGGGGCCCAGCACTCAGAAGCCAAGACAAGGGGCAGACTGTGGAAGTAGTGTCACTGTACAAAGAGGCTGCAGGCACGAGTCGGGATCTTGGTGGGCTGCTAGGACAGCATGGACTGCTGCACGGCCTTCTGCAGCGACTGCCGCGTCACCAGCAGGCGCACCACCTCCTCTGAACGCTTGGTGAGCCGCTTCCGGGCCTGGTCATGTGTGACCATGGTCATGTCCCAGCCGTTCACCTGACCCAGGGAGAGAACACAGCCACCTCAGCTCCCCACCCTAGGATCTGGCAATAGGTTGGGCTTTGGGAAGCCTGGGTTACCCAGGCAGGCCCAAGCTGATGCCCCCAGAATGCCAAGCACCACAGGTGACACACACAGAGAACCAGCTTCCTCTGGGGCAAGGCTAGCATGGGCTCCAAAGGGCTTTGGTGAGTCTCCCAAGTGTGCCTGGAGGCCAGGGCAGCTCCAGCCCCACTCCCAAATCCTTCAGTCCCTCCAACCCAAGCCTTGTTTTCCTCCTTTGGGACTTCTGTTACCTGCATGATCTTGTCTCCAATCTGTAGCCCAGCAATTTCAGCAGGGCCTCCTTCAGACACCCGTGTGACGTAAATGCCCTGGAAACAGACAGCCCAAGTCAAGCCCTGGGTTCACTGGACTGGCCCCTTATCCACAGAGCAAAGTCCCACACAGCATAAGCCCAGCTGTCCATCTGTCCATCCCTGCACCAAGCCTCCTCCCAGCCCCCACCCCAGGCACAGGCTGTGCCAAGACAGCCAAGGGGACAGCTAGCTGCTCCAGGGATGCTCCAGCCCCTGCTGTTCTGGGCTCCATCTAAACAAGCCTTCCTAGGGCCTCTCCCCCACCCCTATTTATTCCCATTGGATCATTTCTTATACCTTTCTCAGAGGGGACTGTTTGAGAGATTAGGTCTGCTCCTTCTACAAAGGCCCAGGAAGCAGACACCCACCATCTCAGGCCTCTTTGCTGCACAGAGAGGCCCCATGACTCTGGTCCTCCTCACCTTATCTGTCTTATCTTCTGAGAAAGGATTCTGGGAGGGATCCTGGTCAATTCCACCTCCAATGCTGAAGCCCAGGATTAAATTTTCACCTTGACGCAGCTTATGAATTTCAACTCTTTGCTGGTAAAGAAAAAAATGAGTTGGGGGTGGGTGTGTAGAAAACAAATCTGGTCTGCGTCTCCTGCAGCAGCCTCAGGCTGCTGGGACAGCTCAGCCATACCAAGAGGGTGGGGACCAAGGCCCTCTGCAGAAATCCAGCTGGTCACCAGCCTGGAAGACTGGGGGGTTGAGACTCCACTTAGCCATATCAACCCACCCACATAACCCTGTTCCAGCCTCTCTCCCCGTCCTCTGTCTCAGGCATCAGCCTTAGTCAACACATGCTCTGAGCCCCTGTTGCTATGGTTGCTATGGATGGGGGCCTGTATCCCGGGAGGAGGAATCACACAGGGCAGGAGGGGGTCAGGCCTTGAAAAAAATGCAGGCAGATTACTGAGCCAGCCCAGTCAAGGCAAGACAGAAGATGCTCAGGAAAAGTGGAAATCAAACTAGCACAGAAAGGAGAGGAGGGGCTGTCCTGGCCAAGGAAATAGAAACAGAGGCTTGAAGGTACTGTAGATAAAGATCCATGAAACCAGGGTGTACAGTGCAGGACCGGAACTGGGATGTGAGATGAGGCTGAAGGTGAGGCTGAGGCCAGACAGGAAGGCCATGAAATGTAGGCCCTGAAGACTGGGCCCCAGGGAGGGGGCTTCTCCCTAAGCCCCAGGACCTGCTCTTGTGCAGTGCAGGAGGTAGAGAGTCCTAAGGTTCTCCTCCTATATCTGGGGGTGTGGTCGCCAGCTGTGCCAGGCTCTTTTCAAAGCCCTCAGCAGGCATGCTCCAGTCACCAGATGCTGAGAATCAGATCATATTACCCCACTCCAGACGGTGACTTGATCTGGACCTGAGAGAGTGACCAGGAGTTTGGCCACCTGACCTTCATCCTGGGCCCACTGGAGCTCTCAGGAGTTGGGAAGTAGGGTTGGTTGTGATCAGGTTTGATGCTAGAATGACCACTCAGGTAGTAGAGGAATGAATGTCTCTGAGAGAAAGGATGTAAGGCCAGGGGGGACATGAACTACTTGGAAAGTGACATCAGCAGACTTGGGGTCTGTTCATGGCACAGAGGAGTCAAGGGGAGCATCTGGCCACCTGGCCTGGCTGAACACCACCATCTTATCTTAGATGGAGACCTGGAGGAGAAGCATGTTGGGAGCCATTCAGGCAGGTATCCAAAAGTAGACGGACCTATGGAGACAGAGTTCCAAGAGGCCAAAATGGTTTTAACATTCTCAAGAGAAATGGTAAGGGCCAGGGAGGAAGCCTCTCCCACCCCATCCCCAGTCCAACACACAAAAGAGGCTAAACCCCATCCAGCATGTTCAGACCTGTGTTAGAAGAATTGGAAGGCCAAGATCCTACAGCTTTGAGGAAAGCCCAGGGGCCAGCCATAACATGGCTGGAAGCATAACCTCTGAGGTCCACTGGACCTATATCCTCGTGCCCGAAAGTGAGCTCCTCCAGGTCCTGCTCCACCTCCTCCAGCACATACCTTTAACCCACCTTCAAGGTCAAAAAGAGTACAGGCCCTTGGGCTGGGAAACAAGGCTGTCTGACTTGTTGGGTGAAATCAAGCAGGTTACGCCCCCTCTCTGGCTCCTCACCTGCACCCCTTTTTTTCCAGCTAATAGCCCCTTCCTTCTCTCTGGGGCAGCTAGGGATCTGGAAGTCAGGCTGGTACAGCCAGGATGAATGAAGGTTAGGATAGCTCTTAGCAGGTCCAGCAATGTTTCTCCTAGCCCAGGCCTGAGCTGCTGCTCTAAGCTCACCTTTATCAGTGACTTCACACCACACCACCTGACGCCCAGCACACACAACCTGAGATAATGCTGCCATGACCCCAGGGCTGGGACTTGCACCTGACCCAGTGCCTGCCCAACAGGCATTTCTTCTCAGATCTGGGTCCTTCCTTAGGGCTTCTTTGTATGGCTGGCCATGACCAGACCTCCCTGAGACTCACTTCCCACCTCCTGGCCTCCAGGTCCCATCCAGCTATAGCACTGGCATCTAGGTCTAATGTCCCAGCCTCCCTTCCCCCCTCTGAGTATTCTAATCGCACCTGACACCCAAAACAAGCCAGGGGGCGGAGAGGGGGGAACCAGGGGCCTGAGCTGACCCCAAAGGGTCTCTCTGGCCCCAAGAGCTGGGGATCCAGGGAAAGCTCCGAGCAGGACCAAGCCAGTTGCATGAGCCTTCACGCCGGACTGGGCGGTGGTCGAGTCCGAGGAAGCAAGGCCGGACGGACGGAGGGGTAGGGCTGCTAGGCAGGCCCCGGCCCCTCCATCCCTCAAATCTCCCTCCGGGCGGCGGCGCCCGCGGGCGCGGAGGAAGCACTTCCTCATTCCAGAGGCGGCGGCTCGCGGACGTCCGGCGGCGCGCACCCCCCGCGGCTACCCAGCTGAGCTCACAGGCCCAGGAAGGCCCTGGGCGCTTTACTGGACCACAGCCTGGCCTTTCTCCTCTGTCCTCCCCGCCCCAGCCAACTGAAAGGAGACCAACGCGGCGGCGACAGCGCGCGGGGTCTGGCCAGGTCCAGGGTCTGAGGCTCTTGGGTCCCAGCCTTCGCTGTGACATGCCCGGGGAGACGGCGGCGGGAAAGGGGGCCGAAGCTCTGGCCGCGGGGTCTGCAGGAGCCCTGGGTACTCCGCTTTGCTAACCTGTACGGGGTGTCAGTTTACCGCTCTGCAAAGTGGGAGCAAGCCGAGAGAGGCAGAGCCCGCGCGGGCGCACTCACCACCACGGCCGTGACCGGCTGGCCCGGGATGTAGGACATCTCGACCCCAATCTGGCGACCAAGTCCGGCTCAGCGAAGCCCGCAGCCACAGTCCCCGCGACCGCGCCCTCTGGTTAACAAAGGCCGCCCGGCTCGGCCCGCCCCCTCATGAATAGTTAACAAACCTCCAACCAATCACTCTCCGGGTCGCTCAGCGGCTTTCGGAAGTCCTAGTCCGTGCGTAGTAAAGCCGGGTGGAGGCGGAGCGTGCTTGGGGCACCCGCGGCGCATGCGCTGGAGGGCGGGAGCGCCGACTTGGCGCATGCGCAGCCTGGGTCCTCCCAGCAGGCTCTAGAGCAAGATGGCGCCGGTGGGAACTGTTCTCCAGACTCTCTGAGGGAACGCTAAGTGACTGCCGCCGTGTTCCAGGTAACCCGGCGAGCCTGGGCGGGGAATGCAGACGCGCTGCCGCTCCCCCCACCCCCGGCTGGCCGCAGCCCTCAGCCTCCTTAGGTCTTTGGAAGGTTCGAGACCCACGAGTGGTGCGAGGTTTTGGAAGCCCCAGGGGGGAGGGGCGGTGTGAACCCAACTCGCCAAGCTCCGGGGCGCCACTTGTAACTTGGTTTTCCCCGCAGCTCTGCGGGAAGGCAGAAGCTGAGCCCCGGCGGGTGCGATGGCCGCTGTGGTGGCCAAGCGGGAAGGGCCGCCGTTCATCAGCGAGGCAGCCGTGCGAGGCAACGCCGCGGTCCTGGATTACTGCCGGACCTCAGTGTCAGCGCTGTCGGGGGCCACGGCCGGCATCCTCGGCCTCACCGGCCTCTACGGCTTCATCTTCTACCTGCTCGCCTCCATCCTGCTCTCCCTGCTCTTAATTCTCAAGGCGGGAAGGAGGTGGAACAAATATTTTAAGTCACGAAGACCTCTCTTCACAGGTGGTCTCATCGGAGGCCTCTTCACCTACGTCCTGTTCTGGACATTCCTGTATGGCATGGTGCACGTCTACTGAAGTGGGGGCAGGGATGACTCTTTTTTAAAAAACCAGATTGGGAAGACTGTTGCCAGAAATTAACAACGTATAGACTCAGTTTTTAAATTGTTGAATTCGCTGCTTGTTCTGTAACGTTATGAATAACTTAAATTAGAAGACGAAGAGCCTGTAATATTCTTCAGATTAAATGAAGCGTGAGACACTTTACGGAGTTTTTTCCTGCCTTCACGCATACCCCCGTATGTCCTGGGTGCAAAATCGCCAAGTTTGATTCCTGGAGGCCTGGGACTGAGGCTTAGCCTTCTCTAATTTCCTTGCATGTACACTTGGGCCTATATATGGAGAGAACTTACTGTTAACATCCTAAAAACTAATAGTAGTTTAATATTTATTGTGTGCCCTATATGCCAGGCATTGTGGCATTGTACAGTTTACACCCATTATCTCGTCTAATTCTAGCAATATACTTATGGAGCAGATGTGGTTATTGTTCCCCATTGATGAACCTAAGGCTCCAGAGGAGGCACAGCTCAGAAAAGGCAGAGCCAGGATTCAAATGTAGGTCACTTGTTTGGGGTGTTTGTTTGTTTGAAGACTTTATATTGATTTTTAGAGAGTTAATGAGAGGGGGAGAGAGCAAGAAAAGCAAAACATCAATCAGCTGACTCGTTCTATCCCCCAACTCAGGGAAATGCCCTGACTGGGAATCCAACGGGAAACCAACTGAGCCACCCCAGCCAGGGCCAAATGTAGGTCTCTTAATTAGTCCTGCTGTGTTGGCTGAGTGTACCTTTTCAGAGCCCAGCCTTCCCTTTCACAAACCTCTGCTATCAGGTATGAGTGGTGTCCTGTCAGTTCATTTTCACCTAGTTACAGCTAGCTGTCATTTCCATTTAAAAAAAGAAACTCAAGCTCTTTTCTCAGATACATCTCATGAAGAGTAAACAAATTGGACATTTATATACTAAACTTTGAGCTTATCTAAAGTGTCAGTGCCTCCTTCTATATGCTAATCTGCGATTCCTTCTTGTCAGGAGGGTTGTCTTATAATAAAATGCACATTTTAATTGAGGGATAAATATTGCATTAGAGTTATAGTTATGAATATGTTGCCATGGAATTTATAGTCTAACGGTGAAGACTGCATAACCTAATTTCACAAATATTTAAGTTACGGTAAGTCCTATGAGGAGAGTACATAGGAACCCCAAACTGAACCCTGTTTGGGAGGTGGGGGTCAAGAAAGTCGTCTTTGAGGAAATGATATTAGAGAACCGAAGGTTGAATAACAGCCAAGTACGGAGAAGGGGGTACTTGCTAGAAAGCACATGTGTGAGGGTCATTGGGCAGGAAGAAGTTTGGCCTGTATCTGAACACTTAGAGAAGCTATTAGGTAGACCTGGACCGGGAAGAATGTGGAGGGCCACCGTGGAGAGTTTGGCTTTGATTCTAAGAGCAACTGAGGGAAGTCTTTGGAGGTTTTAGTCCAGACTTATGTGATCAGATTTGGATTTTTAAAATCAATATTAGATCAGAGGGGATTCTAGAGCTTGAATCCACGTCCCATTTTACAGACGGTATTGTCCCATGGCTAATAATGGAAATGGATCTGGGACCTAGGCCTCCTGAATTCCATTTTGGGTTCTGGACTATGTGCTTGCATGTGAAGCTAAGGAGCAGCTGAAGCCACAGCTTCGCCTCCCTCTCCCCCAGTGATTTCCTCTGAACCCTTCATCTGACCACCATTAAAGATGCTCGGATTAATGGTTTGCACCCCCTCTCCCAACCTCCCCAGTCCTCTCAGGGCCTTCTCTGAGTGAGAAGGGAATGGTGGTTCCTGATGTGGGCTGAGGAGGAAGAAGCAGTGGGTCCTACTTGCGGGGGGGTGGGGGTAGGTAAATGAGCTGATTTACTTAACCATTCCTCTATTGTTAGGCGGTAATATTGTTTGAAATGGTCACTATTATAAAAAATACTGCAATTAATATCTTTATATTGTTTTGAGGGAATTTAATAATAACCTAGAGCAGAAGATTAAAACTTAATTTCAAATGCTTTCCAGAGTTTTATCAAATTACTCTGAATGAAAAGTTTTATCAGTGCCTTCCTAGTCCTAATGTTTAATCACTTAAAGAGTTTCCTTACTTGCAATTTCTTTGCAAGATAATAAGGAACATAATATTGCTCAGTAATTGTTTCTGTCTCTGCCTCTTTTGGGCTCACTTTCTCCTTACATTTACCTCTAAAACATGGGTGACCGTGAAGACATGAGGGGGGAAAAATCATGACACATTTAAAGTTAACCCTTTTATTGTTTTATAACCAAATAAAAATGTCAGAAAATACATATACAGGGCAGTTTCCAGAAAGTTTGCTGTCTTCCCCCTTTAATTCTGTGTATTGGCCTGATTTAGGGACTCTGCAGGGTGCTGTAGGCCTTAGCTGGTGCTTCGAGACACCAGGAGGAAGTCATGTTCCTCCTTCACAACTGGTCCCCCCGTGGGTGGTCACTGAGAAGAAAGAACTGATGGGGGCGGTGGACAGCAGTGACTGGTCAGTCCTGATGACCCCTGCACCAGTAGAGGGCACTGGGCTCTTTGATGGTAGTCCCTGTAATGTCATATTGGTAGCACCTAGTTTTCAAATGTATTTTTGAGTTGCAGCATAGTACTCCCAAGGCATGGAATAAATCATTAGGAAAATACGAGTTGGGTGGCTTTAGGCCTGAACATAGCACAGGCAGTTCATGTGATCCTGGACTGGTGGCTCAAAGGGCTGCCAGGCCCATCTTCCTGAGGAGGCAGCAAGCACCCTGAGAAAGGAGTTTTCCCAAGTTTGAAAGGAGCTCAAGCTCCTGCTTCACTTCCCATTTCAAAGCCAGTTTCTATAAGATTAATGAGCCTCCCACTCGTGCACCAACATTATGCAAAAAAACAAAACGGAAGGAGCAGGGGGATGTGCAAAAGCAAAGGAACTTGGGCAGCGTGCAACACTGCAGTGCTATAATGGGGTCACGGGCTTCTCTGAGCGTGGCTTCCCTGACAGGTAGTAGGGAGGGGACCTGGGAAGCTTTGCTGGACTTGCAGACACAATTAGGTTGAGCAAGAAAGTTGAAAAGAAAGCCACAGCTCCAGGCACAGTCTTCATCCAATTCCTCCATTGCTCCTTCTCATGTCAAGGGGTTTCTTTCACATGTGTGGTTCCCTTACCTGGAATGCCTCCTCCAGCACCTACTTAGACTGCTACTAACTGTTCAGATTTCAGTTTATAAGTTTCCTTCTAGGGGGAACTTTCTCTGGCTACTCCATTGAAATCTCAATTCAGCTGTGATGATGTCTGTTACTGGTTAAGGTTCAGCTCCCCCAGAGCTAGAAGCTCTCCAGCAGGGACTGTTTCCGTGTTGCTTGCCACTGTGTCACCAGCATAATCCAACACCTGACACAATAGGTATTCAATAAATATTTACTGACTGAATAGTGTAGGAAGACATTTTCATTCCAATATAAAATAAATAATACAACTGTTCTTAGGTTTTATGGCTCCTGCCAAGCATTTCCAAAAACAGACTAAAAGAAACAGGACCTAAGCAGCCATGCTCCTGCCCATTTTCCTCCCAAGCATAAAAGTAAGAGGCTAGAGTATCTAATGCAAGAGTTTGCTTTAGTGATGAAGTAAAACATCGTAATGGATCACCCAGATTTTTCACTTTCTATTCAGAGATTAGGTGGCTTGTAGATTGGTTACCAGGCAGCCGAAGGTGAGGGAGCTGCTTTCTCTAGAAGGGTTCCTGTTTTGGGGACCATGACCTTCTGCCCCGGTGGCCAAACCTCACCAGAAACTTTCTTTCAGACCTCTTCTGACCCTCTCCAAAGGCCCCAGGGGAGGGATGCTCACCCCTCCTGTGTGTGCAGAGAACCAGGCTCCCCTGACTTGAGGGAAATCCGAAAGGGCACTTCCAAAGAGGATGCTCCCCGGTGTCTGGGCAGCTGTGCAAACATCACTGCAGGCGTTTGCTGCCCAGTGTTCAAACAGTTCTAGGCCTCTCCCCTTGGGTTTACACTGGGACTCCCCAGACACGGGGAGGGAGGAGCAAGCTAGCTGGCTCCCAGCCCAGTACTTAAGCCTACTCCATCCTGTCTCTTTCTGAGGAGACTTGGTCTGACGTTGCAGGCATCAGGAAAAGTTCATTTCCTGAGAGAGGACATGAGTAACCAAGTGGATTCTCAGCTTGGAAACGAGGGAGCCTCTTGGAACTGGTAACACAAGTTGCCTCCAGAACAGGGGCGGGAGGGAAGCTTTCACTGTCGATTCTTTTGTAGCTTTAAAGTTTTGAATCATACAAGCATTGCCTACTTAAAATATTTTTACTTAAATGGAGTGTAATGCTTCTTTCCCTGGGGTGGGGAGGAAGGTCCTGTCGGTCTCAAGGTAGAATGTGTGTAAGTCTGACCTAGAAACTGGCCTCACCGAGGCCTGCTCTTTTCTCCCTCGGAACCAGGCTTTGCAGATCTCCTCAACCAGGGCGTCTCGAAATAATGTAAGGAGCACGTGAATCACCTGGGAGCCTTGCTGAAACGCAGGCTCTGATTTAGGAGGAAGGCAGGGGCCAGAGACTGTGTATCTAACAAGCTCTCAGGTAATGTGGATGCTGCTGGTCCAGAGACCACACCTGGAGGAGTGAAGCTCTACAGCCACTGGAGGGGGGGGGGAGCAGCGGAGTTCTGCAGGGTGGGGATGGGGAAGGAGGGGCAGGGGGGAGGGGGAGGGCCTCCCTAACAACAACTGTTCCCACTGAGTGAGCACCAGGTCATTAGCCCTTCAGACCCAGCCAGCCCTTGAGAAGAAAGGGAGGGAAGCTGGGCAGGGACACCAACCCCACAAGAGCCAAACTGCGGGCAACGATGCGCCACCTGGGTGGGTACGCTATGCCCAGAGACTCCCCAGGCTAGGTGGGTCGGACTGGAGCGAGTCCTCTCCACCTCCCCTACCCACCTTACATAGCAGCCCTCAGCGGCTGCCTCTCCCCTCAAGGACCAGCTACCTCTCTTTGTTGCCTCCTTGGCCACCTTTAAACTAAAACCCTGGGGGCAAAGGTCTTTCTCTGAGGTGCTGTCATTTTCCGCTGGAATTAGTGAAAGCCACCTGGAGGCTGGAGGAAGGCCAGAGTGGCTGAGCCTGGCTAGGAAGTCTGTGGTCTCTGAAGGGAATTATATGTGTGCTCCCTGAGTGCCAGGTCAGCGTCTCATTTAAGCGTCTCTTAGTAGGGCCCAGCCCACAGCAAAAAAATATTTACTGCATGTAGGAATAAATGAATGAATGAATGAATGTCCAATTAGGTTCTCAGAAGAAGTGAAAACATTCTAATATTCGCACCCTGGCCCGCCCCCCTTCCCTTTCCAGTGTATCTTAGATCTGAGCCACTCTGCCACTGGGAGGCTCCCCTCCCCCAACACAAAACAAAAAGCTTGTAGCAAGATCCTAAAGTGCAGGAGAGATGGGGGTGCCCAGAAGCCCTTGTCCCATGCAGACACAGGCTCTTCCCAGTTCAGAGCTGCAGGTGATTATGCCCCCGACATCTTCAAGTCTGGCTACGCCTCCACTGTCTGCAGGTTCTGCAGCTGCTCCACAGTCACTTTGCCATTCCCTGTGTGGCCAGACCTGTGTGTGGGTGGGCACAGAGCATGTTTGGGAATCTTGTGGACACAGCCTTCCTAAAGGCAGCACTACAGGCAGGGAGAGCATCCGCAGAGAGGGGCAGTGTGCTGGGGTCCCTGGAGTAGCCCAGACACCTGTAGATGCTCAGACCTGGAGCTGCCCCAGCAATGAGCAGCAGCCACCACAGCGGCACCCCACGCAGGTGAGGCTGCTCCAAGACCAGGGCCGTGGCCATTCTTCCTTCTCACAGCCTAAGTAGCTCAGGCGAGCACCCAAAAAGTGACAGTCAGCTCATGGAGCATGTGGGGGCTGCTGGGTGCCCGGCCACAGAGCAGATCCCCAGCCTCCACTACTTCCTTGCCCCAGCTGCTGCAGCCCCTACAATCTCTCTTCACTCCTCACCATCCTTTGTCCTTCCTCTCTGTCCCAGTCCTTTTAACACCCTTCCCTGCCCAGGCCCAGCTTCTGGTTGGAGGCTGCCAACCTCTAAGTCAGCAAAGACTCAAAATGGGGGATGGGAGGAAAGTCTACTCAGGCCAGTGAACCCCTCCTGGGATGTGGCTTACAAGAGGAGAGTCCCAGTGTCAGGCCCCTGCTCAAGGGCACAAAGCCAGACAGAGGCGAGGCTGGCGTGGCCACCTCCTGACTCAGCCAAGGGCTCCCATTCTAATCCCAGATCCTCCAGGGAACCTTCCCAAGGCCTAGACCAGAGCCCCTTCCCCTTCCTTTCTGCCTACAGACGCACACACCCCAACAAGCCCACAGCCCAAGAGAGCCTGGAAATAGGCTCAGTAGTAAACAAAAAAAAGAAAATCTGTTTTCTTCCCTTACCACTCCAGCTTCACTCAACCCCAGCCCACCAGGACTACCAAGTCCAAGAATCCTAAAACATAAATGCTGGAAGGCACTATATGTAAACCAATTCTCTCGTTTCGCAGAGAGAAACTGAGGCCCGAGGAGGCCTGGAAACCAGGTCTGCCCATGGCCTGTGGTGGCTTTTTCTTCAGACAGCTGCTCTGAGGCGGAGTCCAGTTCTGTGGAGCATGTACTCAGAAAAGTCCACCTTCCTGCCCTTCCAGGGCGGCTCCCCATGTTCAGCCCTGGCGCCACCACCCACCCAGGGTAAAGGTCCTAAGACAGGGAGGGGGAGGCTGGCTGAGCTGGTTCCCTAGGGCTCCCCTCGGGCCAGTGGAGAGGAAGTGGAACTGACCTTACTTCCTCGAATTTCTTGTTGCGGTAGAAGTGGCTCTTTTTGATGAGGTAGATGAGTACCAGGTCGCAGATGAAAGACCCCTGCAAAAGAGTTGGGGGTCCCTGACTCAGAACCCTACACTTCTGGAGACCCCACAGCCACTTGACTGCACTACATCCCGTTGGATCCTGTAACAATCCCAGAAGGGGACATCATTGTGCCCATTTCATAGATGGGGCAACAGCTCAGAAAGAGGCACCTTTGTTTAAGGCCACAAAGCTGGTCTGTAGTAGAGCCCAGGTGAGCCTGGAGTCCACCTGATCCCTCAGGCTAAGCACCCCCCACACTCCCCTGACCTATCAAATCATGTCTTTAACCAATGTCTGCTGAGCATTCACCACGTGCCAGGTACTGCATTGGGGTGCAGGGAGAATTAAGACAACAAGACCCTCTGGGGACACTCTCTGGTGCAAGAGACAAGCATGTAACTTATGGCACAGAGTGGCATGTCCTATGGTGGGGAGAGGAGCGAGAGGAGCAGAGGAGATGGGATTTTACTCAGCCTGGGCTGAGTCTTGAGGGCTGAATAAGAATTTACACAAAGGGGGGAAAGCTCGAGAAGGGCTCTGCAGAGGCAGGGACAAGCTTGTCATGCCTGGGCAATCCCACAGGGCCTGTGGCAGAGAGCTAGACACTTCTGGAGAGGTGGACCAAACCAGCCTGTAACGCTCCCTGAATGTCTTCAAGGCACTGGTTCTCATCCTCTAGGGGGGACACTGAGGGCTTTGGATAGGAGCAGGACACAGTCGGAATTGTGGCATTTAGAAAAGATCCTTCTGGCTGTCAGTGTGAAGGATGGGTTGGAGGGGATCTGAATAACAAGGACACCGCAGTGATGGTCAGGGAAAGAAGCGGCTCGCGACCTGAGCTAATGCAGCGGGGACCCACTGACACCTGAGCACATGCACTTCAGACCAGAGTGCCTGTGCAATGCCCGTCTCACCCACCAGAGGGCGGACCCACCCGCAACACAGAGGGGGTTTCCTGACCGGCTGAGTGGAGGGTGGGGGACCGCAGGAGGTTGATGGATGGGCCCACGCTTGAACCTGGTCCTCTGACCCTGAGCTCTGCACACCTCTTTTTCTTGTTTCCCCCAGATGCAAAAAATGTTCTTTTAAAATCAATTCCTTGTTCCACAGGGCCACAGGTGAGAAACCTTGTCTATAACTGGGGCCTGCCTCTTTTCAGAAGTGAAGATGAGGCTTTAAAAGTTCAGTGACTGCCCGGCCAGCGTGGCTCAGTGGTTGAGCATCAATCTGTGATCCAGGAGATATCGTGGTTCAATCCCCAGTCAGGGCACATGCCCGGGTTGCGGGCTCGATCCCCAGCAGGGGGCGAGCAGGAGGCAGCCGATCAATGACTCTCTCATCACTGGTGTTTCTATCTCTCTCTCCCTCTCCCTCCCTCTTTCTGAAATCAATGAAGATATATTTTTAAAAGAAAACAGAAACTGACGAACAAAATAGAACCAGAGGCATTGAGACATGGAACAGACTGACAGATGTCAGAGGAGAGGAGGGTGGGAGGGACTGGATGAAAGAAGGTGAACAGATTAGCCAAAGAACATATATGCATAGCCCATGGACACTCAACACTGGGGTGAAGGCCAGAGGGAGGGGCTGGGGGCTGGGTAGAAGTGGGCAAGGGGGGGGAAGACATCGGCAATAGTGTCAACAATAAAAATAAATTAAATAAAAGTTCAGGGGCTAATCCTGTATCCCAGAGAACCCCAGCCCCAAACCCAGCTCCAGAGCAACAGGCAGATGCCTCTGGCTCTGAAAAGAGAAACTCAGGCCATCACTGCCCCCTGGGGGCCACTGGAGGGGTGTGAAGTCCCAGAAAGTCCTCTTTACCGGCACCTGCACTGGCCTGCCAGCTCTCTCTTTCTGGGGCATCAGGACAGCTCCCCTGAGGCAGTGTCCCCCTCCCCCCACCAGTGCTCAGAGGGTAAAGGGGAAGAGGAGGGGAGGTACTCACAACACCCATGAGCGCCACCCCGGAGGCCATGTTGATGATCGTGGGGATGATGCTGAACTTCCCTGCCTGAAGCACAGAGACAAGGCAGGGTGAGGGAGGCAGGTGGACAGCAGGGTCCCCCGACACTCCAACCAGAGCCCTCCCAACACACCTGCCCTGCCCTGAGGTGCAGGAAGGATTAAGACAAGGAGACCCTCTAGGGACATTCGTCCGGTGCAACAAACAAGCATGTAGCTTGGCACAGAGTGGCTTGTCCTCTGATGGAGAGAGGAGCGAGGGGAGCAGAGAGAAGATGGAACTTTATTCAGCCTGGGCTGAGTCTTGAGGGCTGAATAAGAATTTATACAAAGTGGGGGAAAGCTCGAGAAGGGCTCTGCGGAGGCAGGAACAAGCTTGTCATGCCTGGGCAATCCCACAGGGCCTGTGGGGGAGAGCGAGAGACACCTCTAGAGAAGTAGATGGGACCAGCCTCCGAGTGGGAGGCACAGCTCACATACCCTGCCATTCACCAGGACATCAAAGCGGATCCCGTAGGCTTTGATCAGGGTGCGGAACTCCACCCCATCTTCATCGCGGTAATATTTGGCAAACCTGGGGAGACACAGCCCAGGGGAAACCTCAGCCTTGCTGCGCCTTCCCTGTTTGGTAACACAGACGCGGAGGCTTTGAGATTTATAAGCACCCCCCGGACCTCGCTCAAAGCAGCCCCAGAAGAGGTTGCAGACCCTCCTGCTGACATTATGCTAAAGACTCATCCAGATCTTTGAAATGCTTGCCCGACATTCCCCAAGAGACAAGGGCTTTCCCACTCCATGCTGGGACAACCTGGGCCACCAAAGCACTGATGGAGCTGATCCAGCTGAGAAGTCAGGCCCCAGCTTCATGGGGATCCCAGGGCGATGACAGACCCTTCTCTCCTCTCTTCTCCTCCCCCAGAGACCCCCCCTGGAGGCCATCCCTCTCTCCCCAGCTGTCTCTCCCTGCACCTCCCACTCTGACACTTACCCCAGGAAGGGGTGTTACAGTGCTGGCCCCCAGGAAAGGATACAAAACATGGACAGAGCCATACGGCAGCAGGCCCAGGCCCAGTTACCTGAAGTTGTACCCAGAAGAGACAGAGTTTCCCAGAAGCCTGCTGTCCAGCCGGCTAAAATGATAGTGAGGGTTGCATTCAGAAGGAGCTTTGTCAAGATCACAGTTCCACTCGATCTGGATTCCTATCACACCGCCCTTGATGAAAAAGAGACGGGAATCCGTGCACAGAACTTTCTGGAGATGGACAGTAGTCACAGACTAACTCTCCACGGAGAGCTGGACAGGACTGGGCAGGTACTGAGGCCGGGGGTCAGCCCGGCTGGAGCGTCCTTCTGGAAGGAAGGTGCACGGCCCAGGAGAGGCTGAGAAGCGACACGCTGACAGCCCCTAGCCCCCGTCTCCTCCTGCCTCCTGCTTCAGAAAAGACAACTACCGGGTGAGCACCTACTACGCTACGGGCAGGCACCTTACACAGAGCCAGGATGTGCCAGGCGGACTCCTTCTGGTTCAGTTTCAGCCGCTTCCCCAGCGACTAAGAACCAAAGGGCAGGTGCCGAGTATGCCCCTCACCAAGTGCCCGAGGTCCGAGCGAAGGCACAGCTGGCTGTGTGTCACAGTGAATTCTGAAAACAGGAAGTCCCTGGGGCAGATGACTTTGCAGGGCCACCTGACCCCATGGGTCACCCCCCACACACCCTCATTAGAGAGCCCAGGCCCAGAGCCCTGAGGCCCCCACAGAGGGCTCCCTGAGCGCACACCACCCACCTGCAGTGCTATCTCCTGGAAGTCGCTCCCCGTCCAGCTGACCACAGACCCCAGATGGAAGATGGGGCAGTAGGGACTCTTGGGGCCGAACCGGCAGGACTTCAGGTAATTACTGTCTTCGGTGTGCAGCACATTGGTCCTGGGTGGAGGCCATGAACAGACAGCGAAATGAAGGTAGACTTGCTGTTTCTGAGCCAGAAACTGGACCTGACCCAGGAGGCACAGGGCCCCTCACCCGGCCCAGGCCTTGTCCTGGACTTCAGCCCTCTACTCAAGCCCCGACCACAACCACGCTAACGTCCCACTGCAGTCAAAAACAGAGCCCCCCCCGCCCCAGCAGGGCAGGGCGCCCAGCTGCCCCCAGTGGTTCATTCATACACAAGTGATACATACACGGGGACCCACTCACAGCCACCAGGAGGGCCAGCCAAAGCCCCACCCCTGGGACTCCAGTAGCCGAGCCCCACATACTTGGAGAAGTTGAATTTCGGGAAGCGGATGAAGTTCTTTATGTAAATAGTGAAGTCTTCAGCCTTGCCCAGGAGTGGCTTCCTGAAAACCAAGCCGGGACAGCTGTTTAGGGAGCCGCAGGCCTGGGTAACTCCTCGGGGTCCCGAACCACAGCCACTTACTCTGGCCTGGACCTTGTCTCCACTGGGCACCAGGCGAAGATCTCACAGGTGCCCCTCTGCTTGTTCTCCGCCCGTAGGCAGCGGCCGGTCCTCACTCCTGCAGGGTGGGGCAGGTAGTGCCAGGAACCCCCTGGCTCCAAGCCCCCTTCTGCTCCCCAGCCCTGGCCACTCCCAGCCTCACCATTTCCAGTCACAACAGGCTCCCCAGGAGGGCAGTCGCTGTCCTCAGAGCACAGGGCGTCAGGAATGCTTTCGCTCTACCGGGACAGAAGGGCGCCTGTGTGGACGGTTCCCCTGCAGGCTCCCAGCTCAGAGCCGGGTCCCACCCCAGAAGTAGGACAGAGGCTCCTCCCCTGCCTCGGGCCACCCACCTTTTGAGAACCTGTTTCTCCCCTAAACAGTACAGGTACATGCATCAATGCACACCCCAAGGCCCCGCAGGGGAGAGAACCCCAGCTTCTGGAGCCAGGCCGGTGCTGGGGTTCTCCACCACCTCCCAGCTCGCGCCAAAGCAAACCTCAGCACAGGTTTCCTGCCGCTGGTTGGGGGTCACGATTAGGTTGGTGATGACAAAGAAGACATTCTCCCCCTGGGGAACCAGAGAGGGGTTAAGGAACCTCCTTCTGCCTTCTTGGGGACCCTCCTTCCCAGGGCTGCCTGGCAGGGGGTGGGGTCTCTGCATGGATGTTGGGGACAATGGGGCCATAAAATCCCTAGATTCCCTCCCACCCATCCACCCACTGACCCCAGAGTCCCTGAGTAAATGTCCTTTAATGGATTCCTTCCAGACCCACACCCGCAAGCTGCCCCCGCCCCACAAATCCTTATTCTGACCTCAGCCCCTGGGGTCCAGGCCCGGGAGGAGAGGGAGCAGTGAGGGGGCAGCTCCGCCCTGGCCCAGGTAGGCTGTGAACAGGCCAGGGAGCTGACCTAAGGGACTCACACTGACCCAGAAACTCTTCTGAGCCCTTTGGTCTCAACAGGCTCAGGGTTTGCTGGGAACAGAGCGGTTCCATGAGGCACAGCCTCATGGAGTTGGGCATGGGGGGAAGGATCTGGACAGGATCTCTATTTACAAACCCTGGCAGCTGCTCTGGACCAAGGGAGACAACGAATGGGAGTCCCTGGGTCCCAGAGCAGCTTCCCATGTGACCCACCCCAGCCAGGCCCTGCCAGCCCGGGTGGGGTTCAGACCTGGGGTGGGATGACGTAGTCCGCAGCATCCCAGAGCCGCTCTCCCAGCTCCGAGGTGTTGGTGAAGATCACGCCCTTGACTTTGGTGATGATGCTGCTCTGCAGGGAGGTGTCGGTGTCCTGGTAACTCTTCTTGACCAGGAACACCCAACTGCAGGAGGGGCCAGCAAGGTGGGCATCAGCCTTGTTGCTGCCCTCAGGTTTCCCCAAGCCCGGGGGGGGGGGGCCTAGGCTCAGGGCTCCACGTAACCCCAGGTGACAGTGCACTGCTCTCAGTGGGGCTGGGATGACACCTGCTCACCCTTGAACTGGCCATATGACCCTGGGCAGGCCAATGAATTCTGGGGCTTAACACAGATAACAGCACCTCCCTCCAGGCAGTGAGGGGGGTTAAAGGACATGGTGCATAACCTGAAACCAACCATGAGGGGACCTCAATCGAACCCAAATGGAGGGGCAGTCTACAACATTAGAGTGCAAGAAAAAATAGGTAAGTTGGACTTTACCAAAATTAAGAACTTTTATACATCAAAATACACTATCAAGAAAGTGAAAGGAGCCCTGGCTGGTGTGACTTGGTGGGTTGGGCGTTGTCCCATGCACTGAAAGGTGACCGGTTCTATTCCAGTCAGGGCACATGCCCAGGTTGTGTGCTCGATCCCCAGTAGGGGGCGTGCAGGAGGCAGCCAATCGATGTTTGGCTCTCACATCAATGTTTCAATTTCCCTCTCCCTTCCTCTCTCTAAAAGTCAATTAAAAAAATCTTTTTTTAAAAAAAAAGTGAAAAGATAACTCACAGAATGGGCGAAAACACTTGTGAATCATATAACTGGTAAGGATTTAGTACCCAGAACATCTAAGTCTTCCTCAACAGTACAGAAGACGAATAGCCCAATTTAAAAATGGACAAAGGCCCTAGCTGGTTTGGCTCAGTCGATAGAGCATTGGCCCGCAGACTGGAGGGTCTCGGGTTCGAATGCGGCCAACGGCACGTACCTTGGTTACAGGCTCAATCTCTGGCCCCAGTCAGGGTGCAGGAGGCAACCAATCGATGTGTCTCTCTCACATCGATGTTTCTTTCTCTCTCTCTTCCCCTTCCACTCTCTCTGAAAAGCAATGGAAAAAATATCCTCAGGTGAGGATTAAAAATAAAATAAAAAATATAATGGAGACATTATTTAAAAAAAAAAAAAATGGACCCAGGATTTGAATAGACATTTCTAAAAAAGAGATATACAAACAGACAATAAGCACATGAAAAGATGCTTAACATCATTGGTCACTTGGGAAATGCAAATACAAACCACAATGAGATAACACTTCATACTTAATAAGCTGGCTATAATAAAAAAAAAAAAGGAATTTGGTAGAACATGGAGAAATTGGGAATGTGAAATAGTGTAGCTGCTGTGGAATACAGTTTGGCAAATCCTCAGAAAGGTTACCTTGTGACCCAGCAATTCTACTCCTAAGTGTATACCTGAGAGAACTGAAAACACGTGTTTACATAAAAACTTGTATGTGAATGTTCTTAGCAGCGTTATTGATAACAGCCAAAAAGTAGAAACAGTCCAAATGTCCACCGACCAATGAGCAGATAAACGAATGTAGTGTAACCATATGACGGAACATTATTCAGCCATAAAAGGAATGACATGCTGACACATACTTCAACATGGATGAACCTTGAACACAGCATGCCAAGTAAAAGAAGCCAGGCCCACGCCCCCAAAAAGCCACACAGGGCATGATTTAATTTATATGAAATGGCCAGAATGGCAACTATATAGAGACAAAAAGAAGACTAGTAGTTGCCAAGGGATGGGGGTAGGGGAGAATAATGACTGACTGTTAATAGATACAGGTTTAGGGGGCAGTGGAAATTGCTGGAATTAGGCAGTGTTGATGGTTGTGCGGCATTGTGAATATACTAAAAACCACTTAATTGTATAATTTAAAATGATTAAAATGGTGAATTATATGCTACGTGTATTCTACCTCAATTTAAAAATGGTTTTTAAAAAATTCTGTGTTCATGAGTTACAAAGCAAGACTCGGGAACAATTCCAGATTAAAGGAGCTGAAAGAAGACATGATTATTGAGTGCAAGGCGTGAGCTCAGATTGTTGGGACAATTTACAAAAGGTCAATAGCTTAGGCAATAACAACAGTTCAAAATTAATCTCCTAATTTTCCTACTTGTACTTGGTCAAATAAGAGAATTCCTTATTTTTAGGAAATACGCAATGAAGTATATAGGAGCAAGGAGACATCATGTTTGCCAACTACTCTTAAACAGTCAGAAAAAAATGCAGAGACATGGAGAGAGAAAGTAAGAGAACACGAGTGTAGTAAAATGTTAACATTTGGGGAATCTAGGTGAAGAGCATTAAAAAAGTTTTTGTACTACTCTTGTAACTTTTCCAAAGTCTAAAATTATGTCAAAATACAAAAATATTTTTAAATGAGATGGTACATGTAAATTGCTTAGCACGGGAAGTGCCTGTCACAGAGGAAGAGCTCCTTGAATACAACTCATCAGTTTATTGCTGGTGTTACTGTTAAAATTAGAGACCAGGTTAACAGAAACTTGGGCGCGTTGAGGAAACTGAGACCAGGAGAGGGCAGGAAGCTGCCTGCCTGAGGCCATGCAGTAGTGGTGTGGGATGCCCTGCACCTCCCAAGGTGCCAGGAAGGGTTCTCTGGATAGCAGATGCCAAACAAAATGTGTCACCCTCTTCATCTCTGGGGGCAGAGGGGGCATGTCCTGGGCCCTAGACTCTGGTCCTGTCTCTAAGGAACTCTGAGAGGGCTGTGACCCTTGAGCCAACCAGCCATTTGGTAGAGACACACTGGGCCCAGGACAGAAACATGCAGCAAATACTCAAGGAACATTCATTCACTCATTCATTTCACACCGACTGCCTGAGCAGTTAGGTGATACCAGGCCCCTTCCTCTTGGTGTCCCCAGCCTCCAAACAAGTATATAATTACCTTGTGGGAAATTATTTGACATGTGGGAGGAAGAGGCCAGGGAGTTCTGGGAGGCCCGGGTCTGAAGGAGGAGCGGACACTGCCCAAGTACAGGAGGAAAGGCACCCCTGGCTGAGGAACAGCATGTTCAAAGGCCCTCAGGTGGGAGACAGCCAGGAGCCTTAAGGACGACGAAGCTGGGGACATGCCAGGCCTCCAGGTGATGTCAGGGCTACCCTCCCAGCAGGAGCACCTACTCCTCCCCCAATCAGGAAATGGGAGCCACTCAACAGCATTTCATGGAAGAGTAAAAGGCAAAGGCGAATCCGAATCCGAATCCGCATCCCAGTCCCCTGCTGCCAGTTCCTCCCTCCACCTGTCCCTTCCCTACTCAGGGGTGAGGGCTCTGGACAGTGCCTGGTGGAGCAACCCCAAGGAGCTGCCCCTCTGCTCATGGCACCAGCTTCTGCCAGGTGGGAGGGGGTGTGGGTGGGGCAGACACCCGTGGGCAGGACCCCCCAGCTGGCTACCAGAGAGGCCAGCCGCTGTGGGGTGAGTTGACCAGAGGGACATGCCCAGGCTCCTGTGTGGCCCCAGGAGGTGGCTTGGCTCTGAGCTCAGCGATTATAAATAGCCTCCCCTGTGTGGGAAGCTCCCGAGGCGACAGCTGCAGCCCAGCCCCCGGCACCCTTGCCCCCATCCCACAGCCCTAGCATCGGGGGCTCCAGGCCTGGAGCAGGGGGCTGCCCAGGGAGAACCCGGTCGATCCGGGCAACCGAGGAGCCCCTGCCGCCTCTCGTCCCCTCCAGGGCCGCAGTCCGCGGAGCCCAGGGCTCCCTCCTTGCCCCACCCCCACCCGCACCCGCACCCGCACCCCCAAGCCCCGGGGAACACCACGTGCACCCGGGCCAACTCGCAGACCCCGCGCCCCGGAGCCCGGCACTCACACCACCAGGTAGGTCAGGATGGAGAGCTGCAGCAGCCGGTACAGCAGGCCCACCTTCTTGTTCTTGGCGATGACGTACTTCTCCGTCTTGTAGTCGAACAGCGACTGGTAGAGCCCCTTGCAGCTCGCCTGCCCCATGGCGCCGTCTCACCTGGGCCTGGGGACGGGCCGCCGCGCCGGTGGCGCATCCGAGCCGCGCTCGCCCGCTCCCGGCGCCGGCCCCGCGCTCGCTCCGCGCTGCGGCGCCCGAGGTGCGCGCGGGGCTCTGGGCCGGGGCGGGGGCGGGGGCCTCGGGGACCGAGGGGACCGAGAGGACCGAGAAAGCACTGCCCGGAGCGCGGAGCCCGGCGGGGCGGGGGCGGGGGCGGGGGCGGGGGCGGCGCGGAGCGGCAGGCGGCGGACGGCGACCTTGCGGCCACCCCGTCCCCTCCCTGCGCTGACACGGTGACCCCCGCGCCGGGGCGCCCCGGAGGCCGGCGACCGCACGTGCCGCGGCGGAAATTCGCGGGCTCCACGGGAGCACCAAGGAGGCCAGGCGCCCAGAGGAGAGCTCTTTCAAAGCCAACCTCCCCTACCCCTTTCTCCGCGCCCCGAGAAATCCCCGGGGTTCCTCCTATGGAACAGATGGGGAAACAGAGGCCAGAGGAGGAGGGCCCTGCGCGCGAGCAGGGGATGTGAAAAGGGGTTAAAGAGCAGCCATAGGTTTTTCTTGCTCCCTGGCGCGCGCACGCGCGCGCGCGCACGCACACACACACACACACACACACACACACACACACACACACACACAGGCTGGGAGAGCATGGGGATTTGACAGACCCATGGCTCCCCCCTCATCAAGTGGGTGTCCCAGTGGCAGCAGCTGTGGCAGGTTGTAACCCCCGCTCCCAGGCAGGCAGCTGCTAAGCAGGCCCCGCGCCCACAGCCTGAAGATCACTCCTGGGGCAGACGGGGTGGGGTGGGGTGGGCAGGCAAGGGACCCAAGGCCCGGGATCATAAAATACATCTGCAGAGAGGGCCTGCACCAAAGCAAGACAGACGGGCCCCAGAGAGGCGGGCCCTGGGGAGCTCTCCCTTTTGTGTGTGAGCAGCTGTGCTTGCTCATTTGCTGCGTCCTGTCCCGCCATCAACCAGAACCCTGCTCCTCTCCCTAGCCTGGCCCTCGCTCGCAGTGAGAACCTTTCCCTGACACAGGCTCTGGGAGTTGGAAGGGACCCTGAAGTTCCCCCGGTATGATCCTCTCTAAAAGTAAAAGCCCAGGGCAGGAGGTCTCCAGTTTTATGTACATGGGAACATTTGGAAGGAAAATGCAGATTCCCGGGCCCTGGGTCTAGTGTCTTAATATGTTAAGTCTAGTGGGAGGGGTCCTGGGAATCTGTATTTTGGAAGCACGGGGCCTTATTCCTTTTCATCAATTTCAACTCATATGCCATTTCCTCAAAAAGGCCTGTTATCACCACCCACCAAAAGTAGTCCCCACCCCAGGCACCTTCTATCCCATTACCCCTTCTTAATCCCTTAGAGCATGTGTCACTCTTGGATAGGGTCTCCTTTACTTATTGACTGTCCCCCACTAAGAGCATAAGCTCCAGGAGGGCAGCGGCCTCACCTCTGGACATCTCGGTATCCCACGCCCACTGCTGTGCCTGCCTTATAATAGTTTAGTAGACAGCTGTTGAGTGAGTGAACCAACTCACGCCCGATTTTTTAAACAGGGATGGGATTTGGAGCTGCCATGCTTCCCCAGTCATGACTAGGGATTTTAGAAGCTGATGTCATCCTGGAGGAAAGGCTTGGGAACTGTCACCAGACCTGCCTTCCTTGCTCTCCTGCCAGCCTCTTCCTCAGCCCTCCCCTGACATGGTTCTCGAACACTGAGGAGTTGCAGCCTCAATGGAGTGACATTACACCTATAAAGATGTCCCTTACTCTGAGCCCATGGGGGACGGTGGCCTTTCAGGATCTTGTGATCTGGCCTGGAGAAGAGCTCCAGGCTGGGCCCCCACCCTTGCCCAAACAGCACATAGGATGATGCCACATTGGGTCTCTCCACTCCCCAAGGGAGTTCCAAGCTTTGTGGTCTCTTAATTCTACTGGGGGATCCCCCAGAGACCAGGCCTTCATTTTGCAGGTGGAGTAACTGAGGCCCCAGGTCACAGGGAAGAGCCTATGACTAGTCCAGGGCACTCTCCCCTGTTCTTGCTTCCTTAAACCTTTACTGAGCACCTACTGTGTGCTGCTGGAGAGGCTGAAATGCCAGGCTCCCTGCCCTCTGGCTTGTCATAACTGGCCCTCTGACTTCAGAGAAGGGGCTCTGCTCTCATTTGCCCTTCAGTGTGGGCTGCCCCTCCTGAACCACCCCATGGCCCAGCCAAGACCAGGCTCCAAATTCTGACAGAACTGTCCTGAAGCTTTAGAGACCACAGGAGGAATGGCCAGAGGGGAAAGGGCTGTCCTCACAGCTGGGCCAGGCCCCTCCTGTGGGCTCCCTCACAGCACATCTTCTAAGACTACTAGGTCCAGACGATCCGTAGGTCATGATGTCAATTTCCTGGGTCATAACCAGCATATATACATAAAGGGGGGGGGGGGATATCAAAGTGTGTTTAGAAAGTGAGGGCGGTCATGGTTTTGTGAAACTTCTGGTTCTTCTGGTTGACATGTGAGTGTGTACACTGACATTATGAGGTGGCATCTATTTCTTCCTGTGGGTCATGGTCAAAACAAGGTGCACAGTGCTTCTCACAAGCTGCAAACCCCAGCATCTGCAATCTGCTTCCACACAGCTGGGGCCAGCTCATCACCCCAAAAGGTCAGGCCCAACACCCATTATACCCAAAGAGGGAGAAGGGGCCTTTGATCTTTACATTTGCATTACTAAAAGTCCAAGTCAGAGGTGTTCCTAAAACCAAGATGAATTCTCCCCTCGAGAGAAAATTGCCTGCTGCTTTTGAGTGATTTCTCCAGTTTCTGCATAGCTCCATCTCAACAGTCTCAGAGCCCCAGGCACTGTCCAAGGAATCTTCACCACCATTACCATGGAGAATGCCCATCAGTGCTTACTACTTGCCAAGCACTGTTCTCTATGTCTTATGTGTATGGGGTCATTTAATAGTCACAACTCTACGTATCAGTACAACTGTTATCCTTATTTTTCCCTAAGAGGTTAGATGTGTCTGTGATCACATCACTAGTAAGCATCTGGGCGAGAATTTGAATCCAGACTATGTGGCTCCCCAGCTGAAGAAATTCTCTCCATGGCCACCATGAGCACATCACCTGGCTGACTCACTCTGTGAGCCCAGCCAGAGAGGTAACTATCCAGCCCATTTCACACTGGATGGAAGGAGGTCGGCCTGAGGTCACCTGAGAAGCTGTCACTAGGGGCCATCCACTGAAGGGATCTGTCCTCTAGAACCCTTGGCTTCTTCTGGATGACATTTTGTTTGTAGCTCACACCCTGCCCTGCTCGGGCCTGAACAAAACCGTCTTACCTGGTCATCTAGTGCTCCTTGGAGGGAAATGGGCTCTCTCATGATGCCTCATGAGTGAGGGGTCAGTCAAGAGAACGGGCACCTTCTGCAGAGGCTGCCAGGGCTGAGAGCTCCACCCTGGTCTGCCAGGAACTGACTGGATGCCTTTAAACTTCACTCCCTGGGTCAGGGGTCAGGGGTGAATGGCTAGTCTTTTGTTCTGTGTGGTTTGGATACACTCCTAGGGCCAACTAGGTCTGCTCTGGGTTCTGGGACACTCTCTAGTAAAAACCATGGTGGATCCTCAAGGGTCTCCCCTCTCCACTGAGAAATGTGCTGGGGGCTCTACTTGGGAGAAAACATACCCTCCTGCCTCTGATTCCAACCTTTGCCCTGTACCATTCTCTGTTCCTTTTATGAATTTTATAGGTTACAAAGGAGGAAGTATGGTGCAATGGGGTGAGCCTTTAAAGGCCAGAGAATTACAAGATCGTGCCCTCAATCAAGAAAAATCCCTCTCTCTAGGGGACGAAAGGGAGCTTCCAAGAGGGAAACTGTTGGCTGCAGGGCAGTGGCCAAAAGCATCACTGCGTTTCCATCAGCTTGGAGGTGGCACTTGGTCACCCTGCATCCCCCAAAGACACATGAATTCCTCCTTTCCCTTCAGCCCTAGTGAGGACTTCTAGCACTAAAGCCTTAAAACTCAAACCTCAAAAAAGGTTCTCCAAACAATTAAAGGAAGCAAAATAAAGAAAACACAAATCCCATCAAATAATATGGTTCCTGGAGTAGAGGTTCAGGTGTTCCTTACACATAGAGAACGAGGTTCTATTTCCACCCCAGAGGCGAAGGTTCATGAGAGGCCTAGAGGGAGGAGACCTGAGTCTGTCCTAAGCCACAAAAGGTCATCACAAGGCTTTCGAGGACCATCCGAAGATCCTGCCCTCCTTCAGAGTCCTAAGTATCCTGGGCTGCCCAGAGGGGAAAGGGTTTCACAATTTATTCTTTAATTTTTCTTCTGCTCTGGCAGGCCTGCTATGATAAACACATTCCACTAAGAGACATTACTAGTCCATTTAAGAAGTAGCAGATGCATTATTAATGTCATTGCGATACAGTCCACAGGAAAAAGGAAGCTCCTCTCTGTGGGAAGCATTTCCAAGTCCATCCAAGCACCTGGGACCCATCTTAATTGAGAGGTTGCTGCTCATTACTTAGCTCTGAGAGTTTGACCTGGGGAGAAACTCTACTGAGGTTTCACACACTTGAAAAAAGTAAAGCTTGCTTCTCTACTGGGCCTAAAAAGGAGAAAAATTCAAACTCACACCCACCGAGCAGTAACGACTTTAACTGTGACACCTCAGCGAAAGCTTATCAAGCTCTCCCTGCTCCCTGCACTGGTTTCCTCTACAACCTGCATGAAATTGCTCCCTCCTCTCCACGCTCAAGCTCACGGGCGTGTGGGGGGAATGAAACGAGCATGAGTTTCATTACTGTAGTTCCTCATGCACAATTCTGTAGAGGCTCATTTTTTTAAAAAATATATCTTTATTGATTTCACAGAGAGGAAGGGAGAAGGGGAGAGAGAGTTGAAACATCAATGATGAGAGAGTCGTCATTAATCGGCTGCCCCCTGCATGCCCCCCCCCCCCGGGATCGAACCTACAACCCGGGGCATGTGCCCTGACCGGGAATCGAACCTTGATCTCTTGGATCATAGGTCGCCGCTCAACCGCTGAGCCGCGGCCGGCTGGGCTAGATGCTCATTCATTGCGATTTCTGTCCCCACCTGCCCTTCCAGCCACATGTCCGTTACACATACTCGGCTTCAGGGCCTGGCTCACATGCTTTATCACACCCTTCACTTCCTGACCTCCTGCCTGTCTCCCCTCAGCCCTTCACGGCTTCAAGGCTCAGCTTACAGGGGTCTGTCTCCATGAAGACCTCCTGGATCCCTCTTTCTAAATTTCCAAAGGACAAGATCTGTGTGATTTATGGAGCTGCAGTTGGGTACATATCTGATCTGCTGTTTAGGGCTATGCGGGCTGGAAAGGGCTTTACCACTCGGTACCATAGGACCTTCGTGAACTGGGCAGTTGGGGAAGCTTGTAGAACAAGAGAAGGGGAGGGGGAGGGATCGAGGAAGGAGATGAGGAGGGGAAGGAGGAGAAGGAAGGTGGATCAATTCCCATCGCCCTACCTCTGTCATTAGCCTGCATATTTGAAGCGTTCGGGGCAGGGTGACTAAGCCTTTATTTTTGTCTGTACATTCATAGATTTCAAGAGCTCATTCTGCCAGAGAATTAAGTTCAATCTGTCACCTGAAGCAACTTCTTAGTCATCCAGACTCCAAGTGTAATCAGATGAACAAACCCTGATCCCATAGCTAGTATCTCACAGGGTGTGGCTGTGCATCAGTCACCTGGCGTGCTTGCCAAAAAAGCAGATTCCCAGGCCGACCAGGCCTGAGCATCCGTGTCTTTAGGGGCCAAGGAACCTAAGAGCTCAGCAACCCCTGTCTTTGGCCCACAAAGTCTGAAAACCACCACCACTCCACCGCTGTCAGCTCTGCCTTGACCAGGGTGTGACGAAGCTTTTGTGGAAAAATTATTAGACTTGGAGATCCAAAAACCTGCTACTGGAAAATGGATCTACCTTATACCAGCCCTGTGGCCTTGGGCAAGTGGTTTCCTTCTCCATAAAGCACAGCTAATACTGCCCAGAGTGATCAAGATCAGCTGCAAAAGTACAAAGCCAGGGACAGGACAGGACACGGGCTTTTATTAAATGGGCCAGAGTATGTAGAGAAGGAAGTCTGAGAAGGTGGATGGAAAAAAACATTATTTATTTAGTTTTACTGCCCTTTCACTGAAATTTAGCACTTCCTTCAATTACAAGTGTAGGCAACAAACCATCATAGTATTGGCAACCTTTATGTAACATCAATAGAAATTACAGATATTCTGCCATCACCTTACAGGTAACTACCTCAAAATACATTTTAAGGGCATCACTGCTTTCAAAATAGCAGTTATCAGAACTGCTGCTAATGCATTAATAAAGAAGCACATGTATCTCCGTATCATAATTTTTAAAATATTCTGATCATTGTGTTCAACATAATTGGCTCTTGGTAAACTTCTATGTGTTTAAAAACAAGCTGATGATGAATAGGTGGGAGAATATGTGATAAAGCAAACATAGTAAACTGTTAATTTTCCTGTATATTTGGACGTTTTTATAATACAATGTTGGAAAATAATGAGAAGGGGTCCATAGACTTCACCAGACCCCCAAAGGGGCCTATGGCACACGCAAGAGTTAGAAATCCCTGACTTAGAGTCCTTAACAAGCCAGCCAACTCACCGGTGAGTTCTTCATCTAGGATGCAAAGCACCCCAAGACCCAGTGTAAGTTCCAGGAATTAGGCCAGTAGCCTTGCCCTAGACTAGGAAATCTAAAAGGTTTGGGGAACCAACGTGGGTCAGGGTTTCTTCCCACTCCAGCATTCCAACCTAATCTCAGACCTCACAGCTTTAAAAAGGAAAGATTACCCCAGGGTAGGACCAGAGCCTGAGAACATCTGCCAGAGCTCTGGGCAGGGCTAGTCCACGCCCTCTTTCCAGGCCCTGCACAGAAGAGGACTCACCCCCAGAAACCACACCTGCTGCTTCCTAACACCCACCAGCAAATCTGCCAGGACCCCCCATCCTGGAGGGCACACTGCTCTCCAATTCTACTTCATCAAATCCCTTACTTGCCCAGAGGCTCTGAAGTTCAGGAGAAACGCACCTCTTCTAACCCAGATGGCACAGTTCAGGAAGAGCTAATGAGAAAATACCGGGGCCACATTTTAACTGGACAAAAGAGAAAAAGTCTCGAGCAAAAAAACTCACCTTATTTCATAGGAAAATACACGGTCTTGCCAACAGAGATAACTAGAGCTACAATTATATACCCATTAAGCAAACAAGCGAAGTGAAAATGGAGATCTCAGGACATGTTCTTATGGCTGATACCCATCTTCCATGGTTCGATCCTTCCGGAAAGCTATTTGGCGCTGCGTGGAGACTACAAAAATATCTTTCAGTCCATTTTTGGAAAAAGCTGAAAGTGCTTCTTTACAAATTGCAAGGAGCTAGACAGATTTATTAATTCCCCATAGACATGTTAACCCCAGGTACCACCTCTCCCTATCCCCACGCCCACCCTCCCTTTAGCAGCAGCATTTTTTCTGGCATCACTCCTTGCATATAGTCACAAATGGTAGAATATATGATCCTCTTTATGTGAAAGAAAACAACCCTATGTATTGTATATGTATATAGGTGAGCACTATTTGCAAATGCACAGGACACGGCCTAGAAAGTTTCATGCAAAACTGCTTCCCTCAGCTTCTTAGGATGGGGCAAGGCTGTGACAAACAACTTCACGTTTGCTCTGGTTTCACTTTCAGAGTATATCTACATATATACTTATGAGCTTCTCAAAATATCTTTCCACTGATCAATTAAGGTCAAACCAACCCAGCCAGAGTTGCTCAGAGTGCTATGCTGTGCACCAATCTCTGGTCGGGGGCCTAGGAAGGCAGCCAATCGATGTTTCTCTCTCCCTGCACCCTCTCTCCCCTTCCCCCCTCTCTAGGCAGGTCCTCAGGTGAGGATTTAAAAAACAAACAAAAGTCAACTGAAGTAGCAAATTGTCCACTTAGGTGCATCCAGCTACCTCCTGAAAGCTTAGGACAACTCTTCCTGAAGTGATCACACACAAGGGTGAAAGACTCCAAGTTACCATTACTTGCAGACTGGATTTTCTCTTTAGAAAATCCAAGAGAATCAACTGAAAAGCTTTTTAAAAAACAAAAAACAAAAACAAAAAGCAGAGTTCGGCCTGGTGGTGTGGCTCCGTTGGTTGAGCATGGTCCCGTGCAGGAGGCGGCTAATCAATGTGTCTCTCACATCGATGTTTCTCTCTCTCCCCCGCTCTCTCTGAAAAGCAATGGGAAAAATATCCTCAGGTGAGGGTTAAATAAATAAATAAAAATAAAAATGACTAAGTCATTAGATGAAAAAACAAGGGGCAGAACACTATAAACAATCTAATCTCACTGATACATTTAAAAAGTTTATGCTGATATATGCATAGAATTATTTTAAAAGAATATCTGAATAACTATTAACAGTGGTTGCTTTTGGGAAAAGAGATTAGAAATGGGAGAGGAAAGGGGAACTTTTCATTTTTTAGTTATTTTCTGTTACTCCTCACCCAAGGATATTTTTCCATCCATTTTTAGAGAGTGGAAGTGAGGGAGAAATGGGGGGGGGGGGGTGGAGAGAGAGAGAAACATAGATGTGAGAGAGACACATCAACTGCTTGCCTCCCATATGTGCCCCGAATGGGGCCAGGGATCAAACCTGCAACCCACGTATGTGCCCTTGACTGGAAATCAAACCCATTACCCTTCAGTGTGCAGGCCGACGTGCTAACCACTGAGCCACATGGGCCAGGGCAGAACTTTTTATTTTTTAGATAACTTTGTGCTGTTTTGAATTTATTACTTGCATAATTATGAAAAAATGTGATCCTTCAATAGTGGTACTGATACAGGAATAAAGGGATCCATGAAACAAAACTAAATTTCCGGAATTCATATATGTACATATATAGGGATTTCATAAATGATAACAGCAGAATCTCAAATCATCAGTGAGCATTTTCAATAAATGATAGAGACAACTTGCTGTTCATTTGGAAATAACAGGTAGACTCAAGGTTTTCAAGAAAACAGAAACCACTCTAGATATTTCAAGAAGAGAGAGATTTATTCAGAGACCTAAGTTTCGAGTTTATTGAAAGGGCGGAAAAATAAAAATAGCAGAGCTGGTGTCACCCAGAGGTCAGGAGTTGCAGGAAGCCACCTCCACAGGAGCCCACGCTGTCATGCTGCTGCTCAGGCACCTGCACTCATCTGCCTCTGCCACTGCTCGCAGAACGAGGGGAAGGACTTCTCCCATCTGCCCACCTCCTACTCTCACTGGGAGACCTAGGCTAGAAACCCACTGCTGGGAAGTTCAGATCTTTACAGCCTTCCAGGCCCCCTGACTTGGGCAGAGCGTGAGTAAGCACAGGAAGTGGTTAGGTATTTTAATAAGTGATGCTGTGAATCACTTATGCTTCTGGAAAAAAACCCGCTCAGGTTAAATCCTTAATTCACACCTTAGAAACTCATAAATTTCAGAAAAAAATAAAATTGAAAAGAAATAATAATGAAAGCGTCTCAATTAGACAAAGACGACTGAGGGATCACAAGTATTACTTTCTACATTATATACTGCAGCATCATTTAAGTTTTTGCAATAACTTTTATAATCCATAAGATGTGGTCAAGCCCTAACAGCAATGGACCATAAAAATAAGATACTGCCCGGCCGGGCGTGGCTCAGCGGTTAAGCTTCGACCTAGGATCCAGGAGATCAGGGTTCGATTCCTGGTCAGGGCACATGCCCAGGTTGCGGGCTGCAGCCGATCAATGACTCTCTCATCATTGATGTTTCTCTCTCTCTCTCTCCCTCTCCTTTCCTCTCTCTGAAATCAATAAAGATATATTTAAAAAATAAAAATAAAAAATAAGATACTAAGAGCACGGCCAGTCTATAACCAGGCCCTGATCCCTGTATGCCTCCCCTGCCCGCTCCCAGGCCAGCTTCCACACCCTGCGGACCAGTGCTCTCTTCTGGTGCCACTGTTCACTAGGGAAGGAAAGTGTTTCTGAGCAATTCACTAAGCAGGAAGCCAGGTAAAGGACTGGCACAGTGTTAGTCAGTAGACATGTTCATACACACAATAGAAATGAAACTACAGAACAAAGTCTTGGTCTTGTCTTCTCCTCTCCTTCCTAGTTCCAGTTTTGATGACTTTTGGTTTTGTATTTTTTATATTTGTCCTAGGGTGCTTTTCTGTGGCCTGATATAAAATAATAGGCAAGAGCTGAGGATCTTGAAATACCAGACTAGGAATCGCTTTCAACTACTGTCCCTGCAAGATAAACTTCATAGCACACTATTTTGGGAGACATTAATAGAAATGCTAAGAAAAAGAATTCTTAGACAAGCAAGGTTGAAAAACACTATATAATCTCTTGGGAGGGGGGGGGAAATCATGAAGTATAGTATATGTGCATATTAAAGGCACTTCTGTAAAGAAAACAGTTTAATACTATTTAATATCAAATCTTTCCCAAGTTTATTTTTTGCACAATGCACAGACACTTTTAGAACAATGTATTATTAAAAAACAATATCCTACAGACAATTTCTTAGATTCTGCCCTGGATCATCCTAAAGGAACAAGTCACCAATATGAGACCAAGTCTCTAGGAGTTGGAGGACTTGCTGATACTCTCCCCCAAAGGATGAGCGAGCTGGTCCTCACTTTCCATGAGCAGGTTCTCTGATTTCAGCTGGGCCTTCCTTATGCTGTCCAAGTTCAGTTCTCGGTATTTTCTTTTAAAAAAGCCACACTAAAACAAAGGGAAGGGAAGCCCAATTACAGACCGAAGATATCCATCTGTCTTAGAAAACCATTTATGTGGTTGTTGCCAAAACAGCCCTTATACTCCTGAGCCTCTCACGCTTCCTCTGAGTTTCCCCCAGATAATACAATCTTTTAAGACCCGTCCTAAATACTGCCTTTTCCACAAGCCTTTCCTGGTGCTCATTCCACAGTGAGAAGTGATTTTTGACATTTCTCTGAACCCCGAGAGCTCTTTAACCTTTTTAACTTAACTAACTGAGCAAAGTATTTTAGTTTTGGCTGTACTGGATCTTATTTATATAAAAGTACTTGGCCTACTATGCTGAGGCCAGAAGATCAAGTACAGTCTCCTACATCAAGAAACTCACAGTCCAGCAGAAAGAGAAATAATTACCAAGCAGTGCCACTTGGAAGGGTTTCCAGAAGGGAGCTCACAGAAAAGCATACACTCAGCTCAGAGGACTCAGGACTCTCTAGGCTGAGTTTTAAGAGGAGAGGTGAGCAAGGTGAAAAAGTGGGGAAGAGCCTGGTGGGGGGTGGGTGTGTGTGTGTAGATAGCCTGACTACAAGCAGTAGGACGCAGACCTATTTAGTTCAACCTCTGGAGAAAAAAGCAAGACTTAAGGGCAAATGGGTAGAGGCCAGGCAGTGGAGAGTCTTGAACGGCAGAAAAAGAGTTTGAACCTTCAAAGAGGGGAAGGAAAGGAAAGGATTTAAGCAGGGAAACAACCACCAAATCTGTTTCAGGACGATCTCTCCGTACTCCAGTACTTCCACTAGATTTTTATCTTTCTCAGACAGAAACGGTCTTACTCACTTGCCTAAATAGATGTGCAGTTGAAGAAGAGGGTAAAGTGGCCCCATGGCCAGGGCAGATGTTCTAAGTCCGGGGCTAGCTGTTCCCAGCAGCACTGTGCCCAACCCCAGAGCCTCTGTGAACATGACAGAACTGACCTTGAATAGGATGATTATAATCACAACCAAAACCAGAAGGCCAGCAACACTGCTTCCAATGATGAGAGGCAAAGGCAGGTCCTCCTTCTCTCTCAGGAAGATGACAGTGATCTAGAACAAGACAAAGAGGTCATCTAATAAGTCAGGTAAAGCAAATGAGAAAAAAATGCCACACGTTACTTTAAGGAGCAAAATATGAACAGAGGCTCACAGTGCTGGGGTAGGAAACCTGAACTGTAACTGATGAATTGCTGGAGGCTCAGCGTGGACAATTCTAAGAGTTAAAAACTCCAGGGAATCCAGTCATAAGGGAGCCCCCACCACACTGAGATTTACCTCCAGGAGCCTGACTAGGTTCCCACAGTAAATACTGGGGGGAAATCTCTTCCCTCCCCAGCAGGGGGAGGGGGAAAGGAACCATTTTGAAATACACGAGAGCACTCTGTTCTTTTTAAAAATAATATAATTCATGTATAATAGTTTATTGATTTTTAGAGAGACAGGGAGGGGGAGAGAGAGAGAGAGAAACATCAATGTGATAGTGGAACATGGATCAGCTGCCTCCTGCATGCCCCTACCAGGGATCTAGCCTGCAACCCGGGCATGTGCCCTGACCGGAATTGAACAAGCCACCTTTTGGTACACAGGACAATGTCCAACCACCTGAGCCACACCAGCCGGGGCAGAGCACTCTGTTCTAGCAAGGCCTTTCCTCAAGGGAAACAAGTTAACCACAGCCTAACCTACTGGGGTATTATCAGAGCCTAATTCACCTGGGTGGGGGAAGGAAAATACTTGAGCCCACTCCAGCTGTCCTGTCCCACCTATGGTGGTTGGAAAAAACCTGAGAAACACTTGTGAGGTTCACAGTCCAGAGGCATGGGCCCACTAACAGACTGAGACCTACTTATAGGATGACAGAACACTTCCCCCTCCCCCGACACCTCACCACCACGTCACTTTAAAGGGCTATTTACAGCAGTTCCTTTTACCTAATACATCATGTCCAGCTGTCAAGAAAAAAATGACCAGGCATACCAAAAGGCAAGAAACACAATTTGAAGAGACAGAGCAAGCATTAGAACCAGACATGGCAAAGATGTTAGATTATCAGACAGGGGATTTAAAACAACTCTGATTAATATGCTAAAGGCTCTGATGGATAAATTAGACAGCATTCAAGAACAAAGACAAAGAACAGATGGGTGATGTAAGTGGAAAGATGGAAATCTTAAGAAAGAACCAAAAGGAAGTGCTGGAGATAAAACACTGTAACACAAGTAAAGAATGCCTTTGACACTCACTGAGCTAGATAAATCAACAGGAATCTCAACAAGCAAACAGAACAAAAACTGGGGGGAAAGAGCACAGTAACATGATCTAATGACCAAAACACTTTATAGAAACTATTTTGATGATACAGAAATAGAGCTAAGTCTGTCAGGAGAGTCTGATCTTCTGTTAAGGACTCTGACAGTTTAACAGAGGGTCCCACAGGATTAAGGTCTTTAAGTTTTAAAGACTGACAGAAAATTAAGATTCTATACCAGCTATGCCATTATATACCCTTGATCTCCAACCTCATCATCTTCAGAATGATGGCCTATTGTAAATGATCTCTAAGTCCTTCCAGCTCTGTCCTGACAGCTGTTTTTGAGCTTCCACGAATCCCTAAAGTCTGATAATACATTTTTCCCCACATGAAATTCATGACAAAGATACTGGTCTGCTCCTCACCGGACTAAAGTGTATGTTACCTCCAAGACACGAAAAGAAATGCAAAACAGCATCCGTGTGTACAACCTGTAGAGCTCTTCCATTAGAAGCCGTCCGCAGCACTGTTGTCTAAAGGCTCTCTCAATTTCAGAGTCTAGGCTGTCTTCTAACAGGGATCAGATGGAAAGCTCAAGCGATGTGCTTCCCAAGTGAGACTCAGACATGACCGCCCCAAGTTGTGGCCCACATACACATCATGGCCAGAGCATGGTCCCAGGACTTAAGTGGGGCCAAAGGGCCATACAAACTCTGCCTGGCCCCAGCCAGGTGGCTCAGTTGGTTAAGCATCGTCCTGTGGTTGAGGCTTCGATCCCTGGTCAGGGTGCGTATGGGACACAACAAATGAATGTTTCTCTCTCTCTTCCTTCCTCTCTCTCTAAAATCAATAATAAATAAATAAAAACAAACAAACAAAAAATCTTCTCTGCCTGCTCAAAACAGAGTTCCTTTCACACAAGTGTTTAAGCATCAAGGTCAGCAATACTTTGAAGTTCTGTATGGGGCAGAGGGCTGGACAAATGTATCTTTAAAGCCTCTTCTAATTAAATTACAAATGCTGGTTACATTTTAGGATTGCCCCTCTAGGCACTATTTACATAGCTGAATTTAAGAGGATTAAGTTCTAGGCCTTGAGAGTAGGAAGGAGCAAAGCAACAGAGAGGGAGGAAGAACTGGAAGAGAACTGGTTTTTTCTTCTATGGAAACCAGGTAGAGGGAAAAAAAGGGCGTGAGAACCTGGGTTTAGGAAAGTGATGAAAGGAAGTCCCAAGGTGACAGTGGTTTAACAGGCCAGATTTGAGTAGAAGAAATGCTCCTATTTCTCAAAGTCTCTTCCCTTTCCCTCTTCCAAACCCACAGGTTTCCAAAGTGCCCAGAAGCTGCCCTGGTGGAGGTAAAGGGAGAAGCAGGACACAGGGCACCACTGCTTGTAGCCAACACTGATGGGGGCCCACTCAACAGCCACTCTCATTTTAGATTCTGTTCAGAGATCACGATGGTCTACGCTAACCATGACAAAGCTTGGTTGTCCCCTTTGCTGATGACTGACGTGAGATCCAGTTCTCACTAATGGCGTAAGGGAGATAGACATGTGCTGGGAGTTTTTAGGACAATTTCCCTCCCTAAAAAGGGAAGGCACATGAAGAAAAGTCCTTTTTGCTACTGACTTCCTGCTTCCTACTCTGTATTCTGCCATGTGAAAATAAAGCACAGGAAAAGGTGGAAACTTTATGCTGGCCACCAGGGAAGGCATCATCAGCACACGGACCATGTGCACAAGATTCAAAGGAGCCAGGCCACTGGCCCTGGTCTGCTTCCCTGACTAGATAAACAGATGCCTTTATGGTGCATATGCAGGAGTCTTCCCTTACTTGCAGCTGAAATGCATGTGGATATACAGCTACTCATAGATTCACTGTAAGTCAGGTGCTCATTGTCAGGAACTACTTAATACTTTGCTTAGGGTACTGAATTTTTAAAAAATAATTATAAGGAATCTATACTGTAGAAATAAAAATGTCATTAAGAGAGATAAGTATATAAATAAATAATTTAAGAACATGCATGTAAGAAACTGTTAACAATAACTCCCTTTGCGAAGAGGGACTTGGGGTGTGGGAAGGGGGGAGTGAAGAAACCATTGTTTTTCATCTGGTATCTTTCTGTAAGGCTTGGATTTTCTTCTAAAGCCTTATCTGATTTTTAAAAAAATCTGGGCAGTGGGATAATGGGGCACTTCTTTTTCTTCCATATCATTTTCTGTATTGGAAATGCCTAAAAATAAAGGGAAATGTTATTCCTGACATGTCCAGAGAACTGTTCCTTTCTCCTCCTACTCCAGAAAGAAAATCAGAGGATCTAATATTTAGCAATCTAGTCTCACTCTCTTAACATTCCTTCCCATCATGAATCATGCCTAACCAAAGAGCTCACAGATGGATCATCTCTGAAGCCAGCAGCACATCTCGGTAAGTGTCAACAAGAATGACAACTCAGGGGAGCACACAGCATTTGGCCCATAGATGGCAGACGTCCATGTGACCTGTGGTGATACTTCTGCAAAAACAAATCCCAGGAGTTCTAGCACTTAGTCTAAAACTTGTCAAAGGAGTATGCACTCCTGAGTATTGTAACTGATTGGTGCTGTACCTAAACTCTGATACTATATACTAGAAAGAATTAACGCATACAAACAGTAATTTCTCACTTTGGAATTTTTTTAAATACTTTTTCAAATCAAAGTATATGTAGCTGTTGGTTGCAGCCTAGTTATTTCAGCTTAGACTTCCTCAGCTTAGGCCTCATTTAATTGCCTCATTTCACAGACGGAAAAACTGAGGCAGAAGCTGACTAGCTCAAGGTCACCGAGGCAGTTGGTGGCAGAGTGAAGATCAGAGGTGATAAGACTGAAAACAGGAACAGGACAACAGCAGAGTGCCTGGACAGGGGCTCTAAGGCTAAGCAGTTTTCCTAGGACACTACCCAGAAAACAGACAGGGATTACCTTAGTTCTGTGGTTCTCTGCATTCAGCCCCTCATATAGAGATTTGTCAAAAGAAATTTCACCAAGGATCTGCAGTTCAGTCACATCTCTTAGGAACTATAAGGGGGAGGGGGGACAGAAACACATTTTTAGACACGGACTTAACTGTTTTTGTACAGCATTCCCCATCCTTCCTTTAAACGTGTTCCATCTCTAGTATTCCTTAGACTAGTCAATGGCCTCAGCAACCACAAAGTCACCTAGCAAGAAACCTGTAGCTATTCCTTAACTTCTTTTTCCCTTCACCTCATGGCACACCCTCACCCACCCACCCCAAGTCAGTTTTCCTGACAATGTTTCCTTTTTTTTTTTTTAAGCTTCTCTTGCACCTGTCTCTTTTTCTCCATTCCCATAGCTACTTAGTCAGTTCCGATCTCATCAGTCACCTGGATCACTGCAAGACGTTAAACTAGACTGCAGTTCCCGCTTTTGAATACTCAAAAGGTCAGGGAAAGTCTAAGATTACAATTAAGAATATGAGAAACCACACACATGAAGATCTGGGAGAACAGTGTCATGCAGCAGGAGGAGCCAGTGCAAAGGTCCTGTGGCCAGAACAATACGGCAAGCTAGAGGAACAAAAGGACAGAATAGCCGGAGTATAAGAAGCCGGGAAGAGGGCCGTACGGGGAGATGAAGTGGAAGAAGAAATCAGAGAGCAGACCATGCACTGCCTTGCAGACCGCTGAAAACGTATGGATTTTAGCCTAAGTGTATTCGAAAGCACATGTGATTCTAAAAGATAGCTGTTGTGTGAAGGACGTTGGGAGGCGAGAAGAGCAGTTAGAAGCTTGCAACAGTCTGGACGAAACATGGCAGCCTGAACTACATAGTAGCAGTGGAGGTGGAGGGAAGAGAACGGATTTAGAATACATTTTGGAGGTGGAACGGCAGAGCTTGCTGTTGGAACAGATATGGGCAAGTGAGAAAGGGAGGAGCTCCAAGAAATTCCTAGAAAGTTACTGGGGTGGTAAGTTACCCAGAGTAACTGGGTAAGAAACAGGTTGGGGCACAAGGTGGGTGCTATTTGCGAGGCTAGTACCCAGCTCTCATCCTTTCAAGGGGAGAGACGCCCGTGAGCTGCCGGGCAATCCAATCTGGAGCGTCTCACAGTCTCAAGTACCTGCTTGGATGGGCTCACGGAGAGCTCGACGGCCACCGTTACATTTTCTTTATCCGACGCGATGGCGCAGCTCACGGAATGCCACTCCTCCACGCGCTGCAGAAGGGGAGCCCGGTGAGCGCGATCCCTCTCCGCGCGGAAAAGCTGCTGCTTGAACACGCAGCGCACAGGGCCCCTTACGGCCCCGGGACAGGGGATGTGAGCCGTTTCACCGCTCACCTTGGCGGAAGCCAAGCCGCGGCCTTGGCAAACGTGACCCGGTGAAGAGGCTGAGGGCGTCGGGGCCGCCCGGCAAGTGATTTCGCCGGGAGCCCCGGGAAAGGGGAATCCGGGCCTCTCTCGTCACCCGCTCCAGGCCCTCCTCCCTCCCTTGGCCTCTCGGGACCGCCGGGCTCACCTGAATCGGATCGCTCTCACAAGCGTGCTCCTGACTCTGGGTGCACACGGTGCGAGCCTGAAACGAGAGCCATCCCCGCGACGCCTGAGGAGGCGAAATCGCCGTAGGAGTCCGCCCTCCGCCCGCTCCCGCGAGTCCGTGGTAACACGCGTGCGCGCGGCTGGGCGCTAGGACCCGGCGTGCAGGCGAGCGGGCGGGCGCGTCTGCGTCAGCGTCGGCGTCGGCGGCTGCGTCGGCGGCTGCGCCCGGAGGAGGAAGTCTCGCGGTGTTTCCATTTGAATCGTTTGGCGGGTGAGAGCTATGGCGGCGTCGCTCCAGCCACCCGGGAACCGGCTTTTACGAACTTATGGGGCCGCGGGCGGCGGGGGGCCGCGGTGGCGGTCTGGCCGCGCTGGCGCGCAGTGGTTCGCGCCTCAAGACCCAAAGCGTGTCTTCAGCAGCACCAGTAGCAGCGACGACCCCTCGCAGTCTGTCTCTTCCGACGATTCTGAAGACCCCGACTTCTCCTGCAGCCAGGTGGGTCAGCGGCCGAGGCGAGCTGGCGGTCGAATCTCCAAGGCCCGGCCGAGCCTGATCGTGACCCCAAGACGCCTGAGGCTGCGAGCTCGGCCCCCGCGGAAATGCAGCACCCCCTGCAACTCACTCGAATCGCCGTCCTTCCCCAGCAGCAGCCCGGGCCGCCTCAGCCCGGGCCTCAGTGTGTGCAGCCAGCCCGGGGACGGCGGCGAGCTGGGCACCAGCGCCTCCCTGTTTAGCTTACCGGCCTCTCCGGCCCCCTGCCTGGGGTCCCCAGCGCCAGGAGACAGTGTCATCGGTACTGGCCCCTCCGCCTCTCTGGAACCCACCTCTGTGGACCGCGCACCTCATTCCTGCTCCCAGGAGCCAGCAACGGGAGGAGGCAGGTTCACCAGGTTGGCCCACCAAGCTCGTGCCACCCTCAGGTCAGCTCCCTTTAGCCTTAGGGACTCAGGAAACCCTGAGGATTCTGACTTTAGCACCGATGGGAAGAATATGAGGGAGCCCTGCTGTGAAAGGGAACTGATGGGGAAGATGCTGGAGAGCCCAGGTTTGTCAAGCATCCGAAAGAAGAGTGCTACAGGCCAGGATTCCTGTCAAGAGATTGGGGCTCAAGGGGCTGTCCAGACAGAATATGAGGCCAACGGTTGCAAGGGCTGTACTGTATCTGGGAAAATCAACAGGCGTGAGAGAACTGGGCCAAGCCAGAAAAGGAGACATCAGAAGGCAGTAGAAACCTCCCTCCTCCATTACCACCAGTTTAAAAAGGGAGAAAAGATGGGAAGAGATTCATTTCTAATCCAGGACCTGACTCATTTACAGAATGACTGCTCTTGGACCAAAGCCAGGGCTTCCTTCAGTTTCCACAAGAAGAAGATCGTGACTGCTGTGTCAGAAGTGTGCAGCAGCTATGCCGCTGCCAGTTCTCCCTCTGGGTCCCTTGTATCAGAATATTCAAACCCTCCTGTCATGAATGGAACAAACAGTGCTCAGTCCCCTTGGCACTCTTCTTCCATGTACTTGCTAAGCCCCTTAAAGACCGTACATGTCGCGGACCAGAAGGCATCTGATGCTGAAAAGGTTTATAGGGAATGCAACCAGGAGGGTCCTGTCCCCTTTAGCTCTTGCCTTTCCACGGAAAAACTGGAATGCTGTGAGAAGATTGGGGAAGGAGTGTTCGGTGAAGTGTTTCGAACAATTGCTAATTGTACACCTGTAGCCCTAAAAATCATTGCTATTGAAGGGCCAGATTTAATCAATGGAGCCCATCAGAAAACTTTTGAGGAAATCCTTCCGGAGATCATCATCTCCAAAGAGTTGAGCCTCTTGTCTGATGAGGTATGCAACCGCACAGAAGGCTTTATTGGGCTGAACTCAGTGCACTGTGTTCAAGGACCTTACCCTCCCTTGCTCCTCAAAGCCTGGGATCACTATAACTCAACCAAAGGGTCTGCAAATGACCGGCCTGACTTTTTTAAGGAAGACCAGCTCTTCATTGTGCTCGAATTTGAGTTTGGAGGGATTGACTTAGAGCAAATGAGAAAGCGGTTGTCCTCCGTAGCTACTGCAAAGAGCATTCTACACCAGATCACCGCATCCCTCGCCGTGGCAGAGGCATCACTGCACTTTGAGCACCGAGACTTACACTGGGGGAATGTGCTCTTAAAGAAAACCAGCCTCAAAGAAGTCCACTACACCCTCAACGGGAAGACAGGTACCATCCCCACCCGTGGGGTGCAAGTCAACATCATTGACTACACCCTGTCACGTTTGGAGCGGGATGGGATCGTGGTTTTCTGTGACATCTCCATGGATGAGGACCTGTTTACAGGTGAAGGTGACTACCAGTTTGAGATCTACAGGCTAATGAGGAAGGAGAGCAGCAACCGCTGGGGCGAGTATCACCCGTATAGTAACGTGCTCTGGCTACATTACCTCACAGATAAGGTTCTGAAAGAAATGACCTTCAAGACTAAATGTAACACGCCTGCCATGAAGCAAACGAAGAAAAAGATCCTGCATTTCCATAGGACAATGCTGAACTTCAGCTCTGCCACTGACCTGCTCTGCCGGCACAGTCTATTTAAGTAAGTCAGAGGTGCCTTACCCACCCCAAATGGAAAGGCTGCTGGTCTTGAAAAAGCCCCTAGTGCGGTTTTCAATCTCTATCCCCAGAGGAGGGTGAAATTCCCATTCTAATCAGCTTTTCAAACAAGAATTTTGTTTCCAAGTGGAAACCAAAATATTTGTGGAAATATTTAAACAAGTGTTCTATGAAAATAAACTACACATGACAGCAAGTGTTTACAAACTATAAGCCCTCTTTCTGTCAGCAGAGTCTATTCTATGGGTTTCTTTCCATAGTTTCGTTTTTGAGCCTTGACACTTTATATAGCCTAGGGGGGGAAAAAGTCAGGAAAGCCCAAGGCCTCAGCGCTGTCATACTGATCAGAGCTTATAGGTATCATCAGGCTGGCAAGAAGCTGTAGCAAAGTAGAGACCAAGACAGACCGGGGGGGGGGGGGGGGGGCAAAGGAATATGGTTGACAGCTTATAGGGAGACATTGCAAGAAATGCTATGTATTTATCAAGCTTATTTGCCAGTCACAGAGAAATAGAATTTTGCGATTTTCAACAGGAAAATAAATGTCTCCGTGGATACTAAAAAGGTTTGCGTTTTTGCTTTTTATCTAGGGAAGGAAAACAAATGTTGCTTTAAGTGTTGGGTGGTTGATATTCCTTCTGAACATGACTTTGATAATTTATTCCTAATGTGTTCCCAGCTTAACTAATCTTATTTTTACTCTTTTTCTGGAACTCTAGTTTTTATACCTTTGAGAATCCATAGTCACCCTGAAAAGAGATGCAATCGTGATAAAGAACCACCCCTAAGTACCTGAGTCTTTTTCAGATTCTTCACTGTTATAACCTGGAGCCCTTGTAATTTGATTGGAACACAGATTTGCAGCTGGAATTCAGCTCCAAAGAAATTTTCCCCATGGATCTGCAAAGTAAAGAGTGGGAAGTCAGAGTTGGTGTTGCTTTGCCACTTGTAGCTTTGCAATGTTAAGTATTAAGCACTTACATTGAAGGAGAGTTCCTTGTAGTCAGAAAGCCCCTGGCTTGTGTTCATGTACATCACTGATGGTCTGCAATTGAGAGGACATGTGTTAGGCCTTGACGCCCCCTTGTTTTAAGTGAACCTGAATACTACCAGTTGGGTACACTAGGGCAGAGGGCACCAGATCCTTAAGAGGAATCAAAGCTAAATGTCAAAGTGTAAATTGGTGGTAGGGCAGTTGGGATCAGGTAGAATATTTGAGTAGTATGTATTTGGGCTAGTTCTACATCTAATTATCATTCTTCAGTGTCCTCAGTTTTCTCCTTCCACTTCAACCCCATGGTCCCTCTTCTTTCCTCCTTAGCATCATGTCAGGACCCTTTTGTAGCAAGACTGCTTGACACTAGTACTTTCATTAGTACCATGGGTTTCTAGAACCCACCTGTTAGTGTCCTAGAGATTAATGGGAGCCTGGGTTTTAAGCAGCCTCCTCTCAAAGAAAGGCAGTGCCCATATCCAGCCTGCCCACCAGTTCCATCCACAAGAGAGAATGCCTGAAGCTGCCGCGCAGGTGTTGGCCCCTTGGAGGTACTTACTTGGGCAGAACTGCAATGAAGGCATGCCGGAACTGAAGCCTGTGGGTCTCTCTAACCAAAGACCTTCTTTCATTGGCACTAAGAAATAAGAGTGTCAGTGCACAGCACACCTGCTTTGTACCTTGGCTTCCCAGGGTCATCAAGGGTCAGATAAAAGACTCTTGGCCCAGCTGGTGTTGCTTAGTAATGGCTGAGCATTGACCCATGAACCAAGAGGTCACAGGTTCGATTCCCAGTCAGGGTACATGCCGGAATTGTGGGCTCAGTCCCCAGTAGGAGGCTTGCAGGAGGCAGCTGATTGAGGTTTCTCTCTATTCCTCTTCCTCCCCCCTCTCAAAAATCAATAAAAACGAAGGAAGGAAGGGAAGGAGGGGAAAAGAGAAAGAAAAAGAAAAGAAAAAGAAGAAAGAAAGGGCTCTTGGAGATAAGCAGTGTGTGGAAGAGTTTCTAGAAGACCAAACCTGTTGATTTCAAAGGGTTTCTCAACCTCAACAATATTGACATTTTGGGCCAGATAATTCTTTGTGAGGGGCTGTTCTGAATATTGTAAGATGTTTAGCAGCATCCCTGGTCCTACCCGCTAGATGCCAGTAGCACCCTCCCCTAATTCGTGTCAATCAAAAATTTCAGGTATTGCCCTGAGGGGCAGAATCACCCTCATCTGAGAACCCTTTCCCAATACTGTACCCCACCCTAACCTCAAACAGAGGTTTTACAGATGAGAGCTTTCCCAAAGTTAAATGAATCAGAATTAGAACTCCAGTCCAAGGCTCATTCTACCAGACTATACCATAATTTTACTTGATGTGTCAAGAATGTTTTAAGTATCTTTGATAACTCTGGGGACACAGGTGCTTTCACTGAGGTTCCCTTCTTCCTGGGCAGTTAGGGAGCCATAGCTCTTATGCATGCCTGTGGGAGGGAGATCGCTCCCAGGGCCATAGCCTCTGTCTGCTGTGACACACGTACTACTTACTTTGTGACTGTCACGGTGATGTCAGCTGTCCTGTTTGGAAAGGTTCGCTCCTCTAGCTGCCAAACTACTGAAAAGTTCGCCTATTAAAAAAATAAAAATGGTCACTATACCACTCACAATTCAAACCACTTCCTACTAACTAGACAGACCTGGGAAACAGTTCCTATTCCTCACATTTTTGTATCATAGCATGCGTCCACATTTGCTAGTCCATGGAAGCTTTTTATTTCCCTTTACAACTGAGGAAACGTCTGACATTCCCACAGCACAAAGACCCTCAGTGGCATGTCAGGGACTCACCTCAGGACGGATAACTTTGGGTCTGATGATCCTTCCATCCTACCCGCTACTTCACTCTGCTGTACTGTAGTGAGCCAACAATTTGTCTTTGGCTGTATCCCCCACCCACCACTCCCTACTTTCAGAGCAGACTTGGCAGTTCTAAGCACAGCTATGGGTTGCCTGTACAGTAAAGGGAAGTGTGGGGCCGCAACTGAGGTTCCAATCAGGCAGGAAAGTAGAAGATACCAACTCCAGGGTAGTAAGAAGAGTCAGCCAATCCAAACACTCACAGATGACCTCTTGAGAATGGGGTGACCAATCTTGCAGTTCATGACCAGGACAGAAGCAGCTGCCTTAGGGTCATCACAATGAATGTTTGGGGAAGGAGGCTGTTAAGACAGAAAGGACTATTCTTAAAAAGCCAAAAAAAAAAAAAGAGCAGTTTCCTCACACCAATTTAGCACCATTCAAGACACTCTGCCCGGAGCTGAGGACACAGATCAGACTTGGTCCCTGTCTTCCTCACAAGCTGGGCAGAAGGGCTCAGTGGTAGATGGTTGCGTTTAAATATAAGGCCTAAGGAGTGGTTTTGTGAGAGGTACAGAGAAAGAGATGAATTCCAACTTGGAGGAATCTGAAAGTCTTCATGGGGAAGGAGACATTTGAATTGGGCCCCAGGCCAGTTAAATTAATGTACTGAGATGGGCTGGAAGGCTAACATGAGCCCCTGCACCAGCATGCTGCCTTTTTCAATCATGGTTCCTCATCTGGACCACTGAATACAGAAAATTATTTGAGCAACTATTTTCATATATATATATGTTTTTATTGACCAGACAAAGGGAGGAAGAGATAGAAACATTAATGATGAGAGAGTCATTGGTCAGCTGCCTCCTGCATGCCTCCCACTGGGGATTGAGCCGTCACATTCTGGTTCATAGGTCAATGCTCAACCACTGAGCAACACCAGCTGGGCAACTACTATTTCCTTAATTCTCCCAAGGAAGGTGCATCATCAGTTCCATTCTAGATGCTAGGAGATCATTTCATTCTTTTTATGTAATGGATGCTATCCGGAGCAAATAGCCTAAGACCATCAGGGACAGACCAGTAGTCTGACAAAGCCAGTTAATTGGTTCATTACAATGAGAAAAAGTGCACTGGTGTGTCTTAGCAAACAAAGGCAGTTATTACTGAACTCTGGGCAAGGGTGGTGTCAGGTGAAATGTAAATGAAGCAGTGTTTTGATAGGCTCAAAGTAAAGCAGGGCTGTGTGCAAAAGGTCACTCAACATCAGGTCTGCACTGCAAAGTGGACCCAGGGACCCATTTCCTTGGAAACTATTCAGATGGATGCGAAAAGCTTTGTCCAGAAATGCTTTATGTGCAGCTCTGTGCCGTGGATACAGACTGCTTCTCTTTGTCGAAGTGACTTAGACTCTCCAGACAAGAGTGAGATGGTTTCATAATTACAGATACAGCTTCAGACAGCAAAGTTTCCAGTTGCCAATGACTTTAGAGAACAGAATTGCTCAGTGTTATGATACTTGACAGCTGCAGGGGATTCTTGGGAGAAATACCATTTCCTAGTATCTTGCAGTTGGCTTTGTGTCTGCAATCCCAGGCTGATGAATGGCAGAACAGGCTTACTTTTTAGTCCTAGATAATTTATTAGAGATTATTTCTCTCTTAGAAGCTGGGTTAAGAAAGGCTGCAGGCAGGGAGGGAGGAGTGATCATGCGGCAAAATGGAACCATTGAAAGTTTGTGAGACAGAGAATGGCATGATTGGATCCATGGCATGCAGTTGGATTGGAGGGGATCCACTAGTTAATTTAGATCATTTATTAGATGGACCAAGATGAGGCTGGAGGCAGAGTTAGGAAGTTGCTATAAAAAAGCAGGTATGCAGGGAGGAAAAGCCTTGAGTGGCATGTTCCCAAAACTGCTGTCATAGTTACCTTTTGTATCCTCTTAAACTGTAAGTTTCTGGGGTAATTCAAAGCCATGCTTGTCATGTAGGAATCTTCCCCAGAGTTAGTTAGGCTAATGTTCATCGTCAGCTCCTTTGTGACACCTATCACCAATTCCTTCCTGCACAGGGTAGGCAAAAGATAAGTGTTACCAGCTTATTTGTTCTGTAAAAACCTCGATGCACTGCAATAGCACATTCAACTAACTCCTTAGATAAATTGCATAAAAGATACATTTAGCCTCTTTTCTTCCTCTTAACATAGGCAAACACCTGAACCTCCATACCCACCTCAGTTCTGTGTGACATAATAATGGCTACCATTTATTCAATACTTCCCGTGTGCCAGGGACTGTGCAAAATGCTTCACACGCTCAACTTATCCTCATAAAAACCCTACTAATAGGACGGCGATTCTTCGTTTTATAGAGAAGGAAACAGAAGCCAAGAGAGGCTCACTAACTTGCCTGAGGTCTAACAGCCTCAAAAAGGAATTGGGAGAATTGTATCTAAATCCCCTTTCTACCACCAATTCTGTGACCCTAGGCAAGGCCCTCCGTTACCCAAATCCATCCATCTCACCTCTATGGAGTAGTTTCTCTGTGCCAGATACCCTGCTCAACACTGGAGAAACAGCGGTGCACGACACAGACACTGCCCCTGCCCTGCCCCTTTTCTGACTTCCCACCTACAAAATCACTCAGGCCCTTCCAATTTAAAGGCTATGGTTTAAAATGTGGGTTTGCTCAGCCTGGTGAAGAGAAGACTTGGGGGTTCAGTTGGCCGAGGTGCTATGGGACCCCAGAGTGCAGAACTATTGAAATCTGTAGGAAAATGTATCAACAGTACAAAGAAAACTTTCTAACCACCTGAAACAGTTAAAGGCAGAATATGTAGCTCTGGGAAGTAACCATTGTGTTTTGTTGTGTTGTTTTTGTTTTTGTCACAGCTGAGAAGAGCACATATTGATTGGAGGGAGAGAGGGGTCAGAGACAGCCTGCTGTGGAGATCCATCTGAGAGAGGACACATGCCTGAAATGAGACAGTAGTGGTTGGGATGGAGAGAAGGGATAGAACCAGAGATGGTAAGGCCGCACTTGCGAGCAGAGCAAAAAGGAGAGAGGACTCAGGATGAGTCCCAAGTTTAAAGCCAGGATGACCGATGAAGGAGAGACCGCGGGAGGAAGGGCAGAGGGTGGAAGCTGACCAGAGGAGTTCAGTCTGGGGTGTGGACAGAGGTGTTTATAGGATAAAAAGGTAGAGAAGCTGAAATGTCAGTTGGATATACTCTTCTAGAACCCAGAAAAAATGTCTGAGAGTCTTCAGAATATTTTAACAGGGACAGTTTCAGAGGCCCTGAATGCAAACACTGATGTATGCACCTACGATCTTCTAGGGAGAAGGCTCCATAGTTTTTTTAGATTCTTTGGGAGATCTGTGTCCACAACAAGGTCGGAAACCACTGAAACGATTGGATGCTAAAGACTAGGCTTAATGCTACTTTTGAAAAAAGAAGCAACTGCTTGCTATGTACACTAGGGGGTGATGTAGGGCCAGCTGTGAGTGCTATATCCCTACTTCACAAGGTTTGGCTGAGGGCCATGCTTGGCTGTAATTAATTCCCTGTCTGCTTGTTAGGCTGGATTCCAAAGCACTCAAAAGTCTTAAACTGGATCCTTAGCAATTGAGATGGGCCGTGCTAAGCCGGGCACTTTTGAAACACAACTCCTGCAAATGTCTATGAGAAGACTTACCAGGACTCAGGGAGCAGTGTTCTTCCCCACGGCACCAGCTCTAGCACTAGCCATCAGTACCGTGTTACACACGCAGCTCTAGAAGCCAGGAGGGCATTTTAAGACCACCATGTGTCCCAAACCAAACTCGTGATCTTTTCCTCCCCGCCCTGCCTTCCAAAGCCTTCTTCCAAAGGCTTCCCCCGTTCAGTTTTCAACATCACCGCCATCCTAGAATTCAGTGTCGCCTAGTAGAGCTTTTGCAGTAATGGAAATGGTCTGTAGCTGTGTTGTTTGTATCACCAAACTCATGTGGTTATTGAGTACCTGAATCGTGCATAGTACAGCCGAGGGGCTGAAATGTTAATCTTATTTAATTTTAATTAATTTAAATTGGACAGCACAGTTCTAGATGCTCAATCTGAAACCTTGAAAGACGTCTTAGACCCCTCTCTTTCCCTCACTCCCCACATCCAGTGTGCCATCAAATCCTATGGGCTCTAACTTCAGAGTATAACCACCTTCATTGCTACTACACTGGCCCAGGTCACCATCACCTCTCACCTGAGTTGTTATAAGAGCTCCTTACTATCTCCCTGCCTCTGCCTTTGCTCCTACAGCCTACTTGCAACACAGCAGCAAGAATAATTGGGTTGAAAATGAAAGATCATTCCTTCCTCTGGCTTCCCAGCTCCCAGGAAAAGCCTGAGCAGCCCGTGCGACCTTCCCCTGCCCACACAGTACTCTCCCTCGTTCCACTGCAGCCACACTGCTGTCCTGGCCGTTCCTCCCACCTCCAGGTGTGCTCCTGCCTCAGGGCATTGGCCGTTGCTCTTCCTTCAGATACCCACATAGTTCATCTCTCGCCCTCCTCCTGCGTGTACCAAAATGCCTCCTCAGCGTGCCCTCTCCTGACCACTCGATTTAAAGCTGCCACCCCACCTCCACCCAGCACTCCCTCCCGCCTTCCCTGCATCACTTTTCTTCATGGTACATCCTGACAACATGCTATTTACTTATTTATTATCTTCTCCCCCTAAAAGCAGGAGGAGGGCAGGGCTCTGTGTCTGTGCTGTTCACTGCTGTATCTGCAGTACCTAGAGCGCTTGGCACAGAATAGATGCTCCATTTTTTGGCACAGAGTAGACGTTTAAATATTTACTGAATTAAGTACTTTGGTTAAGAGGTGAGTCAGGGAAGAGGGTACCTCTAACTGAGGTGGTTCTAGGAGCAGGAGACACTGGGTTATGAAAATAGCATTGCCCGGGCTGTCAAGAGACCTGGGTTCAAGTCCACCAGATGACCCCTGTGACCCCATGCAGGCTCTCAACTACTGAGTCTGTTCTCCAATCTATAAAATGGGAAAGCAAATCTCTGTTGCCTCCCCCATGGGGTGGCTGAGGAAGCAATGAGATAATAAATGCAAAGCCCTTTGTGGGCCACAAGGGGAAGGAGAAGGGAGTGAGCAACTGATCCTGATGAAGGGTTGGCCCAGGTAAGCGTCAGGAGGAAGTTAACTGCAGAAATGGTGATCACTGGATCCGACTCACTGAGAGGTGGTGGTGGCCAGCTGTAACTCAGCAACACAAAACAGCTTATTCTTGCAGGCCTTCTCATAGGGCAGCTGTAACGAGACAGGGGCAGGATCAGCCCAGGGATCCGCCATCCCCAGCAGCCTGCCTCGTGATCTTAGGACACGCCTGTCCCCCCTGCTACTCGAGAAGTGCAGTTACAGGCAGGTGAAGGCTGACAGCTGGGGTTGTCACATGGCTGTGACTGTGACATTCCTTGATCTGTCAGGGGTAGAGGAGGAACAGTCAGGTAACAGATGACAGGTGACAGTCTGTCAGGCAGGGGGTGTGCTTGGTCCTACACAGGTATACCATGAGTCAGGCCTCTCGCCAAGGTCAAAAATGGGGTGACCTTCATGGAATGGTGGATATGCCTGCCACATTTCTATCATGAGAATTAAGCAGCAACACTCACAACTCACTATGTACTTTGAAATTCTGGGGAGGAAAACCTATGTGAGGAAGAATTTCCTTAGTCCTTTCAAGTAGAGGTGGGAACAGCAGGGGCACAAATGAAGGACACCTGACCAAGCACGGTCACAGTCCAGTCCTGCTTGCCCTCTGACCCCATGGCTAGTCTTCTCTGGAGGTTAACTATTCCCCTAGCAATCTTGCCTATACTAAACCAAACTAACTCAGAGAGTCACGTTGGGTCCAAAGGCCCAGTCAAGGTTGAAAAGCCCTAGTTCAAGTTGAAAAATCAAAGTTTCTAAAGAATCTGGGTTTATTTTTTATTATGAAGGAAACAGCCAGCTCCTTAACTGGAAAATCTCTGCATTTATCTCCCCAGCGGCCACTGACCACGTCAGCAGCTTAATGCAAGGATGCACCCAGGGCCTGGAGCAGGACTGGAGCCCAGAGCTGGAAAGGAAACCTACTTCCTGGAGCAGGGAGATGTGATTTGCAGAAGTCAGAGCCTGATACTCCAACTGGGTCAACAGTTTGGGGCAAAGTTTTTTTTTGTTTGTTTTGTTTTTAATATAGCCAAGTAGCCTGCTCTCTTTCACTTAATCCCAGTGAGAGAGCAGGGTTAAACTACCTTATGCTCCCAGCCAGAACTCATTCTCTGGAAACATCTGTGTGCTTAAACTAACACCAAAGCACCCCTCCTCATCCATTTTACCAGTGGAATAAAAATTTTCTTTGCCAAACCATTAAAGTAATCATGGATTAAAATAAGAATCGTGAATGGATGTTAAACAGGATACGTGCATAATCTCAAAGCATCTCTCCATAAGATACTGATTAATGATCAAAGGAAGAGCACCAGTAATGGGTCAAAGCAGTGTGGCCCCTGATATGATGCACTTAGAAGGACATCACGTCTATGAAATTCTTGCCCAAAACGCACAACCTAATATAATCATGAGGAAACACCAGACAAATTCAAATTGAGAAACTTTCTACAAATTAACTGGCCTGTACCCTTTGAAAATGCTGAAGTTGTTAAAGACTGAGAAACAGCTCCAAATTAAAGGAGACCAAAGATAAGTGATGACAAAATGCAATAAATGATCCTGGACCAGCAGAAAAAGATTTTTTTCTTTTGCAATAAAGGACATGAATAGGACAACTGATGAAATTTAAATAAATTAGATAATAGCATTTCATTATTATTAATTTCCTGGTTTTGATCACTGCACTGAGGTTGTATAAGAGTGTCCTTGTTTTTTAGGAAATATATGCTGAATATTGAAGAGGCATCACATCTATAAATTGCTCTCAAATGGTTCAGAAATATAAATGTGTGTAATGTGAGTAATGTACATGTATATACATATGTGTACTGTCTGTATATATAGTGAGAAAGAACGATAAACAATGTGAGTGATAAAACGTGATGAATTGTGAAGATGTTAACATTTTGGAAATCTGGATAAAGAATGCATGGGGATTATTTGGACTATTCTTATAACTTTATAGTAAGCCAACAATTTCAAAATAAAGTTTAAAAACAAAATATATATAATTAGTGATAATCTGCTTATTGACAAAACTTTATTATATTAGTTCTCCCAATCTTTTCTGCATCTAACTTGCTGTCAATACCAATTTTTAAAAAATTCTTTACAAAATAAATAAACTATTATAAATTTAAAATAAAGTCTCTTGCCTAAAAAATTAAGATGGCAATCTTTGTTCATAGAGGAACGTGATTGCCTCTCTTCCTGGGCAGATGAGCAGTGAAAACAGTCACCCTGCTTATGTTGCTCTCTTATTTCTATTTACTATTTGTTGTTTTTTTGTTTGTTTTGTTTTGTGTTTTTAGAGAGAGAGGGAGAGATGGATTTGTTGTCCCACTTACTTATGCATCATTAGTTGATTCAAACCCGAAACCTTGGCCTATCAGGATGACACTAACCAACGGAGCTACCCAGCTGGGGCTCTATTTACTATTTGTGATTAATACATTAGGTATTGCCCAAAGCTGGAGCTAAAATCTTGTATAATTTAATTAACATAGAACATTTGGGTAAAATGCTACCTGAAGCTTTTCTGTGCCAGCATGAACTACTATTGGCTTTTTAGTTTTAATTTTGGAGGCTCAATTCATTCCAGCTGACCGTAATTATTGCCCTTTAATGCACACATTGATCCTGCTGCTTATACCCCTGGTAGGGTATAGGTTTGGTGGGCCAGACATTCGGCCTGAAGGCCCTGGGCAGGCCCTGGGTAGACACGGGACCCCCCCACCACATGGCCATCAGAGAGCCTGCCAAGGCAGGCAATGTATTCATATGCTTCATTAAATATTTAGCAAGCACTCTGTGAACATGAAGGAACTAGCGTTGGGTGGTAATTTGGAGGTGTGCTTACCCCCTAGTGAGGCCCACTTGTGCAGCACGGAGGCCAAATGCTGTCTGAAGACCCTCCCAATTCTAACATTCTTTGAAGTTAGGGGAGCAGGTGCTTTTGGGGGATGGCTTCCCGGAGGGTCTGGTTCTAGCTGTGGGTAGAGTCACCTGGAAGACGGCAGAGGGCTCTCTGTAGATGTCCAGGACAGGGTGGGGGTGGTCCCTCTGGCCCTTGGAGGTCTGGAGTTGGTAGCTGACTTTGACACTAATGTTGGAGAAGCAGTCCTCTTCACAGAGCTGCAGAGCCACCAGGGAATGCAGAGTTGCAGTTGGATGTGGGGAGAAGATGACAAGGAGAAGACCTTTAACTTTGGTGTAGCCATAATAAGAAATAAACAATGAAAGTGGTGAGCTGGAAGTCCCAAGCCTCTTCCACATAAGCCAGGCTGAAGGGAAGCTTTCATCTAACCGAGCTGCTGAGAGCGCTGGAAAAACCTCCCTGGATCTCCTATGGCCTCAGGCCTCATAACTCCTTATGGTTTCCACCCCAACCCCAAAGGGGCTCTGGCCATCATGAGTCAAAAACTGACTTGGCTTTATTCAGAGAGCAAATGGGAGGCGTGAAAGGGAAGACTCGTGGTCACATCTGTGTGACAAAGATATTTCTCAAAGCAGCATGGAGGGCCTGTCAGAGACGGAAGAGCCCGAATAAAGAGATGGCCTGGGACAACATTTCCCTTCTCTCGGAGTGAGACTTTCTGCCAGGGCAGAAGCTCTGAGCATGAGACGGCAGATGAGGGAGACCCCCTGTGGAGAGGGTAGTCCCGCTCTTATTCAAAGAAACCGTAGACTCGCTAGAAACTCTTTCCTGATCCAATTAACAACTGGAGCGGGTGTGGGAACAGACTGTAGTCAAAAGCATAATTTATGAGGTTGTTGGAATAAATGATCCTTATAGGTCCAAAGTTCTAGGTCCTGAGTCCGGACAAATACATTTTTTTCCTGTCACTAGGCACCTTTGTCAGGAGTAAACCTTTGTAAAGGACAACTTTTGTGTTTCTATTTCTACTTTCTCTCATTCCGTTCTTCTGATGTGGATTCAGAGAAGGCCCCTCAGCCTCACTGTTGTTACCAGGCGAGGCCGATGACCTGGGGAGGAGAAGAAGCAGCGGCTAGAGCATCTCCCTTTTTGTGCAGATGCAGGGCAGCTCAGAGACAGTTAGTGTTCAATCTCAGTAGGTTTCTTTCATTTGGATTTTGGGTACAATTAACTCCATCTCCCATGCCAGTATGTGGTTCTCAATCTATTATTATTATTATTATTATTATTATTATTATTATTCTTTTTAACCCTCACCCGAGAGATATGTTTATTGATTTCTAGAGAGGGGAAGGGGGGGGAGAGAGATATTGATCAGCTGCTTCCAATACTCCCCCCCCACCCCACTAGAGATCAAACCCACCGCCCTCCTGGTGTGCGGGAGCCGCCCAGCCAGGGCTGCTATCATTTTAATTGTCTAACGTGTAGGGACGGACAGACAGCCTTCATCACACACCCCTCAGTTCTCTCAACAACACAGACCCCTCTGGACTCTTCCAAGCCCCTCACTTGCCTCTCCCTCCATGGGGACGAGCACGCGGGGCTCACAGAGACGGGACCCGCCGCTCCACTCCTGAAGGTGGTTCTGACAACTTCTCCTGTCCGAACACTGTAGCCTCTTCCTCTGCTTCAGCACATCCACGTCCAGCGTGAAATTCAGAAATGTCTCCCTGAGGCCTGGGAGTGAAGAGCAGACCTCCCGCTGAGGCTGGGACAGGGGAGCCCCGACACAGGGCCCCAGCCCAAGGGGGGCCCCCCCTGGGTGCGGCTCCACTCGGGCGCTTCCCTGGGGTTGTGGGGCTCTTCACTTCAAAGGTACTTTGCTCAGGGTCGTTTGGCACCTGGCTAGGGTCCCTCAGTGCCCCAGCCCCAAGCCCAGAGCAGCACATTCCCGGGGCTGAGGCAGTCTCCCCTAGGAGACGGAGGACTGCGCCAGGAGGCTGGGATTCGGGGAGAAAAGAGGCGGGATAATCCAGGGAATGGAGAGAGAGACCACAGAGCAAAGCCTGAGGACAGCAGAGCTGAGAGCACCTTATGGATTACCTGGGCCAACTTCCTTAATGTACGGAACAGAAATTAGGACCAGAGAGTGAAAGACACCTGCCTAGTGTCACACAGCCACTCAGCAGCAGCCGCGGGGGCTCTGTGGCCTGAGTTCTTCAGCCTGTACGGCTGGAACTGTAGGCTTGGCATTTTCTCCGCCCATGTGTGACAATGGCCTCCTTCTGCAGTAAAGCCACCCACCCGGGAGAGTGTGTTCTCACTTGCAGGAGCCAGAGAGACATCTCAGGGATTGCTACTGAGACACGGCAGCTTGGGGACTGTTGCTGACGGATTAGTCTAGAGGGGAGCTCTTTAGTTGCCAGTAAGTGCAACTGTGAAAGCCAGGCCTACCCTCTGCCTTCTAGAAACAGTCTCCCAACCAGTGCCAGGTAAGGGGTGGGAAGAGAGGCCAGGCCTCCGGCAGGTTGTCCAATCCCACCTGGGCCAGGGAGACACAGTGAGGAGCAAAGGGGAGAAGGCAGAAAACAGAGAGAGGGGAAGGGCACTTCGCAGGAGCCCCTGTGCACGCGTGGGCAGGGTAGATGGAGGAACAGCTGCCTTTCTCTGAGTCTTCTTTCAGAAACTCAACCCCTCGCACCTGAGGAAGGGATCCAGCGCCCCTCTTCCCAGCAGGGCCAGAGACACCCCTGCAGAGTGCGGACTTAACAGCAGATTGCCCTTTTCTGGAGCAGTTCACACTAAACAGAACCTAATGTCACAGGAGCTGAGCTCCAATAGAGGGATTTCAAACATCGGGACCTCCTAACACACCTACCCCGCCCCCACCCCCACCCCATCTCCTTTCCCTGCCCTCTGCCCCGAAGCCAACGAGGAATGACCCCAGCACTGGGTGGATCAGCTAGGCTGCCTGTTACCTGACTTGGCAGCTGCGGTCACAGAGCTGATTTCAAAACACAAGAACACATTCACACTGCTGTTGAAGCCAATGGGCAGTGCCTTGGGGGTGAAGGTCATGGACACCTTCAGGCGAAGCACAGGTCTTGAGCTAAATAAGACAGCAAAGAGGACCATGAGAAGTGACCGTAGGACTTCTGTGTCAGTGCTTGGCTCATTCATTCATTTGATGAATATTTATTGAACATCTCTAATGTGCCACTGCTGTTCTGAGTCTTCAGGATACAGAAGGGAAAGAGACAAGTCCCTGCTCTACTGGGCAAATAGGCAACAAGCAAATAAACAAGAAGAAACAGTAAAATGCTATGTATAGGTGATGCTATGATAAAAATAAAATAGGTTAAGGTCTTGGAGCCTGGGGGCTTCTTAGGTTGGGTAGTCAGGGATGGCCTAACTAATGAGGAGACACTGAAGTTGAGACTTGTTTACAAGAGAGAGTCAGCTATGTAAAGACCTAGGGGAAGTGCCTTCCAGGCAGAAGGCACAGCTAGTGCAAAGGGCCTGTGGCAGGAATGAGCCTGGTTTGAGGAACACAAAGGTCAGCATGACAGGAGCAGTTAGTGAGACAGGAGGTAGTAACAGGAGATGGGGAGGGAGGAGTAGCTTTGGCCATGGAGAGCTTTGTGGGCCATGGTAAGGAATTTGAGTTTTACTCTAAGTGGGAGCCACTGAGGGGTTTTAAGCAGCAGGATGAAGGGGTCGCTCTGGCTGCTACGTGGAGAATGGGGCACAGGGCGTGGAGGCAGGGAAGACCGCCATGGCGGTGATCCAGGTAAGAGGCGACAGTGTCTTGTATGGGGAGGTATTTTGGAGGCAGAGCCAACAAAAAAAAAGTGTTGATGGGGTGGCACGGGAAGGGAAAGAAGAATCAGGGGTGACTCATGGGGTTTTTGTCCTGAACAAACGGTGTCATTTGCTGAGATGGGAAGCTTGGAGGGCGGCTGGTTGGGGGAGGAGAAGTGGGTGAGAATAGGAGGCCCATTTGCGACATGTTGACTCTGAGATGCCTGGGAGCGACGGCAAGGAGGGGTATTGAGTTGACAGCCAAGTCTGGGGCTTAGTGGAGAGCCTGGGCAGAGAGGTGCTGCGCCAGTTTATTTATAGCCAAGGTGCTTGATGATTCACTTAGGGATGGGCACAGGAGCTCTGAAATTCATGGTAATAATAACGGCAGCCACCATGGGGCACTGTGCTAAATTCTTGGCATAGATTCTCTCAGTTAATCCTCATGACCCTGTGAGGTGAGCACTATTACTATTCCCACTTGTAGGAAATAGGGACTTAGAGTTCAATAACCTGGCCAAGCTCACAGCGTCAAGTGAGAGCTGAGGCCCAAACCCAGAAGGGCAGACTCCAGGGCCAAGCCCCTAACCACCTACTTTCTCCTGTCAGTGCCTGGTATCTTCATGGGGTCATTTAGGGCAGGGAAGTGGGTGAGGCTGGGGCCTGGCACCCCGGGAGGAAGGGCAGACCCCTACCGGAGCACAGTGGCGCGGCCAATTGCGCCCACAGTGATGTCATCAAGGCCATTGCCATCCAAATCTAAGCCACCATCCACGGATGTGCCAAAGTAGCGGAGTCCTGGGGCCACCTCTGAGGCTCTGATGCGCTGTGGAAGGAGAAACACAAGGAGTGGGGGAGGGAAAGGAGCGTCCCTTTGGTTTTACTCAAATCAGTGAACCAGTCCCCACCTCTCAATGGGAGCCCTCATTTAGAAACTGGAAAGAGCAAGGCAAGGTCTCCCGGGGAAGTGGCATTTGAATAGAGCTGCGAAGGGCTGGTGGGACTTGACGGGGAGACGAGGGAAGCAGGGGTGGGGCAGAGCAGGGTGGTCTAAGGAAACAGCCAGGGGCCAGTGCATGGGAACAGGAGGAGAGCGGGGTGCAAGGAGGCCTGATGGGCATTAGACACAGCGTAGAAGGTGGGGAGGAGGCAGGAGGGGCAGGGGCGGGGGGCATGCAGAGGAGGGGCTGGGCTGGGAGAGAGCTAGAATGTTAGGATGGACATGGAGGTGACAGGCTGTGCCGAGTGTTGGGTGTCTGGGATTATCCTGGGTTTCTGGTGGGCAGGTGGGGCCCAGAGGAGCAGCGGGTCTGAGGGGGGAGAGGGTGCTTTCTGTTGGGCAGCATGAGAGTGAGATGCTTCGGAGCCATCCAGGTGAGGTGCTCAGGAGGCAGCTGCACATAGGGGACCGGAGCATGGAAGAGAAACTAGCTGGAGGTGGGTGAAAGCGCCCATAAAAGATATGGCATGAGAGGCTGGCAACAGAGCCCTGGGGGGTGAGAGTTAAGGCCCCAGACACTCAGGGGGATAGGAGCCAGAGAAGGGGCAGAAAGAGAGGAGCAGGATCTGAGGCAGGTCCACGGTCGGGAATTCCAAAGGGAGACGCAGGGCAGGGAAGCAGATGTTGCCACAAGCTCCTGCCCCACCTGAAGGGTCTGGATGAGGCCTTGGCCGGGAACCTCCCACCAGCCAGAGTGACTTGTGCCCTTCATTGGAGACTCCCAACCGTGTGGGACTGCCTGGCACTTAGACCTGGAGCTGACTTGGGGCTCAGGCCATTACATCTTGGGGGTCACTGTCCCAGAGTAGAGGCAGGAGAGAGCCCTGCAGGTCACCTGCGAGGGGCTGGTCGAGAGGCCATCCCTGCATCCGTTGTAAATATACACACTGCCAAAGCTGGTGCCATCATCTGCCCCCAGGCCCTCCAGGGGGGCCCCGATGGCCACATCTGTGAGACTGTCCTCGCTGATGTCCCCCACTGTGGCCATGGCGAAGCCAAATCGAGCGTCAGTGAACCCAGGCTGCCCACTCAGCGTGCGGGCCAAGGAGAAGGAACCGTCCTGCAAAGCAAACAGGCAGCTCAGCCCTCAGGACAGGGCTGCCGGGCGCCCACCCCATTGCCGCCCGAGGAGGTGTGCTCACTGGACTTGGCCATTCGGATTCTCTGGCAGGGAGTCTGAGGCTCAGAAAAGGAAAGGACTTTCCCAAGGTCGCACAGTGAGCGAGAGGTAAAGCTGGGGTCCTGCCTTGCAGCTCAGGACCAGAGCCTGCTCCCACGGTTAGCGGGACAGGACTGGCCATTGGGAGGCCTGGGTTCTAGTCTTGGCTCTACCCCACATTTGCTATGTAAACTTGGACAAGTTTTAACATCACAGCTTCCTAACCTGTAAAGTGTGACAGCTACTCCCACAGTTACTAGAAAAACAGGCGAGGTGACAGACAAAACCTGCTTTGTCAGTCGTGCTGCTACTGGGGATGCTATCACCACCAATATGAGACGATGAGATGGGGAAAGTGAGAAAGTGGGGTCCAGGAAGGCGGGGAGCCGCTGTCCACCTGGCTGCCATCCACCCTGAGCACCTCCCCATTGCTGCAAGGCAGGGCCAGGGCAATCCCAGCCTCCCTCCCCTCTACACCAGGCTGAGTGGCCACAGCCCCTGCGAGCCTGCGAAGATGGAGACTCTCCCACCTGCCCATTCAGACGGTACACGTAGACTCGGCCTTCCTGTCCGTGAACGTGGTAAAACGGAGCAGCCACCAACAGGAAGTCCGTGGTTCCATCCATGTTGATGTCCATGGGACACAGCTCAGAGCCAAAATAGGACCCCATCTACAGCCCAGGAAGAGCTCGATTCACAGGGAGCTCTGGGGAGGCCCCTCCCCGACCCCTCTGCATGGCCAGACCCCTGCTCCTACTCTTCCTGGGCCACCAGCTTTGGCTCATTCCAGATCAATCTGTTCACCAGAGTAACAGAGGACACTGCCTGACCCCCCCCCCCCCCCAGTGGGGAGCTGCTGGCAATCAGACATGCGGAGCCAGGGCAGAGGCACTGAGTTCTGCCCAGGCTGGGTCTCTAACCCACTGTGTGCCCTGGAGCCCATCCCTTTCCCTTGGGCCCCTGGATTCCCATCTGTCGTAATGGATGGGGTCCCGTGGTCCTTCCCCAGCAGGCACCTGCTCTCCCTCCAGCACTGGCATGAAGTTGGTCCCTCTGCTCTCCTTCTGCAGCTCAAACACAGCACCTCGCTGCTTGTGCCGGGGAGCCCCCGCCACGTAGGAGAGGCCACGGGCCTTGTGCAGCACGGCCACCGAGTATCCTGGGGCAGGGGTGGGGTGGTTGTGGTCAGGAGCTCGCCCAGGCCACGTCTCTGCCCCCCGCCCCCCGCCACCTTCCCAGCCAGGCCTTCAAAGTGGCCCGGGCAGGAAGACAAAATAGGAGACTGTCCTCATCTTTTTAAAGCTTGGCCTCAGGGGGCTCTCCCACTTACCCACTGTTGCTGGCCACACACATGTGCCCCCCACACAGATATGATGTGCACACATCATCATGTGTACAGCTTCACTCAAAATATACTCATTCGCACACCCAGTATATAAGACTGAGGTGAGAGGTGAAGGGTCACCCACCACTATCATTCATGGTGAGGCCCCACCTTCCCTAGGCAGTCATCCAGGGCCACCCCACGAACTGAGTACCGAGCCGACCCTGTCCCTTCCCAGAAGGCCCTAATTTTCAGCCTCCAAGTCCCTAACCAGTCCCATCCTTCAGTCCAGGTGACCAACCTGGGCCATTCCCAACTAGGAAGCTTAGTGCAGCCTAAGGTGAAACTTCAATGACCCTGCCTAGGCCCTGCCCTCACCCAGGTGGTCTCCAGGCTCCACCCTCACCCAGGTGGTCCCCAGGCCCCGCCCTCACCCAGGTGGTCTCCAGGCCCTGCCCTCACCCAGGTGGTCTCCAGGCCCCGCCCTCATCCAGGTGGTCTCTAGGCTCCACCCTCACCCAGGTGGTCTCCAGGCTCCACCCTCACCCGGGTGGCCTCTAGGCCCTGCCCTCACCCAGGTGGTCTCCGGGCCCCGCCCTCACCCAGGTGGTCTCCAGGCCCCGCCCTCATCCAGGTGGTCTCCAGGCCCCACCTTCATCCAGGTGGTCTCTAGGCCCCGCCCTTACCCAAGTAGCTGTGCTTTTCTGCCTTGGTATCCACCACCGTCTGGTTCAAGAAGTGGCCCCGGGGGTGGTGGCGGCTGTACATGTCATAGAGCAATACGCCCCCAGACCAGTCGAAGGCCCCGACAGCACCGAGCAGCACCTGCCCCTGCAAGGGACAAGGGTTGGAGGCCATCTAAGCTGGAGGTACCCAGGGCCAGCCACTGCAGCCTCAGGTCTACCGGCCAGCACAGCGAACCTTGTGATGGGGGGGAAGGGGACATTCCAGGCCCCGTGCCCACCTGGCCAGAGATGCAGGAGGAAGGTGAGATGGCAAACACTGGGTTCCTGCCTTGTCCCCATGACCCTGTCAGAGGAGCTGTCCCTCTAATATCAACACCCCCCAGAGCAGAAAGCTGCCAGGACCCGGGTGTGAGGCACTGAAAAAGTATGACTGAGAAGACAGTGCTCTTCTTCCCCGCAGGGTGCCCCGCCTGGCCTGGTACACAGGCCCACCCGGCTTGAGTGGCAGCTCTACCACGCACGAGGGCCATGTCCTCGCTGTGGCTGCATCTCAGCTCCCCTGCGGGAACAGTGCCCCTGGGGGAGAAGCAGGCAACTCGGCAAGCTGGCCCAGGCCAAAGCCTGCTACTAGTCTGTATTTTCGGAACTGCTCAGTCCTTGAGCACACAGGACGAGACAACCCCCGTATGAACATGGCCACTCTTTTGTCTACCTCAGAGTCCAGACTAAGACGAGCAAGCAGAAGTGTTTTCTGTTATACCCACAGCTCCTTCAGAGGCATCACCGCAGGAGGCAGAGCCCTGCACTGTGGCCAAGGGTCCCCGAGGTCCTGGGTGTCACTGGGGGCCTCCTCCATGGCGAACCTGCCTCGTGCTGAGTTGGCCACGTACCTCATCCAGGATCTGGGCGCTGAACCCGATCTGTGCCAGCTCGAAGTGGAGGGCTTCTCCGACCGTGCCTGGAAGCCAAGAGGCCCAGTGAGACACTGCTCTGGGCAAGGTGAAGGGAGAAACCGAGCCGGGGAAGGGTCCAGCCTGGCCTCGCTCCCGGACGGAACCAGGTTTGGTTTGATGGGACGAGCACCAGGCTTAGAGACATGGGTCCTGCTTTAGCAGCTACTGGAAGAGAGCCTGGGGAGTTCCCTCCCTCTTCAGGGCCTCGGTTTCCTCATCCGTGAGCTCCTGGGAGCAGGAACCACGTCCCGGTCATCCTTCTTCCTCCAGCACCAGGTCAGTTCATCAGAGCTTCATGGAGATGTGAGAAGTGCAGAGGTCTGGGAATATTGTCACCTTTTTAGGCATGGAACAGCTGAGGCTCAGAGGTGACAGGAGTTGCCCTGAGTGCCACATGGAGGTAGGCCAGGGGTGGGGCTGGAGGGCAGGGCTCAGACCTCCTGCTCAATGCCAAGGGGGCAGCCACAGGGTGGCTGAGGCACCTGGAGCCCTCACCTTCTATGCGAATGATTCTTTGCTGCAGTTGGCTCAGCAGCCCATCCAGTGCCGCGTAATTGGTCACCTTGAAGGCATGGGTCTCCTTGGGGTCCGAGGCGATCAGCTTCAGTTCATCTTCAGTCTTCTTCTTTTTAAATGCATCTCCCACCTGCATAGAGGCCCCGGATCAATGGGTCAGCACCATGAGGGCTGGCTGGTTCCTGAGCCCCGAGGTCTTTCCAGGCCCAGGGAGAGGGCTGAGCCTCATCACCTGGCCTTCAGGAACTCCATCACTTGCCCCCTACTTTCCCTGCTTCCTGTTCTCTCCCAAACACACAGTTTTACCAAACTACATGTGCTTTCCTGAACACACCAGGCTCCTTCTCACCTCTGCACATGCTGTTCCCTCTGCCTGCAGAGCCCTTCCCTCCTCCCCAGTTACTCCTGTCTGACCTCCAAGACTCAGCTCAGCACCATCTCCTCCAGGACCACCTCTACCCCCAATCCCACTCCCACCCCGATGTCCTTCCTGCGGGCTCCCAGAGCAACAACTGCTCTCCCCATCACTGCTGGGCAAGTGAGCTAGGGCCACATCGGGAAACGAGCCTTCTATGGGAAGACCCAGTTGGAAGTGGAAGTGGGAGTGGGAGTGGGAGTGGGAGTGGGAGTGGGAGTGGGAGTGGGAGTGGGAGTGGGAGTGGGAGTGGTGCACGGGACATGGGGCCTGGGAGAAAAGAAGTTGGTGAGTGGTTGTGAACAGAACAGGGTTCGGGTAAGCCGCTTACAGAAGCCCTTACCAGGAACCCTGGCTCCTCCTCACCCCAGGCTATATGGTAGGGTTAGGAGGTGATCCCCTGCTCCTGGCTCTTACCCCAATGGCAAAGCGCTGAACACCTTGCATCTTCGGGGAGTTGATGACAGTCGTGAGGTTGAGGGGGTCCTCGAATATGTCCCCATCAGTGAGCACCACCATGACCTTGGATGCCTCTTTTCTAGAGCCGTGGCTTGGTGAGAAGATGTTGTCTCTAAGTTGGGGAGAGCAAAGAAAGTGGAAGACTTTGCCAGAGGGATGGCTGAGCTTGCGGGGGGGGGGGGGGGGGGGGGGGTTATTCACAAACCTGTTTTAGAATTGGAAAGGACTAAGGAGCCCTCCCAGGGGAACAAAGGCCCAAGGAGGGGTGGGGACACCTCTATAGCACCAGCAGGGCTGGTGGGGGTGGGGAGCCTGCTCCCATTGGAAAGGTGCTGGATAGCACAAGGAATAGATTTGTGTGGGAACAATGACATTAATAACAGTGGCTGAGATTTACAAAGCACTATGTGCCAGGCATTGTTATACATATTTTAACCCATTTAATCCTCGCAAAATCCTCCAAGGCAAGTGCTATTATTATTCTCATTTTAAAAGCAAGGAGCCACGCACAGAGAAGTTAGGTACCCAGCGTCTCCAAGTGCAAACTGGAGCTGGGATGTGGACCTAGGCAGCCTGGCCCCTGAGCCCAGCCCTGTCTGCACTGTGCTCTATTGCCTCTCACAAGAGGAGTCTTCCAAAGAATTTGGGGGGGGACTGTCCTGGGGTGTCATTCATCAGCCAAGGCTGGATTGAAAGACCTCACATTCCCCTTACAGCAAAGGAAGAGCTAGAATCCTGACCCTCTCCTTTTTACAGTTCTGTCCATCCACCTCGCCAGGCATGATGCCTCAAAGCCTCCGGGAAGGGACGCCAGCCAACAGCCAGCAGGTGCTCAGGTGATTCTGCTTCCCTCACACTCACAGGACATGCTGCATGGCAGAGGCTGTCTTGGTGACACTCTTCACTTGTGTGATGTTCTGGACTTTGCTGAGGGAGGCCATGACATCCTGGCTGTATTGAAGGTCAAACTCAGTCTGGATCACTCCTCCGTACTGCACCAGGGCAAAGCTGCACTGGAGGGAGGGACCAAGGGGGGAGGAGGTTGGCAGAGTCACCATGCCCGAGGCCCAAGCTTGAATGGCTCCCTCTGGAAGCTGCAGAAGGATCCACTCATTCCTCCTCGTTTACTGCAGGAGGAGATGCTAAGGCAGAGGGAAATCTCTAAGAAAGCAGGGCTGGAAGAAGGTGTGACAGTGATGGCTCCCGGGGGGTCACAGACTTCTCCCTGAACCCATGTCCTTGTAGAGGCCCTCTCCCCTTCATATTCACCATGTGACTTTCTTTGGCTGTTGGGATATCAGCAAATGACAGACAATCAGAGACATGAAAAAGTGCTTGTGTGCATTAGGTCTTGGGATGTTGCAGCCATGAAAATGTTGGGCTGACCTGCTGGAGACACATGGCCAGACACATGAGGCCATTTAAGGCCATCCAGTCACAGTCAAGCAACCAGATACCTGCAGCTGCAGGAAAAACCTTCAGTCAAGACCAGCAGAAGAACTGCCCAGCTGAGCCCAGCCCAAATAGCTGACCCACAGAACTGGGAGCAGACCAGTGGTGGTTGTTTTGAGGTGGTTTGCTCACAGTGATGGATAGCAACGGACTGGGTGAGCCTAGCTCCTGGGGAAGCTCACCTCAAAGCACTTCTCGTAGATGTTCCTCATCATGTTAGAGATGAAGTCTTTGGCTCTCTGGAAGTCTGGGGGATCAATGCTTCCTGAGCCATCCAGGAGGATGGCGATCTCGGTGCCTGGGCCAAGACAGGGAGCAGGTCAGGAGTGGGCATGGGATTTGGGGCTGGAGCGAGGGCTGCATGTCCTGCCCTGTAGGGTACCCACTCCATTCAATCCCCAAGGGCTCTCAGTTCAGGGAAGAAGTCGGTGAAGCTCTCTTTGTCTCAGAGGCAGAGAGAGAGCTAGGACCTGCTCAGGCTCTGACTCTGTGAGTCACTCCCATCACTCCCACTCTCTGGGCCTCAGTTTCCCCATCTGTAAGATGGAGGGGGGCAGAGCTGGGGCTGACTGGGCCTGTAGAGTCCAGCCAGTAGAATCCAGCCACTGCTCTCCATGTCCCAGACCTAGGCACCTCTCACCCCTGGAGGTCGCCAGTCTAGGCATCAGTTCCGAGGGCCTCTGGGAGCAACCTAAATCAGCCTCTTCTCACCCGCTCCCTCCTCCTCCTCTGCTTCCTCCTTCGCCTTCAGAGACCGGCGCTGCCTGGCAGTGCTCCCTGTGCTGCCGTTTTTGTTCCCGTAGCAGTCACCAGCATCCACATGCGCTTTGGGATCCAGGAGATTTTCTTTAAAAAATACACATGGATGAGCTCAGAGTCAGACAGCCTCCTTGGTCACCTCAGGGCAAGGCCACACTGAGCCCATGGGGGGCCCAGGCCTGACTCTGGGCCGGTGTCCCTCTGCATCTGCCTCTTCTTGGAGACCCAGGGAGACGTCTTTAGAGCTGTCAAGGCCAGTGAGTATCCAATCCTTACCAACGTCATTGAAAGAGACCAGAGCCTGGCAACTGAGGTTGGAGGCCAGCAGGCTGCAGGTGCCTGTGAGCTCTGAGCTGAGGCTGTGGGGGCGCCGGGCCACCAGCTGAACGCAGACCTGGGGGAGAGAGGGAGAAAAGAGAGGGAAAGTCTGGGTCGTCCCCAGCCCAGGCCCCCGAGTCACAGCTACCCAGAACCAAGTGCTCAACCAGGCAGGGGATGCAGGAGCAGCTTGCTCACCCCTCACCAGGGGTAGGAGTTGGTGCCAGGATCAGAGCTGAGGTTAGCACCTAGGTCAGTGTGTGGGGTCACATGGAGTACCCGGTCAGAGCTGAGGTCAGCCCTGGAGATGGCACCAGGGAGACAGCTGGGCTTGGCCCTGAGAATAGCATGCCAGCCAGGACAGGTTTTAATACCCGTTTGCCACAGGGGTCGGTTCCGGCCTCCCCGAGCCCCTCCAGACTCCCGCCCCATGCGCACTCACCAAAACACCATGGTGGTTCCGGACAACTGTCACTCCCCGGTGTCTCCCCTTTGGGATGGGGACATGCTCTGAAACAGTTAAGCCCAGGTAAGGTGACAGGGCCACAGGGAGGCAACCCTGGAGCCAAGGTCAGAGGGCACAGGGCCTGTGATGTCTGCTCTGTGCAGGCCTTGTGCCAGGTGGTGATGGGGACCTAGAAATAACTGAGACCTGGCGCTTTTCCTCCAGGTGCGCAGGCGGGTAGAGAAGCACAAGGTGGCGGGTGTGTGCAGCAGGGGAAGGTGTGCAAGGTGCTGAGGGACAGGCTGTATGGACTGACGAACCTCTAGTCTCCAAGCCCCGTCTCTGGGGAATCTCACTGCCCCACAACCCCAGGAGCAGATGTGGTGGCCTCTCCCTCTCCCTTCCCAATGGGCCTCAGGAGACTGTCTCATTTTTATTTTTTAATATATCTTTATTGATTCCAGAGAGAGGAAGGGAGAGGGAGAGAGAGAAACATCAGTGATGAGAGAGTCATTGATCAGCTGCCTCCTGCACGTTCCCCACTGGGGGGTGAGCCCGCAACCCGGGCATGTGCTCTGACCAGGAATCGAACCGCAATCTCCTGGATCCTAGGTCGATGCTCAACCGCTGAGCCACGCCAGCTGGGCAGGCTGTCTCATTTTTGAGACACCCTGTTCCCCTGTTGGACTGTGGCCCCTTCTGAGGTTGTTCAACACACTGGCTCTCCCAGAGACAAAGGGCTCTGCCGTGAACAGTTGAGGGGCCATCAGCGAATGTGTGCCTTGAGCTGGATTGGGTTGGATGGGTAGAGTTTGGTTAATAAGTGAATTTGGTCCATTCATTTCTTCATTCATTTATTCAAACAGTATTTATTAAGTACCTAATATGTGCCAGGTCCCATGCTAGACATTAGGGTGGCCACAGTCAGATTGGGAGGGGAGGGTTGGATTCCACTGGGGTGTGATGAGTTGGAATAGGTTAGGTTTGGGAACCAGGCGAAGTTGAGTTTGTGTCTGTGGTGCCACCAATACTATTTGTGTGACCTTAGTCATACTGGCAACCAGAGGACTTCTCTGAACTGGAGGTTCCTCTTCTGTCACATGGTATGGTTTTTGAGGATTAAAAGTGAATGAAGAGCCCGGCCGGGCGTGGCTCAGCGGTTGAGTGTTGACCTAGGATCCAGGCGATCGGGGTTCGATTCCCGGTCAGGGCACATGCCCGGGTTGCGGGCTCGATCAATGACTCTCTCATCATTGATGTTTCTATGTCCCTCTCCTTTCCTCTCTCTGAAATCAATAAAGATATATTTAAAAAAAAAAAAAAAGTGAATGAAGAAATAATTAGCATGGTGAGCACCCAGTACATTTTTAGGTATTATTTTTGTTGTTAGGATTGGGTCAGGAAAGGCAGGCTGGGGATCAGGGTTGGGCTGAGACAGGATAGAAAGTGAGCTGGGGATGGGAGTGGAGTCTAGGGGGGAAGGGCTGGATTAGATGGGGCTGGGGTTGGAATGGTTTGGGCTGGATGAGGGGGACCCCTAGAAAGGGGTCCCGGGAGCATTCCCTGGAGCTGCGCCTGACTTACCTACAGGTTGGCAAAGGATCTCCTCCTGGGCAAGGGAACACTGATGCAGGGGCCCTGCTGTCCTATTGGTTCTAGCGCTGGTGACCAGGAGCCTGAGCGGGGGAGCAGACGGCGAAGTTGAGCTGGTTGCTGGTGCCCTTCTTCTCCCTGCCCGCCCATCACAGTCCTCCCATCCCAGGCCCACGGGCCCGCAGGCTCCCCGTCTGGAAGACAACCGAGGGGGCGCAGGCCTGGGAAGGCAGGCAGCTCCCCGCCCAGTAGGGCAGACGCCGCATTAAGCGGAAGGCATGGCTCAGCGGCTACCTTGGCTCAGCTCCAGGCGGGAGATAGTTAAGTGCATCCCCCTCTGCCCTCTGACCGCCCTGCTGGAGAAGGGGTGATGTTGGTGGTGAATTCAGACTGCTCTTTGGTGGCAGTGGAGGGAACCAGGAAGCCACCAGTAGCACAGTCTGCTATTCCGGGGCAGTGCTGGCTTTTCAGTGGCTGCTGGGGAAAGAGGGCTCCAGCTGGCCTCAGTGACAGTTTCCTGAGAAAAGCATGCTGGTGTCCCTATATGAGTCAGTCACAGCTGGAGGTCTGGGGGTGGGCGACTCAGCCTGATTAGGGCAGCCTCAGGCGATATGATGCCCGACAGCAAATTATGCCCTTCACCCCGCCTACCCCAGCTCAGTCTAAACCTTCTCACTACCCATGATGCCCAGGGGGGCTGGGCTGCCTGAGACAGGGAGTGAGCCCCCCATCCTAGGGTGGTGAGGAAGGAGTACTGGGGAAAGGCCCTGAGGTTGGGCTTGGTAACAGCAAACCAAGCTCAAGGTCATCATGCTGAAGGCAGTGGGAAGCCACAGAGGACTTTGTAAAAGGCAAGAACATAATTAGTCTATGGTTTGAAAGGTCATATGAGGCTATAGTGGGTTGGGAGTGGGGCCAGGAATGAGGTCTGTCTACTTCCTCACTGTCTACTTCCCATCACTCTATATCTTTGAAAATTATAAAATACATCCTTCACGTATCTCCATGGTTTACATAAAAATAATCACATCTGCACCAGTGTGTATGCCCTGCCAGCTTAACCCACCCCAAGCTGACTCCCACCCAAGGTCACCAGTGGTCCCCACACTGCCAGATCCAACGGACGCCTTTCTGTCTTCGTCTTCCTCAACCTCTCAGCAGCCCTGGACGTAAGTGACAATCTCCTCCTTGAAACAATTTATTCTTGATCTCCCTTCTCCTATCTCTGTCATTACTCCTCAGACTCCTTCGCTGGTTCCTTCACTGTCTGACTTCTAAATGGAGTCCTGAGGCTTGGTCTTGTCTCCTTGCCAGCACACTCTCCCTAGTGTCCCCCTGCAGCCCCATGGCTTCAGTCCACCTACAGATGCTGAGATTCCCCCTCTACGCCTGCAGCCCCCACATCCCTCCACCAGAAGTCAGACTAGCCAGCCGTTGGAAGCAGAATAATGCCCCCCCCCACTCGTCCTAATCTCCAGAACATGTGACTGTGCTACCTTTCAGGGTCAAAGTGGTTTTGTGGGCTTGGTTAAGTTAAGGATTTTGATATGGGGAGATTTTCCTGGATTTTTTTAATTTAAATTTTATTTTTCAATTACAGTTTACATTCAACATTATTGTGTATTAGTTTCAGGTGTACACCGTAGAGGTTGGACAATCAGGTACTTTACACAGTGACCCCCCGATATTTCAAGTACCCATACCTGGCACCACACATAGTTATTACAATATTATTGACTGTATTCCCTGTGTTGTGCTTTTTACATCCCCAGGACTGTTTTGGAACTACCTATTTGCATTTCTTAATCCCTTCACCCTTCTCACCCAGCCTCCCCAACCCCTCCCCTCTGGCAACCATCAGTCTGTTCTCTGTATCTATGAGTCTGTTTCTGTTTTGTTTGTCCATTTATTCTGTTCTTTAGATTCCACATATAAGCGATATCATGTGGTATACTGGACTACTGAGTGGTCCCAATGTAACCACAAGAGTCCTTAGAAGAGAGGAGCAGGAGGGTCAGAGTCAGAGAAAGATTTGAAGATGCTACACTGCTGGTTTTAAAGATGGAAGAAGGGTCCAAGAGCCAAGGGATGCAGGCGGCCTCTGGGAGCTGAAAAAGGCAAGGAAATAGATTCTTCCCTAAAGTCTCCAGGTGGAGCACAGCCCTGCTGAGACCCATTTTGGAGACTTCTGACCTCCAGAGCTGAAAGATAATAAATATGTATTGTTTTAAGCCACTAAATGTATTATCATTTGTTGCAGCAGCAATAGAAAACTAATACAATAACCAACTGCCCGTTGTCTCATAAGCATCTCAAACTTAAAATGTGCAAAGCAGAACACGTGGTCTTGGCCTCCTAAGCCTGCCCCCGTCCGTCTTCCCCAGCCACATACGGCACCACCAACACTACATTCTACACCCCAAAGCCTGGGGACATCCTTGCCTCTCCTTGTCACTCACCCCTCCATCAAATTCATCCATAAGCCCTGCTGGTTCTTTCTCCAAATTATAGAGAGAGAGCATTTCTTTTTTTTATTTTAATCTATCAATATTACTAATTTATTTTAACAAACACCAGTCAGAATTTTTGGAAATGTGACATTTTCCCTGAACATTTAAGTGGAAAATTTTAAGTCCAGAAATAGTGTGCGCTTTGAAAACGAGCAAAGAGGAAATGGAAAACACGTGATGAGATGCTGAGATATGTTTTAAAACAAAAACAAATAAAAAATGGAGAGGCTGTTGCAGAAACCGGACAGAGTAAATAACCGACCAACCAAAAACCCGTGTTCGGTGGATCAGAATCACAGCATCTGGCAGAGGCCGGGGCCGTGGGACTGGAGCTGGGAGCCCGGTGAGCTGCAGCACTGGAGCACTTTCCTCCCCTCCCTTCCCCACCACCGCCCTGGCCCCATCACCTGGCCGTGGTAATGGCATCCTGTCACCTTTTGTTTTTCAAATCTACCCTGTGATTTACACCCCGTCACTCCCCTGCTTCAGCAGCTTCCATGCGCTTAGGAAGAGTCCCTGCCCCCGGCTGCAGCCCTCGGGGCCTTCGCATCCAGCCCTTCCTGCCTCTGCGACTCCCTCCCGCTCCTTCCCTCTCCAAGCCCCAGCCCCGCACTCGCTGGCTCCCGCTCCTAGACGGCCCCATGCCCCCAGCTCTTTCCATGCCCCCCGCTCCCCAAGGCTGGCTCACTCTCATTCCTAGGCCTCCTTTAACCGTCACCTCCTCGTAATTGCCTTCTCCAGCCAGCTCGGCCTCACCACCCAGTCCCTCAGCTTCATGTCACCCTCTTTTACTTCCTTCAGAGATGTCACCTCCGACAGGATCCTGCTTACATGCTTGTATCTGTCTCCCCCACCGGCCTGTAAGTTCCCCAAGGATCTTGTCCATCTTGTTTGCTGTTAATCCCAGGGCCCGGCACAGAGCAAGGGCTCAGTAAGTGTTTGTCGAGTGAAGACTAAATGACAGCCCAGGCAGCAGGCTGAGGGCTGGAGAGCCCGTGCAGCTGAACTCTGCAGGCAATGCAGCTGAGCCCCCAAATTAGGTCACCTGTTCAACAGCCCTGCCTTCCTCCCTAGCACCCCACCCCGCACCGGAGCCTCAGCCCTGGCCCCAGCACCTCAGAGCTGGGCTCTGCCCCAGACCAGGCTTGGTGGGGTAGGTGCAGGCCCGGAATAGCCTCCGCTCTCCCTCCTCCTGCAGGCCTGGGCCCAAGCTCTTCCCTCTGCCTGCTCGGCCCTTCCCTTCCTCTTCCTGCTGAGCAGTCATCCAAACACGGGCTCCTTGGGAAGCCCCAAAAGAAGGAGCAACCTGACCCCTCCAAGCCGTCCAGGTAGCACCCACCCCCACCCTGGCTTTAGTTCCCACCTAGACTGGGAGTTTGCAGAGACCACCAGGCAGAAGCCCAGGCCGCCATTCACATCTGTCACTCAACGCTGTGGCCTGGGGCTCCGTCTGAGCCGCCTCGGCTGCCACCTCTTATCACCCCGCCATGGTGGGTAGTCTCTGGATCTCCAGGTTTGTTGACTGAGCACCTGAAACACTAACTAAACTATAACTAAACCCACCATCAGCTGACAGCCCGTCTGATCGATTCACCCAACTCTAACCTGTTTTTGTTCTCAGTCTACGCCCCCCAAGTCCTGCCTTACGATCCACTCCATGCCCCCCTGTGGCAGCCAGGCCCAAGACGCTGCCAGCCCTGGGTTTTAGGGAGACACAGCACGAGAGAGTGGAGGGACCTGTCGTCCCTGTGGCGTCAGCCTCGCACGGAGGCTTGCTCCTGTCTCTGTGGCCTGCTGCCCAACAGAGCACTTCCTGCCCTGGCAGCAGGCGTGTGGTCCCCGTCATCTGTGGCAGGAACCCAGGAGCACCCCCCACCACATCCTCCCGTGAGCCCCCCTCCGCTTCAGCAGGTGTTCGGGGAGCTTTTCCTGAGCCCCAGTTCTTGGTGGGCTCAGAGCCTTCTGTTCTGGGGGCTTCAAACTCCCCTCCTCCGTCGTGGCCTTTCAGCTCCACTTCTGAGGGAGGGCGCCCTAAGTCTGCAGGCCTGGAGCTGGGGAGGGTCCCGCTGAGGGGACTGAGCAGGGTGGGAGGGGACTGAGCGGAAGGTGGTCACAAATCACTCAGACTGAAACCCGGCCTTGCGTGCTGGGGAGCAATGAGAACGCTCACTCACTCACGCACTGCGAACCCAATGCGTAAGGCGGGATCCAGCAACCCCACCGTTTGCTCGGCACATGCCCCAGAGAGGGACGTGCCCCAGTCCATCCCAAGAAAGGGCACGGCCCTGCTATTCCCAGGGCCCAAGGAAACGGCCCAAATGCCCTCATCAGCACTGTCCACACCGTGGAAAACTCTAGCAACGAGAATGAACAGCACAGCCTCAGGCAAGCCCACGGGTGAAATTCACAGACTATGCTGAGGGAGAGAAGCCGAACACAGCAGTGCGCCTACTGTATGCCTCGTTTATAACACGCTCAAGGACAGCAGAACTGACCCCTGGAGCTGGCAGGCGGAGCAGGGGTGGCTCTTGCAGGGGCTGGGCCTGGCCCTGAGCGACCAGGCCGGAGGGGCTCCTGCGGGCTGGCGATGTCCTGCTCTGGGCCTGGGCGTTGCCTACACAGGTCGCTCACTTCGTGAACATTCACTGAGCTGCTTATGATGCGTGCATTTTTCTGTGTGACACAGTTCAGTAAAGTTTCACCAAAGCAGAAGAAAAACAACACACAGAAACCTTTAATTCAAATTGCTGCAGCCAAAAAGTCCTAATGACCTTCTTGCCACCCCCCCTGGACACCCCCCCCAAAGCTTTCTGGCCCTCCCCAAACCCCTGCTGGCCGGCCCTGCACACTTCCCCATCTCATTTTCATCGTGCTCAGCTTCAGCCACTGACACTGTCTCCGTTTCTTGGCCTTGCTCGGCCAGCTTCCAGGCTCTGACCGAACTAGTCTCAGCCCATTTCCCATTCCTATACCTTCTCACACTAATTCCTACTCATCCGCCAAGTCCCAGTGTCAACGCACATCCTCTGCCTGAAGGACACACCTGCCTCCATGTCCCAAAGAGCCCTGGCATCCCCACCAGAGCAGTCATCGCTCCTCTTGTCATCGCCTCACCTGTCTGTTTCCCTCGTGAGCCTGGGGGCTACGTGAGGGCAGTGACCGTGTCTCCTTCACTGTCTCATCTCCCAAAGGTTGCTTGGCACTGAATAGATGCTCTGCAAGTACTCACTGGGAGGAAGGAAAGAAGGAAGGGAGGGAGGGAGGGAGGGAGGGAGGGAGGGAGGGAGGGAGGGAGGGAGGGAGGGAGGGAGGGAGGGAGGGAGGGGGGGGAGGGAGGGGGGGAGGGAGGGAGGGAGGGAGGGAGGGAGGGAGGGAGGGAGGGAGGGAGAAAAAAAGAAAAAGAAAGAACTGGCCCTGCCCTCACCACTTAACTCTAATGGTCACCAGTCTCTTCACTGTACAAATGAGGACCCCACAGCCCAGCCAGGGGCCCAAGCCTGCTTGGCTGGTGAGGTCCTGGCCCAAGCCCCAGGGCGGCCTCAGGAGCTGCTATTGCCCACCCACCCTCCACCAAACAGCTCCTGCTCTGCTCAGCTCAGGGAGATGTGGGCTCCACTCAGTCAGGAACCCTGCGCACCTCACCTGGCGAGGCCCCAAGGCCTGTCTGGACCCTGGGCTCACGGCTCGGGTGTGCTGGATATAAGGAAACCCTTGACAGTTGTCCAAAAGCAAAGCAGCAAGGGTGGGGGTAGGGAGGGAACCAGCCTGTCGCAGGGCCTGAACCTGGCTGGGTCATAGGGCAGGCACAGAAAATGCTCTGCAAGCATCATGAACAAAACAGGCCGGTCAGTGAGGCTCAGCGGTTGAGCGTTGACCTAGGATCCAGGAGATTGTAATTCGATTCCCGGTCAGGGCACATGCCTGGGTTGCAGGCTCGATCCCCAGCAGGGGGCCTGCAGGAGGCAGCTGATCAATGACTCTCATCATTGATGTTTCTCTCTCTCTCCCTCTCCCTTCCTCTCTCTGAAATCAATAAAAACATATAAAAATTTTTAAAGAAAAAACCAAAAACAAAAACCGGAGAAGAAGGATCACTCGAGTTTAATAGAGACTATAGAGACACGGCACCGATACACGACGCAGGGATCATGACCGCATCCTGGCTTCAAAATAAAGCAGACCTAAGAGTCATTTTGGGGATGACACCGAAGACACGCCTCGACATCAGCACGCCACGGCCGTCACCATCTGATAGGGTCCGTACCTATTCACCTGCTTGTTTACTGCCTGTCTCGCCTGAGCATAAGGGGTTTTGTTTGCTTTGCTCACTGTGTCCTCAGGACCCGGCTCGCCTCGCCGTAGATGCTCCATACGAATGTTTGCCGAGTGAACGACCATTGTCTGTATTGTTTTCTACAACTTGCCTTGTTCTCCTTACAATATGCTTGCAGATGGACCTGGGTTAGTAACCACTGCATGCATTTCATTCGTTGTACCTGCTGCTAGTATCGATCGTATGAGTCGTGGCATATTTCTTGCATTTTCAGGACAATGAGCATTTCCAGCCTATCGCCATCCCAGCAGGGCCACCATAAACACCCTGACCTGAGAAATCCTCCAGGGCGGGTGTCTGGGCATGGAATCGCTGAGTCCAAGGCCACACACATCCCCAGTTTGGCCACATATGGCAAACTAACCATATATGGTCAAACTGGTGTTCTCTAACCACCTCAGAGAACACGTTTGACCACATATGGCAAACTTGTTCTCTAAGGGGGGGTGACACCAGTTTACGTTCTCGAAAGTTCCTGCACAGCCACACCCTTACCAACAGCATGTTATCGGATTTAGCTTTTTGCTCATCTAATGAGTTGGTACAGATGATATTTTAAAAAGATAAGATAACATTACTGAGCTTTAATTGGACCAGAAACATGCCTCAACTCAGTAGTCTTTGTATCAGCCCTGGGAGGCAGGGGAACCCCGCCCCATTGGAGACGTGAGAAGCAAGGCCGGGGGCTGAGGTGTTGCTACAAATACAGAGGGAAGCTGCCACTGAACCACGGCCACCAGACCCACAGCTGCCTTAACTGCCACTCCCTCCTGCCTCAGAGTTTCCGTGTTTAAAACATATTTTTGTCACTGTCCAAAATTTCTACATTGAGCATGTGGTACTTTTGTAAGAGAGAAAATAGCCTTAATAAACTTTATCAGAAAATAGTTTTGAAGTCCCCACACACCCACCTCGGCAGTGAGAGGGGCCTTGGGAAAGTGAAAGGAGGTTCTCCCCAGACTGGGGGGAGTGGGGTGCAAAGGCCTTCTCCGGGCCCCCTCGCTCCTCAGGCTGCCTGTCTGCAGGGTCCCACTCACCAGGTCTGGTTGCTGCTGGGGTCTTGGTGCAAAAGGGAGCTGAGCACGTAAGGCCCGCCTGTCTCAGGGGTCACCCAGGTCCGGCTCACGTCCACGTTGAAGGCCCGCAGAGGAGCCAGGCCTATGAGGAAAGGAGGAATATTTAACAAAACAGGCACCTGTTGAGGCTGTGGCCCCGCCAGCCTTTTAGCCAGTTAGCCCATCAAGCCCTGCAGGGTCATCATCCCCACTACACAGATGAGAAAAGTGAGGCTCCCAACGACTTTTATTTTTCATGGAAACAAGACTGGCACGCAGGTGTGTCTGACCCAGAGCCCCGGATCCTCCCACTGAACCGAGCTGTGTCAGCACCAGGGTCCCTTCTCCAGGAGGCCTCCCCCGGGTCTCCCCACAGAAACACTTCCCACCTTCTCACACCCCCCACCAGCCACTTAGCACATGCTCATCACGGAGTGTTTGTACCAAAGTTAAAATAGACAGTGAGCACCAGGATGAGGGGCTGCGTCCATTCAGGCTATGTACCCCCAAGTGACTCAAGAGAAAACATATGTCCTCAAAAATACCTGCACAAGAATGTTTAGAGCAGCTTGATTTGTAACAGTCCCAAACTGGAAACAGCCCAAATGTCCATCTACTGGGGAAAAGATGAACTGGTATATCCATACAATGGAATACTACTCAGTGGTGAAAAGGAGTGGACAACCAACACACACAGCAATATGGGCGAATCACAAACATCATTATGCTGAATGAAAAAAGCCTTACTTAAAACACTATCTACTTGCCCGTCCGCTGTGGCTCGATTCCTGGTCGGGGCACATGCCTGGGGTATGCAGGCTGCAGCAATACATATTTGAAGTTTCTCTCTCATCGGTGTTTCTATCTATTTATCCCTTCCTCTCTCTCTAAAATCAATAAAAATATATATACTTTTCAAAAAAGAATATCTACTGTATGATTCTGTTTGTATAATGTTCTAGAGCCAGCAAGATTAATCTGTAATAAAAAATATTGGCTGGGGGGATTAACTGGGATGGGACAGGAAGGAACTTTCTGGGGTGATGGAAATAACTTATATCTAATAGAAGTTTGGATTACAAAGGTGTGCACATTTGTCAAAAACACATTGAATGTTCCACTTAAAATTTGGGTGTTTTACTGTATGCAAATTTTACCTAAAAAACACACAACTATGTAAATATAGAACTCTAGCTGATATGTATGCTGACATGTTAAGGGATGTAGTATAGTGATGTCTGCAATTTACTTTGAAATGCACCAAAATATAAGATGGCTTGATGGACGGATAGATGGATATATATGGGTGGATATATATACATATATTTATGTAATATATGATATAAGTATATAAAAATATAAATATTGCCCTAGCCCAGTAGCTCAGTGGGTTAGAGTGTCGTCCTGATACACCAAGGTTGTGGGTTCAATTCTTGTTCAGAGCATATACAAGAATCATCCAATGAATGCATAAGTAAGTGGAAATACAAATTAATGTTTCTCTCTCTCTCTCCCTCTTTCTCTCTAAAATCGATTTAAGATATATAAATATATAATACATATAATATGTGTCATAACGCAAAAATAAAATGTTGACAACTGTAAAATCTAAATGTGGTATGTGGTTGTTCACTGTACTTTTTTTTTCAAGTTTTCTGCATGTTTGAAATTTTTCATTAAAAATTTTGGGGGGAAATTGATATATCCAGATAGCCCCCCGAAAGAAGATGTGCGGGTTCATATTCCAACGACAGAATAGTAAAAGGCCTGATTCCTTCCAGCACTGCTTCAACTGATTGCACGCAAACTTTCCATTCTTGTTTGGAAGGAGTATCTCATTAATTTGTTCCAAAACTATTGTTTAATTGTGAGTGAGGTCAAGCTTCTTACTGTAAGTTCATTCACTGCCTATTCAAATACGTTATCCATTTTTATGAAGTATATCTTGTTTTCTTAATCATCTGTAAGAGCTTTTAAAAATTTTTTTTTCTGTTTTTAATAATTTTAGAGAGGAGGGAGGGAGAGGGAGAGAGAGAAACATCCCTGACCGGGGATCAAACCCTCAACCTGGGCACGTGGCCCGACTGGAAATCGAACCTGGGGCCTGGTGGTGCACAGGGTGATGCTCGACCAACTGAGCCACACTGGCCAGGATGGAAGAGCTTTTTGAATACAAAAGAAATGGTCAATGTTAATGGATTTCTCACTTAGCTGTTCGACTGGCCTATGACGTTTTCCCACGCATCTACATGTTTTATGGAGGCAAATTGCTTTTCCTTTCTGACTCTTGAGTTTTGTGTCATGCTCCCCTACTCAGATTATTTTTTTCAGTTCACTCAATGTTTTCTCCAGTATTTCGTTCGTTTCATTTCTTATGCTTGAATCTTCGATTCATGTAGATTTTATTTTTGTGTATGGAGTGGAACAGGGATTCAGCTTTATTTCCTCTCCCCGCAGATGACATGATCTCGACATTATCCCCACAGATTTGGAAAAGCACCTTTATCATCCTCAGAATTCTCCTCTGCATCGGGGCCTCTGTGGGGACTCGGCTCTGCCCCACTGGCTTCTCTGTTTCTTACTGGGACACATTCATTATTTCCCTGACCTTTCTCTTCCAAGGCTTGTCCCTCTGGCCACATCCTCTCTATACTAGCTGCCAGAAAGAATTATTTTATTTTTTTATTTATTGCTTTTTTTAGAGAGAGAGAGAAACATCGATTTGCTGTTCCGCTTATTTATGCAGTCGTCGGTTGCTTTTTGTGGGTGCCCTGACTCGAGGTCAAGCTGCAACCTTGGCGTGTGGGGCAGTGCTCTAACCAACTGAGCTACCCGGCCAGGCTTGCCAGAAAGGGTAGGTGGAAGGGAGGCACAGGGACAGAGAGAGGGAAACATCCATGGGACAGGGACACGTCAATTGGTTGCCTCCCACATGCGCTTGGACTGGAGGCGGAGGGCAAACCCCAAACCCAGGTACATGCCCTTGACTGGGAATGGAACCCAGGACCCTTCGGGGCATGGGCCAACGCTTTACCACTGAGCCACACCGGCCAGGGCCAGAAAGAATTCTTCAAACCTTGGTCCGACCATGCTGCTAAATGCTTAAAATTCTATATTTACACGGAAAAAGGCAGGTAAGGTTCAGTCTGCAGACTTACCTGCTCAAATATTGTTCAATTAACTTTTTGCCGTAAAGGCTCTTAAAAAGCTACACCACGTTTTGAACAACACTACTATTTTATGATAGTCTAATGATTTTTTCTTCCCTGAAAGCACCAAATGAACATGTCATAACAAATTATGTTCTGACATCACCTTTCAGGGAATAAGCACATTCACCAATTTACTTTAATATATCAGTTTCTAGCCCAACAGCACCCTAGGGAGCAAATCTGCATTGCTTGCCAGGTTTGGATACCCCCCCGCCCCCCTTCGTTCTGCATACGTGTGCCCATCGGGAGGGCCGGAGAGGTAGTGTCTTCTATGATTCTTCAGACTGTTTAGTACACAAGTTATTTCCATGTGTTTCAAATTGCTTTCAGGTTTAGCACATGCTTTGCCCTCAGAGAATTTTTCTGTGCTATAACTTTATTTTTAGATAGTTTGAGTGCAAGATAGGAGAATCCAGAAGGTTGAAAAGCAGTGAAGAAATGGTGTAGGAAGAAATGTGCTTTCTCAGTGATGACTCATCCCTCACTACCCGTGACAACAAGGACAACGATCCTTCATTGAATAAGTTGTATATATAAACTGTATCTTTATATTCAAATTATTGGGTTTGTTAATATAAACTTGATTTATAGGTCAATTAATATGTTTTTCCATCAGTAAAAACTGTTTGGGTATTGGGTTGGATGGACGGCATCACAAGTTTTCATTGAAATTGATGGAGATATTTTTCCCAATGAATGGCTTTTCGCTTAGCAGTAGAGTTTTAGGAACAAATTGAAGTAAGTAAGCAAAGTGCAGGTTCATAGACTATGCTATATTTTATATAAGAGAAGGAACTATACACACACAAATATGTTGTTTTCCACTCACCAGGAAGATATAACAATTTAAAATCTGTATGTATCCAATAACATCACTTCAAAATATACATAACAAAAATTGACTGAGTTAAAAGGAAAAATACAAAAATCAACAACCAAAGTGGGAGACTTTAATGTTTTAACAAACCTCTCATATTAGCTCTGAAAGCAGATAAAAAATCAGTAAGGATATAAAAGATCTGAACAACACAATTAACAAGCTTGATTTCGTTGACCAACAGAACACTGTCCCCAGCACTGGTGACATAAACGTTCTTTGACATGCACATAAAATATTTACCAAAACTAATCATATGCAAGCCTCGATAATTTCCATAGTTTGAAATAATTGAGAATATATTCTCGGACTCTAGTGGAATTAAACTAGAAATCAAGAACAAAAAGAAAACAAAAAATCTGAGTGTTTTGGAAATGAATGTACTTCTACATAACCCAGGGTCAAGATGAAATCACAGGGGAAATTCTAAAATATTTTGAACTGAATGAGAATGAAGATATGACAAGTGAAAACTTGTGGGAGGCTTCTGCAGCATGGGGGACGACTCAGCGCAGGGACACTGGCGGCTGTCCTCCGGCTCTCTGCCCAGAGCCACCCCCAGGCTCTCCCCTGCGGCCTAGTCCACTCCGCCCTCCCCCGCAGGGCCCAAGGGCGCCAGAGGAAAGAATCCGTAGTTCTGGCTGACACCGGCCTGAGACACTGCCTCGGTGCGTAAAATACTTCAGCAGAGGAAACGAGAAGAGGCAAGAAGTATGGCCAAATCCTCAGGGCTGTTTAGAGAATGCTTGCCACAGCGTTTAACCTGAATTTAATGAAGTCATTTGCACGAACTTCTAGGTTTGGGGAAGGTCAGGGGATAGAGGAACAAATGAGACCAAGTGGAAGCAAACACGCAAACCCTGAACACCGTGGTCCACGAGACAAGAACCGAGCTCTGCAGTAAAGCGAGGACTTGGAAAAGACACACGAACCAACAAGCAGGCGGGGTGGCCCCTTTGGATTTTGACTTGAACAAACTAACTGTCAAAGGAAGGTAAGAGGATCGGATATGGGCTGGGCAGTAAATGACACCAAAGAATGACTGTTAATTTTGTTAGGTGATAAAAAAAAAAAACCCAAAACTTTGCAGCTATAGAAGAAAGCTTGCACATACGTCAGAAATGCGTACGGGAGCATCTAGGGGTGAAACGACAGATGTTTGGGATTTAGTTTCAAAACAATGAATGTGAAACATTACCGTGCAGATGCATCACCCAAGCCTCGTGTTAAAAGGCAGCTTCCACTTCAGTGGTCAGGGAGTAACACCACGTGCTGGTGCCCAGACCAGATTTTGAGCAGCGAGGCTTTACAATGGTTTGGCGAAGGAAACAAAAACGTCAAGATACACGCAGATCAAGGCCCCAAGTGGGGCAGGGGGCACCGCCCTCTGTGAAGGGGGGGTAGATGAAGGAAGTCCGCAGGGGATTTGGACTTGGGCTCCGTGCCCATTTCGTGCCGAGCCCCGTGCTTCCCGGTCGGCCAGGCTGGGTGAGAGTGAAGGCCAGCACACTAACAGGACATGTGTAACATAGACATGACTTAAAGCCCCGGAGATAAGTCTCATCTCAGCATCCATGGCGCCTCCCCGCCCCGCCCAATGTCCCCTGTGCCAGGCCTGCTCTCCAGCAACGCCCAGCTCCTCTATCCCGCTCCCTGACCACCATCTCACACTTCCCACCTCTGGGCCTTTGCGCAGGCGGTGCCATGCCCAGCCGCCTTCCTCAGCACTCTCCCCCCCTGCCGCATCCTGGGGGTCTGGCTCAGGCACCCCCTGCCCCAGGAACCAACCCAGACCCCCAGCCAGAGTAACTGGTCCCCCACCGCCTTGGCATCCTGTGGTGTCTCTGTCTGGCTCTGACTAAATCCTGTCTGGGTCAGAGTGATCTGTGATTAAGTCTGTGCCCCCCAAACTGTGATCTGCTCTGAGTCATCCGTGACAACCCCCACCCCCACCGCTGCAAAGCCTAGCGAGTCAGGCCCAGGAGAGGTGTCCGGAAATGTCAGTCGGCAGGATTCCTGTTCCCTACCACACCCACCCCGCCCCCATTTTTGCTTTGTTCAACTGAGGGGCCTTGGGGCAAGATCCCTGAGGGGCGAGAAAGGGGAGCAGAGGGACAATCACAGCTACCCTCTGGGACACCTGCTGTCTCCCAGCCACCACACTGGGGGCTGAGGCTCTGGGAGGTCCATGGGTGAATTAAATATTTGTGTCTGGCATGGCCAGCGTGATCTAGTGGTTGAGTGTCAACCTAGGATCCAGGAGATTGAGGTTCAATTCCCGGTCAGGGCACATACCCGGGTTGCCGGCTCGATCCCCAGTGCGGGGCGTGCAGGAGGCAGCCGATCACTGACTCTCATCATTGTTTCTCTCTCTCTCCCTCTCCCTTCCTCTCTCTGAAATCAATAAAGACATATTAAAAAAAATACTGTCTGGGACCTAGGTCTGCCTGATTCCAAAGCTTTATTAAAATCTTGAGGGATTGGTAATCAGAGAGCAGTGTCACAAAGAGCCCCTAGAGCTGGGCACGGCTCCCAGTTGTGCCAGCAGCTCACCGAGCTGGGCCAGAGCTCTGGTTTAGAGGGCTGGTTAGTAGGTCAGCGAGAGCCTGTGTGGCAAGGGGCTCCCCGTATTTGCTGAGCTCTCCCAGTCACCAGCCACCAACCCATCCGTGCCAGGGTCTGCCAGGGGTGGGTCATCTTGCTGGAGCAGACTCCCTCCAAGCCCCTGACATTAATCTTTGCTCGGGCTGCTCCTACATCGGGTAACCCCTTCCCTTCCCACTTCCCACTAAGCCTGAGGAAAAATAGCATCAGTCCCAGGGAGAGAGAGTCCTGAGTTCAAATCCTGACTTTGCCAGGGAGTCACTGAAGGACCTCGGGCTTGTCATCCCATCTCCGTTTCCCCATCTGTGGTGTGGGCTGCACAGATCAAGTGAGGCAACTCCCGGCCCGGCGTCTGACACTGAGCCAGGGGGCTCGGTGTGTGGGTGCTGATGTTACAGTGTCATAACCACAGGCAGGGCCTGTCTGCTCTGACAGCCTTGCCCTCCATCTCAAGCCCCCTCACAGGCTGTCAGACATGAGCCCAGCTGAGCAGTGTCTGTCACCACACTACCCACAAAGCTGCCTCCCCCAGGCTGTTCCCAACCACAGAGGCCTGTTGAGTCAGACTAAGACCCTCCCTCCATCCTGTCAGCCACCACTGCCTGCCCCCCAGCCCCTACCTCCCCGCCACACTGGGCATTTTAAATACCCTTTCTCACAGCGCTGTTTCTGCTTTAGCAAACTGAGGCCCAGGGCACGGTTTGCCCACATTTATACAAGGAGCAAGTTGTAGACCTGGGGCGAGACTCAGGTGCCCTGACGCCCACCCAGAACACCCTTGGGAGAGGTTATGTCTCGGGGAACCCGCAGAGCAGCCATCTGGCGAAGCTGCTCACCCCCGGGCCCACCCGCCTTGCTCTTTCCCACAGGGGGCCTCAGCGTCTGAGCACCAGACCCCAGTCACCGGAGCCCCGGGCGCTCCCTCACCTGCAGTCCACCTAGCAGTGGCCACGGGCCTGCAGCTCTGCCTGTGCCGGCTCTGTGCTAAACGCTTGTGGCCTTTGGGAATTTCCTCCTATTTCTCATGAGCCTTCCTCCTCCGCACACTCACCTGCCCAGCACCCGCACCAGGCCACCGCAGCATCGGCCCCTCGGCTGGCCTCCCGGCCACCCCTTTCTCCAGGACTCTCTTCCACACAGCACGCAGGTCTCGCTGCCACTACCCCACCCAATGCTGCGGTGGCCTCCCACTGCCCCAGGGTGAGGTCCCAGCTCCCGTAGCCTGGCACCCTGAACCTCTGCAGCCTGGCCGCCCACAAGCCCCCCACACAGCCTCCCAGAGAAGGTGGGAGACGCCGGGTTCCCACACGGCCTGTGCTCCCCACCTGGCTTGCCCACAAACACTGCACTTCTCTGACATTTTACTTCTGCCTACAATGTCCCCCATGTGTGAGACCTGAAGGCATCCTCAAGGGGCCTTCCCCCAGGGGGCTAGACAGCTCAGAGAGTGTGTGTGTGTGTGTGTGTGTGTGTGTGTGTGTGTGTGTGTGCATGTGTGTGTGTGTGTTGCTTGCATTTCACACAGAGGCCCCAGGACAGGGACAGTGACCTCACCGCCAGGGCCCACCATGTCCTGGTTGTAGGGGGACAGGCAACGTCAGACAGCTTTCTGCTTGCACTCAGACCTCACCCTGCATTTTCCTGAACAGACTCCTCCCGCCCCACTCCTTCGTTGGTACCCTTTTTCCTACACAGAAAGCCCTCCCCCCAGGCAGTACTTGGTAAAGCTCTCCCCCACCCTCAGGGCCACCCTCAGGGCCACCCCCAGTGACTGCGGTTTCCTACCACACACTTACTTGCGGGTCTGGGTTGTGCCCCAGGCAGAGCCCGGTCTGATGCCCTCCTCCCCCAGCAGGGCCCAGCAGGACCCCAGGCCTCAGCCCGAAGGTGGAGGCACCGCTGAGCGGGCGCTGGACTCTGGCACCTTTGCCACGGGAAGGCTTTGTAGGCTGATAGCAGCACTCCCTTCTTGACAAGAGGGATGTAGATTCAGCCTCAGACCCCAGGAGAAGTGAGTGGCTGTGGTCACTGAATGAGTCAGGGATAAAGACTGACCCGGGGACAGCAGGCCACTGGGGGGTGTGGACAGCTGCAGAGTTTCAGTATGTCTGTGTATCTGCATCTGACTCGAAACTTCCCTCAGACAATTAATGTTATCTCATTTGCTCCCAGGGATGAGAAGTGGACATCCCCAGTGGCTGGCCTGGGAAAAACGGAAGGTCAAGGTCAGGCCAGTGGCCTAGGGAGACCCAGCCAGGCACAGGATTCAGGGTCCTGGGGTCACAGTCTGAGGAGCTTCCTCCCACTCTCCCCGGCACCTCCTTGTCACTTTCTCAGACGTCCCCTAATTCTTGAGACTCAGGGCTAGATTCACTTCCTCCAGGAAGCTCTCCAGGATCAGTCCATCCCCATCTCTGGACCTCACAACTTGGAGCAGAACTGTCACAATTTCATTCCTCTCACCCAAATTGGAGCTGCTAGGGCCCTGCTCCCAAGTTGTGGGCTAAGCTCTCGTTGCAAGCCCACTCCATCTTGCTCTCTGCTGTCCATCAGCTTGGGGAGTGCCTAGGCCTCAGGAGGGGTTTGATAAATGCCATCTGGTTTGACATGTCTGAAAAAGGTGCTCGGTGATGGCTGATCATTCCAGAGGCCACAGGAGACAGACAAGTGGAGCCAAGAATGACACCAGGGTTAGCGTCCCAGGCCATGGTGCACTCTAGAGCTGGGAGACAGGACAGAGGCCTGGGCTGGACCCTCGTTTCTACTGATACTTGCTTATAACCCTGGACAGTCACTGCCCCTCTGGGCCTCAGTCACCTCCACACTGCGAGGGTGTGAAGCAGAATCTAAGCATCTTCTCTGGATGTTCTTGCTGATGGGGGACCAAAGCCCTAAGCTATGAAAGGGTGAGCCCCTTTCCACACACTGTATGTAACTGAAAGTAAAGGTAAGTCTAAACTGTAAAATACAGAAAAGCAAGCTCAACAAAGTTCCGGCATTTCCCTGACAATTTTGATGTTTTTGTAATATCATATATTAAGATGTGTCTCAAAATGCATGCTTTGCTGGTGGCCTGCCTCTTGGTGACCTGGCAACCTGGTGGATGCTCACCCTGAGCCCCTCCCAGCGTGGACTCAGCGCTCAGACACTGGTGTGGCCCTGGCCCATCCTTCAGGGAGAACTCACTCCCCCAGGAGTCTTGAAACTACTTCTGCCCGATGTCCATCTCATCTTCTGTCAAGCTTCTGACCAGAGCAGGAGACCCCAGGGAGCCTGCCCAGGCCACCAGGCAGGACCACCCTGGCTCATGTTGGACCTGAATAGTCTCCAGGCGCTGACTGGCTGCTCAATCCCGTCCCTGTGGCCTGTGGGCAGGTGCAGGCTTGGGACTTGGCTTTGCCCCGAGTGGCTTCCGTGGGAGGTCTAAGGCCAGAATGGGACTTGCAGACAGTGGGAAGGGGAAGCGCCCTGCTCCCCCACCACACACACTGATGCTCATACTGCCCAACAGCAGGAACAGGAAGCAGGCCCCCCCAGTGCATTCACCCTCTGCCACCAGACACACGCCGTCTCCTGTCAACGCTCACGTTTTCACAGGGTCCTCACCCTCATCAGCTGAACCCCTGGTCTGCAGAAGGGTGCTCTGCTGGGGGACGGGGGGCACCGTCAGCCTCCACTTTGAGACCAAACTTGGCACAGAACCTAGTGGGGAGAGGGCCTGGGTGGGGAGGGAGGCTGGCTTGAGATGAAACGGGGGGCAGAGCTCTGGAATCTGAAGCCACAGGCTGTCCGCACTGTCAACAGAGCCTCCGAGGTCCTTCTGAGGAAGCGGGGGATTGAACCCTCAGAGGAAGAGCATCTCCCTGGGACATTCCCACTTTCTCTGACCTCTGGCACTGACTGAGGTCATTAGACAGACAACAGACAGACAGACAAGGCTGCGCTGAGGGCACAGCAGCCCCTCTGGCAGGGGTGAGGCTGACTTACTGGTCACGCAGAGCAGAGTGTGGAGCCACATCCTAGCTGAAGCAGAGGCCGCGGAGTGGGCTCGGCCAGCTCAGCTTCCCCTCCTCAGCGGGGGCGGTCAGGAGGCGGGGACAGACGCACAGACACAGGCAAGGACCACAGGCACAAAGGTGCTCCCGCTGGTACACAGCTGGTGGTGTGGCTTCCTCGGTAGTTGTGGCTGCGTGCTGGGAGCTTAGAGACACGACACCTGGCAGCCTGGCCATTGCCCACACTTTTGTGGACTGGTGAGCTGAGGCGTGGCCTGGAAACAACTCTGGATGTCCTGGGCCAGGAGCAGCATTAACCTGGTTGTTGTTACCATCCATGTGAGTTCCATCCATGTGAGCTCCCTGCCCCAGACACAGCATCAGACACCTTAGCCCAGCACCCACCCACGGTCCTTGGTGACAGTTATGGGTCCCCCTCCCACAGGAAGCGCCTCCACAGCTAGAAACTGGGCTCCTGCACCTGGTCCTGCCCTTGGGGTCCTGAGGCTATGGCAGGCCCGGTGAGAGGAAAGACCCAGTGCATCGACTGAAGTCATTTCAATTCAGCAGTAGCTGAGCTCCTTAAGACCTGGCTACAGCTCCCATGCCAGAACTCATTTAACAGAGCTCTGAGCTACCAGAACAATGGCAGAATTAAATTCCCTACCCCTTTCAGCATACTCTGATCCAACCCAGCATCGAGAGGTGTTGCAGTCACAGTTAAATGCCAACCTCACGATTTGTCAGATTTTCCCTGTGTGACCAAGTCTGTAGCAGAAGGAGGTTTCTCTCCCCCAAGTCTCAGGCTGACGTGCAGAGCAGCGCCGACCCACAGAGCTCCGTGGCGTTCTGCACTGCACAGACCCATGTGGCAGCCACTGGCCACAGGTGGCAACTGAGCTCTGCCATGTCACCAGAGCCACCGAGGAACCGATTTTTAAATTTTATTTCATTTTAATTAATTTACATTTTAAAAGGCAAGGACTCTACGTCTCTCTCACAGGAATGTCGGCATCTCGAGGGAAAGTACCTTGGGGTGAGTATAAGTGTAAAACACAGAGGACAATGGTGTTGACTTAATGACTAATGAAAATCAATTTTATTTTTTTTTCACATTAAAAGCTTGCTTGGCCAAAGTCTTGTAAAGATTGATGACACTTAAAACATTTTTGCATTGTCTGCTTTGGTCTGACCAAATACCTGCTAGTAAGATAGTTCCCTGATGTTACATGGCTGTTACACAGATTACAATTCACCATTTTTCACACTAGATACCATCGAACAGAGAAGTTAAACAGCTGAAAATGAGAAGCTCCAGGCCCGATGATTTCCCTCCCAGATCATGATGAAGACCATCCCCAGTCGGCTTACCCTTGCCATAGGGGAGGCCTGGCCTGTCTCCCCCAACCCCAGGCTCAGTGGCTCTCCTCTCCCCACACCTGTTCAGAGTGTCAGGGGCACCTGGCAGAGCCACGAGGGGCTCCTCTCCCCGCTACTGTCCCAGTGTAGCCCCAAGCCACAGAGCAGATCAGCAGCAGGGACAGGCTGGACTCCAGGCCTGCAGCTTGCTCAAGATTTCTGAGAAGCAGGACTTCACATTTGGAGGGTGAACTTCAGGACACCTCGGGAGGCCAGGCAGAGTTGATGCCTGGATGCTGGACCAGGCACAGGCCATTTCCTGCACCCTTGGTGATGTCTAGAATGAGGGCTCCTCCTGCGTCCATCCAAGATGTACTCATCCAAGCCTGCCAATGCCAGCAAGGAAGACCCCTAACCATGAGCACATGGAGGGACCCTTCAAGCCCATCTGATAGTAACTGCTGTCCCCACAAACCCAAACTTAAGGTCCCAAGGGCTGTGTACAAAGCTGGGTGTTCAGCAAGTACAAACATATCCAAAAGGAATGTGAAAATGACCATGAGCTCATTCTTCTTTAAACAAACGTTTAGGGGCCAAATCAAGGGGCATTCTCCAACATAAATGGACTGAATGCTTCAAAAACATTAATGTCATAAAAGACAAGGAAAAGCTAGAGTCAAGTCTCCGGTTATGGCCAGAGAGACGAGAAGTGAATGGTATGACCGTAGAGAGTCACACAAAGGGCATGAACTCTAGCTGGAATTTATTTTCATTAAAAACAGGAGGAAACCACATTATTGGGACAGTTGCAAAATTGAAACATGAACTACAGATTAGATACTACTGATCAGGTACTGACCAGGTACAAGTATACATTTCCTGGATTTGATAACTATACTATGGTCATTATGTGAGAATGTCTTTGTTCTCAGGAAATGTTCACTAAGATATTTAAGGAGTCAGGGACATGCCATTTGTAAGTAACTCAAAGAGTTCATGGTTCAGAGACAGAGGAAAAGAGTAAATGATTAAACGTGGCAAAATGTTCTTTATTCTACCATGGAAACTGTTCTGTTAATTCAAAATAAAGTTTTAAGTTACGGGATGGAGGCCATGTTCAGCATGACGTAAAAGGACCAGCTGCTCAGTCCTGAGTGAGTTGAAAGCACTGTGCCCGTGCTCACCAGAGGATGGGGTGTCCCACAGCCCTGCCTCATAGCCTCCAGCCTCAGGAAGTGCTTCTAATTACCCCCTTTGCCCTCTGAATCCTGAGAGGGAATTTGGAAGAGTGAGGATGTTATTGACACTAGAGACTAGAGAGAGAGGACTGCAGGGGAGAACAGAGTTAATGAAGGGGAGCTGGGGGAAGACTGGAGAGCAGCAATAATCACCACCACTGAATGAGCACTCAGGAGGGAGCCCCTGACTTGGTGCCCAGGGCCTTCCGTGGAGCCCTCACCTGACCCTCACAGGGACCATGATGGCTCATCCTGATTTCACAAATGAGGGTGCTGGCTTGGAGAGAGTGGTTAGGTAATTTGCCCAAGGCCATATAGCTAGTAAGTGACAGAGCTGGGACTCAAACAGATCTATCTCCTCCAAAACCAGGACTCTGCACATCTAATGCCTTTAGGCCCATGAGTTTATCACCAGCTCTTGAAAAGCTGGGACCTCATTCCACAAACATACCTGGGATCCTTGCATTACTGAATACCATGGACTGAACTGTGTCCCCTGACCCCCTAAATTATTATGTTGAAGCCATAACCTCCAATCTGACTATATTTGGGGACAGGGCTTAGAAGAGGAAGAGAGATCCCTTTCTCTAGTGGACCCCCGAGAAGGTGGCTCTCTGCAAGCCGGGAGAACTCAACCATGCTGGCACCCTGATCTTGGACTTCCAGTCTCCAGACTGAGAAAACAAATTTGTTGTTGAAACCACCCAGTATATGGTATTTTGCTATGGCAGCTCAAGCTGACTAAACTGGGCTACCTCCTAAAAGATCTCCCAAATAAAACACTAAATGGTGTGTGTGTGTGTGTGCGTGTGTGTGTGTTGGAGAAGGGGGCTTAATAGGGAGGGAGCCAGAAAGAGGGCCCTCTTGTCCTTTCATAACAGGGGTTGGGAGAGGGGGGCAGGGGTTGTACTTGAGTCATGGAACCAAGGGTCCAAGGGCTTAGACCTCTTGCTTGCCGTCACCTCCTTCCTGATGCTCCCTGGGAAAGTACAGCAAAGAGGCTAGAACTCACATTAACACTAAAAGAAAACTGGAGATCATCTCAGTCTAGCCCTTCATGTTACAGACGGGAAAACTGAGTCCAGAGAAGTGAAGGGACTTGCTTAATCTGTTCCCGTTTGTATGTGAGACAAAGTGAGTTCCCAGGGCTCCAGCCCTAGCCGCAGCCTCCATTCTATTTGACTCTTCTCAAAATACACTCTACTTGAGCTAAAAGTGCTGCACCCTGCTCACAGGCCCCCTGAGGAACCCTTACCAATGACAAGAAGGGACGCGTCACAGGATTAAACACACAGCAACCCCAGGAAGGGACGGGAAGGCCATGTCTTCTCTCTGCCAACTGTGTGGTCTCTTGCCCTCACTAACCTACACTGGTCTGGGGGCAAGGGTGACAGTCTGAGGTCACTACTGAAGAACCTGGCGATCCAGAGAGGGCCTCCAGAACTGCTCAAATAAAAACACCAAAGAATCCCAGGGCAGGGTACTGGCTGGTAGATTAAACACTACCTGTACACTAGAGTTTGATTTATACCACAGCAAAATCCCACTTCAATGCCTCACAGCTACTTGAAACAGGCTTTTGATCTGGCATTTCCCTAATTGCTCCTGGAAACATCAAAGGCCCATGAAATGTCCATGAATTTCATTTTTAAAAAATGCTAGTATTTTTTCTTCTAAGATTTATTTCATAAACATGTAAGAAAAGTCCTAGGTTACTGGTGGTGAGATTACACAATAACCTGCCTTGGAGTGGGCTGTTCTCAATATCACAAAAACATCCTGTCCTTTTTAGTTCTTAAAAGAAAATAATGGTTTAACTTCTAATTTACTTCTTGTTATATAAGGTTTAAAAGCAAATAATTATACATGAAACTTATGTGTGCAGCAATTAATGAATCTGTGAAGCCACAAGCTGTTGCTCACTTTCACCCACACTGCCTGTCCGCGTTTTGCCATAATCTGAAGACCGCTCCGTGAGAGAGCTGGAATGCTGCTTTAGGCTAAAGTGCTGCTGCGGAAAAGTCCTGTTTCCTTTTGCCTTCTTTGGACTGCCGTCCTTTCCTCACCGCAGGACCAGAGGCTAAGGCTGGCCCAGCGGTCCCTCTTTGGGGCCTCCTGTCCACCTGCCCACTTCCTTTCCTGCTCTCCTGGGGCAAATGAGTGCCTTCATATCTACATAATTCTCTAGCAGATTCTTTATAGAGCTGCGTAAGCTTCAGCTCAGATATGATCAGATCACCAAAATGTGAATTTTATCGAGGTCTAATTAATGAGATTGTTTTTCTTATGCAAGTACAGTGTACACACTTCTGAGTAACCTTCCTCTTTTGAATCTGGTGGTCTTGACTAGAAGTAGCCTGACCTGTAGCCAGGTGCCAGAGCTGGGCTGGGTTACCACGATCCATTCATTTATCAAACACTCTTGAAGCACCCCTTTCTCTGGACAGGCGTGGTGGGAGGATAGAAGAAGCAACATGAAGACACCTGCTCACCAGGAGCTCACAGGCTAGCAGGGAAAATAAAACAGAGAAACAAAGCGAGGTGTTTACAAGGCAGAAAAACAAGGACTAGCCTGTAAAAGGACCCAGGGCCTCAGCAGCTGGAGCTGCTCCTGCAGCGGGGGGTGTACACATCTATCACATGTCCATGGGGGACCTGTCAGGTGCCAGGCATGGTGCCGGAGCTGGGGAAACCCCCGGAACAAGCCAGACATGGTCCCTGCTCTCATGGAGCTTACAGTCTAGCAAAAAGACAAAGTAGGAACAGGAAATTACGAACCCGTGTAAAGGGGTGCAGGCTTGGGAGAGTACAGAGATTTGGTATCATACATACACTTCACTTAGACAAACGTTATGGTATCTGTCAGGGAAAAAAATGACAAGGAAAAAGGAAAATAATTTTAAGTCATTTGGCCTATTCCACCTGCCCCTCCACTCTCTGAGCAGACGGGCAGGAGGGCCAGAGGCAAGCTCGCACCTCTGCTGCTCCTGTGGCCTGTCTCAGTTCTCAAGTGCCTCTTCTCACCTGAGTGGGACTCTGGCACCTAAAATAAGTGTTTTTATACAACACGGCCCTAATAACTGCAGACCAGCCACTTCAACTGGTGCTCACATGGGCGATCTGTTCCCACATGGGCAAGAATCAACTGCACGCATGATGGACCTCACGATGTTGGTCTTCAACACAGCACCTTCCTCAGGGCTTTAAGAGGAATTGTGCTTACACTCAATTTTTACCTCAATTTTGATTTTATAACCTAACCCTTGAGTGAGCCAAGACTCCTATGGGGCAGTACCGTGGGACACAAAGAAGGGGCCCAGAACCCGGCTCTGGAAGTCGGGGGTAGCCTTGTGGAGGGGTCTCTAAGCCTTGAGCATGAGGGAAAAGAAAGCAAAGCAGGAGGGGGACAGGACCAGGGGTGTGTCACTGCAGGGAGGAACAGCACCGAGCACAGGACAGCACAGAGTGCTGGTGAGATCAAGATGAGCCCAGGGAAGTAGTGAACAGAGGCAGGAGAGAATGGGGCAAGCAGGCCAGAAATACTACCAGAGACTAGCTCTTGACCAGCCCTGTGAGCTACCAAAGAAGTTTGGGATTTATTCTAAGGACAATGAGAAAGCTTTAGAAAAGGTTTTAAGCAGAGAAATAACAGAAAGTTCCTCCTGAAGCACATGAAAAGATGGCCGACATCATCCATCATCAGGGAAATGCAAATCAAACCACAAGATACCAATTTACATCAGAAAGTAAGTTGTTGACAAGGAGGTAGAAACACTAGAGCCCTCCTACATTGCTGGGGGAAATGAAAAAATGACACAACCACTTGGGAAAGCAGTCTGGCAGCTTTTCCAACGGTTGAGAATAGTTACAATCTGACCCAGCGACTCCACTCCCAGGTATAACCCAAGAGTAATGATAACATCTGTCCATGTAAAGACTTGTACTTAAGTGTTCACAGAAGCACTATTCAGAATAGTCAAAAGTAGAAACCACCCAAATGTCCATGAACAGGGAAACAGATACATAAAACGTGGTACAGCCACACAGGGGACTATTACGCAGCGACAGAAAGAAATGAAGTACTGATATATGCTACGACATGGATGAACCTTAAAAATATGCTTAGTGAAAGAAGCCAGTCACAAATCACACAAAGTGTATGATTCCATTTATATGAAATGTGCAGAACAGGCAAATCCACAAAAACAGAAATAGTGGTTGCCAGGGGAGAAGAGGGAACAAGGAGTGACTGCTGCTGGGCACAGGTGATGCAATGCTCTAAAATTGACTATGGTGATGGTTGCACTTCTCTGTGAATACACTAAAAGCCCCATTGAAGTGTATACTTTAAATGGGTGAATTGTAGGCTATCTAAATTATATCTCAATAAACTGCTAACAACAAGAGTTCATCCTGGCTATGGTGCAGAATGGAGAGGGAGAGGAGGCAGAGACAGCAAAGAGGCGGCTACAGGGGTGGAGTGGGAGACAGTGGTTGAACTAAGGAGAGGGATTCATGGGACTAGACTAGAGGAGGCCAGGTGAGGAGAGTTTACATCTTGTGGAGGCTTCACAAGTTCCCCTGGGTAGCTGGCACCTCTCCCAAGAGGTAGAGTAGGAAACAGAAATGAGGTATCTAATTATTATCAAGCAGCAAAAATGTATTTAAAATTTTGTACGTGTAAAGACTAAGAGAAATGCAGAAAATGCATAGCCCTGCTGCCCATATATATGAAGAGTGCCCAGCATGAAAGCCCACTGAGCTGCCTGTCAGGGGACTGTCCCAACTCCAAAGAAAGGGCCTAGGCATTCAGGGCACACCTACGATATTGCAATATCTGAGTGCCTGAGTGCAGGCTGGAGAGTAAGAGAGGCTAAGGCCAGTGCTTTTCAGAAATAAAATCTTTAGAGATCCTTTTCTGGGTTCTGCGTGTTTGTTAGAATTTCCAGCTGCTAAAGTGGGCACTTTTCTTGGTTAGATCAAAGACCAAGTTTTGGCTACACACCCTTCCAGAAAGTCTTCCCTGGTCTCTACCAGAGACTGGTGAGGGCTACAAGGCCATGGGACAGATGGACCTAAAGTACTGCTGGGAAACCCAAAGGAAAGTCTAAGAGAGGGTGTTTTCTGAACACTGCAGAGACCTTGTCTGTTGGGACCCTGACCACAAAGACTTCTGTCCCACCCAGAGACTGGAATGGATGGGGTAAGTCTGTCTACAACCTCATGCACAACCTTAGTTGTCTCCTTGACCCTTACCCCACCTGCAACAGAAACCAGTGCTGGCCAGCTCACTGCAGCCATAACTGTGGCAAAGAGTCAAACACCACTGAGACACACCAACAAAGCTAGCAGCTTTGGTTCCAGTGCACTCATTTGCTAGATGGGGAAAACAAGGCCCAGGCCCATGGAGCCAGAGCCAGGGGTTGGCACCTAGATGTCTGACTTTCAGGGCCTCATACTTCTCACTCAACCAACCCCCAAACCCTCAAGAACCTGGCTCTCAGACGTGTGCTTCAAAGACCAAGAGTAGCTGAGAAGCCGCAGAAACCTTAGGTCTCAACTGGCAGAGCAACCTAAACCATCTCTTTCCTAGAATCAATCCCATTAGGAAGTGAAATGCATCATGGTCATATGCTCTAATCTTTCTAAAGGGAGAGAAAATAGGTTAACCAATGAAACAGGGACAATACAGTCTTTGTTGCAGCTCTCAAGCCCCACAGCCCTTTATTTTATTAACAACAGTGTTCTGCACTCATTCAACTCTCCCGTGACCACTAATCAGCTCAGCCACAAGTAAGAAGCTCTACCATCCAGGGCTACACTGGGTACTGAGATGCTCCAGGCAGGTGCAGAGTTGTGACATCACAAAAGGGACAAGGCTTTACTATCCCTAACTCTAAGTGCAAGTGAATTGAAGTGAAACACTATTTTTAAGCTGCAGAGGAATGCAAACATTAAATACTTCAAAATAAAAATCAGACAGGAGAACAAAATAATCTACTGACTTTTGTGGTTAAAATCATTGGAAAGGAGTTTAGAAATAAACTAAAATTCTATAACTATTATCTTATTTGCTAATTTTGAAGATATCTTCAGGTGCCAGAACTTGGAGACAGAAAGAATGTCAATGTATTAGTACTAAAGTGATAATAAACAGCAGAACCCCATCTCAATGGATGGATTTTTTTTCCTACAGTGGCCAAAAAGCAAATTGAACTCTATGTACAACAGACTATACAATTAGGGTCATTAAAAAATAATGAGACTCCTCTCTTTGCCTTCTTCCAAAGTATATAATATATATTTAACAGCACATAGGACACCACTTGAGCTTCCCCTGTAGCCAACAGGAAGTATTTTCACATATAAAAATTAAAAATTTAAACTTTTAAATCATTAATATTTTTTAAACATAATACAGACTTAAAAATTGTTCAACATTACCCCATGACCCCACCCCTAGCACAAAAAAATCCACCCCAATCCAGAAGTCACAGTTTTTGTTCCTAAAAATACCGCAGCACTGAACTTGATCTTCACTTCAAGCTGATCACTAACAAGAGGTCCCTAACAGACATCCCCAGGGAGGGACGGAAGCACGATCGATCGACGCGGTGTCTCTTATCTACCTGGGCAGCACTGGTGCACCTCTGAGGTCAGGTCCATGAGATTCGACCCCCACACTAGGGTCCTGGAAGGGTGAGCTGGCAGCTTCCCTCATCTTCCCCCTCGAAGGCTGTCCAATAAGCACCTGGGAATTGACTTTTCTTGGGAAAAGGGTGCTGGTAACAGCTGTCAGGGCCAAGGCAATAGTGAGAAGTTCAGTTCTCTGCTCTTTGGATGAACTGTGTAAAACATTTCTTTTAAAAGACACAATGTTAAAAATATTAAAAATGTCTACAAAATCTGGAGGGCTGCCTTTTTCTCAAAGGGTAAAGCTTGTGGGGTGGTAGGAAAAAAAATTGAGGGCCCAGAACTACAACTGCAGCAAAAGATAGATAGATGCCCTTCAAACACGTCACATTCTTAGGAGGTCTTGCTTAAGTAGCAAGAGCTGAGGGTGACTGTATGAGTAAAAGAGGGAGGGGCACCAACTCCTGCAAGGGAGGTTCCTACTGTGCACCCCACCCTGCGCAAGAACGTCAGGCTTTAGGGCAGCTGCCATAGGCCCCAAGGGCATCAGGACTCTGCCTCTGAACCAGAGCTGCTTTCCCGACTAACTTCAATCTGGAGAGATGGTAAGTTATCTAACCGGCTCTTCTTTTGGCGAGACTGTTCTTTCTCCTTAATCAGAGCCCCCCATGCCCTTTGCAGCTCGGAGTCATCTTCCTCAGTGCCAGGAGCCCTATGATCCACTTTCTTCATGTTCTTTTCTTTGGTCTTGGATGCAGATCCTAAGCGAGTCCATAAACTACCTGTTTGAATGAGAAGGCATTTTAGTTTTGGTAGTCAAAGCTGAGAAGCAGGGTAGTACTGAGGAGGCAGGGGTACTGCCAACACCTGATGAGCAGGAAACACTGGTGGTGGTGTGGGAGGGATAGGGGTGGGGTGGGGTCTGTGGCACTTGTGACCACTGTACAGCCTTGGGCAGGTAATCTCATTTCCCTGGCTGCAATCCTGTCTGCAAACTGAGGGATCTGGAACAAAGGGGAGACTCTCACAGCTAGGGAACATGCGCCTCCACGCTAGGCAGATGAGACTCACCGGAGAGTCTACTTATGCTACACCTGCCCTTCCCTGGTGAGACTCACCATCCTGTGTACAGCTGCATTCTGCCAGGAGTGGGCCATCCCAGATCATTCCCAGCTATAACATTCTACAAATTGATGGTCCTGCAACACTAAACTTTTAGAGATTCTGCCCACCCTCCATTAATTTTAAAAATATACTTTATCAGTATCTAATAATAGAGAAATATGTGTTTAGAACTTCATAGCATAGGCACACTATAAGGCAATAAAGTTTTATTTATAAAGAATATAACAATGTAGGAAAATGACTGACAAAATGCTATGCGAAAAAGGATATGTATATGGACAAAGACTGGAATAGCATACATGACACTAAAAGTTTTTGTGCTAAACCGAAAGAATCAAGGGTGGGTCTTTTTTTCTATGTTCTATATTTTCCATAGTTACCATTATTATTATTGTTTTTGTTATTATTATAATGATCATAATGGAAGAGAAAAAAACATTTTTGGCACTTGCTATTTACTGCCTTCTGTATGCTTTACCTATTGACCCTGCTCTTCTTACCCAATTCCCATTCCCATCAGTTTTAAGTGTTACCAACCTGATTTCTTCTCCCGAGTATCAGAATAGAGGCCTTTAATGTCTTGCCTGGGAACACCTAGCCTACTATGTACATCAGAAAAGGGCTCTCTCCGAACGATGGTGTTACAAGCCTTTTCTGGAGAATGTGGTCTTTTTCCTAACCGCTGGCGTATATCTAGAAAAAAAAAAAGTACTACTTTTACCAAGCGTGCATGCTTTGCTATCTGTACTGTCAACCTGAGATCTCTATCGAACCTGGTCCAGGTATCCCCAAGTGAGGACAAAGGGCCCCACACACTCAAGCATCTAAAACCCTTCTCTTCTCTCTATGCCAGTGATTTTCAACCTTTTTCATCTCATGGCACATAAACGAATTACTAAAATTCTGTGGCACACCAAAAAATAGATTTTTTGCCAATGTAACAAAAAAAAGGGTATAATTTTGATCCATTCACATGGGACGGCTACTGATGTGCTGGCCACTGTCATTTTTTCATCTGACCACCTAAGGGAAAAGAGATCAGTGTGCTGAACTAAAGAGTCTGGTACTGCATGTTGTACAAACTCTTGCGGCACACCAGTTGAAAATCACTGCTCCACACATCAGTCTGGCTTCCTTAGGGAAATTTAGTCATAGGTATCTTCAGGGAAAAAAATCTCAGCTGACTGCTACAGAAAGGAATTTCTGAGGCAGAATCAGCTGTCTTATTTTCTGTTTTTAACGAAGAACCAAGCAGACCAAATAATTTATAAACATGTCAGTTATCAAGCAATACTGCCTGAGGGCAGAAGCCACAATCTTTGAACATAGAAGTTCTCAATAAACTTACTACACATAACAATAAAGGTAGAGAGTGGTGAAAGTAAAGGAGCAAGGGAAGATGTCCCAAATCAAATCTGTTATTCCTCTAATTCCCCCGGAAATCTGCCTGTCCTCATGAGTTCCTTCTAACAGTAACAGCAACAACAAACCAGGTTTATTAGCAAGTCACTGTGCCGGGGCTTTCACCCATCTTGCTTATTCTCAGAGAGCAGCACCCCCACCCCTCTAGTCCCTCAGGCCTAGGCCCCTGGCTCCCCCCTCACTTCCCTCACAGCCGGGAGCCAGAGCCCAGTCCTTTCTTCACAAGGTGTGACATTCGCATCTGTTCCGTCTGTCTCCGCGGTTCCTCACCTACTTCAGGCCCTTGTTACTTAGTCAATTCTATACCCCGCCCCACTTTGCTCCCAAGTTATCTTTCTAAAATAGATGTAAGACCAGGTTACTTTCTCAAAAAATGACATTTAGCCCGCTGAGATCCTAGTCCCTCCCCAAGGCCTCACTCCAAAGCCACTTGCTCTAAGGCGCCTTCCCCAATTCTGCCAGTAGATGGAGCCTCCCCCCTTGCGCCCACAGCCACTGCCTACAGAGCTGTCAGAGCACTTCATCCGCTCTGCTCTGGGTGGAAGGATCTGAACGTGTGTACTTGTGTTTCTCCATCAGAGTTCTAGGATGACTTTGCATCCCTTCTGAAGACTTTGAACACCTAGTACCTAGCCTAAGGAGTGGCACACAGCAGGCATGGCCAACATACAAGTTCTCAATAAACTTACTACACATAACAATAAATGTAGAGAGTGGTGAAAAACAAAGGCCAAGTACCTGCTACATGTATGTCTAGTTCAAATTCTTAACTATTTCTACTTTTTTTTTTTAAGAGGGAGAGTAGAAGGGAGGGGAAGAGACAAAGAGAGAGAAACACTGTTGTGAGAGAGACACATTGATTGATTAGCTCCTGCACGTGCCCCAACTGAGGCCGGGGATCGAACCTGCAACCAGGGTATGTGCCCTTGACTGGAATCGAACCTCTGACCCTTCATTCCGCGGGCCAATGCTCTAACCACTGAGCCAAACCAACCAGGGATCTACAACAACAATGTAATTGCTATTATCCTTGTGTATAAAAAATACCAACGACATGCAGAGTAAAATAATTATTAGGTTCAAAAATACAGACAGCTGGAATTGAGAAATCTGATTATTTTTCATGTCTGCCTAACCCAAAATTTAGAAGTAATGAACCAGAACAACTAAACCCATCCACAAATGGCAACGTTTTATCTAAAAACCTACCCCTGCCCCAGTCTGCTTTCTGGACCCAGAAACAACTGAACAACAATACCTGACTTAGTACTGCTGCCTGATGGCCGCGGGCGTGGGTGCTGGCGTTTTTCATCTAATAAATGTCGGACATCTGCAAATTTCTCAGGTGGTAACTTGTTACCAATTCGGTTTTTGATATTGCTTGTGGATACAGTATCTGACCTCATGGAATTCCTTTAAAAGGGGGGTGGGGGGACAGTTAACCAACTTGAACTGTGGGACAACACCCAAGCAACAATCTCATATATTTTTGAGGAAACAATTAAAACCCAATCCAATACAGTCAACATTCACCGATAATTATCTGTTTACAAAAATCATGATCAGCCTGTGGCAAAGAGACCAGCCAGGCAAGCAGGTTCCTGAGTTTTCTGGGGTGGTTTCCGCATGTGCTTTCTGTAAGCCACCACAGAGCACGTAACTGTGGGTCCCCTTCTCCAGGGACAAACGTTAAGTAGGCCTGGAAAGGGCTTCGGGCCTCCACTCATCTAGGCTGTGAGTCAAGATACAACAGAGCCTACAATCCCTTTAAGGGCTGACTTCTCTGTCAAAGACATCTTCTACCATGCCAGGAACCCACATTATTTTGGCACCATTTGTCAATACAAAGTTCTGTGAAACTAAAAATAAGGATGTGAACAAAGCCATACAAACCAGCCTGCATTTTTCCCCCTTCCCCAAACACACCACCGAGAACACTTGGGGAGAGCAGCCCAGGCTCCGGCCCTGAGCCGAGCACGTGCTGTCCGCCCTCAGGAATCTGCTCACCCTCATCCCCACCAGTCCTCACAAAAAAGCACCTTAAAATAACTTTTTTTTTTGGTCCATGAAATTAGCCAAAATTAGAAAGTTATAATAACTAACATTGGTGAGTATGTAGGTAACAGGTGGTAAAATAAGTGAATAAAACCTTTCTGGAATGAAATTTCCCAGTACCACTTTTTAAAATCCTCACTCGAGGATATTTTCTCCATTGATTTTCAGAGAGAGTGGAAGGGAGGGAGGGAGGGAGGGAAACATTGATGTGAGAGAGACACATTGATTAGTTGCCTCCCGCATGCTCCCCAAGCAGGGCCAGCAGTGAACCCAAAACCCAGGTATTTGCCCTTGACCAGGGACCCTTAGATCCGAGGGCCGCTGCTCTAACCACTGAACCTGCTGGCCAAGGCCACAATACCACATTTTAAAACATGTATATTTTTTGTGCAATAATTGGAATGCAACAAATTTATCTATTAGTGTGATAGTAAGAAAACAGAAACCTAAATGTCCAGGTGTGATAGTAAGAAAATAGAAACCTAAATAAGAGACTGGGTTAAATAAACCATCATACTTTCAAACAATGGACTACATATAGTTGGAAAACAGCAGATGTCTACAATATATTAAATGGAAAAAGCATACTGCATAACAATATAAACAGCATAACTTCATTTTTGTACAACTATATCTATAATTTCTCCATGTTATGTATATGCATGAAACTAGCAGGAAGGGTATTTCACCCAGTTGCTAACAGTCCTTACCTCAGAAGAGGAAGATTATACAGGTGATTTTCACCTTTTATATTGTCTATAACAAGGATCTCTTCTTGTATATTTTGAGGAAAAATCAAACACTTTTATTCAAACTCTATAAAGGACTAAAATTAGAACAGATAAAGTGATTATAAAACTAGAGGAATTAAAAGGAAGTTAGTAATTAGTATTTAAAATCAAATTAAAATCTAGCACTGAGAAAAACAAGAAATAATTTTACCTAATATTTTTTAACTGAGATTCCACTTCATCAGCATACATGGTCATCTTCATGCTTTTCTTTGGTGAAGGAGTGGAAATCATTTTCAGTTCCAGGTCATAGTCCATTTCATCGGAGTCCGAGCTGCTGGCGCTGGACCGCCTGGACGTGCTGCGCTCCCGGGTCTGCTTGAGGGCCGGGAGCTCCTCGTGGTATTCCACCACCACCCTGTCGTCCGCGTCCATGTCCTGGTCCTCCTCTTCCTCCTCCTCCTCCTCCTCAATGGGTTCCTCAGGGACATTCACTAGGCCTAAGGAATTTAACCAAAAATATTAGGAAACACAATGACAAGGCTAATCTTCTGTTCACTTCAATGACCTTTTTAAAAGAAGGGGTTCCCATGCCCAAGAATTTACTGAAGCATCACCTATAACAGTGTCAATATGGTTGCCATTCTGACACCTATGACGGAAGAATGGCTGGGTAAAGTATGATCTAGCAGCCTATGGAATATAAAATTACCTAAAATATAGCCAACTGTCGTTATTCACAGATTCTGTATTTGCCAATTTGCCAAATTTATTTCTAACTCCAAAATCAATGCCTGCAGTGCTTTCAGAGTCATTTGTGGATGTGTACAGAATGGCAAAAAAGATCTGAGTCACTACGCATGCACCTTCCCAGCCGAGGTCAAACGAGGCAACGCTCTGCCTTCTTGCTCATCTCTCACACTGTAAATAAGCGTCCTTTTTGCAGTTTATTGAATGCCGTGTTTTTCACACTTCTGTGACATTTGTTGGTGATTTCACTGCCTAGTGATGCCAATACTGTCTAGTGTTCCTAGGTGCAAGGAGGGTGTAATATGCCTTACGGGGAAAATGTGTGTATTAGATCAGCTGAGTTACAGTGCTGCTGACTGTGAATTCATGTTGATGACTGTATTAAATGTATGCATGAAAATAAGGTGTCTCTAAACAGAAAGACACATCAAACAAGGTTATATACTAATCAGCTGACGAAAATGGTATGACCAGATTCTCAATGGTTCAGTATTTGCTCCTTGAATGATCATGGTGACTTTATAGACTATAACCGCCAGAAATAATGAAAATCAACTGTAACTTTAAAGTTCATGAAAAAAGGCTTATATATAGTGGAAGAAGCAGAATATAAAATATACATTCACAAAAATTTTAACATTTATTATAAAAAGAAACAAATAGGAAAAATGTAAAATGAAGTCAGTTGTTATATTAGTGCTAGAATTAGGGGCAATTCTCTTTTTAATTTCTTTAATATAAATATAAATATTACATGATGAAAATATCTTAACTATCTTAAAGTAACAAAGGGGAAAAGTGTAACTGCATAAAGACGCAAATTTCAAATACATAATTTTCAATATATACATTAAATAAAAATGTAGAAACTTCACCTCTTCCTGTCCCTGTTACAGTGATAAATGTGTAGGCATGTTCTTCCATGTTTGTATGCTGACATAGCTAGTTCTAGTTCTACCAAGCATGTAGAAGACCCCAGAGATTAGGTTAAAAAAAAACAAATCTTTATAAAACATAATGAAAATGGTTCTTTTACAATAAGAAAGAGGAAGAAGGGGGGGAGGGGAGAGGAGGAGAGAAGAGAAGAAGAAGAGAAGGAGAGAAGAGAAAGAAGAGGGCAGGGGAGTGGAGGGGAGGGGAAAGAAGAGGGGAGAGAGGGAGAAGGGAGAAGGGAGAAGGGAGAGAAGAGGGGAGAGAAGAGGGGAGAGAAGAGGGGAGAGAAGAGGGGAGAGAAGAGGGGAGAGAAGAGGGGAGAGAAGAGGGGAGAGAAGAGGGGAGAGAAGAGGGGAGAGAAGAGGGGAGAGAAGAGGGGAGAGAAGAGGGGAGAGAAGAGGGGAGAGAAGAGGGGAGAGAAGAGGGGAGAGAAGAGGGGAGAGAAGAGGGGAGAGAAGAGGGGAGAGAAGAGGGGAGAGAAGAGGGGAGAGAAGAGGGGAGAGAAGAGGGGAGAGAAGAGGGGAGAGAAGAGGGGAGAGAAGAGGGGAGAGAAGAGAAGAGAAGAGAAGAGAAGAGAAGAGAAGAGAAGAGAAGAGAAGAGAAGAGAAGAGAAGAGAAGAGAAGAGAAGAGAAGAGAAGAGAAGAGAAGAGAAGAGAAGGAAAGAAAACCCAAGTCATGATATCCCACTTTTTGGAGACATTCATGTGCATAAGCCAATAAGCATAAAACACTAGATATAGCAGCCTATTTTCATTTTCAGACAAAAGAACAATAAAATCAGCTCATCTGACAAAATATTTAAAAAAAAATTTTCATGCAGTTTTTGATATACATAGGAAAAATTAGATTCCTAAGAACAGTTTTATTTTAATTTTCCCTATGTCACATTTGGTCTTTGTTAGAACAGCTTTTACAAAATCATTTGACCTCTTTGTATGGGCAATTCAAAATTAATTGTGACTTGACTTACTTTCCTATATGTTGGCAGAGGGTGAGGGCAAGGAAGAGAGGATGATAAAGTTTGGAACCTTAAAAGACTGTATTAAGAATAAAAATATGATTTCGGGAGCCAAACATGTGTCTACCCAAGAGCTGAGCAGGCAACTACCGGAATGTCGATGTTTATAGGACGTCAAGCCAACATCATCCCCAATCAGGGCTCTCTTCTTGATCACATCCCGCTGAATGCGACGGGAATGATATCTTCGCTTCCTGCAACATTGCCAAAATAAGCACATAATCAAAGACCCAGGAAGGACCTTGAAACCCACTAATTTCAACTACACTCTGACACAATGTCAGGTGCTGACACGGACATCTGAAATGAAACTAAAACTCAGCATTCTCACCCCATTACCACAGTTAAGAATTCTGTACTCTTCCCTCTTGTCTTCCTTCGAGTCCACACATGGTGTTGACATTCCACTGCAGAATACCAACTAAAGGATTAAGAAAAGTTTAACTATTATATTTTACACTTTTGGACTCACCAAGAATTACTAAGAATTCCTTTCATGCCTCCGTAATTTGGATTCCCATATTTCATGTAATACTGACTTCTTCTGGCTGCTCCAAGTTCCTTTTTGTCATCTAAAAATTAATTACAACAGTTACCTAGGATTTCCTGTGGGTGCGAAAACAATGTGGAATGGTTTAAAAAAAAGACTATTTTGCACAGCTGGGATCAGATCAGCGCACAGCCTGCCAACAGAAGGGAAAAATGCACTGTAAACATTCCCTCTCTGAATGCCGGCTAAGGCAGTGCAGAGCGAGGGGCGGGGCGGAGCAAAACAGAGATGAATGAGGTGAAGTTGCTGTTAAGGAGTTGACTTCAAAGAGGAAATACTAATAGAAAACCCCAACAATACAAGATACAAGGTTCTAAGAAGCATGAGAGAGCTTTAGTGCTCAGCAAATAGGCTTTTTAGAAGAACTGACATTTTCACTGCCCCCTGAAAGATGATACTCATTTCCAAATGACAACACAGCAATAACACAGAATCAGGATTAAAGAAACAGACTATACATAATTCTCTATATTTTATAAACCATTTTTTCTAGTTTATCGTGATTTCCTCAAAACGGCTTAAAGAAAACAGCACAGTACCATACATATATCTAGAATGCACTCAACCACTCAAATCAGTAAATGTAGAAAAGATCCCTTTGTCAGGTTAAAATGCCAGTTAATAGGAAGGAAAGGTGGTCAGTGACCACACATAATTCTCATTATATAAAGGACTTGACAGCTCCTTGGGCACTCACTGACTGCAAAGGACAAACCCCAGTGTGAACATATCAGTGCTTATGGGTAAACTTAGCGGCACAAACTAGTATGTGCGCCCTACAAAAATACATGCCCGAGGAGGAAGAGCTGGTTCCAGGTCTGATGCAGGGAAAATACAAGTTGGGTTTGGAAAAACAAGATGTTTTAGTGTGCCATAAAGAAAGTGATCCAAGAATCATGGAGACATGTCAAAAGCAGAGAGCTGGAAGGGGCTCCACTGGCCAAATCCAAGACAATTCATGACTCAAAATAATGATAGCAATGTATAAACTGATATACGTAAATAAATCAATAGGCAAAAGGGAAAGCTCTTCCTTACAGCAGACTGCCAACTAATAAAGAAATGATGGGAGTTAAAAAGTCAATGGATGCTAAAGCTACTGTGTGAAAGTTTGATGAGCAACAGGCTACTTACATAATCTCAAAGTGTCTTCCCACAAATTTTAAAATCACAAATGGAAAAATAGAAAGTTGACAGTATAGAGAAACCTGGTGATCATTACCTTAACCAAGTGATGAAAGTTATCTCCAGGAATGGGACAAATAAGTATCATATGCCTCCTGATATGAGGCACTTGAAAACAACATAATACCACTTCTGTGGTATAATCTTGCCTAAAATGTACAATCCAAATTCAATCAGGAAGAGACATGAGACAAAACCAAACTAAAGGGCAGTCTACAAAATGAGCCTATACTCTTTAAGAAATGGTTCAGTCAAGAAAAACAAAGCAGAGGAGTAGGTCCAGCCAGATCCAGGGAGACTAAGGAGACATGGTGTGCTTCAACACTCAATCCTGGAGTGGATTCGTTTAATGGGCAAGTAGTAAATAGGAAAATACAAATTTATTTGACAGTTACCATCATTATCATCAAAAACTGCTACACACAGCAGTCAGTGTGTCAGGCAGTTTTCATATAGAGTGGGGGAATTCTTAGAACAACTAATGAAATCTGAATGTGGACTATGGATTATGTCATAGTGTTGTATAACTATTAAATTTCCTGATTTTGATAACTGTGCTTTGTATAAAATAAAGTCCTCGTTCTCCAGAAGTATTCAAAAGTGAAGGGTCGTCATCTTTCATTAACTCTCAAACAATTAAAAAGAAACTGCGTGTTTAATGTGCACCAAAAATCATTGTGCATAAAAAGCCTTACAAATTATTAGAGACTTGATTTAATTCCTTAGAGAAACGGAGCTGAATGGCACTATGAACAATGTCCAGGAGGATACTGTTGTAAAATATACAATTTTAGCCCAGCCAGAGTGGCTCAGTGGTTGAGCGTCAACTCAAGCACCAAGAGGTTGCTGGTTCGATTACTAGTCAGGGCACATGCCTGGGTTGTGGGCTTAATCCCCAGTAGGGAATGTGCAGGAGGCAGCCGATCAATGTTGATGTTTCTCTCTCATCGATGTTTCTATCTCTCTCCCTCTCTCTTCCTCTCTAAAATCAATAAAAATATATTTAAAAAATATATATATGTATACACACATATATATATACAATTTTAAAAGGTTTTCATAATTCAGATAATAAATTGGCTGAAAAGCACATGGGGCAAACCAGCTTTACCAGAAAATAACTTACTTGAGCCAGAAATCACAAAAGAATACAAATAGTTAATATTTACTTTCAAAGTCAGAAATTCCAACTTGGGCAGCGAGCCATCATTTCATAAGCACAAAGTATTGAAGTTTGAAGGGACTTTGAGATCGCTTGATCTAACTTCTGATTCAAAAGAAAAGGATGTCACTCAATAATAAATCACTTTGATTAAAAATAAAAATCAATACCAAAAATCACATTTACCTTTTGTAGCAAATCTCATGAACAACCTATTTCCTTTAGCAAGTTTGTTAGCTGGACGAAGATCATTTCTTAGCAGAGACTCTTCTTCTACCTGAGATAATGTGTCCAACTTAAGAAAAAAGAGTATTTCAATATAAAAATTAAAGCCATTTTCACTTTTATTCAGTAGCAAAGTTACCATTAAGAAAGCATTCTGCCTTTAATAATACTCATCAGCATTACAGCACTAGCTCTAAGTCAGAGGTCGTCCCTGACCACTTTGTAAAAAAATGGTCTCCATCACTCTCTATCTACTTACCATTCTTAATTTTCTTCATAGCACTTATCACTTCCTGACATTATATTATATATCTGTGTATCTGTGTACTGTCTGTCTTCCCCACTAGAATGTAGGCTCCAAGAGGGCAAAGACTTTGTTTTGCTTGACGCTATATCCCCAGCACCTAGAATTTGGTATATAGTAGGCAGGCACTTAATGCATAGTTTTAAATGAATACACTTTTAATTTTTCCAACAATAGTACATAATCCATTAGGAAACATGCCATTTCTTGCTTTTTCTTAATGTTACTGATAACACTTTAAAGTATTTCTCAATAAAATCATTTTCTCTTTTAAAAGTGTGAGTACTGTTCTAAGATCTCAAGATGAATCATTCATTAGTCACACAAACTTAAAGGCCAAGGGCCTGGTGCACCCTCGGAAAGTCCAATGGTGAGAGCCAGAGGAAAAGCGCAACTTACTAAGTCTTTAAGCCTTAAATAAGAAGACAGTAAGCAGGATTTTTACAGTAAAACCTCACATGTATCTCTTCCCTATTACTAACCTCTACATCACTGGAGTTTTCATCTTCAACTTCTCCTTCTTCAGCCTCATCATCATCTGAACTGTCTTCCTGCTTATCTACAATGGAACGTGAGGGACAAGATGAACTTTAATGCAACTCCATTCACATCATTTAAAAGTCTAATTATTTTCTCCTTCTATTTACTGATGATCCAAAACATCAGAGCCTATTTCAGAAATACCTGGTGATGAGGTGCTATATAATACTCTGCACAGAAACCCAAACCAACTGAGTGAATAACTGGACTTTCAGCCCCCAAGTCTCTCCTCTGTGTTCAGTTACCTTTTTTGCTTTTCTCAGATGACTTGTCCTCACTGGCATCCCTGCTTCTTATCTTATCCAGGTCTGGCAGAGAGCTCATATTGATAAGGGCCCGTGTGGCTGTCATTTCATCCAGCCAAACCACGTTACCTAAAATAAAATGTAAAATAAAACGTTACATTACCTCCAAATAGTTAAGTTTCCTGAGTGCAGAAACTGCTTCATATTCATTGTTACAGCTTCATCTAGGTATAGAGTGATAGCAATAAATGTACAAACCAACTAGTGAAAAGAGTAGAAAGTAGTAGTAACGCCTCTTTGATGAAATTAGCCTAGAGCTAATTCCACAAAATAATGGTCAAATATTCCACGAAAAAGAGTTTGTACATTAAAACTGCCTGGCACCCAGTACTACATGTTAGTTCCTGATGAGTATGATGATGACAATTATCAAATAAACTTGGATTATCCTCTATACCACTGCCCACAGGGAAGCCCTATGCCGTTCCTTATCACACAGACATGCTTTTTTTGTTGTTGTTAATCCTCACTCGACAATATTTTTTCCACTGATTTTTTTAGAGTGTGTGGAAGGGAGGGGAAGAGGCAGAGAGAGAGAGAAACAACGATGCAAGAAAGACACACTGATTGTTTTTTTCCTGCACGTCCCCCAACCAGACCCAGGGATCAAGTCTGCAACCAAGGTACGTGCCTTTGACTGGAATCAAACACACAACCCTTCAGTTCATGGGCCGGTGCTCTAACCACCGAGTCAAACTGGCTGGGGCAATCCAGACATGCTTTTAAATGATGCTCCCCCACTGATGATGGTACCATCATGGGACTTATACAATGGAGACATAACAGACTCTTGGCTTTGTAGCAACTAACTGAATTTGCTTCTTTTAGGAAGAGAACTTAGCAAGAAAAAAGTTTTGAGAAGCCTTATAAAAAAGTAACCTGTTTAACTGTTGAAAACAGCATTTACAGCTCAGTTTGGGAAATGAAGGTCTAAGAGTCAGTCTCACCTTTGTTACTGACATACCGTCAACACGGTATGTCAGTAACAATTTCCCTTCTCTGTTTCTCAGTTTCTGATGCACAATATGAGGTAGTTGAACTGGATAATTCTAAGGGTGCCTCCAACTGTAATATCCCTTACCTAGTTTTAATGACTTAAACCAGTGGTTAACAAACTAAAATCTGCAGGCCAAATCCAGCCCATCATCTGCCATTTATTTGTTTGTTTATATTTGTACCAGCTTTATTTAGGTATAATTAATGTAAACAAACTACACATCCACTGCCTGTTTTTGTAATAAAGTTCTATGGCAAATGGCCAGGCTCACTCAGTTACACATACTGTCGATGGCTGCTTCAGGTTATTATGGCAGAGCTGAATAAATGCGACGAAGACCATATGATGTGCAAATCCTCAAATATTTAGTACCCAGCCCTTCATAAAAAAAGGCTTGGCAAGGCCCCGGTCTGGATCACGTAATTTAAGGGAAAGGAAAAAGGACAAAAATCTTTTCCTCGGTCACGTTTCTTATTCAGTGAAACACGAATCACCATCTTCCAAGCAAGCAGCCAGAAAAACCAGGATGCTGTGCAGGGCATGACGGAGTCTGTCAGCAAGCTGGCAGCAAGTGAAGGCAGGCTAGCAGTGAGTCAAGATAAGGAGCCGGCAGAGTGGTCACCAAAGTCAAGACAGACTTGGGGTGTAACGGTTGGGCCCGGCCGGTGGCCCCGTGGTCAGAGCGCCGGCCCACACTGAAGGGGCGTGGGTGCCATTCCCGGTCAGGGGCACATACCTGGGTTGCAGGCCCCGGACCATGCGGGGAGCGGGGGCCAATCTATGTGTGTCTTTCACATCAATCTTTCTCTCTCCTCCTCCCCTCCCTTCCACTGTCTCCAAAAATCAACAGCAAAAAACCCTCAGGTGAGGATTAAACAAAAAATTACAGTTGGCTCACAGGTTAAACAGCTCACAGGTTAGTGCAAGCAGGTGAAGTCCAGAAAACACAGTCCAAAGCAAGTGGAGATGAGAGGTCTGGTACAGTGTCGGAGGGTCGCAGAGCCAGCCTCCGAATAATCATATGGCTAGTTGCAATGACCAAGTCTAAAGTCCTGAAAACGCAGCCCTCAGCCCAAGTCTATACAGCTGGATAGAGAAATTGTGGGAGAAATTGTGGGAGTTAGAGAGGCCTCAATCCTGTATACTGGACTCAGATGCCAGCAACCAACTTTCTGAGTACCACCTCTGAGCTGACTTAGAATACTCATAGGGTATAATCTGGTAAGCTAATTAATGCATTTAGTTCTCATCAATGGGCATTTTTTTTCTCTCCTACGCAAAGGGCAGAGGTTAAGCACAGACAAGTAGTCTGGGCCATAATCATTCACCATCTGATATGGCAAGAACACTTTTTATTTTTATTTTTAAAATATATCTTTATTGATTTCAGAGAGAGGAACGGAGAGGGAGAGAGAGAGATAGAAACATCAATGATGAGAGAGTCACTGATTGGCTGCCTCCTGCACGCCCCCGACTGGGGATAGAGCCCGCAACCTGGACATGTGCCCTGACCGGGAATCGAACCCCGATCGCCTGGATCCTAGGTCGACGCTCAACCGCTGAGCCATGCCTGGCCGGGCAAGAACACTTTTTAAATCATAAACAAAAGCATACTCAACAGAGAACTTGGGTATACTTACAGGAGGTATCATCCAACCATTCAATGTGAGCTGGAGGATATTCTTTAAAATAGGAAAAGATATCTTGGGTACTCATCTCATCTACTCCGCAAATGTAGATCGTCTCCAGTCTCACTTTGGGGATTGCTAAAAAACAGGACACAGAAAAAGATGAGAGAATTTTCCTGCCCACTATTGCACATCCCTTCAGTACCCCATTACACAGTTTAGATAACATGTATTTAGAAAAGTAATATGCTGAAAGAGATGACGTTTATTTCAAAAGAAAATGATACTATTTTAATTTTTAATCACAGACCAAACAGCATTAAACAAATTCAGAACAGGCATTTTGGCTGAGAAAGATCAAACAAATAGTGCTGATAAAATACATGGTATCTCTCCCCAAATTAACATGTAATAATTAAAACAATACCAAATTCAACAGGATTATTCATTAAATTTGGCAAGCTGATTCTAAAATTTTTAAATGTATGTCAAAGAAAAATGTGCAAGAGTCAAGGCAATTTCTGAAAAAGAAGAGATGCTGCCCTTGGACATAAAGCAAAGAAGAAAATTAGAGTAAAGAAATCCTGCAAATAATAAGATAATGACAGCTTAAAATAAAAATGGGCAGGACATGAGCAGATAATCCACACAACAGGAAATACAATAAACATGACAAGATGGTTGACCTCACAATCAGAAAAACGCATGTTAAAACAAGATACCAGTTTTCAATGATTGTTTTTTTTAAATTCGTCTTTTATTATCAATTGTTGGTAGTGTGGGGGAAGGAGCCATTCCCTCTGCTGGTGGGAGTGTGAAGTGGCACAGCCACTCTGAACGACACATGGGAGTGTCTATTATGAATGTAATTTAGCACATGTCCTATAGCATAGGTACTCCCCGGTACCTACCCCAAACACACATGGGTTCACATAGTAGCTCACACAAATGTTTGTTTTGTCATTTTTTAAGAGTAAAAGGTTTAAGGGGAGCCCATGTAGGTGTGTCCAGATTAAATCAAGCGATACCTTCCTGCCACCCAGATTATGAAGATGGAGATACCATCAGGACCTATGAATCTCAACAAGTCTTTATCAGTGACCCGCACTGCAACAGTGAACAATGGCCCAATGAGACCGGTAGACATCCAGATTGGGAAACTGAAGGAGTTAGACTAAGGGGTCTTCTCAGTTCTTGGAGCTAAAAGCCGTGAGTACGGATGAAAAAGATGCCTTCGAGAGTAAAGAGATGAACAAACAACTGGGAAAGCTCCTGGAGGTGGCAGAGAAAACAGACTGAGGATGAGGGGAAAAATATCTTGTAGGAGACTTGTTGACCTGATAACAGGGTTTAATCATAAATGAGAAAAGCAAAAAAAAAAAATAAAGACAAAAGAAATGACAAAAATAAAATATCAAAAGCATCATAGCATTCTTCTAAGGTTATAGCATCTTTATTTTTTAAAAAACAAACCCTACAGTTGAGGAAATAGCTTAAAAACAAAAAACAAAAGCCAGTAAGGAGTAAAGTTTCTGACCTCAGATGTCCTTATTTTAACATAAAGAGAATGTTGTACACATCTAGAAACAGCAACGGACAATCTTGTTCAAAAGAAGCAGGTAGAGATACAAAAGCTGTATCACTACAAAGATAAACTAGTCTCAATCAGCAGGAAGATCTAAGAAAGGTTCATTCTCACCTGGCCGTAATGGCTCAGTGGTTGAGCATCAACCTATGATCTAGGAGATCAAGGTGCGATTCTCCATCAGGGCAAATGCCCAGGTTTCGGGCTTGATCCCCAGCAGGGGGTGTGCAGGAGGCAGGTGATCAATAACTCTCTCATCATTGACGTTTCTAACTCTCTCTCTCCCTCTCTCCCTTCCTTTCTCTGAAATAAAGACGTATTTAAAAAAAAAAAAAAGAGAGAGAAAGAGAAAGGTTAATTCTCAGAAGAGAACCAAACTGACAGTGGCAAGACCCACTAGAGATGGAAATTTTGTTAAGCTCAAAAGTTGATGTAAGACTGCCAAAGGAAATGCTCAGTACTTCCTCACCTTGCTGACAATGTCACAGCTTAAAATAAAACAAAGCAAGAGCCTAGATTTGTGCCCAATCAATGAGAAAGGGCTAACTACTGAGATGACAGTGAACAGATGGATTAGGGAATGAGAACTGGACATTTACTGAATACTAACTACAGGCAAGGTGGTGAGGGTACTATCTTGTATTTTTGTAACAGGACAGAAGACAACGAATGTCACGTATTAGGAAAGCAGATTTCTGAAAATTCAGAGAAAAAGAAGCCAATCCCTTGGCCTCACACTAGAATGATCAAAAAATTTGGAAGACACTAAATATAGTTACTCAAAGTATGAGAGGTGATCCCCAGGAAAGAGAAGGCAGCAAAGCTTGGGCGAGAACAATTTGCCAAAGAACACACATAGGAGACAGAAAATTGTGACAAATATAAAACAATTGTGACAAATGTAAATGTGACAAATGACAAATTTAAAACAATGTAAGAAATGTAAGAATCTAAAAGACTAACATCAGGCTACATAATGACATGGAAAATGCAGATGACACACTGTGAAAAGGAAAGGGAAAAACAAAAATGTCTGCACACAGAAAAGATCAGAAGGAAATACACAAAATGTTGACAATGACTGGGTTTGATGGTCGACTGTGAGCAACTTTTCTGCTCACTCTCCTTTCCAAATTTTCTTTGGTGAACATGAGTTGTTTGTGAAACATCTAATGAAAAAAAAATGGTACAGTCCAGAGTATACAGGCTCATAAAAGATGCTGATGGCTTTTAAAAAAAAAAGTATTTAGAACACTGTTTTGCAAAGATGATTCAGGAAAAAAAGGCAGAACTGGTGATCTATTTCTACTAATTGGCAGTAGAATAGCTATCATTAAGTAAGAACTAATATCCAAGACAGGTCACAACAGCATAAGAATTAGTTTCAATAAGTTTAAATCCTCTTGTCCAAAATGACATCCCAATGTACTGACTGAAACTCACAGCTGTGGTTTCAGAATTCGGTAGTAATCTCACAAAAGTCACAGGGAAGGAGTGAAGTACCTGAAAGCTTTGAGGACTGAGCCTGTACTGATTTTCATAAATGAGGAAAAAACAACAGATTGAAAAGATTAATGTCGCCCTGGCAAGGTGGCTCAGTTGGTTAGAGCATTGTCCCATACACCAAAAAGTTGCAGGTCTGATCCGCGGTCAGGGCACATCCCCACATTGCAAGTTTGATTCCCATTTGGGGGCAGGCACATCAGAGGAGGCATATGATCAAGGTGATGGTTTTCTCCCTCCCCACTTCCTCTCTCTCTCAAATCATTAAAACATATCCTTGGGTGAGAATTAATGTATATATAAAAAAGAAAAGATTAATGTCATTCTCTGAAATTTTTAAAAAGTAGCTTATCAAACAGAATCTACAATCCCTTAAGAAACCCCATAAGTCTCTTAAGAAATCCCTTAAGTCTCTCCCATAGGAAATGACAGGAGTTCACTAAGAAGCAAACCATACTAATCTCTTTCCCTTTTTTGACAGCATTACCAGGCCAAGAAATTCAAGTAATACCATAGATGGTGTTCTATTTCGAGACCATTGGGCATGTAATCTAGGTTCCTCATGGCAATAAAACGAAATGTGGACCTGATAATAAACTAAGACTTGTAATTCATGGATCTATGTTTCATGGCACGATACGGGATTATCCTGATCAACATTTACCAACTGGATGAAGATGCAGAAGCCGGGCATACCAAAGAGAGGAATCCGTATCGCTAAACCATAAAAAGGTACAGTTAAGATGAAAATAAACTCAACAGACTGGAGTCCTGAAATTAACAAGATGTAATTTGATAGGGATAAATAATAAAGTAATTTTTAAACAGTGCCTCAAGTACAAGACAAGAAAGGCTGCTTTGACAGAGAGAATTCCTAGGGAAAAGACCTGGGTGCTTTGGTTGACTAGAGGGTGAGTACAACAGTAAGAAATGTGGTATAGCCCTGCCATACTTTCCATGAAGCCAAGCATATCTGGAATCTACACCTCACCTTCTGAAGGACATTTAGAAATTGAAAAGAGTTTAGAAGAGAGAGACCAGAAAGTCAAGTCACAAAGAAAGTTTAGGAAATGGGCTTATTGCCCATTCACCTGAAGGATTACTATGTGAATGAGGAAAGGACTTAATGTTCTAAGGGCCACACAGTAAGTAACTAATAGACAGAAATTATTAGGAAGCAATTTCTATTCAACATGAGGAACATGTATCAACATGTATCCAAAATCAAACTGACTGCTATATAAATAGTTCTTTGGCCATCACTAGGAAATGTTTAGGCAGAAGCTGAAAGACCACTGGGAACTTTGCCAAAACGCCTGCAGAGCTGGGCAGGAGGTGAATTTTGATGATCTCTAAGGTCCCTTCCAACCATGAAAGCTTTAATATTGGGGATAAGGAAACCAAAGCTGCTTGACACTGAGTCACTAAAGATATGTAGCAAGTCACTCTTGATGCAGAACTGTCTAGTGTAGCACATCCCACACTGCATTCCTGAATGCTGACAGAGAGGTTAGGAACACAGGTTTCCCTCAGACCAGCCTTCAAATCCCAGCCTTGCTACTTACCTAGCTGTGGGACCTTGGGCAAGTTTCTCAACCTCTCAGTACCTTAGTTTCCCCATTAGTAAAACAGAAATGGTAACTACCTTCCCTTCACAGGACTGTTGAAAGGATAAGATAACCACATAGCAGAGTGGCACATAGTATTTATCAAATGGTATCTTTTATTATTGCTGTTGGCATTAAGAAGAAGCAATAACTTCACACCTAATGTGTCAAGATGTTTATTCCAATGTTCCCATTCTCTCAAGAGACTAGGCCACTAGAAGACTGCTTGGAAGATGGAAAAGGCCAGATAATAACTAACATTTATTGGGGACTTACTATGTAGCAGATACCACTCTAAGAAGAACTGTAACATTTTGTTAGAGGCTCCCAACAACCCCATGAGAACTACTGTCATCTGCCTCTCCATTAGAGCACATTGAGCTTCTTAGAGACTAAATAACTTCCCCAAGTCACAGAGCTAGAAAGTAACAGGTCAGGATTTGAACACAGCCAGTCAAGCTTTAGAACCCAAACTTTTAAAAAAAATTAACTTTAGAGAAAGGGAGGGAGGGAAGGGGGGAGAGAGAGAGAAACATCAATGGGCGAGAGAAACATCGATCTGTTGCCTCCTACATATGCCCTGACTGTGGATCAAATCCGCAACCTGGGTATGTGCCCTGACCAGAAACTGAACATGCCACCTTTTGTGTATGGAATGATGCTCCCACCAACTGAGCCACACTGGCCAGGCAGAACCCACACTCTTAACCATAATACCAGTGGTTCTCAATCTTATTAGAATTACCTAGGGAGATATAAAAATAACTATCTCTGGGAACTATCCAAACCCTTCGCCCACCGCCCATTCTAATTTAAACTGATCTGAGATAGGCAGCAGGGTTCTCCAGAGTTCAGGAGCACTACCATAGGCCATGCTGCCTTCTGGATAAAAAACAGGTTATAATGAGCAACCTGTCCCAGCTGACATCCAGGCAGATCTATTGCTTTTAAAGAATATCTTTAGAACCATGAGATTAGGATTGCTTTTCAAAAAAAAAAAAGTTTTTTAAAATTAAAATTTAACCTCAAAAGTGATCCTATTCAGGTAGGTATCATATCCCCACTTTATAGACAAGGAGACTGAGACCTACAAAGATTCAATAACTTGTCCACAAAGGACTGAGAAAAGATTCCAGGAGGGCTTTAGCACTCTAAAGAGCTCCAAGAGAGGTGAGAAACCTGAGTGGGTGATTAGGGATGCTTCACAGAGGAAATGACATCTGAACAAGACAAAGCACAGGACAAGGCAGGGCAAAATCAGCAGAATGAAAGGCATGAACTGCCACAACAAATGTTCACAGGACTAGAAGTAAACAGGAGTGGTGAAACTATGGTGCTTTCAAGGTGGAGTTATGAGAGAGACTTCAGAGCTCTGCTCAGGCCCAGACTGAGCAGGTACATGAATGCCAAGCTGCACAGCTATTCTTGGCCTTCAAAGGACTTTTCCTGAAACAGAAGTCCACTCAGGTAGATGCCTGGAAACCCAGCCTGCAAGGGAAGTAAGGTCATATTTCCAACTTGAAGTCATGAGGCAAGGAAAAACGTAAAGCAGCATCCAGAGTTGAACTCTGTATCCAAGCTACTCTATCCACTGGGACAGACTGAGAAGGGTTGGTCTGTGCTACCATATCACATATTGTAAGGCAATAGAGCAAAGTAGTTAAGAGCAAGCCTTTAGAGTCAGATGAACCTAGACCGAAATCCTGACTCCACTTTTACTAGCTGCATAACCTCAGGCATTTATTAAACTTCTTTGAGTCCATTTCTTCTTCTTTGTAAAACAGGAATAAGAAATACATTCCTCACAGGATTGTGAGAGATGAGTAAGAAACAAACAAAATACCAATTAACACAGCACCGGTAAGAGAGCGAGCTCCCCCAAATAGTAGCTATTCTTTCATTAATTCAACATGTTTTTATCAAGCAAGCAAGCCTAGAGAAACTCAAACAGCAGAGCACAGACTTTTAACATGAACTCAGAGGTCTGCCTATTAAGCCCTTCCCAAATACCCACGAAGGAGACCTTTTGTATTCATGGATTTATATTAGCATGGAATAATAAATATGGCTATGAACTCACTAAAAAAGAAATAATAACTTTCCCTTTATTTTATAAACTGCTTCAGAAGACTGGGGCAGATTACGCTATGTAATTCAGAATGAATTCCAGGAAGCAAACCATTTACCCTAACAAAACACAAAAATAAAATAAAATCTTAAGCCAAGTTTCGATGGCTTTCCCCCACCAATCCCATTATTGCTCTGACTCTCCTTAAAGAGGTCTCACTGTGATATACTTCCAATACATTTAAAGACAAAGAAAAGTTAACTCTTCTATGATAAGAGCAGAAAATGGGTGAGAATCCATAGAAGCATAGGTTCTAACCTCAGCTCTGCCACTAACTGGGTGACTTTCTGTGGGCCTCCTCTGACAAGGCAATCTCTTTTTTCACAGCTCTAACATCTGAGACACAGCTAAGCTGGCTTTAAACAGAATACCTCAGAAGTGGAGACTTCACAAGTCCCTTTCCTTTGGGAGTATTTGGATGAGGACTGGACATGCAAGGCAAGGCTAGAAGCACAGGCCACGGCAGGAAAAAGTCACTGCTGGGGAAATGTGAAAAAATTCCCCCCAAACGCCCTGTACCTTTCTTCATCATGTCTCGGTCCAAGGCTACATTTCTTTGGGCAAGATTTACTTCTGATCGAAAATGGAAGCGTTTGGCTCGCTGTTCTTTCTTTTCAATTGCTTCCTAGAAGATACAGAAAAAGCCGTGTTTCAATGAACAAGGAAAGTTAAATCACACACACAATCATCAGTGACAACCCTAAAATAAATCAGATGAAATAAGCAACAATGTACCTTTAATAATTTTTGCAGAGAACTGGATATTCAAAGTCAATGACTGGGAGGGTGTACATTAATGCTGCTATAATTTGTAATAAGCTCCATGATGATTCAATGCCTATCACTGTGTCTGAGGCAGAGTAGGAATTCAATGAATATTAGTTGATTCAATGAGTAATAAGTAATAATTAACTCTCTGACATTTCATTTATTATTAGCAATCATGTTTCCAACAAATTACAACTAAACAATCTCAAATCCCAATTTTCCAGATGCAGAAACTGAAGCACAGAAAAGTTAAAAGGTTTGCTGGAGTTGCTTCAGCTAGTAAGGGGGGGCAGAACTTCTGATCTCAGTGCTATTTCTAGGAGCCCCACCACCATCCCCATTTCACATTGTCTGTGTGCATGGTAATCACACCTATCACGTTCGTCCACATTATGTCTGCATGAGCAGTCCACTCCCTAAGGCTTTTTCCTGGTTTAAAAATAGCGCTGAGGGAAAGAAACTCTCTCTTCTATTCTAGGCTTGTGTCCATGGAATTGCCAGTTTTCATCTTTAAGTGGCAAGAAGCATTGACACTTCACTGAAAAACAAAATAATCAGCTTCACAAGTTTTTTTCCAAGAGCTAAAATAAATCCAGATCCAACTGCGGGTTTCTGATAGCTCTTAGGAACCCTTCACTAATTACATATTGACTTTGCCACACTAATTGAAGGTCTGACTATAGAAAGCTTGTGGGGATTGGTAAAGCAGCAACACTTCTGTTATTTCCCAGTAGTTATGCTAATCTTCTTCACTGAAGTCTTCCCAGTGCAAATAACTAATCTACCTTTCTTTAGTAACAATTTAAGTACCCATTGTGGGACTACCACTCTTTCCAGCATACATTTGTTTCATATAATGGCAAACTGTGTAGGATTAAGAACAGTACAGTCTACTTCAGTTCAATTACAATAAGAAAACATCTTCACTTTATTTTCTTGTCTGTCTAAAAGATCATGAGAGAAAGAGAGAGAAACATGGATGTGAGAGAGATCAATCGGTTTGCCTCCCACACACGCCTGGACTGGGGATCAAACCGGCAAAGTAGGAATGTGCCCTGACCGGGAATCGAACCGGTGACCTTTTGGTGCACAGGACGATGCTCCAACCAACTGAGCCACACCTGCCAGGGTAGGAAATGCTGTTTTTCTAAGCTTGCATCCAGTAAGGAATAAAGACATTCACTAAAAGCCTACTATGTGCCAAGTACTTTTCATGTTTCATTTCATCTGAAGTAGGGACAGTATATCACTTTTGAGAATGGACATAGCATAAAAAAGCATTCCCAGTGCAGAACTTTTTCTTGGATATGGTTAAGCACAGGCACCTAGGTATAGTGATTTTATCTTGTCATGAATGGAAGAACACACAAATACTGCCTGGATGTTTCCAGAATGCACAAAGGCATCATTGTGTAATATGAAATTTAAGCTAAATTTTAATCCAGCAACTAACGAAAATAGGAGGTGAAGAATTAAAGAATAATTGCAGTTCTACAAATCCTAGGGACCAAGTTCACCCACTTATCAAAATGAATAGATAAATCATGGTCTGTCTTACCTTGGAGGTGACATCAATTCCGGTGATGAAACTGCCAGCCTTGTTTTCATATCTTCTGCTTGTGTCCTAACAGGAGGTAGAAGAATAAGAAATGCTGACAGCAAGTGACAAAAAACTCATGATAAAAACAGCTGATGCCTTTTGGATAGTCATTCTCTTCGGTCATTCCCCCGCTCTGACAACCCCTTACCATGAGGAAGCCCATCCCGGTGACTCTGTGATAGCAGTCAACCACTCTTAACAAGAAATCTTTTCTAGACCACAGCCTGTCTAAAACCTTAAACAATTCCATCTACTGAAAGTATCCATGTAAATGAAAATTGAAAGGCTTCTGTGAAAAGCGTCCAAGATGCACAGTCACTTATCTCCCCAACCCAGACTGGCTAGATTCATCATGCCACAAGGTAAATAAAGCACAAGTCTTCATCAAAATGCAGAAAATTCAGCCTGGCCTGCGTGACTGAGTAGTTGAGCATCGACCTATGAACCTGGAGGTCATGGTTGGACCCCCAGGAGGGGGTGTGAGGGAGGCAGTCGATCAGTGACTCTCATCATTGATGTTTCTATCTCTCCTTCTCCCTTCTTCTCTCTGAATCAATTTTTAAAAATTTTCTTTTAAAATGCAGGAAATCCAGACTCACCCAGACCCATGGAAAACACGGCACAGTGCAATGAAAAGAGGGTGGGACTGGGAAACCCAGGAGCTCCAAAGGCAGCTCTAACGATCACAGATTACATGACACTTGACAATTCCTTTGGCCTCCCTGGGCCTAGGTTTCCTCCATGGTATCTGCCTACCTTCCTGACCTCTTTTACTGCTCTCATATTTGTGCTCTGGAACTTTCTGTTTCCCCAACACAACAATCTCGTTCCGACCTCAGAGCCTTAGGCTTACTGTTGCCGCTAATGGGAACACTTTCTTCGAAATCTGCACATGGTTGGCTCCTTTTAGTCACTTAGGGTTCAGCTTAAATGTCACTATCTCAGAGGACTTCCCTGACCATCCCACCCCATTCTGCTTCCAGTCTCTGGACGCCCTCCCTGCCCTCTGCACTCTCTATCCCATTAACATCCTTTATTCTCTTATCATTATCAGGAATTATTTGTTTACTTGTGTCCCCCCCAACTGGAACATAAACTTCAGGAGGGAGTTTAATCTTGACCCAGTGCCTGGACTGTGCCTGGCCCATAGCAGGGGATGCAGTAGATGTTAAACTGAGTGAACAAGGGGACACATACACTTCACAACTACAGTGGCATTTAAGTGATATAATGTAGTAAGTGGTAAGATGACACTGTTCATTGTTGCTACCTGAGTCATTACCGTTTGCTACGTTTAGCGATCCTACCTTCACCTTTTCCCATAATTTAAAAGCAAGACTTGCTGACGTGGTAAAAAGCAGTTCCTTCGTGTTCGGTGAGAGACTAAGTGCACGAGAAGAGCCATGCAGGCCTAAGTCCAGCCCGAAGAAGGGGACATAGGACCAGCAAACCACAAGCAAAACACCTCACACACACACACACACACACACACACACACACACACACACCCCACCCCCCCACCCCCCCCCACACTGTGATAAAAGACGGACCAAGAGCCACTGCTAAGCCGCTGATGTTTTGGGTTTCATTAAAGGTCAGATGCTGGGGCCTCGGTGGAGGTGCTCCACAGCCGCGGGGCTGCGCGGGGCCAGGATGACCCTCAGGCCACCGCGGAAACACTGAGCTCCCGCTGCTGTCAAGTCCAGCCCTCCCGAGCGACACCGCGAGGGCTCCGTTTAACAGACACCGGCTCACAGGGGAGCGGGACCCACAGGGAGAGCCGGACGCCGGCGCGCCCGACGGTTCCTGCCGGGCCGCTCTCGGTTCGGTTCCCGCCCGGGGCTCATCCTGGAGCTCAAGCCCCCAGACAATCCCAGCCCCTCCTCACTCACCCCCTTGCACAGACGAGCTCGGAGGGGCAGCGAAGGCGGCGTCCTTAACTACCCTTCAGCTCCCCCCACCTCCTGCCTTCAGCCCCCTCGACACCCGTTTCCGGGCGCCCCCGGGTCCTTTCTCTCGCTCTCCGTCTCTCCGGCCCGGCGCCCCCGCCCCACCCCAGCCCAGCCCCGGCTCTTTGCTCCCTTCTCTCCCCTTGCCCTGCCTTCCCCCCGGCCGGGGAGCCTGCCACCTCCCCTTCCGGCGCCGGGCGCCCGCTCGCTCGCTCGGCGACCTCCCCCTCGCCCCCCGCCTCCCTCCCGTACCGGGATCAGTTCCTTCAGCGAGCGCCGCACCGGCACAATCTCCAGCTCGCCCTCCTCCACCTCCATGGGCTCCGGCTCGCCACGCTCCAAACCGGACTCCGCCTCAGGCGGCGGGAGCCCCAAGGCCGGCCCCGCCGAGGCCTCAGCCTTCACCGACACTCGCAGGCCCCGAACGGCCGCCATCGCCGCCCGCCGGCCGCACCACTGAGAGTCCGCCCCGTACACCGATGGCTAGAGCGCCGCCGCCACTGGCCACAGAGCAGCCGTCTCCTCGTTCTAGAGCGTCGCCTGCTTCGGTTAAAAGGCCCCCTTCAGCGCCGCCGCCCCCTGGTGGCGGGAGAAACTGGGCGGGCTGGAGTGGGACCTAGAGAGGAGGAGGCGGGAACGAATGGGACAGGGGCGGGGCCTGTTGGAGGGGGCGGGGCCTGGAGGAAATCGGTGTAGTCTGGGCTTAGAAAACAGCTATGCCTTAAGCAGCAAACCTCTAATAAAAGCTAATTAGCCCTGGCCGGTGCGTTCAGTGGTTAGAGCGTCAGCCGGAGCACCGAAATGTCGAGGGTTCAATTCTCAGCGTGCGGGAGGCAACCAGTCCATGTGTCTCTCTCACATTGATGGCTCTCTCTCCCTCTCTTTCTCCCTGTCTCTGAAAAGCAATGGAAAAAAAATAATCCTCTGGTCAGGATTAACTGGGGGGCTGGGAAAAAAGGCTAACTACTGAGTGGTCATTATGCGCCAGTGACTATTCCAAGCGCTTGACTCCTACATCCCTATGAAATAGGTGCTGTTATTTCCATTTCACATAGGAGGAAACAGGCATACAAATTTGCCCGAGGTAACAGGCTATTTAAGGGACAAAACTTGAATCTGAGCCTAGGCAGTCTGGTTCCAGAACCCAAAACGAGCTTTGGTCTGTCACTTCTGAGCAGCCTGCCAGTTTACCATGCACGTGCCTCGCCAGCCTATGTCGCTTTTCCAATCTCCCAATAACTGACCCGTTTTATATACACAAGTATAGGCTAGTGAGCTACCCCAAGGCCAGCGCTTTCCTGACTCCGGAGGGCCTGATCCTCTGTAAAGTTCTGAACATGGTTTCTTGCAGACATTTGTAACAAGAGCCTGGCTGGGAGAGGAGGAATGTCCTTTAGGCTTCCAGAGGGCTCCACTGGTCAGTTTTTCTGATTTTGTACCTTTCTCTCTGTGTTACCTTGGGCTAGTTCTGGCCCCTTTCTGGGCCTGTCTTCCCATCTCAGGAGGGTGTAGGTGGAACCCTAGGGTCTCAGAGGCCCTACCAGCTCGGACCATGATTATAAACCAAGGGAGGATATGATCAGCATCAAACCTGGGTTTTTTAAGCTGTCTATCTCTGCCCCTTACGTCATGTGTAACCTTGGGCAAGCACGCAGCCGTCAGAATCTCAGTCCTTCAGCAGTAATGTGGGACAATGCTACCCACCCCCAAAGGAGGTTGTGAGGGTTAAATGAGATAATTATATGTAGGTATAGGATTCAACAGAAGGGGTACAGTGTATCAGTTTTCCTTAAATGTGGGCTAAATAACAAAATAAACACAAGCTGGAGCTCTTTCTAGGGCTAGTTTTGATGAAAGGGACACAGTAGTTACAAAACTGGGTTGGAATACATTTGCAAGAATTTTTAAGGACAGTTCAAAGAAAGTTTGTGCTTGAGGTGGCCAGCTTTGGGTGACAGTCACAGACCCCGCCATTACATTTGTTTTCTAGGCCTGCAGGGTTGAGGGATGGAGAGAGGAAGAAGCAATCCCTCCTTGGCTATGGACACCAGGAGACTAGCAGAGAAGGCTGGGCAGGCCTCTCACCCTGCAGGGTAGGAGCCTTGTGGCTTGAGGACTCAGGCACTGCAGTTCAGAGGAACACCAGTCCCCTGGGGGAGCTCTAGCTGGCAGGAAAATTAGGAATCCACAGCCAGCCAGGGCACCAGACAAACACCAGAGTTCCCAGGCTCCTATCAGGAAAGATCTTCATGCCTGTCCCTTTTTAGTCACCTAACTCACCCCTACACTCCCTTCCTGTCTAGGGCACATCCTGCTGAGGTGGGGACTACCATATGAGGAGTAGTCAAGAATAATTTTCAAAAAAGCTAAAAAGCATGACTCAAATATGAAATGAACACTTGACAAAGCTTATATTTATTCATTAGTGAATGAGGACATTGATGAGATATTAAGACTAGTTCAAAAGAGATGAGAGAGAAATATCATCAATCGGCTGCCTCCTGCACGCCCCCTACTGGGGATGGAGCCCACAGCCCAGGCATGTGCCCTGACCGGGAATCGAACCGTGACCTCTCTGTTCCTGGGTTGATGCTCAACAGCTGAGCCAGGCCAGCCGGGCTCCAAAGAGAATTTGAGAATGAGTGCAGCGTGGGTCAGTCAAAAGGAATACAGAAATGAGCTCAACACGGGTTAATGCCTTACAAAGCAAGAAACTGTGACCTTGGGGGTTTCCTTTCCTACCAGACAGAAAACATTTTCATAGCTATTGGGCAAAAAATTATTTGCTCACTACGAATTTTCTATAAATTAACCCCTACTCTTACTGAGTTATAAAATACCTAATCAATAGCAAATCGGAAGGCAATTGAAGGTACCTTTCCCTAGAGAGGCAGACAATCTCCAGTAGGACAAGCTGGTCTCTCTACTTGGAGTTTTCTTTCCTCCCCCTTGGCCTAGCTAAATTCTTCCTCAACCTCAGATCTCAGCTGGAGCTTCCCTTTCTCTGGGAAGCCTCCCTAACTGTTCTCAGAGAGCCACCGGATGAACCTTTCCTATAGAGTTGCCCATATCAATTCAAAGTCATCCACACTTGTGCAAGGTAACTTAATTAATGTCTGACTCCAGCGATGGACTGTGAGAGCCATGAGAGCAGGAACAGTGTTGATTTGATTTAGTGTCTAACTCGGTGCCTGGTTATAGAAGACCCTGGACAATACTGTAAGGATGGATGGATGGATGGATGGATGGATGGATGGATGGATGGATGGAAGGAGTACATATCAAAAGGAAATGAGCCCTAGCTGGTTTGGCTCAGTGGTTAGAGCATCAGCCCACAGACGGAAGGGTCCTTGGTTTGACTCCAGCCAAGGACACATACCTGGGTTGCAGGCAAAAGGGACAGAGTACAGAGAGCCTCAGTCAGTCACATGTACTGCAGCTAGAGCAAACAGTGACCAGTCCTGCTGGTGATGGGACAGAGGAGACAAAGAGCCTGTGCTGAGAGCATCTGAGAGAGAAGACAGGAGGAGGGGCCTCCTGCATGCCCAGGAGTGTGAGGCAGTGGTCTTTGGAAAACCGAGGAGGTGGAAATCTGGGTTACAGCTACAGGGGAGGCCCGAGCTAGTTCGGAGGCTGAAGAGCAGGACCAGAGAACAGAAAAGGCCAGAGGGAAGGCCCCACTCTTGTGATTCAGTTGAGAGATGCTCTTCAAAGGGCCTTCATCGCAATGGATGGGCAGATAGAAGTTGTGAAAGAGACTCAGATGGGGCAAGATTCCAATTCCTGGTCCCTGACTCCAGTCTTGTAGGCGATGGACCAGACACCAGACCACATGCCAAGGGTGCCTCTGGGCCTGTGGACGAGGGAAGACTACCTAGAGGTAGCAGGGGCCTAGGCAGTGGGGAGGGCAGGGAGGCTGACTACAAAGCCAGATGGGCTGATGACAAACTGGTCAGTCCAACCTGGGTGGGGACTGGCAACTGCGCTGGAGGGTGAGAGGACCCAGACTTTATTCCCTGGGCCATCCTAGCTGGAGAGATGGATGTGTCTGAGACCCCAGAAGGCAGAGCCAGGACTGTATGTGTACGGGGGAGGGGACCAGGGTCAGGAAATGGTCATTTGAGCTCTGGATGCCCAGTCCAGCAAGAGGCTGGAGTGGTGCAGGGAGTCCTTGCAGGCCAGGGACTATTCTGCAGGTGAGACGAAGGATAGGCCCCTTCACTGGCCCTGCTGGTCTCCTCCTGGGCCTCAGTTGGCCCCTAGGGCCCAGTAACACTTGCCATATGGCTCCCTTGGCCTCCCTCCACAGAGTCCCAGGCCTGCTTATTTGTCTGAGGAGAGGCTGCGTAGGTGTGTCAGCCTGTGTGTGTGGAGGAAGAGAGGGAATATGAGGTGGTGGAAGATGACCCTGTAACCTGTGGGGTGCCAGTATGTGTCTGAGTGTCCCATTGGGAAAATTGGAACCCTCAGTGGCCCTGACCATCCCTCCCTCTTCTCCCCCAGGCTGAGACCATATAGGGTGATAGCAGTTGGAGGGAGCAGAGAGCAGGCAACATGCCTCTGGGATCCGGAGCCCAAAGACATTGTCTACGAGGAACCAGGGCCTCCCGGAGCAAATCCGGGACTGCCCCATCTTCATCAGGATACCCCTAACCTGGGCTCAGCTCCCCCATGTGGTTGGGTCTGGAAGTGCACCTTCCGTTTCTGATTTGCCCAGATGTTTTTCCCCACCGGCTCTGGGTTTTCCTGGCCTCTGGTGTGGGGTGGGCAGGGGACCTGGGCTCTAGCCTGGCTCCTCCTTGACTTGCTATGTGACTCTGAACAAGCCATTGATTCCGAGAGTGGTGGCGCTCGTAGGGAAATAACATCATGTTCCATGGTCCCATTCAAAGCTCTTAGCATGATGATCTGGCCTGTCAACCCCCTGCCCAGGGTTTGGTGACCAACACCTGAGAGGTTTTTGTGACTGCAGAATAGGGCCTTGGAGGGAGGTCCGACTTTGACAAGGAGAGGCAGACATGGGGAAAGGCAATGTCCTGGAGGAGAGGGTGAGCCGAAGAACCATGAGGTGTGAAAAGTGAATGGAGTGTGGTGGGTGGGTCATGTGTCAGGAGAGCTTCCAGGGATCAGCAGGGCTGGTGGCAGGGACCTCTGATGCCAGGCTGAGCACAGGTTTCTGAGAGGGGAGGGCATGCTCAGGTGAGCACCAGGATCACCCTGGCAGCTGGTGAGAGGGGGACTAGAGTGCTGAGGACCAAGGCCAGGAGACCGGTGAGGAACTGAGATGGTGGGGTTGAGGGGTTGCCGTGGTGGGGACAAGTGGGAACAAGAACCTGCTTATCAGTTTTGGCGTTTGGGGAACTTAGCTGCCAGCACCCCTTCTGGACCCCTTTTGGAGAGGGCTTGGTGCAGCCCCTCATGGGACCCTCACAGGATGACTGGGAGCGGCAGAAGCAGCTCTGGCCTCCATCTCTCAGATGAAAAAACTGATCACCACACCAGGCAGCCTCTGGCTTGGCCTCCTGCTTGGTCTCCAGTCTCATCCAGCTGGGAGCGCCACAGATGGGCAAATACACAGAATGCGCTGAGCCCGAGGCCTCTGAGGCTGGTTGCAGGCCATCCCAGAGGCAGGAAGTTCTGTTTTTCTTTTCAGGGTCTCACTTGCCGAGTTCTCACTCTGTGCCAAGCACTGTCAGGTGCCTGGCACAAGGACTTTGTTTAACCTCAAAGAACCCTGAGGAGGTGCTCTTATCAGTATTCAATTGATAAGGAAACTGAGACTCCTCTGATGACTTGCCGAGGTCACACAACTATTAAATGGCAAAGTTGGATTCAAGCTCAAGGCTATCTGACCTCAATGATGATACTTTTCATCATGGCCATGAAGGGCCCTAGGACAAGCAGGGAGCTACAGGGTCCAGAAAGCCCGTGCCACTGCCCAAGGCTAAGGGGGCACAGGGAGGACATCGGGCCCACATCACAGGGTTTCCTGTAAGGCTTCACTGGGGCTTCTGCCCTATGGAGAGTAGACAGCTCCTAGGGACCAGACTCCGGTGTCCCTGGGCCCTTGTGAAACAGGTAGGGTGCCTCATGGGCAGCCCACTGGCTTCCAAACACCCAGTAGTTTCAAGCAGGGGCCACCGGACCTGCTCAGGAGCCTGAGTCATCCCTCTTCTCTCCCCCTCCCACTTCCCCCTAGAGCCCCCCTCCCCCCACGGTTCTGCTCAGACACTGGAAAGCAAGCAAAGCCAGCTGGTGAGAAAGCACACACACCCAGATGCACAGAATGTACATATAAACTTTTTTGTTTTTTTAAACTCAAGAAAGGGCTTTTATTGTTTTTAACTCACTTCCTGAGAAGTTAATTTTTAAAACACTCTTATGGAGTTTGTTCATCACTTGTGCTACATTCAAAAACAATGATGCCAACCAAACCCTCAGTGATGGGGTAAGCACCCCATTCAGGCTGTGATCTGGGCAATAAGGCCAGGCTCACCTTTGAGCTCCTTGAGGGCAAGTCCAACAGATATCACCCCCTTGAAGCCCCACCTGCCAGGCCCCAGCAAAGAGATGTTCAGAAAAACCTTGCTGATCTGTGACCTGGCCTCCCGTGAACTCTATAAAAGTGTTCTTAAAAACAGTACCGAATTATCTTTTAAGCCCTGGGTTACAATGTCTTAGTGGAGATGAGCTGGGGAGAAATGTGGACCATGGATAACAGGCCACATTCTGCTCATAGCCTTAAATAGACATAGAAACTATATTTCAGATGCATGTGCCAGTGCAAGACATGCGTGTGCTGTGCAGCGGATGGCCACGCACATGCGTATGTGCGCGGAGGCGATGTACACCCACAGGCACAGAGATGCGCGGACACAGGCGCTCCTCCAGCCGGCCTCCCTTCCCTTCTCAACACAAGTCCTCCTGCGACATGAAACCCACGCCAGCGACTGCAACCCCGTTTGGCCCATGTTTTCAGGGGAGGTATCTGAGTCCTGCTTTCCCTTTCCTTTGGGGGTCAGTCTCTTGAACATTTGGTCAGTAAACACCAAGCAATTAAGTGGTCCCAGAGATGACGTCTGCTCCAGCCTGGCCGAGTGGACACACACACGCCAGCACTTCAGCTCTGCGCAGGCTGAATGGTGACTGTCCTCGGGCCGAGGCAGTGGCGGAAGGGCCACCTCTCCATGGCCGCCTGCCAGCATGCTCACCTCACCAAGGCCCCACTCCTAGGGCACCCTCCAGCCTGGGCAGTCTGTCCTTCATCGTAGGAATGTGGGGGCACCTTCTGGGGCCAGATGGGGAGGCCAGCGTAGGGTTAGGGAATGGATTCCAGTTACTTCTGCGTCTGCAAGGCCACAGCCTTGTGAGTCCAGGGTCCTCGGGTGACGTGGACCCCGGGCGTCTCTTCTGCAGCCACAGCTCTGAGGAGCCACAAACGGAGGGAGTGATGCAGGTGGGGAAGAGGTGGTGATCCTGGTCCAGGTCTCTGCTCAGATCTTTAATTCAACCCATTCTCTGAGTGTGAAACACAATCCAGCAAGGTCAGTTCAGCTCTCCTGGCTGCAAATAATGGTGGGGTGCGCTAGGAGCCACCCAAAACTTTAGAGAGGTCATTTGATGTTCCCAAGCAGGTCTCTGTACCCCCTTCTCCCCATGTTAAAAACAAAAGTAAAAGAACAAAACATGAATCTGAATGTTCCAATACTGGTCCCTGCCCCAGTGAGGTCCCAGAATGACCCATCAGGGACTCAGAGACTCCACAACAGTTTTCTCAGCAGACACGAGCTCTGGCAGTAGCTCCCTGAGGTGGCAGGGTACACCCCTCCATGTGCGTGTGGCACGGAGCCAGGCCTGCCCAGCCCCCAGGGGGAAGTCTCTGCAGTGGTCAGCCAGGCCTCCACCTGCCATCTTGGTTTCTTGCCTCCTGCCTCTGGGCCTTGCGGACAAGCCAAGTGGGGTTTCTAAGGCACTGTGTGTACCTACCTTCCCCACAGCATGGGTCTCACCAGGGAGAGCCAAGACCAGGAGAAATGCCTCAAGGGAGCCCTGCCCGCCAAACCCCAGGTGACACACGTTCTGATCTTGTCTCTGGACACATGCTGAGGTCATGCAGCATGACGGGGGAAGGGGAGCCAGGAGAGGGTCCATGTCCCCAGCCCCCTGCCCGCAGGGGCGGCTGTCGGCATGAGAGCGGTGGGCCTTTGGAGGCGCAGGATGAGCGTGCTGCTGGGTGGCCCTGGGCGCATGCAGGGGCTCAGGATGCAGCCTCATCTTCTTGGACACCGGGGAGCTCCGGGCTCTTGATGCCTTCACCACACCCATCTTTCCTGTTCAGGAGACACAAGGGGCAGAAGGACCTCGGGGGTGAGAGCCTGCACTCAGGAAGGACATTCTCACACACTCACAGGCATTCATACCCGTCAGCTCTTAAATCCCCCCTCATCCACTTCCCCAAGCTCACCACCCTGCAGTGTGGCCCCTTCCTGGTCTCCCTACCCCAAATCTCGGCCTATAACTCTCCATGGCTCCCTACTGCCCAGAGATGAAGTCTAGACTTCCCAGCCTGCCTTCTGGAGCCTCACATGATCTGACTCAGCTGACTTCCCTGCGTCCTCACAGGCCTTGCATGCCAGCCTAGATCAGCCTCCATAGTCCTGAATAGAGGGGCTTTGGTTTTGCATTTTCTTTCTCTTGTGCGCAGGGTAGAGTCTACCCATCGGTCTTGCATTGATGTCACATATTCAACAGATTCCAGTATCTGATTTTCCCCCTAAGACCTTTCTTTTTCAAATGACCAATGAACAGGTTTTGATATCTTAAAAAAGAATCAATACCATTTAACTCTACTGTACAGCTTCAACAATTATCCCAAAACATAAAAAACAGAGTTGATCAAGGACAAATTTGGGACTCTTATTATGACGTACAACCTGCTTTTCAAAATTAAATTTGAGTCACAGAATTATAGAATTTTATAGCTAGAAAGTACTAAACCCAATACTTAACCCAAGGAAACTGGCCTGTCCCCCCATTAACATATCTATAAAAACAATGATTGCCTTCCTCACTTGCAGTCCAGCCCTGTGCCAGGCGTATCCGAGGTAGGTACCGAATGTGCCTTTAGCCTGTGACTGGCTTGTCCCACCACGAGGGGGAGCTGAGTCACAGGCACTGAGCTAGTGTGACCAGATGTCCAGGTTTGCTTGACATGGCTTTGGCTACGCATGTAGTCCCGGCGCAGTTAGTAATAGCTTCCTCTTTCACTCTCAAAAGTGACTCCATTTGGTTGCTAAATATATGATCCCCGACACTAAGCCCAATTCCAGCACCGGGGCCTGCAGACCTAGAGGAGCCCAGGGAAGCCCCTCCCCCAGCCCTGGCCAACATACTGAAGAGACAAGGGAACAGGAAGTTCAGTGACATCAAGGCCTCTCCCAGGCTCCACCCCTCACTGGCCAGAAAGTTTATCAAGAAGAGGGCAAGAGGGTGGTATACGGACATCCCTGAGGGTAAGCAACCTCTGGCAGGGAGCAGACACCAGCTTGTCCACAACAATGGGACCTGGCACTTCTAAAGAGCCCACTCACAGAGGGTGGCCTCACACAGAACCCATGTCTGGGGCCCTGGATGGCACGCTTGAAAGGACTCCTTCGTGCCAGGCGCTCCCTCTCTGGGGAGCACGCCTTCTCCACGCAGCTGGCGGGACACACAGCTCCTCCTCCCTGCAGCTCCCTTCACAGGCCAGAGGGAGGCAACCGGCTTCCCAGAGCCACATGTGGGTCCGGGACCCTCTCATGGCTCTCTGTCTGCAGGTCTGCGGGCAAACTCCAGCAGACCTTATTGGCCTCCCACACTGCCTTTTATTGTAGTGGGAGATGGACAAGCTGAAGACGAGGCTCTCAGGTTTGGGGAACCGCTTTCCTGACTTCTAGCAGGTGGTGACTGCACAGGCCTGGTTCGCAGTAGGGAGCCTTCAGCAAAGGAGGGCTCCTCTTCCCTGGCCTGGTCAGCCGGCCTGTCTGAGCTTACTTGCTGAACAGGCGTTTACAGGGCGCTGACTAGGCCCATGGCCTCAGCGACGGCTGGAGGTACCAGTCAGGAAAGCAGCTAGCACAGCCCGGGCTGTAGAGTTGGCAGGAGGGCCCTCCCCCCACAGGCCAGCCATCCTTCTATGAGGAGCAGACAGGAGGCCTAGCTGCAAACCTCTACCGTGGGCTGAGGAAAGAGGTGCAGAAGGGTCCTACTCTGAGACCCAGCCAAGTCCCCAGGCTTCTGGCTCAGCCCGCACAGCCTGATGACAGTGAGAGTGGAGGGATGTGCCACCACCCCTGCCGCACCCCAGGAAGTGACACGCAGGTCTCAGCCCACTGGTACTTACAGCAGTAAGTTTCCTGGAACAGACATGGATCGCTCTTCTTTCCGTGCTTGGGGCTCAAACGGGTTCCCAAAGGAACGCTTTCTCAGCATAGACTTAACCAGGATCTGGGGAGGGCACGTCCGTCAGTCAGCATGAGGAACATAGGCCCCAGGCTCCCAAAGCCGCTGGCAGCCTCTGCTCTGACTCGCTGAGGCTGGGGGGATGGAGCCGAGGAGAGGCTGTGCCGGGCAGCGCAGTGGCTTGGGAGACATGCCAGGAGAGGCTGCTGCACCCTGGCTCTCTGACTCTGTCCCTCCTCCTGCAGCAAGGACAGTTCCGCACCCCTGCCCACAGACGCACAAACTCACACCCACGCACAGTATCAGGGGTGCATTCACTCACTCACTCACTCACTCACTCACTCAATCAATCAATCAACAGCTATTTATTGAGTGCCCACCACATGCCAGACACTGTTCTAGGCACAGGTGAGACACACTGGTGCAAAAATTCTTGCCCTCATGGATCTCATATTCTAGTGGGTGGGACAGACAATAAATAAGACAAATCAGTAAAATATACGGTAGTTAATGGAAAGAAAGAAAACAGGCACGAGAAAAAGGAGGCTGGAGTTTTAGGTAAGGCACAAGGAGAGGCTCGCTTCTCTCTGAGAAGGTGACTTTGGAGCAAAGACCTGAAGGAATGAGGAAGGGAGCCCTGTGGATGGCTGGGCAGGAGCGTCGGGGGAAGGGAAGAGAAATTCAAAGGCCCTGGGCTTTGTAGCCAGCACCTTACTTTGCATGTGGTTGGAGCCCAGAAAATGGTGGGAGGAGGGGAGATGAGGTCATCAGGGGATATGGGGGTGGGCAGGCTGTGCAGGGTCTTACAGGCCAGTCAGGGCTTTCACTCTAAGTGATATGTGAGCCTGAGAGAGCAGGGTCTGAGCTGAGAAGTGCCATGGTCAGGTCACCAGGACCACCCTGGCTAAGGGCAAAGGTGAGAGTGGAGGCAGGGGGCAGCTTGGGAGGCTATTCTAATGCCCTAGAAGGAAGACAGAAGCTAAGACCAGGGAAGTGGCCATAGGGACCCTGTGGGAGGTGACTAGCTCCAGGGACCCCATAGAACCCTGGAGCTCTACAGAGCACAGGACTTTAGCCAGCTGGCCCAGAGGGGCCTGGACCCAGCAGGACTGACCCACCCACAGCACGGCCTGGCTCTCTCCTGGCCTTATGTTTGCCTTCACTCGCTGTGACACCCCAGTGAAGGACAGGCTATGTCCTTCCAAAAGCCCCAAATGGCCATCAGGGGTTGCACTAGTGACTTCCAATTGTTAACATGGAAGGTGTCCAGAGGAAGATGAGGAAACTAAAATGGGAGATGAGAATGAAGGAAGCATACAGGTGGGGCCTAACTGACTGACATGTAGGGGGGACCTGGGCTGCTTCTATAATTCAAAGGCTCCCTGGAACCTTGGCACCTAGTACAGTACCTGAAAAATGGCAGTTCAGTAAATGTTAGGGAGGGAGGGAGGGAGGGAGGGAGGGAGGGAGGGAGGGAGGGAGGGAGGGAGGGAGGGGGGAAGAAATACATCTTGGAATCACAGCGAGTGTTGGCACTCAGCAAGGGCAGTCTGTTTCTTTAAATCATTCACTTTGTAGGCGGCAGTTTACAAAGCCTCCTTGCCAAGCCTCCTGGTGTCCCCACCACAAGGCTGAATAAAGGGGCCTCTCCCCATGGGCCTCCAGAAGAATAGAGGCCGCTGGCCTAGCATGGAGGCTGGCAGACCAGGCAGCCTTCTAACCGCCCCCAAGGCCCAGCACAGAGCTAGTTTCAGGCAGTGGCCACGTCCCCCTCCGGCCCTCCCAGGGCAGGGAAGCCTCTGCCCCTCACCCTCTTACCACCGTGGTCCAGCTGGGGATGAGCTTGACCGAATTCTTCACCTCCTCCTCGGTCACCTCCACCACACTGCAGTGCTCTTCCTCCGAGGGAAGGGGCTCTTCCCCATTCTTGGTCACCCAGGGGTGCAACTGTGGAGTTGGGAGGGCGGGGAGGGGTCAGGGCCACAGGCACAGACACCCGGCCAGCAAAGGACCACGGGCATTCCACCTGCAATCGCCTTGAGGGAGCCCAAAGTCCACAAAGCCCAAACTCAAACCCAATGCACATGTCCTGGGGTAGGGCTCTCCACAGGAGAAACTGAGGCCTGTTTGCTGTGTCCTAGCCCGAGATCTATGGTTCCCCCACCTTGATATCTGGCACCCCAATTCTCCTTTCGGGGTTCTTATCTAGCATCTTCAGGATCAGGTCCTTGAGCTCCTCGCTGACCTGTGGCCTAAAGAGAGGAAGGAGATGAGGGGGAGACAGTTGGTGAGTATCCTTTCCTTCCTACCTCTCCCTCCCCACCCTGCTCTGGGGGGGTCCCTGATTAGCACCCCAGGAAAGAGCCACACGCAACCCTCATTTCTCCGACAGCAGGTAGGGCACCCCCAGGATGCCAGGGCGGAAGGAGACAGTTTCAGGACATCTTTCTTCCCTGAGTCTCCCTTGGGAGGCAGAGGCCACAAACAGAGTTCCAGGGGTACCAGACACCCCCCCCCCCCGGGTGCCAGAGATGGTGAGGATAATGTGAAGAGTCACTTCCTGGGACACCAAGACACCTTTACTGCCACTCATCATCTTATCCTCTCCCCCACCTGGAAGGTGGCCAGGAAAGATTCTCAGGTGACAGAGGCGACCGAGGCCCAGAGAGGTGAGCGGTTAGCACATGGTTGCCCAGAGAGTTTGTCTCTGCCCAAACTCCAGGCTTCTCTGCTACCAACATGCTTGGGGAGCCTGACCCTCCAAGCTGTAGAGAAGGAACCCATTCTTAGGACTGCTGGCCTTGGTGCCTTCTGCTGTCCTAGATACTGAATCCCCTTTAAAATGCCCGGGCTGGAGAGAACGCCAGCCCTGGCAGGGCTACTGCAGGAGGAAAGGCACGGGGCACAGGCAATTGCAGGAAAGGTCGGAAACCAGTTGGCTAGTGCTGCAGGGCAAGGAGGCGATGTGGTGGCACAACCCAGAGGTCCTGGAGTGCCAGGGCGCTGTCTCTTCCTGTGGGCTCTGGGGAGCCCCACAAAAACTTGAGGCACAAGATAGGATGGGATTTATTGTGCTTTATCAGGGTCAGCCTGGCCTGATTGTGGTGGCTGGATGGCTGGAGGCTGACAGCAGGGAGACCAGAGAGAAGGTGGCTGGACAATGCTGAGGCCTGAACTAGGCAGGTGCACAGGTCACAATGCAGCCAAGAGACTATAAGAGGTGGACTTGGACTTGGGAGGGTTTGGGGACCAGACAGAAACTGGGCACGGGGGAGTAGGGGTCGTTGAGAACAACTGCCAGGTTGGTTTGTGACCTGCCTTGGGCTCTTTGAGCAGATAGAAGTGCCCTGAAAACTGAGGAGCCCTGATAGCCAACATCATTATCAGAGGAACTGCGGAGGAGCAGGGAAGCCTCTTTACACAGCCCCTCCGGGCTCAGAGACCTCAGGATCCCCTCCCAAGTCACAAAGGAAGAGAGGGAGGAGGGACTGGCTTCAAATCCCAGACCCACCCACTGATAACACTCCTCCGGAGACTCTACTTTTCCATCTGTGAAACGGGGCAGCACACTGGCATCCTGAAGCCCCCGCCCATCCTGTGGCTGGGAGAGGGAGGTTCCCTGTGTGTCCAGGGTCTTTGTGGGGGTGGTGCCCTTTCCCCTACGGAGGCCTTCAGTGAAGGGGGCGGTGTGAGTGTGTGACACAGGTCACCCCGCCCCACTCGCAGCCTCAGAGCTCCATCTGCACAACGAGATCCATCCAGTCAGGTGTCTCAGAGGCCCTGCCCCACCGCTCCAGCCCTCTATCCGCTCAGGGCCCCTCCCAGGGAGCAGCACCCCCAACTCCAAATCTGCAGGCGAGGGTGGGACCTTCAAAGGGCAAAAGCTCTGCTAAAGACACGCCCCCCTGGGGGTGGGCAGGAGCCCCCTTGGTGGACAACTCACTCCTCAGGAAACACCACGTCCTCCTCTTTGATCTTCCTGTGCAGGGCCAGGATGTAATCATCGATGAATGGGCACTGAGGGAGAAGCAGATGCAGGGTGTAGGCCCAGGGCCTTCACTGGTGCTGGAGACCAGCCCTGTCTCTCAGGAGTGGGGGACAGCTCTGGGACACCATTAGCAGGGAGAAACCTCGTCTAATTTGTTCAGGGCCTGGCACACAGTAGGTGCTCAACAAACAATGACCGAACAAAGAAGTCATTGAGGAAACCAGGAGGCTGGGTGTACCCACTAGCTTTACAGCCACTTGTGGAGAGGCCTCCATTCCTAGGGCCTGGGATTTGGGAACATGCTTACTGAGGTTCCTTCCTGACCCTCAATGCAGTCACTAGATTGGGAGCACCTGGGGACAGGGATCTTAGCCAAGTCAGTGTTGGGTGTCCCCAAGGCCCAGCCTGACCCAGTGCAGGAGTCAAAAACAATCTGTTAAATGAATGAATGACTGTGTGCGAATAAATGAATGGCAGGGAGCACTCTAGCTGGAGAGGTGGCGACTCCATCATCTAGACCTACCCTCAGGATGTCTGCTGTACCAGAACTCCTTCACGTGAACCCCCTCCCAAGGGAATAAGAGAAAGACAGAAAAAGCCTCTTTTCCCTCAGTCTTCTCTGAGGCAAGTGGCCTCTTTCAAATGTTACTTTACTTTAGGACACAAAGGAAGGGCCTGCTCCTGTCATCCATCCTGGTTCAGCTGGGCCCACCATGGTGCCAGCCCACCAATACTCACCTTCCCATAGACAAAGCAGTACAGGGTGATCCCGGTGGCCCACACATCCAAGGCCTAGAACGAAAACAGTGCATATCAGTCCCTCAGAATGAACCAACACCCCTTGCTGAGCCAGTTCCAGTGGGCTGTGGGAGAGAGTATGCAGGGAACCTCCTTCCTCAGTCACGTATTCACTCAACAAATACTCCCAGGCCTTTACTCCATGCCCAACTCTGTGCTGAGCACTGGGACACAGGGATAACCAGAACAGGGCCCCTGCCCTTCAGGAATTCCAAGTTTCTTTGGAACAGGCCCAAAACTATATAAATATATATATATATGCATATGTATATATGTATATACACATATGTATATATATATGTGTGTATATATATGTGTGTGTATATATATGTATTTGTTAAATTTATCTTTATTGTTGAAAGTATTACAAATGTCCCCCTTTTCCCCCCATTGATTCCCTTAGATATATTTTCAGCTCAACAGGTGCAAAACTTCCTTCATCTATGGGTCACATTTGCTGTACCCATCACACGGATGCACTGCAGAAACGATGGCCTGTATCGCACTTACACTCGCTAAACCAGCTCATCATTCCTCGTCCAAATGACCCACTGGAGAAGCCACCATATGCCTTCTTTCTGACCCAGAAACAGCACCTGTCCATGCCAAGGCCCTTGGCCACCTCCACAACTGCTCCCAGCTCCCCCACGCTCCGGTTCTAACATGTATTCTCTCTATTTTCCCTTCTGGAACCCCACCTCCTCTCCTGGTATCTGCTGTCTCTCTTATGCAAGTGATTCTCAAATCTCTACCTACATATTCTTGCCACAGATGCCTCATCTGAATCCAGTCCAGGAACAGCAGACAAACACAAGCTACATCATTCTACAAAGTAACAGGCCCGTTGTCTTCAAAATGTCAAGGTCGGGAGAGAGAAGCCAAGGAGCTCTTCTAGATTAAAGGACATTAGGGATGTGACAAGTGAATTAAGCAATGGACTCTGGATCGGGTCCTGGGCCAGGAAAAGATAAGGCTTTGAGGACAGTATTAGGACAACCAGTGAGCAAATCATATCAATGATAAGTTTTCTAATTTTGATCATTGTACTGAGGTTATATAAGAGAATGTCCTTGTTCTTAAAAAATATTCACTGAAGTATTTCATGATAAGAGAGAAGGATGGCTCCGATTCAACTCTCAAATGGTCCAGAGGAATGTCCTATCCTTATACATAAATATAGAGAGAGGTAGTGAAAAGGTAAATAGGGCCCGGCCAGTGTGGCTCCGCGGTTGAGCATCGACCTAGGATCCAGGAGATCGAGGTTTGAGTCCCAGTCAGGGCACATGCCCAGGTTGTGGGCTCAATCCCCAGTGGGGGCGTGCAGAAGGCAGCTGATCAATGATGAGAGCATCATTGATGTTTCTATCTCTCTCTCTCCCTCTCCCTTCCTCTCTCTGAAATCAATAAAAAAGATATATTAAAAAAAAAAGTAAATAGGGTAAAAAGGCGATCGGGGTTCGATTCCCAGTCAGGGCACATGCCTGGGTTGCGGGCTAGGCAGCCGATCAATGACTCTCTCATCATTGATGTTTCTATCTCTCTCTCTCCCTCTCCTTTCCTCTCTCTGAAATCAATAAAGATATGTTAAAAATAAATAAATAAATAAATAAATAAATAAATAAATAAATAAATAAATAAAAAATAAAAATAAAATAAAAAGGTAAATAGGACAAAATGTCAATAATTGGTGAATCCGGGCAAAAAGATATATGTGAGGTTCTTTGGTATTATTTTTACAATTTTTCAGTAAATTTGGAATTATATCAAAATTGAAAATTAAGACAAAATCTCTACCTACACCCTTGACCTCTCTCTTGAGCTCCACACCCTCACCCCACGCAGGCATCCAAATGCCTCCCAGCCACCGCCTCCTCGGAAGTGCAGTGGGGCAGCCAGCATCCCACAGCTGAGAATAGGCTTGTGTCGGGGACACACTCGACTGTGGCCCCCTGCTCAGAAAGCTCTGCCCACTGCCTCTCACCTAGGAAAAGGCCCAAACTTCCAGGCCCTAGTGCTGCCCAAGCCCCGCCGCGCCCCAAGCCTGTGCCCCTAGGTTCTCTTGCATGCTCTCTTGGCTTCACCTCCACCTCATTCTCTAAAGCCTAGTTCAAACCCTGCCATGTCCAAGGAGTCTGAGGGGAGCCTCCGACTCCCACACGTGAGCGTTCCTGCCTTTTCACCATCTCCAGAAGGGCAGAGAGCTGGGCTGTCTGGGCTCTGTCCATTCCACAGCCCAGTCTAGGACTCAGCACAGAGCAGCTGGCAGGAGAGATCTGGGGACATTTTGCTAGAACATGAGAGGAGGCCAAAGTTGGGGAGTTTGTCGGACTCCAGGAAGAGGTAAGCGTGAAGGAGAGGGGACTGTGTTTGGTGTTCATCCCTGAGACACAGGGAACCCTGGCATCCTCAGGTTGGAAAGGAGGCCTCGCTGCAAGCTATTCCACCCCTTCACCTGAACCCCAGCCCCTGGGAGTCACCTTCCCACTGAAGCTCTGGCCGGAATCAGAAATGGCCTCAGGGGCCATGAACGCTGGGGTGCCGGCCGTGCTGGACAGCTGAGCGTCGTTCCCCTCAAACTGGTTGCTGACACCGAAGTCGGCAATCTTCACATGCCCATCGTCCCCCAGGAGCAGGTTGGATGGCTTGATGTCCCTGTGGACGATCTTCTGGCAGTGCACTGCAGGGAGAGGCAGCTAGAGTGCAGGCCTGGGGACCGTAGCCCAGACCCCCCACCTAGCCAGGGGAGCCTGCCTCAAACCAGGTGAGGAGGAGCCCACACACACACGCTCCTCTCTTGAGGACCTTGGAAGGGGACTCCAGGGCCCTCTGCTCCACTCTGCAGGGAAGGCTTGAGGCCAGCCCAGGCGGCCAGCAGCAGAGCCAGGACTGGACTATCTCCATGGCAATCAAGGCACCTGATACTGAGGGGGCAGGTCAGAGGACACTGGGGGAGGGGAGTTCATAGGCATCTCTGGCTCTCCCACGTGAGTACTGTCTGCAGGCCCAAAGCCTATCAAAGTCTTTCCCTAGTCCCATCTCCCACACAGCCTGGGCAGAGATGCTCCTGCTCCTTGGACTTAGGGTGGGATTGTGGGGTATCCTGCAGAGGTACTGCCTCAGCCCTATTGACTCTGGACTGAAGGAGATTCAGAGAGGGAGGGCATCCCAGACCTTGGGACTGCTGGGATGCACATGGCTGGGTAAGGGTCGGCCTTCTCTAGCAGGCTGGGAACTCACCCAGCTTCCTGGGCTCAGCACTGCTGGGAAGAGAGGGGCAGCTCAGGCTGAGAGAAGGCACTGACCCCACCCCACTGCCATCCACTATAGGCTCCCCCCTCAGCAAATACTTTCCCCTGCACCTACAGACCCAGGACATTGGAGATGAGGAAGGGTGGAAAGGGAAACAGGAGAGGGGAGAGGAGGAGGAGAGGAAGGCTGGGGGCCAAGGGAATGAGTGTTATATAACAGCAACAAAACCAGTCGTCCTACAGTGACTACATGTGTACCAAACGCACGCAAGGGGTTTGAAACACACCTATGAGAGCACAGGGTCTCATGGGGCTGTATATTCAACCATGGAAAGCAGTCTCAAATTCTTTTCTCAAACCCTGGCCTCCTCCCTGAACTCTAGGCTCTTTATCCACATGGATATACAGTAGATGTCTCAATACATATCTCAGTATTTCTCAAGCACACTTCTAATTCAGAACTTGATTTCTCTGTTGGTAATCCCCACCACCAAACAAACAAAAGAGAAAATCCATCCCTGTTCCTCTTCTAGTCTTTTCCTTTCAGTTAATAGCACAGTACCCATTGCTCAGGTCTGTCTCTCAGACTCCATATCCAATTCACCAGCAAGTCCTGTGGACCCAACCTCTAAGATATATTCCGACCCCACTGCTTCTCACACCTGCATCACTGTACTTGCCCCATCTGTAAGAATCAGGCCTGGACCCTCCGGCCAGAGCCTTCCTGGGCTGCCTCCATTCTCCCTTCAAGGGACTAGAATCACCAGGCAGGTCTTCGGCATCCCCTGCCTCCATTCACCTGCCTGGGCAGCCCCTTGTGTTCACCAATCCACCCAGGAAGCTCTCACCTTGATTAGCTGGGTACTGACGAGGCTTTACTCAAAAGTCAGATGGCGTTCGTTAGGGTTTTTGTTTTGTTTTTGTTTTTTGGTGGTGGGGATAGAGGATGAGAGATGAAAGCTCAACTGAGAAGAAAGTCCCGGGATAGGAAGTTGGGTGGAGGCCAAGCTGGTACAGGGTGGTGCTCACCACTGACCATACCCAGGGTGCAATGCCCCCTTCCTATACCTCAAGGCCCTTGCTAGGGACTTTCTGCAAAGCCTTCCTCTCTCTCTCTGTGCCTCAGTTTCCCCATATGTACAAAGAGAATATCAATCTGAGGGCACTGGAGTGGCTCAAATGTCATAAAGACAGTCTTGGTTCCTGTCGCCTCATCCTGCTCCTCCATGGTAGGGATATGCTCCTGACAAACCAAGCTAAGATTTTAGAGAGATGGGCCCCACTCCTGCTTCTCAAACCAGGCCAGAAGGCTAGGTATCTCGGGGCCCTATCCATGACGAGTGCTGGCTGCCCCACCTCCTTCGTGTCTCCTCCCCACTGCCACTGTCCTAATCCAGGACTCACCATCTGTCACTTGGCTGTGGAAACAGCCTCCTCCCTAACCAGCTGGCCGCCTCTCACCCTTTATCCAGCCACCACACAGCTGCTACTCAGAGCTTTCTAAGACGTAAATCCTATCACACCTCTCCACTACTCAGAGCCCTCGGAGTTCACAATGCGATAGAATGAAGTCACGAAATGTCCTCTGTGGAGGCATTCCCAGCCCTCATGCCTCAACCAGACTGACTTCTCCCCATTCTCAAATAGTCCATGCCCACTCCCCTCGTGCCTCTGCCCGCGCAGTTCTCTCTGCCTGCTGTACTTTCTCCCACTTGTCCCTCAAGCCTGGCCAATGAACTCCTACTCATCCTTCAGGACCCTGGTCACAAGTGCCATCCTCCGGGAAGCCTCCCTTGGCCCTCAGTGCCCTGACAGCCCCTGTGCCTCCCCAGCTTTGGCAGACACCACACTGTATCATCTGCCTGCTTAGATTCCTGTCCCTTCTACTAGGCTGTGAGATCCTTGAGGTCACATCTGGGTCCTTGTCATCTACCTGCCCCCAGCTATTCATAAAATGAAAGAATAAATGAGCAAATGAGTGAATAAAGGAATTCCGGAGACAGAAGCGAAGCTCACATCCTCCCTCCTGAGCTCTCATCACTTAGGGGCCCTCCCAGGAAACCCACACTTGGCCACCACCCGCAGGCTGCATGACAGGACAGACTCTGGAGCCGCTGGTCTTAAGTCTGGCGCCACCCCCTTCGCCTTTCCTTTCCCGAGGTTTAGGCCCCGCCCCCAAACCTATGACCCGCCCCCACCTGAAGCTGATTGGCAGATGAGCGCTGACTGACAACAACTGCTCAGAGCCCTCTCAGCCTGGGCTCCGCCCCCTCGGGTGCGCCCCCTCTCCCCTGTCCCTCATCCCCAGTCCCAGGCAGCAGGCAGGCAGCCCCCACTCACGGTACTCAAGGCCCAGGATGACGTCCCTCAGGTAGATGCGAGCTTGTTCCTCCGGGAAGGGCTTGTCGCAGGGCACCTCCATGACCGGCCTGTAGAGGAAGGGCAGAGGGGTGTTCCAGGTGAAGGGGAAAAGGGGCTGGGACCTTCAGGTCACTTGGGACCTCCCGGGAGCCCTCTATGCTCAGATTCCCAGAATTTCCTCCCATATGTGATAAAATTTTAAAAATACACAAACACAAATATATCCCTTTATAATTTCAAATTAGCTTTATCTTAATTTCTGATTGGCTTGATATTCCTTCTTCTAAGGACTTAATTATCTACCCTCAAACAGATGCAAAGATGCCATATAGAGAAATGTTTTTCAAACTGCACGTCCAGATCCAATATAGGGTCATGAAATCAATTTAATAGGTGACTACCCCAAGCTGAACCCTAATGCTTTTTTTTTTTTTTTAATGAAGTAGAATATATCAGAGTATATCATATGTAATAAGGATATATACTGTTCAGTAAAACTTTGGTTTCAGCTACAGATATAAATGACAATGTGAAACTTATATTTCTCACTTTGAATGGAGGTCAAAAACATTTGAAAGGCCCTGGGTGAGTAGCTCAGTTGGTTAGAGCATCATCCTGATAAGCCCAGGTTGAGGGTTTGATCCCCGGTCAGGGCACATACAAGAATCAATCAATGGATGCATAAATAAGTGGAACAACAAATCAATGTCTCTCTCTCTCAAATCAATAAATTAAAAAAAACAAAACATTTGAAATCCCCTGAGTCATAAAGGGACACCTTTGCTTGCCTCCTCCCCAAATAGGTCTTTAGGAAGTCCGCCAGCAGAGAGACAAGCTATAGCCTGTATTCAAGGTCTCAGAAATTAGAGCCCCCAGTCCACCCAGGCCCAGGCCCACTATGCCATGTCTGCTGCTTTGCAAATATCCCGAGAAGGCCAAATAAGGCAGACATGAGTTAGAACCCTGGGTTTCATCAGTGACTTGCTGTGTGATGTTGGGCAAGTCACTTACCTGCTCTGAACCTCAGCTTCCCCTCTTGTAAATGGGAGTGAAAGGAGTCCCACCTGTTCACTCACAAACCTGTAAAGCTGAAAGAACTCTTTGTAATTTGAATACAGGTAAGAGTTGAGTCCCTTCTCTATACTTTTTCTTGAGAAACACTCTTTTCTTCTCCCTCTTCCATCAAAATCTTCTTTCCAGTTCTTCAAGGCCTCCCTGACTATTCCAGCCTCACTGACCTCCTTCAAAGAACTGTCCTCTTGGTCTCTCATTTCCCCCGAGACCAGAGCTTCCCAAGGGCAGGGCCTGGGCCTCTGCTTTCTCCTAGAGTAGCAGATCCTAGGACTAGGGACACAGGGAGGGAAAAGAAGGCCTGGATGAGACTTGACCTGCCTGATCGGAACGGGGAACTCACCCCTTTCTCAGGAGGTCAAACACTGAAAGAAAAGAAAAGAAAAGAAGGTAAGGTGCAGCCAGGCTGGTAGAGCAGGGGATGCCAAGGTCCCTCCCTGTTTTGGAGGGTGGTAGAGGGTGCAGGCAACCAGGGATACTTGAGGCAGGGACAGGACAGGGTCCCATGGTATCAGAGGAGGTAAATGGGTAAGAATAGGTTCTACTGTGGACCTGCCTCTTCTGATTCAGCATGGACTCTTTTTACTGGGCAAGGGTAGGGTAACTGAGGCTCAGAAGGGTCAGACATTTTCCTAAAGGTCATAGCAGATAGGCAGGTAGGAGAGGGAGTGGAGACTAAAGCCTTGGCCTCTAATTCGTGAGCCAATGTTCGTTCCTTCTGCCTCTTTTCCTGAGGGCATCTAAAGCCCAGCCATGAATTAGGCACCATGAACTTAATTTAACAACATTAGCATTAACAGCTAATACGTCTTGCATGTAGTAACTCATTCACTCCTCACATCAACCCTATGGGGTACATACCATTATTACCCCCATTTTACAGGTGAGGAAACTGAGGCACCGAGCTATTAGACAGGGTCTGGGAACCCACATCATGTAGCCTGCTTCCTGTATCTCCATTGTCCCTCTGATCAGCAGAGTGGGGACTTGGAAATATCTGTTGACTCTCACTGGATATTCTGAGCCTGGTTCAGCAGGACTGGGCAATGCAATCCAGAGCTGGGGAACATGTATTTCCTCCCTGCCCCCTGAAGGCCATGTGAATCCCCAAGGAGCCCTTGGTCAGACCCCCAGTAAGAGCTGGGTCACTCACCTAAATAGAGATTGTCCTCAGCTGGGTCGTCCAGGACCTGGTCAGAGGGAGCAGACATGGGGATAGGAGGCATGGGGTAAGAGTTCCAGGTCTCCTTGTCCTCACCAGCCCCAGGACCCCCAGGATACTTTGCAGCTACCCCGGACAATGCAGCAGGGACTGCACAGGCACTGACCGATGAGGCCTCAGAAATCACTGACACCCACCCTCAGTGAAACCTCAAGAACATCCCAGACCAGCCTGAATGGACCCCTGAAGCCTCCCTGCGGTCCCTGCCCCAAGTCCAGCTGTGTCCCTGGAGGCCTCACCACATCTGCTCTCTCAGAGGGTCTGTGCTCTACAGGACTCGGGCACAGGTACCCACCCACTCACCACCACCTCCTACCTCGATCAGCTTGACCACATTCACATGGTCCAGCTTCTTCAGAATGGCGATCTCCTGGTACACTCGTTCCAGGGGCAGCAGCTGCTTGGCTGGTCCTCCCTGGGCAGCCTGGGACCCTCTTGGGGGAGGGCGACCTGTGGCCAGGAAGGGGAGGCAAGCCCTTGTTGCAGAAGTCTGGGCCTCACCATTGCCCTGCAACCAGCCTCAAGCAAAAATCTTGCAAGACCATGGTCTTGTCCCCAACCCACCAAGCGCGTGCCCACCACCAGGCCTTTGCTCACGCTGTTCTCTCTCCATTCCCAGTCCTAACAAAACCTAGCTAGGGACTGAGGTCTCCTCCTCCTCTGCCCCCTGGCTAGGGGCCCCCAAGCACAGGACCCACTAGATACATACGTGGAAAGCCATACTGCTTCAGTAACTTCTTTTTGGAAAGAACTTTCATTGCCTGAGAAGGGAGGGGCAGAAATGTCACTTGTGTGCAACGACCAGGGGGTAGGACAGGCTGGTTACCTGTGGACTGAGTCCAGAAAGGTACAATGGACACCTGCCACCAGCACTAAGGGTATGGCTGGGTGTGGTTAAGCTGGATGAGAAGGTAGCCACATCTGAGTGTAGGTCTCCCCCTTATTCTCCAAAAAGCCTTTAAAAAGCTCACCTCCTTTGCATACCCCTAGGGACAGGGAGTTTACTCCTTTCAGAGGCACTGTTGTCCCCTATCTTCCCAACACAGCTCCTGCCCACCTCCCAGGTTTCTAGCAACACCTCCCTCCTGTTCCCAGACTCACATAGTGCCTGTCTTCACTTTCGTTATAGGCCAGCCTCACCACGCCGTAGGCACCCTGCGAATAGGCACAGTTCAGCTCCGCCCGGACAGAACAACCTCCCCCAGGGCTAGTTCAGGCAAAAGGGAGCCTGAACAGCTCTGGCCCTCTCCTCCCTCATCCCATCTCCACCCCCACCACTACATTTCAGGCAGATGGAGAGGGGGCTCCTGTGCCTTGGTAACTGCCCCTGCCTGCCTGGCTCAATGCAGCTCCATGCCTCCCCCAGTTCCTCCTTGTCTTCCATCAAAAACTCTGGAGAGCCCTGGCCAGTGTGGCTCAGCTGGTTGAGCACCGTCCCATGCACCCAGAGGTCGCCTGTCAGATTCCCGGTCAGGGTACATGCCTGGGTTGTGGGCTTGATCCCCAGTAGGGGGTGTGCAGGAGACAGCCGATCGATGTTTCTCTCTCATCGATGTTTCTCTCTCTCTCCCTCTCCCTTCCTCTCTCTCTAAAATCAATAAAAACATATTAAAAACACACACACAGAAAGCCAACTCTGGGGAGTCAGGAATCAGGACTTATTTCCCATACACCCCGCCCACATCAGTTATTTCCTGCAAAAGATGAAATTTTCCTCACTCCCAGGCCTGGGCCTTCCTGCCTCTGCCTCACATTCCCGGGGCAGAAGGGATTGTACCAAGCAGAAGATCTGGCTGACAGGCTGCCTTCATAAAGTTCCCACTGCTCCTGGCCTGCCCCAGTCCTACCTTGCCAATCTCACTCTGCAGCTTGTATTGGTTCAACTGCACACAGTCCTGGGGGGAAAAGAGGAAGCATCAGGTAAAGCTTGATCCAGAGGCAGCGTTGATCCCTGCTCAGGGATCAAACCTGGCCTCAGGCCCCTCACTCCCAGACCCCAGGTTTCATCAACCTTTCAAGTTGGGATGGGGAAACCTGGGGGTGCCAACACCATGACAAAAAGCCTCATGAATGGAGGGCCATGGCTAAGGAAAAATGCACTGACTCCTGCCTCGATGCTGGGGTCTAGGAGACCCAAATCTGTAAGAAACCCATGAGCAAGTATTCCCAGAAGCAGTTGAATGTGAGGTCTAGATTGTATGGACAAGAAGGATGGGAAGAGGGACAAGAGACCAGAGCCCTGGCCCAGGCATAGAAAGCTCAGCCTCTGAAGGTTGTAGATTACTCAGTGCTCAGGTTCACTTTCGGATCTAAGTGGCAAGGACAGAGCCAGTGGGAGCCAAGGTTGAAAGCATGCTGGCAGCTTCTGAGTCAGAGCAGATTTGAGGAGGCAGGATTAGAGGTAGGGGTTCAAGCTGGGGAAGTCTTGGGGTAGGAGGACACTGTCTTCAAATCTCTGAGGACTTCTTGGGGGGCAAGGGAGGTGTTTATTTCCAAAACCTGGACTGGGTGGGGGTAGGAATGGTGGGACTTATTGGACACAGAGGTTGGCTCAGTTGGAGTTTCCCTGGGTGGGAAGAGGACTTATTGTGAGGTAGTGAGCTCCTCGACTCTAGGGGTATGCAAACCAAAAGCTAGACAGCTGTGTGGCAGGGATAGGAATGGAAAGGGTCTTCACTGGGGACTACTAAAAAGCCCATGAGTACCCCCTAGCTCTGCCCCACCAACCTCTGCGTCTGAGATGGCCACGTGGTGGGACTCAATGGTGGGCCTCCGCCAGGCCCGTGGGGAGATGTGGTTGGCAGGCCCTGTGGTGTAAGGCCCAGCCTGGGCCTCCAGGCAGCTTCTTGCTGGCCGCTCCTGCAGAGACAACTTCCTAGTTGAGAGGCTGGGCCTGGGTAGAGGGAGTCCTGAAGTACTGGGGATCATGGAGGCAGCTCTGGCCCGTGGTGGGGGTTCCACACCATTCCTGGCAGACCGTGGGCAACCATCTGTCTCCTCCAAGTGGGCCACATCGATGGCTGCCACTCGTTCCACCAACTCTGCCCGAGGGTCTTGGCAGCAAACTGCTGGGCCCCCCTCCATTGCCACGATCAAGGGGTCCTCTGTGCAGCCTTATTGGGAACCTGAGAAATGAGGGCAGAAAACGCTTCAATTCTGGCCAGAGCAAGGAGGTCAGATTTCTAGGCCCTTCTCCCATTGTAGCCACAACCCTATGGGTCCCACCTCCATGCTTTTGCCCCGCCTATTCCCTCCGCTTGGGTTGGTAGTATGCAAACTTGGGCCTGTCCCTACAAACTGAAGGATTTCCAGGAACTCATCTGGCTCTGCTATACACCAGCCCTCTAGACCTCAGTATTTCCATCTGTAAAACAGGCACATTCACATCCACTTTGCTGGCTTCACAGGGAAGCAGGGAGAGTCTGATGCTCTGGAGTCAGACAGACATACGGGCAGAACACTGGAGGCCTAGCAGCCTTGGGAGAAACAGAGTTGAGGGTCAGCTCAGGCCGACATCCAGCAGACAGCCCAGTGACTCACCAGCCCCACCCCTCAACAGTAGAGCATTCCAACGCTGTTGCCTAGAAGCTGAGCTGGGTGCTGGTAACGCAGAGGCCTCCCTGATGCTACAGACCCACTCACCTCCTTCAGGGAGGCCTCTCTGATATTCTAGCCCCCTACCTCCACCCCTCTCACTGTTTCCAGAAAGACTTCCTTGGGGGTCCAGCCTCTCTCATTTCCTCCAGGGAGGTCTCTCCAGGTCCACAGGACAAGTCTCCCATTACTCCCTTCTCTGCCCCAGCAGAGCCTGCAGCCCAGGACAGGGTCCATTAGGGGAGGGGGCTGATGCTTTGGTGGCTGTCAAGAGAAACTTCACAGTACTAAAATGTCATTCCTTATTTTTACTGATTTTTCCTTCCAGTTTGTGTGGCTGAAATGTTTGCCATATTTGTTCAGGCTGAGATGTTCCCCTTGGCTTGGCCTTGCACCCACCCTGACCCTACTGCAGTCTGAGCCCCCAAAAGGCCGGAGGCCAAGAACTTGAACCCTGAACCAACCACCAACCTCCAGCCCTAGCCCTCACCCTTGACCACAGTCCTGGGCTGAAGCCAGACCCCAAGCTGAACATTGACACTCAAGCTGGGACTCCATTTCCTCCTCAGGCCAAGGGTTGGCCCCACCCCAACTCCATGCCCCACCCCCTTCCTGGGCCAAACTAGGCATCTTCTCAAGAATAGGAAGTGAGTGGGCCCCTGACCCTCTGTCCTTCCGGTCTGGTGGTAACTTCCTCTGTCCCCGTACAGTGACTTGGAGAACAGGGGTCTCTGTTTCACCCTCTCATTCCCCCATCACCTTACTTTGACAGATGTCAAGGAGGCAGGGCTCACTGGAGTCCACTGCCACAAAGGAGCCTGGGCTGGGGTCCAGTCCCTCCTGCCAAGCTACTGTGGGGCCATGGGCAGGCTCCTTCCTGACTCTGAGCCTCAGTCTCCCCATCTGTACTATGGATGCAAGACCTTCCCTTCCCAGATTCCCTAGGGCTACATACAGTAAGGCATGGAGATGGATCGTGAGTAAGGGTGCATTCAAGATCCCCGTGCCTGGCACACAGTGTTGCATGAGTGGAAGCCTGAAAGTGGTGGAGCTGATGCTGACATGCAGAAAGAAAGGGGGAAGGGAATCCAGATTGGTAACAGGAAAAGACATGGAGGCTCCACCTAGACGGAGTGTGTGTGTGTGTGTGTGTGTGTGTGTGTGTGTGTGTGTGTTGCAGGGGATGGGGGGTGTTAGTGAGGCTAAAGTCAAAGGAGGCCTCTCTGGAGATGAGAAAGGAGTGAGTAGGGCTGGAGCATCAGAGAGGCCTCCCTGGAGGAGGTGAAAGGGGGCAGTGAATGGGGTTAAATTATCAGGCCGCTTGTAGGAAGGAAGAAGCCAAAGCTAAAGGGAGCCCTCCAAGCCTGGGCCACCCAACCCACTCCTCCCTGTAGGTGGCCCACTCTGCTGCTTCCTGTCCTCACTCTGCAGGCCCTTTTTCTGCCACCCGAATATAAACTCTATCCATTAGGGCTCTTGTCTGCCTTGTCTCCATAAGATCAGCGGTGTCTGCGGCAGTAGGAGCTTGATAAGTGTTTGTTGAATGAATGAGTTGTTGCCATAGCGATCATTACAGCCCTGTCCCCATTAGGCAGTTGGGAAAACAGCCTCAGAGAAGGGATCCCACCAAGCCTAAGGCCCCAGCCCATGGTAGGGCATGAATCAGTGTCAGAAGCTCCTGCCCTCTGGTCCAGGGTGGGCACCAAGGGACAGAGCCACCACCCAAAGAGCATAAAGGCTGCCCTAGTCCATAACATTTGCATAATTTTCCTGAGGCTGTTACCCCAGCCAGAGGCCATCCTCCTTTATCTCCCTTCCCCTATTCTCAGAGAGGGAAAGAGGCCTAGCAAGGGGCAGGGATGGTCCTGAGGTCACACAACAAGTCAGGGCAGAGCCCTCCTGCTTCAGCCCGGAGCCTGTAACCTGGCTTAGGCTCTGCATCTTCCTGGCTGCAAGCCCATGGACAGGTGGCTGCACCATGTGCTTGGGTTTTCCTCATCTGCAGAATGGGGTTACTAGCAGTCTCAGCTCCCTGAGCTGGTGGTTGTGAGGAGTAAAGGCGTGAATGCGATGCGGGGCTCAGAACTGGGCCTGCTATGAAGGAAGCCCCATAAAAGTGAGTTGTTGTGCTGCTGTTGTTGTGATCGCCTGGCACACACTGTGACCCAGATGGATGCGCAGGCGGCACAGGCGGCTGTGAGGGCTGACGTCAGGCCCTCCACCCTCCTTCCCGCCTGGATCAAATTCAGGTGACTAAGCAAGTCTGTGCAGGAGGGGGCCCAGGAGGCCCCAGGTTCCTGCCTCGTGTCCAGGCGATGGGGCCTGTCGCCTGAGGCTGTGCATGTGAGGGCTTGTGTCCACACGTGAGAGAATGTGTATGAACAGGGCTGTGGGCCTGGGGTGACGGTGTGTGTCTGTGTGTCTGTGGGGGGGGGGGTCCACACAGAGGCACACGTCTGCATGGAGACTGAAATCTATCAGTGTGGTCTATATGGGTGTATAAGTGCGATCATGTGCACTGTGGGGGCCATGGGACCCTGAACACAGGTCAAGTTTGAACTTCCCACAATGTCACCTGTTCACCAGCCTGGGGCTGCCCTCTGGGCTAGGCTGTGTGTCTTGGGCAAGCTTGAGGTCTTTCTGGGGGCTCCTCCGGATCAAAGCCCTCCTCAAGCTTAGGCCCTGTAGATGCTTTGTAGAAACCGATTCAGCAGATAACTAGGGGCCACATGGGCAAAGAGAACGATGGAGAGGCTGGGACCCAGGCCCAGGGCAGAGCAAGGGCTCCTCTGGGCATGGGGAGCTTCCCAGGGTCCAGCCTAGTCTTGCAGCTGAGAATGGTCAGACTCAGGCCTTCCCCCACTGAGAAAAGCTACCCCAATCCTGTCCTCACAGGCTGGGGCTGTGATGTCTTAAACAAGTCATTGAGTCTCTTAGAGCCTCAGTTTCCTCATATGTGAATCAGGTAGATGGCCACCATCCTGCCAACTCCCAGGGCTACAAAAGGAAATGGATAAGATTGTGGATAGTGAAGCAGTTTGTGCCCGAGCAATGTGGGACTGGGGTGTGTTGGTGTCAAGAAGCCACCAAGCAAGAGCCTTAATGTACAAAGTGCAACCCCATATCTGTCTCCTGGCTCTGGGAAGGCCTGGCACTACCCCCTCAGGTTCCTCCTCTCAGGCTGGGTCCCCCACCCCCAGGTGTCCAGCTATTCCCAAGGGATGCTAACTCTAGCTCCAGATTCTGCTTGGCCAAGCCTTCTCCTTAGGATGTGTCCCATCCACCTGGGTCCCTCAGAGAAGGCCCAGAGCAGGACAGAGCAGGCAGATCCTGCCCTCCTCACAGCTGGTTCAAGTAGCCTTGGCTGGCATTTCTTCAGGAACCAGTTGGGCCTCATTCTGAATTCTGGAAGCTGCTGTGAACCCCAGGGCCAGGTTGAGCAGGGGACCAGCTACGATCCAGACAGAGAGGACATGGCCCTCACTTGCAGAGGACTAGGCAGAAGGGAAAGATGTAAGGAGGTGGTCTAGCTACCCAGGCCAGACACAGGAGGTGGCCCTGACATTGATGAGCCGTGTTTATGATCTTGACAAGTGTTTGGATAGCCCAGGCAAAGGGTGCCCTTGGTGGCTCCCGCCTCTGCCTGGGATGACTCATTCCCCTTGAGGGAGGCCTGGGCGTCATCTGCTGCCAAGTCGTGTTTGAGGATGCCTGCTTCGAGGACAATCCCTTCCACCACCCCTGGGGAGGTCCCACGCACCAAAGTGGGTTATGCCCGATTCTGCACGGCAACCCTCAGCGCATCCTCAGTGTACCTCGACTTATGGCCTCTAGGCCTCACCCTCTACCTGTGCACCTCTTCATCTCCACACCACGTCTGCGTCTCCAGTCCAAGTCTTTCCAGCCAGCTGTCTCCTCCCCTCCATGTTTCTGGACAGCTCAGACTCAACAGGGCCCCCATTTAACTTAGCATGTCCCCCAAGTCTGCTCTTTCTCCTCTGTTCCCATCTCAGAGATGGCACCACCATTCTCCCAGTTTTCCCAGGCCAGAAACCCAGGAACCCTCATCACCCATCTTCTCCCTTTTACCCAGCCTTGCTCCCCCCACCCCCCACTTACTCTCCACTCTGGCCACACCACACTACTCGCAGCTTCCTGAGCTAAAGACTGGGTTCGCTGCCAGGCCTTTGTACAAGCTGTGCCTTCTGCCAGGAACACACCTCCCTCTCCTTTGTTGCCGGAGGACAGCTCAGACATCTCCCCTGGGAGCCCTCCCAGGTCTCCCCACTGATGGGGGAGGTCACCAAGTTGATCCTCTCTAAGAGTCCAGATTCAGTCCTCCGCTTTTCTTCCCAACTGCTTCGGCTCCCACCTCTAGGCTCACATCCTGACTGCACCCCACCTCACCCTCCACACCAGTTATTAGAGGGAGTATCTATCATGCAAATATAGTCACAGTTCTCCCAGACCAGGAACTTGGAATCTGGGACAGAAGGGTAGGAGACCTAGCCTTAGACTGGGGGCTCACAGGCTGGGGAGCAGCTAGGGACACAAATCCTGGGATGCAAATCCAGAGCCATTCATTCATGCAACAAATACTCACTGAGCACCTGCTATACGTGCTGAGTGCTGGGAAATAAAGCAGTGAACCAAAAATATAAAGTCCCTGCTTCCATGCAGTTAATTTCTACTGGGGGCAAGGAAAAACAAACAAAAAAGCCTGTAATTAACATATGATATGTCAAGTGGTAGCTGCTATGGAGAAAAATACAACCGTGCAAGGGGATCAAGAGTGAGGGGCTGGGGTACTATTCATACAGCGTGGTCAGGAAAGGCTTTTCTGATGCATCATTTGAGCAGAGTCTGAAGGAAGTGAGAGAGAAAGCAGTGTGGACATCTGGGAAGGGCTTTTCAGGCAGAGGAACCAGCAACTACACAGGCTGTGAAGTGGAACACTGCTCACTCTGTCTGAGGAGCAGCAAGGAGGCCAATGTGGCTGGAATGGGGTGTCCAGCATGTGAGAGGGAATTGATGATCCGAGTTATACCTAGATGAGAAAGCCCTGTCATTCACTGTGCCTGGTCTCAGGGAAGGCTTCCTGGAAGAGGTGGCATTTGAGCTCTTTCATGACCACTGAGTAAGGATTTCAGAGGAGGAAAGGATGGGAGTTCACACTGTGCATGACAGAGAGCTGTTTCCTGGCGAGGATTCAGGGATTAGCTTGGGGGGGGGGGCGGGATTTCGACAGAAACCAGAAGGGCTTCAAAAACCAGAGGAGGATTTTGAGCAGGGGAATGACTCAGTCCAATAAGGTTCAAAATGATACCCCTGCCTGCTGTGGGGATTGAGGGCGAGAGACCAAGGAAGAAGTAGGTATCACCAGAGTCTGTGGGCCTAGGACACAGTCTGGAAAACAGTGGGTGCTCAATCTGTATGTGCTGAATGAAGGAGTGAGGGCTGTGGGGGAAGCCAGGGCATCTTCCCTGGGATCCTCAAGGACCCAAGCTGTGTGCTCCTCTTGCACTCCTGGGCCCACATGGCAGATATACAACCCACTGTGCACCCACGGAGGTGCAGTCCTGTGACCTGAGACATAACTTTCCCTATACACCCCTGTACCCTCGAGACACACACGCCTACCTCCGGGACAGGCGGATGCCAAGGTCCGTGTAACCCGCCTTCACACACCACTCTAGCCCTGTAATGCGCGCGCGCGCACACACACGCACACACACACACACACACACGCCGAGGCACACTCCAGTGTCCACGTGACACCAGCCTCCAAACACCACACACAGGTCCCCGCGCACGTGTGCGCCCTCTGAGACACGAGTTCTGTACCTGTCTGGTCCCCAGAAGCTGCAGGGCCCGCCTCCACCGCCCCCTTCCACCCAGCCCCAGCCAGGGGAGGACTGCGCAGCTAAAGCTACGAGCCCCACCCGTCCCATTCGTCCCCCGCCCCCCACCCCAGCTCCCCGAGGAAGACTCAGGGGAGGGGCGTGTGGGAGGAGCGCTCCACACAGATCCACACATGGGTGCACTCGTCTGGGCCCACTCCGCATAGACGCGGCCTCCCACCAAGAGCTGGGGCGGAGGTGGGTAGTGCGCCGGGTATGCACGCAGTCCCGTAGACCTGAGCTGGGGAAAGGACGCAGATGACCGGGCGCCCGCATAGATGCGGTCCCCGCTGCCGACGCGGGCAGAGCAGGTTCCGGGAGGCACCTTGGAGACCCGACCGGCTCCGCAGATATAGGGGGGAGACCTCCACACGGCCTCGCAGACCACCCCTCTCCCCTGCAGACTCCCCGCAGACGTTCAGGCATTCGTCCCCTCCCTCTCCCCGATCCATGTCCCCTCCCCGCAGACCCCTACCTCGGCGCCGGGCGACCGTCTCCTCGGCCAGGAGGGCGGCCAGGCTCGCTCCCGCGGCGCGCGCCCCGCCCCGCCCGTCTCGCCCGGGCGGGGATCGCCCAGCTCAGACAGCCAGCACCGCGGCTCCAGGCAGCGCTCGCTGCCCCGCCCACCGCCGCGCCGGGCCCGCGCTCATTGGTTAGACCGCGCGGCCTCCCGGCGCTGCCCAATCAGAGCTCGGGATTCCCGCCCCGCTCCTGGAGGGGTGGGACCTCGGCGGGCCAGAGGCGCCGGAGGGGCCTTGCCCCCAGCAGCGGAGCCAGGCCTTCTACGCCCCCAAGGTCCCGAAGCAGGCTGGCTGGAGTACCCCAAATTCCTCCAGGCGCGGCCTGGGTTTCTTAGCGGGTCCTGGAGGGTACGGGTGCTTCTCCCAGAAAACCCTTTGTCCCCTTCAGTTTCAGCCTGGCAGGGGCAAGAGCGCCCCTCCCGAGGGCGGGGGATTGAGGCGAGGTGCGTACTAGGGGAGGCACCAGGGAGAAAGGCCTTGAATGGCCGTCAGGAGTTTAGCCATCTGCGGGACGGGGGTAAGGGAGACAGAGCGGTTTCCTATTGGGGGAAGGGCTCTGTGAGCAGGAGGCAAGATGGCTTAGCTGGGCCAGAGGGAATGGAGGGGACCCTCCAGGACGGCCTGGCTCTTATGGTGGCATTTCTGGGGACTCTGCCTCCCTCCATCCCCTGGCGAACTCACCAACGCTTGGTTCCGTTATGCTGTTCTGCATATGTGAATCCTCTGGCACCTCACTTTACTGCTTGCCCAAGACACAGCCCCACACCACTACCCCAAACCTGGCTTCTCGCGTTTCTGTCTCAATCTGGAGCCAGAAACCTGGGAGTCACTGTAGGCTACCCCCGTCCTGCCCCAACCAGTCCATCACCAAGCCCAGCCTAGGCTGCTTCTTAAGTAGCCCTGGAATCCAGCCACTTCTCTCTACCTCTCTGCCCCTCCCTTAGCTCAGGCCACCATCCTCTGGCACCTGGATTGTTGCAGCAGCCTCCTTATTAGCTTCCCACCCTTAGCCAGTCTTACCACCCCACCCCAATATCCTTTCTCCGTCTGGCAGCCAGAGCAATCTTTCAGAAACACAAATCCAACTAGTCAGCTCTCACTTAGGAATCTTCCATGGCTCACCAGTATCCCGAAAATAGGTCCAGTCAAGCCCTCCATAACCTCAGTCCTAACCATCTGCTGTCTAACTCATCTCAGTGCTTGGCTCAATAGGTGTCTGCCGGGAACCCTCCCCTCTTACCTCCTCACTGCCCAGTGTGGGTTACCAGCCCCTCCTAGGGACTTCCTTGTCAGGAGCATCTGTTTATCTGCCTATTCCTCTCTGGACTGGGAGCTCCTTAAGTCAAGGAGTGTGCTGGATTCATCCAGCACTCAAAAGATGTTTGTCGAATGGATAACTAATTGGGTATGGTAATTAGGAGGTGGGATATGTAGGGCTGGAGTTCAGGAAAGAGGGCTGGGCCAGCGAGACAGTTTTGGAAGTGGTCAGAAAGGATCCATAGTTCTAAGTAGAGCAATGGGAAAGGGTGTGATATCTCAGAGCAAATAAAGCAGGGGCCAAGGACAGAATGTTTGCTTTTAAGAGGGAAAGATTTCTGTACCAGTTTTGACTTAGGTGACAGAAATCCCACTCAAGAACCTCAGGGAGGACAGTTCTGGGCTAGTATGTCAGATATGTTCCACAGACTTTCCAAATGTGGCTCTTTCCACTCACTGTTCCAGCAACTTCTGGGTATAACATTTGTCTTCGTGATTCAGAATGGTGGCTAGAGCTCCAGCCATCACATATGCATTCCAGGCAGTGAGATGAAGACGGGGTGAAGAAGAAGAGGGCAAAGGACCTTCACCAGCTGTGTTTTAAAGGAAGTTCCCAGAAGGTGTCACATGACACTTTCACATATATTCATTAGCTAAACCTTAGTCACATGGCCAGACCCAGCTGGAAGAGGGGGCTGGGAAATGCAGCTTTCATTCTAGGCAGCCACATATCCAGCCAAGAACCAAGGGTTGTATCATTATAGAGAATAGATATCTGGGGACAACTAGGTGGCCCCACTATTGAAAGAGAGGGTAGAGCACTACTGTGTGCCAGGCTCTACGCCAGGCACTTTCATATCTTATCTTATCCCAACCTGAGTAGAGGCTATTACTTTCCCTCTCTCACAGAGGAGGCGTGGAGTGTTAAGCAGCTTGCCCAAGGACACACAGTGACCCGTGGCAGAGCTGCAGTTGAAACCTGTCTTTGCCCTGCACACTGGGCTGGCTGGAAAATCAAGAGAGGGTGGGTCTTAGAAGCTGCTGGAAGGAAATCTTTTGATAAAGAAGGGCTTGGCCAACAAGCCAAACAGGATACAGCTGAAGTGTCTACTTGGATTTGGCACCAAAGATGCTGCTGGTAAGTTGGCAAGGGCATCTAGGAGAAGTGGGGGTGGGGCCTGCAGGCCAACTGCAGAGAGTGGGACACAGAAGAAAATGTAAACTGGTCCTTCTGGAATGGCAGCCGTGAAGGGGGAGCAGGCAGAGCTGCGGGGGAACATGGGCCAGGAGGAGGCACAGTACAGGAGTGGGAGAGAGGAGATGCAGCCTCTGCTGGGAGGTCTCTGGATTGGGTAGAAGGGTTGGATACAAAGGAGGAATCCTCTACTCATTCAAGAGGGAAGAGGGCAGGAGGTGCAAAGGCAGGTAGGTCCGGAGAAGGAAGAGAGAAGAGGGAGCTGCTGTCTTGAAAAATATGAAGTATGGTTCTTGGCTGGGGAAGAGGGCACAGGCCAAGGGCCTGCTAGCCTGTGCTGTCTGACTTGGTAACCACTAGCCACGTGTGGTGATTTAAATTCATTAAAAGGAAGTAAAAGAAAACACTCCATTCCTTGGTTGCACTGGCCACATTTTAAGTCCTTGGTGGCCACGTGTGGTTAGTGACTACTATATTGGGCGGCACAGATGGAGAACGTTTCATTGTTACTGTTGGACGGCACTGGTCTGGACAGAGCATGGTGATGGGGTTGCCCAGAGGTCCTGCCTGGCTGTAAGTCCAGACTGGTGGTCATACCCACAGCAGGGCCCCTGGAGAATCCTTCCACACTGTCTTCACTCAAGACCTTCCTCCCCTCTTTGGGATTCCCTCAGATCTCCCTCCTGGAACAGCCAGCCCCTTCCTCACCCCTGCTTTCCTGAGGAGGCTCCTGAGGTTGGTTCTCTACTTGTCCCAGTGCCAGGCCTCCTACAGCATGGGAGGGGTTTGTGGAGGACTGGGAAGAGCTCCAATGTTCAGGGCAGGGCCAGGACAGTGGCCCATGGATAGAGGTGAGCTAACCCCCAGCCCTGCCGGGTTCAGGGCAAAGCATCGGCTCACCGCCGCCCACTGGCAGATCCAGAAGGATCTCAGAGATCACTCAGCTCAAACCCACAGTTCACAGGTGGGGACCCTGAGTTTCAGAGAGGGCTGAGAAGAAAGTGCAGAAGGCAGAGGTTTGTCTTCATTCCTTTTATTGTACTCCGCCCCTCGCTTCCCCCAGACCTTTTATTCAGACAGAGCTGGGCAGGCCTTGGGAGCTAGGGCTGGGCCACAGGCAGGAAGCCCAGGGTTTGGCCAAGGCTCCCACCTGACCAGAGGTAGCTGAGTAAGGATTCAGGGCTGAAGGGGCTGTCCTGGCCTGACACAGTTGGGAGACGCACTTCCCATGGAAGTGACATGGTAGGGACCAGGCATCTGTGCTTGGGGGTGTAGGTGTGTTCAGATGGCTGTGTTTGCCAGGCCCAAGCTGTTCACATACAGTGTGAATAGAAGGGGATGTGCATTCAGGTGCATGTGCACATAAGGGGGGGTGTGCACAAAACACTGTGTGGCTTGTGAGCACACCACACACCTGCTCATTCTGGCACCTGCCAGGCCATGCAGGCCCAGGCTAAGTTATACCTGATCAGGAGCATTTTAACCAAAGGTCCTTAAAATGCCCTGGGGAGTTTGCTGCCTTGCAGATCATGTGGCCAGCCTTGGAGATTCTAGTTTAGGGGGTCTGGGATGGGCCCAGGGGCCTGCACGGTTGATCAGCTCCCCACAGAAATCCAAGGCCAGTGAGAAAGGGGCTCGAGCAGAGCTGTCCCATAGAAGTCTCTGTGGTGCGGAAAATGGTCCCTACCGTCTAATACGGCAGCCACCAGCCACATACGTCTACTTAGCAATTATAATGTGGCTAGTCTGAGGAGCTAAAGTTTTTATTTTATTCAGTTTTAATTAATTTAAATTTAAATAGTCACTGTGGCTAGTGGGTGGCATATGGGAGAGCACGGGTCTGGAGACATGAGGCAGTGGGGTGGGTGAGGGCCCAGACAGACAAGCACAAAGCTCCAGTTGCGGAGTGTGAGGGGCCCCGCCCAGTGCCAGCACCTCCGCACCAGAGAGGCTGAGGCTGTGGTGAGCTTCGCTTGGCAGGGTGTGGAGTTGGAGCCAAAGCTCAGAATTGGGCAGGTCTCTCCCAGTGTCCACCCTGAGCTGCCGGCACACGGGTGTCTTTCTGGCTGAGAGGGCAGGAGAGCTCCTGAGGAGGCCCCTTTACCCTGGCTGGGACCCCACCAGGGCTCCGCCTGAAGCCTCATGCTGCATCCAGTCCGGGGCCGGGGCTGAGGGTCAGGACGTCTTCATGTTCTCCTGCAGGCCCAGGGTGGAGCTGGTGGCCGCAGGGTCACGCTCACTCTGTGTGAGCATTAGGGGCACAAAAGTCAGCCTCAGGGAGCAGCTCACTCCCCACCACAGACTTAGGAGCCTGAGGCCTCTGAAGGGCCTGGCTCAGGGAGCTCTCTTACCGCCTCTGGCCCCATGTCCTCCGCGTACTTGAACTTCTTCTGCTTGTAGTAGTGCCTCTTGGGCAGGATGTGGAGCAGCAGCAGGTCACAGAGGACCGTGGCCTGGGGATAGGAGGGTGGTGGCTAGAGCCTACGAATCCCTACTGACCACGGGGCCCTGGCTGAATCCTGCCCTATCCAGACCTCAGGTCCTGGAGGGGGGATGAGGCCCTGCCGGCCCTCGGGGGACCAAGATATGGAAGAAGACCCGAGATATGGGGAACCCCAGCACAGTGACCCCGTCCCCAGCACTTACCACCCCAAAGATGCCAATCCCGGAGCCGATGGTAGTCATTGTGGGAATGATGTCAAACTTCCCAGCCTGGTGAGGGGCCCCGAGGAGAAAAGGGTTAACACGGTTAACACTCAGCAGGAGCCTTGTTGGAAAGGCCTTCCTCAGAAGCCCAGGGGTGTCCCCTCCACTGTCAGCTGGTCCCACAGCCTGCTGCCCAGGGTCCGACTCTACATAGTGACTCAGCTGCTGTCAGGAGCCCTGGGTTTTGACCTTGGCTCTGCCTACCTGGACACAGGGAGATAGTGGGGAGATGTGGTCACAAGCTGGAACCCCTGCCCCCAACAGAGAACTGCGGAATGAAGCCCACCCAGCTTCCATCGTCTGTAACCACAGATGCCCAACAGGCACTTGCAGGACCTGAGGGTGTCTCTGTGCTCCTCACACTGATACTCACCTTGCCGTCCACCAGGATGTCAAAGCGAATCCCGAACACCTTGAACAAGTGCCGGTGGTTGGTCCCATTCTCCACAAAATACCTCGCAAACCTTGGGGAAGGGGTGGTTGCAGGGGAGACGATGGAGAAAGCATCTTGGGTAGGGAGGTCCCAGAGCATCAGGGATGCAGAGGCCCTTAAAGGTCCATGAGGACAGCCCCACGCCCCCCAGCATTACATAGAGGAGGAGCTGCAGGCAGGATCCCAGGACTCATTCCAGGAAAGCTGTACTCAACCCTCACCCTGACTCCTGAGGTCAGCAATTTCTCCAGCAAGTCCTGGCCAGGTGGGCCTCAAGGGCACCAAGGGGCAGGGGACTCAGGACTCTAAGGTCTTGCTCCCTGCTGACTCCCTGCTTGGTCAATCCCAGGAAGACCGGAGCTGCCCAGGCTCCTCTGCTTCCCTCCCAGGAACACTTGCTTGGCCCCAAGGGTTCTGGGAAAAGAAAAGCCCACAGGACCCCAAGGAAGGGTGCACCAGTGGGGGCCTGGCAAGCACCTGAAGTTGAAGCCTTGAGACAGATTTTTCTCCCCATACAGCCCATGGAACTCATAGACGGGTTTGCAGTGTCGTACATGCCAATCCAGGTCACAATTCCAGTCGATGGTGATGCCTATCACCCCACCCTGCCAGGGACACAGGCATTAAGATCTGGGGTTTTAGGATCAGGAAACTACTGTCTTACAGCTGGTGCTGGCAGTCTCTTGAAGAGGGGACACTTTTTAGCTTGAGAAGAGATACTGAGAAACTGCTTTAGTGTCAGGGTCCTGCCGCCCTCTCTGGCCCCACCTCCCACCTATCACACTCCAGCTTTCTGACAGTTTCTGGAATACACCAAGTTTTTCCTACCTCAGGGCCTTTGCACATGCAGTTCCCCCAGTTCCTCCACAAGGCTGGCTCTTCCTCATTCTTTAGCCATTCCCCCTACGAGGCCTTCCCTGACCACCACCCCAATCTAAAATATGACCCAATTATTCCCTCTGTGTTTTCTTCTGGAACACTTGTCACTTTTAATCATATATTTATTACAAATAAATATATTATGAACATGTCTTCTAAGACTGTAAACGCCATGAGGGTGGGGTTGTCTGTCTCATTCACTGACTCCTGAGTTCCTAGCACAAGTCATAGTGTGGGAGGCAAGTGAATAGTTATTGAATTAAAGAGAGTCTGTAAAGACTGGCTAGGAAGAGAAAGCTTGAGAAAGCAAAGCTCCTCTGGGCCAGGCAAGGATGAGGTGGGGATGGGCTGAGTTGGGAGGTGGTCAGAGCAGGGCACCTAGGAACTGGGCTGATACCTGCAGATGATGGTGGTGGGTGAGAAGTTCCTAGTGGGCATGGCCTGGAGATTTTCAGGGACAGGGAACTCTAACACTGAGCTTTCTGGTCCTGCGTGTTGCTACAGGGTAAACCCCCTAAGGGGTGGGCACACTAGGTCCCCCGGCCAAATTTGTTCACACATTGCCTGTGGCTGCTTTTGCCCTCTAGCAGCTGACTTGAGTAGCTTGAGGCGGGATTAACTGGACCTGAAAAGCCTTTATTGGCTTGATGATCCAAGGGCCCAGCCCTCCCTACTGGCCTGGCACTAAATACCTTCTCTGCTAACGTGCTGAAACTCTGTCCTGATGCTCGTGCCATGTAGCCGAGATTGAAGACAGGGCACAGCGGGTGTGAGACCTTGTGATAGAGGCATTTCTTCATGTAGGTGGCGTTCACTTCCTCCACCAGGTTGCGCCTATGGAGCAGAGGGCATTGGTGGCAGCAGTGTGCCAGCTGGAGGGTGCCCACCATGCCCCAAACTCTGCAGATCCCTCATGGGTTCCAGAAATGCCCCTTCCACAGCCCTTAGAGAACGAAGGCAGCCCACCCCAGGCCCGGCCTCCAGAGTGAAATCAGCAGGAGCAGAGGGTGGCAGAGGCAGCTGAGACCAGCAGTGGCAGCCTCCTGGAGCCACGTGCATGTTTGCCCACTTTTCCCACGAACCTGTTGACCTCGAAGCGTGGAAAGCTGATGCTGTTCTTGATGAAGAGAGTGAAGTTCTCGGCCTCTCGGAGAAGGGCGGGGCTAAGGGAGACCACACTCACTCATCGCCCCCTCCCAGGAGTCCCTGTGCACCCACCAGAGCTTGGCATGGTGTGTGGGGGTTGGATCCTTGGCATGGGTGGGTGGAGTGGTGGGTTGCTGTAATGGTGGACTCTCAGGTCCCTTGACCAGGAGCCAGGGGGGTCTTTGTCCTGGGCTGCACAGATGGGGGGGGCTGCTCCTGTCCAGGGTGCAGACCCAGATGCCCCTCTGTCTGGACTTGGGGACCCTGCTCCCTGCTCCCTAGAAGGACAGGTGTTACCGTGGGATGTTGTCATCCACTTCCACAGGGCACCAGCCAAAGATCTCGCACGTGTGCACGGTGTCGTTGAAGGCCACACACTTGCCTGTGCGGATGCCTGGAGAAAGGGAGAGAGCCCTGGGTGCCCACCCAAAGCTCGGGGTGCAGGGGGCCCCCCAGGCCCCACCCCGAGGAGTCCTCATTGATGAGGCACCCAAAATCAGATGCCTGAGGACAGAAATGTGGCTGGGTCTGGGATAGGGCAGGCCAAGACCAGGATGGCAGGAGGGGAGAGGGCAGAAAAGACTTCCTGGTGGAGGAGGCTTGGAGCTGAAAGGGGCTGTGGAGGGAACGGGAGGAGGCCAACCTTACCTTGGGCCTTCCTTTCTGCCTTCCCTGGAGTGCAGCCACTGCCATCCTTGCACGTGCCCCCTTCTGGATGCTGGGGGAGGGAAGAGCTGCTGGCTCCAGGCCCCTTGGCTGGGATCCTGAGAAGAGCCCCTCCCGCCCCCAGGGCCCTAGGGAGGGCATGGGGCAGAATCTCAGATACCTTTGGGGTGACCCTTGCTCAAGGTCTCCTTCCCCCAGTGCCTTCCCAAGACCCCTCTGGGCTCATGCCCAGCTGCCCCATGCTGATGTTGACTGGCAGAGGGTGGGAAGGCTGGGGCTAGTAGGTTGGGCCGGCATAGAGGCTCAGCACCCTGCTTTGCATGCAGCTGGGAGGGAAGCCTCAGCAGTGTCAGTGGTCGCCTGTTACTCTGCATAAATCTATGCCTGAAATTTCACCACTGTGGTCTCCCAGGAAGCCCATCCAGCTTCCCCTCCAGTGCCCAAGGGGACCTCCACTTCCATGTGATTTTCTCCTTTGGGTTGAAGAAGGAAGGGTGGGCGGCAGTACTCACCTCTGCACAGTAGCCTTGGGCCTGATGGGGGGTCACTATGAAATTGGTCATGACCACGAAGGAGCTGTCCCCCTGGAAGCGAGGGGCAGGGCTCTGAGCTGGGAGAGCAGCCCTGAGAACCCCAGCACTGCCCAGCAGCCCCTAGAACCCACATGGCGCGCAGCGTGGTGCTCCATGCCCCACGATGTCGGGGTGGGGGGCGATATTAGCAGGCCCTGTCTGCCCTTCATCACAGTGAGGGTAACTGAAGCCCAGAGAGCAGTAGGAGCTGACTGGTCCCACAGGGAGGTGGGACAAAACCCAACCCAGCTCGGAGCCAGGACTTGTGGGTGGAAGGTGTATCCCTGCATCAGCTCACCTGGGCTGGGAAGACGTAGTCAGCCACGTCCCAGACCTGGGGGCCCAGGCCCGGGAGCTGTGTCACAGCCAGACCCTTGAGTTTCACAGACACGCTGCTGATGAGGCCGCTCGAGGTCTGGTAGCCCTTCTCATAGACAAAGACCCACCTGCAGAGAGTTGGAGCAAAGGGGTCATACAAGGATGGCATGTGGGTATGTGGGCCCCTGCCTTTTCTGGCACCAGTTGGACAGGTCATGTCCCTTCTCGTTCCCTCCCCAGAGGCGTTTCTGAGCCACCCTCTGTTCCTAAAGCTACATCTGGGGCTGCAGGCAGGAGAAGCTCCCCTACCTCCCCTAGCTGGCCAGTGTCTGAAGTTCCACCATTCTTTTCACTCTGAAAATACTTATTTGCAGGACGAGACCCACTGAAAGCCTCTTTCAGGTCCTTTTCCAAGAGCAGAATTTGCTGGTGCCTGAAGGCCAAGCTCCCTGAACCCCAGTCCTCATTCGGAGAGTACCCCTCCTTCCTCAGTTACCCCTCCCACTGAGAAATGGCAGAGCATGGCAGCTGAGAGCCGGGCAGCACCTGGCCCCCAGTTAAGGCCCTTGTGGGAGCGGCTCAGGCTGGAGGCCTCCCAGCTTTCTTGGGGAATTCTGGCCTTCTCTTCCCGGCATCAAGAACCTCTATTCCTATGGGTTCTCTACTTTCTAAATTTTTTTTGTTTTTTTAATCTTCACCCGAGGATATTTTTTCCATTGCTGTTCAGGAGAGTGGGGGAGAGAGAGAGAGAAACATTGATGTGAAAGAGACACATCGACTGGTTGCCTCCCGCCCCTGCCCCGACCGGGGCCAGGGATTGAGCCTGAAACCAAGGTGCCCTTGGCCAGAAATGAACCCAGGACCCTTCAGTCTGCAGGCTGGTGCTGTAACCACTGAACACACCAGCTGGGGCTGGGTTCTCCATTTTCAGTCTCAGAAGTTCAGCGGGAACCACCTCCCTCTGAGCCCCAGGGCTAGGCACAGGATCAAGGCTTGCCAATCGATGCTCTATCACCCTAGCAACAGTGATGGGTGATCAAGGCTTGCCAACCGATGCTCTATCACCCTAGCAACAGTGATGGGTGATCAAGGCTTGCCAATCAATGCTCTATCACCCTAGCAACAGTGATGGCTCTAAGGACTAGCATCTGACCCGGGAGTTCCAGCAGTGAGGCCAGGATTTTTCTTGGAATTATTGGGAAAGAGACATCCTCTCTGCTGGGTGGCTAAGCAAGACGGCTACAAGACCAAAACTACGGCTGGTTATCTTTGCTACCTCACAGAACAAGTGTAGGAATGAAGCCAACTGAGAGGAAAGCCAGGCCAGGAAATGGAGAGCCCTGGACTCTCCTATGTGTTGCTTTAGCACCTGGACCCAGACATAGCAACAGCATGAAATATCTACTCCTGGACTTTTCAGTTACATGAGCTAATAAATTCCCTTCCTTTACTTGAGCCAGTTTGGGTTTGGTTTCTTTTGCTTACAACTGACAGTCCTGGAAGCACTTTTACCCAGAGTGCGGTACTCTTCCTCAAGGAGAGACTCTCCTTGGAGATTCCTGTAACTATGCGCGCGTGTGCCCACGGTGCCCATCGGAGTGTGTGGCTGCGAATCCCCAGGGCAAACCTGTGAGCGCGCCTATGCGCAGGTCTGACTGTGCGCAGGCCTATTTACGCCCCCTTCACCCCTCACCCTACCCTCAATCCACCTTTCCAAGTAGAGCTCAAAGCCCCTCTCCTGTGCCTTAGGGCTCAAGCCTGGTAACAGACTTCTCCAGGCCCCTTAGTCCCGGCATCACTGCTAGTTCTCTAGGGGCTGTGACCCTGATCCAGGCCCCAGGAAGGCAGCCCACCAATGTCCTCTCACCTCCGGTAGTTCATTCCTCTTTCCTCAAGCCCCTTCCCCTGTCTGGCCCGGGAGCCGAGCCACCCCTACCCCCACCCCCAAGCCTAAGCATGGTCACTGCTGCCCCCTGCAGGTCCCAGACAGTAATAGGTGAGGCATGACAAAGTCCCCTCATTCTCAGTGTCCTGAACCTGCCTCACTGCCTCCAGCCCGATCAGGGAGAGTGGGCATCAACTATGCCCCACCCTCCTTAGATTCCTTCCTCCAGGACCGCCTCTAGCTTCATGCCCGAGCTCAAAGGGGCTGCTGGGGACTGATGTGGGAGCTGCTTCATATTCTGAATCCCCTGCAGGAGAGGTCTCTGGCCTCTCTCGGCACCCCTGAGCCCCAATGTCCAGCAGCATTTCTCTCTTTGCCCAGTACCAACTCCTCACAATATAGATGAGAAAACTGAGGCCTGGGGAACATGTCTCCCGAGTCAGAGGTAGACTGCAGGCTCAGGGTCCCCAGCCCAGGACTCTGCCCCCTCCACTGAGCATCAGGGAATCTGCCAGGAGCCAGAAGTGCAGGGTTGGGGGTAGGGAGCAGAGGCACATGGAGGCTGCACATTGGGGCTGATGCAACTACTCTTGGTTTTCTGCCCTGGGGACTGTCAGTCCTGGGGGTCAAGGGGGAAAATCAAATCTGGTACCAATGACCTCAGTTCTGATGACAATCGAATGACCATGGTGCCAAGCCCACTCCTCCAAAGCCTGACCTCTCCCTGCTGTCACCACTCTGGGATGCCACCATGGAACCTGACACCCCAAAACACAGACATTTTTAGAATTCCCTCCCCTTTCAGAAATTCTCTTTCCTATTCTCTCCACCGCGTTCTCAGCAAAACCCTATCATGAGCCTCTCTTCTCCAGCAACCCCTTGTGGCAGAGGCCTTGTGCTGGAACCGCCCAGAGTGGGGCCTCTAGGGGCACAGAGGCTGAGGTCCAGGCATCAGCACTGCCACTCACCAGCTGTGTGGCTTCCAGCTAGAGACCAAACCTCTCTGAGCCCTGGCTTTCTCAGTAAAACGGAGGTGATGACACCTACCACAAAGACTGTTCATTCAACAACTATAAGCAAGGCCCTACCATGCCCGAGCGGTGGGCTGGGCCCCAAGAAGGAAAAGAGTCTAGGTGATTGTTTGGGGGATGCTCCCATGAGTTCCCGCATAGGCACATAATAAATAAGCCTCCTGTTTTCACCGGCTCTACTCTTCTTTCACTAATTCTTTAGATGTCCATCTACCCCCATCGCCCTGGCTTCCATCCCCTGCCCAGGCAGAACCCATTACGCCCCTGGATTTCTATCTCCACTTCTTTACTCTCTCCCGAAATTCAATGCCACACATTCATTTAGTCATCCAACAAATATTTATTTATGGAACCCCTGTTATGTACCAAGCACTGTTCTAAGCACTAAATATACAGAAGTGAACAAAACAACCCAAAGGTCAGCACTCAAGGAACTTCTATAAACGCCTACATCTCCCACTGCTTGGTGACACACAGTCCTTCCCCTGCCCAGGCCCCCACAGCACACACCCTGCAGGTACCTCAAATTTAAGTCGACCCTTTGGGAAAAGTCTGGCAGATCCTCAAAAAGTTAAACATGGAATTTCCATTTGACCCTGCGATTCCATTCATAGGTGTCTGCCCAAGAGACCTGAAAGCAGATGTCCACGCAAAACTTGGACGTGAATGTTGGCAGTGGCATAATTCGTGAGAAACAACAGTGGAAACAACCCGAATGTCCATCAGCCAACGAGTGGATAAACCAAACGTGGTGAATCCACACCGTGGAATATTGTTCAACCATAAAGAGGAAGAAAGTACGGACACTTGCTACAGCCTGGGTGAATCTCACAAACAGTATGCTGGGCGGGGAAGGCCAGACACAAAAGACACTTACTGTCTGATTTATTTATATGAAATGCCCAGAATGGGCAAAGTAGAGCGTGGGAGGGGGACTGGAGCGTGATTGCTAAGATGCACAAGGTGGGGTGGGGTTTTTTTGAGTAGTGAAAAATCTGGAATTAGTGGTGATGTTTGCACGAATTTGTGATTATCCTGAAAGCCACCAAATTGCATATTTTAAAATGGTGAATGTCATGGCATGTGAATTTTATCTTAAAACAAAAGTTCAACGGAACCAACCTAAATGCTCATCTGCCCTCAGAACTTTGCTTCTCTGGTGCCCTTATCGTGGAGGATGGCACCAGACCTACCCCATCCCCAGGCTCAAAACCTGGGCACCATCCTCACGCCCTCCCTGTCCCTCGTGCCCACGTCCTTCGGGTCTCTCCATCTTTCCTGCCTTCCCTTGGCTTTCCTTGAAGGGCCCAGAGGGGTCTGCTGTGGGCGGCTGCGAGGAGCTGGGCCGATGCTGGGGCAGCTGGGGCACGGGGCTGGGAGGACGGGTCTTGCGGCTGGTGAGACACAGGGTGTAACACGGGCCACAGGCAGTTGACCAGACCAGGCATGTGCTGTAGGGCAGAGCAGGCTTGGGGAGGGGCAGGGCCAGACTCGAAGCCATGAAGGGACCAAGTTCAGAGCTGGGGCCCACACTGGGGGCTCAGAGGTTAATCAATATGCAGTCTACAGACAAGTCAGGCTGAAGATTTGTGTTTTTAAATTTTTGAATGAGTTGTTGACCTCTGAAAACCAAGAGGTTCCTTTTGCCCATAAATTCCAATATTCCTCTGTTTTGCTCTGAAGAAGTCAGAAACCCTGGCCATGGTGAGCACATGTCCCCCTACAGCAGAGATGGGCAGAAGCTGAGCAGTGGCCTTCCCAGTGCAGGGCCTGCCAGGATGATGACCTCTGTCATTGTGACCACTGTCACTGGGCTTCTGCCTTGGCCTCATCCTCTCCCCTCATCACTGCTGCCTCTTCATAGCTGTCCTGCCTCTAGCCTCCACCCCCACTCCAGCACCTGCCTGCCCCAGGCCTTCCCCTGCTAGACACCCTTCCATGGCTCCCACTGCCTGCAGGAGAAAGTCAGGGTTCAGAGGCTCAGGCAAGTGACCCCTGCTCATACCTCCCCCTTTCCTCCCCTCCCTTGGTTCATTTCATGCTCTCCCAGCATATCCCTAAGGACTCTTTTATTGTTCCTTTCCTGCCCCAGGACCTTTGATCATGCTCTGCTTTCCAGCAGGAGCGCTTGGACCAGGTGGGCATACAACCAGGCTCCACTAAGCAGGGCATTCATTCCCTTGGCCACAATGATTGGTTCTGAGATGGGTACATGACCCAACCTAGGCCGGTAAGAGTTGGACCCAGGACTTCTGCTGGAACTCTGGAGAAGAGATGCTCTTGTGCCCCAGGGGAGGCTAAGCTGGTGGGGTGTCAGCTTAGAGATGCTGGGTGCCATTTTGTCACTCTGAGGATGGAGAGCCTGCCTGAGAGTGAAGCCTGCCAGAGGAAAGCAGAGCCAAGGACAGAGGATCCTGTCTAGCTTCACTGGAGAACCCAGATGGGACCAACCCAAACTCCTTATCTCCTGACGAGAGTTAGAACTCGCCCCTCCTGGGGCCTCATTTTGGAGGGTCCAGCCAGGCCTGAAGCCTGAGTTGACTTTTCAGTGACACAGTCAATCAATATCCCCACCCTTCCTTTCAAATACAGTTTGATCAGGTGTCTGTCTCTAGGAACCGAAAGAGTTCTCATCCTCATCTCCTTGCTCTCCCTCTGCCCACCCTGCCCCCACCCCTGTCCCACGAAGCCCGACCCAGCACCGGGCACAGAAAAGACGTTGTAGAAATGTCTCCAAGCTCGTTTCTCCCGGCAGTCATTTGTATCTGCCCTCATTCCTGGTTGCTGTGCTCCAGGACCCAGTTGGAGGTCTCAGGAGCACGATTTCAAGAGCATGGCCGGCCGGGCGTGGCTCAGCGGTTGAGCCTCCGACCTGGGATCCAGGCGCTCGGGGTTCGATTCCCAGTCAGGGCACATGCCCAGGTTGTGGGCTCGATCCCCAGTTGGGGGCATGCAGGGGGCAGCCGATCAATGACTCCCTCATCATTGATGTTACTATCTCTCTCTCTCCCTCTCCTTTTCTCTCTCTGAAGTCAATAAAGATATATTTTAAAAAAAAGAGCTCTCTGTGGGGGCACAGGGAAAGGGTGAAGACTGAAGTTAGAAGAGGCCCGGGGGGGGGGGGGGAGCTGAGAAAAAGCCCCTAGGCCTTTGTTCAAGGTTGCTTTCACGACTGTGTCACCTCCTCCAGGAAGCCTTCCCAGGCTCCCTTCCCCAAGCAGCATTCACAAATCCCCTTAGGACTCTCCTGTGTGCCCCAGAAAGATTTCTCTCCTCCCCCGACCAGAACCACCCGAGGCAGGGACACAGTCTCAGCACACCCTTTTATGGGCCTGCTAGATCATGGATGGCAGCCTCACTGCCTGTACACCTCCTGTTATGGAGAGCTCATTACTGCCCAGGAGACAGCTCTAACTACAAATTAACCACCATAATTTGAGCCAAAAAGAGTCTTTGTTCAGCCTGCCAGGGCCCAGGCCCACCCGCTCCCTCCACTTGCCGTGGGCTTCCCGGAACAGTGTGATGGGTAGACAACACAGCCTCAGTTCCCCTCCTCGGAATCCGTTCAGGTTCTCGGCATCTCGGCCTCCCTGCCTCTGTCTCAGTAACTGCTTCTCTCCATTTTTTAATTTTCATTTTTTTATGTTTTCATTGATTTTTTTTAGAGAGAGAGAGAGGAAAGGAGAAGACAGAGAGACAGAAACATCGATGAGAGAGAAACATCATCGATTGGCTGCCTCCTGCACGCCCCCTACTGGGGATTGAGCCCCAAACCCAGGCATGTGCCCTGACCGGAATCGAACCATGACCTCTTGGTTCCTGGGTTGGCACTCAACCACTGAGCCACACCGGCAGAGCCCTCTCTCCATTTTTAAGTCTCAAAGACTCTTCATCTGAGTGGTTGTGCACCAATGTCTGTCTCTCTGTCCAGTTCTGTCTCTGTGGCTGCCTATCCCCCACCTGGGCTGTGCCGCTGTCTCTGATGTCCAGGAGTCTGGCATTTCTCCTATGCTCCCCTCGGTCCCCCTGCAACACCCACAGGACCAGACATTCTGATAGGCAGGGGCCTTGGAAAGAGGTCTCTGTGTGTGTGTGTGGGGGGGGGGGGGAGTGTAATTAAAGAACGGTGTCCTTCCTTAGGTAAGAGAAACTGTTGAAGCTCTGTGTAACGCCTTTGGAAGGGTTTCCCCCCTGCCCCCTGCTTCATGGAACAGCTGGGAAATTGAGGACTGAGAGTAAGACCAAATCCAGGCTGGTTTCAGTCTGCAGCTTAGTGGTCAGTGCAGCTGTAGGCAGTGGCCAGACGAGGGCGCCAGAGACAGCAGGAGTCGCAGCCCAAGCTGCAGCGCAAGGCTGGACTGGAGGGTGCGGCTGAGGAGTGTTGGAGGGACCCTGCCTTCCTTGCTCTGCTCTGTGACTTGCAAAGGTTTCCCTTCCAGGATATCAAGGCCGACTCCGGAGCCACACACTTGGATTCAAATCCTGGTTCAATCTCTTTCTAGGGGTGAGATCCAACTGAAATCACTCAGTGTCCCTGAGCCTCGCTGATGCTGAGGAGGCCACATTTATTTGGAAACTGAGTAGACTGTCTTGGGAGGGAGGAAGGAGAGGAAGGAGGTAGTGAGGTCCCCGTCACTGGAGGTATGTATTCAGATCTGAATGGCGGCTTGGGGCATATGCTGCAGTGGGGGTGGGGTAGGAGGACTGTCCCTTTCTCTCTGACTGTCTGTGACCAACACGCAAGAGGGCCCGGGAGCTGCTCCCAGTGTCGATCTGAAAGCAGACAAAAGGAGCCATAAAGGCCACAGTGAAGACAACATTCTCTCAGCCTCTTTGGGCAAGGGGTGGGTGAGGAACCTCTTTCTTCCCTGGAGGGTCAGAAGTCGGCTAATGGTGGATTTTTAGGCCCTTGTTGTGCCAGGCAGCACACCATCAGTGCCTCATTAGAAAGGGGCCCTTGTAAGGTGGGGAAGGAGAAGGCAGAGCCGAGGCCTGGGGATCAGGAGGCCTCAGCTCTAATAGGGACTCGCAGCTGACTTGCCTGTGACCAGGAAACCCCACTGCTCCTCTCTGAGCCTCAGTTTCCCTCACAAGCTCAAATGACGTTGCAGATGTCAAAATGGTTTGTGAACAGGAGAGAGGAAGAGCCGTGAGGTGTCATTCACCCAGCCCTGGCTCCTCTAGACCAGCTCCCATGCCTCAGGGGCCAGGTGGGACAGAGGGAAGGCTGTTAGGGTGCCAGAGGCCCTGGGGTACCAAGACTCTGTTAAGCTGCCTGGGCTCCAGTCAGCAGTCCTGGTTTGACCCCACTGCAAAAATGGGGACACAGAGACCAGGGGGCAGGGCCCTCAGGATCACACAGCAAAGTCAAGTAGGGGTTGCCAGGCACCCCCAGACTCCCCAGCAGGGGCTGAGCTCCCTTCAGTGGCCCTGGGGCCTTCAGGAGCCCTCTGAAGAGTTACTATGAGTGGACATGATGCCCCCCACACAGGGGCACATGCTTCAGGCACCTAGCCACCTCAGCCACAGGGCTCGCAAAGGTGGGCACCAGCCCAGGGACACACTCAGCAGCCACACCCATTGAGCACACACCCAGACACATGAGGGTGCATGTACCCACACAGCTCTGGGTACAACACACATGCATACACACTCACACACACACACACACTCACACACACACACACACACACACACACACACACACACACATTTGCTTACACACAAACGTGTGCAAGCCCCTGCCAGGCCAGCCTCAGCTCCCAAGACAGCCAGACTGATTTCAGGAGGATGGCCTTTGCACCGTCCCCAGAACATTCAGACTTCAGGGGAGTCCCACCTTGCTTCTGGCATTGTACATTGTCCCATTGTACTCCTGGGACAATGGGACAGGTCCCAAGATGCCCAGAAAGGAGCTATCATCCCTGAGACCAGAATGACCTCCAACCTTTGCCTGATATGACCTCATTAAGGTGCCAGGTGTTCCAAATGTGAAGGTTTCCCTGCTCTGGGGTGGGGCTCGAATATCCCGGATGCCTCTCATTCAGGCAGGGCCGGTGAGAGCTGGGCCTGTCAGGTGGGGTGTGGCCTCCGTCTCTTAAGATGGCCTGGCTTGGCTGGGAGGTCAGAGGTAGAGGGACCCTGGCCGTGGCTCACTGGGCCCTGGCCACCGAAGCCACTCCCCAGTTGGGGAAACCGTTCCTAGTGAGTCAGTTTCTCAGAACCCAGCGGCTTTGCCTCATGTTTACAAGGTGACCCAGCATGGGGTCTCCCCTCTGTGCCTCAGTGTCCCCATCTTGACAGTGAGTTAGCAGGCTCCCCTTCCTTCTCAACAGCACCAAGGTTTGTCAGGAGGGATGACAACCAATGGAAAGAAAGAGGGGCTCCTCGGGGTCCTGGGGGGCATCCCAGAGCCTAGAGGTCAGGCTCAGGTATAAGAGGGCAGCAGGGAGGGGCCCACACTCACCCGACGACGTAGACCAGAACCACCAGCTGGATCAGGCGAAAGATGATGCCCACCTTCTTGTTGCGCACGAGCACCATTCGGGGAGTGTCGTACTCAAAGAAGAAGGCCGCCAGCTCATCCTGCACCCGCCGCGCCATGGCGGCCCTCTCAGGCTGAGGGCAGTGCCCGCACAGCCTGCGCAAGTGCCCACGTCTATGGCAGAGTTTCTGGGGGCTTCCCAGCCCCTTACAAAGGGCAGGGCAGGGAGTTGGGGCCGGAGGTCAGGAGTCAGAGGTCAGTTGGATGCCCTTGGGTTGGGAGGGAGAATCCTTAGGTGATCAGAGCAGCTTTTGGTCCCTGGCAGGCAATGGACTGTGGGACAGCCGAGCCCGTGGACAAATAAATTCCCAAAGATGGATGGGGGCGGAGCTGATAGGGTCACCCAGGCTCCAGCTGCCCCTCCTGGCTCCGCCTGCGCCCTGCTGGGCCTCAGGAAACAGAAGCTGCTGGCAGGAAACCACGGGCCACCCATCACAAGGCAAAGATAAAGCTGTCAGCCCCCCGCAAACCTGGCAGAACAGGACTGGGGGCTCGGGCCAGGGCTTGGGTGGAGTGGCTGCAGGCCAGAGCCCTCCCCAAACTAGGGACCCATCCCCATATCCAAACATCCTCCCCACCCTACCTCTTCCCCCATGGGTGGGGGGAGAGGTCAGCCCCTGGGGGCCTACATCCAGGAGGGCAGAAGAGGAGGGAGGGCCACTTCCAGTCCAGCTGCCTGACACGGCCTGAGCCCATGGCAGGACCCCCAACCCCTGTCCCTGTAGGCCACCTCCACCCCCCATCCCTCTGAGTCCAAGTCTGGCCTGTGCCCAATCAACATTCCCCTCCCCGAAAGGAGCAGAGGGAGGCAGGCACCCAGACAAGGCAAGGGCCACATCTGTTGCGTATCACCATCAGGCTCTGGAGACCTCGCCAGGAAAGTCCAACATCAAACCGTCAGACCAGCCTCAGTTACCACCCCGGCTCTGCCAGTTGCTGCCGTGGGGGCTGGGGTAAGTTGCCTGTCCTCTCAGCATCTGCTTCCTTATCTGAGAAATGGAGCTGATAATGGGATTTCCCCCCGGGATGCATTCTGATGAGTTCAGAGAACTTGAGGCCACTGTTGAGCTTGGGGTACAGCCCCTCTGCAGCTCCTGCCCTCAACCCCAACCCAGGCCATGAAGGCAGGGGCCCCCTGGGGTTGGGATGGGGTGGGGGTCCCTGTTAGCTCTCAGAGCCGGTAGAGCTGGAGGCCTTCCTCAACTTCCACCTCTTTTTGCACGTGAAGAAAGTGGAGCTTCCCTGGTCGGTGTGGCTCAGTTGGTTGGATGTCCTGGGGTCTGAAAAGTTGCTAGTTCGATTCCCGATCAGGGAACATGGCCGGGTTGTGGGCTTGGGCCCTGGTAGGGGATGTGCAGGAGGCAGGCAATCGATGTTCCGCTCTGATATTGATGTTTTTCCCTCTCTCTCCCCCTCCCTTCCTCTCCCTCTAAAAATCAATTAAAAATATCTTAAAAAAAAAAAAAAGTGGAGCTCGGGCCCTGGTCTGTCACTCAGTTGTTTAGAACATCTTCCCGATATACCAAGTTTGCGGGTTTGATCTCCAGTCAGGGCACATACGGGGACACAAATAATGAATGCATAAATAGGTGGAACAACAAATCAGTCCTCCTCTCTCTCTGCCTTCCTCTCTCTCTCTCAAATCAATAAATAAAAATTTTTAAGAAAAAAGAGAGAAACGGTCCCTCAGAGAGGAGAAATGAGTTTCTCAAGCTCACCCTGGGCTATACAGAAGGACCCGGCTGGAAGCAAGAAAGCCTCCCTGGCCAGCCCTCAACCCACGCTGAGTGTCCTCAGGGCTCCCTCTGGATGGGAGGTGAGGCTGGGTGTCCTCACAGCCCCTACCTCCCCCAAGTCCAAGCTGCCTCACCCTGAAGGCTGATAGGAGTCTTCTTCCTGGCAGGCCGTTAGCTGGGAAATTGCTCTGGGCAGGGAGCCAGGCCCCGGGCTGTGAACCCCAGCTGCCTGTCTGAGCAGAGTCACTTTATGAACAGCAAGGGGCCCCAGAGAAGGCAGGCCCACGGCCCTATCCATACCCTAGGTCAGTTCCCCGTCAAACGGATCAGCGTCACCCCACCCAGAGTTCCTGCCAATCTCAAGCTCAACCGTCTGTCCGACGCCACCTTCAAGGGGCCAGTGAGAACCACATCCTGGGCTTTGCTAAGGAAAAATCCAGAGATTCTGGGAGCCAGAGCTGTGGTGGTCAGGCTCCCTTGGCCCTGCCTTGACCCCGGATAAAAGAGTCTGTCATCTTCCCAGCTGATCCTGTGGCACTTGGAATAGCAGGCTCAAGACACGGATTACTTGCAGTGGAGAGTGGGGTGGGATGCTGACACTGTGTCTAAGCCATCTCTGTGTCCCATCTCTGTGTCCCACTCCACATACACATCCCTACAGACATACCACACTCAGGAGGGGAGCAGGCGCTAAATAAGGGGGGAAAGGGGAGCGGGAGGGAGAGGGAGGGAAGGAAGTCAGGCAGTCGTTCTCCAATCTGTGTCTATCCCTTTCATACCATTACCATCTTCTCCTCCTGGCCCCCCCGCCCCCCTCCTCTTCCAAGGATCCAGGCTTGCTGATGGGCAGATGAACAAATGGACTGATGGCCTCCCCTGCCTGGCTAAATTTAGCAGCTCTGTTGAGTGTGGAGGGGCTCTGTGCCCTTCCTGGAGGCCAGCCCGGACCCTCAAGGGGATGCGCACAGGCTCCAGTGGGTCCCCTTAGCCCCTCACACAGGAATTTGCTGGGGTACACACATGCGCTTCTGCTATAGCCTCGGTTCTGACCCTAACACTCAGAAAACAGACTGGCAAGGGGGCTCTCATTCAGGGTTGTTACCACATCCAAAGCATGCCTGAAAGAAAAGGAAACAAAAGCATTTTTCTGTCCCCAAATTAATTTTGTTGCTAATAACTCCCCAAGAGTAACGGATAAGGTCAATGTCTCTTTCACTGGTTCTAAGATGCATCTTCCCATCTGAGGCCTGTGCTTTCCTGCCTCCGACCCCAGCTCCAGCATCCCGGGACAGACACCTGTGTTTATTCTAGGCATTGGGAGGGGGGAGCAGAGGTGGACAGGGCCGGGGTTAGAGTTTTATAGGGACACGGTCCTTCACACTCAGTAGGTTTTTTAAAAACAGCCCTGTGAGGTAGGTACTGGAATCCTCCTTTTATAGGTAAGGAAACTGAGCCTCTGCAAGTTGAATACCTTGCCCAAGATCACACAGCAAGAAGCTCCCATGTCTGCTGGTTGCCAGGAAGGAGGCTCCCCAAAGTCTGAGAGCTTGGCCCAAAGCCCACCCCAAGACTCCAGCACTTGGGAGTCTGCAGACCAGCCTTATAAGCCCAAAGGCCGGATGGCCAGCTTGGGTCTTGGCCAGGCCTTGTAGGGAGACAAGGCTGTGCTGCCAAACGCTCGGCCCCAGGACAGCCTCCCCTGTCTGGCTAAATTTAGCGGCCCTATGGAGAGTGGATGGGCCCCGTGTGCCCATCCTGGAGGCCAGCCCAGGGCCCTTGGGGGGTCAGCACGGGCTCCAATGGGTCTCCTTAGCCACTGAGAGTTCCAAGGTTGCAGGGGTCACACCTCTGCTCGCAGAATTCAGTGCAACCCCCCACACCATCTGGGCCTCCCTTGGTGTCCCAGATGGTCACTCAATGCCACAGCCCCTCAGATGCTGGCTGGAACAGGGCCCTGAGGCGGCTGGACAGAAACTGTCTAGGGGAATTTGGGGCGTAGGCATCTGTGGTATGGCTGCAGTGGGGGTCCCCAAGGTTGAGTTCTCCACATTGCTCAGACCTTGTGCTGCTTTTCTGGCTTCCTTTATCCCCCTGCTACGAGCCAGGACCTGCTGGAACTTTTGAGACTCCAAGGCCTCATCCCCCTCTGTTCTGTTCCTCCTTTGGGGCTATTTCCTCTTGGTCCTCAGCCTCTTCCTGCCCCTGGAAAGTGGGGTTCCTCCCTGCCCCTCAAACACTGAGCACCCCTGGGGAGGTTGGTGTCCTCCCCGTCTACTGAGGACGCTGACACCTCTGCACCCACGTGGCAGCCATGTGCCTCCCTCACCTGTTTTTTCTTCTACACCAGACTGTACTGAGGGACACTTAACATCCAGTTAAAATGTATGCATTGTAGGCACAGTTTGATGAGTTCTGACCAACGCAGGTAACCCCTCCCAGTCCATCACCCCAGGACGTTCCCTCCTGCCCTCTGCTGTCACTTTCTCCAGCCCCAGCGCCTGGTGATCTGCTTGGGCGCAGATTTGTGTTGCCTTTTCTGGAACTTCATGGAGGAACCGCGCTGTTTTCGCTCTCCGCGTCTGGTTTCTTTTACTCAGCACCAGGGATGGAAGCATCATGCACGCTGCTGCATATATGGGCATGTTCCTTTTTATTGCCGAGAAGTATTCCACTGTGTGGACATACCGCACCGTTTGTCCTTCCCGTGTTGACGGGCATTTGGGTTGTTTCCAGTTGGGGGCTCTGATGAATAAAGCTGCTGTGGACACCTGGGGTCAGGTCTTGTATAGGCGGATGTCTTCATTTTCTGTTTTTGACCCTCCCTTTCCCCCAAGGCAGCCCCGACTAGGTCGCTCCTACCCCCGCGAGGGGCACAGCACCGGGCCGTGGGCAGCCCGAAGTCCAGGCGGCCGACGAGGGTAGGGGGAGGCCACGAGCGCTTTGGCAGCTGCCACTCGAGCCGGCGGGAAGCGTGCCGGGGCTTGCCCTGGAATTCCCTCCTGCCCCGGCGAGCGGCGGTGAGGTGGGAAACCTCTGTTTACCTTGGCTGCTCCATCTTGGCCTGTCAGGCTCTATGCCGCTGGACAAGGCCAGGCTCCGGCAGGCCTGGCCATGAGCCTCAGCGGCGGCTGGGAGCACCGGAGCTTAGGGGGCTTCAGGCTCCTTGTCTGTAAGAGGAGCCCTAACTGCCAAGCTGGTGTGGCTCAGTGGTTGAGCATCAACCTAGGAACCAAGAGGTCATGGTTTGATTCCTGGTCAGGGCACATGCCCGGGGTTGTGGGCTCGATCTCTAGTAGGCGGCCTATAAGAGGCAGCCCATCCATGATGTCTCTCATCGATGTTTCTATTTCTCTATCCCTCTCCCTTCCTCTTAAAAAAAAATAAATAAATCAATAAAAACATATAAAAGATTATTTTAAAAAAAGATGGGCCCTAAGCCCTGCCTGGCCCATCTCATGGAGCTGGTTGAGGATCCTGGAGATGATGGAAAGGTTTTTGTGGTCTGAGAGGTTTTCTAGATGGCCCTTCTGCCCTCCCCTGGTCCTATGTACTAAATCCTGCCCCCCACCCCCACCCCAGCTAAACCCTGGGAGCTCCTGAGGATGGGCCCTGTCTCCTGCCGTCACAGCTGGCTTCATGGATGTGTGACCCGTGCAGTGGCCTGGGGCCCCGTGCTCAGAAAGGCCCTGTGCTTGGTTTACTGCTCCGCTGTCAGTTATGAAATTCTTAATTTTTCAACGAGGGACTCCACATTTTCATTCCCCACTGAGCCCCGCAAACTATGTGGTCAGTCCTGCCTCTGGTCCTGTGGGCAGCACCTGCATTCCCTTCCCAGGGCAGCTGAAGATGCAGAACCTGCATTAGTGAGTCTCCCCTCTGGAGGGTAACAAGGGGAATAGGCTATTCCCTTTCCAGGGACCCTCCTCAGGGGGCAGGGCCACTGGGCGCGTCAGTTCATCTCCAGGCAGTGTGAGCTGGGGGAAGTCCTGGGGAGGCATATTTGAGGTGGGCTGAGAAAGGAAAGAAGTGGATAGCATCTCAGGGTTCGAGGAGGGGAGGGAAACAGTGAGAGAAACTCAGGGAGACACAGAACCTACAGAACAGCCAAGCCTGGGGGCCCCAATAGGCTCCAGGCCCAGTGCCCCAGGCCAAGTTCTGAACCCCTCCCAGCCTCAGTTTCCTCAGTGGTGACATGTGAATTGTGATTTGTGTAAAGGGCTTTGGACACATGCTCAAACTGTGAAGTGCTGTCCCTGGGAGGAGCAGGCACGGTCCCTCTTCCTGGTGTGGCCTGGAAGTCAGTGCCTCTCCGGAACCTGGTTTCAGAGGAAGACAAGGATCCCTGGCTGGCACGGTCCCTCTTCCTGGTGTGGCCTGGAAGTCAGTGCCTCTCCGGAACCTGGTTTCAGAGGAAGACAAGGATCCCTGGCTGGCTGGCAATGTGGGAGCCCCAGTCCTTCACTCAGGTTTTCTGGGGTGGGGGACCCCAGGTAGGCACCGAGAGAGCAGATGGTGGGATCACGTCCAGGAACAAAGACACTGAGGGTCCTCCGGTGTTCTAGGCACTCAACCTTTATTTCTCTACCAAACTGCATGTCAGCAGTGGGTACAGGGTTCTGCCCTCACCCCCTCCCGTAAGATCTCCCTTCTCCCTAGCAGAAAAGCAGCAGACAATGTCTGCTGGCACCAGGGGGACCAGACGCAACTCTGCATCTCTCAGCCCCTCCAGAACCTGCGCGAGGGGGGGGAGAGGTGGGGAAGGAGCCACAGAACCTGGAGCCCACTTGTCTGCAGGGTGGACCGAGGGGCTTAGATTCTGGGGACCAGGGTGGAAAAGTGAGTTTTGATTTACATATAAAATAATCACTATGTACACTCTGTACGAAGGGAGAGGACACAGTCATTTACTCACTGCTTTCTTCTACAACTAATTTTTGCCAAAGGGGCAAAAGCTGAGTTAAAAGAACATTTCTGTCAATCAGATGCTTTTCCTATCCTCTGACATGATCCACATGGACATGTGTTCCTCCAGCAAGACAGGAGGGAGGGAAAGTGCCCTTGCGTAACTAGCCACCCTAAGCAACATCCCTTCTGCTCACGATGTGTGGGGTTGGGGGCAAAGAGTGAGGCCAAGAGTCCAGAGACTGGGAGTCACCCAGCCGTGCAGATCATGAGATGCTGGGCATGGGCACAGTTGTCAGGGACCCAGGGATGTCTGGGGTTTCAGCTGCCAGGCACGCAGAGGTCAAATCCAGCCCCTGCTTGGTAGACAAGGCAGCACCGAGAGGACATGCGTCATCTGCTTAGGAGAACCCGAGTCCAGGAGTAAGCCAAGCAGAGGCAGGCAGGCTGGCTGTCTCCCAGGAAAGGAGAACCTTGCCTGGCCTCCTTCCCCCACTCCTGTCTCTCTCTGACCCTTCAACTCCCTGCACATATAAACAGAAATAGGCTTAAGCCCTCATGAGCCGACTTTGTGGAAGCAGAGCAGAGTGCGTGGGGGGTTGCCTGCCCTTGCTGCGCACAGCTGGGCCCAGATGTCCCCCTTCTACCCCCAGCTGACCAGGTCCCAGACCAGGCACCGAGCGAGAAGTCACAGCCCAAGAGAGTGGCCTCCAGGAGTCCTCTTTCAATACAGAGACGCTTGTCACCAAGGAAATGCCCAGCCTCCCAGCAAGGGAGAGCAGGCTCCAGAGGTGCTCCTGGAATTGGGGGTGCAGAGTTCTGCGTCTTGGGATGGGCCACCAGCTCTGGCTTCTGGGCAGGCCCCTCCCAGGCCAGAGCATTAGGGGCAAACTTCCAGGAGAGTCCTGGAGACGCGAAGTACAGAGCCCCCAGGCAGACGGAAGAGGGGACAACAACCGTGGGACCAGGACTGGGGGTGGCCGTTCCAGCCTCATAGGGCTCAGCGAGCAAGCAGGCCAGCGTGGTGGCAGGGCGGGGAGTGGGGCAGATGCTTGGGCACCATCAGTCTGAGGTCCACGCTGGAGACTCCCCTCTGCTCCCAGCACTCACTTCTGGTCTTTTTCTTCTGGAAGAAAAACTGGAGAACATGTTCGGATGTGTGATGAGAGTACACATCCAGGCTGGCTCCTCCTGGCCTTTCCATCCGCCGTTTCTCCCTCGACAGCCCCCTTCTCCCACAGCATCACTGTGGACCCCCAGCCCCTCTGCATCTCCTGAACTGCAGGCCACGTATCCAGTTGCTGCCTGAACACATTCCCTGGGATGTCCCCGGCCTTCTGCACTCCACGTGTCCCCTCAACCCCCCAGCCCGCCCGAACGCATTGTCTCTTCTTGTTTTTAGTTTTAAGAACCACAGTCCAGCATCATGAAGTCTAGGTACCATGGCATCCTTGACTCCTCCTCTACCCCGCAGACCCAGGCCTGTGGACTTCACCACCCACATCTCACAAGCTCCTCTCTCTCAGCAGTCCCCGGGCCTCAAGGCCTCTCAGCCCTGCCCTCAGCCACCATCTCACCTCACCAACACATCCTGCCCCTGGCATCACACCACAAATCCAGCCCACCAGCCCCTTCGATGGGTCCCCACTGCCCTCAGAAAAAAGGGCCAGCCTGCCTCGGATCCTGGACCCTCCCAGATCTGTCCCCACTCAGCCTCTCCAGGCTTCCCTTCCCCTCAGCCCAGCCCATGGGCCTCTACCTGACAGTTGCTCAGCCATGCCTGGGGAGAGCCAGGGGGTGGGGCAAGAGGATCCCCCCGACCCCTGGGGTTGACCCAGGGTCCACAGTTCTCCCCAGGACACATCCCTCATAAACCACGGGGAAGCCATGAGCATCAGGCCTCAGCAAAACTTCCCTAAAAGGCCACCAGACTGGCTTGGGAACGTAACAGGGTCCCTTCTCTCACCCCCGCCCCGTCGGCTTTAGGAGGCCCCAGGGACTGCAGCCGCACAAGGCAGAGCTGTCTGGGCTTCTAGCGACAGCAGGGCACCACCTTTTAAAGCCAAATCTCTCCGGGACCATGGTCAACATCTCAGGTTAATGGTGGAGGTAGAGCTGTTGCCTGGGACTAGCTCACCCTGGGCTTCAATCAGTGTCTCCTTCCCTGACCAGCTCAACAGGGCTCACCAGCCTCCCTGCCTTTAGTCTCACCCCATCCCATCTGTCCTCTATCTTCATCCCAGTCCCTCCCATGCGTCCACCCTCTGTGGCTCCCATTGCCCTGAGGGTAACATCCAGGGTCCTTATCTTGGCATTTGAGGCCTTGCCGCACCTCTGGACGCACCTCTCTACCCTGCACTCCAAGCTCCAGCCCCACCAGAGACGCCAAACCATGCTCATCCAGCTGGCTCCAATTATTCCCAATCTGTCCCATCTTGCCAGGGGCCCTGCTCCCTCTGCCTGGGCCCAGAATCCTTCACTCCAACAGCCAGTGCTGGACAGTGCCCAAGACACAGACTTTTCCTATTGGCTGAGAAATTTCTCACCTTTAAGCTCTGTCAAGAAAATGTGCTGAACCACCCTTGGCAGCTGTGGCCATTTGGGGAAGGTTTTTGAGGAAGACAGAGAAGCTGCCCAAGCCAGCCCCATCCCTATAAGGTATGGCTTCACAGGTGAGTCAGTGCGGTCAAGGTTGGCCGGAGGATTTCCTGGTGAACCACCCCTGTGCTCCGGCCAGAGCTGGGGATGCCTTGGGCTCCGGTGGATAGAGTTTCAGGCCACAAACCCATTTCCCTATCTTTACCTCCCCAGGTGTGTCCACAGAGAGCAGGCCACAAAGAACCACGCAAGGGGCAGAGAGGCTTGTACAGCTCCTCCTACCCCACCTGCCAGCTTCAACAGGAATGCTTTGTCTGAGTACCCACCTCCACCCTCATGCGCCCCCTCACCCCCCATGTGCCAGGTCGCCCTCTAGACAGATCTGTGATGGGTCAGCTTCTCAGAGAAAAGGACAACTTGTTTTGGCCTTTTTAATAAAATTAAATATTTGCAGTACCCAGGAGGCCTGGCCATCGTGGGAGATGGGGCCGCTTGAATGCCTTGGCTCCAGTGGAATGACAGGCACAGGATCTATTTATAGCCCTCAGGCACTCTCCCCTGGGGCAGGGACACATTCCTGCTAGAGGTGGTCCTCAGGGACCCAGCTGCCCCAGCTCAGGCCTCAGACATGGCTAGGTCTAACTCAGGCCTCTGTAGCAGTCTGGCCAAGGGGCTAGTTCCTTGGCTCCAACTCCTAGGAACCAGGAATTTCTCTCCCCTGCTTCCTCCCTTTCCGTGCTGCTCTGAGAGTAAGCCGATGCTGCAGGGAAGATCACCCACACTCTGAGGCCCTTGGGCAGAAGCAGGCAGGTGGGCGCCATGCCCCAGGCTACTCCTCTACACCTGCCCCCACCCTAACCCCTGACACCCTGTCCTCCATTCCTGGGTTAAGGTAGACCTAGAGCTGTGAATTCAGAAACAGAGAACCACCCCTCTACCCACCCACAAGGTGACACCAAAGAGGCCAATCCGGTGTGCTCTGGGGTCTGAGAGGTCAGCGGCTGCCCACTCTATGCCTGGGAGACTGTCCTGAGAATGCCTAAAGACAGGCTGAGTTCAGAGAAGTTACCAGCCAGGTCCCAGGGGAGGGCACAGCGAGCCTGGCCATGCAGGGTTGGTAGCAGTGAGGTGAGCAAGGCAGAGTGGCTCTGAGCAGTGCTCCCACTGGCTGTCTGGTGAGCCCAGGGCCCCAAACTCTGCAGACACCTTGGGTCACAGACATCAGGGCCCCTTCATGTCCTCCACTTGATGACTCGAAAGCACCTGCCCCCACAGACGCAGAGGCTGATGCTGGCCCTGGCTCCCTGCAGCCTGGTAGCAGAGGTGGGCAGGTTGGGAGGGGCTGGGGCCTCCCACTTACCATCCACGTGGTTCCGGGACAGGTACTTGAGGGCCTCATCCAGCAGGATGACAGGCAGAGATATCTGGAGCACCACCACCCACTGGCGCCCACTCAGTGGGGTCACCTGGAAAATGAGCTGTGGGGGAGGTTTGGTTAAAGGAAGGGCTGTCCAGTGCCCTGCAGTCCACCGGCTTCATCCACCCAGGCTACAGGGGACTCTCTATAAGGATGTCCAGGACTCCCCCTGAGGTCCCACCTCTGGATATCTGTTTCCCCCTTTTCTCTGCCTGAAATGCCCTCCCCAGCGCATACCCATAGAACCAGATCCCATTGGTCCTGCTGGGAAGTGGGAGAGATTTTGCACCAGGTAAGAGAGCAGTCTTTCCCCCAGCCCCAGCCTTGAGAGATTCCCCACCTCTTCTGTTCCCCATGTCTGGGGGCTCCTGAAGTGGGGACACATCTGGAGGATGGTGGCTTGTCATGGTCCGAGCGCAGGCCCCATGCGGTGAACATCTCAGCCTTCCCCCTTTCCCAGACCTCCAGGGGTTCCCACTGCAAAGGGGCCCAGAAAGGCCCAGCCACCAGCCCTGGGCTGTGTATCAGGGGACTGGGGCCTTGTCACCCCAGGAGCTAGAGAAGGGGAGTAGGGCGGGGCTCTGACTCACGGGCAGGGGCGGCAGGAGCAGGATGAGGAAGTGCAGGGCCATGGACATGAGCACAGCTGCCAGCAGCCAGGGGTTCAGCCAGGGCGGCATCCGCAGCAGCGACTGGTTCTCTGAGACGCTGCCAAGGACACAGGGTGCTCACCTTGGGTCAGGATGCAGGCAGGCTCTGCTGTGGGCACCCATCTACCACCCCCCCATGTGGAGGTGCAGGGCGTGGCCGGAGCCTCAGCAGGTCCCTAAGGACTGGAGCACTTCTGGGAGGCCAGTGCAGCTGGAAGGGGTGTGTCATTGCTGCCCACTCAACCCTCAGAGGCCTGGCCCCCTTTCTCTGTCTCTCAAACCCAATCCTGGCCCCTCTATTTCTTCAGACCCCAATCTTGGCCTCCTTTGTCTCCTGGATCTCAATTGTGGCCCCCACTGACTCCTAGAACTCTCTCTGGACCCCTCTCTCAGACCCAGCCCTGGAATCCCTGACCCTCAGACCCCAATCCTGGACCCCCCTAGCCCTCCTACTGCACACTGGACACCTCTAACCCCAATTCTGGGCCCTACTCGTAAGCCTCAGCCCCATGCCCTCACCCCCAGCTCCAGGCCCCTCTGCCCAGCTCACCTGTTGAGGGCGTTGCACATTTCAATGGTCACCAGCACAGACAAGGCCATGGTCGTGGGGTAGCGTGACTCGAAAACCTCGCAGTCAACGCCGGCAAAGAGCGGGTTGTCCTCAGAGCACTTCAGGAAGTTCCTCTGAGGGTACGTGGTGGGGTCAGGTGGGGTCGGGGAGAACAGCGGTCAGGAAGGCGCTGGTGTGTGGGAAGAAGGAAGCCTCACTCCACCCCGGGCCCACATCTGAGGACTCGAAACGACCGGTCAACGACGCGCTGCCACAGGGTGGGTGGAGGGAAGGGTGCTCGCCCAGGATGGGGGCAGGTGGCCAGCACTATGCCAGGAAGAGGGGCAGGCTGCTCTGGGGCAGGGGTCCGGTGGGACAGAGAGAGCGGCTGGCATTAGGCTGGGAAGGATAGCACGGGGCCCTGGGGTCAGAGGGCAAGTCCGGGGGGGGGGGTGACCTGAGAACACTGAGTAAGTAACTACGAAAACCAGTAGAATTACGCTTGAACAGAATTCACTTCTGGTGGGCAGAAGACGAGGGCTACACGGGCCCCACTCAGCACTATTCCATCAGCTTCCACTCATGCCTCCCTCCATTTCCACCACTGAAACTGGGCCCTGCCAGGCCGGCCTGTTGCTTTTGACACGAGCTAATGAACTGCCAGACACCATCTCCCTGCCTGCCTTCTTCGTAATCAACGGAAGCTCTCAGGGTGGGTGAGGAAGTGGCCGTCACCCCCGCAGCCACAGGGGAGTTTTCTTCCCACCCTGAAAGCTCGTTCACAGAATCTGCTGTGAGAAGACGCAGACCCAAGGCCACGCGTGAGAACTTGGCCCGTTCCCTTCTGCACCAGGGGACGCGGGTGAACACGCGAGACCATTAAACAGCTCCGCTGTCCGTAACACAAATTTGTCCTCTGGAGTCTCATCTGAACTCAGAGATTTTTTTGAGCTAAGGGTTTAGAACCTGGGGCCACATGCTGTGAGAATAACCCTCGAAGAGAAACCTGTAAAATGACTGGCTGCCTGACGTCCATTTTTCCACAGAGCATAACCACAGGTGAGGTGACTCTACCAGCCAGAAAGGGCTGCTGGCAATTTCCCCTTCTTTCATGCAGGATGAAAAATTATAAAAGACTGTATATGGCCTGGCTGGATTTTTTAGTTTAATAAAAAGATGGAAAGCGTTACGTAAATCAACAGCAGGATTTTCTCCAAAGAGCAAGCTCTAGGATTTGAGACAAGTGCATGTTTTTATTTGGTGCTGACCATGAACTTTGAACCCACCCAGTGGCCAAGAGGACCAAATGCTCCGGCCAGATTGTAGCGGCCTGTGTGTACATGTACACACACATGCAGTGCGCACCTCCCACTGGGCACATGCATGCTCAGATCCTTCTGCACGTGCACAGGGAAGAAATCTGAACAGCATCACATGGAGATGTTTCAATAGATCTATTGTTCTTGCCATAAACACCCTGCCCTGGTCAGACAATCTGGGTTCCACCAGTGAGCACCTGCCACACATGCATTATACCCAGGTCATAGGTCACGGTGAGGCCTCCTGACTTGTTTTATTAGAAGGTGCTCAGGACTGCAACTCTGCCTCATTGGTCACAGGGAGCCCCTGTGGAAGTGGTGGCCTCTTTCTTTGGGTGAAGCCACTGCTCTGCCTACTCCTTCCCTCTGTCTCCCTGGCTATTTCCCATTTACCTTCTCCTGTAAGGCCCCTCTGGGTTTCATGAACTCAATCAACACTTACATATCTTTTGCTATGTGCCCTGTGGGTTTAAACACTTTATAAGTAGTGACTCAGTTAATCCTCTCCATAGTGCTATGAGATAGGGACTGTTATCCATTTTACTGATGAGGATACCAACAGAGAGGTTGAATAGCCTGTCCAAAGTCACACAGCTAGCATGTGGTAGAACCAGGGGGTGAACCTGGGCTGGATCCAGGCTTCGTGCTCTGTGCTCTGAACCACGGTGCTGCTCTTTGGCAGCTTATTCCAGGAACCATGGGGCTCTGGGCTCCTCTCTAGAAACCCCAACAACTACAGCTGAAAGTTCTACCTTAGGTCTAACCCTTGACCACCTTTGAGTCCCACAGCCACCTGCCTTTTCTCTGCTGAAGTGATTCCCACCTCGAAATGTGACTGTCCATTTCCATGGCTCTCATCAGACTACAGCTCTTTGCAGGGACTCCACCTGCTCCGTCACTGCCGTAGCCCTAGTAATCTGTGCCTGGCACAGTCAGTGCCTAGCAGCCATTACTTGACCAAGTGGATAAATGAGAAATGGGATGACTGGAGGACCATTGCGAAGGTGGCACCAAGGGGACTAGAGATTGACTGGTAGTATGTGCCTGGCTTGGGTGACAGGCTGGCAGTGAAACTGAGATGGGGATGGAAGAGAGAGATTGTTTGGGGGAAAGGAGATAGACTTGATTTTGGACTTGGTGAGTGTAATGGGTCTGCAGGATATCCCAGAGGGGAGAGCCAACTGAATATATGGGACTGGGGTCAGAAGGTCCTTGGAGATTTGGAATCTGCAGTATAAAGTATAAAGGAAGGTAATAAAGATGGGGCTGGAAGAAGGTAGCCGAGGGATGGTCAGCACAGCCCCATCTCCACCCTGCTGTTCCCACTGGTGTTGAATTAGCTGAGGTGCCTGAGGCTGGCCTGAGCATCTGCTGAGGGCTGGGAGCACCAGCCTCTGGGGTGAGAGCCGGGCCTATGCCCTCCACGAGCTTGAGGGCTGGTAGGTGCCAAGGAAAGCGTCCCTGGACAGCTTCAGCCTAGATTTGAACATTGTAGAACCCCTGAAATCAGATGCTCCCGGGGGGAGGTGGCCAGTGATGGTAACCCAGCCTTCACACTGCCCTCAGGGCAGTCCCCTGACTCTCCCAGGGATGGGGCAAGAAGTCAGGGTCTTCCTGCGAGTTCTTCTATCTGTATAGGAAAGTAGCAAACACAGAAGAAAATCCTGCATCCCTGCAGCTCTGAGTTTTAAATGACAAACCCACAACTGGCTTTGCAGAACCACCGAGAAGGCTCATGTAAGCAAAGGAGATATACTGGCCGCTCAGACAGAGGGACAGACTGACAGACAGATGCTGAGAGGTCTCCTTGCTCGCTTCCAGAGCTGTGCTGAACTGACAGCCCCATGGAGGGCACCTGCCAGCCAGGTGACTTCAAGAGGTCAATGGGTCCCTTCCCCGAGAAACATGCTGGTTATGGGGGTTGGGGGGAGACGGGCAGATTCCTGATTTCCTCAGTTTGACCCTCTGCCTGAAGTTCCACCATTTAGGGGCTCATCTTTCTGAGCCTTCAATGTTTAAGGGGTTCCTCAATAAAGGTAGGACACTCGTGGGCAGTTACGCCCCTTGGTCCCCACTAACTAAATGACTGGGGGAGGGAGTAGCCTCTTGTCTGGCTCGGGGGCCCCGCTGCTCTCTCTAGGTTTCCCGTGGCTTCTAGTGTGGCTGCTCAGGTGGTGAATGCCTCTATGTGTGAATGGGGGTGGGGAGGGATAGCCGTGGGCCAACCACAGGGTTAACTCCAACCTGGCTGTGAGGTCCACCTCAGAAATAACCCCAACAGGCTCCCTGGCTGTCACTCGCTTACCAGTTGGTAGAAGGTGATGTGAGGTCCTTCAGCATCATACAGGAACCACCAGGTGGCGGCAGCCACTGTGGCCAGTCCAACGTACACTGCAGGGAGAACAGGAGGAAACCAGCTATAATGGACAACTGTGGTTTTCTGGCAAATATTCCCCCTTCCTAATAATTCCCGGAATTTCTGTCAGGGAACCACCCTCCCCCTCTCTAGGCCACATGTGCCAGTGGTGGGTCCTGACTGGCAATCAGCATGTCACACCCCTGGCCACAGTGACTGGCTAAGAGATAAGTAGGTAACCCAATGTGGGCCAATGAGGACAGGCCTGAGACTTTTACCATACTACTGAGGGAGTAGTATGGTAACAGGCCCTTTCTTCTGTTGAATTTGGGGTTGTAATGGAATAAGCAAGAAGGCCGGAGCTGCAGCAGCCACTCTGCCATCACAAGAGGTACCCGCCTGAGAGTGGAGCTGAGGCAGAGCCAAAATATGCCAGTGCTACTATCTGCGGCTTGGATCCAGCCATGCCTGAAGCATGCTCTAGTCTTTTCAGTTGGATGAACCCACACAGTTTCTTTTGGCACAAGCCAGTCTGAGTCATACTGTCTGCAGTCTGCAAGCCTAACTGATACAGGGTCTTAGGAAACTCCTGGAACCCCAGTGATGACTGGGATCCCCTGCTTACCTCCAATAGCCAGATATCGAAAGAAGAGCCAACCACTGATGAGGGCCTCGCGAGGGTTCCGGGGCAGCTTCTCCATGATGTCCAGGTCTGGAGGGTTGAAGCCCAGGGCTGTGGCAGGTAGGCCATCCGTCACCAGGTTCACCCAGAGCAGCTGCACAGGGATGAGGGCTTCAGGCAGGCCCAGAATTGCCGTGAGGAAGATGCTGGAACCAGAGTCATAGGCTCTAGCCCCCGCTAATGGAAGGCTCAGCTCCTGCTCTCCTCAGCAGCCTCGCCTCACCCTGCTAGTTCTGACGTGTGTGCACAAGTGAGAGGTGTGTGTACACAGCTCTGCCTCACGCTGGGCACCCTGCCTCCTCCAGTCCCAGCTCCGGAGTTTGGAACCCATCTGCTGTTTAGGACATGGTCCTCTTCAGGGCACGCACTGGACAGTGCATGCCCAAGCATATATACATTTGTTCACAGACATGAGCAAAGATCCAGCACAGGCCACATAATCAGACAAACACAAGCAAACACCTATGCACTTGCCCCACATGCAGAGATGCAACAATTTATGTGTTCAGGCAAACATGTGCTCGCCATTTCCCACAATCATCACTCACAGCGAACCTAAGTGTGTACACACCTACACAAATCCCTGTGCTTGCATGCCCCCAAAGATGCAACAGAACACATGTGCACACACATACACACACTTCTCACTGAGGCACACACACCTTGTGCACACATAACTGTGTGCACACTACATGGACACACACAAACACATTACTGCCCAAAAGTGGGGCCTGTCCTCCTATCTTGCATGACTGAAAGTGGGAAGGTTAGGGCTGGAGGGATGACACAGGACTTTTCAGGCACCTCCTTGGGGGCTGGGGTACACCAGGGCCTTGAGAATGACAAGGTGTCCCCTTACTGGTCAGCCTGAGGTGGGACCCTATAAGGCCTCAGCCAGGGCAAGTCATATGTCCCTCCATCCCTGCAGCCCATCCCAGGAACAGGTGTTTCCCTGGTCTCAGGGATGCAGAGCTGGCGTGGAGGGCTGGGAAGAGGGAGCGCAGGGCCTCACCAGACGACCTCGCCGACATTGGAGGAGATGAGGTAGCGGATGAATTGCTTCATGTTGCTGTAGATGGCCCGGCCTTCCTCCACTGCAGCCACAATGGAGGCAAAGTTGTCATCTGACAGTACCATCTCTGCTGCCGACTTGGCCACAGCTGTGCCGGAGCCCATGGCAATGCCGATTTCTGCTTTCTTCAGGGCTGGGGCGTCGTTCACCCCATCTCCAGTCTGGAGGCCAGGTTAGGTGGGTTCACACCTGAGAAAGTTCCCTCTACCTCCCCAATTCCCCTCAATTCAGCCTATCCCCAAGCTTAGGGGATGTCCCCAAGGAAGCAGACAGCTGGACAGAACAGATGGTGAGGTCACGAGCTTAGAAACTGGGCCAAGAATGAGGCTTGAAGGGAAGGCAAGGAGTGCAGGCGAGGACACGGTTGGGGTGCAGATCAGGCCCAAGGTCAGAGGAAATGGTGAGGTGGGGATGGGCATGAGGGTGGGGCAACAATGAGGGCGGGATAAAATTTAGTTTGGATGGAGGGTAGAAGATAAAGGTGACGTTAAGGACAAAGTTAAGGTTGAGTCAGGAATGAGGTCAAGGTTCTGGCCCAGGTCAAGGACCAGGTAAGTGAAGGTTGGAGCCAAGGTAAAGGTCAGGGTCAAGACTGGACTCAGTCAGGCTCAAGATTAAAAATTAGATTAAGGTAGAGGTCAAGTCAAAGTCAAAGGCCAAATCAAGGCTATGGTCCATATCAGGAGTGATGTCATGGTCAAAGCTGGAGTTCAGTCAAAGTCAAGATTGGAAGCCAGATCAAAGTTGAGGTTAACATAAAGTGCTGAGTTGGGGAAATCAAGATCAATGTCAGGGATCAGGTCAAGGTCCAAGTCAAAACTAGAGCCCATAATCAGGGCTGAACTAAAAGTAAAGAATCAGATTAAGATGGTCAAGGTCAAGGACCTTCTTTGTGAAGGTCAAAAATAAGGTCAAGGCTAAGGTTTCAAGTAATCAAGTCAAGGCTAGTTCCCAGTTCATTATCCAGGTCCAGGCTGAGCCACAGGTCAGGATTAAGGTGAAGATGAAGGACTGGGTTAGGCTGGAGGTCAAAATTAATAACAGAGGCCAGGTCAGGGTGAGGTCTAGGTCGAAAGTGAGATCAGTGTTGATGACTAGGTCAGCAATCAAGAATGAGACCGAACAAAAACTGGGCCCAAACCAAATGTCCATCCACAGAATGAAAAAACTGTGGCACATGCGCACAATGGAATGCTATTCAACAATTAAAAAAGCAAACATTTAGTGGTACCCGCAGCAACATGGATAGATCTCAACAGAAAGAAGCCAGGCACAAAGGAGTACCTACTGTATGATTCCATTCATAGGAAAATCTAGGACAGGCAAAACTTTTTCCAACCAAAGGGTGGAAAAAATTAGCACAGTGGTTACCTGTTGTGGGAGAGGGGACTGAGGGGCAGGAGCATGAGAAAAATTCATGGGTTGATGGCAATGCTCCTTATCTTGATAAGGGTTTAGATGACACAGGTGTGTCATCTGTGAGAACTCCTCAAATGAATGGCATGCTTAAAATTTTGTGCATTTCGTTGCATGCAAGTTTTACCTTAAAAAGGAAAAAAAAAGAACCACAAACGCTGCTCTCTAAAGTATGCATTCTAAAGTATGTGAGGGCGAAGTGTACCAATGTCTACAACTTTCAGATACATTTAAGAAAAGATGGATTAAGGATGGACAGGTGGATAGGTATGTATACGATAAAGCAATTATAACAAAATGTTATTTGTAGAATCTAGATGGTGGGTATATAGGCTCTCACTGTAAAATTACTTCAATTTCTCTTTGTGGTTGAGATTTTTTCTAACAAAATGTTGGAAAAAATAAGAATGAAGCAGAGGCAGGGGTTCACGGTTGCTCCTTCCAAGCCTTGTGGGAGCGCTCCCCCCACTCCTCCCCACCTCCCCCAAGCTCCTGTCTTGTGGCCTCACCATGGCAGTGATCTCGTTAAAGGACTGTAAGTACTCCACGATGCGGGACTTGTGTGCAGGTTCCACTCGGGCAAAGCAGCGGGCTGTGCGACAGGCGTGGCGCTGCTGCTCGGGGCTGAGGTCATCGAATTCGCGGCCTGTGTAGGCCTTGCCCACCACGTCCTCTGTGTCCTTGAAGATGCCAAGCCGACGGCAGATCGCCACAGCCGTGCCTTTGTTGTCCCCTGTGATCATGACCACACGGATGCCTGCCTGGTAGCAGCGTTTGATGCAGGCAGCCACCTCAGGCCTCGGAGGGTCCAGCATACCCACGCAGCCCACGAAAGTCAGGTCCGTCTGTAGGGAGGGAGTAGGTGCCAATGGGGCCTAGGCCCATGATCAGCTTGCCACTCACCCAGCTGCTGCAGGTAGACACATGCTCCGGCCCTGGGCCTGCCTGGCACCCACCTCATACTGTACAAACTTGCTGCAGTCATCCAGCTGCATGTCTTCCCTCCTCGGGGGCGCGTCCCGGGTGGCCAGTGCCAGGCAGCGCAGCGTGTCCGAGCCTGAGCCCCAGTCCCGAATCTTGGCTAGGATCTGCTCCCTGGAGGTGGTGTTCAGAGGGACTGTGCGGCTCCCTACTCGGACTGAGGTGCACCGTTCGATCACACTCTCAGGAGCCCCCTGCAGCATTTGGGAGGGGGCAACTCCATCAGTCAGGACCCCTCCCCTCCCTCCTGACCAGTTGAGGAAATTGAGGCCCAGATATGGGGAAAGGCCACCCAAGGGAATGCACAGCAAGGCAAGGGCTAGAATCCATCCTTTGAAAGCTCAGAGTGGAAACCAAGTGGGCCCCACTGTGAGAAAACCCAATGGGAATGGGGGGCGGGTCATGGCCGCCAGGGTGATGAGAAGACTGCTGCAGCATTTTAGGGGTGGTTCTAGGGTGGCAGCCCTCTTACAGCCCTGCCTCCCTGCCAGCCTGGTGCTACTGGGATCCCAATTCTGTAGCGGGCTCAGCAGGAGGCAGGCTGGGCCCTGCCTGGGCATCAGAAATAGAGCCATGCTGAGTGTGTGGTGGGTGTGGCTCTGGGAAGGTGGTCTTGGGGGTGGTAGGCTCCTCAGTGACCTTGAGATTTCACCTCGGACCTCACCCCATGCCTGGGAATAGCCTCTGAACACTCCATCAGTGCCTCTCTCTTTCCCCAACAGGCATTGCCACGCTTTCAAAGCAGCCCAAGCTCCCCATTCAGAAGCCTTTCATTTTAAAAGGGGCTAAAGTCACCACTGTGGGGAGAAGTCAGGGGTCTGATTTCCTACTTCAGGTTCCAAAGCAGCCCCAGGAGGTGCTGTGGGTAGAGGTCTGGGGATGGGGATGATTCCTTCCCTCTCTGGGGGAAGACAGGCACCAACCATCTCAACACCCCCCGTCGGAGGCAAAGGGCTTTCGACCCCTTCCAACCTACCCCTGCTATTCAGATGGGGAGACCGAGGGCCTCAGAGGAGCACGGGTGACCCCTGGGGTAATGTGGCGAGGCAGTGCCTCTTGGCCCAGAGCTGGGACATGGCAAGGGGCAGGCCTCAGCTCCTGTCCCCGGCTTTATGTCCCCCAAGTCTGGAGCCTGCTCTCAGTCGCCCAGGCAGGCTGGCCACCCTCGTTCTGGATTCACTGATTTGACAGTGGGCCTCACACCGCCCTGCGTCTCCCACAGCTGCAGCCTGTGACTCTTTAGAGGACTGGAAGCCAGGTACACAGGGGACCCCAGGGATACAGAGGCCCCAGGCCAGGCAGGCAGGTCCCACCTTCACAAACATCTTGCTGCCCTGGGCCGCCAGGCCGGGGCGGGTAGGCGTGCAGTACACCGACATCGACTTCCGGTCCCGGGAGAACTCCAGGGTGAACTCCTTCCGCATCAGCTGACTGATGACCTGTGGGGACCAGGCTGGTCAGGGGGTGAGGGGCAGAGCAGTGACTCTCACTGCTTTCTCGCCAGCCACTCAGCCCCATAGAGAGCCTCTTGCTATGGTGGGATGGTGTCTTTCCCCCTCTGACCCTGGGGTTTGAGGCCTCCAACTCCCTCTTCAGCCCCAGAAATGCTAAAAAGTTGCCAATTCCTCACCATGCTGTGCATTTCCCAACTCCAAGTCTTTGACAACACTCAGTCTTTTCCTCTTTTCTTCCTAGGCAAGTATTACTAGGGTCTGATCTCCTTCCTTCTCCCAGAGGCCTCCTAAGACTTTGCTCTTCTCGCTCCCTTTTCTGGATGCCCCAGAAGGTCCAGCCATGTGGCCTGTGGCCCAAGCACCATGACCCTGCTCACCGCGTTGCAGGCGCCGGCACGTTCCACTCGGGATAGGACCTGCAGGTTGGTGTCGAACACGTTCATCTTCTCCACCAGGCAAGTCAGGGCCGTCTCTGTGGCTTCTCCCACCTTCTCATACACGCCCTTGGCCTAGTGGGGCCCAGGGTACACAGAGTAAGGGGAAGAGTCACACGTGTCCCTTGCCTCCACCACCTTTCATGTGCTCATGAATGCCTCCCGGAGCCCCGCCGGCCGAGACCTCGCTCCTGAGTTCCAAGCCCACCTGTCCAATTGCTGCCTGTTGGACTTTGTTCTTTGGGGACCCGCAGGACACCTCCTCTCCCTATATTTGCCACTTTAGTGACAGTCCCAGCCAGGAGAGCAACCAGAAGCTCTACCCTCTTTTTCATCCAGCCAGTTACCAAGTCCCAGGATTTTGGCTCCTAAGCTTCTCTCCGACCTATGCTTTCTCCCATCTTCCTGAGGCCCTAGCCAGCATCTCTCTGGCCTGGTTGACCACATAGGGCTCCGTGGCTCCGGTTCTGCCCTGTCTGTCCTGTCCTCCACACAGACGCCTGGGTGGTATTTGCACATGTAAATCCGACCATATCACTCCCTCGTTTAAAACTCTCAGTGGCTATCTACTGGCCTCAGCCTGGCATGGGGCCTGACTTGGTTATGACCACGTTCTTCCCCTCAGACAGGAGCAGCCTCCTGCATGCTCCACGCCACTGCTCCAGCCACAGGGAAGAGCATTCAATGCCTCAATCACATCAGGCTGTTATGGTCTGTTGGCCTTTTCTGGGCTGTGCCTTCTGCTTTAAACACCTCCCTAGTCCTGCTCCTCAAGGCACCCCTGGCCCTTCAGCCCCTTACATTACAGTTCCCCACTGTCCAAGAGCCCAGGGCAAGTTTCCAAATCCAGTCGGGAAAGAGGGCAGTGGTGTTGGGGGTGGCAGTGCTCCTGGGGTGTGGCACTCCAGAAGGGCAGGTACCACTACTCCTAGGAGCTCTGAGACTCTGGGAAAAGGGTTTGTCCTGGGGGCTTGGATACCAGGGGGATCATAGAAGGGAACAGGGACCCACCTCGTTGTAGTCCAGTGCGGAGTCGTTGCACAGGGCACAGATGGTCGCCAGCTCCACCAGCCCATCGAACTGCCCGCAGCGCACCGGCTGCTCTCCCTGCAGCCTGAGGAGCCAGGCGGTCAGTACGAGGGCCTTGGCCCCGCCCTTGGGATGTGCCCAGGCTTTGGGCCCCGCCCCCAGGAGGCCTGGCCCATCGACCGCTCTCAGAGCCATCCTGCGTAGCCCTGGCCACCAGGAAACCCCGCCCACCCATGCCCCCTAGCCCAGCACTCACACTTGGCCCTCTGGGGCGTAGGTGGTACCCGAGATGGTGAACTCGTGCAAACGGCACGCACCGGCTTCTGCCTCGGCTACCACGAACATCTGGGGATGGGGAGCACAACGGCATGAGGAGACGGCCCTCACCTCCCTCCTCCCCAGGGCAGCCAGTCTGAATAAAGCCTGGCCCCAGGTTGGGGTCCCGTGGGTCCCCATTGGAGCCAAGGGCCTTCCCATAGGCTCACAAAGGTGCAATGTAAGAGTACATAGTCCAGGTTGAGGCAGGGCCCCTCTGCTCTGCCCTGGTGTGTCCAATTCGGATTTGTCCATTTGCTCTAGACCCCGGAGTGGTTATAGGAGACTCTTCAGTGTTCTGGGGCAGCTCTGAGCTTGACAGAGCCCTGTCCTGAGGCAGTAAGCCTGAGTCCTTCCCCATCTTGCAGTGTGACCTCTGGCTGAGCACCTGAGCCTGTTTCTCCACCAGTAACTTGGGAAGAAAGTGGGATCAGCGTCCAGCTGCCCCTCTTTTCCCTTCAAGGAGATGAGTTCCTAGACTCCAAGGGAGGAAATCCACACACCCTGTTCTTGGGCACAGACCCCTCTTGCCCAAAGGTGTCCAAAAACAGTGAGCTCCCACCCGCAGGGCCTATTGGGTCACCCGGCCCCTACCTGTGCATCTCACAGATGAGGGATCTCCCCTCCCAGGGCAGCCCGTTTCCTGTCTGTCAGCCAGCTCTGCCAGGGAGATGGTTCTTGCTTCCTGGAAACTGCCTCACTGCACATTCCCACCCATTGGCCAGCCCAGCACCCATCAGGTGCTCAATAAATGTCCCTTCCTTTGCACTCTCCTCCCTGCTCCTGGGGGCTGCCCTCCAGCCAGCACAGCCCCTAAGAAGTCAGGATTCTCAGCCCATCATCCAGCACGTAAGACTTCTACAATGTCCCTGTACTGTGCTTTTCAGTCAAGGACCACTGTTCAAATGAAGTCCTACCAGGGATTTTAGCAGGTCAGGGGCTGCGAAGCAGTCAAGCCCCTGGTGCCCTCTCCCCTATGGCGGCCTACGATGGGTTTCAGTAAGGCTTTAAGGTCTCAGATACAGAGCCCAGTGGGGAGATTGTGGGAGCAGGGTTGGGAAATCCACAACCTTCACCATCACCTTACCCGCCCCTCTGCCCTATGGGCCTGATAGAGTCTCAGCCAGAATCCCTGGAGCACGTGGGTAGCAGGCCCAGGATCTAGGATCAAGTACCAGGGAATGAATAATTCCTGCCTTGGCTCTCCCCAGGTCACTGGAGCTGGCGTATCTGATGACAGGTGTGGAGCATAGAGAGTCGTGGTAGAGCGGGATAGAACCTGGGTCCAACCCCAGCATGGCTCAGATGCCTAGGGCTGTACTTGACCCTCTCCTGAGTCCTTTATGGTTACTGGGCAGAGCTTACATTCCAAACTTCAGATGAGGAAACTGAGGTTGACAGGTGGGCAATAACCTTCCAGGGCTCTACAGTGACCCAAAGGTCCTAGTGACACATGCCTAGCCAGATTTTGCTCCTCTGCCCCATGAAAACCTGAATCTGTCCCCCACCATGGGGCATCCTACAGGTTCTCTTCTCCATCCCCAGCCAAAAGGAGCCAGGGAAAGACCCAGAGAAGGAGCCCAGGCTGCCGAGCAACACACAGCAACAACAAGCTGGCTATGGACACTCACCCGGCAGACAGACATCTGATTGGTGGTGAGAGTGCCTGTCTTGTCGGAGCAGATGACCGAGGTGCAGCCCAGGGTCTCCACAGAGGGCAGACTTCGTACAATGGCGTTCTTGCGGGCCATGCGCCGTGTGCCCAGCGCCAAGCATGTAGTGATGACAGCTGGGAGGCCCTCGGGGATGGCGGCCACAGCCAGGGCCACCGCAATCTTGAAGTAGTACACGGCTCCTCGGAGCCAGGAGCCGCCGTGTGCTGGGTCGGCAAAGTGGCCAATGTTGATGACCCACACGGCCACGCAGATCACGGAGATGGCACGGGACAGCTGTCGCCCAAACTCATCCAGTTTCTGCTGCAACGGCGTCCGCTCTGGCTCCACGGCCGCCATCTGGCTCCGGATCTTACCCAGCTCTGTGTTCAGGCCTGTGGCCACTGCCACACCCACTGCCTTCCCAGATGCGATGTTGGTGCCCTGGCCGAGGGACAAGGGAAGAGCTGTTTAGCATCCCAGCAAGAGCCCAGGACCCTGACTCCTTCAGGCCAGGGTAGGGCTCTTATCCCCGTTTGGCTCTCTTCCTCTCCATGCCACTTAGTGCTCCTGGACTTAGGCGGCTGTGTAGTATTGAGTTATTACTGTTATCCCCATGGTAGTGCCAGCTCTGTGAAGGCAGGGACTTTGTTCAGCGCCACACCCCCAGTACCTAGCACGGGGCCTGGCACAGAGGAAGCGCCAGGCCAACGTTGACAGTATAATCAACCAGCACAGCACAGCACCAACCCGTCACAACAATGCAGTCACGCAGGAATGTGACTGTGATCCCAGATAAACCACGGGTAAATATTTACTGAGGAATCCAGAAAACTTGACCTTAAGTCCATCCATTCCCAAGGCCTCAGTAAAGTCCTGGGCAGCCAGGACTTTAGGGCCAGTATTTAAAGGCCAGCCAGCCTTGAGCTGCCACGTCCACTTCTGAAAAATGGTCCAACAGAGGCCCAGGGCACAGCTGCTCTGGGGACACTAATAGCTCAGCACCCCTTCAGAAAGGGGCACTGTGCTGAGGCTGGACAGAGGGTGGGTACTTGTGGCAGCCTCAGCTTCTCTTCTGCCTTGAGCAATGCAGCTCCCGCCCCCCACCTGCAGGCCCCTCAGCTAAGAAAATGACCTGCAGTTAGCTAGAGCACCCTCCTTAAAAAGCTCCTTAGCTGACAGCTGCTGATTCCTGAGCAGGCCCCTAGGGTCCCCTCCCCACCCCAAGGCTTCCCTGCATGTAGGCAGGGCGCTGTCCCCAGGAAGAGCTCTGGATGAATATCGTTTTCTCCATTCCTATTCACTTCCAGGGAGGTTCTCTAGCCCATTGGTGCCCTGGGCCACTGCCCACTGACCTGCGCCATCCTGTGGCTTCTGTGCTCGGCTTCAGGCTATTTCTCGGCAGCCTGTGAGTGTCACTAGTCAAGTCCCTCTGAAGCCCCAGGGGCAGATCACTCCCACTAGGGCTGAACCCATCACTCCCCCTGAGAAGAGCCAGGGGGGCCTGGCGTCGTGACTTGAGGGTTGGTTTTCCCATTGGAGAAATGGACTGTTCCTGTCATCCTCGACCACTTTAGCGACCCTCTTCCCTGCTAGAAGATTCTCTGTTGAGTGACTATAAGCAAACTCTACCCCTCTCCAGATTAAGGCAGGATAAGCCTAGCAGGTAAGAGGAAAAGCTCTGGAATCAGAATGTCTAAAGCCACATCCCAGCTCTGCCATTCACTGGCTGTGTAACCTCAGGCTACTTACTTAACATCTCTGTGCCTGTCTCCTTACTGGAAAATGTAGATAACGAAGGTGTTGTGATGATTAAATAAATTAATATAGTCACAGCCTTCAGTAAACACAAACTATCATTTTACTATAAATTTGTATGTATTGCCAATAATTGATGATGTTCGTTCCTGTAGGGCTTTAACTGACTCATCTAAGTGTTATTCTTTTTATTATGACTGTCCAGGCAAAGGCCCAAGGACTTACAGAAAACAGCAGGTTCTTCTTGTCCTGGTTCACAGCTCTGGGATCTGGGATGGCATCTGTGTGCTTGGTCACGGACACGGATTCACCTGGTCATGGGATCAGAAATATGAAGCCCCAGTGAAGACACCCCCATCCCCTGACCCAGCCCCCACTCAGCCCAGCCTCGGGCCTCACCTGTCAGGATGGACTGGTCCACTCTCAGCGTGGTGGACTTGATCTCAACGAGGCGGAGATCAGCAGGCACTTTGTCTCCCACTGTGGAGAAAGTGGCTTGGCTGAGTGTGGCTTGGAGCACACACACCACCCCCCCAGGTTCCTGAGAAAGCCAGAAAGGCTCCCAGGAACCAAAGCAGGGGCTGGGAGGCAGGGCCCTAAGCTGTGATGCCTCAGGTGGACCCTGTTCCCTGTCCCCTGGCCCACGGTCTCATCTGTCCAACAGGGTTTGGGCCAAAGAGCTTTGGAGAGATCTACGTATATAGCCAGAAAGATGTGGGCAGAGAGATGGATGGGCTCACCAGCATCACATAGTGAAAGGATGAGACCCCCAATGTACCTGCCACTTCCACGATGTCCCCAGGGACGATGTCCCGTGCACGGATCCTCTGCACACCACTTCGGTCAGAGCGGATCACCTTGCCCATCTCAGGTTCATACTCCTTCAGAGCCTCAATGGCACTCTCGGCGTTGCGTTCCTGCAGAACACAAGGCAGGCAGCCGTCTGTCCCTGCTGGCCCCAGCAGGCCACCCTTTTGGAGTGACATTCTTGGGGGTTGGGATGGAGCTGGAAGGAGAAGGACCTGCAGGACTCTAGCACCAGGTAGAGGTCACCCCCGGCAGCCCAGCCCCAGCCTCATGTCTCCCACCTGCCACACGCCCACGACTGCATTGGCCACAAGGATCAGCATGATGACCAAGGGCTCCACGAAGGCTGTCATGGTCTCCTCGCCCTCCTCGAAGCAGGCCAGGACCTGCCGGGATCAAAGCTGGTGACTTTGGGCCACGCTGTGGGCCAGGGTCTGCTCACACTTCTTTTGTACCCTGGGTATTCTGTCTGCTCTCCTGCTTTGGGGGAAGATGCCCCTGGGAAGCCCTGGGCTTGGAGAGGGGTAATCTGAGAAGGCCTGTGGCTTAGGACACCCAGCCTCTGCAGGTAGCGACCACCACAGCGCAAGTCCCACCCGCCAACTTTCAGGGACATGGGGCAGTTGTACAGCTGACAGCTGCAGGCCTCACTGTCTGCCGGGCTGTGGCTTTCCACGTATGGAGCCCATACCAGCAGAAGCAGTAGCACCTGGGAACTTGCTAGAAATGCAATTCTTGGGGTCCATCCCAGACCTCCTGAGTCAGAAACTCCAGGGTGGACCCAGCAGTCTGTTTTAACGAGCCCAGTTGATCTCGCTAGAGGCTCACCCTCGAAGTCTGGTGGCCAGAGAAACATGATTCCAGCCAGAGCCCAGGCCTGAAGGCAGGAGGCGCAGTTCAAGTCCCACCTCTTGGTCTAACTGGGTACTTGTCACTACCCTCCACTGCCTCAGTGTGTCCAAATGTACCAGCACCCTCTCGGCTCAGTCATTTTAGGATAGACTTTTTTCTCTGTAAGAGTCCTCGGTTTCCACAAGGACAGTAAGTGACCTGGAGGGCCAGAGAGCTGGCTGGAGGGAAAGAGTTGGTCCCACCCAGGGCCCCAGCAGCCACTCCAGTCCAAGTCACCCAGATGAGGTCTCCCCCTCAGGTGGGAGCAGGAGTCCTGTCCACCCTCAGGGCAGCCATTACCTGCATTACCCTTGGGTCTCTGCTACTGGGTCCCAGATGACAACCGCTGTCTCCCTCCCACCACTCCACCCTGGCCCCATGGCCCTGTGGGTCCAGGAGGGGTCTGCGCAGCAGGAATGGGGCAAAAGGAGGCTGCATGAGGTTAAGGCCTGACGTCTTCTGAGGGGCATAGGGAGCCACAGAAGGGGCTCTCAACCAGGGTGATTTTGTTTCCTGGGGACATGTGGCAACTTCTGGAGACTTGCGTGTCACAACTGGGGGTGCCACTGGATCTGGTGGGTGGAGGCCAAGTATGCTGCTTAATACTCTATGGTGCATAGGAGTATTAAAGAATCATCTAGTCCAAAACAAAGAATCATCTAGTCCAAAATGTCAGTAGTGCTGAGGTTGAGAAGCCCTGTGCTAAAACAGGAAGGGGCAGGGTCGATGCTCTGACAGTCAGGGTGGGAGAGATGGGATTGGGGTGCGGGGGGGGGGCTGAGAGTGTACACAGGGAAGCTGACATCTGAGCAGGGCAGGGGTAGGCAGGGGTCCAGGGATGCCAATAGCTGAGAGGACAGTCCTGTATCCAGAGCCTGGGCTCTGAACACTGCCCCGACCTGGCTTCCCTCTCCCACTGCTGCCTGATGCCTTGGGAAGGGGCCCCACTTACAAAGGAGACAAGGGCGGCCAGCAGCAGGATGCGCACCAGAAGGTCCTCAAACTGCTCCAGCACCAGCTCCCATAGGGACTTCCCTGGGAACAGGAACGCGGTGTGAGGCCGGGGCCCCTGACCAGCTGGCCTGCCCACAGTCAGAGCTGGGACAGCCTCGGAGACCACCTGGCCTACCCCCTCCCTGCCATTCAAAGAGGGAGAGCCCAAGGCCTGAGAGGCACTGGTGGGTGATGCTCAGGGGCTTAGTAGGGTTGCGCTCTGTCAGGGAGGGGAGGACACAACGTGACAGTGAATGGCCCAAGGTCGTCACCCAGTGGACTTGCAGCCGGCCCTGGCACAAGACTCACCTTCCTCGGTCGGGAGCTCTGCGGGATCCAGCAGCCGTGGGATCCATGAGGAGACAAGAGAAGACTGGGTTACACAGTAGGGCCTTGGAGGTTCTGAGCAGCCCCTCCCACCGTGCCCACCTGGACCCCCACGGTAGTTTGGATAAAGCCCCACAGCTCTCCGAAGTCACAGAGTGGGTGGTCGAAGCCCAGATGCTTCCACCCTCACCCCACTCCCAGCCCACTCTGGTTGAGGAAGGCCTGGTGTGGCCTGGCTCACCTTAGGACAAGACCAGTGCCAAGAGAGCCCTTCCAGACCCTCCAGGCTAGCCCCTCTCCCACTGCACAGAGGGGAAACTGAGCAAACTGGGTAAGGGACCCCGCGGTCACACAGCTCCTTCTCAGATGGCTGCCCAGTCCTGTTCAATGCCCCCCACCCCTACCCCTCGAATTTTGAGCATGGGCTTGAGCTGCCCGATGCACCTGCTGCTCCAGGAGCACCAGGATGAGATCTGAGCCCCAGGCCACCCGGTGCTTCCCCTGGACACGGCCACAGCAGCCAGCATCCCAGGCGGTGAGGAGCCCCGCACGGTCAACTCCCAGAGGCCCAGCCGAAGCCCTGCCCCCTCTTGTCCCTTGCTCCTCCGAGGACAGACTCCGGGCCAGCAGCACTGCCATCACTGGGGAGCTTGTTCAGGCTCTGAGGCCCCACCCCAGGCTGGCTCTCCCTTCCTCGTCACAGGTCCTTGCATTGTCCACCTTTTCTTGGCTTGCGTGCCCGCCAATCATCTTTCCCCGCGGTGGCTCTCTCCCGGGCCACCTGTTTGGAAGGTCTGGGGTCTGCACCTGGCAGCCGAACCATAGAGGGTATCCAGCAGCCCACTGGGCCGCAGGAATCCAGGAGGGAAACATATAACCTAAAAATACACTTTCTAGCATTTTCACCAAAGTCCTATTTTAGGCAACGGCTGACATTTTCCGTGGAAAATGTAATCTCCAGTGTCCTGCGTTGAGATTAAAATCAAACAGACTTTTTCCTTCTGATCTATTTAGCTGAAGGGAACAGGAAAGGCAGGGGGAGGGCTAGGCCTGATTTCTGGGCCAATCCTCCAATGGAGTAGGGTCCTTGAGAGGTTGTCCCTGCCATGCCCCAGCCTCAGCACAGAACAGTGCGAGCCTCAGGGCACACATGGGCCTGCTTCTGCTGTGCTCTACCCAGGAGACTCCTAAACCCTTCACCTCTGCGGGGATCTTCAGGGGTCCCGACCAAAGGGAGGTTACCTATAAGCCTTACCTGAACCCCTCCTGCTGTCTCCCTCTCCCCTCCCTCGGTCAGGCACACAGTGCCAAGGCCACTATATTCCTTAGGGTATTTTTTCCTGGGCTGGGACAAGGCCTGGGGTTGGGAAGCTAGCCCTCTCCCCCACTCTCAAGTTCTTCCTCTACCCTTCCATGTGTCTCCCCTTCTGCTCTCTGACCCATGAGCTGACCCAGGACCCACTCTTTGGTGGTCATTATGCTGTTCCCCAAATACAGCAGGTCCTCAAATAACATTTTGTTCAATGTCGTTTGGTTATAATGTCGGTAAGATGCCACAGGAACTTAACCCGTTTCTATCGATAAGCCGATGGTAAAATTGATTTTGTTATATGTCGTTTTGCCACAGTTTCAAGAACCTATAGACCTTAGGTGAGAATTTACAGTACTCCCACCTTGTAGGCACACAGTAGGACGCACTTCCCGGCCTCAGCGTGACTTGTGAAACGAAGGACCTGGGTTAGTTCCAGGCTGTCTCACTGAACTGCTGGTGAGACTCTGGAAGGTGCCGTCCAATAGAACTTGTGTAACGATGGAAGAGTCATAGAGTGCGCTGTCCCACACAGCAGCCACTAGCCACAGGGGGCTACTGAGCACTGGGAATGTGGCTACTGTGACTGAGTAGCTACATTTTAAATTGTACTTAATTTTCATTCATTTAAATTTAAATAGTCACATGAGGCTAGTGACTGGCTGTTGTATTGGACAGCACAGGTCAAGAGCTCTTTGTCCCTCTGCTACAGAAACCGGCAACCTGTGAGATGGTGTCTGGTCTGTGAACCTGAGTCACAGAGTGCGGGAGACACAGCGCCCCCAAGTGACCTGCCATTGACATGCATATGAGTGAGTGAGAGAGGACCTCTATTGTTTAAAGGTGTTAAGATGTGGGGGTTGTTACAGCAGCATAGCCTAGTTGATCCTGACTGACACCCCCTTCTCCCCAAACTTGGCTCCTACCACAAGGCTCCCCTTCCGCTCCCTCCCACTATCCCTGGGCGGGGCTTAGCCAGCCATGAGGTCACAGCAGACAGCCTGCCCATCCTGCATGTGCATATACATGTGCTTCTGTCCTGCCTGAGCTGCTGGCTCCCCGTGGCGCTCTGAGCCTCATTTGTAAGATGGGGGGTCCACCCTACCCTGAAGGGCTGCTGTGAAGATTATCATTAATATGAATAAGAACCCCATTTACTGAGCACCTACTATGTACCAAGCAGTGTGCCAGGTGCTTTATCTCCATTATCTCCAAAGGTAAATGGGAGGGCACTGTGTGCTGAGCTCATGAGAAGGTGCTCGAGATAAATTACAGCAGAATTATTAATGCTGTGTGTCAGATGCCACACTAACTCCTCAGGTGCATTACTCTCCTGTGATTCCCAAACAACTGGAGGAGAACACAATTATTATTCCCATTTTACAGAGTAGACAACTGGAGCCCAGAGAGGTTGGGTGACTAGTTCACAGTCACACAGCAGGGAAGTGGAAGCGGCACGAAGGGTTCTGAACTCTGGCTGTCTGGCTCTCAACCCCCTGCTCAGAACCTGCCGCACTAACTCCTAGACTGTCTTGCCTTCCCACCCTCATCCCTCTGACTCCTCCAGCCAAGGTCACCTGAAAAAACGTGTGTCCATGTCCTGATTATATGACTGGATGCTCTCATTCCATCAACTAGCTCATACCTCTACTGTGGCCACAGAGCCACTAGCCAAAACCATCCCCATCCAAAGGATCTGCTGTCCTCGCAGGGGGTGCCAGCTCAGGCCTGGTCTGCTTCAAACTCCAATCCTGCCAAAACCCTAGATGGTCAATTCTCCTCTGGACTCAAGACTGAGTCCCAGGGCTATGGAGCACCCTCCCAGCCCTCCCCAGGCATCCCTGCAAGATACTGGTTCCCCCTTGCAATCCAACCAGGTGGCATGTAGTGGGGGAGGGCTGAGCCAATTCCCCTTGAAATGGTGGCATTGGGCCCTCGGCAGCACCAGATGCCCATTTGTGCCAACTGGAGCCCATACTGCCCACCTCAAGGTGCCATCCGCCAGGCTGCACAAACGAAGGCAGTAACTGGAGGTGCAGCTCCCTCCAGGTCCCGGCTGGGCCAGCCCGGGGGCATGCAGCCCCCATTGTTCTTCTGGAACAGTAGACCTCTGGACCTCTCACTAAAGGCCTCTCCCAGCTGATCTCTGCTCTGGGTCACTGTTGCCAGACTGAGCTGGCTCATGCCCACAGATGCCTCGTGTGGGGCTAGTCTTCGAGGAGTTGGGGGGTGGGGTGGGAGTTAGCTGTGGGTCCTGGGGGGGAAATAAGGATGTAGTCACAGAAGCTTCGGGGTTAGAGCAAGGAGTCTGGTCCAGAGGGCTTGAGTTCAAATCCTGTTCTCTCTCTTGCTTGTTCTGTGACCCCCTGTGTGCCACAGTTTTCCCATCTGCAAAATGGGGATAATCATAATAACTACCTCATAAAGGTGGTGTGAAGATTAAATGGCATGCTATGCATAAAACACTTAGAATATGCACAGCACGCAGTACACGCTCAGTAAACATTAGCCATAATAATAGTTATTAGAATGTAAGCTCCGTGACAGTAGGACTTTATCAAGTGCAATGTCCCTAGCATCTGGAACAATGTGTAGGGGCTCAATAAAAATCTATACATGAATGAATGACCCTGTCTCTGACTGGCTTATAGGCCTTCAGTGGCTCTCCCTGGCCTGTAGAATAAAGACCCACCTTAGCATGGTCTTCAAGGTCTTCCTAGATCTGCCCCAGCCTGCCCTTCCAGAATCACTCCTGTATCTTAGACATACGTCCATCCATCTGCCAGCCAACCGAGATGCCATAGGATTGCCACCAACTCCGCTTGTTTCCCCCGTCCAAGATTTTGCTGGGGCCATTCCTTCTGTGCAGGATACCCTTCCCCATCTCCTCATCTAAACCCCAGACTCCCAGGAAGGCTTCCAGGGGCAAAGCCCCCTCCCCTGACCACCCTGCCCTCACTAGTCATCAGTATGGGGGCCGTCCCATCTGACTGGAGAACCTTCAGGGAGGAGCTGAGTCACCCCTGCATCCACAGAGAGCTTTGCAGAATTGTTTGCTCAGTTGTCCACAGCTCAGAACTCGGGAGAAGGTGGTACAGGGCCAGGGCTGCCCCCAGGATCCGAGTACCACCTGCTCCCCTAATTTCCCCCTCTTGACTCCTTCCTTCTCACAACATTGGAAACTGGTATTTCAGCTTCTAAATGTCAGCTCCAGTGGGGAGAAGCTAGTGCTTACCAAGGTCTTCCTCAAAGGTAAATTTACAAAGCAATTAAATTGTCACTTGTAAAATAAAGAACAGGCCCTACCTGGGCAGCCCCGCCTAGTCCACCTGGCCCTGCCCAGGTCTCCAGGGCCCACCTAGAGTGGACAACCTGGCCCTGCGCTGCAGGGGGCCTTGGGAAGTATGTCCTGCTCTCCAGGGCCCACAGTCTGCCTGGTTGATCTGATACTAAAATACCCAGTGAAGGCTTTGCTCAGCATCGGTGTGCCAGCTGTGCTGTGGGCAGACCTGGCCCTGCCTCAGAAAGCTCCTGTGGAAGGGGATGGGAGGTTCCAAGGGGAGAGGCCTGATGCTGTCCCTGGGAGGGGGCTCTAAGTTTGCCCAACAAGGGCTCGAAAACCAGAGTGAAGTGTGAAAGACTTGGAGCTTCCAAATTCCTGCAGACAAGCCACACCTCAGATCCAAAAGTCATTTCACATCTGCAAGGCCCTAAGGGGGTCTCAGGACCCCATCTCAGCTCTACTGAGAACATAGAGCCCAAGGAGAGGCAAGTTTGCCTGAGGCTGGCCACTCAGTTCTCTCTCCCTCCTCCTCTCGCCTGGCCCCACTAATCTTGGCCTGGTTTCTGTGGGCTTCCCAAGAGTTCCAGTGGCCACCTGGGGCCTGTGCTAAAGGCAGGAGATAAGACCATAGCCGACACTGCTGGCAGGAATCTAAACTGGGCCCAGGCCTCCCACCTGGCAGCCCTGGGGCCCTCATACCCACTGCACAGATGGGCTGTGTAAGGCCCAGGAAGTTCGCTCCAGCCCCCATCACAGCCCCTCCTTTAGCTCCCCTAAAACAAGACCACCCCGGGGACCTCCCAGAGTCTCTCCTGACTCCCACATCACTGGGCTTTCCAAGGCCCTTGGGTGCTGGCCCGCTTAACAGGACATGCCTGACCAGTCCTACATCCTGCTTTGGCCCATGTCCAGCAAAGGTGATGGGCAGCCCATTCACTGACATAGGAAATCAGATAGCTCCCAAATATCTGAAAAAAAGCCCAACCTGACTCAGAAGCAGAGAAATGTAAAGTAAAACCATGAGAGGACACTTTTCTATCAGATTGGCACAGATTAAAATGTCGAAGAGCGCTCTGCCTTGGTGAGGTGGTGGAAAAGGCAGGCAGGATGGTGTGACTTTATGGAGAACAATTTAGCAACAGCAGCCAAAAGTTGAATACGCACATCTTTTGAGCCAGCAATTCCACTTCTAGGAATTTATCCTTTGGTGATATTCACAAGTGTGCGAAATGACATGGGGTCAAGGATATGCCTTGTGACACGTGTGATTGCAGAAGCTGCAAACAACCCAAGCGCCCATCGAATCCCAGGTGAAGAAATGCTGGGACAGCCACAGATGAAACCCTGCAAAGCCACTAGGAAGCCCATGAAGCTCCGCACGGCACCATCTCCAAGGGTGACTGTCACGTGGGAAGCAGGGGCGAAACAGCACTAGCAATCCACCCTTCTGTGTAAAAATATCGCAGATCACAGATCCAGATGTGTACATGTGCAGAATGTCTTGGGAAGGAGACACAAGACACGGGGACATTGCGAGTTCCTGGTTGGGGACAAGGCTGGGGAGGCTTTACCGTATACCCTTTTTATACTTTGAATGTTGTTCTGTGTGAACATTTTTTTATTCAGAAAGTAAATTTAAAGGATGTAGAAAGCCCCCCCCCTCCCCTGGCACCTCTGGGACCTGCAGAGAAAGGCAGCCTCACAAGAGATGGGCAAGGAGCCTCCAGCTCAATGTCCCTGATGGGCCTCAAAGGACACATCTCTAGGCTGGGGCTGGAGCTGGGGCTGGGGCTGGGGCTGGGGCTGGGGCTGGGACAGGTGGTATTTTGTGTGTGGGGGTGGACTCCTGGCTGGTATACTCACTGATGGCACAGCTGAAGCCCCTCCCCCAGCTCTGAGGTGGGAGGGCAGGATCCCCAGCCCCTGCCTCCCACTGGCAGAATTTGCAAACTTCAGGACTTAAGCAAATGACTTCCTTGTGGTTTCCAGCACTAACGACCTTGCAGGTGCATAGATTCCTGGGCTTGGGGGGACACTAGTCCCTGGGGTGTTCCCCTCCACCTGCAGGTCTGGCCCACCCCACCACCCAGATTCTGGCCCAAAGCCAAGCCCAGCCTCTTCTGCTACAAGGAGGGACGGTTTGGTGTATATGAACACTCACAAACAACACCATGACATGGGGCCTATTGTAGCCTCGCTTATGATGAAGACACTGAGGCACAAAGAGACAAAGTCCTGTCCAGGATCACAAAGCTGTGAAGGAGCAGGGCTAGAGTCCAAGCCTCCATCAGTCCCACCTCAGAGGCTGTGCCAGTAGAGACTGCAGGACACCCAAGCCTTCTCCTTAGGCAGGTGCTGGGCAGGGAAAGCATGGGGCGGGAAGGGGCAGCTGGGTCCCCTCTCCTCACTTGACCACTTCCAGGGCCCCAAATGCTCGCTGAGGAAAAGCCATCAGTGACCCGAGAGAAGAGCCCTTTGGGGTTTCACAGGGGCTGGGGGCAAAGCTGGAATAGCTCCCACCCAGCTGATCCCAACTCCTAGCGCAGGCACCAACACCAGGTTTCCAGAGCCTGTAGAAACCGTGACCCCCTTGTATAGATACGGAAAGCGAGACCCAGAAAGGGACAGGCACCCAGTAGCAGTTCCACCACTTCCTCTGTGACCTTGGGCGAGTTGTCTAACCTCCTGGTACCTTAGCTGTCTCCTGTAACATGGGGATGACAACAGTTGTTCTTTTCAGGAAGAAATAAGAGATGAAAAGTGCCAAGAACAGTGCCCGGCACGTAGTAAGTGCTCAATGAACACTACCTTTTATTATTACTACTGTCAAAGAACAGAGGAACCAGGGGAGCCATCAACGGGCCCCCAAATTTTCCCAATGCACATACCCTGATGGGCCCTCCTGTCAACGCACACCCACCTCTGTGGACCTACACAGCATCCCAACATCCCTGTCCATCAGCTTACACAGATGCTCACTGGCCAGGGCACCTCACCCAGACAAGAGAGCGTGGGGAGAACTACGGACTCCCTCCTTCCCACTCAGCCCCCCTTCTGCTGGACCAACAAAGACATGGGGGCCAGAAAGGAGAGGTGGTGGCCATGGTCAGACAGGGCTCGATCTGTGTGATTCTGGAGGCAGAACCAAGGGCTGGGTCTCCACTTTCCCTTGAGAATCGGGACTCCCAACCTGGGGGCCACAGTGGCAGCGAAGAGGCTGTGGACTCCCAGACCTGCTGCCCTGACCCCCACCTCCACCCCTGGGTCGGGGAACAGGCCCTGCTGCCACACTGTCCTGCAGCAATGACACCCTCCGTGCCAAGTCACTAATGGGGGATATTAAATAATATTTATCTCCCTAGTTCCTCCCACAGCGCAACTAAATATAGCAAGTAATTTTTTTGAAAAAGGATTTCTGCTCCAGAAAGATAATATTTACATAAGAGGTGGTTTTTATAAACCAATACAAAACCCAAAGCTCCCTTTCTGACAGGCCGTCGTCATTTTCAGCCAGTTGGGAGCAGTGAGACACTCAGGCCAGAGCACCTTCCCCTCTGGCTGGCTGGGACCCTGAAAGGGTGAGGCCCCAAGTCCTGAAAGGAGCAAGTACAAGCTGCACTTTGGGGATGGAGGGGACATTTCTATCTGGACCTCTAAGTCTACCGGTGCACCAAGGGGATGGAAAGTCCTGCCTGGAAGCTACTTGGGGAGGGGATCTCTACACCTTCCACCCTCACAAGGCCTCCAAATGGGCTAGGGAGACATCTGGACAGTACCTGGCACTTGCTGTGCCTTTTGGCAGATGGAGAATCTCACACTCCTTTGAAAATGAGGAAGAAATGATACCTCTCCCGCCCAGACAGCAACAGCGTGAAGGCGCCCTCCTTGCCCAGAGCCGGGCAGGCACCGCTCCGGGTCACCCAGGAGTGAAAGGCCTCCCCAGGCAACTCCCTGAGTGAGGACCTGAATCTGCCACCCCCCGGGGGGTGGGTCTCTCGCCCTAGCGGTTCAAAGCCCCCACCGACTCCCGCCAGCCACATCCGCCTCGGGTTGCAGAAAGAGGAAGACCTCTGGGGGTGGGGGTGGGGGCGCCAAGGCTGCCAGCTGACAAGCTGCACCTTCCGTGAGTTTTACTGAGCCCTCGGGGGAGACCCTGGGGACGGACAGCTGGGAGGCTGGGCCTCGGCGTCCCGGCCGGGTCCCCCGCCAGCCGGCCTCGGTGTGCGCACCTGCAGGGCGCGGGCGGGTGCAGCGCGGCGCGGGGACGCGCCTCTGCCCGCGCGCGGGGTGCGCTAAGGCGGGCCGGAGTGGATGGGGCGCGGGGAGGTGGGGAGCCTGGGAGGACTGCACGGGTCCCGGGGGTTGCGGGGAGGGGGAGGGGACGGGGAGCCTGGCGTCCGGTCTCGGAACCCGGAACCCGCCCACCCCACCTCCCGCCGCGAAGGTGGCCGCGCAGCCTCGCCGGGTGCCCCGCGAGCATCTGCAGGGGTTTCCGGAGCCTTAGCTTCCTGCCCGCCCGCGGGGCCGAGAGGTGGGGGGGGGGCTACCCCGCGGCGGCGGGGCTGGGGGAAAACGGAGACTGCGGCGCTCGCCGCCCCGGCCCGGCCCGCGCTCTCACCGTTGGGGCCGTAGCGCTCCCGCGCGCTGGTCACCTGCTGCGGGCTCAGGCCGCCCTCGGCGGTCACCGAGAAGTGGCGCAGCACGTCGGCGGCCGGGAACAGGTGCGCCGCCTCCATGCCGCCCGCCCGGACGTCTGCGCCGTCGGCACCGTCGAGGCCGCCTCTACGCGGGGCTAATGCGCGGGGCAAAGGGGGCTCGAGCCCCGGCGGACGCCGCACAAGGCCATGTCCGGGCTGGGACCCTCCCCGACGGCAGTGACAGCGGAGGCCAAAGCCCGCGCCAGGATGCTGCGCCCGGGGCTCCCTCCCCGGGGCGGGGCGGCGCGGGGCCCGCCCCCGCACTCACACCCCTTCCGGCCGCCCTCGGAGCCCGCCCCCGCAGTGCCCGGGGGCGCAGAGGCCGGGCCACCCGCCCATTCTGCAGAAGAGGGAACTGAGGCCGCTGGCGGGGAGCGCGGGGAAGCCAAGGGTCTGTGGCCCAGGGAGCTTTGGCCCCTGTCCGCAGAGCTCGGGACGCCTCCAAGGGCCAAGAGCTGGGTGGGCTTCGGAGCACGGGGTCTCTGAGCTGCCTTCCTTGGAGCCCTCGGGGTCCTGGGAGGCTGCCAAATGGAGTTGTCCTTAGAGGGACTTCCTACCGCGAGCTCTAGTTCTGCAGACTCTCCGTCTAGAGGGAACCCAGAAGGTCTGTGAATAAGCCTGCCTCCGCCCGAGGAGATTACTTGATGTTTCCTATTTTTGATATCCGTGTTCTTCGTTTTTTTCCAAATGTCCAATGATTAGTGGTTATCCGCACACAAGCAGGACCTCTAACGATGAACCGGTATATAAGTAAGTAAACCACTCTTTTTACTGTAGATGCACACCCTTGACCCAGCAGGAAATGTAACTGCCGGGGTAGGGGTGGGGCTCCCTAGAGACGCCTGAGGGGTGGGGTGGAGGCCTCTGGCCAAGGCCCCTGGGGACAGAGGCCCCCCGCAAAGAAGGAGAGGGCCAGAGGAACCCTCCACTGCTCCCTGAGCTTCAGCTGCTCCGGGGGTGCCAGAACAAGGGGCTGCGGGTCAGGGAAGCAAGCTGTGGGGAAGCAGCACCACTCACCCCACCAACAGGAGCAAAGGGAACAGTCTGCTTGGCACTCTCTCCAGCTTGAGAGACCCAGCCAGTCTCACCCCACCTGCCATCTCACCCCCCACCGAGTTGGCTTCTGCTGTCCAGACCTTCAACTTTGGGGATCCACCCTGGCTGCCAGGATTGAGCCCACCCGGCCAGCTGTTCAAACCTCAAACCCTATAGTGCCTCTGCAGCCAGAAAGCCTTGCTGATTCTACAACTGCACATGTGCGCGCGCGCACACACACACACCTGACACATACAAACCCCAGCTTCCAGCCTGGCCCCGGGTTGCTGAGCCCTACCCAGATCATGTGTGCCCCCAGCCCAGCTCTGACCTCTTCCCTCCAGGACAGGGCTGCAGTGTTCCTCCTCTGTCTCCCCTTTGCTGTGCCTCCTTGAGCACAGAGACACTCAGTGATGACCAGCGGACCGAATGATTCAACCTTTCACTGCTGCCTTAGATGGGTCATCCAGACTGACTCCCAGGGCCTCGGCTGGGTGTCAGCGCTCTCCTGTGGAGGTAAGGGAATGCTGGTTTTTTGGCTGTGGCTCCTTCCAGCCTGACATTTTAGATCTCAGAGTCCAATATCCCTGGTATTTCCACCCTGTCTGTTTCTTCTCTTACCACTACGGTCCATAAAGACAGCTCCACCTGACTTCCTAAGTTGCCAGGAAAAATTAGCCAGGGCTAGGTGGGGACAGAGCCCTATAGTTCCCTACTAGATACCCCTCTCCCAGGAACATGAAGCCTTAGGCATTCAAGCAGCTGGGACCCCCCCCCCACCTTTGCCAACCCCGGAGACCTTTACCCTAAGCCTCTCTCATTGTACCCTACCCTCAGGTGTCAGGGCGTTTGCTAGAAGGTAGGGCCAGAAGGCTTGCCTGTTTACTCTGGGAAGCTAGCCTGTGTTCCATTTCTCCAGCACAGTCCAGCCCACCCCACCCCACTCTGCCTCCAAACCACCACAGGCACAGCAAACAGCTGCCAGCAACTTTGGCCCCTACCTGGCAGACTCACACACCTGTCAGCATGCCCACCTGCTCAGCTGCCCCTATGACAACCTCTGGGCGTGCCTCCAAGCTCCCAAAGAATGACACACAGTCATTTCACACTCTACATGTCGGGTTGCTGGTGTGCCCCCCATTGTGCCCTCTGTCAGTACCTGGACAAACAGCTGATGGCCAGGCGACATGGTCACAGGTATGCTGTCCAAAGGACAGGTTTATCTTCCCCACCTCCCAGCTGCCATGCACAGAGAGCTCCAGGCTTAGCACCCAGTCCCAGCTCTTTCTAACTTCCCCACAGGACAGGTGGTGGCAGAACTTACCATCTCTCTGGCATAGGGCATGCTTACCCACCTCACCTGATGGGGCCAGGGTGGAGCATGGGGGGACAGCTGTTCCCTAGAAAGATTTGGACACCTGACAATGAGGGTGTTGCAGGTAGAAAAGCAGCCTGAGTTGAAAGTGAGAAACCTCAGCTACGTGTCAAGGACAGCAATTCAGTCCCTCAGCATGGCTGGATTATAAGGAGCATGAGCACAAGGATCAGGAGGGTATATCAGAGAGGCAGGGCTGGAACACCGAGAACCTTGATTGCCCAATAACACCCTGGATTTTGTTTTGCACTGCAGGCCTTTTAAGCAGTGAAGAGGTGGGGTCAGATTTGCCTTCAAGAAAAGCTTCCTCCTGGAACCTGGTGTGGGGAAGGAATTGAAGGGGATAACAGAGGCTGAAAGGATCCCACATTAGTTCTGAAGAAAAATGAGGAAGTCTGGACCAAGGCCAAGTGGAGACGCGATGGACGACCTGGTAATGGATTAGATTCAGGGATGAGAGAAAGGAAGGAGTGATAGCCAACTCCCAAGTTTCTGGCTTCGGTAGCAAGTACGTGAGAGGTTCAGCCCTGAGGTGGGCAAGCAGCAGGTTGAGGTCAGGAGAGGCGTCAAGGAGTGAATTGGGGGCCAAGTGAAGTGTAAGGTATCTGGGGGACTCCCGGTGGAGGTGTCTAAGGGCAGCTGTGTGTTTGGGGCTGAACTGAAATAGCTGGGAGGCAGCCTGAGCTGGCCATGAAAACTCCCCCGCCCCAGCTGAGTGATCAGGGAGGGCCCTGACCCAGGAGTCACTCAGCATAGGCAGGTGAGCAAAGCCAATCTCTCTCAAGTTTAAGAATTGAGCCAGATATTATATTGAGAGGGCCGTGGGTGCTAAGAGCAGAGCTAGAGAGCTAGAGTTAACATCATCTGAAATATAGCAGTGGAGAGCAGAGAGGAAAACCAAGTCCACGTGAAACAAGAAATTGAGACAAGATACCATATGGTGTCAGAGAGACAGAGACAGAGACAGAGAGATAGAGACTCCCTAATGGCGTCCAAGTTCCTCAAGAGCCTCTACTGTATTTCTGCCCTTGGCTCCCCCAGATTCCACAGGGCACAATTCTGTGTCTTTCCCGTAGACCTGCCGTTATTTGTTACAGTTCAAACAAGTTTCTGTCTTTTGCAACCAAAGGGTTGTGACTAGTGTCAGATAGACCCAGCTTTGCATCTGGGCTCAGCCTCCTTCAGAGTGTGTGGCCTTGGGCAAGACATGTCATCCCTCTGAGCCTCACCTTGCTCACCTGTAATTATTAGTTAGGGTAAGCCAGCTGTTGTAACCAAGGGACCCCAAAATGTGTAAGGACTTAAGCATCATAGAAATTTATTTCTCGGTCACAAAAAGTCCAAAGCAGGTGATCTGCTTGGTGGGCTGGTGACACTGAGACCCATGCTCCTTATGTCTTGTGGCTCTGCCATCTTCAGCATGGTTCCGAGGTCCCCAGACTCATGGACTCAGCCGAAGGACAAAGAGCATGGAGGGTAGCAATAGGTATAGGAACCAGCCCAGGAGGTTATGACATCATCGTCTCGCAAATTCCAAGGGTTAGAATTTAGTCACATACCCACATCGAAGTCAAAGAAAGTTGGGGGCTATAGTCCAGCTGTGCTGGGAAAGAACAAGAAGAGGGTCTGGTGAACAGGCATAGTAGGAGACAGTAACAGGCCTTTCCCAGTGTTGATGGTGGGGGTGGCACAGTGGGCATCCATCCCCTTGCTTGGTTTCCTTTCTGAGAATCTTCCCTGCCCCTCCCTCAGTCCTTATTGTTCCCATAGAGCTGACCTAGATCCAAGGGTGGGCCTGTGACTCTGCCCTAGCCAATGAGGAGCCCACAACTCCCTGGCCCTACAGATTGATTGGTCCCACATGAGCATGTGACCAGAAGTCAGCCAATCAGAGCCATCCCCTTGGATTTTTGTTGCTGTTGTTGGAATATTGGGGGAAATATTTTTGATTCCTAAGGTGGTGGTGAGGTTGCTGCCCTGTAGGCTTGGTGCTGCTGGAAGCCGTCCTGCCACCATCAGGGTGGAATTTGGCTGCCAGCGAAGCCGGCACAAAGAGAAGCAGCGAGATGGAGAAAGGCAGGTTTCTGATGACTTCTACCTGAGATGGGTCCATCCCTGGGTTTTCAGTTATTTGAGACAGTACTTTCCCTTTTTAGTTGGGTTTCTGCCACTTGAAAATGAAAGAGTTTGCCCTTGAAAAGCTGTTGTGGGAACTAACTGGTGGATGTTGGTAAAGCGGAGTGTCTGGAAGTCACACCTGTTCAGTAAATGGTTTCTGGTACTATTGTTATTTTGGGTGCGGGGGAGGGACCTGCAGTGGAGATCCAGAAGCAGCAGCCAGCCAGGGGGCTGGAGAACTTAGGGTGAAGAAAGGAAGGTTTGCCAGAAATCCCTGCTCTGGGCCTTGTGTGGAGCCCCATTGGCTGGCATTAGGGCCGGGCCCCAGCACCCTGATTGGCTGTAGGCTGGCGACTGAGTTGAGCTTTCACCATGTGCCAGGCCCTGTGCCCAGTTCTTTTCATGCATTATCTCATGGCCTCCTCACAACCCTGGCATAAGGACTATCATCCCCCTGCAGGGCTGGCATCATGGACATGCAAACTGTGCACTCACACAGGGCCCAGGGTCAGAAGGGCCCTGCGCTCGGTTTAATGCGCTGCTATCACTATCTGGAAATTCTTAATAATTTTCTCTCTGAACTTGGGCTTTGTAAGTAAAGTCAACGGAGCACATGTGAGCAAGGAGGACATGGGTGATACACTGTCCCATTCAAATAGAGCATTTATGATGCTCCATGAACATAGGATCCTGGTGGACTCATGATGCGTGGGAGCTCAGTGAGACTGGGGTAGAAGGGAAGCATGTCAGGCCTATGGCGAAGTAAGTGGGGGTGCTGACAGCCCTGAGAGGCCTTGCTTTTCCTTTGAAGCAGAACTCACTTCAAGCGCAGAAAGAAGGCAACTGTTTTAAGATACAAAGGACTGTGGAACCTTACCATACATTTCTTATGTCATTTCCCTGCATTTGCCAGCCACTTTTATTTAAAATGATGCTCCAAAAGGAAAAGGAAAGATAGCAACCCAGAGCCCCCTTTCCTTTCAGTCCTTCCTGACTCATCAGTGAGCCCGCGGTGGAGAGTGATGGTAGGATGTGTGCCTATCAAGACATGAAATTGTGCAGCATTCCCACGGTTCTGTCAAAACTAAACACACATGCATAATGTGCTATGAAATATGATTTGTGTACTTTTCCTGACTACACATATGAGTGAAGTGCTCTTGATTTTGCATTTGAAACTGACATTTCACAAAATAAAGATGAATGGGGAAATTCATGTTAATAATTTATATTTTGAATTTTTCTTAGAAGATGAAATAGCAAATAAAAAAACCACCAAGACCAGTAAAGGAGAGACTGCAGAAGAAAGGGAAAGCTTTGTAATTTATAACCTTTAATGGCACTGTCCCCCTTCTTTAGACAGGGCCCTGCCTTTTCATTTTGCCCTGGGCCCTGCAAATTACTTAGGCAGCCCTGTCCTCATTTCATATAAGAAGAAAGGTTCTGAGAGGCTCCAAGAGCAGGTGACTTGCCCAAGGGCCCTCAGTGGGAATTCAAACCTGCCTAGTCTGACTCCAGGGCCAGGCTCCCAAGTATCCCCCAGCCTGCCTGTCTGGGAACCCCTCCCAAAGTACAGAGTCACTGGACCGTTGACTGGGCAGAGAAGGCTGGTCTCCTGCCTGCTCCATCGCCTGCCTCCTGCCTAATGTCACTGCCTAATGTCCCTCCCAAGCTCAGGTCCCAGCTTCTCTCTCTAGCTGGACCTTTTCCTCCCTGGCCCCTCTGCCTCCAGACTTCCCTCTGTATATCAAGATTGTCTGACTGAGCCGCTGCTCTCATTATTTTACCCCTCTGCTCAAGAACCCTTCTTAGCTCCCTATTATCAGCAAGATAAAGTCCAAATTCTTCATTCCAACCATCACAGCCATTTACCAGGTGGCTTCCACTCATATCCAGACAAATGTCCCAGAATTCCCCAAACTGGCCTTGCACATTCTAGCTTCACCCTTTCGTTCATGCTGTTCCCCAGCCTAGACTACTTTTCCAGCTCTTCTCCCTAGAATTTCCCCCCTACTTTGGAAACTCAATTCCTTAGCTACCCCAACTTTGTGTGTTCACACTCTCCCCTGCACACTTTTGACTGGCTCTCAACGAAGCCCCTAGGTCAAAGCCTACCTCCCCATTGCACACAAGGGGAAACTGAGGCCCAGGGAGAGGATGGAACTCAAACCAGGACAAAGAGCCAAGGAGGCCAAGGCAGAGCTTAGACTGGAACTCCCTGGCCATGCACCTTGTCCTGATGGCCAGGGCCAGGACAATCTCCTCCAAGGCCAGGGAGTGACCCCATAATAGCCTGGCCTCATGGGGCTCCACTCCCGCCCTGGGGAAGGTTCAGGGGACAGGTGCTGGGCCAGAGTTTGGGAGAGTTGGAGGCAGGAGGCTTGGGTTCTAACTCTGCTGTTTTCACAGACTCCTCCCCCTCCCTCCCTCCCTCCCTCCCTCCCTCCCTCCCTCCCTCCCTCCCTCCCTCCCTCCCTCCCTCCCTCCCTCCCTCCTTCCCAGATATTTATCAAAGATCCAGCCTGCACCAGCACAGTTCCAAGTTCTGGCGAGATGGTCCTTGTTCTCTCTGAGCTCACACCCTAGAAGGGAGTCACTAATCCCAAATAACCACAAGGAGAAACAGACTGCAGGGCTGCCAGTGGTGCTTTGAGAACGTGGCAGGGAGGGGGATTTCTCTATCGGAAATCAGGGGAGAGCTCCTGGAGGAAGGGTCGCTTTTGCTGAAATCTGAAGGAACAGGGGAGGGAAAGGTATTCCAGGCCAAGGGATCAGCCTGTGCAAAGTCAACTTAGCCTTGAGGCCTTGGAGGTGCCTGCCTGTCTCTGGGTGTCAGCTTCCCTGTCTGTCTGGTCTTTGTGGGCAGTGGGAGTGGCTGAGGCAGTGGCCATCCTTAGACAAGGCAGAGAGGCTGGGGTTACCTTCCCACCAGGCCACTTTGGTTTGTAAATGGGTTTGACAAAATGCAAATGGCCCTAGAGACCTCAGAATCTCCCTTCCTCTTCCCCAGGGTCATGGGGGCCCACAGGGCTGGAGTCCCAGGCTCCCTAAGGTCCCTGCCGTCCACTGTCTTAGCCCCCATACCCACCCCCTTTGGCAGCCTTCCTCTGGAGGGGGGTAGAGAAGAATGGCTCCCAGCTGTTTGGAGTGGGAGACCTCAACCCCAAGTACTTTTATTTTGATATTCAGGCTTGGGGACCCCTGGTCAAGTCCCTGAGGCACCCCCAACATTCCTCCAGGGCCTGGGGCTCCAGCTGGCCTGGAGCTTCCCTCTAACTCTGTGCCTCTGGCCTCTCCCTGTCCTCTAAGATGGGGACCCCATCCTCTCACCTCCTCAGCCCTGCCCCTCAGGGGGCGTCCAGCTTCCTCAGCCCACCATCCATCCCCACCACTTCCCTCCTCCAGGTTGTCACATGGGGGCCACGTCTAGTTCCCTGCACACATGGGAAGGTCTCCTCCGCTTGGAACAGCCCTCTGCCTTTCAGTGCTCATTCCTACCAGTCCTTAAGGCCCGGGAGCCACCCCTCATCCCTGAGGCCAACAGGGCTCCCGTAGCCCTCGTGACCCCGTCCAGCCCACCGCACCCTGGAGCTCACTGCCTGCAGACACCCTCCGGGGCAGGCGCCTGGCCTAACTCGCCTCGGTTCCCAGGAGGTGTTGGGGGGGTGTTTGAATGACTGCGTTAAGGCAGAAACACCCAGAACTGCCTCCTGGGAAGGGAGCACACTGGTCTCAAGGGTCTGGGGAAGGAGAGACACGTGGGTAGCAGCGCAGAGCAGGTCCCCAGGCCCCTCTGCTGGCCCGGGGCAGCTGGACTCCTGCATTTTGGCCTGATGGCCTCCTTCCCCCTGCATTCACCTCCACCGGAACGCCCTGCGCAGGGTAGAGGTGGAGGCCTTGGGCCAGGCTGCTCTCTCCTTGAGGCAACTTCCTGTCCTTGCCCCCTTATCTCCCTGGCCAGGCCGAAGAGAGGAAGTTGTCCTCTCCCTCCCCATGGTGGACAGAGACACCCCCTGGACCTCAGGAAGGGGAGAGCACAGAGTGTGAGAGTGTGCCTGCTTCTTCCAGGCCTGCTTCTTGCTACTGCTACCAGATTTCTCATCCTAGAGCAGCCATGATGCTACTCTCCTGCTCAAGTGCCTTCCATGGCTCCCTATGGTCTTCCAATGAAGATCGAATTCTCAGCTTGCCAACCTGATCGGGTACCCCTCTCCCTCAGCACCTTAGACTTCAGTCACTTTGACTGTTTTTTCCAACCCCGTTCCAAGGTTTTCTCCCTCCCTGCCTCTTTGCTCCTGCTGTTACCAGTACTTGTTTTCATCTTTTCTTATCTTCTCACTTCTTTTTTAAAAAAATGTTTTATTGACTTCAGAGAGAGAGATAGAAACATCAATGATGACAGTCATTGATCAGCTGCCTCCTGCACGCCCCCTACTGGGGATGGAGCCTGCAACCTGGGCATGTGCCCTGACCAAAAATCAAACCTCGATCTCCTGGATCATAGGTGATGCTCAACCCCAGAGCCAAGCCAGCTGGGCTTCTCTGACTGTCTTAATTCTAGCCTGCATTTCTCCCACTGCCTTCAGGGGAATAGCTCCTGCTATAGATATGCTAATTATTAGAGGGATTCTGCCTGAGGCTTGAGCTTTTAGCAAAGATTTACAGGAGCCTCCAAACCAGTTCAGATCAGCAGGAGTCAACAGACTGGGGAACAAAGAGATTTAGAGATTCCCCCCTCCCCCCAACTCCTCTTCCTTGGGTGCCTGCCTGTTGGCACCTAGGTGTCACACACCTCTGGCCCTGCCCATTCTCCCTTGACATAAAAGAAGCCTGAATTCTGGGCTCTCTTAAGATGGGTTTGGAGAAGCTTTAAGAACTTATCTTCACAAACTGGCACCTTCTTGATTAATAAACCTTTCTCTGCTCCAAACTCTGATGTTTTGAATATTGGCCTTTTGAAACACTGGGCACACAAACCTTGAATCGCAACACCCTAAAACAGGAGCCAGCAGCCTTGTGCCTCCTGAGAGACCCAGTATTTGTTTGCTGCTTCATATTTGCCTGAAATCTCATCTGTGGCATCCAGGCTGTGTGTCTCTCCAGGACGGGAGCTGCATTTAAATCATCTCAAGGCCTCTGCAGGGTGGCCCAGCACATGAATGTTATCATAAAGTTGCTCTCTAGATTGGGAATCTCCTGAAGGTGAAACTGTGTCCATAGCACTCACCATTGCATCTCAGTGCCTAGCACCTGGCCTGGCACTTAATAGACTCCCAAAGGTAACAGTTAAATGAACAAGGTTCTAGCCAATGCGATAAAAGAAGAAAAGGAAATGAGATACAAATAATGGACAGTGAAAGAATAAGTGATTATAATCACATACATGAGCTGTGACATTCCCCTTCTGGGGTACATCAGAGTTAGCACTCCTATTGTACAGACAGGGGTTTAAGGCCCAGTGAGGGGCTGGAATTTTCCCGGGGTCACGGTGGGTTGAATTTCCTCCCAGCTCTATGCTTCTTTCTCTGCTACGTCTGGCACAAAAGCATAGTCTCCCTGTTAGTCTAGGACTGTGCCTATCAGTACCTTGGCCAATGAGGCCAGAGGCCCTACCTGGCAGGAAGAGGGCTTTGTTCCAGGCCATGCCTGACCAGTCTGCCTGTAGGGCCTTAGTTGGTAGTGGGTTGTAAGAAGATAAAACACAAAACCCTATTTGTCTTGTAAATTGTTACACCAGACCAGGCTCATAAACCTTGGGCAGGATTTGAAAAGGGACTTGAGATCTGGGACTTGCTTCCTGGTACAGTATAGGGAAAGGCTTTTGGCCTGGGGGCACTTGAGGGCAAGGCTTGTCTCGGTCAGTCCCTTAGCCTGAAGGGCTGTCCTTGCTCCTTGCGTGTGAGAACAGAGGCAGCTGGTTCAGCCTCAGCCAGAGGGCGCCTCCAGGCCTGGGTCTGGGCTATGGGGGCTGGTCAAGTCCTCCAGCAAAGCTGGGTCCTCCCGGACACCACACTGGCTGTGGGAGTCTGAGGAAGACCTCTGCCCTCTGACTGAGGGTCTCTGTGTAGTGGGGATGGGGTGGGCAACATGGTATCTGGAGCTCACAAGAGCTCGGGTAGGAATTTGCTCACTCTGCCCACACAGGAAGGCACAAAACAGGGATGAAGTGGAGGAGACCTGGGCTCGCCTTTCGCTCCCTGGCAGGAGGCACAGAAAAACTCAGGTCTATTTGTGGGCCCCTCACTGCCTATAGTCATGGTATCCATGACGACCCTGGCCTGTTCTTTACACTCCCAGGGCCTGGCTGTCCTGACTTTCCCTCCTCAGTGCCCTTTCAGGCCTCTCCTCGGTGCCAGGGCTCCGCCCCGGTGTTCCCTGCGTGGCGGCCAGCCCAGCTCCCTGGGGATATCCTGTCATTGTGGCCCAGAGCCTCTGTCCAGGTCAGCCCCAGCACTCTGGGTCCCTTCCACATCCCCAGGTGGGGCCAAGAGAGGTTAGGGAAGTTGGCAAAGGCACCCAAATCCCAGTGTGGCAGAGCTGGGCATTGTGCCCATGACACCTGACGCCTGGGCTGTGGTCAGCCCCCAGGCAGATGCACAGGCGGGGCTCTCTGCCTGTTGCCAGCCCTATGGGTGACCTTGGCATGTCCTCTCCTTCTCTGGGCTCCCTCCCTGAGGCCATGACTTATGGCAGACCCAGCCCAGGCCCAGCAGACACAGGAATCTGTGTGACCAGTGAGTGTGGTTCCTTCCAGAGTGTTGGGGGTACCGGGCTAGCCCTCTGTATCATGGTGGGGGGAGTGGGGGGGATGGGGGGAGGGGGAGCTTCAGTTGGGCTCCATCTCCTGGCCTTCAGCAATTGCACTCTATGGAAACTCCCAAATTTGCAAGTTGGGTTCCATTTGCCTTTAATTCCCTGAAGTCACCCCCACCTTATTTGTGTACGCAAATCAGCGCAGGCTCCCCTGAGTCTTTCATTCACAAATCCAGCTGTTGGGTTGGCGGGGAGAGTGGTATCCTGAAGTGGGGGTCTGCCTTGGGCACCTCACAGTGCTCTCCGCTCTGAGGGCACAAAATAATAGCTAATGAGATCTCAGTGCCTGCTAAGTGCGGGGTGCTGGGCTAAGTGCACTGTTTAATCTCTACAAGAAGCCTGAGAGCAGATTCTCTACACTCCTACTTTATAGAGTTGCCCACTGAGGTAAGGGTCACACAACTGGTACCAGGAGAGCAGGGCTTTGAACCCCGGCCATCTGGCTCCAGAGCCCAGGCTTTTAACCACTGTGCTAAGGACAGAAAGAGGAGTGTATTCTATCACTTGCCCCAGGTCCCTAAACAGTGTAATGCTAAGATCCTAACTTCACTCAGACTCAAGGCTCCTGCTCGTGACCACTGAGTTAAATGGCCTGGTGAAAGCTCTGAGGGTGGGCCAGGGACCCCCTTGGTCCCCAACATGCCCTCAGTATCCTCTTCCAGGTCCCTGAGATAGTAATCACCCTTGACTGGGAAAAGAACAGGAGAAGTCCATGGGCTTTCGTTTTTAATCTTCACTCTGCTGTGTGACCTCGGACAAGTGACTTCACCTCTCCGAACCGGTTTTCTCAGCAGTAAATTGGGAAACACAGTAGTCCCAATCCCACAGGTGGTTGTGAGTGCTAAGTGAGCTAGTGTATGCAGAGTGGTCAGCATCGGCCTGCTGGGACGCAGGTGCCTATTGTTTTCTTGCATCCACTCCCAGAGACCAGCCTGGTTCTGCCCTCTGTGGCCCAGACACACCCCTTCTGATCAGACCGTCTGTGACCTGACCAGGAAGCTGGCCAAGGGCAATACCCTCCCAGATCCTGGAGGCAAGAAGCCAACAGGTAGGAACAAAGACTTTTCCATGGTCCCACAGTAAAAGAGGAACTGACAGTCTTAGGGCCTCAATTAGTCTTTCACCCTCCTCTCCTTCCCCCAAATTTCCATCATTGGTGATATTTACATTGGAATTCTTCCCAGGACTTTAGGAACCCAGCACGGGTACGTGGAAGACAATGCAAAAGAAGAGGTAGGTATATTTTTTAAAGGTAGTGTTGGCAAATTTGCACTCTTGGTTTTAAAACATACTACAAAGCAGCAAGTATCAAAACTGAATAAATTTGCGTTAGAATCAATTCAACTGGGGTTCTGTCCATTGGAAGACAAAGGTAAGGAAGACATAGTCCCTTCCCCGTAGGTACCTGATGCCAGGGTACACCCAGGCATTGGGTACCTAAGGGCACATGGCAGTTAAGGGGCACTCTCAAAGGTAGACCTGGGGTTAATCCCCTGCCAGTGACCAGTTGAGTGATCTCAGGGAAGTTACTAAACGGCTCCGAGTCTCAGTTTCCTCATTTGTAAAATGGGAAGAATAATAAGCCCCACCTCTGTGGACTGTTTTGAGTTTAACTATGAAAATACATGGCATTGTTAGTGGCCACCCCACATGGGTGCCCCCTTTTTGCTAACAGAGTCTTAACTCTGCTCTTGGTAGCACAGTGCTCTGGCCTAGTACATGAATCACGCCTAGGTTAAGCCAATCACAGCAATGCCTGTCCTTTCGCCCAGTTCCTTGGCTGCTGAGGACAGAAATTTGACCCACTTACAGCCAATGACATGTAAGGGGAGGTCTGCTGGAGGCTTCCTGAATAAAATACAAAGGATGAAGCCATTGATTCCCTGCTACCTGCCCATGAAGACTTGTGATACCTGGAGCTGTAGCAGCCATTCTGAGACCGTGCGGCACTCAGCTTGAGCATGTGAAGCCTACATACCGAGAGTGGCCAAGGGGCAGGAGGTTGGCAGAGGAGGTATTGCTGAGCTGCAGAACATCTCGAGATGACCTATATCCAGACTCCTTGTTCTGAGAGTTGATTTTAAAAGCTTTTATTCAAAGCAACTGGAAGATGGGTTGTCTGCTCCCTTCAGCTGACTGCACCCTGTGATACAGGTCCTTAGCACCATGCTTTGTTAGCACATGATAAGTGCTCAATAAATGCTGGCTGTGACCTTACAGAGGAGTCACAGCACATTCCACAGTCATCTACACGCACTATGAGGACAGACAGGGAAAGGGGAAGGAAGGGCGTAAATGCTGCCGGTCACTCCACTTGCCTTTCTTCTCAGTGGGGGAATCTGCAGTCCCTGAGCATCTCTCAGGACGTCGGGGCGTGAAGATGGCCTTGGGTGTGGGCTCCACTGGAGAAATCTCAGCTGCCTCCGGCCTGGCAGGACAGCCAGGGGCCTGGAACCACCACCAGGTGAGGGCATCTGGCTCCCTACCCCTTCCTGGAGGGTTTCAAGGATGATTTCTCTTACCCTCAGATTTGGCCTCATGCTCTGACTTTGGGATGGTGGAAGAAACAAACCTGGGCATGTGTTTGAATCAGACCTGCCAGAGTCGCCCCAGCTGGACGGAATAGCTAGACAGAAGCCAGCAGACCAAGGGGCTGCCCCGCCCCCCAGTTTTTCCAGGGAGAACAAAGAAAGGAAAAGGGAGAAACGCAGCTTGCTTAGAACCCCAGTGATTAATTACAGTCTTAATTTATGAGCCACCCGACTCTGTTCCCTACCACAGGCCCGTGTGGTTTCATGCGATGTTCCAGCCCGGAGTTAGCACAGGCTCTGTGCTGAAACATCTCAAGAGCTGGCGGAATCTTCCATTAAAAGTCAGGGACGGCGGGGAGGGTCTGGGACTGGGAAAGGGCAGTGTCCAATCAGGGTGAATCCCATTTGGGGTGCTGCTCCCAGCCTTTCTGATTAACTCTGGGTCATAAATACTCCAAATTGTGTGTTTTTTTTTAAATTTACTTTTATTTTTATTGTTTAGAGAGAGAGGGAAAGAGAGAGACAGCGATGTAAGAGCACAACATCGATTGGCTGCCTCCTGCACACCGTCTATGGGGGATTGAGCCCCAAACCTGGGCATGTGCCCTGACAGGGAATCAGACTGGCAACCTCCTAAGCGGCCTCGGCTGGGCTGGTGGTTGGTTTGTTTTTAAACAGGAGGTGGTGTGTTGTGGAGGTTAAGAGCACAGGCTGAGGAATTGCTGCCTTAGGGAGCTGTGGGGAGGAGGCTGTGGCTGAGTCCCTCACCTTATAAATGACAATACAGTGGAGCCCCAGGTATCTGACCTGGAAAGAGCCTCTGAGTGACCTCCTCCCACCTCCCCTCTCACAGATGGGACACGAAGCCCCAGAGGCCAGGGACCTTCTCAGATGAAACAGGCCACCGGAGAGGAGTAGAGTCTGAGTATTGATGGAACAGGGAATGTTCGAGAGAAGATCAGTGAGGGCCAATGAAAATGCTGTTTGTGTGATGACATTTCCTGCCATAAATGCCAAGAGAACAGCTACGGAACTAAACCTCGTGGGAGGGGGATGCTCTTGCTCACGTAGGGCCGTGTGGGGACCAGGCATCAGCTGGACCGGTGCCCCCAGATGCACACAGGGTGGGTGCTGCTGGGGAAAGTAGAGAGTCCCCCTGGCAATAAACATAAATGCACATAGCTCGAGGGTTTCCTCACGGGCCTATTAAACTAAGAGAAATCAGAGGGGAATCATAAAGCAGTGCTGTCCGGCTGGGAGGAACAGGTGTGCTCTAGGCTCTGGGATGTCTCATTAAACACGGCCTTGTCTTTCTGGAAAGTGGTCCAGCCCCTGCAGCAGGGCCTGTGCCCTTTGAGCTGATTGTTCTAAACTGAGAAAAATATGACCTCTCTCAGCCCCTTTCCCCACTCCCCTCAACCTCCAGCCCCCCTCAATCCCTCCATCCCAGCTGTCACCTGTCTATTTGTTGCCCAGGAGGCCCTTTGAATGACATTACAGCCCATCCCAGGCTGCTGGTCTGCGTCTTCCTCTGGCCTCCTGAGCAGTGTCTGGCTCTTTCCCAGGGCCTAAAACAAATATCTAAATTCGCATCGTGGAGCCCTGACGTCAGCCCCAAAGTTCAACAGTCAAGTGCTGACCTGAAGCTAAGTCTGGACACCACGGACCCTGCCCTGCAGCCCGGCCCTTGGCCATAGTGTGAGGAACCCCGTGCCCAGTCATCCCCGGCCAGCCCAACAGATGGCCCTGGGCCGGGGCAGACCCCTGACTCCTGGACAGCCAGCAGATGCTCCTGCTGCCTCTTCAGAGAAGGAGCCATCACAAAAGCCAAAGTCCCTGAGGTAGACACCCCTGCCTGGGGACTTCTTGTCCTGCTTCCTCCCCTTTGGGGGAAGGGCCCACTCTGCCCTCAGGAAGGGGAGCCCCTTGCAGGCTGCAGGCTGGAGTGTGGCTTCTCAGGAACATGGCCTGGCTTGAGCGGGAGGAGGGTGGTTGGGGAAGCTTCTGGCGGCTGCTGAAGAAGGTACCTGGCCTTCCCAGGGGCAGATTCTAGCTGAGGCCATAATCAGGGGTAGGGAGGCCCTCTCTCTAAGTAGACAGGTATACAATGTGCCCATATCTGTGAATCCCCATTAGAGCCCTTACTTTGCCTTCCTCCACTAGAACGCACCCCCTCCCCAGGAGGGTTAACCAAAGCCCCATCGCCCCTCCCCAACCCCCTCCCACCCTCCGGACCTGGAGGGACAAGATGAGAGCAGGAGTTGTGGAGGAAGGGAGGGAGTAAGAAGGGTGTGGGAGGCCCCCACTGACCATCACCTTGCCGGGGCTGCTGAGACTTGCTCCCTCAACCACAGCTACAGGGCCACCCACTCAGGCTTCAGCCAGCTTCCCATCTGCTGTGTGAGCTGTGGCAAGGCCCACCAATCTGTGGCCTGACTTCTTTTTTGAGGCATCTGTTTCTCCAAGGGAACTAGGAGCACGTGTCACAGACTGTTCGGACCCCACCCAACCCAGGGACGGATGCACAGACGCATGATCAGACAGCTGGCGCTCACTCTCACATCCCCAGCTGCCTGCCCTCCCCCTCCAAGTCCGGGAGCCAGGAGATGCCTGTTCCACTCTGCACTTGGGACTACACCTGCTGTGCAACTTCTGGCAGATCCCAGCCTCTCTCTGAACCTCAGTTTCCCCTCTTGCTCAGTGGCTGGGGGATGGGATGCACAGGTGGGATCAGGTGGTCTCTAAGGCTCCATTTCCAGGCCTACGGTGTTTGCACACTATTTAGGGAGAAGCTTTTGACAAAGGAATTTGTCTCTCTCCACCTCTGGGCTGTGCCCTCTGTGGTGGCTCTGTTTTCAACAGGGTTCCCTCCTCCTGATGGTAAAACGGCTGTCGGCACTCCACCTAACATGCCACTTACATGCTCACCCCAGAGGAAGGAGATTCTCTTTGCCAACAGTTTCATCAAAAATCCCAATTTGAGCCCGGCTGGGCGTGGCTCAGCGGTTGAGCGTCGACCTAGGATCCAGGCAATCAAGGTTCGATTCCCGGTCAGGGCACATGCCTGGGTTGCGGGCTCGATCAATGACTCTCTCATCATTGATGTTTCTGTCTCTCTCTCTCCCTCTCCTTCCCGCTCTCTGAAATCAATAAAGATATATTAAAAAAAAAAAAAAATCCCTATTTGCGCCTGGCCCGTGTGGCTCAGTTGGGCGAGTGTCGTCCTCCCCGGTTGGAGCACGTACGTACGGAAGGTGACTGATGCTTCTCTCTTCTCTCTAGCTCTAAGCATGTTCTCAGGTGAGGGTTAAAAAAAAAAGATCCCCTGGTTTGAGTCTCATCCTGGGCTCCCTCAGGACGTGGGTCCCGTGCTCATTCCTGAACCAGCCCTTGTCATGTTCCGCTGGGCCACATGGGGTCACGTGCTCTGCAATGAAGGTGGGGGTGCAGGGAGCGGGGAGAGGTCAACGCAAGGGCTGAGGTGGGGGTGGCTCCCCAAAGGAGAGCCCAGCTGCAGAAGCTGGAGGGATGCTGAGCAAGCAGGACCATGGAAGGCCACCCCCCTCGGGGCGCTCGGAGCGGCCCAGCTCTGTGTGCGCTGCTGTGTCCTCCTCCCGAGAGGAGGCCGGGGCTGCAGGCTGGCCTTGGGGCCTCAGCGGAGCAGAGCAGAGCAGAGCACCCGGAGCAGGGACGACAGCCCAGGGCGGTGCTGAGCGAGGAGCAGCCCAGCAACGAGGCCTCCAGCACGAGGCGGGGGCGTGAGGCCCGTGGCCTCGTCTCTCTCCTGGGAGGCAGGGAGGCCGGGAGGCCGGGAGGCCGGGAGGCCGGGAGGCCGGGAGGCTCTTGAGGGAAATGTTTTTTATCTTTATTCTTAGAAGCAGGAAGCGGTAGCTTCCTGAGACCAAACCGACCTCAGCCCCAAGGCCTGAGAGGGCTCCGGGATCCAGCCGCTTCCAAAGGCCTGTGGCAGCTCCCAGGAGGAAGCGCCGACGGGAAAGCCCCGGCTCGCCTTTCCCTCCACGTCCAGCCTCAAAGCGAATGAGCAGCACCCACGTGAAGGTGCCCTCGGTGGGCCCTGAGTCTGGGGGGACAGGCAGCCTGCCGCCGGCTGGGTCCACCCCTCCGAATCCCTCCGACTCGAACCCCTTCCAAGTGCGCCCGCCTCCCACGGCCCAAGGCTGCCGTGCGCCCGCGCCCTGGGTGCGATGCTTCCCGGGCGCTCACCCCTTCCTGCGGGCGTGAAGCGCTTTAACTGAGCAGCGCAGAGCCGTGCTTGGAACCACGCTCAGCTCCACCTGGGTGTCCATGGCTCCTTGCTCTGGGCATCGGCTGAGACCAGGGTCTGGAAGGTGAAGGCTGAGGGCCGCCCCCGGGGCCCCCTCGGAATCATAAAGTTCAAAACGAAACTCCTGCTGTTTCTCTGCCGCCTTCTCTGGCCGGGAGAGCAGGGGGCAGGGCGGCCAGAGCCCAGAGGCCCGGGTGCTGCCCCTGGCCCTGGCCTGGCTCGCTGGGTGACCTGGGGGAACCCCTAGAGCTTCACACCTCCTCAGGCCACCCCTTGGGCCCTCTGGATCCGTGTTGGCCGATTCCTGGCTGCAAGGTGAGCCTAGGCCAAGCCACAGCCTCCTGCCCTGGCCTCCACTGCCACCTCCACCCCGCAGTTCCCATGGCGGCCGCCCCCGGTTCTCTGTTTACTTGGTTCTCTGTGTGTGATTTTTCCACAACTGGCCATTGAGAACACAATGCCAGCTTCCCCCCAAGGAGATGCTGCCCCACACCCTTGGCCAAACAGCGGATGTGACTGCAGCAGCCGGAGGGAGTTGGGGGGAAGGGCAGACGTTGACACCAGGCATCTCAGACTCCTGTGGCCCTTGGGCCTCGACACCCCCCTCCTGTGAGGGTGCAAGAGCCCAGGTCAGAATGGCTGTCCATCCGCAGAAACATGCGAGAAACCCTGAGCAAGTCACCTTCCCTTGGAGATGACTCCCTGGCAGTAAAATGGGTCACGTGCCAGCCTGGTGGCAGCTGCGAGGCTCCCAGCACCCACACCCGAGAAGGGTCTGCCTCGGCTCCTCCCAGAGAGGCAGCCCCGGAGTCAAGGGTCAGGGAGTCCTGGCAGCAAACGCTTCCCGCTGGAGCTGGCTCCGAGCCAGGCACACAGCCTGGCCACGCTCAGGTCAAACCGATAGCGTGGCCTTCGCCCTGGCCTCCTGTCCCCAGCCAGGAGGGGCCCAGGTTAAAACAGCAGGACACGAATCCTACTCCTCATTGGGGTTTGTGCTTATAAGTGTCAACACCAGCACTGTCAGAAATCTAAGGATGGAAATAATTAGGAAATAAGTGCCATTGAACAGCCTGGGTACCTGCTCCTCGATTTTCTTAAGATAAGATATGAACTGATACTTGGCACCCAACACGCGCTGGGTATATTCTGGGCCCTTTGCATGACCTAACTCACTTTACTCCCCTGTTTCCTCCTTTGAGAGTTTATCCGGGGGCTCGGAGGCTCAGAGGCTGAGAGAGCTTCAGTGCGGGTGGGATGAGAGGCACAGGCCTGGGTGCTTGGCTCTGTAGAGCGGGGCTCAGTGGGCAGGCGTGTGTGACACAGGCCCAGGGGGCTGTCCAGGGTCAGGGCTCTGTGAGAAAAGGGCAGCTCCTCTTTGTTCCAAACTCCCAGTGCCTCTCAGGCAACCTGGAAAAACACAATTCCCCAAGCAGGAAACCGGCCGCATATTCCAGCCTGGAGCCCAGAAAGCCAAGCCCTGGGACAAATTTAAAAACAAAACTTGAAAAAGCAAACTCTCACAATAGAACTTAAAAAAAAAAACACCCAACCCTTTATTTTCCTTTTTTGTTATATAGTACTACAAATTTATTGTAGAAAATTTTCAAAATTCAGATAAGCTAAAAGAAATAAAATTTCCCATCATCTCACCGCCAGTGGTGACCAGTGTTAATATTTTACTGAAAATCTTGTTAGATTTTTCTCTATAGGTAAAAAATATATTTTTTTCACCCTGGCCAGGTAGCTCAGTTGGTTAGAGCGTCATCCTGATCCGCCAAGGTTGTGGGTTCCATCCCTGGGTCAGGGCGCAGGCAAGAATCAACCAATGAGTGCATCAATAAGTGGAACAACAGATTGATTTAAAAAATTGTTTAAAATATTTTTTCTTATCTAAATGGGACTGTTGACATTATTTATAACTTTTTTCACTTAGTGATATATTGTGAACATTTTTTCATGTTAATAAATATACATGTACAATATTATTTAAAACACCTACATAGTATTTAATCTTAATGCATTTTCTAATGTGGATGTTTTCAGGGTGTTTAGCGCCAGAAAAGACACATCTCAGCACGTTGGCCAATTATTCCGTGGATGAGTTTCTAGAAGGGGGACATTGAGTGCTAAGGGCTTGGTCCTTTAAAGCTCTAACCTTATTGCCAAGGCCACTTGAGACAGTGGAAGGGGAGACTCAGGCTGGCTCTCTCCCAGTACCGCGGGGCCTGGTGATCCAACCCACCGGCCTGCAGCTTTACCCATGTTTCAGATCTTTGCTGCCAATCTGGAAGGTGAACAGTTGCATCTCCCCCCCCAACCCCATCCCTTCTGCATTTCTTTCATTACTCATGCAGGCGAACATTTATCATTTGCCTATTGGTCATTTTGTATTTTTTTCTTTTGGGAATTGTCAGTTTCTGACCCTTGGCCATCTTTCTATTGACTTGTAAAGGCTCCTTATAGATTATGGAAAACCACCCTTTGTTGTATATGTTGTAACTGTTTTTCCAGTGTATCATTGATCTGTATGTCTATCTTTATGCCAGTATCACACTGTCCTGAAATTCTCTCGCTTTGTAGTAAGTTCTGAAATTGAGAGTGTGAGTTCTCCAATGTTGTTCTTTTTCAAGATCGTTTTGATATTTATCTTGCTCTTATCTTGCCATTGTCTTAAAGTGGAAGGTTAGGTTATTGATTTGAGATCATTCTTCTGTCAATGTAGGCATTTACTATAAAATTCCCTCTAAGAACTGCTTTAGCTGCTCATTGTTTTTTTTTAATATCTTCATTTTATTCATTTAATTTTCTAATTTTCTTTTCAGGTTTTTGTTTGACCCATTGGTTATTTAGGAGTATGTTGTTCAGTTTCCATATATTTGTGGATTTTCCAAATTTCTTTCAAGAAAATAACAATTTATTTCTAATTTCATTTCACTATAGCTGGAGAACATATTTTGTCTTATTTCTATCCTTTTAAATTTATTGACATTTGTTTTATGGCCTAGCATATGGTCTGTACTGGAGAATGTTTCATATGCATGTCAAAAAATGTATATTCTGCTGTTGTTAGGTGGAGTGTCTGCCCTATAAATGTCTGTTAGGTTAAGCTGATTTATAGTGTCAAGTTTTTAAATTCTTTGCTGATCTGCCTCACTGTTCTCTCCATTCTAAAAAATGGAGTCTTAAAGACTTCAACTATTATTGTTGAATTGTCTATTTCTTCCTTCATTTCTATCGGTTTTTGCTTTATATCTTTTGGTTTTCTGTTATTAGGTGCACGTATGTTTATAATTACTATATATTTCTGATGAATTGATCCTTTATCATAAAATGTCCCTTCCTCTCCAGTAGAATTTTTTTGTTTTTAGAGTACATTCTATTAGTATAGCCACTCCAGTTTTCTTATGGTTGCTGTTGGTGTGACACATCTGTTTTATCCCTTTACTTTCAATCTATTTATATATTTAAATCTAAAGTGTTTCCCCTATAGTAGCATAAAGTTGGATCTTGTTTTTATCCCATCTGATAGCCTCTCTTTTGATTGCATTGTTTGATCTACTTGCATTTAAAGTTCTTATTGATCTAGTTGTAGTTATGTCCGGCAGTTTACTTCTTATTTTCACAGGTCTCATATCTTCTTTGTTCTTCTTCATTGTTTTCTTTTGCATTAATGGAATATATTAATGTAGCATTGAAATTTCTTTAATGGTGGAACTGTTGGCATTGTCAGTGTCTAGAACCCACATTCATCCACTTCGCTTTTTATTTTTTCTAATTCATTATTTTATTTTTAAAATATTCATTCCTTTTTGTTATCTTGACTATGTTTGTTTTTCGATTTCTAACTTCTTGACATAAAATTTTAATTTATTTAATTTTACTTTCTTTATATTAAAAAATGCACTTATAGTTATGATTTTTCTAGAATAAAATTTTGACCACCCTACTACACACACACACACACACACACACACATTTATATATTTTTTCACTGTCATTAATTTCAAAATAGTGTGTAATTGCTGTTTGGACTTTTTTTTGTCACCAAAGAATGATCTAGAATAGTTCCCTTCCCTTGTTCTGGTGTTGGATTTCTAAGCCTTTTGTTAATAACATCTAGTTTTATGGCATATAATTTCTGCTCTAAATTTGTTACTGAGATATAATTCCTGTAACACAAAATTTACCATTTCAAAGCGAAACACAATTCACCGCTGTGCTGTCCCACCCACTATCTAATTTCAGAATATTCCCACTATCAAATTTCTGCCTTAAAGATATTTATTGAAAACCCACTCACATTAACTGAACTAAGAAGGGGGAGCTCAGAGAAATGCAGCGCGGGAACAGCAGCTGGGCTTTGGAGGAAACAGAAAGCTCCAGGAAGCTACTCCAGGCTGGGAATCTTGATTGTACCTCCCTTCTCGCCTCCGGTACCTGCCCTGAAGATGCGCTTCCTTCACTTGAGCATGGCTCAGCGCCACCACGAGCCCACTTCATTTAATTCCTGAGATCCAGGGTTCACCGCAGCCTCGGTATCCTAAAACCCAAGTTTCCAAAGGACCCGATTGCCACAGTTTGGGTCAGGTGCTCCCTCCCTGCCCAATCACCCGTGTGGCCATAGGGATGGATGGTCAGTTGCTCGCCCCTCCAGCTGGGCTAGGAATGAGGTCAGGTCCCCTTAAAAAGATTACAGGGGAAGCGACGCAATGTCCAGCATATCTAATGCAAGGACCTGAGACGGGGCCCACGTTCAGGACTCTCCCACGGGCACTAAAACGGGAGCCTTCTCTGTGGGTACGGCGTGTGCATGTGCACACACGAGCACAGGTGCACACCCTCGCTTCGCAGATCGGAGCTACTAACTGCTGTAAGATGCACCCGCACAGACAGATGGTGGCTGACTGTGCTGTGACTTTGCCAGCCTGTGGGTGCCATGAAGTGAGGATGGGTGGAAGGTGTCCCTGCATAACCTGGACATTTCCACTGCCCACCAGTCTGGGAAGCACTGGACCTGGGGGAGACTGAGGGCTTGGGACCGAGGGTGCTACGAGGAGCTTCAGACGGTGGGAAAGGCCATTCCTTCCCCTTCTGCATCCTGAAGGGCATGCCTCTGCTGGAGGGCACTTCCTCTCAGCAGGGAGCCCTAGGACAAGAGCCAGCCAGTCACCTGCGGTAGATCTGGCTCAGCTGTGACTCCTGCCTGTTCTACCTTGACCACCTGACAAGCTTGACCGGCTCCCCAGGCCCGCCTTGTGTTGTGGAGATTAAGAGAAAGGTCTGTCCACCCCCAGCCTGAAGGGCAAAGGAAGCACAGGGCCCCCAGGCCAGCGTAACAGGGCCACTGGGACCCCTGAGGCATCCCTACCAGGAAGAGGACCCTCAGGGACAGGAGGCAGGCCCCTCTGCCCAGGAAGCTTCCTCCACAGCTGTCCCAGAGAAGGGGCGCTTGGTCACGAAGGCTTCCTTGCACCTCTGCTGTTCACTTTTCCAAATAACCTGTGAGTAATGGGAAAGATGTTCCTCCCCATTGCTAGAGTTTGCCCAATTCTCCACACGTCTAGCAATTTTGCCTTAAATAACTTCTTGCGGGATTTTGTGCAGGAAAGTGTTATTTTTAAATTGCAAATTATATTCTTTTTTAAAAAAATATGTCTTCATTGATTTCAGAGAGAGGAAGAGAGAGAGAGAGAAACATCAGTGATGAGAGAGTCATTGATCGGCTGCCTCCTGCACGCCCCGTACTGGGGATCGAGCCCACAACCTGGGCATGTGCCCTGACCGGGAATCGAGCTGCAATTTCCTGGATCCCAGGTCGACGCCCAGCCGGGTGCAGATTCCATTCTTTATCCACAGAAAACACTGACACATAAAACTACGTTTGGTCTGGTTTAATTTTCTGTCTTGAGTGAACTGCCTGATGCTAACCGGCCCCGATTCTCTGGGTGCACCTGCTCCACTCACTTGTGTGCATCATCTCCCAGTTACCTTTGCTTTTGAATTGGGAGTTTGGGGATGTTGTGCTCCACTTCCGCAGGGTAGATTTCTACGCTCACCAGTGGGTGAGCCGCCCCCGCATTCTGGGCATCTTGCCCGCAGGGCAGTTGAGTGGTTGAGCAAATGTCGCTGTGACTCACAGGGGGGGCCCCACGATCTCCCAGGCACATCTTCTGCCCGGTCGTCACCGGTGTTGTGTTGCTCAGCAGTTCTGGGATGACAACCTGCAAATTCATGGGTCTCCCAAGTAGCTTTCTAAACATGAAATCACAGCTAGGAAACCGGCTAACTCAGGGAGGCCTCGCGTGAAGAGACTCGGCGAGGCGCTCTCACTGGGGCTCAGTGTGGTCAGCAGTCGGGCTGAGCAGAAGTGAACCGTCACCTGGCTTTTCACCTTCACCTTCGTGCAAGTGGGACAGGGAAGCAGAGCAGGCCAGTGAGGGCGGGGAGTGGAGATGGCCGGGGGAGAGACAGACAGACGGACATGGCATCATGAGACCCACGAATCTGGAGCCAGATGCAGCTCCTGGGCTTCTCGGTTTTGTCCAGTGAGTCCTGACTGGACACTGTCAGATGGCTCTTTTATGTTTTTTAGGGATTTTCACACTTACTTTTCCATATACTGTTCATATTAATGTGATGAGACAGAGAACTGTGACATCTTTTTCAAACTGTTGGAGCCAAATTGTTGCATACATTTGGATCAGAAATGCTTTTAGCTGAAAGAGACCACCCAACAACAGTCTCTCTCTCTCTCTCTCTCTCTCACACACACACACCCACACACACCCACCCCTATACCTGGAAGTTGGTAGCGCTCCAAGGACATAATTAGGAGTCAAGACTCCTTCCTTCTGTTCCCACAGTCTTGTGTTTTCTCTGGATGGTGGCAAGATTGCTGTGGGAGTGCCAGGCATCGCGCCCTCTCACCACAGTCGAAGGGAGCAACTGGGGCTGGGGCAAAATCCCTTCCCCAAAGCCTCCCCTAGGGCTTCGGCTTAACTCCTTCTTTAGCCAGAATGGGCCTCACAGGCACGCCGATGGCAGGAGGGGCTGGAAAAGTGAGCACCCAGCAAGCAGAAAACGTACTACTGAGCGGGATTTAAACTAATCATGACTTCCCTCATGGCAGTAGGTCCTTTCTTGGGATTAAAGCACCTCCAGTCACCACCTGCAGAAATCTGGATCTGTTCACAGGGAAGGGGAGTGGGTATGAAAGGGCAGGGAGGTGAGCAGGGTCCACCACAGGCATACTGGCCATGCTTAGGTTTGGCCTCAGTCCGAGAGCCTGGGTATTTAACCGGGTGGGTTCCAGGAAGCTCCGCCACCCAGCACCCTGCTGATTTGTTGAGTGAATGAGCACGTGCACGCAGTGGTGACAGCTTTGGGGCTGCAGAACTAAGTGGGCCTGGCTCTGTCACCACTTCCTGTGCAATCCCAAGCTGACCTCTCACAGCTTCTAGTTCTTCTCAAATGAGGAAGCTCGGCTGGTTGTACTGTTTCCCTTCCGTTGCTCGAGTTCAAATTGCCTTTGACTTCTGCAACCTTCTATTGTCTGCGTGTGGGTTAACCTCAGCCGGTAACCTTCAGCAGCTCTGCTCCTGCTTTCTAGCCAGGCAGACAGTCAGCTGTACAGAAGCACAGGGCTCAGACAGACAGCAAACACAGCCTGGTTCTCCAGACCGCCTTTTCAGAGTCAAGGCCCCGTGTGCTCCGACTCGCAGTGACGGGAGAGGGTGAAACTGTCACCCCTAGGTCCTAGAGGGGACTGGGGGTTGCACAGTCCTTGGTGTTAGCGTAGGCAGCTAGATATTCATAAAGGAAGTGAGCAAAGGGAATCAGGCATTATTAAGCAGAATCGACTGAGGAGCTGAGTCAGACACTGAGCCCGCTGCACTAGGAAGATGCGGCATTCACAGGCTCCCCAAGGGACCAACGCATCAGGACCTAGCCCTCGAAGTGGGCAGGAAGGGTCGTTATTAGTCATTACCGAGGGAAAGATAAAACAGCCGGAGAAATTTCTCTGCTGGGTGCATGCCCAGTAGAAGCCAAGATGACACAGGGGGAAGAGGTGGTTCCCTCCACTTTGAGGACCATAGAGGCCTGTCAATGTAGCCTGCGGAAAGGACTGGATTGCATAAGGCACACAGAACCCTGGAGGATCTAGGGCCCAACAAGAGCCCACGAAAGATTGGGAAGGTGATTGTTTAGTTTGAAAAAGTGCCTGGTCCCCTTCCCAAACCTGAGGTAATATAATCAGCCTAACAGAGGCAAGGGCCTCTTCTCTCAGGAACAGGACTGCCCCCCCCCCCCCCCCCCCACATTCTGTCTCCATAGCAGCCACCTGGGGTCCGGCAGTGACACAGAATCCGGGTCTTCGCATTCAGTGCTAAAGTGGCTAAAGTGCAGCCAGGAGCAGAGACTAAGCCAGCCAGGTGGCGTCAGGGACTGAACAGGGCTGAACCAATGGCACAGAATTCCTGGACACTGGCCCCATTTCTGGGCCTGATGAAGACAACGCTGAACTACTTTCACAGCGGGGTGAAGCTGAACCCAGGACAGTCCTTGATTTTGCTTCTACAATAAACTCTACCACCATACACTCTCCCGGAATGCTTCCCCTGGCTCCTGGCGGCCTCCTTTCCACCAGCAAGGCGGGAGCACCTGGCTCTGCTGAGCCTCAGCTCACCAGCTCTCTGGCCTCAGGGACGGGAGGGCTGAGGAGGGTCCTGCCCCTGCCCAGGACTCCTCAGAAGGCAGTTTGGGGGCTTTCGGAGGACGCTGTCAGTCAGATGCTGTCAGGCCAGAACAAATGGCCCCCCACCAAAAGGTCTCTCTCCTCTAATTTCCAAGAGACAGCTCTCAGCATCAGGAACGTGGCCGGGAAGGGAGCAGAGCAGTAAGTGGCCACCAGAGATGTGAGCGAGGAAAAGGTGCGAGACTCAAGGGGACGCAGACATCAGCCTGTGTTTAGTGAGAAGCAAGGTCCACAGGCAGGTGAGACGGGCCCTGGAGAGGCAGCTGGCCCAGGGACTGGACCCCAGCCTTCCTCCTCTGCTGGCTGCATGCTGCGGCCTGAGTGCCACAAGAGGTAAAGGGTGGGCAGGGGGGTTGTGGGGACTGGACGCCAGAGCGTGAACCTGAGCAGCTGTGAAGGGACAGGCCAGGAAGCAGGGGCGCGTCTCCAGCAGAGCTGCACACAAGGCCCAGTGAGGTGCGGTGGGAGGTGCAGCGGGGAGCCTAGAACCTTTGATTCCTTTCAAACCTGAGGCCTTGAGATTCTAGAAATTCCCAAGTACAGTCTTCACAAGAAAGGCAGAAAGAGGGGAAGGAGAAAAAAGAGGCCCACACATAATTTTACTTTTTTATATAGAATTTGTACAATATATTTCTCTTCATTTGCATATTTTACCCACAACTTAACACCTTTTTACAGGCTGAACTCAGCTGATATAATCAAAATTCTTTCTTTCAACCAAATAGGAAAAATTCAAAATCGTAAACCCGTAAGAAAACAACTTAAAAACAATGATGAAAATAAGTCACGCCTCATTAGGAACAGTGTCTGTTTGTACATTATACATGATTTGGAGCAGAAATTTCTTTATAGATTAGGCACATGTTTCCACGACACTTTTATTCCTGCCAGTTTTATCTCATTCCAGGCAGTCCTGCCTCCTAAGGATCAAAGGGATATTGGTCTTGATGGAAATCTGTTCTTTCAGATACTGCTGGTACCTTGGGGACCAGGAGATGAGGGAATCACCAGCCTCAGGAAGGCCAGGAGAGCAGGGACTGGCTCGGCAGCGCCACCCAGTGGCTGGCGGCAGAGGCAGGGCGGGGTGCAGCCGGGAGAGAGCAGCAGTTGAGTGTGGAGGGGAAACTTAGGCTTGTTCTATGCAAACTGAAGTACAGGGAGACCAGAGGAGCAAGGGTGGTATACAGAGAACTATGAGGAATCCAGTGTTTATTTACAATTTACCTTCCTGATAGGAGCATGAGGAGCAAAGCTGGTGGCAGCTGCCATGAGGGGTGTGACACCTGCCTGGCCCTATCTGTCCCCGCTTCACTACAGGTCAGTCCGAGGTGTGGAGGGCTGTGGGTGGCACGGTGAGGTTAAGCAGTGAGTTGCACCGTCTCCATTTCCATCTTCCAGGCAGCTGCAGTGCGTCTGAGCCCGTGGTAGGGACCTCTTGGTCTCCGTGATTTCCCTCCTCACTACGAATCCTACTTGGGTCTGGGTGGTGTGGCATGTGGGTCCTCCTCTGGGGATACAGGCAGAGCAAAAGATGAGAAAGGGGTTTCTACCAAGCCAGCAGCACCTGTCTCATCACATCCCAACACCACGGGAGACCAGGCTGAGCCCGGGCTTAAAGATGCCAAGGCGATGAGCCTCGGGTCACCAAGTTTCAGGACCTGCCCCATTTGTTTCTGTCTCCTTTGAATTCTCCATTCCACAATGGCTCCACACATAGCTGGGGCTTGGCTGAGGACCTAATTCTAGGGCTGCAGAAGGTCGCTACACCTCGGCCTCCTGAGCCAGAAGGCAGCAGTGCTCTTGCAGTAAGACCCTCCTGGGACCTGCAGTCTCAGCCTTTCCAGTCCAGACACCTGCAGAGCCTGCAAAAAGCTTCAGGCCATGGCAGTCCTGACCTGCTCAACTTGGCCCTGGCTACAACGAGCCTTCTTCGGGTTTGGTCCTGCATGTGGGACGTGCTCAGGCCCAGACACCAGCCCTTAAATGGCAGCAGCCCCAGGCACTCTTCATGCCCACAAGTCCCACTGAGGCTTGTATACGGCCCACATGCCAACCCAGCTTCACGCTCCAGAGTGTGGCTTTGGAAAGAGTAATAATCAGCACTTCAGGGCAAGACTACAACCATAAAAAGAAAAATGGAAACAGCATTCACTGGAACTACTGTAGTTATTGCTGGACAAGTGACAGCCAAGTAACTGCACAGAGCCCCAGAGGCGGGCGTGATGTTACTGTGACCATGGAGCAGAACAAAAACCACTGGGTGTGTGTTTGCTTGTTTTACTTCTAAAGTAAGATCTCCTCTGATAACACTTCACGTCTTTTTATGTACAGAAACTAAAGAGATTCCTTAAGCTCTGCAACTTACACACACAAACCAGTTTGTCCCCCTGAATGGCTGTTCCACTGGTCATCCCCCTGAGGCCCTCTCAAGGGAGGCAGTGCAGTTCTGTTCTAAAAACGTGAGATGGAAACTGAAACATGTTAAAACAACAACTAAAAAAACTTGGATGTGCTGGGGGCCAGCGCATGAGTGGACACCCTTGGTGGCCTGCAGGCGGTCCCCAGGGCACTTGTTCTCATGAAGGATTTCTCTGGGATGCTGTGGCTAGGGAGCTGGCGTCACTCGGTCCCGTACAAAATGCTGGGGACCAGGTGGTGGCAGGCGGGCTCTCACCAGTTTCAGGTTGGATTACCCAATCTCAGAAAGCAAAAGCAAGAGAGGAACTCCCAGGCCCGGCAGTTCTGCAGACTGGTCTTCACTTGAGGGGCAAATGCAGGCAGTTCCGGCTCAACTGAGACAGACCCTTTCCAGAGAGGCTGCTTCCAGTTCTTTCTAGCTGCAGCTTCAGCAGGGACAGACCCTGGAGAAAGCTGGTCTCTGAACATCCTTCTCAAGGGTCTCCTGCAGCCCTTTCTGGGTGATTTTGCACTGCTTTGCTTATCCTCGCATGCTACGGTATGTGCAGGTGTCTAGCCTGCGTGGCATTCTGATTGGAGTGGAAGTGGGAGCTCAAGGAGAACCAGGCACTGACACCACAGGAATTTTCCTGAATGGGTTTAGATATCTGCTCTAAAATCCCCGCGGTCAGATTAGCTGGTTCCATGCATGCCATACCAGGAGCTAACACTCGGCATTCCAGAGGCAGGTTGCCTTGTTTGGGTAGTTGATGGCCAGGCTGATAGCAGCAATGTTCTGCAGAGCCTGTGGAGAGAGAAAGTAATCGCCAGTGTTAAGAACCATTCACTGCTCGGTTCATTAAGTGCTGGCTGAACAAGACCCCCAGTTGAGCAACTGAGGGGGGCAGGGGCGAGGAAGACATGAGCCAGATATGGTTCCCCCCAACTGGAGGACCACAGTCTAGATCAAGAGACAAAAGCTATCCAGACCACATGAGAATTCCAAACATAAGGTAGAAATCATCACTGCTCTGAGAAGGGCAGGGGCAACGCCAGGAGGCTCAGTGGACACAGAGGACACTGTCTGCAGGGGGGGTGGGTCTGGAAAAGTTCGTTAGGGAAAGGGGACAGTACAAAGGGTCAGAAGGGAACAAACAAGCAGCCAATGCTAGGGACCCAGGAAGCAATGTTGGGAAGGTGCTGGGAAGGTGGATGCTGCGGAGCCAGGCAGAGGCTGGTCTTCAAGCTGAGGGCAGCAGGAGGGGAGGACCGGCTGGGAGACACAGAGGTGGCAGGCAGGGGGAAGAGGCAGCACTGGTCGAGCCAAGTAGGTGGGCTGTGGGGAGGGTCAGAATGAGGGTGAGGAGACGGGACATAGGCACAGGCAAGAAGGAGCCCACAGGGATATGCAATGTTGAGCTCAGTGCCAAAATGGTAAAATCTCAAAATTTCACTTTGTGTCCTGCAACCAGAGGTGGTGGTGGCAGTGCTGGTAGGCACCTGTTAGCAGGGGAGGGGGCTTTACTCTGCCCACAGGTCTCAGGAGAATTCACACAAACTCTCCCATAGTCGATGGGGGGACCCTACTTCTAAGCAGGTATCTGACCCCTTCTTGCAGGAGGAATGGTTCATTGAGAAAACTTGGCAGGGACAGTGTGAGGCTCTGGCTGGAAGTCCCAGCTGGATGCCCACTCAAGTGTGACCCTGGGCAAATCTTTCCTTCTCTGAGCTTCAGTGCCCCCATCTGTCCACTGAGGGGGGTTGGGCCACATGCTCTATTAGGTTTAGGGAGTCCATGAGACTGAGGTCTGAAAATGGAGTCTGGGGCCTGCAGATTCCTGAGACCCTTTCAGGGGCTCTGCACAGTAAAAACTATTTTCACAATAATACTAAGACATTATTTTGCTTTTTTCATACTCTCACAAGTATACTGTGGAGTTTTCCAGAGACTAATGTGTGATAATATAACAAGTGAGTACAGAAGCGAACATGGGGCTCCAGCTGTCTTCTATTATGGCAGTCATTAAAGAGATTTGCAAAAATGCAACACAATTCCACTCTTCTGATTTACACCCAACATGTTACTCATGTTAACACAAAATGGGTTTGTTATTTTTAAAAATTAACTGATAATAAGTGTTTAAAATTTGTCTTAATTTCTAAATTTCAAATCTAATTTAATTTCCAGTGGTATATTTCAACATATATGATGCACATGAACAAAAGCTTTTTGGGACCCTTCACAATTTAAAAGTGGCTTCTGAGACCAAACAGCTGTCAGAAGAGGAGTTCTACTAAGGAAGAAAAGTTACATCCCAAAATATCTGAAATCTAATGCTATGGAAACTTCAGGGATCAGCCAAATTGTAAATTTAAGGCATTGGTTGTTTTGGCTTAAAAGACACAAATTCTTGTTAGTGTCTTCTGACCCCACAGTTTAGTATGAATGACACTGATAAATGGGGCTCGGCTGCTGTCTCAGACACAGAAGGAAGTGACTGAATTGGAACAGAGCTTCACGTAAGCCCTGAGTAGATTCTATACTCATGCCACAGGCGCCGAGGCTCTTTGTCCTCGCCACAGGGAGGGGACAGCCCACCAAAGGCAGGCAGACAGCCATGAGGGCCAGCTCCGAGGTGGGAGAGTACCTGTGCCGCACAGCGGAGAAGGTGGTCGTCGGTGGTTAAGGCCAGCAGGTAATCCTGCAGCAAGCCGAGCTCCTGTGGAGAGAGCATGGGCGCAGCTTTAACAGACCACCACCTAGGAGACACCCACCCACCACCACAGAAGCCTCGTGTGAGTGATCAGTGCTCACTCTGGCAGCACCCCCTCAATCAAGAACCATGGTAGGAACTTGACCAGGAGGAGCCAGGTGCCTGGTTCCAGGGGCTCTGCCCAGGGTGACGGCGTGGGGAACCTCCCTCCTCAGGTCAGTTTCCTCATGTATAAAAGGAAAGGATAAGCTCCAGAACTCTGAAAGGCCCTTTCATCTCTCATACTCAATAAGTCTATTGTCCCGAGAAGAGGAGGAAGAAAGAACCCATCTGTTTTATTTTCCAAAACTCACTGTTGTCAAGGGCTGATCCAAGGCAGTTTCCCTTGGCCTTAGGCCTGATAAAATACGCAATCTCGGTGTTGCTTGGGCTGGAGAGGTGAGGGCCTCAGACTGTAGGCCACTTCTGCCTCCGTGCAGGTCAGCTGAGACCCTGACCCTCCCTCCCTCCCACCAGGGCTTGGGATGGGGCTGTGATCTGAGTGCTACCCTCCTGCCCTGGGCAGCAGAGGGAGCAAAAGCACTGGGCTGCGCTGTGCCAGGGTAAGAGACAGGGCAGGGCGCTCACCTGGGCGCGGTTCTCGGTGACAAAGAAGAGCTCGGTGAGGGCACGATGCAGGGGGAGGAGGATGCCAGGCTGTGTCACGTCCTCAAACAGGCTGTACTCCATGTGGGTGAAGAGCTGCCACAGGGGCTTTAACAGCGAAAGGTCACAGAGGTCACTGTGGGAGGAAGTAGGGTGGGTTTACTGAGGGCCACAGCAGACAGATGGTAGGTGACAGGAACTGTAGCTCTGACTCTCCCTTCCCCCACATCTAGTAAAGTCACTATAAAATAGTCCCACTCCCTCTCCCCCTCTCCCTAAAAAAGATCCAAAAATATTCACCACCAGCAAGTAGGGAAAGAGGCAGAACCTAAACTTCAAAACAGGACTCTAAGGAAACAGGAGATCCTGAAGTACATTCATGTAAATCAACTGCACATGTTTAAAAATGGTTGTTATAATAGAGAACCTCCAATGACAGTGAAAAAAACCTCAAGTTAAATGCTAAGTGGAGCCTGGCTGGTGTGGCTCAGTTGGTTGCAGTGTCACCCTGTACACTGAAAGACTGAGGGATCAATTTCTGGTCAGTGCACATGCCTAGGTTGCGGGTTCAATCCCCATTCAGCGTGCGTGCAGGAGGTGGCAGATCCATGTTTCTCTCTCACATCAGTGCTTCCCTCTCTCCTCCCCCTTCCTCTCTCTCTAAAGTTAATAAAACATATCCTTGGGTAAAGATTAAAAAAAATTTTAGGTTTAGTGGAAAAAAATTTTAAAAATTTCAAAAACCTGCATATACAGGTAACTACATTAAAAACAACAGCAAATGAACATACCAGAAATGTTACTAGTAGTTGTCCCTGTCAGTTTTCTACAAGAGACACTGCTTTAAAAATCAGAAACAAAAAGAAACCCCAAAAAACTATTTAAAAGACAGTGTGAGCCATTGTGATGCTCTTAGGCTCATGAAACACAGAAATGGACTAATAAGGCCACTCAGGCCAGAAATCTTTCCATGTGAAGAGGACCCTTTGCAACACACCCCTGCTGAGAGGCCGCATTGATTTTTTTATTCAGAGGGAGGTTGTGCTTTAATTCCAGCTCAACATCCTTCAGAGGAGAATAACTATGAAATAATATTCTTGGGCTTATGACATGACTTTAAATATTTATAATCTTAAAGTTTGCTTTTTCCTCTGTAATGTAGGACTTTAAAAAGAATTCTGTAGAATTTGAGTGTAATTTTGGAGCCAATCATTTTCTTCCAGAGGAGTAAGTCTTCACAAAGTAAACCAATGGGAAAGTTTGGTTTGATGTAAAGACAGCTTTACAGGGAGTTTTCAGGGAAGCACTGAGTGTGTGAAGTAAAATGCACCTGCATGGCTCATGCCTGTGGCAGAACTATGGCACTTATACCTGCCCTCCTTCCCCTGGGGGCTGCCTTTCCTCTCTGCCCCATCCAGTCTCAGGCCCTGGGACTGAGGGGGTGCAGGAAGTCCCTAATGGATGGCCATCAAACTGCAGCCAGGAAGACACTGGGGATGTGACAAGTTTCATACACATCACTCAACCAGATAGTTCTCACTGGAAGCCACTCTCAAAAGAACCAAAATAAGTAAGCCCTATGGGCTAAGTGACCCCTGATGTTTGCATACGTGGAAACAGTGGTAATGGCAATCATGCCCAGCTTTCCCTCTCTCCCTCTCTTCTGCCAGCCTGTACGTAGAATGGCTACAGGTGCTGTCATTTTCTCTTCCCTGACTTGGAGTCCTTTATTTTTCAGATAGCAGCTCCATATTACATGAGAAGACAACCTTACTTCGAATATCATCACTTGACTCTGACTAGCATTCTGTGTGTCTGTGTGCCTTAAAAATGCCAAAAAGGGGGTACTGAACTGCCTAACAGGTAGGGGTCTGAGCAAGGAGGGTAGGGACAAAATGTATGAATGATATGTGTGCGCACAATCACTAAAACTCCCTCTGACACCCTGGCCACGTAGCTCAGTTGATTATAGAGTGTCATCCCAATATGCCAAGGTTGCAGGTTCAATCCCCAGTCAGAACACATACAAGAATCAATCAATGAATGCATAAGTTAGTGGAACAACAAACTGATGTTTCTCTCTCTCCTCCTCTCTAAGATAAAAAAATAATAATAATAATAAAATAAGTAAAACCTTCCCTCTGAGATGAGGAATAAGACAATTATGTCTTTAATCCCCACTTCTATTCAACACTCTACTGAATGTCCTGGCTACAGCAGAAAGGCCAAAAAAGTTTCTAAGGATTGAGTGGAAGAAATAAAACTCATTATTTATAGATAACATGACCATGTGCTGAATAATCTACATATACACTTGTAGAACTAACTAATAGAATAAAGTCACTAGATACAAGGGCAATACACAAAAATTAATTATATATCAGCAAAAACAAAAATAAAAATTTTAAATACCAACTACAATACCATCAAAAACAATAAACACCTAGGAATAAATCTAACAAAATGTTGTGCAAGTCCTCTATATAGAAAACTATAAAACATTACTAAGATCTAAACAGTAGAGGATTGTGGATTAGAGGATTCAATGGTCTAAAGACCTTGATTCCTCTCTAATTGGTCTAAATTGTCAATCAAAATTCTATCAGGTGAGAAGGGTGTGTGTGTATGCATGCATGTTGTCTATAGAAATAGACTAATCAGAAACAAGACAAGAATACCCACTCTTGCCAGCTCTATTCAACACAGTACTGGAAGTCCTAGCCTAAGCAATTAGGTAAGAAAATGATATAAAGGTATCAGAATTGAAAAGGAAGAAGTAAAACTGTCTCTGTTTGCAGATGACATGATATGACAGAAAACCCTAAAGACTCCACTAAAAAACTGTCAGAACTAATAAATTCAGTAGTTACAAGATACAAAATCAATAGAGAAAAATCAGTTGTTTCTATATACTAAGAATGAACTATCAGAAAGATAAATTAATAAAGCAATCCCACTTACAATAGGATCAAAAGAATAAAATACTTAGGAATAAATTTAACAAAGGAGATGAAAGATCTGTACACTGAAAACAATAAAACATTGGTGAAAGAAATTGAAGACACAAATAATGGAAAGATATTCTGTGTTCATGAGTTAAAAGACCCTGAATAACCACAGCAATCTTAAGAAAGAACAAGGCTAAAATAGTATCACGCTTCCTGATTTTAAACTATATTACAAAGCTATAGTAATTAAAACAGTATAGCATTGGCATAAAAGCAGACATACAGATCAATAGAACAAAATTGAGAGGCCAGAAATAAATCCATGCACATATGGTTAATTTTTTAGACACAGGTGCCAATATGCAATGAAGAAAGGACAGTCTCTTCCATCAGTGGTACTGGGAAAACTAGATACCCACATATAAAAGAATGAAACTGGACCCCTATCTTATACCATACATAAAAATCAACTCAAAATGGATTGAAGACTTGAATGTAAGACCTGAAACTGTAAAACTCCTGGAAGAAAACATAGTGGTAAGCTTCTTGACATTGATCTTGTCAATGATTTTTGGATTTGACACCCAAAGCAAAAATAAACAAGTGGGACTACATCAAATTAAAAACTTATGCACAGCCATGGCCAGTGTGGCTCAGTTGGTTGGAGTGTCATCCCATGCATCAGAAGGTCATGGGTTTGATTCCTGGTCCGGGCACATACCTAGGTTGTGGGTTCAATCCCCGGTTGGGGCATGTGTGGGAGGCAGCCAATCAATGTATCTCTCTCTCTCTCCCTTCCTCCCTCTCTAAGATCAATTTGTTAAAAATTTCAAAAAATATTAAAAAAAAAAAAAAAAAGCTTATGCATAGCAAAAGAAATCATCAATGAAATGAAAAGGGAACCTACTGAATGGGAGAAAATATCTGCAAACCACATTTCTGATAAGGGATTAATATTCAAAATATATAAGAAACTCATACAACTCAATAATAAAAAAAATAATCCAATTTAAAAATGGGCAAAGTATCGTGATGGCAGCAGTTCTTTGTTGCCAGAATGTCCTCTTTTGAGACAGCTGCCTAATAAAAGCTGATTCTAAATTAGCAAAATAAACCTTTTCTACTTGTTTGTAGTCTTTTGAGGCTTTTACTACAAAGATTCTAAGTAAAATAATGAGTTGAGCACTTCTTACATTCTAATTATAGGCTCGTTTCCTATTATATTTTAAATAGATCCCACAGTTGTTAACTTATAAATGCCTTACATGTGAACTAGGGAGTCTGGGTGTGCATCACTGGAATGTTTTATATTAAGAAAACGCATGACTCCTGCTGCCTCTATGCCTGACAACCCTCTGATGCAATATATAGATCTAGTGATACTTTTTGTTGGGTCTCAGCTCAGAGGATCTGCTAGTAAACGGGTGAATTGACTGACTGCTCTAGGAATTGGAAAGGTGAATGGGAAAGAAATCTGTGGCTAGCATTTGTGAGACAGTAAAAGCTCTGTGAAGAAAAAAAAAATGGGTAGAGGATCTGATTGACATTTTCCCAAAGAAGACATACAAATGGCAAACAGGTACATGAAAAGGTGCTCAATATCACTAATAATCAGGGAGATGCAAATCATAACCACAATGGTCATTGTGGTCATTATGAAAAAAAAAAGAGATAACAAATGCTGGCAAGGATGTGGAGAAGCATGGACCCTGGTACACTGTGAAATGAGAGGTGTTAACCTGATGGTAGGAATCCTTTCACAATGTATACATAGTATATCAATCATCACTTTCTATACTTTAAACACATTACAATTTTATTTGCCAGTTATACCTCAATAAATCTGGGGGGAAATTAACTAATTCTAAAATGTACATGCACATGCAATGTTAAAAATAGCCAGAACAGTCCTGAAGAAAAGGGACGTACACTGCTAGGTATGTAAATCTGCTATAAAGCTACAGATTTAGGACAGTGTGGTGCTGGCCCAGGGAAAATCAGAATGACCAATGGAACAGAAGAGATCAACGCAGATCCACGCACATATGGATGCCTACTCTGTGACAAAGATGGCCCTGGAGTGTGGTGAGGGAAAGGTGGTCCTTACAGTCAAGGTAGAGACCCATGTGAGAAAAAACTGATCTTGGTCCCTACACTTCATATCATTCACTAAAATTCATTCCACGTTGACTGTAGATCTAAATGTGAAAGAAAAATGAAGCTTCTAAAAGATAACATAGGAAATATCTTCATGATTCCAATGTCATGTAAGGCAACATGTCCTAAACAACAACAAAAGCACCACCATTATGAAAATGATCAATAAACTGGAAGACATTAAACTTAGAAACTTCTTTTCATCAAAGACACCACTAAAAGAGCGAAAGGGCAAGCCACAGAGTGGGAGGAGATACTCGCAATACAAACACCCCGCAAGACTCACCTCCAGAAGGCAGCTTACCTGTGGCTGCAGCACATCACAATCCTCAGAAGTAGGTGAATGGCTTTTAATCGCTGATGACCAGTCTGGCGACAGGCCACGCCTACCAGCCATTCCCAAATTTTTGCTAAGGGGAGGTGCGGCACAACTCTTTCTTCTGACAACATTTGCTTCAGAATCTCAAATCCTGGCAATCCCCACAAAACACAGATATTTTAATAAATTCGATGAAACAACTGATCATTTAAATTTTGCCTGAAATTATGCCTTTTGTAAAAGCAACATACAGACATTTTCATTTCCCCTTTTCTGCAAAAATGCCCTGGCAAATTCTAAGAGAACAAACATCTTTTTTAGGTGGCTCTTCTCTCTGGCCATTCAGGTTCACAACCAACCAACCAACCAACTATATAGCATATTCAACAGTGACATGAGTGGGGTTTGTGAAACAAATCTGTGGAAGTCTTAGAGAAAAGTACCTGCTTTGATTTTAACAAAGATCAATGACATAACAGCACTCACACCCACAGAGTTTCCCCAGCAGGGAGATGGTGCAGATAGAAAGAGAAGAGCACACACCTGTTTGGAATCGCCCCAGGTGTCCAGCTGTCACAGTGAACTTGTAGCCCCACTCAGTGTTGCTCATGTCAGAGGTGAAGCGGTAATACAGAGTATCTCCTGCATCACACAAAAATCAAACAGGTCATAAAAGTGCATAACAGGGAATGGCAAGTGAGGGGTTTCTGATGAAATATAATAAACCCCATTTTAAATCTTCCAATGATTCCCCTTCTCAGGATTAACTTTAAAGACTTAATGCTAAGAGTGAATATAACCAAGTATTTATCGACTACCTGGAAGCTCAAAATCTTTCCACTTCTGTTGAGACCCACTGAAATTGTGTCGGTCTTGCTGAAAGTCACTACTGCTGGACATGGCTAATTCGTCACAGCCTTCCTCTGTATTGCACTGAGAATCAAATTTGATGGAGAGGTAGATTGCACCAGGAATGTGAACTTTATCCTAGGGAGGGGAAAACAAGAACACTGGTCATTGCTGGTCATTACCGAGGGCTGACCTCATGCCAAGCCCCGAGTTGAAACTGGAGTGTAAGAATGAGTGAGTCACAGCCCTGTGCCAGGAGCCATTAGCTGGGATGGGGAGCAAGCACAGGGGCTGCACACACAGCAGGGATGACACTTGTGCAGACCAGGGTGCAGCAGGTAGGCTTCACTTGGAGAAGGAGGGGAGGGCAGAAAGAGTCTCAGTGAAGGGCTGTCTGGGTTGTTGTGAAGAATGAAGAGGACAGGAGGGGACTGTCAGGAAGGAACTAATGGCAGGAGGCAAGGTGAGAGGCAGATGTGACCATATGGGGGTACATTTCAGGCAAACAGTTCTGGAAAGTCGTATGCATTCAGGGAACAGCAAGGAGCTTGCTGTGTCTTGGGTAAAGGGTGAACTCTGTGAGTACATATGCTTGGGAGGTGAGGACAGGAGTGATATGTGATCCTGGATCGTACCTCAAAGTTGGTGTTGTTATTATATGGGTGTTTCGACTCTCTCACTTGCACCTCCATTCCTGGCTCCTCCATGAACTGGCAGGCAGCCAGAGCCATGGTCCCCAGCATGTTCTCTCGGCAGCCTTGGAGCACCTTCTGCAGGATCTGGTGGGACATAAGGCAGGGAATGTCAAGGCCTTCCAGTGGCAGGGCCATGGATCTGCCCCATGAGGAAGAAGGGAGTCTACTTCAACCCAAGGCCCATCTACAGGGGTTAGCATCATCCTGGACCCTCACCCCAGGCCCTCAAGCCACCCCACCAGCCTACTCTCACTGGAAGGGGCAGGCCCTTGTTTTAAATCAGGACACTGTAGTACTTTCAGAGCAGCACTATTTGAAAGAGATCTGAAAGAACCAATGGAACCAATCAGAGACGGTCCTGGCTCCTGAAGAGTCCTGAGCTTAGCAGAGGGAGTGACATGCAGATAAACAATTACAGCACAATGGGATAAATGCCCAGAGTGAGGTGCAGAATTAGCAGCTCCATAGGGCAACAATGGTGGAAGGACATACTCAAGACAGGGACTGGCAGAAACAAAATGCCTCCCTTTCATCACTTCCAAATGAGAAATACGGCTACAGCAAACATGCCAGCAACTTCAAGGCTGTGAGGCTGGGAAAGGATCTAGGGGACTTAGAAATGGGTGGTATTCTGAGATAGGCAAATTAGGATTACAGAATAAATTCACTTCCTGACAAATCCTCAAGTACTGTGCATGTATGTGTATGAGGCGGTGAGGGTGGCAAGGGGACAGGACAGGGATGAAGGAGGTAGCAAGTGTGACTCAAGATTTTTGTACTTGGAAACTGGGAAGGTGGTGTTAAAACTATCTAGTTCAGCGGCAGACAGTGCCTGGGGCTGCTGAGTTCTAGACCATTTTCTGATATACGGATCCTTCAGTTCTACCCAACAGGAGGTGGAAGAAATGCTTTTAGACCTGTGAAGGATTGCTAACCCAGCACTACTTGAAGCCCTGGCTAGTGTGGCTCAGTTGGTTGGAGCACTGTCCTGTACACCAAAAGGTAGTGGGTTCAATTCCTGGTCAGGGCACATACCCAGGTTTCGAGTTCGATCCCTGGTCGGGGCACATGAGGGAGGCAACTGATCAGCGTTTCTTTCTCACATTGATGTTTCTCTCTCTCCCCTCTCCATTCCTCCCTTTCTCCCTCCCTGTCTTCCCCTTTTTCTCTCTAAAATAAAAAAAAGACCAAGTTGATTTGATTTAAAAAGAAAACAAAAAATGGCCTCCACCTGTCAAAACTGAACCTTAAAATTAGAGCACTGGACTTAAGAGGATGCACAGACAGACCCTGGTGAGCCCCAATGTCTGCCACCCAGAAGCTGGAAGCCTTGGAGAAGCCTCCCAGCTTGATTTCCTCACCTCTGGGTCACAATGTAACACAGGTATAGGTGCTGGAAGAGTGTCTGACCTGGGGTAGACATTCTAGAAATGATGGTTGAAAAGAGAAGACACAAACCGTCCTGGAAGGCTTCCTGTATTACGGGAACAAGCTATCAGAGTTGTAATTAACTCAGCCCCCTGGGTTCGTACTAAGTGAGATGCTACAGGACACGAGACAGCCTAACAAAGAAAGTCAGACTTGTAAGTGTGAATACAAAAAGGGAAAACAGCAAAAACAAGTTTTATGGGGTAATTTTTCCAAACACTCTGAGCACCAAGTCTGTTTTAGGCTGTGCGCTCAGCTCCAGGCTGGTACTTGGGAGAGTTCAACAATGACCCTACCCTGCCTGTGTTGCATTCACACCTGGCCGGGAGTCCTACAGCCACACAGGTAAGCTCACCCCAAGAAGGCACTTGCTAGAGGAAGACTGTTGAAATGCTTAGGGTGGTGTTGGGGTGGGGAGAGGAGAGGAGGAGCGAGTGGGGTGAGGGCCCCGCTTGGCCTGCTTAATTACCTTCTCCCACCGGTGCTTTTCTTCCAGCTGCATGAACATATCAAAAATGTAGGTCATGTGGGCAGGGCCACGTAGCTCTAGGATGTCCTCGCTCACTGGCACGTGCGTAGGCCACTCAGCAAGCAAGGATGCGAGCACATGGCGGGCATACAGGATTGCTGTGGCCTCATTCACACGGAAAAGGTAGTCCCGGACTGCCCTCTTGCTCTTGCAGTTCAGCTCCTTGTGCAGGAGGGCAGCACTCTTGGTGCGCCGCTGCTTGGCGTAGCTCTGCTGCAGTTCACTCTCAGTGCTGGAGATCAGCTTCTGGGTCACAGGATTTGACTCAGCAGTGGCCTTGTCGCAGCGTGTGGGCCGGGACTGCAAACCCAAAGACCACCATTAGAGGGCTGCCCTTCTCACAAGCGGGGGTGGGTGGCAGTCAGGGACAGACATTTGTTTCCAAGGTGGAGGCGACATACCAAGCACGGTAAGATAATCATGTCTGTATCCACAGCTTTGGCACTCTGCTCCTCTAGTCTCAGACTCCTACTGGGCTGCCACTTCTGAGCCAGGGCCCGTATCCTTTCATCCGTGGTAAGCTCATCACCATCAAACCTGAAGAGAAGGAGCACAAAATTGGGTACATAAGTTATACATAGCAAGGCAAGAGTTTACCTTGCAGTGAAACATGTCGGAAATGCTTATCAGAGGTATTTAACTCTTACTTTGCAATTACGTTATTACTTTCCATATTTTGCAAACTGGATTCACGGTGTTCATTTATTCATACACACAGATGTGCATGTATGCCTTGTGGCAGAGAATGCAAATTGTCCTTCAGGATATCCTCCCTTTCTTTTAGAACAAAGTTCCCTGAAGTTTTAGCAAGATAGAGAATCATCCAGCTAGAGACATGGTTCCCAGCACTCCCTGCAGCTAGATGGAGCCATGCAACTAGGTTCTTACCAATGGGAGGCCAGCGCGGTAAAGTGTGCCACTTCTGAAGCCCACCCTCAGACCACTGCACTAAGGATGTGCTCCTTTCTCTAGCCCCCCTTTCCTCTTGGCTGGAACAGAGAGGTGGGGGTAGGGGGGTGAGGCAGCCTGTACTACACAGCTGAGAACAAAGTGGGGTCAGTTTGTGGAGCAGAGCTGCCCACTCAGCCCGGACTGCTGCCTACCTCTAGATGGTTCTGTGACAGGAAAAACAAGTCCTATCTTCCTTGACCTATAATATTTCTGGGTTTCTCAGTTACAGCACCTTAGGCTATGCCCTTTCTGATGCAACCCTGCTTTATCTCACAAAGGATTTGAGGCAATATGTAAGAAATACATATGGGAAATAGAAATTAAAAAAGCACATTAAGTTGGAATTGGATATAAATTAGGATAGAAAGTTAAAACTAGGACATGGAACAGAGGAGGGGATTAGTTGCACAGGCAAAATTCTACAAAACTTTAAAAGCTGGGCCCAAGAACTAGCTCTGAACTTCCTGTCAAAGAAAAAGGGAATGTTGTTAAGTGTATAATAATTCTTGAAGACATGAATATAATATGCAGTGGTGAAGAAATAAACAAACAAAACAACACTTTTCACCAGAAGGTCCTGCTCTGCACTGTCTGCTCTCTGGGATGACATATGAGAGAGCCTTGGTGTTTGTCTCCATTTCTGCATCCATGGTGAGTTTACTCTAAGACGCAGACTGCAAATGAAATTTTTCCAGAGGAACATACAACACAACTCAAGATGATCCCTGCAGTGCAGTACAGCCAGTTTTCATGTCACTTTATGAAGCACTAAAAACCAATTTCACACCTGCTTCTTGGTTTATCAGTAGCTTTTCTCCAGATCTCATTGGCAGGAGGTTAGTGTAGTCCTGCCCTCACGTGTTCTCACACTCACCATACTCAGCTGCATCTAGCCGTCCCTTACCTCTTCTGGACCTCCAGGAAGAACGAATCGGTCCTTTTCATCTGCAGTTCATATATGGCCCGGAGAATGTGTAGAGGGGCATTGAGGGCATCGTGAGCCATCTGAAGCAGGAGAGAGACAATTTAATGTGCTTTAAACACATTACTGATCATCTAAACTCAAAAGTGATAAAGCAATTATTTTCTTAAGTTACCACATGTTATAATTTAAGAACATCATATGGGTATTTAAAGTACATAAAATTATAAGCCCTAAAACATGGATTTGTAAAATGTGCATTCCTACTATAAAGGAGAATATAAAACACAGAAACACCAAAAGAAATATTATGTCGACAATGCAATGCTAATAGGCAATAATTATCCACCACACCGTACTCATTGCTGCCTTCTCTGTTGCTGCCTCACACTCAAGTCTGACAACTAGCACATAAATCTAAGTATACTGAACTTTCTTTTGATTTTCAAAAAACTGCACTTGTTATTCTGACATCCATCCCATTCTCTGTTTACTCTTCGTACAGTCAGGCCCTTTGAGTTCAAGCCCTCACCCATTTTCACATCATTCTGAGGAAGGGTGGCTCGTCCAGGGAAAGCATGTCTGAGAAACTGAGGGGGAACTATCATTTGGGGGTTTATGGATGGGCTTGGAAATTACATGCAAAATTTTACATGTATATTTGAATGTGTATTTTATAGGAGAAATGATCTACAGCTTTTGGGTCCAAGAACCAAAAATGTTAGGAAGTACTGTTGTAAGGGCCTTTCCATTCTTTGGATCAGTCCTGCACAGTACAGATTGAGGCTTCAGGTTGAGCTTCAGGTTGTGGAGGCTAAAGCATAGTCAAGCCAAAGAGAATCCATTCCTTACAGTCCTTTCTCAGTCCACACTATGACCCAAGAACGTACCAGGAAACATATTCTGGTGGGCTCATCCAGGCTTTCCAGAGGGTCTAGCTTTTTCTGCTCCGGCTCACTTGGGCTGCTGACTGACCGTTCCATCTCCTCCTCTTGGTCCCCTCGCTCATCTAGCTCCAAGTCTCCATGCTCGGCCAAAATGTTGATCTCCTTTTTTGAGGAGTACAGCATGATGGACAAAATCTACACAGAAAGAAAATCAGGGCAGGAAAGTGAGTGTTTGGTGGGTTAGATTACCCAGATCCTTAACCCTCAGGGGGTAGAAAATATTTGACCTTTTTCAAAAGATGTCAGAATTCACAAAAAGAATGTATAATTAGTAAAGAAACATGAAAACATGTTCAATTGTACTTGTAATCAAAGAAATGCTAACTAAAACCATGAAGGAACTTTATGTCTACTAACTTTGCCACTGACAATGTAAAATGATACGCTTTTAAAATGCATTTTGGTGACTTGAGATCATAAGATGGCCATTTTTCTAAGTTGCCAGCTTTCATAACCACCATTTTTAATGTTTGCATATGATATGTAAAGGTGGATTATTATTTACATAAAGAGCTATAAAAATGTTTGTCTCTAACCCAGGGACTCATCTTTGAGGAATAATGTAAAACATGTAAAAAGTTATATTCATGGTGTGGTCAACGAAACACTGATAACGGCAAAAACCTGAAATCCACCTGAGTGGGTTTCATTGAGTCTGCAGGAGGCGAACTCTCAGGCTGTGGTGGCTAAAACAGTTCAGGACGAGGAGAATCCACTGATCTCAATTTATTTGAATACCATGCTCCCTGTGTAATCTAAATCAATCTATCAATGTATCTATCTATTACCAACACAGAGGGAAAAATAAGGAACTACACAAAATACTATTGGTAGCTGTGTTTGGGGAGTAAAACAATTTTTTCTTTCTATTTTTCAAATTTTCTGCAATGTGGTTCTATTATGTGAATAACAAAAAAAAATTAATTAAAAATATTTCCTCAAGAGCTCAAATGCTCTTCAGGTTATCCATTAATATGTTCCAGCACAGTGGCAACTGCCACCTGTTTCTTCAAGTTCAGGCCTCTGTGGACTGAGCAAGGCCAGCTGACCACCTCTCACACAGCAGCAGCCTTTCCTGGACCTCAAGCTGACACTTGGTACAGAAACTCCACAGGGAACCATAATAATTGTATTAAAAACAATCTAAGGCCTGTAATAAAATGAGAATTATCAACTAACATCCTACAAAAAATAAACAAAAGTCAGGACAAATTTAGAAACTCATCTTAGCTCAAAGGAACTTTAAACGGAAATAATAATTAAGGGAACACTTTATTATCATGACATAATGTTTCCATATAAAATACTTCTCTTCCAATGTTCTTTGAACAAACATCAAATTCATTTTCCCTGACAGGGGAGGACAGGTTCCATATCCCTATTTCCAAAAGAAAAGACAAATACAAGACACAGTTTTAACAACTGCACAGAGTGAGAGTGCACAGGGAAGAACCAGCTACAACTAACTGGTGATTCTAACTCCCAGGCCAGTAAATGTGCACAGTTAGCAGTAGGAGGAGCCACCTTCATCCCTTACTTCCAGGTCCCGGAGGAGCCACGTTTTACTGAAGCCGGTCCCTTTGCTGCACCTTTTCACCAGCAGCTTCAGCAAATCAGTCTGAAGGAAGGTAGCATGGGTCTCTTCAAAATCATGAGCCTGCCAAACAGAAAAAGAATGATTTGCAATTGTCTCAGAATGGAGAAGCTAAGGGTCACTAAAGAGAAGCAAGCCTCCTTCAGAGCCCAGTCTCAGTGGCCCACATTCATCCTTAGGTGAAGAGTCAGCAGGAAGGATAAAACTCTGAACCTTAGTCATAACCTATGTCTGTTCACTCACTCTCCAGTCCATTCACTCAACAAATATTCTGAAGCCTCATACACTCTATGTGCTAAGTCCTATGCTAAGAGCAGAGGTTTTATGTCCCTCTCCTGCTTTCTACCTTCCGCAAGCTTCCCACTGCTCTTTAAATTAAAATCCAAGTTCTTAGTCATGGCCGACAAGGTCCTACAGGCTCCCTGCCTACTTGTGTGGTCTCATCTGCCTCTTGTGCACTATCCTGAATCCCTGGAGGTGTTCTCTCTGCTCCCTGACAACCATGCCTGTTCCTGGAGTTTGCTACTCTCCCAGCATGCAACACTCTGCCCAGACTCCTTGTCTATCACCTCAAATTTCACCTTCTCAGAAAGGCTTTTCTCACTCATGACAGTTTTCCTTACAGATTCTTTGTTGTCTCTCTTGCAGTTTAGACTGTAAGCTCCATGCGATCAGGGACCTTCTTTCTTATTCAAAACTACATACTCAGCCTGGCTGGGCATGGCTCAGTGGTTGAGCATTGACCTAGGATCCAGGAGATAGTGGTTCGATTTCCGGTCATGGCACATGCCTGAGTTGTGGGCTTGATCCCCAGTTGGGGGCGTGCAGGAGGAAGCCGATCAATGACAACTCTCATCATTGATGTTTCTCTCTCTCTCTCTTTCTCTCTCTCTCTCTCTCCCCTTCCCCCCTTCCTCTCTCAGAAATCAATAAAGATATATTTAAAAAACAAAAACCACAAAAAAAATCCAAAAAACTACATACTCAGTTCCATCTAGCACTTGGTGCTCACATATTTACCGAATGAGGGATTCAAAGACAGAAATGGTCTCCGCCCTCAGGGAGTTTATTTTCTCTTACCTACTATAATGCAAACTAAAACTATAGCAGACTGTGGTAAATGCCAGGATATCAACAAGCAGCGCATGTATAGTGTCAGTCATAAAACTACAAATTCTCAGGGCCGGGCCAGAGCTGAAATGCTATCCAGTCTGGTTTCCCTGTGGTGCTTGAGTCTTTCCATGGCTTCCTGACCAGTGCTGTCAAAGTCAAGGAACTCACACTTTTCAAATGAAATCTTTCTTTTATGGCTAGTTCTGTTGGGAAGATTGTCCTAAAGTGATCCCTTCCTCCTCACCCATGCCCTTCAGAGGGCAGAAGTATGTTCCCCATAAGCCAAGGCTTCTCATCTCCACACCAACTACTGCCCAGCTCTTTAACTTGTCTGCCTCCTCCCACCCCAACTGACAAACCTATTGTTCAAAGATCCCATAGGATGCTAGCCCCTTTACTCTTCCCTTTATCTTATCTTATGCTGAACCAGAAGAGGCTGTGGTTCAGACGGCAGTAAGAAAACATTCAGTCCATTTGTCTTCTCATCTTCCAAGGTTATGTGTCCATTAGGCAGTAGTACCTGATTCCATAAAACAGTGCTGAAAAACTACAGAAAACCAACTATCAGGAAAATTCTTTTTCTTCCTTAAAGTTATCCTCATGCAAGGCCCCAATTATTTCTAAAAGTAATCAAAATCCTATGGTTAAGCATCCACTGAAATCAGAAGGCATTTCCTCCTAGTTAATGCCCCACAGATGTTAAATCACAGTAGCAATGGAAGAAACTCACCATTACCTTTAGTGTTTTATATAATCCTTTGAGGGCCAGGGACAGGACCCAAGTTGCTTCCACTGCCTCAGGACAATGGCTATCCATGCTGGTTTGCAGAAGGTGACTGGCGATAAAGGCAAAGTGCTGGGAATATTGGCTCAGCTGGGCCTGGGAGTCACTGCATTCCTGTCCTTTCTGGGCCAGCTGGTAGTCCTTCACTGAAGGGTGATGTCAGGCAGAAAAAGAAGGCACCAAGAGTATAATTAATGCCTCCTTCAGCTAACTGTCTTCCCCAGTAATGTGCAAGAACTGCAGCCCCCCTCATACCATACACAAAAATATCACAGACAGTGCCTAATGCTGAAGCTGAGTAAGAACGCCGATTATTTCAGGAGCAGAACTGGGCACATAATGCTTAGATATTCCAGACTGTTTGGGATTTGGTAAATTAAGTCAAAGGGCATTTATGATGTACTTGCACTGTTCTGTTGATGAAACAAAATGGAAAGTGGCATGAATGCCAATACAATCATTCAAAGTTATTTTACACTCATGTAGCCACTGACTCCATAATGTTTAAATTACCCATTAGAAAACAAATGATACTGACAAATAGAAAAATTAAATGTTCAGAACCTAAACATATGCTTAACCAAAAAAAGTAGAGCATAAATACAAAATAACATAATGGGAAGGGCCTTCAAATTTATCCCAATTATCATTATTCCAGAGATGATGAAAAAGAAGCTCAGGGAGTTATAACTTGTTTTTTAAAGAAATCACATGCAGGGCAAGAATCAAGGTATCTTTACTGATTTTAGAATATGCAGAGATTAGACAACTTTCCTCCATTTTTACAAGAAATAATTATGCTCGGGACCTGTTTTCCTTTTCCGGGTTTTGACGTCAACAATCACAGCCCTGTTTTTCTCAGTAAAGTGCTTCAAGATGATCACATTATGTGGCTCATTGGCATTATCCATATAAACACAGCGGGTTCCCACGCAGAGAACCTAGAACATGAAAGAGAGAGATAGAAAAAGCAACTCAATAGCACATAGAGACAGGAAAGAGTACTTAATCAGACAGAAGCCCAGTCCCTTTGCTTGTGTCCCTGACTTCAACAAGCACTCAAGGATAGGGTTCTTCTCATCTCTAAGTCCCGAGCCTGTCAGAGGGCTGGCACAGAATTGATTAAAGTGCTTGCTGGATGAAGAAGCCATGATTTCACAGTCCTCTTTATCCCAACCAGTTGACAGATACGAAAATTAGAAATGAGATTAGGATGAATGTCTAAGTGAAAAACAATTGTACTTTGAAGTGCTTTGTAATTTACTATATTGCAGTTACTATTATTCAAAGCCAACTATTGACTAACAAAATGAATCAAAAGAATAAATTGTTGAAAATGCAAGTTAAACAAACCATCCTATAATCTTGAAAATATATCAATATTATACAAGTAAATTATATAACAGGGAAAAGAATTCCAAAGATATATACTATAGAGACTTTGATGTGTGTGCTGTACCTGCGGGAAGCCGACCAGCACTAGCAAGGTGAAGATGTTGGTGTGCTTCAGCTGGAAAGGCAACTGCTTGATGCAGTGGTCTGTGAAGGTGGCAATGACATCACGCCACAATGGGGCACTGTTGAGTGACCGCAGGATCTCTGCCATGGAGCATGCCCAGTCCAAACCCACCCGGCTGGAAGGCAAGAGCTCCATTAGTGCACAGGCTCCAAACTAAACTCAGCAAGTTCACTATACTCCAAGGCAGACCCAGAAGCATGCCAAAGAGCCATTCCTTACTTAGTTTAAAAACTACCAGAATGATGCTTTTCATATAACGGTAAGTGGGGAAAAATCAAGATCTGTTACTTACATATTCAATCTACAGCTACGTTTAAAAAAATCTCTATAAAAACTTATACATGTGTGTGCACTTGTGTATATTCATGACAGAAAAAAAGCTTGGAAGGAACTATGTTTTGTTTTGTTTTTGTTTATATTTATTTCTTTTTTGTTGTTGAAAGGAAATATATTAAAACAGCATCAAATGCATTAATATGGTGTGAGCCAGGGTGCTTTTTATTCTTCATTTCTGTTTTCAAATTTGGTATTGTGATGGTTACTTTTATAATGAAAACAGATCTATTTTCTTCAACCCCAAAGCCTACACTTACTGCTTTCAGGAGAAAACAAATCAGAGGGTTGAATCAGCAAATAATACCCAGACTGCACAGCTGTTTTAATGTGGGTTTTAAGCACAGTTTAATGTCTGTTGACAGCATTGCTTATAAAACTAACTCTATTCTCAAAAAAGATTCCCAGACAACAGCACTGAAGCACACTGAAATTAATCAACAGCCAGATCACTGACTTAAAGAAATGAACACCAAGGAGGAGTAAGGTGGAGTAAAGTGGAGGTGGCTACCTGTCCAGACACACAGCTCCCAGGCTAAAGAGCAGGTGGGTGGTCTTCCAGCCATCTGGCACAATGGAATTGTCCCCTGCAGCAAACAGGTTGTGTTTGGCTGAGAGGACCTTGGTCACTGCAGCATCTACCTCTGATGGTAAAAGGCGGATGATTAACTGGCCAAGAAGACCCAGGGTGAGGTGGTAGGTTTCATTCAGGTGGCCTGCGTTTGAGATGACAACCTGAAACATGAGTGGGAGGACGTGCTCCAGGTCTATCAGGGGGACTGTGGGATCCTGCTAAGAGAGGGAGAAAAATCTGTTCAATACAAAATCCACGTAAAATTAACAACTAAAGATTCCATTCCCTTCATGTTTTACTTACAACTGGCCTAGTGCCAAAGGAATTATGCAATGTCTTTCATAAATGGCTTATATACAACCAATTATAAAATACAATCTCAGATATCATATTACAATCCTACTTCTAATTTATAACTCTACCCTCAAGGACACAGAGATGATTGCTATTAACAGTTGGGTTCAGTATATGGCTTACAAATTTTTTTTTTTCTATGCATAACACTACTGCTCTTTTAAAAAGAAAATGCCATTTGTCTCTTACCGACTTTAAGGGAGGTAACATGGCTGCTAGTAATCCCAAAATCCTCTTCTGGGAACACTCAGCAAACACCTGCTCAGGGCTTGGAGTGACTGCCTTTTCCTCCACCGGTTTCTGAGATGACGCTTCTAAATTTTCAGCATCTGAGTTGTAAAATACCAAACTTTCAGATTGTGCCAGCTTCTATGTATGTACAAAGAGGCAAGTAAACCACTGCACTGTCCCTGTGCCTCTAGGGAACAAAGCTGGGACTTCAAAAGCCTATTGCTGAACACATATGTCTTGCTCAAGGAGGCCTACCCTGATCACCATATTAAATGTAGAGCCCGTCCAACCTTCTCTCTCCCATCCCCTCTGTGACCCTCATTCCCCTGGCCCTGCTTGTTTGTGCTCACAATATTTAACTACCTTTTAACATACCACATCATTGCTATTATGTATTGTCTGTCTTCCCCTTCTATTCTTGGGGCAGGGAGTGGGGGTGGGGTGGGTTAGTGATGTATCACAAGCACCAGGAAATGTTTCTGAAGCAATGGCAGGTGCCCAATCAATACTTGGTGAATGAAAAAACTGTATGTCAACCAGGATGCTGATCCCCAGTAGATCGGACCAGAGTGGACTTTGATGACTTGGACTGACATGGAGTGTCTGGCTGTTTTCTGGAACTCAGAATTTATACACACTGCAGAGATGAGCATCAGTCCCTTCAGAGAGCGGGCCCCACAGACAGGGCAGGATGTCAGGCACTCATCCCTACCTCCATCACAGAGCGGGTACATGGGAAAGACCTTACATCCCTAAGCTGCCCTGAGGAGGAGGCCGAGTTTGTTTGGCCCACAGCACTTCCATCTCCCATCTCCCAGAGCTGTATGACACAGCTCTGACCTTGCCGCTGCTCTCTCCAGGCAGGCATCTGAGGCCCTCTACAGCAGAGCACCTCTCCAGTTTCACCTTCCAGGGCTCCACCTCATCCCCGCACACCTGCTAAGGGGCTTCTCCCTGTATTTTGTCTGGGGGTTTTCCACTCTGGGCCATTGCTCACATTGTTCTTTCTGCTCTAAATGCCCTTCCTTTAAAGGCTTTATGTTGATTCACTTTAATGAATACAACTGTTTCAGTTAGATACCAGTCACTGTTAACACCCCTTACCCTTCTCTGCTGAACGGAATCCCATTCCACCTCAAATTAGTTATCAGCACCTTTGCCTTAAACCCTCCCAGACTAAGTTCCACGAGGGCAGGAGCTATGTGTCTACCTGTCTGACTTGGTCCCTGTTTCAACCCCAGGGTCTATCACAGTGCATGGTACACAGAAGGCACTCAGCAAATTAGGAAATAAACAGGGTAGGAAAGCAGGCAAGGTGAAGGAAAGATGGCTTTCAAAGTATTATCAGTACCATTTGATAGAGAGCTAGGAAACCATGCACCCCTGGTTTGCTGGACAATTTTAAGTTGTGCAACCAATAGCTGAGGGATGAGTAGGTGTGCATTTTAAGATGAGATAGCTCTAGGGAATGGTCCAATAGTCTTTACCTGAAAGTCCTGTAGGTGTGGTAGCATCTGCGGGCGAGTCTGAAATTTGAGCCTGGCATGAAGGATCCTTCATTAATGACCCACTTTCATCTGCCTTATTTCTCTGCTTGTGATCCAAAGGTATGACTTCCTTATGAACACCACTCTCTCCCTAAAATCCAAATGATAAGTGTAAAAGAATCGACATTTCTTATTGTGAAAGTTTACTCATTAATATTATGACTTTTAAAATCATTAACCAGCCAGATTCTCTCATTTATCACTGATGTTTCTATCTCTCTCTCTCCCTCTCCCTTTCCTCTCTCTCTCTCAGGTCAATAAAGATATATTTTTTAAAAAATCGTTAACCAGTCTTCACACACTAAAATAGTTCTGAATTCCATTAGAAAATGTCCTTCATTTCTAATGATGACTCTATACTCTGTGTCACATCCCAACAAACATTTTCCCAATGCCCTCAGTCAGAGCCTGTAGTCACATAGCATTGGCTCTATTAAAACCTTTAATACATCCTCTTTGGCTTTCAGAAGCCAAGTATGGAAAGTCCTTCTCTTGGGGAAATGAAACAATCAAAGGTGTGCATGTCCTTCGAGTACACTAAACTGACTCACTTTTGAGAATTCCGCTTTGGCAAGGAGACTTGTGAAGGGGGCCCTCAGAGCTGTGAGGGTTTTGTAGGCTCAGGAGTCTGGCAGTGAGCTGCCCAGATTGGCAGGGTGACAGTTCTCAGCCTGAGTTTCTTCAGGAGTCACTCAGTGTCACCCCAAAATCACCTGCACTCCCTGGACATTCAGGGTGCTTTTCTCTGTTGTCACAAAGGTTTATACATGTAAAGCAGGTCACACAGGAAGTCTTCTGTCCACGGTGAAGGCACCCCAGCTCCAAGAAATCTGAGAAGGCCAGGACGCTTCAAATCCAAAGGTGGAGTTTTATACAACACCAAACCCCGCTGACATCTCCCAGTGGCTGCTGCTTATCACCCTCTCTCTAGATACTATAACTTTAAGATCAATCCAACCCTCAGGCCCCTCCTAAGAAAAAGTGGTTATAAGATTATCCTAAGAGGGGACCGAGACTGGGAGAGCCACTTGCTTTGTTAAAAATGTTCCCGTGCTCACTTTGGCAGCACATATACTAAAATTAGAATGATACAGAGAAGATTAGCATGGTCCCTGTGCATGGATGACACACAAATTCATGAAGTGTTCCATATTTTTAAACGATGCCAGAAAACTTCCCTATGCTGGTGAGGGAGAAAGCCATACAAGTTCAGGAAGCACAGAGGGTTCCAAATAAGAGGGACCCAAAGAGACTCACTCCAAGGCACATCATAATTAAAATGGCAAATGTCAAGGGAACCCCATAAGGCTGACATCGGATCTCTCAACAGAAACTCTTCAGGCCAGAAGGGAGTGGCATGAAGTTCTCAAAGCAATGAAAAGCAAGAGCATGCAACCAAGATTGCTTTATCCAGCAAGGCTATCATTTAAAATTGAACGTGAAACAAAGAGCTTCCCAGATAAAAAAAGACTAAAGGAGTTCAGTACCATGAAACCAGCATTGCAAGAAATGCTAAAAGGACTGCTCTAAGAAAAGAAAGGAATAGTGAGAGAAAGGTACATCAGCATAAAGAGGAAAAATGGCATTAAATAAGTTTATATCAATAGTAACCTTAAATGTAAATGGAATAAATGGTACAATCAAGAGACATAGAGTAGCTGAATGGATAAGAAAACAGGACTCAAATATACGCTGTCTACAAGAGACCTACCTGAGAGCAAAAGATTCACACAGGTTAAAAGTGAAGGGATGGAATAAAATATTCTATGCAACTGGAAAGGAAAAAAAGCTGGAGTAGCAATAGTTATTTCTGACAAAACAGACTTCAAAATAAAGACCATAACAGGAGACAAAGACAGTCACTACATAATACTCAAGGGATCAATCCAACAGGAGGAAAAATGTCCCCTCTGAAAATCAGACCTCCAGCACCACACTCTGTACCATGTGGCCTTTGTGAAAATAACATAATTCCACAGTTCTGGCTAATCATTTACTCTTGATCTTCTTTCCCGTTATAACAGGACTCCCAAAAGCCACACTGCAGTTGCACCCAAATGGCACCCAAGTGGCGCATTATTGGCCTGAGGCCCTTGTAGATAAAATCTCCTGGGTGATGCCTCTGGCGGAGGTTGGTTTCTTGGTTGTTTAAAACAAAAAGTATTTCTAGTCATCCAGGGAGGGAGGGAAGATACCCTTAATAGGGTCTGAAATTGGCTAGAAACACGTGGAAGTTAAACAAGTGATTTGTATTCAGGTCCCAAATGGGATATGGTCCGTGGGACCATCGTAGTGGGGACATTCAGGTTCTTTTGTGGGGAAAGTGCTGGAAACTGCAGCTTTTAAGAGGGCTGGATACCTTGGGTGCACCCAGATGCTGATGGGAAGGGGCCCCAAAAGATGGAGACACCTAGGGAAAAAAATAATGCCCTGGGAACTCCTTAGAAAAAGACTGATTCCGGTCTCTAGGTAGGGAAGGCCTAAAATAAGCCTGAAACATCTTTCTGTATCAAAAATTAACAAAATGCTCAAAGAATAGTGGAGGCATCAAAAGGACACAAAAGTCAGCTGAACGGAGGTGCCACTGGCCAAATATGGAACAATTTGAGCATCAAAATAAATGATGAAAAGTAACAGATTTTAATCCATTAAATAAAAAGAATTCGCCAAGTCCACTCTGATATAAATAATGATAAAGTGGATAAATGGGGAGCCCAGTGCTTTGGGTAGCATATATGATGCTGGGAGCTCATAAGAAGATATAATTATCCCCAGGCTCCAAGATGAAGATAAGCTGATTTATCCTGTCTCTGGTATAACTTTCTCTCTGCCCCACTATAATCAGTGGGTAAAATGCTGCCTGGTTTTATGGTCAAATGTTGACACCTGAGAGGCAGGCTTGAAGATTATGTCACCAGTCTTGAGCTGGCGCTCTGGCTGAATGAAGCTAATAGAATTTTCAAGTTTTTGCTTTTGTTGTCCTCTAAATGACAATGGGTTCTGAGTGAGCTACAGCCACCAAGTGGGGGATGCTGAACTAGTTAACATGAGAGACAGAGGACAGAAACATTAGCAGCTCTGGAGGCAAAGTCAGGGGGCACTGACAGTGTCAATGCCAGCCTTGGAGGCAGCATCACAGAAGCTACATGCTGTGTTCTCTCACAAAACGATCCTGACTGTCATGATCATAGGGGATGCCTGGATCCAGAAGGCTTTTCTTCTGCTTATACAAGTGTATGGAAACTACTGCGCCTACTTGGTAAATAGCAAGCACTTATGCCACCTATTTGTTGGCTGAATATAAAAATAGCTTCATACATGTAGTGTTCACCAGGGACCAGGAACTAATCTCTTTAGGTACATAATCTTGTTCAATCCTTATAAAAACCACCAGGAGGCAGTAATAGTAGTAGTTAGAACTGATACGGATCTACCTGAACAATGTTTTAAGTACTTTATCTGCATTAATTCAATGTGTATAATGTATGTAAATCCTGACAACCCTAAGGAATAGGTATTATTATTGCACCACTGTACAGATGAGAAAACTGAAGTGAAGGTCTGACAGAGCAGAGATCAGAACCCAGGAAATCTGGGTCAAATCTTTGCCCTTAACCTCTCTACTCTGCCCCTCATATGAATGGCTCTGAGTTCAAGCTGTAATTCTGCATAGTAAAGAATCATTACTTACATTGCAGTGCACAAAAGGGCCTGCATCTGACGGCTCCATGGCAACCTGTAGAGCTTCCGTCTCCAGCTGCTCCTCTGCTGTTGGGGTGGGCACAGCTACTGGTAGGGCCCGACTTCCTGGAGTAGAGTTACCATCTGGCAATACTCCAAGAAGAGCTAGAGCTTTAAGACCTGCATGGGAAGCAAATGAGAGAATGGTTAAAAGTTTTATAAAAAGAGTGATTTCCTGCAAATGCCATAAATCACTTTGCTACTTTATGGACATAAATGACTGAATTCTCTACAAACCAAACCAAGCAGTGCTCAATACAAACCTCCCTGGCTATCCAAATCTATTCAGCTCCTGATTTCAGACACCAAAAGTTTGGATAGCAAGGGATACCTGTATTTTATTAACAACAGAAGACAAAAGATACAATAAGATTGTCTATTTAGAAAATCATAAATATTTTATAGTAGCTCCACACAACTAGATTTCTAAATTCCCACTGGCAAACAGATAGTAACATAGCTCTGAAGGACTGAGACTTTCCACCTGTACCTATTACAGGCCCAATTTCCCCAGTGTTTACTAGAATGGGGAGTCCCTTATTCTGCAAGGAATTTAAATGTCTCAGAAGTTTAACATTCACGTTATTTTCTCCCAAACTCCCCTCAGTAAAGTCAAAATCATCTAGCTGTTTCATTAGTCAAACTGTTTTAGTTATGAATAGCTCTCCTCTAGAATACGGTTGTGTGGGAGTAGATTTGCACTCCAGGTTTAAAAAAAGGCTGAATTCCTTTGGCAAAGTTAAGTCTGATAGATTCAAATACGAAATCCTTCATCCACAGACATCAAGGGTTTTAATTATTAATCTATTTTACATTTCATGTACATATTTTAGAGAAACTAAAGGCTACTTTAATGCCAATATTTCTCTCAAATGCATTTGGAAATTTAGAATAAAGTTCCACACCAGGGTGAGCACCAGTTGTGGAAAACTGGGTTTTGTAGCCTCTGTACAGAGCATAGTGTTTCACTTCTGCTGGGGCTTTTCCTTCACAAGAAGCTGAGGGTTGGCTGACTTTGGCCTCTGTGCATGAGAAACAATCACCTTTTCCCTGGTGAGCCTTCATGAGACAGTCCCCGACAAGCTGCATGCACTGACTCCGCAGGGTGACGGCATTGCTGCGGGCCTGGGGATCCAGCTTCTCACCATCCACTTCCTCTGAGCTGGCCAGGTGGGCACTATAGAGAGCTAGGGCGGCAAAGAGCAGCCAGGCATAGTTGTGGATATAGGGCTGGATGAGCCTCTGTCGGTCGCTGATCCGGATGGTCACCATTGGGTGGGCCGTGATACTGTGGGTAGGTAAATGGCTGCAAAGGCAAGACATTTTTAAGTCCTACACACCTCCATAAAGGAGAAAAGGGCCTCAGGGGAGCACATGCATCGTCACAGCTGAGTATTCATTACCTCTACGGCTATGGTTATTGAAAATTTAAAGATAAGTAGGGTCCTCACCCCCCAAAATGAACAAACACAAACACTGTACATATCATTGCAGCATTTCACAGCCCCCAGAAAACTTTCTATGAAAACCGGAAGAGCCCGGCCAGGCATGGCTCAGCAGTTGAGCATCAACCTAGGATCCAGGAGATGGCAGTTTGATTCACAGTCAGGGCACATGCCTGGGTTGCAGGCTTGACCCCCAGTGTGGGGTGTGCAAGAGGCAGCCGATCAATGACTCTCTCATCATTGATGTTTCTCTCTCTCTCTTCCTCTCCCTTCCTCTCTCTCTGAAATCAATAAAGATATATTTAAGAAAAAGAAAACCAGAAGATGTAAGAGTTCCTTATTGAGAAGTTTTGCAGGGTGTGGTTATAGCATTGTGGTAATGTGAGAAATGCCCATAATTTTTAGAGATGGATGTGAAGTATGTACCAAAAAAATGATTTAACATCTGTAATTTGCTTGAAAATACTTTAACAAAGTAATAAAGGAATAAGCTAAGCACACATAGCAAAATCTTCCTAATTGCTGGATCTGGGTAATGGATATTAATGGGGATTCGCTGTACTAGCTTCTTTATTTGTGGTTATGTTCGAAATTTTTTATAATGAAAGGCTTTTTATTATAAAAAATAGTGAAGGAATACATGAAGAAAAAGTTACAGGGATAGAGGTCATATGAGACATACCCATAGGAATATTTCTTTGCTGCATAGCATCCATAGCAAAGGTCAAAGTCATCGCACACGTTGCAATTCATCCTCCGGCCTATGATCAAACCCTGGCAGTGGTCACAAGTAAACTCCATGTTGACCATTTCATGGTCATCTCCGTGGCCCTCAGGCTTCACCCCACCTGAGGGAAAAAAATATCAGTGTGAGGTGGGTTGGGCAAAGTGCTCTTAGAAGGACTGTTTCCAAATCTAAACCAACCCAGAGGCAGGGCTGTTCCCAATTCATTGCTCAGGACGTCAGGAGCCACAGGCATCTTCTGGAGACCAGAGCATTCTGCCCAGTGGCTCTGAGCAAGTATAGGAACAATATTCTCAGCACAGACCTTATCAATGGTACTGTGGATTGGCCCCTTTTCCAACGCAACATAGATACTGATCAAATAGATGACTAATTTCCATTATGACCACTGTTTGGCAGAAACAAGTCCACATGCCCATTTGTAAGCTACCTTCCATGACCCCTCCTCTGACAAATACTAAGCACCTATTGTGTATTCCTGGTAATAAGCATTGAGGAGCAATCAGGTTTTTGCTCTTACATTTTCGTTCCAGAATCAGAGATGAAAACAAACTTCATAACCCCAGACCCAGTGAGTGAAAAAGAATGTTAATCACAAAAGAGACAGACTGCTCTGGTCTCCTTCCTACTCTAAGTCCAGTGGGTCTCTAAACACTGACACAGACTCTACTTGCTGCTCCTCACGTCTGACCCACTTCTGTTCCCACTGCCACAAACCTAGTCCAGGCACTAGTCCCTTTGTCACCACTGTGACTGACTTCCTAAAGGAAACTCTTACATGGACAGAACCACCTTCCTCTATCATAGCTCTGATGATGTTAATATCCTGCTTGAAAAACCTTCCCTGATGTCTGTAAACTCATTCAAATTCCTTAGCCTAGTATCTCAGGGTCCCACAATCTGGGCACCTGCCTCAATCCATCACTCGGCTGGACACTTGAGCATGTCTACCTAAACATACTACAGATGCTCACTCCTCGGGCCCTGGACTTGCTCTGCTTTGGACGGTGATGCACATCAATGTTTCCTTCACATCACCCAGTTCTAACTTTCTTCAAAGGTCAATTCACATCCAACCTCCTCCACCAGCCTTCCCTGCAGCAATGACTGCTACTACTTCTGAACTTTTCCAGAATAACCTAAATGCTCATCTGTAACTCAGCATGAACACTCTTGTGCTAGAATAGACATGTCCAGTGTCCTTCCAGGGCAGGGCCCTGTGTCTTTTATGACCAGGCCACGCACACAAAGAGCACTCAATGGCTCACTACTGTCCATCTGTTTTACCTCAATACCTACAAGTCAAGTGTTTCAAGAATTTCTGAAGATTGCTTTTTGTGGATGTGTATTTTACTATTTCTAAACACTGCATGATTCAGAGGGAAATATAATTTCCTGGAAACTCAACTGAAAGAACATTCACTGGTCCTGAGTATTTATCAAGTGTCTACATCCAGCATGATGAAAGATGAAAGCATGCCAGGTAACAGAGCTCTGGAACTTATGATTCAGCCAGGGAGATAAGGCTCAGATTTGCCAGCAAGTCAAAAATACTGGGCAGTATTTTTATTTCGTACAATGAAGATCTAAAAATTGACAAGATCACAGAAAATAGAAACAATTACTACTTTGGGGTATGGCATACTCAGACCATGAAATTTACCTAGGAAGCAAGTTTTGCAGAGATCCATGTCACTGCACTGCAGGCACCGGTAGCGATGCCAGGGGGCAATCTCATCACACCCATCACAAGAGATGTCCACATTTAACAGGTCACAGTAGCGAGCAATAAACATGTGCATCTGTAAGGTGAAATAAACACAATTATCCAACAGACTTTGTGATATAGTCACTCTTCATTAATCAACCCATCCTTTAATAGGAACTTAAGATATTCCAGGCATTGTATTAGGTGCTAGGATTAGGAAATGAAGGAGCTCAGTGTCAGGTTGGGAATTCCCTCCAGCAAACAGATGACACCATACAGTATAATAAAGGCTGTGATGGGCATATACAGGAGGCTTAGAGAACACAGGAGAGGGACATCAATAGGTTTTACGTTTTTCAAGGGAGATAATTCCTTAATTGTGACCTGAGGGACAAATAGGTATTAGTTGGGTGGGGTTAAGGGTGGGAGCAAGCCAAATAAAAACAACAACAAGCTCTACAGGAGGCAAAAGGAAGCTAGACTCATGAAAGTGGCAATCAGTCAGTATGAAGAATACAGCAGAGATGGGGATAACCAGATAAAGTTAGAAAGGTTAAACCACAAAGCACCTCCAATGCTAGTCTAAGGAGTCACTGACCATTTTAAAATAGAAGACTAATGTGATCAGATTTGAGCATGGTTATTAAGTAAAGATTGGACTGAAGAGGGCAAGACTAGTGTCAGGGAAACTGACCATGACAGACACTGTTAAAGCAACCCCGTGACAGGTGATAAGGGCTGGATTGAGCACTAAGTGAGACTGCAAAAGGTAGGCAAATATGAGAGGTATTAAGGAGGTAGAAGTAGGATCCCCGGGGACTGACAAGATATGGGGATCAGCAAAAGGGAAGGGTAAAAAATGACATCCAGACTTCTCGCTTAGTTACTTGGTTGGATAAGGGTAGTGTTCACCGTTACAGGAAACTGCAAATAAAGCACTGTTTACTGGCACTTAAAAAGAAAAACTTTCTGGGGAGATAGTAAGGGCACTGTTTCATGAACAAACAAACTGTTTTCCTGGAAAGTACCTGGAGGCTATAGTACAGTTTATCTGTACAGCTTGGAAATAGGGAAATAAGTCACTAAGTCACCATATAGTAGTAGATCAGAGCAGATATGCCAAGTCACTCTAGAACTACAGAATGGCTCCCAGTAAGATACTGACATACAGGAGAGAAAAATTGAAAATGCCAGGTTGGTGTGTTCCATCCAAGTACCACAGAAATGCTTTATGAGCAAAGTCACTGGCACACAATATGCATGCAATGCTAAGAAAATTAATGAATTTCAGGTAGCAGGTGCCTGGCGCAATGTGGTGGTGACAGATAAACACCTAGTGTGGAGAAATGGACATGGCAGGCTATCTGAGCCTAGTGCCTTTACATATCTGAATCATGTAACTCTGATTCCAGGTTACATGGCTGCTTCTATGCCCACCAGGCAACCTTCTGACTGAAACGTAGCTTCCCAGTTGCTTGCCTACAGGAGAGGTCAGGGTCTTCAGCAATTCTCTCTCACTGCGAATGAATAAACTGGCCTCATGAACCCATTTTCTGTGAGTATAGTTCTATGGAAGGGAGCTACTCTCTAACTGTAGTCAAGTCAGTATCTTGGGCCCCTCAGGCTAGAGACCATACTCAGTGACAGTGAACTCACTAATGTACTGCCTGCCACTGGAGCCCTCTCAGGAGACAGCCTGCTGGCACTCCTCCAGGTAGACTCTCCTCTCCAAACCCCTAGCAAATCACTTTAGATTACTCTAGTTGAAATGTCTTACTTTCCTCTGCTTCTCTGGATCTTCCTGGGCTATTTTTTCATACCAGGTCTCAAACATGCCATCCTGACACTCATCCATCCATTCTGAATTCTGCTTGGCATCAGCAAGCTCGTCTTCTTCACTCCATTGGCTGAAAGAAGGAGATAAAGAGAGAAAAGCATGCCTCTCTCAGCAATCCTGGAAAGTGCTGGCTAGCAGACTCTGTGTCCCGTGGGTCTAAAACATGGGGTATTTTTAAACTTCTGAGGGGAAGAGGTCAAATTTGCTTCTCCAAATCCCAAGATTTTCCACATGTTTGATAAACATATACCAATAAAAAGGGAGACACCCTTTTCAGGGCAGACTACAATGGCTGGGGAACTAGAACTTAAAACGTTGAACCTATATGGCATAATTCCACTTGACAACCATTTGTGGTGAACCTACTATGTGCCAGGCACTGGAGCCAAATGAAGTCATTTTCTTAAAAAGTCTGATTTTGTCATGCTCTAGTGGTATTAGCATGAGAAGAAAATCAGGAGACCCTGGGGCTTCGACTCTCCAACTAGCTGCCACAAGACCTTGACATAGCACTCAGCCCTGGCCCTCTCATTTCAGAGTTTCATAGAGATAATCCATGGGCTCCTTAGGTGCAAAATTACAAATCTCCATTATTTCAGCTTATAGTTTGTTTTAGCAACCAGAATTTTAAATACAAAATGATTTGCTCAACAGCAAATACAAAATAAATGACCAACCAACAAGTACACATTTGTTCATTCATGTGTTCCAACATTAGGCCTGCTCATACTGAGCTCTGGGCTAGTTGCTATCAGGGACTGGGAGGCTGGGGGTGGTTCCACACCAAGGACGTGCAGACGAAGCCTGAAACAATGAGCTGACTGACAGGTGACGAGCCAGTGTGCTGATGTCCCCTATGCTACGTGCCCTCTCAGCCAAGAGCACCCTCTGACAGGAGAGCAATGGCTGAGGTTTGGTAAACAGAGAGATAACTGTAATTCTATCTCCTTTTCCCAGAATATCTCTTCTGAGTGAAAACTGTTTCGGTGTTAACTTATTCAATTATTCAATTATTTCCTCCTAATTCTCTCCTCTCATTGTTCTTCTCCCATTCTCTTCTCATTTCTTTTCTCCCCACGTGAGTGGTTAATGGGTAACCTGAGCAGTATGCAAAGACCCTCATTCAAAGAGGAAAGAAAAAAAAAACTTCACATATTATTTTTTTCTCATACCTTAAGTCCTTATAATGTGCAAGAGGTTATACTAGCTAAAACGACATATACACATAACCAAAAAATGTAGAAAAGGATTCTCCAATTTAACAAGCTACACTAGAGTCTCCAAAAATGCAGAGGATCCTCATACTCCAAGTACAATACAACCACCACCACACTACCATGCACCAGGCACTAGTCCAACTCACTTATCCTTCACAACAATCCTGTGAGGTAGGTGCCATTATTATCTCCAGCTCTAAAGATGAGGAAGCCGAGGCAGAGAGAGAGTAAATAACTTGCTCAAGGTCATCCAGCTAATACAGAAAAGCCAGGATATTGCAAAGAACCTAGCTCCAGAGTCTGTGCTCTGACCCCCGATGCTATGATCTCTGTATTTCACACTCTATTTTAGGAACTGCAGAGTGCGGGACTGTGTTCTTACCTGATCACACTGTCATGGGCACTTATATTTTCCTGTGACATTTTCATGAGGAGATCTGGTAACTGAATGTCAACAAAGAAGGTGAGATCACTGGGTTCCCAGCCCATATCCATAAGATGAAGCAGGGCCGTCTGAACACAGGATAAGGCAGGCAGCAAGGACCTAGAGGCAGTAAAGATAGAAGTTACAAAGCTGCACATCACCAACAGAGACAAAGTGCAAGTGAGAGAACTGGTTTGATTGGAAGTGGAAAGCACAAGGAAACTCCAGATTGCTGGTTTGGGTTCCTTATCATCTCCTCTCAAGTTTCTCATACTCCATACAAACCCTCTTCAAAGAATGGCTTAAACAAAAGAGTTCTGAAGGCACAGAGCAAGGTTTCCACCTTGCCAGGCCTACCATAGGGGACATATGATGGTAACGACTAAGTAGTAAAAAATCACCTCTCAATAAATAGCAAGAGCAGGGCCAGCCCCAACTTAGATACAGAGAAGAACCATTTGATTTAAGGTTTATGTCTAAGCCACTTACTAAGGAGAAAAATGGGGAGTGGCTTTATTTCTGTTTTAAAACTATGCATAATATATTAAAACTGAAAATAAGTTATAAATTCTTAGATAAACCAAAACCCATTCCCTTTAAAAAACTGTACATTCCAGCCTGGCCAGCGTGGCTTAGCGGTTGAGCATGGACCTGTGATCTAGGAGATCACCGTTTGAGTCCCGGTCAGGGTACATGCGGGCTTGATCCCCAGTTGGGGGCGTACAGGAGGCACCCAATCAATGACTCTCATCATTGCTGTTTCTATCTCTCTCCCTCTCCCTTTCTCTCTCTGAAATCTATAAAGATATATTTTAAAAACAACAACAAAAAAACCCCCTGTACATTCTATATAGGAAAAAAAAGCTGGGAGAAGATATACTAAGTTAACATTAGCAATTAGCTCTAGATGGTAAAATTAGGGGTTATTTTCATTTTACTCTTTGTACTTTTCTACATTTTCACCACTGATTTTAAAATCAGAAAAAGCAGAAATAATTTTTTCTCTAGAAATTATAAAGTTATCCAGTACCTGTCATTTATGTTATTAAATCCTTTAATTGCTTTGACCAAAAAGAGAACAAATCGATAGTAAGTGTCTCGAATTTCTTTGTGTAGATCTGCACCACAGCCTTCCAAGTGTCCAAAATAACTAGAAACAGAGGAAATCATTGATCACTTAGTTGTCAGAACATCATTTACTTAATAATCATTCTTCCTTACATAAAAAAGAGCCAGGAGAAGCAAACAATGAAGTGGCACAGAAACCTAAGTAAATACAAATACAATAACTTCAGAAAGTAACAGACAAAACAGCAAGTGTGTCCATCTGCCTGGGTCAAGAGGACTGCCCACAGGAGTATGGAAATACAATTAATCTTCCTTTGCTAGTATAAAAACCACCCTCTCGCCACTGCCTGAATGCCAGATGCTGTGTTAGGTATTTTTTACACGTTACCTCATTTAATCCTCTCCACAGAGTCGTCCCACCCTTCTGCTTCCCTTCATTGATGACTTTAGCACCAAACTCAGTGTCTTTGCTACCTCGATCTTTGTCACCTTGGAGACTTCAACATCCACAGGAATGATGCCCTCCAGTCCCTCTGTCCCTGGATTCTCTGCCATTGTCTCCTCCAGTGATCTTCGCCTCCACCCCCTTGGCCATCCCAGCCTGATGGTCACTTCCTTGACCTTGTCACCACAGTAATGGCATTATCTCGGAAATCCTCACTTCAGAGCATCCTACTCTGACCATGACCTCTCATCCTGCTCACCTGCTCCAGGACTCCCACACAGCCTTTTCAATCCCAGGAAGCCCTTCCCTATGATGCTGCCCCATGTTCACTATCTGCTATCCCCACCATGCTTTCTTTTTGCTCCATACTCAGCTTAGATTCCATGGTCAATCACACTTTAGCTATCACCAACTCCCTTGCTTTTTTCTCCCTCCATGTACTTGCCTAAGAAATCTTACACCAAATCAAAACAGCTAAGTGTTGCTGGAAGTAACACCACACAACCAAGCTCACTACATCTCTTTAAATTCACAACCATAATTCTCAAATAAGCACTCAAAGTTGTCAGGCAATCAGACTGGCTTCCTCGATTGTTATTACTACTTCAAACCTCCCTGCTTCTCCTTAAACTGCCACCACCTCCTCCTAAACCATTTTTAACTGATGACTATCCTTATATTTTATTTTATTTTTTTAATAGAAATAATCAGCCCTGGCTGGTGTGGCTCAGTTGGTTGAGCATCATGCACCAAGAGGTCGCTGGTACAATTCTTGGTCAGGGCACATGCCCAGGTTTCAGGTCTGATCCCCAGTAGGGGGCATGCAGGAGGCAGTCGATTGATGCTTCTCATCAATGTTTCTCTCTCCCTTTCCCTTCCTCTCTTTTTCTAAAATCAATAAAAAATATATTTTTTAAATAGAAATGATCACACAGGAATTCCTCCATCTTTGTACTACCAAAGCTACCAGCCAACCTGCATCTCTATCCATGCTGTTTCCTCCTGCTACCACAGATAGAGTCTCCCTGGCTCTGCCAAAGGCCGACTTCCCTACTAATGCAACTGCTACTACATTGATTCTTCTCTTCCTGCGTCAAGTTTTCCTCATCACTGACTCATCCCCACCAGCATACAAATGTACTAATATCTCTTGAGAACCCTCAGTTGATCCCACATCCCCTCCAATTACTGCCCTATTCCTCTGCTCCCCTGTAAGGCCAAATTTCTTGAAATGCCTATAGTCTTTCTCTGCATTTTATCACCCCCCCCTTCTCCTCTTAACCCAGTCCAAGGGGGCTTTTGGCCCCATGGATCCAGTAAGACTGTTACCAAATCCAGTGTATTCTCTCATGTAACCTCCCACATCAGCGTCTGACACAGCCAACCATTCCTATCTTTTGAGATACAGTCTTCTCTTGGCTTCTAGACCCTCCCATTTTTGCTCTCAGTGGCCACTCCTTGATTTCCTTAGCTGGCTTACTGTTCCTCTGCCTGGCTTCCAAATAAAGAAGTGCCCCTAAGGCTTAGCGCTGAGCCCCCTTCTTGCCCATCTCTGCACCATCTATGAGGTCTCACCTGTCTCGTGGTTTTAAATACCATCTACATGCTGATAGTATCCCAATTCTATCCCTATTCCTGGCTTCCTTCCAAAACTTTAGGCGCTTATCTCTATTTTCTTGCTATCTTTACTTGGATATGAAAAAAGCAGTTCAAACATAACATATGGCCAAAATAAAACTTTTGAGTTTCACCCCAACCTATTTCTTTCATACTCTTCCTTTCAGTAAAATGCATCACCATCCACTCAAGTGCTCAAGCCAAAATCCTCAGAGTTTCTTTCCCCTGTAGAACAAAGGCCCTGTCTGCCCTGTCCATTGCTATATGTACACACAACAAGTAGGACAGCGCCTGGCACAGTCAACGTTCAGGAAGGACTTGCTGAGTGGATATTAGAACAACTCTGTGCGGTACTTAGATTAACATCATTACTGCAAATGAGCATTAAATTTATCTCACAGTTTCCAGGAGCCAAACGATGAGTATGGGTAAATGGGATATAAACCTCACTGCCTGGTAAAATAAAGCTGATACACTCATCAGAAGAAATATGTTCCTAGTACTTACCTACTAAAAGGATAGAACAGAACACATTTTTCCTTAGAATGACAGAATGAATTGACCAAAAACATAAATTTGTTTCTTCCATGGAAATGACAGAATGATTAACTAGAGAAGACAAGGATTTCTTTAAAATAACCCCTGCTCCTGTTCCTTGCAGACTTGTAATTTACACTTACTTGGTGAACTCTTTCTGGCAGGTCAGAAGTTCCAACAGAAAAAGTATATAAGGTGGATGGAAGCAATGCGGCTGTCCAAGGGATTCTGCACAATACTGAATTATCCTCAGGACTTCAAGGATGCTCTGGGCTTGGGCTTTTCTCAAGGAAAGAACCTTTACAACACTGGAGACAGAATTCAAATCAGGAACACCCAGAAAACTCTTGAGCTGGGGCAAAAAGAAAACACACCCCCGCCCAAGTTCTGATGCCATATTAATACAATGGAAATGCTATTGTGAGGTGTGGGAAATATCACTCAGGCCGGATATCAATACCTATTTGCTACTTTAGTCCTCACTCCACAGCATTACAAATCAGCTCACACCAACTGCGCAGAAACCCAACAACACATACGAAAAAATTAATTAAAAAGGAGCCTTGGTATATTTACTTCCCCATAGAGACAAAGCCTTAATTCATAGGATAGGAAATTAAAACATGAAATAATTCCAGAGATGAAGGTCCATTGACAAATAATTTTGACAGAAAACATCAAATTCTAAATTTCTCCCAGGGTTAAAATAAGACAAATTTATAAATGGCAGCTACCAAAAGAAATATTTCTTTTTTTATCCTAATAGTACATTATTGAGATATAATTATGTACAGTATCATGTACAAATCTTAAGTGAAAAAATACTTCTTGAAAAAAAAGAAGAAAAAAATCATTTTTTTCCCTTGAACATCTAAAACAAATCTTGATCTATCCTTCAAGTATTATTTGCTCATTTTTAACATGAGCTTTAATCCTTTGAGTAGACTGGGTACCTATGGCTTGAAAACAGAAAGTGCTAGAAAGGTCATGCCTGGCTCACCTCTCATGGGAGAGTGACTGGTCTTTAATGAAGTCCATGACATCCTTCAGCACGGGGTATTTCTCTTTTATTGTAGGCACCGGTCTGGCCTCTTCCATTGATCGGAAGGAAAGCAGCCGGAGTCGCCCTCGGGTGAAGGGGGGTCGCCGAGTGGGAGTGGAAGGTGATGAGGGTTCTTCAGCTGTGGCAGAGGATACTTCTGTGGCAGGAGGGCTACTGCTGGGGGGCAGCTTAGGCTGGACATCCAAGCCAGGGCTCCTGTCTCCCACAGCAGGGGGCGCTGCTTCAGTGGGAGATACCGAGGCTTGGAAATGCTCTTCCACCACAGAGCTTGTCCTCTGGCGCCTGTCAAGTGGCTGCAGATGATCAGTTTCATCTGTAGTCACCAATTTGTCATAGCTTTCTTTTGAACTTATACCCATGGGCAAAAATTTTAGTAATAGAAGACTCTTCTGAATACATTCTTTCGCTAAATTGGAAAAGCAAGAAATAATGGGGAAAAATTAAAAATTAAACTTGTTGCCTAGTTTTAGAGAGAAAATTATTTAAACTCTATAATTTAGGACAAGAAATACCACCATTAATACAGTGATATAGATATCTACTAACAGAATAGAATCAAATTTTATCTCATTATATAAACCAAATTCTTCCTGGCACTATCAGCACACATAAAAAAAGTTTTATTGTGGACATTTTCAAACATATATATATAGAGAGAATAGTGTAAAGACCCCTCAATGTACCCCTCACCAGGCTTCAACAGTTATCAACACAAGGCCCAGTATAGTTTCACCCATTCCCCAGTGCCATGCAGATTCCAGGCATCACAGTATTTCAACTGCAAAAACTTCAGTATATTTCTTTAAAAAAATAAGTTTAAAAAAATAACATAAACATGATGTCATTTTAAAAATTAACAGTAATTCCTAATTTCACTGAATATTCAATGTCAGCACACTCTTTTTTTTAAAAAAAAAAAATGCTTTTATTGATTTGAGAGAGAGAGAGAGAGAGAAACATCAATAGACTGCCTCCTGTCCACTCCTTACTGGGGATCGAGCCCACAGCCTGGGCGTGTGCCCTGACCGGGAATCTAACTGTTCCTGAATCATAGGTCAATGCTTAACCACTGAGCCATGCCAGCCGGGCAGGTCACTGGTTTTCTATGAAATGGAAACAGAAGGCCCAGTAATGACTGGACACACTCACCCAGGCTCTCAGGGTTTGCCTCAGCAGCTTCTGACCCGCGTTTTTCTTCTGCCTCGTTGCCCAGGCTCACCAGGGACTTCTGCTTCATCTCTAACTGGGGGGATGATTTGAGCCACATAATTAGGCTGTCCAGACACGGCAACAAGGGCAGCCATAGCAAATTACTTCAAAAGCACACAGTGTTGAGATCATGGAGAACTTTATAGTTATTGTTCAGCTAATGAGGACACAGGACTGAGTTGTTCTTAGTCCTAGAAGTAATCCAGGCTGTGAAGCTGTCAAAAGGAATCTACAAAACTACCTTCCTTTCAATTATTTGAGAGTTTGTATCCATGACCCTATTATTTAAAAAACTCTAGAACACTGGAGCTGGAGGAGCCCTTATCTAAGGCTGACATGGTACAGATAAAGAAGCGGAGGTCCAGAGAAGTGAAGAATCTTGCAAGGGTCATACACTTGGTTCGCTGCAGAGGCTGGACCAAAAAAAATCTTTTAAATGGGTTTTTATTGTTTTTTTAGAGAGGGGGGAAGAGAGGGAGAGAGAGAAACATCAACATCGATTGGCTGACTCTGGCCTGCTGCCTGCTAGGGATCAAGCCCACAACCCAGTCATGTGCCCTATAGGCGACCTCCTGGTATATGGGTTGACACTCAACCATTGAGCCACACCAGTGAGGCCGGAACCAAAATTTGATCTCTATTCTACCCTGAATGAGGGGACACCTCTAAGTGATGCCTAGACTGCCAGGCAGAGAATGGTGCTCCTAGTACCAACACAGGCAATGGTCACAATGTGGACCACAGTGCTGACAGCCCAGGCAGAAGGCCACGTGTGATTTACGAGAGGCCAAAGTCTTGGAGAGAAAGCTGGCATCTTGTCCAACTGTCAGCAGTCTATCCTGTGCTAAACCAGAAGCACAATCTACAGTGTGCCTTGTCAATTGCCAAATCTTTTTTACTTGAACTGCTATGTGGTAGCTAACTTTATCAGATACTTTTTTCTTAAACCGCTACTACTGCCTTGGTTTCTCTGTCAACATACTCTTCTGATTCTTCTTCTACCATTCTGATGATGATATCTTTTAGTTTCTTTTAAGATATCTTGTTTGGCTTCCATCTATCTATTCAGTATTCTGGGGCACCAAATTTGCTCCAATCATTGTGGATCCTGTTCAAGGCTGTGTGTTCCTGGATAAACTCAAAAATTTTACTATTACCAATGATTTGAAGTTCTCCTATCTCACCCTTGACATTTCTGTGACACATCAGTCATTTAGATTCTTTCACATTTACTAAATTTTCCAGGTAGATGTCTCAGATAACCTGAATATCCTCATACTCAACATGACCCAAACTGAACTTACCTGCCCACTCTCAGGTCCAAGACTATCTTTCTTATTCTGTTCAATGCTTCTATTATCCACCAAGTCACCCTACCCATCAACATGGGAACAGTCCTAAAACCCATCCTCCTGTTCACCACTCACATCAATCATAGTCTAATTATTTTATCTTCTAAGTAGCAGAAGCCATCCTCATTTAATTATCACAATAGTCTCCTACTTTCAATCTCATTATCCATCCTTTACTAAGTAAAAGCTTTCTATACAATATTTAAGATGATTATGAATATATAAAAAGCATTTAATTACTGTCCAATATAAAAAATAATAGATATATAGGCATTCATCTCCATGCCCAAGAAATAACAATTCTCCTGACTTTTGTATTTATAATTTCCATGCATTTGTGTGATTTTAGTACATATTTATGTACATAACATATAGATTTGGTGTGTGCTTACATTTTGCATATGGACTGTCATACCTATGCATTCTTCCACAACTTGCTATGTTGTGCTCATCATGTTTGTGAGCACCATCCACGCTGACATGCAGCTCCACTTCCTTCACTTTCATTGTAACACTGTATTGCATTACCACTTCACATTGTAACACAGTATTATACAGTCATATAATATGCAGTCTCTCTGTCCATTCTCCTACTTTGTTCTTCCAGGTTACTGCTGTTAGAAACAATGCTGCAGAAAAACTTTTCTAAAATGTAAAGAAGGCGTCTCCCCTGACTAAAACCATCAGTGGTTGCCCAGTGTCTAAAGCAACGGTTTCCCTCTGGGTCTAAGAGATTCCATAGGGTGCCCTTTGGGGTTACTAAGGATGGAAAGGGGAGGGGGTGCTCAATTGAACCCTGTTTACTCTGACCATTCTCAACACTCACCAAATTATGATTTCAAGCGTTCTAAATTAGTTCATATCCATTCATTTCACTAAACTTCCTAAAGTTATATTCTTTTTTTTTTTTAATATATCTTTATTGACTTCAGAGAGAGGACAGGAGAGAGAGAGAGAGAGAGAAACATCAATGATGAGTCATTGATCAAGCCTGAAACCCGGGCATGTGCCCTGACCAGAATTGAACCCCGATCGCCTGGATCCTAGGTCGATGCTCAACTGCTGAGCCATGCCCGGCCGGGCCTAAAGTTATATTCTTGAGAAGAGAGTCATTTACCTTAATTCCATGTTACCATGGTGGGGAAATTAAAAATATATAAGAATCGCATGCAAAGGGAATCTTACCATCCATATTCGAATCCCGTCCGCCAAGGAAAACACCTGCACAAACTCCTCGCTCAGGGCTGTCTTGCCCCCGCTGTTGACTGGGGAAAGGAGATGAAGGCATTACATTCAGTTAACACAATTTACTACTGCAATGCTGAGCACAAAGCAGCTTCTAAATCTAACCCACAGAAAAAGTCCTTCCCCTGACACTCACACTTTGGGGGTGGTTAAAAGAGGCTTGGGGGGAAAATTATCAATTAAGCCACAAATAGCTGTAATGGGTTCTCTGTGTTACTTCAAACTAACTTTTTTCAAATTAACAACATCTGAAATGAACATACCAGTAAAGTGAGTAAAATATTAAAGGTAAAAATATAAAAGACACAGAAAATTTTTAAGGAAAATTAAAAATATAAAAGTGAATAAAAAATAATTAAAGACACGGAAAAAAGTTCATGGTATATATAAAGTAAAAAAAGGCTCGTTATAAAACAATATAAACAAAATTATCTTACTTAAAAAGAATATACATATTAAAAACACATATATAGGATGGGGCAAAAGTAGGTTTACAGTTGTTTATATGGAAAATAATACATTAATAAATAATAATATAATAAATAAATAATAATACAAGTGCGTTTCATGTACTTACAACTGTAAACCTACTTCTGCCCCACCCTGTATGTAGGTGTGTATATATATATGTATGTAAACAAGTATATACACATAAATATACCTAGATAGAAGGCTAGGTAGATATATAGAAAAATGTTAATAGAGATGTTCTCAAAGTGGTAAGATTATAGTTGATAATTATTTTAAGGATTTCTGTATTTTCTAAGTTCCTACACAAGTGGGTATTATTTTTATAATTCACAAAAGGATAACATATGTACTAGAACAGTGCGATGCTCTCGTTGAACCCATGTATAACGCAATGAATATTTTCTGACCATGTAGAATATGCTGGGCTCTACATCAGGCACTAGGAATACAATGCTGAGAAAAACAGACATGATCCCTGCCCTCACGTAGCTTTTAGTCCAGTTGAAAAACTTCTCCTATACATTTCTAACCCCAAAAGATAACCAATTTTTAGACAAATATGAGCAAATTAGCTAGACAAGTCACACTCTCTAAGTAGCTCAGTCTTCAAGAACCACGATCAGCCCCCCCCTAAAGGCTGGGATAGAAAGAACTAAGACCAAGTATGTCTTCTTTAAAACAACAGTGGTAGCCATTCTCAGAAAAACCTGTATTCAACAAAATATTTCTAACTCTCACATTTAATTGTGTTTCTCTACTGCAAACAGTTATGGGTTATCTGAACATGATCTGAAAAGGAGCTGCAGAACTCCCCCCCAGCCAGAAACTTTCTGCTTCTCAGCTTTTAATTCACAAAGCTTTATTCCTCTACTCAAAGTTCCCACAGGTAACAAAGGCTGTCCAGCTCTCTAACTACAATCTGATTATGAAACATATACTGAACTGGTTTATTTCAAAACCACACAGGTCACGTTGTTCCCCATTCCCCAGCAGAGATATACTCTTACAAATGACAGTTGTTCCCATAAATTACTCATGTCTCAATGTAGTTTTATTTATTTGAGCAACTTCTTAAAGAAGATAATAATATTTGAGGAAGCAATCAAAACATTTTGGAAATCAGGAAATTCTGCAATAGGAGATCCAAAGATCTCGGCAAAAAGGTAGCAGTGATAATAATTTCAATATTGATATCAATAATAATAATAATAGCAACAGTCAATTACCTACTCTAACGGAAGGAAGCATTTGTTCCTGCTTATTTCATCTGCACCATGGAAAGAACACATCCCCTGCCAAAGTGCTCAGGGAAACCCATACCTCATCTTTAGGTAGGGTTTGAACTGGTTTCCCCTGAAGGATTATGAATGGAGAGAGACTCTCTCTCCTATGGGTCCTGTTAGGCTGCAGGCTACATACACAGGAAATACACAGAGATGGTATCCCTGGTGGAAAGAAATGTGGAGCAGGCTATCGACAAAGGAAGCCGAGCAGGGATGACGCTACAAAGAAGCTGCAAGTCTAAAGATAACAATTAATACCAACATTTTCCTCCTTAGTTATGGGCACATTCAATGACCTAAACAACTATTTTTCATTGGAATTTCTTAGAATGTTAGAGCTAATCAAATCTAAACTCTTACAGATAAGGATACTAAGGAGCAGAAAGGTTGTCCGATTAACCTGAAGCTGCACAATTTCTAGTTTTTGAACTGGTACTATAGCCCAAGTTAAGGTTTCTTTCCATTAAACTTCTCAGTAGTTTTCCACTAGAATTTTGGATAAAACAAATTATCTGCTAATTAGGAAACTCAAGGCTACTTGCCATATATTCCAGTCTGCTAACTATAAATTGATAATGAATCTTTTGACTGGCAAAGTAGACCTAAAAAGATGAAGTCTATAGTTACAGAAATATGTTTATATTTCAAATATTTTATTCGCTTAAGATAGGCTTTCTTAAAACTTAGCAATTGGCCTTCAGATGAAAAATATTCCCTGTAATATAAGTTACCATATTTTTGCAGCTTCTCATATAAGTCTGGAGTGCGATACACCAGAGCAGCAAAGGTGGCGTTCACAGCTTGATCAATAGTGGAACCAGCAACTATATCTGTCTTTGGGGCCTGCTTTCTACATGCCTGTATGAATCCTTTGAAAAGTTCTGAATATGGCCCACAGAAGTTCTGGGCAGGATCTGACTGTGCAAAATCAAGAAGAAAACGGTAGCAGGGATCATCAGGGATGTTCTTAACCTGGGAACAACAACAAAAAAAAACCATCATGTTTAAGACATTCATTCAAAAAAATAGTTTACTGAACACCTACTAGGCCAAAGCAGAAGTATAAAACACAGTGCAGACTCTCAGGAAGTTTACACCTTTTTGGGGGACACCAGACAGGTGTATGGGTTAAAAAAAAAAACTAAACATAAATAAAACATTAAAAGCATTAAAATTAGCACTACCATAAAGCAAAAGATTATGAAGTGCCAAACGCCTAGAAGGGACACCCAGTGCTGAGAATTCATAGGAGAAAGTTGCTGGCAAGTTAGTAATTCAGAAAAGCCTCCTAGAGGATATGGGCCTTGGACTGGGCGGTGAAGACTGGGCAGGTTTGGCCCTGAGGAACATAAACATTAGCAGAAGTCAAGAGTCAGTGGGGAGACTGACCTGGCCTGAAGTCTCAGCTGGGGAGTGGTGGGAACTAGAGTCAGATAGGTAAGGTGAAAGGAGACTGTAGAGAGCCTTGACTGTCACTCTGAGGAGTTTAGACTTCACCCTGTGGGCAATGGGGAGCCATTAATGGTGCTTGGCAGTGGAATGACAAGATAATGCAGTATTTAAAAAAAACTTGGTAGGTATCAATGTGATAATGCAAGTGCAAGATGAGGGCCTGGATAAAGATGGAGACAGAGAGAATGAAAAGAGATGAGCATCACAAGGAAAAATTCACAGGGCTTGCAGCTGACTGGATAGAAAGGTGAGAACAAGGTGGAATAAAGTGATGCTAGGTAACAGTGGCTCAGTGCCTAGGAAAACAATAATGACAATAATAGGAGCAAGCAGTCACGAGGGGGACATCCTGGCTTTATGCCTCTGAGTTAAAGGGAGTCAGAACACTAAAATGAAAATACCTAACTTGAAGGTACATGACGAGTCTGAGAAAAGAACCAGAGCTGGACACTGACACTTAGGAACTACTCACACAGATGTGACAGCAGGAGAGAGAAGAGGGGATAAAGTCTGGTGGGTTGCAGGGAAAGAGAGAAAGCCTGAATTAAGCCTACTCTTTAGAGAAGGAGAAATAAGAGAGGTCAATAGAAGAGGCTGATGCAGCAGTTAGATGTAAGAGAAGACAGTAGACTAACATGGAATCAAAAGAAGAGAAGGTCCGAAGGAACCAAATTTAACAGAGGTAAAGGAGAGGAAGAGTCCCTGGATCCACAAGTTAACTAAATAACCTGGGAGTGAGGCGAGGAGTGAAGAAGGGAGGAAAAGTAGTAGAGCAGAGAGAGAGGAGAGATGAAAAAGAGACAGCGGGTAAACCTGTTTAGTGTTTTAAATATTACAAGCCTAAATAATGTGCTACCATTCCAAGGAAAACAAAAAGCATAGCATGATTCATTTACTCTAAAGCTTGACTCAGTGGGGACTAGAAATAGACTCAACCTATTTGTTTAGTAACTCCATCAACAGAGATTTACTGAGCAACTGCTATAGTTCACTGAAGAGCCATCCATTCAATGTTTTTGAACACCCATTATGGACTGGCCTCTGTGGCACACAGTGGGGACACTAAATGAATGAGACAATTTCTGCCCTCAAGGAGTTTAGCAGCTTAGTGGGGGTGATTAGATATAAACACAAACATTCATAATTTAAAGTGATAAATGTTAGTGAGCACTTTCCATTCCCAACAGAAAGACAAGAGAAGAGCAGATACCTCCTTACGATCCTGTTGTGGCTGAGTGGGCCAGCTTGCTTCTAATCCCAACTCTGGACGCATCTGATGCCTGAAGACAGGCTTCCACAAGGGGGAGTTTAGGACTAACGCCATTTTTGCCTGAGGTACTGCCACGTTACTTCCTAAGTCTGGAAAGAGAAGGCTCATGAGAGTTCTATTTTCCTTAGTATACTAAGAATCTTAGAACTGATGAAGAAAAGGTTTTTAAAAATGTGGGCATTATTAAGACTTGGGAGGGAATTCACCCACATTTACCAGAACGTAACTGTGAACTTCATGAACACCCCCTCCATGAACCCAAACCATAAGGAGGTCCTGAAATGCTGCCATTCTGTGGAACAGCTTCAGCTACAAGGTGCCTCTGAAAGGACTCATCTGCATAGTCAGCTGACAGAGTGTGCACCACCTCTAGGGTATAACAGGAGACCATTTAGGAATGTTTAATTATGGGGAAATGTTCACACTTTGTAAACTTAAATTTGTAAAAAAATAATTAAATATTCATCACATACATGTTAATGAACAGACAGAAAAAAAGACTTGGTGCAAATAAAATGTTGATAAGTTATCTCTGGGTGTTAGGGTTAAGGATGGCTTTTCTCCATTATGCAATTTTTCTACGATATTTTACTTTTATAATCAGAAAAACTCAAGAAATGATATAGACATAAAATACTCCAGAAAGTTTTATCCTATATAATTCTTGTTTCCTGGACGAATTTCATAACTAAGTTGAACAAATCACTTTAAGACAAAATCCGCATTCACATATTTATATATAACTATCCACATAAAGGACATTAATTTATTCTCTATTTCTGCATTCCTGCTGGAGTATACCAAAATTCACTTACAAAAAAGGGATGAAATGTTGCAAAAACCAGCTCCCTCCCCCACTTGTCCTCCCCCATGGTGTCAGGTGGACATTTTATTCTGGTTTGGTTTAAAGGACACTGAAAGGGAATTTTATCAGTACCTTTGCTCCTCCATTGTGTGGAGGCACCTTAACGAGAAAGCACCACCATGCTCTTCAATGTGGCTGCAGCAAGAAGGGAAGGGACAGGGACACGAACTTACGATGCACAGACTTGAGGGCCATGCACTGGGAAGCAAGGCGTCCCATCAGTCGGGAAACAAGAAGTTGTAAATCCAACCCCCAAGACACGGCAACATCAGGCAGGCCATAAGCAGTAACAGTGAACTTGTAGCCCCACTCATTGTTACTGCTGTCAGAATGAAAGAGAAATTGTAGCCGAGGACCAGCCTTAAAGGTCACTTTCTAGAAACAAACAAAAAAGTCATGTGGTCAAACAGATTTGAGGAGGCAGCATTTCAATAGAAAATGAGCATGTTCTTCATGACTCAAAACATCTAAATTTAAAATTGGATTATAGTCTCACTGTTGTAGCTTATCACATCACCAAAACTATTGAAGAAGAGATGTACAACGGGGCGGCTGCCACAGAAAATTCACCACTACACCTCGTGAAGGAGCAAAGTTAGCAGAAAACCGCTGGTCAGTTTTCTAAACCCCGATGCCCACCTGCTCAGCCAGAGCTCACACTCGCCCACTGCTTAGTTCCTATCCAACAGCACTGACAGCAGAGGGAAGGTCAGCAGTCTAAAGTAGCACTGGCCCTCCCAGCCCCAGGGACCACGCAGACCTAACTGTGAGGGGGAATCCTGGCTTTCACTACCATGGCGTGAGCCCTCCTGGACCCACTGGCCTTTCTTGCTAAGGATTACAACTCCCCCTTTCCTCTGGATGATGTGATGTAAACCAGGGGTTGGCCAGCTTTTCCTATGAAGAACTGGATGGTAAAGCATTAGACTTTCTGGGCCATACATCTCTGTTGTGACTATGCAAGCCTGCAATTGCAGTACCAAAGCAGCTATGGGTGATACATAAACAGTGGGCATGGCTGTGTTTAAAAAAACTTTATTTACAAAACAGGTGGCAAGTTGTAGTTTGCTGAACTCTGATATAAGCCCTTCCTTTTACAAATGTATAATGTAAATGCTTCTCTTCAAAGACCATACACCTGTTACCCCTGAGGGATGCCAAAAGGAAAAGGACTGATGCAGAAGGAGGCATTTTCTCTCTTTTGGAGAATACCACTCACCTTGGGCCATTTATCAGTGCCAACTTTTGTGTCGTAACGTGTTTTCCCACCTCTCGCGTCGGTAAATTCCAGATAATCATACCTGTGAAAGCATAAGCTCCGTTACTTCCCTTCTCTCATTTTTGGTCCATTATTGTTTAGGAAAGAACAACATGTGAGTCTCACCTCTTTTCAGTTTCACACCTCTCATCAAACTCCACCTCAAAATAGGTAGCCCCTGGGCTAACAAAGACAGACACCTCATGGCAATTATTCTCATAGTTGTGGGCAGACTCCTTAGCCCATGTGTGTAACACCACGGGCCGTTCCTGTTGCCAAGTCTCGACATCCAGCTATGCAAACAAACAAGTCAAGAAGGGTTTCATCACTTTACATCTGTCCGTACGCAGTAAACTGTGTCTGTATCCATGATCTAGAGACAGCCCTGACAACCGTACACACATCATTACACAGGCCAAAAGTATACCTGACATTCCCATCTGCATACACAGGTCATCATACCCTTATTCCACAGAGCAGACAGGTGGGTTTTAGTGCACTAGAGTGACTCTGTGATTAGCTTTTATTTTCTAATTATTACAGAACTATTTCTTACAAGTCACCACTAGCATGAATTTCCAGTGGAAAAAACACTGAGTTAGGAATTTAAAGACCTTAAAGTCCTATTTGGGACTTTAGCAAATCTGAGCCCATCAACTCTCCTCCCTTTTTTTTTAAAGTCTGCCTTTTTACCTTTAAAATCGGCTTTTTAATATATGCCCTTTCTACTCCCCCAGAGTTGTTGTGAGACTCGAACAAGATAGTGAAAAAACTGTATTCTGTAAAGTTAAGTGAGAGAACTTCTTTTAAATACCAACCCATCTAATCTGCCTTGCAAATGCATTTTCACTTCTAGACTGCAATCTGGGTACTCACAGGGTTTTAATATAACTTTATGTGCTATAAAGTGATGAAATTAATCTATGCACAGCTTCCTCTGTATCTCCTTTCTAACACTGACCACGCCCAATCAACTCAGACTGGCATTTCTCCTTGTTGGCAAAACCACTGATAAAATAAGGAGGTCCGGCAGATGCAATTTATCTGTGTAAACCTGTACTCATGGCATGCTTCATTACATATGGTCACATCGCCCCTGAGAGGGGGACACAAGCAGGTTCAAGCGCCAACTTAAGTTACCTTATTCAGTCCTTCAGGGTCACTGCAGAGCCTCTTCAACAACTCTGTTAGGGTGCTGAATTCTCTCAAGAGCGTGCAGTGGGAAATGTCTAACGTGCAAAAGTCCAGCAGAAAGATTACCTAAAGGGAGATGAACAAAGCACTTAGCGTCCACCGCAGACTCTGCCTGGGGGTGCAGGTCACCAAGCCCCTCCTGCCCTTTACAAATGGCTGCCACTTTGTCTTACCAGTTGACGAGCTGCCATTGAAAACACCGAATTACATAATTTTTCTACTATGGTTTTTCCACTATACTGTGACAAAAGGGATTCCAAAATCACTCTCGTACTTGTCAGAAACTGTTCCACATCTACCAAAACAGAAAGAAAATAATATTTTTGATGGCAGAAATATCACTTGCTTGGTCATCATCAAGGGCAAGCTGTCACAGAAGCTGTGAAGGGAATACCACATCAGGAAGATCATGAGGCCAGGAAGTGCCACACAAATGCTTCCCTGTGGCCGGGAAAAGCAGTGACAATCCAGTAAAAGGTTACCTTTAGAGTGAGTAATTTATTTTATTATTTTGTTTTTGCTTCTTTTCAAAGGGGTGGATATAACACTTTTGTAAGTGAAATTACATGGATGACCGACCCCACTGTTAGTTTCCCTCTGTTTACAATGGGTCCATCACTAGGTATGCCATATGACAGGACAAGCTTTAGGCAGCAGGGATCAACAGTGTAAGCAGTTTTGTCATAGCTGCCAAAACCAAGTTTAAGGGAATTAAATTTTCCACATATGAAGTTTCAGAACCTGCTGAGTTTCATATCATTTTCTGTGGGTTTGCGGACATAAATCTGAGTATTTTCAGCAATCAGCAAAGAACACAGCAGTGCTCACACACCTTAGACTCTAAAAGTTTAAGACTTTCCTTTTCAGGTGACTTGATTAAAACAAAGAAAACAGACTACTAAAGAGTGTGGCATCACCTAGGAGTGCTGTATGATTGCAAAGGCAATGTTTAGGTTGTGAAATGACCCAAACCTACAATAAAAAACTTAGGCATACTACCACATTCAGACAGGAAACTCTGGGCAAAAAGATATGCTAAAGAATTCTATTTTAAGAAGAAAAAACAACCCAAAGACAAATCTGATTTGTATCAAGAAAACCATATGCACACTCGATGATGAGAACTAAAGAGCGAGAGCATAGAGTCAAAGCTCAAACACCTGTTTTCATGGATTTTGTCCTGAAACTCACATTTTTCAATAAGGTCAACAGCAAGATCTTTGGCTCCAGGGTCCGTGCTCTTCAGCTGCAGGTAGCACCAGGACAGCAGACTGCCTTGGACAGACCAGAACAGGGAGAAGAGCACAGAGCCAACCTCCGCCTGGGCCTTGTTGAGCATCAACAGTTCACACTACAAGGGAGTAGACAGAGAACGTTAACAACAAGCCATTCACAGAACACAGGCAAGGGCATTTTCTAAGACAGCAGTTATCACTGGCAAAAAAATTCTAGGGACATGGGGAATGTTCACAAAAGAGCGTTCAACCCAGAAGTGACCAAGAAAGAGGGATTATGAAACCTCTTTGCCCTCAGCTTTTTCAGAACCTCTACAAATGGTTTTCCTTCTATAACGTTCCTTCTGCCCCTTGGGAACCTTACACCCCACCAATTACCTCTTTTCCCTCTCACATCATCAAATCCCTTTTCTTTCTGGCTCCTTTCCCCAAGCCTTCAGTCAAATCTCTCCCACCTTAAAAAACAACTCTTATTCCCCTTTTTTTTCCTTTTTTAAAAAAAGTATATTTTTATTGATTTTAGGGAGAGAGGAAAGGAGAAGGAGAGAGATATAGAAACATCGATGGATGAGAAACATCAGTTGCTGCCTCCTGCACAGCCCCTACTGGGGATCGAGCTTGCAACCTGGGCATGTCCTGACCGGGAATCAAACCGGTGACCTCTGAGCCACACCGGCTGGGCTCCCCTATGGCTTTCTAACCATCATCTTTATTCTCTGGAGTTTCTCTGACGAGTCACCTAACCTCCAGGAATAAACACTTATACATAAGAACCACAAGATACATTCATATTGTAACTACTATATAATTGCACCAAACTGAAAAGAACCTAACGACCCCTCCAAAGTACAAAAGATAAATGAATTGCGGCACATTCATAAAGGAAACATTGTGCACATGAATCAACATGGGTGAATCTCAAAAACGCTGCTGAGTAAAGAAACATGTCACAGATGTGTCCCCTCACTCATCTCTGGCTGATTAGGAGCCACGGCAGGCTGGGGAACCTGTGTGCTCATCTGATGGTCACAGGAGTACAGCCACATTTATACTGTAAGGGTTGAAGGGAAAAGCACAGTGGCTGCTGTATTACTTGCTCCTAAAAGCACGAGGCAAAGACAACAGGGAGTAGCCATCAGTTACCTCTCGAGCAGCAACAGAGAGGAGAGTCCTCATGACAGCCAGTACTTCACTGATGTTCATGTTGGCCAGGTCGCCTTTCTCAGGTAAAAGAAGAAGGCCGCCTGGATCCCTATCACTGAAAGAACACAAATTAGTCAAGACACCTTGTTTCAGGAAGTGGACTTACATGCTTTTTTATCTTAAAAGGTTCCAAAAAGGAACCTAGCAAGACTTCAGCGTCTGTTCAATGGGAAGTGAGGAATTTAGGTCAGGAAAAAAGCCATGGTCCCAGCTAGGTGGGGGCACTATCTGTCCTCATGTCCTTATATAAGCATAGGCCCATAAATCCTCAAGTCCTTAGAAGAGATTCTGAGGAATAAATCTGAGAATAAATCACCTTGACCACCAATAAGAAACACACCTAACCTCATGACTGCTACCTTGACAATCCGGGCTAATCATTCCCTGTGCCCTCAAATGTTCTTCACATGACAGCCCCAGCCTCTCTCATCATCCCTGACACTCGATTCTGAACACATTTCAGAGAGCCCTCGAAGTCTGGCATCCACACCAAGGATAGTCTGATTTGCAGACAGTAGCTCGGGCTATTAGTTTTCTCCCTCCTTCAAGAGTCTATACCTTCAGCCCTGGCTATTGCAGCTCAGTTGGTTAGAGCGTTGTCCCATACCATACACCAAAAGGTCTCAGGTTCGATCCCGGTCAGGGTGCTTACAGGAGGCAACTCATCAATGTTTCCTTCACATTGATGTTTCTCTCCCTCTCTCCCCCCTTCCTCTTTTTAAAATCAATAAAAAACATATTCTTGGGTGAGGATTAAAAAAAAAAGAGTTTATACCTTCAATAATGCAGCCTACAGGCCCAGTAGTAGTCAAAGCATGCAAAACTCTCTAAGTTACCCCCTCCCAGCACACTTTTGTTAAGCTACCATTCTGCTGGTTTTAATGTAATTGGGTTTTTAGCCTTCAGTACAGGGCTTCAGTTTTTGTCTTCAAAGATTACTTAGAAACTGAAGTAGTCAAAGAGATCAATGGGTTCAACTCTAAATTGTCTTATAATGACCAGGACAAGATTAAGCTCTGGACAAGATTATTATTCTGCCACTACTTTAGTCATTCCTGTGACAAGTGGTATCTCACTCCAGAAACTTGGCTGAGCAGAGGGAAGTACCCAAAAGCACATGAAAGGAAGGAATAGATAAAGAAAACAACTTTGCAAAGATCTGAAATACCAGACAACTAAAAAGAATTACAAACTTACCTAAAATACGTGCACAGTGAGCGGAAAGTGAGCTGCAGGGACTGCTTGTGTTCCTGCTCAGTGACATTTTTCTAGAAAACAAGAAACTACACATTCAGAAAATCTATTCCATGACATTCCAAAGACCTAGAGCAGCATGAAATGCCACTGCCGACTGTTCACAAGCATGAGGAAAGCCAGGGTCTGCAGACCACCTCATGGTGCCCAACTAAGACCTCGCCTAGTGCTAAGAGGGAGCAGAACCACCCATCTAAACAGAAGATGGCTAAAATGAACATCAAGGTTTCCTGCAGGAAAGCTCGATGCAAATGTTTAAAAGATAACTTTCAAAAGATACACTGTATTTTTCATCCCTGGGCATGCCATGGAAAGAAGAAAGAGCAGGTGACAGTTATAGAAACCACACCTCCTGATGGGGCTACTAGGCTAGAATATGAGCACTTTATTTTTTCTTAATTCAATAAATGTATTGAACACCTACTGCTATGCAAGAAACTGAGGGGGATTTAAGACCCAGGGCCCTGACTGGCACAGGAGGGTGGGAGAGATATGGTCACAAACGAGAGCAGTGCTGTTTAATTCATCAGAAAGACGAGGGAAAATATAACCCTTACCACTGCTGTTAGAGGGATAGGCTGAGGGAAAGTGACTGGGCTTCTCTGCTAATAGACAACAATGTCACTCAAAAGGTCATATGTAGTCTTTCTATTTTTATCTGTGGGACATATGCCAGCAAAAAAATCATTTGCTTAGCTGCCGGGTAAATGCTTCTAGCAAACAAACAGGACTGAGCTCTGCCCACAGTCCAGTGGGTCAGGTCAGGGATGCTGGAGGTTATAACTCAAAATGTGAAAACCAGTACCTTAAGATGATATGCAAATTTTTCAGATAGTGAAATACAATCCAAGATCCTTCCTCCTCTCTGAAACCTTTCTCAGTCACTGAGCCTCAATATGATTCTCTTCTACATGCCTACTGGGGGTTAGTTTTTCCTTGTGGCAGGTGTTCCCAACTGGACTGAAGACTGCATTTTATGCTTCTTCTCTTCTGTCCTGTATTTCTATAGGCTTTTGTGCATCCCGCAGAGCACTTTTATTACATTTGTTAATTAGTTGTTGCATACAGAAATGCCTTTTCAAAATGCTGCATCTCATTTTCTTTATCAAACTCTTAGTAGTAATTCTGTTAGATGCTTGTCTACACAGGCAATAAAAAATAATCTATAACCATATCATTTCTAAATATTATTGGTTTTATTTTTTTTAATTGTTATTTTGAAAATTTCTTTTCCTGGTTCTACAGCACTGGCTAGGCCTTCTATATAATACATCACTTTTATCGGGAATAAAATCCATACTTTTAATGTAAATAAATACCATCATGGTGAAGAGATGATTCCGCTGGGTCTGTCGATCAGGAAAGAAGATGGCAGCTCCACTGAGAAGGGTATTCCTGACTTCATGTTTTAATATTTCCATGGGCACAGAATCTCCATCCACCCTGTCCACCACTGATAAAAATTAACAATGGAGTCAGCTTTAATACATTCCATCTACTCACTCTTTCTATATATATACATATCTGTGTTAACTAGCCTATAGACTCATCATTCTCCATTTTGTAGTTAATATCGGAGCAAAGAAATATTTCTGTACAGGCTAGGCAGTGTGAGAAAATTATTTTTTGTTTGTTTACATTTAACTAAAATAAAGCCTATAGGTACCTGTTTTAATTCCATTACTTCCCTGTCCTTTTGAGTCACAACTTGGTAAAGATTTAAAAATAACTTCAGATGGTCACATGTGTTTTATGGTCAATTTATCATTATAATATCTGCCCCTCAATCTATCAAACTCATCCCAGTGTTTTAGCTGAAGAGTGTGATAGTAATTTATCTCAATATAAGATAACTGTGTATCGGAAACCAGGAGGAAGTTACTGATGAGGGAATAAGCACTGAACTCAAAATAGCTCAAAAGAGGACCAAAGGAAATACTCGTTTTCCAAGGAAGTGATGCCTTTCCTGGGCTTGCATGATCACAGGACCCATTCTCCACAGCAAGAGGCCCTGCAGGCAACTAGCACAGCATCACGTTAAAGAAAACCCCAATTCCTACCATCACATAAGTGCGTATAGAGCTCCTTGGCGGCCTCCACCCCCCTGGGGCTCTGGCGTGGAGCCTTCGCATCCTCAGAGGCAGCCGCCGAGTCTCTCTGCAGCACCGAGAAGCAGCTCTGGAGGAGCTGCAAAAGCAGGGTTTGGGCACAGATGCATTCTTCTCTTGGACTACAGAAAGATAAAAAATATCAGAGAGCAAAAAGGCAAGTTGCTTTTACCCTCCAAAGCCAAACAGTCCACGAAGGACTCTCCTCTAGGCATCATGCTCAGTGAAAAGAATGCCAGCCCAGAGGAATAAAGGTGGAATGGAAAGAACACCGTATTAGGCAGAGTCTGCAAATACAGACCCTACCTGACTCTGCCCATGGTGGGGCAAGGAGACGCATTTCTGATCCAGTTCCCTCACTGTAAAATGAGGGTGCTGCTATGATATTGACCTGCTCATCCCACAAGGTTGTAATGATAATCAAGTGAAAAAATGTTTGTGAAAATACTGCCCAAACAAAGTGGTTTACAGAAATGGGCAATTTCTATAGAATATTACTTTTTTGTTATTTCTATATCTAGGTGTTATTTTCCACAATAGCCAAATCTTTCAAATCAGAATAAACTAGTCGGAAGCAAAAAAACGTAGGGAAAAAATTGTCCATTTAGAATAGGAAAACTCGGTGTCTTCAGTTGTATTTTTATGGTTATCACCGTATAACAAATTCTGACTTACTTTTGCTTTAATTTACTGTAAAAATTCCAGAAAATCTGCAAATCAAGACCCGTGAAGTCCAGGAAAGATTTATATTTTAAGCCACTTTCCTTCTGCTGCACCTAGAAAATTATAAAGACAAAAAAATAAAATAAAATTTAAAATGCATTTAGAGAAATATCATACTGGCTCATTTACTTCTCGTTGAGGGATGAGGTAGCCACAAGGGTAAAATTCCCATATAATGGATGCTTACTCTTTACTACTAAAAAGTCTGTGAACAACTATTATTGGTGTGAAACTTTCAAAATATGTATGTGTGTGTATGTGGTGTATATATGTACAAATAAAAATATGTATACACATCTCACACACACACACGAAGGCTCCCTGACTTTATCAATGCCACACCCGAAACATAAGTGAATTTTCATTGGATGCTGCTGCTGCTCAGGACCACATTACAGTATGCTTTGACCCTTCCTTGAATGTAGGCTAAAAGACCAATTCTGCTGTAAATGCTCCTGCTATTGCTCAGCATCTCCCTCTCATTTGCTGCTTCCTACTGTGATGAGAGAGCTTGAATAACAAAGACCAAACCGACCACCTATTCGTTGAGTTACCAGCCTCTGACGGTGCCCTGAAGCAGAATAAAGGTCCAGAGTAGGCCCTTGCGCACCACACGAGGGGCTGTCACTGAATTCCTGAGCTGAACCATGTTCTCTGTGGTGATGGCTATAAGAATCTTCCTTTGAGTGAGTTGTCACTGTGTTTTTATTAGTGATCATAGAAGTCAGTACCAAAAACACAAACGATTTCAAATTCTGGCATTATTCTGGCACTTTCAGTAAACGAACAGAACCCACCTCAGGAAGACATAAATCCATAAACTTGCTTCAGCTCCCCAGTCTACCAGTTAACCACAGCTGGGGATGGATCTTTCAGCTCTGTCTATATGTCTAGTCTAGGAAGCCTCACCGTGATGGTCACATGCCACTTAGTCTTTCATTGACTGATGCCCTCTATGCCCAACACCTCACTCCCCTTGGCCTTCCAACGTCATCACAGCATGGTGTCTGCCGTACTCATTGATACTGCATGGCTCCAGCAGGGCCAGGTTCCACTGGCTGGTGTTCATTTCCCTGAACACTGTCATTTACTTTCACAAAGGATGAGCACTAACAACTGAGGAAACACTACCAGATCATGGGCAAGCTGCTGGATGAACTGAAGGGTCCTAAGGAGCAGTGTGGCCCCACAGACACTCTCCTCCACGTCCTTTCTGCAGCGAGCACAGATGATGCTCTGTTCTGCTTCTGCTCTCGCAGGCCGGAGGTACCCACTGATGCTCAAGCCTTGTACTCCCAAGCGCTCTGCCGACTCCTGGCGGGTGCAGAGGAACTTCACCATCAGGTACTAAAGAGAACGAGAGAGATTGAAGTTAAAGGACTCAGAAGCCCTGGATACTGATGAACAGGAGGTGATAGCCTTTCCTAGAAGGCTCCTCAGGACTTTAACAAGTATGCCTAGCACTGGGGACACATATAAGTCCAGTATCTATAACAAACAGAAAAAAGCACAAATGCTGAATGAAGTCTGGTTTTGGGAAAGATCACAAGAGAAACAACATTACTCTCTCTTCAAGGCAAAAATGGGATTAAGACAGGATGAATAAGGGAAGTCTTTTTGCTCTGTGGCACAGTCATTTTGAATAGAAATCAGATATATGGCAAAAATAGTCCATGAATGCCACGAGGAAGTATCTCAAAGCCCTCAGTTGACATATGCAACCCATGTGCTGGGAGCCTAGGACAGAGCCCTATCTGCTTAAAGCTAAAGCCATTTTCAAAACTCAATTTCCATGCAAACTCTCTGCTTCTTAACAGTGAAAGCTCCTTGGTCAAGGACCTTTCAGAATCCACTCCTCAACTGTATAAATATTTACTGAGCATCTACTATGTGTAAACCCCAAAAGTAGTTCTTATTTCTCTGTTGAAGCTTTTTACTAAGATTTATACTAGAGGTTAAAAAAACTAAATAGCCAGATAAGTTCACAGCTATGGAAACACATCTCCTGCATTTATGCCTGTGTACTTGCCGTTCTCTCAGCCTGAGAAGCCCTTCTCCGCACATCTTAGCCAGGCTAAAGATGATGGCTTAATCAACTTTCTACTTGGCATCACACCACCTTTCCTGGGAAGCCTTCCTTAGTGAACTCCAGGCTAGAGTAGGTACTTTTCTTCTGGGTTGCAATAGCCCCCTGTATATCCATTTATCACAGCCCACACCACAGTGCCATATACATCTGCGTCTCCCACTAGACTATAAACTCCTAGAGGGTCATGCTCATCTCTGATTCACCTCGAGGGTTCCAGTGTTGGCACAGGCTGGTACACAATAACCACTTGATAAATACTTACAGAATAAAAGGAGGGGGGGTCTGGCCAGTGTGGCTCAGTGGTTGAGCATCAACCCATGAACCTGGAGGTCATGGCTAGATTCCCGGTTGCGGGCTCGATCCCCAGGAGGGGGAGTGCAGGAGGCAGCCAATAGATGATTCCCTCTCATCACTGATGTTTCTATCTCTCTCCCTCTCCCCTTCCTCTCTCTGAAATCAAACAACACATATTAAAAAAAAATAAAAGGAGGGAGTGGGTCCACACATGAAGGCCACGCTCAATAATGCTCACTTTGGCAACTCTGCACTGCTGCAGCTTGACCTCTGCTTCATCCCACTCTTCTTCCAGCTCAAACCAGCCAATAGGATCATCCTCTCCAAGGTCATCAGACGAGCAACCGATCCTGAAAACACAGGGTAATCACAAGCATATTCCCATTCCTAAACCTCTCAAGGGCTCAATGAAGAAGGTACCATCTAAGTGGCATTTAATTTGTACATATGGCCTGTCAATTAACATATGAGGTAGTTTGTGGTAATTTCCTCCCATTTCTCAGCCTCCTCTCTTGTGAAATGGGATTAGTCCCAAATATAATCTGAGAACTAAAGAGAAAGTTTGCTTCTCTAGAAAAATGGTTTATCTGAAGAATGAGACACGAAGTCAAGGCATCTTAGATGAACTACTCAGGAGTAAGGTACAATGCACCAGCTGGCGTGTGTTTCTGTAAAGATCCAAAGGGGAGGCAGGTTCAGTTTTGTTTCCCTGGCTAATGTGTATGTGACCAGCCTGAGGTTTGGGCAATTTGCAACAACTGAAGGGTAAAAGCTGGGCACCTTTCAGATCCTGGAGCTTGAGAATCAGAAAACGTCAGCCTTCGGAAGCCTCAGCATTTTTTCCTATCCCTTAAAGTCCTTCCAGGAAAGCAGGTCAGCCTGGAGGCTGAAGAAGCACAACTGTGTGACACTTCTTTTTTAAAAGCAGACACTTGAATGATACTCCTTTTCAGGAATTAAATATCTAAGACAGAGGAAAGGCAGTCTTTTCAAGTTATAGTCCTAACTAGACGATTTAGTCTGTGATGTAGCTGATAAGCTAGCATCACATGAGTATTCCGTATGGATAAGAGAAGCAAATGCAGGGGTTTATAGTAAGAGGAAAAAGACAAAGGACCCAGAGTAGGTTCTGTAACAGAGAGAGAAAATGTTCTCTTCTTAACATAAGTCCTTTTTAACATAAACCTTTCACAATACAGTTAACTCTAAAACCAACGGGACAGGCTGGTACTCTGTCTTAGCTCAAAATCCTGTCAGTGAGCTTCATCAATATTATGTGTTTGAGGACTTTAAAATTTACTCTTTGGGAGACATCCAGGAAATCTTTGAGATACAGAGAGCTGGTAGGGTGTCAACGGGCAGAGAGAGGCAACCTTGTTCATGACGCCACACAGCAGGCAGGGTGCGGAAAAGCAAGCTGAGTATTAGCAGTTAATTGTGCACAGCAACCAAACAGCTAGTCCTGGAGCGTGCTGACTGACCATTAGTCTGGACAGAGGGACAGGAAAAAAAGGCAAAAAGATAGATGCATGTACATTAACGTTTTGACTTCCAAACTAGAAAGGCACTGATAATATGTAGGCCAACCAAATCAGGATTCTAGAGTAGTTCAGGTTGAAACCAGAAGTAAAATCAGCAAGGGAGTAGCCAATAGACCTACATTGAGGTTAAAAAAAAAAAAGTCATCCTGTGTAAGAAGTGAAAGCTCTCGTTTGAAAGCAGGGTAAAGGAAAAAGACCTATTTTAATACGTCCCAAGAGTGGAATATAGCTGCTTAAAAACAACTGTAATCTCTAATTACTATTTTAAAAGAAAGGCATCTTTTTAAGAAAGAGACATATAGGGATATTTTAGGAGTGAGGGAGATTTGGTCATTTTCATTAAGAGAACTGAATTAAGATCAGAGTTGAAATTACAAAAGTAGATTTCAACTGAACATATTCTAATTACTGTAGTAAATTCTCTATCATTAAGAGTATTCTAGAGACCATTTGTTAGGGATGCCACCAAACGAAATACCACACAGAGAGGGAGTTTTTCCAGATCCTTGCTACTCAAAGTGTGGTCTATGGATGGGGAGCATCAGAGTCACCTGGGAGCTTGTTAGAAATGAAAAGTCTCAGGCTCCACCAAGAACTGTGGAATCAGAGTCCACATTTTAACACAATCCTTGGTGACTCCTCTGTACATTAGAGCTTAGTGTACAGTACTGGGTGACAGTTAAAGCCTTCTGTTAACTCCAGCACCCCATTACCTGTGATATACAGTAGCAAAAACAGCAAGCCTAGGGTTCAGCTGCATGAATTTTAATGTGCTACTAGTAACAATGACCTCACTGCCCAATGACTTCAGCAGTTAAATCCAACAGGTCCACTCCTAGACTTTATCTTAGTGGTTCCTGGGTAACATTGCCCCCTCCCTACTTCTTTCAACTTGGCTTCATGATGATACATGTCTAACTTTCCTGCCGCTTTTCTGGATGTTTTTCTCAGTCTCCTTCTCTCTGTTGACCCTTAAATGCTGGTTCCTCTCAGCATGTTGACCTAAGGTGGCTTCTCTTCCCAGCCCACACACTCTTCCAGAATGATCTCTTTTAATTCATTTTAAATAATCATTTAAATGTCTCTCATATCTGTACTTTCAGCACAAATGTCTCTTTCAGGCTCCTAACCTATTTATCCAACTAGCTATATGAATTTCTCAAAGGCTTTCCAGAACCTCAAATTCCAAAGGACCAAAAGGAAGCCCACCATCTTCCCCACAAACCTATTTTCCCTAAGGTAGTTTCTATTTCATAGACATACACTTCCAATGTTCCCATCTTCCCAAGTCAAGACCCCAGGACTCATTGACACCTAAGCTTTCTTCCCCCTTCTGCTCTACATTTGGTAACTCAGCAGGTTGCTTCTACCTTCTAGTTGTTTCTTAAATCAGTCCACATCTCTCCCATCACTGCTCTTGCTTCTCTAGTTGAGATCGCCCACACCTCTTGGCCTTCTAGGTGACAGTGACAGCCTCCTCCGTTTCATCCTGCCTCCATGCTTGCTCTCCCCCAGTCCATGCTATACACAGCATGATCCAGAGAAGGGCTTCTAAAACACACACCTGATCTAGTTCTTCTTAGAATTCCTCAACAACACACTCCACCCACTCCTTGCCCCACCCCTCCCATTGCTTTAATAATAAAGTCCAAATCCTGAAAACAGAGACAAAAAGACTTTTAATGACCTGGCCTCTTCCTAGCTCTCCAGCTTCATCTCTCACCATTCTCCACCTCACAGTACACCTCAGCAATATGGGGCCTGTGAGTCCTTGAATATGCCATAGTTCACTTCTGAGTTCTCAAATCTACTCTTCTCTTTGCTCAGGACGTCCTCCTTCCACTTCTTCAAGTGGCTAATTAACTCTAACTCACCTTTTAGTTTTTACCATAAACAACACTTCCTCCAGGAAGCCTACCCTGACCAGGTACTCTACCATGTGCTCCCAGAACACCCTACGTAGTATTCATAACACTGTGATACTATCAGTTTTATCCTCAGGTTCCGAGCTAAAAAGGAAGCTCCTTAGAGCAGAGACTACCAATCTGCTCATTACGGTATCTTCAGTGCCTAGCACATAGTAGGTGCTTAATAAATATCTTCAATAAAAGCATGAGTGGAAGGAGGGAGGTTGGGGTATGAGTAAATTCCCCAGTGGCTAGGTAAGGCTGAAGACCTCAGGCTGCCCACGATTCAGGTGTGTATCATTACCCAGCCATCTTGAAAATGCGTGTGCTTGGTCACAGAAGGGACCGAGTAAGAGTCTATGAACAAATTAAAACACACATCTTCACGTATGCTGTTAGAAGCAATGAATGTTCATGGCAACTGAGGGTGGGTTAGTGGCACCTTTTCTATAAAGACACAAAAGTGTATTTCACCAATAAGAGAATGTGTACAATCTTATTAACTACAAAGATTTTTATTCTGTTCTTTACCTGCTTTTCACAAATTGCTTGAATTCCTTAAGCTTCCACTTATCATATTTTTCAAACCTCTTGAAGTGTTCTTCTGCATGAAATCTCTCAGAAGATGAGTTGTAGGCAAACACCAACCCACACTGGGCACCAATGCCGCCACGTCGAACCTGGAAACAGAGATCTAGATAAATACAGCAGGGGGCAAAGTTCTGTGGCTGTTTTGTTTCCAAGTAATATGGTTAAATGCAAATAGCTTAAAGCTAATCAAACCAACGAAATGATCTTTCAAATACATTCAGTCCTGGGAGACCCAAGATGGTGGCAAAGTAGGTAAAAGTTATCTCCTCCCAGAAACAAATTGGAATCGCAACTAAACTTATAGAACAGTGGACCTGAGTAACCAACTAAAGACTAACTGCACAGAACCTTTATAACTAAGGACATACAGAAGAAGCTACATTGTGACTGGTAGGAAGGGCAGAGACTCAAAAAGGAACGTCCTGGACACACACGTGGCGACTGAGAATCCAGAGGGATATCTCAGCTGCAAAGATCTCCCCTGAGAAGGGGTCTCCACCCCATACTGGGGTCCCCAGCCCAGAGCACCAGAGCCAAGAAGAGGAGCTCCATAACATCTAGCTATGAAAATTAGCAGGAATTTCATCCATCAGGGAGAGACAGGAGTCTGCTAGAAACCCAGGAGCCCTCTTAAGGGCCAACACACAAAATCTCGGCCACTCACCCTGGGCTCCAGTGAAGGGACAACAGCTCAGAGCAAATTGGAGTCATTCAGGGAGAGATTGGGTTGCGTAGCCCTTGGGGAGAGGGCCAGAGGGAGAGCCGCCACTGTGCCCGTGCTTAGTCCTTCCACACCACCCACAGATGCCATCTTTCCTGGCCCACTCACAGATGCCATCTTTCCTGGTCGAGCTCTCCCCTCCATAGGGTGTTGGTCTGGGGAGATCCACTGGCCCCACCCTCCCAATTCCCTGTGGTCCTGCCCTGACCAGCTCACACCCTGCCAAGGAATCAGCCAGCTGTGGGCAGCCTGGGCCCACTGAACTCTTGCTTGGAAGGCTATCAAGGAGGTCCGGGAAGACTCAGGATGTCGGAGATGCACAGGGAGAGACTGAATCATGTGGCCCTGGGGCAAAAGCCATTCCTCCCCTCCCCCCAGCATGAACACTGCGCCACCCCCCCCCCGTGGGAGATCCACTAGCCCCAACCTCCTAACTCCCTATGGCCCCCACCCTGCCAAGATCTTGCCCTGCTGAGGAATTAGCTAGCTGCAGGCAGCCTGGGCCTGCCACAGTCTTTCAGGGGGTTCTAGGGTGAAGGCCATTTTCCCCCACAACCCTAACCCAGCACCACACTGTTCCTATGAAGAGCCCTCCCTCCACATGGCCAAATCTTAATCTCTTTTAGCTTGATGAACTCTACTGGCCCCACCCTGATGCCTCCCAGAGACCCTGCCTCACTGCAAAGGTCCATAGCTCCCAGCAGATAGTGGTTGCCTTGGGGGTACTCTGAGACTTTTGCTGAATGGCCCCATACACAGTGCTGGTGCCAAGTTTGAATCTGTATCAACCCAGTCAACACTTGCCTCTACCTGGGGACTTGAACCTGCCTCACAGAACTTGCATACCACCAGAGGTTCTTCCAGTGGCTGAGCCTAGACAGGCAGCTGGCAGGTGGAAACCAGATCTCAGGGTGCTTTGGGCTTTGCTGACCTGCCCCAGGCTCAGGACTGGTGGAAGCTGGCCTCAGTATGTAGCTAGTAGCTAGGCCCCCCTCCCCAGGCCCAGTAGAGGCAGCCACCAACCATAGATCCTTTAGTAGCTCCTAATCAGTAGCTCAGGGTCGGTCATAGATAGTACCTGACATTGACCTGTATAGGAGTCCCTCCCAAGAGGCCCCAGAACCAATAAACCCAGTGGGAGGCTTCAGACCACATCAGAGCATGACTTGATTAGTTCCACAAGTGGCACACCCAAAAGGAGATCTCAGCAGACACCAGACCTTGCTGGGACAAATTCCACTTCATCGTGTCAGCCCCCACACAGCAGTTCATACACTGTGGTTGGGGTCAATCCGCATAGTCAACCAGCCTGAGGGTCAACCCCACCCACAGATGGACCAACAGCAATCAAGACTCAACTACAACAGGAGGGCTCACAAAATCCACACAAGGGACATTCCTAGAGCACCTAGCTCAGGTGATCAAGGAGACTGCACCACTGAGCCTCACAGGACACCTACTACATAAGGCCACCCTACTAAGACTGGGAGATATAACAGATCTACCTAGTACACAGAAACAAATATAGAGAGGCAGCCAAAATGGGGAGACAAAGAAATATGCTCCAAATGAAAGAACAAGAGAAATCAAATACATTAAGTCCTGGAAAAGTTAGAAAGCTGCATCCTAAGAAATGACTCCTTACCTTTCTCGATCCTTATATTCATATCATTCACAGACTTAACAATCTATTCACCTCTATGTCCCTGCTCTCTGCTACAGATCTGACTCACAAAAGTCATTAAATGTTCAATGAAAAACCAGTGACATGGCCTGGCCAGGTGTGGCTCAGCAGTTGAGCACTGATCTGGGATCCAGGAGATCATGGTTCGATTCCTGGTCACGGAACATGTCCAGGTTGCAGGCTTGATCCCCTATTGGGGGCATGCAGGAGGCAGCAGATCAATGACTCTCTCATCATTGATGTTTCTATTTCTCTCACTCCTTCTCCCTTCCTCTCTCTGAAATCAATAAAGACATATTTAAAGAAAAAAAAAAAAAAAGCCAGTGACACAGACCTCTGAACTGTAATCCTATTTTTAAAAACAGTAGTAACATTGCTTAAAGAAAGTAGCATGAGAGTTACCATAATTCTGATCTGTGTAACTTGGAAGGCAGATTCAGTTGCTGTAGAAAAAATAGTACTTGCTCTGGTTTTTCCAGTCTCTGTGAGAAAACCTGCAAAAACAAAAAACTAAAGTTAGGATAGCTGACTCATTTGTCATAACTCTAACTAAGATAAAAAACAACAACAACAAAAACTATATCCTTTGATGCAGGGAGTAAGTAGTTCATCTTGGAATTTCATGGAAACTAGGAAAAGATTTCCCTCAGGATAGATTCAACCCCACTGAGAAACTCCTAGTTATCAGACCACTGGCCAGGCACAACTTCTTCAGGGTACAATTGGTTCAACCGTATCAGCAGCCCTCCCCTGAGTTTGTACAGAAATAAAAAAGTTTATAAAAATTGTGACTTCAATTCAAAGAGATGAAAGACTGGATAATCAATCATCTCTCTGAGCCATTCTTAAAACCATGACTGATGTTTGACTGGGGAGACAAAGGCAAACAGGCTCAGAGGCTGAAGAGGGATTAGAGAGCTTCTAGAATACTCTGTTAGGAAAGGTTGTAAAAGACTTTAAAATGGAAAAAAAAGATTTCTAGGTGTTCTGTGTAGCATTTGTGCTATCTCCATCTTTCACTGTCTCCAGGCTATTTTACAACTCTAAATTGTAGACTAATGACAGCAACACAAATGATTCCTGTCCCCAAAAATAAAACTTGTGTTCTATGGAAATGCAGCTGATTCTTCCTTTAGCATACTGGCCAATTTTGTATGTATTGGTAGATTCCTGTCAGCATTCCTATTGGTCTACTATGAATTCTCCTTTGAACTGTTTTAACATCTTACTGGATAGCTCACTAATTAATGACACAAATGAAATGTTTGATGTGTTCATTTTATATTTGTATGAGATCACAGTTTACTTTTTGTTGTTAATTACCCTTTAATAATTCACAAAATTGTCTGCTGCTAGACCCAAGGCTGCCTTTCTCTTTCAAACCTCTGTAAACATATCTGCTTAAGTCAGCACTATCCAACCATTCTTCCTGGGACCATGAATTGCTCTCAACCATTCTGCCTTGCCAAGATGAAAAGAATAAAACCTGTTTCATGCTTCTTATTTCATTACATTGAGTTTAATAAAACAAAAATTTGTGAAGTTGAATCTCCATAAGACAGTATGCAAAATCGGTCACCAACACCAAGAAAATTAAATCCAAAGGAACCTTTACTAATTCACAGGGAAGCTATTATATGATCTAGTTGTATCAAATAGTAATTCTACAGCCAATTTTAAGAAACCATATAGCCAGAAAATCACACAAATGCCATTAAACAATAATACTAAAAACGACATCAATTATTGAACTATCACTTTCCCAGGGGTCTGGATGCCTCTATCTTATGAAATCTATTGTGAAGGCTGAAATACTGCCTAGAAATTAACTGATTAGTCAGCACTTTTAATTAGTCTCAAGGTAGCCGAAGCAATTCTTTAAGTCAAAAGAATCAGACTCTTTTTAAATAATATTGCCACCAAATACATATTTAAGCACTTTTAAGGCCAAAATAAATAAATACATACATAAATATATAAATAAATAAAGCTTAAAAAGTAAATAAGTAAAACCTTTGTGCCTCCCTTTCTTGGTAAAAAAACAGCTCACTTGTCTAATTGTGATATATATTTTAAAATATATTTTTATTGACTTCAGAGAGAGGAAAGGAGAGGGAGAGAGAGATAGAAACATCAATGATGAGAGAGTCATTGATCAGCTAGCTGCCTTCTGCACACCCCCGACTGGGATCAAGCTGGGCATGTGTCCTGACCGGGAATCGAACAATGATCTCCTGGATCACAGATTGATGCTCAACAGCTGAGCAATGCCAGCGGGGCCAATTGTGATACTTTAAAGCTACATTTGTTTTGACACCATGCGCCCGTGCCCAATTTATTCTCTTAAAATGCCGGGGGGGGGGGGGGAATAACCAATCACAGATTTAGAATGTAATCAATTTACCCCTTCAGCTATATTGGTAGCACCCTGCACTCCTTTAGAATACCAGACCAGTGGCCCTGGCTCACAAGAAAGTCAGCCCTCCGAGTATCAACGTTCGGGTTCCCTGGCACTCTGTGCAGCAAGTGACACTTGCCTAGACCTGTTACTTCCTGCAGTTGGGGAACTGCAGTGTACCAGTGAAAAGAGCTTTTCCCCCTCTAAGGGGAAGGAAAAAATCACTCCTCAAAACCCAACGGTTCTGGTTGTGAGAACTTTATTCTGTCCCACCTATGACCTCAGGCTCAGTTTTTATAGCGAAGCAAGAGAGACCAAAACCTACCCTGAATTACAAGACACAGACAGTGATGGCTGTGGAGAGAGTGGCCAGGAGAAACTGAATCTCCTCCCAATATCCATTCACATCCCATACATACAACAAAAATAACAAATCCACAAACTACTACTAGTTCACAAAATCCATCCATCTCAAGGAGGAGAGGTAGGAGGGTAAGACACAGGGAGAATAACAAAGTATTCAAATCAGGCCAGGCACAGAGCTGTCAAATGGTTCTAATAGCTACAGAAAAACTGTGATCCTTTCAGACTTAGAATAGTGTTAAAAATACACTGATTTTTAAGACAATGAGAACACTTTGTATGATATTATAATGATGGATATATGTTATTATAGATTTGTTCAAACCCACAGAATGTACATCTGGAGTGAACCCCATGGACTTTGGGTCATTATGATGTGTCAATAGATGGTCATCCTTGGTTTTAAAAAAAAGTACCATTCTGGTGAGTGATGTGGGTAACTGGGGAGACGATGCATGTGTGGGGGCAGATGGCATATGGGAAATCTTTATACCTTCCTCCAATTTTGTTGTAAACCTAAAACTGCTCTAATAAAATTCTTAAAAAAAAGAACAGATGGAGACGTGATTTGAAATGGTTATAAAAGTAAAAAAAGATAAAAGAAGAGGATTTTTAGTGGATGATGATGACAGTATAAAAAAATCCATATTGCCCTGGCTGGTGTGGCTCAGTTGATTGGAGCATCATCCCGTACAACAGGAGGTGGCGGGTTCGATTCTCACTCAGGGCACATACCCAAGTTTAGGCTGTGTGCAGGAGGCAACCGATCAGTTTCTCTCTCATATCAATGTTTCTCTCTCTCTCTCTCCCTTCCTCTCTCTGAGATTAAAAAAAATCCATATACTGGTTTCATGTTCAAGAGACAAAATATACAGAAAGTCTCTGGCAGAGTGGTCTTGCCTTTACCGGATGGGGGAGGAGGAAAGAGAAAAGAGCTGCCCCGGCCTCCTCCCAACCCTACTCTGGATGCAGGTGACTCAGCAGCCTGCCTTCAGTATGGCAGGAAATGTACGCAGTGAAGAAAATGTCTTTGCAGAAGCTGAGCTGCTCAGGAAGGACTTCAGGAAGACTGTCTACTGCAAGAGTCTGTTGCTTAAGAAGACTACCAAGTAGAGGAGGTGCAACGGGGAAAAGCACGTTTTCCCAGAGGTCTCTGCCTCACTGGTACTAAGAATGAATACAGGAAACAGGACAGAGAAGAGGGAACCACTGAGAATGCAGGAGGTCTGTGTTGCTGTAAGGAAAGACAAGGGAAAACCAAATTCAAAGCAGTGAGGCCAGTTCCTTTCAATGTTTGATAATTGCTGGAACATTCCACTTTCTTTACTGAATTGGCAATAGTCAAAACAGAAAAGTGAATATAAAGGGGACATATGCAGGAGACTAACCGGCTGGCCAACAAGATGGATGAGGCAGAGACTCAGAAACACTCTGGATGGGGAAAAGAGCCTAGTGCAACGTTGAAGAGTGCATCAGTGGTTACCATGCTGACACCAGGGAAGGAGTGGGGCTTGCTTCCACACATATCAAATGCCAGATTGGCCATATTGAAAAATACCCTTCTTCTTAAATTATGTTTTCAGCTCTATAGTGCTACTGATCCAATGAGTTTCTTAAACTTTCAGATAACATAATAGAAAGACAATCTGAACTTTAAAAAGGTAACTTTGTATATTCCAAGAGGAAGAGTCCTTGCTTTTCAAAACCGAAGGCTCTCAGTACTTTGGTTACAGATGATTGACACCTAGCAGATTACAACACTGTAAGAAAGAAGCCACACAAATGGTTTAGGGACCACTGCCAACTAAAGGATAACCTGAAGTGATGGCTGCATATCCTAAAATTTCAGACCAGCATGTGATTTCACACAGCTGTCTAGGGAGCACACTGTGGCCCTTTTCATTCACTAGAAACAGACAGATCCACCACTCACCATCCCTCGTCCAAGGTTCAACAAGGAGGTTCTCGGGTCCCGACTTCTCTTCTTTTCCTTTGACATCACAGGCCTGCAGAGTCAACTGGAGAGGCTTACCTGATCAAAGAAAAGAGAGCGCATTAAGCTAGCACTATGAAGAAAATGAAAGCTAGTGTGCACTCAGGGGAAATGGAGTTCCAGATTGCTGACTAAAAATTTACCCACTTAAAAGCTAAAACAGAGAAGTAATATTAGACAAAAGTTGACACCATCTTTTGTGTTTTCCTGGAACACAAAGTACAGTTTATCTCCTTAAGAGATTTTAAAAAGAGCTCTCCAGAATAACCACTAATCAGAAACAAAGTACATTGTAAGATAAATACCATAGAGTCAACATATTTGGCGGTGGAAACATTCCCAAGATACTGTTTTGGAGCCAATAATCAATTTTTACTGTAGTTGCATTTAAATATATAAATAACGTCTTAGGGGTTTGGGTCTTGTTTCTTTAAAATACCTCTACCCAAGTTTTCGAAAATTTTAAGAATTACAAAAATCAACATTTGCTATAATGATCTGAAAACTTTTCTTTTTCCTTTGTTTTAATAATATAATGAGTACCCATGAACCTCTAACCCAACCCAGAACTAGAACATTACCAATAAGGAACATTGCCCCCTGAGCAATCCTCCCTATCCAGTGCTTCCTGCCCAAATGACTGCTTATCTGAATCAGAAACTTTTCTGGAGTATTTTCCAGACACTATGCAGCCCTCCCATCCAGCCATACTGCTATGGGCCCCCTACCCCTCCAAAAAATGACCTTTCCAAATTTAAGAGGAAAACTGAATTTATATAAGACATCAATTGTCTGACTTTAAAAACTGAACAAAAAGTAAATTAACTGATATTAAGGCAAAGGTACAAATATCATGGCAGATATATCATAGAAATGCCTCTATTACTGAAGAGGATGGGATCCAATACTAAACGTCACGGACAGAAACTTTAGCACTAGAGGATGAATGGCAAGTAAGTTGTTTCTCACATGCCAACTACAGTCACTTGGGAGGAGCTGTATGGGCTCCCGTGTCGAGAAGGATTAGGAAGCCCCATCCTGGGCAAAGAGAAAAGTGCTAAGATAGATGGCCCAGGAGGGGAAAGTGGTGGCAGGCATATACGTATGTCCATGTACGTTCTTCAACCAGCTATCATAGGGATGCATTCTAAGACAAGGATCGTTTGCACTGTGTCAGGGCTAGTTCCCTCCCCCACCAGATGAGAGGTACTCCAACTTCCCAATCCTCTTGGCCTATACAATGAGATACTCTTGTATTTCACCAAAGACGGCTGTGACCAAATGGCCACCAAGCCTAAATGATTAGGCCAGTAAATCCTGGAAGTATGGCCTAGTGGACACTCAGGTCCTCTTCTGCTGATGCTGCCATAAATAAACCAACATCCTCCTTTTCCCTCCCAACCCCAGTGAGAGAGGGCATGTTCATCCAGGAATTATGGGATAACTACAACAACCCAGTCTACAAACTACCCAAAAAGATAAGAAGATGCCAGAAAGTCCCACATGGACAATGCTGTTTTATGACTCGTCCATCATGGCTAGGTCACTTACCATATTTAAGGAGTAGGTTCTGCCTGACCGATGCCATGGATGAGATGAGGGATGAAGCATCATAGTGTGTGTCCAGGTGGTCTGTGACAGTACACAGAGAGCTTAGCACTTTAGCAACACTTCCTCTTGCTAGTGCAAAAGCCAGAAGAGTCAGCTCCACCTCTGGGGTAGAACAGCAGCTATAAACAAAGAGCAAAACACTTCACTTCTTAACAACATGAGAAAATTCAGGTAGTTCAAACCCCATGAAATTGATCACCCCAAGTAAAATAAACCTGCCATGTGCTTTCAATATGTTTACCAGAAATACTTTTTCTTTTCTTTTCTTTTTTTAAATATGTCTTTATTGATTTCAGAGAGAGGAAGGGAGAGGGAGAGAGAGAGATAGAAACATCAATGATGAGAGTCACTGATCGGCTGCCTCCTACACGCCCCATACTGGGGGTTGAGACCAAAACCCAGGCATGTGCCCTGACCAGGAATTGAATCACGATCTCCTGGATCCTAGGACTATGCTCAACCACTGAGCCATGCCAGCAGGGCCAGAAATACTTTTTCAAAATCCTTAAGATAAATTAAAGAAAAACTAAATCAACTCAGAGAATCAGATAATTAAATCCTCACTTCTGTAATCTTAATCTATAAGTATTAAATAATACTATCAATTTTAACAAGTCAAACTTTACAAACCAAAAATAAATAAACCAAAAATAAATAAGCAGTAGTCCTGGCTGGTGTGGCGCAGTTGATTGAGCATCGTCCCATGCACCAAAAGCCAAAAACCAAAAGGTTGCCAGTTTGATTCCTGGTCAGGGCACATGCCCAGGTTGCAGGTTCAGTCCCAGTTGGGGTGCACACAGGCCGATCAATGCCCGTCTCTCATATCTCCCTCCCTTTCTTTCTAAAATCAATCAATCAGAAATAAGCAGCTTCAAAAGCCTCTGCTATTAAGAAGGCTTGGGTAATGATTTGGCGTGGTCAGAGAGTTAAGGGTTTATTCCTTTCAAGCACTAAAAACATATTTAGATCTACTCCACATCACACTTCTCTGCCTTTTCAAAACACATTACAATGAAACTTAAAACTATATAGTTGGCCCAGGGTCTGTTTTTTACTGTAATATAGTAACATCCTCAGGGGTCACTGAGGCAGAGCTAATTGTCCCTACACTAAGAGACCCCCCCCACTATCAAGGTCCCCTTTCCCAGTTTTATAGATAATCAGGCTTGTCAGATCTCTGTGTAGAGTAAGCAGGTTCTGAGTAGGGCCATGGGCTGGGGATATACGTGAACTGAGAAGTTTTATACTTTGGACTTTGGGACACCTGTTCTAGCTGAATCAGAGGACTACTTCCTCCTTACCCCTAATTCCTAAGATCAGGTTATACTGCTAGATAATGGAGTTTATATGGGTGAACTATTATTTCACTTTCTCCTCAGTAACCAAACATGAAACATTTTTAGTGCTGATCTTAAACATTTTAAAAAAGACTTAACAAGCATATATACCCTCCACCCCCCACAAACCCCACCTCATCAACCTTGACTTACCTAGTTATCCTTACGAGGAAGCTGTCCACTTCTTCCAGAACGTTGGGAGACAGGAAAGTTGAGCCATCTGTGGAGCCCGGTGAAAGGGACAGTGGAGGCATGTGCTGCAGCGCCTTCCTGGAAGGGTCAAATGTAAAATCAGGGCAGACCCAGGCAAAAATAACATATGAGATATGTTATCTAATAACATAATTAATAACATATTAATAACATATTAGACAAAAAATAAATCATTAGAAGCTTGCCTCGATTAGTCCCTTATAAACAAACAGAACATGGTACACAACATAAACCACCCCTTTTCCTCCAGCAGCTATGGTGCTGAGTTGTTTAATAATGTTTCTTTCTATACATATAATATCAATACTTCATTGCTACTGAAGCTGGTTGTTTTGTCTTGTATGTTACTACTGGGGTCTTTTTGCCCTAATAGTTTCTTAAAAGAAAATTTTCAAAAGTGCTCTACATTTAAAAATAAATTAGTTTAGTAGCCTTGAAAAGATTTCACTCTTGAAAAGAGCCCTCTTTAAACCCTGGAGTCCAAAGACCTAGATTCAAACTGATCAATCACTGCCCGGTCATGTATTCAGGGAAGGTCACAATATCCTTATGTGTAAAATGGGGATAATTTTTACAAGTACATTTCACAATATAAGTCAGTAAGTAATATCCAGCATCAGAAAGTGCTTTATGCAACATAAAGTGCTATATAAATGTGAGCAACTGTTCCCCAATGGATAAGTAACAGGAACAGCATGTGTGACTGCCTCACAAGACTGGAGCTGAAGATAAAAAACAGGAAACAACACGGCATCTGAGGCTGAGCTGCTGACTAAGTCTCCATGATCAGTAATCAAAGGTTGCTCAGTGACAGCCCCTAAAGGGTTAGAAAAGAATGAATACACCTTGACGTAATTGGAAAGCAGAGAGAGTAACTTACTGAGTATTGCGCAGCACCGTCTGGACAAAGGCGGGATTTGTCTCCATGGAAGCAGTCACCAGAGATGTCAGCAAAGACCAATACCATATTGCAGAAGCATCTGAGACTGAGACCCCAGACTTCTTAACTCTCTGAAAGCCAACAGCCCGCAGACCATGAATTCTAGTGTCACATCCATCGCTGAGACAACGCTTTATGTTAATCTGGACATCTGTCAAGCACAAACAACAAATTCAGTATTGGATTAACTTCTTCAGTTCTGCAAAGCTAGGCTCCCAACCAAAAACACATCAAAATAGTAATTCATATCTTAATAAGAAAATTCTGAAGATATAGCTTGGTGCCAGAAATAAATAAGGTGTGCAATGGAGCTCGTATATAATAAACTTGTCAAAAAAGAATTGATCAATCTAAGAAATCATAATAATAACATATAAAATTAAGGGTGGCCTTCCCTGGCTGGGTGCCTCAGTTGGTTGGAGCATCATCCCATACACCAAAAAGGTTGCAGGTTCAATTCCCAGTCAGGGAACATACCTAGGTTCAATCCCAGTTGGGTGCATATGGGAGGCAACCGATACATATTTCTCTTTCACATCGATGTTTCTCCCTCTTTCTCTCTCCCTTCCTCTCTCTCTAAAAATCAATAAAAACATATCCTCAGGTTAGGATTCAAAAAAAAATTAAGGGTGGCTTAAATCTTTACATCACAAAGCTTCATAGGAATTTATGAGTCTTAAAAATCAACACAAAGAGCATTTTTTAAATCCTAATTAAATACACGGTAAGAAAATTTATAGAACTTTCCTAGCATTCTGAAATTTGGATTTAGTTATAAAACAGTAGCTAGGTCATAGCAGTTGCAAGAATTTCTTTTTAATAATCAAGTCCAAATAGATGACATAGGCATGACCCACTTTTAAGAGCTGTCATAATTTCTTATTTGGGTTGGAGAGCAGAAGGTGAGAGTTAAAAAGGACACAACTTAGAGGAAAGACTACCACAGTATAAGACAAGAAGCTTCTACTCCACAAGCTTAACTACTTCTTTGCCTAGGGGGGAGACACAAAGACGCTACCTCCCTAGGCCTCAGTTCCTTTGGGCAAAGCAAGGGCACTTCTTTTGGCCCAGGAAAGCTTTAGAAGAAATGAGACAAAACATGAAGCATTCTGGTTCCCTGAAAGAAATAAGCCTGGAAAGAAATCACAGAATTGTGATTATTTCCAAAATGCTATGTGTGAAGCAAGGTTATGAGAGTACAAAAATGGAAACAAACTAAATGTCCAAGAATAAAAGTGATGATTAAAATTAAGGCATATTTTTACAATGCTAAATAAAGGCGCGCATGAATATATATGACAACATGTTAAAAATTACAAAAGAGCATGTACAGAATGCAACTATTTTTGTTAAAAGACATGTAGAGATAGATATAAATATATATACACACCCCTATATTTTATTTTTAAAAAGTGTACATGCGCATGAATGTAAGCATACACACACGTATGCACACATAAATACACAAATACAAAAAAAGGTCTGGAAGGATCCACACCAATGAATTCACAGTGACAATATCCCTGGGTAGTGGGATTTTGACTAATTTTTGTTTATCTATGTTTTTCTAATTTTTCAGTAAGAGAACAAGAATAAAATATTTTTAATAAAAAAAGGCTTTACTGCCCTGGCCAGGTGGCTTGGTTGGTTGGAGTGTCGTTCTTGTACACAGAAAGATTGTGGGTTTGATTCTTGGTTAGGGCACATACCTAGGTTGTGGGTTCAATTCCCAGTGGAGTTGAGTATGGGAGGCAACCAATCAATGTCTCTCTCTCTTTCTCTCTCTGTCCCCCTTCCTCTCTCTCTCTAAAAATAAATAAAAATTTTTAAAAAGGCTTTAGTGCCCGGCCAGGTGTGGCTCAGCAGTTAAGCGTCGACCTAGGATACAGGAGATCGCAGTTTGATTCCCGGTCAGGGCACATGCCCGGGTTGCGGGCTCGATCCCCAGTGCAGGGCATGCAGGAGGCAGCTGATCAATGATGACTCTCTCATCATTGATGTTTCAACTCTCTCTCCCCCTCTCCCTTCCTCTCTCTGAAATCAATAAACACATATTTAAAAAAAAAAAAAGGCTTTACTACTTTTTTATAAATCTTAAAAACACTGAACCGATGAAATAATTTCATGTGCATCATGAGAAGCAAATCAAATTTCCAAAGAAAAACTAATAGCTTCGCCACATCAGAGGTCTTCCTGCTAAAAAAGATTATTTCCTTCCCCCTTCCCAATCCCCTTAGTTAGAAGGGCAAGATGCTTCTTGGTTAACTCACAGAGCTGACTGATGTTAGCATTTTCCAGCAGTGTCACGTAGCCAGTGACATTGCTTGGAATGTGCACATCACGGACTTCCTGAAGATCGCTGGCATTCCTCCCCACAGCTACAGTCACCTGCTGTGGCATGTAGCTCTGGTCAGTGGCAGCCACTGCAATGGACAGGTGCCTAAGCACAACATCTGGCTTCATTTTTAAACTGGAACAAAAGGAGAACAGAAACTACAAATGTTTACATTAGTCAAGAGCTGACAGGTTCCACAAGTCTCATCGCCAAGATCTTATATTTGATATTTCCAGAGATTGATTTTTCTAAAACCAACTTACTTGAAATGCTGGCTATTAGTTTCAAAGTCCTTATGACTTTCCCAAGTCTCTAAAATTCCTTTCTGTTCAAGATTAATCTTGTATTTCCTTTTAAGCTATTAGTACAAGCAGGAAAGTACAATATAAACATTCTGACAAAATCCTTTTACCTGGCAAGAAATAAATTCTAAACTGCATCCAAAGAACTAAGCATATTTCCTCATCTATAAATTAGATGGCTAAAGGTCATATGTACGCTCTATGACTGGGGTGGGGAACATCCGGCCGGAGAGCATAAATCATTTGGTCTGGCCCTGCCAAGGCAACCGCAGGCAGGACTCAAATTTCAATAAATCTAGGAGCTTTTATCATAGCTAATTTTTAAGGTGATAATTTTGTATGGTCTGTGAATGATGTTATAAATATCCAAATGGCCCTTGGCAGAAAAAAGGTTCCCCACCCTTGCTATGAGAAAATATGACAATTATTTTTATTTCTACCAACTTAAGTTAGCCCATTCTCTGAAGGGATAGATGAAAATTTAGATAGCAGCTTCAGAACTTCTAGAAATATCAGAGTTTACTGTCATCAATTCCACTCCAGGATTCCTGACCACTCTCTTCCTCTTCTAAACTAGCCAACTCAGTTGATATTTTTCCTAAATGTACAAAAAAAATCTTAAAACATGAAATCATATCTGATATAAGAGAAGTACTTCCCCATGAGACTAATTTTCCTGAGAAACTACTGAAAAAGATCTGAAATCAGTATCATAAAATATTAGTCAAATGCTATTCTCTCCCTTAAAATACCAAGTACAGAAATTATCTATGTTTATGGCCATATGAACCAAGTTACAGGATATTACCTGATTCCTTTTACTTGATTCTTAAAGCACTTTCACAGATAGTCACAATAAGAAAAACACAAGGCAGTTAAGTACAAAATATTCTAAAATTTAAAAAATAATAATTTTTTAATGCATTGATGGGATAAGAGAAAGAAAACAGGTACTTTCTTGGACTATCACTCAAAAATTGGTATCATATCACCCACCGAATCCAGTGTGAGCGGGCACTGCCATCTGATTGCCAGTAGGATGACGTTTCTCCGTTTGTCATCTTGTCAATGTCTGCAGGGTTGGAGGATGTTTCTATATAAGCATAGCACTTTGCTATTGACTTGAGTTTATCCACCTCTGGGCTTCCAGTTAGATCTCCAGGGCTTTCTGCAAGGAAAGCCATATTTTATCATATGAAGGGGGGAAAAGGGGGTGCAGGGGGAGTCATTTAAAATATCCAGCCCTTTCCCCAGCTGCTGCTAAGGTGCTTGGTCCTTCCGAGGAAGCTAAGGCCGCACTGGGGTGAGGCCCTCACTTCACCCAGACACTAGCACCCTGCCAGGCAGCGCCCCCCCAGCACTTGTCCACACCATGGCCTCCTTCACAGAGCTCGTCTGCATCTACTCTGCCCTCATCCTGCATCATGACGAGGTGACAGTGACAGAGGATAAGATTAATGTCCTCATTAAAGCAGCCCCTGTAGATGTTGAACCTTTCTGACCAGGCTTGTTTGCAAAGGCTCTCGCCAACATCAACATCGGGAGCCTCATCTGCAGTGTAGGGGCTGGTGGACCTGCCCCAGCAGCTGGTGCTGCGCCAGCAGGAGGCCCTGCCCCCTCCACCCCTGCTGCCCCCTCCACCCCTGCTGCCCCCACTGAGGGGAAGAAAGGGGAGGCAAAGAAAGAAGACTCTAAGGACTCTTATGATGATGCAGGCTCTGGTCTTTTTTACTTAACCTCTTTTGTGACATGTTCAATAAAAAGCTGAACTCTGAAAAAAAATCTAATAGAAATATGCTTGGCACTTGGCCCTAGGAAAAAAAAAGTTCCTTAAAATCTCCTTCCAAAGAACCCATACAAAGCAGAAACTGGCCAAGGACTGCTCCATGAGCTCATTACAGTACAATACTTAAATCACTGGTATATTTGCAAAACCATGTCAAGAAAAGAAAATGGTGTTTTATAGTTTAATTTACATGTCTTTAATTATGAGTGAAATTTTTTAAGCCATTTGTTTTTCTGAGTATGAGCTGGTCCTACCCTTATATATTTTCTACTGAGTCACACGTTTTCTTATCAACTTATATATTTCACATACATTATATAATGTATATATACACACATAATGGGTAATATTTACTGTGTGTTTACTGTGAGCTGGGCACTTTTCCATACATGTTTTATGTATTAATTCATTTTGAAGATGAGGAAACCAAGGCACGGAGAGTTAAGTAATTGCCCAAGGTCAGTGTTAGTAAAAAACTGAATCTGTCATAATATGTTACAAAACATATTTTTGTTCCCTAGAATGTCACTTGACTTTTCACTCTGCTTATGATATTTTTTGCTATACAGAACTTTAAATTTGCATGTAGTCTAATTTATTAATCTTTTCTTTTGTAGTTTCTGAGTTTCCTGTATTGCTTAGAAAGGGTTTTCCATGTCAGGGTTTTTATAAAGTGAAACTATTTCCTTTAATACTCTTAAAGTTTTCTTTTTAGTTGAATTTTTTGATCCATCTAAAACTTATTTTAGTGAATAAAATGGGTTAAGAATCTAGTTTTATTTTTTCTCCAATGGCTAACCAGTTGTCCTAACCCCACATGTTGACTAATTCATCTTGCCATCTGATCTGTAATACTGACTATATCTGGTACTACATTCCCAGACCCGTCCATTCACATTATCAACTTTTGTTGCCATCACTGAGTCTGTAGTGGCTTCCCTCATTTATTCCACTTCTACTCCTAGAGTACCGATTATGTGGCAGGCACAGTTCCAGGTGCTAAGGGTAACGAAGTGAACAAGACAGACAAAATGCAAGTAAATAATAATGCCTCAGCTTCAGATAATAAGTGCCATTTAGACCATTAGACCTGCAAAAGTAGTAGTGACCAGAATATGAGGAATGGGGGGTGGGGGCATTAGTGAGGCAAGGCCTCCCTTAAGTCCCATCTGAGCAGACACCTGGACGATGAGAAACCAGTGTGTTAAAAAGGAAGGAAGGAAGGAAGGAAGGAAGGAAGGAAGGAAGGAAGGAAGGGAGGGAGGGAGGGAGGGAGGGAGGGAGGGAGGGAGGGAGGGAGGGAGGGAGGGAGGGAGGGAGGGAGGGAGGGGAGGGGAGGGGAGGGGAGGGGAGAAGGAAAGGGAGAGGAGAGAGAAGAGGGAGAGAGGGGAGGAAGAAGGAAGAAAGTGTGAGCAGATCACATTCTTATGTGACAATCTGTCACTATTACATTTTAAGAAATAAAGGCTAGGAAAAGGGGCAGTTCATCCTGTTATTAAATACTACTTTTGAAAGAAATTATGATAGAGTATTTTCAGGACACCCCCTCACACATACGTACCCTTTTCTTTTTGTACCAGTTCGTCCAGAGACTCCTTCAGAACAGAAGCCCTCATGGTGCACATGTTATTGCAGTGGTCCAACATGGGGTAGGGGATGGCCATACTAGCGAGCCGATTGCGATGCAGGAAGCGCAGTATCATTGACGAGTGAACACCCAGGCCCTCCTTGGACTCCGAAAAAATGTCTATGAAACCTAAGCAGACAAAATCCATTTTTGGTGTTTTCAGGAACCCACCACAACAGTTTTCACATGCCCTGCCTGGTGGCCTAGCTGAATTGGTTGAATTAAAAGCAGCCATTAAGACTCTTCATTGATATTTTCAGCTCTAATCATTTAAAAATTTAAACAAGTTTTAAAGAAATGAACCAGAGATAATCTCAATTTAAAAATTAATTTCATTTGAGTTTAATAGAATTTTAGAAGACTTAGAATGATGATTATTTGCTTCAATCCCAACTTCAAAAACTTAAAAGCACTTAAATACTAACTAGAAGTTTTTAAAGTTTTGCATGTATAATATGGACTAGGAATAATTTATTGCATTAGACAGCAAAAGCATAACAGCTTTTATACTAAGCTAAATAAGACAATAATAATAATACAACCACTACCCTGACCAAAAATTCTGATGGCATTTTATAGTCTATCAGGCACCTTCACACATATCTCATTTGGTCCTCACAGTAAGGTTGGGGAGGGGTGGGGAAGGCACCAGGTACTGGTACCCTTGTGCAACTGAGTAAAATGAGGTTCGGGAGACACCAAGAAAACAAACAAGGGGTAGGGCTGGGAACACCCCTTTGCATTGCCTCCAAGTACTCCTTCCACCATTCCAGTTTTCTCTTTCCAGTGTGACTCCTCTGGACTCTGGGCCCTCTGTCGTTCTCTCTGGCCACTGTCCAAGCTCTGACCTCAACATCTCCCATTCATACACATGCTCACTTTTTTCTAAGTGGCTCCCCTCGCTGTCCTTTGTCTGACATTAACCTGAGTAATCTTCAAAAGCACAAAACAGACCATGCCCACCCGTTTAAAATCTTTTTATGGTTCCCCATAACCTACAATACTGTGCCTTGAACTGAGATGCCCGGAATCCAGGGGGTGTAGGGGTCAGGTGAAGAGAGGGTAAACATGGCAGCTTTGCCTGGAGCTCAGGTACACTTATAGATTTTTTTCTCCTTTTTTTACTTTCTAGTGAATCATAACATACGTATACATATAATTGCATCACTTGATAACTTTCACAAACTGAACACATCCATATAAGCGGCACCCAGAGCAAAACTCCAGAAGTCTGTAGGAGAAATTGTTTTAAAGTGTAAAACACACACATTAGAGCATATGGAACTTTGCATTAATTTTTAAGATAAAACATGCGGCTGAGGAGAAATTTTGCACTTGAAGCAGCCCATTTTGATTATGCCCCCTACACAAACCCTGAAGACTCTAGTTTGACCTCCCAAGCCTCAGAAGTCCATGCCATCCCTTCCCCTCCTTTTATACTTTTTCTTGTCTTTGCAGATTCCCACAGTAATGCCCAACCCTCATATTATGACCCTGCTGATGCTGTACTGATTTGCTCAGAACCCATGTGAAAAAAACAGACTAATTCTTGTAATGAGAAATATTTTTTCATATGTTGAAACAAGCAGTGGATTCAGTAAAGGTGCTGTTACTTAGTTGGTTGAGCCTTATCCTGAGCACAAAGAGGCCCTGTTGGATTTTCGGTCAGGGCACATGCCTGGGTTGTGGGCTCGATCCCTAGTAGGGGGCGTGCAGGAGGCAGTGGGTCAATGTTTCTCTCTCATGGATGTTTATTTCTCTCTCTCCCTGTCCCTTCCTCTCTCCCTAAAAAGCAATAAAAACACATTAAAAAATTTAAAAAAACCTCTAAGCACCAATAAGAGATACAAAAGGAACAAGTTTCAGTCCGGGATAGAAAGAGGGACTAGGAAACTGAAATCCCACCAGACAGGTGAGCTCAGCTTACTAAGGTTTGTCCTAAGATTGTGATAAAACAATTCTTTTAAGTTAGGTGTTTTTTAGTGGGTTTTTAAAATATATATATATCTTTATTGATTTCAGAGAGAGGAAGGGAGGGGGGGAGAGAGAGATAGAAACAACAATGATGAGAGGGTTGTCATTGATTGGCTGCCTCCTGCACACCCCGACTGGGGATCAAGGCTGCAACCTGGGCATGTGCCCTGACCAGGAATTGAACCTTGATCTCCTAGATCCTAGGTCAATGCTCAACCACTGAGCCACACCGGGGTAGGCTAAGTTGGGCGTTGATAGAACACTGTGAGTAGAGAGTCCTAAGTCATGACCCTGCTATGTAAGAACCTTGGGATCTGGAGCCCAAATTTTTCTAAACTAATCTCTCCTTCTCCCCCTAGTTACCCAGAGCAACCATGCACTAAGTATTATCTGTTGGTGGATTCCCTAGCTCCCCTCTCTTTCCTCTCCTCCTGAAACATCTCTTTGAAGTGTTCAAATACAGTTCCTGATGCTGTCACAAGCTAGAAATGCAAAAGTGGGAGTAATATGTAAATGCCAAGATATAAGGTAGCTAAACATAACTCAAAGCATGATTTTAACTGCCACAAGAGTAGGAAAAAGTTAACATGTACAGGCTCTCTATAAAAATTATATAATTAAAGACAATTTGAAGAAGAATGAAAATATGCATTCTTCAGTGGAATACAGAAAGAACCCTTCCCTAGCTTAATACATCATTAGCAGTAAGTCAGAGAGGTCAAGGGCAACCAGATTTACAATTAAGTATCTATCAAATCTGCCTCCGTTGCTGCCCTAGCTTGGCTCTACAGTAAATAGTATGACACCAAGGGCACAAAGCAGGAAAAGTTCTTAGATAAGATAACCAGAGACTAAAAGGATGGTATGCAAAGCTTTTTTTTCTCCCCTTTCAAATTTGTTCTCTCACTGGAAAAAAAAAAAAGGTAATTTTATTATGATGATTCTGTCTTCTGAGCCCCCAAAAGAAACCATCCAAAAACACAGGCAAAGTTTTACCATGTACAGTGTAGAAAAAGTATTGCTTAATTTCAAACTATTTTTATTCTTAAAGTTCAGAGTGAAAGCTTTCTAAAAAAAAACACTGGGTGCCTACCATGTGCCAAAATATGTGCTAAATATGAGGACACAGCAGAAATAAAAGGTCCCTGTCTTCATGGAGCTCACACTATAAGAGTAAACACAGGCATTTAACAAATAAGTAATTACTTAGCTAATTACAATGCAAATATGTTGCAAAAAAGAAATGCAGGATGCTAGGAGAACATACAATAGGGGCCAAGAAAGGCTTCAAGAGAGTGAAACAAAGAGATCCACTAAGAGAGAGTGTCTCATGACAAAAGTTCATAAAAATGGTAGAGCTGCTCAACCATCACTGTATTGGGGGACAAAAGAGATGATTACACTGAACAGTTGTTCAGATCATGTACCTTAAGAGCACCTTTATTTCATAGTGCCCACAAGCTTGCCTAATTACAATCCATAATACAGCAAAGTTTATTTTGTCTTGAAGAGAGTGCCCTCTGCATTCAGCACTCAGATGAGGGCCTTACCGGGAACAAGAGAACAGGCCTGCAGTTGTCTGATGATGTGACTCAGTTCTCCCTGAAGATTAGCTCCACTGGAATTCTTGAGGGCCTCCAACATGCTCTCAGCATCAACTGTACCATCTCCTTCAGCATCAAACTGGGCAAAGGCCTACAAAAAAAAAAGAGATGCAAGAAAATCAGGTATGTTCCAAATTTTGTAAAAAAATTCTTTTACAATTCTTTTTTATTTTTATTTATTGATTTGAGAGAGACAGAGAGAGAGAAACATCTATTTGTTGTCCCACTTATTTATCCATTCATTGGTTGCTTCTTGGATGTGCCCAGACTGGAGATCGAACCCGCAACCTTGGTGCATCAGGACAACTGAGCTACCCAGCCAGGACCTAAAATTCTTAAGACCAATAATTTTTGTTGTTGTTGTGGGACGATTCCACACATATCATTCAAAGAACAAATAAATTCAGGATAGTAATTCACTGTGCTCTGCAGATTTTTATAAGTATTACTACATGTATATACAATCTTATCATCTCATCTCTCTTTCAAGAGAGTACTCCCAAATAATTTCAGAAGAAAGCAACCAATGCAAAAATTTTCAACTGGTTACAAAGTGCCAAATACAAAGCTAGAATTAGAAAGAATTGGCTTAGAGCAGCGGTGTGGAACCTTTTTTCTGCCAAGGGCCATTTGGATATTTGTAACATCATTTGTGGGCCATACAAAATTATCAATTTAAAAATTAGCTATGGAAAAGGCTCCCAGATTTATTGAATTTTTGAGTCCCACCTATGGTTACCTTGGCAGGGCCAGACCAAATGATTTCATGGGCTGGTCGTTCCCAACCCCTGGCTCAGAGTAACACCTTAGCTAAGCTGGGCTTTTCCTTTTAAACACTCTTCTGACATGAGAGCTAACTTGATTTATCTACCTCACAGCCTTGTTTTCACTGACCTTTAACCATAATCTAACTTGCTCCCTACCCATGTTAGGGTCATTTGGGAACTGAGTACAGCATGGGATTTGGTTTGAATCCTGCTCTATCACTAACTGGCTATGTGACTTTATACATATTTACCTCCATAAACCTCAGCTTCTTGACCTGAAAGATGGAACAAATATTACCATACTCACAGGCTGCTGCCTAGATTAAGTAACAGGTGAACAGAGCCCAATAGTGAAAGCACACTAGCAGTGCAAGTGTTTCCCTGCTCCTGTTTAACCTGCACTGTTACCCCTCCTTTGCTCCTGACCCCTTCCCTCTTATACCCTGTAAGACTTTCCTCATTTAGCAACTGCCCCCGTCCCCAGATCTCAAGTCCTCCCTCATCATAGTTTCTCTCCTGCTGATACACTCGCTCACGGACATCCCTCACAAAGAAGCACGTGAGGAGTCGTCTGCCCTCTTCCAGGTCACCCTCTCTCCTTTAAACCCCGCTCCCTCTCCTCCTTCGTGAAGTATGAAAATGTCCCACTGAGGCATCATGACGGACACAAATACCCCTATTTCCATCACAGATCTCTGGACAATGCAATGTGCAATAGGACCATAGACAACCCCTCGTACTGGGGTCCAAAAACCAAAGACATAAGGCAGGGTGGGGGACAGCAATTGGAAGTAGCGTGTGCGAGGATCTCAGCATTCTTTCTGCCTCTACTCAAGGTGACAAGATTATCCAAAAAGTTCATAGTCTCGAAAGCCATACTAACCAAGGTATAATGTCCTAAAGGAGAGAAGATATCTTACTCTTCTCTGATTAGACCCAATCAAAGAGGCTGGGTTTAGTTTGGAAGCTACGCACCAAAAGGAAGTGAAATACAAGAGGTCAGAGGAAAGAGACCATGATGGAGAGACTAGAAACTACCCTGGGGGGAACAGCTGAAGGACTGTGAAATTTCTAGTGTGGAGAAGGCATGAAGGGAGTAACAGAATCCTTCTCTTCAACTATCTGGTGAGCTGTCATGGGAGAAGCAGTTAAAATCAAGGCAGCTAGATAGAGGTCAGAGGGAGAAGCTCATCATAAAGATGAAGCCGTGTGCTGTCGGCGGGGTATAAGATGGATTAGGAGGCTCTGGGAAGGAATGTCCGCTCCATCCCTACAGCTTCAGAGCAACAGCTGGACCACCAGCCACCAGGAGCACTCAAAGCAGGCATATTGAACAAATGCATTTACCTCTACTCCCTGCTGAAATCCCACTAAGACAACATCATAAAGAACAAGACAAAGAACAGAGGATGATGCAACAGCAAAGGAGCTTTGGAAGCTGGGAAGCAGATGGATAAGTAGTCCTGAGCCAGCCGACCCCAGAAAGTGGAATCCTAAGCTGAACTGGGCAACGCTGAGAAGCTGCTTTACACTGCAGGACTCTAAAAGCTTAGGGTTTGGCAGCAACAGGCACTGCTGGAAGTGGCGGTATTGGTGTCAAGTCTATTTTAAAAAGCAGTTAGTACTAAATGGACAAATGTTAAGCTGAAGGAATTGATAGGGTTTTCTTTTGGGGGGGAAATGGGTGATCGTTGGGATTGTATTATTTTTAAAAGTTCTTATTTTTTAAAGATATATAATGAAATATGAATGAAATGAACTATTTGTGAATGAAAAAGATTTGCTTCGAAATAATTTGGAGGAGAAAGTAGGTGGTGTTTAGATGAAATAAAATTGGCCTTTTTATTGGTAACTGTTAAAACTGGTTAATAGGTATGTGGGAGTTTATTCTTTTTTTTTAATCGTCACCCAAGGAGCGAGGATATTTTTCCCCATTGATTTCAGAGAGTGGAAGGGAGGGGAAAAAGGGGGGGGGGGAGAAACAGATGCATGAGACAGACACATTGATTGGTTGCCTCCTGCACATGCCCCAACCAGGGGCAGGGATAGGATCTGTAGCCCAGGTAGGTGCCCTTGACTGAGAATCAAACTGGTGACCCACTGGTATGCAGGCTGATGCCCTAACTACTGAACATGCAGGCCAGGGTTACTCGTTTGTACTTTATGTTTATAATTTTCCACTAAAGGAAAACAACAACAGATTCCCAGATTCCCAAATCTTCTTCCCAATCTTGGCAGAAGCTTGGTTCTCTGGAGAGAGTAATACAGAGCATCTCTGGACTAGGGAATACCAGGCACAGCTGAAAATGTGACTACATTGAAAATGCGGGAATTCATGTTTACACGTAAAATATTTAAGACTCAACCTTTCCTTAAGGCTCCCAGAATACTGGCGGCCAGTCTCATACCCCCCAGGCAAGAGACTTGGAAGTGTCTTCCCTGGAGTACCTGAGAAGCCCAAGAGAGCAGACCTACAGACATCGGCACTGGGGAGCTCCCAGTGAAAGAGCCCAGTCAATTCATCTCACAGGGAGGGTCACAAGCCAGAAGTAAGAGCATGCACCTTTTTAGTCCCCTTTTTTCTTTTTTTTCAGTTGTCAAGGAGATTTTCCATACTTTGTCTCTCATGACCTTGACATACTTGAAGAATTACAAGCCAGTTGTTTTGTAGAACATTTCTCAACTTGGGCTGTGTGACGTTTCCTCATGATTAGATTCAGATTATGCATTCCTAGCAGGGATATCACAGAAGTGACGCTGTGATCTTCTCAGAACATAGTATCAGGAGTTGATTTGTTCCATTACTGTCGAAGTTACTGTTAATGACTTGGTTAAGATAGTGTCTGCCAGGTTTCTGCACTTTAAAATTACTATTTTGGGGGGTTCACTTGAGATCTTGCTCCCAGGCATATGTTGTCAGTTTGGCTCAAATAAACTCTGGAAATCTTCAGGAGCTTTACTCATGGAACAAGCTTGTAAACAGCAGATTACCCACCCCTCATCCAGCCTATCAACTTGAGTCAGGCCCCTGGGGGCACTTGCACCATCCTTTTCTCCATCAGAAACCAGGGGTAAGACCAAAGTAGGTGTCCTGCATGTGTGTATGCTGCCACGAACTCCTTGGATGGTGGAGGGGCGATCCTGCAGCAGAGCAGACAGGCTCTGTCCACACTGGAGAGGGGTGCAAGGTGCTGCTAGGCGCCCATTTTTTACTATGGGTGGACCACTAGACATTTGAGGAAAGGCTTAGTATGAAACAGAAAAGCAACTTGGAGGAAAAAATGGACTATTCAAGGAGAAGAAAACTTGAAAAGGGTTATCAATATCTTCAGAGAAAAATTTTAAAAGATACTCTTAATACCAGCTTTACTGAGGTATAACACAGTGGGTTTTAGTATATTCAGAGTTGTGTAGCCACCACCACCACCACTAACAAAAAAGAATATTGCAATCATGAAAGAATAGAAAACTATTATTAAAAATAGGCTATTCAGAAAATTTTTATAAGCTCTTGAAAATTAAAATATCAAGGCAAAATGAAAATATTAATAGATTTTGGAAGATAATTCTTATTAGGCTGGAAAATAAAGTTGACTAAAGTGCCCTAAAATACAGCAAAAAGACAAAATGATGAAAACTGGGAAAAAGAGAAAAACCAGGAGACCGATCCAGGAGGTCCAACATCCAAATAATGAGTTCCAGAAAAAGGGTATACAGAAAATGGAGGGGAGAGAATCACAATTGCTACATTTCAAGATAATTTTCCCACACTGAGGCACATGAGTTCTGAGACTGAAGAGGATAAAAGCACATCATAATGAAATTTCATAACACAGAGGAAAGAGAAGCTCCTGCTTTCAGGGAGAAGACAAAGTTTCCATGTAAAAGGCAAGAGTCAGAATGAGACTGACTCAGCAGTTACACTGGAAGCCAGAAGGCAATGGGAGCAGTGCCTTCAATATTCTGGGGGTCTCTCCTAACCCAGATGTCATACTCAGCCCAATACCAACAACTGTGAAAGAGTAGAATAAAGACATTCCTACACATGCAAAGTTCTAAAAAAAATGAACTACTTAACACTCCCTTATTCAGAAAGCGACTAAAGGATGTGGCTACCAGAATGAAGGAATGCTGCATGGGCCTGTTAAGAATAAAATTTACATAATCATAATGTAAATATCAAGAATGATCTAAAAAAACTGAAACAAGTCTACTGGGAGGACAGGAGAAGGACAGGTATGGACAAGGACAGGAAGGTAAAAGACAACTACAGCCTCATATTCTACAGTGGGAATAAAATGAATAAAACCTAAAACTGAGAACTCAGAAAAGATATAAACACAGTGATACTAAGAGGAAATCTGGATTAGAGTATGGTGTAGGATTTACTGCTTACTCTGAGACCAGGGACACAACTCTTGGCCTCTCTGTCTCAACCCCTCTTTCTGTCCAACCATTCTTTACAGCTTTTTGTGAGGATCCAAACGTTTTAAAAAGACTATGCCTAGTAAACTGCAAAGAACTGTTATTACAATCTAGACAGAAGCCCATTATTGATCCACCTCGCAGAGAAGTGACAGAAAAGTGGGTTGGCTGACTACAGATTTCCATCCATTTGCCTTGGTCTGAGGGCAGCATGAGACAGGGCTCAGGCCATTACTGCTGAACCTCATTACTACTACTGGGATCAAGACTACGATACATACATGAGAATGTGCCAAAATCACCACAGATCAGAATTGTGTGCTCAGACCAGCAGAATGCAATGCACCAGGCTTACATATAAAGACTGCACACTAGTTCAACTTGGGAGATACACGCTCCATCAGGAGTCCAAAGACCTGGATCTGGTCCCCACTTGTTCTGCCACTTGTTGACTGAGAGCATCAGTATCCATTTAAGGTCTCTGGTCACTCATTTGTGAGACTGTCTCACATCCATGTCTAAGTGAAGTAGTGAGAGGGCTCTCACATAGAAGATGAAGTAAACAATCCTAGTGTAAAACAACAGTAGAGAAAAATAACACTACTAACAGCAACATTTACTGAGCATTAAGCATGTGTCAGGCACTGCTGTAGGTGCTTCACATGAAGTAATTCATAATCCTCACATCAACTAGGTAAGGTAGATATTATTATGCTTGTGTTACAGGTGAGGCAACTGGAACAGAGTTCGGTCATGTAAGTCAATCAAGGTCACATGCCTTGTAACCAGGATTTGCCCATAAGCAGGCTGACTTCAGGGCCCAATTATCATGCTCGGTCTAAAGAAGAACAGTGGAATAGTTAGACATAAAGCTGCAAACTTGCTAATACCATTAACAGGCTAACTACAGGTGTCCAGGATGTTACAGAAGGGAATCCCTTTATAGGGGCAGGGAGAGGGACAGGTGGCATGCAATGGTTACTAAGGTTCCAGCCAACTCAGACTCTAGACCAGGTGCCAAATGAGTTTCATTCCCCCAATTTGCCATGTTCTCTCTCACCTCAATATATTTGCACATGCTGCACCTTTCAACTAGAATGTGCCTTTCTTCCTTTGCCTCTCAAGCCTTGGTTGGTGAAGCCTTTCCCAAACGCCATGCTACTATTAAATGCTTCTCTGGGGTCCTTTTTTTTTTTTTTTTAAATAATTTTAGCTGTTTTAGTTATTTTTTTATTGATTTGAGAAAGGGAGACAGACAGACATCGATTTTTGTTGTTCCATTTATTTATGCATTCATTGGTTGATTCTTGTATGTGCCCTGACCGGGCGGATTGAACTCGCAACCTTGGTGTATCAGGCCAATGCCGTAACCAACTGAGCTACCCGGCCAAGGCCTTTCTGTGGTTCTTGAAAGTGCAAAGGGCTTATGATGGAGCACAGGGCTGAAGGGAAGAGAAAAAGAGGAAAGGACAAAATTCCCACATATATGGGAAGCAGTGAATAAACCTGGTTGCCTAAACCAGGTCCATTCATTTAGTTAACTAAATGAATGTTAAATTAACATTTTACACTGAAGTTTCTAAAGCAAGACAGTACATGATGAAGCAGCATTTTGGAAATCAGGAAAAGGCAAAACAGAAACATGACCTTTCCTCCATAGCTCTCTTGGATCATGAATTTCTCCAAAAGAAGCCAATACCAACCGCCCCCCCCCCCCCAACAAAGCACTCAGGCAAAAATAACCTCCAATTCACCCAGGATCTTTCTCTTCTAAACTGCTGCATCACCGCATCACTGTTAATGGCCATCACTTACTGAAGACTTCCTGTGTGCTGGAGTAATACAGGCTAGTGGCTAGAGGGGCCTCACAGTCTAACTGCAGAACAAGACCAGACAGTGTGCTCAAAGTGCCAAGTGACCTGTACAGAACAGGAAACAAAAGCCTAAAGGGTGGGGCTGGAAACACCATTATAAACAAGCCATCTGAATCATGCCACAAGAAAGGCTTGGTCCTGGCCAGGTGACAGTACCAAGACAGGGAACCTTGAAGAACTGAGAAAAGTAAGGTCCACAAACAGGACAAGGAAGGTATCCCACTGGCTAGAGCACCGGGCTTGTGCAGGGGGAGAGAGGCAGATGAGGTCAGATGGGGAGACAGGCCAGCCTGTGGGTTCTCACTCATTCAGAGGATCCCTCAGGCAGTGGGGAGCCCCTGCGGTCTAGGAGCTGAAGATAAGCAACGCTTGTAGCTTGCTTCATCTTTATGGTGCATACACACATCTCTCACACTCTGTGTCTTGAAGGGGTAGAGGATTACAACTGCATAATTCTATTTGTATGGTTCTGGGGTTCAGAGCCATTTCAAATTAGTTGATTAATACTTCCAACATGATAATGCCAAAATGGTATTTTTCTCCGAATTTCCTCTAAATCCAATAGTGACTAAGAGCCTTTTAAAGTTTTCACTAAAATTATATTTAACTATTTCATCCAACATCAATAAACATCTTATTATTAAAAGGTTACAGATTGAATATAAAATACAAGGTTGGAGGATGCAGACTGTGCCATATTCAACCTATTAAATCAAACTGAGAATGCTATGTGGGGAACACTTACTGAGTGCTGTCTGAGTCAGGACTGTGCTAAGACAATAAATAAATAAAAATGGTCCTTCCCTCAGGATTTACAACCCAATGAATTTCACAAAGAAGACACCAAAGCTAATTTGGCCAACTAATAAAATAATACCTATTCATATTAAATTCCTACTTTAAAGCCATCTGCTATCAGCCTGTGTTCAGTACTTTTTTCTGTCCTAGTCTACATGATTTTCTGGGAGCATATCATATTAAGACCACAAATATCTAATCTCTAATCTCTGATATCAAACAAGAATTTAATTTTAATATTTCTCCTCTACATAGAAGTAAATTAAATATTACTTCCTATGAGCAAACCAGAGTCCTTCTCCATGGACCACACCCACCATGAGAAAAGGCGTGTTGTACTATAAAATGATAACATTTCAGACTTTGGTCCATGGAACAACTCCAAGAACTTTGGAACACCACCTCAAGCAATTATGGTCACAGAAATGTGAAGGCACAACAGCTGTGTGGACATGGAGAGCAATGCAAATTAGGAGCCCAAAGAACCAACATGTAAACCTTGGAAACTCTTAGCATTATAATAATAAATAATGTACACCAATGATAACCTACTCTATGGTGCTAGCTCTCATAAACTGAATGAAGGAAAATAATTCATTATTTTAGTTGCTACTATAAAGACATTTTATTATTTCACAAACCCCCTTAAACTTTTATTAAAATATCACAATACATTTTCAAAAGCTTACATATACAATTAACTAAGACACAGAAATGTGCACTTAAGTCAAAGGACAAACTTGTTTTTATTTATTTATTTTAATCCTCACCCAAGGATATTTTTTCCATTGCTTTTCAGAGAGAGTGGAAGGGAGAGAGAAAAAGAGAAACATTGATATGAGAGAGACACATCAATCGGTTGCCTCCTGCACATGCCCCGACGGGGACCAGGGATCAAGTCTGCCACCGAGGTATATACCTTTGGTCAGAATTGAACCTGGGACCCTTCAGTCCACAGGCCAACGTTCTAACCACTGAGCCAAACAGGCTAGGGCCAGACTCGCTTTTAAAGCACAGAATCAAATGCTTGGCTAATATTTACTTATTTTTATCTTACTAATATAATTATCCCTTACTTATAGACAGGGCAACCAACCACAGTGAGATGATCCCAATCATTAGGTTTTATTATTATTACTGTTATATTTTGATCCTCACCAGAGGATATGTTTTATTGCTTTTAGAAAGAGAAGAAGGGAGAGAGAGACAGAGAGAGAGAGAGAAACATCAATCGGTTGCCCCCTGTACGTGCCCCAACCAGAGATCAAACCTGCAACCTAGGTATGTGCCCTGACTGGGAATTGAACCCACAACCTTTTGGAGCACAGGGATGACACTCCAACTGACTGAGCCACCTGGCCAGGGCCCAATCATTAGGTTTCTAAACCTTGGCCAAGCCTTCACTTTGAGTCAGAACCACTCTCTTCAAATAACCAGTGCTAATCAGTGAGAGTCATGAAATTTTAGTAACAATCCAAGCCCTAACTCTCCCCACCCCAAATCTGTGATAATAGTCTCCTAACTGATCTGCTTGGGTGCACTCTGACCCTTCTCCATCTGGTTCTCCTACAAGGCAGCCACAACCATTGTGGCACTTTATTTAAAATTCCACCGTTTCCAAACTCCTATTTAACAGAACTCCCACAATTTGGTCCCTGCCTACTTCTCTAACCTTGCTCTTCACTGCAACATTCTATGATCTAGCCACATGAATAAAAGACTGCTAATTATAACCCAATATCTGTTTTCTTCTGCAATAATTAAATCCTGAGTTTTAGCTGAATATATGGCCATGAAATAAGGATCTTTCCCAGCCTCCCTTGCAGCTATGTGACTAGATTTGGGCCAATGGGATATAACCCATGCCCTTGAGAGAGGAGGCGTGGCCCTTTCCTTCCCTTTTCCCTTTCCTGCTTGTTGGAATGTGGAAAGTAACTCTAAAGTTGTCATCTGGATCACTACATAGAAAGTGCCTGTGGAGGATGACAGCACAACAAGATGGACAGAGCGAGGTCCCTAACTGTGAAACTGCCATATCAACCCTGGACTGCTTACCTGGACTTTTACATAAGAAGCTCCTTTATTGTTTAAACCACTGTTGCACTGGATTTTTCTGCCCCTTGAAGCAGTTTTATCTAACCCTAATATATCAAACAATTCTTCCAGATTCTCTATTCTCTGGACTCATGCATGTGATTCCCTCTGCCTGAAACACTACTAACACCTTCTGCTCCTTGTCTGCTTTCATCCTTCAAATCTGAGCTGAAATGTTACTCTCTCAGGTATGTCTTCCTTGACTCCCTACATGAGGCTTAATACTCTTGCTATTTTTTTCCTTACACCTTCCCTTAGATAATACTATGCCTATAATTGCTGGGTTAATGTCAATCTCTTTCAGTATTAGATACTCTTTAAGAGCAAATATCTGCTTTGTTCACTGTCATTCAAGTGTTTGGAACTCAGTATATGTCCAACAAATATTAGTTCAAAGAACAATAATGTCATAGCCCTTGCATGATTTCTGGGCCACATCTCGAGTACATCTTGGCTTTACATTACAGGACTCCTGTAAACTTCACCTGTAGCTCTATTCCTTTCAGACACTCTGACAATGTAAATACTGTTTCTCTACATTCTCTTTTAGACAATTCTAAAATGTGCCAACTCCTTCAACAGATTCGCACAGCTCTTTCTTACATGGCTTCATTTTCTCACAATATATGTAGGACTAGTGTGGAAAGTATTATGGGTATTCTTGGAATTCTTTAAAAAAATGGAACAGCAATCTTGAGAAAGAAGAACAAAGTTGAAGGTATCATGCTACCTGATGTCAAACTATACTATAAGGCCACTGTAATCAAAACAGCCTGGTACTGGCATAGAAACAGACCTATAGAGCAACGGAACAGAATAGAGGGCCCAAAAGTAAACCCATGCCTTTATGGTCAATTAATATTTGACAAAGGAGGCAAGAACACAGAATGAGTAAAGACAATCTATTCAATAAATGGTGTTGAGAGAACTGGACAGAAACATGCAAAAAATGAAACTAGACCACCTTCTTACACCACATACAAGAATAAACTCAAAATGGATTAAAGACTTAAATATAAGGCTCGAACCCATAAAACTCCTAGAAGAAAACATAGGGAACAAAATTTGACATTTCTCTTAACAATATTTTTTCTATTGTATTTCCTCAGACAAGTAAAATAAAAGAAAAAAATAAATAAATGGGACTACATCAAACTAAAAAGTTTTTGCACAGCAAAGGAAATGAGCAACAAAACAAAAAGACAACCTAGTGAATGGGAGAAGATATTCAACAATGATACATCCACTAAGGGATTAATATCCAAAATTTATAAAGAACTCATACAACTCAACACCAAGAAAACAAACAACCCCATTAAAAAATGGGCAGAAGACCTAAACAGATGCTTCTCCAAAGAGGACATACAGATGGCCAATAGACATATGAGAAGATACTCAGTGTCACTAATTATCAGAGAAACCACAGTGAGGTATCACCTCAGAATGGCCATCATCAATATATCAACCAGTAGCAAGTGTTAGCAAGGGTGTGGAGAAAAGGGAACCCTTGTGCACTATTGGTGGGAATGCAGACTGGTGCAGCCACTATAGAAAACAATATGGAGTTTCCTCAAAAAATTAAAAATGAAATTGCCTTATGATCCAGCAATTGCACTTTTGGGTATATATCCGAAGAAACCCAAAACACTAATTTGAAAGAATATATGCCCCCCTGTGTTCACTGCAGCGTTATTTACAATAGCCAAGATCTGGAAACAGCCCAAGTGCCCATAAACAGACTAGTAGAGAAAAAAGCTGTGGTACACATACACAATGAAATATTACTTGACCATAAAAAAAAAGAATGAAATTTTACCATTTGCAAAAGCATGGATGGACCTGGACGATATTGTGCTAAGTGAAACAAGTCAGTCAGAGAAACACAAACACCACATGATATCACTTATATGTAAAATCTAAAGAACAGAATAAATGAATAAAACTGAAATAGACTCATATAGAGAACAGACGGATGGTTGCCAGAGGGAAGGGGGCCTGGGGGACTAGGTAAAAAAAGTGAAAGGATTAAGAAGTACAAATTGGTAGTTACTGAATAGTCACGGCTATGTAAGGTACAGCATAGGTAATACAGTCAGTAACAATGTAATAACTATGTATGGTGCCAGGAAAGTACTTGAAGTATCAGGGACAACACTTTGTAAAGTATATGACTGTCTAACCACTATGCTGTACACCTGAAACTAATACAAAATAATATTGAATGTAACCTGTAATTGAAAAATTTAAAAAAAAAAAAAAAAAAAAAGGAAACCCCTTCACTAACTAATATGACCAACATTTTCAGGTCTTTTTAAATGGGAATATAAGAAACATACAAACCACATTATCTGAATTCTGGCCATGTACAGGAAAACATCCTTAAAATATTTTACAAGCCTCTGGTTTTAAAGTGTACATCAGTTTTTATGGCATTACAAGTAACTGTCAGTTTACTGCTTTATGTACTCACCCTTCATTGATGAGTCTACATGGCTTACTCATTTTTGAAAATTAAGCACCTTTTTGTTATAACATTGTGGAGTTAAAGAAAGAGGGTCCAAGAAGGAGGCAGTGGAGACAAGACAAACAAAAATCAAGAGAGATGAGTGACAGTCTGTTTTGCCAATGATTTACTGGGTGACCCTGGATCAGTTCTCTTTTAGTAACAACTCAAGTGCTCTTAACTCTAAAATGAAGTGTTCAATACAGATAATTCCTTAGGTCCTTTCCAAGGAAAATATTTTGTTGCCATATCGACTTGCTGTTAATGATTTAATAGAGATGATGTGGGTAATTATGCCCCAAACTGTTTAACTACAAGTATTCACATGAAACCTGGTATTTGCCTATAAGTTTCAGGTTCTATGGTGGTTGAAATTAGTCTAAAATACAGTCCTTCAAAAATCTAAAAACAAATGTGTATTCGGAAATGCTAGTTTCTGCCTGAGGAGAATGGCTTTTAGACTACGTTTTTCCAGTATCTACTATTCTCCCACATTTGTTAGGCGCCCACACCGGATTCAGAAGGTGCTCTGTCTGTAAAACCTCACTGGCCAGGGAAACGGAATGGTTTTCACCGGCACTCCCTTGATCACCACACTACACCTCCTTCCCCTTCAACTGTTCTGGAGCCTGATAAGAAAGCTCCAGAGAGCAGTGGATCCAGCGTCCCGCAACCGCACGAATGTCTGTACTACAACAAAATGCAGACATCTGGCCTTGCTCGGTTCTTCAGGGCAAGGATGTTATAATCTAGGCTCTCCACATTTCTAATAAAAGTTAAAGAAATCTGTAGCCGTCCCCAGTCGAGAACAGGCTGGAAGCACCCCATTAAGTCCCGGCACCCTCCTGCTTCCATTCTCGGACCCTGCGGGTTCTGCGTGGTCTCTCCAAAGCCACCGCCCCCACCTCTTCACGTCCTCGGGGCCGAGCGCCCCGCCCCGCGCCCCGCGGTCCCCGGCCAGCCCTAACCTCCTCGAACTGCTCGCCCGAGCAGCCGGCGCCTCGAGCCTCCAGCAGTTCCCGGAACTGCTCCAGGGTGACGGACTCCTCGCCGCGGCCCAGCCGCTCTTCCAGCCAGCGCAGCAGCGCGCCGTGGTGCCTGGACACCAGAGACTCGCAGGGCGGCGAGGGCCGCAGCGCAGCCGCCGCCTCCCGCAGCCGGGCCGGCTCCAGCAGCGCCGGGGCCGGCGGCAGCGCCGGAGCCGCAGGGCCCGGGCCGGGGGTCATGCCGGAGTCCGCGGCCCAGTCCTGGTGCGGGCCCCAGCTCTCGCCCCCGGCGGCTGCCGCTTCGTCTTCACTGCTGTGACTCGGGGCGTTCCCCATGGGGTCTCCGTCCCGGGCACCCGGCTCTGTCGCCGCCGCCGCCGCCTCCCCGCCACGACCTGTCAACCTCAGACAGTACCCGGCGGGCGGGGACGGGGAGGGGACGACGGCGGCAGCGGCTTCCGGCTTCCTCGCCGTCAAGCGAGGACTGCGGTCGCCAAGGCGCCGTCAAGCGGACTCTGTCGTGAGGCAGCTGGGTGAGAACGGAGTCAACAAAGGGTGGAACTCCGAGTTACGAGAAGGCGCTGCTGTCATACGGTCTGCGTCACCCCGCCGCCTCCTCTGCCACCATCTTTGTTGAGGGCGGACAACCTGCAGGTCAGGAGGCTTCCCCGCCGCTCAGTTCCTCGGTATCCCTCCACGTTCCTGGCTGTGCTGAAAAAGCACGAGGAAGAGCTGGAGTCAGGGAGTGGCTTCGGCTAGACTTTTTACATTCAGTCCTCCATGTCCGCTCAGTGACAGCCGGACGAGGGCGAGCGTAGCGCCGGTGACGTCGCGGCCAGCGTCTCCGCCATCTTGGTTGTGGGCGGGGAGGCGGAACCCCCTGGAGAGCGGAGGGCGGGCGGCCGTCGATGCTGCGGCCGGGCGGGCGCGGGTTCTTGCTGGGCCTGGCGGCGGCGGCGGCGGCAGCGCTGGCGGCGCGGCTGGCGGGCTGGTGGAGTCCCCGCGCCAGCTTTCGCCTCTTCATGCCCGAGGAGCTGGCCCGCTACCGCGGCGGCCCCGGGGACCCAGGCCTCTGCTTGGCGTTGCTCGGCCGCGTCTTCGACGTGTCGTCTGGCCGGAGGCATTACGGGCCTGGGGCTCACTATAGCGGCTTCGCAGGTACTGGCGAGGCGGCTCACGCCCTGTCTCGCTCCGGCGCGTAGCCGCGGGCGCGGCGTTCGTTCATTTATTCATCGGCTGTTTTTCTCCCCGCATTCATCAGACCCCCGGGGGCGTCGGGCTCAGCCGCGCCATCCTTCTAGTCTCTCGGAGCCGGCGAGACGATAGCCCGCAGTCACCGGCCTCTGTCCTCCCTGCCGTTTCCCATCGTTCTCGCCGACACTGTGGAGAAACGCGTCTCCCGCCTCCCGTTAGTTACCCCGTTACCCGCCGGCAGACGCCCCGATGGGGCATCTGCCTTGTGCCACCCTGCGCGGCTCTCGGGGCGCAGGGATGAATGAAACCCTGCCCCTACCTACCCCCAGTCAGTTCCCCTGCTGATTCCAGTCCTCTCTTGAACTTGTCGGGATCTAAGTTTCCCCTAAAAACAGTACATTTGGTTTGAGTAGTTCTTGCTTCTGCTGCAGATGCACCTGTCTGCCTTTCTTAAAAAAGATGATGAGGTTAGAGCGCAGGGGAGTCTGGTCACCTTCGCAGTCCTTAAATACTTAAGGCTGCGTGTATGTTAGGCCTCAAAGAACACTTGTCCAATTAAGGTGATTCTGCTGACCCTTTTTCACAGCTGAGGGGGGTTAAAGGATGTAATTTGCCTAAAGCCTTTACACCTAAGTACTAACAGGACTTGGACTAAGACCGCCAGCGTATTATTTTTAGAGATGTTGCCTTACCAGCCCAGAGGAAGGACCATCTCCAAGATTTAAAGAGGAGAAAAAAAAGAAAAAAAAAGCAGAGCGAGCTTAAGGCCAATAACTAGGCTGATACTAAATAAGCGTTTTCCACTTGTCATTCATTATCTTAGGGGAATTGGGAAGCTGGCTCTTGTACTTAAATACAGGTCACTTCCCTGTCTCTGGAAGAACTTGAGAAATAGAAGCACAGACAGAAAAGGAATGAAGTTCAGTTGGTGTTGCCAAGCTCCTCAGTTTATCAGGGGAAGGGACTTACCAAGGGCTACACACTGAGTTAGAAGTGGAGCTGAGATTGGAATCAAGGGTTTTATTTTACCTGCCAGGAGAAGGCACTTAATGGTGCACTGTCCTGCAGCATCCTGATGCAACTGTCATGGCTATATCCACAAGTGTGAGCACAAAACCCTCCATTTCTGGGGTGATATTTCTTTTGCAATGTGCTCTACTGTCTACCTAGTTCCTTCAACATCCATTGTGCCCATTGTTCTTTTAACATCCATCTATTGACCACTACCATGTAGCCTGCCTTGTGCCTGGTGCTGAGGAATCAATGATTATAAAATGCTTCTCATCTCCCACAGTCTAGTAGAGAGGCAGATTTATTTGTTTCATTTATTCATTTTTTCAGTCAATATTTTTTTAATATTTTTTTTTTTACTTCAGAGAGAGGAAGGGAGAGAGATAGAAACATCAATGATGAGTCATTGATCGGCTGCCTCCTGCATGCCTCCTACTGGGAATGGAGACTGCAACCCCTGCATGTGCCCCACCTGGAATCCAACTGTAACCTCCTGGTTCATGGGTCACCTGGAATCGAACTGTGACCTCCTGGTTCATGGGTCAACGCTCAACCACTGAGCTACGCCAGCTGGGCTCAGTTATTATTTTTATTAAGATAGAATTCATGTAATGTAAAATCCATCCCTTTAATGTGCATAATTCATTGGTTTCTAGTATAGTCAGAAAGTTGTGCAAACATTACTGCTTTCTAATTCCAGAGCTTTTTTTAAAAGAGGAGCACTCTTTTATTTTTTTATTTTTATTTTTTTAATTCTCACCCAAGGGTATTTTTTCCATTGCTTTTCAGAGAGACTGGAAGCGGGGGGCGAGAGAGATAGAAATATGGATGTGAGAGAGACACATCGATTGGTTGCCTCCTGCTCTCACAACGACTGGGGCTGAGGGATTGAGCCTGTGACTGAGGTATGTGCCCTTGGCTGGAGTCTAACCTGGGACCCTTTAGTCCTTGGGCCAACACCCTAACCACTGAGCCAAGCCATCTAGAGCTCCAGAACATTTTTATCCACCCTCCCCACCTAAAAAAAAGAAACCCATGTCCATTAGCAGTCACTCCTTATTTCCTTCTATCTTTCAACCCCCGACAACCACTGTCTTCTTTCTGTCTCTGAAGATTTGCCTGTTCTGGATATTTCATATAATTGGAATCATACATGTGGACTTTTGTGACTGGCTTATTTCACTTAGCATAATGTTTTCAAGTTCATCCATGGTATTATCAGTACTCCATTCCTTTTTATGGCCAAATAATAGTCCATTGTATAAATATACCGCTTTTGTTTATTCATCATTTGTTGGGATTTAGGTTGTTTCCACTTTTGCCTACTATGAATAATGCTGCTATAAACATTCAGGTGCAAGCTTTTGTGTGGGCATGTTTTCAGTTATCTTGGGTATTTACCTAGGAGTGCAATTGCCAAGTAACTAACTTTTTGAGATACTTCCAAATTGTTTTCTAAAGTAGCTGCCCTATGCCCGGCCAGGCGTGACTCAGCTGTTGAGCATCGACCTATGATCCAGGAGATCCAGGTTCAATTCCTGGTCAGGGCACGTGCCCCAGTTTTGGGCTCAATCCACAGCAGGGGTCATGCAGGAGGCAGCCAATCAATGACTCTCTCATCATTGATGTTTCTCTCTCTCTCCCTCTCCCTTCCTCTCTCTGAAATCAATAAAGATGTATTTTTTTAAAAATAAAAAAAATAAAGTGGCTGCACTATTGTGCAGTCCCACCATCAGTGTATTAGAGTTTCAGTTTCTACACATCCACACCAAACTTGTTAGCTGCCTTTTTTATTATAATCATTTTAGTAGGTTTTAAATGGTATCTTATTGTGATTTTGACTATTTGCATTTCCCTAATAACTAAAGATGTTGAGATCTTTTCATATGCTTGTTTATCATTTGCATATGCTCCCTGGAGAAATGTCTATTCAAATTCTTTGTCCATTTTTTAAGTGGGTTGTCTTTTTATTGTAAGAATTTTTTATATATTCTGGATACTGATACATGATTTGCAAATATTTTTTCCAATTCTGTAGGTTGTCTTTTCATTTTCTTGATAGTGTCCTTTAAAGCACAAAATTTTTAAATTTTAATCAAGTTCAGTTTTTTTCTTTGGTTACTTGTGCTTTTGGTGCCCTAAGAAACTATTGCCAAATCCAAGGTCACAAAGACTTTACGCCTGTGTTTTCTTCTATGTGTTTTATAGCTTTAGTTCATACATTCAGGCCATGGATCTATTTTGAGTTAATTTTATACATGGTATGAGGAAGGATCTAATTTCATTCTTTTGTATGTGGCTGTTCAATTGTTCTAGCACCGCTCGTTGAAAAGAGTATTCTTTCCCTCTTTGAATTATCTTGACATTCTTTTTGAAAATAATTGGATTTCATTCAGTCAATACTTATTGAGAATTTACTAAAAAATAGGCACTACGAGATACAGCACTAAAGGAGTTTGGTGTTTCCCTTATAAAACTTTCGGACTAGTAGAAAAGACATACATTCATTCAGTAGGTGTCACATAAACAATTCATGATGAGTGTTAAAAGGAAAACATGCTGCTGTTACCAGAGGCCAGGGAGCACAGAGGCAAAGCAAGGTTGGTGGCAGTTGGTGCAGGGTCCTGAATGGCATGTTATGGAATTTTCACATTGTCTTAGGGCAAAAGGAAGCCACTGAGAATTTTTAAGCAAGAGAATGACATCATCAATTTATATTTAAAATAATCAGTCTAAGTGTTATATGGAAAATAGATTAGTGGGGAAAGAATGAATGTAGAAAAAACTGCTGGGGGTTTATTGTAGTAGTTCAGATGAAAAATGGTGACAGTCTGGGCTTGCTTAGTGGTACATGGAGAAAGGTAGATTGATACAAGAACTGTTTAGGTTATGGGACTTGGGGACTGATTGGATGTGAGGGATGAAGGAGACGTCAAGGACTGCATTTCTGGCCCAGCTGGTGTGGCTAGTTAGCTGAGCATCGTCCCATGTACCGAGAGGTCGCCAGTCCAGTTCCTGATCAGGGCACATGCAGGGATTGATCCCAGTAGGGGGCGTGTAGGAAGCAGCCAATCCATATTTCTCATCTGTTTCTTTTCCTCCCCCCCCCCCCCAAAGTCAAGAAAAACATATTTAAAGAAAGGACTACATTTCTGGCTTGAGCAACTGGTTGATATACTGAGATAGGGAAAACTAGAATAGATGCATGTTTTCTAGGACTGGGGGTGCTAATGACCATTAGTTCAGTGTGGACATTTTGAACTTGTGTTGAACTTGTCTGTAAGACATGTACGTGATGCTGAGTAGACAACTGGATATACAGGTCTAGAGCTCAAGAGAAGTCTGAGTTTGGCAGTCTTTGGTATTGAGGTGGTATCTGAAACCATTGGAGTGGATGAGATTGTCAAGTGGAGGGTGTGGATGGAGTAGAGGAGGTGGAAAATAATTGGTCTCTGAGGCTGGTAGAAAGTGAGCTAGAGAGGTAGGAGGAAAACCAGGAGTGTAGTGTCATGGAAGCCAAGGGACATGGTCAGCTGTATTAAATGCTGCTGTAAGAAAATCAAAGAATGTGATAAATGCCAAAATGTATGTCCAAGGTCCAAGAGGGGGTGGAGAGTGGAGTTTTCAGATGTTTCTCAGAAAATAGATTTTTGAGCTGGTAGGGTGTCAGTGATTTATAAGTTAATCAACTGGAAACCTCTCTCCTGCAGGCCGAGATGCATCCAGAGCATTTGTGACCGGGGACTACTCTGAAGCAGGCCTTGTGGATGATGTATCTGACTTGTCATTTTCTGAGATGCTGACACTTCAAAATTGGCTATCATTTTATGAGAAGAATTATGAATTTGTTGGTAGGTATTCCACAGGCCATTTCCACAGGTATTTCATTTACTTGCAATTTTTTTAAGGGACTAGAATTCTTTGGGGCTTGGACTCAAGGTTAAAATCTGAAAAACACCCATGGATTTTTCACCTTAAACTCTTGATTGTTGCCCGGCCAGCGTAGCTCAGCGGCTGATCTAGGAGATCACGGTTCCGTTCCTAGTCAGGGCACATGTATGGGTTGCGGGTTCGATCCCCAGTGGGAGGCATGCCGGGGGCAGCCGATCAATGACTCTCTCATCATTGATGTTTCTATCTCTCTCTCCCTCTCCCTTCCTCTCCCTGAAAACAATAAAGACATTTTTTTAAAAACATGCAAACAAACAAAAAAACTCCGTTAGTGTGGCAGTGAGCCCCAGAAGAAAATGGCTGGGGCACTGGTTCACCTCACTTTTAATCTTGGGAGAGGATTGCCTGCCTATTTGCTTTGGCCTCCGTTGCCCCAAAGCCAATGGTTGCCTGCTCCACCCTTGAACAACCAGCTCCAGGAGGGTGGCTTCCCTGTCTCTCTGTGTTCCAGGTGTCTGGCTTCAGCATAGGAAGGCTTGAAGCCTGAGTTTGTGTGCAGTTTTGGCAAATATCCTTTTATTTATTTAAAAAAATTTTTATTTATTGATTTGAGAGAGAGAAAGAAGAAGAGAGATATCAGTTTGTTGTTCCACTTATTTATGCATTTATTGGTTGCTTCTTGTATGTGCCCTGACTGGGGATTCAACCCTCAACCTTGGTGTATCAGGACGATGCTCGAACCAACTAAGCCAGCAGGGGAGAGAGAAACATCGATGTGAGAGAGACACATCGACTGATTGCCTCCTGCTTGTGCATCAACCAGGGCCAGGGATTAAGTCTGCAACCCAAGCACGTCCCCTTGGCTGGAATTGAACTTGGGAACCCTTCAGTCTGTGGGCCGATGCTCCAGCTACTGAGCCAAACCGGCTAAGGCCAACTATCCTTTTATTTTGTCGTCTAAGGAGACAAACATTAGCTTGCATCCATCCTGAATGAATTGTGTCTCAGGTGGAAGTTGTGCTAATCAAACATTTGTCAAAGCCAGTTGTGTAGAGCACTGCACGTGCCACTTACTGGTGAGACACGAGGGAACTCACCTTTTAAATGGGAAGACACCTAACAGTGTCCTAAAGCAATGTTAGTCACAGGCACTGGGATGGGTGGAGCCCCTTCGCCATGTGTTGCAGCCCCAGCCTCTCACTGGATCCCCACTTGGACACAGCTGACTGCCTGAGGAGCGTCGGTGTCCTTTCACCTTTTGCAGGTCTAAAGAGGAAGAGTTCCTTCTTTGCCCCTCATGCCTCTGGCTGGCTGCTTCTGTCATTACTACTTGGGTTACCTTTTCTGAGAACCTTGCCGTTTTTAGTAAGTCCTCTGCTCCCTCCACATCCAGCTGGCAAGGCTTTTTTCATAACTTCTAAAGCTGTTTTCAGCCCCTCCCTCCTCCACACCCACCATTGTTGGCCTCGTCACCCTGACCTGGAGCACCCCTTCTTTGTTTTCACCCAGCCTGTCCGCTCATTCCCGAGGCCAGTCTCGCCTGCCACTGAGGGAACTGGCTCTGTCCATCTGCCTTTCAGAAGGCTTGGTTCTCCTTTTGCCCACAAGGTTGGCTAACCAAGGTTGGAACATTAATAAGGAAAAGAAAACCTAACACAAAGGAGTGAGTGGAGTCCCGTGAGCAGGCAAAGGGCGCCAGACCTGGTGTTTGGGGAACAAGCAGATGTTTTTGGTGAGATAAGTGAACTAGTCTTGTTTGAACAGTGTTACTGTATGTGGGGAGGGTGGGGTCATATGGTTGGAAATGCTTCCGAAGTGTTCAGTTGTTGGCATATATTTGAATATCTACTGTGGATAAGCTATGGTTCTGGACCTCATGGGGACCAGGGATGAGCTGAGTGCAGCCCTGCCCTCTGGTAGCTCATTCTATAGGAGGGGGTTGTGTTAGGCTCTTTCAGGGCACCAGAAACCCTCAGGACACGTCAGAGGGTACAGGTGTATTATATGGGTGCATACTGAGGTGAAGACAACCAGAAAGCCAGCTTGGCAGCCACATGGCCAGGCCTCCAGGGAAAACAAGATATCTTTTGTTGTTTTCTGGACATAGCACTGGCTTTAGAGACCCAGCCAATGGTGACCATCGTTCTCGTGATGCAGCTGCTACAACTCTTTCTGTTGCCTCTACTACTACTGCTCTCTCTGGGTCTCATGTCTAAAAGCCACCAAGACAGCCTTGTCACCATGCACACAGAGACCCTCTATAGGAGAAGTTCTTGTGCCAGGCCAACTTATAGACGTAGGCCTGGGACTAGGGCCCTGAGCCCTTCATTTATTCTAACAAGCACTTAACATGAGTGCCACTCCAGCTGGGCATGATATTCATGTTTTTAAATGATCGCCCAGCTGCTCTATGGAGGAAGAACTGTAGGAAGGTATGAGTGCTGGGGCCTCATGGTAGGGAGAGATATATCATAAATAAGTAAACAGATCAGACCAGTCCAGAAAGGGCTGTGAATGAATAAAACTAATGCGATGCATGTGTGGGGGGTGTGGCACCTTCAGAGAGGATGGTCAGGGAGGTCTCCTGGCAATGACAGGTAAGCTGAGGCCTGGAAGGTGAGTAGCCAGCCATGCTGAGATCTGGAAAAAGATTATTTCAGGCTGAGGGAACAGCGGTGCCTGAAGTGAGGGGCAGCTAATTGTGGTCAGAGAGTAGGAAGGCAGCCAGCCTGCGAGAGCCTGCAGTAAACGAGGGAGAGACAGCTTGAGAAGAGGCTCGGAAGGCAAACAGAACTCGGGTGGCTCTAGTCTTAGGGGCCTTGATAGAAGTTTGCATTTTACCCACATGCTTTAGGAAGCCACTGAAGGGTTTAAACCAGGCATGGAGATGACATGATATTCATGTTTTTATTTTTGTATTTTTACTTATTTATTATTTATTTTCTTACTATGTCTTTATTGATTTAAGAGAGAGGAAGGGAGAGGGAGAGAGATAGATAAAAGCATCAATGGTGAGAGAGTCATTGATCAGCTGCCCACTGGGGATCAAGCCCGCAACCCAGGCATGTGCCCTCGCCGGGAATTGAAACTGCGATCTGGATCACAGGTTGATGCTCAGCCACTGAGCCACTCCAGCTGGGCATGATATTCATGTTTTTAAATGATCACCCAGCTGCTCTATGGAGAAAGAACTGTAGGAAGGTATGAGCTGGAGGAGATATACCAGTTGGGAGGCTGTTGTAATCCACAGTCTGGATTAGAGTGGTCATAGTAGAAATGGAAAAACATAGAATCAGGGTGTTTTTTAAAGGCTGGACTGACAGAGTTGCTAATGGGTTAGACATGAACAAATGGAAGCATGCATTTGGATGTGAGGGAGGAGGTGTCAGAGATCCAAGGCTCTGAATCCAAATAACAAATGCCAGAAGTGAGTGTCATAAATAGTTAGAAAAGTCCAGATGCGGAGTTAAACTTGAGGGGATGAACTGAATCTCGGGTGCACTGTAACTGCTGCTGGCATCTCAGTCAGTGCTTGGGCTGGAGAGGTTGGACAGACACAGCTGGGGCATGTATACACTGCTGCCTCCTCCTGTGTGCTCAGACCTTCTAGAAGTGCTTTCTGCTGTGTCTCTTGCCCTGTGATGGGCTGCCTGGGAAGGCCACTTACACCCAAAACTTGGGGATGGAAGTTCTGCCCTTAAGAAGAACTGATCCCTTTGTGGCTTTGGCCTACAGGCTCTCTGACCACTTGCTGCCTGCTGCCATAGCTTAGACCTTTACAATTCTGACAGGGATTTTAAACTAAACCCAGTGTCCACTCAGTATGTCCACCAAGGGACTGAGCAAGAAGAGAACGGTGGAGGGGAGAGCATGCGCATGGGGCAGACCCACTCACTGGTTCCACAGACTCCTCCCTGTCCCTCTCCTGTAAATATGGGAACGATTACTCTCTCACGGGGTTGTTATGAGGATTCAGAAAGTATTAGTGAAGTGCTAGCATAGCGCCTGCCACTAAGTAATGCTCAGTAGTGATTTATTTATATAAGACAAAATAATTCAATGTTGGGAAGAATTGGGCCACAAAAATGTTACACAGTAAGTCATTTATTTGTCAAACATTTATTGAACACCTACTGTGTGCCTCAGGCACTGTGGAACATTGAAAATGAATCGCACATGATTCCATTCTCAAGGAACTGATGTCTGGAAGTGAGACATCTTATAATTTCCTCAAGACTCTACAACTACAAAAGGGATGCTTCTACTTGGAGTCTTGTAAGATGTTGAGAGACATTGGGATAGAAGGTGCCACAAGCCCCTCCAATATGAGCTCTTAAGAAATAAGCAGCCAGCAGGCTACTGTAGGGCCCTGCCACCAGAAAGGCTGGGAACCTGAGCTGCTACCACCGTGGGAGAAGCTAAGCATCTCTTCATGCCTCCCTCCCTGTTTCTGACATCAGCTCTCCTGTCACCACAGGAAAGGTGATAGGAAGATTCTACGGAGAGGACGGGCTACCCACCCCAGAACTGACCCAGGTAGAAGCCATGATCACCAAAGGCTTGGAAGCAAACAAACAGGAACTGAAAGAGAAGCAGAAGTTCCCACCGTGCAACGCGGAGTGGAGCGCAGCACGGGGCAGCCGGGTCTGGTGTTCCCAGACGAGGTAAGCGGGCTCCCCTTCCGCTGCGTCCTCCTCGCTCCCAGAGCCAACTAAGAGCTCATCCTGTTGTTCAGGGAAGCATAAGTTGTTAACCCAGGGGAACTTTTTCAAAATACATGTGCTCTGGGATGGTGATTCTCAACTTTTGGCTACATGTTAGGATCTTCTGAGCAATTTTTAAAAATTGCTGATGGTGGGACCTCATGCCAGGCAACTGGATGAGAATATTAGGATCGAGATCTGGGCATCTTTTTTTTCCTTTTTTCCTTTTTTTTTTTTAAATATGACTTTATTGATTTCAGAGAGAGGAAGGGAGAGGGGGAGAGAAACATCAATGATGAGAGACTCTTTGATCAGCTGCCTCCTGCACGCCCCCTACTGGGGATGGAGCCCACAACCTGGGCATGTGCCCTGACCAGGAATCGAACCGCAATCTCCTGGATCCTAGGTCGATTCTCAGCCGCTGAGCCACGCTGGCTGGGCCTCCCACTTGATTTTTAACATGTTGTAAAAGCTTGACTTTGCCGCCTTGGAGAGCCTGCCTCCCTCTCCATCCCCCACAGTCCTCATCTGTCTTTGTGTAACCCCTTCTTGCTTTCATGACTGAGTTGCTAGGCTCTGCCTTCCCCACGAAGCTCTCCCAGACCAACTCCAAGGAGCTTGACCCTATTTCTATGCCTCAACCCAATTCGTTGTTTTCTATATGCATGTTTCTCCCTGGAGACTGGAGAAGCGAGTCTGGAGGCAGGGACTAGCTATGGAGTAGGGTTCACTGATGATGGGATGAGTGGCTGGAAGGAAGGAGGGTGGCATTTCAGCACCCTTCCCTCTTGGGTAAGCTATAGGTGGCTTGGTTTCTAATGAGGTGGTAGTTTCTCTGACAACAAGTGAGTCTGGTACCAGGCATTGGAACCTACACAGGTATCAATTCCAAGAATCTCCTTTAGTTTTGGCAAGGCTTTTGAGTCCTTGGGAGACCAAACTCAGTACCCTAAGATGAGGTAGGTCCCCCTGCCCAGGACAGGAGGTTGCTCAGGCTGTGCTGGACCAAGTGACATCAAGGACAGGCCTGGGCAAGGGGCAGTAAAGGGCCTCTCATAGAAGGCTGACCATCAGGCCTTATGTTGCTGCCTCAGTTGTCCACCCCTACCAAGTGTCCAAGACCCTCAGATCAAAACACAGCCCAGCACTAGGATGTACTGGGGAAAGGAAGAGAGAATCAGGGCCAGACACTGCTTCTGAGAAGCTCACAGGCCAGTGGGGAAACCCTTTCACAGGTGCTGCCTCCCAGGAAGGCACAGGGCCGGGGCAGGGCCAGGGAGCAGTGCAAGGACAATTCCCTGGTCAGGGGAAGCTGGAGGAAGTTAGGAGAGAGCACAAGGTTCAGGGGCTAAACACTGCGGACCACTGCCTTGGGAAAACATCAAGGTGGCAAGTAGAATGACTTCTACTTTCACCAGGCCTAGGCTTCCTTCTCTCCCCTCCCAGACTGACTCACTAGTTCACACTTCTAAGCAGTTCCTTCTCCTTCTATCTTTAGTGGAGGTGTTAGCAGAGACTGGATTGGTGTCCCCAGGAAGCTGTATAAGCCAGGCGCCAAGGAGCCCCACTGTGTGTGTGTGAGAACAACCGGCCCCCCTAGTGACCTGGCGTTGGACGACCCTACACACAGAAATCGTGGGGACTTGGACCACCCCAGCTTGGAGGAATATACAGGTTGCCCACCTCTGGCCATCACATGCTCCTTCCCATAACCCACATAGAAGCCTAATGGACCCTTGACTCACATGCCCTAGGATGGCTCCTGACATCAAACAAGAGGGCCTGGAAGGACTCTGGCCTCTGCAAATGTGACCCATGACCCCTCACCATGGGTTCACCATTCTGGGGACTGAGGCCAGTACTCAGCAACCTGCCTAATACTGGTCAGCCAGTTTTTGCCACTATTCCCCTAGACCTATTTGCCGTCCTCCTTCAGAGCCCTCAAATATTAATGGGCACACATGTGACCAACTCAAAATTAACTGGACAAAGGGCTCTGAGCTCCAAAAACCTCCTTCCCATGGACTCTCAGGCTGCCCAGATCAGCTGCTGGCCCAGTCGGGGGCACTGGCAAAAAGGGACCACCTCACTCTCTTACAGCTTGGAAACAAGCAGGTGCATCCAGAAAAGACACGAGACCAAGAAGAGCAGCATGACTCTTCCAGGTTCCCTGATGGCGAAACTTGTCACCCGACTTTTATGACCTTTCTTACATGGAAGACCTCTTCCCTAATTTACAACCAAAAGCCGCATTTAGTGGATAGGAACTGGGCCAATTCAGTGAGAGGAGACAATAAAAGAGTAGACTAATTCTGGAAATTGGAAAAGCTTTTGCTTATATAGATGCAAGAAATCCAGATGCCTCTTTAAATTTAAAGCAAGGATATTGTTTCTCTTTCGAACACTGAAAAGTAGGTGTGGTGTGTTTTCAGAGAGAGAATTCTGCATTTTTGGCAAAAGGTAGTTTCAGAGCTCTAACAAGGGTAACTGGCTAGCGCAACATCAAAGTTTGCCCAAGGCTGCAAATGCCAGTATAAACAGCCTCAATTTGACAGTGGCTGGGCATGCAACTCTTCCAGTGGGTTGTGTCCAAGGTCATTGTACTCTACACTTGACATATTTCATACCCATTACCTCCTGGATTCTTGTTAAGCAGAGGGGGGCAAGGAGTGTTTCTACTTTGCAGATAAGGCAGTGAAGCCTGGGGCTATTACAGACGCATGGTCTTTCCTCATTTGAGCCTTCTGTCAACTCCTTTCTCAACCCCCTCAACTCTTTTTTTGTTGTTGTTAATCTTCACCTGGGGATATTTTTTCATTGATTTTTAGAGAGAGTGAAAGGGGGGAGGGAGGAGAGAGAAACATAGATGTGAAAGAGACACACAGATTGGCTGCCCTCTGCACATGCCTTAACTGGGGCCAGGACCAAGCCTGCAACCCAGGTTCGTGTCCTTGACTGGGAATCGAACCCAAGGCCCTTCAGTTCACAGGCTAGTGCTCTAACTACTGAGCCAAACCGGCCAGGACTCAACTCTTAAACATTCTCTGTTCTTTTCTCTCCTTTATCATTGTTCTCACTAAATAGCTTTCCAGATTCAGTGACTAGAAAATGGAAGCTGCCTCCCCTACATGAGCAGTCTGTGGTTCACTGCTTTTGTGGCCACACCTGTCGCTTCTACCGGACTCTGCTCTTGACTCCTTCTGCCACCCCAGGATCTTCCTCACCTGCCCTTCTTGTACCTTTAACCTCTCCCTGCCTCCTGGCTCTAAGTCCGCATGAAACAGCTTAATTCCCTCACGTCATGAATAAAACACTCCCTCCATACATTCTTCCGCAGCGCCTTATCTATTCCCGTCATAGATAGGATTTCTGGGAAAGCCGCAGGTACCCACTCTGCTCCTCAGCCACCATGTGCCCGGCTTCTGCCCTTCCCTGATCAACAGCAGGACAAATCTGCATCGGCCAATCCCACAGCCCGGTTCCTTGAAAGCCTCCCTCCTGCGTGAGCCCCTTCCCACTAACTCTTCTCACTCCTGCTTCAGCGACCATGCATCTAGTCTGGATGCCTTTCCTGAGCAGTTCTGTAGGCACCATGCATCTAGTCTGGACGCCTTTCCTGAGCAGTTCTGTAGGCACCATGCATCTAGTCTGGACGCCTTTCCTGAGCAGTTCTGTAGGCACCACTCTGCGTTTCTGGCATTCAGTCTTCATCTTTTCCCTGATTCTTCTGGTTCCCCCTGATGATGGTTCCACCGTCACCGTCTAAACCCAGTCACACCAAGTAAGGATCCTGGAGGTCATCCACACATCCTGCCTCTGCTGCTCCCCTCCTCCCAACCCATCGCCGCGTCCGGGCACCCGTACCTCTTCAGCTCCCCCTCCTTCCCTCTTACCCGTTCCGATGCTCTCTTCTGCTTCAGGCTGTCCTCCCTCCCTCCGGCCCACCCTCCCCACTGCTGCGAGTCATCCTTGATGACCAGGGTGTTCCCCATTTGAACCTCTTCAGTGGCTCGTCGTATCTATGAGGATCAAGTGCTGACTTCAGCAGCGTGGCACACAAGGCTCTTCTATGGTCTGTCTCCTCCGGCCTGTATTTCTCCCACCCCCCACATCCACGTTGCCTCCAGCCTCCACCTCACTGCATTGTGCCTACAGTGCCTTCACCCAGGTTGTCCCTTCTGCCTGGAATGGTACCTCTTCCTCCACTCAATTTGTCCCCCGCTTCTCTCTTCAGAACTCAGCTCGATTACTTCTTGGGCGCCTTCACTAACCATTGGCCCACCAGTTGGACTTAACAAATATTTTTTAATTGATTTCAGACTGAGGAAGGGAGAGGGGGAGAGAGGGAAACATCAATGATGAGAGAGTCATTGATCAGCTGCCTCCTGCATGCCCCCGACTGGGGATCAAGCCCGCAACCCGGGCATGTGCCCTGACTGGGAATCGAACCCTGATCACCTGGATCCTAGGTCAGTGCTCAACCACTGAGCCGCCCCAGCCGGGCATACTAGTTGGATTTAGATGCACTTTCCCCCAGGTTTCCACAATACAAGTTCCATGTGTTCCTTCTCAGAAACAAATCATGTTGTGTAGCCATGGATTTCCCATCAGCCTCTCACATTGAACTGCACACTGAGAAAAGGGGCTAGGACTACTGGGTTTTGTACCTATATCCACAGAGCACAGGGTACATGTACAGTTAGCTCTTGTTTTGGAGATGAGGCAGCCAAGGTCCAAAAACTTAAAGGGCACAGAGCAGTGGAGCCAATCCTAGGACTCAAGGTTCTCATCCTGGTTCAGTGCTATTTCACTCCTCCAGTTTGGTATGTCTCTGCCCTCTCTGGAGCAGGAGCAGATAAGAGAGCTGAGCTTAAGACCTCTTCAGCATTCCACACAGCCCGAGCTCAGTGCCGGAGGCAGCCCTGATCACTGGAAGCAGCCCTCAACTCCACCTAACTGGGAACTAGTCATTGCCACTGCTCTGGTCATCCTTGGTTATTTAACAAATATTTACCAAGCCATGGGGAGGGGGGTGGAGGACAGCGAGGCTCCAGACCTCAGGGAGCTTACAGTATAGTAGAAATGCAGGTAGAAATGCAGGGATAGTATAGGGACCAGGCCCAGAGATGTTCAGACCCTTCCAAAACCAGAGGCTTCCTTTGTGGGCATGGGTAGCAGTAGAAGTTGCCTAATCTCTGCTGGACGCAGACCCTGAACCCACAGTGCAGGGCACACAGCCAGCCTCAGTAGGCTGCTGGCTTCCTTGCTCAGTGAGAATTTTTCTGCTTGATGCCAACCACTCACTTTATAGTAAACAGCCTCCTCACGTGGGGGCAGTGGGGGAATCTAAGGATTCAGCAAGAGTAGGTTATTTTAATGGTCAGAGGGCTTAGCCATGGGAAGTGAGTGGTTAGTGGAAACGCCTCTCCTTTCTCTCAATAGAGGTGGTCCTGGGCAAACTTAGGGAGGAAGAAGCATCCCACTGATGAAAGCCAGAGTTCAACTCAGGCAGACGACCTGCTGGCAGAGGGACGTGGAGAAGAAAACTAATCCATGTTGGGCAACTATGCTGGGCAGGGAGCTTTATCTGTTCTCATGTAACCTCCATGCCAGCCTTGAGAGGGCCTCATTTTATGGACCAAAAAAGGGCCTAAGTCTCCCACTGCCCCCACCCTCTAACAGTTACAGCGGTCATCGCGTGACAGAGCCCATAAGTTTCTACCAAGTCGGCTCCCTCTGCCACACCACTGAGTGATGTTAAAGCGAAGGTGGGGCAGCTGCCCTCCAACCTGCTGAAGGAAACTGTAACATCTGCCTTTGAATTCTGAGATTCCAGTTTTCTATAAACACAGAATTGAGAGTGAAGAGCCCAGGAGTTTTTGGTCACAGCTTCACTGCATGACTACAAGGGAGCCATCACCCCTATCCCTTGCTTGCTTAGCTCCAGGACAAGCTGTGATTTAATAGACCCCTAGACAGGCTGGGGCCTGTGTCTGTCCAAAAAGCTGCAGTGCTCCTTGGTACCCCTCAAGAGCACTTTCTACTATCAGAGGCCCCAGATTCCTGCAAGTAGGCAGCAGACACTGCTCCCAACATCACTCACTGGAGGGCGCTCTCAGTGTGCACGCCAGACTCTGCACTTGCACGAGAGGAAGGACATTACTGACCACCTTCCTCAAGGTGACCCTGTGAGCTAAAAGGACCATGGTCATTTCCATGTTATAGATCCAGACACCGAGGCACAGAAATTATGACATTTGCCCAATACTGTCAGTTAACAATGGCAAAGCAGAACTAAAACCCAGTGCTCTTCCCTCGGTGGGCAAAAATGGGGCAAGTCGATGCGTGCCTGGTTCCTGTTCATAGTCACATACTATGACATAATATGCCTAGTGGTCATCTCAAGGGTGGTTATTTGGGTTACTTGGGAGCACTTAACAGTTCCAATTAACCATGAGAAAAGCCACCAGAGAAGCAATATCTCACCACAGCTGGTCTGAAGTAGGGGGTCAGCCAAATGGACGGGTAAAGGGGGAGTACATTAGTTCAAGAGTACGAGGGCCAGCTGAGCCGCTAGATTTGTACAGTTCGTGCAGGGTCTCTACAGGTCCCTAAATTTTAATTTGCAAGACCCTAACCCTTCCTTAGTATTCTATGAAACCACAGTGCCAGTCCTCCCTCCAGCTCAAGACCAGCAGAAACCTCGCCACGGGTGGATCTCCTGAGTTGCTCCTCAGTAACAGAGCCAGAGGGAATTTCCAGGGTCTCTTGGAGAGCACCAGTGGGGTCAGGTGACTGAAACTGCAGCTGTGACCGTGCACACTGCCATGAGCTGCAGCTGGGCCAAGAGCACAGTAAATCCAGGCAGCTGGTCATTAGGCCTAAAATAGCTACTTTTTGACTGCTGTCAATAGTGTTTCTGAAAAGTGCTAGAAATTCAAACTTTCCTAGAGGGTAATTGTTAAACTTATTCACATGTCAGGAGTTTTAAAAATGTTTGTTTTTAGTGCTTATTGGCACTTCTGCATTAAAAGTAACTACAAATGTGTTATTAAAGTTTCCACTTTAAATGCACGATTTTACCTCATTTTATTATAAGGAATTGTTACAGAAAATGCAAATGTCAATATTTGAAAAATACATTCCATTACATGGACTCCAAAGAAACAATGCTGATAAGCGCCATGGTCCTATACGATGCCATCATCCCACACTGAACACCCCAAATGGCTTGAAAGCCAAGGTGATCAACCCAAATGTGTTGCTGCAGTTTCTGCCCAGCTATCGCCCTCTCTTGGTAACAGCCGACTCTACACATCTGCCGAAAAAGGACAAGCCATTAAGTCAGTCTGCCAACTTGAGACTTCCCAGCTACAGAAAACCAATGCTGTCAATTGTAACAGGTTAATATATTATTTATGCCACACAAAAAAGGAAACATACAGGCAATGATCTTCCAAAAAAAGTCTTTAAGGCATCTATGATAACTTCTGGGAATTTAATAAATGCTTAGTTGATATCTTGTCAAATAGTCAGCTCTTCACTAAGTTATTTCCACAAAACGAGAATGTGGCCTCCAAACTTCTTTCAGAAGTCTCCCCTCTGCCTCCTCTCCCAGCTGGGAGTGGGAGCGCTGCTGCTTTGGATCAGGAGGCTCTGGGCTGGCAGTGCACAGTTCTGGGGCTTGTCCTGAGGGAAGCAATCCCAGGTCCTGGAAGAAACTTTGTTGCAGGAGCTCCTTGTCTCAGCCTGTAAACTCCAAGTGGGTGTGTCGGTGGAAGCTGTATTTACCTGCTCAGGCCGTCACCTGGGGTGTTAGGTTGCCTTTCATGTCTAAGCAGTACGTAGTCCAACAGTGTTCTTTCTCCACATTAAAGGAACCTAGATGGAGATCAAGGCTCTCCCCTCCCAAGACTTCCCCTCCACTTCATGCCTGTAGACAAGATTAGCACAATACCATTCAGCACAACAGGTGGGGGACATGGGTTGGGAGTGGTGGGGATCCCACATGCAGGGACCCCATTCAGGGAGAAGAGTGAGGGAGCTGAGCGGGGGGCAGAGATGACTCGGGGCTCTGAGGTAGAGACCGACAGGCACAGGGACCCCACTCTTGGAGAGAGAATGGCAGGTGAACTGAGCAATCGAAGCCAGCCTCGACTAAACTGGGAATTGGGGTTGACAGTGCACAGGCAACAAACTCCAAATGGAACACAGGTTCTAATACATCGTTCACTGAGACACCACTAAAAACATAACTGAAAATTAAAAAGCCCTACGTGTAGGCACTTAAGTTTGTGGGAAATTTCTGTGTTAGAGAAATTAGCAAGTTAGTTTAGGCATTGGATTCATATATAGCACATGGTTTGTACCTTCGTCTTTAAAAAAACTGTTAAGAATACACTGTAATAAATCTAGTGACGAGCAAGAGGCAGTTAAAAAGCTAGTTCAGCAAAACAACGTGACTGATGCAGCAAATCACATTTCAGTACAGTTTATTCTTCCTGTTCTTCTCATTCACAATTGGCAACTTTCTGAATGAATAAAATTGAGTTTTTGCTACTAGTATTTAAGTTACGAATTAAAATTTAACAGGATGAGCCAGGGAGTTCTGTGGTCAAGTCTTGTCATCTTGGAGAGCACAAAGGGGACTGAGAGGTGTCAAGTCCCAGCCAGGCAGTATATGGGACGGGCCACCAGGGCAGCCGCCACTCAGGGGATCCGTAGAGTGGGGCCCAGTGAGCATCAGCTGGTCAGGAGATTTCCTAGACTGTGGAAGGTGCTTCTCCTAGGTCTGCAAGACTGCCGATGCGGAACTCAGTGTCCCCTGGTCCACGGCTGCTCAGTACCATAGCTGTCCCTAGACTCAACATATTCTAAACATGATTTTAAGATTTTCAGTGCAATTAGAGGCAGGATTGTTATTGAAATTGGTATTGTAGGGCAGGGCAGGACAATCAGCCTCATCCCTGATTGATTTCCCATCCTCTCCACCACAAATGTTAAAAGAACAAGTATAAAAGTAGCAACCACCTCAATTCATATCTGGAGCACAACTATCTTACTTTACAATTAAAGAATCAAGCCAACTAAGCCCTACTTCCTTGTGGCCCTCTCAGGTCACAGAAAATGGAAACTGACCACACGCCTCACATGGTCAAATGTTTGCCAAGACTAGTTGTTTTTCCATAAAAATTCTATATGAAATATGTCACAGACTTTTAGTTCCCCAACTCTTCTAATTTTCTTTTAAACATTGTGCACAAGCTCATATTAACATAAAAAGCATATATATCTTATAAATCACAGAAATATTAAAAAAAAGTAGCACTCTGGTTTATCAGCTCATTTTACACACATATTTAGGCAACAGAATGTATAAATCTACAGCAACATAGAGGACATACCACTATCCAAAAAACAAACAAACAAGCAGGCTGTTGCAAAAAATACTTAGTCCCTTTTACACACATATCCATACTTCATTAATGCAAAAAAATGTAGTGGTTATTAAGTGAAAAATCATTTATGACTGAGATTGTTAATCTCTGAGTATAACTGTGTAACACATATTGTTCATCTCAGAGTTGTCTTTTTTTTTTTTTAAAGCAGTGGTAAAAGTTTCTCTTTAAATGTGCACTTTTTAAAAAACTGGCCAAACTTTGAAAAGAAGTTTAACACCTCAGGTTAATATACGTACAAGCAGTGACTAAGCCCCCATAAGCTCTGGGGGCCTCATTCAGCATCCAAGCCAGCGCCTTCCAAAACCAGGTCACACGTTTGGCCAGGGCCTTCAGCTATGGGCTCTTAGGGGGCAGGTGAGCTACACAGAATGGGATCAACAGCATTCACAGCATAACTAGGGAAGGTTTCAGCAAGAAGCACTCATGTCAAGGGGATGGGACCTTCCACCTGAGGCTGGAGATCCCCCTTCTCATCCCCTGGCCTGTGTGACTCTTGCTCCAAATGATACTCTGCAGGAGGCTCTCCTTTAAGACTTAGTGTGAGCTGAGGTCCCGTCACAGCTGATCATTAGAATCATTGATGCATGGGTTTATTTTCTGAATATGGGTTTTAAAATTGGAATCATCAATAATGCAGCTATATAAAAAGTGCAGCACACTGAAAGTGCATTTCCTCCACCACTCCCTAGTGGCAGAGTGACTGAGGACTCCACAGATAGGACATGGCAAGATGAGAGAGGACACGGCTGCCAGGAGGTGTCAAGCTGCCAAACTGCATTACTGACACCCAAGTAGCATGAATACTGGTAAAGCTTTCAGTTGTTAAGGCCACGATTTTTCAGCTCTCATCTTTGAACCCTGTTTAGAAAGATTCCACCTCTTTTAAAAGGGGTAGCTCACTATAAATACAGCTTAGCTTTAAAAAAAAAACAAGACTTCAGGGCAAGAGGATCCTGTAATCTTTATGAAAACACTGTGCAGAAAAGTCCAAAGCCACTTACCCTAGAGTAAAGCCAGCTCTCATGGAGCAGCTAGACACCAGCCTCCTACTGTTAGGCTCTGCCTGGTAAGTCCGCCCAGGCAGGAAGACTTCATGAATGCTCTGAGATGGACACTAGGCTACTGGAAGGGAAAATGGTTTTCAAAGTGTTCTTATATGCTGCTAGCAGAATGGGGTCTAATTCCTATCACATTTACCACTTAGGCTAATGGCCTGGTCCAATCAGTGAGACACCTAGTGAACTCGATCACAGTCTGACACACTGACAATCATACAGAATCATCTGAAATGGGATCTATCACACCATGGTCCTTAATTGTTTGTTCCAGTCTACTGCCACAGGAAGACGACGGCCAGCTCCTGCTCTGGGTGGGGTCAGGCTGGTGAGCAGAGCAACTGCTGGGGAGGTGACTGGGGAGGTGGCCTGGACCCTCCTAGGGTCTTACTAAGAGACCCCGCCCAGAGTCAGTACATCAAAGCAAATGTTGCAAACTCGCACAGGCTTGTTCAGATCAAACTTTATAATGGGAATCTCCTTGGTTGAACATTTATGGCAAAGAAGACGTCCGCAGTGACGACTGTGGAAGCAAAGAAAGGAAGTGTGAGAGGGTTACTAGGGAGCAGGCTGCTTCCCAGTGCAGGGGACAACCACACTCCCAGCCAAATTCTACCAATGCATGTATAACTTTCAGTCTATGAAAACAAAATTCTAGCCAATAGTTAACTTAGAGTGATGCTGGAGAAGGCTCTTTCTTTAAAGATCAAGTAGAGACTCAGTAACAGCCAAAGAACCATCTCGTTTTCATGGGAAAAGCCCCTCATTCTTGGTGGAGCAACGGATGCTCCAGCTGGGAAGCACTTTCTAGGAGGGAGTAACTGGGCTCAGCTCGGTCTCAAGCAGAAAGCCTGAGAAAGACAGCACAGGCCTGACAGGCTCCCTGGGGCCTGTGAATCCAGCAATCATCAGGAAAGCCAGCAGTCTGAGTGCCCCTGCCCTCCCTATAGCATTACAGGGGTACATAGCCCTGCCCTTTCAGCACTCCATTTGGTCAAGTTTTGCCCAGGAGAGTCCAGGACCCTGGCAAGGTTATGGCTTATCATGGAAAAGGTAGAAGCAGAAGTCCCCTCACTCCTCTGGCCGGTGGTGCTGGGGGTCTCACCAGTGATGTTTGCGAGTCGTGACTCCAAACTTGGCAGTGCACTCGTAGCAGTTGGAGCCGTCACACCACGGTGGCTCCTTGGATAGCATGTCTGTAACACAGGCAGGAGGAGACGCGTTCCTGTCAGTGATTGTGCCAGGCAAGACTCGGAGCTTACGAAGGAGCAGGGAAACAGACCAGTAAACAAAGCAACACACTGCAGAGTGACATGAGGGACGAAGGAGCAATACACTCAACTCGGTCAGGGAAAGCTGCACAGAGGAGAATCTGGAGAAGCAGCACCTGCCAGGCCGACTGGGAGAAGGAAACGGTATCAGGGTAGCGAAGCTGCAGTTTGTGGAGGAAATACACGGCTGGAGTGTGAGGCACAGTGAGGAGGCAGAGACCACATGGTAAGGGGAACAGAGAGGAGGAGACCAAGTCGAGAAACTGAGGACACAGAATCTGTAGATTTAGCGAGTGGGTGGGGGCAGGGTAAGGGAGGCAGGGAGCAGGAAGGAGACGATGGTGATCAGGTTTCTAGATGGAGTGATGCAGTCTGTGGTGGGATGACCAGCACAGAAAAGACATAAAAGAACCAGAGCAGAGATGAGCTCAGTTTTGGGTCTGCGGAAGCTGTGGGGCATCTGGGCTGGGAGTTATCAGTGTAGATAATAGCAACAATCACAAGTATTTATTTAGTGATCGCTAGCTGTATGCCAGGCGCTGCTCTGAGTGCTCTGTAAAGACACAGTAGACAGCTCACCACAGGGAGGAGGCAGCACACGAACCAGTCATTACTGAGCACCTTCGACACGCCCGCACTGCACTGGGCTCCTGAAAGACTGACCAAGTGCACGCAAATAGCAGACCAGGTATCAAAGAATCACTGTGCTTCAGCACGGGCTCTGCTACACATCAGTTTTGTGACCTTGGGGAAGTCACATGCACCAAAACCACACAGCTACTGTGTATTTCTGAGCTCATCTCTCTGTCCATACCATGGGGCTAACAACCCTGTCCTGTGCCTACTGTGGGCGATGACAGCACAGTGACACGCAGGCACTCGAGGCATGCTGCCTCTCTGCCACCTCAGTGGGGATGAGCAAAGGCTTGCAGATATGAAATCATCAAGAGTGCAGCGCTTCTCCTCACAGAAGGGAACAGAGAAAACAGAGAGCGAGTGGGGCTAAAGCAGAAGGCTACTCTGAAGGAGGCAGAGAGTCCAGGCAGCTGAAGGATGAAGGCACAGATGAGCAGCCGGGACCCAAGGGAAGGGTGACCTGCACGGAGCTGATGGAGTTCTGGCAGCATCAGGGAAGTGGAAAATGACAGGGCCTCAAAGCGAGCACCCTGGAGAAGACTGTGAACAGTGACCCTCCCAGCACTGCCCCAAGGCCCTTCACGGCAGTCACAGAAAAGGTCCTGTGTGGTGCCTGGAAAACCACTGGTTCAGACGCTGAAGCCAGTGATCATGAGACTTAGAGATCACCAACATATCTAGACGATCAACACTGCACTGCACCTGCAGTGAAAGAGCAGGAAGGCGCCACTCACCTAACAGTCTGAACAAAAGCTGCTTGGTGGCAACCTGGTAGTTGAAAATGTTCACTCCTTGGTTGTTATTCACCCCGAGGCGAGCCCCAGATCGGACGATGGCACGGCACAGGTTGGCATTCCCCTTCATGTACGCTAAGAGCAGCACTGGAAAACAAAACCACAGGTAGGGCTACTTCCCACTCAGGCCCAGCCTGGCACTGCCAACGGGCTGGCAGAGGACAGCTGAAGGCAGGACTCCTGGGAGGACATCTGTTAGGACAGTCCCCACTGGTACACAGGAGCCCTGTGGCTCTACAGAGACCCTCACAGAGGACCTGCAGCATCTTCCCGTCAAGGACCCGTCCATGAGCCAGGGATGCCAGAGCAGCTCCAGCTCCAGTGAGACACTCCTGCTCATTCACAGCTTTGGCTTTGAGGGAACTAAGGAGGGATCAGGCACGGAGGGAAAAGCACACCACTGTCTCAGCTGCTTTCCTCTGGCATGAAACACCAGGACAGAGCTCTTCACACGCTATAACTACACTTAAAGACCTGTGAGGGATGTGCACAGACAGAAAAAAGTCAGTATGGGGAGCACGTTCCAGCAAATTCTTCCACCCCATGGGGCCTTTCTTCTATGCAGATGCAGGCCCAGTGGGAACCCAGGCTCTGGCCAGGCCATCCTGCTGGCCCTTTTTACTAACAATTACAGCTAACAGTAGCTCCTTTTTGCTTACCTTTACCAGACACTTTATTTCAGTTCTTTCATTCAATTCTCTAAATAACCCAGTAAGATGAGGGCTATTATTTCAAATGGAGAAATGGGCATAGAGAAGTTGCAGAACTCACCCAGAATCACCCGCTAGAATATGACCAGAGCGAGGTGTCTGTCACCAGGCCTGCTACCTAATTCAGCACCTGCCTGCCTGCCTGCCTGTTTACCTGCTCCTGGAAAATGGTGCTCACTGGAGTAGGTGCTGGGTCCAGCAGCTCACTCCCAGGGCTGACTCCTCTGGAGCTCAGGCTCATCACTGCTGGCTTAAAAAACACATTGTGTATCAAGACCAAGAACTCTTCTCGAGGCCAAGGACTGATGGTAAAATATTTGGTCCTGTGCTAAAGTTCAGGACACCCCTTGGTGACTGCATTGCTGCCCAAGGCCATGGCGGCTCTGTGTGGCATGAGGGCAAATGAATGGGGTGCAGCAGCCCAGTGCTCAGAAAGCCCTGCACGGGGAAGATTTGGGTTTCATCTCTGTCTCCTTACTTGAAAACTGGGGACACACTACTGTACTGCTTACCTTACAGGGGTGCTGTGAGTATTCAACAAGAGAATGAATATAAAAGTATATATTTTTTAAAAGCTATGAAAGCTACACAGATTAACATAGTGACTGTTTGTAGCAAGAGCAACACTGTGAGGCCTATTCTTTAACCCCCTCACTAGGAGGTCAGCCCTATCTGTATAAAACTTGCCACTTTTCCAAAGAATGTCAACACACCCGTAGCCCACTTCCTCCTCCTAAAGCCTCTGGGAGGTGGTTATATTTTATTTCTCTCCTGGGGTTTGGGAGCTTGGGGGGGACCCTCACTGCCTGGATAAGAGGTCCATGAGGGCAACAAAAACAGGTGGGCAGGCCTGTCCGGACATGGGCATGGCTTTGGGGCACTAGATGCACATCATGTGTGCTGTGCCTAAGTCAGACACTGCCATTTCCATAGCAGGGATCACTGACAGATGCTCAGAGCCCAGCGGAAATACACTGGGCTGAAAGCACTTCAACAGCGACGTGTGTGCCTGGGCTCTTGTTTTTCCAGGAAGCAAGGAATACAAGTGAGACAGGACACACAAACAGCTTGTTACATACCCGTGTTTCCTTCTGCATCTGGTTTATCTAGAGGATACTCAGGCATGCACTCTAAGAAGAGATCAAAGATGGCTGCTGCATTCTCTTTGCCATATTGTCCCAAAATGTGCAATGGCGACTGGCCTCTGACAAAACAAGTCGAAAAGTTAGGTATATATCTGCCACAGCCATTATCCATAAAAGAAATGGAAGTTTCTCAACTCTGTGATGCTGGATAAATCAAAAGACACATAATAGGTCATAAAAGGTTTTCCTAAAAAGTATTTTTCAGAAAAAGAAAAATTCCAGGGCACCAAAGGCTGGTCCAGTGCCCTAGTGGCCAATTCTGCAGCGTGCACCTGGGGCTAATGCGAGGCGCCAGTGACTGCCAGCTCTGACGGCCAGGCCAGGCACGTGGAGCACTGGCCTCTGCTCGGGACCACACACACTCACCTCAGATTAAAGGCTTCGGCATCCACAGTGCACTCTGTCAGGAGGACCCGGATGTTGTTGAGCCGACCGTGCATGACAGCGAGATGGAGAGCTAGGGAATAAAGCCTCTTATTGTGAAGCCCAGAGGCACACGCAGGAAACCTTGACTGCCCCACACCCTCACAGGCCTTGCCCTACAAAGGACTCAGCCAGAGCAGCCACGGTACACTCACAGAGCCACCCTTTCCAGTCTTTGCCACCCCCAAGGAGTCATAAATACAACCTTACAAGACTGCTTTCTGCTTCCACAGTTACCCAAAGATGAGGTTTAATGTTTCACAAGAAGCCACTTTTGGCTTCTAGGGTTACCATCCAGATTGGGAGGCTGCCCAGGGCCCGGTCAGCGGCATGCTGTATGCCTGGCCCAGAGCCTGCCTGCCCTGGAACTCTCTGCTCCTGTGAAAGCCGGCCTCCCGAGGGGGAGCAAACCCACGGGTGCAGTGCACCTCCACCTGGATGGAGGGACTGCTGAAGGCACTCAGCGCTGGACAAAGGGGAATGACTGGGGCTTACCATTATTCCCATTCTCATCCACAGCACCAAAGTCCACCCCATTCTCCAAGAGGACCGAGCAGATGGTGGGGAGGTCCTGCTGGGCAGCGAGGTGCAAGGCGGTCTGGCGGTGCTTGGTTAATTCATTCACTTTGGCTCCTGCAAGAAGCTGTTGAAGTTGATTACATGAGCAGCCTCTTTACCACAACCAAGCAAGGTCCCACTTAAGGAGGCCAGCCTGTCTGTCCCTGACATCCAGAGTCTGCCTCACATACACTCCTCGCATAAGCCAGCAAAACTTGTCCCAAGGGCAAACCAACAATTATCAGAATGTTAAAAAGCCATTCCTTAGGACACATAAATTCTACTTGTAAAATTCCAGTATATAAAATTACACAAGACTGCAGTGATATTCATCACTGCACTGTTAAGAATGTCCACTACTTCTAAAAGTAAAACTAAGCTGCAAAAAGGATTTAACTATGGAAATGATAATATACACAAACAAGACAACAGGCAGCTATCCAAGATGGTAAAAATACACGGTTTAACTTGGAAGGGTGTTACGTATGACACCAATAAGTCTGAAAAGGCAAATTAGAGGACAGTAGGATAGGATGGTTCATTTGGAGAGAGAGGAGAGAAAACATCGATGGGCGGCCTTCTGACCAGGCATCGAACCCGAAGCCTAGGTATGTGTCCTGACTGGGAATTGAACCCACGACCCTTCAGTCCACAGGACGATGCTCCAACCAACTGAGCCACACTGGCCAGGGCAAGCATGTACCAGTTTTATATTATTTTTTAAAAGAAAGAAAATAACAAAATATATAGAATCAAAGGCAGGAACAACCTTTATATAATTATTCATTTAGTATCTGAAATTCATTCATCATCCACTTTCTGACAAAGTTTCACAGACGGCTGCTATTAACAGAGAAGAATCTGTAGTTTGCAGTAAAAGCCCAATTTGCCTTCAGTGAGGGCTGAGGCTACCTGGTTCCTGTCTGTGTATGCAGGCACTTTGCCTCTGGGAAACACCAGGCTCTGGTTAGCTGCTATGCTTCTGACCCTGACTTCCAAAGTCCCAGACTCTCCAAATCTCTGAGTGCCCAGTTGAGTCACTCATAGGTCCAGATAGGACATAGCACAGAGGGGTATTCATGGTCACAGTGCTAGGGATCATAGCTAACCCCAAGGTTGGTTAACTGAGGGGGGGGGGGGAAGCCTGGGTAAAGGCTTTACTGAATGCGAACAGGTTCTAACATTAAGCTGTATCAATTCACAGAGGGAGGGCTGGATGGTCACTGTTGGGAAGATCAGCTATTTCTACTATCACTGTGAGCTCAGAATTTAGTAAGGCAGAGGCATGACCCCGGGGAAGGGCCATCATCCTCAAACCTGCCCAGGCTGTCAGTGTGGCCGGCAGACTGATGAACATGTGCCCTGATTCTACTCTGAGACCCACCTCTGCCTCCTTAGTTGTTCCCCACGTCCAGTCTATCCTGGCATCCATCCAACCCACCTCCGCAGTCATTCACTGTCTCTCACTGCTATTGCCTCCCCTAGGCCTCTTCAGTGGTGACCCTGCCCCCAAGCCCTTGCATCCCCACCCCCAAGATAAATGATCTCTCAGCATTAACACCCTGCAAGTTATTAGGTTTTTAAAAAAGTATTTTCAAAAACAAAAATGGCAGTGGACCAAACGCTGGTCAAGTGCCTCAGTGGTCAGTTCTGAGCATGTACCTGGGACTGAGGGGGAAGCACCAACAACTGCCAGCTCCTAGGGGCCAGCCAGGTGACATGAGGCCTAGTCTTGGCTCTGGACCATGCTCTCAGCTCAAACACTTATAATGGTTTCTCCACTGTTGAAAGGATAAAGGCTGCTCACAGGTCTTGATCTGAAATATGACTCTCCACAATCTGGTCTCTACCTGCTTCTCCAACATCTCCCACTCTCTGTCCAAATTCCAATGAAACTTTTCCACTTAAAATAGACCACTGGAGTTTCCAGTCTCTATATCTTTGCCCAGACCCTTCTCCTGCCTGTGTGGCATTATATTGTACTGGAAAAGGCAAGCTTTGGAGTCAAACAGAAATAACTAAAATCCCAGCCATTCGACTGACTAGTTATTAATCTTGGGGGGCAAAATTCTTTCTGAGCTTAAATTTTCTCCTTTGTAAAATGTAAAAAATGTCCTATACCCTTCTGGGTGGTTTTGCAAATTAAGAGGCAGTAAGCTCCTTGATATCAGTCTGGGCAATTTTTTTGGATCTGACTCCAAAAGCAAAAATAAACAAGTAGGACTCCAAAATAACTCTGCAAAGCAAAGCAAATGATCAACAAAATGAAAAGGCAACCTACTGAATGGGAGAAAACATTTGCAAATCATGTATCTGATAAGGGTTAATATCCAAAATATGTAAAGAACTCATACAACTGAGGAACAAAAAACCCAACAGCCCGGCCGGCGTGGCTCAGCGGTTGAGCATCGACCTATGATCCAGGAGATGGAGGTTCAATTCCCAGTCAGGGCACATGCCAGGGTTTCAGGCTTGATCCCCAGCAGGGGGCGTGCAGGAGGCAGCCGATCAGTGACTCTCTCATCATTGATGTTTCTATCTCTCTCTCTCTCTCTCCTTTCCTCTCTCTGAAATCAATAAAGATATATTTAAAAAATAAAAAACACACAAAAAAGCCCCAAGCTCATAGACACAGAGAACAGACTGGTAGTTGCCAGAGGATGGGGTAGGCAAAATGGGTGAAGGGGGTCAAAATGGACAAACTTCCAGTTAAAAAATAAGTCATGGGGATGTAACGCATAACATGGTTATTATAGTTAATACTATTGTTGTATATTTGAAAGTTGCTAAGAGAGTAAATCTTAAAAGACCTCATCACAAGAAGAAAATTTTTTTCTAACTATGTAATGGTGACAGATGTTAATTAGACTTATTGTGGTGGTCATTTTGCAATATATACAAAGAGATACGAATGGATCAATATGTTGTATACCTGATACTAATGTTGTGTGTTAATTATACCTCAATGAAAAAATTAAAAGGAAAGAGCTCACTGGAAAGCCCCATTTGAGTGCCTGACACAGAGCAGGCGAACAACAGAAGTGATCTCCTTTCCCTAAATGCTCCCACCCGCCTCTACCACCCCAATCCTGCTTTCCCTCACAGCCTCATTCCAGCATCTGCTGGGCACTTAGGATATGCTGCCCATTGACACACCTGCTTCCCTGAGTGTAGCGTCTCACTCCCCGAATTCATACTGGCCTTTCACAATAACTGGAAAACACCCAGGATGAGAGATTCTGCACACACTCTACCACATGCTTTGTCTACATGTTACATTCAATAATGTTTTGGTAACACTTACCAAATTGCGGACAATAATCTCTGAGCCTGCTTGGACAGCAAGGTGCAAAGGGGTCAACTTGGAAGCATCCTGGACTCTGGAATTCACATTAGCCTGGACGCTGATTAGGAACAGGACACTTTCAATATCAGAGTTCTGAACTGCCACGTGAAGAAAATTTCGGCCCTTGTTATCCACCTGAGGCAAGAAGTGGGAACCAACATGAGTGGACTCCCCGTACAAGAGTGGCTCCCTGAGCACCTGCGGACTTCACTGACCACTGGAGAGGTCATGGTGTGTCCTTCCCTCAGTTCCAGGAAGCCCCAAGCTCCAAACAGACCACTCGACATATCTGTGCATGTGACCGTGTGTACATGGCCATCCTCATGGGCAGGAACAGGGAGCCACTGCACTGACCCCAGCTGTGCTGGCACCCTCCTGCAGCAGGAGCCAGACTTGGAAAGCCAAGAAAGAGACAACTTGAAGTACAGGGAAAGGAAGGCATCAAAATATTGGGACGCTCAGGGAAAGGCAAAGGTGGAGACTAGCCTTGGGCATCCCTTGCTTTGGCTAAAACAAGCACCCAGCATCCTAACCCCACAGCTACAATGCCAGCCTGGCCCTGAGCAATCAGACAAATCTTCAGGAATTTCAGAAAGTCTCCTCTTTTATAGAGCCACAGGATACTAGTACATATGGGGAGGCAGCCAACAGTGTGCCCAGGCTTTGCTTCACTGATGTAAAGCTGACAAAAGCTCATTCAAATCAAACTACAGAGAACATTATAGTTGTAAGAGCTGTCACATCAGTGTGAGGGCTCAGTAAATAGTGAGGGAGACACCAACAGGCTACATACATACTACACACACCCTACACGGCATATGCCTGTGTCACAGCAATGTCCCTGCAAAGGACTCTGGTCAACAGTACCAGTTTCCTACCAGACTGAGAGGACACATGAGATGACATGCCCATTCATGAACATTTTACATATCTGAGCAATGGTGAGGCTCAACCTGCACAGTGTAGTCATCCTACGTGAAGGCTGAAGAAACAGGACGGACAAAGCCTGCGTATCAAGCACAGTCTTCAGCTATGTTAGATCTCATTTTGTTCAGGTCCCAAGTTCCCATTTACCTTCCCAAATGGCTATTCAAAATCTTGGCAATATTCTAAGTGCTAAGTGGAGACTCTCAAGGGTCTGTAGGACTCACTTAACAAACCTATCCCAGCTTCCACCTCAGATCAGGTGCTATCATTTCCCACCCAAGCCAGTGATTCAGGCCAACAGTTCACCATTCACAAAGAACAGGAAAACTGAGCCTGCTAAGCTGAATGCTAGTAACGTAATCCCTCTAAAACACTCAGAAAGTTGCCCCAATATCACACCAAAAGCTCAAGTTCAATTTCAAATTTTTAAACACATTCATTACTAGAGCAATTAAACCACCAAGCAAAAAGCAAAGAGTGGCCTCACTTGTATATGTGACAGAATTCCTATTAATGGGTGCAGCCACCTCAGCTTCCTTCCATATGTGACACTGTTCATTAGGTGGCTGACACACAGGGCAGAACAGTCTAATCTCATCCGGCACTCACAGGATATCTAAACGGCCAAGTTTTAAGAAAGGGGAGTGTAACTTCAAAACAATGTCTTTACACAGAAGAGACTCTATAACTGGAGACATATGGTTAGCCTCCATGGAACAGGCTCTGCTGCGCTCAGAACACCGTGGAGAATGTTGGGTGCTGGTCACTTACCTGCTCCGCAGCCCCAGACTCTCGTTTCAGGATGGCCTCGGCTGCCTTGTTGTTTTTGTAGGTCATGGCGCAGGCAAAAGGGGTCAGCCCTTGTCTGTCTCGCACATTCAAGTGTATGTCAGGGTGAGAAATTAACAACTGAATGATGACACTGTGTTGGTTGCTAATGGCTACATGGACAGGCGCTCTCCCTTCTGCATCCTATGGGGACAAGGCACAGATTTCAATGTCCAAATGAAAGATAAAATTCAGGAAAAATATAAAGGGGGATAACTTTTATATCACATTTGGTTCTGAGGATCAATACTGCCACCCTGTGTTTGAAATCAGCTCTTAGGCCAAACACAGATGACTAAAAGCCATCCTCCAGTGACCCAGAGGCACAAACACATTTGTTTAGAGATCTGCAGTCAACCTCACCTCTCAGTTATACCACTCCTCATCTGACTACAGGGCAGCGTACAGAAATCTTCATAGGCTAGAACACTGGAAAGCATCAAGGACCATAACTCAGGGATGCTCAACTGAGCTACTGGAACGTTTTCCTAAACATTTCCCACTTACGCTCCTCAACGATGGAACTATATTCCAACAAACCTATCATAAGTGGAAAATCTTTTAAGTCAAAAATGCATTAACACACCCAACCTACAGAACACCATAGCTTAGCCTAGCCTACCTTAAATGTGCTCAGAACACACTAGCGTACAACTGAGCAAAATAATCTAATGCTATCTCATGTAATTTATTAGATTACACATATTACTTTCATACTATCATAACACTGAAAAATCATTAAGTCAAACCATCGTAAGTTGGGGGATGTCTGTCTATATGCAGCTTGGGACTAGAATAACCTCTCACTGGAAATCTGTAACTGGCACAGAAGGCAATGAAAAGTTTAAGGACCAAGGCACAAAAAAGAAAAGCCTTAACACGAAGTTGTTAAAATGACTAGGCAGGCTGCATGACAGAGAAGGTCACTTCATCTGTCCGCAGCTTAGCCCCACTGGTGTAAAGCAGAGGCCCAGGACTGGAGAATCTGCAAGGTCCCTTTGCCACAGGAGGGTATTGTCACTAACCCTGTGGTTACCATCACTCTCTCTGGAAAAGAGAAACTCTCCATACCTGTGCATTTACATTGGCACCAAACTCCAGAAGACACTGTACCGTCTCTTCCAGTCCCCAGGAGGCTGCCAAATGCAAGGGGGTCTGCCCATCTCTGGCCTCTTCCTCTCCTTCCCCATTAGCACCAGGCTGCCTGGGACTATTCACATCGCAGCCACTGAAGAGAAGGGGAAATGAAAGGAAGGCTTCAAGTGCCAGGCTTCCACCCAGCCTAAAGGGATGCAGATAAATATACAGCAGCTGCCTCATCCATCCAACAAAAAGCTGCTGTGCCAAGGATTGCTGTCCATGGTCCTTGGCCTCCAATGCTAGTGTCTAGATCCCATTCCCAGTCTTCTGCATTTGGTCTTGGGGACAACCTGGCATCAGAACTCTTTAAATCTCTGCAGGAGATGTGCAAGCATTTAGTTTGCGAACCACTGCTCCGAAGGTTTCCTGAGTAACCCTGCCTCCCACACAGCCTGTACTAAGAGGCCATGGAGCCTGTTATGCACCATGTATCTTGGTGGGGTCCTGCAGAGGCCATTCGGTCATCTCCCTGCCCGGCCTCCTGGCTTCACTGATTTGACTATGGGCAGCGTGCAGAAGCTGACAGTCTGATCTAGGCACTCAAGCTCCTCTCCTCACAAGTGAGTCAGGTCTAGATAGACAGTGACCCTCTAACAGCCTTAATTAGGAAAGTCAAGCCAACAAGACTGTAGCCAACTGTTGCAAACTGCATCCCTACTGTGTGCAATATGCGGAATAAAAAAGATTTGAAGAGATACTTAGGCGTCTCGGACCTGCGGATAAGAAAGCAGGCAATGGACTCATTGTTTTCATCAATGGCTCTGTGCAGGAGTGTCTGAAGACACCCGCTAGGTCCTGGACCCCAACATGTGGCATCACAACCATGTCTGACCTGCAGAAAAACATGTTACTCACAAACACTGTCTGGCAAAGGTGAAAACTTTTATTACTATCTCTGAGCTCTATGCACATCACTAGATTCATTTTTCAGGCAAGATACAGCTGGTAATTAATTGATAATTATTTTAATCTATATCATTCATTAGTTTTACAAACACTGATTAAAATCTGCTCTGTGCAAGTGTGCACTAGTCCTTGAAGTGGTGTGTTTGGGAAATATAAGGGAGATGTGTTTAATTAGTAACCTCTAGAGCTATGTTTTAGAAGGACTAGAAAACACAGACAAGTGCACACACGTATACACACACACACATGCCCTCCCAGTAACACAGACCTGTAATTAACAGGTAAAATCAGTAACAACTGGGTGAAACCCCCAGGTACAAAATGCTTTACTGTCACATTTCAGATCCTTCACAAAGCTAAGTAACTGCCAGGGTTACCTCTGCTTTTGGAGCCTATCTTCTGAACAAGAGAGACAAACCTGAGATTTGGGAATGTGTTGCTCTGGCGACAGCGAGGGTAGCCCACATCAAACCATACACCTAGGAGAAGGCTCCTGGAAATGCCTTAGCACCTCACTTCTTGACAGTTTTCTTGATAAAGACAGCCTATAAAAGGATCAGCCAAGACTATGCTGAACTGTAGGTTTCTTTAGTGTGACTTTCTACTGCTCGTCCTTGACTCAGTTTGCTACTTGGCAGATCTCTTGCTCCTTGTGACTGCTATGTAGGTACCAAATCCATCTCTGACACAAAACATCACCATGTATAAACAGAGGCTAAAGCTGAGTTTGTCTCACCAGAGTAGATGCGATGTCCTCCAGATTATTTGCCAACGCAAGCCACAGCGGGGGGTTCCCCTTCTCATCTGGCACAGACATGTCAGCTCCGCGGGTGCATATGGCATCCACTACAAGCGGAAGCTGATTTCTGATGGCCAGCTGCAGGGCTGTCTCCCCATCTTGAGTCCTGATAAAACACACAGACCAAAACCAACATTTGTAATTAAAGCCAAATGACAAAGGGAGCCCTTCTGGGCATTCCAGAGGCCCAAGTGCACTGTTATCCCCTAAATATAGTTCACTCACATTCATTAATATTCTTTCAGAGAAATACAACCTATCAATAGCATCTGTCCCAGACCTTTTAAAAAATATAGCCATGCCATCCTATGTCACAGAAAAGGTAACGGCCCCACATCTCAGGGTGTTGAAATCTCAAAGGCATAGAGCTGCTTTTAACAGCATCTTAATAAAATGCCACCCCATCTATCCACTTGACAAAATGCTTCATTCACTCAGTCATTCAGGATCACTTGGCATTGGAGATAAATTCCTTTGAAGATACAAAACAATAAAAGTTTAACTGTGTATATTTTCTCCTCAAGCCTTTTTGATAGCTCATTTGTTGGCATGTTCTTCATTATAACTGAAATTCTTACTCAAACCTGACGTTAGAGTGTCTTCTTCAATGAGACAGTGCAATATTGCGCGCTGGTCTGGCAAGGTTCAAACAAGAGCTCAACTGTATGGTTCCACCCAGTCACAGCACGCACCTGTGCTTCAGAGTCACTGCTCCCCTTCCTTTATTGAACAAGAACAGTATGTTCTACAAGCAAGGCTGTGCTATCAAACCACCTCAACTCAATGTGACCTGGTGTTGCGGCTATTGCGGCCCACCTGACGTTTATGTCCGCTTGGTGCTCCAGGAGAAAGAGCGCGCTCTTGCTATCCTGCCTCTGCATGGCCATGTGCAGCAGTGTCTGCCCGTCCGACATGGTGTCGTTGATGCACGCCCCAGAGCCCAGCAGCTGGGCTGCGATCGTGTGCATGCCTGGGAAATAAGCCCTGATTAAGGCATGCCCAGCTGTCCCCACTTCTCCAACATCTTACTACAACAAACACCCTCTCCACTTCTCAAAGCTGGCAGTTTTCCACTAGGTAGTACAGGCTTAACCCAAACAGAATGGCTATTTTACAACCAAATGATTAGCTCCAAGCCCTCCACTCCTCCTCCCCCCCCCCCCCCCCGCCTCCTGGGGGTACATCTCTGCAGATATCAACAGCCTCTGGCACCACCTTACCTGTCCATAATGCCAGGCCCAGCACAGTCTGGTCTCGGGAATCCTTGAGGCTGAAGTCCGGAATAATTTGCAAATTGTTGGTGGCATGAAGAGCATTAGCTAAATTTTTTTAAAGGAAAAGAATACTTGATTTCACCATCCTATGGATCTCATTTAAAGTATCCAAGAGAAAAAGAGCTCAGTTTCAAACTGACTGGCTAAAATACGAACTGATAAATCTTCTTGTGGAGAGTGGAAGCCCAGAAATCTAGTATTTTGGAGCAAGAGGAAAATGAAAATTTTTAATGCTCAAAACACTGACTCTTCATAAAATGACAGCAGCCTCCACGTGTGGGAAGCAGGATCAAAACCGTGCCCTAAGAGTTTTCCTCACGCCAAGTCCTACCACTTGACCATTCCGCGAGGACCGAGAAAGGCGCCGGCTACCTAAACCCCACTTCCTTCCACAGCGGCGCTAAAACTGTGCCCTCACCAGGGTGCAGGCGGGAGTAAAATTGATTTCAGGACAGGAGAGGACGACGAGGCGACTTCCTGAGGGAAACAGGAACCCCCAATGCAGGGGCTTCCTGGGCCCCTCTTTTTGGCTCCTTTCTCATGGTTCATCTGCCAGGGTGGCTGAGGCAGATGAGAGGACTGGTGGCCCATGGAGGGCCTGCCACAGCAGAGTTCTCCAAGACAGAGCTCACGCCAAAGCAAAGCTTTGCTTGACTTCCACTGAAATGCTGGGAAAATACCCCCAAATAAGGGAGTAGTCGTCACAGGTCCTAACACCTTAACGGTGGGTGAAATGGGTAGGCCCCATCCTGAAAATGTACACTGTAGTTGGGAGCCAGACTATATGCTTAACTAGTCTGACCTGAAAAACTCACCAGAGAAAGAAACATCAACTCCGTAATTAACTACTCAGAACCACCCTTCACAGGTAAAACCACCCTTCACAGGCGGCAATTCCCCACCACCCACCTTTTTGCTCCAGGATGACAGACACCACATCTGGGTGATTATAGGCAATGGCCATGTGCAGCGGCGTCTGCAGATAGACACTGCCTATGGAGTTGGCCAGAGATGCAGCCTCCTTCTGCAAAGGGGGAGCTTCCTCGGTCTGCAGGTTTGGGTTGGCACCTTGCTGCAGCAGCTCTGCAGTGAGGTTGGCCAGGCCATGCCGACACGCTGTGTGCAATGGGGTTTCTCCCTGGACAGAAACAAATGACCCAAATCAGAGCACTTTCAGGCTGGGAGTTCCCTTCACAGCCTAAGTGCTAAAACTCAGGTCCTCAGTGCCAGTCACAGCCCTTGGCTAGTCCTGTCACCAGCTGACCTCCATGACTTTCTTCCCTTTCCCCTGTGCCATCACATCCCGTTTCTTCATTATCTTTCCAAGCACCCTCCCAATGTTCTGGCTCATCTTCTGCATATCCAATGACCTTCTTAACCACTCTTCCCTTTGTTTTTAAAATTATTTATAATTGTAAAAATAATACATGACTGCCCTGGCCGATATGGCTCCGTGGTTAGAGTGTTGGCCTCAGCACCGAAGGGTCGTGGGTTCAATTCCCAGTCAAGGGCACGTACCTGGGTTGCAGGTTCGATCCCTGGCCCTGGTTGGGGCATGTGCAGGAGGCAACCAATTGATGTGTTTCTCTCACATCAACGTTTCTCTCTCTTCCGTCCCTTCTTCCCTCCCTCCCTCTCTCTAAAAATCAATGGAAAAAATATCCTCAAGTAAGGATTAAAAAATAATAGGAATAATAATATATAACTATTATTAAACAGAGAACTTCCAAGTGTCACTAAAATAAACACTGTAGAAAATGGAAGAGCCTCACCATCACAGCCTGAGATAAGCAGTGCCTTTAATGTGACCACCATTTCTCTTTAACCCACCAGCACGCCCACATCCTGTTTCTTTGATCTGCTCTATCAACCTCATTTTGAACTCTGACCAACACCACCTCCTCCCATTTTTTAAAATAAAAACATTTTAAGTTGGTATTATAGGTACTTGATTCAATATTCAAAAGCTACAAGAACATTCAGTGAAAAGAAGTTTCCTCTCACTCCTTGCCCCACCACCCAGCTATCCTCCCATAAAGAAACCACTCCTACTAGTTTCATGTTTCTGCCCAAAGACAGAATATTCACAGGAAGATATATACACACACATGTGTATGTATGTGTAGCTTAGGACCTGATATACCACAAATGCTTATAAAATGGTTGCTGACTGAATCAACCAACCAACATCAGAGGATAAAAGCATCTGTCTCACTCTGGGTTTAACCATGTGTACATATCACTGTGACAGAAATTGAAAAAAAGGAATCCATTCCATTTTTCCTGCACATCCGCCACCGTCACTTCTTCCACAGATCAAACCGCTTCCCCCAGCTGCCCTGCCACACTCACCCACTTGTTTCTGTGGTTGACGTGGGCACCACTGGTTGCCAGGAAAAGAGCTGCTGCCTCATTTCCTGCTTCAGCTGCCCGCTGTAGTAGGCAATTTCCTAGGAGAAAATGGGCACATTCATTCTTCCATTAGCATAAGCATGAGGTCCAGTTCCACACTGCACCACACTCTGACCTTCCCACCACTCAACTGACAAGCCCACACCTGAAGAAGGTCCCAGTTAAGTCCACAAAGAAACTCTGTGTGTGGTCACAGAGATGTAGGATGAAGAGTAGAGGAAAGGCTTGGTCTGGAAGTCAGGAGACATTCCTTCTTTCCTGGGCTTGCACTAGACACTGCCCAGGCCCAGAGGTAAGTTACATCGCCTTCCTGGGGCTGGATTAGAATATGGCTTCTTAATAGCAGTGCCACTGAAAGTCTGGGCCAGATAATCCTTTGCTGTGAGGGGTCTGTCCTACACTACACAATATTTAGCAGTATTCCTGGTTTCTGCCCACTGATGACAGCAGCACTCCCGACCTTGCTGTGACAATAAAAAATGATTACAGGTGATGCCAAATGTACCTGGGGGTGGGAGATGGAGGGGTTGTCTGTGTCTGAGAAACCCTGGGTTAGATGTCTATTTTGAAGACATTGTGAGCTAAAGTGGTACCAGAAAATGCCCTTTAAATACTTCAGTTTTATTCCTAGGACATTAAATGTTTGTCCTTGGCTTAGAAATCTTTTGTTTAGCATTATCACTCTTTTCTAAATAAAACAAAAATCTTTTTTTCTTTCTTTTCATCTTGAAATGGTTTAGCCCAGAGCAGTGTTTCTCTTTCTATTAAAATACATTTCCTTTTTGGTTAAACATAAAATCTCATGTTCTACATCGATGCTATTTGAAGACTCAAATTAAATACCAGGAATAAAGACAAGGTAAAGACATGGAACGTACATTTATAAATGAAAAGCGCTGCTTTGTCTTCATACCATTCTTTCCTTTTCCCTCAGAGAAAGTGAATCCACCTCTAGCTGAGTCATTCTAATTTAGAGGCTCCAAATAAGAGTCCCATTTTCACGTGTGCAATCTTTGTGGTGTACACAAGCCTACATCATATACATGTTTCCCCCGCTATCTGAAAGTAGTTTCCTATAAAATCTTTCGTAAGCTGAAATGGCATAAAGTGAAAAAGCAATTACCATTAATTTATATGGAAAAAATTTAAGTACTCCTGGACCCCAAAAATAAAGGAGTTCTGAATCCAAAAAGTCAGAAACTCACTGCATTAAATAAATGAAAATGTTTCAGCTTAATGGACAAAACTCAAAATCTGGCTATATTTTTTGAAGCACAAGATTAAAATAAAAATAACTTGAACTTTCACTATAGTTAAAATTAAGTACAAAATACTTCACTATACAGTGGTACCTCAGTTTTTGAATGTCTCCATTGACGAACATTTCGGTTTCTGAACGCCGTAAACCTGGAAGCAAATGCTTCAGTTTTCGAACACGCCTCGGAAGTCAAACATGCCACACGGCTTCCGCTGAGGGCAGGATCCTGAACCTAGCTGTCGGCTGTTGATCCCTTGGTTTTCGAACATTTCAGAACTCGAACGGTCTTCTGGAATGGATTACATTCGAAAACCGAGGTACCACTGTAGTTTGTCATTCAGTTTCTATATTTTTGGTAAAACACTGACGCACTATTTCATGGAACCTCCAGGCTTGAGCATCAGCTCGTAGGGACTCATTCATGCTTTACCTGTTATCATATCAGGTGCATTGGTGTTGCTGCCACGCTGAATGAGTCTGGCTGCAAAGCTGTTTTCATCAAATGAAGTTCCATTGACCACAGGGAGGTCTTCGAAGGGGTTTACAGACTGGTCGGACGACACAGTGATGTACTGCACTGCAAGCCACAGAGCTGTGCTGCCCTCGTGGTCTTTCAGTTCTAAATCTAATCTGAAATAGGGAAGCAATGTGAACAGCAAATACATTCTTCAGACACTGTACTTGTCAGAAAGAGCTTCATTCTTTCTCTTTACACTTTTTTAATGATATTTTAGAATTTAATGAAAATTTATAACACTAAAAGACATTTAAAAAAGCATTTTTCATTCACAATCCCACCCTCACAACTGCTTTTTCATTTTTCCATGTCTCCCTACGTACTGTTTACACTGCAGCAACTGATTGAACACGTATTCGTTCCGGGCCATGATGGACAAGTGTAAGGGAGTCCTGCAGGATGAAGGAGAAGAGGGGGCGGTCAGGATGGCCCCAATTCGCACAGCAGGACAGCCTCCTAGGCAGAATCACCACCCACAAGAACATCCATGTTTCTGCAACAGTGTCTTTTCTACCCTGGCAAACAGTTTTCCAAAACCATGAGCAAGTACCAAAGAATGCTTCTATGTGACCCTTTATTCCAGAGCCAAAAGGATAAGAATCAATAAAAGAAAGGGGTATAAACACTCTCCAATGAAATCCTGACCCTTACTAATTGTGCATACAGTGTTTCACCCTGGCCAGGTGGCTCAGCTGGCTGGAGTATCACGCCGTACACCAAAAGGTGGCAGGTTCAATTCCCAGGCAGGGCACGTACCTAGGCTGCAGGTTCCATCCCCAGGCAGGGCCTGTACAAGAGGCAACCAATTGATGTTTCTCTTTCTCTTTCTCTCTCTCTAAAATCAATAAAAACATATCCCCAGGGGAGGATTAAAAACAAACAAAAAAGCTCCCCCCCCCAGCAGTTCCTACCGCAGGTATGCGCATTTCCCCCAGCCTGTCCACCACAATTCTGAAAATATTTTTTCTTTCCATAATTCTTTGTTTTACTCAAACACATTCAGAGTGGCAACAGGTAGGAAGTGATTACTGTGGCAGTTAACCACTCTTCACTGTGTGTGGTTTTTTAAAAATATATATATTTTTTATTGATTTGAGAGAGAGAGAGAAAGGGAGGGGGAGAGACAGAAACATCGATGAGACAGAAACATCAATTGGCTGCCTCCGCACACCCCCTACTGGGAATCAAGCCCACAACCCAGGCACCTACCCTGACCGGGAATCAAACTGGAGACCTCAAAAAACAAAACAAATAAACAAACAAACAAAAAAACCCCAGCAACCTCTTGGTGCATGGGTCAACGCCCAACCACTGAGACACACTAGCTGGGCCACTCTTCACTGTTTTATTTAGCCCTCGAGTGCCCTGGAGGAGACTGCCACTGCAGAGCACAGGGACCCTGGGGCTGGCATGTATCTCGGAGTTACAGACTGCGGAGTTTACTGCAGCTGGGGTGAAAAGAGTGAAGAATCAACAGAAGAAAAACAATGCAATTATTCTGGGGGTAATTATCACGATACTGAGAGTTCATGGCGATCCATCTTATGTAAGCATTTTGTCCAACACACAAATCTATTTTCCTATTCTGACAACTTCACAGAACTCTTCTCTTATTTTTTGAGAGGGTTTTCAAAGGTATAAAATTCTGAGCTGCTATGATGAAGTGAGTCCAACTTGTTGGTGATTCAGGTGGTTCACTTCCCTTCACTGCCTCCCATGCTGCTGTCCCAGAAACAAGCAGCCCTTTCTTAGATTCTAAACCACAAGGAATCCTCAACTGAATATCTCTGGGAAGGGGCAAAAAGAGCACGACTGCTGCTGTCAAACATGCAAAGGGCTGTGCCGAGGAAGAAGTGACAAGCTGCACAGAAGCACTTGTCTAAGTGGGAGTGTTTATAAGCAGGCAGAACTGGGTTTGACACACAGAATTCCCCAACAACTAGACCTCACAGAAACGGAACAGACTGCCTTGAGAAAGGGTGCTCTACTTTAATTCATCCAAGTGACTCTAACAAAGATGCTGGAAGAAGGTTCCACTGGAGAAACTGAACTAGATGACCACTCTGATGATGACAGAAATTGCTTAAAAATCCAAAGATGAGCCCGGCTGGACGTGCCTCAGTGGTTGAGCATTCACCTAGGATCCAGGAGACTGCAGTTCAATTCCCGGTCAGGGCACATGCCCGGGTTGCAGGCTCGATCCCCAGTTGGGGGCGTGCAGGAGGCAGCCAGTCAATGACTCTCTCATCATTGATGTTTCTATCTCTCTCCCCCTCTCCCTTCCTTTCTCTGAAATCAATAAAGATATATTTTAAAAATATAAAAATCCAAGGATCTCAGTTACCCAGGATGGAAATGGTTTCCCCAAATGCCTCTGGCCTTAGTCATGTCTCTTACTTTCGTAACAAATGAAATATTTGTGACTTCAATAATAATCAGATTGAATAATGCCAAACTAAAGAACATGAAGTCCCTGTCTGCGTTACATGCCACCATAAAATAACATTCTGGGAATGTGCTAAGAACAGTCTGTTTGCTCCCCCACTTACCTGCCCTTGCTGTCCTGCATGTTGGGGTTGGCACCAGCCTGCAGGAGGGCCTCTGCAATCTGTGCCATCGCAGACATCACCTCTGCTGAGTGTTTCTTTGAACTATACAGTGCCACCAGGTGCAACGGTGTCTCCTGGGCACTTAAGGTAGCAGCATTGACATGGGCCCCATTCTTAATGAGGAAAGTAGAAGCGAAGAGATCTCCTTGAAAAGAAATAATAGAAGAAATGGTTACATATGACAATACTCGGAGCAAGCTATTCTGGCCAATGTTGTTTCAGAAAGGCACCATCAGTAACTGCAGACAAAAAGGAACAACTGGGTGTGTCTGGAGTGGAACCTCTTGGGACATCTGTAGGTGGGAACTCATAGTTGGGATCACGGAGTTACACATTTGCATTCAAAAGGCTTTATTCAATTTCTGATTACCTGTTATATGTCCTGCCCCCTCACCTCAGTACCACTTCAGTATTTAACCATACCAGGACCCTAGCCTTCAAAAGCCTCTTCTGGCCCAGCCAGGGTGTGGCTCAGCAGTTGAGCAATGACCTAGGATCCAGAAGATCACAGTTCCATTCCTGGTCACGGCACATGCCTGGGTTGCGGGCTCAATCCCCAGCTAGGGATGTACAAGAGGTAGCTAATCAATGACGAATCTCTCATCATTGATGTTTCAACTCTCTCTCTCCCTCTCCTTTCCTCTCTCTGAAATCAATAAAGATATATATTTTTAAAGCCTCTTCTGATCATCAGTTCTCAAAAAGGGTTCCAAGATTTCTCCCTAACACAGTGTATCTTCCTCTCTCATTTCCTCACCACAGTCTATACCTAGGCAACAAATACCCTCCACCTGCAGCATTTACATACAGGTTCTGCTTCAGAGTAAGACCACACCTAATTGATTTATTATTATTACAAAGGTTCTTTTTATTTTCTAAATGTCATTACAAACAACCTTAACAGTCTTAACAAAAAGTTTACAACTGAATATTTGAACAAAGAATCTGTACACATTGCTAGTTACAAAAAAACTCACAGAGTAAATTAACTGAGTGTAAAAATGAAACTTCTAAGTTCCCTCCACTGCGTTAACTCTTAGAGCACTCCAGGTAGAAGAGGCTAACTAGGACTAAACTGAAACTGAGTAACTTACTTAAAATCCAGTGATTTCAACAGATCAAACTACTATTTTAGTCTATTTAGTATTCTGTATGAGGAACAGGAGCTACCTTGACAGGCATCTTGACAAAAGGCCAAGAATTAAGTTTCATAAAAATATTAAAGTATATAATTCTGAAACTATTCTGTCATATACCAGCAAAAATAAGCTGACTCTAGAGTGGTTCTGTGAAAACATGATTAAATTCAGAACCAAGCAATCTGACAAGTGGCAAGTTAATGTTAAAAATACCTGTGGATGGCAGTGGACTGAGTGGAAGCCACACTGACATTCTCCCAGAACTAAACTGGAATTACACCTAAAATATAGAAAAACCATCCTGAATAATCAACTGCAACTGAAGACGAGCTGGAGAGCACCCTCATAACCAAAGAGGAAAAGTGGAGACCGCATAGAGACTGGTAGGAAATGCAGAGGCGCCAGAGGGCTGGCTGGGCTCCCAGAGGCAGCAGCTGAAGGTCTGGAGGGATATCTCAGCTGTGGGGGCTCCCACTGAGGACTCTGGGACCTAAACCCCAAGCTGGGCTTCCCAGCCAAGATTACCAGAACTGAGAAAGGTGCCCACATAACATCTGGCTCTGAAAAGCAGGGGGATTTCTGTCTGCCAGGGAGAGACGTCTGGAAATGCGGGCACCCTCTTAAAGAGCCAACGCACAAAGTTTTGTGTGCAGCCAGTCACCTTGGGCTCTAGCAGAGGGAGGGCAGAGGGGACTGGAGCTGTGTGAGGATAATCTAGGGCTGTGGGCTCTGGACATAGAGCTCAGAGGGCACTCCTCTGGATTCCTGTGCCGAATCATTCCCTCATACTGCAGAGACAGACATTTACCTTCTGAGCTGCTTTTGCCTGAGGGGGAAGCAATTGGCCCACCCTGCTAGAAAATCTCTTGCTCTATCCTGTGGAGTTTCTACAGCCTGAGGCTCATTAAGAGAATCAGATTAATCAGTCTGCAGGCAGAGGCAGACTTCAGAGTACTTTGAGTCTTTGCTTGATCTGCTTCTGGACCTGGGCCTTGGAAAAGCAGACTTTGGTGTGCATCTTGGTCCTGTCCAAACGTACCCAGCCTCAACAGAGGGGACCTCAAGCCATGGGTTACTGATAGCTCCAAACAGTACTCAAGGCCAGTCACAAACAGCATCTGACATTGGCGTGCACCAGAGACCTTCCAAAAAAACAGAGTCCTAGCAGGCCTACCTAATGCATAGAAACAAACCCAAATAGGCAGCCAAAATGGGGAGACAAAAAACCAAGCCCCAAATGAAAGAACAAGAGAAGTTTCCAGAAAAAGAGCTAAATGAAACAAAGATAAGCAATCTATCAGATACAGAGTTCAGAATACTGATTGTAAGAATGCTTAACAGCATGAAAAAAGATATGGAAACTATGATGAAGGAAATTAAAAATGACATAGCAGAAATAAATAATACATTGGAAGGAATAAACAGCAGATTAGAGGAAGCTGAGGATCAGATCAGTGAATTAGAAGACAGGGTAGAAAAAAAATCACAAAATCAGAGAACCAAAAAGAAAAAACAATTAAAAAACAGGAGGACAGTCTAACAGAGCTGTGGGACAACATGAAACATAACACTATTCACATCATAGGAATGCCAGAGGAGATTGAAAGTAAGCAAGGGTTAGAGAACCTGTTTGAACAAATAATGGCAGAAAACTTCCCTAACTGAGTCAAGGAAAAAGTCACACAAGTTCAGGAGGCACAGAGAGTCCCAAGCAAAAAACAATCCAAAGAGGCCCATGCCCAGATACATCATAACCAAAATGCAAAAAATTCAAGACAAAGAGAGAATATTAAAGGGAGCAAGGGAAAAATCAATCTGTTACCTACAAAGAGCTTCCAAAAGGCTGTCAGCTGACTTCTCATCAGAAACTCTATAGGCAAGAAGGGAATGGCATGCAGCATTCAAGGAAATGCAAAACAAGGATCTGAAACCAAGACTACTCTACCCAGCAAGGCTATCATTCAAAATAGATGGTGAAATGAAGAGCTTCCGAGACACAAAAAGGCTAAAGGAGTTTATCGCCACCGAACCAGCACTGCTGGAAATGTTAAAGGGACTGTTGTAATTAGAAGTAGAAATAGAAGCATTGCAAGAAATGTTAAAGGAACTGCTGTAATAATAAGAAGAAACAGAGAGAGAAACAGGCATAAAGAATTAAAAAGGCAATAAATAAGGACCTATCAATAATAATCTTAAGGACTTTAAGGGAGAGATCAACAGCAATGCAGTCATTGTCATGGACTTTAAGACCCCACTGACTTCGCTGGATAGATATTCCAGACAAAAAGTCAACACAGAAACAATGACTAAATGGCACACTAAATCAGATGGATTTAACTGATATTTATAGAACATTTCACCCCAAAGCTGCAGATATACATTCCTCTCAAGTACACATGGGTCATTCTCAAAGACAGACCACATGTTAGGAAACAAAACCAGTCTCTACAAGTTCAAGAAGACTGAAATCATATCAAGCATCGCAGATCACAATGGCATGAAATTAGAAATCAACTACAGTAAAAACACTCAAAAATATTCAAACACATGAAGGCTAAATAACATGTTATTAAACAATGAATGGGTTACCAAAAAGATCAAGAAATAAATAAAAAACTTCCTGGAAACAAATGAAAATGCACACACAACAACCCCAAATCTACGGGACACAGCAAAAGCAGTCCTAAGAGGGAATTTCATAGCACTACAAGGCCTACCTCAAAAAGAAAAATTTTTAATAAACTATCTAGCCCTACAACTTAAAGAATTAGAAAGCTCCCCTATGAAGCCGTCTGGACCAGGGCTTTTGTTTGCTGGGAGTTTTATGGCTGCTTTGATTTCATCAGTTGTTATTGGCCTATTCAGGTTTTCTGATTCTTCCTGATTCAGTTTTACATGATTTCACTCATATGTGGAGTCTAATAAACAAAACAGACTGAGGAACAAAATAGATCCAGAGATACAGAAGCATGGAACAGACTGATGAACCTCAGTGGGAAGGCGGGGGTGGGGAGAGATTAATCAAAGAACTTTTATGCATATATACATAACCCATGGAAACAGACATGGCCTGGAGGGAGGGGGGAGGATGCGGGGTGGAGGGGATCAATGGGGAAAAAAGAGGGGGTATCTGTAATATTTTTAACAATAAAGGTAAATTAAATAAAATTTAAATTATAAAAAACAAACACAAACCTATGGAAAACCAGTTAGAGCACCTTGTCAAGTTACCTTGGAGGATGATAGTGATTAAACAATTAAGTTCGCTGTAAAATTACTTAAAGTTCAATCTTCCTTAGATTCAGTTCCATTTGTAATTCAAAACATGTACAGATCATTATATGTAAAATTAATGTTCATTAAGACAATAAGGCAAGAATAGCAATGCATCACAAGATAATAAACTATTAACAGAGAAATCATCCAGTTATAAATGCATAATGTTTGCTTTAAGACATTCTAGCTGGGCGGAAGCAACTGTTTCTTTCAGTGGCCTCCAGGCAGCCCAGCTAGCTCATAGCTGGGAAGTCTTTCAAATCAAACTCATCCTCCCCTTGACAGTCCAGAGTACATATCTAAGTCATCCCAAGAGCTCATCTGGAATTCAGAGGTACTTTCTATAGATTCCATCCCCATTTCATCAGTTTATACAGGATTAATTTCTTGCAAATCACATCCTTCTTTAGCTGGAAGATCCCCAAATGCAAAGCAACCTTGCAGGTTGATTTGCTGGTCCTATGATCATTGATTGTACTTCTTAAATTCGCTGGAGGTCTTGGGATGAATGCCAGGTTGTTAAAGGTGCCTTAGAACTTACTCAATACTGTCTATCAAGCACAAGCAATGGTGTTCTTTCCACAATTGAGCTGTTTTTTGTCTTTGCATCAGGACACTTTCATCTGTTTCTAATTCTCTTCATAGTATAGATGCACACTCCATGAATCACAATTTCCAGATGATTATTTTCTTTTAAAGTCACTAATGAGAGGTTTTCTTTATATCTTGCAAGATCATTTCATCTTCTTCAACTATACTTATGCAGTCTAAACATCTAGAATGGGGCTTAGGATTTCAGGAGCTCTCAAGTCTGTTATCTATATTCCTGTGCTCATTTTCATCTGAATGCATGGGTTTCATCTGGTTTTCAGTGAACATGGAATTCCAAAATCATCTGATTTTCAACACTTCCCATGAACTCTGGGCTTTCTTCCAAGGGACCATCTTGCTGGAGAAGGTGAGCTCTGGCACTGAAGTGACTAGGCCACCACAGGCCCCTTAGATGCTGATCAGTCACATCTAATTTATTTTAGTATTCTCCACTAGTCTTATACAAAACAGGCACCAGGGAAATGTTTGAGAAGAAAATGAATTGACTGGTCAAGGCTATTAGGTTCCACTTTAACAGACTGGCTCTAATGCCAGTAAATTATGACTTTAGATAACTTGAGATTTCTCTAACTAAACCATTCAGAAATATTTTCACTCTTCTGCCTCCAATTTTTTCTTAGGGGGTGGAGTAAGATGCAATCTTTAGCAACAACATATACAAAGGAACCAAAGCTTAAGATTTCTTTTTTTTTTTCTTTTTTTCATTGATTTCAAAGGAAAGGAGAGGGAGAGATAGAAACATCAATGATAAGAGTCAATGATCAGCTGCCTCCTGCACACACACACACACACACACACACACACACACACACACTGGGGTTTGAGCCCAAAACCCGGGCATGTGCCCTCACCAGAAATCAAACTGTGACCTTCTGGTTCTTAGGTTGATGCTCAACCACTGAGCCAAGCCATCTGGGCAAAGCTTAGATTTCTTTTCAACAGGATGTTGGGAAAGCTCTGTAAGCAATAGGTAACATGCATATCAGGGGACTACGCTGAGTCAGGCCCTTGTATCCATAGAGGGAGATCCATACACACAGTGAGGTTCTCAGGAGGGCTCTAAAGTGTAGCATGAACACCCCCCCAGAGATTCAGACTAGAAGAGAATATATAAAAACAATACATTAGCAATGGAATGAAATATCCTAGAGAAAGCCACTTATATTCTGGAAGTAAAAATAAAATTTAGAGTTATCAGGACAAAGAGTTTTAAAATGAAAAAATCCAACTTGTAAATACTGAGGAAGAGATGGCCTGTGGTTTCATTGCATTTAAGCTTGGTGTACATTCCCAACTAAGAGATAAATAGATAGTAAAGTCAAAACAATATAGATTAATGAAAATTTACAGTACACTGACACACAGAAGATAAACTGGATAATACTGCATACAGGAACAAGGTACAGGAAAACATTTCAAACCTTGGATTCAGGTGGAAGCAATAATAAAACTTTTTAAATATCTTAACCCTCTTAAAAAATCATAGCTGTTACTTTATTAAGAATCAAATATATTTTTTTTAACATATATGCACCCCACACAAAAAGTTTTTGAGGAAATACTGGAAACTGAAAACTGATGATGTTTTACACTAAAAGAGAGTCAGCCCATAGGTACACAACCTGGAGAAAAGACAACTGACATCAAAAGAGCAAAACGAAGGGAGGGAATAGAAAATACCAAAAGCACCATTTATAGAGCCCCTGTCAAGAAAAAAACCTCTAACACATTTTAGAAAGATTTCCATCAAAACCAGTTAAAATAAAAACTGTTTGGAGCTTAAAAGTTTCAGTTCCTTCATTACCTCATCCATGACACTGTCAGTAAATGAGAAGCTACTATAATAACCTGTCCACATAACAATAGTCCTAACAACACAGTTAACATTAAAAAAAACACACGCACATGCACTTTTTCTTTGAACATAGCTTCCTGATAGAAGTTTTATTCAGGGAACAGTCAGTAACTTTCATTATTTAATACAAACTGTGTCTCAAGCTGCTCCTGTTGGTGGCACAATGTGCAAATCTACCACACAGAGTTAGACAGGAGCATTCTGTTTAAGAGACCCATTGATTGATGTTTGCTGTAAAGAAAAATCAGCACAAGAACAACTAGATTTTTTAAAGAAAAGCAAGGATTCATCTTCTTGCCCAGATGCAGCTAGTTGGAAGAGGTGGCATCCCTCTGGCCATGTGCGTACCTGCTGTGGACTCACCCAAGGACAATGGCTGCCAATTTCCTTCTTCCCACACAGACCGACTGGTATACTTAGTCATTAGAATGATCACTGACTATTTTGTTTATAGATGTGTCCAGAACCAGACTTATATCTCATATATGAAAGATCTTCACTCTTATTACAATGAACTTAACATAAGGTTAACAGCTCAAGTTGAAGAAGGAAAAGTGAAAAAAACTCGTACAGAAACTGGAGCTAGCTGTGGCGCTCCAACACAGGGCCAAGGTAAGAACCATGGGTTGACCCGACCACAGGGCAGTCACCGTGTGAGGCTGCTGTCCCAACAACCAGTAAAGAGAAATGATTCCCCTTTTACAGATGAAAAAAGGACACCCGGGTGGTTAAGTGACTTGTCCAAGGCCAGAGTGAGTGTATGAGCCAGGATTCAAACCTTGGTACTTCCAAGCTCCAACACCAGTGCTGTGTCCACCATACTGTGCCATACTCTCCAAAGTCAGCAATAATCAAGTTTATCATACCATCCCTATAATCCACAGGCCCGCAGGCAACTGATAAATTCAGGGTGGAAGAATAAATTGTCTGAAAATAAGCATCAGGAATGCATCACCAATTCTTGGCAATTCTTGTAACTAAGCAATCACCAAAATATTTAATATCTCATCAAAGATGTTTTTTCATCACACATAGGAATTTAACTCCCTAAGAGGAAAGATACATAATTCTGAGATTTTTTTTTTTTTTTTTTTTAGTAACATATCTATTTGTTTCCAAAATAAACATCTCAGACACCAAACAGCATGGGAAAGAATAATTCCTTATGTGGTGGAAACTTTCCCCACTGAACACACACCCAGTGCTAAGCACCCAATGGCTCTGCACAATGCAGAGTGGTGCTTGGGAAAAATGCATCTGCTCTTGACACTGATGTACTCTAAGGATTTCCTTCCCAGTGATGAACAAATTTTTCCTCTCCATCAGCCAGCAAGCTTAACACTCTAACACATGGCTTAGAGGACTATTTATACTATTAAAAATCTTTGCCCAAAAAGGACAAAGCCACAGCTGCAACAGAACCATATTTGAAGTAACTACATTCCATCCACTAGGCACAACTTGTGAATGGCAAAAGTGTAGCAAAGACAATAACAGTATAATAATGCATAGCTGGAAGGTTAAATATACATGATAAAGATATGTGGGAACCAGCACACTCTGTCTTTGTTACCCACATGTAAACAAAAAAGTGGCCAAGTACTTCAATCAAGTCATCTATCCCTCTACAAAATTAAGGCTTTGGCATTTTGTTGTTGTTGTCACTTTGTTTTTTTTAATCCTCACCTGACAATATGTTTTTATTGATTTTAGAGACAGAGGAAAGGAGAGAGATAAACATCGACATGAGAGAGAAGCATTGAGTGGTTGGTTGCCTCCTGTACGCACCACAATTGGGGATCGAACCTGCAACCCAGGTATGTGCCCTGACCTGGAATTGAACCCACAACCTTTTGGTGTACAGGAAAATGCTTCAACCAACTGAGTCACCCAGCCACGGCAAGGCTTTTGCATTTTTTAAAGCTTTCGTTCCATACTGGAATGCTACCTCTATACAGCTTCCCACTCTGTCAAAAATGACTACTGCAAGAAGAGCAAAGTCAGAGGCATCACAATACTGGATATCAAACCGTACTGCAAGGCCTCTGTAATCAAAACAGCCTGGTACTGGCATAAGAACAGGCATATAGACCAATGGAACACAACAGAGAACCCAGAAATCAACCCACACCCTTATGGTCAATTAATATTTGACAAAGGAGGCAAGAGCATACAATGGAATAAAGACAATCTCTTCAATAAATGGTGTTGGGAACATTGGACAGGTACATGCAAAAAAACAAACAAACTAGACCACCAAACTACACCATACACAAGAATAAACTCAAAATGAATAAAAGACTTAAATGTAAGTCACAAAACCATAAAATCCTAGAAGAAAACATAGGCAATAAGATCTCAGACACATCTCGCAGCAATATTTTTGCCAATATGTCTCCAAGGACAAGAGGAACTCAGGAAAAGAAAAACAAATGAGACTACATCAAGCTAAAAAGCTTCTGCACAGCAAAAGAAACCATCAACAAAATCAAGAGAGAGCCCACTGAATGGGAGAACATATTCACCAATAATACATCTGATAAGGGGTTAATTTCCAAAATTTATAAAGAACTTTCACAACTCAACACCAGGAAGACAAACCACCCAATTAAAAAATTAGCAAAGGAGCTGAAAGACACTTCTCCAAAGAGGACATACAAATGGCCAAGAGACATACGAAAAAATGTTCAAGATCAGTAATCATCAGAGAGATGCAAATTAAAACCACAATGAGGTATCACCTTACACCTGTCAGAATGGCTGCCATCAATAAATCAACAAACAAGTGCTGGCGAGGGTGTGAAGAACGGGGAACCCCAGTACACTGCTGGTGGGAATGCAGACTGGTGCAACCACCATGGAAAACAGTGTGAAGTTTCCTCAAAACATTAAAAATGGAACTGCCTTTTGACTCAGTGATCCCACTTCTGGGAATATATCCTAAGAATCCTGAAACACCAATCAGACAGAATATCACCCCTCTGTTCATAGCAGTGTTATTTACAACAGCCAAGTCTGGAAACAGCCCAGGTGCCCTTCAATAGATGAGTGGATAAAAAAACGGTGGTACATTTACACATTGGAATACTATGCTGCTATAAAAAAGAAGGAATTCTTACCCTTTGTTACAGCATGGAAGGAGCTCGAGAGTATTATGCTAAATGAAATAAGCCAATCGCAGAAAGACAAATACCATATGATCTCACTAATATGTGGAATCTAATGAACTAAATATAAATAAACTGAGGAATAAAATGAAACCGGAAACATTGATACACGGTACAGACTGGCGGGAGCTGGAGGGGAGGTGGGTAAAGAAGTTGAAGGGATAGCTAAAGAAAACATATGCATATCCCCTAGATACTGACAATAGTGTGGTGAAGGCCAAAAGAGGGGGAGGTGAGGGAAGGTGAAGGTGGGCGGGGGGGGGGGGCAGAGAGTGGGGGAAGTCTGCATTAATGTCAACATTAAAATTCTTTAATTTAAAAAAATGACTACTGCAAAGTAAAGTCAGGCAGAATCCATTTGAGACTTAAAAATTAGTAAGGCTGTGGGAAAAACAAAACAAAATAAGACAAAAGATATATTTTTTCCCCTTGAAAAGTAAACTCGTTAAGATTAAAATGTTTTGATCTTAATTCTATCACTTCCATATTCTTCCCACTACTAATGACTATGTACTCAAAATAGTTACAATTTACAAATTTTGCTTACAGCTACAAAATGTAACTTTATTAAAACAAAATGAAACTTTATCACTTTGACATGACCTAAGAGAAGTCTAGTTTGTAAAAGTGACAACTATGAATCCAAGAATATGTTTAAATATTTGTGGTTTTGATACTTTCCCTCTTATAGTAACTGATATAAGTCTTTCTAGCACAATTCCTGGAGAAAGATATCGAAAAGCAAATGAATCAATTGCTTACAAGTAAAACGTACTTCTTCTGAAAGTACCATCTTTCTAGCCTTTTTTCTGGGGGCCCTGTTGACACTATGAAGAGCCTAACCCACAGGCACAGGCAATAGCTCTTCAGTGCCTCCTTGACCCTCCAATCACAAATTCTAAATCATGTAGCCCCTGTGAGTACAGACTCAAGAAGCCTTTAAGAATCTCTGGAACAGGGTCAGAGAGTCTTCAAAAATTGCTTGGATGTAAGTAAAATTGCCTGCAGAGAAAAATATAAAATACACTTCTTCCTACCTCTTTGGATTCCTTTATGTAACAAGCTCCAGCCATTCTTGTCTACCATGTCCACATCAGCTTTGTGACTAACCAGCGTGGTGGCAATACTCTCTAGTCGTCGTGAAAGAGCTAGGTCTAAAGCAAGATCTCCATTATGATCCAATTCATTCAGCTTCCCAGGGAGCTGCGCAGATAAATTTGTAAATTAGCACCCAGCCAGTAGAGAATACTGCTGATTTTAATCTCTCCCACCTTAACTCTTAAATATCATCTCTTACGCAAATGTCAAAATTTAGATTAATCCCCAAATTCAACTGAATTTGCAAGCTTCTCCAGGCTTCCTCAGGGCACGTGCCTTTCAGGGAGCACAGAAGTAATGGGGAATCACGGAGCAGATGCAAACACCGTGGAAGACAGTACAAGACGAAGGGGGAAATGCAGACAGTGCTAAAGGAACACAAGTGCCAGGCAAGGTTCAGAGAGCTGATGGGAAACTGCTAATATTTTCATGTAAGACTGTGGATTCACTCTTTAATTCCTCCTAGCACTTTAATGTCTCCCTCACACACTGGACACCCAGGATAAACATACTACGCTCCCATCTGTCAAAGGCAACGGCATTTCTTCTAGGACAGTGTGGTGAGGCAGAATAACAGCCCCCAGAGACTTCTATGTCCTAACCCCCAGAACCTGTCACTATGTCACCTTACACAACAAAAGACACATTGCAGGTGCAATTAAGGTTAAGGACCTTGAGAAGGGGAAGAGCATCCTGGATTACCCAGCAGGGCTCAACCTATCTAATCACATGAGCCCTTAAAAGTGAGAAAGAGAAGCAAAGAGTAGGTGAGAGCTGTGACAGGGGAAGAAATGGCTGTTCAGATGGAGGGAGGGGACCATGCACTAGGGAAGGTGATAGCCTCCAGAAGCTGAGAAAATCGGGACTTTGGCCCTGTAACCACAAGGCACTGAATTCTGCCAACAACCCAAATGAGCAGGAAATGGATTCTCTCCCAGAGCCTCCAGCAAGGAACACAGCCTGACAACACCTGGTACTGGACTTCCAACGTACAAACTGTAAGATAATAAATTTGTGTTGTTTAAGCCACTAATGTGGTAATTTCTTATAGAAGCAAAAGAAAACTAAAACGGATTTTAGTACCTAGAAGGTGGGTTGTATGGTAAAAACTACCTAAAAATGTGGGAGTGGCTCTGAACTGGGCAATGGGCAGAGGCTGGAAGAATTTTGAGGAGCACGACAGCAAAAGCTGAGCCTGCCCTGAACAAACTACTAGTAGAAATACTGCATTAAACACTGTGCCAATGACGCTCAGAAGGAAGTGAGGAGCACTACAGAGAAAAACAAGCCAAGTCTAGTTTGTGGGAAAGGCATCGAAATGGAAAAAACAGCTACAGTACCTGCGAGTCCATTTCAATGAGGTAAAGAAACACCACATCTTCCCTCTCCACTTTGATAGCTTTATGTAGCGGGTACTCAGTCTTGGACTTGATCATTTTGTACAGCAGCTGAGCACTCATGCTGCTGAAGTCTTCTTTTCGCAAGTCATCCTAAGGATTGAAGAGATAGTGAAAAGCAGAACAGATGAGACATATCAGTAACAAGTGACACTAAGAAGCCCTCAGAACTGTCTGGCCCTACTTTAACATTTCCCAACTCATTTAATCCTCTCAAAAACCCTCTGAGGTAGATATTGTTAACATTTCCATTTTACAGATGAAGAAAGTAAAGCACAAAGAGGCTAAATAACCTGCCCAAGTTCACACAGTGAAAAATGGCTGAGCTGGCACCTAGAGCCAAGAGACCTACCTCCCAAGCCTGCTAGTGAGACAGCAAAGCACAGCAACACTGACGTCCAATAAGGACACAGCCACGAGGAGCCCTCCACAAGAGAGCAGAATCCTTTCCCCCACCCCCCAAAAGGTGGCAATTCCAGAATAGGAACTTCCACACACAATTCACTCCACTGTCACAACTGGTCTCTACTATGGTAGATCTCTAAATTTATACTTATTTTAGCAGAAAGGTTACCATTCCTATTTCAATTCTTTAAAGTCCAATTCTTTTAGATACTTTTGCTCACAATGTTGTTGAATACCAAACAATTCGCAGAAACCAGATCACAAAACATAGCACTAGCCATGATTTTATAAAAATGCAAAACAGGCCCTGGCCGGATGGCTCAGTTGATTGGAGCATCATCCCGAACACCAAAAGGTGCGGGTTCCACCCCCAGTCAGGGTGTGCATAGGAGGCAATCGATCGATGGATGCTTCTTTCTCACATCGATGTTTCTCCCCCTTCCTCACTCTCTAAAATCAATAAACACATCCCTCAAAGTGAGGATTTAAAAAAAAAAAAGCAAAACAGACAATGTAACAAAATATATAAAAACTATTCTTTATGATGAAAGCTACCTAAGAAGGGAAAATCTAAATTTCACAGTGCTCTCCACAGGATGGAGAAGGCCAGGGAAAGCCCCTGAAATGGCAACGCCAAGCACTGTAGGCCTGATGGCCCCATGGTGGCAACTTCTATAGCTAGAGGGTGAAGGCAGGTGTACCTCCGTTCCAAGCCTGTTTCTTGACATGGGCTACTTTCCCTTTACTCCCAAATCAGAACTCTGAGTCTTTTACAGCCAAAAAGAATCTCACAGACCATATAATGCAACTACTTAGCCTCCAATTTTGTAATAAGAAGAAACCAGGCGGCAGAGAGGAACCTAGCCGTGAAACTAGGGCCTACGCCCAGGTCTTCTGACTTCCAATCTCCCACTCACCCAATGACTTGCAATAATTTCTGCGCAGTAGTTCATCAGGGTGCTGGCATTTAGTTCCTCTGCAGTCTGATAGAAGCGAATGCAGTTCCTGACATTCACCAGAGACATGACCCCCTTCTCACATCTACAAGAGAATATCAATGAGGAACAGTTATTAGGACAAATATATTCATAAATTAACAAACCAAAGCAGCAATCTGCGTACTGGTGGCTATGTCCAATAAAACTAAAGTGTAAGGTTAAGTGAAATAGTTACAGATAAACTACAGCTGAGCTACCATATAGTAAAAGTACTAGCATAAAATTAAATTGCTCATTCTGGTCAGAATCCAAATAACCTATAAATATATGTTAAGCATAATCCCCAACTGCCTTGAAAGTAATCACATGAAACATGGGACACAACTTCAGTTTCCACCAGCACATCTCTATTATGCAATCAACGTGGCTTAGAAATAGCTTCAAACAGGAGGCTCTATGCCTCCATATATTAACAGGCCCATAAAAGTCCTCCCAAAAGGTGAACAATATTTTATGTGGATTATAACTTAATACAGCTGTTTCTAAAAAGCCCACTTAAGAAATCTATCACATATAGAAACAATTGAGTTAGTACAAACCATAGTAAACCAAGACAGTGAAAAGCTGGCTACAATGGATGTCCTATAAAGCCTGTGACAATGACAACAATGACCACTAATCAGAGAACAACTACATCAGAGAAGAGAGGGCTATACACAGGCAAGCAGGCCTCTGGCAGCACAAAGCAGGCACACACCCTGGCCTAGAGAACGCAGTTCTGGGAAGACCCAGGCTCCGGCTACCCCACAATCCCTGGAAGCCTTAGTGCGCCTCCACAGCACGGAGCCTGGGGACCAGGGGGAAGGAGGCTGGTGGCATGATCCTTCCATCTCCCTTGCCGGTACACTTCCCTCCAAGGATAGCAGAGAGGCCTAATATAGTGTTAGGGGTATTCCCTGACACCCCACCATTACTTCCTCTGTCCCATAGGCCCCACAAAAACCCTTTTCTAATCAAAAAGACAGAATGAGAGCAAAATGAACTGTGAGGTAAGTAAGACCCGAGTTGAGATCCACTGAATTTTAGAGGCCAAATTACACAAGCCCTCTGTGCCCCTATTGCCTCCTCTGTAAAATAGGGATAATGCTCTTTATCAGAGGGTCTCTCTTTGTTTCCAAAAGAAAACTATATAAACTTTGTACAGTATAAGGTACATAATAGGTATGGGCATACATTTGACATCCTTTTCAAGGAAGTTGTATAATTTAATAACTAACATGAATGGGTTTCAGTACTACCATAAATAAGAACTGATTGGCTAGCACATAATCCTTACTTTAACAGGTGAGGTTTAGTTAACAGAAGTGGAGAAAGCCCATGGGAGTGAGAGATAGGGAAGAGAGGAGGAGACATGACAAGGGCCTGGAAGAATGAAGAACAAACTTTCAAAACCTCACCACTGAGACCTTCAGCTAGGAGCAAGGGTAATCTTGGAGTCATTTCTCTATCCAGCAGTAAATGCAGGTGCCTGATTTAGTCCAAGACCTATGCTTAAATGCTTTGCTTTTTGTTTTAATTTTTATTTACCGATTTGGGGGGGGGGGGAGGAAAAGAGAAAGGGAGCAAGAGAGAGAGGGGGAAGAGAGAGACACACACACATCAGTTTGTTGTTCCACTTATTTATGCACTCATTGGTTGCTTCTTGTATATGCCTTTACCAGGAACTGAACCCACAATCTTGGTATATTGGGACAATGTTCTAACCAACTGAGCTACTCTGAAAAACTGAGCTACCCAGCCAGGGAAAATGCTTTGTTTCTAAGTAACATAGCTGCCTCTGTGTAAAGAAGCATCTTCCCCAAGGCATTTCTAAATCAAATTGTTACAATATCTAAATAAGTTACTATAATAATGAGTAATAATGTTATATTTTAAGCCTCTTATCTGCCAGTCTGAACCACTAGTTTCTGCAAACTCCTATCACACTCCAGCAATGTTTAAGGTAGTCATTTCTGACCTCAGCTGTGAAATCAGAGCATTCTAGAAGAAAAGTTCTCTTTTCAGATATCTATATGAAACTTGTACCACTTTTACAATGACAAACATCCACGTCTTGCCATCCAAGTGTCCTAACATTTGTATAATTTCAAGGAGTACTGACTCACCTTTGTAGAGCACTTTACAAAGCATGTTTACAGACAATGCTTACAGTCTGAAAATTCCATTCTCTTCTGTTCTACTGCCAAATGACATTGCACCAAGAGAGCCAACTATGTTTCATGAGGACAGATGTTTTGTTACAACTGGCAGACACCTCATTTTCACTAAACTCTGGGATTCCCAGAGTGCCATTCACTATGTGGATAGGCTATAAATAGTAACTGACATGATTTACACAACTGAAGAACATGTAATCTTATTTTAAAATTCAGATTCTCAGTTCATATCTTCTCTTTGAAAAGCAGAAAGACAGACTATTCTGAAGGATTTTGTTATTAATATGTTCTTAATTTTAGAGTACAAAAAGGATACAGATGCACAAAAACAATAAATATGATTTTTTAAATACAAAATCAAGCATATATTTGTATCCCATAAACTACTGTCTAGTTTTTGGTATCAATCCCATGTGTATAAATGAGAGATGAAGAAAAAAATTACTGAAAAAATAAACAACAAATGGCTAACAGTGGTCCAATTATGGATGACTTGGTTTTCTTCTTTATACCATTCTATACTTTCCAAATACCATACACTGAACGTGTATTTTATAAACAGGAAAAGAAATATTATTTTAACTCAATTTTTAGCATACACTGTTAATTCTTTTTTTCTTGAAGAGTATTTCCCCAATAATACTTACCAATAAAACTTCATTTTCATCAAATTGGTGAGAGCATTCCCAAACCACCAAGATCACATTACAAAAATGAGCAACTCCCGCTTTATATTTAACTGCTCACATTTGTGTCAGAGCCCTTTCACTATCTCAAACACGCAATTCCTACTGCAGACAGCAGGGGGCAGGCTGCGATTGTTTGAAAAGCCAACATTTAAGTCCACTCCTGGGTCTCTTCCATTCCAGCTCTTAACAAAGCCCTGACAGACAACTTAATGCTCACATCCAACAACACAAAACTGAGCCTGGTAAAGTTGATAGTTCTGAAGCCTAATCAGTCAATAAACAACAAGTATTTTAATTAAAGAATCCATTACACAGATTACAATTATCTAAACTACTCCAACCCCAGGGCATTTTTATCAAAGCAATTTAATTTATAAACAAGTTTGACAAGGTCAATGGGGAAAAAATCAGGAAATCTGGGGGGAAAAAAGATATAAATCACATTCAATCTAATTAAAATCTTTCTCATTTCACTCTGAGAGGGTTCAAAAACTCACACAAACAAATGAAAGAGTTAATTGTAAGGCCCTGACAAGAAAGTTAGCTTTAGTAGCCTAAATGTGCTTACAAACCTTAACTTGTTTGGGTTCTTTCTTAGTTACTGAATTTAGGTATTCAAATGTACTCAAGCCCACATCAATCACAGACAAGAGTAACCGGTGCACTGACTCAAGTGGGGCAGAATGGGCTGTCCCTTGGGAAACATCAGCCCCCACAGTGGAAACCCAGCGAGCAGCTCTAGGCAGCAGGTCTCTTTAAGGGCACCACAATAACGGGTGGAGTGCCTCCTGAGGGCTGAAACTATCCCATCACCCACTCAGGAGAGAAGCCATTTCTTTACATACCCAGAATACGAAAGGTCACAAAATGATGTAAAAAGACACTTCATCAACCAAGCTGACTACCAAGGGCTACATCAACAGAAACTTAAGGGCATTTTGCTTGACATTTAGTGAATGTTGTTTTCTGTTGTTCTAAAAGGCCAACTTGAGAGAGCAACAGAAAATACAACATAAAAACAGCAGGATATCACCTTGGGAACCTAAAAGCAGTAACAAATACAGTAAGACCTGGGAAACTTGCTGAGCCATACTCTCCTGTGCTGAGGCATTAGTGTGTTTGCAACAAAGAGAATATGACCAAGGACTTCATTCATGTAGACAGCTCAGAAAGTAAGAAAACGTCAAAGGAAAAAGTACAGGAGGGAAAGCTGAGGGTTTGAGCACCAGATTATGTTATTTCATATTCAGTTCATCAATTCACACAATTACGTAATCTCAGGTAATAAACCAGTGAAAGAAAAAAGAATCCCTAAAAGCTTTAGCAAAATTTAGCTTACAAGGTAACACAAAAACAAGGGAGATAAAATTCTCTCCCCCCATAGCCTTTAAAAGAACACCTTGCAAAAGTTATTTACATTAGCAGGAGAAGCTGTTTTCCCAGAGCTTGGCATAATTAAAGCTCAGCCACCACCATCTGAGGTGCTTGAATATATCTGCTGTGACTTGCCTCTCCCTAAGGAGCTGTAGCTGAAACCGATTAGCTAGTTTCATCAACTCAGTCAGGAACACATCATCTTCTCTGAACTCCAACTCATCCGTATAGATCCAGCGAAGCATTGTCATTGTCACCTCAGGGTTAGCATCTGGTTAAAGAAGGAAAGTAGAGAAACCGCAATCAAAGCACCGATGACACTTACACCTTCTTTAGGAGCTCTAAAATTTGAGGCTAATAAAGTATATCCTGGTATATCCAACTCAAAGAAATATCACACAGCAATTAAAAATGGTGATTAAGCATTCTGGGCAGCATCTGGCTCCAGAAAAGTGTTCAAATTTTGCAAAAGGTGGTACGTGGCGAAATGAATCTAGTAAAAATGTAAGTAAAAAAAAAACTGGGGGAAAATATTTTAAACATGACAAACAGTTTACATTCTAATAAAAAGATCTTATACCCTGACCTGTGTGGCTCAGAGGTTGAGCATCGACATACGAACTATAAGATCGAGGTTCGATTCCCGGTCAGGGCACATGCCCAGGTTGTGGGCTTGATCCTGAGCAAGGGGCATGCAGGAGGCAGCAGATCAATGACTCTCTCATCACTGATGTTTCTCTCTCTCTCTCTCTCCCTTCCTCTCTCGGAAATCAATAAAAATATTTTTTAAAATATATATATATATATTACCAAAAAAATAAAAGATGGACATCTAATGGAAAAATGGCCAATAAATCTTACCAATAACTAAATATATATGTTTGTCTCTCAGACTAGCAAAGATTCTTAAAAGTTCATAACCTTTACACAGCAACTATATATGTAGATTATTAAGAAAAAAACTCAGCAAATATAAATCAATACATGTACTAAGATAGTCAACACAGTATTGTTTTTAATAATTAAAAAACTGGAACAAAAATATTAGAGTCCAACAACAGAGAATAAAATAAATTACAGCATATTCACACACTGAAAAATATTGCACCAATTAAAATTTAGATCTATATTCAGCATAAGAAGATATTTACTACATAGGTTAAAAAAGTAGGGTAAAAATACATATATTATATAATATCATTTTTTGTTAGATCTGCATGAATATATATATGGGTATGAGTGTGTATGTTTGTACACACATACATACATACATACATACACCTTCCACACACATATATAGTTTTGTGTCTGTCTCCCAAACAAGCACTAACCAGGTCTGAGCCTGTTCAAAATTCCAGAATCAAGGACATTCAGGGTGGTATGGCCTTAGGCAGAGTGACTGTTTATCTATCCCTCTGTCTATTGAGAGATTAGAAGGATATACACACTAAATTATCAACCCTGGTGGAATTCATCATTAATTTTTCTTTTAGTTTATTTTTCCTGATTTTTATTTAATGAACATATATTACTTATAATTTTTGAATTAAAGACTCTATAGCAACTTGGAGAAAAGCTTGGGATGAAATATCAACACTATGATTTCAACTAGAGTCAACTCTTGGCTAACAGTGATGGTTAGAGGATCACTTAAAACCATGGTCTACATCAGTGGTTTTTAAAGGGTGTTCCTGGGTCAGCAGAATCAGCATCATCTGGGAACTTGTTAGAAATTCTTATTCTCAGGCCCACCCTAGATCTAATGAATCAGAAACTCTGGAGAGGGGGCCCAGCGCTTGTGTTTTAACCAGTCCTCCATGTGATACTGTTGACTTGCTAAGGTCTAAGAAATATACTCAATTCTTAATTATCTAGGAAAGACGCAACATGGACTGGTAACATCTTATTAATTTAGTAATTAGGCAACAACTGATTAGCTCTTATTAACTCCTTCTCTTCCAACTGCAATGGGAGATAAAACAGCCAGATATTTAAAAAAAAAAAAAAAAAATTTTTTTTTAAAAAAGGTGCCCTGGCCAGGTTGGCTCAGTGGTTAGAGTGTCGGCCCAAGGGCTGAAGGGTTGCAGGTTCCATTCCCAGTCAAGGGCATGTACCCCGGTTGCAGGTTCGATGCCCCGCCCCCATCGGAGCACCTGCAGGAAGCAACCAATCAATGTGTGTCTCTCTCACACTAATGTCTCTCTCCCCCTCCCCCCCTCATCCCTTCCACTCTCTCTAAAAATCAATGGAAAAAATATCCTCAGGTGAGGATTAAGAAACAAACAAAACAAAAAAACAAAAAGAAAGAATATCTAAATTATGTAAGGTTTCACTTTAAGAAACTAGAAGAAAAAAAAACGAGTAAAGTAATTCCAAAGTAAGTGGAAGAAAATGCAGAAACCAGTAATATAGAAAACAGACAACAGAGAAAATAAAAAAAGCCAAAATTTGATTCTTTGAAAAGATCAATAAAATCGACAAACTTCTAACTTGACTGATCAGGAAAAAGAGAGAACATGGATCACTAATACCAGGAATGAAAAAGGAGTTACTGCTATAAGCATTAAAAGGATAATAAGAGAAAACTATAGACTTTATATCAGAAAATGACTTATGTGAAATGGACAAATTTCTGAAAAATACAGCATGCCAAAACTGACACAAAAGAAAATAATTTGAACATCTCTATATCTATTAAAGAAATTTATCATAAGCCTTCCCCCACTGACAACTCCAATCTCAGATGATTTCAGCGATGAATTCTATCAAACATTTAAGAAGGAAACAAATACTCCAATCTTACAGAACTTTCTCAGGAAACGGAGAATGCGGGGTTCATGGCTGAACTCATTTTATGAGGCCTATATAGCCCTAATAGCAAAATATGACAAAGACATTACGAAAAATAAAATTACATACCAGTATGCCTCACAGGGTTTTCCCCAGGAATACAAGGTTAATATTTTTTTTAAAAACAATGTAATTCACTATATTAACAGCATAAAGGAAAAAAACTGTATAATCATTTCAGTGGATACAAAAAAAGTATGTGACAAAATTCAAAACCAATTCATATTTCAAAAAACTAGGAATACTCAAATTGATAAAGCACATCTATGAAAAACCTACGACTGATATTTGTATATAACAAAGATCTCATTGTTTCCCTGAGATCCGAAACAAGGCACTGCTCACTTTCAAACGACCTGTATCCAGATTACACACAGAACTCAATAATTCAAAACTAAGAAAACCACCCAATTTTAAAATGGCAAAAGATGTGAAGACACTTCACAAAATAGTCAATAACACATTAAACAATGTTCAACATTATTTGTCATCAAAGGAGTGTCAAACAAAACCACATTAGAATGGCTAAAATTATAAACAAAAAACCAACCCGACCATACCAATGTTAGTGAGGACGTGGATCCACTGAACTCCTATAGCCACTGCTGGTGGGAATGAAAAATGGTTCATCCATTTTGGAAAAGTTTAAGAGTTCCTTAACATTAAATAGTCACTCCCAAGTATTTACTCAGGAGAAATAAAAACATGCCTACACAAAGGCATATGAACAAAATGAGCACAGTAATCTTATTTCTAAAAGCCAAAACCTGGAGAGAACATAAATGTCCATCAACAGGTAAATGAAAAACAAACTGTGGTATATTAATACGTGGAATACTACTCAGCTATCAGGAGCAAACAACCGAAATCATAACATACAGATGTTTTGGATGAATCTCAAAATCTTTATGCTGAGTGAGTGAAGCAGGCAAAAAACACTGTAAGCTCTATGAGACCATTTTTATAAAAACCTAGAGCATGAAAACTAGTCTACAATGAGTGAAAGCAGATCAGTGGTTACCTGGGGATATGAATGGGAAAGGGGATGGATTAAAAAGAGACATGAGGAAGCTTTTAGGGAGATAAAAATGTCTGTTATTCCATGTGGTGATGGTTTCACAGTTATGCCAAAATTAATCAAACTGTACACTTTTAACATAGGCAATTTATTTCACTTCTTTTATATCTCAATAAAGTTGGAGGAAAAGGAAACCCTCAGTGAGAGGCAGCACAGCACTGTTAATGGCATGGTAACTGCGGCCAAAGAGACTGGGTTCAAAGCCCTGCTCAGGCACTTACTGTGTGACTCGGGTGAGTTATTTAACACCTTGCTGACTGGCTATTTTGAGCCAGAGCTCGCCCATGTGGCCGGCTACTTTTCCACGTTTGAATACTCGTGACCAATGAGCAAGGTGCTTAAAATTACTTAAATTAATATAAGTGCAGACACAAGTTAACTCGTGACCATTCAGCAACGTTCACGAAAACACGAGTATGCTCGTGATCAGTCAGCTCAATACTGCTGTGCTTCACAGCTCCCTCATCTGTACAATGGAAATAAACAACAGTACTTACACTTCAAAGTGCTGTTCTAAAGATAAATGAGTTAACCCATGTAAAACACTCAGAACACTACTACCACGTGGTAAATGTTATACAAAAATTTGCTATTACTAAAACAGACTACTTTCATTTTTCAAAAGTCCACATTACCCCACTTTGCTTTTAGAAAGACCTACAGTAGTACTTTTTTTCACTAAGCAAAAGAAATCCGAAAAGAATTTTAATTTTTACCAAAAAAAGGCTAAGAAGTGAAAATACTGATTGCTTTGCAGCAAGCCATTATAAAGGCAGTATGCAGCTCTAGCAGCAAGAGTGGCACTGCTTTTACTTTTTTTATTAGTGCTATTTCAGGTTTTATGAGTTGACTGGTATAATTTGATAGATTATTTTTTGGGTCTGGGAACACTAAAAAAATTTTCCATACAAATTAATGGTAAGTGCTTCTTCACTTTACCCCATTTCAGCTTACTAAAGGTTTCGTAGGAAATCTCTACTTTTGGATAGTGGGGAAAACCTGTATTTTATTTTATTATTATTATTATTTTTAAATATATCTTTATTGAATTCAGAGAGAGGAAAGGAGAGGGAGAGAGAGATGGAAACATCAATGATGAGAGAGTCATTGATCGGCTGCCTCCTGCATGCCCGATTGGGGATGGAGCCCGCAACCCGGGCATGTGCCCTGACCGGGTATCGAACCCCGATCGCCTGGATCCTAGGTTGATGCTCAGCCGCTGAGCCAGCCCAGCTGGGAAAAAACCTGTATTTTAAACCCACACTCAGACAAACTTAGCATAACCAAAGATTAGGGAGAAAAATACAAAAGCAACAGTAGAACTGAGTAAGGGGATATAACCACAGATAAAACAGACTTCCGAAGCTCTAGGAATCTCTGGAGGGGAACTCAGATGCTAGCCAGAGGCCAGACGGCTATTTGTGCTCCTGAGAGCACTAACTCCCCCCAAAAGACAGCAAGGAAGAAGTCACGATGCCTCCTATGAAAAACTATCTCCGAAGTAACATGCTGTCACTTCTACCACATCTACTCCTTAGAGCTTAGTCAGGCTATACTTCAGAGGAGGGGAATTAGGATCCACCTTTGAAGGGAGGAATCTCAAATAATTTTTGGAACTACCCTGGATATCATCAAAAGGAATGTAGCATGATCTAATACTGAAACTGAACAACCCTGAGCTAGCTAGTAGTTCACAGAGTATCCAACAGATGCCAAATATTGCTGCTTCTCTTGAAAACTTAAACCACCATGAGGATCCCGAGTTCACTGTAGCACCTGTGTGCCTCAGCACAGGGCTGGGATGCCATGCTACGGCCACCACACAACACAACTGCCCAGGTGGTGCTTTCCTGCACTGCTCTCCTGACCAGCCTGGAAAGGAGGAGAGGAGGATGCTTTCTGCTCTTGGGCATGAACAAGGACACATTCCAGGAAGACCGAATGACTCACCATAAACTCTTATGCCAGGGAACCCTAAGATCTTTGCTGGAGAAAGCATGCAAGAAACTCTAGCTTCGAAACAGCCATTCCAATGCACTGGAACCTCTCACGGTGATAGCCACTACTGCTAACGTGCTATTGAGAGGCTATGAACAAATCATTTTGCCTGAAGCAAACTGTTTTACTTTATAAAGAAGTAAACATAGGGCTCCCCTCCTAGCCTTAACATTTGTTATAGTGTGTTGAGCTGATAGCTATATTCTTTCTCTTCCCAGATGAGAGATCGGTATCTTTACAAACTTACATCTTCATGCTTAAATTAATAAGAAATAAAAAAACAAATGTATACCTTTTTTCCTTTATATTTAGACTTACAGAAAAGTTGTACAGTTTCCATATACCCTTTGTCCATTTTCTCCTAATATTAACATCTCATAACCATAGTAAAATTAACAAAATTAGGACCCATATAATACTGTTAACTAATTAAAAATCTTTATAAATTTTGCCAGTTTCCCCAGTAATGTCCTTTTTATGGTACAGAATCCAATTGAGGATTCCACACTGCATTTAGTTGTCATGGCTCCTTAGTCTCCTCCAATCTCTAACAGTTCCTCAGTTTTATCTTTCATGACCTTAAAATTAAAGTAGCCCGATGTGCATGGTTGAGAGTCGACCTAGGATCCAGGCAATCAGGGTTCAATTCCTGGTCAGGGCACATGCCCAGGTTGCGGGCTAGGCAGCGATCAATGACTCTCCTGTCATTGATGTTTCTCTCTCTCTCTCTCTCCCCCTCTCCTTTCCTCTTTCTGAAATCAATAAAGATATATTTAAAAAAAAAAAATTAAAGTGAGTAGCACTGGCCAGTTATTTTGAGAAATGTTCCTCAATTTGGGTTTGTCTGATACCTTCTCTTAATTAGATTTTGAAGTGATGCATTTATGGCAAGAATCCTACAGAAGTGTTTGTGCCTTTGTCAGTGCATCGCATCAGACACAAAACATTTTACATTTTTGGACAAGGTATGATTTAAGAAAACTTTCATATATCCAAATATGTTTTAAATGCCTGGTATATAATGCCTATTGTATCTTCATCAACATGTGCTAAAATTCTTTAATAATTAATAGAATTAAAGTTGTGCTTATTTTGAATTTTAAGAAATATCAATTACATAAGAACATCAAAAGTAAATGTGGAGCTTAGAAAGTCAATCTCTCTAAGAATATAAGTTCCATGCAAATAGGAACTTAATTTTGTTTACTGCTGTATCCCTAGCATCTTGAAAAGTGCCTGCCACTCAACATTTGTGATATGAATAGAATAATTTTGAGAAACAAAACACCAAAAAAATTCATTAAATGATTAGATCAACTCCATTAGCGTGGGGAAAGTTCAAACATTTAAAACATTGCTTTTACACTATTTATATACTTGTTCACAAGAACCTATTTCCAATCTCCCTCAAACTGCTGGCCAGCCATGCAGTTAGTGCTTCCCGGTATCGCATAACACACAGGCTTCTTAGGCAGTCTCAGCTGCTACAACCCCCAAATTTAGTCAATCACACCTACACCCACCTAGGCAATTCAGCAGGACTGCTGGGCAAACACAATTAAATATGAACAGGTCCACATATGCCACCACTTCCTTGGAACCCTCCCCCATGACACACTTCAAAGATAAACTTCATAGCCTGGCCGGGAGTGGCTCAGCGTTGAGCGTCGACCCAGGATCCAGGTGTTCAGGGTTGGATTCCCGGTCAGGGCACATGCCCGGGTTGCAGGCTCGATCAATGACTCTCTCATCATTGATGTTTCTCTCTCTCTCTCCCTCTCCTTCCCTCTCTCTGAAATCAATAAAGATACATTTTTTAAAAAAAAGATAAATTTTATAAAGAAAAGATGCCACAGCTTACTATTAGCTATCTTAGTAAGTGCCTAATCTACCAAAGCCACAAAAAACTTTGCTCTGCAGAGACTCATTCCTGAAAGCAAACCTTACAGCAGAGATCAAACCATGCTTATTATTTACAACAGGAGGAGAGTTCAGGCACATTTAAAGGCATTAACATTATACTTTCCTAAACTCTAAAAAAATCTCCTGATTCACAGTGATGCAATTTTGCGGTCAGATAGTCACTGAGTTAAAGTTGCTCTTAAATGTTATGCTGTACTAAAAAAAGTAAAAAGAAAAATTTTAACTTAATGTTTAAATTAGATCTTTTATACCTTAATGCAATTTTTTTTGTTCTCATGCAATTTTATTTATTCAGGGGAGCAGTCACTATTTCATCTTTCCCACTCTTACTCATTTTGGTTACATTCAGTATTTCACAATCACACATAAAACTACACTGAGTTCCTATGACAGGATCCATCTGGCTGAGGTCAGGTGATGAGGTTAAAAAAGGACTATTTTATAGCTCTGCTGCCTAACTACCATACCCATTTACAATGTGACTGGCAATGTGCAAGAGTACCAATTTCATGAGCCCACACTACTGGGATCATTGATTTTTTATAATATAGATATCAAAAGATACTAATTCATTCTAAACTTGTTTCTAACAAAGCTGAATATTTTCTTATCTCTTCTAATCTCTGTGAACTATCTATGCATGTAATCAAGATCTTATAATGCGTTTTGTGAAGAACACCTCAGGATTTAATGGGTTTTAATGTCATCCATAGTTGTTATATAAGGAGTCAAAGATATATGGCTTCAAAAGATTTTTAAAATTGAAAAGCTTGCCCGGCTGGGCGTGGCTCAGCGGTTGAGCATCGACCTGGGATCCAGGCGATCAGGGTTCGATTTTCCGTCAGGGCACAGGCCCAGGTTGTGGGCTCGATCAATGCATCTCTCATCATTGATGTTTCTATCTCTCTCTCTCTCTCCCTTTCCTTTCCTCTCTCTGGAATCAATAAAGATATATTTTTTAAAAATAAAATAAATAAAATAAAATTGAAAAGCTCTGGTCAGAGATCTCAATCATGTAGACTGGTGCCATTCAAGATCACTTCCCAAATAGATGTTTTAGGTATAGATATGAATGCATATGTACATGTGTATGCATGTCTGTATATTTGTGTATTTATTTACATCTCTGAATTAGGGACCTCAGGTTAAACTCTAGAAATGATCATATGGTGAGCTCACTCACAGTGGAGAAGCATTAGATATCTGCTCCCCTAACTCCCTAAGATAAATGCGTACTTAACCTCTGCAACACTGCTCCAGTATTAGTCACCTCTGACACCTTCCTTACAGCCCAGTAAGTGTCTTCTTACCTTAGACATAAAGCAATTATATTACCACATACATAGCCCTGGCCTGAAACGATTTACTACTAGCCCATTTCCTCTAACAGAGTATGAGCTCTGTATGGCAAGGACTGTGTTATAGTCATCTCAGTGTTCCTAGTACTACACATGGAAAACAGTACTTTCTGAACGGCGAACAAAGACAATTCAGCAGAATTTCCACAGAGCCGATCACATCTGCAAGTAACTCATAACTTAATGCCTGGGCATTCTCCTTTTCATGTGTTATAATTCTCATGACTATGAATAGCAGAATTAAATCTAAAATCTGTTTTTAAACAGCAGATAGACAGGTGCAATCTGAAAATGCTTTTTTTTAATCCTCACCCAGGGATATTTTTTCCATTGCTTTTCAGGGAGAGTGGAAGGGAGGGAGAGAGAGAAACATCGATGTGAGAGAGACACATCGACTGGTTGCCTCCCGCATTCGCCCTGACCAGGACCGGGGATCAAGCCTGCAACCAAGGTACATGCCCTTGGCAGGAATCGAACCCGGGGCCCTTCAGTCCACGGGCCAACGCAATGCTCTAATCACTAAGCCAAACCAGCTAGGGCCTGAAAATGCCTTTCTGAAGTCTTTTGGAAATGTCTTTAAGTCTACTTGCCATCATATTTACTCAAATTCTACACAATATAATGTAGCATAAAACCAATTAAATAACAACTTTAAACAGCTCAATGTACCTATTTAAATTCTGAAGAATGAAGCTCATCCTTTGATTTTTTTTAAAAATGTTTTTACTGATTTTAGAGAGGGGGTAGAGAGAGAGAGAGAGAGGGAGGGAGGGAGGGGCAAATATTGATGTGAGAAACATTAATCAGTTGGATCCCCTATGCACCCTCACTGGGGATCAAACCTGCAACTTGGGTATGTGCTCTTACCTGGAATCAAACCAACGACCTTTCAGTACATGGGATAACACTCAACCAACTGAGCCACACTGGCCAGGGCACTCAACGTTTGATTTTCGGTAAAGAATATTCTTATTCTTTCGACTGATACTTTTGAATTCAGTTCTTAGAGACCAGAGAAAGTATTTTGGCAGCTATGATTCAATTTTAAGCAACTGAACAAGATTTCTTCTTGGAGTGAATGAAAAATTTTTTTCTACACATGCTCCTATATTTATAGCATACTATTATACAAAAAGAGTTTCTGGGCCGACATTTATATTTTACTAATTATAAAAATACTGTAGATACTCAAATATTTACTATTTATTAGCCAGGTAGTAAACAGAGGTATTCACAAAGTATAACCTACTGATTCACTAGTTCATGGTCACCACTGATCAATAAGAAAAGTATTCTACTTTCATTAACCACAAATATTTCAAAATGACACACCTTAACCTTCTGCCAAGACTTCTTGTGCTGGCAGTTTTGAGTCCCCCAACCAGCCAGAGGCTCACCTGACAGGTCCAGCTCCTTGGTGGAAGACAAATTGGTCAGACTCCAGCTGTCACTGCGGGCCGCCAGGACAAATTTGTGAGCATTGATGTGCCTGTCCCCAACTTTTATCTTCAGATCACTGATGAAGAAACATATCCACAAATATAAAAAGAAAAATGTCATCATAATTAGGTACAGCTAGAGTTCACAGCTGGTATATAGGTAAGTACTGATCAACATGCATCTGCAAAAGAAAAAAGATGACAGCAAATTTATTTCTCTATGCTAGCTCTGAATTCTGATGGGTCATGTTTATAATATGTTGCTAGACATGTTTTCTATCTCTAACTTCTAGCTTTAGTTCACACGGGATGTTCTGCTTTCAAAGACATCTCCTAATGGGATTCTTAAGGTGGTGAAGCTACAAGTTAAATAGGATGATTAACAGTCATATAAAAAGTAGAAAAGGTTTTATGAGGAATAATCAAGGTAAATCATGGGGGCGGGGGGCAGAAAGCTTAAAGATCGTGAAGACAGTTCTGAGACTACAGTGCTGCTATGCTCCATACCACATTACTGCTCAAGCAAGGCATAAAAGAAAAACTATGAACAAATTAGCTTTGATAAAGCCATAAGATATATGAGACCCAATATCTAGACTCCTGTTCTTAGGAGAAACATTCACACATATTACTGCCCATCTTTTACTCAACCATTTATAAAGAAATGAGGGGAGAGAACTCTTTTTTTTTTCAAACATGTTTCCATATTTAAGACATACCGTTATATGAAAAGAGCTTTCCAAACAGTTATTTATATTTAACTCTGAAATGTCAAATGCTAAGGGAGGAAACCATCTAGGCCGTTAACTAAAATCTAAGAAGGCCCTACTAGCTGACACAGTAAGTGCCATATATGGCTGTGTGGACAGCAATCCAAAGTCATTACTTATCACCCTCCTGCTTATATTTCTGTTTTTAAATTTTCATACTCCCCTTTAAAGTAATTGTTAGGTTGAAAAGCCTTTAGAAACTAAATACACAAAAATTATTATATAAGTGAATAAATAAATAATTACAAAAACTAGTACATGAATTAACTCATCCACCTAAAAGGAGACCCAACTGGAATACTCTTTCTATACAATGATTGATGCAGACACATTTTACCCCACAAAAGCACTGTCTACAACATACTTTGTAATTATGTAAGTGTATCAACAATCCTAGTTCTATTAAAGACCAAGCTTCAACTAATTATGTTAGATTAGAAGGTAATAGGGAACTTATTACTTGAAATAATTACAAACTAAGGTTAACACAGAATGCTATTAATTAATAAAGAAGAAATGGAATTAATATTCTATTTCAAACAGAACATAAAATTCTGTCTCAAATTATATCCTATGATAAAGTTTTCAAAATTTAATGAAAACAGAAAGCTGGCTATTTACAAAGCACAAATAATTTTTATTTTTTATTTTATTATTATTATTTTTTTAAAATATATCTTTATTGATTTCAGAGAGAGGAAAGGAGAGGGAGGGAGAGAGATAGAAACAACAATGATGAGAGAGTCATTGATCGGCTGCAGCCCGCCACCCGGGCATGTGCCCTGACCAGGAATCAAACCCCAATCGCCTGGATCCTATGTCGATGCTCAACCGCAAAGCCACGCCCCGCCAGGCCACAAATAATTTTTAAATTCTAAATTTATGAATCAAGTATTAAATTCTAATAACTTAAATGAATTACTCAATGATTACTATTTCAACCACAAGTCTGACTTTGAGCTAAAAAATTATAAAAGTAAATGTTTCTATAAAATTCCTACTACAATTCATGAATGTTAGGTCAAAATGTTTTCTCTTTTGTAGGCTAACATACCAAAGGGAAAAAAAGGATTTCACTAATAATTTCTAATAATAATAATTTTCAAAAATACCATTCAAAAGTGGAAAATTGAACAAGTAAAGTCTATGTAAACTCTATGTAAAAACAATTAGAAGGCTAGTAACTTTTAAAATTTCATTCTAATCAATTACAGAGCATTTCCTTTTAAAATATGGGTATTAGAATGTTGTTACTGGAGAGGAAAAATAAATAAGGAGCTTCTTGCTAGAGTTTCTTGATCAAACACTTTAATTGGAAAAATTATAAGCTTGGTTGCTAAAAGAATGAATGTAGAAAATAACTACATGCAACCCAACTTTTTTTTTTTTAATCCTCACCTGAGGATATTCTTCCATAGATGTTTTCTTTCTTTTAGAGAGTGGAAGGGAGGGAGGAAGAGGGGAGAGAGAGAGGGAGAGAGAAACATTTAACAATGACTGGGAGATGACCCCACCGGGGCTGGGATGGAGCCTGCAAAGGAGGTACACACCCTTGACGGGGGAATCGAACTTGCGAACCGCTGAGCCAAACTGGTCAGGGCTGTAACCCATCATTTTAAATGATCTTATGGGACAAAAGCCTTCTCCTGAACTTAGTAAAAACAAATGTACCAATTTCTTTACACATTTCTAAATTTAAAAATTTTAACACTGACACATAAAAATACTATTTAAATTCTTCAACAAAATTCATGTTTCTGGGAAAAGTATTTTTCTTTCCTGTACTGGTAAAAGAGCACCTGCTTCAGAAACTGGTTTTCCAATTTTAGTTACTCCATCTGAGTCCTCTGAAGGCTCCATTCCCCACTTCATATTCAACTGTACATAACACAGGTATTCAACTTCCTTAGATAAAGGACAGGTGAAGAGACTCACTGGAACCATGATGTCATACTATACAGCTGACTAGGTAAAAAGAGCCAGAATGGGAAACTGCCCAGTCTAGTTCCCAGTGTCTGCTAGAAGGACTACAGTATAATGAATGCAATTGATCAATAAGTAATTGAAAAAGTAACAGGTATTCTAATGGGGAAGAGCCTTGGAGAGTAGGAGAAATGTGTCTGTAATAGAAATATGTCAGGCTTCCCACCTGGGTGAATAGAAATAAAGTTTTAACTTTACTTGCACATGGGAGAAAGAGAGAAAAATTTAAAAAGGCAATGAACTGTATTTTGCAAGTGGCTATATCCAGTCAATTTAAAGGGCTTTCATTTACTCAGTGTATATTTCTTCTGTTTTGGTTTTCTTTTGGTATTAAATTTTTCTTTCTTTTAGAAATGATTAAGATGGTAGGTTGGCAGTTCTGGATTTTGATCTACTTTATTTTAAATTTTACATTATTTTATTTTTTGTTAATCCTTGCCTGAGGATATTTTTCCCATTGATTTTTAGAGAGAGGAAGGAAGGAAGGAAGGAAGGAAGGAAGGAAGGGAGGGAGGGAGGGAGGGAGGGAGGGAGGGAGGGAGGGAGGGAGGGAGGGAGGGAGGATGAGAAAGAGAGAGAGAAACATCGATATGAGAGACGTATCAATTGGTTGCCTCCCGCATGTGCCCCAACCCCGACCAGATCTGGGATCAAACCTGCAACCCAGTTATGTGACCTTGACCTTGACCAGGAATCAAACCCTCAACCCTTCAGTTCCCCAAGCCGATGTTTAACCACTGAGCCACATCAGCCAGGGTTTGACCCATTTTAAATGTCAAATTTTATTTTGAAATTTTACTAAGTCTTATCTAGTCCAATCATCCATTTTGCTAGTAGCCAAATCCTTCCCTCTATGTATATTCAAATCCATATTTCTTTTCCATATCCACGTCCATCATCCCAACTCAGTCCTTCATCATTTCTGGTCTGGACTATTTACATCACAGCTGCTCTCCAGGTCTCTTCTCTTTATAAGTTCACCTACATGATGTTATGAGGTTAATCTTCCTAAAACACCACTTTGATTATGACAGTCCTACAAACTCAAAAATACTGTTCCACACTTTCTAGAGGATTAAGTCCAAATTCCTCATCTTGGCATCCCAATGCAATGCACCCTACCTTTCCCCCCTCTCCCAGTGCTCCCCTACAGGGACATGCACTCTAAAAAGGCCCCCTCACAATCCCCTAAATCCTCTGCATAGTCCCATGTTTGAGCCTATTCTTAGTCATTCCCTCTAACAGTAATATCACTCTTTTAAGCATCTGATATGTTTATAACATGTATTTATTAATTTAATCCTCACAACAATCCTAAGGTAAGGAGTAGTATTATATCCCCATTTTACAGATTAGGAACCTGAGGCACGTCATATAACTCTGGGTGACACAGACAGTAAATGGCCAGCTGAGCTTCTAACACAGGCTGTGTGGTTCCAGAATTCACCTTCAACCATCATACTATACTGCCCACTAGTTTCAAGACACCCTCTTTGAACATCCCAAGAGAAAGTGACCTCTCCCCTCTGAATCCCTAGACATGTGAGCTAATTCTTATTTGCATCAGACATGCTATCACCGTGACTCCCTCACTCTGTGCCCAAGATAAGCAGGAAACAGACAAAATCTTTCCTCAAGGAACTTACGTTCTAGAAACTAAAGATTTGCTAAAATCTCCAACAGAGAAAAATAAACTTGGAAAGAAAGTCAACAAGAGAGAAGAAGTTGCAATGTGACCTGGGAGTAAAGCTAAAGGGCTGGATTCCCCAACTGGCCCTGTGTCCAGGAGCTCACCTGTATTGCTCCTGCTCATAGAGGTCAGCCACAATCGTCAGCAGGCGGCTAATGAAGGACTCATTGTTGTTTTCTTTGTTTGCTTGTGCGGCCAAAAGAGTGCATCTCTTCTCTGTCTCTGCCAATTTCTTCTGCAGCTTGACATACTCTTGTCGGAGAAGCATCAAGTGCTTCTCCAGCTTGGCCACCTCCTCTGCAAGGGAGACAAAGAATCAAGTTTACCATGGCAGGCGTAAAGCAGACAGCATTCACTAAACCCTCATTCCACAAGTAGGATGGTACCAAAATGACTAGTCATATGATGTTTCTATTACTTCTTTTTTTAATCCTCACTTAAGGACATGCTTAGAGAGAGGAAGGGGGAGAGAGAGAGAGAAACATCAATCAGTTGCTTTCCATACATGCTCTAGCCAGGGATCAAACCCGCAACCTTTTCGTGCACAGGACGATACTCAACCAAATGAGCCACTCCAGCTGGGCTCTACTACTTCTTAATGATACTCCTACAGGACCAAGAATGGTTTTATTTCAGGACGTCACTAGGTCACTGGACCAAAAGATCATCAAGGTCCAGGGATTTCTCTTCTTAGTTTCCTCTGAACATCAATAGTCAATATATGACAATGAACACACACTCACATAAGATGCTAACAGGTCCCTGCCCTGCAAATCCTTTACCATTAAGCCAGGAGTCTCAAGGAAAGATGATTCTCAAAATCACCTAGGAGGCTTTTTCAAACTACCAGTGATAGTAACTAATTCTCACATGTTGCATGCTGTTCTAAAAGCTTTCTGTGAATCCTCTCATGCAAGCTTCATGATAACCCCATGAGGTAGGTCCTATTACTAACACATTTTACAGATGAGGACACTGGGGCACAGAGAGATTAAGAATTTGCATAAGGCCACAAAGCTGGTGAGAGGTAGGGCAGGGAGGAGTCCAGGCATTCTCATTCCAGTACCTGTGATTTATTAACCACTACACCACAGTATCCAACACTATTCAGCCCTCCTTCAGGAGAAGCTCAAGGTAGTCAATAATAGTTCAGATGGAAGCAAGTCATATTCCACAGGTGTGCTCGGGCACATTAAGAAGGTTGAGAACCACTATATTTGATTCATTAAATTCAACAACTATTTACCAAGTGTCTACTAGGTAGGTGCCAGACACCTGCACAATGGTAAGCAAAATCAGACATATCTTTCCTAAAAACTTTTAGTTACTGCAGAAAATAAACTTTTATATAACAACTAACAATCAAATGAAAAAAACTACAAGTACTACTCTAATGAGTACTAAAGGAACAGAGATGTAAGAACCTGTAATAAAGAAATTTAACTTAGGGCATCAGGGAAGGCTTCCCTAAGAAAGTCACAGTCAAGAAGCTTCTCCTTTACCTGGGCTCTAAGGTTCTGCTGGGGAATCACGCAACCATGCAAACTAGTAATTACATAAACCCAGGTCTAACTATGGAACCACAGTGCCGCTCTGGTCATTCTCTGGGCCTCAGTCCCTTCGTCCCTCTCTTCCCACCACAGATATTCCAAATCTTGACATCCTCAAGCCCATCTCCCACCCAATCTGCCTCATTCTAAGCCAGTGCCTTGAGGAAACCAAGCTGCTGTCAACAACTTCCACTGTACCAGCAACTATCCCCACCTACTCCATGCTTTCTCAGAGAAAGTATTTCCCTCCGGTCCAAGTTTAATCCCTCCACCTATGCTCCAAACCCATCACTCTCCTCCGGTCCTTTCCTTTATCATCACCCATCCCTTCCCCAGCAACTTCAGTCTCTTTCAACTGGGTCCTTTTCATCAGCACATAAGCCTGTTCAAGTCTAAATAAAACTCTCCTTCCACACCACCTCTGACGTCTGCCCTTCCATCTCTAGCTACCACACACCGTTTCCTCACCCAGCATTCCCATCATTCCCTCCTTCTATCCCCACCATTCCCTTAAAACTCCTCTCACCAATGATCTTCTAATTGCCAAATCCAACAGACACACTTGCCAGTGGGTCTCCTCCTGGACCTGTACAGTACAGCATTTGATACTGTTGTCCATCCTTCCTTCCCTCCTTCTGTTCTTTCAGCAACCACATGCCACTCTCCCCCCCATTCTGGTTCTGCCTCTGTCACATGCTTCCCTACATCCCTCCCAACCCTTGACCATTGACATTCCCCCAGTTCTACCTTCGGCCCTCTTCTCAAATGTATGTTCTCTCAAGGCAGCTTCTCCAGATTTTGGATCTCTAGTCCAGATCTCTCTTCTTAGATTCATCTATCCACCTGCCCAGCAACTATCTCTCCCTGGTGGCCCACAGGTACCTCAAATTCACTATGCCCAAAGAAAACTTCATGCAAACTTGCTCTTCCCTTGTGAGGTCCCTATACTAATAAATGGCACCATCATCTAGCCTAGTTACATGAAGATGAAATATGGGGATAATCTTTGATGTCTCCCACTAACTAACATGGCCCCAACTCAGAAACTGACTTTCCCACTTAAACATCTCTGGGAATCCTTCCTGTCTTCTGTATCCCCATCTCTACTATGACTTTCATTCAGATCTTCATTCATCATATCTGTTCCCAATGTGAAAAGATTTATATCTGCATCACAGAGACTATCACAGGGCCTGACACAGAGGCTCACTAAATATTTGATCAATTCAGTTGAACAGGTAAAATCTAGTTTTATAAAAAAGGATTTCTTTCCTCTCGTCAACTGTATTCCTCCTCCATCTTCTGTCCAACAGCTAATTCTTTTTTAAAAAAATAAGTTTTTATTCATTTGAGAGAGAGGAAGGAAGAGGGAGAGAGAGAAACATCAACTGGCTGCTTCCTGCATGCCCCTTGCTGGGGATTGAGCTCACAACCCAGGCATGTGCTCTGACGAGAAATCGAACCAGCGACCTCTTGGTGCATGGGACAACATTCAATCATCTGAGCCACCCAGCCAGGGCTCCAATAGCTAACTCTTTATAAACATGGAAACAATAAAAACTTGTTCAAAACGCAGGAATAGTTACATAAACTAAGCGGTACATGAGTTTGAAATTATTATGCAACTATTAGTGTTTTCAAAGAAATATGTAATACAAAATATGCATAAATATGCACAGAAAAAAGCAAGCTGTGAAACTAAATATGTTCTATAATTTCAATGTTATTATAAATATTCACATATATGAGCAGTAAAAAGATAAATGCAGGACCCCAAAATATCAGGAGGTCTCAGTGAGAGGGGATAATGGAAGGTTTTTCTTCTTTGCACTTTTCTGCACATTTCAGGTATTCTATAACAAATGTGTTGTTTTCATAACTAGAAAAAATATTTTAAGAGAAACTTGTTTAAATATTAATAGACTATCTTCTTCATACATATAGTAGGGACCTTTTTCTCTACTTCTAGAGGATCCATGTTAAATGGAATAAAAAAACTGGATGTGAGTCTCAGGTGCAAATAAGTATTCATGGGGAAATAAAATAGAGGCACTTATAAGATGAAAATTTGCTTATAGCTGCTACATGATCGCTGTGTCCATGATTTACATATCAGATAAGAATTCCTATGCCCAGCCAGTGTGGGTTGAGCGTTGTCCCATGAACCAAGAGGTCACCAGTTCAATTCCCAGTCAGTGCACATGCCCTGATTGCCGGCTTGATCCCCAGCAAGGGGGCATGCAGGAGGCAGCCGATGGGTGTTTCTCTCTCATAGATGTTTCTCTCTCTCTCTCTTCCTCTTCCTTTCCCCCTCTCTAAAATCAATAAAAACGTATTTTTAAAAAGAACTCCTATAACTAATATATTTTTTAAATACTGCAATAACTTGGCCTACTAATATTTAAACCAAATATTTCTTTTAAAAACATTGGCTAAACAATGATCCTATTATAAATTTCAAAATCTCGGCAAGTAGCATTTACAATTATACCAAACCCCTTAGGTAGGACTAGCTCTACACTTTTATTCTGGTGTGATAAATATATAGGGCACTGGTTTTGAAGAGTTCTTCACAGTGACTCTGACTAAAAAGCTAAGAAATTGCAATTTTTTAATTTTTTTTAAACATATCTTTATTGATTTCAGAGAGAGGAAAGGAGGGAGAGAGAGATAGAAACATCAATGATGAGAGAGTCAATGATCGAGCCCGCAACCCGGACATGTGTCCTGACCAGAAATCGAACCCCGATCGCCTGGATCCCAGGTCGACACTCAACCGCTGAGCCATGCCCAGCCGGGCAGAAATTGCAATTTTTTACCTCAAAGGGGGAAGCATTTAACACAAAGCATTGAGTTCATGTGATGGTACAAATTTATACTTTTTTTTTTTTCCTATAGACAAAGAAAAGGAGGTGATTGGCTTCTTTAAGCAAAACTGTCACTGAATTTCTAGGCTGGTAACAGAAAATGTAGCATCAAATTCTGTTCAAAAACTGCTATCACTTGTAGCAAAATGAAATCTGTGGTGTCACAAATTGTGATAATGGTTATCTTTGGAGGAATGCCAAGAGAGTAGTATTTGGAAGGAAACATGAGGGTGCTCTCTGGGGTGCTGGTAACATCCTTTTAAAATTTAACTTAGTAATGGTTACACTACTGGTTCATTTATGGTTCATTTTGATAATTCACTAGCTCTACCCTTATGATTTGTTCTTTCCTTCATTATCTTATGCTTTAACTAAAAAGTTAACAAAATTGATAGATACCTGTAGTGGGTTCTAAAATCAAACCGATGGGTATCTAAATCCTTTCTCTAAGTAGCTGTGAGACCATGGGCAAGTTCATCTCTCTGAGCTTCCATTTCTTTATATGTAAAGTGGGGAGAGGGGATCTACTTCTCAGGGTTGTTGTGAGAATTAAATGACAGCTATTGTGACTGGCACATGCACTCAAAACTGTCAGCATTTCCTCCACTCTCCTTGCATTCCACAATTGCATAATCACTGGATAAACAGTTTAAATTATTGTAACAGTTTACACAACATTTTTTTGAGTCATGAAAAGCAGAAAGGGATACAAATGTTTTCCTGAGCTAGGAATTAAGACTGATCAATTAAAGTCACGGAAAATCAACTGGACATTATAAGAAGGGGGTGATGAACAAAAGTAAAAACAGAAATGCAAACACTGCTAAATACCAAACAAGCTACTTTAAATACTGTATCATCTCACAAAGCAAGTCTGCACTGACCATTCCAAAATCAAAAAGCAAAGCCTAACATGTTTTAAAAATCATCATTATTACTCATTTGGAAAAGGTGAAAACTAGGTTGTCCTTTAAAAAAAAAAACCTGTCAAAGAGGCAACTTCTAATCTACCATAGTAAAAAGTCAGTCAACATCTATAAATGACCTAGAAATGGCAGTATAATCATTATCACTTAGAAGTAAATAGAGAAGAGCAGAAAATAGTCTGGGGAACAGGATTGAGGGGTAGCAAAGTTTATTTTTTGTTATAAGCCTTGTAATATTATTTGAATTTTATTTAAATCAATGCATACTTATAAAGCAAATATATTCTTTTATGCAAGTTTTAAAGATTATGAAAAATAATTACAATTATGAGGAAAAATAAATAATTTTCTAATACCTAAGTATAAGGATTTTTATGTATCACAAAACTTTAGAAAAGGAAGGAGCCTAAAGATGATCTCATTTCAGTCAACTTCCAGAAAATGAATCTGAGGAGCAGAGAGGAGACAAGCCCATGACCAACCTATCTACCTCTTGCCTCTCAGACCATGCTCAAAGGCAATACTCCCAGGCTACCTGCATGAGAATCACCCAGGCAGTCTGAACTGGAGAAAGCAAGCACCCAGATTCAGTAGATGTGGGGTGGGGTCAGGAAAAGTATACTGTTAAAACAGTCCCAGGTATGGGAATGAATGCCCTGGAGAAAAAGCTCAACCCCCAGCAAATACCTCCCTAAGTCACACACAGACTGCTCTGGGAATACTGAACTGCAATGTTTTTGTTCCTTCATTGATTTGTTTACAGATTTTCATCTTTTAAGAAAACAACTGCATAACCTAGTCATTCATTAAAAATTTACTAAGCACCTATGCAGTGCCAGTGTCAAACTAAAAAAACAACAACATCCTGGCACTTTTTTTTTTTACAAAGTTACAGCGTAATGGAGAAGATGAGCTAGTAAACAAAAACAATTCAGTAAAAACTGACAACACTCTGAGGGGAAAATACAGATAGAGCACAGAGCAAGACCACCTGCCTTAATCTAGCGTGAGAAAAGACATCCCAGAAAAGTGGTGTTTTACTTCAAAAGATTGAAATGAATGAAGCCTGTAAGTTTTTGTAGCATCCTGAGCCCAGAAATTGCAAAGAAAAGTCTTCAGTCTTTTACATTCTTGGTTAGATTCTCCTTTCAAACTAGTATCAGTGAACAGGTTTGTGGAACAGACAGTACTTCGCTGTATGACAAATACAAATAATAATTAGAAGGCAAGACCTAGCCTCATCCTCCAAGAGCTCACTGGCAAAAATGTCTGCCACTCGCCTGCCTCTGCATAAGTCAACTGAAAAGGAACTGGTCAGAGAAAAAGTCATCTTGCTAGTTCAACCTAGTGGTTAAAGTTACAGCCCACTTGCTGGAGAGAGAGCTTCCACATTTTCACAGAGGCAGCCTGTGGCTATGGATTGGAGATTTTTCTTCCATAAAGCAAACTGAACCCTTTAACCTTGGTTTCAATTACACAATATTCTAGGCAACCTAAGCACTTTGCTCAAAAGCTCCAACCCATCAAGACTATAGCATCAGTAATTAACTCTGCATTTCCATGCCACTTAAGTCACTTAAATTATCGATCTACAAGTATTTATGACATACCTACTACGCACTAAGCATTACAGTAGGTTATGAGTTGCCTCTTTCAGAGTTTTGAAAAAGGGCAGTATAACCTGCACCTCTTGCAAACAAATATTGTCGCACCAAATTAGTATCAATGTAAAATCAAAGTAGTGTCTACAAGGAACTCACAAACAGGAGGAGCAAAAACAAAATTAATAGTCACAAAGAATCTGAGGACTTATGAGGACATTTGTCTTCAAGAGTAGAAAGTTGCTGGCTGCTTTATCTAATCCTTATAATGAGATTGTAAAAGCTCTGTTTCAATCATCTTCTCAAACAGTCCCTGTATATTCCTTTGGATATAGGTTATACACATATGATTCCAAAATCTACCACAATAGCCCTAAGTCTTACTCCAGAATTTCTGGCACAAGTTTCCAGCTGCAGCCTAGACACTGACAAAAGACATAAACTACAAAGGTTATGATCAGAGATGAGCCAAGATAAAAGGGCTTTTAAGATAACTTAGGGCTCTTATTCACGAAATCACAGAGGCCTTCTGCCTAGCATCTTTTGTAGGGGAAAACAGAGATCACAAGTACACCCATCAATTGCTGAGCTATTGCAGAGTATAACAGAAAAAGTGACCATGGATGATGTTATCCTGTGGGGAAAATTGTCTCCTTGCAAACAGCAATAAAACGTGTCCTTGACATGTCACCAAGCTATAGAGTTCTTAGAGGAAAAAGAATAAAAGTACCTCTCTGAGCAATAATGAAGGGAAAAGCTATAGCACAGTGCAGTGGTGAAGGGTACAGGCTCTGGAGCTGGACTGACTAGGATCAATGGCCCCACCACTTTCTAGTTGTAAACTTAGGCAAGTGTGTTGTAAACATTAAATGTGCAGATACATATAATGACCTTAGAAGAGAATCTGCCCTCCAGTAAGTGGTCAATAAATGTTAGTGGTTATCATTCTGAGAAAGGCAACACAATATAGTCCTTAAGAGCATGTACTCTGGAACATCGCCTGACTGGGTTAGAATCCCAGCTTGCCCATTTACTAGCTGTGTGACCTTGGGCAAGTTACCTACTCTTCTCTGGGCCTGTTTTCTCATATGGAAAATGGGAATAAGTATCTCAGAGTGGTTGTCAAGGGGTGAATTAAGGTAGAGTAAATCCTTTAGAACAGCGTCTGGCTTAAAGATTTACTACTACTACTTCTTTATAAAATGGCTAGTTTTCAGCTGTGGTTTCTTCTTTCTCTCCTTCCAACTTTGCTTTTGAAAAATAAGCCTAAAAATTTAAATAACGGATAAAAAACTTTCATTTCATCAAAAAAGCTATGCTAAGTATCAATGAAGAATGTCAGCAGCTTGTATTATAATTTTGTCATGTTTCTTTCCAAATAATACCCAAATGCCCTTCGCCAATGCAGCCCTAGGTCAGACACTTTGGTGAGCTTTCTGATAGTTCGTCAGTCTTAACTTAATCAAAAGTGCTTGAGATAAAAAATCTGCATTCACTATGAAGAGCCTAAAACAGAGAAATCAATATCGACTGCAACAATAATAATAATAATAATCAGCAAGTCATGGCACAGTCAGAAAAGAACCCACAATGATCCTTCTAGGTCAGGAGTTGGCAAACTTTTTCTGTGAAGGGCCAGATAGTAAATATTTTAGGCTCTTTGTGCCTCAGTCTCTGTAGCAACTACTCAACCCTGTCATTGTAATGCAAAAGCACGAATGAGCCTTGGTATTTCCTTTTTCTAGACTTTTATAGTTCTTACACTCTAGCCATGATTTTAGCCCACTGCTAGTGTTGTTTGTATAATTCTTTAATGACTAAATGACTTTTCCCTACTCTGCTCTATGTCCTTTAGATAAAAGAACAATCATTGTAAAAGCGGTGTAGAATCCTATTTTGAGAACTACAAGAATAATTTTTGCTTCAAGCACATATTAGGGTCTTCCACATAACAACATTTCCTAAAGTATGATCTTTCTAGAATATAGCAGCTTCCTTGTTGGCATCAGAATAGATAAGCTCCTCGCTGGTGATGAATTACTACCACTATTACTTTTCTAAAATTGTCATAAGGCAGATGAAATTTTTCTTTCACTGGCGTTACTGAATATTCAATAACCAAGAGGGCTAAATATAAGAAAATTGTTTAATGGAGAAGGAGAAATATGTGGATATATTTACTGATGAGAACTCAAGTTCACAAACCATAATGAAAAGAAGGCAAGGGAAAAGAAAAGATAGCAATACCATATGGAGGAGAGTGCAAAGAAATAGTAAGGGTCATAGATACTCCTGCCAGTCTGCACCTCCCCACTTCCCTCCCTCCCTCCCTCTCTCCCTCTCTCTCTCTCTCTCTCTCTCTCTCTCTCTCTCACTCACACACACACACACACACACACAGTTTGGAGGGTATTAAAAATAAGATGGTGCTAAGAGCTATTTCATATTTTGACTTTTCACCATTTAAAAAATCTTGCAATTCATAACTTGAATGCTTTGACAAAGTCCAAAAGCCATTATTTAACCAAAGTTTGCTTTTAAAAAAAGGTTTTGGGTTTCTGGTTAAGATGGAGGCGTAGATAAGTGTGGTCCTCAGAACTTTCCACAACATATTAAAATTAGAACTAAATTACAGAACAATCATCATTCAGAACCACCTGAAATCCAGTTGAATGGAAGTCCTATAACTAAGGATATCAAGAAAATGCCACATCTAGACTGGTAGGAGGGGCGGAGATATGGAACGGGCTGGTCCCACACCCACATATAGTGGATAGAAATCGGTGTATCTCAGCTGTGAAGGTTCACCCTGAGGAGGTAGGGATTTAAGTCCAGGCTTTCAGTGCCAGGAAGAGAAGTCCTCATAACTTCTGGCTGCAAAAACCAGGAGGGATTGTGGCTGAGTGAGACAGAGGGCTGCTGAAGCCACTGGCAGTTCATCTTAAAGGACCTGTGCACAAATGTACTTGGACTCACTCCCTCTGAAGTCTAGAACTGGGGCAGCTCAAGAGGCACCAGGGACATATGGGGAGGAACTGAACTGTCTGACATCAGGGCAAGAGCCAGAAGGGCAGCTTTCTCCCTGACAGAAGTGCTGGCAGAGGCCACTGTTCCTTTTCTGAGCCATCATCCCACAGAGATGGTAGGTGGGCACCATATCTGAATCCCCATCAACCTGGCTAATGCTTTCAGCCCTGCCCTGATGATTCCCTGAGACCCCGCCCCACCAAACGTGAGGGCCCATGCAAGCTGTTTCCAGTGGCTTTTCCATATGAATAGCTTGTCTTGGCTCATGCTTCCGACTTCCCTAAAATCTGTCAAACAAGCAACATCTGGCCTCAGTGTACCCCGTACCTCTTACTAAGTGGCCCCAGGCCTGACTTGAGTGGGAACCACTCTTGGTTCACAGATTGGCCTCTGCTGGACATCTCCAAGACCAGCACAAGTAGCAGCCATCTGCAGATCGCTTTGTAGCTCACAGCAGGAGGCCCCAGGGAGGACATAGGTGGAAGTTAACCTTGGCCTGCACCAACAGGGAGACCCCAGAGCCAGTGCACCTGGTGGACAGCTTCAGACCACGTCAAAGCACCACCCAACTACCTTCACAAGCGACACCCTCAGCAGGGACCAGAGCCCTGCTGAAGTAAGTCCTGTTCCATGGGGTGGATCCCTACACAGTGATCCTCCGTGGTAGTCCCAGCTAATCCTCAAAGCCTATCGGCCAAGGGATAAATCCCTCCCAGTGTCATGCCAACAGCAATCAAGGCTCAACTACAACAGGAGGGTGTACACAGCCCACACGTAGAGGGGGGACTGGAGTGCCCAACTCAGGTGAACAGGGAGGCACTGCCACTGGACCCTATTGGACGTCTACTACATTAGTTCACTCTACCAAGCCCAGGAGACATAGCAGCTCTATAATACAAAGAAACAAACACAGGGAAGCAGCCAAAATGAGGAGACAAAGAAACAGGTCCCAGCAAAAGAAAAGGCAAAAGAACTAAATGAAATGGAGGCAAGCAAACTAACAGAGTTCAAAACAATGGTTATAAGGATGCTCAAGGAACTTAGTGAGAACCTGAACAGCATAAAAAAAGGTCATGGAAACCATAAAAAAGAACCTGTCAGAAATGAAGGATACACTACTAACTGAAATAAAGAATAATTTACAGGGAACCAACAGTAGAAAAGATGAAGCCAAGAATAAAGCTAGCAATTTGGAATATGAAGAAGCAAAAAACACCCAATCAGAACAAAAACAAAAAAAAAGAACCCCCCCAAAATAAGGATAGTGTAAGGAGCCTCTGGGACAACTTCAAACATACGAACATTTGCATCACAGGGGTGCTGGGAGGAGAAAAGAGAAAGCAGGAAATTGAAAAGCTATTTGAAGAAATAATGACAGAAAACTTCCTTAACCTGGTGAAGGAAATAGACATACAAGCCCAGAAAGTGCAGAGAGTCCAAAACAAGGTGAACCCAAAGAGGCCCACAGCAAGACACATCATAATCAAAATGCCAAGGGCTAAAGACAAAGTGAGAATCTTAAAAGCAGCAAGAGAAAAGCAATTAGTTACCTACAAGGGAGCACCCATAAGACTGTCAGCTGATTTTCTCAACAGAAACTTTGCAGGCCAGAAGGGATTGACAAAAAATATTTACAGTGATGAAAAGCAAGGACCTACAACCAAGATTACTCTACCCAGCAAAACTATCATTTAGAATCAAAAGACAGATAAAGAGCTTCCCAGACAAGAAAAAGCTAAAGGAGTTCATCACCACCAAACCAATATTACATGAAATGTTAAAGGGTCTTAAAGAAGTTGAAGAAACATTTTAAAATATGAACAATAAAATGACAATAAATACATATATATCAACAACTGAATTTAAAAATCAAAATAGACACAGAACAGAACAGAAACAGACTCACAGACAGAGAAAATTTTGATAGTTGCCTGATGGAAAGTGAGTTGGGGGTAGGGTGAAAAAGGTGAAGGGATTAAGAAGTAAAAAATGGTAGTTACAGAATAGTCATGGGGATGTAAAGTACAGTATAGGGAATACAGTCAACAATATTCTAATAACTACATATGATGAAAGATGGGTACAAGATTTATCAGGATGACCACTTAGTAGGTTATACCATGTCTAATCACTGGGGTGTACACCCAAAACTAATATAATATTGTATGTCAACTGTACTTAAAAAATTTTTAAATGATTTTAAAAATAAAAAGAAAATTTCTTAAATTAAATAATAAAATTTTAAAATTAAAAAGCCCTTTTACTGCAGTTACAGATAAAACTTACTACCTAGGACTTTGTAGGTAGGAAAGATTACCTTATTATTTATACACACACACACACACACACACATTTGTTTTTTAAAAACCTGATTCTGTATTGACTCAGTTTGAAAAAAATGTTCTATGGGATATGTTGATCTTCATCAAAGCTGAGTGATGCATAAATCTAGGTTTTTAAAAGTTCCCTAGGTGATCCTAACGTGCAGGGCTCTCCAGGTTGAGGACCACTAGCTTGAACTAATGGAATGACAGCACAGAGGCAACAACATATGTGAGAGCTTTCTAGCATCCACAGGATTTAGTGACTGACTGCAGAGTTAAGGGGAAGTGAGGGATGACTTCTAGATTACTGACTTGAGAGTGTGGCTTGACGGTGGTGCCATTAAAAATCAATGCAAAGGAGAAAACTCAGGAAACTATAAAACACAACATGCATGCTTTTTTGGAGAAACTTTGCTTTCCCCTCTGTTCCACAAGTTCTACTGAGACTGAGACCATGTCTTGTTCACTCTGCCATCCCTAGCATTGTAGCTTGCACCTAAGAAAAATGAAATACATTTTTCCTGAATGTAATTCAACTGTTAAGTCCTGTCTGCAAGTCAGTGGTGTCACTTATACACCTTTCAAACCTCACTCTATATAGCACTGATCACAGGGCTGGCTTACAGGAGGTAGTCAACAAAGAAAAGCTAACCAGACAATTTTTACCCAAATGCCAGTCAGACTGGAAATGCTTCCAACTACCTGCTAAGATATAACCACCTAAAGGTATATTAGGCATTGCAAAGCACATCCAAAACTGAGGTCAGGATATTTGTTCTCAAATCTGTTCCTCCTCTTCCTGTTAACAATCCAGCCATTATGTGAGTCATCCAGACCTAGAACCCTTGAGTCCTATTTGATATCTCTCTTGTCAACATGCAAACAGGTTTTAAAATTTTTGAAGTCTTGTCTTTTATACCTTGTATAGTCTCTTTCACATCAGTCCTCACCAGCGCCAATGCCCCTTTCAAAGGTCTCATCATCAATTGCTACAGCCTCCCTGCCAGCCTCCCTTTCCTCCCAAATCCATTCTCTACATTGTAGCCATTTCAACAACCCTCAGATAATTCCAGTCATGTCACTACCTTGGCTGACACTTTTCAGCAGCCTCACCCCATAGCCCACAGAGTAAAACCCAAATGCTTAACTAAATTTCTTCACAGTTAGCCCTTAACATACTTTTCCAGCCTCATATCCTTCCATCAAGAACAGTGACCTCTTCCCACTACCATCTCTTCCCATCTGCAAGAGGCCTATTTTCCAAAACCCAGCTCAAATACTTGCAGCAAAGACCTTCCCTGACCACCCAAAACAAAACCCCATACTTCCTTGAAACAATCTCTTCCTACTCTGAATTCTCAAAGTAACTCTTAAGCATTTTTCACTGCACCTACAGTACAGTTTCTTATGTGCACACTTTTCATCTCCCCTCCTAGACTTCAGAGTTCCCTGTGAACAGGCTCTAGGCCTGGCTATTCTTTTTTAACCAACCCACTACTTCTCCCTCCACCCCCACTCCACGCTCATCCCATCCTCCACCCAACAATGCCTTAGTAGGTGGAGTTGAATAAATACCTAGTTCTTTGGCCTACTCAGATTCAACAAGAGATACTGAGGACATAGGAATTTCTCATTTTGTTGGGCAAGACTGTAAATCACGATAATATCTCAACTACAGCAACTCACCTTGCCAGTGACTGAACCCTGAGTATCTCGGCATGATTCTATAGCTCTACTCGGGCACATCAACAGTCACTGCAATGAATGGATAAACTTTCTTTGGAAACAAAACCCTCAAGGAGAAGGCTATCAGCTATTGCTTGTGAAAGAAGTGAAAGAAAGGGAAGATAAAGGAGTGGTATAGAAAGCGACAGTGCCTGAGAGGTCTCCAGACTCTATGCAATGGCCTGGGATATTTGTTGAATGGGTAAAATAATAAAGAGATAAATTTCAAAACTGGAAAGGAACAAAGTTTCTTATTTCCCTATTATTTTCTGGAACAGTGCTGTCCTACAGTACTTTCTGGAATGATACAAGTGCTCTATTAATCTGTTGCTGGCTAGTGTGGGGAGCCACATAGCTATTGAGCGCTTGGAATGGAACTAGTGACTAAGAACTGAATTTTTAGTTTTATGTATTTTTAATTAAATTTGTGGCCAGTGGCTACTGTATTGCCCAGTGATTATCTAGAATATGGAATGTGTTCACTTTATTATGTGTCAAAAATATCTTAACCAAATTCCAGTAAGTTAATAAAAGTTCATGATCAATTTTCTGTTTAAAAACCATTTACATTTTTCCAATTTTCACTTTAATTCTACAAAGGAAGGAAAGGGGAGTGTGATTTAAAAAGAGACTAGGAGAAAAACTGCATGCCAGGGTGAAAATGTCTAAAAGCTGTGCTAAAAGCTTGTCCATGTACTATTTCTCTTGATCCTCACGGTTACCTTTGAGATAGAGATTATCTCTCCTTTAAAGTTGAAGAAACTGAGACTAAGATCAATTAATTGGCTTGCCTCTAATCACAGTTTAGTAAAACTACGATTCAAATCCATGTCCAACAGCACAGACTGAGCTCTTAAGCATTACACTTCAACTGCAAAACTAAAAAGGGCTGGACGAAAAGTAGGTTAGGTAGCTCCCAGCAGACTGATGTTATTCAGAGCACATTAAAAGCTGGACCAGCCAGCTTACTTGACAAGAGACTAAGGATGTATCCAGGCAACTATTCCTGATGTCTGGTAAATGATGCTCAATAAATTTATCCATTCCTTCAGCCACGGGCATGATTCCAAGTTGGGAGATACAGCAGTGAACAAAACAGAAAAAGTCTCTCCCCTGGCCAGTGTGGCTCAGTGGATAGAGAGTCAGCCCACACACCAAAGGGTCTCGGGTTCAATTCTCAGTCAAGGGCACCTGTACCTGGGTTGCAGGTTCCACTCTCTCTAAAAATCAATGGAAAATATATCCTTGGGTGAGGAGTCACAAACAACAAGTCTCTGCCCTCATGGGGTTTATATTCCAGAAAGGGAATTTCTTTTAAAAATTAGGAAAGGTTTCTAAAGAGGTGAGAACTGAACAGACACCTGAATAAAAGTTAGCTGTGTAGAGAAACTGAGAAGACTGTTCCAGGACAAGCGAATTACAAGGACAAAGAAGCAGAAGTAGAGCCTGTAGGAATGCTTCTAAGAGCAGCAAGGAAGATGTTGTGGCAAGAGCACCACGAACCAGAAGAGAAGTAGGAAACAAGGCCACAGTGTTAACCGGGGGCCACCTCCTATTGGGACTTGAAGGGCATTGTAAGGCTTTGGAATATATTTTAAGATCATGGAAAGCCATGGGAGTGGGGATGGGAGGTAAAGGGGTAGGTATATTGAGAAGAGTGAGAGACATGATCTCACTTACGTTTTACAGGGAACACTGAAAACTCTATAAAAATAGGCTGTAGGGAAGCAAAATTAAGGTGAAAAAGTAAAAGCAGAAAGATCATGTAGGAGGAACTCTTTCAAGTGATGAAACAAGCTTGGATTATAGAACAGCTGCAGAGATGTAGAGTGGAAATGAAAACTTTTAGGACAGACTTTAGCCAATTATATATGGTCATACCAATACCCATGCATGATGAAAGGAAAGAAGGTTGGTTTCTAAGCAAGCCTGTATACTCAGGCTCTCCAGGTTCTATTTACTATTCCTAAGCGCTATTTCCACATGCTCACACAATCACAATACCAAAAAAACCATTACTAGGATGTTCCCACAGAATGTGCTTGCAGATAATCCAATTATTATATGACACAGATTTTTTTGCTCTTTTTTAATATATTTAAATTAATTTCAGAACAAGTGTAGCCAGCACTGATACATTCTGATTAAAGTACAGCAGCATTAAACAAGTAACACACCAGCAAAGCATTTCCTAGCTAATCTTGCCTTCCTCTGCATAAAAACCACCTTCAGTTTAATGAGCCACCTGAACTAAAATGCCCACTCAATTCTTCCTAGTCGAAGTTTGCAACAGTTTCCAAAGAGTTTAAATCAGAAGAGGAAAGGTAAAAGAAAATTGTGAAGTCAGAATCTCATGACTGTGCTTACCTACCTATCCTCCCTTGTCAATTAAACCCTGAAAGGATGTTTTAATATGCATACTCCACTGGCTAGATGTTACCCTAACACATATGTCAAGGCACTTGCAGGGTAACCATCAGCACGCTCACCCTGTATGAGCTGCTCATGGCTGGAACCTGACTGCAAAGCACACCACATGCTCAGGAAAACTGCTGAATGAAAAACCAGCTGCCCTCCAGAATTTCAACCTTGGTAATGTATTCCCAAAGCACTCATCACCTTCTCTTCTCTTCCTAGTGGAAAAGTGCTGGACTACCCATTACCTCACAAAAAGCCTTCCTGAACGTTTCTACTCCACCTCACTGCTGAGAGACAAGCTCCATTTCACTGGCTGGCTGCTCCCGGTATTAACGTGTTAAACAATGTTACACAACATTCTGTGATTTACCCAAAAACTAGCTTCATGGAATGCCTTAGCTTTATTTCTGCTTTTATTGCTCCACTGGGGGGAGGGTGGGGGGGGTGTCAAACATGGTAAAAAGAGCAAAGACAAAACTGTGTGGGGGCTGGGTGGAGGGGGACAAGGGGGTAAAATGGGGGGCATCTGTAATACTGTCAACAAAAATAATTTATTATTTAAAACAAACAAACAAACAAAAAAGCTGGGTACCAGTCCCAACTATCTCTATTCTTTTATCTACAAAGTGCAAATAACACACATGCCAGGCCTCCTTCACAGTCTTGTTCAGAAGTCTAATCCAAATGAGAAAAGCCTGCAGACAGTCATGTGCCACCCAACCGTAAGTTGCGTTCAGACAGCCCTGGCAGGGAGCCTCAGTTGGTTGGAGAGTCCTCCGTGCACCAGAGGGCTGCGGGTTCCATTCCTAGTCAGGACACACACCCAGGTTGCACGTTGGGTCCCTGGTCGGGGTGCGAGGGAGAGGCAACCAACGGATGTGGTGGATGTTTCTCTCTCACATCGATGTTCTTCTCCCTCTTTCTGCCTCCCTCTCCCCTCTCTAGAATGGACAGAAATATGTCCTCGGGTGAGGATTTAAAAAAAAAAAAAAAAGATGTGTTCAGACCAAGCGTAACTCAAAACCAACAGGACAGGTCGTGACTAGCACTTTGCAGTCACTCAATAAACAAGTCAAATAGGAGTATTTTCCTCCAATAACGGGATGGAACAGGAGAAGCACACTGGCCAGGTCCCACAGTGTCCCTGGCAGGTAACTCCCCCCATATCTGGGCCTTCTCCCCCAACCCGCCACGTACAATAAGGCTTTGACAATGAAGGATCATAATATTGTCACGGTAAGGGAGGTGGAACCTGAGAGGCCAAACTACCTTTACCTGCAGTGTCATAAAGACGGCACCAGAAAAGAGGCTCAGAACTAGACTGAGAGGCAAAGGAGCAGCAGCCTGGGTTGCGGCACAGACCCCCGCCTCCCGTCCACATCTGTAAACCTGCAGAAAGAATCCCAGCCGGCCCGGGTCCCGGGGCTGCTGGGGACTCCAGAGGCTACCGCGCGTGCCCCGTGGGCGCGTGGGCCAGTTCCAGCCCTGGCTCTCCCCCACCCCTCACCCCGACCAGAGTCCCAAGCTCTTGCGCAGGCGAGGGATGTACCCCTTCCGGACGCAGGACGTGCCAGGACAGCAGTTTCGGTTTCCTGAGGAGAAGGGTTACTTCCCCCGCCGTCCCAGCACCCCGGGCAACCCAAGAAGTCTCCCCGGCCGCCGTCGCGATCCCCGCGGCTGCCCTCGGTTCCGGCATGGGATCTCCCAACCCGGCTCCGCAGCCTGCCGGGGTCCCCAGGGGTCCCGGGGCGCCGAGGGGCGTTGCCATAGGAATAGCGTTCCCGACCCCAGCCCGAGGCACCCGGGATAGGCTGCAGAGGAAGGCTCGCGACACCCGCCGTGCCCTTACGACCACGTCCGGCCGTTCCCTCTCAAGGCTGCTTGGCCCAGCCACCAGCACCCCGACAGCTCCGCGCCTTCCCGCGCGACTCCACAAAAACCCTACCTTCCGCCATGTTGGCCCGGCCCTGCCTGCAGCCTCGCGAGAAGTGCGGGGCGCCGCTCAGCCAGGGCCGTGCGTAGCAGAGGCCCCAGGTCTCGCGAGAGCCATGGGAGTCCCGGCAAAGGGAGGGGCCGAGGCTATGGAAAAACCGTGAATGAAAGTGGGAGGGGGCAGCGGGACACGGGGTCCGAGAGCTCGTCTCCCTCCGCCTCGTGCCTTAGAAGCCGGGACTGATGAGGCAGCGATCGGGCTGCACCCCATCGCGCTCCCTAGGGAGGGCCCTGGGAAGGGTGGGCGCAAGGAGGGTAGACTACTCTTTGGAAAAACTTGGCCGTGAGAGGGTCTAGAGAGGGTGTTGTTTTTTGTTCTGTTTTTCTTTAGATTTGTTTGTAACGATGTGAGAGGCTGAGAGAAAAGAGCCGAAGCAGAGGGAAAGGCTAAAGACGGTTCTAGGTCCCTGGGGAGGCGGGGTGCCCTGCAAGCGAGTGCAGAAGGAATTCTGAAGAAGGGATTCGCTTTAGGCTAGAGGCAGGTCACTGTTATTCTACTAAAAGCTTAGGAAATAAGAACATGCATGCAAATAGATGGGGGGGGGCGTATCTGGGAGAACGCTTGATGACATCCGTTTTGTGGTTGAAGTTCGTAGGCAAGGGGACCAGGAGAGAGTAAAGAAAATTTTGGAAAGGACTCAAGTTGGAAGGCCTGGTTTCAAGTGTCTCTTATATGTAATCTTATGTACTTTTAAAAATTAAAGCTGAGGACAGTGAAACAGGAAGGGCCTAGGATGGAAGAAGCAACAGGAGGGCCTAGGCCCGGCTGCTTTGGCTCACTAAGAAGTCAGAGAAAAGGGAGCCTTGGAGATAAGTTCAGGTTAGCCCAAGACAGGCTGCCGCTGCCCATTGCTCCTCTGGTTGCAAGTCTCATGGGGCCCCTTCCAGTTTAGGAGATGTACACCTGAGAGGGATAGAAGGGGGGGAAGGGGGAGGGGGAGGGGACACTTGTATTTTCTTTTTTTAGCAAAATTCAGCCACCTGGCTGCAGATGCAGAGAATAGATTCTAGCATTTGCCCAGGGCTTGGGATTAATTCCCTAAAAGAAATTGAGACTGCCATGAGAATACAGCTCGGGTGCAGACTGTGTAAGGGCTGACGTAGGGAGTCACAAAACTGCAGGTCTGTAATATTGAAGAGCAGTGCAGTGCAAACAAGATGGTGAGAGCCCTGTGGTCAGAGCGGCAAACTGAAGTTTGCAAGTTAAATAGCACTAGAAAATGATGAAGTCCAGGACAGGGCCATGGAATACAAAAGGTGAAGTGGAAGTGAGAAGGTAAGAAAATCAGATATGGAATTTAGAGGTAGAGAAAGGAGACCATAAACCAGGTGCTAAAATCTTTAGTAAATATGTGGTTGACTAATACCAGAGAGAAGGGGGTGGGGGGAGACATATAACTGAATAGCGTGAGACCTTTCAAAGATGATTTTTTACTCAAAGGAGAATTGAAAGAATGATGCATGTACCCATATTCCTAGGAGCATCAACAGTTAAGGACTGCAGGGAAAGTGGTGGCCTTGGAGAAGAGCCAAGAGTAAGGGCTTAAGGATCTGAGAACAGGATGGGGGTGTCAGAACAGAAAAGGGGAGGATTTGAAGTTGGAGACTTTTTAGGCGCTGCCAAGATTAAGCATTAGTTGGTAGTGAGGTGGAGGAGGAATTTGGAACATGGAAACAGGGTCATGGGTTAAAATGTTGAGTAATTCTGGCTGAGGGAGACCAGGGAGATGGAAGGGAAGCAAGTATTGAAATATGTAAGAACAGTATGCTCAAGGAAATGATGTTCCAGTTACAGTGGGAGACTAAAGGTGTGAAGGCAGTACAGCAGGGGGGTGCTTCGAGGAGCTGCACTGAGCAAGCAGCACTTAGACAACGGAGGGGAGGGGAATACTATACTTGCCAGGCTCAATGGAGGTGCCCTAGCTCAAAGCTTTCTTGTCAGCCATGGGTTATAAGTATACCAAATGGCGAGCCCCTGGGGCCATCAGGGTGGCCAGGGAAGCCAGTCCATTCTGGCCACAAGCAGCCTCATGTTTTATCCTAACAGTACCCTACAAATGTTTCCTGGGTCACAACGTAAAAATGTCATAGAAGTGATTGGGAAGTTCTGTTTTAACGGATGCCTCGTTTTATAGCATATGACTTACCTTTGCCTCACCAACACCAGCCTAGCTAGCGTCTGGTATACAGAAGCTGTTCAGAATGTTTGAGTTGTTACCACTGTGACCTATACCAGAAGTCTGGAGAACTGGGTTCAAGTTTGGCTCTGCAACTGATTTGCAAAGCCCTACTGATGATAGGCAAACCCCTGCAAGCTTTACACTGCCACTTCAGATTCTCCATCGATTTCAAGAGGGCGTTGGACTAGAATCCACAATTCTTAACGATTTGGAGGGCCATGAACCCCTTTGAGAATCTGATGAAAACCCTCTCCCTTAGGGGAGCAGACACGTAGGAATAAACAAAGTTGTGTCCTTTCCGTTTGCTCGGACTAGATGCCCACAGTCAAGAGAACTCACTTTAAGCTCTTACTGGCTTGAATCCTGTGAGCTATGGAAACTTCTTAACAAAGCCTGTAAAATAAACCATCTATGGTACTCAGTGAACTGCAACACCCAACAGGCTTGGATGGAGCTACATTAGATATGACCTGAAATAGTCATCTTGAAAATTTTGAGCACTAGAAAACATGGTTCATTTTAGACCTAATTCAGCTTTTGCTCTCAGATTAAGAGAAACCTAATGTGGACTTGTCTCGGGCAGGGAACATGAAGTGCAGAAGGAATCAATGCTGATTGCCTTAAAAGCACAAGGGAACAGACTTTCTGGGGAGGCAGTGCCATATTGTGGCAGGAGGAAGGGAGGTAATCACTAGATTGGTAGTCCAATGAACTGGGTTTCAAGTACCAGCCTCAACGCATCCACACTCTCTGTGACCTTGGAAAAGATGTTCCTGAGGTAAGGGGTAATGGCACCCTGTATGTAAGGTTGTGGAACTGCATCCTGGCTGAGATTTGCTTGCTCTACAATCTTGATCAATTTATCTGAACCTATTTCCTCATGAGAAACTGTCACTTTGAAGGCTCCATGTAAGAATTTGGCCAGATCCTTTAATGAAAACTAGCCTGCCACAAAGCAGCTCAAAAAATAGCAACTGGTGTTCTTTAGGAATAAATGAGATGTCACAAGTGCTATTATACTTATTCCTAGTGGATACTGCTGGGAGGGAGGAAATCAAATCTCTTTCCTGTAGCTTTCTGTGCAGTGCATATGTCTAAGGTGTGTCCGGCTGCCTTTTGTGAGCCTTTCCCTTCTCCTTCAGTTTATCCCACCTGTGTAAGATCCAAAATCCTTTATAATCATTTTGCTACAGCTCAGTGTGATCTGCTGACCCAAGCCAAAAAGCCTAATTGTTCCTTGGCAGATTACACACATCCAAAACTGAGCAACCAAAATACCTTATCCTAGAAATAACTTGCTTTGCAAACTAAATCCTGTTGTTTGCAGTCCTCCAGAAGATGAAAAACCTTAATTTAGTAAGGTGGTTACAGCACTATCTCTGTGAGGGTTTGGGAGAAAATCAACTGGTCCTTACTCAAAGCCTAGTTGGTGCCTGGCACACAGTAGGCACACTCAAAACCTCATTTGCATTTGAAGCAAGCAGCATGCAAACAAAAACATTTGTGCTACATACCTTGAGTAAGATGGTTATGCATAAAACTGATAAAGTTCAGGAACATTGTTCACACCCTCCTGTAATAGTTTTATTTCAAATATATTTACCAGGGCAAATTAAACTCGGAAAATGACTCCCAATCTTCCCCAACTGTTTTCAAGGATTTTCTTGTTTTTAACTCAGCTCCATGTTCTTTTCTCAGTTTGTAAGGAAGAGGCCTTAACAGCCACTGGCAACTTGTATCAAGACAAACGAGCTTTCAACACCTTACGCTGTATTAACTATATATAAGGGTGCAGGGGGAGAGGCTGAATACTGACATCCTATTAAAAAGAAAAGGAAAAGCAGTCTTGTCTCTTTTGCCACTAACTTACTAAGTGGTCCTGGGCAGGTATCTGGGCCTAGCGTGCCCATCTGTTTGAAGGAGAGAAGGCAGTGACGGAGATGGTGCCTGTGGTCCCTTCCACTTCACATTTGAATCTAGGTCGACTCCTTTTCCTTCTTACAGTAGAGCCAGTTTAGGCCAAAGACAACATTTCCAATAATGCTCTAATGCGTGTTTATTTTATTTAGACTCTAAATCAGTATTACAGAAAACTGATTAAAGGAAGGTGGAAAATTTAAGACCATTATAGCAGGTTGGAAGTCAAGTTAACTTCCCACCCTCCGCTTCCTTCTTTAAATGAAGTTTTAAAAAGTCTTTATCAAGGTTCCCCTGTGGACCTTTTGGTATCATGTGCTGTTTATATAGAAATAATCCCACAATTAGCTTTTGAGAACTGTGCCCTAAAACCAAAATAGCTCGTGATACAACCTCTAAGTCATCATTTATTGATTTATAGAGCCCCCATCACATGATCCAGGTGCTTTACAATACAGTAAACATCACAACAGAACTCACATAGTTAAATACAATCAACAAATTACAGAACTAAAAACTGGAATGAAGCGACATTATGTCAAATTTCAAAGATGCTTAGAAGTGGCAGTACAAAAAAGGTAATTCCACCAACTGGAGACCAGACGGGCAAAGATACACAGGCACCACAACCCAAAATGGGCAGATTTGTAGAGGGTAAAATTTCATAACCAAGAATGAAGGCCATTAAAAAATACTATGATACCCAAGTGATCACAGAACCAGTGGAATAACCTCACAAAGATATTACCTTATAATGACAAAAAAACCAACCTCATATGGATTTTAAACTCACAAAGAGGCCAAACAGCCACTGAGATCATCTATCCCATTTTGAGCAGACTGAAATCTATAAGCCTTTTTTATAAGAACTTGAAATAAATTTAGGAAGCAGCCAACAGTTCTATAATCCATAAGACTATGGAAGATGTCAATAGTTGACACAAGGTTAGGGAGAAAAATCCTTTTCCTAAAGCAGAGAGGACTCACCTCACACTAATGGCAAGGCACTGGTGGGACAACAGCCACCTGGATCAGTGTTACCCAAGTGTGATTTAATAACAAATATAGAGGCATTTAAATTCACACTGTCAAATGAAATCTTGGAAAGGCACAGATGACACCTCTGACAGAGAAAAGAAGTCAAAACATCTATCAAGGCCTGTTTCCATCTGTAGCATGGTCAGGGCACCAGGTGGAAAGGAGTGTGAAGAAAGGTGCATTCATTTCTGGCTCTCCTTTCTACTCCCCTAGATCTAAGCCCTAAACTCATATGGTTATACCAAAGTAACTGCATTAAAGTGGCACTTAAAGTTTAAGAATAGTTGTCCCTGAGTTACTAGGTCATTTATTTGCCACTCCCTAAAAAGTCAAATCACTAGGTTTTAATTCAACAGATTGCTAGGCAGAATTTTAGCAATAGGAGAGCAAAATTCAAACTCCATTTTGTCACAATCACCACCGTGTGAACAATTTCTGATTTAAGCGTAAAGGGATTGCTTCAAAGTCCCAGGTAGGTGTGCAGTACTGGCACTTTGGGGCAACAATTCTTAAGTCTTAAAAAAGAAAAGAAAAAGAAAGTTCTTGAAGAAAATTGGACCACAATGAATATAATTTTAAAATTTCACATTCAGTCATTACACATTTATGAGTTTTTATAATGCTGCAGAGTAAACAGCCTGGGATTTAGAAAAAACCACCCTCTATGGTGACTACATCCTTAACCCTTTTTCTTCTGCTTAAAAAAGGACATGTAAAGTTCATAAAAGATTAGGCTACTTGCAGGAATCCTTTCACTATTCTGCCAAAAGTATTTCTCCAAACTCCACAAAGCAGAGATGCACCAATTCTCACTGATTCTCAAAATTAAACACCATGTCCCATCTGGTACTATCTCAAGTTCTATCCCTTATCTGCCAAAGACTATTTCCCAATCCCAACCTCACACCAAACAGAGAGGAATCTGGGCCTGCTTTTAACACTACTCATTTTACTATTTCCTGAAGTTGTTTTAGAAAACTCATGAAATATATTTATGCTCAAACATTAATAAAATCCAAATGCACTACGTCAGTGACAGAATCTATACGTCAAACAGCAAACATTTACACCTCCGTAATGCTTTGAGATTTGCATAAGAATCTAGATAGAGACAAATATATATAGCCATGGCCATGTGATTTTCAAGTATCAAAAGTCTGTTTGCATAAGGAACCAACCTGAGATTTTTCTAAACTGCATTCCTCTGGCATTCAGTATCATAACCTTCATTCAATACAATAAAAGCCAACAACTTGACAATTATTGGAAAAAAATTATATTTTGGAAGAACTCACTACATAAGGTGACAGAATTCCAAAATCAAATTACATGAAAATATACATCGCAATTTCTTTGTACAATAAGTGAGAAAAATCTGCAGTATAGAAGAATAGAGGCAAAGAAATATGAAGGGCTAAGGAGAAGGGTATGAGGGTAAATAGCGTTTTTAATAGCAAACCCAGAAGTTAAGTAGAAAGCCTGTAGCTGTGCATGCTTTATTCATCCAACCTTAACATTAGGTAACTGGAGGGCAAAAATAAAACCAAATCAGAATTTTGTATAGTTTGGGGTAAATTTTAGTAAGTTGAATTCAGAACCAACTCTTTTTAGTTCTTGGGAACAGTGACAGTTCAAGAGCTCTCAACAGCCAAAAAATGTTATTGCTACATCCAATCCAAGTGATGGGTACAGCTAGAATATAAAAAGGACAAAGCACCCAGTGATGACCACTCCTCCGAAGTCATCATTAAAAATCAAGTAGCTGCTTATTAAGTATTTCAGTATTGGAACTAAATGATTTGAAAATTTTCTGGCCGATAGGATAAACACAAAGGGGAGTGTGTCAAAACAAAGAAGATACAAAACTTTAGTAAATGAAAAGAGTTTAATGAAGCCTCAATGGTTTAAAGGAAATTAAATGGAAACTTTTAATCCTAATTGCTTTTCATTTGACATGCTTTAAAGAGTCTTTTAAAACATAAGAAACAATGAGTAGGGGAAGAAAACCTGCTAAAATCTTTTAGAATTTACACGATTCTTATTCTACTACAAGAAAGCATTATTTGGTACAAGGTGTATTTGTGGATGTACATGAACAGTATATATATTATCCGGATCATGTTGTGCTATGTACAGGTCTTTACAATTCTTCCTGAAGGTTAAAACAGTTCATTAGAATTCAAAATGCGTAATCATCTGTAAGTTGGCACTTGTTAGGCTCTTGTCAGCATTGATACTGGCATGTTTTATTGCAGCCCAGTTCCAGCCAGTGTTTGCCAACTTGTTACAACAGAAGTCCAGCAATAGGTGGGTAGAGTGCAGGAAAAACAGTGCCATGTTTTTCAATTGGAGACCTACAACAAAACAAACAGAATTATACAATAAGTTTGCAAATTATAAAAAAGAGCTGATTATAAATTTTTATTCACATGTTATTTCTTTAAAAATTTCTTAATTTCATTTTAAGCTTACTTTTCTGCTTGTCCAACATGGTAGCCACATATGGCCATTTCACTTTAAATTTAAATAATAGTAAATAAAATTTAAAATTTAGCTCCTCAGTCACACTAGCTACATTTCAAGTGCTCAAGATAGCTGATGATTACCATATTGGACAGTGCAGATATAGAATATTTCCAATTAGTGTAGAAAGTTTTATTGTACAGCCTTAATTTGTATTTTTTGATGTTCTAAATGTATTTCAACTTATATGCTATATCTAGAGTCAAAAACAGAAGAACTGCCAAAAAGTCAAGTGATTTGGAAATCTACAAATATTTAAGGATATTAAGAGAAACAATTTAAGATTGCCACACTTCTCAACTTGCTATATTTTATCCAATTCTCTAAGGTTCAATCCAAACACATTTTCTCCATGAAACCTATCCCAATTACAGTTTTCTATTGTTTTCTATCTGCTGGCCTCATGTTCTCTATTAGCCTAGAAGTCAATAACCACATCTAAATAAAAACAACTACAATCTTATCGAGTGCTTATTATGTGCCAAGCAGTGTACTAAGTGCTTTGCAAACTTATCTTACGTAATGCTCATAATTACCATATGAAGGAGTTTGGCCCTATTTTACAGAGAAAAGTTAAGACAAGGTCACACAGCTAATAAGTGGCAGAACTTCTCAAAAAGTTACGAAAACATGAAGTTCAATTACCAAAAAAAGTGTCTTTTAAATGACTGGACTTCTCAGAGCCTTTATTATATTAATATGTGCTTTGAACATGTAAGGGGAGCAAGGGAAGGGGACAGGGAGAACACCTACTAATATTACATTGAATCAAGTGTTTCAGAAACTCAGAAACCTGTATTGTGTGCCAAGCACATTGTTGGGCACAAAGGACTTGAACAAAAGATAACTGGGAATTCAAGAGATATAGTTTTAAACTCCCAATAAAGAAGTCAAATGTACTTAGAATTATGGACATATTTAACTCATACCAGTATGTCTTCTAAAGCCCTGAATAAAGTTATTAATCTTACAATCACCCAAATTCAACCATACCAAAGCTCTGTTGTGGGTAGAAAGAGAGCTATGGGCCTATCTGTGGCCCTACATGTGCCTAGCTCCAAGAGCGGCAGAAGTTCTCAATTTCTTTCCAAAGGGGTTAATCAATCCATGTAAACGGTCCTTAGCAAAGCAATGAATGCACCAAATATGAATGTATCACCTTCACCAGAATCGGGTTCTACCATTTGCACACAGATACACATATGTGCACACATATTTTATGAGAAAATCTAAAGACATATATAACTGAAACTCAAGAGGCATTGTTATACAACAGGTATTGTAACTTTTAGTTAATGTTATTTGAATGTTTTTCCAAAGGCTATATCACACACTCAAATTAATGGCTGGCCAATTAATCTCTTAGGGCTTAAACAGAACAGTATACAGAGCTTGGGCATTGAGTAATCATTCCCCTGTGGTATGAACTAGATATTTCAGGGCCACAAAAGAATCAATTAAAAACTGTTTTTGTTTGAGATTTTTAAAGAACAATATTCCAGAGAAGACTGACTGATGAAAGTCATTAAATACCTAAAATCAGGCAATCCAGCCTTTTAATAGTGAGGACCAGCTTTAAATAGCATTAGCTTACTTCAGCAGAAATAGAAATATCTATTTCCCCCCCCGCTTTGAATAAAATGCACTCTCGACAGAGAAAAAGGCTCAGTAGAGAAAAAAGCAAATTTGTTGTTTTTTTCTGCTGGTGAGATTGCTGTTCACCAGATTAATGTGAAAATGAATTACTTGCATAACACTCTAAATAAACGGCACTGACCTGAAACAGTCATTTACATTTTTGTAAGCATATCCCATTTCTAACTTAAAATATATTCACCTATTGTTAAAATCACACACTTTTTACATTAACTGAGACTATATCAACTGTATGTCTTTATGAAATAATTTGAGTACCAGTTTTTTGCTTCCCATATTCTATTATTCTTGACTTTAACCTATAAATCTGGAGAGGGTTCTCCTCGAAAGAATATAAGTGTCTTGTCCCATTTATTTCTAAAACTAGAATCAAATCATTCATATTCCATGTGGCTACACAACTTAATCTTTTTAAAAGACCCTAAAAATACAAAACAGTCAAGTATGCTTCCAAATAAAGACTACTTTTTGATATCACAGACAATAATAAAAGTAACTACCCACTCAGGGATAAGTGTTCAAATAATCTCAAGCATTCCTAAGTGAAAGCAGCCCGTCACTTAAACAGTTTAGTATCAAGGAAGTTTTCCCCATCCATTCCTTTCACACAGATGCTTCCAAAAGTTCCAATTCATACGAAACTGCCACTCAGTATAATACTAGACAACAACTCTCCCTTACCATCACCAATCTGGCCTTTCCCCCAAAACTGATTCTTATTTCATTCTTTTTCTTATGCCATTGCACTGGTGACCATCCACATCCACTTCCTTTCTAAGGTCTATAATGCCTCTCTCCTCCCTGTGGCCAACCAGCCCATATGTTTCTGTCTCTGTTTCTTCCTTCTGTCCCTCAATGTGGAAATGGTACAAGATGCTGTCTTTCGCCCTAATAAGTACTGCTCTCTACACCAAATGAATCTTCATCTCTACTCTGTAGACTTCCAATCTCACCAACAGCTCTATGTCTAACCTCTGTCCTAACCATCCTAACCATTCAGTATTTACGCATGTTCTAACTTTCTCAAAGCCATGCTCTGCTTCTACTACCACTAGAGCTCTTAATGTGGCTTAACCTTACCTTTTTTATGCCTGATCTAACTGGCTAAATTAACAGCTTTTTAATTGACCAGGATAATTTATCTATAGAATTCTATCGTGCCTTTGCAAATAGCAGGCAATTAACAAATATTCATTAACAAGAACTGAAATGAGCTCAGTGTCACCTGTTCTTGATGTTACCTCTCATTTCAGATATAAATCTTGATTCTTAATAATATGCAACTGTTAAAAAAGGAAGCAGATATATCTATATATTATTGATCTAGCAAAATATCAAAAGACAATGTTAAATAAAAAGCACAGAAAAAGGCCTGAGCTTAACAGTAGCATAAGTAAGAAATAGTAACTAAAATTAATCACTGAAAAAATGAGTGTATTAATTTCATTTAAAATTCTGTTCTATTAAGGACTCTGGCTGTCACAATAGTGCAAACAAAGCTGTTTACAATGCATGCTGAATATATCTGGAGTAACTGCAACTCTAAAGGAGGATGCTTTGTTATTAATGTGTGCACAGTACTGGCCTATGCTAGCGAAGATTTCCAATTATTGCTTCCATATTCCTTAATAGTAAGTTATTAGTTTATTTAGTTTCATGACTAACAGTATGTTATATTGTTTTTCAATTAACCTATTCTACACAATGAGGTATTTTGGTTCAACATTATTTTTTGCCTCTTTTTGATAAGTGAACTTTAATCTTGAGAAGTATGTCTCTTTTTAAAAAATAGTTTATTGATTTGTAGAGAGAGAAGAAGGGAGAGGGAGAGAGAGAAACATCAATGTGAGAGCGCAACATATATTGGCTGCCTCTTGCATGCCCCCTACTGGGGATCAAGCCCACAATTCGGGCATGTGCCCTTGACCAGAACTAAGGCAGCAACCTCCTGGTACACTGGACAATGCCCAACCAACTGAGCCACACTGGTGAGAGCTTGATAAGTATATCTTAAAGACATGTGAATGTTATGATCAAGTATAAGTTAACTCTAGCCTCATTAGCAAAGGAGATAATATATAATCCCTTAGGATATTTGTTTATTACACTTCATTAGTATTTACTTAATTTATAAAATACTGTGTCAAGGTAAATATAATAAAATTCTTCGTTATTTCCTAAATTTATAAAGTACTGTTTATATAAGATAAATCATGCATAAGATTACACTTCAATATGTTATGCTGTTCCTCATTAATTCTTTGTTGTCACCAAGTCCTTTTCTGACTTGAAAACGGTATGGGTAAGGAAAACAAGCCCTGAGTGTGTTTGCTGTTCCTAGGATTTTGTCATACTCATAAACCAACCAATGCAATGAGCTAAGCTTTGTGAAGACTAACGTGGCAGCTGTATCCAAGACAAATATCCAAAATGAAGTACAGGCAGGCATGAAGGATATTCAATTTCAATACTAGCAGACCAAGGCAAAGTCTAGTAACAAGAACTTGATCTAAGGTGGTGGAAAGCAAAAAATCAAAGAAGGGAAAAGACATGGACCACTGACTAGATGTGAGAGAGGTATCACATGTAATGATATTGAAATAAGAACAAAATTATTAGCAAAAATAAAAAGGATAGATATAAACTAGATGAAAAACAGAAATAATTTGAAGACTACAAGGTTATTATTGTATCTAGTGGGAAGAGAACGTAAAGTTAATTTTCAGAATTTCAGGTTATTATAAAGAGATCTAAAAGTAGATCTGAGTCCTTTCAGAAATTAGAGACATCAAACATAAGAAGAGAATGAGGGTGGATAGACTTTAGCCTTACTTCTGATTTGCACCTTAGCATTTGGTACATTTAATCATAAAAATAATAAATAAAAATTAAAATAGTGTGATACTGGTTCAGGGATAGACAAGCCAACCAATGAAACATAGAAAGGTCATAAACAGAACACATACACTGAAATGTAATTTTATAACATAATCAACACTGTATCAGTGTTGAAAGGATGGACCTATCAATAAATGATGTAGTCAACAGCTATATGTTGTGGAATGAAAGGGTAAAGCTGAACTCCTACCTCACACCATATACCAATCAATTTCAGTGGATTGAACACATATATCAAAGGCAACTACAAAACATTTAGAAGACATTATGTAACAGTAGCATTCTGATGGCAGGAAAGAAACTGAAATATAAAAAGTAAAATTCATACAGGAAAGGACTAATAAATCCAGTTGCATTAAAATTAAAAACCTCTGTTCATCCAAAGAAACCATAAAGAAAGTGAACTGACAAGAACACAAATCAATAACCTAACAGGAAAACAATCCAAAGACTAGAACACTCATTTCACAGAGGAAACATCAATGGTCAAACATATGAAACAATGTGCAGTTGCATTGGTAATTAAGGCAATCACATCAAGTAATAATGATTTATTATTGTACACCTTCCAAATTAAAAATTTTGCAGAAATCTGATAATAACAAATGGAGAGAATATGAAGCACATGGAATTCTTATCCTTGCCAATAGGAATACAAATAGATGCAACATTTTAGAAAACAATTTGGCAATTATCTAGTCAATATACCCTTAACTCAAGAATTCCACCCCTAGATATACACCCTAGAGAAACTCTTATAGTGCATGTACAGGAAGAAACAAGAATTGCCGCATTCTCTCCTGGCAGGTGTGGTCCAGTGGTTGAGCGTCAACCCAAGAACCAGGAGGTCGTGATACATGTCCAGGATTCCCCAGTAGGGAGTGTGCAGGAGGCAGCCAATCAATGAATCTCTCATCATTGATGTTTTTCTCTCTCCCCCTCTCCTTTCCTCTCTCTGAAGGAAAAAAAAAAAAAAAAAAGAACAGCCACATTCTCTATAATAGCAAAAACAAAGCAAAACAAACAAGCAAAAAGACCCATCCTAAACTGGAAAATAACTGCAATAAGAATCAAGAGTAGAGAAGTAATTTATCTAATAAAACACTACATAACAGTGAAAACAGATGAAGTATAGCTGTACATAACACAGAACAACTTCAACAATATAATGTGCAATAAGTCTAAAATGTATACATTGTAATTCCATATATACAGTTCAAGTCATGTAATACATTGTTTAAGAATACAAACCTGATAAAATTATGAAGAAAAGCAATGGTAAAATGGAAGAAACTGTTGAAATAAACACTTTATCATTGGAAATTTTACCATCTCTAGTTTCTGAAAAGACAGACTGCTACTATACTGATCAGTTTGGTTTATCTAGTTAAAAACAGCTGGGTCTACTAAAGGCAAAAGCAAGTAAGTTATACTGTTTCTGTTGAGAAACAGCAAACTACTGGAAACTACCACTAGAAAATGAAGCCAATGAAAAAAAGAATTCAAATAATTAAATCACATAATTTCCCCAAACACACAGGACATTTATAAAAAGGCAAATAATAGTATGATTGTTAAAATGAACTTACCCTGAAATAAGTGAAGTTACAGCTATTGCATAAATGTCACTCAAAAGCAGTCTCTTGGCTTTTTCTTACACAGCGGGCAACTTTCCTTTTGAATTCTCCATTTCTGTCTTCCCTCCATTCTTTCTGTAGGTACAGAAGTGACAAACTGATTTTATCAACTCCTCTTATAATTTCAAGTACTAATTTTACTTTTGAATGTAATGCTTTGGCATATGTAATCGGATAAGATAGAAAAGTAGTCAAAAAATACTTTTGCAAGGCACTCTGCTGGGACAAAAGAGTAGAAATCTCCCATACAAACTGCCTCTATAGGCAAAATTCTCTTAAAACAGGGAAAAGATCATAAAGAACATTAACAGTTTTATATTATACTGAAAAGAAAGGTACAATTTATGAATAAGATATTCAGGCTATCTGAAGGATTATAAACTCTCCCTGATGGAAGCAACCAGAAAATAAAAAAGACATAAACGTGCATCCTATATAAAGTAGACAGGTGGAGTACATCATATTGAGATGATACTGAGTACTGCTTCTCAGGGGGGGATGAGGGGACAGGACAGAGAGAAATGAAACAATTATCACTATCATTGCCAGACACATGAAAATGGAACACAAAGCAGCACTGGAATAGTTTCACATAACAGAGCTGATTCTATCTAGCATGAAAATACATAGTAGGAAATTCTCACAAAAATGCCCAGCCTTTTGTTTCCCTTTTTAAAAAATATCATCTATTTACAGACAGCAAAAACCATAGAAATTGACAATCTTTGCTCCTGTGGAGGAAGACATTAGAAAAATAATTTTTTGCCCTCAAAGCAAGAAAGGGAACACAGAAATCCAGTAATTACAATAAAATATGAGAGAAACTATAATGCTAACATGTACAGAGATTGAGATGCATACTGGAGTATTTATGTATAAAATGTTATGAAGTCTGTAATTATGTCATCATCATTTTAAGTAAAAGGAAGAAGAGAACAATTCTAGGCAAAGGGAGAAAATCGATCTCAAAGAAAAAAAACACTTAAAAATACCACTTAGCAGAGAAACTTAAAACTGAGAGCAGGGCCCTGGCCAGGTGGCTCAGTTGGTTGGAGCATCGCCCTGTACGTCAAAAGGTTGCAGGTTAAATTCCCAGTCAGGGTACATACCTAGGTTTTGGGTCCAATCCCCAGTTGGGGTGTGTATGAGAGATGACCAATCAATGTGTGTATCTCTCTCTTCCCCCTCCCCCGCCTTTCTCTCTCTCTCTAAAAATCAGTGAAAACATATCCTCAGGTGAGGGTTAAAAAAAAAAAAAAGAAAGACTGCCCTAGCTGGTGTTGCTCAGTTGGTTGGGAGTTTCCTATGCACTAAAAGGCTGCTGGTTCCACTGCCAGTCAGAACACATGTCCAGGTTTCAGGCTCAATCTCCAGTCCCTGGTGGGGCTGGTGCAGGAGGCAGCGAATAGATACTTCGTGCTCTCTCTCCCCCTCTCCCTTCCTCTCTCTCTAAAGGCTGAGAGCAGGGAGATCAGATATAAGGCTATTACAATAACATATTGAAGAAGTAAAAAGGACTCAAGTCAATAGCAGAGTTTAGAGAGACTATATAGTATGGCCAGCATTCTCTGACAACTGAGACAAGACTGGGCAAGGATGACTTGCCCCGTAAGGATAGATGGGTAGATGATGGTTCCAAAGCAGGATCTAGTTAATATAACCAGCCACTTGTTGAATCCAGTATGCCATAAGCTTAGGTAACCAGACAGGTGATATATTCATCTGCATTTTATACAAATGGGGAATCGATGAATTCAATAGGGAAAAAAAGCACGTTTGTCTATTTACTCTCCTGAGACCCTATTAAAATGATCATGTGGGAATTTTTTCTAAAGGTACAAATCCTAAATATCAAAGAAAATGGCAGGAAAGTTATCTAATACAGGGGGAGTTTTTGCTGGAAGACCAGAAGATGGGAAAAGTAATGAAACATGCAGCAGAGAAGAAAAAGGAACAGCCGAGAAACGTCTCAATGGAACCAGAGCAAAGGAGGGAAAGAAGCTATTAAACCCCTCCTCCTCCAACTCTTCCTCTTAGTTTAGTATCTGGCTTGCTACTCACACACCCTTGAGTGAAACAAATTCTACACAGAGATACAACTCCAATCTGCTTTCCTAGACCCTCCCTTCTTATTTATTTATAATGAACGAAGAGTTGTGTACAAGGCCTACAGAGTTCTGAAGTAGTCTTCAAATACAAAAGAAAAACTGACCTCAGAGAAAGAGACTTCAGAATTTAACTTTTAAAAATCTCTAATTAGAACTCTCAAGAGAACTATTAAGTTCATTAAAGAGTGATAAGATTTCATGAAAAAGGAATTAATGGAGAAAAGACCACGCATTTAAAATTAAAAGTAATACTGTCAAAATGAAAATTCAACAGAAAATTCAAAATCGGCACTGTTTTAGATGAAAAAGATAGAAGGGATCAATCTGGGTTAGAGCTACAAGTTCAAAACAGGAAAGAATGCCAAACATGAAAAAATTCTGAAAATAATTAAAATGGAAAATTTTCCACAGCTGAAGTCTTCAAAGTATACATCAACTAGAGAGATGTAAAGTTTTACATAATATTGTGAAATTTCAGAAGACCAGAAATCCAGAAAAGGACGTAAAGGGAACCAGAAAAAAAAGAAGGAAAAAGGAAAAAGAAAGAAAAGGTCACCATCTACAAATGGAGAGGGATGAGCCTGACATCAAATTTCTCATCAGTAACAATAAGTACTAAAGATAAATTCTGTAGAGATTTGATTATCCCCCCTAGAATTCTGTAAATAAAGTATCAAGTACAAGGTCAGGATAAAAACGCTTCCAGGTATGTAAGGACTTAATTCCCAGATACCTTTTCTAAAACATTACTCTTGGATGAAGAAAAGCAAAAGAAAAAAAGTCAACAATAAAAAAAAAAAAAGGGCTTTCTTGGGGGGGAGGCAGATTCAGGAAACAGATGATCCAATACAGAAGAGAAGCAAGGGAAGGAAGGAAAATTCAAGGAAAACAGCCAAGCAGCAGACTCAATCAATCTAATTTGGAGCCAAAAAATGAAGAGACCCAGGGAAGAGATCTCCAAGAAAAATGGGAGTTTCCTGGAATAGGTATCATAGATTGAGAGGTGAGGAAGCCCGGCCGGGCGTGGCTCAGCAGTTGAGCATCAACCTAGGATCCAGGCGATCGGGGTTCGATTCCCGGTCAGGGCACATGTCCAGGTTGCAGGCTTGATCAATGACTCTCTCATCACTGATGTTTCTATCTCTTCCTCTCCTTTCCTCTCTCTGAAATCAATGAAGATATATTAAAAAAAAAAAAAAAAAAGAGGTGAGGAAAACAAACAAAAAATATATGAAAATATAATAAAAGGTATGCAGTGCAAAAGGAAAAAGCAAGAAAGGTAAACAAAACTGTTTACAAGAAAGCTATGGTTTAAATATGAGACAACTAACTGGTTAAATCAGAAAATGCAGCAGTGGGTTTAAAAAAAAAAAAGAATGGGATAGATTTTGTACTATCTGTGATGTCGAGTTTGCATATTTCAACTTCCTATAAAGGCCTATTTCTACCCTTATGAAAATGCTTTTGCCTATTCACATTGTCAAGTATTTGTTTGTTCTTAATTTCTCCTTTTTGAAGATTAAAACTCAACTTGTCAGTTCTGATCTTATAAAAAGTGCTGATAGTTGAGAATGAAATAGTAACTACTTCTCAAAATGATTCTACAGGTCTTTTTTTTTTAAAGAAACAGCTTTCACCTCCTTTCCTTTACCATCTCTTATATTGTTTGAACTAATACCTGACTAAAACAGAAAATTAGTATAGTGTTCTACCAGGTTTTACTTCAATTTGATTACTAAATGTAAAATTTCAAAGCCATAGATATAAATGTTTCTATATATGTTTAAAATACCCCCCCTCCTCCCGCCCGGCCGGGCATGGCTCAGCGGTTGAGCATCGACCTAGGATCCAGGCGATTGGGGTTCGATTCCCGGTCAGGGCACATGCCCAGGTTGCAGGCTAGGAAGCCGATCAATGACTCTCTCATCATTGATGTTTCTATCTCTCTCTCCCTCCCTCTCCTTTCCTCTTTCTGTAATCAATAAAGATATATTTAAAAAAATAAAAAATAAAATAAAATACCCCCCCCAAAAAACGTGAATTGAATCTTCTGGTTTTCATATACACTAACAAAAAAGTTCCAAGAATAAGAATAAGAATGAGAACAAAAGACTTTTCAAAGGATAGAAGGCTGAGAAACTAGGACTATTAAAGATGACTAATAAAACAAAATATAATGTGAATATAAAATATAATGTGGGTTCTTAGATTCTGTATTTTCAATAATAACAAAAAAGGTAGCTATAAAGAACAATATTGAAGAAATCTGAGTATGGGCTGCATATGTATATTCAATAATAATACTGTATCAATGACAGACTTGTACTGTGCTTATATGGAAAGATACCCTTGTTCTTAGGAGATACATGTTGAAGTATTCAAGCATGAAGAGTTAGGATATCTGTAAAGCATTCTCAAACAGTTTGGCAAAAGAAAAAATAAGTAAAATCCCCAGAACTGGTGAATCTAGGTGAGGGACATAGGAGTGTTCATTTAACTAATGGAACTTTTCTGTAGATCTGAAAGTTTTAAAAATAAAAACTCGAAAATAATAATATGGACTTGATAATAAATTTTCTTAGGTATGACATATAAGATGGTGTCCTTATTTAAAGATGCAGGTTCATGTACTTTGGGGTGAAGCTTAGTTGTCTTTGTAACTTATTTTTGTACAGATTCAGAAGAAAAATAAATGGATATAAATATAGACACACACGCATACACACACAGAGAGAAAGATACATATATACTATAGTTCTGAGTTTAATTAAAGGGAAGGGGAGATGTGCAAGTGACCACCTTACCGCAGCATCAACATTAGCAGGTGAGTCTCCATTAGGGTCTGCCAGCATAGAAATAACACTAATCATGATGGTTTCCACGGTGTGAATGGGGAGCCAGCGTTCCTCTGGTTTTTCATAACCATATTTATCTTCTCCAGGCTCATGAAGAATAGAAATGCATACATCACCATTTTTATCAACTGTAAAATTAGACAAAAAGTCCTGTTTAAAATACGTATTTGAAATAATTTGCTTATACATATCTATTATAGTTGTAGTCCTAATTCCCACAGTACCTGTATAAAACAATGAATATATACAGAAGTTAATTTCCAAAATGGAACCTGTTAACCTTCTGGGAAGACCACAGATTTTACCAAAAAGGATCCATCTGACAAACCCAATAGGAGTGTAAGTTATCTTTTTCATTTCTGCAAAACTTCAAGATACCTAGCATGTAAACAGATGTTGCCTAGCATTTATATCTAAATACAGCAGGTCCTCCAACAACTTTGTTTCATTCAACGTTATTTCTTTTATAACATAGATAAAATGCTGAAGAAATTGAAATTTTGTTTCTATCAATTAGCCCATCCATGGAAAAAATGGATTTGTTATCCGTCATTTCACTTAAAGATGCAGGACCTATTGATGATGTTAAGTGAGAACTTACTGTACACTAAAATGAATAAATGGCAACTACTGAGCCCTGGCCAGGTGGTGTAATTGGTTGGAGCATTGGACAGTAACCAAAAGGTTTTGGGTTCAATCCCTGGTCCGGGAGCGTATGGGAGGCAGCAGATTGATGTATTGTGTGCGTGTCTCTCCCTCTCATTTCCTCTCTCTAAAAATCAATAAAAACATAATCCTCGGGTGAGAATAAATAAATAAATGGCAACTACTGAATCTGTTTTTCATTTGTAGAAAGTATATGGTCCAAATACCAGAAATGAGTTTCTACGTTGTGATTTCCTAGTTTCTCCACTAACTTACTGATTTAAATGGGTGACAGTCAAAGGTCCAGAGACTTACCTAAGAAAAAAATGAGAAGTAACATCATAATGTACTTTTTAAATCACATAAAGGCAAAATTATATTTTCAGTGAAAGGAGTCTATTCAGATTCACAAAAGGAACATGCTATTTTGCCAGTGAAAATTCATTAACATAAATAGTTTTCTATAAAATTATTTTAAAATCCAAGCCAAAAATTAATTGTGGGGAGGGGGGGGAAGGTGAAGACCTAATCCACTCACTCATTTAAATCACACATTAGTGAAACTACCAAAATTCACTAATCTTTTTTTTTTTTTTTTTTTTTTTAATACGTCTTTATGGATTTCAGAGAGAGGAAGGGGGAGGTAGAGAGAGATAGGAACATCAATGATGAGAGAGTCATTGATCGGCTGCCTCCTGCACGCCCCCTACTGGGGATCGAGCCAGCAAACTGGGAATATGTCCTGACCAGGAATCAAACTGCGATCTCCTAGATCACAGGTTGATGTTCAACCACTGAACCATGCCGGCCAGGCCAAAATTCATTGGTGAAATTTTCTCCATTGCCAAAGAAAGCATACTTACTGTGGAAATTCTAGAAAAAACAGAAAAATATTTTTAAAAATTATATAAAAAGTGTTAACCAAATTTCCAAATCCCATAAATAACCAATGACAATATTTACCTGTATTTCAATCCTAACTTCATAACTAAAGTCTACCAAATTTGTGATAGGTATAATTTTAAAGCTTATTTTTCATCTCTAACTTAACATTTATTTCCCCTGCTGTTATATCTCTGGGTAACCAGAATCAAAGTTTATATGCATTCCTTGCTCTATGACAAGTATATCTTGAATGCATATTGTGTGCCAGACACCTACCCAACAAAGGGGATACAGCAGTGAATGTTGCAAAGTCCATGCCTTAATGTCTTGTATATGAGCTTTTCTATAATTAAGGATCCTCTTCCAACCCCTACCTCCTAGTAAAACCTATTAACTAAAGTGGAATAAGTAGACCGAGAGGCAAGAACAACAAGACTTGTAAGCACTATAAAGTTTAACAATAAAATGCTTATACAGTATTAAGATGTTTTTCTTATTACATAAGTATTATCATTTTATTTGAAAGCATATTAAATGTCTGTACAGAATTCTAGCAGAGAGAATCAACTTAAGATCATTTTCCTTTTTTAGAAATTATCATCATAATCTAGAATGTTCAAATTTTTACCTTGTGTCCTTTCACTTTAAACAGTTTAGTTTTTTAGCCTTAATACCCATTACCAAATTACATTTAAATATATATATTGCCATCAGCAATACATGAGGTGACAGCTTCCGCTGTCTCTTCACTAAGAATTAAGATTTTTCTTTACTGATAACTTCTGAATTTCACATGTGAAATCTAGTTTAATTAGCTTTTCTAAATGCTTTTGGGGTGAAAATTTTTTGTGTATAGAAACTATACATGCTGTACAACTGAAACTAATACAAAATAATATTGAATGTAAACAGGAATTGAAAAATACAGTAAAAAAAACTTACTGAAAGGCAAGGAAAGTACAGAAAGGGACGTCATCAAAACGAAAGAATAAACTATACGTATGTCCTATTTGTGAAATGTCTGTTCTTATCTTTTACCCATTTATGTACTCAGTGTTTAGTTTCTTCTTGTCAAACTGCTTCTTTTTAAAGGTTTTTGCTTTTTTTAAAATATATCTTTATTGATTTCAGAGAGAGAAAAGGAGAGGAAGAGAGAGATAGAAACATCAATTACTAGAGAGTCATTGATCGGCTGCGTCCTGCACACCCCCGACTGGGGATCGAGCCCGCAACCGGGCATGTGCCCTGACCGGGAATCGAACCCCGATCACCTGGATCCTAGGTGGATGCTCAACTGCTGAGCCACGCCCGGCCGGGCAAACTGCTTCTTAATTTTCCCCATTTAATTTTTGTCTATTACTTTCTCCTTTCATGTTAATGCCTCAATAATATTCTTTATAGTTGGCTTTAGTATCTGACACAAGATCCATTTAAGAATCCTATATTGCATTGTTGCCATTTCTCTTTTGAAACGAGAAAATTCTTGCCCCAACACCCAGCAAATAATTGATATTCACTACTTTTTTTTTTAATCACTTGAAAATTTTTATTCCATTTAAGTTTTAATTCACTTTGCTGTTTGGTGTAAAGAAAATTTCTCAATCAAGTTTCCCGTAAATAGCTAGCCAAGAGTCTGGACATCAAATACTGAGCAGAAAACACATCTCTATTCCATCTTAAAATTAAACTACCTGATTCATACAAACCCTCAAGCAATTTCCTTTCTCTTGAAGTTGTGCATGTAGAACTATGAAAGTCTCACTTACTCCCAACCTTCTCTATTCACTACTTGGGCATTCTCTTTTACCATATTAGAAACTGGCCTCTGCCCCGATCAGGATGCTATTATTCTCACAAAGTGGTCTGGAGAACATATCCTCCTGAGTACTTTTTTTATTTTTTAAATATATCATTGATTTCAGAGAGAGAAAGGGAGAGGGAGAGAGACAGAAACATCAATGATGAGAGAGTCATTGATCAGCTGCCCCCTGCATGCTCCCCACAGGGGATGGAGCCAGCAAGATCTCCTGGATCACAGAGCGATGCTCAACTGCTGAGCTGGGCTCTCTGAGTTCTTTTAAAGTCAACCCTTCTGGGCCAAAATAACTGATGTTATTGAGGACACCTTCCTGGACACATTTTCCTCCCTTAGGTTCTGACACTTCCTTTCCTCGGGTCCTAAGCTATTCTCAGTCACGTTCTAGTTTCCTTTCCCTCAGTCTGACTTTTGGGGTTATCCTTATCTCCCATATTAATCACCTCGTCCCTGGGTAAATTAACTCAGTCATTCTATCACCATTTACCCATCATCTTCTCCCCCCACCAGCTTTATAATTAACATATAACACTGTGTAAGTTTAGGGTGTACTATGTGATGATTTGCTATACGTTACCCGTCATCTTGATGCCAGTAACTTCCAAGGCTCTCAGTCCACTACTGAGTCTTGCCTGGACTACTTTTATCTAATTATCTAATTGGATATATCAGAAGTGTACCTCAAGACAAGTAAGTTCAAAATTGTATGTACATAAGCTACACAAAGCTAATCTTTACCCTACAGTAATTTTTATAATGGCTTTATTGAGATAGAATTCACATATTTGAAGTGCACAATTTAATGGTTCCTATTATGTTTACAGAGTTGTACAACCATCACCATAATCAATTTTAGGATATATTCATCACCCCAGAAAGAAACCCCTGTATACATTAGCAATCACTTCCCATTTCCCCCACAATTCACCCCAAGCCATCAGCAAGCACTAACCGACTTTCTATCTCTATAGATTTGCCTATACTGTACATTTCAGATAAACAGAATCATACACTATGTAATCTTTTGAGACTGGCTTTGTTCATTTAGCATAATGTTTTCAAGGTTCATCTGTGTTGTAGCATATATCAGTATCTCATATCATTATATGGATATTACATTTTGTTTTTCTGCTTATCAAATGATAGACATTTGGGTTGTTTCTACTTTTGGGTGATTATGACTAACGCTGCTATGAACATTCACATACAAGTATTTTTTTGGACATATGTTTTCAAGTTTCTTGGTTATCTAGGAGTGGAATTGCTGGATTATAAGGTAACTAACTATGTTTAACCTTTTGAGGAACTGCAAGACTTTTTCAAAATGGCTGCACCATTTCACTTTTTTTTTTAAATGTCTTTATTGATTTCAGAGAAAGAAAGGGAGAGAGAGATGAGATAGAAACATCAATGATGAGGGTCATTGATTGGCTACCTCTTGCATGCCCCCGACTGGGGATCGAGCCCACAACCCAGGCATGTGCCCTGACCGGGAATCAAACCGCCATCTCCTGGATCCTAGGTTGATGCTAAACCGCTGAGCCACGCCCGGCCGGGCTCCATTTCACATTCTTGAAATAGTTAACAGTAGTGTATGATGGTTGTAATTTCTCTATGTTCTCACTAACACTTGCTTATTATCTGCCTTTTTATTATAACCATCCTAGTAGGTATAAAGTGTTCTCTCACTGTGGTTTTGATTCTACAATTATTTTGGAAATGGTCTATCCTAAATTCTTACCTCTCCTTTACCACCCAACCAGAAAGAATACATTTTCCTCCCTGCCACTACTCTTAGTTCAAGCCTTGTCTCTGACTGGAACCACTGAAAAAATCCTCTACCTATCGCCTGGCTATCAAGTCAGCCTTCCCCTTCCAATCTTTCCTCCATGGGTATAATCTTTCTGTAAGAAAATATAGTCAAGATAAACCTATTATTCAATTTAATGAGTTCCCACAGCCTAAAGAACAAAGTTCAAGGCAGGCATTTATATATTCAAAGTTCTGTTCAAGAATCATATTCTTGCCCGGATGGTGTGGCTCAGTGGTTGAGCGTCGACCTATGGGCCAAGAGGTGAAGGTTCGATTCCCAGTCAGGGCACATGTATGGATTTCAGGCTCGATCCCCTGTAGGGGGCGTGCAGGAGGGAGCCAATCAATGACTCTCATTGATGTTTCTATCTCTCTCCCTCTCCCTTCAATCAATAAAAGCATATTTAGTAAAAATTTTTTAAAAGACTCATACTTTCAGAGGGTCAATGGGGGAGAAAAGGGGAACATCTGTAATACTTTCAACAATAAAGATAAATAAATAAAATAATATTCTCTAACTTTCTCTTCTATGCTACCAATACCTTTATAACTACACATCACTATCATCTCTCAGTTTCACCATTAAGTTTACATGTCCACCTCTGCCTATATAAACCATAATATCCTTACAGAAAGAGACCATAACTCACTAATCATCTTTATATCTCCAGTGCCTAGCAGATACTCAAATGCTCAATTTTCCTCTCATTCCTATTTCAAAATGACTTTTCACTCTTCCCTAGTCTAATCCTTCCTGTAGCCATCATTGCCCCACTACCTCTTCAGGCATCCTTTCTTCACAAGTCTTAATTATTTCACTCTCTAACACCTTCTACCTTATGGCCCGCAAAAGAAAAACATCTCTTCAACCTTAAAAAAAAAAAAATTGCTTCATCGGTTGGTTGTCCTCTTAAACTACTTAGGCCACTGCTATCCTTCCTCTTAACAGAAGTGCCACATATTGTGTACATATGTGCTCTCACTTAATTCTCACAGATAGAGAACCTAAGGCTCAAAGAGGCTTTGCCGAGAATTCTACAGCTAGTCTGTTGTAGCCAACAGTGAGAAGTTTTGTCATATCTTCTTTTGAAATAGGTGCAGAGAGATTGCTATTACACATCAAATAATTCAAGTGAAGCAGGAAAAACTGCCAAAAGCCTAGGAAGAGATTAAAGAAATTTCAAAGAAACGAGGTGAACGTCGTCAATTCATGCCTCCACACTTCAGGCAGGACTACTGCTAATGCATTCTCCCACAAATAGACTGTCAGAGGTATTTTTCTCCCTTCTAAACGTAATAATTGTGTGCCTTTTATAATTGCTGCTATCTTAGATGTGATGAAATATGGTGGTTCCCTTGGTTTCCAATAGTTCTCCATGTGCCAGTTCCAGTTTCTCATAAGACCCATCTGCTTTTTTCAGGACACTGGGTTCTAACAGCTACTCCCTGTCCATGCAATAATGCCTTAATTTATTCGAAAATCCATTACTCTCTCACTGATTTTTTATTAAACTAATAAATAAGGGTTTTTCTTCCTTGCAATTGAAAGAGCCTTGACTATGAGAAACAAAATGCAGATTAGTATTGTCTAAAAAGACAGCTGATTACAAAATAATGATAGTCCAAAATACTTAGAAAAAAATCCTTGCAAGCGCATACAAAACAAGGCCAAAAGTTCAAGGAGACTGTGTATAATAAGCATGGCTTATCTAGCCTAACCTTTGGCCCACAAAGTGGATTTTAAATCATAGCAGATCTTTGGGTAAAAAAGTCAAATGTCTCTGTTCCATGAACAGCAGTAGAGAATGCTTTCCAAAGGTTAAAACAAACAGTATTTTACCTCATTTGGTGTTCTCAGTCACCTTATGAGGTAGATAGGACATTCCCTTTTTTATAACTAAGAATATAGATTAAAAGAGGTCCAAGAGCTAAGATGAGAAAAAAATAACTAAATAATTCAGTTTAATTACTTCTGTGTTCTTTGTAATAGCCCATAAGTCACCTAATGCCCTGGAAATTATCTCAATTATAAGAGTTCTATTAATGCTGAATATCGTATCACCCACCAAGCCTGCCTCTAGTTTGGAATACCATGAGATTCAAAAGAGCTGAAAACTAAGTAAATAAGTAAAAAAATTATTTTTTTCATATGATTTCCGTTATTCCTTCTCATCTAAAGAATCTAACGCATGGCCATGTGCATAACAAACACAATGAACTCAGCACAAAAATTCCAAAGCAATTTCACTGAGAACTACATTTTTCTTACTGACCTTGAAAACTTCAGTGACAGGCCATCATATTTATAAATGTAAAACTAGATAAACTTACCATTTGGGTGCCAGATTTCCGTAATGAATTTCATTTTAGGAGGCCGGAGGGGATAATCTTTTGGGAAAGTGAGATGAGCCTTAAAAACACCACCTTCACTGGAAAACAAAAACAAGTTCTTGCCTATAAGTTCCTGCTTATAAGTGGACAATTATTATTAAACATAAAACAAGGGTGTTAGTGTTGACAGTATAAATAAATTAATAATCTGGATTTCAAGTTTACTTACTGAAATATCCGTTTACAAACTGTCATAACTACCACCTTATTAAACTATCAAGAAGCTAGTAAAATAAAATAGCTCAAAAAAGACATCCAAATCAGATCACATTACTGCTGTGCTACAAACCTTTCTATCACTTCCCACTACATTTAAAACAAAATTTAGAAGGTTTAACATTGCCTATAGGGGTCAAGTTGCCAAATCTCTGTTGATCTCAAATTATCACTCTTCTTTCTGGTCTTAAAACACAAGCTCTTTCTCAGCTCAGAGTTTATGCACATTTTGTTGTTCCTTATCTGGAAACAGATGTGCTGACTTTCCATTCATCCATCCACTTATTTATCTCATCACTTAAGAAACATTTATTCGGCCTTCATGTGTCACGAATATAGCAATAAACAAAGCATACAGTCACTCAAGTTTATATTCTAGTGACTTTCCAAAGCAGTCCTATGCAAAAAAACATTCTACACATTGGTGATGTTCTGCATTTGTGTAGTCAACTATTGGTAGCCACCAGCCACTTGAAATATGACTAGTGAAATGGAGAAACTGAATTTTAAATTTCATTTAACTTTAATAGCCACATGTGGCCAGTGACTGCTGTATTAAGTGCATTCTAGATCATTGCCATTTACTTAGGAAGTGTTTTTGAAAAATTGTCAAAACAATGCAATGAGTTGTATATGTTAACAGTGAAAACCAATGAGATGAAGTCAACCTTATGGGGCAAAATGACTAAGTTCCTGCCTTGTGTCTTCGTACCATCTGTATCTTCTGTTTGAAATACCATTCTCCCCTTGTCTTTCAGAACTCAACTTAAACGTTACCTCTTGAGAAAGATTTTACTTGACTACCCAATTTTAACAAGCCACTGTGTCCCTCTATCACACTGACCAATTTACTGCAACAGAAATTTGCTTATCAGATTGTATTATACCATCAGAGCAGGGTCATATGGTTGTGTTTGTTTTAGATCAGTGAGAAATAGAATTCTCAGCCCATTAAATGGAAATAGAATGTCTCAGCTCATTCATTTAACAAATATACACTGGTTATCTACTTGTGGGAGGCACTGTTCTATGTAAAAGGATGTAACAGAGCAAGATATTATAGAGCACTGGTATCATGGAATTTACCATTCTAGTGGCAGAGGAAAATATAAAAAAAAACTGTATCAGTAATAAGTACTAGAATGATATGAGCAATCTATTGTTAAATTAAAAAAACACACAAGTATCTATTGGATAAACGCATTTGTCTTTAAAAGCCAAAAAAATGGGGGTATGTTTATATACAAATAGAAATATGTCTGGAAAAAATGATACCAATACATTAACAATGGTTATCTCTGGAGCACATGATTATGGGATCTTTTACTTCCTGTTTTGTATATTTCAGTATAGCTTCACTTTTTAACCACAGCAAGTATTCATTTTTATCATCTTTTTCTGATCATAAAAGCAAAATTGGGGGGAGGGTTAATAAAGAGAGGTAGATCATTAACACCAAACAGTCCTGAACACTTAGAAAACGCCACTGGACTCTGAGTATAAAAAGTAACCTTGATAATACAATTTTGGTAAAAGTAATAGGAAAAGGACTGCCAAGGACTAAAGCAAGAATGAGGTGGTAAAGTATAAGCATAACAAATAGGACACTTTAACAGTGAAAGAAGATGGTAACTTGCCCTGGTCAGCATGGCTTAGTGGTTAGAGTGCTGGCCCAGGCACTGAAGGGTCAAGGGTCCAATTCCCAGTGAAGGGCACGTAGCTAGGTTGAAGGTTTGATCCTTGGCCCTGTGTGTGGAAGGCAACCAATCAATGTGTCTCTCTCACATCGATGTCTCTGTCTGTCTGTCTCTGCCTCTCCCTCTCATCTCACCCACCTCCCTTCCCTTCCACTCTCTCTAAATATCAATGGGAAAAAATATCCTTGGGTGAGGATTAGAAAAAAAGAAGGTAACTCGATGGGAAATAATACAAATGAAAGGCTTTAAGGGGGGCTAATTTGTTTATAAGTAAATGACAAGGTGCTGGCAGAAAGACTAGAGATACTAAAAGAAAGAGTAACTGAAAAATTAGAATATAGAAAATAAGGGTAGTCAAGGGCCTATATAAAATTTTCCTTCTGCAAAGGAAGAAAACCAGACTGCATGTAGGGGCAAAAAGGAAGAAAAATGACAAATATTATGCCAGGCTTACTGCCTTAACTTTCATAATTTATAAGATTATCTATTGAAGGGGGGAAAACCTGAAGATTAGGAAAATGGAGACTGGAATATCTATTGTGAAGAGTGCATTACACTGATAAAGAGATAAGTCTATCTTCTCAGCCTATGTTACCCCAACTATATAAGTCAGTGCCCAAACTGGTCTTAGGACATATTAATTATATTAACTAGTTTTTCAAACTGGGGCTAAAAGCCAATTAAGTGAGTCACTAACTAGTTTTCTTCTTAAATAGAAGTAGAATAGAAAACAAAGATCTTATCACAAGTAATGTGTTTCAGTTATATAATCTACACACATTTCTATGCACTAAGATGAATACACCTAAGTATACATTGGTCATAATGTAAATTACTTCTGATTATGGGTTGTGGTGTAAAAAAAAAAAAAAAAAAGTTTGAAAGGCACCATTACAGAAAACAGGCAAGAACTGATATAAAAGGACATCAAAACAGCTGCAACAAAGCCCAAGTGCTTTATTCTACTGGTGAGGCTAGTCCTCAATACTCAGGTAGCTTTTCCTTAAATTTTGATTGATTAGATCCTCTTAAAAGCTTAATATCAGCTGACTGAAATCCCTATCATAAAAATTTACCTAGCCTTATATTATTTTCAATCTTTAAAATGTCAATCAAGTTTAATTAATAGGATTCTCCTAAACCATTGAAAGCACACAATTTTTTACTCTTTGCAATGCCCTCACCCACTCTGAACCAACCATGCTATTCATTATAGTTTCTCTCCTTACCTGTGGACATTTTTTGTGGTGTTGTGTTATGTTTTTAAGTCTTGCTCAGCAGTCCCGACTTGTGTGTGCGAATTTATAGTGAAAAGCTAAAGTAACAGAGGAACTCAAAAGACCCACAGGGTAAAAAACATTGCAGACTAAATATTAACATGTCACATGTTCTCTGTTTTTCAAAGATGCTACAGTGATGAGCAAATTCAAAGCTTATTGAAAAACATCAAATAAATTAAAAATATCTTCTCTTCCATTATATATTCTCTTCACCACAGATACTAAAGACAATTACTAGCATGATGTTAAAAAGAGGTGTGCAAGCAGGAGTTTCCCATTTGAAAACGTTGAGAAATGTAGGCCTAGTTCAAGTTTCTTCCCTTACTGTTTTGTATTAAAGTAGAAAAACCTTACAAGGATCAGAGATCCTATCATTCCTCTTTGTCAGATCCTACCGTTCTGCCATATTTACTTCATTTAAATAATAAACTGTAACGCTATCATCTGAAATTTTGTTCAACATTGTTCCTGTTGATACTAGTCTCGTTCGTTTATTTGCCACATTCCACAATTTATCCATTACAATCATAAGACATTTGATTTCTTCCACTTTTTTTTGCTATCACAAGCAATGGAATACTGAATATTCCAAACATTCCTAGGTATAGGGTTTTAACCCTAGAAGCAGAACTGCTAAGACAATATTTAAGTAATTGTTCAAAATCACGCAACTAATAAAAATGACAGTCAGGGAGCGAAACAAAGTCCCCAAAGTCCACGTTCTTAAGCACTAAATGATAAATGGTATGGCACTGCCAGTGATCAATCAATCTCTAAGCAATACGTGCAGCACAAGGTTCATTCGCTCCAAAATTTCATTACAGAATATATGGCTTATGCCTCTAAGTCTTAAATAAAAATATAAAAACATGTCGTTAGTGTAGAAGTATATTAGAGAGTTTGGTTAGCTAACTCTTCATCTTCTATATCATCTCAAGGTAAGGCAATACTACAAAATACATATAATCTTAAGATTCTTCAATTTTTCTACACCATGGCCAGTGGTAAAAAACAAAACAGCACACAACTTGAACAGACTAGCCATTCATTAATGATGAAAGAAAAAGAGTAAAAGATAAAAGTTGTACATTGACCATTCACTAATACAAACTTATAAACATATAATTATACAGTGGTCTGAGACTTTCTTTAAAAACCTACTACCACTCCTACCTGAACTTTTTATTTCTGTGGATACAAGTGGCTATCCACACTACTTGATAATCAGTTGTATAAAAACAGCAGGTATATCACACCAGTTTCAGAATGTCTCTCAATAAAGAAAGCCTCAAGAACCAATTCTTAACAGCACTAGAAAGATTAACAGAGAAATAATAAAAAGTCAATACTGTGTAAAGATAAATATAATGGCTAAATTAATACTCATGGCAACTATCAGTCTCAGATAAAGTGATGCTTAAATATACCAGTTGAATGAACAGATTGTAAAGAGTGTGGACTGCCCTCTTCATTTAGTGACTAAATGAAGGCTAACGTTGCCACCATGAAATACCACACCAGCTTTTAAAGAACTTTAGTATTCTTTTATTATTACATAAAATATCTAATTAAGTGCTGAGTTAATCACTTAGGTCTGGGTACTATCTAAGCCCATATTAACTTAATTTCAACCCTATAACCCTGCCACCCCAACCCCCATTGTCAGCCTGTTTCTTTTCCTAGGCAGTTATTTATACTTAAGGTCTATAGTCTTCACTCCATTGAAATAACTACAAGAACACCAGTAATTTTCTTACTGTTAAATAACCAAATACTATTAAATACTTGATTTTTGATACTTGATTCTTAGTAAAATTTTAGAAAGCTTACTTCTACAAAACCTTCCCGCTCCTTATACCTTGCTGGCTAAGTTCCTCTGCCTTTCTCAGCGTCCTGCCCTAGGTACATATGCTCGCTTTCTATCCCCTAGGCAAAGGCTGCTGATCTCCCTACTTCAAGCAGCCATGAGCAGCCCCCAAACACCCAGTCTATTTTTTATGTTATAAACGAAGAAAATTTTAACATAACATTGTTAAAAATATATTTTTGTTGCAGAAGTAAAATACTAGTAAACTGAGGGAAAATAAAATCCATAATCCCAAAATTATACTTAGTAATTCAATGCGCATTTTAAAATATAAATTTAACTGGTAACTCCTGATGTAAAATTTCCCAATGGCTGTGCTTTGTCCTTAGGACAAAAGAAATTCAAACTCTTTAACAGTGTTTTATAAATTTCAACTAGCCCTCAACTCCCTACCCAACCTTGTTTCTTAAAATTCTTTATATTCATTTTAGTTGCCATACCCTTGTTCCAGCCTTTTTTTCCAGGCCTATGTATACAGTTCTCCCTATGAAATGCTTAATCCTCAGTTTCCCTTCCACTTACCCCTCCACACTACTCTCACTGCCAGAATACCTGCACAGTTCTTCTTACCTTGCTGCTGACAGCCCCAAGTCTCTTCCACCCCAGAATAACTAGCCTAAGCCAAGGTGGGACTCTCATTCACCTGGCCAGTCCTGGACAAGAAACAAGCAAGTCGTTCAACTCTGACAAATGAGACACGAAACCGCCCTCTCTTCTTCCCTGGGTGATATTCTGAAACGCTCAAACTCCTGTAACCATTTTGTGTCAGGACAACAAATTATTCAAAGTATTCTAAGCCAGTTAAAATCAGATTTCTGTCACTTATAGCCAAAAAGCCTAGTAACTAATACAGTTACTAACTTTCAGTTCCCATTTTAGACATCTTTTCCTCTGAGAAGAGTTCACTGACACATTCAAAACCTACCATGTTCGCAAAGACTTGTCATAATACCCATGCCTATCTGCACCATAGCTATCACCAAAGTGTATTACATGGCTATGCAATGATCTGTTTTGTCAACTAAAATGTATAACCTCTTTGGGAGCAGTGACTATTAGCTAATTCAAGGTCATGTTCCCATGCAATGTAAGAGTACTTAAAATATCTGAGGCCTGGCCGGGCGTGGCTCAGCGGTTGAGCATCGACCTCGGATCCAGGAGGTCACGGTTCGATTCCTGGTCAGGGCACATGCCCGGGCTGCGGGCTCGATCCCCATTCAGGGGTGTGCAGGAGGCAGTCATTCAATGACGACTCTCTCATCATTGATGTTTATCTCTCTCTCTCTCTCGCTTGCTCTCCCTTCCTCTCTCTGAAATCAATAAAGATATATTTAAAAATAAATAAAAATCTGAGAACTAAAGAAATTAGTGTAAATGCCAGTGTAACACTTTATTTTTGCAGCCATTGTAAGTAGGACATTGCGAAAAAGGATGCCCTAAACTCAAAAAACCTTAACCCTCTTTTTTGAGGGCTTTAAAAACAATTTTATAACTTCCAGCACATGAATTTTAGAAAAGATCATTAATAATAAGGCATCAGATCCAGGTAATTCTGGGTGATCAGTATGTCTGTCAACTGCATTAAGGCTTCATTATTCACAGGATGTTCAAAATACGAATGGCATTGAGGATAAACTACAGCCCAGGTGCTGCTGGTGCTCTCATCAGGAAGAAGCAGTGCAGAAGTGGCTGTCATTTATCTCATCAGTACGTCCATACTCCAAAGAGCTGCCACAAATGCTTCTGCTATCCACATCTCATATCAAACAGCCAGTACTTTTTAAATGTATATTGAAGGACAGAAAGGTTTTCATTGGTGGAAATAATGGTCTGTTAATTAGTACAATAAGTATTAAAAAGTGGTTCTCTTTGGTGAAGCTGAAGGTATGCAAAACATATGGATCAGCTAATAATATTCAGAGAAAAGTGCCACCATTGCATGAAAAAAGTATAAGAATTCGGTGAGGTCCTTAGAGATGTAGCTCAAGCCTAGATGTCTAACCAATCCTCTATATAGACAACATCAGTTTAGAGGAATTTCTCTCATTATCTCATATAACTGTAAGAGTAACAAGATTATATCACTGGAATATTGCTGTGTTTCTCCTGAGTAAACCTTCATGCAATGTGTCTTGATTGCAAAACCTAGAAGAATAGACCTGAACTTCATCAAGCTCATAAAAACCAGGTTATGTATGTATGGTTTTGTGTATAATATTTGATTAAGAAATTAGCTTTCAAATAATATTAAGATTGTGGGGAAATACTTCTAGGATAGTTTTCAATGGCTACCAAACTAACACAGTGGTTATTTTAAATTGAGTTATTTTAATTTACAACAATTACCAATGCAAACATACCACTGGGAAATACACGAGCAAAAATTCTGATTGGCAATACGTATGACAAAATATAATTTTATTTTTTTAATCCTCACTTGAGGATGTTTTTTCCATTCCTTTTCAGAGAGAGTAGAAGGGAGAGAGAGGAAGAAACATTAATGTGAGAGAACATCAATGTGAGAGAAACACATTGATTGGTTGCCTCCCGCATGTAACCCAGGTGGGGCTGGGGATCAAGCCTGCACCCAAGGTATGTGCCCTTGGCTGGGATCGAACACAGGACCCTTCAGTCCACAGGCCAATGCTTTATCTACCAAGCCAAACCGGCTAGGGCTAACAAAACAATTTTTTTCAGGCTATAGGAAACCCAAAAATCCACACTACATCTCAAGTCTATATGGCATACACCAGTCTACTCTGGTACTGAAGTAGCTGAGTTTTCTTTTCCATCACGTATTTTATGGGGTGAGGAGGAATTACCATCTTAGAACACCTAAAATGAAACTACTTGACCATCAGAAAAAATGTGTGATGCATCCAAATCCTTGCCTGCTTAGTACCATCAAGGACCTTGGTTGAGTGAGGAAGTATAGTCTCCAAGAGACTCAGATCTAGATCTGTCCCTCAGTTGTATATCTTTGAGGAAGTCACTGCATTTTCTTCCAATACTCCAACTTCTGTAAAAAATACGGAACTTGTACAAGTCTGGTACAAGGTAGTCATGATCCCTCTTATAGAACATTAAATATATATGTATATTAGTAAGTTTAACTTAGTCTGTAAACACTTGGAGCAGAAAATATGACTGTGGCCTTTGAATCTAGAAATGTATTACATAAAATATTTAAGAAATTCCATCTTTCTTTTTCTATTGCTCTTTGATACCACTACATTCTGTTGTCCATCCTGACATCAGTTAGTACATGGTTAACTAAAAATGATTAACTGTAACAATCACATTTGTAAACTGGGAAAAGATGACTGTGAGTTAGTTCACTGTAGGGTGATTACACCTTGGTTCTAACAAGTATTCTGTGGGGATCCAATTAGAGAACCACTGAAATTGATGATCTTGAAAGTTCTCTCCAGTCTGCTTAAAGACAATTTTGTATACACTATGCTTTGTATGGAATCTCCCAGATTAATAGCATGCTTTAATTAAACTAATAAAATGTTAAAAATGATAAAACCTTATCTTTAAAATTACAATGTACCCTCTGGAGGCAAGGCACAGTAAGCACAAGGAAGGAGAAACATTTCAGAAAAAAATTTTCTTCTTCCCTATCTTGACAAAACCAATCCAATTTCTGGAATACAGGTAAGAAAATATATTATTTATGTATAAGCTCACCTTAAAGATAGTTTCTCTGTAATAAATGTATCCCATGTATCAAGAATGTCTGAATTTCTGAAACACTTTTATTCTTAAGAAAGCAAAAGGTTTTAAACATTAGAGTTTCAAGCAAGACACAAAAACCTTAGGCATGATCATTCCATACAAATGATACTAAATACGGCCATTTCGCCTGCTCTTTAAAAAATAATTTCACTTCAGTTTGCCAAAATAGTTTACATTTCAACTAATTAAAAGAGCTCCACTTTGATGTCAGTTTTATTGTACTTACTAAAGTGTATCTGGAGGACCAATAATAAGGACTTCCCATCGGTAGAGATCATTGTCATCTATTAAACCTGCTGAAAAGCCTTCCACTGGATTTTTGTTGAGTTCTGTGGAGAAAGAAAAATTTTATCAAAACTTTAAAATTAAAGTACATAATTTTCACCCAATAGATAAATTACAAAACTTGAATATAAACCTTATTAAAACTATTAAATGGATATACCTGGGTCCACTAGCAAAATGCTACCTGATGACCAAAACATTTCCAACTCTTTAACACAAGGAAGCAATGGGTAAAAGTAAACTGCCCAGAAAATCAATTTCTAATGCCCTCTTACTTCTAACCCTGGTTTCCAGCTAGGTTCTTACCATTCTAGGTAGCTCTACAGTGCTACGGAGACACAGTAGTGTAGAGAGCTTGTTAAAATGCAAATATCCAGGCCCATCCACCAGAAACTCTGTTTTGGAGGGAAATTAAGCCAGTACTTCTGGCAATTCTTATGCTGTGATCTTTAAGATACACTTTCAGAAACACCAACAGAGTGCCTAATACCTTTGCATTGGAATCTGAGCTTAACCAACCTTCACTTATACTAATAATTGTATATCTATCTGACAACTCCTCTGTAATCTTGGGGGATACACACCTACAGTGGATATTCATGTGTATTTAATGAGGTATAATTTGCATTCAGTGAACTACACATATTTGATACATATTGATGTATGTTTACAACTCTGAAGCTATCATCACAATCATGATAGTAATATAAAAGTATATATATACATACATCACCAACTGGTAAGTCAGACAGGGAGCACTGACTGGCTGAAATTGTAAAGTGGAGACAAAGCCAACAAAAGAGAGGAGCTCAGAAAGAACTTGCTGGGAGTTTTAACAGGTTTGTAATTCTCGTAATTCCTGCCATCCTCTTCAAGGAGCTCAGTCTAACAATATAACTAAGTGTACTACAACTCAAAGTGCTATAAAAGACTGAAAAGTGTATTGGTAACTGAGAAGAAAATATTAATTTTTTTGAGGAATCAGAGGTGGTGTTATTTCAACTAAAATTTAACACCCCAAAATGCCAGTGAAACACAGCGCCAAAAGTGAAAGTTTATTTATATTTAAACATGAATGGCTTCTTTTCTCAAAATTTAAGGGGAGTTTTTTTTAGAAGTCTAATATTTTTGCCTAACAGGCAAAGGAGACTTTTATAAATAGTTTTAAATCAGTACTGTATTTCAAAAAACAAGAAATGCTTTTTAACATTTAAATAGCTAGTTATTATAACACATAAAAAAGATACTGAAAATGGAAACATAGGAATTACATTTTAATCTTATTTTGTTTATGCATGCAAGCATTTACTGAGTGCTAACTACAGGAAGAGCTGAAAGTCCCACTTTTACTATCAAGTGAGAGACAGGGTAGAACACAGACAACTGCAAAACAGACAGTTACTTTCTACACAGAGTTATCTCATTTCCAATCTTTTTCTAGATAAACACTAGATAAACACAGACCATTTCTCCAACATTGTACACAAAAGTCTTGTGGATGATTCTATAATTTACCTAGAAATCACCTAGTTGTTGCGTTTTCTGTCAGAAGTTTCATGGAGTTTTATAAATGTAGGTGGGTAAACTCTGAAATTAGCATATATGGTAAGAAATTACCCTTGAAAATTTTCCTACACTTCTCATAAAGTATATCATTGCTTCTTACTTTTGTCAATACACTGTAAGTCCTTAAAACCTTTTGCACATTCTTTCAATGCTTTTCTTCCACGGGTGTAATTGTGTCCTCTGCTTGTTTCACATAATACAAAAGCCCTGCTGAAGAATGTCCAACACCTCACTTTTGTCATGGCTTTTGCCCCTACCACGAGTCCTCATAGGTCTAGATCCATGGATATTCAATAGGTTCGATCTACCTATAGTTACAGATCAGTAGTACCATACCTTTATGAATGCTTCCTTCAAAGTCCACTTCAAATAACACCTTCCTCCATGAGGCCTTCCTTAAGTAATTTACCAAGTAATCTTTTGACTACTGAATTATTAAATATACTTTAATTATACTATTAATTATACTTTTAGTCTGCACTACATCACCTAGCACTTAACTATCAGCTCCTGATTCACACAATGTGTGTAAATGCTCCAGAATTAATACAGGAATTGAGGGGCACAAAAGAAGGACACATTATAATCATGAAGAGACAGTAAGAGCTTCTAAAAAGAGAAGAGACATCTGAAATAAGACAAAGGATTTGGGTGGGGGAGGTGCTAGAGTTAGAGGAGCATATACAAAAACTTGAAATATAGACATCAGTATGTGACTGGAACAAAGGGGCAGCATTAAGCTGAAACTAGACAGAAGGAACTGGACAGCAAAGAGCCTTTGTAAGACAGGTAAGCTTAGGCTTTATCCAGAGGGCTATGATGATGAACCTCTGGGTTTGTGTTTTGTTTTTAAAACAATGAGGTAACCTCATAAGATTTCCATTTTCAAAAACCAATTTTGGAGTATGTGAAAGATGACATAGAATGGAGCCATAGTGAAGACAAAGAAAACAAAAAGGAAGCTAGTAAAGTAATCCTGGAAAGTGTACCATTAGTATATGGTAGTGGGAATAAAGATGGAAAACACGGATATGTAGGAGACAGAATAATCAATCAAGCTTGGTGATGTGGGGGTTAAAATAATAAGTCAAAAATCACACACAATTCCTCAAAGTTAACCAGAAAGCTCCAATATAACCCAGCAATTCCACTCCTAGGCATATACCCAAGAGAAATGAAAACATCTGTTCTGTTCACATAGGAAGTTACACACTAATGTTTATATAGAAGCATTACTCATTAATAGTAAGAAGGTAGAAACAACCCAAATATCCATCAATGAATGAATGAACAAACAAATTATGGTATATACATACAATAGAATATTATCAGCCATAAATAGAAAGTTCTGATACATGTTACAACTTAAAGGAACCTCAAAAACATCAGGCTACTGAAAGAAACCAGACACTGAGGTCCCATATTGTATGACTCCTTTACTATATCCAGAAAAGGCAAATCCAGAGACAGAAAGCAGAACAGAGGTTACCAGTGGATGGGTGAGGGGGTAATGGGGTATGAGTACTTAATAGGTATGGGGGGTGAGGGGTTAGGGAGTGTTAGGATGATGAAAAAGTTTTGAAACTACAAAGAGATGGTGGTTGCACATTGTGAATACACTAAATACCACTGAAATATACACTTTAAAATGGCTAATTGTCTCAGTAAACACCTCTGAGTTTGTGGTACGGATTAGGTCATTTCTTGGAAAATTTGGGTAGTGTTTCTGATTGCCAATGGTCAAACTGTCCTGGCCTCCCTAGGCTCAATTCCTAGAGAGAATATTAAGAAGCTTTTATAAAAAATAAAAAATAATTATGACACAAGTGAAAATTTGAAGACAATAGTAAGATAATATTAAAAATATTAAATTACTGTTAATTTTTTAAATATATCTTTATTGATTTCAGAGAGAAGAAGGGAGAGGGAGAGAGAGAAACATCAATGATGAGAGTCACTGATCAGCTGCCTTCTGCACACCCCCTACTGGGGATGGGTCACCTGGGTCATAGGTCAATGCTTAAAGGATGAGCCACACCAGCCAAGCTATTGTTAATTTTTTAAAGTGTGGTAATGGGGTTTTACCCTTATTTTTAAGAGATATAGAATTATTTAGAGATACTGAAATATTTACAGACAAATGATTGTGATGTTTGGGATATGCTTCAAAATCATAAGGGATAGGAGTATTATTATAACTTTAAAACTTTTCTCAATGCGAGTCTGAAAAACAGCCTGGCCCACATGGCTCAGTGGTTGAGCATGGACTCATGAACCAGGAGGTAATAGTTTGATTCCCAGTCAGGGCACATGCCCAAGTTGCAGGCTCATTCTCCAGCAGGGGGCATGCACGAGGCAGCAAACCAATGACTCTCTGATCATTGATGTTTCTATCTCTCTCCCTCTCCCTCCCCCTTTCTGTCTCTCTCAAATCAGTAAAATTATATTAAAAAATATATATATATTTAAAAAACAATGCTAAAAAGGCAATTTAATGTAGTCTAAAATAATGTCTGAAAATATTTTGTTGCCCTGGCCAGTGTGGCTCAGTTGCTTAAGCATCGTCCTATGCACGGAAAGGTTGCCAGTTCAATTCCCAGTCAGGACACATAGCCAGGTTGTGAGCTTGATCCTCAATTGGGGTGCCTGCGGGAGGCAAATGATCAATGTTTCTCTCTCACATCAATGTTTCTCTCTCTCCCTTCCTCTCTCAAAATCAATAAAAATATATTTTTAAAAATTATTTTGTCAATAACATGAAAATAAACATTCACTGAGCCTCAGCAAAAACATGAGGTCTCAAAACAATAACATACAAAGACCCAAATACTGTCATTTTATACTTGACTATTAAGGAAATAAGCTACTTTAACACTGTGAATATACTTTGCCAAGACCAAGTCTAACAGCTACAAAGTCGAATACAAACTGGTATTTATAGCCTAGCACTGATTTTCCTTTATGTCTGGGTGGTTGTAGTCTCCTGCTCCAGGGAATGTGCATTTCTGTCAAGTTTATTTATATAACACACAGCTGGCTGTAAGGTACATTTCTATAAAGTGACTATTTTTACACTGGCTTCATTTTGAAGTTTTGAAATCACAGATAGGACCTTTTATCCGGAAACTAACTAATTACTCCTAAGTACTGAGATGGCTTGTCAAAATAATTTTGACCTTATTATTAGAGGAATAAGTTGCCATATTACTTTAAAACATATAAATCACCACAAACCCAGTCACCAAAATTAACTGGGAAAACATTCCTTTCCTGCAAGCTTCCATTAATTATTATTTTAAAAAAGTAATATATCGGTAAATAACTGCAAAAGTCTATTTATATTTCCTCTATTGATTTTAAGATGCATCCATTTAATGATTTTTACGGATTTCTTATAAATTTTAAAAGTTTAAAATTAGGGTTTTTTTTTTTTAAATATATCAAGCCATGGGCTAGGGATAAGGCTGGCTAATTTCCTAATCTAAATAATTTTCAACTCAGATGGGTTCCTTATACAGTGCGTGAAAAACCTATATATAGAATATGGAGCAGATAAGATATCATGCAAAGATTTTGCCAATATGCTTCAGAAAATTTGCTTGGCAGAATTCAGGACCACATTCCTAAAATTACACTTAAGGAAGGTCTGCTGCCCGCAGTATTTCACCTTGCTTATTTCCTCTTCAAACACTTAAATCTAGAGGCTCTTCAACATTAAGTCTTAAACATGTTGTTGCTTATGGTTAAAGTAAATACAGTAGCACTATCATATATCTCTGTCAAGATTTGCTACAGCAGGAATTCCTCACAGTACAGAAACTGTTATGCCTAGACACTATAGTCTGTAGTTTTATATAAAAACTCCAACCTACTTGGTTATCTCATTTATTTTTCAGAAACAAATCTGATAAAGACAATTCTGGGGGGGAATTCTTAATTTAATTTCACAAGAGAAAATATGGGACATAGTTTTGAGCACAGAGTATAGTATTATGTCAGAACAGGGTTTGGATGCCAATTCTCTCACTAGCCTTACATCTTGAGACCAAAAATAGATTTGTTTAAGATGTAACTTTTAACAGATTTTAGCGAATAGGCCATATGTTGGAAAAAACACTGTAGTAATTTTGCCAACATAAATATTATATATCTACAAGTATAGTCTACATATTTAAATCCAAGAGTCACAGCTCGTAAACAATCTTCTGCGAATGACTAGCACGTGATCACACCGCATTGCACACAGTAATTGTCCTGTGGCATGACTTTTTGCAGCAGTTTTAACATCTGCTGGCCAATGTTCCCACGGGTGCTAAGCCACACCACAGCAGTGTGCATTTGTTTACTTGAGGTAACTGGTGAATGTGCACATTTACTAGACCTATTCAGTATAAATTTAAAATTACAGTAATACATATAGAAACTTTTCTATGGAATTATTTTCATACATACTTCATTTTAAGTGCACAAACGTGTCTACATAAGTAAAAACAGGTAAACTAATTTGTCAATTCTTAAACGTTCTAATTCAGAAAACCTTTCTTATTTTGTATCAAGGTTTTACTATCATTTTATACCTTAAGGTCACTTAAGTATGGTATCACTAGACACTTGGCTTCTCCCCCTACTTTTTTCAATTATACTTTCACAAAGCACATTTGTACTTTCCTTGTACATTTGTAGAAGTATATCCTAGAACCTAAACTCCTGTTAAGTTGAATTGTGAGTCAAAGGAACATGCATATCATCCATGAAAAGTTTATTTCAATTTATATTCCCAGAAACACTGTCGGTACTTATTTCCCTTCAGCCTTGTTAACACTGGGTATTATCCTTTCCCAATGACCACTGACAACTTATATAATTACCTATTTATATTTTTTGCCCTTTTTTCCATGAAGTGATTCAGCTTTTTCTTACTGATTTGGGTGAGCTTTTTAAGCATTATAGCTCTTTATAAGTGCCATTTTTGTTTTAAAATGTTCTTGATTTTTGGTCTTTTTAAGTTTTCATTTTCAATATAAGTTTAAAAAAACAACAAGCTAATTTTCTTTCTTGACTGCTCTTTGGTTTGTCATGTTTAGTAAAGCCTTATTCCCTCAAGTTCAGATCAAAACATTCTTGATTGGTTTCTTTTAATGAGCTTATCTGTTTTATTTCAACTATTGAATAATTGGCCACAGTCATGTTCCTCATCTGTAAAATGAGGATAACTGTCTACTTCATAAGGTCTTTTTGAGGAATACATTCTTGCATGCACGCACAGTGTCCGACCTAGTACCTGGCACACTGTAGGCACTCAAAAACTATCACAACTTCTTCATAATTTATGCAAACATAAAGATATAAATGGAACTCCCATCCACCTATCCCCATATATCCCCAGTTGTTCCAGGGAATTCTATTAAATAACCCATCTTTTCCCCAAGATCTGAAAACTAGCTATTGGTAGATCTCAGACTTGAAAGCAGGTCATCAAACTCTAAATTTGCTGCTTCTTTCCACTGCAGCACCGAATCTTGGCTTTGGTTTCAGACCTATCTACAATAGCATTTCTTTATAAAGTGTTTAACTCACCTTAAAATTGATAAAGAAACTAAAATAACCCAAAATGACAGTGTCCATTCTTTTGTTGTACACATAAATTTCTAAACTGACTATAGAGTACCTCGAAAAAATTCCCAATAAATTATTAAAATGTTTATGTGAAATCCTTCAGATTTTCTGCAGTACTTATTTTCAAAATTGGAAAAGTTTATTTTAGGTAAGAGAAAGAAGCAATAACTATTGTGTTTGAATCTTTTAAAAAACTATTCATAAAATAAGCCCTGGCCAGTGTGCTTAATGGTTAGAGCCTTGTCCTTCCCACCAAAGGGTCGTTGGTTCGATTCCTGGTCAAGGGCACGTACCTGGGTTGCAGGTTTGATCCCTGGCCCCGGTAAGGGCGATATGGAAGGCAACCAATCAATGTGTTTCTCTCTCTCTGTCTCTACCCCTTCTTTCCACTCTTAAAACAAAGCCAAAAAAACAAAACATACAATGGAAAAAATATATATATTCAAAAAATAAGAACTGATTGTGTATGCACGCACACCTGTGTTTTAAAGTCTCTACCAGCTTTTCAATGGATCTACAGATATAATAAAAACTAAAGACAAATATTACACAAAGCCCAGGTAAAATGTTTGATATACAGTAAAGCATGAGACTATTTCCAATTGAGGAGAAGAGCAGATTCCTAAAGGAATATATGAAAAAACTGAATTTAACCCCAGAAAATAAAAAAGGAAGCACTGAGGCTAGAGGTAGATGGCGATCAACCATTTAGATGGAAAGTAAGTAATTCTTAAAGTAATCTAAGGAGCTGGATCCAAAACCAACAGAAAATATTTCCTATGCTAACTAGTAGTTTGGTTTAACTGCATTCCACTAGCTTTAAAAGGATGGGGAAAAACAATTTCACAAAGAAATGAGAGGCAGTAACATGTGCCATTAAATGAAGGTTAGGACGCTATATTAATTAAACCATGTAATGTCTGCCTTCCCATTGTCCTCTCTCATACCCCCTCCTATTTCCCTGATAAACTCCAAACTCAAAGTTAGAGAACTGTATGGAATTTAGAACCAAATGCACCTGACATTTACAGCAACCAAACTTTAATCACTTAAGTCAGCAGCCAGTGATTTACATTATACAAATCTGAGACACTGGCATGCAAAAATCAAACTCTCTTGCCCTGGTCAAGTGGCTCAGTTGGTTGGAAAGTCATCCTGTACATCGAAAGGTTTCAGGTTTGATATCTGGTCAGGGCACATACCTAGGTTGCGGGTTCAATCCCACGTCGGGGCGCAACAAAAAGCAACTAATCAACGTTTCTCTCTCTCTCTCTCTCTCTCTCAAAATCAATAAACATATCCTTGGGTGAGGAGTTGAAAGGGAAAAAAAAAGGTCAAAATCTCTTGTTGTCTCCTTAACTTATTCATAAAATATAAAATTTTTTAAAAGCTGTATGTTAATGTTAGATTATCAATCTGAATTACCAGCTTAGTGAAATTTAACTTTTAATTATCAATGAAAACTTTCCAGAAGTCAAGACAGTCATATCCATCCTGTGCTTACTTGCACTGTAAGCAGAAAGTTCTTTCATAGTCTTCCTCATAAAGAGCAGGCAGGCAAATATTTTAAAATTTGTTTGTTAGACTTAATATACATCTCTGAGTTTAAAATATTTCATTATGGATGGTGCTAAATTTGAATTAGCGAGTTCCCTATTTATAGTTGTTTTAAATTCACTACAACTACAAATAATATCTTGTATTATATATAATCTGGTAGGCAAAATACAATTTACTGCTATTTTATTATTAAGGTGAGCTTTTTTTATGTGCTAATTATAATAAAATAACATGCTGTTCTAGTCATTTACCTGTTTCTTAAAGATTTTCATCTTTTTTAGTTCGTATTAAGTAAAATTATCAATTTTTAAATATTATATTCAGATATCTATCTAAGTTCTTATTTCTAACTTTCAATTGATTCTCTGGATTTTTTTTCTTTTCAAAGTTTTGATTTCAGAGAGAGTAAAGGAGGGAGAGAGAAACATCAATGAGAGAGAATAACTGATGAGCTGCTTTCTGCACACCCCCTGCTGGGGATTGAGCCCGAAACCCAGGCATGTGCCCTGACAGGGAATTGAACTGTGTTTGCCTGGTTCATGGGTGGATGCTAAACCACTGAGCCACTGGGCAATTCTCTGGATTTTTAAAAAATAGATCATCACTTGGTAACATTCTACTTGGTTTCTTTGTTTGTATTACTTGTGTTTTACTTTTTGTCTTGTTTTCCTGCATTGGCTAGAACATTACCAAAAGTAGTGATATACATACTTTTATTATTTATATGTATTTATACCTACTGTTGATTCCATACCATCATTATTTATGCATTAAAGCAGTTTCTAAAGTTCTAAGTTGATTGTTGTTTGGTTTGTTTTTAAAGATCGAGCATGAATGGGAAGCTGAATTTTTTCAAATGCCCTTCAACATTTGTCTACATGTTATTATTGGTCCATAATCATGGCATTGTTTCTTCTTTAATGTATTAATATATAGTATTAGTAGTAATATGAATACATTATCTAAGCAATCCTAAATAGAATCCCATTGGTCATTTACTACACTGCCAGTTTCAACTTGCTGAAACTTACCGAGGATGTTGGCATCTATAGTGGGATTGGTCTAAAGTGTTTCTATGCTGTCAGATTTTTATATCAGGGTTATCAAAGACTCAAAATGAAACACAAAGCTTTACAACCTTTACAACAGAGTAATTAAAACAAAGTGGGATAAATACCAGAATAAACAGGTCAATGGAACATACCGAACGAAAACAGGCTCTTTGGAAATTTACAGAATTGTCCATTGGGGGAAGGGGAATAAATCCAAAACTTATACACAAATTATACATTTATACATAATATAACATTTACCAAAATAATTGATTCTTATTTTTTTAATTCTTTGGCTGGACTAAGCAAGACATGAAACTCAAACGTCATAAAAGTCAGAGTGGCAGCTTTGTCTACATAAAAATGTAACTACTTGAACCACAGGAAAAAATTACTTACATATGACCAAATGTTAATCTACTTTTAGTGCATGGATTTACATAAGAAATACTAAAAAAAGGCAATGCAAAAAGTAAAAACTGAAACGGGTAACACAAATGTACAGCAGTTCCTCCCTTATCCGCGGTTTCACTTTCCAGGGTTTCAGTTACCTGTAGTCAACCTAGGTCAGAAAATAAAAATTCCAGAAATAAACAATTGATGTTTTAAATTGCATGCTGAATAACATGGTGAAATCTTGCACCGTCCCGCTCCATCCTGCCCAAGACACGAATCATCCTTGTCCAGTTATCCATGCAGTAAACGCTCCCTTCCCACTTGTCACTTAAGTAGTTGTCTACAGTAGTTATCAGACTGACTACAGTGCTTTGCTCAAGTTACTCTTATTTTACTTAATGGGCCCAACACAGAAGAGTAGTAGTGAGTTGCAAATTAGGATATGCCTAAGAGAAGCTGTAAAGTGCTTTCTTTAAGGGAAAAGGTATGTGTACTGGGGGAAAAAACAGTATATATAGAGTTCAGTACTGGAATGTATCCCCCACATATAAGGGGGACTACAATGAGATGTTCTGACTCATAAATGCACATTAAAATACAGAGTTGATTCCTGGTTCTTATACTATTTCCTCTAAGTATGCCCAATCCCCCTCTGGCATAAGAAAGAAAAATAATCTCACCAGCAGGACGTGCCAGTTCCAATCCAAGATCTCTTCCAGGAAAGGAAAACAACAGGTGTGATTATGTGTAAATAACAGTGATATACTGCTACTAATTCACTGTCTGGTCTATCTCCACATCATGCCTTAAACAACTCCTCAAACTTTTCCCTGAGGTGGTACTATTAGATTATGTTTCTCTAATTCTAATTACGGTTTGTCTCCTTTTTTTCATTATATCATATTAGCCAAAGAAGAGAACCCTACTGCCTAACCAGAAATGTCATACATGGAATATAATCTTTACTAAAAGGCATGTTGGACATTATAGTGGTTTCCACATTAAGGAAAAATGACTTCTAAAAAAAATTCTATCTCCAATGAAAATACAGGTGAGCCTAAGTAAGAGGCCTAGAAAAGCACATGGAGATAATAAAGCTTATTAAAGAAAAGAGAAGCACACTGGCCAGTGTGGCTCAGTTGGTTGGAGCATGTTCCCGTACACCAAGAGGTGGTGGGTTCAATTCCCTGTCAGGGCTCGTACCGGAAGCAGCCGAACAATCTCTCCCTCTTTCTCTCTCTCTCAAATCAATAAAAAATAATAAGAAAAAGAATAAGAAAAAGAAGAGAACCAAAAGATAAGAGCTTGACTATGACCACACCTCTCTCTACCATACATAAGACCTTCTTTGCAAGAGAACTAAAAATGAAGGTAATAGCCCTGGCTGGTGTGGCTCAGTTGGTTGAGCTCATCCCATGCACCAAGAGGTTGCTGGTTGGATTCACAGCCAGGGCACATGCCCAGGTTGCGGACTCAATCCCCAGTAGAAGGCATGCAGGAGGCAACCTATCAATGATTCATCATTGATGTTTCCACCTCTCCCTCTCCCTTCCTCTCTCTGAAATCACTATAAACATTTTTTTTTAATGGGCAAAGGACCTGAATAGACACTTCTTCAAAGAGAACATACAGATGGCAAAAAGACATATGAAAAAATGCTCATCACTATTCACCAGAGAGACGGAAGTTAAAACTACAATGACATATCGCCTCACACCTGTCAGAATGGCTGCCATCAATAAATCAACAAACAAGTGCTGGCGAGGGTGTGGAGAAAAGGGAACCCTAGTACACTGCTGGTGGGAATGCAGACTGGTGCAGCCACTGTGGAAAACAGTATGGAGTTTCGTCAAAAAACTAAAAATGGAACTGCCTTTTGACCCAGTGATCCCACTTCTAGAAATATATCCTAAGAATCCTGAAACACCAATCAGAAAGAATACACGCACCCCTATGTTCATGGCAGCGTTACTTACAATAGCTAAGATCTGGAAACAGCCCAAGTGCCCATCAGTAGATGAGTGGGTAAAAAAGCTGTGGGGCATTCACACCATGGAACACTACGCAGCTGTTAAAAAAAAAAAAAGGAGGGTCTCGTTTTACCCTTTGAGACTGCATGGATGGACCTAGAGATTATTATGCTACGTGAAATAAGCCAGTCAGAGAAAGACCAGTATCACATGACCTCACTTATCTATGGAATCTAATAAAATAAACTTACCAACAAAACAGGTTTGAAGGCATGGAACAGACTGACAAATTTCAGAGGGGCCCGGGGTAGGGGAATGAGAAGAGATTAACAAAAAAATTTATATACTTATATGCATAGCCCATGGACACAGACAATAGTGTGGTGAAGGCCTGGGGCGGGGTAGTGACTAGGTAGAGGGGGCAATGGGAGGAAAAATGGGGAACATCTGTAATACTGTCAACAATAAAAATACAATGTATTTTTTTAAAGTGGCATTGCAAAGCAAGTTCTGAATTGTTTCAGAGGTTTTAAAAGTGTTAGAATGCATAAATAAAATACCATTAATAAAATAGCTTCTGCTGATAGCAAGGCCCAAACAAATTTTCCCCAGAGAATTACAGCAAACTATTAATAAAGATGGTAATACTGGAAAGCAAATGTGTAATCTCGATGAAAACAGACCTATTTTGGGAAATAAAAGCCATCTTATACTGTGATTTCATAAGACACAAAAAAAATGGCTTAGGGGAGAGTTGGAAGAGATTAATCAAAGAACTTATATAACTTATATGCATAACACAGAGACTTAGACAATAATGTGGTGAAGACGGGGCAGGTGTAAATGGGGGAAAAAGGGGACATCTGTAATACAACAATAAAAAATTTTTTTAAAGGCTAACATTGCTTTTATATAGGAAAAAAACTGTTGGTACACTTTGAAAATATAATACTTAAAATGTGGATTTAAAAAATAATCTTTTTTATTATTTCTTGAAAAAACATGGAAGGCGCTGTTTTAAAAAGCATATATTACTTTTATAATTAGAAAATAAAGCTATTTCCATGGCAGGAGGAGCACTGAGTTTATTTTCATCCTGTACATCCTTTCCCTCTCCCTTTCCCTTCTCAACCTCCCCATTTTCGGAATCCATCATATGCAAGCTCAAGACTTCTCTTGGACCATTCCTTTCATTTACCGCCAGCCAGTCCATTCAACGTAAAAATCCATCTATGCATCTATCTATGACAATTCTTCCTTCCAAAATGTCTCCAATATCAATCTACTTTTAGCACTGCTATCCTCAACATCATTAGTCTAGGTTTAAACCCATACTGAATATTGTCTTCTGTACTTACCGTAAGGATAATTTTGAGGATGTTATTTTTTATATTCAAATACTATCTTCCTTATGAGGGAAGGCATTCAGGAGAAGTAATTTTCTAATTTCAGTAATACTCAGGATTCTTCAAAGTGTGTAGATTATTTGAATCTTAATGATGCCATGAATTGTGTAACTGATCAAATCTGCCTCTACACTTTGACTGCCAGAACACTTAAGAGCCAGTTTACACCAGCAATAAGTGCACAGAATTATTTCATGTGTATATTAACTATAATCTAATTCTACAAATACTTTATGCCTGTATCCATTTTTTTTTTTCTCTCTCACTTCTAATGAATGTCAAGTTGTTTTAGTTTACTCATTTATTCAAAAACTTAAGTATTGTGCTAGGCACTGGGGATATAGCAATGAACAAAATAGTCCCTGCTATCTCTTAAGACAAAACAGTCCTAACAATCTTTCATTCTGGTGGGGAAATATATACAAACAAATATAGATAATGTCAATGTAAAGAAAAATAAAGCAGGACAAGAGAAGCGAGGATAGGGATATGGCATGGGAGTGGGAGTTTACAAACCTTCAAGTGGGAGTGCATGTAGACATTTCGGTATCCCAAGAATCCCCATAAGCTACCTACCATAAACCACTTTTTTTTTTTTTTAAGACACTGACTTTATTTTATTCATTTTATTTTTAAAAAATATATCTTTATTGATTTCAGAGAGAGGAAGGGAGAGAGAGAGATAGAAACATCAATGATGAGAGAGTCGTCATTGATTGGCTGCCTCCTGCACGCCCCCGGACTGGGGATGGAGCCCACAACCTGGGCATGTGCCCCGACTGGGAACTGAAACTTGATCTCCTGGATCCTAGGTTGATGCTCAACCGCTGAGCCACACCCAGCCAGGCCCATAAACCACATTTTGAATAAGACGGGAAAACCAATGGTCCAACAACTCATCAAAACAAAAAATATTTAAGCAATACTTTATCTCATCGTTTTCCCTACTCAAACACCTTTCTGGATGATGGTGATGGTTGCACAACAATGTGAATGCACTTAATGCCACTAAACTATATACTTCAAAATGGTAAACTTCATGTTATTTATATTTTACCACAAAAAAGGCCTTTCTGATCCTCTGCTCTCTTATGGTACATAACCAAATCTTTGACAAATGCTCTCTCTAAAATCTAGCTCCATTCAATTCTTTCTCATCCTCTACATCCCTGAATCACTGGCATTCCGAATACAACCTGGGCTTATGAATCACCTCCCCCTTCCCTTCAGACTCTCCTCTTTCACTCCTAGTTTTCTCATATCTCTCTGAACACCACTTCTCAGTGTTGTAATGGCTCATTTTCCTCCACCTGCCCTCCAGACATAGCCTTCTAAGAATATCCCACCATTTGCCCTTTTCTATTTGCTCAACAGTCTGCTCTAGGCATTTGCACACACTAAGAGGCTTCAAATATTACCGCCTATAGGGGATTACTTACAAATTTACCTCTCATCAGCTTCAAAATCCAGGCCCTCAACCTAAACTCACCCTCCCTCCCAAACCCGTTCTTCCACTTGACTTTGCTCATTTATTTCCCTCAGACACCAAATCGTGACACCTGGCCGTCATTACCTATTGCTCCCTCTCCCTTACCCCTTACATCCAACTAGCCGCCTAACTGATGCCCCTACTTAGTGTCTTCCCCAACAATCCAACCTACAAACTGCCACCAGATTAACCTTCTTAGATATAATTTTGGTCATTAACACAGTGCTCACGGTCCTCCGCGATCTAACTGCAAAAGAAACGTTTCCATTTCTCTCACTATACATCCTCCCCACCTCTAAATACACACACAGCGGTGCTCATGACGACCACTGAAAACAACCCCTACACCATATCCTACCCCTTTCACTCATGTCAACCCCCATCCTTAAACAGTAATTCATATTTGTTTACCTTACCAGCCCCTTACCTTTGTTTGTTGAAAAACTACCAAGGGCTGGTTCAAATTTCATAGCCTCCTAACAACCTTCCCAAATCAGGAATGTAAATTAAGTTTCTCACCTGTGTTCCCTGGCACTTTATGTTATTGAATTTACCACATTCTGACTATATAAATTATGTTCATCCTTACAACTCAACTATATTATAAGGCGCTCAAGAGAAGCCACTTATTTGAGGGAAGGGCAGATACAAACCCTCACCTGACTACTACAATATATGAACCCTAAGTATAAACCCTATACTTTTAAATAAGAACCATGCTAAACACATATTTCACATAGCATTACAGAATATTTATTAAGCAGCTACCATTACGGTTCGCCAAAATGACATTTAAATTTAGGTGAGTCAACTGGACGCATAATCACACTCGACTGTAATTATGTAAAGAGTTTGCGGTTTTGTTGGTTTTTTATACATTTTTACTGATTTTAGAGAGAGGGGAAGGAAGAGGGAAAGAGAAAGAAAAACATCAATGTGAGAGAGAAACATCAATCAGCTGCCTCCTGCACACACCCCAACCAGAAATCAAGTCCACAACCTGGGCATGTGCCCTGACCAGGAATCGTACCAGTGACCTTTCGGTGCACAGGACAACGCTTACCAAATGAGCCACACCGGCCAGGGCAAGAGTTTGGGGTTTGACAGTAGTGATTAGGAACAACCAGATCAACTTACTCTGGGTTGTAAAACAGGTCCAATTCTTATTACATTATGACTCGGCTTCAACAGACACTGCTTTCTAGCTACTTACTCTTAATCTCATTCCCTCTTAATCCTGTGCAAAACAGACTATGAACACAGACTAACTAACTGGTCTCTACAGCAATGTTTTTTCAGGCTTAGGCACTCAGGTTCCCAACTCTAGCTACACCACCGTTCTTGGAAACCTGGTCTTTCTGTGTCCCCAGGGCACTAATCACCCCTAGCTAATAAGCACATACTCAATACAGTATTCTTCCTAGTGGTTCCGTTTTACAACCTCAGTTGACAGAACCACTTAATTATTCATCTTTAGTGCATGTGAAGCACAAGTAAGCCAATACTCTCATTCTCATTGTTAAAGACACAAATTAAGAAACAACTCCAAATGGATAACCAAAAAAGCTTCCCAGGTTTGGGATAGCAAATTCCACCAAATTACAAGCTATAATTTTTAAAGAATGGGAACTCAAGCCTGAACTAGAAAAATAATGACTGGTCTGGTTCTCCCAGCTGAGAACCAGAACATGAAGATAAATAGTCGTCGTCTTTTAATTTTATTTTTAAATTACAGGTGATATTCAATATTATTTTATATTAGTTTCAGGTGTACGCATAGTGGTTGGAAAACTATATAATTTACAAAGTGATCCCCCTGATAATTCAAGTACCCACCTAGCACCATACATAATTATTACAGTATTACTGACTATATTCCCAATGCTAGTATTGTTCTTTAAGAAAATACTAGAAATACTTGTTCTTTAAGAAAATACTAGAAATGCTTTTCATAAATTAATTTATAAAGTAAATCTACAACTGCATTTTTAAAAAATATATCTTTATTAGTTTCAGAGAGAGGAAGGGAGAGGGAAAGAGAGAGAGAGAGAGAAACTTCAATGGTGAGAGTCATTGATCAGCTGCCTCCTGCACACCCCTCACTGGGGATTGAGCCAGCAACCCAGGCCGTGACTGGGAATCAAACCGTGATCTCCTGGATCCTAGGTCGACACTCAACCAATGAGCCACGCCAGCTGGGCTGCAATTATTTTATGCTCTTCAAAATACTGACATACTAAATTTTTTTGTAAAAGCACTCTAGTACCTTATGCATACCAAAAAGCTCTTATCTTGTATTGGGTGGTTTAATGGACATAATAAACATTAAGAGAATTAACAAGAGATACAATAAAGCCTAAGATTTTGGTCTAAATTCACTGCCTTGCATCCTGACTACTAGAAAGACAATAAGATAGTGAAACAAAAAGGATGCTATCATACTCGCTTCTTTGCTTCCAGTTTCATTCCTCTACATCAATGTGTAGCCTCCTGCTATAGAATAATTTATCTGCTTGAGGTAGCAACAACCCATAAAACAACTCTGAAATTATTTACATATTTACTCAAATTTCTAAAGGAAACCTAAACACATACACAAAAAAATAGAATTTAAAACTTTCTTGAAAGAGAATTTATGTGACTGCCACTTGTTGGGCTCTTGTATTACATTAAAAATAGCAACGAAGCCCTAGTTGGTTTGCCTCAGTGGTTAGAGCATCGGCCTGCAAACTGAAACGTTCCAGGTTCAAATCCAGCCAAGGGCACATACCTCAGTTTCAGGCTCAATCCCCATCCCCAGTCGGGGTGGGTGCAAGAGGCAACCAATCAATATCTGTCTCTGTCTGTCTGTCTCCCTCCTACTCTCTCTGAAAAGCAATGGAAAAAATGTCCTCAGGTGAGGATTTAAAAAAAAAAAAAGACAATGAAGACAAGAGTGTATCAAAATGAAAAATGTTTATATTACACCCTAGCCAGTTTGGCTCAGCAGTTAGAGCATTTCCCGAGGCCTGAAGGGTCCCAGGATTGATTTGGGCAAAGGGCATGTACCTCTGTTGTTGCAGGCTCAATCCCGCCCCAGTCTGGGCACAATGTTTCTCTCTCTCTCTCTTTCTCTCTCTCTCTTTCTCTCTCTCCCCCCACCCCCCCCTCCTTCCACTCTCTCTCTGAAAAGCAATGGAAAATATATCCTCGGTTGAGGATATAAAAAAGAAGTTTATATTACCAAGTACAGTAACATACATATGATTACAAAATATGTAAACAAATGCATAGTTAAAAGGTTGGAGGACAAATATAGCAAAACTCTAATGAATTATGTTCTGATGAAGCTGATATTTCTCTCTCTCCAATTAACCAACTTCTCATAAATATAAATTTCTATAGTTTAAAGATTAAATACATTGAAAATTCAGAACATTTTTATAATGGTTAAGGATTTCAACAACCACAGAAAATAGGCATAATATTGATCTACCTTTTCTAGCCAATTCATAAACCAATTTCTCTCTTCCCCGTGTAACTTTTTACTATGATGCCTTGTCTATTGCCATTGAGGCTTTTTAAAAAGGTATTTTAAAAACATTTTTATAATATGCGGCTACTTATAACGAGCTTAAAATGTCACTAATGTTCTCTTCGTCCAAAATTAGTTTTCTCCTGAAAAGAACTAAACTATCACCAATAGAAGTTCCTAATGGAATTATGCCAAATAGTGACACATTCCCTGGTGACACTCATTAAAAGAAAACTTAAGTATCGTGCCTTTTGAGTGGAAAGACTAGTTTAGTCAGATCACTCAGAACAATGAGTTACTAGTACTAACAACATCTCATTTATCTAAAAAGCTTTACACATTATAAAGTGCTTTCATGGAAGTGTCTAACAATCTAATATTTCTATTGTACAAGGCAACTGATCATATTTAGAGGCAGCAATAATCCAAAATCCAAATTATCCTGATGGAGTTTCTCAACAAAGCCACAGGCAAATTGTTTCTAAAGCAACTATTGTCAAAAGTTTCTCCCCCACCATTTCAAAGAAAGTTATTTTCAAAGTCTTATCTCATCTTAGGATAGGAAACATTCTAAGTATTAAAAGGAAAAAAAAGAAAACTTAAGAAAGTCTAATTAATTGGACAACTGAAAAATTTTTCCATATGTCAAAAGAGCCATTAAAAAATTAAAAGGCAAACTTAGCTGCTCTTAGAAACCGTTAAAACAACCAGCTCACATATACACAATTCAAAACTGTCAAGAAGTGTTCAACTTTCTTGGGAATTTTAAACATAAAATTTTATTCTTTTACCTAGCAGAATCAAACATTTTTAGAAGTCCCTGATAATATTAAGAACATGGTAAAAAGTGGCATTTTAATACAATGATACTGAAAATATAAGTTGGCACATTTTAGAGGCAATTGGTGATATTTATTAAGAACCTCAACAAGAATTATTAAGTACTGGGAGTATAAGATACAACATGATGACCATAGTTAATATAAGAAAAATCCACAGAAGCATTAGCTATAATTTACATAATGTATAATTATTTTTAACTTTTTGAAAAACCTGAAAGTCAAAATTTGGAGAATTGTATGATACCAGCATATGAAATAATGCTATACATCTATTTTTAAAACTTTGAAAGAGTATTTAATGACATGGGAAAATATTTACAACATGTTTTTTAAAGGTAAAATACTGTGAATATATCTAACTCTTTAAAAAAACAACACACATTACACATATGTACTTAAAAAACAAAACAAAAAACTTTGGCCTAAACCTCTAATCTATCTTCCAGTTCAAGGTGCCAGTATGAGCACATGTGTTTATTTCCTTTCCTTCCTAATAACTTAATTAAATAAATTTTCTAAAGAAATTTTAAAATAATTTTTTAAATTTAAAATATTAAAAAGAGTAGGTTAGATCGTTCACAGTTCTGAAAGATGAAAAAAACGAATGGAAGAATGTGAACTGATTAAGCAGAGTGGAGGGAGCAGAAGAGCAGAATACTCACATAGGGGGCTGCAGCGAAGGAGGAAGGCTAATCTTCTGGGCAGAACCCCAGAGAGGCGCCAGTTCAGTGACCGTCGTACGAGGAAGGTCAGTAGTGAGAAGTGGGACTGAAAACATCTGTCATAGCAAGAAGTCAACAGAGAATGTCTAAAGTTGATAAATCAAAAAATAAACACTATAAGCATATTATTTAGAAACATGGGGTTAAGCCCCCAGGAAATTTGAACCAAAAAGGTTTTTAAAAATTAGTTGCCTCTGGGGAGTGGGGATAATCATTATTAGGCCTTTTATGTAACTGACATTTGATTACTTGATTTTTTTAAGCTAAGTGTGTATATAATACTGAATTTCAGTTTTTATTCTTTTTAATTTTATACTTTGTTCACTTTCCTTTAATATACAACACCCTATGTTTTACTTCCCTCCCACTAAGGCTGAGGCTGTACTTCATTTAGCAGTTTTTCAAATGTAAGTTGTACAGTCATGAAATAGATCTAATGGGACATTTTCATAATAAAAGGAAAAAAAATAAAAAGAGACATTGTTGGTGCTTTCATTTCAGTTATAAATGTTTACTTAAAATGTGTGCACTGGTGTACTATGTAAAATCTCTCTTACTGTGCCTGTTCTCAACCAGGCAGTCAGAGTGATCCTGTAAAAATGTGAATTAGGATCACGTCATTACTCTCACTCAAGAGTAATAGCTTGTGTGAGGGCCCAAAAGTTCCATCAGAATTAACCAACATATCTTTTCAACCTTTTATTTGCTACCTTGTTTACTTGGCTTCAGCTAACTGCTCTCCTTCATCTTCCTCCAACATTCACATCTGTCTCTATTTCAGGGCCTCAATTATTCAGATGTCACCCTGCTTTAAATTATAACCCCCACACTCTTACAAAGTCCCTATTTTATACCCTTACTCTTTATACCCTTATTCTTACACACTATTTTATTCCCTGTTTTACTTCCTCTAGTTACAACTTTCTATTAATTTTGTTTATCTCCCCCACCGCCACAAGAATGCATGCCCTAAAAGGTCACGGATTTTTGCTTGTTTACTAACTTAGCCCTAGCATCTGTTAAAGTCCCCGGCATGTAGTATGCCCTCAGTAACTATCTGTTGAATTAATAGAATATAGTCTAAATATATATATCATCTTAGGAAGATGCTAAATAATTGGTAGTCAAGCACAATAGTTTGGAACCCTTAAGAAATTCTGGTAATTTTAATTATAAGGATAAGCCATGAATTACTCTTGAGTAGTAAATTAAGGCTAGTCACAATACTGAATATGTTGCTGAATAACTGTATCATCCTGAATGTGCAAATCTACTTAAATAATTAAAATAGCCTTTGTTAATGTCAACAGTAACATAAAGAACACTTGTATCAGCCATCATTTAAAGAAAACAAGGAGAACCTATCCCTAAACAGCTAAGAGACTTTAAAGTGTAGAAGTCTTTTACTTTTTTAAATAAGAATGAAAGTCTCATTCTCAGTAACCACAATTGGCACATATTCACAATTTTCACTATTTCCTTCAACACTGAATGTAGATCAAGGAGACACACTGTCAATCACCTTTATTTCTTCAGAATAAAACGAAGAGCAAATTAGAATTCAGGAGAGTCACATAGCAGGTCTTTTATTGTGGCACACATGAATGACAGAGCCTCTGTCAGTCATGATTTCAATAAATTTTTTCTAGTCTACATTACAATTCATTGAATGAAAAAATATCTTCAATAGATTTCAACGATTAACAGGAAAAAAGTCCTCGAACACTTCTCCCTCCTACAAAAAGCACACGAGGCCCTGGCCAAGTAGCTCAGTTGGTTAGAGCATCGTCCAGATACAATAAGGTTACGGGTTTGATCCTCGATGGGGACATATACAAGATTCAACCAATGAATGCATAAATAAGTGGAACAAATCAAGGTTTCTCTCTAAATAAAAATTAAAAAAAGAAAATTCAAAAAGTACACAGGGCAGAACAGATTTCTACTGTAATATAAAAAAGCTTACCAACTGCAGAAAGAAATGTCTTTTTCTCTGCAAGTAACAGCTTTTCCATGTTTCATGCCATTAATACAGCAGGACTTGATAAAACAATTTTATTTATCACTTGTTTTGTGTTCTTGGAGAATAAATTTTGATATTAGCTGCTTTGCAACTGGTTTTACCCACCTTCTCAAAAACAATGTGGTTTTACCTGTTTTCACCACAAGAAGGCCTTTTTTTTTTTTTAAAGAGGGAAATAAACGAGACAATTGAAATGGCAGCTCAGAGACATAAATAAATAAAATTGAATGAAGTACTGAAGCCACTGGCAAAATGAATTGAAAACTACATTGTATAAAAGAAGTAGTAGACCTGATACTGATGAAAACAAATTTAGGAAGTGTAAGATAATCTCAAGAAAATTACACAGAACACAGCAGAAAAGAACAAAGGAAGAAGTATTTAGAAAATAATAAAATGAAAGAAGGAAATGAAGATGAACAATCATAAAACTGATGTTCCTTGAGGAAAGAATAAAAATGAAAGCATATTAAAAATATATATTAAAAAATACTCCTAAATCGCAGATTGAAATGGCTTACCATGTAACAGGAAAATGTAATAGAGAATCACACCAAGATCGAGATATATCCTGATGAAGTTACTGAACTTCAAGGATAAAGAAAGAATTCTACCAATACCCAGGCAGAAGTAGGTCACCTACAAAGGGAAAAAAAAAGTCAGGCTTGCCCCAGACTTCTCTAGAGTAACCCTAGATGCCAGAAGATAATGAAATAATGTCTACTAAGTATTAAGGGGAAGGTAATGTAGCAAAAAATTCTATAACCAGACAAAATATCATTTCACTTGTGAAAGCCACTGACAGACATTTTTAAAATACACAAGAACCCTGAGAACAGAGCATTCAAATAACCACTCCTCAAATAGAAAAATCTATTTGGTAAACATAACAGATTTAAATATTTTAAAGCTACAGCTTTATAATAGCAGCCACAGACCTATAAACAAACTACCGTATTTCATCTCTTCTAAGATACACTTTTTCCCCCCCCATATTTTAGTATCTGAAATCAGCATGCATACTACAGGTGATGGTATGTCAGTTTCTTTGACAGTGCTTAACCATATTAGCGGCTTTCAAAATAAAGAGGCATCTTACAATCAGTGGTACTTTATACATAATGAAATACAGTATATAACTTCCAAAATGAAAGAAGGAAGAATAAAGAAAATAAACCAAGTGGTTTAAAGAAAAAAAAGAAAAGAAAACCAAGCAAAAAGATAGGATGAAAAAAAGAAACAAAACCAAACATACAACATTAAATATAAATGATTAAAAGCAACTAAGGTCAAAAAGACTAACCTTTATCCAACTACATGGGGTCTACATGAGACAAACCTAAAACAAAGACTTTGAGTGGTTAAAAGTAAAAAGTTAGACAAAAGTATACCAGGCAAGTATAAACACTCTTTTTAAAAAACCAGCTGCATAAACCAGTTGCATTCAAGTAAACACTAAAGGTGGCAAAGGAGGGGGGGATCACTTTTTATAATGATCAAGATTACAATCTATAAAGATACAATGTTTATAAAACTATATATACCAAAACCTACAAATATATATTTGGAGTCAAAACTTTAAAGAAAACTGGGCAGAAATTTAAAAAAGAAGGTAATCACCATTTCAGTTCTGAAATTTAAAAATAACAAATGATAAAATGGCTGAACATATGAAGGAATGAGATGAAATCCTTGAAATCCTTATAGAACATTTATGAAAACTGATCATCTATTTATGCCATAACACTCAAAATTCAAGAAAGTAGACAGTAGACACAGAGACCACAATTTGACAATGAAACACTTAAACGACTACCCTTATTGGAGACTTGACCACTTATATACTATCTCTACCTGACCTACTCCATTCAAAGATGAAAATCAAAATTAATATAGACTATCTAGTAAATAACACTTATAAAAACCTTTAGTACACAAATCTATACCCAGTGGAAGATGAACAACCTAAATGCTATCAATAGATCAAGGAATAAAATTAAATTTATTAAGCATTCAACTCAAAGTTAGAAAATAGAATAAGCTTTAAAAATCAGAATAAAGGAATTTAAGAAATTCCTAAGTTATCTAATAGAAAGCAGAAGTTTAATACATTTAATTCTAATATCTAGGAGCTGCATTTTGAAGGGAAGGGGAAAAAAACAACAAATAAACCATTAGCTTGACTAAAAAAAAAATAAATTACATAAAATTAGGGCTAAAAAAGAAATAAGATGATACAGAAGTAACCAAAATACGAATGAAGTTTCCAGTAAATTTTAAGCTACTAAATTTTAAAATGCAGATAAAAGGGATGGTTTTCTAGGAAAATACAAATTATCAAACAAATCAAGGAGACTAGAAAACAAACACCTCGATAACCCCCAAAGAATTAAATAGTCAAAAGAGTTATCTCCGCAACCACTCCAAACAACAGTCCCAGTCATTTTCATAGTGAATTCAAAAGGTAATTTCAAAAGGTAATTCCTTTATTAAAAACTTTATTAAACTTTATCTAGAAAACAGAGTTTCCTACATTTCATGAGGCCAATCATACATAGCACAGAGAATACTCTTGAAAATAATTCTAAATAATAATAGCAAACACCATTATATAGTATTTACTATATTCCAGACACTGGTCTAGCTAAGAAAGGTACATAACATCAACTCATTTACTCTCAAAACAATATGACGAGCTGGAGAGTTGAAATATTTACCAGCAGGTACAGAATAGTCACCAACCCATCAAAGGATGCCAGAGGTAGGCTATCCTGGAGCACAGTCCTAAAGGTACTCTTTTGTGCCACATATTACCCTTTTAGTAGCTAGACCACAAGGAAGAAGGGTCATAGCCAAGGAAGGGTCAAGTATTTTAACAACTTGTACATCACATTAGTGATAGTTCCTACTGACTTTTTACCACACCTTGCTTATGAGCTGAGAAGGACGACTTATCTCCATTGTACAGTTGAGGAAGCAGACCCAGGGGAGTCAGATAACAGAGGCTCGAGTTTGAACCCAACACAATGAGGCCCCAGAGATTAGGCATTTAACTTCTATGCCATAGGACCTTTCTAAAATAAAATATTAGTGAATAATATTTAAACTTAAAAGGTGTCACTCTTCCACAAATTCAAGAGAGGCTCAATCTTTTGAGCGAACATCTTCCACAAATTCAAGAAAGGCTCAATCTTTTGGGCAAACATCATATTAAAGTTGAAGGAGAAAAAGCATTCATTTTTATTGCTGAAAATATTTCATAAAATGCTGGTCTTAAAAGAGAATTCCAATAAAATAGAGGTGGATATAGTACGAATATTTTTAAGAAAGACACTACATAATATACATTAAGCTGTATATATGTGTATACATATTATCTATGTATATTTTATATTTTATATACATAGATAATACATTAAAAGCCAGAAAGGTAAAAACCAGAAGTAGTCCCACTAAAGTCTACTAACAGGACAAAACAAGGATGCCTGCCATGGAAACTATTATGGAAGACAGGAAATGAAGATGAACAATCATAAAACTGATGTTCCTTGAAAGAAAAAGAAAAAAGGATGTAACACCATTAATAGTTAAGTAAACTATTAATAGTAATAAATAATAATAAAACATTTAACACTTTTAGAACAATCAAGCAATGTACTCAGGTTTAAAAAGTATTTAAAGAAGAGATTTTAAATTAATTACTTTATAGCTAGGAAAGCTAACAAAATCAAATGAAAAACTAGAACAAAGCAACCAATTAAATTAACACTTTCTTACACATAAATACTAATCAAAAAATACAGCAGATAAATTAAAACCAGCTATTCAAAAATAAAACACTCCTTTAAAATTTTACCTAAAACACACAAAAAGAAAAATATTTTAAGTTTGATTTTAAAAGTGCCTCTATTGTACCATTTGAATTTTAAGTATTCGGGAACAACTTCTAGCTACTAAAAAGCACATTATATTCTAACTACATCTTCAAATAATCCCGTGTCTTATCCAGTAAGACTGAGAATTGCAGTTTTCGTTTTAAAGAGTGATCCTATTAAAGTAAGAGTCAGATCATGTCTATCCTCTGCTGAAAACCCTCCTTGGCTCCCCACCTCATTTAGAGTGGAAGCTCAAGTCCTTATAATGGCTCACAAGTCCCAACAGGACCTGGCACTACCTTCCCCTTTAGCTGTCTGACCTAATCTCCTACTTACTTCTCTCCCCACTGCTCACTTTAAGCTTCCCACACCTATCAACAAGTCTAATGTCCCATTAACCCAAGTTCCAGAAAGAGATAATGTAATAACCAGAAAGGGGGATGGATGGACGGACACACACACACACACACACACACACACACAATTTTCCCATAACTGCACTTAAATTTATAATAGGGCCTTCAAAATGCCTAAGACACTAATGGAAAGGCTCACACTAACACACATCAAAATAAAATTTCAAAACACCAAATCCCAAAAGCTTCCAGACAGAAAAAGTGACATTGTTTTAAGTCAAAATCTCAAAATGGATATTGGACTTTCCAAGTGAGAAGGGTTTAAGCCCTTTAGAATTGATTTAAAAAAAAAATAAGATATATATCAATGAAAAACTTCTAAAAATACAGTAACCACACATAGTGTAATCTGGCCTAAAAATGAATTTGAAGATCTAGAGAATAGAAACGAACCAAAATACACACAGAAATTTGGTATATAATGAATTTGATAGCATTTCAAATCAGATGGGGAGAATGGATTAGTCAAAAATGGTGTTAAGACAACTAGTTCATTAGAGAAAATAAAGCCAATCTCTACCTAACTCCTTACAATTAAAACAAGTTGAAATAAATGAAAATTTTAAATGTAGGAACCAAAACCATAAAAGTACAGAAAGAAAATATGGAGCATATGATAACATTTTTATAACCTTGGTTTAGGAAAAATCTTAAATCATATACAAAACCTAGAAGCCACAAATGAAAAGACTGAACCTTTAAGTTTCTGAAAGGTTTAAAGAGGAACCCAAAAGACAAACCTGAGGGAAAAACATTAGCATGTATGACAGAGTTAATCCCTAAATAAGGAAAGGGCGCTGACAAATCAATGAGTAAATCCAACATCTGCAGCACAAAGGAGTAAATACAAATGTCCAAAGTATTCATGAACAACTATTTAACTTATTTTAAAAATGCAAATAAATCACTTATACCTTAAGGTTGGAAACTGATTCTCAATTTTACCAGCAGAGATACACAACAAGCAGTAGATGGAAATGTCAACTGATACAATATATAGAAGGTAATTTGGCATTATTAAACTTTATTTTTCACCCTTTCTTTTAAATTCCATTTTTAGGAACTTATTCTATAGAGTAACTGACACGGTTGAGGAAAATTACCACTTAACTTCTCCTAATGCACCACACTTTTAAAGTTTTTAAAACTTTCTAATCAGTTATATTCACATGCAGTATTCACAAGTACTTTCACAGTATTAGCTCCTCTTAAAAATATTTTACACTTTCCTATTTGTTGTACTTTCTGGAAGTTCTCTTCAATTTATCTTCTAAAAGCTTCCTTTCTTACAGAATTCTGTTCATGTTTACAAACAAAATCTTCATTATTTTATTATCTTACTTTTTTTTTTCTTTTTTAAATGTTTCCTTCTCTTTGTCTGGGGTATAATCCCTCCTGCTTATTTTCTATTTCTATTCATTTCACATAAGGAAGCTCCATATTTAAGAGTAGAAGACTAAAAGGAGGAACAGAAACTGAGCATATGGATAGGACTTGAGGATTGATAGCTAGCTTCAGTCACTACATAAAATGGTCTGGCTTGTGTTAGGATGAAAAAGAGTATCTCAGTGTAGCTTTAAATTGTGCTTCTATGAGTGAAGTCTAGCATCTTGAATATTTTCCGAAGCCATCTGTAATTTCCCCTAAATAGACTGCTCATGCCCTTGTCCATTTTTCTACTGGGTCCTTATGCTCATTTAATTTTTAAGAAATATTACTGCAAAAAAAATTTGACTTTGCCTGTCTTGTTGCAATTTTTAAAATTTTTAATTTTAAAAACTAATAGCATAGCAAATTGTTCACAGTGTTTTTTACCTGGGCTTATAGACCCCCCCCCTTTGTTTCTATAATCCTATCCCTTTCAAGCATATTCTCTTATCATGATCAAAAAAAGTAATTTCTTTATACGGTTGATTACTCTATCATAGCTTATTTTTGCTTCACCCTCTCACCCTTTTCCTTTTCCCACTCACTTCACTCACAAACTTCCAAAGCATTCCTTGGGGGGGGAGGGGACTGCTCTGAGAAATGTATTTGGATTTAATTTTAACCTGTACTATTTATACCATGTACAGACACAATTTTTTTCTATCTAATAACGCAGGCTGGTACGTGAAATATCCTCACCAACACTTCTATCTTCCATTTTCAAAGGTCATCCCACAGTGCTACTTCCTCCATGAAGCCTTGTTCACTGAAGGTAGTCTCCTCCTCTTAGGAAAATTTATGGCATGATAATTTTTATTTGTTATAATACTTCCTGTAGTTTGATATGCTTTTGTAGACTACAGGATCCACCTCTTAGTACTTAGTCTTAGTATGTCTTACCCAACAACCCAGTCAGAACATAGGATTCTGTATCACCAAGCTCTGACTCTCCACCAGAGAAACCTGTCTCTAATAGAAACTCTGAACTTTCTGGTAAGGCTTCTCCATATCTCCCATTTTCACTTTTCATCTCTCATATTACCCTAAAATGTACTTACAGATTTTAAATATTTTCCCATCTCATTTTCAAAATATGAATATACCTAAAACTAGTGTGAGTTTGGATAGATTTCCCAAGGATCTCCGGGTTTCAATGCTCCCTCTAATATTCCTACACTAACTGCCCCAACTTTACAACTGGTCCCCAAACTGTCATCTGACTCATTTGAAAAGCCAGTATTTCCAGAGTATTACACACACAAGTGATTTAAGGAAACTGGTCGTGTAAATACACTGTAACTTTATAAATATCACAACTGTAACAATTTCATGTACCAAATCATTTAGTTACCTCCTCTACACGTGATAAGTCAACTGTTATTGAGCACTTAACTATGTTCAATAATGATTCCTGTACAGTATTAACCTATTTAATATTCATAAAAATCCTATGAAGATTAAAAATTTTCCACACTCTACACTGATCCATCCTCTTCTCTGAATCTTTGCCCATATATTTATTATTCCACCGTCTCTCCTGTTACTTTGGATGAACTGTCTATGCTCCTAGCTAAGGCTTCCAAACTGGGCAGTGATCAGATCCCATCTGATTCCCCTCACTCAAAGACATTGCTCCAGAAATTCCTACTCTCTCCTGTGTCACCAATTCTTTCCTCTCTACTGAATTCAATCCCATCAACAAACATGCTAGCATTTCTCCAACCCTTATAAAAACAAATATGAAGCTCACACTTGCTCCAGTTACCATCCCATTTCTTTACTCCCGTTTTACAGCACAACTTTTAAGTCATCTGCATTCCCTGTCTCCAATTCCTCTCCTCCCAATTTCTCATGCTCATACCAATATGGTTTCTGCCTCTACCACTGCACTGAAACTGTCCTTTTCAAGTCACCATTCACCTCTAGTGGACATCTACTAGTCCTTTTATTACCTGACCTCTTATTTGACACAGCTGATCTCCCTTCCTCCTTGAAACTGTCTTCACTTGGCTTACAGGCTACCATATTCTGCTTTTCCACTTACCTCCCTGGCACTCCCTTATACTCCTCCCCTCGTTTCTGGTAATTTTCTGGCTTCTGAATGTTGGTGTGCCCAAGGACTTAGTCCTTGACCCTCTACTGATCCCATTCAGTCTCATGGCTTACATACAGCCAATTGATAAACTAACAATCTCCCACTTCATGTCTCTAAGCCAAACCTCTTCACTGAGTACGTGATTATATATGATAAGCTTCCTGTACGACTTCTCTACTTCAATGTCTAATAGGCAATTCAAAATTAGTATATTCAAAACTGAGCACCTGGTGATTTCTCCTCCCCGCAGCCTCTTCCATCTCAGTTACTGCCAACTTCATCCTTACAGTTAACTCAGGCCAAAAACCTTGAAGGCATCCTAGATGCATTCTCTCTTACACACACCACTACCCAAAAAATCTGGTCCATCAGTATATCCTGACAACTCTATTTAGAAAATATATCCAAGAATTCAACCATTTATCATTTCTGCTGCCACCTATCCTGTATAACCGCTCTGTTTTAATTTCTGCCTTGTCTCCCTGCAGTCTATATTCTCAGCATTGTAAGTCAAGAGTGATCCTGTTAAAATGTTAATCAGATCATGTCACTCCTACGCTGGAAAATTTTTAATGGCTTATCTCACCCAGCGTAAAAGCCAAAGTCCTTACCTATAAGGATCACACTGCCACCCCACACCTTGCTGTTTCACTGATAAACTAGGCCCCTCCTCCCACCTCAGAGCCTTTATACTTGTTATTGCCTCTGCCTGGAAAGCTTTTCCCCCAGACATCAATGCTCCACCCAACTTTTCATTCCAGTTCCCCACTTTATTTTCTCTCTGGGGCATTTATCACACTAACACATAATTTTAAACTTAATTATCTAGCTTATTATCTGTCTTCCCACACTAAATATATAAACTCTGTGCCAGCAAGATTTTTATGTTCTGTTCTTTTAAGTGTCTAAGCACTACTATGCTTATAAAGTAGGCACTCAAATATTTGTTAAGACTGTAGAATTAAACTCAATCTGTAAGCTCTATGTAAGATCATTTTTACATGATCCTATCGCTTAAAAGCTATAAAACTAAAACAAGGCCAACCCCTCTTTTCCTATATAAGAGGATGAGGGATTTCACTATACTCTTCTTCAAACCTTCTTTCCAGAAGGGAAAGAAATATACATATATTACTGGTAAATTTCTCTTCAGTTGCAACAGATACAAACTCAGGAGACTAAAACTCTGGGGACATCTCTGGAAAAAAACAGCAGACTATTAGCCAGAAGGAAATAGTAAGGCAAATAAATACATTGGTACTCTAAGAAGGTTTCTAAAACAGCACTAAACCCTTCACTTATTGAAAGCAGAGCCAAAGTTAACCTCAGCAGCAAGGAAAGGTAATATGAGGAATAAATAGTAAAACAAGAAAACAAGCAATAAAGGGTATAGTTACTGCCATCACACTGAGCACACAACAGTTTATACATCAAAAAACCTACAACCCAGAAGCCCCATCAATAATATGAAAAAAGGTTTTCAACCTAGAGAATTTAAATTTCTGATGTCATAGTGTTATCTATCGATATTTTAGTGTAAGTTCTAAAATATAAATCACAGTATTATCACATCTTAAGAAAAATTAACAAAAATTTGTTAGTATCCAGTGATCAATTTTTCCCTTTTGCTCCATATGACTATTTTTACAATTAGTTAGAATCAGAATTCACCCAAACAAAATCCCCACACTGTGTTTGGTTAATATGTCTCTTTCAATTTATAGGTTTCCTGAGCCTTTTCTTGTCACTTATTTGTTAAAGAAACCAAGACACTTGTCCTACAGAATTTCCTTCTAGATCTTACTAACTGTATCTACCATAGTGTCTTTAAACATGTTCTTCTGTACCTTGTATTTGCTATACATTGCTACAGGCTTGATCAGGTTAAGAACTGAATTTTTTTTTTTACAAGAAAATTTCACAGGTGGTGCAACTGCATCACATCAGGAGGCACGTGTCTGGTCTGTCCTTCTTTTTATGACCTGTGGGTTCAGGTGGTGTCAAGCCTTTCCCTTATTAGCTTTAGTAGTTGTTAATGATCACTGGTTGCTTAAATCTATTTCAAAAACAAAAACATTAGGTAAAAGAAAGGATTGAGCATACCAATTTCAAAGAACAAATTATAACTATACAGACAAACCAGAATTGTAAAAGTAAAAGTAATGAGGAAATCAAAGATGGCAGCAGAAAAAATGGAAACTACACTGACACTCTCCCAGGATGAAACTGGAATTACAACTAAAATACAGAAAAACCATCCTGAAGAGAACCCTTATAACCAAGGACCTAAAGTGGAGACCACAAAGAGACTGGTAGGAAGTGCAGAGGCGTGAGAGGGCTGGCTGGGCACCCACATGCAGCAGCTGAAGTTCCAGAGCAATATCTCAGCTACGGGGGGGGTTCCCACTGAGAACTCTGGGGTCTAAACCCCAAGCTAGGCTCCCCAGTCCAGGGCACAAGAACTGAGAAAGGTGCCCGTATAACATCTGGCTATGAAAAGCAGCAAGGTTTCTGTATGCCAGGCAGAGAGAGCTGGAAATGCAGGCACCCTCTTAAAGGGTCAACACACAAAGTTTTGTGTGCAGCCACTCACCTTGGGCTCTGGCAGAGGGAGGGCAGAGTGGACTAGAGCAATGTGATAAGAATCCAGGGTTATGGGCCCTGGAGATAGAGCTCAGAGGGAATCCATCTGGATTCCTGTGCTGAGTCATTCATATGGCAGAGGAGATCTTTCTCAGGCAGACATTTACCATCCAGGCGCTTGTGCCTAGGGGGAAAGCAATTGCCCCGCCCATGAAGGCATCTTGCCCTACCCTGTGGAATTTAGCTTTCCTGTGGTCTACAGTCTGAGGCTCATTAAGAGACCATGAATAACAATCAGCCTCTAGGTGCTTTCAGTCTTTGCCTGATCTGCTTCTGGACCCAGGGCTTGGAAAAGCAGAACTTTGGTGGGCATCTTGGTCCCTTCCAAATGCACCCAGCCCCAGCAGAGGGAGCCATAGCTGTGGACTATGGAAAGCCTCAAACAGAATTCTCAAGGCCAATCATAAACAAGAGTTTCATACTGGCCCTCACCAGAAACCATCCAAAAAACGGGGAGTCCTAGCAGATCTACCTAATACATAGAAACAAACCGAAACAGGCAGCCAAAATTGGGAGACAAAAAAACAAGTCCCAAATGGAAGAATAAGAGAATTCTCCAGGAGAAGAGATAAATAAAATGGAGATAAGCAATCGATCAGGTATAGAGTTCAGAATACTGATCATAAGGGTGCTCAACACCATAGAAAAGATATGGAAACTATGAAGGAATTAAGAATGACATAGTAGAAATGAAAAAATACGCTGAAAGGAATAAATGAAAGATTAGGAGAAGTTGAGGAGTGGATCAGCGAATTAGAAGATGGGGTAGAAAAATCACTATCCAAGATCCAAAAAGAAAAAAACAATTAAAAAACAGGAGGACAGTCTAAGGGACCTGTGGGACAACATGAAATATAAATATATTTGCATCATAGGAATGCCAGAAAGTGAAGAAAGTAAGCAAGGGTTAGAGAACCTGTTTGAAGAAATAATGGCAGAAAATTCCCTAACCTGGTCAAGGAAAAACCCAAACAAGTTGAGGAGGTAAAGAGAGTCCCAAGCAAAAAGAACCCAAAGAGGCCCATGCCCAGACACATCATAATTAAAATACCAAAAATTCAAGACAAAGAGAGAATCTTAAAGGCAGCTAGAGAAAAGCAATCTGTTACCTACAAAGGAGCTCCAATAATTCTATCAGTAGGTTTCTCATCAGAAACTCTACAGGCCAGAAGGGAATGGCATGAAGTATTCAAGGTAATGCAAAACAAGGATCTGAAATCAAGAATACTCTACTCAGCAAGGATATCATTCAAAATAGATGGTGAAATAAAGATCTTCCCAGACATAAAAAGGTTAAAGGAGTTTATGACCACCAAACCAGAATTGCAAGAAATGTTAAAGGGACTGCTGTAATAAGCAGAAATAGGGAGAGAGAGAAACATGGGTATAAAGAATTAAAATGGCAATATTAAAGTACTTATCGATAATAACCTTAACTGGAAATGGATTAAATGCTCCAATCAAAAGACATAGGGTAGCTGAATGGATAAGAAAACATGACCCAAATATATGCTGTCTACTAGAGACCTACCTCAGAACAAACAGACTCACACAGGCTGAACAAAAACTTCTGAAGGACTTGAAGGGAGAGATCGAGAGCAATACAGTCAGAGTAGGGAACTTTAACACCCCACTGACGTTACCAGATAGATCTTTCAGACAAAATAGTCAACAACGAAACGATGACTCTAAATGACACACTAGATCAGATGGATTAAATGACATTTACAGAACATTTCACCCCAAAACTACAGAATATACATTCTTCTCAAATGCACATGGGACATTCTCAAAGATAAACCACATGTTAAGACACAAAACAAGTCTCTACAAGCTCGAGAGGACTGAAATCATATAAAGCATGTTCTGGGACATTTACAACATGGAATACTATGCAGGTGTAAAAAAGAAATATCCCTTATCCTTTGATACAGCATGGATGGACTGGAGAGTATTGTGCTAAGCAAAATAAGCTGTCAGAGAATGACAAGTATAACATGATCTTACTCATATGTGGAACCTAATGAACAAAATAAACTGATAAACAAAATAGATCAAGAGACATAGAACCATGGAACAGACTGATGCATCTCAGAGGGAAGGCAGGGGTGGGCAGACTGATGCATCTCAGAGGGAAGGCAAGGGTGGGCGGGGAGAGATTAACCTAAGAACTTATATGCATATATGCATCACCCACGGACACAGACAATAGCGTGAGGAAGGCCTGAGGGGAGCCAGTACAGGGTGGAGGGGATCAAGGTGTGTGTGTGAACATCTATAATACTTTCGACAATAAAGATAAATTTTTAAAAAAAGTAAAAGTGATGGGAGTTAAGGTGTGGGAAATACTGAATAAGCATTTTACCTGCCGTTTGAAATTTCCTACAATTCAAAATGCAAACAAGTTCTGCTTTATTATATGCATCTATGTGCCCAAGAAATTAAAGATAAAACTTCAACATGAAAACATAATTATCTGAGAATTTTAAATCAGCTTTGCAAAATAAATTGCTTCATAAGTGAAGTTTCATATGATGTCATGTTAGGCCAGAGACCCAGAAAGAACAAGTAAAATGATAGCACTAGATGGGCAGCCAGAAATACAAGCCCCAGCCTCAAAACAAACAACATAATGTTCATTACTTTTTTTTTTTGAGGGGAAAAAAGTGTCATCAGGTCTTCTCTGCAATGTTTAGCAAAAGTAATCTTCTAACAACCAAATAATCTTTTCAATCCAAGTCCCAGATTCTAATGCCTTGAAAAGTATAAATATTGCTCAATTTGAATTTTAAACACTATTTCATTTTCATTTTATAATTAAAATGAAGATAAAAACTGACTTGCAAGACTTGCTTTTAATTCAATAGGCCTGGCTTATTTCCAATAATCTGTAAATATCCCATAGATAATATTCATTGATCCCTTAAAGAGTTAAAAAATTAAACATATATTATTCAACAATATAAAAAAATTACTTCAAGTTCTCATCAGGCATAAAGCCAGCAACTGAATTTATTATTTATCTTTAGTCATGTACCAAGAAACATTTGGTACAGCACTAGTTTTCCTTGAAAAACACCTCATTCAATAAACGTTTACCAACTTACTAAGACTTGTTTACTCTTCTAACAGTCCCCTTTACACAATTCTCATCTTACAAGAGAAGATCTCTTGTTGATCTTCAGAGCATGAAATCAGAGACTGCTTCGGTATGAGGATTCACAAGTAAAAATAGAACAGATTCCAGAGACTCAAATTGAGAAGGGGGAGGAAGAATACAGCAAGCTTTATTTAAGAAAACAACCTATGGTTCTATTCAAAACCAAAAAATGGATTATTTCCCATAATTTGATTATAAAATGTTAAATAATTCAAGGCTGCATTTTTCAAACTAGCTTTACATTAGAATTACTAATAGGATGCTATCTGCTATTGATATTTCAAAAATATTGCAATCGAAATTGCTACACAACTTACAACTATTCTCTTTATAAAAATGACTACCTTTAAAATACAAAAATGTCATTTATTGCCATTAATGTAAAGACCAATCTGAATTCTCGTCATAGGTATATTCTCTACTGATTGAAATAAGGCTTTATATGTAGATCATTCTCCAATGAACATCAAATATTAATGCCAGTCAACAAAAGTATGAACAGTGTATCCAGACCTAATCTGAAATAATACTATCGATTAGACAGCTATGTAGGATAGCCAATAAACTCAAATAGTTTTATGGCCCTTCAAAGTAGGTAAGATACTGCAATCTCATTTATACAACTTATACTTTCAATAGGAGTCAAGAAAGGAGGAACAGAGAAAAAGAATAAAGATGCCAGAGAAAAAGGTACTAATGAGGAAGCATATACAATTACAGAAATTCAAGAAAAGACTGCTTAGTTCAAATATAATCTGTAAGCTGTTCCCCCTTTAACACCCCTTACAGAGATTTAAATTAGCAGCTACCTGAACAGTGCCACCCACTGAAAATATATTTACTAAGTGCATACATACCATCTGCCACGCTAGTACTGTGTCATGTGCTAGCAATATAATGTAGTAATCATTAGAACTGTTGTCAAGCACTTCTGGGTTTCCCCCCTTGCAGGAATACAAGGGATTTCTTGGCCCCCTTGTGGTTGGGCAGCAATGTGATTCAATCTGGTCCATGATTTTAAGTGGAAGTGCCTCCATTCACTTTTGGTCAGAGCATTTAATTGTTGGTTAAGCAGAGCCCCCAGAAAAACACTGCCTCTCTCTGGCAAATTTTGAGAATGTAACCTCAATGAGCAGAGATCTCTGCTAATCTAAGCCGATGAGAAATAAGCCTTTGTATTTTAAGCCACTGAGATTTTAGGGTTGTGTTTTTAACCACAGTATAACCTGGTCTATTGTGACTAACATAAAAGGTAATCAATACAGGTCTTTTTCTCACAAGCTACCTATGGCTAAGCTAGGTCTCCCCGACTTCATTCATGCTGGCAAAGTTTTTGTGTGTTTGTTATTTTTAAAGACAAATACTATTACCTACTATTTTGGCAAATTTTCTGCCCAACTATGGAAAACTTTCTAAATCCTGATTTTATCAGCTAACCTAATTGGTTATTCAATTCCTGCAATTTCTAAAAACAGTGCATACACTAATGTCTCCATCCAAGCCATTATTTCTTGTAATTGAATCAATCAAGTTCAGGAATCCTAATACAAACCAGCAGAATATCCATCCTGGTTAACATGAACTAATCGACTAATCAAACCACCACTCTGGTTATAACTGTCAACTTTTACAACATCCAGTCTTTCACAAGGCTACCATGAGCCATTCTGTCAAGTGTCTTAATACAATCACTACAAAGTATTAAACTCAGCTGAGGAAGGAGAGAAGGAAGGGAATGGGGATTAGGAAATAGGATATTAATAGTAGATTGATGAGTTAATATCAAAGGGGCAAGGGAAAACACACAAAACTCATAGCTAAGTACAAAATGACATGAGCTTCTAAGGAAAAAGAAAATACTGAGTAGAGCAGGTTGAAGTTCACTAAAAATATGCCAGGCCCTACTTTAGACCTATTCTCAATGCCAACAACCTTGAACAACTATTTTGCAAGGGATAGGATGTCGGAGAAGTTATCTAAGCAGCAAAAACATTTGAACTTGTCCTTTACCTTTTTTTTTTAATAATAAATCTTCATTGATCTCAGAGAGAGGGAGAGAGAGAGATAGAAACATCAGTGATGAGAGAGTCATCAATCAGCTGCCTCCTGCACGCCCCACATGGGGATCAAGCCCCCAACCCCGGCATGTACCCTGACTGGGAATCGAACCTAGATCTCCTGGATCATAGGCTGATGCTCAACAGCTGAGCCACACCCAGCCGGGCCTCATCCTTTACCTTAAAGGATGAGTTTATTTTACTAAGCAGAGATGGGAAAAAGGAATGCCCCCCAAATAAAAAGTATGTGTTACATAAGAAAGAAACACGTAACAGGAGAGAAATTTTTTTCCAAGGGGGAAATTCCTAAACACAACGGGTTTAGGGATGTTTTTTAAATATCCTATCTTAGGGGGAGCAGGAATGGGGTGAAGGGGGGCCAACGAGGGGGAAAAGGGGGACATCTATAATACTTTCAACAATAAATTTAAAAATAAATAAATAAATATTCTATGTTGCCCCCAAGTATAAAGAGCTTTACAGAGATACAAATATTGATAATATAAAAATGCCTTAAAAATGCTCACAGGGAGACCTCTACATTCACAAGATTAACAGCCTAGAATTTCATCTCTAATGCTTAATTTTTGATGAATGACTAGTTCAACGTAATCAAGATTTCTAGCAGCTGACATAGAAGTATGATCAGACAGTCATACAACTAAGTGCCACTAAAGTTGAAAAAATTACTTTTCTGATTAAAGGGAATTACAGTCAAACTTCAGTTCTCAAAATTTTCCCATCTCGAACAATTCAGTTCTCAACCAAGTTGTTCACAGAAAATATCTCAGTTGTCGAACAAACAACAAACAAAGGAGAGAATGCAGGAGTATGAGTCAGTTTACTGCTAAATCTTGCATTATCCTCATCTCAGGAAATCGTGCTGTGAATTTTTTTGTTTTTTGCTATTATTGCTGCTTATTATTATTAAATAAGTATAGTAAGTCACCATGGGTCCTAAGAAGGTTAGTGACAGCAGCAAAGTGAAAAGGAGTTTTGAAAACAACAGAGCTTGAAAAAGGTAGAAGTGTTAGCATGTCTGATCTGGCTACCGAGTATGGCATGACAAAATTGACCATTAGCACTATTTTACAACATAAAGAGGCCATCAAGAGTGCTGATGTTGCTAAGGTCGTGAAAGTGCTCACAAAAACAATGATCACAGACAATAGAAGAGGTAGAAAAATTGTTAATTTGGACAAAAAGAAACAGCAGCCGGTGATAGCATTTCAGAAGCAATGATATGTGAAAAAATGTAGATGCTACATGCTTACCTCCTGAAAGACACCCCAGGAACCAGTGCTAAAAGTGATTCGCTTAAGGTTAGTAGGGGTTCAATAAATTTAAGAAAAGTGGCATTCAGAATGCAGTGAGGCATGGGGAGGCTGCCAGTTCTAATAAAGTACCTGCTGATAATTTCGTGACAGAATTTCAAAAATACATAGAAGCCAAGGGATTTTCCCCCAATAAGTGTTCAATTGTGATGAGACAGGCCTCTTCTGCAAGAAAATGCCAAAGAGGACCTACATCACACAGGAGAAGTCATTGGCAGGACACAAGCCAATGAAGGACAGGCTGAAGTTATTGTTGTGTGGGAATGCCAGTGGGGACTTTAAATTGAAGCCTCAACTGGTCTACCATTCTGAAAACCCACGAGTTTTCAAGAAAAATAATGTCATAAAAAACAAGTTGAATGGGATGTGGAGGACTAATAGCAAAGCTTGGGTAACCAGGCAATTTTTTATTGAGTGTATTTATTAAGTGTCTGCCCCAAGTGTGAAGAAATACCTCCAGGAAAAACAATTACCACTCAGGGCACTTCTTATAATGGACAATGCTCCTGCTCACCCTTCAGGCTTTTGAGGCCAAGTTGGTAGAGGAGTACAGCTTCATACTGTTAGGTTCTTGCCACCTAACACAACTCCTCTCATCCAACCCATGGACCAGTAGGTCATTTCTAATTTTAAGAAACTCTACACAGCCTGGCCGACGTGGCTCAGCAGTTTGAGCATTGACCTATGATCCAGATCACAGTTCGATTCCTGTCAGGGCACATGCCCGGGTTGCGGGCTCAATCCCCAGCAGGGGGCGTGCAGGAGGCAGCTGATCAATGACTCATTATTGATGTTTCTATCTCTCCCCCTTCTTCTCTCTGAAGTCAATAAAGATATATTTTTAAAAAACAAAAAAAAACAAAAAAACACTGATTTTCTCCTTAAAAAAAAACAACAAAGGCACTGCTTCAGAGATGTTTTGAGGTGACCTCTGAAACTAATTTAACCATCAGGGAGTTACGGAAGAAACATCTTAATATCCTCACCTGCTTGAGACTCATAGACAAAGCATGGGGAGGAAATATCTTCCAGGACCATGCAATCAGCCTGGAAGAAACTGTGGCCTGAATCTGTTGTTGAAAGAGACTTTGAGGGCTTTGGGATGAGACTGTGTCTGCTGTGGAAGACACTGTCCATGGATTTGGAAGTGGGTGATGATGCTGTGGAGGAGTTGGTGGGGGACCACACCACCAAGCTGACCACTGAGGGACTCCAAGACCTTCAGAGTGAGCAGCAACGGACGGCAGCTGAGGAGTTCTCTTCACTAATCAAAGAAATAGTTGGGAATGGGGAGAAATGCAAAGTTTTATTGAGAAATATCACCCTGACAAAGAACTAGCAAATCCTGCAATAAACTTGTTCAATGACAATGCAGTATTTCACTTCAGACAAGTGTTAAAACGCAGGCAAAAACAAATATCATTGGATAGATTTTTAGTAAGACAGAGGCCCAGTGAGCCTGAAGCAAGTTCTAGTGGAACAGAGAGATAAAAGAGAAAGAACCCCAAAGAACAGCTATGTGACATTTTTATGGATCTCCCCTCCCGAACAATATCCCTCGGTCACTCCTCTCCCTATTCAGTCATCAATAGCTCTTTCATTTACATTCATGTCCTTTTTGTTTTTAAAGTACTTATAAATAGTACATTAGACATGCACTGTATATAAAAAAGGTTAAAACAGGGTATCATTTGGGGCTCTGAAACAGATTAATTCCATTTACATTATTTCTGAGAAAAAATTATTCCACTTTTAAACAAATCGCTTCTCAGCCTTCCAGATTGAATTAAGAACTGAGGTTCCACTGTATTAGCATGCTAACAAGAATTGAATTTACTCCTGAAGGTCCCCTTAAAAATGACACTGTAATGTAACATCTTCACAATACCCAAAATGAATTTAGAGGGTTGCTGACAGCATACCTCCACAGGTACAGATAGCAATGATATCGCCCAAAGCACAAGTCAGTAAAGACACCTTCATGTAGGGTTGGTACACAGGACTCTACAGTATGAAGTTGCATTTTAGGGTACCCAAGACAATGATAATTTGTTGCAGGGCAAGGGGAGTAAAGAGATCAGCAGGCACCTGGTTTCAAAACCCTATGAGAATCTATGCCCTGGCCAGGTGCGCAGTTGGTTAGAGCAGAGTCCTGATACACGAAGGTTGCAGTTTTGATCCCTGGTCAGGGCACATACAACAAGCAACCAATGAGTGCATAAATAAATGGAACAACAAATCAATGTTTCTCTTTCCCTTCTTCTTTCTCTCTAAAATCAATAAATAAAAATTAAGAAAAAGACCCTATGAGATAATCTAAATGTAGGAACAGATCCTACCCTCCCTCTACAAATGCACAGGCAATTTTGAATATAATTTCAAGGGATTCTAGACTATAACATCCATACAAGACCCCCAGAGGAAAGGACTGACTGCAGAGACTTTAGCCTATCCTCAAAAAATATAGTTTAAGCCCAGCCAGGCATGGCTCAGTGGTTGAGCATCGACCTAGGATCCAGGAGATCAAGATTGGATTCCCAGTCAGGGTACATGCCCAGGTTGTGGGCTCAATCCCTGGGGGGGGGGGCCACGGGACACGCAGGAGGCAGCCAATCAATAACGACTCTCTCATCATTGATGTTTCTATCTCTCTCTCTCTCCCTTCCTCTCTCTGAAATCAATAAAGATATGTTTAAAAAAAAAAAAAAAGACTATCCCAGTGGATACTTAAAATGGTTTAATACTCTTCACTGACTCATGCAGCCACCATACCCAACCAACCATTCTGGACCTGTTTTAGTTTTCTGCAAATGGCCTAGTCTTTTCAAACATCTGGCTACTTCCTATTAACTATCCTTTTCTTAGCTTAGATATCACTGGCTCAGTGACGCTTTCCCTAACTCCTCCTGCTATATCATCCTCAGGTTTTACGGTAATTAAAAATTTGACTGTCTTCCTTACTATTGTGCTTTCTGTGAGAATCAATTTCTCCAGTGTCTCCCAAACCCAACAGTATTTAAAGTCAGCATTCAAGTATTTACCTAAAGAATGAGATTACCTCTGATGAAAAGCAAATTAGCTTTAGACATTTTTTAATCTCCTTTCTGATACGTAAATTTAGCTGAAAACACTGCCATGCGTTTTAAAACCAAATGCCACCGTGAATATTCTAAAATAAAGAATAAAGCATTCACAGAATGCCTGGATTTGAGCACTGTTAGTTTCTGCAATACTCTCCAAATTAAGTTATTTGTAAAAATGTGCACCTAAGATCTGAAAGAAGCAACTTAAAATTAAATGGCAAGGCCACTGTTCCTTTTTAAATCTCTCATAGATAATACAACCAAATCATCATCATGATAATGCTGCCTTCCCATTCTATAGAGAAAATGGTTCCATCTAACTCAAAAGTAGTATCAGATTGTGAAGAAACCATTAAAAAGTGGCCAGAACACACTTATTTTTTTACTCCAATGTTAATATTACTTGACCCATAAAGAAATAGTCTCCAAGGACCCTAAGAATAATCCATATGGTTAATGGAGTGTGTATCAAAGTCCAGGGCAGAAAAAAGAAAATACATTAGGTGTTTCACATCAATGTTTCTCTCTTTAAAAGTTTACAGTTTTCCATGTATAGGTCTTGTACCTGCTTTGTTAAATGTATTCCTATGTACTTCATGTTTTTTTAATGCTGTTGTAAATTATATTCTTTACGATGTTATTTTCCAATTATTTATTGGCCATATACAGAAATACAACTGATTTTTTGTTTTGACCTTGTATTTATCATTCAGCCTTGCTAAATTGACTAGGTCTAGTAGTTTTATTACATTTTCCTTAGGATTTTCTACATACACAATTATGATCTGCAAATGAACGTAATTTTACTTCTTCAATCTGTGTGACTTTTTTCTTATTACACTGGATATGATCTGCATGGAACGTGGTGTAGTGATTTCTTCTTGATTCATCTTTGTGAATCTGGATCACAGTTGCTGAATTCTGTCCTTAAACTCTTAGCTTCAGGGCTGCTGATGCATCAGTTCCGTATCTCTCTGGTTGCCATACTGGAGGTTTTTCATCTTAACTCATTCTTTTAGCCCTTCCAATATTTTTGTAAGCACCAAATTCCTCATTAAATTTCTTCTCATGAGTTAGGTTTATACTACATGATTTCAAGACTTACTATAAAGTAATAATCAAGGAGCTATGACATTGGCACAGGGGTGGACATACAGATAAAATAAAACACATAGGCCCCAAAGAGACATACACAATAGGTTGGTCAGCAGATTTTCAAAAAAGTTCCACATAATTCAATAGGAAAATGATAGTGTTTTCAACAAATGATGCTGGAACAAATTTAATATGCTATAACAGAGATCAACCTTAAAAACATTATGCTAAGTGAAAGAAGCCATACACAAAAGAACACATACTGTATTATCTTATTTATATTAAATGTCCACAGAAAAGAAGTTCACAGGAACAAAAAGTAGGTTAGTAGTTGCTGGATGTGAGGCTGAGAAAGAGGAATAACGACTAATGGGCACAAGATTTCTTTCTGAAGTGTTCTAAAATTACATTGTGCTGATGGTTGAACAACTCTAAATGTACTGAATAGTATCCTTAAAAGGAGTAGATTTTATGGTATGCAAATTAAACCTCAGTAAATCTGTTATTAAAAATTGGGGGGGGGGGAGAGACTAAGTTCTTGGAAATTAGAAATGCAATTGCAAAACTGAAAAATTGAATGGCCAGGTAAATAACAAAACGGGCATGGTTGAAGACCAAGTCAGTAATATGGAAAAAAGGGGAAAGAAATCTCTACAATATAGTAACAAAAGACAGAAAATAGACAATATGAAAATTAAAAGGCAAAGAAATGAGATTAAAGAGAGCAAACACCTAACTAGTAAAAGTTCCAAAGACAATGTAGAAAACGGTAGAGGATGACAAAAAAATTTAAAAATGGAAATTTCTGAGCTCAAAACAGACCTAAGCCTTCAGCCTGAAAGAGCCCATTAAGAATCTAAAACAATGAATGAAAAAAAGTTATACTTAAGACACACATGGGTGAAAATTTAGAACTCCCAAGTATACAGAAAATCCTTTAGAACTTTAAAACAGTACCTACATAAAAACAAAATTATACTGACATGAGTCATTCTTCATCACTGTCTCCTCACTGAGGAATTCTGGACAACGAAATAATGTAACAATGGCACAATGACATCAAAGTTCCATGGGAAAATATTTTCAACTCAGAATCAATTCCCAGAAAACCAAATCATCAAATCAGAGGACAAAATTAAGGCATTTTCCAATGTGCAAAGGCTCAAAATTTACCACCCACATACTCTATAAAAATTAAGAAATACTAGAAGACAACATGGAGTAGGAGAGAAGTGATAGTTGAGTATAAGCCAGAATAACTAAGTGAAGGCAGATGATTCTGATGTTTCAAGATTCTTCAACAGGCAAAATTTCAATGATGAGAATTATAGCTCCTTTTTAGTTCCAAAATCACTATTTGGTATTATAATGAGTATATTAACATAATCATATAAATACTGTTTGCTGGTTTTCCTTTTTTGAGATTAGACAAATACAGAAGACCTATTTCAATTATAAAAGAAGATAAATGTTAAAACAAAATTTGTAGAAGGGAGGGAATCACCAAAGGATAAGTGCACTAATTTCTTTACCTTTCATAGCCGGGACTCCTACATAAGATTGCTAAATCATTTTATTAATAGTAATAAATAAAACCATTAGAAGAGTTACAAATATATAATAAAAGTTAGAAAAGGGAAGTGGTGTTAAGTTCTTCATCTTTTTGTTAGTTTATTGATTTTAGAGAGAGGGGAAGGGAGAGCTAGAGAAACATTGATTTGTTGTTCCACTTATTTATGCACTCATTGGTTGATTGTGCCCTGACCAAAGAAAGAAGCTGCAACCTTGGCATATCGGGACAATGCTCTAACCAACAGAGCTACCTGGCCAGGGCTCTTATTTCTTATAGTTAGAAGTTAAATAAAGTCATGAACTAAGAGGCATCATATAAATTATATTGGAAAGCATAAACATGAACTACAAATTCCCTTCTGGAGGGAGAATGGAAAAGGATGAGACTTACTTTTCATTATGTTCTTTTTGTAGAACTTTTCTTTTTTACCATGAATACACAATATCTTTAAGAATTGTTTTAATAAAAAAGTGAACGGTGGCCCTGGCCAGTGTGGCTCAGTTGGCTGAGCGTCATCCCATGCACCAAGAGGTCACAGATTTGATTCCCGGTCGGGGCACATGCCCAGGTGGCAGGTTTGGTCCCGGATCGATGTTTCTCTTTCACATTGATTATTTCTCTCTTTCTCTCCCTTTCCCTTCCTCTCTCTCTAAAATCAATAAAAACATGTTTTTAAAAAATGTGAAGTGGTTTCAGCCATACAAGTGGAATACTGTGTGTTTGAAAAGAACAAAATAAGTCTCTACACACCAATACATGAAGATGTCTACACTATATTAACTGTAAACTAAGATGAAGAAAAATGCATTAAGATGGTACCATACAATAAAAAGTTTGGTACAGCCACTTTGGAAGATGGCAGTTTCATATAAAGTTAAACAGTCTTACCATACAACCAGCAATTGTACTCATAGGTACTTATCCATGTGAACTGAAAACTTATGTTCACACAAAAACCTGTACCCAAATGTTTATGGGAGCTTTTTTCATAATCACTAAAAAACTGGTAACAAGCAAGCTAACTATGTTATCCTTCCACATGGAAATGGATAAGCAAACTGTGGTACAATGAAATATACACAGTAGAAAGTATACAACAGAATACTATTCAGTGATAAAAAGGAACAGGCTACTGATTCATGCAGCAAAATGGTTCAATTTTAAATCCATTTTGCTAAGAGAAAGAAACCAGACCCTAAAAGCTACATATGACATAAAGAAAAGGCAAAACTATAGGGACAGAAAATTGATCAGTGGATGCCAGAAACTGGTGGACGGGGAGGTGGCAGACTACAAAGGGGACACATAGAGGCAATTTTAGAGTGTGGTAACTATTCTGTATGGCCCTGAAGTGGTGGGTACATGACTTTATGCCTTTGTTAAAACCCATGTATATCTCAAAGAATAAACAATGATGTATGCAAAATAAATTTTAATAATCAATGAGGGTGGAATGAAGACTAATGGCAAATTAACTGTATTACAAATGTATGACATAACTTCACTGAAAGAGTTTTGGGGGCTGACCTAAGTAATGTTGGAAACTAATGTTTTGGCTGAGAAGAAAGGACAAAAAGAACCGCACACTGAACACAGTTCTCTAGCTGTAAACTTGCTTTACAGAGGGTATGGGTTAGCAACTCTAAAACTGCTTTTAAATAAATGAGTTTCTCACTGTCAGAGAGGGAAGTTTCAGAAAAACAAGGGAAGGCTAGAAAAAACACTCTGGTACTTTAATATTAGAGTCAGAAACACCAGTATGAACCTAGGTGTAGCTTAATGTATATACAGATGCATATACAGAAACTTCATAGATATGTATATACCTGGGTTAGTATAAATACACACTGTCAACCTCTGTCCTATAAAGTAGTGACACTCCCGTAGCAATGAGCACTCCCAATGCCCAGATCTTGGTTTCTAGATACCATTCTTGGAGAAATAGCTCATTCTAGGGCTCGAATAGAGAAAACTCAAGATAGGTCTCATATATCTTGTAGTCACCAAAAAATAATAAAGTGTCAAAGGAACATAGGAACCAATCTCAAAGAACTCTCAATGACCAAAGCAGGAACAATTTAGAAACAATATAAATGGCATAAGAAACAAAATAAATATGTTATGCATCAACTTGGCTAGGCCACAGTACCCAGATATTCGGTCAAACACTATCCCAGGCCCTGGCCAGTATGGCTCAGTTGGTTGGAGTGTCATCCCATACACTGAAAGGTGGCAGGTTCGATCCCTGGTCAGGGCAAGTGCGGGAGGCAGCCGACTGATGTTTCACTCTCACATTAATGTTCCTCTTTCTCTCTCCCTCTCCTTTATAAAAAGTATGTCCTCGGTGAGGAATGTGTGTGTGTGTATACACACATATGTATTAAATATAAATAAAATTAAAAACATTATCCCAGATATTTTTGTAAAGGTGTTTTTTAGATGAGTTTACAATTTAAATCAATAGACTCTGAGTGCAGACTACCCTCTATAATTTGGGTGGACCTCATACAATCAGTTGAAGGTCTTAATTTTTAAAAAGGACTGGCCTCCCCTGAAGAGGAAGTGCTGCCAGCTGACTGCCTTCAGAGTTGAACTGCAACATCAACTCTGCCCTATGTCTCCAGGCTGCAGGGCTACCCTGAAGATTTTGAACCTACCAGTCCAAATCAGTAACATGAGGGACATAAATATGTATCTCCATCCATCCTATTGGTTCTGTTTCTCTGAAGAACCCTAATAAAAATTTTAACCCAAAGTATAAAATAAAATACACAACTCCACACTGAATAGATGATTGAATTAACAAATAAATGGGGGAAAAGTGACACATCTTCCTTACAGAAGAATTCCAAATAATATAAATAGATATTCTCCCCTCCAGGAGGTAGGGCCTAATCTCCCCTTCCCACATAAGTGTGGGCTGAACTTAGTAAAAGAAAAAAATAGTAACTTTACTATTGGTAGAAAAACCTGACCAACACTGCCTTAACCAAGTGATCAAGATACATCGGTGTTGTCCTGTGGTTATTATATACCACCAATATATGATAAGAAGGGTACTTTACCTTCATGGTATCCTTTCTGAAAACCCATAAACCTACTGTAATCATGAGAAAAACATTTGACAAATCCAATTTGAGGGATAGTCTACAAAATACCTGACCAGTATTCCTCAAAACTATAAAAGACATAAAAATTAAGGAAACTGAAGCTCTTACAGAAGAGACTAAAAAGACATGACAACTTAAATGCAATGTGGGATCCTGTATAGGCTCCTGCTCCTGGAACAGAAAAACAGACATAAGGTAAAAAACTATGGAAATCTGAATAAGGATGGGTTTTAGTTAATAATGTATCAATACTGGTTCATTAATTGTGATAAATATACCATACTACTGTAAGATATTAATAGGAAAAGCTGGATGCAAGGTATAAAGGAACTCTCTATATTATCTTTGTAATTTTTCTGAAATCGAAAACTTCTAAAATTGAAAGTTTGTTTTAAAAAGCCTATCACAGTGATACTGCTTCCCCAACAGCCATACCATATACCTTAGACCCTGAAGAGAACAACAGGAAGCACAGTACCCTCACCCAAGTCACTGCTGCACCTGCAAGAATTAAATATAAACCAAGCTGGATAATGGCAGTTTTGTTCTATTACCACCAAGCAAATACTAAGGGCAGAAGCAGCAGCAAAGGTATAATCCTAAGGGAGAGATGTAAAAACAACCAGAGAAGACATCAAAAATACAGTATTTCCCTGGGGAACTACCACACCATAGATGTTCACAGCAGCTTGAAAAAAGAAGTTAGCACAGCCTAAAGTCCTAGAGGTCTAATGATGACAATATTGACCATCTATGTACTATTAAATACAAAAAATAAATATTATTCTCTATTTACCTACAGTAAAAGAGTATTAAGGAAAGTCTCAGAGTAACACTTCTCTCTACATAAGCCTTGAAATAGATGTTTTAGTCTTAGAATCCTACAGCATAGAAGACAAGAAACAAGCTCAAAATATCAGGTGAGGCCACGAGCAACAGTAGTTCCCCTTACAAAAATCACAGATTTCTGAGAGTTTAACGAACATGTGCTAATGTATAAAAAGCAGTCTTGGTAATAAGGTGACCTGAGTTTGAAATCTAATTTTGCCATTTTCTTGCTAAGTAAATTTGGAGAAGTAACTTCTTGATCTAGTATTAGGTTGCTTTAAGAGAATCACATATGTAAAAGAACTTTAATGAACTAAACTTCAGAGAGTATGATCTTCACTAAAATCCTTAAAACTAAAGGTTCTTCCTTTCAGAATTTGTTTACTGAAAAGGCAAAATAATGCAATGAAAAGAAAACCAATCAACTGTGAACAGAGGCTGCAAAGGGATGACTGATGTTATAGCATATGTATGTTTTATCTTTTCCAAATCTATAATAAACATGCATTTATAATTAGAGATATTTTAAAACACATTTGTCATTTTCCTCCAGAATATCTTGACTTAGGTTACCTGACATTTATTTTAAATACATCTGACTCATCCTCAAAAAAGTAAGACAATCAAAGGAACATCTGACCCCACAGACACCCTATGACCTAAGTAGGAAAGGGACAATGGGATCAACACATTTTTATATATCTCTATGTAAACCTAATTTAAATACTGTTAAAGGAAAGGTTCAGATTAATGAGATCTAGTTGTTTTGGTTCTGCTATTGTGAATAAGCCAAACTCAGTTTCCTCTTCTGGAAAATGTGGTCAGCCACCTGGGTAGGAAGCTTAAGGCAGCTAAGGTACAGGGCCAGAGAGAAACTTTGAAGATGGTAGGGAAGGCTAAAAAAGTAGGGGGAAATCCTTTAATTTTGTGGTGATCTATAAATTATGAAGAGTTAGAAAAATGACAGCCATAGTAGATAAAGTAGATAAACTGCTTTGAGAGAAAAAGACCTCACTGAGACACTATAGGTGTTCTAACAATTTTCACTGGCCAAAGCGATACTTTAAACAAGTAAATGGGGGCGGGGGGATGGAACTGACATGTAAAAGGTTCAAGAACATCTACGAAGCATCTGTGATATGTCAGTAAATAGGCAAAAACAAAAATCTCTGCCCTCATGAAGAGAATGTCATCTACATGTCATACTCCGCCCTGTCCAAAGCAGCACTACTCAAAGTGTGCTCCATGAATTGGTGCCAATCCACCCAATTGTTACTGGTCCATGACACAGCAAGCTGAAGTAAACATTTGAAACTCACACAGCAATTTGAAAGTCATTTTAAATGAGGAACCTAATATTATAAAGTATGAATTCAAATTTAGGTCTTTTTTATTTAATTTTCTAATAATTCATTTTTATTGGTTTTCAAGATATTACTACATAATGAATGGGAAATTTTTAAAAAATATCTTTATTGATTTCAGAAAGAGATAGAAACATCAATGATGAGAGTCATTGATAGGCTGCTTCCTGCACGCCCCCTGCTGGGGATCAAGCCAGTAACCCGGCTTGTGCCCTGACCAGGAATCGAACCACTATTGCCTGGATTATAGGTCAATGCTCAGCCGCTGAGCCACGCCGGCCGGGCTGAATTGGAAATTTTTTAAAAACTAGTCTTTCACCACAGATAATTTGAGAAGTACTGGTCAAATGCACTTTGATCACATCACTTCCTCCTCCTCAAGTAGAATTCTGTACTTTAACATTTTTAAGGTCTTACACAAAGACTAGCCTTTCCAAATATTACTTTCCCACTAGTTTGGTTTATCATATACTCTAACCACATTGAATTACTTTCAACATAAGCCGCCTATCTTGCTTGTTCTTTTCCTCAGCCTTAAACACTTTCCTACTTCTATGCAATCAAAGTTTACATATTCCTTTGTCAAACACAAATGCCACCAACTCCTCAAAGCCCTCCATGAACCAGTTAGAAGCAAGCTTTCCCTGGCTTTCTCTAAAATTTTAAAGCAGCTCTTATGAGGTTTTCTGCAGATTACAAATTCCTGGAATACAAAAACAGTAACTTGCTCATTTGGAATCCCTATAACATGCAAAACAGACATCAAATCTGCTGAATGAATCATGTAAGAGCATTATATGTACATAAATGAGCTTCACTCAAAATATCAGAAAACCCTCTGAAATTAAACCCCAAACTGTGTGTGTCCACTTTACTCAGGAGAAAGTCTTTAATTCTTACTGGGTTCTCCAAGAAGTTTAAGACTCCCCCTACCCCCCCCAAAAAATGTTAAAGAAACCACTCCTGATGAAAGGACTCAGGTTTCATCAACAGTCAGACCTATTTCTGCTGGCCAGCTCCAACAGGGTTACCTTAGGGAAATTACCAGATATAATATAAACCTCAATTTCTTTATCTCAAAAGGTATCAATATTTACTTCAAAGATTTGATGTGGGAACTAAATGTGACAATATGAAAAGTCCTAGGATCATGAAGTGTATGTGAAAGGCATTCAATGATTTAAATTTCCTTTCCGCCCTCCTCCCTTTTTCCCTCCCTTTTTTTAAATTGATTTTTAGAGAGGGAGGGAGAAAAAAAAATCAGTGTGACAGGAAAGCACTGATTGGCTGCCTCCTGCACGCCCCCTACCAGGGATCAAGCTGGCAACCCAGGGGTGTGCCCTAACTGGAATGGACCTGTCAACCTTTCAGTGCATGGGACAATGCCCAACCAACTGAGCCACACCAGCCAAGTAATAAGTTTATATATTCATGAAGTGAGTACGCTTAGGTCCCTTATAAATTTTCTTTTTAATTACAAATTAATGCCATCCCTTGAAAGTTGACTTCAGACTACGTTATTGGAAGTCATCAAGGTAAGATTCCTTCCAGAAACACCTATTTGTTTTAAATCTGTAAACTTTAGATTTCTGTTTGTCATGCCAAGTAATTCTAATTACTGTTTTCTCTACACTGATAAATGCAAAGTTTTTTTTAAAGTATATAATCTAAGGCCCTGCCCCCAGTAGCTCAGTTGGTTAGAGAGTAATCCTGATTCCCAAGGGTGCAGGTTCAATCCCCAGTCAGAGCACATACAAGAATCAACCAAAGAATGCATAAATAAGTGGAACATGTCAATGTGTCTTTCTCTCTAAAATCAATATAAATTTTTTTAAAAACTAAAAATACAGTATATAGTCTAATACTCTGAAGAGCACTGACATCTTGATTCATCATATCCAAAACTGAACGGAGCCCATTAAAACAGAAGAACACTTAGTATTTTATTTAACTGAAGCAAGAGTACATCCACACCAGTTTACCATAAATTAGTGTACCCCCCTCAAAAAAAAAAAAAACTTGCACCAAAGGACCCAAGACCAAATAACCCAAGGACTGAAACTCATCTTAATGCAAACACACACTCTTCACCTGAGACAAAGAAGTCACAAGCAACAAAAATATAGTGATAATGAATGTATTTTCAGTTTCCACACTAAATATTACTCTATTCATGATCAAGACATCTAATTTTACAATTTTTGCAGACTATCACCAAATATATAAAACTATACACTTGGGCCCAGCTGGACGTGGCTCAGCGGTTGAGCATGAACCTAGGATCCAGGAGATTGAGGTTCGATTCCCAATCAGGGCATATGCCCAGGTTGTGGGCTCAATCCCCAGTCGGGGGGCATGCAGGAGGCAGCCGATCAATGACTCTCATCATTGGTGTTTCTATCGCTCTCTCTCCCTTCCTCTCTCTGAAATCAATAAAGATATATTTTTTTAAAAGGAGCTATACACTTGGTACCATTTTGCAGAAAATACAGATTATACTAATATACTAAAACCTACCAATTATACAGTTTACTTCAACATTTTAATATATTCAGCAGCATTTTAGAAACAGGTCATCCATTATATTTGGGGAGTTTTTTCTTGATTTTTAGAGAGAGGAAATGGAGGAGAGAGGGAGAGGATAAGAGAGGGGGAGGGAGGGAGAGACAGACAGACACTGATGTGTTGCTTTGCTTATTTATGCATTCATCAACTGATTCTTGTATGTGCCCTGACCAGGGACTGAACTTGAAACCTTGGCAATATAGTACTCTAACCAACTGAGCTACCAGACCAGGTCTACAAAGTGAGCTCATCCATTATAAAAGACTAGGCCCTGGCCAGTGTGGCTCAGTTGGTTGAGCATTTTCCTGTGCATCGAAAGGTCACTGGTTTGATTCCCAGTCAGGGCACATGCCCAGGTTTCAGGCTGAATCCCAGTCAGGAGTCAGGGTGCATATGGGAGGCAACTGATCAATGTCTCTCTCTCGAATGGATGTTTTCTCTCTCTCTCTTTCTCTCTCTCCCCCTAAAAACCAATAAAAACATATTATTTTTTAAAAAGACTAATGTAACCTTTGAGGCGTGACTCAAAGGTTAAGCATCAATCTATGATCCAGGAGATCTTGGTTCGATTCCCAGTCAGGGCACATGTCTGGGTTTCGGGCTCAATCCTCAGTAGGGGGCATGCAGGAAGCAGCCGATCAATGACTCTCTCATCATTGATGTTTCTATCTCTCTCCCTCTCCCTTCCTCTCTTAAATCAATAAAAATAAAACAATAATAAAATTTTTTAAAAGACTAATGTAGAAAGTATGTTTTAGCCAGAAGTAGTTTACAGAAAATTAAACTATTATTTATAAAAAACTACGTTTCATTGTATTTCAAAAATATTTACTGAATAACAAAAATTATAACTTAAAAATCATTTACTCCCTAATGTTAAGAAAATTCACTTATTCGTTAAGAAATCAAGACTTTTTTCCAGCTTTATTGAGATATAATTGGCATATAACAACATTGTGTACATTTAAGGTGTACAACGTAATTTGATATGTGTTTATATTACAAAAATAAGACTCTTTTAGATTCTGTAACACAACATATCAGATGCATAATTTTTTTTATGTTGTTGTTAATCCTCACCCAAGGATATTTTTTCCATTGATTTTTAGAGAGTGGAAGGGTGTGGGGAAGGGGGAGAAAAAGAGAAACATTGATGTGAGAGAGATACATCGATCAGTTGCCTCCCACATGCATCCCAACCAAGGCCAGGGATTAAACCTGCAACCCAGGTACGTTCCCTTGACCAGAATCAAACCTGAGACCCTATGGTGCATGGGCCGACACTCTAACCACTGATCCACACCAGCCAGGGCAGATGCATAATTCTTTGATGCTCCCTCCACTACAAAGACTGTACATCGTCCTACACCCCTCCCTTAACCACAGTGTCTCATCTATGTATTTTTTCTGACAGTGTATTCAGTACAATATGTAGCAGCTGCATTCTTTCTGTAACTGTAATGATTTCTGGATATAAAAATTCCCAAACTGTTAATTAGTAGTTTGATGCAAGGTAAATTTACTTTTATTTATTTATATTTTTAAAATGTTTTTAATTTCAGAGAGAGGAAGGGAGAAGGACAGAGAGATAGAAACATCAACGATGAGAGAGAGTCATTGACTGGATCGAGCCTGCAACCTGGGCCTGGGCCCTGATGGAGAATCAAACAGCAACCTCCTGGTTCATAGGTTGATGCTCAACCACTGAGCCATGCAAGCCAGGCAATATAAATTTACTTTTAGACTTTTCTTCCATTTCTCAAAATGTGGGTCAACAATTATTAACATTATTAATATTTAGCCCTGGCCAGGTAGTTCAGTTGGCTAGAGTGTCGTCCCCATATGCCAAGGTTGTGAGTTCGATCCCCGGTCAGGGCACATACAAGAATCAACCAATGAATCCAAAAATAAGTGGAACAGCAAATCAATGTTTTTTTCCTCTCTCTCTAAAATCAATAAATATATTTAAAAAAATTTAACTTAAAAAAAGATTATTAATATTTAGCTCATCACTCAGAGTCTTCTACCACTAGAGTGTCCCTATTAATAATCAATTATGTCCCTGTCAATAATCAATTACCCTATTTCTGCTTGTTTAAGATTGTTAAGGGAATTATGTCAGAGTGTCAATATATTCCAGAAAGGCCAATAAAAAATATTAAATCATTCTTACTCCTTCTTTTAAGAGTATTCTTTCAATATCCTATGAACACCAGGACTGCTAATGAAACACAGCACATCACAAACACTAGGAACTGGGCTACCGGCATGTGGGCCTGATTGGGGGGAATAGCTTAGGGCACCTATTACTGCAGTGTAGCTCAGAACACCTGCTTCACAGTCACCCAAAGAACTGCTAGAAAAACTAGGTTTTCTTAGGCCCCCATCAAGACATATAGACTGTGGGGAATAAGGTCAGGAATCTGTATTTTTAACAAACTCCCAAGTGATTTTATTGTACATTATGGCTGAAAAATACACGTAACTCACTCATCACAACAACCTACTTACATGGGCAGACAAGGAGACAAAAATTTGGGAATTTTCTAGAGTATTAAGAAATGTAATCAAAATTTCTAAGTAAAAGAAGCTCAATTATTTCATTGTACTGCAAAAAGAGATTCTTCTTTCTAGTTGTGGAATGTCAGGTGCCTGTGAGAACTACTAAAAAACAATGTTATCAATGTTAAAAAAAAAAGCTCAAGTGATCTTTTAAAGAAACCCCAAAAACTTCCTCTTATTCCTTATAAATACTTGTCATATAGTAAAATTTAGTATGGTTAAGAGTAGGAAATACGTCCAATCAGTCCTAATTTTTTTGCCTCAGAGTTAACTGTCAACACCAAAAAGCTTAGTGCTACTTTCAGTCTTTGACATTAAATTCAAAGATACTTTCCTTGACTCTGCAGAATGTTGGTCTTGAAGTTAACAAGTGCCAAAATATCTTTTTATGATTACCTTAAGAATATCACTTAGATTTTAATGCATATTATTTCAATGCAATAAATTTTATTAAGATGAGAATGTTTTCTCAATCATTTTAGGAGTTACTGGATATATTAACTTTGAATATTTAAATTTATAAAACCCTATTTCATGATTGTGTTAATTATTGTTCCCTGGGAGGCAATGTTGCCAATTAAAAACAACAAAGTCTCTCAAATAAGAAGGTCCTGAATATCAATCTAGAAGCATCACTTACTACCTGTGTAACCTTGGGCAAGTTATTTAACCTCTCTAAGCCTCTACTGCTTATTGGGAAGATTAAACTTATACATAAAGCACTCAGTGCCTGGTACCTGTTAGTCCTCAGTAAACGTTAGCCCATATAAACATATATCAAATAATCTCTGAAAAGGCACACAAGAAATTTATCTATGACAGTCACTTCCAAGCAAAGAACTGAAGGTCAGGGTGGAAAAACTACACCTTCTTGTACTCTTTGTATTTTTATCCAGTGCTTATAACTTATTTTTTTAAATGTTTACATTTATCTCTTGTACTATGGGATTTCTTCGTGTTTAGCATAATGCAGTGCGAAAGTGAAACTGCCATTGCTGAATTCACAAAGGAATAAAGTCATAGTCTAATAATATCCACAAAGAAATACACAACCTATCTGATTTCAGGAATCTGTTAGGTGTTCTTACTTCCTTTACAATAGCTGGATGGTCTCAACTAAAACACCTTAAACCAGTGATTTTTCAACCTGGGATGATTCTGTCCCCTCAGGGACATCTGGCAACAGAGATACTGTTGGCTGTCACAACTGAGGGGGTGTACTACTTGGCATCTGATAGAGGCCAAGAATGCTGCTAAACATTCTATTATGCACAGGATAGGACCACACAACAATAATCCACCCAAAAAGTCAGTAGAGCTGAGGTGAGAAACTCTGCAACCCAAGGAATCATTCTGTTCAACTCTTAAAGTAACCAGGTTCTTCATTTCAGTTACCTACAAAACAAACACACACAATAAATTCTCCCCTCAAGTAATGAAGTAAAATCTAAGGACTAGCAGACTAGGAACTCAATAAATGTAACCATTGTTGGCCACTGCCCTAAGTCTCTGAAATTCTAGCAGCTAGAATGGCTTACAGGTTTGTATGTCTACTAAATTCAATACATTTCAAGATTTCTAAAGCACTTACTATAATGCCTTCCAAAAGTGCACTCTAAAGGATTTCAAGAGATTACAGATTACCATTCTTTCCTGTTTTTAAATGATATCTGAAGAACCACAAAACTCAAACAATGTACTACTAAAATACAACAGGACCTTTATTTTAGTATGTAGTTATCCAGTCATTCCAATAAACTTGATATTTTTACATTTCACTTAATGCACTGCCTTGGCCTCTATTTTGTACATTTTGAGCATGTTAATTAAAATCCCTCGAAAATTTAAGAAATTAAGAACAGTCCATTGTTTCTGACCAAGAAGGCAAGAAAAGCATCTAAGTAATTTCATAACGAGGCTTGAAAAATTACAAACTAAATCATCCTCTCCTCTGATCTTAAAGCATATTTTAGTGTGCCTTACCAAAATGTCAACCATTAATAAAGACCTTTGGGAAATGTTTTATCAATATGTGGGATTAATCTTGTCAAAAAAGAGTGTAAAACTGAAGCAAGTGGCTATCAAAATTTAGAGCTAGTTCATAAGTGGGTAGGAAATGATTTGAAATATTGCTACCACTAACACTATTAGTCATACTTTACTTTCTCAGTAACTGTGTAACTCTTTTACACCTCTTAAAATGTGTATCTTTCTCACTATATGAGTTGTGAGCTATTTTAATACAAATTTAGTATTTTCATTTTAATAGTTTACTACATAAAAACTTACTCTGATTAAAGAATTCTTAGGGAGACAAACATCTTAATTCCTTTGTACAAAACAAAACAAAAAAATTACACAGAAAAGGTGTTTGAAAATATAAGATGCAGTAAGGTTATTATTCTTTCGCTACTTTTCCAATACATTTTTCGTGATGGATATAAGTATCACTACAACTTCTCCATTCACTTCAAGCCACTCCCCCTGAGCATCTAGAACTTTAATACTTGTCCAAACCTGCTTGCTCATGGTCTAATAATAAACCTAATTATACAATCTGTAACAGCGTCTGACAACCTTTCCCTAAGAAGCCATAAAGGTGATTTAACTAACACCTCAAATTCTCAAATCTAATTCAAAAACAGATTTCTTCATTCCAGTCAGTCTTTGGCTTCTGCCGGGGGCTAGGGACTGCTGGCTGTACAGTGGGGAGGTGAAAAATCGCCCGAACGGAAAAGGACACACGCTGGGCGCTGGACAGCAGGAGTAACTGCTGGTTCATTTCTCTTTAAATCTGGCAGCACGTGGGGCGGCATTGTGAAGCCACCAGCCCGCCTCCCCCCTTACACTCCGCACACGTACGCCTCCAGTGCGCATGCTCCGCTCCTACGGTCCTAGCAGAGTAGGAGCCAACCCCCTAAAAAGTCAACCTGGAAGCCGCAAACGGCCGGAGGCCGGGACAATGGGGGAGGGGGGACGCAGGCACCTCCGTGGAGGCAGACCCGGCCGCCGCCCCAAGCTAGAGCCCGCGGGCCGCAGCCCCGTGGTTCTGCAGGCCTGCGCCAGAGCCAGAATCGCTCCGAGCACAAAGCCCCGAGCCGGCCAGCGAGCGGCTCGCCGCCGGGCCAGCTCCTACCCTCCCCCAGCCCGGCGGCGCAGCCGGAGCCCGTGCCAGGCAGAGGCAGGCGAGGCGGCGTCCCGCACGCCGCCAGGTTCTCAGACCCCCCGCGCGCCAGCGATGAGGCCACGGAGGCCGGCGCTTTGTTGTCTCCCGCAACTCCGCGGACGCGGCGCTGCCCGGGCAGAAGTTTTGCGCGCCTCACCTATCCGGCCAGGGGGCCAGTTTCTTTGCCTACTCTCGCCACCCACTGCCCGCCCGCAGCTCAGGCACCCCAGCCGGGGACTCGCAGCTGGGCGGGCCCAGTCGCTCCTTTCGGCCCCCAAGGGTCCGGCGGCCTGGGCCGCACCTGAGCCCGGGACCCGCCCCTCCTGGGAGGGTCCGTCCGGGCCAGGGATCCACAGCCCCTCCCCCGCAACGTCCCACCCAGCAGTGGGGGAGGGGGCAGCCTCCCCGCCTTTCCACAGGGCGCCAGGCCCCGTCCGAGTGATGAGGCTGGGGCGCGTCCCCGCCCCCAATGCCCTCCGACAGCCCGGGAAGAAGTGCTGGGCAGGGCCAGGACCCGCGCCTCGGGCTCCCCACCCTCGCGAGCCCGCACCCGGCCTTGCCGGCCGCTGCCGCTCCCCCTCGGCCGCCCGACCGCCGGCCCGGGGGAGAGGAGGAGGTAAGCCGCAGCGGCTCGCCGCGATCTCGCGGCCCGGTGCCCCGCCGCCGGCCCGCTCGCTCACCTGCCAGCTGTCTTCGCAGTAGTAGTGCCGACTGCAGCTCCGTCATCCTCCCCGCCAAGGGCCCGGGCTGGCGCCGGGGCTTTCGAAGGGCCGAGGACAGGCTCTGGAGGCTGCTGAAGCCGGGGGTGCTGAGGAAACCGGGCCCCCACGACGGGAGCGCCGAAGCCAAGGGAGGCCGGACTGGGCGGCGGTAGCGGCGCCTCGCTGCCGGTGCGAGTGCGCTTGGTTCAGTTCTCCGCACAGCCTCACGCCCGGAAGGGGAGGGTACCCAGGCCGCGGCGCGCACTGGGATTTCGCTCGCCCGCGTCCCTCCTTCAGCCCGCCCGTCGCCCCACTGGTGCCTTCCCCCGCTACAGCCTCGCTGCGCGCAGGGCCGCTCCGCGCAGGCGCGCTGGGGTTGTCTACTTCTTGATCAGCCAGCCCGCAAGCCCTACCCCTCTGCCTCCCCGCCCCGCCTCTGCCGACGGGGCCCCGCCCCCCGGTCGCCGCCATCTTGGGAAGGTCGACGCCCGGCTGAGTGCCAAGGCCTCAGGCGGTAGACGCCCCACGGACGCCATGACAAAGAGGTCACGGTGGGTCAAGACAGCTTGTGGTTGAAGCAGGTGCTGTGGGTGCGAAGGGACCAAAGGAAGTGGTTGGTATGTCCAGCAGTCGTTTCACGCCACACGTGATGTGCGAGTTAATCACTGTTGAAGCCTAATTTAGTACTGGTGTGCCCCATTTGACGCAGACCCCCCCAAATAGACTTAACATGTTGATAATTCACAGAAAGAATGCGCGAAAAGATTCTTGAAATAAGCAAAATGTTTTGCATCTCATAGCACAAAATGTTTAAACATCATTAAAAATAATCTATATGAGTAAGGGGTTGACATGAGCAAAATGTGATATATATATTCAAAATGTGCATCTCTCATGAGCAAAATGTGATATATATATTCAAAATGTGCATCTCTCAAAGGCATCTGCTCTGTAAAATCAAGGTGTGGGATCTGGGGTTTGGAAAAAGCAACTTCGCTCTACCTGCTCATTCCCTCTGCCTTCTGCTTTGCAAAAAAAAACAGTCTCCATGCAGAGATGGAGCAGAAAGAAGAGTAATACCTCCTGGCACTGAAATTTATCTGTTTCTTCAACAAATATTTATAAAACCTGTATTAACTTTGTACCTGTACTATAGAAACAGAATTACAGCTCTGTCTCTACCATCAAAGGGCTCAAAGTCTCTGTGAGTTCCCGGTAAGGTAAACAGCCAAAGAAGGAGCAGATTCCATTACAATTCTAATAAAAATTACTGGGGGGGGGGGGGTGACTGTCCTCACTCTCTCTCTCTAGAACAAGAATTAAAAGGAACAAATAAACATGATGAATGAACCCGAACTCCTTTGGAGACCACAACCCTCAGGGACAGGGTTTTATAGGGCCTAAAGTTTACTGAACTTGAAGGACTGATTTTAAGGGGGGAAAATTTTTTTAATAAGGTTCAAAAATGACTTTATTTAGAATAAATAAACGTCATTCAGAAAAGCATCACAAATAACTGAAGGCTTCAGGAATCCGTCCCTTTCTCTGAAATCATTTTAGGCAGGTTATCCAAAATGCTGCTGATTGCAACCTGGCTTGTTCTCTCCCCTAGAACAAATCGCAGCGCTCCCAGGACCTCTGAAGCTTCCTTAGCTTTTACCATTAAAAAATCAATTTCCAGTAACACTCCTTTCTGGACAAAAATCTTTCTTTTTAAGTTTTTAAGTTTTTATCAAAGTAGTAAATACATAGTTCATAATGTATCTTATTTTTGCCTAATAGGTATATAGTGGTATAACATTGTTTTTATTTTATTGTTGACACTATTACAGATGTCCCTCATTCCCCCTCCCTTTACCCACCTCCAACCAACCCCTTCACCCCCACCCTCAGCCATGCATATGTGTTCTTTGGCTAATCTCTTCACCTTCTTTCATCCATTTTCCCCCCATCCCCCTCCCCTCTGACTTTGTCAGTCCATCCCAGGTATCCAGAATATATCTTAAGGCTTATAGCAAAAAACAAACAAGTTTTGTCACACCCCTTCCCCATTCCTAAATCCTGCTTGCCAGAGCCAATCCCTTTTAACTCTTAGAGGTTTCTTCTGCTGGTTACCTCTATTAGTCTAAATGACAAACGTATAATGCTTTTTCTTGATTTATCCATTTTAAACCTTATATATTTATTCTTGCTGTAACTAATAAGAATTTTACTGTCTCGTGCTACCTTTCATCTTTTATTCTCCTACATTAAATCATCATATTTAGTTATATCAATAAATAGTTTTTATACTATGTGACTTTGAAAATGTTGAGCCCTTGCTGGTTTGGCTCAGTGGTTAGAGTGTCACTTGCAGACCAAAGGGTCTTGGGCTCGATTCCCAGTCAAGGGCACATACCTGGGTTTCAGGTTTGTTCCCTGGCCCCAGCTGGGGTGGGTGCGGGAGGCAACCAATCAGTGTGTCTCTCTCACATTAGTGTTTCTCTCTCTTTCCCACATCCCTTCCCCCCTCTCTCTCTCTCTCTCTTTCTGCCCCCCCTCCCTTCCACTCTCTGTAAAAAAATCAATGGAAAAAAATATCCTCCGGTGAGGATTAACAAAATAATAAAATAATAAAATAAAAAATGTTGAATAGGAGAGCCAAATACTATAACAAATTATAATTATATTTCTCACACATATATTTTTATGGGAGGGGCTAGAGTTTCTAATTATACTTGTTTTTCTTTCAGTATTTTAATTATAATTAATATCCTTCCCTTCCCTATCCCATCCAGTTGCTATTATATTCTATCAAGTTCTTTTTCTTGGAAATCTCCCTGCTAGAAGCCTCTCTTTTATGCCTCTGATCTGAGCTGGTTGCTTTGGGCCATGCCTGCTATATAGAAGTCTTCCTAAGATTTCCCCTGGCTGCTCTACTGGGCTGAGCCTACTGCATCCTGGATCTCAAGTATAATTCTTTTATGTTTATTCCCTTCTTTTAGTGGAGCATATTATCAGATAACTGATGAGAATATATATATATGAGACAGATTTTCCAAGTTCTTATATATCCAAAAATAACAAAATTTTAAACATCTATAATTTAATGCCACTTTAGCTGGGTATAGAATTTTATGTTTAAAATCGAATAATTTTTTTTTTTTAAATATGAAATCATTGGTCCATTGTCTTCTAGCAACCAGTGCTGCTGTTGATTCTTGTTCTATCGTAGGTAACCTGTTTTTGTATTTTTCCTTCCTGGATTTTCTTAGGATTTTCTTGCTTTGTCTGGTATTTTAAAGTATCTCAATAACATGCCTTAATAGTCTATGGGATGTTTTCTTTTTTCAATTCACTGTGCTCACAGTGAGCTTTGTGATGATACAATGGTTGTTTTATTTACATACGTATAGAGATAACTTTAGAATAATGAGATAGTCTGCATTTTCCTGGCATAGTAACAAAATTTTTTTAAACAATTTATTTTTGTATGTTAACAAGCAAACTCACTAAACTCTAAATTAACCATTTTTGTATAGATTTTCATTTTCTACATAAACAATATATATTCAAATTTATTTTATTATTATTTTTTAATCACTATTTCTCTTTTTTCCGTACTATGCTAGCTAGGATCTCCAGAAGACTTGCATAGGAAATGTAGTAGTGGGCAGCCTTGTTCTATTCTTAAAGGAACTGTTCTAATGTTTTACTATTAAGTCTCACGCTATAGGTTTTTTATAGATCCTTTTAATAAGTTAAGGAAGTTCCCTTCTATTGTTTATTAAGATTTATTTCTTTTTCCCAAATCTTTATCTTCAGCTCAGATCTTTCACTGGAGGTTCATATCTGCACACCCAACTGTCTAACTCTGTAATTTTTTTTATTTTATTATTTTTTTAAATATATCTTTATTGATTTCAGAGAGAGGGAAGGAAAGGGAGAGAGAGATAGAAACATCAATGATGAGAGAGTCATTGATCGAGCCCGCAACCCGGGCATGTGCCCTGACCAGGAATCGAACCCCAATCACCTGGATCGTAGGTCGACGCTCAACCACTGAGCCACTCCTGGCCGGGCTTTTTAATTTTTTTTTTTTTAATATATCTTTATTGATTTCAGAGACAGGAAAGGAGAGGGAGAGAGAGAGGTAGAAACATCAATGATGAGAATCATTGATTGGCTGCAGCCCGCAACCCGGGCATGTGCCCTGACCGGGAATCAAACCCCGATCACCTGGATCCTAGGTCGACACTCAACCGCTGAGCCACTCCTGGCCGGGCTTTTTAATTTTTTTTTTAACAAATGTTTACTGAGCACCTACTATGAACTAAAGGCAATTCTAAGACCTGAGGTCTGGGAGTAAACCAAGACCAAGTCCTTGCCCTATGGTGCTGACATCCAGTGGAAAAGAAAAGTAAAAAAGTAAACAAATAGTAAACAAGTCAGCTTTGGATTATGATAAGTGAGTGATATGATGGAAATAGAATGAGCGAATAATTGAGGAAAAGGGTCTATATGGATAAAGGTAGTCAGGGAAGTCCTCTCAAGAATTTATGTTTGGGCTGAGATCTGAATTACAAACAGAAGATGCCATTTAGAGATTCTAGGGAAGAGCATTTCAAGCAGAGGAATGCTAAGGCCACGAGGTAAGAAAGAGCTTGGTTTATCCAAAGACTAGAAAGGAGGTCAGCATGGGTGGGGCGGCTCTCCTGGAGCCTGCTGAAAAGGAGACTAAGAGGAGGTTAGAGAGGCAGTCAGGGATCATCTTACAACATGACCACAGCAAAGAGTTTGGATTTTAGTTTAGTTGCAAAGGAAGCCTTGAGAGGGGTGTGACCTGATTCACATTGTTTAAAACTCCCTTTAGTGCTTATAGAAAAGAGACGAGCTTACAGTGGAAGACCAGCTGGGAGGCTATTGCAGGTGGTGGCTTGAACCAGGATGGGGCAGGGGTGGTAAAGCCAGTGTGAGGAGGAGGATAGGGAATGGATTTGAGATAAATTTTGGAAGAAAAATAGAAAGGGCTTGCTGACAGGTTGAATGTGGGCGAAGGGAAAGATGACTCCTGGGTTTCTGATTCCTGGAATGATTGGCTTGATTTCAAAAAGGGGGAAGGGAACAACAGTTTTGGGGGAGGGGTGGCATTAAGAGATCTATTTTGGCCGAATTCTATGTTAGCTGTTTATTAGCCATCCAAGCAGAGATGTCAAATTAGCATATGCATACATAAGACTGAAGAGGCCAAAGCTACAGATACAGATTTGGAGAGAGCAGCATTAGGTTGCCTAGGGAGAGAGTGTAATGAGTTTTTTGGAGGCAGAGGGTTTTCTAAGCCTACAAATGAGCTGAGAAGCACCCAGACATTTAGAGGTCAGGTAGAGGAGGAGGAGCCAGCAATGAAGACTGAGAAAGAGTGAACATAAAGGAGAGAAACCAGTGTGTGGTGTTACAAAAGCTAAGGAGACAGTGTTTCCAGAAGGAAGGAAGGATCAAGAATGATCCACCACCACATGCTGCTGAGAAGCAGAGAAAGATGAGGGTCCGAGAAGTGTTCACTGAATTGTTGACCTTGATAGAAGGATTCTGATGGAGCAATGCTGATAGCAGGTGAAGCAGAGGGGGCTCAATGTAAGGTAAAGAAATAGAGATCTCAGTGTTGAGTGCTTAGCTGGGCCTGAGGTCATGAGCTGAAAGGGGACCCAGTAGGTACAGTGTAGTAATGTTTCTGGGAATGTTCATCTGCTCAGGTGCAGGCATGGAGAAGGCTGATAGCAGATACATCTAGGGTTGGGGGTTAGCCAGCCAAGTAAAGGAGAAAGGTGGAGACAGGTAAGTTCGTTGAAGGTGTATGAAGAGAGTGTGGCGATGGACTTTTTTCTAAGCTGAGTAGAGAAGGGAAGTCAGAACAAGAGGGAGCTGATGAATACTGAAAAAGTGGTACAGATAATGAGGTCTTGATGAAATTAAAGAATTGTGTGCTGTAGACACCAAAGTACATGCACTGGAAGGCTAGGAAATGGTGGTCAGGGTGGGTGACTTGAAATCCAGAATTTGGCTGTGGTATGGTCACCGGTGGTGAGGTGGTCTCCTGTGGACATGGGAGAGGCTGCCTGGTGTGGAGGGTGGGGGAGGCAATCAAGGAGGTGGGAGGCAGGAGTACTAGATAGGTCATCCACATGGGTAATTAAGTCCCCCAGGATGAGGGCCAGAGTAGGAAGAAGAGTGTAAACCAGGAGCCAAGTCATGGGTGAAGGGGTCAACAGGTGATAGCAATAAAAGGAGTAATAGGTGGTACAGCTAGATGGCTTTAACCTCCAAAGAGCTTGGGTTAGCCCCCCGGCTGGGATAACTCCGTTGGTTAACGAGCCTTCCCAATAAGCTCAAGGCTTTGGGTTCGATCCCCAGTCAGGGCACATACAAAAATCAACCAATGAATGCATAAATAAGTGGGACAGCAGATCAATGTTTCTCTCTCTACCTCTAAAATAAATTTTTTGAAAAAAGAACTAGGGTTAGGGGAAGGAAAAAGAAGAGGAGGAGGGAAGGTTGAAAAGCAGTAGTGGGGAACAAGGAGATGCTAAGCTGGCCCTGAGAGTCATAGGATGTGAGAGAAGATAGCCTTCCCTTGAGAGGGCTGAGAAAACTGAGTCCTTTGAAGACAGCTGGGTTCAGATAAAACCAGGAGGTGGAGAAGTGTCCCATGAACACCTCAAACTACCATGATTGGAACCCATCATCTCCCCAGACCTGCCCTGTCCCAACCAATGGGACCCAGTCACCTAAGTCAGAAACAGGAGAGTCAGCCTTGGTGCTCCTCCTTTCTCACCCCTACATCTGATTGATCACCAAGGCCTAAATGTTTTTTAGTTTCCATTCCTGTGGACACTCCTTAATCCAAGCCTGGATGACTGCCACAACTCCGTAAGGGTCTCCTGGCCACTGGTATTGACCCTCCCTCCCCTCTGTTTTCTGCAGCCAGAGCAAAACTTTCCAAATGAAAATCTGCTATTGTCCCACTCCTACTTAAAAAGTCTTCCATGGCCTCCCAGCTGTTTTAGGATGAAGTCCAAGCTCCCCAATATGGTTTGATTGCCTTTCACAGTCTAGTCTCCAGGAACTCTCCAGCTTCATCCTGACTCTCTCATCCTGTGCCTCTTCCTGACACTATCCTCTCCTGACACACTTCTTTTCCTTCCTCCAAAAGGTCAAGGTTTTTTTTACACCTCTGGGTCTTTCCATTCACTGTTCCAAAGGCCTAGAATACTTTTTTCTACTATGTACTTGGCAAACCCCTACTAATTCATCGTTCAGGTCCTTAAAGGAAGCAGTTTTCTCCAGAAAACCTTTCTCAGTCTCAAAATTAAAAATCTTACTCTTATGTTTCCTATTTCCAGCATGTATTACTATCCTAATATTTATCATACAGTATTGCATTTTTTTTCTTTTCAATTGTCACTAAGCTTTGCAGTGGCAGGGTTCTATTTCACCTCTCTGTTCTCAGAATTTAATATGATGATGCTATGTAGTAGGAACTCAACAAATATCTGTTGAATGAATGAGTCAATCCTATTAAATTAATAATAGGATACTCTTTCAAGATTAATCTAGATCTATGATTATTAAATTTGGGTTAGTGTACCTGGCAGAGGATAGTACAGAGTGGTGTGCCAAGGTGTTCTTGAAGCCACAGGATAAGCCTCTTAGATTATTAATTTTACTAATCTTTCTTGAGATTAAAAAATAAAAAAATACTTAAAGGAAAATATATTAACTTTCTGTGTTTATATTTAAAAAGAAGAAAGCTAGGCTGTCTTTGCAGCACGCCACTCCTTATCTCAGGCATGAACCTTTGTTTTCTTTCTCCTAAACTCTCACTGTCCCCAGCTTTAATAGATACACTTTTTAAAAAATATATGTTTTTTTACTGGTTTCAGAGAGAGAAAGGAAGAGGGAGAGAGATAAAACCATCAATGATGAGAGAGTCATTGATGGGCTGCCTCCTGCATGCCCCCTACTGGGATCAAGCCCACAACCAGGGCATGTGCCCTGACCAGGAATCAAATGGCCATCTCCTGGTTCGTGGATCCACGCTCAACCACTGAGCCATGCTGGCTGGGTTTCCAGCTCAATCCCCAGCAGGGGGTGTGCAGGAGGCAGCTGATCAATAACTCTAATCATTGATGTTTCTATCTCTCCCTCTCCCTTTCTCTGTCTCTCAAATCAATAAAAATATATTAAAAAAAAAAAAGAAGAAGAAGTGAGAGTGGGACCACACAACTCCCACCACCTAGAGAGAAATTTCTGGGGCTTATACATATGTCTAGTGACATATGTCCATACATCATCAGGAATGTTGTGGAGATTAGATGAAATAATATAAAGCGCCTGGCACATAGTAAGTGTCAATAAATGTGAGCTGCTTTAAAAAAAAAGTGAATTAAGAAGTAATAGCCTAATTAATTTAATTACTATTAAATAAATGGAATTTTAGTTCAATGTCTTGCTACAAAGAAAACTACAGGCCCAGATGGTTTTATTGATATTTTTCACCAAATTTCAAAGATCATATAATTCTAATTTTAGACAAACTATTATAGAGTAAGGGACAGAGGATACATTTTATAAGAGTAGCATAATCTTGATATCAAGACCTGAACCCAGCCAGGTGTGGCTCAGCGGTTGAGCGTTGACCTGGGATCCAGGCAATCGGGGTTCAGTTCCCCGTCAGGGCACATGCCCGGGTTGCAGGCTCTATCAATGACTCTCTCATCACTGATGTTTCTATCTCTCTCTCTCCCTCTCCTTTCCTCTCTCTGAAATCAATAAAGATATATTTTTAAAAGAAAAAAAGACCTGATAAGATCAGTCTGAGAAAAGGAAAGTTGTAGGTGAGTGTAAATCACAAACACAGTTGCAAAAATCTTAAAAGAAAAATATCACTGAATTGAATACAGCAATATGTAAAAAAACCAAACAGTATATCATGTTCAAGTTGGCTATGTCCAGGAATATAAGGTTGGTTTATTATTAGGAAATTAATTAACATAATTTGCCACATTAATAGATTAAGAGAGGAGTGGGAGAGGCATGCAGATATAGAAAACGAATGTGATGGAATTTAATACCCACTTTTTATAAGTGATAATAAACTAGAAATATAGAGGAATGTTCCTAAGCTGTTAAATGGGAACTATAAAAAAAAAATCCTTGGTGTAAGGTTAAATGGTGAGACCTGGAAAGAGTTTCCCTTAGGAACAGAAACACGACAAGAGTGTCCAGTATCACCATTTCTATTCAACTGTGCTGGTGATGCTGGCCCATGCAATAAGGCAAGAAAGAAAAAGAATGTTTGAAATGGAAGGAACTTGGATATTTAAACAGTTGGAATATAAGAGAATACAGTGGTTCAAGTGTGAAGCATACTGAGGAAGACGAGCTTTGAAAGGTGTGGTAGAGGGCAGAGGGAATCTGCAGGAAGACTCCGGAGAAACTACAGAGGATCAAAGCCAGGAGAATAGGTGGTAGTAATGGTTAAGGGAAGAAGGGTTTTCAAGAAGGAGGAAGCAGTCAATGTGGGTGTTAAATCAGAAACAGATTGAAAGGACCAAAGTGTCCTTTGGTGACAGAAATCATGGGGGACCTTGGTGAGAGAGCAAGGTCAGGGAATGGCACAGGCCAAAGCCAGAGGTGCAGAGACAGAGGAACAAATGGCCAATGGGCAGTGGAGGAAGTGAATTAGCACATATTCATAAGGACCTACTACGTGCTGGTACTATTTTAGGCACTTCTGAGTCAGCAGTAAACAAACAAACAAACAAAAAAAGATCTTCAAGGAGTGTACATTATAGCAGAAACTGTCAACCAGTCAACAAATTAAAAAGATAATTGCATATACTGAGATATGCTGTGAAGGAAACAAAATAGGGCATCAGAAAAGGCTGACTAAAGGGTGGTTAGGGAAGATTCTCTGAGGCAGTGACATTTGAATTGAGACTTGAATGGCAAAAAGGAGGCAGCCTGAGGAACAGTGATTCAGGCTTAGGAAATCACGAATGTAAAGGCCCCAGAACTGATGTAAGAGCATAAAGAAGGTTGTAGGGCTGGGACAAAAGGAATGAGGAGAGAGAATACCAGGCTGTGTTGTTGGAGGCTTCCTAGGGCAAGGTCAGGAGTAGATTTTACTCTATTTGCAGTAGGAAGTCATTGTAGAGTCTGAAGAAAGAATCTCTCCTCTTTCAAGAAATTTGACTATGAAAGAAAAAAAAGGCAGGGTAATAGCTTAGGGGAGGGATATGTACGCATCACTCTGAAGACAGAAACTTGGTCTTAAGTTCTACTGATGTTCCTACGTTGCACCCTACTCTCCCAGCTGCTGTCACGGGTTTGAGCAGCAAATGTGTTCCTTTCTAGATCATGGTGGAGTAGTAACAATGCATGCATAGATGCCCGCAGTTCCTTCTAAGTGATAATTAGCCTCTTTGTCCCTTGGTACCTTAGTTCTGCCATCTGTAAAATGGGATGGAACCTGTGTTCCTTCAGAAGGTCCTGAGTGTAAGGCTTTTGGGTCCCTCAAAGGAAATGTTTGCTAGGACTCCAAGCTTCCTACAGGCTCTAGAGTAGCCCACTTACCCTCAGTGCTTGCTGGGCTCCTCACAATAACCCTGATGGTCCCATCAGGTAGACCTAGCCCCAGAGGAGGAGGGGCCTGCCCAAATTCACGAGGAGACAGATAAATCCAGAGCTAGAACCCAGGACTCAGCTATCATTTCCTGCTGTTCTCACAAAGCACAGTGTGGCCAGAAAAGGTGAATTTGAGACTCAACACCTGCTAAGATCTAGTTCCCTGAAAACCTGACCTCTCTTCACCTGTTGTGGGTGTTTAGGACTCCAGGAAGTCCTTATCTGTCCCTGGTGCCACCCACCTCTGAGCCCTGCTTCATTCACCTGCCAGCCTTAGCAACAAGGAAGTTGTTGTTGACCTTAGTAAGCACACTGATAACAGAGGTGCAGGGTAGAAGTCATAGTAGAGTATGGACTGACTGACATAGGTGACTTGTTCAAGACATAGGACTATCAGTAAGTTGAAAGATAGAAGGCAGTGGCTAGAAAGTAGGCTGTTGGATTGGGGTTGTGTTTGTCTTTTAAGATGAAGGAGTTGAAAATAATCTGGAATGCTGATGGTAAGGCGTCAGTGGAAAGGAAAATGATAAAGATTCAGGAGAACAAAAGGATGATGAATTGAGCAGAGTCCCGAGAAAGGTAAGAGGTGTGCCCCAGAGCACAGGCGGACAAGTAGGCTTTAAACAGGAGGGGGAATCCTACTTCCTTTGTAACTAGAGGGAAGGAGGAAAGAACTAATGTGGATGCAGGTGACTTTGCAAGTGTGGGGGCAGGAGTCTGGGAGAGTTCTCTTCTGTGTGCTCCATGAAATGGGTAGCAAGGCTATTTGCTGACCATGGGGCTAAGGGGGTGGGGAGGGTTAAGAAATAGCCACTGTGGAGAACAGTAGAGAGAGCTGATGAAGGAAACAAGGAAGGATGGCCAGGCAACCACAGATTCCAGTCAATGTTGGGACAAATTTATAGAGGTACCAATCTGCTCAGATGTGTGATTTGTTTTTCAGCAGTGTTCACTTGCCCGTATACACAGAGAAGGTGGGGAACTGGAATGATTAAGGACTGATGTAACACAAAGACAGCTGGGCAAGAGAGTTGAGGATACTAGTGAAAAGGTTGAAGTGATGGTCAGAGACTCCTGTTGTTGAAAAAACAACTACACTAAATCAGGAGAATCTGTTCTGTTGGCATCATTCTTTCAAACTGATGTGGAAGCTCAGACAAGGTTCTTTAAATGTGTGTGCATGCATACCCCATGCTTAGACCCTTCACGACCTGCTGGTGCACATGCTGCAAACAAATGTTTCCGGATGGTGATTGGTACCCGTAATGAGATTTGTTATATGTGTAGACACTTCTCAGCATCTTTTGATCCCATTTCTTATATTTTGGTAATTTCCCACCTACCATAGGTAGATGCCAGGACTTGCCTGCCCAACCTCCTTTGAAGCCAGGGCCCAAAAGTTTGAGATGGCCACCCATCAGATGCACCCCCACCAGACCTGAGTTCAGTATACAGTGCCATGAGGAAGGTGGCACTGGCATGACAAGGGTGGCAAGGCTGTCAGAGGCAGTCGGGGCAGAGGTCCTACCAATAGTGATGATGCTTAGAAACTGCTAAGTGAACTACTATGCAGGTATCCAATGGTGGTGGAGTCCTTCCTGCCTCCTGCCTGTGAGCAGCCTAGCTGTGTAATTGGCATATTTTATTCTTCATAGTTTACATTAGGGTTTATTCTTGGTGTTGTACATTCTATGGGTTTGGACAAACGTATAATGACACATATTTACCATTATAGTATCATACAGAGTAGTTTCACTGTCCTGAAAATCCTCCATGCTCTGTTTATTCTCCCCTCTTTCTCCCCAACCCCTGTGCAACTGGCATGTTATTTCTAACACTAGAGCAGTGCTGTCCAATAGAAATCTAGAGTGAGCCACATAAATAATTTTAAATTGCCTGATAGCCACATTTTTAAAGAATTAAAAAGGTGAGATCATCGTAATAATATATTTAACTCCCAGTATATCCCAAATATGATTTCAACATGTAATCAATATTAAAAGGCATTCACTAGATAATTTATATTCTTAATTTGTACTACGCCTTTGAAACTCAATGTATATTTAACACTTAAAATACATCTCAATTCAGACTAGCCACATTTCAAGTGCTCATGTGGCTAGTGGCTGCTGGATTGAACAGTCGATCTAATGCAGATCTAGAGCTGCCCAGCCTGACTGTCTGGCCACCCTAGACATTCCTTTTCTTTCTTTTTTTTTTTTTAATTTTCACCTGGGATATTTTTTCCATTGCTTTTCAGAGAAAGTGGAAGGGAGAGAGAGAGAGAGAAACATCCGCGTGATAAAGACACATCGATTGGTTTCCTCTCGAATGCACCCCAGCCAGGGCCGGGGATCGAGCCTACAACCTAGGTACATGCCCTTGGCCGAATCAATCCCTAGACCCTTCAGTCTGAGGGCGAACGCTCTTAGCACTGAGCCAAACTGGCTAGGGTGCCAGACATTCTTTAGACTATCAAATAATCTTCAGTAAAGTCATCTTCTGCTTAAATGCGTTAGAAGTGCTGTTATTTGTAACTAAAGATCATTTTGGGAAGTTAACCACAATCAAGAACGAAAGCTCCAAGAGCACAGGGACATCATATCATCTTTCTTATGTATCCCCAAGGCCTGGGCCAATGTGTGGTTCTCACTATTTAAATATTACTTACATGAATAAATGGAAGAATGAAGTGAATGAATGAGTGTATGAGAAAAATGTTCTCCCTCAATCCATCTTCCAATGTGAACACTGAACGAGGCTTTCTCTGACAAAATTGCCTAGTAGTTGCTATATCGCTATATGGCCTTTTCATGATCAGGACCCACTCCAGGCAGCACACGTGGCTTGGTGACAACAGTTCCTGGTGTGCTGTGAGTGACAAGAGCAGGAAAATGCAACTTCTCCATAAAAGACAGCCTCTGTAAGCAGATGACTAAGATAATGGCTCAAGAGGGGCTTGGGTCTGAGGGTGACTAAAGTGATCATACTGTGGAAATGGCACAGCCCAGCCTGGGGCTTTCGGGGTCCATAGCTCTGGGCACTGGTATTTGATGCCATTCCTCCAGGTCCATAGGTGGACTGTAGACACTGGAGTGAGCAGAGACGTCCACAGTTGTTTGAACTACAAACATCACCCTGCACTCTTGGAGTCTTCACAAACTGCAGAAGTCCAAGAAGCAATGGTATTCCTGACTGCCACGGTGACAACCAAAGCCTCCTCGCCCTTCTGGAAGAGGAGGTCCCCTCTGGGGCTACCAGATTTCTGGATTTTTAATGATTGTCAAGCATTGGCCGTCGAGAAGCAGTGCCTATGCTGGAAGTCGCCTATACTTGTCTCCCTTTCCCGAAGGCTGGCTCTGCAATGTTGACACCCTTGACTCCCTGCCTGCCAACTCAGCTTTCTCATCTAATAAAAGGAGACTACAATCTCATAGGATTACTGTGATGACACAGTGCTTGGCACTCCATAGGTGCTGAGAAATTCCCTTCTTGCTTTGCCCTTCAAGGCCTAACATAAGTCTTATTTTCTACATTGACTGTCCCTAATACTCTGGAATCCCAAGGACTTTGCCCATTCTTTACAGTGTTACGTGTGCGTGCTCACACACAAATAAAGGAAACACACTGCTTGACGACTAGGAAGAGCCTATGAGTTGACTTCTTAATGGTTCAAATCTTGAGGGCTGTGGCTGCTGAACTTAACATTTCCAAACAACAGGGCTTATTTTTTTAAAAATTGTTTACTTCAAGGGGTATCAAAGAAGGCTGATAGATGATGACCCTGTAATATTCCTGCCATAGTTAAAAATTCACTTATTCACTCTTTCAGACAATCACTGTATTCATTCCTAAGTTATTTCTCATACATCATTCGGCAGCTGTGTGCAAATGAGCACAGGCTGGAGGTGAAAAGCAATCTTGCAGCATTCAGGACCTAATTTCTACCTTACATGCAGATAGAAATCTTGCTCTTAAGAGGTTATTATTCCCAAAGGAAATCAAAGGCATTTGACCCAATGCCTTAAAGACTCTGATTGAGATGGAACCTGTACTTTAGTTCTTCAGCAGGACTCACCTTGAATGGTGGTGTCCCCAGCAGAGTGCATTGCTCTGGACAGAGCATGTTGAATTGCACAAGAGCAAGTTCACGCCCATTTATCTTTGACAAAGTCCCATAAACACTCAATGTACTAAAACACCACCGTCACCGCTCCCCCAATCCTCCAAAGCAAAAAGCATAACTCACTCTGGCCGGTGTGACTCAGTTGGTTACAGCAGCGTCCCATACATGGAAAGGTCACAGCTTCAATTCCCAGTTAGAACACATGCCCAGGTTGAGGGTTTGATCCCTGGTCAGGGCGGGTAGGGAAGGCAACCGGTTGATGTTCCTCTCTCACATCGATGTTTCTCTCTCTCTCTCCCCGCTCCCTTCCTTTCTCTCTAAAAATCAATAAAAACATAGCCTCAAGTGAGGATTAAAAAAAAAAAAGCATAATTCCCCCTGGCTACCTTATTAGCTATACTTTGGCAATGTGTATGTTGATATAATGATATGATCAAAATACAGTAATTCTTTCAAAGGAACCGCTGGGCTTCCCAAGGTGGCACACTGCCGATGCCACCCTCTGCATCTCTTTGGGGGGGGTGCCTTCTCTGGCTGGAGTCATCTGCCAGGGCGGCAGGCCAAAAGTGCAGGCGAACTAACATACCCATCAGGTCCCCGGCAGTTCTCAGTGGGTGACTGAGGGAGTTGGTATTACCTCAGCTTATCAAAATTCTGAGGGACATGTTCTAAGCTGGCCCCCAGAGTTCCCTGAAAAATTGAGCCTGCTGTCCACAGAGGCTCAACCTGCCTCACAGTGCTTTTTCCTGGCTCCCTTCACTTTCCTATTTCACATCCTTGCTTGTCTACAGGTGTTCCTGGGGTCACCTGCCAAATAAGCCTCTGCATTCAAATCTTCGTCTCAGGGTCTGCTTCTGGGAGAATCCAAACTAAGACAGGGGCACACTGCCAAGGACTAACAAAGGCCCTTGGAAATCCAGCTGACACTCATTAGCAGAAGCAGTCTCTCTCTTGCCCCATAAAGTTACTTAGCCTGGTGGCAAACTCAGAAGAGTTTTTATTCATTATGTGCCTCATGGGAGGAAAGGGGACTGTAGGGCAACCTTAGTGCACGCTCTATTCTTTCAATTACGTCCCACTCGCTCAGGCAGAGACAGAGTATGATATCTGAATTTGGGGGTAAAGGTTTGGTACAGCCTGGCATGGTTGTGTGGTGCCATTCTCTACATCGTGAAGTTCATTGTTGGTTGGTTTATAGCTCCTTGCTATGGGAAATCTCAAATATATGCAAAAGTAGAAAGAATAGAATGACGAACCCTTCTGTACCCATCACCAGCTTTAACTCATGGCCAATATTATTTCATTTATACACCCAGCGACCTGTCCCCACTCTACCCCAAATTATTTTAAAGCGAAACTCAGATATACTAATTTCACCTGTAGTATTGAATATCAAAAACATAGGACTCTTTTTTTTTTGCCTGACAGATTCTGCTTCAGTTTTATTTGTATAAATAGCACAGGAGGACACCAGCCCCATGCAGACAGCAGCCCAGCGGTCATGCCAGTCCTTTCGTCCTCACATAGGCAGACAGAGGCCTCTACCCTGGACCCTTCTTGGGGGCCTGGCACCTTTGGGAGCCGGAGCCGGAGCCGGAGCCGGAGCCTGGGGCTTGGTTTGAGCCTTGGCCTTAGGCAGGCAGAGCCTGAGACCCTTGAAGATGCGATGTAAGCATATTTCTCAAGCTTCGATGAACGATGTAGGCAAGTGGATTGAGCTTGCAGCTGCCGCCCTTTGGGATCTTGGCCTCCTTGGGCTTTATGAGGGCGGGCCTTGCTGGCCTTGGCACGTGGACGCACAGCCTTGACGTTGGCCTGCATCTTCTTCAGGCCCTTCTTGTTGTGCTTCTTGACAAAACCTTAAGGGTTCCATCTCCTTAAGAGATTCATATCTTTGTGAGCGGGGGTTTCTTTGTGAGCTGTGTCTGTGCCATTTTGGGGACTGGTTGGGCATGATATGATTCCCGGACTTGGCCACAACTGCACTGAAGCCCATGGCGGCTCCAGAAGCATGTGGGGTAAGGAATTTTTGTTGTTGTTAATTCTCACCTGAGGATATTTTTTCCATTGATTTTTAAGAAAGAATGGAAAGGAGGGAGGGGGAGAGAGAGAGAAAAAAAAAAACCATCGATGTGAGAGAGCCACACTGATTGGTTGCCTCCCGCACTCCCCCCAACCGGGGCAGGGATGGAACGTGCAACCCAGGTGCGTGCCCTTGACTGGGAATCGAACCCATGACCCTTCAGTGTGCGGGGGGCCCATGCTCTAACCACCGAGCAACACCAGCCAGGGCAGGGATCTTTTTTATAAGCATGGCCTAATATTATCACATCTAAAAAGTGAATAATTCTTTAATATCACCAAATTTCAGTCAGTGTTCAAATATCCCCAACTGTCTCATCATGATCATGATTACTTGCAGTTTATTATTATTACCATTTAAAACTGTAAACTCTTTACTAATTTACAGTTTGAATTATGATCTAAATACGGTCCATATCTTTTGATTGGTTATACATTTCTTGGCTTTTTTAAATCAGTAGCTTCCCCTCCACTTCCTTTGCAACATGTTTGCTGAAGAATCCTGGTTATTTGTTCCCATATGCAGTGTGGGGCAAAAGTAGGTTTACAGTTGCTTGTATGGAAAATAATACAATAATAATAAATAATAATATAAGAATAAACACTGGCCCTGGCCCGTGTGGCTCAGTTGGTTGAGCGTGATCCCGTGCACTGAAGGGTCACCGGTTCGATTCCCAGTCAGGGCACATATCCAGGTTTTGGGTTTAATCGCATCAGTGCATGGGGGAGGCAACCGATTGATGTTTCTTTCTCACATTGATGTTTTGCTTTCTCTCTCTCTTTTTCTCTCTCTCTCAAATCAATTTGTAAGAAATTAAAAAAAAATTATACTGTGCTTCGAGCACTCACAACTCTAAACCTATTTTTGCCCCACCCTGTAGTTTCCTGAGATCTGGATTTTACTGATCGCATCATCACGGTGTTATTTAACATGTTCTCCTGTTCCCTCTATTTTCTGTAAAGTGGTAGTCAGATCTCGAGATTTGATCAGATTTGGGTTTGATTTTGTTCAAAGACTCCTTCACATGTGGTATTAGGGACTTCCATCAGGAGGCCTATCGCTCTGGTTTTTCTTTATTTTCTAGCTCCCATCTTGATGAAAAAGCTGTGATGTTTACACTGTCACAGGACAAAGGGAACTGCAGCTCACCTTTTGCAACTTATGTGGCTGATTTCCTAGGCTCTTCCACAATGTGGACCAGCCTGTCCCTGACAGTTACAGTGTTTTCCTTCTGGGATGATGGGACATGGCTCTGGGTCTAAGGCAGAGCAGTGCCTTCATGTGAGAGGGGCCAGTGAGGCTGGAGCACTAGCCTTCTCCATTCCTCTAGCAGACCCTAGCTCAAGTTGTGGACAGAGGAAGACCTTGTTTGAATCCCAGGGCAAGGCTCAGCTGGGTAACCATAGATAAGTAGCTTAACTTCTCTCAGTTTCCTTAACTATAAAGTGCAAAAAATAATAATCTCCTCCAAGTAAGGTTTACAGATCTTTTTAATGTTGTGGGCACCCAGCATCTTTTGAAAGCTTGTCTTTTGTATACCCAAACAATTTGCCTCCTTAAGAAGGTAGGATCTCTCCCTAGCCTCTTGTGTGGGTAGGGCACAGGCATGTGGTCCAGGCTCACCCGAGCGGATGCAGCTGACTTTGTTCAGAAGAGAGCTGAACAAGGAAGATGATGCTGCATAGAGAAGCAGAGACATGGAGTTTGGGGGGCAGTGGGAGTGAAGGGCCCTAGAGTAGAGATTTTCTCTCCCTTACATGAGCTGCAATTCCTGGTGGTGGCGAAAAGCAGGGGCTTGGCTGATAACAGTCCTGGAGTAAAATTGGAACATTGTTCCTGGCTATGTAGCTTCCAATCCTAACTCTCTATGCCTATCAGAGACTCTGCGAGCTATTTATGTCTTGAAATACATTCCTTTGCTGCTTAAGCCAGTTAACAGTAGATTCTGTTATCTGCGGCTCAGTTTCCTGACAATTATGGGGATTACATGATGTATCTAAATATGGTATCTGGTACTAAGAGGGGATTAGTCAAGCTATACCTGTAGCCTCTAGCCTTCCAGGTAGATGAAATAAGCATTTTTAAATTGTTTCAAGTTGTCATTTCAAGTTGGGTTTTCCATTTTTGTGCTCAGAAGCATCCAGATTGATTTCTGTGCGCACCTGCAGTACCTGGTTGCACCCAGATATAATCAGCGCATGTTTATCATTACCTTCAAAAAATTACAGTATAATTGACATACATTAAATGGTACATATCTTAAGTGTGTAATTTTATGTTTTGACATATGTAGACATCCATGAAACCATCCCGTCAATGAAGATAATGAACCAACCCATCACACCTAAAAGTTTCTCTGAGTCCTTTTGTGATCTCTCCCTCTTTTTCTCCACCCTGGCCCCAGGCAACCACTGTCCCTTTCTGTCCCTTTCTAGAATTTTCCGTAAGTTAAATAAAAAGAGTGTACTCTTTTTGGTCTTTTTTCAATCAGCATAATTATCTTGGGATTCATCCATGTTTGTGTAAATTAATAGTTTGTTCCTTTTAATTGCTAAGGTTACCGTATGGATATACCACAGTTTGTTTATTCACTCATCTGTTGGGGGATATCTGAGTTATTTCAAATTTGGGGTTATTACCAGTAAAGCTTCTGTGAACATTTGTATAGTCTTTGTTTTCATTTTTCTTGGGTAAGTACCCAAGGAGGGAATGGCTGGGTTGTGTAGTAGGTGTTTAACTTTTTCAAGAAATTGCTAGACTACTTTCCAAAGTGTTCGCCATTTTACATCCCACCAGCAGCATATGAAAGTTTCAGTTTCTCCAAGTCCTTACCAACACTTGGTATGGTTAGTTTTTTTAAGTTTGTAGCTATTCTAGTTGTCCATCACTGAATTTTACTTTGCATTTTCCCAGTGACTAATGATGTTGAATATACGTTTCGAAGGTTTATTTGCTATCTATAGATCTTTGGTGAAGTATTTGTTCAAACTTTTTCCCATTTAAAAAGATTATGCTGGCCCAGTGGTTGAGTGTCGACCTATGATCCCCGAGATCACGGTTCGATTCCTGGTGAGGGCCCAAGCCCGGGTTGCGGGCTTGATCCCCAGTGTGGGGTGTGCAGGAGGCAGCTGATCAATGACTCTCTCATCATTGATGTTTCTATCTCTCTCTCCCTTCCTCTCTCTGAAATCAATAAAAATATATTAATAAATAAAATAAAAAAATTATGCTGTTTGTCTTCTTATTGAGTTATAAAAGTTCTTCATGTGTTCTGGTTATGAGTCCTTTGTTGAACAAATGTTTTGCAAATACTTTCTCACCTTTTCACTTTTGTAACAGTGTTTTTTGAAGAGCAAAAGTTTTTATTTTGATGAAAACTCCAATTGATCTATTTTTTCTTATATAATTAGTATTTTTTTATGTCATACGTAAGAAATCTTTGCCAAACTCAAGGTCATTAGTATTTTTCCATAAGTTTTACTTTAGAAGTTATGTAGTTTTAGATATTTCCATTTTTAGGCCTAAGATCCATTTTGAATTAACTTTGGGATATGGTATGAGGTATTGGTCGAGGTTTATTCATCATAGCAAATATTTATTGTGCATTATTTATTACTTGGGTCATCTGATTTAGTCCTGACAACAATTCTGTGCAGTAGGTATTATCATGCCCGATTTACAGATGAAGAAAGGTGAAGTACTTTGCTGAAGGCCCTCCCCTAAGTTGTTTTCATAGACATTTGTATGCAATTCTCCCTACTATTAATCTCCATCATCTGCCTATTATTAAAAATGTGAATAGAATTGTGTATTCATTAGGATCCTTTGATTGCAAACAACCAGAATTATCCAATACTTAACCCTACTGCTGAAGGATGTATTGGGTCCACTGCCTCCAAGAGTTGGGCCGGCTTGCGTAACTAAATGAGGGCTCAGGTGATGTCCCCAGGCCTTGGCAGGTCTCTATCTCTCTCTGCTTAGCTCTGCTCTTCTTTCGTTGGCTTCTTTCTCAGGCTTCAGGTAGAAGCTAAATGATGGCAGCAGCTTTAAGAGTCAAGGCCCACCAAGAGGATCATCTGCCTTGTTCCCAGAAGCTCCAGCCTCCCACTTGTCCAGTTCAGACCCTTGGCTTCTGAGGGAACACACAGGAGAAATATAAGACAGAACCTCTCTGCAATGTACTAGAGGGCAGCTTCATCAAGCCTGTCCACCCACCACCTTCGTCACAACTATCTGGGGCACCTGGTAACACGCAGCTCTTTGGGCCCAAGTCCCTCTTCTTGCAGGTGGACTATGAGGCCCCAAGAAGGAAAGTGACTTTGTCAGGGAGCCAGGGCTGATATAGGACAGAAATGCTGGTCCTCTGGTTCCAAAGCCGGGAGAGGGAAGGAGAGAGAACAAGGGACAGGAAATGTGTCCAGCTTTGACTACTGCAATTCCCATGTATTTTCCCTTTGGTGCTCATCATAAAAGAAAAGCCCAGCACTGACCCCGGCAGGAGCCTGTGGAGGGAGGTGGCTTCCACTGAGTGTGCTCTGAGGGCTCAGATTGCCGCCTCTCACCTCCCAGGGCGGCTCAGTGTAGCGGGCATCTCAGGTCGCCCAGCCTCCTGCACAGACACCCTCTGTGACAGGAGGAGGCCCGCTCGGGGAAGGAGCTGAGTGGGTCAACCTCTAGCATGGGGTGAAAGCTTCCTCCTTTGAACGGGCACAGGGCGGTGGGGAGGAGAGTCCAAGCAGATGGGTAAGCTGGGCAGAGCCTGATCGAGTAGGGAGGTAGGCAGAGGGAGGCCAGGACCTCAGCCGAAGAGGAGATGCGTTGTCCCTCTGTCCCACAGAACCTGTTCCGCTGTTATGTTTAGTTCCTCCCCTGGGCCAGCCGAGGGCCTCAGTGGGCAGAGACAGGTGGGCAGACAGGTGTTGGGAAGGCAGAAGCTTCCGAGCCCTGGGGAACTGACATCTGCAGGAGCTGGCAAAGGCCCGCAGACTTCTCTGATCCAGGCAAATGTAGCTTTGCCCTGGTCACCTGCTCAGGTGGAGTGAGACCCTTCCCCATCAGGTAATAGGCACTGCCTCCTGGTTTCATCGATGCCATTTTTTATTGGCCCCCTTCCTCAGGCCATCCAGTGTCATCGTATGGCCGCTCAGTACTCCAGTACTCATTTGGTTGGCTAGCCGTAAGATTTAGGAATAGATGAGGAATAGTCTTCTGGTCCCAGAGTCCCATTCCATAGGTGGAAAACTGAGGTCTGGGGAGAGGCAGGGTCTGGCCCAGGGCCCTGCAGCTTTTTAATATGCTAATCAACTTCTCTCATGGAGCACTATGGTAAAAAAAGTTACCTACTTTTAAAATTATTTTATATACACTCATACATTATATAATTATATATATATGAAATATGTATTTTATAACATTTTTGTTAATTTGTTAATATTTTACAAAATTCGAAAGGCACAAAAAGGCCCTGGCCAGGTGGCTAAGTTGGTTGGAGTGTTGTCCCAATATGCCAAGGTTGCGGGTTCAATCCCCAGTCAGGGCACATACAAGAAGCAACCAATGAATGTATAAATGAGCGGAACAACAAGTTGATGTTTTTTCTCTCTCCCTTGCTCGCTCGCTGTCTCCTTTCTCTTTCTAAAATCAATCAATAAATAAAAATTTAAAGGCACAAAAAGTAAGTCTCCCTCTCATTGCTATTCTTGGTCTCCCAGCACCCCACCCTAGGACACTGTTGTTGACTTTTCTTATTTATCCTTCCGGAGATATTCTACACATATCAAACATTTCCATTTTTAAAAATCACAAACTTTATATGTTGTACTTGCTGTTCTGCACTCAGCTTTTGCCCATAAATCTTTGTTAAGATCACTTAATTTTAGTGCTTAACTGCCTCATTCTTTCTGACAGTGCATAATATTTAACTGTATTGCTAGAACATAATTTATTTAATTAGCCTCCTATTTAGGTTCCAAACTTTAACTATGAAAACAATGGTTCAATGAACATTCTGGTGCATATTATATATGCCTCGCGGCACCTGTATATCCACAGGGTAAGCTTCTGAAAGTGAAATTTCTGGGACAAAGAGTTTGTACATTTAATTTTTTGATAGAAATGACCAGTTTGCCCTCTGAAAGGGTTGTGCCAATTAACTTTCCCACCAACAGTGTGTGCTGGTGCCTGTTTTCAGGCACCTTTACCTGTGTGAGTTGGCATTTGTTGTTGGTTTTTTTGCTTTGCCAACCTGATACGTGAAAAATGGTATCTCTTAGTTTTAATTTACCTTCCTTATATTATAAATGAGGCTAAGCAGCTAAGCTAGAAACCCAGAGGATAGTCTGTAACTGGAGCGGGGTCTTGCCCCTACCCCGGGCTGAGCCACTCCTTACTAGAAAGTGCCTCCCTACTGCCCACCACAGAAGACAGGAGGCTGGGCGGGCAGCCTGGGCCCTCAACCCGCCCAAGAGCTGTCTCCCGCCCCCTTACCTGAGATGAGTAACAGTTTCTCCTGTGTTACTGGAAGAGGCATGTTTTATTCAGGCACCCTGGTTTGTCCTGCTTTTCTGTCCCTGAGGGCTGGGACTTGGCCTCTGATGCAAAACACACTGATGTGCAGCAGGGGAATGGCAAGATGAGACCTGCTTTCACTGGAAACAGAGCTGGGCTAGCTGGGGAGTGCTGTGGAGTCTGGGCCAGGCAATGGCGTGTGGACCCTAAGATTCCTCAGAGGTGGCTGTGCAGGACTGACTCTGGGAAGAAGAGGAAGGAGAGTGGCAGACAGGTGATAGGGGACATTAGGGTGGAAGATGAGTGAATTGGAGGTTACCTGTGGGACAGACAAAGGAGGAAATGTTGGTTGGATGGATGCCCTCCCAGTGGCAATAGGAATGGAGTGGTCCTGTGTCTAAATGGAAGATAGTTGATTCTGCCAGTCTGGCCACAGCAGGTTGAACCACCTCTGGGGTGTGTCCTGTTCCTGGCTTTCTGCAATGACACAATCATGTTCTTGGGGTATAATTAACACAGAGCTAACTTTACTCCTGGTTTACCACCTTGGTCTAGCTCCTTCCATGAAGCTTGGTCCTGTCCCTGTAGCTCAGGGAAGGGTGGGCTGGGGAGTGGGTTGTTGGCCTGGTGGCCAGATCAGCGGAGCTGGAGGAACAGGTAAATTGGAGGTGGTGGGGCAGGGGACACTAGGTTCACTGAGCCCAGCCCCCATCCGAGTTTCTAAACTGTGGCAGGAGAGCAGAACATGGTCAAACAGGCCTGGAAGCCTGTGCCCTTTCCAGGCCTCTGTGTTCAAGATCTTTCTCTTACTTCGACCCATGTTTCTTTTGGTGGCTCTCATCCTGTCTCTCCGAGTTCCCAGTTCCAAGCGAAGACTTCTCTTAGGTGACAAAATAACCCATAATAAGTGCCTTCGTCTCTGGTAGAGTTGCCAGATACATTTCAATTTCTGATCATGAATACTTTTTTTTTTTTCAGTATGAGTATATCCCAAGTGTTGCCTGGGACATACACACTAAAAAAAAAAAAAGTAGTTGCATATCTGAAATTCAAATTTAACTGGGTATCCTTATTTTTAATTTGCTAAATCTGGCAACCCTGCCAGTCCTCCCACAGCAGTGGAGACAGCCACCCATCATCTGACCACTCACAGGCCCGGGTCTTTTAATTAACTAATTTAAAATATATGTTTTATTGATTTTAGAGAGAGGGGAAGGGAGACGGAGATTAAAACATCGGTGAGATCCTGCATGCTCCCCACTGGGGATGGAGCCCTGGGAGTCTGACTGGAGCCCCAGAGGCGACCTCGGAGTGCATGGGACAAGGCCGGACCAGCCGCGCCACACCAGCAGGACCCCTGGTCTCTCAGAGCGCAGGCACAGTGGCCATTCTTAAGCGAGCGCCAGGGGCTTTACCTCCATTTTCTGGGCAGATGGTCACAGGACCACACGCAGAGGAGGGTCTTCACTCCCCTTTCCCGGGTGAGAAAACTGAGGCTCAGATTAGCGAAGTGACCCGCCTAAGGTAAAGCTGGAGGGCGGAGGAAGAACCCCCGCCGTTGCCCGTCGGCCTCTGAAGTTCACGCGCTTTGCACGCCCCAGGCAGCTCGCAAATCGCCCACGCGCGGAGCGGGAAAGCCTCGGCGCGGGGTTTCCAACGTGCAAGTCGCAGAGAGGAAACGCGGCCGGGCGCCCCGCGCGAAACAGACCCGAGGCGGCGCAGGAACCGAGTGATTTCGAAACCAAGCGCCTGTTAGTAACAACACCACCAGCCCCGGTCATTTGCATCGCTCTGTACGGGGGACAAAGGGTGTCCCCAGCAGGCGTTTAGGGTAACTGAAAAAGCAGATGGGGGAGAGGCGGTCTGCGGGACACCTCCGCGGGCCCGTGGCCATTTCTCGTGCTCCCGGTGGCCGCGGGGGGGTGGGGGGAGGGTGGGGGAGGGGTGGGGTGGGGGTGGGGTCTAGGCTGACTTCCCGGAGATCCTGGGTTAGGGCCGGGACCCCCAGGCTGGGACCGCGGAGCTGGCGGCGGCCCGAGCGCGGGTCCGGGGTTGCGGGTTCCAGGCGCTCCGCGGGAGCCCCTTGGGCGTGGGCGCGTGAGCGGAGCGCGGCTCCCGACACTTCCTGCTGGGTCCCCGCCACGTGGTGGTGACTCGGCCGTGCTGCTGGCGAGTCGGGCTTGGCTGGGAGGGAGCTGGGAGCCGGCCCGAAGGTGCGTTAGGGACGGGGAGGGGCTTGGGGCAGGGTGGGGGCTGGGGGGCTGGTGTGGGAAAACCTTGGGGAAAATCTGGTCCAAACGAGACTTACGTAAATCAGACTTTATTTTCTTCTTGACTCACAGGATCCTTTCGGATCCTTTACCGCCAGGTCCCACCTGCAGTTGGCAGAGGCTGCCAGGGGCTGTGGGGTTTTTCTTCCCCTTTTGACGCGCCCCGTGGGGTGGGGGCGGGGTGGAGGTGGCGGTGCGCTCTGGGCCACCTAGGGGGCAGTTAAAGGAAGCTTTCTGAAAAGTCAAAAACAAACAAAGTGATGTGAAAACAGATATTCTCCCCACACGGTTTCTGTTTTGGTAGCTGTAGTTTCTTTTCTTAGTTTCTCTGGGAAAGGGTGGAGGTAAAGCTGATGAGAGAGCCGAGAGGACATGCTGATGGGACCACGAGCTCAAATTTGATTTCACACCTGTTGCAAAGAGATACTTTAGAAAGATCCAATTGAAAGGTGCCCTCTGGGTAGAAACATTTACTATAAAAAAAAATATTAAATAATCATTGGCAAACTGGATTTAAAAAATCTGGGTCAGGATCGTTAGCCTGTTTGCCAGATGGAAGGCTGGTTGTGTGCATAGGTGTGACTTCCAGAGAAGGTTTTCATTTCAGTAAAATTTATTTAAAACTAATCAAGGGTGTTTTTTTGTTTTTGTTTTTTTAAATCAGAAATGCTAATTACTGAAGGGTCGGGCAAAGAAGTTCTGCCCCAGATGAGGCCTGGAGCAGTTGGCACAGTGAGGTCCCAGTCCAGGCAGGTCTCAGCCCTCTGGGTCTCATCTGTGAAAGGCACCTGGGGGAAGTGACAGACTGGACCACCCGGGCAGTGCAGTGAGGAGTGGACGTTTGACGTTGGGAAAACCACCTCAGGAAGCATTCGAGCAGTTTCCACAAAGCTGCAGACAGTGCACTCTGTAACCCGGCAACTGTCCACCTCAGCAGTACCCAGGGGAGCCGAGGGCACAGGTCCATGAAGACACATGGGCAGGACGCATCGCCAACGCTCTCGGGCACCCCCACCTCACCTTCGCCCGCCCCGGCCACGCTACACAGCACACCAGCTGCTGCAGGGCCCCCCTCTGACTAGGCGGGGAGCAATTTTCCTTTAGTTTCAGTTCTCAGTGACCCTCCCCTCCCCACCCACCCACACTGACTCTGCTGGAGGAGCAGTAGACAGGATGGGCGAGAGGGGAGGCGGTCCTTTCAGTATCTGTGGACATCTGTACCCAGAAGCCTCAGGCCTGAGAGCTGCCACGTAGTCGTGCTCAGTGCTCTACTGTTTCTGCAGCTTTCTTGCTGATCTGAAAGGCTTCTTGTCTTCCGGGGTGAGCCCCTTGAGTCATCAGGAGCCCCACCAGCCCACCGGACACACCGCACCTGTTTGTGAGGCCCACCACCCCGCAGTTCCTGCCTCCCGCCTGGCCTCCTAGGAGCACTGTGAGGCCCACGAGAGGGGTGGAGAGGGGTCACACTTGAGTGGCCCCAAGGGAAGAACTGGGACTGGTGAGGTGCCTGTGGATGGGAAAGTGGCTGCAGGAGGTGGAGAGCAGATAATCCCTGGGAGTTTAAGAATAGGGGCCTGAAGCCCTGGCTGCTGTGACTGAGTGGTTAGAGCATCGTTCGGGGGGGGGGGGGGGGCTAAGTGTTGCAGGTTTGATCTCTGCCCCCAGTCAGGGCGTGTGTGGGAGGCAACCAATTGATGTGTCTCTCTCACATTGATGTTTCTCTCTCTCTCTTCCTTCATCCCTTCCACTCTCTCTAAAATATTCTCAAGTGAGGATTAACCAAAAAAGAACAGGGGCCTGGCCCTTTCCAGAGGTTCTGTGGAGAAAACCTAGCCACTGCCAGCACCTGCAGCGTCCACACCTGGGACTCTACTATCCGTCCCACCTCCATGAGCGGTTGAGAGGTTGCAAACTTGTGAAGGCATTTCTGGCTGTCACAGTGGCATGGGGTGCTATAAATGTTTGGTGCCTGCTAGAGTTTTGGGACCAGAGATACTAAACTCAGGAAGAATTATCTCTGCCCAAATACCAATAGTGACCCACCGAGCAGCACTGGTAAGGTTGAACTGGACAACTTCTAAGGGACTTTTCAGTTGTGACTCTCATTTTAACATTCATGGTAGGTGATATCTGGACTACTGGCAAAGTAACCCCAAGAAAAGAGGGTTCAAAGTGAAGGGACACATGGTCTAGGCACACGTGCATGGTATGTATGTATCTGCCTGTCGAGATACCACCAATGTGTTCGTGCACATACAGGCATAATGAGTGTGCACAAGCATGGACAGGCACACACAGTGTTGTACACACTATATAGGTGCACATGAACACCCAGGCGCACATATATACCTAGTTGCAAATGATCGTCTGGGAGAACTTTGACCAGCCCAGTGATGGAGGTAGTGAGCTGGGCAGGGAGATGGGGGGAGGGATAAGTAGAGAAGGGAGGAGCAGGCAGGGAGTCCTGGGGACAGGTGAGTGGAGAGGCTGGGCTGCATTTGGGACCCCGGAGGATACAGTGGCCTCAGTTCCTTTTCTGGGAACTCAGTCTCTCCCTGGCCAGCTGGAATCAAGCCTCTCCCTGGGGCTCTGCCCACCAACAAAGGTATTTGGAGCCAAGAAAATGCCATTTGATTTGAGTGATGGAGTCAGCTGGTAGCTGGTGGGCATTGGTCCCTGGGTTGATTTAGACATGTGTCCATCCACTGCCTCCTACAAGCCTCTGTGCAGTGGGACCAAGGGCACATGCAGGCAGGGAGGTGAAGGACCCTTCCATTGGTTTTGAGCAGCCCCTTTCTCAACCCCTGGCTCTACAACTGTGCTTTGCCCCCACCTTGCCTGCCTCCTGCTGACAGCCTGCCCCCAGCCCCCTGGCTTCCTCCACTCACTACCCTCCTTGAGCACCATTCCCACTCTGAGGATTTGGCTATATCCCATGAACTTTCACCTGGCCCAGCCCCAGAAGCTGGTTTTTAGGCTTGTCTTGGGCCATATGTGGGGCCTAGGCTGAATGAAGTTCCCATGCCTGTGGTAGGGACTGAGGCAGGGAAGGGGTTCAGAAGAGCTGAGGCAGAGAGAAACTGTTTGCAGTAAACAGCTTGTCACAAATGTGGGCATATTGGCATATGGGTACTTTTTAAAGCATAACATTTAAATTTTATCATTTTTATTTATCAAATTTAGAGAGAGAGGAAGGGAGAGAGAGAAACATCGATTTGTCATTTCATTTATTTAAGCATTCATTGGTTGATTCTTTGATGTGCCCTAACCCAGGATCCTTGGCGTATCGGGACAGCATTCTAACCAACTGAGCTACCCGGCCAGGACCATAAGCGTCACATTTAAAAAAAAAATCACCACTTACAGGTCCATGTTCTGGTGCTACCTCAAGAACAGCCTCAAAACACACAGGTGTGTTCATGCACATACAGGCACACATAGGTGTGCACAGGCACTGACAGGAACACGGGGTTGTGTGTGCACTATGGGTACACACAGACACTCACGGGTGCATTGGTTGTCTCCAGCAGCTCACTGGGCAAGCTCTCTCTTTTGGCCCCCATCTTTCCAACTCTGACAGGCTGTATCTCCGGACCCCTGCCTGAAGGGCAGAGCCTGCCAAACCTTACTGGAAGAGGAGGGGTGGGAGTGTCGAGAAGTGTCTGCACCCCATTGGGAAGGCCCTGCTGCCCGCCTGCACCCGTTCCCACCCCCAGTTGGCAGGCTTTTCCAGGAGGCAGGACACTGTGGTGGGCTGCAGGTGGCCCTCTGGGCTTCCAAGAGCTGATTGTGTGCATATCTTCCCAACTCTGAGTATTTAGTGATGTTGATAGTTTGGCCATGGTGGGAATATTTATACCACAGCAACTGACAAATGCTACAACACTGCCTCCCCCACTGTGGGGTGTTAAACATTTCCCCACACACCATTAGAGCAGAATCACCTTGTTTCCCAGATTCCTGCCGGAGCTCTCAGCCTGACCCCGCTGGGTATGTCATGGGCATGAGAAGTGCAGGGGGACAGGGTGGGGGGTGGGAAGGACATGGGGAACAGGCATTTCTACGCCTGTATGTGGGCTGGATTAAGAGAAACACTACTACAGATGGATGACCCTTGAAAACCTTATGCTAAGCGAAAGAAACAAGACACAAAAGGCCACCCTCTTGACCCTAATGCACCTCGGGACCTAGTTGTGACAGTTCCCTTTGCTTGGAAACCCTGTTCTTCACTTCCTCTCACGAGACCTTAGAGGCCTAGCTGAATTTCTGCTCCTCTGGGAGGGTTCGGGATGCCCCTGCAGGCAGTGGGGATGCTGCCTGGAGACAGCCAGGGCCCTGACTGTGCCACTTACTGGCTGTGTGACTTTGGGTGACTTCGGTCCCTTTCCCTGTAAAATAGGAGTAATGATATTTATGTCAACACAGTGTGAGCGTTAAGCAAGGCCACCTGTGGGACACACACAGCACAGGGCTGGCACCAAACTGATGATTGGTAAATGCCAGTTCCTTTCCCTCCTCTTGTCCTGCCCACAGCAGACTGCAGGCGCCTCTGACTAGCCTGCCACGATAATTGTAAACACACCAACTTGGCCAGATTGGCTGTCAGATTGAATTTGAAAAAGAGTTCAGATTCATGCTGTTTACAAAAGAAACACCTAAAACAAGGATATGGAAGGTTGAAAGTAAATGGATAGAAAACGCTAACCGAAAGAAAGCTGCTGTATCTATACAGATATCAAACAAAATATTATTTAAGACCAAAAATATTTATGAGGGAAAAACAAGAGTGTCTACATCATAATTATAGGGATAACCTGCTAAGATAAAACAATTCTCAGAACCCTAATCATATCCTTAAAACATACAAAGCAAATATCAAGAAAATGAAAAGACAACCCATGGGAGAAAATTTTTGCAAATCATGTAGCTGACAAGGAATTTATATCCACAATATATAAAAAACCATTATAACTCAACAATAAAAAGACATAAAGCCCAATTTAAAAATAGGCAAGGGATTTGAATAGACAGTTCTCAGAAGATACACAAATGAGCAGTTACCACATGAAAAGATGTTCAGCATCGTTAGTCATGAAGAAAATGCCAATCAAAACCTCAATGAGATACTGCTTCGTACCCACTAGGATGGCTAGAATCAAAGACAGAGAAGTGTTTGCAGAGGGCCTGGAGAAACTGGAAACCTCGCACACTGCGGGGGCCAGAGCAAAGCGGTGCAACCTCGGGAAACAGCCTGGCCGCCCACGAGCGCAGGGACGCGGAGCTGCCCTTTGACTCAGCAATTCTGCTTCCAGGAATATTCCCGATAAGTTGAGAACTCTTACAATTCAACAATAAAAAGATAATCCAACTTAAAAAGAAAATAACCCGATTTGAAAATAACTCATACGTGCCCGGCCGGTGAGGCTCAGCGGCTGAGCATCGCTCTGTGAACCAGGAGGTCAGGGTTTGATTCCTGGTCGGGGCACATGCCCGGGTTGCGGGATCGATCCCCAGTGGGGTGGGGGGCGTGCAGGAGGCAGCCGATCAGTGACAACTCTCATCATCGATGTTTCCATCTCTCTCCCTCTCCCTTCCTCTCTCTGAAATCAATAAAGACATATTAAAAAATAACTAAAAATAAAGACATATTTAAAAAAACTCATGTGAATGTTCACAGCAGTGTGCTCATCACAGCCAAAGGTGAAAACAGCCCAGATGCCCATGAACTGGTGAACGGGTAAACAAATTGTAGTGTTTCATTCAGCCGGAAAACGGCGCGAAGTACTGACACATTCTCCACGTGGGTGACCCTGGAAAACGTGCTAAGTGAAAGAAGCCAGGCACGAAAGGCCACATAGTGTATGATTGCATTTATATGAAGTGTCCAGAACAGAACAGGCAAATCCATAGAGACAGGAAGTTGATGGGTGGTAGCCAGAGCCAGGGTAGGGTGGGGGTTAGAAGGGAGAAGTTGGGGGAAATGGGAAGTGACTGCTAATGGGTATAGGAATTCTCCTTGTGCTGATAAAATATTTTAAAGTTGATTGTGGTAATAGTTGCACAACTCTAAATATACTGAAAACCATTGACTTGTACAGTTTCATTGGTGAATTGTATGGTATGTAACTTATCTCAAAGCCTATATATATTTATGCATATATATGTATGTGTATATATATGTGTGTGTGTATTATATATATACACACACACGCTTGTATATATCTGTATGCATATACATTCATCTTTATTTTATCCTGCCTTTTGATTTGGGGTCTGCTCCCCAGAAGGGGCCTGCCAGCCTGGGCTCTGGCTGCTCTCTGGGAAGGAAACTCCTCCCCTGCTTTGTGCTTGGGTGTTTTACAAGGACCAGGAGGCTCTGTTCCCAAGTCTTTCATTAGCCCTGGGCCCGAAGATGCTCCAGAAAAGCGCCCCCTTCTCTTCTGGGGCTGGGTGGGATCAGGACAGGGATGAGGGGCCCGGCAGGAGGTATGACCTGCTCACTTTCACCATTTTGACCACTTTAAGGTGTGTAGTAAAATTCATTATTACTGAAGATTTGGGTTTTTGAGACTTGAATTTTTGTCTTCAACTCCCTCTCTCTTCTTCCTCTCTCAGAACCCAAACTAATCTCTCCCTTGAATTCATGCATAGCAGTTTGTTGAGCATATTCTGCATGCATGTTTTATCTGATGGAAGAAAGTGAAGACGTTGGACAGATCAGTGCTTCTCCCTGCGTCTCTTCTGTTAATAGATGCCCAGGACCCCCTGTGGCTCGTCAAGGTTTCCTCTACACTGGGGTCTGCAAGCTCTGGCCAGCTGGCAAGCCTGGCTTGTGGCCTATTTTTGTTGAACCCTTAGCTAATAATGGTTTTAACATTTTCTTGTTTAGAAAAATATATTGCCCCTCCTCCTCCAGGACCTCCTTAACCCTGAATTCTGAGAAAAGACTGTTTTACCTCATCACAGGCATAATGAAACGCCCTGTCAGAGGTCACTTCTCGTTGAATGCTTGGACACCTCAGAGGAAGGCTCTGAACCAGAGGAACCTGGACAATGAGTCTGTCTACACCCAATGGACAGATGGGAAGACTGAGGCTCAGAGACAACCCAGGGTCTAGCCCCTGGTCCTCTGCCTGGCTGATTGAGTCACTGGAAACATCCTACTTCAGGGTTGCCCTTAGGTATGTGCTGGCTCCAAGTGTCCTTGGAGATCGTCTCAGTGGGGAGCTGACCATTTAGACGCTTGGGCCCTGCCGTGGAACAGCAGCCTAGCGGAGGAGGCTAATCTTAGTCTCTAGCGACACCTGGTGGTCACTGATCATCATAACTCCGACTCACCTTAAAGGCTGGTTGTCCTCAAAATCAAAGAGCTTATCCAGTCACAGAGCTTCATTTCCTCACGAAGGTTGAGAATAGCACTGACCTGCCCAGAGTCATGCAGAAATTCATTCTTGTCTTTATTAAAATGTAAACGAGCACAGCCTGAGTGCAGGGACCATGGCGCTGGTGATACAGCTGCTACTGAGATAGACAGTGTGTGGGGGGGGGGAGATGAAAAAGAAAAACAGGAGAACTATTAGACAGCTGCTAAGAGCTATGCAGAGCATTAAGCTATGGAGCGGGGGCATGCAGGTCACAGAGGCTGAGAGGAAAGTTGAGCAGTCATGGAGGGCTTCTTGGAGGAGGTGGCATTTAAGCTGCTATCTGAATAAGAGGAAGTCAGTCAAGCAAAAACCTCAAGGAGCAGCATTGCAGGCAGAGGACGGTTGGCCTCCCTGAAATGGGCCTGAGCTCTTGTGTTTGGGGAACAGAGGAAGCAGTGTGGTTGTAACCAGGGGAGCAAGAGGGAAGGTGATAAGAGAGGTGAGGCAAAGTCGGCAGGGTAGGGTCTGGCCTGAAGGCCTTTGGTTTTACTATGCGTGGTGCAAAGCCTTTGGAAAGTCTGTCTCTCACCCCGTTCACCCTGGAGTGCTTTAAAAAGGGAGTGACTTTATCTGAAGTACATTTTACAAAGATCATTTGGCTGCTGTGTAGCTTGTGGGCTGATGGGGAAGCGGAGGGGCCAGTCAGCGTCCCACTGCACTGGTCCAGGCAAGGGTCGATGGTGGCTTGGACTAGGCGGGTGGTGATGGAGATGCGGAGAAAAGAATGGGTTAAAAATGTGTTTCAGAGGCAGAGGGGCAGGACTTACTGAAGGAGTGGATGTGGGGGTGAAAGAAGGAAAAGACTCAGATTTTCCTCAAGCCTCTGGGTGGATGATGGTGTCTTAATAGGTGTGAGAAGACTGAGGGAGGAGGAATCTGGGCGGAGGAACCAAGAATCGTGCTGGCCATGGTGAGTTTGAAATGCCCTTTGGACATGAGGTGGGGATGTCAAGGAGATGGTTGGAAATGTACACCTGAGGCTTAGGGGAGAGGTCCCGGCTGAGGAGTCAGGTATTCAGATTTGGGAGTAACAGAGATGACCTTTAGCCCCAGGGGTGCTGGCAGAGAGGGGGGGGGGGGCGTGGTGGCTGAGGGCTGAGCTCTGGGGTCTGCTTACAGAGCAGGCAGCCAGTAGGAAAATCCAGCTGTAGAAGCCGAGAGGGGATGACAAGGCAGGAGGAAAACCAGGAGAGGCTGGGGGGAAACTGTTTAAAGAGGGTGGGTGTCAGCTGGGTCCCCCACTACTGAGAGGCCAAGAGCAGTAAGACAGAAGTGACCGTTTGTTCTGGCTCCAAGGAGGCTGTCTGGTGACTCTGATCTGCGGAGGCCCTGAACAGCCTCAGCTGAGAGGTGAGGCCAAACCCGAGGGAAGTGGGGTGAGAATTCAAGGCCAGGGAAGGAGACAGGGAGATGGACAGGGATTTCAAGGTAACGCTGTGAAGGGGAGCAGAGAAACGCCTGGTAATTAGAGGGGCGTGCAGGAGTTAGATGAACTTTTATAAGAAGGTAGGTGGTGATTCTGTGCTTCAGGGATGACCTGGTGGAGGGGGGAGACTGATGAAGCAGGTAAGCGTAGGAAACAAAGTCACGGAGAAGGGGACAGATGGTGAGCCCCAGACGGAGGGAGGGCTGGCCCTTGGTCGGAGCCAGGCCTCTTCCTCCACGGGAGCTCCAGGAAGAAGGTGACAGGTTGGGCAGGGAGAAGATGATGGATTTTTTTTAATGTTTACATTGATTTTAGAGAGAGGGGAAGGGAGAGGGATAGAGGTAGAAACATCAATGATGAGTCATTGATCGGCTGCCTCCTGCACGCCCCCAACTGGGGGTCAAGCCCACAACCTGGGCATGTGCCCTGACCTGAATTGAACCGGCGACCTCTTGGTTCATGGGTCGATGCTCCACCACTGAGCCACTTCTCCCCTGCTTCTCCCCTGCCCCCCATTATATGGAGCGAGGGAATCAGTTGAGAGTGAAGGGTTCACAGAGCATGGGGACTTTCGGAGGTGATGTGATATAATCATTTTGGAGGGCGGGAAAGGGAGCATCCCAGGGGTAGAGGAGGCTTTCTGGGTCTTGTCCACTGGCCATTGGAGGTCTGTGGGGTGAATTTAAAACAAGTTCCATGGCACGGTGCATGTTCTGTTGTTTTTGTTTTTTCTAGTACCATCTAGCTGTTCGGGCGCAGGTATGAAATGCAGGGTTAGGCCAGGGCTGGGGCTTCGTCAGGTCGGTCGGTGGAGGGAGAGGGATTGAAGGAGTGAAGGGCGATGACGGTGAAGGCCCATGAAGTGGAAGCTGCTGAGGAGGGACGTGATGGCCAGTGAACACAGTGGGCTCAGGGGACTGGAGGCCCCCAGATTGAAGAGAAAGGTCGGTGAGGGAGTTCCAGCCAGGGCAACAGAGTGAGGGGAGCTGTGATCAGAAAGGGGGACTCTTTGTCACTATTTCAAAGGCGGTGCCTGATGCCGGTGATGGCTCTGCAGGAGTGGTGGCTGAGATGGAGACAAGGACTCTTCTAGGAGAAGCAGAGGAACCAGGGGGCATCCCTGTGGATGATATAGTCACCAGAGAGGTGACAGGAGCAGGGATGTCAGAGAGAAGCTGAGTCAGGCTTCAAATTCTTGGGTGAGTGAGGGGGCGACCAGGAGGCCCACTGGAGACATGGGCAAGGAGAATCCATACATGGTTGGGTCTGATGCCTGAGCTTCACAGGAGCTGGGGTTTTGAAAGACAAGGGAGGAAAATGGTTTTGAAGTGGTAAAAAAGACATCCATCAAGCTCCAGGGTCCAGAGAAATGAGGGGCAGGAGGGGAAACAAAGCAGGCCACATCCTGCTGAACGTTTGCAGGGAAAGCCATGTCATCAAGGGATGGTCAGGTTCATCTGGGGCTAAAAGATGTAAACGAATTGTAAAAGAAGAATTTAAGAGGGGAAGGGAGCCCAGCCGGCGTGGCTCAGGGGTTGAGCATCAACCTATGAACCAGGAGGTCACGGTTCGATTCCCGGTCAGGACACATGTCCAGGTTACTGGCTCGATCCCCAGCAGGGGGGGGTGCAGGAGGCAGCTGATCAATGACTCTCATCATTGATGTTTCTGTCTCTCCCTTTCCTTTCCATTCCTCTCTCTGAAATCAATTTAATAATAATAAAAAAAGAGTGGAGGAGAATTTGGTGCTGGTAGACTGTGGGTCTCAGAGGGCTGAGGGCAGGGAATTAGGTCAGATGGGGGGGGCAGAGAGTAGGATAAGAGGATGGGGTTCTGGGGGATGATGGTAACTGTGGTTGCGGGATGGGGCGTGAGGGAGGATGGGATGGGTTCTGGCAGTCTCCTGTGGGGAAATCAGGAAATTAGTGGTGGTCGGCGGTCTCCAAGACGGCCCCCCATGAGCCTTGCCTCCTGATATTCCTGCCTTTGTGCCCCCCCCCACCCATGAATCAGGGCTGGTCTGTGTGACCAGTGGAATATGGTGGAGCTGTTGGCGAGTGATTTACGAGGCAAGATCCCTAAAGGCATTGCGGTTTTGTCTTGGTCTCCTGGATTGCCCACTCTGTGGGGAGCTCGTTGCTGTGTCGCAAGGACAGTCAATCAGCCCCACAGAAAGGCCCACGTTACGAGGAGCCGAGGCCGCCCGCCAGCAGCCAGCACCATCCTGCCAGCTGTGTGAGTGAGACGGTTTGTAAGTGGACCCTCCACTAGGCTTTTAAAAAATTTTTGTAGTTAGCTCTTAAATTTAAATCTTTGATCATTTTGAGTTAATTCTTTTATAGGCTGGGAGGTAAGGGTCCCACGTCATTATTTCACCTGCGGCTACCCAGTTATCTCGGCGTCATTTGTTGGAAAGGCTGCTCTTTCCCCTTGTCCGTGGTCTGCTCTCTCGGGCAGCTGCGAGGGCCTCATCTCTCCAGGGGCTTGGTGGCGGCATAGCCTCGCGTGGAGCCGGGAGTCAGGGACTCCCTCTTCTCCCTGGTGCCACGGGGTTTCAGCTAGAACATGGGACACCTGGAAAGAGGGCTGGGACTAGAACCTGAGCCTCGTGTCCCCTGGCTTTCCAAATTCTTTCACTGGGAGCGATGACTCAAGCTTGAGTTTCAGCTCTGTCTGTCTGTGGCTTTCAATACGCTTAGACACTTGAGCAAGATAGCTGCTGTCTATTTGCATAACAGTCCAGCTTGTCCCCTGGAAAATAACTTGCCCTAAATAACGAGGGAGAGTCAGGGCCTCAGGTTTGGCTGGAGCAAAGCTCCTCGTGCGGAAGGACAGAGCCAGGCCCTGTACAGCTCCGCCCACCCTCAGGCTGCGCTCTGCTCCTCAGACCCCAGTCCTCACCAGAGAGGGACGGAGCTGCACACTTTACCCCAGGAGTGGTTTCCCTAGGTCCCCGAGAGGCTGGAAGCCCCGCAGAGCCGTGTCCTGCCTGCAGAGAGCACCTGCCTGCCGTATAACTGGGAGAGCAATCCGTGTACAGGCAAGACTCCCTCTGCACGGCCCTAAAGCCATGCGAGGGGTCATGTTCTCCAAAGCGGACAGAGTTCTCGCCACTCTGCTGGTAGAGGCTGGAGTGACAGGAATACCTTTGCTGAAATCGAGGGCCCGCTGTTACTCCCAGGCTGGCGCTGCTGGCGGCCCAAGAAGCAGGGTTCGGGCACTGCTGCAGAGCAGCCACTCTGCCTTCCCGCTCTGGTCAAGGCGGGGGCCAGGCTGGGGAGGGGGGGCAGAGTGCGCTCACACACCGCCTTTCCCTAAGGGGCTCGCTGGCCGGTGGGGGAGACAGACCATTTCAATTATGAGCGGTGAGTATTGTGATAAAGATAAGCACTCAGCCCAGCCGGGCGTGGCTCAGCGGTTGAGCATCGACCTAGGATCCAGGCGATCGGGGTTCGATTCCCGGTCAGGGCACATGCCTGGGTTGCGGGCTGCAGCCGGTCAATGACTCTCATCATTGATGTTTCTATCTCTCTCTCCCTCTCCTTTCCTCTCTCTGAAATCAATAAAGATATTTAAAAAAAAAAGAAAAAAAGATAAGCACTCAGCGGGGCATGCAGGCTTCCTGGAGGAGGTGAACTGTGAGTGGAGTCTGGAAACGCCAGTAGAAGGCGGCTTCATGGGGCCGGTGGGGCGGGTTTCAGAAGCTCAGGGGGCTGTGAGAGCCAGGGATGGGGGCGTTGAGGACACTCTTCGCCCTTTTCCATCCATCTCTGCCCACTTCCCCTTTCCTCCTGTGCTCCTTTCTCCCACCCTCAGTTTCCAGCCTCTCTCATCCGTACCCCTTCCCTAGTCCAGGCCCATAACTCACCAGGGCTGGTTCCTGTTGACTGCTGGTCCCTGTGCTCATCGATGCCGAGGGAAAGGAGAACGTTTCAAAACTGCTGCCGGATCCGCAGAGTGCAGGTGAAGGGGTAGGGGCCTCTGTGGGCCACCCCTGCCCTCCGGGCCTTTCTGATGTGGCTACGCCCACGTGGCGCTGACCCCGCAGCCACAGGTGTAGCACACAGGTGTTTTGTTATCTCATAGGATTATTTTTTTGTACGATAAAAACTATACGTGCCACCGTTTTTTCCTTCTTTTATATTATTACATAAGCGATGCACTGCAGAAAAATCAGTGCATACAAATAGGACAGGCAGGTAGCATTGTAAAGAGGAGAGGAGCATGGTGTTCAGGGCCAGAGGGGGCAGTTATTTAGCCTCTTTGTGCCTCAGTTTCCTCAGCACATGGTAAGTGCTATGTTAGTATTTGCTATTATTATTATTGGCACTTAAAGAAAAAAAGAAAATAAATGACCTATAATTCTGTGACCGGAGATAACTACTACTATAAACCCTTTGAGATATATCCTCCCACACTTTTGCCCTGTGTAGATGTCCTAAAAATACAGTGTATGGTCGGTTCCACTGTGTGGTATACAATATGGTCACAACTCTTATTTTCCCAATTAACCACGCATGCTTGCACATACCTGTCTTATTAGCAAGAAATGCAGGGTCTTGAGACCACCCTGAATTATTCAGGAACTTGGACGGCTTACGCCATGCACCGAATAGTTCGTGGCGCTGTTACTTCTTTTGACCACATGGTGTTGCTATGGAAGCCTAGTCCCCAGGACTTGCTCCTGATGATGTTCTGTCCTTTTGAAAACGTGCAGAAACTCAGCTGCCCTGCTCCCCTAGCCTGGAGATCCCACGCCTGCAGCTCTCAGTGTTCAGCAGTTCTCTCTCCTGGACACTTTCCACTCACTAGGATGCTCTCTAGCTTCAGGAGCCCTGGGGTAGGAGTGTTTCTGGCATCTGAGGCCTCCTAGGTCCATCCAGAACCTCAATTCCTCCTCTCTTCCTCCCTAACCCACACCAGGAGCTCGTTTAAACCTTCCAAACATAAAGGGTCAAATGGCACCCCGTGTCCTGGGAATGTGGTTGCTCGCTCGCTCTTGTAGGGCAGGCGACCATCTCAGGCACTGAGGGGCTTAGCAATCTCTGGAAGATGTGTGTTCGCCCAACGGCCACTTGCCTTCCCTTTCTTCCTCACTAACACGGGCAACCCCTACGGTGTCCACCTTCCCAGCTGGGGTGCGGACACGTGACTCAGACCTGGCCAGTGGGTCCTGAGGGGGATTCCTAGGAAAGATTTTCCTCCCTGATCACTACACATGAACACATTTCAGGGCAAATCTCCCTCCTTCTCACATGCGAGGAGATAATCCTCAGGATGAAGGCTGTGCTGGCTAGCCTGCAAGGTGATCTCCAGTGAGCTTCTCCTACTGGTGTTCAGGTCCCCTCCCCCTGTGAATCAGGGCGGCCTGTGTCACCAATAGAATACAACCGAAGCCAGACCTGGAAGGCTAGGTCATGACAGGTAGTGAAGTTTCTGCTTTGGTCCCTACAGGATTGCTTCCCCTGGAGGAAGCCAGCCCCCAGACTGTAAGGACATTCAAGGACGCATGTCATGCTGTGAGGACACTCAAGCAGCCCTGTGGAGAGAAACCAACAGCTAGCACCAACTTGCCAGCCGTGTGAGCGAGCCACCTTGGAAATGGACCCTCCAGCCCCGTTCAAGCCTAGAGGTGACTGCAGCCCCAGCTGACCTCGCAGCCCCGCGAGAGACTCGGAGCCAGAGCATCCCATAAGCTGCTTGCAAATTCCTGACCCACAGAAACCGCAAGAGGTAATAAATGACTATTATTGTTCAAAGTCATAAGTTTTGGGGGGCATTTATTATGCCATAAAAGATAAGTAATCAAAGGCCAGCCCTGTAAAGAGCTCAGAAAGGAAAGATGGAAAACACTGGCGTCGTCGATGATGTCATAGTGCCTCCGAGGTAACCAATCCCGAAACCTCCTGCTTCCCGGCCTCTCCTGCGAGATGATTAATGTCCTTGCTCAGCTGCTGTCGGGTCTGCTGTAGCTTGCAGCCAAAAGAGGCCTTCCTGCGAATTTCTGATGAATGATTCCTGGGTGATTTCCTCTCACCTCTTGTTCTCGAGGCTGAAAAATTTCTTTTGTTAAAAAAAAAAAAAAAAAAGCCCTGCTGGGTGTGGCTCAGCAGTTGAGCATTGACCTAGGATCCAGGAGATCGAGGTTCAATTCCAGGTCAGGACACATGCCCGGGTTGCGGGCTCAACCCCCAGTTGGGACGTGCAGGAGGCAGCCGATCATGACTCTCTCATCATTGATGTTTTTATCTCTCTCTCTCCCTCACTGAAATCAATAAAGATATATTTAAAAAAAAACACACACACAAATTTAAATTCTAATGGGAACCCCTCTGGAAGGTCCTCCATGAAAAATAATCTCAAATGAAACTTCTGTATTAGTTTATAGGGGCAGGCAGCCAAGTGATTTATGATGGGCCAACTCATATATATTTTTTATATTTATTTTGATAATTTTTACCTGAAAGGGGCCATACTGGACATAACTTTTGTGTTCCTTTATTTTCACTTGACTGTCATATCTTGAACACATTTCAGATCAACATAGACTAATATGCAGAATACAAAGGATATTTAGGGCAATGAAACATACTCTGTATGATACTATAATGACGACAACATGTCAGACATTTGTAGAAGTGCCGTTATTTATTTGACCGATCCCATGAAACCTGCAATCTAGAATGTTATCACTTTTTGATTTCACGATCACGGCATTTACTTTTTTAATTGCGGTAAAATATACATAACATAAAATTTACCATTTTAACCATTTAAAAATACTTAAAACTAAAAAAAAAAAAAAAGTTTTTATTTATTTTAGAGAGAGAGGAAGGGAGAGGGATAGAGAAATGGAAACATCCTGCACTCCCCTTACTGGGGATCAAGCCTGCAACCCGGCATGTGCCCTGACTGGGAATCGAATTGGTGACATCTTGGTTCATGGGTCGATGCCTAACCGCTGGGCCATTTTAACCATTTTAAAGTACAATAATTCAGTCGCAAAAGAAATTCACCTTGTAGTGCAACCATCAACACTTTCCACCTCCAGAACTTTGTCATCTTCCCAGACTGAAACTCTGTCCCCATTAAATAACTGGCCATTGCCATCCCCTCCAACTACCCCCTCAGCAACCACCTTCTACTTTTGGTCTCTATGAATTTGCCTGCTCTAGGTACCCCACAGAAGTGGAATCATGCAGTATTTGTCATTTTGAGTCTCGCTTATTTAGCCTAGAGTGATGTCCTCAGGGCTCATTCATGTTGTAGCATGTGTCACAGTTTCCTTCCTTTTTAAGGCTAAATAATATTCCACCGTGTGGCTATACCACATTTTGCTTATTCCTTCATTCATTGGTAGTCATTTAGGTTGTTTCCACTCTGGCTATTGTGGATAATGGTGCTATGAACATGGGTGTACCAGTAACTGCTTGAGTCCCTACTTTCAGTTCTTTGGGGAATATGCCCAGAAATGCATATTTACTTTTACGGGAAAGTGAATTTGAACATATTCCCCAATGTGCAAAGACTGCAGAGTCCGCAGTGCCCCGTATCCTGGGTCTTGCTGTGATCCATGGTGAAGGATTTGCAGTCAGCGTGGGGTGACCCGTTCCCTCCCAGTGCCCTCCTCTGTGACTGGGGGCTCCAGAGCATGCTCGAAGCTGTCTCCCCCAGCTCATGCTTTTCTCCTTCACAGCGTTTCCTTTTAGTGCCCCTGTGGAAATGTTTCTGTTCTTTGAAAAGGAGGACTCCTGGAAGGTCAGAAGGCAGCAGCGGCTGCCTGGTGACTTCTGGAAAAATGAATGGGCTCTCCTTCCCCAGCCCCTCACAGGAGTTGAGGGAAGACATACACACAAACTGCAAAGCTGAGTGGACCTTCTAGGACCGTATGACCCTTCCACCACCATGACCGCCAATGTTCAATAGGGAAGGTGAGGCCCAGAGAGGGCAAGTGTCCTCATGGCATTGGAATCCAGGCTTCCCTCCCATCATCCGTGACTTGGTGCCACCTTGCCGGCCTCCTGCTCCTGAGCCGTGATGTTGTTCAGCTTTATTCCCCAGATGTGCCTGGAAGTATGGGGCAAAGCCTCTTCGCCCAGACCCCTCTGGGCCACCTGCTGGGAGCCCAGGCTTGGAAGCCAAGGAGTCCAGGGAAGTTGGTTGTGTTCTGATGCTGCCCCCCTGGCCAACACCCAGACTCCTGGATTTGACCAATCCCGGGAGTTCTAAGCCCATGAGCTGCTCCCCTGTCTCTGAAAGCCAAGGCGGGGTGGCATTCTGGCCTGGCATGGTGAGGGATGGGCCCTGGAAAGGGGTGACCATGACAAGCCCTGTCTGGAGCAGCAGCGTCTGGATGGGGCAGCTCTATCTCAGTACTCAGTAACTGCATTGCTCTTGCACATTTATGGGCCTGGGTTCGTTTTAATACATTCATACTTGAGGTTGTAATTTATTCATTCGTCAGCTCTGAGAGCAGGGCCGAAACCAAAGTTTCGTCTGCATGTGCCAGGGATAACCTTACTATATTTAACAAACACATAGCACTTCCTCAATCCCAGGCAAAGATCTAGGTATTTTCCATACATCGTCTTATTTAAGCCACAACAACCCTATGATGTATGTACTATTATTACCTCCATTTTATAGATGGGGAAACTGAGGCACAGAGAGGTTGATTTGCCTAAGATCAAATGGTCAGGGAGTGCTGAGCCCAGCTCCAGGGTACAGGATCTTGGCCATGATGCTAGAATGCCTGCTTATGCTCATGTTGGAGGGCCAGACTTTGAACTTCCCTTTGTTTCCTGAGACCATCCAGGTGTGGTAGAGCAGAATGGCAGAGGCCAAGGGCCAATCACCACCATCATCATCACGATAACAATGGTCAGCACTCACTGGGTGCTTCCTGTGCCAGGCTCTGTGCTGGCTCACCCTCACAGTTCACCCCTCAAACAGCTGTTCTTCTCTCTCTATCACACATGAGGACAGCGAGGCTCAGAAGGTCGGGGACTTGCCCAAGGCACACAACTAGGAAGCAGCAGCATTGGAATTTGAACCTCTGCCTATCAGATGGCAATGCTCAAATTCTTGCCATGTCGCCAGCCTGGTTTTTTATTTGTTTGCTTTAACTTTTTAAAATAATTGAGGTGAGTTATTTTTTATTTGTTAAAATTTTAAACAGTTTAAAGCATACAATTCGGTGGCACTTGATGCATTCAGAATCTTGCACAACCATCACCTCTATCTAGTTCCAAAACATTGTCATCACTCCCAAAGGAGACCCTGAACCCATTAAACATTCCCTCCTCCTCTCGGCCCCTGGCAGATCACTAAACTGTTTCTGTTTATATGACTTAACTATTTGAGATATTTCATATGAATGGAATTGTACAATATATGACCTTTTGTGTCTGGCTTCCCTTTTTTTTTTTTTAAATGTTTTTTATTGATTTGCGAGAGAGGGGAAGGAAGAGGGAAAGAGAAAGAGAAAGATCGCTGTGACTGATGGCTGCCTCCTGCATGCCCCCAACCGGGATCGAGCCCTCAACCGGAGCATGTGTCCTGACTGGCGACCTTTCAGTGCACAGGATGACACCCAACCCTCTGAGCCACACGGGCCAGGACTGTGTCTGTGTTCTTTAACTCAGCATGTTTTCGAGGTCCAGCCACACTGCAGCATGAACCAGGACCCCGTTCCTTTTCATGACTGGATAATATTTCACTGCATGGACAGACCACATTTTGTTTGGCCACTTATCAGTTGATGTGCGTTTAAGTTGTTTCCACCTTTTGGCTGCTGTGACTAGTGCTGCAGTGACCAATCATAGTATAAGTATTTGTTTGAGCGCCTTTGTTCAGTTCTTTTGGGTGCATGCCTAGGAGTAGAATTACTGGGTCGTATGGTAATTCTGTGTTTGACTTTTTGAGGAACCCCTGTACCATTTTCCACAGCGGCAGAACCATTTTACATTCCTACCAGTGATATATGAGGATTCCAGTTTCTCCACATCTTTATCGCCACTTGTCAGTTTCTGTTTTTTATTAATTTTTTAAAAATTCTAGCCGTCTAAGTGGGTATGAAGTGGTATCTCATTGTGGTTTTGATTTGCATTTCCTTAATGACTAGTGATATTGAGTATGTTTTCCTATGCATGTTGGCCATTTGTATATCTTTTTTGGAGAATTATCTATTCAAGTCTGTTGTTCATTTTTAATTGGGTTGGTTGTCATTTTGTGCTTTATATTTTTATTTAGAAATAATTTCCAATTTACAGAAAAATTACAATATAGTACAAAGAAATCCATATAATTTTTATCCAAATTCCTCGAATATTAACATTTTGCCCCATTTGCTTTCTTACTGTATCTATTTTTTTATTCCTGAACTATTTGAGAGTAAGTTGCATACATGATGGCCCTTTAACCCTAAACACTTCAGTATAAGGATTTCACTCCAAAACCATAGTATACTTATCATCTTCAGTAAACTCGACACTGATGTATTTCTTCTTAATCTACTATCTGCATCCCAGTTTTATCAACTGATCCAATCATGTGCATTTCCCCTTCCAGCATAAGACACAGTCTAGGATTTTATGTTGCATTTAAATATCACATCTCTTCTTTCTCCCTTAATCTGAAACAATCCCTCAGTCTTTCTTAATCTCTTATGACTGCAATTTTTGAACAATCCGCTTCCTTAAAAAAAATAATGCTCTATACTCTTACCATCCAATCTAGCAGTTACATTCCTTGGTATTTACCCAAAAGAGTTGAAAACTTATGTCCACACAAAAACATGCACATGGATGTTTATAGCAGCTTTACTCATATTTGTCAACCCTTGCAGCAACCAAGATGCCCTTCAGTAGGTGAATGGATAAATAAACTGTGGTATATCCAGATAATGGAATACTATTCAGTGCTAATAGAAATGTGCTATCTAGACACAAAAGGACATGGAGGAACTTAAATGCATATTACAAATGAAAGAAGCCAAACTGAAAAGATTACGTATTGTCTGATTCCAACTATGTGACATTCTGGAAAAGGCAAAACTATCAAGACAGTTAAAAGATAAGGTTTGGGGAGGGTGGGATGAGTAGGCTGAGCACAGAGGATTTTTAGGACAATGAAACAACTCTCTATGATACTGTAATGGTGAATACATGTCACACATTTGTCCAGACTAATAGAATGTACACCAAGAGTGAACCCTAATGTAAACAGTGGGCTTTATGTGGTGATGGTGTGTCCATGTAAGTTCATCAATTGTAACAAATGTCCCATGCTGGTGGGGGATATTGATAATAGGGAAGCCTATGTATGTGTCAGGACAGGGGTGTGTGAGAAATCTCTGAGCCTTCTGCTCAATTTTGCTGTGAACCTAAAACTACTCTAAAAAATAAATTGTATTTAAAAAAGTAGTGGCCCTCAATTTGGGTTTGTCTGATGTTTCATTATGATTAGACTCAGGTCATGTATTCCTGTCAGGAATCCTCTGTAGATGATGTGGCCTGCTCAGAGCCTCACGTGGAGATGCACAATGCCCACTGCCCCTCATTGGTGATGTGATTTTAATCCTCTGGTCAAGATGTTGCCTGAATCTTCTACTATATAGTTATCCTTTTAGTTACTCCTCCCCCTCCCTCGCCAATAATAATAATCTGTAAAGAGACACTTTTTAAAAAAACATTTTTTAAATCCTCGCCTAGGATATGTTTTTATTAATTTTAGAGAGAGAGAAAGGGAGAGGGAGAGAGAGAGAGAAACATCAATCAGTTGCTTCCTGTACACACACTGATGAGGGATTGAACCTGCAACCTGGGTATGTGTCCTGACCCGGGAATCGAACCCGTGACATTTCAATGTATGGGATGACACTCCAACCAACTGACCCATACTGGCCAGGGCTGTAAAGAGACACTTTAAGACTATGCCAGTATCTTGCCCCTTATAAAAAATTTCTCCCTAGAGAAATGTCAAGATGTTAGAGTAGGTAAACACTGTACTCACCTCCTCCCATGACCACATCAAAATTACAACTAAGCTACAGATCAATCAGCACTGAGAACCACTTGAAGTCTAGCTGAACAGAAGTTCTATCACTAAGGATATAAAGAAGAAGTCACAGTAATATTGGTAGGAGGGACAGAGATGAGGAACAAGTTGGTCCCACACCCACATGTGGCAGTTAAAAATTGGGAGAGGTACCTCAGCTGCAGAGGTGCCCCTTGAGGAGTGAGAGGTCCCAGCCAGGGTTCCAGTGCTGGGAAGAGAAGTCCCTATAGCTCCTGGAAAACGTCCCTACCCTGGTGAAGGAAATAGACACACAAGTCCAGGAAGCACAGAGTCCCAGGCAAGAGGAACCCAAAGAGGCCCACACCAAGACACATCATAATTAAAATGCCAAGGGCTAAAGACAAATTGAGAATCTTAAAAGCAGCAAGAAAAAAGCACTTAGTTACCTACAAGGGAGCTCCCGTAAGACTGTCAATTGATTTCTCAACAGAAACTTTGAAGGCCAGAAGGGATGGGCACAAAATAATGAAAGTGATGAAAATCAAGGACCTGCTGCTTGCAAGGGGTGTCACTTCAGAGATCTTGACCTGCTGGGCTTGCAAAAGATGGACATGCTTTTGGCTAGAGGTGTACTACATCCGTTCTTGGAAGAGGAAAAGAAAAACACACAAAAAGAAATGGCTCGTTCAAAGTCCAAATTCTTATCTTATGGATGTAAAATGTCCAGGTTGCTACAAGATCACCACGGTTTTCAGCCATGCTCAGACAGTGGTTCTTTATGCCGGTTGTTCAACAGTGTTGTGCCAGCTGACAAGAAGAAAGGCTAGACTCAAGGAAGGGTGTTCATTTAGAAGAAGGCAATACTAACAATACACATTAAAATTCTTGAATTTGTGTTCTATCACAGAAAGCCTCATCAGTTCAGTAATTCTAGTTACTCAACCAAGATAATGTACTTGCATTTAATGTTGTAAGTACTATACAACAATGATGTCCTATTTTGGTGTCAATTTTTCAATAAAGTTTTGATTATGGGAAAAAACAAAAAAAAAAAACAGCAACAAAAAAGCAAGGATCTACAACCAAGATTACTTTACCCAGCAAAGCTATCATTTAGAATCGAAGGACAGATAAGAGCTTCCCAGAGAAGAAAAAGCTAAAAGTTTGTCACCATTAAACCAGTATTACCAAAAAAACAAAGTTAAAGAGACTTCTTTAAGATAAAGAAGAAGAAAAAAAGATAAAAATATGAACAATAAAATGGCAATAACTATATATCAACAACCACTTTAAATGCAAATGGATTAAATGCTTCAATCAAAAGACATAAGGTGGCTGAATGGATTAAAAAAACCAAGACTTTTACCGATGCTGTCTATAAGAGACTTAATTTCAGATCGAAAGACCCACACAGACTGAAAGTAAAAAAGATATTTCTTGAAAAAAGAAACAAACAAAAAAAGCCAGGGGACTACTTACACCAGACAAAATAGATTTTAAAACACAAGCTATAATAAGAGACAAAGAAGAACCCAGCAATTCCACAGCTGGACATTTATCAGAAAAAAACCAAAACACTAATTTGAAAAGACATATGCATCCATATGTTCACTGCAACATTATTTACAATAGCCAAGATAGGGAAGCAACCTGTGTCCATCAGTAGATGAATGGATAGCCCTGGCCTGTTTGGCTCAGGAGTTAGAGCATCGGCCCACAGGCTGAAGGGTCCCAGGCTTGATTCCCACGAGGGGCACGTACCTCGGTTGCAGGCTCGATCCCTGACCCCTGTCTGGGCACGTGCGGGAGGCAACCAATCAATGTGTATCTCTCACATCGATGTTTCTCTCTCTTCCTCTCTCTCTCTTCCACTCTCTAAAAAGCAATGGAAAAAATATCCTCATGGAAAAAATATCCTCAGGTGAGGATTTAAAAAAAAAAATGAATGGATAAAGAAGTGGTGCATATAAACAACGGAATATGCAATGGACTATGATTCAGCCATAAAAAAGAACGAAATCTTGGCATCTGCAAGATAGATCTAGAGGGTATTGTGCTGAGTGAAATAAGTCAGACAGAGAAAGACAAACACCATATAGTTTCACTTATATGCGGAATCTAAGAAACAAAATAAACAAACAACACAGAAACAAACTGATTGATACAGAGAACATTTTGATGGTTGCCAGATGGGCGGGGGGTGGGGTGGGGTGGGGAAAGAGGAAGGGATTAAGAAGACAAATTGGTGGTTACAAAATAGTCACGGGGACGTAAAGTACAGCACAGGGAAAACAGTCAATAATATCGTAATAACTACCTGTGGTGTCAGATGGGTACTCAATTTATTGGGGTGATCGTTTTGTAAGTTATATAAATAAATGTATAATCGCTATGCTGCACACCTGAAACTAATATAACATTGTGTTAAGTGTAACTGAAAAATAAAAAATTATTTAAAAATATTTCCCCCTAGATACTTTAGCCGTGGGTGAGTTCTGCCCGCAGGCTGGCTTCCTCCCGGCGGCCTGTCTGCCGTCCCTGCTTCCCCAGGTGAGGCGTCAGGCGGGCGCGGGTGCTGCTTTCACCTACAGTCCGGCCCAGGGCTGCTCTCCGGGCTAACGCCAGCCTTCCAGAATTGCCCCTGGTGCAAGTCCTTGGTTCACATCTCGTGTGGGCATCCGGACCCCCCGTCCCCAAGTGGTCAGGACTCTAGGACTCTCGTCTCACTTCCTCACTTCAGTCAGTGCAGCCACTGCAACCACCACGGCCACAGACTAGATCCCTGGGCGATCTGATCGCTCGGGGATAGTGTGCAGTCGCCCAGGGCGGGGGACGCGGGGGGCCCTCTTCCTCTCCAGCAGCCTCTGAGGCGGGGGATGGTGAAATCTCACCATCGAGGAGGCTGCAGCGGGCTCAGCAGGAACCTGAGATAAGATGCTCAAGCAGTTAGGACAGCTGCTTTGAGGTTGGGAGGCTGGGAGCCCACAGGAAGTGACGGGACAGAGCTGGTGCGTCTTTGCCCTTGCATGCCTCCCGGGACAGGCGCTACAGGCCACAAGGTGCGGGGCATGATTGAGGAGGGCCGGGAGCCGGAGCCAGAGGGGCCCCAGGGCTCGTCCCCGGGGTCAGGCGGGCACTCCGGGGCTCCCGCCTCAGATCAGTGTCCCCCTCCACCCACGCCTGCCCCGTGGAGCCTGCCCCGCTGGAGAGCATATGTGGCTGCGGCAGTGCTCTGCTACATCAACCTCCTGAACTACATGAACTGGTTCATCATCGCAGGTGAGGAAGGAGGCGGGCGCCCCGGGCAGTCCCTGCCCACCTGCCCACTGGCTGCCCTGCCACCACGGCGGCCTTCCCTCCAGCAAGCTTTCTTCCTGGGGAGCATCATATCCCTGCTGTCCTCAGGCCTGGCCATGCCGATATAGAGTGTGCATGTAGGTGTGGGTCCATGGGTGAGGACAGCCGGGGGGACTGGGCCTTCAGGCAAAGGCCTGGGGGTTCTGGGTGCAATGCCGGGGTGAGGTTGTGGAGGACAGGGCAGCCTGGCCCAGCTCCCAAGCAAGAAATAGCTTGCTGGGTATTTGTGGGGCAGCAAGTTGCGTGCAAATCTTGCATATTCTGCCTTGTACATTCCCGTAGGCCCCGGGGCTCAAGCTCCCCTGTCACTCACTCATTCATTCATCCATTCAACATTCGACCCTCTTTCCTCTATCATTGGTTCATTCAAGATCTACTGAGCACTAACTATGGGCAGGACCCTTGGGGACCCAGGGGAGGGGAAGTCAACCTTGTAGTTCTTGAACTCAGGAATGACTGTCTCCTAGGGCAGAGGGAGAAGCTCATTAACAAGACTCTTGCAAGGAAGGGAGGTGCAGCCAAGTGAGGGAGGTACCAACTGGCCTGGGGAGCTCAGAGGTGGCACCTCTGGTAGTTGGGCATCCCCGAGACCAGGATACTGAGTCATCAGTTACCAGCGTGGCCCATCAGAGAGCGGCTGTGGAATGAACAGGACTCAGAGGTTGCAGAAAACCCCAGACCTAGTGTCTGTCTTTGATGAGCTTAGAGGGACACAGAACACACGTGCAAGTAGCTCTAATACAGGCAGAGTGGGGTGAGCATCAGCTGAGCAACCCCAGGACCCAGGACTGAGGGTTCTGGTAGAATTCACAGAAGAGGGAGCATTGGGTTTGGGCCGTGAAGGCTGGGAAAATTGGCAAGGCAGGGAATGGGGTAAGGAAAGGCATTCAGAAGGAAGAGTCAGCATGAGCCAGGGCACATGGGGCAAAAGGGCATGCTCTGACCAGGTATGGTGAGGGGCGAGAAAGCAGGAAATTATTCTAAAAGGTGGTTTGGGGCCAGATCCCAGGATTTTTCGGTGCCAGGCTAGGAGCCTGGACTTGGTGCTGAAGCAATGGGGAGCCATGGAAAATGTTTTCAAGAGGGGGGACTATTATCAGATGTGAAGCCCGGACGGAGGAAAAAGTGAAGTCAGTTCAGAGGCCACTGCCATGGAAGAGGCCAACGCTGAGGAGGCCTGAACAGGAGTGTGGGATGCAGGCAAGAAGAGGAGGGGATGGGCAGGACACACGTGACAGCAGGGCCATCATGGGTATGGAGCTCTTTGAGCCCCACGGGCTGGGGTCCTTGGTCTTGTCTCCGTTTGTCCGGGAAGGCCTCTGGCTGGGCCTGAGCTCTGCCTGCCCGAGGCCCGCTCCCTGTTGGGACTTCCTCTGGCTGCGTGAGAAGCAAGGCCGTTCCTGGGCAGCGGAGGCCTGGGGAAGTGAAACCAAGCCCAGGGCAGGAGGACTGCCCGGAGCAAGCAGCTCTCCCAGGAGGCCAGAGTGACAGCTCAAAGGTAAAAACTGGGGCTGTGCCCAGCCCGCCCCCCCCAGAGCTGGGAGGAGCCCAGGAGCTGAGCAAACAGGGGGTGAGTGCATATTCCTACGCTCGAAAGATGAGTGTGATTAGAGAGAACTTTTATTTAGCCATTTACTTTGCTTAGCTGCTTGTCTATTGTTTCTCTCCAGTGAATATGTCTTATTCATGTAATTAAAAATGTTGAAAGGGAAGGAAAAGACATATAGGTTGGTCGCCTAGATGCTGTGACCATGGGGCTCAAAGTAAACGTCTGAACATAAAACTTACTTCGCTTTTCTGATTCTTGGATCTTTCCTCATCTGCTCACAGGTCTTGGAGGTGTGGATGGGGGGCTTTCTCCTCCCTCCACCCCGTGGGCATTTCTCCAGGGCCCCACTGGGGGTCTTCTGCCCCCTTCTGTGACACTGGGTGGGAGGGCAGATTGCCTCCGGCCGGGATTCTACTCCTGGCTCCCCCATTTCCAGCTGTGCAACCATGGCTGGCTGGAGCCTCTGTTTTCTCATCTGTATCATGGGGACAATGATAGTCCCTACTTCTCAGGGAAATAGTGCAAGTATCCAGATCAGGGTCTGGCCCTCAGGCATCCCATAATTCAATGAAAGTAATGATTGTTCCTCATCATGACAGGGCCAGAGCTTCACAGCTCAGATACTCAGGTGCCTAGGACTGTGGCTAACTCTTTCTAAAATACACCAAAGGGCTGAGGGGATTCCAGGGAACAGAACCTCGTGTCAGGGTTCCTCTCCCTGCATTTGGCTGAGTGCGCACTACACCGGCCCATGGCCTAGCAAGGTCTTGCGGCTTTAGAGAGCTGGTTAGTGCAGAGCAAGAGCCTACGACCCTCAGGGAGTTGAGGCCAAGGTCGGACCTAAATAGGACCTGTCTCTGAAGCTTTCACGTGTACTCTCGGGTCTGTGTGCTCACACCTCTGGAGGAACATGCTTGGGTGCGCGTGTGTGCAGGCCATGGCACACATATCTTTGCATGCCCATGCCCGGACATGTATATGGATGTCTATGAATATCTGGAGTTTGTACAGGAGGAGGGCTGCTATATTGCACAATCCCAGGGACTTCCATTTACACTGTAGTTTAAGTGAATGGTTGTGTGTTGTGCAGCAACAGGGAGCTGCCAGTCACTCTGACTATGATGTGAATGGCAGCCCTGCACATATGCATATGCATACATGCCTATGGGAGTATCTTTATGTGTACATCTCAGTGTATATGTGTCTGCGTGTCTGTGTGTACAAGACAGGGCCTACACGTCTGTGAGTATGTATAGCTGTGCCTCTGAGAGTATAGTTCCCTGGGCATTCCTGTTTGTATGCACGCATGTGGACCTGCATGTCTGTGTGTCTGCATGACTATGTGTCTGTGCCTGGGAGTGCATGCTGTGTGTGAATGTGGGTGTGTAAGTCAGGGCCTTTGGGATGCATATTTCTGCATGTGTTTGATATGCACACTTCTCTCTCTGTGTGCCTGCTCCTGTGTGTGTGTGTGTGTGTGTGTGTGTGTGGTTGTATGTATGTGTAGGAGAGAGGGGAAAGAACAGTGGGCCCAGGTGCCATGCCCTGTGCTGTGCTCTTCAGCTGTGGCCCTTCCCAAAGGCAGGGGCTGTTGCCTTTAGAGGCCTGTGGGCTACTTCCCATTTCCTGAGCACTGTCCCTCTGTCCTCAGGAGTGCTGCTGGATGTACAGAAGTTTTTTCAGATCGGTGACAGCAGTGCTGGTTTGCTTCAGACGGGTAAGGAGGGCATCCTGGCCTGGCGCTCGGGCCCTGGGCTCATGCTGGGGTGGGATCCCTGGCTATAGCCGCTGGGAAACGGGGCCCAGGCTGAGCTCCACTAAGTCTCCTGGCAGAGGAAGGGGCACTGTGGGTGGTGGCAGTGAGTACAAAGGACATTTGGATAGCAGAGGAGATGGTGTGGGCTGAGACCTCGTGCACCGAAAGAGCAGAGGGAACTGGGGTTGGAAAGGGCTCCCGAGCTTCCAATCATGGTTGTGGAGTTGTTCACTCACCCCTTCATATTTGTTCAGCCCAGCTGGGTACCGGAGACTGGCAGGGATTGAGAAATCCTGAGGCCTGCTTTCCTCTCATGGACCTGAAAACTCTGGCCACCAGGACAGACAGACAAACAGAGACCCCCCCAACCCCATGGGCTCAGAGAGGGTCTGGGCCTATACACATCTGTAGCCCAGCATCAGGGAACAGCCATATGTCCCATTCCAAGGAGGGGGCAGTTGGGATCAGGAGTGCCTGCACATGTACCCCCCATATGTATACATACACTGTCACAACATAGGATACACATGTGTGAACACGCCTGGCTGGTAACTAGCATATGGGTAGTTCTTCCTTCTAATAGTCCACTATCTCAGTATTTTAGAACAAGGCTCTCAAACTTGGGTACGGGGACCCCTGGGGAGACATAAAAACTTTCCAGGAGCTACACGAGCAGAGCTTTGAGAACACAATTTATAGATCTCAAGCCCATAGATTTCTCTTCTAAAATGGATCTGCCTGAGAACAGCCTCTGGTTGGCCTTTGGTTCTCTCCTCTCTCACTTCTGTTTTAAAAATCATCCAAGGAGAAAAGTATACCTATCCCCCTTTCTGAGTTTTACTATGGTGCATGCCCTGGGGTATAAAAGCCTCCAGGGTGCCAGACAGAGGGACTCCTCCTGGATGCTTGGCTTCAGCTGGGGAGGGGCTGGGGAGGACCTGGGAGCAGAGCAGACAGAGCCAGTAGAAACCCACTGGGGATGTTGTCTCCAGGCCACAAATCTATGGCAAGATGCCAAACCCTATCTAGCTGTCTCGCTGGTGTGCGACAGCCTGCTATTTATCTATGATTTAGAATTCAGGAGTGAGAAGGTTGTCTTAGGGATGGGTGTCGGCACATTTATTTCAATAAAAACCGAAGCCAACATTTTAACGTCTTTCTTACAGACAACCAGTCTGATTTGCTCAATTGACTTGGCAAATAATGACTGGTTTTGCTCATTAGACTCTGTGGCAGGCATTTCCTGTAAACTGAATGAACTTGATCTGCTGCCTCATGGATCGTATAAAAATATAGTTTAAAAAAATACGATAATGCTAGAAATTGTATCTTATGCAACTTTTAAAACTTACAATAAAGATCTTTTAAATGTTAGTGGAAAACTTTTTTTTAAAAATGTCTTTATTGATTTCAGAGAGAGGAAGGGAAAAGGGAGAGAGGGGGAGAGAGAGATAGAAATATCAATGATGAGAGAGTCATCGATTGGCTGCCTCCTGCACCCCCCTACTGGGGATCGAGCCTGCAACCCAGGCACGTGCCCTGACCAGAAATTGAACCACGATCTCCTGGATCCTAGGTTGATGCTCAACCACTGAGCCACGTCAGCTGAAAACTACTTTCAGAGGCACGGAACAAAAGAGTTAGCAGAGCCCTGTGTTAGACCACGGCTCTTTCTGTTGCTCCTGCCTCTGGCCTGCGGCTGGGGCTGATCTTCCTTCATAATTGTAGCTAAAGGGAGACCGTCTAGGCCCAACACCCTCAGACTTCTAGATTAAACAGATACTGGTAGTTGAGTCAACATTTCCCTTCCTTGTTTCTTACTATGCGGAATAGGATTATTACTATAAGGCCCCTGATAAGAGAGATATGTGTGTGTGTGTGTGTGTGTGTGTGTGTGTGAGAGAGAGAGAGAGAGAGAGAGAATGTGAATGTGTGGATGTGTGAATGTGTGTGTCTGGGAGTGGGTGAAGGGCAGGGTCATCTCTGCAAAAACATCCCCAAAAAGTGTATGGAAAGGGCAGTGGGGCTGGAGGCCTGATCACCAGCTTGTCTCTGGTGGTCTCAGGTGAGTATTTTTACCTTTCTAAATCGCCATGCAGTGGGCCAAAGACCCACCCCCCTGCCTGTCCACAGGGCTGCAGAATGAGGGAGACCGCTAAGAGGGGGCTCAGTCGAGCCGTAAGAGTAGCGGAGAGGGAAGGGGTGAACAGTGATCAGAACCCAACTGCCCAACTGAGACGGAGAAACTGCCGGAGTTAGTTAATTGATTATTAATATTGAAAATGAACACAGTGGTGGCCCTTACCATGTGCCAGGCAATATTCTAAGTGCTTTATAATGTTAACTCATTTAGTCTTCACAACAACCCCACGAGGCAGGTATTATTATGATGCCGTATCTGAGGCACAGAATGGCTAGGGGGCTTGCTGAAAGTCACACAGCTGGTGAGTGGCAGAGCTGGGGTTCAAATCCAGGCAGCTGCCTGGGGAGTCCTCTTAACCCTGTGCTCCTTGACTACTCACTCCCGCCTTGTCAAAGAAATTATTTGAATTTGGAGGTGCTACAAAGGAAAGGAGGAGTGCCTACCTTTCCCTGAGGGCCAGGTCTCTCTATCCCAGGGCATCTGCAGGTTTAAGGTATTTATGTCCTGTGAAGGATCCTTGCCCCAAATCTGATAAAAGTATTAGATTTGGGGAAATATGTTTATAACCTTTGGGTAAAAAAGATAGGCATTAGCAAAATACGAAACAACCTCCCTAGAGGAAGATTATAAATTTGACTACATCAAAGCTAAACTCTTCTGTATGATGGTGATTGAAACTATAAATGCAATAAGTAATAATAGGTAATATTTATTAGGCATTTATATGAAGCCAGTCACTGCCTTTTATATGCTTTATTTTATTTAATCTTACAAGGCAAGTACTCTCCCTATTTCATTGTGTGGTTGATGAAAGGGGAACAGGAGAGTTAAGGAATTTGCCTAAGATCACACAGCTAGAAATTAGTGGTGTCAGGATGAGCCCAGGTAGTTTAGTCTCAGAACTTGCATTTTAAATCCTTAAAACAAATATAAAGGACTGGGAGAAATTATTTCCACACAAAAAAAGAGCCCAATAGAAAAATGAGCAGAGGATGCTCAGCTTCACTGGGCGCAGGAGGCAGATTAAAACATCAGCCAGACACCATTTGGTTTTCAACCATTAGGTGAACAAAAATAAAGTGATTGATCCTATCAAGTGTCACAAGGGTGCTGGCATATGCTTCTGTGTAAGTGTAAATCGATACAGCCTTTTTGGAGGCCTATTTTGGCAGCAGCTATTAAAATTATAAATGCCATTGACACCAAAGACCAGTCTCTGTGGAGTATTATGTCGAACCATATTAGATTCTCCTTTTTGTAGGTCAAAACTGGCCTAATTTCTGCAATTGCAAGTGGCTCAACCCAATGCTGGAGTGGGAGGGGCTGGAACCTGAGCCCGCAGGAAGCTGGACACTCTTTGGGCTCTGGAAATGTCAATCATATGTGCTCTGAATGAGACCCAGGCGGCTGGCGGTGGGCAGGGCCCTCCCAACCGAGGGTCCCTTGGATGGTGGGACCAGGTGGGGAGGGTCCAGACCTTCCTCTCGCCACCTGCACGCTTTCAGAGGCAGCGACGGGTCCTCCTCGGAGGGTGGAGGCGATTTATTTAAGGAACAGAGGCAGTGAGGCTAACTATTCATGTGGCAGTCATGCAAAAATGGGGCAGTGTCTTTGTCTTCACAGCATAGCAAACGTATTCATTAATCCAGCCGCCAGTTCTTAAGGGTTTACTTTTTAAAAATAGTATAAATACAACTAACTGCCGGGGATGTTTTACCTGCTTAGGAAAACCAATGCATTTCCAGCCTCCAGGAAACACTGGGCTCATTCTAAACCATGCTCATCTGCTTGGAGAGGGCCCAGGCAGACCACCCGTCCCTTCTTCCACCCTTCGCCCTCAGCAGGGGTGTGAGAGCAAAATCAGACCAGTCCCAGCGTCAGGCTCACAGAGGGCAGGCGTTCTGGGAAAGCGAGGGCCCCGTGTGCAGGGAACTGGCAGCTGGACACCTGGCTCCGTGTTCACCTCTATCTCGCATTCTCGGAAGGGCGTGTGGGGGTGGGGATGGGGGTTGTTGACTTCATCAGTGCTGGGGTGAGGATCAGAGAGGTGGAGTTAGTAACCCAAAGCCACACAGTGAGCAAGTGGATGAGCTGGGATTTGAGCCCTAGCCCACCCCTCTGACTCTGGGCAATGGGTTTTGTGCTAAGAGGGGATTGAGGGTTCACGTTATTTTCCTCCTCTTGGCCTCGACCCACTGCCAAGGTGCCCTTCTGTGGGTCTGCCGGGCCCATCAGCGCACCCGCCTTTGTGGGGAGATGCATGCTGCCCCTTGACCTTCTCCTCCAGTCTTCACCAGCTGCCTGCTGATGTCTGCACCCGTGTTTGGCTACCTGGGCGACCGACACAGCCGCAAAGCCACGCTGAGCTTTGGGATCCTTCTCTGGTCAGGAGCAGGCCTTTCCAGCTCCTTCATCTCCCCCCGGGTAGGTGCCCTCACCCCTGCACAGGCCCCAGGGACCCCCCACCTTTCTCCCTGACCCATGAGAACGGGGTGGGACTGCTTCTGCCCCATTCCAGGCTCCGGGCTTGCTGGGGATGCCTTCCAGGGCTGAGAGGAGCCCGTTGGGCTTTCCTAACAGGGGCCTTCCTCTCTTGCACCTCCCGCTGCTGCCTGTGGCTTCACTTCCGCCCACTGTGCTGGGGGTGGGGTAACAGCTATGGTTTGGGGGGAACTGGCCTGGTTAGCAAAGGTGATGATCAGGAAAAGGGTTCCTCGGGGCTGGGGTCAGGCAGTAGCCGCAGGCGCCAGCGGGGAGCAACCGTGTGATCTGGGGGACCTGGGCTGGGAGGATAGCCAGGCGCCTGTAGCTGGATCCCCTCTTCCTCTCTTGGGGGCACGTGTCTCCAAGTGCCCTCGCCCCTCTGACAAATCCTCAAGTCCCTTGCCTGTGGGTGCTTTCTGGAGCTCACCCTGTTCTTGTGTCTGCTTGCCCAGTATTCCTGGCTCTTCTTCCTGTCCCGGGGAGTGGTGGGCATTGGCACTGCCAGCTACTCCACCATCGCGCCCACTATCCTGGGCGACCTCTTTGTGAGGGACCTGCGGACCCGGGTACTGGCTATCTTCTACATCTTTATTCCCGTTGGAAGGTGAGTATCACCCTGGACCCACTTCCTGGGGTGGTAAACTGAGGCCCAAAGGAGTCAGAACAGGGGCTGGGTTGGGGGAGGAGATATCAGACCAGGAGGGCTGAGATTTCAATCCCAACTCTACCCCTTTTTCGCTGGGTCACTTTCCCTCTCTGAGCCTCAGCTCCTCATCTGTAAATTGGGACAGTCATGCTGGTGGGCTGTGGGGAGGATTACGGAGAATAAAGGTGCTCCCTGCACTTCCGAAGGGGTGAGCAAGAGCGCCTGGCAGTTGGCCTGTTCAGGAAGGGCTGGCTCCGGGAGGCGAGGCAGGAAAGTGCCTTAGGGCCTGGCAATGTACCCTGCAGCGGGGTAGGACAGAGTGGGATTTACAGTTAGGCCTCTGAGCTCTGACCCAGGTTTCCTGATATCACCTAACTCAGGCAGGGCTGAGCCTCAGACAAAGGAGGTGGCCTTCATATAAGGAGACAGTGGACAGTGGTGCCGGGGATGGGCTAGGGGCCAGAGGTCGCTGGTGACTTGACCGAGGGCAGTGGACATCTGGACCTCACGTGGAAGGGCTATGAGCTGCAGAGAGCGGGCTCCCTGGGGTGGGGGTACCTTGGCTCAGGCCCTCACTGCCTATTCCCCTTGCTCTTCTGTTGCAGTGGCCTGGGCTACATGCTGGGGTCAGCTGCGAAGGCACTGACTGGGAACTGGCGTTGGGCCCTCCGAGTGAGTCCAGCTTCCGTTTCTTCCCTCTGCTTTCCCCCTGGGCTGCGGGGACTTTCCAGCCTGGAGTGGCCTTAGCCACTTGGCACAGTACCTGGCGCCATGGGGGGTAGTCAGACATCAGCAGCTTCAGACATTTGTGGCCTCACATGGAATGTGGACTGTGGAAGTCCTGGTCCTGGGTTCAAATTCTGACTGGTCAGTTTGCTAGCTATGTGACCTGAAGCAAGACACCTCCTTCTTAGCAGCCTCACTTTGCCTATTTGAAAATGAGGACGTAAATGCTCCCTTAGGGACTCTTGAGGTTTAATGAGACAAGAGATGGAAAGATACTAGGGTAGGACTGGAGTGGCAGATGGAGGGAAAGGGGGCAGTTATGGGGGCAACAAATATGCAATAGTTAGAGCCAGCGTAGTAGGGGCTCCAGTTCTCAGCCACGTCAGGCTCACTGATCCAAAAGAGTGGTGTCTGTACTGGACAGACAGGTATTAAATCAGCCCCCAAGGGGGGCCACTCTCAAGCTGCACTCTCAGGCATGAGAAACAGTGATGTCAGGCTCTGCATAACCAGCACCCAGGAAACAAGCCCTTCTCCTTCCACCCCCAGGGCACAGAGCTCCCCAGGAGCCTGCACCACAGAGTTCAGTCACCCTAGGATCTCTGGGCCACAGGGGCACATGGCACTGAGCTTCCTGGGCCCTCCTGTCCTAGGTCATGCCCTGCCTGGAAGCCGTGGCCTTGATCCTGCTTGTCACGCTGGTTCCAGACCCACCTCGGGGAGCTGCTGAGAAGCAGAGAGAGGTGGCCATGGTGGCCAGCTGGTGTGAGGATGTCAGATACCTGGGGAGAAAGTGAGTGTCCCTGCTCCCCCTGCTTGTCACCAAAAACCCCACTGCCTGCCCCAGCATCCCTGACCTCCCCCTCTCTGCCTCCAGGGAGCCCTCTGTGACTGTCCAACGTTTGTTCGCAGCCCTGTTTCTATCTCTGAGCCCCCACTCACCAACTGAGATGCCCCCCCCACCTGGAGGCCCTCCTCCCCCAGCCATGACAGAGTATGGGCTGGGAGGGAGGGAGGACCAAGGGAGGGGGTGGCATGAGCTCCAGCCTTGGCTCCGCCACTGCCTTATCCTTAAGTGACCTGAGACTTGGAGCCTCACTTCCCTCACTTACTCGATGGGCATATTTCTCCAGCCTCGGCTGCTTCTCAGGGTGGCCGGGAGGATGCCGGGAGTTAATCACTTACCTCCCTGAGCCTCATGGGAGTGCATCAGGAGGCAACTGCGCTCACAGGCTTCACGATTTACCAAAATGTGGGGCACGAACAGGACCCAGCTCTGTTTGTATCAAAGCCATGAGACAGTGGAGGGCACCCAGAGGAAGGGGGGGCCGCAGGGGCAGCTTCCAGAGGACGTGAAGTTGGAGGTGGGCCTTTCGGGATGGGGAGACCTGGTCCTGCAGAGGGCCGGGGAGAAGGCAAAGCGTGAGAGGGTGCAGAGGTGGGATGCGCAGGGGTCTTAGTGAATGTTGGGAGGGATGCCGAGCCCACCTGAGTGCCCAGGAGGTGGGAGGAGGGGACCAAACAGAAGCGACATCCCCTGCAGCCCCAGCCCTTTCCCAGCTTCAGCCAGGGTGCTTTCTCTTGCAGCTGGAGTTTTGTGTGGTTGACCCTTGGAGTGACAGCCATGGCCTTCGTGACTGGAGCTGTGGGCTTCTGGACCCCCAAGTTTCTGTTCGAGGCTCGTGTAGTGCATGGACTGCAGCCTCCCTGCTTCCAGCAGCCATGTGACAGCCAGGACAGGTGAGGGGCCTCTGGGAGCACTGGGCACCTGGCCCAGGTTATAGGGGCTCTTGGTGGGGAAGTCTCAGGAGGTTCTGAGCCCCTAAACTCAATCTGTCTGGGTACATGGTGCTCTGTGAAGACCCCAGAACTCAGAGGCCAGCTGGTTCTGGCTCTGGCCGAGCTCCAGTCACCCTGGTGTCCAGAGGCAGCTCCCTTGTCCTTTCTGGGCCCCAGTCCCCCTCTTCCCACCCTTGGGTTGCTGTGGAGATCCAGAAGGCACTTGGGGTGGGGTTGAGAATGATGGGACTCAGGCAACTTTCCTTCGAAGGGACCATAATGTGAGGTCACCCCATTTTACAGATGGCAAACTGAGGCACTGGGAGGCCTCCGTACCCATCTGGCTTAGGGATTTCACCCATGCTCTCATTTGTTCTTTTCTCACTTGAGGCACTGAGAATCTGGGAAAGCTGCTGGAGGGTGGGGAGCAAAGCCCTCAGGGAATGCCCTCCCCACTCCCTGCCCTCTGCAGCCCCTTTCCCCAAGGACCCCGTGACCTCCTGATGGAGAGGGCCCATCTGGGTCCTCTCTCACTTGCTTTGTCTTCCTCCTTGAAACCCTTAACCCTAGTTTCCTCCTCTCCAGCTGATGCTTTTCCATCTCCTGTGGCGCCCCCTTTCCTCCGCCCTGCCCCATGACCCCCCAGATTCCTCCGGGCTCTGAGCTCTTCCTGCAGCTCCCTTCCCCCTGAGGCCTCAGTGACACCAGCTCTCCGCTGGCAGCACGTCTGCCCGCCACCCCCCCCCCCCCCCGCCTCTTCCTCACTCCCAGGCTGCCAGAGGGAGAGCGTCATGTAATTGCCACACTGTCCCGTGCCCCCTTACTTATTCATGCCCTTGTCCAAGCTGTGCCCTCTGCCCATAGCTCCCTTCCCTTTTCTCATCATTACCTCTTCTTTATTTATTTACTTATTTTTAAAAATACGTCTTTATTGATTTCAGAGAGAGGAAGGGAGAGGGAGAGAGAGAGAAACATCAGTGATGAGAGAGTCATTGATCGGCTGCCTCCTGAATGCCCCCCACTGGGGATCGAGCCCGCAACCCGAGCATGTGCCCTGACCAGGAATTGAACCGTGATCTTCCGGATCCTAGGTCGACGTTCAACCACTGAGCCACGCTGGCTGGGCTCATTGTTACGTCTTAAGTTTTAACTTTAGTTCAGGCCCTAAGCTATGCATTCTACATGAAAACCCCTCTGAAGTTTTATAATAATTAACCTTATTATTCCTGTATTACCAATGAAACAATGGAAGATCAGAGAGGTTAAGTGACTTGCCCAAGATCACACAGCTAACACAGAGTAGAGCCAGGATTCAAAACCCATCTGACTCCAAAACTGGTGCTTTTAAGCTCCACATTCGATTGCCCCTGGAGACTGCCTGTTACTGTTAATTGACTTGAACATCTCTCCACTTAGTGGGGAGCAGCTTCCTGGCACATTCCCCGTGGATGCTCAGGGAAAGCATCCAGTGAGTGAGTGAATGGATGCATCAAATGATCCTGCCATGTTTGTCTTGGCGCCACAGCTAGATTGTTATCTCCCTGGAGGCAAAGACTGAGGCCTAAAAGCCCCGCAGCAGCTTGAGAAAGTGGGGGAAAAATAAGACTTGATTCCACCTCAGGCATTAACTGGCCAAGTACCCTGGGCAATTCACTTCCCCTTTTCTCAGCTTTAGCCTCTTCTTCTAACTCAGCTCCTTCATAGAACCTATGTGAGAAACTGACATGGGAGTTTGTATTAGTGTCCTGGAGCTGATGTAATGAATTGTCACAAACTTGGTAGCTCAAAACAACAGAAATTTATTTTCTCAGAGTTCTGGAGGTCAGAAGTCCAAAATGGTTTCACTGGGACAAAATCAAGTTTGGCAGGGCCACACTCCCTCTGGAGGCTCTGTGGGAGAAACCTTTCTTGCCTCTTCCAACTTCTGGTGGCTGCCAACATTCCTTGGCCTGTGGCTACATCACACCAGGTTCTATATCCACGGACACATGGCTTCTCGTCTTCTGTCTCAGATTTCCTTTTCCTTCTTATGAGGACACTTGTGGTTGCACTTAGCACCCACTAAAAAGTGGAGGATAATTTCTCCATCTCAAGATCCTTAGTGCAATCATGTTTTGTCCTATGATGTAAATATCTTGGGGGCCATTATTCAGCCTATCACAGAGTGAGGTTCTGCACAGACCCCAGCTATTAAATACCCCCTGTGGTTAGAATAAGCCTTAGGGTGAGGGTGGGGTGAGGGTAGGAAGCTGCAGGGCATGGGATTCTAGCTCGGCCAGAGGGAAAACTTTCAACACTCAGAGCTGGTCAGATGGAAAGGGCTGCATGGGGGTAGTGAACTGCCCACCCCTGGGAGTGTTTAAGTAGAAGTTGGACAGCTGCTTGCCAGGACCATTGTGCAGAGAATCAGGATAGGACTTGCTGGCCTTTAAGGACCCCCACTCCTGGCTCTGAGAGTCTGATTCTGGGAAGTCCTTGTGGAAGTAGAGGGGCTGGGTGGCTCCACAAGGCCAATCAATCTTGGTCTTGAGAATCTGCCAAGGCCGGCTCAGACCAGGACTCAGAAGCAGATAGCATTCATCTGGATTCAGGGTCACTTGACTGGGCTGAGCCAGAGCCTTACGGAGCTTGGAAGGGTGGGAAGGTTCAGTGAGCACCTCTAAGCTGCCTAAGGACCCACATGCTTTAGTAGGCAGAGGGCCAGGAAGCCCTGGCTCTGCCCATGAGGGGCTGTCTGACCTCCAGCAGGTTCTTGCCCACTCTGGGCTCTATACAAACCCACTAGTCCTCAGACTGTGGAATGAACATTTTTACAGAAGCTGTTTAGAGGAGAGGAGTTTTTTGTGGCACTCAGTTTGTCAGTAGCTGCAGTCTTGCATCTCTCATGTTCTTACATCTTGGTGGGAGCTGCTGCAAAGGTAATAGCAGGGCACCGGGCTATCCCATGCACTTCCAGAAATGTTTGGGCCTGGGCTGGGATATTGGTCAGGTAGAGAAGCCAGGTAGAGAAGGTGGGTGGGGGGAAGTGAAGGGTATGGGCCAAGGCAAGGGAGCTAGAAAGCGAAGGGTGAGCTTAGAGAATTCCCAGTCATTCGTGCAGAGTGAGGGAAGGAGAAGAGACGGAGGTCACACAGGTGTGTGGGGGCCAGTACTGGCCGAGAGCTTGCCCTGGGGACAGCAGGGCGCTGCTGAGAAGCTGGAGAGGTCCTGCTTACATTTGTGTTTTCAAGAATTCATGTTGATCAGTCTCGGTATCCCTTTGAGCTCCTTTAATTGGAGGCTTGGGAGAGCAGGATGGACTAGGAAATAAAGATATGTATTCAAATCCTGCCTCTGTCAACTATCAGCTGGGTAATCTTTATTTATTTATTTTTTAAAATATGTCTTTATTGATTTCAGAGAGAGGAAGGGAGAGGGAGAGAGGGAGACAGAAACATCAATGATGAGAGAGTCCCCATTGATCAGCTGCCTCCTGCACCCCCCCGACTGGGGATCGAGCCCACAACCCGGGCATGTGCCCTGACCGGGAATCGAACCGTGATCTCCTGGATCCTAGGTCAATGCTTGACCGCTGAGCCATGCCCGGCCAGGCAGCTGGGTAATCTTGACCTTAACTTTTCTCAGCCTAACCTTCCTCATCTGTCCACCTGGGAATTCTGGGAGGGCTCAGTGAGCTCATTTGGTCCAGGCTCTGTGCTCCCAGCATAGAGTCAAGAAAGTAAACCAAACCTGGTCTCTGTGGTCCAGTAACTCACAGGTAATATGTAATAACCTTGATGACAGAGACACAGAAGGTGCTATGGGAACCGAAGGGAGTGAAGGCATCAGCAAAGGGCCAGGGAAAGGCGTTTCCAAAGAGGAGATCATTGTGAAGGGTCTTGAAGGATGAGTAGGAGTTCAGTTGTGGAAAAACTAGTGAAGGGTGTCCAGGTGGAGGAATAAAAGCCTGAAGCGGGGACAGTAATGAGTTTGGAGGCAGAGAAGGGTGCAGCTGGAGACTGGGGTTGGGGTCAGCCAGGGTCAGGTCACTAGGGCCATGTATGCCACGGGTTGGCACTGATTCCGGTAGATGTTTGAGAGCTGGTGGCGAATTGGAGGCTGAGGGTGGGCAGGGGCACAGTCAGATTTGTGTTCTAGAAAACACCCTCTGGGGACTTGTATGGAAATTGCTTTTCAGGGACATGTTTCCACAGGAGGGAGGTGCAAGAGGGGCCGAGTAGAGTCGAAGTGGGTCCAGGAGTAGGTGGGAAAGGCAGTGAAGTTAGGAAGGGGCTGCTTGAGAGGTGTCCAAGGACAGAGAGTGGAAGGTGGGATTCAGGGAGGGAGGGTGTGTGGAACGCCTAGAAGAGGGCTGAGCTCTCATAGGAGCTCAATAAAGAAGTGTTCACTTGCCTCCATTCCCATTTGTACAGGGGGCTAGAAGGTGAGGAGGTTGGAGCCAGATTGGGACCGAAGAATTGAGATTTCTGAGTGGGATAGTTTTGGGTGGTGAGAGGTTGGAGGAGGTTCCTGGAGTTGAGGAAGGCTGGGAACTGGGGTGCTGGGCAGATCACCACACGGCCAGTGGCATGCCCAGGATGAGGCCGGAAAGGGACTGGGGGATGGAGAGTATCTGGGCTCCTGATTAGGCTCCCAAGGACCTAGGAGCACTGGTTAGGAGGGAGGGGGAGGGGCCCACAGGCACATTTTTTGGGGTGCCAGATCCTGCACAGGGGCAGGTGGCGGGACCCCACCGCTGACCAACCCCTCTCTGTTCTTTCCCATCAGCCTGATTTTTGGGGCACTGACCATTGCGACTGGCATCATTGGGGTTGTCCTGGGAGCAGAGGCTTCAAGGAGGTACAAGAAAGTGAACCCGCGGGCTGAGCCCCTCATCTGTGCTTCTAGCCTGCTCGCTTCAGCCCCCTGCATCTACCTGGCTCTCATCCTGGCTCCAATCAGTCTCCTGGCCTCCTATGTAAGTGAGGGCCCCACCAGAGGGGGGTGGCTTGGGGTGGGCAGGGAACTCCTGCCCCATACAGGCTCCCGCTGTGCCAGGTCTTTACGTCCATCACATGTATCAGTCCTCCCAGGTGGAGCTCACACCGGGTTTCTCTTTCTCTCCCCCTCCCTCCCTTCTACTCTCTCTCAAAATCAATGGAAAAAATATCCTCAGGCAAGGAAAAAAAAAAAAGCCAGTTTCATTTAAATCACAACTTTGGTTCTACTTCCCAATAAAGTTTCTATCCAGGCCCAGAATTTGCACTGGGGGGGGGGGGGGGGGGTAGCGGAAGCTCTAGTCGATTCTCTTCTCTTTGTTCCATTTCTGTCCCTTGTCCCCGACACCGCTCCTGCCCCAAGCTCCTGACCCCTCCAGGGCTGGGCAGGCCAGGGAGGATGACTGGAAATGGGGGTTGTTTTGCTGACAGTCAGTGCCCTCCATGTGGCAGATGCCCAGATGCTGGCTGACTCCTGTCTTGGGGCACTTTTGTGGGTTTTGGACCCCTGGCCCTGGCTTTAGCATCGTTCAGTTCCTTGATGCAGATGACAAAGTCACTTCTGTCCTCCACTCCTCTTTAGATGTTGCCCTTCCAGCCCTTCCTGCTAAACCTTGTGTCCCCAACAGGCGCCCTGTGGGGCCCCCCTCATGGGACCCTCAAACCTGTCTCCTCTCTAGTGTTCAGCCTGTTTCCTCTCTGGTGTTCGTTTAACTCCCTGGATGAACTCAGGAATTGCGACAGTCCCCACTCCTGCCCTCTCTCCTCACCCTGATACTGCAGGCTGCTCCCTCTGGTACTGAGCCCCCCACCCCCCCTTAGGCCCCAGGGTCCATGTTCTCCCAATGCCAGGTGACATCCTTCAAGATGCCCCGAGGATGCCCTTTGTGGGTGCCCCTCAGGTGGCCCTGGTGCTGGAGGGTCAGCATCTCACTGGCGTCTAGCCAGGGAGAAGGGTCAGTCTCCTGGTAGGCACTGCCCTGTCTGTGGGTGGGTTGCCCAAGGCCCCTCACTCAACTTTCTCTTCAAATAAACCCTCCCCAGCTCAAGTCTCCAGCCTTGGATACAAGCTGGGGCCACAGGGGACAGGTGCGTCTCTCTCTAAGCCCTGAGGTGTGTCTGGCTCCTCTCTCAAGTTGTGCTTCTCACCTGGGTCCTCAGCCTCGGTTGGGCTTCTGCTGAGATTCCTGGAGAGCAGACAAGTCCCCTTAGCATTCCTGTCTCCCTCTGCTCTTGTTTGGTCTTTCTGACACCTTCATGGGAAAGGGTTTTTCTCATGCCCACTTGACCAATTGCTAATCCGAGGCCCAGAGACAGCAACGCAAATAGCAGAAGAGGCAAAACCTAAACTCAGCCCTGCAGACTATAAAGCCTGTGTCCTTCACTCCGCACTGACCTTTGTCGCCTCGTGGGGAAAAAGGGCCTGCATACACTAGGCGCCAATAAATGCCTTAATGCTTACTGGCTGAGGGAGCAGAAGAGCAATAGGGACCATCATCTCCAGCCTGTGGGAGCTAAAGGGGCCTGACCTTGCAGGCAGGCTGAGGCCCAGGCAGATGGAGGCCTGTCAAAGGCCTGTCCCTGCCTTGGCTGGGCCCTTGGACCCCCTGTGAGCTCTGCTTCTGCCACTGTCCTGGTTGGCTCTGGGAGGAAGCTCCTTGGCTGTATTTTGGGGACACAGCTGTCCCCCCTCCCACAGCCTGGCACATTTCCAGAGCTGGATGGCTCATCTAGAAATGACATTGCGTCTTGGCTGACAGAGCCAGCTGGAGGAACTCTTCTCCGCACCTGCCTGGGGGTGAGGGATGGAGAGGCTGGAGGGCAGGCAGGGCTGGGATGCATCAGTCTCCCAGCGCTGGGAAGCTGTTCCTTCCTGTGGCTCGTGTTTGGCCCTGGCATGATGCCCAGGGGTGCTGAACCCCTGTGGCCGGAACTCCAGCCTTGCAGAAGTGGGGCCCTTCTTCTGGGCCTCTGGACAGAACCCTCTCCTTCAAGCCTCTTCTGAACCTCTGAAGTCCACCTGAATGTTCTGACTTGAGATTCAGGCTTCAGCTCCATCCTCCCCCAAACATGGTCATAACCTTAGTACCTCCAACCTACTCGCTTCTCTCAGTCCCCTCCGTCCTTTCCTGGTTCACGCCTTACTGTCTTTCTCCAAGACTGTTCTGGGAGCCACCTTCCTTATTTCCTCGCCTCCCTGCTCACCCACCACAATCTGTTCTTCCCACACTGCCAGAGCGACACCATGGACCTTCCCTGCTCCAAAGCCTTGCATGGCTCCCTGGTGCCTCTGGAACCAAGTCGAACTCTTCATCCTGGAGTTCAAAGCCCCTCACAAACTCTCCTGACAATCTTAATAGCCTTTCCCCATGCAGTCCTACCATGCAGGTCTCCTCTCGATTCCCAGGACACACCCCATTCTTCCCACATCTGGGGCCTCCCTCTGTTCCCTCTACCCCACCCCTTCTCCATATGCCCAAATCATTCAGTGGCCAGCTTGGGCACCATCTCCCCATGGAGCCTTCCCTGATTGGTAGGCCTGACTCTCTCCCCATCCTCGATGCTCCTCAGCATTGCCTTCCTTGGTTCACGGTTATTTACACTTCGACCCTCTCCCAGCAGGGCCCAGGTTGGTTCTGATCTTTCTCAGCACTCCAGACCGAAGCATAACATCAGACACTTGGGCTGGGTGGGGGTAATCACTGCTTGTTGAGTAAATGGTTGAGTGACTAGCTGTTTGCATTCATTTATTTACCCAACAAATATTTATTGAGTGCCTATAAAGTGGCATGCTAGTTAAAGTGCTATGGATGTAGCAGTGGATAAAATAGACTAAAATATCTCTGTCCGTAGGGAGCTTACATTCTAGTTGGGGAGACAGACAACAGGCAAGACAAGCAAGTAAAGTTCACAATATTCTAGATGGTCATAAATGCTTGGAATAAACAGAGTGGAGAAGGGAGATAGGGAGTGTGTGGGGTTGTGGAGAGAGGGCTGAAATTTTTTTTAAATATATTTTTAAAATTAATTAATTAATTTTAAAACAAACATTTAACTTTATTATTGTCATTTAAAGCTTGATTATTGTTTTTTTTTAGAGTAAGAGGAAGGGAGAGAGGAGAGAGAAACATCGATGGGCTGCCCCCTTCATGCCCCCTACTGGGATAGAGCCCACTACCCGGGCATGTGCCCTGACGGGAACCGAGCTGGTGGCCTCCTGGTGCGCGGGACGAAGCTCAACCTACCGAGCCACGCCAGCCAGGGCAAGGGCTGCAGCTTTATGTCGCGTAACCAGAGAGGCCTCACCGCCAAGGCGGTTGTTGAGTAAAGACCTACAGGAGGTGAAGGAGTGAATTATGCTGCTGTTTAGGGGAACAGTTTTCCAGGCAGAGGGAACAGCAACTGTAAAGACCCCGAGGCAAGAGTGCACCTGGTGGATTCCAGGAACATCAAGGACACCGTGGTTCGCGTCTAGAGAGTGAGAAGGGGACAAAGGTGACGGGGTTGGATCGCGCATGGCCTTGTGGGCATCAGGTGGGATCGGCTTTTACTGAGAGTGAGACAGGGTTTTGGGCACAAAATACTTTTTCTGCATCTCTCGAGATGATCACATGGTTTACCCTTTATTCTATTAATACGATGTTACACTGATTAATATCTGTGTTCAACCAACCTTGCATTCCCAGGATAAATCTCCCCTTGGCCACGGTGTGCAGTCGGGCCTCCGTATGCGTGGGTTCCACAGCCATGAATTCAACCAATCTCAAATAGAAAATATTTGGGAAAAAAGAGAAGTTACGCTGTTGCTGACGTGCATTATGCCAAGCCTGCAATGGCTGTGTCTATACTGAACATGCACAGGCCTTTTTTTCTTGTCATTATCTCTTAAACAATATACTAAAACAATGATTTATATAGCATTTCCATTTGTTTAGGTATTATAAGTACTCTAGAGATGATTTAAAAGTATACGGGAGGGTGTGTGCAAGGTCATATCCAAATACTACACGGTTTTATATCAGGAGCTTGAGCATCCGTGGATTCCGGTATCTGCAGGGCTCCTGGAACCAGTCTCCCTCTGACACCGAGGGACAACTGTATAAATCATTTTTATGTAATGCTGACTTCAGCTTGCTGGTATTTGTGGAGGATGTTTGTGTCTAGTATTTCATTAGGAATATTGGTTTGTACTGTTCTTGGTAACGGCCACGTGGAATGAGCTGACAAGTGTTTCTTCCTCTTGGATTTTTTGGAAGAGTTTGTGAAGGACTTGTGTTCGTCTGTCTTCAGACGTTTGTTAGGATTCATTAGTGAAGCCATCTGGCTCTGGGCTTTCGTTTGTGGGGAGCTTTTGATTACTGACTAAATATTTACTTGTTATAGGTCAATTAAGACTATTTCTTTTTAAGTCAGTTTTGGTAGTTTGGGTCTTTCTTGGAATTTGTACATTTCCCTTAGATTATCTAACTCGTGGCATGTCCTTGTTCATAGCATTTCCTTAGAATCCTTTTAATTTCTGGAAAATTGGTAGTAATGTTCCCTTTTTTGTTCTTGATTTTAGTAATTTGAGTTTGTGCGTCCTTTTTCTTGGCCAGTTTAACTAAAGATTTGTCGATTTTCTGCCAACTTTTGGTTTTATTGATTTTCTCTATTGTTTTTCTATTGTCGACTTGTGTGTCATAGAATCACTTTGGTTTCTCTGTTGAGAATAGACTTGGGGGGTGAGGGTAGAAACAGAGAGAAGTTAGACTAGTGCCATAACCCAGGTGACACGTTACGGGGCTTGGGCCCGCCTGGAAGCGGCGGCGGTGGCGAGAAGTGGCTGGATTACAGGTATATTTTGAAGGCAGAGCTTTCGGATTTCCTGGTGGATTCAGTGTGGAGTGTGAGAGAAGGAAGGGTCAAGGTGAGCTCTAGGGGATTGGCCTGCGCAGGTAGAAGGAGGGAGATACCATTAACCGAGAGAGTAAAACGGGCAGGAGCGGCAGGGAGCAGGGTTTTAGGGGAAGATCAACAGCATGATTTTGTATGTTCCGAGTTTGTGGTGGGAGGTCGACCCCAAGTGGAGGTGTAGTGGGGAGCTGGATATAGGAGTCGAGAGTCCAAGGGATAGGACATCACCCCTAGAACCCCAATGGGTGGGAACTGGCTGCAGTCCAACATGAAGGATGTCATTAGGGTTGAAGAAACTACGAGGGTCAACATCAGAAAGGTGCCCAAAGTGGCCGAGGAATTGGCTTATGTTGAGCTTCAAAATAGGAAGAGTCACTTGAGTCTCCTCCATCCATCCATTTGCCTCTTCTCTGCAGATTCCAGGAACCAAAATTCTTGCACTATCTCTGCAGTCCTGGGAAGACTGATGGGCTCCAAGATCTTCTTGGGGAGAGCCTGTGGGAATCTGGGCATGTGTGCTAGTGTGTGCATGCATCTAGGTGTGAGTCTATTCAGGCCTGTGAATATGAGAACAGATGTGTGCTCTCGTGTGTTCAGTTTGTGTACCAGTATAGTCATGCTCTATGGATATTGCGTGTACATGTATATTTATTCTATATGTCCATGGTGTGTATGAGCGTGTCCATGTGTGCTGTTTTGTAAACATGTCTGTGCCCATATACATGTGCATCAGGGCATGCAGATAATTGTGTGGGATGTGTGTGCATATGAATGTGTGCATACGTGTGTCTGCAGCTGAGTATAGTTTTTCTTCCATTGCTTTTGTGGCTGTAGCTGTGTTGTGTGGGAAGGAGGAGTTTTGGGCAGCATCAGGTGTTTGCCCCCAAATTTCCTGAGGTAAGGGCCAAGTTGTACTATATGTTTCATGGCAATGAGGTTTCTTAAGCATATAAAGTCTGGTCTGGGGCCTTCCCCAGGGAAGCTCACGCCCTGCAGCCTACCTGCTGGTGCAGAGGGTTCCATCTCTTCCCTCCTTCCAGTCCCCTTGGCAGGGGAAGTGGACTTTTTTGGCTGTTAATTGGGATCCAGACATGCACAGCAGGTCTTGGCTCACACCCTCTTCTTTGGCTTTCTTCCCAAAGCAGCTGCCCTTCAGAGGAGAAGGGGTTTGTGCTCAGAGGAGAGACTGAGCCCAATGCAGGGGCTCGACCATCGCTGGCCTGGTTGCTGGAGGACATGGCTGACTTCTGGCAATCCCCCCCTTGGGTGGGCTTTGTGGTCCAGATGGCAGGGCAGGAGTGGGGGGATGGGAGTGAGCATGCATCGAGGTGTCTGCAAGACCTGGACGTCGTTCCTGCTTCTTCATTTACTAATTCTGTGAGCTAGGGCAAGATCTTGGCCCTGCTGTGACTCAGTTTTCTCAGCTATAAAATGGGAGTGCTAGTACTTACCTCTTGATTTCCTTAAGGAACTAAATGAACTTTTGTGCCTGTTCTAGTCACTATGGATATGTAATGAAACTTAGCAGTTTAAAACAACAGAAACACATATTTGCTCACAATTTGCAGTTTGGGCAAGGTTAGGGGTGGGGTGGGGATAACTTACCTTTTTTCCACTGGGGGTTAAGTAGGCAGGATGGGGTGGGGGCTGGATCAGCAAGGCTGGGGGGCCTCTGAGATTGATGCTGACTATTGGCTGAGACCTTAGCTGGAGCTATTGGCTGGAACATCTGCCTGTGGCCTTTCCATGTGACCTGAGCTTCCTCATAACATTGTGGCCGGGTTCCAAGGACTAGCATCCTGAGAGGCAGGCCAGATGAAGCCCTGCTGCCTTTTGTGACCTGCCCTTGAAAGTTACATGGCATCACCCTCACGCCATTCTGGTCTTTGCTATAGCCGCAGCTGCTCACTCAGATTGGAGGGGAGAGGAAATAGTCTTAGTCTTTTGATGAGGACTGGCAGGGATCTTAAAGAGCAGGTGGAAATAGCGCAGTGGGTGTTTCGGGTAAATAATCTGCCACAGTGCCCCATGGGCTCCTCCTCCACTGTGGTCTGGGTCCTGTTGGCATCCAATATGGTGGGGAGCAGTGTGTGGGCACATGGCCATGAAGCACCCACAAATGTGGGCCATCCTCTACCTGGGCAGGTGTCTAATTCCATGCTGTTCTTTTGGTCTCACAGGTGAGAAGCCTTGGGGTTCAGTCTTCATCCTCAAACTCCTGCTGGGCCTCCTGGGCTGAGGGAGCAGAGGCCTCGTGGGGTAGAGCCAAGGCCATGGTGAGGTGGCTGGATGAGCTGCAATGTTTGCAGACTTATCATGTGTTTCCAAAGCACCTCCTGTGTGCCAGGCTCTGTTCCAGCTCTGGGGATACAGTACTGAACAAAACAGGCAAAAATATGTATGTAATGAAATAAACATGTAAAATAAATGGTATGATAGATGGGGATGAGTTCTATGGACAATAAGGGAGCAAGGAAAGAGAATCAGAAGAGGGATAGGGGCAAGTGCAAGGTGGCCAGAGAGGCCTCGCTAAGATGGTGACATTTCTGTAGCAGCCTGAGGCAAGTGAGGGGGAAAGCCATATGGACATGGGGGTGGAGTGGGGAAGAGCATTCCACGTAGAGGGAACAGCAAGTGCAAAGGCCATGATGGGCAAAGCATGGCTGGTGTGTTTTAGGAAACGTGGTTGGAATGGGGTGAGCCAGGGAAGAGCAGGGGACGTGAGGTCAGAGGTAACGGCAGTGGGGAAGCAGGTTGTGTAGGACCTTGTACATATAATGACTTTGGCTTCAAATTTAAGTGAAATAGAAAGCCATTAGAGGATGTCTAGCACAGGTTAAATGATCTGACTTATGGGTGTATCAGCTATCTATTGCTGTATAACAAATTGCCCCAAAACTTAGTGGCTTGAAACAATGATTTATTATTTCGTGTCATTCTGTGGATTGGCTGGACAGTTTCTCTGTTGGTGCTCATTCAAAGGTTTCCTTCACTTGAGAGACTGACTGGGCTGGGCTGTCCAAGCTGGCCTCACTCAGGTCTGGCTGTCCGCCCCTCCACGTGGCCTCTTGTCCTCCACTGGGTTAGACCACCTTCTTACATGGCGGTCTTCTTAGGGCAGCATTCCAAGAAAGCAGAAGTGGATGCTGCAAAGTCCCTTAAGGCCTAGGCCAGGAACAGCACAGCATCACTTCTGCCTTATTGATTGGTCAAAGTAAGGTGTAAGGCCAGCCCAATGTCACCATGGGGGGTGCTGTACAAGAGTGTGAACACCAAGAAGGCTGATTAATTGGGGGCCATTTTGTAACATCTACCACCACATGGTTGAACAAGTTCTCTCTGGCTCCTGTGCTGATAATAGAAGGAAAGAAGACAAAGACAGAAACGGGAAACAGTTAGGAGACCTTCTAAAAATACAGGCAAGAGATGCTTGTGGCTGGGCCCAGGGCAGTTATGGAGGAAGTATGGAGAAGTGGTCAGATTCTGGGTCTATTTTGGAGGTAGAATCAGCAGGATTTCCTGGTGGGTTGGATGTGGAGTGTGAGCGAGAGGGAGGAGTCAAGGGCGACTCCAGGGGTTTTGGCCTGAGTGACAGACTTGGCATTTACCGAGATGGAGAAGACTGAGGGAAGGTGCAGGCTATTTTTTGTTTTGTTTTAGCTTTAGAGGGGGTGAAATTAGGAATTCAATTTTAGACATGTTAAATTTAAGATGCTTCTTTGGACAGTCAACTGGAAATGTTGAGAGGCAGTTGGATATATGAGTCTGGAGCTCAGGAGAGAGGTCTAGACTGGTTATTTAAAGCCTTGGGATTGAATGAGTTCACCATGGGAGTGGGCAAGGACAGGGAAGAGCAGACGACCAAAGATTAAGCTCCAGGGCGCTCTACAGGTCAAGGCTGTGGAAGCATCGAGAGCTGGGGCCAACAATTCAGTCTACCACACTGTATCAAACAACCTTTACATTTGTAATTGGGAGAAATGTAGAAAACAAAAGCAAAGGCAGAAAAACACAAAGAAGAAAATAACTATTATCCAAATTCTCATCTTTTCAGAATTAAAAACTCAACATCTTGGCCTATTTGCTTCCACTTTCATTATGTAATTAGGTGACTGTCATTCTATACAGGTCACACAGATTGATGTTTTTAGAAATATTCTCATTAAACTTGGATCCTATGGTAGTGTAATTTTTAAAACAGATTTGAGGTATAAATCGGGTCCCATACAATTCGCCCATTTCAAGTGTACAAGTCAGTGGTTTGCACAGTCATCACCACATCCATTTTAGAGCATAGCATCACCCCAACAGGAACCTTCATATCCGTTATTAGTCACTCCCCATTTCTCCCCAGCCTGCCCTACCCCAGCCTTAGGTAACCACTACTCTAATTTCTGTCTTTATAGATTTGTCTAGTCTACATAGTTCGTATAAATGGAATCATATACTATGTTTAATTAATTTATATAAATTTACCTGAAGAAATTTAAGTGAAATCAAAGGAACAATTTAGCTCCACATTAATTTCATAACTTTGGACTTATTGATCAATCCCAACTGGGAAAGAGACCACCAGCCTTCTCATACTTCCCCTTTCTTCTCAAACTCCTGATTTTTGTTAGCTATATTATTCGTTTTACTTTTTCTGGATGTATAGCACCCACAGTCTGTTCTCTAAGCATAATCCTTGTAGCTGTTTGACAGCAGTCCCAGATTTAAATAGATGCAATGCTCACTATCAGGCTGTTTACACAGATCCTATTCCCGAGTTCTTAATTTTGCTTCAGCTCCTAACTGGGTAGAGTTTCGTGGTTAAGTAGTTTTATTCATCCCCCACCCCGCGGCCCCCCAGAAAGGTTAGCGAGATTGTATTCGCTTGGTTCATTCATGTTTAAGAGTGTCTCCTCCTCTTCGACTCTTTCCTTGAACGACATCTAACTGCGTATATATTTTTGGCTCACACTTTGTTTCCCTCATTACTTTGAAAACATTTGCTCCCTTGTCTTTTGGCATCACATGTTGCTATGGAGAATGATTTTTTAAAAATCCTTAACGTTGAGTCACTTTTTCCATCTGGAGATTTTATTATTCATTTTTGAAATTCAATAGCTTAGCTAGGGTATTAGTTATCTCTTGCTGTGGAACGGATCACCCCAAAACTTAGCCATTTAAGACAACGCACATTTATTACCTCTTGGGTTCTGTGGGTCAGGGATCCGGGCAGAGCCTAGCTGGGCCCCCCGCCTCCTGGCCTCTTACGGGCTGCAATCAAGGCGAGGGCGAGGAAACAAGAGGCAGGACCTCTGGGGTCATGCCAGAGGACGCTTATCATAGCTGGGCTGTGTCTCGATGTTACGTATTCCATAGCATAATAAAATCTCTTCCTAATGATGTTCTTCTTATCTGCTGAACATCTTCCTTCCCCATTTCATCTCTTTGAATATCTCTTAGGTTTGTTGGTTTATTTATTTCTTTTACTTGGGCTGGATCATCTTCAGGGCTGGGACCAGGGTGAGGCAAGCAGGGCATTGAGGGTGCCCAGTTTAAGGAGGTGCTCACTCCCAGGCACTGACTGCACTGTGCCACCCGAGAGGAAGCAGCTCCTCCAGTCGGGTGCCTTAGGTGCCTTAGGTGCCTTAGGTGCCTTGCTTGCACTCGTCCCAGCCATGATCACCTTTATCTGTCCTCCATATCGTTTCCTTCTCTCTAATGTCTCCTTCTCATTGTGTTTTTAAAAGTCACCTGCCAGTGAGATTATATCAAGCCTTTCCTCTCTATCAGTAAGTCTTTCATTAATGCCTATTTGGTGTCTAGCTGTTTATAATTTATTTGTTCTGTAATAATCTTGTTTGCTGTTTTGCTCCCCCCCCCCATTTATTTCCTTAAGCCTGTGATATTCCTTTATATCTCATCCTATGGGGGTTCATTTCATCTTTGAGTTCTTTCTTGATTGAATTAACGTTCAATATAGTTTGAAGCAATTATAAGGAATTTCCTTCTGCCCCATCTCCTGTCATCTGCCTTCTAGGCTGGGTTCTTTTTTCTTCAGCGCTCTCTGTTCCCCTTCCCTCCTTCCCCCCCTCCTTCCCTTCCTCCTCTCCCCCCTCTCTCCCTCCTTTTCATTTCTTTTCTGTCTGCTGAATGCTCTCCCCTAGCTTGGGCCTGGGCAACTCTGCTCAGACACTGAATTTGCTTTGATAGCATGTGGGCTAGCGACTCTTTGTTCTTGATGCTCCCCCAGCCTTGTCTGTGACCATTCTCTTCTCCAAAGGGGCTGTAGTTTGAGTCGAGCATTAGGTTTTCTGTCGCCTGCGGGAATTGCAGGGCTCAGGTGAGGCAGTGAGGAGTCTTTGTTCCAACACCTGGGCTCTGTCCTCTCTTCTGGGATTTAGGTAAATGCTCTACCACATTCTTCTTAATTACTGGGTGCATCCCCTTCTGGGGCGGGGGCTGTGCTCTGGCCTTGAGTGGAATCAGTAACTGGAGCCATTGTTTGCTTTCTCCACTTTTACCCATTTCCCCAGCAGCTTTTCCCACTGGTTCTCAGTCAAGAGTAGGGACTAAGGACCCTTCAGCTTATTTCCCTCCGGTGTGGGGATTTTGGAGAATAGTTTTGGGGAGGGGAGCCGAGAAGGGCTATACACTCTAGTCTAGTCCAGATTGTCTGTTTTTTCCTCTCATCTGCCAATATTTAATGTTTATCTCATTAAGTTTTGTTCTTTGGTGAAAAACACCTTTTTTCTGACTTACTATTTTTTTACTTTTGGGGGGAAGGGAAGCCTGTGTTTCCATCTTTACGCAGGAGCTGCCCCAGATGACTTTAAGACCCCTTCCAGGCCAAACTAGATCAGAGCTCTGAGTTCCCTACTTGCCTGAGGAGAGATGTGGCCACCACTACCCAGGACAGAGCCAGCTTGGCTGTCTCCAAGGCCTTTACATCCAGCAGGGATGCTGTCCTGAGCTTTGAAGGCTCCTGAGCAAGGACCAAGGATAGAGGCCCAGTATCTGACCAGCCTGGTGCCCACGGGGAAAATTTGGGAAGTGGTTGGCAGGGATCTGCCAGGATGTGTGCCCACCACAGCTGTAGTCTTCTCTCTGGCCTTTGGGGGTGGCGGCAGATAGCTAGGCTGTGCAGGCGCCCCAGCTCTGGGAGCCTCTCTTACAACTTAGCCTTGGGAATCTTCTTAAATAAGCCCTTTATCTTGCATTGCATCTTGGGCTGGAGTCACCAGACTTGCCAGGGGCCACCTCAGAGGGACTGAGAGAGCCACTCACCCTTCCTCTGAAGGCCCTACTTCCCTGCCAAGATCTAGCAGGTGTCTCTTCTTGGATGGGCAGCCTGGCCCACCCAGAGAGCCCACAATCTCTGCTGAATTCCCCAGGACACCAGAGCTCTGCTCCCTCACTGCCCTACTCCCCACCTGCCTGCCTACCAGGCTGCTGGGCTGTTGCTGGCCCCTGGGAAACAGGTGGTGCCCTTGTGCCCTGAAGCCAGTCTCTGCAATTACAGATTGGCAGGCCCAGGGGCAAAGTGTGCCAGCCAGCACGGCAGCTTGCTGGCAGCCAGTCTGTGCCTGGGGCCTGTGTCCTGACTGGACCAGCCACACTGGGAGATGAATTGATCCATAAAAGGAGAGAATCGGCTCTTAGCCCTGCCCATCTCCACAGGTTTTTGGAGGATGCCTGCCTTCTTTTCTGGCGGGGCCTAGGATTCATTCTTTTCAGGTCAGAGATGAGTGACTGCCCAATTGGAAGACTTAGATGGACCAAGGTGGAGACACTGCCCACCACCCCGTAGGGACTGACCCTTCTCTAGGCAGGGGCTTCATCTTTCCTCTTGCTCCCTTCCATGCCTACCTATGTGGGCAGGTGTACCTGAGAAGAGGTGTGTATATGTGTGTGTGTATGTATGTGTGAAGGTCTGAGTGTATGCATGTCCGTGTGCATGAGTGAGAGGGTATGAGTATGTTTGTGCACATGCATACGTATGTGCACATGTGATTGTGTTTGCTGTCCATGTTATGGGACCACAAGCTAGCACATGCACATGCACATGCACATGATAAGCTGTTTTTCACCAAGTTAACCCCAGCAAGTGTGTACCAGTGTTTATAACCACCGTCTAGCTGGTTGGCGCTATTGCCACCTGAGTTTTAATATTTAGAATGTCATTACCTGCATATGTATGTACTTGTGGTGTGTGAGTTTTGTGTGTGTCCCAGGTTATGAGTATCCATGTATGTGTGCACGTGCGTGATTGTGCACGTGTGCTTAAGCTTGTGGACACGTGTATGAGATCTTGCATGTGCACGTGTCTGTGTGTGCTCCTGTGCCTGCATCAGTGTGAGCGTGTGCGTGTGCGTGTGCATGTGCGTGTACGTGTTTGTGTATGCCTGCCTCTGTGGCCAGGGGCGATTAAGGCCAGGGACAGTCATCAGTGCTGCCCCAGCTCAAGGGGGAAATCCTCTTGAGTTTAAAGTGGAAAAGGCCAGAGGCTGAGGGGCAACAATTCTCAGGCTCCAGGCAGCGTTCCCAGGCCCTATCACCCAGGGAGCCTAAGTCAGGGCGCAGGGGAGCAGGCCAGGCGCTAAGGCTAAGGGGACAAGGGCAGAATCAGATTTCCCTTTTGGAAATCCCCGCAGCCCTGGGGGCAAGGGATTGTGGGGCCTGGGAAACTGGTGAGGAGGAGGGAGAAGGGGAGGCCTGGACCAGGCCAGCAGCAGCGGTCAAAAGAAACGGGCCGATTGGAGGGTCGTTTAGGATGCAGAACGGACAGGATTCGGTGGCTGGAGGGCTGTGAGGGTGAGCCAGGCACGTAGGCGCTCCTGCCTCCCGCCCTGTGTCTGGCCTGAGTGGTGTGGGTACAGAGCCTTCCCAGAGAGCAGCTTTGGAGCTTGCTGGCGGCCACTCTGTGTCTGGGGCCTGTGTTCTGGCCAGCTCAGACACAGTGAGGACAGTGACATGGGGGCACAGGAGGAGAGAACGAGTTTGGGGACCTGGTCAGTGAGAGGAGCCTGTGGCCATCAGAAGAGGCCAGCACTGTGGGGCTGGGGCAGCCCTGTGGGAGTAGCTTGAAACAATTGGCTAATCTTCATGGTGACTGTTTCAAGCCAAGGCCCTTTCTCATGCTGAATTGAGAAACCGAGTCTGAGTTGGTTATGGAAGCCACTGAGCTCTAAGACCCAAACTGCACGCAGCCTGTGGGGAACACGAGCAGAGCAGTGCCAGGAGAGGGTCCCAGCTTTAGAAGCACCAGCTGTTGGCGCTGGAGGCTCCCGGCAGAGCTTCTGGGCCACCCCAATTGTTGTTTGGTTGGGGAATCAAGGCCCAGAGGGTGGCGACCACCCCAGGGTAGCCCAGCATGGCACAGTGGGGCTAGGCCATCCACCCAGGAGGGCACACCCCTTTGTTGGGGAGCCCCTCCTTGAGCAGCGGGCTCAGGATACTGTAATTGTGGGATTGGGAGGCGGCTTCTCCCCAGCCAGGACTTTGGCCCCTCAAAGCCGTTGAGTGGAAACGGATTTGGTGGCTTGAGGCCGGTTTCCAGGTGTGTCTGGGGAAACCTGGCATCCTCGGGGCGGCTTGTTTGGCCTGAATGGCCCCATTGTGACTGCAGCCTCCTTCTGATCGGCTCTATTCTGGGGTCAGGATCCACCCTGCTCCAGCTGCAGGAAGGAAAAGGTGTATTTCAGCGTGTCCTGTGGGTGTGAGGGGCAGGGAGAGACAGGCGGAGGCTGCAGCACTGGGCAGGGAGGTCCCTGGGGCTGGTGGCAGCAAGCTGGAGGTGGCGATCCAGGTGGAAGTGGCTGGAATGTGAGGAGGGGTGGCTGTGAGCCCAGCCCAGGCTTTCATGTGGCCTCAGGAGGCTGGGGTGACAAATCCTGTCAGGCTGGAATGCACGTCCGCAGCAGGCCTGGGCCCCGCCTGAGTCCTGCCTGCCAGCAGGTCTGATTCCCACGCCTGTGGGTGTCCAGAGGGAGACCCGCCCTGCCCTCAAGGGTCCCCGAGCTTGACTGCAGAGGGCCAGGGACTGGTTAGCCTGAGAGAACACACAGTCTGCCCTCTCCCTCCACACTGGGCCCTGTTCCGGCCCCGCCTGCGCGGGGGGTGCCTTCCCCTCTGCCTCTGCTCTAGCAGGTTCTCTGCCTCGTGGCCTCGGGGCTCTTCTCAGCCCATCCTGATCCTGCCCATCCTTCAGGGCTTTGCTCAGCACCACCTCCACCCAGAAGCCCTCTCCATCCTGGGCTTTTCTCTGACTTCCCTCCTACCAGTGTCACTGGGCACCGTGGCTGCTGAGGCCTCTATGGAGCCTCCCCCCACCCTCAGCTTTCTGTCTCCTTGCACAGGGCCAGTCACAGGGGTGAGGGGCTTGCTGGAAAGTGGTTTGATGTGTGACCTTGGGCTTGAGTCTCCTCACCTGTGAAATGGGTGTAATGATATCTACCTTATGAGGTGGCTGAGAGGTCAGACGGGTTATCAGAGCGGACATGCCTGGCACAAAGTAGGTGTGCAGGCAGTGGTCCCCCGGTTCCTCTGCCCTGGGTGCTCATGGGCCTTTGGGAGAGAAAGCCTGGGCTGCCCAGGGCACAGCCCCGTGACTCCACAAATGACTAATTCCACCCCAGCAATAAGCTCCTGGGAGCTCTGAGAAATAAGACTTTTTTTTTTCTCCTTCTTGCTGCCTCATTAAACTCTTCTTGAGTGAGTGGAATGAGGATTGTCCTAATCCTTCAGCATCAGCAGGGGGGTTCAGAGAGCTGGAGAGACGGGCCTGAAGTGGCCTCCAGTTACCAGCAGACACAAGGGGGGGGCACACGTCAGTGTACACAGGCCTTAGGGGAGCAAAGAGGAGGGATAGGCTTTTCTCTTCTCCGAGCCTGTTTTCCTACCTCAAAAGGTGACCTGGAAGTCCTGGTTGCCTCCTACTGGGACCCCAGGGGTGACCTCAAGCACTGGACCTGGGGACTGCCCAACAGGGAGAGTGCTGTCCCCAGGCCTGGGCCTGGCACTCTCTTCCGGGCCATGGCTCCCAACCTGCCCAGATGGGACTGTCTACACACCCTTGAGGCTGCTGGAACTGGAAGCACAGTTCCAGACTCGGCCACCCCAATAAGTTTTGATGGTGCCTTCCTCTGCACAGCCTCAGTCTCCCTCTCCACAGCGGGAAGAAACAGTGCGCAGAGGGCTAGGTGACTGCGGTCCAGGGGGCCTCACCCCAGCTGCCATTTGTCCACAGGTGTTCCTGACCCTTGGGGAACTGCTTCTGTCCTGCAACTGGGCACTGGTTGCTGATATCCTGCTGGTAGGTGTGGTGGTCAGAGTGGGGAGCTGGTCCTGGGGCCTTTTGAGCAGGGGGAGCTGGAGTCTATCTAGCTCAGGGCTGGACCTCTGCTATTAGGTGGCCTGGATGTTGGGAGGGAGACCCTGGGGTAGGGGACCAAGGTCACTGAATAATTGTCTTGGGTCCTGGGCCTCCCTGACACTCTTAAATATCTCCTCTATCACACCCATTTTGCAGATGAGCAAATGGAGGCTCAGAGAGGGCAGGTGCCTGGAGGAAGGACACACAGCATGCAAAGGCACTGAGCCAGAAGTGGAGCCCAGGCCTTTTGACTCCAGGGCTCCCTTCCTCCCACCCTCTTTCTTGACTACACTGCTTCTCAGCAAGCAGGCTCCTTGGCCTTCACTTTGGGCTTGTAGATGACGATGCTGAACTTTAGGGCTATAACCACTGAGCCCAGGTGGGTCCAGGCCACCACATCTCCCATGTCATGGGCTATGAGACCTGATGCTGTCCTGACCACAGGTCCAGAGTCCAGCCTCCCTTCCTCCTTCTAGGGGACATGCAGGGAAGGACTTTGAACACTGAAGGGATCACAGTGGTCTCAGACCTTGGGACACCCCAAGAGCCCTCGTCCTGCCTTCTGGCCGCCTAGCACCAGCACTGGGCACAAGGGAATCAGGACAGCCTGGCAACTGGCTGAGAGCTGTCCTGAGGATGGTGTAGCAGGGGCACGGACTTGGATTCAGGAAGCAAACCTGGGCTTCATCCCTGCTTTTGTCACTTACTCGCTATATGGCCTAGGCAAGTGACTTTGTGCTTCTGAGCCTCAGTTGCCCTGTGTGGCAAGTGGGGATGACAGTGCTTTAGGGGTTACTGTGAAGGGGAACTGAAATGATATGTGTGAAGCCTTGGCCCAGAGGGTGGCTCAGAGAGTGTTGGCTGGGATTCTGATAGCAGTTCAGAAGTTTCCACTTTCCTCTCCAGAGAGGTCCTGGCCTCCTAGAACCTGTGTTCAAAAGGGCCGTGGGGAAGTGGTCATTTAATTAGCCAACACAGCCTGCTTGAATACTGCTATTGAAGTGATGCTCACTCCTGCTGCCTCCCCCTGGCCCAGGCTCAGTGGGTGTAGACAGGCCTCCGGGTCTTGACTCCTGGTGGGTGTATCAGCTGAAGGGTGGACAGGTCTTCTTTTCTTCCCTCTCCAGACAGGGGACTTGAGCTCCCACCCAAGCTCAGCTACAGACCTGCTGAATGGCCTTGGGCCTCAGTTTCCTTGTGTGTAAAAAGGGGTTCCGGCCTGGCGGGGTAAGCGAGAGAGCCTGCCGGAAAGCCCTGGGTAAATGGGAGAGCAGGGAAGTACTGGTAGACGTTTTCTTTGTGGAATTGCCCACTTTCAGGCACAGGGAGCCACCCCCTGACCCCAACATAGCTGCTCTCCCAGGCAGTTCAGGAGGAGCTGAAACCTGCCCCCCACAGTGTCTTCCGCCTGCCCCCTACTGCGCTGCTCCCTTTTCCACATGACAGCTCCGCAAATATGTGAAAACTGTGCCTGTGTCCCCGAGTGTCTGTGTTTGCAAGAATGATTAACCTGGCCAAGAAGGGCCCTTTGTGGAGTTGTGTGTGTGTTGGGGGTAGGGGTTGGGGGAAAGGGGAGGGCCGTGGGGCTACTCAGCCATAGATTGACCCTTCTGGCTCTGCTGGGGAGCTGGCTGGAGCTGCCCAGGGGGCCTGCTGGCCATGATCCAGACCATGTAGTGCTCCCTGGGGTCCTTCCCTGGCTCAGAGGCCCCCAAAGCTTAGCAAGGCCCGCCACCCCAGGAAGGCTTCATGCCCCCTTCTCCTGCCTTCCCACCTTCCTGAAGCCCCTTAGTGAAGACTGCCTTTGGACGCTTTGTTGGTGGGAGCTGGGCCAGTCCTTGCAGTCCTTGGAGTTCAGTCCCCTGGCAGAGAGAAAGTGGCTTTGGGCCAAATGCAGGTGAGGGGCAGCTTGCGGGGACCTGGTCTGTGGAGTGGAGGGGTAGATGCCAGCTGGGAGCAGGGTGAGGAAGGAGTGGGAGGTGCAGAAGGAGACCTGGGGTGTAGACCAAGCCCACAAGAAGCTGTGCCTGAGGAGAGAGAGGATGGGAGCTGGAGTTGGCAGAAGATTCTGGGAAGGTGGTGGTGCTTTTCCAGAGATGAGGCAGGAGCAACCTCCAGGGGCAGGGAGGGGAGAGGGATGGGCTGGAGCAGGACAGGGGCAGGAAGTGTGTGGGGACATGGGTATGGCAGGAAGTGCAGGAGGGTCCCATCTGCAGGCTGGCTCTTGCTCTTGAGGCACAGGTGGTCTCACTGGGCAAGACCCAGGGCATGAGGGGGCCCCCAGGCTATAAGGACAGGTTAGCTAACACCTGACGGTTCACGCATATTCCTGAGCACCCCACTGGCTTGCGTCAGCCCCACCTCAGGAGCACCGCTCTCTTTGGTCCACAGATCCACAAACAAGAGAAGCCAGGTTCTCCCTGGGAAAGACACCTCAGGGCTCTCTGGTCCAGTGGTTCTCAAAGTTTATTGATTCAGGTTTGGGGAGCTTGTTGCAAATTTAGCTTCCAGGCCCTTTATCCTCAGAATCTGATTCAGTGGGTCTATGCTGGGGCCTAGGCATTTGCATTTCTAATGAATTTCCCATGCGATCCAGATACAGATATTCCTCACAGCACACTTGGAGACCACTGGTCTGGCGCAGCTAGCTCCCCAGTCCATGAACCGTCTGTGAAATGCTGACTAGTGCAGTCCATCCCCTTGTTCACATAACCTCTGACAGGGAGCTCCCTTCTTGAGCCCTGGTGGCTCTGCTCATGAAAAGGATCTGGCTCCGTCACAGCCAAGACCCACCTTAGACCCACTCCAGCAAGCTCCCCATAGCCCAGCTGGGTCCCCAAGGGCATTGCTCCCTGGAAGGCTGACACTGTGTCTTCCCAGGCTGAGCGCCCTGCCTCCCCGAACCTACCGATGGGGTTTCCAGCTCCCTCCCATCCCTCCTGTCTGGGCCCCACTTGGGGTGGCCCAAAGTCAGCTCACTCCATCCCAGCCATGGGGAGTAAGGCAGAAGGGGAGCTCATTCCCTCTCCCAGTCTATCCTCTGGGGTCTGGAATCCAGCCACCAGGCTCATTTCCCACCTCCTCAGCACATTCCCCCCACCCCCTGGAGGGTTAGCACCCCCCTGTTCTGTTGACCGGTCCCAGTGCTTCCCTGCTCTGCCTTCTGCCCCCCAGGGAGCTGTCTGCTCACACTCCCAGGGATGTCTGGGTGTAAGGGCTGAGTGGGGAGCGCAGGAGGCAGGCTGCCAGGGAGTCTGCACCTGGTGGTTGCCACTCTGAATTTCTGTAGGCCCTTGGTTGGCGCTGGTTATGCCCCAGGCTATAAAAGGAAAAGCTCTTTTAAGAAGGAAGAATTAAAAACAGAGGTGTATTTGTCTCAGAATAGAGCAAGTCTGGGTTTTTGGGAATCCAAAGGCTCTCACTTCTAAAATTACCAGCTGGGCTCTCCAGCTGCTGGTGGGCCCAGTCTTGGCCCTCTGGCTATATGGAGACAGTGAGGACCCAGAGTGGACGGGGGGAGACCTATGTCTCTCGCCACTGGCAGCAGTGGCTGGTTGGGGCTTCTGGGAGGGGAGGCTGGGGACCAGCATGCCTGGATCTTACTCTGAATGGGTTTTTTTGGACACTCAGGGACGGGCCTTTAGGAGTCCCTGCCCCTTTCCCCAGAACTAACAGTGAGTAATCACATAATTATGGGGTGAGAAGGAAGTGCTTGGGGAAGGTGCAGAGCTGTGGTCAGTTCCTTCTCGGGCCTGCTGGCAGGTTGCGGTGATGGATGGGAGGCCCAGCTTTCTCACCACCCAGAAAAAGTGATGCCAGGACTAGCCAGTCACCCACAGAGTGACTCCTGCTACTCTGCCCTGCCCATCCACAAGGCCCCTCTCACCAGACCCCCTGTGGCTCCCAGTCCTTGGCCTCCTGCTCCCAAAGGGACACCTTTGCTCACACTGTCCCCAGCCTGGAATGCCCCTCCTCAGGCTCTCTACCTATTTGCAAGGCTCAGGATGAACTTGTCCTTTTAATCCTTCCCTCCATTTTCCAAATGTTCTAGAGCAAATACATAAATATTTCTGGAAAGATTCCTTGCTCACAGCAGCTGAGTGGTCAAAAGGCCGGGCACTGGAAGGAGAAGGTCTGGGATCAAAGCTCAGCCCTGCTGTTTACTGGCTGGGTGACCCTGGGCAAGTCACTTACCCTCCCTGTGGAAGACTTCCTCATTGATAAGATGTGGATAATAATCCTGTCTCCCTTGTGGCTGGGCTGCATATATATATATTAAAATATATGCATTATAAAATGTTGCAGGAAGCATTTAATAAATGTTAGTAATTATTTTAATTGTTAGTACTCACCGATGGGCTCAGATTGTGGACGCCTAGGTCTCAGGAATAAGGCTTTGGAGTGGGAAGCTCCCCTGTGGCTGCTCCGTGGGGACCATGTGGCTTCTGCTTGAATCTCCCCCCTTCCCCCTCCCCCTGCCATGGTCCTAGGTTCTGGCAGGGTTTTTCCTGGGACCAGTCCCCCAGACAGTTCTACTTGATTTAGCTGTCCCCTCCATGCCCGGTGCCTTGCTGTGCCCCAGGGGCCCCAAGAGAAATTAGGAGCTTTGCTTGCCAGACAATGTAGGGGTAGGAGGAGGTAGACAAAGGAGGAACTGTCCCAGAGGTGGGGGACGCATGTTCAGTTAGGGCTGCACGCAGAGGCTGCTGCAACTCAGGGCCAGTCCCTGAGCTCTGAGAAGGCTTCACACAGGAGGTGACCCAAAGGTCAGCCCCGAAGGACAAATAGGGATGCTGCAGCTGCACCCGAGAGGGGGAGGCTGGCCAGGCAGGAGGCACAGCATGTTCCAATGCCCTCAGGCATCTGTCTCCTGGAGCCATGGGATGTTATTTCCACCTGATACCACAGAAGCCTCTGGGTACCAGATGAAGAGCAGTAAGGAACATAGTCCTCCATGTAGGTACTGTTATCCCCACTGGGGATGCGGAGACCGAGGCCCAGAAAGGTGAAGCAACTTGCCCAAAGTCACACAGCCAGTGAGCGGGGGATCTGGGGCTGGAACCCAGACATTCTGACTCCAGAATTCATACTCTTAACCTCCCTGCCCTCTTCTGTGGAGTTATGTGGGCCTCTAGGCCGCTGTTGTCTGCCAAGTGGGGCTTAAACTTTCCGAGAGAAGGGCCGAGCTGTCCCAACTATGCTGCCCAAGTGTCCACCAAGTAGACACCTGGCTGTGTACCCTGCCTGCCAGCCTGCACTGCTGCTTCCTGGGCCCCTGAGCTGGAGGGCTCCTGCCCCATCTCTGTTGTCACGGCCATGCCTTGTCCCTGCTTAGTTTAAGAGCAAACCCTCAAGAAGGGTGTCCTCAGCAGGGGCCCTGGCACCCCCATCCTGGGCGATGAGAGAGTCTTCCTGGGCCTTGGTGGGCCTGGCGTTCTAGTGCTGGGGCCCCAGGCACTGGGGTCATTGACTCCCCCTTATATTATTCTCTTGGCCAGCCTCACACACCTCGGGGCATGTTCTTGGCAGGTGGGGAGCAGGAGGTGGGTACTGGGGGGCATCCACTCCCTGGCCTCGCTTGGGGAGCTCCCCTGGTGCTTCTGTGTTTTACAGTCCGTGGTGCTGCCCAGATGCCGGGGGACAGCAGAGGCGCTTCAGATCACGGTGTGCCACGCCCTGGGAGACGCCAGCAGCCCCTATCTCATTGGACTTGTAAGGCCGGGTGGGGGGCTGGGCTGCAGGCGTGCTTGAGTGTGTGCGAGGTGGGGAGAGTCTGGGGAGGAACTGCATGTGGTAAGGCCTGCAGGCTGGCCTCGTGGGCCTGGTAAACCCAGCCCCCCTTCTCTGCAGATCTCCAGCGCCCTGCGGGCCAGGCGCCCCGACTCCTACCTGCAGCGCTTCCTCAGCCTTCAGCAGAGCTCCCTGTGCTGTGCCTTCGTCATTGTCCTGGGGGGCGGCTGCTTCCTACTGGCTGCGCTGCACCTGGAGAGAGACCAGGCTCAGGCCCAGCAGCCTGGCACAGGTATCCCCACCCCTCACACCCATGCCAGGCTCAAGGCTGAACCCCATAGGAGCAAGGAGCACCAGTCACCCTCTGAGCCCCTGGCCAGTTTATTTGCCCATTCATTCATTCATTCATTCATTCATTCAAGAATAGTTATTATGCCCTTGCTATGTGCCAGGCAAGGTTGGAGATACTGGGAAGTGAACACCAAGTCCAAGTTTTCATGGAGCTGATGCTCTAGAAGGCAGAGACATTCATGAAGCAAACAAAAAAAGCAAAAGATAGAGTATGTTTGAGGTGGTAAGTGCTATGGAGAGACATAAAGCAGGAAAAGTGGGTAGAGAGGAACAGGTAGGTGCAGTTTTCAATTTGTGAAAGGATGGTTAAGGAGGTCCTCACTGCATGGGCGACACTGGAGCAAAGCTTTGGAGGAGGTGAGAGAGTGAACCACGCAGCTATCTTGGGGGAGGAAACAGGCAGTGCAAAGGCCCTGAGGTGGGGGATGTCCCTGATGTGTTTGAGGACTGGCAAGTAAGCTAGTGTAGCTGCAGCAGGAGTGAGGGGAAAGGGATAAGGGTGGCAGTAAGGGGGTTAGAGCATGGGGTGTTTCGAGGGACCCTTGCAGGAACTGTGGCCCTAACTCTGAGTGAGGTGGGAGCCCTGTGGGATTTCCAGCAGATGAACCTTAAGGCAGCTGGTTTATAGTGTAAAGGCATCACTCTGGCTACTGTGTTGAGAACAGACTTAGCAGCTTGGCATTGATGCAGAGAGGCCATGGGAAGCTCTGCAGCATCAAGGGAGAGCGGTGGGGCTGGGGCCATGGTAGTGGCATTGAAGATGGGGTCGGATCTTGAGTTTATTTTGAAAATGAAAGCTAGAGGATTTCCTGACAGACTGTGCCCAGGCCTGGTCCCAAAGTACTTTTTGCTTCCTTTGGGGCTGGCTGAGCTTCTTTCCTCCCACAGGGACTCCGGACATGGAGTGCCAACTCCTGCTTCCTGGCCCGGGGGCCTCCACAGAGGACTCCTGAGGCCCCTGTCCTGCAGTAAGGAGGTCCCACCCACCCTATCTGCAACCCTGCTGTTGGTCTCCACAGTGTCAGTGCCTCTGCTCACTGTTGGCTGTGGCTTGGGGACTCTGGCCGAGCTGCACCTGCCACGTCTTCGCTCCCAGCTAGAGAACTGGCAGTGCCTGTGACTGGGCTGGGAATTGAGCTGTCAGCACCCTCCGTGGGAGACCTGGGCCTGTTCCTGCACCCAGCACGCGGCTGCTCCAGCCTGGGGTCCTCAGCCTGTCTGCCAGTGTGCCCTGATTAAAGTACGGCCAGTACAAAACCCATTATTTCAGGCCTTTGGACAATTATGTCATTTAAAGTCTCACCATGCCTCTGGTAGGAGTGGGAGCAGGAGAGAAAGAGGTGGGCAGTGCTGGTCAAGGAGGCAGGGCAGCCCCTGATGCGGGGAAACTGAGGGAGCTGCTCAGGTGGCTCTCTAGGTGTCCCTACCCTGGACCTCCCACTGTGACTCAGCTTCCCCACTCTGCAGGGTCAGGAGGGCACAGGACACCCCTCTGAATGAATTCATCCTCTGAACAAAAGGTGGGGGGCTGAATCGTAGCCTTGGAGATAGATTTCTACTAGGGTGCAGGTGCGGGTGTGTGGCTTCAAGTTGCAGGCAACTACGTGGAGGAGTTCCCATGCCTGCAGACCCAGCTGCCCCCAAACCACAGACCATGCCAGTGCTCACTTGGCTGTGCAGGAGTACTGGGTGGGCTGCTGCGTGCATGCCGGCCCCTACCCCTGCAGCTCATGCTCTGACCCTGCCCCAGCCCATGGGGCGGGCTGGCTCTGTGGGGCTCACACTTGCCACTGGGTTCAGAGCAGCTGGGCGCAGCGAGCCCCGCAGGAGACCAACAGCTTCAAGGCGGGCAGCAGCTGGTGGCATGTTCTTTCCGCCTGTGAGCAGGAGTTTCTCTCCCCGTCCCCTGGTGCCCAGCCAAGCGATCACTTGTTTACTTGCTGATCGCCCCCCTTCACTGTGCCAGGCTGTGCCTGTCTCCCAGCAGCTGTAGGCAGAGCAGTGACCCAGCCTCACGCTCACCTCCTGACCCTTGCTTGCTCCATCCCTGCCTCCTGTGGTGCCCTCCTGCTCTTATTGATGGATGGGACATGTTCGGGGAGCAGGACTCTCCAGCTCAGCCCAAGAGTTCCCCAGTCCCAGCTCCCCCTCAGGAGAGGCCGCACCAGGCTGACCAGCCCCTCAGCCCACAACTTGACACTTGGAGCTCATGAAATGGAGGGAGCTGCCCCGCATAAGCAAAAGGGTTCATGAGGATATTTAGAAAGGGTTCTGCACCCAGTTACAATGTGGCTGAGGGGTTCTCTGACATCAGCGAAGTGTCCTGCAATTCATCTCAATTCTGACAGTTTACCCAGACATAGGTCAGGTCCTACAGGTTAAGAGTTCAGCCCTATAAGCCTACCCCACCCCCACTTCAGATGTCAACCCCAAGTCCAGGTTGTTAACTGTGCTTCTGACCAACTGGCTATAAACCAGAGGTTCCCCTCCTTGGGTTTGATGAACTCACTAAAGTAGCTCACAGGACACAGGAAACCCTTTTACTTACTAGGTTACTGGTTTATTATAAAAGGACAGAAGAGATGCAGAGGGCAGGGTATAGGGAAAGGACAGGGAGCTTCTGTTCCCTCTCCAGGTGCCACTCTCCCCAGTCTCCATGTGTTCATCACCCTGGAAACTCCCAAATTCTGACCTCTTGGGTTTCTATGGACGCTTCATTACGTAAGTGGGACTGATTAAACTATTGGCCATTGGCGATTGATCTCAACCCCCAGCCCTTCTCCCCTCCTGGAGTTTGGGGGACTGGTAGGAATGAAAGTTCTAACCCTCTAATCACATGGTTGGCTCCTCTGGCAACAAGTCTCCATCCTTAGGAGGGGTCCAAAAGTCACCTCATTAACAAGCAAGACACCTTTAGGGTTCTTATCACTTAGGAAATTCCAAGGGTTTTAGGAGCTCTGTGTCAGAAACATATACTTGTTATAAATCATAGTATCACACTTTGTTTCTCCTGAGAAGGAGGCAGCCAGTCTGTGGGGAAGACAGGATGCCATGGTCCCTTCAGCATTTGCTAGTTGTGTGACCTGGGCCCCTTCCTGTCCTCTCTAGCTGCAGAACCCCAGCTATATTTAAGAGGTGTGTTGAATGTGGCGTTTCCAGCCCAGGCCTCATGTGATTCTCACAGGCTGGGTCTAGGCCCACAAGAACCCAGCTTCAGGTTCAGAACCTTCTTCCCTACAGCCCGGGAGAGGATCCTTGTGAGGCTTGGCTCTCAGAAAAGGGTGAGGGCTTCCCAAGAGTCGGAACATCAGCACCCCCCCCCCCCCCAGAGTCTGGTGGCTGGGGAGAAAGATCAGAAACCTCATTTGGACCAGTTTCAGAAACATTTCTTGGTATCAGTAGGTGCCCATCTTGGTGTCAGGCAGGGAGCCTGACTCCAGCTCTGCCCTTGGACCTCACCGCCCAAGATAAGACAAACACTCTGCTAGGCCTAGTGAAGCACACTGATGGGCAGAGGAAGGGATCACATCCCTCAGAAACCTCTGGGGAGGTGGCCTAGAAGCTGGAAAATAGCAGAAGTTGTGGTGAAGGGAATTCCCAGGGGAATGGAGCAGATCTGTGGTGACTCATGGAGAGGCAGGGTGAGGCAGGAGAGGAGAGCACATGTGTGTTTTAGGGGAGAGAAAGGAGGCAGGAGAGACTGGCTGCGACCAGAGGGGCACAGATGCCAGCTGAGGAGCTGGGGCTTGAATCCTGTAATCTGGGGTAGTTTCTTCTGATCCCAATGCACTCTGGTGTTTGGGTTGCTGGGCAGTGTGGATGGAGCTTCTCAGGACTGAGCTGGACAAAGTGCTTGGCCAGGAGTTTATAGGACGTTATCATCTGGAGTGTCTGAGGCAGGGCGGGAGCTTCGGGGCTGGTGGACTCTGGGAGGGAGAGACCAGTACCAGACTGGGCTGAGGTCACAGGTATAGGTCAGACCAGAGCAGGGGAGTGGCCACTGGAACACACCTGTCTGGCTTAAAGGGCACCTGCTTTGTAATCCCAGTCCCTAATGCTCGGGACTTGTTTGTTGGGAACGTCATGAGGGAACATGCTGCTCAGCAGGTTGAGGTCCTCCTGCCTGACCTGCTCCCAGGAACATGCTGCATTCCAGGTCCCAGGCGTCATCCTGGCAAGAAGTATGTCACTGCACTTGCTCCTTCTGTGTGGCCACATCAGTTAGGGTTGTAGGGTTGTGTGGAATAGAAACTATCTTAAGTAAGAAAGAAATTTATTGGAAACATATTAGGAGTTCACAGAATCAATGGGAAGATTGGAGATTCAGGAGCAGGGCTCCCTGGACCATCATATTGGGAGGGCTTTCGCCAAGGTCCAGACACATTTTTCCTATTCTTTTGCTACCCTACTCAAGGTTTAAAACACTGGGCGAGAGGGTCTGGTTGGATCCTACGCCGTACCTTGATTTATAACTCCATTAAGACCAGGAAACCAGAGTGCTGTAAGGAAAGGGGATGGGCTCTGAACATCAAAATAAACCGGTAGTGAAATGGAAAAACGACTAAAAAAGCAACCAAGAAAACAAAGATGGTGTCCATTACAATGACCTTGGGCAGGCCACTGGTCCTATCTCAGATGCAGTCTCTCCATGGGACAGGGAAGAGGCTGGACTCAATGTCCTTCAAGAGATTCTTCATTTCTGATGGTCTGAATCCATGATCAAGGGAGGCTGAAGCTTCTATAATTTAGAAAGTGTTAAAATTGTTCAAATGACAGAGCAGAAAGGCCTGTGTTTGTGGGGACTCAGAGCCATCTGTTCTGAGCAGGAGAGAGAGGCAGAGATGAAGCATTCTGAGCAAAACTCCTGAGGCATGCCTGGACTGGGGGATGGCATGCCAACAATCCCAGTTTGGCAGCACCAGGAACAGAGAGGAGGTGCCTTCTCCCTACCTGCGGGTTGACCTGTAGAGAAGATAATCAAAGGGTGAGTGCAAATGACACATGGAAGCTAATGGAGGGTGGAGTCAATTAGGGAGAAAAATGTCTTTTCCAGAAGGGCCAGGAGAGGAGTCTGGAGTCATTTAGAGCAACAGACACATGACACAAATCAACACATCCTTCCTGAGCACCTGCTAAATGTCATTTACTCATTCAATCAACAAACATTCTCTGAACGCCTCCTCTGTACTGGGCTGCAGAGATGAATCAGACGGGGTATGGGCGTTCAAGACGCACAGCCTATTGTGTGTGGGGGTGGACTCACGCGCAAACATAATCAGCCCAATGTGTCGGGCAGGATAGAGGGATACACAGATTACTAAAGTAGCCCAGAGGAGGAGGTGACAGTTGTTCAGGTGGCTCAGGGAGGGCTTCCTGGAGGAAGCCATGCCTGTGCTGGGTTTCTAAATAACAAGTGGGAGGAGGTAACTAGGTAGACAGCATAGGCCGAGCATGACTAAAGAGCCTGGGGAGGGGGAACGGCCCATATGACGCTCTCCGTGGTACTGAACCATCACGGCATTAGTAGGACAAGGGCTTTTGTGTTGAGGGGAGAGCAGGAACTATACACAAATGCCCCCATTTCCTGCCACTCCTCTAGGTTCCAAGAAGTATAATAACTGTGAGTGCATTTATGGAGCTCAATTTTCAGTGTGGTGGAATGTAATTTTGAGAGATGGGCAGTAGGATCTGAGGCTGGAGATTGACGTGGGCTATAGAGGGTTACGAAGGGCCTTGGAGATCATGTTAAGGAACTTAGATCATTTTAATCCCATAGGCAGTAAGCAGCCATGAAGGGTTTTGTGCAAGGTAGTGATGGGGTCATGTGTGTAATTTAGAAAATTGCTGGCAAGAAATATTAAGAAAAGACTGGAGAGTGATGTTGGGCCAGGTGGTGTTGAGCTTTAAAAGGGTCCAAGTGAGACAGAGAGGTTTGTACTAGGTCAGTGAGCAATGGGGACATTGGGAGATATTAGAGAAAAAAAATGGACAGGACCTAGATGTGGGAGTGGAGAGAGAAGGAGTCCCAAATGGCACCCAGGTTTCCTGCTTGGTGACAGGGTGGATGCTGCTGCTATTTGCCAAGAGATAAATGATACCAGGATGGGAGAGGTTTAGGAAAAAGACGATGAGTTCCATTTTGGATGTGCTGAGTTCAAGGAGCTGTGGGATGTCTAGGGGGGAATGTGCAGAAAACTGCATATGGACCTAGTGCTTGGAGATGCAGCCACGTCTAGAGATGGAGACTGGCGTGTCATGGGCATGGGTGAGTTCTGAAAGCCCATGTGTGGGTGAGAAGCTGCCAAGGGAGAGTATGCCAAGTGAGAAGGGCAGAGACTGAGGCCTGAGCCCTGGAAACACCCTCATGTAGGGGGATGGGTAGAGGAGAGGTGGACTGAGCTCCCAGTTATCAGCCTTGGGGGAGCTGGTGCTTTTTAGACTGTGTTCTGCAAAGCTCTAGTCATTTTACAAGACGCTCTGTGGTCTAGTACACATGGGGACATGGCAGCCTACACCTCCCCCCGGGAGACTGACAGTGTACACTCTCAGATTAAAGGCTCTGAAAAGTCCCTCAGTACGGAAATCTACTCTGTGTTTATGGCACCATTTCCCAAATATACTTGCCCTTGGAATAGTGGCCACTAATATCCTGTGTCCCATTTATTTTGAAGTTATGGCCCAGACCTAATGAAAGAATATCAGAAGGTCCTTTAGCTGTCATTGAGTTCAACCTCCCATCATGCGGATGAGGAGACTGGCTTGGAGAAGCCAAGAGCAGCATTGGGGGCAATAGAGGAAACTGGATTGCGCGCCCCATCGTTGACTAGGTCTGCGCCCTTGGACAGACTGCTTCTTTCCCCTGGAACTCAGTTTCTTCTTTGGTGATAGGGAGATAAGAACCCCAGAAGTCCTATGACCAATGGTCCCTCGAGACGTCCAGAGGCTCTCAGAAGGCCACTGTGACTTGCCCAGGGCCACACAGCCAGAAAGAGCTGTGGCTGAAAGGATGTGGAATTTGGGGGGGAGTGGGAAGGAGCCCTTAAGCCATAGTTGTGCATCCTTCGCAGCTGGACACAGTCTCACAGGCAGACCCTGTGCTCCAGCTGGCACCATGACCACGAGGGTCCTGGGTCACGCTTCTTGGTTCTGACGTAGCTCTCTCTGAACTGACTAAATGAGGGCGAGTGAGCAGCTGCTGGAGCAGCCACGGGTTCTTCTACGGGCGCCCCCCCTTAACCGAGACCCCCTCTCCAGGACGTGCACATGCCTTGAGCCCCAGCCTTCAGCTGTCTCCCAGCGTCTCCGCCAAGAGCCCACTCTCGTGGTAGGGAGTAGGGACGGCCGGCATTGGGTGGGTTCCTGGAAGCCCTGCTTCCCGCACCCTGGTCCCAGCTCTGTAGCGCCCGCAACCCTGCTCCGGGTCCTCGCCAGCTTCCGCGGTCGTGCGGCTCCGGCGTGACTGCGCCCCCGTCCGGCAGAAGGGGCTCGGCGGCCCGGCCCGGCCCGCCCCCCCGGGGCAGCACGTGCGGGGCGGGGCTGTGGCCCGAGCCTGGCGCTGATTGGGCGCGGCGCGGTGGGCGGAGCCGGGCCCCAGCTGTCAGAGCCGCGGCGGCGGAGACGGCGCGTCGTGCTGAACCCTGGCCGCGCCGCCACCCGGGCCGGAGCGCAGGAGCCGAAGGGGTCCGGCCGGGATGCTGCTGCGGCGGCTCCGCGGCGCATCCGCGCGCTGAGCGGGCCCAAGCTGGGCCGCGCGCCCCCCGCGCCCCCCGCCGCCGCGATCCCGGCCGGCATGATGTGCCTGGAATGCGCCTCGGCGGCGGCGGGCGGCGCGGAGGAGGAGGAGGCGGACGCGGAGCGGCGGCGCCGGCGCCGAGGGGCGCAGCTAGGAGCTAGCGGTGGTAGTTGCTGCGGGGCGCGGGCAGCGGGAGCCGCTGGAGTCGCGGCCGCCGACGAGGAGGTGCAGACGCTGTCGGGCAGCGTGAGGAGGGCCCCGTCGGGACCTCCCAGCACCCCCGGCACCCCCAGCTGTGCAGCCGCTGCCAAGGGCCCCGGCGCGCAGCAGCCCAAACCCGCCAGCTTGGGCCGCAGGCGAGGGGCAGCCGCCGCCATCCTCAGCTTGGGCAACGTGCTCAACTACCTGGACAGGTACACCGTAGTAGGTGAGCTAGTGCCCCATCCAGCCCGAGAATCAGAACCCCCCGCCTCGAGGTACCCCGGGGAGCCTGTGGCCCCGGGCCCCCTATATCCAAGCCTTACGTGGGGTCCCTAAGGGCCCTCCGCTGATGCACGACTGGCAGGTGATGCCCCGTGATCCAAGGGTCCAATCCAGGGACCGCCCCGCACCCAGGGCCAAGGATTGGGGGTGTCCCAGCCCTGGAGCAGCCCGTGCGTCCTCCCCAGCCCTTGACGTCCCATCCGTTGTCCTTTATTCCGAGTCTCCTCTACGTCTCTGCCTTTTCGCCTCTGCGCCCCCTTCCGCCCCCACCTCAGGTTTTCAGGCCCGTCCTCCCCTTCCCCCAGTCCAGGCGGTCTGTGGGTCCGTAGCCGGTCAGTTCCTTCCTTCCTCCGCCACCTCCACTCCCCTGCGTCCGTGCGGCGAGCGCGCGCGCCCCTTGCGGGTGTGCGCTAGAGGAGCCCGAGTGTGCGCGCGCGGGCAGCGTGGATGTGTGTGCGAGCGTGTGAGCGCGTGGCTGACAAAGGCTCCGGGCTGCGGGGAGCCGAGGGAGGGGCGGAGCGGGTCTGTGGCGCCTGGGGACCCGGGATGCGGTTTGCAGCTGGCCCTGGCTGGAGGCCGGGAGACGCCTCCCCTTGCTCTATGGCGCCTGGGGCCTGGGGTAGGGCGCTGGCCACTGGGGCTAGAGAAGGGTTGTCTCATCCTCTGTGAGCATCTGTGGGAACCAGCCTTGGAGATGGGGTGGAGTTCCATGGAACGACCGGGTTTTAGTCCCAGATTTGCCCCTCCTGCACTTCGTGGGTGACCTTGGGCCAGTCTCAGCTGTGTTTAGGTCTGATTCCCCTTTTGTGAGGTTGATCCCTGGGTCCTATGCGGATGGAATTCCTGCCTGCTCCCTCCCGCAGTCCTCAGGGGTCTGGGAGTAGGGAATTTCCCTGGATGGAGCTGCCCTTAGGTGGGAATGGTGCAGCCTTGAGAGAAAAGGGCTCTGGCCAGACTGGCATAGGTGGGGCTCCCTGCTGGAGGAGAGCTGTGACAGTGTACCTGGTGTGCTGGTCCAGAACCTGCCTAACCACAGCTTAGTAAAATCTGGAACTAAAAAAAAAAAAAAAGCAGGAGGAATTTTGCACAGACTTTAAAGAGACTTTTGTGGTGATGGAGACGAGAGCCCTGGTATAAACCAGATGCTACCTGGGTCCCTTCTCTGAGCCTCCGTCTCCTCCTCTGTTGATTGGGGTTTTGTGTCAAGTAGACGGGAAGAACTCTGATGGGAGAACAGAGGCTTCCTCCTTCTCTCCCGCTTTCAAAACCTTTGGCTCTCTCCATTCTTCCACTGCAGGTTGGAAGTGGGTACCAGTGGCACCAGTTTCTGGTGTGGGCTCTCCCCAGGAAGCTCTTACTTTGGTCTGGTGAGCAGGAATATCCAGTCTGGCCCAAGTGCACCAGCCCCTGTCATGCATATGCCTGCCTGGGACCTGGGAGCTTAAGTGCCATCCTAAGGTGGGGAGAAGTCAGAAAACATTGGGACCCTATAGTCACTAATGCAAAACAAACTTCTGTGTACAGATGGGCGTCCGAGGCCCCCGTACAGCTCTTGTCCAAGATGGCCTGGAGAGTGCACCAGGATAGCATTAGCTCTACCAGTAAATCTTGCCTAGGAAGCGTTTTTCCACTTTCTCAGCCGAGCAATGAGTGGTGCTGCTCCTGTCACTGCAGCCCTGTCCAACTTGTTTTTTCCGGCCCCAGACCACCCCCTCTGATGTTCTTAGGGAAGCTGACTCTGCCAGGGGCTGAGGGGGAGGGTGGGATCAGGGAGGTCTGGTGCTTATCTGCCCCCACCCGGACTTGGGTCCTAGAGTCAGAATTTCGGAATGGGGAAGAAGATAGAAAATTTCTGGTGAATTGGTGTGGGGGGATGGGGAACGGTGGCTACGAGGGGCATGGGCAGTAGGGAGGAAGGCCCGGAAAGCCCTGTGCAAACACCGGCATGGGTTGTGCATCCCTCCCTTTCCCAGCCAGGGCCAGAGCTCATGCACCGCCCCGTCTCCAACACACAACACACAACATACACAGATTTCCTCTCCGGATGAGTCTGGCTCCCTCTCCCTCTCTTTATGGTAGATTTCCCCTGGCTCCAAGTTCAGTTTATAGGAAGATTTACTGTCTCTATGGCAACTACTATGGCTTGCTGGGTCTTGGGGTGGGGTTGGGGAATGGCCATTCCAGGCCTGAGTCTACCTGTTGCTGGCTGGCCCAGCTGAGAGAAAGCCAGGGGATGCTGACACTCCACTGATCAGTCACTTTTGATGTTCCTACCCAGCTGTCCCACCCCCTAGAACCTTACAATCTGGTCTTGGCTCCCCCCTCAAAAAAAGGAGTTCCCCCCTCTTAAATATGTCCCATGAATTTCTGTCTTCCTGGTAGATTAGCTCTGTCCAAAAGGATTATAATGCAATCCCCATACATAATTTAAAATTTTCTAGTAACCACATTAAAAAAGTAAAAAGAAATAAGCGAAATGAATTAATATATTTTATTCAGCACAATATACCCAACATATTTCAACATGTAATCAATGTAAGAGCTATGGATGAGATATTTCACATTCTTTTTCATATTAAGTTCAAAAGCCCTGTGTGTGTTTGACTTTTATAGCACATGTCACTTTAGGTGCTCAACAGACACAGTGGCTGGGCCACTGCAGTGGACAGTACAGCTCTAGGGTCTTTGATATCAGAGTTTGAGGCTAGGTTCTTCAGCTGCCAGCTGTGTGACCTTGGGCATGTCGCCTGAGCCTTCTGGGTGATCTTTTCCTCCCCTCCACCTTGCGGGTTGTGTGGAGCAAATAGGAATGTCTCAAGCACCTGGGACAAGGCCAGACTCCTAGGAGAGCGTCACAAATGTCAGCTGCCTTCTCTCCCGTGCTCTGTGGCAGCTGTGCTCCGGCCCTGATGCCCTTCCGGCCTTTCTCTGTTAGGACACCTTTTCGAACCCCTCCCTTCTCCACCAGGGCTGGTCTCCATCCTGGGGAACAACAGTAGGCTCTGCCTCTGCCCTGGCATTCCCAGCGCCACCCAATGAGCCAGCTAATTATGGCTTCTCCTCCTGGCCGTGAGAGCCCCTTGAGGGCGGCAGGCCTCTGAAGCAGGTGAGGAGGGCCAGGCTTCTGCTCTGGCTTTCCTTCCTGAGCATTGCTTCAGTTGGATGAAATTGAGGTAGTCCAGAAACCAACCCCTCTAAACTCTTCCCTTCACCTCCTAGTCAGGGTGGGGACAATTGATGCCTGGGGAATGCAGGCTCTCATCCGAGGTCACATGGCAGGGCAGAGCAGAACCAGAGCCCCCCTGAGCAGAACCAGAACAACCCCCTGCAGTGTTCTCTTGGTGGAGGTGGGATACGCCCCCTGCTTCTGGCCTAGAAACTCAGGACTCTGCAGGCCAGACTCTGAGCTGAATTTCAGCTGTTTAACAGAGGCAGTTTGAGCTCCCGTAGGGCATGTGGCTTCTGCTCCTGTGGCCCCCACCAGCCTGGTAGCCACCCACTCTCCATTCTGAGTCCACTTGTAACTGCCAGGTCAGGAGAAGGAGGGAGCCCCTCAGGTGAGGGTCCTGGATCCCCTCTTCCCAGCTCTGCTTCTTGCTGTCAGAGCTGCCTCTGCCACTGGTCTCCCGTTCTTCCATCTGTAAAATGGGAGCTCAGCTGAGGGTGTAGGTGGCAGCCTTCTGCTTCTCGAACCAGGCCCTGCAAGAAGGGGCCAGCGCTGGCCCTGTTCATGGTTGAAGACTGACTATTTGAGAGCTGGATCCTTCCCCAACTTCTCTGAGATACCTGTCCCTTCCTATGTTCTTTCCCTTTGATCCAGCCCATAGCAGATTGGCTCTTGAAACTGGGTGGGGTGGGGATGGGTGAGGAGAAGCAGAGCCCTGCCCTGGGGGAGTCCTTTGCTGCCAAAGAAGCTGAGACTGGTATCTGTGGCAACCGCTCACTAACACAAACCCAGAAGGATAGCTGAGCATAGGGACCCAGCCAAGAACACAGGCCTGGCAGGGACTGGGGGCTTCCCCACACACCTGAGCAGGTGCCAAGGGAACTGCCAGGCTGGGGGGTCTTGGCTCCTTTTTGTCTGCCTGGTTGAGTCTGTCCAGAGCTGACAGATGGGGAAATGGAGGCCCAGGGTCTCTTACAAGGTCACCGGAGTGAGGAGAGGCCAAGTCAAGCTGTACCTCTGCGGCTGTTTTTGTGGATAAGTACAGTCACTACCACCTCCATCCTGTCCCCTCAGGTAGTCTTGTCCCCCTCGTGGCCCTGCCCCAGCCTCTGACACATCAGCACAAGTAAAGTCTGCAGGGCAGGGCCCCAGGGCGGCATTCTGGAGCACCTGCAGGGCAGGGCAGTGCTCAGGCACGCAGGGCCAGCCTGCACCCTAGTGACTAACTGCCAGCTGCCCATTTCCTTGGTCCTTCCTCCTGCTCAGGCACCTTGTGGTTGGTTCTGTCAGCACCTCGGCTGTGCTGTTGACTTGTCAGATGAAGTGTCCTTAAAAAATTCTATTTCCTTATTTATTTATTTTAAAGAGAGAGAAGGGGGGGGGGGAGAGACACTCATTGGTTGATTCTTATATGTGCCCTGACCGGGTATCAAACCTGCAACCTTGGTGTGTCAGGACAATGCTCTACCCAACTGAGCTACCTGGTCAGGGCTCAGAGGAAGTATCTTGAAACTCACTACCTTGGTCTGGGACCCAGGGCCATTTAATGCCCCAGCCTGTGCCTTAGTTTCCCATTTTATGAATGGGACAGGGCTGCAGGTTACAGCCTGATCTGAGAGTAAGGCTGCCTGGGTCAGAGCTGCTCAGAGAGGAAAGGGCTCCATGTCCCTTCTCTGGACAGGGAGTGGCTTTTGTTTCCGCCCCGGTGTGGGGTCCTGAAATCTTAAGAGTGGAAAGGGAGTGAGAGGAGGGAGACAAAGGGGACACTGGCTTGATCCCCAGGCTCCTGGGGCTGGGCTCCTTGTTGGGCTCTGAATGTCTTCTGGGCTGAGCTCCTGACTTTGCCAGACTTGCTGTGTGACCTGATGCAGATCCTGACCCTCTCTGTGTCTGGCCCTGTCCCCATAGCTAGCTGGGAGGTTGGTGAAAGGAGACCTAGGGGAGATGTGGCAGAGGGCAAAGCAGGAACAATGCACTCGCCAGAGCTTGGGGGCGAGGGCTGGGGCCCGGTTTCCTACCTCCCCTCAGTCCTCTGCCACCATGAAGACCTTGCTGGGGTCTCCCCGCAACCTGATAGCTGCATGAGGTCTCCGTGGTCCCTTCACTGTCAAGTGTGGATTTGCCAGAGGGGTCCCAGGAGGCAAGGAGCATGATTAGGCTCTGTAAACTATAAAGGGCTGGGCCTGGGGAGGGGCGGTGTTACTGGGTCACACACTGTTTCTAGCACCCATATGACGGCTGTGGATGGGGTTATTGAGACGGGGCTGGTTGCACCCCCTTTTCTGGGTTTTGTTGGGGTGAGGTGGGGAACACAGACCAGGTCTGGAGCTTGGAGGCCAGGCTAGCCTTGCTCCTGCCTGTTTCTTTGGCCTTCTGAATCTCATGCGCCTCTGAATCTCAATTTTTCACCTCATGGGAGTAGAAGTTGCGGTCCCCTTGGCCACCAAAGCAGCAGCCAGGAGAAGCTGGGAGTGTATGGGCTCGAGCTGTGCCATTCTGGGGTCTCTTATCTCTCTCCCCACAACTCTCCTTATCCTATGTCTGTGGTCACACAGGCCGCACCCTCCGAGGATTATGTTGTCTTCTGTCCGGTGATCTGGGGAGCCCCTGAGGTAGGACAGGGCCAGGGAGGCTGAGCTGGGAAAGGAGTGGCTGTGCAAAGCCCCCAAATTGCTAAGGCCGATCCTGGTTCCAGGAAAGCTGGCCCCAAATGATAGGCTAGAACCACAGGACAGAGGCCAGGCTGCCTGTCCCCGCCCACTCTGGGCCTAGAGACTTAGTGGGGAGAAGGGAGGGCTCTCTGAGCTCCGGGGGTGGTTCCTCTCCAGGGCTGGCAGGCAGGGCTCTTGGGAGGGAGGGCTGTTCCGGTCTCCAGCTGGAGTGCTCTTTAGGGGGACAAGTTTGCTGTCTAGATCCTCTAGGGAGGAGGTGAGGCCTCTCTGAGGAGCTGAGGCTCTGGGGTGGGGGCCTCATATTCATGGTTCCTGCAGAGATGGCCACTAAGCTGTCCTGATATTAATGACCCAGGTTTGTAGGGCAATATGGGGGAAGGAAGATCAGCATATGTAGAACAAATGTGATTGAGATTTAGGATGGACCTAGCCGGGATGCATGGGGATCCTGGGTCACTCTCAGATGAGCAACCCGAGGCTCAGAGTAGGGGCCAGGTGCTCCTGGAAGTCACTCAGCTGTCCCTGGTGGATGGGGGCCAGATCGTGCCCTGTGGAAGCTCTGGGGTGGTAGAAGTATGTGTGCTTAAGAGCCTGGATCCCTAGCTCAGGGACTGCCTTGGCCAGTCCCCTTAGGCTAAAGGGGAGGGGGTGTTGTCAGTCGGGCCAGGCTGTGGTTTCCCAGCCTAGCCATCCAGAGCCAGGTCAGCAGAGCCAGGCCCTCAAGCCCCTATAATTACTGGGGTGGGAGCTGTGGCCCAGTGTTGAAGCAGAGTAAGTCAGCTCTAAGGCTCCACGGGGGGACAGAGGTCCCTCCTGGAGGGACCAACCAATGGCAGACATGACCCAACCCTTCAGATTCCTAGGCCCTGTCTCTCTAGCCATCTGACCCCATTTTGGAGAAAAGATCACTGAGGTGGGAGTTCCCATTATTCTCTGTCATGACCAAGGCTCCTGCCCCGTGAGCTAATGATCTGTGATAACATTTGTTGACTACCTACTATGTGCCAGACACCATTCTAAGTACTTTACATGGATCAACCCATTTAAACCTCACCACAACCTTAGAAAGCAGATCTTAAAATTAAGCCATATTACAGAAGAGGAAACTAGCACAGAGAGGTTAAGTAGCTTACCTAGCGTCGCACAGCAGGGAAGGTAGAGAAGCCAGGATTTGAACACAGATGGTCTGGCTTTAGAGCCCATGCTCTTGGGAATTCAACTAAATTGCCTGTTGCTCTGAGAGAGGCAGAGTGAATGTGGGGTGATGATGGCTGCTCGGGGGAGTGAGCTTGAGTACCAGGTGGCCTGTCCTGGCTGACTAGGCAAGAAGAGACCTCAGGATCACAATGTCCCTACCTTGCATCTGAGGCTGGTTTGAGCTGGGGGCTCCTGAGGTCATTGTGGGTTTCCATGTACATCTTGTTTTTTGTGTGGACTCTGTGATATCCACAGGTTGGGGTCTGGACCTGGCTTCTCTGGGGGCTACTGAGGGACCAGCAGGTATGGGGGATCACCGTGAGTATCTGTGACCAGCCAGCTGGGTGAGCCAGGCCAGATTCCATCCAGCTCTGGGGGTGCCCTCAAAGTTGCAGGTACCTCTTCAACAAGAGCCGCAGAGGAGGGATTGGATGGGGGGGGGGGGGGGTGAGGCGTCCTGGCAAATGTGATCTTGGATCTGGGCTCTGGATGAGGTGGATCTTAAAAAGTGGACATGGACACTCCAGGAAGAGGGCATGGCTGTGGTCAAGCCTTGGAGGCCTACAAACTGTGATGTGCAAGGCATAGTGGCCTCAGACCAGACAGGCCAGTGGTTTCCAGTCACCCGGGCTACGTGTTAATAGATCCTTGCATCTCACCTCTAGACAGGGTGATTGTGCAGATGTGGATCATGGAGGCCTCAGATGCTAGAAGTCTGGCTTCACTTGGGTGGCAATGGGGAGCCACTAAACATTCTTAGGCAGCTACACCAATGAGCTAATACAAGTAACACTCTTAGAACAGTGTCTGTCACATAGTGCACACTAACTCACGTTAATACCCAGATTAATGTTGTTAGTGGTAGTCTTACTGAACCAGCAGCCTGGGCCAGTGGATTTTGAAGACCACGTGGGTAACTCTGAGCCCTACCCAGAGGTGACAACCATTGGATCATGGCATTACCTCCTTGAGTCCAGACACTGCCTGTGGTCTCTGAAACCCAGCCCAGGACTTAGTAGACTGATAAGTGCTTGTGAGATCAGGCTGCAGGAGGGATGCTAGATGGGCCAGGAGAGACTGGAAGCAGGGAGCCCGGAGAGGGGCCAGGTGGTGAAGGAGAGAATCTTTGGGCCCATTCATGGGCCTGTGGGAGGCGAGGGGGTGTCATGGCTGACTCCCAGGTGTCTGGCCTGGGTAGTGCCATGGTGCCACTGAGGGAATGGGGACCAGGTGGTGGAGCAGTGGAACTGGAGGCAAGGTGCCTGGGACATTGAGAGTCTGTGGATTGAGCTTCCAGGAGGTGGTTGGTTTCAGGGAGTGATGGAGGTGAGGACGTCGAGTTGGTGGGGGTGAGAGCTCTTCTAAGAGTGAAGAGGGAGAGAGAAGAAGCAGTTGGCAGAGGGGACAAGTCAAGATTGCTTTCACCCCCAGGGTAAGAGAGATGTGAGCACTTTTGTAGGCTGATATGCAGGAGAGAGAAGTGAGAGAGAGGCTGAGAGCACAGGCTCAAGCCAGGGGCAGGCCCAGGGCAAGAACCCTGGTAGGCAGGAGGGACAGTTGGCCTTAGACAAGAGGCCAAACCCTCGGGGGCTCGGGAGGAGTGTAACCAGGGTCAGTGAATGAGAAAATTCAGAAGCTCCTGCTGTTCCACAATGTTTTCTTGGCCCAGGGAGGAGGACCCTGTGGGCAGAGGGCGGTTCTGGCCGTGGATTTGGGGTGACTCTGGAGATGCCTGGGTTGGGACATGTGGCCATGGGATGGGTGGGGTGGGAACCCCACTGAGCTAGCCCAGGGCTGGTGGGCTGGTGGAGTGGGCGTGGTCTAAGCTGTAGGAGGCTCCTCCTGGGCATGAGGCCCATCTTGTGACCCACCAAGCCTCAGCCTCCAGGAAAGAAGCTAAAAATAAGGCTGTGGTGAAGAAGGGAGGGTGTGTGGGGGCCCGAGCCAGGCTGGAGCCCAGAGGAAAATCTGAGATGACTGGCCGGGCTGCTGTGACACACGCTTCCCGTGCCAGTGGCCAGTGGGATCTCATCCACTTGTGGCCATAGCTCCCTCCAGGCCTATAAGAGGGAAAACAACCCAGAAAGGCTCAGGCAGGGCCTGCACGAGGCCCTGCCTCCTGGGAAGGTTCTCTCTGGCATTTTGCCTAGAGCTCAGGCCTTGGACGTAAGCCTGGCCTCCAGGGGGTGCTGGGTGGGTGCATCCAAAGCTTCCTGTGTCTTGGGGTCTAGACTGCCTGGGAGTTCCCAGGGACCCTGGATTCCATCTGAATGTGGAGAAATATCCCTCCCCTTACCAGGATCTCTGTGCAGTAGAGGAGGTCAAGGAAGCTTCCTGCAGGCAGAGGCAAACGTTGAAGTCATGGGAGGGGGACTTTGTCCGGTCAGGTGGTTAGAATGTGCCTTGGGAGGAACAAGTGTTTTTATTGGTTGTGCACACAGGTGATTTTCACGATGACCATTCTGAGATGGCCTCCTTCCCAGGACGTGGCCTACAGTTACCGTAGGTCCATGCCCTCCATCTGGCTGTGGATGGGGACCCACTCACTGTTCAGGGGCCCAGGGGTAGTTTTACCCTCCTACCACTTCTCACCTCCACCCATCCTTACCTAGTACCTAAACAGCCACTGTTCTGGGTTCTGGAAATGAGTTGCCATGGCTCTAGCCCTGAAGGGGCTCTTGGTCTAGTGGGGGAGGTGTGCATCCACTCCACACAGTCACTGGGGGTGGGCTGTGCGCTGGGCCCTGACCTGGGGACAAGGGCAAACCACACAGAAGCAGTGTGGCAGGAGAACAAGCTTTGACTCCAGCAAAATGCCTGCTTTCAGATCTCACCTCTGACACCTAATGTTCTATGACAAGTTATTTCACTTCTCAGAGCCTCAGTTTCCTCATATATAAAATGGGGATGATAATCGTAGATACTAGCACAGGTAGAAATACCATCTGAAGAACCTCACTTGGTACTTGGAACTTAGTAACTGGTGGCTCTTAGCTCCTGGCTACAGTGGGTCCAAGGCACTCATGTCCATGTCTCTATGTCTCTTCCTTGTAGAACTAACCAATCCTAGCGTGACAAGTGCTAAAACAAGGATGGACAGGGGCAACTAACTTTTTGAGGTTGGTGGGAGGGTAGAAATCAGGGAAGACTTCCCAGAAGAGGAGGCACCAGAACTAGTCTTGAAGGATTGACAGGAATTAGCAGAGCCAACAAAGTTGTGCCAGGGTAGAAGAGGAAGCGTGTGTAATTGGGGGGCCATGAGTAGTTTGGGGTGGCTGGAGTATGGGGTGGAGGGGTGGTTTCCTGGGATGTGAGGTGGGATGGTGGGGTTGGCAAGGCTGAACCTGCAACTGGTGACCTGGTAAAGGGGCCTGTGTCTTCCTGAAGCACTAGGGAGTCACAGTTGATAGTGACTATGTGAGAGAGGGATGTAATTAGACCACATCAGGAGGGGAACAGGTCCTGGCTCAGGAGTAGGAATGGACTGTGGGGTGGGAGGTGAGTGTGGGTGGTTCCCCAAGATCAGGCCCAACAGTTCCACCCGCAGGCCCCGATGGAACTCTGGGTCTCTGAGGCCAGGTCAGGGCACCTTGGAGGTCTCACTTGGTGGCCCTGCATTCCACAGGCCCAGGATCGGCCTTTGGCTTCTGCCTTCAAGGCAAGGCCACAGTCGGCCTTGGTTATTAAGTCATTAACTGGGCCTCACACAGCCTCTTCATTATGGGTAATTATGGTAAATCCACTGTGGGCATTAACAAGGAGGAGGCCAGCTTCTCTTGGCTGTCAGGCTCCTAGGACAGCAGCTGGGTCTGACCCGCATCCCGGGAAATTGCCCAGCATCCCAGCCCTGGTCTTGGGAGGGACAGTGACACTCCACTCTCCCCACTTACACCCCAGCCACCAGATGGGACCCTCACACAGTGCTTGGAGATTCCACTTTCACGTGGTACGGCATCGAGCATGTGGCTTAACTTCCTGTGCCTCAATTTCTTTATCTGTCCAATGGGATAATAGTACCATAATAGGGTGGTGTGAGGATTAAACTAGAACGCACTTAATGCTCAATAATTGAAGCATCATCATTTCAAATGCTGACATCATTTTCTTCATCATCATCATCATCATGAAGAACCTGGGAATCCCCTGAAGGCAGGGTCTAGTCCCTTCCTCTGTCCCCTGCATGGGGAGCTCAGAAGGCAGGCGTGTCTCCTCCTTCCCTGCCCTGTCCCTTCCCGGTGCAGATGTGTGGGGGTCAGTGGGGCTCTGCCTGTGGCCCAGTCTTCTGGTGTCCTAAAGATAAGCTGAGGCGGGGCCCCTGGCCCCCAGGGCTGGGTGCTGTGCTTACTCAGGGCCCTGGTTGAATACACTGAGAGGTGAGAGGGCAGGATGGAAGCTTGGCCTCCAAGGTCCCCAGGGACCTAGCTAAACCGGGCAGGGCGAAGGTGTATAGATGGGGCCAGGCTGGGCCCTGCAAGGTGGGAAGAGGGCTGGGCTGGGACTGGGGGTAACCCAGGTGGTATGGGGGTAACAGGCATCAGACGTTGCCAGTAAGCACCATCTGTCTTCCCCTCCAGGTGTCCTTCTGGACATCCAGCAGCACTTTGGAGTTAAGGACCGAGGAGCCGGATTGCTGCAATCAGGTGAGGCCCACTCCCCCCTTCCAGGTCCTGGCCCCTCCTTCCTGGTGGGTCATTCTCTGCTGGGGCTCTTATGGGTCCTGACCGTCTGGTAAGAGCATGGGCTTTGCATACAAATCCCACTGCTGCCGCTCACAAAAGGCCCCCTTCTCCAGCCTCTGCTTTTCTTCTTGCAAAAGAAAACAAGTCACACCTGCCCTGAGAGGCTATGGGAGATAGATCAGTGTGCAGGCCGAGGGCCCAGGTCCTTGCAGGCGACTCCTGGGGCCTCATGGGGACCCAGGGCTCCAGGTTTCATCCTGAGGCTTTGAAAGGAGCTCCTTAGGGCAGTAAGTTGGGCACTGTGAGCAGAGCCTTGGCAACCCTGTTTCCTATCCTCCCCCATCCCCAGTGCCTTCCATTGCCAGCAACCTGGGAGTCGTCTATTAGATATCAAATCAGGAAACCCCCTGGTCAGCCCAAAGCCGTTCCCAGACTCAGGGCAGGGGCCTAGTCCTGGGCCTGAGGTTCTCAGGCCCCTCCTTTGGGGCCCCAGATTTCTGACCCTTGGGGAGGCAGGGCCCAAGTCCCCTGGGCCAGGGCAGGGTGGTAGGTCATTAAGCAATTATAGCAGCCTGTCTGCCCCTCCCTCTAGGGTCCATGTCTCCCTTGTCCCTGCCCTGCCTACTACGTGACCCTGGTGGACCTGAGCTCCTGGCTCCCTGGCCCTCTCACTAGCTGTGGCCATGATGGCCTGCCCCTCAGAGCCAGCAGTGCATCCCATCCTTGCTGGGCCTGGTCCTCTGGGCCCTGGTTCCTCTGGGTCCAGGAGTCCACCTGACTGTGAGGCCCAGTCAGATGTCTGGGAGGAAGTCCACAGTCTGCATTCCAGTCTGTGAACCCCTTCCCCTGCCGGGGCTCTCCTGGGAGGAGGGGAGGAATGAGCTGGTTCGGTTCAGGAACCTGCCTGACCTGTCTAGGTGGCATTCCAGCATGAACAATGCCAGGCCTCCACAATGAGTTCATAGAGCCCAGCTACCTGTGTTCATTTTCCTGATGGGGTCTTTGGGGCTCAGAGAGAGGGGGTGTGATAACTCTGGGCTCATCCCTGATATGTGAGAGCTGACAGAGCTAGGACTGGGGCAAGGCTGTGTGATCCAGCACCTCCTAAGGGCGGCCAGGTCCCTGCCATTGCAGGCATCACCTCCACCCAGGATGTGAGCCCAAACCCCTCTCCTGGCCCCTACCCCCTTGCTGGATGTCCCTAGCTGGGCCAGAGCAAGTCAGCCTGCCCTGGGGCCTGGGACAGGTCCCTCTAGCCTCCTGAGCTCTGCACTTACAGAGGGAAGAGAGAGTTCAAGCCAGATGGGAGCATGGGAGGGAGCATGCTGCTGAGCTGGTGAGGAAAGGGCGGGAGAGAGCCTAGCCACCCAGACCCTCCTTCTGTGGCCCCTGAGTCACTGGGGACATGCTGAGCCTCATCTCCTCTGGTCTTTTCCTTGCCGACAGATACAGAGCAAGGCTCTGCCCCAGTCTCTCCATTCAGCCCCCACTGAGTGAGGTCAGGGCCAGTGCAGCCGCTCAGGGAGCCGGTGGGAGGGCTGTGAGTTGTAGCACTGTCGAGGTTATGTCGCAGGCTGCCTTCCTGGCTAAGAGAGAGAAGTCATGGCAGTCCCTGTGATCCCTGGAAACCTGGCCAGAGGTGGACAGATACTCCACAGGCATCATCTTGTTTGTTTATTTCTTCTATAAGCTTCACTTTAGATGAAGGGACAGAGCTTAAGAGAGGGAAAATGACTTGCTTAAGGTCTCATGTTGAGACAGCAGTGGGCCTGGAACTGGAACTCCGCTGTCCTCTTGGCTTGGGGAGGGAGCACAGATTGCCACTGGATTGAGGTGTCTGAGAGTCTGGCATCTCAGCGTTCTCAGGGAGAGGGGGGGTGTGATGCCTCTGGGCCATGATGAGAGTCCCAGCACTCTCAGAGACCCTCAAGTCTTACCTCCTGACCCTCACCCTACCACCTACCCCTTGCACAGCTGGGATGGCTCCCCAGAGTGTCTGCATCCCTTTGGCCATCTGAACCAAGAAGCCAGGTGAGCTAGACCAGTATGTGACCCAGCTAGACCAGTATGTGACCCAGTGGGCACCCAGGCAAATCACCTAATTGGCCTGGGCCGTAGACACCTGTCTCTTCCCCAAGCGCTGATAAGGTCGGAGCCAGGTGGAGGGCGCCAGCCAGGTGTTGGTGCTTGCCCGGATCAAAGGGCCAGGGCTGAGAGCTGAGTTGTCTGCTTATTTCTGGGCACCAGGGGCTGCTGGGCGAGGAGACATTCTGGGAGGTGGCTGAGGGTTAGGCCCGGGCCTGCCCCTGCTATTTCCGGTTGGGACCAGAGCAGGGGCACTAGCTTGGTAAAAGCCTACTTTCCGTGGCCCCTTGCAGATTGCTGCTGGCTCAGAGCTGACCCCTGAGTCTCCTGAAGCAGCGATAGCTCAGCCTCTGCGAAAGGCCAGAATGATAGCCCTTGGCTCTTGCTGTTTTGGGCAATCAGGAGCCCCCATTGACTACACCTAAAGGGGCAGCTGCCTCTGAACCCTCTGCATGGCATGCCCTGGGCTGGACTCTGCCACACTCAGTCCCTGCACTCAGGGAGTTCCCCTCTGTGCATGGGAACAGAAATCATACCCAGTCTCCACCCGGGCCTAGGGCACTGGGAGACTGCGGTGAGTGTGCGCTGCGTGCGCTCTGCTTCGAGGCAGGTGAAGATGGAATTCCTCAAGGCAGACACATTTGAGTGGGGCTTTGAAGGACGAGTTAGAATTCACTCAGGGGAAAGAACTTCCAGGCAGTTTGTCAGCTTGAGTAGATGTGAGAAGCCCTCCTTTCCCCTCCACGCTGGATGAAATATGCCAAGAAACATTTACATTACATGGCGGAGCTTGAAAGCTAAAGCTAGCAGGAAAGTTTCCAGGGGCCAGAAGCAAAGAATTGAGCTCAGACACGGGAATGGGAGCTGGTATTAAAGCCAAGTGCTGCAGTGTTGGGGGACCAGTGTATGCCTTAGAAGCTTGTTACAGTATCTTTAATGTAAATATTTTTATGATGAAAAAATTTAAATATACATAAAATATAGAGAGAATAGACAACGACCCTCCGTATAGCATCACCCAGAGTGATCAAATATCACCAGTCTGGCCCAGTTTCCAGGCTGGGAGTTTCTTTGTTCTGAGGATCGGGCAGGGTTCTCGTGTCATGGGTGACTTGGTTTCCACTCAGAGCCCAGGGCAAGCTCCCTGATTTCAGTCTGTGCCCCAGGCCGGTGTGAAAGACATGCCCTTCCTGGTTCCGGCTTCAGGCAGAGAGCCTAGTCCAGCCCCTGCTTTGTGCAGAGGAAATGCGAAACTGCCCCTTAGGATCCAGATCTTGCGTGGGACACAGGTGACAATTCCTGCTGAAGACAAAGTCGAATTAGAAATGGATAGAGCACACAGGGACACCCATCTTTGTGGGAGGGAGTCAACTGGCCCAGAAAATGGGAAAAGCAACTCCCAAAGAATTACAGAACTCCTGAAGGGACTTTAACATTAGGTAGACTTAATTTTCAAAGCTCTATAGGAGAGAGTAGAATTTATAGGACAGGAACAGTACCTTATTAAAAAAAAAAACACAGGGTGTATTTAAAAGACCTACATTTAAAATTCTACTAGTGAAAAATGTAAGTATTAAAGTTAAAATGTGTAATAATTAGAGTTGTAAACAGATGGACTAGACCCAGTTGAAGAGAAAATAAGCAAGTTAGAAGATGGGTCTGAGGAAATCAACATAAATACAGCTCAGGGGAAGGGGGAGAATGAAGGTTACGATACTGCCTGGCTCTGGTGACTGGTGGTTCATCAGCCATTGACTGGAGTGTGGAGCGAATGGAAGCCGGAGGCTGGATAAGAGTCAGAGTCTGATGGTGAAAAACATTTGGATTTTGTTTTGGGCCAGTGGGGAACCAGAGAAGGTTTCAGAGCAGGGCAGGTCCCTGTAGGATGTGTGCATCAGGATAATTACTCTGGGGCCCAGTGTGGGAATGGATTGCAGAGGATGCTGGAAGGCAGCTCAGGGCTGGGGTTTGTGGCGTCATGAGGAAGTGTCAGGATGGGAGTGGGGGTGGCAGGGGGATAGTGGGGACAGAGGAAGAGCCAGCTCAAACTGAAACCAGACAGCTCATCTGCTTTGGGTCTGAGTCTCCTTCTGGCCTTGCTCCCCTCCCCACTTCAGCCAACCTAGTAAATATCCTCTGCTTTGATTCTGAAGGCAAAGCTGGGCAGCCCCTATGGCTATTCTCCCAGGTCCCCCCTGAGGCCTGAGGGGCCAGCCTAGGGCTTATATCCCGAGCAGACTGTCAAGGAGGAGATGCTCTCACAGGAAGTCTGGGCATGGTGGCTTTCAGGCACTGATGGGTCCAGGCTGTTTCAGATCCTCCCCATCATCTTGGCTGGCCTGGGCTGCCATCCCGTGGGCAGGGAGGGCACTCAGGCAGAGCCTGACCCTTGCCTACCCATGCCTGCCGAGCACTCTCCCTGCCCACAGGATGTGGAGGATGGCGGATCTTTTCCAAATAACAGGCCAGTCAGATCTGGACTTTGTAAAAATAGTCCTGGTTCAGCCCAGGCCAAGGTGGGGGCAGGATGCGGGCTCCAAGGCCACAGTGTAGGAGCCCAGGGCTCCCCCAGCCCAGACCTCACCCACTCCTGCTCTAGGCCCACCTTCTGGGGTCAAACAGGGCCGCATGTGCACTGAGGTGGCTCAGCAGCCCCGTGGTGTGGGTCCTGGAGTGGCCTGCCTGGGCACAGGGTCCTCAGTGGGGGCTGTTCGGAGCTTCTGGGTGCTGGTCCCTCTATGGGCCCACAGGGAAAAGGGCCTTCAGCCAGCACCGAGCCCTTGGACTGCCATGAGAGGTGGGCAGCCTTTACGATGTTGTCCACGTCCCATCTTCCTGGTGACTCTCGTCAGCCCCGGGAGGAGGGGCATGGCCATCTCACTGGAAGGGAGTGAAGCTCTGCCCTGACTTCTCTCACCAGGCCATCAGGGCCCTGCCCCGCCCTCACCCCACCCCCTGGCTCTCTGCCCACCACTCCATTGTCCCAGACCTGTGGGCTCAGCACATGTGACCTGAGTGAGGGCTTCCCCGCTCCTAGACCACAGGATGTCCTCTTGCGGGAGCTGCTGGGAAAGCCACCCCTACCTCAGGGGTGGGGCAGCTGGGCCGCCCGGAAAGCTCTCCTCAAACAAAGACGGGTGGGGGTGGGTGTACAGGGAAGCTTCTAGCCTGGCTGGTCTCTATTTGCAGCGGAGCTGCCTGCTGGCCAGATTGGCCTCTGCGCCTGTCTGGGACAGGTTCACGTGTCCCTGCCTTTGTCTGTGCCGGTCCTTCTGCCAGCAGCATTTTTCCTCTGGTTACTATCGTGATTATGTTCAGCCCCCTCCGCTGGCCTGTGACACCCCTGAGGACCAGGAGAGGTCCTCTCTCTTGTCCACCCCAAGCAGGGTAGAGGGGAGGGCTGCGAAGATGGGTCATATCTCCCCTTTCACAGCTGAGGCCACTGATATGTGGGGAACCTGCCCAAGACGATACTGTGACCCTCCTAACCTTGCACTCCCCTGTCCCCGAGGGGAAGGCACTGAAGGATAAGGGAGTCCGGGGTCAGGAGGGTCACGGTATCATCTTGGACAAGTTCTCCCACGTATCAGTGGCCTCAGCCGTGAAATGGGACAGACACGGTGACGCTCAGGGTGGTGCCCGGTGACCTTCAGCAGGCTGGAACCAGGGGTGGGGACAGGGTGTGCTTGCTCCAGACGAGTCCACCTGCAGTCCCGGCTGCCTCTGCCCACCCAGAGGAGCCGGCGGAAAGCCGGCCGAGAGAGCCTGGAGCTGCCTCCCTGCTCTGCTGCGGGCAGGCGGTGGAGGTGCGCCAGGAGACTTGGGTCTGGCCAAGGCCCTGCTCACTTCCTTCAGCCCCTCTCCACCCCCCCAGGGGGCGCTTTTCCAGTGGGCCCCCTTGAAGGGGGAGAGCGGAGCATGCTGTGCCCTCTAACGAAACGCCAAACCTGGTCCTGGTGTTTAGGGCCCAACCTTGCTGCAGAGCCTAATCTCCGCTGCTGCCTCCACAGCTTCCTTGGCTGCGGCCCGACCTGCTCCCTCACTGTCCCCAAAGCACCCTGAGCTTTCTCTGACCTTGGGAACATCAGCTGGGACCACCCCCCTTCCCAGCCTGGCAGTCGGTAACGTGATTTAGAGCAAGGACCCTGGAGTCAGACAAATCGGGGTTTAAATCCTGGCTCAGTCGCACACTGGTGTGGTTCACTCCCTTCAGCCCCTGTTGTCCCCTCTGGAAGATGAAGACAGAGTGAGAATCGGGTGAGACAGCCTGTGCTCATGTCCAGGGCACATCCTTGGGCCTTGCCTGTAATTAGTCTTCCATAAGTGATAACTGAGGTTATTATTAACAGTAAGCATTGAGCCTCCTCAACTATTATACAGTATTGCTTGTAAGATTTAGAATTTATATGTTAGTGTATATTCTTGGTTTTAAGTATTATCATCACGGTAAATTCCTATCCATCCTTCAATGCCCAGCTTTGATATCACCACCTCCATGAAGCGTCCCTTCGTTATTCTAGCAGGAGTTGGCCTTCCCTGCTGGTTCCTTGGCATTTTAGCCCTTCAGGCTGGGCAACCTGTGGATGGGGTGTGCCCCCCCTTACCAGGCAAGGTGCAACCCCCACTCTGATTCTTTTTGCTCCCTCCCCACCTAGTACAGAGAGGCAACAATTCTCCCCCCTGCCGTATGTAAGTCCTAAAGAGATAGAAATCTCTTTCCTGCCCATATCCTGGTCTGATCTCAGGAAGGTCCTGGGAGGCCAGCCCAGCAGGAAAAATTCTTTTTCTAGAGATGAGGAAATAATTTCTCCTTTGATTAATCTAAACAAAGGCCCAGTGTTGACTGAGGCCACCCCACTCTGGTCAGGGTGCGGCTTTAAGCACCTTACTAACGTTATCTCATCCACGGCTAAGAGCAACTGGGGAGCTGCTATTTTTACCTTCATTTTAAGGAAGTTGGCCTGCTGGAAATGACTTAGACCTGCGCCTGAGAGTCAATTGTTAGATTTTCAGGAATTATGTGAGCTGGTTGTTAAATACAACCATTATTAGAAACTAAATTATGTAAACTTATGATTAAACAACTTATGTTAAAAACAAAGGTTTTTACGTAATTGGTTGGGTGTCGTCCCATGCACCTAGAGGTTGCTGTTTCCATTCCCAGTGGGATCACATGCCCGAGTTTAGGGCTTGATCCCCAGTAGGGGGCATGCAGGAGGCAGCCGATCAATGTTTCTCTCACTCTTCAATGTTTCTCTCCTCTCTCTCCCTTCCTCTCTCTAAAATCAATAAAAACACATTTTTTAAAAAAAACACATACACAAAACAAAAAACCCACAAAGGTAATAAATACAACTCATCACTCCCTAATTTTTTATTACTTTTTGCTCTTATCTGTGTTCTTAAGGTTATTTACTTCTATTATATCTGTCTTGTGGAAATACTGTATATACAATGCTGTGTGGAACAGTGACATCACATTGGTAGCTTGAAATCATCCAGGGTGGGAATATTTACACCTTGGAAACCAGCAAACACTACACACCAGGAGAGCCAGTTGTTCAACATTTATCAGCACACCACTAATTGAGGCACAGAGAGGCTGTGACCTACTCAAGGTTGCCCAGCTGGAAAAGAACAGAGCTGAATTTGAACCCAGGCAGTGTGTCGCTGAAGCTCAAATTTGAGCACCTCTATGCTGATTCTGTCCAAAGTCCCAGTCACACATAGTTGGGATTAACAGGCCCCCATACACCCCATACATACTCATTGCTTTCACTAGGATAAGAGAGTCACACCCCTCCAGCCCAGCCCCCTCTCCCCTAGTTCACCTCTTTCCCTCCCCCCTCCCCCTTTCTCTTCTTCCAGTCCTGCCTCCCTGGGGACTCAGATCTGTGAGACAGCAGTCCAGCCCATGGGCACATTCAGCCTGGCGGTCAGAGGCCAGCCACTGGCCACCTTGTCTGCTCACTCCCAGCCTTTGTCTGGCCATCTGCCCATCAGCTGTGGGACTGCCTTCCAGGGGGAGTAGGGGGGCCTGCCTTGCCTGTGACCCAGAGCCTACCCTTGCTTGCTGGCCTCTATCTCACCTGGGACCTCCAGGGCCTCTCTATCACTGGCAGTGGCATCCCCATGGAGTCCTCTGAGACTCTGCCTTTCTCTTGTTCTGGAAGAACAAAACCAGGTCAGATCACTCCTCAGCATCCTCCAGTATTTTCCTTTCTCACCCGCGGAAGCCACAGCATCACAATGGGCCATAAGGCTATAACCCATCTGGCCTTTCCCCCTTTGCCCCTCTTGTTCTAGCCACTCAGGTCTCTTTGGTGTTCCTCAAGTATGCTAAGCACACTCCTGCCCCAGGGCCTTCGTACTTGAATTCTTGCCCCAATATTTGCACGATTTGTTTCCTCACCTTCTCCGACCCTTCTATATAAAATTATAGCATCTACTTTACACATTTCCTATCTCCTGTTTCTGCCTTTTACCTTCCTTAGCACTTGTCACCATCTGACATACTATATTTTTAATGTTATTGTCTGTCTCTCCTTAGTAAAATGTAAGCTCCAAGAGAGCAGGAATTTTTGTTTTTTGCTGGATGGATGAGTGGAGATAGATGAATGGATGGACGGGTGGATGAATGGATGGATGAATGAACAAAGGAACAAACAAATGAACAACAGTGTTTTCAAATGTCAGGAAAGCCCTTGCAACCTGCTGGGAGTGAGGGTGGCTGTGTGATCTCTCTGGTATGAGACCTGGAGTGCCAGGCCCAGTTCTGTCCCGATTTGCTGTGTGACCTTGGGTAGTTCCCTTCCCCTCTCTTTCCCAAGTCTAATAAGGAAAGCAGTGTGGCAAAATATAAGGAATGCTGGCTCTGCAGTCAGGCAGGCAGGATCAAATCCCCACTGGGCTGTTTACTGATGGTGGGGCCTTGGGCAAGTCACTTCTCCCTGAGCTTGTCTCCCCATCTGCGAGGTGGGATGGGGTGGAAGGATACACAGGATGCTTTGTGGTGAGCCCTAGCACAGATCCTGGCATATACAAACTGTTCGATGAATAGATCTATATTGTTTTAAAAGTACCCAAAGAGCCCTAGCCAGTTTGGCTCAGTGGTTAGAATGTTGGCCTGTGGACTGAAGGGTCCAGGGTTCAATTCTGGCCAAGGACACGTACCTGGGTTACAGGCTCGATCCCCGGCGCCGGTCAGGTGGAGTGCGTGAGTCAGCCAACTGATGTTTCTCTCTCTCTCTCCCTCTCTCCCCCTTCCATTTGCTCTGGAAATAACCTCAGGTGAGGATAGTAAATAAAATAAAATAAAAGTACCCAAAGTACCCGAAGGGCTCACCTACAACTGGATGCCTTGTGGCCCTGCCTTAAAGAGGAAGGCGTCACAGAATCTCCTGAACCCAGAGGGCCTTACCTGCCTCCCCCGGGCCCTGGCCTGGCTGAGGTTGCTTTCTCACTAACATTAATCTTCACATTAATTGCTTCCTCCCTGGGCTCGTTTCCTCAGTCCCTGGCCCAGGCTGAGCTTTGTCTCCTGGGCCCCTGGCCTCAGGCTGGGGCGATGCGGGCAGGTGGCTCAGGCACGAGCACCCGACAGCAGCCCTCAAGCTCTCCTCTGCCCGCACAGTGTTCATCTGCAGCTTCATGGTGGCTGCCCCCATCTTCGGCTACCTGGGCGACCGCTTCAACAGGAAAGTGATTCTCAGCTGCGGCATTTTCTTCTGGTCGGCAGTCACGTTTTCCAGCTCCTTCATCTCACAGCAGGTGAGGCCTGTCCGGACGTCCTGCCCAGCAACCCTGAGTGTCCCATCTGTTCCTCCAGCTGGTGGCCTGTCTGATTGACCTGTCTTAGTGTAGACTGGGGGTTACAGCCCCTTTGCTCAAACTAAAATCAAATTTAGTCTGTATTTCAAACTCCAGAGCTAGATAATATCTTCCAAGTACAGTGGGATGCGAGAGTCTTTGGGCACTTTTATTAACTGGCCCTGCAAATAGTGCCGTCCCCATGCTGGCCTGAACTGAGGGGCCCACAGCCCAGTGTGGCCGCCTGGCTCTCTCAGCTGCCTCTGATTTGGGGGGGGGGATTCAAGGAGCAGGGGGAACTAGTCTGGCCTAGGAGCCAGGACGCTTTGGTTCTAGTTCCGGCTCCGCCAGACTCTTTCTGTGTGACCATAGGTGAGCCATGCCCCTGTCTGGGCTTCCCACTGTTTGCTCTTCGTTTGATAACTGCTTGGGTCAAAGTCCTAGGGAGGCAAATGTCACTTCAACATAAGGAAGATGTTTCTTACTCGGCTCCCATAGTTCTGAGTTTGAATATCCCATTTAGCCTTATGATCTGGAGAAATTTACTTGTCTCTGAGCCTCAGTTTCTTCATCTTTAAAATGGGGATAATACTTCTCAACTTAAAGATTTATTGTGAGAAATAACTGAGCTAATGACTATCTAGGCCCTGGAACATGGCAGTTGTTCAGCAAATCATTATTTCTATTCTTTCTTCCAAAAAGGAGATATGTTGCTTTGAGAGGTAGTGAGTTCCCCATCACTAGGAATGTTCAAGCAGAAGAAGGGCAATCATGTGATGGTTACTGTAGAGGGAGATAGAGGAAAAAGGGGAGGAGTACCAGGATCTGTCCTCAAGAAGTTTTCAGCCTAGGGGACAAAGGAGGAGACCCTGGCCCTGACCTTGGGAGCACCCAGGGTAGTGGTGGGAAGATGTGACAGGAGGTCTCATCTTTAGAGCCTTCAGGATGTGCAAAGTGCTGAGAGTCCTCAGTGTAGAGAGAGCAGTCTCTTAAAATCCACAGGTCAAGGAAGGCTTCCTGGAGGAGGTGGCATTTGAGCTGGGCAGGCAGGCCAGGGAGATGACGCCTTTTGGTGAAGATAGAATGGACAGAGGGAGCAAACTCATGGCTGCAGAAATGGTGGGTTGTGTTGAGAAATCAAGGAGGATAGTGTTTTGGCTGGCAAGGAAGGCAAGGGCCATGTCAAGGAAAGCCTCAAATGCCAGGGTGGAGGGCGTGGGCCCCCTCCTGAAGCCAGTGCAGGAAGAGTGCAAAGAAGAGCAATGGTGAGTCAGATTTATATTGCTCGAAAGGCGGTTGGAGGTGAGGGCAAAGGGAATCAGCAGGTTGGGGGGTACATGTTTGCTTCATGGGGCAGCTTCAGGCTCAGGTAAGCTCCAAGCCCGGAGTGTCAGCCTGACACCCACAGTAAAAAATGGGGCCTGGACCAGAAGCCTCTAGGGCCCCTTGGGACCTTGCCCTTCCCCTGGCCAGGCCCCTGGCCTTCTGATCTCTAGGGCTACTTCTGGGATTGACCAGGGAGTCCAGGGCCATGATGCCAGTGCTGGGCCCCACTCTAGGTGTGTAGAAGGAGGGAGGGTCGGGGAGAGAAGGTGAGCAGAGGCAGAGAGAGAAACAGATTACCCCAATTAATCTATAAATTCTCTGCCATCACAATCCGAGTCCCACAGGATTTTGAAGTTAATTTGGCAGAGAAAACGCCTAAGAACAGCTAAGAACATTGTGAAAAATGACAGTGAAGGGGATTTGCCCTGCCAGTTATTCCAATGTGGCTGTTCTAACTAAACCAGCAGAGGGACAGACCGAGAGCAGTGGCACATAGTCCTCCCTCCTATGGGGACTGAGTGTAGGATGAAAGTTGCATCTCCTGGTTTGGGGAGAACTGACTATCCATCTGGATGAAAAATGAAGCTTAGCCTGTATTTCAAACCACACATCAAAATAAATCCTGGATAGGTCCAAGTAAAGTAAAAAGCAAACTATAACAATCTAGAACTATCAATCGACAAGAAAAAGACAACTCAGTAGAAAAATGGGCAAAGGATAGTGACCGACGATTCCAGGAGAAGATACCCAATGGGCAAGCCAAGCAGAGACGTACTCACTGGAGTAATCAAGGAAATGCAAATTAAAACAACATTGAGATACCATTTCACACCCATCAGATTGGCAACAATTAAAAAGGCTGGCGATACCAAGTGTTATTAAAGCTGCTGGTGGGAGTGTAAATTGATAGAGACTCTTTGGAAAGCAAAGCGGAGGATCTTGCAACATTCTGGCTGTGTACACCCTGCAGCCCAGCCTTCTGCTTTGAGGTATATGCCCAAGACAGAAGCTCCAACCTGTGCACACGGTGCACGCGAGGATGTTCGCTGCAGTCTTGAAACCGAAAAAAGGGAGACCACCTACGGGAGCGTGCCTGAGGGAAGCCCAGATAAAATGGGGCATTTTCATCCTATGGGACTCTTGATCACAAAAGAGTGAGCTAGATCTGCATTAAAAGATAGGAATGAGGGAAGAGCGAGCTGTGGGACAAGATGCATGGAATGGTTCCTTTTATGGTCATTTTTTTCAAAGCACATGGGACACTAAGTGCTGTTCATTGGTACGTGGGTGTGCAAGTAACAAATGCACTGTGCAGTGGGTGCCTGGGGGAGGAGTGGGGGTTCACAGGACCCCTTGTCAGAGACGCCTCATCTGCCTGCTCCTGTGCCGAGGAGAAGAGCTGAGGAAACCCCTCCCAGTCTCGCACGCTCTCTCTATAACGAACATAAAATATTAGAGAATATTTTTATCATTTCGGGATGGAGTAAGTTGTCCTGAACAAGATGTGAAATCCAGAAGCCAGTAAGGGAAAATTAGCAGATTGGACATCCTCAAATTAAACAACACACAATGAAGCTTCTGAGCGGTGGAACTCCCCATATACAAAGTGGAAAATATTTGTGACGTACGTAATAAAGGGTCGATACCCATGATATATAGAAACCAAGGCAAGAAAGACAACCCAACAGAAAAATAGGCAAAGGCTGTAGGCAGATGATCCCCAAGAAAAGAAGCAGAGGGAAGGAGCTAGGGAAGGACTCAGAGGTGGAGAGAGTGAAGGAGCTCCGAGGTGGTCGAGCAGGCCGGTGACGCCGAGAGGGCCAGGAAAGAGCTGGGCAGATGGAGAGAGGAGGCAGGGAGCCCAGAGGAGGGCTGGATGTGGGTGATGCTGGCCGGATGGGTGGTCAGGGTGGGGCCGGGGAAAGATGACCAGGCTGTGTTCTCAGGCCCTGGGCAGCTGGGGGGATAGAGGGGACAAGGTCCACATCAAAGGGTAGCACCACTGGCAGCTGGCATGGCCCCACCCTTCCCAGATCAGCAGGCTTTGCTCTTTGATGTGTATGGGGGAGGAACGCCGAGCACTGGGCAGCCCTGCCCATTCTGCACCCACACGTGATCCTCTGCCAGCGCTGCCAGGGTAGCCCAGCTGCCCTGCCTGGGGGTGGGACACAGAGTGGGGGTGACTCGAGGCTCCCAAGGTAGAACCAGAATTCAGAAAGGAAGTCTCCCATTGGGGGGGGTAAGACACAGGCTTAGGTCCTCCGTGCTTATGAGGGGGCCAGAGGGGGCCTGTCTGGGCCATACTTACAACTCTCAACTTGAGAGACTCAAGTCCCACCCCAGCACTGGGCTAACCAGGCCCAGTTAGACCCACTATGGAGGGGGAAACTGAGGCCCAGAGCGGCCTGGGGGTGTAGTTGTTGAGGCAGGGGTTGGGCTCCATCCTTTTCCCTAGCTCCTCCTAGACCCTGCAGGGGTACAGAGCAAAGTGGGGACCAAGGATGAGCAGACAGAGGAGCAGGACAGTCCCCCAGCATTCTCCCCCCTCCCCCACAGCACTTCTGGCTGCTGGTCGTGTCCCGGGGGCTGGTGGGCATCGGGGAGGCCAGCTACTCCACCATCGCGCCCACCATCATTGGCGACCTCTTCACCAAGAACACACGCACGCTCATGCTGTCTGTCTTCTACTTTGCCATTCCACTGGGCAGGTGAGGATCCGGGCAAGGTCCCCTCAGGCTTCTGACCCCTCCCTGTCCTCTGGGACCTAAACATGTGGGTGGTCAGCCTTGGAGAAACGGTGGACCTGCTCCCCAGCCAGCTGGCTGGGTGGTTGGGGCAGGTGGGCAGGTGTCCTGCCTCATAGATAGTGAGCACCCCTTGCCGCCCGCCCCCACCTGTCCTTGCTGACTGTGCCTGTCTTCCCTGCAGCGGCCTGGGCTACATCACTGGCTCCAGCGTGAAGCAGGCAGCCGGAGACTGGCACTGGGCCTTGAGGGTAAGGACACCACCAGACCAGCTCGTGCCCAGGGTCACCCAGAGATTCAGGGACAGAGGCGTCCCACCTCGTGGGCCGGCACTCTTCTAGATTAGTCTCCATGGTAGTGTTGGGGGGCCCAGGTGTGAGCAGAGCCCAGCAGCCCCATCACCCTCTGGGCCCCCAGGCTGAGAGGAAGAACTCTCCCACTGGGTCAGGAAATTCTGGGTCCACGATGGCGCTTCCTGCTCTGAGCCCCGGTGCTGTGCTAGGGTGAGGCTGAGAGAGACCTCTGCGTGGGGCCCCTGGGGTCTGCGGCCGCTTCCTGCCCCCGGAGAGGATTCCAGGCAAGTCTGCCAAGGCTCCAGGACAGTGCAATCAGAGGAAACAGAGATCCCCAGTCTCACAGAGGAGAGGAAGCTCAAGACAAAGTGTTTTTTCCTCAAAAGCAGGAAGGAAGCAGCCTCCGTGGAATTTCTTAATGGGAGTGGGAGCGAATGGAGAGGCTCCCAGGCCTGGTGGGGTGGGAACAGATTTCCCTTGGAAATCAGGCTGCCAAAATGTCCCCCCATCTGGAGAGTGGCTGGGGCCTGGAGATTCTGTTCTTCACGCTGGGCTGGGCACAGGGAGGACCCACATGGGCCCCCCAAATGATAACCTACCTGATCTACTTGCCGGATGCTTCATGCCCAGCCAGTCCGTTCCCAGTGACCTGCAGGGCGAGGCTCTGGCCTGGGAAACTCCCAGACCCAGGGGTTCGGGCAGGGCTGGTATCTGGCTCCCTGACCACAGGAACGCTCTCTCCTCTCCCACTCATCATTCCATGTCTGTCCAACACCTACCTGCCTTCCTTTCTGTCCATCCATTCATCAGCCAGCCATCTTCCTGGTTTTCCATGTATTAACTCATCCATCCAGCGATTCATCGATCCAGCGTCTATCTTCCTGTCTTTTCATCAGTTCATTCACCCATCCATCCCTCCTTCCTTCCATCTGTGTGTCCATATATTCATTCAGCCATCTGTCTTCCCTCCTTTATCCATCTGACCGCCTGTCCCTCCCTTCTTCCTTCGGGCCCCCTCCCATCCCGCCCCTGCTCTGGACACTGCAGTTTGCGCCCCCGAGCCCCTTGCTGACCACATCCCCAGCGGCTTTGCTCAGCAGCCCAATCAGGAAGGCTGGGCAGGTAGCAGCCCCGAGGAGGAACCCAGAGCCCAGAGAAGGTGTGACCTAACTTGGTGCTCCCCGCCCCGTCAGGTGTCCCCCATCGTGGGCATGATCACGGGAACACTCATCCTCGTTCTGGTCCCGGCCACTAAGAGAGGCCACGCCGACCAGCTCGGGGGGCAGCTCAAGGCTCGGACCTCGTGGCTCCGAGACATGAAGGCCCTGATCCGCAAGTGAGTACTGCTGGGAGGGGTCTGGGGGGAAGAGGGGGCGGTGCCAAGATGAGAGCACACCCTTTGCAGGGCAGCCCACCCGGCACCCGTGGCCAGACTCCCTGCTGTCTCTCCTGCCAGCAGTGCTGGGAGTGACATTGTGGCCACTAGTATGTGTTCTGCAGTCATAGGCCTCACGCCCAGAACCTGTAAGGGAAGACATTAGAGGCTTCCAACTCTGGGGAAGGAATGGGGGAGCAAAGGCTGCTCCTGGGCTGGCTGCAGGGGTCCTGGCCCCCACTCAGTGTTGCCCCGGCCTCTCCCCAGCCGCAGCTACGTCTTCTCCTCCCTGGCCACGTCGGCCGTGTCCTTCGCCACAGGGGCCCTGGGCATGTGGATCCCACTGTACCTGTACCGCGCCCAGGTTGTGCAGAAGACGGCAGAGGCATGCAGCAGCCCACCCTGCGGGGCCAAGGACAGGTGGGGCCAGGCCCGGGTGGGGCGTGGGTGGCAGGGTAGCGAGGGATGCTGGATAGAAGTGCCAGCCCTCTGGCCCAGTGTTGGCCTTCCTTTCAACCCATACCCCACCATCCTCTGTCCCTACAGCCTCATCTTTGGGGCCATCACCTGCTTTACGGGCTTTCTGGGTGTGGTCACGGGGGCAGGAGCCACGCGCTGGTGCCGCCTGCGGACCCAGCGGGCCGACCCGCTGGTGTGTGCTGTGGGCATGCTGGGCTCTGCCATCTTCATCTGCCTCATCTTCGTGGCCGCCAAGAGCAGCATCGTGGGGGCCTATGTGAGTGCAGTGGGGGGTACAAGGGTGGTGAGGGAGTGGCCTAGAAGGAGATGCAGTCTGACTTATGGGGCCCTCCCTCCCCATGGGAAGGCTCCTGTCTGCCTGCCCCTGTTCTGTCCAGAGCCTGTCCAGGGCTCCGGTGTCTTTCAGGGCTGCGGGCATGGCTTGATAAGCCACAAATTCCTTGTGAGCCTGACTGCCAGGCAATGCAGGCTCCAGGGAGGGCTGGGAGGCTTTGGGGTTCCCTGCCCACAGCCAGGGTGCAGGGAGCAGCCTGAGGCAGCTGGTGGGGGGAACGCTTCCTGACGGTTGTTCTGGTTTCTCCTGGGCAGATCTGCATCTTTGTCGGGGAGACACTGCTGTTTTCTAACTGGGCCATCACCGCAGACATCCTTATGGTGAGGCAGGCTGAGGTTGCCTCTGCTGACCAGGCCTCTGGACCTCTCGGGCAGCTGGGGAGGGCGAAAGGAGGGAAGAGCTGGCAGGACTTGGTGGTGGTAGGGGGCAGGCAGGCTGGGAAGGTGAGCCTGGAGGCAGGGAGGGGATTGGAGAAGTTGGAGTCTGCATGGGGCAGGGCTGAAATCAGTGGGTTAAGCAGGCAGGATGGATGTGAAAACTGGGTGGGGAGGGGGATGTCTAGAGGCTCAGGTTTGTGGCCAGGAGGCTGGCAGTGCCAGGCTGGCACCAAGGGAGTGCTGCCTGCCAGCGCTCCTCCCCCAGGGTCTGAGGTTCCATCGACCTAGCTCAGCCTGGGTCCCAGGCCCCCTGCCTGAGTGCCTGTGGCTGTGGCCAGGCGCACAGAGGCCGTCTTCACAGGGCCAACAATGGGCTCCAGACCAGCCGGCCGGCTGGGACAAAGGGCTGTCTGAGTGCGGCAGGGGTTTGTGTCACTGAACATGGTTGGGTGCAGCCTGGGAGGAGCTGAGAGGGGGCTGTGGTCCTGCTCATTCGCAGCAGTCTGAATGGGGGTGAGGGTTGGGGGATGGAGTAACACCTGGTTCTGCGTTCTGGAATCCTCCAAGTCAGTGTCAGGAGAGGACTGGGAGAAGGGGCGTTCAGGGGCCCAGCACGGTGGGAATTGGGGTGGGGAGAGGGTCTTGGAGCTGCTGGGAGAGGCTCTGGGGGCAGGAGGCTGAAGGGCTCCTCATGGCCCAATCCTCAGGGCACTCAGCGTCTGGTGCCCCACTATGGAACAGCCCAGATCACTGCCAGCCCCTCACCTCTAGGCTGCCTTGCCCCACCAGAGCCTCCCTGCATACCTGCTTCACTGGGCCATCTCTTTCTTGTCCACACCAGTCCATGGGCTGGGGGGAGCAGGACGTCTGACTCAACTGTCTCAGCATGGAGCTGGGCAGGGTGGCAGGGGTTGGGGGGTGTCACTGCACATGCCCGGAGAGGAGGGAGGAGGAATCTGTCTGAATCAAGTGTCCTTGGTGCTAGGCAGGACCTGCCTCTGCCCCCAGGGGCAGCCCCAGCTGCTGACAGGGTTTGGGTCCCAGGGAAATTGTGTCCCATTTTATTAAGTGTCACAGCCACGTGACTATTGCTGGAAATAAGGCCACAGAATCCCATCAGATCCAGGTCTCCTCCCTGCCCCCTGTAATGGGGCACCCTGTGGGTACTGGCTGCCCTCATAGACTGTCTAAGGGCTGACACTCTGACTTATGAGGCAGCTAGATCTTGGGGGCAGGGGGCTGCCCAGGGGGCTGCCTGCCCTATTGCTCTGCTGACCTTGGCCCACCCAGCTTTGGAGCTGTGACCCCTGTGGTTAGGGCCTGCTTGGTCTGATAAGGATTCCTGGGGCCCAGCAGCTCGTGGAATTTGGTACTGGGGGTGCCCATGGGTCAAAGTGGAGGCTCTTCCAGGCAGGGTCCTGTTCCCCCCTCCCTTGCAGGCCAACCTAGGCCTTGCCAGGTCCTCGTGGAGGGGGAACCAAGATGGATCTTTAGCTGGTGGGGAGGTGAGGGCAGGAGGCTGAGAGGTCAGGGCTCTGGGCCCAGCGCTGCCTGACTCCATGTGTAACCTGTGTCCCCCTGGGCCTCTGTTTCCGTGACCACGCAGCTGGCTCTCCACCAAGAGCCCGTGCAGGATGGAAGGCAGCCTGGCCTCGTGAGCTGGAGATGAGCAGAGGGCCCTAGGGAGGGCGGGTGAAGGGAGGGAGGGCCCTGGGGAGTGAGGTGTTAAGACACCAGGGCAGAAGGGATCTTCAGAAATGTCCTGACCCCAGGGATGAGGCCAGGTGGGTGGGCCTGGCTCCTCTGCACTCTGACCTGCCACCTCTTCCGCAGTATGTGGTCATCCCCACGAGACGGGCCACCGCCGTGGCCCTGCAGAGCTTCACCTCTCACCTGCTGGGGGATGCGGGCAGCCCCTACCTCATCGGCTTTGTGAGTCCCGGGCAGGGGCGGCGCGGTGGGTGCTGGGCTTCAGGGGGCGGGCCTGCCCTGACTCCACCCGCAATCCTCACAGATCTCCGACCTGATCCGCCAGAGCACCAAGGACTCCCCGCTCTGGGAGTTCTTGAGTCTGGGCTACGCGCTCATGCTCTGCCCCTTCGTCGTGGTCCTGGGTGGCATGTTCTTCCTAGCCACGGCTCTCTTCTTCCTCAGCGACCGCGCCAAGGCTGAGCAGCAGTGAGTGGGGGTGGGGTGGGCCCGCTGCCCCCACTGCAGGGCACTCAGGGTTTGGTGCCCCAGAGCGGGAGGGCATGCCTGTGCGGCCGAGCCACCTGGCCCCCGCGGGCCTGGCCCAGCTCCCGAACCCTCCTGTCCTCTTGATGCTGCCTGCTGCTCGCAGGCCGACCCGCACCGAGTGGGTGTGGGGGCTGTGGGAGCCCACGGTGAACCCAGGGTGGGCTTGGGACCTGTTCCTGGTGGTTCTAGGCTTGGGTTTTTCTCTGGTTAATGGTTTTTAGAGCTGGGAGCCCTCTTTTTCTCTCATTTTCTGACTTTCTCCTCTTTACTCTTCTCTCTCTTTCCTCTCCCCACCCCTGGGCTCTCCCACCTCCCCCTGGGGCTGACGAGGTCCCTGCCCAGCACGTCCGGTCAGCGGGCCCCTGTGATTCGATGCGCCAGAGCAGTGCCCGGGCTCGGCCGCCGCTGATCCGCCACCTTGACCCCTGCCCGTCTCTCCCCCAGGGTGAACGAGTTGGTGATGCCACCCGCATCCATGAAGGTCTGAGGTGGTGAGTTCAGGCCAGGGGGACTAAGGGGGGTCTCCTGTGGGAGGGGAAGGCAGGGTTAGGGAGCACTCAGGGCGGCACTTCCTCCTGAAACGTTGCCCAAATTGACTGGAGGACCGTGGGAGGGTGCAGGCTCCCTCTTCCAGTAAATCGGCCCCCCTTCCTTCCTCACAAGTGCTGGGGGCATAGGTCAGGGCCATGACTGGGCAGGACTCCCTGCTCTATCCTGGATTCTGTCATCGGGTGTTTTCCTAGGGGTGCCAGGGCCTGACTCCTACTTTGACCTTCCTCTGGGCCTGGCCCCTGGGAGCACTTCCTAGCAGTGAAAGACCCAAGGTCACCGCCCCACACCCTGGCCCCAGTACACCCACACCCCTCTCATGCCCCAAGCCCAGAGCAAGGCGTTTCTCCAAACGGCAAAGGAAAAGGAGGAAGGAAGCCCTAAAATGATGCCTCCAGAAGTCCCACCTCTGATCTCTTTCCTCTAGGTGCCTCTGGAACTATGAAGACCGCTTGCTTCCACCTAGTCTGGGAGGTGTCCTTCAGCATCCCAGCCCTGCAGGGCCATCCAACTTCCCATGTGACACATGGCTGGACGCCCATCCCTGGTCTGGGACTGCTGAGTGGCCATGGCTCCAAGAGGAGGCTGTGTCCTCAACTCATCTGGAAGGCTGTGTGCACTGGGGCCACATGGCTGGACAGACCCCCAGCTGTGGGTTTGGGCTGCAGGGCCCCTGGGACCCAGGGAGAAGACAGCCCCCATTGAGTGTGTGGAGAGAGTCTGGCCTGTCACCAGCTTATGTGATCCTGGGCAAGTCCCTGCCCTCACCAGACCGTGGGGCCAGGGAGCTAGACTTTCCTGTGCAGCTTGCTGGGCAAGGCACTACCTGCAGCATTGAAGACCCAACAGCTCCTGGACTGCACAGAGAGGTGACCCAGGCCTCAGGGTGGCACTATAGGCTCTGAGGCTCCCTGGTGTGTGGGGACCGTAGCCTTTCAGCTGAGCCTCTGCCTCTGGGACATTGGACTCAACCTGGCAGAGCTGGGTACCCGTCATTGTAGCCTGGAGGGTCACTTGTCTCTGCTGCTTTGGGCTCTCAGCCTGGCGGTCTCCCAGGTGGGGACCATCTCAATAGGGAGCTGACATCACCAGGGGTGAAGGCCCTGGTGGTTGCCACATACCACCTGTGTCCCCAGGCCTGAGATCACTGGGGGATGCCCACCCAAACAGGGCTCCTTGCAGCCTCTGGGAAAACCTGTTCATCTCCTCCTGGACCCCCCACAGGAGCCAGACCTACTCCTGTGGCACACTGGGCTTTTTCCAGAGGCAGGGCCCAGGGGACTACTTTTGTAATCCACTGGGCAGTAGCCAGGACTCTGACAGCCAGAGGAAGCAGCCATCCGCTAAGCTTCCCGACCCAGGGAATAGCCTGGTGGAGGCTGACACCCCAGAACCACCTCCACCCAAGTGCCAGCTGCTGTTGCGCAAGTGCATTTTCACACATCCCACCACTGCCCCCAGCCTCTGACCACCTGTAGTTCCATCTGCATACGCCATCCCATCCTCATAGCCACACACAGGGTGCAGCTGCTGCCTGTGGTCGAAGTGTGCAGCTTACCATGTCCCCTCTGCTCCACCCCCTCCCTGCACATTTGCTGGAATCAAGGTGGTTCTGGTCTGGGGCCCCTTGTGGCCAGCAGGGGACCCTAAGAGTCAGCTCGGACAATGCTCTCTGCCCTGCAGTTACTGGCTGGTGTGGCTTCAGTGGTGTGTAAGCTACTGGAATACCCACTCCCCGCCAAGCTCTGGGGTACCCCGGGGGCCCAGCAAGGGGGTGGGATCCCCAAAGACCAGCTTGGCCTCCACCTCCCACCCGGCCTCACCTGGGGCCCCAGCAATGTTTTCTTGTTGTACAAGAACCAGGTCCAAGTGTTGCCTCCTCTTCCTTCCGGAAGCCAAACTGCTCCTTTATTTTTTAGAGCTGCTGATTGTGAATCTCAGAGTCTTAAGAGAGAAGCCAAATATATTCCTCTTGTAAATGAAGAAATAAACCTATTTAAATCATGCCCCGGTGGCTCCTACAGTGAAGTAGCCTTGCGGGGGAGGGCACCACGAGTGACCGCACCTGTGCTCACCTGCCTGCGCACGAGCCCTGGCCCGGGCCCCGGCCCACACCACCAGGAGCCGAGGCCCCAGCCCCACACAATTCCAGTGTGTTCTGAGCTGAGAAACAGCACAGCCAGAGAGCAGAGCAGGGCCCAGCCAGGGCCACACAGCCCAGGTTGCACTTGCTACAGGAGGACCTCCCTGTAGGCTAGTGGCAGACCCTCTCCCCTCAGTGCCAGAAGGTAGTACCCCACATAGTGGCCTGTTTATTAGAATCCTGGTGCAAAAATAGGAGTCTCTTGGGCTGACGGGGAGGGGCTGGGGGACAGGGCCTGCTCTCAGGGCTTTCTCGCCTTCCTCAGCTGTGCTCTTTTTTTCTTGGCTCCGCTCTGCAGAAGGCTGGGGCTCCTGCTGGCCAGAGACAATCTTAATCTTGCTTTTTTCTGCGGCAGCGCCGACTGTGGCGACTTGCCTGAGACCCCCTTTTGGGGCAGCTCCTTCTGATACTGCTTTTCGCTAGCAGGCTCCGTGGGGGACACAGGAGTGACTCCATTCACCTGGGACAGCTTCTGACTTTTCTTCTGTAGCTTTGGGGTCTTGGCAGGGGGCTCTGAGGCCAGACTCTTGGTAGCAGGACTCTTGGCAGCAGGCATCCCATTCATCTGCGACAGCTTCTGACTTTTCTTCTGCAACTTCGGGGTCTTGGCAGGGGGTTCTGGGGTCTGACTTTTGGTGGCAGGACTCTTGGCAGGAGGCGTCCCATTCACCTGGGCCTGGGCTGTGACCTTAGCTCTCTTCCTTTTCCGCTTCTTGCCTGTGCTGGGGGGCTGGTCCCCACCAGTGGCTGCAGGCTGGGCATCCTCTTGCGTGGTCACCTCTGACTTGCGTTTCTTGCGCTTCTTGGTCTCTGGCAAGAATCCCTTTTTCTTCCGTTTCATGCTAACGGGGCTCTGCGTGGCACTGAGGACTTCCTTGGCATCCTTCTTCTCTGACTTTGGGCGCCTGGGAGGAAGTGAGCAAAGTAAGTGTCCAGCGAGAGCAGAAGTGTCTTCCACCTCTGTGGTCCCAGGGTACCCAAGCTGCCCAAAGCTCCCACACTGGAGCACGCATATTGGACTGTGTGCAGCGTGAGGGTCTCCCCAGCCCTTCCTCCCAGAACCTACTGGACTCCGAGGATCTTCATGGCCTGCCAATACAGGTCGTAGAGGCGGCTGGACCCAGTCGAGTGCTCCCCCTGCTGCACCCTGTGCTGCAGGTTTTGCTGTTGGCTCTGCAGCACAGCCCGGACAGCTGTCAGGTCCACGGTCAGCTTCTGCAGAGGGTGGGAAAGCTGTGGCCATAATGGAGGCGGGCAGCAGGGCCTCTTCCCAGCTCTTGGTCCCCAGTCCTCCCACCATGCCCAATTACTGCCTCTTCTGGAACCCCATGCCCCTTTCTGCAACCTCAGCCACTCCTCCTGCCTGTAAATCACATTTCACTTGCCTTAGGAAGAAAAAGAAGCCCCAGGTGCCATGTTTGTTCCCTCTCCGTGCAGCCAGAAGCCCCATCTCTACTTCCTTACCCCCCACTCAATCCTCCCCTCTGTGGCTCTGGCCTGCCCACCTCTGAGGGCAACATGCACTGACATCAGGGTGGCCAAAGCCCCTCTTCCCATCTCACCCTCCCTGCCACAGACTGAACACTGGCTTCCACAGCACCCTCCACTCCTGGCTTTTTACCACCACCCTTAGCACTGCTTCTCAGGCCCGCCAGCTATTCTGCAAGACTCTAGCCCAGGCCCCTCTCCTCCCTCCAGCACCCTCTCAGCAAGCTTGCCCTGCACATGGGCTTTGACTGTGTCTACGCCAGGAATTCCCAGACCTTTCATCTGGGTCAGATGGAGGGACCCAGACACTCACCCACAGCTGCCACCTGGCCCCCATTCTGAAGCCCCCTGCCCACCAGGAACCTCTTCACCTCCTCCCGTGGTCCCCAGCCCACCAGCCCCTTCTCAGCTTTCTTACTGGAGCACAAACAACAGCACAGCCTCCTACCCCAAGCCTGGCCTGGCACAGGCATTGCCACTCTCCCCTCCCAAGTCAATCACCTGTGTCCACGGCTCTCTAACCTCGCAAACAAAAAGAGCCCAATCCTTCTCTGGCACCCGGAACCTTCCCCACATGGCTCCCAGCCTGCCCCTAAGCCTGTGCTGAGACTACCTCCTCTGCCTGCCCAGTGACCACCCTCCTGATCTCACCTCATGATTGATAATCCGGAAAAGAGTGTTGAGCAGCTCCAAGGAGGACCGCTCCTTCAGGTGCTCCGACTTGGTCTGCGCTTCACCCAGGGCCCGCAGGTTCTAAGGAGAAGGCGGCCAGGCTGAGCCAGTCTAGAGAGCTTTCCAAAGCCATTTCCCACATGAGACCAAAGCCCCAATGGAAGAAATGTCTGCTGGGGCAACCCCAAAACCACCCCGAAGTTTAGGGTCTGAGAGAACCACTCCTGATGGGGGTGTGAAAGGGGAGCTCCATGGCTGTTACCTCCGTGACCTTTGCCAGTATCTGACCAATCAGCTGCTCCCACTCGGGGTCCTCAAAGCACAGTCTCAGCTCTCGAATGGGCAGGGCCTTCTGGAGCAGCAGGCAGGCCTGGGCCTGGGGTGGTGGAACGTGGTCACTAAGAGCCTTGGCATGCTGGGCCAAGGCTTAGGGAACCATAGGGGCCCTAAGAGCCTTGGCAGCTTGCTGGGCACCTGCTAAGACCAAGACAACACTAGGCTGCGTGAGGGGCTGCCTGCTGCTCTGGGTCCAAACTTCCTGGGTTCACTGCAGGAGCTCTGGGCTCAGTAATCATCTGCTCCTGTCCCTTGTCAGGTAAGTGGAGGAATAGAGGCCTGGGGTGCAGGAGCAAGGGCTCTGGATGGAGACAGTTCCTGACCCTCTTACTACTCAGTACTGTCTTATTCCAGCCTCCCCGTCTCCATCCTTGCCCTGCCCATCAGTGAGGCACCTGAGCAGATAGCCAGGGGCTTCCTCTGTGCAGGTCAGAGTGTGAGCGATATAGAGTCAGAGGGCTCAGGTCACCTGGGAAGTGGCAGAAGCAGAAGCAAAGCTGTCCGCACCCCCACAGCTACACGGTGCCTGCAGCACGTGAGAGGCTAGCCAGGTCAGAGGGGCAAGGGTGGAGTGGGCCTCGTCACCCTTATTCTCACCAGGGCAGCCTCCTGGGCCTCACAAATACCTAGCCAGAAATGAGTCCAGTGGGTAATTCAGACAGGCCCCTACCTGATGGCGAGGCCGCCTTTGGCCTGTCACGTGCTGGACCACAATGGGGAGCAGGCTCTTACAGAGCATCTAGGGAGTGAATGACAGGGCTGTGAGACAGGGGTCTGGGTTGAGCAGGGACCCCGAGGGGGTGGGCCGGACCCTATACTCACCGGGTGCCGAGAGAAAAGGCTGAGGAACATGGGAACTGTGAGGGGGCTGTTGCGCTTGGTCAGGAAGGAGCTCAGTGCTGATGAGTAGATCGGGGTCACACGGTTCAAATCCAAGCAGCTGGTAGCCTGGGCCACCTGAGAGAGAACTGGTGTGATGCCAGGGAGAGGGATCCGTGGTATGGGAGTGGAGCCTGGGCTGCCTTAAGGAGGCTGAAAGCTGGGTCCCTGGGAAGTCATGGCCTCAACTCCCCATCTGTGAAATGGACAGATGGTCCTGGCCTGCTGCCTGGGATCTGCTCCTATCTATTGGCACTGGACTTTCTAGGCTGAGCCTTCTTGGGCCAGGGCCTGCTCACCTCTGCGCCCTTGGGCTTGGTGCTGGGTTTAGCGCCTGCTTTCGCCTTCTTTTGGGTCTTGCAGATGGACCTATCAGCAGTGTTGCCCTTCAAAACCCGGAGGAGATAGAGGGAGGCGTTGAAGTAGTAGAGGGCGACAGAGGAGTCGGCCTGGTGAGCAGCCTGCTGCACCAGCCGCTCCACCTGTGTGTACAGTGTGTCCATGCAGTTGCCCACGTCACGGCAGTAATGCCGGGAACGGCACAGGTGATGTCTGTGGGGCAGGAAGGGGCAGAGCTGGTTACAACATTCTCTTTCCACCCCTGCTCCCGCCAAGCAGAGCCAACCCCAAGAGTAGGGTCCCTGAGTCCCATTTCACAGGCAGGGAAAGACACCTAGAGAGGAAAAGGGATCTGACTAAGGCTGCAGAGGGAGGACCAAGACCACCTGCAGATTTGCTCTGAGGACAAGCCGGAGGGGAAACTCGGCTCCCTGAGCTAAGGCTGCACCCCAGGCTGACCAGCCCCGACCTGGTCCATACCTCCTGTCTACACCTGTCCCTTGTGGGACAGTGGCTTTCATGCCTTCGTAAAGCAAGACCAGGGTCTGTGTGCTCAGAACCCTGTGTGGCCCCTGCAGGGCTGGGAACACAGTAGGGACCAGAGGCAGGACACTCAACAAGCCCAACAGTGCCCAAGCAGGCAGCAGGAGAACTAGCGGAGAAAGTGGAGCCGGAAGCTGGCGTGAGATGAGTTGGGGGTGCACCATCCATCACACTCTCCCTACTGCTCTAGTCTGTGCACTTGGCACCTCAAATCCCTAGGCCTTCGTCTCCCCAGTACCCTTGTGTTCCGAAGGCAGGTCTGAATCTGCCACCTGCTCCACCCCCTGGCTGATCTCCCTGCTCAAGTGCAGCCCACGCTGCCACCCATTTCTTACAAGGCAAGCCAGCCCCCACTCCTGCCTGTGCTCTTGGTGAAAACACCTCTGTGGCTCCCGAACACTGCTGGGGGCGAGTCCACAAGGACTCTTACGTTTCAGTTGTATCTGATGCTCTCTTCTGGATCCTTTTGCCCTCCCTGTGGCCCCCAGTCCTGATGAACTCTGTAGCTCCCAGCATTGCTGACAACTCTCCCAGCAGGCCTTCCCTGGTACCTCAAGACTGGGCTAGTGGGTTAGTGCCCCACACCACTTTGTGCTCCCAGTCTCTTACCCACTACCTGCCCCCCCCAGTCCCAGGACATCATTGCCAGATGACCAGTCTGGTTTCCCAGCTGCAGTGACCCTGAGAGCAGGGCTGGGACTGGGGTCTCCTGAGGATACTGGTCTATGCTGAGCTGCTGCTAGTGTTGGAGAATGGATGGAAGAACCAGGCCTGTGTGTGAGTTGCTGAGCGACACGTGCCCCGGGTCAGAGCAGTGAACCTCGAGAGCCAAGCAGGCCCACTCCGGAAGCTTGGCTCCGACCTTTCTACTTGGGAAACCCCAAAGGCCCAGCACTGTTCTGGGGGTTTCGGGTTTTGTGGCCTGTCGGGGCCCCGCCCACCGGCGCTCACGTGAAGATGCGGGCCGTCTTGTGCAGGAGATCCTGCTCCTGCTTGGTGCTGCTGGTGCGCATGCTGCAGCGGATGATCTTCAGCAGCGGCTCAAGCAGCTCCAGGACCAGGGGGTTCTCGGGCTGCTTGGTCACCAGCACCTCAATCAGGTCCAGGACCTGTGGCAGGATGGGTAGGCTGTCAGGTGTGGAGGGATTAGAGGAAGGGGACGAGCAGGGCGACTGGGCCAGGGGCATGGGCACGCAGGATGGTCGTTGGGCTCACCCTGATCTGGAAGTCCCGCCGGAGGACCTTCTCCTTCTGTAGCTTGTTCTTCTCGTCCCTCCGGGCCTGGATGCGCAGCTTCTGCTCAGCAAAGAGGCTGGCAAGGTTCTGGTCCAGGGCCATCATGGCCTCGTCCCCCAGCTCCTCATCATCCTCGTCGTCCACACCGCCCTGAGGGACAGACGCCAGTGAGCAGCCTGGCCCGCGGGCACACGCACCGAGGGACAGGTGCCCCGGAGTTCTGCTCACCAGCGCCTGCCCTGCCTGCAGCACGGCCATCAGCTGCTGCCGGAAGCCGGGGTCAACGTCCCCGTCGCGATCCTCCTCGTCGCTCTCCTCCCCACTGCTCTCCTCGCTCTCCGAGTTCTTGCCCTCGCTCTCTGAGCTCTTGTCCTGTGGGTGGCCAGAGGGTAGCACCTGCCATCGCACACGTGCCTGGCCCCGCGCCCCCCGCCAACACGCACCTCCTCACCCTCCGGCTGCCTCTCGGAGTCGTCTGTGATCACCACGCTGTCGTCCTCGTCTGGGCTCTGCTCCGGGTTCAGCACCTGCGGGGTATCCCAGCGGCTGACTCTCTGCCCTCCTCAGACCGCTGGCCCCCCACTTCCCTGGCCTTGCCCAGTCCAGTCCTGGCCAAAAGGTCAAAGGGGGAAAACGAAGCCTAGGAAGTAAGGCTACACCCCCCAAAACCCAGTGCCAGCACCTCCTTGATACATGACGACCACTCAGCGCCCCCTGGACAGGGTTGCACAGCAGCCGAGTGAGGCCCCCACCCACTCTGCAGGTTGCAGCCAGGACGAGGGGCTGATATGGCAGCCCTGGTGCAACCTGGTGCTTGGACAGCCACATCCCAGGACTCATTTCCCCAAAGGCCCCAACTTACATCCAGGATTAGCTGCAGGGCACGTGGAGTAAGGTGGGAGCAGATGTGGCTGAACACGCTCCGGGCCACCTGGCGTATCAGATGGCTGGGCTGGGCCAGGAGCGCCAGGAGGATCTCCACCAGCACCTCCACCCATGGCGGCTCCTGGGGGTCTGCAAGCGGGGAGAGGTCTGAGTCTGGGCAGGGCACTGCTGCCCCATCCCAGATCCCTGTTGTGCCCAGGATGTGCCCTGCCACTCCCACCCCAGGGGCAATGACACACTGGTGGCCTTGGAGCGGGTCCGGCGGGTCTTCTCCCCTAGGCTCTTCTTCATGCAGGTCTGGATGTCACCTAGGAGGTCACAGCTCTCTGTGGGGGACTGTGGGAGGGGCAGAAATCAGGAGCCAAGCCCCATTCCCGGCCTCTGCTGAGCCAGGGGAGGGGAGAGTCAAGTGGGAGCTACTGCCATCATCAGAGACTGAAAACACCCCAGCCTGGCTTGGTCAGTCACCCTCACCACCCAGAATGGACACCAGCTGGACCCCAGGGGCAGCCCTGGAGGTGATGACCTTTTACACCTAACATGCACTCACAGGATCTGGGAGCCCTCAGGGAGATGGAGCCCAGCTTCCCCATGATGCCTAGAGGGGCGGAGCCTGACAAGAATGCTGGGTCAGTCACAGGAAGCCAGCAGGCCCAGCCTCATGACCCACAATTTTTCCTCCTATACCTGGCTCAACATTATTACATAGAAAAAAAATGAAAATCACTAATTTTAACTAATTTAATTTAAGATGATTTAAACCCATCTTGTTGGGGATAAGCCCAGACTCCAGCCACCCACCCTTCTTGTCCACCCTCGGGGGCCTCTAAAAACAGCCTGTGTGACCCATGGTACTGAAAAGGCAGACTTCTCCCTCATAATGCAGTGGAAGGTTTCAACGTTTGGGCCAGGGGTGGTGCAGAATAGAAGCCCAGAGCTCTGGCCATCTTTGTCTCCAGGTCCCTGACTGTGCATGCACCTTTTTTTTTAAAAATCCTCATTCAAGGATATTTTTTCCATTGACTTTTTTAGAGAAAGTAGAAGGGAGGGAGGGAGAAAGAGAGAGAGAAACATCGATGTGAGAGAGAGACACTGATTGGTTGACTCCCTCACATGCCCCGACCCAGACCAGGGCCTCTGGGATCGAGCCTGCAAACGAGGTGCATGCCCTTGGCCAGAATCAAACCCATGACCCTTTGGTCAATGGGCAAATGCTCTAACCAGCCAGGGCTTTTTTTAAAAACCCTCACCCAAGGATATGTTTTTATTGATTTTAGAGGAGGAGGAGAGAGAGAAACATCAATCTGTTGCCTCCCACATGTACCCTGACTGGGGATCAAACCTGCAACCTAGGTATGTGCCCTGACCTGGGACTGAACTACAACATTTTGGTGAATAGGATGATGCTCCATTTAACTGAGCCAACCGGCCAGGGCTGTGGCCAGGCACCTTTTCATCCAGGGGTTCGACATACCTGGTCCAGGTCAAGCTCAGAGATCGCAGGGTCTGGGGTGGGCACAAAACATGTCCCCAGCCCTAGGGGGTTTGGCTCAGTGGTTAGACCATCAGCCCACAGACTGAAGCGTCCCAGGTTTGATTCCAGCCAAGGGTGCATACCTCGGTTGTGGGCTCAATCCCTGGCCCTGGGCCAGGCGCAAGTGGGAGGTAACCAATAGATGTTTCTCTTTCTCTCTCTTTCTCTCTCTCTCTCCCTCCTCTCCATGTTGAGGTTTCTCTCTCTCTCTCCCTCTCCTACTCCCTCTGAAAAGCAATGGGAAAAATATCCTTGAGTGAGGATTTAAAAAAACAAAAACCAAACATAGAAACAAAAAAATGTCCCCAATCACCAGGGCCCTGATGCCCAATGCCAAGGAGGGAAGGGGCATCGTGGCCAACCTTTATCCACACAACTTGTCTATGGGCAGGGCCCAGAAGCAAAACCCACAGCCAAGAGACCAGAAGTGAGCAACTGAGAACCTGCCTCCTCAGCCTACTTAAGATTTGAAGCAGACTTCCGGCCGGGATGGAGGAGCAGGTAAATGCTGTGTTCGCCTCCTCCACGGCGACATCAAAATCACAACTAAACTACAGAGCCACCACCACTGAGAACAGCCCAAAGTCTAGCTGAACAGAAGTCTTATAACTAAGGATATACAGAAGCAGCCAGACTGGTAGGAGGGGACAGATACTGAACAAGCTGGTCCTACACCCATGTTGGTGGTTAAAAATCAGGAGGGATATATCTCTGCTGCGGAGGAGGGGTCCCAGCATTACAATGGGCTCCTCAGCCCAGGGTTCCAGGGGTGGGAAGAGAAGTCCCCATAACTGCTGGCTATGAAAACCAGTGGAGACTGTGGCTGAGTGAGACAGAGAGCTGCTGGAGTCCCAAGCAGGTGTTCCTCTTAAAGGGCCCACACACGGACTTACTTGGACTCACTCACTGGCTCTGAACTCCAGTGCTAGGATAGCAGCTCGAAAAGTGCCAGAGATATATAGGGAGGAACTGAATTGTCTGGGGTGAGGGTTGGAAGGAAAGCTTTCTCCCAGACAGAAGTGCTGGCAGAAGCCATTGTTCCCTTGCTGAGCCCTTCCTCTTACAGAGCTGGCAGGTGGGCACCATATCTGAGTCTCCATCAACCTGGCTGTTTGGCCAGCCCTGGTGATTCCCTAAGATCCAGCTCCACCCAACTTCCAGGCCCACTCAAGTTGCTCCCAGTGACTTTTCCATGCTAACAGACTATCTTGGCTCATGATATGGACTTTCCTAAAAGCTCACAAAGGTTCACAAACCCTAAAACAAGCAGCATCTGGCCTCAGTGTGCCCCAAACCTCTTGCTAAGAGGCTCCAAGCAAAGCACTAGCAGCATCTGGCCTCAGTTCACAGCTTAGCCTCTCCCAGGCACCTCCAAGCCCAACAAAAGTGGCAACCATCTGCAGATCACTTTGTAGGTCACACCAGGTAACCCTTAAAAGTGGCAAGAGAAAAGCAGTTAGTTACCTACAAGGGAGCTCCCATAAGACTCAGCTGATTTCTCACAGAAACTTTGCAGGCCAGAAGGGAGTGGCAATAAATACTTAAAGTGATGAAAAGCAAGAACCTGCAACTAATTACCCTACCCAGCAAAGCTACCATTTAGAACTGAAGGACAGATAAAGAGCTTCCCAGACAAGGAAAAGCTAAAGGAGTTCATCATCACCAAATCAGTATTACGAGAAATGTGAAAGAGACTTCTTTAATTAGAAGAAGATTTTTAAAAATGAATAAAATGGCAGTAACATTACCTAACAATTACTTTAAATGTAAATTGATTAAATGCTCCAATCAAAAGACACAGATTGGCTGAATAAAGAAATATGACCCTTACATATGCTATCTACAAGAGGCTCACTTCAGATCGAAGACACACATAGACTGAAAGTAAAAAGATAAAAAAGAACATTTCATGAAAATGGAAACAAACAAACAAAAAGCTGGGGTAGCAATATTTATATCAGACAAAACAGACTTTAGAACAAAGGCTACAAGAGACAAAGAAAGACCCAGCAATTCCATTTCTGGGTATTTATCTGAAGAAATCCAAAACACTAATGTGAAAAGATATACACATCCATATGTTCACTGCTGCATTATTTACAGTAGCCAAGATATGGAAGCAACCTAAGTGCTTCTCAACAGATGAACGAATAAAGAAGAGATGGTACATACATACAATGGAATATGACTCAGCCATAAAGAAGACTGAAATCTTGCCATGTGCAGTAACATAAATGAATCTAGAAGGTATCATGCTGAGCGAAATAAGTCAGACAGAGAAAGACAAATAACATGACTTCACTTATATGCAGAATCTAAAAAAATGAAAACAAAACAGAAACAAACTCATAGGTACAGAGATTTTTTTCTTTAATCCTCACTTGAGGATATTTTTTCCATTGCTTTTCAGAGAGCAGGAGAGAGTGAAACATCGATGTGAGACACATCGACTGGTTGTCTCCTACGACCAGAGTGGGGGATCAAGCCTGCAACTGAGGCACGTGCCCTTGGCCAGAACCAAATCTAGGACCCTTCAGTCCCTGGACCGAGACTCAAACCACTGAGCCAAATCAGCTAGGGCTACAGAGAACATTTTGATGATTATCACATGGGAGAGTGATTGGGCGGATGGGTGAAAAAGGGGAAGGGACTGAGAAGTACAAATTGCCAGTTATCAAAACAGTCACGGGGATGTAAAGTACAGCATTAGTGATATAGTCAATAATATTGTAATAACTATGTATGGTGTGAGATGGATTCTAGACCTACTAGGGCGATCACTTTGTAACTTATATCTCTAATCACTATGTTGTACACCTGAAACTAACATTGTATGTCAACTGTAAAATAAAAAACTATTTAAAAAAAAAAAAAAAAAGATGCAAAACAGCCCCATAAGAACTGCATATGATGCAAGAGGAAAACCTCTGGAGAAATGAAAGTTCGGCCAGTTGTGGGCACTAAGCTCCACCAGGACCAGCTGACCCAGGAAACCTTGAAGTTCAACTCTCCAGAGTCTTTCCTGGCAAAGTCCCCAAGCCTCTCAGGAGGAAGCCTGCAGGGCCACGGATCCCAGGTCCATAACCCCGTCCTTTCCAGGCTGCCGTACCTTGAAGAGGTGGATGCCCACCAGGAGTAGCAGGTGCTGAAAGGCAGTGGCCTTCGCCTTGGCCTCTGAGGAGCGAGCCTCTAGTTCCTCCAGAGTCTGTAGCATCCTGGTGGGAGATAGGCATGCTCTCAGGCCACTGCTGCCAGTGTCAGACCTGTGTCCCACCCATCCCCTGGAAATCCCACCCCTCACCGGTTCCAGGCCTGGCGCTGCTGCGTAGTGAAGGGTGTCAGGGGGGTCACATTGCGGCTGTGGTTCAACAGCATGTCTGCAAACTGTACCAGGCGGTAGGTCCAGGGCTGCTTGTCCTGGTTCTGCTCTGAGGCCTGCCTAAATTGTGTGCTGAGGGTCTGCAGCAGGCTGAGGGTGGGTGGGATGAGGGTTACGGGTTGGGTTAGTAAACGTGGCCACCAACCCCACACTCTGACCCACTGGAACTCACTGGGTCTCTAGAGCTTCTCCCAGTTTATAACTGGAGAGAGCAAGTGCCCTCGAGGCCACCTTCCAACCCTGCTAGCCCACCCTTAGCGTCTCCCAAGCTTCTTCACCTGAAGAAGGCACTGCTGACCACCTCTCGGGCCCGGCCCTCCACAGGGAAGGAGAACCGCTGCTCAGTTTCCGGGATCTGGGACGTGGGCTTCTTCGTTTCAAAGAATGAGTGAAAGAAGCAAAACCTGGGGAAGGTGGGAGATCAAGCCATGTTGCCTCAGTTAGTGCCACCCATTTTTACCAGCCCCTCCTTAGATGGCATCAGTGAAGGGCTGGAGGAAGAGGAGGGAGCCACTCTGGAGACGAGAGGGAGTGGAACATTTCTCAGATATGGATCCTGCATCTCGCCCTCGGAACCTAGAGACTCGGTTCCTCAACCAAGTCACACCAGTGTTTCTGCGAACATGGGCTGTTCCCCTTGGGACTACAGTGAGGGCTGAATGAGCACCCAGTGAGGCCGTGGTGAGACTCCCTGACACTGTCGATGCTTAGAGGCTGCCTGTGGAACATGTGGAGCCAGCCTGAGCCTGTGAGGCCCCTGCAGCCTCACACTTTCTGGGTCCCTTCCTTTCACAGGCTCCCAAGGAATTTCTCCTAAATTCTGCCTAAGGGAGAGGAATGGCTAGCCTGCTCCCCATGGACAAACTGGCCCCAACGCTTTTGGCTTCAGGGGGACCCAAACTAGGACAAAGCAGGAGGCCCAATTCCCTGGCTGCTCCATCCATGGGGAATTGGGGTTTGGGCACATCTCCCACCTGGCCACCTCCTCGATCAAGGCCTCCTCCTTCTCCAAGTGCAAGCTGTCCACGATGCTGACCAGGCGGAGGATGATCCACTTCCGCAGCCGGAACACAGCTCGCTCAGGCCTGGGGGCAGAAGCCAGGTCAGGGGAGCCATTCAGAGATGGTAAAAATGGTACTCCTTTCCCGCATTCTGGAGACAGGAACACAAGACCTCTGCCCCCTTACCACCAGCATGGGAACACATGTGAGGAAACTAACGCCTTCTCTCCCCTCCTCCCCTTCCATGGAACCCCAGGAAGCCCACTCCTGAGCCCTGGGCCCCTGCCAGGCCCATTCACCCGTGGATCGAAGCATCCTGGGCTTTCTTCTGATTGCTAGTGCTGAAGTCCACCAAGGAGTCCAGGTCAGGCTGGAGAAACATGTCCCGCAGCCAGGTCACATAGCCCTTGAGAGCGGGGGCACTCAGGAACCGCACGACCCGCCAGAAGGTAGGCACAACAGGGAGGCCCTGGTTGGTGATGGAAGTGAAGGCCACCACCACAGCCAACTGCTTCTCGGGGTCATCCCGGCAGCCTTCCAGGAAGGTTCCAACATACTCGTTCATCTCTGGAGCAAACTTGAACTGGCTCGGGAACTGCAAGAGTCAGGCACTGCATTGACTAACGGCCCTGCCAACCTCTGCCACACAGGGTACACTGAGGCCCAACAAGGCCCCTCCCTTGTACAGCCAGGCTGAGTTGCTCTGTCACCCCAGTGCTTCTGCCTGCCATCAAAGCCTGCCTGTCTGACTGCTCTAGCCTCCACAACTCTGGCCCCAGAAGGCCCCTCCTTCCCTCCCCTCAATGGATCAAGACAAGCTGTTTTCTGGGCTCAAGGCAGGGCAGAACAGTGGCTCAGAGTCCAGACTGGGCCATCACATTGACCTGGGTTCAAATGCCACTTCTGTCAGCTCCTAGCTGTGTCACAGTGGGGCTTAAAAGCCAACCCCTCTCCCATGCTTACCACATACCAAGCCCCATGAGATGTGTAAGTTTGTCTAATCTTTGTAACAACCCTTTGCAGTGGGTCTCTTTGTCATTTTACAGATGAAGAAAATTAGGCACAAAAAGGTTTAGAAGTGATTTCAGACAGCTCCAAGTGGTACAACTAGGATGTGGGACAGGCCTGTGCTCTTTACTGCTCTCTACTTCCTGACCTGTCCCTCCCCCAGGATTCTAACAGGAGCATAGCTCTCTGAAGCTGCTTGTGAAGTTGAACTGAGTTGGTGAGAGGAGCAAGCCCAGCTGCTTCCTGCTTTAAAGGGCCTGTGAAGTATTAACTGGCCATCTTCACAACAACTCTGAGGAAGCACCTCTCTTCTTGTCTCAGAGACAAGGAGAGGCAGGCTTGGGGCAGGGAAGAAGCCCATGCAGGGTCTCATAGCCTGGGGCCCGGTGGCCTGGTCCCTCATTCCACACTCTTAACCACCACTTGAGTCTCCTGTGGAGTGCTCAGCTCAGTGTGGGATGCACGGACAGTGTTCGGAACAACAGCGGGGTGGATGGAGGTCTGGACAGACTGCTGGCTGTGATGCCTCTGCTGAGGGGCCTGATGGCAGAAGGGCCAACCTTGCCAAAATTCTGCTCAGAGGGGAAGAGGTGGAGTGACTCAGGTAGCTCACTTTACCCAGAAGGAAGGGATACCCAGGTCCTAGGCTCCTTCCAACAGCAGCTGTGCTTGCCCATACCAGGCAGGACCAGAGGCAGGAAGACCCCTGATGCTGGAACAAAGAGCAGCCTTGTATTCCAGAAGCTGACTGATCCCAAGGGGGCCTACCCCCCTTCCTGGCAGGAAGCCTGGCTGTTTCTGATAGTACTGGGCTGCAGGGGGCGGCACCCACCTTAGCAGTGACTATGTGCTCCCCGTAATGTCGGATCAGGTCTCCTCGCATCACCAGCTGCAGCTGCTTCTTAGACAGCAGGGGCAAGGATGCACCCAGCAGGCGGAAGCACAGGTAGCTAAGGGGGTGCATGAAAGAGCCTGGTTAGAGCCCTCAGCTCCCCTGGGTGGACTCTGGGACCACCAACCCATCTCCACCTAACAAACAGGAAAGGGGGGGGGGTCAAGATGGGACAAGCTCCACAGCCACCTGGCAGGCCAGAACTGCTTCTTCAGTAGCCCTTGTTCCACAACTTCATTCCAGAACTTTGGAAATTTGTTTTCCTGAAGTGCTAGGCGGAGCAGGTCCAGAGCCACAGCAGGCAGTTTGCGTTCCTTCTTCACAGAGGTGGCGGCCGTCTTCAGCACAGTCACAAGTCTGTGGAGGGCAGAGGGGACTCAGGTGGCATCCACCAAACAGACAAGGGCCCAGGGAAGCAGGGACACCCCCAGGCCATACCGCAAATCTGTGAATGGCCAGGTGCAGCACCTTGGCCCCAGGAACCCACCCACCCACTCCCTCACACCTGGGGATATTCTCATCTGAGAATAGGTTGACCGATCCCATGAGCTTCTCAAGCTTTGCGGGCACCTTCTGCTGGGCCAAGAGGAAGAGCTCCAGGTGCTCAGGGGAGCCAAGCACTGAATTCAAGTCGGCCTTGAGAACCTTTGGCAAGACCTCCTGCCACATGGCCTCCGGAACCTGGGGTGGGGAGAGAGGTTGAAGGAGGGTGGCCCCCTCACAGCATCCTTTGTCTCTTCCCCTGTGAAGTGAGCCCTATGGGCTCCCTTGAGGCCCCTGGTACAGTGCCAATCAGAGGTGGGACAGCCACAACCCACCTTGCTAGGGATCAGAACCATCGGAGGGCATTTGTTAAAAAGCTCCAATTTCCAAGTCTCAGGAAGCTGGGTTTTTAATAAGTATACCACTGATGCAAATTGGCTGGGAGTCACCATTTAAATTACTCCTCTTTTGGGTTTTTCAGGACTAGCCCATTTCTTATATAATGAGCCCCAAGTGGAGACCTGGGGTTCAAATTCAGGTCCTTCTGGCTCTGCGGCCAGAGCTGTGCACAAAGCTGGGGTCCAGGACTTTGCTGTCCCTGACTTTTCCCCAGTAGCAAAAGGTTCCAGGTATTAAGTATACCTCCATTTCCCAAGTAGAGCAGTGGAGGGAGGGGGAAGGTCATGAGGGGTTAGTTCTGCCCAAACCAATGTCAAACATTTAATATACTTGCAACATGCCAGGCGCTGTTCTAGAGCTACACTCTCCAACATGGCAGCCACTGGCCTCAAGTGGCTACTGAGCACCTGGGATATGCTAATCTGAACGGAGACTTGCTCTAAGTGTGAAATACATATCAGCTTTCAAAAACCTAACACGACAAAAAGAATGTAAAATATTTCTACAACTTCTTATATCGATTGCCTGTTGAAATAACACTTTAAATTATTATTTAAGTAACCTAATAGGTGCACTAGGTTAATTATGTTACTAAACTATATTTGTTTCTTTTTCACCTTTTTAATATAGCTACAAAAAGTGTCAGTTACACACTTGTATTTCCATGGAATGGTGCTGCTCTAGAGCATTTCCATGAGTTAATGTTAACTCATGTCTTCTCCATGTTTCTACGAGTAGCACACAACCTGAAAGCCTGTACCTCAGAGAGGATGTCCACCAGGGCCTTCTGGGGCTGCTCCTGCAAGTGGTTGTGGTGCTGGGCCAGGACCTGCAGTAGCTTCACGGACTTCATCAGTGCCTCTGAGTCCTGGTGCCCACAAAGGATTAGAGGGTATGAGCAGGACATGCCACTGTCTCCCACCCCTCCCAAGCCAGTCCACATATCCCGTTTCCCGAAAGCTCTTACCTTCACCAGCCTGCCGGACTGAAAGAGGGCTAGCACCCCAAAAAGGTTTGCAAAAAGAGCCGGTCTCATCATTGCCTAGAAAAGGATTCCAGGCACCGGTGAGAAGGACCCAAGTATCCCCACCCCAGGGCTGCTGACCTCCCGGGGACACTAACTCTCACCTTCTTAACTTTCTGCAGGTCATGCTTCTCTTGTATCTGCTGCAGGATGCTGCACAAAGGGATGTCTTCGAAGGACTGTAACAGCTGCCAGGAGTTGTGGCAGGAGGGAGAGAGGGGCTCAGGGGGAGTAGCCTAGCCACACCCCAACAGACCTCAACATCCTCCCACTTCTCCGTTCAGTTTCTGCTCAGAGGCCTTATACCCCTGCTTGGGCCTCAAGGATGCCTCTGAAACTGTTCACTCCCCTTTGAGCAGCACTAATAATGGAATCTGCTGCAGAAGTGGAGCTGAATCTTGCCTACCTGCTCCACACCTACCTAGGTTGCAGCAAGTACCAAGTACTTCTTTTGGCCCCTAGAGTCCCAGACACTCTATCCCCACAGCCTGCTCTGAGGCTGATCCTAAAGGACCGATCTTTATCACGCTTCCAGCTGTCCAAGTTCCTCAGAGGTGGCCTATAATGGGCGGAGAGGCCCTAGGGGTAGCGAGTCCTGAACATTGCAGAGGTAAGTGAAGCCACTCCAAAGCTTACTACCCCCAGTAAAATGTACCTCAGAGGCTGGTCAATCCAAGTTCCAAAAAGAAAACTGCTCAACCTCCCACTCCACCTGCTGGGGCTTCTCGGTAGACAGGCCTGGCTCATAGACTTTCTCCACCTCCACGTGGGGAAGCCTCCCATCAGCTCAGATGTCACCCCGCGCTCCCCGCCTCCAACTTTTGCCTCTGAAGACCACTGACTCCTCCCCTGCAGAGACACCTGCCCTCCTCACTCCCCACCGTGTTCACAGGCATGACAGGTCCCCTGCCAGGAGTCACCATCTCACCTGGGCCAAGGCCAGACTGTAGCAGGGCCGGGCGGTTTCTCGCCCCATTCCGAGCCCAGCGATCAGGCGCTTCAGGGCGTACTTCATCTCGGACCCCTGCGGAACCAAGCGCATTCCCGGGTTGACCGGTGACAAGAAGCGCACGGCGCCGGCCCACCCCGGGCCCCTCGGCCCGCGCTCACCCGGGCATCCAGGTTCGCGCCCACGTGCCCCCCAGTCCCCAATTCCTGTGTCCCGCCGCCACGACTTTGCTGAGATCTATGCAGTCCCCTGCCCCAGGCCCCGCCATCATACCTCTGGTCTGCTGCGCAGATACTCCAGCAGCTTCTCCGTGGCCTCCAGCCGCGTCTCCTGCTGCGGCTTCGCAATGTCCCAGAAAAAGTCCAAGAACTCGCGGCTGTGCTTCAGCAGGCCGTGCGGGTCGGCGGGCCGAGCGCCGCTCTTCGTCGCCTCCCCTGGAGACATAGCTTCAGCTTTCCGACCCTCCATCTCCACCATGCTCCAGGAACACGTGGGCTCTGAAGGCAGCTTCTTCCGGGTCAGGTCGCGGCGCGTGCGCGCTGGATTGGGTCGGCTGGGGAAGGCGGAGCTGGGCGGGGCCTGGAGGGCGGGGCCTGGAGGGCGGGGCCTGGAGGGCGGGGCCTGGAGGGCGGGGCCTGGAGGCGGGGCCTGGAGGCGGGGCCTGGAGGCGGGGCCTGGAGGCGGGGCCGGGGACGGCCCGCCCCTTTTGCTCTCACTCAGGGGATCAACAGTTTGCATTTTACTCTGCGTGTGCTGGGGGCGTTGGAGGGTTTTATGGAGAGCAAGTCTTGATTCTGTTGACATTTAAAAAGATTATTCTGCAGCTGTGTTGGGGGGGGGACGGATTGTCGGAGGGAAGAGGTAAAAGCAGAAAGAACAGGGACAATGGTGCATTGGGCCAGAGTAATATGAGAACAGGTCAGATTCCAGCTAATTTGGAGCTGATAGGGAGGGGGTGATGGGTGTGGGGGGAGGGAAAAAGAGGGGGATGACAGACTTGGGGCTAAAATAAGTGGGTAGATTGTGCTACCATTTACTGAACAGGGGAAGAATTTTCTGTCGGGGGAGGGAGCAGCAGGGAGATAGAGGTGTGGAATTAAGAATTCTATTAAATCAGAGGTCCTTTTTACAGTGTGTATGTGTGGAGGTGCTATGGGCACCCCTGTTTGTTGATTTGAGAAGCTGTTTCTGGAGGGTGTAGAGACAGAGAGACCCCAGCCCTGAGGGAGGTTGGGGTGGTCAGGGCCAAATCTGGCTTTTAAATTTCATACACCCAGCTTTGTTGTACCCAGACCCCTGGGGGAACCTGCTACTCACCCTCTCGACCTCTCAACCTCTTCCTTGCTCTGCTGTCCGTTTTAGGAAGTGCGATTAAGGGGTTGACCTTGTATATAGGGTGCCCTAGGAGGCAGGAGGTGAGCAGAGCAGGAGGGAGCTGAAAGACATCAGCCCAGGCTCTGCCTGTCTGGGTAGGGGTCTCCTGTACTGCCCATCCAGGAAGCCCTGACAACAGGCGCCACAGAGACTTACGGGAAATTAACCAAGAAGCAGGAATGGCACATGGCATCCGTGGGACTTGATCTTTATTTTGTTCCCAGCCTTATTGAGGGAGATCAGCAGAAGGTGGCCTGAGGGGGAGGACAGAGATGCCAGCAGTACCCCAGGCTCTGCCTGCCCTGCCCATGGGGCCCAGAGCCTAGGCAGGGGCTTGGCATTCTTCCATCTTTCCTTCCCGGAGCTGGATCCAAACTCAGGGTTGGCCCCAGGCCCTGGTGCTCTTTTCTTGTTATCCTCAGTTTCCTTAGCTGACAAGAGCCAGTCCCGGTAACTGACCAGGCCAGAGTCTGAGGGCCTGAGCCAGAGGTGAGCACGTAATCGATGCATACTCTTTGTGCACTACATCGCCGCTGGGCCTGCTCTGTTCCTGCCCCCTTAGAACCCCTGGAAGGGGCAGCAGCCATGGGGTACACTGGAGACGTGGGCGTGCTCTGCATGGGATGCCACCTGGAGCACAGTCCCTTGGCCACAAACACTGGGGCTCTCTGTCGGTCCTTGCTGGTGCAGGTGCTGGTGCTGGTGCTGGGCCTGGGTTTGGGGCCCAGCCAGGTGGCTGAGCAGGACATGAGTTGTGACTCTGGCTACTTCAGGATTCCCTGAAGCCACCAGCCCCAACACATCGGCCTCTGTGCCATCTGGGCTGCCACGAAAGATGAGAGGGCAGGCCCAGGTATTAATTTCTGACTTGGCCACTAGGTTGCTAAGTAGAACCCCAGTGCTTGGGGACAGGTGTCGAGAGCCGAAGGAGCTGTTGAGTGAGGAGATGAGAAGGAGCACAGAGCCGCTGCTATCCACGGTGGCCAGGACACTGCTCGCGGGGCTCTCAGTAGCTTGTAGAGGTGGTGGGCAGGGATCAGGGCTGGGAACTCTAGACTGTAGGGCTGCCTCCAGCAGCGCCAGCAGTTCTGGGCCAGCTGAGGGGCTCGGAGTGGTAAACAGCGTGCCCTGGGCCAAAGGTAGCTGTAGTGCTGGCTCCAAGGTGGGCATAGGCTCAGCTGAGGGTCCCTCCAGCCCCAGGTCTCTGGCCAGCAGACTCAGCAGGGCATCCCCAGCAAAGTCTGGGGTGGGGGCAAGTGCTGCCCTGTGTAGCACGGCAGCCAGTTTTGGGTTGGTGGCTTTGTCCCCAGGGCCCAGGGGGGTCCCATCAGTGTGGCAAAGTAGTGGACAGAGGCCCTTTGTGCCCTGGGCTGCCAGAGCCCTGGCCAAGGGTGTGTCCACTAGGAAACCCTCTTGAGCCAGTGTGGTGGGGCCCTCCAGCAGCCGTAGCCAGGGCAGGTAGCCGAAGCGTGCGTGCAGCAAGCGCAGGGTAGGCAGAGCTGAGGGCAGCCCCAGGCCGGGGGCCAGGGCCTGGGCTGGGCCTGACGTCAGGGCAGTTGAATTGCCTGAGGAGCTATTGTGGAAAAGACCCCAAAACATGGCACCTGGGGGAAACAAAGGAGTCACACGGGGTTAAGGCCACTCAGTAGCCCCAGGTGAAGGACACTGACTTAACCTGGGGTCAGGAGTTACCGACTGGGTCTGGAGACCCATCTGGGGTCAAGAGCACACAGAATTAAGGGTCACAGCCTAGGATTGGGGCTACTGGCCAAGTCCTATGTCCTGCTCACTACCCAGCTTTGAGGTCAGGGCCACTGACTGCCTGGATTCCAGGTGACCGATTAGGCCTAAGGTTGGGGTCACTGTCAGGGGTTGTGGGTCACTGACCTAGCCCTGTAGCATGAGGGTGCACTACTGCCAGACACAAAGCTGCTCCAACTCCGGCGTCCACAACATTGCCCCCGGCAACAAGCAGCTCTTGGCCCAGGTGGGAGCACGAGGCTGCAGCAAGGAAGGGACAGTCATGAGGAGGGGCCTGGGACCAGTGACCCTGGCCCTTCCCCTCTCCCGAGCTGCTCTCATCACTGACCTGCAGGGCTGATGATGGCACCATGGTGGTATACGCCTGGGCGGTGGGAGTGCCCACTGGGTGGAGGAGTCACAGAGCCCAGGGTTTCTGCAGAGCTACCTCTGGTGTGGAGTTGCCACATGGCCAGGGAGAAGCCAACAGCCAAAAGCAGCAGGGCGGCGACTAGTTGGGCCCGGACTCCAGGCCGAGCACCAACTTCTTTCCTGCAGAGAGGTTGTCTTGAGCCAGGGCCAAGGCAGGGGGACACCTAAGGGCCCCAAGAAAACCCAGGGAATATTTCCCAAAAGGTTGACCTTGCTTGCAAGAGGATATAAATTTGCCAAGGAGAAGGGCTTCCTGGCAGATAACGCAGTGTGGATGGAAACGTGAAGGTTGGGGAGACTGAGGACAGCTAGGGAAGGAGTCTCAGGAGAGAAGGTTAGAGAGGCAGGGTTAAGCCAGTTGGGAGGAAATCTGACAGGGGCTTGGCAGGCGGGCGGAGCAGGGCCCAGCCAGCTGTAGCCAGGCCCCAACCTGCTCAGCAGGTGCCTCCTGCACCAGGGGGTGGGAGTGGGGCTTGGGAACCTTTGACAGAGCAGCTGGCAGGGCTGGCTTGGTATAAATGCCCCTTCAGACCCACAGGCCGTGAATTGACTGGTTCAGGTCAATTGATTGGGCTGCAACCTGGATTCCTCCTATTTAACTAGAAAGTTCCCAGGTGAGCTAAGCACCGGGTTGTCTGGCCCCGCCAGGGGCCCCAGAGAGAGGGACTTAACCAGCCTCAGTCCTGAGTTGCCATGTGCCCCACCTCTCCCTGACTCACCCAGAGGAGTCCTGGGGCTTCCAGGGCTCAGGAATGAGTAGCTCTGATATCTCCTCTTCTTCCTCAGACGCCCAGCTCTGCTCCCAGAGCAGCAGCTTCTGGTAGAGCACTGGCTCTGCTGTGGCTTCCATGGCCCCTCGGAGCCGCCCCAGCTCACCTGCTTGCCAGCCTTCCCAGCTGAGTCTCAGGAGGCCCTGCCCATGTCAGGCAGATGGGAGGTGGAGGCAGCCTTGAGGAAGGGTGGTGTGGAATCTAGAACAGGTCTGGGCAGGTCTTGGACCAGGGAGGCTGCGCGTGAGCCTGTCCCATTAGGGCACAGGGCTCTGGGGGCTCTCATGGCAAGGGACTCTGTCAGGGGATGCAGCTCAGGGAGGTAGGAGGAGCCACAGCCATAGGCCCTGATGTCCAGAATGCTTGCTGGCTCCCTGTTCAGGGGATGCAGCCCCAGAACCCCAGGCCTAATTCAGGGACAGTGGAGCCTGAATTGGGACTATAGTTACTTGGATTGAGGCCAGAATGTGACTAGGTTCTATGTGGAGGTGTCTGGTCTCTGGTTGGGGTCAAGGTTCAGCCTGAGGTCCCCAGATCTGGGTTTCTCTATCTGCGGAACAGCTGGAGGTAAAGGCACAGTCATGTGGCTCTTGACCAGCAGCTGGCGCTACAGACCTCTTAGGGAGCCACAGCCTGGAAAACACGTTTCCAAATTCCTTCACTGGAATTCACATCAAGGACCTGTTCTGTGGCAAGATCCCAGAATCCCAGAGTGCTGCAGGACAAGTTATGGGCTCCAGTCTCATTCCTTCTCTAGCCTTCTCTCTGCTGACCATTCTGCAGTGACCACCCCAATCCTCCCTCTCCCCTGCCTCAAACCCCAAACCCTCCCACTCCACCCTTCAGTCCACCATCTAGCTTCCTACTTCACACATGGGCAAATCAAGGCTGATGCAAGGAGCCCCCGCATACCGACCCCCAACTACAAACCCACCCTCCACACTGCCGCCCCCTCCCTCTGGTTCTGGCCCAGCCCCTCGCACCTCTTGCCTCCTACTTCCCCAGCGACCTCACTCTCTCTTTGACCCCCTTTTCTCCTGTAGCTTCATGTCTTCTCTACTGGTTCCTTCTCAACAGCATTTAAACAGGGTCGAGTCCTCAGAAATTCCTCTCCTAGGAATGTACCCAGCAGACCTGTCCTAGAATGTTCGTAGCAGCACTAATTGGAACAGTCCCAAACTGGAACAGTCACCCCCATTCTCAGCAGAGGGAGTGGCGTAATCACAGTGCTCTGCGGCCGTGAGAATGAGGGATCGGCCACTGCATGCCATGACACAGATGACTTTACGACACGCCGATGCGTGAAAAAAGCCAAATACCAAAAAGCACATTTTTTTTTTTTACTTCCATAAGGTACAAGAACAGGTAAAACGAGTTTCTGCCATTAGAAGTCAGATGGTGAGAAGAGAAGGCACGAGAGGGCTGCTGGTGATGTTCTGTTTCTTAACCCAATGCTGGTTACACGAGTGCCGATTGTGAAAATGCAGCCAGCTGTACGTTTATGACACGTGCACTTCTCTGGAGGTGTGCTGTATTTTGATAAGAAGCTTTTTTTAATAAAGCTGAATATTTTCTAAACTAAAACAACAACGATAAAAATCACCCTCTAATTCCACTTGGCTCTCGAGCCACATCCCCTTCTCTAGGCCTCTTCTGAAGCAGACAGAGTTGGTTTTCTGACTTGGGTGTGCATCGGGATCACCTAGAGAGCTTGTTAAATCGGGTTGCTGGGCTTCTTTCTCAGAGAGTCTGACTTTGTAGGTTTGGGGCAGGGGCCAGGAATTTGCTTTCCTACCTGCCAGGTGATGCTGCTGCCACCAGTCCTGGAAACACATTTTGAGTGGCCCTGATCTGCAAAACATCACCTCCATTTCCTTGCTTCCCATTTCCCCCCACAGCCCGCCACAAGCTGCTTTCCATCCCCAAGGGCCAGGGAAGCCTTTGGTTTCCAGATTTTCTGATTCTTTGGACCAATAACAAACAAATCACCAAGTGGAGACATTGGCATAGGTTGTCACTCTTTCTTTTTGCCAAGGGTGGGGTGGGGGAATCACCTGATTCCCGGTGGTCATCTGCTCTTATTTAATAAAATAATTCGATTCTGCTTCCTGTGAACACAATGTGGGAATGCCTACGCTCGCCCCATCTCCTGGCCCATCTTCAGCCTGGCCTCTGGGCTCCTAGTGTTGGCTCCTTTTGTCCAGCAGAAGAGATTCTTTGGCTCCTGTCCAGCCAATATTCCTCTGCTCTTAGAGCTAATGTCCTGACAAGCTCTTTGGGACCAAGGCCTCCACTGGTTGGGTCACGGGGACCTTTCCCTTTGTGGTCTTTCTTACTCCTGCAGCTCTAGGCCTGGACGGCACTGCCCCACATCCCAGGAGTTGACTATTAGCTAAGCTACAGTTAGACGCCAGACAGGCCCTGGGATGAGTGGTGATCAGGCCGAGACAGCCCCAGGGGCAGATGGAGCCAGTCATTTCAACGGCAGTTAGGAATGGCATTGGCTTTAGGACACCTGGGTCTCGTCTAGTTTCTGTCACTGACTCACTACGTGACTGCAGGCAAGTCATTTGACCTCTGGGAGCCGTGACTCCAATTCTGTAAAAAAGTGTCTAACAATATCTGTCCTCTCAGGGTTATTGTGAGGATTTGACGAGGAAATACATTTAAAGCATTCAGGCCACTGCTAGGACAGAGTGGACCCTCCAGAACACATGAAGACCCTGCTCTGTGTTCTGTGGGCCTCAGTATCGCGACGCTGAAATGATGCGGGCAATCCCCTCCCCGCCCCACAACCACACTCACGCGCGCACACACTGCTCGCAGGGCAGCTATGAGTCTGGAGTAATTCAGAACTATAGATTCATTCGTGCCTTCTTCCATTTCCTCATTTTATCTTTTATTCATTCTCTTATCCTGACAGTTTTCAGTCTCATCCTAATGGTTCTGCACATTAGAATCAGCTGGGAAAATCCATGAATACCCAGGCAGACCCAGGCAGGCCAAATAAATAATGAAGTCAGAATCTTTAGGTTGGCGATTCACTGGTATTTTCTTTACAGCTTCCCAGGTGTTTTCAGTGTGCCGCCAAGGTCGAGAACCACTGCCTGATCTAGGCCCCTAGTCCAGTGATGTCGGAAGCTGGAAACACTACCAGTGATTTTTTTTAAAAAAAGCAAAAAAAGCAATATGCTGGTCCCTCCCCCAGTCCCACCCAATCCCACACCAATGGCATCAGTATCTGTGGAAGTGAGCCTAGGTCACCTAGGTCATCAGGATAGTTTTGTTTGTTTGTTTGTTTTGCATTGTCACCTGAGGATATTTTTTCCGTTGCTTTTCAGAGAGAGTGGAAGGGAGAGAGAGAGAGAGAGAGAGAGAAATATCGATGTGAGAGACACTCATCAGTTGGTTGCCTCCCACATGTGCCCCAACCAGGGCCGGGGAATCGAGTCTGCAACCGAGGTACATGTACGTGCCCTTGAACCTGAGACCCTTCAGTCCACGGGCCAACTCTCTAACCACTGGACAAACCGGCTAGGGCATCAGGATGGTTTTTAAAGCTCCCCAGGTGATTCTAAGGTGTAGCCAGGTCTGAGAATTGCTGCTTATGATAATACCCTCACAGGGGCATTTCTCAGGCTTTCACTGAGCACCCCTTCTGAGGTGCATGTGCTGGGGGAGGGCAGTGAGGAGCCTGGGGACAGCTAAAGGTTGGATGCCCCCCAGTCCACAGAGCACATCCTCCAGCAGCCCTGGCTGCTCCTTCCAACCAGAAGGGCTCCTAGAGGCCAGAGTTCAGCTTTTTTTTTTTTTTTTTAATTTTTTTAAAATTGATTTTAGGGAGAGAGGAAGGGAGAGGGATAGAGAGAGAGAAACATCGATGAGAGAAACATTGATCGGCTGCCTTCTGCACGCCCCCTACTGGGAATTGAGCCCGAAACCTGGGCATGTCCCCTGATTGGGAATCAAACCAGTGAGCCCCTGGTTCATGGGTCAACGCTCAACCACTGAGCCACACCAGCCAGGCCAGCAGTCAGCTTTTGTCCAGTCCTCTCAAGCTGACTTTCCTGGTCATCATCTCTCTGGCTCAGACCTGCTGTGTGTGTTGACTTTATAATTGGCCCCTGGGACATGCTGAGATTTGAGTCTGATTATAGATTTGAAGACAATGAAGTGTTGTGGGGGTAGAAGAATTGCTTTTTCCCTGCAAGGTGACTCTCTCTGTGTGATGTGGCCAGAATATTGGTATTTAAAAAATAAATCACTCCAGCCCTGACCTGTGTGGCTCAGTTGGTTGGGTGTTGTCCCGTGCACTGAAAGGTTGCTGGTTCGATTCCTGGTCAGGGCACATGCCCAGGTTTCGGGCTCTATACCTGGTAGAGGTCATGCAGGAGTCAATGTTTCATTCTCACATCACTGTTTCTCTCTCTCTCCCCCTCTCTCTAAAAATCAATGAAAAGAATAAAAAGTATTTTTTAAAAAACATATTGTGATATTTGTAGTAATCTAATATCAACGTAATTGATTTCTATTAAAAAAAATCACTCCTGGTGAATCCAGTTGCAGGAACCACTGAAAAGGGTTTTTGAGCAAGTCAGGAACAGCCTCAACAGACAGGAGGCAGTGTTAGAATGAGTGCATGCCACTTGCTAGGACAGTTGTGCACTCGGGAAAGAGAAGTGCCCATGTCTTTCAGGGGTTGTTGATGCTGGCTCTAAGCTAATAATCTCTGAATACCACTGTGTCCCACTAGTCCACTAGTTAGAATGGGGACTTAGGATGTTTAGGCGATAAAGGGGAATTTGGTAGGCCTGGCAGAATTCTTAACTCACCCTATGGCTACTCCCATACTTTCTGAATATGCAGTTGGAATAAATATACTCTGCAGCTATCATAATCTTCACATTGTTTCTCAGAGTCATAGAGTAAGAGCCTTTCCGGGGGCAAGTGCCAAGTGGAAGCCTCTGGAGTGCTCCCTCTCTAAGCACTACCAAAATCAATGCTGCATTCTTGGAGGAATTGCAAAAATGATGCTACCATTAAAGACTTGGAAGTTGAAGGGGTACTGATTCCTACCACATTTCAACTTAACTTAGTGCTTTGTATAATGCAGAAGACAGATGGATCTTGAAGAATTACAGTAGAGATAGAGCTGACCCTTAAACAATGCAAGGTTTAGGGGCGCTGACCCCCACCCCCACGCAGTCGAAAACCACATATAACTTAAGTTGGTCCTCCACATGCTCAGATTCCCAGAAACCAATTGAGAATACAGTTAAAAATAATGCGCTTTAAAAATCTGCGCGTAAGTGGACCCATGCAGTTCCAACCCGTGTCGTTCAAGGGTCAATTGCAGTAATAAAGGGAAGGTCAAACTGCAGCTGCTATTCCAGGTGTTTCTTTATTGGGGAAAACCAACACAGCCCCTGGCAAATGCTTTATTCTCTATCCCAATAAGCAGAGAATCCAGAAATCACTGTATTTACCTGGTCGGGATAGCAGTACCCCTTCAAAATCTTGCTTCTGAGTTATGGCAGCACAGCATCCAATGTTCACGCCAGGGGTTCAGGCTGTGGCATCCGGCTCCCAGATAAAGTGGAAAGAGCAGTGCCCTCAGCAGACACTCCTGCAGCGTGATCCTCAGCGTTGGTCCTCGCTGCACATCCCCCGGTTGGGTACAGCCAGTACCCAACACAGCCCCACCCTGTCCACTTTCTGTGCGCACAGGCCTTCCATAAATTTATTTTCTATTTAACTCAGGCACAAGCGTGCCTTTTGCTTACAGCTAGTAACATACACCTAGGAGTCTCTGGAGGGCAGCAGACAGCATGTGCGCTTGAAGTGGGGGGCAGGGGGAAGCAGCGCAGTGACACTGGCCCGAAGGCCCTAAGAACCTAGAGGGGCTGGAGAACGTGAGCGCTCTCCTGACTCTGCTGGTTCCCAGGAAGAGTGTGTCTCAGACCCAGACTTAGAATGGGGCAGCTCAACCACAGTAAGAGGTCACTCGTCAATCTCTTTCCTGAATATTTCTAAAGCAGAAGAAGACCTGCATCAGGAAGTGCCTTTGGGTCCCTTTCCTGGCAGTATCTAGCTCTTTGTTCACTGCTTTTATCTTTTGTCAATAGTGTTCCAGTTGCCGTTGGGCGCCAGTCCTATCCTTGTGCTGAGGGCCTTATTTATCTTAGGCTTTACCAACTGTAGTGGCTTTGTCAGGTTTTCAGCTATTCTACTATTCTCTTTCCTAACAGCATTCAGATTTTCTGCTGGGGGAATTATTCCCCTCCCTCACTCCTGTCAGGTTCCAAGATTTGGGGCTGATCAAGAAAAAACAAACAAACACCAAACCATGACCACCAGATGGCAGTAGCACACAGAGAGGGGTATTTGGGTGGTGGCTGGGCAGGGCTGCATGGAGGGGAAGTCCCCCTATTGCAGAAGACCTTCTAGGGATTGCAGTACAGGGGACCTCTTGGGGGAGAAGGGACTCAGAGAGGGGATTTACAAAAGTGTCTAGATGAGAAGGGGAGTCTCTGGGCCTGAGAACTCTGAAGGGCAGCAGTGGCTTGGGGTCTTACAGCCCTGGGGTTTGTCTTATCCATGGCCAGCAGACATTGGGTGAAGTTTTGCAGGGTATGCCAAGCAGGCAGGCACTAAATGGCTAAAAAAATGCTTATTTGGGCTATATTTAAAGCAGTTGGATGTATGCAAATTAGAATTTGCCTCCGGTGGTCTTTTGAGTTACCAGGTCCCAGCCCGCTATGAAGAAATAAATCCCACAGGGGCCAATATACAGGGGTCATCTCTAGTCCATTTATCTGACAGAGGCTGATAATATCAATACCTGCCTCCCGCCAATCTCTCCCACTACAGAAGCAGAGGGAGCACATCCGTCCTCAACCTACCCCACTGGTATAGCCAAGGGAGTACCTGGGGCTTACACTCCGCCAGTTAGATAACTGCCCTCAGGTCTTTTCATTTGAGTGAGTGACTTTACTATTTGGAGATAGAATCATCGACTGGTCTGGCCCTGCCAAGAGCCATCACCATGCTTCTGGCTTCTCAATCGTTTAGAGCAGGTTTTGTCATCCAGGTCGCTCACTGAACCACAGAATGCAAAGGTGGTTGAGCGACAATCTTCCAGAAGCATTGCCTTTCCTCTTTCTCTTTCTTCCTGGAGCCCAGACCCTAGGCCTCGGCGGTGGGGGTGGCTGCACTGAGAAGGATATGGGAAGGAGCTGAGAGGAGCCTGCGCCTTGATGGCTTTTCCACCAGCTATGAGCCCCGACGGTGTGTCTTTAGATCCCGCGTCACATGAGAAAAACAAGCCCCTTGTTTGTGAAGTGTGAGATTGAACAAAGAGAGCTCCCAAGGTGCCATCATAACGCAATTTTATTTTTATTTCCCAATCCCCATTCAAACTTGTTCTGTGGGGATGGTTCATTGCCCCCCTTTGCACTGAACATGTGGGGGGGGCCATGTCTTCTCTGGACATTGTTGGTAAAGAGCTCCCGGGTCACTTCAGGTTATGAAAGTGTCATTCCAGTAACTGCAATTTAAAGAACTGGACAGAGTGGTCAAATTCATAGAGATGGAGGGTGGAGTTGCTGGGGGGGCGGGGCAGGGGTAGTGGGGAGCTATTTTTTAGTGGGGAGAAGCTTCGGTTGGGGGTGAAGAAAATGCTCTCGAGGTGGGTGTACAACAATGTAAGTGTACTTGGTGTCACTGAACTGTGGTTAAAGTGGTAAATTTTGTTATTTATATTTTACCACAATAAAAAAAAATAAGAAAAAAGTACAGTTCATTTAAGGTTAAAAACTTCTCCCTGCCTGGCCGGGCGTGGCTCAGCGGTTGAGCATCGACCTAGGATCCAGGAGATCTCGATTCGATTCCCGGTCAGGGCGCATGCCCAGGTTGTGGGCTGGATCCCCAGTCGGGGGCGTGCAGGAGGCAGCCGATCAATGACTCTCTCATCACTGATGTTTCTCTCTCTCTCTCCCCCTCTCCTCTTCCTCCCTCTGAAATCAATGAAGATATATTTTTTAAAAACCCACTTCTCCCTAGCACCTTCTTGGTCTGTTTTGTCCAGGCAGCATGCAGCCGGGAAACGGGTGCAGGGGTGTGTGTGAGAGAGAGAGAGACGTGTATCTGATTAACTCCTTCCAGTTTCCCCTCCCCTCACTGTCATACACCCTGAGATCCTTCCCCACCTACTAGGTTGCTTTTTGTTCCTCTAGAGCTGAAGCGGGGGAGAGAGAGGCAGGCAGGCAAGACAGGCCTCATTCTGACCAGCACTGTGTGAGCTGCCACACAGTCTCCCCAAGCTGGCTCCGCACCTAGTGGGGCTCTTTTGTAAGCTCTTCCCAAACCCTCTCACTCTCACCATTATCTGGGTCCCTCACCCACAGGTGAGTCCCTGGGTTTGTACCAGTAGCTGACCTTTCCTAGGCTCACCGTCAGCTCAGACGTCAGCTCCTTGCTGCTAAGGTCTCAGCTGTCCCCCAGGGGGCACTCTTGGACAGGTTTAGATGCGGCTCTATGCTGGTCTCTGCTCTCCAATGGCTCACATCTGGACCATGGGAAAGTCACACATCCCCCTTTCCTCCCCCCAATAGATTTTAGGGGTACCGTTTTCCAGTGCAGCAAACTGGTTCACCTTATTATCAGAACCACCATAGGCCCATGAGTCTGTCACGCATTCTACTTTAAAAATCAGATTTACTGAGGTATATAATTGACATAAAGAAAAATTCACCAATTTTAATGTATACAGCCACACTCAAGATAAATAACATTTCCATCACCTGAAAAGTTTCCCTGTGTCCCTTTGCTGCACCTCTTACCCCTGACCCTTTGCAGCCACTGATCTGATTTCTGTCCCTACATGTTGGCCTTTAGCAAAGGAATCATGTTTTGAGCATTACGAATGGAATAATAAAATATGTAATTATTCATATCTGGCTCCTTTCACGTAGTGTAAAACCTTTGGGAACCATGCACCTTGTTGCTTGTATTAGTGGTCTTTTATTTTTATTGCTGAGCAGTGTCCATTGTTCCTATATGCTGCAATTTATACACCCACTGATGGAGACTGGGTTGTTTCCAATTTTTTATTATTATGAATGTAGCTGCTATAAACATTAGTGTATAAGTCTTTGTTAGACACAGGTTTCCAGTCCTCTTAAATAAATCTCTAAGGGTGGGATTTCTGGATCGTAAGGTAAGCGTATGGTTAACTCAATAAAAAACTACCCAACTATTTTCCAAAGAAGCCATACCATTTTGCATTCCTACCAGCAATGAATGAAAGTTCCAGTTGCTCTATGTTCTTGGTATCACTTAGTATCATAGGTTTTTAATATTTTAGCCACTCTAGTGTGTGCGTATGTGTAGCAGTATCTCATTGTGGCTTTAATTTGCATTTCCCTAATATCTAATGATGTTAAACATTCGATTTGTTTATTTTCTGTTCATATATCTTCGTTGGTGAAGTATCTGTTCAAGTTTTTCGCCAATTAAAAAATAAGTTATTATTGACTTTTAAGAATTCCTTGTACATTCTGGATACAAGCCTTTTACTGGATAAACGTGTTTTATAAATATGTTTTCTCTGGCTTGCCTTCTTTTTGTTTGTTAATCCTTGCCCAAGGATATTTTTTACATTGATTTCTTTTTTCTTTAGAGAGAATGGAAAGGAGGGAAGGAGGGGGAGAGAGAGATACAGAGAGAGAAACATCGATGTGAGAGAGACACATTGGTTGGCTGCCTCCGGCATGCACCCCAACTGGGGCCAGGGATCAAACCTGCAACCCAGGTATGTACCCTTGACCGGGAATCTAACCCATGACCCTTTGGTGCATGGGCTGACACTCTAACCACTCTCTCTAAAAATCAATGGAGCCCTAGCCGGTTTGGCTCAGTAGTTAGAGCATCGGCCCACAAACTGAAGGGTCTCCAGTTCGATTCTGGCCAAGGGCACATACCTCAGTTACAGGCTTGATCCCCAGGCACATGCAGGAGGCAACCAATTGATGTGTCTCTCTCACATTTATGTTTCTCTCTCTCCTTCTCTCCCTTCTTCTCTCTCTGAAAAGCAACGGAAAAAATATCCTCTGGTGAGGATTAACAAAAAACAAACAAAAAAAGAAAAAAGAAATGCAAGTAACTTTTGTATATTGACCTTGATCCTTATATCCTGAGACTTTGCTAAACTCATTTATTAGTTAGAGTAGATTTTTAAAATAAGTTGCTTAATATTTTCTGCATAGACAATCATGTTTTGTGAATAAAGAGTTTTACTTTTTATCCAATCTGTATGCCTTTTTTTATCTTGCTTTATTCTGCTGGCTAAGACCTCACATTTATGTGATTTTAAATGGCTGTTTTAGAGTCTTTGTCTAGTAATTCTATCATCTGCCATTTCTGGATCTGTTTAAACATTTTCTTTACCCATTACCCTGTTGATGAACAATTAGGTTTCCATATCTTGGCTACTGTGAACACTGCTGCAGTGCTTGGTGTATTACAAGGTCTCTCCATTCTGGCTGGTGGAAATAGGTGCTATTCCTACTTCTGTGTGAACCCCAGAAATTGTTTGGTCCACTATTTTATGGTGTTCTTTTCCTTGCCTTGGGTAGTTTCCTCTCACACATGGATATATAGTTCTTACTCCAACCCTCCAGGAGACCCCTCTGCAGACATCTGGTGTTCTAGCTCTCGGAAACTCCTTCCTCCTCAGTACTTTGCCCTGCAAATTCTAGCCGCCTTGACCTCTGAACTCCAGGCTTTGAGCTAGGGTGTTTACATTGTTTGTTGCTCTTCTCTCAGGGATCACAGTCTTGTGCTACCTGCTGTTCAATATCTGAAAATATGTTTTATATATTTTCTCCAGATTTCTAATTGTTTATAGGAAGAGGGGCAAGTCTTGAGGCAGGTAATCCTTCATAAGCAGAAGTGGAAGTCCCCCTTATTAGATTTTCGAGGCATGGATCAGAGACCATTCTACTATGTCCCCTAAGTTACTGAGGACTTCTGTTTCATCCTCAGCTGAACCCCTATTTCCTGGAGCCATCAACAGCTTATTGATTGACTGATGCATATCAAGCTTTCTGAGTGGTCCTACTAAAGCCCCTTTCCTTAGACCTGTGGTTAGGGACAAACATGCCTCCACTCCTTCCCATTCCTGGGACGCGGGGGTTGGTAGTGGGAATCATTGTGTAGATCCCTCCAAAGAAATGCTGCCTCTATTTTTTTAGTCTCTCTTAGCTTCTCCAATTCCTTTGGTGAGCTTGATGGAACAGTCTGCTAAGGGTCAAAAGCTGGTTTTCAACCACCTCCTTTGTAAGTCCTGCTTTGGTGGTGTTACCCCACCTGCAATGTAGGAGTCATTGGCACCTATTGTCCTGGGGTCTAGTCAATACTGTGACAAGTTCTCATAACCTGTTATACTTGTTTAAACCACTGTAAGCAGGTTTCTGTCACAATTCCTAAGTCATGTAGGCCCTGAGAGCAAAAATAGCTCCTGGGACATACAGATAACTTTGACCTAATTTGGGCAATTGAGTGGGACTGGGGTAGGGGAGTGACAGAGAGATTCTGTTGGATTGGGGGGTGGATATGCTGGGGATGGGGGATGGAGTGCACTTGGAGGGACTGTGGGGCTGAGAGAAACCCATAGGATCTAGGGACACTGGGGGTAGTAGGAGTTACTAGGGCAGGTGGGAGGGATCAGTGGGGCTTGGAGGTCATGGAAGGAATAAGGAAAGAGAAAGAGATGGGGCAATCGGGGAGGCCAGAAGGACCAGGAGAATGGAGGGGACATCCCGTTTACATGGGAAGAGAGATAAAGCAAACTAGCAACTAGGGGGAAATGGAGAGGACTGGCTGGGGTTGGGAGTGACCAGAGGCTGTTTCTTTTCGAAAAAAAAAAAAAGTTTTTCTCTCTTTCATTATAGTAAAATATAGATAATATTTACCATTTTAAACATTTTTAATTGTACAGTTCAATGGCGTTAAATACATTCCCAATGTTGTACAACCATTCCCCCCAATCCATCTCCAGAACTTTCTCACCTTCCCAAACAGAAACCCATTAAACAATAACTCCCCCAGCCCCTCATAACATCTATTTTACTTTTTGTCTTGGACAGAGAAAATTCCAAGCCACAATTTACTTGTCACTAGCCTTCTTCCTTGTGGAGGTATGGGGACTGGGAGGCAGGGAGGGGCTGGGGGAGACGGGGGCCTTAGGAGAGACAAGGAAGCTCGGTGCAGAACTGGAAGCACTGGGTGGATGGGAAGGGCTAAGAGGGCCTGGGGGCCTGGGAAGGGACTGGAGGTGATGCCAGCGGGCTCACGGGGACCCCAAGGGAGGCCTCAACCCAGTGGCTGTGTCCAGGTCCTTGTCACCAGGTAGGAAAGAATTCAGTAAGGAGACAGAGATTCAGCAAAGCACAGAGGATGTGTTGAAGTGATAGTACCCACTCAAGAAGGTAGGGAGTGCGGGTGAACTCAGAGAACAAGCTGTGTCCATGGGGTCTGAGTGGAGGTGTTTTGTTTTTGTTTTTTGTTAATCCTTACCTGAGAATATTCTCCCACTGATTTTTTTAGAGAGAGTGGAAGGGAGGGGAGAGAGAGAGAAACATTGATGTGAAAGAGACACATTACATTGATTGGTTGCCTCCTGCATGTGCCCTACCAGGGTCTGGGATCGAACCCACAACCCTTCAGTGGGCAGGCTGATGCTCTAACCACTAAGCAACGATGTCCAGGGCTGAGTGGGGTTTTTTATCAGCTTTGGGCAAGGGGAGGGAATGGGGGTGGTTCTCGGTCTCTGAGACGGAGTGGGTGGTCGGCAGTGCAGCTCGTCTCAGCCCCTCCTCTCCCGATGGTGGCTCTTTCTTTGTTTTTCTTGGGACTGTCAAGGTGATCTGGAGGGCAGAGCTCTTCAAAACTGCAACACAGGTTAACGGGGCTGCCAACTGTGGCTGAGGCCAGTTTTTATTGTCTCAACTATTTCTTACCCCAGGAAATTGGGGGGGGGGCAGTGAGGGGACAGGTGTTTAGCCACAAGTCACATCCCCACGCTCTGACCTAGAAGGAGGAGGGTGCAGAGGAATTGTGGGAAATGGGTGGAAGTTGGTGGGTCTGGGGACCTGGGGTTAAAAAAGCCCGAGTATCTGGAAAGGTTAGGAAGGGCCTGGGGAGCTGGATGAATAGAATTGGGAATAATTTTGGGATTTGAGTTGCTAGAGGAGGGAATGGAAATAACCTACGGTGATGGGAGGAGCTGAAATTTCAAATGGGATGGATAAGAGAGGCTGAGGGGGTGAGTCGGGGATATAGAAGAGAAAGGGTCAATGAGGAGAGCAGAAGAGGCTGGAAGGTGGGGAGGTCACTGGAAGGATGTTAGGGTCCGGAGTGGGCCTGAGGAACCGCAGTGACAGGCAGGGACAGGGAGGAGCTAGAAGGCTCTGGGAAGAAAAGGGAGGCAAGGGAAGAAGTGGGGGTGAGGCGTGGGGAGGGATGGGCTAGAGGGCTGGGGAAAATGTGGGAACTACAGGACAACATGGGAGGGACTGAGAGATGCTCCCTTATCTAGAGGTAAGACTCCCCGCTATGATTAATGGATTTCTCAGCTTCTTGTAGTTCTACCAGTTTCTGTGTCTCCCTACGTCAGGGATGAGTTATGTGCACGCCTGACTGGAATCCCTACCTCTGCTCTGGTCCCATTAAAATCCACCCTCCCACGGCATTAAAGCAAATCATGTCCTCCCTTTGACTGAAACTGTCCAGAGCTCTCCTACTCTGCACCATTGCCCTTAAGGACACCCCTCACCTGGGCCCACCCTTCACTTGGTCCTGCTTCCCTCTCTGTCCTCAAGTCTCTGCCCACCTCTGTGCCACCCTCTAGCCTCACTGCTCTCTCTGCTCCTAAGCACTCCAAACTGGACCCAGGCTCAGATTTTTGCTTCTGCTGCTGCTTCTGCCTGGAATGTTCTTTACCACACAAGTCTTACCTACAATCTTACTCTTCAGATCTCAACTCAAATTTTACCTTTTTTGGACAGGTCTTCTCAGACCACCCTAAATAAAGCAGCGCCCACCTTGCCAGTGGCTGTGACCCATAGGCCTGTGCTCAGGTTTCCACTGACCAGCACCTGCCATCACGTGATGGCTTCATTTGCATGCATATTGACTGTCCCCACTCGAATATAAGCTCCTGAGGGCTGGGCACTGTCTTCTCCACTGCTGTATTCTGCACACCGGGGTAGTGCCCGGAAGGTGGTAAATGTTCAATAAACGGCTTTTAGTTGACTACTGATTGACTCATTCATTGACACCCATTAGTCCAAGGGTAGAAACAACCCAACTGTCCACAGACAGCTGAATGGACAAATAAAATGTGGTATATCCATACAATGGAATATTATTCTGCCTTAAAAAAGAAGGCAATTCTGACACATGCTGCAACATGGATGAACCTTGAGGATATTACACTAAGTGAAATAAGCCAGTCAGACAAATACTGTATGATTACACTTATATGAGATAGTCAGAGTAGTCAAATTCAGAGCCTGCAGGGTTGTCAGGGGCTGCAGGGAAGGGGAGTTATTGTTTAACAGGGACAGAGTTTCAGTTTTGCAAGATGAAAAGTTCTGGAAATAATGGTAGTGATGCTGCACAGCAATGTGAATGAACCTAACACTACTGAACTGTACACTTAGAAATAATTAAGGTGGTAAATTTTATGTTATGTGCTTTTTACTACAATAAAAAAGGACATCATTGTTACATTCGTGATTGCTGAATCTTATTGATGGAGGTTCATTTTATTAGCATGAAATCGCCATCTTAATCTTAATACCTTTTGTACTGAATTCAATTTTGTCTGACATCACTGTTGCCAAACCAGCTTTCCTTTTGCTTTCATGGTTGCCTGAGAAAGATATTTTTGTCCATCCTTTACATCTCAGTCTTCTTATACTGTAGTAACTTTTTAGGCATGTCTCTTGTTAATAGCATATAGTTGGATATTATCCATTTTGAAAGGCTTAGTTTTCTTAAGAAGAGAATTTAAGCCATTTAAGTGTATCATGAAAAGTACATTTGGATATATTTTGTATTTCCTCTTTACCATGCTTTCTTTCTTATTTTTTCTTATTTTTCATTTCCGTCAATTACATATGCACATAGTTTAAAGAATTAGTTTCTTTCAAGGTTTGTTTAGAAAAGTATCTGTATGCTATTCCTTTCCATTTCCTCTTTCCCACCGGTGATCACTTTTTTGTTTCTTTTTTAGCTGATTTTTAAAAGTATAGTGTTTCTAAATAACATGTTTGTGTACTATTTCCTGATTATTAAACTATTATCTTGCAGCTAAAACCCACCCTTCCATTTTTTGCTCTGCGATGCAATGGAATATCATTCAGCCAAAAAAAGAGCATGACTGACTGCAATATATTCTGCAGCCCAAGTGAACCTTGAGGACATTACTCTGAGTGAAAGAAGCCATTCACTGAAGACCACATATTGGATGCTTCCATTTATATGAAATGCCCAGAAGAGGCAAATGCATAGGGCCAGAAAGTAGGTTACTGGTGGAACCGGGGTGTGATCACTAATGGGTGCAGAATTTCTGTTTGGAGTGATGAAACGATTCTGGAGTTACTTTGTGGTGATGGTTGCACACCCTTGTGGATATGCTAAAAACCACTGGCTTTCCATCCATAAAGTCATTTAATGAACTTATATCTCAATAAAAAACAAACAAATAAGCTGCATCTCTAGGATCCTCTGAAGAAGACGAGAATCTTGGTGTCTGAGCTCAGAGTCCTTTTGAAAGCAAAGCCTGTGAAAGGCCTTGTGAGAAAGCTGATCTGGGAGGTAGTGGCAGGAAGCTGGAGAGAGGGAGCAGGAGAGTGAGAGATGTGGAGAAAACCACTATGGGTGTGTTACTGAGGTCTCTACCGTGGGCAGTTTGGGCTCAGCTCCAGTGGGTACTTTCTGAGGAGCCTATAAAAGCCTTTTCCAAATTGTCCACTTGAAGAGTTAGTGGGAGAAGTGTTTCCCCATCAGCTTCCATTCTCCTGGGTGAGGGCTGCCTCTGGAGGCGGGAAGTCTCAGAGCAGAAAGTGAAACACACTGAAGGTGACAGCCTGTCGTCCCGAGCACAGGGACAGCTGTGAGCAGCTGTGGCAGACATGGGAGGTGGGCCAAGAGCATGCGATGAGCACATCAGCAGCATCGGATGCGTGCTCTTCACAGCCCCCCAGACTCCGTCCTTCCAACTCCTACGCTCTCGTGATCCAACATTTTAGTCCCAGCAACTAAACGTAAGCAAATGAATGGTGGTTAGTTGGGTTTGCCAATACGTTTAGCTGACTTCCTTGCTCATTAGTGTTTATTGCAAACCACAACTTCTTTTGAGGCTCATCTTTTTCTCCTAAATGATGTCTGAAAGACGGATTTAATTTGCCATTACTCGGAAAGGATAGTATTGCTGTGGCCACAACTCTGGGTTCAAACGTATTTTCCTTTATCCCTTTGAAAATATTATTGTATGGTCTTCTGGCTTCTAGCATTGCTGATAAGGACCCTGATGTCAGATTCTTTTTTATTTTTTTTAACCCTCACCCGAGGATATTTTTCCCATTGCTTTTCAGAGAGAGTAGAAGGGAGGGAGAGAGAGACACATCGACTGGTTGCCTCCTGCACCCCCCCCCCCAACTGGGGCCGAGGATCCAGCCTGCAACCGAGGTACGTGCCCTTGACCAGAATTGAACCCGAGACCCTTCAGTCTGAGGGCCGACGCTCTAACCACTGAGCCAAACGGGCTAAGGTTGATGTCAGATTCTTGTTCCTTGTTTTTAGGTAATCTGCCTTTTTGGCCTGGTACTAGGGTTTTTTCTCCCTTGATCCTTGATGTTCTGTGAAGTTTTATTAAAGTGAAACTAATATGGATTTTTTTCTTTGTTTATCACACTTAGCATGTGGTGAAGATTTTTTCCCAATGTAAGGATTTATGTTTTTTGTGGGGTTTTTTTTGTTTTGTTTTTTTTTTTTTACTTTCTGGAAAATCCTCAGGCATCATCACCTCTTTAGCAATTTCTCTCCATCACTCTTTCGACCTATCTGTTCTGGATACATCTATTCTATTCTCCATGTGTCTAATTTTTTTCTTTCATAGTTTCTATTTCTGATCTCTTAGTTATATGTTCTTGGAGATTTCCTCAATTTGATCTTCTAGTTCATTATGTCTCTCTCCAGCTGTATTCAGTCAGGTATTCAGCAGGCTCACTTCCCTGCCCCCAGGGACTGCCTCTTTTAAGGAGAAGTCTCTATTTATTATTATTATTATTTTTAATCCTCACTCAAGGAGTGAGAATATTTTTTCCATTGATTTTTAGAAAGAATAAAAGGGAGGGGGGAGGGGAGAGAGAGAAACATCAATGTGAGAGAGACACATGCTTGGTTGCCTCCCACACCTACCCTGACCTACCGGAGGTGGGGATTGGACCTGCAACCCTCTGTGCCGATGTTCTAACCACTTAGCCACACTGGCCAGGGTGAGACGTCTCCATTTTTTGTCTATAAACATATCCCTCTGGTGTTGTTGATGGCACTTGTGTGATGATTAATTTTTAAAAAAATCTTTATTGATTTCAGAGAGAGGAAGGGAGAGGAAGAGAGAGAGAGATAGAAACATCAATGATGAGAGAGTCATTGATCAGCTGCCTCCTGCACGCCCCTGACTGGGGATCAAGCCCGCATCCCGGGCATGTGCCCTGACCGGGAGTCGAACTGCGATCTCGTGGATCCTAGGTCGATGCTCAACCACTGAGCCACGCTGGCTGAGCTATGATGATTAATTCTTTAACCTCACATCTATGTGTTTGGATCCGAAGGAGACAGTTTCAGCCACCTTTCACCCGAAGCAATGTGACCTCTCCTCATGTGATGCCGCCTGTTAGCTACACGTTGTTTCACAGGCAGATCTGCAGAAATGCCCACACCCAGGATGGTGCTCTGCTCCTGGACTGGAATTACAGCCGCTCAGGTCAGGCCTGTCTCGACCTGTTGGTGACCAAGGCCTGGCTCAGCCTCAGGCAACAGGATAAAGGTGAAACAACCTATGGTTTTTGAGAGTCAAGTTTAAAGCATGTATGTAAAGCATGTATGCATATTTATTAACTTTATATATATATAAGGGCCTTACAAACTTGAACTAATACAACAATCCTAGGATGCAGATACTATTATTATATTCCCCATTTACAGATAAGACAACTGAGATACAGAGTAGTGAGCCAGGACTGAGATTCGAAGTCCTGTGCTCTTTGCCACTGTCCCATGCTGTGTGTGTGTGTGTGTGTGTGTGTGTGTGTGTGTGTGTGTGTGCGCGCGCGCGCGTGTGCGCACTTGTATGCTACCTTGCACACGGGGGTTGGGGGCATGAAGTCAAACGCTGGCTGTGGTTTGACTCTCCACAGCTCACTGTGGAATGAGGAAGGACAGAGGAATGGCAGGGGCCTGGCCCACTGGCACGGTCCCCTGCCCCAGACCAGCTCTGTCCACTCCCTACATGCCTGCCCGTGTGGCTGTGGTGCTGGCCTAGGTCTGGCGCAGACACAGCAGCCCGAGGCTACCAAGGAAGCCTGGCTGCAGCAGGGGCAATGGGTTCTGTCCCCTCCTATCCTCACTCACCCCTGCCCCACCCTCAGGAAAAGTTTTTTCATTGCAGACTGTGGGGACCAGGGCTGGAGATGGGGAGGGATGTGAAACAGCTCCTCCTTAGAAGAAAGGCTAACGTACACTCCGTTTCTTCATGCCCAGGGAGACACAGAGAAATGGAAAGAGACAGGGATACAAGGGCCAAGGGGATAAAAGGAATACGGAGAAATGTGGAGAGCTGAGAAAGAAAGGTGCAGGGAGAAGCAGACACGGCGACTGGGAGGCAGAGAAAGGTGGACATGGGGGTGACTGAGATGGAAGCGGAGAGGTGGGGCTAGGGTGAGTCAAAACTGACACAGAGGGTGAAAAGCAAGGAGCTGAGCCCCTGGAGTCCTGGGGGGCTTGGAGTCCTTCGGGAGTCTGGAACAGAAGGCCCTGGATTCAGGGGTTCCCTACCTACCTGTGTGGCCCTTCATCTGAGGGAGGAGCTGGGGCTGGGGCTGAAGTAATGTGTGCTCAGCCTCCTCCCTGGGCTGCTGGCCTGGTGCCCCTGAGCTGGGGACAGGTGCCTTGCCTCTCTGTGCCCTCCTCCTGAATGGGCCCAGCTGCCCCCACCACCCAGTGTCAGGTTTTCCAGGCTGTTCCCTGGGGGAACTTTGATCTGGAAAGAATGAGAGTGACCGATCTGGCTGCTTCCCAGGGCCAAGCCATGTCACCGAGCCCTGGCCTGGGTTGCCCCACTGCCTTCCAGCCCACTGGGGCACCAGGCAGTTACTCTGGGGCTCAGGAGATGCAGACGAGGTCATTTCTGCTTTCCTTCCCCACCTCCATTCACTGTTCAATCACTAGTTCGTGCACTCATTCATTCAGCACCCCTGCCCTCTCATTCACTGATTCAACAAGCAATGGCTGATGGAGTTGGGAACTGGGCGACGGGGCAGAGGGATGAGTGGGACGTGGCCTGCCCTTTCTGGAGTCCCTAGCCTGAGGGCCACAGAGAGTCCCATAGAGACACCGGAACAGAGACCACTACTCAGGAGCACACAGCCTCACACTGGAGGAGGGAGGCCAGGGAAGGAGAAGAGGGTGCATTTATTCCAAAGGCTGAGGTGGGGAGTGAAGGTGAGGAGGGGTGATGGCTTCATCAAGGGTGGCTTCCCAGAGGAGGCGGCATTCAAGATGGGCCCAGAAGAGCTGAAGAATGAACAGGAGTTTGTCACACAGGATGACAAAAGGAAGGGACGCTTCAGGCAGAGGGACCAGCACAGGCATAATTGCAGAGGTGTGCGTTTTGTGCATTTTGCTGGAAGGACCTCGAATGGCACCCTTAGGCATTCCCCTTCTGGTGGAGGGAACCCACAGGTCAGAGGGACCATTTTGTTAGAAAAAGGTGACTCTGGGGACTTGCAGGGAGGTGGCAGCCTGATGCTGGTCTTTGCCCTCCAGGCCTTCCCAAGGAGGGGCTGGTGCTTTCTGAGCCCTCCAATACAAGCCCCCAGCCCCAATGAGTCTCCAAAATGCTTCTGAGGAAGCCCAGCTTGTCTATGGACTGCAAAAGGCTCCAGGGGGCCCTGGATCAGGCCCAGCCCCTCCCCCACCTCAGCGGGGCCGCCCCACCCCCACTGATCACTCTGAGTGACAGGCCTTTTGCTCTGCCGGACTGAAAGCAGACACTGCTCAGCCTGCAGGGCCCCTGGGGAAGGCCCCGTGAGCCCGTGAGCTGTAGCCCTGTAGCTCTGGCTCCTCTTGTCCTGGAGGCCCCTGAGCCAGGCCCTATAAATAGCCCAGGAAGGGGGAAGGGAGGCAGGCCAGGCAGGGCTGGGGGGGCCAGGCCTTTGGGTGGGCAGTTGTGGGGGAGACCAGGAGAAACACGAAGGAGCCGAGTTTGAGCCCAGTTCTGCCCTCAGACGACTGCTTGCCCCTCTGGGTCTCAGGGTCCTCTGTGCTGGGGCAGCCAGGCTGGGCAGGGACTGTTGTTATAAGAGGAGGGGCCCATCCTTCTTCCTCCTATCTCTGGGCGGGTTTCCGGAGGCCCCAGGGTCAGCTGTGGGGGCCCCAGGCTGGGCCTGTCCTACCCCAGAGACCACCACCTCTCCAGTTCCCAGGGGCTTTGTCAGGGTGCATGCTCTTCCTGGACTTCAGTCTCCCCTCTTGGCTCCTCAGTTCCCGGGATGGAGGTGGGGGGCTGGGGTGAGTCAGTGGAGACCTCTTGAGGCCATGGGCCAGGGCCTAGGGGCTGGGATCTCAGGCAGAGGATCCTGGAAATGGAAAATGTGAGCCAAACAGCCTTATCTGGGCTGGAAGCAGCTGTCTCCACTCCACACCCTCTGCAGCCCCCGCCTCTGAGGGGAGGCCCAAATGCCCTTTCACGCAGGGATGCATGTTGTTTGCTCTTTGGGTAACTGGACTTCAGCGGAGGCCTGTGGGAAATTTCTCCTCCACTGGGCCTGTAGTAGGCAGTTAGATAGGCATGAGCAGAGCAGGAAGGATGGGCCAGGTGGAGAGGGTCACCAGGACAGAGACCCCCGGGAGCCTAGCAACAGGCAAAACTACAAGCCCTTGCACGACCACTCCCTCAAGCATTAACCCCTGGAAGATGACATCTAGGCTTCAGCTCTGTTTCAGCTCCAGGCCCAGAGAAGCAGCAAAATCAGATGGAGTGACGCCATGGCTGACATCAGGACCAGCTGCGTTGACTAATGACCCCCTGACTCAGGCCAATCAGTGGAGACCATGAGGGGGCACACCTGGAAAGCTGGTGGATATTCTATTGAGAGCCTCCCCTGAGACTTCAGATAAAAGCCCTCAGGTTAGAGGACCCAGCTTGGCTCTCTCTGTGGAGCAAGCCTGAGCTTTTTCCTATTCCCTATTTCCGGATCTGCTCCCTCTCTCTCTCTCTCTCTCTCTCTCTCTCTCTTTCCCTCTTTCTTTCTCTCCCCAGAGCATGCCCAAACCTCTCCTCCCTCTTTGGCCTCTCAAGGTCTGGATCTCTCCCTTTCTCTCTTTCTTCTAAGATCCAAGGGCCCTTCTTTTGCTATATCTTCTTTCCTGAGCCCATTTCTTCTATGGCTCACTTCTACCTCTGTGACTTTCTAAATAAACTTTATCTTATACTTTGAGTCTTGCCTCTGAATGCTTTCTTAGCCAGAACTCAAGTACCAAGGTTGCTGAACCAAGGTATAACACCTGGTGCAGTATTTCCAATGCTAACAGGACCAACAGGGCCCAGTGTTGGTCCAGGAGGGCAGGAATTTCTGCTCTCTATTACCACCTCCCCAGATCAGGGTTGCCCTTAGAATTTTATATGCGGGAGTCTTGGCAGAGCATCTAGAATCTGTACCTTCTACAAACAGACTTCTAGGCCTGGATGGAATCAACAAGAAATGTGACACATGTGGTCAAACACATATATTCACACTCACACAATGACCCCACACAGACATTTGACACGTGTAAGCACATGTAGACACGTGACATGCATGTATAGGCCCTTGTGTAGTATCAGTGGCATGGGACATATCTTGATGTCTATGCTGATGTGTACTGTAGGCATGCATACACATGTGTGTCTATAAACACCCCGCCTACTAGCAAATGCATATCCTTTTAGAAACATGTGTACTTGCAAATGTGTACACACCCCACATGCCACATGTGTGTACAGGTATGTGTGCTGACCTCAGAACTCTGTAACTCCCACATCTTTACACAGATTCCCTCTGATACATGGAAGAAAGAGAGATATTACAAGTTTACATGAGTGTCCGGCACAGTCTCCCTGGGATGGAGGGATGAAATTTAAAGAAGGGTTTGGAGGAGAGGCGTTGGAGTGACCCAGGGGCAGAAGTCTCTTCTCCCCTGGGACCTCAGGGTTCCAAGGTGGGCTCCAGTGGCTCTGCTTCCAGAGCTGTGGGGCAGAGGGCAGAGCTCCATGAGTCCTGTTCCTGTGTCCTGGCTGGAGAAGAGGCCTGTGGGCTCCGAGACTTGCTCACCCTGGGGCTTCTGCTTTTGCACAGCCTCCACCGCAGCTCCTGGCTCCCTGCTTAGTACTCTTCTTGGCTCCTGAACCCAGCAACCTGGCAGGAAAAGATAAATACAGGCCCTGCGTCCCCACCCCTATGGATCTCATAACAAGGCAACGGTTTCCAGGACAGAGGCTGGATTTCAGGATTTGGGAGGAGAAGTGGGGGATGGTATGTTCGCCAGGGTTTCCAGTCATGAAGTGTCCTTCTCTATGCTTGAGTCCTTGTTAGCTCCCTCCATTTGGGTGCCTGCAGCTGCGGCCCATGAGGAGTGGAGTATGGCTGCTTTCATGTACCTTCCAGTTATGAAGCCTGACTGCTAGGCCCCTGAGCTGCCATAGCAAGCTGAGGGATGCACGGAGGGTGTGGTAGGGTCAATTAGGGCCTGACTGATAATGGGCCTGACTTGGCCCAAGATGCTCCAACCTGAGCCCTTCCTGGCAGAGGGGCTTGGAGGAGTGAGGTGACCAGTGAGGTCGGCAGCTGTCTTTGACCCAGTGCAAAGGCTGATGTGACCTTGGGAGACAGATTCTGTGCTGCACCTCTGAACCCCCCATGGCTCCCCATGGCCTCTAATGCTCTCTGTGAACTGTCTTAGTGAGTGGTCCCTCCATAGCCCCCAGGTACCCAAGCCAGCATTTTGGAGTCATCTTTGCCTTTCTCCCCATTGTCCATCCATCCAGGACTCCCGTTGGTCCCTCTGGCTCTTCAATGGTCCCCTTTTCCCAGGCATTCAATCACCCAATGTTTATTGAGCACTTTTTAAAGCCATTGCTGCTCCAGGTGTGGGATAGATGAACAGTTGAGGCATACAGACCCTGCTCTCCAAGGATGGGGTTTGACACATGCATGCATGTGTGTGTATGCTCTGCACCCATGCACACAGACCCAGGGCAGAGGGTGAGGGTCGTACCAGGCAGGCAGGGAGGCAGAGGACTGAACCGTTCCCCTTCTTATGTCCTTTCCTTACCCTGTAAGCCATATGTGCATTCTCAGGACCTGAGGACTCTGGGGATTGGGTGGGACCTTCAGGGTAGGGGGCTGGAGGTGGGTGAGTCTGAGGAGAGGGGCTGGGAGAGAGGTGGAGAAGTGGGAGTCATCAGCATGGTGACACCCCCACAGAAAGGGTCTGCAGGTGAAAGAGGGACAGGCCCAGGCCAGAGACCTGGGGACCACCATGGTTAAGGGATGAGTGAAAGAACAGTCACTCAGAAAGGTCCCTAGGGAGGAAAGAGCAAGGAGGTGAGAAGAGAGTCTAGGGAGAGAGGAGGAAGGAGTGGTGCTCAGGGGCTACTGCCACAGGGCATGGGGCAGAGGTAATGGAGACCTCTGAGGAGCCGTTCCAGGGGAGCAGCGCCTCTAACCAAGCGGAGAGCAGGGAGGAGCTGCTTAGACTTGGCTGAATTTGTCTGTTGCCCTGGGGAGGTGCGCGTGGACTAGCACACAGGAAGAGGTGTTTCAAATCTTCGTATGCCTTGCTGTGTGGCCTGGGGCCAGTCCCTGTCCCTCTCAGGGCCTCAGTTTCCCCAGCTCAGTTCCATGACTTTAGCTTACTTGACTTCATGGTTTTGGCCTGGCAAGGATTTGATCTCATGAGGGGACTGGGCAGGAGAACTTGGGAAGGCTTGTCCCATGTCCTGCTTCCAGCCTAGAGCCAGAGCAGACCAGGGACCAGTAGGCAGTTGAGGGGTCAGAGCACGTTGAGGGGGAGCTGGGAGGGCCGGCGCCAGGGCCCCCAGGACTCAGTGGGAGGTCAGCCTTGCAGGCTCACTGACATCAGAGCTGGTGAATGTGGAAGGAGTTCATCAGGTTCGTCAGCCCTCACCGCCCTCACAGCCTGGTACTGGGCAGGAGCTGAGCTGGAGGAGGGTGTGAGGAGGGTGCCTGGAGCGGAGTAGCAGCCTCTCTCCACCTGGCCTGGAGCCAGCTCTTGGGTGGCACTTGTCTTCATACCCCACCCCCACCCAGAGTCATCCCCTTCCCCACTCCCTGCCCCTCTGTCCCTCTCTTTTTATTTCCTAGGTAATCTCTGCTGACTCAGTGGTCTGGCTGCTAAGGGAGAGGAGCCAAGGGGGATGGTCTGATTCTTGTACTGTGTGCCTTCCTAGAACCCACAGGGAGCCCCATCTCTGCCCTTGACAGAGTCCCTACTTTAGCAGCAGATGGAGCCCTGCCCTGCCCCCAAGCAGTCCCTCTCAGACATTCCCATGGTGGATCAAGAGAGACCAGATAACCTATGTGAGGTGGGAGAGTGTGGATGGATCCTGGGTAGCCAGTCTCTGCAGTCTCTCATCTCTTCTGCACTATTAGGGTCCCCACTCCAGAGGCCCACCAGCCTTTCTTCCCCTGGAGAACGGGAGAGAAGGCTGGACCCCTGCCTCCCCACCCCCCACTTATGCGGCTGGCCCGTGCCCATGCCCACGTGCCCATGGGGTGTGGGGCCAGGGGTCAAGCAGGACAGTCCCTCCTAAGATTTCCCCACATGGTCCTTTCTTGGGTCCTGCAAAGAAAGGGACTGGGCTTTTCTGGCTGAGACCAGGGTCTCTGAAAGAGCTACAAGTGCAATCTGGGGCGGAAGCTGCAGCAGCAGTGTCTCTCACGGTCTCTATCAAAGATTCTACCCAGAGAAAGAATGCAGGGAGCGGTTTGGCTTACCCTGTCCAGACAGCTATTTGGAACACACACACATGCAACATGCACGCCTTTTGGCACTTGACTTTCTCATGAAATAATTGCTGGAAGGCTGCTTGGATTAGGTAACCCAGCGTTCCTTCCTGTCCCCATGGTGGAGGGGAAGGGGGATCAGCACTCGGCATCTGCTAGGCTGATCCAGCTCCTTTGGGGCAGTGCAGCCCAGTCCAGGAGGTCTGTGGCTCCACACATCTTTGGAAGCCTAATGCAACAGGAACAAGACTTTCAGCTCTCTCGTTCCTGCAGTCATCTGGCTGTGCTTGCCCAGCCACCCGGCCTCCTTCAGGTGGGCCAGGCCTGAGAAGAAGGCTAATCAGGAAAGGTTTTTTTTTGCACAGACAAGGATAGGATGTGCCCATTTATATTTAAAAAATCAGTTTTATAATACAATATACATGATATTTACATACCTGTGCCCATCATTCTATCATCCTTAAGGAATGTTTCCATTCCTCCCTTTCTTGTGATAGTTGTTGTTGGTAGTGGTATGTGTGTGTGTTTGGGGGGGGGGGGTTGGAAGTGAGGAATAGCTGGATTCAGGTATAAAAGGACCTTTGAGAGGAAATAGAGGTGGGAGCCCTGGCCTGTGGATAGAGGCCAGTGAGTGACTGAGACTCTGATGGAGGGAGAGGGTGATTATTCCCACAGTCACCTATCCCAGGATTTGGAGATTAGGCCCTAAGCACACCCTTCCCTCTCTGCCTGACCTTAGCCTCTCTTGACTCCCTAACAGGAGCCCCTTGGTGAGCCTGGAGCCCCTACTGACCACTGGTGAACGGCACAAAGACGGTGCTACAGAGAGTGGGGCTGGGAGGGGAGAGGCAGTGAGGGAACCTCACTGCTTGTCTTTTTCTCTCTTAGGTTTTCTAACAGGTGCAAAAAAATCCAGGCAAAGGTCCCACAGGTGAGAGCCGTGCCCATGCAGTAGAGAGGGCAGTGCCCAGCCCAGGGTGAGGGTCAGGGGGCCGTTATGGGGACTGCTGCTGCTGCTCTCAAGTCTCCCTGGGCGGTGCCGAAGTCCCCACCCCCAGTGGGAACCGGGACCTGGTGTCGAGAACGCCTCGGGAAAGCATAGTCCTCCGTATGTGGTCTCCGAACTAAAGTCCACTTGGGAGGGCAGGGCCTCTTCCGGGGGGCCCGCAGCCCCTCTCCCAGGCCGCGCCGCTCCCCCGAGGGGGGCCTTGGACTCAACGCTAACCCCCGGGACTCGCACCGAGGGAGCAGGCGGGCGGGGCGCGCTCTCCCACGGTGCCTCCGGGGGGGTCCTCAACTCAAACCAGCACGCGGGTCTCGGGGTGGGGGTGGCCGGGAGGCGGCCCCGGCCCCGCCCCCAGGCCCCGCCCCCACGTGGCGCCCAGTCCCCGGACTCCCGGGGCCCGCCCCGCCCCGCATCCGCCCCGCCCACCGCCCCTCGGGCGAGCCCAGTTCCCCGCCGCCAGTCGCGGCCAAGAGCTGCGGAGCTTGGCCTCTCCCGCGGCGAGGTTCGCGCTCGGCTCCGCGCACGCTGCTCGGCCATGGAGCCGGCGCCGGACGCCGAGGAGGCGCGCGTGGTGCGCGAGGCGCTGGGCCGCTACGAGGCGGCGCTGGAGGGCGCGGTGCGCGCGCTGCACGAGGACATGCAGGGGCTGCAGCGCGGCGTGGAGCGGCGCGTGGCCGACGCGCTGCGCCTGGCCGGCCCGCTGGCGCGCACCGTGGCGGAGCTGCAGCGCGATAACCAGCGGCTGCAGGCGCAGCTCGAGCGCTTGACGCGCCAGGTGGAGGCTCTGGGCTTGGCGACCGGGCTGTCCCCCGCCCCCGGCACACCGGGCACGCCCAGCCCTCCGCCGGCGCCGGGCGTCCCGGACCACGCGCCGCGCCTGGGCTCCGCGCGCTTCGCCAGCCACGCCAGCTTCTCGCTTTCGGGCCGTGGCCAGGTGAGCCTCGGGAGGCGCGGGCGCGGGCGCCGGGGGAGCGGGGCTCCGCAGGTGCCGCCCGGCCGCCCGAGTGTGCGTCTGCTGGGCGGGGGGCTGTGCCCCCACCGGCCGCGAGGACTTGGTGGGAGCGCGGCCCCATTCCGGAGTTGGGGAAGGCCGCGAAGCACTGTCCTGGCCGGCCCGCGGCACCTGTCCCGGGCCCCCTCCCTTCTTGGAGCCATGCCTTTATTGCCCCAAGTTCTGTCTCCCTCTCCCCGCCGTCCCGCGACACTAAGGGCTTGGGCGCCGAGGTCCGGCCCCTGACGGTTCTACACGGCCCGGGGCCTCGCCGGCATGGTCAGCACCCCCTACTCCCTCGCCTCCATTCACGGCCCCCCCCCGCCCCCCGCGTTGCCGCTTCACTGAGGCCTGACGGTTCCGGTTATTGATTAACCCAGATTGAGAACTCAAGCCCCGTTGTGGGGGAGGGGAGGACGCCATCTGGTCAGGTGCAGCCGGGCAGCCGGGTTTGGAACTCGCACTGCAGGGGGCAAATCCCTTACCCGTGAAGGCAGAGATGGAGAAACCAGCCTTGAGCAGTGTCTGGATTCCTGAGCTCGGTGACTGGCCCGAGGCCCACACCGAGTGGGGGTGGGGTGGGGGTGGGGTGGCGGCCGGTGTGGACCAGTCACTACCCTGAGCATGGGGCCTCTCGGAGTGGCCGGTTAGACTGTTTCCATGGTGTGTGCAGTGGCCCTTAGGTGGGATTTTCCACGCTGCTCAGACGTGTGCGTTTGGGTTGGGTTTCCAGGGTCTGACTGTGAGTAGTCTGCACCTGCTTCCCCCCCTTGGTACTCAGGTCTCCTGTGTGGGCGGGGTTGCACCTCAGGGGGCCAGTGGGAGGGGGATCAGATTAGCTCTTGCCCCTGGAGGTCCCAGCCTGGGTGGGAGATGGCCCCAGACAGAGCAGTACCAACAGTGCAGGCAGCCAGAACAGATGTTCTGCTCCAAACACAATCATCCCTTCCCAGTGGGTGTCGCAGGCAGGAAGGCTTTGTGCTGAAGGCCCAGGGCTTGCTGCTGCTGATGTAGATGGGGGTGCTGTGGGGGGGGCTGTGCATGCACCCTGCAAAAGGCTGAAAGGACAATCTGGCCAGAGGGGAGCCTGATGGGTATGAGTGGAGGGGCAAGTTGTGAAGGCCCTCTGGATGCTGGGTAAGGGAGCTGGGCTTTGTCCCTGGGGCATGAGAGGTGCTTAAATGTGCTGGTGGCAAAGCTCCTGGGTGTACCAGTGTTCTATATGAAGTGTCTGAAAATAGGGGTACATTTAATTCTGTTCTATGAGCATGACACACTGCATGTCCATGGTATAAAGCCAGCACTGTGGGCTCATGTGCCTAGTAAACTGTGTCATCGGCTGTTTCTGAGATTTTATTTTAACATGCATATGCTACTTGTCTGCTTGTGGAAGCAGCTGTCCAAGTTTAAAGAAAAATACTCCCAGAGTTATATATGTATGAATATGTATACGTACATGCATACACATACGTATGTGAGAGGATTGTCTCCAGTCATCCAACTTTTTCAGTGGGAGTTGGCCATGATCACCTGAGGTGAACTAGTCTTCTCGGATATGGGGTGGTGGATGAGGAGCCCTGGGCAGGGGAGGGACAGGGTCCCCCTTGTATCTGGTAAGCTCCCTCAAGGATTGATGGTGGGTTGGAAGGTGGCTGGAGACAGACTAACTTGATTATGATGGTCCAAGGAGAGAGGACAGTCATAGCTGGGGCAGTGGTGGGTGGATGGGGAGCTGGGGTTGCCTTGGAGAGGGACCTCAGAGGGAGAATCAGCAGGGTGAGCTAGTCTTTGGATATTAGTAGGGGGGCAGAGGGAGGAGCTCTGCCTGGGGGACTAATGGGTCACAGATCTGGTAGAGATGCTGGGTTCCGTTTGGGTGGTGCTGAATGTGAGGGGCTGTGAGATATCCAGGGTGAAGCTGTCCCAGAGCAATTAAGAGTCACAGATCTGTTGCACTGAGAGTGGTCAAGGCCACAAGTTAGGGAGATACCAGGACAGAGCTGGTAGTTGAAGCCTTAGGGCGGGTGAGGTCTTTAGTTGTGCAGAAGGAGAGGGTAGGCAGGAGCCCTGGGCACAGGGCATCCACTGTTTGTCCTGTTGCAGCTTGGCCATGGTGCGCCCCAGCGGGCAGGCCAGGCACAGCGCCTTGGCCACGCACCACTCCACGCTGTGCGCCGCAGCCCCTGCATGTCCTGGTGCATGGAGCTGCCAGGGAGCTAGGAGGCCCTGTAGAGCCCACCCTTAGAAATGGAGAGAGGGGAGCCTTCTCCATGGTTTGGGCTCAGCAGGGATGCTGCAGCGGCTGGGGGCAGGATGGAGACACGATTGGGAGTAGGTTGCGGAATTCAGAAAGGCCTGGGATGAGGTGGAACAGTAAGCATGGCTAAGTACTGTGGGCAGAGGGTAGTCAGGGTCTCCAGTGGCTCCGAGGCTCAGCAGCTCCTTGAGCATGGCTCCCTGGGCCTGAGGCAGTTCTCCCACCTGACTAGAAGCACTGGTCCCCACTTCTCTTGCAGCCCACCTCTCAGAAGCCCCAACACAGGCTCCCAACCAGTTTCTGGCGGTGAGGGGGACTGTGTGGAGCCACCCACATGTTCCCACTTATGTGCTGTGACCAACAGTGTGTTGTTGGGCACTTGGTCATCAACCAGGGCAAGACTGGACAGGGTCATGGCTGGGTGCAAGGACTGCTGCTTTTCTGGCCTTTCACTCTGCCCCCCATCTCAATGGTCAGGCATTGTGGAAGCTGGTGTTAGGCTGCCCCTCTGTATCAAGCAATGAGAATGGGAGTCCTTTTTGCCTCCTGCTGTTTTAAAGTGGGGACTGTAGGGGTTGGAGGTGGGTGGCACTCAGCATGTAAATGTGCCCTGAATTCTGAGTACACAAACCCTGACCTTGCTAAGGACCTTCCTCATCTGGCTTACCCAGGTCTGACAATAGCCAGGTAGCAAGGAAACAGAAGAGCAGCCAGGGAGGCTCCAGGAGGAGGGAGAGGGCAGGGTAGTGGGGTGGGAGTAACCAGGGAGGACTCCCTGTAGGAAGCCTGAGTCCTTGGAGCAGACAGTTGGTTTGGGGGCATTAGCTGTGAGGCCTTGGGGGCACCTCCTTCCATCTAGACCTGTTTCCTTGTATCTAAACCAAGGGGGATTGGCCCAGCCCAGTTGAGCCTCTCGTACTGAGCAGGGTGGCTGGATATAACAGTGACTTCAACCCAGACTGTTCACAGAAGTGTCCATGGAGCCACAGCTGTGGTCTGGTGGGTGGAGGGAGCCAGCTGGGGGCCTCCGGTGGATGGCAGCAGCCTGAGGCCAGGCCAGGCCCTGGAGGCTGGGCCACAGTTGTTCCCTGGAAATGTCCTCTCAGCTGAGTTGTAGCCACTGGGTCTCCATGGCCAAGGTAGTGGAGTCCCTTAGGAACTACTGCCAGGAGTGAGGTGTCAGGCCTGACCATGAGAGAAACCAGACTCGCCTTATCTGCCTTCCTTTCCCAGACACACTGTGTGATAAGGGAGTTAAACACTTTGGGGAGAAGTTTGAATTGAGTTTTTAAAACTGTGGTGTGAACGAGGAGGAGAGCCGGGCAGCCGGGTTAACTGGCATAGGAGGGGGGTTTGGGGTGTATGTTGTTTGTGCTGGGCATCTGCATGGACTCCCGCATGGGCTCCCATGTCTACACATGAACCTCCGTGGGATCACACAGCACCAGGAGTGCCTGAAATACTATTCCTGCTCTCATAAAAGTGTTTAAAAACTTTCCCCGTGGGAGGGTCTCTGAAGTCAGACTTATCACATCCCCCCCACTCTCTCTAACGTTCCCCGGGCTCTCTCTCCTTCTTAAATGAAAGCCCAGATGGGGAGCTTGGAGGTTCTAGGGCCAGCTCAGCAGGACCAGTTCCTGTCCTCAGGGCTCTCTAGTGGTTTCTAACCAGCACACAGAGGTCCCTCCCTGGTTCCCTTCCCTGTGGCCGAGTCAGGCTGCCCCCCCACCAAAGGAAGTCCATTGGGAGAACTTCCATGGGTGGGCTTGGAGACTAGGGTAAATGCTCCCTCCAGCCCAGCTCGGCAAAGGGCTCAGGTCCCACTAGGGTAGTTACCCCACTTACACTTTTTCTCCCCCTCATCTGACTAAGATGGCTCACCCTGCCCGAGGTCCTGGGGGACAAGTTCTTCTTGGGTTGTCCTCCCTGCCCTCTAGAAGGCAGAGTATTTTGTGGGCAGAGCCCTGAGTTGGGGTAGGAGACCCAAGTCCCAAACCTTGACTCTGGTAAGAGCCTTTAGTCTAGGTTATGGGTGACCCTTTCCACCCTGGGCTTATGCGATGATGGGTTGCAGGGTGGTCTCCAAATAGCCCCTTGGTTTAAGGTGTGGGCAGAGTCCTTTCCTTGGGTGAGGAGTGGCTCCAGTCATAGGGATGGGAAGTTGGCGGCAGGGGACCTAGGAGTTTGGGCTCAGTCCCCACCCAACTGCAGTGGGTCCTCCCAACATGAGGTAGCCCTATCCCCTTCCCCTATGTTTTGCTGAGACCCCTTGGCAGGAATCTGGCTGGTCCAGAACCTCCTTCCTATCTGGTTGTGATGTCTGGTCCCTGGGGCATCATGGGGGTTGGGGGCGCGGCTGTAACATGCAGGGGCAGGTGACTGTGCCCCCCTCCCTCCCATAGAGACCCACATTCCTGGGAAAATGGTTTCCTCATCAGCCTGTTCCTCTAAGCCCCTTCGTGGACCTGTGGAACCTGTTGGACCAGAGCAGGGTGGGTGGGGGGACATGGAGACCCCAGAGCTGGGTGGCACCTGGTGATAGGTGGGGGCTGGGGTTCAGGATGGACTGGCTCTTTCTCCACTTCCTGCTGAGTTGGCTTCCAGTTAGCAACATTGTGGCTCTAGGGGTCCCTCCCCATGCTGGGATGCCAGGAGATGCACCCCAACCTCCATAGTTCCTTGGAGTGGGCCTGGCCCCTCCCCCTCCTGAATTCGAAGTTGAAGGGTCACCTTCTCTCCAAGGCCAGGCTCTGAGTCCTGTCCTCCCTCACTTCCCCTGAGACCCTACCCTGCAGAGGGTCCCCTCACCCTGCTGCAGCCTTTCTCTCAGCCTGTAAATGTTGTCCTGTCCCTTCCATCTGAAAGAACCCCTCTAACCCCTTTGCCCCTCTCCCCTCATGGCTAAAGTTACTGTATGGTCTCCCTTTCTCCCCGGCTTCTCCCCCAGGCCATCTCCTGTGCCCCACCCCCACCTCTGGATTCAGTCCTAAACTGTCACCAGTGACCTCTTTTTTGCTAAACCCAATGGACGCTTTTTCGATCTCACCTTGACCTTCTTTTCCTTGACCCGAGGCCACCTTTGGACGCCACTGACATGCCTGACTTCTTAACATACTTCCACCTACCTTTCTAGCATTCTGGTTTCCTTCCTACCGGCCTGACTGCTCTGTCTCCTCAGATGTCCCTTCTGCCCCCAGATGTGGTGCTGCATCCCTGGCCCCATCAGCCCCAAGCCAGCGCCCCCTCCGCTGTGCTCTGGATTTGAGACTCCTGCCTCTTCATCGTTTGTCTGTCTTTTCTCTTAAACTTCACACTCCAATATCCAGCTACCTCCTGACCTCAACTCCCCGATGCCCCAGGGCACCTTACCCTTGTCATGTCCCAAGCTGAAGTTCTTGTTTCCCCACCAATGTCCTCTCCCTTCCTAGCCCTGTCACTCAAGCCTGATGCCCAGCTTGGAGGAGGAGTGGTGTCCTCACTTCTCCACATCCACTCACTCTCCTCACAGCTCTGAGTCCTTGCCCTTCGCTTTCCCTCTGCCCCGTCTCCCCTCCTCACATCCCCACCTGGGACTGGCGAGGCGGCTGGCCATCTGGTCTCCCCCTTCCATGCCACTCTTTTCCTGGCTTCTAAGGCATGTTCCTAAAACACAGAGCTGATGACCTTCAGCTCTTTCTTGTTCAAGGAGTCAAGTCCAAGTTCTTGGGGCTGCGTGGTGCTTCAGCAGACACCAGATCAGAATGCTTTGTGCCCTGATGTCTGTCTGCTTTCATGGACACTAGTCACTCTGCTGGGAATGGCCTCCCCTCCTTGTCTGCCTGGCTTACTCTAGACTTGGCTCAGGCACCCCTGCCTCTGGGAAGCCCTCCCTGACCTGCTGGGCTGGATGAAGTCTGTCTTAGGCACACCCCTCATGCTGCCTTGGCGCTCTGCTCACAGTCCTGGTTCCCCCACCAGACCGATTCTCCATGGCAGGGGACCCACGGGTTGCAGGCGTAACTGAGCCATCTGGGGCCCAGGAATGGGCTTTGGTCACCTGGGAACCTTGTAGACAAGGGGACCAGCCTGGAGGCATGTAGGGAGAGATACAGCCAACCTCTCAAGCCATCCACTTTGGGTTCTTACTTAGTAGAGCCCCTGGTAGGGGTCTGCCTTGGGCTTGCTCTTGCCAGCAGACCCCAGCAGCCTTATAGACACTCTGAGCCCTCCACACGTCCCTCACTGTGAGAATGGCAGGACCACACTTGAGGAGAATGTCTCTCTTGGCTGTTTCTCACTGTGTGTAACCTTGGACTGTGCACATGCCCTTTCTGAGCCCTTGCGTCCCATCTGTAAAATGGGGCTGGTAGCATGTACCTGGGAGGACAGAAGCAAGTTGGTATAAGAGGCAAGCCCAGAAAAAGGGCCTGACACTTAGTAGATACTCACATGGCACTTGCATAGCCTACTCCCATATTTCAAACAAGTAAACTGATTCTCAGAGGGGGCATGAGCTAACTCAGGTCCTGGTGATTGGCGGCACAGCCAGGATGCCAGGCTCTCCCGCTGGCTCTGGCTCTTGGCTCTCTCTCTGCACCCCTCCTCCACTTCTGCAGTGTGGAGTGGATGGAGGGGCTGCTGTGGAGCCAATCAGGCCCCTGTGCTCTGGACATCTGGGCAAATCTTGTGACCCTGCATCCAACAGGAGGGCTCCAGTACCTATTGTTGGCACAGAAGGCGCTTATGTATGTCTCTGTGTTTCAGCTGCTTCCACACAGGCAGCCACGCCAGCCTGCCCTGCTGGGATGAGCCGGAGCCAGACTCTCCTGACCCCGGTCATCTGGTCCAGCCTGGGATGGCGGGGGTGGGGGAGGCATCTCACACACTCTTTTGGAACCCTCCTTCTTGACCTTTGCTCCTAGCATTTTTGGGTTCTGAGATGAACCCAGTGGAGGCGGCATTTGCCTCACAGAATCCCAGGAGCTCAACAGCTGGGGTTGGGTTTGCCCCAGCTTGCTGTGTGTCTTTGGCCCATCATGGTAGCTCTCTTTTTCACGTGTGACTGTTTTTTCCCTGCCAGAATCAGGAGGGGCTTTGGGGAGCGATTTTGGGGGGGGGCAGCGGCCTTGGCCGACTGGGCCTTTGCGGTGTTTGTGTCTCTGTAGAGTGTGGATCATCACGATGAGGCCAGTGAGGCGGAGATGAGAAGGACCTCAAACTTGTGCATCATCGAGAATGGGCACCAGCCAGGCACAGGTAGGGGCCGACTGTAGAGGAGGGATGGATGGGTAGCTCTGGGGTCAGGGCCTTGGCGGCCATGCATCTGTGCCAGGCCATCCCTTGGCTGCGTGGAGTGACTTGAGCCTAAACCCCAAGGCATGGAGAGGCTGCCAGGAGAGCAGCCTCATTCAGAGTGAAGTAGATTTCAACACTGAGGGAAATGGGAGATCTTGGAAGGTGGTGAGCTTTCCTGTTTCTGGAGGAATGCAAGCAGGGGCTGAGAAGTTGTCCAGGGCTGAGCAGGGTAGAGAGTGGATGGACAGGCCATTGACCTGGCTGTGAGGGGAAGTTGAAACACTTGAACTCAGTTTGGAGCAGTGAAAAGTCTTCATTAGGGGGAGGTCAGGGAGACTGGAGTGGTCAGGGAGGCCTTCTTGGAGGAGGTGGGAGGAGGGTTCAGGGAGGCTGGAGCCCTCCTGGGGTGTCAGGCCCTGGTGGATGCCATGGCTAACACTACTGTCCCCCTCTTGTCACATGTCCAGGTCCAGGTGATGGACCCCCTGAGGCCGCCCAGACCTTCCCGGCACCAGAACTCCGCAAGTCTCGGCCCATGAGCCTTTCCTTGGGGCTGCCCCACCAGCCAGTCACGGCTGTCACTCGGGTCTCCGAGAGGTTCTCTGGAGAGACCTCAGCCACAGCTCTCTCGCCTACGTCTGCTGCTGTCCTGGGGGTCCTCAGTTCCAGCCCCAGTGAAGCCACCACACCCTGGACTTCCAGTCCCAGTGGTAGGAGCAGGGGTTTGGGGGGCAAACCCCAACTCTGGCCTTGGAGGGAGGGCAGGGGGTGGGGGGATGTTCAGCCAGAGACTCAAGAAATCTGGGGCTAAGCCCCAGCTCCCCTGCCTATCACTATGACTCCCTTCTCTGGCCTGTCTGCACCCTCCAGGGGGGCCCATCCTTGCCAGACTCCTCTGCCATAGCGGCCATGATATAGCACCATCCTTTGCAGGTGACAGCCATGGGTTTTATTACAGGTCCAGGCTGTGGTTAGAAGGTGGCCTTTTACCTTGCACATTTTGGCATAGTCCCCCCTAGGCCTGACATGGACCTGTGGTCAGGCCTCCATGGTAGACCTGGGTGGGGCCATATGGGCTTCCAAAGTGAGGATTTGGGAACAAAGTATTTGCTGGGTACATAGCACAGGAGGCCCTGGACTCTGTGCTCCCAAAAGCAGGTGGGACACTTTAAAAGACGTTTCATGTCATTGCTTTATGTTCTCAGCCTCCTGTCTTCTCAACTGTTGGCTGAGGTGGGGCCAGCTTAGCCCAGGGGTCCTCCCATGGAGTAATGCTGGGTAAACAGTGCAGAGCAGGGTCAGAGGGAGGCAGGCGAGGGCGGCCCTCTCTGAGACCAGGGTATGTTATTTCTCCCCCTCCCTTTGTCCCACAGAGAAGAACTCTCTCTCACGGTCCTTGTTGGGCTCTGGCTATGGGGCAGTGACACCAGGCAGGAACAATGACAGGTGAGTCAGGGCCTGTGTTTCTGGTGGGTGAGATCATCACTCCCTAGGTGTCATCCTAGGTGCCCAGGCCACCTTTGGGGAGCTCCCTGTGCTGACTCCAGAAGGAGGCACACTCCTTGGCTTGTTGCCTCCAGAGCAGAGGCAGCAAGGTTGTGGGGGAGGCTCAGAGCAGGGAAATGAGGCAGTGGGGTGGGGTGGGGAGTTTTGTTTGGAGAAGTGTGGCTGCAGGCTGGTTTCTCTATGGAGTGGACCCTTAAAAACAAGCCTGTCAAAGGGCTGGAGGGGTGTCTCCGTCCGCCTGGAGGAAGGAGGGTATGAGGGTCTCCCACTCCCTTCTTTATCCACCCATCCATCCTGGTTAGGGTCCCTCCGAGCCAGGGTGCTTCCTGCCCCTGGACTGAAGGTACCTGGAGGGCCATAGGCTAGGGCAGGCCTGCAGGGTTCCTGTGGTACAGGCCTCCTCCTGGCCTGTGGGAGTCCTCGTGTTCCCCCAGGCCAGCTGGACTGTGATTGGAGATGGGGATGGGGGACTGGCTTGGCTTTCTTTTTCTTTTAATAATAAAAGAATTGTGACTTTCTGGCCAACTCTTCCAGGGGGAAAACAAAGAGGGTCTTATCTAGTGGTGGTGGAGGAGGGGAGTCTGGTTCTGGTGGGACTGGTTCTGGGTGCACCTCCTGCCTGAGAGGATGTCCCCTGCCTGCCTGGGGCATTGACACCCCTCACCCAGTGAGGGGCCATTCTCTCTGCTGGAGTTGGAGTTGGGCATGCTGGCCAGGCCTGCTTCAGACAGCAGCTCAGTTCAGAAAACCTGCCTAACCAGTCAGAGCCTGGAGCAGGCGGTGCCTTCTTCCTTCTGCCTGCCACCAAGCCCCCGTTTCTGCCTCATTTCACACTCAGTGGGGAGGAGGAGCCCGGGGCATGTGTGAGCTAGTGATGGCTGGACATGGGTTCCCGACTCGTTCCTGACTCCGTGGTTCTCTCCTCAGCCCACCTCTGGTGACGCCATCCCAGTCGCCCCCATCCCCACAGCTGCCAGCTACCACTCAGGCCCATCGCCGGGAGCTGGTGAGGTCGCAGACACTGCCCCGAACCTCGAGTGCGCAGGCCCGGAAGGCTTTGTTTGAGAAGTGGGAGCAGGATACAGTGGGCAAGTACGGATGTTAGTCCTCAGACCAGGCCCGGGCCCGCAGCATAAGCCCAGATCCAGAGCCAGACCAGGGTCCAGAAGGCACAGTGCAGGAATGCTGGCCCTGTGCTATTCCCCAGGGGCCCTTCCCTAAGATGTGACCTCTTGGGCAAGACACAGGGTGTCAGGGCTGGGCCGCAGGGTGGGCTGGGGGCAGGGGGCCAGGCAAGGCCTGATGAGATCCTCCTCTGCCCTCCTCAAGACCAGGAGGGCAGTTGATTGGGGTTCCTAGCAGGAGCTGGGAAGTGACACCCAGGACCCGAGTACGCACTGGTCCACTGTCATGCCTCAAATCCTTCCCTTAGTGATGGGACCCACCCTTGCATACTTATGTGGCCCTCCTGTCAGTGTGTGGTAGTGACACCTGCAGGCCTGTGATAATGAGAGGTCCCCAGTACTGGCTCTCAAGGCTTAGACTCTAGTGAGGGAGACAGACCCAGGGAGTGTCCCCAGTGGCCCAGACAACCTCATCTCGGCTGTTAGGGAGTGTTCTTGGGGCCCAGAGAAGGAAACCATCCTTTTTGGCCAGAAAAGAGCCATCAGCACAGGTGGCCTCAGAGGGAGGCTTGGAAGGAGGGGGGTAATAGGTGTTAAGAGGGTTCCAAGGGGCACCTGGAGGTTGGAAGGGGGGGATGATGCTCTTGCCAGATATCATCAAGGGCAGCTGTGTAGCTGGTATGTGGGGGTCATGGGGGGTGAGGGAAGCTGTATACTGACAGAGCACCTCCCCTGGGTGAGCAGAGCAGGTGGGACCATCTTGCTGATGGTGTGGGAATGTCTGGGGACTCCCCTGCTTCTCAGAGGAGATGGAAGCTGAGGGACAGCCCCCATGGCAGGCTGTACTCTCTCCACAGGGGGAAGGGCGAGGCCCGGGCCAAGCTGAAGCGGTCCCAGAGCTTTGGGGTGGCCAGCGCCAGCAGCATCAAGCAGATCCTGCTTGAGTGGTGTCGCAACAAGACTCTGGGCTACCAGGTGAGCCCAGGGTCCCACCCGGCCCCTGGGATCCCACCAGACTAAGCATCACCTCCTGCTTTAGTTACCCTGGCTAGCATAAGAACCCTAGGCGGGGGTGGGTGAGGTGGGTAAGGAGCTAGAGAAATTGTGCCTCCCAGGTCAGTTCCTAGCACATCCCAGGAGTCCTGTGTCTGGACTCATGTAGACTGGTCTAGTGCCCCTCATGGGGTGAGGCCTGGTGACTACAGCTGTGGCTGAGCTGAGTGGATGGTGGACCTTGGGGAGGGGTTGGGAGAATCTGCCTGTGGGGTAAAATTGGGTAGGGGAGCTGAGGTGGGCCTCGCCTGCCTGCACCCTCACCTGTCTGCATGGACCTCGCCTTGCTTGCAGCACGTGGACCTGCAGAACTTCTCCTCCAGCTGGAGCGATGGAATGGCCTTCTGTGCCCTGGTGCATTCATTCTTCCCTGATGCCTTCGACTACAGCTCCCTGAGCCCCACGCAGCCGCAGAAGAACTTCGAGCTGGCCTTCACCATGGCTGAGTGAGTATATGGCAGTCCCACTGGCTAGCATTCCTGGCCCAGTCCTGTAGCCTGACTTCTGTTTGGCTGGAGCACAGGGGCTGGCAGAGTATGGAGCAGCCATCTGCAGAGCCAAGGACCTTGAGGCCATCCAGTCTGTCTCTCCTGAATAGATGGGGAGACTGGATCCCCCAGCACTGGGTCATGGAGCCGGGCTCTCTCCTCAGTACACCTGCCCTTTTTGCTGGGTGGCTGGCCCAGCAAAAGATGGTCTGGGGGACTAGCCACAGACAGGGCATGACGGGCAGTGGGATTAAAGTCCCTCAGAGCAAGCACTGAGTCTGTCCTCCCTGGGCTGGTGGAAAGATGTAGTTGCCTAGGCGAGCCACAGCTGCTGATCGTCAGGAAATTCAGTAATGTCTGCCTGGGGGACATTTAAAAAACATCTCCAATAAGTAGATCTTGCTTCCCTAAACGTTGTTGTGCTGTTTCATATGAAATTGCCTACCCGCTCATGGGGAGATTGGTCGGGGACAATTCTGGGATCGGGAGGCGCTTGGGAGGCCAGTGGGATGTGGTCATTGTCTGAGGGCAACCCTCTGAGTGTCGGGAGCAAGGCGAAGCGGGATGTAGCTGCTGGGGTTCTGGCAGGGGTGCATTCGCGCTGAGTCAGTGAGGGAGTCCTTAAAGGTGTGGGCAGGAGCGAGGGAGTGGAGCCAGGTGCGTTGCAGTACCCTCGCTCCCCTGCTGTCACACCAGGGCAGGGGGGCCATTGCTTCGTCCATTGAGGGCCCAAAGTAGCATGGGGTACAGATGAGTGCGTTCAGGGCCACCTGATGCTACGCCTCAAGGAGTTAAGGGGAGGAAGTCAGAGGGAAGGAAGGCCTCCCCAAAGCAGAGTTTCTTGGAGGAACAAGCTCATTCCCTCCTGCTCACCCGCCCACCTGCCTTTGTGCGGGTAACTTAAGCCTCTGCTTTGTTTCTGGTCTGTGTGCCCAGGGCCCATGTCTAGGAGGTGCTCTCACCCCAAGCCTTGCCGGCCTCCTCACTCCTTTCCCTGCCCAACCGCCCAGCCCCCACACCCGCAGGAGCCTGGCCAGAGAAGACGTCCAAGCCAGCAGGTGACCGGCCCCGAGACCCACACTCGGTATTGAAGGGCTCGCCTTGAGCCAGGCAGCCGCCCCTCTGAGCAGCAGCTCTCAGTCTGGGGGCAGAATGGAGACCTGGCTCCCTGCGCCTTGGCCCGAGTTGTTGGAACATGAGTATTGCCCCTGTTGTGTTGTCTCGGATGACGCGCTTCGACTCTCGGCCCCCTTGGGGTCATAAGAACTCCTTGTATACTTTAAAAGCCTTCTCTTTCTTGGCTGCTTGGGATTAGCTGTCATCCTAATTGCAGAAACAGCTTTGGATGGAGTGTGTTATGCAACTGGATCCAGACGATGGTGAAGTAGAGCCAAGTGCACGAAGCTGGGGAGGGGCGCCTCCCCAGGATGAGGCCCAGCTGCCTGAAGCCTGGAAACGGGGACAGTCAAAAATCAGACTGTCAGACTCTGCAGGGTTGGATCTCTGACATGGGCACCCCGAGACCCACCACAGCTGGGTGAGGCCACTCTTGGCTTATAGATTTCTCCAAGTCCAGTGGGCCGGACAGTGCCAGCTTATGCCCTGGCTGCCTTGGTCATCCTCGGCCCTGGACCTGTGGCAAGGACAGGGAGGCCCTGGGCCATGGGGTGATGGCCCTGCACCCCAGCTCACAGAGAACACAGCTTCCCTTGGCAGTCAGAGCCTGAGCGATTCATGGCTGTGCTTTCCCAGCATGAGGTTTGAGCGTGGAGCCTCCAGACTCCAAACAGATGTTTCTTCTGTCCCCAGCCTGGGGGAGTGGCGGTGGAGGCTGCTCCAGGTTTTGCCTCCCTCCTCCCCAGAGCAAACAGTGGGGGTAAAAAACTTGGCCCTGCCTCCCTGTGGCCCGAGTCTGCTCCTGGTTGGGGAGGGGAGGATGGTCTGCCAGGCCCCTGAAATGCATTCTTGTTTTTCTGCTGACTTGAGGGGGCCAGCATGTCTGTGTGGGGAGCTTGCTCAGAGTCTGGGAAGGCGCCTCCCCTCATGAGTCATTGGGGAGATTATCTCGAAGGTACTTAGCGGAGAGGGCTTGGGAGGTGGGCCTGCCTGTCCGAGGTTTCTTGGGAGGACAGTAGCTTGGATCACCCAGTTACTTGGACAATAGGCTGGTTAGAGATGGAAAGCAAGCACGGAGATACCTGCTTGAGGATACCATCTAGCAGTGTCTTAACAGGTATCCTTAGGTTTGCCAGCCATAGCCAAGCAGACTTGCAGGGCCGTTGGAAGCCGCCAAGAGCCATGCAGGCAGCAGGAGGGAGCGGAGAAAGGCAGTTGGGGAGCAGGCAGCCTGGGAGGAGAGGAGCCTTGGCTCTGAGGAAGGCACAGCCTTTGGAAGGGCAAAGAGGACGGATGGGGCCTCCAAACACTGGGTCCACCTCACATCAGGAAGGAAAAGTTTCCAGATCCTTCCGTGAGCAAGTGCCTTAAAAGCACGGAGACGCATCTGGACCTGTGGAGTGAAAGTGGCCTGTGCTCCCCCTCCCCCCAATAATTTACGGTCCCAGAGATTCCTCATGGCCTAATCTGTGTGAGCGGACGCGGCGTTGACAGCAACTTGAGCTCCCTTTGTCGGACAGGTGCTCAGGACTTGGAAAGCGGAGGGCCAGCCCCTTTATGGGTACTTGACCCCCTGCACCCTTTTCCCCTCATCTCCCGCGGAGCCAGACGTGCGGCCTGAGGCTCCCGCTTGCCCTGCGGGGAATGTGCCCTGCTCTCCGGTTACTCAGAACAGAAGGGGCTTCCAGGCTATTTGTAGTATCCATGTGTCTCTGCCTAAAACCAGATAGGAGCTACAGTCCGAGCCCTGGCATCCTGGTCTTAGAGAGGCTTAAATAAATAAAAATAACCCCTCAAGCCCTCCCCCACCTCCCTACAGGCCAGCCCTTCGGTGGCTGAAGATCACCATAGACCAAGGAATAGGAGAAAATCCCCTAAACGTTTTTAACCCCAAACAAGGTAGGGCCCAGTAAATCCATGTAAAATGGCTCATACACAGATGTTAACTCTGGTTCTTGCTGTGCAGTGACATTTGAAGTGATTTGTATTTTCTCCTTTGGACTATCCCATGTTGTTTGAATTATTTAAAACAAGCATGCATCGTTTATACAAAAGCAGGTTGTTTTTTTAAATTTAAAAGGCAGTTGGGGCCTCTAATATTTGAGACTTAAATAGTTTTGTAAAAGTTGCCGATCATCACCTTTCTCACCTCCTGTGTCTAATAAGCTGTGTCCTTGGTGCCTGGTAATCTCGTCATTACTGTGGTGGTGGGTCGGCTCGGGTGGGGCCAGATGGACATGGCCCAGTCCCCGATTGTTTGCTGGGGAAGCCAGCACCTTGCCCACCGCTTCCTGTCTGGATGGTAGAGGGTGAGGCCTTAGCGCCAGTCCTGACCCCCACCCGGATTTCGAAGACTTGCCACCTGGGCAGGGGTGTCATTACTCTGAGGGTCAGTGCAACCTCCAGAATAAAGAAGAGGGTCAGCTTGCTGTCCCTGCACAGGTTGGACGACACGTGGGATGTGCCAGCAATTCGGGATGCACTCCATGAGGGGGCAAGAAAGAAATCAGAATAAGCTCAGGGGACAGGACCCAGGCACCCTTCGGGGCCAGCGAAGGAACCAGAACATTTAGTTTCAGGGAAAGACATGGATATGAAGATTCTTTTCCAACAGGGCTCTTTTGTGGGGGAAAAAATTTAACCTGAGAATAGCCTTGTGAGACCAATAGGTGTAAAGACTCCAGAGGGGAAAGAGTATGAGAAACTAAGGGAAATCTCCATGGCCAGTGCCACCTGTGGAGGGATTCGAACTGCCCTTGGAGGATATGAGGGCCCCTGCCCTGGACCTGGAGGTGAGTAGGCCAGGGCAGGGCTTTCACAGAGATGGTTGGTGCTTCTGATGGGGGTGTTTGGAGGTGATATTTTAGTTCTCTTCCAAGGCTGAGATTCAGGGCTCTAGTGCTGCCCACATTTAACAGGGCGCCTGCTGAGGCCATGCGGTCAGTGGTGATGTCCTAGACACATATGTGGAGTCTGCTCACACACACCTGAGGTCCTCTGCCAGCAGCCTGGGGAGGGAGAGGGGGAGGGAGAGGGTGCTCTTCCTGGGCTGCAGGTGAGGAGGGCACCAGATGCTAAGTGATAGCTCAGGAAGGTGAACTGGGTCCCAGGAGAACTCTCCGAAGAACTCCGATTTTCAGACCTTGACCATGGACAAAGCACCTTTGCATGCCTGCCCTTGTCAGAGCGCCGACTTTCCTGACACTAAGCCATGTCTGGCCTGACCTGGGGAGCAAGGGTGCCCGCTCATTGGGCCAAACCACTTGCCACCACACAAAGCTGTTGGATTCTCTTACAAGCTGCCCGCTCCAAACTGAGGGGGAGGCGGCAATGGGATCTGGGACAGATGTCTCCATTTCGCCTTGACATTTGGTTTCTGATAGGAGGCCCGGCATCAGGCCAGCACCGTGAAACAGGGCCCTGTGCTAATGTCATGGTCCTGTCTTTGGAGCATGCAAGCTCAAGAGTTGGTGGGGACTAGTAGAAAGTGCTGCATGAACCACGGGAACTGGTTCATAGCTCTGGGGTACAAGGCACACGAAGACACACAACCTGGGAGCCTGCTGAAAGGGGGAGCAGAGGCAGGAGGCTGACTTTCTGCCAAGGAAATGGCACAGAAAGGTGAAGCAACTGGTAGAGCCAGGATCTGACCTTGGCTACCTCTATTTCAAATTTGGGGCTTTTCTCCCCAATGATTGATCCAAAGTGAGGCGTGATAATAAAAACAGCAACAGTAATAATATGTAACGTCTATTGAGCTCTTTCCACGTGCCAGACACCGTTTGTTCCATCTTGTTTCCGTGGATTAGCTCATTAATCTTCACATCCCCCTGTGAAGTGGCTGTTATTCCAGATGGGGAAACTGAGGCCCGGAGAGCTTAAGTCTCTTGCCCAAAGTCATATAGCAAGTAAGGATGGAGGTGGGATGGGGGAACCCTGACAACCATGCACTTAGTGATGTGGAGTGAAAAAGACCGGGGACCCCTGGAACTGCACATGTGCACACAGCTGTTGAAGGAAGGACACTGACGATTACACCAAGGTCAGTTGTCTTTGCCCTTTTGGTTCTGCCTGGTAATGCCAGGCCAGCCACATCTGGCACCCAGGGGGAGTGTTGCTCAGCATGCCAGAGCATGTTGGCTGTGATTTTAAGACTTGATGCTAGAGATGTGCCCAGTACGATGTTCCTGAACTATGGACACTCACTACACTGCCTCCACGAGGTGGTGCCTCCAGCTGCCTCTGAGCTGGGGTGGCGGAGGGACCAGCTTCCTTTACAGCCCAGTCAAAGGCCCCGGTTCCCACATGCACCTGCACCAGTGGCCAAAAGTTAAACCAGTGTCTCCCACAGCATGAGGCACACGGCCCAGGAATGAGGGGACACGATGATTTTTAGGCAATATTTTAAAATTTGAGTTGTAACCCATCAATAGTAAACGCAATGTAGTGGCTCATAACCAGCATTAAAAAAAAGAGGTGGGGGAGAAATAAAGATGAAATATTCTAGAGAAAATAATTGGTAGTAGAAAGGGTCAGTATTTTTGTGAAACTTCATTTCTACGTGTATGTGTGTGTGTGTGTGTGTGTGTGTGTGCTGAATTGTGATGAAAATTCCCTTTCTGACGGGTTCATGTTAAAAAAAAAAGTTTAGAAACACTGTTTTAGGAGGCATGGGGGTGAATTTATTTTTACTTTATTCTTTCAACAGCAGATCCTTGAATAACGTTTCATTTAACATTGTTTATATTTTTACACTGATTTTCTGCATACTGCTGGTATACATTGAATTTTTAATTTTTTTATTATTTTAAAAATATATCTTTATTGATTTCAGAGAGAGGAAGGGAGAGGGAGAGAGAGAGAAACATCAGTGATGAGAGAGTCGTCATTGATCGGCTGCCTCCTGCACAACCCCCGACCCGGGGTCGAGCCCGCAATCCGGGCATGTGCCCTGACCGGGAATTGAACTGCGATCTCCTGGATCCTAGGTCGATGCTCAACCACTGAGCCATGCCCAGCTGGGCTACATTGAATTTTTTAAATTTAATTTTAAATGTTTAATAAAATTAAACTAAATTAATAAAATTTATTTAGATAGTGAAGTTTAATTTAGTGGAATTTAATTTGACCAAACATTGATGTAAGTCTACTTAAATCAAAATATGAGCTGCATAGGTGCTTCCTGGAGTGGGAGTTTGGAAAACACTGGGTTAGACTGACTCCACAGGTTCTCCTGGGGTGATCGGAATTCTCTGTTGGGGGGCACTTGGGCGCCTCCAGCTCCAGGCTGAGTTCTGTTCTCTGCAAGGGGAGGTGGGGGGTGGCGGGGCAGGATGACAGGCCACAGGGCCGGCGAGTGGCAGGGCCCGTCGTTCTGATGGGGCTTCTGTGTTTCAGGAACCTGGCCAACTGTGAGCGCCTCATCGAGGTAGAGGATATGATGGTGATGGGCCGCAAGCCGGACCCCATGTGTGTCTTCACTTACGTGCAGTCGCTGTACAACCACCTGCGGCGCTTTGAGTGAAGCCCGGGGCCTGGAGGCCACACAGCAACCCCAGGAGGGGACCGTGGGGCCGCCGCGATCCAAGTCGGGATGGCCTGAGGCTGCGCTCTGGCCTGAGCTCCGTTCCTGCTGCCACAGTGACTGCGCTCGGTCCTGCCCGGCTGTGTTCCGGATTAGAGCACTGCTGAGCTGTGCTCCCGCTGCCTTGATCACAGCCAGGGGCCTGAAGGAAAGGAAAAATTACCAGAGAGAGAAATTGGTGCTAAGTAATTATCTTCCTTAAAAAAATGCTTGTCTGTAGGTCCCAGAATGCTCAATCACAGTTTTCCCTCTGGTGAGTCTGATCCATTGGTTTCACAGGGTTACGTTGATTACCAAGTGTTTTTTTTTTTTATCAAAATACCCAGAGTTTTTTACTTCCTCATGCTATTGTAGTTTCCTTTCCTCCCTCCCTCTGGGCCACTGCCAGGAAACAGAGAGACCGCTTAATCAGCAGCTTGACAAAGAAGACCGAAGTCTTGGGAAGAAAGGGTTTAATCACTCCCAGGTCCCAGGCAACAGATGACCTTCAAGTCACCTCGGCTCTCTGGGGAGGTGGGAAGGCTCTTGCCTGGTCCCAGAGTGCTCCTGGCTTTCCCTGGAGGCCCCACAAGTGTTTGGCTAAGAATAGGCTGTCCTGCAGTTCACACTTTGGGGATGGACAGGCCCTTTGTGTAGAGAGGTAGTTTTTATTCACAGCTTTTTTAGGGGATTTGCTGCAGATATTTATAAAAAGTAACTTCATCTGTATCATTGACCATTTGTACATAAAGATGTGTTGAACTTCCCTTGGGGTTTGTTCTTTCTGTTTGGGAAAAGTGGGGCCTGGGACCAAGAGATTCTGCACACGTCCCAAATGAAAATCTTAAATGCTCCCTTTACTGTGTCTACCTGAATCACTTTAAGAAGGTTGAAAGTCACATTTGCTCATCTCAGTTGTGGAAGGAGAATGAACAGAGAGCTCCCCTTGTGGATCTGTCCCTGGGTGTTGCTGACGTGTCTGTGATAAGTGGTGGACTCCCACGGCAGGTTCTGGGGTGGACTCCCACGCTGAGGAAGCCCATCCTGGAATGCTGTTTTATTTTCACAGCTGTTTGGTGGCGGGCTTTTAATAGAACATCTGTAGGTTCTTTAAAGCCACAGCCATTAGCTTACTCTTATTCAAGAACCATTTTCTAACTGGGTTGGACTTTAGGCCTGAACCTCTAGAACTTCCCTTTAAGGAGACAATATGAGTCTTCAGCTCATGCATTGGGCTCTAAACACCAGCATCTGTGTGCCTTCTCAGAGTCACATAGGTGTCTAAAGTGTTGTGTACTGGGACAGAGCTCTTTTGGGGTGGCAGGAGGAACATGGCAGAGCTTGCCAGGCGGGTGAGCAGTAGGTCAGGCCTTGTTCAATCCTCTGGATGCTCCCACAGTGGGAACCACTCCCTTTCCAGCTCTCACCTCTGGGAGGCTCTGGGAGATGATTCCTATTAGCAAAGATCCAGTGCCTATTCCTTTGTCATGCTAAAGCTTAGGGTTGCAAACCTGAAGCCAATTTGGGGACACAAGGGCTCTATAAAAAGCCTGCCTCTATGTTACCGAGTACTCACACGTGTTCAATGGAGCTCTCTTGAGTTGCAGACCTGGCCTTGCACCTCTGCACATAAAGCAGAGCAGGTCCTGCCAGAAGAAGGAATGATTTCTCTTAAACCTGAGGGATAGTGTCCCTCATGTCTCACAATCAAAATAATACAAACTAGATATTTTTAAAGTAGGCTCTATGAGGTGGTTGTCTGTAGTCTTTGGGGAGGGCTCAGATTTGATGGGTTTTAAACTTGATTACCTCTAGGACAAAGCCTGAGGGTTCCAAGCCATGGGGGTAAAGTACAGGAAGGCCACACGATCTCAAGACGTTTGGAAACCATTGTATTAGATCAGGGTTACATGAAAGTTCCCATTTGTGAAATTCGATTTCAGTTTGCCTTCTACTATGGTATAAATGCCCCCCCCCCCCCCCAAGAGAATCATTTCTCAGAGCTGCTTGTAAGATTCTTCAGCTTTTTCCAGATAGATTTCTTCACCTGGATTTTGTTAAAACTTATTAAATCTGACCAAATTGGCTTGTGTGTTTCCCTGAAGCGAACGTTTCACCAGAGCCAAGATGGGTTTTAGCTTTTCTGACAGCTGATGGATATTTCTCAAGGCAAGTGAGAGCTTAGGAGCACTTTCTAAACATGATATAGCACATGCCGGTTAGAGGAGAACGCCCAGGCCAGGTGTTCGGGGAACAATTTGTTAAAGCCAATGAATTTCGCAAATGTGTTAGATGATGAAAAACTCTCAGCTTTCCCGGTTGCAGCGGTCAGTGCCCTGTAACTGGAGGAGACGAGCCCGAAAGGTTATTTCCTGCCTTACCAGGTCTGTGTGACTCCAGGCAGCTGGACGGCAGACGAAAAAAATGCTGATGAAGTCGTTCCGTTTCTCCCGCTGGCGACAGTGGCCAGCTCACTGTGATGCATCCTTAGGCCTGGTGGGATGGACGCCGTTTCTTCTCTCTCCCTTCCCCTAGCTGCGCCCTCACATCTCCAAAGTCGTCGATCATGGGCTTCCCAATGATAAGTGTACTTGGTATGAAGATTATCCTTTATCTCCTGCTTTTAAGATTTGGCCTGGGCTTGCTTTGAGAGCCTTTGATCTCTTATCTCTTGGTTCTTGGACTTGCTTTGACGTCAGGCCGCCCCCATCTCGACTCTACCCTCATGCCTTGAGCCGACTCAGTTCTGTCACGTAGGCACCCACACTCTGGCTGTCTCTTTCCAGGCTCCTTCGTGGCTCCCCTTTCCTCTGGCGTCGCCCCCTGTGCTCCCTACGTCTGTCTGACACTCTGTGGTGCGTCTTCTGCATCAGGCTCATAACCCAGGGCTGGCGTGGGCTTTGGGAGCCTCTGGGCGCCTGAATTGAATGTTTTACTCCACTTTTCCCTCCAGAACTGGCTCCTTCTGCCGTGTTTGCTACCCCAGCAAATGGCAGCATGGTCACTACCTGTTGTCCACGCTGGAGACCCGGGTGTCATCTTGTACCTGGGCACCGTGGCCCTCCTGCCAAAGCAACTCTCTTCTTTCATGCATTGCGAACGAGGCATTTGCAAAACCCTTGCCAAGGGAGGATTTTTCAAGATTTTTCTTCTGTGGAGCTCTGAAGCATCAGAGCTATTGGGTTTCCCCCAGGTTTTATTTGGAAAATTCTCAAATTTACAGAAAAGATGAAAGAAGGGTTCAGTGAACGTGTGTAGTCCTTTGCTTTGGTTGCGAACATTCTGCCATGCTATGACTTCCTTTGTTCTGTCTCACTCCGTTTCCTGAGCCGTTTGGAATAAGGCACAGTTGTCATGACAGTCACCCCTAAGTACTGCAGCAGCCATCTCCCAAGAATGCGAACATTCCCCCAGGGGAGTAAGTGCGACATGTTAGCATACCTGCGAAATGGGACGTTTGCTCATCTAATGTACAGTCTATACTTAAATTTCCCCAATTGTTCCCACGTGCCTTTTGTGGTTATTAAAAAATTTTAGAATTCCAGTATCCGATCAGAGTTTACACACATCACATTTGGTGGTTGTGTCTCTTTTTAAAATCTAGAACATTCCCCCCACTTTTTGTTTAATGTCTCTTTTTTCATTCTATTCTTGAAGAGGCCAGGCTGGTGGCCTCGGCGATTGCCCCCCCCCCCCCCCCCCCCCCGCTTTTGTTTGATTCCTCCTGATTAGATCTGAGTGAAACATGTTTGGCAGGATTTCAAACCACTTGATAGATGTGTCCATAGGCAGGTTTGCCCACTGCTGGCCCTGGGGGTTTGATTGGGTGGGCAAGGGGTGGCCACCGCACCTGTGTACAGCCCTTTCCTCGTGTGATTAGTGTGGGTAATCTTGAGACCCTGTGAGCATCCTGCTGTGCAACACCTTTAGGATTATCAGTGGAGGATTTCTGCCTGGATCTCTTATTCTATTAGGAATGGAAAGTGGTGGTTTTAAAGATTCTATTATTTTTTTCTGTATTTATTAGCTGGCATTCCTCTGTAAAGAAAGCTGTTCCTTCTTCTTACCTTATATTTTGAGTATTTCTATGGACTCAGATTCTTTTTTTAAAAAATTCATTGGGTTATAATTCCTTACTGTCATTATTCTGTTTGATGCTCAAATTATCCAAAGTTTATGCAGTGGGAGAAGACAGCTTTTGCGTCCTTTGGACACATCCCCATATGCCTTTGAGTGCTTCCTTGCTTTGTGGCACAAGATGTTTCAGGCTCACCTTTTACTTTCTTTGCCTTAACCCTGGAATTTCGTTCTTCAAGAAATCCTAGTCTCTTTTAGTGGGGAATTGTATTTATCATACAAGATGCCATAACTAGGTGTGTTCGTAGCTACTGGGTGTCACGCTTCTAGGCCCTTTCAATGAAAAGAGCTAAGAAATTTTACATATAGATGCCTCCACCCATGCCAGTACCGCCCATATAAATCCACAGAGTTCATCTGTACTTTCTTTTATTCCATACTTATATTTCTGTTTCTCCAACAGTCCTGATTTCCAACAATTTCAATATACTATTTACACATTTCTTCTATACTGCAATACACAAATAGCAGTTTCACCATTTAAAAATTGATGCTACTGCCAATAACAAACCCTCTAAATAAAGTTCAGGATTTCCTTGGAGCCCTCTTTCCCCCTAGAAAGCATCCTTTTAGGGTGCACGGGACACTGGTTTCAAAAGTTTCTTGCATTGTTTTTTTCTCTTCGAGGTCATGTTGTGAATTTGATATATGGTTCGCTTGTTTTTATTTATATTTGATTGAGGGTTTATTTATATTCGTTGATTTTATTTTGTGAATATATAAATTTCTTACCTAGTTCAAAGGTCAAAACTATCAAAAAAGGCACACTCCCATTCACAGCCCCCTGTCCCTTCCTGCGCACTCCTCCAGTCTCTGGTTCATCTTCCGTCTCTGTCTGCCTTTCTCTCCTGTGTTTTAAGCCTCCCTCCCTCCCTCCCTCCCTCCCTCCCTCCCTCCCTCCCTCCCTCCCTCCCTCCCTCCCTCCCTCCCTCCCTCCCTCCCTGCCACAACATTAAGGAATATGTACCTATGTTTTCATTTTCCTTTCTTCCTTACACAAAAGAGAGCTTAGCATATACTCTGTATGTACCTCGATTTTGATTTTCATTAACATGTGAAACTGCTTCATAGAGATCTTCCCGCATGGGCCCTGGCCAGGTGGCTCAGTTGGTTGGAGCATCACCCCCTACACCAAAAGGTTGCAGGTTTGATTCCTGGTCAGGGCACATACCTGGGTTGTGGGTTCGATCCCCACTTGGGGCATGTATGGGAGGCAGCCGGTCCATGTTTCTCTCTCCTTTCCTCTCTCTCTAAAAATCAATAATTAAAAAGCAACAACATATCCTCAAGTGAGGATTAACCAAAAAAAAAAAAAAGGCTGTATGACCCTCCATTGTGTGGACAGCTCGGTTTTTCCAGCCAGTCTCCTGTGTGAGGACATCTAGATCGTTTCTAGTATTTTGCTTTTATACACAGTGCTGTAGCGGACGGCCTCGGACATATGCTGTTTCACACTTATGGGGGTGTATCTTCGGAGTTAAATCTCAGAAATGAGGTTGCTGGGTTAAAGGGTAAACACCTATTTTGTTTTGTGCATCTTTTTTTATGAACTCTCTGTTCATGTCTTTTGCCCATTTTTCTATCATTTATTCCTCTTGATTTTTAAGGGCTCTTTATATATGAAGATTTCTGTATCTTTTTAAAAAAATTGTTTTTATTGATTTTATAGAGATAGGGAGAGAGAAATATTGATGTGAGACAGAAATATCAATTGGCTGCCTCCACACGCTCCCTGACCGGGGACCAAACCCGAAACCTGGGCGTGTGCCCTGACCGGGAATCGAAAGGCGACCTTTTGGTGCACGGGACGATGCCCAGCCAGCTGAGCCACACCGGCCAGGGCTATTTCTGTATCTCTTGATCCCAGTTTTCTCTGTCTGATCTGCCTTATAACCTTATCTAGCTCATATCACTTCTCACTTGGATTAGAACAATTAACTCCTAAAACTGGTTTCTAGGCCTTGACTCCTAGACTTCTCTCATCCACTCTCTATACTGCCACCAGAATGATCTTAAATTGTAAATCTCATCATGTCAGCACCTCCATCGAATGGATCCCCACTGTCTTTAGGCTCAGCAGTTCCTTAATGGGCACTGGAGACCGCCTCACCGGCCACGTGCCCCCAGTCCCAGCTCTCACCTTTACCCTCGCCCTCCCCTGTTCCCTGTGTGCCACTGGCCTGAATCTCTCCTACTTTGTGCTCATAGCTCGGTCCAAACATCACTTCCTCAGGGAGGCCTTTATTGACAGCGCTCCCCATCTCTGTTCCCAGAGCCCCACAAACTTTCTTTGTCCTACCCCTCTTATTTTATCACTAAATCATATGCTCCACAAGGGACTCTGCTGGGTCCCTTGGGCCCAGCGAGTGCCTGACACATAGTAGGTTCTCCATTAGTATTTTTTGCAGAGATGGCCAGTATGGCCAAGGCACCAGCGCCAGGTGAGTACAGGAGGAACCAGCTGAATGAGTCCGTTGTTCTGGGCTTCGTGGACCTGGACCAAGTTTCTGAAGGTTAAGTGCTTGCTTTCAGAATTAATCAGGTGCCATTGCATTTTTAGCCAGCGGGACATTCTTATGTAGGATTGCTTCAGTTCCAATCGCCAGACACTTGAGCAGCAATGGGAGGCAGGCCTGGCATCAGAGCTATGCTCCGGTCAGCATATTTGCTCAGCAGAGGTTGATAAATGAAGCCAAAGGTAAAGAGCCGCAACTTGGCTTCTGCAGGTTTGACTAGACCCGCCCCTGGTTAACAGGCTCAGGTTTCAGCCCTCAGAGAGCAGCGCTGCCGGGATGAAGGGTAGTAATTAGTGCCCCAGGAAGACCACCCTCTCCTCTGAGTCATCATCATGAGGTTGGAAAAAGAAAATCAGGTTAGATTAGAACAGAGACGTGTCGAGAACCCGGCCAGTGACTTTGCTGGGAATCTACTCAGTGCGAAAACTGCTGGTGAGGGGCCCCACCGGCCCGGGAGCCACAAAGTGATCGGCTAAAACCCTGCCTGCAGGGGAGTCAACAACTGGGTCCTATCCTGGGGCAGTGAAGCCACCGGGATCAACCACACTGTAGGACCACGGAGCAACTGCTGCTTCCTGAGCCACTTAGGGTTTGTCCCCTGTGAGCGACGCGGGACAGAGAGGCAGCGTTGCTCCTGTCTGTCTGCACTCATCCCAGGCTTCACGCAGCTTGCACACAGTAGGTGCTTAGCAGGTTCTGCTGACCTGACCGTGGCAGGGTCATCTGCCTGCCTGTCGACACTGCTCCACCAGCGTGGTTACCACTGCATCGCACGGTGGGAAATGGGGGGACACCATTTACCAGGCCACCTTGTCACTTTAATAAGGGCTTCCACGTAATCAGAGCAGGGTTCTTTGCGTAACTAACTACAGACCAGCAGATTAATTAGCTCTGCTGGCTGGCGGTCGGTGGTCTGTAGAGTTAACTGATTTGCAGTGAGCTTCCCTCCCTCTGCAGTGTTTCCCTCTGCTCCCTAGCTCTAGGCATGCCAGGCCCACCCCCATAGGGGCTCATTTGGAAGACAAAAACCCAAGGTTCTGCCCAGAACTGTGCCCCCTGCCCCCTTGCTGCAGTTCTCCTCTGGGCCAAGGAATTTCATTCCAAAGGAGATCTGTTTGTTTCTTTCTGTTACTTTATCCAGCAGGCTCACACTGACCTGAGAAGGGTGACTAAGGGGAAATGGAGTATTTTCAGCCAGGGGCCACCACAGTTGCTGTATCAGGTATCTTTTAGGACAGTGGATTTCATAACAGGTGTGTTTTTATTCCAGAAAAATAATGCACTTAATTTAGATGGATGGGCTTTCCTTCCAAGAACATTCCCTTTCTCTCTCCCCTGCCCCCACCCCACCTTGCCAGCATCATCTACAGCCACGGCCGCCTCCCTGTTTAACGTGGAGAGATGACCTGGCATCCGGTCTCCACTCCATCTCTTAATGAATGCGTGAACTCACGGAGCCCTCGTTTCTTCTTAAATGGCATCAGCCCTGCCCCAGCGCCTCGAAAGGTTGGGGAGGGGGGATTAGTGAGCCGACCTGGCACTTGGGAGTTTGCAGCCCCCGGTGCTGGACAGCACAGTGCCCGAGGTGGCCTGGGCTGTGCGCTGCGCCCTGCGGGTCTCAGCGCTCTCCGGGCCAGAGGTGTACGGGACAAGGCGCAAAGTGGGTCGGGTGCTTTCTGAAATTGCCCTTGCCGTATGGATCGGGCCTTCTTTTCAATACATTTAAAATATCAATTTCACTGAAACAAAATTTACATCCTTTTAAAAATTGCTCTTTTATCAAACTAATACATGTACATAGATTAAAAAGTCAAACAATACTGGAAGACATACTGAAAACACTAGCCCCCTCCCCCTTCCTACACCCCATCCTTATGGCCCCCCTCCTATGTATCTCCCTTTGTATTTCCCCGTCTTTCTAACATTGTTTTACTCTTCTTTCCTGATTTTCCCTCTGTTTACATTCACTGATTTCCCACAATGGGGGATGAGAGCTTGGCCCTTCCACACCGAGACCCCATCACTTCCTTTCCCTCAGTTCCCCCTGTGTGGTCACATCACAATTTTTGGTTAAAGTAATGGTCAATGTTTGCTTTTTAATTACCATGCCAACAGTGTTCAACTCAAAATGTCCCCTACTGAATCTTACCTTCTACCCCCAGCCTGCTCTGGTGGTTTTAAAACATGCTCACAAATTCTTTGACTCTCCCTGTATCCAGAGGGGGACCCTGATCCCCTTCCTACCTGAACGTGGTGACTTGGCTCTGAGGAGTAGATCGCAGCGAAGCGATGCTGTGTTGCCTCTGATGCTGGGTCGTAAAGGAAGGCATGGCTTCCCGCTCTGTCCGGGGACATACCCCGTGGGGCCCTGGGCCACTGTGTAAGAAGTCTAGTTCTTCTGAAGCCACCATGCTGGAGAGATCATGTGGAGAGACCATGGAGAGAGAGAGAGAGAGGGAGAGGCCTAGGAGCCCCAGATGGTCCATCCCCCAGCTCGTTGAATCTTCCAGGAATTCTCACCCCAACCAAGTGAGACATGCCTAGCTGAGCCCAGCCAACTGCCAGAACCATGAGAGCTAATGATAATAAATTATTGTGTTGTTTTATGCCACTAAGTTTGGGCTGGCTCAGCAATAGACAAGGGGAAGGTTGCTCTAACTGTGGCCTCCCTGTCTCATTTGACAGCAACTTCATCCTTCCAGTTGCTTAGACTAGAAACCTTGGGGCATTTTGGACTCCTCTCTTTCTTCAAAGCCTACCCTCAGTCCAATCACTCTCATCGTTTCCAATGCTGGCACCCTGATCCAAGCCACCATCTTCCTCTTGGGCCATCATCGTCTTTCACTGTGATCGCTGCAGTTGCCTTCTAACTGCAGTAGCATCTTGCTTCTCCCTCCCCCCTTCCCCATGGTTTATTCTGAACACATCAGGCAGAATTACCCTGCTGACACATAAGTGAGATCACATCACTCCTTAGCACAGAGCCCTGCAGCTGCTCCCATCTCAGAGTGGAAGCCAGAGTCCCCACAGTGGTCCACAGGCCCTTCACGTCCTGGCCCCTCTTACCTCTCTGACCTCGCCTGCTAGTCTTCTCCCCTCCCCAGTTCTGTTCCAGCCCCACTCCCCTTTCTAGTCCTTAAATGCATTAGGCTCACCTCTACATTGGGCCCTTTGCATGAGTTTATTTCCTGGAATTAATAATTACTTTTTGTGATTATTATTACAAAAAGAACAGTTTTCTTCATTTATTTATTGAAACTAATAATTAATTTTTGGTTTTTATTTGCTTAGCATTCTATATACCAATTGCTAATCGCTTTCCCCACCCCACTGCCCCTGCCCCCGCCCCCTCCAAGTGCTTCAATGTTCTGGATATTATTTTCTACATCCCCAAACATGTCATTTTCTTTTATTCCTTGGCGCCTCCTTCCTGGAGCCTGCCATTCCCCTGCTCCCCTCTGGACTGGTTCTTCTCTATTAGCTGCCTTCCTGTATTAATGATTCCTAGCTCCACATCTTCTTTCTTAGGTGACTTCCTCATTTGGTTGGTGTACATCCTGCAGTAGCTGTTAAAGAGAAGATACACATGTGAGGTAAAATGTGAGTCCTTACCTGTCTGAAGTGTTTTATTCCACTTTCATACATCATTGATTATCTGAGTTCATCTGGTTACAAATATTCTAGGCTGAAAATAATTCTCACACAAGCTTGAAGGCATCACTCTATTATTGTCTGACTTCTGTGTGGCTATTTAGAAGCTGAAGGCTGTGCCGATCTACTGTGTGTTTTTCTCCCTGGAGGCCTTGGAAATCTTTGCTTTATTCAGGGTATTCTGCAGTCTGCGATGACGAGTCTTGGCTGGAGCTTTTAGTCATTGTGCCAGGTACTTAGTGGGACCTTTCAATCTGGAGACTCGTGTCCCTCAGTTCTGGGAAATGGTATTGTTTTTATTAGAATTTCCTTCCTTCCATTTCTCTTTTTCTGTTTTCTCTTTATAGAATTCCTATTCGTTGGGAATTGTACTCCCTGGATTGGGCCTCATTCTCATTGTTCCTCAGTTATTATTAATTCAAAGTTTAAAAAATTTTTCCAAAATATTCTTGTTTTCTCATTAATCCCTTTAAAAATAACACCAAACTCTTGTTTTGATGGACATAATGTCTTATTTTACTTCTGTGAAGGAATTCTTTCAAGGATTTTTCTTTCACTAGCTTCCTGCTCCCTGAATCATCTGTTTCCTCTAGATTCCTATTTTACTGGTTTGCTTGGGTCTGTCTTTCAGGTCGAAGGCTTTCCTTACATATTTGGTGATTCTGGGCTGCTGGGTCTTGTCTAAACCGGAGTCACTAACAAGAGGAATGAATGGAAGCTGTGAGGGAGTGGGTGGGGCTTGTCCATGGGAAGGTCTTACTACAAGATGATTGGGCAGCAGTTGGCTTATTAATTAGGGCGGGGCTCTAAAGTGTTGGACTTCAGCGTTCTTTGGAGCCTCAGTTATCCAGAGAGAACTCAGACCTGTTGGCATGGTGGGTGTGTGGCGAGGGCTGACTAAGCTGCCCATGATGCCTGGTAACTCTCAAAAGCAGAAGGAAGGAGGGTCAACCACCCCCTGCCCATGCTCCCCCCATTTTAGCGCCAGGCCTCATTTCCACCTTCTGTAGATCTTGTGCTTCCCAGTCCTCAGAACTTAGAGCTCTACAAGGCCGATCCCCATCTGCTTGTCGGTCTTCCTGTCTGCAGGACCCAGGTAGTGATTCCCAGTTCTACCAAATCACCTACTGTTCTCTCCATCTTCTAAATATTTCTGGAACTCTCTTACCCATGTTGTGTCTCCTCCCATTTTCTCATATATGTATGTAGATTTCCTTTCCTCCACTTGGGTGGGATTTTGGAAAAGGGAAGTAAGCAATCTGCCCTCCTTCCTCAGAAGTGGGTTGTGCTTTCATAACAGAATTGGCTGTATTGTTCAAAGACAAGGGAGGGTGGTTAAAATATTCAGTTTCTGTGCAGGACACACATTCTCACTTGTAATCTACATATGCCTTATGAGGGGCCAGCTCATCAGATTCCCAGGTGGTGGACATGGTGTTCACCTCACAGAGTTGTCAGGAAGATTCTGTGAGCTAAGACACGTAAAACGCTCAGTGCAGTGCCTGGCATTTGAGTGCTCAAGGGGCAGCAACTATAATTATTCTCATAATTTTGGAATGAACTTGACTAAGGGCTCTGGGGATTAAGCTGAACTTCAAACTCTCCTATTCTGTGCCCTGAAGCAAGAAGCAATCTTCTGAGAGCCTCTCCTGGGAAGTCCACCAGTCCATGCGTTGCAGGGCTCTATGGGTTTCAGGAGGCGGTGGGGAAGTCCCTCTGGTCTTGGCTGCTCTGGCTCTGTGCCTAATTGGCATCTATGGGACATCCCAGCTCGGCCCGGAATGTTCTTATATCTTGGCATGAATCTGTCTCTTTGCAAACACAGTCATTCTGTCTTTCCTGCAGCCCTCTTCTAAAGTTTTCTTCCATCCTTTTCTGCCCGTACACATCTTTTTCAACATTGAATCACTCTTCAGTTTAACAAAGAGGCCTGGGTTCTGGTTCTGTCTTTGCCACCAGTTGCCTAGAAATAGCTCAAACTTGGGGCTAGATTTGATCTGCCCCAGTTTGAATCCCAACTCAGCCATCGATTAGCCATGTTCCCTCATCTGCCCGATCATGATAATAAATAATAGGACCTAAATAATCATAGGGCTGCTGCGGGGATGAAAGAGCATACACGTGAAGCACCCAAACTGTCACTCAGAGTTAAAACAAACAAGCAAAGAAACAAAAAAACAACAGGCGCTGGCTGGGTAGCTCAGTTGGTTAGAGCAGAGTCCTGATACGCCAAGGTTGCAGGTTTGATCCCTGGTCAGGGCACATGCAAGAATCAATCAACGAGTGCATAAACAAATCAATATTTCTCTTTCTCTCTTTTCTCTAAAATCAATCAATCAATCAATCAATCAATCAATCAATCATAAAAGCCAAAAAACAAGCTACAACATTATTATCTTTCCCAATTTAAACCCTCACATAAACTTTGTCACTCTGGGCACAACTGCAGATGACAACTCTTAGGGGTATGAAGCTTTTCAAATGGCTGAGGCAGAGGAAATGTGATCTCCTTGATTTTGTCCACATAGCAACAGAACAACATGGCAACTAATTGAAAGCCATTCCATTTTGCTCAAGTCAGTCAACTTGCAGTTTAAAAAATATTCCAACTTTAAAAAAAACCCTGCCTGAGTAGTTTTCACATCATATAGACAAACTCTCTACGGTAAAAGTGGTATTTGATTTTTGTTTCTGTACAAATTTGTAAACGAATCACAAACTCCCTCCCTTCTCGCTAGTCTATTATTTTATAAATCAGTTACTAGGTTGTTACCACAGTGCCCTCTAGTGGAACATAATGATTTCCTTGAATTTAGGGCTTTGCTTAGATTTTAAATAGGACCCCAATTTGTAATTTACTAGTCATAGTATTAGGATCATTTGCTGATATGGCATAACCACATATTTCACACAGCTTTTTAAAAATTACTTATGATTTCAATCCCTTGAACAATGAAGCCTTGTTTTCATCATCTGAGATTCTATCTTCCTGCAGAGCTGTTCTACCCGGTTGCCACCTGCTGCTCTAGTTCCTCCAGGGTCAGAGGGATGCTTTGACATTAGCCCACGGCAATTCTGGTGCAGCGGGGAGAGCAGGCCTCAGCAGGGCGCAGCCCAACTGTTCTGCACAGGGTTGCAGCTAGACCTCAGCCAAGCTGCCTGAGCTCCTCATTTCGTGCCAGCCCCTGTTCAGCTTCTCCCCAGCTGCATATACTGATGATCCCAAGGGGATCAGAATGTGTCACCCCAACATGTGCCACTTTGACATAAGGATTATTTTGAGCTGGTAACTGAGGAAAAACAGATACAGGAAAAGTCTCTGCCCTTCCCTTATCTGCCTAAGAGCAGGTCATAAATTCTCCTTTGAGGAAGGTGCCCCTCTGCACCAGGAAGGGGACACTGACTCTTATCACTAGAGATTGGGGGGGGGGTGTGTGTAATCACACCAGGATGAGTCTGGAGAAACAGACTTTACTAAAATGACCCACATCTTCCATTATTTACCCATACGTATCTTAGTCATGTTCCCACAATTTATCGTCCTAGAAGCCCAAATCCCCTTTCCTTTTTCCTTTCCCACTATTTGTTGCCTTTTGTTAAAATGGTATCTAAGCCCCCAATTCTAGTTGCTTCTTTGAGATTTTGCTGCTTTTTTGTAAAGCTCCGATGCATGTAAAAAAATGAACATCCAGAGAATGGCATGCCTTTTCTCCTGCTAACCTTTGACAGTTTAGCTCACAGGTCCCCAGGTGCCTAACTTAGAGTAAGATGCATTTTCTCTCCTACAATCCCAGGTGTGGAGTTAAGCGGGCGAGGGGCAGGAGGTGGGTCAGTAGCCTTTGCTCTGCCCTCTAGGGGAGCCTCTTGCTGCTGGTTTGTCTCCTGAAAGCTGCTACCTCCAACTCAGCAGCCTCAGCTGCTGCGCCTGACAAATGGCCAAAGGCAAGAAACCGACCCCACAAAGAGCCCAGTGCACGCTTCGCTCTGCCTCCTCTTGACTTTCAAGTGGCTTTATGTGCTCTATGAAATGTTAATCCTCCAGGGTGAAATCCAAGCTGGTTTATCCTCAGAGCTACCAGGGCCAGCCGTGATGGGGAGCGAGGAGGCACTAAATTTCTCCTCCTAATATACAAGGGATCCATTCAACAAACTCACCGTCGCAGCACAAAAAGCTATTCTTGTATCAGATCAACAAAGGGAACCGGTCCAAGTGCAAAGACAATTTGAGATTTATGTTCTGTTTCCTGTGGAAAAGTGAAACCCAAGGAAGATCACTGGTAGGACAGAGCAGGCACCCCTGAAGGTGCAGTGTTTCTGAAACTGAAGTTCTGATTCAGCAGGTTTGTGATGGGGCCTAGGAAGCCATACGCTAACCCCCTGGGGGCTCTGATGCAGGTTTTCGGGGGGCCCACCCACATTCTGAGAAGCACCCGATGGTGTCTGTCAAGATTTAATAGCAAATACCATTAAAGCTGTCAGGAGCACAAGGCCATGACAATATGGAAAAAGGAGAGTAAATATATTTACATTTTCCAGGGTTTGGCCCAATCTGACTGCTTGGTCCACATAAATGCCAGCAGATAGGTATTTATAAACCATAAACATAACTTTAGCATCCTAAACTGTATTTTAAAATGAAACATTAGGAAATAGTTATTTATGCAATTAGCAAGTTTGCAATGAACATTAACACAATTAACAATAATTAACACAAACTTTTTACTATGCAATATTAATTTAACAATATCTTTCACAATTTATGGGATCAGGGGGTGGTTCAGCTTCTGTAGAAGGCCTGACTGGCACCTGTATCCATGACCACCTTCTCTTGGAAACTGGGTCTTCGATCTTGTTGATGTGTTTCATAATTTTATCATAAAGAGCAGAGGTAGGTGCTCCACCCAGGCGTCCTCTGCCATCGTGTGGAATGGTTCTTTATATAAAATCTATTAAATACAAAATTTATAAGCGAAAAAAATGCCCTGTAAGAAAAAAAGTCCCTTTCTTGGAAAATGCTGGTATTTTCTTTAGGAAATACAATTCAGCTTAATCATATTTATAAATATTTTTTGGCATTTGTTTACTTAAAAAGAACAAAGATTACTAAATGGTTACCTCGTTTCAAGTGCTTTTCTCAGCATTGGCCTAACTTCATTTTTCTTTAAGGCAGCTTTCAGTGAATACACTATACTATACTAATTATGTGTTATATACTTTCCTAGGACTAATGTAAGATGGAATCGTTTATGGTCAAAGAAATTGTTTTCTTGGGCATCATTTAAGCAGAAGTTCTGCTTCCTTTTCCCTCTTGCAGCAGAAATGGGTTTTCCCGTAACTCAGTGAGTGGCTGGGAGAGAATTGCTTTCTCCTACCTAATGGACTAGGGCGGACATTATTCCAGCAGCTGTAGGACAGGTGGCACAAATGTTCTCGTGTCCTAGTTGCTGTCACTGAAAGCTCAGGAGTTCCCTTGAGATCATACCCTTAAGTTCTCCACCTTACACAATAAGGCAGTGCGGGAGATTGAAAATATTTCCAACTAAAAGTAGGCAAAGGCAGTGTTTTGATGTATCTTGTTCAAATCACTTAGCAGAAGAAACGATTTTACTCACATTAGATGCACGATACAGTTCAAGTGAAACATTAATTTTTTTTTAGTGAAGACAAATTCAAAATTGCTTGCAAGGTGAATAATAGGATTTTAAGAGATTGTAATAATTTTTTTTCTGTGAAGATCACTGGGTCTAATTCTTCATTCTCTAGATAAACAGGAATCCATTTGAGAATTAATTAGAAGTGGGGGAAAAAGTTTTTGTCATTAAGGGGAAACATACCTTGGGATAAGAACTGGTTGTAAAGGAAAATTGTTCATAATGAATGAGCAAATAGGAAATGGCATCAGGGAAATAGAAATTGTTAACAAATAACCACGTGGTTGAATTCTAGAACTAAAAAAAAAAAAAATACATTAGAAACGTAAAATCACTGGATGGACTTCCAGCAGAATGGAAATGACCCCCCCCAAAAGTCAATGAACTAGAAGATAGACTAGAAATTATCCAATCTGAAGAACACAGAGAAAAAACATTGGAAAAAAATTACAGCATATCTTTGGAAAAAATAAATGCCATGGGACAGGACTTGGGAGGAGGGGCTGGAGGGACGGGAGTGAGAGGGAGACCTACTTCCCATTGCATGCCCTTTTATGCTAGTTACATCTTTAATTATCAGCATTTGCACCTATTTCAATAGGAAATAAGTATATACTATATTCATGTGCTCCAGCCCCACCCTGGTGATTCCGACTGAGTAGGTCTAAGAAAATGTTAGAAAGATTTTCAGTTGATGTTGATGTGACTTGTGTGTTAGGAACGACTGTCCTATGGTATATGCAGTTTGAGCCACTTATGTGATACAAGATAGAGCCTTGTAAGTGAATGTTCCTCTGAGTATGTGCAAACACCAAGCACCTACAAGAAAAAGGGCATAAAATATGAATTGAGCATCTACCATGTGACAGCACTTGGCACATATTTCGTGTAATCCATATGGTGCCCTACGAAGCAGTCTCCAGGCTGAGGGACTGCTTGCCGTCCATCCCCAAGTCAAGCTGCCGAAGCACCGCCAGGAGGCTGTTGCCACCCAGGAGTCCATACTTCGGATGGCAGGACAGCCGGGAGGCAGGGCTCCTGCCCTGGGTGCTGTGGGCTGGGTGAAGCAGCTTACAGGACAGTCCCCGAGGTCGATGGGTAGCGGTCACAGGATCACCCATGCAGCCCACTTTTCCTGGTACAGGACACGGCGAAGGACATAGCATGGCCATGGCTTCGGAAGGCAAATAGGGGCTAGGTGTCTGCCAGATTCAGGAAAGGCCTCAGTCAAGCCTCTGACATCATACAGGAAAAGGCCCCTTTAGACCACCCCGAAAATGACCAGCCTGTCTCCTCGGAGCACCTGGGTGAGCGCAGTGCTCAGGTGATGGGCCAGTGGCTACATCTCAGGCTCTAGAGCCAGGGCCTTAAAAATCCCAGTTTTTTGCCCAAGATGACTCAACTACTAAGGGGTGGAGCTGGGATGCCACTTACGGCGCGGCATCAGGCTCAGTATCTGTTAGGTTTCTTTTACTTAAGAAAGTCAGCTGCGTGACCTGGCCGGGGGCCCAGTTGGTTGGAGGGTCACCCCGCACACGGAAAGGTTTGATTCCCGGTCAGGGCACATGCCTCGGGTGTGGGTTTGATGTCCAGTCGGGGGCGTATGAGAGGCAACCGATTGATCTCTCTCTCTCTGTCTTTCCCTTCCCCTCTCTCTGAAATCAATAATAATAAAAAAAAGAGTTAGCTGCATATTAATGAGAAAATCCTGCAGATAAGTAGCAAATGATCTCATTTTCCAGACTTGCAAGTTCAGTGTATTCTCCAGTCAAAAACTGATTCTAAAACCAGTAGGAATTAGTGGAAATTTGGTTTCAAAGACATACTCACGCTCTCTCTCCTTCCTTGTCATAATTATAAACGTCAGCCAAACGACGTTCTAAACTTAGTGAGCACTGAAACTCGTATCGGCCCTCTTGCAATCAATCGTACACCTCACTATTGCTTTATGGCAAGAGAATGCCCCCCAACACGTGGCCTGAGCTGGCCCAGCATTAATTAAAGGTGGTGTAACTGTCCTCAACTGGGACAATTTTATAGGCATAGACACACACGGGCCTGAATTTAAAAAAAGCTCTACCGAATAAACCCTTCCTAACCAAAGTCACTTTTAGATGTAGCTGAAAAATATAAAAAGACAACAAAGCTGGTGTTAGTCTTGAGGTCTCCAAAATGTTGGTTGGCTCCAATGATCTAAATGGGCACACGACATTTTTAATATAGGAGACATTGGACTGTACATATTTTTATTACAGTTTTAAAAATAAAGAGTTTAAAATAAAAGTCAAACATTTGCGAAGCCACTGAGACTCCCTGCAGAGCCCTGGAGCAGCTGCTCATTTTACAGAGGAGGCAGCGAGGTCCCCGAGGTCCCCGGGGAAGTGGCTGCCCCAGGCTCCGCGGCCCCACCTCCGCACTGCCCGGGCCCCTGCGGTGCCACCTCGCCCAGGGGGTTCATCTCAGGCTCTGCTAAAGGCCGGGGCCCAGTCAATTGTGCGGCTACCATCAAAAGCTCTCCTTTAGGGTATTTTGATGCTAAAAAGTCATCTTACAAAACCTACTCCATTAAAATAATTGCCCCCTTCTGGTACAGGAGTATTATATACAATTTTGGACTAGAGGTAAACTGAGACAGGATATGATGGGAGGCTAGAAATACTACCTAAAAAGCCAGACTGCACACTGAATGAGACAGAGCAGAAAGACACATTTATCTTTGCAAGGCTTTTGACCTGCAAACCGGGAAACTCAGGGCTACAGGAGCAATGAGTTCCGAGTCGCTCACAGACTAAGGGGTTTTTATGGGATAAATACAAAGTTGTTGGGCTTCTTTTAGCTGATCGGCGTTCTTATTTGGATCAGGATAACTGAATCAGGGAGACAAGGAGTCCAGAGGTGGCATGAACAGACCTGGCGCTTGGAGGTTGTCTGGTATCTTCTGCTGATTTCTGAAAAGAGCAAATTCCTGTGAGGTTAGGTTATGTTTCCTCTCTGTGCCTGTGCTGAATGTCTCCATTTTGTTCCCGACATAAGTGACTTCATTTTAGTTTGGTTCTACAGCTGACATATGAAGAAGAATTGAAGGAACCTAAAGATTTAGCCTGGGAAGAGAATTCTTAGAGGAGAAAGGGCTGATGTTTTAAAATACCTTAAGGTTGCTCATGTATAAGAAAAAAGCAGATTTATTCTGTATGGCCCAAGGTGTAAACTAGTCCCCAAGGATGGACATTATAGGAAGGCCTTTCCAGCTCAGCAGCCCAAAGAGGTGCTGCTTTGGGAGGTGATGAGTTTCCCATCACTGGGAGTGATCAAACTTTGGACAGCCGTTTGGCAGGAATGCTCTAGAGGGCATTTCAGCATCAGATTGGACCAGATAACCTTTCAAGTTTTTTGCAATTCCAAGAATCAGGTTCTCTAAAAAGGCATGTCAACAATTCAAAAGTAAGTATAGGTTTAAAACCTACCAAACCTCAGGGAGGCCCCTCTTCAGTGAAGAGAATGTGCTTGGTCCTGGGTCCACTCCCTGTGAGGGCGAGTTAGCTTCACGCCAACCCTCTCACAGACACGTGGGTGCTATGAATAGCAAAGGGAACTGGTGGAGCTCACGGCGCACAGTAGACATTGAGAACATACTACTGGGCTTGTGGGTTTGCGGTGACCACATGAGAGAGATGGCTGAGAGCATCTCTTAGTCCTATTGGCAGTGGAAATATGCTATTTTAAAAGAGAAACATATGTGCTACTGCGTCTTTATTTTTCTGAGGACCTCTTAAAAGCACACCACTCTTATTTCTCTTATTTGGTTAGTGGAAGTTTAAAATTCCAATGAAAGCTCTTAAGTTATCATGTTTCTTTTTTTTAATTTTCAGTCCTCACCAGAGAGAGTGGGAGAGAGAGAGACAGAAACATCCATGTGAGAGACGCATCGATTGGCTGCCTCCCGCACACGCCCTGGCTGGGGCCGGGGATCGAGCCTGCACCTGGGGTACATGACCTTGGCCAGAATCGAACTTGAGACCCTTCAGTCCGCAGGCCGATGCTCTAACCTCTGAGCCAAACAGGCTAGGGTACGTTATCATGGTTCTTAACTGCTGGGTTTTTGTTTTTTTTTTTTCCCCCAGGACACTGGGGTCTTGAATAGTCAGCTTTGCACAGTGGCCTATGCCAAGTGCTTCTCAACCCTTTTCATCTCACGGCACAGAAACTAATTACTAAAATTCTGCAGCACACCAAAAAACATATTTTTTGCTGATCTGATAAAAAAGAAAAGGTATCGTTTCGGTTCATTCACACAGGATGGCTGTTGGTGTGTTGGCTGTTGTCATTTTTTAATTTGGTAATCAGGGAATGCGGCTCAGTGCCCCTGACTAAACAGTCAGTTATGGTATGTTTTAAAAATTCTTGCGGCACACCAGCGTGCGTGGCAAACCGGCCTGTGATACTGAGACTCAATGTAAGGAATGTAGAGCCCTGGCTGTGGCTCAGGGAGTTGGCTGAACCTTGGCCCCGGCACCAGAGGTTCTGGGCACTGACGCCCGTCAGGGCACCTGCCTGGGTTAGGGCTCCGTCCCCAGCAGGTGGCGTGCAGGCGGCAGCCCATCGCTGTTCCCAGCGTTGAAGTTTCTTTCTCTCTCCCTCTCCTTCTTTCTCTCCCTTCCTCTAAAAAAAAATACAGAAAAACATATTTTTAAAAAAAAGAAAGTAGAGAATAAACACTGATGGTTTCTTATCAATGAACTTGCTGTTCCACAGTGAAACCTAAGACAGAAAACAATTCACTCTTTACCAATACCTTTATGCGGAGGAAGATTTTGTCCCATCCACACGCATTTGGTTAGGGAAGCTGATACAGGTCCCAGTACCACTGGCAAAGCCACCGAAACAGAGTTCAAGGCTCGTGGTGGCACTGTCTGAGTTAAACAAGAGGTTTTAAAAAAAGAAATTATCTTTATTGTTGAAAGTATCACGAATGTCCCCTTTTCCCCCCATTGATCCCCTCCCCGTTGCACCCCTCCCCAGGCCTTCGCCCCACTATTGTCTGTGTCCGTGGGTTATGCATAGATGCATGTAAGTTCTTAGGTTAGTCTCTCCCCGCCCACCCCGCCTTCCCTCCGAGATCCCTCCGTCTGTTCCATGTTTCTACGTCTCTGGATCTATTTTGTTCATCGGTTTAGTTTATTCCTTAGGTTCCACATATGAGTGAGATCATGTGACACTTGTCTGTCTCTGCCTGGCTCATTTTGCTTAGCATAACACTCTCCAGGTCCCCCCATGCTGTCCCAAAGGGTAAGGGATCCTTCATTTCTACAGCTGCATAGTATCCCATGGTGCAAATGTCCGAGATGCTTGATATGATTTCAGGCTTCTAAACTAGAAATTAATATCTGATGTTTTGGCAGCAATTGTGCACCCATAAAATCCAATTGTCCATAAAATACCTGGCAGGACAGGTAATATGGATAAGAAGCCAGGCCGTGAGTGGCAAGGTCCGGGCTGGAGGCCAGGCTTCAGGCCTCCGGCTGACTGCATTTTCCCGCTGCACCAGGCTGCCTCCCATAGCCTCCTTCAGAGTTCTTTCAGTTTCAAAACAAGTTTATCTCTGCCCAACTCTTTCCACACCTGCTCTTCTCTTGCTGCCCTATTTGTGTCATCTGTTTACCTAAATACTTTATTATAAAGAGCTTTTTTATTTTTAAAAAGAGACAATGTATTGCACACTTCTCCAATGGTAGAAAAGTATTCAGTGAAATCTTTCCCCTCCTGACCCCCAGCCATGGAGATCCCTCAGCAGAGGCAACGGTTTTTTTGTATCTTTCTAGAGAAATTCTATGTGTATACAAATAATTACATTTTACTTTTTTCTATCATAATAATGATAGAATGCTATATATACTCACCTGAACCTTCCTTTTTTCATTTCATATATCTTGGCAGTTATTCCAACTAGAAATATAAAAATTTTCCTCATTATACATTTTACAAGTGAAAAGTATCCCACTCTATGACTGTTTCATAATTTATTTAATCAGTCTTCTTTTAGTAGACAGGTTAAAAAATTTTTTTTCTATTACAAGCAATGTTGCATTGAATAACTTTTAACAAGCATCATTTTTCATAAGTGCAGATGTATCTGTAGAATCCATCCCTAGATGTGGAATTGAATTGCCATGTCAACTAGTATGTGCGCTTATAAATCTGATAGATATAATACTTGATAATGATAATAATATACTACTACTAATAATAAACTGTTTATGGAGCTCTTACTGTGGAAAAGTTTTGTGCAGTTTACTTTTAGCTTAATGCAAAGATAAATAAGACTTCAACTCTTCTATCCAGGAAAAAAATAAGATGTAAAAATGACTAATTTACAAGGTAGATGGTGTCATTTGAGTCAGAATAAAATAGAGCTAGATTATAAATTCCCATAAAAAGGCAGGGACTGTGCCTTCTTGTCATTTTTTATCCTCAGTGACAAGCACAGGTCCCAGCACTTGTAGATGTTCAATAAATATTTGGACAAATTAATGAATGAGTTAGTGAATTCAGAGAATGAGTTGAGAGAGTGATCAACAAGTTTTTGTTGTTCGAATCAATGAATGGATCAGACAGCGAATGAGTTCAGCTGGGGTGATCAGTAAGCCCTTCACGAAAGGGGTGGTGACACTTGGCACCAAACATCTCTTATGTTTCCTATGTTACTCTGAAAAAAAAAACACATCAAATTTTAAGTTTCTTCATGGTTATAACTTTCTTGTACAGCTTTTTAATTTTCTCAAAATTTCTATTTGTCTCTCTTTTTATTGATCAGAAGAGATATAATTTCAACTCACCAGGAGTATGTGGTTATACTTCTGGGTTATGAATCACGTAGTTTCTGTAATTCTTAAGGATATTCTTCAAGAACTCTTCTGGCTTTCAGTTATAACTTGAACTGATTGTGTTCCAGTTATACAGCTACTATACTGGGGTTTCTTTTCACCATACTGCTGGGTTGGTTCCACTGTTTCTTATAGTCAATGTATCCTCTTTCTGGGGTTTTCACTTTTGCTCTAGTAATTTTTCCACCCAAAAGAGTATATATGTGCAACTTTCAGAGTACTAGCATGTCCAAAAATATCTTTATTTTGATTTCATATATGAGGTGTGTTTTTAAAAATTTTCTACTGGTTATAGAATTCCAGATTGGAAATTATTTTCTCTAGAATTTTGAAGACATTATTTGAGTAATCTGTGCTATAGAGGAAAGGTGATACTCATTGCTTTCCTCTTTATTCTTTGAATTAAGAAATTTCACCAGACTAGGGGTGTGTGTGTGTGATAATTATTTCAAGGGGGTGTTTCAATCCAAAGACTTGAGTCTTCAGCTCAAGGACACTCTTGCTCCATCTTTGTTTGCCATTGTTATTTTCCCTCCTTCTGGAAGTTCTACTTGACAAATATAGGATGTCCCAAAAAATGTACACACACACTTTGAATAATTATAAAGGCAGTGTTTATTAAAATACGTTGCATTTTCATTGAAGAACCATCAGTTGTTAAAGTGTGCATACCCTTTTTTGGACACCCTGGATTAAATCTCCAGGATCTATCCTTCTGACTTCATTTTTCTCCAGAAGTTCCCACCTCCCAGTGGACACAGAGTGACTTGGGGTGTTTGCCTGAAAGCTTCCTCGCCACACCAGCACTCAGAGTTGCCTGGTCAGGCCTCTCACACAGGAAGAGGCCAATTGTGGGTAAAGACCTGTACTCATTGTAGCTATTTAAAATCAACTTGGTTTCCTGATTAAAAGCCTTCAATTCCAGGGAGAAAGTGTAAAGAGGTGAGGCCAGATGATGAAAGGACTTTGTGCTGGAGACTTGCGGGGTTCACCATATCTTGGTCTCCTCTCCTTCCTGGGCCCACAGGAGGATTATACGTCCTAGCTCCCTGCTGGACAAGTCACCAAGTTTGAGGAGTAATTGCATCTTTTAACCTTTATAAATATGTTTACTAGTGAGTTGAGATTCCTAGTCTGATAAACACCGAAAGTAAAAAAAACAAGTACATAGTCTTAAACTAACAAATCAAGCCAAATATCTATAGGCTTGCTCTTCATATTGAGAAACTTACTTGCAGATGTGAGTTTTAAAAAACAAAGGTTAGATTTATCATTACTTTTATCTCTTTGTTTTTAATTAATATTAAATTTTATGATGTTTTGTTTCATTTTATTTTTATGGTTACTCTCTATCATTCAAGTGAAGCTAGTTTTCCATTCATGGTAGTGTTGTAAAGTCTCCTTTCAAAATAATTATGTCTACATGTAAAAAAATGAATGTATTTGAAGAAGAACACCAATTTTACAGGTGGCGCATGGGTATGTCAAAAATTAAGAAGACGGCACTAGAATGACTGAAGTTTGGGAAATATAGCTTCATTCCAACAAAAATCTCAAAGTCACTTAGAAACTTCAATGCACCTTGCTTGAGTATTTCTACTTTGAATATAAGCTTTGGTTGTACTTACTAATAGAGCGGATTCTAAGCTCCGTGCTGGATAACTGCTTTACACTCCATTCACCCATATACTGGTGCTAGACAGACACTGAGTGTCGATAATAGGTTGTTCCACGCTCCCTCTGTTGGACGCATTCCTTTGCTAGCCTGCATGTGTGTGTGTGTGTGTGCAAAAGGCTTTCCTTTTGAAAATATTTTCAATTACACTTAAACTCCAGAATAAATAGCTGAAGGAAGAGGTTTCCCCTCCCCCCTTTTTAAAGCATACCAAGAAAGAGATGCACCACCCAAGTTCAGAGCTTTCCGAGGGCAGCACAGCAGCTGCGGGCAGATGGTTCGCCTCCACTAGCAGCCCTCGTTCTTGGGTGGAGGGTAAGGTTTTTCTAGCCCCCGCCACCCCATGGGGAGAGAGGGAAGACCCAAGTTGCATACTGTGGAAAAGTACAATGGTGATCTATGATTATAATTCCCATAGCTCATTTCATGTACTTTTGCCAATTCTATCACGTTTCCAACAGTTCCAAGAAATGTCCCCTTCTGCAAATTGGGAGGCGACCCCAGGGTCTGGCCTCCAGGGCCGGGCCTGCTCAGGAAGCCGCCGAGGCCGTGCAGGGTTGGCTCGCGCCGTCGGGCCGTCGCCCCTTCTCGCCGAAGCAGGAGAGGGCGCCCCCCGCAGGAAGCACCCCCGCAGGCCCGCGCCAGGCGGCCGTGTCCAAGGCCCGAGCCCGCCCGCCGGGCGCACACCCGGGCAGGACCACCTTCTTTGGGCGTCGGTGCTAAATCAGCGCCGAGGCAGGACCCCGCGGGTCCCCGGCGCCTCGTCTTCCCAGGGGGGCCCTGAACCGCGACCCGAGAGCCAGGGGGGCCCTCCTCGCGGGGTGCAGGTGGGAGCCAGCGGCGCCCCGCTCCTCCGGCAGCTGCTCCGCGAGGGGCGGGGAATATGCATATGAACGCGGGCTCCTCCTCACGCTATTGGACAGGCGTCGTGCTTAATATTCACGAAGCTGTGCGAGTCTCCCCGACGGTTCCAACAACTAGCGAGACAGAGGGGGCGGGCTTTGAGAGGCAAAGCCTCCCCTGATTGGTCGGCTTGGGAAGAACGTTGCCTTCGATTGGCTGGTGTAAGGGTGGTGACGTGAGCTACCTTGGGCGCGGGAGATTTGAATCCCTCCTTTCTGTGTGGACGGGGACCCAGGTAAGCGTTTCCAATCGGCACTCTCCCCACCGCGTGTTTCCTTTAGTTTTACACTTTCCCAGTACTACAACCGTAAAGACCATGTCCCGAGCACTGTGCTGTTGGCTTGGGAGCTCCAGGACGCTCATGTTACTACTCCTGACCCTGACTCTGGGTGCGGCCACCACCCGGGGTTGGACACAGCCACCCTGAGGGGCCGGTCCCGGCACCTCCTCCGCCCTCCCGCCTCTTACCCCTCCCGGTCATGTCTCACGTCTCCTCCCTGCAGCGCCGGCTCTGTGGCTTAGCGGTCCCGGGCCTGCCTGCAGCTGCGAGCACCTCGCGGCGGCGTCCAGCCCAACCCCACTGTACACCCGGGGCGTCCGATGCCGGCGGGAGCCGCGCGGCCCGGGGTAACCCAGCCCGCGGCCGGGCTATGGCCAGTCGGGTCTTCTGATCCCCACCTTGGGCTTTTGGCCGCTCGCTCCTGCGTGGTGTCCCGCGTCTTCGTGATCAGTTGAGATGGCCGAGCTTGTAGCTCTGCCGCTCCCAGGCCACATCCCTGTATCTCCCGCGCTGCGCTGCGCGGGGCGGGGGCGCGAGCCGGAGCGGGAGCGGGGGCTATACAATTCGCGCCTGCGCAGAGCCTTCCGAGAAGCTGCTTCACGGAGGACCCCGCCCCCTTTGCCCTGGTGACGCGTCACCAGTTGCCGTGGAGACCGCTCTGTTTATCTTTTCCGCGAGGCAGGAGCTCCGGTTGGGGTTGGTCTGAGCTGGTAGAGTTGTCCTTTGTGGCGCTCAGGTAAGTACATCCCGGCTCCAACCCATCACCCTAACTGCTGCTCTCGGCTCTACTCGAAACCTTGTGCCCGTTGGGTTCAGCCCTAATTTAGGTCTAATTTCGATTTCTCCGGGGCTGCTCAGATTCATCCAGGAGCCGTGTGTTAAATCTGAGCGCCACGCTCAGACAAACTTTGGAAAGGCGGTAGGAGGGATGGGCTAGGAAAAAACGGGGAGACTCCGTGTTGTCTGCCTGGGCTGAGTCCCGCGGGGTGCTCAGCCTCGTCAAGATCCGACCAGCTTCCAGCCTTGCATGACTGAAGGGCTAAAGAGATACCCCCCCCACCCCACCCCCAAGGGCAGGCGCTCAGGTTTTTGGGTTGGGATGCGGGCGGGGCAGATTTTAGGCCAGTCTGAGGAAGGCAGTTCTCACAATCAGAGCTGTGTGCAGATTCGGTGGGGAAATTTTAGTTTTCCTGTTGCTGCCGGCCTCTGCCTGCTGCCTTCTCATGTGTTCTCCTTCCTCTTCTCTCCTCTTCTTTGTCCTGGGAAGTTTTCAGATTCTTTTATCTGCTCACTAGGCTCAATACCTAGTTGCCAGTTTACAGATAGTTACATTTGTTCATTTTTTTTTTTTTTAAAGAAAACATGTCTAGGTTCATCTGCTTGTCAGTATCTAGTAAAATTGAACAGTACCCATTCAATGAGTCATAAAATTGCATGAGTGTGTTCAGCAAAAGACACGAGAATCTTCATAGCATTCTCATGATGGGCCCCAAACTGGAAACAACCCAAATACCTATAAACGGTAGAAAAACAGATAAATTTTGGTATATTTATACAATGGTATACTACACAGCAATGAGAATGAACAAACTACAACTGTATGAACAATATGGATGAATCTTACCAACATAATGTTGAGTGAAAGAAGTCAGATACAAAAGAGCATGTACTGCATGATTCTATTTCTGTGAAGTCCAGAAAAAACAAAACGGTTCCCCTGTGGGGGTGGCGTGGAGAATAGTGGCTGGAAAGAGGCATGAGGTGCTTATTTCTTGATCTGGGTGCTGGCCACACAGATGTGTTCATTCTGTGTACAGATTATGATTTATGTACTTTTTGGTATATATGTCACATAATAAAAATTGACATTTAAAAGAGGACACATTGCTTTCAGTTAATCTAAAAGAAGTCTGCCTTCGAGCAAATGGCCAAACTACTACAATCTCCGCCCAAGTTCCTGCCCTCGGAGTGGCAAATTGCTAACAAGAACCAGTACCACAGCGCGGAGGCTGAAAGGTCCCGGTCCGAACGCCTGGTGGCAGAAAGCCAGAGGCTTGTGGATGAAATTGAAAAGTCCACAAGAAAATCTCAAAGTGATGTGAACAAGAAACTAGGTAAGACGGTGTGCTTGTGTACTTGTGAACATGTAGTGATGAAACTGTTTGGGTTTAGCTGTACCGTCATTTGCATTTCACGCTGTATTATTAGCAATGTATTAGCTTGAAATATTAGGGGGGAGCTCGTGTATTCTCCAGGTTCTATGTTTACATTCACTGGCCCGAGATAAGCATGGTAGCCCAGTCTGATTTTCGGCCATCCATCCTCCACGATTTATTCATTTATGGATTTGACACACATTCATTGTCAAGAGCATCGACGGACTAAGTACTGGGAATATCACACGGTATGATCAGATTATTTCTTCAGGGCTCCTGGCTGGAGAAGGAGAAAGGTGCACACATTAATAATCAGAATGTAACCAGGTAGGTGCAGGGGGAAGGGGTACAAAAGTAGTAGGGTTGGGAAGACTTCCTAGAGAAACGTTTGAGCTGATTCTTAAAGGAAGAGCAATTTTCTCTTGGTGATTCCATTCTTTAAAACACTGCTCAAAGGGCAGTGCCCTTAAATAAACAAAACGAATAATCATAAAACGTTCCAAACGCCAAAAGATAATAAACCAGAGGTCGCAAACGCTAGCATCCATAAGGGTTGCGCAGGTAGCATAGGGGCTGAATAAGACCCTCTGAGCTAATTGGAAGTGGAGGGGGTGGGGTGCCCTGGAGAACATGTGCTTCATCTAAGGAGGCAGCTACTACTCAGTTTCAACTAGTTTTTTCCCCAAGAAAGATTATGGGCCCTGAGTTGCCAAATTATCTGATCTTAAAAAAAGAAAAAGAAAATCTGGAAAGCTGAAATTTTACCCAGGTCAGGGCACATACCCAGGTTGTGGGTTCGATCCCCGGTCAGGGGGCGTGAGGAGGCAGCCAATTGATGTTTCGCTCTCTTCCTTCTTCTCTCTCAAATCAATAAAAGCATATCCTCAGGTGAGGATTACATTTTTTTTTTTTTTAAAAAAGGGCTTGCCTGGTGTCTGGCATAATAATTGAATAAGCTGATAACAGTGTGAAATTTTAGGACACTAGGAAAACAGAGAAGAAATTTCTAAATGCTTTTCAGGTCACATACAAACAATCTAGAATCAGAATGGCGTTGGAGTTCTCAACAGAAACTTTGGAAACTAGAAGGAAATGAAGCAATGCCATCAAAATTCTAAATGAAAATTATTTACAACCTATACATCTACCCACAGTAAAATATAACCAAATGATGGATGAGGGCAGAATAAAGGCATTTCAGACTTCCAAGGTTTCAAAAATTTTACCTCACATGAATCCATTCCTTAGGAAGTTTCTGAAGGATGTGTTACAGCACATTGAAGAAGGAAACCAAGAAAAAAGAAGAAATTAAATCCAGGAAAGAGGACTCCAACACATGAGAAAGCAAAGGGAATTCCTAAAATGATGGTGAAGCTAAGTCATAGGATGACAGACACACACCCAGCTAGAGATTGGAGCAGGAGGGGAAAGCACTCCTGGAGAGAGGACTCTAGCAAAGAAACAAAATCAATAGGTTACCTGATGGATTTGAATATATTGAGAGGATATTTATAGAGTAGTCCCCCCTTGCCCATGGGGAATACGTTCCTGGACCCCCAGTGGATAGTACCTAACCCTATATATACTGTGTTTCCCCCTCATATGTACATATATACCTTTTCACTGAAAGGGAGCACTTTACAGCTTCTCTTTGACATATCCAAGTTGCCAGCATCACTACTTTTGTGTGTTGGGGCAACTGTTAAGTAAAACAAGGGTAACTTGAACACAAGCACTGTGGTACCATACCAGTCAATCTGATAACCAAGACGGCTACTAAGTGACTAACCGTAGTGTAGTGTATACAGTGTGGATATGCTGGACAAAAGGATCGTTCACATCCCAGGTGGGATAGAGCGAGAAGGTGCGAGATTTCAGAACAGTGCACAATTGAAAACTGATGAATTATTTTTCTGGAATTTTCCATTTATTTACAGGCCTCAGTTGACCACAGGTAACTAAAGCCATAGAAGCAAAACTGCAGATAAGGGGGATTGCTGTAGTTCTGTTAGAAAGTTTGAAGAAAAATTAATAATATATAGAAAGTAAAGCAAAAATACACTTATTAACCCCTCCAAAAACCAAAAACTTGTAGAAGGAAAGAAATTTATCATAGTATGCTATGTGGTTTGGGTGTATATAACATTTACATATTTACAATAATACCAACAAACATTAAGTTATTACTTTACAAGGTGGTGAGACAATTATAGTGGGAAGATGGAAGGAGCAAGAGTATGCTGTGAAAGTTGTGTAAGAGCAAATAAATTCTTACCTTCCATCACAGGAAATCGGTAGATAGTATTCAAACTGATAATACATAGCAGTGTAAGCAAATGGCAGAAGAAATACTAAAAGTGTCTAGTGGTTGCTTCCAGAAAAGGAGAGTGGGTAAGGATGGGTCAGAGAATTGTAATACTTGTAATACTATTTGACTTTTCAAGCAATATACATTTATATCTTTGATAAAATTAAAAGTTATTAAAAACAGTGGACATTGTAGAATTAGAGTCCATGAGTGTAGAGTGATTTCTGGAATAATCTGATGTTGAACATAAGAAGAAATATTCCCCTCCTCCCCCTCCCTAAGGAGCTCTAAGGGGAAAGGAACATATCTCAGGTAGTGTTGCAATGGTCTTCAAGTTTCTAATCCAAAAGTAGGCTACGTTGGGACAGATGAACTCTGCTGTAACTTCTCTGTGTGCTTCAGAACAGAGGCTTGAGGAAATCAGATTCTGGAAGAAGGAGTTAGATGACAAACTTGAGCAGCTTGTGTATGTGACTGAAGATCTTCTCGCGTACCAGACCAGGCTGCGGAAGGCCCTGGAGAGCCTGAAGGAGCCCTTACACATCACTCAGACTTGCCTGGAGTACAGGTAGGGGGAAGCTTCCTCCAGCGAGCCATCTGCTGTGAGAAAGGACATGCTGGGCAGCGGGGGCTGACTGTGCTAGGTGGTGGGTCAGGACGAGACAAATGAGCATGTGTCCTTCCAGAGCCTGAAATTATCTCGGCAGGTCTGTGGGGCTGGGCAGCGGAAGGAGCGCTAGACGGGGCTCATGTTGAAACTCTGCCCCCGACTGACTTAAATATAAGTTAGGACTAGATTTGGCTGTGGGCAATCAGAAAGCCGCAAAATAACACTGAACTGAAATAAGATAAGTTTCTCTCTCTCTCACATGTAAGGAGTCTGGAGACAGTTCAGGGCGGCATGGTGTGCCACAGTGCCAGGGCTCCAGGCCTCCTCTACCCTGTTGCTCCGCTGCACAGGGCTTTCACTCCCAGGGTTTCCTGGTGATTCCAGACGGCAGCTGGAGCTCCAGCCATTGCGTCTACATCCCAGCGAGTAGGAATAAATGGCTTTGGCATTCACCATTTCTACTTGCAGCCTGTTGACCAGAGCTTAGTCACATGGCCACACCACTAGAAACTACTTTATTTTGGGCAGGCAGAGCAGATACTACAGTTACCAGAGGACAGAAAGTCTACTCACATACCCAGAGTCACACAGAAGTGCTGTGTCCAGAGAGCGCTGTGCAAACATAGCTTTTTATTATTATATCTTTCCTATGAGTCCTGTGAGTAGGATGATTATCTCTGCATGGGCTAGTGGTGATTTCCATTAACCACAGACCTAGATGGCACACCCTAACAGGTCTTGCCACCAGCTTAGTCCCCTCCAATCCAGTGCGTCCTCCACACTGGCTTATGAGTGAACTTTTCTGAATGCAGATTTTTACAGGTCACCCCATGCTTTAAAATTATTTTTAAAATTGCAACCCTATACCCTAGTACCTTCAGGATCAAGTTCAAACTCCTTAGCCTAGCAAACAGGGTTCATCATGATTGGGCCCCAGTGACCTCGCCAGGCCCATACCTCATCCCCAACAGTGGGCTGTGCTTAGGTGTGCTGAGCTACTTGCAGTTTCGCAAACGCACCATGGCTCTGTCCCCACTGTTCCCTCTTCCTGGAAGGCCCTCCCTCAATGAGTTCAGCCAGGACCCCTGCAGCAACGAGGCAGTAACCTCCCCATCTCTATTTAGAGACTGTTAGTGAAGCAAAGGGAAGATTGCCATTAAGGAGGCCAACACCCAGGCAGCTCGAGTCTACACCTAAGGGTGTTTAGAATGTAGAGGTTGTGGAGTTGATTGAGTACGTGCTACTACGTGCCTGGCACTGTGCTTTCTGCATTTATGTCTCATCAGTTACTTGCCACAACCTTAGGAAGTACTAATTATTATCCCCATTTCACGGAAGAGAAAACCAAGGCACAGATAAATTATACAACATGCCTGAGGCTACACAGCTGGTGAGTGGTGGAGCCTTCCTCCCAAGCACTATCAGGTAGGGTAGAAAAGAGCAAAATATTAGGCAGTGACTGGTCAGTATTGGGAGTAACAGCACGTGTCATTCCCAGTTCTGTGACCTGGGCTTAACCTCCCTCACCTGTACTTGAAAGGGCTAATTAAGTGAGAACATTCATATGAAAAGCTCAGCACAATGCCTGTCACATAGTAAGTGCTCAGTGGTGGGGTAATATTAATGTTGGTATTTATTATTATTATTATTATTATTAAGCACCTTTTTGGATTCAAATCCTTGTCAAAAAATGGAAGTAGGATCAAAGAAGGAAACATATGTCTTTGAAATTTTAAGCCAAAAGAAATGTTCCCACTAAGTGGGTAAGACAGAGGAGGCTTCAGAAGTGATGTCCAAATTGAGGGGAAATGTCCACCTGGCACTTTCAGACCAGGTCACCAGCCATCGACCAATTTTCCGTCATTGCATTTGGATTTTTTTCAAGGAGCAAAGACGACAACTAGCGTACACCCCCGACCGTGCCATCCAGACAGTGGGTGCTGCTCAGACCAGTTGCCAGATAGCTTTGAATATCCAGGTGTTAGCAGATACCGAGTTGCCCTTGGACGCTGGATGATCGGCCCCTTTCCCTGGGCAGGGAGAAGCGAGTTGGCATTGACCTGGTCCACGATGAAGTGGAGCAGGAGCTGATCAAGGAGGCCGAGATCATCCGGGGCGTGATGGCCCTGCTGACCCGCAGCCTGGAGGAGACCACCGAGCAGATCAGGTACGGCCGCTCGGGCCACCCCGCGCTCCCACTGGGCGAATCTGGAAGAGACAGCACCCGCCAAGGGGCTCCAGGCACAGGAAGGATGGGGTTTGATGCCCCCAGGAGCACTTTCCATGACCTGAGGCGGCTTGAGAACACTCAGAGCGAGGCTTGGACACCTCTCATCCCTGACGGCCACCCTCTGGTGGTGGGTGGGGATGGGGCCGGATTTTAGCCCTGATTATAAACTGGGGGACACTGGAGCTGTTTTTTTCTAGGGCTGACCTCTGACAGTATGCAGAGTGGTGACACCAGAAAATGTCACAGCTGGAGGGAGGCTTGGTTACATTAATTTGTCACCAAGCATCTAATGTATATGGGGCTTGGGGGTGCGGCTGGGCGATGGAAGGTGGGCAGGAAGGGCCACCATCCTGTGCTAGACCCAGCTGTAGCTTCATCCTCCGGGGCCTCCCAGGACACTGTAGGCGCCACCTGGGCCTTCCAGAGGGAGGAACTTTTACCTTCTCCCTTCAGGCTGAACCGTTCTGCAAAGTACAATCTCGAAAAGGATTTGAAAGACAAGTTTGTGGCCCTGACCATTGACGATATCTGCTTCTCACTCAACAACAACTCGCCAAACATCAGATATTCCGAGAACGTCGTGAGGGTTGAACCAAAGTGAGTGGGGCCCTGCCTGCTGGCCTGGCCGCGCCGTCTCCTTCCCTGCTGGGCAGTGTCCTGGTGCTTCTCGGACAGGCCGACAGCAAGGAGGCTGTCACCCCGACAGCAGGCTGGGCGCCAGGGAGGGGCAGACCTGGGCAGAGCCGGGTGCCGAACGCTGAGCACCCCGAGAACAGGGCCAGAGGTTCCCTGCTCTTCCATGTTAGGCCACCCTTTAAGAAAGTCTGCTATAAAATCTCTAAACATTTAAAATGTATTCTTTTACCGATTCGTGTGTTTAACGAGTAAAAGAATCTAAAAATGTATAAAGAGCAAGTTAATAATTTTCCTCCATCCCGTGACTTTGTTACCGCAGAGATACCACTGTTCTCTGTATGTTCACACAAACACGTATACACTCACACACACACGTTTTGTTTTGTATGCAAGAATGGGTTAACACTATGTACCTTTTCTGTAACATCTAACACGTTTTTCAGTGAACATTGTATTACACACCTAACTCATAATTTTTAAACCTTCTTTTTGAGGTAAAACATATATATAGAAAAGTACACAAATAATAATAAACACAGTTTAATGAATTATTATTGGGTTATCTTTTGCTATATAACAAGTTACCCCAAAACTTAGCAGCTTAAAATGATAAACATGTAATATCTCACAGCCCAGCACTGCTTAGTTGGTGCCTCTGACTCCCGTCTCATGAGGCTGTGGTCAGGTGTCTGCTGGGCTGGGGTCTTATATGAAGTCGTGACTAATTGGGGGTGGGGACCCACTTCTAGGCTGTCTGGTGTGGTTATGGCCGGCGCTGCCTCAAGAGCCTCCCCCACCTGGCTCTGCCAGGACATGGTGGCTGGCTTCCCCCACAGTGAGTGATCCAAGAGAAGGCCAGGGAGACAGTGCACCCAAGACAAAAGCCACAGTCTCCTTTTAACCTAATCTCAGAAATGTGGGGGTCATTGGGGGTCATTTCAGAGGCTACTGCTAATCACAGTGAACAACCCCGATGAGACTACCAACCAGGTCAAGAAATGAAACATTACCACCAACCAGAAGCCCCCATCCTGTCCCTCTCAATCAATACCCCCCTCTTTCCTCCCGAAAGGTGACCACATTCCTGACTTCCAATAGGTTTGTCTGCTTTTATGATTATTAAATAGCATCATATACTATCTATTTTTTGTGTCAGTTTTCTTCCAATCAACATTATTTTGAGATTCGTCAGTGTTGTATCTAAAGCAGTTCCTTATCAAACTAGCAATTTATTTATATTAGTATGGACTCACAGAAACTATTTTGTTTAGTCTGTTATAATCTGTTACTATTAATATGTATTTTGATACCAAATTGTCTCTACCTGTGTGCTCTTGACCAAGTTACTCCCTCATGAGCCTCAGTTTTCCTCATCTGTAAAATGGGGGTTATGAAAGTGAGCTCACGAGGCCATCATGAGGATTAAATGAGATATCTGTGAAATGCCAGCCCAATGCTTGGCACAGAGTAGGTAGTTTTTCCCAAAGTGACAGCTGTTGCCACTGACAGATCAGTGTTCGCTCTGCCTGGAGATGAAGAAACATTCTAGGTGCTCCTGGTGGTAAAGGTAAGGTTAGCTTCCCGGGGATTTCCAGACACTTGTCCCCTCCTCTCACCCCTTCCCAGAGCAAATCCTCTACGAATGAATGCACGGGTTCTGTTTCAGCTCTGTGAGCCTGGAAGACTGGTTGGACTTCTCCAACACCAACGTGGAGAAGGCCGACAAGCAGAGGAACAACTCCCTGATGCTGAAGGCCCTGGTGGACCGAGTCCTGTCCCAGACGGCCAGTGACCTGCGCAAGCAATGTGACGTGGTGGACACGGCATTCAAGAATGGGCTGAAGGAGACCAAGGATGCCAGGGATAAGCTGGCTGTTCATTTGGCCAAGGTGAGCTCCCTGCAGGGAACCTGGAAGAGCACCTGAGGTTTCACCATGGAAACCTGGAATGTCCTCTGGGCCAGGCCGCTGCCTTCTGCGCTGTGATCTGGGTTAACTAAGGAGTAAGGGTCACCCACCGCTCTCCATCGCAGCAGCAGGGTTTGGGTTTGGCGGGACTGGAGTGGGACTTGGCCCTACTCTGGGCCTCCTTTGTCACTCATTGCCACAAAGAACAGGCTACCTCCTCATGCTGGGCCTCATTGTCTCCTTATGTGAAATATGGAGATGGACTAGGTGGTCCCAGACATCGATTATGACTCTGAAGTTCCATGAGTTGAATGCAATCAATTTCTCCAAACCCAGCTGCAACTTTGGGATTCTGGCTGGTCGTCCTCTCAGTTATCCAGTGGTGTGTTGATAAACCGAGTGTCAGAAAAATAAATGTCCCCGATTTGTAGAAGTTGCAGGTTTCCATGGTGTAAATACTTTCATCATGGTTGACTTCAGGCTACCCATTTAACGATGGTCTGGCCAAGTTCCTGAATACTTAACCATCAGAGCCCACATGAGCCCTCTCCAGAATACCTCCCTTACTGCAAGGACCCCTGGGTCCCACAGGCTAAACTCAGGGACGCTGAGAAGTGAGTTGAGTGGAACAGGTGCTGGATTTGGATATGTGGGCCCAGACCCAGTGCAGTGACGGGCCAGCCGAGGGACTCATGCAGATCCCTCAAGCACTCAAAGCCTTGTGCCTCACCTGTAACATGGTGACGGTAACCCAGCTTTTTTTCTGATGGTGAAAGTGAGACGTAGGGAGCAGAAGGGACCCCGGGTGGCGAGGTGCATTGCTGGCAGCCTGGAACTAGAGGCCAGGCCTGCTCAACTCCCAAAGCCTTGTCCTCCTGCTGTGTTCATACCTTGCCCTCTTGGAACCCAGAGCCTGGTTGTCAGACAGGATTTATTTATGTGACGAGCAGGACAAGCCAGAGTGTAATCAAATGTTATAATGTGGTCGTATTTCCTACCAAATATCTATTGCAAATGTTCCTCTGTGAATGCTGGTCTGTAATGAGATTTTATATATTTCATCTTTGAAAATGTCTTTTCATCCAAATAGGTACTGCCAAGTACTGATAACAGTCTGTGAGCACATGATTTTAATTGAACGCACTCCTCGCTTGGAAGGCCTGCATAGAATTCTGTTTAGATTCTCTCCTAATACTGGCCTGTTAGCATGTCATTACATTTCAGATTAATCACTTGCCGTTGAAGGGTAGGTAGAAGCTCCTCAACTGCACAATGAAGTGGATTTTGAAATATGGAAATTTCCTTTGCGCTTGCTTTGAGCCCCCCCCCCCCCGACTCCAAAACCCCACGGCTGGAACTTGGAAAATGTATCTGCTGCACATCTGTGCAGGACTGGAGGTCCTGCTTCTTGTTTTGACATTTGACAGCACAGGAAGTGTATAAAGCAGCTTGGCATGACTTGTGATTCAAACCACGTTGTTGAAACGACTTTACTGCAGCGTAACGTTTGCATGCAAGTGCTCTCTTGCCTTGTGATTTTAGGTGGGATTCATTAAGATATATTATTATTAAGACTGCAGCAAAAATTAATGTGCAAAGCTATTCAGTGTTTTATTTATTTAGTTAGTTAATCCTCACTCGAGGACATTTTTTTCATTGATTCCAGAGAGAGGAGGGGAGAGGGCCAGAAACATCAATCAGTTGCCTCACGCACGCACGCAGCCCAGGGATCTTACCCGCAACCTGGAGATGTGCCCTGACCGGGAATCGAGCCTGAGACCCTTTGGTGCCCTGGACGACGCTCTAACCACTGAGCCACACCGGCCAGGGCGATATTCAGTGTTTTATAGCAGTAGTTGGGGGAGGAGTGGTTCTTGTACAGAAAAATTTCAGCCTTGGCCCTGAGCTAAAAATAAATCACAAGAAAATGTTAGCATTGATGAACCATTGAATTGCTAAGGAGCAGGGCGAGTCAGGCTGCATCTTCTATTTCTCACAAAAATTCACAGAGCCCGTGATGGGAGCTAATGAAATTCAGTGTTGACGATACCGGTTCAATGACACATGATGGCTTCAAATATTTTCCGTGAGGCACTTTCTGGTGAACAACACGATGGATGACAGAGGCTCTGAACAGCTCACATTTCCTCAGCTCCTATCAGTGGGTTCAGCTAACCTGTGCCTGCTCCACACGCGTATGTGCCATCACCAGCCGGGACACTTCCTAGCGGATCCCACCTCGGGTTGTATGGCACTAGTGTTTTCCCAACCTGTTGAAGATGTCCTTGCCTGTAGGCATGTCATGCGACCATTCGTGGGGGCTGGTTCCTTCGTCACTTCGAGCTCAGCACCGATTCCTTGAGGAATCAGTTGAGCGGCATCAGACCACCGGGCAGCCCCCGAGGAGCAAAGGAGAACCAGCCGGAATCATGCGCCTGGCTTCTCTCTGGCTACTGATGTTGTTCCCAGGGTCCTGAGCTCTTCAGGCAGCAGTTTTTGCAGACAGACTGGAATCTGAGCCATGTTTGTTCCCCGGGCGCCCTTGCTCAGCGGCTGCAGCCCTACTTGGTTTAATTAACTCGCTGTGGGCCAGCGGCTTTCCCTGCGCGGCCAACAAATGAGACGCTTGGCACGTCACTTTGACTTGTTTTCATTCTTGTGAGGAAACCCTGCATTGATGAGATATTCTGTTTTAAATGCCCAATTTTTCCAATAGTTGCTTTCCTGGGAGTTGAGACTCTCATGATGCTACGCAGTGTGGTAATGACACATGTCATACCCTCTCAGGACAGCTACAGCGTTGTTGCATGATAAACACAGTATCCTGCTATCTCCTTAACAAGATCTACACCTCACTATGCCTGCAAAGTGCAACTCATGAAGCCCACTTTTCTTGTTTTAACACCAGGGTATGTACTGGTGGTAAGAAAGAAAATAAGCTGTTACTGGGTGGTGATCCACGTGGCCCTCGGGAAGCTGTCCAGTTATAACCATGTCATCTGGACGGCAGCACAAAGCGCTGAGAGTATAACATACATAGTCTGTGGCAATTTCTTTTTTAATTTTTATCTAATTTTTCTTTTTTAAAATATATCTTTATTGATTTCAGAGAGAGGAAGGGAGAAAGAGAGAGAGAGAGAGAAACATCAATGATGAGAGTCATTGATCGGCTGCCTCCTGCACGCCCCCTGCTGGAGATCGAGCCCACAACCCGGGCATGTGCCCTGACCGGGAATCCAACCGGGATCTCCTGGACCCTAGGTGGATGCTCAACCACTGAGCCATGCCGGCTGGGCTATTGCAACTTCTTAACCCTGGCGTTGTAATTTAAAAGCAGCCATAAACAGATGAATGAGCATGGCTGTGTTCCAATAAAACTTTACTATGGACACCAATATTTGAATTTTATGTAATTTTCAAATGACATGAAATATAATTTTTCTTTTGATTTTGCCCTCTATTTAGAAATGTAAAAACCTTTTTAAAAACAATATGTTTTTATTGATTTCAGAGAGAGGAAGGGAGAGGGAGAGAAAGACACAGAAACATCAATGATGAGAGAGTCATTGATCGGCTGCCTCCTGCACGCCCCACACTGGGGGTCAAGCCCAGGGTAGGGCATGTGCCCTGACCGGGAATCAAACCGACAACTGAGCCATGCCTTCCACGCGGCAAAAACCTTTTTAAAATAAAGAGAATAAAAAGACAAGCCACAGATTAAGTACTGTTATCCAAAATACACGAAAAACTCTTAAAACTCAACAATAAGAAAACAAACAGCCCAGTGAAAAAACAGGCAAAAGATCTAACAGACACTTCACCAAAGAAGATATGCAGGTGGTAATGAAACATAGGAAAAGATGCTCAACACCCTCTGCCATTAGGGATACCACTGTACACCTATGGGACATCCAGAACGTGGACAGTGCCAGACACTGGCGAGGATGCGGCGCAGTAGGATCTCATTCTTCGTTGGTGGGAATACAGAATTGAACAGCCATTTCGGAAGACAGCTTGGCAGTTTCTTACAAAACTAAACATATGCATATGATTCAGCAAACTCCTTGGTATTTACCCAAATGTGTTGAAAACTTATGTCCACACAAAAATCTGCCTGTGAATGTTTAGCAGCTTTATTCATAATTGCCAAAGCTCGGGAGCAACCAGATGTCCTTGGATAGATGGATAGATAAACAAACTGTGCTACATCCATACAATGGAATATTATTCAGTGCTAAAAAGAAATGAGCTATCAAGCCACCAAAGGACATGGAGAAGCCTTACATGCGTATCAGTAAACGGAAGAAGCCTATGTGAGATTCAGACTGTATGAATCATACCGTATGGTTCCAACTACATGACAGCTGGAAACAGTAAGAAGGCCACTGGTTGTCAGGGCTTCAGATGGGGGGTGGGGAGGAGGGGTGAAAAAGTGGTGCACAGGGTTTTTAGGGCAATGAAACCTATTCTGTATGATACGGTAGGGTGGATACTAATCATACATTTGTCAAAACCCATAGAATGTACAACACAAAGGTTGAATCCTAATGTAAACTGTGCACTTTAGTTAATAGTGATGTATACAGTATTGGTTGATCAGTTGTAACAAATGCACCACATTAATGGAAGATGGTCATCACAGGGGAATCCGTGTGGTTGGGGAGAGAGGGTAAATGGGAATGCTCTACTTTCTCCTCAGTTTTGCTGTGAATCTAAAAGTGCTCTAAAAACTAAAGTCCATTGCCTTGGTTGGTGGGCTCAGCTGCTTGGAGCATCGCCCCGTACACCAAAAGGTTGCAGATTCAATTCCCAGACAGGGCGCATACCTAGGTTTTGGATTCGATCCCCAATCAGGGTGCATATGGGAAGCAACCAATTGATGTTTCTCTCTCTCTCCTTCTCTCTCTCTCCCCCTTCCTCTTTCTAAAAAATCAATAAAATAAAAAAAAATCCTTGAGTGAAGATTAAAAAAAACAGCTAAAGTGCATTCATTTAAAAAACTCTTGTTTCAGTCTGTAAAGAAACAGTCCGTACCAAACAGTCTGTGCAAAACTGGACTGGACTTGGCCCATAGACCACAGTAGGCTGATTCCTGACCTAACCCATAGTATTAGTAGTTTTGTTTTAAGTCATCTTTGCATTTAGATTATTTTAAGTATTTGTAAAATTTAAGAGAATTTGGCCGGTTTTTAAAAAAATTATAGGAAAATTTGTAAATAACTTAGCCTTATGATTTTAGTTGAAATTTTAAGTTTGAAGACAGTGTTAAGATATTTGAGAATTTAAGATTAATCATTTTTACTAGTTTATTAGATTGAAGAGGTCTTTTAAGAACTTCAGAAAGCTTTGTTTGTTAAGACAACTCAAGTAATTTTAAAAAGTTTTATATCAAATTTATAAATACTTTATGTTATATATCAAATTTATAAATGCTGCTTCAAATAAGTGTTCAAGAATTTTAGCTAAGCTTGAAGTGGGAGCAACAATTGATCAAAATCAATTTAAAGTGATCGTTAACATTTGCTAAATATAAAAATAGTATAATATCTGTGAATGGAACTTAAGAAAAACTTAAGAAATGTTAATAATAGGCTTTAGAAAGCCAGATGCAATCTGTGGACCTCATTTGTATTCTAATTTGAATAAACCAACTTTTACAAAAAAAAAATGGGACAGTCAGGGAAATTGGAATGTGTGTGAGAGAGACAAAGGTATTGTAGTTATGTTAAAAGACAATAAAAGTGTCTGTATATCTCAGAAATACATACTTGAGTATTTAAGACTGAAATGATATACTATCTGGGATTTGCTTTAAAATAAGCTGATGGGCAGGGGTGGAGAGAGGGGGTTACTGATGAAACAAGATTGGCCATGTAGTGATCACTGCTCAAACTGGTGATGGATACCTGAGATTTATTATACCAGCTACTTTTGTGTATGTTTAGACATTTCTGTGATGTAAAGGTATTTGTTCTTTTTTTTAAAGCTTAAGGAAGAAACAGAAATTTAAACTGTTGAATATTAATCTAAAAACCCAAATAACTTCTAAGTAATCTTTTCTGTGCCCAAAGCCACCTTCAAAGGAACCAACAAAACTTGAATTGAACTGCTCACACGCTTCCTTCAGGCGCCTAGGGAGCGGAGTGGGTGCCCGTGGGTGGACTGATAAGGAAATAGGCAGCTTTCTGCTCATGATCCCAGGTACTTAGTGCCCGGGTAAATGGGCAGCCTCCAGCCTTTGCTGAGGGCGCTCTCCAGGGAATTCACATTATTTGGGAAGGAGATGAGGAAACAATGGCTGGGGGAGTTACCTTGCCCACCAGCAGTCACTGCTGTAGGGAAGGGACATCAGACTCATTCTGGGGTCCTGCTTGGGTAGAAATCTGAGGGCCCCTCTTCCCAGCTTACATGATCCCAAGAGACCTCCCAAGAGTGTCTGCTGTTGAGTTTTGAGGAGCACCATCCGGCCTCACCTACTCGAATCCTTTTTGTAAGGTCATGGAGGAGATTGCTTCCCAGGAGAAGAATATTACCGCTCTTGAAAAAGCCATCCTTGACCAAGAAGGGCCTGCCAAGGTGGCTCACACACGCCTGGAGACCAGGACATGTCGGCCTAACGTGGAGCTCTGTCGGGATGTGGCCCAGTACAGGCTGATGAAGGAGGTTCACGAGATCACCCACAACGTGGCAAGGTGGGCCGGCAGCTGGGAGGTGGAGGGCGCCGGGGCTCCGTGTAAACCCCGATTGTGAACGGGGCCGGGCAAGGCCATCGCAGGGGAAGCTGTCATAGTGTCTGAGGGGTTCCTTGTTGACTCCAGCCAATTGCGGCCATGCAGGAAATGGGTACCTGCATGTGTTTGAATTTTTCCAAAGTCCAAGTCCAGATGTTTAGGTACAATGTACAGTTTTAAACATTGGCAATTCATGGAGTTGTCCATCTTGTGAACCTGGCCCGTGGCCACCAATCTGAAATCTCCATCTTAAGGAGGAGACAGGGAGAAAGACATGGATTTGGCTTCTGCACTGAACACACAAATACCCCCCCCATGCACGAAAGAGCGATGTGGAGTGATAAACGATTCCCCTGATGTTCTGTCTCTTCTAGATTAAAGGAAACATTAGCCCAAGCTCAGATGGAGCTGAAAGGGCTGAATCGCAGACAACTCGCCCTGCAGGAGGAGATCCAGGTCAAAGAGAACACCATCTACATCGACGAGGTGCTGTGCACGCACATGAGGAAGTCCATCCCTCTGCGGGACGGCGATGACCACAGCGAGTGGGCCGGAGGCCTCCGTCCCGACGCTGTCTGCTAAAACGGGGGCCGTTGGGGTGCTCATTAAACCTCTCATAGCACAGTAGTACCGACTCTCATTTCAGCAGGCGGCACCCCCAGGCAGCCCCGCACGGCCTCTAGGCCAGGATGCCAGCCTGCTCGGAGCTGAGATTTGGGTGCAAAGGTCCATGCTGCTGGGGCTGCTGGGGCTGCTGGGGTGGTGGTGGTTTAGCAGTTAACTTCCATGTATTAGCACAGGCCCTTCTGATATCACAGGACTAGGGGCCCAGGGCAAGGGGTCCAAGACATTTTAGTTCAAATTCAGTTTGATTCAGTAGTTGGGCTGGATCAGAGCATACCCATCTTCCTCCTGAGGGGATGCAAACATTTCTCTTGGCTCACGATTCCTTTTCCCGCCCGGCCGGGTGTGGCTCAGCGGTTGAGCGTTGACCTAGGATCCAGGCGATCGGGGTTCGATTCCTGGTCAGGGCACATGCCCGGTTGTGGGCTCGATCAATGACACTCTCATCATTGATGTTTCTATCTCTCTCCCTCTCCTTTCCTCTCTCTGAAATCAATAAAGAAAAAAAAGATATTCCTTTTCCACCGAGAACAATGTGACTACTGACTTAGACCCTGGCTGGTCCACAGGAAGCCTATGAAAGTCTTACAGAGCATAGAGGGAGGAGCGGCTCTGGGTCAGGGGTCCCCTTAAGCCTCCCCCAACCCCTGTTGGTGGCTCTCTGGGTCCCTTTCTTCTGGCTGAAATGAAGAGGACAGGACAGGGCAAAGGGCCCTCCAGCTTGTAAAGGGTCAGTCTAGTCGTGGGGCTTGAGGAGCTGGTGGGCCAGGTTGCTGAGGTCTGGGGTCATGTGAGGGACCCAGAGGGGGATGTTTCTGCCTCACAGGTTGGAGGGGGCTGAAGGGCACCAGTGGACCTGTGTCAGCTGTGGGGTGGGTGGTTCTGGTGGGAGGAGCTCTGAGTGACACTCTGGGAAGGCTGGAGGTGTCAGGACTGACAGGGCAGGGGTGGGGGTGGCTTATGGAGGGTGCTCAGCGTGTGTTCAGGTCCCAGGGACTGTAGTCTCAGGAAAGCTAGCTTGGGAAAGAGGGAGGCAAACTTCCTGGGCTGCATGAGTAAGATTTTCCAGCAGCTGGAGGAGCGTGTCCGGATTTTGCCTTCTTTCCTGAATGTAAATACAGGGTGTCCCCTCCAAAATGTATATACACTTTAACAGCTGATAGCTCAATTCTGAAAATGACATGTATTTTAATAAACACTGCCTTTATAATTATTCAAAGTGTATGTGTACATTTTTGGGGGGCACCCTATAGAGAGTGAGCTTGGTGTTGGTTTCCAGAGCAGTTAATAATCACTCGGAGTATTTTTATTTTTTTTTAGTACTCAAGTAACAGTAAAGGAAAGGAAAAAACATTACTCCCATTCCTGCCACAGAGTCAAACCAGTGGCTAAGAGTGCAGGTTCTGGAGTCAGACATCCCTGAGTTCAAGTTCTCCCGGGGTCCCTGTCTGTGTCACTGGGACTGAGTTCAGTGGCATGCATGAAGGGCTTCATACAGAGCTGACCCGCAGGAAGCGAGTGTTCAATAAACAGGAGCCGTTTTTAACAGGCCCCACCTCCATACCCACATAACAGCACAGTTGGACATGTGGCAGAGGCTCAATTTCATATAATGGTTTCCCTCCTTAATTGTACATTGCAAGTAGTTTTCCATGTTACTATATTATCTTTATAATTATTTGAATGGTTCCATACCTCTTTAAAATTTTTTCCCCAAGACCATTTCCCTATCTACTGTGCTTTTTTATTTTCAAAGAGAGTCCTGTTTATAGCTGACAGCTCCAGGATACATCTGGGTGACTGTCAAAGGAAGACCTTTGCTGTGGGAAACAGCTCACTCACTCATTCATTCATTCATTCATTCATCCTAACATTGAAGGAGCACCTTCTAAGTAAGGGGCTCACCATCTCAGCGCTTCCCACGCGTGGAGCTGCTTCCACGCTCTGTGCTAACATTCAGTCCCTAATGCTTACTGGACTTCCATTTGGTGTTGGGCAGAGCACTGGTGGCCTTGGGTCAGGAGACCTGGATTCTAGTTCTGACACTGCCAGGAAAGCCCCTCCTCCTCCTAAGGCTACCTGTAAAATGAGAGGATTGGCTTAAATGGCCCAGAGCCCTTTCCATCTTTGATGTTCCCTGTATACAGGTATTTTGAGGCACAAAGACAGTGCAGGACTTGGGCCTGACTCCCAGGAGGTTTACAGTTCAAGTGTTCCTTGGTCCAGAGATTCTTTGCTGTCAGCAGGGGCTGTCACTAACCTGGGAGGCAGAAATCCTCTGAGGCCAAGAGCATCAGCTTCATGCCAACCTGCACCGTGACCTGCCCACCCAGATTCTGAACATCACCTCTCAGGAGCTGAGCAAATATGCAGCCCTCCCCATGTTACTCTGCCCTTGGGAAGTCTCTGGGTGCTCTTTTGCTCTGGCTTAGAAGGGTCGGACTTAGAGGGCAGACCTCAGAGTTTGTATTAACTTCACAGGATTATGAGGCCTATCCCAAAGGATGTGGCAAGCGCGCTGTGAAGGCTTTGAAGGGGAACTCTTCCTTGTTACGACAGCTCTGAGAGGCGAGCAGGCTCGTGGCTGATTAAGGCCACAGGCTCTGCAGTTAGACTTGGCTCCGATCAGCTCCATCGTCTACCTGTGGTGTGATCCACTGCAAGTTATCCAACCTCCTTGAACTTCAGTTGCCCCCATTTCAGGAGGAATCAGAACAACCTAGTCAGGCTTAAAGCATGTTTGGAATATGCCTGGAAATTCTACCATTTAAGACATTTCAGTCAACAAACATTTATTGAGAACTTACTAGGCATTCGGTGCTGTATTCAGCACCAAAGACAGAGGCTAGGATCAGTGTCTGGAGGCTCCCACAGCCTAACTAAGGCAAATAGAAATGATGTAGATAATTGCAGGAACGTAAATTGGTGCAACTGTCTTAGAAAACAATTTGATAATATTTCGTCAGGCCCTTGAGATACTTCAAGAAGTTTGATTTTCACAAACAACTGAAATGCAGATAATAATCCCATTTTAAGGAGTTGGAACAGATTAATGGAGTTTAAGCATCTTGCCCAAAGCCATTCAGCAGAGGGATGGAGTAGTGGTGGTGGTGGCAAGTCAAGATTGGGATCAAAATCCATTTGGTGCTAAATATGGATTTTCTCAACCTAATCTAAGTCTAGCAGATAAAATAAAGATGCAAGATTTGTCAGCAATTAACATCTCGTCCCAGGTGAGTTTATCAGATCCTTCTAGGAATTAGACTAACAATGGGAAATAAAGTTGAGGGGGCTTCAGCTAAAGTACTTCTCAAGAAGGCCAGTGGGGAGGGTAGGGCCCTGAGCATCTTGGTATTGATATAAGATCATCTGGCAGGAAGGAAGGGCCAAATAGGTGTCAGAAATGAGAGAGAAAAATTTTAATGCCATATCATTTTAATAGGGAGTCATTTAATCTTTAAATAGAACCAAAGTTGAATTTGCTTGAAATCATAAGGAACACAGGACCACAGTTCCACATCTTCAGTTAGCAGCACTCAGTGGGAATTCTTCCGAGTGGCACAGAATTCAGCACATTGGGAATCTCCAGAAGGCTGGCCTTCCCCCAGTAATCTATCTAGGTCCTCCTCTGTTCCGTGAATTCTGTTGACTGCATGTCCCTTCACCAGAGAGTTCAAGTCCCATCATCTTTCCCCGCTACCACCACTCTGGCCTGATCTGGGGGTGCCAGAGTCGGGCTCATTAATGTCAGAGCCACCCTCCCAAGGGACTAGGATCGTATTGGGTAACAGTAACTGAAGTCCTTACATCCTACTGGTGACAAGGACAGACACCCAAAGCTACGAAACCTACAAGAAATTAACAGGAACTTTGAGATTGCGCCCTGAGCTCCCTGCCATACCAAACAAAGAACCTAGTTATGAGTCAAGCTCATAGAGGGGGAGTGAGGACCCTGTGGTGGGGAGAAATGTCTGTCTGTATGCAGAAAACTGGGAGAAACCCAGAGAGGCTGTGGTAGAGCCAGGGGGTGTATGAGACTCTAAAGGGCATGGAGAAGGGGTGAAGCGCAAGCCCTGGGAAACACCAGTACTTCCAGGCTGAGTAAAGAAGAGTCCTGGAGGAAGCCAGGAGAGCATGGTATCACAGAGGCCAAAGTAGAAGAGTGTTTCAAGGCACTGGGGTCAGTGGATCAAATGCTCCAGGGCATCAGCTAAGAAAGGAAAAGCATCTACTTGATTTGACAATCGCCAGTGACACCTTGAGAAAAGCAATTTCTTTAAAAAATATATTTATTAATTTATTTATTATTAATTTATTTATTTTTCAATTACAGTCTACCTTCAACATTATTTTACATCAGCACTTTACAAAGCGTTCCCCTTGACACTTCCCCACCCCGATCTCACCTGCTTTTGGAAGCTAAGCAAGGCTGGGCCTGGCTAGTACTTGGATGGGAGGCCAAAAGCAATTTCAATAGAGCGCTGCAGGGAGAAGACAGGCGTTTGGACTTGGGACCAGGAGACTTCGTTCCACCGGCTGCTTTCTTGACTAGCCCAGGTGTGGGCTTTGGAGTGTGGATGACAGCTGCTGTCTGTCCATGTGGGTGGGAAACTGAAAGCCAGTTTGCAGCAAGAGAAAAAGGAGAAACTGAGGCACCAAGAGGAGAAAGGAAGGACTCCCTGCAGTTCCCCCTTCCTCGGCTCTAGGTGGTTTCTGAGGCCCCTGGGTTCCGTGGACACTCAGCATCCTCACGCAGTACGTATTCCTCTTTCTGCTCACCGACTCCCAGTGGCTTTTCTGTGGCTGACACTCCAGAAAGTTGTAACTCATAGGCCACATCACTTGGCTGGACGAGTGTGCTGTCCGAGAGGGGAGTCGGAGTGGGGCCTATCCCTGAGAGGGATCTTGATGGAGAAATAGACATGTGCTGGGTAGGAAGGGGGACATTGCAGGGAGTGGCACGGCATATACAAAGGCCAGGGCTCTCAAAGAGCCAAATCTGTTCCCAGGGGAATTGGGTGTGGGTCCCTGTAAAGGATGTTACAATCGCAAGTCAAAACCAAGGAGGACTTGTTGCATAGCCTCGTAAGGTATGTTGTTACCATCGGTAATCCCAACACTTATGACAACCGTTAACACGCTGAATGCTTATAATGAGTTATTCATGCAAACTGTTAATATCCCCATTTTACAGGTGGAGAAATTGAGGCTCGAGGAGTCACGGTTAGGATTCAGACCGACTCACCGGAGGTCCCATGGCTAATGAGTTGCTGATGCTTAACTGGATCTCAGGTCCTGAAACCAGGATCTGTTGCCTCAACATATTTTTACCTGAAAATTCATCCATGGATTTTGGCAAGCCTTCTTAAAAATGTAAAAATTGGGAAGACTCTCATCGACTTTCTTGAAGTGGGCAGGATTTGCTTGCTCTGTAGCTGGATCATGTTCCCTGCAGGGAAGTTAATCCGGACCCCAATGCCTCCAGCAATGCCCCCCCCACAGAGAACCCATCTGCTTCCTCTGCCAGTCAGCAAAGGCAGACTTGCACTACTGCACATCAGGCCTGTGGCATTGGGGGGGTGCCTGTGTGTGGGGGGGTGTCATTCATTTATTCATATGGCAAATACTTGCTGGGCTCCAACTGACAGTGCCAGGGACTGTGCTAGGCACTGAGATTAGAGGTGAATTATCGCTCCTTGTCTTCTTGGAGCTTGATCCAGGGGCAGGCAGGACAAGTGAACAGCAGTCATTCCCGATAGCGGAAAGGGCCATGATGGAAATAGACAGGGTGATCTGAGACAGGTGACAAGATGGGCGGCCACTTTAGATTGGGCCCTGGGAGGCCTTTCTGATGAGCTGACACTCGAGCTGAGTGTGATAAAGGTAGACAAGAAGGCAGCAGTCATGTGAGTATCTGGGGAAAACACCTCACTTGTCCTTTTTGGTGAACAGAGAAAAGGCCAGGTGGCCCCGAGGAAAGGGGAAGGTGGTGCAAGCTGAGCTCAGTGAGGCAGACAGAGGTCAAATCATATAAGACCTTGTAGACCCCATCACATTCGGACCAGTTTCTGGAGAAAGACGTGCACTGGGGTAGGGGAGGCAGAGGGGAGGGGAGGGTTTCCAGGAATCTGCGAGAGAGCTCGACTAGAGCCCATTCATGGAAATGCACTAGCCGGGCGAGGCTTTGCTACAGTCCATGAGAGGCTGGCAGGGGGGCCGGGCCTGCAGCAGGTCAGCCACCTCCCCAGCCCACCTGCTGGAGGGAGTCCCCTCCCCTCCCTGGGCCTTATTTCCTTTATCTGTGAAGAAGGGACATTGGGCTGGTGGTGAGAAGGGCGGTGAGGTGATTTGTAAGGTTTCTCCCTGCTGAAAAGGCCTTATATTACCAGCCGTGGTCTGAAAGCACCTGATAGAATTGGCTAAATTAACTCAAAGTTAATTTAGTAGACGTGCTCTTACCGGCTGCTTAAAAAGACATATTTGTCTATGACAGCAAAGTGGGTCAACACAAGTAAAACGTATTATTTTAAAACAATTGTTCACTGTAAACAAAGGTGGAGTCATACCTGGACAAGGTCTTATTTGAAATCATTTAGCAAAGACTGAGGGCCTCCTCTGTGCCTGGCCCAGTTCTAGGCCCTGGGCTACAGAAAAACAGCAAAAATGCTCTCAAGGGACTTACATTCTGCTCGAGCATTTAAGGTTTTCTGTGTGTGTGTGTGTCTAGATTGTGGTTTTTAAAAAAGCTACAGTTTTGCAAATATAGAGGAATAGGAATTAGGTTAATCTTCTAAGGGCCACCCAGGAAAGCCATGCAAATTTCTCACCTTGTGTGATATTTAGCCAATGAACTGATAAGAGTCTGTGGCTTTAAATTGCAAATAAGAATTTCTGTAGGCCCTGGCCAGGTGGTTCAGTTGGTTGGAGCATCAACCCCATACAGAGAAAGGTTGCAGGTTCGATTCCCAGTCAGGGCACATACCAAGGTTGTGGGTTAGGTCCCTGGTCGGGGTGTGTATGGGAGACAACCGATCCCTGTTTCCCTCTCTCTCTTTCAAGTCAACAAACATATCCTCAGGTGAGGAGAAAAAAAAGAATTTCTGTAGGCCCCCTCTCTGGAGTAGCTGTTGGGTTATGTGTATAAAGGGGTGAATATCCACCTGTGGGTAATGGATTAGTTTGCTCATAGCCCTGCTTTCCTTTTACACTTGGAAATTCACTGTCACCAGGGCTTCATCAGTTCCGTCAGCAGCTGGGAGAGACACCAGGGAGCCCGATTGCATTTCCAGCTGGTAAATACAGATGTGGACGTGCTCCAGTTCTCCCATGCCGTTTCTCCCAGGAGCTGGGTGCTCTTTGCGGACTCTCAGCGGGCAAGGGGAGACAGCGGCCCCAGCCTCCCGCTCTGTGCTGGAGAAAGGGGACAGGCAAGGATAAGAAGCTGTCACGCTGGTCACAATCTGGGCTGCCTCCATCTACCACTGGGCCTCTGAACGTGGTCATTTAAAAAATGGACACGTTTATGCCCGGCTGGCGTGGCTCAGTGAGCATCGGCCTATGATCCAGGAGGTCACGGTTCGATTTCCCGTCAGGGCACATGCCCGGGTTGCGGGCTCGATCCCCAGTGTGGGACATGCAGGAGGCAGCGGGTCAATGACTAATCATTGATGTTTCTCTCTCTCTCTCCCTCTCCCTTCCTCTCACTGAAATCAATAAAGACATATTTTAAAAAATGAAATAAATAAAAAATGGACACGTTTAAAAATCTGTGAGTTTGGAGAACTCACCTGCCCTGTGTTTTCCCACGAGCACTCTTAGGGTCTCGATCCTGTTTCAGTTCCTTTGGGAACTGGAATGTCTGTGCAGTCGTGTAGTCGGGGTGATCGCTGAGGGTCCTTGAGACCTTTTCAAGGAATCCACGGAGCCGAAACTATTTTAACACTAACACTAAGACATTATGTGTCTTTCCTCCTCCCATTCTCTATGGAGTTTTCCGGAGGCTACGTGATCTGTGTGATATTGCAGCAGACTGCAGAAGCAGTCGTGAGAACCCAGCTGTCTACCATTAAGCCAGACATGAAAGAGATTTGCAAAACTGTGAAACAAATAAGACTCTTATGAAAACGTGTTAACATAAATAACATTTTAACGAACATGTTTTCCATAAAAGACCCTCTATCCTTAGATTCTGCGCTTGAAGATGAAAGGAAACAAACCAGAACTGGTCCACACTATGAATAAATCACTGTATCAAATCAATCAATCCATCTCCCAGGGGGTCTGGATTCCAGGGGAGGCTCCCTCACACACAAAGCCAAGCTACCTCCTCTCTGGTCCACAGGGAACCGGATGGCTCCCAAGGGCCCTTCGGTTTCAGCCATGACACTCTGGAGTGTCTTCTCCCATCAGACCTGGGAGTGCCGCAGGGGGGGCCCTGTTTCTCTCACCAGTGCCCATCTTTTCTGAATGTTTGTGGACCAGGAACCATATCCACCCAGAAGCCCTGCAGGGACATCAGACGAGACAGTGAATGTGGGAGTGTTGTGAAAGTTGAAATTCATCCACCGTGGGTCTATATAAACTTTAACAAAGGCCTAAGAAGCTGAGCATAAATATGGACACAGCATACAAAAGAGACAAAAATCTGAAATGAGACACTTGTCAAAAGTATTCTGAGATTTTATTAACTTATGTCTATTGGAAAAACCCCTATATGCAACTATCTGAACAAAAATCTCAAAAAACCAGAAGCAATACATCCCTATGGCATGGGCTCAAGATTTATAACATAAATTTATAACATCCCGATTTAAAACATTCTTGTCTCCTGATTGTAAAAAATAACATATGGTTATTGTAGAAAATTTGAGAACTGTGGGAAAGCATAAAGACAAAAATGAAAACTGTCCATAATTCTACCACTGAGATATAACTGTTAACATTTTTGGTGTATTTCTTCTATGCTTTCAAACAAAACAAAACAAAAACAAAACCATTATGTTTTTTATATGACTGATATCACACTAACTATACAGTTTTGGGTCCTGCCTTTTTTCACTTAACATCACTTTGGGAACATTTCCCCATGGCATTAGAAATTCTCTGTAAATATGAGTGCAATGGCCACCTCCAGTTCTGCGCCGCGCCTGAGGACTGGGCACCATGCTGCCTGGATGGGAGAGTGGAGGGGACATAAGAGGAGGCGCTGGAGCTATTGGTCCACAGCACTGATAAACTGGGGGCCGAGTTCCCTCTGCAGGAGGGAGTTCCAGCTCTCAGCAGGCTCCTTCTAAAAGTGGGAATTTCCCTGCTTCCTTGGAGGCCGGCTGGTGCATTTCCAGTCATCTGAGACCAGCCCCGGCCCAGGCGAGTGCCAGGAGGCCCTGACACGAAGGCCAGCCAGGACAGAAAGCATTTCTGAGCTGACAATGTCAGTGAACGGAAAACACGCTTCTGTTTGCTCCACAGCGAGTTACGCCTTTTCGGGTGCACAGGTGAGCAGGAGGCAGGGTAAGGAACTGCTCTGAGTGGTCTGAGCTTTGAGCTCTGTGGCTGAAATCAAAACCAAATCACAAAATGAGAAATCGGCCCTGGGTAGTTGGTAAATATAGCACTTTAAAGTCACCTGGGCTTCACATCACCAGCAGTCCCCGCCTTTGCTGGGGTGTTCATGTTGGCGTGGAACCGGCAAAATGGAGAAAGAAGAGAAAGGGGTGGGGGAGGGGATGCTCCACGAGTCCTGGGAGAACCAGGGTTTCGGCTCCAAAGTGCTCCTAGCTCCTTCCTCCGGAGAGGCTCTTACATCATGGGGTAGGCGATGACAAAATAGTTAAGCTCTGAATCGATCAGCTTCCTGTACTTCCTGTAAATTTCCCGCAGTGTCCTGTCCTCTTCATTTGTCTCGTATCTGTTTGTATAAATTCGCACCTGTGCCAACAGAGAAACAGCCGCACACGCACAGTGTGACCGCATCGTTCAGGCCCCGCCAACCACCCGAGTGACGCGCGAGCACTGTGGGCAGGATCGGGAAAAGCCCAACGCTGACCACCAGGCAGGACCCAGGTTCCCGAGGGGACATCGCTGATGGAAGTTGACTTGGGTGGTATGACTGCCCCCACTCCTGCCTCCTCCGACTTCAGTCCCCGGCAGAAGCAGCGGGGCCTGGGTGCCCGTCCCACCCAGCGCGGCCGCCCAGGGGCTCTTACCTTGAGGGTGCGCAGGGCACACTGCCCTTCCTCCTGACTCTTCAGGATCCGCTCCACAAACTTAACGTCGAGGAAAGCCCAGATTTTGAAGTAAAACAACCTTCTGCAGGATAAGATGAGCAGGTGCAGCTCCTTGTCGAGCGACTCGTGGTTGTTGTTGAACTCGAAAGTTAATTTCTGGAAAAGCACCCGGGGGAAGACGCACGTGGGTTGGCAAAGCGCGGGGACTGGCCGGACCATCCCGGAACCTTTCCATGACCTGCCCTCGGGCCTGACAGCGGGGTGGTCCGAGGGCTTTGGGTAAGATGCACTGGACACGCCCTGGCTCGTGTTGCTCAGTGGTTAGAGCACTGGGAGGGTCAGAGGGTTTGATTCCCAGTCAAGGGCACGTACCTGGGTTGGCGGTTCGATCCCCCGCCCTGGAGGCGGCCGATCAATGTGTCTCTCTCACATGGGTCTCTCTCTCTCTCCCTCCTTCCCTGTCTCCCTGCCTCCCTCCCGCCCTCTCTAAAAATCAATGGAAAAAATATCCTCGGGTGAGGATAAAAAGAAAAGATACCATGGACATGTAGGTCACAGAGGAAGAGATTTGGAGATGAAGATGACCTTGTCCAAAGTTGCAAAGTTTGGAGTTTGGAGGCAATGTACTTGGAGTTCAGAGACTAAGGTCCTGGTGGACTGGCCAGGTGACCAGAAACCTCAAGTTCGTTTCTATAGCACAAAGAATAGTGCGGTCTGCCTGCTCCCTTGAGGGCTGTGTGAGTCTCAGAGAGCCATTAGCACTCGGAGTCACTCACTGTTAGTAGTATTTATATCTGTTAATGTCAGTCATCACAACCTTCTGTGAGTGAGGTCCTTAGTTGGGACAAAATAATCCTGATTTTATAGATGGGGAGCTGCCCACCTCTCTGAGCCCTTCACTGACTTGGGTCAAATTTGGCTTTTTGTTTGGTTTGAAGTCACTGTTTTCTGCCTGTTTTGACCCTGTGGGAAGGTAGGATGGGGCTGCCGAGCTGCTACTCACCTGTAGATGTACCTTCTTTTGTTTTTGTTTTTAAATAATTTTTAAAATCCTCACCCAAGAATTTTTTAATTGATTTTTAAAAAATATGTCTTTATTGATTTCAGAGAGAGGAAGGGAGAGGGAGAGAGAGAGCGAGAGAAACATCGATTATGAGAGTCATTGATTGGCTGCCTCCTGCACGCCTCCTACTGGGGATCGAGCCCACAACGCTGGCATGTGCCCTGACGGGGAGTCAAACTGCGATCTCCTGGATGATAGGTTGATGCTCAACCTCTGAGCCATGCTGGCCGGGCTTGATTTTTTTTTTTTTTTTTGAGAGAGAGGAAGGGAAAGAGAAACATCAATGTGAGAGAGAAACATTGATCCATTGCCTCTGGTACGTGTCCTGACTGGGGACTGAACCTGCAACCTAGGTACGTGCCCTGCCGGGAATTGAACCTGCTCATTGTGGTGTACGGGATGACACTCCAACCAACTGAGCCACCCGGTCAGGCTAGATGCACCTTTCTGATCAGGCCTCGCACCTCTGAGCCCGGGATTTAGGGGTTTTCCTTGGTTGACAGTCAAGCAGGAAATTCTCTGTGTTCCGTATGTAGGAGGTGAGCAGCCCCTTTTGGTGTCTGCTGTGGTTTTATGGGGTCCGGGAGGCTTAGTCTGGTCACATTTCCCAGACTCTCACTTTGAGATTCAGTGAGTGGGTGTGAGCCCAGCCAAGAGCAGGCAGCAGAGGCCTTTCCTCTGGGGAAACCAGTAACCTGGGTGCAATCACTCCTTGAAAGCTCCCCACCCTCAGGTTGTACCTACCTGCAGAGTGTGCCTGAAGGTGGGCAGGAGATCCAGCAGAGTGGGCCGCATGGACCAGTCCGGGTCACTGAAATAGCAGCTTCTCAGACTGATGCTCCTGACCGGGATCTCCTGCAACAGGATGCGGGCCAAGCGCTCGTACTTCATGACCCTCTCAAAAAAGAAGTTCACCTTCAGGTTGGTGGCCTGCCTGGCCAGCTTGGCCCAGGACATGCCCCAGATGACCTGCCCGTGGGGGTCATGAATGTGGCATTTGATGTTTATGGTCCAGAGGGTACCGGCATTGTTCTCACACAAGTTCTCGAGCAGCTCGTCGGAGATGCAGTTGTAGTTCAGGGTCAAGGACCCCAGGTTGCGGAAGGTGGCCATGGTCTTGTTGAACTGGGGGCTGCTGTAGACAGCGAGGTGATGGCTGAAGAAATCCTCAATGTTGAGCTCTGATGCCAAACTCTCATTCCTCAAGTAGCTCAGGGAGTTGAGAATGTGGCAGCCTTGCTCCACGGTCAGCCTGGCCCCTTTCAGGTTGAGATAATCCAGGTGTTTGCCCATTTTCTTTAAGAAGAAGCTCAAGCTTTTGATGAACGAGCCCCTGATGCTGTTCCTCCAGACCAGGCGGTCCAGCTCCAGGTGCTGGATGGAAAGAGACCTCAGGCGGTTGTTACTCTTGCCCAGACTCGAGAGAAGGCCTCGCATGGTGACCTGGAACTTCTTGGTCAAGACAGCATTGTAAGGATTCAGGAATTTGATCTCCAGGTGCTCCAGATAGCGACCAAATTTCTTAACATACCAAAGAGCTGACTCGAATTCAGACGCGTGTACCCTGGAAGGTCTCCCACTGAACGTGATGGTCCTATATCGCCAGAGGTCAGCCGAATACATCATCTGGTTCCATTTTCTGCAGACAAGGGCTGCCCTGGACCTGTCCCTGTCTCCCAGCCACCAGAAAACGCGATGTAGGCACACATCGGGCAGAGTGGCCCAGCAGCTCTGGTCTTGGGGCTGGATCAGTTGGCTTTCTTCGTCCATCGAGGAACTGGGGTGTCCAGTGCAGCTGTGCGGTCGGCAGGGCTTCCAAAAATGAGGAAAGGAAAGCAATCACTCGTTTTCTGTGGGGAGTAAAAGGGAGAGCCATTACCTGCCAAACAAATTAAACCCAATTGAGTGAATCTGCCCTGTGGTCCAGTGCGCAGTGGGCACTGTGCTGGTGCAGGCAGAGCAATGATAAAGTCACCCTGCAGCCCACACCTGCAGGGAGTCACAGTCCATTAGGGCCTATCAGGGACACAGACCAGCACTTGGTTACAACAGTGTGGGGGTAGCGAAGGGTTCAGGTGTGTGCTAGATTGAAGGCTTCTGAATGATGTGATGAAGGCTGTGTCCCAGAGGCCAGGGGTTCCCACTACCCCCTCTCCCCAATACTTTGGAATCCTGACGTGGCCAGCCCCCTTCTCTGGATGATAATTACTGAGTTGAGCTATAACGTCGATGGCTGTGTTGACATTCAAAAGGTGTAACAGTAGAACAAGGGTGGGGAACCTCTATTGAGGTCACAGGGGGCCAGGGAAGGCCAAAGGGTCACATGATGAGAAGTGATGTGGTCAGTGTTGAGGAAGGACACTCGGGGAGGGGAGAAAGGATGGTCTAGAGCAGAGTTCAGGCTCAAACCTGGGACTAGGGTGGGTTGTGAGTTCTTTGGAAGATAGGATTAGGTAACTGGGGAACGCAGAAGTGGGTAGGACCGGAAGTCTCTGACGTGGCTGTTGGATTGCAGGTGGTACCCCAGCCAGGCTAGGGAGGCCCAGGGGAGAGCCGGGCTAAGGCCCGCCTGAAACACCGAGCCCTCAGCCTTTTTATAGCCATATGCTATATCATTTTTTGCTTTTATGTTTCTTCTGCCTGAAAACTCCCCTCTTTGCTTTAACTCTCCTTAGCCCCCCATCCTTCAGGCTTCAAGCACTACCACTCCCTAAAGCTTTTGTTACTCTAACAAGTGGTCCAGGATTATTGACAATGGCTCATAAAAACTCAGAGCTGAAATCGATCGGATACTTGGTTTCTTTACAGATGGAGACTGAGACCCAGAGGGGCTTTCCTGAGGTCACACAGCACGTTAGTACAGGGCCCAGACTAGAACCTGGGCTTTCTAACTCCCCTATACCTTTTTTCTCCTTCCATAAGTGGTAGGCCTCAGGTGCTGAAGGACAAGTTAGTCCTGTTTCTCAGTTCAGGACATACATTTGTCTGCCCAAGACATCTCTGGCTTTATTTATCTATTCATTCCTTTTCAACTATGTCCCACTGCATCACCCCCACCATAGGCAACTTTTCCAATGTGTCTGATGTGTGTCTTTGTGTGTGTGTGCGCGCACGCTTGCCAAATGTACATTTAATGTTTGTAGGCATTGTTTGTGTCACGCTGTGTACATCTCATCCACTACATCCGTCATCAAACAGAAGCCGCCCGTGGTGGCTGTCCCCGTCAGTCTCCAATTCACTCCAGCACCCACCGGCACCGCAGTGGCAATGCGCGTCGTTAAGCGAGCTCCCGTGAAGGACTTTATTTGGGATCTTCTCCTGTGCCTTTGCCCTCAATACCCCATCATCGCCAGTGGAACAAGTGGGATCCTGACTCCAGCTGGCCCTCCCATCTCCGGATCCAGACAGACTTCCACAGGGGATTTGGCAGAAGTCTGCCCCCCGCCCCGGGAAACAGGGCTCCCGGGGTTCCCAGGGCCACTGCCTCCGTGTTCAGCCTGCCTGCTGTCCCCTCTCGGCACTGGCATCCCCGAGTGTGATCTGCATCCCAGCCTTTCTCCCCCAAGGGGCCCACACGGTCCCTGAGACTAGGGGCAGATTCACTATTTCTCTGAGTAGGAACTTCAACAGGTAACAAATGAAGGAATAGGCTCAGTCACGCACAGACTGCCCAGGGCCAGGGGTCCCCAGGGCACTTAGCCGGAAGGAAAGCTCTTAGAAGGTGCTCAAGGAAAGCTAACCCAATTCAAAGGCTACGTGAAACCCTGTGCCCTAGCAAAGCCTCTTGTTGGAAGAATTATCAGACATCTTAAGCCACAGGGTGGCTCTCGGAGAACATATGTGGTGGGCTGGGCAAGTTACTGCAAGTGGTCCAGGGTCATGTGTAATTCCTGGGACCCCGTCTATGCCCCCGAGACCCCTTCACCAATGAGCAGCAGTGTAGCTCCCTGGGTTGCATCCTGGTTCTGTCAAATGCTATGTGTGACCTTAAGCTAATTAATTTCTTTGTGCCTCAGTCTCCACATACGTAAATAGCAGTAATAACAGTACTTTTCTCCTCGTGTCAAAGGATTAAATAGGCTGCTATGTGGAAAGTGCCAGAACAGTGCCTGGCACAAAGTAAATGCTGTACGAGTGTTTGCTGCCGCCAGTTAAGTCGGTGTCTGGGTTCTTCTACAACATCCTGTAGGGAAGGTGAGAACGCGCCCATTTTACAAATGGAGAAACAGAGGTGTCAGAAGGTTGGGAGTCTCCAGTGAGATGGAGCAGTAAGTGGGGAGGTGGGATTCGAACCCGCCCTGAGGACTCTCAAACCTGGGTTCACCCCGTCTTATCACAGAGCTGCTCACCCGGGAGGAGACCTAAGGGTGCCCGAGCACTCCGGGGGTGGGGGGTGATGGGGAAGTTTCCAGGAGGAGGCCGGTGAGGAGGGCGCCCCCCCTCCCCTGCCCTCCCCTCCCTTCCCCTGCCCTCCCCTCCCCTCCCCTCCCTTCCCCTGCCCTCCTCTCCCTTCCCTTCCCCTGCCCTCCTCTCCCCTGCCCTCCCCTCCCTTCCCCTGCCCTCCCCTCCCCTCCCTTCCCCTGCCCTCCTCTCCCCTGCCCTCCCCTCCCTTCCCCTGCCCTCCTCTCCCCTGCCCTCCCCTCCCTTCCCTCCTCTCCCCCTGCCCTCCCCTCCCTTCCCCTGCCCTCCTCTCCCCTGCCCTCCCCTCCCTTCCCCTCCCTTCCCCTGCCCTCCCCTGCCCTCCCCTCCCTTCCCCTGCCCTCCTCTCCCCTGCCCTCCCCTCCCTTCCCCTGCCCTCCTCTCCCCTGCCCTCCCCTCCCCTGCCCTCCCCTCCCCTGCCCTCCCCTCCCTTCCCCTGCCCTCCTCTCCCCTGCCTTCCCCTCCCCTCCCCTCCCTTCCCCTCCTCTCCCTTCCCTGCCCTCCCCTCCTCTCCCCTGCCCTCCCCTCCCCTGCCCTCCCCTCCCTTCCCCTCCCTTCCCCTCCCCTCCCCTCCCTTCCCCTGCCCTCCCCTGCCCTCCCCTCCCTTCCCCTCCCCTCCCCTCCCTTCCCCTGCCCTCCCCTGCCCTCCCCTCCCTTCCCCTCCTCTCCCTTCCCTGCCCTCCCCTCCTCTCCCCTGCCCTGCCCTCCCCGCGCAGCCCGCGTGTCTGCGGGGCACCCCGCCTGCGCCCACCTGGGACCCGCTGGCCCGCCCGCTCCGGCGGCGCCCCGCTGGGGCTGCAGGGACCGGAACGCGCCCGCCTGCTCCGTCCCGCGCCAACTCCGCGACCCCGGCTGCGCCCGACCTCTCCGAGGCTAAATGCCTAGCCGCGCGCCCCCTTTGTGACGCGCCCCCCTGCGGGGCGCTGCTCATCCGCCCGGGACGCGGGGCCGAGCCGCGGGTGTCGGGGCAGCAGGGCCCGCGCCAGGACCGCCCGGAGCGGACAGACGGCCCAGGGAGGCCCCGGGGGCGGGGCTCGGCCAGCGCTGGTGAGGATGGCACTCTCCTTCCTTCCCTCTGGTCAGGGGACGGGTTCTGCCCTGAACTTGGGGCTCGGTCCACCGCCTCCCGTCCTGACCCAGCCCGGGGGCTGTCAGGTCCGAGAGACCCAGCTTAGGCACCCCCTTCAGAATCCACTGCCACGTGCTCTGCCACCCCTTCAGAATCCACTGCCACCTGCTCTGCCACCCCTTCAGAATCCACTGCCACCTGCTCCGCCACCCCCTTCAGAATCCACTGCCACGTGCTCCGCCACCCCCTTCAGAATCCACTGCCACCTGCTCCGCCACCCCCTTCAGAATCCACTGCCACGTGCTCCGCCACCCCTTCAGAATCCACTGCCACCTGCTCCGCCACCCCCTTCAGAATCCACTGCCACGTGCTCTGCCACCCCCTTCAGAATCCACTGCCACCTGCTCCGCCACCCCCTTCAGAATCCACTGCCACCTGCTCCGCCACCCCCTTCAGAATCCACTGCCACGTGCTCTGCCACCCCCTTCAGAATCCACTGCCACGTGCTCTGCCACCCCCTTCAGAATCCACTGCCACGTGCTCTGCCACCCCCTTCAGAATCCACTGCCACCTGCTCCGCCACCCCCTTCAGAATCCACTGCCACGTGCTCCGCCACCCCCTTCAGAATCCACTGCCACCTGCTCCGCCACCCCCTTCAGAATCCACTGCCACGTGCTCTGCCACCCCCTTCAGAATCCACTGCCACGTGCTCTGCCACCCCCTTCAGAATCCACTGCCACGTGCTCTGCCACCCCCTTCAGAATCCACTGCCACGTGCTCTGCCACCCCCTTCAGAATCCACTGCCACCTGCTCCGCCACCCCCTTCAGAATCCACTGCCACGTGCTCTGCCACCCTCTTCAGAATCCACTGCCACGTGCTCTGCCACCCCCTTCAGAATCCACTGCCACGTGCTCTGCCACCCCCTTCAGAATCCACTGCCACGTGCTCTGCCACCCCCTTCAGAATCCACTGCCACCTGCTCCGCCACCCCCTTCAGAATCCACTGCCACCTGCTCCGCCACCCCCTTCAGAATCCACTGCCACCTGCTCCGCCACCCCCTTCAGAATCCACTGCCACCTGCTCCGCCACCCCCTTCAGAATCCACTGCCACCTGCTCCGCCACCCCCTTCAGAATCCACTGCCACGTGCTCTGCCACCCCCTTCAGAATCCACTGCCACCTGCTCTGCCACCCCCTTCAGAATCCACTGCCACGTGCTCTGCCACCTTTCCCTTCTTAGATGGGCTCCCAAGGGAAAGCCTGAAGCAAACCTGACCCACCCACTGAGACAGAGCTTGACAACTTCCCCCCCTTTCCAGCTGGGGGACGATAGGAAGCACCTACCCACCCACTTTCCTTGGCCCTTCCTTCCAGGGGGGCTGGTGCCCTAAGGGGTGAGCCCAGAGGCCAGGCGGAAAGGTGGTGTACACTGTTTGCCCATCGCATCTCTAGGCTTCTCCCAGCTACCTGCCTACCAGCAGCCTTCAAAGGCACCCCCTTGGGCTTCACCAGCGAGCCAGGAGGCTTGGGACAATATTTACTAGAGGCCTGTCTTCATCAGGGGTGTGTGGAGGGACAGATTAGAGAACCCCCACACCGGGGACTCTGAGGCAGCCTTTGCCCCCCGCCCAGCCCCGCTCCTCTCCCCCTCCCGCCCTCCCTCCCTCTCTTTTGGCCCTCGCCTTGCCTGCCCAGCTCCCCTAGCCGCTGCCATCCCCTGCCCGGGAAAACCAGTGAGGACCCTAAAGAACCATGAACTGAACAAGAAGCTTTCAGGAGGCTGTTTTTATTCTCCACGGAATAGATACATGTCTCAAAACTCAACAGCAAAGGAAACAAACGGTCCATTTAGAGAATGGGCGGAACACGTGAATAGACATTTCAGATGGCAGACAAGCAAGTGAAAACATCGTTAGACTTTAGGGAAATGCAATTTGAAACCACAGTACCATTAGAATAGCTAAAATCAGAAAAAAAGATCATGATAACACCAAATGTTGGCCAGGGAATTTGGGGAAACTCAGTCTCATACACTGCTGGTGGGAATGTAAAATGGACAAAGCTGGGGTCCCCCAAGGTGTCCAAGCCACCGGGCCCAGACGCTTGATCAGAATTCTCAGGCAGAAGAGCTGGAGGCTTTTTTTCTCCTTGTTTATCTGTAGCTCATGGGCAAACCGATATCTCTGTTCAAAAGGAGGGAAATAGTTATAATCAAACCTTTTCTTCCATAGGAAAAACCCCAAGGCTTCCTATGGAAAGAAAAACCCACCTCCTTTTATGAGTAAAGGCTACCACACAAAGTAAGCAGGGAGACCAGTAAATCTTCTAAATCTGGATTACCTTTTCTTTTCCAAATCTAGCTGGAGTTTCTCACTTATTTTCCTCTCGATGAAGCTAACCAGCAGCATTTCTCCTAAAGAAATGGATATTAAAAAAGTTTGATGTGTTTAAAGTGGGAAGCACTACTTCCTGGGGTATCTCTGGATATTGCTATCCTAGTTCCCGGAGCACAAACTCTGAACTACAGATGGCAAAGAAAAGGCATGGAGCCCAAGAGGGGTCTGTGGGGGACTTGGGACAATGTTTACTAAAGGCTGTCATCATCAGTGGGGTGGATGGGCTGATGAGAGAACACCCACACCAGGGACTCTTATGCAGCCACTTAAAAAAAAGAGAGAGAGAGCACCACATGTTGACTTGGAGGGAGGAATGTCCTTGGGTATTGCTAAATCATAACATTAAGTTGCAAGGAAATATATATAATCGGACTCCAAATGCGCATGTTTGTACGTGGTTATATAATAGGGCAATGACTCATGCTGTTACTTTGTAATTATTTTTGTCCCAAGTAATATATTTTTATTTGCTAAATTCGGCAACCCTGTTATATAAGAATGAAGGAAAGTATGGAAGGAAATAACAAATTTTGGGAGGTAAGAGAATATGGCAGTACCTCAACATAATATAGGCCATATAGTATAAACTCATAGCTAACATATTCAACCAGGAAAAACTCAGTGTTTCCCTTAAGATCAGGAACAAAACAGGGGTGTTCACTTTTACCGCTTTTATTCAACATAATACTGGAAATCTTAGCCACAGAAATCAGACAGAAAGAAGAAATAAAAGGCATCCAAATTGGAAAGGAGGAAGAAAAACTGTCATTATTTGCAGATGACATGATACTGTATATAGAGGCCACAAAGATTCTACCAAAAAATGACTAGAACTGATAAATGAATTCAGTAAAGTAGCAGGATATAAAATAAATATCCAGAAATTGGTTGAATTTTTATACACCAATAATGAACTATAAGAAAGGGAAACTAAGAAAATCCCATTTACAATTGCATCAAAAATTAAAATGCCTAGGAATAATTTAACCAAGGAGATAAAAGACTTGTACTCAGAAAATTATAAGACACTGAAGAAAGAAATTAAAGAAGATACAAATACATAAAAGCATATACCATGCTCATGGGTTGGAAGAATTAACACCATTAAAATGCCCATACTACTTTAAGCAATCTTTAGAGTCAAGGCAATTCCTATCAAAATACCAATGGCAGTTTTCACAGATGTAGAACAAATAATCCAAAATTTTATATGGAACCACAAAAGACCCTGAATAGCAACAGCAATCTTGAGAAAGAAGAACAAAGTCACAGGTATCATGCTGCCTGTTGTCAAACTATACTACAAGGCTATGGTAATCAAAACAGCCTGGTACTGGCTTAAAAACAGGTGCGTAGACCATTGAACAGAGTAGAGAGCCCAGAAATAAGCCCACGCCTGTAAAGTAAACTAACCTATGACAAAGGAAGCAAGAACACACAATGGGTAAAGATGGTCTATTCAATAAATGGTGCTGGGAAAATCAGACAAAGAAGAGGAAGGGAAGGGAAGGGAAGGGAAGGGAAGGGAAGGGAAGGGAAGGGAAGGGAAGGGAAGGGAAGGGAAGGGAAGGGAAGGGAAGGGAAGGGAAGGGAAGGGAAGGGAAGGGAAGGGAAGGGAAGGGAAGGGAAGGGAAGGGAAGGGAAGGGAAGGGAAGGGAAGGGAAGGGAAGGGAAGGGAAGGGAAGGGAAGGGAAGGGAAGGGAAGGGAAGGGAAGGGAAGGGAAGGGAAGGGAAGGGAAGGGAAGGGAAGGGGAGAAAAGAAAAGAAACCACCTTCTTATGCCATATTAAAAAACACACACACACCTCAAAATGAATTAAATACTTAAATGTAAGAGTTGAAACCATAAAACTCCTAGAAGGAAACAGGCAGTAAAATCTGACATTTCTCTTAGCAATATTTTTTTCTAATATATCTCCTCAGACAAGGGAAACAAAAGAAAAAATAGACAAATGGGACTACATCAAATTAAAAAGCTTTTGCACAGCAAAGGAAACCATCAACAAAATGAAAAGACAGTCTGATGAATGGGAGAAGATATTCATTAATGATACATTGATAAGGGGTTAATATCCAAAATTTATAAATAACTCATACAACTCAACACCAAAAACAAACAAAAAACCCAAACAAACCCAATTTAAAAATGGGCAGAGGCCCTGAATAGACACTTCTCCAAAGAGGACATACAGATGGCCAAGAGACACATGAAAAGATGCTCAATGTCACTAATCATCAGAGATGCAAATTAAAGCCACAATGAGACATCCCCTCACCCCTGCCAGAATGGCTCCATCAGTAAATCATCAAACAAGTGCTGGTGGGGATGTGGAGAGAAGGGAGCCCCCGGGCACAGCTGGTGGGAATGCGGACTGGGGCAGCCACTGTGCACAGCTGGTGGGAATGCGGACTGGGGCAGCCACTGTGCACTGCTGGTGGGAATGCGGACTGGGGCAGCCACTGTGGAAAACGGTGTGGAGGTTCCTGGAAAAATTAAAAATGGAGCTGCCTTTTGACCCAGTGATTCCACTTCTGGGTATATATCTGAAGAAACCCAAAACACTAATTTGAAAGAATATATGCTCCCCTATGTTCATTGCAGCATTATTTACAATAGCTAAGATATGGAAGCAGCCCAAGTGCCCATCAGTAGACGAGTGGGTAAAAAAGGATGGTAATACGTTTACACAAGGGACTATTACTTGGCCATAAAAGGAAGGAAATCTTACCATTTGCAACAGCATGGATGGACCTACAAGGTATTAGGCTAAGTGAAATAAGTCAGACAAAGACAAATACCACATGATTTCATTTAACTGTGGAATCTAAAGGACAAAATAAATGAAAAGACAAATTAGAAACAGACTCATAGGTACAGAGATCAGGCTGATGGTTGCCAGAGAGGAGGGGGTCGGGTGACTGGATAAAAAAGGTGAAGGGATTAAGAACCACAAATTGGTAGTCACGACATAGTCACAGGAGTGTATAGTACAGCATAGGGAATATAGTCAATAATATTGTAAGAACTGTGTGGCGCTACAAGGGTACTTGAAACGTTGAGGGGAACCACTTTGTAAAGCATATGTCTGACCACTATGCTGTACACTTGAAAATAATCCAAAATAATATTGGATGTAAACTGTAATTAAAATACAAAAAAAGAGAATATGGCACTGATAACACCCCAGCAAGTATAAAATTCACCCATCTCTGTAAAAGTATGTGCTTATGTGCATATATAGATGCTTAAGTTAGAAAATAAAGATTTAGGTCTAACTTTTTGTAAGGAGTGTACATCATATTAAGTGAAAAAGGCAAATAAGTATAGGAAGCTAATATATGGGGAAAATGGATAATTCAAACCCCATATAGGTTTGTCCAGGTTTGTGTGAACAAAGGTAAGGCTTGTAAAGGACGCCCGCCAGGCTGCTGATGTTGGTATCTCAGGGCATGGGACTGGAAGGTGGGGTGGGAGCGGGGAGGACTAGCTTTGCCTGTATATATCTTTGTATGGTATTATGCCATGGATTTTGAAAAACAAATAGTGAAAGCCCCCCCCCCCCCTTAAGTGAAGCTTAAGAGCATAAGCTTTGGAACTATATACATGGGGATCCCAGGCTGGACTCTGCCACTCTCTAACTGCATAATCCTGGGGAAGCCACCTGACCTTTCTGTCTGGTTCCCTTACTTGTAAAATATGGGTAAAATATCTGTCTATTATGTGAAATGAGGATTAACCATTTGTGAAGAACTTTGCATTGTAACTGGCACATAATGGTTAACTACCTCTAATGCTAATTCTTACTAGAAAATAATCTAGGTTGGAAAACTCAGGATATTGAGGCTGCAAATCCTGATCTGCTGGAGGTAAACCTCAGTCTGCTAGAAGCAAGATACCAACTGATTTAGGATCTTGAATAAGGCTCTGATCTCTGGGCCTCCGTGGCCTTACTTACACTAGGAGAGAGCTAGACTGGATGCCTTCTGCCTCATTCATTTACTCAACTGGTGAAAGCATTTGCTGTGGTCAGCCCCTGGGCCAGGAACTGGAGATACAGGGATGAAAGAGCTGGCTCTGCCTCAGAGGTGGCCCAGGCCCTGGGAGATGGTGCAAATAGGCCAGGTGGGAAGGGCTAGGAGAGAGGAGGTGGGCGCACAGAGAGGGAGGGGACAGGGAAGGGCCCTTCCAGCGGCAGTGTCTGCAAACATCCCGAAGCTCCTGGATTTCTCTAGACCCTGTCCAGATGGTTTATAGCCAGGTAAGGAGAGAACAGAGACCGGTACCTGATGTTGGTTTAGGGTGGGCAGAGGAAGTAGGATGTCACACTGAGGACATCTCCTCAGGATGTCATAGGGTGCTTCATCTACAGAAGAGGTGATCCAGGGCCTGTGCTCAGACTTCAGAGGCAGATTCAGGGTTTCGTTTGTGCTACTTGGTGCTTGTTTTGTTGAATTTTCAGCAAGAAGAGGAAATCTGCTTATATTTTTCGTCTTTGGTCGAACATCTTTTTTTACAGTGGAAGTTTGATTTTCAGCAGCCTGACTTGGGAGGGATGGAGGAGAATTTCTTGGCTTTTCAACTGGAAGATGTTTTGCAGACTCTGAGATGGTGCGACATTTATCCTGCAATTGTGAGTAATATATCAAAGTTAAAAATCACTTTGGCTTTAATGGTTGGACAATACAATCAACTAGATAACCTGAAAACTTTCCACCGAGAAGCCTTAGAAAAATACTGGATAAAATATGACAAACATTCATTGAAGTTGATAGCTGACTGTAAGAAAGCAAGCAAGCTCCATGTCCTAGGGTGAAGACCTAACCTGTTAAGCATATGAGCTGACACTTTGGGAGATGTGGGGCCAATTTTGTAACTGTGACCTTGGATGAGAGAAAAGTCCCATCCACACAAGGTGGGGAATTGAAAGTAAGATTCTTCTTTCTCTGCATAAAGCTGGGCACCTTGAAGGCTAAACTGGTGGCTAAGAGAAAAGAAAAGGTTAATTGGGTAAGAAAAGTGGCAAGGAAGGTTGCCTGCCTTGAGCTGGAACTTGAGTGAGGGGAAGAAAAACGGATGATCCTGAAAACTCAGAACCACAGGTGCAATGCCATCCTTGTGTTTGGGGCTCATATTTACATTAGTCTCATGGTGTGGGAATATCCAAGCAGATGAATTAACCTAAAAGTTGGAATGTATGGCAGTCTGGAGGATATATAACTTCAAACTAGGTCATACAGGATTCTCACAGGTGGAGTCCCAATAAATAGAAACTCATAATTCAAACTTACAAACATATAAGGAGACAGTCTACTTGAGTGGGAGTCATAGATACAAGCAGTAGCAGGATTAGCCTCCAAGAAGTTCAGATAATAAAGCTATAGAATGGAGACAGTCAAAAAAATAAATTAAAATGATTAGAACAAGAGAAAAGAATAAGACCCTATGAAAAAAGAGTAGGAAAATTTGAATGAGGGAGAACTACAGCTAGAAATGAAAAATACATTGAACCTCAATGGATGGGCTGAAAACAGCAGATCAGAATAAAAGATGAATTTGAGGAAGTTCCCCAGAATATAGGAACGAGAGGTAGAAAATGTGAAAAGTTAAAAGACATGAAGCTAGACCGAGTAGGCCTAATATACATCTGTTATGTTTCACAGAAAGAGTGGGGAGAACATGGGAGAGTTAAGGAATATTGAGGACCCAAAGGGATTAGAGCTGAGACTTTTCCTTAACTGATTAAAGACATATACTTAGATTCAGGCAGGAGAAATCCTGAGGAAGAGAGAAAAAACATATCTGAGCACATTGTTCTGAGCAGTATGTGAACCCACAGAAGATCAAAAGGCAAAGAGGATCTTGAAATCAACCAAAGAAAAAGATTATTTACGAGGAACGACAATTACATGGAAAGCAGACAATGACATGGAAAGGTTCTCAACAGCAGTCATGGAGATTGAAAGATGGTGGAATAATCTTCAAAATATTAAGAGGAAATCACTGTTAATGTACTATTTGATATCCAGCTAAACTACAGCTCAAGAATGCAGAAAAAAGATGTACGTTTTCAGGCAAGTGAAGATCTCCTCACAGTTTCTTGCTGAAAGAACTACTGAGAAGTATTTGAGGGAGAGAGAAATCTTCCCCCAAAGGAAAGCTTGGGATTCAAAGAAAAAGGTAAACGTGTGAGTACATCCAAACAGGCATGAATTGCATAAAACAACAACAATAATCATAATGACCAGGCAGGGGGTGGAACGAAATTATTCCAGCAGCATTTGCATATCAGGTGAGAGTAGAACATCAGAGTGAACATGTTCGCAAATCCATATATTGTTTATTAGAAAGCTAGGGAATATGGTTAATATTGGACTTTAAGTCAAGCATTCATATTAAAATGTTATGGATATTTCCAAAAATGATAGAAATAGAATGCAAGATTGCCAAATCAGTAGAAAAGAAAGAAAATGAAAATCTGCTCAACCCAATAGACGGCAAGTGAAGCAGCAGCAGCAAGGAACAAGCGTGGTCCATGGGAGGCCCAGAAAAGATGGTAGAAAAGAATTACTTTAATATTGTTGAGAATGACGAAGGCATTGTCATTAAGTAAGAAAATTACTATTTTTTAAGACATATGTTGAAGGTCGATGGGTGGAATGACAGGCTATCCTGGATTTGCTTTAAAACGCTTTTGGAAACGAGAAAAGAAAAAAAGGATAGATGAAGCAATGTTGAAAACTTGATTATTGGTATATCTGGGTGATGAATACCTAGGGGTTTATTATATTATCCTCCTACTTTTGTACTTGTTTGAACATCTTTGTAATACCATTACAAAATTTAGATGGTAGATAGACTCTATAACCATCTAAGCTATCATTTTCAGTCATATAAGGTCTAAAAATTAGTTTCCCATGCTTTAGTTCTCAAGAAACTGTTCAAGAATACACTCTACCGAAGAAGGAGCAGCCCGGCCGGCGTGGCTCAGTGGCTGAGCATTGACCTATGACCCAGGAGATGGAGGTTCGATTCCCGGTCGGGGCACATGCCCGGGTTGCGGGCTCCATTCCCAGTCGGGGGCATGCAGGAGGCAGCCAGTCAGTGACTCTCATCATTGATGCTTCTATTTCCCTCCCTTCCTCTCCCTTCCTCTCTCTGAAATCAATAAAGACATAGTAAAAAAAAAATCAGAACCTAGAATCTGTGGAATAAACTCTAATGCTGGAGAGAGTAGAAGGAATTCCCAGAATGACAGCTACTCATCAGACCTGGGGAGTCATGTGCCCCCATAATTAAATGAATAGAGTACTTTACATGTTTGATTGTATGGAGGGGGAAGTTTTCAGATGTGGCAGAAAGTTTTGGGCATGACTTAGTGATAGGTACCTAGAAAGTGAAGCAAATGAAAAATTGAAGCAATTATTAATTCCAGGGAAAACAAAAAATTGTACAAGAAAGCAAATGCAGTTATAGTTTGTATGACATAGCCATTTATAGTATTTATATGGTCATAATAACATGACATTGATTACAGGTTTAACCAGGATGGGCGATACCAATTAATTGAAAGGATAGAGAAGAAACTCGGAGGTGTGTTTAAGGGTAGGTGGTGTAATCAAGTGAAATCCATCTCCCTATAGCAGTATGAGAAGGTACTTCAGAAATATGGAGCTAATGCCAGGAGAAATATCTCAGTTAGAAAGTAGAGCATTTGTGACTTGGGAGCAGTTAGCATGAAGGGGAGCAGTGAAGCTAGTATTTTAACTGGGGTGGTAGGAGACAAGTAAGGGCTACAAAAAAGAAGCACAGGCCCGGCCGGGCGTGGCTCAGCGGTTGAGCATCGACCTAGGATCCAGGTGATCGGGGTTCGGTTCTCGGTTGGGGCACATGCCCGGGTTGCGGGCTGCAGCCGATCAATGACTCTCTCATCATTGATGTTTCTATCTCTCTCTCCGTCTCCCTTCCTCTCTCTGAAATCAATAAAGATATATTTAATAAATAAATAAATAAATAAATAAATAAATAAATAAGTACATTAGATAATGTTAGAAATCAATCAAAGCTATGGAAAGAAAACAGTGGAGAAAGGTACGGGGCATGGTAAATGTGGGACGGGGAGAGGTTACATTTTTAAAGAGGTTCTTTATGAAACATTTAAGTGAAGATGCAGAGTACGCAGTAAAATATAAGTCTGGAGTTTGAAAGAAAAGTCTGGAATGAGATGGATTTGCAAGTGCCTGCCTACATGAGGCATCTTTTAAAATCATAAGACTAGATGAAATTACTGAGGTAGTGAGTATAGATAGAGAAGAATACAGAGACTGAACCCTAGGGCCTCCCAAATTAAAAGGTTGGGGGGCAAGAGGAGAGACCGGCGAGGTAATTGAAGGCCGGGAGAGTATGGTACGCTGGAGGCCAAAAAGGAGGTGAATTGAAATTAAATGAAGAAGAGGGAGTGGTGAGCAGTGGCCTCCTCATGAACAGGGCTGAGGCTGGACCGCTGCCTTTCGCACTGTGAAGGTTATTGGTTTTGACAAGAGCAGGGTTTTTTTTGGAGGGGGGGATACAAAAGCCAGATTGGAGTGGGTGCAAGAATGGGCAAAGAAGAAAGGGCGACAGTGACTGCAGACAACTTGTCCAAACGTTTTGTTACAAAGGGGAACAAAGAAAGAAGATGGTAGCTGACAGGAAATGAGATCAAGGGAGAAGTAGTTTTTGTTTTTCTGCTTTTGGGTCATGGTAATATAAAGTGAAAGACTGAGAACCATAACACCACTTGGTATAAACGACTTCAGTTTCTACTTTGCAAATCTAAAAAGGGAGAGAGGGAATGCTTTCGATGCAAGGCCGAAGATTGTGCCGTCAATAGAAGTATCTGTCACCAGGACCCCTTTAAAAACCTGTCAGAACAAATATTAGAACATCCTGGAGTGAACAGTTTGAGGCTGCTGCTGCCCAGATGTGCAGCTCACCGCACGTCTCCCTGCTGCAGGAGAGGGGCGGCTGCTGGAGCCGTGGGGCAATGGCCCAGTGCAGGCAGGAAAGACGGGGCGCGGGGCACCCCAGGGTCAGGACCGCAGGAAGCTCCCCCAGGGCCAGCCGGAGGGAATGCAGAGCACACAAATGCACACGCGGTCGTGGACGTTGTCTTCTCATGAAGAAGTAGACAGATCACTATCCCCGTCTTCCTCAAAAGACGAGAGAGGCCCAGGGAAACCGCACAACCAGTGCGTGGCAGAGCAGCGCTAAAATTCAGTTTCTGCCCACGAATCCAGTCGCACCTACAGAGAGCAGGAGCGTGGGCCCCTAGGTTGTCAGGCTGGACCCCCTGCAGGGACATAGTCAGCCTCTGGCGTTGGACTCAGAGTATCTTCTGAGTCAAACAAGTGACGGGCCGCTTATGTCACTGAATTACATCAGTGTCAAGGAAAACAAATGCGCAGGGCGTTTCACTGTGCGGCGAAGGCTGGGGCAGGGCTTCTCTAACTCGAAACATGAGCGATCTTGTGAAACGGCAAACTCCGACCTGTCCTTTCGAGGGGGAGGTCCTGAGACTGCACTTCTAACAAGCTCCCAGGGGATGCTGTTGCTGCTGGCCCACGGGCCACACTTCAAAAAAGCAAGGAGCCGATAGGTGCAAATGACCCAAATGTCTATCGACAGAGGAGTGAATAAACACAGTGTGGTAATACCAAAAGGCCACAAAAGGACGAAGCACTGACGCATGCTGCAACATGGGTGCTAAGGGATAGAGCCAGTCACCTAAGGCTATGTATTATATGATTCCCTTTATATAAAATGTCCAGAATAGGCAAATCGCTAGAGACAGAAGGCAGATTAGTGGCTTGCAGGGACTACAGATAGGAAGGAGTAGGGAGCGACTGCTTAATGCGTACAGGGTTTCTTTTTGGGGTGGTGAAAATGTTCTGGAGCTAGACAGAGGTGATAGCTGCAGGACACTGTGAAAGTACTAAGCGTCGCCAATGATAAATTTCATGTTATGTGTATTTTACCACAATAAACAAAAAGATCTAGATCATCCTAGGGCTCCTTTAATTCTACTATTCGCAGTTCTCTGAATTGAAGGGTTAAGAAAGGACTAACAGCCCTCTGCTCCAGGAGGAGAGAAGCCGAGTACATTTCCCCAGAGGAAGAATGCTCCACCCTGCAGGAGAAGGGGGTGACTTGGCATAGCCAATGCACCAAGAGGTGCTTAGAGCTATGGAGGAAAGAGTTTGTGAGTGTTCCCAGGTAAAATCAATCAATCAATCAATCAATCGATCAATCAATCAATCAATCGCATCATTACACCTCTACAGAGTCCCCCTTTGTCACCCAGCCCTGAGATCAGCTTCATTGTGGGGAGATGGAGAAAGTCATTCACTTTTGTGAAGGACTTCACAGTCTAATAGATAAGACTCCCACAGGGACAGAAAATTATAAGGCAGGTCCTAGTAAGGCAATGTCCAGGCCCTGAGGTTGAAGATGCTCAGAGGTGATCAGGGATAGCTGGATGGTCAGGGAGGCTCCTTGAGAGCTGGCACAAAAGGAGGTCAATTATGTATGACAACTTAGCCTAAAGCAACGCACAACATCCCTTTTTGAGCAAAGCAAAAATAAATATGAGACCCTCTAATATACTATGTAAAACTAGACCCAGAATCTACCTTTCATACTACACTTCTGGGAATACAGGCAAGCTACGGGCACCATTAGAAAATAACTTAATTGCTACTCACCATGTGGTGTAAATACTTATTTTCTGAGATCATTTGGTTGCAATAATGACACTTGATACTGCTTTCAGGAACTGAAATCCTTTTCCCTAATAAACACAGAAACAACACCACAAATCACTGCCCTTGACAACAGCTAGCCCAGCTGTCCCACAACTGCGTGCAGGGCCTGTAGTCACAAGTGTGAACCGTCCCAGGCCTGCCTGCCTGTCCTGCACTGCAGTGTCCTCAGCCACACAAACAACCAGTGGCCGAGTCACCCACACCATTTCCTCATGGCTTCAGAGGTTCACTCAGGGCAGTGCATGGCCTTGAGGAAGACACATCTCCTGGAGCGGGGCTGGTTTGTAAGATGACAAGGGAGATGTCACCACAGATGCCCATCCTGACCAGTCTGACCCTCTTTCAATTGCATCAACTTCTTAGCTCTGGGCTCAAACGGTTACTGTACCTATCTTTGTTGATTGTGCTGTGTTGTCTTGTTGAAGTTGTGTTGATGAAGTTGTGTGGGTTGTGTTAAAGTCCAGCCACGCCGGAATGAAGGAAATGTACATGAGTGTCAAGCATTCCAGGTTTTCATTTGCCAGTTTTCACCTTGGAGAGATTGTTCACCAGGGATTTTAGGCTCACACCGCTATGTTATTAAAACAGCCGGTGAAGTCAACATTAGATCTGTCACATTGATGGCTGTGTCCTCTGCTAACACACCTCATAAAGGTGTGACGGGGTCCAGAGAACCTGAAACGGTACTGGGGGGGCCACCACATGGGCCCAAAGGTCAGGGGCTACAGCTAATTCCCTTCTGTCCACTGCTGCTGGTGGGAAAGCTCCAGATTTGGTGTCGGGAAACTTGGGTGTTCAGCTTCATTTCTGCCTCTAGCACCCTTCTGCTTCACTCTGGGCATGGGCTGTCATCTGTAAGAGGAGGCAGGCGGATCTCTGCCAAGCCAGGATGGTGCCAGAGGACTTCCAGGGAAGCCTCCCATTGGGCAGTCTCTCCATCGCATCTGCATCCACCAGTGTAGCTCCCAGCCCACCGCTGCCCCTTGGTGTCCCCGGGCCAGTCATTTGAAGAGCACAGCGGACACACGAGGAGGCCACCCTAAGGACATGGTCTAGAACTAGAATAGCCAGATGGGTTTGCAAAGACAATGCCTGCACATCTGTCATCCACATGTCATCTGTCCTGTTGAATGCCTACACTCCTTGCACCCCATCCAGGGGAGGCTCCCTTTCCTCCAATCTCCCTTTCCCTCCCCGCCCACCCCGCTCACCTGTCCCGCGCGGGGCCTGCTTACTCTGGCAGGTGTCCCTGTGCTGGGGCAGCACTCGGAGCACGACCAGCTGCCCGCAGGCCAGGCAGAGCTCCGTGCGGTTGCCGCAGTGGTGCTCGTGGATCTCCAGCTTGCTCAGGCGCACGGCTGCCCCGCAGAACTTACACTCAACGGGGCGCTCCGGGCATTCCTTGGTCTGCGGGAAGGGGGGCAGGACAGCACGGTCACTGGCCTGCAGCGGCTACAGCCCAGCTGGGGACATGAGCTTATTTCCCTAGGGGACTGAAGCCAATAGGAAAGCGGATGGGACGGGCCAGAGTGGGGACCCTCTTCAGGGAATTTGAGGTCTCCTGGCTCATGGACCATGGTGAGGCCTTCTGACCAGCATCTGGGGGACAGGAGGCTGTGTCCCTCTGGTGAACTAGCTCTCCATTGTTGCCCAAGCCTACTTGGGGGAGCAGAGAGGTCAGGTGGAAGTCTTCACTGTAGGCCCCTCTTCCCCTCCCGCTCCTCCCAGGTTGGCTGCTTGGCTGTAAAGGGTGAATCACACTTGAGTCTCACCTCATGAAACTCCAGCAGGTGCTTCTGCATGCTCTGCTGGCACATCGCACACCCGACCTGAACAGAGAGAGAGACGCTGGTCCACCCAGCACCCGCAGCTTCCTCCTGGCTTCACATGCTGCAGGTGTGGCTCTGGGAGCTCTTAGGGGCCAGGGTCAGGTGTGGATACCTTAGTCTCCCTGGGGTACCATCCCCACGTTCAAGAAGTATTTGGGGGACCCTTTGAGTTGAAAGGGATGCCTGAGCCTGAGCATCTCCAGAAAGACAGACCAGGGGCCCAGGAAGGACTCACGTGGAAGAGCAGGAAAGAAAAGCCAGCCTTGGACTGGCCTGGGCGTGACTGCCTTCTAGAGCTTTCCTCTCCTGCTTCCTCTCTTCACAAATCTCAAAAGCACACTCAGCCTTTCCTGAAACGCGACCCTCTCCTCGCCCAAACCCATAGGCCCGTAGGGAAAGGGCTGGGCCTGGGAAAACCAGGGGCAGACCAGTTGAGTGTGAGATCAGCAGAATTACTGTGTCTACTTTGCAGGGGGCCTGAGGCTCGTGGGACTCAATGGCTTGCCCCCGGCAGCCAGGCCAGCTGCTGCAGCAAGGATCCGACCCTGCCTCGCCGCCTAGCACCCCACTCCGCCCCTCCTGGGGCCGCACCTGTTGGTGCCCATTCTCCTGGTGCTCGTCCACCTTCCCCTGGAGCACGGGCTCCCTGCAGTCGGGGCAGAGGGTCAGGAACAGCACGCAGTGCGCCTCATGGAGGGCCAGGTGGGCAGAGGCCTTTCCTCTTTTGCTGCAGAAGGGGGAAGAAAATCGGGCTTATTTCATGGTATAAAACATAGAGTCATATTTTATACCCAGGGCCTCAAGGGCACCTACCTGGGTTGCAGGTTTGTTCCCCACCCCAGGGGAGGTGTGTTTGGGAGGCAAGTAATTGACGTGTCTCTCTCACATAGATGTTTGTCTCTCTCTCTCTCCCCTCGCCTCCTGTCCACTCTCTCTAAAAATCAATGGAAAAAATATCCTCGGGGGAAGATTAACAAAAAAGAAATAAATAAAAATGTACCATAAATGCAGTGTATGTCAATTATACCTCGGTAAAGCTGTTTTTAAAAAATGAAATAACAAATATCACATTCTTTCAAAGATTTTGCCTTGTTTTCAAGTGTTCCCCTGCCTGGCCCACAGCCGGTTGGGAACCCAGCCCTGGCACCCCCATGCTTGCTGCAAAGACAATGCCAACTTTCATAATCTCCACGACTGGGAGAGTGAGAGGCCATCCACCTGTCCCCTGCCTCCAGGCTCACCTGTGTAAACCCACAGAGAGACGCTGAGTCCTTTCTTGGAGACCCCAAAGAACACAAACTTCTGGGCCTCCCAGGTCCTGGGCAGGGTGTTTCTTAACATTTATTATCAGGAAATGCCTCCTTTCACGTCAATCAGCTCTTGCTGTGGTAGCTTGGGAGGAATGAGACTCAGTGCCTGTGTCCCTAGAGGCCTAAATGACCACGAGTGGTGTGCTGCTGAGTCCCTGGCTTGTGGGAAGGACTCCCTCCCGTTGGTCTGCACAAGCCCTCGGCTCTGCACCGCCCAGACAGATGGCACCAAGGCTGCCTCACTCTCCTCTCCTCTATTCTCGCCCCTCTGCCTGGCCTGGCCCCTTTTCCCTCAGCTCTTCCTGGGAGCTGGTTCAGACACCCAAGAGCCGGGAGGGTCTGGCTGGAGCAAAGTTCTCTGCGAAGGTTCCTTCTGGTCCCTGCTACAGGCAGGCAGCTTTGCGAGTGAGGCCCTTCAATGGGCCAGGTGCCCCTCAGGTAGAGGCACTATCCTGCCCCTCTGCTCAGTCTCCTTTCCCCTGCCCCACAGCTCCTTCTCAGGGTGAGGGGGGACTGGTGCCAGAGCGGTGTGCAGATCATATGATCAGAACCCCAAGTGAGGACTCTGAACAGCCCAGCAGGGACAATTAGCCTGGCTACTTGGCTTCAGGATGGTCTCAGAAAGTCTAGGCTATCTGGAGAGGGAGTGAAAGGAGACTGTGGCTGAGTGATGTAAGTTAACACTGACTGCTTTTCATCAGCTCGTGAATCTCAGGCATCTGCTGAGTTTCAGCCTCCTTCCCTAGGAGCCACAGCACCCAGCCTGTGCCTTCCTGATTTTATACCTAGGCCCCTTTCTCCTCATTTCAGAAACAGACTGATCCTGCCTGCCCGTTCCCTAGGCAGCCTCGGGCGGCCGCTGGAGAAGCAGCTCCTTACCAGTTCCTGCACACCTGGAAGGATCCCTCCATGTTCTTGTCTCCAGAGTCTTCCTGTTGAGTTTCGTTTCTTGCAGAAACAAAACTGAAAGTGTTCCAGCAGCCCGGCCCACAGCTCCAGGGAAGGAGGAGGGGTTCAGAGTTCTCAGCCAAGGGCTCCCCAAAGTCCCTGTGGCTGGACACTCCCAGGAAGCCCCTCTGCAGCCGGCCAGTCCAGCCTGCCCCTGCTGCCTCCCCTACCTGGGCTCTCACCCCTGCCCTCACCCCTGCTGCTGCCACCGGCTGTTTCTACAACCCAGAGGGTGGGAGCCAGAGGCCAAGCCTCCCCTGGGCAGCAGCCCCGCCCCTCTCCCAGGCCAGCTTCACTGCATCCAGGCCTCTCCATCCCCTTTCTCAAACACTGACCTCCCTCTCCCTCCTGCTCCTATCCCTGGCCCTTCCTCTGCAGGCCAGAGATGGCTTGCTGTGTCGAACTTGAAGGCTGCTCCCTGAGAGCAGTTCCTGGTGGGTGATGACTTTGAAAAGAGTGTCCAGGAGGAGTTGGGGATGCAGGGTGATGAGTGCCAAGACTCGGCTCTGTGACTTAGGACAACAGCCTGTCTCCCTGAGTGTCCCTTTCCTTACTTGTAAATAATTATAGCAAATATGACTAAAACTCTAACAAGGTGAAAGGAAGTGACGAAGGTTCTATTTTCATCCATCCCCGTCTTTAGATTAAGAAACCAAAGCATGGGGAATTCGGGACAGACTGATGGGCGGACGGCTGCTGGGGCTGGAAGTGAGTTACTACTTCACACACACTAGGATGGCTATGATAAAGAAGGCAGATACTGGATCCAGGATGGTGGTGGATCGAGTGGAAGCTACACTGACGCTCTCCGAGGACCAAACTGGAATTACGACTAAAATATAGAAAAACCATTCTGAATCATCTACTGCAACTGAAGACTAGCTGGAGAGCACCCTCATAACCAAGGAGGGAAAGTGGAGACCGCATAGAGACTGGGAGGAAGTGCAGAGGTGTGAGAGGGCTGGCTGGGCTCCCACAGGCAGCAGCTGAAGGTTATCTCAGCTGTGGGGGGTTCCCACTGAGGACTCTGGGGCCTAAACCCCAAGCTGGGCTCAGAGCATCAGAACTGAGAAAGGTGCCCACATAACATCTTGCTGTGAAAAGCAGCTGGGTTTCTGTCTGCCAGGGAGAGACAGCTGGAACTGCAGGCACCCTCTTAAAGGGCCAACACACAAAGTTTCGTGTGTAGCCACTCACCTTGGGCTCTGGTGGAGGGAAGGCAGAGTGGACTAGAGTGATGTGAGGAGAATCCAGAGGGGTTGGCTGGGGGAATAGATCTCAGAGGGCACCCATCTGGACCCTGGTGTTGAGTCATTCCCCCATAGAGCAGAAGACATCTTTCTCAGGCAGACGTTTACCTTTCAAGCAGCTTTTGCCTGAGTGGGAAGCAATAGCCCCACCCTTCTGGAAAATCTCTAGTCCCACTCTCTGGAGTTTCTACAGCCTGAGGCTCCTTAAGAGACTGAATAACAGCCTCTGAGTGCTTTGAGTCTTTGCCTGACTTGCTTCTGGACCCAGGGCTTAGAAAAGCTGACCTTGGTGCACGTGTTGGCCCTGTTCAAACACACCCAGCCCCAGAAGAGGAGAACCAGAAGCTGTGGAGTGTGGAAAACTTCAAACAGGATACTCAAGGCCAGTCACAAACAGCATCTGATATTGGTCTGCACCAGAGACCACCCAAAAGACAGGGAGTCCTAGCAGACTATCTAATACACAGAAACAAATTCAAACAGGCAGCCAAAATGGGGAGACCAAAAAACAAGCCTCAAATGAAAGAACAAAAGAATTCTCCAGAAGAAGAGCTAAATGAAATGGAGATAAGTAATCAGATATAGAGTTCAGAATACTGGTCATAAGGATGCTCAACAGCATGAAAAAAGATACAGAAACTATAAAGGAAATTAAGAATAACATAGTAGAAATAAAAAAACATTGGAAGAAATGAACAGCAGATTAGGGGAAGCTGAGGGTCAGATCAGCAAATTAGAAGACAGGGTAGGAAAAAAATCACTCAATCAGAGAACCAAAAAGAAAAAAACAATTAAAAAGCAGGAGGACAGTTTATATTGTTAATATCATAACAATATTTGCGTCATAGGAGTGCTAGAAGAGGTTGAAAGTAAGCAAGGGTTAGAGAACCGTTTGTAGAAATAATGGCAGAAAATTTCCCTAACCTGGTCTAGGAAAAAGTCACTCAAGTTCAGGAGGCACAGAGAGTCCCAAGCAAGAAGAACCCAAAGAGGCCCACCCCCAGACACATCATAATTAAAATGCCAAGAATTCAAGACAAAGAGAGAATCTTAAAGGAAGCAAGAGAAAAGCAATCTGTTACCTACAAAGGAGCTCCCATAAGGCTGTCAGCTGATTTCTCATCAGAAACTCTACAGGCCAGAAGAGAATGGCATGAAGTATTCAAGATGATGCAAAACAAGTATCTGAAACCAAGAATATTCTATCCAGCAAGGCTATCATTCTAAATAGATGGTGAAATAAAGAACTTTCCAGACAAAAAAGGCTAAAGGAATTTGTCATTACCAAACCAGCATTGCAAGAAATATTAAAGGGACTGCTGTAATAAGAAGTTGAAATAGAGAGAATGAGAAACATAGGCATAAAGAAATAAAACGGAAAAAGATAAGTACCTATAAATAATAACCTTAAATATAAATGGATTAAATGTCCCAATCAAAAGACATAGGGCAGCTGAATGTATAAGAAAACAAGACCCAAATATATGCTGGCTACAAGAGACCCATCTCAGAACAAAAGACTCACACAGTCTGAAAAAAACAAAAAACAAAAGCAAAAGCACCCAAACTTCTGGAGGATTTAAAGGAGAGATTGACAACAATACAGTCACAGTAGGGGAATTTAACACCCCACTGACTTTACTGGATAGATCTTCCAGTAAAAAGTCAGTAAGGAAACAGTGGCTCTAAATGTCACACTAGATCAGATGGATTTAATTGACATTTATAGAACATTCCACTCCAAAGTTGCAGAATAGGCATTCTCCTCAAGTGCACATGGGACATTCTCAAAGACAGACTACATGTTCGGACACAAAACAAGTCTCTACAAGTTCAAGAAGATTGAAATCATATCAAGCACCTTCTTGGACATTTACACCATGGAATACTATGCAGCTGTGAAAATGAAGAATCCCTTACCCTTTGAGACAGCATGGTGGGACCTGGAGAGTATATGCTAAGAGAAACAAGCCAGTCAGAGAACAAGTGTCACATGATCTTACTCATATGTGGAATCTAATGAACAAAATAGATCCAGAGACATAGAAGCATGAAACAGACTGATGACTTTCAGAGGGAAGGCAGGGGTGGGTGGGTGGATGGGGAGAGATTAACAGAATTTATATGCATATATGCATAACCCATGGACACAGACAATAGTGTGGTGAAGGCCTGAGGGGAGGGGCACAGGGTGGAGGGGATCGATGGGAGGAAAAAAGGGACATTTGTGATACTTTCAACAATAAAGATAAGTTAAGAAGAAATAAACAAAAACAGAAACCAAAGCATGGCCCTGGAGGGGTTGCTCAGTTAGAGCATTTTCCCTGTGCGTGCCAAGGATGCAGGTTTGATCCCCGGTCAGGGCACATACAAGAAGCAATCAATGAATGTGTAAATAACTGGAACAACAAATTGATGTTTCTCTTGCTCTTCCTCTCTCTCTCTAAAAAATAATCAATCAATAAAAAGGAAAAAAGAAACCGAAGCCCTGAGGGGTGATGTAACTTACCCATTGCACAGCCAACAGACAGCAGAATCAGGCTTGAACCCAGGCAAAGCGGCCCTAAGCTTGTCTCTCCGGAAATGGTCAGGTAAAGAGATCTGAGTTTCAATCCTTATGATGTTATTAACTGGCAACTTGGGTCACCTTAGCCTTTGGGGCTTTTGTTGCCTGATTTTTGGACTCAACTGGAGACCTGGAGGACTTTAGGAGACCAGGTGCTCCCAAAAATTGTGTGCAAAATTGCTTTCATGTGAGTGTGTGCCTGTTCCCAAGGAAGAGCTGCTGTTTTTAGCAGACACTCGAAAGGAGTCCACAACCCAAACAATTCTAAATGACTGGACTCTTTGATTCAAAGGTCTGAGAGTCAAAGAAACCAAGTTCTGTTCAAAGCAGTACATGTCCAAAATTCTATATGCATCATTCTACACGCATCTAGTGACTAGAGAACATTTGTTTTGTCTACTTGTGTTCTTTTCACAGGGCTCGACTAGTTAGAGAACTGAAAATGATAAAACAGTATATCTAATTGCTCAGGGAGTTGAAAAATTTACAAATAATTGCAACTCCATTAGAAACATTCGGACATTAAATACTTTATGTTGAAATTTTTAGAGGGGGTTTAATGTATATTTCTGTTTCCTAGAATTTTATTCATAAAAAAATCAAGCCCATTTTTAATTAGCTTCAACATTCATTTTTATTGTTTATAAACATGATTAAGATATTGACTTGTAGTTAGAGAATTTTGATTGTGGTTTTGCACATTTGTCTAAGCATTTTAATTTATTTCACCTTTGGCAAGCACACCACATACATAGCTTTACAATAGCTGATAAATACATAGCAGCTTTTCACTAATGCTTGAAGTCCCGCCTGATGTTCAAATGTCAGAAATGGAAAAGAGCTCACTACGGCAAGGATGGGTAATATTTAACTGAAGCACTCAGCATGGCGCCTGGCCACGTATTGGGGCTCGGGGTGCTGGAGGTGGGAGGACAGGAGCTTTTAAACTTGTGCACACACTGGAATTGCTTGGGGAACTTCCAGAAAAGCCACGGGTGCCTGCCCGACCCCAGAGAGTGGGATTTCACTGGTCCAACACGTGGCTGGGACTTGGGAGGTTTTGAAAGGTCCCAGGTGATTTTGACGTGCAGAGAAGTTGGGAGCCACTGATGCAGGAGGGAAAGGCTGGCTCTGAGTTCCAGGGTCAGTCCTGAGACTTGAATCTTGGCCCTTGGCTTTCCCATCTAAAGAATAAGAGAATGGGCAGATGAGCTTCACTGAAGATTCCAGAAGCGGAGGTATGCAGTGTGGGGACAGACACTTGGTGCTCATAGTAGAAAGACTGGGTTGCTGCAAGGGGAGAGCTGGGGTCAGTGGGTGGATGTCCCAGGAGACTCTGAGCTCCTTCTTGACCACTACCCTGCCCCTGGATGAACCGCAGGGGATGTAGGGGACCTGGCCTCAGGAGGGAGGCTGGGCGGGTCTAGGATTCACTGAACACCCAGCTCTCCTATCCCCCTGTGGGTGAGCTCATAAGAAAGCCCACCCCAGCCAAGGTGCAGACAAGCTCTTCATGTGGGCCCGCCTAGGGTGGCACCCGGGAAGAGAAGGGGTGGTGGCTTGCCAGGTGGAGTGCTTCTGGGGAGTGGGAACAGGCTGTGGAGGCTGCTTACACACCCTCCCTCCACCCTACCCTCTCAACACACCCACTCTGGTGTGTACTCCCCCGGGGTCCTCAGAACTCCCCCAGACCCCAGACACAGCTGTGCTAGCAGGATTCCAAACCACGCGTGGAGCGATGGTGCAAGCAGGCCCAGAGAATTCCTGTGAAGTCTGCAGTTGCGGGGGGAGTGGCTTTTCTGAGGACAACTGGGTTAAGGAAAAGGCCCTGACATGGCCTGCAGCCTCCTACCAGACTCTCAAATTTATTCAGGCAAGAGTGAAAAACAGCGTGGGTAATAATAGTGATTGAAGTGATAGGAGGCAATCGTGAATGAATGCTGAACATCTTCATGTTCCGGGCCCTGTCCTAAGCATTTTATGGGCATTATCTTTTTCAGTCTGCCCAGCAGCGCTGCTATAAAAATTATTAGCACCATTCTGCTCCTATAGGAATGAAGGCACAGAGAGGTTAAGTACTCTGCCCAAGGCCACACAATGAATGTCAGAGCTGGGGTTCAAACCAGGGTGGCCTGACTCAGGGGTCTATGTATGTAAGCAAGACACCATCCACCATATTTGACAGATGGGGCGGGGGTGGAGACTGGGGTAGCACCTGGGTCCCTGCCCCATCAGTGGGACAAATTCCTTAATCCCTTGACCTCTGCTTCCCACTCCTGCCTTCCTCTAGACAGCCCTGTGATTATCAGCAATAATGAAAGCAACTGAGCTTTCACACATGTTGTCTCCAGCGGAGGGGGTGGGCAGAGATGTAAACAGGGGTGCAAGGGTGAGACATCCTGGAGGACAGGAGTCTGTGACATAGAATTGGGCATGACCGTGAGTTTTTTCCTCTACATCTTGACTTTCCTCCAAGATGTTTCCTCTTTGAAGACCGTCGCACCCTGCACCGCCCCTTCCCTGATATAAATTTCACTGGTTCTTCAGGGTCAACTCGGATGTTATCACTGACATAGGACCTACCTCCTCTGTCGCTGGTTATGGTTACGGGCTTGTCTGTCTGTTCCTCCAACTCACCCCCCGCCAACCACGGGTGCGGGTGATTTGCGAGTCATCACCTTCTGCCACAGGGTCCCATGCTTTGCGTCCAGCAGGCAGAGGGTGCTGTGCTGGGCCGCAGGCGGCTGCCACATGCCGGCCGACCTGAATGGATGCGAAGGCTGCGAGTCTGGGAGCATTAGAGCAGAAGCCAGCAATCTCCTTCCAGGTGGCACTCAGCACCCGAGGGTGCGCAGAACAGTAACGATGGCCCTTTTCTTTTGAATTTTAAAGATACCATAAATTTATAACTAATGCTTGAATATGCTTTCTTTAAAAAAATCTGAATATCACAGATAAAGTAAAATTTCCGAGCCATCCTTTTTAACTGGAGTGTGTAACCAGGCACATCCTGGTTGGCACCAAAGCCTGTCCCCAGTCCCACCACTATCCGAATCCGTTCTGGAGGCTCGTATGATTTCATCATTCTGCTACTCGTTTCTGGCCGGTCGCCAACCCCTCCCCAACCCCAATCCCATAAAAAATGAGATGAAAAATGCTCCGTTGTGAGCTCAGAATTCCTCTGCAGGCCACTGTGGCTACCGCTTGGCAGCTGGCAGGAGTTTCCTGCCGTCTCTTTGTGTCAGGCCTGGGGGCCGGAGGAAGGGGCGAGGTGACCAATCTCTCAGGCTGATTTGACGGGGCGGCCCAGGGTTGCCTTCCACCGGGGGGGGGGGGGGGGGGGGGGAGACACACAAACAGCAAGCAGGGCCGGGAAGGAGTAGCCATGCGCACCTCCATGCGCCGTTTGGAGGATGAAACAAGAAATTGTGTGTGAAAGCTGTCCAAGGTTATGGAAGTGGGACAGAATATTAAGAGGGGGTTATTTCAATAGCTGAGTTTGAATGTGATCTTAGTTAGGCTTTATTCTTTCAAGGGATCGCTGTGCTAAGGCAAATGATGTCATGACAGAGGTATTTCACCTCCCAGACAAAAATTACATGGTGGAATTGTGCCCGCTTCTGTCGGTCGGTCACGCCTTTAGAAGGATCCTGTGGTCAGAGTGGGCCTGAGCCCTGGGAGACGTGATCATAGAGATTGCAGTCTCCCTAAGGACAACATGTTTGGGTGGAAGTTTGTTTTTCAGACCACATGCAATTGCATCAAATGACTGGTCTCTGGATGGAACTCAAGCCTGGGAAGATCTGTGATTGTGTTTGGGGCAGACTCCAGGCCTGGCTGGGTGGCAAAGTCAGGGGATGCCCTGCTGGCTTCTGCTTCGTTGGCATGCAAAGGGGAGGAACCTTGTCATTAAACTCTTGGGCAAGAAGCAGCAGCTCCTTGGCCTTCTGTCTGCATTTGTGGTCCCAAGTACTTTTCCCTTCCCTTTCCTCTGCCAAAGGTCTGTTTCCACACATTCTCAGTTATTTTTCCTGGTTAAAGCCCCTCCTCCCCCACTCTCCCAACCCATTCCCACCCAGTCAGCCATCACAGCTCCCCTCTTTGTCCCCGAAGGGACATTTCGGGGACAGTGTTCAGGGGTCTCCTCTCTCTCTCTCTCTCTCTCTCTCTGGTGATTTTTTAGATCTCAGTTTTGGTTGCTGCCGAATCTCATGGGACACAGGACAAGTGACCGTGTGCATCAAATCTTTTGTTGTCACTTTTTTGGGGGGTAAAAAAGGAAAGAATTCAGACCCCAAGCATCTTTTTATTATTGGAAATGGAGGTGAACTGACTGCTCATCAGTTGTGGCGACGAGCTGCCACTCAGGCTTGACCGAAAGCATCCTTTTGGCGTCTGTTTCTCTCCTTGCTCGTGACATCGCGTGGTCTTTCTCGCAACGGCGGGCTGGGGCTTCTTAAAATGGCTCGCCTACCCTGTTTTCCACTTTATTTTGTCTATTCATTAATTTATTTAACAGACAAATGGCCTCTCTACACCTGGCCCAGGGACCACGATCGCAAGTAAAATAAAGTCTCTGCCCTAAGAGGATTCGCAGACTAGAGGGGTGAAGCTGGCCTGGAAAGAAACGCATGTAGCTGAAAGTGATAAACACCAAGATAATCTCACCTGCAGAGGTGAGTGGGGGATTCGACCCATTCCCACTGGGTGGTGGAGTGGTCAGGTGGGTTACCGTCATGGGAAGGTGAGACCTGCGGGAATGTGAGTGTGAGTGAGTGTGTGCTGGGGTGAGATGTAGGCTGAAGGCTGGAGGTAGAGCAGAGCATTGCTCTTGGGGAGGTGCACACCTCTTGTTCCACACGGGGAGGTGCACACCTCTTGTTCCACACGGGGAGGTGCACACCTCTTATTTCACACGGGGAGGTGCACACCTCTTGTTCCACACGGGGAGGTGCACACCTCTTATTTCACACGGGGAGGTGCACACCTCTTGTTCCACACGGGGAGGTGCACACCTCTTGTTCCTCATGGGTGTGGGGGTGTGGCAAGCAGGGGGAAGGATGATCTGTTCCTTTCCCCCAGAAAGCAAGAGGCTGGGGGGCACTCCGCTGCCATCTTTTAGTAGGAGTGCTTAGCACATTAACACTGAATGGAACTACTGATAGGGCTGAATTTAGGTCTGCCACATTATTGTCATTTTTTGGGTCTGTGTCCTGTTTTTTGTCTTTTTCGCCTCCTTTCTTGCCTTCTCTGGGTTGTTTGAACATTTGTTAAAATCCTGTTTGAAGTTGTCCTTGGCTTTTCAGCTGCGCCTCCGGTTGTTTTAAAGATGACTGGCAGGCTGAAAGCCGGCCCCCTGTGATATGTAGGTTCTGACCCCCGGAGCCCGCGAGCGCTGTTCTTATGCGGCAAAGGGGACCTTGCAGATAGGATTAAATTAAGGATCCTGAGATGGGGAGATTGTCCTGGATCCTGGTGGACCCTAAGTGGAGTCGCAAGTTTCCTTAAAAGAGGGAGCACAGGGATATTTGACTGGAGGACTGAAGAGGAGAGGTAATGTGGTGACATAGCAGAGAGACTTGAAGGTGTTCCGCTGCTGCTCTGAAGAAGGCGAAGGGGCTGTGGGCCTAGGAATGCAGCTCTGGGAGCCGGACAGGCAAGGACACGGATTCCCCCGGAGCCTCAGGGGAACCCAACCCAGCCCACACCTTGGTTTCTGCCCACTGAACCTGATGGGGACTTCTGACCTCCAGAACTGTAAAAGAATAGTGTATGTCGTTTAAAACCACCAACTCTGGAGTAATTTCTTACTGTAGCCATAGGAAACGAATTCAATTACAATTTATATCCTTAATTTTTCTTGGACTAGTGTGAGTTAGCTTTGTATCACTTCATGTAAAATGTAGAAACCTTGTACTATATAGGACCATTACTGCACCCTGCCCTCCCACCCTGTATACTAGAGTTATCATAGTATTCTATTTACATACATGATAAACCCCACCTATCTTAGTCTGCTTTGGCTGCCATAACAAACTCCCATAGTGGCTTAAATGACAAAAATTTGTTTTCTCACAGTTCTGGAGGATGGGAAACTGAAGATCTGGTGAGAGCTCTCCTCCTGGGTTGTAGACAGCCGCCTTGTTGCTGTGTGGTCAGATGGCCTTTTCTCAGTGTGTGTGTGTGTGTGTGTGTGTGTGTGTGTGTGTGTGTGGAGAGAGGGAGAGAGGGAGAGAGAGAGAGAGAGAGAGAGAGAGAGAGAGAGAGACAGAGAGCGCTCACTCTTCTTTTTATAAGGCCACCAACCTATTGGATTAGGACCCCACCCTTACAACCTCATTTAACTTTATCTCCTAAGAGAATTATCTCCAAATACAGTCACATTGCAAGTTAGGGCTTCGAAATGTGCATTTAGGAAGACACAATTCAGTCCATTGCACCATCTGACAATGTTTAACCTGAAATCCAAGTTACTCATCCTGTTTTCACCATTTACACAGCGTTTTTCTTAGCTTGTTTGGAAACATTTCATTGTCCTAATAATCTAAATACTTATTGAACCAAAATGTTGTTATACTATATTGAGAAGATATAGGGAAGGAAAGGAGAAAGAGGGGTGATACTTATCTTTTATTATAGGAAGTCAATAAATATCTTCTAAAATTGGGAAGTTGTGAAATAGTTTAGTTATTTTATTTAGAAATGTGGAGGTAAATACTGGGAGAAAGTGCTAGACGCACTGTTGAAAGTATGTGCCTCTGGGGAATGGGAAGAGGTGGGGTGGACAGAGCCATTAATTTGCTGCTGTTAAAATAATCCGTTTAGTGTTGTTGCTTTAGTGCCTTCTTGGGATCATCTCAGCCTCTAGTGCCACAGGGGGGCTGGGAGAGCAGAAGAGATACCAGATGCCACAGTGATGACCACAACGCTAAGCATTAATGGCCAGGTTAGAAACATCATTAAGAGAATGAACTCTGCCATCTTTCATCTTGAGGACACTGCCACGTAGGGACTCTGATGGGAAAAGCAAGTAAGGTAACGCTGATCAGACCACACAGGCTTATTTTACCTTGACAGCAGCCTGTGGGTGGGAGGAAACACCAAGTGTTCAGGATAATCAAGGAATTCTAGGGCAGGCGGTTGGGAGAACACTCACCCCAAACTCACCCCTCTGCCTCCTGCCTCCATCCCTGCTTCCAGGGTCCCCGCAGCAGCCCCAGGGCCGATGAAACGCACATTTCAATTCCCAGTTAGGTTTGTCTATTCGTTCTTTCAGAATCATAACAAGGGAAGTCATTTTAGTGTGTGCTAAGAAACCTTCCTTTCCCTTCTTTTCCAAAAAAATATTTTTATTAATTTTTTTTTTTTTTGAGAGAGAGGAAGGGAGAGGGAGAGAGAGGGAAACATTGATGTGAGAGCACAACATCCATCAGCTGCCCCCCCCCCCCCCCCCCGGGATCCAGCTGGCCACCTGGGTGTGTCCCCCACCAGGAATCAAACCAGCGACTTCTCAGCGCACAGGACGACGCCCAGCCAACCGAGCTACATGCGCCAGGGTTTCCCTTCCCTTCTGCTTGCGCAATTTCCATCCTGTTGCAATTCTTTCCTGATTGTTTTTGATACAATCATGTTCAGGGCACTGTCCCTTTTGGGTTGAAATTAAGCAAAACTAGGTTATTTATTTACTCACATCTTGTAAATGATAGCTGGGGCCTTGTTGACACTTCTCTGCTGCCCTTGTTTTTGTTTGTGTGTTGTTTTTGTTTTTGTTTTGCTAACATTAATATAGTCAAAGGTTTTTAAAAGATACTTTCTGAAACAAGAAGAAAATGCTATAAAAAGGACTATTTAAGGAAAAAAAGGCTCTCTTAGAAGAAATAAAAAACAACTCAGTAGAAATCTTAGAAGGTAGAGGTGAGAAAACGTCCACCAAATAAAGCAAAAAGACAAACAGAAAGGAAATATAGGCGAGATATGAGAAGAAAATTAGACTGCCAGTCCGGAGATCCAATATCCAAATAATAAGAGTTCTAGAAAGAGAACAGAGAAAATGGAGAGGAAGCAATGGTCAAAGAAATAATTTAATAAAAATTTCCAGGCCCGCTCTGGCCTGTGTGACCCAGCTGGTTGGGCACCGTCCTGTGAACTGAAAGGCCGCAGTTCAGTTTCCATTCAGGGCACAGGCCTGGGTTGCAGGCTTGATCCCTGGTCGGGGGTGTGCAGGAGGCACCCAATCGATGTTGCCTTCTCCCGTGGATGTTCTCTCTCCCTCTCCCTTCCCTTCTCTCTATAAATACATAAATACATAAATACATAAATAAATAAAAAATCTTAAAAAACAATTTTTTTTCAGGACCCTAGCCAGGTAGCTCAGTTCGTTGGAGCATTGTCCCAATATGCTAAGGTTGCAGGTTTGATCCCTGGTCAAGGCACATACAAGAATCGACCAATGATGTATAAGTGGAACAACAAATCTCTCTTTCTCTCTCTCTCCCTCTCTCCCTCCCCCTTCCTCTCTCTGAAATAAAGAAAAATCATATTTAAAAAGTAAAATAAAATATTAAAAATATATAAACAAAAATTCCTAGAACTAAAGAATATCAATTTGCTGAGCCTTCCAAGTGCTCAGCACAAGAAAAGTCAAGATCTTGATCAATAGGCACTTCATATGAAATTCCAGAACCCTGGGAACAAGATAAGATCCTGTGAATTTCCAGAAAGGAAGAAAATACAGCAGATTTTAAAAAAAAATCAAGAGCAAGAATGGATTTAGACTTCTAAAATAGTGACAGTGGAAGTTAAAAAATAAGAAAAAAAAACACCTTTAAATTTATGAGAGAAATGATTTTCGGCATAGAATTCCACATTCAGCCAAACTGTTCATTAAGGATGGGTGTGGAATAAAGATATTTTTATGCTGTGCTGGATTGAATGTGGTAGTAATTTGTTTCGGACATTTCTGTGTTTATATGTGAGCTAGGCTTGTACCTTTCCTTTGAGGAACTTCCCTCGTTGGTTTTGGTGTTGAGGTTGCGTCAACCTCCTGAGTGTATTTTCCTATTTTCAGGCACAATGTGTGTAAGATTAGACTTCTCCATTCATTTAACTTTTCTATATGTTTGAACATGTTCACAATAAGGTGATAGGAGCATAATGAGAGCAAAGGGGAAAATCTGAATCCTCGCTCAGCTCAAAGGGATCTGTGGTTTCAGGTGTGCAGCCAGTCAAGGCCATTACTACTATTTCTTGGCACAAAACTTTGGACCCAGCATCAATTTGGACAAAGGATCGAAGTTCACATTTTAATTCAGGCATCATTTATATACACAGCGATCAAAAGAAACTTGCCTAACTTAAAAACACACAGTACAGCTTTTTCATCGGTGTCCTGCTCTCTCTCCAAGCAGGCCACTTCCCCCACCCCCACCCCCAAAAATGGCTTTTGGGGGGGACTAAATTTTCAGTAAGAGGGATATTAGCTATTCTTATATTGTCTGAAAGATTTTTCCTTTATCTTACACCTTGAGCCTCACTAAAGCTTTTCTAGTGTATGCAGACCCCTTTAAAAATGTTATAAACATTTTTTTGCAGTATTTAAAATACGTTAAAAAACATAAAGGATAATATGAGAAACATCTCTGTATTTATACCCAGTTAAAATAATAAAACATTTCAGATATAGGTGAAGTCCCTTCTCTAATCAGAGGCCTCCCTACCAGGGTAAAACTAGACTTAACTTGGTGTTTACTTCTGATATTCTTTATCATTTTACTATTCTGTTTGTATCCCTAAGCAAAATGGAGTATTATATTGCATGTTTTAAATTTTATAAACATTATCACACTTTAAGTATTCTGTAACTTATTTCTTTCACTAAATATTATAAGCTTTCATCAAATATTTATAAATTTCATTCATATTAATGTGTGTAATTCTAATTCCTTCATTTCTTTTCTGTTACATAAGTATTTGGCATGAAAATACCCCAATTTATTTATTCATTCTCCTGTTATTAGATGTTTCTATTTTTTTGCTCTTGCAAAAACTATTACCGTAGCTTCCTTTTATATGTTTCCTGGTATATATGTGCAAAAGAATTTTTTCCTGTGTTTTTTTTAGGGTGATAGTCTTTGAACTTCTTGGCTCATAGGCTCCCTAGGATAATTTTGGAAAAATTACATATTTCTTTCTACATTTTTAAGTTGAAATCTAAAATCTTTTCATCATGATTTTAAATATTAATTTGAACCATATGAATTTGCCATATTTGTTGGTTGAAAATGGTTGCATATGAACAATTCATATGATTCAAACTAATAGTTGCAAAGAATATCATGTCTTGTTATTAGAAATATTTAAAAATAAAACTGATACTTCTTCATTTTTCAAGATGTATCCGATAGAATCTAAATAGCATAGTAACTTGATATTGCTATTACCCACTTAAAAATATTAAAATAAAATTTTATATAGTTATTTTTTCCCATGTATCTTTAACATGTCCATTCCCTTTAGCTCATAAAACCTCTCTTAACCTGTTTTCCATTTGAAGTCTATTTTTCTTCCAGTCTTATTTTTCTGTAGTAAAAATATATGTATAAATTGAAATACTCATAAAGTTTCTTATGACGGTAAGACTCCAAGTGTCAAAATTTTCTTCTGCTTTGAGTTATGACAATAGCAATTATTAGTATACATTTGACCAAAGCAACATACATGTAACATAGATTTTGACAATCATTATATATAAAAGTGAAATTTGATTGGAAAGGCCACACAGTAAGGCTGATGGGGCTTTTTTTTTGGTTCTCAATTAGCCAAGGACGAATGTTACTTATTTACTTGGATAAAGCAGCATTCAACATCGATTCTATTCTTATTTTCTGTTTTGGATGTGAGCTCAGAGCGACTTTGCTCATGTAAACGGATAGGAATAGAAGATTTTTAAAGACTAGGATTTCTTAGTTCTGTGAACTTTCCCCAAGTTACATCAAATTCATCAAAAATCATGTAATGATCTGTCATAGGAAGTTGTTTTTGATATTGTATCAGTTGGCAGCTTGATTGGATTCTCACTCAGTTTTGTTGACAGCAAAGAACTGGAAATCATCTGACTTGGAAAAGCACTTGTTGCTGAAACATTCTGGGCTATTTTCTTGTTAATCTTTCAAGAAGTACACCCAAAAGTCTTTATTAGGATTTTTGAATGATAATTAAATATCTCTTTCATGTAGAGGTATCATTTAAGACCCAATATACTCCAAAAGATTTGGGAAAATGAACATATTGTTAATTTAAATACATCTTACAATTTCAATACATCCTGCAGACTAGAAAAGTATTTTCTGTTATGATGTGCTTTAATTATATTTGTGTCAAAAACGTTAGAGCTACAAATTTAGCCTAGTTTGGCTTATGGGAAACATCCTCCGTATAACCTAAGTGGTAATGTGGTCTTTAAATTTTTAAAATTAAATGTATTGGGGTAATATTGATATATGTGCTCCTATGTTCACTGCAGCCTTATTCACAATAGCCAGACATGGAAACCATCTAAGTGTCCTTTGATGGGTGACTGGATAAAGATGAGTCAGTTTTTACAATGGAATACTACTCAGCCACAAAAGATGAAATACTGCCATTTGCAGCAACATGGATGAATCCTGAGCATATCGTGCTAAATGAAATAAGTCAGATGCATGATTTCACTCATCTGTGAGCTACCAGACAAAAAGCAACAATGAACAAGCAAGCAAATTCGGTCTTTATTGTTAAATTAAGCATCCAAATCAGATATTTACTTCCTGCTTAAAAAAAGTCTGATTGCAATTTTCCACCTTGAATAGCTATGTTATTTGCAGTTCCTGTAACCACCATCTCACTTCTGAATTCGTGTAACTCAAGCACCCGAGCTCGTATAACTCACATAAGTTGATCCTGTTCCCACACACGTGGCCTTGAAAAGAGATCTCAGACGGTATATTGCTGGTGAGAACTGAAAACAGTACAGACACTCTGAAAACCAGTGTGATGGTTTCTTATAAAGTTAAACTGAACATTTACCGTAAAAACCCATCACCATACTCCTGCACAATGAAAACTTAAGTTCACGAAAACCTCTATGTGAACGTTCACAATAATTCCATTTCTAATAGCCCCACACTAGAAACAATTCACATGTCCTTCAACAGGTGATTCAATGAACAGACAGTAAAATACTGCTCAGCAGTAAAAGAAGAACATACTTGGATGGATTTCAAGGGCATTGTGCTGAATGGAAAAAAAAATCTCAAAAGGTTACTTATGGCATTATTGAATTTCTATAATGTTTTGCAAGTGAAAAAATTAGAGGGAGACAGACAGGACAATGGGGTTGGAGCTGGGAGAGGATTTGACTACAAAAAGGTGATTGAGCGGTTTTATACCCTAATTGTGGTGATGGATACACTAATATATACATGTGAAAACATTCCATAGAATTACAGATACACGCACAAGTTGTGCATGTAAAAATCATTACATCCAAATAAAGTCTGTAGTTGACTTGGTAGTATTGTACCAGTGTCAATTTCCAGCTTTTAATAATACTCTGTGGTTATGTGGAATGCTGTATGGGAGCAATCTGGAGAACTGGTACATGGGAACTCTCTGCACTATTTTTGCAGCTCCTTATAAATCAGACTGTGCTAAAATTAAAATCATCTTAAAATTGCGGTAAATAAAAAATACACTTTAGCCTGATGAGTCCAGTTCCTCCCAGTTCATATTTTACAGCTGACATTATAGCAAAGAAAATGGTATGACTAGTGAGACTGTGACATGCATAAGGCATGCCTGGGAATGCAGCTGAGAATAGATTTCTTACACTTCGAGTCTGTTTGTGCATATTTGGGCTGGATGTGTAAGTATTTCTATGGAGAGGTTTGCTCCAACGACTGGTCACAAGACTGATGTCACTTGTTTCCACACTTTAACTTGGGAACACTGTTTTATTTGTAAACCAGCTTTGGCTGCTAAAAAGTCAGGGCCTGATTTGCTCAGAGTATTGGATGTTGCTATTCAAAGAAAGTTTTAGCTTTCACTAGGTTAGGCTTGCGACAACAAACATTTACTCCCAGCTGCAAGTCCACTGGGAGCTGGTGGCTTTTGCAACTCCGCTCCTGGCTGTGGTAGACTATGGGCAGCTCCATACCCTTCTCATTCAGGACTGTGGGTCTGCTTCACAGGCTCTCTCTTTCCCGGCCCAGACTGGGGAAGCAGACACCCTCAGGCTCCGCTGTGCTCCTGGGGGAGAGCAGGAGCAAGAGCCTGGTGGGGCCTGGCAGCACCTCTAAAGCTTTGGCTCAGATACAGCCTCCTTCCCATCTCTCACCTTCTATTAGCCAAAGCAAGTCCATGGCCAAGTCCAAAGTCAATGTGGTGGGGAAATGTGCTCTATCTACCGGGAAGGATTGCAAAGGTGGGGAGGGAATTAATAATTGTACGCAAACAATATGACCTACATTACCGAACTCAAGGGGTTTGCTGCTTGGGATGCTCTATGTAAAAAATGAGATGTGATATTTGTCTTTCTCGGACTGGCTTATTTTGCTTAGCATAATATTCTCCAGGTCCATCCATGCTGTCCCAAAGGGTAAGAGAACCTTCTTTTTTACAGCTGCATAGTATTCCATGGTGAGAAAGAAAAATATCGCATGATCTCACTTTATGTGGAATCTAAGGAATAAAATAAATTGAAGAAGGATAGGACCACAGACAATTGATAGGACCACAGACATGGAAGCATGAAATGACAGATCTCAGAGGGAAGGCGGGAAGGAGGGTGGGAAGAGACTGACCAAAGAACTTATAAGCATATATGCACAGCCCATGGGCACAGACAATAGACAGGGGAAGAATTGGGTGGGTAGGAGGTGGGAGGTGAGGGGTAAAGGGAAGAAAATAGGGGACATCTGTAATACTTTCAACAATAAAATAATTTTTTAAAAAAACATGCCTGTGTGAGATATCCAGTAGCAACTCATCAGTACTTGGTCGATATTTTTTATTTTAACCATTCCAGTAGATGTGCATATATACTGCAATTAAAAAAAAAAAATTCTTTAGTGATTTCAGAGAGAGGAAAAGAGAGGGAGAGAGAGAGAGGGAAACATCAATGATGAGAGTCATTGATCAGCTGCCTCCTGCACACCCCTGACTGGGGATTGAGCCCACATCTTGGGCATGTGTCCTGACTGGGAATTGAACCGCGATCTCCTGGATCCTAGGTTGATGCTCAACTGTTGAGCCACGCCCGGCCGGGCTATGCTGCACTTTATGATCAAATTTGCTGAACAATGTCTTCTCCCCCTTCATTCCCTCTATGGAGTGCCACGGGGGTTTGCTATGAAATAGATTTCATTGAAAAAATGTACTTGGCATTCTGCATCTATTCAGCATCAGCAGTGTATCAGCTATGAATATTTTAAAGAGTAATCTATGGTTTCTTAGTCTTTGCATTATTGTGTATAAGTTTTCCAAAGTTGACTTTGATGACCATGTGAACATGTTAAGCCTGCTTAACATTCTTATTAATATACTCAGCTTTTTTCATAAAAAATTAATGAGTGTAAGCAACCTTGAGAAAGATGAACAAAGCTGGAGGCATCATGCTCCCTGATTTCAAACATATTTCAAATCTATAGTAATCAAAACAGTATGGTGTTGGCATTAAAACAGACACATATATGGATCAAGGGAACAGAAAAGAGAACCCAGAAATAAACTCATGCATATGTGATCAATTAATATATGACACAGGAGGCAAGAATGTACAGTGGGAGACAGGACAGTCTCTTCAATAAGTGGTGTTGGGAAAACTGGAAAGTCACATGCAAAAGAGTGAAACTGGACTGCTATCTACACCATACACAAAAGTTAACTCAAAATGGGTTAAAGCAGTGCTTCTTCAACCAGTGTGCTGCAAGAGTTTTTAACACATGCAATGCCTGACTTTTCAGTCAAGGACACTGACCTCTTTTCCCTTAGATTGTTAAATAAAAAATTGACGACAGCCAACGCAACAATAGCCACCTGGTGTGAAGGAATCAAAAGTATACCTATTTTTTGGTCAGATCGGCATAAAAGATAATATATTTTTGGTGTGCCGCAGAATTTTAGTAATTAGTTTATGTGTGCCATGAGATGAAAGAGGTTGAAAATTGCTGGATTAAAGACATGAACATAAAACCTGAAACCATAGAACTCTGGAAAAAATATAGGTGGCAAACTCCCTGAAATTGGTCTTGGTAATGATTTTTTTTTACCTGACTCCAAAGGCAAGGGCAACAAAAGTGAAATAAACAAGTGGGACATTAAACTCAAAAGCTTCTGCACAGCAAAGGAAAACATCAAGAGGAAAGGTAACCAACTGAATGGGAGAAGATATTTGCAAATCATACATCTAATAAAGGGTTAATATCCAAAGAACTCATACAACTCAATAACAAATGGCACACAAACACCCCAAACAATCCATTTAAAAATGGGCAGAGGATCTGAATAGACATTTTTCCAAAAAAGACATACAGGTAGCCAACAGGCACTGAAAAGATGCTCAATGTCATTACTCATCAGGCAAGTGCAACCAAAATTACAATGAGATATGGCCTCACACCTGTCAGAGTGGCTATTATCACAAAGACAAGAAAAAACAAATATTAGAGAGGATTTGTTATCATGTGATGTAATATGTGGCTAAAATTATCAGTTATTTGTGAAATGGGAGTATGATAAAAGCAAAGTGTTTCTTTGGTAAAAATTTGCATGCATAAACAACTCTCATTTCAGCTTTTGGGAATAATTAAATGACTCATGACTAAAAAAGAAGAAATAAGTTTATTAAATTATTTCATGTTATGATCAAAATTTTCTTATGTGTTTAACATATTTAGTGAAAGGAAAATGTCTCTACCCTAAAAACTAATTAGTCCAGCAGCTGCCAGGAGGCACCAAATAGTCCATGCAATCTCTCTTGTATATCAAGTTTCTACGAAAGCAGGGTTCTGTTTCTAAGCTCTTTATTCTATGCTGCTGATCTATTTTTCTATCCTCATACCAATAGTTAATGATTACATTAATTACTGTAACTTTGTGAATCTTGAATTCTGATAGGCAATTTCCCCTCCTGAACTGTCCTAACTACTCTTGGCTCCTTGCAAAAGTTTGAATTTTAGCGCTGGCCCATATGGGTCAGTTGGTTGAGCATGGTACCATGCGCTAATGGGTCGCCTGCTTGATTCCCAGTCAAGGCACATACCCAGGTTGTGGGTTCAATTCCCGGTCAGGGTGCATGCAGGAGGCAACCGGTAGATGTTTCTCTCTTATTCTCCCTTTCTCTCTCTCTAAAATCAAGAAAAATGCTGAATTTTAGATTTAGCTTCTTAAATAAAAATTCTTTGGGGACTTTAATTGGAATTGAAATGAACATATAGATTAATTTGAGAGGAATGAAAATCTTTACAATGTTTAGTCTTCCTATCCATGAACTTGGTATAATCTCTCCATTTATTTAGGCTTTTTTGTTGCTGTACTTCAGTCTCCAGTATTCCTGAATTATCTTGAGACTTTTTTTTCTCAACAATTTTAATATTTTCGTATTCATTGGTGAATTTGACTGGCTGCCACTGCTTGCCTGGCAAATTTTTACTTAGCCTTGAAGTCTCAGTTCAAATGCCACCTCCTGGGTGAAGGCTTCCCCACTGCTCCTGCCACTCGGAGCATTTTGCATTTAATTGCAAAAGGAAATATTTACTGATTGTTTACTACGTGCCAGAGCTTTGTGTTAAGTACTCTCTGAGCATTAACTCTCGTAGTTTATAAAGCAACCTTTCGAAATCAAAGTTGCTGTTATTATCTCCATTTATGAAGAAAATAAGCCCAGAGAGGGCAACTTGTCTAAGGCACACAGCCAGGATGAAACACCAGCTGAGCTATCGGCTGTTAGGTGTGTATACACTTTGGGGGGACACCCTATAGACAAGTGCAAATAGTGTTAAATGCCCTGGGATTCCGGTAGGAGAGGGAAATCCAGGGTTAGATGAGAGAATTACCAAGTGGGAGGGCATAAGGCAGGCCGATGCAGGAAGGGTCTGGGGCAATGTGTTCTTAGGTGGAGGTCACAGGAAGAGAGTGTCCTGAACTTGATTTAGGTAGAATATGCTGAGTTTTAGGGTGCCTCGAGGCCCAGCCAGGCTGATAAAGGGTGGAAATATGGGGATCTGGGACTCTCACATCATGGCTGGGTTGAAGACAGAGGGTGGTAATTACCAAGGAGCATGCTGTGGTTAAACCAGGGGTAAAACTCCCCAAAAGAAAGTTGCATAATGAGACGACAGGCTGGCAGAGGAGAAGGGAGGAACGAAGAAGGGGACAGAGGTGGCAGTGTCTGCATCCTTCTATCTCCAGCGCCTGAAACAGGGCTTAGCACAGAATAGGTGTCCAGTACTTGCTGGCAGGTGGCCATGTGAATGAATGGCCCTTTCGGGGTAGCCTCAGTGAAGTCCCTTCCTGGCTGCACCGGTTTCCCTCAGTAAAATGGCAAGAGCGGCCTCGGTCAGGAGGGCAGAGGCAGCTGCTGGGGCTCAGTCTGCCCCCCTTTCCCCCCCAAGGAGAGCGCCCGTCATTCCGATGCCCACCAAAGTCCTCGCGCACGTCGGCGGGCTGCGCGCGTGGCCGCTGGAAGGCTGACGGCGCTCAGACTGCGGAGAACGAAGCCCTGACCCCGGCTCCTCCGCGTTGCGGGAGCGCCGGGTGCGCAGGGGGGCGCGGGCGCGCGAGGGGAGGGGGCCCGGTTGCCCAGAGCAGCACCGACGCGTCCGGGGAAGCCGGGGGTGAGACGCGGGCAGGGGAGGCCCGCGGTGCGGAGGGAGCGGGGCACGGTCGTCACCTCTGCTGGAGACCCTTCCGAGACGCGGGTGCGAGGGATGGAAGTAGAGAGCAAGAAAGGAGTGAGGGATTGGGACGATAGATGGGAGAGAGACCCCAAGGCAGGGGGGCACTGTCCCCGGGACCCCTGCAGGGCCCAGGAAGGGCAGGTGCGGACGCAAAAGGGCACCCCACGCCCCAGCCGGCAGCCCCGGGGCGCGCCCGCGTCCAGCGCAGCGCAGCGCAGCGCAGCGCAGGAAAGGCTCCGAGCGCGCCGGGCCCCTGGCGGCTCCTGGAGGGCGGGTCCGACGCGCTGGAGTCCGCAGGCGCCTCCTGCGGCCGCCCGGTGGCGGAGTTGGGGGCAGGCGGGCCCCAAGGACCCCCGCGGGGTGGCCCCGCCCCGGGGCCTAGCGGAGGCCTCTCCGTGGGGGGCGGAGCTGCGGCCGCTCCCCCAGCCCCCTCCACCGTGGCCCCTTCTTAAGCGCGCGGAGCCTCTGGCTGCCTAACTCGCTCCTCCCGCCCGCCTCCCTGCAGCACGATGGCTTCGGTGCTGAGCTATGTCTTCAAGTTCAAGTCCTTCTTGCTCTTGTTCGCCAGCCCGCTCCTGCTGCTGCCGCTCGTCATTCTGGTGCCCACCAAGGTCAGTTGCATCTCCCGGCAGCCCCGAGGACTCCGGGCTACCGGTCACTGCAACGGGCCCCGAACGCGGGGATTCCCGGCGGGCACAGCTCCCCCGGGAGCTCTGGGCGCCAGACTAGACGGGAGGTGTCCTGTAAAGAATTCCGAGGGGCGCAGAAACAGCGGGGCACACCAACCTTGGGGTTTACAGATCCCAGGACACAAGAACCGTCCCAACAAGCTCAGAAACCTAGAAGTTAGCACAGGTCTTGGCCACACAGCCCATTCATAGTCTCAGCTCAGGGTGCGGAACCTCCCCAGAGGGCATAACTTCATTCTCTCCCCCATCCCCTCCCTCCGAAAAGCCGACGGTGCTGATCCAGAGCCTGGGCGCTAGCCTTTCCCCTCCTTCTCTCTCCTTTTCCCTTAGTGACTGGGGACTTCCCAGCTGTCGGTGGCATCCAAGATCAGTCAGGGACCTAAGTGGATCCTGAGCGCTGTCTTTGGCACTCTCTGGCTCTTCTTTGAGCCTCAGTTTCCCTATCTGTGGTCCACATTTCTTTCCAACTCTGAATCCCTGGAAGCCGTAGCTGAGTCAAAATGCTCCTCCGGCTGAAAGGCAGGTTATGATTGATCTGCTTTGCTTGCTGCCTGCTGGGACTGTGGCAGGAGGCGGTCAGGTTCCCAGAGCTTACGCCTTGGGTGGCACGACCCAGGGTTGCAGGGAATCCGGGCGTCCCATGCCCTGGCCTCCTAGCGCTACTGGGAGGAAGGCAGAGAATGAATGGCCTTGGCCACAGGGTGAGGGCAGTGCTGGGAGCCCTGGCCCAGGCTGCGCTGGGCTGTGCGAAGCCTCTTTGGCAGAGGCCCGAGCCCTTTGAAGCCTTTTGTGGCTGCTGGCTGCTCCTTCCTCATTCCCTCTTTCAGCCCTTTCACTCTCAGCCCAGACAGGAAAGCCCTGGCTCTCGGTCCCTCCCAGGAAGGTTTGGGAAACAGAGGAGTTCTTTAGGGGATACTGTGGGGGCAGTCCTGGAGGACTGGGGTGTACTGGGGTATTAGGAAGCCAAATCTACAAGAGAACCCAACGTCATTCACTCTTCCTTGTGATTTTATCGAAGCCTCATCATTTTCTGGGCCTCGGTGTTCTTGTCTGTACAGTGGGGCAAGGTGCTTTGGTTCTGACACCTTATCACTTAGGGTGCCCAAAGGGATTATGCTGGTACCTTGGATGGGGGCGGGGTAGGCTGAGAGGAGCCCTCCAGGGGGCTGAGCACAGGCCCTGGATGGGCCAGACAGCAGATCAAACTGCGATGGCTCTTCAGTTGCCATACCAACCGTGAGCAGCCTATTTCCTCTGTAGAAAGAGATTTGGGGCTGTTAGTATCCGTGGGAGGGAGCCAGGAAGGAGAGCTGTGATTTTAGTTCTGCTAGTGGGGAGTGATGTTCCCTGGAATAATTATACAGCTTGGCTGAACTTCCTGTCTGGGAGAGGGTGACTGAGACCCCACTCCCACCCACTACACACACGCACGCACGCACGCACCCACACAGCCCTTAGCTGGGACTCCCAATTTGGAGTGTCTATGAGTGTCATTAACCTGCCTTGGGAATGAGCGTCAGTGAGTGAAGAGGAGACATCTGCGACAGTCCTTCCAAAGGCTGCCTTCATGTGCTTTCCCTCGCTGTAGGCAGACGACTGGGATCCAGGACCCCTGTCTTGGTGTTTTCTCCCTTTGTGCCTCTGTTTCAGTCACCACTGAAGAGCTCCCTGCCCCTGTCCCCCACGGCCACACCATTGTGCAAGAAGCCCAGAGGTACTGGCATGGGACAGAGCTCCTGGGAAGCCAGCAAGAACTTGGCAGCCTGGCGGGCACTGTCCAACTGGGGTGGCTGGCGACTCTGAAGGCATGCCACCCTCTGGCCCGTGCCCCTGCCTCTCTCCTGCGGGCTTCCTTCTTGTCTTCCTCTCCCCCACCTGGCTCCCCTCTTGGCTTCATCTCTGTTCCACTTTTTCTGCCTTTTCTTGGGTCCTTTTATTTTTAAAATAGCTTTTTAATAAAATCTGTAAACATACCACTGATTTTATTATTAAAATTGTAAAAAATTCTTATCTTTTAAAAGTCTGTAAAGTATAAAGTAAAAATGAAAATACTCTCAAATCCCATAATTTATTAATATTTTGATGGTCATCTTTCCAGAAATCAATCAATCAATCAATCTCATTTCTCTTCTTCACACACACACACCCACCCATTCACCCACCCATAGCACGTTCCCTTACCTACTTTTAGTTTTCATTAAGCAGCATGTCATGGGCAGCCTTATTTGTTAGTAATTATACATGGTTTTATTCAGCTGTGCATTTTACATGCACTTATTTAGCCCAACTATTGTGCCGGGTGCTGACTTTTAAATCCCACTGCCCGCTTTAACCTCGGCTTTAAGTACTTTTCCAGCCACATTCCAGCTGCTGGGAGTGCTCTGAACTTATTTACCCACAGGGGGCCGGGCTCAGAGCCCATCTCGTTCTGCACGTAGCCACCCCCTCCTCAGACTGGCCCACCCTCGCCAGTCCTCTGCTGCTCTCTCCTGGCAGGAGGGTCAAGTCTGTCTCAGGGACGGGGCATCTCTTGGGTATCTCGAGAGTGGCACGGAGATGAGGGGCCAGTAAATCCTGTGTCTTTTCTGTTGGTTATATTTGGCGCCTCCAGGAACTGTGCTGTGAAAATTGGTTACACGTGCCACCTGCTGTTTCTAAGTTTAGAGAATAGAAATTCACCGAGCACTTTCTGTGTGCCATACGTTAAAAATGTGTACTCTTAACTCTTGAATTTATAGGCGAGGACATGAAACAAGCAGGGAGAGGGGCCGGGGTTGGGAGTGAGATGAGTATTTTATCAATGACATTGTTGAGTGACTTCTGAAAGCCAGATGATGGCAGACAGTGGACACTGATCAGGTCTGCCTGGGGTCAGAGCCTGGGATTCTAACCATGCCACTGTCCTGCCTTGAGTTCGGTGGCCTCAGTCAGCATTGATACCTGCCACTTCTCAAGCAGGGGCATCTGGCAAAGCCTGGGGAGGTTTGTGTGGTCACAGCTGGATAGAGTGTTACTGGCAGCCAGTGGTGTGGAGGCCAGGGACACTTCTAAACATCTTACAATGCACAGGACACCCACCCCTCGACAAAGAATCATCCAGCCAAAAATGTCCACACTGGATAGGCTGAGAAACCCTACATCATACAGGAGGGAGGGATCCCGAGCTTCTCATAGGGTGCTGAGGAAAGATTTAATTTTATGACTGCTAAAGCAATCCAGACAAAGAACCTGTAAGTCTTCATGCAACGTCTCATGCACGTAACACGTGCTCTTTGGGGTGACTGTAGACAGTGAGAGTGTGCAGGTGTCTTTCCAGCAGCGTTGTTGGGTCTTGAGCTATGCTAGTTCATTCCTCGAATCGGCATTTGCTGAGCATCTCCTGAGTGTCAGGCCGGTGCTGGGTGCTGAGCACAGTGAATCCACACACACTGGTTCTGCCCTCAAGGTGCTCACTGGTCGGTGGTGGTGGTGGTGGTGGTGGTGAGGCAGTCAAGGAAACCAACAATGGCAACTGCGTGTGTGCATTGCTGGGGCTGGGGGAGCAGACACAGACGCAGGGCACAGACCCAGGCTGTGGGGCAGGCCGGGGAAGGTGCCCAAAGAGAAACACTGAGCGGAGCGAGCACTCACTCTGCTGTGGGGCTGGGGTGTGTAAGAGGAGTGCTCTGGGGTAGCTGGAGCTCAGGGTGTGAGTGGGCAAGGAGATGGGGCTGGAGGGGTCTGCACAGCCTGCTCCAATGCAGAGGCCCTCCTGAGTCACCCTAAGGCATTTGGGTTTTGTCCAGACTTTTAAATGGGTGATAAGATCAGAACTGCAAAACAAAAGAGGGAGCCACAGGGCAGCGTGATGCGAGCAGAAAGGTTGAGTAGATGGTTGCGGCCATCTGGGCGGAGGAAGTGAGGAAGAGGCCGGAGAATGAAGGGCCAAAGTTGTAGGTCTTGGTGGCTGATGCAATAGGCTGGGTTGGAGTGAGGGAGAGGGCAGGGTCTGGGGGGTGAGTAATGATTGTAATGAAAGTGCTGGTGAAACATTAAAACAACCTAGGGAGGGGGTATTATTGCCCACATTTTAATAGGTGGTGAGACTGAGGGCAGCAGCTGCATGCCGAGGCCTCAGGGCTGTCTCTTCAGTTTGCCAGGTGTGCCTATGTCATCATCCTCATGGCCATTTACTGGTGCACGGAAGTCATCCCGCTGGCTGTCACCTCCCTCATGCCTGCCTTGCTTTTCCCACTCCTCAAGGTTCTGGACTCCAAGCAGGTGAGCAGACCCAGGGAATCCTGGTGGCTTCCTGCTTCTCCCCCTGGCTCCTTCTCGAAGCCCCTCTCTGAGTTGCCTGGGCCCCGGGGGGAGGGAGGAGCAGATGAGCCCCCTGTGGGTTCTTTCTGGCATGGAGACATACCACTGACCCTCCGTTCCACTCCAAACTGTCCGTCAAGTCAGCATCTGGTCTGCTCACCTGTCTCTGGGGACTTGGTTGGCCCTGGGCCCAAGCATTGTGTGGCCAGAGGCAACCCTGATGGGGCCTCCGTGCCACCACTTTCCAGGTGTGTATGCAGTACATGAAGGACACTAACATGCTGTTCCTGGGTGGCCTCATGGTGGCTGTGGCCGTGGAGCGCTGGAACCTGCACAAGAGGATCGCCCTGCGCATACTCCTCTGGGTGGGGACCAAGCCTGCACAGTAATTACACCTTCTCTTCCTTGCCACGGGGCTCCCTGTGGGCCCCAGGGCTGGGGAGGAGCTGTAGCACAGGCCAGAACACCCACTGGCAAGGGCTGCCCATGGGCTTACCTGGGCTTGGCAGGCAGGTGGACCCCTGGGGCATGTGACAAATGTGACAATTTTAGCTGAGGACTCCAGAGACATGGAAAATGATGGGGGCTTGTGGTGAGCAGCAATAGGTAAGGGTTCCCTGAATCCAGAGGAGACCTGTCAGCAAGGGTCTCTGCATGTTCAGAGGACTTCCTGGAGGAGGGGCTGCAGGGCCACACAGGCAGGTGGAGGCTGGATCAAGCCATGCCTGATGGGGCATTTGTGGGGAAAGCAGGCCAGAGGTGGCTCAACCACGGTACTCAGGGGGAAGCAGAAAGGTCATCCTTCCAAAGCTGTCATCTCTCTCCCCTCTGTACAGAAGCTTCTTATTTGATCTTGACCCTCAGCTTCTCCCCTCTCTCCAAGATCTCCCCTCCAATCACAGGCAACTGCCAACCAACCATGGAGCTGACACTGTCAGAATCACCTGGGTATACTGAGCGTCTGCAATGCCCCAGGCATGGCACTGGGAGCTTATTTATCCCCTCATTTAACTCACCGCAACTCCGAGAGTTGGGTATTAGTCCTGCCACCCACATTCTATAGATGAGTTTGAGACAGAGAGGGGTCAAGTGATTGGCTGTTGGATGAGGCCTTGCCCCCTCTAGTAGAGAACCCAGGAAGTGCCTTTCTTTTGAGGCAGTGTGCTCCCTAAATGATGGAGTGCCCCTGCCCAGCCCTGGGAAGGCAGCAATTGGTGAGTTCACAGCAAATCCCTCCTGAGATGTCCATGTGTCAGGGATTGTGCTGGGCCCTGAGCACACAGAGCCTGGTCTTCCCTCCCGGAGGTGATGCCTGGCTTCCCTGGCACCTTAGGCTCCCCTGAGCAGATAGCTTTGTGACTCTCTGGTCTCTGTTACCCTTCATGATATCGATCCCCTCCAGTGATTGGTCTACAGGGTCAAATAAAAAACCATTGAATTTTCTAGAAATGTGAGATCTCAGGGGCCTCTGAATTCTTGCTCTCAGGATCCTTTGAGCGGCCAGCCTTTCTCCATCAGTAGGTGGACCTCATCTGACGGTGCCAAACAACTTTTGTTCCCAAATCCAGGAAGTTCACGCCTGCTTCTCTGTTCCCTTCTGTCACCTAGCATCTCCTCTGAGCTTGGCTTCTAGCCATCCACGGCACTTGCCTGCCGTGGGGTGACCTTTAGGTTGAGGCCCACTTGGTGTCTTAAAGCATCATACTGAAGCCTCACGCATGAAAACGCTGGTCCTCCTTCCAGCCTGGATCCAAGCCTTTGTTCTTGTGGGCCTGTGAAGTCAACCTGCATGGACACTGGCTTGGACCTTGGTGCAGTGTAGCACCCAGATCCCTTCTTCAGGAGACTTAGTGGCCCTAGGGGGAAGACTGAGAGCAGCTTGGTTCCATTTAGCCAGTCCCCCCTGAGCACCTTCTCTTCCTGGCCTTGTGCTGGGGGCATGGGAGCCATGGAGAAGAATCCAGACCCTTCCCCTGCTCACCACCCAAGGAAAGAGCAGACATGGACACAGGCCCTCTGAGTCCAGCCAGTGATGAGTGTTGCTGGGGGCCTGGTGTGCACGAGGAGGGAGGCCACAGAGGAGGGACATTGTCTGACAGGTTTTGAAAGGCCATGAGGAGCGTTCTAGGCAGAGGTGGGACAGGTGGGAGACAGGTGTCATAAATAAAGGGAACATGTTTTCTGAATATTGTGTGTTTGATCTGGTCCATTGCAGAGTGGAGGGGGTACAAAGTTATTGTGCACAGAGAGGTGGTGCTTGGGGGTGGGGGAGCGGTCAGCCATGAGGGGGTCCTACTTTCGCAGGCTCACCCTACCCCCGAAGGCTAACTCTGTGTAGCCCTTCTGAATTTTAGAGAAGAGAAGCAGGGCCTGGGGTGGGTGGGAATCTTCTAGATAAAAGTGGGATATTGGGGCTGTTTGCACATAGGTCTGCTGCAGCACACACTAGGGCCAATTCTCCACACTGGGTTGGCACCATCTGGATGCCTGTGCTGCCCCTGCTAGACAGGAGCTCCTCAGAACCATGACTGGGTCTGAGAAAAGCCTCCTGGTGCCCCCTGTAGCCAGCAGGATAGACATCAGTAATTTCTGTGGGAGAGAGGTAGGAGGGAGAAGAGAAGGGAAGGAGGGAGGGAAGGAGGAAGGGACTAAAGTTATAGTCTCTCTTGGACTACCCAGTCTTGAACTGGTGTCTGCACCTTGGCCTTGACCTTCAAGGCTGGGGGCAGTGGGGTGGGCTTCCCTGGCTTCCCTTCCTGCTCCTCCCCTGCAGGCTGATGATGGGCATCATGAGCGCCACGGCCTTCCTGTCCATGTGGATCAGCAACTCGGCCACCACAGCCATGATGGTGCCCATCGTGGAGGCAGTGCTGCAGCAGATAGAGGCCACGAACATGACCACCGAGGCCAGCCTGAGGTCCTTGGAGCTGGTGGACAAGGGCAAGAGCAGCGAGCTGCCAGGTGAGCCCCTGGCCAGGGTGCTACCGGGGTCCCCTCTGCTGCCAAAAGCTTTGGCCCCCTCCCTGAGTCCTGAAGCCCACTTTTAAATAGGCATACAGAGAAATACTTAGGAACTGCTGTTTTTGTAAGTTAGGAACATAATTATTGCATAAAAGTTAAATCCTTTAGTGTTGCTTATAGCAGGCTTTCACCCTTGGCACCCGCCAATCACGGAAATCAGTAGGTGTTCGTCTGATGATTTATCTGAACATCTTTTGAGCACCCACTGGGAGTCCCCACCTTTGCTCTTCCTACTCATCCTCAGGGAAGCCTCCCCTGAACAGGTCAAAGCCCCCATCCGCTCTCTGCTGCCACAGGTGCTGGGGTGGCTGTCCCGGGTTGCTGCCCCCAGGGCCCAGCTCAGCGAGTCAGGTGGCGCCTGTGTTATTCTCTGCCCTGCTCGTACCCCGTTGGCCCGGCACAGGGAACTCAGGGCCCGTCCTGATGGCCTGATTGCCAGATCCTGGGCCAGGTCCTGGGGCTGCTGAGATAAAGCAGACGCACCCATACTTCGGACTCTAGGAGCCCAGCGGGGTAGGGTATTGAGGCCCGTCGCACAGTTCCTCTGCCTTGGGGGAAGCCACAGGATGCCATAAGGAGCCCAGACAAGGGAGAGGCCTTGCGAGGAGGAAAGGACAGCTAAGATGGATTTGCACACCCCCCTAGATGGAGGGACCAGCTGGAGCAAAAGCAAGGAGGCAGGAAAGGGGGCGTGCATCTGAAGCTGCTGAATGTGCACTGGGCAGATTCGGGGCGCCTGGGGAAGCGGTGGGAAGTGACTGTGGGAAGGCAGACAGGGCCGGACTACAACGCTGGGCTGGAGGCTGAGGGGAAGCCCAGGAGGAAGCTGGCAGAGCCGGTGCATCCCACTCTCGGGTCAGCAGCAGAGCTAGGTGCTGGGGCTGAGGGGGGTGAGGGACAGGGCAGGACTGGCTCTGCTCACTGAGGTGTGTCACTACAGGGAACCAAGTGCTGTTTGAAGGCCCTGCTATAGGGCCGCAGAAGAACTGTGACAAGAAGGACGTATGCAAGGCCATGACCCTGTGCGTGTGCTACTCGGCCAGCATTGGAGGCACTGCCACCCTGACAGGGACAGGACCCAACATGGTGCTTCTGGGCCAGATGCAAGAGTGAGTCACTGCCATACCTTCTGGGGACAATAACATGGGCCCTGGGGTTAGAGGACTTAGCCTCCTGTTCTTCCTCCTCAGCTGGGCCTTGGCAGGGGCGGGAGGCTGTGCCCCCATCAGTCTCTGCTGCACCTGCTCAGAACTTCTCTGGGTGGCAGCTGATGACAGTCCCCAGGCCTGGTTGCTTTCCGTCTTGGGGCTCAGTATTTTCACTCAGACACTTGGTGTGATTGAACTCTGAGCTAAAGTGGTGAGAAGTGACAGCATAGTTTTAGATGCCGGGCCCTTATTTAAAACTGCAGAAAATAGATACCACTACAGATGCTCTCCTTAAAACTGGCTCACCGACCTTGGCTGTGAATGGTAATGGTCCTATGATGTTGGGAGTCTAGAGATGGCATAAAGAGTTAGGTGTTAGGTCAATCCTTGCCTCACTAGCTCGTTCGCTGTTGTTCCTTTAATTGCCTTGAGGTGACCGGTGCCATTGTGAGGCCCCAGGTGGACCACAAGGGTGGTCTGGAGCTTTCCTTGGCCACAAAGGGACACAGGTCTTGAGGACCCAGTTGTGTGCCTGGCCTTGGTGCTGGGTGGGGCTGGAATCACAGAATTGAGGGAGACCTGGGCTCTGTCTGTGGGATACTCACTGTCTGCTGAGGGTAGTAGAGGCCTGGAGAGTTCTAGACAGGCCATGTAAATGCATTAATGAAGGAAAGTACAGACTGCAGTGAGCACAGAGGGAAGGAACAGAAGTATGCTGGTGCCCATCTTGTGCAGACAAGGGCTTTGGGCAGGTGGGGGGGGGGGGTAGCTGGGAGGTGGGAAGGACAGGCCTGGAGCCTGGCCAAGCAGACACTTGAGGTCGACAAGCAGACTATTCTGATCCTGTGAGTGTTTTCTGTAATGATAGCCTCTGGTTCTCTCTGGTGTTCCCGCTGAGTGCAGAAATTTCAGTGTCTACTTTGACACCCTTGGGCTAAAGTAAGCAATGCTGTGGGGTGGGGGGTGGGGGAGCAGAGCCTGGAGTGAAAATGACCCTCCTCCTGCCCCTGGGAAGCTTTTGAAATTTGTTTTCCTAAGGGGAGGCCATCCCTTGCTGAAGCCCACAGCCTGAGGGTTCTGAGGCATCTGTGGCCATCCTGATGCTGTTGGATCACACATGCAAATTATTTGTGTACAAAGGTGTATTTTTCTGGAGCGAAGGGCCATGACTTTCATGAGATTCTCAGCAGGGTCTGTACCCCCAGGAGGGTCTATTGGTCACTCCTTGGCCTTGTATTGTGCATGGCTGTGTTCTGGGGCCCCCACCTGATTGGGGTAATATGAGGCAGTGGACTTGGATGGCTGGACCTCCAGACCATCTCTCAGGGTCCAGCTGCTGCTCTCTGTGGCTCAGCATCTGGTAGAGATGTGGACCGGTGTTTCTCTCTCCAGACTGTTTCCTGATAGCAGAGACACCCTGAACTTCGCCTCTTGGTTTGGATTTGCCTTCCCCAACATGGTGATCATGCTGCTGCTCACCTGGTTGTGGCTCCAGTGCATGTTTGTGGGATTCAAGTAAGTTGGAACTGCTTCCGGACGAGAGTCTAACCTGCCATGCCCCTGCAGAAGAACCAACAGGCGAGTCCACAGAGTTCTTCCTGACCACCCCTATTTCTCCAGCCCCATCATCTGCTAGTCTGCCCTCTCACTTTGGCCACCTCAGGCTGGTCACCGTGCCTTTGCACATACTGTTCCCTCTTTCTGAAATGCCATTCCCTATCTTCCTACCTTTCAACCTCCTCAGGCTTCAAGGCCAGTTCAAATGCCACTTTCTTAGGGACACCTTTCCTGACTTTCCCCACACCCATTCTGTCGTGGAAGAATCCCTTGTCTGCTCCTCTGGGCTTCCCTGGGCACCACATCGCCCAGTTCCTTGGTACCTGTAGTCATGTTCCAGTTCTGCCTCGACCCCTGACCTGAGCTCCTCTGGGACCTGTGGTAAGTCCTCTCTGTCCTCTGACCCCAGCCTGGCTCCTGGCTAGGGAGAAAGAACAGGTGTGCCATCAACGTGAGTCAAAGCAATTAAAGGGAATCTTGTCCCTGTGAGCAGATCGATGCTGCTGGACAAACTCCCACTTGGCCACATGTGCCCAGTGGGTCCAGCCACAGCACACCACCTGACAGTTCCCAAACAATCAAGACCCAGACTTCTCCTGAATGCCCGCAATGTTCCCAGTGACTTTTGTTCTGCAAAGTTTACCTTCCTCTTCCCAGCAAGTTCACCAAGAGTCAACCTTGACAGCAGCCAGACTTTGGACAGAAACTGTGATGTGTGTCTGACAAATACCTAAAAAAAACAAAGATGACCCTTCACAGTGGTATGGAAAGTACTTAGCTGTGAGCCATGTGCTCTGGGCCTTAAATGACAGGCAGCTAGAGCTGTGTGGCCACAGAGAGATCTCAGAGCCTAGAGGCAAAAGCGCCCACAAAACCTGTGACTTAACCGTGGAAAAAGTGGCATTTTTATAAGTTTTCTTCTAAAGGAGGAACTGTTTTGAAAACTGCCATTAAAAAAAAAATATATATATATATAATCAAAGTGCTCATGCCAAAGACATAATAATAATAGTGGGTATCCCTCCTATGTGCCCCCCCCCCCGTGTGCAGGCCTCACATGAGAGGGAAGCTGCTCCCATGGGTGCCCGGGGCACAGCCTGGTTCTGAGGGCAGCTCTCTGCCCTGCTTTCACACCTGCTTCAGGACCAGAGTCCTCACATCCACCCAGTGGGCCTCGGGAGACCTGTCCCAAACCTGCCTCTAAAGGGGCCATAGCAATAGTAATGACCAGCATCTGTTGAGTGATGATTAGGTGCTAGACACAACTTTAATCACTCTACATATATTAATTAATCTTCCCATCAACCTGTGGGGTAGGTGCTTTTCTTATTCCCAATTTACAGGTGAGGCAACTGAGGCACAGAAAGGGGAAATGGCCTATGCAGGGTTGTGGAACCTGGAAGTTGTGGGGCTGAGATTTGAACCCAGGCAGTTTGGCTCTAGAGCCTGTGCCCACTATCCTACCTCCCTGTCTCAGTCAGCTCGGGCTGCTGTAGCAAATCACCGCAGACTGGGCGGCTCGAACCACAGACATTTATTCCACATAGTTCTGGAGGCTGCAAGTTCAAGATGAAGGTGCCAGCCCATTTGGTTTCTGGTGGGCACCCTCCTCCTGGCATGCAGGAGGCCACCTTTTCACCTTGTCCTCACAAGGGGGGTGGGGAGAGAGAGAGGGAGGGAGGGAGAAAGAGCGAGCGCTTTGGTGCTTTCTCTTATAAAACACTGATCCACCACCCTTGGGACCTTATCTAGACCTAATTACCTTCAAATGCCCACCTTCTAATACCACATGGGGGTAGGATTTCAGCATAAGAATTTAGGGGGACTCAAGAGGCCTAAGTACAGCCAGGTGTCAGGAGTCCCAGTTTCAGCAGCAGCTCAGCCTGGGGTGGGGGAGGGCCCGGAGGCCCTAAGATCTAGCAAGTTCCCTGGCAGAGCAAGCAGAGGGGAGCTGGCCTGACCCCAAGATCACAGGGACACTATCAGCCTCTAGAGGTGGACACCAGGCTCTTGGGAACTCATAGCCAAGGACCTGAGCCAGCCAATTTTGTTCCTGGTGAGAACTCAGCCTGGTGTGACGTCCGTTAGCTCTTCTTGACCCGCAGGGAGCTGGAGACTTCTGGAGCCTGCCTGTGGTTGGGCTCAGGGCTGCTGCCCATCCTACCCCTTCCCAGCATGCTGTTCCAGCCCAGGGCCTGCCCCAACCAGACTTGGAGTGTGCTGGATAGGGAGGGGGGATGGCTCACAGGAAACCTTGTTTAGATAGCTTTTTATACTCAGCTTGAAAGACTGGACAGCAGGAGATGTTCTCCAGCCCAGGCCATATCCTGCCGTGCACCAGGACCTGGTGACCCTTGCTTCTGTAACCTCCTGGGCCACCTCACCTGAGGCAAGGCAGCACCTATCTCAGTGGGGGAAGCACCTCCACTGTGCCTTCACTGGATGCTCTCAGCTGCTCTGTCATGGAAAGCAATGTTAGGGCCGTTGCCTTTGGCCTAATCCAGAAAAACAATCCCTTTGGGTTTACGGGTGACTTCCTTGGCCACTTGGAACCCACCCCCCCAGGACTACCCACGACTGATGGGGAATTATTGCTGGCTTATACCCAACTTTCCTAACCAGGCCAACCCCTGGATTAAGCGTGAGGGCTTTTCTGGATCCCTGCCACAGCAGAGGCACTAGGAGACTCAGGTCCCCTCACCACTCCTTGGCTCTGTACCAGTTCATCCGCATCATTCTGAAGCCATTCCACTGTAGTAGGACGCTTTGTACCCACCCCGCCCTCTGGGCTCCCACAGGCAAACTGGATCCACCTGCCTGTATCTTGTGCTAGCCCGGCGGTCACCAGACAGGATTAACCAGAGATGAGGGCCCTGAAGGCTTGGTGGCGCCATTGTGGGGGGCCAGCATTGGACAATTCCATGTGCGGTGCAGCCCCCAGAGTCTATAGTTGTGTGGTGTGGGACTGCCATGGGCTGTGCAGCTGGGAGTACCAGAGTTAGCTCTTGTCCTCAAAACCTGAAGCCTCTGGCCCTGGAGTTTCCAGAATGACAGTTGGCAGCAGATCAATTCTTGGTCAAACAGACTCTCCTACACCAAGTGGACGAGAGGCTACCTCCCGCACCAGCAGTAATCCCTTTGCTGGATGACCTAACGAGTGTCCCTGGCAGGTGACTTGGGACGCACAGCCTTGCTCCCTTGTCCAGCACAGAGATCCCACAGGCTGTGCAGATACGAGACTCCATCACTGCCTCTTCCTTTCCCAACCCCTGAGCACCCGTGACCTGTCCTCCTTGTGTCCCATGCTCTGGGCCTTGTCCCCTCACCCTCATGGCCTGCACAGGTAGTTCACATCCAAACTTGGCTTCAGAAATTGGCATCTCAGTTCCAGTTCCATCACCTCCTGCCCTCTTATGATGTCTGTCTTAGGGCCCCAGGAAGGATGCCCACAGAGAGGGTTCTCTAGGGACATTCCTTTTGGCTGGCCCACCACCTTCAGGCTGATGGGCTGGAACAGGTGCATGGGTTCCTCAGAGAATTCCTGAAGGCCTGAATCCTGGGCCCTGTTTGCCCCAGTTAGCCCATTCCCTGTGGCTGAGGTGCCCTCTGCACCTCTTCTAAGAATTCCTCCTTTTTCCTGCCTCCTCATGCCAGCACCCCCTTAGAGGAGGTCCTGCACGGCATCCTGGGCAGGCCACGTAGGCCAGTGGGCAGTGGTCCCTAAGGAGCCCATCCAAGAGCATGCCCTGGGCTGGCTTCCTTCCTGCCATAGTCAGGCCTGCTGCTGGCCCCAGTGTCCTGGATCCCAAATCTTACACCTCTAGCTCCTTGGGATACAGACACCCACTCAGCTCCTGCCTGGCCCCGTCTTTTCTTTGTGCCCACTTGAGCCACCTAGTGATGGGGGCTGGCATCCTGGCACCACTGAAGGTAGCTCCAGGCCACTGTGGGAGGAGGAGGACTTGGGGAACATATGAGGGAGGCCTGGCTCCACCCCTAACCAGCACTTCTCATGGTTTTTTCCCGGATGACATGACAGGAACAGCTGGTTTCCAGGCAGCTGGGCACTTGCCAGGTCCCCACTACCAGTGGCGGCCTCAGTTCTGCTTATTTGTGCCTCCAATGCTCCTGCCCTCCCCCCCCCCCCCCCATTCTGCTCAGCTTCCCACTCATCCTTTCCCGCCCCCAGACTGGTTACCATACCTGTGCCATCTCAGGCCTCCTCTGGGAGCATCTTGTAGTCCTGGGATACTCTGGGGCATGTGCTGGGCACACACAACAGAGACTTTCCCCACCAGGTCCTGTGAGGTATGGTAGGCAGATGAGAGAAACAGGGAGTGAGGAAGGGACTTGCTGCAGCATCCCCACTCCAGGTGATAGCACCACAGGCCTTTCTGCCACATGTTGCTGCCCAGCGTTCAGGCTTCCATCCGACCAGCCCCCGAGCCAACCAACCTGCCCCCCCTTCTCTTGTCTTTGCCTCCTCTAGTTTTAAAAAGTCCTGTGGCCGCAGGCTGCAGAAAAGGGATAGCCAGAAGGCCGTCTACGAGATGCTGCAGGAAGAGTACAGGAAGCTGGGGCCCTTCTCCTTTGCCGAGGTCAACGTCCTGCTCTGCTTCTTCCTGCTGGTCAGCCTGTGGTTCTCCCGGGAGCCCGGCTTCATGCCCGGCTGGATGTCGCTCACCTGGGTGGAGGGAAAGACAAAGTAAGTCATTCGCTCTGCGGCGCCCGCCGCGGCGCTCCCTTGTTCTGCAGTCGAGTCCCGCCGCCCTCTGTTGTTTCCTGACTCATTTTTTAAATCACCAGTCTTTAGGTCAAGCCCACAGGTATGTCCCTGTGGCCCCTCCTTCCCTAAGTGGCAGAGCAGAAACCGCTTGGCCAGGCTGGTGGCCAGAGCTGTGATTGAGAGAGATTTGTTGGGCTAGAGTGGGGCTCCTGGAGCTCTGGTTTCCAGATCTCGCCTCCATCATCTTCTTTCCTTCATCTTTCTTCAGATCTGGGCAAGGATCTGAAGACACAGATCTTGGGATCCAGACGCTTCTTTAGGCACAGACTTGGCGGAAGGGGGTATATGTAGTTTCTCTCCTGGCTAAGGTGTCAGGTGGTCAGATGGCAGAAAGGCTGAGAAACATGCATATCCTAGAAAAGGCAAGAGGTGTGGGTCGGGAGGGACTGATGCCGTTCTGAAGTCTGCTCGTGGTCACCTGGGGAAGCCAGAATTCTAGAGAATTTGGCCTAGAAGAGCTCATGACGTTCATCCATGGAGCAACACAGGACGTGAGAGGGAAGCGAGCTGCTCGGGGTCGCCCAACGTTGGTGGCAGAGCCAGGCCAAGAATGGGGGGGCATCTTGGTTTCCAGCCAGGATTCAGTCTGCCATGCCACTCCTGACCTTGGCCTTTGGGGCTCCAGCTTTCAGACCCAGCCGAGCCTGTTTCTCATGTAGGAGCCCTGAGCAGCCATCCGGGTTTGTGACATAGCTTGTCCTGCAGCCGAGTTGGCTCATCTTGCCCTGTCTCCCCTGCCTAGGTATGTCTCCGATGCCACCGTGGCCCTCTTCGTGACCATGATACTATTTATTGTACCTTCGCAGAAGCCCAAGTTCAACTTCTGCAGTCAGACTGAGGAAGGTAAGGCTCCGGTCTTGGCCTCTGTTCATTGATCAGGGTTGGGGCCCGGGCAGCAAAGGCTGTTGGAGGGGTCCCCGGGCTTAGGAAGGAGAAAAGCCACTGTGTCAAAGAGGACCAGCAAGATTACAAAGTCTGGGCAGAGAGGGTTTTTCAAGCCTTCCCTGGGTATTGTTTAGTGCAAAACCTCTCCTTTTTCGCTTTTTAAACATTTGAAATCTTACTAATATTGCAACAGGCACAGAAAAATGTTTCGGATTTCCCATAACACCATCAGTATTTTGGGGGTTTCTCTCTTCCTCCCAGCCTTTGCTAATTAGCACGTACGTTATATGACTATAACCAATACCCACCATTTGATCCCGTTGCTTTGCTGTTCTGGTTTCACGTTTTTGCTTGGGGGTTACTCTATAAACATATCCTGCTCTTTCCACAGTCTTCAGACTTACCTTCTCTAACAACGGCATTGTATTGCATTGAGGGGCCGTGACCATTCCCCTGCAATGGAACCTTCTGGCTCTTTTCACATTTTCATTATTATGAATCAGTGTGTTCATGAATATAGCTTTTCCTCTGAGGGTGTTTCTTCTTCGGGATAAGTTTCTAGGAGTGATGTTGCTGGGTTACAGATGTCTTAATGGCCCTTAAATGTGTTGCCAAATTGCTTTTCAAAAAGATTGTACCAATTTCTAATGCCACCAGGAGCGTGGCATAGTTCTGCCATATTATTACTAGCAGTGGGTGTAGCAATTATTGTAAATTTTAGCTAATTTATAGGTATGGGATGGTACTCACTGTCCTTACAGGCTTTTATTCCCATTGATTAGATTTTCTTTTTGTTTCATAAGGCTGCCCTGGGTTCTGTATGTTTTTATTGTTTTTTCTCAGAAAGGAAGGCTCCCTTTTATCCACCTGCACTGCTGGATTGGAAGATGGTCCAGGAGAGAGTTCCCTGGGGCATTGTGCTGCTGCTGGGGGGCGGATTTGCTCTGGCTAAAGGATGCGAGGTAACTTCTCCAGCGGTGGGCTGCTCAGAGCCCCCTCTTTCACCAGGAGGGCGGCCAAAGAATTCCCGCATCCCTCCACCCCTGCACCCCTGGGCTGGCTCTGTGTCAGCCCCTTCCACTAACTGCACCTTTCTTGAGGACGGGGACTCTGTCTTGTCATCTAGGAACCCTGTGCCACTAATAGTGCTTAGAATAGAGATCTTTGAGTGATCACCGAAATGAGTGAATTTAAGTCACCCTTGGTTAGCCAAGAGAGGTAGGACTTGGTAATAAGGATCTTCACTCTGATTTATTCTAGGGAAGTCTTCCTTTCAAGGCCTTGTGGATATTTCCACCATTACCTTTGGTTCTTCTACTTGCTGAACCCTTTGTTGATATGGTTGCTATTAAAAAATATTTCTTTAGCTAAGTATGTCGCAGTGTAGAAGGAGAGAAACAGCTTTTGGGAAAAGCCACCCCAAAAATATAACTTTTTAAAAAAATCATCACCCTAGGATATTTTTCCTATTGCTTTTCAGAGAGAGGGAGAAACATCGATGTGAAAGAGACACATTGATTAGTTGCCTCCCAAATGTGCCCCGACTGGGGCCGGGGATGGGACCTATAACTGAGGTACGTGCCCTTGGCTAGAATTGAACCTGGGACCCTTCGGTCTGCAGGCCAGCACTCTAACCACTGAGCCAAAGCAGCTAGGGGAAAAGTGTAACTTTTTTACCTCTCCCCTTCCCTGACAGGAAAGAAATGAGCTAGAGGGAGGGATGAACCAGCTCTCCTCCATGCATCCATGCATCCGTCCATCTGTCCATCCATCCAGGAATAGAATGTAATAGACTGGGTCTATCTCAGCATCTAGAACAGAGCTGGTGCATGGCAGGTGCATGAATATTTTTTGGATGAACAAATCCATCCATCTTGTCACTTCTCTGTCAGTCATCCATCTATCTGTCATTCATTCATTCTCCAAACATTTCCATTATGTCCCTGTGAGCCCAGGCATGGGAATTACAGGGGAGATTAAAATTTGGTCCTTGTTCTTGAGGACTTCACAGACTATAGAGAGGGGGACATATCTGAAAGAGCATCTCGGGAAGAAGTGACATGTCGGTAAAGGAACAAGTGTGCGGTATCTAGCTGAGGAACAGAAGATGAGGCAGGTGAGGCTAGCAGAAGCCACTTCATGAGGGTCTTGAATTCCAGATAGGGAGTGTGGACTTCATTCTGCAGGCAGTGGGCAGCCACCGAAGGGTTGAGGCCAGAGAGTGATTTGGCCAGACCTGCACTTGGGGAAGATCACTCTGATGTTTGGAGTGAGGGAGACCCTGTAGACGCTCTGTAGCTTTCATGCAGCTCAGTCTCAGGACACTGGACTCCACTGTCTCCTTGAAACTCTCTCCGCCCTTGGCCCCCAAGATACCGCTCTCTCCTGGTTTCCTTCTCACTCGGACTATTCCTGCCCAGCCTCCTTCACTGACTTTCCCTCTCTTCTCCCTGAAATATGCATGTTCCCCCAGGCTCTGTCCTTGGCCTCGTCTCTGTTCGCTTTTCATTCTCTCCCCCGGACCATCTCTTCTCAGCCCAAAGCACCAAATCCAGATCCCCAGTTTCTGGCTCAGATTTCTCTCCCGAGTTTCAAGGACTGTGGGAGACTGAGAGGAGACAATGGACACGAGATGTCTTGGGTGCCTCGGTGACTGCTTGGGTGGAAGGGATGAGGGGGACAGAGATCCCCAGGACCTCTCCTGGTCTCCTAGGTTGGACAGCAGGTGGATGGGGAGTCCATTCACCAAGCTGGGGAACCCCGACGGAGCGGCAGACTCCGGGCTAGAGAGGATGAATGCAGGCTGGGGCACGTTGAGTCCGACATGCTCACGGGACATCTGGGTAGAAATTTCTAGGAGTATGGATGTGTAAATCTGGGTAGCAGGCCAGTTGGGCTAGAAACCCAGATTTTGGAGACAGCAGAATAAAGGTGGAGGTTGAAGCTGTGGGCATAGATGAGGGCACCTGCGGAGTGTACGCAGAGAGTATAAGGAGGGCACGGGCTGAGCTCCCTAGAGAAAGACGAGGGTCCCCCTGGCCCTGGAGGAACTTTAAGCCCATAGCCCTTCAGCGACTGTCCTCCTGCTGCTTCCCAGGCCTCGGGGCTGTCCGAATGGATGGGGAAGCAGATGGAGCCCTTGCACGTTCTGCCCCCGGCACTCATCACCCTGATTTTGTCTACGCTCATTGCTATATTCACTGAGTGCACAAGCAATGTGGCCACCACCACCCTGTTCCTGCCCATCTTTGCCTCCATGGTAAGTAACCCTGCTGGGGGGAGAGGCTTAGGGATCATTTCATAAGAAGCTGTCAACCCATGATTATGTTCTAAGCCCTTAGCGGGGTCAGTGAAATCAGGGGCCAGAGTGCAACCAGGCTTCTGAGACCTGGATCTGGTCCCGGCTCTGATGGGACTTGTGTGCCCTTGATGACCGTGAGCCTGCCCTTAGTGCTTGGCTGGTTCTTTTTGGTATCCTCCATGCTGGCCAAAGTGCTAAGCACAAACCAGGTGCTCAAAATGTATTTATAAATGTAACTGACTGTTTCTCAAGATGGGGAGACAGGACTTGCATCGAGGAGGAGTGGACCAGGGCCCCGAGGGAATGACGGAGGGTGTCTGAGAATGTAGCGCCCGTGTGCAGGAGGCTGCAGAGCAGGGGCACCACTGGCTGGGATCCGCCAGGAAGAGGTGTGGGGAATGTGGGGCTTGGGGATAGTATGAGGGAGAGGGAATTCTGGAAAGATGGAGAGGCCAAGTAAAGGAAATGGGGTGCAGGGTTGAAGACTCCCAGAAGCCTTGCGTGGTGAGTCCAAGGATCAGGGATCAGTGTGCTGTGGGCAAGCACGTTGTTGAATTGGGACTTAGAAGAAGGCAGAGCTTATAGGAAAATCGGGTGTGATCTTCCCGTGCATTTTCTTCTGTCACTCATGGTGTGGAAGTACTGACCTCAAGGTGGTCAGGAAGAGCCCTGGGCTTGGAGTCAGAAGACCTGAGTCCAGGCCATGGGATCCTCGAACATGTCACCTACGTTCTTTCCTCTTACACTTGTGCTGAGGGTCAAGTAAGAGGAAGGCATGAACGTCCTCTGTGGACTGCAAACGAGCCTGGGAGAGGCTGTGGTTGCCGTCCTGGAGCTAGGAGACAAGATTTACAAAAACCTAAACACAGGATTGCAGTTGGTAAATTTCCATTTGGCTGCCAAGGTGTCCATGTGTATAAAAAGCAAACCCAAGTGGCTTCTCCTTTCGATCCAAGTGAAGATGAAAGTGTTAGAAATAGCAAGGTGGCCCCACCTCCGCTAAGCAAGCTGCCTGGACATACGCCCCGGAGCATCCTTTGATGCTGGGCATGGGGTGGTGAGGTCTCCCCTCCTCTAGCAAAGGTTTGGCTTTGTCACTTCCAGCCCCAGCAGTGGCCCGAGGGTCCAAACCAGACAGACAGAGGCCTTAACCTGAGGGGGTGGCCAGGCCCTTCCAAACAAGTCTTTCTAGAACCAGAAGCTCAAGTAAGATTCCTCACAGCTACTCCCAGGCCCACTCACACTCCTGCCTCGAGACCCAGCAGGGGGAAAGGGAAAGGTGGCTACCCACCAGCTGAGTCACAGAGCCACATGAGGTGCACACACCGTGGGCACCCAGGGCCAGGATAAAAGGGGAAATAGGCTGGGCCCCTGGCTGGGACCTTACAGGTTCTCCCAGAGGGACTTGGTGCAGCCTCTTCGGTGGCCTGTTTATCTACAGGAGCCATAGCCTGAAACCTGCTCATACCCTTTGACTCAGCAGTTCATGGCTGGGAACATGTATTAGGAAACCATCAGAGATGCCTCCAAACATACACAGTTGACTGTCGAACAATGCTGCACTGTAGAAAACCCACATACAACTTTTGACTCCCCCAGAACTTAACTAGTGTCCCTCAGTATCTATGGGGGGTTGCTTCTAGGACCTCCCTCAGGTACCAAAACCTGCAGATGCTCAAGTCCCCTGTATAAAATGGCGTAGAGCAATGCATACGTTTGGCCCTCCACAACCCAGATTCCTATTTGATCTGCAATTGGTTGAATCTGCAGATGGGAAACCTGGGATATGGAGGGCTGACTGTACATTGATTGAAAAACTCCACGTGTAAGTAGACCCGCACAGTTCAAATCCGCATTGCTCAAGGGTCAACTGTATTATCAAGATGCACATCACAGAATTATTTATTATAAAATATTTCCATAATAGGGGATTGATGAAATAAGCTATATGTTCATACAATGTAATGTTATCAAGCCAATTTTTAAAAATCAGAGTTTTGAAGGGCATTTAATAAAACGGGACTGTGTATACTTTTTAAAAAATCCTCACCCAAAGATATGTTTATTGATTTTAGAGAGAGAGGAAGGGAGGTAGAGAGAGAGCAAAACATCTATGTGAGAAAGAAACATGGATCAATTGGCTGCCTCTCGTACATGCCTTGACCAGGGATTGAACCCACAACCTAGTTATGTACCCTGTCTGGGAACTGAACCTTTTTTTTTTCATATATAGAATGATGCACCAACCAACTGAGCCACCTGGCCAGGGCTGTAATTTTTTAAAATTAAAAATGTAATACATATACATGGCTTACAAATGTCAAATAATACCAAAGAGTGTAGGCCCTATCCCCTAGCTTCCTCCTAGAGACAACTTCTGTTATTAATTTCTTAGGTATCCTTCTGGATGTAATACACACACACACACACACACACACACACACTTTTTAAACAAATGGTATCGTTCTATGGTCCTATTCTGCACCTTAAATTTTTAAAAATCTAACTGTAGATCTTAGAGATCTTTCCATGTTAGCACATAAAACCTACTCGGTTCTTCTTTACAGATGCAAACTAGCCATTGTTCGTATACACATATTTTATTTCACCATCCTGCTGTTGATGGCCATTGAGTCTGTTTCCTGTGTGTTTTGCTATTCTGATGTTGTAATGAACATCTTTGCATACGTGTCTGCCCTCCTGTGCATGTAAATCCGCACGCTAGATTATTAATTTTGATGAGTGTTGGTGAATTATATCATTCATTCATTCAAAAAATACTTAAGGAGTGTCTTGTACTCTGTACGAAGTACTATTACATGTGGCTGAATTTTAAGCTGTAGAGTAAAAAAGATAGGTACCAAATTCCATATTGAAAATGACCTCAAATGTATACAAAAACACATGCACACAGAGATGTATCTATAGGTGAGAAGAGGCCGTCCCTGCCCTCTAGGCTCTCTTGGTCCGTGGCAGGGCAGACAGACGTGTGCACACGTGGGCTGCAGGAACACTTCAAGATTCAGTGCAGTCTAAGTGGCCAGCATGGCCTTTGGCACATAGTAGGTGCCCAGGAAATATATGTTTAATGAATTGAAGGTGTTCAGAAAGCCCTCCCGGGGAGATGGCTCTGAGCTCAGCCTTTGGGGCCCAGCAGAGCCATCTCCCAGGGGCATGGCAGAGCGTAGAGGACCCAGAAGGACAAAGGCATGGAGGTGGGAACGCGCAGAGTAGTTGGGATGATCCCCGGGGCTTTCCTCTTTGTATATGTGACGCTGCAGTGCTGTGTTTTCCCCTAGTCACGTTCCATTGGCCTCAACCCGCTGTACGTCATGCTCCCCTGTACCCTGAGTGCCTCCTTGGCCTTCATGTTGCCCGTGGCCACCCCACCTAACGCCATCGTGTTTTCCTATGGACACATCAAGGTTTATGACATGGTAACGCAGCTGCTTTTGTTTACTCCTATCAGCTCTGATGCTTTTGTCGTGAGGGACCCCTTATTATGAATGACGCGTGACGTCACGTGTTTTGGGAATGCCGCCCAAAGTCCAGATCTACCCTCATTATTTGCATGTATGCTCAGCTGCTCTTCCTTTGTGAAATGGCCTCACATTTCATGCTGTCCTGTCTCCCAGAGCTAAGAGGTGGGTTACAGAATCTGCCACCTGGAGGCGCCACAGCAGCCACTCGGGGAGCCCTTGCTGAACACTCGGAAGGGGCGAGGGTGGGGGTCCCACATGGCCAAGATGGACTTCACGAACTCGCAAGAACCCGTGAAGACAGTCAGGAGGGAGAGGGCTGAGATGGGCCAGGGTGGATGGACACTAATGACAGCCAAAGAGATTGACCCACAGAGGGGTCTGCAGGTGTAGAAGCAGGGACAGGGAGACAGAGCAGTGTCCGGGGAGAGAGGCAGCCGGAGGAGGACCTCTCTCCCGTTCTGCTTGAGCCTCATGGCCCTGCCATGTGAAGGGGGGCAGCTCTGAGAGGGACAGGCCGGGAGCGAGGGTCCCTCCCTCAGCCCAGTCAGGTGTGGGCTGCTCAGAGCTTCCGCTGGGTATCTTTGGGACTCTGGGGAGCATTGTTAAAAAGTGGGTGCAGTCCGGAAACCATGGACTACAAACTCAATCCTAATTCCTATTAAAAACTCTACAACAGGGCTTAAAGCAGTTAATGAGCTTGAAGAAAGACTGGGCATCAGAAAGAGCCGTGTGGGGCTCTTGGGAAGCCAGCAGGTGCTTGTGGGACGGTGAAGGTGCTGGGGTGAGCACGGGCCCTAGAGTCAGACCGGGGCTCCCACAGTGATTCTCTGAGTGGCCTGGGGTGTTGCCTCATGTCGCCTCCCGGAGGCCCAGTTTTCCAAACGTTCAAGTAGGCAGAGAACCCACCCTCCCGCCTGCTTCCCAGGGACGCTGTGAGCGCTGATGATCCTGCGTGTCCTCCAAGAGCGCAGGCTCCCAGTGCGGGGCAGTGGCTCCTCCGTCCTGATGCCCCCTGACTGCGGGTACTGACTCTGGCCCTCTCTTTTTTTCCAGATGAAAGCAGGGCTAATGATGAACATAATTGGAATCTTCTCTGTGTTTCTGGCCATCAACACCTGGGGACGGGTCATATTTGACCTGGAAAGTTTCCCTACGTGGGCTAATGTGACACAAATTAAGGTTTAGGAAAAGCCATGAGACCACAACACAGCCCCCGCCTTCCCGAGGACTCCTGAACCTTCCGGCACACCTTTCAGCTGAGCTTTGGGGCTCACACCCCAAAGTGACCCGATGATGCTTACACCCCACAGAGACCCAGGCCGGGTCAGAGCTGGGGACGGGCGGCTGGGAAGGCAGGCTCGGAAAGGAAGGGAACCTCCCAAGGGGCACCTGGCTTCCATCACCTCTGGGACAGGCAGGCTGGAGAGACCGTGAAGCTGGCTCCTTCCCCCACGCAGCCTCGAGCTGGCCCCACGCTGGGCTCTGAGGTCTACTTGCTTAGTCCCAGGTTGTCTAAATGGGAATCAGATCCCAACTTGGGAGGTGAAAAAACTACCTTCCAGAGCCCGTGCCTCTTGCTGCTGACCTTGGGCTGCCTCGGATCATTCCTGTCACTTGGAAGGGACAACCCAGCCCAGGGACAGAGGTCTGGTCCTGGGAAACTTCCTACAGCTGGAGTGAGAGTGGGAATCAGAGCCTCGTGGAACCACCAGGAGTACAGTGCCAGCGCCAAAGGATGAGGGATTTGAGCTGATAACTTCCAGGCAACATCACCTACGGTACACCACTGGCGAACCAGCTCCCCTCTTTACCTCGCTCCATTTAACTGACAGTTTGGACCCTTTCCCCAGCTCTCCAGTACACTTCCTTCAACTCCTAGGCCCCTTTGTTTTCTGGGCCGCCATTCGCTTGGATCCCCTGGCTGGGGCCCTCCGGCACCCCCTTTTCTCCCAGGCTGGTCAGCTTGGCTCTTCCTGCCACCCCACACAGCTGGGATCACACTCCAAGTATGGGCAGTGATGTCTCCTTTGGGGTCACATTCGGGTATCTGGGTCGTCCCTCACCTGCAGGTCCAGAGTGGATACAGCTGTTAATCGCCAAGAGCAGGGTCCCTTCAGAGTTTGTCCTTCCAGAGTTGGAGCTCCCCTGGGAAACACCTTCCCACTGCTGACTGGCCTTCACTGTCATGCCTGGTGGGGACAGAGCATCGCTGAGAATGAACAGTGGTCCCTGAGCAGACAGCCTCTGCCCATGAGCGAATCTACCTGAAGCTGCCAGGGCAAAGAGCCCAGAATGACTGTGGGGACCCTCAGGACCCCTGTGAGAGACACCCACCCTCTTGCCCAACAACCCATGTTCTTTCCTCCTTGTGCTGCCCTGGAAGAGAGGCTGTGGCAGATAAATGAGGTCCGTCAACGGCATTTTTCAGGGCAAGAGAAAGCATGGGAACCCAAAGAAACCCCTTCAGGGACCCAGCATGTGCCTGGTTCCTTGGGTGGGAGGATTCTTGACCACCCCAGCTGCCTCCCATAAAAAGGTGCACTGTGCTCACTGTCTCTGGGTTTCTGTGTGGGGGCAGGGGCAGGCGGATGAATGAACACTTATTCCATGCCCACCTCCTGTGCCAGGCCTCCCTGTACTTGGTCCAGCCACCACTTATCTCATTTGACCTTTGCAGCAGCCCTGGGAGATAGGCAGGCCTTAGCATCCTTGTTTGTCTTTCAAGAACACCAAGGCTCAGGGAAACCAAGCAAGTCATGTCTTCAGTTACTCATCAAATTCGTAGCATTTAGGGTTCCAATCCGGGCCTTCAGCCTCCATACCCTCTGCTCCTTCCCCTAGCCATTAGGGGCCTTGGCCCTATAAGGCCTGTGGAGAAAGGGGTGGCAAGCCCACCCCATGGCCCTGCCTGCTCAGGGGAGACCATCCAACAAGAGCCCCTTTCCACCGCCGCCTCTGTGACGGGCTCAGGACAGTGTTGGAGCAGACAGGGCTGATCTTTGCCTAAAGAAGCAAAGGATCTGGTTGGAGAGAACAGTATGAGTGCGGCGACCTGCTCCCCCCTCCAAGGTAAAACTAACCCACCCCTCATCACTGCTCTGTACACCACTGCTGTGGGTGTGTCCGCCACACCAGCCTGGGGACTCTTGACTTACTCTGCCTGCTGGCTCCAGTGCCAGCACTATCCCTGGCCCAGAGCAGGCCCCCGTAAGTGTGCTTGGTAAACAAGTGACCGGCGTGGTCAGTGAGATGCACACCTTGTGGGGGCGGGCGAGGTCAGGGTAGGTCATCCAAGGTAAGATGGGTAGGACTGGCCAGGCTGATGAGGGGGCCTGCTGGGTGGGTGGGGGACTCTGCCAGACTCCATCTGCTTGAGGGCTGACGAGAGAGCTGCGTGGGGGCCTCAGGAGAGCAGATCCCACGGCAGGGGAGGCTGACCAAGGGCTGTTCCTACACAACTTCTCGAAGTGGGCTGGGCTGGCACTCACAGTTATGGCCACTGCCAACCAGGATTGCTTTTGGCCACAAGAGAGAAAAACCCAGCTAACAGGAGCTTAAAGCGTAAGGGCACTTAATGTCTACGTAAGGAGTCTGGAGGTGGCCCGCTGCTGATAGGTCCAGCAGCTCACTCAGCCCACCAAGGGCTTGGGTCCTACAACTGCCCTGCCATCCTGAGGGGGTCTGGCCCCTCTTTCCTCACGTGCTTGACCCGCATGCAGCATACACATCTGTACCGAAGGCGGGAAGAGAGGCGTGGGTGGGGGCATGGCAGGGTCTGCTGCATCTTTCCCTTTGATTAGGAAAGCAAAAGCATCCCAGAAGCCCTATAGACTTTATGTCTTATTGGCCAGAACTAGGTCACATCCCACCCTTGGGACAATCATTGACAAAGGGTAATTGGAATAACTATTAGAATACCTTGCGACCTATTAGGAGCCATCTCTTGGGCTTGGGGAACTGGCCTGTGTTTTCCGAAATGAGATTTCCACCCACTACAAAACCTGGGTTCTGGCAGGAAAAAAAGAGAGGGAGCTATTGGTTAGGTGATGAACAGGGCCGGTGTTATCCTTTCAGAGGTGCCCTTGCTCCGGGCTACTTGAGTGGTCCTCTTTCCATGGAATTCAGTGGAAATAAGTTCCTGGGAGGGAAGAGAGTATGTGGTTATCTGGTCAAGGGCATCAGATCTGCTTCCAGTTTTAAAGGCCAAGACTCCTCCAGGAGACCCACTGGATTAGGAGGCTAGGGTCTGAGTCATAAACTGAGCTTGGTCCAAACATCTGACACAACAAGTCAGTCCACTCTGTGGGCCTCAGTTTCCATCAGGAAAGGGCTGGACTAGAGGATCTGTGAGACCCTGTCCCCCTTACCCCATACGATCCTCCATCTGCATTGCATGGTCCTCATGCTGTGTCATCTTGGAGTCTGTCATACAGCCTACCTACCCTGTGCCCATCTGGGTCCTAGCCATTTGCTAAAAGTCCTTTCAGATCTTTTCCCAAGGTCCATATTTTGTCTCTCAGATTTTGTAAAGTGGTTCTACCCAAGACCCTTGGGTTCTCTCCAAGGCATCTGGATCAGACCTTGGGGCCTGAGGTTAGCTGAACACATAATCCTAAGCAGGACTGCTCTCAATTGCTTTGCCAGGGGGTCCACAACGATCCTGTACATTCCAAAGATCAGAACCTGGGGTTCCCTACCCTCTGATCCCACAATTGGGATCCTTCCCTGTCCCTCTGAGCTGAGAACTTCCTTAGGGAAAGACAGGGGCGGTCGCCTCTGGCAGGACCAGTGAGCATGGCATCTCCTGGGATGCACCAAGTTCTCTCCCCTCCCTGTCGTCTCTCGAAGACAAAGGAAAATAATGGATAGTGAGGCTTTTGCTCTGAACTCCAAGCAGGGAATCATGTCAGTAGCAGAGCCCAGTTCTCAAAATCAATATGAACAGTCTTGGGTAAGGCCCCTGATGGCACATTCCTGTTTGTGGAAATAAAGACCAAATGCTGATTGATTAAAAATGATACCTTGCAGTCCTGTTCTTGGCTCAGAACTCTTCTAGGACTCTCTCTCCCTGGCCCCTCAGCTTCTTAAAAGCTTGGTCTCCCAACCCACCAGGGAAGCTCCTTTTCACATTAAAATATTTCATCAAGATGAATCTTCCAAACCATGGGATGGGTTCTTACATTCCTTAACAGAAAGCTTACCATTTCAGGCTGCAGGCCTTGCAATCAGATATTCAGCTGCTTTTCCCTGGTGCCCTGAGCCAGGGCTCACGTTCTCCCTTCCCTGCCCAGGGAATGTCTTCCTTGATCTGCTTGTCCAAACACCCACCGCACCCTCCGAGACGCAGGCCGACTGCTGGCAGCTCTAGAGCAGCGCTTATGCCCCTGCTTCCAGCTACCGAGTGGAGAGAGGTACTAAAATTCAATCTTAGGACCCCAGTCAAGACATTTAAACTGATTTTTATACTTAAAAAAATATGAACACGGTAAAAGAAACTTCAACAGTACAAAAAGTATTGAGACATATCCCTCCCACCTCAGACCCAAGGCCTCCATCCCCCAGAAAGACAGGCACTGTTGGCAGTTCCTTGTCCTTCCAGAGACGTTACATACATGAACTTCTGTAAGAGATGCACACCCTCTTTGCTGTGTAGGGGAGCATAGCATGTACATTTGCTGTCCTTGTTTCCACCCCCACTCCATTCCTCACCCCCACCCCTGCTAAATTTATTTGGAGATCATTCCACTTCAGGACACAGTAAGTTTGACTAGAGTGGTGGTGTTTTCAGTTCAATAAATTTTGTTTTTAAGTTGAGGCAAAATTAAATTCAGTGACTAGCACAGATCTTACGTGTACAATTCAACGATTTAGACAACTGTACACGTCGGGTCAGCAACAGCCCATTTCCGTCTCCCTCCTTCCCGAAAGTTCTCCTGCCCTTTCCAGTCATCTGCACCCCCTCTAGGCGACCACTGTTCTGATTTCTGTTACCATGGGTTAGTTTCCCCTGTTAGACTTCCCGTGAATGGAATCCTACAGTACATACTCCTCTGTGTCAGATTTATTTTAACAAAATGCTTTTGAAATTCATTCCTGGTGGTGTGTGTGAGAACTTCCTTCGGGAAAGGCCTGGGCCGCCGCCTCCGGCAGGACCAGTGACCAGGGCATCTCCTGGGACGCGTGAAGCTCTCTGGCCTCCCATTCATTCCTTTTATTATTGTTGCTAAGGGGCGTTCCATCAAATGACTATGCCTCCGTTTGTTTTTTTCTCCTTTGATGGACATTTGGGCTGTTCCAGTTTGGGGCTATAGTGAATAAAGCTGTTATTAAATTCTCTGAACTAGTCTCTTTGTGGACATGTGTTTTCATTTCTCCTGGACGTATGCCTACGAGTAAGCCTCAGTCTTTTTAAGAGATGCGTAGCATTCCCTTGTAAGTCTATCCATACAACAAGTCCCCTCCTGATGGGCATTTGGGTCATTTCCACTCTTTTGCTAACACTGTAATAAACACTTCTGTACTTGCATCTTTGTGTGCCTGTGTGAGGTGACTACTCTCCTAGAATGAAGTGCTGGCTCAAGGAGTATGTGTATTTAAATATGGGACAGATATTGCCAAATTGCTTTCCAAAAAGAGGTAGTGCCAATATATATTCTCAAGAACTGTGCATGAGACCTTACTCTCACACACCCTTAGCAACTCCGTGCGTAATCAAACTTCTCAATCTTTGCTAATCTGATAGCTGAAAAATGCTATCTCATGATTTTCATTTTCACTACTTTAAATTTCAAGTAACATTGAACATTTTTCACATGTTTATAATCCATTTGTGTATCTTATTTGTAAACGCCCTTTTTCTCATTTTTTGAGAGTTTTTTAAAGGCCTTTTCTTATTAGTTTGTAAGAACTCTTTATATATTAAGGAAATTAATCATTTGTCTGTCATAGGAATTTATGTGAAGCTCTGGTGAAGCGAGTTACTGTTTATTTTTTTAAAAAATTTATTCCCCCTAGCTATTCTCACATATTTTTCCACAAGAATTTCTGAATCAGCTTTCTCTAATTCCAAAAAACCCCTGCTTGGCATTTACCCTTCTGGCTGTCTCTCCTAATAATGTTTCCTTCTCTCTCCAGGGTTTCTTGACTTCAGCACTATTGGAATTTGGACCAAATAATTCTTTTTTTGTGGGGAGCAGCTCTGTGCACTGTGGGATATTCAGCAGCATCTTGGCTTCTATTCACCAGATGCCAATAGCAACCCTACACCCTCCCACCTCTGGTTGTGACAATGAAAAATGCCCGCAGGCAGTGCCAATGTCTCACGGACTCACTCTGATTTACTCTGCTCTCCTCAGTGTTCCTAGAGCATGCACTCCTCTCCTCACCTCCTCTAAATCTCTGCTTGAATGTTCCTTCTCAGCCTGTTCTAAACTACAGTTCCTTCGCCTGCACCACACTCTCTCTACTGTTCCTGGTTTCCCTTTATTGCCCTTTTTATCTTCTAAAATACTATATAATCTATTCCCTTAGTGCTTTATTTTGTTTGCCTGTCTCTCCCTCTCCTTTAAAAGTGTAAGTCCCATGAGAGCTGGGATTTTTATGTTTTGTTCTTTCCTGTATCCCCTGTGCCTAGAACACACCTGGCACATAGTAGGTGCTCAGTAAATATTGAATGAATAAATGAATTAAAAGAATAGATTTGTAGATTGGCTTAGGTGAGAGATGACATCTTGACAATATTGATCCGTCCTACACAATAAAGTGTTGTTTTCCATATATCAAAGCTTCCTTTTATGTCCTCTTGTACAGTTTTACAGTTTCTTACAAGTAAGAAATTCTAAATGTTTTTTCGTAGTAAACATTTGTCCAGCCTGCTTTTTATTTTTCCTATTAGTGGACTTGGGAAGTGAAACTGCCTGACTCACGTGGGTGGGGAATGGGCTGCCAGCAGGCTGCCAGGCCCCAGTGACTTCCCCGGCAGGGTGACCCCGGGGCCTGCAGTGATGTCTGGAGGCCCCTTGTTCCCCATCACCCAGCCCAGAGCTCCTCCTCAGTGTCCTGGGAGGGCCTCTGCCTTGGCTGATGGTGCTTCCTAGGCATCCACCCCCGTCCTGCTCCCTGGGGGGCTCTAGCCAAGAGATATTGATGAGACATTGCTCAGAATAGTCCCACTGTGTGGGGCCTCTGCAGAGACCCAAGGGCTCATCTCTGAGCTCTCCTGCAGAGCAGGTGACACAAGCTAAGGGTGATCTTATCTTTCCTGGCCAGTTCCCCAGTCTGATGGGAGGGGCCCGTGATAGGGGACAGTCTGTTCAGTGGAGTAGCATGTTGGAGGAGAGACCTTCCCTTGGCAGGCTTGGAGAGGTCAGAGAATGACAGGCCTTGCCCCCTGCCTCTGTTTCCCCAGACCCTTGCAGATGGGCCCCTTCTCCCCACCTCCCACTGCACTCTCATCCAGGCCTGAACTGGGAGTGGTGGGGGAGACCCAAAGCACAGGTGAGCTCTGGACCCTCCCCCTGGGAAATGTAACCCTTCTCAGGTTCTGAGAGCTCTGGGCTGGGCATACATTGGGTACTCTGTGAAGGGCTGCCCTTATTTCATCAGCCGTCGGTGCACCCCCTGGAGTCTCCTTTTTGGCAGTACCTATGGGGATGCCTGTCAGAACCATGCGAGCCCCAGGTCCACCCCAAGATCCTCCTGACTGTGCCCAAGGTAGCCTCAGGAGGGTCTGAAACTATAATATAGAGCCACCCAGGGCAGGAATAAGGCCTTTAGAAGCACTGAGCTCCAGAAAGATTATTGGGTAGGTCAACATAAAACAAGAAACATCTGGGAAGCGAGACCAGTAGAAAGTGCTGTGTACTATCCTGCCTTAGGCTGTGCCTGGGACCTCCGTGGGGGGCCCCCAGGGGCCCTGCTCAGAGCCCAGAGCTGGGAGACCCAGCAGGCAGGTCGGGCTGTGTGGAGGCTTGGCCGGGGCCCTGCAGCTTGCAGGGCGGCTGGGCGGCAGGCCCCATGGGGCTGCGGCAGTGTCCCGTGGTTCACCACTCTACATTTATAGCTACAGCGCTTCTCAGTTTACTGTCCCTGCCGTGGGAGGCCTGACTCTCTGCAAACCGCAGCTGTGGTTAGCTGGGTGCCTGCCTAAGTGCTGAGCTGTGAGGGAGGCTCACAAGTTTCCCAGGGCGTTGGGGCCCAGCCCCTGCCCAGGGTTTACCCCGGTCTCTTCCCAGAACCTGGTTTCAGGCTGGAGGGAGCTGCTGGATGTGGAGGGTCCCCTGGTCCCCCTGCCCCAGCTGGCCTCTGTGACAAGCAGAAACCTTGCCAGAGAGCGAGTTGCTCCTCTAGGCCCCAAGGGTCTCTGGGACAGGGAGCTGATGGAGCCGGTGAGGGTGAGCCTGGGATTAGAGAAGGGGCCTACAGACCAGGGCTGGGTTGCCTGCAGCTTGACACTTGATAAGCACAGAGAAAACATCAGCTGCTGCTCCGCAATGGAATTCCTTACCCTGTGGGGTTTCCCGTACAGCCCACGGCCAGAGCGGCTGGCCCTGGGCCTTCCCCGCCCATGGCCGCCTCTCAGGGGACAGCACAGCGCCTGTGTCTCTGTCTAGCTGGGAAGGGGTCTGAGGCCAGGGAGAGGTTGGGGAGGTAGGTGAGTTGTCTAAATGTGCCAGCAGATGGGCCCCCAGTGGGGCCAGGACTAGGACCGTGAGCCTGACTCCAAAGCCCCGTTCTCTTCACTGTGCCAAGTGGACCCCAACTGTTGTCTGAACTGGGGAGTGGGGTCCTGCTGGGTTGCCAGAGCCCCAGGAGGAGCAGGGCCTGGCTCCTGGGCACCCAGCGAGAAGCTGCCCTGCTCTGACTCAGGTAAGGGGCGGCCCAGTCACAGGCTAACTCCCTGTCCTGCCCCTCCCTGACCTGGGCCCAGGGGCCCTGGCTCTGGCCTGTTTTTTGGGAACTCTGGGATTATAGAAGGGCAGGTCTGAGAGGGAGGGAGTCTGGGGCCAGGCATGAGACAGGCCTCTGGGGTGTCTGGAAGCTCATACCCTGCAATCGAGGGAAACCCCAGAGAGCAAACAGGGGAGGGGACAGGGGCAGGTAGGGCCATGATTACTGGGTGGGGTGTGGAGGGGACCCGTGGGATGGGGGTTGGGCCCACCTTGGGGAGGTGAGGCAGGGGGACAGATATCTAAAAACGGAGCTGATTTTCATATAAATAGAATACCTGTTGTGTGTGTTTCTTTTTTAAAGTTAGGATTTATTTCAGGGTTCCCTTCCTCAGCAAACACCCTGCATGCCAGTCCATGGTGGTTTCAGTTGGTGACATGGGCAGCTGGCGGGTTAGGTCATGGTGCAGTTCTTCTGGGTCTCTGAGCAGAGAGCAATTCATTTCTGCTCTGAGTGGCCGTGGATGGCTGCCTGGTCTTTGCTGAGAGATGGGGTCACAGGGAAGAAGCAGGTCCTGGCCCTGCCCTGGAGGGTGTGAGACCTCTTCCAGACTGTACAGGGCAGGGCAGGGTTAAGTCAGTCTGTGCCAATGAGGAAAGGCTTCCCAGGATCTACTCTAAGTAGAGTTTTGAAGGATGTATATGAGTTTTTCAGATTCTCCTTTTTTCCTGCAACAAACAATAAGCACCTACTATGTGCTGGGTGTCAAACTAGTAACAGAGACAGAACACAGGCTCCAACCTGAGAAGTCCAGTAGGACAGTCATGTGAGTGGTGACGTCTTAAATGTTAAAATAGAAGTGTAAGACATATCAGAGGCTGGGGAGGGAACCATCCATTCTTTGTGGGGATGTAAGAATAAGGGTCTTCACAGGGTGCTGGCTGGCTTGTCCTGGGGCTCGGCTGTGGCCAGGAGAGCTGTGTGCAGCAGGAGGTGCACCGGGATTGGGTTTTCTTAGGCACAAGTGCTTAGCAAGTTGCCCAGGGGCAAGGGACCACCAAGCAGCAGCTGAGAGTGGGACTGGTGGGTTCAGGCCAGCTGTCTGTGGATGAGCTGTGTGCTTTGGGGACTTGTGGACAAGCTGTGTGGCCTTGAGCCCCACGCTTGACCTCTCTGAGCTCCATTTGCTCATGCTAAAGTGGAAATCATGATGACAGTAGTCACACGGACTCGGCAGGGGTGATGTGAGTAAATGAGATGATGTGTGCACAAGGTCTCCTGCAGTTTGATAAATAGGAGCTGGTCTAGCTCCTCCCAGTCCCCCCAGGGCTACCGGGAGGCAGGACTGGTGGCAGGAGGGCCACGTGGAGGCAGCAGCAGTGGCATTCCAGGTGTGGGAGCAGGACCCAATCCCACTCTTGCTGTTAGGGGTGTCTTCATGGGGCTGAGAGGTGGTGTTCTCTGGTGGGTCCCAGGACAGGGAGGGGTGCAGCCCACTGGGAGGGGTGCCTATTGGTCCAGGCCTGGTTGTCACAGGGGCTGGGTGTATAAGCCTCGCTCCTTCAGGCTCCTTTTCTGTATTTGGGCAATGCCAGCCTGTCTGTGACAACTGTGCCCAACAGCCCGGGCTTGGCTCACCTGACCCCGGGACCCATTAGTTAGCTGGGGAGAGTGCAGAGGCTCTGAGGCCATGTGGACCTGACCGGGGGAGGCGGGCCTGCTCCAGGGACGGCCCTTCCCTCTGCTCTGGACTCCCGGCTCAGGCCTCCGGCTCTGCAGGGCGCAGCTGACGCATCCCCTAGTTCCCAAGCATCAGTGGTCTCTCAAGGGCCTGGGGCCGACTTCCCTTTACGCAGGCTGTCCCAGGAGGGGCTCCAACAAGCCGGGCCTCGCGAAAGGCACGTTACCTGCCAGTGCTCGGCATCCGAAATAGAATCTTGAGCAGCAAGGCCTTTAATTCCATGTGTCCCAACAGCAGGTCGGTGTGGGGATAACTATGATCTGGCTGGTCTTGAGCTATAATTACGGAGTCAGAATAAAAAATTATAGGCATTGTGTGGGCTTGCTTTAAATATAACGTAATCTATACCGTCCTCTCTCTTATTTGCTAGACTTGGAGTCTTTGGTGGCTGGCACAGGTTTTGCCTGACGTGTAGCGGATAAAAATGGCCCTTGCCAAATGAAAAGGACCCAGCAGGAGGTCTCCCCGGGTCCCTAATGTTCCTGAGTGCCCATGGCCTGCAGCCCGCAGCCCACGCAGTCGGGGCAGCCTCTCTGTTGTTCACATTATCTGCACGTCGCATCTCCCCAACCGGCCTTCCTGTCTCCAGCCTCCCCCGGCCAGTCCACCAGAAACCTCTTTGTACAACAGCCTCGATGCTTAAGAACCCATTAATGCGCCCTTATGCCCACAGGGTAAATCCAAACTCCAAGTTCCTTCACCTTTTGGCCCCAAACCACCTTTCAGCATCTATGTGGCAACAGCAGCTATAGGACAGAGGTGAAGTACACGGGCCCTGGGGTCCAACCGTGTGGGATCACACTCAGGCTCCACGTCTGATGAGCTGAGGGGGGGCCTGGGAAGTGACCTCATCCATGCGCTTTAGCTCCCGCACGACTACCGTAGGCTGCGGTGAGAATGAAATGAGGTTACACACTCCCGCAGCGACCTACGCATGTCCTGTTTCCTCACCAAGTCTGTTTACCTAGTAAAAGGAATCAATAGTCATATTGCCTTTCAAGTCAGTAGATGTTTTTAATGGTGCTTCTTGGTGTAGTTGTGTGTGGTAAGGTGGGCATCCATTAGTTCAACCTCTGGAAAGCAAAATAGAAACAGATGTGCAAAGTCCTAAAACATGTTTATACCCCAGGAGTAGGAATGTAACTAAAGGGAAGACCAAATTGTGGACAAAGATTTATATTTAAAAGATGTTTTTATGTTCATGAAGAACTGGAAATATTTAGGTAACAGTAAGCATTTATGGTGTATCCACTCAGAACACTCTCAGGCAGTCATTAGAAGTGTTTATAAAGAACATTTACTATGTTAGAAATGCTTATAATTTAATTTAAAGTGAATAAAGCAGATACAAATGACATATAGTGGATGATCTCAATGATAAAAAAAATACACATCACCACAGGGAAAAAGTTGAGATGGAGATATAACAGCAGTCATCTTGGGTGAATTTACAGGGTTATAGTTTCTTCTTGTTTTCTGTATTTTCCAAGTATTTCAGAGTAGGCATGCACTACTTTATAATAATTTTTAAAAGAGCCGAATGTTAAAAATGGTATAAATAAAATGAGAGGCTAGAAGTTTATGTCTGAGTTTCCATCTGGCTGGGACTGTCCACACAGTCTGAGATGTGACGGCGGAGACTGGACCTGAGCAGCTGCAGGTCCAGTGCCTGGAGTCAGCAATTTGCCAGCACAGGGCTCCCCAGGTGCATCTGTGCAGACTTCCTTCCACTTCAGCTGCCTTTCTGAAACCTTCCCAAGTGCCCAAGAACCTTCAATGCCATTGGAAGTGGGCAGTGTGCCAGCCCTGCTCTGTCCCTGCCACACCATGGAGTGCTGGTGGCACCCTATCCACCTGGGACAAGTGGGTTTCCCGCCTGAGAGGTGAGCTCCTTCTGCCACCTTGGGCAAGGAGTTCACTGGAGCAGGGAGAGAGGCCGAGCTGCTGTCACGGCTGCAGGCCCCTCTGCTCTCCACACATCTGGATTTTGGAAACCCCACATCCCCAACTGCCAGGATATGCAGGGTCATCTGTTCGAAGGGTGGGAAGCCTGGAACACTCCATTGGAGGGGTCCCTGAAGGACAGCTTGGTCACTCCCAGCCATTTCTCGAAGATGAGCTCTGATGAGGCCACGAAGAGATGAAAAGGGGTTCTGAAGAGTTCCTGGTGGAAGAAAGGGCCCCGTATGAGTTCAGTGGGGGAGAGAGGCCTTAGAGGTCAGTGCCAGTGTCCGGGTCTAGCCAGCAGCTTGTTCGGGCCTGTCTAGGCCTGCCCAGTCAGAAACCAGAGAAAGTCAGGAATCAGAAGCTGAAAGACCATGACAGACAGGCTTAGAGAAAGAGCGAGGACAGCACACAGCAAGAGGCAGAGAGGTGGAGAGGGACAGACTGAGACCCAGTGCTGCAGGCAGGGAGGCCATCCCCAAGGGCGACTCCCAGGAGGAGACCAGCACCTCCAACACCTCATCCCGGCTGTAGTCAGGGAAACATAATTAGAGGAGCCTGCTGTGCCACTTCACGCCACTAAATTAGCACCCATTAACCAAATGATACCATTCCAGCTGCCCAGGGTATGGTAAGGCCAGCTTAAACACACCGCCAGTGGCCCTGTAAATTAGCACAGCCTTTTAGGGAAGAAATTGGGCAATACAGCTCCAGTGCTATTAAAATGCTCGTCTCTCTCTCTCCATGGTAATTCCACTTCTGGGAATGTGTTGCAAGGAAATAATTCAACAGAAAAATGACAGGTTTGTACATAAAAGACGAGGACCACAGAGCTATTCGTTATGTCCAATATGCTACAGTATGGCACCGGGAGTATTGCTTAAAATAGGGGCTATGCAGACTAAATAACAACATTTAGCGATCCTTGTGATATGTGCAAATAAGCAGAAAGTAGAACTATCTGTATGAAAAAAATGACATAAACAGCTGCCTGGATGCCAGGTAGCTCCACCCTTGCTGGTGACCAGTGGCCCTTGACGCCCGGCTGGCCACACAGACACTCCTGTCTTCCCCTGGGACCTGCCCTGCCCAGGCTCCCCGTCTAAAGCTCTCTAACCAAGGAGTCTAACCCACAGACCTCAGACTGGTGGGGGAGACAGTCTCAGCCAAGCCTGCCCACCTAGGCAGCTCATGCTGGTGGCCCTGGGAGTCTGGGTGATGCCCGCTGAGTCACTCCAATGTCACACCTCAAGTTGCTGAACCAGAACAGATATGGTGGAGCTGGGTCTTCACTTAAGAACAGGGATAAAGGAATTTTTCAGGCTTTGGAATATCTTGCTATTTGCAAGCACAGCATTCTCTTTAAGCCAGCTGAAGCCTGGGCTCCCAGTTGGACATGTCGGGATGATGGGAATTTAGAACAGAGTGAAGGCAAAGGAAAGAAGAATTGTGGGTCACTCCTCCTGGCCTGGTCCCACAGGAGGCACAGATCTGATTCTGAACCCAAACCATCCAGTTCTCTGTCTTCCCCTCACCCCTAGTGGCCATCACAGCAGCTGGCAGTGAGCGAGAACTCAGTAAACAGAGGGTGAATGAAAAGGGAAAAGACCACGTAGGACATGAATGAGCATGTGTCACCAAACAATTCTGCCTTTATTCAAAGCTTGTCTGGCTTTCCAAATGTGCCCTCAATGGTGCTCCAGAGAAACTGTGCCCCTTGTGCCTGCCCTGCTTACTGCCAGGGGGTGCGCTGCTTCACAGGGGCCAAGAGCATCAGTGACCATGCCTGTGACCAGGCCCGACCCTGCCCACTCCGTCCATGCACAGGGAGTGAACACAAAGAGGCTCTATCACGGTGTATGCCCTTGATGTGCTTTCAATCTCATGGGAGAGATGGGAGTAAACAAGGAGAATGATGCAGGGAGCAATCAGGCAGGTGCTGTGGAAAGAGGCTGCAGCGGTGGGGTGTGAGAACACCCAGGAAGTGTGCTCGAGGACCCTGCAAGGCTCCTGGGGGAGGTAGAAATGGAGCTGGGCCTTGGACGCAGGCAGGATTTTACCTGGCAGGAGGAACATCAGAGGCCCAGGGGCAGGTGGCGTCCACCTCAGCCTCCCCCAGCTTCTCACTGTGAGCCTGCCCGCAACCCAATTCTGCCCAGACTGACGCAGAGAGAGCAGTGGCAGGCTCAGTCTCATTCAAACGGCTGAGGTCCTGAAACTCACCCTGACCATTCATTCGTTCCTTAGTCCGCTCCTATCATGAACACTTATTGCACACCTGCTCTGAGGTGCCATGACAAGTTCTGAGGGATACAGTGACAAACAAGTCAAGGTCTGTGCCCTTCCAGTGGGGAAAACAGATAACAAAGAAGTGACAAAATAAATTCACACTGGAGAAACATATAAATTGGGTTAGGGGATAAGAGTAATGAAGGTGGGAAAGGAGGTGGAGGGACTTAATCAGTAAAATCAGTATCTAATTTAACACCTAAATGATGCAAAGAGGCAAAAACACCATTAAAAAAATGCGGGCAAGAGTATTCTAGGCAGCGTACATGGAAGTTAAAACACAGGAATAACCTTGGCCTATTTAAGGATTAGTATGAAGGCCAGTTAGGTGGAAAGGAATCGGGGTGGGGTGGGCTGGGGGCAGTGGCAGGAGGCGAGATCGGAGTGGCGGCAGGGGCTCCAGGAAATCAGAGCCTGTCTTGCTTCAGAGCCAGGCTCCTCCTGCCTTGTCTCAGGACTGGATCCAGGCCCTGCACGTTAATGAGCTTGACCGGGTGCTGGTATGCGCCACCCCCTCATCCAGAGGTGCCAGTGGGTCAGACAAAGACGATGGACAAGCCACGCCTGGTGCGCCATCCTCACAGGGCACCAGATCCTGCCGCTTCCTTGGTGTCACCAGCCCCGCTGACGTGCTTCCCTCCTGTTCCTCCACGGAGTGGCGTCGGAGTAGCGGTGTAACTTGAGACCAGGTCACAGAGTGCGCTGCCCCACAGTGAGCACACGTGGCTGGAGCACCGAGTGCCCAGAGGGCCCTGGTGGCAGATGATGCTAGAGAACCGAAGGCCAACCTACACATAGTACAGGAGGCACAGAAGCACCGCAGGTGCTAGAGGAGGGGGAGGAAATGTTTGAGAAACACAATTTTGGTAGCATTTTGGACATGGATCAGAAGAGAGGAAAGGAGACCAGGCAGACAGGTAAGTTGGGACAGGTGAGTTGGGACTAGGGCAATGCTTGTGGGCAGGTTTCCAGAGACAAAGCAGACGTGTAAGGGGTGGCAATTGTGTGCAAGAAGTCTGAGGGCGCGGTGATTTCTACCAGGCAACTGGGCAGACGGCGTTATTCATGGAGAAAAGCAGGCGGAGGCAGGTGGAAATATGGCCAAAGTTCCCGGGGGGAGTAGAGGAGGCGGATGGGCCAGGTTTGGACGCTTTGAACAGACGATGAATCTAGGCCATCGAGGAAAGGTGTCCAGGCCACGAGGTCTGGTGCTCAGGAGAGGTCTGGGTGGGAGGGACATCAGCTTTCAGGCAGCAGTTGGCACTGTGAGTGCTGGGGGAGGAGTGCAGAGTGAGAAAAGAAGGTTGGGGAAAGAATTCTGGGGGCCACTGACATTTGGGGGGCTTGGGGTAGGGGAGAGGGCACAGTGAAAGGAGACTGGGCCACAGAGCTCATGGAAACCACAGGAGGAGAGGATTTCAAGGAGGGCATGGTTCCCAGTTCCGAATGCTGCAGAAGGGTCAGGGAGGACAGGGGCTGAGAAGAGGCCACTGGCTTTAAGGCCGGGAACTGCAGGAAGAGACCCTGGGAGGGGCAGGTTTGGTGCAGCTAGCTAGGCTGCAAGGGTAGAAAGAGACATCAGGATGGGGAAGTTCAAGTGGTAAGTGCAGAGGGCTCTCTGAGGAAGTCGGCGGGGGGGGGGGTATAAAATAAGATGAACCTTGGCTTGGGGTGGGGTGGGGTGGGATGGGGAAGGGGGAGTCCAGGTTGGAAATAGGGGGAATGTAACATTTTTGCTGACTTAGGCAAGGGAGCAGGAGAGGGAGAGGTGCCCCATGGACTTCCTGCTTTTCTCCCCCACTGCCCCCCAGACCTCAGGCTTCCAGGGACCTTCTGCGCCCTCCTGCCCAACAGGCATCTCTTCCCAAGTGGTTGCCTGGCCTCCACCCTTCCTTGCTCAGGAAGACAGAGCACACTACTGCGTGGCAGGCAGGCAGGCAGCCTCTCTCATCCGTCATGGGACTGGCTACCTGTTAGGAAATCTCGGTGCTCAGGTGCATATGTGGCATAGTGTTGGGAATTTAATGGGGCTGGGCCTTTTTCTATGTTTGTGTATAGATCTTACAACAAATTAAAAAAATTCTTCCTTCTGTTGAGCCCAGATGCATCTCCTTGTAGATTTTTACCCGTTGAGTCTCCCGCTCTCGAAGCTTCCTTCAGAGCAGACGGCAGCGGTGCCTCCCTTGTTTTCCTGTCCTGGGCTTGACCATCCCTGCTCTTCTGAGGGTCTCTGGGATTTCTCCGGAACACACTGCATCTCGCTATCCTTTGAAATAGGATACATTCCTAGAGGAACAGCTATCTATTCCTCTCCTACCAGCAGAAACTAGTGGTTAAGAGCACAAGTGGTTAAGAGCCAGCCTGGGTTTGAATCCTGGCTCTGCTTTTTCCTAGCTGGTAATCCTGGGTAAGACCCGACCGAGCTAATCAAGCTGCGAGGGATGCGTTAGAATGTACACAGTGCTTCCAACAGTGCCAGGGGGAAAGTCAGTGCTCAACGCATGTTTACTGCTCGCAGATGTCAAAGCTCCTTTTGGAAGGGAATATAAAACACAAGAGTCCCCCCTAAGTCAACCTGGGCATGTCACATGAAGATGCTTTGATTTTTCCCAAATGAACATGGCTAGGGCCCAATACTGAATCAGGGGCCACTGGTATGACAAAAACAAGACACCTGAAGCATCCCCAGGGTGTCTGAAAGTCCAGAGACCAGAACTCGGTCAGGGGATGGAGGATGCAAAGTGTCTGCAGCAAAGCCACCTGGAGAATGCCTCTCAGAAGCTGTCACTCCTGCAGGCAAATGAGCTGGGTCTTCTATCAACAACTATCATCTCAGGCTTCTGTCCTGCTCTCCACCTAGGTTTCTGCTCATCCCAGGATCAGCCTTAGCTGCTGTGCAAGGATCTTCTGACCCCTGCTGTCCACTGCGTGTCATGGCACAAACGTGAAGATGGCCATGACTCAGGGAGCACCTCAGAGATGTGCTTTTTTTGACTTTTTTTGACAGTGACTCCCAATGTGAATATATCTTCCTCTGTAACTATACACAAAAGTTTCATAAAGCAATTCTTACCTTTAATATGTGTGAGCACTCTGATAGATTCTCTATTTTTCTATTATATTTCAATAATAAGAGAAATGCTGATTGCAATCCACAGAATTGGTGTCGTAGCCCCAGGCTTTCTCCGGCAGTTCACGAGACATTAATGTACTTTACGGAGTTAGTCCTTTGGTCTCCCCAACACCAGTCAGTGTGCACTACATCCTTTTCAAGCCATTGGCCACACTGAAGGCTGACTGCTTGTTTTTCCTTTAAATCAATTCACTTGAACATTGTTAAATACCCACGGTAGCTTAAGTAAAATACTGGTGAAAATACAAGTTTGAGGACCAGCTGTATTTTCCCCCAAATACACACTGAATAAATGTTTAACTATAGAGATAAAATGTATTTTCATACCCCCTAAAACTATCTTGCACACCAGCAGTGTCTGCATTTCTCACTCTGGGAATCACAGACCTCAGTTCAAACATCTCATTTTATAGCGGGGGCAGTGAGGCCCAGAGAGGTGTGAATTTGCTTATCTGAGGTCTAATTTAAGGAGAGTTATCTCTAGGCGACCCCTGGCCAAATGCTGCACTAAGTCTGTCAGTCTTACCGCTTTGGGAGAGAAGCCCCTCCCCTCAAACATCACCAGAGCAAGGATATCAGTCTATAGATACTATGGCAGAGCCATTTGAAGACCTTTGTAGGTCTCAGACATCCTTATTTTTTGAGGTCCTAATCCATATCATGTCATAAATATTACAATTTATCCACATTGGCACTTATTAATTTCAATTAAAAATTTATTTATTTATTTTTGGTATTTTGAAGCAAATTAATTTTCTGAGCTCCAACGATTTCTGTAGGCCATTAAAAAGTTCACAGGCCTTAGGTTTATAGCCTGTTGTGCCCAGTGGATGAAATGGCCCTGGGTCTGGTAAAAGAGTCTGATCTAGGAAGACATACTAAAGAGAAATTACACATGGAAACCCTCTATCCTGGTCTCTCTGATGGGAAATGTGTTCAGGCCATGGACAATGGAATGCATGACTTTCCAGGGGTGACATCCTTGCTATTCTGGTAGACTGTAGGGGGCAGTGCCGTTTCAGGTTGGCTAAATGCCGTGTGACTGACAGGGGGCTCTCATTAAGTAAAACAAAGGTATCAGAATAGATTGATGATTTTCAAAGGTTTTATTTTGGCATCAGGGCCCTTTTGCAAATGAAATCTCATTAGGCCAAAAGTAGACCTGCTCTACAATGGACAAAGCTCTGATCAGCCCTCTGAATCTAACAGATATGAAGGTAAGTATGTGAAGACATCTAGGAGAATGTCCCCTAGGGATCTGCAAAAACAGAGGGGTTTCCTGAAGACAAGGGCAGGCTCTGAGACCCCTGATCTCCTCCAGGCCTTGATCAGATCTCAGCTCTAAGGAACAGCACAGCAATTTTCAAACCTCTTTTATGGTGGTGCACAGTAAAAAATAAAGCTTATGTTAAGGCAGACTACATTGTACTGAAATGTGTTCACAAAACATGCATTTATACTGTAGAAGAGAATACTGTCTGACACTTGGGCTGGGTCAGGGATGTTTTGGGAATATAATCCACAAACCTCTTCTTGGGAATCAAATATATTTCTGATAAAAAGCTTAAGCAATTTTCTGATGAATTTTTACGGGAATAAGACCTCTAAGAAACCAGTTACCTAGGCACTCAGCTAATGTCAACTTTGAGAGGGACCCAATGGCCTTTAGCTGTCTTTCAATAAATCTAATAATTCTTAACCAGAACTTTTTTCTTGTATCCAGTCTAATAATGGTTATCTAACAATTCTCTTTTCCTATACCATGTCCTTACCAATTGATACGTGTTGAATTGGCCAGGTAGAAGCCTCTTCCCTTACCGTGAGATTGTAATAAGAACTTTGAAACTGAGTTATAAATTGCCTGAAGCTTTTCCCCTCCCTCTGTTCATTCCTTAATGGTGTGATGCACTCTGATATTTCTTCTTCTATTTTATTTTATTTTTTTAAATGTTAACTGCGACCCACTAAATTGATTTCACCAGTCTTTAATGGTTTTGACTGGAAGCTTAAAAACCATGGGGAAAGTAGTCTATTAAGACAGAAACACATTGCTGCCATTAAGAAATGAAACCAGAGAAGGAAACGAGGTAAGATAAAGGCCAAAGAGTGCTTACTCTTCCCAAGTACCTGGCACACGGCAGTTGAGTAACTGTCCTTTGAAACTTAAAAAAAATAATTAAAATTTTAAAAAGGGGGCAAGCCACACATTTTATGTTTGCAATGCAAATAAGAATTTGTATTCAGAATATATAAAGGACTCAAACGTCAAAAAGAAAAAGATAAAAAAGAAGAAAAATGAGCAGAAGATGTGAACAGGCAATTTCAGGAAAGCATAGAGAACGATGCTCCGCTTCTCTGCTAGGCAGGTAAAGGAAGAGAATGGATTATTAAAACTGAGAAACTGAGTGGAGGTGCCCCTTCGCGCTCACACTCAGACCCCTGAGCAGGGGTATCAGCCAGCTGGTACTGGGCGTGGGTAAAACTGCTCCTTCAAATACCAGAAAACTGCCAAGTGATTCTGCTGCTGCTGAGAAGGAAGGCCCCGAGGTTGGCGGGGTGAAGCGTTGCTGGTGGAGTGCTCCCCTGAACCAGGAGGCTGGAAGCCCACAGACAGCAGGCAGGCAGAAGTCGCTCCCCCCTCCAGCCCGGAAGGCTCCCTCCAGTGCCCCCTGGTGGCAGAGTGCAACACGGGGCCAGGCAGCAAAGCGGAGGCGTGGTTTGCAGAGTTACAGCCTCCGCCGCAAAGCGGAATGTGGAAGGATTTGGAGTCAAGGGACAAAAACAGAAATGCCACAGCCCATCACACTGGCTAAATGAAATTCCATTCCAAAAGGAGGAAAAAGTTGTTTCTAACACCATGCGACTATTCTATATGGAAAGATGCTATTACCGTAAAAATGGAAAGAGTTCATCGCCAGCAAACCTGCACTAGAAGAAACGATTAAGAAAGCCTTTGAAGCAGAAGGAAAATGCTACCAGGTGAAAATCTGGATCTACATAAAGAAACGAGGAGCGCCAGAATCACTAACTATGTGAATAAATATAAAGAGCTTTTAAAAAGTTATTTAAATTTCTTTAAAGGCTAATTGACTGTTTGAAGCAAATATGCTAAGAGTGTACTGTGGGGTTTATAACATTGTATATGTGACAACACTAGCAAAGAGGCTGGGGAAATGGGAGTACACTCGTGTAAGGTTCTTATACTATGGGTCAAGTAGTGTAACATCACGTGAAGGTAGAATGTGATAAGTTAAAAATGTATACTACAAACCCTCACGAAACTACTAAAATAAAACAAAAACAGCAAATAAGCCAACAAAGGGGATGAACTAAATAACTGAAAATACTAAATTAAGACAAAAGGAATAAAGGGTGCAATGACCAGACGGAACAAATAGAAAACAAACAGCTAGGTGGTAGATTTAAGGCCAACTGCATCAATAATTACAGAAAATATAAATTGTCTAAACATTTCCCACAGTAGCAAAAGTGATCAGATTGGATTTAAAAAGCACCAACTATATAACACAACAAATCTATTTTAAATATAAAGATACAAGTAGGTTGAACGTAAAAGTGTGGGGAAAAGAGCACCATCCTAACAATAATAGAAAGAAGGCTGGAACAGCTGTATTAATGTCAAATAAAACAGATTTCAGAGCAGAGACTACTTTACCAAGGACCAAGAAAGCCATTTCATAAAGACAAAGGGGCCAATTTATCAAGCAGACATAATGATGCAAAGTGTTTCTGCACCCGATAAAGAGCTTCCAAAGAGGGAATGAGATGTTTCTGGAGCCTCATGGGAATCACAGTGCTCTGTAGGATTCCATATCAATGTTATTTCTTTAATTCTTCCTCTTCTATTTTTAGTATTATCTATTACGCTCACTGTAAATTGAGCTTGAGGACACTATACCTACCTTTATTTGGTTATCAAAGGAAACCATCCTGGGAGGCAGTAAATAGCGGTGGCAAGTTAGTTTGGCTTCTATGGACTTCATTTTTTCCATCTGTACCATGAAGGTCAACTGTTTAGGAAAAAAAAAGTTTTTAAACAGTGAATTATTTCTCCGGCCTAACAGCATGTATAACCCATACAAGCATGTGGAGCAGCAGAGGCTGGGTCAGATATCCAGGCCTTGGGACCTTGTTCTTAGCCATGCTGGGATGGGAGCAACAGCAAGGACGGAGGACCAGGAATCCTGGGAGATCTAATTGAGAACTTGAGCCAAATACCTCGCTTGTTGGGCTCTTAATTCTTCCCCTGGCTTGTGTGATCTGGGGAAAGAGTATTCTATTAATGGCATTCTTTCATTTTAAGTATTTTCAACAACGGACAGCAAATTCATATGAATTTTATAAGCTTCCCTCAGCTGATATGTAAATTAATAGATTATGAGAATGACAGGTGCTGACTTGTACTTATTTAATTTTTCAAACTGACCTGGTTGGCAACAACTGAAGGCAAGTGACAGCTACTTCCTAGCTCAACAAATCCAAGGGATTAGTAGATGGAGACATTAGAGGCTTTCTTGACCGGCAATGGAGATGACACCATTGCTCTTTGCTCTCCACTGCACACACGTGCTCAGCATTAGATACCACGTCATAGGTACAACAGCACCCTGTGCTCCTTTGAAGCTACCATGAGCGGACAATGTGGGGAGGATGCTGACACATAACATGGGTAGCACACACATATAATATGCAGCAGGTACATTAAGAATTCTGGCAGATACAAGCTTCTTTAATACACAGAATCATTTTGTAAGCTGGGGAATCTGGTGTGTAAAACAGCATGTATGGCAAATATCTTGTCAGCACCCTTTTCTCCAAGTCTCTTGTCTTTTTTGACACTTTCTTGCTCTGTGTATACCCCTTTGGATTTCAGCTTTGAGACACGGAAAAATGAAATTTGGAGGAAGAAGCCTAGGTGACAAAGGATAACAGAAAGAAAGAAGGTTCCGCAACTCTGTATCCTTCCAAGAGATCAGCCACCTAGAAACCAAGTGTTCAGCTTTTTCACAGTAACCTTCCAACCAGTCTCACAGGTACTACTAAGCAGGGGGATCAAAGCAGTTAATACAGAAAAGTCTAGAAGGATATACTCCAAGTTGCTGACAGTATTTCCAGAGGATGGAAATGGAAAGGAATGATGACAAATGATTAAATTTTTCTCTACACATCTTCGAGTTATTTTGTCACATTAAGCACGTATCCCTTTTGTAACAGATATTAATAAAGAACACTGTCAAGAGAAGCAACTGCCTTATTCACTTAAAAACACTGATTAAGAGAGTGTTTGTATGTAATGCACGCACATGGTCTGTCATATGAAAAAGAATTAATAAGCTCACCAAAGACTAAAATTCCAAAGTCTAGTGATTAGTTTCTAGCAGAAGTTTTATGAGGCAGAAGCATGAGGGTAGTCTTGGGTTTATAACATTCCTCTGGCCTGAGCCCCTAGTCTTCTGAGCAGCCCAGTGCACTACCCTATAATGAAATAATGTCAGGCATGACTTAGCACAGTGTCTGGAAGCAGCAAGCACTCTACCTCACAAAAGGTCCCACAGAATCAAAGTCATTCACATCCTGTTAGGTGGGACCAGCTTTCCTCCTGGGGTAAAATCACATACATTATTGAAAGCAGAGATGTAAGGTCTTCTCAAAAAGCAACATATTCCTCTGTTCTGAGAGCTCCTGCCCTGACATGTGACACAGGCCACTACCTTTAAACCTCTCCTGTACTATAATCCTATGATTAGTGGGGTGCTTCCTCAATGGATCATGCTTTGGCTTTCTAAGCTGCTAGAATCTTCAGGGACCTTGGTACTATAGAGATAGATTTCAGACCCAGTGCTTCTTTGTTGTAAGGGGCTGGATAGGGGATAGCCTGTGTCTTGTAGAATGTTTAGTGGCACACAACACACACCAAACTGCTCAAGCCAAAACTTTACCCGCTAGATGCCAGTAGCATCCAAACTCCACAGTTGTGACAAAAATATCTCCAGACATTGCCAAGTGTCCCTTGTGGGGGAAAATTGTCCCCAGTTTAGAACCATTGTTATTGATCAATTTAGTTGTTCTTCAGCCATTCCAGAAGAACCTAAGGCTAGGACTACACATTAATATCCATGCACCCCTCCACCACCAGGAAAAAAACCCCATCCCCAAAACTTGAACTTTTAAACTTTAAGATCTTCTTCCAAGGAGCAATGTAATGTTAACCGTGAAAGTCAAGTTTTCTGAAACATTTATCTAACATTTTAGTGCAAACTTTCTCACTTATTGGTGGCTGCCAAAGGACTATAGGCAAGGAAAACAAAGGTAGGTCAGGCCAGGCCCTGTGGGGATGAGAGGGAGGGAAGGGGTGTTCAGCCAGCTGGTGCTCCCCCAAGAACATGATCTGAAATTCATTCATGCAGCATAAAATGAGTGAGACAGACTGCAGATGATAACTGCTTAGTTGCATGGCTTTAAATACCATCTATGAACTGATGACCCCACATTTTATATTTCTAATCCTCACCTCCCTCATGGTAGCCAGCTTCTTGTATTGAACTGCCACTCAATGTCTCCATGGGGGGCTTGTACAGGAATCTCAAACTCAGCATGGCCAAAACTGAACATATTTTCCCTCGTAAGCCTGAACTTCCCCTAGTATTTCTCATAAATGGCCATGCCACCATACACTAAATTGCTCAAGCCGATACTGAGAAGTCATCCCTGATTCTTCTATTCCTCCTTCCCTCACCTCCATATCCATGGGTCATGTCAGCTCTACTTCCAAACCCATCCCTAATCTCTCTTTTCTCTAGATCCACTCTTGCCACCTTAGTATGAGCCACTGTCATTTCTTCCTAGACCATGGTATTAGCTTCCTAACTAGTTCTTATAGCCTCTCTTGTCCCCTTTATTAGGTTTTCTCAATATCATATATTGGGATTTGGGGCTAATTCTTTGTTTGGTGTATGTGGTGGGGAGAGGCCGTCTCATGAACTGTATGATGTTTAGCAGCATCCTTTGTCTCCAACTACCAGATGCTAGTAGCAAAATTCCCCTCCCCCCTCAAACTGTGACAAATAAAAATGTCTAAATATTGCCAGGGGGAAAGAATCACCCACAGGTGAGAACCACTGTCCTGCATCCAACATACAGAAGCCAGGATATTTTAAAAATATAAATTGCATCATGGCACTTCCCTGATGAAAACCTTCCAATGTCTTCCCACTGACCTTAGAATAAAATCCAAGCTCCTTGCTGTGGTTTACAAGACCTCTACGACATGGCTCCTGCCTACTTCTCTAACAGCCTCTCTTCCATATCATGGCTCTCCCTCCAGCCACACCGGTCTTCTTTCTGTTCCTTTACGGTTCTAGGCTTGCTCCCATCCACTCTTTGCACTTGCTGTTCCCTCCGCCTAGAATGCACTCTTTTCAGATCTTTGCATGGCTCACTGTTCACTCACACAAATGTCAGCTCCAATGATGCTGAGTCAGCAAGGCCATCCCTGATCACACTATGTAAAGAACCCACTTACCTCCATTCTCTACCGCATTACCCATTTACTTCCTTCATAGTGCTAATCAGAACAGAAAACATCTTGCTCTGTCATTTGTTGTCTGCCCCTTCAAGCAGATTGTGAACTCCTGGAGAGCCAGGCCATCTCCCTGGTTCACTGCTAGAGCCCAAGTGCTAGAATACCATCCCAGATAGAGTAGGTACTCAAAAAGCCCCCCTCCGCCTTCTCAAATCTCAGGTCAGGTTTCTCTTCTAAGACTGTTATCCGCATGCATTCTGAGCACCCATCTGGATGGGGGATCAAACCACAACCCCGACATATGCCCTGACCAGGATTCCAACCAGCTACCTTTCCTTGCATCGGATGATGCTAAACCCACTGAGCCACATCAGCCAGGGCTCTACGGTTATTCTTGATTGCTGATGTTGTTGACCTTCATTTTTAACTACACGTAGACCTATGTTAAAAAGTGTGTCGCTGGGGGGGGGGGAGGGGGTTTACCATGTACAGGGCTTGGTATGAAGAAAATAACTGCTTATTTTGAAACATAAACAAAGTCTGTTCCTTGACCCTCAGGTTTTTAGCAGGCATATAATCATTCTACCGGTCATCATTTCAGATTGCTTCCTGTCCCTAAGCAGCGAAGAGACTATGAATCTCAAACTCACCTGGCTCAGAGGTTCAAACAGCCTCTTCGTCCATCAACTCAATTTATACTGCAGCATGGGCCTGAAAACCTTTTGTGCTGGCTTCAAGTTAAAATAGTTGCCTGGGTCAAAGGCTGGCTGGTCCAAAGTGCAGCATGGTCAGTAAGTGTTGGCTGAGTCCCGAAACTGGAGCTCGGCTGTTTCTCACGTTGATTTATGGGCTGTTTGCATGAAATCGAAGATGCCTGGTCCATCCCGCAGCTGCGTGGCTGCACACTGGCGGCAGTGCGGTCCTGGCCGAGGGCCATGGCCCTTTCGCGGCCTCGGGGAAGCCTTTCATCGGGGCATTTTTACATTCTGGCTGGCTGCAGCCCTGTCCCTCCGGGGAGGGCTCTCCACGCGGTGCAGAGACGTCTCCACCCGCTGGGACGAGGCCCGCACGTGGCGGGAGGACGTCTCCGTGCGCTGCGAGGAGGTTTCCACGTGCTGGGAGGACACCTCGAGCACGCGGGGGAGCCGCTTCCCCGAGGGGAGCGCGGAGGGCCTCTCGCTGCGGCGCTGGGAGGTCTCCACCTGCCGGGAAGACGTGTGCACCAGCCGGGAGGAGGTTTCCACGCGGCGCGACGAGCTCTCCACGCGGTGCGACGAGCTCTCCACGCGCACCGTCGACGTCTCCTTGTAGCGGGTGGTTTCCACCCGGGGCGAAGCGGTCTTTCCCCGAAAGGGTGAGGCCATTCTACGGGTGTCACGGGAATGGGGGGTGCAAAGCGGCCTCGGGAGGCCCCGCAGCCCAGCACTCCCCGATAGTCTCGCCTCTGGGTTACATCACAGGGGAAGGGATGATGTCACAATGGCGTGTTACGTCACCGCTGGCACAAAGGTGGACGAGAGCGCCCCAACACGATGACGTGCAAGCACAGGGGTCCCGCGGGGGCTTTTCTCGCCCTTACAGAGGATGGGTCCTGCCCCCGGGCGCTCCGCGGGCCCCGCACCGCGCCCTCGCCGTTTGCGAGTCTGCGCGGGCGGAGCGGGGGCGGAGCCCGGGCCGGCGCAGGATGGGCGGAGCCTCCCGCTCCCACGCCAGGCTGTGCCCGCCCCCGCATCCCACACTGCCCCGCGACAGGAAGGCGGAGCTGCGGCTTCCGGAACCTCCTCCGCCACTCCCGGCAGTTGCAGTGTGGGGTTGGTGGCGACTCGGCTTCTTTGCTTGTGATGGCCGCGGCTGTCGCTATGGAGACAGGTCAGTAGCCCTCGGAGCCTTGCGTCTTCGCGAACTGGCCTATCCCGGGCCCGACACCTCCTCCCGCTTCCCCGCGGGACTCCTCGCCGGCCTCTCAGCGGGGTTAGAATTCGGACGGGAGGCGCGAGGGCTCTGGTAGCCGTGGGGAAGGCGAAGGTAGTTCGGCCTTTTCAGAGTCTGGTTTGTTCGCAGACCCTTTTTCCTCACTTGCTAGTTCAACACCGACCCTATGGGCTTCCTCGCGTGGGTGAGACTAACCGAGAGGAGTTCCATTTGTTTTCTGCGTCTCAAATGAACTTTCATAAGTTTGAAATTTCATCGACACGCTCTCTGATTTTGCACACACGTCGGTCTCTTTTTCAGCTTGAATTTTAAACTTTGTTTCGGATTGATTTAACGTTCGCTTAGCACTTGCTTGACCTGATCACATTAACATTGTAACGCATTATTAAAATAGGGGAATGCATAGTTATTACCACTTACCCAGGGATCACTGTTAAAATCTCTGCATAGTGGCTCACAAGTGATAAATATCCTGCCTTCTGTGTGTTCTTGTTTTCTCTGATGACTTCTCTTTAGAGAAGCTTAAGTCATTTTAATCAGAGCTTTTCTTTTCTTACCCTTGTAAGGAAGGTTAATCTCCTCTCACATCCAGTTTAGAAAAACCGTCACCAGCCCTTCATGTAGAAATGTATCTCAGCATTAGTCATGTTTCTTTACTGCTGTTTTCTTTCTACAAATCAGTATTATATAAGGTGACCTTTATTTTGGATGATTTTTGCTATCTTCTCTCCTAGATGATGCTGGAAATCGACTTCGGTTTCAGTTGGAGTTGGAATTTGTGCAGTGTTTAGCTAACCCAAATTACCTTAATTGTAAGTTGTTGAGCACCTCATTGAATGGAGTTAATGATTTCTGACAGACAAGTTGCAATTCATATTAGTGTCTGCTTTTATACATTCTCAATTGAACGGAATTACTGCTGCACTTAAACTGGTATATATATAATTGAGCAAACTGGGACTTGTTTTTTGATTTCATTGTGTGTTGGTAGTGGGGATGTTATGTAAGTAAATTCTTTATGTTAGGAGTCACAAATCAGCAGTTCATGGATTGGTTTGCTCTACAGATGTATTTTTTTTTTTTATGCCTTTCAGTTCTTGCCCAAAGAGGTTACTTCAAAGACAAAGCTTTTGTTAATTATCTTAAGTACTTGCTTTACTGGAAAGAACCAGAATATGCCAAGTATCTAAAGTAAGTTTAATTTTTATAGTCCTAAATATGTATATACTTTATTATACTCCAGAACACTGATATTTAACAGACTTCTTAGTTTCACATTGGAAAAAATATATTTTGAATCTCTCTACTTCTTTTACGACCACTTTATGAGACACACTCATCTCTAACTTGGATTATTGCAGTAATCTACTAGCTGGTTATCTCTGCTTTCACTGTTACCTTTCTTCTCCCCACCCCCAGACAAACAAAGCAAAACAGTTCTTTACACAGAAGCCAAATTTATCTCTTAAAAATGTAAATCACAATATGTTACTTTCTTTCTTAGAATCTTTCAATGGCTTCCTATTGCATGCAGAATAAAACTCAGTCTCTTTTCTTGAGCTAAAGTTCATATGATCAGTCTTATCTGACCTTATCTTGTACCTCTCAACCCATCTCACTGGTTTTCTGACCCCAAGGAACCCACAGTCTGTAAATGCAGGAACATAGCCAATAGGTTAAAAATTTAAGAACGTAAAAAGGGGTACTTGTAAGGATGTTTTCTGGAGGAGGTAACCTTACCTGAGTTCTTAATAGCCACTGCCTTTTTTAGGGCCTCTTATTTGCCGAGTACTGTGCTCATTAAAAAAAGTATATATATATATATATATATATGTATATACACACATACACACATTTATGTTGTGCAAAAGATGCTGTCATTTTAATGGTTACTAAACTGCAAGAAGCATATTATAATCACAAACCTATTCCTTTTTAACGGTAAAAAATGAACTGAATTCACACCTCTGCTTTGTCTTAACTAGCTAGTCAAAAAGCAGTAATAAAACTTTTTGGTTTTTTTTCCCTAAACACACAAAAGTTTGAGAGGGAAATGTTTCAAATTTGTGCTTTTTATCCAAGTCACTTCTCATCTATGTCGAATAGTTGATTCACGAAGTTGCCAGTAAGGGACCCTTTGTACCCTTACTTGCTGTTTATAAACAACCACTTATTCACTTAATAATCCACAGAAAACACTTTTTTATTAGGTTGCAACATGTATGTATGTGGACTTAGAGACTTAGTTTCATCCACAGCATTGCTGAGATGGTCATCTACACTATGGCTAGAGGTTTCCATTGAGCCGATATTGCTCCATTTGGGGACAGCCAATTCCATTGTTAACTAGATGCTACAAAGTTCTTCCCTATATTGTGATATTATATACCTCTATGTAACTTCAATCCATGTTCCCAGTTTTGTCCCTGAATTAATCTAGAACCAGTCTCTGCCCTATTGGGGCAAGGGCCCTTCAGATATTTAAATTCAAGAGAGGTTGCAAATTAACCCTTGTTGGCATATCATTCAGTCCTCACAAGGATTTTGTTATTTTAACAGTTGCCAACATTTAAAGATTGGGAAGTTTTTTATAATCAGAATTCTAGCTACTAACTACTTGAAGCCATTTCTCGTGTCCTCCTTCAGATATTTTGCAATTATGCCTTATCTTACTCAGCCAAGAACTAAACACAGACCTTCAGATGTAAGGGTGCAGTGGACCAAATAGCACTTTTTTCTTCATTTGGACATTATACTTCTAGTACTTCAACCTAAGTTTACATTATCTTTGGAGGGGAGACTGGAGGGAGGAAGGATTCACATTGTTGATTTCCTGGGAGCTTTATGTCAACTAAAATCCTTCAGTTTTTATTTTCATTAATGCTATTGAGTTCTTTATTTGCGTCTTGTTTACTATTTAAAAATCTAAATGCATAGCTTTTCTTTTGTATCATCTTGTTAATGCTATAATTGTAGCCTGTCAAATTAATCATAATTCCTCATTGTATCATTTATGTATTCTGAGCATTATCTTTGGAGGGGGAACTGGAGGCGGGGCAGCAAACTTGTCCTTCAACAAGTTTGATAAAAGATCACTGTGTCTAAATTTAGTTATTGACTTTTAGGTGCTACTTGAGACCATTCTTAGTTGTCACATTATTTTACAGATGAAGAAACTAAACCTCAGAGAGGTTAAGTACCTTGTTCAAGGCCACCCAGCTGGTGAATTGCAGAGCTGGTATATGACCCAGGTCTTTTCATGAAGGTGCCTTCATGAAAAAGAAATAGCTAGGGTAGGTGAGGGTAGGGCATTCTAGGCTTAGCAACCAACAATTACAAGCAACTGTGTATCTGGAGTGTAGATAGCAAACCTATAATATCTTGGAAGGACAGCATGGTATTGGGCCCTACTACTCAGTGTGGTCCTCAGACCAGCAGTATTGCTATTACTTAGGAGCTTGTTAGAAATGTAGAGCTTAGGCCCCACCACAGACCTACTAAATCAGATCTGCATTTCAAGAAGTGATTCATGTACATATTAAAATTTGAGAAGCACTGCTGTAGTATATGGTTTTCCAAATTTTAGTCATTTGTACCACTTACACAGTTTTGGCTCTGTGTACTCCCTATATGATTTGATGTTTTTTATTTACTCATTTAAATTTGATGTCTTTTCTATTCAAAATAATTTCACTTACAAAACAGCATGGAAAAACAGTAAAGAGAATCCTTGTATATTCATCCATATATTCTTCTTTTTTTTTTTTTTTTAATATATCTTTATTGATTTCAGAGAGAGGAAAGGAGAGGGAGAGAGAGAGATAGAAACATCAATGATGAGAGTCATTGATTGGCTGGCCCGCAACCCGGGCATGTGCCCCGACCGGGAATTGAACCCCGATCGCCTGGATCCTAGGTCGACGCTCAACTGCTGAGCAACGCCCGGCAGGGCTCACCCATATATTCTAAATGTTAACATCTTATATAACCACAGTACAATGATCAAAATCAGAACATTAACATTAATATACTATCTAACTTTGTTATCTCATCTACAGATTTCAAATTTTGCAGGCTGTCTTACTAATGTCCTATGTCTGGTACAGTATCCATTCAAGGCTCATATGCTGCGTTTTGTCTTATGCCTTAGTTTCCTTTGATCTGAATTCATTGGTTTCCCCCCCCCCATGACTGTGACACAGAAATGATGCTGTATCCTTCTAGGTGTATCAGGAGTCACAGGAAGTCAATTTACCCACGACTGGTAATGTTAATTTTGATCACTTGGTTGAAGTGGTAGCTGCCAGTTTTCTCCGTATCACGTTACTATTTTTTCTATTTAATAAATGCCTTGTGAGGAAATACTTTGAAACTATGATGTCTTGTTTCATATCATACTTTTATCCACTAATTTTAGTATTTTTTTTTAAAAAAATGTATCGATTTCAGAGAGAGGAAAGGAAGGGGGAGAGAGAGAGACAGAAACATCAGTGATGAGAGAGTCATTGATTGGCTGTGAGCCCGCAACCCGGGCATGCGCCCTGACCGGGAATTGAACCCCGATCTCCTGGATCCTAGGTCGATGCTCAACCGCTGAACCACGCCCGGCCGGGCAATTTTGGTATCTATTGAAGATAACTTGCCTCAAAGAATCTTTACTGTGGTGATTTTCTAACTCTAATTCCACCATCCTTTCTACATTTATTAGCTGGAATTCAGTTGTAAGGAAGGAATATTCCCTTGTTCCCAATTTATTTATTCACTTAAAAAAGTTGCATGAGTATATAGTATGGACTTTTGGAATCTTATTTTTATTTTGTGGATTATAATTATATATTCGCTTGCTCCAGTGATTCCAGATATGGCCATTAGGAGCCCCTTCAAATTGTCTCGAGTACTTTTGATATGTCCCCTTAACTTTTTGAGCACTTTTCTTTGGTACTACATAATATTCTAGGTCCATCTTGTATGTTCCCTGCCTTAGTCCTGGAATCAGCCATTTCTCCAAAGAACCCTGGAAAATGCTATTTAAAACCTATGAATTGGGTAGTAAGTGTGCTTGTTGGTACCAGCGTCATTGCTCCTAGGCCCTCTCAGCATACAAACTAAGAACACATAATCTATGTCTATTTCTATGTCTGTGTAAAGTCATGAGTTCATACTGCTGTTTTCAATTCCTGCTCAATAACAGGGTTCATTCCTGTCTTTCCTGTTTCTTCATCTGTCTCTTTTTATGATAGCCAGAAATTTGGCTCTTTATCCACAGTATATTTATTTCTATCTTTGCTCAGTCTTAAGTAGGCATAATTTCAGAATTCCGTATCTCCATGGAAAATTTGTGCATAGTTCTTTCTGAAATTGACTCACTTTTTAAAAGTTGTCTTTTTATCATTATTGATGGAAAACCAAGCTATCAATTAAACACGTACTTACTAAAATTAAAAGTGTTCCTATTCCTCACCTTGGAAACTGCCAGATTAGAATAGCATGATTTGCCCCCAAATGTTGACTCCAATGACCAGTTATTGAATGGTCTTGGGCAAGTTACTTAATCTTCCTGAACTTAAGTTTTCTCACTTTTGAAAATTTTGCTTAATGCTGACTTTTGATCACTAGCTTCTTTGCCTAAGCAGGAAAAAAAGAACTCGATGTTACCAAAGTGTACTAAGTTAATGTTTCAGAAATTGTAGGCTACAAGATCATTTTTATATGAATAACTGATTAGAACTTGGCGTTATTGACTTCAGTTATGCCGATCACTAATTTATAAACTTAAACCCAGGTACCCTCAGTGTTTACACATGTTAGAACTACTCCAGTACGAACACTTCCGCAAGGAGCTGGTGAATGCTCAGTGTGCGAAATTTATTGATGAGCAGCAAATTCTGCACTGGCAGCACTATTCCCGGAAGCGGATGCGCCTTCAGCAAGCCCTGGCAGAGCAGCAACAGCAAAATAACACATCAGGAAAATGAAAAGCTGGATCCAGACCAGGCTCCTAAGACTGTATATATTGCTTTTGTACAGTGAAGACCAAAAAAGACTCATCTTACCTACTTTTATTGTGGTAGCACTTAGTACCTTGAGTGTGCTATTTAATCCAACTAACTTTTTATTGTTAATAGATTATTTCTGTTAAACCAAAACTGTTATTTGACTTCCCTCTGGATTTGTAAGTTTTTATTAGTATTTAACACAATCAACTGAAAAGAACAGAAACATTTGGTGCTTTAGACCAATTTAAGGAGGCAGTGTGGATGGGGCAAAGGGTAAGTGCATCTCCTGGAACCTTACTGTCCCTCAGATCAGCTACCTACCCTTCTTATCTACATAATAGAGTCATTGACTCTTCCTTATCTACATACCTAAGGAATGGAGTCAATGACCTCTTTAAATCACTGAGCAGGACCAGCATAAGGTTTCTTAAGTTCTGCAGGAGAGGAGGACATACCTGTATCACTAACTTGCTTTGCAAGAGCTTTTATAGAAGAATCATTGGTATGTCGCTGACCTAGTGATGGTAGGGAGATTGGTAGTTAAATAATTGGACTCTTGACCTTAGACTAGAACAAAGATGAGGTACCTCAAGTACTCGTGCTCATTTGGTAAAGCTAACATTGATTTGGAAGACACCACAAACCAGGCACTGTGTTAAGTGCTTAACTGCATTTTCGTTTTAGTCTCAGAACAATCTCTGTTCAAAAGGAGACTGAGGTTTAGACAGGTTAAGTAACTTGCCTATGGTTATACTACTAGTAAGTGGTAACCAGAGAGTGACTGACTCACAGGTTGGAGTCCTTCCTACGGCTAGGTTATATTGCCTCTGGCCCCCTGCTACTCATCTCTTCCCAAGTAGTACTCAGACAGATATAAAACAGCTGCCTGCTTGAAGTGGGGGCTGGATTAGATGTGCTGTGCTTTCCTTCAGTGGTTAGGTTAAGTTCTAAATTCTAAAGCCAAGAAGGTATTTTAGGAATAACAATTCTTTGTAAATTCATGGAATTTAAGGTAAAAGATCCTAATTCATTTAGAGATTTGGAAGCTATCTACTCACTATTAGGGGCTTTCAGATATTTCTATAACCTCCAGTAATACATTCCTCTGTGCTATTACTACCACTCCTGAAGACTTATTTTACCTTTATCTTAAAGCTATCCATATGTTATAAACAAACTGAGAGGCACGAGCATTTTATAGCACTCTGTTGTTTAGACATGCCAGTTTTTTTACATCATTTATTTATGTCTAACATGAATTCAAAGCAAGCATGCAGTTTCTTTTATACTAGAGCAAATCAGGAAATCAAGACACAATTGTCATAATCAAATCTTAATCTTCAGAGAACAACATCTCCACGAGGTTGGCCTGAAGACATTCCGATTCTACCAGTTTTTGAGGCTGTAAGAGAAGAACAGTCAAATTGTGACCCACTGCTACAAAAATGTTATTAGGACAGGATAGAGTTGTTCAGCCTTGAATGACAGAAATCTTGGAACCAAAAATTATGCCATTCAGAAACTTTCAACTAGTTGTAACAAGTTTTATGAAACAGTTAAGATATTTGCTTTAAGATGAATCATTAAAATACTTGGCTCAAAACAGACTAAAACAGGAGACAGCAAGCCAATGCCATCCCCTTGCCCTGAACTCTTTAATTTAGAATCCCAGGGCCATGACTAGAGGGGCCCTTTCTTTTCAACCAGAATTATGGGTTAAATGGAAAACAACCATTGATGCCAGTGTTTAAGAAATCATGTAAACCAACTTTATTGAGCAGCTGAAATTTTAAATTAATAGCTTTTAAAAAGCGTGAAAAAGATGTAATATTTAGATACATTACTAAGAGTTTATTGGGATTGGCCATAGAGGATGGACAAATGCACTCTGAACAGCAATGTGATACTTGGGATGAAATGTCAAGACCTTTCCACATCTGAATCCAGAACAAGTCAAAAGAGTTTTGACAGGGCGAATTGTAGCCCCAAAAGAGCTGAAGAAAGATACTCACTGTTCCATATTTAAGTAGTGTAGGCACTGCAGTTATTTTCAGGTTTTTTCTGAAGTCATTATTTGGATCTTTCCAACTATTTCGAAAAGAAAAAGTGATCATGAGAAACATTTACTTCCTTACATTTTGTTTAATACTGGATATATTCCTACATTTAATCTTTTAGTAATCATTGCTTTAGTTGTAAACATTTAAAACTTGAGGACTGTCACTTATTCCCCTGTGTAAAAGTTTTCATTTAAAGTGTGACTAAGATATAAATGTAAAGACAGTTAAGTTCTGAACTAACACCAGGCCAAATTCATTGAATTATCCTTCTAATACAAGTGGCTGAACATTCAAAATTTTAATTTGTACTTAATAGCTTCCTAATTGCTTGACTTATCCGAGTGTACCTTATACATAGAACCTGAGTTCCCAGACCCTTCCTGCCTGTTTGCAAAAGTCTAGTGCATGTCTGGGAAATGAGTATATATTGCTACTTACTAAGGTTTTTCTCCTACTTGGCAGTAGATGAACACACATCCTTCACAAATATGCTTCAGTCCCTCTCGTACGACTGGTTCGGCTTTAAAAAAAAGTTGATATAAAATAATTACACATCAACTCTACAATCAGGCACTGCTAAACAGTGTCCCTCTCCCCTCCCCTCCCCTCGGTGTTGCTAAGAACTCAGACTTTAACCTGCAGTTAACTGACGAGGTTAACAGAAGCCAGGGACTCTGATTTGAGAGCCACTTCAAGGGTAACTAAATCCCAGTCCTGATTTGTCCCCACACCCCAGCACCCAGAATAATGAAAGGCATAAACATTTGCTGACTGTCCCCAGTAAGACACTAATTATACTGAGTGAGTGAGAAGTTTTAAAGGACTAAATTTCAAGATTATATGGGTCGAATGGTAGAAAGCACTCTTGGGTGGGGATGGACTTAACAGGAGAGAAAGGGACAGGGTGGGAAAAGGAGGCAAGATGCCAGCTCATAGCCCTGCGGCTCTCCGTGAGTAAGACTCCTTCCTCTGCCTCTTCTCAATTCCGCTCTCTGGCCAGAGCTTTGGCCTTCCTGCCACGTCCTCTAGGCAGCAGCCCCGAATCCCGGCCTCACCCAGCGCGCAGTCGGGGCACCAGCTTTTCCCGTCGGCGTCCTTAGAACCGGTAAAGTAGGCGAAAATGGTCTTGCCTTTGTGCTGCTCCACAGCTCGGCTGAAGTCCTCGAAGCCGGACACACTCACCTCCTCGTACGGGGCCATCGGAGAGCGCTCCCGGGACTGCGGGCCGCCCGGGGAGGCGCGGAGCCGCACCGCCTAGAGGCGGGGCCCCGCGTGGGGCGGGGCGGGGCGGGCCCGTTTCCGGGTGCGCTAGGAGACCTGGCGCCGCAGGGAGCCCACGGGGCTTGGGTGCTACAGGGGGCTCGGAGGGCCAGAACTCCTTCGTACCGCCTTTCTGCGCCCGTTGCTCCGATCTTCCCATTCTGGTTCCATTCCGAAACCCAGGCTTCTGCCCTGACCTGGGCTCAGCCCCAGCCGCGTCTACAATGGCTGCAGAACCTGACGCTTTGCAGCCCTAGGGCCTTCAGGTGGCTCGCTAGCCCCAACGGCTCCCAGGCCGCCCCGCGCCTGTTGCTATGGCGACTGGGCGAGCGGCCGGAAGCCAGGCCTAATTGAGGCCCCCCCCTCCCGCCCGCTTCCCAGTAGCAGCGCTCCGCCGCCTCCGGCCGGGTGGGCACCCGCGGGGTTGGGGGATTCTGGGGAGCCGCCTTAGGAGTCATGGGCCTGGGGGAGGGGAGACCTTGCCCCAGGGCTGATCCTGCTGCTCGTCGCCCCTAATTACCTACCCTCCCGCCTGGGCTTTGGGGTCGGGGGGGCCGGGGAGGAAGTCCGGCTGCGTGGCGGGAGCTGGGTGTGTGAGAGCGAGTGCGGAGCGGCGCCGGGAGCCGGGCGCCCGGCCTGCGTGGGGGACGATGGGAATTGCCCTCGAGCGATGAGCCGGGCGACCTGCCGCGGGGCCGCGCCCGGGCTGCGCAGGGGCGGGCGAGCCGCGGGGATGCCGCCGCCGGGCCGCCGTGGGGGGCCCTGCAGGGCCGGGCGCGGAGCTCGGCGGCCGAGGGGGAAGAGATGGGCCGCAGGGACGTCCCGGGGCCGCGGAGCCAGGCGCCGGGCGAGGCCCGCGGTGTGGGGGACGCGCTGTGTGAGTGCGGAGAGGCCGCGGGACCGTCGGCAGCCACCCGGGGAAAGACGAGCGGCGGAGGCAGTGGAGGCCGCAGGGGCGGGCGCGGCTGGGAGGACGCCTGGCGCTGCAGGCTCCGCTGAGGCCGCGGGGGACCCCGGGGCCGTGTGGGTGAACGGGGCCGTGGGGGAGCCCCAGGTGGTGGGGCCCGCCGGGTCCGTGTGGGTGACCGGCACTGGGGAGGAGGCGCAGGCGGCCCACCGGAGTCCCCGCGGCTGTGAGGGAAAGGGCCGCCCGGGCTCCGCGGGGCACGAGAGCATCCTGGAGCTGTGGCTGAAGGTGCAGGCGATGAGGGCCGCTGCAGGGTGTGGGGAAGGCAGCCGAGTCGTGCTCCATCCCGTCCCTGCCGGGCAGGGGCCCGTGGAAGGGGGTGTACCTGGGCGAGCTTCCTGGGTGGAGACCAGCCGCGGCGGCCTCACCGGACCGTGGGTGGAAGGACGGCTTAGGGCGGCCCCCCAGGCCTCAGACGGGGCTACAGCTGCTGCCCTAGGGGCAGGTCGTGAGAGGCCCCCCGGCTTGTGCGGGCCGGGACTGGCTGCGAGGGTGCCCCCTGAGGGGGTGCCTGGGGCTGTGGAGATAGGTTCTGGGATGGCCCCACACCTGCTGGGGGGAGGGCAGGCTGCGGGGGTGCCCGGGACTGTGGCGGAGGGAGGCTGTGCCGGTGCCCCAGGCCCTTGGGGAACAGCACCGGCTGTGGGGGTGCCTGGGGCCCCGGGGTGGCCTGAGGCTGTGGAGGGAGAGGCAGGCGGTGGGAGTGCGCCAGGTGTGTGGGGGGGAGGGCGTCCAGTACAGGCGCCTGGGGCTCCCGCACAAGAGGCCGTCTGTGGGGACACCTTATGGGGCGGGGGACAGGCGGTGGAGGCCCCCAGAGCTGTGGAGAAGGAAACTGCCTCTGTGGGTGCTCCAGGCATATGGCAGAGGAGACAAGCTTTGGAGGAGACAGGCTCTGGGGGCATCCCTGACTTGTGGGGCACCAGACAGCCTGTAGGGGTACCTTGTGCTGTTGAAGAGGAAACTAGGTGTGGTGGTGACCCAGGATTCAGGGAAAGGGGACAGGCTGTGTGGGTAGAGACAGGCTCTGCGGGTGACCCAGGCTCATGGGAAGCTGCCCAGACTGCAGAGGTATCTGGTCCTGATGAGCAGGAGGCAGGTCCCGGGGGTGCTCCAGGCCTTTGGAGTGTAGGACAGGCTATGGGAGTACCTAGGGCTTTGGGGAAGGGGGCAGGCTATGGGAGTGTCTCTGGTCTGTGGGGAACAGACCAGCCTGTGGGTGTGTCTCAGGCTGGGGTGGTACCAGGAGCCACAGGAGAAGGTTGCGGTGGCATCCCAGGCCTGTGTGACAGGCAGCAGGCTCTGGGGGTGTCTCTGGCTGATGCAGTGCCAGGGGTAGTTGGGGAGGAGACGTGCTGTGAGAATGTCCTGAATCTGTGGGAAAGGAGGCAGGCTGGTGGGGAGCAAGAGGCTCTGGTGCCTACAGCTTTAGGGGTACCCGGGTCTTTTTATCAAGAGGCAGGATATAGGGATGTTTCATGTCTGTGCAGGAGACAGGCTGTGGGCTTGTCTGAGACAGTAGAGATGTCTGAGGCACCAGGCATGCCCAAGGACAGGTGTGCCCCCGCCGGGGTCCCCACAGCTCTGGGTGTGCCTGGGTCTGGAAGGGTGCCTGCCGCTGTGTGGGTGTCTGGCCCTGTGTGTCCAGCTATCAGCTCTAGAAATGTCTTGAACCTGTGGGAAAGAGTTCACACTGCTAGAATACCCGTGGCTTCAGGGGTGCCTGCGGCTTCTGAGGAACTGTTTGCTGTGAGAGAGAATGCTGGTTCTGCGGCGTTCCCAGGGTTGTGGGGAAGGAGACAGGTTCCCGGGGTTTCCGTGACTGACAGGGTTGCTCTGGCTCCTGAGGTTCCTGGGCTTATTGGGGAGGAGACTGGCTCTGGGGGTGTCCCAAGATCTTGGGGAAGGAGACAGAGTACCAGGGTTCCTGTGGCTGCCGAGGTGCCCACTGCTGCTTGGGTGCCCTGTCCTTTGGGGGTGGAGACTGGCTCTGGAGGTTTCTCACACTTGGCAGGAAGGAGACAGACTGCAGGAGTACCAATGACTGCAGGGGTGTCCACAGCTGGTGGGGTGTCTGTGGCTCCCAGGGCACCTGGGCCTGTGCAGGAGGAGTCCGGTTCTGGAGGTGTCTCAGGCTTGTGTGGAGAGAGAGAGAGAGTGCAAGGACCTGCAGGTGCCAAGGCTCCCACAAGGGTGGTGATGCCCACCACTGCCAGGATGCTTGGGCCCACAGGGGAGAAGCTGGGCCCTGGAAGCATCTCAGGCTTGTCGGGAGGGAGACAGACTGCAGGGGTATCCATGACTGTGGGGGAGGAGACACTCTCTGGGGGTCTCTTGGCCTTATCAGGAAGAAGACAGACTGCTGAGATGCCTGTGGCTGCTGGAGTTTCCATGGCTGTGGGAGTGCCCACGGCTGCTAGCGTTCCTGGGCTGGTGGTGGGTGGTAGTAGCTCAGGGGATGTCTCAGGTGTATCGGAAAGGAGACCGGCCCCTGAGAGGCCCACTGCTGCCAGGGCTTCAGGGCCTGCTGACAGGGAGACTGGTTCTGATGGTGTCTCAGGCCTGTGGAGAAGGAGACCCAATGGAATAGTCCCTGAGGCTGTGAGGGTGCCTCTGTCTTTGGGGGTGCTTGCAGGTGGAGGAGTTCCCATGGCAGGGCACATGCCTGCTGCGATGTGGGTGATGGGGTCCACAGGAGAAGAAACGAATGCTGCTGTCTCGGGCCTCACTGTGGTGAGGAGACAGTCTGCAGAGGGACCTGGGGCTTCAGGGCAGGAGAGGGGAGGTAGAAGTATCCTGGGGCTGGCAGGGAGGAGCCAGGCAGCACGGATGTCTTACACCCATGGGCGTGGGACCAGGTTGTGGAGCTGCTCAAGGTCTGTGGGGGAAGAAACAGACTATGAGAATGTGCCAGGAGTGTCAGGGACAAGAATGCCTGTGGGGGTGGGTGAAGCTGTGGAAGTGTCCCCAGTTTCAAGGGAAGAAACAGACATTGGCCTTTTCAGAGATCACCCACAGCAGAGAGGGAGGAGGCAGACTGGAGGAGTGTCTGGAACCAGAGTGAGGGGGGACAGTTTGGGAGGAAATTGTATGTGGGAGGACAGATTGAGGGGGGCATTGCAGTAGTATACGTAGGGAACGAGTTGGGGGTCCTGGGACTTTTTGGGAGGGAACAGTTTGGGGGGAGATTTTTCCTGGGCTGTGGATGAAGGCACAGGCTGTAGGGGTGTCTCAGGATGGAGGGGAGATTCGGTGTAGAGAAGTCCTATGGTATGATGTGTGGTAACAAATTGGGACGTTTCCTGGAGCAGTTGGAAAGAGACAGGTTTCAGAGAGAGAGGTGTCCCAGGACTTTGTACAGGGGAAGTTTGGGGATGGGTGTCCCCGGACTGTGTGTGTGTGTGTGTGTGTGTGTGTGTGTGTGGCATCACTCGAGGTATCCTGGAACTGTGGGGATCACCTAGCTTTTTTCCTGGTAGAGAATGGATTATTAGGCCTTTGGAGTCCTGGGGGAAATTGTTAACCACATTAAAGTTGCATGCAGTTGCCCTGGCCCCCGTTCTGCAGACTCCCCCATTCTGTGGCTCCAGCCCCTGAACTGTGGTGATACCAAGCCAGTTGGGATTACCTCACTCATGTGCTTCCTCCCATCTTTTGTTTTTTGATCATGTTTCTGCAGCCATAGGAGTAAGGACTCTTGGACAACTGCCTTTATATTCCTTCAGATGTATCTGTCGTTAAGCAAATCCAGCATACAAATGTTGGGTTTATTCAGAAGGTTAAATTAGGGATTTTTTTTATAACCTGAATTTCCCCATTGATTTACTATGGGATTCTTTGAGAGAACAAATTCTCCAGTACATTTAACACTAGTCAGTTTATGGAAAATCAACTTAATTCAACAAATGTTGAGTTAAATTGTCTACTATGCTCAAAGCACTGTGTTGTGGGAGATATCAGAGAAGAGCAAGACAAGGCCCTTACCCTCAAGGAACCTTGTCTAGCTGGGAAGATGAGACATATACCTGGGAAATAGGTAAATAACCTGAGACAAGTGTGTGATAAGCACATGATGAGTGCAGGGATAGTGAAGTGTCTGTAAGGAGGCATTCAGAATCGGGAGCAACTTACAAAATGCTTTCATGTCTTTTATTTCCACTTTGTGTCCAGGGCGGGGAAAGTGGAGGAAATTGAAGGTTTGGAGAGGTCATGCCGGTAGTTAATGGCAGATCCTGGCATAAGTCTAGACATTCTGATCCTGAGGTCTACTTAAAGTCGTTCAGTTATGTCCCTTAGAGCTACCTAGTAAAGTGTGGCTACTTTTTCACTAGTGTTGAGGACTTATTAACGTAGAAAGTATGTCTATAAAATGCCCTGCTGGGAAGTGCTTGTGGACCATAGCGGAACTCTGTTTTTGGAATAATGTCTTATTAGAGACCCTTGATATATGAAATTTGGATTGAAAGGGGCTCAAGAGATTGTGTGTCCTCTTATTCACTTGGGAAATATAATTTCAAAGTATACTTTTGAAAATGGAAGAAACTGTCACATACCTGTCCTTAAGTTCGCTCTTTTAGTAAGGTTGCTGTGGGCTACTAGAACTCCTTATGTGAGCATGATCCTGTGTTTCACTTATTCTTTCCCTTTGTTTGAAGACGCCTGTTCTGAAAGTAGCTTTCTTTCATTTTAGGCAATGGTTTTGGGGAAGAGCTATTGGCTGATAACTAGACTTGCACTTTGGTTCTGCACTGTCTGACATGATGGGACCAGGCAGACCAGCTTCAACCTGTGTTAACCTCGCATCTAGTGTCCAACTAGATGGGAGGAGTGACCCCTGGAGACTTCAGACCCAGGTAGTTTATTTTTTCCTTCATATTTTTATAATGAAAAGTTGAAAGAAAAGGGCAAGAACACCTTTTGAATCTTCTAGTTTCAACAGTTGTAATAATTTGTCATGTTTTTTTATCTAACCCATCTCTCTAAAGTTGTTGCAGAACCATTTCAAAGTAAGTTACAGATATCATGACACTTTATGTCTAAAAATTTTAGAATACTGATCCTAAAAATAAACTCTTCTACTTAACCATAATACCATTATCAGACCTAAGAAGTTGACAGAGAAATTTTCCTAATATTACCTAATAACCACTCTTTATTGAACTTCGCCCCGTTGTACCCAAAATGTCATTACCTCCAACATTGTATCATGAAAATCTTCAAATATACAACAAAGTTGAATTTCACAGTGAACACCTCGATTCCATTACTATTTCACTGTGTTTAATTGCATATCTGTCCTTCACTCCATCCCTCTAGAATCCATTCATCAACCCATCTTATTTTTTGACGTATATCAGAGATTTCAGACACAAGCACCCTAACTACTTCAGCATGCATATCATATACTAGAATTCATTCTTTACCATTTTTTCTTTTGATGTAATTTTACATCTGAAATGATTACATTGAAATGTATATGTCTTGTCACACTTGCTTAAGTTAGACAGATGTATACACATGTGTAACCCATACCTCTTTCAAGATACAGATCATTTCCACTACCCCAGAAAGTTCTTTTATGCCCCTTCCTGGTCAATCCCCCCCCACCCTCCAGAGGCAACCACTATTCTGATTTTTTTTCCACCACAGATTAATTTCATCTGTTCTAGGACTTCATATAAATGGAATCATATGCTATGTACTCTTTTGTGGGAGGCTTTTTTCACCAGGTAGAATTTTTTTAAGATTCACCCATGTATCGGTAGTTTGTTCCTCTTTAATACTGAGTAATATTCCATAGCAGGAATGTGCCTCAGTTTGTCCATTCTGCAGCTGATGGACATGTGGGCTGTTTCTCGTTTGGGTTATTATAAATGAAGGTGCTATGAACATTCTTGTACAAATCTCTTTGTAAGCATGTTTTTAAATACCTGAGAGTGAAATCTCTGGGTCATAGGGTAGGTGTATATTTTTTTTGACAAACCAACAGACCTTTTCCAAGGCGGTTTTACCATTTTACATTCCTACCAACAGTGAATGAGAGCCCCTCCGTTGCTCCACATCTTTGCCAATATTTGGTGTAATTTTTAAAATTATAACTTCTGGTGGGTATGTAATAATACCTCATTGTGGTTTACAAAGAAAAAACTTTTTAAAATTTTGACATAATTTCAGACTGACAGAAGAGTTGAAAGAATAGTACACAGAATTCCTTGATACTCTTCCAGTTTCCCTAAATGGTAACATTTTATTACATTTTCCCTCCCTCTCTTCCTCCCTGTCTTTTTCTCCTCCCCCCACATTTTTTCTAAACTGAGTAAGTTGCAGACATGATGCCCTTTTACTTAGTACTTGTATTTGTATTTTCTAAAAACAAGGCCTTTTCTTCCTTTTTTTAAATTCTCACCCCAGGATATTTTTCCCATTGCTTTTCAGAGAGAGAAGAAGGTGGGGAGGGGTGGGGGCGGGGAGAGACATGGATTGGTTGCCTCCTGCATGCGTCCACTGGGGCCAGGATTGAGTCTGCAAATGAGGTATGTGCCCTTGGCCAGAATCAAACCTGGAACCCTTCAGTCTGAGGGTTGACACTCTAACCACTGATCCTAACCAGCTAGGGCAAGGCCTTTTCTTATATAATCATAGTACAGTGATGAAATTCAGGAAGTTAACATTTAAAAAATACTGAAAATGATGAGAATGTGGAAATATGACTATGCTAAGTGAAAAACAAAACAGCTTGTATCTATTATGATTAAAACTGACAAAACTTAAACCTGCATAATGCATAAGAAGGTGTAAGTGGACTGCTTAGAGTAAGATGAACTTAGGTGCAGGATAAAAGGTGTGACCCAACTGCCAGATGGAGAATCTCAGGGAGACCTGAAGAGAGAATGTCAGAGAAATGACTTAGGTCCTGTGTAGCCGGGCGGTGTGTCTGGGAGCAACTTTGGGGATTTCTTGTAATGGATTTTATTGGTCACTTGCTGGAACCTGATGTTTGAAACAGGACAGAAGTCCATAACTGGGGAGTTGAGGAACTTACTGGTTGCCGCTTGAAGTCTTCTGGGTTGACCTTTAGAGGAGCATACAATATGCTGTTAGTACACAGAAGGGTAGTGCTGTGGCTCTGAGCGATTGGAGGGTAGAACCGGGGCTATGTGATGAAGTCAGTGTGTGAGAGTGGCTGATTCTATCAGTACAAAATAAACATACCTGTGAGCACTGATAATTGTGTTGGTGAAATTTTAGAAACTTGGTTGTAGACATACACCAGCTATGTAATGTGTTATTTTTCTAACGAGTGCTTTTATTTTATTTTTTTTAAAGAACCAGCTGCAGTTTAATAAGGATGTTCCTACACATCCAAGCAACTTGGCAATCCGGTATTCTTACCCATGTGCAATTAAAATTGAAAAACTGAAGAACTCACACAATGAGTCAGACCATTGTAAAGATTTGGATTTTAGAGATGGTTCTGACCTAAGCCGTTCTGTTTCATTTTCTGTCATATCAGAAGAGAGACTTAGCTATGCTGTCCACCTAGCCAAAAGAGATATGAAACGAAGACACTTTGAGGAGCATGTGAAAAAACACCATCTGACAAGTCAGCCCAAGATCTCTCAGAAATGTGGATATACCAGGCATAAAAGATCTGACCTTAGGGTGGAAAGGAAGGAATTGAAGAATCAGGAAGTTTTTCATTGCAGCCACCAGCCATCCAAGGTAGAAATTTCCAGCTCAGGTGCCAAGGTGTACGTGTACACATCTCATTCAGGACAGTCAGATCTGCACATGCCAAAGTCATCACCCACCCATGATCTAGGACTGCAGCCACATGGCAGGACAGGTGACCACAAAAGCCTGTGTGAACACAGAAGCCTGCTTGAGGTTCAGCGGCTCCAGAAAATATTGAGCAATTGTATCCGTAAAATTGAAGAAGTAACAAAAGAAGGTGAGAAAAATTGGTGCGAGTGGGATAGTTCAAATACATTCATTCTTTTGGGACCCCCGCCCCTATCAAATTCCACTCCCTCCTTCTGTCACTGCCCCAAGCACTCATGACCAGACAGGTGGACTTTGAGTTTGACCAATGTCTTTTTTTCTAAAGGGTTTTCCCTGCCCTAGCCCCTCCTTCAAACGTAGGCACAGCTCCTTTCCTGAAGGCTGCACTAGGCCATCGACTGACCGAGGGCCCAGCCTAAGGGTTGGGGTAGCTGCTGGTGGAACCTTAGGTCTTCTGTCACTAGAGTACAAACTATCCTATAATGTTTTGCTTCGTTACCCAGAAGTCCTGACAAAATTATAGTTAATTTATTCAAAAAAACATAGTATTATGTACATTTTAGATGAAACCAGTTTCGATTTAGACAGTGTTGAGATGAGTACACAGCAGTGACAAGGGAAATGGTGGATATATATGCAAATATCTTACCACAGGGTGGAAAGGAAGGTGTATAATCACCATATACTGTTTTCTACAGTTCTTCAGTGTTCTCTGTGCCTTGTGTTTCCCTGAGGAGTAGAGCATTGATTCCATGTGGAGAATTTAGGGTTACCATAGCTAGTGAGTAGGGGAATCAAACCTAGCTCAGGCTCCAAGGAGTAGGGAGTTGAGCATCACATGGACCCACTGTGCTAGGATAGTACATAGTCTGTGATGGTCTTTGGAATTTAAAAATTTATATATGCTTATGTACATAAACGCATGTTAAATCAGGAATTTAAAGTGCCTCACAGAAATACCTGTGGTTGAACAAGCTAGGGCAAACATGGAAATGAGGGTATTGTGGCAGAGGAAAAAATAAGGAAAGGCAAAATAAGATTTATTAGGGATGGGTTACAGATTTGTTTCTGAGCTTCCCAGCAGCCTGCTAAAGAGGAAAGTGATCAGCTGCGGAATTTACAAAGTCTAAAACAAAAAAAAAGATTGTGTAAGGAAATAATTATTGCATATATCGAGGCCAGAAAAAATTTCTCCTGTGTGCCTTCATAAAGAGTATGTAATGCGATATGATGATCAATTAAAAACATTCCTACATCATGCTAATGGGACTGTTAAGATTCGTTTCTTATAACATTCCTCAGTGTCCGTCTGTGGCATGACCCCATGGCATACTTTGGTGGAAGCCATGCTCCCAGGTGAGAAAAGCCACGAGGCCCACTGCTCTGATGATGTGGCTTAATACAGGGGGACCTTTAGAGCAGAGCTTCTCAAACTCACTGTGCGGAAGGTCTTGGTGGGTTTTTTGTTTTTTTTGTTTTTAAGATGTCAATCTGTCACAAATCAGTACTTTCTAAACTATAATAAAAATATCACGACAATAGCATATTGCTATAAAAACCTGTAAATGCATACTTTTGATTTCTCTGTAGCTTTTTGTGGACTGGTAATAGTTTGTGACAGCCCCTGTCTGCAGCCTACCTGTTCAATAGCCCCGAAATGCCCAGTTGTGCTTCCCAAGTGCTGCTCTGCAGACTGGTTGCACCAGAATGATCTGCAAGGGGGGGAGGTACAAGAGGGTAAAGGGGGGATAAATGGTGATTGAAGGAGCCCTGGCTGGTGTGGCTCAGTTGGTTGAGCATTGCCCCGTGCACCGAAAGGTCGCCAGTTCGATTCCCAGTCAGGGCACATGCCCAGGTTGTTGGTTTGGTCCCTGGTCGAGGTGCATGCGGGAGGCAGCCAATGAATGTTCCGCTCTCACATTGATGTTTTTCTTCCTCTCCCTTCTTCTCTCTCTGAAATCAATAAAAACTTATTTTTTTAAAAATGGTGATGGAAGGAGACTTGATTTGGGTTGGTGAACACACAATACAATATACAGATGATGTATTATAGATTTGTAAAGTTTTGTTAACCAGTGTCACCCCAGTAAATTCAATTTTTAAAAAAAAGTAACCTGCAAGAGGAGCAGTTAAAAACTACTCCCGAGTCAGTCACCATTGACATTTAAGTACATGAACCCAGAGTTTTTCCATGCTGTGCAGCCCAGCAAGAGAGACAGTTTGGCTTGTAGGCTCCTCTGAGACTACATCTGTGTCCACACTGCTTGATTTCAAATTTTTTATTTCTTCAAAAATATTTTCATTAGTTGATTTTTAATGAGCAAGTATTAAAAAATTTGAATTTATAAAATATATTTAAAGCACTTCTTTTATCTGACTTGTTTAATGGAGTTTTACATAAGAATTTGCATTGTATAGACATTTGAAAACCACTGACGAGAAGGAATGACTGGGTTGCACATCCCTCAGGCAGTCAGTCTTCCAGAAACATTTTCTTTCAACTAACCTTTTGAAAATGTGGATCACCAGTGTATACGAGAGTGTACTTTCTGACAAATATATGAAGGCTTTGGACATTTATATAATCTTCATATGTTGGAGAAAAGATTTCTCTCTTGGATTCAAGAAAAGAAAGTGAAAAAGAAATCTTGCTAAACATAAAAATGGGCCAATAATGGTTTTTGCAAAAATAACATTACAAATTTTGGCTCAATATAAAGAATTTTAAAGTAGTAAGAGTTACCTCATAGTGGAGTAGGCTGTCCAGTGGATTTTGGTTCAGGAAATTCTGCATGGAGGGGAGCTTGACCTGGTTAATGACATTGTGGCCCGCCCTTCTCTGAGTCAGTACACAGGCCCCCTCACCCTGATTTCTTGGCTGATGAAAAATGACATTTGTTATGATGACAGCCTCATTTTTAAGAGAGAGATCTTCCACTTTATTAACTCTTCGAGTAATTGAAAGTTTTGTAAGTTTTTATGTTTGGTTTATAATCCACTTTTGGGGGGCCGGGGTTATTTTCAGATAAAACAGAGGCAGCCTTGGATCCAGACCAGGAGCGGCGGATCCGTGTCTGGAGGCAGGAGCACGCGGCTCGCTCTGCCCGAATGCTCTACGCCCTCCAGCAGCAGGTGCGGGAGCGGGAGCAGTGGGACCTGCAGCCTGTGTTACCTTCTCAGAGTTCGTTTTCCTTTTGTCTCAGGAGTATTAGCGCACGGTGTCCTCCACGAATTCTAATGTGTTTGTGAGGCTAAGTTTCCTCAACACGTGGGCAAATACTTTTCTTTTTGTCATCTGCCTGGATGTGCATTTGTGTATTATGTATAAATAGCCAAACTCCTTAAATAGTGGTTTTTGACTCATTGGTGTCAAAGACTCTTGAGAATCTACTAAAAGCCATGGGTTCTTTCCTCAGAAAAAAATACTTATCCAGCACATATTTTTGCAGATGAAGTCAAGAGGATTAGTTACCTTAAAACCCTTTGTCCCCTGTTATGAACCCTAATCTTAGAAGAAAGGGCCTGTTTTAGTTTCCCATCTGTCTCATGTTTATTATATACTAGAACCTTAGTAATAGTAAATAATTTGATGGTCTTTATTGAATAGTGAAGAATGAAGACCACGTTAAGTGTCTTTCAGGACACATTTGGTGGCTGATAAATGAGCATTTACATTGTTTGTGGGTAGATTTTAAAAAATGTTCTAACTTTAAGGCCTTACTCATTAATAAGTCTTTAACTCATTTCTGGTCACTTAAGTCATATGTTGGCCTTATTGTTTGAGCCAAAACCTGGACCTTTTTATTTAAAAGAAAACATCTGAGTTAGATTTAGTTTCATATTCTTTTTGGGTTCTGTGTCGGTCTTTATATTGCCACTGTAGAGATTGTTTTACCTGTCAGACTTCTGCGTGAGAGCCTCCAGTGCTCTCGACGTGGAGGATGAGAGCCGAAGCTTTGTTGGCACTGAGGATGTCATGATGTGGCCCCTGCTCTCCAGAGTTACTGCCACCTTCCCTCCCTCATGTTCGTTCCTGTTACACTGGGGACCAAGGGATGGAAAGCCAGTAACTGTTTTGGGGGTACATGAATGCAGAGCCTTGCCTCGTTTTCAAGTGACTTGAGTGAATGTTATATTTGGACAAAACAAGCAGTGTCCTTTTCTACAAAAAAGATCAGTGGAAAGGTACAAAGTTCACATTTTCCTTTTTTACAAAACAGGTTAGAGAAATCCAGGAAGAATTGGATAAACTGAGTCCACATAATACTAAACACACTAAGAAGGTATGATATAATTTAATTTTGATTAATACTTATTTATAAATTAGATTTCCAGTGTTTTGTTTGTATCTCGTGTGTGTTCTCTGTGCTAATACTATTTTCAGTGCTTGTAGAGACGCGTTAGTGAGGGCACGAGCACCTTAAATACTCTGAACTTGGGGTTGTCTTCCAGGGAACAGGTTCTGAAAATAAATGTTTGTTGTTGTTGCTGGTATAAGAAACTAGAATAGGAAGGAAAAGACTTTGTCATGAGAAAATCTTTAAGCCTTACAATTCCCTTTGCTATGGAAAAGTTTCACAGTGGAAATATTCACTATAGAAAGAAGGTAGACTGTAAATATTAAGGGTGAGATTAATGTCAAGGAAGTTCTGAATATTGAAATAATTTCTCACATTTCACTTATTGCCAGTCATGGGCAATGTCCAGGCTGGCATCTGCCCATCGAGGAGCCATTCGGGCCTTACAGATGTTTGTCACTCAGTTTACTGACCGGGGGGAGCACCCAGTGCCTGCGCAGTACAGGGAACTGGGCAGTCTTATCCGCCAGCTGTCACTCTGTTCCACCAAAGTCGATGCTGATTCTTCTGATATGGTAATAGATATCCTGCAACAAATTGAGGTATGACATTGACTTATGTTTGTTAAAAGTGCTTTTGTTTAATACTTACCCAAGGATATGTTTTTTATTGATTTTGAGGGAGAGGAGAGAGAGAGAGAGAAACATCAGTTGGTTAGTTACCTCCCATACGTGCCCCTACCGGGAATTGAACTTACAACCTTTTGGTTTATAGAATGACGCTCTAACCAATTGAGCCAGTTGGCCAGAGCAAAAGTGCATTGTTTCTAAGCAGGGAAATAATGTTTAGCATCTCCAAATTTCATGGAGGATACAAGACAAAGCTGCTACACCTAGTATATTAAAGCTTTACCGAGGGCAGAAAAAGGACTTCATTTTTATTTTATTGTTTTTATAGTCTGGTCTATATAATATTGTGTTTCACTTCTTTAACAATTGGTGACTTGAGCCTAGAACATATAACAAATCTTAACCAGGTCCATAAATTAAGAATTTTCCATTTTCTGACCTTGCCAGTTAATAAAGAATTTATTAGCATAGAAAAAGAAAACAGTAAAGCAATCTTAAATCAGTGCTTTAATTAGAATATCAGTATGTAATCTAGAGAGATTTTTGGAAAGAAGAGACATTTTAAGATATATGGAACCAGAGCCTCAAGTCTTGTGATATGGCGAGAGACTTCTGGAAATCACACTGGCATGTACTAGTCAGGAATGAATAGTGTTCTTTGTTCTTACTGGTGACAAAGACAAGAAGGACAGCATGGCCTTAAATCTTGATAGTTCTCCGAAGTTCTCAGAGTGCTAACACATAATTTTGCAATTTTATCTTTACTGCAGTGCTGTGATTTGCAGAGGTTTTATTTTACAGATAAAACTTTTTGAAAAGCAAAGGTTAGAGAGATGACACAGTTACTTCTCTTGAGAGCTGGGTGTCAAATTCCTATCTTCTGATCCTTGCCACTGTTGCTTCCACTACCCCACACATTTTCATCCACAAAAAGACAAACAATGTCAGTGTGACATAGTAAGCTGTGGGCTGTGAAGGAAAGATGCAGTGGGGAGAAGCATGGACTAATTGGCATACCAGTTTTACCATTAACTAGCCCTTGGGCGTCTTTAAGCGCCTTCTACCTTTACAGTTCCATTCTCCAGCAGATCTGTGAATGCATTGGTTTCATTCATGTATGTAGAGCTCTCTCAGGAATGTTATTGTCAAATTCAGACCTTTTAGGCAGAATATCAAGTCATTTGATGCTTTTTAAACTTACCCATAAGAAACATTTATTGGTCAAAATGATTTCATTTAGAGGAAATATCTTTATAATCCTAAAAGGATCTCAAGAGATTTTCTAGTCCCTGAGTGCCTTTATAATGTTTCTTAAACATAATGTTTCTCTCTCCTACTTTTGAAAGTATTCAGTAGTGCAAGCAATTTATTCTTGTTGATAGTACTGTACTGTCCCATCGCTTATTTTTTTGTTGCCTTACTGTCATCTGAACTAAATCTCCCTGGCTATGTTCAGTTGTCCTTAATTTGTACTGGCCAGATGGAGACTAGGCCCTCACCTCCAGCTAATGAGTGAGTGTGTACTTTGTTAGAAGATGTGCCTCTTTTAGAAAGGGGGGCACTGATCTCCTACCATTGTGGTAGATGAGTGATCAGAGCCACTGGACACACAATTTCCTTTAGTTTATGAAAAATTTATATTAAATATAGTCTGTTTGCCCACTTAAAATATTATTTGAGTTTATGAGTTTTTATTGAGAACTAAAATGATTTTAAAGCATATGGGTTTATAGTCTGAAAACATAGTTAATATCTAAAATGGTGATCCTTAATTTTACGAATTGGATGTCTTTAAAAGTATTCATATTCTTTATCTTTTTGCTATTGGTTTTAGTTAGCTTAACATGTAAAAGGACATGCAGAATTCCTTTTATTAATTAATTTGGTGCCCGAAATAATAGTTTTAAAATTAAGTTAAACAAGATTTCCTTAATCATTAGAGATAGCCATTTAATAACACATTTCTCTGGAGTCCTCATTTTCAGTTTTGTGATTAAAAGTCAGGCTTTTTAATCACTAAGAGATAAACTAAGAGAATAATTGACTGTTTCATGGCAGGCTTTGGAATCCCTCCTAGAAAAGAAACTGTCACCAAAAAAGGTGAAGAAAAGTTTCACTGAAATTAGGAGAAGATTTCCTGTTGGTAGCCCACGGTCCTTAGAGAGATGGCAAAGTTCATTGCCAAAGAGCGAGAGGAGACACTTCGTAACAAAGAAGATATTTCCACAAGAAACAAGACAACCTTCAGTGGCAAAGAAGGTTCTTGCTGGTATGTGTCCTAAAGTGTTCATTGCAAGGTATTTTATTCTTTGGAATTGTCTGAACTGTAACAGTTGCTAAACTGAGGGGAAAGTTAGGATTTCAAACCTAGTCCTCAATAGGTGTGCTTGAACCAGGACAAGTGAATTGCAACCAGGATGCTTCCTTAGGCTGGGGGCTGGCATATTCTTCCACGGGGAGGGTGGAAAAGTACAACTCCCTTTTCCTACATCATAGCATTTGGACTACCCAAAGTAAATTTCTACACAGCTGGAAGTTAGAGCCCTACTTTTAATTTTCATTTTAACAATAGATAAATGCATATACACATGCATATTAGATATATATGTATCTTTTTACTTAGGCAATAAATTCTTGTTATTCCAAGAAGTGGAATTGCTAGCTTTCATTGTGTGCACATGTAGACATACACTGCCAACTTGCCCTTGAAAGTGGGCATACAATTATGTTTCAATGAGCAGTGGTCATCAGTATATATTTCCCCATATCCTTGCCAAGTACTTTATATAATGAAATTTAAATTTTTTTCCAGATTCTCAGTGGAAAATGGTATCTTATTGTATCATATTGCATCTCCCTGGTTCCTAGTGAGGAAGATTATTGTTTCTTTCATGTGTTCCTTAGCCATGCCTATTTCCTTTTCTGTGTTTGTCTCTTCATATCCTTTGCCCTCTCCCTGCTGGGATCTATGTCCTTTGCTTATGGATGTATAGAACTTTGTATAATCTGAATCCTAATCCTTTTTTGGTATACATATATTATAGATATTTTCTCTTAGTCACTTGCTTTTGCAATTTGTTTATATCTTTTCTGATACAGAAAATTTAAATTTTTTCAAAGTCAACATTCTTTCTTATATATTTTAACATTTTATGAGGCCACTCTTTCTGTTTTGTTCTTCTTTTTCAAAATTTTGCCGATGGTGATTGATTATCTTCAGAGGAATTTAAAATGAGCTAGTTAGTCGGGTTCCATGAAAAATGCTGTCCCAGTTTTGATTGGTATTACATTGAGTTCATAGATCACTTAGGGGAGAAATGACATCTTTACAGTATGAAGTCAGCCCATTGATTTATTCATGTCCGTTTTCTGTCCCTTCAGTTGAATTTTATAATTTTCTGCATATAAGAATTCCTGACATAGGAATACATACGAATGCCTAAATTCCTTGTTAGGTTTATTTCCAGTTATTATTGTTCTTATGAAAGGGACCTTCTTTTTTATTACATTTTGAAATTGGTTATTGCTATGTATAGGAGAGCTGTTTGATTCATACATTGCGCTTATCTCTGGTACCTGGCTATAATCTTTAATTTGTTATGATAAGGTATACATTTGAACATTTCTGAAATTGGGATACATACTTTTTTTTTTTTAATATGTTTGTATTGATTTGAGAGAGAGAGGAATGGAAAGGGGGAGAGAGAGAGAGAAATACTGATGTGAGAGAGAAACATCGATTGGCTGCCCCTTGCATGCCCCTTACTGGGGACTGAGCCTGCAACCTGAGCGTGTGCCCTGACTGAGAACTGAAGTGGTGACCTCTTGGTGGAACAATGCTCAACCAACTGAGCCACACCAGCTGGGCAGGATACATTCTTAAGTTGTTGATATAATTAATAGGCAATATTTTAAAATTTGCTCTTGGTGCGTAAAATAAGATGTTTATACTCAATGTTTTAGATTTGATGAAAACACGAGATTTTGTTATTTAATTCTTTTGTATTTTTCCAGATAGATGAGATCACCTACAAATAAGTTTTGCCTTTCTCTGCAATTTTTAGGCCTTTCCTTTTTTCTCTTTCTGCTTTGTTGGGTGGGCTTTAATTCAGAATAATACTGAATAATAGTTATAATGGTAGACATTATTTCCCCCCTGCCCCAGATTTAATGGAATGCTTCTCCTTTTTTTTTTTTTTTTAACTTTGTAAGCTATGTTTAATTTCAGCATATATCTGTATATATATGTTCTGACTATTATTGGTTATTTACCATAATCATCAACACAAATTTTAAAAATCAGAATTGCATATATTGTACTTGCATAATTGATTAATGTTTATACTGCCCTAAGGATTACTAGATAAAAAAAAACTTTAACACTTTAATGAACGTCATTGTTCTCTGTATTTCTTTCCTTAAGATACTATTTTGGTGCTTTTTAAATTTTATTTTTCAATTACAGTTTACATTCCATATTATTTTGTATTAGTTTCAGGTGTATAGCAACAGTGGTTAGACAATCATGTACTTTACAGAGTGTTCCCCTGGTATTTCCAGTCCCACCAGGCACCATACATAGTTGTTACTGTGTTATTGACTGTATTCCCTGTGTTGTACTTGACATTCCTTTGACTGTTTTGTCTCTACTTCTTTTTCACCCAGTCCTCCAACCCCCTCTCCTCTGGCAACCATCAGTCCGTTCTCTGTCTCTAGTTCTCTGTATCTATGCTCAGTTTAGTTTATTTATTTTGTTCTTTGGATACAGTTATTATCATTCATTTTGTTTATGTGGTGTAACATGTTACTTGGCTTGCGGATATTGTACCAACCTTGCATCCCAGGAATAATCCCACTCGATCATAGTGTGCGATCTTTTTAATGTATTGCTGGATCTGATTTGCTAGTATTTTGCTGAGGATTTTTGCACCTATGTTCACCAGGGATATTGGCCTATAATTTTCTCTCTTTGTAGTATAAAATGAGGTTGGGATTCTTCCCTCCTCTTGAATTTTTTGGAATAGTTTGAGAAGGATAGGTGTCAGTTCTTCTTTGAAAGTTTGATAAAATTCATCTGTGAAACCGTCCGGCCCAGGACTTTTGTGTGTTTGGAGTTTTTTCATTCCTGCTTCCATTTTGTTGGTTGTAATCGGTCGGTTTAGATTTTCTGTTTCTTCTTGATTCAGTTTTGGAAGATTGTATGTTTCTAGGAATTTATCCATTTCTTGTCTGATTTGTTGGCATATAGTTGTTCGTAATATTTTCTTATAATCCCTTGTATTTCTGTGGTGTCAGTTGTTATTTTTTCACTTTCATTTCTGATTTTACTTATTTGGGTTCTCTTTTTTTCTTGATGAGTCTGATTAAAGGTTTATCAGTCTTGTTTATCTTTTCAAAGAACTAGCTCTTGGTTTTATTGATCTTTCATATTGTTTTTTTAGATTCCATTTTGTTTATTTTCATTCTGATCTTTATTATTTTCTTCCTTCCACTCTCTTTGGGCTTTGTTTGCCATTCTTTTTTCTAGTTCCTTTAGGTGTAAGGTTAGGTTATATATTTTAGGTTTTTCTTCTTTCTTTTTTTTTAAAAAATATATCTTTATTGATTTCAGAGAGAGGAAAGGAGAGGGAGAGAGAGATAGAAACATCAATGATGAGAGAGTCATTGATCAAGCCCGCAACCGGGGCATGTGCCCTGACCGGGAATTGAACCCCGATCGCCTGGATCCTAGGTTGACGCTCAACCACTGAGCCACACCGGCCAGGCGGTTTTTCTTATTTCTTGAGGTACACCTGTATTGCTGTGAATTTCCCTTTCAGGACTGCTTTCACTGTGTCCCATAGATTTTGGGTTGTGTTTTCATTTTCATTTGTCTCAAGGTATCTTTAGAATCTTTCTTGATCTCATTATTAACTCATTCATTGTTTAGTAACATGTTATTTAGCCTCCATGTGTTTATGTGTGTTTTTTTAATCCTTACCTGAGGATATTTTTTCCATTGCTTTTTAGAGAGAGTGGAAGGGAGGGAGAGAGAGAAACATCCATGTGAGACACATTAATTGGTTGCCGCCTACACTCGCCGCCACTAGGGAGCAGGGAGCAAACCCCCAACCCATGTTATGTGCCCTTGACCAGGAATTGAACCTGAGACCCGATAGTGCACAGGCCACACTCTAACCACCAGGCCACACTGGCCAGGGGTAATGCTGAATTTTTTAATGTACTATTTATATGAGAGTGTGGACAAATCCAGTGAACTAGTTTTCCTTTTTTATTTAAAGTATAATATACACAATAGAAGAGTACACACATTGTAAATTTATGACTCAATTATCAGAAAACAAATTTCTATAATCACTACTAAGTCAAGAAATAAAGTTACATAATCGGTATTTTCTAGGGACTGGCATCTTTCACCTAACACTTTGTGAGATTCATCTGACCTGTTTGTGTAGCTATGATTCATTTATGTTCATTACTGTATTTCATTATCTGAATATATCACAGTTTTAAAATTTATTCTGTTGTTTTAATTATTGAGTTTTTCCAGATTTGGACAGTTGTAAAGAAAACTACTGTGATTGTTCTAGTCTCTTAGTACATGTGTGCATGTGTTTCTCTTGCGTATATTCCCCGGAGTGTGATTGTTATATGTTTATTCAACTGTGGGAAAGATTTTTTTCAAAGTAGTTTTATATTCCAGCCGACTGTGTATGAGAGCAGTTACTACATATCCATGTCAGCACTTATTATTAATAGCTTTTAAAATTTTAGCCACCTAGTTGGTGTGTAAGGCTGTTGTTGTGGTTTTAATTTACATTTTCAGGATGAGTGATGATGAGGCCATTTCTGTGCCCACTTCACCCCCTTGCCCACGCTTCCCCCTTTTCCTTCTCTCTCTCCCTTCCCCACTCCCTCTCCTTTCTTTTCTATTGATTTGTAGTTCTTCCGAGGAGTATTCTGCACATGGAACCTTTCTCAGTTATCTGTATTGCAAATATCTTCTTAGAAATAAGCCTCAGCTTGCTTTTAAATGTTGCAGTGGTGTCTTTTGAGGAACAGAATTCTTAATTTCACTGCAGTCCAATGTGGCAGTCTTTTCCTGAGTTTTTGTTTTGGTATCTTTTTTTGTATTCTGTTTAAGAATCTCCCCTATGCCAAAGTTAAGAAGACCTTTTCTATGTTGTTTCCTAGAACAAAGTTTCATTTTCTTGCTGATGGATGTCCAGATGAGCCAGCACTGTGTTGAAAGGATCCCTCCGAAATTGGCATATAATGTCGCTTTGGTCATAAAGAAACTGTCTACATATGTGCGGGTCAGTTTCTTGGCCCCCCTGTTCTCTTCCACTGATCGTATATTGGTTCTTATGCTAGTGTTCACTGTCTGAGTTATTCTAGGTCTTGACGTCTAGTTCTTCTTCCAGAGTGTCTTGGCTAATCTTGACCTTTGGTCTTTCTATAGGAATTTTAGAATCACAATTTTCACTTTCCACCAACCTTCCTGTTACCCTGAAAACAATAATAAAAATCAAGCTATTGGAATTTTGATGAGGAATTGATATCTTTATAATATTGAATTTCCCAGTCCACAAACAAGGCATATCCCTCCATTTACTTAGGTTTTAATTTATAGCGGTGTTTGTGGTTTTATACATCTCTTCATTAGATTTATTCCCTGGCATAGCTATTTCCAATTCTCTTGTAAATGATGTCATTTAAAAATTTTAATTTTGCCCTGCCAGGCGTGGCTAGCGGTTGAGCGTCGACCTAGGATCCAGGCGATCAGGATTCGATTCCTGGTCAGGGCACTTGCCCGGGTTGTGGGCTTGATCAATGACTCTCTCATCATTGATGTTTCTATCTCTCTCTCTCCCTCTCTGTTCCTCTCTCTGAAATCAATAAAGATATATTAAAAAAAATTTTTTAATTTCTAATATATATTGCTGATATATAGAGATACAATTGATTTTATGTACTGCTGTTGTATCTAGCAACCTCGCTCAGCTAATTTATTTCTAATAATTTATCTGTAGATTATTTGTGTTTTGCTATGTATATAATCATATCATTGGTTTCTTTCCTCCTCCCCAATCTTTATTTCTTTTTCTTCTGTACTTTCTAGTTTTATTTACTGATCTGTAAATGACTGGTATAAAGGTATGTTAAAATCTCTTTTGATACTTGAGACTTTCTTAATTCCTTATGTATTTTTATTCATTTTTGTTTTGTGTATTTTGAAATTGTATTGTTAGATGCATAAGAGTTCTTGGCTGTTAAATCTTTTGGGTGGATTTTATATGTTATATTATAAAATGTTTCTCTTTGTCGTTTTTAATGTGATTCACTTTATGTTTTGTTTGGTTTGGTATTAATGTTGTCTCATCTACCTAACTTGTTGGACATTTACTTAGAATAACAGTTTTCATTCCTTTCTGCTCTGTCTTCCTTTGATGTTTTATTTCAAGAAAGTTGCTTGTGAATAGTTTATCGTTGGTGTTTTTAATGCAGTTGTATAGTTCTTTTTATTCAATCTACTTAGATTTACTGGGACTAATGATACATTTGAACTACTTTCTACCTTATGTTTTTCATTTGTCATGGGGTTTCCCCTTTGTTGTGATTTATTATATTAATAAAGTTTTTGTTGTTTCATTTTGTTTCCTCTACTGATTTGAAAGTTGTGTATCAGTTTGGTTTTCATTTGATTTGTTCTCAGTCTGCCGCTAACTCTGTGGCATCCAGTAACTTAATGCGCCAGCTCTAACATGAACGTGACAAACCTGGGTTCTTGGTAGACAGTTACTGACTACAATGTGATACTTTCTTCATCGCCCGGAGTTAGAGCTAGTAAAGCATCTGCCTTTGCCGGCCTTTCCCTTCAGGACAAGTGTCATGTCTCTTTGCCGTTATATCCCTTATATAGCTCAGTGTCTGAAACACAGCTAGGCACTTAGAGAGAGATGGTATACCTCATTGTTTTAATTTGGATATCTTTGACTCCTGGTGATCATCTGTTCACGTTTTTATTGACAGTTCATCTTTTCTCTCTAAATTGCTTGTTTCTGTCCTTAGTCTGTTTCTCTGTTGGATTATTTGTTTTTCTCAAAGATCTGTGGATGTTCTTTATATATTTTGCGTATTAATCCTATGTTAATTATTTGCGTTACAGATCTCTACTCCCAGACTCTGGCTGTGTGTAGACTTCATGGTGTCTTTTTGTCAGAAGGAAGTTGTAGCTTGGTCTAATTACTTTCAAATATATTAATATTATATTTGAGTTTAAGAAAGCCTTTTCTGTCCTGATATAATCATATTCTCCCTATATTTTATTCTAAAAGCTTAAAGTTTTTCTTTCACATTTAGGTCTTTGTTCCATTTAGAATTTAAATGTTCTGTGTGAGGCGAGGATCCAGTTTTAGTTTGCTACCTGTGGGTGTGAGTAGTCTCAGCACTATTGAGCACAGTTCACACTCACAGAGTTCCACGCCGCCTTTGCCACATCCATTTTGCATCACTGGTTTCTGCCTGTTCCTTCGTCACTCCCGCATCCCCTGATTGTACAGCTTCCTCATGAGCACTGTATCTCTGGTGGAACATGTCCCCCCACCACCCCGCCCCGCACTTTGTTACTGTGCTTCACAGTTATTTGGGCGGTCCTGGGGTGTTACTCTTCACAAGAATATTGGGGTCAGCCTGTTTAGATCCACACAAAAAAGTCTGTTGGGATTTTAATTGAATTTGCATGACAGTTATAGATCACTTTGGGGGGAACTGAAATCTTTACGGTATTCTTTTCATTCATGAAAATAACTTACTCATACCTTCTTTCTTTCACGTTTTTTAAAAGTATCTTTGAACTTTTTCTGTAAAACTCTTAGGTATCTTTCGTGAGATTTCTTCCTAAGTGCCTTATAGTTTTTGTTGCCAAAGAGAATAGAATATTTTTGTTATGTATTCTCTAATAATTTTGAAATGTGGGAATGATACTGATTTTTTATATGTTTTTCTTCTTTTAGCCAGAAACCTTGCTGAACCCTCTTCTTAGTTGTAATTGTTTGTCTGTAGATTCTCTTGATTTTCTATATAGAAAGCATTATCTCATCTTCAAAAAAGGGACTTTATTTTCTTTCCCATTGCAGGCTGAATGTCATGTATGGACTTCAGACTCTATTCTGTATCAAATGAGGAGCCATCAAAAGCTTTGAGAAGTGACGTTTAAATATTTACTGACTCTTTCTTTTAATCGTCACCCGAGGATATGCTTACTGATTTTAGAGAGGGCAGGGGGCGAGAGAGAGAAACATCAACATGAGAGAGAACATCGATTGGTTACCTTCTGTACGTGCCCCAATCGGGGATCGATCCTGCAACGTTTCAGTCTGTGGGACGACACTGAGCCACACCAGCCAGGGCATTGTTTACAGTTTAGGAAAGACAGTTTTGGTAGCCAGGTGAAGGTGTGTTTGAAGATAAAGAAGGGGTCATTTAGGAGATGCTGTTATCACTGTCACAGGGTATTGCAGGCCTGACGTAGGGTAGACACAGAAGGGAAGGAAGGGCAGAGATAAGTGCAAGAGATAATCTAGAATCGGTCAAAGGGACCAGGTGGATGAGTGCATGGAGGAGGTGAGAGTGAGGGAGTCAACCATGGCACCTGGATTCCTGCTTGTGGAGGGCAGTAGGAGTCATAGGGTAAGGAGTAACTATGTCAGCAAGGAGCTTATCTGTCTATAGATAATCATTCTCTCCCACTTGGTTTGAATAACATTTCCCGCAGTTTTTCCTTTTGAAATCTCCATATAGATAAGTATCAACCTGATGAAGAGCTGCCAATGACCCCGAGGTTGGAGAAGGAGCTTGATGTGTTCCATGCGGATATCCTTCCAGAAGAAGCTCCATCTCTTCTAGACCAAAATGCAAGCTTCAAGGAAGAGGCAGCCCTGGCAAAAACAAAAGCAGTGGGGAAAAAGCCTGTGCCTGAAAACGTGCCATTTAGGAAGAAAGATGCTCTGGCATCGGCAACTCCCCCACAAGTATGAAATCACTCCTTTCTTTCAGCCCTTTTGTTTTAACCCTATACTGTCCAGCGATGCGTGATGCGTAGGCTAGTAAGGTGGAGCCAGGATTGGAGTTCTTAGGGGTTTGAATGCCAGAGGCCTTGAGTTCAACTATCTAAATTAAGCTGACTTAGCTGAGCTCTAGGTTATTTTTATTTTTTAACAAAAATAGCAATTTTTAATGTTGTTGCTAAGACAGGGTAGTCTCTCCTGTCCTGGTTTGCTAATATCCTAACTTATTTGATACCAAGGTCCTAATCAGGCAGGCTATTTTAATATTTAGGTTTTTCTGCTTCTGATTTGGAAGCATGAAATTCAAGGGGATTAAGATTTGGTTCCTCCTAAAGATAAATATTGATAAATAATAACTACTCAATACTAAAAGGCATCCTAGGGTGAGTACTTTCTAATACGGCTTTGGAAGCCAGCTGGCTCGAAACTACATTATATTTTAAGCTTCTGTTTGGAATTTAACTTATGGTCCAACCAGTGGAGAATGGCCAGAAGACCACCTCCTAGTCTAAATACCCTTGATGGTTACTGCCATTTAATGGTGCTGTTCAGAAGCTTCTATAGTGAACCCATGTATTATCCGGTGACCCCAGAAACAGAGATCAGCAGTTACCACCAGTCACTGCAGATCATGGATTTGGATCAAGACTTTCTTTCCAAACAGACTCTTTTGGGGTCGCTGGGAAGTCAGAATTGAGCCTGTGTGAATGAGCTTGGTGCTCCTCTTCAGGGAGAGCCTCATTTTCTATAACATTTAATACAGCCTGAATCATCCTGTTCAGATGGCATTTGCCTTTCTCCCTTCCTCATCATACTCTCCTGTATTAGCCCATTCAGCCTTCTAGAAACTGGTGAAGAAATGATCTCCCATTTTACAGATGTGAAACCTGAGGCTCAGAGAAGTTAAATATTGTGACCAAGAATGTTTTACAGTTTAACGTCCTTTTTTTCTGTTTGTTTGTTTAATTAGGAAAACATATAGAAATATATTTATATATTATATATATCAAAAGATGGCAAAGCTAGGGATTCCAATTTTATACCTCCCTCCAACCCCATCAGCATTGTTTTAGTGTAATTTACACCCTCCCCCAAATTTCCACCACAGTGCTTTCCAGTTAGGTTTTTGCTGAATGGATACATGAATAGCATTGGGGCACTGGAAGCTTCAGTAATCAGAGTTTTTTTGATATCCATTTGGCTTTATAATTCATATTTCTCTCTTACAGGGACTTCACAAAGCTGAAAAAAGTAGACCAACCCAATCTCACAGCAAAAGTAGGTTGCATCAGACAACAGTTTCATCCAGATTAAAAATAAACCAACAGCCTATGAAAGACACAAGGGCTCCATGGATACCTCCAAACCCCACATCCCCACCAGCATCTCCTAAATGGTACGTAAAAATTCAAGGGACCATTTGAGTATGTGATTTTATTTTTCCTCCACAGGTTAAAGGTTACCTATTGTTTAGAGCAAATAAAGCAGCAGCCTTAGTTCCCATTAAGAAACTATTAAAAGCTTTTTAGGGTGAATGATACTTGGAAAGTTTTTGCCTAAAAGCCTGTTGGTTCCTTTTTCCTACCTGACTATGGGTAGTGTAACCTACATGGACAACCCCAGCACCTTGTGGACATGAGTCATTGTATGGAGGCTCCTAGGCTTTTTCTTTCTTGTCTCTTCACCCAATCAATTCTAGTTACATGAGGCCAGGAACTGTGCCCTCCCTGTATCTGAAGGTTCATGCCTAGCACAGCGCCTGACACTTATTATATCTTAGTAGGCATTCAGTAGATCTTTGCTGGGTGCGTGAATATTTTAAAGTAATTCTGATTCCAGATAATTATGAATTCTTTGGGGAATTGGTTAAAGGGTAGCTTGTTTACCATGGGACAGTAGTTCTTGAAAGCACAATGGGAAGGACCAGGGGGTAGGACAGTGAAAGGAAGACAGCAAAAATGGAATACTGTGGGGAGCAGATGAGTCAGAAGTTAGGTGCCTCAAGGGGTCTGTCTTTTGGGAGGCTGGCAGAAGACAGGGTAAGTAGCTTGGTAGAATGGATTCCCCTAAGGCTGAATGATTCTGAATGGATGGTTCTGCTTATCCACCAACCCTCCCTTTAAAGGCGGAGAAGCGGTGTCTAGAGAATTTAATGTCTTGCTAGTAGAGCAGATCTGGGATTAATAAAAGGTCTTCTGATTTCATAATGTGCTTTTTCATTTTTATTTCTCTCTAAATTCTGTATTTTACTTATATGTTAGTATAGAGATGTGAGTTCAGTTGGTAAACATCAATTAATTGAAGTTTATATTGCAACCAAATATATAGTGCATTGTCTTCTCAAGCGTATGTTGGTGGGTGAGGGAGGGGAGTGGATAAGGCTTCCAGGCTCAAGGTGCTATATTAGGCCTTATAAAGGTAAAGGGTTGCTTCATAATATGGAATGTAATTAGTGACCCAAATCTGTATATTATAACAGGATTATGTTGAAGTTTACCCATTCTTCTGTAATTGACACTTTTTTTTCATTTAAAATAGTGATTGGCCCTGGCCAGTGTGACGCAGTGGTTAGAGTGTTGTCCTGCGCACCGAAAGGTCGCGGGTTTGATTCCCAGTCAAGGGCACGTCCCTGGCCCGGGCAGGTGCGGGAGGCACCCAATTGATGTCTCTCTCTCACATTGACGTTTCTCTTTCTCCCCCTCCTTTCTTCCACTCTTCTCTGGAAATCAATGGAAAAAATATCCTTGGGTGAGTGTTAACAAAGTAAATAAATAAAATAGTGATTGCTTCTGTGAAGCAAAAGGAGAACTTCTTTCCTTCGATGCTGAGCCTGAGTCCTGGAGGATCTCACTCCTGTTTACATTCAGCTCCTATGTCAGGTCCCGTGCTGGAGATCACTGTTTACTTTATGCTTTTATCTTTTCTGAGTTGGCACTTTTCAATGTGCCATTGGACGTGGAGTGAACAATTGCAGAGAGATACATTCCATTCCTTGCAGTGCTGCCTGGCTGAAGGTGAAATCTAGCCCCAGAGATGCCACGAAAGAGCAGTCTGTTGAGCAGGAAGGTGCCCAAGAGGAAAATCAGCTGAGAGGTGCTGCTGAGCACGAAGCAGCTAGGTTTGTGCTATTTCCAGATCTTTGGCAGTGTAAGGGCCCCTTTCACATGGATTCTAAACTGAACTTTCTTCTCTTCCCTGTGTATAAAGTGGTTATTTAAAATGTAAATTATTAACATTTTCTGTCAAACTGTACAGCTTAGACATTGAACCCCTTTTTTATTCCTTCTTAAGAATTATGTGTGTCAGGTGCATTACATGTGTTAACTCTCTTGATCGTTGTAACTGTATAGAGTAGATACTGAGGTGATCACCCCCATTTTCCAAGTGAAGCACCTGAAGCAAGAGGTGTTAAGTAACTTACCCATGGTCACACTTTAGTCAGTGACCAAAGCCGGACTTGAACCCAGGCAGTCTGCCTGGGGACGGTGTTATTCTGGTTGCTAAGCGCAGCAGGTAGTTTAAGATCTAGGATGGACACTGGAGGAAAAAAGATTAGGAGAGGTAGGTTTGGGAGTCATCTTCTAGGCAGTGTTTGAGTTAGTTACATGAGTAGGTGAGATCTCCAAGGGAGGAAGCTGGAAACAGAATTTGGTTGTGGGTCAGGATTGAGCTTCGAATAGCGGGGAACCAGCGGAAGAGCATCACACAGTAAGGAGAGGAGAGCAGGATAATGTGAGGCAGCCAGAACGGAGGGCTCCGGCGAGGACATCCTGCTTGTTGGACAAATTTCTAAGCTTGCCTGTGCCCTGGCCTTGGGCAGTTTGGTGGCACCTTTGGACTTTGTCCAACAATAATATTTGTAAATGTGTAAGTAAAATATACAATTATAAAAATATTTTTAAAAACTATATGTGTGTCGGTTGTCTACTGACAGTTTTGTATATGGTACAGATGTGAGCACCATGGAGACTGTTCAGAAAGGGCCAAAGAGACAGACCCAGCCCCTGCTTATTTACTGTCGAGAGGGGGGACTTATCATTAGCTGTACTTTAAGATAGAACATGTGCACACGCCAAGAACTAAAGGATTAAGAACAGATTTTAGAAGGGGACAGGATGCTGCAGAGACATAGGATTCGTGGAGGGAGATGGAGAATAAATTAGGACGGAAAGAATAGGCCTTAAATAGGGGGCGATAAGGCAAGAACATTGTGTGTGAGGACAGCAGTGAAAACAGGTCTCTGCTTTCATTTGACTGAAATTGTTCTTGAAATTATGGGAAAGCAGATATGTAAATTTGATAGTATTTACATATCCTAAACTGAAAGAACCAAAGCCCATCCACATACAGTTAGCTTTTCCTTTCTCTTTTATTTGACTTCACTGTGCCCTAGGGCTTTCCTGAGAGTCCATTTCTTTGTCTAAACTTGTAGCTACAGCAACAGCTTTATTTTATAGTTGAACAGGGAATCCTAAGTCCAGTGGTGGCTAGTTTTTTTGAGAATATTCGCTGGCAGTTTTTGTGGCTCTGCACACTGGCTGGGAGTGCTTTTTACCCAGAGCGTTACATGGAGAGCTTTATGGGTCCAGAGAGGTCATTACCTCCTGTGTCCTTCCTGGAGCCAGGATTGGAGCTCCTGACTCCCGGTCTGTTTCCATGGTATTGGCACCTGCGGGTCCAGGCAGAATTGGCCTGACTCTTTTTGTACTGTCTGCTAGACTCGCTTGGCTTGATGCAGAAACTTCCAAAAGATTGAAGGAACTTGGAGAATTAAAAACTGAAGAAATGGACAAAATGCAAAATGAGAGGTAAATACCCATTTCTTAGAGAAAGATAAAGCAGGCCCGTTTTACATCACCTATCTATTTTAATAACTAATTGCAGTTGTTTAAAGGTGTAGTCACACTTTTTATGCTTATTGGCTGTCTGCCTGCTTAGAAGATTTTCATATCACCTAAGAAGCCTATAGTGGAGCCAAGATTGGAGAGCCGGGGAGTCCTGGCTGCTCTGAGGAGAGTTGGGGTGACCGTTTGTACTGTCTTCTAGGCTCTGTTGGCTTGATGCTGAAAGGATTATTGAACTTGAGCTTTATTCTAGGGTCATCTGGGTGGACTGTTTGCTAAGGACCCTCATGCTGGTCTTTAGGTCTCTCCTTTTCGGGGAGGGGGTGGCAGACTGTCCAGAGAAGAGTTCTGATTTTCAGCCTGGAGGTACCTACAGCCACTGCTGTGCTTGGCATCCCTTAGAGAAGAGACCCGTCCAGTGAATGAGCAACCAGACCTCTCACAGAGTTGGAGAGAGCTCCATCTTCTCAAACTGCCTTTGGTTCTTGTCCTCCATACTGAAGCCACCTCCCCGAATACCCCAGGCCTGGGCGTACCTGGTGCTGCCAGTCCCGTGCCTGTGTATGTCAGTAGTGCACGCAGTGTGGGTTTTTGACTTTCCCATTGCTGGCTGATAATTAGCTTTCTCAGGTCAGCTAAGTTAGTATTTTGGCCTGTTTTCCAGCACCATTTTTCTTTCCTTCACTTTCTAGGTTTATGTGTAACTCTATTATTGTGGAATTTAGGTAGGGAACAAAATTAGTTTCACTTTTTCCATCTTCTACCCTCTTTAGTTGTTTAAAGGCAGCCATTAGTCTTTTAAAATGTACTGAAAGCCTGACATACTTCTTAGATGTTTGATGCAGGACCAGCAGTGTTGCATCTGTCTGGGAGCTTGTTGGAAGTATAGAATGTCAAGCTTTAGTCAGACCAACCTAGTCAGAGTCTGCATTTTAACAAGACCCTAGGGGACTCATGTGGCCATTAAAATTAGGGAAGCATTGCCCTGGCCGGGTGGCTCAGTTGGTTGGAATGTTGTCCCATACACCAAAAGGTGGTGGGTTCGATTCCCTATCAGGGCACATACTCAGGTTGCAGGTTTGATCCCCTCACATCCATGTTTCTCTCTCTTTTTCCTCTCCCTCCCTCCCTCTCTTCCTCTCTCCTTTCCTCTGTCTAAAATCAATGGGGAAAAAATTAGAGAAGCATTGTGGGTTTATAAACATTTGATCTTCCTTCACCTGGAGTGGTAAATAAATAGGCAAACTGTGATATTTTCTTGCTTTTGATTTTAATTTTCTTTTATTTCTAAATAGTGTTTCTGCTACCCGGTTAGCAGACAAGGTAGAGAAGGCTGTTCTGGAGCGTTTGAAGCCTCTCCTGGCCAAGGCTCAGGTAATCCACTTCATCTCATTTGCTTGCCTCTTGAAAGTTCTAGAATAAAGAGAGCTGCCACAGAGGTCACACTGACCCTTTGTAGAACTGAGTGTTTGGCAGCTGGAGGCTGCAGTGCTGAGCTGTGCTGCATAGTGTGGGTGCAGTGCTGCGAGGGCCTCTTGTGGGCATCACAACCCACCACACACTGTTGATGTGCCTCCCATTGTGGGCTGGGGATGAAAACAAGGGAGAGAGAGTCCCACTTTTGAGAAAGGTGAAACTTTAGTTTGGGGAATGAGTTTTGATTGCAGTTTCCATTCTTAGTCAAATAGATCTATTGGTGATGTTGTGTTTACTTAACTGCTTTCACCCTAATCCTGTGCTCTTTCACTTCAGAGGTTTGAGATGATTGGCACTATTTTTCCAAAGGAGAGGGATGTTAGGGCAGCTTCTGGCACATGCCAGGGCATTTTTGAAGATGAAGTTGCATACAGCATCACCAACAGGCTGTGCCATCCTCCTGTAAGCAATAAGCTGAATGTTATGGCCAGACCCAGTGGATCCATGTGTAAATAGGAAGAGTCTTTTTGTGTAAATGGATGAGGCCACAGAAGAATATTATCATTGTAAATGGAATGAATGGCATTCTGGGTCCCTGAAAAGGTCACTGAATTTCTGTAGCTCTAGTCTTTAGGAAATGTTGAGTTATTATTATGAGTCCATGGGAATCTCTGGACTATAGAACTGGTAGGGCTCTTAGAGACCAAAACACCCAATCTTCTCATTTTATCAATGAGGAAACTATGGAACCGAGAGGTGGCGTAATTGCATAAAAACACACAGCTACTCTGACAGTGTTTACAAAGTTGAGGGAGGAAAAGGGGCAGAAAGCCAGGATCAACACCTGACATTTATTTTCATGAAGACAGTGCTTTGAATTGCTGCAAAAAGCCTAATGTAGCAAAAGCTGATGAACGGTTCCCCAAAGTTATTCTGTTAGAGAATACGTTTGTGCTAATATGGGTTGTAAATTTCTATAATTCATGAACATGCTTCTCTGTTTTAATAGCGAGCCAATTCTTCTCTGGGAGCAGATACTCATTTGAAGGATCGACCATTGGTAAACACAGCGACAGTGCAGCCTGCAGAGGAGGTGCGTGTGGTATTATTACGTGGTAATGTCTCCGGGTGTAAGGAAAATGATGCACATGTTCCTTTGCAAACACTAGATTATCCTACTCAGGAAGTGGAAGTTATTTTTCATATTTGGCATGTTAATTCTTACAGTGTGTGTTTAGCATTAAGAGTTAGATCCGCCTTGCAAACAGCTCACAGAAATCTCTGGAGTCACAGGTTTTTGTTAGTGGCTCTTTTCCTCTCCTCCTGTTGACAGAATGTGAGTGGACCTTGTGACCCTGAATGTTGATGGCCCTCGGCAGGAGAATGGCTGTCCTCATTTCCTTTCATTCAGCCTAGTTTTGCTCATTACTGGCCTAATTTCCTTTATACTTAGAGCCTAATATTTATTGTTAAGCCAGCATGTTTTGAGTGCCCAATAATGACCAGTATCTGGCCTCACAGAAAGAAAAGATAGCCCAAGAAAGAAATGATAACATTTGAGAGCAGAAACAACATATTTCGTGTTGTCCATCCTCTGGAGGAGCTGTGGGAACGTTCCTGGGGCTGTGAGTGGAAGGTGCCAACTGCATCCACTGAATTTTTGTGCAGCTTGGAAAGAAGTTACTGCTGTATGTGCTCAGAGCAAGTGTGAAGGTTTCAGAGTGAGAAGGAAGTTGGAATGAAGCTCCAGCAGTCCAACGACCTTGGGAACAGGAAGGAAGTAGATTTCAAAAGTCTATCCCTATTATAATTCTTAATCAGTATTTTAGCTGCAGATACTTTCATAAACTTTGTGATTATAAGTTTATCGTTCCAATATTTTGTGACAGAATCTCACGTGAGATGAGGCTTCTAAGCCTGGAAACTGAAAGCCTGCATTTAGCTCTTACAAATCAGGGGTGTTGCAACTTGGTATCCTGTGCAGCAAAGCCACCAAGAGATGCTTTTATCCTAGCAAAAGAACGAGGCTGGTGTCTAATCTGGGGAAGCAATTCCATATGGCATTTTAATAAGAAAGAAAAATGAAGTGATTATAAATGCTGTCCATGAAGTGGACATGTTTGAATATTATTAAGAATAACATTCAATATTCTATGTAAGAATTATACTATAGGCATTAAATACTCTTTAATTTATTGAAGAAGAAAAGTAACTCGATCAGTACTTAGTATTCTGGGCTGCTGTTAAACATCAGGATTGTTGCAAAGAGCTTCCCAAACACACCATCAAGAATCAATGTTTATAGGCCCTTGTGGCCCAGTTGTGCACTGAAAGGTCACCGGTTTGATTCCTGGTCAGGGCAGGTGCCTGGTTTGTGGACTTGATCCCCAGTAGGGGGCGTGCAGGAGGCAGCCTATAGATTTTTCTCTCTCTCCATCCCTCTCTCTCTCTAAAAAAAAAATGAATTAAAAGTCTTCTTTAAAAAGTCAATGTTTATAAATAACTGAATAAAAATGAACAAACAGAAACCTCAGTGAAGAAAAAGAATTATTTTGCTGCGCTGACTGACCAGGGGGCTGCGGGACCATGAACTCAGGTTCTCAGAAGTTGCGTCTCCGAGATGGAGAAGGTGGTTGCTGCACTTCACCAGTAAAATACAGCTCTCAGTGATTTACCCACAGACAGCACGACCTCTGATATCAGGACGGAGCTCTGGAAGGGTACCATTGCAGCATATTTGCCTATTGCTGCTGCTGTTGTCACTCACTGAACTGGCACTTGAAATATATTTTTCCAAAATGTATGAGTTTTTTTAAAATTTAAAGTTATATATGCGCATGACTAAAACTTCAAACAATGCAGAAAGTATAATATAGAAAGTGGAACCTCCCCACAAAGGGATCTCATATGCTGGTTCTGCACCCAGCTTCTTGCTTGGCAATCTCCCCACGTCAGCACACCAAGGCCTTTCAGTCTTTGTTAGCGGCACACGGTGCTGTTGACATTCTGTCCTTTACAGGTGAGGTTCAGCCCACGTACAAACACGTGCAGCTCAGCGAGCTCGACCCCATTACTGGCTTAGTTGTCTCTGGAGTTTTGTGATTTTATCATACTGGTTATTCAACTGATTCTGATTTCTTTAACTTTGATTAACATTGGGTATTTCTTCATATCTTTATTGGCTGTTAATCATTTTCTGTGAATTCTTAAAAGTTTTTTAAAACTGGCTGCGACTGCAACTGCCTTCCTTTGTGTCAGCCACTGTTCTGCGTACGACATGCCAGTGCCTGTGTAATCCTTACAACTTACCTACAGGGTTACTGTTCCCATTTTACAGACAAGAGGCTAAGTAAACTTGCCACCGTTGCAGGCGCATCACTGAGCAGAACCAGGCTGTGGTCCCAGACATGTCTCATTCCAAAGCCTGATAGGATCATTTGCCCAGCAGACATTTTTTTACTCCTCACCCAAGGATATGCTGTCACTGATTTCAGAGACAGCGAGAGGAACTCTGATGTGAGAGAAACATTGGTTGGCTACCTCTGGCTGTGCACCCAGACCAGGGGCCGAACCCACAGCCTGGGCACGTGCCCTGATTGGGAATCAAACCTGCAACCTTTGGGAGCGCGGGACGACGGGCCACCGGTGAGGGCCTGCAGCAGACATCCTTTGCAAAACTTCTTTCAGAGAAGATTATAGACATCTATTATGATCGTATACAGTATAGATGTGTATTAGAATAAGAAAGTACAATGCATATAAAGATGCTGTGCAAATCGTAAAGTGCTTTATGACTGTCAAGAATATAAGGTCAAGAAAGGCTGGTCAAGCTCTCCTGGGTTGTAGGCAGAAAGTCTCAAGCAAAGAAAAGAATTGTGAACTTTGTGATGTCATGAAGCAAAAACATTGACCCAGAAGAGAATAGGTGCATTCTCTGGGGGGTATGTAGCATGTAAAATATTGGATATTCTTCTGAGTGTAGAACAAGGAAGATACTTGCTTTACTTGATTTACCAACTGGCAAAGCAGATAATAATGATACTTTACATTGGGTGCAGGACCTTTTTTCTGCCAAGGGCCATTTGAATATAACATCATTCACGGGCCATACAAAATTATGAACTTAAAAATTAACTATAAAAATAGCTCCTAGATTTATTGAATTTCAAGCCCTGCCTATGGTTGCCTTGGTAGGGTCAGACCAAACGGCCCGTGAGCTGGATGTTTGCCACCCCTGCTGTACATGGACAATAATAGTATTACTTGGTTAATGCTTCTGTTTCAGTGACTGGTAAAAATTGTACTGATATTACTGATTTTGATATTTACTGACTTAGAGATTTGATTTAGCACAGAAACTGCCAGTTAGGCCCTAACTGGTTTGGCTCAAGGGTTAGAGCATCAGCTCTCAGACTGAAGGGTCCTGAGCTCCATTCCGGGCAAGGGCATGAGCCTTGGTTGCAGGCTCAGTCCCCGGCCCTGGTTGGAGCACAGGCAGGAGGCAACCAATTGATAAGTCTCTCTCGCGTTAATACTTCTCTCTCTTTCTTTGAAAGCACTGGAAAAGATGTCCTCAGGTGAGGATTAAAAAGAAAAGAAACTGCAGGGTGGATCACCACGTGGTTGGTTTATTGTGCTCAAAATTAATCTAAGTTCCTCCGTTGTCTTTGTTTTGCCTTTCCATCCCTTTCCCTTGTTTCGCAGGCTACTGCGGTTGATTGTAAATACAACAGTCCTCAGCTGGATGATATTTTGGAAGATACTACTCATGAGCTCCGAGCTATGACTCATTCTAAGATCTTGGAGCCTGACGCCTTGGCCACCTCAGGGGACAGCCTGTATCTGGAGACCATGTTGCGCCGAATGGAGGAAATGGAAGTAGGTCTGGGGCTGCAGGCTCTGGTTGGCCACGGGGGACTGGCCTCTGCTGAGTGCAGGTCCTCTCGTTTCTGTGGATTAGCAGTGCTTCAGAATCACACCACTGGCTTTAAGTCCTGGCCCATCTGCCAGCCAAGTGTATGACCTTGATAAATCACTTACCCTCTCTAATAAGTAGGGTATTTTTAAAGATAAAATGAGACATTATGTGTCGTCATGCCCCTAGTAGCTTACTTCTGGGCACATAACTCAGGAAGTGATCATTATCAGTTTCCCCTGATATCACTGATGTGATTCAAGAAAACACCAGGACCATGGGCTCCTTCATCCCTCAGCCTGTAAATGCTGTTGCTTTGCCTCTTCTTCCCGGCTCGCATGTGATCCTGACGCATCGCAGAGAAGTTTTCCTTCTTTAATTTCCATGATACTCCTTTAGAATGCTTTTCTCAGAATTCTCAGTCTTGGACATCACCTGACCCAACCCCGGGGTTGTTCAGAGCAGGAAATTGAGACACAATAAGGGAGTAAGTGATGTGGCTAAGGCTGAAAAGACATTCCCACCAGAGCTAGGATGAAAATCCACCTAGGCCTCCTAACAGCCAGTTCAGCATTTTTTAAATAATTGCACCACGATTAAATCTCATTTTGGCTTTGCTACTAAGTAGAAATATTAGGGAAGACAATCCCGTGTTGCTTTTTGAAAATTTAAAGATGTATAGTTTATCCCAGTCTTGTAACTTGATTTCCCAGTCTTGGGGGTAACTGTCTGGACCTGAAGTGTCCAGTATGGTAGTCTCTAGCCAAATGTGGCTATTTAAATGTAAATGAATTAAGATTGAACACACCACTCATATTTCAAGTGGTCAGAGTGGTCCCTAGTCTGTGATTACTGTATTAGACATGGCAGCTATACATTTCCATCATCACAGCAAGCTCCAGTGGGCAGCGCTGTCTAAATTAGATTAATTAGTTTGATTGCTTCATTTTATTTTAGGCTTCACCTCATAAACTAATCACTTCCTGCCCTGGCAGATGCTCATTTCTGGCAGTGTGTCTGTATCAAATGTGTCTGCTGAGCTATGACTTTCTTACTAGCTCTGGTTTGTAATGAAACTAATTTATTCTTATGAATTAAACTTTTTTTTTTTTTAAAGAAATACCAGGAGACAGTTCGTCAGAGATATACTAAAATTGTATATACTGATCTTCATCTTTGGATGCAGGAAGAAAAAAATGGTGAGTGTTCCCCTCACTTTTACCCCAACAATATATCTTGAAAATTCTCAAACATACAGAAAAGTTGAAAAAATTCTACAGTGAACACCCACCTTGTAGATTCTACAATTAACGTTTTGCTCTGTATGCTTTATTTATTTATCCTCTGTCCATTTATCAATTCGTCTTATTTTTGGATGCAATTCAAAGTAAGTTTCGGACATCCGTACATGTCTGCCTAAACATTTCAACTTGTGTATCAGCAACTAGAGTTTACTATGTATGGCTCTTTTTCCTTTGAGGTAAAATTTACATATAATAAAATGCACAAATCTTAACTGTGCCATTTCCTGAGTTTTCATAAATGGATACACTTTTGTTATCCAAATGCCTATCAACATACAGACTCTATCATCACCTCAGAAGGTTCCCTTATGCTCCTTCTCAGTCAGTTCCCCACAACCCAGGCAACAGTTGTGCTTTTTTTCTTCTACAGATTAGTTAGGCCTGTTTTAGACTCTCGTATAAATGGAATCATACATATAGATTCTTTGTCTAAGACTTCTTTCATTCAGCATGATGTTTTATAGATTTATCTGATACTTGTTTCCTGTTGCCACTGTAACAGATTTAAGTTTGTAACAAGTTAAAGCACAGATTCAGTGATTTGAAACACAAATTTATTCTCTTACACATCTGGAGGTCAAAAGTCTGAATCAAGTCTTAAAAGGCTAAAATCAAGGCGTAGGCAGCTTCTAAGGCTGCTTGCGTTCCTTGACTCATGACCACACTTCTCCAGACTCTGTTTTCTGTTGTCACATTGCCTTCTCTTCCGTAGTCAAATCTTCCTCTGGCTGCCTATTATAAGGACACTTGGGTTACATTTAGGGCAGACCCTGATAATCTAGGATACTCTCCCCATCTCAGGATTCTTAAAGTCCCCCTTGCCATAGAGGGGGACATTCTCAGGTTCCTGGTTCCAGGGATTAGACTGTGGAAACCTTGCAAAGCCATTATTCAGCCTACCACACTTGTATCATTTCATTCCTTTTCGTTGCTGAGTAGTATTCCATTTTCTGCATGTGCCACATCTAGTTAGCCATTTGCTTGTGGATCTACATTTGGTCGTTTCTAGTTTTGTGCTATTAGAAATAAATCTGCTATGAATATAGTGTCCCCAAAAATGTATACACACTTTAACAGCTGGTAACTCACTTAATTTTCACTCCTTTTCAGGTTTAACTGATTTGAAATAATGGGTGAAGTCAAACTAAGCTTTAAACAAAGAAAATTTATCCTAAACTGCCATTAGATTTTTTTTATGGGGATACATAAAAGATAAAGTTTACGGTACAAACCGGCAACAGTCAACAAATTGAGGGCACACAAATACCGAACGAAATAATTCTTGGTGTTTGCCGTTCCATTGCTTTGCGTTATCAGTGCCTGGGCCAGAACGGTCATCAGTTTGAAAACAGGCATTACAAAATCAAGTATTCATTTCTGTAGATTCTTTTAAATTTAGAAAATGAACTGTATGTTAATAAACACTGACTTTGTAACCATTCAAAGTGTGTACATTTTTTGTTTGTTTGTTAACCCTCACCCAAGGATGTTTTTCCCATTGATCTTCTAGAGAGAGTGGGAGAGGGCAGGGGGTAGAGAGAGAGGAGAGAGCAGGGGTTAGAGAGAGGAGAGAGGCAGGGGGTAGAGAGAGAGGAGAGAGGCAGGGGGGAGAGAGAGAGGAGAGAGGCAGGGGGGAGAGAGAGAGGCGGGGGGTAGAGAGAGAGGAGAGAGCAGGGGTTAGAGAGAGGAGAGAGGCAGGGGGGAGAGAGAGAGGAGAGAGGCAGGGGGGAGAGAGAGAGGCGGGGGGTAGAGAGAGAGGAGAGAGCAGGGGTTAGAGAGAGGAGAGAGGCAGGGGGGAGAGAGAGAGGAGAGAGGCAGGGGGGAGAGAGAGAGGCGGGGGGTAGAGAGAGAGGAGAGAGCAGGGGTTAGAGAGGAGAGAGGCAGGGGGTAGAGAGAGAGGAAAGAGGCAGGGGGGAGAGAGAGAGGAGAGAGGCAGGGGGTAGAGAGAGAGAGGAGAGAGGCGGGGAGAGAGAGAGGGGAGAGAGACAGGGGCGGGGGAGAGAGAGAGAAAAACATCAATGTGAGAGAGACACATCGATTGGTTGCCTCCTGTATGTGCCCCAACTGGGGCCGGGGATCGAACCCATGACCTTTGGTGCATGGACCAATTCTCTGACCACTGAGCCGTGCTGGCCAGGGTAAGTATATACTTTTTGGGACATCCTGTATATTCATATATAGTCTGTGTGAACATGTGCTTTTGTTTTTCTTGGATATATACCTAAGAGCAGGCTTGCCTAGTCATGGGATATGTATGCTTAACTTTATAAAAAACTGCCAAACCTTTCCCCAGGGTGGCCGTACCATTTTATACTCCCATCTAATTGAGCTCCTGTTGTTCCATGTCCTTGCTAACATTTGACGTTGTCCGTCTTTAACTGTAACCATGCTGGCGGGTGTGTAGTGATAGCTCACTTTGGTTTACATTTCATTTCCGTGGTGACTAATGAGGTTTAGAACATTTTCAAGCGATTATGAGCCATTTTTATATTTTCCCTTGTGAAGTATTCAAACATTTTTCTAATGGGTTATCTTATTTTTGAATTACAGGAATTCTTTATGCATTCTGGATATTCATTCTTTGTCATAAATAGGTTTTTTTATAACAGCTTTATTAAGATATAATTTACATGCCATAAAATTTACCCTTTTAATAGTTTTTAGTATATTTGTAGAGTTGTGCAAACATCACTGCTCTCTAATTCTGGAACATTTTTCTCACCCCAGAAAGAAGCCCAGCGTCCATTCAGTCACTCCCCACTGTCCCTCCCCTCACCCGGCAGCCACTGATCTACTCAATGTTTGCAAGTACTTTTCCCCATCTTTGGCTCACATATTTATTTTCTCAAATGTGTCTTATTACAGGAAGACACTTTTAATTTTGACAAAGTCGAACTTTCAATTTTTCTTGTGTTGGTTTTGCTTTCTCTGATCTAAGAAACCTTTGCTTAGTCTCAATTTGAGAAGAGAGTCTCGTTTTCTTCTAGAAACTTTATGGTTTTAGCTTTTACATTTAGGTCTAGGATTCATCTTGAATAAAGTTGGCTGCTGGTTTGAAGTAGAGGTTGCGGCTCATTTGTCCTCCTTAATGGTTATCCATTTGTTCTCATACTGTTTGTTGAAAAGACCTTCGCTTTACTTCCCCACTTGTAAAAATTCATACAGACGCATTTGGGCCACAGTTGCTAGGCTACTATCACCTTTTCATCCGGGAAGTGTTACTCAGATTGTTTGACTCAGCTTATCGGTTACTGCCTCCTCAGTGAAGAGGTGAGTAGACCGTGGTTAAACATTCCCTCTGAAGGAATTTAAGTACAATGAGTACTAAGGAATGGAGAAGAAATTGTGGGTACAGACAGCTTACAACAGTAGCCTGGGTCGCATATAATTTTTTTATCCTTGCCTGAGGACATGTTTTTATTGATTTTAGAGAGAGAGGAAAGGAGAGAGAGAAACATCGGTCAGTTGCCTCCCGTACGCGCCCCGACTGGGCATCGAACCTGCAACCTGGGCATGTACCCTGATCGGGAATCGAACCCGAAACCTTTTGGTGTATGGGATGACGCCCAACCAACTGAGCCACCTGGCCAGGGTTTCACTTATAGTTTTTAAAAAATATGTGTTTGGGGTGTTGTCTTAGAAAAAGTGTTCTCCATGTCAAATTTTGACAGAAGGATGGGCCTCTAACCACAGTACTAATTTGTTCCCTTTCTGTTCAGGTCGTTTTCAAGCACTCTGTCCTTTGCTCCTTTGTTTGTTCTTCCCCCAGCTCTAATCCCATATCCTCATGAAACCATCGACACCATCCTTGAGGCCCGGCTCACATGATCCCGCCTGGACAGAGCTTGCAGTGCTCTTCCCGGGATTCCCGGGTTGGAACTCGGCTCCCTTCCGCACAGGCCTGTGAGCTCCCACAGGCTTCCGGCCTGTCCTGCCTTGTGGAGCTGTCTGGGGAGAGGCCTTGTCTCTCCCAGATCAGCGGCAGGGCCTCTGAGGCCAGAGTGTTCATCATGCTCAGGTGGGCTTCCCACTGCACCTGGCACTGGCCTGGCCCAGGGACGGCCCTGCGGGCTGTGGCTCAGTGATCAGTGGACACCTCGGCACCTTTCCGTGTGAAAGCAGAGGAAAGGGCGATTTGTTTCACTGATGGTTTAGCCATTGGCACAAAATTAGGTTGCATCATGCAAATGACAGTCTTAACCTAGGACTCTGTGTTCTCTTTTTCAAGGGCAATTTGAATTATTAGTCACTATCTGTGACTCTGCATAAAGCCTAGGGACACAGTGAAAAGGAGCTCTTAAAACACTAAGAACTGAAATTAATTTTCAGACACTTAGATTCCAGAATCGTGGAATCATAGTAAGAGCCCTATGTTTCTGGTTGTTCAGTTGGTATGTTCATTTACATCACAAAACCAAATTAAAGTGACTTTTGGATTGTTCAGGGTCTAATCTGTATGTCTTCTCTTTCTGTGAACAATTGAAAATTGCTTGTACTATTTGCAATAATTTTACAAAAACCCACTTATGCAGTCAGTATTCCTGATGGTAAGAAATCACAAGCATATAAATGAGTTAGAGAAAGTTCTTTGACTTAGAGATTCTCCTTACCTAAGAGAAGGACAGATCTTCCTACACTTGAAATGCATTTAAAATTATAAATAGTCCAGATCTCAGAAGAGCTGCCAGGCCTACAAGGTCCAGTTAATAGGTTAATGTTTCGGTATCATTACACAGATTTTCCAGCGATGCCACCGACAAATCAAATCAGCTAATTTAGTGCTCAGGTGTAAGTGGGCTTCTTCCTTCTCCTTGATCAAACCATTTAAAGGCTAAGAAACAAACCCAGCTGCTGAGGACCCTGGAATGGCGGCTGGGTCCTAAGGGAACCCGCAGAGCCCGGGCTTTGCGCAGACTCCTCATGGAGTCTTCCTCAGAGCGAGCAGCGGCTGAAGATGGAGTTTGTTATTTCTTAACAGTGATTCCTCATTGGCTGTGTCTCTGTAACTTTTAAATTCGCCTTTTCCTTTAAAACAAGCATTATTTTTCATTGCACAGCTCGCTGAATCCATTATGCTTAAGAGGGATGCATGTGACTTCCTCACAGGTCATTGGCTGATGGGTCGCTCTGATATGTGCAGAGTCTTCTTTACATGCAGTCACTTTATGTCTCTTCTTTTCCAGACCAAAAAATGGCAGCAGCAAGCGGAAGGCCCCCTCCTCCTCATCCGATCAGGATCACAAGCACGGTAGCTCGCAAAGACTCGAACGCGAACGTCAACATCGTGCTGGAGAGGCCGTGGAACGGCAAGTAAGCGCTAGCGAGACTCTGATTTCATTGTAATTGGCTACCTTTGATGTTGTTGAATCTTGTGTTCCTTCAAGTCCCACAAGACAGAGAGGGTCTTTTGAGCAAGATCTTCCCAAACTCCAAGATGGCTCAGTAAAATAGGGTGTTTATGAAATGGGCATAGATTATGTTGCATCTTAAGGAGCCTGGTTTTTACTGTTGAAGGCATCACACTGGCATGGTGGTTACACTGATAATTACCGCAGGATTTGCTTTAAGACTTCTTTTGTCTGCGGGACAGGAACTCCCACCATGGGGAAGGTTAGTCCAGTGAAAAGGGGAAACTGAGTGGTGATGATAACGTGTTGAGTTTTATTCATTGTGAGAGCGAGAAATGAAAGCAGCCTTTGATTGGCAAACCAGCAGGGTGAGTTGAACGGGTTACCCTTGCTTACAGGTGATGCTGAATGTTATCATACTTTTAATTTGCTCTCAGTTCCCTGGATGACAGTGTGGGAACAGAGGAGAAGTCGGAGAAAAGAGAGGCTCACCCTCTCTCCCTGTCAGAAGATTCTGGACAGAGGAAGGGTCGCACTGCCCTTCTTGTCCCCCCTGCCATGCGACGCAGCATCGGTGACTACTGCAGCCGCTACGAGCGGTACCTCCGGATGGTCTCTCATGAGGCCGTGGGCTCCTTCAATCCGTGGCTGATTGCTGAAAGGTCAGTAAAATGTTACGTACCTCTCTTTAGGAGCCAGGTGCCAAATGTAACTGACAGAAAGGCTGGAGAAAGGACTGGCCAAGTTCTCATGCTGTACTTTCAGCCTTAGAGTTCCAGTGGTTGCTTTTAGGCTAGTGGTCTGGTTTCTCTGCTAACGTCCTGTTTTCAGCTAGAAGAGACTGTAAAACAGCCTGGGTGATGTCACCCAAAGGAGTGTGTCTGCAGCCTCCCCTTCTTAGGCAGAGGCACACTAGTCAGGTCAGGGAGGCTTTCCTGTTGCCATTAGAGGGCTACGTGCATCAAAGAACACAAGATATCACTGGGTCAGAAACACCTATGGTCGTGAAATCTTCACAGTTGGGACAAACTTGCACATAGGATCAGGCCTCTGGGCTCTGCAGTGTTTCCTGTAACCCTTCTCCTTCTAGGGCCACCTCCCCTGAGAAAAGTCGCTTTGTGGAGTCTGGAAATACAGCCCTACTGCTAACAAAGTTTTGAAGAAAGGGCAACCTTTTTTCATGTAACTGGTTAATTTAAGGATATGTGTACATCCTAATTCATTCTTTTTAAATTGGTCCCAAGTTTAAATTCCTCATGGGTATCAATTTTTTATAAACATGCAAATATTTTTTATCACTGAGCCAAGTAGCATACTGTGATTCTGTTCTTTCTTGAGCAAGTTTTAAACATATTCCAGGAGTTAATAATTGCCTCTTTATTATTTGCTTGTTCTTTTATATATTTATTAACTTTTCCCACTAGCCAACATCTCAGTGTAGTTTTCCTCAAGGATCAAGCGGATCAGTTAATCTCTGTCTCTCACCTCCACCCCTACACTTTCTCCTGAGGCCCCCTCTCCTCCATGCTGCCCCAGCCTGGCTCTGCTGCTCTGTATCTGCCATGTGGCTCTTGCTCTGGGCTTCCTTCTTCCTGGCCCTGAGTGTAGGATGACCCCCTCCCAGGTCAGAGGCTTTTACCCCTGGTGCCCTTGTTGTGCCCTCTCTCGGTTTACTCTCTTCCTTTGGTGAAGCATGTCTTGCTTTGTGTATTGGGGGAAATTTCTTGACATTTGCCTGTTTGAAAGTATCTTTATTCTGTCTTCATACTTGATTGATTCGGTGAGTTTAAAATTATGGGTTTATTTTTTCCAAAGAATCTACACCTTCCTTCATTTGTGGAGGTGGAGGGATTGTCACTTAGCTGCCAGGAGCAGGGGTGGAGACCTATCAATCTAGCTGCTCATTCTGCAGATTTTCAACCCATGCCCTGATTTCCTACCCCGTACCTCCCTCCACCTTCATGAGCTTCAGTACTCTTACTACCCGAGTCTTTGTTTTGTGAGACAAATCAGCTTGCTTTTCCTTGACATCTCTCTGGACAGGCTCCTGGGTTTCAGCTCCCTCTGTCCTGCTGAGTTAGGATTCTTTTGTGTGCATTTTATTTTCAGAAAATCTTGGACATTTCTCATCTACCGTTGTCTTATTTTTCTCCTTGTAGACTGATGTATTTGTTTATTTCCTTTTATTTTAGTGGAGTTCTGGGTGGGATCCGAGATAATCATTTATATCAATCCCCCAGGTTTAACCTGAGGTCCTAAAACTCCCCTTTAATATACGAGCTCTTTGGTTCTGGTAGAAGTTTATTTTGTGGGGGAGGAGAGGAGGTAAACTTGACTTGCTTCTGTGTGAACACAGAGTCCTGCAGCATGCTTTCTTGTTTGCCCAGAGCCTGTCTGGGTGGTTAAGTTAACTGGCATATTGGGAAATCCAAAAACAAGCCAAGGAAGATAGACTGTTCCTTGTATGTTCTACCACTTGATAAATGATACACTTTGTTCATAGTTGTCTGTTGCAGTAGGGAAAGCGCTCTCAACCTATATGGAGTAATAGGTGACAGTGTAGAGGACGGAGCTATTGAAATACGCCTGGGCCTCTGCAGGTGTCCTCCTCCTCTGCTGTTCTTTGGCCCTCACATGACAGGGCATCTGAATTTTCTAGCTCTGTTTTTTATCTCTTGCTTTTGTTTCTGATTTGAGTGTTCCAAAGCGAGAGGTGTCTTGATCAGATCTTGAAAAATTATCCTAAGACAGTTGACTTCACTTAATAGCCTCTTGTGTGAGGGAGAACTTAGATTTTTTTTTTCTTTAATGTCTCCATTTCTCCTTACACCTGAGGAAAAGCACTGTTTCAGTGATCAAAGGGAGCAGATACTGTAACCTGGATGTAAATAAGTGAGTGATGGTGAAAGGAAAGGCTTAGGTGATGCTTGTGGTGAAAGCAAACTTGTAAGGATTCCTGGTTTAAAAAACAAATCAGGAGGCTTCTGGGTGAAAAGATAGATTGAACATATGCGTTAATCTTTATCCTATATCTCTAACCAACTATATGTCACTAAAAGAATAAATAAAAGGCATGAACCTGTAAATGACAACAAACAAGAAATAGCAATGGAATTTGAAAGCCATAAAGCAGTTAGACAAATAGCAAATGACTTAGCAAACCAGAGAGAGCCAAGTACCTGGTGAGGGTGAAGCCAAGAACCAGGCTGATTTATGCAGAAACACCTGGTAAAACGCAGGCATGAGAAGCACCGGATGCGCGTAAGGCATAGGTGTGATTAATTCAGAAAATAGGAGGCTGTGACGCTCTGGTTCTTGAATATTGGGGACATTTGGTGAAAGCCAGGAAAGATGTATAGCCTTATGTACAGATAAAAAGATCTCTGAGGAAGCCAAGACAGTGCAGGAAGGAGAACAAAACATTAGAAACAAATGAGAATTAATATTCTCAGAGAATAAGTGAAGTATTTCATCATGAAACAACAGGATATATATATATTTTAATATGTTTTTGTTGATTTTAGAGAGGAAGGAAGAGGGAAAAAGAGAAACATTGGTTGGCTGCCTCCTGCACACACCCTGACTGGGGACCAAACCGGCAACCTGGGCACGTGCCCTGACCGGGAATCAAACCAGTGACTTTTTGGTGCAAGAGACAATGCTCAACCAACTGAGCCACACTAGCCAGGGTAGAACAGGATATTATTAAAAATAAACTTTCAAAGAATAAAACAAAAGGTCTTAGAAATTAAAAATATGGCTGAAATAAATTCACTAGAAGGATTCAAAGAAAAAGTCATCTCTCAGCAAGTAGAATTAAAAAAAAACAAACCAAGGTTAGATAATAGTGAAGAAGAGATTTTAAAGTTAGAGGATTATTCTAGGAAATCGAATGTCTTAGCTCAGGCTGCTATAACAAATACCACAGGCTGAGTGGCTTAAACAGCAAAAATTAATGCCTTATAGTTCTGGAGGCTGGGAAGTCCAAGATCAAGGGCCTGCTTCCTATTTTGCAGACAGTGTTTTCTTGTACTCTCACATGGCCAAGAGAGATCTTCTCTTGTGTCTCTTTTATAAGGGCACTAATCCCATTCATGGGGGCTCCACCCTCATGACCTAATTACCTCCCAAAGGTTCCACCTCCAAATACCATCACCTTGGGGATTAATTAGGCTTTAAGATACGGGTAGGATAGAGGGCACACAGATTTTCAGTTTATAGCATCCAACATCTGAATAATTGGAGTTCTAGAATGTGAGAATAGGGAAAATGGAAGAATGGGAAATTATCAAAGAAATACTATTAAGAACATTTCCCAGAAAACTGTTAGTCTCTAGATGGAGACGGAGTGAGTGAGTGAACAAATAAGACAGAACACACGGTGGCACATCATTCGAAAAGGAAATTTGAACATTTCAGTGTAAGGAAAAGATGATAAAACGTTCCAGAGAGCTGAAACTTGGCCTGTTCAAATAATCAGGACTGAGAATGGCACACAGTTTTCAGGAGCAATGCTGCTAGCAGGTACTAGAGCATGCTTCCAAAACTCAACCTAAATCCAGTGCTCAGCTAAACCATCAGTTAAGTATCAGGGTAGTGCAAAGTTTCCAAAAATCTAGTCCCCATGTACTTTCTCAGTAAGCTGATGAACGGTGCATGCCACCAGTACAGGTGCACATTGGGAAAGAGGAAGACAGGATTTAGGAAACTTAGACTCCGACAGCGAACTTCCAGAAAAATGGCCAAAGCTATTTCCAAGAACTCAGTGAGCAGGAGTAGGAGGAAAGAACTCCAGGAGGAATGGTTCCCGCAGGGGGACAGCAGGGTGAGGAAGGTCAAAAAGAAGAAAACAGATACATTACTTAATGTGTTTGAATGCATTAGGAGTGCCTTGGCATTTCATAGTATGATGATTTCATAATGTAGAAGAATTCGCAATAGGAATGTGGAAAGCAAAGCAAGTACAGAAACAAGGTAATCACTGGATGACGCACAGGGTAATTGGGACCACTTCTCCCACTGCGGTAACTCTTAATAGAAATGCTAGATTAAAAATAAAGCGTAAGTGCTGGAAGGCATCAGGAAGTTAACTAGGTGACGCAGAATAACTGGAGCAGGATCGTGGAGAAGGCAGATGGGGGGTGGTGTTAGCCCCTGCCTGGCACTGCAGTGTTCATTCTGGGGGGACAGGGCACCTTGAGTGACATTTCCAGATCAGAAGACAGAGGGTGGTACTCGGGCTTGCCATGGTGGGGAGTTGCCCTGGGGAACCTGCCTCACTTGTTGGGGAACCTGCCTTAACTTGTTGGGGACCTTGAAGTGAGGGTGACCTGGATGCCGGCAGCCCCTCTTGGACTCCTCTCAACTCCAGATTATCTAGTTCTGCAGATTGTATCGCGGTGGTTCTAGATTATTGTCCGCCAGGCATGAGGCAGAAGCTAACGTAAATTTCCTCTGAGTGTACAGAACATCATCCTAGACTTAAATTACATTTAGAATTTTCAAATACAATGCCTGGTATATGGTGGAGAAGAACCAGGCAGCAGAGGGACATGACAGTCACAGGAACTACAGTAGCTCCAAACTGTAGGCCCGTTGGACACAGCCATTACCGTTGGGCACAGCCATTAAAATGACAAAGACATCAGGCTATAAATTCAGGGAGCTCCAGAAGCCCCAAGCAACAAAAAGAAAAGTAAATCTAGACATAGGCATGTCATAAGAATGTTGAAAAAGCAAAGAGAAAGAGAAGATCTTAAAATCAGCTGGAGGAAGAATGAAAAGGAAACAGACAATGGAAGCTGGACGATCTAGCATATCTTTTAAAATTCTAAAAGAGGAGACTTTCCAACCTGGAGTTCTAAGCCCAGTGAAATGTATTTCAGGAAGGAAGGTAAGAGAGCCTCCAGACAAAGCTGAGAAAATTCATTATCAGTAGACCTTTATTGTAGGAAATATTAAATGGATATTTTTTTAGCCAGAGCAAAACCAGTCACAGATGAAAGGTCAAAAATATAGGAAGGTGTGAATTTTTAAAAAGGTCAGTCATGTAGGTAAGTGAATATTGACTGTATAAAACAATAAACTGGTGTCCTGTGGGTGTGTGTATGCATTTAAAACACAGTAACAATAGCACGTGAGCCAGGGAGATAGTAGAGTGTTAGAGCTGGGAGGGGAATGGGGCAAAAGGGGTAGGAGAAGAGGGCGAGTAACACTTTCTGCGTTTACCTCTTTTGTATAATTCTGACTTTTGGAACCGTGTTAATGTTTCTTATATATCCCTCCAAATCAATGAAGGGGGACCCTAAGTGGGGATACAAACAGAAACATGAACCTAACTGCATGTCCAGTAACAAGATCATTCTAAAGGGAGCCGGGACACATAAGAACTAGTCAGAGTAACTTTTGAACGTGGTATTTTGATTCTGTGCTCTCTGGTTAAAGACAAAAAACAAAAATCTGTAAACACATACTAGATTCTGGCACGTAGGTTTCTTTTACATGGTGGCATGGGTTAATGATTCTAAAATTACCTTCTCTGTATCGTAGGATTGATCAAATAAGTAAGTATATTGTGAGTAATAAGAGCTGGGTTTCTGGGGCAAGGCTAGAATGAGTCATCTGTTGACCTAGCATTGGAGGTTTTATGAGTTTATAGTTTTTGGTAGATAGGGAAACATCACATGGAGTATGTGCGTCTGTCTGAGTCTACCTGACAGTGGCACCAGTGGCAATAAACACATTTAGTACCTAGATCTGTGTTTCTAAAAACTGTTTTCCATGAAAAGGTACCAGGGCTTCTCGGAGAAATGGCTCATTCCAGGACTGGGGCTGGGAAATGTAAGATGAGCCTGAAACATCATGTGCCAGAGAGGAAGTGTTCAGAGAATGATGGGGACATGTCAAGGGGACCCAGGAGCCAGCTTGAAGGGGCTCCTACTGGCCAGACTGGGACATTTTAGTATCAAAATAAGTAAAAGTAGTAATGGATTACAAACTATTGAATAAAGAGTCTCCAAGGCCAAGCCTATATGAATGAATGATGAATGAATGAATGAATGATGAATGAATGAATGAATACATAAATAAAGGAGAAAGGAAAGCTCTTTGTTCTGTAGAATGCCAGCTACTTGGTGGAGAAGGAAGGATGGAATTAGAAAATCAGTGTTGGCAACTCTGTGCTCATTGACTCAGGTGAGTTGGATGAGAAACAAGGTATTTACATAATCACACGGCATCTCCCCACATGTACTTGTTCGTCACAAAGGGAAAATAGTCGCTGGACAAGGGAGAAGCCTGGCAGGCATCACCGTAACCAAGGGAGAGCAATTCACACTCACCAGTGAGAAGATAATAGACACACTGAGGGGACACAACCGTCTGTGCCATTCGTTCCAAAAACATGTAACCTGACTCTACCCGTGGGGGAGCATCAGACAACCCAGACTGAGGGACATTTTACTCTTTAAGAAGTAAGGTCCTGAAAAACAGAAGCTGAAGAACGAGTCCAGGTTAAAGGAGAGTAAAGAGTCACGATGGCTAAATCCAGCGTGGGGCCCCAGGCTGGACCCTGGACTAGGAGAGTTCTCTTTTAAAGGACATTATGTGAGCAGTTGGCAAGCTTTGAGAAAGGTCTGTAGATGAGATAATAGTATTGCATCAGTGTTAATGTGATTTTTATAGTTACGGTTATTTAAGAGAATGTCCTTGTTTTTAGGTCATGTAAACTGAAGCACTTGAGGAATATCAAGTCTGCAACTTACTCTCAAACAGTTTGGAAGAAGGTTCATGTGCTTGTGCGTGTGCATGCGTGCATGTGTGTGTGTGTTAAGAGAAAGAGGGAAACACAAACTTGAGTGTCCTGCATGCAGCTGTCTCTGCTGGGCAGTCAGGCAGCTGTCCGTGGTGGAGCTGAGCTGGGGCTGGGTTGCAGGTGGTTAGTTTCTGGTCACCTCTGGTTGCACCCACCTTGAGGGTGAGGCCCCTCCCTGTATGTAGTACAGGCCCCTCCCTCTAGCCTGATTGTAGAGTCTAAGTGCTACCGTCTTAATATACAGGAAGGCAAGGCCTCACCTTGTTTTTTCTTCTTCAGAAGTATCTTGGCTCTTCTTGGCCTTTTGTGTTCCCGTTTAAATCTTCGAACTGACTTGGTGTGTTCTCCAGCTGAGTAAAGGGGATGGCGCCCCTCTTTGGCTGCACGTACCTTCAGCTGCGTTGTTTGTCTTCCAGCTTTTCAGAAGAGCTGATAGATGAAGCTCTGGGGTCCGTGGCTGCTGAACTTCAGGATGTGTGTGAAGATTATGCGGAAGCTGTGTTCACCTCAGAATTCTTAGAGGCTGCCGCCTGAAGGCTCTCCAAGACGGGGCCCGTGTCGCACTGGAGAAGTGGCCACAGCAAATGTTGATCCTCAGGCCTCAGCTGTCCATCCAGGCCCAGAAGGTGCCGCGCTCTGAAAAGAAGGAAGTGCCTGTGAGGTCCTCCTCACTGCATTTTGCCATTGTCATGGCAGTGGTTCTAGTAGTGTATGGCGGAATGTGATACATTGATTAGTACCCAGGAATCAGGAATCGATTATGACAACATATTTTCTGAATGTATGGTTTTCCTATTGATACATTCACCCACTGGCTAAGTTTGGTGATCAGAATGTTTTGAAAAATAATAGATGGGTATATTTCATACAGGGATTCAAGTTGCTGTTGAACCTGTGGGTGGATCAGTGCCAACAAAAGTGCAATTACTGTCTTGTCCCATCACCTGGCTCCTGTTTCATCTTTGGCAGTTTCCCAGCAGGACACTTGTCCCCACTGGGTTCAGACGCGTGGTGAGCCCAGACTTAGGCTGTACTGCAAACCTCTGCTCTGTTGCAGCTCAGTAGTAAGAAGCACCAGTTATCAGTGCATAACAGTAGCACACATTTTTCTTGTGTGCAGTTCCTCAAAGTCTTCCATTGTTTTCGGTCGGCATATTCTGTATACAAAACTTTCTCTGAATTCAGAGGAAATTTGAAGGGTGGGCTTGGCCTTGTCTTGTGCCTGGTGAAAGGTCCAGAGCTCGCTTCCATCCCTGGTGAGGTCAGACACTTCTACATCTCGGAACCGCAGAGAAACCTTTGTGGGAGAGGATGGATTTGAATGACTTGAAGACCCCCGTGTCTGGGTCTCCAGAGAAAGGAAGAAACTTAAGAACCGTAATAACTTGGTCCTCGAACATCTTATAAGTCATATTTTACCGTGAGAAAAGCCTCTGTGTTTTCAGAAACAAGTCAGAAAAAGGGGTGTGTGTGAAAATAAGGCCACTGCCGGAAAAAGGGTCCCTTGGTGTTTTGCCCAAGGCTTGTGAGAGAAATGTGAAGCATGAATGATGTGAGCCATGCCCCATGGGATAATGTGAATCTTTTTTGTAACATATATATGTATAGTGGTGTCACCTGGGGTTTTTCTCTGAAGTGCAAGTATTCCAGATGATAATTTAAGCTGCTTGATCCCACTTATTTGTACAAAATTGATTTTTTTTTAATGTTAATGTTTTCTTGATTAATCTTATATAACCTCAGAATTAAAAATGCTTCAAGGAAATTAAAGGGTTTAATTTGAGGAGTCAGATGTGTATACTTGAATTGACAGGATCGTCTGTCACTGATAGCTCAAAGTTATTTGTGTGGCAGTTTTTACTGTGCTGATTTTTAAATAAACAGTATTTTAAAGTATGTGCATGTCTGTTTGAAATAATTTACATCTTTTTTTCCACAGGCAAAGTGAAATGTTACAGAACCACTGAGAATACTTTTATATTTGATAAGGGCATAGTGGATTATTTGCCACCCCTTACCCACCAGAAAGAAAGAAATGATAATAATACTGTGTACCAGGCATTGCTCCAAGTGCTTCCCACGTGCTAATTTGTTTAATCCTCATATCTGTGTGAGGCAGACACCATTCCTTTTATTTTATAGATATATAAAATGAGGCACAGGGAGGGAAAGGACTGTGGTCAAGCATCGTGGAGTCACTTATTCCTATAAAGGTCCCTGTCACCCTTCTGAGAGTTCACAGGAGTGCGTTCTCCTGCCCTCGGCTCAGGCAGCAGGGCCCAGGGGGTCGTGAGGAGCCGTCCCTTTCCTAAGCACTTCCCTTACTTTGTTTCAGGATCTTTCCAGTCTCTCCTGCTCCTCCCACCGGCTGGGTCTCCCCATCTCTGACTCAGCGAGGGTGAGGTGACACCTGCCTCCTTCCCCCGCCTCCCTCCCTGTCCACTTCTACCTCATAGCCTGAGGTGCAGGCAGTTGAGTCCTTCGGATAGAAATGTTCCTGTTTGAAGCCTTGCACTCTCCCAGGCCTCTGGAATTTTTCTTCTTCACGAACAAAGGCTGTGTGTAGGTCACTCTCTAATCCCCGTCTGCCTCCTCGTGACCTACCCACGTGTTCGTTTCAGAAGCGGACATGCATGAATGCAGCATTTCAGGGTTAGGCTGTCCCAATTCACAGAGATGATGGCATTCAGAAGTATGTTTTTCATGCTCCCCACCGGTCTCCAGCTTCACAGGCCGGTCACATGGGGGTTTTAACTTGCTTATGTGCTTGCCTCTAGTCTGTCCAGCTTCTCAAGAGCCAGGAAGTGTTGAGGCTCAGATGAGAGGTGGTGTTGGGAGAGTCTTCCTCCCTCACCCGCTTCTGGAGGGAGTACCTGGAGGCTGCTCGGACTGCTGCACTGGGCACTGCTGGGTCTGCGAGCAGGAGGGCGTCTGAGTGAAGCCCTGGGCCCACAGGAGAGGAAGGGGCTCCACGCGAGTCAGAAGGTCTCCCGTGTTCTCTCTGGCACAGTGCAGGCTTCCTTAACTTGTGCATGTTTCTGAGAGGGACTCTTATTCTAGCAGCTTGAGAGAGAGGAGAGTTCCCTGCAAAACCTGTACGTCAGGAGTGTCTGCGACAGCGCCCTTGGGAGGGCCGGCTGCTGGCTGCTGAGAGAGCGTGGTTCTTGGGGCACTTGGAAAACAGCAGGAAGGCAGTGGCGGACCTGCCTTGTTACCAAACATTGGCCTTCCCCTTTAGCTCTCTGTGGGTTCAGGAGCAGAGATCTGGGATCTGTTTCGACACTGGCATGTTTATTAGGTGGTTGAGCCCAGCAGTGTGGGCCGGGTTGGAAGGGCTCCCACTAGACACCCTGAGTGCTTCCTGTCAGTCTCCAGTGAGAGCCCCAGGAAATCCCAGATGAAGACCCCGGGGCCCACTGTCAGGCCCAAGTGAGCTCAGTCAACTAATCCATCAGCGTGGATCCCACGCTGACCCGGAGCTCACGCTCTGATAGCCAGACTATCGCAGACTATCAGTCGGCCCTGGGAGGGCTTTCCCCTCACACTGGCTTGTCCAGCCTGCCCAGGGCCCTGTTCCTGTGACACGGCCCTGCTCTCTCTCACCAGTGTTCATAGGGCCTGAGGTGTGGCTCCTCACTCTCAGCCTGGAATGAGGACCCCAAGACCACCCACCCTCCTGGATGAACCCCCTTTATCTACTGCTCTTCCTGGTAGTAACCCTCATGCATTTTTCTTGAACCAAACCTGCTGCCACTCCCAACTTTTTCTGGCTGGCTCTCCATTGATCCTACCTGACTTTGCCGTGGCCCGCAGATGAGTCCATCTGTCCATTCCTGCCACCATGGCCACCCCAGCCCAGCACCCCAGCAGATGTATCCGGAGGATAGGCTCCTGCCATGTCCTGCTGCCCTGAAATAAATAACACCTTTGCTTCCACCCTTCCCTGAGGCCTGGCTCTCTGCAGACTGTGCCATGGGGCTGCTCCCTCCCATCCTCTGGGGGGCCAAGAGAAGGCATCCATCTCTCTCGGCCTCCATTGTCTCTCCCTGACCACTGTATCCTCGAAGAGTGGCCTTTCCCCTTGGGACGTCCAAGCCATCCATATATGCCATCCCTGCTGATGTTCTTCACTCCCCATGAGACCCCTGGGTCTCTCCCTCTGCCCATTCCACTACCTTAAAATCCTTTGTAGAAAACCTTTAACAGTCTAGCAGTTTCTTCAGCATTCATACAACAAAGCTGCTCACTTTAACTCCCCCTCTCAGCACCCAACCGTAAGTGTGCCCCTGGGAGCCAATCATCACCCAGACGCTGCTGGACCTCCCTCCTGTCACAGCCTTTGCATCCCCAGGCGCTGTGGCCCTTTGATTTCATTGCATCCCTCCACCCTGCCCTCTTCTGCTCCCTCTCTTGGGATAGCTTTACTCCCTCCCTCGCCCAGCCCAGCGTTCCTCACTGTCTGCCTCCTGGGACCTAGTCATGTGTTTCCCTTCTGCTCTGTGAGGCTCCCTAGAGTCTGTCCCACGCATCCTTCCTCTGTCTGTGCTTGGTCTTGGTGGGGGCAGCCTAAGCCCTCCCGCTCCTGGGCTGCAGATCCTGCAGGAGGTTGCTCAGCCTGTGCTGAGAGGCCAGTGCACATTGCTGCCACCCACCGGGTGGGCCCTCAGGACCTGAGTCTGGCTCTGTGCATGCCTGGCAACCCTCCTGGGAATGGGAGAAGTCCAGGGAGACTCTGGCTCTGAAATGCTGTGGTCAAGTGGCTGGAACATTCAGATCCCAGATGTATGGGCTCTGCCATCTTCCCCACAGCCCCAGGGTTCCCTAAGCCTGGGCTGAATTTGACTCAGGAAGCTGCCAACAGATATGGATCCTTGAGAGCGCTCAGGAGGCTGCAGTGCAGAGAGCTGGGAGATGACGCTGGCACCAGGATCTGTGCAGCCACTGTCCTTTACGGCCCCTCGAGAACTTCTGGGAATGAGTCCAATCTCCAGGGCCAGGCCCAGAAGGAGAGTTGGTTCTCCTTGACCCCAATTGTTCAACACACTGTTCTTGGAGAGTTACCTAGAGACCAAGAGAGGCTAGGTAAACAACACCATCCCACATCTACTGAGCACTTTAAATTTAAAAAATGCCTTTGAATATATTCTCTTCTCTCTTTAGGTCATTGTAGCCACCCTGCTTTGTGTACTAGCAGTAGCTCGGCCTGATTAAGAAGAACATGAGCCATGAGTTACCTCCATGCTTCAGTTTCCTAATCTGTGAAAGGGGTAGTCACAGTAGTGCCCTCCCAGGGTTATTGTGCATAGTAAGGGAAATAACCCATGCAAACTCCTAGAATAGCACCTGGCGGAGAGTAAGCGCTCACTAAATGTTAACTACGGAATTTATCACTGAGCACCTCGTCGGAGGGAACCCTGTGGCTTGTTCTCACAGCCTTAGTTCTCAAGTGCTTTTCTTGTCTTCTCCCTGTTATGTTCTCTCCTGCTTATAATCCCATCTCTCCTTGCCTTGCCCTTCAAGCCAAACACTTGGCAACACTTCCTAGCCATGCCACTGGCTGCCCTGCCAACAAACCGCATCTGGTTCCCCACTGCAGCTGGTCTGCCGGGGCCGCCTCAGATAACCACACCATGGATGGTGCTCCTGCAAGCTCACTCTGGGGCACCCGGTGCCACCAAGACTTTCGAAGCTGGGCCACATCCTGTGGAGTGGGCAGACAAAGTATTAATAGCCCCATATCACAGGTGAAGAAATTGAGCCCTGCAGAAATTAAGAGACTTGCTCGGGGACCACACAGACACGCAGAGACAGAACCAAAACGCAATCTGCATCTTTTGACTTCAAACCAAGTTTCTTTTCCATTCTGTGACACAAGTTTGTCTTTCTCTTAAGTAGCTGATTCTTAGATGGTCTAGAAAATCTTAGCAGGTATCAACCATAAGTCCAATCTCCATTTTAAAATATTTACTATTGTCCTGCTCTGTGCCAAGTACTGTGCTTTGTTCTGGGCATACAAAGTTGACTAAGACAAACTTTCTACCTTCCTAACAGAGCCCGGCACAGCGGCACAGCAGCCCAGAGCCAAGCTGCTGCCTCAGTTTCCATGCCCTCCCATCATCTGCTGCCCTCGTTCCCTTCATTCCTGCTAGGGCCGAGCCCTGCCCAGAAGCTAGCCCACGGAGTGACAATAATCCATTATGAGTGCTTTATTGATGTGATCTCATTTGATTTTCACACTAACACCGAAATAGAGATTATTAACCCATTCTATAGATGAAACTGATGAAACTGAAGCCAAGTGAGATGGGAATTTTCCCAACTAGAAAGTGGTATCACCACGCCTGACTACGTATTTTGCTCTTCTCAGGGTATCACAGTGGCCTCCCTGGGCCTTGGCATCCAGCCTGCTGCTTGCCAGGCTCTTCCTCCTGCCAGGGGCTGGAGCCCCACCTTGATGGCACAGCCACACACCCTTAGGAGGCTCACCTGTGTCCTTGCCTCCTGTGCAGGGCCATGTGCTGAATTGGGCATGCTCGTACCAACCCTTGTTTGGGTGGTACCTGGGCCTGCTGGGCCTGCCCAGTGCCATTTTGCAGATGGCCTTCTGCTCCATCTGTACCAGCCTTGGTGGTAAAGCCAGTGTCCCCAGCCCTGCAGTCTAGTTTCCTCCCGTCTCCTAAAGGTATTATTCTCTGGCAGCCCCTCCCCACGTGGTGGCCCACCGGGCCCTGCAGCCCCACCTGACAGTGTTACATTTAAGCAACCGCAGCAGAAAGAAGCCCCTTACTCCCAGGAGGGCCAGCCGATGCCACTGGGTGACTGCTCTTTGGTCTTATTGGCTCAATTCAGGCAACAAGCCAGTCCCCCATCTAATCCCTGTGCTCTGACTGGTCAGACCTGAGACACGTCCACACCTGATAAGAAGGTTAGATCAGTAGCACCTCAATCGTGTAGACTGAGCTTGGAAAATCAGGCCCTGTTACCTGAAACAGATGGAGTGAATGCTGGACTGGCAAAGCTGCCCGAGCACACTGTATAAAGTAGCATGTCTCCTTAAGACTGGGCAATAAGACAATAAGACACACTTCAATTTGCACCAACATTTATTTTAGGTTCACTACATGCTATGAAAACGCAGAGATCATTAAGTAACAGACCCTCCTAAGGGAGAATGAAAACCAAGGTGAAACAGAGCAGAAAGCAACCATAATCCTGTGGTTGTGATTTTTACTGAGTGAGGACTGCAGTTTTGGTGGTCTTCATGGAGGAGGTGGCATTTGAGTTACACCTTGAAAGATGGTTGAAACTGCTAATTAAAGAAGAAGGGGAAGGACCCTCCAGGCAGAGGGAACAGCACAGAAGAGGCTGGAAGTCTTGAAAGGGGAAGAGTGTGAACATAATGCAATTAGGCTAAGGTGCTGCGGGGGTGTAGGCAGAGCTGAGAAAACACCATCGCCTCCGCCCCGAGCAGGTGAAAGGGAGAGCGTGGGGCCCGAGGACGAGCGGCTGCGGCAGCGAGCCTGGTCTCTGCAGCTCATTACTCCTCCCGACCAAGGGTTTTTGTCCAGCTGGAGATGTCCTTGAATGGGAATGAGCCGATTTTCCCTCTCCCAGCCCTCCCCTCCCTTCCCTTGAAAGCATGATTTGCCCCAGATTGCCCTGCTCCAGCTTCCTAATCTTTATTCTGTTTCTAAATAGGGGAGCCTGTGGGGAGCCCCAGGTCCCTGCCAAGCGCTCCATCTGTAATCAATCCCGCCTCTGAAATCCAGCCCGTCAAAAATTCCAGCCTCACAGTAAATGTGCCGAGAGGTCCGCGGGGACTCGCGTTTACGGTGAATGAGAAGCGGGACGGCTGCCCGCACTATTGATTGAGAACAATGGGAGTCGGCGGCGGTGCTTGCGGGAGGGGCACATCCCGGCCCCAGCGGCTGGGCGCCGGCTGCCGAGCCCGCCGGCTCTGGGCCACAGCTGTCCCCTCGGCCCGCCGGGCACCATCCCCAGGCCGGCCCCCTCGCCTTAGCAGCCCTTGGTAATGGATTTTATATCTGCTCAGTGTGACCGCGGCATCTTGGCAGCCTTCAAAGACCTGCAGAATCTCCTCCCGGCCTTCCAATGAGAAGCCGCAGCCTTCGGCAGCGTGTCAGCGCCCAGGTGGCTCTCCAGCCAGCGCTTTCTTTAGCATCTAGAAGACATCCCTGGGCGGCGGGGGCTTCATGAGGACAGTCTGAGCCTGCTGTGAGGCCTCAGGCTTGCTGTCGGGGTGGGTCCTGCTGTCCTTGGCTCTGCAGGGAAGCCAGGCCTGGCAGACCCATCCCCATTCCACACTGGCGCCGAGACCCACGTGGAGCCGGCTGCAGCCCTGTGACCTGTGGCATGCGCGACAGAAGGCCACCTGGCTGTGGAGGGGACGTGAATACTGGCTTGGCTCTGCCAAAGCGTTTAATTAACTCAGATAATCGTTCACAGCTTTGGACACCGACAAGCCCCAGACTCCCCATGCACACTTAGGGGGCCTGTTTCCCATCCACACAAAGGGATGGATGAAAATAGTTCTTGCTATTTTGAAGGGTCAAGATTTCTTTAAAAATATGGAAAAAGTTCTGGCTCCTTTCCTCAGAAAGCATACACACATACACATGTACACACACCCCTATACACACATGTTGTGCACACACGGACACATACATGTAAAATGTACACGTGTGCACACCCGTGCACGTGTATACAGACATATACGTGTGACACGCACACACACATATGTACATGCACACATATTCATATGCACACACGCTTGCAGCTTCACATCCAGTGGTAGGGGTCTCACATTTCTTGGTCCAGCAGGCCTGGATGCCAGGTGAAGAAGCCCTGAAAAATCTAATTTCCCCCTCCCCAGGAACTTCTAATAACTCAGTGTGGGGAGGAGAGCAGAAATGAACCTCCCCAAGTTGAGGTTTACTGTATCGTAGGCTGAGCAGGCTTTTGTTAAATTTTATTTTCTATAGCTTGAAATAGAATTTGAAGTCTGAAAATTTTAGCAGTTCTAATTTCCCAAATGTGAAATATCATAATGTTGAAACATTAAAAACCATACAGCTTGCGGCAGCCCCAACTAAAAAGCCTCTTCAGGTATTGGTGCCATGATCTAGCCTCTTCCCGGAAGTTTCCTGCAGGGGATGCCCCAGGACCCTCATGTGGGGAGCAGTGCCAGTCCCAGATGCATTAAGAAGTGCCTCGCTCACATCCCTAAACAGCCGATAGCGGCACTTTCCTGGAGGTCTCTGGAACCCTTAACTTCGGCAGGGATTCAGGAGTGAGCTTTGGGAGGATTGCAGGGTCTCTAAGATGACACAGCTCTCAGTACTAAGTAACTTGCAATTTCACGATGCAGACTTCCATGAAAACTGTCCAGCCCTTAGAAGTGTACGACACTCCCAGAGCCCTGAGAATATAGTCCTGTGGATGTAGGGGCCCACTTCCCACAGCAAGACTCTCAGAGGCCCCTCTCCCACTCCTGGAAGCTGGGCACACCCACATGTCCCAGGCTTGGCCACTCAGGCCTGGCTGGAATAAATGGTGCAAAGATGAGGTTCCGTTAGAACCCCTTGGTGGTGGGGGTGTCTTGGTGAAGGGAGTGGCCATCAGGCCAGCGTTCTGCTACAAGATAGCTGCTGTGCTTTATGGGTCTTGGCCTTCTCGGGCTGCCTCAGTTCCTGCCTGCTCTCCAAATCCGTCCTTGCAGCCTCCTTGGAGTCCCCGAGACCCCAATCACCTGCCACTAAATTCCCTTTTTGCTTAAGAGAGCCCAAGTCTGCACCTGTTACAACAGGGAGCATCCTTGTTGCACTCACAGTGTCTGAAACTTGCTTTATTTCTGCAAGCAAATGTTGCCCATGCCCCAGCAACGTCACTGCTTCTCAAGGCAGCGAGGGGTGGAGGGACCAGGAGAAAAGAGTTGAAGGTACCCGGTGCCACAAGCCAGTGAGCCTTCCCTACACCTCCGTGTCCAGGGGAGGGGGTGAGGAGGGAGCCCTGAGCCAGGAGCCTGGAGATCCACAGTCAGCATATTCTGTGCTACCAACACCCTGTTTTTGATCCCAGTACCTGGGGCTCCACTTCTTTCTCTGTACAGTGAGGTGCTGGGTCCACTTCTAATTATTTAACTTCCTCATTGGCATAGGAAGCCCTCACCCACTTAGGAGTCGCTCCCAGGGACTTCGAATCTGAAAACAAAGAGCAACGCCTGCCCCCTGCCCAGCATCCTGTCCATCCCGTGCTTAGCGCTGCACCCAGTGTGCCTGTCCCTCCCTTCCTACATTTCAGGACTGAAAGTCCAGGCTTCCCAGGAATACTGACCTTAAACCCTCTGCTTTCCTGTCTTTGGAAAGGGATTCACATAAAATGACCAGAGGGGATTTCTAGAGCTGCCTCTCTATTCACCTGCAGCCCTCCTGGGCCAGGATGTGTTGATGGATTGCGATCAGCAGGTAATTTAATTGGCATCTGCCTGGTGAAATGTCTCCCACCGTGGTTTACCAGGAGCTGCTCCGAAAGGGATCTTTCTTCCTGAAAGGCTGCGATGCCTGGAGTCCCCAGAGTGTCCTTATACTTAGCAAATAATCTAGTATATCTTTAATAAGTGAAGTCAATTCACTTTCAAAACCCTTGTAAAATTCAGCCTTTTAGTTATTCTGACCATAAGCATTCAGATTCCAATGTGAATAGATAGTGGAGCAGCACAGGAGAGCAGCCTGAGGGGTGTTGCGTTGGCAGCTGGGAGGAGGGAGGTGTTGATGGCCCGGGGAGGCCTCTCCTGGGCCAAGGCGCAGCATCTGTGCCCTGGGGAATCCTGTGGACTTTGCTTTTCTACCTGCCAGGGCACCTTGCGTGGGGCTTTGGGAAACCAGGTCCTAGCCAAGCTGCAAACGCTTTGGGCAACTTGAGAGTGTAGTGCGGGCAAGGCGGTGCAGAGTGTGGGCAGGCGGTGAATTGCTTGAGGCTGCACCCGCAGTGAGTGGCAGAGCCTCACTTCTGGGTCTCCTGGGTCTTGTTTTTGTCTTAATTTTTCCTGTCCTCCCTCCGGTGCTTAAGGCAGGGCCCTGTGCGTCAGAAGGCTTGGGTTAGCTTACTTGCTTCACCACTTATTGGCTGTGTGCCCGAGAGAAAGATACCCAGGGTCTCTGATCCTCAGTTTCCTTATCTCTAAAATGGGAATGGTCACAATAATGCCTCCCTCGTTATGTTGCTAGAAGTAAAACATGAAAAGCACTTAAAACACTTCCAGGCACACAGTAGTCACTCAGCAAATATCTGTCACTGTCGTCGTCGTCATTGTTATTGTCTTGTTATTATCACAGGAGAGGCTAGAGCAGACCTGAGGAAGAGCTTCCCAGCCAGCCTCTCCGTAAGAGGTCTCGGGGTTTTAGCAAGGTCTGGAGGCAGGAGGCCAGAATGACCCTTCCTCAGGGGTCCCTCCCCCAGGGACTCTGTCTTGGCATTTACTCCACAGCTTCCTGAGCCCTGAGCAGTGTGGGGTCCTCTGTGGGGATCAAGGCTAACACACTGTGAGATCTGTATCAACAAGTACAGAGCTGAGCAGTGCAGGGGGGTGGGGGGGGGTGGCTGTAGCCAGAACTTTCACCACACGTGGGCAGTGGGGCCGCCAGGGGTCATTCCCGTGGTTGTACAGGAGGCCTGACGGCAGCTCAGACCTCCCACCTCCTCTGCTCTCTACTGTCCGCTGCGGAGGTTTGCGGGGGTACCATTGTGCTGGGACACGGAGGAGAGAGAGAATTTGTATCCCAGGCCAAGGTCCCGGCTCAGCGAGGCAGCAGCTGCAGGGCTGACTCGGTGGGAGACTGCCAGAGCCCCGGGAGAGGCGACGGAATGTTCTGAGCCAGCGCACCCCTGGCTGGAAGTCAGAACACTCAGGTCCTAAACTAGGGCAGAATCGCTGCCCTGCTGGGGCCTTGGCCTTGCCATCCGTCACTCACTGAGCAACCTCCCTGAGAGCAACTAGGCGATGCGTTGCTCAGGGGAAGGTGCATGTTCTGACAGCTCTGCAACCTGGTGCTGGGAGTGTGCCTCAGAGAATCCCTCCCGTGGGGATCTGAGACGCACCGGGGATGTTCGTTCAGCAGCATTTGTAGCAGTGAGGAGCTGTGAACCGAAGGGGCCATTAAAAGAAAAAAAAAAAGATGAGCTGTAATCACATTAACTGCCTAGGTTGGTGGGAGGCCTTTAGCTGAGGCGCAGGACAGTGACACCAGTGCCATTATATCCTGTTCTGTGCATCTCTGGTTAAGACAAAGTAAACAAAGAAGCTTTAGGTCTGGATGATCCTCTGGGCCTTCCCATACTATGTCCCGTGTTTCCGCGGTACCCGGCCAGCGCGGCCAGAGCTGGAAGCTCCCTGGCATCTGGAGCAAGGACGGTGCCTGAGCAGGAGGAGCGGGAGGGGAAGGCAGTACCCGAGGCAAGGTGTACAAGAGCCATGACAGGTGTAGATGGTACACTAGGCGCAGATAAAGCCAGCCTCTATTACGCAACCTGTTTACGTAATCTGGCTATGATTTCCTGCCCCTGTCCACGCTGTTGCATTAGCAATCGGGAGCCGCAGGCCATTTTCCCTGCTGATCTGTTGCTTTTTTAGCGCCTCATCATCTACAACTGTGTTTGGCTTTCTGAGTTCTGGAATCTGTCATAAATAAACAGCGCTGTGTGGGGGGCAGGAGAGGGGAGCCCGAGGCTGAGGTGAGAGCCTCTGCACCGCTCCTCCCTCCTCCAGGGAGCCCGGCTGCCGGCTGGCTGGCTGGCTGGGCGTAGCGGACAGGCCAGGGCTACCTTTGCAGCACAGTTTTGGATTTTTCACCTACTTTCTAATTCTTGTTTGGTCTAAGTATAACTTGAAGACAACGGAGCTTGCTTGGGGCCAATCTCAACAGTCTTGACATTAAACAAACGCAACACACAGCTCTTAAGGCAGAAGCTGAAGCTGGAGGAGGAGGGGGAGGTGAGTTGTCGCTGACGGCTGTGGACAGTGGAGGAGCCGTCCCACTCTCTGTTTCCCAGCAGGAACTATTTGGACAACCTCCCTCTTTAACCAGCTTGTTCCCCACGGTCCCCCTCCTTAGAGCAGCTGCTGTATGTTTCTGCTTCCACTCAACTACCCTTTGTCTTGAAAAACCTACCGCACAGCCTCTCCGGACCCTCTCCCCAAAATCCCACTGGGTAAGAGAGAAGCCAGCTGAACGGCAATCGATGAAATGAAATTCGGGCGTGGCCTCAGCTCATCTCCGCGCTCAGGTAATAAATGGAGTAACAGATGCCCACTCTGGAGGAGAGACAGAACAGACTACAGTCAAGTAAGTCTGAGGAGGTCCCGTTTAACAGGTTCTGCAAGGTGTCTCCAAGTATCTTTTGAAAACACCAAGGATATTGGCCCGTGAATGCCGCCTGGATCTCCCGGCCTTCCCTCGTGGCGCAGAGTGGGAACGCAGTCTGCATAAAGGAGAGCTTTCGGCTTGGTCTGCTGGGTGGGCGTCTGTGCTGGCTGAGGGTCCTTACACAGGGTCTGGGGATCTCCTTAGGGGTTATTTGTTGATCTTAAGGGTATCTTCCTGCCTCTGCAGGAGACCACAAATGATACTCTTGGTGACCCAGTGCCTCCTTTATTGCATCTGCTGCGAGGGTGAGCGAGGCCACATAACCGCTGAGAAGGGGCTCTTCCCAGAGGGGATTGGGACAGGCAGGGTCTTAACCCTTCTTGGGGCCGAAGGTTGAAGCACAGACTAGATACGCCCCAGTGGTGGCAAGGAAGAGAAGAACCAGCTGTGGCAATGGAAGGGCACATGCCACTCAGTGTCCCTGGGGCAGTCTGGGGCAACACGACAGTGGTGAGAACACACCAGCTCCTCTCAGAGCTAGCTATTCTGGAAGGTTCCAAAGAAAAGCATCTGTTTCTGGGGCTGCTTTTGTGATTGGAGGTGGGCCCCTCGGCAGTGGACACCAACCAAGGGGCTTTAAAGTGTGAGAACCAGTGAGGAGGGGGCCAAGAAGAGTAGAGACACTGCAGGGAGGGAGGCGTCTCCCCTGGCTCTGGTGAGAGAGAACAATGTGACCTAGGCAGAGGAAGCAGAACTTCTCTGTCGTGGTCACCTTTGCTGAAGTGCTTGACCTGGCCCAAGTCCTGCCCCAGGCCTCCTTCCGTCAGCAGTGGATAAGTCCCTTGACCCTCTATTGTCCTGCTTCTGACTCCCATGCTGCTCAGAAGGTCAGTATCAGAGAGCTGGGCAGCAGCCATGCCAGGCCCAGCCAGCATGACAATGCCAGACTCCACCTGTTGTAATGTGTCCAGAAAGAAAGGGAGTGTAGCCTGGCGTGACTGCATTCCATGGGGCCATGTTGGCTCCTAAAGACTGTCACTTACCTTTCCAAATGCTTGGATTCCACCTGTCCAGGAGCAATATCCTGGCCTCGGGTCCGTCGTGTTGAGGAGTCATCCCAGCCAGCTCCTACCACCTGCCTGGAGCCCTCCCATCTGTCCACATCTGTGCACACACCATCCCAGATAACCGGAGCACGGGCCACTGCACATTTTTGTTCCAGTTCTCAGAGCTGTAATGCTTGGCTGGGCCTGGGAGCAGTTGGCCACTCTGGAAGCAGAGCCAGAACAGACTGTGGTCAGAGGAAAGGGCCTGGGCAGCAGGTCCCGGAGATAGCATTTGGTCTGGAACCCTGACACTGTCATTCTCGTCACAGAGCTGGGAGGCCCAAGAAACACCTGCTGGCTCCTGCTTCTCTCTCCTGCAGGCAGCCAAGGTCAGCATCTCTAAATTGCTAGGTATTCTTTTCTTCAATTAAGGGCAATTCTACTGACATAGGAAGTTAACTCCCACGGCTTAATCTAATGGCCTTGAGCCCTGAAGTGTTAGCTCCCTCTGAAGGCAGGGCCAGACTTCCTCAGCAGCTGGTAATGGCCAGCACATTCAGGGGCTGCTTGGGGGCCCAGGGCCCCACATTCCCTGTCAGACTCTAGATCAGCGCAAGGGGACTACATTTCAAACAGGGTGAGGGTTGTGGTGGTTCACAGAGGGGGAGCCGTGGATTGAGTCTGGAAGTCCGTGGCCATGTGGCAAGTCCCCTCCATCTCTAGCCCATTGCCTTCCCATCTGAGAAATGACGGTGTGGAAGGGGTCTGGCTAGATGACTTCCACAATTCCCATCAACTCAGCACCTCCCCTTAACTGCTCCACCCATCCTCTCCCAAGGGTTTGTGGTGAGGGGATTGAGTGGTGGGGAGGGGTCTCAGTGCCCACCTAGGATGCATCTTCCCTGAGCAGAATGTGTTTGCCTGTGTGTGTATGTGTGAAGGCGTGCATGTGTGTGTATACACACAACTCCCCCCCCCCCCCCCCACGGAGGTGCCAGGAAATAGCAGGGCCCCTGCCAGACTGTGGGCACTATTGCTGCACCAGCCAAGGGTCCGGGGAGGTGCTCAGACCCAGGTGTGGCCCCTGTGAAGTAGCAATATTGTTCCTCTGTGAGCACTCACACCCACAGACCAGGCAGCCAAACCTGGACACTATCCAGGCAGTCAGGCCTCTGATGGTGCCCCACCTGCAGGGAAGGGCCAGGGCAGGACAAAGCACAGGCCTGAAATCTACTCCCGCTTCACCTTGAGCACCAAGCTTTCTCAGAGTCCATTTCCTTAGGTGTAAACTGGGGATGATACAATAGACCTCAGAGAGCACCTGAGGGCTAGCCCCGGGCACCCTGCTTGTCCAGTAAGTATTCATTGCTATTCCCTTCCCCACCTCACCCCAGTACTGGGGAAAGGCTGCTCTCTCAGCTGGTGACCAAGGCACACACTGGAGATCAGCTTTGCTTTCCCCCGACCTCGGAGCTTCTGAAATTCTGTCTGCTCGGGTCAACACTGCTGTCTGGTTCTGGGATCCAGAGCTCTTGGGACTGAAGGGTTTCCTGGGATGTGGGACTTTCAATACTACCAGAATGATTGGTGAAGCCACGCTAGGGCTTTTGGACAGGGCCCTTGGGGAGCTTTGGGTTTGTTGGGTGAGGCATCAGAAAAACTCCTAGGTGGGTCATAAAAGACACAGAATTCAGCTCAAATGAGGGAAAACATTCTCACGATCGGCACCACCCAAAGATGGAAGAACTCTCGCTTGAGGTACTGAGTTCCCTGTCCTTGGATGTGGCCCAAGAGCTGAAGGGCCACTTGGTGGGGAGTTTGTGGGTGGTCAGAGCCCTAGAGGGGGTGCTGGACTAAATGCCCATCGAGGCTCCTTTGTGCTCCATGTGTGCCCAGTTTCCATAGAGGGGATGAAGGAACCCTCGAATCGGGGCCACGGCTAGCCCAAGGATGGAATTATCTGATTTTCCCGGGAAGGTTGGTGGTGGGACAGGGTTGGGAGGGTAACTGGCTGCAGATTGTAACTGGGCTTTAACCATTACCAATTCCTCAGAAGGAAGTAGAGTGGGGAAGAAAAGTCATTTGAGGAGTCAACTACCCACTACCCCTTCCCAGCAGCAGGGAGCCAGGCTTCTGGCCTGGGGGACGCTGGGAGCTGCCAAAGGCTGGTCAGACATCTGTTGGGCCCACAGACCTGGTCTGGCCCTGACCAGGGAGAGGACTGCTCTCCCCTGGGATCTGCACCTGGCTACCACCCAGGCCCCACCGGAACAGCTGGCCAACTTCTGCCCCTTGTTGGGGCTGGACTGTGGATTCCTGGCTGCAGAAGCCACAACCCAAATATCCCCAGCCTCTACCAGGCCTGTTCACCAAACTGTGGGAAGCCCAGGTGTGGGAGGTGGGGGCGGGGGGTGCTCACAGCTGGGTTCCTGGCCTCCCCAAACTCTGCTCCAGCCAGGAGTCCCGGGGGGGGGATCTGCCTATGTTGTACTTGTTCCTTTAGAGGTGAGGGCATAGGAATCCCTTCCCTTCTGAGCCTCGGTCAGACCCTAGAAATGATCCAAGTTCTGGAGTGGGCGCGATGCAGGGGCCCATCTCTTGTTGCTGATCTCTGGACCCACCTCCTCCTCGGCTTCCTGGGAGCCTCCCTGGGCCCCTTCTTCCTTCCTCTCCCCTCATCTCTGCTGGCTCAGTGACACTCCGGGTGCCAGGCTCTGTGTTTCTAGGCTCTGAATTTTTATCTTAATTTCTCCCCCGCCGGCGGGTCAGCCCCGGGGTGGTGTCTCCGGCGCCGTGTCTCAGCGGCTCAGCGCCCCTGACCCCCAGACCCCGCCGCGCCCCCGCCGGGACCGCAGCATCCCGCGCCTCTCGCGCCGGCTCCGCGCCCGCCCGGGTCTCGGTCGCCGTCCGTCGCGCCCGCGCGCTGCGGTGGCCCCGCGGGCCGGGCCGAGCGGGCTGGAGCGGGGCCGCGGCGCGGGCGGGTGCGGGCCCGCGGGGGCGGGTGGGGCGCCTTCCTCCGTCAGTCCCTCCCTGGCGGCTCGGGGGGGGGGGGGGGGCGGCGCGGCGGCCGCTCGGCGCCTTTAAGGGAGCGGGAGGGAGCGGCGAGGCGGCGGCGGCTGCGGTGGCGGCTGCCGCGCGCGCGGGGTGGGGGCGCGGGGCGCGGCGCTCGGAGTCCACTCGGGCCGCAGGCGGCTCGGAGCCGGGGCCGAGCCCGGGAGCCGCGAGGAGCGGGGCAGCTCGGCCGGAGCCCGCCGCCCGGGACATGGCCAAGGCGGGCCGTGCAGGTGAGGGCAGGCGGGCGCGGGCGCGGAGGGCAGGGCCGGCGGCTCGGGGGAGGGACCCGCGCTGCCCGAGGGGGGGCCGCCGGCCCAGGTGCGCCCCTCGCGCAGGTGGGCGGAGGTTCGCGGGGGCCGCAGGGGGCGGCGGCGAGGCCGGAGGGGGCTCCGCGCGCCCCGCGTCCTTGCTGTGCCACAGTCACCTGGTGGGACACCGCGTCCCCCTGGCCACGGCCCCGCTGGAAAGGGCCAGGGCTGCGGCGCCCCGGTCCTGTCGGGCTGTGGGAGCACTCACCACCCTCCGGAGGACCTGGGCAGCCCCGGGCTCGGGGACCGAAGGGTCTGTCCCGCGGCCGCCGCTCCATCCCACGCTCCCCAAGCAGGACGCGCCCCCAAGCCCCGCCGCCGGCTCCATCCAGGACGCGACAGCGCCCCCCGCCCCCGCCCCCAGCTCAGCCGGGGGACGGAGATTTCCTCTTGGCGAGGAGGGGTGCTCCCGCCGCAGCCGCGGGTGACCGTCCCGCCCCGCCCCGCCCCGCCCCGGGGAGGCAGAGCCTCAGGTGCGGAGGTCTGAAGGTGCAGCCTCTTTGGGGTCCCGTGGGCGGGGTCCTCCCTCCGACTGGCGGTGGAGCCTGCGGTGTGAGGAAGTGGGCGTTAGTCGTTCGTTCATTCATTCAGCCAGACGTTCATTCACCAGCACCTGCTCCGTGCCAGGTCCCCAGCTGGGCGCTGGGGATCAGGACGCGGACCAGACTCGGCCCCCGTTGGCACACGGTGGGCCCGCTGGTGCCGTGGGAGGCTCGGGTTGAGGACAGTCCAAAGGGCTGGCCGTACAGTGGGGGCAGCAAGCCTGGCCTCCCGCAGGGCTTGTGAGGCTGGCATGTGTAAATTAAGCTGCCATGAACTCCTACCCAACCTGTGACGTTGGCAGGCGCCATGACATCCGCTGGGACTAGGCACTGGCCTGGCATGGACCCCACCACTCCACCCATAAGTGATGAAAGTGATGGAATGAGTGTGAATTCACAGGTACACGCCCTCGGTGTGAACACCACTCTGCTGTGTGTAAATCCACTGCCGCCCCACAAATGCTTCCCCGAACCCTGGACTGGGTTCACATCCCCCCTGTGTACCACCTGGGTGGATGATTTGGGTGCCTGAGAATATATGAATTCCCATTCTGTCCCTGAGGAGCCCTGTTGAGGTGGGGCTGGTTGTGTGTGAGACACAGCAAGTATGGAACACATTTAAACACCCCTTTTCTCACTTCCCTCCCTCCTCCCCTCCTGGGGGAGGCACGGTGAGATGACACCATTGAGGCTGGAAAAGGCTCTCTCTCTCCTTCCCCCACTGAGCTGGGTCCTTACCCACCTCTCCTCCTCGCAAAGGCACAGGACAGGGTGTGGGTCCGCCTACCGCTCCCGCTCTATGTGGGCATGTGTGTGCGTGTACATGCTCACCCAGGCACCCATCACCTGCCAGGGCAGTGCCAGCACAATAGCAGTTAATACTTGCTGCTTGTACTGTGCACCAAGCAATGTGCACGGTGATCCTGGGAAACAGGAAATGTTACTCTTCCCCCTTTAAAAATATCTGGAAACAGATACTCAGTAGTAGCTCCCTCAAGGTGGCCCAGAGAGCCTGGGCAGAGCCTGGACTAAAGAGCAGCTCTGTTGGACTCTTAGGGCTCTAAGTGGTGGGATTTCTCCATCACTACCCTGATAGGTCACTGCTCTCCTGGAATGGGGGTGCTGTCTCTGCCTTGGCCTGTGGGTCCTTTGGTCCCTAGGCTGAGAGTCCATGGGAATTTGTTCCGGCGAGAGGTGAAAAAAATTGCCCTGATTTGAGCATCAAGCAGTTTGTCTTTTGTGCTGCAATTTCACGCTTGGCCCTTTCCCTCCGGGCAGCAGACTCCCCTCTGTGGATCAAACTGTCCAGGCTCTTCCCTCCCATGCTCAGCTGCCACCCCACGCAGCCTGTTGGGATTGACCCCAGCACAATTGGATTACTCCTTTCACAGCTCTTCCAGGCCACTTTGCATTTTGCAAATGTCCCTTTTCTTTAGGCTCCTAAACCTACTGAATTGAAAACAGCACCAGTCTTGTGCATGGGAGTCACTCGTGAGCATTAGAACAGAGGGAGCCCTTGGAGGCCGAAGCCCAAGTCCCTCTCTTTACAGCGAGAGAAAATGAGGCCCAAGGGAGATGTAACCCAGAGAGGGATGGCTATTCAGGGCCATCTACCTGGCATGAACAGACTGGTGGTTAGAAATGATCAGGCATTCACTCTGGGGACAGACGACATTAGAACCAAGGAAGGCCAGGGGTGGAGGCTGTGGGAACCTGGCCTGTGAGTGAGGGGTCGGCTTCATGATTTGTGATGTATTCCCTCTAAAAACCGCCTGCTGAGGGAAGAAATAGGGGTTTGTCCCCAGGGCCACCATAGTGCCTGACTCCAGGGTCATCACAGTGTAGTCGGTGCATGGCATCCTTGGACCCGTGCAGCGCACAGCTCAGCAGCCAGCCATGGCTGTGTCAACTGTGCCAGATGTGGGCTGAAGGGAGGCAGTGAACGCTCTTCCACATGCCAAGAGGTCCCACGTCCCAGAGAACATACAATCAGGTCCCAGGCTGGATTGGATTCATCGTGGAGGGTGGATCCCAAATGGGCTATTACCAGTTCCAGATCTTTGGGGAGAGTTCAGTCATACAGAACAGGATCAATATGGTGCCCGAGTTCAGTTTTGAGAGGAAAGACAAGAGGAGAGCCCTTGTTCTTGCCCTGAGGCAGCTCTCCCTCTGTGGACAAAGGGGGAGAGAGGCCTACCTTGGGGATGAAGGGCTGCTGTAGGGAGGTGGGGGCTGGGGTGGGGAAGGACCTAGGAGGTCCATTTAGGAAATGGAGCTACCCAGGGGCAGGCCTCAGTGCAGTACAGACAGAGGAGGCCAGCGGGGGCTTGAAATGGAGAAGGCCGATTTCTCTAGGAGTTGGACCTCAGAGACTAGCAGAATTTGGACAGAAAGGTGATGAGGAGTAGGCTTCCAGGTGGGGCTTGGAATGGGACAGATGTAAGTGAGGAGGGACTGCTGCTGGGTAGGAAAGGGGTGAGTGGGCAGGAGCTGCTCAAGGGTGCAGATATCTGTCTGTCTGGGATGGCAGGTTGCTAGGGGGCCACAGAAGGTTGCAAGGAACTCTGGGGAGCATTGAAGATGGGAGCAGAACAGTGAGATTTGGGTGTTTCTACACGTCTCTTTGGCTGCTACATGAGGGCTTCTGGGAGGGTGGAGAGAGGATCTGCCAGCCTGGGGAAGATTTGTTCTGCTTCCTGCCAGCACACTGCCCCTCCCTTCCTCTCTATACCCCTGGGGCTCTCCCTCTACACCCCAGCAGGCTGGCAGGGGTGTCTGCCAGCCCCAGGGCAGGGCAAGTGGGAGGTCCCTGGCCAAGCAGGAATAGAAGGAGCAGCCAAGAGGGTCTTAGAACCTCTCAGGCTGGGTGGGGCAGGACCGTCAGGAGAGGCTGGGCTGGGGCTGCAGGGCTGGGCCTTCCAGGCTGGAGGAACCAGTTTATTTGCTTCCAGGTGTTGGCCTCTGTTCTGAGGGAAGGAGCCATGGGCTGGAGTATATTGAACCCAGTAATACCAGTCAATAAAATACTGATCCTACAGTGGCACAGCTGGAGGACGCTTCTGGATACCCATTTTCAAAGCCCTTGTCAACAGGGGTACACTGAGGTCATACAAGAAGGTGGTGGCAGAGCTGGGCCTAAAACCTGCCTTTCTGGAGTCTCAGTTTGGATCTTGCTCAGATGTCAGCTGCCTTCTCACCATCCCAAAGCCAGACCTCCTCCCAGGCCCCCTGCTCCTTGGCTTTCAGAGGGGAGGGGCGAATAACCCAATGTCTCAGAGGAGGGGATGTTTGGAAGCTAGGGGAAGGGACCAGCACTGGGATTCTTAAGATGCTGCATAGGTGCCAGGGGATTGAGGCAGGACTCTTGAGAAAGCCACAGGCTCATGGTATCAATGTTGCTTTGGGATGCATCTTGGGAAGGGCATCATGTCCTGCAAGGAGATTGCAAATTCACCTTTTCAGGTGCCCAGGGGGAAGGCTAGGGCCCAATTGGATGCCCATGTCCTGACTCAGGGCCATCCTAAAGCTCTGCCTCCAGGAAGCCTTTGTGGACGTCCTTGCAACCCGGGGAGCTCTTAGAACTTGGGCAGGTCTTTGTTCTTCGGCTGAGTTACTTGTCACAGCAGACCTGGCAGGCCCCAGCAGGCCCCAGCTTGAGACCCTTTGCTGCCTCTTAGCTCTGTGGTTACATGAGTCAGACACAGTGCAGCTCAAACAGAAGCCCCACCTCAAACCTGTGACCCTGAGCCCAGAATCCCCTGTCCCTGCTGGAGGCCCCTGTGGCCAGCTGGTATTTGGGAGGCCAGTGGAGCAAGCAGAGTGAGGACATAGCTAGATTCCCCTTGTTGGGGCCATGTCTGTGTCCCACTTGTTGGAAGGTGTGAGGTTTTCTTGTATACCTTATTATATTGTGATAGCTCATTGCTGAAAGAGGCCTGGAGGTCTTCAATCCTACCCGTTCATTGTGCAGGGTGGGAGACCTAGGCCAGAAAGGCAACGGGTTCTTCTCTGAGGTCTGGTGTCTTCAAGGACAGAGGGTGTGAACTCCCAGAGACCAGTGAGGCTTTGAGGATGAGGGACTTCCTGGTAGGACCCGACTGCCTCCCAGGAATTCTCTGAGATTCCAGGCTTGTGAGAGGGAGGACCAGGTCAGAAATTAGCATCCTGAGAACAATCTGGCTCATTTTTTTGGCAGCGGTCCTCAACAGGTTTTCTTGTCTAATGGATTGACAGGATCTCTTTGAGGTAGGGCTGATGTTATTCCCACTTTATGGGTAAGAAAACTGAGGCCCAGAAATGTTAAGTGTGTGGGTCTGGAATCACACATAAAGTTAGAGGCAGAGCTGGAATCAGCACTTGGGTCTCTTCTACTCTGGGAGTCAGCATTTCTAAGAGTTAAATTGTGTAACAGAGAAGAGACCTGGCTCTGTCACTAGTCACAACCTTGAACTACTCCTCTGGGCCCCAGTTTCCTCATCTGTAAAAGGGGAAGGGGAGGGGAAGAGCTGGGGGTAAGAATGAGCTTTAAGTCAGCTCCAGCTCTAACACCGCTCCTTCTTTTTCCAATTCCCTCCTTGCCGGCTTTACTGTGCCTCAAGGGGACCCTGTCCTCCCCTCTCTTACCCCTCAAGACCCTCCCAGAAGGGTTGTGGGGATGGGGGAACAATTAGGTTGCTGAGGACTGGGACATAGAGAGCACCTGCCTCCTGGGGAGCCCAGGCCCCAGCCTTTTACTAGATCTCCAGCCAGGAGCCATGGGGAAGGGGGTGGCCAGAGGCCCCAGGGGAAGGGCTGGGGGTAGGAAGGGGCAGGAGAGAATGCATAACAATGATTTTGGAAATCAAATGAGATCTGAGCTCCCCACCCACTCCCTCAAATCTCTCTACACTCTTGCTTTTAAAATTCTTGTTTTCTAAGGAGAAAGAAATGCTAAATTACACCCCCTTTCACAAAGGAATAGGAGCCTTAGTGAGTCACTGAGGAGGTAATACCACCTCCAGGGCCCCCACGTCTGCCTGCGGCCTGCACAGCTGTGTGGCTACCAGCCCCCTTGGAGTTCAGGTGTGGAGAGGGTGGAGAAGAGGGGGAGCCTCCTGCCTGTCAGTGGCTCTGGGTAGGAGCTGGGTCCCTGCAGCGGACCCCACCCTGCTTCCTCTGGGCTCTCTCCAGGACTGCATTTGTGAGGTTCACTTGGGGATGGGGCCCTGCCTCAGGCTGGGGCCAGGCTAAGAGCCTGTGTGGCCACATCAGGGCTTGGCTCAAGACTGGGGGTGGCATGTAGGGGCTTGGGCTATGGCCTGCCTGTGGGGGTGAATTCAGGACCCTGAGGGAAAGTTTTGTGGCCGTGGGGAGTGAGTCCAGGGCTGGCAGGGAGCAGGTGCCTGTGCATCTGGGAACCAGAGTTCTTGGGTGTTAAGCTGTCTCCCTAGGTGGCTTGGTAGGGTGACCTCCAGGGCTGGTGAGCAGGAGAGCGTGGAGCTGGTGCTCTGCCAAGGGAAGGTGCCAGGAGGCCTGGGGCCTCATCTTCTGGGCTGGTTGGCCTGTTTATTTGCAGACCTGGGGCAGGGAGGCCAGCGAGGAGGTGTTCCTCCCTCCCAGATGACCCGTTATTCTGGAGGGAGGGGAAGTAGCCGACTGTTAGCCAGGGATGCCAAACAAGGGTTGGAAGCAAAAATAGCAACGCCGGGCTCTGTCTGGGAGGGGCCCGAGTTCTGGCGGAGCTGATGAGAGACCTCTTCTGGGCGTCTGCTGCGGAGGCCTTGTTTGCTTGGCTCTCGGTGTTTGCTGAGCACACCCGCCCCACGCTCCTGACCGCTCTCCTCCGAGGGGCAGAGACCTAGGTGTGCGGGACCCAACGGGGAGCTCTCAGGGCTGCAGCTCTTCTAGGAGTCTGCTTTGCCGGGTTTGGAGCGTCTGGGCCACCCATCACTCACACACCTCTGACCTTTCCTGGACCGCTCCAGAGTGGTTCAGATCACTACCCTCCAGTGGCTTCCTTCTCGTTTCCCCACCCCCACTTCCCGCCTCTTGCCTCCCGTGAGGCTGGTCCCAGCTGAGCAACCTTGGACTCATCCCTCGTGGTAAAAACAGCTATTTTCAGCTCTCCTGTTACTGCCCAGTGGGGGGGATGGGGCTGGTGTTTATCCCTCGCTGCCTGTTTGTTTCCTTCTGTACAGTGTAATCTGAAGCAGTCATGAGAGCATATGTGGCCCCGCATCCGGGGTCCTGGCTGGCAGGGCTCAATTCTTCACGCTGCGATTTGGCACCAAATGGAGAGCTTGGGGGTAGAGGCCACCTGAGGTCCCATCTTTGCTTAATAGCAGCCTGGAGTGGCAGGTGGTAGGAATGGCCCCTGGGGAGTCACCTAGGTCCTTGTTGGGGGAAGGGCTGCTCTCCAGCTGCTTGATTCAGGCTCATGGTGGCCTTTGGTACCCTTACCAGAAAGCTGGCTCAATCATTGAGGTGGGGGTCCCTGAAAGCGGCTGGAATCTGTGACCCCGCCCTGGCCTTCCCATACCCTGGTTGGGTGCCTGGGTCCCTAGCCTCTGTTCCCCACTTCCCATGGGGTCCTGGGATGATTGGAAGGAGTGCCTTCCTGTGGATGCTGGGGGGACCCTCTTTTCCCGTTTTGGGGCTCTCCCTGCTCCCAACTGCCCTCCTGAGGAGCCTGCCGGTGGCAGAGTCATCAGTGGCAGATGCTGTGGGAGCTCCCTTTAGAGGGAGGAGAAAGTTTCTTCCTTATGGAGCACGAATCTGGAGGGACAGAGGGGGACATCTGGGGCTTGGGAGAATTGTTCCAAGTAACTCAGAACTGTTAGGAGCTGAATTGGCAGAGCAAATGAAAGTACAATAGATAGCCAAAGCTATTAATCACTAATTAGTTCCTAAATAAGGTAATTAACGGGTATTTAAATGGCATATTTATGAGATACCAGCAGGTCTTCAAAAAGCACATCTTTCCCAAAGCAACTGATTTGGCCAACTATGTCCTGCTGGGAAACCAGGATCCTAGTCCCAATCAGCCCACCCCCGGGAACAAGGAGCTGACAGCGGGCAGGTCAGCTATCTCCTCGGAGGTTCCCTTTTCTCATCTGCAAGCAGGGATCATGGCCCTTGTCTGTACTGACCTTGCTGGGCTGTTGGGGAGACAATAAGAAGTGAAGGCCACACACAGATCCCTGGCAGTGGTGGGAAAGGCTGTGCGGATTTTAGTGCTGGCCGTGAAAACACCCTTGAAGTTATTGGATACGGTCCCTTGATGGCACCTAGTCCTGTTTATGGCCCAGGTCAGGCTGAAGTTGGCGGCTGGAATCATTGCTTGGTGGGTTGCCGAATCTGTGGCAGGGTCCGTGACTAGATTCATAGTTTGGTTTGAGATTGGGGTCTGGTCTGCAGTTGGGTCTCAGCTTGTTCAGTGATCATGATTGTTCCTTGATCTGTGGCCAGCTCAAGGTTGCGACTGTGGCTAATCTCAGGATAATTCTGCAGCCTGGAGACACAGCCTCAATCCCTGAGTCCACTGCTGGACTGATGGAGCTGCCTGGTTGCCCCAGAAGTTGGATTCCTTTGGGGTCCTTCAGCATATGGCCTTCAGGTGCCGGGAACCCCAGCAGACAGGCCCTCCTGGGACTCCTGGCATGTCCCCTGAAACAGCCTAGCACACAAGCTCATCAGTGGCGCACACAGCAGTTTGGGAGATAGTTAGGAAGTGTTTCTATAGCAACCAACCCCCAACCAGCACTGGTTTCCTTCAGTAATGCCTTTTTCTGGAAGCAGCATCTCCGGGCCTCTCAGGCCTCCCTGGGTGGCCCCACAGCCCCTCAGCATGGGTTGGTTGGCCCTGGATCCACCTGATTCCCACACTCATACTGACCCAGAGAGGGGGCCTGAGGACCTGCTTTATGGGACACTTCCCTGAGGGGGCCCTCCTGAGATCTAGCCCATGCTGGGCCATGCCGAGTATAACAATAGCTCTCTCTGTGCCCATCTCTGGACTGGGAGAGGAGAGGCTATGGGCCTGGAGAAGATTCTTACCAAGTGCCTGCCCTGGGGGAACCCATAGCCTAGTGGGGCAGGCAGGCCTGGACCCGGTCTGGGGATAGATGCTCTCGCGAGCACAGGCAAAGGATATTTGGGGACATAGCTCAAGATTTGGGGGGCAGATGAGACACAGCCCCAGGAGGCTATGCTGGGGGAGGAGACCAGCCATGTACCAGGAGCACCGCATGAGCATCAGGGGACAGGTGCCCCAAGCCTCAGGAAGAGGGGGCAATTCCTGTTTGGCCCTCTGGGCTCTCATTCCAGAGGCCTCAGGAGGAGAGGGGCTCACCCTTGGGAGTTTTCACATAGGAAAGAAAGGCCCTTGGGTAATCATGATTATTTATGTTATTTAACAAACGCTCTTGTAGCACCGAGTGCCAGGCATTATTCTAGACCTTTTCCAAATATGCATTCATTTAATCCTCATAGCAACCCTATGTAAGTACTATTTTAACTCCCATTTTACAGAGGAGTGAACTGAGGCACAGGGTGGTGGATAGTGACATTTACTAAGGTCACCAGTTGATAAGTGGCAGAGCTGGGTTTGAACCAGCTCTAGGAGTGGGACAGAGAGGAGGAAGGCCAGCTCTTGGAGGAAGGCAGAGAGGAAGGGCCTTTAGAGTCACTGGCCTGTGGGAGCCACACACAGACTCTATGCATCTCACACTCTACGTCCTGTGTGTGGACCCCTGGGACCCCAGGCCAGGACTGAGAAGACATGAAGTATCGTCTAGATGTGTGTTGTAAGGTTTTGTGTGTGTATGCGTGTGAGGCTGTGTGTGTGTGAGGTCATGTGTGAGAGGCTGTGTGTGTGTGTGTGTGTGTGTGTGTGTGTGTAAGGTTGTGTGTGAGAAGCTGTGTGTGTAGAGAGGCTGTGTGTGTGTGACTGTGTGACAGAGACAGAAGAGATGGGTCCACCTGGATGAGTTGCAGCCAAGCCGCCAAGCACTTTCCCCTCAGCCCCCTCTCCTGAGGCACAGGCTGCTTGAGTCCCGCAGGCAGGCCAGGCCATGATTTCCCGTGCAGCCTCACAGGGCTGGGCACGAAACTGTGGCCACAGTCATGGGAGGCAGGTCCAGCGTGGGGCACCCGACCTTGGCCCGTTCAGAGGCACCTGTGGCTCCCTGGAGGTCTGGGAATTGGCAGGTGTCACTTGAGCACCTCAGGACTGTGGCTGTCACAGTAGACACCCATGTCCCCTCTCTTGCTCTGATGAGCCAGACTTCTTACTCTGAAGGAGAAAGTTCTAGACTCAGCTTCTCCTGGAAGTGGCCTGATTGCTTTGACCTGTGTCTGTCCCCCTTCCCACCCTGCCTCAGCCTGGCCAACCCTGCTCACCCTTTCTTTAGGCATAGCTCCCCCCCCCCCCCAGGAAGGCCCCTGGCCCCCCGGCCTACAGAGTGTCTGCCTCTGGGAGGTGCCGCCCACACCTAGGGGGTTTGGGGAATATGACATTTAGTCCAGGGGTCAGGCTGCACTTCTTGTTTGTCCTGTGCTCTGTGCAGGGTTGGTACAGGACTGGGCCTCAAGGCTGGCACCCCGGGGGCAGGGACTGATCCAGTTCAGCTTTGTCCCCAACTCCTTCCTCTTGGGCACCATCTGGTCCAAGGTCTGGCTCAAGAAGCATCAGCCAATGCCCACATCCCTCACTCTCCTGTGCCAGGGCTTTTCAGGCAGTGGAACAGTGTCCCCTCAGACCCGACTCCTGAGAGCAGGGTGGGGCTTCCCTCTGGCTGGGGATTAGGGTCCTGGTATAGAGCAGAGCACCCACAGCAGGCTCCTGTCCATCTGTCCACCTGCCTGTTCCTGTGTCCCTGGGAACCAGGGTTGAGATGGGAAAGGTGGTTGGAAGATGTGTAGCGGACAACTTGAACCAGGACCTCTAGCTATAGCCATTCTGGGGAGATCCAGCCTGTGACAAGGTGCAGGAGACTGTACTGGACCTGCCGGCACTGGGGAGATGGGCCAGGAGAGAGAGAGGTTGACTCCAGCTTGGAGCTCTGTGGGGAGATGAGGGCATCGTGAGTGGCAAAGCGTCACTTGTTTCTTTGGATTGCGGGGGCAGGATTGGGATAGTCCCCTTTCTCTTTTTTCTTGATGTAGTTTTAAACAAATGTGGTAGTCAAGGTGGGACAGAAAGACAGTCTGCTGGAGGGTGTAGGCTGGGCCTCTGAAGATACAGAGGGACTCTATAGCCTTGGGGAGGGGCCCTGGAGGCTGCTGGGGAGCCCACTGGGCATGGGCGGCTGCCAGAGCCCTGCCTAAACCTTGACCTTGTAGCCGATGAGGCCACGGTCTCCCGAGTGCCAGGCACTGCTGGACACTTTAGTGGATGCTCTTAGTTAAATCTCCTAACAGTGAGGTAAAAATTATGATACCCACATTACAGATGAGAAAAGTGAGGCTCAGAGAGGTGAATTTGCTTCAGGTCATAGACTAGTAAGTGGTAGCATTGAACCCAGGTTTGTATTTTCACCCATGACTGGGAGCTGTTGTGTGTGTGTGTGTGTGTGTGTGTGTGTGTGTGCGTGTGCGCGCGCGCGCACGTGCGGGTATGTGTGCACGCGTGGGTGTGTGTACGTGCCCGCACACATAAAAGAGTGGGGAATGAGGGAGAGAGTGCATGGGAATGTGTGCATGGATGTGTCTCAGGGATGGGCTCTGAAAGGGGAGTGGCTGGTTGGGGAGGCTCACACTCTCCAAGGCATGTGGACCCACATCTAGATGGATTTTCACACAGATGCGAGGACACGCAGACACTACTTTGCAGGCTTGGTGGTGGGCAGATGGTTCTAGAACTGGGATAGCTGCCCCCCAGAGCTAGGGCCCCCAAGAACTGCCAGGAGGAGGCCTCCAGCCCCCTGCCCAGCTGTCCAGTAGCAGGTGGGAGGATTATTTTGGTCAAGAGAGAGGAAGATACCTGGGACCCCGCTCTGAGCACCCAGCATGGTGGTCCTGAACACATACCCTGGAGCCTGGTGGACCTGGGTTCAAATTCTTACTCCTTACCTACTAGCTTTATGGCCCTGAGCAAAGCATGTCCCATCTCTGAGGCTCGATTCCCTTAGCTGTAGGATGGGGAGTCATGCTCTCCACTCCACAGGGCTTGGTTAGGATGGATCCTACCCAAGAAGCAGCTGGCAGAGTGTTTTTACTCACCAGGCCATTTTTATTAGTTCACTTCTTTGCCAAAACCACTCTTGGCCCTGTCCCTCCTGGGACCACAGACTGGACACAGACAGTGCAGAGACGGGTAGGGCAGGGACCCGCCTTGGGTCACTGAGCTACTGGGCCTTCGCCCTTGTTGTTTTGGGATCATGGTGCCCACCTTTTCTGACTCTCAAGACCGTGTGGCCTTTAGCACACCTGACCTTGCCCCGCACCCCACCCCTCAGGAGACTCCCTGACCCTCTTGGGGGCATCTGTGTTCCCTCTTCCTGAAGTGTGTGGGTGATAGACTCTGGGTGGGGGTTGGCACCTTAAAAGCCACCTGTTCCGAGCTCCCATCCAGGACAGGCCACACTTCTGGCTCCATTTCCCGTCCCGTCTCCGCTTCTGCCTGTCTCCCCCTCGATCACAGCCTCCAGCCACATGGCTTTCTTCCTGCCCCTGGCATGTGCCAAGCTCACGTGCAAAGTCGCCCTGCAGTCCCTCCTCCCCGGAGGCTCTCACCCGAGCCCCTGCCTGTGCAGCACGCACGTGCGTGTGCAGGAGCTCGCGTGCACGTGCACACCCGCACTCGGCACACCTGGCTCCTCATCATTCAAGCCTCCGCTCCTCTGACACCTCGGAAAGGTCTTCCCATACCCTTCCCGAGATATTCTGTCCAGCGCGTTTTTCTTTTTTAGAAATGTGACCTTTGCCGTTTGCTAGCAAATCTGCAAGCTGGAGGAAGAGCTGGAGGGAGTGTCTCCCCCTCAGGCCAGGGGACGGCTGCTCCCCAGCAGTATCTGTTTGTCCAGGTTCTTTTTTATATAAGGGCAGAGAGCTGAGCTACCCCCCTGCCCCCACTTTTCCAGAGATTGTTTCGGGCGGTCCCTGCCTGAGAGGAAGGAGAGACTGGTAGCACATTTAAAGAGACTTATAGTATATGTTTAAAAACCAGTTCATTTTTGCTTAGAGCGTTGGCCCTCGAACGGAAAGGTAGCAGGTTTGATTCTCGGCCTGGGGCTCATGTGGGAAGCAACCAATCGATGTGTCTCTCTCACATCGATATTTCCCTCCCTCTCTCTCTCTCCTTCCTTCCATCCTGCCTGCCCTCCTATTCTTTCTTAAAAACAAAATCCATGGAAAAAAAATATCCTCGGGTAAGGATTAACAAAAATAAAATAAAAATAAAAACTAAAAACCAGTGCATTTTGAAAACGAGGGTAATAGTAAACAAGATAAAATATGCCTTTGCAAAGAAATTCACTTATAGATTTTGGCCACAAAGGAGAGTCAACAGTCAGGTGAAGGGTCATCTGAAAGGAGAGACACAGTGTTAGTTCAGCATTTGTAACCCAAATAGGTGACACAGTTCTTTTGATGACTGGGGCCGGTTCCCTCAGCCTTCTCACTAGGTGGATGTACAGACCCGCGTTCGCTCCTGCCTACCCTTTAGGCTTGAGGCCGGAGGACATGGTTGGGATAGGAAGGGAGAGGTTTTATTTTCTTCATAGCACCTTCTGCTGCTGAAATTATCCTTGGTGTGTGCTTCTCCAGGTCTGTCTCCCTCAGCCCCCTGCAGAACGTAAGCTTTGTGAGGGCCCCGATTTGTCCCTAATGTTCCCCAAACCTGACACAGTGCCTGCGTGATGGCAGATCCCTTTGACACCCTAAACCCTTCCCTCTCTGCCCACCTCTAGCTGGGAAACCATCTCCCTCAAATGGAGCTGAACTGGCCTCCCTGCAGCCCTCCCATCTGCCCAGTTCTCCCTGATGGGACTCCTTTGATGGCCAGCACAGCACGCATGTTGCGGTGACCTAAGACAATGGTGGCCTGAAGGGATGGACGCGGTGGGGGTGGTGAGGGAGGGACAGGTTCTAGAGCTTTCCTCCTTTCTTCAGGCTCTATCTAGCACACGCTATTTGTGAGGGGGACGTTGGCAAGAATGTCCTTGTCTTTGTTCTTGAGTGGAGTGTATGCTGTGCAGGCATGAGGGCCACCATATCTAGGAACTTCTCCCTGAACCCTCACTCTTCAAACTCAGGAACCAAATAGACTCAGATAAATCTTCAGATGAACTCGTCACTGCTTAAATTCTTGCTGCTCACCACCCAAAACTCAGGAACCAAATAGGCGAGGATAATGCTACTGTCTTGACCATCCAAATTCTTGCCTCTTAGGAATGGAATAGATTTGGACAGCAAGGGATATTTGTATATTAATAAAGAATGTGTGATAGTTTTTATACCTTTAGTATCTGTTGATTGAGAAAACATATAAAATTAATGTAAATTCAGAAAGAATTTACATTTAAGCGATAGTATTTTTTGAGTCACAGAAATCTCTACATACATTTGATTTCTATCTAACACTTCTTTTTACTTTGTTGATTTTTTTTGGTGCTATTATAAATGGTATTGGCTTTTAAGTTTCAAATTCCAGTTGTTCATTTTGGATATAGGAGTGCAACTGACTTTTGTGTATCGATCTTATATCTTGGGATCTTGCTATACTCAATTATTAGCTTTAGTGGGGCTTTTAAATAGATTTTGTAGAGTTTTTATTTTCTATATAGACAATCATGCCATCTGAGAATAAAGGCAGTTTTTTCATTTTAATATGTATACTTTTTATTTCTTTTTCTTGTCTTATTGCACTAGCTAGAACTTCTTCCACAATCGTTTGGTAAATAGTCCCATATCCACATTAGAATTACTCAGTTATGCTGCCTCTGGATTCTCAAACTCCCTTACAGCAAACCCAAGGTCCAGGGGTAGAAAATTGCTGACTAGCCTGTCAAACTGTCCACACTGGTGACTGGGAATCAAAAGCTTAGATGATCCTCACAGGGAGTGGGGGACAGACCCAGCTTTGCACCCAGAGGTGACCCCTGGTCAGTGTTCCCTGTGGCTTCTGCCTTTTCTGTGTCTCCAAACATGCTTTTGCCTGGCTCCAAACCATGGAGTTCATGCTGGGTGTGTTTTGGGCAGCTTGTGGTGGGTGGGGCAGGAGGGACAGGCAGGAGGGCTATGTCCCTGGCCTGACCTGGGCTGGCCTCTTGCTTCAGGAACAGTTTATGTTCTGAAATCTGGACTCAGGGAACAGTGCTGGCATGCTGCAGGGTGACAGGGTGTGGTGAGCAGAAGCTGCAGTAGGTTCTCCAAGGACTTCAAAATAATGTGAACTGTAGCTGTGGTGAGGGGGAATGCCCACTTCTCACTTGTTTATTGTGCCAGATGGGCTCCTCAAACATCAGTCAGAGTTGAAAAGTTTCAAGGAACATTCTCTGTTAAGGTTTTCATTGTACATACGGGGAAAACTGAGACAAGGGCTTTGTTGATACAGGAACCCAGATCTCTCTGGAGACAGGACATATGTGCTTGGTGGCCAGGGCTGAAGTCCCAGAGAAGATACACCCTATGTGCCTGGTGGTTTTACTGTTTTCTATTTTAAGATGCACCAATTATAAGATACCCCAAGAAATAACAAACAATGCCAATTAAATTGCGACATACCATCATGTAAGATGCACCCCAATTTTAAAGATGTTAAAGTATGAAAAAATGTGCATCTTAGAACTGATGAGATGAATTTATAAAATCAATAATCATATAAAATTACATGTGCAGTGTAAAAACTGAGTTTTCCCTGGCTCTTCTCATTAAATTCTACTCAGTAGCGATAATCTCTATTGACATTTTGGTGCATGTCCTCCAGACATTTTAATGCATCTGTAAGTATATTTATACAGTAATTATTGTTGTGAACACTTGCAATATGCTAGGCCTTGTGTTAAGCACTTTGGTGCATTTTATTTAATCTTTACAACAGGCTCATGAGGCAGGTATGAGCTATCCTCACTTTATAGCTAAGGAAACTGAGGCACAGGGAGGTGAAGGGACTTACTCAACATCACACAGTTTCTACAAGGCAAGGCCTGAGCTTGAATCCAGGCCTCTTCAACCTCAGAGCCTGAGCTCTTAGCTAACATGCCGCATGTGTCCTCAGTATGCAGATATGAGTATGTCTGGATGGGGTCAAAAGGTACATACTGTTTTGGGATCCACCTGCAATTTTTCCCCCTAACCATACTCCATGGGCATCTTTCCATGCCAATACCTAAGGAGCTACTTTATTTTTCTAACAATTGCAAAGAATTCTCTCATGACTGTATTTGAACGTACATCCAGTTCTCTACAGCATTTCTTTCAGTTTTCTGGTATTACCAGAACACTGAGATGATCAGCTTCCACCTTTGTGTCCCTCTCTGATGATTTCCTCAGGAAAATTACCAGGCTGATTTTCATCTAACAAGTTTAGGGTTTCAATTTTTACAATTAGATCTTAATCCATCTGCAATCCCCAATATTTCATGTGTCAAGAGAGCAAGCAGAGAGGCTCATGGATGTGCTGGGCACCAGCTGGTTCCATGCGAGTCCCAAAGTGCCTAGTGGAGAGAGCTCAGAGAATGGGGGAGGGGAGAGAGGCTCCCGCCTTCAGCTCTGTCTCTGGCTTTCTTCCCTGGCCCAGGGCAGGAGGTGGGTTGGGGCAGGGCTCAGGGAAGGGGCCACATTCTCTGTGTGCCCTTGCACCTCCCTGCTCCAGAGAACCCCTCAGTCCAGGAAAGGGAAAGACCTGTGAGGAGCAGAGACAGGGCTCACGCTCAGGCCCCTCTCTTTTAGTGCGGGGTTTTTATCTACCAGAGGCTGTGGCCCTGGCTGGGCCTGCACAAGTGGCGGGTAGTGGACTGTACTAGTTAGTACACATCAGGATGCCTGCCTCTCCTTCCTCCACCCTGGTGACGTTGGGCATGGCCACGGGACTCGCTTCAGCCAGTGAAAGGTGCACAGCACCTGTGGGAAGGAGCATTCACGCCTGGCCATGCATTTATTTTCTGGGCCCTTCTCTCCAGCTTCAGCAGACTGAAGTCTCACTCTGAGATGATGATATCATAAGATGCCTGCCATGAACAGAGTCCCCTTCCAACCTATGTGTGAATGAGAAGGGAACCGGTCTTGTCTTAAGCAGCTGAGATCACTTGTTAACACAGGAAAACTTATCTTATGCTTACTGATACATGTGTCACCTTGGCCATGTCTCCTAACTGCCTCTGGGCTCGGTCTTAGCACATGATAAATGGGCACACTTGTTGCAGCCCCACTGCGCTATCTCGTAAAGGCATGGGGCTGAAATGAAGCCACAGTCGTGGGAGGGCTCCTTGAGGGCACCAGGAGGGAGAGGGCAGGGACATGCAGGACACCAACTGACCCTTGGTCCAGGGGCCATCCTGGTTTACCTCCTTCATGCTGGGACACGGTCTCTGGCTTGGTTAACAGGTGTGTTCCCTTTTACAGGTGGCCCTACCCCGGGCGGCGGTGCCCCCTGGCACTTTCAAAATGTCCTCAGTGACTCAGTGGAGAGCTCGGATGATGAATTCTTTGATGCGAGAGGTGAGTGAACCCCATCCTCCCATCATTGGCTGGCTGATCTTTCTGGAAGCCCCAAGAAGGAATCTCTGTTGGGGGTTAGCGTCTCTCCCCACTCAGACCCTGCAGTCCCACCCTTCATACTTTCCCAGCCAGGGCTTCCCGGGGCCTGGGGCTCAGCATTCACTCACTCGCTCTTTAAGGTGCTTGCTGAGTCCCTCGTGGATTGCAGGAGCTGTGCGAGGTGCTCACGATACTGCAGTAAACTGATAGGGGTGGTCACCGCCCTCACCAAGCTTACAGTCTAGTGGGAGGGACAAACACTAAACACTTACACAAGGGGAAATGCCACTGAGTAAGAGGGACCAGCTGTTAATGCAAAGAGTGACGCTGGGCACCTAAGTTAGCGAGGGCCTGGAGGTCATTCACATCCTCTCTGCAGAGCTGAGGGAAGGAGGGGGCTAGGTGAGGAGCTGGACCAAGGGCCTCCTGGACAGGGAATGGTAGGTGTGATGACCCTGAAGCAGGACAGATGGGGGCTTCCAGGAGCTGAAGGGGGCCGCATGGCAGGGAGGCAGGGAGCAAGGGGGGAGGGGAGAAAGGAGGCTGCCTGTGGTCCAGTGAGTGACTTGTGAGATTAGCCCATGGATGGGAGGGGAACTGCGATGGAGGTAGGGACCGGTGAGAAAGACTGTTGCAGCCACTCAGATGAGAGACGATGGTGGGGACACCAGCTCTGCGGCCAGGAGCTGACTGTGTGGCCAGCTCACAGGACAGCAAGGGGCTGGGTGAACATGAGGCCTTGTAAACGCTGGCTAAGAGGGCACCGAGTGGGGCGGGCGCTTCAGGCAGGGCCATCGGCCTGAGCAAAGGCTCAGAGGCGACAACGTGCAGGGCAGGCGTGAGGACCAGCGGGAGGCAGGGCCTGTCTGGAGCTCAGGAGGGAGGACCCTCCCAGCTGTGCTCACTTGCTCTGTGCCGGAGCTGGCGGAAAGAACAGGGCCTCCTCTCTGACCCAGGAGGGTCCCCAGTTCTCACTTGGCTGGGTTGGTCCCACTCTGGGAAGTCACCATATTTGGGGGGCTAACTTCCTTCTAAGACAGAGCCAACTTCGAAATGCCTGGCAAAATGGGGTCTTAAAAGAGAAAAGACTGTGCTGGGGAGACATCTGGACCCAGAGCAGCACACCTGGGGTGGGGGTGGGTGGACATGGGCTCATCCGTGCCACTGACTTGTTTTTGATCTTGGGCAAGTCTTTTACATTCTCTGGGCCTCAGTTTCCCTATTAGCTCTGTGCCTCCGGACATGAAGAATACCCTTTTAGGTGATTTTCGGGAAGCACAGCTGGGTGGTCGGATGCTGTCTGGCTCCAGCCTCTCTCATTCTGGGCTCTGGGCAGGGAACCCCTCCCTGATGCCAACCCCAATCCAGCCCATTTGGGGCTCATTTCCCGTTTCCCATTGGAATGGCTGCCAGGGCCGAGTTCCTCCATAGCAACTAAGCCACAGAGTGACAACAATGGCTTCAATATTTTGATGCTTCGAGCACATTTATTTAAAATATTTTGCAGCTCTTCGGGGCTCTGCATTCCCAGATGACAATGGAGCTTGCTGCGGGAGGCGTGTGGGCGGCGGGTCAGCTCCATCTCTATCCCTCGGGGCCCTGCTCACCTGCTTTCCCTGCAGGCAGCTGTGGACACGTCTGCTCTCCTCCCCGCTGACCGCTGCCTCCTTCAGCTCTCTCTCCCTCCCATGATCTCACCACTCAGCCTGTGGTTCCGAAACTGGCCTCATCTCTCACTCCTCTCTCATTGGAGGCCCCACCATCCCATCTCTTCCTTCCCTTCATCTCATCTCTTACCCTCTCCCCACCCCCATCTTTTCTTCCTGTCACTGTCCCAGGATTCCAGACTCTCCTGTCTCTTTCCAGGACTTCTACCTCTGGGCGCTCCCTACCAGCCTCGTGCCTGCTCCCTCCTCCCACCTCACCCTTTCCAAAGCATCCGTAGCCCTGGGCCACAGGAGCTGCTCCACAGGCTGCAGGAATCCTCTTTAGGTCAGAGTTGCCAGCTCCTGACCTCCTTCCTGTCTGTTCCAGTGGCCTCCCTGGATGAGGCCTTTGCATGTTTCCTTGGCTCAAGGCAGTAAGAGGTGAAGCCATCCTCCGACTCTGCTCCCAGGAGCTGGTCCAGGCCCCGCCCAACCTGCTCTCTCAGCATCCGGACCAGGCTGTGGGTGTCCAGCTTTCTGGGCATTCCTGGAAGCGCCACCTCCCTGGCCTCCTTTTTTCCAGCCAGGCTGAGCCCTGACCCTGACCTGGAGGGTGGTCTCTGTCCCCACCTGAGCAGGGCCCTGCATCTTGCTGCCTCTGTGGTTCCGACTCCAGCCGTGGTGGAGCTACCCTGGCAGATGTCAGCATGAAACAGGTCCCTGGGACACTGTGTCCTCCTCAGTGCACTGATGGGGAAACTGAGACCAGACAGTGGAAGGGACCTCCAAGATCACACATCAGGGTGGGGATGAAGGCGCTGGAACCCAGGAGTTGAATGGCCAGGTCAGGCCTTTTTCTTTGACTTATTACTGAAATACGGGCTTTTCCCTTCCTTTCCTCCTTAAGCTCCAGCCCATTGGCTCAGCCCCGGTTTACCTGGTGGGATGAGACAGCCCCATGGCTCATGGCCTAGTAGCAGAGGGGAGATTCTTAGGCTCTGGGGGCTCTGGTTGCATATGTAGGCATAGGAGGGACTGGGGTTAGTCAGGCAGGAGTATGGAGATGTCTGCATCTATAACAACCCCTGGGCAGCATGCCAGCTCCTTAGGCCAAGGCAGCAGGCCTGAGGCTTCAAGGGTGGCTGATGTCCCTGACTGGATGCTGCAGGGTGGGCGATGGAGTCCAGGCTCCAGACCCAGAAGAGCTGCCACCCTGTCTCCTGTCCATACATTGAAAGGATACCTGGGGAGCCATGGCCTGGTCCACCACAGTTGGAGGGCAGAGTGAGGGGATGTACCTCAAATCCAGATCATGTCAGAGCTGGGGGCTCCTCAGGCTCTTGAGTTCAATGCTCCATCCCATTATAGGCTGGGAAACAGGCCAGAGAATTGGGAAACTTTCTCAGAGTCACACAGAGTCAGAGAGAACAGGGGCTAGAATTCAGACTCATTCATTCACTCTTTTAAGTGTCAGTTACTGGGTTTCTCTGCCCATCAAGCACCAGGCAGTAGTCCAGGTGTTGGGGATACAGGAGCAAGTAGATCCTATCCCAGCCACCACGGAGCCTGGGTGGTGGGTGGTGAGACAATATACAAGCATGTAAATTATATTGACAATTACCAAAAATAAAATAACATAAAGGAACAGACCCCTCACCAAAGAAAATCCATGAATGACAAAAAAATTAAAATATGCTCAACATCATTAGTCATTAAGTGCAATTAAAACCACAATGAGATACCACTACACACCTATCAGAACAGCTCATTAAAACAGCTGATCAGGATATGGAGGAACTAGAACTTTCAAACTCTGCTGATGGGAATGGACAATGGCACAACCATTTTAGAAAGTGGACTGCAGCTTCTAAAAAAGTCAATCAAAGTTGACTATCTAATGAGCCTGCCCTTCCACTCCTAGCTAATTCACCCAAGAGGAATGAACACATCTGTTCACCTAGGACATGTCCATGAATGTTGATAGCAGCTTTAGTTATTATAGCCCCAAACTGAAAACAACTCAGATGTACATCAGCGGGTGAATGAATAGCCTGTGGTACATCCATGCAATGGGACACTACTCAGCAATAAGAAGGACTGAACCACTGCTACACACACGCTCTGGGTAAATCTCAAAACAAGCAAGTTGAGTAAAAGAAGTCAGTTGGAGAAGGAGTACATATTCCATTTACATAAAACTCTAGAAAATGCAAATGAATCTGTAGTGACAGGAGCAGCTCAGTGGTCACCTGGGGGCAGGAAGGAGGGCTAATTTTAAGGGACAGGGGAAACTTCTGAGGGCAATGGATACATAGTCACTGTCTCAATTGGGGTGATGGTTTCACTGGTGTGTACATATGCCGAAACTTGTCATATTGTACATTCTATTTTTTTATTTTATTTTTTAAATGTGAAGATCTAATTGGCTTTACTGAACAATTCATGAATTGGGCAGCATCCCATCTAATAAATAATGGAGAGGCGCTCCTTCAGATTGAAGATTTTACATGTGTACACTTAATTGAATGTTGGTCATACCTCAGGAACACTGTTTAAAACAATGGAGGAGCTCCCTCCAGGATAACATAAGGGCATGTGATAGCTCGACTCCGGGACTGTAGGAAGCCCCCAGAGGTGGCCTTGAGCTGAGAGCTGAATAACAAGAAATGTGAGTATCTGGGGGAACAGTGTTCAGACGGTGGGAACAGCCAGCTCGAAGCTTTTACCAGAGGAATGAGCAGGAAGGCGGGTGTGCCAAGAGGGAGCGAGCGGCTGCCCACTTAGTGTCCTTGGCCCACTGCCTCAGTAGGAGGCGGGAGAGTAGACCAGACCCAGTAGCCTCAGGATATGCTTTCTTGCCCAGGCTCAGAGGTGGCCCTGGGTGCCCCTCTCCTGAAGGACTCAGAGTTCAGGATCATGGGTGCAGGATGGACCCGTACCTTGGAAACCTGCCTGAGCCTTGAGTAACGTGCTCTCACTGTGGGTGATGATGCAGATACTGGGTGACAGGGGGTCTGGCCAGAAACTGTGGGTAAGAAGAGCTCAGTAGGCCAAGGAGGGACAGCCCAGATGTCACATGGTTCCTGGCCAAGAAATGCTGAGTTCCAGAGAGAAAATGAAAATGTCCTTTTTTAAAGATAGCAGTTCCCAGCTTTTCCAAATATGAAGCATTTTTAAACCAATCCATTTTTAAATTCTTAAATTCTTGACATTACAGAACTAAACTGAAATTTATTAACATTCCACATTCTCTGCTCAGCTGTTCGTGCTGGGATCCGTATTTACTTTTTTAAGCTTTCCCCTGTTTTAAGTGTTGTTTTGGGTTTTTGCTCATGGATTTTATTTCTGTTTTTAAATTCTTAGTGGATGAAATAGTTGTGTGGAAACTGAACACTGACAAATTATTTAAAACCTGGACTCGCTGACCAGAAATTACTCAGTTGGATCACAGGGAAACAGCGTACAGGGGTTACGAGTGGACCTACTGTGTTCTAGCTGCACTCCATACCCTTCTCAAAGGAAAATATCCTTTGGAGTCACCGTCCCCACAAGGGCACAGGTTGAGGCTAAAATGACGACTGTGGCATCAGATGAGTGTATTGGGTATGACAACCTGAGTTGCTTATAGCCCATTTCTACAGCAAAGTGTATGTCTTATTTAGAAATATCAGGTACACCCTTAACTTCAACCTTCTACTTAGATGCAATAGATAGTCTAATTAGAAGAATCTTGAAAGTCACCGAGTATCTGGGTACAAACAAAGGCTCCTCCTTACCATGAACTCCGCTGGTTGAAGAAGGTATTAGTGGGAAATGCCATGAGCTAGCAGGCAGGAGACCTGAATTCCTGGCTAAGACCAGCCCCCAAGAAGCTGTCAAATGAGGCTGCTGGACTTCACCTTGGTGGCTCCTTTCAGCTCTAGACATCCCAGGAGACTCCTTACTGACCTTATAAGGCCCTGTTGTTGGCAACAGTGCCCAGGACCAGTCCCTGGCTTTCATGGGAAATATTTGTTTTCTGTTGATTTTCCCCACCAGCATCTAAATAACCCCTCTCCCCACAGGGAATGGGCACAAGCAGGCCAGGCCCTGACCGTTGCTGAGGGGACATGTTCGCAGGGCTGGGGGTGAGAATAGGGGTGAGGAGGGGACTGGGAGAAGCCGGGGTTTGTTTTCCGGGCATATCTGGCCCTGGGGAGCTTGACCAAGAGCAAAGCATGGGGCTTCCTCCCTTGGTAGAGAGGGAAGCAGACTTCTTTTGTTGTCCTGTCTTGTGTGTTCTTTGTTCTCTTGCTCTCTCTGTGCTCAGCACCTCTGGCCCTCCCTCCCCTCACCCTGCCGGGGGCTGGGGCCCAGGAGCTGTTCTCTGTCTTACAGGGACTTTGCTTCTTGCTCTGACTCCCTGGTTTCTCACAGCGGCCAGGAGAGGAGGCAGCACAGGATAAATCATCCCATTTCACAGACAGAGGCACTAAGGCAGGGGCGGGCCTCAGGGAGAGTGAGGGCCACGCCTCAGGTCTCCTCCTCCTGTCTGGGCTTTTACTGTGATAACACGGCTTCTGGGGCCCCAAAGGCAGGGGAGAGAGGGGAGAGCCGTGCAGATCATCGGGGGTCAGAGGACCCAGGTTTTCTTTGGGGTCAGGCCACTGACTGGTCACTGTGTGACCTCAGGCAAGTCTTGAGTCTCTGGGCCCCGGGTCCCTCCCACAGAACCTGGGACAAGGTTGCTTGTCTTGTGGGCAGTGTAAGAGGATGTCACCATGGGAAGCTGGGCATAGGGGCGCACACAGAAGCAAACCACAGTGTGTTACTGCTCCTGGCCTGTCCTCTCGTTTGGGGAGGGAGAGTAGAAGCAGATGCCACGGAGTCAGCCCCAGAGGTTTTTGGAAGTGGGCTGAGTGGGGACCCCCCAAATGTGTGGGGGCCAAAAAACATTATTTCTTTTCCTTCTACCTTCTAAGTTCTTCCAAGCTGGGTTTACAACCAAATTAACAGAAGAAAATCAAAGTTTAATACATGCGCATGGGGAATTCACATAGACATGATCAGTCCATGAAAATTCCAAAGACAGTGAGGCAGCGTTGGACATATAAGACATTTTTGGACAAAGGAGAAATGGGAGACAGGGTGTTAGATTCCAGAAGTGAGAATGGGCCATTTGCAGGTAGTGGAGGGAGAGTGGACAGCACATGGCAGGTGAATCCTTGCTAAGAGACCCAGAGACAATGGGACAGGGGTATCTAGCTAACAAACCCCTGCCTGAAGCCCTCCAATTTACTACGCTCAATTCAAGTTAGGCCAAGGTGACATCCTAAATTCTCCTTCCTGAAGCAGGTTTGTCTGTCTGAATCTCTTGGGCAGGAAATGAGAGAGGGTCAAAGGTTCTTTCTGAGCTTTGTTTAACAGCTTAAATCAATATTGCAAAAAGCAGCTTCACGGTGGCAGAATTTGGGTCCCTTCAACTGCAACGAAGAAAGAATAGTAGTGATGGCCGTGGAGGGGATGGGCCAGTGTTAAAGAGAACCAGGGAGGGGTAGCAATCTTGTCTTCCTGAGGCCCAGAGCAATGCACATCCAGGTCCTTGGAAAAACTGATGTCAAGGGCCTGATTCAAAGGGGGATGTTTGGTATTGGGTTGGCCAGCTGCAGAAGGTGACCACACCCTCGGCTCTGAAGTCTTCCTGCTACGGGACAAGGAGATTCCCTGCTCTGAAGGCCATGGATCCAGTGGAAACAGAGGCAGAAACAGAGGCCTGGGCAGGAAGAAAGGCTTTCCTATGGCACCAGAGGTTGTGCTTAAAGGGGTGTATCCAGGCTTCAGTCAGAGGTTGAGTCGGTCTGGGGTCAAGGCCAGGGTTGTGGTGCCTCTGGGTGGGATTCAGCCTCACACCTCATCTGAGCTCAATTGGGGTGACATAGATGCAAAATCTGTGCCCACATCAGCAGTCCCTGGGGATGAGACTCTGTGTGCAGGGAACAGTTGCCAGAAGTCGAAAAGCAAAATCAATAACCAGGACATTTATCCAAAGAAGCCCTTTGTGGCCTCTGCAGCCCTGATGGGAGGCACGTACCGCAGTGAAGGCAGCAGAGCAGAGACCTAAAGCTCTGGTTTGCCTGAATGACTCTGAAAGGAGCAATCCTGTGTGTGTGTGCGTGTGCGTGTGCGTGTGTGTGTGTGCGTGTGTGCACGCGCGCTTTCTCATTGCCTCTCAGGGAACATGGTGAGAACCTGAAGGCTGAGCGTTGAGAGCAGGGGGCAGAGAGGTGGGAGGCGGGAGCAGCTGGAGAGGCAGGGATGTGGTGGAGAGGCGGGGAGCACAAGAAAATCAGGGAAAATCTGAGAAAGCACAGGGAGAGAGAGCAAGAGAGACCCAGAAAGGATTAAAGAGAGAGGGATATCCCCCACAACAGAGAACCAGAGAGAGCTGAAAGAGAGACAGTGACCCAGAAGGAGAGAGAGAGAAGACCGGAGAAAGCACGAAAGACCTGCATGGGGGGAGAGATCCTGAGGGGCAGAACCCAGAGAAAGAAAGGGGGTGAGAGAGATCAAGAAAGAGACATCCACCCAGAGAGAGGAGAGAGACAGGTGCTGGGATAGAGTACGGGAGCTCGATGGAGCCCCGCCCAGAGAGGGGCAGACATGGCTGAGAGCTCCAAGAGCCCGAGACACAGAGAAATGCAAAGGCCAAGAGGGACAGAGATCCGTGGAAAGGGGTCTGTGAGGTCAGATCGGAGTGGGACGGGCCAGACATCCAGCATAGAGGAGCACAGGAGTAGACGGAGAGGAAGGTACATTTGCTAGAAAGACGGATAAAAGACCAAAGGGAAAAATGGAGGAGGGTCACGCACAGAATTAGGAAAAGAGGGAAGAGGCCCAGCATGGTGCGGAAGTAGGCGTGGGCCGACCTCGGAGCCTGGGAGGATGGAGCCAGGGGACACAGGCACTCAAAGTGGGTCCAGCTGACCCTGGTTCCCCCACTCTGATGCTGGGCAGGGTCGTAGGGGCAGACTGCAGCGCAAGCGGGGGGTGTCGGGGCACATTCCACATGCTCTGGTGGCCGAGAGGATGGGCCAGCATCTTCATGTGCTGCTATCCACCGCTGGGCTCTTACCGTGTGCCAGTCACGCTTGTACACGCTTTCCCTTCATGGTCTCATTTAAGCCTCATAGCAATCCTATGATGCAACCATGACTATGACATCATTTTATAGATGAGGAAACTGAGGCTCAGAAAGCACAAGTTACTGTCAAAGGTCCGGTGTCTAGAAGGATTGAAAAGAGTCAACATAACACTGAGCTGAGCTCAGACCCCCTTCGTGATCCTGCTTCCCCCAGAGCAACGCTACCTGATGACTGTTCACAGCATGTTGGCCCTTGTAGCTTTCACAGATGTAGTATGTCATTGCCCTCGTGGCAGCTTGCTAGACAGAGTTGTAGAGCCAGAGTTGTTATTCCCATTTAAGAGATTAAAAAGCACACAGAGCAAAACAGGAATAGCTGAGGGATGTGTGCAAAGTACAGGCTCACATGTCGCAGACTCTGGACTGAAACCCAGTCAGGACTCTACCCAGAACACAGTGCTGCTGAGAGATGTGCACTGTGCCCGTATGGAATGCACCCCACTGCGTAAATGGTCTGGGTGCGAGTGGTGCCTGGCTGGAGTGTAGGGCAGCCCATGCAAGAGGCCCAGGGCAGGCCATCTGGAGGACAGATTTAAGGACTCTTGAGATAGCATATCTGAGTTTCAGACCTGGCTTTAGACAGTGACATTGGGCAAATTAATGAGCTAATTCATACCTAAAATGGAGATAATAACTAACTTTTTAGTATTTTATGAGAATTAAGTGAATTTATATTTTTAAAGCACTTATAATAACCCCAGTCTATACTAAGGATTGGTGTGTTATTAAGTAAATCAAATCAATAAATAAAATAGGGCAGGAATCATCATCATCATCATCATCATCATCATCCAGACCCCAGTTAGGAATGGGTCCTGGATACTGAGCGCTAGAGGAATTCAGAACTTTGGACAGCTCCCCAAGCTTCAGATCCACCATATTGGTTGCACCTGCTCTGTAAAGTTCTTGGGCAGTGAAATGGGTCTCATCCCTCTATTTTTGGTTATCATGAGCTTGAGGATTCTCCCCACCACCCTTTAATGTCTGTTCTATGAGGAAGGACACAAAGCCCTTCCAAGAGAGAGGGGGTGACATTCCTGTGGATTCGTTCTTGAGGAAATGCCCCTTTCTGGGATGAGGGACTGCACCCGATGTGCGGGACCCAGGGGCTTGTGTTCAGTGTGGGTAGGGAATGTGGCCCCGTCGATTTCTCTCAGAGTAATCACTAAGCTCAGACTGGGAAAGAGCAAGGATACAGACAGGGTTGGGGGGAGGATTAGGGATGGGGAATGGAGGCATTAATAAATTCGTAAGGTTGCAGTGTGGGCTAAGGGTTCCACACAGCTCAAGGCTTGCTTGGAGCCAGAGTCTCCTGCTCTTCCAGTTGCTCTAGAGCTGCCCCTGCCCCACTCAAATCCTGGGCCATGCAAATATTGATGGCGATTCACTTCTCGTGGGAAGAAATAACCATGACCTCTCTCATTTACGACCACCCTCTATGCACCAATACCTTTGCACCCATGATCTTTTTCAGTCCTCACAACATCTCTGTGAGTGAGACATTTCCTTAGAAGGCAAGTAACTTACCCAGAGAAAAACTGCTAGCAGCGGCAAGGTGGTTGCTGTCCCCCCAAACGCACTTCCTTTCAAGAAATATCACTTGCCCTGCTGGTGTGGCTCAGCGGCTGAGCATTGACCTAGGATCCAGGAGGTCTCGGTTCGATTTCCTGTTAGGTCATATGCCCAGGTTGCGGGCTCGATTTCCAGTAGGGAGCGTGCAGGAGGCAACCGATCAATGACTCTCTCATCATTGATGTTTCTATCTCTCCCTCTCCCTTCCTCTCTCTGAAATCAATAAAGATATATTTAAAAAAGAAATATCACTTAGGGCTAGAAACGGAGCCTTCTATGGGTTTTCAGCCTCTCTCATGACTTCCTCGCAATGAAAAATTCCTGAATGTCTCATACCTGTCATAACTACAGACACTCCAACCCAAAGGAATAAATAAGTGCTCCCTTAGACACAGCTCCTGTTAGGGTTACCTATACCCAGCCCTCCCTGCTCATGCCCATCTCTGCTCCTTCCACAGAGGAGGTGGCTGAAGGGAAGAACTCCATCCTCATTGGGATGAGCCAGTGGAATTCAAATGACCTAGTGGAGCAGATGGAGACCATGGGCAAACTGGAGGAGCATCAAGGTGAGAGTCTGCTTCTCTCTTGACCAGGATGTGTACAGATGTGCATCGCAGGGCAGGTTGAAATGCTCACAATTTGAGGCTAGGACGTGGATTATCTATGAAGAGTCATCTATCTGTCTGGGTTCCTCCCCTCCATGAACCTGTGACCCCTAAATTCCGTGACCTACAGGAACCCTCATGGGGACTTCTGTGGGGTTTTCTGTGGCAGAAAAGTTCCAGAGTACTTCAACAGAGCGTCCTTTGTCCCCAGGAGCATGGGTAACTAAGGACAGGGGGAAGGGTCCAAGCTCCTTGGACTGTCAGGCCTGTGGTGTTGGAATCTCTTTGTTAAAGTAGGGTAGCAACTGGGGGAGCCTTTGAGAGGGAACAGGGGAGAGGGGCAGGAGTGGGAGTTGTAACTTTCTGGCTGAGTTGTTGAAGGAGTATGTGGCTGGGAATTAATCCAGAAGGCTTTTTATGGAAAGGAGTTTTGACCAGGAGATTAATCAGCAGACAAAGCAGGCATATCCTTTTAGGCATCCATCCATCTGTGCATTTGACCACATTGCATCACTAACAGAATGTTTGTTAAGCATCTACTGTGTATAAAGTGCTTACAGGAGGGGCCAATGGTGATTCAACTGAGGCTTCTGACTTGTGATGTGTCTCACAGTGTAAGTCAAGACATAAGGGGGTCGGGCTTAAGCTGAGGGTGGTTGGGCTCAGAGGGGAGAGGCAGGAAGTTTAGAGGGAGGCAGAAGAGGGGGGCTCAAGGAAGAATTCCTGACAGTGAAGCTATGGAGCCAGGCTTCAAAAGGCAAGTGGAGAATGCAGCTGAGGAAGTCATAGAATCTGAGGGGAAGCTGAGGCTCAGAGAGGAGCTGTACATGTTTAAGGTGCAACGGGAGTGAAGAACAGAGCTGGGGCTGGCACCTATCCCAGATCTAGGGTGCTAACCTCTGTGTTTGCTATCCTGTTTTTTCTATCCCTTCTCCCCACCCCATATATCATTCTTCCAATTTCCCCATCTCTCCTCTTTTCTTCCTCTCCTGGCCCTGTAATTCCTCAGTTGTGGTCTGGGCCAGAGCTGCTTGACTGGGTACGGCCATCCTATCAGGAGCTGTTCAGTGAGATGGTCCTGGCCCAGCCCAAGAGAAAGACACATCTCGATGCTGGCTATCTCAGTGGTGGCTGTCTTGCCTGTAGCCTCTGCTCCTTTCCTCACCTCCATCCTGCCTCCTTGGTTTTGAGCCCTCTCCATGCCAAAGTGCCCATCCTAAGAAATGAACAGGCCTGGGATGACTGTTCCATTTGACAAATAAAGAAACCCAAGGCTCAGAGAAGCTCTGTATTGCCCCAGGTCCTCCAAGTTGGTGGCAGCATCATGCTCAGATCTCTAGTCTCTTGATTCCCAGATCAGGGCTTCATTTCTCAAATTGGACTGAGGCCAGGCACAGTCCTGGGCCCCAGCAAATTCGGGTCCATGAAACTCAGAGTCTTAAAGGAAACCCCTCCCCCCAGGCTACTGTCACATTCGTAGGAAAGCAGGCTCTGAGTCTGGTCATCAAGGCCAGTCCAGGGTCAATTTCCCAGTCTTTAGAGGCACACATTTGCAGATGGACCCTTGTCTGCTCTTTCATTCACCTCAGGAACCATGGAAGGGACCCCAAAAGGGCCGTGGGTTCCAGTTGCTTCCCCAAGACAATACTTGATAGCCACGAAAAGACAAACCCAGACTTGTATTCACCACCCATCTGGTCACCACCCCTCACTTATCTGCCAAAAGCTGTATGACTCAGACACAGAGAGAGCTAAGGAGTGGGTGAGCAAGAGGCAGTGTGACTGGGAGGGCAGGGGAGACGGCAGCAAAGGGAGAGGGGTGGGAGGGGCTGAAACGGCAGCTTGGAAATCTAAGAGGTCTGGGTCTGAATCTTGGCCCTGCCATCCTGTGGCTTTGTTGCCAGGGAAACTCACATCGCCTCTCTGAGCCTCAGTTTCTTCATCTGCAGAGTGGGGCTAGTACAAAATCTGTGAGGATCAAATAAGCGAATACTTGCAAACTTCATTGAATAACAGGTCATTAGATTGCTGGGAGAGGGGGAGAAGCGTGGAAGACGGTGCACGAGTACAATTCTAACAGATGCTCCGTAGCACTCAAGAGAGGTTGAACGAGGGGCAGTGCTTTCCTGGGTCGAGAGTTGATGCTCTTTCCTCCCGGTACAGAGTGGGGAGCAGGAGGGAGAGAGAGAAGAGGGGGAGAGGAAGAGGGAACCAGCCTTGTTTCCAGCTCCCTCTGAGTCTCCTTCCCCGGGAGTTTCATAATGAGAATTCCCACAACACGGCAGAACACACACATTCATTTCATTCATTTCAACAGTCATTGATGGAGCCACAGCAGAGGCTCAGCCCAGTGCTACAAGTGGGGAAATAAACGGGAGCAGACTGGCACTGTCACTCTTTTAGGAGCTCACAGCAGAGAGGAAGCCTGTGCAGCAAGACAGACTGAGTAGGGGGCCTTAGGAGAGGCTCGGGGGGCTTCTTTGGGAGAGGAAAGCCTGAAAAACACTTTATGGAAAGGGCTAAAGTTAAAATTGGTGGTATAAATAGATCTCTACTCCTGCCTCCTTCAAGCTTCCTTCCCTGAAACGTGGGGCTCGACCCCCTTTCAAGGCTCATGCTCCGGCCCATCACAGCTACCTTCGGTGATGAGCTCCAAGTCCCTCTCTGGCCAAGGCCTCTCTCCTGGGCTCTGCACTTAGATTTTCAGGATTTCCCTTCCTGGGTATCCTGAAGACTTTTCATGTTCTACAAGTTCCAGATGGAGCCAGGCTTCTCCCTCCTAAACCTTCACTATGTCGTAGCCCATCTTTTGTCCCCTTAGCCATTTAAAGCCTGCATTGCTTGGGCACATTCGGGCTGCCCTGTTTCCTCCGGTGTTGGAGGGATCTGATTCTGGGTGTTTGTGCATGGGTGCACACGTGAGTGCGTGCGAACCGTGTGCCTTGGGTTTTTGTGAACTCCTCTTGGTCAATCCTTTTCTGTGGGAATCTTGTGTGCCCTAGGTTGTGAAAATGTTCTTATGAGAGACGGGTTTTGTATTTCTGCTGGGCCCGAGTGCTTCATTCATCTTGGACATTTTACATGCTCAGTTTAGTTTCGTGTTTCCATTCTGGATGAGGGCTGCGCATGTAGACCCCACACCCGTATGTGGCAAAAGCTTAGGGTTTTGATTATTCACATGTGACTTTTTTCTTTTTCCCTGTGTGTGAGTGGTTTCCTGCTTCCCCAAAGGAGAGGTGTGTCTTTTTAAGAACCTTTATGGACGGAGCAGCCCTTCAACAATCCCTGCTGTGCAGGGGGCTCCACTGTAGCGTCTTACCAGCTCCCACAGCCCGAGGCCAAGTCTGTGGAGGTAGCCGTGCGGTTTCAGCCTCTAGTCCTGGAGCCTCTATCCCTCGGAGACTTCCACAGGCCTGCTCCAGGCTGCTTCTGCTTTCCTCTAGAGGGTAGCTCCCTTGTTGTTCCTGGCACTTGTGAATGATCCATCCTTTATTTTGAGCTTGGTGATATATTTCCATTTTTTTTGGTAATATATTGCTCAGTATATATGTTTTTAAATGAAGGGAATCCTTCAGCATCAGTTCAGTTCACTTATTTTTTACAATTGCATGTATGGTTATTTTATTTAACATTTTAAAAATTTGGTAAAATATACATAATATTAAACTTATCATTTTAACATTTTCCAATGTACAGTTAGTTTAGTGGCATTAAGTATATTCATATTGTGCAACTATAAATCATCCATCTCTAGAACTTTTTCATCTTTCCAAACTGAAACCCTGTACCCATTAAACAGGAATTCTCCATCCCCTACTCTCCTCCAACCCCTAGTTCCTGCCATTCCACAATCTGTCTCTATGAATTTTACTGCCCTAGGGACCTTATATGAATGGAATCATGTGGTATTTATCTTGAATACATTCTCATTGTAAACAAACAAACACAAAGAAAACCCAAGTCTCCCTTATCTCCTTCTTTCCATCGCAGACCTTATTGCAGAGTTTATCAATGCGGAGGGTATCTCTATAGAGACAGATCGTGTTATGCGTTATTGCTGCCACTTAACTTTTATTTTTCATTTAATAGTACATCTTGGAGAGCCTTTCAAATGCATGCATATAGATTCAATGCATTCTTTTTACCTGTGCTGTAGTTTCCTCCACGGTAGATGGACCATAATTTATTTAGCAGTTCTGTAGTGATAGACATTGAAAGTTTTCATTATTAAAAAAAAGCTACGTGGGTAGAAAGTATAAACATTGACAGTTGTAACAGACCTGCCAAACGTTTTCCAAAAAGAGTGCGAATTTATATTCACACCAGCAGTGGATTCGGTTACCATTTCTCTACAGCGTTACCCGACTTGATCTCATCAACCTAAAACTTTTACCTGATTGATGGGTGAAGATTTTTGTTGTTATGTTTTGTCCTGACTTGATTGCTAGTGAGATCGATCATCTTTTCATCAATGTGTTGGCCAAACCTATTTTCTTTTTTCTGTATTTCTTAAACATGCTTTTTTTGGGCTCATCTCCTGTTGGATTATTTGTCTTTTTTACTGTTTTTTAGTAGTTCTTTACATTTATTCTAGATATAAATTGTTCGTCTGCTAACTAGTTGAAATATTTGCCTCTTAAATGAGTGCCACTTGTCCGAGTTTTCTTATTGGGGCTCATAGTGTGTCCGTTGACTCTCTTGAGCCTTCTGAGCATCACATCATTCGCAGATCTTAACTGTTGTACCCTTGCCAATAGTTACACTGCTTGCGTATCCTTCTTACTAAATTACGTTGCACAGGATCTCGGGGCAGAGGCTGAGTAGCAGGAATGACAGCAGGCTGTCCTGTTTGGTCCCGATTGTAACGCTGTCATCTCCTCCCCTCCGCCTCCTGCTCCTTCTACAGTTAAGCACATCGAGGTGTGATTTACTTCCCGTAACATTCACCCTCTTTGGTGCATAGTTCTCGCCGCCGCTCCTTAAATTCCGCGAACTCCTCTTGGATTTACAGTCTCTTCACTAGAATATCGCCCCAGTGGTTCCTTCAGACAGGACTTGGGATAGAAACCTCCCAACTCCTTGCATTTCTAAACAGGTCTAAATTTTGCCTTCTCATCTGAATGCAAATTTGCCCTCGTCTGTCATCAGGTTCCCAACTGTCTTTAAAGATATTCCACGGCCTTCTTGCTTTTAGTGTTGTTGGCGAGACGTCTGAGGTACATTTGTGGGTAAACGGATTTTTTTCTCTTCTTGAAGCTTTACGTTTCAAAATATTTATTCTTTTTCCGGCGTCTCAAGCAAGGCTTGGGGGTGAGGTTCTGTAGGTTGTCACGCCTGCACTCGCTGTGCTCATTACTGCGAAGTTTTCTTTTTAGTCTTCAAGTGTTTCTTTTTGTCTCCTTGTTCTGAAACTTCCCTTAGACGCTGGCACCATGTCTCAACGTGCCCTTTCTATTTTTACGTCTCGGTCCCTGCTGGGTCCTGGAACGGTTCCTCCATTATAACCTAACTGCTCGTCAATGTTCTCGTCTTCAGCTGTTTCCATTCTTCTGGTCAGCTCTTCTACAAAGGGTTTTTTGTTTTTTTAAAACAATCATTCTTTTGCATGTGGGTAACCAGCTGAACTAACACCGTTTATTGAAAAGACGATTCTTTCATCCATTGAATTGTCTTGGCAGCCTTGTCAAAAATCAACTGATCAGAAACATATGGGTTTATAACTGGACTCTCAGTTCTATTCTACTGATATATGTGTCTATCCTCCTGTCGCTACTAACAGAGTCTTGAATTGGCTACCCTTGTAGTAAGTTTGAAGTCAGGGGGTGGGAGCCCACCAGTTTTGTTCTTCTGCAAGTTTGTTGTGGCTATTTTGCATTCCTTCCATTTCCATATGAATTTTAGAATCAGCTTGCTGCCAGCTTCTGCAAAAAAGCCACCTGGGATTTTTACAGGGATTGTGCTGAATCTGCAGATCAGTGTGGGGAGTATTGCCATCTTAACATTATTTGTCTTCCAATCCATGAACATGGAATGTCTTTCCATTTACTTAGGTCTTCTTTAATTTCGTTCAGTGATGTTTTATAGTTTTCAATGTATAAGTCTTATACTTGTTTTGTTAAATTTGTTCCCAAATATGTTATTTCTTCTTGATGCTATTGTGGTTCGAATTATTTTCTTATGGATTTTTTTTTTTTTAATTTCACAAGTGTATAAAAATACAATTGATTTTTGTATATTGATTTTGTATCCTGAAACCTTGCTAAACTCATTTATTAGGTTTTTTTTTTTTTTAGTGGGGATTCCTTAGGATTTTCTATATATAAGATCATGTCACCTCCAAATAGAGTAGTTTTACTTCTCCCCTTCCAATCTGGGTGCCTTTTATTTCCTTTATTTACCTAGTTTTCCTGGCTAGAGCCTTTGGTGTAATATTGAATAGAAATGGGGAGATCCAACATCTTGTCTTATTCCTGATTTTAGGGGGAATGTTTTCAGTCTTTAGCCATTAAATACTCTGTTAGCTGTGGGTATTTGTAGTTGTCCTCTGGTTGTTTTTAGTTTGTTGGGTGCTTAAAATTTTTTTTTTTAATCCTCACCTGAGGATATTTTTTCCGTTGCTTTTCAGAGAGAGTGAAGGGGGGTGGGAGGCACATCAATGTGAGGGAGGCACATCGATTGGTTGCCTCCCGCACATGCCTCGACCTAGGGCCGGGGATTGAGCCTGCAATGAGGTATGTGCCCTCAGCCAGAATCGAACCCAGAACTCTTCAGTCTGTGGGCTGATGCTCTAACCACTGAGCCAAAGTCGCTAGGGCTGTTGGGTGCTTTTATCATGAAAGGGTGTTTGATTTTGCCAAATGCTTTTTTCTGCATCTGTGGGTTGAGATGATCTTGTGGTTTCTGTTCTTTCTTCTTTTAATATGATGTATTGCATTGATTGATTTTGACATGTTGAACAACCTTGCATTCCTGGGATAAATTCCACTTGGTCTTTGCCATGTCACTAATCTTTTATGCTCAGGGTTTACACACCTCTTCCAGAATAATTGATACTAACAGTCTATGAGCTGTTGCTTATGGGACTATTTACAATCAGGGCTCTACTTGTTTTTAAAACAGTGTCATCAAGCCACATTCTCACTGAGAGGAAGGAAGCAGTCACTGCCTAGGTGTCCCTGAACACTTCCTCTGACTTCAGAGAGCTATTTTTTCCTACCATTCACCCCTGACTCTAGTTTATGCCCTTGTATCTAGATATGTGGTTCTCAAAGAGTGGTCCCTGGGCCAACAGCGTTAGCATCACATAGAAATGGGTAACAAATGTAAATTTTGGGGTCTCATCCCAGCATCACTGAATTAGAGACTCCGTTAGTAGGGCCCCAAATCTGTGTTTCAGCCAGTGCTTTAGTGGTTCTGGTGCTTGCTAAAATTTGACAACCATTTGTTATTATGACACTGCGTTGATTCAAAGAATCCAGAGGTCCGTTTCCCCACACTCCCTTCTTTCAGTTATTGAGTTTGTATTTTCCTTCCATGTTGTTGTTTTTCCTTTCCTACTCAGCAGTGTTTGGATGTGTGCTCCACTTAGCATTTGCTGTGCCCTCTTAGTCTGTCTCTGAGTGATGTGAGATCTGTCTACTTCACCCTCCTGTCATCCAATTGTCGGGGAGGGTAGAAAACGCTGCTGGTGAGGTGAGCTACTTGCTTCTGGTTTACCCCTCTTGGGTATGTTCAGCCTTCCAGGGCATCCTGTCCCTCAAACATTCATCCCTTCTCACCCCTGGGGACAAATACTTCTGCCTGGCACAAGCAAGGATTGGGGGAAGGACCGAAGCACCTGGTTCCTCTACCGTGGAAGTCCAGACAGTTGCAAAAGCTTCCTTTGCTCCTACATTTTCGACCTCTGAGCCTGCTGTTCCTTCCGAGCTGTCCACACCTCTGGCCACAGACCTTCCTTTGTAGGACTGAGGCTATGGCTTCCTCTCTCCTGAGCTGGCTTTATGGGCATTTGACCTTGGCAGTCACACAAGGATCCATACTTCACAGGGTCTCACACTTGTGTTTATGCTCTGCTGTTGCCATCTTAAAATTTTTAATGATTTTTAACAAGGGCCCCACATATTTTTTATGGACCCTGCAAATTATGTAGCCAGTCCTATCTCTCTCTATCGTATCTCTCTGCCTTCTGCCTTTTGGGGATGCCTTACTATTTTTGGCCTGCTAAAGACATCCTTTTTTATTTTACAATGTCACTAAAGATTAATTCATAGGAAATCTGTACTGTCATTTTCTAGGGATTTGGGGCAGGAAAGAAAGGCTGGATCATTTGCCAGTTTACCATTTTTATCCAACCCTACTGGGATGCTTCTAAAATATAAATCCGGTAATATCATTCTGTGATGGAGTTGGCAACTAGGTCTTTATTGCCTACAGAATGAGGTATAAATCCCCCAGCCAGGCATGGAAGGCCATCACAGTGGCTCTTTCTTCTAATAACTATAATTGTCTAGGGATAGTAAGTTCTCCATCACTACAAGCATCAAACAGCCCTGGAGCTGCTACCATGAGGAATATTACTAAGGGTCTGTCTGATCGTTGCTAAATCCAGTGTTCTGACTCTGGTCTTCATGACTTCTGGGGCCACACCTCTCCTCCTCTTCCGTTCGCCCTGTGTTCCAGCCAAATGCTCAGGGGTGCTTGCTAGCCCTTGAGCTCACTCGAGCTATTCCATTCCCTGCCTTCACCCTGCTTTTCTTCTGATTTCATCTCTAGCTCTTGCAATCCCACGCACCTCCTCAGGGAGCCTCCCTGGTACTGGAGCCTCTCCCAGACCAGCTCCTTCGTGCCCAGCCCAGTTTAGGGGGGCTATCCCGTGCAGCGCTGACCGGTCTGCTTGCAATCTTGTCTTTCGGGGTGTGTGTGTGTGTGCTTTGCCTCTCTTTCTGAGCCTGAAGTGGTGAGGGGCTCACGGAGCATTCTCTCCCCACTTATGCATTTGTTGCACACACACTGCTCTTTACTCTGTGTCAGACCCTGTGCTGGCCAATGTTGAGGGCACATCGATGACTCAGAAATAAGCTCACAACTGACTGACTCCCAGACCCAGGGGTGGGGCAGTTACAGTCCAGTAAGCAAGTGGTTCTAATAAGATTGGAAACAAAGGATGGAGGGGTCGGAGAGGATTTGGGCCTTGAGCTGAGATGTGAGGAGTTAGGGGAGCCTTTTGGGGCTCTGCACAGACCCACGAGGGTACAAGAGGCAGAGGGAACAGCGGATGCAGAGATGTGCAGGAAGGTATGAGAAGGCAAGGAGTTTGGTGAACCATGCAGAGTTCATCTTGATGGAAGTTGGGGTACAAGGTGTTGGGCTGGGGCGTGGTGAAAGGGGTGGGGAGATTAGGGAGAAGAGGTAGAGTGGGAGAGCTGGAGATGAGGCCTTGAATGTCAGGCTGAGATGGTCCTTCTCAGGAGCACCCCTGGAGTCCACAGAACAATAGGCAGGGGAGTGGCAAGCCATTGTTTAGAAAGATCATTCTGGAAGCCAGTGTGGAAGGTCATAGGAGGGGCACAGGGATTGAGTGTGAGGGGTTGTGATGGGTGGGGTGAGAGGTAAAGAGAGTGGACCTTGACCTTGTAACTCAGAAGAGGCTCAGTGTTTGGGGAACTCTGAGCGGGGAGGGAGCGTGTGGGTCTTCCCTTGTCAGCCCTATTCCAGGAACCGAGTTACCGGGCTGGGCCAGAGCCTGGTTGGGGTTCGGCTACTCCCATCCCTGCTCCATGCGGGCTGCCAGCACTTTCTGGAGTATCAGAAGGGGGATCCCCAGGCCTGTCTGTCGGCACTGCTCCCCCAGCAGCCACCCAACCCTCCCCTTGGAGGCAGGAGGATGCTCCTGTTACAGGTGTTTGGTGAAAGCACTTCTGATCTTAGCTACACATTTTGCTCCTCTTGCTCTTGGGTAGCTCGGCTTGTCAGAAGGGAGCTGGGAAGAAGAAACAGAAAATCGCTCAGGAAACCATTGGAGGAGATGATGTAGCTCAGATGCTCAGGGCTTTGGGAGTTTGGGACTGGCAGGATTAGTGGGCTGGGCCTGGGGTGAGTGACCAGGCCCTGCCCCTAGTTCCCAGCCCTCTCTGTGTGACCTTGAGGAGATATGGGTCAGTCAAGGCTTCAGGACAGTCCTCACCAGTACCCTGTGCACACATGCCCCTTTTCATGGCCCCTGCTCCCCACTCCTCAGAACTCTGACTTGTAGCAGCCTCTGCCTTGATGACTCCCAAGCTGCCCAAGCCGTCCCAGAAAGCCCTTGCTCTAGAAAGCTCCCCCAACCCCCACCAAATAGGGGCAGAGGTGAGGTCATGGAGAGAGCCCTCAGCAGAGTTGGGGTGTCAAAAGGACTAGATTTAAACATTGGGTAAGTGACTTCATCCTTCTGAACCTCAGTTTCCTTATTTGTGAAGTGGGCACGTTACTCACAGGGATAGAATGACAGTGATAGAACAGTGGGGAGCAGTGGGCAAGCCATACGGTCCCTGCTTGCCCAGGGACAGGCTTTCCTGCTTACATGACTGAGCCCACGCTCCTGGGCTGGTTCTTACCTTCTTTTGTAAAATTTTTCCTCCTATAGAGCACATACCCATGTGAATCCTGCACACTAACATCTCAACGGCTCCCTCCTGACTCCTCCTTTAGAGAACTGGGGTCCTTAGAGAAGCTGCAGATACATGTTTTAGGGGAACTCATAGTCAAGTTCAGAAGAGACCATCTTATCAGGCTACAGGAGCCGGACTCCAGGTCTGAAAGCTGGAGTTTTCAAGCTGGAGGTACGGCCTCTACATTGCTTTTCCGTACGCCAGACCCCAGTCCAGTCACTTCTGTGCCATCCCCCAGGCCCAGGACATCTCGCCCTAGGAAGCAGAAAAGGCAGAGCTGGGGGACCTGTCAGCATGGCAGAGTGCAACTTTCCACTGGACAGACATGAATATTCAAGGCCCCAAACACAATGCAGCAGAGGTAGGGCTAGGACTCCTGGTGCCAAGGGGCTCCTTCTGGCTGCAGAGCCTTGTGGTGCTCAGACAGAGCAGCTGACTCACTGAGCTCCCAGTGGGTGGGATCTGGTGAGCTGGGGTCTGGGGCCTCCACTTCTCAAGCTCCAGCCTCACTGTGGGTACAGGGAACCAGAGCTGACCTGTGAGGACAGAGTTCCTGAAAAGTGAGGTTTCTGAGGAGGACTTGAAACCTCCTGGAGGAGATGGCCCCAGGGTTGGTTCTCAGCTCAGCCTGCAGGTCACAGTGAGTTTGAAAGAGGAAAGTGGGAGGGAGAACAGGTCAAGGTGTGTAAGCTGTGCTGTGAGTGCAGATCCAGGAACAGTGATTTATTTGGCTGGTGAAGGGCGAGCGGGGGTGGGGTGGGATTGAGGGGGTGGAGGGAGCCTGGGGACATGGGCAGGGGCCACTTTATGGAGAGGCTTGCTTGCCAGGCTCAGGATTTGTTGATAGGATACCACTGGAGTGCTAGCTGTAGAAAGATAGATCTGGTGAAGCCAGAGGCAGAGAAATTCAACAGACCAATGCAAATGCCAGGGAGGCGAGTGTCTGTTGATAACAGCATATAACTTCTGCTGCGGGTGGGTGTACAAATCAGAAGGTACACCTCCCTGGAAAGAAATAAGGCAGTGACATCAGGAGCCTTAAGGTTTCCATCCTTTGACCCAGAATTCTCCTTCGGTGGGTGTATTTTAAGGAAATCATAGAAAATGCGGAAAAAGCTCCAACCACAAATATGTTCATTGCAGCAGTAATTACACCGTGCAATTTAGAAACTTTCCACCAATGGGGTAATTTTAAAGTCCACCATGATATATAGTCTCAGTAGCAGATTATATAGCCATTGGAATGGTGTTTCAAAGGTTTTGTAACTCTATTGGTGAACTATTTATGCTTCAACTTGAAGTACAGAGTGTGTATTTTGTGCTTTTTAAAAAATCATATACAATGCCTTCCATGAGCCAGCCATTGATCTGTTTATTGGAAATACAGACATAAATGACATAGTTCTTGTCCGCAGAGAGCTGATACGATGGGAAAAAACGGAAAGGAATGACATAAAATGGGATCAGTGGTTTTCTGTTAGTGATGGGATTATAAGGAATCTTTTTCTTATTCATGTTTGTTAGTGTTTTCCAAATTTTCAATAAGGAGCTTGTATTACTTCATAATTATAGAAAAACAGCTTCTCATTAAAAGGAGGAGGCTGTCCTGATTGCACAGGGAGACAGGATGGAGTTCTGTGTTGGGATAGTATGCTTCCGTGTATTGGGGGGGGCATGTTTCATTCATTTATTCATTCAACAAATACTGAGAAGCACTGCTCTAGGCCTGAGGACATGCCCTGAACAACCCAGAAATACCTCTCATTGTGGGGTCTCTATCTTGTGAAGAGGGAGGAGGGTTGAGGAGATTAGGAGGCAGACCCCACAGCACTTGGTGACTGATTGAATGTGGGGACAGAAGAGGGAAAGGGTTGAGGCCAACCCCCCGGCTGGGGGAAGTGGTGCCTTCATTGAGGTGGGGACTTGGGCAGAGGGGCAGCTCCAGGACCCTTGCTGTGGGCATGGTGAGTGTGCGCTGCCTAGAAGCATCCAGAGCTCACGTCCAGGGGTTAACAGCACTGGATAAAAAAGTCATGGGAGTAACCCAGGGACACAGACAATAGTGTGGTGAAGGCCTGGGGCAAGGAGTGGGTGCGGGGTGGAAGGAGTCAATGGGGAAAAGAGGGGACGCCTGTAATATTTTTAACAATAAAGATAAATTTTAAAAAAAGGCTATAGGAGAGGGCTGGACGAGAGACAGAGGCCTGGCAGTTGTCTGCAGGGATGTGGTGTTCAACGGGGCACTTTGGAGGGGAGAGTAAGTGTGTAGGGCCAGCACCAGGTAAGCAGCTGCTTTGTGAAAGTGGGCAGAGAGGGGGTGCCAGAGAAGGAGGCGAGGAGGAAGGCGCCAGTCCCCATCCCGGGCAATGGTGTCACAGTGTGTGCTTTGTCTTTCGTAAAGAACCTCGAGCTAAGGGTGGCAGGGCATGAGGGGGTGGGAGAGACAGCTGCCCACCCCCCAGCTTGGGGAGGGGGTACATTGAATGGAGGGATAGAGGCAGCCATAAGCAGCCTCCCAGGGTCCGGCCAGCAGTGATGGGAGGTTCCGCTCACGTTTCCTTCTTCTGCAGGAGAAGGGAGCACGCCGTGCACATCCAGTGTCCTCCAGGAGAAACAGAGTGAGTTCAACCCGCCCTGCTGCCCAGGGGTCTCTCCTTCCCCTTGGATGGGCCTAACCTCCATGGGCTTGGGGCTTCTGGTCCACTCAGAGCCCAGGGGGTGGTAGGATCTTCACCTCTGTGCCTCCAGGAAGGATCGGAGGGCCTGGGGCCACTCTCTGCCCCATGAGCTGAGCCCTTGGTTCCTGAGTTCCCACACACGGGACTGCTGGACATCAGAGCCAGAGTGACATCCTAAGGCTGGTGGCTGGGAGGTTGAGTCCAGCAGAGCAGATGGGACCATGTTTTTTGCATGTGGGTAAAGAGAGAGAGGGGGACAGGAATGGAGAGCAAGGCTTCCTGAGCCTTTGATACAGTCTCCTTTGGGTAACACAACTATTGGAACCACAGACGGTGATGTGGTGAGTGAGGTCAGAGGCCCCTCATGCAAGGGTTGAGCCAGGCTCTGAGCCTTACATCCCATCACTCGGAGGCCATGCCTGCAGAGCCCAGGGCCCTCCCCAGCCTTTGTCATCCCTCACAGCATACACACTTCTCCAGGTTTCCTTCTGCCTGTGTTTTCTCAGGGTGACCAGCACAGGATTCAACCCAGGAAAGACTTGATAATGATGTCAATTTGTTGACACAGTAACCTCAGGACATAGTTCCTGGAGGTTTGGGGTGAACTAGGTGGACACTGTCTTTGCCAGATGTCTTTGCTCTGGGCAGTACTGAGTTTCACACGAGGCTGGGGGCAGGGAGAGGAGACTGTGTGTGTGTTTGGGAGGGGAATGCAGGCTCAGAACTTCCCTTACTTCTCTCTCCTGCTATTTTGATCTGTGGTTGCAGCTTTGGGGGTGTGGGGGAGGAAAAATAATTCCCTTCTACCCTTCTAAGTTCTTCCAGCTGGACTAACGAAACTGACGTGAAACAGATTAACAGGAAAAAATGACCACCTTTATTACATAGGTACTCACAGGGGTTCCCTAAGAATATGGGACCTCAGGACACATTGGGCAGTTGAGGCTTATATGCTATTTTGGACTAAGGAGAGGGAGGCAGAAGCCTGGACCTCAAAGGGAAGGCAGGCAGTTGGCAGGGAGGTGAGGAAGAACAAACCCTGGTGAACTTATTCTTGCTGGGCCACCCAGCCAGGGGGACAGAGGGGACTTTGCAGGTTCCTCCCTGTCTGTTACACTTAGTTCACATTATGCTGAGGTGATAGCTCTCTTCTTTCGGGCAGGTTTTTCTACCTAAATTCCTTTAGGCAAGTAAGGGGGAGGTAGAAAGCTCTTTGTGAGTCTTTTGTTTCTTCAAAATAACCAGCTTAAAATAATATCCCAAAGGCATATTTCAGGGTGGCAAACTCTGCTTTTCCTTGGGGGATACACCCACTCTGCCCACCCCCTGCAGGCACAAGCCTTCCTTGAGGCCTCATTCCAAGCTCTCTGTCCCTCAGATGCAGGAGGGGGCACCTGCAATGCCAGCTCCCCACGGCCTGGCTCCAGCTCTGAGTAGGTGCACGGGCCTCCTGAGAAGCTTTCTGTGTGTCTAACATCCAGTGGTGATGCCAGACACAGCCCCTCAGTGGCTGGGGGGCATCAGTGTCTCTGTCAGGGGCATCCCCAAGGCACAGGCCCCTGGTGGACTGTTGGGGAGGGGAGTACAGAGAGGAGTCACTGTTTTCATAGGATGTAAGGGACTGAGCTCAGCAAAAGTTAAAACGTGCCTTGGGATTTTAATTTATAGAGGTGACTCAGTGACAAATTGGAGAGATCAATGCCATTGAAAAAATGTATTATTTATAGTTCCCAAGTGGAGGGGACACGGCATGCCATGCCATGCAGGGCCACAGGGGGAGCACAAGTTTGATCGGGAGGCAGAATGAGTGTGGGAAAGCCTGGCCCAGAACCTTCTTTGTGTTTTCGGAGGGAAAGGAAGGCAGGGCAGGGGAAACCGCTGTGGACTGGCTAGTTCCAATAATGTCGGAGGCTCTGGCCTCCAGGGGTGGTCTCTAGTTGTCTGATATCTGGCCCTGGGGTGATTTAGGGCAGGGGAAATATGGGCTTGGTGTGTGTTAGATGGAGATGGATTGGTTGGTTGGCATGTGAAAGGTGAACACCATGTTTATTGTGTCCAGGGATTGGCATGCCCTGGGTGGGGCAGGTGGCCCAAGATGTCAAAACAACATAAAAGAAAAACATGATTAATATAGGGAGAGAGACAAAGAGCCCAGATCATTCCCCCTGGGCCTCTAGGCGAGGAAACCACGCTGCATCCTCAAAGCGGAGAGCACAGCCACCTGTCCCCACGGTGCCAAACCACACTCTTTTTGCCACAGACACAACTGAGTTGACCAGCTGTTTGGTGTCCTCTAGAGCTGGCTGAAAAAATGTGTGTCTAAGTAGACAAACTGGCTTTTTCCCACCATGATCATAGATTGTAGTCAGAATTACGTTACTTAAGGGTATTATTTAGTGAAGAATAAGGCACGTGGAAGAATTCAGAGCTGAAATGGTCACTGAGGTCAGTGACTCCCAGTGTAAACCCATTTCGACAGTGAAAACACAACACTGTATGTTTTTCCACATTTTGTTCCACAAGTACACCCTGTCTACAAATTGATGTATTCAGATAGTTTCTCTTTTGTGAAATGACGGTGGTAATTGATGGTGATTTGTTTATTTTTAATCCAAAATTGGCAAAATAAAAATCTTTGCGACCTCTAATAAAGACAGAATAACAGCAATGCCTGGTGTTTATAATGTGATTTCCCATTTACAGTCACATTCATGTATATTATCGTAATTTCCACTTGGTTTTCAAAACCTCACTAAAAACAAGTGGGAGGTGGTACAAATTGCCCTGGACCAGGAGTGAGAAAATCCTAGGACAGGATTAAACCCTATAGCATCTGAGCTTTAAAGGTAATGAGCTTGGAGTTGAGGCCCACCCAGTTCCTTCATTTATTTGTTGTGCCACTTTGGACAAGTTATCTAATGTCTCTGAGCCTCAGTTTACTCAGTTGTGGAAAGATGACCATAATGGCTACTTCCTAGATTGGCTGAGAGGATAGAGATAATATATGTGGGTGCCAACATCGGCCCCTCTCACAGAGAAAGTGTCATCAGTGGGGTGGGTGCCTTTTATGTCTCTAACTGTTACCGGTGGAAGTGGAGCTCGTGGGTACCGCGGGGTAAAGAATTTCCTGAGACCCCCACAGGAGGATAGGTATTGTGGAAATCTTTATTGATGATGTTACATTAAGGGGGTACCCCTTCCAAGGTCCCATCTCCCTCCGTCTCACCATGGAAAAAGTCCAGCCCTGTCTTCAGCAAGGCAACTGCCTAGAGTTTCCGCTCCCTTTTAAAGCACAGTCCAGTCCAGCATCTGGCTAGCTTGGCTTGTGCTCCCAGCTGCAGACCATTGCGTGTGGGGTTCATGGGCCATGCGGGTGCTAAGGCCACATGGTGGGCAAGCTCATGGGTGAGTGAGGGTCACTGAGCAAGAGAGTTCAAGGAAGCAGGAGCAGAGCAGAACAAGAGAGCAAGAGAGGGAGAATTCCTTTGTCTGGGGATTATGTATCCCCAAATTTTCTCAGGCTTGCATTGGGGTCCACCCTCCTGGCCAATGGTCTTTGTTCCTGGGTTAGACTGGCAGGCTAGCGCGTTCCCTACATCACCCCAGCTTCACTACACATATGCCTATTTCCCCCTTTGTTTGATCCCTTCCCCCAGTGATCTGCAGGGAATGGACCAGTGGTTCCCTGGGGAGTGCGAAGCTGGCAGCTTCCTGGTAAAACTGCCCAGATGGCCATGCTTGTAATCTGTGGCTTCCCTTTCACCTTCTCCCTATTATTAATATTAGCTAGCTAATTACGGCGGTGACAGAAGCATTTAATGGTTCTCACTTATTATTGGCTTTCGGATGAGCCTTGGCAACTGAATACCTGGCACAGGTGTGGGGATGAATCTCATCACCTCACAGAGCTCAGTCTTTTCGACACTCTGCCGGTCCTGTGGCTGTCTTGGTTGTCACTGTCAGCGGTGTTTGTGTCCTCATGAGTCTGAGTCCCCAGGGAGCCCCCCTGAGCTGGCCACAGGAATTGTGAGTGCAGGGAAGGAGCCTGGGTCTCCCCCGCTGACTCGCTGTGCAGCCTCAGCTCCTGCCTGGGGCCCGTCTCCCATCCTGCCTCCCATCCCGCCTGTACTTGCAGTCCCTCAGCCGCTGGGTGTTCTGTTGCTGCCTTTTTGTCTCCCGGCTTCCTTGGTCTGCATGTCCTTCTGCTCAGCCCTGTCCGTGCTGCCCCAAGCCCAGCAAATGTTTACAGAGCGCTTCCGGCACGGCCGCCGCGGCACTGGGTGTGGGCACTCAGGAACGCATCACCTGCTCCTCGAACCCCACTCCTGCTCCTCCATCCAGACGAAATGGTACCGTTTTTCACAAATTCAAGCTAAAAACGTGGGGCCCTCTTAGGCTTCTCCATCTCTGACACCTTCCAGAGCCAGATCAGACCCCCGAGAGTGTCCTTTCTACCTCCAACAGAGGCCTCCACCCCTCCCTGTCCCTGTCCCTCCTCTAGAGCACCACCTTCTCTCTCAGGCCGGTCCATCCTACCATGCTGGCTTCCCCGCTTCCAGTCTCCCCTACTCCAGTCCTCCCTCCAGAGTGCCAGGGACACCTTTACAGGAGGCAGACCTGTCCTCATGGTCCCTGCTGCCCTCCTGTGACTCGTCTCCAGTAAAGGACGAGCCTCACCTCTGCTTGACCTGCCCGCTCACTCTCCCACCAGCTCTCCGCCCTCCTGTCCGCAGTGGCCTCTAGAAGGCACGTGGAGACGCTAAGCATGGTTTTCTCATAGCCAATTGGGAAGCTCGAGCATCCCATCCATCCCTGTGGAGGGGACCCAACCAGCCCCCTTTGCAGCAGATTGTAGGAAGGACTTAGGGTCCCAGAGCTATTCCTGGGGGCCCAGCACTGCCGGCCTCTGCCCTCTCTGCTCTACTCACCGCTGCCTGGGCCGGAAACTGGGCTTACCCACCCACCCCCCCACCCCCCCCCCGCCCTGCTGGTTCCTGCCTTAGTCTCGGAAGAGGCTGAGAGTGGAGCCCCTGGCTCAGTGGCGCAGGAAGTCTTTCCTCTGCCCACCAGGTCCGTCTCCAGAGAAGGCGGCTCTCCCAGGAGACACGTGGCGGCCTCGCTCCCCCTTCCCGTCCCAGGGCTTTGCAGTGTGCAGGGCGCTGTCCAGGCGGGTCTCTCTGGTCTCCACAATGACCGGGGAGCTGGGACGGGCTACAGTCATTACAAGTGCGTCATGGTGAGAAAACAACAGCCTCCTTGAGGAAGGTGCTCAAGCCCGGTCTCCTCACGCCTCCATCTCCAGGGCTTGTTCCCGTGTCTGGTTCAAGCTCCCATTTTCCTGCAATTTCTCCTTTCCCTGGTGACCCCAGGTACCTGGGGAGGTGCCCCATTGTCCCCTGTGTCACACAGATGCCCCCTCAAGAGCCAGCTCCACTCCCAAATACCTCAGGGTCCAGGATGTGCACAGGAAGGTGTGAATTGGAGGGGCCCCTCCTATCTCATCCCCACCTGATGGGAGAGATTCCAGGACAGAAGGACTGACTCTTGGGCCCTCTGGTTGGATCCAGCCAGCGTGGAGCACGTGACCTGACAACTGTGACCCATTCTCGTGGTTGTAAAATGGCTTTCCCAGGGCCAGCGCCTGGCATCAGAGACAGGTGGAGGCCGCAGGCGGCTGCCCCAGGTGTGTGTGGGGCATTGCCCATGGCCAAGCCTGCTCATTAGAGTGGGTGCTCAGTGGGACTCTGACCTCTCTCTTGTCCCCAGACCAAGACCTGACAATAGTCCAGACTGAGTCTCAGTGGTTTCAGACTGACCCTTGATCTTCCCCACCGTGGAGCTACCCTAGCCACCGATAGAGCCCTGATTTGTCCCAGGCTGTGTCGTGACTCCAGCTCCCGGTCCTGGACCGAGCTTGGCTCCTTGACCAAATTAACTGTCAGGCAAACCTGTGTGGTTGCCACAAAGGGACACAGAGAGAAGATGGGAGCTCTTAGCATCATCTACCCCATCGTGGGGATGTGGTTGGACCTGTGTCCCACTGCCTGGGGTCAGAGACCAGAGCTCTGAACACCGAGCCACTAAGGCGCTTCCCCTCCCTCAGCCCTCAGGCCTCGGCCCTCAGCCCTGCGGCCTCCACAGCTGCCCCGCGGGCGTGGCGCAAGGAGCCCCTTGCCCACAGCTGGGCTCCCCACTCCTCTGCCTGGTAACTGGCGTCTTTTTCTGGCCCGTGTGGGCAGCTTGCTGAGCACAGCTGCAGACGGGCTATATTTAGCCGGCTTTAATGAGCTCAGGATGGCAGACATCCGCCTTGGGAGCACTTTTCTTGCGTGTGTGTGCGTATGTCTATGCCGGCGTGGTCCATTCGAGTGTGTATGAGTGTGTCCGTGCATTTGTGTGTGCACTGCGTGTATGTAATGCATTGGCGCACTCATTCACACAAAGATACGTGTCTATGTGAGTCTACTCGTGTGGTGTCTGCGTGCTCTGCGGGGGACACGTACAGCTTCTGACACTTACACAGGTGCAAAATGGAGACACATTATTTGTTCAATTATTCATTTGTTTGACGCGTGTTTACTGAGTATCTTTTATATGCCAGCATCTTGATAGTCTCTGGGAACAAAATAGAGCAAAAGAGTCCCTGTCACACCACAGGAGCTGTGGCCTTCAATAGAGGGACGGGCCTCTGGTGACCTGGTGGGGAGGGAGCCTCCCTTTCCCCAGATCTCCTCTGGGTGCCTTCCCCTGGCCAATCCCTGCCCGAAGCAAGGGGGCCTCCACCTCAGACCCTCCTGGGCTGGGAGGGTGGAGGGTGGATCTCGGGGCGGGGGGGGGCAGGGGCAAATGGAGACCATACTGCATTTACATGTGAAAAACCAAGCTTTTCTTTCATTTTTCTGTCCACTATTTTATAATTTTCACTCTGCATCCCCACCTGCCGTGCTGGTGAAACTTCCCCTCTGTGATTCCAGTGGCTTCTCAGAGCCCCCAGGTGCCTTCCCCAGCACCCTGGTGGGCGCCGGTGAGTGTGAGCTCATGCACGCGTGTGAGCTCATGCACGCGTGTGCGCCAGTGCGCTGAGGCTCGGGGCCCAGCCTGCTGGTCCCTTCTGTCCTGGCCTGCAGCGCCTGGGGCAGAGGGCCAGGCCCCCTGAAGCTGCCGTCCATCCTCCTGGAGTGGCGAGGGCACCCCAAGTAGGGAGGGCACCCCGCGTTAGTCTCTGTCCTCTCCTCAGCCTGGGGGTGGGGTGGGGATTTTCAGCCTAAGAGAATTGTTTCCTCAAATCCTTTTCTTCTGGGAAATGAAGGTGCTTTGGAAACACAACCCAGGAAGCTCTGCTACAAACCTCCCCAGAGGCAACGAAGCCAGAGCCGGGAGAAAACGCAAATTAACAGCTCAGGGAAAAAATCACCCTGCTATGGCGCACATTGAAAGAATTCTGATTTTTAATCTGTCTTTTGAGTAGGTAACACAGCCATGGTATAAAATTCTAAAGGCACAAAAGGTGACGAGTGTGCCGCCTCCTCCCGGCCTGCAGCTCACCCAGTCCCTCTTCCCGGAAGCAAGTTTCTTATAGACCATTCCAGAAATAGTCTCTGCATACATGAGCATCTCCATAAATATTCATTTATCCATATTTTTTATATACCCCACTCCTGCACCTTGCTTTCCTCAGATAATAAGGTAGTGGGACTATCTTACTATCTCAATACATTTATTTATTTATTAAAAATGTGGCCCAGCCAGGCGTGGCTCAGCAGTTGAGCATCGACCTAGGATCCAGGAGATCGGGCGGGGTTCGATTCCCAGTCAGGGCACATGCCCGGGTTGTGGGCTGCAGCCAATCAATGACTCTCTCATCATTGATGTTTCTATCTCTCTCTCTCCTTCTCCTTTCCTCTCTCTAAATCAATAAAGATATATTTTTAAAAAAATGTGTTTTTATTGATTTCTAGAGAGAGAGAGGAAGGAGAGGGAAAGAAACATCAATTGTCTGCCTCCTGCATGCCCCCTGCTGGGTGGGGATCTAGCCCACAACCCAGGCATGTGCCCTGACGGGAATCGAACGGGTGACCTCTCGGTGCACGGGAGGGTGCCCAGCCAGCTGAGCGACCTGGGCCAGGGCCTATCTCAGTACACCTAGAGGCACGTGGCTTTGCAGTGGTGTGCCGTATTTCACTGTGGCACGATCTGTTTAACCAGCCGCCTCTTGGCGGGCTCTCAGGTTTGCTTTCTGTCTTTTGTCTGTACTCCAAATAGTTGGCAATGGTCAGCATTGTACATATGTCATTATGCACCTAGACTTGGACTTGCTGGGTCAAGGGCGTTTGGTATTTTGAATGACACCATCCAATTGTCCTCCACAGAGGTTGGACTGGTTCCCACTTTCACCAGCCATGAATGAGGAGGGGTTGCTTTCCCACACAGAGGGCTGCATGGGGTTGATAATAGTTAGTCTGAGGGGTAAAAAGAAGGCATTTTAGAGTAATGTCAATGAGCAGCCCTCTAGTCAAGTTTAGAGTTCTAAGGTTGAACTCTAACACAAACCTTTGTGTATGTTTAAGGGCCAGTCCCAGTCCTTTCTCTGGAACCCACAATCACTTTGAGGGGATTACCAGGGTGCGAGGGAATGTGCGGGTTGGAATGGATTGTCATATTTCTTTGTTTTTTTGCCAGTTTCCAAGCAGAGCCAGGGTGGGCTTGGCAGGGTCCCCTAGGGGGTAGGCAAAGGGTCCAAGCAGGTTCTTACTCCTGAGAGCAGACTCTCTCCTCTGTGTTCTTCTCACCAGGGTCCACTCTGAGGGGCAGGCTGTGGTGTGGAGGCATTTGAAAGAGTGATGAGAACACCCCTTTCTTATACCTCATCTTTGAGGGGCAAGGCTGCAGGGGAATGAAGGAGCCCTGGCCTAGTGACCTTCACATACCTATGGAGATAAATCACCTAACCTCTCTGAGCCTCAGTTTTCTCATCTGTAAAATGGGGAGTGCCCCTTGACCTCTCAGGATGAATGGGAAGATTGCCGGAGACACTGGATGGCGATGAGAACTTAGGACAGATCTTAGGAGGGCTGCATTTATTAATACAGGGGAGCCCCCAGGATGGGGGTGCCAAGCCCTTCTAGTGTCACGGTGTAGGGAGGCTGGGGGTTTCCTGTGGTTGAATATCTGGAACCTTCACTGGGCCTGATTCAAGATAGTGACATTCCTGATCTGAACTGGGCTCCAACAGGAGGTGCTCCCTAGAGCTGTCCTCATGCTCACCTGGGATGGCCAACAGGTTTTCAAGAGCCAGGATCTAGGGCTCAAACCCTGGCCAGGGTCAGGCCGTAGTCTGGGCTGGTGTCTCTGTGGGGGCTAGTTGGCCCACTGGGGTTTGGGCCTCATTAGCCAGGTGAATCCAGGCTGACCTGATTGGATTCTGACCCTGAAAGGGTTAAGGAGTCGGAGGAGGGCCCTCAGCTTCTAGATCCCCAGCCTGGTTGGAAACTCCTGCCCTAGCACCCTGCTAAGTGGCCGCTTACATAACTTGCTTGTATAACCTGGTGAAGGAGAAGCCCCTGCTTTCTCCAAGCCAGCGTGGGTCATGCCTGAACTGTCGTAAACATTCCTAGGCTGTGTTGAAACTTGGAACTCTCCAGAAACCGTCGCACCTCCATTCACTCTGGCTCTGCCCTCTGCTCCTGGGACCCAAGCAAGTCTCTGCAGGGATTTGCAGGCAGCCACCATGCCCCTTAGAGCCCGCACTTGTCCAGGCTGGGCCCCCTTCCACTCTTTCCTGCCCTGTTACTGGTCTCCAGAAGTGCCCTTAAAGTGGCCTGAGGTGCAGGCAGAGCAGGGATGTCCCTCCTTATTGTGAACTAAAGTCTCTAGTGCATGCAGCCTCAGAGGCTCAGAGGTCCCTCTGGTGGTCCTATTACCCAGCTCAGGCTGCAGCCTTTGGTCATGTGGTGGGCGTGGTCACAGGACCCAGGACTTGACCTTGATCATGTGACCAGGAGACTTGGGAGACCCTTGAAGTCACTGCTGTACCTGATGCATCTTGGTATTTTCAGCTCTCACACAAATTTGGGCAATAATCAATAGAATAGGGGTTGACAGGTGATGTTGATTTTTTTTTTTTTTTTTAAAGATTCCTATTGATTTTTAGAGAGAGAGGAGGGGGGCAGAGAGAGATGTGAGAGGGCAACATTGATCGGCTGCCTCCCGCACGCACCCTACCGGGGATGGAGCCTGCAACCCAGGCCCTGACCAGGAATTGAACTAGCAACCGTTCAGCGCGAGGGACGGTGACCAACAAGCTGAGCCACACCAGCCAGGGTTCGAGTTGTGAGCTGTGTTTTCTTAACCCAGACACAAGATCGTACTTCGCTCAGTGTGTTTAAAGTTTTCGTTCTTTGCACGAGCATTGCTTTTCCTTTTTTACGTTCCCTCATCACGGGTCAGCTCCCAGAGGGCAGGGCAGTTTGCTGCTTTCTTTTGTTTGTAGTGTTTGCATTTAGTGAGGTAGGGTTGTGGCTTGTTTAAAACATTCTTATCATCAATACGACATGTGCTTGTATTGTCTATTCAACGGATACATTCACGAATAATTTAAACTGCAAAAAAATATGGTCACTGGAGAAAAATTGGAAAATAGAGAAAAGTAGAAAGTATAAAAATATCACCCATTGTCCTGTCATTTAGAGAAAACCACTTAGGAACACTTGGTGGGTTTCCTTCGGATACACAGGCCCAGCCCACCCAGCCACCTCTCCACTTAGTTTGTTGTTCGTCACAAGGTGGGATGCTGGGCCCTGTGGAGGAGGGTGGCCTGGAGTTGGCTGGTGAAGGGGTGATGGCTTTTTAGTTGTGCTCTGGAGCCCCCAGGGGCAGCTTAGGGGCAGCGGTGGGTGGAGTGGGAAAGTGAGGCTCTGGGCCCCCCGCCTGCTTCAGCCAGAGCCTGTCCACTTTCATCTGTTTTGCAGATTGGGCTCCTAAAGAAAATTTCACCGGATAAAAGATTTCCTGTTTTTAAAAGTTTAAAAACTATCCCTTGAGGACCCATTCTCCCCCCCCCCCCCAGCTTCATGCTGTGCCATTCCTATCCTGCTGCGGCCCCCAGCGTGCTGAGCGTGATGCCTGGCTCAAGGCTTCCAGTGCTGGCCATTCATTAACCCGCACCCCTGCACTGTCCCTGGAGCTGAGGCTCTAACCCGCACCCCTGCACTGTCCCTGGAGCTGAGGCTCTAACCCTCACCCCTGCACTGTCCCTGGAGCTGAGGGTTCCCTTCATAGTTTGGCCTTCTCCTGGTGTCCCTGCCTCCCCAGATGCTCTAAGCCCCTGGTGCTCCTTCAAGTTTCCAGGCCAGTGACCCTACTCAGCAGGCAATGAAAGGTTGGCAAGGAGCATCGCAAGCAAACCTGTCAGAGCTCGCTCCTTCCTTTGCTAAGAGCTCCCCAAACACGTGTTTACTAATTTGCACCAGGACCTGCCTGGGCATTGACACCAAACTACCTAGCTGGAATCAATCGTTTTGAAATCCAAGTGACCTTTGCCACCTGCAGTTCCTCTTCCTTTCTCCATAGTCCCTCAGAGCACATGCCAATCACACCTGCAGGTCTTGTCAGGGCCTTAGGGGTGAATTCTGTTGGGCGTGGAGGCTTGAATTCACGAGGGGCGCCAGCTCCTCATGCTTGGAATCAGAGAATCTCTGACTACCTGACTCGTAAGAGGGAACATAGGCCAACCCCTCATTCTGCGGTGGTGTGGAGAGGGCGTCCAAGGCCACCCTCTGACTAGGGCATTCATTTCCTACCACACCACTCTTTCTGTGGCCCATGTCCTCCAGTGTGTGTGTGGGTTTACCTGAGGGCTCTGAGCCCCCTGCTTGCTGCTGAGTGAAGCTCTAGCTCTTCCCAGATCTTCCCAGGCATATCTCTTGCATCCACATCAGAGCAAGATAGCAAAGCCATTGGGCTCAAATACAAGATGTGTGTTTATGCCAGTGCCTGTGCTTCCACGTGCTCAGAGAGGACTTGATATTTTTGTCAATAATTCTCAGGACATGCCCCATGGCCTCAAGCTGGGCCCAGCTGTGCTCAGTTGACCCCAGGGGTGACTAATGGACATGGGGCCTCTGCAGGGGCTGGTAGGATGGAGGGTAAAATTGAGTGGCCAGTGTTAGCCAGGGGCACCCACGCATCCACCCCTCCTGGGTCTCAGCTGCAGGTGGCGAGAGAGAATGGAGACAGTTGGACTCCTCAGCCAAGCCTGGTGACTCTGCTCAGGGTGCTGAGTGTGTGGGTGGCGACCTTGGCTTTTGTCTCAAGAGCAGTGTGGCACATGGGTAATTGGAAGGGATGATAACGATTTGTGTCTTTCTAAGGCGGTGATTAAGCAAAAATAACCTCCACTCCTTAGCTGGCAGGAGGAGCCATAGTGAGCTGGGTGGGCCACCAGTCCTTGTGCCAAGACTGGCAGGGGTGCTGGCAGCAGGCGCTGTGGTAGCTGGCCTACCTCAAGCTTGTCACAAAGTGTTGTCACAAAAACAGCTGTGGGCTCCCCCCATCCTGTGTCTGGGCACGGCAGGGACCAGCCTGAACAGGGTCGTGCAGACAGCAATGAGCAGGAAGTGGGCCGCCAGCGTGCGGCTCCCCACCACCCAGGGCCCCTGCCAGGAGCTGTCACCAGAGACTCTAGGGAAGCCTCCAGATGCAGAGCCACAAAGCCCAGGCCGGGCTGTTCTAGAATTCCCAGAGGTTCTCCGATACGGTTTCCTTGGGGACTGTTAAAAAATGTGCTTCCCAGTGGATGGTGTTGCCCTGAACTCGATCTCCCCCCGGGGACTGGCAGCCTAGAGCTGTCTCACAGGCTGTGTGCACCCTGGATCTCCAGTTGCAATGAGTTTTCATAAAAATACCACACTAACCGTGACAACTGATACAGCCTGTTCTCAGGGACCCACAGTCTGATGGGGAAATAGGTAACCTCACAGCAATAAGCCAGGCCCAGCTCAGCATGCTCTGGGGTACCCCTGTCTGCTGAAGTAGATCTGAGAGGGCTTTTCAGAGGTGGTAACAGCTGAGCATGGTTGCGAAGGACAAGCGAGAATTTGCCGATCTGCAAAGGGACGAAGGGCTTAGCAGGCAGAGGGCTCGGATGGAGCAAGGGCATGGAGGAGTGAAAGCGTTGTGTCTTGTGGGTGAGTCAGAGCCAGTGGCCTCAATTGTTGCGGTGGGAATGTCTGGTTCTTGGAAGAGCAGAGCCCTTGTGGGCAAAGTGCAGGCTGGGGGCCTCTAGGCTGCCTTGCTGCTTGTATGCAGAGGCTTCTGCTAAGACAGGAGACTACCTTTCAGTGGGGCAACTCTGGTCCTGCTAGTCAACTCTCTGGGGACCAGAATCTGGATCTGGCAGGCTAGGTCTCCCCTCTTCCCGGTCCCAGAGCAAAGCGCCTCTGGCTTTTGTTTATTGAAAGGAAGCAAGGCTCCACCCCAAACAGCACGAGGCCAGACTCTTCCCTCTTCTAGGGAAGGGGTAAGGGGTGCCAAGGACAACCCTGCTGGTCCTCCATCCCCACTGAGCCAGGAACTGCCTCAGCAGTATTCGCAGCCAGGATACAGCACTTGTCCGCTGATTTGATGCCCAGAACATCGCGTGGAGCTGCCCACAGGCAGGTTAAGGCTGTGGGTGCTCCTCCGTCTGTGTAATCAATGAGGGTGCAGGATGCAGCCCCCACCTAAGAGAGGGCACGGTACCCGGGAAATGGCAGGACCCTCGTGTCTTCCTTCAACTTATTTATAGCCTCGCTATGGCAATTTGTGGCAATCACAGTGCTTAGTCCTGTAATCACACAGCTCGCAGGCTCCCCGGTACAAGTAGGCACCCAGCCCAGCGAGGCCTGGGAGCCTGCCAGGGCTCAGGGAGGACTTGGGGACAGGGCAGGAGAGTGTGGAGGCGGCAATGTCCCCATTTTTTATTTATTAAATATGTTCTTATTGCTTTTAGAGAGAGAGAAAGGGAGAGGGCAGGGTGAGAGAGAGAGAGAGAGAGAAACATCGATGAGAGAAATGTTGATCGGCTGCCCCCTGTACACCCCCTGCTGGTGATGGAGCCCACAACCCAGGCATGTGCCCTGACCGGGCATTGAACCGGTGACCTCTTGGTGCATGGGACAGCGCTCAACCAACTGAGCCACACTGGCCATGGCTGGCCCCATCTTATCATCTGTGGTCTTGTGTCCCCCAGTGCACCCTGGATGGCATTAATAATAATAATAATAACAACTAACACATAGTATTTACTACGTTCCAGGTCCCATTCTAAGCCCTTTCTATATGTGAGCTTATTTATAGCCTCACCCTCATTCTAGGAGGTGGCTACTATTATTCCCATATTCCAGGTGAGAAAACTGAGGTGCAGCTCACAGTGGTAAGAGCCAAGATTTGAACTCAGGCGTTCTGGCTCCAAAGTCCACAGTTTCGACTGGGTCCCTCCCAGCCCCAGAAGTCAGGGGCCTCCCAGGCTCCACACTGACGAACCCGGCCCTGCCCTGCCGGCTCCTGGTTTCTCCCGGTCCACGTGCCCTACAGCAGCACATGAGGCTGCACACGCAAAGCCGCACTCGGCTTCCCTCCTGGACACTCTCTTTCCTGCTGGCGATCTGGTCCCCGTGGCAGACCTGGGTTTCAGTCTTCGGGGTGTCACATCAATCTGTGCTCCTGTTTCTTCTGTAGAATGTCCACTTCCCCAGGAAGCTGTGGAGGTCAGATGGATGGGGGAGCACTTTGTCAAACATCGTCTTCGGTTGAGTGAGGGGCACTCTTAGCTAGGTTCACGTGCCAGCTCGCTTAGTCTTCTCAATTGTGTGGCCACGGGTGAGTGACTTAGGTTGTTTAAGCCTCAGTTTTCTCATCTGTAAAATGGAGTAATAACAAGAGGACCAAAACTCAGAGATTACTTGTGGGGACTAGATGAGATGATACCTGTACAATACATAATGCCTGGGACATATGTACTCACTGAAACGGAGCCATCTTCTATTGTCATTCATTTTAACCCTTTCCCGAGGGCAGGACTCAGGTCTCTCTTAGCCAGGTCCAGGGCAAGTCTATAGGATGTTAGAAATGAGGCATTAGGAAGTGCTGGGCAGAGCCAGGCCTCAGAACAAGTTTTTCCTTTCTCCTCTAAGCCGAAGCCCTCCATCATTTAGGAAATGATTTTCTGTCTGTGTGGGCAGCAGCTCCGAGCTCATAAAGCAGTTACCCTTAGACCAGGGTTGTGTCTGTGAGGACAGACTATTTCAGAAATGTACCTCCCTGCTGAGAAAAGCGTCTCATTTGGAATTCCTTGCAGATGCGCCCTCTCCTGGGGCCAGTAGTGGCCAAGGAGATGTTGACACAGACACACGTTGGCCAGGGCTCCCACCCACACCTGCCCACCTACTACAGGGTGGTCTGCAGAGCCCCTGGGAAGGACCGTTTCCAAATGTGCTTCCTAGGAGGGTGCAGCAGGCTCGTGGCAGGGGGTGTGGGCTACGTGAGAAGAAGGAAAGGGCCATCCTTGCCTTGACATGGCTGCTTTAAGAGATGAGTTCCCTGTCATTGAAGGCAAACAAGTGGTTCCCAGTCTAGCTGTGAGGCTCAGTCACACAGAGGAAGTAATATCCTTCTCATGGGGAGATAGAAGAGTCGAGGTCAGCTTGATGGAAGGAAGGATTCCTCACTGTCTCTTGGTGGCAGCACCATTGGGTAGGCAGTGAGGGGGCCGTTGGATGTCTTTGAGGTCTCTGTACATTCAAGTCCAAAGCAGTGATATTCAGGGATTAGATCAAGGGTCAATAAACTTTTCTTTAAAGGGCCAGACAGTAAATATTTTAGGTTTTGTGGGTTGTAAAGTCTCTGTGCCACATAAGCAGCCACAGATAATACGTAAATGAATAGGCATGGCTGCATTCCAATAAAACTTTATTTACAAAACCCGGCAGTAGGCCAGATTTGGTCTATGAGTGTACTGTCTGTGTTGGAGGAAGGAGAGCTCGGGGAGGGTTGGATGCCAAGAAGCACTTCCTGAAGGTGGAGGCGTTGAGCCCAGGCAGCTGAGAGAAGCAAGGAGAGCATTTCTGGCAGCCGGCTGGCTTCACCCCAAAGCTAAGGGTGAGGAGTGGTGATGAGTGTGGCCCCAGATGCTCGCCTTGCCTCTCTGAGGGTCCACCTTCCCCTGCGTGGGGTTCCCATAACTTAAGGCCTTGCTAGCTCTCTGATAGCTTCAAACATATTTAGTTGTGTTATGTTTTTTGTATTATTTTTAAAATCCAGCAACTGCGGTTGTTTTCAGAAGGATGCCTGGCCCAAATTTCTCTCTATTACTGGAAGTTGAAGCCATCAACAACCCTTATACTGTTGCTGTTGTTATTAGTGAAGGAAAGCAGGGTAGTTCCTTTCCAAGGTGACTCTGCTGGCCACCGGGACAGCGTCCTGATGGCCTCTCTTCCTTTGTTTAGGAGGAGAAAGGGTTTTGTGTTGTGTTGAGTTCAGAGGCAAGGGGCTGGCCAGGGTGACTCCCTAGCTCTGACCCTATCATTCCGCTGGCCATAGGCCCATGCCTCATGCCAGCTGAGCTCCCCTCTGTTCCTGCCACAGGAGAACTGTACCGGGTTTCCTTGAGAAGACAGAAGTTCCCAGCCCAGGGAAGCATTGAGATCCATGAAGACAATGAGGTACGCTGAGTGTCTGAGTGGTCTGGGCCCACCTCTGCAGTCAGGATTTTAGGAAGAGCCCTGCGCAGACAGGCTGCCCTAGTTTCCATCCAGCTCCTCATCTGACTTGCTGTGTGACCCTGGGCAGCATCCTATCCTTCTCTGGGCTTCTGGCTCCCATATGGACAAGGAGGGCCTCTTGGGACTCTTTCCACCCTGACATTGAGGGGCTTGCCCTCCTGGCAACCCGTGCCCCTCACTCTGAATGCACAGGAGGTTCCATCATATGGGGGGCTGGAGAGGTCCCCGACTTGGAGCTGAGACAGGCTGGGCACAGTGCCTGCTTCTCTGGCTACAGCTGGTGTGCGTGTGTGTGATTCACTGTGTTACCCCTCCTCCACCCTATCTCCCTGCTGCCTGTTTCTCTGTTGCCACTGCTGTCCCTTTCAGGAAGTCTGCTCACAGCGCTCCTGCAAGACCCAAGTCCTCCTGCTGGTGCTGCACGGGGGGAACGTCCTGGACACAGGCTCAGGGGACCCATCCTGTAAGGCAGCCGACATCCACACCTTCAGCTCCGTGCTGGAGAAGGTCACACGCGCCCACTTCCCTGCAGCCCTGGGCCACATCCTCATCAAGTTTGTCCCCTGTCCTGCCATCTGCTCTGAGGCTTTCTCACTGGTCTCCAAGTGAGTCCCTTTCTGCTTGTTGGGGCTGGCTGGCTCTGATGGGGGGGGGGGGCTAAGCAAAGGGGCTGCCCCTGCCATGTGGATACCAGCTGGGCGGGGAGCTACCTGCCCAGGCCTCTCTGAGATGTCAGGTCTTGACCAACCACGAGCATCACTAGGGGTAAGTGGTTAGCGGAGTTCAAAACAATTAGCACTGTCCTTCTCTGCCTGGGACCAGGCGGTGCCGGGCCCCCGTGGCAGCTCAGGTCCCCTTCCTGTGCTCAACAGGCCCTGGGCTGATGGCCCAGGTAAGGAAGCTGAGGCAGAGAGGTTAAGCAATGCAGTTTTCCCCAGAGTTACCCAGCGAAAGGGGCCAGGAGTCAAACCCAGGCAGCCTCACTCCCAGGCCACATAATTAGAGCCCAGTAGGGATGTGAACTTCAATGGAGGTAGCACAGGGCAGTGAGGACCCTCAGGAAGAGGGCCAGGGAGGCTTCCCGGAGGAGGTGACTTTGGCGTGCGCTGAGAGTAGTATAACATGGTTAAATGTGTGGGCTCTTTGGTCAGCCTGGATTTGAGTTCTGGCTGTGTGGCCTGGGGGAAGTTATTTAGCTTCTCACTGTCTGCTTCCTCACCTGTAAAATGGGGAGGCTCAGGAGAATAACCACTTTCCAGAGATTTTTGAGGATTCTGTGTGCTGGCACGTGCGAAGCAGCTAGTGTAGTGTGGGGCGCAGAAAGCGCATGGTGGGGATGCCCCATGACTTACATCATAGTCCTCCCGGGGAGAACGCGCTCTCTCCATCAGTGGACAGGGCCGGGGTGGCAGGGATGAGGCAGCATGCTCACCAGGCCTGGGTCCCCGTGGGGGATTAACAGGGAGACCAGGGGTCCCACCAGGACCAGAGGGCTCTGTTTCCCAGGTCCCTGCCCTGTTGAAATAGCCGGGAACCAGGTCAGAGCCCTGGCTACTCGCAGATAACATGGGCACAGAAGGCCTGAGCACCTGCCGAGCACCCTTCTAATAAAGCATCCCGCAAATTGTGGGGACAGGAAGCCGGGAGCTTTCTGCAGTTAGGGAGGAACGGTGGGCAGGGACACCTCTATCTTGCCCCTCGCCCCCTGTCACGTCAACTGTACCAGAACCTGAGGTTTCACAGAGAGGAGCCCTTTACCCCTCTAGGGCTTGGGGAGGGTGGACAGGGCCTCCCAGCCCCTCAATCAGGTGTGGCCTGGAACAGGCTCAGCAGCGCTGGGAGGGGCAGGAGGCCAGTGCCCAGCTTCCTGCTGTTGGGAGAGCATGTGTGCAGGGCTTCGATTTTCTGGTTTATGAGAGAAAGGAAAGTTGGCTTCTGTGTAGGGGGCAGAGACCTGTCTGATTTATCTGGGCTCCAGGACACGGGCAGGGCCGATCTCAATCAGAGTTGGAGGGAAGGAAGGAGATTAGGTCAATAGTTCCCCAACCTGGCCGAGGGCCCAAATGCCGTGAGATTCTTGTTAAACCGCGAGGCGGCAGGCCTCACCCCCAGGGTGCCTGAATCTGGCAGAGAGGGCCCTGGAATCTGCTTTTTCATCAGTCATCTGCTCTGTGTCTGCTCTGCTGCCTGGATTTGAAGAGCTGAGCTGACACGGCTTCATTCCCTTCACACTCCAACAGTTGGAGTTAATTGGGCTCATTCATAATCAATCTCAGGATCCCCCCAACCCCCTCACCCCCAGGACATCTAACCCCCAGAGCTGGGTCACCCAGCCCAGGCCTGATCACTGGGAAGATGGATGGCCTGGCCACTTGAGGGGACAGCGAGAGGGAGCATACCTCTCCCCCAGGCAGCGCCTTGCCAGGCCATCCATCAGCCCTAATCACTGCTGGGAGGGAGCTCTTTCTAGCTAATTAAAATCTCTCCGACTGCAATTGAGGCCTGTTTCCTCTAATTTGTGTTCTTTGGAGATGAGGAATGATTGTTAGGCCCGCCTTGCAAACCATGAGGTCTCTGTCACCTGCTCAGGGTCTCTGAGCCCTGTAACCTGCTCCCAGTTTCAACCTCAATCAGCCTGAACTTAGGCTATGAGGAAAGGGCAGGCTCTGGGTAGTGGCTGGGCAATCTCTCCCCCTGTGGTCCCTCCAGGTCACCTGGGCTGGTGCCCCAGGGGACAGAGGCTGTACAGGTGGGATAGGGTGGGGAAAGGGTCAGGCAGCTAGGAGCTGGGCCCAGATGGGTCTGAGCCACCCAGTGGGGAGGCAGGGAAGTGAGAGGGGGCCCATGCAGGGGTCAGACAACCCACTGGCAGTGGGGATGCAATAGGGCAGGCTCTCCTCTCCCTTCCCGGGTCATAGATCTGCCTGCAAATCCTATGAAGGATCCTTGTCCCAGAATGATGGACACACTATTGAGCATACAGCTATGTGCCCACCCCAAGCTGTGGCATGCCTGGCATACCTTCTCTCCTCCTTTCTACTTTCCCTAAAGCCTAGTTCAAACCTTGCCTTCTCTAGGAAGTCTGCTGTGATGATATGTCCCCACCCTGACCGACACCAGTGGCTTCTTCCACGATTGGGGTGTTCTTTGGTGCCATGCAGAATAGGGCAGGAGAGAGCTGCTGTTACAAGAGACTCTGGGGCCCACATCATGGGCTGGTAGGGGGGTCAGCACAGGCTCGGCTCACTCACCCACACTCCTGCCCCATTGCCTGCACTTTCTCTTGAAGAGCCAGGAGTGGCGGGCCCAGTTCCTGGCCAGCACATGCTCTCTTCTGCCCAGTCTAAAGCCTCAAACCCTCCCCCGTGCCTGGTTCCCCACTGGGCTTACCTTGGTCCCCTGTCTGCAGCCTGAATCCCTACAGCCACGATGAGGGCTGTCTCAGCAACAGCCAGGACCACGTCCCTCTGGCCGTGCTGCCCCTGTTGGCCATCTCCTCCCCACAGTACCAGGATGCGGTGGCCACCGTCATCGAGCAAGCCAACCAGGTCTACGCAGAGTTCCTCAAGTCCCCTGATGGCATTGGTTTCAGTGGGCAGGTAGGACAGCCTGTGCCCACTTCCCCGCCTTGGCCCCACCTGGAAAAGAGCTTGAATCTGCCCAAAGGATCCAGACCAGGCTGTACAGGAGCCATAGTTTCTGAAGTCCAAGGAGTCTTTTGAGATCTTTGGGCTTGACCTCATTTTACAGAATGAGGTCAACATCTGAGTTCTGATTGCGAGCCCGTGCTGATCCCTGGTCCAAGTCTGATCCCTGACCCCAGCCAGATTCCTATCCTCAGGCTCACCCTGCCTAAATTTGACTCCTGACTCCAGCCTGGCTCCTGTTCTCAGGCCTACCTGGCCTAAATTTGACCCCTGTCCTTAGGCTGACCCTGGCCTCTGACCCCTGACCCTAACCTGGTCCTGTCCTCAGGCTGACCTTTGGACCAGAATGAGCACCCTTCTCCAGGCTTCCCTGGGACAGGTTCCTTGTTATCCAGGTGACCTGCACTCTGGATGGGTGTGGGGGTAAGGGGTCAGCAGTGGCCAGGCCTGTAGTCTCAGCTGTGCCTTCTGCAGGTGTGTCTCATCGGGGACTGTGTGGGGGGCCTCCTGGCCTTCGATGCCATCTGCTACAGTGCGGGGCCCTCGGGTGACAGCCCTGGCAGCAGCAGCCGGAAGGGGAGCACCAGCAGCACACAGGTGCGGGCCAGAGGGTGGGAATGGTGGAGGGGTCTGTCCTGGGGAGCAGGGGCCTCTCTGAGGGCAGTAGTGTTACCCTTGACGTGTGTACCATGAAACCTAGGTTATAAAGTATGTATTGTATCACAGTCTTACAAAAGTAGCAAGAGATTACTACCATAGGCAAGGAAACTGAGGCCCAGAGTGGGCTAATTTAGGGTTGGGTCCCTAGGTAGCTGCCCAAAGTCACCTTAAATTGCTAATCCCTTTGGATGTGGGAGACAGCCCTGTGACTAAAGTCCCACCACTACTGCATGGTGGCTTTCGTGATCCTTTTGGAAGACGTACTGCCTCTCAAGTCTAGGAGAAAAGGGTTCCTTGTGCCTGGGGGAGGAGGCAGGGCCCCAGAGTCTCCAGTGACTGCAGCACCCTCCTGTCCTCTCTTGGTCCCAAAGGACACCCCAGTGGCAGAGGAGGAGTGCAGTCTGGCCAGCAGCAAGCGGCTCAGCAAAAGCAGCATTGACATCTCTAGCGCGTTGGAAGATGAGGAGCCCAAGAGGCCGTTGCCACGGAAACAGAGCGATTCCTCTACCTATGACTGCGAGGCCATCACCCAGCATCACGCCTTCCTATCAAGGTGACCACTCCCTGTGCCCCGCCTTCCTTCAGGCAAAGCGTCCAGGGCAGAGAGCACCTTGACTTAGAATCAGATGGGTGGCTTAGGACCAGTCATATGACCCAGGTCTTTCCATGGGGGCCCAGGGACAAGTGCTGAGACCAAGGCCACTCCCCATGGACCCTGGGCTGAGACCCTGGACCCTGCACTCCGCCTCTGCTCCACTCCAACTTTCAGAGAGAGGGGACAACCAGTCTCACATGCCTGAGCCTCAGTTTCATCTTCTGCAAATTGGTAAATGCTGCCCAGCCTACATTTCTGATGGTTTTAAGAATCTGGTGAAAGAAAAGATCATTGTAAGTGTGTTTTGTGAGCGACTTCAGGTGTGTGTTCTTCCTATTTCAGAACTTTCCTGGGATCACGCAGCCAGTGACTGAAGAGCTGGACTCAGCACTCTGGCTTCCCAATCCCCAGCACACAACACACTTTTCCATGTAGGCCGTGCAGGGCTCTCCATAGAACTGTGCACCCTCTAACCTTCTAGAAGAGTCATGTTCCTCAACACTGGCTAACCGAATTATCTGCATGTTTATTCAGGATACAAGTGGGTACAGAGCACAGACCCCAACCTGGAGGAGCGCCTCTTCCTTCCTCCCTTTCTGCTCCATTCCTTCCTCTGTCTCTCCCCCCCTTGTTTCTTATACAAGTGAGAAGTAGCAGGAGGTCAGTTCAGCATTTGGAAAATAGACCATCTCACCACCCAGAGGGAACCGCTGCTAACGCTTTGGGGTGATTTTCTTTCAGCATATTTTTGTACATGCTTTGCATTGAGTTTTACTTAAAAAAACACACAACACACCACCCCTTATACTGTGATCTTTTCCCCCATATAATTAAAAATATTTGATAGATATTCTTAATAATATTTTATTGAGTAAATGGACACATTTCCTTAATCACAGTCATTGGACACTTTGGCTTTTTCCAGTTCTTCAAAATTATAAATAGCGCCCTGGTGACGACCTTTGTGCATAAACATCTATGTACATATTAGGGTTATTTTATTCGCATGGATTCCTAGAGGAGGAATTATTAGGTCAAAGGCTCTGCATAGTTAAATCTCTGGCTATTTAAAGCCCCTCTGACAGATGATTCTTTAGAAAAGCGATTATTTTTCAAGTCTGGGTTGCAAAGTAAAATCTCCACATTTCTAGTTCATCCTTGAAAAATCCTTTAAGAAAGCCCCAAATCTGGAGAGTGACAAGAAGCCGAAGGCTTTCAGTAGCTGGTCCAACACAGGCAGCTTTCCCTCTGGTGCAGGGACAGATGGCTGTTTCTTTGGCAATTAAGTAGTTGGCGTGTGGTTAGGGACCATGCTGTACATGAAATATGTATTGTTAAACACCAGCGTCATCGTTCTCACAGGGAGATGCTCATGCCACGAGAAGCAGAGGCGTGTGGCATGCAGGACCCTCGCTCACATGCTGCTTCAATCGTGATCCCTAAAATCCCCTTTCTTCTCTGACTGGAGTATGTTGGTTGAATCTGCATTCAGTTAATTGATTCATCAATCATATAACCCCACCAGATTGTCTTAAACTCAAAGCTGTACTCAAATGCCAGCGGGAAGGCCAGGGAGGGCCCCGGTTTTCCTGCCCATCCTGGGCAGCCTGCTCAAGGCCTGTGGCTAAACATCAACTTGAACTCTTTGGGGGAAGTGAGTGCCTGGGATGCAAATGATTGAATTCTGTGTCTTGTCATTTTCTCTCTAAGCTCTGCTTCATCTGCAGGCTGGAGGGGAGGGAAGACCAAGATGTGTGCATCTGTGTCTGCAGGTTGCCTAGAACATGAGTTACAGCGAAAGCCCTAGTTCTGGCAGGACTGACATCAGCCAGCTGGTCTGTATATTGGCCAGCTGGGCTTCCCTAGTAGATGGTGCAGGAACTTGCCTTGTGGCCATCACAAAACCAGCACGATGGGGCAGGCCTGCCAGTGCGTAGGAGGCTTGGGTGTTCTCAGGGTCTTGGCTGGTTTTAGTGCATCAGGTTTCACTGGCCACATGCATTTGTTTAGGTGCCACCTACGGCTGCTTGCACGCTACACGGCGGAGTGAAGTAGATGTGATGGAGACCATATGGTCCTCAAAGTCTAAAATACTTACCATCTGGCCCTTTACGGAAAAAGTTGGCTGATGACCCCTGCCTTAGCTAAGTGGTGGCCAGGCCTCAGTGGCCAGTGCTGAGATGGTTGCCAACTTGTGTTGATGGCGTCCAATGAGTGGACTCTGGTTCTGAGCCCTGCCCCAGAGATGGAGGGCTGGGCTCTCCACACCCAGACTTCAACTGTCCTGCTAAGTGAGTGCTTCACTCTAACCCTAACTTCATTTCTCTTCCCCCCCACCCCCCGGCAGCATCCACTCGAACATGATGAAGGATGAGGCGGAGCTCCCTGTGGCAGGGGCATCCCAGCTCCCGGAGGTCAGCCTGGGCCGGTTGGACTTCGACGTGTCTGACTTCTTTCTCTTTGGCTCGCCCCTCGGCCTGGTCCTGGCCATGCGGAGGACGGTGCTGCCCGGGCTGGACGGTGAGTGTGGCACGGTCTGGGGGCTGAGAGGCCTTTGTGTCACTAGCCCACTGTGTCAGGTCCTCAAATTGGGGAGAGTGGGGGGTGGGGGCAGGGGCGGGGAAGGTCATAAAGTTGGGGAAAGTGGACAGAGAAGAGAAGAACGGGGGAGGGGAGGGGAGGAAGAATGGGGTAGTTTCCTTAGATGGAGCAAAGGTGAGGTAGCCTCTGGTGGACTTTCCATGTCACATGCCCCTGGCCGATTCGTGGCCCTGTTGTTCAGTTGTCATGCTCCATAGGAAGAGAAACCATAAATATTTGCCCTGTTGCACCCACTCCTTCCTTCCCCAGAGCCCAGGCAGACCCACTGCAGCCAGGTCCGTCTTAGTGATCCCTATTTATAGCCAGGCCCCCCTCAGTGCCTTTGCTCTTCCAGTACACAGCCTTGAATGTCACCCACCCCCCGCCTTCCTCTAAAATACATGCCAAGGCGATTTGCACCAGCAGGTGGTTAAACCATGATTCTGAAGATGCAGGAGGCTGGAGACACCTTGGAGATGGACAGACCAGGGCTTCTCAAACTTCTTTTGTCCCAAAGCTCACTGACGACCTACAATACAGGACAGAGAAGCAGGGAGGGGCTCTGCATGAAGCGGGGAGAGGAGGCAGAGTCCCACTGCTGCCCTGATGTCACTAAGGAACCCTAGGCCTCCCTGGATGTGGACAGTCCTGCACCCTGACACAGAGAGACAGGGAGACGCACTGAGGAGGAGGAGCCTCGGTGGAAACACCTGCTGGTCTGTGGGAGACGTACTGCTGGCCCTGGCAAACCAAGAACTCTACCCCAGGCCAAGGAATTGAGTGGGGGCCGGAGGAAGGGGCAGCTGATCTTGACTGAAAGACCCTGGATTGGCTTCACAGGTCAGATAGCAACTAAGTGAAAACTGGAAGAATTTAAAGGACTTTGACCAGTGGAGATAGTGGGGAAAGGGCCTGCTAGGAAGGGGTGGCTTGAGCCAAGGCTCAGAGAAAGGCACCCAGCAGGACTGACTGGGAGTTTCCCATGGCCACCGTGGCTGCCGTGCTGGGCGCCTATAGCAGGGCTCCCAGGTGGGGCAGACTGGCAAGACCCTGAATGCCAAACTGAGCATAATGGCTGTGATCCTGCTCGTAGCAGGGAGCTGTGGCATTCCTTGAGCAGAGGAGCAGGCTACTCAAAGCTGCACTCAAGCTGCACTTAGAAGTCTTCTAAGGCCAAGTGAGCAGGTGCTAGCAAGGGGCTTCCCTGTGTGTTCCCCCAGGGTTCCAGGTGCGTCCTGCCTGCAGCCAGGTCTACAGCTTCTTCCACTGCGCAGACCCCTCTGCCTCACGGCTTGAGCCGCTGCTGGAGCCCAAGTTCCACCTGGTGCCGCCCGTCAGCGTGCCCCGCTACCAGAGATTCCCACTGGGCGACGGACAGTCCCTCCTCCTCGGTAGGCTCTTGGGGAGTGTGAGAGAGTGTGCTGAGCCAGAGGCTGGCCCAGCCAGGTGGCACTCCAGGGTCGCCATCTCAAGTCCAGCCTCTCCAGGCTGTCAGCTGATGGAGCGACTAGACCCAACTGAGCAGGGGCTGTATGCTCTTGGGGAATAAAACAGGCAAACAGCTGACTCACTTGCTTTCCAAACAGCCCACTTGGGCGAGCACCTGCTCTGTTGGAGGCATCTGGGGGCTCAGAGACCCAAGCTCTGCTCCCTGATAAACGCCTGTCTAAGCTCCTGAGTCTGGGGCCAGCATAAGACTCGAGCTGTCAGACCTGATGGAAAGTCCCGGGGCCCAGCTGAGGGCTGTTGCCCAGTGCCCAGCCCGGACTCTGAGGCTCAGAGCAGGGAGTATCTCATCCTGGTAGGCTTCACAAAGAGGCGGCTTCTGACCAAGGCATTTGGACAGGTGGAGAAGAGCTGGAGGATGGGGTTGGAGGAGAGAACAGCGGAAGCAAGGGCAGGTGGGTTTGGGGGAGGGCCAGTGACCTCCAGGGCTCAAGTGGGGTGAGCTGGGCATAAACTGGAGTGAGGTCAAGGGGAGGCCTGTAGTGGACAGTCGGGGCTTAGAGATGTGAGCCTTGGCTCCATACCCCAGAGCCTGTTCAGAGGTGTGGGGCAGACTGAGGGGGGAGTGCTGTGGATGTGGCTCATTCAGGATTTAAAACTAACCCCACCTCGTTTCAATGAAAACTCAATTTCCAAAGCTCTGCTTTGTCAGAATCTTCCACAGACAAAAGAGGCTCTAAAACCTCCTTCCCCCCTCCCTCTTTGGTCAGGACATACCCCCACCACCAGGGAGCACCCTAGCTCCCAGGCTGCGGTCCCCATTTATTTCTGGGCTCAGCCACAGTCCCTTGTAGCTCAGGAGAGAAGCTGGATACAAAAGCACATGGTTATGGGTCACCCGTGACCTCAGCTGGTGCTTGGAGGGCACTCCCCAGAGGCCTCCTCGGCGGTTCTATTAAGGGAGAGGTGATGGTTGGGACCCTGACCTGTGCTGCGTAACCCACAGCTTAGAGGACTTGAGGCCCAGCAATGCACTGTGGGAAAGGAGTCAAAACCAGGTTCAGGAGGCCGAGGGATGCAGGTTGCCCGTCGGGCAGGCGAGAGAGCAGGGCCGGGGTGGGTGAGCTCTGAGCACCCAGACTCCCACCCAGCATGGGCTGGCACAGCATGGGTGGCTCCATTGGAAACATGCTGCTCGGCCCTGACTGTGAAATTCTCCCTCCAGCTGATGCCCTGCACACCCACAGCGCCCTCTTCCTGGAGGGCAGCTCCCAGGGAAGCCCGCCTCTTGTGGATGCCCCCGCCTCGCCCACCCAGGCCCGGAGGTCCCAGTCCCTGGGGCGGAGGGTGAGCCAGGGCAGCTCGAACAGCGAGAGCTCAGAGTCCTCGGACAGCCTGGCCCCCGTTGGCATCTCCTGCAGTGAGTGAGGGTCTTCTGGGGCCCTCCTTGGGTTCAGGGGAGCGAGACCTTCCCCTGGGTGGCTGCTGGTCCACTGCCAGAGCTGCTGAGGGCAGGGGAGGGGTAATGGAAACCCAGACTGAACTGTGACCTCAGAGAGAACTTTGACCCCTGTCTGTGCACTGAGCTGTGACCTCTCCAGGCATAGACTGAGCTCTGACCACAGCCAGAGCCCTGATCCAACGTTCAGTTTCCACTGGGAACCCTGCTGACCAGCAGCCCTGGGGTGGGGCTGTGGACGCCTCCATGGGTCCCCATTCCTGGGGACCAGTCTGCAGCACGTGTCCTAGAGGATGGGAGGGCGAGAGGTGGGAAGAGAAGCAGCGTAAGTCCCAGAGCTAGTTTTGATCTGGGTGCTGGCCTCAAACTTGTGCCCCCAGTGGGACGCCCACCACTGTGTCTGTGCAACAGGGTGTCACACTGCCCCTTGGGTCAAGGCCCCAGGTGGTCTACTCTGTCCTCACCTTCCTCTCGACCCCACAGTCACGGCCAAGTGGTGGGGTGCCAAGCGCATCGACTATGCCCTGTACTGCCCGGAGGTCCTCACAGCCTTCCCCACTGTGGCGCTTCCCCACCTCTTCCACGCCAGCTACTGGGAGTCCACGGACGTGGTGGCCTTCATCCTGAGACAGGTACTGCGCCCCTTGTCTGGGCTCCGCCTGCAGGGCCCTCTGGAGGGTCCCATCCTTCTGTGTCTGGAGAAGAGGTGTACCCTGCAGGCCACGTCGGCCATCGGGAAGTCATTGGAGCACCCAGCCAAGTGGGAGGGTGGCATAGCCAGACCGTGGGCTTCATAAAGAGAGCTGGCTTCTGGCTAACGGTCGGGTGCTTTCTAGAAAATCAAATAGAAACTACACAGGAAAATGTACCCCAGTTTCAACTTGGAGACTGGAGTTATAGATGTCTGCTCCCTGTGGTCTCATTGTCCTCACCTGTAGACAGGCAGGCGGAGCAGAGGGAAAGCCTTGTGTGTGTGTGTGGGGGGGGGTTAGGTCACCTGTAGACTCCATGGCCAAGGTCAGGAGTTTGATGTTATGCGGGGTCCAACCAGAGACTATTGTAGAGTTCTGAGCAAGGGACAGATATCCACTGACTTGTGTTTTTAGAAGAAAGGCCTGCTGCTGTTTGGGGGTGAGAAAGCATGAGGCCCTTCATGAGGTGAGCATAGGAGCCCGGCTTCAAGAGGGCGGCTTGGGCTAAGGTGCTGGTAGTAGAGGTGCTGAGGGTTTGAGCTGGGCTGAGGGGCTGAGTTGTGAGGGTTTGAGTTGTGCTGAGGGTCTGAGTTGTGGGGAGCAATTGAGTTGTGGTGAGGGTTTGAGTGTGGTGAGGGTCTGAGTTGCGGTGAGGGTCTGAGTTGCGGTGAGGGTTTGAGATGTGCTGAGAGTTTGAGTTGTGCTGAAGGTTTGAGCTGTGGTGACAGGACTTGCTGGCGTCTGAGCTGTGAGGGAGAAGGCAGGCCAACAGCTCTTGCTCCACCTGAACACTTCCAGTAGTGCCATCCCTTAGGGTTGGGAAGAGCAGGACTGGGGGTGGGGTGGGGACTGAGTCTTGGATCTGGGCCTGGGAGGGTGAGATGCCTGCTAGATGTTGAGAGGGAAGGTGAGTGGAAAGTCTGGAGTTTAGGGAGATGTTAGATAAAATGTGGATGATCAGTCCAGCCGGTGTGGCTCAGTGGTTGAGCATTGACCTATGGTCCAGGAGACTGAGGTTTGATTCTTGGTCAGGGCACATGCCTGGGTTTCAGACTCGATCCTCAGCAGGGGGCATGCAGGAGGCAGCTGATCAATGACTCCCTCATCATTGATGTTTCTGTCCCTCTCTCCCTCTCCCTTCCTGTCTCTCTGAAATCAATAAAAATATATTTTAAAAATAATGTGGGTGATCAGAGCTTGGATGGCATTTAAGGCCAGTGATGGCTACATGCTTTGGTTCTGACACCAATTCCAGTCCATGGTTTCTTCCCACACCAAGCAGATCTCCAACACCAGCCAGTGTCTTACACAACTCAGCTCCGACACTGCTTACCTGGAAATAGCTCAGCTCCCTCAGGGTAGTGGTTCAGTCCCACACGTCTGACCCTCAATCCCCTCAGATGCCAATCACAAGTCCAGGGTGTCACCTTGGCTTCTGAGGGACTGATCAAGGTTCCAGTGACCTCTCCTTGGGTTTGATGACTGTAATTTGCCAGAGGGGCTCACAGGACTCAGAGACACATTTTCCTTACTAGATTACTGGTTTATTTTGTTAAAAGGATGTAACTCAGGAACAGCCAGATGGAAGGGACGCATAGGGCAAGGTGTGGGGAAGTGGTGGGAGCTTCCCTGCCCTCACCAGGGGCAATGCTCTTCCCAAATCTCCGAGTGCTTACCAAGCCGGCAGCTCTGCGAACCTATTTGGAGGTTGTTATGGAGGCTTTATTAATAGGCAGCAGTGATTAAATCATTGGCCACTGGCCATCGATCCAGCCTCCAGCCCCTCTCCCCCCTTTGGAGGTTAAGAGTTGGGACTGAAAGTTCAAACCTTCTATTCACAAGGTTCATTTTCCTGGCAACCAGCCCCCAAAGTCACCTCACTAACAAAAGACACCTTTGTTGCTCTCTCATGATTTTGGAAATTACAAAGGTTTTAGGAGTTCCAGGCCATAAATGGGGATAAAAAACAAATATATATTTCTTACGATAAATCACACCACCACAGAACTGAGGGAGTTTCCATAGATGGAGAAGTTCCAGGCTGAGTCCTGCAGCTCCATGGGGGAGAGAGGAGGCCCCGAAGGAGACAACCCCTGAGGTCAGAGGAGAGCTGAGAGCGGATGGGTGAGAGCGGACCTTTGAGTCGGGCAGAATGGAAGTCACCACTGGTGGCTTTGGTGAGAATGGCTTCCACGGAGCCATGGGACAGAGGCCTGATTGGATTGGGCAGAGGGAAGAGGCGGGCAGGGAGGGGAGACAGAGCATAGGGTAAGGGAGAGCAGAGACGTGTGATGGACACTGGAGAGACACAGGGGTCCTAGGGAGTGTGTTTTTTCCTTTTTTAAAAGTGATCATAGTTACAGTATATTTATGTGAAAAAGAGATTGATGGTTCAGCAGGGAGGGACTAACCAGTTTCTTAGCACTGAGAGGGAGTGGGCAGGAGCAATGACCTTGAGTAGGCAGGAGGGCCTGGGATCAGGGCTTCAGGGGCCTTAGGTGAAGGCCACCTACGAAACAGGAGGGAAGGCAGAGAGTGGGTGCAGATGCAGGGAGCTGTTAAGTTTGTGTGTGGAGGGTAGAGACTGCTCCCAGGCCTGAGAGCATTTGGGTCCTGGGTCTCCAGCCTCCAGAGGGTTCCAAGCTGGGAGGGCAGGAGGCCTGGGGGTGGGCCCTCTGCCTGACACCTGGGAAGGAGGGGAGGCCTTGCAATGGCCTGACCTGGAGCCCTGCTTGGTGTCTATCAGGTGATGCGCTATGAGAGTGTGACCGTCAAGGAGAGCACTGGCTTGGATCCTGCTGCCCTGAGCCCCGCTAACCCCCGGGAGAAGTGGCTTCGTAAGAGGACCCAGGTCAAGCTGCGGGTATGTGCTTGTTAGAGTGACACACTGGTTGGGATGTGGCCTCAGGGAGGTGGGGCTGCCTTGGGGGCTGGGGCATCCACATGGCAGGTAAGGCCTTTGATTTGCCCTTCAGGGCTGAGCGCTCACACATGCAGGACTTCATGCTTAGATGAGGTTCATAGTGCTGCAGTGGGGGGTGGGGTAAATGTGAGGTGGGAGAGCCAGTTCCAGGTGGCCTGACTCCACAGGAGCCCCAAGAATAAGGGTCCTGGTCACTGGGGCTGGTGAGATGCCAATTATGGAGTGACTGCTCTATGCCAGGCCTCTGTAGGTGCGGATGTGAATTGGAAAGATTCCTGCCCATGGTCACGGGGCTCACAGTCTGACTCACCAAATATGGTCTGGAGAGATATTTGCTGTGACAGAGGGAGACAAAGATTAGGAGGAAGATAGAAAAAAGAATTGCAGGGCAGGCCATGCATGGCTTCCATGAAGAGTCACCTCTATAGGGTATTGAAGTATAAATAGGAGTTTGGTGTGTATACAACATTCATTTGTTTACTCAGTAAACAATCATCAGTGCCCTCTTTTAGGGAGTGAGTGGAGAATAGGCATTTACAGAAACAGCCACTGCTATGGGGGCACTTCCAGTCTGGTGGGACGATCAGACATAGACTCCACAAACTGTCCTGAAAGGTAGAAGGTGATCAGTGCTCCATGAATTGACTTTTTAGACATATTTATTGAGATATAACTCAGGTATCATACAATTTGCCCACTTAAAATTCAATAGATTTTAGTGTTTACAGATGAATGCAACCTTACACCTACAGTCAATTTTAGAATATTTTCATTAGCTCAAAAAGTAGCCCCTTACCCTTTAGCTATCATCCCCCTACTCCCATCTCCCCGCCCTAAGCGATCAGTAGTCTACTTTCTGTCTCTATAGATTTGCCTGTTCTGGACATTTCCCACAAACGGAACAATACGATATGTTGTCTTTTGTGTCTGGTTTCTTTCACCTAGCATAATGTTTCCAAAGTTCTTCCATGTTATAACATGTACCAGTACTTCATTCCTTTTTATGGCTGAATAATATTTCATTATATGGATATACCACATTTTTGTTTATCCATTTATCAGTTTTTGGACATTTGGGTTGTTTCTCCCTCTTGTCTACTATGAATAATGCTGCTATAAATATTTGTGTGCAGGTTTTTATGTGAACAGATGTTTTCATTTTTCCTGGGCATATGCCTAGGAGTGGAATTGCTGGGTCAAACGGTAACTCTAGTTTAATGATTTGAGGAACTGCCAAACTTGTCTGAAGCAGTGACATCATTTTACATTCCCCTCAGCAGTGTATGAGGGTCCCGGCATCTCCACATCCTCGCCAACACTTGTTATTATCTGTCTCTTTGCCTCTAGTCATCCTAGTGGGTATGACTTGCATTTCCCTGATGACTAGTGAGGTCGAGCATCTTTCCATATGTTTGTTTCCATGAATCAACTCTTCTCCCTCCTGTGTTTTGCACTGACAGAGTGTTCCCAGGCCAGGGTTAGCTTCCTCTTTGTGTCCACAAATCCCAGCTAAGGGACCTGTGCAGACGAGGTGACTGCAAATGTTTGTTGAATTGAATTAAAATTCCATGGGAATTGAGAAGAGGTAGAGACCATATTTGGGAGGTCGAAGCAGTGTTTCTGGGACAGGACAAAGTTGAGTCGGGTCATAGTGGGTGGGCTGGAATATGGGGGCAGAGGGCCAGTGATAACATGTAGAGTGGGAGGCCCAGTGTGAGCAAAAGCCTGGAGACCACTGCAGAGCCCACCTGGAAGGGCCGTAGGGGTCTGGAAGGGGAGCAGCAGGAAAGAAGACTGAAAAGCTTGCCCAGGCCAGGCTTCAATGCTGAGCTCAGGATTTGGACTTCATCCAGAGGGCAATGGTGTTAACAGACTTGTGCTTTATAAAGCTGATGGATCTGCCAGGGGATTATTCTTGAATAAGGAGCTTCATTAAGAAGCTATTAGCAGAGCCCAGGCGAGAGGTAACATGGGTGTGGGGAGAGATGCCACATGGGCAGGCATGTAAGGGAAGGGCCACCAGACCGAGCGACTTGGGTGTTGAAGCCAGGCCTAGAGTGGGGGGTGGGGGGTGGGTGGGGTGTTTGGGCCAAGGAAATGAGCTGTGGAATGAATTGAAACCGGAGGGCAGAAAGGTGGGGATGTTGGGATGATTACAGATAAAATGATGCAATGTCGGGGATGGCTCCAAAGTCATCTGGGTGGGGTCGGGTGGGGATTCAGCAAGGGAAGGACAGTGGAGTGGCTGCGAGGGGGTAAGCGGAGGAGCTGGGGTCAGGCACACGAGACTTTGTTGCCCGATTCTCTCTACTCCTGTACGTTTGAAATCTTCCACTAAGAAAGGACGGTGGTATTGGCTGTCGACTGTGAGCAGAGATGTGGAAGGAAGCGGAGAAGCTGCCCCGCAGTTCCCAGCTTAGGGACTAGGAGGATGACCAGCTGCGAGGACTGGCGGTTCCTCGGGGCATGGGGAGAATCGAGAGCTGAGAATGCTCATCTCCAGGGACCCCGGGGCTCCTGGGAGGTGGCATTAGGGTCTAAGGGGCTGGTTTTCTTGTGGGTTCCATGGGAACGCGTCTCGGAAGCTCTAATGGGGGTTGATGGGGAGGCAGGACGTGGCAGGTCCAAGTCCCTCCAGCGAATCCTAAGGACAATGCAATGAAAACGCAAGGCCCAGCCCCACTTGCAGAGGCTGAGCTGTTTTCTGTCCTTCCAGAATGTCACCGCTAACCACCGGGCCAATGACGTCATTGCTGCCGAGGACGGCCCCCAGGTCCTGGTGGGACGGTTCATGTACGGGCCCCTGGATATGGTGGCTCTGACGGGAGAGAAGGTAAGGAGGCTGGGCCATCCCTGCTTTGACTGACCACACGAGCACCAAGGGCCTCGTGGCACCTCATGGCACGTGGGGTGAGGGCTCTGGGGGCGCTGAGCTGGCAGACACTCACCTGCCGGGGAGGTCAGGGAGGGTGAGCCAGGAGCCAGGGCTGAACTGGGTGCATCTGAGAGGCCAGTGTGGCTGCAGTGGAGGGAGAGGGTGGTAGGAGCCAGGAAGCGTCAGGCAGGAGCCCAAGCTCCGGAGCCTGCTGTCTTGGCAGAGCGCTCCTGGCCGAGCCCCTGAGCCAAGCCTGCAGCACCCCCAGCCTTCAGTGAATTCCCTGGCCCCCTTGCTGCCTGCAGGTGGACATCCTGGTGATGGCAGAACCGTCCTCAGGCCGCTGGGTGCACCTGGACACGGAGATCACCAACAGCAGTGGCCGGATCACGTACAGCGTGCCGCGGCCCCGGCGCCTGGGTGTCGGCGTCTACCCCGTGAAGATGGTCGTCAGGTGAGACCCAGGAAGCACTCTCACGGTGGTGCACCCGTTGTCATGACCCTTCCAGCCAAGTCTATCCAGAAGATGGGGCCCTCGGTGCTCTCTTTCGGGCCTCAGCCCTGTCTGTGGGGAGAGAGAAAAATGGACAAGGTCACCATCAGATTCTCTTTGACCCTGGCCCCAGACTGAGCTCTGACCCAGTGGCTCTGACCTCTGGCCTCAGGCTAACCCCTGACCTTGAGCACATAGCTGACCACAGGTGGCACTTTTCAGAGGCGACCAGACCTGTGCGATGAGCTACCTCACGGTGCTGCCCCGCGGCATGGAGTGCGTGGTATTCAGCATCGACGGGTCCTTTGCGGCCAGCGTGTCCATCATGGGAAGTGACCCCAAGGTCCGGCCGGGGGCAGTGGACGTTGTTCGGTGAGTGCCACCCCTGTGCAAGGGACATGTCCTCCCCGCGCAGGAGCCAGCAGGCCTGGGGGAGGTGGGTGTTTTTCCCGGTTTCCTCTAGGAATGCCGCTGGCCTCCGGGCCAGGAGCCGGGAGCCCTGGCTTCACCTCCAGTATTAATTCACCCAGCGTCCTTGAACTCTCCCTGCCACTTTCTAGACCCCAGGCCCTCTCTCCCCCGCCTGCCTGTCCTCCCTCCTCCGCTTATCCTAACACTGTCTGAGCATTCTTGGCAGGGAATCAGGCCCGGCGTCTCACATTCCCACCCCAATCAGGATGAATTCCGGTGTTCTGATGATCTCTTGCTGTGTCACAAATGGCTCCAAACATAGCTGCTTAAAATCATAATTTATTATTGTCTCATGGTTCTTCGGATTGACTGCGTTCTTTCGAAAGGTTCTCATGTGGGTCTCTTAGCGATTTTGGTCAGAAGGTGGTCTGGGCTGGGGGTCATCTGAAGGCTCCACGGGGCTGGATGTTCACGAGGGCTGGCTCCTGAATGCATATGTTGTTCCTCATCTGGGTGGCTCTGTTTCCCCATGTGGCTGCTCCCCGTGGCTAGCCTGGGAGGTCTCAGGCTATTCAGACCTTGTACAAGGTGCTCAGCTTCCCCTGGTTCCTAGACACCCAGGTGGAAGCTGCGAGCCTTCTTCTGACCCAGCCTTGGGAGTCACAGTGTCCTTTCCACTGCTTTCTATTGGTTATAAGCTACTCGCAGGATCAGTCCAGATTCAGGGGGACAGGGCCACATAAAGGTGTGAATACTGGGACCTATGGCTCACTGAGGGGCCATCTTTCTAACCTAGCTAACATACAGTGCTAGTTGAGAGATGGGAGCTATTCCAGCTGATTGGAGAAAGCATAGTAGGCTTCCTGAGAGAGGCAGTATTTGAGATAGCTGCTGAAGGATGTATGTATATATTTTTTCAAACCATGCCATTGTACAAATATTGATTGATTTAGGCCAAGAAGGAGGTTGCAAGGTGACAGGGACAGGGAAGAGCAGAGCATGTGTGGGGAACAGGTGGGACAGGTTAGGGTACTTGGAATTTAGAGACCAGATTTGGAAGGGGCAGGAGGGTGGCTGGAAACACAGGCCCCCAGGGCTATTGTTTTGCTGAGACACGGGCAGAGGGTTTTGCCAATAGAAAAGCAAAAGAGGCTCCACTTCAGTTCTTCCAGCCCTCCTTGGCTCCCTCCACCCCTGCCTCCATCTACCCTTTCTTAAGTCAGGCTCTGTTGTGGGCACCGATGCAGAGAGAGGTCCTAGTAGGAGGAATCTCACAGTCCTGTGGGGAAAACAAGTCAGGGGCATGAGAAACTGATCCAGGACTCCAAGTGGTCAGAACCCTAAGAGTGGAACAGACCCTGGGTCCTGGGAGCTCTTAGTGTTGGGGTAGGGACTTTCCTGTCTCACCCCAGGAGCAGTGATCACTTTGGGGAGAGAATACTGGCCTGGCTCAGGGACTCCTAGGAGACTGCTGACCTCACGATGCCTACTGGCCCTGCGGGAACAGGTCAAGGACAGCCTCAATGTCATCTCAGGGGTCAACCTCTCCCGTATAAGGCTGGGCCATTTATTCCCATAACAACATCTTCTCCACTGTCACCCTGTCCCCCACCGCACTCAGCATCCCACAGCTGGGAAGGGGAGGCTGTGGTTGGTCCCTCCTCTCTGAGGGTCCTTCCGGTGCTCTCACCTCCTTCCCCCGGGCTCCTGGGCCACTGTTGTGTCCTGCAAACCTTGCTGCTCATCAGAAGCTGCTTTTTGTCATCACAGGCCACTGGACCCCACCTCAGGACTAACCAGACTCCCTGGGGGTGACACTGGGGCCTGTGCATTGTTATAAAACCTCTTCAAATTTCTTAGATCATCTTCTAGGCCTGGAAACCCCCATCTATAGTAGCCAGTGGGTGGCTAGTGCCACAGAAGCTCCCAGACAAGTCTGCACTAATCTGACTTCTTACAGCCAGGATGCCTTGTGAAGGCAGCGGGGACACTACCCACTGTGCTGTGAGAGCACAGAGAAGAGACGCTGATTTCAGCTTGGGAAGCAGGGAGGCCTTTCTGGAGGAGGGGGCCTGGAAAGATGGGAGGATGGGCATGTAAGGAAATGGAGCCATGAGGCCCTCTAGAGGAGGGGCGTGCAGTAGGAGAGCGCCAGGCTGGTCCGGGGCAGCCAAGCAGCTCCGTGTGACTGGGGGGAGGCCAGGCTCAAGGGCACAGCATGGAGGGACACTAGTGAGGAGAGGGCTGTGACCTCAGGGCACGGGGGAACCAGGAATGGCTTTAGGCAAAGAAGTAATCAGGTTAGATTTGTGATTTACAAACATCACCGTGGTAACAGTACAGGGGATAATAGTACTGCAATTGTGTAGAGCACAGCAGGCCTGGAACGTTTGGGATTAATTCATTTCACCCTTAGGATGACCTGCACAGTAGTTGCTAATATTATCCCCATTTTGCAGAAGTGGAAACTGAAACCCTGGGGGTTAAGTAACCTGCCTAAGGTTGCACAGCCCAGGTTAGATTGAAGTGGGGGGAGTGGAGGCAAAGAGGCCTGCTAGGAGGCTCCTTAGTGGCCCCGGCAAGGCATGAGGCCTGAGCTAAGGATGAGACGTGGCCTGAAGTGAGAACGTGCAGTAAAGATCCTGCCTGGTGGCATGAACGGCTGGCTCACTGATTGGAGGAGGAAGGAGAGGAAGGGGAGGAATCAAAAGTGCTTGTCTCTGGCTCCAGAAACTTGAACTACATTGCCAGCACCACAGAGAAGGGGACATGAGCAGCGGGGGCAGAAGTGGGGGATCGGTTGGCTGTGACCATGCGGTGCCTTTGGACCATTCAAGAGAGACGTTCAGGACTCATGGGGGGCTCAACTGGGAGTGTGGGTTTGGGGTCCCCCTGGTTTTCCTGAGCACTCCTCGGAGCAGCCAACTCTGGTTTCTCAGGGAGGCAGCAGGTGGGGCAGGCCGCTGGGCAGCACGGGCTGGGTGTGGGCTGGACGCTGCGACGAATGCCCTCTCGCCAGGCACTGGCAGGACCTGGGCTACATGATCCTCTACATCACCGGGCGGCCGGACATGCAGAAGCAGCGCGTGGTTTCCTGGCTGTCCCAGCACAACTTCCCGCAGGGCATGATCTTTTTCTCCGACGGGCTGGTGCACGACCCGCTGCGACAGAAGGCCATCTTCCTCCGCAACCTCGTGCAGGAGGTGAGCGGCCAGCCCCGGGCTGGGCTGTGGCCTGGGAGGGGGTGAGACCTCCAGGGCCCTCCTCCATACTCCCTCGACCCCAGTGGGCCCTCATCCGTTTACCCCACCACCTCCTGTTGTGCACGCGGATGGCCAGTTTGCAAAGCACACAAGCGTGGATCTCGGTGGTTCCTTTTATAGCCTTTCCAGGTAGGTGTTGTTATCCTCAGTGACAGCTGAGAAAGGTGAGGCTCACAGACTTGCCCAAGATCTCAGAGTCAGGCTTTCACCCTTTTCATCTCCTCACCCTAAAGCCTGCACTCTCGTGTCTGCACTTGGTTGTTCATTCAACAGACACTTAGGGTCTACTGTGCTTCTTACCTGTCCTCAGCCTTGGGGCCACCCAGAGACAAACAGAATGTGGGCTGTGCTCTTCGGAGCTTTGACCCAGAGCTGCGGTTTGGTCCTCACATTCTGTTCCCAGGACCCAAGGCACAGAATCCTGGGAGCTTATTAGAAATGCAGATTCTCTATCCTTCCCTCAGATCTACTGGATCAAAAACTCTGGAGAGGGGCCCAGCAATCTGTGTTTTAACAAACCCTCCATGGGATCCTGCTGCTTACAAAATTTTGAGACCCACTGATCTAGACCAGTGGTTGACAAACTGTGACTCAGGGGCTAAATCTCGCCAGCAGCCTATTTTATTTGACCTATGAGCTTATACTTTTAAATGGTTGAGGGGGACATCAAGTGGAGAGTAATATTTCCTGACATGTGAAAGATATATGAAGCTCAGATTTCAGTGTCCATAAATAGTTTTATTCCAACGTAGCCAAGCTCATGAGCTGTGTTGTTGATGGCTGCTTCGAGATATAATGGAACAGTTGAGAAGCTGCAATACAGTGCTGGGACTGAAATATTTACTATCTGGTCTTTCATATAAAAAGTCTCCCAATCCCTGATCTAGAGGACTGAGAGCCTGCAAATCCCCCATTTACTGGTATGTAAGTAGAAAAGGCCCTAATGGCAAACAGAGAAAGGACCTTGTGTTGCTTGGGGAGGGCAGGGAAGGCTTCTAGGAGGTGGGAACTTTTGAGCTGAGTATTGAAGCATGAGTATGAGTTCGTCAGGTGCCCAAAGAAACAGCATGTGCAAAGGCACTGTGGTAGGAAGAGCCTGGGATGTTCTCAGAGCTGCAGGATGGGATGCAGTGGCAGACCGAGGCCAGTTGGGAGCTGAGGCACCAGAGGTCATCAGGGGCTTCAGGTTGGTAGGTCTTGAAAACCTCAGAAGCCAGGCCCAGACCATGAACTCTGCTGAGGGCAATGGGGAGCTATGGAAACGCTTAAAGTGGCAGTGTCTAATTTGGGCTATAGAAAGATCCCTCTGGCAGCTGTGTGGAGAACAGATTAGTGGGAGAAGCAAGAGGTGGGGAGGACAGTTAGGAAGCTGCCCAAGCAAGGGACAGGGAGATCAGAGTCTAGGTGGTAGCCATGGGACGGAGCGAAAGGCATGGGCAGATCAGGAGGTAGAATCGTCAGGGCTCAGTGATGGTTTCATGGAGGGAGCAAGGAGCTCTCAGATATCCGTCTTGAGTAACCAGGAGAAACCCAGGGGCTGCTAATCTGACCTGACTGTAGTCTCCACGGAGGCAGATCTCGTGTCCGTTTGTCACCAATATATCTCCAGCATCGGAGACAATGATGACAGGATAGGCACCCAGTAAGTGTTAGTGGGGTGAGTGAGGGAATGAATGAAATGAAAGGGGACCAGGCTGGAGGAAGATGAGCTCATTTGTGGACACATGGAGGCTGGTATGGCCACTGGACACGAGCTGTGTCAGTCCCAGCAGGTCAATGAAGCCAAGGGAAGGGGTGAGAAGGGGTCGTGCTGAGCCCCCAAGAGCAGGAAGGGGAGCCAGCCAAGGAACCAGAGGCAGCCAGATGGGGAGGAGGCCAGGAGAGAGAAGCTTCCTGGGATCGGGGAGGAGGAGTTTTCAGGAAGGACACTCTCCTTGGGAAGAGGTGCGTTTGGTGAGAAAGGTCCTCATGATGAAGACTGGACACCGATGACCTCGGTGTAGAAGGGACGCCTCAGAGGGGCCGAGGGGCAGGAGCAGTGGGGTGAGAGCAGAGAAGGGGGTCTCGGCTCAGAAGGGTCATGGTGTGGGTGGGAATAGACTCTCTGGACTGAAGTCACAGGAGTGAGCTGGGGCCCATCAGGAGGTGGGACAGGGCGGGGCAAAGAGGCTGCTCCTTCACTGGGCTAAAGGCAGATTGGGGGATAAACCAATGAAGGGGGAGAGGGCCAGTGGGCTGGGGAGGGCCCCTCTTTGGTTCAACATCCAGGACTGGGTAGCAGCTCGGGGAGGGAAGTAAAAATCGCAAGTGTTTTCTAGGGTGGGGGAGCAGAAAGACTCTGTGGGGCTAGAGCTGGGTGGTTGTGTGTCTCTCTGGAAGCTCTCAGCAGCCAGCACACAGAAAGGGCAGATGTGGAGCAGGCCCAGCGAGGCCACGGGGAGGCCACGGGGAGCCCGGGCAGGTGGGGAGGGTGAGGCAGGAGAGCTGTGTGGAGAATGCAGGTGGACAAGGCCAGAGAGGCTGGAGGCAGCAGAGGTGGGAGGAGCGGGGTCCCGTGGGAAAGCGAGAGATCAGAGTCCAGAGGGGGCAATTCCGGGCTCAGTCTTGGAGGTGATGGCCACGACCGTAAAGAGGACCAGTCCCGGCTCTCACCCAAGAGGCTCAGGTGGTGGGTGGGTCATCCACGAGGACAGGGGTTCATCCCAGTGACAGTCGGACTTAGGAGGAAGAAAAGCTGTGACCTGGGACCAAAAGTCTCTGGTGAACTTGGGGGGAGGGTGGGTGGGAGAGAAGAAGATGACACTGGTGGGGGGGCTCAAAGTGAGGAGCAGTGAGACAGTGAGCGCCTGAAAAGAGGTGGGGTTTCATCCCCGGGGGGCAGGCGAGGATCTGGAGGCGATGCTGGAATGAGGAGGAGCTGGGCTGTTTTCTGAACTGGGATGAGGCTCCTGGGTAGGACATCAGACCAGCCAGACAAGGCAGTGGCCACAGTCCGGTGTGGTGGGGATGGCACAGGGACAGAGGCCATGCAGGACTGACTCCAGTCCCGGCCCTTTGATATGTCAACCTGGCCCTCAGTGTCCTTGTCCACAAAGGAGTGCTTTGCCCCATTGATACACAACCTGGTGCTGCGCAGCTCATGGTGTGGTCCTCACTTCACCAGGCAGAACCCTGTATTGGGCCTGGGGTGCAGGGTGGGGGGCAGAGAGGGAAGGCCACTGCAGGGTAGGCCCATGACTTGGCTTCCAACAGTGTGCAGATAAAGGGTCCCCAGCAGGAGTTTCCTGGTGGGGGAGGGTTGTCTAGGAATCCTTGGGGGGAGGCTTGGCTGGGCCTCTCTCCCCCCATGAGCTGCTCTGTGTTTCAGTGCTTCATCAAAATCAGTGCTGCCTACGGCTCCACAAAGGACATCTCCGTCTACAGCGTGCTGGGCCTGCCACCTTCCCAGATCTTCATCGTGGGCAGGCCCACCAAGAAGTACCAAACCCAGTGCCAGGTGGGTGGAGGCTGGGCTGGGGCTGGGGGCTGGGGAGGGGGCGAGGGAAAGAGTGAGGGGGAGGAGGTGGTTATTCCTTTAATTGTTCTTTCCTTCGTCTGCTCATTCATTCATTCATTCATTCAACAAATACTACCGGGCACCTGCCTCAAAACACCCTGTGTTGGGAGCAGGGGAGAGTCCCCAGTGGAATCGGACGTCATGTCATCCAGTCTAGCAGGGAGATGGAAAAATTTCCAGACAATGCCAGTACAGTGGGGCAAGAGCCATAATAAAAGATGAGGGAGCACAGAGAATGGTGGGGCCCCGAAAGGAATAGCTAAGCTGGACTCAGGGCAAGGTTGGTTTTCAGGAGTGTGAGGAATTGTCCTAGAAGGGACAATTCTAGGAGCCTGGAGGAGCATTTGTGACCGAGGCAGCAGCAGAAGCAAAGGTCAGGAGGTGACAGAGAACATGTATATTCTGGGAACTGCCAGCGACAGCCTGGCTGAGCGTGACGGGGGGCGGAGCTGGCGAGGGGGCTGCCGTGGCAGTGCCAGGGCCTGTGCGCCTTGGCGGGCTGGGACTCTGTCTTTGGAGTGTTTATGATTTAGAGAAGTCCCTCGGGCTCCAGGTGGGAGGTGGGTGGGAGGAAGTGGCAGGGCAGTGGGAGGGAGGAGAGAAGGCGGAGGGTCTGAGAGGCCTTTTTAGGCAGGATGGGCTGGATTTGGTAACGAATGGATCAGATGTGTGGGATGAAGGAAAGGGAAAGGCGAGGATGACACCCCGTTTCTGGCTTGGTGAGAGGCAGGTTGAGGGAGCAGATTGAAGGGAAGGCGACAATCTTTTGGGGCATGTTGAGTGTGAACCCTGAGAGTGACCAGCAGGTGGAGGGTCAGAAGTTGGAGGGGCTGCCGAGTGGGGACCCCTAGAGCAGCACTGATCTCAAACTAAATGCGCTGGTGGCTCCTGCGGGGATCTTGTTTTAAGGCGGGTTCTGATTCTGTAGGTGTGTGGGGCCTGAGGTCCTGCCTACCTAGGGCCCGGGCGCTGCTGCTGTGAGCAGGCCGCACGTCCAGTAGCGAGCTGAGAACACAGTGGTAAGGATTGGCAAGAAGGGCAGTTACAGGGGCCAGAAAACGACCAGGTTCCACGGGGCAGAAGGTGGACTATGGGAGAGACATATAGTTTGGGATTTTAGTGAAAGTGACCAGGATGGGAGTTTCACCCCCATCAAGAATCCAGAGAATTCCGGAATGACCTACAGGTACAGATAGACGTGCTCAGCTGTCCAAAGCAGGTCCAGGAGCCTTGAATGACAGTGAGCTTCCAGTTTTCCACGGAGGAGCTGGAGGCCCACGGTAGGGTGTTGCAGAGAAGGTGACAGTGGGGGTGGGGTGGGGTGGGGTGGGGTGGGAGGCAGGCCCGGGGCCGGCCCCGCCCCGCCGCCCTGACTCCCGCCCCTCCGCAGTTCCTGAGCGAGGGCTACGCCGCGCACCTGGCCGCGCTGGAGGCCAGCCACCGCGCGCGCCCCAAGAAGAACAGCTCGCGGATGATCCTGCGCAAGGGCAGCTTCGGCCTCCACGCGCAGCCGGACTTCCTTCGGAAGCGCAACCACCTGCGCAGGACCATGTCGGTGCAGCAGCCCGACCCGCCCGCCAACCCCAAGCCCGAGCGGGCGCAGAGCCAGCCCGAGTCCGACAAGGACCACGAGCGCCCCCTGCCGGCGCTCAGCTGGGCGCGCGGGCCCCCCAAGTTCGAGTCGGTGCCCTGAGGGCCGGGCTGGGCGCCGAGCAGGGGGGCCTTACCAGGCTGCCCGCGGGGACCGGAGGGGCTGCCTTCTCCCCAACAGAGGCCTTTTCCTGCTTTTTCCCTCCCGTGTCTGTCCAGCAGCGTCCGACCACAGAAGGGGGGAGGAGAGGAACCCTACCCGTCCTTGAGGGGGCTCCCTAGGCTGCAAGGGCATGAGACTCCCCCCTCCCGGGTCTCAGTGCAGCCACTGCGGCCTCCCCCGTGCCTGCGGCTTCAAGCCCAAGTCAGGGTTGATGTCTGTGTAATCCGGGGTGCAGGCCTGCCCCCCCAGCTGGAGTGTTTGACCAAGTCGACCATCTTTCTGAGTTCTCTAGGCTTCCGGGGTAACGACAGGCAGGCCCAAAGGGAGAAGCCCCCAGACCAGGGATCCACAGCCACTGGCAGGAACGGCTTCGTGTCTGTCTGGTGGAGAGGCGAGTGAGTGGCATTGTGCCCGCCTGCCCTCCCTGTGACTTTCTGAGTTACCATCTTGGGCCTGGCTCTCCTATGGCAAAGTGGCCACTTTCTGGGAGTGAGAGGATGCCCCCTGGGCTCATCCTTTGTTCAGGTGTCTGTCCCCTGGCCCTGGGGGGAGGGGTCTGGTGCTGACAGCCTGTTCTGCTGCAGCTGTTCATGTCCCGCCTTCTTGTCCTCAGTATCTTTACCACTCTCCTGTGGCCCTTGAGGACAGTTGTTCCTCTTTCCGGAGTCCTGCCTGGTGCCCTCCCCTGTGAGGCTGCGGCCTTGGGCTCCGGCCTAGCTGGGCTAGCTGTGAGCCCTGGAGCCAGCTGCTTGCCCTCTCTGGGCCCTGCCTTCCTTACGTAATTGAGGGATCTCCCCAGCTGAGATTAGAGGGATGCGAGTTTTGACTCCTAGGCTGTCCTGCACTTCTGTTCCGTGAGGCTTTTCAGGCCCAAGAGCTCCTCGGAGGGCTCAGTGATCTACACTGTGGCCACAACCTGAGAGCGGGGCTCTGGGTGGGCTGGGAGGGAGCAGCTATTGCTCCATCACTTCAAAGGAAGGCCCTGGGGTGGGGGGGGGAAGGGGTCCCTCCTCCATGGAGAGATTTGTTTTGCAACAATGCCCAAACCCTGATGCCCAAACCTGGTGTCCCAGGAACAGACATCTTCCCAGAGGGCACTGATCTGGCTCCTCCCCAGCACTACCCAGACTCATTGCTCCCTTTTGACTCCTGGAAGGCATAGAGCTGAGAGCCCGGAGTTCTGGGAGTTCATGTAGTTTTGGCTCAAACTGTTGTATTCTCTGTCCTTCCCTTTGCCACTCAGCTTGGTCTGGTGCCCATAACTTCCTCTTGGGTCATCCCCTGAGATTGGTAGGGCTTAGCTCTTCTGGGGCCCCTTAAAGCCTGTCCAGGTCCTCATGCTGCTGGGCCCCTGGCCTGGGCATTGGTCCCCTGCAGCCCAGGCCAGCCTCTGAGCCCCTCGTGCTGTCACTGAGATGGTCCAGTTCTTTCAGCCAGGGCTCCGTGTCATGGGCCAGGCGGCCTTGGGGCCCAGACATCTGTGTCAGCCCAGTGTCGCTTCTGCTCAATGTCTACCTCTTGCAGTTCCCATGTGTCCGGTGTACTCCCCGACAGCCGCTGCTGGGGGGTGGGCAGCTGGCACCACTGGCAAATGGGGCACCCTGCTGGGGCTGGAGGGGTCCTGCTTCCAGCCCCTAACCCTGCTCTCTACGAGAAACGTGTCTTCTCCAGTCTGCCCGATCTCTGCCACACCTCTGCCAGCTCTCTGCTTCACTTTCAGTCCCCCACCTGCATTTCAGCAGCAGGAGCTGCCAGCAAGTCTGTTGGGGAGGGACGATCACCCGGGCTTCCTCTTTCGTCCTGCCTCCTGGCAGTTCACATTCCTCCTTCACATGGCATTTTTCTCGGCTCCCCCATAAAGCACCAGCTCATGTGGCTTAGCCACCTCAACCCCAGTCCTTCCCTTCCTTTCCAAAATATACCCTAAATTAAACTTGGGCAGGCTGACTCTGATTCTCTGAAACTCCATCTCCTTTTTGCAGAAGCCACTGATGTATTACTCTCATGTGAGCAGGATTCTGTGATTGTGGGGGTCTGAGCTGGGATGTGGAACCTAGCAGGGGAGCCACCCCTCTTCTTCCTGGAGCTCTGGATTGGGGCTCCGAAGCTGATGCTGAAGGTGTACAGTGAGCTTGTGAACATGCACTCACGGGGCTTTAGTGAGTGTGACTGTGTCTGTGTGATTCTGTGTAGTGACCAGACTCAGACAATGTAGGTTTCAGTTCTGATTTCTCAGCAACTGTAACCAATATGCACTTTCTCCGCTAGTGGTTTGTTCAATTTTGTTCGTCCAGTTAATGTTGGAGAAAAACAAAGAACCAAGTGGTGTTGTTCTCTGGAGGGGGCTGCTGCCTCCCCCAGAGTAGTTGTGACCCATTCGGCTGTTTTCTAGAAAATCCTTCCAGCTTCCGGTGTGCCTGACCCTCGGGAGCCGGAAAACAGATCTTCCTGCCTGACCAAAGCTCCCTGTTTCTGACGTGGCATGTTTGTTTCTCCCAGTTCGGTGGCCATCCCGCTGGAGGGCCTGCCTGCTGCCTTCCTCTCCATTTGCCCTGTTGGGGGTTCAGGGTGTACCCCACAGCCAGGGCCTGCTTGTCTGACATCATGGTTTTTTCCTAAAGAGCACGACTCCTTCTTTAGGCTCCGCAAAATATTAAAAAATAAAAATAGGAGGCTTTTCATGCATTGGATGAATGGCTCTCCTGCCTGGACACTGGCCAGAGAAAACAAACATGCCTGAACCCCAGTATTCAGAGATTACTGGGGGGGAGGGTGGGCTCTCTGAAAGAGGGGAGGCTGTGTCTCATGGCTTTTTAACTCCTTTTACCACTCTGGACCCCATACCCGCCCAGAAGTGTCCTGCAGACAAAGCGTGGCACCAATTTTCCAATGAGAGCTGGGCCCGTGGCAGCGTGCAGCTGGCCAGGGTTCTGCTTGGACACCCCCACCCAGCCCAGGCGCAGCCCACCCGGGAGGGGCGCCAGGCTGCAAAGGAGCCTCATAGCTGACCCCGCCTTAAACAACCAACTTTCCCACTGAACCTGGGGGTTTGGGTGCCAAGTGCTCTGGAAACCTAACCTCTTTGGCTCCGACACAGGAAGTCACCTCCCTCCTGCTCCCCCTGGGCTTGGAGGAACTTTCTTAAAAATTATACTTAGGGTTAAGTCCAGGCAGCGGAGCCTGGTCTGGGTCCTGCTCTTTTTGCTGAGAAACCAAGAGGGTGGTTGGGATAAATATCAGTTGGACTCCACTCTGGTGGGGACAAGGGGCAGGTGACACCAAAGAGGGGCAGGACAGGAGGGCGGCTGGCTCATGGGGACCCCCACGCTCGGACCCCAGCGTCCTTTCTATTTGTTTACTTGGTGGTGGCAGCCTGTCTGGTCTTGTCCCTGGTCTGACTGTTCCTAAGTGTGTAACTCTCAGTATTATCCGTGGTGGGTGGTTCTGTGGTGAAAAGGTTTCTATCCCTCATGGCTGCCTTGTACAAAATCCGTTAGAAAAGAAAATGTAAAATATCAGATTTCTAACAAGACAAAAACAGTATTATGGAGTTCAAAGATTTTTACAACTGGTCTTGATTTTGATGTGAACTGGTTTTTAACTCTCCAACGTTGTCACTTAAATAAAAACCTTACTTGCCTTTAAAATGTGCTTTGCTCTGAGTGAAGCCCAGAAACCTTTCCCGTTACTCCTGTGCTCCCTGCGCCGGAGGTGGGCTGGCTTGGAGTGGGGGTGAGTGAGGGGACAAAGCCTGATACCAGAACATAGACCAGAGTGGCACAGGGGTGGCAGTGACAGAGAAGAGATGTCAAATACGGAAAGAATCTTTATTATGGAAAAGCAACGTTATCAAAGGAAGTTACACCCTGATTTCTTTCTAATAAAATGACAAAGCAGATTTCTTAAATAATTTACAAAGGGCAGAAATTGCTACTGAGCAATACTACACCTCCCTGCCACCCACAGCGTCCGGAGCTGAGAATAGAAATAGGTACCCATGGGCCCTGGGTCTCACAGCCTGGAAACCTCTCCCATCCCTTTCTTTGGAGCAGGCATGGGAGCTGGTTCCCAATAGCCTGGGCACTGGTGACACAGGTGACTCCTTGCAGCCCCTGTTCCTGGGTGCACAGCTCAGTGCTCTCAGATACCTCCTGGAGCCTGCACTTCACGATGCAAAAGAGGCAACCACAAGGCTCAAGTGTGAGGTGTGTTTCAAAGCCCAAAAGGGGAGTAGAATGAACAATCCCCTTCCCTCTCCCAGGTCTTCCCCAGTCACTCTTGGGCTGTGGCAGGTGGTCTCTGCTGGGCTCAGATGTGGTTGCAGCAGAGCAGGAGAGCCGATGCCCCCAAGCAGCCCTCATCTGGGCCTATGTTAGTCAGGTCTTTCTTAGCAGTAGCTCAGGGGCAGTGCCAACTCCTGGGGGCTTCCTCCAGAAACTCAAGGGGAGGCATGGATCCTAGGTGTGGGGGTGTGGGCATCAGATATGATTCAATTCCTGCAAGACAGAGCTCCCATTGTGCCTCTTGCTGTGCTCTTGACAGGGGAGTGAGGACACCAGAGCCTCCCCCCAGAATGCGAGGCTAGAAGGCGATGGGGTAAGTAAGGTCAGCAGCTCTGGTTTGAGCTGGTAGGAAGACTGCACGCTTCCTACTCTGGGGGGCATCAGTTATGGGTTGTTCCAGAAGACTTAGTTCTTTAACATGTCTCCAAAGATGCACCTGTGCTCATGGGGGAGGAGGAGAGGAGGAGGGAGAAGATGCTGAGCAGGATGCTTGGGAGGAGGGCTTTACCCGAAGGGCACTGTCCTCAGTCACGAAGGAGAGAAACGGTCATGTCACCACTAGAAATGGGAAAGCAGGAGAGAGATGCCATCGGGTGCTGCAGGCTCTGAGGGCCCCTCCCAGTTTGGACTAGGTAGGACCAGACCTGGTAACAAGGTGGGAACTTGGCACACTCGGCACATAGTCAAAGCTGGCAGGGCCCCACCTGTGAGCTCATCACGACCATGTACAAATGGCCCCACCTTAGGGCAGCTCCAGACCCAGGCCCTGCCCTCAGGATGGGGTCCTGAGCAGACAGACCAGGAACTCCAAGCAGCTATGCAGCATTTCCCAATTCTATGGGGGGTGGGCAGGGCATAAGGGAGCCATGGGGAGTGTTAGAGGCAGGACAGGTCTTTCAGGAGCCTGGTGAAGTTCCAGGTGATGGACAAGTGTGGGGGCCCAAGACCCAGAGGGCCACATATATCCAGGGTGCACCCTTAACCACTGCCCCAATCTAGTCTTTCATCCGTCTCATGCTGCAGACGAAGAGACTGAGGCTCAGAGAAGGGGGGGGGGGGGGGGCTCGCCAGGGTCATACAGTGGGCTGGAGCCAGAAACAGAGGCCTGCCTAAAAAGGGGACCCTCCCAGCCACTTTGATTTGAAACATGGGACACCAGCTTACCTCTCTTCAGCCACAATGGCCTCATCCAGCTCTCGGGACAGCTTCTGGAGATGCTGGATTCCTGCCCCTACAGGCTCTAGGTCGCTGTCAGATTCACTGAGCAGAAAGAAAAGCCACAGGCACCAGTGACTAGTTGGAAACCTGTGGCCAGAGCCCCTCCCAACCCAGCATTGCAGCCTGGGGTCGGTGGGGGCTGGTCATCCTCCCAGACCCTCATTCTAGGAATTGACATCAGAGCAACTTTGAGCAGCTGGCAGAGAACAGATGGATCAAGGCTCATAAGGTCAAGGGCAGGTGATCCTGCAAAAAGGTAAGCCTTGCTGTTCCCCACTGAGCCTCAGCCTCCAGATGGCTTCAAAACGGGCTTTTAGGCTCATTAGGAGGCTTGGGAGACTGTGACACAAGCAGAGCTAAGCTCACCTCTTCTTTTTATAGATGAGGAAACTAAGGTGCTGAAAGACTTCCCCAGATCCCTGGCTAGTGTGGCGCAGAGCTGGGCCAGAACATGGATGTGACTCAGCTCAGGGTGCCCCTGGCTCTAGGGAGCCCCTGGGGCCCGTTAGTGTTTTGGGGATAAGGCATTCTTCCACTTACCTGGGGGAGCAAAGGGGCTCTGTAGAGGAGTAGGGGCTCCGGAAGGCAGCCTCCCTCCTGGACCTCCGCAGTGGGTGGGCATGTGGGCCCTTTTGGGTTGAGAGGCGGTGACGCTCCCTCTCCCAGGGGCCCAGAGTTGAGCGGGTAGGGGTGGTTCCAGACAGCCGGGTGCTCCTCTGGCTCAGGCTGCGAGCTGGGGGGCTACTGCCCTTCTGGGTCTCTCTCTTCCTCCTCCTGGCTTTCACCTGGGTTTCCACCAGCCACTTGGTGCCACTTTGGCAGGACTCCTGGATTCTCTGACAGGTACATGGAAATGTGAGCACAGAGCAGTCAAGGGTGAGCCACCCTGGTCTCTAAGCCATACCTCCGACCCCTCCACCTATCAGCTGTCCTACACACACAGACAGCTTTCAGTCTCAAGGGTGAGGGATATGGTTGATGCCATGTGACATGGGTCCACTGCAGGGACCCAGCTCGGGGCCCCCAGGGTATGAGTGCAGTGGTCAGCAGCAGAACCACTCTGGTGCATAGAGCCTCCATTCACCTAAGTCCAAACTCTCCTTCAGACACAGACTGATCCAGGGACTCAAGAGCAAAGCCTGCCCCCCAGGATACTGCAACATAATGTGTCCTCCTGCTTCTGGTGTCACTCTGTTCCATACTCCAGACCGACGCACAGAAATCCTTCTCAAGGCGACTCCTGATCATGACACTCAGCTGCTCAAGACCCTTCTAAGGCTGCTCATTGCCCACAGGGCCAAGCCCTAACTCTTGGGCTTTCCACACCGCTGGGGGACGGCTGTGGAAGCTCTTCCTCAGCTAGACTGCCTTTGCCTCGGCAAACCAGAGTCCAGGGTCGTTAGAGCGAGACCCGAGTTACATTTGGTGAGTGCTGTGCCCTTGGGCAGGCTATCTCGGTTCACTTCTGATCCCCGGGGACAAAGCAACCAGGGTTCTTCTATACAAGGACTAACATTTGGCTCAGAGGCCTCTCTACAAAGGGTCCACAAACATCTTCCTTCTCCCATATCTTCAGATTCCCAATCAGATACCGAGGAGCACCCCCTCCTACCCTCAGTTCTCTCCCTGGAGGTCTATTCACTCTCATGGCCTCTGTCCTTCCTAGGTGACACCTCCATACATCTCCAACTGCAGGTCTGAAGACACATCTACTTGGAAGGCCCATGGGCACCTCACACCCAACATAAGTGACATCTTCCTGCCCATACATCTCATCTGACACCAAACCCTCTCAAATCTACCTTCTGAGCAGCTCATGAAATTGTTCACTCGTTTGCAAGGCCAGACGCTCAGATCCCCCTCGTGGGAGAATCTGCTTCTACCCCCTTTTCCACCAAGTAGCTAAAGATCAAGGTCTAATATGCTAATTAGATCTGATTCCCACCCCATTGTAAATTCTTCCCACTGGCTCCTGAGACTACCAGTCTCTCTGGGGAGTGTCTAATCACCTTTAGCATACTGGACCCCCTTCTCACTACCCTACCTTGCTCTCTGGCGATACCCAGACTAAGCTCCTGCCAGCTCTCTTCAGCTTTTGCTCAGGATCTGGACTCATACCATTTCACCTGTCTTATACGCTCCTTTCTTCCTCTTTCGTGGGTGAATTCCATGGAATCACCTCCTCCAGGAAGCCTTCACTGACTAAGCTTGTTTTTGGTGTCCTCCCATCATTAGCTACTACCTTGTGGTTTCCATCACAACACAGCTCTATCATCTTGTATTGTGAGGATGTTTCCTCCATGACACTTTCCATTCACTCACTCAACTATTTGTGGAGCACCTACTATGTGCCAGGAACTGTTTGGGTGGTGCTGGGGACACAGCAATGAACAAATCAAAGCCCTTGTCTTCGTGGAGTCTATATTCTTGGGGGCTCCTTAGGGCAGCAGCTGACCAGGACATGGTTGGCATTACCTGGGACATGGCGCCCAAGGCGGTCTTAGCTGAGCGAGCTGCAGCCTGGAGGCCCTGCTGCCCTGGCTCTGGGGTTTCTAGGCGTTTCCAGGAAGGGCCTGCCCCTAGGTTGAGGCTGACTGCTCTCAGGGGCAGCCTCCTTTGGAACTGTCTGCAGAGGGAGCCCAGGGCTCCGCTGGAGGCCTCCAGTTGGCCAATTGCAGGCTGCAGCACCTCGCTCTCCTCCAGCTGCTCCTGGTCCTGGAGAGATCTCCTGCGCATGGAGGCGCTCACGCCAGGCCACCGAGAGGCCATCTGCCAGGCCAAGAGTCTATTCTGTCCACCAGACCCTGCGAAGGATGTCAAAAGGCAAGTCAGTCGGTAAAGAATAAGTTCTAATATGCTAATTAGACCTGATCCTACATCCCATTCCCAGGCTCCACAGAGACCCTGGGTACAAGGGAAGAGATGGGATGGTGGTCCATGGGGGGGGGGGGGGGCTGGGAAGGGGTGCACTTGGCAACTGTGAGTGCCAGGAGGAGTATGCTCCCTGAAAGTAGGGCGTGGGGCCAGCGAGGCCCAGAAGAAGGCAGAGGCTGATCAGGCTGGTCAGCATTTCCTGCGGTCCCTTGCCCTAAGTGTCTAAAGCAGCTGTCTTTCCATCCCAGCCTCAGGCGGGGAGGGGGGAGGAGTCGGAGCGGCCTCGTGGGCAAAGGGCCCCGCGCGACCAGCGCCTCCTGCACAACTCGCCCGGACCCAGCGCGCTCCCACCGAGACCCTGGCCGGCTGGCCAGAGCCCCCCGCGATACCCGGACGCCCCACCTGCGTGCCTGCCCTAACTAGTCGCCCCCTCGCCCCCTCTCCCCAGGTCTCTTCCGAACAGAAGCCCCCTACGCCCCGGCCTGCACTCACCCACAGCGCCCACCTCGACCAGAAGCCCAGCAGAGATGCGCCTCGCCCACCCCAGCCGATTTGAAACTCCGCGCGGGTCCGCCCCCTGGCCCTGTCCTCACAGCTGATTGGCTCCGTCTCCGCCTCGCTGTCGCACCGCGGATCTTATTGGCTCTCTGCTCTCGCGGCCGCGAATCCTGCTCTCCGATTGGCCGGGTCGTCCCCCATTCATCCCTCTGGACCCCCGCGGGGCTGGGCTCCGCCTGACGCCGCCTGACCCTTTGTATCTGCGGGTCCCGCCCGCAACGCCGCGGGAACCCGCCCGTGGACGCCCGCGGGCCCCCGCGCCACCTCCCGGAGCCTAGCCCCGGGCCACCCGGGTCCCTCCACGGACTGAAGAGGGCTGGTCTTACCGGGCGGGGCGGGGCGGGGCGGGGCGGGGCGGGGCACCCCGCCCATTCTGCCTTGAGGTCCCAGTGGATTTGTCACCAAGAACTCGGGCCTGAGTTCCCGTGGAGGTTTTGTTTCAAACTTCCCTGTGGACCCTCTGCCTTCCTGAGACAGAGCACCGCGCTTCGGCGTTCCCCACATTCTGCCCCTCACCCGTCCTGAAAGGGGGGACAGGTGCGAGATACCTCCCCTCCCTCCTCCAGTTACGCACTGCCTTCACCCCAGCTCACTGACCCCTTCCCTCCCTTCCCTTAGCTTCCAAAAGATGCTAAAATGAGCTAAAATATACCGTTCAGAAAGCCCCCCTCCCCTCCTTTACCGGACCTCAACGCCGCGCTGGCTACCCCACCCCTCAGTTTTCTTAGTTATCACCTGGTCTCCCCCACTCCTCGCCCATGGGCCCCGTGAAGCTCTGCCCTTAGCCTCCTCTGCATCTCTGGCTGATCACACCCACTTCTCTGGCCTCAGCTACACCCCCTATTCCCCCCCCCCCCATGGTGAGAACCATAAACACATAAACACATAAGGGGCAAGTAACTCACTACGCACCAAGTACCTGTGTTCGGAGCACTTTATATAATGAACCCATCTGACCCTCCTTGCAGCCTCCAGCTAGTAGGTAGAGGGCCAAGGATACACACTCTGCTAGCCTGGGGCCAGGGTCCGGGGGCCTCCCCACCACACCACACTGCCTCTTCTCAGCCCGCACCTCTCCCAGGCAGGGTATTTAACCACGTCCTGGACACCCAGCTCCTCCGGGGCACCGCAGGCAGCTTAAACCAAAGCCCCAACAAATATCACCCCCGCCTCTCCCAGCCGCCCTCCTCCTTCCCCATGTCCCCTCGCTCCGGTCTTTCCAAACACCTACTGGTGTCTGAAAGATTAAATACTGTGCTAAAAATGGGCCACTGCCCTGGCAGGTGGGGCTCAGTGGGCTGGCACTAAACGGAGCCAGTTGGATTCCCGGTCAGAGCACATGCCCCGGTTGTGGGCTAGATCCCCAGTAGGTGGCATGCAGGAGACAGCCGATCGATGTTCCGCTATCATATCAATGTTTCTCCCTCTTTCCCTCTCCCTTCCTCTCTCTGTAAAAATCAATAAAAATATTAGAAAAGAAAAGGGCCACGAAGTCAATGAAACGGATGCATCTTTACCCCAAATGGAGCTCAAATCTAGTGTGTGGGGGAGACAGACATTCATGAAGCAAGCTATCGATAACCAATTAATCAAAGAAAATTATGACACAAAAATTATGTCATTTAAAGCTGAGACCTAGAGAATGAGTTAACCAAGCAAAGGATGTGTGTGCTTGAGTGTGTGAGTGTGGGCTAGAGTGTGTGTTTGAGTATGTGCTTTGTGAGTGTGTGCTTTGAGTGTGTGTTTGTGCAAGGGGGGTCTCCTTGCACAGGGAATATCATGTTAACGGGACCAGTATCCAGCACACACATACAACTGAAGCACATGTTTCCTGAAACAATACTTGACTATGTGAGATGTCCTTGGATATTTTATTTATTTTATTTTTTAAAATACTGGTGACAGCTCATTACATTGATTTTACAGTGACTCACCGCTCTAGTTGGCCTGCTCCTCTTGTTTCCCTAGACGAACTGTTTCCCCAGCATCAGAAGTGTTTGTTCCAAAGCCTGTTTGTGCCACTAGTATTTCTTATTGTAATTAAGGAATTTAATTCATGCCTTTTACCAATAAAATATGAGCGGAAGGGAGCAAGAATTGTTATTTTTAGGAAAACTAAGCTGAAAGTGTGGGAAAGACTAGTGGGAGTGAAACACTTGGGAACCAGTCTCTCAGATTGGAGTGACTGCCACAATTGTCTGTCAGCACCTGTCACAACGCCTGGCACTTCATGGTCATCCATACAACAGCTTAGCTCTGTCCAGCCCTTACCTTGGCACGTGAGTGTGCCAAGTGCGTTTCTTTATTCTTTCTTAATCCTCGTGGCAGCTCTCTAACGTAGTTACTGCCTTTATTCCCATCACAGATGACAAAACTGAGATTCAGATGGGTGATGTATCTTGCTCAGGATGGGACGAGTCAGAGTGGAAACTTAGACCCCGAGCGTCTGACTCTAACACCTGGATTGTCACACGGTCGCCTCAGACACCAGGAAGGAGTAAGCGGACACCCTCCCTGCCTGGGGTTTTTCACCCCCTTCCCTCACAACCCCAACTGGCAGGCGAGGTGAAGGAAGAGCAGTTTCCATGGCAACGAGCAAAGGAGGGAGAAACAGTTTCTTCTGAATGAAAAGCTCTTTCCTGCTGCCTCATGGGTGAGGGGATGTAAAGGGGGGCGGGGGGGCACACCTGCATACGGTGCTGTGGCTATAGGATTAGGGGGACAAAGCGAGGGGATGAGCCCATGCCGGCGGCCAGAGCACGGCCAGGTCCCAGGACCAGGGAAGGCTGAGCGAGGCCCAGAGGGCAGGAGTCTGAGGGCAGGAGCCAGGAGCTGCAGGGCCCCTTGGCGGGAAAGGAGCTTAGAATTTATCCTGAGGGCAGTGGGGGGCCCCTGCTGAATTTGAAGAGGGGAGCAGGGTCACTGGAGTTGCATTTTAATGAAGTCCACTGAGGGGCTAGTTTGGGGGCCTGTCTGGAGGCCGAGGCCTGAGTACTTCATTTGTCTCAGCAGTGGAACGGAAAGCACTGGCGACACCTTCAACACCCCCTTCCCCTCATGCCCCCCACCTCCCACCCCTGCCACCCAGGGGCCGATCTATCAGTTCCACCTCCTTTGGGCAACTCTGCAACCCTGGTGTGTGCCCTTCGACCCTTCTACAGAGGGAAGCAATTGAAACAGTGGGACAGGATTGGATCTTTTTCCTCCACTGTGAATTATATCACGGGCAGAAAAATGCTAAAAACGTGAAGCTTTGTATGATGAATTCTGATAAAGCAAACACCCATGTGACTGTCACTTAGGTGAAGAAATGGAACATGGCCTGGACCCCAGAGCAGCCCTGCCTCTGCTGTGTGTCCCCCGCTCTCCCTCCTCCAGCCCTGGGCTTTATGGTAATCAATTTTATTTTTTCTTTGTACTTTTTCATCTAAATATTAGTCTGACCTCCTGTGCACACAGACAGGTTAGGTTGCTGTGTGGCTGGAGAAAGGATGGGACAGAAGAGGAGGACCACCCTGATTCCCTGCCCCCAGACATGACCGGAGCTGGGCCCTCAGGAAGGGGGGGCTCTGAGCACTCAGGGAGGGGTCCTGGAGGGGCCTGACTTGCTGCCCCAGTTTGGGTTTCTGGACCAGTTGGCCCAGGCTGGCCCCCCTCTATGCCAACCGCTCCTCATGGAAGACTTTCAGGGGTGCTGGGTTTTGGGGTCCCATTCACTGCTCCAGGGAGGCCTCTCAGCTTCCAGGAGAGGAAGGCAGGAAAGACTGATTTTCCCTTTTCAGTTGGGAAAATGGAGTTAAGGATAGGAGATGCCTAAGGCCGCAAGGTCAGGAAATAAGAGGCGGGATCAGCCCTTTAAGCGCAGCCCTGTCTGGCTCCTCCAGCATTCTCATCTCTCCCTGAGGCAGGGTCCTGTATCCCCTCTGTAGGAAAGGAGTCAGGGTCCTGTGTCCCCTCTGTAGGAAAGGAGTCAGGGTCCTGTGTCCCCTCTGTAGGAAAGGAGTCAGGGTCCTGTGTCCCCTCTGTAGGAAAGGAGTCAGGGTCCTGTGTCCCCTCTGTAGGAAAGGAGTCAGGGTCCTGTGTCCCCTCTGTAGGAAAGGAGTCAGGGTCCTGTGTCCCCTCTGTAGGAAAGGAGTCAGGGTCCTGTGTCCCCTCTGTAGGAAAGGAGTCAGGGTCCTGTGTCCCCTCTGTAGGAAAGGAGTCAGGGTCCTGTGTCCCCTCTGTAGGAAAGGAGTCAGGGTCCTGTGTCCCCTCTGTAGGAAAGGAGTCAGGGTCCTGTGTCCCCTCTGTAGGAAAGGAGTCAGGGTCCTGTGTCCCCTCTGTAGGAAAGGAGTCAGGGTCCTGTGTCCCCTCTGTAGGAAAGGAGTCAGGGTCCTGTGTCCCCTCTGTAGGAAAGGAGTCAGGGTCCTGTGTCCCCTCTGTAGGAAAGGAGTCAGGGTCCTGTGTCCCCTCTGTAGGAAAGGAGTCAGGGTCCTGTGTCCCCTCTGTAGGAAAGGAGTCAGGGTCCTGTGTCCCCTCTCTAGGAAAGGAGTCAGAGGTCCCGAAGAGAGAGGTTTTGTGCTGCTCAGAATCCTCACCGCCCTTGGGACCTTGGAAAGCCCAGGCACACCAATGTGAACTTGCCACGGGGTGGCGCCAAACACCAACCCTTCACAGGATTTTTCACTTTAGACCAGAAAGGGCATCCGGGATGGTCTGAAAAAGCTCTGCCTGGGTTCCAGGGTCTGGAGCAGTGACCCTCCAAAGAGGATGGGAGAGCCCCACTGCCCCCAGCCAGGCCTTGTAGGGGAGACTGGACTGGGGCTGGGGAGGGCTCCTCAGCTTTCTCCAAGGTGCCCCCTTCTCATATCCCGTTTTAGTGTTCTCCGGAGCTAGAAACCTGCCCATCTTCCTTCCCTCCACAATGTCACACCCTCCTGTGGGTGGATAGAGGAAATAGGAGAGGGAAGGCAGGGACCACAAGGGCCACAGAGCCCTGGCCTGGGGTTCAAAGGGACTAAGAGTCCCTTTCTCTTCTGGACCCCTGACTCCTTTCCCAGACTGAGAGTCTGAGACCAGGGCCAGCCCCGGGGGCCAGGCAGGACAGAAGGGCTCCGGGTTGGCCTTCCCTCCTTTTCTCCTGCGGTGGCCTGAGGCCTCTCTCCCTGAGGTGGGCAGAAGCAAAGCTGATGCAATAATGTCAGGCAGGGGCCTCGAGTCCTGGAGAAGCCATGGGTGGGTGATGGGGCAGAAAGCTAGGTTGCTGGGAGTGGCCCTGATGAGCAGCCTTGGGCCAGCTTGGGGCACTACTGAGCCTCACTTCTCTAATTCACACCCCGCCCGGCAGGGCAAATCCTCAGCCTGGGTGCCTCCCCCCCCCCCAAGATTATCTCCCCCTGGGCTGGACAGCTCCCTCCACCCAGCTCCCTCCACTCAGAGCCATGGACACTGCTCTGCTCCTGAATGTGGAAGGGATCAAGAAAACCATTCTGCACGGGGGCGCAGGGGAGCTCCCAGACTTCATCACCGGATCACGAGTGAGTGGCCTCAGCCCCCCAGACCAGATGGGGGCCCCCACGGCAGCCTCTGCGCTCCCACTGGGCCACACGGCTCTGCAGACAGGTTTCAGCTTTGCCAAAAACTGGCCGGCCAGGCCCTTCCTGGAGTTATCAACCCCGAGGCATCTGGGAAGCTCTGAATTGGTGTCTAGTCACGGGGCATTTTTGATACTTTGCAAATTATACTGCAGGATGGGATGGGGGAAGGGCTTTGGGAATTTTCTGGAGCCCCAAATATTGAGGGAGAAAGAAGGGCCCTCAGGGGTCATGGTGTTTGGCCACAAATCTCTGGTGGGCTTCTCTAGGTGAAGGAGTGGCTGTGTCTGTGGCCTCAGACCTAGGGCTTATTTAAGGAAGGACATCGCGACCCACAGAGCTGTCAACTGTGGGACGTGTCATTTAGGAGGGAGTGCAGGCAGGGCGGGGGTGCGGTGGGGTCTGAGGCATCTGATTGGGGTTGGGTGAGCCGGCCCTTGAGGACAGCCCTGAGAGCCGGTGATGGTGGGGTGCCTCCCGCTGGGCCTTGGGAGGTGCCTAGACGAGGGTCCACTCTCTCGGGCACCAGGTGACCTTTCATTTCCGCACCGTGAAATGCGACGAGGAGCGGACGGTGATTGATGACAGCAAGCGGGTGGGCCAGCCCATGCACATTGTCATCGGGAACATGTTCAAGCTGGAGGTCTGGGAAATCCTGCTGACGTCCATGCGGGTCAGCGAGGTGGCCGAGTTCTGGTGCGACACCATCGTAAGTAGGCCGTGCTGGCCCACTCCCTGTGCTGATTTCCGCAGGGCCCAGCCACCCACCCTGCGGGCTGCTGGGTTTCAGGAAAGTAGGGATAGAACAAAACTCACTCCCTGCCACTGTAAAGACGGAGATGGCTTCATTCCAAAGAACAAGGCCCTGAAGTGACAGTCAGTATAGCGGCTGGCTGGTGGGATGGAGGAGCAGGGCCATGCCCCCCAGGCTGAGTCTGCCCACCCCACAGTCCTCACTTTTACAGGGTTATTAGATCCTGGACACTTTTGGCCCTTGGTCACTTTTCTGCCCTCCTCCCCACTTTTATCAACATTGCAAAACTGGTTTCACATTTATGGCACTCTTGTCACTCACCCACACAAGTTAGTCTCCTTGCTCTGTGGCTCAGATAGAAATGGCAAAACTCACTGATCTTTAAACACACATTTCTTATGGAAACTTTCAAACATATAGAAAAGTTGGCAAAAGGATACTGAACTCCCAAGAACCCATCATCCAGTGCCAGCCGCCATCACCCCGCGGCCAGTCTCACTTCATCTCTCCCCACCCATTTCCCTTCCTCATCCCATATGGTTAAAGCACATCATTTCATCTTTAAATACTGCACTTATATCTCTAAAAAGAAGGCTATAAAAACATAGCCTCAATACCCTTATTACATCTTCTAAAACCCCCAATAATTCCTTAATGCCAACTACTCTCCAGTCACTGTTCAGATTTCTCCAGTTGGGGCCTCATTTGCTCTTTACAGTTGATTTGTTCATATCAAGATCTAGACAAAGTCCATGCATAGAGCTTTGTTGATATGTCTCTTAAGTCTCTTTTTAAAAATATGTTTTTATTGATTTTAGAGAGAGAGGAAGGGAGAGGGAGAGAGAGAGAAACATCGATGTGAAAGAAACATCTATAGGCTGCTTCCTGCGTGTCCTCTACTGAGGACTGAGCCCACATCCCGGACTTGTGCCCTGATCGGGAATTGAACTCGCGACCTGTTAGTGCATGGGATGACACTCAGCCAACTGAGCCACCCAGCCAGTGCTCTGAGGTCTCTTTTTATCTATGGATACTCTTCCTTCTTTTCTTTTTACCTATGGATACTCTTCCCTTTTTCCCCCCTTTACATGGATTTGTTGGAGGAAGAGGGTCACTCTTCCTGTAGTTCTCATATTCTGATTTTGTTGGTTGCTTTGCCATGAAATAATTGTCTAAGATGGTCTTCTACTGGCACGTATTTTCTAGAAATAGTGCTGTGTGCTTCGCATTGGGAGGTACTCCGTGTCTGCTGTCTGTCTTCTTGTGATGGTAGGACAGATTGATGGGTTCAGCTGCTGACAGCTTGATCCAGCCATTACAAAGCTCCCCTTTGACTGTCACCTCCTGGATTTAGCATGGTGGATGCCCAGACTCATTATTTCACCAGGATCACTGACCTTGCAAACAATCAATTTAGGCCCTAGCCAGTTTGGCTCAGTGGTTGGAGCATTGGCCCTCAGACTGAAGGGTCTTGGGTTCAATTCTGGTTAAGGGCCTGCACCACTGTTGCAAGCTTGATGCCCCGCCCCGGTCGGGGTCCATGCGGGAGGCCACCAATCGATGTGTCCCTCTCACATCGATGTTCCTCTCTCTCTCTCCCCATCCTTCCACTCTCTCTGAAAAGCAATCCTCAGACAAGGATTACAAAAACAAAAAAGCAATTTGAGAGAGACAGAGAGAGCCGAGTTTGAACTCTGCTCTGTCTTTATTAGCTGTGTGACTCTGGGGAAGTCCTTTCTCCCTTCTGGAAATCTCATTATTCATTTATAAATAAAGAAATTCCTATGTTGAGGGGCTGTTGTAGGGATTACAAGATACGATGTATACCAGGGCTAATCATCGAATGGGGCAATTGAAAAGTAGGAGCAATTATACTGAACTAGAACATTTTTAGAGACTAACTCCCCCATTTTACTGATGAGGAAACTTAAGGCTCAGAGAAGGAAAGTAACTTGCTCTGGGTGGAACAGTAAGGGACAGAATCAGGGTGGGGACGCTGGTCCCTTCACTCCTTATCTGTGCCTTTGTCCTTACAACGCCTAATAGAGTCAGGCCGCAGTGCCGTCCTCTGCATCTAGGGGATCATTTCTTCTGATATTAGTTTAATATTTTCCCCTCGTACCACTAGTCCCTGTGTTAGTCTTCATTCTGATGTTTTAAATTTTTAAAAAGATCTTTTATTTTTAACAAGCCGAGTCTTCAGAAAATTGGCTTCTTTGTGGTTTCAGTTTTAAATGCTGAGTCTTGACTTTGCTGACAACGAGGAGCTCCTGCGCTTTTTCAACATTTATGTGCCTGTGATCTCGGCCAGATGTTAGAGGCGTGGCCACCACAGGGCCCCCTATCCTGTGCATATTTACTAATACAGGACAGCTGAGGCACAGAAGGCTGTCCGGAGGTCCGTGATTGGTTGATTGATTTGTTGTTTGCAAAACCGCAAGCTGCTGTCATTCCTGCAATGTAGGTGTGACTCTACAATTCCCGTGGTGTCTGTGTTTTTTTGGCCACATTGATAGTCATATGAATGCATTGCCCATCTCACAGGCTGGGAACTTTAAGACCACATTGACTTGGTTTTTACAGTAGCACCCCCCTCCCCCAGCTCTTCTGAGCCCACAGCTGCCATGACTGTGCACACACGGCGGACAGACACACACCTCTTCCTGAGTCATATACCTATTTGCACACCCACCTTTTATCCACCCTTCTATCCATCCACCCAGGTATCAATTCATCCGTCCCTTCTTTCAACCACTATTATTCATAATCTAGTCTTCCATCACTAAGCATCCACCCATCATCTATGTATGTATGTATGTATGATCTATCTATCTATCATCTATCTATCTATCTATCTATCTATCTATCTATCTATCTATCTATCTATCTATCTATCTATCTATCTATCTATCATCTATCATCATCTATCTATCTATCATCTATCTATCTATCATCTATCATTATCTATCTATCTATCTATCTATCTATCTATCTATCTATCTATCTATCTATCATCTATCTATCTATCTATCTATCTATCTATCTATCTATCTATCATCTATGTATCATCTATCTATCTATCTATCTATCTATCTATCTATCTATCATCTATCTATCATCTATCTATCTATCTATCTATCTATCTATCTATCTATCTATCATCTATCTATCTATCTATCATCTATCTATCTATCTATCTATCTATCTATCATCTATCATTATCTATCTATCTATCTATCATCTATCTATCTATCATCTATCTATCTATCTATCTATCTATCTATCTATCTATCTATCTATCTATCATCTATCTATCTATCTATCTATCTATCTATCTATCTATCTATCTATCATCTATCATCTATAGAAAATAGTCACTGAGCACTGGATTTGTGCTGTTCTGGGTGTTAGGAATAAAACAGGCAAAGTCCCTGGCCTTCAAGGAACTTGAATTCTGAAGGAGGAGCAGACACCTGAGCAAATACAGTGCAGGGCAGCGAGTGCCAAGGCATAATTCAGCAAGGGCAGAGTGCTTTAGGGCTGCAGGAGAGGGACAACTAACTGCTCTGGGGCCTTAGGGGGACTTCCTCAAGAAGATTACATGGAGTTGGGTCTTGAAGAATGAATAGGAGTTCACCAGGTTTAAAAGTGGGATGAGAGGCAGCACCCAGGCCGGGGAGTGTGAAAAGGCATGGCAGGTTTCATTTAGTTGGCCTCTCTCTTTTATGGGGCATCTCTTCACTTCAAAATCTAGTTTTGGAAAGACTAAGCAGTCAGTGGGGCAAGGATGTCTGTTTGACAAAGGACTTAAGAGGCCTGGTTTTTCCACAGCAGTTCCTGGTCATCACTCCCTGCAGAACCCTTTTCTTGGACAGTCCTCCCTGGATCACCTTGAAGTTTAGGTCTTTGCAGGAGCAGGGGCCTCCCTCCCTCCCCTCCCCCCCCTCCCCTCATCCAGAGGGGCTCAGGAGCTTCCCTCACTGTTCCCCCCTGGCTCCCACCCCTTAGGGAGGATGCTGGTCTCTATGAGGGAATTTTTCCTGGTGCCGTCTTATGAGGCCAGGGGTTGCAAACTAAAGTTCCACAGGGGCTGGGAACCCTGGCTGACTGGAGGTCATCTGCCCCCCAGCTCCCACTGGACCGGTACTGCGTGAAAGGGGCAGGCCTAGTGGAGCCGGATGTTCTGAGTTTTTGAAACAAGCCAGACGCCTTCATTAGCATGTAAACTCTCTCAATGCTTAAATGTTGGCAATGAAATAGCAAAAACCCTCACAATATGAGGGATGAAACATTCAGTTTGAGAGCTGAATAAGGCCTGTAGCATGTCAGTGTGCGGCCTCAGTGCAAATATAGCCCCTCAGACAGAGCCAGGCTCTGTCCCTGAGCCCCAGGGAGGGGCAGTGGTCCTGGTGCTCTCTGCCTGTCACAGCCCCGTGGGCTGAGTGAGTCCCAGGCCTGGAGTCTAGCTCCACAGAGTCTCTTGTGACTCTGGCTGCCCTGCTGGCCTGCAGAGTGGCACAGAGTTGGGGTCTCCACCCTCCTTCCTCCCTCTGTGGTGCTGCCCCGTGGGGGTGGGATTCTGGAACTCTGCCCCCTCTCTGACCTTTATCTTCTTTCCTGAGATTTGATGCCACTCTTTTGGTGGCATCCCATAGCCCAATATGCTGACCGGGCCCTGGCAGTGCTTGGACAGCAGGTGTCCGGTGGGACAAGGCCTTTGAGGTCATGGCCAAAATGCCATCTGACCTTGGGGTCCACAGCTCACAGGTGACTTGCTGGCAGTAGGATCCTATGAGCTGGGGCTGCTGTGTCCAGGCTGAGAGGCCTCCTCCCTGCAGCAAGCTGATCCTGGGGCCTCTCCCTCCCACAGTCCAGCCCTAATCCCAACAGGCTTAACCGCCATCTGGTCACCTCTCTCACAGAAAAGCCGAGGGCATTCAGGGCTGATCCTGGCTGGTGGGGGCAGGGAGAGGGTGACCTTCATCCTCATGCTGGTGACTCGGAGGCCGAGTTGAACCTTTTCTGCCCCTTAAATTGCCAACGGTATGTCTTTACTGGAGTTGCTACATGGAAGCCTGAAATGGGCCGTGTCAGGGAGAAGGGCTCTCAGAAATCATGTGGAGCTTTCCAGCTCACAGATGGGGCAGCTGAGGTCCAGCATGGCACAAGCCTGGCCTGAGGCTGGGTTTCTCAGGCTTCCTCTACCTCCCAGGTGGCAATCCCAGCTCCCGCAGCTGGCTGAGCCTGTGGTGAGCTGGACCTGTATCTGCACCATCTAATTTATTCCTACAACCGCCCTACTACTGGGCAGGTGCAACCTGGGGGGACTGGAGCTCTGGGCTGGGGTGACCTGGGCTCACTGCTAATCAGAGCACTGTCAGGAAGCTGACCCAACCCTCTTGGACCCCAGAGCCCAGCTCCTCCCACTGCTCTCCTCACTTCCCTCCCTGTGAGTCACAGGCTTGATGGACTCAGGGTGTCCTTGGGAGGGGAACTCATTAGAGTTGACTATAGGGGCCAGCCAGAGGCAGCAGGGCATCGTGGCCACAGCATGGCCTCTGGAGCTGGGCTTGAATCACTGCTCTGTCATTTCCCAGCTGTGCGACCTTAAGCAAGTTGCTTAATCTTTCTGGGCTCTAGTTTCCTCCTCTGTAAAAGGTGGTTAATAGTGGTGCCCCCCTTGTTGGGTTACCTTAAAGACTGGAGGAGCTAACAGATGTACAGAGCTTTGCCTGCACAGTTCCCCCCAGCTATTAGTGGGGGGGGGTCTTGGGGGCAATAGGTGGCCATAGCCACAGGGCAGGTGTAGAGGAGCAGCAGGGTACTGCTGGGGGGCTCAAAGTGGGGGCTCTGTGAGGCCCAGCTAGCTCTGAGCGGAGGGCCCCAATGCCAGCCGCCTGTCTTTCCCACAGCACACGGGGGTCTACCCCATCCTGTCCCGGAGCTTGCGGCAGATGGCCCAGGGCAAGGACCCCACCGAGTGGCACGTGCACACGTGTGGGCTGGCCAACATGTTCGCCTACCACACGCTGGGCTACGAGGACCTGGACGAGCTGCAGAAGGAGCCGCAGCCTCTGATCTTCATAATCGAGCTGCTGCAGGTGGGGCCTGGGGGTGGGAGGTGGGGGGAAGGGCTGTCCCAGCATCAGAGAGCGACAGGGGTCAGTGGGCACCACGGGAGCCTGACCCCACTGTTCACTGGCCATCACTCAGAAAGGGTTCATAAACCACAGGAGAACTGGAAATTGAACACCTTCCCCCTTTCCAAAAAAGGTACTTTGCCTTTTCTAAGGGAAAAGCTCATTGGGACCAATTTTTTAAAAATGTCATCTGTTTTCATTTTGGGGATGTTTTACTTCTATGGGTCCTTTACTTCCATGTTTGTCTTCAAAATTTAGAATTCTACCTGCATCCCAGTCCCTGTGGCTTGTGGGTTCAGACCAGATTTTGCCGCATTGGGAGAGGCAGGGTGGGGCCAGCTGTACCCCCATCCCAGCGCCTGGCAGCCCATGTCTATGGGTGGTGGGAGGGAGTCAAGCTGGGGGCAGGACTTGGCTCGAGGGCTTAGGACCAGGGCTGAGGCTCGGCCCAAGGATACAGGGGTGAGTGCGAATGAGGGAACTGCTCCCCACAGGCCCGTCTGAGCAGTCGCGGTGTGTGCACTGCACAGGGCATCGAGTCTAAGGCGCTCATTACGATGTACAGTTGTTCCTCTATGACGACAGTTTCCAGCTGATGGCAATACTGAGTGTTGTTCTAGTGCCTTGAACAATATGGCAACTTTCTGAACATTGGCAGTGAAGTGCTTTGACCAACAGGTGCCTCTCCCTGATTTGCAAGAAAGCGCCGATTTAGGGCGGGCCCTGGGCCTGTCACTTCTTCCCCCTGTTTGTATGTGTTTGATCAGCAAGCATGACTTCGCCGGGGGGCCTCCCTGTGGAAAATGCAGAGCCGGCTTCAGGGAGCGTGCTGGGGTCCCTACCTGCCCGGGTGCAGGCACTGGGGCCCCACCTCGCTGACCTGCAGCTCTTGGGCCAGGTGGAGGCCCCGAGCGAGTACCAGAGGGAGACCTGGAGCCTGAGCAACGCGGAGAAGATGCAGGCGGTGCCCATCCTACACGGGGAAGGAAACCGGCTCTTCAAGCTGGGCCGCTACGAGGAGGCCTCCACCAAGTACCAGGAAGCCATCGTCTGCCTGAGAAACCTGCAGACCAAGGTGGGAGGCTGCCTGCCAGCCATGGGGGGCGGGGGAGCCCTGCCCGGGCCAGGGCCGTGGGGGAAAGGGTGTCACCCAGCAGCCTGAGCTCACAGCAGCCCTTTCTCCGCGGGCAGGAGAAGCCCTGGGAGGCACCGTGGCTGAAGCTGGAGAAGATACTCAACACCCTTACCCTCAATTACTGCCAGTGCCTGCTGAAGAGGGAGGAGTACTACGAGGTGCTGGAGCACACCAGTGACATCCTCCGGCACCACCCAGGTGGGTGGCGGGCAGGTGCTGGCGGGGTCAGGGCCCGCCCAGGCTGCAGTCACCGGCAGGGACCTCCGTGCACCCTTCAGATGCCTGACCTGCCGCCGCCCAGCAGCTCCCCAGGCCTGCACCCGGTCCGCAGGGGATGGATGAGCAGCGCTTGCTGCAGAGACATTTTATTTGAATGAGCATTAGGACAAATATATAGGTCGCTCCCAACCCCGTGCTTGTGCGGAGAGGTAAACAGGCTTTTTAGAAAAGGGGCCATCCATATAGAGAACGCTGTTAAGTAAACACCGGTGTCTGCGATGCACAGACATGTTGGTGTCTCATGTTGTATGTGAAGATGGTGTTCCAACCCGCAGGAACATCAGACACTCACTGAGCGCCAGGAACTAAATTCTCAGCATTTGTCCTGTCATTTATCGGTAATAGCCTTACAGGCTAGATGCAGGGATGGGGCCTGACGTGTACACAACTGGGGAGCCTCTGACAGAAAAAGAATAGAAAGTTATGATATAAAATTAGTCACGAGGCCTTGGGAGGGTCTGCACAGGGAGTGGGGGTCACATCTGCTATAAAGACCATCTTCCCCGTTTTACAGGCTGGGGGGGTGCAGAGAAGGTAAGGGTCATGGTCAAGGTGAAGGGTTTTGTGAGCCAGTAAGGACCAGCAGGCGGGGCTGCCTCTGGGCCTGGGAGGCCAGTCCAGCTCTACCCTCCCCGCAGGCATCGTGAAGGCCTACTACGTGCGGGCCCGGGCCCATGCCGAGGTGTGGAATGAGGCGGAGGCCAAGGCAGACCTGGAGAAGGTGCTGGAGCTGGAGCCGGCCATGCGGAGGGCGGTGCAGCGGGAGCTGCGGCTGCTGGAGAGCCGCCTGGCGGAGACGCGGGAGGAGGAGCGGCTGCGCTGCCGGCACATTCTGGGCTAGGCCTGTCCTGCCCCCGCCCCTCCAGGGCGCCCGCCACGGCCAGCAGGTGGCCTGGCCGCTCTTGGTTCAGCTGGCCAGGGTTTTGGTGTCACTTTTTACTGTTTTCAATTAATTTTTAAAATCAAAATAATATGTACCCAAGGTAAAAATGAAACCCCCAAATGGATTATGAATAAAAGTGAAGTTTCCTGTCCTACGTTTCTTATTTCTAAGCCCAGAGCCAGGGGTTTGACCCTATTTTTTACTCTCTCGGTAGTTTTCTCTATCTCCAAATAATATGTTTAAATCACAATTTATGCACATGTCATTTTACCCCATGTCACTGAAAAATGAATTTAATGCTTTGATGTTTCTCACCTCTTCCTTCCCTTCTCCCGATTTTGGATAGTTATAGTTTTGGTTCTTTGCTTGTTCTTTTTATAATTGTGTCCACTTCTTCCAGAACTCTCTATGGAATCCCCAGCCCCTGGGACCCTCCCCCACCACCCATTTCCCACCTGCTCCTCCTAAGAGTCTGATACACCTTTGCTTTTCCACCCTTGGGGCTGTGAACAGCTGTGCTCTGCCTGTGACCAGGCCTCAACCTTCTGTGCTCTGCCCAGATGTTGACTCTAACATCTGAAAATCAATAAACGGTGTTTACAGGAAACAGCCACGTGAGGTGGTTCCCTGCGGGGCCCGGTGATGCTGTGATCGCATTTATTTTTGTGTGGTTCCAAATTCAAGACCCTCGGGCCACAGACCGAGGCTGCTCCTGGCATCAGAAACAGCAGCAGGTATTTTAATGGGGGAGCGTTTTAATTTTCCTCTTCTTCCTGGCTTTTGCAGAGCTAAGAGATCTGAGGTTTAAGCCCTCCCACCACGGAGGAAAGAAGGTTAATCTTTGGTTGATTCAGGCTCTGTGTCTAATGGGCCATCCGGGTATATTGAGAGAGAGAACCCAGGGGAGTTTAGAGGCGTCAAAGGAAGGGGACACTATGTGTGTGACCTGCAGAATCAGGAAGAGAGGAGTGTCCCGGGACCTTGGCTTTTGAGTGGCCAGCAGGGGGCAGCAGAGGACCTTCCCTTGTTCTTAACTGCCCTGGGGGAGAGGCCTGGATGGTGTCTGAGCCACCAGAGGCTCAGCCGTGGCTCAGTTGGAGATAAAGAGCCTGGCAAGGGGCATTATTTGGGGACCAGGAACTATGGCCTGCCGACTTCCCAGCCTCTAATGTCCTGTCCATTTCCTGTATGCAGTATTTCCACTGGCCACCCCTTTTCTGGGGACAGCAAGGATCTCACTTCATCTGCGTTTCCCCTAGTAGGACTGATACCTGACTGTGTCCCAGGACCCTACTTGGTCCTGTCCAACTCACCCTGTGGACAAGTCTCTGCTCCTGGTGCCCAGGGACATTTGTAAGCCCAAGTCAAAAGAGGGGCAGGGGCCAGGACGCCTGTGGAGTGTGTTGGCATTATTACTCGAGGTGTTGAAACAACTGGAGATGCCCTTCCCTGTCCCAAACAGGAGCAGTCGTCAAGGCCATTTCTGTTGAAAAAGCCCCAGGAATTCCTTCTTACACACCATCGGCATGTTAGAACACATTTTGGTTCACGACCTTCTTGCTCAGCTTTCCCCCAGCCTCACCTGGCCCAGCATTTCTAATTGCCAGTCTTTCTTTAGGGCGGATATGAGGAAAACTGTGCCTCTGATATGCCTTCAAGCCTATGCTGCCTCTTAACCGTGGTGTTACTGGTACAGGGGAGGTGATGCAGGAGTGGAGAGAACTGACCCAGGGCCCCACAGCAGACAGCCTCCCATCCAGGCCTCTGGTCCCTGCATTGGCTTCCTTGTGGTCTCTGGGTGGCCAGGTCTGGGCAGGAGGATGCAGGAGGTTGCCAGGGGTGTCTCCTGAGGGTCCCTTTCAATCACTTCCAGCAGATCTAGCTGGAAATCTTTGTGTGTGTTTTTTGAGTGCCCAGCAGGGGGCAGCAGAGAATAAGAAGACTGTGGTCCCTGGGCCAGGAGCTGGGGTCAGCAGGACCTCCCCGCAAAAGCTTTGGGCTCCAGATGTAGAAGCTCTCCATGAGCCCTGACCACCCTGCTCCTACAGAGTTAGCCTGGCGGGCGGCAGGAAAGGAGGTGGTTAGAACCACGGACTCGGAATGCCTGTAGACTAGGGCCTCAGCCCCATCCTCTTGTACAGGTGGGAGGACTCACCTGTACAAGGTTAGTAACTTCCTAGGTCCTACTTGAAAGCTGGGGTAGACCCAGGGTTAGTATCCAGGTTTCCAGACTTCTGGGCTGGGCTTTTATCCTACATTGTGATGTCTCCCTCCTCAGACAGTCCATACATGGGCATAATGTATTCCAAAAATAGGAAAGGAGGCAAAACATGAAACTTCAATTAGGGAGCAACTCAGAGCATGTCCTTAGCCTTTGAGAACTGTCACTAGGTAATCAAGGCGTTTGCTCTCAGGTGTGAGCCACCCTCTGCCCTCTGTCTAGCCGGAGTTTACATGGTCCTTAAGATCATAGAGGGTGGCCAGGGGGATCCCCTTGGGAACTGTGCAGGTGTCTTCGTTTCCTGTTGCTGCTTAGCAAATTACGCAAACCTAATGGCTTAAAACAGCACGGATTTATTGCCTTACAACTCTAGGGGTCAGCAGTCCTCACGAGTGTCAGCAGGGCTGAGTCCTTTCTGGAGGCTCTAGGGGAGAATCGGTTTCATTTCCCTTTCCAGCTTCTAGAGGCCACCAGCAGTCCTTGGCTTGTGGCCACTTCTCCATGTTCAAAGCCAGCAGTACGGCGTCTTCTAGTCTCTCCCGGTGTCTTTATACCCCCCCTGAGCATCTGTGACCCTCCTGCCTCCCTGTGATTACATTGGGCCACTGGATGATCCAGGATCACACCCCATCTCAGGCCCTTCACTTAATCACATGCGCAAAGGCTCTTCTGCCATGAAGTAACCTATTTCCAGGTTCTGGAGATTGGGATGTGGCACCTTTGGGGGCCATTACAGAGTCAGCCACAGCCTTTGTCCCCTGATCTGTGCTCTGGCCAGCTCTGTCCCCTGAGAGGCACCACACGTGATGTATCTCAGCTCCCCGGCCCTCCGGCTCCAGTTGGGTTTGGCAACAGGAGGCACCCACAGGAGGTCTGTGTGGAGGAGGCGAAGGCTGGGCTGAGGTTCTGCAGTGGCTGGGCTCTGGGACTGTGGTCGTGCTGGTGTCAGGCAGCCCTCCCCGTCTCTCACTGTTCCCCGGAGCAGCAGTGCCTCCTTTAGGCCTGGGCATGGCAGTGGTTCCCATCCAGCTAGTCCCTGAGTGCTCCCCATTCCTTGCTGGACCCCAGTCACCCCTGCACCTCATTCAGCTCTCCACAGCCACCGCTTCGAGTGGGCTCTGATTTCTGCCAAGACCCTGCTGACCAGATATCAGGTCTCCTCCAGGCTGGAGGGAGGAAAGGAAAGCTGAGGGAGGCGATGGGCATGGGCAGGGGTAGGATTTGAATTCAGACCCAGATGCTGCAAATGGGGACTAAAGTCAGCATTTTCCTGTCTCCTGGGGCACGGGCTCCTCTTGGGAGGTGAGGACACCCTGAGTTTCAGGCTGGGAGAGGGGCTCAGCCAGAAGTGGCGTCTAGGGACTTGGTGTGCATCCAGAGGTTGAGGCCATGGCAACCACCTGCTCATCCACGAGAAACGGCTAGGCAACCTCAGTCAGGTGCACTTAGCCAACAGTTCAACCTTCAACAGCGCGGGCTTTGCAGAGGCCTGGTGTGAGCCCCGGGTTCTAACAGGCACCCCCTTTACAGTGCCTCTCCCCCACTTCATGGTGGGCAGTGTTAGTGCCACCTGGCAGAGGACCACCAACTGGGGATGGGGGTGGAAAGGCAGCTAGCCTGGGTCACATGGCTGTGAGCTCAGAACTGACACACTCGGCTTGGATCCAAAGCTCAGGACCCTTTCGCCTGGCCGTCTAGTGCTCAGCAAGCGGCAGCCGTGAGGATGAGCCAAACCGCGCAGAGCAGAGCCGGCCTTGCTCTTAGTTTCCTGCAGGGCCATCGCTCCCATGGAGTCCTGGCAGCAGGCGAGGGTGCAGAGAGCCGGGGTGTGGGGGCCACTTGGACGTTCCCTGGCTCCCCACCTCCCCCAAGTGATCGATCCTCCATGGAAGGTGCGGGAGCCTGGCCTCTCCATGGCAACTGCCGGGTGACGACAACGCTGCAGTCCAGGTTTGGGTCCCCTCGCCGCCACTGACACCTGGACGCTGGGTGTCCCCTCTTCCTCCCTGGGCTCGCCAAGTTTCGTACCCGAGACTCGGCCTTGAATTCCCCTTGACCGCGTGGCCCGCGAGTGAGGGGCCATCCTGACCACCTCCGGGCGCCTGGCCTTAGGGAGGGGGCTGCGCCCTGCTCAGCCTCTTCCCCCATTTCTGCCCCTTCTCGGGCTTTAACGGAAAGTTTCGGTTAAGCCCCTTCTTTCTATGGTCGTCTCGATTGTTCCATTTCTTCAGGTACTCCCATCAGGGCGAGAATCTGATGAACAGAGAGTCTCGCCTTTCCTCCTGCCACCAATAAAAATATCATCTGAAGACATAGCGGTGCATTTGTCTCTCCTCAGCAGCGTTGAGCTGGCAGCTTTTACAGAAGGTGACAGTCTGGAGGACAGAGGACTTCATCTGTTTTGTTCACTATTGGGTCCCCAGCAGCAGAACCCTGTTCTGTACCAGGGGCTCAGAAATATTGGATGAATGAATCAATTTCTTAGTGACAGACATCTCAATTCTTACATGTGCAAGGGCCCTCAGAAACCATCTAGTCTCAGGTGGAGAAACCGAGGCTCAGAGATGAGAAGGGACACGTCCAGTGACTCACACGGTGAGGGGATGGGATTTGCGGACTCCCACCGGGTTTACCGGCCCACTTGAGATGTGCAGCTCTGTTTTTATCACGACTTTTTCTTTCTGCCTCACCCACTTTTCTCTCCCCTTTGGTGACACTATAGTGTCCCCTCTTTTTTTAAACTCCCACCCCCACCCTCTGATCATCTCCCACGTTCCTGATGGAGCTCCCGGTGTGGCTGCCTCCTTGCCCGCAGGCCGACCAGCCCTGGTCCCCAGCTGGGGCCATTGGTCTCAGCTCCCCCAGTTCCTGGGGAAGGATGGGGGGGATCCCACGCTCTGGCACAGCTGGTGAGCACCAGGCGGGCACGGCCATGGCCAGGCCTGCCGGCTCCTTCCTCGGGAGTTGGGAGAGAGATGCCCAGAGGCAGAGGCAGGGCGATCTCCCTCCAGATGCCAGCACGGAGGCAGTGTGTCTGGGGAGCAGTCGGCCCGTGTTTCCCCCTGGGGAGGGAGACAGGGAAGCCAGCAGGCAGGTAGAGGGGAGTGAGGGAGATACGCAGAAAGGGGGGCAAGGGAGGGACAGAGAGGAAGCAGGGGGAAGAGGGGGTGGGGGGAAGAAAGAGGGATAGAGGGAGAGAAGGGGGGGAGGAGAAAAGGGGATTTTTTTCCCCCCCGAATGCTATTTTTATTTTTTTTTACTGTTGACATTATTACAGATGCCCCCATTTTACCCCCCTTGCCCACCTCCTCCCAGCCCCCACCCCCTCCCTCTGGCCTGCACCCCACTGTTGTCCGTGTCCATGGGCTATGCATCTATGTCCTTTGTCGACTCTCTGCACCTTCTTTCACCGAGTCCCCCTTCCCCTCTGCATGTCCCATGTAGCGTCAGTTAATTTTGTTCATTAGATTCCACATGTAAGTGCGATCATATGGTATTTGTCTTTTGCTTAATATAATACTCTCCAGGTCCATCCACACTGTTCCAAAAGGTGAGCGCTCCTTCTTTTTCACAGCTGCATAGTATTCCATTGTATACATGGTTTTTGTCCACTCACCCACTGATGCTCACTCGGCCTATTTTCAGATCTTGGCTGTTGTAAATAATGCTGCTATGAACATAGGGGTACATATGTTCTTTCTGATTAGTGTTTCAGGTTTCTTAGGATATACTCCCAGAAGTGGGATCACTGGGTCAAAAGGCAGTTCCATTTTTAATTTTCTGAGGAACCTCCACACTGTTTTCCACAGCGGCTGCACCAGTCTGCATTCCCACCAGCAGTGCCCGAGGGTTCCCCTTTCTCCACACCCTCGCCAGCACTTGTTTGCTGATTTATTGATGGTAGGATCAGATTCCCCATGTGCGGCACCCTTGTATCCTAATAATAAGTCAAACCTTCTGCTGAAGCTATAAAATGTCCCAACTAAGTTCTCCCTCCAAGCGCTGTGGGCCAGCCAGCAGGCAGAGGTCCAGCTCACCATGACCTCATGCAGGGTGACCTTGAGCCGTGTTCCCATAGGGGCCCAAGCAGGAGGGGTTCAGAGCAGCGCTGTCCCATGGGAGCATAATACAAACTGCGAAGGTGATTGAAAGCTTTCTAATAATTACATTAAAAATTAAAAAGAAATAGGTGGCATTAAGTTTAAACCAATAGGCAAAAACGTTATCATTTTATCATGCAAGCAATTCAAGCTTTATTATTAATAAGATGCTCTGGCTTCTGTTTCCCACACCAAGTTTTCAAAGTGGATTCCGCACTTCCAGCCCAGCCCGATCCAGGCCAGCCACATCCAAGTGCTCCACTGTCACGGATGTAATATGGACAGTGCATCCCTTTTGCGTGCTCTTGATGCAATAGACCGTCAGCCCAATGAGTTAGTCCAGAGGCGTGTTCCCCGTGGTCTTTGCTGGGGGCCATCGATGATAGTTTTCGTGGTGGCTGGAGAGACAGACAACAAACCAAAGCAGGCCACCTGTCATCGCCATCGTTCCAGCTGTGTCGAGGGCTCTGTGAAAGGCGGCTGGGCGGCCACGTCCAGTGTGTGTGCTGTGCACTGCACTTCCAGGGGACCCCTGTCTGCCTCATTGTGGCCTTAGATACGTGTAGTTAGCACAACTTCCCAGTAGATGACAGGAGAGTGCCTTGAGGAAGGGGGACCTTTTCCTAATCCACACAGTTGCCATGTTGGCTAGCGCCAGGCTGTATGTTCCAGCCAAGTTGCCTGCGGATGTTGGTGTCCGAGGGCAGGCCTGAGGATGCCCACACCTGACGCTGGCAGTGTCAGTTGGCCAGAGCCAAGCTAGGAGATCCAGCCAGCCCAGCGGATGCCTGGGACCCGGGGCGATTCTCCCACCCAACAGAAACTCCTCCGTGGATGGCACGGCATGAGGGAGGGGTGCCAGGCCTGGGACTGGTGGGGAAGACAGGACGAGGGGTGGTGGCATCTGGGTTGATCGCCCTGCAGCCTGGCAGGAGTGGGTCCTAGACCTTGGAGGACCCACCTCCCAGGAAGCTGTGGAAGGATTTCCACCCTCCGTGGCCCAGACTGGAGCCTGTCTTCCTGGGGCCTGTTCTGAGCCGAGTGAGTCTCATTTCCCAGCTGGAAGGCGGGCGTCCTGCTCCTTCTCGGGACTCGCGTGTGGCCCCTGACTTCCAGCATCTGTGAGGCCGCCTGGAGTTTCTCCAGGTCCCCCACGGCCCTCAGATCCTCTCCCTCCCTGCTCTGCCCAGACGCCGGTCCCCATGGACACAGCCCGGCTTTCCTACGTCCAGCTGGGCTCTTCCAATGGCAGCCCCGACAGGACGCTGGGGGCTGGAGGAAGGTGAGGCTGGGGTTTTCTTGCCTCAGCTTGCTTTCTTCTTTTTAAATCCCTGCCTGAGGTTTGTTTTTATTGAGTTGAGAGGGTAGAGGGAGGGGGGAGAGAAACATCAATCAGTTGCCTCCTGCATGAGCCTGGTGTGGCATCAAACCCGCAGCCTAGATATGTGCCCTGACTGGGAATCGAACCCACAACGTTTCAGTGTACGGGTGATGTTCCCACCAACCGAGCCACCCGGCCGGGGCCTCAGCTTGCTTTCTGGGGGGTCCACAGCCCCCCGCACCCGGCTCTCACTGTACTGGTTCCTGTGGCTGCTGTAAGAAATCACCACGGGTTTGGTGGCTGGGAACGCCACCAGTTTGCTGCCTTGCAGTTCTGGAGGCCAGACGTCTGAAACGAGTCTTACGGGATGGAGGCGAAGGCGCCGGCAGGGCCGTGCTCCCGCTGGAGGCTCGAGGGAGAGTTCGTTCCTTACCTCTTCCAGCTTCAGAGGCCGCCTGCGTTCCCGGGCCTGGGCTCCGTGTCACTCCCGCCTCTGTCCTTCTGCCTCCCTCTCGTGAGGACCCGTGTGATTACACTGGGCCCACCCAACATCCCAGGACCTTCCCATCGCCAGATCACGCTTGCAGAGTTCCTGCTGCCATGTCAGGTAACACCTTGACACCTTGACAGGTTCTAGGGTCCAGGACGTGGGCAGCTTAGGAAGGCCATTACTCTGCTGACCACAGGTCTGTTCAGGGTCTGGTAATCAATCCTTTCCTTTTTCCTAGGGGTGGCAATGGCCCCGGGCTGTCAGGATAGGCCATTGCTCTATCCTGCTTTTATCTTTGTATATTCCCCTATAAAAACCTCCTCAAAGTACCCAATTTGAGGGTGCTATTGCCTTCCTGTTAAACCAGCCCAGGTAATGTAATCTCTCCAAAAACCTTTGAAGCAGATTTTCCACTTTCCCTCTCCCCAACTCCATTTTTTTCTTTGAGGAATTTGGGGGCTTGAGAGGTTGAATAACTTGTCCTAGGTTACCTGGCAAGGTCACAGCAGAACTGGGATTTGAGCCAGAGTGAACTCTGACCCCAGAGCAGAGCTCTTACCTGCTGCCACTGTCTCTGATAGCCCAGCCTGCTGGTGTCCCTTCCGCTAGGCATTCACTGGCAGAATGGTGACATTGTAGGGATTTTCAGGTGACCGTTCCTCAGGGATCCTCTTGGCCGTCCTCTTGCATCTGACATTGGGGCCAAGGTTGCCATCAGTTTTTGTCAAATTAAAGCTGACCATGGCTGTTACCTGTTTGCCATGATGGTTCCCTGGGTCCTTCAGAGATAATCTCAGTGAACTTGCTATCTCCAGGGCCACATCAGAGGTCGGCATTGAATAAAGGTTGAGAGCAGGGGCTCTGAAATTGCACAGGCTTGCATTCCTCACCCAGTTTGAGCACTGACCAGCTGTGTGATATTGTGCAGGTTACTTAACCTCTCTGAGCTGTCTCTCATTTGTATGATGGGGGCTATCATGGTTGTTACTTAACTGGGTGGTTGGGAGGATTAGATTAGTTAATGAGCACACAGCCTTAGAAGGCTGACTGTGAGTGCCCAGCACATGCTGGCTGCTTTGATTGTTGTGATTACTGTGCATGCTGTCACCTGAGTCACCTCTGTACACACGTCGGCTGCACCCCTGCAGTCCCAGCCTTACATTTGCCTTCTGAAGCCCTCTGTCTTCTGGCGGAACCCCCCTCTCTGGCTCTAGGTACGAGTGGATTTTCACAGCCTTCTTGCAGCTCCTGCCAGCATGGGAGTGAGGAATACGTAGCCTCGGGGAGCCTGCTGCCTATTTTGCGCCAATGTGAACAGTGCGACCTTTCACGGGTGTCCCTTTTTTGTAATAAATATCACAAATGGCCAACACCAGTCTTCCGTTCTTTCACAGCTACTTTTCAGGACCCCTTTGGGGACTTCTAAGCAAGAAAAGTGACACCGATCTCAAAACTTTGTATTCATCCTGCTGACAGTTTTGCATTTGTCTTTTTAGAAGTGCCCTCTCTCCTCCCAGGACTCCCCTCTCCGCTGGCCCCGCAGGGCCGCCCTGTCAGTTCACGGGGCCAGCGGCAGACAGCCTCGTCTCCAGAGTTTAGATCCGAGGAAGGAACATGAAAGACATTCTTTGGCCCCCAGGAGGGAGGCTTGGCAGTGGGGTAGGAGCGCAAGGAGGCTTCCTCTGATGTGGTGAAGCCATCGGCTGTCTTTCCAAATGCTCCTTCCCCTCCATGCCTTGTTCTGGTTAATTTAAGAACAGCTGTCCTCAGTGGGAACTAATTTCTGGCAGCGTGCAGAAGCCAGCTTCCCAGGAAAGCTGCTGGATGGGATGGGATGGGATTAGAGGTGGGGATCTCCCGGGGGAGGGGGGCTCTTCAGCCCTTTCTTCCCTTCCCAAGGAGCCTCCATTGTGCAGGAGGAGTAACTGAGCCTGGTTGTTTCTGGGGAGAGTCAGAAGCAGCTGGAGATTATAACTATGGTGGAAGGAACCTTGTGACAGAGACGATGGGTAGTCACCCAAGTCCTTTCCTTTTATCCCTGGGCACACAGCCCCTTGTTCCCCCGCTCCCTTGCAGGTAGAGGGGTTTATGTGCCTGAGCTCTGGCCTGTAGAACGGGGGTGCAGGGATGTGGGCCACTTCCAGTCTTGGCCCCTGAAACTCCTGCGTGGTCACCTTCCTATCTGTTGACCGATGAGGCCAAAATGTCACTGAGGCCCCAAATGTGATGATGGGAGACCCCAGGGCAGGGGGCATCTGGGCCCACAGAGGACTATTTGTTACGCTGTAGCATGAGTCAAGAACAAGCTGGTTCTGTTTCCAACAAGTACAGTCTTCTGGGATCTTTGGAGAAGTTTTTAGAATAGTTGGCATGGCCTGAGGAATCCAGGTGCTCACGGTCAGCAAGCCTAAGGCTTTTATTGAAGATGTGGGGGGACCAGTTGAGAGGTGGCCTTGCTATCAGGGACTGGAGTCTGGTAGCAGAAAGAATTGGCTGGGGTTGGTGACACACCCGCACAGACGATGGGCACCCACAGAATGCAAGGGGCTCTGCAGGGGTCAGACGCTTCAGAGCACTCAAAGCAGGGTCACGACTCACAGGGTCAAAGTCACGTTCAAGGAGGAAGACACCTCCCTTACATGAGGTCAGACCGTGATGACCCCAGAGACATGAGTCCCCTCCGGAGTCACATGGGCTTGCTTTGGGTAATTCGGGAGAGAGCCAGATGCATCCCTGCAGGTGGAGGGAATGACCCGGAGCCCAGAACCTGCTGTCTTCCTGTGATTTTTAAGCTTCTACTTCTGTCCCCGCTGGAACCGGTTAGAAAACATTTGACTCCTGTTTTGACCTCAGGCCACGAGGCTTTCCTTCTCGGTTGTTGGGGTCTGAACCCCAGTGCTGCCCTGAGGTGGGGCCTTCAGGTGCTGACCTCCCTCCTTCTATCCAAACCTGCTTTCCCATCACTTTCCCGTGGCTGTGACCTGGCTGAGAAGGCCTGAGGGCCTCCCTGGTGGACTCAAGCCCCCCACCCCCTAGTCAGTAGAACTCCATGGAGCCGAGGGGGCAGCTGCTACCCTTGGGGTCCTCAGGGAAAGAAGCATGAAGCCCCATGGCCAAGGTCCCTGGAAGAGTGGGGCAGGTCCTATTATTCCTGCCCCTTTCTTACAAGATCACCTCCCCACACGAGTGAGTCATTCACTGAAAGGACTTGGGGCCAGCAGGGCCAGGAGGTCTCGCTGGGGATCTCACAGAGCTGCCTACTTGGTGATCCCCTGGCTCTCCTACCAGAATGTGGGGGACCCTCCCCAGCATCTCAGTCACCGGGGGGGCCGGAGTGGAACTTCGGCAGGCAAGCATGGGCAGGGTGAACTGGCTAATGGGCTCTTTTGTGTCCCTGTTGGCGCAGGCGTTACCGAAAGCCCGCTGTGTTCTCGGTCCTCGGGCTCCGAGTACATGGAGGTGAGCGGGAGGCAGGTTGTTCCCTGGCCTCCCTGGTGTCTATGACCCAGTGGGGAGCTTGCTCGGCCTAACGCCCCAGCGTGGAGGAGAGGCGGCCTCATGCCAGGTCAGGCGAGTGGAGGGGTTAGGGAAGGTGAGAACCACAAGGCCACTGGGGACAGCCGAGTGGCCAGCAGCCTAGTTTCAGACGGGTGGTATGCTCGGGAGACAGAATGCAAACCCTGGTCAGTGAGGGCGGGGCCGTGGGTTCGAGAAGCTCACGGAGGACACACAGGGAGGGCAGGCCCTGGGGGTTCTGTGTGGGATGCGGCAAGTACATGCTTGTTTGGAGCCAGGAAAGTGGGGGGGATGAAGGTGTGTGTGAGAGAGAGAGAGAGAGAGAGAGAGAGAGAGAGAGAGAGAAGGGGGGAGAGCTGATAAGTAGAGGGATGAATCCTTTGAAAGAAGGGGCCTAGCAGAGGCAGGTGCCAGCTGCTGTCCTCTCACAGCCTGAGGTGGGGGTTGTCATTATTATCAGTTTTCAGATGAGGACACTGAGGCCCCCGTCGGTTAAGACAGACAATTAAGTCAATGACTATAATGAACACAGTGAATGGTGCACACACGCCAGACCTTCCAACCAATTGTTTTGCCTTGTTAGCTGGAGACCAGTAGTTACCCTGCTGATAACAGGTACTAGTCTCCCATGACATGGATGTGGAAACTGAGGCTCAGAGAATTCAAGGAAGAGTATAAATACGTGTCTGATGTTTTATTCCTGACGATGGGGAGACAAGGTGTTGAAGGGGGGGAAGAAGGCTTTGGGGTGGTTTAAATCCCTCTCCTGCATTTACTCTCTCTATGCGTTTACCTTTCCAGGTGCTGTTCCCTGTCTTGCTTTTCTGTTTTTATGGTAAATTCCATGGACTAGGAGCTTGATGACAGTGTCCTCTGTCCTAACAGCAGCTCTAGGCCTGGCCACCAGAAATCTTCTCCGGCTCAACGTCTGGCTCAGTCACTTCCGTGGGGGCCTAAGCCTTATTACTGAGTGAAATTGCCAGGTAGGCATGGCTCCCCCAAAGGATGTCCACATCCTAATCCCCAGAATCTGTGACTGTGTGAGGTTACATGGCAAAGGGGAATGAAATTCACAGATGGAATTAAGTTTGCAAATCAGCTGACCTTAAAATAGGGGGATTTTCCTGGATTATCTGAGTGGGCCCAACAGAATCATAAGGGTCCTTAAAAGTGAAAACCAGAGAGATGGCAGTGGGGGAGGACTTGGCCTGATGTTGCAGTCTTTGAAGACGGAGAAAGGGGTCACAAGCCAAGGACTGTGGATGTCCCTGTGAGCTAGAAAAGGCAGGGAAATGGATTCACCCCTAGAATTTCCTGGAAGAAACCCAGCCTTGCCAACGTCTTGATTTGAGCTCATTGAGACTGATGTTGGACTTCTGAACTCCAAACCTGTAAGATAATGTATTTCGTGCCATTTGATACAATAGCCATCGAGAATTAATACCGTTCACTAGTGTATATAAAGATCATGGTCTTAGGGCAAAAGGTCTTAGGAAGACAAGAATAGGTTTCAGATGGAGAGAAACATCCCTGAACTCAAGACAGCTCAGCTCCCACTTCAGCCAGAGCTCTGGGAGGTAGACACATCCAGGGCCAATGAGGGCAAAGGCTTTGGCCTGAGCTCCATCCCCTGATGACTTTCTTGTCTGGCTCCCCACTTTCTTCTATGAAATAAGTTGGCCCTTAGGTATGAGATTCCTGGCTTTCAAACGCTTCAAGACGGACACTGGGGGAGTCCGTGTACTCCTTTCCACATCGCCGAGCACTGGACCAGCAGAGCCCATTACACCCCAAGGGGAGGACCATGCTCCTAGGATGAAGAGGTATAGGTGTCGTTGGTTTTGGTAAGTTAGGGGGTAACCTGCTGATGACACTACCTTTCAGCTGCAATTCCAGGTAGTCCCTTGACGTTGTGAAAAATTAATTCCCGGTTACCTTTGGCACCACCCAGAACATTAGAAACAAAGAAATAGAAGCACAACTTCTACTTAGTATTTCTCAGTGAATTCCTCTGCATTCTGAGCATTCTGAGCTACTAGGAAGGGTGCCTTCTTGCCTGCACCCCCGCTTCACATTTTGTGGGGCTCCCTCTCCCAGCCTGCCATAAGGAAAATAAAGTTCCATAACAGCAATCAAATTCTTCAATTAGAATTTCTTCTCACTAAAACTGAGAGAGTTTGGTAAATAAATCTCAAACAGGGAAATGCATCTAATTGGATCAGGATAATACTGCTCGACTTGCTTTCCCTCATTGCACTGCATTATGCCAACCAATTTTTTTTTTTTTTTTAATTGCCAATTTAAAAATACATTCATTCAAGCCCTGGCCGGCGTGGCTCGCTTGGTTGGGCGTCGTCCTGCGCACTGAAAGGTTGCTGGTTCGATTCCTGTCAGGGCAGGTGCCTGGCCGATCAAAGTTATGCATCTCACATCGATGTTTCTCTCTCTCTCCCCTCTCCCTTCCCCTCACTCTAAACATCAGTTAAAAAAACCTTTAAAAAACACATTTATTTGAAAGGTACACAAAGGTTAGCTTTCAGCTTTCAGTTTCAGCCTCAATCTTATTTTAATGGAGCATCTTTCACCAGTGGGGGTTTGGGTTTTTCCCCCCCTGCAACTTTTAGCAGCCTTGTTAAAATGTGCTGGGAGAAGCAATACCCATCCTAGTTTCAAGTAAAAATAAAAAAGTAAAATTACTAAATAAAACACAAACTATCTAGAGGGACACATGAAGATGGAAAACAGTAATGAAGGAGTCTAGTTATCGCCTGTTCGTTATCAGTGTGGATCCACCGGGTCACAGGTCTGCGTCTCCTATGGAAAAAAATCCATCCAATAAAAGGCTTAAAATAATAAACCCCGAAACCACATATCATCCTTCCATCGCAGTGAGGGTCCAATTCATAATAGCATTTTATATCAGATGGCGCTGGAGTTTTTTCGCTTCTGTGGAACTGTTTGTTAACCTTGGAAAAGCACAGAATTACAGGAAAAAATCGTACATCTTTTAGGAACAAACCTCCTGGCAACCCGCGTGTATCGGAAGAAGGAGCCTGTTCAAAATGAAAGCATTCCTTTCAACACATTTTCCAACATTCATTCCAATTTAATTATTTAAACTACGTGTCCAATATCGCTATCAGGCAGCTGAGCAGACAGACACAGCATCTCGCGGTGGGTTGGCATCACTAGCAACGTGCACGGGGCCATTTGCTGAGCGGCGACTGTGCACGACAGTCGCAATTCCAGAAATGGGCCACTGACCAAGTTAGAGCTGCTCCGCCTGCCTCCGGGGGGGACGTCCCGCCAGACAGGCCCGGACAGGGCCCTGGGGGACAGGGAAGGGCGGCCCTTCCTTTTAGGGCCATTTCCCGTCTGCTCTGAACCAGGAGCCCCTTATACCACCAAGTCTGGATTTATAGATTTCATACGTTATCCATGTACTTCCTATGACGAATCTTAAGCTTTAACACTCTTACCTAGAGTTTAAGTGTTAAATTTTCCCAATCAGTTAAATCATAATCTTGGCCAAATCAATGTTCCGTGTTATCATGACAGTGAAGGTTCGCTGCCAAGCCAGATGCCGGGATGCGTGACGCTCCCCGCGGGCCCACGCCTGGGCTTTTGCCTTTATTGCCTTTCATGCGCCCTCGCCCTCGCCGTCTCCGTGGCTGTGGGTATCGGGGAGGTGGCGACGGCGGCCACAGTCCCAGCCCCGGCCCTGACCTCCGCCTTGAACTCCGGCCCTCTGTGTCCAATCACCTTCTCAACATCTCCTCCCGGATGTCGACAGTCTCAACCTTGATGCTTCTAAAACACAATTCTTACCTTACCTTCCGCACCCCTTACGTCCCCCTGCGCCGTCCCGTCCCAGCTACCAGCCACTCCGTCCTTCCAGTTGCTCAGGGCACGAACTTCAGGGTCCTTCCGCCCTGCCCCTCCTTCTCTCATTCTCCACAGCCAGTCTCGGCAAATTCTGTACACCCAGGATCTGTTTCTCACCACCTTTCTGCCGCCAGCCTGGCCGTGCCACCACCAGCTGCCACCCGGATGCTTACCACCCGCCCCGTGACAGGTCTCTACACCCACCCCGGTTCCCTCACAGTCTACGCAACACAGCAGCTGGAGTGACCCTTTCCCAGGTGAGTCCCATCGCGTTGTTCCTCCGCTCACAGCGTGCCACGCGGATCTCCGTCCCGGCTTCAGCCCACTCCAGCCTCACAAATCTTGTAGGTCCTCGAACACGCTGGGTGTGCTCCCTTCTCAGCGACTTTGCACTAACTGCGCTTGCGATCCCCCCGCGTGGTTCCCCACGTGGTTTCCTCCCTCGCCTGCTTCAGTTCCTTGACCTGATGCCACGGCCTCCCCGACCGCTCTGCCCAAAGCTGGATCCATCTCCACCCAGCACGCCCCTTCCCACTTCATTGTCTCCGCAGCCCTGTCACCTGTTCATCTGTGGCTTAACCCCAGCTGTCCCAGGTGGCTTATTTAATTGTCATTTTTTGTGTGAACTCATTATTGTTTTATTTCAGTATTATTTTCCTAAAGACCTGCTTCTCCCTGGGCCTGTGGAGACAGCTTTGAGCCAGGCTGATCCAATGCCAGGCATCTGTGTGAGGAAACTCAGGGTTTGGGAGGAAGCAAGCTGGAGCCAGGCGAGGCTGGAGCCCTGGAAACCGCAGACGAAAGCTGGAAGAATGCAACAGGAATGATGCCACCCTGCCAGCGAGGCCACGGCCAGAGAGACTGGCTGAGCCCCCGGCCCCAGGCCTGGCGCTCCTCTCTCCGGAGGCTCCTGGGGCTCAGAGAGAGCAGCTTGGCAATGCACCAGGACCAGTGTCTCCTGGCCCAGCTGTCTCTGCGCCCCCACTTTCTCACCACCGCCTTCCCCTGCCAGGCAACTCTCTCCAAACCCAGCTGATTCCTTCCTCCAGGAGGAAGTGGTGGCAAAAGCATGGGCTCTGGGGTCAGCTGGGTCTGAGTTTCAGTCTTGGTTCTGCTACTTCTAGTTGTGTGACCTTGGCCTGCACCTCCCCAAGCTGCAGTCTCCTCATCTGCAGAGCAGGTGTAGTGGTAACTCTTGCTGCAGGCTGTGGCGAGGGCTGGGTGAGGTCCTGCATGAGCCCAGCTCATGACACAGGGCAGTTGTTCGGTCCACTAGCCGTTGGCGCTGCTCCCCTGTTGGTGAGGGTGAGCACTGATAACCACCCTCCATGACGTTGGCTTTGATCAAAATCCATGCTACTGTCCAGTCGCTGTGGCTCAGTGGTTGAGCATCAGCCTATGATCCAGGAGATTGAGGTTTGATTCCTGTTCAGGGCACATGCCCAGGTTGAAGGCTCAACTCCCATTATGGGGTGTGCAGGAGGCAGCTGATCAATGACTCTCTCATCATTGATGTTTCTCTCTCTCTCTCCCTCTCCCTCTCCCTTCCTCTCTCTGAAATCGATAAAGATAAAAAAAATAAAATAAAATCCGTGCTATCACCCATTGCTGTTTTCATTCTTGTCTCAGCAGCCTGAACCCACATCTCCATGGTTTTATCCACTGGCTGTTAAGATGGCCCCTTTATTGAGCACCTATATCCAGCCAGTGGTGGGATGAGCTCCCCATCTCTGGAGGTGTTCAAGAAGCTCCATGGTGACTTCTTGGTGTGCTTTATGCCCTGGGCTGGAGGAGTGAGGGCCAGGTTGGTCAGCCTGGAGGGCCCCCATCAGTTACTGAGAAGAGGTTTTCATGCTGTGAAACAGTGAGCCTGGGACTCCATGTGTGAGTGTGCTGCCTGGCAATTAAAATCAAGAGAGTTTAATCTGAAGAGAGTTCCAGCTCCGTTGTTTGCCCTTTTAATCTTGTCTGTTGCCATGGGAACAGCAAGTGATTGCAATCACCACTGTTTGTATTATGAGCTTGCTCCCATCAATGCGGCTTTTGAAAAATAAGAAATACGCATCTTGACTTCAGCATGCCACTCATTACTATTCAGAACAAAGCCCTGAGAAGTTCTGTCACACTCTTCCTTCCCGGCGCACCGGCTCCAGTTTGGAAATTCCCATCGGCCCAGCTCTGGGCCTGTGTCCTCTCGCCCTCTGGGCCAGGTGGCTCTGCAGAGGGTGTCCTCAGGGCCTCGCCCGCTGCCTGCTGGCTGGGGAACTGCCCGCCTGCCCTCCCTGCTGCCTGTAGCACTCCATTTCAAGCTCGTTACTATTACGTTAATGGCTCATAATCACAATAATGATCACTTTCTGAACATGAAGGGAGAGGGATGCTGTCTGGGTCAGTGTCCTTGCAAAGCCATAGGTTGGGAAGAGCAGCTCGTGTGTTCCTGGGTCTGAGAAGTTTATGAGACGCTCTGGCTCATGGCTGCCTGTGGGACTCAGCTGCACCCCGCCCGCCTTCCCTGATCCCCAGCTCTCTCTGGCTAGACACCCAAATCCAGAGGCTGCCTGGAGGGCCATCATCCCAGCTTTCCCAAACGCTTCTGAGCAAATCCCCAGTGCCTTTGCCTCCCCCTTACACTTACAGAACAGGCTACTGGGAGAATGTGAAATGTTGGCCTAATGCCCGGATATAATTGATTATAGCATTTTTCTTCGAGTAGGAAAAGACTCCAGAGAGCATCTGATCCCACCCCTTGTGTAACAACTCAGAATAAACTCCCGAGTGAGGCAGTGGCTTGCCAGAGGTCACATAATAAGAGACTGTCGCCCAGCCCCTGTCTCTTGGTTTTGTTAAATCCAATCTCATTCAGGAGACATGTCCCAGGGCACTTCATTTCAGAAACTTTACGAAATTAAAACTACTTTTTATTCGAAATACATACATGTCTTAGATCCCTTTTCTTTAGATAAGATACAAGTGGGTATAAAATTTTAAAAAGAGTTTATTTATAGAAATAGGACCTTAGTGCTCAAGTCAGAGCCATAGGCCAGGAGAAGAAACAGGCCCTCACTGATTTCAGAATCAACCTTGACCTCCAGGCCACGATTCCAGGAATTGTGTAGCTGTGTGATTTGGGGGGAGCCACCTCACCTCTCCGGCCCTCGGTATACTCTTCCGTAATGGAGAGAATGGTGCTTGTCCTGTCTACCTCATGGCATTTATGAGGTTTCCCTTGAGCTCATGGATATGGATGAGTTTTATAAGGTGTAAAATTGTATAGAATTAAATTATAGCTATTACTGTTCCTGATTCTTAGAATCAGGTCTCCTGGCTCTAGGCAGGACTAGAATTCCTCTTTTAGACCAAGTGTCTGCATGATGGATCTCAGTTTTTACTCCTTTTATTTGGATGGAAACGTTTTTCCCCCCTTTGATATTTTGACGTGGCACTAATCTAAGAGTCTCTGGTTTAAATTCCAAACCGATCAAGTGTGAGAAGTACCCAGCACCTAGCTCAACAGATGAGCCACAGGTTCATTCGCTCATGCAAATCCTGGCCCTTCCCTGTATGCCAGGCCCTGCGCTGAGCTCAGGGATTCATGGTAAATAAATAAAATGGTCCCTGCCTTGTGCAGCCCCCACCAACTTCTTGCCTCTTGTGTCAGCTCCTTGGTAGGACCGTGGTTTTTAGCCTGGCATTTTGGGCACCTGTTTGAAAACCAGAAGCCTCAGAAAGGGAGCTGACATCTTATCTTTAAAAAAGCTGCATTTTTAGTTTAAACTCAAGGGAAGCAAGAAAGGGCGAGGAGAAGCTAGGCAAGTGTGGCTCTCAGCTGGTCCCAGCCCCAGCTTGATCCCAGAGGAGCAGGGACTCACCGCAGGGCCAGACCCACTTGGAGACAAGGGCCTGGCTTCCCAGACCCCAGCTTTACTCACACATCGGCTTGGCTGCAAAACGTTTGAAGCGAGGTGATGCTGTGTGGCAAGTCTCTAGCAGGGATGGGGAACCTTTTTTCTGCCAAGGGCCATTTATAACATCATTCGAAGGCCATACAAAATTATCAACTTAAAAATTAGCTATGAAAAAAGCTCCTAGATTTATTGAATTATGAGTCCCTCCTGTGGTTGCCTTGGCAGGGCCAGACCACCCCTGTTGGAGCAAACTTGTTCTGTACGGGGCCAGAAAGTATGTATTTTATGCTTCTTGGGCCACACGGTCTCTGCCATAACTACTCCACTCTGCCGTCCTCGTGGGAACACAGCCACAGACAACATGTAAATGAATGGACGTGGCTGTGTTCCAATAGTACTCCATTTATGAAACAGGTGGCTCTGGAGAAGTGGGCACTGGAGAAGGGGGCGCTGCGAGCCATTGGGAGCCTATATTCGCAGCACTGGCTTTGAAGGGGACCTGCGGAGCCTCCATGTCTCCATCAACCACACAGGAGAACCTCCCTTACCAGATTCTGGAAAGCTTGAGGTTCAGCTGGGTCCTGCCAGCTGGGTGGGTCACTGTGCCCAGCACACTCAGTAGGGGTGGGTATCATGTTTCCCTCTGAGTCACAAGCACGTGGTCAGGTGGACTGAGCTGTAAGAGACTCTGCTCCCCAGAGCAGCCTTCAGCACCCTGAACCAGAAGATGAAGGGGCTGAGAGTGTAATCTAAGGAGCCCCAGCTCTGACAATCGGGCACCTGGGGCGGAGCAGGGAGGGGCACGCAGGTGCCCTGAGGGTGCTGCGTCCTCCTGGGGGAAGGGAGGGCCTGCTGGCTTCAGCCCCCTCTTTCCAAGGTGGCACTGTGCCCTCCCCGCTGTTCACCTCTGAGCTGCGCGTGCCTAGGAGAAGGCCAGGGAGACAATTTGCTGTCAAATGACCAAGTTCACATTGGGCATATTGAAGGAAAAAAAGCTATTTTCTAGTGTCTAAATCTCAATAAAAAAGCAATTTTGCAATCAATTACAATGTAGTTTAGGCACTAACTGTTTAATTATTTAAAAAAAGATGAAGGCAGCAGGAGCGAGCGTGTTCTTCCCGTCTCATATTTCCGAGCCGGGCGCGAGAGCCCATCTTCAAGGACTCCGCGGAGCGGGATGAGTGGCCGGCGTGGCCCAGCCACATTACGGGTCAGGCCTCCCACGTCAGCGCATCACAGCAGCCCGAGGAGGTCGAGCGGCTCCGAGTGCGCTGCAGAGGGAGAGATTCATTTTTCTGCAAGAGCCCGGACCTCCCTTATTCTGTCATGCACTATAAAAGCTGTATCATTTGATGAGGACTTTATTAGAGGAAGCTGATTCTATAAATTATTTTTTAATGCTGTGGAAGCACTTGCCTTCTGGAACCGTCTCAGTAAAGGAATTGGGGGATAGAAAGAGATGTGGGTCTACAGAGTGCTGGGAAATCAAGGCTGGGGAGAAGGAATGGAGAGAAGGCTGCGGGCGCGACCGCTGTCCCCACAGAGAAAAGCTTGGAGGGAGGGCATGGCATCGGAGCCCCACAGTGGGCAAGGCCACCGATGCATTCCTTGCGGTGAGGGACAGGGGACAGGTTTCTCTCCGTGGCTCTGTCCCCTGTGCCTCCTGCCCCGGCTCCTGTCACCGTGAAGAGCACAGGCACTGACCCTATCCTGTGTCTCTGTCCTGTGTTCTGACTCCTGGGCCCACGGCTCCTCTTCTTTGCTCCCCAGCGCATGTTCGGCTGCCTGTCTCCTCCTGGTGAGTGCTTTCCAGTCCACGTAGCAAGGCCACAAGAACCACGCACCCATCATTCTGACCCGCTTGGCTCCCTTCCTGCCAGGGGAGGGGTATTGGCTTCAGGGAACCCAAATACCTGGCCTTTGGAAACACTCAAGGGAGGCTTATGCTTACTGTTCTTCAGCCTGTTCGGGGTCATGAGGGTCAGGGGTATGCCCGTTGAGGGTCTTTTTGGGAATCATGTGGCAAGTGGCTATGGCAGATGTGCTGGCTGAAAGAGAAATCACTGATATCAGTACCCTCGTTTTAAAAATGTCGCATTACTGTTGCATGTGGGCTAGAAGATGCACTAAAGTCATGAAGAGAAATCATGCATTTCTGCCCTTAGCACGCCCATGGCACGGTTACAGCCGATGCCCACAAAGCTTCGGCCATGGGGATGTTCACAGAAACCTTTAAACTCCATATCAAGAAATCTGTTTCTTGTCCTCAGGTAGGGTTTTAACTGTGGCCCCACAGTGTGAGCCCTGACTCTGGCTACAGGCTGAGGACTGATCCCAGCTGTGGTCTGAGTTTTGACTCCACTTGCAAACTGAACTCTGGACCTGGCCCAAGACCAAGAGGTTATGGTCTTAGCCCTGAGCCAGCTACAGCCAAGCCCGGTCCCCGCATCTGATAGCACATGCCATTGTCACAGGGAAATCCCCCTGAGAGCACAGCCTTCCTCCCACTGGGATATGACTTGCACCCATGTCCTGCACTCATGAGGCTCGGAGACTCCCAGAGGAGCAGGGCAGATGGTGAAAGTTCCCCAAATCATAAGTGCCACTGCTGAAAATGCGTGGAAGGAGGCCTGGAGAAGATGAAGAAAGTGAGCATTTTACCCAAACACTGGCTGGGCTTGGCACCTGCTCAGCAGCCGTGCCCATAGAAGAGGCCACAGCCTCCTCTAACATCCCCCTGCTGTGGACTAAATGTTGTGCCCTCCTCTCCAACTCATATGTTGAAGCCCCAGTCCCCAATGTGATGGCATTTGGAGGTGGGGCCTTGGGATGTAATCTGAGTTAGATAAGGTCAGGAGGATGGGGCCCTCATGATGGAATCAGTGCCCTTATAAAAAGAGGAAGAGACTCCAGGTCTCTCTTTTTCCACCACATGAGAACACAGCAAGAAGGTGGCCACATGCAAACCGCGTAGAGGACTCTCACCAGACACCCTGATCTTGGACTTCTAGCCTCTAGAACCTTGAGCAGTAAATGTTGCTTAAGCCACCTGGTCTCTGCAGTATTTTACTACACAGCCCGTATGGACTAAGAACCCCCCCTTCACCCCTTGGATCTGCAGGCTCTTCATTCAACTTAGCTCAGTAGCACTTTCTCTGGGAAACCATAAAACATGGTGAGGATGGTGGGTGGTACTTACACGGTGCTTACTACGTGCCTGGCTATGTGTTCATGCTCCGTCCATATCATTTCACAGAACCCTCACAAACAACCCTGGAAGGGCAATATTCCTGTCTGCCCATTTAACAGAGGGGTCCAGTGGCTTATGGTGACTCAGGCAAGACACAATGTCAGGCCTTCCTGACTTCACAGCGGATGCTGGTCACCCTCACGCTGCTGAAGAATGACTTCAGGCAGAGAGGCAACGTGGTCATATTTGCACTGGGGGCAGCTCATTGGGATTGCGGAGGCCCACGGGGGTAGATTTGGGGGAGAGAAATCGGGGGCCTGGAGGTGAGGCTTCGGGTAGGGAGGCTGCTGCAGAGCCCAGCCCTCTGTAAACAGTGAATCGTCTATAAGGAGAAGCAAAGGAGCCTGCGACCCCGGTTCTGTCTGCGTGAACTTGTCCCAGGACGTGGCAGCTTCAAGCAGAAAGGCTATGAGACCCAAGAGGTGGCCACAGCTCCCAGGCCTGGCGGCCGGACCTTGAACAGCTCCTTCCACTCTGCCAGGGTGAGTTCCTGCGTGCTTGACCAGCCATGACCAGCCTGTTTCCACTTTATTTAATTCCCAATCAGCCTGGCTCTGGGCCGTGCTGCGCAGACAGCACACATAATTATGTATTGATTTCCTTCCAGAGATGCACGGCCTTGAGTTTACGCGGCACTTCTGTGGCCCTGCATAAACACAATCTGAGGAGTAAGGGGGCTCGATTTAAGCGGGGAGGCTAGAGGAGCCTGCCTCACGATGAGGAGGGGAGGCCTGTCCTGATCCACGAGTGAGAACTGCCGTCAGCTGGGCTTTGTGGCCGGGTGAGGCCTCCCTATGGCCTCTTTGGGAATCAGATGCCGCCAGAGGCTGGCTGGGTGGATTGGCCGTTGTGTGGGGGAAACAGAAACCCGCTCTCGACCTCCGTCACTGGTAGAGTGAGTTGAGCGTCGGTGTGTGGACTTGTCCATCTATGTAGCCCTCTCCCATCCATGCAATTTCCCACGAATCCCCCGGGGTGATTAGGTTTCACGGTGCTTTGCCAGATGGCGTATTCTCTCTCTTTCCCCGCCTTCCAGGGACTGTCTGAAACACAGGCCAAGCACTTTTACCTCAAAATTATATTAAGGGGTTTCATGAACAGAGATGACTCCACAGCCCATAGATCACACTCTGAGTGTGGGTGCAGCGGGCAGACGCCGACAGGCTCCGGGCTGGCTCCCTTTGCGCCTGGGGCCCGTCCTGGATCTCACACCCTCTAACCAAACCCGGGCCTTGCCTCCTTCCTCCTGGAAAACTTTGGTGGGCGGCGCAGCCGTAAAAACGAAGTCTGGAGGTAGCCCCTGGCCCCAGAACCCTCCCGAGAGGCACCAAATTTGTTCCTCTTGAAAGTCCAACTGAAGCAAGTTCTGGGGTTCAGCCCCAGATGTCGGAGGGGGTGGACAATGCCAGTCGGCCACCTTCATGCCCTCAGGCTGGGGTCTGTGAGCCACACGGGTAAGGTGGGCTGCCTGGCCTGTCCTCTCCCTACAGGGCCGGGTCAGTGAGTCTTTCCTGATTCGGATGTGGGTGGGAAACACAGAGCACTCACTCCGTGATCGACTGGGGGACGATCTGCTTCTTTACCACCCTCCTTCCTTCGGTCTCCAGAACCTCCCTGGTGGGCCTCTCAGATGGTGCGGATGGTGCGTTGCCTCTGCCGATGCCCCAGGGGCCTTTCCATTCATGCATTTCTGGTCCACGGTCCCCAATCTGATGGTTTTCAAGCAGCCGTGCTGATCCCTGGGGCACCTCAGACTCTGCAGTGTGGTTTTGGCTGGACCAAAGCTGGAGGGTGTGCAGAGTTGTCCTGCAATGTTCTGGACAAACCATCCCTTGTCCTGCTGGACTTTGAATGCCCAGCCAGACATTCTCATAGGTGCTAAACTTGTTCACACACTGGAACCTACAACCTAAGTACTTTTTGGCTCAGCTTTAACCTACACCAAATGGGCCACAGCTATGGTGAAACTGTAGGGAATTTTGTATTTCGTGTTGTTCTGAACGCTACTGGTTTGGACGTCGTAGTCCCTGAGTCACCAGGGTAACACCTGCATGACTCAGCATGTGCAGACCTGCATGTACGTATGAGGCTGATTACTTCACAATGTTGTCTAGTGCAATTATGCCCAAGCGTTTACATATGCAAATATAGACTGTTTTATTGTACCTTCTCCACCTCCCTTATATTATGGGTAGTGAGTTATTTTGAGTTTTAAAAAACTGGAGTGTAGGTTGGTTCTATTTTCTATGTTTTCATCTGAAGGACAGTGAAGGGTGCTATGGTGTATTGTCATCCAAGTATTATTGCCACCCAAGAATTCATGTTCCTTTGCAATGTGACATCGCCACGCCTCCCATTCACAGGCAGAGTTAATTTCTTTACTTCCTTGAATCTGGGCTGGCCTGTGACTTGCTTTGATCAACAGATTATGGCAGAAAGTATATTGTATGACTTTCAAGGCTAGACCTTAAAATGCTTTGCAGTTGCTGGTTTCACCCTCTTAGAATACCATCCAGAGACTGCCAGGCCAGGAAGCTGGTCTAGCCTAAAAGTTCGGAGGTGAACTGAGGAACCCTAGCTGATGGCCAGGCCAACTGCAAGACGTGAGCAAAGCCGTCTTATTTTATTTTATTTTTATTATTATTTTTATTAGTCCTCACCTGAGGATATTTTTCCATTGATTTTTAGAGAGAATGGACTGAGGAAGTGAGGGGTCGGAGAGAGAGAAAGAGAGAGAAACATCAATGTGAGAGAAATACATTGATTGGTTACCTCCTTCACACAGCTCGACTGGGGCCGGGCATTGAATGTGCAACCCAGGTACATGCCCTTGACCAGGAATCGAACCCATGACCTCTCAGTGTGTGGGATGATGCTTCACCCACTGAGCTATATCAGCCAGAGGTCTAAGGTGAGGGTGAGCAAAACCACCTTTGGTATTCCAGCCCAGTCAACCTTTCAGCTAATGCAGGCTCATATATACGCCCAGTAGAGGAACATTTCAGCCAACCCACCAAAACATGAGAAATAATAAATCGTTGTGCATCAAACCACTAAGTTTTGGAGCAGTTTGTTATATACCAATAATTAATTGATACCATGACCTTACAAAGTATTGGTTTTTAAAAATAAGGATTGGGACCCATTGGCCTAATCAAACCAACATGTATTGAGCACCTGCTGTATGCCAGACAGAGCCTGCTGTTGCATGTTTCTGAGGCAGAGACTGGCAGGCCTGGTTTGTAGAGTTTGACCTGAGGGAAGAAGATGGAGACCCTGTTGCCAGAACTAATACAGTGAAGACTGAGTTTGGGGGTGAGGCAGAAGCTGTTAACTGAGGCACTAGACCAGCAGCACATGATTCATGGCTGGGTGAGAATGGATCACCTTTAGTCTCACCTGACTCAAGTCCAAATGGGCCTCAGAGTCTGGCAGCCTTGAGTTGAAGAGGGCCGAGAGGCAGAGGTAGGTTTTAGTCTTTGGAGGACCAAAGCTCTGACAAACTTACAAGAACTCCCTAATGAAATTTAGGGTACGGCAACACCAAACCCCAAAATAAGTGTGAACACGTCCAGTCCAATAAAGTTTTGATTTTCCCCATAACTACCTTTATTCTCTTTTAAAAGAAATATAAGAATATCAATTATAAAATAAAACATTTTGGGGGATTGTCTCCAGTTTTGATCACTGTGGAGTGGTTTATATCCTAATATCTTTCCTATGGATAATAATTATGAATCCTGGACAACTGTGGAACCATTTGAAGATACTGCAGACTGTCCCCAAATGGAGAGATAAGAAACTCAGGAGATGAGAAACACCACAAGGTGAGATGTGCATTTCTATGGCTTCCCAAGTGGCACTTGCCAGTCTGGGCAGGCTGGGACCTAGGCAGAGGGCCACAGTCATACTGACTTAGAGTTTAGGGCTTTCCGAGGGGATAGAGGTTGAAGGTAAGAAGGCTAAATGAAAAAGGTGTCACAGAAGGGTCTCTGAATCTGCATATATTCCCCTGAAATCCTTGGCTGATCTCTGAAATGCACATGTGTAGGGGAGATATCAGGGAGCCCAGCAAAAGCAATAGCTACCAGGCTAAAGAAACAGAACACAGATTTTTAGGAGAGACAGTTTGGAGTTTGAATCCTATCAGGCTAGAGGGGCTTGATGGGCCCTTGGACTTGCCACTGCAATCCCAGAAGGGCCACCCTATCAGAGTGGAGATTATGTCTAAGCACTAGGGGTTTGCTCCAGGACTAAGGGCATAACTGAAACAGATCTGCTTTAATAATGTGTAAAACCAAGTCTCTAAGAGCTCAAGGTGTTCGCCTAGTAACTCAGGTCACCAGCTAGTCATAACTGCTCATCATGGATAAAAATATAGAATTCAGAGTCTCTGCAACGCATTATACACAATGGCCGGTAGACAAACAATTAAAATTTGTTAGACATAAAGAAACAGGAAAGCCCTGGCCGGTTGGCATCCTCTGGTACACCAAAAGGTTTTGGGTTCGATCCCCGGTTGGGGTTTGTACAAGGCGCAACCGATCGAATCTTCTTTCTCACATCGATGTCTCTCTCTCTCTCTCTCTCTCTCTCTCCCTTCCTCTCTTTCTCAAGTCAATAAAAACATATCCTCAGGTGAGGATAGAAATAACAAAACAGGAAAATGTGATAATAGTCAAAAGATAAAACAATGGAAATATGACTCAAATTTAGAATTAGCCGACCGGTCTTTAAAAAGAAGCTATTAGGCCCCTGGCTGATTTTGCTCAGTGGTTAGAGAGCATTGGGCCAAGGGCCGAAGGGTCTCAGGTTCGATTCTGGCCAAGGGCAGGTACCTGGGTTGCTGGCTCCATCCCTGGCCCTGGTTGGGGGGCATGTGGGAGGCAACCAATCGATGCATCTCTTTCACATCCATGTTTCGCTCTCTCTTTCTCTCACCCTTCCACTCTCAATGAAAAGCAATGGAAAAAAATAACCTTGGGTTCGGATTAAAAAAAAAAAAGAAGCTATTAAAATATACTAAGACTTGAGCATAGTGATGAAAAGATGGGTGAAGGAAGATAAAAAATAAGAGCCAAATGGAAATTCTAGAATCGAACAGCAAAATGTCTGGAGTAAAAAATTTATAATGGGCTTAATAACAAATTGGAGATGGCAGAAGAAAGGGTAAGTGAAATTGAATATAAATCAAAAGAAATGATCCAACCTTAAGAACAGAGACAAAACGATTAATTGAAATAAAATTGAACATAGTCTCAATGTCCTGTGAGACAATATCAAGTGGCCTATTGCGTGTGTAACTGGAGTCAGAGGAAAAGAGAGAGAGCATGGGGCAGAAAAAATATATGGAAAAAGCACTGTCCTAGATTGCCCAACATTTTATGAAAATGTAAATTTATGGATTCAGAAAGTTAACAAACCCCACAGTTGGATAAATGCAAAGAAAACTGTTGATGTACCTATGTACATCAACATAAAACGACTAAAAGCCAATAAAATGGAAAACCTGGAAAGCAGAGACAAAAACACTATCTGGGGAACAATGATACAGATGAGAATGGACCTTCTCAGTGAAAACAGTGGAGATTGTGAGGTGATGGAATGGCATTTTATTTATTTTTCATTTTAAAAAATATATCTTTATTGATTTCAGAGACAGGAAGGGAGAGAGAGAGATAGAAGCATCAATGGTGAGAGAGTCATTGATCCGCTGCCTCCTGCACGCACCCTGCTGGGAATCGAGCCTGAAACCAGGGCATGTGCCCTGACCGGGAATCGAACCCCGATCTTCTGGATCCGAGGTCAATGCTCAACCGCTGAGCCACGCCGGCTGGGCGGGAATGGCATTTTAAATGTGCTGAAAGGAAAAAAACCTAGTCAACTCAAGATTGTATATCCAGTGAAAAGTATTCTTTTCCTATAAAACAATGGAGGAGCGATGAAGATTCTCAGCTACGCAGAAGCTGAGGAGCCCTGCTCGTCACAGAGGCTAAAGGCAGTTCTCCAAGAGGAAGGGAAATGACGCCGGAGGGAAAAGCTCAGATGCACGAAAAGGCTGAGGAGCACAGATAATGGGGAAATGCGGCTACCTAGAAGAAACAATATTGCTCTTGTTGTGTTGTTGTTGAAGATAAATGGCTGCTTCAAGGAAAAAGTATAGCATCGTTCTGTAGGGTTAATAACGTAGGAAAGTGGAAAACACACAATGAGAACAGCGGAAATCTCAGGGGTGGGTAAATGTAATTAGACTACTTAAGGTTCTAACATTAAAAAATACTTCGGGTACCCAGGACGGCTGGTGTCCCCGTGCGAACAGTCTGAGTGGTGGGGACCAGCACCGGGCAGGTAGCCCCAGCTGTTTTAAAAACTTTTGCCCATTTAGAAAGTTTTTGTCTTCTGCTTGAGTTCTAAGAGTCCTTTTGATACGCCGGGTGCAAGTCCTTTGTCAGAGAAATGGATTACAGAAGTGACGTCCTGCGGCTCGTCTTTTCATTTTGTTAATGGTGCCTTTGGAAAGGGAGACATTTTCCACTTTGGTGCAGCCCAATTAATTGGTTTGTCAATTTTTTCTTTGATGGTTTGCTCCTTTTGTGTCCTAAAGAAACCTTTGTCTGTCCCCAGGTCTCTGGGCCAAAAACTTAAAAAAATGGATGTGTCCCTCCTGCCTCCTTCCTCCTCTTTCCCAGTCTGGAAGCAGATGACAGCAGGCCCGAGGGGACAGAGAAGTCATAAGATGACAGGGCTCTGGGGCCTAGTCCCTGCCTGAAGGGGAGTCAGCAACCAGAACCGCCTTCCTGGGGCTGGGCGCGGGGAGAGTGAACGGCGCTGGGTTTGTGCGCTAACCTGCTGCGGGCTACTAGTTGCGGTACCTCAGCCGCCTGGAGCTCGGATTCCTCCAGCTGCACAGACACTGTGCTGTGCCCGGGATCCCCAGCGAAGGGACCGCCGCTGACTGCGGGGCTCCCACCCTCCCACCCTCCTCTCTGTTCCCAAACTTCCTCCCTTTCCTTCTCTAAACGGGCCGACAATGAATTTAGAGCAAGATGTGCCCATCTCGTCTTCGAAGTCTTAAGATACGGAGTCTAAACAGCATTGAGCTGAGAGAGGTGGGGAACAATGAGGTGCTGTGGTCCCTTACGCCCTTGCCCACTCACCACCAAGAGGCAAGGCCTAGGCCTTCAGCCAACCCTTTCATGAGTCCCTTCCCCACTGGCCCCCATCCCATCAGTTCTTCCTTTAAGTCTATGTGGCCACCTGCTGGCCTTCACTTTTGGGGACTGTCTTCCAGCTCTGCCTTTGGCGCTGTTATCAAGTTTCTTCCATGGGTTTCATCTCACTCCACCAGCTCCCCACCGGGCAGCTGGTTATTGTAACGCATGTTCTTATCAGGGCCACCCCTAATCTCTTCGATGATTTATTTTATTTACTTGAAGTTATTTTTATTAACTATAGGGTAGCAACAAAACAGCATTTATAAACTATATATAAGGTATGAAAACTATGGATACAACAAACACTCGTGGACCACCACCCAGTAGAGGGAAACATGATTATAATACCCTTGAAGTTCCCTCTCTGCCTTATCACTTTCCATTCCCCTCCCTCCCCTCTCAGAGGCAATTATTTCCCTGGATTTTATGTTTATTGTTGTCTAGTTTTTAATTTTTTATTTTTGCTTGTGCCTTTAAATTGTAATATACAGCTGACACTTTCATTAGCAATGTATGAGTTTAATGAGGAATAATTTACATATCATAAGAATTCATCCATTGTGATTGGTGTAATTCAACATTTTTTTTTTTAATTTATACGGTTCTGCAAGCATCACCAGTTCTAGAATATTTCCATGGCCTCAAAAAAGATTCCTTGTGCCCATCGGCTGTCATTAAAAACAAAACAAAACAAAACACATCCTAGTGGGTATAAAATGTATCTTCTTGTAGTTTTAATTTGCATTTCCTGATAAATATTGATATTGAGCATTTTGTCAAGTCTGAGTGGCCATTCATCTAGTTCTTTTGTGAAATGTCTCTTTAGGACATTTGTCCGTTTTAAAGTCGTGTTTCTTGTCTTTTTGTTTTTGATGCTAATATATAAGGATTCCTTATATAGTCACCTATGAGTTCCCTGTTAGATATATGTATTGTGAATATATTTGTAGGTTTGTAGCCTGCTTACTAATTTGGTTAATCGCGTATTTTGATGAGCAGAAAATGTGATTTTGATTAATTTGATTTGTTAATTTTTGTGTGTGTGTGATTATTGCTCCTGTGTCCTAAGAAGTCTTTGTGAGGAGGAAAATGCCACTGTTCCTATGTTTCTCCTTTACTGTACTCACACAGAACAGTTCGCTTCTGATCTTCTGGTCACCCAGTGGGTGGGGTTTTCCCTCCACCAAACAATTCTCTGCAATACAGGCTGGGGGTCCTACAGTGAACTCTATTCGGGCCCCATGTACCTGGAGATAGCATCAGATCCCACGGGTTAAGGGCCCAGCCCTCCAAGACTGCCCTCCCCTGCTTCAGATACCAATCGAAAGTCTAGGTTGTCACCTGGGCTTCTGACAACTGCTGTCAATTGGAAGTTTCCATGATCCCTCCTTGGGTTTGATTTGCCAATGTGGACTCACAAAACTCAGGAAAAGAGTTGACTTACCAGATGACCGGTTTGTTATAAAAGGATGTAACTCAGGAACAGCCAGATAGAAGAGACGCATAGGGCAAGGTATGTGGGAAGGGGCTTGGAGTTTCCATGTGCTCTGCAGGCAGACAGGCCACCGTCCCAGCACCTCTACATGTTCACCAATCCAGGGAACTCCCGGACACCCATACTTTAGGGATTTTAATAGAGGCTTCATTAAATAGGCAGATTGATCCTTCACTCAATTTCCAGCTTCTTTCTAGCAAATGGAGGGTGGGGGTGGGGAGGGGCTGAAAGTTCCAAGCTTCTAACCATGGCTTCGCCTTTCTGGTGACAAGCTCTCATCTAGGAGCCCACCAAGGGTCACCTCATTAGAACAAAAGACATTCCTATTGCCCAGGAAATTCCAAGGGATTTAGGAGCTCTGTGCCAAGAAGCAGAGGCCAACATATATATTTTCTATTATCTCACACTTATCTACCCTAGATCTCAAATATATCATCTTATGTTTTCTCTGAAGCTTTATGGTTCTGGCATTATATTTAGGTCTATGATCAATTGCTAATTAATTTTTTGAGACATGCTTTATGGCCAAGTATATGGCCTGTCTTGACGAATATTCCTCGTATACCTGAAAAGAATGTGAATTCTGCTGTTAGGTAGAGTGAGCTCTAAATATCAATGAGGTCAGGTTGGTGGGTAGTACTGTTCAAACCTTCTGTGCTCTCATAGGTGTGAAGGGTGTGAGGGTGGATTAGGAGAACGTGCTCTATTTTGGGGACATTAGCTGATGAAGATTAATTTCCAGGGAGATGAGTTTTGGTGTAGCACTCTTACTCAAGAGTTCAGACTGGGTCTTGGTTAAGACTGGTTGTTTTGTTTAATTCAACTAATTGCCATGGGCCTGTTGTGTGTCTGTTTTGTCCCTGGGGAGCTCAAGCAGAGAGGGCAAGTTTTCATCAGGAGACAGGATATAGCACCACCTTCCTTTAGAACTGAGCCTGCTCAGCGAGACAGGATCTGCTGTGGTGCCTTAGACAAGGGTCTGAATTGCACGCTCAGTGGGCAGTTTACCCAGAGACTGAGCACGCGTGTTCTTTATAACAGCTCAGCTTCCATACCCGGTGCCCGTCTTATGTGACTGTTGGAGCCCAGGAGTTGTTAAACCACAAAATGGAAGACTTTAGAGTTATTAAAACCAAACATGCACTGTTTGGATGGGGAGCCTGAAGCCCAGAGAATGGTAGGAAATCGGTCAAGGTCACACAGTAAGTCCCTGCCCGTGTGGGAGCAAGTACCAGGTGTCGGGCCTCCTGCCTGCTCGCGGTGGCCTGGCCTGTTACAACATTCCAGGGGCTGGAATCGGACCCTGCTCCCTCTGGCTGATTTTTGGTGGGTGTTCAAACAAACAGAATCAAAATGAAGAGTTTCCTCCGGCTTGTCCCCTTAGGAAAACCCCTTTCCTTTCAAGATCCTGGTTTGGAGAGCGGGTGGATTGAGAGGAGAATGGCCGTGGCCCATCTTGCTGTCTCACCTTAATGAATTGTTTCCTCTCAGGGCTGATTTAATCAGGGCTGAGGTCACAGTTTGTGAGCAGAAGCACAGGGGAATGCTGCCCAGGGAGTGTGGCGTAATCGCCCCAAGTGATTGGGAAGGCAGGAAGGAGAGGAAAATCCTTTAGGGGGAACCGGTAATTGCTTGTGTACAGAAATCATATTGCATTTGTTGCAAAATGTTTGCAAACTGTCATGTATCGGTGGGTGAGCGTGTACGTGCGTGTTTTAGTCACAGCAATTTATTCAGCCTATCTCTCAATCTGTCGGAAAGTTGTGTTGCCACGAGAGCCTGATGGTTTTTTTTTTCTTCTTAAGCAAAATGTAAATTATCTGGCCCATTAATATCGGGGCGCTTTAATCCGTTATTAGAGGAGGAAAGTAAAAATCCTGCACCAAGATGAATGTTTGCTTTTATGGTGATTAATACTGCGCAGCCCCCGGCACATTCATCACTCTACCAGGGGCTTCAGCAGGAAGGAAATAGGCTGAGAATATGGTGGGTCTGCTGCTCCGTGTCTTACCCAAATGATCCATTCCATCGCCTCCCTGCCTCCAGAGCCTTCACTAGCTCCCTATTGCCTTTGTCATAAAAGCCAGACTTTCAGCTCTCCCATCCTACCTGTGCTCCAGAACATCTGCTGTGTGCCTCGCCCTGCACTGTGGGAGAGGCAGGAGAAGGAAGGGAGGTGGCCTCTGCTCCCAGAGATTTCCTGTGCATTAGGGGAGATGAGAACAGCTCATAGAGAGGAATCAAATGCCCAACATGAGAGACTGAGGAGTCAGATGTTAGATGGATGGGGCAGACTGCAAGGACCGTCAGAGCCAAGAAAGGGAGAAGTCAGCGTGCTGGGCTGGTGGACAGGGAAGGCTTCCTGGAGGAGGTGGGCTACAGCTGAGCCTTGGGAACTGAGACATCTGTGGATAATCACAGTCATAGGCACTGATTATTGAGCCCTCCCCCTGTGCCAAACATCATGCTAGGAGCTCTTGGTATATTATTGTTACTCCATCTTTCAGCCTTGTGAGGCAGGCATTGTTATCCCCTCTTTGGGGACAAGAAAACTGAGGTTCAGAGAGGCGAAAGTACCTACCTTCATCACACACTGGGGGGCAGAGTCAGGATGAGCACACGGTTCTGGGATACTCTGAAGGCTGGGCCTGAATCCAGGGCTTGTCTCCCCATTCTTAGCAGGACGAGCAGAGAACCCATGGGGGTGCGGAGGGGAGTGTGGGCGAGGGACTCCGTGGGCAGAGGCTGGCAGGAAGAAACCTGCAAGGGTCGGGTGGGGGCTCGATGGGGCTCTGGGGCCACACTGTAGGACAGTCTCAGTGCTAGGAAGAGGGACATTACCTGGAGCCATGAAACACAGGCCCGTCTCCCACCCGGGACCTTGCATTAGCGGGAACCGCTCTATCCCCTGCGTGTCGGGGCTTTCTCCTTGCATTTTGGGGAAGAAAATGGAACCTGGCCTTGTCTCAGCAGCCCCACTGCCTAGCTCAGGCCTCATCATCTCACAGCCAGAAACTGCCGCAGCCCCCAGGCTCATTGCGTCTGCTGACACCTGTCCCCGTGGCCACCAGGTAATCTCTGTGAGACGCAAGCCTGGGTGGGAGAGGGCCCAGCTCCCAGGTGCCTGCAGCTCCCTTCCCACTGCACGAAGTCGGGCCCCTCGGCCAGGCACGCTGGCCCTGCTTTCCCACGTCTCCTACTCCCTGCCTCCTCTCTCAGCGACGTGCTCCCCCCCTTTCCTGAGAACATCTCCTCATCCCTTAAGTCTCACCCCAAATGTGCCTCCTTGGGGAAGTCCTCCCTGTGGGTACAAGGAGCCAGCTGAGATCTCGCAGGGTTTCCATGCTTCCCAGCTGCTGGGAACCTGGTCCTTTCCTCCGAGCTTGGTGGTTGTCCTCATGGCTCCCAATCCCGGAGGAAGTGGCCAAGACAGAGCAGGTCTGGTCCACGTGGGTGGTGGCCGGACATAGCGGTGAAGGCAGGTCGGGACCTATGGCCGGTCCTGCTGGCAGCATGTTATCCAGCCATCTGACAGGCATTCACTGAGCGCCCCTCCGTGTTAGGCTCCAGGCATTTGTCACAGGGAGATGAGTGACACAGACATGAGCACAAGGCCTTCACGGAGCTTACAGTCCAGCAAGGGACAGGCCGTAAGCAGATAACCGCTGCGCTGCTCAGGGAGTTGTCTGAGCTGCCTCTGAGCTGAGCAGAAGGACTGCTGGGAACAGGTCTTGGCCACCCCAGGGTCTGTCTCTGAATCCCCCCGATCCATGGTGAGAAGAGCCCCTGCAGTGGGTGAGCCACAGGCTCCTGGGCCCGGCTGACTGAGCTGGAAGCTGCCGCTGGCCCTGTCTCCTCCAGGGTCTGGAGATTCCATTCCTTGCTTTTCCTGTTTTAACTAAGCTGCACTGTTTGTAGGGGAAGAGTTGGTCCCTCCTGAGTCTGGGCGCTCCTCTGTTGAGGATGCTGTTCCCACTGATCTCCAAGGCTCCCTTGCTTGTGAGTCTCCAGGAAGCCTTCAGGAACCAAGGAGAAGAGGTCTGGGAGCCACCGCCTAGGAATCAGCAGTAAGGGGCCCTGCACTGAGAGGCGGACACTGTTTATTAAGGATAGACCTGCAATTGCATGTTTTTATAATCTCCCAGAGAGTTCATTTTATTACTCAGCTAGGATCTAAATGAACCCGTGGAACTGCTCACACTTCCTTCTGCCCCTGGTGGGAGGAAGTCCAGCAGGTAAGGAATGCACCTGAGTCTGAGAACAGCAAAGCCACACGTTAGGATGGAAAACATATTTTCTCACTCGGGGCCATGACCAGGCCTTTCATTCTAGGACGGAGAAGTGTCATTTCTCTGTGGGGATAGCAGTTGTGGGCCTCTGTGCAGGCAGAGGGGGTAATAAGAGGACTTCTACCCGGGATTGTGGAAGGACTCCATTGGAGAGGAGGCATGACCAGTTTGAAGATGAAAAACCACTTTCATAGCTGGGGGGAGAGTCTACCTGGAGTGACCTGGATGAGCCAACATGACCTCTGGAAACGTCAAGGGCGGGGTCACTGGGTGCACAGGGGCAAAGGGAAGAGGAAGATGTGGCTGGAGGTGTGGCAGGGTCCCATCATAAAGACCCCAAGTGCAATCCTAGGGATTTGTAATTTCCCCCCATGTTTTATTTTTGTTTTTTGAATTGTAAAAGCAATACACATTTATCATAGAAAAATTTGAAATTTCAGAAACATTTAAAGAAGTAAGGCATTATGCTAACATCCAGGAGCACCTTTGTTGGCACTTTGGTGGTTCCTATGTCCTGTTTTCTATAGTTTACATTTTAAAGTTCACATTACACATCCCGTTTTATAGCCCCTTTTACTTATCAAAATGTCTCATACCTTCCTCCATATTATTGGTAGTGCTAACCTAAAAATAAAAGACCTTTCAAAGTGAGAGGCAAGCAAGCATTTATTGAGATCAATAAAAATTGCTCTTCGGGACACACTGACTCAGGCAGGAGCCCAGATAGTGTTCTGATTAGAAGACAAAGGCGATGGGTATTGATGAAAAGGGGAAAGGGAACAGTTACATCAATAGAAGGAAGGTATTTCTATGGTGCAGGTAATACAATGCAGTGAAACATTCTTAACAACGTTTTTAATTTTCAGTCCCGGAGTCATCAGTCCAGTAGTCATAACATCTGCTTTCTTGTTAGCCTTGGGCCCCAAGCAGGGGGCCTTGGAGACCAGCGGGAACAGCCTCCTGCAACAGGGGGGCGCCCAGACTCAGGCGGGACCAGCTCTTTCCCCACAAACAAGGCAGCCTGATTAGAGCAGGGAGAGCAAGGAATGGAGTCTCCAGGCCCCGCGAGGCAGGACCAGCCGCGCCTTCCCAGCTCCCTCATCAGTCCTTTGAGACGCAATGTTGCCCTAAGCCCGGTCCCCAAGGTTATCCTGTCCTGTTTTTAACATTCTCAGCTTGGGGGTATAAGACCTGCAAGGCCGTTTCTCTGGCATGGCAGCTCCGGCTCCATTTTAAAGTGGCTCCATTTATGTGATTGTTCACAGTAGTTTAAAGCACCTTCTCTCTAATGACGTGCCCCCAGGAGATGTCCTCGGTGCCCAATATCCCCCCCCTTTGTCACTTCATTCTCTCAGACCAGTGGGGTCTCATGCTTGGCTGCGTATTAGAATCACCTGGGAAGCTTTGAAAAACCCTGGTGCCAGGGATGCACCCAGGCCGATTAAACCAGAAACTCTGGGGTGAGAACCAGGCATCGGTGCTTCTTGGAGATTCCCCAGGAGATTCTAACACACGGCCAGGGCTCAGAGCCACGGAGTTAGAAACACTCCTTTGCATGGGGCCATGGGGGGTGTTCACCTGCTGTATGGCCAAGGTGCTCAGGCTCCTCACACTGATGGATTTAGTGTAACCAGGAGCATCGGGTGTGTGTGTGGGGGGGGGGGGGATCTAGTGGAAGAAAAATAAATAAAAAATAAATAAAGGAATCAATAAAGCCACCACCACCACTTCCATCACACTTTAGTCAACCCCAGGAGAGCTGATGTCTCTTGTTGTTGTTGTTTTTTTCTGCCAAAGACTGCACTGGGCACTGCTCTGCCTCCCTCCCGGGCAGCTCTGATGGGAAGTGCCAATCCCAGTGCTCCCTGGACCTCTGCCCACAGGGATCGGTCCAAACGGGAGGGCGTGTGGCGGGAGCAGGACCAATCAGATTTCTTCCATCTGGGGCCTGCCAGATAAAATACAGGATGACCAATAAATTTGACTTTCAGATGAAAAGAGCAAAATAGTAAAACAAAAGAATAACTAGTATTTCAGAATATGTATATCACAGGTATTGCGCGGGGCCTGCTAGGAAACGGTTTGTCCTTAGAAATCTGGCAACCTCCCTCCCATGGGATTTGCTCTCTGGGTGCTGGGGGAGGCAGGGTCTCTTTCTCTTAGATTTTGAGCTTATATGTGAATTCCCAGCCCAGTTTCTCGAATTAATCTCCACAGTTTCCCCTGTCCTACTTAGCTCCCTCTTAGCACTTGCATCTGCAGTCCTTTTGTGTACCTCTCTTACACTGGTTTATTGTCGGGGTGCCCTGGTGTAATGTGAGCTCCACCAGGCGAGGGGCCTATCTGCACTGACCACCCCTGTCCGTCAGCGTTTATCTGTGAGGATCCTTGAGGCCTCCTTTGGGGTGAAGTGTCTCTGGAGAGAATTTCTCTGCGCTTCTGCAGAGCCTGGAAGCAGGAGCTGAGTTGTTTTTTGTTTGTTTGTTTGTTTTGATCTCACAGTCGTGTAATTTTGGGTCTCAAAGTTTTGTAAGAGATGGCCTGTGTTTACATTTCCCCCCTCAACCAAGGCCAGGGTCAAGGCAGATGCGTTTCCTTCTGCCTTCGTGTGGAGGTCCCCATCTGTTTCTTAGTCTCCCTTCCAGTGTGTTGTCCTTTTGAGACTCAGCTCGTTGCTGTAGGGATTTTACACCAGATCTCCAGCCCTGGGACATGGTTGAGGTTTATCTCCTGTCCCTCAAACTCACGTAGTCTTCGGTGGAGAACTTCAAAGTCTCTAGGATTTAGCAGAGCCCTGAGGGAGAAAGCAGACTTTAGCACTCATTTCCTTGTCATAATTCTTATTTCACTTCGTTTTAGGGCTTTGCAGATTTCTTACTTTTGTGCCAGCTCCGTAACGCATTTAAATAGATTTAAAAATAAACTTCTCCAACCATTTAGTGGTTTCACTCAGGAGGGTCTTTCACGGGAATCAGATCTACACTGATGCTGGAAACCAACCATAGGCTATTTTTAATAACTCAAGTTAATTTCTTATTAACTCCACCATCGGCTTCGTTGATTCAACATTCCTCTTTTCCTTCCCACCTTGGGCAGGTGGGAGGGGCAGTGTGGTGCCAAGGCACGGACATAAGTGGATGTGGCCCACCTGAGCCACCCATGACACTGAGCCATTCCTCTGGCCACAAGGCATTTTCAGGCCTGGTGACTCCCAGCAGTAGTTTTGTGCTACCCTTGGGGGCTGCCCAATGCTCCACTAGGGCTTGGACCATCCGTCCCTTCTCTGAATTACAGAGAAGCAGTCATTCCTGCAGGACAGGGTGGGCAGCAGGAATGGAGTTGGGTGTCCCCCTCTAGTGACCCTGACATAGGGCCTGGCCCTGGTCACCCGGGTTCCAGTGGACGGGATGGACAGGAGCAATCTTGCCTGTTGGGCTGCCACGGACCTGAGAAAGTCTTTGAGGAGCTGAGGGTTTGACCCAAGGGACTGAAGGTCAGAAAGCCCATCCTGTGTCCTGGGGCCAGAGGGAGGGGGCTGTACGGGAGAATCGGGCGTTGCTGGCTCAAGCAAATAAGCGCAGACTTTGCAGTAACCGAGGATTTCCACAGGCTCGGGGGAGGCTCCTCCTACCATCTCTGAGTCTCAGACTTAGGCTGGCCTCATCTCCCCCACCCCGAGTCCTCTCTCCCCTTCCCTCTGTTCCTTCCTTGCCACCTTCCTTTATACTAAAACATCCATTAAATTTTTCTTCACTTAAAAATGTAATCTTCCATTGTCTTTTATTTATAAAAGTAATGTATGCTCATTATAGAAAACATAGAAAAGTGCAAGGAGGTAATGAATGTTTACCCACAATCCCATTGACTCCGATTTCTAACTATTATGTATATTCTCTGTATATATTTTTATATTTACCACATATTTAAAAAGTACATAGTTTAATAATTTATGTTATAAAATTTGGATGATACTCCGTGGCATTATTTTATAGAATGTATTTTTTCCCCCACTTTATGATCTATTATGAAAAATTTTATTGCTCCAAACATTTTTTGGAAAGATTATTTTTAATGGCTCATATATTCCACTGTATAGATGGAATATCAGTTATTCAATGCATTTGGATGTTTTCCCACATTTTAGATTTATAAATAACTTCTTGATGAACACACTGTGCGTAAATTTGTATGCGTATTGCTGATTTTTTTTCTCTATGTATATATTGCCGGAAATAGATCTGCTGGTTAATATTTTTGAGGCTTTTGATAATCATATAGAGTTGTTCTACAATAATATGATGTAGATGTCATATAACATGCCAAAAAAATATTGCGGTCTGCAAAACTGTGCACTAAAAGCGATAAGACTTACAGGAAAAACATATTTAAGGCAGGTCAGTCAAAATTTACGTTATATAATAACCACAACACTAACAAAAAGTAACACCCGCAATAAACATGCTATTTAAAAATTAATTACATTTCTAATAAGTAGAGTAACAATAGCATTACTTCTAAAAGGTGCTTGCCGGGAAGGGATGTAAGGAAGAATTGGAGGAGATGCCGAGTTATGGAGACAATGACAGATTTCACAAAGGTGGGTGACCTGGAATGAGCGCTTCTGAGACAGAACTGGCAGCCCTACCTCGCCCGGAGGGAGAACCCAGGTGGGGGCTGCGTGGCCTGCATCCCCCGGGGCTTCTGTGCTCGGCGGTGGGAGCGTCCTTTGGGTTCAGCTGCTGGTACTTGGTGGCTTAATACTTAACCTTCTGGGGAGAGTTGCATACGAACCAATGTGACCTTGGGCTTTAGACACCCTTACCTTTTCTAGCCAGTTCCATATGAGCTCATTCTCCTTAGAGGAGCATGTGTTGTAGCAAAGCACATGGCTTGTGAAAAGGCAGCCCAGAAATACCGTTTAAGCGTATTTCCCCCAGGAGTGCATAAAAGTGCCCAACTGGACTCTACCCGACGGGGCCCTTTGAAATTTTGCCCATTTGATAGATTAAACATGGAATCACATTTTAAAATGTGCATTTTAAAGAAATTCCCAGGGAAACTGACTATTTCTCATATGTTCTTTAGCCAATTATCTGTCCTCTGTGAATTGTTGAGGTCTGGCTGTTGCCCATTTTTCTATTAGGATGTTTGTGTTTTTCTTACTGATCTTTACATAGGAAGGTTGCTAATCCTTTCTCGGTCATCATGTTGAATTTTTTTTTTTCTCACCTTGTCATTTGCTTTTTAATTTTGTTTATGATTCTTCGGAGGTAGAGAAGTTTGAAAATGTCATCAAATCTATAGCTCTTTTCCTTTGCTATTTCTCTTATTGCTTTATGCTTAGAAAATTATTCCCTAGTCAGTAATTAGTTAAACATATTTACAAATATTATCTTCCAGATTTTAAAAAAGCTTCTTTTTTTTACATTTAATTTTTAAAATTAGTCTAAATTAGTCTAAAATTAAAATTAGTCTAAAACTTACCTGGATATATAGTATTATTTAATGATTTAATAATTTATTTTCTCTTATATTTCAACTTTCCCCAATATTTAAAAAAATTGTATGTATTCCTATAAGCTTTTGATACAACCCATAGCATGTATTAATCTCTTATTATTAAAAAACTAGGCCACTTAAAGGTGACATATCTGACTTCATTGATCTGTATGCCAATATCATCCCTAAAAGTTATTGTAGATTTATGTACTTGATATATGTAAGTATGTTGGAGTATAATTTTTCCTTTTGCTTTTTTTTTTTAGATATATCTTTATTGATTTCAGAGAGAGGAAAGGAGAGGGAGAGAGAGATAGAAACATTGATGATGAGAGTCATTGATCGGCTGCCTCCTGCACGCCCCCTACTGGGGATCGAGCCCGCAACCCGGGCATGTGCCCCGACCGGGAATCGAGCCCCAATCGCCTGGATCCTAGGTCGACGCTCAACTGCTGAGCCACGCCTGGCTGGGCCTTATGCTTTTTTTTTTTTAACTCAATGTTTTCATAGTTAAAAAGTTCATCTGTTTTGTCTTCCAGATATGCTTAAATTCATCTGTTGGGATTTTTTTATTAGGGTTATATTGAATCAGAGGTTGGCAAACTTTTTCTTAATGGTCCAAATACTAAATATTTTAGACTTCAGAGGCCACATATATCTCTATTTCCTTCTCCGTCTCCTCCTCTGCCTTTAAATTCAAAGGCTGTAGGAAAACAGCCAGTGGGCTGGACGTGGCCTGCCAGCCACCATTGGCTGACTGCTGATTTAAACCAATTGTACTGGTCTCCTAGGGCCACCGTAACAAAGTACCACAAACTGAGTGGCTTCAAACAGCAGACATTTGTCTCACAGTTCTGGATGCTAGAAGCCCAAAATTAAGGTGTCGGCATGGCCATCGCCCGCGGCACCTGGAGGGGAACCCTTTGCCTCTCCTTAGCTTCTGGTGGTTTGCTGGCAGTCGGTGGCGTCCCAGGGCTTGTAGAGGTGCGACTCCAGCCTCCGCATGGTGTTCTCCCCGTGGGTCTCTGTCTTCCCATGGCTATCATCTTATGGGGACAGCAATCTTATTGGATTAGGAGCCCGCCTTATTCCAGCATGACCTCGTCTTAACCAATTTGCAACATCTCCATTTCCAAATAATTCCACATTCTGAGGTCCTGGGGGTTAGGTCTTCACCACATATTTATTCAACCCATAACACCAAAGAATAAATTTGAGAAAAATGCAAACTGAATAGAATAGAAATCTTTCAATACTTAATGTTTCCATTCATAATATTATATCTGTTCTATGTTACTTAATTTTGTAACAGTAAACCATTCTTGCAAACCTGGGTTAATCTCCCATTTATTCATCAATGTAATTATAAATTTGTCTGGCTTCTCTTTGCATAGGAATTTATATCTGCCTTCCTAAGTGAGCTAGATCTTTAGTTTACTTTTCTGTTTTTTTTTTTTGTTGTTTGATTTTTTAATGTTGTGTTAAATGTTATCAAGACCATGCTTCCTTAACAGAATGAATAATTTAGCTTCCTATACTTGTCTGTGTGTGGGAACAGTTTATATGGTATGGGAATGAATGCTTCCTGGAAAGTTAAAGAAATTCACCAGTAAAACCATCAGATCCTGTGGCCTTTTTTCAGGAAGATAATTTTGTTATAACTCTGTATTCCCTCCATGGTTCCCACTCCCTCCCTATAAGTAGACAGAGTCAGATCCGAATCACTAGGACCCCTGACTCAGCTCTTGAAATGCCTCTTGCGCTGGATGCATGGAAGGCGCACAAGCACATCTGACTCCGAACACAGAGAAAGGAATCAAGATCAAGGTGACGGCTCTGATGCGGGCAGTTCCCTCAGCAGCCTAAGTTCATTGGTGAAGGTATCAGGAGTTTGCCTGCAAGGCACTGGGCTGGCTGTTGTGACCGGGACCTGAGCTGGGCATGTCCGTGACACTGCAGTAAGTGTCCATTACGAGAGGGACCATTCATGGGAAGGTGAGGGTGTCACACTCTGCCAATGGACGGCGCCTCCAGCAATAGCTCGGCAGTGAGGTGTGGCCAAGAGCTGCTGACACGAGCCACTCTCTTCGCCTTCTCAAGAACCCACCAACTTGGGCAGCCACCCTTCCAGCCCGGCCGGCCTCCCCAAGGGCTCACCCGTCTCAGCACCGCTCCTCACAATGGTTCCTCGCCCCCTACGAAGTGTGGGGCACACCTGCTCCCGGGGACACCCACAGGCAAGGCTGTGTGGAGCCGTCCATTAGTCTTGAATTTCTGGCCACTCTTTGGAGCTGCTGCAGCCCAATATGTTTCCCCATATGCTTGAACCTTTCTGCAAGTCTTCCATCTGTTTCTGGGAAATGTGAAAGAATTTAATGATCTTTTCTGGGGTTATTAAACCGACAGCTGTTGTCATTAATAGAGGACATTCTTAACTGCAGCGAACAAACGCTAGCCGTAGCTCCAGCCTGTCGTGCGCTGTCATTAATGACTAGAGCGTTTGTCTCGAGACCGGGGTTGTGAACGTTGGGGTTCTGATGCCAGCCCGGACGATGATTCACCGTCAGAGTGTGAACGCCCTCACTTCTTTTTTGTACTCGAGGCAGCTTTTGAGGCAAAACGTATAACTGGCAGAAAACAAAATTCAATCTGCCAGCCGTTGGCTTTCTTTGAAAACGAAGGAGTTTGAGTCCTAAAAAGGAAAGATTACATTTTACTGTGTGTTTCAAATTATGGTTCATTTCCTAGTAGAATGTGAGAAGCAGAGAGAAACTAGCTTTTATAGTTTGAATTGAAGGTTATCTCCACTGTCATAGATTGGGGTCTGGGAGGCGCACACAGTGGAAGCTCAGGGAGGGGAGGGCTGGCCAGCGAGGCCCTGACTGGCCCCCACCCGCCCCCTGGGCAGAGCTGGTTTTGCTGTCAGCCTTAAGGATTGATCTTTGGGGTTCAGTTGGCCTGGTAACTCCCAGTAGCCGAGGGGTGGGGGCCTTTCTTATCTCACCAGATAAGATTACAAGATGCGGGAGGTGGAGATGGCGTGGGAGGGGAGGCCGAATCTGAAGGCAGCAGGCCGGGTAGTCTGCTAGCTCTCTGCAAGGCTGCTGGGCTCTGGCAGAGCTGGGGTAGGCAAAGCATGTTCAAGCCCCATTCCTGTGAAGCTGAGGTGCAAATGGCCAGTGATCAGAGAAGGTCCCCTCTACAAACTCAGTGCCCTTGGCGGTGGCCCAGAGCCCCAGGTGCTCCTTTCCCTCCACCTGCCGTCCAGACCCAGCGAGACCCCACGTGGTGGAGGTGGGGGCTGAGTGGTTTGCTCTGGACCCTGGATTAGGCCAATGGGGACCATCCGGGGTCTGTGACAGGAGGCCTGGCAGGTTGGGGGGGTGAGCCTGCTTCAGTGCCTGTTGCCCGAAGGTCCTGCTTACTCAGGGAATAAGGGGCCAAACCCACAGCAGAAAGCTGAGAGGGCCCAGTAGTTGGGAATCAAAGAACAGAAGGGGCAGGGGAGGGAGGAGGGGACAGTTGCCACCACAGGGTCACTGCTGTTCTCTTTCTTTAGTGATAGTGTTTCCTCTGAAACTTGATTCACCCACCTATTCAAAAGCAGGAATTGAGTACCTCTAAGTACCTGACTTTTTTCAAGGCTCTGGGAGTATAAAAGGCCAGAGGCCCTGCCCCCAGGAGTTTCTGGTCTAGTGAGGAGACAGTCAAACCACGTGGTACCATTGTGTGGTGGCTGAGTAGGGCACACAAGGGTGCTGGGGACACGGGGGGGGGGGGGGGGAGCACTAATTCCTGTCTTGGTGTGGGTCAGGGAAGGCTTCCTGGAGGAGGCAACATCTCAGCTTGGTGCGAAGGGACAAGAGGGATTTAGCCAGTCCACAGCAGGTGGGGAAATTTCTAAACAGAAAGGGCAGCCGCACAAAGGCCCCGGTGAGCTAAAGATGGGCGCCAGTGCTTAGGGGGAGAGCGGGGAGAAGCAGGGCTGAGGCTGAAGAGGCAGGTCTGGGAAATAAATTCTCGGGGATGCTTTACGGCTGATTAAACACTCCCTGACTTTCCGGGCTTGCAGGTTGCAACCAGGTTTATAATGGCCTCACTGCTACATTCGCTGTGATGTTCCTATTGGCTTCACACTCTGCCCTACACAACAATTAGGATGTAAGACGTAGCCAAGTAAAAATATAAATGGGTCGTGGGTGTTTGCTTATGAATTGGCTGCTCTGCTCTAAGGGCTTTAACAACTTTGAACAGTGTCTCAGTATCTTTATGGAGACAAAGAAAGAAGCAACAGTCTCGCTGTTCTTGTTGCCATCAGTCACCGAGAGGAGAGTGACAGGCGGCTTCTTGGCAGGAAGGGTCTGTCCTGTGACGTGTCACATCTCACGTTTTCCCAGAGTTGATGGACTCACCACGACAGCCTCGGAGGGTTCTCCTTCTCAGGTTTCCAGCTCAGATCATTTTGTTCCATTCAGAAGGGACCCAGGCGGAGGTTTGGAGCCTGGATGGTTCTGGTTGAAGGATTCAGAGAGCGATGTCCCTCTGCCCCTCAGCCGCCGTCTCTGATTGCACGCAGGGCAGAGATGCCACCGGAAAACGTCACCCACACGTTTCCCACGAAGGAATCAACTGGGTTGGGAGGGACTGAGAGCTCATGATCCTGGCCTGGGAAACCTAAGATCAAATAAAACACTTCTTAAATCCAAGCAATGCCTGGATCCCCTTTAAAATAAAAATACTTTCAAAGAACTCTCCCCCCACTTGTGTTGACTAAAGTAATTTCTATTATAACGCTACTTAAATAGGCACCAACATGAAAGCTGGAGTAAAATCCTTCTGCTCATGGCTCTCATAGAAAAGCCAAACAAATGGACAATTTATAGAATGGCAAACTATGAAATCAATACGATTCAAATTAACAGCATTAATTTAATGAGATGTTGTTTTACCAGCCCTAAATCACCGTGATTCCCGTGAGCGCGGGGCCTACGGGCAGCCCGGGCGCTCCCCAGCCTGGCGGCGTGCAGGAGGCTGCTCCACTCCCGCTTTCCACCGGGAAGGACTTGGGAGCGGCAATCCGGTGGAAAGTAGTTCTGGGTAGTTGCAGAACAGGCCCACTTTAAAAAAAAAAATCAGTATATAATTAAAATAAATAAGAACAATTTTCCAAATATATTTTTACACACTTTGCATAAGATTGAGAAAATATCAGGCCTCCATCTCAAAAAAAATATGAAGTGGCTATCATTTATATTTGCTGTGAAAGGAGGGCTGATGGTTATCAGGGGAGTGGTGGGTAACTCCCCTCCCAGAGCCTTCCCGGCTCGGCCCCTGTCTGTTGGGTGGGTCACATGCAACCCGGCCCCTGTGGGCTCACTGAAGGGTGGCCTCAGGGAGCTGACTGCCGCCCGGCACATGGTCCAGGGGGTTCCTTTCCCGTAGCGCGGCCTGGAGGTGCAGCCTCACTTGGTTTCTGTACGCAGAGCGGTTAGTCTCTTGGGAATTTTCCTTAAACTCATATGAAACCAACTGGTTTTAGAGAAGAAAAGCTTAATTCCTATGAGTCTCACCCCTGCAAAAGATCATGTATTTATTCATCCCATAAATACTTACTGAGCACCTGTTGTGTGCCAGAGACCCTTCTAAGGGCTAGGAAACCACAGTGGGTGAACACAACAGATAGAAACCTCTGCTCTCCGGAGATTAACAAAGAAGGGCCTTTAGGGGACTTTCTGGGGGAAGGAAATTTTCCGTATCTTGGTAAAAGCTCGGGCTATACAGGTCTCTGTACTGCTTGTCAAGACCTGCGAATGATACACAAGATTTGTGCACAGCACTCCATGGAAGATTTATGCACTTTACGTAAATTTTACTACCAAAAACACAAAAGAATTGTACATAACTACTGAACTCTGGTTGCTGATACGCATTCTGAAGTACTTAGGGGTGAAGGGTACCGATGCCTGCAACTTACTTTGAAATGCCCTAAAAAACGACGTGGCTCGATCCAGCTCTCACTCTACCCAGCAACCAGAGGTGACAAAATGTTAACAGTTGCAGAGTCTGGGTTGTAAATATGCATTTATTGTGCAATTGTTTTCAACTTTTCTTCGGTTTGAAAAGTCCCATATTAAAAAGTTAGAAAAAATAAACACAGAAAGGAAATAAGCATGAAAAGAAAAAACAATTGAAGTTATCCCTACCCTAGTGAAGTTCATATTCTAGTGTCAAGGTGACTCCGAGGTTAGGGGCTGAGTGACTGGTAGACTAGAGTTGCTGCTACTCACGTAGGGAGACTGAGGAGCAGGGGTGCAGGATGAGGTAAAGAGGGGGCATTACTGTTGTTCTTTGTTAAGTGGGGAGAGGGGCAGAAGAGACAGAACATGAAGGACCCAGAGACACACAGGGCTGGGTAGGGGATGAAAGTGGCCTTCAGTTTCATCTGGAACCAGGCCCCAGGGGCAGACACAGGACCAGCCTGGCTGCCAAATCTTGGCTTTCCTGGTCTGACAGATCCTGGCTTCAGAGCAGAGTTCTGGGGGGGCTGTAGTGAAACCTCTATTGGCAGTGTGGTCAGTGATCCCATCTTGCATCCCCCTCTTGGGAAAATGTGGGTGTCCCATCGATAATACACTTTATCTGCCCAGACGTTTGCTGATGTTATCAGTAGGTTCTGGACATTTTCCTGTCTCCTTCACTCCCCTCAAAAATATGGCCAAGTTCTAACATTTGGGGCAGGAAAACTGGGGAGGACATATAATAAAGACTTTATCATCTTCTAGGGTGGCCAATATCCTGGTTCATCTGCAACTGTTCTGGTTTTATCATGGAGAACCCCAAGTCCTAGGAAATTCTCAGTCTTAGGTAAACTGGGACAGCTGGTCACCCTACCCTCTGCCCACCATCTGGGGACGGCTTGTGGTCTTGTTTAGCGCTGTTTCCTCTCAGATCTTTTCATTGCACTCTGGACAATTGCCAGGTCAACATATTGTCTTTGAAATGCTGGTTTAGAATGAGTGCTCCCCCTACAAAACATCTTCCTTCCCAGCTACGCTTGTGCCCCACTTTCTGGGATAGGGGTGAAGAATCAGCGACACTGGGCCCCCAAGGAGGGGAAAAGTTCTGCATGTGTCAGGGTGCCATGGACCAGTAAATAGGCCAACCACCAGCTGGTGAGGCTCATGGGTCAGGCTGCCCTTGGTTCTTACCACACTGATGACCGCAGGGTTCTGGCCCCACTGAACCTGGAAGAAGACAGAATAGAGTTGGCTGCAGAGAATGGTCACAGTGAAGCAAAGCTCCCCGCCAAGGACCATTGAACCCATAACTCTTCTCTTTGTGATGGGGCCAAGCTTCCCAGCTCAAACCAGACCCAGGATGTCCCGTTAAAAAGAGAAACAGAACTATATTGATCGCCAGTGTTCTGTAATAACTAAAATCTAATGATCTACCTTGTTTAATTTAGTGCAGAAGGAAAAAATTCTCACTGTAAATATAGGTTACAGGAGACAGAGGAAGAAATTATATTGTAACACGTGAAGATGCTAATTTGATTCGTTGGTGCTATAAATACCATAACATCACAGCAGCCCAGAATGTGGAATTGCTTTCCCCCGATTATTGGACTCGACTCTTTCTGCCTTCTTGTTGAGTGAGGGCTTAGAATGAAAAATAGAAATATGACCAGAAAGAAGGTGGTTTTTTTTTCCTTATTTAAAGCTGCAGAATAAAAACGTAATTTAGTCAAGAGGAACGCAAGCTACAAATTACCGTATTTAGGAGATACTCGGCGGAGGCATCTCTGTCCCCGTGGTGCTTCTGGAAATAGCAGTTGAAGACAAATTAAATCTTTCGTTTGTTGAAACAGGAGGAGATCAGGTGGGTAGCTCTGATCAACGCCCAAATCGTCTTTTAAGTTGCTGACTTTCTGGGTCATTGCACGTGGTGCAGAACCCACAGTGGGGGCCGCGCGGCTTTCCGGGGCCCAGCGCTCCTCTCTCGAGGAGACAGGGTGTTGAAATATATCTGTGATTGAAAAGACTTAAGTGTGAGGCCTCCAGCGGTCTCCCCTTTCAAGGTGACAGTAATTGAAGGATGGCGCCATGCGATTCTGACATTTATAATTCGGCTGTGGAAAAGGTCAGCTTCTTTTTGGATGTGCGTTGGAGCCAGCGGGAGAGGGGCTCTGAGATGTCACATTACGTTTCTGATGCTTTCAGGGATGCTTTGATTAATAACAGCTTCAATTTACCATATATAATTATAACCCCGCTCTTCTCCACTGTGCAAAATGACAGGCTCCAGAGAAATGGAGCCATGGTTTCCCCTAGGAAGGGCTTGCAGGGAGGCCAGAGGGGACTTGGCAAGGAAAGGTCTGCCTGAGAAACAGAGGCTCTTCTTCTCTAGGTGACCCCTGGAGCTGTTGGGGCCTTTCGGTCAGATCGCCTAGGGCCTGGAATGCCACGCTCAGGAGGGGGCCGATGGGGAGCCCCATGCAGGGAATGTGGTTGATCTTGGGAAAGTTCGCTCTGGTTGCCATAGAATGAGAGAGGGCGTGGGGTGGTGGGTGGTGAGACTGAGGCAGGAATCCCAGTCAGGAAGAAGGCTGGGTGCAGGCTTGCAATGAGAAGGAGGGCGTGGGGGTGGAGAAGAGTTCATAGGAGACCCATTTGGGAGGCTGAGTCAACAGATCTTGATAGCCCATTGTATGTAGAAGAGAGAAAGTGCTGAGGATGACTCTGAGGGGTGTCCAGCTGACCAGTAGCCATCAGGTCTTTCTGTAGGAGATTCCAAAGAGCAGCATCTACTTAGGTTTTTGTGCAGAGACTGTGAGTCAGAGCTATGACTGCTCATGCCACACTCAGGTCAAGGAGCAGAGTGTGGCACTGTTCTGGGCACTGGGACCCCATAGCAGGAGAATGTGCCCAGGGTGAAAGTCCACTGGCAGGGCCTGGGCCAGGTGTGAAACCCACTGTTCCAGGGCTTAGCCACCCCTGGGACACGGGGAGGGGGCCCTGAGCTGGCTGCTGCATGGGAAATAAGATGCACCCCCAGTCACGTGGAGGGAAACTCTCCACCAGGGCCACTTGTGACAACAGTGTGCGTTCCTGAGATGACCTAGTGGTCAGGGATAGGCATGTTGCTGGGGTCAGAATTCAGCTTTATTCAGAGCACAGGGCAATCTATGACCAGATCAGGGCTTGGTCCTAGGGTCAGGGTCAAAGTCAATGTCTGCCCAGGAATGAGGCTCATTCTAGAGCTGGAGTCAAGGTCAGTATGTGCCAAGGTCATGGCTTGGTAAGTGGTGGGAGCATGGACTAAAGAAGTCAGGTGCATCAGAAATGCAGATACACAGATACTTCCTCATAAATTGCCTGTTACATTGAAGGCTGAGCCACGTTGTTTCTACTGTGGGGTGGAGCCTGTATTAGTTAAGGGTTTTCTTTTAAGTTTCAAATTTCAGAAAGAGGAGAGTGAATCTGATAAGCCCAGCTGGGGTCAGGTGCCCACTCCTCTATCAGTCAATAATCCGTGGCCAAGTGAAGAGCAGGGGCTCTCAAAGCCAATGGGGTCCCACAGCCACATACTGGGGTAATTCCCAGGGAGGAGGGTACCTTTATGAATCAGGGAGTCGCCTCATTTGTATGTATTGTTAAAAGTATTATAACATCCTTCCTGGGGTGCTTCGTCTGATATTTCTGACCCTAAACCTTCCCTACATCACATCTGAGTCCTCACTATGGGGTCACTGCCTGGGCTTGTAGAGGTGCTGCTTTCCCAGGAGAACATTGATCCAGTGGGAATCAGGAGCATTTCTTCTTTGCATTTGGGTGGTTTGTATAAAGGTGAACTGAGCTTATAGACAAGCATGCAGGCATTCTTATGGGCCTCAAAATTTCAGATCTGGGATGATATTTCGGGTTTTCTTTGGACAGGATGGGTCTCTCCTGCCTGCCTCAACCACAGTTCGTGTCAAGGGATTCCACGTGAGCACCACGTCATCCCACTGTGGAGGCCTGAGCTGGTTGGCTCTGGGTGGGCATCTGATCTTGGGGTGGTCAGTCTATGTTGCCACTGAGGTATTTTAGCAACAGGAATAATAGTGACTATCTGCATCAATCAGATCCTTCCTCTGAGAAATTTAAATTCAAGATGCAGAGGGATTCATTGGATGGTAGCAGGAGCCGAGGCAGAGAGAGAGTTAATGGTGAAGTGTCAGAGCTCTCGCCCCCCTAACTTCTGCAGCTTAGAGGATCTTGATTCCTGAATGAACTTCCAGTTGTTAAAGAGCTTTTCAGGGCCACCAGGATGTGGCCGGGCGTGGCGCCTGTCATCCCCTAGGGGCCTGGCCGCAGCTCAGAGACACCTGCCTCCTTCGTCGCTACACATGTTCCTCGGTAGGTCCTCATATCTCAAGGTGACTGGAGCCTCTGTTCTTTGCATCCAAGAGGAGATTGGGTCAAATGGTGAACTAAGCACCTAGACATGTGGAAAAGGTATAAACAATTCATAATAACACTGGAAAATAAGAAGCATGCCCTTGGTGGATCAGGTATTATTTTAAAAGATCTTAAGAAGATAAAAACAAGTGGAATAGAATTAACAGCAAGGATTGCTGCAAAAATATGGGGGGTGCTGTCTAGGGGTGTGCCGAATTCAGAGAGAGCTGGTGGGGCCGGAGGAGAGCAGGGGGCAACCATCAGGGTGAACACTGAGCGGGGAGCAGGCTGGTAGCTTGGTCCCTCTCTTGACCACCTATGTCCAGGGGGGAAGGAATGAGTGTGGTTGTGTGGACCCGAGAGACAAGGCTTTACTATATGGTCTCAGTCGCAGAAGGAGCACAACAAAAGTGGGGATCAGTGAGCTCAACCATCCAACGGAGGGAATCTCCCAAAACACAGTGCCCAAGGACAAAGAGTCAGGCATTGAGATTGACCTCCAAATCCCAATCCCTGACAAACAGGAGGTGGCAGAGAGAAAGGAAGGGAGGACATTCTCTAGGAAATAATAGTAAAATCACTTTCAGGGCTGAAGAAAGGTTTTTTTGGTGGTGTTATTTTCTCTTCTGTAAAATGGGCATAATGATAGAATCTAGCACGGGATCAGAGAAAGTATGTGTAGGCTGCTGGCCATGTGATAGAACTCAGTGCCAACTATTAACATCATAGTAATCATAATTATTAAAAGATACCAAAGGGTCAAGCATGTTGAATAAAGAAATGCAAGAAACCTCCAACCATCACAGAAACATTTCATCATACCAGGGACAAAGAGAAACATCACAGAACCTTTCAGAAACAGCAAAAGATCAGAAGAGAAACCCATTCTCTGAAAAGTAACAAGTACAAGTACCACTGGATGCGAGATACAAGGACCGAGTACTCCGAGCTCTAAGGGGAAATAAGGTAAAGGCAGAATTACATTCCTTGCCTAAAACGCCCTAGAGGGTAGAGTAAAGATATTTTCAGATAGTCAAGGACCTGGAGATCTTACCTCTCAAAATCCATCTGGAAAAATCAAGAGAGAAATGAAAGATGAAAAAAGCAGACAACAGGGGACGGTATGCAAAAAACTAGTAAGATTTAGAGATAGAGAGAAATAACCTTCGATGATTAAAAATAATGGCAATCTAGAATTCAAATCCGAGGATGTAAATGTGGGGAGAGACAGGGAAGGGGTAGCCAGGGGGGCGGTGGGAGGGAAGAGCCTTCAGTTCTTTCGTCCTGGTCAAGGGGGAAAGGTAAAGACGGTTCCTCCTCGACGCCCGCAGACAAGGGAAGTTCGACTATGCGCGTGGGGTGCTTAGGGGTCTTCTCTGGAAGACCAGAGAAAGGATGTTAGAAAGGGGACCGTTAAATACGAGGCGGGGACGATGCGATGAAGATGCTCGGTCCACGCACTTGTAGGTAGGAAGCGGGGTGTGGACACAGGAGGGAAGAGCAGGGTAAATAGGAGACAAAATCAAAAGGCAAGAATTCATCTAAAGTAACTGGGAGGGGCTCAAATTCACCTCCTGAGAGACCTCTCGGGTTAGGTTTAAAAAGTTAGCTGTATACAACTTCCAAGAAGCGCATCTAGAACAAAAATAACACGGGGGCCTGGAAAGTGAAGGGAGAGTAAGAGGTATGCTGAGCAATTACCAATAATAACAAAAAAGCGGACGTTTCTATGCTGACATTAGATACCATATAGGTCAAGATAAAAAGTGTTAAAGGGGCCTGGGTCCTGCGGCTGAACTGGGTGGGAGTCGTCCTGAGCACTGGAAGTTCGCTGGTTCTCTCTGGTCAGGGCACGTGCCAGGGTTGCGGGTTCGAGCCCCCAGTAGGGGGCGTGCAGGAGGCCGCCGATGGACGCTGCGCTCTCCCATGGATGTTTCTCTCTCCTCCCTTCCTCTCTCTCTCTAAAAATCAATAAACTATTCTTTTTGAAACAAGTATTAAAGGGACACGAGAGATGGATGGTATAACAATCATGAACCTTCATTTTCCGAGTACTATGGCTTCAAAATATAGTAAGTAAAAAGGGATGGCTGCACATACAGGGAAAAGCTGAGACATTTCATCAGCACTGAGCTCTTTGTCTCTAAAATCAACAGACAGGGAGATAAAAAATAAATAAGCATACAGAAGATTTTACTGACATAGTTATTAGCGGATCCTATCATTTGTGCGCATATATTATGTTCATGTACATAAAGTTTTAATCAACAAGTAGATAATACATGTATTTCCCAAACACACAGGAAACATTAAACAGTCACAGAAATTGGCATGGATTAGGCTGCAATGGGAAGCTCAACGAATTCCAAGAGGCAGAAATGATATAGCCCAGACTTCGGCCCTTTCAGTACTGTGACTGTTCCTCTGTCTGAAAATAGGACTGGATAAAATATATATTTTTTCCTTACATGCTCTAAATAAACTGGAAAGAAATGAACGCAGAGGTCAGAAATGTAGGGAAGACAGTCACTTGCCTTATCCTTTGGATTTTTGCCCTGAGGGCATTTGCTGAACTGTGTGAACCTTATTTGAAATAGGAGACAAAGACCAGGGCTGGGTTTAGAGTCTCCTAGGGATCTAAAAATAACCCTGATCCCCACCATCGGGGAAATGACCCATCTTAAATTTGGTAGTAAGCCAAGGAGGAAAAGTGCCCCCTGGGCATGAATCTACACAAGCTGGCTCTTCCTGGGAGCCTGAATTCCACCATCTGGGCGATCTGCAAAATGCTAAGCTAAACCCTGGCTGGTTTGGCTCAGTGGCTGGAGCGCTGGCCCAAGGACCGAAGGGTCCCAGGTTTGACTCCGGCCCAGGGCATGCACCTCGGCTGCAGGCTTGGAAGGCAACCAATTGATGCCTCCCTCTCAGATCTATGTTTCTCTGCCCCCTCCCTTCCACTTTCTCTAAAAAAATCTTGGGTTTAGAGCTTTTGTGGGACTAAAAGCAGAAGCTACCTGAAGAAAGCTCTTCTCCCTGTCATTTGTGGTGTCATTTGTGGTGTCCCTGAAGGGAGACGAGGCGGTGAGTGCCCAGCCTGGAAGGGGGCCGAGGTTGGCAGCCCCACAGCCGGCGACCCTGGGAGGGGAGCCATTTCTGCTACAGTGGTGGGGTGCGGTCTTGAAGTGGGATTTACTTAGATTTAAAGAAAATAAGTAAACGTGGTGCTTCTTGGACACTTGAGTTGTGAATGAAAGTTCAGATGGGTTCACTCCCAGTCAGAATGAAACTCCCTTCCCTACTTTCAGGTGCATCATTTCATAGGCCAGGGGGTGGAACATGATCGTTGGCGTTGGTGACAAGTGCACTCTGCAGTTCTGGTGAGGATGGTCCTTGGACTTTTCCAGAACTTTCTGGCAAGTGGGGGATCCTGAGAGGGAGCGCCGGGAGATTAGGAAATACACAGGGACATAGGGCCTGGTGGGACACTGCCCTCGGATGGAGAGACAGTGACCCCAAGCAAGCTCAGCGTCTTTATTATATACATTACGGTAACAACTCTTCAAGGGAACTGCGGGTCGCTGAAAAGGCCATAAACAACCCCTTGGCAAGCTTTCAGGACGCACTGCTTTGCTGCGCCCAGAACATCTTGGGGGTTTCTGCTGTGATGAGCTGCACCCACTGTACTCAGAAGCTGGCCCCTGACCGCTGCTCGGCTGGTCACATCCCCAGCCTCTGGCAGGACATGCGTGTCAGCCTACACAGTGGACAGGGGAACCTGTATCCAGGCACGGCCTTGCCTCTGCCCCGGGCAAGGTCCCTCAGGGTCTCCAGGGCACAGCCTTGCTCCTGCCCGAGTCCCGGCCAGCTTCCAGGTTCAGCCACTCTCCACACGAACTAGTGGTTCTGCACATTTGAATTATCTGGGGAGCTTTTAAACATTTCAATGCCCAGGCCACACTCCAGGCCAGTTAAACCTGAGTATCTGCAGGTGGGATCCAGGCAGCAGTATTTTTTCAAAGGTCTCCGGGAGAGTCTAATATGCAGCCAAAGTTGAGAACCACTGTCCTAAAATGAGGTCACTGGGGGTCAGGAACTGGAGAATTTTGGGTATCTATGCTACAGAAGTGCTCCCACACCCACCCATCCACCTGCCCATCCACAAGTCCATGAACCCATCCATCATCCATCCATCCATCCATCCATCCATCCATCATCCATCCATCATCCATCCATCCATCCATCCATCATCCATCCATCCATCCATCCATCCATCATCCATCCATCCATCCATCCATCCATCCATCCATCCATCCATCCATCCATCATCCATCCATCCATCCATCCATCATCCATCCATCCATCCATCCATCCATCCATCATCCATCCATCCATCCATCCATCCATCATCCATCCATCCATACATACATACATACATACATACATACATACATCCACTCAACAAATACATACTGAGCCTACTTCGTCCCAGTCTTTGTTCTAGGTGCTGGAGATACAGAAGTAAACCAAATGGGTAAAATCCCTAACCTTAAGCAGCTTTGATGTTTGAACATAGTAAGAGAGATCTGAAAGCAAAGTCCAGTACAGGATGTCCAACGCAGCATCATTGGTGTGAATAAAACAACTGAAACAAAGCCAAATGCCTGATAAGAGAGACTATTAAACTATGGAATGTTATGCAGCAATAAAATACTCGTAGGTAGATACATACGGGATAGATCCAGGTTCAGTCCCAGCCCTACCGCTCCTGGGCTATATGTCCTTAGGCAAGTCACATAATGACTCAGCCTAAATGTCCTCATCTGTAAAATGGGGATGATATTACCTTCCTCAAAAGTTTATTGATTGATCGATTGATTGATTGACTGAAGTAAGTAAGATAGTATATCAAAAAACTTAGTGGAGTTCCTGGCAGAGAGGAAACCCTAATAAATGTTGGCTGCTATTGCTTTTGTTGCTGTTATTTTTATGATTGTTGGTATGATGGCTGTTTGGTTCTAGTGAAAAAAGTACCAGGTTTAGAAGCAGGAAACTTGAGTCTGTTCCTAATTATACCACTGACTCTGCCTATGATCTGGGGCGAGGAACAATTAGGAAATGCACCCATTAGGATATCATTCCGTTTCAGCTGTCATAGCTAATGGTTTGTTTCTCTCAATTCAGGTGCTCCGCTGGGGTTACTTATGTTCCTCAGAGCAATTTAAAGACGAAGGTGCTAGGGTCTCCTAAACTGCACTTGCTTTTATTGTATTGCCAGTCACAATAGGGCCCTAAGCTGCCTCAAGAATGTCCTGGTGCCTCAGACCAGAAGATGAGTGGCCTCCCCAGCAAAAGAGTAAGAGGAATGTTAACATGTGAGCCTGGCAATATTGCTCCTAGGTATGGAATTTAGAAACCCAATTCAACTCATTTTAGATAGGTCTTTAAAATAACCAAACCGACAAAAACATGTACAAAACTAGACAGACTGATACAACAAACCACTGTGTACCCATCACCCATCTTATTTCATAAGGTGGATCTTTGGCATGTCAGGAGGCTTAATAATTCCTGGGATCCAACCTCCCTGGCATGAGGAGCAAACTTCAGCTTTGATGCTGAAGGGTACGTGAGAAACTGTCTTGTATAGACGAGCAACTGGGGGTCACCTGCACCGGAGGCAGGCCTTTGAGAACCAGGGGCTCTAGCCTTGATGCAAGAAACAGATCGCACGAGGTCCCATTCAGTGAGCTCTTGTTCTGAACTAGACACAGGGCTGAGTGCTTAACTCCCATTGGGAGTTATTCTGCAAAAAGCCCGAACAGGTAGGTACTTCTATTATTTACAGATTGGGACAGGGACCTCCATAAACTGAAGGTCAGAGAGCTGTTCAATGGCTAAGCCTAGATTTGGACCTGGGTCCGACACCAAAGTCTGACGGCTTCCCTCTGTCTCCTCTGCCATTTAAAGAAGGTCTTAGGCAGGCTGGAAGGAAAAATGTGGCATTGTCACCCCTTGCCCACAGATGGGTTTGGGAAGATCAAAAATTCCCACAGTGACCTGTAAGGAACTTGGCACATGTTTAGCACGGGGCATCCAAGCCAGTGTTCAATACGGGGCTCTCGTGATGTCTAGAACCCTGGTGACATGGTGTCCCCTCCGGGCCACGAGGCAGGCTCTTCCCTCTGTGAGTTACCGTTCAGCTTGGCTCTGGTGTTGGCCTTCCTGCCACGGCCGGCGTCCCCTTTTACTTTAGCTCCCGAAGCCTGAAACTGGACCGCACATTTCAATAAAAGCCTCATTTAAGTTACACACTGTGGGAGGATTAATACCATGTTTATCGACGGAATTAATTACCTAGTGAGTTCTGGGGTCCATACATAATGACCTAGACATTGTCCTTATTAATGGGTTTCCTCCCTAGGAGTCGCAACCGCTCTTCAAAAGGGTTACCCTGTAGCAGCTGCTGGGATCTCAGGGATGGGCTCATTATTTTTGCATATTTCATGCCTCATTTTCTGCTGGAAATGTTCTGCATTAGCTAACTGGGGTGCACTGTTCAGGTCATGGTGGCCGGGTGAGCTCTACGGGGGTGATGGGTCTCACCTCCTCTGGGACTGAGAAGGTGCCTCTGGGCTGTGGGGCAGGTGGTGGGAGGGACGCCATCCGAGCACCAGGTAAGTGGGAAGTAGAGTTTTTTCCCTTTGGGTAATAAGTGGAGAAGGGAGCTTACCCCAGCTCCTATGCGATGGGATCTTGCAGACCTGGATCAGAGATGGAGTCACGCTGCCATCTCCTCCCGTCTGGACGCCTTGCCCCTTCCTCCACGACCTCGTTTCAACTCCCTGGGGTCTGGGAGGGCTCTTTATCTTCCCATCACATTTGAGAAATGGGAGGCTCTGTGAAGGAAAATGTCCTGTCTACAGTCGCACAGGGACAGTAGGCATCAAGTCTCTGATGCCTACTTCAGGGCTCTGTAGAGCTGATCTCTTCCAGTAGTACAAGTTTCCTCCGATGGGCTTAGTGTCGTGGACACATGTAAGATTTTTGGCCTCTCAGCATTGCTTCGGGTGACTATGTTTTGGGTGACTCCACTCCCCGCACTCCGGAGCTGATCGTGTGACCCAACCTGGCCAGTCAGACTGTTCCATGCTCTGGCCCTCAGTGATTGCTTCAGACTTGGGTATGTGAGCCAAGCTAGGAATTTAGAGCCTTCTCTGGGATTTTTGCCGAAACTCTTGAAAAACTCTCCTTTCACTGGTATTTCTAGTGTTGAGGAAGATTGGAACCTGAGCTGGCACTGAGAACACAGTGAGCACAGAGAAACAGCGTCCTGTGGCCTCAGCCATGCCTACAGCCAGCCCAACCCCTGCAACTTCCAGTTGTATGAGTCGTTAGATTCCTTCCTCAGTCTTGCTTTTTCGGTTGACACTGCTTTCATCTGGGTTTCTTATGTTTCTAATGGAAAGAATCATGACTCTTACAATGGGGCCAGTTCAACTCCCTTGGACATGGAGGCCTCCAGGGCGTCTCCCTTGCTGGAGGATTCCCCATCCCCACAGGGCCACCTGGCTTTTCTTTCTACCCGGGTGAGTTGCTCCAGTTGTCATCCTTGAAGGCAGAAATTTGAGGTGGCATCTCTGTGACTTGGTGCATTGCAGGCTTTCCCAGCAGAGCTGGAGGTTACATGGGGCCGAATAAGAATTCTGTGCTCAGTCATTGGGTCTGAGGTTTACCTGCTGCTGCAGAGCTGCCTCCTAATGTCACATGTCTAACATGGAAGAGACAGCAATGAGTCGGTGTGCCAAACTGGTGACTAGGCTAGTGTTTCCGATATCTGGGAAAGAAGTTTGCTGACACTTATAATGTCACTATGATCCAGCTCTGTCATCTATAGGCTTGAGTCAGAAATAGATGACACATCACAGAGGTCATCATCAGGACAGTTTGAGGAGGTGACATTTGAGCAATGACTTGGAGGTGAAGGAGTTTGTTCAGCTGACTTCTGGGAGGAACCAGTGGAAAGAGCAGGGGGGGAGCTTTCAGGCAGGTGTGGGGCTGGCGTGGCTGAGGAACGACAGCCAGGAAGCCAGACGACTCGAGCTGAGCAGCCGAGGGAGCAAGTGGTAGGTGGTGAAGGCTGGAGAGGTGGGGGGGCCAAGTCATGACAGCCTTAGAGAGAGGGCCACAATGTCCTGGTCTGCTTAAGATAGTGGCGTTTACACATATTGTCTGTCATAATTATTAATCACACCCCATATCACTCTCAAGAGTGCCCCCATTAATATACAGTATATGGTTACTCTATCCTTGGGCCATTATAAGACTCTGGTTTTTGTCTGAGTGAAATAGGGCTTGAATTGAAGGGTGATAGGAAGGTGAGCGGGGCTAGGAAAGGAATCCAGGAAGAGGAAAGGACTTGTGCAAAGGCCATGTGGTGAGAGAGAAGCACAAGATCTCCCTGGGCTTTGAAAAGTCACTCTGGGTGTAAAATGAGAGATGGGTGGGGAGGGATGGAGCCAGCATAGATGTGGGAAAGAATGGCCACGACCAGGTGAGGAATGATGTTCGTTTATATGTATGTTCCCGAGCAGAGCACCTGTCGCCTAGGACTGAAAGTGCCCATCAAATGTTACTGTTACTCACCAAGAGCCCATGTCTCCCAGGAAATGGAAATGTGGGTCCTTGTCTGAGGTTCTGGCCAAAATCAATTAACTTTATACCTTCTTGGTAAATACATTTTAACTAGAAGTTCATATGGCCGTTGGTCCCCTGTAGTAAATCAGCAGGTAGTGCCACTTCGGTATGACACATCATAAGGCCAATGTATTTTTTCAATTTCAAAAAAAAAATTTATCAATCTAATACATTGCCTCCTTCTAGAGAGCTAGACTAAACTTTAATTAATAAGCAGGGGGTTAATTTCTCTTCCTTTGTGGTGCTGATGGATTCTGTGACAGCTGCAACATAAATTTATATAATATCACATTCTCAGCAGGAAATAATGAGGGAAAAAGTGATTTTGACAAATAATTATGAACTGATCTGAATACACCAGAGCTGTTAATGTATGTTGAGTAGCGTGTGGAGACTGAGTGGTAAATTCTGTAGGCTCCTCTAAAGGTCTCCTCTCTGTGGAAGGCCTGTTGGGAGGACTTGCCCGGAGTCACTGTAATACACTCGCAAACTCTCTCCCATGGGATCATTTCCAACTTGAAGTTTCTTGCTATCCAGGGAAACTGTGGACCCTGCTATGCGCTTGGGGCTGGGGCTGGGTCAGGGGCGTGTTTTGTGCTGCACCAACCAGCCACATTCTCTCCTGGGTTCATAGCAGAGACACAGGGGACTATCTGGGAGAACCCTGGGTGGGGTCAGGGCTCAACGTTTAGTCTGGACCAAGGCTCAGCTTGTTTGGGACATCAAGACATCAGTCTGGAGAGAATGCATGTGGTTGGAGGGTGTAGCCTTCAGCTAAAGAATCAGTTAGCGTTCTTTGGTGGGGGTCAAGGAGGCACAGCCCTGTTTGGAGGAAGGCCAGTAGAGAGTGGCTGCCAGCTTGATGGAGCAGAAAAAACCTGTAGCTTGTCTGATGTCAGGCGTGTCCTCAAGTCTGTGATCCTCCCGGGTCCAGCCTGTTCAGACCTCTCCTACTTTGTGGGCCTAAGATTGTCCTCACCATGACCGTCTTCTTCCAGGGCTGCGAGGCAACATTGATATTGAGTCTACCTACATCTCTCCAACTTGATTGCTCCACCTTGGGCCGCATCACCACGACCTCTTCCTTGATCAGTGCATACCTTGAAAGCTGAGACATATGCTGAGCTTCACTCTCATTTGCTTAGTCTCTGTTTGCGGGTGACTGTACGAGGTAGGTACACGGGTACAGGCTTGTCATAAGCCTGATGGGTTATTTGCTTTTCCTGAAGTCCTTGTGGGCCCTTCCATACCTGTGGCCGTTATTCTGAGTTGTCATATGCTCTATAATGCTAAGTGTCCCCCAGGATCCCTTCTCTCCTTCTCCTAAGTGCTAGCTGAATACATGGCCACCAAGCTGTGGACTACATTTCCTAGCCTTCCTTGTGGCCACGGGAGCCAAGTGACCCATGTGACCAAATCTGGGCCAACGGGAGGTGAGTGGAAGTGGCTAGGTGCAACTTCTGGGTCATCACCTTAAAAATAAAACCACTTGACTCTTTTGCCACCTCTTACTTGGGAAATGGCAATGGTGGAGCAGACACCTCGGATACAGGGATGGAGGTTTCATGGTGCGGACAGAAGTCTGGGTCCCTGAATGACCTTGGAGAGTGGGACCGTTGATCTTTTCTAGACTCCCACCTGCATTTGTGAGAGAAGCGAAGTCTTTTATGGAAGCCACTGCATTTCCGAGTCTGTTACTGCAGTAATCTGTGTTCTAGCTGATAGCCCACACTGCCCCTGCCCGTGTGTGGCCAAGGCTGCAGCTTCCCCCAGAGAACTTCCGGAGCTTTCATCTCATCAGGTCTTAACAGTGGGCCAGGGAGGGCATGTGGCAGCCACCAAGTTTTGTAGATAAGGAAACTGAGGGTGGGACAGGGCTGAGTTTTGTCCAAGGTCACAGATGCAGAGTGGGGACAGGAACCCAGGTCCCTTGCCTCCCAGCACAGCGCCTGCTCACTCCACCAGGCGATTGCCTGTAACACTCAGAATCAAGACCGTAATGTTGTTATTAAAATATTTACTTGCATGAAAAATTTCTATTACCTGAAACTCATGTATTATAGATGGAATCAGTAGCTTAGAAGGAAATAAACAAGAAGAATCACTTTAATAACAAAAGCTATGCAGATAAATTCCTCATTTCAGCAAGCTTTTGGCGGTCCCAAATAAATATATCATTTTTATCAGGCAAGTGCTCTAGAAACAGCGTCTTCAGGAAATATGTCAAAATAATCTCTCTGGCTGCACTTTTTTCTGGAGGAAGGAAATAGGACAGTGGCAGCCGAAGATGGATGGAAAGGAATTTCCTTACACCAGCGGTCTCAGAGGAGGCTAATGAGAGGGCTGGGAAGCCCATCTCCAGGCTTCTCTCCGGCCTTGGAGAGAGGCCGCGCTGTGAGTCATGTCACTCGCTGTTTGCTGTGTCACATCAGTCTAATCGCTCGCCCTCCCTAAGCCTCCATTGGCCTTCCTCATAAAAGTGTTCAGATATGGAAATTTCTTATCAAATGTAGAGTGCTGTTCACTAAAAATGTGTGACCCCATTTAATATTGTCACTCTATTTATTGTCATGGATGGGAGGTGTAAGGGCAGAGAACTGCAGAGAATGGAGGTCGGATAACCACTGGATGGGGAGTGGGGTGCGTGCGTGCGTGCGTGTGTGTGTTCTTGCACACGCCTATCTGTGCCCCCTCCTCTGTAAATGCACCGCCATCCCCCCAGGCCTCAGTGGTCGAGCCCCAGAGCCATCTCAACCCCTTGCTCTCCCTTCTCTTCAGGACCAGTCAGTCCCTGAGCCCTGGAATGTTCACGCCCCTAATTCCCGTGTCCCTGCGCCATCTCCTGTCCTCCAGCCTTGTGTCACTGCCTTAGACCAGGACACGTTGCTTCTGATGGCCGCTTCAGCTCCACATAGGACTCCTTGCTCCCGTCTCCCCTGCACTTGCTGCCGGTCTGAGCTTCCCCAAGGACAGCATGTCACTCCTTTGCTGGAAAACCTCCCATTGCCTAGAGAATAAAGTCCAAATTTCTCACCTTGACGCTCGAAGTCCTTTGTACCTTGTTAGCCCCCGCACTGCCCAGCACTGTCAAATGACTCAGGAATCTCCCCTGCTGCACACCTGCTCACAGGAGGCTCCATCTGCAATGACCTTTCTCTTCTTCTGGGGCAGCGCCTCATCCTTGGAAGTGGAGCTCCAGTGTCTCCCCCACGTGAGCCCTTCCAGACCATCAGGGACAGAGGCAAAGTCTTTCTCTCCTGTCTTCTCACAGACCCCGGTGTGTCCCACAGGCAGGAGGGGCAGAGGGAGCATAGGGTTTCAGTCCTGCTCCTCAGGTGCAGAAACCCCTCCCACCAGTGACACATGGAAGCCATCAGGCCACCATCTCGGTGCTTGGGAAAGGCTCGTGAGTGAGCACCCAGAGGAAGGACTTCAGGGACAGGAGGTGGAAGTGCCCCTCTCCTTTAGCAGCAGCCTAATATTTCAAGTCCAAGCCCAGAAGCAGACTTTCCCATTTCCCCCCACACTGCAATACCCTCAGCTTCATCCACCTGATTTAGTTAGAGCCCATCCCCTTAGCAACCCCCAGTCCCCCATCAGGAAACGAAGGAAGAGAAAGGTTTTCTTTTGGAATCCTGCCTGGCATCCTCTGTTCTGGTAGCTTCCTGGCATTTCTGGAGACACCACATCTGATGATTAGTTGAAAATCAATTCTTTATGTGTCTGCCCATGCATTCCGCAAGCACAAGGACAAGACAGTCTCCAAATGTGTGCATCTATCTTTGTCACAAAGAGTAACATTGAAGGATCTGAGCTCCAACCGTGTTGATGTCCCTGACCCCAATAAGAGGCTGTTAATATGCAGGGGAAAGCAGGCTGTCCTCACATGGCTCTGCCTTCAAGTAAGAAAATGCCCAAGGCCTGAGGTCTGAGGTCTGAGGCTCAAAGCCAGTTCTCTGGACTTTAATGCTGATGTCGTTTGCATAACATCTGCTTGTGTGTGTGTGTGTGTGTGTGTGCTCATATGTGTGAGTGTGCACACACATGTATCCAGACACTTGTGCATGTGCACACATGCATGTGTGAGGATGTGTGCATGGATTTGCATGTGTAGGAGGGTAGAGTTGGTCCTTGGAAGCCAAGGGCCTACACTCACAGACAGAGCTGATTTCCCTTGATGATGCCTGTGTACCTTGAAAACTAGGCCACCAGAGGTAGAAGGAACTTTCCAGTCATTTCTCTAGCTCGTGCACTTGACAGAGAGGGGGGATCTGGAAATCATCACCCGTTCCTCTATCAGATGCGCCAACAAAATCGTCCTCCCAACACGACGACTGTGCTACGCATAATACACCAGTAATTAACCTTGTAAGCTTACTTTCTGAACAGCCCTCATCTCTATTTTACAATTAATGAAGGGACCCACAGGGGCTGGATGCGAAGGAGATAATTATTCCGCTTCCCAGGGTTGCACGGAGCCTCGCGAGGCGAGAAGCGTCTTATTTTCCCCGGGAAATTAAGCCGGCGCGCCATTATCAGATTGTTTCTAAATGAAGAAAGGACTGGGTTTTGACATCGTGGGCTCATTTCGGCAAGAAAGAGGCAAACTGACAAGCTGTTTTGTCACATGCTTGTTTGAGCAGAACATTTTGAGAAATATCTCTGGGTCTGTTTGGAAAGAGGAGCTGCCGGGCAGGAAAAATGTCCAAGATGACCAAAAGTGACTAGGCTATTTGCCAAGTAATCACCCCCTGCCTGAGCCCGGGAAAGGAGGAAACGCGTTTCCATTTGCTGCTCCTGAGCCGGAGGGGGGCTTGCTCGGGGTGGGCGAGCTGAGCACATCTGGGGAAATATGACAATGCGATGCAGCTATGGCTGGCAGTGTCCGCAGAGACCTGAAGTCAGCCAATCCTGCCTGATGGAATTTTACTCCTCAGTGGCAGGCCCCTCATGGGATGGCCTCCAGCTCGCACGGCTCCTGTCCTCCCCAAGATCTGCCCTCCTGACTCAGTGGCTCCCTGCAGCCCCTGCTGCCCCTGACCGCAGCTGGTTGGTCCAAGAGGGCGCAGTTGACCTGAAGGGGACCAGTCAGACTCGCTCCACCAGAAACTGGGAATTGTGCCCCACGCAGAAACCAGGAGGCCTTGGCCTTGACCAATACTTGATATGGCCATTCCCAGTGCTGAGCCCCCCTCCTTGGGGGAAAAAGGAGGAGATGTGAAAACAGGGAGTCAGCCTTTGGAGCTAGACCTTCCTGGGTTTGAAGCCTGGCTCTGACTCCTGGGTCTGACCTTGAGTTTGTGACTTAACCTCTTTGACTTCATTTTTTTTCCCCCCCACCCAGAAAATAGAAATTTGGTAAAGAGAAAAAAAGTTGTTATTTAAAACACCTGCCAGGAAGCTGCTCTTGCTGGTTGTGAAATTTCTCTCCAGGGAAAATAGATTTTGGCTAAAAAATATGGATGAAACTTAGGGTTTGAAAACATAGACTTGAGGCTCTGACTGGACCTTCATAGATGAAGAGGAAGACAATTACTGTGTCCTGCTAACGAGGTAAGGGCTATGGAGCTTCCAGGAATGGGCTCAGGGGAAGGGGGGCTCCTCATGGGAGTGTGGGAAGATGGGGCAGGCTGGGGCTCCTGGAGAGCATTTCCAAGTTTCCTTCCCAAATACTGTTCCCACAGAACCAGGACCCAGAACCCAGGAGCCAGCAAGAGTTGGCGAGCGGATTTCATACTGTCCTTTCCTCTCAAGAGCACAGGCAAGGGCACGCTGGGTGGGGCCTTTGCAGGGAAGGAAGAGCTCAGCCTGAGCTCACAGTCCTTGCCAAGCTTCTGGTCCTAAATGGGCCACGTCTGGTCCCTCTCTGAAAAGAACTTCAGCCATGAGGCGAGTTCCCTTGATGGTCTGACCCTCAAATTGTCATGGTCAAAGAACATTCCAGAATCTGTTGGGAGTCCTCCTTTCTGGGGAAGTGGACTTCTTCAGTCCATAGCTCAGGGGAGTCTCAGGTCCCCAGAGCAGCAGACAAGTTTAGGGTCAAAGCCCTTTATGGAGCTGTAAGTTCTACAGACAGCAATTGCCTTTGCCTTTCCCCCCACCCCCCACTGCATCACCTCCCTTCCCCCCTCCAGAGTCTCAAAGCTAAAATGAAATCTTGCAAATTCTTCTCGGTCCCCGCATTGCCCTCTTCTTGCCCCGGTCCTGGTGGAATGCTTTCTAGGCGTTCGGCACAGCGGCCACCCAAGGACTGTCCCCGGAGCTCTTCCTGTTTTGTGATTTACTCCCTCATTTGTCCAGAGCGCACCCTCAAATAACTTCTAAAGAAAGGGCACACGGGAGATAAATCTTCTGAGTCCTTGAGTGTCTGAAAATGCCTTTATGCTCCTGGCATTTGATATATACTTTGGCTGAGTGTAGATTTTTAAGGTAAAAATGATGTCCCTTCAGCACCTTGAGGGTATTTTCCCATTGTCTCTGGCATTTAAGGATGCTGACAAAAAGCTTCTGATGCCAGGTTGATGCTGTTCGTTTGTAAGTGAACTTCGGTTTCTCTCTTCTGGAAGCTTTCTCTCCAGGACAAAGGTCAGCATTTTTGTTTGTTTGTTTGTTGAGGACCAGATAATAAATATCGTTGATTTTGTGGGCCATGTGGTTTCTATTGCAACTGCTCCATTCTGCTGCTGTAAAATGAAAAGGGCCATAGATAATATACAAATGGAAGTGACTATCTTCCAATAAAACTTTATTTATAAGAACAAATGGCAGGCCAGATTTGGTACACGAGCTGTAGTTTGCCAAATTCTGCTTTAGAAGGTCAAAGGGCAATTTTTTATCCTTGACATTTTGAAATTTCCCAATGAACTATCTATCAATTGTTTTGTGGTTTTTTTTGTGTGTTTTTTCATTAATTATGCTTAAATACCTGGTGAACCTTTCAGTCCTGATACTCATATCTTTTGGATCTGATAAATTAAAAGTTTTCTTAAAAATATATTTTCTCCCTCCATTTTCTGCGAGTCCCATTAGTTATCCAATATCTGTTGGATGTCTCAGATTTCTTCAGTATGTCTCTCATTTTTCCCCCTCATGTCTTCTGTCTCTTTTCTTTTTGTTATATTTTCTGAGATACTGAATTTGACTTTTTAAAAGAGTCCTTTTACATATTCTTAAAATACATTTGGCCATATATTTTTAATTTCTAAGAGTTCCTTCTTGTTCTCGGATTGTTTAAATTTTGTAAAAACATTTTATTTTATAGATGCAATATCTTTTGGATTCTCCCTAAAGATACTGTAGTGGTTTTTTGCTTTTTTTAAAAAATTATCTTCCATTTCCTGAGTATCCTAATCCCTTAGGGTCCAGTTTTTCTCTTTAATATTGCTGATTCCTTCATTTTTACATTACAAGCTTTTCCCTTAAGTATCTGGTTTTCTGGCTGACAATTTATACTTAGATTTATATTTAGAAAATTTATATTTAAAATGAGCTATATACAGTTGTTTAGTGATCTAGGAATATGAAAAGGGCTTGGTAAGTGGTAGAATCTGTTTTAAATATATTAATCAAGGAGTTGGATTTAGAACTGGGAGACCCCTGAATGCCAGATGTCAGACACGGAGGTCTCTTTTTCTGGGGTGTGGTAGCTTTATAATAGGTCTACAGATTTTTTAGCAGGTCACCCTTCAAAAGGTGGTGCTTAATTCCAGTTTCCTTGAGTGAGGCCTGTGCTCAGTGACTTGGTTCTCATGAATAGAGCATGGAGAAAGGGACTGAGTGTGGCTTCCGATAGTAGAAGTTTCCTTCCCAAGCACTGTTCCCTTTTATTAGGCCATAAAAGACATTCGTTTCCTCTTTGTTCTTTCTGTTGGGGAAGCCAGCTGACATGCCATGAGGGCACTCAGGCAGCCTTTGGAGAGGTCCAGGTGCTGTAAGTGGCAAGGTTTAGGGGTAATTTGTCAGACCCCAAGAGATAACTAACACAGTATATGGTTTTCTTGAGATTGACTCTCTGATATTTTCTGAAGATATGTACCTGGCTGCTAAGTTTTGGTGCAAGAGTGGGTTCAGATTTTATTTATATAATCCACTCGACCACCTGCTTTTAGCTCCATATCTAAGTTTCATTTCTATGTGAAATTTTGAGTCCCAACCACAGGGTTCCGGAGGGCAGATTGCTTCCTGGGCTGTGCCCATTTTCCCGTGTGCCCTCGAGTGTGGCACTCTCCACACCCTTTGCCTGTTATCCCATGTGTGCCCGCTTTCCAGCTCCCGGAAATTTATTTCTATTTCTTGTCTGCTGATGGCTGTCCTCCTGTCGTCTTGATTGACATGGATTTACACCTTTTGTGGGTCTTTTGCTTCTATTTTAATGGGATCTCAGGTGAGAGAGGAAATGAATGGCTGTGATTAATCTACAATTTTTGATCCCACTTTTCTAGAATAGTCAAAGGTCTAAAATTGGAAGCACATTAAGAAGATACGTGCACAAGTCAGGATGATGAAGCCTTGAGCTCATTTCCACATCACAAAGAGCCGAGAAGCAAATCATGAATTATGTGTGTTTTCATTTTGAACCCCAAAGCTTACAGGTCCAGGTCACCTCAGAAACCAAGGCTGCTCATAATCATGGGGCACATTTTGCTTCTGCTAAGCCTTTTATCCCATTTCCACAAGTCAAATGCATCAGCTATTTCCACGTGACAAAACCCTTGATGAAAGCTGGGAGACTTAATGAACAAATAATTAGTTTTTAGAACATAAGTTGACACGAAAGCACAACTAATGCCTTCTTAATTCCTTTTGCTCTCACGTCTTTAGCAAACACACATCCCTGCGCTGGATGGAGTCACAGTTATCAGTGTCTGCAACTCTGGCACTCGGGGGATTGGAGGCCCCAGGCTCAGGCCGGAGGCTGCAGGGCGCAGACCTCGGGCTTTCACTGTCCTTTTGCTGACGCTCAGACCACCCCTAGAATTCCAGGGATGGGGAGCTGATCCATGAACTCTGAGATACTTATAAAAATGGGGTCCCCTGGACCAGGGCTTCAAACACCTAAGGTCACAAAGGATCCAGAGCTTTGAAGGTGCAGGAAGGATGACTACAATGAAGGAGAACTAGACATATCCTTAGCTGAAAAAAAAAATTCTATGAAGCTCAGTCTCCAAGCTTAGCCATTAACTATAAGGAGTGAAGCTCACTTTCTGTTCTTTAGTTTCCGTGTCAAGGTTATATTCTCCTAGGGTGACACAGGGAACAAGGAACCTGATAAAAAGGAAAGTAATTCTACATCTGACAAGTGCATAAAGAGAATGGAGAGGGTACTGTGACAGAGCACATCGAGGGAGACCTTTTTGGGGGGCATGGCTGGGAGACTAAAAATTGTACGTGAAAGGATCAAGAATTTGTGCTAAAAGATGGGATTATGCGGTAGTGGGAGTTTCGCTTCCTATGCTTCTGAATTGTTTCGGTCTTTTTTTTCAAGAATGTTACTTTTGTAATAAAAAAAAAAAAGAATATTTCCATTTTGTGGGAAATAGGAGTATCTTGTTCCAAAGCCTAGTGTCTTTTGTATACCCTACTTTCTTTTGTGCGTTCATGTAGTCAACAAACATTTCTTTTTTTAATGAAATTTTTTGGGGTAACGTTGGTGAATAACATTATGCAAGTTTGTATTGCAGATTGTGCTCCCTACCCAAAGTCTAGTCTTCTCTCCCCTGTATTTGACCCCTTTACCCTCTCCTGGTGACCAGTGTACTGTTCTCTGTGTCTATGAGTTTATCCAACAAACGTTTCTAACGCACATACATGTTCTGTGCCTGCCAAGGGCTGGGCCTTGAGGGCAGAGACTAAAAGAACCAGTTCCTGGCCTGGAGAGTCTTACAGTCCAGAGAAGGGCCCAGCAAATGCCTGGCAAAGAGTAGCTGCTCAGCAACCACTGGCTGAATGAATGAATGAATGAATGAGTGAATGAATGAATGGATCATATGAGTAGTGCCACTGTTTAACCTGCTTTTCCACTTGTCATGAGATTCCATCTTTTGCGTCAGTGCAGACCATTGTAAGCAAGTTGAGGGCAGGAACTTTGATCTGTTTTAGCCACCTCTGTGTCCTCAGCATCTAGAACAAGGCCTGGCGCATAGTAGGAACTCAACAAACACTTGTTGCTTCAATGGGTGCTTTCAAACATCTCTGTAGCAGGTTGTAGGTTATGCTCTACAACCAAAGGATGCGCTTGTTGTCCTGCAGTCCCGCTGAGACTTGGGACATGTCACTTAAGCTTTTGGAGTCTTAATTTCTTCACCTCTATGATGGGGATAACAACCCCCATCCCATAGAGATGACACAAGGATTAACGAAGACGAAGGCTTTCAAAGCTCCATTTGTGTCTGGCCCACAGCGAGAGGCAGGTAAATGATCATGATGGCCATTTAGCTTGCTTTCAGCTTTTCACCTCCTGGTAAATATATGCTCACACTTTTCCATTTATTCCCTTTAATAAATCTGTGTGCGTGGGACTGCTGAGTCAGGAGCACGTGCATTTGAACTTGGATACATAGCAACAGGCCGCAGTTGGGAAAGCTGGTCCATTTTACAACCCCGCCAACGCCCGCGTTATCATCTTCTCCAATCTGGAGGTTCCAGTGACTTCATACAGTCATGTTATTCTGTATTCCTCTGATCTCAAGGGTGGTTAAACATCTCTTCATCTGTGTAACCCACATGAAAGACAAGGCCCCGTGGCCCAGCATGGGGGAGCTCAATCAGAGCAGCAGATAAGCGGCCCAGAGTAATTAAAAAGGGATCAGGCTCTACTTGCGTCTCTCAAAGAACATTAAAGGGACTCTACTTCAGAGCTTAAAAAGACTCTTCTCAAAAGCCACTTCCTTTCCTCCCCAGTCCTCCACCCCCTGCAGACCGACTTTTGCTAGAGAGCTGGGGGTGGGGGAAGATTCTCAAGGTAATGAGCTGTGTCCTTGTCACACATATTTTTGTGAATTGCCAGTTCATGCCTTTGGCCCTTTCCCCTGTTGTGACATTTGTAGTTTTTCTTTTGATATTCATGAAGCTCTTTGCTTGTCTGCTGGGAGCCGATGAAGTAGGGGCCTCCCTTCTAGTAGATGGGTGACAGAGCCCCATATCCTTGCATGCAACCTCCACTGAGGGACACAGGAATTCTTGGGGCTCTGGAAGAGTCCCTTAAGCCTGTAAATTTTCCTCTTTCTGACTTTTCCCTGCCTCTATTCCCTCTTCCAGCCTCTTGGGGATATCTTAGGATCTTAAAGGTGTCTGTGTATGGATAGTGATAGAGTTGCCATGGAGACCTAAACTACATGAAATCATGTTAGTGGGTTGTGGCCAGCATTTTTTAATTTTTAATTTTAATGAACAGGCTAGACCAGAGTGAAAATATCAGAATGCATCACAAGTAGTAACCATTTTTTAATGAAACATGTAGATATGAATGTGCTGAGTCACTCTGTAAATGTATTTCTTACTTTGGGTTCCACAGAAATAGCAAATGCTGTGAATTAGGACTACTGGTATTAGGCAAAGGGCTTGGGGCTCTGACTCTTAAAATCATGCTTATTGAGGTGACCTACAGTGAGCCCTCCTTTGTCTAGCCTTATGGACATGCCAGCAGCCCATTTCAGTAGGTCCCCCTCCCCACTTCCTCAGATCAGACCATGCACGTGACTTGTTGGCACAACCATGGCCATTGTTCTGCCTGCAGCTTCTGCGTGTCCCCACTGCTCACACCACTCCCTTGCTGCAGGTCTCTGCTGCCTTGAGCTTAGGGATTTTCCTGAGCTCTGTTGAGAAACCTTGCCGCCTATTTTTCAGACGGGCCCATCTTTTTCTTAGATGAATCATGAACCTTTCTTTCTAACTGACCACTTTTCCCTCCCTCCATTCCACATCTCTCCTTCCACATTTCTGTCTACGGCTGGCGTTGCTGTCTGTGGCAGGCCCTACTGTAGACTGTACGCGTATGTTCCCCCCACATTCACATGTTGAAATGTAACCTTCAATGTGATGGTTTTGGCCTTTGGGAGGTGATTAGGTCGTGAGTGCAGTGACATCATAAATGGGATTAGTGCTCCTAAAAGAGACCCCAGAGAGCTCCCTCACACCTTCCCCCATGTGAGGACGCAATGAGAAGACAGCTGACTATGAACCAAGAAGTGGCTCTCATCCGACTCAGAATCTGCGGGAGCCTTGATCTTGGACTTCCAGCCTCCAGAGCTGTGAGAAATAAGTTTGTGTTGTTATAAGTTTTCCAGTCAATAGTACTTTTGTTATAGCAGCCAAAGCTAAGAGAAGCTCTTACTTTTCTAGTTCTTTGGTCATTTCGATGCAATTTTGGGAAGTAAAGGTAAACCCTTGGGTTGAAAGTGGAAATTAGACTTATAAAAATTATGTTAAAAGTCACATTACATAAAATTAACCATTTTAAAGTGAGCAAGTCAGTGTCGTTTAGTGAATTTACAGTGTTGTGTAACTACCGCCTCTAGTTCCAAAACATTCCATTACCCCAAAAGGAAATCCTGTGCCCACTAAGCAGTTGCTCCCCACTCCTCCCCACCTCCCAGCCCCTGGCAGCCACTAATCTGCTTTCTGTCTCGATGGACCTACCTATTATATTTCATATAAATGGAATCATATAACCTTTGTGTCTGTTTTTTTTCACTTAGAGTGTTTTTTAGGTTCATCTGCATTGTATCCTTCATCCCTTTATGGCTTAATACTATTCCATGGTATGTGCATCCACAATTTGTTTAATCCTTCCGTCCACTGATGAACATCTGAGCTGTTTCTACATTATGGCTATTGTGAATAATGCCACTGGGAACATGTGAGTACAAGTATTATTTTAGTACTAATTCTCACCATTTTCAGTTCTTTTGGGTATACACTTTGGAGTTTAATTGCTAGGTCACATAGTCATTCTATGTTTAGCTTTTTGAAGAACCATGACCCTATTTTCCACAGTGGCTGCACCATCTTACATTCTAGCAACAGTTAAAATTTGTCCACATTTTGGCCAAGCCTCACCATTTCCTTTCCCCCTCCTGATTATAGCCATCCTAGTGAGCGTGAAGTGGCATCTCATTGCAGTTTGATGTGCCTTTTCCTGATGATAGTGATGTTGAACATCTTTTTATGTGCTTATTGGCCATTTGTATATCTTTTTTTAGAGAAATGTCGATTCAAATCTTAAGCCCATTTAAAAAATTGAGTTATCTTTTCATTGTAAGAGTGCTCTACATATTCTGGATACTAGATTTGGTTTGGAATTCTGTCTTTGTCTAGGTCTCTGTCTAGTGGTATATGGGAAAGATGAACTTATCCTGGGCTGAATGGTCAAGGCTGAACTGGGGTGAAGCCAGAAAAACATCTGCATCATTTTTATTAATGACCCGAGGGCAGTCACAACTAAAAATTGGGCAATGCTAAGTGTCCACTTATTGGCTGGGAACATTGATGGGAGCCAGGAAGAGATTTCCAGAGGATTAGTTCTGTGCTCAGCAGAGTCTTAGTGATGTAAGGTTCTCAGCACCTGGGGACCTCAAGTGTAAACTGCCCATCAGAGGTGGGGAGGTACCCGATGTTCTGCAAGGTGGCACCTTTATTTAGGGAAGGGGGCTCACCGTTATAGGGGCTGCATGTGTGGGAGGATCAGAGGTAGAGGAGGACTATTAGGCCCATCTTCAGGAATTAAAGCCAAGGAGATATTCTCTGGAGCATCTAGTGATCATCTGAGAGAGGGCTTTCACAGTGGACAAGGGACCACACTGTGTGGAACTTGTAGGATTCTGGGACCGTTTTAATTCCTCATATTTATTGCTCTGTTACTCCCTCAATGATCATTCACAAAACTCTTAAAATGTAAAGGACCCGTGCTTGTCATTGGAGGCATCTAGGAAAGGGACAGCTGTCAGCCACAGCGGGCTGAGGGAGAACCTAAGGATACAGCAGTAATGGGGCTCCTGCAGGGGAGTAGGTGGTGGTCCCTTATCACTAGAACTCAGACTCCAAGATGACTTAGGTGGGTTGGAACTGTGGATTGAAATCAAGGAAGAAAAGTAAAAGTTTAAGGGGCAAGCAGGAGAAATGTAGACTCTTACACTTGGGTCTTAAAACTCAGCTGCTTATATGTGGGATAAGGGAGAACAGGTTTGACACATTTCACCTGAAGAGGACCCAGGGTTTTGGTTGCTGGCATTACAGGGCTGTCAAAATTTGAATGTAGTGGAGAGACAGGTTACCCAGATCAAGGGGGCCAGGATCCCAGCCTTTCCCGGGCTTGAGCTGGTCTCACATGGAGTCACACATCATTGCTGTGGACCAGCACGTGAAGAGATGTGCTAGGCATGGGGCACGAGAGGGTTTTCAGGGCAGGGTCACAAGGATGGTAAAAGCTTGGAAATTGTGTCCTGTGAGAGGTGGTTGGAAAGTATTTCGTTTGGAAAGGTGACTAGTTGGGGGCAGGGGCCATCGTCATTGGCCTCACTTACATCAGGGGCTGCCAGGAAGGTGGTGTGTTCATTTCTTATGGCTGCCACGACAAATGGCCACATGTGGCTTAGAACAGTATAGGTTTACCTTACAGTTCTAGAGGTCGGAAATCCCACCCGGCTAAAACCAAGGCATCAGCAGAGCTGCGTTACTTCTGGACCCTGTGGGGGAGAATCTGTGTCTTTTCCAGCTTCTAGAGGCTTCCATTGGCTTCCAGGCCTCTTCTGCCTGCAGAGCAGCAGTCTTTGCCGTCTGCTTCCCTCTTCGCATTGCTCACTCCCCTGCTTCCCTCTCTCCCTCATAAGGTACCTGTGATGACACTGGGCACCCCCGTCACCCAGGGTCACCACTCCATCTCAAGGTCTTTAATTTAATCATATCTGCAAAGTCTCTTTTGCCATTAAGGTGACAGTCACAAGTTCTGGGGCTAGGTTGGGGACATCTCTAGGGGTTGTTATTCTGCCCACCACCGGTGGCAGCGTGCGTGGTCTGGTTCGGTTTTCTTCTGCGGGGCTGCCGAGACAGAGCCTGGGCTAAAGGGGTAAGTTACGGGGGGGACGCTCTGAACTAAGATGAAGCAACTGTATCTCACAGCCTGGATTTTCTACAGCAAGAGACGTGGGCTGAGGAGGGAGCCGTCTTGCTCTCTTGGGATCATTCAAGTGGGGGATGATTTTTGCTTGGAACGAGGTTCGGCAGGATTTCCTGTGTTGGGTGGGATGTCAGACTAAATGGCATAGATAATCCATCCCAATGTTCTGACTATACGTTTACACAGCCTGTGGAGGCATATCATTCTATTTAGTTCATGATTTAGGAGATTAGACAAGGCTTGTCGCCTGTGATGTGACAAGACGCAAGCACGCCTAGTGCAGCAGGCACGTGCCCTGCTTGTGCCCCTCAGCACTCACCTTTTCTGCCCGGCCAGCATCCCTCTGCAGGTGCCCCCGGGCTCCACTCAGCCGGTGCAGGCCAGGCTGCAGTGCCTGGAAGTTAAGGCCACCAGAAGCAGCCCTTGGCCCACGACAAAGAAACGAGTGAATTAATGGCCCCGTCTCCTCGGCCCTGGGGGTGACAGGGATGCTCCAGACCAGCTGCCCACCGCTGTGACCAGCTCATGAAAGCACCTGACATCGGCTCCCTTCCCTCCCCCCGCCCCTGCTCGCTTTCCCACTTCCTACCGAGCTTCCTGAGATCACCCCCCAATCGACCACCTGCTTTCAAACCCTTATCTCAGAATCTGCTTTCGGGGACCCAGGCTAAGCTACCACGGAAGGCTTGGGGGGAAACACGCCCTTCCACGACGAGATTGGTTATGACCAAGATTCCCTACAGGCGGAGCCACCAGCTCCAGCACGGACTCCGGCCTGACAGTCTCACCTTCATCTCGGCGGTGATCCTGAGCGAGGCTGCGGCCCTGGGGGGCCCTCGGTCAGGTGCTGCCCCAGGAAACTTGGTTGGGGAAAAATGCGACGTTTTTTATTTCTAGAACTGAATTTGTTTTCTGACTCCAAGCGTCCAGCTGACGAAGTGCACGTGACTTCGTTTCTTCTAGGCCACGTTTTCTCGGGCCGTCCGTGTATTTGGGGGTATATTTGGGGTTGCTCAGGCACACCCCACTCCAGGCCTGCCTCCTCTGCCCCCCTCCCCGAGGCCTGCTGAGGGATTGGCAGTGGGGGGGGGGTCCCGGTCCTGCCTGCTCTGTGGGCTGCCGCAGCTGTGGTGCCAGGCCGGCCTCGGGCTCTGCGCCCAGTGCCCTGCGTCGCCCGCCCTCCTCTGCGGTACTGGACGATCAGCATCGCTCCAGCCCCCGAGCCCTCCCCGTCAGCCACTCTCTGAGTCCCTGACTTGGGGGCCCTGGATGTTCGGGTTTATCTTCTGCATCCCTGAGAACCGGCTCCCTCTCGGGTCTCCTGCCCACGGAACCCCTGGCCTGTGGGTGCAGGAAGCATGGGTGCGTTTCCACCTCAAAACCTCAGGCAGCAAACAGCACGTGAGTCTCCCTCGTCTCAAGTGCCGCCGCCTCCTGCCGTTTGAGGGGGAACCTGCCTGTTTCTTTTCACTCTCTCTCTGCTTCGGGGGGGGTGGGGGCAACAGGTGACTTAGCTGCACTGTCAGGTTTCCTTCTTTCCTTTCAACTCCCCTCTCTTCCAGCTGAGCCTTTTCGCGTAGAGCAGGCCAAGGATGGGTGGGGGTAGATCAGTTCGGCCCGAATCAGCCGGCTTTCAGATCTCACCTCTCTCGCTCCGTCTCGGAAGCCGAAGCAGAAATTGGTGCTGGTCCCAGAAATTCCTGTTCTGAGGCAAATGACCCCAGTTCTGTCTAATCGAGGACGGTCTCTGCGTGTGCAGGGACAGTGGGGACAACAGGGCAGTGTGTCCCGCTTGGTGTCCCAAGCTGTTACTCCACATACCTCCTCCTCTAGCCCTAGGAGGCTTGACGGCAGCAGGTAGAAACATATGGAGGTGGCTTCTCAGCATCTTGTGTCCCTGGGGCGAGGCCAGCCACAGGGAGGGGAGGGCCAGGGTGGCCACCAGATGAACCTGCCGTGAAAACTGCTGCCGGGAAATGGCCGGGGCCCTGCCAGAGAGGAGTCAGCTGGGAGCACGCAGGCCCAGCAGGGAGCAGGGGGCTCAGCGGGCTCCACCCCAGTCATCGAAAGCACATTCTGAATTCATCTCTCAGCTACTCCTGCATCGGCTGTTTGGTGCAGGCTCGATTTGGGGCTCACGACAGGTGGAGAGGTGGGCTCCCCAGTGGGGCTGGATCGTGGGTTTCAGAGAGTGCTAATGCTTCTCAGGTCTCTTCTGCAAAGTGCCAACTGTGGCGACACTGCAGCGCAGTGGAAACTCTGCCAGGGGCCGGGACAGGCCGCCTCTCAGTTAGGGAGCCCCCCAGCCCAGGAGTGACAGCATGGCCTGTGCATGGTTTATGCACCTGCCTCGCCCATGGGCTGGGGGAATGTTCCCGACTGCGCGAGTGGGTCCAGGCCTCTTTTCCGAGAACAACAGTAGATGTCTTTATTGAGCATTTATAATCTACCGGGCACTTTACCTGCCTTCTCATTTAATCTTCACAGCAACCCTGCAGGGAGGTGCTGTTATTAGCACATTTTTTAGAGGGGAACACTGAGGGCAGAGGTTAACTCCATAGCTTAAGATCACAGCTGGTAAGAGTGACTCAGAACTCAAGGCATATAATGAGGCAAACCTGAATTCTGAGCCTCAGCCCATCACATGTAGAGTGGTGTTATGTGCTTCAGAGATTATTGTTAAGAGCAAATAAAATTATGGGGGCAAAAATGTACCAGCTTAGAGTTTGCCATTTAATAATGGATCCGTAAATGTTTGAATGCCTATCGTGATGGTTAATTTAGCCAGGCCGTGCTATCCAGATATTTGGTCAAATGTTATTCTAGATGTTTCTGTGAAGGTATTTTTTAAAGATGAGACTAACACTTAAATCAATAGAACTTGGAGTAAAACAGATTGATTACCTTCCGTAATGTGGGTGGGCCTCACCCAATCAGTTGAAGGCTTTAAGAGAAAAAGACCACCCTCCCCAGACGAGGAAGGAGTCCTGCCAGCAAACCTCTTTCAGACTCAAACTGCAACTCCTCCCTGGGTCTCCAGCTTGCCTGCCGACCTAAGCTGCCAGATTTGGGACCTGCCAGCCTCCACAACTGCGGGAGCCCATTCTTTAACATACATTTCTCTTTCTGTCTCCATATATACACACCCCACTGTCTGTTTCTTAGGAGAACCTTGACTAAAACACCTACGATTGGGAGGATGTATTATTAATACGTGAGTCACCCATATGGAATAATATGTAGCTGTTAAGAAGAACACAGATTCATACATTTTGATCTGGAAAGCTATTGATTAGTTTTTTTAGCTTACCAAGTGCATGCTTACATTTTTAGAGGGAAACTGAAGCACACATGTCTATGCATGTCTGTGTGTGTCTGTGCTCATGAACATAAGGAAAGATATGAAGGCATGCACACCATGTTGAGAATCACCATGAGGGATGGAGATGGTGGCTGTGGAGGTGCTACTGGGGTCGGGAGGGCTATTCACTTTTTCTCCCTATAGTTCATTATTGTTTGATTTTAGCATACATTATCTTTAGATAAACATAATAAGAAAGTGTGTTGCTTTTGAATCTTCCTTCCCACCTGTGTCCGCAGGCAGCAGGGACAGCATAGTGTAAGTCTGTATTTACTCCATACTGATCCATCTCAAAGAGGCATCTTGTCTGGACGGAATTGACTGGTGGTGTCCTGAGCCTGCTCTGATCCCTATAGCTGCCTACACAGTGTCCTGGTCTAAATGAGTGTCTAGGCCAAAGTGGCTTTAAAGGAATCTCCTTCCACAATTCCTGACCCTGGTTTGGGGGGGTCTGGGTAAGTTTGCTGGCTCTCTGCATGCAGGTAGGAAGCTAAAGATTGAACTCCCATTGCTGGAGGGTGCTAATCAAGGCCTCCACCCCACAACGCTGTGTGTCAACAAACAGGGCTGGGCAGCACCTGCGTGCCAGATGCTGTCCTGGTTGCTGAAAAGTCAACTGTGGCCAAGTTTCAATTCACCATGAACTTTGACTAAACGTTTACCAGGAAGAAGCCATTCAGGAAGCCTAGAGGAGCGGGACTGTCTGGTCAGAGTGGCCTGGCTTTCAGAATGTGGCCAATTCAACATCATCAGGGGGATGTCTAGCAGCTTGACTCTCTTGCCTTCCATCCTTTTGCAGGAACAGCTGCTCACAACTGGAACTGACTGTTGGTTTGACTCATGTAGTTGAGTCAATGCATGGTGTGCTCCTTCTGCCAAGAACAACCTCCCATTTCCACATCCAATGCAGACCAGGGGTCTTCTTGTCACCAGAAAGGGACCAGGACTGAGGCGGGTGTGTCCCAACATGGTCCGGAATGTGTGGGTTCTTGACCTCATGCAGGAAAGATTTACAATGCAAGGCTATTTTGAGAGTACGTTTATTAAAGCTGGAAACAGTGAAACAAAGGAAAGCCTTGAGATAGAAGAGACAAGATCATAGCAACAGGAGTGAGCCTAGGCGGAGCTGCCTTGGCCCATTAGACAGAAAGTCACCGAGGCAGAAGAAGTGAGCCAGCTGGGCTGCGTGAACTTAGGAAACAGGTTACAGAAGCAAAAGGAGGGCCCTTGGAGACAGGTTCAGGGGGGTAGCCTGGGACGCGCTGCAGCTGCCTGCTACTCCCCAAGTTGCAAGTCTCCCGGGAACCTTTACAGCTTAGGAGAAAGAAAGCAAAACTCCGCACCTGAGGAAAGAAGGAGGGGAAGGTGCAGGCCTGCTCTGGGGAGAGCACTCACTGGGTTCTTTGTCTTAAGGGTTTTTATCTGTTTTCTAAAGGTGGGAATTTTAGGGGCGGTCTCAGGGGTGGGTCTCAATAGAATATTCCTCAGCTTTCCACGTATGTCATTTAATATGCTGATCCATCAAAATGAGCAAGTAGGGTCATTCTCTCGTCGGTTTCACCTTCAAAGAATGTCAGCAAAGAGGGACCTGGACTGAGGCAGGTCTGTCCTGACACCGTCTGGAATGTGTAAACCATTTGCTCCTAAGTGTCCTTGGTTAGGGAAGATAAAACCTTATAATTTCTTATCTGCCTGTGAATTGCTCTGCCGTTCAACTACCTGTCTCAGTTTCCCCATTCCACTTGCCAAGGAAATTTTCTAGCTTCTTACTGCCCTGCCTCATTCTCACCCTGGGCTGTGGAGGGTGCCAAAAGAAGTGAGGGCTCCCCAAGCCAGCTACCTTGAAGCAATTCAGTCGAACACATGTTCCCCTGAAAATAATTCACTGTTGTCAACTACAGGCAAGGCCCCGCTCAGGGATCATGGTGTGAGGCAAGTCAGGCAGTTCAGGCAAATAGAGGATCCCATATTCGCGTAATGAGCAGGGCTCTCCGTGGAGTGTACCACAGAACCACCTGAGGATGTTTAATAAATGCAGGTGCTGAGCCAGACACCTGTATTCCTTTTTAAAAAAATTAAAATATGTTTTTATTGATTTTAGAGAGGAAGAGATAGAAACATCGATGAGAGAGAGACATCAATTGGCTGCCTCTTGCATGCCCCCTACTGGAGATCGAGCCCGAAACCCGGGCATGTGCCCTGACAGGGAATCAAACCGGCAACCTGTTGGTGTGTGGGTCAATGCTCAACCACTGAGCCACACCGGCTGGAGCACCTGTATTCCTTTATAAATCCCAGTTGAGAAGCACCGTGACAATATTATAGGATGGGGGTCTATTCTAGTCATCATGGCCTATTTCTGAAATGCTGTGTGCAAAGCAAGGAGGAGTGAGGGCTGAGGCTGACACCACCAGCCATGGCGCCATGGGGCTGGCACTTTGCAGGCCCAGCTGCAATGGTCCCCAAGAGATGACTCCTCTCGTGTTCCACATCTTGTTTGTACCTTGGGGAAGAGCTGATGAAGAGTAACAATGACCAGCTCCCTGTAGTTATCACCCCTGTCCAGGGCGTGTCTGGATAATAGCAGGAGTCCTGGGTGACAGCTGGAAGCCAGGGTGGCTGACATGCAGCTCGAGCTCTGAACCATTGCTGACCTGACGGGTGACACATGCTGGGACTGATCTTTCCCCATCCCCTCTTGGTGAGAGCCCGAGGTGGCTCTGCAGCTCGCGCAGGGAAAGAGCAGTGTCTGGGCCTTGGGAGACCAGGGTGGGCGGCCCTCGCTCTGCTCTGAGACTGGTCAGGGTGCCTTTTCCCTGCTCTCCCCTCTGGCTCTTCTTCAACTGCAGGGAATGAGGCCAGATGAGCTTTTATGTTCCCTTCCCATTTTCATTGTTTGCAATCCTCTAAATTTCACGCTGGAGTAAAACAAAAACAAAAACAAAAACAAATCAAACCATTGTATCTAGTTCTGTAATTTTAAAATCACAGAACACATGCTCATTATATTCAACTCACACAGAAATATGCAGAATACAAAGTCCCTGCCCCCCAATCGTGTTCCCTGGAGGCAATGAGTATGAACAGTTTGGGGCTGTCCCTTCCACAGCTTTACCAATGAGCCCCAAATTTTAAATACTAGAAGACTAGGTTGACTCAAAATTCTGGTGTCAAAGACACTCCCTGGTCTCTACAGTTCTGTGCAGACTGGGTGGGTCAGGAAGAGCCAGGAGCCAAGGGGCTTTGTTGGGAGTGCAGGTGGGGAGAAATCTTTACCTGGAGTTGTGACAAAGGCTCCTGGCTGGGTGGAGGGACGGGAAATAGCTGCCACATTTCCTTTCACAAAGACATTGATTGAGAGTTACACTTCATTAGGCCGGAAATTGCATTTGCATGTTAATTCTTTAAGCTTCAAATCTTTTCATCCTGGCTCTTGCATAGTTTGCTAAAGAAATCCTGTCAATTTACCTCATTGTATCTACCTATGACAGGTGACTGGCTCCCTCCAGTTTTGCAGTGTTGATGTGGGTTTTTATGGGGGGGAGGTGCGTGTGCAATGACTGTGATAGTGTTGTGGGAAAGAACTGCTTCTTTTGGGCTGCAGTGGGCTCTCATCCAAGATGCTTCTCAAAGACCATGCCCATGGGCTCTGGGATGGCCTTGGTGATGCCGAACCCTTCAGCCTGGAGAGCAAGAACACAGCCTGTCCTGCGAGGGGACCTCCATGCTTTTCTGGGTTTTTTTTTGTGAGAAAGTGAGCTTTGATCTCAGTCAACATGGGATCTGCCTAGACTGGAGGCTGAGAAGAATGAGGACTGCTCGCAGGTAGCGGTCAGTGGCCAGTGGGCTCTCTGTGGCCACTCACCACCATCCACCCCAAAGCCTGTGATCGTGGTGCTGATGTGTTGCGGCCCAGCCTCATTCCTGCCTCCAGATGTGGCCAGACCTATGTGGCTCCATTTATTATTGCTATATTGCTATTTTTTATATTTTTTTACAAAATAGAAACATACTATATACATTATTTTCTAAATTATTTCTTCCCACTCAATATTATTTTTGCATTTCTTTGCAAGTCAATGCCTATAGATTAACTTCATTCTTTTTTAATTTTAATTTTTATTTTTATTTATTGATTTTAAAGAGAGAGAAGAATGGGAGGAGAGAGAGAGAGAACAACATCGTTTTGTTGTTCCATTTATTTATGCATTCCTTGGTTGATTCTTATATGTGCCCTCACTGGGAATCGAACCCGCAACCTTGGCGTATTGGGACAACATGCCAGGGCCTCAACTTCATTCTTTGTAATAGCTGTGTAGTATTCCATAGAATATGAGTTCTCCAGGTTCATTTTTCTATTATAAACAATTCTACAATAAACATCTCAGCTCATACATCTTTTGGACTGGTAGTTTTATTTTACTTGGAGAGATTCCCAGAAGCAGCACTGCTCTTGGGTCAAAGGGACTCCATATCTTTAACTTTAATAAATCCTGCTAGATTACTTTCTAAAATGGTTGGGATAATTTACAGTTCCACCAACAGGGTTTGTGAGTGCCCCTTTCCTCACATCCCTGCCAGCACGAGATATTATCAATCTTTTTAAATTTGGAGGTTAAGACACAGGAACACATTTTTATTTTCATTTGCATTTCCCTGAAAACGAATGAGGTTTCCCTTTAGTCCTAAATTGTGCTCTATTATCTTAGCATTGATGCATTGTCTTTGCAGATGGGTTGGGTTGGGGTTGCATGTAAAAACAGGAGGTGAAGGCCTTCTAGAAGGTGAAAGAGCTTGGAGAAGATTGGGCCTGTCTTGTAAGCCATTTTCCAGGCCACATGGGGACTCCTGGTGGTGTCTGGTGCTAGCTCATGCATGCAGATGAAAGGATGGGGCTATGGCACCAACTAGGGCAGCTCAGAAAAGTGAGGTTGGGGTCACTTTTTCCACAGCCAGTCTAGCCCAGAAGGATGGGCTTTTCAGGGGGTAGTGAGCTCTGCATTCCTGCAAGGATGTAAGCAGGTATCAGAAGACCATCGTCTATGTATTCATTGAAGATGGAACGGTGATTAGGACAAGCATGGTCTCTGCCTTCGTGGGTCTCAGAGTCTAATGAGGAAGTCACGTGCTTAAACGCATGATTATACATATATGTGCTTAGTTACAAATGTGATAAATGCTACAAAAGTGCAGGGCAACCTAACTTAGTCTGGGCAGTTGGTCAGTTGGGAAGATTTCCCTGAAGGACGTTTAAGATGAGACTGGGGCATGAGCAGGAGTTGGCCAGATGAAGGGGGCAGCGGCTTCCAAGTAGAGGGCACAGCCTGTGTGAATCCCTATTCGTGGGCATCTGCATAGGAGGCTCTTGAGAAAGCAAGCCTTTGTCAGCGTGAGCTCCAAGCGGTCCCAACAGCTCCTCTTACAGGGTTGGCCACTGGCTGAGAGACATTTTAAGGTCAGGGCCCATGAGGGAGTCTTAATAGGTAGAGCTGAAGCCCAGAGAAAAGGCAAAATAACCCAGACCGTGCTGGAGTGATGAGATCCAAAGCCCCACCTCGAGAAGGCTGTGGTTGAATTGTGTCCCCCAAAGACAGTGCAGTCCCAATCCCCAGTACCTGTGAAGATGTGATCTTTTTGTGGAGATGGAGTCTGAGCAAGTTAAGATGAGGTGATCAGGGTGGGCCTTACTCCAATGTGACCGGTGTCCTTATCAAAAGAGGAAATTTGGGCGCAGGGAGAATGCCTTGGAAAGATGAAGGCAGAGTTAGAGGTGAAGCATCTGTAAGCCAGGGAATGCCAAAGGTTTCCATCAAACTAGGAGAGGCTAGGGAGAGACAAAGAAGGATTCCCCCACAGGATTCAGAGGGAGCCTGGCCCTGCCGACACTGTGACTGTAGACTTTGGTCCTCCAGAGCTGTGAGACGACACGTTTCTGCTGCTTAAGCCCCTTAGGTTGTGGTTCTCTGTAATAGTTGTCCTAGAAAACCATGAAGAGAGTGCTGGAGATACCAAAGCCAAGATTGGTGAGGGACTGGGGTGTTTGTAGGAGGATCCAGGGGCAAGAATGAGGCCTGGAGCTTCCCAGACGAGTACCGAGAGAGTGAGAGGACATAGAGCAGAGAAGGGAGACTTTGAGAGATGGCCAAGAAAAGCCATGTCTTCTGCTCTGTTTGGGGGTCTGCCAGGGCTGGTGGCCAGTGAACTCTCCCTGCTGAAAGGCCAATTATGGAACGGACCCTAATGATACAGGAGACCTTGTAAGTCCACCTTGTTAAACTGTGGAGGTGACTGGCTCCTGTGCTGCCCTGGGTGTAGAATGAACAACCAACTATTTGGAACGACTCAGTCCAACAGTTTGCCCAGGACTGAGGGTGTCCCAGGGTAGAGGCTTGCAGTGCTAAAGCCAGCAAAGCCTCAGGGAAGTGGGTATGAGTTGGTGCACCCTACCTGGGAGTGACCTTGAAGGAAGCTGCTCCTTTGGATCAATATAAAAACCCAGGTGAGAATCCCAGGCCAGCCCACCAAAGGGGATGGTGTGGGCTGCACTCCAGGGACACCACGGTGCCGATGGGTGTGGCCAGGCACAGTGTGGGTGGCGGTGACTTCCTTGCACCGTTAGCCTTTTACAGATCTCAGAGCAGAGGCCAGACCAGGCTCCTCCCTACCTGAGAAACTGCCTGGCACAACTCCTCCCTCACAGTCCTCCAGAATCTGCCAAGAGCATCTGCAGTGGGTGGAACGGTGGCTTCCCAAAGACAGGCCCATGTCCTCATGCCAAGAAATTGTGACTGTTACCTGGTTGGGCGAATTTAAGAATATTGAGAAGAGGGGTTTATTCTGGACAAAGGGGCCCTACACGCCATCACAAGCATCCTTGTAAAAGAGGTGAGGGGGGGCATTATAGAGACACATGGGGGGAAGGTCATGTGAAGACGGGCATGTTGGAATGACGCACCCACCACCCAGGAGTGCTGAGGCCACCACTGGAAGCTGGACCAGGAGAGGGAACATGGCCTGCTGCTGCTTTGATTTGAGACTTCTGGCCTCCAGAATTGTGAGGAAGAAAACCTCTGTTGTTTTAAGCCACCAAATTGGTGGTAATTTGTTACAGCCGCCCTAGGAGACAAATTGCAGCACCAAGATCTTAGCTTTTTGGTCACTGGATAAGAGACCCTACATCCAAGTTCCTCCCCTCTGATCGGGGCGCATCTCCATCTAACAGGCTGTGGCCTGGAGTCTGCCACGAGTGACAGGGAGCTGGCCTGGGGTGGCTGCATGCAGGGCAGGGGGCAGGAAGTCTGCCTGGAGCCTGCTGAGCCCCAGCACTGGCTGCAGGTTAACGGAAAGCAGGCTTCTGCTGTGCGTGAGAATCGCCAGGCAGCTGGTGTTTTGGGGGGAAATGGGCACGTAGGGCTTCTGGCAACACCATGGGGAAAGAAGCTGGTGGCGGAGGAGAGAGCACAGGGAAGGCTTGGCGGTGGGGCTGGTGCTAACTCATTCCGGCAGCCTCTCCCAGGCTCGGCCTTTTCCAGCTTGCAAGGGGCTTCAATATCCCAGCCTGGCACGGGCCCTGGGAGGCGGGCAGGGAGGGGCGCTGATGTGTTGGAAGGACAGGCTGTGGTGGCTAGCGTGGTGCCACTGGCTGGGCCTCAGCCGTGAGCGGAGGCGGCGGGACCGGCTGCCTGGAACCCTGTGCTCATTCCTGGCTCTAGGGGCTAATTGTTGGGCTCAGGCAGGTGCCACCAATCAGGTGGGACATCTGCTTTGTCTCAGGAAACAGTTCCTGCCATACCCATTGCTTCTGTGAGGAGCTGTCTCAGGCTGGGTTCCCCAGGAAGTAGACTCTGAGCATGGACCCTGTTAATAGGGAGTATTTGGGGGGGTCTATGCCTGTGGAAGGGAGAAGGAAGTGGGGCTGGGTGGAAGGGGAAGCTGAGCTGCAATGCTGATCAGCCAACCCCAAAGAGAGTTTGGAGCCCTCCTTTCAGATCAGGGCATTTCAGAGCCCCAGCGCCCCAGGAAGGCAGAGCTACAAGAGCCTCAGACATTGCACAATCCCATCTTCTCATTGTAGAATAGGAAGGTCCGGGCCCAGGAGGGCAAGGACATGCCCAAGGCCACTCAGAAGTGTGACAGTGCCCAGCTCCCCACAGATGGCTCCTTGGCCAGTCCTTCCCTCCACCTGGCCTCCAGTGGCTGGGCTGTCTGCAGGGAGAGCCTTCACCTGTCATCCTCCATCCAGAGATTGCCCAGCTGAAGAGAGCCTCACCCAAGCTCATGCCCTCTTTCTAGGGACCGCAGCCACTGATCACCACAGGGCTAAAAAGACCTGGCCTTCTGCCCCAACTTAACATAGTTGTGAAGGGTTATCCTGGCTCCGAGCTCTCTGTGGGGTTGGCTAAGGCCATCATTGAACATTGCACTGAAATTCAACTTCTCTGTCCACTCCCACTCCCTGGCCCTCCCTCGCACAGCTGTAGGTCCCCCAAATTATTGAGAATTTCAAGACAGTATTGAACCAAAGGCAGGCCCCTCTGCATGCAGGCTCTGGGCAGTCTCCCGGGCTGCAGGCCTATGAATCTGCCCGGTCAGACCTGTCGATGATAGACTGATAGCCGCTTTGTGAGCAGGGGCCTTGAGCACTAGAAGAGAAGTGCATTCTGGGTCACAGGCCTCAGGCTGAGCCACATACGTGGGGCTGCTGCTCTGGAGGACCTGGTGAGCTAGAAGCCCTCTGCACAGGGCCTGGGAGGAGCTCTTGTTCTCAGCCCTTCATAGCTGCAGCAGGAAGGGAAGACAGCTTCATCTTTCCCCATCACAGGGAGAGTGAGTTTTGCCTGGGGATCCATCTTTACTCAGAGCCTCCTCTCCCAGGCAGGAGGCAGGGTTTGCAACCACCCCCCAGTGGAGAGGAAGAGAAAAGCTCTGCTTGGGCGGTGGACCCCTGATGTGGTAGGGTCCTGCAAGAGTGCTCTGCTTGTAGGACAGACAGCTGTGGAGGGCAGAGAGAAGTCATGGCTTCCAGCCAGCAGCCAGCAGCCAGCAGCCAGCAGCCAGCAGCCTTCCCTGAGCTACCAGCTCTGGCCGGAGGGCGATCTCTGCCCTGGTTCTGGCTGCCTGACTTCAGGTCCTGCTTGACCCCCACCATCTCCACCTGGCTGGGAAGGACCTGGCATACAGCAGGAGCTCAGTGAGTAGTAATTAGTATTGTTGCATTTGCTGAGCACTGGCCCTCACCCCTGGCACAAGTCCTTCAGCCATGGGCATGGGGAGAGCCGGGCGAGTCCACGGTTTCCATCCCCGGGTACCATGCCAGGGAACCGACCCCAGAGCCCTCAGCACTGGGCAGCCCCGGCCCCTGCAGTGTGGGGAGGAGGCCCTTACAGATCGGCGGGTGTGCAACATTGCACTTGACTGTGTGTTTCTGGGCTTTCCTGACAGCTCAGTGTATGTTTCTCGGTCATGGTTTGTGGCTTTTACATTGTATTCCTGGGGTGCAATAGAATGTCTGTAGATTCTGCAGTTCAACGGGTCTGGCTTTGAACCCCAGAGTCTCAACCATTGTGTAGTATTTGCCATGTGCTGAGCACCAGTCTAAGTGCTCTGTATAAATGAACACATTTAATCTTTGTATCAACCATGTGAGGTGGGCACTGTTATTATCTGCATTTTAGAAATGAGGAGTGAAGCACAGAAAAGTTAATTTCAAGTTCACACAGTCAGTAGAGCTGGAATTTGAACCCCAAGACACTGGCTGTGAGTGCTATTTATTTAGGGTTGTTCTAAGTGTCTTCTGTGCATTAACTCATTTCATCTCACAGAAACCTTATGAAGAAGGAAATATTCTTGTCCTCATTTTACAAATTGGAATACTGAGTCTCAGAGATTGTTTTTCCCCCCAAGATCACAAAGGAGGCAGCATGGCCTGATTGTAAAGAACTAGAGGATCTGCAGTTGGATTGACCAAGGTTCAAATTCCATCACCACCATTTACTAGTTGTGTGACCCTGAGCAACTTACTCAACATCTCTGACCCTCTGCAAAGTGGGGCCAGTCGTATCTTATACGATGTAGGGCATAAATAATAATAGTATCGATTAGTTACTATGAGAGAGCCTCTAACATAAGCACTTAATTCCTTGCAATTTAATCTGTTACAATAACCCTATGAGTCCATTACTAGTCCTGTTTTAATGGATGAGGCACAGAGAAGTTATGTAACTTGCTTACAGTCACACAGCTCACAAGTGGCAGAGCTGGGATTAGATCCTGGACAGTTGCCTGGGCAGAATGGCTCCAGAGTCCATGCTCTTAACTATTGCACTAAACTGATAACATATGTAACCAGTTTATGGGACGAGCTGGATTTGGCTGCAAGCAGAAGATAATTTAACATTCCCCGCTGCCCCATTAATTCATTCTCTTAGATAATTCTTTCTTGTTCCGAGATAAAATCTTCAGTGGATCCTTAGTTTTTCTGTTCACTCTTAGGGATTCATAGATGGTCTCATCTCTCCCCTACCCCCAGTTATTAACAAGTCTGCTTTTCTGTATTATCAAAGCTTTCATCTCACACCCAATTCAAAACAGCTTCATCTTCCCAGCCACCTCTTAGCATGGGCCTCCCTGGGGACACCTGCCCTGGGGGCAGAGGTCATGGCTGGACTTCTCCTCACTCTGCACCTATGTGCTGCACCCACTGTCCTCCGCTTCCCCAGGGGAGCTCGCCCCAGTAAAGGGCCATGTGGCTGGAGGGTCACTGCTTGGCTAGCTCATTATAAACGCTGATCCTTTCTCTCACGGGACACTTTGGAGGGTTTTTTGGGGACCTCTGATGGCAGTTCCCTGACATGGTGGCCCCTGCTCACAGGTTCCTCCTCAGCCCCTGGCTTCCAGCTGACCATCCCCCAGCTCACCCTGAGGTGGGTCCCTCCATGCGTCAGCCTTGCCAGAGCGTCCCTGTGTGGACACTGACCCCTCACACGTGGATGGTGATGTCAGAGGGTAAAGGTGAGCTTGAGAAGAACCCAGGGAGTACCTCGGGAAGCTACATTTCCTGGCACCCAGGCCTGGTGTGTCCTACATATCTGAAGCTGTAACCTTCACACTCCCCCATGTGACTGCTGCAGCTGTTGCCACAAAAATCCAATTTCAAATAATAACATTTATTTGAATATCTCAGTCTCCATCTCTGTCGAATTTTTATCCCTATGGTTCCTTCATGCTTCTGTTGACAGCATTTCAGTTCTCCAGGATGGCTGTAAAACAGAGTCAAGGTACATCAGATTTCCTTCCCAGGGGTGACATGTGCACTCGAACTGAAATCCGCTTTGTAAAGGAAAACATGTTTTCATTTTTATGGCCGAAAAATGTATGCAAAATTTCCATGATACAAGACACTCGTTATTAGCCAGTAACTTTTATTATGAGGGTGGTTTATTTCCCCTAGCAAAGGAGGAACAGATGAGAGTGTTTTCTGAGGTTGGGAAAAGAGTGGTCAGACAGAGGTCAAGGGCAAATTTGTCACTAGAGTTTGACCCTGGCTGAGCTAAGTGAGGGGCTCCCGGGAGTGCATCCCTTAGCGTCGTCGCCAGAGACCTGGGGTGTGTTCAGAACCTTGGTCTGGGTTTCACTATTGACTGGCTGCAGGAACTAGGACGGTTCCAGTCCCTGGTCTGGGCCTCAGTTTCCTCACCTGTAAAAGGATGGCCTCCTGGAAATGGCCACGATCCGATGTTGCTGGTGATGGTGACAACTGCCACAACCACTTTGGAGAGCAATGTGGCCGGATCCAGCTGGACCGAAGATGCAGCCTGACCAAGGTGTCCACCCCGGGGACAGCCTCAGATGTGTGCACAAGGACATTCACCACAACACCGACTGCAATGACGAACAGCTGGAAACACCAGGACGTTCTCCACAGCACCGATGGCAATGACGAACCGCTGGAAACAGCCTGAACGTCGGAGTGAGTACCGCGTCGTATATTCATACGAGGCTGAAAGCAATTAATAGAAGTGAGGCAGATCCCCTCAGCGGTGAATAAACCTCAGACCATTGTATCGAATGAGAACGTGAAGGGCAGGAAACACTGAAAATGGCATGTGGAATATTCTACCCCTCGTGCAAATCAACACACGTCCGGGAATCCTACCTGTCACCATGGCCCCCTGCGTCTGCGTGAAGTTTCGGGGGTGAGCTGGAAGGGCGCGCACCGTCACCATGGTGGTCGCCTTCGCCGGGGGAAGGGAACTGGGAATGAGAAGAAAAGGGAACTTGAATCCCACTGCAATGTCACATATAGACATATAGATAAATGTATCTTTTTAATCAAAGAAGGCAAAGCAGAGAACATTAACAGATTGTCAGTTCTGGGTGGCGGTAAATAAGTGTACAATGGGTGCTGGTTGTGTATCTGTCCTGTATCTTTAAAATTTCTCCCCCAAAATTAAAAATGAATCCCTATGCATGAAAATAAGCCGGGAGAGACTCATAGGTAGAAAGGGTAATTCAGCCTTGTGGTCCCAGCGTGGCAGGCCCCTGGGGGTGAAGGAGGGTGGGCTGAGGGGTCACGTCCTGGGTGTCCCCCCGTCCAGGAGCCCTCGCTCGTGGCCGCTCTGGCTCAGCCAGGTGCCTGCGTCGGGGAGGCCCCTGAGCCCCGGTGCGGCCGGAGCCCCCGCACAGGCAGGCCACGCGTGAGGGTGACAGGTCGGTGAGGCGGGGGGCGCTCACGGGGAGGACGAGGCAGCGGAGGGGGTACTGAGTTGGAAGGATCCACGCGTGTCGCCCGGGGTGCGGGAGGTGATGCGTGACCTTGCATGTGACCTTTCGCACAAACGCCCTCCTGAGCCCGCACATTTCACCGCAGGCTCTTCAGCTGTCTGCTCCCCGAGGCCATTGATTAAAGCGCAAAATGGGCCCTTCCACTGGCCCCCGAGGGCGTCTTTCCTTCCCGAGGCCCCGCAGAGCAGAGCAGTTCTTGTGGAGAGTTTTATGGGTCATATTTTAGAAATTACACCCAAATTAAATTTGTGCTGATTTAATTAGAATGTGTACTCCGAGGGACATCCTTATCGGTCCTGCAACTGGGTCCAGGGCAAATGCCTTGTCTCTGGGAGCTGCTGTCCTCGCTGACGGCGGGGGCGGGCTGGCCCCGTGTCGCCTGTGGGTGAGGTAGGCTGTCAGGACTCGAAGCAGCCTCGAGACCGTCAAAGTCCGTGTCCCTTCATGTGCAAAAGGGAGACTGAGGGCCAGAGAGGGACAGTGAACTGCTCAGGATCACATACGTGGGGCGGGTGCTCCCGGTGGTCGTGGCACCTCCTAGAGGCCTCTGTGAGGACAGGGGCGCGGCCCAGGGAGGAAGAGCCTCGTCTCGGGCCCTGGAGGGACGGAGGCTGGGCTTCAAGGCCTGGGAGCAGCCCCAGTCCTGAGAGACTCCAAGGCAACTGCCCCCCGAGAAGCAGGACTGGGGCGCATGGTAAGTGGAATCGTGGCCCTTCCAAAGACGTCCGCACCTTAATGTCCCAAGTCTGCAAATGTGTTACCTCATGTGACAAAAGGGACTTTGTAGATGTGATTAAATTAAGGATCTAATATGGGAGGTTATTCTGTATGATGCAGATGAGCCCCAAGCAATCACAGGGTGTTTGTAAGAGGGAGGCAGGAGGGTCTGGGTCAGAGATGTGACAATGAAAGCAGGGGAGTAGTGTGTGTGTGTGTGTGTGAGAGAGAGAGAGAGAGAGAGAGAGAGAGAGAGAGAGAGAGAGATGGAGACACTGTGCTGCTGGCCTTAAAGACGGAGGAAAGGCCATGAGCTGAGACATGCAGGCGGCCTCCAGACACTGAAAAAAAGCAAGAAAATGATCCCCCCCCCAGAGCCTCCCGAAGAACGCACCTGGCTGGCTTTCAGAGCTGTAAGATAATAAATTTGTGTTGGTTCAAGTCACTGAGTCTGTTGAAATCTGTTTTAGCAGCTATGAGAAACTAATATAGGGCATAAAACAAAAACTTTAGGTCTGAGAGGAAGCAGGGATTTTTTTGTTGCATGAGGCAAGAAAGCTCACCCCAATTGCCCTGAAGCCAAGGGAAAGGGACGGGGCAGCAGCTCCGGACTTTATTTCCTCTCACCTTGAAGTCTTTGGGCAAAAAGGTCTTTTTGTTTCCTCCCAGAAGCTTCAGCTGAAGTCTTATGGGCTCTAATGGCCATGCCTACGTCACGCATCACATCTGGAGCTAAGGCAACCACAGGGCCTGAGGCTGAGGGAACGATGGGTCTCCAGATAAAAATGAAAGACTGTGCTCAGAAGTCAGGGGGAGGGTGGGCAGGTATGAGGGTGCACCCGAAACAAGCATGGCCGCTGAAGCACACCAGCATCGTCTTCAATGCCCATCACACGGAGAGGCAGTGGTTGAATTTAAGTGTTACCACTTACAAGGTGTGTGACCCGGGCAAGTCACTTAATATGAGCACATTTCAGTCCCTGTGCTCATCTGTAAAACGGAGAAACCAATAGCTACCTTGTAGGGATGCCGTAGGAATTAGAGGTAACTAATCAGGCTAGGGCTCACCTGTCACAATACCCGGCCTGGAGCAAGACCTTAGGAAGTGGTGGGTCTTTTTTTTTTTTTTTAAATATTTGTTTCTATTAATTTCAAAGAGAAGAGAGGGGGGGAGAGATAGAAACATCAATGATGAGAGAGAATCATCAATCGGCTGCCTCCTACTGAAGATCGAGCCCAAAACCCAGGCATGTGCCCTGATCGGGAATAGAACAGTGACCTCCAGGTTCATGGGTCGATGCTCACTTCAACCACTGAGCCACACCGGCCGGCAAGTGGTGGATCTTGATGGTGATGATGAACTCATGGATAATGATGATGATGGTGATGGTAATAACAACCTGGGGCCTTCCGTCTGCAAGTGCGCATAGTGGCCGTTGGTGACCAAAGGACTCGCTCACATATTTTTGGCTATTCAAATCCACCAGTAAGTTAAAGAACAGAAACAACTAAAGAGAAAAAAATCAGATGTATCTTTTGGCACAAAATGGAATTGGCAAAGCCTCCCAGGGAAAGTTTTCATTCAAGTGCCACTGTTCAATCTGAATACTTAAAAATATCTTCCTACTGAGCAGCTACAGTTTCAGGCTCTTGGAATGAGAAGTAGATAAAATTAAACAAACAACTGCTTTCCTTGGCAACACACCCCCCCGGCTCAGCGTTGTAGGCAAATCTGCTGGGATCCTTTCCCTTTTGGACAGTTCTGTGCTCACTGGAGAAAGTGTTCTTGGGGGTCCGGTCAATCCCGAGACCAATAAAAATTCTTCCACTTGGCATTTCCTGTGGCCAGAGCCCATGGGATGTGCTGTGGCTCAGGCTCCTGCTGTCACCCTTGGGTTATGACGCCCGGGATGAGAGAACTGCCCACGTACCCTGACCAGTCAGTGGGTGGGCAGCACCTTCTGCTTTGCAAAGTGCCTTTGCCTCCATCATCTCACTTGCTTTTCACGGCACCTACATGACTCAGGTGTTGTGCAGGTGAAAAAGCTGAGGTTCGAAAAAGAAATCTGAGTCATTTAAGGCCACAGGGCAGTGAGTATCTGGGACTGGAACCCCCATCTCCTGCCCGCCTGCCTTATCTGCTGCTAGCATCACATAAATTAACACCAGGAATGCAAACTGACTGTCACCGGAGCTGTTTAGGAATTAAGAATCCACCTCTCAAACCTATAGCGATGTGCTAGGTGCTCCAGAAGGTACAGAGGAATGACGCCTGCGTGGCATTTACACTAATGGTTCTTCATCTGTCAACAAAATCCTTAGAGGCCCAGGGCGAAAGGACCCATCCCTCGCTCAGCAAGTCCTCTGTGCTGCCACTCTGCTCACATCAGTTCCCACAGTGCGCTGCAGAAATCTCTGATATGCCTCCTTTTCAATGAATCACAGCATTCATGCATGTGTCTTACCTCCAGCACTGGAATGGGAGTCCTATTAAGCTGAGGCTCTATATTTGCATTTCGCACCCACCAGGGTACCTAGCAAAGCACACGGCTTATAATGAGCTCCCAGTACACTGAGCTCGTGGAAAGGATGTCCAGGTGGTGGGTGGCTTCCCTATCATGCAATTTGGCTCAAGTGGATCTTCCTGGCCACAGAGGCCCCACTTCATCTGAGACAGGAATGTCCTCCCCTCAAGGAAACAGGCTTTCTTGAGTCATGGGTAATAGAACCAGTTCTCTGACTCATAAAAGTAGTTGAGGTGGCAACTCCATAAATAACACAGAAGGTGATGTTGGGCTTAAGGCTGAGCAGGGGAGGAAGCATTGAAGCGCCTCCTGCTTGAGCTCCTGAGTGGGCCCGATGCAGGGGTCCAACATGCATACAGTATTCTACAGCCTTAGCGTTCACTGATGAGCACCTACTGTGTGACAGGCATGAGGCTAGGCGTAGTCATTGCCTTCAGGGAGTTCATTCAATAGAAGAGGCAGACCCGGCAGCAGGTCAGGCGGTGAGAACAGGCCATGCAGGTCTGAAGGAGCACAGAGAAGGGCAGGGGGGTTCTGGCCTGAGGATTCCCAGGGAGCAGCTGCGTCTCCCCAGCAGGCAGAGGCCAGCGGAGGGGCCTGGGTGCTGGACTTTGCACACGGCTTCTTACTCTGTCTCATTGCAACAGGCTGGCGCTCTCCTCCAGCAGTTTCGCCTCCGAGCCTTTCTAGCTGCCTGGACCGAGTTCCCTGGGGATAAGAACCCTGTCTCTGCTCCTTCTGTCTCCTCTGCCTCCTAAGGAGAGGTCTTCTCGGCGGGTGCTATTTTCAGACCAAGAACTTGGTCTCCGTTCTTAATTCCCCAAGGCTGTCCTGGGGTTTCCTTCCCTGACAGCTGGCCCTGGCACGCGGCACACGGTGTGTTGAGTGACTGATGGGCAGGGTCATGCCCAGGCAGCCCTCGTTCACTGAAGTCAAGGCAAGGAGGTGTCACTTCACGCCGAGAACCAGCTCTGGGAGTGGGTGCTGAGGACTGTGGGCAGGAGCAAGGGGGATGGGGCCCCTGCCGGAGGCAGCGCTTAATTCCTTCTCTTTATTTCCCTCTGCTTTGAGGCAAGCACGAAAACTAGGGCTAGAACTGGGTGTCTCCACCACACATAAAAGGCATCTTTCAAATTATTTGAATTAGAAGGACTTCAGTTTTAGTCGCAGAAGTTGATAACTCTTTAGAGACAATATTCTCCAGGCAATTAGACTATCTTTCCTCTAATTTTTATCCTGTCTTCCCCAAATCTAAGGGGGGTGTATTCAGCATCTTAAGCATGTTCCTGCGGTCCAGAAGGTGTCACCCCATCTGTGCTTTGACGAAATACTAGACTATGGTGGCAGAAAGATTAATCATGCCAGGGCCAAGAGAACATTTCAGAGAAAATCACTGTCAAAAGGATAATTGTGTGAGGTCTCCAGCCTCCTCAGACCTTTCTTTCTTCTTTCTTTCCTATGACAGGAGGAGCTCAGAGAGACTGTGAGTAGTTGATGGCTGGGGCAGCGGGTCAGATCCTGAGAAGGTGGCATCTGTGTGAATTTCAGAGTCTCCCTGGCCCCCTTTGTTTGCGAGCAGGTAATAGGACACATTCTAGATCCCGTACCCTGGCTTCCGACTCCTTTCAGCTGGTACCAGCTTCTCCATGTTTATCTCTGACCATTCCTCCCTTGCCCTGCATTCTAGGATATTGTCCAAAATATTGGTTATGCCTTCCAAGTGCTGTGCACTTTAAAACAGCTGAACTCTTGCATTGCTTGGAACAGCCTCTGGACTTTTAATTTTTACGAAAAATCCCTAATTAGTCTTCAAGACCTGACACAAATGTCTCCCTCGCAATCAAAGCCAGGCCCTGCTCCTTCAGGCTGACTCAGCCCACCTTACCTGGGTGTTCCCACTGCGCGCTGCGCATCCTGAATGATAACATACTGCACCCAGCAGTCCACTTTTCACTCTGTGTCTCTCTGAAAGGGGGACCGGGAGACGGGGGACTGGCTCTCAGATAAGGCAGAAAATGAAAGGCGCTTACAGAAAAAAAAATCCAAGGTGTTTGCAGTTACAGAGTAAAGCTTTTCCCTGCCTCCTTATGCCCGAGCAGGGGGGCTTCCCCACTGGTCCGTTTGCTCCTTGAGGGTAGGGAACATGCCACGTCCTAGTCTCTTATTCTCAGCCCTGGGTGTAACACTGTTCCTGGCACAGAGGTGCCTGATAAATATTCATGGGTGGCTGGCTGAACCAGTTAACACCTGCTAGTCTTCGAGGGGACACCTGGTGAGCAGTGCCTCTCTCCCTCAGCTGAATTCAGGACAAGAAGCACCAGAATATCACTAAAAAAGGCCAGGTTGGAGGATTATATCTTAGTAGAGCGTCAAGAGGGCTTATTGACCCTCACCTCCAGTCCACACCTTGGCACCAGCCAACCGAGGAGAAAAGCTCACATCTGGGGACCATGTCACCATCTCCCGCTAGTCTGGGTGAAGGGCAAAGGAGAGAAGGGGGCCAACCCCCCCTACCCAGGGTGTTCGATAAGTTATCGAATTGAGAAACAGTGGAGCATGGGTGCTGCCACCAAACTGGCAGTTCACTCTCATGCCACAGGGCTTGATAGGATGAGACGTGTCAGGAGGCCAGGAGTTTTCAGCCGTTAGGGGAAGTCGCCCTCCCTGGGAGTAAGGAGACAGGAAAGGACTTTACCCTATAACTGTAAGCATCCTGGATTTTTTTCCTGGAAGCGCCTCTCATTTTCTACCTTATCTGAGAACCCACTTCCCATTTCCAGGCGAACCTGTCAGTAAACGATGTAATAAAAATGTTCATCTGTCTTCTCTTCCCTCGACTGCTCCACCCTCTCTGTACTTTGGTGGCACTCCTTAATTGGTCCTTCCCACCCTGCTATCCTCACAAATCAGGTGTAATCTTGGCAGATTGACATCCAGAGGCCTCGGTTCCCTCAATTCTAGGGGGAGAGGCAGGGTTACCTACACCTTTCTCAAGCGGTTAAGCGCTTTGCAAGGGGGCAGGGAGCTCCATCAGGGGGTCTGCGGCTCCGAGAGAGTGGGCCCGGCAGAGGCGGGAGGTAGCCACTGAGAGCAACACACGCTGGGGGGGTGGGGGTGGATTTGGGGCTAATTCATTTCATCTGAAGTAATGGAGGGTATGAATTTTACAGGTAAAGGGAACTCAGTGGTAATCAGGGGATGCTTCCTGAAAGAGTTATGCAGAAGAAAGGGATGGGGTGTGTGTGTGTATGTGTGTGTGTGTGTGTGTGTGTGTGTGTGTGAGATATTTAAAGAGAGAGCACACATGGGCACCCAGAGCTGTGGAGCAGCTTGACGTGTGAGAAGAAATTCAACTCATGCTGTGTGGTGGGAGCATGACATCCTTGTTGGAGGGGGGCTAGAAAGGGGTTGGGGGGTTAGCAGAGGGCTGGATAAATTGGGAACCAAAGGGAAAATTCTGAGAAACATCTGCTTTTAGGGAATGAGGCATTTTATGGAACCTGGTGTAACCCTGTGCTGGAGACGCTGTTCAGAAGTGAGGAAGCAGGGGGGCTCTGCGGGAGCCCGAAGGGCGCGTCCTGTTTCAGCACCGAGCCAGAGACCAGCCCAGGGCCCGCTTATTCTCTTGAGACTGAGCCCCTGAGGTCCCAAGGCAGTCAGGGGGAGAGGGTGCAGGCTGCTGGAGAGTGGAGAATTTGGTTATCACGAAGAGTGTGTGCATGTTCAGTTATTCACAGGTTAGTGAAAATGGAAATCTTGAGAAGCTGACTCTGTGATTCAAAGTTGGGTCGAGTTAACAGGCATTTCTTCCCCTCTGAGCGTAAAGGCATCATTATTCCCGAAGCACAGAAGAGCTAAGCCTTGAGTCTTTATTGCACCATATGATGAAAATGTTATCTCCCAGGGATGTGCTTTAATTTCCATTTTTGGGCACAGGTGCCAGCTCAGAGGCTAGAGTCCTTGGGCTCCGCTTGGAGCTAGGGTCTCTCTCAAAAGGAAGCTGCTCATTATAGTCTAAAAGTCAGAATGTACGACTGAAAATTCTTTATTCATTGAGGTTACAATTCATCTGAACATTATATTTTTATATGTGGTAGAAACAATAGCTACTTCCAACACCCTTTGCTTTACACCCCTTTGTCTCTCGCAGGTCCTGAGAGGCCTCCATCCTCCTTCTGCTGCCTGAGTTAGCACTTGTCATTTTCCTCCGCACCTGCGAGCACCCATGGGGATGGATGTCACATTTAACTTTTATTCTGCAATCTCTAAACTTCACATGTTGTCAATTCTATGGCCTCTGGGAAAGTGAGACTGGTTAGATGGGGCAGGGTTTGCCTGGATTGGACAGGATTGGTGGAGAGAAGTGGCTTCTGAACTGGGATCCATGAGAAGGCTTCAGTGGATCCTTGAGGCCTAGAAATTATTTGTAAAATTGTGTGTGTGTGTGTGTGTGTGTGTGTGCGTGTGTGCGTGTGTGTGTGGAGGTGGGTGTCCTGGTCAGGCTTCCAGGGAGCAAGCATATAATTGTCTTCAGATGCTCTGAGAGGCATGTGATTCTTCCCAGTGAGTAAAGAACTTCAGGATAAAGAGAGGAGAACAGACTTAGAGGTCAGGGATGGGAAACAGATACAGAAGAGGTCAGAGATGGGAAGCTTCCTCTTAAAAGGTAACTTTTTTTTAGTAACGAGGCAGGTCACCGCTTATAGAAAAACCCTCAGTGGCCAAATGAGACAATACTACCCTCATTCCTTAACTATAAAAGGAACTGCAGCCAGATTAATAGATATCAATTAACATTTATTTAGTACATTCTATGTATCGGATAGTATGTTAAGGACTCACTCTTCTAACCCTAAAGGAGACCCTGTAGGGAAGGTACATTTATTATTCTTACTCTATAGATGAAGAAACTGAGGCTCAGAGAAGGCAAGCAATTTAGCATTGCACCGTAGCCTGAATGAAAGCCAGAATTTGAACCCAGGAAATGTGTCTTCCAAACCTTTAAGACCTGCCCGATATCTCATCCAGACTCCTTTTAAAACAAACAAGTATACAAGTAAGCATAATAATAAAGATAATTTCAACACGTAATAATTTCAGGTGGTGATCAACCTTCAGATGGCATGGCAGGCAGAAAACGCCTCCCTGAAGACCTTCTCATCCTAGTCCCTGGAACCTGGGGATACAGTAGGTTACACAGCGGGGAAGGATTAAGGTCTCAGATGTAATTAAAGCTCTTAATCAGCTAACCTGAAGATAGGGAGATTATCCTGGGTAATCCCAATGTAATCCCAAGGATCCCTAAAAGTAGAAGGTAGCAGCAGCAGCATCTGGGAAATGGTTAGAGATGCAAGTGCCCTGGTCCCATCCTAGAGAGGTGCAAATGCCCTGGCCCCATCCTAGAGAGGTGCAAATGCCCTGGTCCCATCCTAGAGAGGTGCAAATGCCCTGGCCCCATCCTAGAGAGGTGCAAATGCCCTGGTCCCATCCTAGAGAGGTGCAAATGCCCTGGCCCCATCCTAGAGAGGTGCAAATGCCCTGGTCCCATCCTAGAGAGGTGCAAATGCCCTGGCCCCATCCTAGAGAGGTGCAAATGCCCTGGTCCCATCCTAGAGAGGTGCAAATGCCCTGGTCCCATCCTAGAGAGGTGCAAGTGCCCTGGCCCCATCCTAGAGAGATGCAAGTGCCCTGGTCCCATCCTAGACCTATTAATTCAGAACCCAGGGGAGGGGGGTCTAGGAATCTGTTTTTGGTAAACCTTTCTTTCCCTCAACAATCATACTTGCAGAAAGGTTGAAAGTATAGTACAAAAATTCCTGTTTTCTTTAACCACTTAAGATCGAAGTGCTGACCTGTTGCCTTATCACCCTCCCAAACTTTAACGTATGTTTAGTGTAAACACGGACATTCGCCTACATGACCCCAACACAACATCAGTGCCAGGAGATCGACAACGATGCATCTACCCCCGAGAGCCCGCTGCAGTTGCTCCAGCTGTTCCAATACTGCCTTTTGTAGCAAAGAGTCTACTTCAGAGCCACGGGATGCACTTCGTTCCCATGTCCTTTCAGTCCCCTTTGGTCTGGAAAAGTTCCGCAGATTCTCCCTGACTTCCGAGACCTTGCCAATTCTGAAGACTGCAGGATGGTTATTTTGGGCCCGTCTGATGCTTCCTTGTGATTAAATTTAGTTTGTGCATCGTTGGCAGGAACAGCGCCACAGTGACTCTGCGGTCTTCCCGCGCCCTGTCTGCTGGCATGTGACTTCCGTCTGTCCCCTTGCCGGAGACCATCACTGGGGTTACTTGGCGAAGGTGGCGCCTGCTGTGCTTCTCCACCGTAAGGTTACTGTTCGCCATAAGCCAGGGCTTTGCATGCAGGTATCTTGAAAATATGTGATTATTTCATTCCTCATCACATTTTCAGTTTATTAATCTATGTATATATATATATATATATATATATATATATATATATATATATATATATACCTGTATGGACTCATGGTTTCCACTGGATTCCATGGGTTCTAATCTGTTCCTACCATTGTTTAACTTGACGTTCACATGATCTCATTGTTGACTGGTGGGAGCCCTTTGTGTCCTTTTGCCATGTTTCCATCACTCCTCAAGGACTTTCTTGTTTGGGGAGCAAAATGTGCTAGATTCATCTTGTCCTTTCCCTGTCCCGGGCCTGGGATCAACCATTTTTCCAGAGTCCTCTTTTTATTTTAGTGGAAAATGGTACTTAGAAGCCAAGATCTAGGTGCCAGATATGTTCATTGCTATTAAAGGGTCACTGCTCTCAGGCTTTTTCAGAGAACAGAGCTGAAAAATAGATGCAAGATAGTATATTAATTATATTAAATTAATTATATTATATTATTATATTTAATATGATGATATATGTGTGTATATATACACATATACTATTACATATTATACATTTTTATAATATATTATATATTATTATCAAATATAGGATTGTGGCCCACCCTATGCCAGTATAATGTTATCTTAACTAATTACATCTGCAACACTCCCTCTTTCCAAATAAGGTCACATTCTGAGGGACTGGAGTTTAGGACATCAACATATGAATTTGGGAAGGACGCGATTTAACCCACAACATTTAGTGGTTTTTTTTTTGTTTTTTTTTTAAATATATCTTTATTGATTTCAGAGAGAGGAAGGGAGAGGGAGAGAGAGAGATAGAAACATCAATGATGAGAGAGTCATTGATCTGCTGCAGCCCCAACCAGGGCATGTGCCCTGACCGGGAATCGAACCCTGATCGCCTGGATCCTAGGCCGATGCTCAACTGCTGAGCCACGCCCGGCTGGGCAACATTTAGTTTTTTTGTCCCTAGTGTTTACTCGATGAATCCTCCTGAATGTGACCAATCTTGCATCTTGGGTGTCACCGTCTCCCCCCTTCCCCCTACCCGATGAGACCCACTTATCTCGCTTGGGCTCTGAGTTCTCATTTCAGGCTGCTGCCCTGCCCTGGGCAGATGTCATCTGTCCCACATGGGTCCTGATACCCCACGCCCACAACCATCTATGGGGACGCCCTTCCCCCCTTGCTGGGGCTCAGGCTCCCGACGCCAGGATGCTTCCCCAACGAATGCCCCCGTCACCCCGTCCCTCACGGGATGTCCTCAGCCAGTCTGGTTGTCACCTCATACAAGGACCCCCCTCTGAGGTGGCATCCTCCTCACCCTGCTGAGCTTCTGACACCCCGTGTGGGCCCGTCCTCGGGTGGCATCACCCTCTCCCCACTGCAGAGGCCCACCTTGCTCTGTGCAAACAACAGAATGTTCAGGAAGAAAAGGCAGAGAAGAGGGTGTGGGGAGGGGTAGGAGGAGGGGACCTGGCACCTGTGTGTGGACAAGCTCCCCTGTGATCCACACGTACCCCAAAGCCAGCGGGCCCTCGGTGCCGGCTGGGGCGTGTCAGAGCTGCTCCTGGTGGCCTCGCAGGCTGGAGCCAGGGGGGTCTACTTCATTTATTTGTTTTTGAGCTGACAAAAATTGGTTTATCTGGGGCAGAAATACCATGGTGCACATATGAATTAGCTCCAAGCCTCCTCTGAGAAGAACAGGACTCATCACCTAAATAAGCCCCCCCACACACACACACTGTCCCCTTTGGCGGTTAGCGCGCCTCGGGACCCCTCCTGAAGCACAGCGGCGCCCTCGGCCTCTCTTCCCCCGGCCGCGCTCCTCACAAGGGTTTTATACTCTCTGCCTTCGCCTCCCAAACGCTGTTCACGCCTCCACCCAGCTACCTGGCTTCCACTCAGGAGGTTTGTTTTTATTCTGTGTACCCTGGAAGCCACCGGAGGGCTTTAAGAAGACAAACATAACTTGATTTATGCTTTAGAAATGTCCCTCTGGCTACTTCATAGGGAACAGGTTTGAAAAAGCCAAAGAGGAAGCAGGACAGCTGGTCGGGAAGCTGCCGTGTTAGTAGCTGGGAGGATGCTGCTGTGCACAGGGTGGCAATGGGGGACTTGACGGAAAGGGGGCCGATTGGAGACGTGTTTGGGAGGTAGGGCTGACAGTGCGTTCAGATGGGCTGGAGGCAGGGGTGAGGGAAGGAGAGCAGAGTGGCAGATGTCTACGGGCTTGGCCAGAGAAGCTGGGCAGGTGGCAATTGTGGGGAATGACTAGAGGCGGAAAGGTGTGGAGAAGAGGGACATCCAGGACTCCCCCTGGGTCATATTTTGCTTGAGACCCCATCTATAAGGCGCTGTCAGGCAAACCATTGAATGTATCAGTTTGGAGTTTAGGGACCGGGCCAGGGCCGAAAGTTCAGATCCAGACGTCACTGGCTGATAGGTCTCCTGGAGGAGCCACTAAAATGGTGTTAGCTTAGAAATGTGACTTTACTACGAAATGCTAAGGGAGGCTGGGGACAAGGGTCCACGGGAGGTGGCAGCACTGTCCAGGCAGCAGCAGTCGGGGCAGAGCCTGCCAGGGAGCTGTGGACAGGCTGCAGGTCGCCGCTGGTCCGCGCTGGTCTGACACCGACTTGCAGAACAGAGGAGAGCTGACATCCCAGCATAATTTGTCCCCAGGACAGCCATTCACACGTGGGGTCACCGCCAGGCCCATCAGTCCAACCCCTATGTGAAAGGACAAAATTTCCTCCAGTTTGATGATAAGTTCAAGGCCCGACCGGCAGCCCAGGCCTCAGAAGGCGGCCCCTGTCACTCTCCAATTTGGAGGCTCTGCAAACATGCCATTAGCGGCTGCCCTGTGAGTGCAGGGCACCGGAGAGTTACAAATCCCGCTGACATGTGTGACCTCAGATAATCTCCATGCCAGCCCTCGGCGGGCTGGAGAGATTTTTTAGCCCTGTTTTACAGCTGAGGAAACTAAAACTCAGAGGTTCAGCGGCCGTCCAAGACCACACACCCGGGACATGATAGAGTCAGGACTTCAGACCAGGCCTGTCTGCTTCTAAAACCTCCATCCCCCCGCGATCCCAGCTCTTACCCTGCGAGAGGCTGCACCCCTTCCTTAGTACCCGCTTACTCAGGTCTTTTCTCCTCCTGGACTGTACTGCACCCCTTCTCTGCTGGTTGGAGCCTCTGTCTTCCAATCCACGCCATCTGCTCAGTTATGGTCCTTGGGTCTCACCTCCCCAGTGCTTCCTGAATGTTCAACCAGCCACTTCCAGGGAGGCCTCCCTGGTGGCTCTGGCCTCCCTGCACTTCCCCAGGGGTCTCCGGACTGCAGTAGCCTTGACCTCTAACCCCGTGTGCCTGCGACATGTTCCTCTACCAAGCAGTACACATGGCCTCATCTTAGCTCTTTGACTGTGGTTACCTCCATCCCAGGATCTTCAAGGTCAAATCCAACATCCCTCTTAACCCAGGGGACCTGATTCAGCTTCCTCTGTCCCAGCAGAAGCAAATAAATAAAATATGGACTGTGAGTCAGACTCTCACAAGACTTTAAAGGTCACCTTTCAACCTTCTGTCTGATGTTATACTTCCCTCTCCAGCATTCTTCCAAGGTCAAGCCTGTCCTGACACATGGTGCTCACTAACTCAGGGAAACGCATTCCTTCTTTGACGGGTACCTTACGGACTTATTTCTTTCCCCCTCAAAAGCTGCCTACCAGCAATAGCTCCCCTGCCCCAAAGTTACCCAGTTTAGGGCCACTTCTGCCTCATGGTGGCTATTTAGGGGTTCAAGGCAGTGATCTTGACCCTGGGCTTTCTCTTCTTCATAAAAAAACATCAACCTTCCCACCCTGTGTATCCCACCATCCCAAAGCGCCTTCTTTCTCATGACCTCCTTCTCTAGATGCCCCCCAACTTCTCTGTCTTTACCTTCCTCACTCAATGCAGATTTAGATATGATTCAATAAGTATTTACTGAGCCATCTTTGTGCCAGCCGTTGGCCCAGAAGCTGAAGATAAAGCTAGGGGCAAGAGAGCGATCCAGATGGAGCCCACATCTCAGTCATGCTCAAAGCTATGGCTGCATGTGAGTTCCCAACACAATCAATACGCTATTGTCCCTGCTCCGGAAAGCTCATGGCCCCATTGGCCTGACCTGGTTAACAGGTCTATATCGAATCTCTCTCTCTCTCTCTCTCTCTCTCTCTCTCTCTCTCTCTCTCTCTCTCTCGCACACACACATGCACTCATGCACACACACACATCAATTGCAGGAAGTTCACCAATTTCTGATCCATGCTGACCTGAGAAACTCACCTCTGCTTCCCTTTGCCCTCCGCCCTGGGCCAGAGGATTCTGGGGGTCCAGTTCCTGGCAGAAGCCTCCGAAGGGCCTCACGGGACAGAATGATGGGCCTGTTGAACTGCATTGCTCTGGGCTAGATAAATAGTTATTATCAGCCAATGTGGTTAGATAATCATCAGACCACATAATTCAGAAACCATGCTTCTTAAAGGCTCCCCATTTAATACCCGACAGAAAATGCTAATCCGCCGCCCAAGATTAGGTTTTATTTTTCTAGACAGGAAGCATTTTCTTTAGTCACATAATGACTTTCTTTGACATATTAATGAAGGAATGTGAATTTAAAACAGCCTGGGATGCTGGAGCTTTCTTCGTTATCTGAGGGGCTGGCTGCATGAAAATAGCCGGAGTAACTGCTGACTGGCTGGGCCGTGTCATCATTGGATTTACTGCTTACAAAAACTGAAATTTACCAAATTAAATTTCAGTGAGTAATTTCTGTTCACATAAACAGCAGCATTAAACCATCGTGGATGTGGTAGATAGGCTGTCACATGGGGCTGACATTATGTTAGGGGAGTGCTGTGGAATTGGGCACAGCCAGGACATAGTCAGCAGGAAACCTCTCCACTGAGGTGGGGAGGGAAGATGCTGAGATCTGGAATCAAATTCTGGTTTCCCACTCCTTGTTGGTGTGACCTAGGGCACGCCACCTGAGGCCCTCTGAGCCTCAGTTTCCTTATCTATAAAATGGGCCTGATTAATGGCTACCAAGAGATGACAAATGGATTGTATCTATGGACACATTTGGTTACCTGCAAAGATATGTGTAAACATGGTTGGTGGTTGTCATGTAGCTACTTGTCTGAGGAAGCTGAGCCGGAACAATTAGGAGTAAGAATGCTCTCCTCTAGTCCCCTACCTTTTGCAAAGGCTGGAGTTGGCTATAGACAGGACTCAGAGGACCCAGAGCACCTCTGGAAATAGGTTCCATTGGACATGACCGAAGAGTTGATTAATCCAGTGGGTTAGCGGTTGATTGGATTGATTAACTATAGCCAAACCGGTTGCTGTGATGCCAAAGGGATAGAAAAAACACATAATGTTTGGCTTCTTGGTCCTTCGTAAGGTTGAGGAAATAACAAGAAAGAGTACTTTCTTACCTGGTCTAGCATATGTGTGTGGGAGACCAGGTTATTGTTTAAGACTACCCACCCCCCTTCCTGACCATGGTGGAAGGTTATTTCCTCTCTCCCTAGTGTAGGCTTGGCCATGTGACTCAGTTTGGAATAGTAACAGACTCAGTGCAAGCACAGAAGTGTGCTGGTACAGCTAGGCTTGCCTTCTTGAGCCTCTGCCATTGCCATGAGAAGAGCTTCCTCAGGTAGATGCTCCCTCTTCATCCTGGGCTCTAGAACGAATGTGCAAGAAATGGACCAGAGCCCAACTTGGTAGCAAGGAACCAGTTCTAACCAAACCCACAATCTAAAGCAGAACTGCTCAGCCCAGCAGTTCAGAAACCTTAGCTTTCCTACAGATCGGTGAGTGAAATAAATTTTTATTGTTCTAGGACACTGTGATTTTTGTGGTTGGTTGTTACGCAGCAAGAACTGACTGATACAAGATGCTTTCATATCCACTGGCTCATTCAATCTGCAGAAAACCCCCATGATACAGATAGGTAAGATAATTTTAATTCTTGTTTTTATGTGAAAAAACTGAGGCTCAGAGAGAAGTGATTTATTGTGGTCAGGGGGTGAGTCAGACTAAAAGGCCAGTCTTTTAGTGCAAAGTGGCGTGTTCTTTCCCATGTGTGACACTGGCTTCTCTATAGGGGAGCTGGGAGCTGGGTGAGATCCCTGGGTTCCCAGGAGAAATATAAGTGGCTTCTTCATAAGTTCAGCAGGGCTGGAAGGGCCAGGTGACCTCCTGGGGGCAGTTAATGATTGGTCTGTGGTCCACACCGTAGCATTTCCTATGATTTGGGCTGGTGCCAAAGTGTCACTGAGCAGAGATGGAAAGCAATTTGTCATGTATAAATTTAACAGGCAATAATGCCAGCTACTAAATTGTATATCATTCCTAACGATGTTGTCAGCCCCTAATCAGTCTAATTTATATTGTCAACATGATATAATAGTCCCACCCGGCGGGGCCTTTGGAAATACAAGATCCAACAATGTGTGAGATCAAAGTGGGTTTCTACTGGTTCTGACTGAGGAAATCACATTAGGATCGCTGACTCGCCCCGCAGAGAGTCAGAGGGAATGCCTATAAACCACCAGCACAGGGCCCGGCGCTCAGCGGGCAGGCAATGGGCAGCCGGTGCTGCTTTTCGCTGTCACGCAGTGGAACCGGCTAGTATTGGAAATCTTGCCCTAGAGCGGCAGAGAAGAGAGGTACGGGTGTGGAATGCCCTTGCTGTGGTTCCCACTCCCCTCTTTTGTCGTCATTACTTTTTAGAAAAGCCCTGTGAGGTTTACAAAGAGTACTTTCAATGCTGTATTTATACCTCCCGACAGGTAGGACTGGAGGGCATCAGGCACAGAGTAGGTGCTTAGTGAAGGGAAATTCTCTGAGCGTTCATTTCTTATCTGCCCAATGAGCTAGTCTCTCTGAAAACTTTGCAAATGGTGAATTTCTGTGCACAGGTGAAGGTGAGCTATTTTGGAGAATGTTTCATGTGCTACCTATTACAACATCTTTTTTACTCATCGTCTCATTCAGTCCTTCCTATGATCCCAGGTGGAAGATCTTAATATCCCCTTTGAAGGTGAGAAAACTCAAGAGGCTAATGACTTGACCAAGGCAACCTGGCTGATAGTGGCAGAGCCTCAGAGAAGCGCGCCCCCCAGCCACAGTCCTGCGCTCCGCCACCGACCCACAGGCTTCTCTCCACAGGACTGATGATCAGCATTTGCTTATTTTAAAACTCCTGGATGCTAGGCATTGACTAAGCATCAAGTAGACAAGGCAGCTCCTTTGTTTTTTCGTCATTCAGATGTTTTGTTGCTGGGTACACAGGGTCTTCATTTCCAGTGCTAAATCCCATGCCGCAGGGCACCACCTCAGGGAAATAATTTAGCCTGCCTGAGCTTGGTTGCCCTAGTAATTCTCAGGGCCCCCTTTCTCTGGGATCTCTAGCATAATTACAAGGTCTCTTTAAGACCAGGGAGCTCACCTATGGGGTCACAGAGCCTCTGGCAAGATACAGAACTGCTTAAACTCTAACACAGGGGCTCGAAACCAGCGGACAGCACAGAAGCCACGCGTTTCCCTTTTCAGGTGGGGAAATCGAGGCTCAGGGAGGGGACTAGCTCACCTAAAGTTACCAGCGACAACCATCAGACCAGAAATCACCCAGGACACATCTCCCGCCTCCTCCCAGGACACTTGTCTGGGCGTCTTTGGTCAGGATCATGGCATAAAGTCCTTGAAGGGACTTCGGCATTGTAGTTCCCATGGTTTAAAGCAGGGCAGGCAAATGTTTTCTGTAAATGTTTGCAGCCTGTGCGATCTCTGCCAAGACTACTCATCTTTGCCCCTAGCCTCCTAAAGAAACCATAGCCAAATGTAAATGAATGGGCACGACTGTTTCAATAAAGCTTTATTTACAAAGACAGGCAGTGGGCCAAATTTGGCCCGCAGGCGATGGTTTGCCTACCCTTAGTATAAAGATAAGAATTTTTCTGGGATCTGGTCTGCATGCAATCCATGTATTTGAAACCCCCTCTTTTTGCCAAAAAATGATAGGATCATGACTGGCCAGTCAGAATAGGGGGCCTTTGCCATGAGTACCAGGATTAACTTGGAAAGTGCCAAGGCCATGCTGGACTACCTTTGGCTACCCTTGGACTTTCTCTTTATTGAGAAGGTCCTTTATTGCATTAATTCTGCAAAGTGCATGTGGCCAATGAAAAAGAGAATCGATGGTATAAGAGCAAAGCAGGGCTCCTTGGCTGGTACACCCACTGGCCAGGACTCCCCTCTGCTAGACCTTATCACCTCATCTGGAATTTTCCATTGTCTGACTGTCTCTGCCACTGGCCGGGACCCCCTGAAGGCAGAGCCCACACTTTGTTGCTGTGTCCCAGGTCCCACACCGGGCCTGTTAGAGCATGAGTTATCGAGTAAATAAATAAATACATGGATGATTGAATTGGTGAGTTTCATTAGGGGGAAAGAGGGGCCTAGAGAGCCAGGGTCCAGCCTTCTGGTTGGAAGAGGGGAAGGCTGGTGTAGAAGTGACACTTGCGGAAGAAGAATCACAGGTCTACTTGGCTGAAAACTCCTTCACCGGTTCCTAAGTTGTGTGGAAGGGAGTTGAGACTTTGGTGTCATTTTGTGCATTATGGCCAGGGACCAGGGGACCTGATCCTGCCCCGACATGCATCCCTCCAGCCCAAGTGCTTCCAGAAGGAGCTATACAGACCAGGAACACAACCAGGGTGGGAATAAAAACCTATATGGGCTGATTTGTGTCCCTCTGCACTTCCTCAATTATACATATATGTTGGAGTCATAACTCCCAGGTATCTCAGAATGTGACCATATTTGGAAATAGGGTCTTTACAGACGTAACCAAGTTAAAATGAGGTAGTCAATACCACTTATTCCCTTATAATTTTTTGTTAAAAGAGGAAATTTGGACAAAGCAACATGCACACTGCGGGAAAGCAATGAGGGAAAATATAAGAGAAGACAGCCATCTACTAGCAAAGGCGAGCGTCTGAGACAGATCTTTCCTTTCCAGCCCTCGGAGGAAACTGAGCCTCCCAAGGCCTCAAATTTGGACTATTAGCTTCCAGAGCTGGGAGGCACGGAAATAGACGCCTGCTGTTTAAGTCATCTAGCCCGTGGCACTGTGTTATGGCAGCCTTCGCAAACTAATCCGAAGCCCTGGCTTTAGTGAGAGCTCAGCACTCATCGCAACCCCCCCCCCCATGCAGACTCTGCAGATCGACCAGGCGCAGAGGTTGGCCCCTCTTCCCGCTGCTTCTAAAAGAGAAAGAGATGGCGGGGAGGGGGCGTGAGCTACTCAAGATGGTGCCACTAGCCACATGTGGCTGTTTAAATGTAAGTTAAATAAAACTAAATGAAATGGAGCATTGAACTCTGTGCCTTTAACGTCTAGCCAAGAGGGAATGACAGGGACCAGGTTCACCAGCCTGCCTGCAACAATAGCACCAAAAAGGCAGCCTGACAGTGGGCATCAAACACTTAAGTGCAGCTGTCTCTGGGTCCCTGACAGGTGGAAACCAACAAGGGGGGCCATGGCTACCCCAGGTTGTGCCTTGACTGAGTATCCAGCCTCAGTGCAAGTTTTTATTTTCTTTTTTGTGACACACATACACACACATACACGCACACACCCCAAGTCTGTGTATAACAATCCAATACGTCCACCGATACCATGATTACCAAAAAGGTTTATTTGGGGTTGTCTGCAGTGACTTAACCCACTGGGGTTCTGCAGTCAAATCCCTGGCTTCAAAGTCACTGGACAGCTTCCTCTCAGTGGCGTGTCGCTGATGGGACATGCAGCGGGCTCATGTTTCATTCTGTTTTCTATCCTTAGGATTACTTTTCAAGATTTAATTTTGTCTTATCATTTTTTTTTTGTACAATTATGTAAGATATGCACATGGTTCCAAAGCAAAAACAATATAACAACATACATTCGAAGATGCTGAATTTTGCCTCTGCTCTCCTCCCTCACCCTATCCTTTCCCATTCCCTTCGGTATACTTTAAAGTGTTCTATGGTTTATCCTTCCATTAAAAAAAGCAAATAGGTATATATTTTCATCTTACTTTCTTATGAAAACCATATCTACTTTTTTCACCTTATTTTTTATTTTTAGCTTAACATCTTGCCTTTTTTCCTCTTGCTTTTTTTTTCTTTTTAAAAAACACACACAATAATATATCCCAAACCTTACTCCATAGCAGTAAAAAGAAGTATTCCCCATTCTTTCACAGCTGCCCAGTATTCTGTGGTGTAGATGGGTGGTAGTTTTTTCTCCCAGTCCCTCCACTTGATTTGCTTCCTGTGTTTTGCTGTTTACTAATACTAAGGGCCCAAATTTGAACACAGCACCATCTGATCCTGCAGCCAATGCTCTGGATCTCCACGCCAAGTTCATATGGCTCTGCTCTCAAAGGTACTTACCAGAAAAGGGTTTTCAAAGCACTGCCTAAAACTGAAGCTTGGCCCCATCCTTGCCTTTCTTTTCTTTAAAAAAATATTTTTTTTATTGTTGACAGTATTACAGGTGTCCCCCATTCCTCTTTGCCCCCTCCACCCAGTCCCTACCCTGCCCCAGGCCTTCACCACACTATTGTCTGTGTCCATGGGCTATGCATGTAAGTATAGAAGTTCTTTGGTTAATCTCTTCCCGCCCCCTTCCCTCCCCTCTGAGATATGTCAGTCTGATCCATGCCTCTGGATTTGTCTTTCAAAGATCCACTCAAGGAGCCTGTTAGTTTGTGCTCTGTCCCAGGTTCTGAAACGTCATGTAGGGCTACTGGTTGGAGTGGGCCCCTAGCTGTGGGACCAGGGAGGGGACTGTGGCAATGGCTTAATGAGACAAGGGGAACAAGGCCAGGATGTGGGCTGTGTGGAGGGAGGGGAAGGGATGGACTCTGGGTATCCCTTCTCCCGTCTAACCAGAGCCTCTCCCCTTTAACCAGGGGCCTGAAATGCCTCTGCCTTCCCTTCCCAATTAAATGGAGGAGGCTCAGGCTTCGTGTGTATTTCAGTCACAGGTATATTAATTTCACTGAGTTCTTAGGCCAGGATGGCTCTATGAATCCTGCCTTGCCTTGAGTTAATGGGGTGGCATAAATAACTCCGGGGAAAGCATCTGGCCTGGCAGCTCCCAAGTCAGGCTGGAGTTAATCAATCCTCTGTTGAAGTGTAGCTGAAGGCTGGGTGTTGGGTCAGAGGTTGTGCCTGTCTAGGGCTAATTCCCTCTTAACAGATGTCACTACAGAGAGCCGGATGCACCCAGGGCAGAGGAAGGCAGCCCTGGGGAGCTGGGAATCTGACCTCGGATGTTTTCCTTGACCTAGAGATGGATGAACATTTCCCCTGCTCATGGAGTGAGTCAGGGAAGCTCTCTGATTCTCCCTCTGGTGGTCCCACGGATCCCCTGGGAGAGGCTGGCCCATCTTCCCACAGCCGGCACCAGGGGTCCTGCTAGAGAAGCATCCGCGCTGCCCATCTGCTGTCCGCATGTGTCCCCCGGCCGATGGCTCACCTTACCTGGGAGCCTCGTCTCTCCCAGGAGATGGGATGGCACAGGGTTTAGGACACACCCCTGCAGCCAGACCTTGACTTCATCTCTTACTTGTTCTGAGACTTCGGGCAAGTTCCTTAACCTCCTTGATTCTATTTTTTTATTTATCAGACAAGTGAAAAATGAAGAAGGCGATGATCTAGCCTGGCCCTACCCAACCCCAGGACTTATAAGGACTTAAAGAGTGGCCAGGTGTGAAGGAGTACCAGGGCCTGGCCCGTCCGCAGGGCTCACTGTTAGCTGTTATTAGATCTCTCTCCTTGGGGACTTCATCTGTCCTGGTTTCTTGGGAAGCATCCTCAGCAGCCCACAGATGCCCCAGCAGGAGAAGGGCAAGGCTGAGGGTTAGGGCCCTCGTGCTGAGGCTCTGAGGCTCCTGCCAGCTTGACTGGGAATTTTCCAGCTCCCAGCACAGGCAGGGTTTCTACCTTCAGCCCCTTGGATGCTCCCTCTCTGATGGTGGGCCACTGCGGTACTGCACCGCCACAGGCAGCGGACTGAGCTTTCCGGGCTGAGTCACCTCTCAAGCTGCCTGCTGAGCTCAGTGCTTGGGGGACTCCGAGGACAGTGCAGAGGCAATTGAAGGACTAGAGGGCACAGTGCCCTCCCCACAGGTGCATAAGCTCTACAATGGCCTTTTACTTCTCTTGAGATTTCTTTTGAACCTGCTCAGAGCAGAGGAGACTGGCAGTTTTGGAGCTCTCCCATTTCACAGGGGGAGGTGCTGAGACTAGCAGAGGGGATGAAGCTTGCCCAAAGGCCCACAGTTAGGGCAGTGAGACCATCTTGCAGCTGCCCACCTTATTCAGCCTTCCTGTTCTAGAGTGATGTGGTCCCTCTAGCTCACTTGCTTTTCCCAGTAAAGATGGTGCCCCCCCCCCCGCCCCGGAGAGCTGAGTTGAGGCTGCTTGCTGGGCGCAGGGAGCAGGAGAACCCCACAGGACTCCAAATGGAAGCAGCAGGTCTGGTTGTAAAGGCCCCATCACAGATTTATTTTCAGAAGTCATTGGGATAAACCCAACTCCCAGAGATGGAGGTCCAATTCATTAAGCTCAGATGATTAATTACAGGGCAATTAAATATTTGATTAAATTAATCCTTCGATGTTTAAACATTGTTTTGCAAAGAATGTTTGCTCATTAATTAGAGAGGCTAAATGCATGGATTAAGCAGGAATGGGGGCTGCAGGAGAGACAAGGAAACTGGGAGCTTGCCTTTGTGAGGCTCTTCCCCGGAGAGGTGAGAATCTTCTCTGTCCAGAGAGTTGTTTTTGTCTGGAGCGCCCCACCTCCAACTTTGTGCCTCTGTGTTGTGTTCTCATTTGCAAATGTGTCCAGGGAGGATGGGCTCTTCGAAGGAGCCCTGAGAGGATTGGGGTCAGGAAACATGAAATCTGCCCCTGACTCTGTCACTGACATGCCAAGTGCCCTCGGGGAGGCCCTGCCCTCTCTGTCTCAGGGTCTCAGTCTTCAAATCCACCCAATGGGGAGAGCATTAGCTCTCCAGCTTCTTCTGGGCCTGGTTCTTGAGGGGTTTGGAACAACCGGATCTATGTTTCCATTGCTGGTCAAAGAGAACATCTGCTCTGCTACTGGTCCTTGGCTCTGCAGCTCACGCATCTCTGAGCACCCCCCCCATGCCAGTTCTGACCAGTTGGTGACCATGATGACTTAGACAGGGAGACGTAAATTACAAAGATGATTGCAATAGGATGAGTGCTCAGAAACCTGCAAGCCTCTCAAAATCAAGCTGCAACAGCTTTTTCTTTCACAGGGTGAAGGAGGGGCCAGCGAGATAAGCAGAACCTTTGGGGGGAAGCTGGACAAACAAGGGGAAGTGACCGGCGGGGTGTGACGGGAAAGTGCCCGCTGTGGTCAGCGATTTCCAGGGGAGTGGAGAGGTTCAGAGTCGGGGCGGCGTGGGGAGGGCACCCCACTGCTTTTGTGCTTGCTCAGGCCTGGGGGCAAGCGGAGTTCAGGGGCCTGTGGGGAGGCGGAGGAAGCAACGGGCACGTGAGGACCCTGGGTCAAGGGCAAGCCAGTTTCAGGGGTGGGCGGGAGCCGGGCCAGGGTGCGGTGAGCAGGAGGTGAGCAAGTTCGTGAGCGCGGCCAGCAGTGACATACTTGCCATGAAAGCAGCAGAGAGGTGGGCGGTGGCCAGAGGGAGAGGGGGTCACAGAACCATGGTGGGAGCTTTTAGATGAGAGATCCTGGGGTGTATCTGTATGCGGTTGGTGGTGGCTCATGAGGGCGGAGGCTGTGGCCCTGTCCGCCCTTGCTGGCTGGGGCCTCTGCTTGCGCTTTCCTGGCTGTTACAACCGCCTCCAGGTGTTACAACCTTCCTCCGCCCTTGGGGTCCCCGGGCCTCTCCCCGCCCTGGACAGCAGCCACCCCGATGGAGGGCTGCCTGTGGGGCTCCCTGAGCGGGCACTCAGAGCCCGCACCTGCTCAACCTGCCGGGGAGCCTCAGCCAGCGCCCCGCGGCTGTGGGGCTTTGGAAGAGCCCAGGGCTGGGGGCAGGAGCGCTGGCTCTCCCCCTGTCCCACCGCAGCTGGTGCGTGTCTGTGGGCTGGCGCTTCTCTGCTTGGGCGGGACATCAGCAGCTCTCACTGCTGTTTTGCGAGCTAGGCCCCTTCAGGGCCCCACTTTCCTGCTCCAGCCCCCACACCGTGTGACCCTTGATGTCCAGGGTCCCCCAGCCGCCTTCTGAGCTGTTGTTCACGCCCATCTCCTTAATGTCCCCACTGCTCCCTCCTTCCCTTCCCCCCAAGCCAGCTCAAGTTCACTCCCCCAACACTTCCCTTGAGAGACTCCCAGGAGGAGTCAAAGCTGTGCCTTCCCTTGGCTGGCATGGGGTCAGCGGGCATCCCCCTCTCTCCTCCAGCCCCTCCTACCTGGCGAGGCATGGGGAGGTCATGTCCCTGAGGGCGGTCTGCACTTGGGCCCCTGGAGTAGGCGGTGGACCCTGAGTTAGCTTCTTTACCTTCCACAGGAATCAGGGCCTGAGCACAAGGAAGCCCCGAGCCCCTCTTTCCCCCTGAGCCCCCAGGGGCAGAGCAGACAAACTGTCCCTCTGCAGAGCCAAAGCCCTTTCCCATGGCAGCCTGGGTCCCCTCCGCCTCCTCCTACCCCCACCCAGTCGCCACTCTGAGCAGCATTTGGGTCACCAAGAGGATGGGGACATTCCATTGGCTGTGCTTGTGAGAATTAAACCAGCGGCAGAGGGATTCCCTGTCCCCACCCAGCCTGCGGCCGTCCCTGCATGTTCCACACCCCTGTAAGCTTCCCCTGACAGCACTTAAATCAAACGCACACTTTATTCTCTCAGTTGTGGATGTTTGAATTCTCTATTTCAAGCTTTAAAGAAGAGGAGGTTGTCCCGAGGGAAGACAGTGTGACCTTCAGGCGTGGAGCCCCACAGGAGTTGACTCTGGAACTGTGCCCTGCTGTTTCATAGCTGAGTAAGATTTAGGAAATTCAGGTATCTGCTCTGTGCCTCAGTTTCCTTCTGTAAAATGGGGATGTTAGCGGCAGCCCCTGGCTACCTGCCTCACAGTTGTGGCATTAGATTGGGGTGAAGAGTCTGTGGGACTATTGAGGAAACGTGTGGCCCGTGGGGTGGTGAGAGTGAGAAGGTGACTTGGCTCGGCCCACGCGGAGCTGCCACTCAGCGGGGTTGACTGGCGGTCCCCAGGAGGTGTCACAGTGCCGCGCGGGGCTCCATCAGCTTGGATCCCAGTGAAGCAGTAGCTGTTCTGACTAATTGGAGCAGAACAGTGTCCCCAGCGCAGCAGAAAGAAAGAGGCCCGGAGAGAGTGAGACGGGCCAGGCTGCTGTGGTGCAGAGAGGGACTGTGGGTGCCAGCGGGAGAGGGGACAGCGGGGCCAGAAGGAGCGCAGACAGGCCCTGCCCGCACTGCCCTGTTGGCTGTGGACTGAGGACTGGAAATGGGCCCCCTAAGGCGGGTGCGGCGTTTCCCTTGGTGACACGTCCTTAGGTCTCCGTGACATTTTAGTCAAGTGTTGAGTTCTTTCAAAGAGACCTCAATCCTTTCCAGTTACTCCTCTGGTCCTTACAGAGTGACTTGAAATCCAAGGGTCGCTGTTCTCGATGTTTCCCCATCTCACCCCTGCCCTGAAACCCAGGCGCCCTGAAGTGATTGAGGCGGGAAGATGCTACTGAGGACGCCCGTGCCTGCCCGTGTCTGCTGGTATCACGCAGCTGGAAGCAACGCTCAGGGTCGGGCAACTCGGACACCCCCCCCGAAATGACGCCTTCACCAAATGACATGGGCGTCGGGGGTGGGCCACCTGGGCTGGGATTCCAGCTCTGTCGTTAGGGGAAACTGTCACTGTTCATTCAACATGAACACCAAAATAAAAGGCGGAAAGTCACCTTAATAAGTTACCCTGAAAATAATTTGATAACATTCAACCATTAAAAAATTATAATGTAAGGATTAAAAGTCTCTTCAACAGAATAAAGCAGGCCTATTTTAAACCCAGTCACAGCACTGGTAAAGTAGCTTCAAAATTAGGAACAAAAATGAGTTCCTCTTATCATTACACTGATAATTAATGAGCAGGTTAATTTACATCCTACCAAGTTCCCGAGAGGATCTAAGGTAGTTCGAATTGATCTTGTTTGGAATGCTGGCCAGTTCTGAAAGGCAAGACAAAATAAATTGGGGAGAAAAGAGACAACGCGAGAACCTTTGTATGAATAGCAGATACAGAAGAATCAGCAAAATTTACAAATTAAAGAGTTTGAGAAACAATATGGATGCCGACTGTATACATAAAAACGGATGGTCTTCCCGAACACTAGCGATCGCTAGAAAATATAACAAAAAAATCTATTTATGACAGAAACAAGTGATCTAACATGCTTAAAAATAACTGTAATATATGCCTGAGCTTTCTCAAGAGAATTGTAAACCCTGGGGGCGGGGGGCAGGGTGAGAGACATGATATATTCCATGAGATATTGTGAAGATGTCTCAGGTTAATTTGTAAGCATAACCCACCTCCAATCAATCCCAACAATATTTTTCTGAACTCAACAGACTCTGGAAAACAAACAGATGTGGATTTCAAAGGACATTTTTTAAAAAAAATAAAAGGGCAAGTCACAAAGTCTAACCTGCTCAACATTAGGAAGCTTTATAAAATGATAACTACAAAATAATTAAAAATGAATGACATTGGGAAATTGGATAGCAATGAAGAATTTTAATTTTGAGCTCCCCCTTATAGCAAAAGAGACCACGGATGGATTAAAGAGCTAAGAATCTTTTAAAAATAGAAAAGTTAGCACAGAGTGCAATATTTATTATCTTTACAAAGAAAGGCCGCTCTTGGCTTTGAAGCAATAGACAAGCAGCTGAGGAGCACACTGACAGGTGACAGCCAGAACAAAATAAAAACTCCTCCACGTTTAAAAAAAAAATGCAATGAAATGAGAAAACAGTAGACGGAAAGAGGTGGTTGGACCAACTGCAATACACAAAGGGACGGGAGCTGTGCCACATAAAGAGTTCATTAAAATGTGTAAGAGAAAGAAGATTCCGACCCAATGGGTAAGTAGGCAACACCCTGACACAGGCCATTCACTTGAGGGGAATCGGGTTTGAGGAACACCTGGGAGAACCTCAGCCTTGCTGGTAATCAGAGCAGTTACAGTGGAAGCTGTCCCGAGGTGCTACTTGACACTTATTAAAGTAGCAAGAAACATTGCCCCCAAACGCACACTTATGACGAGCCACTGAGGTGAGGTTGGGGTGAGGGTGTAGGGCATGGGCTGGGTGCTGCCAAACTCAGTTACTCTCCAAGGTAATGTAAGGGAACTGTGAGCAACGAGTTGAACATATTATGTCCTTTGGCCCTGTTAGTTTGCCTTTGGAAAGAAAAAAGGATCCTTTTGAAGATGCTCAGTGTGGCCTGATTCAATAATAAGAATTTCCAAGTGACCTACATACCCAGTAATAGGAAAGTTACACTTTTATTTTATGCAGCTATTAAATTTGATTATAAGTGTGTAGAAACGTGAAAAATGCTTTTTATGTATTGTTTAGTGGACAAAACCCCCACCTGAATACAGGATTATGCACAGATTATAGTTGCAATGAAGGAAAAGGGTGTGTCTGTGTGGACAAAGGCCGGAAGGAGAGATATAAAAATGCAAATAATTTTGCTAGGGTTGGAATTTTCAGTGCCTTGGTTGTTACTGTTGTTTTGATTTTAAAAATTGGGGGATATCTTCCCAGTTTGCAGGATCCACACCACAGTATATTCCCTGGGTCAGCCTGGGTGCTCAGTTCCCTGGGTGCGGGCCCTGCTTGGCTTCTCTGAAACAAGTGTGTCCATACCCGCTGGATGTGCACAACCAGGCCAGCAGCTTCCCAGGAAACCCAGAGGCCTCTGCACTCCCAGAGCTTTGAGGCCTTTGTGTCTGCCACCTCTGCAGGTCTGGCCCCCAGGTGGCAGGACAAATTATTACTGTTGTCCCCAGATTGACCAGCTTCAGCCTGGTGACGGGGGCTGCCAGGGCACCTCAGACATGGGGCCAGAGCCATCCACCCTAGAACCGGCAGAGCGGCTTCACGGCCCAGCCTAGAACTTCTGCCCCTAACCCAGCCCCCTTCAAGTCTGAGAGACGGGCACTGGAGCTTGTGCAGGGAGCCAGGAGCCCACTGCCCACAGCTGCCCGGGGGAGTCAGGCCACCTCTGAGAGCTAAGCGTCCCAAACCCTTAGAACAGCTGCACCCAACCCCTCTTATTTCCTCTCTCCTCCATGCCCTGTGCATGCACTGACTGTCCTTTCTGTCCTGGTTTCTGTGGGGACCACCCTTGGGCCTCCCCCATCAACCCTAAGCTTGTAGCCCCTGTTACCCTTTCTCTAAGACTCCTTTTAGACAATGCCCCTGGTTATGAATAATAATGATTAATGAATAATCACAGCAGGTGGACAGCACTTTATAGTTTACAAAGGGCTTCCATACACAATTTTTTAAAAAATGTATCTTTATTGATTTCAGAGAGAGGAAAGGAGAGAGAGAGAAACATCAATGATGAGTCATTGATCGGCTGCCCCCTGTGCTCCCCCTGTTGGGGATCGAGCCCGCAGCCCAGGCTGTGCACGGACCTGGAACCGAGCTGCAGTCTCCTGGATCCTAGGCTGATGCTCAACTGCTGAGCCACGCCCGGCCGGGCCACACACAATTTTTATCTGTGTCATTTATTCCCACAGAAGGACAATCTCAGCTCCAAGCTACTCTTAATGCTGAAATTGACTCCGTCCCTGGTTTCCACAAAACATTTCACCCCACCAATGATGTCATGATTGTATGGGTTTCCTGGTGATTGCGAGAACATAGGAGAGGTCACACTGTGCAGGATGTGGCACTTGGCTGGGAATGTCGCGGTAGATGTGTTTCTTTGGCCATGGGTCTTCTCTCTCAGGCCTGGGTGTGAAGCATTCCCCTTGCCTGGGAAGGTCTCTTCCGAGAGGGGGTTCTCATGCTAGCAGCTAAGGCAGCTGGTTTTTATCATGGAAAGCAAGGGGCCCTCATTCCATTTACAGCGTAATAAAACTCTTATTGATTTTAATAAAATTGAAAAATCTCTTTGTGAATGAAAACCCCGGGGCCCCACCCCGTAACTGCTGACTCGCCGCATTTTCTTCGCACCCTGGACACTATGATTCATGCCTGGGCGCCGTTTTGGCCGAGGGCTGATTTCCCCAGCAGAATAAATGCAGTCTATAAAAAGTTGCAGGTTCAAGGGCCTTCCGAGGGTCCTGGCTGGCAGGGAGGAAGTCTTCCAGTGGGGCGGTGGGAGCCAGAACAGCTTGGAGGCGCCTGGGGAAGGAGCAAGAGCCGGTGACCGCTCTTCTGATGACTCCTGGGTCCTCAGCCCCTGCCTCAGGATCGACACCCCCCGCCCCCAGGGCTGCAGCTGCCCCAGGCGGAACTCCTCACTCCCCCAGGTCAGGCGGCTCCCCATGCGGGTGCTCACACGAGCTACCAAGCGTCTTGCCATCCTTGACTCCTGCCCCTTGCAGGGCCTGCTGTGCTCCCCGAGCCACCTCCACCACTTCGCCCGTGCCGGGGCCTCTGTCCAGAACTGAATGCCACCCACTGTTCCTCGACTCCTCTCTCCACTCAGTTCACCCACCAGCTCCGTCTGCAAACCGTTCAGCCCTGGCCTTGGCTGCTGCCCCCTCTGTGCTCTCATGGGCCCTGTGTATGTCTCTTTCTGTGTCTGAAAGTAACACATCGCGTGGACTGCGTGACTGTCACACTCTAAGTACATTGTCACTTAATCCTCACAACAAGCCCGGGGGGTAGGTACTATTATCAGGCCCTCTGTCACAGATGAGGGACAGGCCCAGAGATGTTAAGGAACCTGCCAAAGGTCACACAGTGAGGAACTGGCAGAGCCACGGCACAAACCCCGGCAGCCTGGCTTCTGGGATTGGGCTTGCAACCACCGTGCCTCCATTATGACATTTATTCTACTTCGACAGTGAGTGTGCCCAGGCCTGGCACCATCCTTCACCCTCTTGGCGTTACCCTTGCCTCCCACAGGGCTGGGCCACCGAACCTCCAGCAGTGTGGGTGGGATCCATACTTGGTGCACATATTATTCTTGACGGCCAGTTTTCCCACCCCTGCCAAGGTCTGGGGGTATAGAGGGACTGGCACTGTGCTCTGCACCTGGCCTATGCCAGAGGGTTTATCTCTAGGCATAAAAAGGGTTTGTCACTGGCGGCCTGGCGAGGTTGGGTAAAGCTGCGAAGCACCCTGGCATTTAACACAGTGTGGCCTGACCCCATGCTCACATTCTACAGTCCTCGGCTCAGGGCCTCTTCAAAACCGAAGAGTCAGCCAGCAAACCTTTCCCGAGACAAGCTCCAGCTGCGGGTGTGTCATCTTAGGGAAATGAAAAGTTATTTTCATGTCCCACTCATTCAGCAGGACATAGGATACAGACTGCCTAGATCAGAGTCCAGTGTTACTGTCCCAAGGCCCGAGGCCTGGTGGGTGTTCTCAAAACCGGGATATGGGTGTGGATGGTCTTCAGGTGAGGCAGCCACATGGTCATGACCACCTCTTGATGTGAATGCCTGCCCCATTCTCCTTCTTAGGGTTCCCCCCCAATCCATGGGCCCTGGGCAGTCCTGTGCCTTGTGGCTGCATGCCGTCCAACCCCCTGCCCCCCAGTAATAGTTGAGGAGACTGGAGGCAGACACCTGACTTAGGCTGAACCAGTCAGATTTTCTTAAGAAATGAAACCACAGAGACAATGACCAGTTTTAGCTGGATCCCTGCACAGAAGGAACCTCAAGGAGCCCTTCACTCACCTTCAGGAACCCTCAGAGGCTGACCCAAGACTGAGGTTCCCCGCCCTCTGGCTCAGTGTTTCAGAATCTGCTGGCCCTGTGAGCTGACAAAGGAGGCCTGGCTGCTAGGCCAGTGCAAACCCCACTGCGGCGTGGCCCTGCTCCTAGCACACGTCTCTGTCATTCGCTACCTGCCCAGAAGGCAGGGAAAGACACAGGGGCAATCAAACCATGGACAGACAGCCTCTTGGAATGAGCTGTGAGATCTGGAAGACTTAGCATCAGATCTACTGAATTCTTAGAGTGACCCCCTTCCTGGACTGCCACACAGGAGGGGCAGGCATCCTATGAGCCCTGGATCCAGCCCCCAGGCTGGGCTGCCCTTCCCCCTCCAGTCCCAGCAAGCATCGGGTGGAGGTGGTTGGTGGATGAAGCCCCACACCTCCGGCCTGGCAGGTACTTCTAGGTGATGCTGGGGGGTTGTCATCTGTGTGGCTTCTGTCCTGCGCACCCTGTCCTGGGAATCTCCCTGCAGCCATCCAGTTACTCTCTCCCAGCTTCTCTGTCCCACAGCCACCCCCCTGTGGCTCCTCTCCCTCTGAGAACATCCCCCCTCACACCTCCCCTTCCCGCTCCCCCTGCCCCACAGTGCGCCTCCTTCCTTCCCTCCCTTCATTCACCTATTGTTCTGGAATCCTCTCTTCTGCACCATGCCTCCGGCATCCAAGGCTGTTCCTGAGTATGTAACCTCACAAGCTGATTGCTCCCTGCCTCTCAGCAGTCAGTGGCGAAGGGGCTGGGACCGCGTTCCCGGAGCTGCCACCCTGTGCTGGGAGAGATGGGTAATTGCTGCCCCTTTCCTGCTCTGATGTAAGCGCTGCTGCAGCTTTCAGAGCTAAAAGGACAGTTAGAGTCCTGCAGCATTTCTCGGCAAGCGCCAATTAGCCCAGGAGCCTGTGGAAGGGGAACTGAAGGTCCTGGGCTTCCCACCAGGTTTGGTCTTGAATTCAGGAACTCCACGGAACCCAGGACACTGACTGAGCCTGAACTTGGCACTTGGGCCAGGGGTGGACCTGCAAGCCCGCCCTCTGCTTGGACACGCTCCACACGCTGTCACTGCTTCATTCATCCGCTTATCATTAAGCTCTAATCTGTTCACCACTCACTCCTTTATTCCTCGTTTGTCCACTTTTAAACTTACATATTCATCCTCGATCTGTTTACTAATTCATACACTCAGTTTATTCTATTTATTTCCAACTTTATAGAGAGAGGCAAGGAAAACAGGACACATCGAAAGTGTACAACCTAAGTCTTGGCATATGTGTGCAGTCATGAAACCATCGCCACGATCGGGAGAATAAACACACCCATTACTGCCCCAGAAGCCAACCACTGATCTACTCTCTTACACTGTAGATTAGTTAGCATTTTCTAGATTTTTATATAAGGGCATGCTACAGCACACACTATTTCCCCTCTGGCCTCTTTAATTTAGCATAAAGATTCCTCCATGTGGTACTATGTATCAGTACTTCACTCCTTCTTATAGCTGAATAATATTCCATTGTATGGATATACCACAACTTGTTTATCCATTCATCTGTTGATAGACACTTGGGTTGTTTCCAGTCTTGGCCCGTTACAAATAAAGTTGCTATGAACATTCACAAGCCATTGCACAGACATAATCTTGCATTTTGCTTGGGTAAATAATGAGGGCTGGAACAGCCAGATCTTATGGTAGGTGTATGTTCAACATTTTTTTTAATTGAAATTTTATTGAGATAATTATAGATTCACATGAAGTTTTAAAAAAAATGTTACAACCCTGGCTGGTGTTGCCAAGTGGTTAGAGTGTTGGCCCATGCACTGAAGGGTCAAGGGTTCGATTCCTGGTCAAGGGCGAGTACCTGGGTTGCAGGTTCAATCCCCAGCCCCAGTGGAGGTGCGTGAGGGAGGCAACCAATCTATGTGTCTCTCTCATATAGATGTTTCTCTCTCTCTCTCTGTCCCCCTCCCACCCTCCCTTCTGGTCTTTCTAAAAATCAATAGAAAAAATATCTTCCAGGTGAGGATTAACAACAACAAAAAAGATACAAAGAGAGCCTGGGTACTTTTACCTATTTGCCCCCAACATTTTGCAAAGCTGTGGCACAGTATCATAACCAGGATGCTGACATTGATAAAATACATTCATCTTTTTAAGGTTTTTCCTGGTTGACTCGTATGAATTCATACATGTCTGTGTGTTTGGTTTCATACAATTTTACCACATGTGCAGATCCTCGTGTTCACCACCACTGTCAAGAGACACAACAGTTTCATCAGAACAACAACTCCTCCTGTTGCCTTTTCAAACCACACACACCTCCCTCCTGTCCTTGCCCCCATTCCTAATCCCAAGCAATCACAAATTTGTTTTCTATTTCTAGAATTTTGTCGTTTCAAAAATGTTATATAAATGGAACCATACAGTATGTACCCTTTTGGCACTGGCTTTTTAAACTCAGCATTATTCCAGGGTATTCTAAGATCTTGCATATCTCATTCATTTATTCCTTTTCATTGCTGAGTAGTATTTCATTTTTAACTTTATTTTTATTGTTGATATTATTACAGATGTCCCCCATTTCCCCCCCTTTGCCCACCTCCACTCTGCTCCCGCTCCCTTCCCTCTGACCATCACCACACTGTTGTCAGTGTTTATGGTTTATGCATATATGTTCTTTGGCTAATCTTTTCACCTTCTTTCATCCAGTCTGCCCCCTCCTTCTCCCCTCTGATATCTGTCAGTCTTTTTCATGTATCCATACATCTGGTTCTATTTTGTTTATCAGTTTATTTTGTTCATTAGATTCCATGTGTAAGTGAGAGCATATGGTATTTGTCTTTTTCTGCCTGGCTTATTTTGCTTAGCCTAATAATCTCCAGGTCCATCCATGCTGTTGCAAAGGGTAAGATTTCCTTCTTTTTTACAGCCACATAGTATTCCATTGTGTAAATGCCCCACAGCTTTTTTATCCACTCAACTACTGATGGGCATTTGGGCTGTTTCCAGATCTTAGCTATTGTAAATACCTCTGCTATGAACATAGGTGTGCATATATTCTTTTTGATTGGTGTTTCAGGATTTGTAGGATGTGTTTCCTTACAAATTGCTGGGTCAAAGGCAGTTCCATTTCTAACTTTTTGAGGAAACTCCACACTGTCTTCCACACTGGCTGCATCAGCCTGCATTCCTACCAGCAGTGGACGAGGGCTCCCTTTTCCTCCACACCCTCGCCAGCACTTGCTGTTTGTTGAGTTATTGATGGCAGCCATTCTGGCAGGTGTGAGGTGATATCTCATTGTGGTTTTAATTTTCATTTCTCTGGTGATTAGTGATGTTGAGCATTTTTTCATGTCTATTGGCCATCTTTGGAGAAGAGTCCTCTTTGGAGAAGTATCTATTCAGGTCTTTTGCCCAATTTTTAATTGGATTGTTTGTCTTCCTGGTGTTAAGTTTTATAAGTTCTTTATATATTTTGGAAATTAACCCCTTATCAGATGTATTATTGGCATACAGTGGGTTCCCTTTTCATTTTGTTGATGGTTTCTTTTGCTGTATAGAAGCTTTTTTAGTTTGATGTGTGGCAGGACAGTAAGAAGCTAGGAAAATTCCTGGGCAAGTGGACTGGGGAAACTGAGACAAGAAAATTAAACACAGCCAAAAAGTTTGGGCACCTTGCAGCCAGCTTGTGAATTGCAAGACCTTATCTTCTCCAACCAAGGGCACTTAAGAATAAGTGGTTTATACCTCTCCTCCCTAACCAGAGAATACATAGCTTAAATCACCATGGCCTAGGAAAATAGAGAACAAACACCCAATTAATGCCATTTGTGCCAGCTAAACCCAAGGATGGATGAAGACTGGGAGACAAATAACAAAAACCCCCAAAACATTTGTTTGGTATCACTTGAGGGGAGAATGTTAAGCAGAAAAGATAGCTGCTAGGGCAGGAGGAGGGGAAGGGAGATACAAAGGGGAGTTTATCTCACCCACTGAATAAAGAAGTCAGGAGTCTTGGGACTTCCTAAGATAAAATCACCAGATGGTCTCATAAATTCTGGGAAAAGCCACAACAATGTAAAAGGGGGACCTTGAAATAGAGTCTATCTGGCAGGGGAATTTTAAAATCTATAGGGCAAAAAAGTATAAAACCCTTGAACCTCCACCAGACAAGGCACCCAGACTAGCTGAGTTGCCCACTTTTGCTTTATGCCATTAATAAATTCACTTGCTTTGCTTCCTTAATAAATTCACTTGCTTCAACACTGCTTTCTGTCACTCAACTGAATTCTTTCTCAAGAATGTAACAAAAACTGAGGAGGGGAGAACCCCCTTCAACTGGGGCAGCTCTCCAGTAACAGATGCAATCCCATTTGTTTGTTTTTGCCTCTGTTTCTCTTGCCTTAGGAGATATATCAGCAACAATATTGCTGTGTACCACAGTTTGTTTAACCATTCATCTATTGAAGGACATCTGGGTTAATTCCAGTTTGGGGCTATTATGAACAAAACTGCTATGAACAAGTATGTATAGATTTTTGTGTGAATACAGCTTTCATTTCTCTGGGATAAATGCCTAAGAGTGCAATTGCTAGATTGTATGGTAATTGCATATTTGGTTTTATAAGAAACTGTCACACTGTTTTCTAGAGTTGCTGTACATTTTACATTTTCACCAGCAATGTATGCATGACCCAGTTCTCCACATTCTTGTCAGCATTTGGTGTTGTCACTACTTTTTAAAAAATATTAACCATTTTGATGGATGTGTAATATTACCTCATTATTGTTTTAATTTGTGTTTCCCTAATGACTAATCATGTTGAACATCTTTCCATGTGCTTATTTGCCATCTGTATATCCTCTTTAGTAAACTGTTTGTTTTTTGTTCATTTTTCGATTTTATTGTTCATTAGTTTATTTTTACTGTTGAGTATTGAAGGTTCTTTATATATTACAGATACCAGTCCTTTGTTGAATAGATGATTTGCAAATATTTTCTCTCAATCTGTAGCTTGTTTTTTCATTCTTTTAATTAGGTCTTTCCAAGAGCAAAAGTTTTTACTTTTGGTATGGTCCAACTTATCAATTTTCTCTTTTCTGAAACATGCTTTTGGTATCAACTCTGACAACTCTTTGCCTCTCCGTAGGTACTAAAGGTTTTCTCCTTTTTTTTTTTTTTTTTCCTAAAAGTTTTATTGTTTTACATTTTAATGGGAGTCGGTGATTCATTTTGAGTTAATTTGAGTATAATGTATGAAGTTAGATTGAGGGGCAAATTTTTGCCTGTGAATGTCCTTCCTCTACTGAATTGCCTTTGTATCTTTGTCAAAAAAACACACAGTTGAGCATATTTTTGTGAGTCTATTTTTGGGTCCATTGTTCTGTTCCATCAATCTATGTGTCTCACCATCACCCCCAAACCACATTGTCTTGATTACTATGACAATAATACTGAATTGAGTGATTCCTCACACTCTAATCTTCCTCATCAAGGTTGCTTTAATTATCCTGGGGTCTGTGGCTTTCCATATAAATTTTAAAATAAGCTTGACTGTGTCCATGGAAACCTTGCTGGTATTTTGATAGAAATTGCATTAAACCTGTAGATCAATTTGGGGGACATTTAACTATGTTAAATCTTCCAATCCATAAACACAACATGTGCCTCAATTTATTTATGCCTCTTTGATATCTCTTATCAGAATTTTGTAATTTTCAACATACCGATCCTGTACACATTTTGTTAAATGTATAGCTAAGTATTTCATCATCTTTGAAGCAGTTGTAAATAGCACTGTATTTTTAATTTCAGTTTCTGTATATTCATTGTGAGTATAAAAAATGCAATTGGTTTCTGTGAGTTGATTTGTATCCTGAGAACTTGCTGAATTCATTTATTAGTTCTCAGAGTTTTTTTGTTTTTTTTTTTAATCTTTACCTGAGGATATGTTTATTGATTTTAGAGAGAGAGGAAGGGGGAGAGAGAGAAAAAGAGAAACATTGATGTGAGAGAGAAACATCGATCAGTTATTGATCAGTTGCCTCCCATACACACCCCAAGGATGTGTACCCAACACCCAGGTAAGTGCCCTGACAGGGACTCGAACCTGTACCCTTTTTGGTGTATGGGCTCCAACCAACTGAGCCACCAGCCAGGGCAGTTCTAGTTGTGTTGTTGTTGATTCTTTGAGGTTTTACACACAGATAATCATATCATCTGTGAATAAGGACAGTTTATTTAATCCTTTCCAATCTGTATGGCTTTTATATATTTTTCTTGCCAGTTGCAGTAGCTAGAACTTCTAGTACTATGTCAAATAAAAGTGGTGAGAACAGACATTTTTGAGAAAGTGTAATATCTTTAACCATTAAGTAAAATGTTAGCTACAGGATTTTTTTGGTAGCTGCTTTTATTAACGAGGTCATTTCTTTCTATTCCTAAATTCCTGGTTTCTTAAAAACTCATGAATGGGCGTTAGATTTTGCCAAATGCTTTTTCTACATTAAGATGATTGTATAATTTTTCTTTGGTTTGTTTATGTGGTGGATTATGTTAATTGGTTTTTTGAATATTACATCAACCTTGCTTACCCACTTGGTCGCCATGTATAACAAGTTTTACACTTTATTGAATTCGCCTTGATAATATTTTGTTGAGAATTTTTGCATCTTAATTCATGGGAGATATTAGTATCAGAGTAACATTGGTCTTATAAAATGAGTTGGCAAGTTTTTTCTCCTCTCGTTTTTTGAAAGAAATTGTGTAAAATTGAGGTTAATTTGTTTTTTAGCTTCACTGAGGTAAAAATGACAAAAATTGTATATATTTCCATATATGACGTGATGTTTTGATATGGATATACACTGTGAACTGATTACCACAATCCAGCTAATTAACACATTCACCACCTGACATAGTTATTTTTTTTATGTGTGGTAAGAACATTTAAGATCTACTCTCCTAGCAAATTTCAAGTATACAATACACTGTTATTAACTATAATCATCATGTTGTACATGAGACCTCCAGAACTCCAACCTGCATAACTGAAACTATGGACCCTTTGACCAGTACCCCCATTTACTCCACCCCCCAGTCGCTGACAACCATCAGTCTACATTCTACTCTCGGTATGAGCTTAACTTTTTTAGATTTAACATATAAATGAGATCATGGAGTAGTTCTCTTTCTGTGCCTGGCTTGTTTCACTTAGCATAATGTCCTCCAGGTTCATCCCTGCTGTCTCAAATGGCAAGATCTTCCTTCTTAAGGCTGAGTAATATCCCATTACATACATATACACACACACATATACATGTATACACACACACACACACACATATATATCACACTTTTTAATTAGCTCATCTATTGAAGGACACTTAGGTTGATTGCATATCTTGGCTGTTGTGAATGACACTGCGATGAAGACAGGAGCTCAGATATCCGGTTCCTGTGTGTATATGGCCAGTAGTAGGGTTACTGGATCATATGGCTGTTCTATTTTTAATTTTTTGAAGCACCTCCAGCTGTTTCCATAATGGCTGTGCCAGTTTATATTCCTACCAACAGTGCACAAGGATTCCTTTTTCTTCCACATCCTCACCAACACTTGTTATCTTTTGTCTTTTTGATGACTGCCATTCTAACAAGTGTGAGATGATATCTCATAGACGTTCTGATTTGCATTTCCCTGCTGACTAGTGATGGTGGTGAGCACTTTCCCACTTGCCTCCTGACCATTCGTATGTCTTCTTTTGAGAGATGTTAGCTATTTTTTGAATGTTTGATAGAACCATCTGGGCCTGGGAGTTTCTTTCATGGGGAGATTTAATTATGAATTCAATTTATTAATGGTTCTGAGGCTATTCAGGTAATGTCTTTAATTTTTGTTAAGTTTTGGTAGATTACAGTTTTCTAGAAATTGGTCCATCTCTTCTATTCTCTGTTGTTTTAAGAGTGTGAAGTTGTCTGTAGTACCCCCTTTTTATCTTTTGAATGGCCACAGGATCTATGGAGACATCCCCTGTTTAATTGCTGATATTGGTGAATTGTGTTTCACCCTTTTTATTTTTGTCAGTTTTGCTAGAGGTTTGTAAGTTTTATTGATTCTTTTTTCAAAGAACCAGATTTTTCTTTCATTGATTTTCTTTATCATTTTCCTATTTTCAACTTCATAGATTTCTGCTCTGACTTTTATAATCTTTTCTCACCTTGCTTTGGGTTTATTTGGCTCCTTTTTCCTAGTTTCTCGAAGTAGGAACTTAGATGATTGATCTGAGACGTCTTCATTTCTAATGTAAGCATTTAGTTCTATAAACTGTCCTCTCAGCCCTGCTTTAAAGCTGTGAATTTCTTGTTTCCTGGTCTGATAAGTGATTTTTGGTTGCACACTAGCTATTTCATCTTTCATGTTAGGAGACATTGGGTTGCATTTCATTGTTTTATTTAGCAGGCAGTCGCCCTGTTACTTCTGTGGGCTGTGGATCTCATGACAGTTTAATGCTAAGAGCTTCGTGGTGTTACATTGGGTTGTTTGGTTTATCTGGTACTGCTGTTGTCCCCACTGGTTCCTGATGTGCTGCCTGAGAGGGTGCAGACCTTGGCCAGGCTGCTGAGCATCCTCAGTGGGGAGGGGCCCTCAGCCCCTGGGGACAAAGGAACTTCCTGGCTGGAGTCCTCCTGCCAGTGCTCCTTGGGAGCTCCAATGGCTCGGGGTGAGGAAAGGAAGTTTCAGGCCCATAGATTGAGAGAGGCTTCCTGGCCAGCTCCCTGGTGGTGGGGACTCCTTTGTCAATGTCACTGGTGTCTCTGGAATCTCTTGGCAAGAGAGGAGAGTCCAAGGCCTACCTCAGAGTAGAAACTCAACAAATGTTTGTCAAAAAAGTGAAAATGAATGCTAGCACCCATCATTCATTGTCTCCTTCCTTTCCTTCACTTATTAATTAATTCATCCTATTCCTTTCAACCTTGAAGCACTGTTCATTTAGCCATCTCATGAGCATGGAATGAGCATACGTTTCAGTTCAGTCCAGTGCGCCTGTGCTGCAAGGCCTCTGCCTGCTGCTTAGGCACAGATGCCAGGGCTGCTCATGGAGGCTTCCTTCCTTCCCGATCCACCCAACATCTATGCACTCACAATTTCCTCTGCTATTTTTTTCTTTTCAAAATATGTTTTTATTGATTTCAGAGAGAGGAAAGGAGAGGAGGAGAGAGAGATAAAAACAACCATGATGAGAGAGTCATTGATTGATTGCCTCCTGCATGCCCCCGACTAGGGATAGAGCCCTCAACCCCGCCATGTGCCCTGATTGGGAATCGAACCCTCACCTCCTGGTTCATGGGTCAATGCTCAACAGCTGAGATACACTGGCTGGGCTCCTCTGTTATTTCATCACAAGGTGGGAGATGAGGTGCATCCCAAAGCTTCATTGCTCTGTTGACTCTCTCCATGAAGAAACAATCGTTTTGACTACTCCCATGCCTTTGCCCTCTCTCTCTCTGTTTCTACAGCATCCCTGAAACATGGATCAGAGACTTGCTTGGTTCTTGGCAAAAAGAAACAAGTCTTCGTCTCTTTGCTGTAACTCAAAAGAGGGAGCATTCTGACCTCGCCTTGCTGTTGGTGCCAAGGGAGCAGCAGAATTACTAGAGGCCAAGAGTGAGTTGTTCACTCAACAAAGGTTTACTGGGCACACACCTCACACTACACATTGTGTTGAGTCAAACAGACCCAGTTCCTGCCCTCAGGGAGCCAATGGTCTTATGGGGGAGACAGACAGACATCAAATAATCAAATACTTAAATATAATCTGCACAAACTGGGATGGGTGTTAAGAGAAAAAGGTGCATGATACTATGAGAAAATAAAACATGGAGCCTGAATGAGTCTATGGGGTCATGAAAGTGACATTTGGACTGAGAGAGAAAGAGAAAATAGGACTTAATTGGGGAAGAGAGGTGGGATATGGAAAGGAGACAGCATGACAGAGAGAGCAGCATGTGCGAAGGACCTGTGGTTGGAGAAAGAGAGAAGGACTGCATGGCTGGTGCACAGCGAGTGAGGCTGAGACCAGAACAGTAAGCAGGGGTCAGATCATGCAAGGTCCCATTGGCCACAAGGAGGATTTTGTTCTTTATCCAAATGGTTTTGAGAAAAACGGTATGACATGACCTCATCTGCATCTTGAGGAGGTCAGTCTGACTGCTGTGTGGAGAAAGGGTTAGAGCAGGTAAGAGTAGATGAGCTAGTAAGCTAGGGCAGAAGCCCTGGAGAGAGAAGAAGGCCGCCTAGGCTAGGCCTGGGAGGGTGGGGGAAGAGAGCAGGGGCAGAGAGCTTAGGAAGTACAATTGATGAGACCCCTGCACGCTCTTGGTGGGACATGGACTTGGAGGGTGAAGTACAGAACTGGGCAAAGAGTGAGGCCCAGGTATGTAAGCCTTCACTAAGACCAGAAGGAAGTCAAGTTTAGGAGGAACGATCGTGAGTGCAGTTTTGGATTTGCAGAGTTTGCAGCCTTTTGTGATGCCATATGGCTAGGTGGAAATGCAAGTTCAGAGCCCAGAGGAAAGACTACAGATACACTGAGGAGATAATGAGCCCAAGGACGGTGATTGAAGTCCTGGCCGGAGTACAATCACCTGGGGAGAGAGGGGAGTGTTGGGAAGAAAAGTGCTGGAGCAGACAGAGATGCTAGAGGCCAGGAATGAGTGCAAGACAAAGAAACATAAAAATATCAAAAGAAAATACAGAAAAAAAATATATAATCCTGGGGAAGGAATGCCTTCCAGTTCAAGTCACAAAACCCAGAGCCATAAATAAGAGGATAGATCTGAATTCTTTAAAATATGTCAAATCTCTGAATAAGGAAGACATAGCCAAGTTAAAAGACAAGCAATGGTCGAAATGAAATATTTGCAATATATTCAAAAGACAAAAACTAAAATCCCTAAATTCCATTAGGAAAAAGACACCCTAATAGGAAACAGAACAAAGGAATGGCCCAAAAGGACAGTGTGCTCTGAGTTCCTGAGACCCAGTGACGAGAAAGGCAACAGTGAGGGCTCTGTGCCCATCAATTTGGCAACAATTAAATGAAAGCATTACTAGCACCGTGGGGAAAGAGATGCTTATATTTTATTGGCAAAGTATGTTTGGAGGGCAATTTGGCAGAACCTGTCAAAACAATAACGAGGAAAGTCTCATTTAGAATCTATATGAAAAGAAAACTCATACATATGCCTCAAGATGCATTTAATTATAAAGGCGTTTATTGTAGTATTTTTTTTATAAAGGTTATAAAACCTGGAATATGAACCCATAAACACATTCTATACGCTATGAACCTATTTTATGTGATAAAGGTACATGTGTTTATGAATATAGAATGGGGGTCGCCGTTAGAGAGTGACTTCTCTGAGGAAAGAATGTGGGGGGCGAGGGGAGGGAGGTGAAGGGAGATTTTCCATATTGTTCTAGAAACTTCTGCTTGTTTGAATCATGCATAACAAGAATGTGCTCTTGTATTAGCTGCGTAATAAAAAATTATTAAAAATATAAACCCTGAATTGGCTGCCATGGAAAGAGGGCCAGCTGCTGGCCGTGGTGGCTGCCTCTGCTCTGTTTCCTGCTGGCTGGGGAGAGGGCATTCTGATGTCCTCAGGTGCCATGTCCCCTTGCCCCGGTGGCGGCCACAGGCTGCCCCTTCCCAGGCGGGTGTGGACGCCGGCAGCCTGCTGGAAGGAGCCGCTGTGAGAGGGAGGCCCTGGCCCCACTGTAAGTGCTCTGACCTCCCGTTTGAAAGCAGGCTGCCTCCCCACTCATTCACATAACCTGGCAGAATATTTTCGAATAAATCATAAGCATGGCAGTTACATTCTCTAAACCACACTGGAAAAGAGATTATGGTATTTACTGTGGGGACAGGAAGATTGATTCCCGCCCAGAAAATCTGCCACGTTCTTGATTTAGGGAGCCAGTGATCAGCACAGGGTGGCTCTGATTTATGTCGGCTCGCTTTTCCCACGGGGTCCTCTCCCGCTCTAGGGGACACTTCGGGTGGGACAGATCTGGAGTAACTACTGTCCTGCTGGCCCCAGCCGGATGTCCCACCAGGGGTATGGATACAGGCAGAGCTCACTGCCTCCTCCTGCGCCCTTCCTGCGGATCCCTGCTGGGTGGCCTCTGTCACCTGCTGGGTAAAGCTCAGCTCCTTAGCCTGGAGCTGCAGGACTTCCTGGACGGAGCACCTGCCACCTGTGCCGCTTTCTCCTCTGTCACCCTGCCTGCCCTGCACACTCTGCTGAGGTTTCCTCACCGTGTATCTCCCACGGGACTGACCCTTCCTTGTGGTGAGGGCCACACTTAGAAACCAGACAGCATCCCCTGGGACGCTCAGAGTTGGACACAGGACACTGGCTCACGATCAGGCTGTGGGATGAATTCTGTGATGGAGGGGGGGCGAGGGGCGCAGGGGAGGCAGCCTCCGTGCCTCTCCTCCTCTGCCCTCTGTGTGCCCCCAATGTCCCTGGGTCACCTGCCACAGCCCTTATCTCACCTTCTGGTCGTCGCCTTGCCCATCCTGCCTGTATGCTGTGTCTATGTTTCCTTCACGCTAAGCATGAGGCCTGGGACACACTTGGCTCGTTCATCGGTGCCCTTGTCCCAGACGAGGCCCATTCTCGGGAACGGGCACCTGCTAACTAGGAGCCACCAGCTGCTTTTGCAGAGACCTCTGAGGGGCCAGTGGGCAATATGATCAAGGCCCCTCATCCTCCAGGCCAGTGGGGTTTGGAGCAAGTCCTGGACTCCTTACAAATGCTCAGGAGCCAGCCTCCCACCCACCTCAGGACCTTGTAACAGGCCCGGCCTCCCTTATTTCCATCGAAAGACTGCAATTTTAGCCTGCTTTCCCCAGTCAGATTCCACTTGGTTTGGTTTGGTTTCTGGCTGTTGACCCTCTCATCTTGGGGTCTCTTCAGCTCCGCCCCGCACTCCCTGTTGAGTTTCTTCCAGCCCGTGGTCTGGGGTGGATATTGCCTGGATCTACCATAACCCCAGCCAGCAGCCAGGCAGCGGGTTCACTGGAAAGGGGGTGCGATACGGACGCACAGCCCAGCTGTGCCACAGATCGGCCAGGTGGGCTTGGGCAGGTCAATGTATGTCTCCAAGTCCTGGGTTTAGCTCACTTTATATGACTGCTGTTTGAGTAACCCATGGGAAGGCCCTCATCTGTCCCTGGTGATAACATAAAGTCACATCTTGATGAAGTACCCAATTACTGTCGACTGCAAACCCCTGCCTACCCGACTCCTGCCGCCTGGGAGACCCTGCAATGCTAGTTCACGCTCATGTGTCTTAAATGCGGGCCCAGCTCCCCCTCCACTGTCGTGCCTGTGGTGGCTCACGGGGGCTGTGGTGTCGCTGTTTTCTCCCAGATGCTCCCGTCCCTGATCATCCCAGACCCAACTCTGAGACACGGCTGGCCTTCCTTTTCATCCTCTGTAGCCCAGCCAAGAAGCAGCCTCAACTTCAGATGCGCTTTCCTGAATTACTCTGGGTTCGCAGAAGGCAAGAAAATTCAAGGAGGAACTTATAACTGCTCCAGATGGGGCTGCACTCGGATCTGAAGGCCCCCACCCGGCCCTGGGGACCCGAAGGAGCCAGGGCAATGCCACTTCCAGCTGCTTCATGTAACAAAGGCCAACTCAGCTCAGCCCTTTCCCCGCTTCCTACCCTGGGACCAGTCATTTCCCAACAGGACTGACAGTGGGAATGTCCACTCCCTTCAAGGGAAGCCCCACTCCACAGGCGTGTGGGAGCGGGAGCAGGCTCATTAATCTTAAATAACTCCGTGCCTGAGTTATTTAACCGAGTCCCAGGCAGGTCCCGCTCCCAGTCTTTCCTCCAGCAGGAGGTGCGGCAGGTGACCTCAGCACGCGCTCTGAGGCCAGGCTTCCCCCCTGAAGAACTGCCCCGAGAAGGACCCCCGTTTCCCTGGGAACCAGCTCTAGGCTGCAGCCCAGTTCATGCAGAAGCAAGAACTAATCCTTACAGCTGCCACTCTGTCCCCCTCATGGGAGGGGACATGGAAGTCTCCGCTGCTCAACAGAAGCCCAAGATAATTCTTAGCTTAAAAAAATTTGTATTCAGGTTAATGGTGATTTCACAGTTTTCTTCACAAACAACCGGTGAGTATTTGTGTAACTAAAAAGCACATCATGACAATTTTCCCAAAATGAAGAGTTTAGTCTCTAAGACAAAAGCAAGATTCTTGGAGCAAATATAAAAGGTGGTGTGGCCTTTGTAACACCAGGGCCCCACTCACCTGCTCAACAAGCTAAGTTTTTATGAATCTCGGTGTCCAGTGGAGGAAGCAGGACCCCTCCCCCATCGCATCTGAGCCTCCTTAAGGATTACAGAGTCCCAGGTAGGGGGGAACCCTGGAATCAGCACCCTTATCAGGTGGCCTCTCAGGTCTGGCTCGCTTGCCTTTCATGAAAGGGAACCGCCTCTCTCCTAGACTGTCCATCGCTGACCAGCTCTGATGGTAGACTTGTCTCCTCAGCCTCCATAGCTGGCTCGGTCCCAGCCCTCGGTGTGATCACCCCCTTGATGTGCCCACTGAGAACATAGTCTTTGATCTTCTCCAGGCTGAGGCTGAGCACCCTAATTTCCATCTCCACCCTCCTTCCCGCAGTCCCCCAAGCCCAGGTCCAGTTTCCTGTGATATGAGGCCTCCAGTCCCTCCTCCACTCTGGCTTCTCTTGGGGACATGGCCCAGATGCCTGGCTCCTTCCCGTTACCTGCCCAACGTGGGCAGAACAGGGTGTCAGAGCTTCTGCCCGAATTCTGACAAAGCCACTCCAAACTAAGGCAGGCTTTTCCCTCATTAGAATTTTTTTGGCACGTGAGTTACAGGCTGTATCTTGTGTTACACCTGAGAGGGGACCAACACAGGACTTGAGACTATAGGCGTGAGTATCCAGATACACCCTCACTCATGCCGTCAGGTAAACACGAAACACGTACAGTCCACATCATCCAAACCCAAAGCATCACTACTCAAACGGGAGCACGAGATTCCTGGGAAGGGGAAGCCTGAGCTTCTATCCCACACCCTCTCCAGGGCAAGGCCGGGCTACTAGTACTTTTGTGGGGAAGCAAATCATTGACCAAAACCGATTTCAATGGTGGTCAATTTGTCACATGATCAATCTGGCCAATGACCAATTCACAACCTATTTTCTAAATTTGTGTTTTGCCATAGCAATTTCCCCCTTTTTTTTTTTTTTTGCCATTTGAGGGTGAATTGCTTGCAGGTACTGAGCTGGGGAGCGGGCTACCCTGGAGGCAGAGCTCAGGGGAGCAGAGGCCTTGTGCTGTCTCGGGCTGGCCAGGCTGACAGCTGGAACTGTCTATGGAGGACCTAGGGGACTGTGAGCAGGCCAAGAGAGTCACCGTAGCTACGGCGACAGAGATCCGGAGGAACACCTGGGACAGGTGTCTCTTCCTGAAATAGGTCTGGGCAAGGACCGGGAGACAACTTGAACACGACAACAAAAACGGAATAAAAGCTCTAATAGGAGCAAAGAAGAGATTTTCTGGAACTTAGAAAACGAGAACCAGTCATGGGCGAAACGGGCGAAGAGCTCTGGCGTGTAGGGCCGGGCGGAGGGATCATGAAGCCTTGTTTTAATGCAGCAACAGAAGATTAGAAGAATATGGGGTGTTTTATGCCTGCAAAAATCAGGGCAATCATCACAAAAAGAATGAAAAGCAAGGGATCATTTTCAAAATGATGGAGGGTGGGGAAGATGGGAATGAGCAGGTACTTGACAAAGCCAGATAAGTTAAAGAAAATAGCAACAACATAAAAGAAATAGCAACTGCAACCTAAGAGGGGAGAAACGAGACAGTGGCCTTGTTTCTGTGGAGATGGATTGGCTGGGTTCCCAGCTCAAAGCCGGAGACGGCAGACCGAGCTCAGAAACCAAGCCTGCCTCTGTGTTGTTTACGAGAATCTCCCCTAGAGGAGAGTGACGGAGAAAGGCCAACATTCAGCGCTGGGCAGAAAGATGCCAAGAGGGTGCCTCACCTGTGCAATAGCCACAGGAAGGAGGGTCACTACATCACAGTAAAAAGGGAGGTGAGTGGCATTACACGGGACCAAGATCACGACACAATGGAAGCAGAACGGGGACAAGCACTGTTTATGAACTCCTGCGCCGCGCCCAGTGCTGCAGGGTCTAAAGGCCTTTGCCATGTAACCCTCGCCACGGCCCAAGGAGGCAGATAATGTCATTATTCCCATCTTACAGACACGCAAATCAAGGCTTAGAGCATTTGCCCACCGTCTCAAAGTTGAAACTCACATTCTTTTTTGTTTGTGTGTTTTTTTGTTAATCCTCTGATTTTTTTAGAGAGTGGAAGGGAGGGGAGAGAGAAACATTGATCTGAGAGAGACATATCTTCCATAAGGGGCCCCCGCCAGGGCTGGGGATCGAACCTGCAACCCAAGTACTTGCTCTTGAACGGGAATGGAACCCACCCCCCCTAGGTGCTAGAGCTGATGCTCTAACCACTGAGCCACACAGGCCAGGGCAAAACCTACATTCTTAACCAGAGCCTTCTTCACTGGAGCCTTCTTCACATGACATTCTCCTCAGAACCAGCACCTAACACAGGGCCAGCTACACCTCTATTATGTGGCCTTTTGGGGGTATAACCCATTTAAACATTTTTAACAATTTTCAAAATAACACCCATTGATTTGTTTTCAACGGAACGATTCCATCTCATTAATCACGGCCACTCTGCTGCTTGCATCTTATACCCTCATCATCAAGTCTCGTCTAAACTTGCTCAGGCCTTGCTTTCTCTGACTTCATCGCGACACATTAAAATGATTCAGACTCATGCCCATCAAACCTGGAGGGCCAGAATCAATGATCTTCCCTCCACGGGGATGCACGAGTGCCGCAGCCCATCACAGTCCCCACACGTCCAGGCATCGACAAGGCGGTAGGGGTTCAACGTGATTGAAAGAATCTTGTCCATGTGAGTTGGTATCAATGTAACTGTAAAAGGATCTGATTAATTAAAAGTAAAGTGTAGTTAAGCTGGAAAGGATTTTACGGCAGTGCCTCCCTCTCTCGGCTCGCCTGAGATGACATATTAGGCGGGGCTTCCGCTCCTGCTACGCGTGTGAGGCTGAAATAAACTCAGTGTTCCCTCCTTCAGTGGCGAGTCAGACTTCAGACTTCATCCCATCCACCACTTGCCAATGTGTTAGATGTGTTGTCCCACATAATCAATAGCCATTCAGATGGAAGGAGGGAATGGAGACTATGGCCCAGTCTTATTGCAGATTCAAAAATAGCCAATGTAAATAACATTTAATGTGTCTGATTGATGTCTAATGATCTTGATATTAAATTACTAGTAAAACATGAATGGCTTTAAATATCTGATATTGATAAGAAAGTCATCACCACTAATCAGCACAGGTTATCTGGTTAACTTCTGAATAGGGTGTTCGCAGGGAGACAGGATTTGGAGACCCCTACCTGGCTGTATTTCCAGGGCCCCATTGAGCTTTCTTGTATCCTGGGACACTTGGGGGAGGCATCTGTCCTAAGGCTGGAGGTGAATGATGAATTACTATGGTTCTCAAACTGTTAGATAATCATGTGGGAAGTTTTCAAAAATCCATATGCCCTGAACACCCCCCCCCCTGGAAAAAAACAAATTAGACTTTCTGGGAGTGGGACACAGGGCTCAGTATTACTTTAAAATCCTTGAGTGATTCCAACGTGCATCCAGATGGAGAGCCAGGGGAGAACCAGACTCGAGCTATGAGTCCGACTTTGGGTCCATAGGCGCTCAAGGTCAGCCATGAGCTCTGCTCTAGCGTGGCCCCTGGACGCCTGTGCTGTGCTCCTGCAGTGGAGTTCTGCCCCCCCCCCACTGTCTCCATCCCCCCCCCCCCCCCCCCGGCATCTTGTGGTGATCTTTCAATGTCCACCCTAGAAGGACTCCCCTCCCAGGCAGCCAAGGCCGTCGGAGCTTGGTCTGTGGCCCTGGCCTCTTCCTTTCCACCCCGCCCTCCTGTCCCGCCTTCTTGCCTGTTCCACCTCCTGCCCTTCGAGCGCGGCCCTGCGCCCAGCCTGGTGGTGCTCGAGGCTCCCTTCTCCGGCCACAGCACGGGGTAGCCTCACTGGCTCGGGAGACGGTTCAGTTCCCTGGGGCAGGAGCTGTGACTGCTTGGTCAGCCATGAGCTCTGCTCTAGCGTGGCCCCTGGACGCCTGTGCTGTGCTCCTGCAGTGCAGTCGTGGAACATGTGGTACCCAATAGAAAGGCGGAGGGGGTGTGTGTGAGAACTTGTGCACGCTGCGTGTGCAAGCAGGAGCGTGCTCTCATGTGTCTGCCTCGTCTTTGTGGGAAGGCCCTGGGGTGTGTCAGTATGAACATTGCTGCTGTAGGCAAAAAAGAGAACACCCTGTGTGATTCCGTTTCCATGAAATCCTAGACAATGCTAACTAACCGGCAGGGACAAAAGGCAGACGCCCGGATGCTGAGGATGCAGGTGGGGGGACAGAAGGGAGACCGCACAGGGGCCCACGGAGACGTGTAAGGGTGGGGGGTGCTCATTACCTTGATGCTACAGGTGTAGACGCACATCAAAACTCACTCAACGGCACCCTTTACATGTGTGAAGCTTAAACTGCACTGATATTTCAATAAGCTGTAAAAGAATTAACAAAATATGCCCCCCACCCCAAGGACAAGACTTCCGACATCAGTCGGGGTTCTAACCTGGCTTCCCTATCTCCTGGCTGGGGTGACTGTGAGCAGGTTACTGAAGATCGCTGGGCCTCAATTTCTTCACCTGTAAAATGGGAACAATAATCTGCTTACTCATAGGGTTAAGTAAAATTAATAAGACAGTAACTGAAATAAAGATTTGTAAAGCACTTAACGAGGGCCTGGCATATTTTTACGGGTCAAGAAATGGTACCTGTTACTATTATTATTATTTAAATGTATCTTTATTGTTGAAAGTATTACAGATGCCCCCCTTTTTCCCCCAAGGACCCACTCCACCCTGAATGGCACCGATTGTTATGACTGTTAGTGGACGTGCCTGGACATGAACATGCGTGTCGTGTGCGAGTGTCTTGACCATCTGTGCCTGTTTACGCTGGGGGAGTGGGAGGCGTGACTCCCAGGGTCCCATGTGTCTGGGAGGGATGAGGGAGCTGTGGGTTCATCCTGGTGTGTGGCGAGTTCAGGGGGGAGCCCTGCCTTCTCTGCACCAGCCATTACAGCTGCCTCCACCTCCACCAGACGGTGGCTATTGATTTTTTAACAGCTACTAAACTGCTACATTTACTGACTCATTCAGTCTTTTATCATATCCAATAACACAGTGCATTTGGGAAGTCACATCACCCCGGCTCCTTCACGGCTTCTGCAAATCAAATTTATTTTACCATTGAAAATGTCAAAAAGATTCCGCCCAAGGAAACCTGCAGCTTTTTGGGGTGGCAGGACCCTGAAGCTGGCTCTCAGGCTGCAGCGGAGGAAGCTAAAGCTACCCCCTTTCCAAGTGGATTCCATTTCTGAGAATCCTCTAACTCGGGGAGGGAGCTGGAGCATCACCTCCGGCCCGTGAGGAGTGGGTCAAGCAGGAGGGGGAAGTAGCGGAGGCCTCCTGGGGTCCACATGGCATCAGCAGTGACTTTCTGGGCCCTGTCTGCCCTGCCCTGTGCTGGCAGCTCAGGTGGTAAGAGGGGCATCAGTGTCCCATGTCCCTGCCTTCAGAAAGGTCACAGGTGAGAGGGGCAGAGACCCAGGCTGCCCAAGCTCCAGGGTAGCTCTCCTGACCCAGTTTGCAGACACGATGCAAAGACAATATCCCAGGGTCACTGTTCTGGGGTTGCCTCGAGTCCAGTCCTGCCGTCCACCAGCTGGGCAGCCTTGGTTAGGTCGCTTCACTTTTCTGAGAGTCTTGACTACAAAATGGGGATGAGGCCCCCACTTCATGGGTTAGCCCCACTTCCAGGTTCTATATATGTTGAGTCTGAAAATGAATCCAGATCTAACCAGGGGATTCTAGCATCTATAAAAAATCCTAAGTGTATAAGGTCATGTCTCAGTTGCCAAGGAGTCAGTTCCCCAGGTTTTCAGAGGAGGGAGGTTTCTGTGTAGGAAGAATAAAGCTCCGAAAAACTTTATTGAGTACCCACTGTGTGCCAGGACCTGTCCTGGTTAATACAGCCTGGTTTGTAACCCTCGGGACCAAGTTCCCGACTCCCTGGAGCTCACCACTGTATGAGGTGTGGGCACAGCAGAACTACTAGGACACCAGGGCCTGTGCTACAGGGACAAGCCAAGTAGGAAAGAGCAGGAAGCAGAAACATCTGGCTTCTGATAGAATGGAGCCTCCAGGAGGGCTTCCTGGAAGGGGTAGACCTGCGTTGGGCATTGGCAAATGAATGACAGGTGCACACCGTGGTTAGCGATAGAGGCAGTAGTGTAGTTGGGACACGAGGCAGTATGTGGGGACCTGGAAGATGAGGCTGAGAGGCCTGTCACAGCCAGCTCACAATGGTCCTGATGTCAAACGAAGATGTGGGCTCCATCCTGGAAGGATACTTGTAAGTGTCCCCGAGACCACCCCCTTGTGGATGATTTGCAGGGACTCACAGGACTCAGCCTGTAGTCACAGTCATGGCCAGGATTTATTACAGGGGAGGGTACAGAGCAGGGTCAGCAAAGGGCAGTGTCTCATGGGGCAAAGTGGGGACCACCAGGCATCAGCTCTCACGGGCCCTCTCTCAGCCAGCGGATTCGCACAGGATGTGCGACCAGTTGTGATGACCCATGAAATGTTGTCTATGAGGGACGCTCATTAGAGACTCTGTGCCCAGGAATTTTATTGGGGACTGGTCATTTAGACACCTCGGCCAATCCTTACCAAAACCCCAGACTCCCAGTTTCCATGGTTGAACACCACACTAAGCATCCCTGAGAAATTAGGAAATTTACTGAAAATGGAGGGCAGTGGTCGTGGCTCTGTGATACATTTCAGTTCTGACTGCATTCCCACAAGTCTGAGAAAGTAGGAGGTGTCCCAATGGGCCCACGTGTGTGCATGTATCCTGAGTGTGCGTGTGCATGTGTGCATCTGTGCATGACACTCTGGATGTGTATCTTCAGGCTGACCTTTTTGCCCCCAGAATCAGGTTGGTATTTTTGCTTTTGGTTGGTCGAATTTCTTTTAGATGAGGAGACACTCTCCTCAATCCCTCTCTGCAGTTTCTGACAGGGGGTGTACTAGGGCTAGTCTCAGTGGCTGGCAGCTCAGCTCCCACAGCCCCAGGGCCCACACGGCTGCTCATCAAGGGCCTCGGAACGTGCGAAGAGGTTGGGTGAAGCAGTGGGCACTGGGAGGAGTCCCCTGGCAGCAGATCAGCTCTGTGCTTGTCCCCTGCTCTTGAGTCCTGGCCTTGGTCTCCAGCAGCCTCCTCCAGGGCTGGGAAGAGACAGCAACCAGTCTGAGAACCTCACAGTAACCAGACCCCCTGCCCTGAACAGACAGGCCAGGCCACGAGCAGATCCCCACAAAGATTCATAGCTCTGGGTCCACTCTCGGCTCTCCTTGGGTGAAGGGAAGGCTGAGAATAGCTCTGCCTGGGGGAGGCCTCCTTTCATTAGGAAGAGAGGGGGAGGGACCTAAGGCTTCCTGCTCTAAAAGGAGCCCTTCAGGTGGCTGCTTGGAGGATCTGACAGCAGGCCCGGCAAGATGTGAGCTCCAGAGGAGGAGGCCGTCGGGGACAGAGCCCCACATCACCTCTCTCTTTCTCCCAAGCACGCCAAGGACCCATTTTGAGAGTTCAGCTTCATTTAATCAGCAGTCGATAATTTTGTGTCTTGGACTATAGTCAGACCAGGGTCACGTCCCACCTCCCCCACACCAGGCCGGAGACTGCAGAAACCCACCAGAGACACACACGCAGCTCAACCAAGTCGGGTTTAGTCACTTGTTGCGACAGGAGAATGTGGCACAGGACACCCGGAGGCACCGGGTAGTGGCGTTAGAAAGGACCTAGAGCACTCGGGCTGTGCCAGGCAGTCTGGGGCAGGGTTCCAGGCAGGGGAGCTTTGCCCCAGGCTAGACTGTTTCAGGGAGCGAAGGAAATTCTATGATTTGGTGTCTTAATAATTTTTTTCTAAGGGGAGAGGAACAGAGAGAGAGGCTGAGGCTAAGGCTGGTTGATACAGGAGCAGTGATCCCTCACACACGCCAGGATGGGGGGCTACTCGGTGATTTTCATGGTTTGGATAAAGCTCATGTTTTCTCTGCACTCAAGCATGATTATGAGGAGTTTTGTTTTTGCTTTGAAGTCACACAGTCTCCTTGTCTGATGTTAGCATCCTGTGAAATCATTTATGTTCAACAGGGGACACCAAGGCTGAGAGCTTCCCGGGGTGGTGACAGTTTCGTCTCTGGGCCTCCAGTCTTGGAATGGGGACTACAGTGGTGGTGACATCCTCAGTCCGCACTCTCAGCTGTGCAAACAAAAGAAACTTAATTTTTCTTCTTCTTTTTTTAATCTTCACCCAAGGATATGTTTTTATAGATTGTTAGAGGGAGGGGAAGGGGGGAGAGAGAGAGAAACAGCGATCGGTTGCCTCCTGTACACGCCCTGACTGGGAATCGAACCCACAACCTAGGTATGTGCCCTGACAAGGAATTGAAGCTGCAACCTTTTGGTACACAGGATGACACCCAACTGACTGAGCCACACGGCCAGGGTGAAACTTAATTTTTTTATAATTGTACCCAATTTCTCTTTCAAGCCTTCCACCCAGCTGGGGTGGAGAGAGAGAGGGTGACAGCCGGAGTAAAGGCGTGGTCAGGCTCTCGTCTCAGTGGAGCAGAGGGACATATTTATAGATTAATGCTAGGAGTCACAAAACAAAACAAAAAAACCCCATATACCTTAAGTGTGTTCGCTAATCATTTAAAGATATAGAAACTAAAAATAGAACATAGAACCTCCAATCCAACAGAGGAGAAATATCTGCAAAAACTGGGAAAGAAAAATTTAAAAAACAGAATCCTAGAAAGTAGAAAACAAAATAAGACAGCAGAAATAAATGTAAATACATCATCAATTACAATAAATACAAACATCTTAAATTTCCCAATTAAAAGATTTTTGAAATCTGGCTTTAAAAATGCCAGCTGCATACTATTAAAGAGCAAAACAGCTAAAACTGAATTATACCAAGATTAACAAGGAAGAGATAAAACAATAATAGATCTGCAAAAGAAATGAACTTAAGGCGAAAGATATTAAAAGTATCAATGACAGGCATTTCATTGTATGATTCCAACAACATTAGCCCCAAAATATATGAAGTGAAAATACAAATTATAGGCTCAAGCTGACAAGTCAGCAAGCGTTGTGGGTGAATTTAACCCATCTTTCCCGGGAGCCAATAGATTGAAAATAATATATGCATACAAATGTCAATTTGAACCCCACAAATAGAGAATACATGTGAAACATAGGGATATGCATTAGGCCACAAAAGAAGTTTCTATAAATTTCAAAGAATCTTTACTATCAATTGGTCTGTTGCAAGTGTATGGCATATTTCAGCATGCAATAAAAGTAGTAATCAACAAGAAAGAGACAGTTTATGGACACGTTTGGAAACTAAAAACACACTTCTAAATTATCCATGGATTAAAAAAGAAAACTGCTTCAGAAATGAGCACGTATTATGAATTGAAAATAAGGACAGTGCTACATAGTCAAGCTCGCCGGATGCAGTTTAACTGGTTCCTACTTATAGTCTCACATGCATTTATTTGGAGATCAGAACAGCTGCACGTAACCTACAACCCCAGCAATCAACTCAAGGGTCTGGGTAAAGAGTAAGAGAGGCTATAAGGCAAATAAAGGCGACGGTAAACACGAACAAACACTAAAGCAAATAACAGGACATCCTCCAAAACAAAGGCATGAACAAAGCTAAAGGGGCGTTGCTTGGAAAGGCCAGTACTTTAACACACCTCATAAGACTGATCCAGAAAAAGAGAGAATGCAGGAATGTTCGAATGAAAAGAGAAAATGTCCACAAATAGACTAGAGATGCTTTCACCGAGGAAGAACACCATGAATGACCGTGTGTCCATCTGTGCGAAATTCTGAAACGTGCTGTTGCGAGTTATTTGCACCCCGCAGCCCAGGGCAAGGCACAGAGGCCGGCATGGGGACTGTTGGCTACTTACCAGCTGTGTAACTTAGAGCAAGTCCTCTAACCAACCTGAGCCTGAATTTCCCCGTCTTCGAGCTGAGGACAGTTCAGTGCTGCCTCATAGAGCTGCAGAGATGAAATAAGATGATGGAGGAAAGCTCCTGGTCCAGGGCCTGGCGGAGTCGGTGCTCAGTCGGTGCAAGCGGGGGTGGTGACGACAATGACACTTCCTAGTATCAGCAGTAGAGCAGCGCAGGGTGTGTGGGATGGAACAGGAAAGTCAGATCGGGAAGAGTCATAAATGTCACCCCAGAGCGTGGGCTTCATCCCAGACATGCCAAGGAGGCATCAAGAGCTTGGAGTTGGGACTTGCTGAAAAAGATGATGTAAGTTGAGTGGAAGGGAGGTGTGTGTGCGGGTCGGCCATCGGGGGGGATAACCATTTGTAGGTCTTGATCCCTTAATATGTCTTGGGTCTTACCACCAACTCAATCTCTCCTTTTTTTTAAATCTACCCTGGAGGATATGTTTTTACTGATTTTTGAAAGAGAGTAAGGGAAGGAGAGAGAGAGAAACATGTGAGAGACATTGATCAGTTGCCTCCCCTGTGCACCCTGACCGGGGATCAAACCCGCAACCTTTGGTGTACAGGACAATGCTCCAACCAACTGAGCCACCCAACCAGCTCCCCCTCTTTTATGATATTTTAATTTCTTTTTAATTTCCCTTGCTGCATGGCATCAGAGCTGTATGTGTGTACCCAAGCACACGTGTGCATGGATGTGCCTAAATACTGGAGGCCATCAATAGCAGAAAAGCAGCTTTACACAAACTCACTGCCTGGCCATGTTTATGGGCATCCATCTAGTCTGTAGACGAGAGCACGACGGGACAGTGTTTGTCCATCTTGGCTGAATAGAGAGCTCCTCCTGCTCGGGTGCGGGGCGGGTGCGAGCGCCTCTGGCACCCCCAGCCACGTGCACGGTGCTATCGGCTGGCCTGGCTGCTGAGAACAGCTTCAGAGGGTGCTGCTGCTGCGTTTAATTTCCCTGTCACTCTACCTCCGGAACGCACCAGGCCCCTCAGAGGATGCAGAGAACTCGGCTCCTGACGAGTCTTAATAAAATGTGCTACAGAAAGTCAATACCTTGTTGAGGGAGACTTGCCTGCTGCTTCTGTTAAACTAACTGGTTTTTCAAAAAGCTAACTCTTAGGAAAATAGAGGGCCTGGCTGAAGAGTCAGTGTTGCTGAGTCAGCTAAACCACACCTTCAGTCCATGTTTGGACCGTGCGGGCTCTGCAGCTACACGTGAAGCCTCTCCCACCCCCTCCCCCCCTTCCTTCTCTATCCTTGGCTGGTAAGGTAGGGGCTGAGCTAATTTAACAAGCACTTATGAAGTTCTCACTATGGTTCAGGTCCAATGCGGGCACGGATAATCCATTGATGGGTAGATGGATTCTTGGCCTGCAAGGGTGTGGCGGGGAAGGTGGGTAAACCAGCTGCTGGGAGTGTGCTGGGTTCTGATGGGGGATGCACGAACGGCGGGGGGAGAACTGGAGATAAAGAACCTGCCTCTGGAGACAAGAATCGGTGAAGACTTCCCTAAAAAGCAGCATCTGAACTGGGTCTGGAAGGATGAGTACCAGCCTTCCAGACGGGTGAGGTGGGGGAGAGTATCCCAAACGGAAGGGGCAGGGTTATCTGAGGTGGAGGTGCCAGGGACACTGGTGTGACTGGGAAACTCCAGGGAGGTCTGCAGGCCTGGGACAGAAAGTCCCCTTGCCCCTCAGAGAGTCTGCTCCGGAACCTGCTCACAGTCTGGACCAGCCGGCCTGAAAAGGCACTGGGACCGCCAACCGGAGGCTCTGGCCACGGGGCCTGCTGATGAGCAGCATCATTGTCGTGGCAACACCGACGTCCTTGCCACCACCACCGCCATCCCCATCACGCTATCATTACCACTCTACATTTCTGCCATAAAAAACAAAAGCAGGGACTTCAGGCCTCCTGGAAGTGTGCGTGTGGTTTTTGCCCTCGCCTCTCCCCGAGGGGGCCGAGGTGTCGTATCTGGTTGTGAGGTTAGCCCAGAGCTCGGTCTCTGTGGACCACACCACGCTCTCTTCTTTGACTAGCCTGGCCATAGCTGCGGGCTTTCTCCCCTAATGTGATAAGTTCACCCAGGAAGTCATGGGCAGAGACATTAATTTAGGTAGAAAGCCCAGTCTTGTTCGCAATTTTCAAGTGTTACGCTCCAGCCAAGTTTCACCAGGTCAAAAGAAAGGACGTTTTGTTACCTGTCTCTTGTATATAGTTTTCAGCGGCTTCCCAAAGTTACTACAACCCCTTGGGGTCTGCGACCATCACCTGGATTGTTCACGTGTCCGGGGTGAGCTGCAGCAGGCGAGGAGGCTCTGCTGATCTTGGGGGGCTCACGCACATGCCTGGCAGCAGGTGGGCTCTTGGCCAATCTAGCATGGCCTCGGCTGGGGCAACTGGGGCGACGGCTTTCCTTCACGTGCCTCTCGTGGTCTGTAGGCAAGCCCGGGACGCCCTCGAGGTCCCAGGGGGAGAGGAGAGGAGGCCGCAGCTCGCAGGGCTGCGAGGCCGGGGTCTGGAACAGGCACGTCATTGGTGCCGCATTCAATTGACCACAGCAAGTGACACGGCCGACCCAGACTCTGTGTGTCAGAAAAGACCCGCCTCTTTATGGAGAGGAAGCGCAATGGGCGTGAATTCGGGAGGGGTGAGAAACGGGGAAGATGAGCATGACTGGCGTCGCTGTCACCACATCACCAACTCCGGCATCACTGTCACCATCTCCCATACTCTCTCCTCCACCTCAGACCCCCTTTCCACGTGGTGTCCGTGTCACACGGCGCCCGGCCCTTCCTCTCCGGTGGGTGTGGACATGCCTCACCAGCTCTAAACCCAGAATCCAGGGTCAGGGATCGAGCGTGCCCTGGAAGGAAGAAGGAGAGACGTCACTGTCGAGTCCCACCCGAGGAGACTGGAGTCCGGAGAGGTCAGCTCACCTGGCCAAGGTCACGCGGCTGGGCTGTAGGAAGAGCGGCCCCTTCCTCACCCACTGTTGGGTGGCAGGTGGGCGCCTCCCTCAGTGGCAGCAGAGGCTGGCTGCCTGTGGGCTCCCCCCGTCCGCAGAGCCGAGGCCCCCGACGTGGAGCCGCTGCCGGCATCCAGGCCGCCTCGCCCAGAGCGTAATTAAAACGAAGATGAAGAGCTCTCGACGGCGGGCCGTGCTCGCGGCAGCCGCGCTCGCGGCAGCCGCTGCGCCAAGGGCCCCGGCGGGCCTCTGCTGCTGAGGATCCTTCCCCAGCTTCTGCTCTGGCAGCGGCTTCCTCCGGGAGCCTCGTTATAATTCCTCTGGTAATTAAAACAACAGATGTTATAATTAAAAGGCTCCTCATTAAATCTCAAATAACTGAAGCTTGAGGTGGGTTCTCACTGAACAGTGTCATCGAGTCACCTTTGGAGGGAATAAAGGCTTGTGGAAGGGAAGGTCGCCTACCCGCTCGGAGCTGCAGAGGCTGCCAGGTAGGGGCTGCTGGCGAGGTGCTGACAGATGCACCGGGAAAGCCCACCGAGGGCCCTGGGCCTGAGCGAAGGAGCCGTGGTGGGAGAGGGGAGGGGTCCCTGAAGGGGCTGGGGTGGAGCAGGAAGAGCCCGGAGGCGGGGATGCCTTCTCCTCCTGGCCCACTCAGGGACCAGGACCGTAGGGAGCTCCCAAGGCAACCGAGTCACCAGGAACTTGGGTAGGGGGATGCGTCTGATGAGGGCTCAGGGCACTTGGCTCCCATCCTAGCTGGGCTACTCACCACCTTGCTTCCCTAAGCAAGTCCCATTTCTGAGCCGTAGCACCCTTGCCTGGGGAACGGGCAGGGTGACCCCTCATCCTGAGCTGCTGGCACATGAGAGGTTTGTAAGCCCTCTAGCTCAGGGCCTGGGATGGAGGCACTTTTAGTGTGAACACCTGGGCTGCTACAATGTGACTGTGAAAGGCCCTTACCCAGGCACTACGTGTGTGTGTGTGTGTGTGTGTGTGTGTGTGTGTCCCACCCTGGTTGTGCCCTGAACTGGAGGGAGCTCTCAGCAGCTCAGGGCAGTGATAATATGTTTTACTGAAGGAGCCTGACCTGGGTGAGGCTCGGCCAGTCAGACGGACTTGGCCTCCAACCCTCGCTTCCCCCAGCTTTGGTCCTAAAGTGACTCAGGTCTTAGTCTGTCCCCTCAACTGTAAACTGGGAGGCAGGAATGCCCTTGTGCAGTTGCCTTGAGTGTTAAATAATAAAAGTCAAAGTTAGTGTTCCTGCATGCTTACTGTGTGCCTCTAGAACTTTACCCCTGTCAATGCATGTAATCCTCACAGCAGCCCTATGAGAGGGCAGGTGGGAGGGTGACGAGACCAGCTGGGCAGGAACCTAGGGTTGGGGGAGGGGGTGGGATCTGGTCAGGCTAGTGGGGGCCAGACTGTGGCGGGGCCATGCAGGAGACCTCAGAGAGACTCTGTGTGGCTCAGTAGAAGGTGCTGACCTCAGTGCCCCAGGCCCTGCCCAGCACTGTCTGGAGCCTTTTTAACCACCTCTGTGGCCCACCTGAGGGCGGCCCAGGTCCACATGCCCCAGGTATGTAAGTGCAAAGGGAGCAATGCTCACCCTCCAGCCAGGCCATGGTGCCCACCCCACTAATCAGAGGTCAGGTGGCGGGGTGGGGGGTGTGGACAGAAGGAAACCAAGGCCACAAACTCAAACATCAGAGCAGGAGAGGGAGAGGTGGAAAATAACCACGGTACCATGTCCTGTTTTCTCACCAGTACCTCCCAGCTGACCAGCACACAGCAAACACTCGATAAATATGGATTGGGTGGATGGATGAATGGATGGGTGGATGGATGGATGGATGGATGGATGGATGGATGGATGGATGGATGGATGGAGAGACAGACAGAATAATGAGTGGGTCCTATAGTTACCATTTATTGAGTACCTACTGTGTGCTGAATACTACATACTTCCCTTACCTATTTCTTACCTCAACCCTGCAGTTGTGACTTGTCACAGCTCTCCCAGAGAATGACCGTACCAGCATTTGAACCCTGAGATGAGAATCTCCAGGACTGTGTCCTTGCTGCTATGCCACACAGCTCTTGCAGGACCACAGCTAAGGCCAGTTTACCAGCCCTGTTTAGGTGGATTCTGGTCTCCCTATGTGACTCCCCACCCCCCCTCGATACAGCCAACTGGCATCCAAATACCCTCCCTGCTGGACCCTGCGCTGAGCACCAGGAACATGAAGGTGACCATGACCATGGGCTCTGCCCTGGAAGAGTCTGTGGTCTATGGACAAGAGATATTGGCCACATAGTAGGGAGTTCTGAACTCGGGGGATGTCCAGAGGCCAAGGATGCCCAAAGGAGGGACAGGCTGGTTCTACCTGACACCTCACCAAGACCCTGGTATTTGAATTGGATTTTAAAGGCAGACAGGTAAAGGAGAGAGGGCAAAAGTTACTCTAGGTAGAAGCAACGGCATTTGCACAATCCAAGAGGTGTGAAGGAAACTTTAAGTGCAGGCTACTTGCTGGTGGCAGCGATGGGTTAAATTGGCAGGAATGGGAGATGAGGCAGAACGTGGAGGTTGAGGCCAAGCTCTGATGGGCTTTGAATGTCAGGCCAGGAGGTGAGAGGCCATCAGAGGTTAGAGCTGGGGAGTGCAGTGTTAGGATGTGCAGCAGGGAAGCCAACCAGCATTAGGCGATAGGAAGACCAGTGGGCAGACCTCATGTCCACACCTGGGGGATTGCAGCTATTCTGCAATTATAGCAGGTTGGGGTGAAATGACCCTTGGAGGCCGTCTCCAAATGCCCTGGTTTCACAGATGGTGAACTCGAGGCCCAGAGAGTAACTGGCTCAAGGTCACATGGCAAGTTGGTAGCTGGCCAGGACCCGAAGCAGCAGCTCGGAGAGATGGGCGTTCTTTCCCTTTGTCTGCTGTGACTCCCGGGTGGCGAGCACAGACCAAGCCAGTGGCTTCATGAATTGTGGAATTTCAGCACGTCCGGGAGGTTTGTGTAAAATGTTGCTCATAATAAATTTTCCCCCCTTGAGGACAATGAAGTGTAAAAGGAGGGGACAAGTGCTTGACAAGGGCTCTGGTTAAAGCCAAATACAGACGTTTTCAACAATAAAGGCTGCTGAAGCCACTGAGAATGATGCAGGCTGGGGCGTAGGGGACCCCTGCGACTGAGTCAGGCGGAGCTGCGGGCGGGGAAGGCCCTGTGACTGCGTCTCCTGCCTCCACTCTGAAGCAGAAATTCTGCCATCGCGCCCAGCTGCCCCCACCCCTGGGCTACACCCCACGCTCCTCTGCTTGGGGGGCCCCTGGCTTCCTGCCCACGGGACAAGGTGACTGTGGGATATAGACTGTGCTCAGGGAATTTTTGCTGTGTAAGTTTGTAATAATGTGACTCAATGAATTACACTGTAGTAGTGTGACTTGGATTCTTTTTTTTCAGACTGACGTCAACACTGCCATTTAGAGATAAATAAGCTAAGTAACTTCAACTTACATAAACCTAGAATTACATAAAACATTTACAGCCTGAACCCTAAACACCCTCCCCTCAAGCCTTCCTTTGGTCTCCTGTCCCACCTCCTAAAACTCTTGGCCCGTGCTGATAGATGATACTATCGTTATCTGCAAGATTTCTTTGTGCCTACCCGGGGATTCAACATGTACCAGTAATGATAGAAATTCAAACTAAATAATGAGGCTGGATAGTAAGAAGCTAGGAAAATTCCTGGGCAAGTGGAATGGGGAAACTGAGACAAGATAATTAAACAAGGCCAAACAATTTGAATAGCTTATAGCCAGCTAGTGAACCCCAAGACCCTATCTTCCCCAACCAAGGACACTTGAGAGCAAATGGTTTACACCTCTCCTTCCTAACCAGAGAACACATAGCTTAAGTCATCCTGGTCAGGGAGATAGGGGACAGAGACCCAATTAATGCCATTTGTGCCAGCTAAACCTAAGGATGGATGAAGTCAAGGGAACAAGTAACAAAAACCAGATTAGAGCCAGACAGACCAGATAAAAATAAAGCAGTAAAAGAGACCAAAGAATAACCCAGAACTCTCCTATATGCTTATTTTCATAGATCAGCATATTAAAAATGCACCTGGAAAGCTAATGAATATTCTGCTGAAACCCTCCCCTAAGATTCTTGACTGCAGAAGAGGGGTAAAACCCTCAAGATAAAGACCTAGAGTGAGCTCTCTTGGGAGCATGCCCATGCCCCTTCTAGGGCAGGAACTTTTTATTTCCTCCTAAACTCTAAGGGTCCCCACAAGACTTGCAACCAGGGGAGCAAATGGACAGCAGCAGCTTATCCCAGGCTTACACCCTGACCCTGTCTCCAAGGCCCCCTTTTTCTCTGACTTTCCAGAGAGCTGAAAGGAGTCCTGCCTTGGTTCACTTCCATCACTGTGACCTTCTCTTCCCAGCGAGCTAACGGCAGCCCTGCCTCGGCTCACTTCTTTCCTATAATGTTTCTAGGGAGCCAAAGCAGAATACTGCCGAGACTCTGCCCTGTTGCTTCTTTTACCCTAAACCCTTCCTTTGTTTCACTGTCCCCAGCTTTAATAAATGTATTCTCAAGATCACCTGGACTTGTGTTGTGAAATCTTTCCTGCATGAAGTCAAGAACCCACACGCTATAGGCTGGCCTGAGGCAGACCTGCTCTAGGCCCAGTCCCTATCCAGTAACAGTAAGAATTACCATTTTTCCAGTTAAAATAACAAAAATTGAAAGGTGAAAATACTCAGTGTTAGTATGTTGCAGTGAGATGGGGATCTCATCTATTGTTGTTAAGGGTATAAGTTGGCATTATGATTTATCAGTAATATTGATTTGTGGGGTAATGGCATGATGGCAGATAAAAGAAAGTTTTCTTAGCAGTTAGATATACCTACTGATAAATTTGTGGGTAAAATGCAATACATGTATGGGTAAAATGCTATAAAGTGAAACCCCAGCCCAAAACCAAAAGATTGGGGGTGACTGAGAAAAATAATTTTAATATGTTGATAATTATGGACCCTGGATGATGGGTACATGTCTGTTAATTATTATATCTTGTGTCTTTTTGTGAATGTTTAAGAATTCTCATTCAAGAATGGTTTGAAAAAACCTAGATTACCGGATAATTTTCTGCAAAATGTATGTGCTCATTGAGATTGGGATAAAATCAGTACTCATGACCGGCTACCTACAAGGCAAGCTTGCTGTCCTCTCTCCTCCGTTTGGCCCCAGCTTAGCTCACAGGGGCAAAGTGTCCTCACCCAATGATTTTGGAAATACTCGGCTTCAAACTTGGCAGGTAAACCAGGCCAGTTGAAGGAAACTGTCTCTTCGCAGCCGAGTTCTTCAATCTATATTTGTCACAAAGAGAGCAACCATTGACACCCAAAAAAAAGCTGGCAGAACGTTTTGGAGTACGATTCAGAGATACGAATCAGGAGCCTTAAAATATTCCTCAGCAGTCATTTCACTTTTGGGTTTGAATACGAAAGCAATCTGAAATCCGGATGCAGGCTTGTGTGCAAAGATGGGGCCCAGCCTCACGGGGAAGAACAAATCTCGAGGAGAAGACCCTAAATGCTCATCAGAAGGGAAGGGTGGGGTCAGCCGTGGTCGGCCAGCCCATGGGATGGGGAAGAGCCACAGGGTGGTATTTCCAATGAGCACCCCATCCCGTGATGGCAGGAAACCATCGTGATAGGGTGTGAAGTGAGAAAGGCAGACAGGCCTTGGGTGTGTGGCGCCAACTATGGAAACACGGGGGAGAGGAGGGGGGCTGACTGTGTGCCGGCTCTGAGCCCCTGCGTGGCTCCTGCCTTCCTGTCGTGTAAACACGCATATCCCGCCCCCGGGCTCCACAGGAAGGGGGAACCACGGGCTGTCCTCTCTCCAGGACAGCTGATGTAGCCAGAGGGTCTGTGGTTTCCAGAACATCACGTGCGCTGCAAGATGTTCTGCCAGAGCGCCCTGCCCCAGCCCCCCGACAGGGCGCTGACTCCCCGAGACCCCTCCCGGCTGCTCCGACGGCAGCGGCCCGGTGGAGGAAACGTTTCCCTGAACGCGCTTGCCCCGGCCTCTCATCCTGTGGCTTTTCCTAAGAACTCCCACTAGGTTTTCTCAAAGCAGCATGTCTCTGTTCCCTGAGAGGACATGTGAAGGGCACCATCCCTCGCACGGACATTTCACGCCTGAGCCTGTGGTCCCAGCACGGAAGGCTGCTCTGAGTGCCTAACCAGACGGGCGCCGTGTGAACTCTGGCGTCCTCCCGCGCGCATGGGAAGGGTGGTGGAGACACTGCCTTTGGCTCTGGCAGCGGGCCCTTGTCACTAGGGAAATGATTTTGTTTTGTTTTGTTTTGTTTGCTGTAGAAGAATAACAGGAAGGTGCCTCAGAAGGAAAGAGTCAAGGCCATTATGACCAGCACCATGTAGGTTGACAGAAACTGTAAGACTGAGACTCACAGAGATGCTGGATGGAGCTGCCAAAGAGAGGGAAAGCCCTAACCCTGGTCATCTTACCTTCCAGTTCCAGCCCCTTTCTAGGTCACTGTGGGGGCTGGGCACTGAGCCCAGGGGGTCTGGGCAGCCAGAGGTGGAGGGAGAGCTCTTGGATGGGCCCAGAGAAGGCTGCCCTGCACTGTGAGATAGTTACAGTGAATCCTTTACATAAAAAGGAACACAGATCCTCTTGTGCAATAAGGTGGCTTTGGCTTCCCACATGGCCCTAAAGTGGAAAAGGTAACTCAGTGTGGGAGGGTGATCAGGGGGTGGGGCAGGGGAACCCAAATTAGAGCTTTGTGGGGCCCTTGTAAGCTTCTAGCTGCCCTGAAGGTAGGAGGGGCATGCCAACTGGCACACTGAATCGTGACACAGTTCAGGGGTCCTAGTGTGGGCTGTGGACTGTGTCACAGCTCAGTTTGTGGCTGAGATCAGTGTTAGCCTATGGCCAGGCCAGGTCTGTGTCCATGGATGAGGTGGTGGCTTAATTCGAGAGCACAGTCAGCGTGTAGACAGTGACCAGTGTCTAGTTTATGGCCAGCATCAATGCCTAGTCTGCAGCCAGGTCAGAAGAACCAACAGGCTTAGTAGGGAAGGCACAGGGCTTGGCCACTGGGCTCCAGCCTGCTCGGCCCTGGCATCACCTCGATGCATGAGACCAAGGGAAAGGACAATTCTGAGAGGCTGAGGACTCAGAGCCAAACCTCCCAGAGCTTAGTGCCCTGGCCTCCTCCTTGCCCCATCTCCCAGTTCAGCCTCCCTTGCCTGGCCTTTTCCCCGACACGCACCCTGTGAGCCTGGGTAGGTTTACTGTTGTGGAGTCCAGTGAGGAGGGTGTCTGGCCCGTGCCTTGGGCAGCTCACAGTCTGGTTGGGAAGGTTGTGATTTGGGGAAATAACAGTTCCATAGGCTGTGGCCCTTGGAGAGGGAGCTCCAGAAGGCTGAAGCATCGAGGGAGACTTCCTGGAGGAGGTGCTGTTTGTACTGGCTGGTGAGACTGGCAGGCAGTGAGGCCAGAATTCAATCTTATCAAGAGGCACAGAAAAACCTGGCATAGCTCCCCAGAGACTTTTCTGGATGTTACTTAACTTCGGAGACAATATTTTGATAGTTTCCACATAAGATGAATCAGAAACATATGCATTAATTTCCTCTTAAAAATATACACTTGTACTTGGCAAAATGCAGCAAGGGATTTGATGTGTAAGGCAGCAAAGAATTGTATGGGATCCAAGACAGGGAGGGCTCAGAAGCCGGAGCATCTTGCGGCCTAGACCTGGAATCTGTTTCTCCAATTCACATATGGCAGGGGTCTGAGATGGGGCCACCTGCCCCAGGTGCTCTGCTGGGGACACCTTAGAACCCAAAGCTTAAGCCCAAAGTCAGATCTCAGCACATTCCTTCTGCAGAGGCCCTGACACAAGCTGGGCCCATCCTGGCTGAGGAGCTGATTTCTTGGAAAAAGACACTGAAACTCTGTTCCTCTGAATTTGCTTGTTAATGTTTATTCTAATCAAATTTCCCCACACCCCTCAAGGGACCCTCGCATCCCATATTGAGAAGCGCTGCCTACATTCATTGATCTATATACACTGAGAGGTCTGCCAAGATCAAGGTTTGGTATTTCTTAACTCAAGATGAGCCCCGAATCCCCTTTCACCACTGGGGCATCACCTGTCTTACTTTGGTATGAAAAGAGCCACTGACCGCGCTGACCTCAGGTCTTGGCCATCAAATGAGCTCCCTTCCCGATGGGCAGGGTGATGCAGAAGAAAGGGGTCATTCAGAGAGCAGTTCTTTAGAACACAAATGCCACTGAAGTCTATAAGGTAGATCTGGGGTGCAGGGTGGGGGGATGTCACACTGAATTAGTTGCCTAATTTGTTGTAGCAAATTAATCCAAAGTTAATGACTTAAAAAAAATAGTACTTACCAGCTCTCTCAGGTTCTATGGGACAGGGTTTGGGAAAAGCTTGGCTGGGTGATTTGGGTTCAGGGTCTCATCTGAAGGTTTGGCTGGGGTTGGAGGTCCTGTGTCCAAGGTGACTCACTCACACAGCTGGCAGGTGGTGCTGGCAGTTGGCAGGAGACTTCTCTTGCTCTCCATGTGGGTCTGGTCACAGGGCTGCTTGAGTGTCCTCACAACATGGCAGCTGGTTTCCCCCAGAGAGAGTGATTGAGGAGAGGAAGGTAGAAGCAATATCTTATAACCGAGGCTTAGAAGTCACACACTATTATTTCTGCATGTTCTGTTGATCACACAGGCCAGTCCTGATACAACATACGTGCATACATAAAGGCATGAAGCCAGGTGGCCTGGGTTTCATGGATCTTTGGAAGCCATAGCGGAAGCTGGAGGTTCCATTTCCAAGGTGGTGTCCATTCCAGGGTGGTTCCTTTCCCATCTAGACAGTAAACTGCCCAGTTGCCCTCTGTTACAATCCTTGTCCAAGTCACCAGCAGAGGCTTCTTTGCACATGGCATGATCCACTGGGATTGGTCTCCCACTCTGGGACCAACCTATGACTTACAACGTGTCGTGTTACAATCATTAGACTGAGCCTTAGTCACTAAGGGAATGCCCGAAAGCTTGGTGTCGGATGTTAATGATGCTTGCATATTGAGGAGAAGAAAGTCAGAGAAAGGCAATGAGCTAATAGGGGCAAGAGTGACGGATTCGGAGCCAGGAGACCTGAGCTCTCTGTCAGAAAACCAGTGGGCACTCACGTGGGCCGAGAGGGAAGGGCACTCTCAGCAGCAGCCTAGCAGGGTGGTTGTGCAGGAGGTTCTGGAGTCAGATAATAGGTCACCTTCTTGCCCACTGACTTAACTCCTCTGAGCTCTGTTTTCTCACATGCAAAGGTTGTTGGGGTTAAGTGCCCAGAAAGCAGTGTGAGTGGTGGGCGAGTACGGCCTCCCTTATGAAGCTTCATTATGACTACACTAACCCACCACCCAGCCTCCCTGGCTCAGACCTTGTGTTGTGAGTATATCTTGTTACCTCTCCAATGGACCCATTGGGGTCCAATTTCTGTCCCTGCCATCATTGACCATGGACACGCCATGGCTGACAGCAGCAGCCACAGGACGTGATCAGGTTTATATCTTCCAGAGTGTGGGTGTAGATGCCGATGGGCTGGAGGCGGATTTGGTGAGGGATGCAGTCTGGTCTGGTTGCTTCTGTTCTCTTGGCGAATTAGAAGGTCTGCCCTGGCTGGAGTGGCTCAGTTGGTTGGGCCTCACCTGTGCCGGTTTAATTCTTGGTCAGGGCAGAATCCTCAGTAGGAAGAGTGCAGGAGACAGCCAGTTGATATTCCTGTCTTACACAGATGCTTCTCTCTCTCCCTCTCCCTTCTTCTCTCTTTAAAATCAATAAAAACATTTAAAAAAAGAAAAAAAGGAAGCAAGGTCATTAGCTGGGAGAGAGAAAGAGAGCCATCCCCTGGACCTGGCCATCTGTCCTGGGCTAAGATCAGGGACAGAGGGAGTTCCTGTTCTTTTTGTAACAGCCTCTATGGTGAAGTCCAGGCTGACAGCTTCATAAAGACCATGCTGGACAGGTCCTTAGGGCACCCCACCTTTGGAACTGGGCCTGCGAAGTGTTTAGAATCATGCCTGGGGCATGTAAGTGCTGTCTGAGGATGAGCTATGGCTGTTGTTGCTCTTGCCATTGCTCTCGCTGCTCCCCTGGGCAGCCTTCAGCCAGGAGGTGGGGAGTCGTGGGGCACAGTGGGGCGCTGCCTGGCAATCTGGAGCAGGAGCCGTGGGGCTGCGCTGGAAGTTGCTGACCGGAGTCCGCCCGAGCCGCTGCTTGGGAGGCCTGGTCTGAGTCCCCCCTCAGGCAGATAATACAGGGTATGAGAAGCCGTCCATACAAGCCAGGGTTATGGATGTGCACACTGAGACTAGCAAGAGGAAGGGACTTGTCCCACATACCACTGAGAGTCTGGCAGAAGTGGGGGGAGAACACCGGGTCCTGACGCCCCTGCTCTGGGATTCTCCCTACCACTCTGCTTTGCCTTTTCTTCTGCATTATATGCGGGTTGTCTCTGCAGCGCTCCCCTGACATTTAGCTTCTCCTTCGATAGATATCGAGCTGTGGTTATTTCAGTCCGCACCACAGCAGCCTCCACAGAAGCTGAGGCCATTCCTTCCTTCCACAGACACAAGCACAATCTAAGAGCTGGGCTTTGGGTGAAGTGTGGGGTTTTCCAAAATGAGTGAGGTGTAGCCGGCCCCTGCCTGAGAAGGGTGCATGGGACAGACATGCAAAAGATGAGCAGACAGGTAAATGCCCAGAAATGAGGGCAGTGATAGAAGCACTTAAGAGGTGTGGCAGGAGCCCAGGGTGAGGGTGGGCACTCTGTCTAGACAGAATTGGGGAAAGTTTGCCCAGGAGGTGACACCTGAGCCTTCAAGGAGAAATAGGCCAACCTTAAACTCTCAACAAAGTGGGAATAGAGGGAACATACCTCAACGTAATAAAGGCCATATGTGACAAACCCACAGCCAGCATCATACTCAGTGGGCAGTAACTACAAGAGTTCCCCTTAAGATCGGGAACAAGACAGTAAAATCTCAGACATTTCTCCTAGCAATATTTTTTTCTGATATATTTCTTCAGACAAGGGAAACAAAAGAAAAAATAACCAAATGGAACTACATCAAACTAAAAAGCTTTTGCACAGCAAAGGAAACCACCAACAAAATGAAAAGATGACCCACTGAATGGGAGATGTTGGCTGATATAGCTGATAAGGGGTTAATATGCAAAATTTATAAAGAATTTATAAAACTCAATACCCCAAACCAAACAATCCTATTAAAAAATGAGCAAAGGCCCTGGATAGACACTTCTCCAAAGAGGGTGTACAGAGGGCAAATAGACATCTGGAAAGATGCTCAATGTCACTAATCATCAGAGATGCAAATTAAAACCACAATGAGATCCCCTCACGCCTGTCAGAATGGCTCCATCAGTAAATCATCAAACAAGTGCTGGTGGGGATGTGGAGAGAAGGGAGCCCCCGTGCTCTGTGGTAGGAATGCGGACTGGGGCAGCCACTGTGGAAGACGGTATGGAGTTTCCTCAAAAAATTAAAAGTGGAACTGCCTTTTGTCCCAGTGATTCCAGTTCTGGGGATTTATCAGAAAAATCCCAAAACACTAATTTGAAAGAATATGTCCACCCCTGTGTTCATTGCAGCAGTATTTACAATAGCGAAGATTTGAAAGCTGCCCAAGGCCCATTAGTAGATGAGTGGATATAAGAGCTGTGGTACGTATACACCATGGAATACTACTCAGCTGTAAAAAAGGAAGACCATTTTACTCTTTGTGACAGCATGTATGGACCTGGAGAGTATTATGCTAAGTGAAATAAGCTAGTCAGAGAAAGGCAAATACCACATGACTTCAATCATATGTGGAATATAATGAACAAACTAAACTAACAAGTAAAATAGAGACAGGCTCATAGATAGAGAGCAGGCTGACAACTTGGGGTGGGGGACTGGGCTGAGGGTGGAGGGATTGAGCAAAAAAGAGAAAACTCATGGATACAGACAAGTGTGGTTATTGCAGGGTGTGGGAGATGGGTGGAGTGGAGGAGAGGATGAGGGGATAAATGGTGATAGAAAAAAATAAAATAAAGAAAAAACAGACCAATCTTGTTAGATCTTTGGCCTTGCCTTTAACAAGTTACCTAAGTCCACAGTGCCTCAGTTTCCCTGGCTGTAAACAGGAACATTGTCCTCACAGTATTATTACAAGAACTAAAAACACATATAAAGTACCCAGCAAGGGACTGACACATAGTAAACACTCATCAAACTGTTGTTGATGTTACTGTTATTACCACAGAGGCCCTTGAATGTCGACTACTATGGGGTCATTTCATAGGCCAAGGGGAGCCATTGGAAGCCCTGGGGCAGGGAGGGGCAGGCATATTTGAAGGGAGGGGAGCCCAATGGGCCTGAACTACAAAGCCAGGACCGAGGGAGAAAGGATCCATTTCAGGAAGAGCTGACTTATAATCATAGCTGGCCAGAGAGAGAACAGGGTCTCTCTCCAGACAGTGAGCTCCCCGTCACTGAGGGTGTGTAAGTAGATGATGTGTAGTCACTTGGTAGAGATGTGAAATGTAAGCGTCTGAATGTGTGAGAGGGTCAGTTTTCTTCCCTGAATCTGGGCTGTGGAGTCTTTCCATCCCTGAGGGTCTGTTGTTCTATTTCTAAGCCCCTGGGCCTGGGTCCCAGAGGGCTGGGTTAAACTGGGCTTCCAGCTTTATCACAACGGCACACAGTAGTCAAGCTCCTGCCAGCTTCACGGGAGGGGTGTGGGAGGAAGTAGGGGGCTGAAAACTGTCCCCGGGTAAGCCACTGCTCTAGCCAACCAAGGGGCAGGTATTAATTAAAGCGCAGATTAGCTGTCAGTCATGGGTATCAGCATCAGGGTTTAGAATTGCTTAATAAGAGGGTTTGTTACACTGTTTTGCCTTGCGAAAGCAATATTGATCGGGAATCCCTGGCCTGGAACTAATTGAATATTCACCCCCAAATTGCAGCGGCTGATTACTTATAAGGTCGTGTCTCTCATTGTTACTTGGGAAATTGCAACCGAGGTTGGGGCGCAGTGAAAGGCAGAGGCAGAAAGCAGGCGGGGGACGGGGTGGGGAAAGAGGGAGAGACAGAGAGAGGAAGAAAAAGAGGAGCCTGGAGAGAGGGGAGGAAGGGAAGCATTTTTTCAATCTTTTGCTTGAAAAATCAGATAAGACAAGCCAGATAACGCCTTCATCTCGAAACAGCATCTTTTCCCTTGGAGAGGGGCGCCCCTGTCCAAATTTACCAGGACACGTTGGCAGTACTGCAGTTTTAATGAAGGAAGCTTTCAGTATGTTAACCCTGGGAATAAACTAATATAAATCCATTCCTCTCCGTGCAGTTTCCTCCCCACTGCAGCTGTAGGTACCGTCCCAATGTGCTCGTGATGCTGTTCGGGGAATCCTGCCACTGCTGAGGGAGGGCGTGGGGCCCTGGGGATGACAGCTGGAGCTCAGACAGGAGGAAGTGGGGTTTGGGGTCCTTGGGGCTCTGCAGTTGTCCTCTCATGATGTGGCCCTGAGTGTGTGGGAGGGCAGTGTGCTCCCTCTGTCACTGTGCTGCCCGAGTGTCTTTCTGGCTGCACGCTGGTGGCCTGCTCACCTTCTTGCCTCAAAGGCAGACTCAGCTGGACACGAACTGCCAATGCCCACCCTTCTTTCCTCCATCCCTGGTACATCTGCCCTGATGCCCGGGGCTCACGTTGGGGGAGAGAATTAGGAAAGCGATGGCAGATACACAAGCCAGTGTGCCACACGCACTGGGCAAACGCTGCTTTTAGTGCTCAGGGGCGGGAGCCAAAGCTCCATCCGGGAGGACTAGCATGCGGTCCTCTGGCAGAGAGGGTTGGAGGAGATATTCCAAGGAAAAGACCCAAAGTCAAGGGCACAAGAAACGGTGCGGTGTGTTCTGGAGACATGGAGGATCTTGCTGGGATGCAGGTGCACGTGGCTGGGCATGAGGCTGGGGCTGGACCATGAAGAGCCTCGAAGTTTAGACTTTGTCCTAAGCGCCATGGGGGTGTCGGGGAGATATTGCCACAGGGAGTGCGTAGGCGGAGAGGGGTTGCAGGCAGAGCATGAATCTGGAGGTTGGGGACAGGGCTGGAAGGCAAGTCCAGCCTGGAGACCACAGAGAAGGCAGTTTTGACAACCCCCAGGTGAGCTGCTGAGCGTCTGAGCCAGGGAGATGAGCTGGGGGGGAGAGGGCTGTGGCTGAAGGATCGAGTGGCCGCCTGGGCAGGAGGTGAGAGAGAGGAGGCAGCCCAGGATGATGTATCTGAGTAGTGCTGTTGAAATAGGAATCAAAGACTTTGAAGCAAGTTTTCGAAGGAAATGGCTGTTTCATTCTAGGCCGTGCTGAATCTGATGTCCTGGGAGGTGCCCAGCTGCGTTCCGGGCACAAGAGCTCAGGGGACAGGCCTGCGGGTTGCTGAGCTAGATCCTGTGGTCGAGGCCATTCGCTGGCCCAGGGGAGTGCAGGGAGTGGGGAGTGGGCAGAAGATCACAAATTAAGGCAAAGAAAAATCTTCCGTTACTGAGAAACCACCGTCCAAAGTCTAGGCGTAAGCCTAATGAAAGGCAACCCAGTATTTTAACAAATTCTTGGTTCTACAGACAGGAGAGGGGAGGCCTGAGTTTTAATAGTAATTTATTTCAATGTAGACTTTTAAACCTCAATTTATCATTGTCACTGACAACACTTGGATTAATCTGTTGTTCATTGTCTTTGTTGAGGCTGCGGATCCCCGAAGGACAAAAGAGAATTGATTCACACGCAAAGAACTGAATTGCAATTAATGCGAGCCCGCGCTAATTTCCCAGCACGTAACCCAGAAACACTCTCATTCATTACAATTTTGTCGTGGCTGATCCTCGAGAGGGAACACGCCCACTGAGTTACTTATATTTTCTGGTGTCTAATTCATCATCTGGGGCATTATGGAGGGGGAGGGAGCCGGCTGAGCTCCTCGCCCCTCCCCAGAGGTCCACATTTTGCTGAAAAAAGGAGTGCACGCAGTTCCGGAGTTTTCCAGAAGTTTCTCAAGTGCTTTAACAATTCTTCAACAGCTTGCAGTCTGGGTTCTGTATGAGTCCCTGTGGAACGGGAGACAGGGAACTGGAGATGGAGGCAGATTCTGGAATTGAAAGGGACTCAGCGCCTGCCACACTATCCCAAAGGCCTATTCCCTGACTCAGGGTGGGGGGCCAGGGGAGGGGCACACTACAATGACCCCTTTAGGAGGTGGGGCCCTGATCAGCAGGAGCTTTAATTCTATGGTGGGAGATGACCTTCAGTCCAGTACGTGGGAGAGGACAGTGTCCTGAGGGGGAGAGAAGGGCTTTCTCGCCCACCCCTCCCCAGCACCGCCGGTCCTGCTCCCATTTGCAGATGCGTCTATATGTGCCCACCTCTGAGCCTTTGCACTGGAAGCTCCCCTGGCCAGAAGTACCTGTTCCCCGTTGTCGCTGTTTGTCTTTGCCCTAAAGCACCTGGGCAAATATTGCCCCTAAGAGGCTGTATCTGTCCTGAGGGGCAGCTTTTTCTAATCTGTTCCTTTTTCCAGTTGGCAAAGGCACCGGTGCCTGCCTCCCCTCTCTGCCTCAGCTGAGAACATTTCCTCACCCCAGCCCCTGGCTATGTTTCTGGGTGAGGGTGACCATCTCCAACATCGGGGGGCCCCCCTGCCAAGCTCAGATGCAGACACTTTCAACCAGCTCATTAGAATTCCCTGTCCTAGCTGCGTCTTCCCCAGCTCTGTGTGACTGGCAGGAACAAAGCTCCATTGAAATCGGCTTGGCTTAAACCTAAGAAGAGCCAGAAACTCAACCCCAAGTGGCCCTCAGTTGGCTTCCCTCCTTGTGTGTGTGGAGTCCCCTCCTTAGTCAGCCATGGCTTTGGATCCAGCTCCAGCCCAGACACTGAAGGACCCCTGCCCATCAATCATAGCCTGTGTCTAACAGCTTTCCTCTGATTCCCTCACCTGCCAGGAGGCCACCACTCGCCCCTTTCTATTTGGGGCTACTGGCCCCTTTGCAGAGGAGCAATCTGGTGTTTTCCCCTCAAAAATTCAAGGGGCCATGTTAGAGGCCCACATCTTACTTTTTAAAGTTGACTAAGTGATGACACAGAGAGCCAATGCCATTGAAAGTAAAGTTTGATGTTACTCACAGTGCCCTAGAAATGAGAGGCCCCGCACAGTGCCATGCAGGGCCACGGGGGAACAGCAGGTCAGGAGGCAGAAGCAGGAGGGAGGGGAAACCAGGGCCTTCACAGGGGTCTCTCTCTGTGGAAAGGGCAAGGCAGGGCAGGGCGAACAGTTTGTAACCAGATAGTGTGAATAATTTTGGTGGGCTTTGGGCTCTAGGGGTGGCCCCTAGTTGTCTGGTACTTGGTCCTGTGACAATTTAGTGCGGGGGAAACATTGGCTCGATGTGTGAGTTAAATTAAAGGATTATTGAAGGGTGTAGACTCTGGACTGGCTGGTTTGTGTATGAAAGGCAAGCTCTCAGCCAGTCCCTTTCCAGTCTCTAAGGACTGCCTGGCCTGGGAGGGGCGGTCTCTCCCTGTGTCTGTTCACTGTCCAAGTGCCAGAGCATCAGGTATACAGAGAATAGAGAACAGTTACTATAACTGGCCCTGCGGCGCATGGACGCCAGGCAGACAGGAACAAGAATCCCAGGAAGCACGGTCGGGAGAGGCTGTTGGGAACCATGGCTCCGCCCCAAACTCCGTGGCTTAGAACAGCAGCCGCGTTATCTGTGATGTGGGCACGGCTGGCAGGGACAGCTTATGTCCGTCTCCTCCATGTGCTGTCGCTTGGGCTTGAGTCTATGAGGCTTTCGGGATCGGAGGTGGCTGTCCACTCACCTGTCTGACCACTGGGGACTGCCTGGACCCCCCCTCCAGTTGCTCTCTTCAGCAGGGGAGCCAGACCTCTTTCCACAAGGGCAAAAGTTTCCAGGTCTCTGAAGGCCTCCACATGGAACTGGCACAGTGTCAGTTCTACTGTCCTGGGCAAAGCCAGCACGGGGCCAGCCCAAGGGGAGCAAGCTGTGCCCTTGGAGACGAGGGGCTGTGTGCAGGCAGGAGCGGGAGGGAGGGGGTCATCTTCACAAAGCCAAGCAGCAGAACTATGACTTCGGGTGAAGGGCGGGGAAGGACCACCGAGGAGAAATGGGTTGTCTTACTAGGTAGAGGGCACAGGTCCCATAGGGCCACGAACTCCGTACAGGAAATTGCTTCCATGTTTCTGACACCTCAGTAGCCAGCCCCCCGGGGAACAGCATGCTATGGAGCAGGAAAAATGCAGCCTGTGGAGACACGCGGCCTTGGACTTGAATCCTGCTCTGCCTTTTGCTGGTTGTGTGACCTTGGGACAGAGCTCTCTAATGATGTCCCAGAATGTTTGGAATAACCCCCGAAGCCCTTACAGAGGCCTCCAGGGCCGAGGACCTGGGCCCACCCTTGCCTTCCTCGAACAGCCCCTGGCTCACTCTGTCCATGCAATTGGGCCTCTGCTTAACCTTCGGCCCCTTAAACTGGCCTCCCCTGACCACCCCCGTGAAGCACATTCCCTTGCCTTTGTCTCGCTCTCTCTGCCACCACCTTACCGTATCATTCGCCGTCTGTCTCTACTAGAAGTAAGGGTGAGACAGGGCTGGCTTTTGTTTGGTTTACTATTGTACCCCCAGAGCCTTTCAGAGTGACTGGCACATAGTAGGTGTTCAGCATATGTATGAGGAATTGACTCACATGACTACGGAGGCTGGTAGGTCCAAATCTGAAGTGTGGGCTGAAGGCCCAGGGGAGCGGATGGCGCCGATGCAGTCCCAGGGTCTGCTGCTGGATCATTCTGCCGGTAATTAAGCATAATTCTCTCTTGCCGGGGAAGGGTGGCCTTTTCATTCTGTTCAGGCCTCCCATGGATCGGGTGAGGCCCAGCCACACGAGGGAGGGCAGGCTGCTCCACTCAGGACCACCAGCTCTAACATTCATCTCATCCCAAAGCACTCTCGCGGCAACACCCAGACTAAGATATGATTAACTATCTAGGCACCCCATGGCCCAGCCAGGGTGACCCATTAAATTACCCATCACAGTATATACGTGTTGAATGAATAAGATGGTGTGTCTGAGCCTCAGATTGCTTGCCTGTGAAATGGGGCTAACAATGCCCAGATCTTGAGTGTGTTGGGAGGAATATTGAGACCCTAGGTGGGATGGCAGCCCGGGCAGCACCTGCCCCCAGTGGCCCTGGGCTGACAACACTCCTGCCCCTCACAGGCCCCCTCAGAGGACAAAAGCTTTGAAGACCCTCCCCTTGAGTGTCTGGGTTCAGTTGAGTGTCGCTCTGCTGAGGACACCTGCCCGGCGCTCAAGCTGTGCCACCCCCAGCGAGGACGATGACATTCCACAGGTGCTGCCTCTGTTTGCCTAAAACATCTCGGGGTGTAGCAGCAACACTCCCCGCGGGAGGAACACATTGTCTGGTCTGACGCCAGGCGCGCGCTGGGGCTCGGCATCCTTACCCAGAGTGAGCGCGGTAATTAAGCATAATTACCAGGAGGGTTAACGAGGCTGGGAACCGCACATCAAGCGCACTGACACAAACCCTTGCTTAAGAGTGGGTGGGGAGTCTGCCTGCTCGACTTCGCCTTTGTTCAGAATGGGGATCTTAGGGTTTGAACTCACACCTGGGAAACGCACTCTCCACCTCCCCAGCCCAGCCCAACTCTTGGTCCCCCGGTGGCTGTTCGTGGGCTTTCCAGGCTCAGGTGAAGCCAAGGCGCTCTGAGATTCTTCTCACCATTCCCGCCTGGTGGGCCATCAAGGCTGCTAGTCGCCCTTGACTGGACCTGACCTCCTGCTCCCTGCCTCACTGTCACCTTGCCAGGTGAGTACCCACATTCCCCCTATTGGCAGCATCACCTCCTAACTGGCCCCCAGCCTGCCTCTTTCTGGTCACTTTTTTCCTAGGCTGGGCTCTCCAGAGCGGGTCCAATATGAAGACTCCCATGGAAGTGATGTACTTAGGAAGCATTCCCAGGAAAAGCAGTGTAGTGCAGAGACGAGACTGGGGGGGAAAGGGGAAGGAAGGGGGGATGGCCAAGCCCTACACAAGGCCACTGGCTCAGCCCAGCAGCAGACAGTGTAGAGCGAGGGAGCTGGAGCATTTATACGCCAACACCCTCTGCCCAAGGTTACGCTGTGGTTCCCATAACGTGTGCCAAGGTACCCTGGGTGCCGCTGGGTATCTTAATTTTTGAGGACAGCACAGCTACACCACTCCCGAGAGAGTTCACAGTTTCAACATTAGATTGTCCTACATTCCTTTGGATGACTTCATATCTTTGTGAAACTGGGTGTTAAGTGGCAGCTGTGACTAGAAGCAAGTACGGTGTGAAGATCCATGTGGAAAAGGAAATGAGAGTGGTTTGTCCAGGAGCTTCGAAGAACTGAAAAGCTGTGCGGTGCCCCACAGGCACGCATCGCCCATTAGGAAGAAATTGTGGCTACTTATAAATGAAACGAGAATATCGTTTTTTGTTTTAATTTTCATATGTTATATTTTTAAACAGCTGCTAGTCTGTGAGGATATAAATGCTCATTAAGATGTTTGGCCCTCACTACTTAATACATGGAACTGTTAGGTATTTCTTTTGGCCTCCGAATAGATGCAGTGAAAAAATTTTTGAAACAGCAAGGGCTCCGTAAACTGAAAGTTCCAGAACCTGTGGGTTAAGGGCTTCCCCTGGGACGATGGAAATTTCCAGGCCCCTCTGGCCTTCTGTACCACAGGCAAAAGAACCTCAAGCAGCCAGAGGGCCACCCTCCAGCAGTGACACGGGCGTGGGCTCTGGGTTGCAGGCACTCGGGAGCCAGGGTGAATGAAGGATGGTAAAGGGGTCTGAGGGGGTGAAGGCAGATGTGGGTCCTGCTACGTGAGTGATTCTCAAACTGGGAATCTTTTAAATGCAGGTTCTGGCTCAGGAGCTTTGGGTGGGGCCAGAGAGTCTCTATTTTAACATGCTCTCTGGTGAGGCTGCTGCTGCTGGTCTGTGGCTCCCACATGGAGTAGCAAGAGCTACACAGTCCCTCTCTGCCACCCCGCCTTATGCTTTCCACGCTCACACATTCCCTGGTTTTTTTCACCGATAATCTGATCATTGTGGGGTTCTCGGGGAAGCCCCAGAATTGGATGGATGAGTCCCCTTCTGACTGAGCGATCCAGCCTCCGCTTTGCTTCCAGCCCGGAGGACAGTGGGTGATGGCGAGGCCCCCTCCTCAGAGGCACCTTGCTTCCCCATTGCCCTGTGTTTTTCTAGAACTGAAGACTTGGGGGCCTTGGATATTGAGTCACAGGGACAAGTGAAATTGGAGGGAGACAGAAAGGCAGATGGAGCTCACTCCTGCACCCTGTCAAACATCAGTACCACCATCAGTATGCTGGCCTCCTGGGACCTGAGAACCTGCATCCTGGGCAGGCTCTCAGACATACACAGATAAGGGATTCGAGGCGCAGGGATGAGCAGGTCAGCATCAGGGCTGAGGCTGGAACTTAGGACCTCAGACCCTGCACCCAGGACACTGCCTGTTCCCTATGACTGTCACGTCCAGCTTAGGGAATCTGGAGCTCTAGAAGCTGGAGGTAAACTGCCCCAGATATTAGTACTATTGCCCCTACTAATAATGTTCCAGATATTGTTCCCGTTTCTTTACTCCTGCTACTAAAACTAGGCATCGGCCCTTGGCAATGAGACCTTGCAATAGCTCCCAGCAGAAGAGATGAAACACATTTCCCTTCCCCATCGACGTGGGGCTGTTACGTATTTGCATGTCTTGGCTTGGAATCCTGTTCCTCTGCCACCTGCCATAAAGGGCATGTTTTCTGGGTAACCAGTGGTCCCAGGAGAATGAGAAGACTCCTGAAATAGACTGATCCCAGCTTGGAACCAAGCCCAGCAGAGCCACAGCTGTCAGGGAGAAGCAAATGCTTGTTGTCACCTACTGAGTTTTTGGATTATTTGTTACATAGCATTATGCCACAATAGCTGACTAATGGACTATGGGACCTTTGGCTAGTTACTTATGGGAATCTCTGTGGGATGCAGTTTCCTCATCTATAAAAAAACGGGCAATAACACTTACCTTGCAGCCCTGGTGCGATGGGTTAATGGGCTATGACGTGAGTGAAGCACATGGCAGAGTGCCTGCTCCGTAGAAGGCTCGCAGCAAGTGGTGATTTTCAAAAGAGGAGAGGGCCTTTCTGTAAGAGCCGCACTCGACCGAAGGTATCCAGCGCACACTGCTGGCAGCTCGGGACCAGATGCCGTTGGGGTGGATTTAAAATCCTGTTCTTGTTACACGATTCGTATTAAGCTTCCTGGGTCTTTGGCTAGAAACCCAGGCCAGGGAGGGGGAGGAGGAGGAATCTGAAACCTCCTCTTAAATCTCGAACCTCACCCTCATCATTGAACCAAAGTCCTCTCTTCTTGACCATGGATGGACTTTCTCTTTTATGAAGTTCTTGGCAACTAAAGCAATGTTCCCCATCTCTTGTCCCTTCAACAAGAGAGCAGTTGTGTGCATCAGTCAAGGGTGTGACACTGGAGACTCAGAGTGCTCTCCAGACCCCCTAGAGACGCCTCTTTTCCCACTGGAGTGTCCCTCCAGACCCAGACTCCTTCTCCATGGCTACGGCTCTGCTCAGGAGGGCCACACGATGTCGAGCGCTGCTCGTGGTAAACCCCTCTATTCTATGGGTGACTCAGTTCAAGAGCCTGCAGAAATGGAGGGGCAGGTGCCCTCATAGTGGTCTAGGGCTCTAGTGAAACATCCGGGCCCTGCCTATGTCATTCTTCCAGTGCTTGTGAGCAAGGGGGTTGGAAGTCAGTTTCAACTGGACACCTAGGTTCTGAGCAGGGCTGGACTTTGCTGCCTGCCGGCCTCCATGGTACCACGGGCTGGGACAGGTAGGAGGGTGCTGCTGGTAAGACTTGGATCATAGGTCAGGAGTGAGGTCTGGGTGATGCCCAGGCCTTTTAGGGGGTAGGGTGTGAGTGTGGACAGTGGGGGAAGCAGTGGTCAGTGGCACTTGAATCAGGCCATCTGTGTCACAAAGGACACTGTTTTCCCAAAATAAAAATACAAAAATATATACACACCAAAAAAAATTGACCAAAAAATCATTACCCAGAAATGACCACTGTTAACATTTTGGTGAACATCATTCCAGGCTGATCTTTCTTCATTCATGCACGTATGTGTGCGTGTGTGTGTGTGTGCATGTGCATGAGTGTGTGTGTGTGATATATTGCTCTCTACAACCCGACTGCTTTCAAGGACAGTGGGCTTCATTTCGTGAAAGGCCCATTGTGAGCTGACCCTGAGCCTCTCAATGGGTTTGGATACGTGCCAGGGTGGCCTAGATCTGAATTTGGGAGTAGGGGCAGCAAAGGAGTAAATTGCTCTTCTTCAAAGAGTGAAACAAGCTTGGAGCTCCAGGGGCCAATCCAGAGTGAGAGAGAGCAATAGAGCTGAAAATAGAAAGAAAAATAAAGGAGTAAAGGCACAGCCTGGTAGGAGGCTGGAGCCCTGAGAGTGGGAGTGGCCAAGGTACTTTTGAAAATCAGGGCCACCTAATTACTGAATTTCAGTTGCTTGCTTTGCTGCTGGGAAAAGCCTTCAACAGGCTCCCATAGGCCCTAACTACACACACAGTGTTAGTGTGAGTGTTCTGGGGGAGACAGTAGGAGAGGGTTGAATCTATATCTGAGTCTTCATGGTGGGGGACCAAAGTAGGGACAGCAAGACAGTCCCAACCTTGAGCTAACTCAGCAGCAGTGGGCGATGGAGGATCCAGATGTGATCATGCGAACAAAGGTGATTTGGGACTTGACAGAAATATTGGGATCAGGCGTTTCCCAATTTGTGGTTGGAGGTTCAGCCAAATTTCTTTAGATGTGATGCTGCAGGTTGGTCCTAGATGTCTAGGGTATATGTTTATGTTTATAGGTGTGTTTTTTAAATGGGATTTTTTTTCATTTGCTGTTTTATATCTTTTTTTCACTCAGTCTTATGTCTTATGCATCATGGCTTGTCAATAAGTATATATCTAACTCACTCTACTTAGTGTCTGGATGGTAAATTATTGGGGAGAAATTAACAGTGTAAGTAGCCACTCCTTAATTCATGGGCATTTAGGTGACTTCCAATACTTCTATTTACATCTCTCTATGTCTTTATTCATCTGTTGATGTAGCCACTTGAAAAAATCGTCTCAGGTTAGAAAATTAAAAACAAAAATCACATTATTGACTTTTTTTCTTCATTCTACTGAGAATCAAGTGTTTGAAGGCAATACCAACATGCCCAGATGATCTCCCGTTACAGATGGCGGTTGTGGGTTTAGTACAAATGGCCTGATGCCTTTGCCTGTTGATGGTGCAACAGCCCCTCAGAGACGATACCCTCTTAGCCCGGGGGAGTCGAAGAAACGCAGAACCAGCCCTTCGCCTGACTTTGACATTGGAACCTGGTCTGTTTGGGTCTTTAGCTCATAGTTCACAAGCCTAACCTGTGAGCACTGTGGGAAAGAGGGCAAAGTCCACCGAGGAAAATGGGTTTTGTGTCTTTGAGAAACTTAGCAATTTAGACGAGAAGACACCATTTGGCTCCATTGTCATCACGGGGAACATCAGAGCTGGAAGTCCCCTCCTTAGAGATTATTTTGTCTGGCATCTTTCTTTTACAGATGTGTAAACTGAAGCCCATGATCACACAGTTTGCAAGAAAATAATAAAACCTAAAGTGATTCTTGGTGGTTTTTTATACATTTTAAGTCTAACGTGTAATAACAACCCCATGAGAGGGGCATCTTTCTATTTCAACATTTTTCAGCTGTATGAACAGGGCAGAGGGAGAGGAGAAACCCGAACCCTGGCAGTCTGCACATGACATCAGCATGGGGCCACTGTCGCTTATAACTGAGGAGGAGCTGGGGTCCCTGACCCAAGGTTTCTGCTCTGTCCTATCGGTAGGCAGCTCTCGGCAGTGCTGCTCCTGTGGGGGGCTCGAGGCCTCTCTGTCCAAGTGTCTGTCTGTCGCAGCTCTGTGCCTGGGGGACGTTGTTCGGTGGACCGCACAAATGAGTGATTCAATAAAAGTGAATAATTTCCATGGCAACCTCGCCAGCACGTGACCCACTCTGCTGCCTCCAAGGACTGGGTTCTCCCTAATAAAGAGGCACATTTGTCAGACTATACAGAGCAAACTGGGATAACACTTTCTTTTAAGGGAACTGAAACAAAACTGGGTCGACGGATGGCAGCAGGGCCAGGGCTCACAGGGGCCTTGTTTTGTTCTTATGAATTCTCACCCAACCATATTTTTTCCATTGATTTTTAGAGAGAGTGGAAGGGAGCACTGGAGGAAAACATCAATGTGAGAGAGAGACACATTGACTGGTTGCCTCCCACATGTGCCTGGACCGGGACCAGAGGGCCAACCTACAACCCAGGCACGTGCCCTTGACCAGGAATCAAACCTGTGACTGATGACTAACCACTGAGCCACACCAGCCAGGGCTGTAGGAGCCTTGTTTAAGTACAGAGCCGGCAGGCTGGGCGTGGAAGGCCCAGCATGGCTGGGGTGTTAGGGGAAGGACTGCCTTTTCTGCAAGGGGAGGGGCATGAAGATCAGGTCTCAAGAACCCCTGAACCTTGGACAAAGAAAATGCAAACTCCCAAGTCCCCCCTCAATTTACAAAGGACATCCAGGCACTAGGCTGCAGATCCCTTTTAATACCCTTCGTGGTGAGAAAAGGAAACTGAGACCCAGAGAATTGCTTCTGACATCTTTGCCTAAGGTGACTTAGCTGGTAAGTGACAAGGCTGGGACTCAGACTCTAGAGAGGTGGTCTTTCTTGGGTGACCCAGTGCTCTATGGAAGCCCAGGCACAGGGTAGGGAAGCTGAACTCTGAGGTGGGAGGGCTAACCCATCACCAGCAGGGGCCGGGAGCCAGGGAAAAGCACTTCCCCTTTTCTTGTCGCCCCCAGAGGCAGATGGAAAGCACGTCTCATCCAGCTTCTCTGTGGCCCCACTGAGTCAAGCAACCGATCTCCTGCAAGGTGGCCAGGCAGGCGATGCATCCTTCCCTTGGCCCTTCCTCCTCCCCTTCCCTCCTGGGCTGCATAATGCCCCCCAAAGATTTCCAGGTCCTGATCCTGGAACCTGTAAATGCTCCCTTATGGCAGAAGGGGTTTTGCAGATGAGGTGGAGTTAAGGGCCTTAAGGAGGTAGATTATCCTGGATGATCTGGCTCTAAATACAATCACAAGTGTCCTCATAAGAGGGAGGCAGAGGGAGATTCAATTACAGAAGAAGGCAATGTAAGGACTGAACCAAGATGTTATTCCGATAAAGGAAGGGGCCACAGGCCAAGAAATACATGGGATGCAAGCCGACTCTAGAAGCTGGAAAAAGCCAGGAAATGGATTCTCCCCAGAGCCTCCAGAGAGAGCACTTTGATTTGGGCCCAGTGAAACTGACTGCTCATCTGGCCTCCAGAACTGTAAGAGACCAGATGAGTGCTGTTTTAAGCCACCAAGTCTGTGGTCATGTGTCACAGTGGCTACAGGATCCCTCTAGCCTCCCACTGTCTCTCTAGCCTCACACTCCTTACTAATGGGCTCATGCATATGGGTAAGACACCATCTGATTAGGAATCAAACCCCAGCTTCATGCGCATACACAGCCCTGCTCACAATTTCGTAGATACTGGTCTGCACCTGCCCCATCCCCCAAACAGGCCATCATAGCTGACTCAGAGTCTGCTATGGGATGGGAATTGGGGAGCTCCTGGAATCTGGTGGGTAGGGGCCAGGGAAGTTGCTCAAATCCTACAGCGCACAGGGCAGGCCTCACAACAAGGAATTACAGATTCCAAGTGTCAATAGTATTGAAGCCTAGGGACAGCAATGTGCCCCAGGCACAGCTCTGGGTATACTCATAGTCCTCTCGCCCACTCCTTCAACTCCCCAAACAACTCTGGGATTGAAACATTACTTTCAGTATCTCCGTTTTACAGAGGCAGAAACGGAGGGGTGAGAGATTAGGCCATTTGCCCCAAATCACACAGCTCATGAGTTGCAGAGCTGGGGTTGGAACCAGGCAGCCTCGCTATGGCCGAGCGTTGCAGAGCGAGACTTTGGAGCTCCCTTAGACCAAGTTCACGCCCTGGCTCTGACCCTTAATATCCGCATGACTTCGACAAGTTGCTGACTGTTCTGAGACCCAGTTTCCTTAACTGTTTACTAGGGATCCAGTGTTTGTTCCTAGGGCTGCCATACAAATGACCATAAACCTGGTGATTTACAATAACAGAACTGTTCTGGAGACAAATCCAAAACCCAGGTGTTGGGAGGCCTGTGCTCTCTCTGAGGACTCTAAGAAGAACCCTTCCTTTTCTCTTTAGGCTCTGGCCCTGGGCATTCCTTGGTTTGTGGCTACACCGATCCAATCTCTACCTTCATCTTCCACAAACCTGTCTTTGTGTGCCGTCTCCTCTCTGTCTCTTACAATAAAGACACTTGTCATTGGGTTTAGAAATAATCCTTCATGATCTCCCCTTGAGATCCTTAATTTAATTACATATGCCAAGAACGCTCACCCCTTTGTTTCCAAATGAGGCCACATTCCCAGGTTCTGGGGATTAGGATGTAGACATCTTTTGGGGGCCATAATCCAACCCACCCTACAGACTGAGGCCCACATCACTGAATGGGATTATAATGTGAAAGCACCAAACACTGCAGATAAACAGTAAATCTTCGATGGCTCTGGGAGGCATAGGGCTTAGCATGTGATAGGGACTTGGTAATTACAGGGGAAGAAGGTTCATGAATGATATAGCTACATCCTGTCCCAGTGGAGTGATAGGATCCCTCATGGTTTTACTCAGTGGGCGGTGGGTCTTGATTATTTGTCTCTGTTTGTGGTCTCAGCTTCAGGCTGAGTGTCTGAGGTTAGAAGCTGGTGTGGCTTCCTTATGTTTGCCCTGGCCCTGCCTCCTTATAACTGCCCCTCGTCCAGCCCTCCACCCACCTTGTGAGTGATTCCAAGACCCCAAGATAGGCACACAGACCCCTCAGAGCCCAAAGTCACCCCGCCTGCACCAGTCTTGAGAGTGGTGGTCATCAGCGCTATTGACCCAACAGTCCAGTTCTCCACACTTCTGGGTATGTGGTGGGATTGGGGTGCACTTCCTATGTCCCTTTGAATGGCTGCAGCTGTGTGACTAGTTCTAACCGATGGGTTTAAATGGACCTAGGGCATTTCAATTTAGGGCCGGGACATTTAAATGCTGGTGCACTAAGAGGTGTCTTACATGCATGCGATGCTCCAGAAAGTGGCTGCCCCATCTCCTTAGGTCTCAGGGGAGAGGGTGTGGAGCAAGATGGTTGGATGAGCTTCAAAGGTCAGGATGCACCAGTGAGGTACTCACCCATGTGGTCCTAAGCCATTGAGATTCCCAGGTTGTCTGTAGCCACAGTGTCACCTTGCTTCTCAAGACTGACACTCCGAGGAAAGGAGAGAAGTACAGGCTAGAAGGCTCCCAGGAGCCAGCACAGGGGAGACACTGACCATGTTAGGGACACTGAATAAGACCTGATTCTTAGAAAACATGCCGAGTGCTGCTCCCCTCCAAGCCCTTGGCGGTGTGTGAAGGGCTCACAGCTCATGGGCCCAATGGAAACCCTCCTTTGAGTCAGGGTGAGTCTCCGAGGACCTCAGGGAGGAAATGTGTGAAACTTGCATTAAGGATGGATTTCAAGACCAGTGTGTTATAGATTTGATTTTGACTATGGGTTTCAAAAATAATCTTTCCAAATGCAATGTGATATCCTGGATTTGATTGTGGAGCAGAAAAAAATCAGTGGGGACCCCAGAGAGATCCAATTGTAAGTCTGTGCTTTCATTTTCCACCAACGTCTCAGTTTTGATAAATGTACCAGATTTTGTAAGGTGCTGTTACTGTCAGGAGGCTGTGCGAAGGAAGCTCTCTGCACTGGCTTTGTAATTCTTCCATAAATCTAAAATTATATCCAAATAAAAAGTTTAGAAGATAATCTCGCACTGCTTAATTGGTATGGGAATCCTTGGGGGCTGATGAAATGTTCTAGAACTAGATAGAGGTGTTGGATATACATCATGAAATGTACTAAATGCCAGCGAATTGCACTCTTTCAAATGGTTAATTTTAATTTATGTAAATGTTACCTCAATTAAAAAAATTAATTATAGGAAGAAAAACAATAATGAGCAGTAATTAATACCACAGGTTCTTGGGATCTGCCTGAGTCTCAGAGTTAAGGAGAGCTCCAAACTTCCCTCTTTCTCTGTTCCCCCAAGCACCACCTCCCCCTCCCTCTCTCCATAGCTATTCCTAATCCACAGTCCACAGTCTTCCCTAACCACCCCCTCCTGACTCCTTTGCCCTCCCAGCCAGTCTTCCTTATGTGTCTACTGGTTCTTTTCACAGACTGAGAAAAATAGCAGCAATAATAACGACTCCACTCAAATACACCAGTCATGGTGCCAAGCTCTTTACATATATCAGTCGATCTTCATGAACAACCCTATATGTTAAATACTATTATATTTCTATTTTAGAGCTTTAAACACAGAGTTAGAAAGGTTAAGCTCCTGCCTGTCACCTAGATGGTAAGTGGCAGAGCTGGGATTTGAACCGATGTCATCTCACTCCAGAGCCTGTGGGTGAAATACTGCAGGGAAAGTCCACGGGGGCCATCAACAGGGATGAAAATCCTCCTCTTACAATGGTACAGTTAGGATCAACCAATGATAGTGCCTCATTCATTCCTTCATTAATTCATCAGGCATTTCTTAAATGCCTACTGTGCTCCAGGCCCCTGACCTTGTAGAGCCTACAGTCAAGTGGGAGAGACTGGCAGTAAGTAAACACTGAGCATGCAATGTAAGTTGTAACATGTGCAATGAAGGAATGAATCTGGTGCTACATGGAGAAAGGCTGAGGGGCTCTGATTTAGATTGGGAGACCCCAGCAAAGGAAGGGGAGTGGGGGTTAGCCAGATGCACAGGGGGCAATGGGGGGGGGGGAGTCCCAGGAGAGAGAACAGCTTGGCAGAGGGCCCTGAGATGGGCACAAGCTTGGCTTTTTTGTGAGCCTGGATGAGTGGTCTGGCTGGACCAGGAAAGTTCCAGATAGGCAAAGGCAAGATAGGATAGAAGAAGCAGACAGAGGCCACATCCTCAGAGCCTGAGAGGCTGAGGTGAGGCATTGGGATACTCTGCATTTCTGCAGGGAGCTCTGGCATGAGACTGAACGAACTTGGCAAATGCCCCAGGACAAGGTGGAGCACCTGAGTTCATCCTCCAGGTGCCACCTTCCCACCACCATCAGCACATGGAGAGGCTCGGGACAGGGCCCAGGAGAGAGGCCCTTTCAATAGAGGTCTCAGCGGGAGAATACGGGAGGGGAAAGGGGAGATGAGGCCAAGAAGCCACCCTGGCATCTCTCCCCCCTTGCTGGGACAGGTGATATCAACGGGGAGGAACAGACTTGGAGAAGAAATGAGATGACCTCAGTGTGGGACATCCAGACTCTGGGATACCCGTGACACCTGGCCTTGCAGGCCACCGGGAATGTGAGACTGGAGCTAGAGAAAGAACTCGGGGACAGCAAGAGTGGAGAAGTCAGAGGCCTAGAATGATGGCTGAGGCCAAGGAATGGCGGTAAGGGGTAAGAGAAAGTTTAGAGAAAGGAGAAATCTATGCAAAAGAAATCTGGGGAGCACCTCGGCTTCGGTGCCTGGGGCAGGAAAAGGAGCCGGTAGAGGAAACAGGGGCAGCCCACGAAGACAGGCAGCAGGAGTCCAGCCATTGGTGGCCCAGAGTCCAAAGGCGATGGAGGCGCCTGGTGCTCTCGGGCATCACCCAGGCGTGAGGGTGGTGAGGGTGCAGAAAGGCAGTCAGACTTGCTGCTGGATATTGGGGCACAGCTGGAGGGAGCAATTTTCCTGTAGTGTCTTGGTGGTGCCAAGGCTTCAAGCAGGGGGGCAGGAAATGGGGTGAGAAGGGAGGCAGTGAGGGTAGGTACTCTGCTGGGGGGATGGCGGCTGGTTGAGAAAGAAACCCTTTGGGACGGGAGAAATCTGGGGGTGTTGGTGAGCTGAGGGCAGGCAGCCAGGGAGGGGGCTGCAGTAGGGCTGAGGGCAGGAGGAGGTAAATATGGGGAGGAGATGGCTGAGCAGGTATAAGGGCAGGGTATGCAAGGTGTCAAAGGGGGTCTAGACATATTGTGGGCATCGGGGGAATATCCAATGAGCTATCAGAGGGTCAAAGGCTTCCAGGTCAAGTAGGACATCTGCCAGAGGCGGAATCATCACCAGACACTGGCTGGGATCTTGACATGTTAGTGGGGGGAGTGAGAGGCTAGCTCAGTCAGCAGGTTGCTAGGTTTGAGGACTGTCCCCAGCAATGCTCTGCCATCAAGGTGTGGCCCAGAGGTGTTGGAGAGTGTGGGATAAGAGGCTGTAACAGTCATCAATGGAGGGAGTCCGGCTTCAGGTATCTCCACCCCCCTGCCCCCAGAAGCAGCTGGCACAAGCAGATGTTAGGCTCTGGGTTCCCAGACCCCTCATGCTCTGAAAGGCCAGAGAAGGGAGACCAGAGTAAAAAGAAATGGGGGGCGGGGGCAGGGAATGTTAAGAAAACTACATATGCTAAATTGGGCCCTGTGCTAAATACTTTCTGTGAGTCATCCCATGTAATCCTCATAACATCTCTCTGCAAGGGAGGTGGCAAAAGCAGTCTTCATGAGATCAAATGGTGAGCTGGGATTCAAGCCCAGGGCAGCCAGAATCCAAGCTTATGCCCAGTCCGCACACCCTACGGCCTCCAGGTCACAAAGGGCTCCAGCTAGTAGAGCACTTTAGTAAAATTCTGTTACCTGAGATGACGGGGTGTGTAAATGAAGGAGAGTTCTCTGCCTGGACAGGGCCCAGGGCCAACTTCCTACTCAGATAAGTGGAAGGATCAATTAGCTAATCTCATTTTTACTGACCAGCCTCTGGTTCCCAAAGACCAATCTGCTTGGGAAAACTGAGGCAGCATAGTCCTTTGTCCTTAAGTCACAGGGCACACTTCTTTGGAACATGCTCAGTCTGGCCATGCCGGCAGACAGTGGTGTCCACCTCTCTTGGCCTGAGTGCCTGATGGAGCCAGGGTGAAGCCAGGCTCCCAGACTGAGTCAGCAAAGAGGAGTCAATCCCTTTCTGATGGGATGGATGGCATTAAACACTGAAAACCTCAACTTCTAATCACATTATCTCACCCCAGGGGGGGTTTCCTGGCCCATTATCACATGGCGTGGTTGGCTGGATCTCCATTTGTCACAGCAAACATCAGGCATATGGTAATGGTCCCGTAAAACATGCCCTGTTGGGTCTTAATGTCTATTTAATGACACCTGCTATGAAGGCTCCCATAACTGAACTCCTAATGGGAGATGAGGGGATATTAGATTCTGGAGGAGAGTTGTCTGAATGACAGGCTGCCTCTCCCCAGGAGGCTGATGCCTTGCTAGGTTGGGTGGGAGTGGCTGGTATGAAATCACAGGGTTTAACCACAGGAGGGACTCTAAGAGATGAACTGGCCCAGACCCCCCTTTGTTCTAATTGGAAGAGTGGGGGAAGCTAAGGCCCTGAGGGAGGGAGACAGGAATGGTTCTAATGGGGAATCTTGGAATATCAGATTATATATATATTTTTTATCAACCATTGATCTATGTTCAAAATGAATGCCAGCCACTCTATTTACTATTTGGAACAGGGAAGAACAACTGAAGTGTGTGGGAGTAGGAAATACCCCAAGGGAGGGGAATTTATTTCTCTCCTTCCCATGAGTTTGAAATACCCCTACCCCCTTCCTTCCTTCCCTCTCTTCCTCCCTCTGTTGCTCAGGTAGGGAGAGGCAGAGTGGGTCCTAGGCAAAAGAAGGTTTTGGACAAGAAAGTTGAGAGAGATTTCATTTCCCTTCCATGTAAAATGTTATCCTGGGAATGATGGCAGGTCACAGATGCTCATTCATCCATCCATCCATTCATTCATTCACCATAAACTGAGTTAAATGTTGAGGTGCTTACTATGGCAGACAGTATTTCCAAAGACAGCTACATGAAAGCTTCCATCCCACTTGCTCTTCTATAATGTGACCCCATCAAGAAGTGGATCTTAATTCTCCACTCCTTGAATCTCTGTTGGCCTGTGACTAACTTGCAACCAGTTGGATGTGATTAGATGTGACACTGTATGACTTGTGAAGCCATATGCAGCTTCTACCTGGTCTCTTGCGACACTTACTCTGGGGGAAGCCAGCTACCTTGGAAGTATGTCTAGAGACTCCAGTCAATAGCACCATGAACTGCCAGCCATGTGTGGGAGCTATCTTGGACTTGGACATCCAGCCCAGTTGGGCCTTCAGATGACTGCAGCCCCAGCTGCTGTGTGCCTACAAACAGCATGAGAGAAACTCCAAGCAAGAACTTGCCCAGTTGAACCCATGGGGAATTCTTGACACACAAAATTGTGAGCAAATGAAACAATTGCTTTAGGTTTCTAGGTTTTGGGGTAATTTGTTACACAATAGTAAATGGAAAACTTCCAGTGGTGAATACAGTTCAGCCCTTGCACTTGACAGGTTTACAAATTAATCAGAGACTGGAGACCCTTAACCACTGCCCAAACTATGACATGGTGGTGCTTTCACATAGGAGCATACATTGGAGTTTTCCTGATATCCAGGGAGGAAGGATATTGGGTGGGGAGGGTATTACACATGATTACTATGAGCTTGAAGGCAGGACAAAGAGCTTTGGTGTGGCCCTTGAGGTGGAAAGCAGTATACATGAGAGTACTCAGAACCAGTGGTTTAAGGACGTGCATCTTCCTAGAATATGAATTAAACCTATTAGGAAATAAGTTTAAAATTTGCATATTAAAACCAACAAGAATATATTAGAAAATTTGAAAATGTAAAAATAACATGATTTTTAAAGATTAAATTAGAAAAGTCAGTCTAATTTGCTGAATCCTTTGTGAAAGTCCAGTTTTATAGCTTAGGGGCCCTAAGGGTTACTCTTAGGAGGTCTACATCTGGGTTTTGATGTAACCAGATCCATTTTAGGAAGATTTCTCTGGAAAGTAGTGTGGAAAATGGTCTTGGCAAGGCTGAAAGCAGGAGGCGTGTTCAGTGTCAGAATGTTCACAGTAGAGGTTCCGTGGAAAGGGAGGACAGTGGGAATGAGAAGAGTCCCCTTGGAAAGACCTTTCAATGTTAGAGTTGACAGCACTCCCGCTCAACCTGCTCTGTTCGGATATCTCTTTCTCCAAGAAGTTTTCACCTGGTCTGGATTAGAACCCCTCCTAAGTGGTCTGACAGCTCCCTGTGTTTCTCTCATCCTACCACCATCACACTGTGTGGTCATCACATCAACACTAGTGGCATTTATTAAATGCTTTCTGCATGTCAGGCACTTGTTGTCAGTTAGGAATATGCTCACCTGTATAAAACAGAAAGCCCCCAAAGAGTGGCTTAAGCAAGAACTGTTCCTTGAATATGAGCAGTCTAAAAGTAAGTGGAACAGAGTTTATGTAGGTGCCAAAGAATATCCTTTGGAAGCCAAGTTCCTTCCAGCTTCTTTCTCCATTACCCCAAGCATGTAGTTTTATTTTCATAGTCTCAAGGTGGCTGGATGTCCCACATATGCATTCTTGGCAAGAATAACAACAAAAGATGCCTCTCAGGAAGGGATGCCCTCGCCAAGACTTACATTTGCTTTTCATTGGCCAGAACTGAGACATGTGACCACCATAGCTGCAAGGGAGTCTTGGAAGGTGAGTATTTTGTCAGGATGCATTGCCACCCCAACAAAATCAGGGTAGTTATTATAATTTTATGAATGAGGGAATTGAGGGATAGAGAAGTAATTTTTAAAAGGTTACATAGTTAATAAGTGGAGGAGCTGAGAATGGCATGTTTAACTATCTATGTCTCCTAGGAGGCCATAAGTGACCTGAGGACAGGGCCATGTATTTACTCTTTTACTTATATTGCTATATCTTCATCACCTGGTATAGTATTAATGGGCTTGATGACTGATTGGATGCTTAATTGACAACCTAATCTAAATCTGTACTCATCTCATAGCTGGCTTCCCTCTCCTCCATCTCATAACAATGGAAAGAGAAATCAGAAAAGGTCTCCACCCTGGCAGGCCATTCCTCTTAACCAAGGTCAGCTTGGATTTGGTACTAGGACTTAGTTCTGCTGACTGCCAGCCCAGCCCTGTTTGGCTGAGCACACCAGAACTTAACAAGGCCTGAATTGTTTCAAGGGGGTGTTTTTAACAAGTTGTAAGTGTGTTTCACCAAGTCCCATTGCTGTGTATAATTGATGCAGCTGGTGAAAAACAATCATGATCCTGTGAATCATTTCTGTCTGTTTACAAGTACGTTTCATTTCCCATCTTCCAGAAGGATGCACAAAGCACACTTTAAAGGAAAATGTATTTGATAGTGACATATGGTAAGACTGTCTTGTATTCCACTTCCTCACTGGCTCATGTGATATGTGAAAAAAGAAAAAGGCAAACTCATAATTACTATAGATTTTATTTTATTTTAAATACCCACAGATAATTGCTTTTAAGTATAAACAGAGGCATTTGCAGGAATGATTATTTTATCTCCACTTGGTTTAGTTCGGGATCAGAAATATGGCCGGCACCTTGAGATATAATTATTTGCTTACATGTCTGTCTCTCTCACTTAAAGAATTAAATATACCTCATTCTATCAATTTATAGTCCCCCCTCACCTGCCCTCCACTGGCCTTGCTAAGGCACAGCATAAGTCTTCATTTGTTGGGGTATGAACAAGTGAATAAATAAAGGCATAAACCTTCTGGGGGGAAAAACTGAAAAACCTCAAAGAGGCAGATTTCCTTGTTTATAACGATGATTGGGGTCATTGTCATTGAACTTCAGGAGTGAGAGTAGTGAACCTGAACCAGCAAGGTTGGATCAGTCAGTTAGTTTTGTACTAATGTTACATCACAACACCCCCCAAACTCAGTAGCTTAAAACAGTATTTAATCTCATAATCAGGGACCTGCTGTTGGTTAGAAAGGGGCTGACCTAGGCTGGGCTCTCCTGGGTGGCTCTGCTTCAGGCTGCAGGTGAACAGGGCACATCAGAGGCACCCTGCAGCATCAGGCGTGTTTCACATGTGTTCGTTCCGAGGCCCAGTCCAAAGTGGCAGCGTCTACCCTCTGCCTAGCACACAATCTTCTCAGCTCAGCGCAGTACCAAAAAAAAAAAAGCAAACTCAATTGCACAAGAACGTTTACTGCTTCAAATTGCGTCACATCTACTCACATCTCATGGTCCAAACAAGTCATGTGGTCAGCCCCAAAGTCAAGGAGTGCGAAGGATCATCCAGCTGTGGGAAGCGAATGCAAGGAAAATTTATTACAGAGCGTTGAAGAGTTGGAAGCAGAAATTCAGTCTGTCACAGTGAACCCATAGGGGTAAAGAGGAGGGAACAGAAAAACGAGATAAACAGAATAAACAGTTGGGAGCAGGTGGAATGTGAGTGGACAGAGAAAAGGAAACATCTGTGATACATTCAGGGTACTGAATTAAAATTCTTAGTCCCATGAAAGGGTAGGAGCCACCACAGCAGACTCTGGGCATTCCGGAGGGACAGGTCCTAAAGCATCTCAAAGATCCTTCGATGTAAAATGTCACGTAGCACATCCTTACCCTGTGAAAAAGCAGTAAATATCATTCCCCGAGGCCTGTTCATGAGAGTAGAGTCCAGAAAGAGCAAAGGGGAGGTGTGGGTGGCAGGCAGATGTGAGCTGGCACCAGATGTGTGAGCCTTCTCCATGCCAGGCCAGCTCACCCTTTCCCTGCGGCCACCTGGCCTCTGCCATTTGGGCCCACTTGTCTGACACGGCTCTCACCAGGTCACCAAGGCATTGCTCCGTGCCAAATGCAATGGACACATGCCAGCCCTCTTATCTTAATCCTCGGTGGCAGGTGACACTGTCAACCACTCCTTCTCAAATCCCTCATTCCCTTGGAATCTGCTCGGTGATTCTCTTTTTCATTTTCCTCCCATCTCCCTGAACACTTCTTCTCAGTGTCTCTTCCAGGCTCATTCAAATTTTCAAGGAGGGAAATGTTGGTGATGGAGTTAGAGAAAAGACATATTTGGCAGTTAATGGTCCAAGAATCTTTTGCCTCGGAAGCAACGCGTGCTCACAGTGCCTGCTGTGGTACGGAATTGGGTGGATGGTGAGCTCGCCAGGGGCCAGTGCCTCCTTGGAACAGTGATCCCCGCCTCCCATAATACACGCAGACACGAGCTCAAGCCTGTATTGGCCACACCATCATTTCTGCTTCCTTCTGAAGGGAGTTTCTGGGGTAGGTTTTGTACTAAATCATCAGTGTCTCCCATGCAGCCCTAGCACAGGGTCTGGCAAGTAGTAGATATGCTCTCTTAACTGCATCAAGTTAAATTTATTGAATATGTGGAGGGAAGGGAAGCACAGCCTTGAGTTATAAGGTTAAAAAATAGGCTTCTCCCACTTTGCAACAACCTTCAACCTACCTTTCCACATCATCTCGCAGCACCTTCACTTGCCTGCACTCCGCTAAAGTCGCTCCCATGTTAGCCTGGCCGAGCCCACCTCTGTGCCTTAGCTCCTCCAAATGGCTATTTACTTCCCCACCCTGTCCCCATCCCTTCACCCTTCATGGTTCAGCTCAGATGCCACTTCTTCCATGAAGCCCTCGCTGATGCCCCAACAGGAAGCGACTACTTTGCCTCTGAACTCCTGCAGCCCTTTCTCTGCAACTCTTCTAGAGCACCTACCACTGTCCACCTTGCATCGCCCTTTCTTCTGTCTGTTGCTTACACACTTCTGCACCTGAGGGCCAGTCCCTTGCAGTGGGGAGTTTGCTTCGATTTTTGCTTTTCCCCAGTATTTAGCTAATGTTTTGAAAAGAGTTGATCCTCAGCAAATAGCTGAAAAGTAAACAAATTGGGGTGGGACTGGCAACCTGGGAGAAATCTGGTAACGTTCTTAAAAAACTCCACCCCAAGCTTATAGTTCTGGAACAGAGACGGGTAAAATTTGTTTTTACTGAATCCATCTCTTCTTTGCAGAAGTATTTTGTGGTCTCTTCATTGAGCCAATTATGTTTATGAAGATGAATTACAACAGGCGAGAACCACTTGCAGGGATTACTGTGTGCTAACTATGTAATTAGCGGCCGACGTCTAGGAGGGGAGTTCACTGGATATTTCCATCAGAAAGAAAACGGCATTATGATCCATAAAAAACAATGAGCGATGATCATTTCATTTTTATTGGTCATTTAAAAACATTCACTGATAATTTTCCCATGCTTAATAGGCATTAGTTTGTTTCCTTCAAAATATGCCCATAAACTTGTTGCAAAAACCACTCTTACATAGTTGTTCATGCTGAGATCCTTCATAAAACCTAAATGAGAGATTTCCAAAGACAGAAAATGTGGAGTTCATCGAGGGCATGTGAGCAGGAGGTGCAAGGTATCCTGAATCGGTGGGTCTTTCCTGACAACCTGCCCAACCAGGCCCTGTGCTTAGGACTAAACTGTCCTCAACAAGGGAGTTTCCACACCCCAGAGGGTTTAGCCCCTGCTCTGCATTTCAGTTAGAGCAGAGCGAGCCCTTGTAACTAGTATCCCTTCCTTTCCATGGATAATCAAGTGGAGGCTTTAGATCCTTTTAGGGGACCTGAACCCCGGGGCCAGGCTCCAGGAGACACATGGTAGGTGAGGATGAATATTGACTCCATGGAAGAATGACCCTGGGCGGGCTGGCTGGCTGAACGTTTGCTGGATGGACAGACGAAGCTGAGTAAAATGAGTGTTTCCACATCCCAGCCCTCGAGGTCCTGCCAGAGCCTGGGCATCCCACTGCCACCGGCTCCTGGCTCTCATGGAAAGAGCACCAGGCTCCTGAGCTTGCAGGGAGGTGATTACAACCTTGGATCTGCTTCTCGAGTTCAGAAAGGAAAATGCTTTCATGTGTTTCCAGAACCACCTTAGGAAATCATTTCAGGCTTCCTAAGTGGAAATTAGATCTTCCCTCTGAAACGTGTTTGCTTTTCCTCCTTGCTCCCTTTGGCCACACGGCTCTGTTTTCTGGCCCCTGACTGACCCCTGGCCCCGAGGTCTACTTTCCAACCGTGTGCGAGGCCAGAAACCAGCAAGGGTGAAATGGAGATCCCGGGGCTAACTGGCGGCTGCCCAGAGCGGGGAGCCCGGCTCACCAGCCTCGAGACAAGCTGGTTTCTCTTCAGAAATAAGATCCATCAACTGACTTGTGCTCTGACGTGCTGGGGGGCCTGACAGGCCTTCTGAGTGTGCGTGCGTGTCCGTGCGTGTGCATGTCTGTGTGTGTGTGTGTGTGTGTGTGTGCGTGTGTGACAAATGTCTGTGTGTTCCCATTTCCCAGACCCCTCCCTGTGTGGGGCGAGTGGGGAGAGGGGCGGGCAGGGGACACTCCAGGGCTTGCCCCCTCCTGAGCATCGGGGGGCTGGGTGGACACCGGCAGGCGGGTGGGCCAGGCCACAGCTCGTGCTCACTGCTGACAGTGCGGGGGGCCGTGGCCTCTCCCCGAGCCGAGCGTGCCCGCCGGGTGCTCACCAGCGCCCGAGCTTCCTCTGGGGCCGAGAGGCAGCTTCTCCTCCCACGTTCCTATATCTGTAGCCTCCGTCTGCCAGCACCCGTGGTTCCACGAGCAGAGCCACAGCTGCAGCCTGGCGACGCCAGCTCTCCATCTGCCTTGCTCCCTGTGTCCCACTTGGCTTTCTTCTGCTCTCCCGCCTCTATGGCTCTGACACTATGTAGCAGCCTATGAACCAGTGTTTGTTCCTGAAGGATCATGGGAGGGGGTGCGGATGAACCAGAGCCACCCACCCTGCTGGCCAGGGCACAGCGCCAAGGTCCTGTCCTCCTGGGATCATCAGATCACTGTCCTGGACCCAAAGGATGAGACATTCTTCTCTGTGTCCCTTGGGAGTGTGTTTGGAACGACACTCCTGGCGTGGCTGCTGTGTGTTGATGGCATTGTCCCGGGTGGCAGGAGGCAGCCACAGAGTGATGGAAGGAAACGCTCATGATCGTGGCTCAGATCCTAGAAAATGCCTTGCTTTAGTCAAAGAGGGGAATCATTTTCTATATTCGTGTGACTTCCCCTTACTATTCATTTATTCATTAATACATTAGGTTATTCATGTAACAAACACATAATGAGCACCTAAAACCAATGGGCCAGAGAGATTAGCCAGGGAACGGGCACCCTGGGGTTCAGCTCCGTCATCTCACAATCTCTCTGAACCCCTGTTTCCTTATCTATTAAATAGGAGCAAATATAGTGCCTGCCTCATGAGGTTGTTCTGAGGGATTCAATAAGATCACATTTTAAACCCTCCATAAATGTTAGTTTCTATTATTTCTGTCGATGTTGTCATTGTTACTATTACACTGAGCCCAGTGCCAAGTGGGGGGCTGGAGAAACAGAGGTAAATAGTGCGGCCTCTGTCCTGCAGAAGCTCACTGTCCGGCTGCACAGGCAGAGATGAGAAGCATCGGTGCCAGTTAGAAGCAGCAGAGTGAAAGGGGAACTGGGCATGCCAGGGGAGAGGGCCCTTCGTTCCGCCCCAGGGAATTCCCTTGGAGGAGGCAGGTCCATCCGGGGTGGGCCTTGAAGGATATTTAAGACTTTAATAGAGAGAGGGAAGAAAGGCATTCCCAGAAGGTGAAAGAGCATCATGGGCAAAAGACAGAGTGGCTGAGCCTAAATGGAAGGCGACAGCCATGAAGAGGATGGCTCTGTGGCCAGACTGCAGAGGGCCTTGACTGCCGAGCCAAGTGGGGCATTTGGGTTTTATCCTGTTGGCCATGGGGAGTGATTCCAGCATCTTAAACAAGGGAGCAATGGGATCTGGTCATTGCCAGGGGTACGACTTGCTATTATAAAAATAAATAGGTTTACCCAAGACTCAGAGAAAATTGGCAGGAATAAGCGACCAGATTCTCAATGCTTTGCCTGGGTGAGTTTGCTTCCTGCCACAGGCAAAGGGGCCAAGAATGAGGATGTCATGGGGGCCGTGGGGTGCCTCCTGTCCAGAGCAGGCAGCCCACGTGCTCTTACGAGGACTGCGAGGCAGGGGAAGTGAAGAAGGCATTTCCCCCACGCCGAACTCCCTCCAATCCGTGCAGCCTCAGTGGGCTTCCAGAGAGGTGGGGAAACTAGGGATGAGACACTGAGGCAGGCGGGGCCAATAACAAGGCAAACTGGAGCCCAGCGGACCTGAGCCTGAATCTTCAGTCTACCATTGGACTAGCTCTGTGACCTTGAAGACAAATTGTACAGCTTTTCTGGGCATCAGTTTTCCTCATATGTGTAATGGGTATAGTGGGGCTATTTCACAGGGTTGTGGTGAGGACTCAGGGAGAGAATGATGACTATTTGGGGCATATTGCCAGGTATGCAGTAAGTGCTCACCAGATGGTAGCTGTTAGGAGGGACTTCGGAGGCTTTGAAAAGGCTCAGCACACCCCTTTCCTCCCTCCCACCCACCTCCCTTCCTCAGTCCGTGCCAGTTGCCCTCTGCCCAGGCTGCAATCCATCCCAGGTCTGACTAGAGAAGGGCAGGAATGGAAAGAGCAGCAACCTGCCTTATAGGCTTTAGAGTCAGAGGCAACCAAACCATATCATGCATTTTTTACCACTTCTCTCCCAATAGGGTAAAATACACATCATACATCATTTTTTCCAGGACCTTTGAAATTTTTGCTATAAACGATATAACACCTCAATGAATTTCCCCATGAATATTTATTGAAGCAGCACTTTTAATACAAAGCCATTTGAAAAGTGAAACTCCACGGAATATGCATTTTGTGCAGTCATTCATCTTAAAATATTTACTATGAATATGCTCATCCTAGAAGCCCTGCACACTGCTTCTCATGATTTGTTCTGGGTGAAGTGCAGGGATTTGGCCTGGGTGGCTCTTACGGGCTGAACAGCTTTGGCAAGATGACCTGGACCACATTTCGCTTCCCTTCTCTCCAGCCCTTGATTTGCTGGTTTCTGGCAACTGTCCTATAGATGTCTCTGGGAGTCACAGCAGCTGGTGAAGGAGCCTAAAGACACACCTGTAACAGGTGAGCTCACAAACGAGAATCGCGGACAGGAGCTGGCAGGAGCTTAGGGCCACCTTGCCCACGGCCCTCACTGACATATGAAGGTGCTCTTAGAGGCTGGATGCCACTTCTCAGCCCACCCATTAGATGGGCGAAAGTGGAAGGGTGGTAACTCCCAAGGTCCAGGGAGATGCAGGGTAAAAAGCTCTTCCCTCATTGCTGGTGGGAATATGAATTGTTACAGGCTTGCTGGAGAGCAGGCCACCAATATTGACTGAAATTAACATGTCACATGTCCTCTAAAGCAGCAATTTTGCTTTTGGGACTCTGTCCTAGAAAACGAAGAGCCCCCGTGCACAGATGTACGTGTGGAGCGATGCTTGTTCCAGCACAGTGTGTAGTGGCCTCAGCTGGAAACAGCCCGGGCCTCTGCCAAAAAGGAAATGTGTGACTAAATCGTCCCCTGGTTCCGTAGACTAGCGGTGTTGGAGTTGTTTGTTTTTAATCCCCAGCTGAGGATGTGCTTCTATTGATTTTTAGAGAGAGAGGAAGGGAAGGAGAGAGAGAGAAGCAAACATCAGTGTAAGAGAGAAACATCGATCGGTTGCCTCCTGTATGTGCCCCGGCTGGGGATCAAACCCACAACCTAGGTATATGCCCTGACCGGGAATCGAACCCACAACCTTTCAGCTCATGGGACGACACCTCAACCAACTGAGTCACAGGGCCAGGGCCCTTTCAGTAACTTTGATTTCTTGTTTAATGGTAACGTGCACCTCCAAACGATGGGCATTTATTTGCACCTATGAATATCGTAAGTGTAGGATTAGCAAACACAAAGTAGAAATTTTAAAGATAAAAATCAAAGTTAGGGGGCCCCTGTGAACTCTGGCCTGGAAGACAAGGCCATGAGTCAAACCCCGATGCCAGCCCCCCACCGTCCTTGAGTGACAGAGAGGGTCAGGTCGAGTTTTCCACAGATGCGTGGACAGTTAGTGGCGGTGGCCGCTCTAGAGCCCAGGTCCCCCAGGATCCTGGCTCTGGTGACCTCTCCACTTCTCAGAGTTGTCTCATTCCCCACATCTACACACTGATGACCCTACACAAGACATGCTCAGTGGTTGGTGGGGTTAGGACAGGCAAGGGGTGTCAAAAAGGGGTGCTTCTGTGGGGAAATGGCAGAGCAGCTCACAGAGCGGGATGTGGCTTCTTAAAGGGGTGAGAATAGGTGAGGGTGGCTCTGGATTGTTTTCGTTTGTTGTTCGCCTGCAACAAAAAATCTGCCTGTCCCTGGCCAGTGAGGCTCAGTTGGTTGAGTGTCTCCCAGGCACCAAAAGGTCCCTTGTTCAATTCCTGGTCAGGGCACACACCCAGGTTTCGGGTTTGATCCCTGGTCAGGGTGCACAGGAGAGGCAACCAATCGATGTTTCTCTCTCACATCTATGTTTCTCTCCCTCTCCCTTCCTCTCTCTCCAAAAACCAAAAAAATCATATTTTTAAAAGCCTGCCTAAAACAGTTCACTTGTGGAATTCACTGTCCGGTGCAGCTCTGAGATCTGAAGGCTCGCTGGCGTCCTTGGCAGCAAACACCCTCCTCCTGGCCCAGGGACTTGGCCTCACCCTGAGCAGTGTAACAAAGCTGAGCCCACTGATTGGGGGAGGGGGGCATGTGTCCTGGCAGAGGGTCTTCCTGGGGCCTGGGGACTATGGTTGGGGTGAGCCCTGCTCACTGCTCTGAGGGCAGGAGACAGAACCAGATCCAGGAAACTTTTTGATCAGAGCTCGATGGCGTCAGAGATGGTCCTACTGCCTTGGCTCCTGGGCTATTTGAGGGGAAAATTAAATTATAATCCTAACATCTTTTGTACATCTAGAAATTTCTCATGGTAATTAAATGCTAATAAGGCAAGGGAGAGTAAATGGGTAGTTTCCTTAAAGATTACACTCCAGCACCCAAGGTCAGGTGGAAATTATAAGTAATGTAGTGGTACAGTCAGATCACTCCGGCTGAATAAATGTCACGACGAAAGCAAGGAGTCATTCTGTTCTCTATATTTGAACATCTCATTAGAGTCTGTGTCATTCAGAGATGTATTGGGTGGCAGAAAGGTGACATTTAAGGCCCCTCACGGAAAGCCAAGCCTTTAATTATCTGATGGAGGTTAATGTGCCTATGGAACAAGGGAAGCCTGGGCTAACGGAATAATGCATTATGCCAAGAGCAGGTTTCGGGGGTGAGCCCATGGGGCGGGTCATTGCACCAGGATGTCTGGCCAGAGTTTTCCTGCTTTGTTGTTTCCCTGCCAGGGTGAATGTGGGGAACAGGACAGTTCTTGGTAGAAAAAGTGATGGCCACAGTTGTAAAGGAGAAAACTGCAGAAAATGAGCCCCTACCCTCAACAATAATGTAGGCAGGAGCCCAGCCAGCCTGGGGGGCTGGAGCAGCATTGCTGAGGATGCTGAAGGCTGTGAGGCGGCTCCGTGCAGGGGACAGGCCCAGGGGAAGCGCCCACAGGGTGGATTGTGAGGCCCTCAGCTGGGCTGCCGTAGGCAGCTACAACAATGGCTCCAGGTGATCCCACCTTCTGGTATAACCCCCTCCCCTGGATATGGGCTGGACCCAGTGACTTGTTTCTAACAAATAAAATACAGTAATACGTGACTTCTAAGATTAGATTACAAAAAACTATAACTTCTGTCTTGTTCCCACTTTCTTTAGCTCGTCTCCCTTTCTCACTCTGATGAAGCACACTACCATATTGGGAGATGCCTCATGGAGAGGCCCACATGGCCAAGAACTGAGGTCCTCAGTCCAGCAGCCCACAAGGACCTAGATGCTGTCAATGACAACGGAGTGAGCTTGGATGTGAGTCCTCTCCCAGTTGCACCTTCAGATGAGAATGCAGCCTGGTCAACTTCTTGATTGTAGCCTCATGAGAGTCCTTGAGCTGGGGGACCCAGTTAATCTGTGCCTGGTTTTCTGATGCACATAAATTCTGAGTTAATGAATATTTGGTTTAAATTTTGGCTTTAAGTCATGTCCACGTTTTGGGGTGATTTCTCACACAATGATAGACAACTAATGCAGTGAGCGTTAGATTCTGTGATGATGCTGGGGTGGGCGGCTCTAGGCTGCCCAGCAGGTGGACCCTCTCTTGTCCATCTCTGCATTTCTCACCCTCTCTCCTCCCATGGAGAAAAAAGATCCACTTACACTAACCTCAGGAGTGGGGCTGGGAGAGAAACCTTTATTCTTTCCTGCTGAGTCAGGGTATGAGAGTTGGAAGATATCCTTCAACCTTCCTCTCTTTGCCACGTATCTAAATATACTATCCCTCCTCTTGCTCTCAGGAAAGGAAGGAGTGGAGGTCTCTGTGTTATACTTTGGGACATAAAATAGAAGTTTTTATTTAGAAGAAAACACATTTTCCTATAGTAAGGATTGCCTTTAGGGAATGAGCTGCAGAACTGAGAGGTAGAGAAGGCTCCCTACCCCAAAGCAAACAAGCATGGAGCCCACCCTCATGGAGGCTCCCATGGGAGCAAAGGTGGGGCTTACACCATTATCTTCCTGAACGTTCATGAACAGGGCTTTGGAGGAAAATCCTGCTGATTTATTTCCTGTTCTTCTCCAAGGGTCAGGAACAGATGGTTGACCAGGAACTTGTACAGTAGCTCAGAACAACTCCCCAGGGGCATGTGGTGGCTGCCACAGGTCTTCTCTTTTTCTTTTTCCACCTGTAACACTAAACAGTTACAAATGATCTCAGATCCTAAACTTCTCAGTAAGCAGCTGACGGAAAAGTTCAACCAAGTGTCCTCAGCAACATCCTCTCAGTTCACAGATAAGAAAAGCTAGACATTATTTTTGAGGAGGATGTTATTTTCCTGAAATACTTTAAAAGCCAGGTGATTTAGGATTGTCGTGCAGCCTTCCTTCCTGAGTCTCCTGCATGCCCGTCCTGTGCTAGAAGTGGATGTTGCAAAGATAAATACAAAATACAACATTGTCCCTGCCTCCAATGGTTTAAAATCTAGTGAAGGACATATGTAAATAGTTTTGAAGTTAATGACTGATGTTGGTGAATTGTTTATCAAAATTTTAAAAATGAAGAATGGAAAGAAGAAACAAAAATTATCCTAAGGGCATTTTACTTTTTTCCCAGGGCACTATCCATCTGGGGAAAACCTGGACAAAAATTGGCTTCTCAAGTGAAGTTCAGTCTATTGTGACATATTGGTGAAGGCCTGTGCTTTGAGCAGGGACAGAGATTTTTTTTTTCACCAGGTTGTGTAGATGAGACAAAGAGAATTTTAGAATGTTGAATGACACCTTAAACAACTTTTACTCCAAACTTTTTGTTGTTTTAATGAAGAAATTGAGATTGATTCAGAGAGAGGAAGACACTTGTCCAAAGTCACACAGAGAGTAAACTATGCTTCTAGAATAAAACTCAGGTGTCTCACTCCAAACCAAGATTTTTTTGTGATTCTTTTAAGTCACCAGAAGACATCAAAGATAGAGCTGGTGTTCATGATTAAGTACCTGGTGTTCATGGTCAAGGAGCTGGTGATCATGATCAAGGAGCTGGTGTTCTTCATGATCAAGGGTCCGGTGCTCATGATCAAGGGACTGGTGTTCATGATCAAGGAGCTGGTGTTCATGATCAAGAGGCTGGTGATCATGATCAAGGAGCTGGTGATCATGATCAAGGGGCTGGTGTTCATGATCAAGGGACTGGTGTTCATGATCAAGGAGCTGGTGATCATGATCAAGGGACTGGTGTTCATGATCAAGGAGCTGGTGATCATGATCAAGGGGCTGGTGTTCATGATCAAGGGGCTGGTGTTCATGATCAAGGGGCTGGTGTTCATGATCCAGGGGCTGGTGATCATGATCAAGGGGCTGGTGTTCATGATCAAGGGGCTGGTGATCATGATCAAGGGGCTGGTGTTCATGATCAAGGAGCTGGTGATCATGATCAAGGGGCTGGTGTTCATGATCCAGGGGCTGGTGTTCATGATAAAAGGGCTGGTGTTCATGATCAAGGAGCTGGTGTTCATGATCCAGGGGCTGGTGTTCATGATAAAAGAGCTGGTGTTCATGATCAAGGAGCTGGTGTTCATGATCAAGGGGCTGGTGTTCATGATCAAGGAACTGGTGTTCATGATCAAGGAACTGGTGTTCATGATCTTGGTAGATTAAACAAGCACTTGCTCTGTTGTTTTCTACCCTGAATCAAATGTAGTGATAACCTCGCTAAGCTTAAAAACAAAAAAAGAACGAGAGTGGACCCAAAACTGAACAAACTCTGAAAGACAGAAAACGGAAAGATCAGAAAATCAGCACCCAAGACATTGCTGGGAGCTGTGCCTCAGAAAGGTGGGCTCTCCCCACCAAACACTGGAATTGGAGGGCAGGTGGTGGTCTGGGGTAATTAACAGAGCCAGTAGTTGAAGTATCAAACCTGGGACAGCCAGGATGGCTGACACTTGCACAGCCAGGATGGTTGAATCTTCCCCTTTTGTGATTACAAAGTCACTAAAATTTTGATGAAAACTAAAACCATGAAAAGGACAGCAAAATCAACCAATGGAAAAACGCACACCCAAGGAAACAGAATTAATTGAGCAATCAGTAGAGAACGCTTACATATGTATATTTAATACCTCAGAGATCTATGAAGTGGCATCACCTGTGAAACAAGTTCTAATCACTTAGAGGTCTGGGGAATAAAAAACATAATTATAGAAATCAACAGGTTGGTTGAATAGAAGAAAGTAAACAGTGAAGAGCAAATTATAAATTTTGACTATCCAAGTGAAGAATTGAGGGACAGGAAATATGTAAAAAGAGAGGAGATGTGGAAACTAGACTTTCGAGTTCCAGTGTCAGTGTAAAGGAATGCCAGAATGAGGGCTTAGAGAAGGGAAGAGGTGGCAATATTCAAGTCAGTAATAGCTAATAATGTCCTAAAATTAAAGAAAGAAGTCCAGAAATTGAAAGGCCCACTATGCATTGAGCAAGATGAATAAAAAGTGAGTATAGAGGTGGCTGATATGAACTGGGGACGTTCCTAATGATTGATTCTGTTAATGTCAAGGCAGTGGACTGGGGACATTAGACCTAAACTCATTATAACATGGATATAACCGATCCTCCTGGATGATTCTTCAGAACATCCACTACATCCAATGTAACCCAGTGGTCAGCAGTGCTCTACAGACCATAGGGAATGTACTGATTTCTGGACTTTTTCCATATTGGTGTTGTGATGAATAGACCCAAAGATGGTCCCCAGTGGTCCCCAACTCCTGGCATTCATGTCCTTATATAATCTCCTTGAGTATGGGTAGGGTCTGTGATTTGCTTCTATCCAGAATATAGCAAAGGTGAAGAGATGGCATTCCTGTGACTATATAACATAAGTCAGACTCTCTCACTTTGCAGCCAACCTTGAAGAGGCCAACAACAGTGCTGTGAACTGCCTATGAGAGGCCCACTTATTGAGAACTGTGGGTGGGTTGGAAAGACTGAGAGCCTTGATCCTATAACCACAAGTGACTTAATTTTGCCAATAATCTGAGTGAGTTGGATGTGGACCCTTTTCCAGTCAAACCTTCAGATGAGAACACAACCTGGCTAACACCTAGACTGCAGCCCAGTGAGATCCTGAAGCAGAAGATCCATCTAGCTGTGCCCAGATTCCTTGCCTACAGAAGCGGTGGGTTTAAATATGTGCTGTTTTAAGCTGCTCAGTTTGTGGTAATTTGTTATGCAGCAACAGAAAACTAATCCAGGTGATTCTGGCGAGTTGTGATCTCAACCTTTGGCAATGCCTGGTGGTACAAAAATGTAGATGGCTGAAGGCTGGGTAGAGAGGGAAGCATCTGTGCCTGATGCCACGGCTCAGCATTCCCCGGCATTCTCCCAGACACACTAAGTGTGTGCCCTGCCTTCCAAAATGGGACTGGATTACTGTGTCTTCTGGATGTGGTAGCTCTGCTTGTGGGAAGAAGTTATCCGATTGAGTTGATGCCAAAGACAGGTGACCAGGCTCTTGTCACTTGTAATGCTCAGGTAGACTGGCATGGGATTCAAAGGAGCAGTTGCCTGTCAGCAGCTGGAGCTCACACCTGCATGCACATGTATTCTGAAACACATGCACACTGCTGGGCTCAGGTTCACCAAAGATGCTTGTCTATTAATATATTTAGGGAACAGGGCTTTCCTGCTGCCTGGGATATTTGTGATTCAGGATGAAAACCCTAGACTCCTTTCTTATGGCAAGTTATGGTCCATCTCCCTGACCTCTCTCCTGTGGAAAGACCTGCATCATCTGAGCAAGTTTTCAAGTACTGGGGATGCTTGATAAATGGCTCTTAAAATTGAACTCAGGTGCCCACCAAAAAATACTAGCAGTGAAATTAATGGAGTCACTTCCAAATGAGCTTAATGGCACACTTGCCTTATTTCCAGGAATTTCTTGAAGTTACAGGAATGCAGTACAAGAGTAATCAGGTGGTTTCATGGAAGAGCCCTCTTTCCAGCCCTATCTCCACCACTCATTCTCACAGAATGACCTCGTAGGAAACCCTTTCCCATTCTGAGTCTCATTTTTCTTATCTGTACGATAAAGGATTTGAACTTTCTCATAAACTAACCCCCCCCCCATGGAAATTACAATGTCCACCTCACTGATGGCACATGTGGAATGATGTTTGTAGAGCTTCGTGACTTATAAGAGCACTGTTTACTATTATAGATCATCATTGGCCGCACCAACAAGCCATGTATCTGTCACTGTTGATGTCTGAATTTTAAAAAATTTCTCAAGTACTGAAGACACCTTGGAAAGTTAATTCATTCAGCTCATGCTTATGCTTATAGCACCAACTGGAATTGTTTTTATTTTTGTTTGATATCAAGATTTCTTATTTTATATAAGCAACTGTGCTTGTTACTTAGGATGGACCTGGTTATATTTCCCATGCCAGTGGACCAGATTTCTGCAATGTTTTAGCACATAAGAGTTCTGAGGAGGGACACAAATCTATCTTCAGTAAAAAAAAAAAAAAAAAAAGAGCGCACTGGGGGCAAATATACTCACATGGATTCCTGGGATTCTTGGCTTTCTCTACCCATTGTATAGACCTCCATTCTGGCACACTGTATTAGAGTCAGACATTCCAAGGATAGCTTGAAGGTAGGGGCCCTAACTCCCTCTGTCCCTCTAATTCCTATCACATAGCAGGATTAAAGAGAGGACAGAGGAGGGGAACTCAGTTTCATCACCCAGCCTCTCCTCTAGTGGCAGCGATTCTGCTCTGCCCCTGAGCTTGCATATCCCACTCAGCAAAACAAAAGCTGTAGGAATAACCATACCTACCCTCCTTAGATGGCATCTTACTGCCCATCAACTGTTACTCAAAAATGTCTCTTCAAGGAGGTCTCATTTTCAACCCAAAGAGCTTATCAAAGCATTCCTGTCAAGACCACATCATATTCTTCACGAGAAGAGTTATGGTAAATGCAACAGGGCCATCTTTTACATTAATTAAAGATCAGTGTCCTAGTCCTCTCATCTGTTAAGTGGAGATAATAACAAAGTATCAGTTAAGGATTAAATAAGACAATTGATGGGTTGGGCTGGACAATCAAGGAGTAATTTTCTAAGGATATATAGGTGACTTCACTGTGTACTGACTTAAAAATGCTTCTTGTCCTGCCTAAGCACAGCCTCCTATTGAGTATTTCACAACCAGGCCCATTCTTGTAAAAAGAAACTTTCTAGTTCTACCAGCTCATACAGGTCTGAGTTTTGGTCTTTATCTACATCAGACAGAGACAGAGAATGTGGAGACCTCAGTGCCTTTCAATCCAAGCCCTTTGGACCCTGCTCTGGGCTGTAAGTAACAAAAACCCAACTTAAACAATAAAGGGAATTTATTGGCTCATGGAACAAAACTGTCCAGAGTGGGGCCAGTTGCAGGCGAAGCTTGATCCTGTACTTAAACAATGTCACCAAGGACCTGGCTTCTTTCTACCTCTTGACTTTCCCTTCAGTAGCATCGACTTCAGGCTGAGAGTGGTTCTTCTTCATGGTCCCAAGACGGCCACCATCAAGACTCAAGACTACCTACTTCCTCTTTCACATCCAGCACTGTGGATAAAAAGAGCCTCTACCCAACATTCCCAGAAAAACTCTTGAAATTCCCTCTGGCTGCATTGCCTTAGGGCACATGGCTGTACCTGAACCAATCACTGCAGCCAGGGAGCTGGAATGTGCGGTTGGCTTAGTTTAGGTCATGAGTTCACCCCTGGAAGTGATGACTGAGTCAGCTCAGCCAGATTGTAAAGTCCCCAAACAGAAACCAGGGGCTACTGGGAAAGGAAACGGGGGAATGAACGAACATGGGGATGCAATAACAACATCCATCACATCTTTCATTTTATGGATGGAAAACTGAGATTAGAGAGGGAAAAGGCCTTCCCAAGATCATAGCAGGGCGGAGCTGGGACCACATCCCAGCCCTTCAATCTGTAGACCCTGTATTATTTCTACTTGACTCTACTTCCACTTGCTCAGGCCAACTTGCCCACTACTGGGTGGTGATCAATGTGGGTTCCAACCTGTCGATTTCTCCCTAAGAGAAATGAGTGAACCAAAGGCATCACATTTCAAACGCCTCCAAGTTTCCCGTCAGAAGAACACGAACCTATGCTCCAAGGATTCTTGCGGCCACGAAGATCAACTGCAGCACTTCCATCTCCCCTCTTGGGGCCCCCTAACTACCAAGTAGCTCCTGCTACTTTTAAGGGAAAAATGCATTCTGGTGTGCAAACACTGTTGCATATTCAGGCACTCAAAATCTAATTTTAGCTGCAAGAGACTTCATTGCAAGATGCTCACGTAATTAAGCAGCTTTCTTCCCAGAGTTTGGAAGCCTATCTATTCTTTTCTCTCATTTTCACGTCGCTGGGATTATCAGAATGTGTTTTAGCTTCTTAAAATTATATATTTTGGTTTTTCCAAATTGATCCACAACAGGAGATGAAATCCATGAAAATTACATGTTTTAGCACAGGTTTATGTAACTCTATAGTCTTGCTATTAAAGTTAGAATCTGTAGACAGCCAGAGTTTCACTGTTCAAAGGCTCCCAATACGTTTCCCACACTTCTCCCCCAAATACTCCTTGGCTGGTTGGGACAGTTAACCCTTTATGGAGAAGCCATGAGCTATAGACAAGACCTAACTGGGACACAAACAGACTTTCCCCAAAGGACTGGTGGATCCCCCTTACCGTGCTCTGCTCTCCCACGGAGGCAGGCCTGGGGCTGTGGCTGCTGAGAGCCAGCAGCAGCAGGTGGGGCCTTTACACCTCCTTGCTCACCCAACGTCCAGAAGCACTTGCCAAGTGTCAGGTCCTTACCATGGGCAGCAACTCAGCGTAGCCCGGATGCAACCTGACCCCGTCATCCTACTCATATGCATGCCTGGCCAAGGTGCAAGTAAGCTGCAGGACCCAAGAGGTCTCTGGGGACTTGGTGACAAGGAATGCACCCAGCCAGCTACCAGGAGGAACGGCTGTGCTGCTGCTCCCCTGACTCCTGGTGGGGAGGGGGAGCTCAGGGAGCCGCCTCGGCTGTGGTCCTGGTCAACTCTCCAGCCACACCTCTGCCTTCTCCAGCCCCCACGGCTTCTCGGTTTCCTACCTGAAGATTGCCTGGGTGGCAGGGAGTGAGGGCCATAGCCGTGGAGCCGGCCTCGGGAGGATGCCAGCTTCCCTCTTCTCCACCGGTTTGTGCTGCCGTCTCCTTTGAGACTGTGTTTGCTCTGGGATGCAGGTGTCCCCGGCCCCTTCCAAGACAGTGTGGAAACTCCTAGTGGGTCTCAACTAGAACTCGGGAGACACAGCCTCATCAGAGGCCTTCACAGGCTTGACTGTGGAGCCCATGCTGAACAATAAACATTTAAAAAGAAGCTGGTGTTTCCAGCTTTGAGCTGAGCCAGGTGATGCTGTGGGGTGGTCTAGAACAGCCTCAGCACCAGTGTAGGTTTGGGGGACTCAGCAGGAACTTGGAGGCCGCCAGGAGCACAGATGTTCACCCCACTCACTGGTAAAACTGAAGGCTGGGAAGACTTCCCTCTGAGGAAAGGTGGCTCCACTGAGCCCTCCTGCCCTGCCTGCCTTCACTAGGGGTGGCTCTTGGCTCCCCACCACCAGTCAGGGAGTAGAGGTTCAAGCCATCCCTATGCCCAGCTTTCCCAAACCCCTCACCCCATTTTCTCCTCATGATGTAGCTTGGCTCAGGCTGAGGGGATGTCAGATGAAGGGGCCAGCTGGGGTTACCCCAGGTCTGGACAAGCTGTAGAGGCTCAGGGGCTGGCCCGATTCAGGCCCACTCACCCCACTCTTCGCCCTCCCACAGGACTCAGTATGTAACTAGGCTCTCCACCACCCTCCCTGCATCTCTCACTGTCCTGGGCCATGCTCCCAGGTCATTCCAACCTCTAGACCCAAACCCCCGTCTCCACAGCCTCATTCCTGAGCCCCAGACATGTAGCAAAGGGTGACCCAGGGAGGAAATTAGCATCAGCACCCAGGCCCCTTCCAGGCTAAACACTAAGTGGCCATCAGGACAGAGTCTTTTTCTGTGCCCCCATCTCTGTCCCCACCCACCCACTCCCCTCCTTCTGCTGCAGACTCGGAGAGACACACACGCCCCACACTCCATTCACCTGTTTTGCAAAACACACCAAGGTTTTCCAAGCCTCTAAGCACACGCTGTTCTTTTGCCTTAATTACCCTTCCCCTCTGCTTTGCTGGGATGATTCCTACAGATTTCTCAAGACCAGATCAAAGTTGCTTTGGTGCACTCCCTGAAGACCCCAGGCACGTGGGCCGACCATTGTGAGCCTGCACAGCATTCATGCTCCTGTTACTGGGTTTCTCACTCCGAGGGTGACGACCCCTCCCCTGGGCCCGTGGACTGAGCTAGGGTGGGGAAGGCTGCCTTTCATACGGGTCTTCCCCGTCTCCGGAGGCCAGCACTCGGCAGGTGTCAGCATCTGTGAGCGCCAGCCCCTTTCTGCTGAGGAAATGCATGAACAAGTGGGAAGGATGACAGCGTAGCAGAAATAAAGACAGATGGTGTGGCAAAGAGGCTGGGGACAGGAAGTGGTGAGGTGAGTAACAGAGGGACAGAGAGGGCTCGGCCATGGCCACTGGGGGTCGGCAGAAGCTGCAGCTATGGCCTCTCCCCCAAGGGTGCAGGGTTGTGTTGTTAATGGTCATGACCCAAACGTGAGACCCCTTGGAGAGTGGAGACCTGTCAAGATGGGTAGGGCAACCAGTCACAGTGATCCCTAAGATCACGTCCTTCCTTGGTTTCCCCATGCCCACCCCAAGCCCCTCCTGATGACATATGGGGCCCTCAGGTCCAGGAATACCCTGAGGCCCAGTCCCCTCTCTGCCCCACTGTCCCCTCGCTCTAACACCCTGTATCTGAGGCATAGGGTGAAAGCCCACTCTCCTGGGGACAGTTGGAGAAAGAAGCCAGGCAAGGAAGCCTCACTCCAAGGAGCACTCATGTTAGAAGGGGGTGCACAGAACTTGGGATGGGTCCTGAGGTTGGTGTGAGTTACAGGTGCTCCACTGTCCACGGTGCTGCCAACCCACCTGGGGGGGGGGGGAGGCAGGGCTGCAGAGTTCGTGGTGCCCAGTTGTCACACCACACACATTTATGGGATGTCAGGGCCGCGTGGCCCAGCAGCAACAATCCGTGAGCCCAACTCCATGCTCAAGTCCTTGCTGCTCAGAGCATGATGCCCGCCCCACCCAGCATCCCACAGTCAAGAACCTGGACCAGCAAGTCCATGCCTGGGGCTGAAAACAGGAAACCTGGGGCCTCCAGGAGCCCTGGTGCACGAGTGTGTGTGTGTGTGTGTGTGTGTGTGTGTGTGTGTGTGTGTGTGTGTGTGAGACAGACAGACTGACAGCCTCTGGGAACATGGAACCTGGCATCTGTGTGATTGTGTTTGCAAGTCTGCAAGTGTCTGGCACACCCTGCATGGTGTCAGGCTTGTCAAAACAGGCACTGTGAGCGTGGAGTGGCATGTCTAAGCATGTCTGGCTAGGAGCGTGTTTGTCCTGTGGCATGGTGTCTGCTGGGTGGGCTAAGGGCTTGCGACTAGTCTCCCTGCACAAGAGGGAGGCAGCACTGGGCAGCCTCCCTGCTGGTGGCACAGCAGCCTTGTGTCCCAGCGAGGCCACCCCCTGAGCATCTGAGCGGGCGCAGCAGGGCGGGCAGAGTGGCCGCGCCTATCATCTGGGCACATACTCCCTGGGCAGCCCAGCCCAGTTGTGATCGCGCAGGGCCTTGTCCACCGTCCGGATGTAGCCATTGATCAAGTCCTTCATCTCAGGGGTGAAGGGCTCCGGGTCGTGAGGGCGCCGGCCGTGCCGTCGGAAGCTGCCCTCCTTGTTGTTCTCCACGCACAGCAGCCGCTCCTCGCTCACGGTCACGTTAAGGAAGGCCACCATCTCCCGCAGCGTGGGCACCAGGCTGCGCCGCAGCTCCTCATAGTGCACGACCAGCAGCCGCTTGCCGTATTTGAGCCAGTCCAGGACGTGCGAGGACCACCACGATGCGTAGCTGTTGACGAAGTCAGGCCACTCTGCGGGGGACAAAGGGGTGCCGTGTCAGACCCCGGCCTGGGAGGGCTGCTGCCCCTCTGGATGCCCAGGGAAGCGGCCAGGATTTTCCATCACCCGCTGCCCACGGCCAATCTGCCAGAATCTCCGGCTGAGAAAGACCTTCCTGGTGACTTAGTGCGAATAAAGGTTAGCATCAGGCTGGGCTCTGCAGAGTCCTAAGCTGGGAAGACATGACCATGAGTCTGCCTGCCCCCCAGCAAACACATTGAGTTAAAATACGTGCAAACTGCATGCACCAAGAACTGGTTCTCTCTCTCACGTGCTATGAATTCTTGGACTTGGGCCCTGCACCTGGCCAGGGAGAGCTGGGCTGGGCCACAGTGCATGACACAGCGGTATTAAGGACAGGTGGGAAACCGAGGCAGGGCATCTCTTTGGAGATGACCCTCATTCACCTTGATCTTGTCTCTGGCAACTATGCACATGTGACGTGGGTGACAGGGACTGAGCAGCGTGTGTGTGGGCAGCCGCTGGGCCTCCCAGTAAGGAAGACGCTGCCCAGGACAGGCTTCCTCTCCCGGCCCCTCCTGTACATCTGAGTGAGCACTGCCTGACCGGTGCTCACTGTGTCGGCGGGTGTGAGGCAGCTGGACCTGTGGCACAAGGGGCGGGAAGATGTATGACGAAGCCACGGATGGGCCCAAACTTCTGCAGATGACCTACTTCATGAGATTTCTTTTCTAGCGAATTAAGAAATTAGGTGTTTTGTTTAGGGAGGGGAATGCAAATGTTAAGAATCACCCTAACAAAATAGTTTTCATAACTGGGCTATGGGAAGCATTTGTTTTCTCTCATCCTCAACATAGTCCTCTGAGATGGGGACCACCCTGCTTTTCAGATGAGGAAACTGAGGCTCGGAAGGTATGCAGCTTCCCCCGGTCATTTGGGCTGGTAAGAAGCCCAGGAGGGATCAGAGCTTAGCTGGCTTCCATCCTAAAGGGGGGCAGGGATGGCTGGGTGCTGGTCTAAGACAAGGGTGATGAGGAAAAGGAAGGCCACAGGTCAGCCTCAGCGGATCCAGAGCCACGCAGGGACAGAAGCACAGCCTGCCTGGCCTATAGTCCTACAACTCATCACGCCACCACCCTGAATTTTTTTCTGACGGCTTGATTTGATATCGCTCACCACCCTGACCTGTACCTCCGTAATTCACTGCTAAAAGGCCGACTGTGCATGCCTTGAGGGCAGAGACCATGACCCCTTTCCTGGGCCCCCGGTGCCTTGCCCAGCGCCTGGCACACAGTAGGACTTCAGTAAGTATGTGTCAGCAGGCTGCCTCCATGAGTAAAGTAGCAGTGACCCCCACCTGCCAGCCCCTTCTCTACCTTTGCTCTTCCAGTTGCGGTCAGCTGCGTAGCCCAGGTGGCCCGCACACTTCCTGTTGAATTCGGCCACCAGGGACCGGTACGGGTTCCGGATCAGCAGGATGGCCGAGTCGAACATCTCGATCTCCCTCCTGCCACTCTCGTGGGTCTTCACACAGATGGTGCGCCGGCTCCGCCAGTGGTCCTTCTCACCCTTAAACCCTGCCCGGGACAAAGCGGAGGGCTGCTTTGGAAGAAGGCATGTTGGGGCCCCGACTGCCAGGCAGCAGATAAATCCAAATGCCAGCCTGCATCCCTGAGGGAAAACTGACAATAGGGGCAAAAGAGAGGCCCGTGGATGGCAGAGCAGAGGGCTCTGGGAGGCCTATGGATGGCTGACAGGAGGGGCCTCCATGGGAGGCGACCGATTGATGTTTCTCTCTCATATCTGTTTCTTTCTCTCTTTCCCTTCCTCTCTCTAAGCATGTCCTCAGGAGCCTGTCAGAAACAGCAATTCTAGGCTCACATCGGATCAACTGAGCCGGACTCCGAGGCTCGGCCCAGGCGTCTGCTGAATTGAACACGTCCCTGGGAGGTTGTGACACACATGCATGGGAGAAGCACTGCTCCAGGGCCCCGAGGAGACGGTCTGGCCACGGGAGCTGCCTCCCCCCCTCTCCGCAGCCTTCGCCTACCTTTGTTGTAGAGAGTCCCGTCGAAGTAGTAGCTGCCGGTGTAGAAGCCGGTGGCATGCTCGATGAGGTGCCGAGCCCACGTGTTCCCCGCGCCCGGGAAGCTCGAAAGAGCCACAAACACTTTGGACTTGGTGGGCAGGAACCTCCTGTCTGTGCACCGTGTGTCTGAAAGCCATACGTTGTCTCAGGGTCACTTACCCTCGTGGTGACAGACTCACCGCCGGACCCCCCTAGATAGAAACTGCTGATCCAAGACTCCCGCTTAACACAAGTGTGAACTGAGGCCCCCAAAGGGGGAGGGGTTTACCTCCTGCACATGGCTGGCCAGAGAAAGCGTCAGTGACAACGAGGCCTCGGAAGCCCACTCAAGAGTGTGGTGCATATTGGCGCCCTGAGGACCCTCAGCCTCAGCTTTGTCTCCATGGCCACAGCCAAGCCTTGGCTACGGGCACAGCACAGATAACTGCAGGGGAGGTGGCTGGAGTCATGGCTGGGCTGACCAATGCCACACACCCAGGTACAGCCAACAATGAGCCTGCTGGACTAGTATCAGGTAAGCAACCTCTCTGAGCCTACTCTTCCTTCCCCCAGGGCTGCATGAAATCATCACGTGGAAGCCCCCAAACCCTGGACTGTGCTGGGTCACAGCAGGTGCTCCATGAAGGAGGCAGCATCCCGCCCCCTCTGCTCTTCCTCCACCAGCTCCTAAGGTCAGCCGGGCAGACTGGATGCTCACACATTACAGTCCAAAAGCCCTACTGGTCCCGAGGACCTGGGTTGGCCTGGGGAAGCCTCTGAGGCTCCTGTGGCCACTGAGCTCCCATGGACGCAGCGCCACCACCTTGCCACTGCTATCCCTCTGGCCCTGCCTCTCTGCACTTCCTTCCTTCCTCAAGCCACCCTTATCTCCAGAGAGACTCAGATAAAGGTCAGATGCTCTTCAAACTGACCCTGCGTCCTGTGTCCAGCTTCCATGGATGGTAGAGGCCTCCTCCATCCCGGATACAGGGTTTTTACACAGACGCCCTTCCTACCCCAGGACTGCAGTCAGCCATGGCCAGCATTTACAAACCCCCAGACCAAATGCCACAACCAGAGGCAGGCGCAGGGAAGAGGGCGCTTCACGCCTTGCCCACCTCTGGGGTGGGGGCTCACCTTGCACCGGGGTCTGGTAGACCTGGCAGTACTTGGCCAGCCTCTGTGCCTCAGGCTCCTGGCCACACAGCGAGCTGTTCACAGCATCCCGCAGGTTGAACTGGGGGGTGGGGTAAGCACAGTAGCACTCCCAGCCTCTGAGGATGGCCAAGGGGAACTCCTGCAGGACAAGGAGAGGAAGAGGAGCATCTCGGGTGAATGTGAGGGCCACACCTCCCACAGCTCAGGTGTGGGATGAACACGTGGACGTGCTGCCAGCTACCAGCTGCCAGCTATAGGGGATCAACAGGGATATCTGTCCATCCTTTTAGTGCTGTGCTCTGTGCCCAAGCCCAGGGAGACCAACTCAACGAGACGTGACTTCTGCCCTCCAGTAGCTCACAGCTGGCGGCTGACAAGTCAACAGTTATAGCACAGTGAGAATGGTGCTATGACAAAGGTGAGCCAGGTGTGGAAGGAGGGAGCAGAGCCTGGACCGGACTTTCAAGATGTCTAGGAGGCAGTCAGGGTGGGAATGGACAGTGGGATCCATGGGGGAAAATGAGTGTGGGGGTCAGAATGGGACAGATAAACCCACCCAGGGCAGTTAGGGCTCAATGTATCACAGGTTTAACCAGTAGACCGAGAGCCCCAAGCGACGTCTGGAATTCCTGCTAGCTCTCCCTAGAAAGACACCAACCCAACCCTTATGCCTGAAGTCTGCTGCAGGGTGGGGTGTAGGGCCAAGAACAGTTTCCCCCACACCCATCTCCCCAAGATGGGAGAGGTGAGCAAGAGTAGACTTCTATCCACCAATGTACTGACCCCCATGGGGGCATCCTGAGAGCTGGGGTGGGGTGAGGAGGGGCCCCTGCCAGGGTTCAGCTCCTGGCGGTCTCTTACACGGTTTCTTGTTCCCACTGAGAAAGCTGTACCGTATGATAGACCTGGAATGTTGGCATTGGAAGGCCTGGGTGTGACCTTGGGCAAGGTGCTGAGCCTCTCTGAATTTCACCATTGAATAAAAGTAATAGAAGCTCCCTTGCTCGTTTATTATGAGCACTGGATGAGAAGAGTCTTAATTGCCCAGCACTGGGCCCGGCACAGGCTCGGTGCTCACAGAGGAATGAGTGGTCCTCTGTCTCCTTACCCTCCCGCATCAGCCACAGCTCACTCAAAATTCCTCCACCCACTTCTCTCGCAGGTATTTTTGAGCACCTACTATGTACCGGGCACTAGATAGGACACATAGCTCCATTTCATCTCTGCCCACCCCTGCATCTGGCACGCAGGAGATGCGAGCCTCCCGGAGTGTGCAGAGAGGAGAGGCCTCTAGGAGTGTGCAAGGGAGGGGGCTGTGGGTGGAGAAAACTTCCCACTGCCGAGGGAAGGGCCGCACAAACCTCTTTCTTTTTTACCCACGGCGAAATCTCATAAATAAATAAATAAAAGGAAATCAATAGCGTTTTCTGGGCGCAGCTTGGTAAAGCGGAGGATCTCAGAGAGACAATAGAGGCGGTGTCCCAGCCCAGAGAGACAGTGCAGGGCCTGGGGGAGGGGAGAGACCTTAGGAGGGAGGGGAGCGGATGCTGCTGGATGCTGCCCCCATGCAGGGCTGTTGTTAGGCACTGGCTGAATTCTCTCCTAGATGCCCAGAGGCCCCTGAAAGCCTCTCCCTGCCTCCCTGGTCCGTCTTCGAGGCTGAGGGGCAGCTTCACCTCCGCCAGGACTTTCACCAGGGCCCAGGCCCACGTGTCTCTCAGAGCCAAGCTGCCATGTAGGGATGGGGGGGGGCGGGAGGGGGGGATGCTTTCACTATTCTCACACTACTCACGTACACCTACCCACCTACACACACACACAGACACACAATCTTGCTGCACACTCTGCTTCTAGAGCTCAGAGCTCCCTTTTGCATTGGAAAAACTCTTAAACATTCTATGGGACCATAAGCAAGTCACTCCCCTTTGGAACCTTAGTTTCGCCATCTGTAAAATGGGCATGTCCCATGAATCAGCTTGCCTGGAAGAGCTGGAGGATTTCGTTTCTCTCGGGCCCTCTCACTACTTCCCCTGGCCCACCCCGAGGGTAGTGAGCTAGGACATCTATCCATAGGCCTTTCCTGGGAGAGGCTTAAAACAGGGATGGAGGATGGGGTAGTCAGTTGCTCTGGGTATCCAGGGACTTTTATGTCTGAGAGAGGAAGCACCGCACAGTAGAGAAAGCACCAGGTTTATAATTCAAAAGACCTGGACTCAGGTTCCAGTGCCATATTCAATATCTGTGTGACCTTGGGCAAATACCTGCCCTTTCTGTACCTTGATTTTCTCATCTGTAACATGGGGGCAATAATATCCAATGCAGAGTGCTGGGAGAATGAAGGGAGGGCATGCTTGAGAAGGACCCAGCCCAGTGCCCAGCACACAGTAGGTGCTCCCCTATTTTTATCTCTTAAGGCCTTTAGCTGTACTAGAGGTGGGCCCCAGACCACCTGCCACTCAGAGTACCAAGAGTCTGTTTCCTGAAGTTCCGCACTTTGTCTCTCCCTCCAAGGCCCTGAAAGTTCAGGATCAGGCAAAGGCCAGAAGCCCCTCCCCCCATCATCACTCGTGGTCCTTTAGTCTCTACCAGGCACATACAGAAAAGGGTTGCTTTGAATACTCAGCTGCCACAATGAGGCCCTAACTTTGGAACCAGCCACACCCCCAACCACAGTTGCCCCCAATGTCAGATGCAGTGATCCATCCAGCTCTGGCATCTAGGGCCACTGTCACAGTGCAGGGCCGAGGCGACAGGATCTGGGAGTGAGAGAACAAAGGCTGGCAAACCCAGTAGCACATCCAGCTAGACTCCACCCACCGCTGCCCAGAAAGTGAAATCTGTGTCCAGATCCTCAATCAGAACACCACTGGCTTTCTGCAAGTAAGTTCTGCAGTCGGGAGTTGGTGAAAAGCCGTCGTGGGCATTGCAACCTCCCACTATCACCACCCATCCTCTCCCACAAAGCCCTCCTCCCGTCTCCTCTGGGACCAACACCTTCCCCACAGCGAGGGGAAACAGCAGCCTGGGCATGCATGGCAGCGATGGGGAGGGCACACGGCCCGCCATCTGGCCGCATCCCCTATCTGTTGGGCTGAATTGTGTCCCCTAAATTTCACATGTTGAAATCCTAACCCCCATACCTTAGAAGGTGACTGCATTTGGAGACAGGGTCTTTACAGAGGTAATTATGTTCAAATGGGACCCTGAGGGCAGGCCCCAATCCAATCTGACGGGTGCAGTTATCAGAAGGAGAGATTACAACACAAGCACACACAGGCCAAGCCACCATGTGAAGACAAAGGGACAAGGCGCCATGTGCAAGTCCAGGACAGAAGAAATGAACCCTGCCAACACCTTGATCTCAGACTTCTGGCCTCCAGAAGGACAGGAAATACATTTCCGTTGTTTAAGCCTCCATCATTCGGTAGTACTTGGTGACAGCGGCCCTGGTAAACTAATACACTAGCTTTCCTACTGGCCCGTGGCCCTTATAGTCAGTCACACACCCACCACAGGGCCTTTGCATTTGCTGTTCTCTCTGCCTAGAATGTTCTTCCCCCAGACACTCTTGTGGCTTGCTCCCTTATTTTCTTCAGCTTGCCTTCTCTGTGAGGCCTCTGGCTAACCCATTTCAAGTCGCATCACTCCTCCTGCCACCCCCTCATTCCCCTGCTGTGCTTTCTGATTTTGTTTCATTGACGTATAACAGCGATGAAGTACTCGGACCCTCTGCGTACAGTTCAGTGGTCTTGATGAATGCAGCTGAAGACACACAGCAGTTTCTTCCACCCCCTTCCCATCAGCCACCCTCCCTCAAAGCAACTGCTCTTCTGATTTCTATCACCACAGATTCATTCGGCCTATTCTAGAATGTCCTATAAATAGAGCCATCCAACGTCTATTTTTGTGGGTCTGCTTTCTTCCATTCAGAAATATATTTGTTAAACCACCCCTGTTGTTCTATCTGTTAATAGACTGCTCCTTTTGATCGCTGTTGCTGTGCATGGGAATGTACCAATTTGTTGACTCATCCACTTGTGGACACAGGGGCTGTTTCTGGTCTTTACCTATTAGGAATGAAGTTGCTATGAACGTCCGTGTACAAGACTCTCGGTCAATAAATATTTTCATTTCTCACGGGCTAAGGCTGCATGCTCCTGCTTCATTTTTCTGCACAGAACTCGTCAGCATTCAGCGTGCGCTCGGTTTCACTTCCTGGCCTGTTTACCGCTCGCTTCCTTCCCCGAGCGTGTGAGCAGGGATCCCTGGGCTGCTGGGCTTTGCTGCGTCCTCCAGAGCACGGTGGGTGCTTAACGAATGTCTGACGGACAGGCTAACGAACAAATGAACGAATGAAGAAATGTCCTCTACAGATCCCAACTCCCCCCGAAGTTACTGGCAATGGGTTTGGGCATGAGCCCCCTGTTGGTCATTTTCGCCCTGGGCGTCGGGGACCCGGGGAGGGGGCTCCGTCTCCCTCCCTGGCTGTAACAGTGCTGCCGACGTTGATGCCTCATGGTACTGTCCACCAGTGACCCGAACGTTTTTGCTTCCTTGAGTGGATTAAACTGTCAAGTTTCTGGGTGTTTGCAGAGCTGCGAGGGAGCCACAGACAGTAATGTGGTTTTATTTACAACATAACCACTTCAACGACATCACTGGATTCTGAAAACACAGACCAAATTTTCAGACCCTTGGGGATTTCTAGGACATGATTTCCATAAAAATTAAATATTGATGAATCTTATCTCTCTGCCAACTTCCCCACTCTCCCCACCCCCATTCCAGGCTCCAGAGAGAGGGAGAGAGAGAGAGAGAGAAAGGAGAAAATTATTAGAAAAAGCAAAGTGGAAAGGAGGCACAAACACAGATGTGGGATCGTTTCAATAAACTAGACAAGGGATTGAAGAGGAAGCCACTGAGCCTATGTCGGGGGGCAGGGTGGATATGCATCTTGATCCTGACACATCACCTCCAGCCTAAAGCCAGGCTGTGATGTAGCCAGGGATGGCCTCTCAGGGTGGAGGGATCCACATGCAAAGGCTTGGTGATGGCCAAGGGGTCAAGGAATGGACATTCCAACAGGCAGAGTGAGGCTCCAAGAAGGACCCCTCTATAAAGTGGCCCATGTGGGTCTCATCTTCTCCACCTTCATTCCTCCTTGAGCATGTTTCTTGGGATCTCCATGGTTACACAGAATTACAGACATTTCCAAGATCAGCACTTCAAATTTCAGAAGGTGAAACTGAGGCTTAGAGGCAGGTGGTGAGCAGCCCAAGACCTCAGGCCGTCAGGGAGACTGGAACAGAAGCCAGCTCCGGCCCAGTCCAGGGCCTTGCCACATGCCACACCCAGCTCCTTGGAGGCAAACACATGAGTGCACGGGTGTTTGATGAAATCTGCAAACTAGCACAGAGCTTAGTTCTGACCAGTCTCCCTCCAGGGCAGGTCCCTTCACTCCAGGCAAGTCTGACATTCAAGACACAAAAAAGAAACGAAGACTTCCACAAAGGTGGCTCCGAATATGGGGGGCGAGGGGCCAACTTTTGCTTTTGGTGCTTTCGGGCAAATGTCAAGTTGAATGAAAACCCATCAGCTGTTACAGGGATTGAGCCTGTGTCCTCCGACCTGATGCCTGTGGGATCTGACTGCAGAGTCACGGGTCATGTGGTTTGGAGAGGCAGCTACAGGGAGGTGGCACCGGGCTAAGGCTCAATGTCAGGTACACGGTGTTGACAAGCTACTGAGCATCTCTGAGCCTTGGTTTGATCACCTATGAAACGGGTATAGCTTAATGATTATAGGCTTTGGAGCCAGCAGGTGTGAGATTAAGATAGGATAAACCGAGTCTTGATTTCTGCATCTGTGAGGGAGCTTTGAGGGTGAAATGAAATACTTGTGAGGTGTCTGTCAGAGAGGAGACACCCGAGTCCAAGGGAGGCTACAGGCATGGGGTGGGGCAGGGGCTTCTCCGTAAGAAGAGCTGACTCACAGCCCCCTTGCATGTGTCCAGCCACAAAGGTGCTGCTTCCAGATTGTTTGGGGCAAATGTCAGTGTTTCCAGGGGCCTCTATGGGATGTCCCTTGGGCAATGGCTCTCTGCAGACACTGAGCCTCCAGACGGTAGACCCACTAACCCCTCTCCATGCTACACCCTCCCTGTCACAGCCAAAACATGGCCCAGAAAGAAGAGCTCATGGTACACTGTGTGGCTCAGAACCAATGAACCCAGTGTCTTAAGCATCCCACGCACAGCAAAGGAACCATCACCCCATTGTCTGGAATATTCACTATGCAAGAGACACGCAAACCTCAGAACTCTGTCACGTCCACAAAGTCCCCGAGTCGTCCCCACAGTCTGGCGAGGCATTTCCGCCACCACCAACCCCAGTAAGCACATGACGACACTAAGGCTCAGGGCTACGTGACTGGCCAGGACCACAAAACGAGAAAGGGCAGAGCAGGGCTATGTCCCCAGGTCACTATGACTCTGAAGCTGCCTTCCTACCACCTTCAGAACGATGAGGCCTGGCGACCACAGCCTTCAAGGTACCGAAAGTCTTGAGTGCGCAGAGAAAATGCACATCCCCTTCGCCCCAGCAATCCCATATCTGATAGCTTAGCCCCAGGAAAGAATCATGAACCTGCTCAAAGGTTTGCCCCCAAGGATGTGCATGCACGGCAGTATTGTTTATAACAGCAAAGGAAAAAGAGAAACCGCCTCAATGTCCAGCAGTAGAGGATGGGATGCCTTGTAGCCATGGAGGGCATAGCAGGGCAAAGGGAGCTCATGCAACAGTAGATGAGAGAAGGAAACAGGAGGAAGGAAAGATTCAATTTATTAAAAGCAGATGACATATATATATATATATATATATATATATATATATATATATATATATACACATACACAGACACACACATGCACATATATATGTATACATATATACATATATATATGTGTGTATATGGAATAAAAGACCAAGGTGTGCAGAATGTTTTTAGTTGTTTTCTCTAATGTAGTAAAGTTACAAGTAAGTTTTAATTTTATTTCTGCATTTCCAAAAATTTCTAAATTTTCTAAAATAAAACCTGTGCAATGTCCCCCCCCCCCCAAGAAAACAATAAATATTCTCCAGAGACACACAGCATAGCATCAACAGGTTCACTACAGAACATTTATAATACATCCAAAGCCACAACCTATCAATCACTGAAATGACTATGCAGCATTTTGGCAAAGAAAAAATTCTTAATATCAAGGTAGAAAGTCACAAAACCCAGGCACTTACAGACCCAGCCTGGGGGTGTGTGAAGCTGCGCGCCCCATGGAGGCCGCGGCCCAGCGCACACGCCGAGTCCGCAGGGATCCCAGCGGATCTGAGCCCCAGCGGCCGCCCAGCAGGCTCCCCGTTAGCACGGGCTTTTCCATTTCACAGGCGGCTGGGCTGGCGCCGCCATTAAATGGCCAAAGAAAAAAACCCTAGAAGAAATGTCAATGGGAAAACATCCAGGAGGTTGATATTCTCTATGAAGAACCTGGGCACCCAAAAGAGGCACCTGTCTCCCTCCTGCATCCTGTCCCCTGGTTGCTTTCTCAGTAGAACCACTACCAGCGGCTGGCAGATAAAACCTCAGATCACAAGGCATAATGCTAGTGATGTGTCACAGGTTAGTAACCTATTTACAGATGGTGTTAGATTTCACTCACCAGCCCCACTGTGGGCATGCCCACGCCCACAAATAGTCTGTTTGCACATAAATATCCTGCTTCAAAATTAATCACCCCCAGATCCGGACTGGTAGCAATGCCAATACCTAAGCTCCCCCCACCTCTTCATTCTCACCTCTGTCCAAACGAAGGAGGTGATAGGACTTTGAGTACTGAGAATGAGCAGGTTTCCTTCCATCTCCAAACGATCACAGAAAATTAGACAAGACCATTTTACTGTGTTTAAAAACACATTACACTGGTCAAGTCCCTCTTGCTGGCAGAGAGTCAGATCATTAAGATGCTGATATTCCCCAAAACGTTCTCTTTCTGTCAAACTACACTCTTGGAGCTCCCCAAATTCATTTTAACTAACACACAAAAAACAATAGGGATTTTTATCTGGGGCTACAAATAAACCCCAGATGGTGCTCAAAATTGGGGCGCTGCAAGGAGGGCTCCCCTCTTTTCCTGTTCCCAAGCCCCACCTCTCACATCTGCTGCTGGTCCCACAGCCCAGCCAGCCCTGATTAAGCCCCTAGGCCCCTCCCCCAGATTTAGCTCTGTCCCATTTAACATTCTGCTGTGTGCATTTTCCATCATAAAAGTCCTTGAAAGCATTTTCAGTGGCTGCATTATAGTCCACTCTATGGCTGTGGCTTTAATGTAACCATTCCCGCATCATAGAACATCTGAGCTTGTCTTTCAGCCAAATTAGGATGAGATGAAGCTGCCACTGGGTCAGCCCTGCAGCCTCGGTGCTCCTGGCCTTTCTGGAGAGCAGGTGCTTGGCACTTCAGACAGTAAAGTAAAGCCAGATATCCCTGAGTTCACCTCTCACCCTCCCCTCAGCAACCAGGACAGGAGAGAGGAAACCATTCCTGAAACGTCGCTGGTCACTGCAGGCTGGGTCAGCTGAACTTCCAACCGATCTCACGCCCGCCAGACCTCAACACCAGAGAAATTGGTTTCCTCACCTTCACCAAATAGTTGGAAAAGACAACTGCTCACCAGGATTCAGACGCACAGAGAATGCGGGCCATGCCTGGGCATTGCTGAGCCCACACATTCAAGCTGGCCCTCTAGGGCAGTGGCTCTCGATGGGGCGTGAGGAGACAATTTTGTTCTGCAGGGGACATGTGGCCTTGTTTGGAGACAGTCTGGGTTGTCACAACTGAGGGGGGAGGTGCTGTTGGTATGTTATGGGTAGTGGCTGGGAATGCTGCTAAATATCCTGCAGTGCAGTGACAGATCCTAAAACAAAGGTGACGACCTGGAATGCCAACAGTTGCAAGGCTGAGACACCCGGCTTTACAGTGAAGTCAGAGTCCCTGCAAAACCCTGGCCAGGAAACTGCAGAGCTGAGAGCTGCCGGGGGCAGGGCAAGGGGGCTCCAGAAGGCTGAGTCCCAGTTACACCAACATCCACAGGGTGAAACGAGAAGGGATAGACAGCTTGGGAAGCAAAGGCTCACTCTGTTGGGTAGATGGTAGTTTTCCTTGGATGAGTAACATGTGGGACCTCATCCTTGCCCCACATGGAGTCCCTAACTCCAGAGCCAGGCCACAGGCCAACGTCTACCACAGCTTTGCCAAGGCATCTCCGAAGGTGGTCCTGAGGAGAGCTGCTGCCCAAAGGGATCCACAGAGAACACCTCCACCCCCCTCCAGAGCACCCTACCCACAGCTGTGAAGTGCCATGCTGGGCATACCACCTCTCCCTGCTACACACCAGTAGCTCCCTCTTACCCACCGAAAAACATCTGGACTTTGAGGCTGGCATCCAAGGCCAGTTGTCATTCGTCTCCACCCACCTTTCACACCACACAGTGTAGCCCTCCACTCCAGCAAGCTGGGCTGCTTTCCACCAACCCCCTCCTGCTAAATAGCTGCCTAGTCTTACAATGCACCCCTCACACCCCTCACCCACCTGTTGACACTGCCCACATCCACCTGCATAAGGCACTGACCTCACTCTGCCGGGTCCTGCATCAGCCCCTCCCCAGGGGTGAGCTCCACCTCATGCATGGGGGCTGGGTCTCCCCCACCTCTGAGCTCTGCTGCTCCCCACAACCCTCTACAGTAAGTGTCAGCATAAGTGTTTGGCCACATCTCCCTAAACGTGTCCTGCCAAGACCTCCTTTCAACATTAAAGCTGAAAATGATGACTGTTCCTCACAGCTGCAAACTTCTGGGCATCTAAACAATGGCCTGGAGGAAACAGCCATACTCCCGCCCCATCCGACAATACAGGGAGGCCCCGAAAATAAACTGGCAAAGGCCACTTGAAGAACCCAGAGCCCTCTCCTCTCTGCTCTGACCTGGACAATTCCTACCAACATGAGCCAGAGCTGAGTATGTGACTTGTCCCTGAAACATGTCATGAGGGGAGATGTACAAGGTGCTAAAGTGAGAAACGGCAGAAGAGATCCAGAGCCTACAGGTACCCCTGGCATAAGCTCCAAGGCAAAACTGCAGCAAAGCCGATCTGTGCCAGCAAAAACAAAGAAAGGCTGAAAACTGAAGTTGAAGAGTTTTAAACCATCAAGGTGTATGTCTGTAATCACAGGGCAGAAATCTCTGGGCCCTCGTGGGCTGCTCCAGAGGAGGCGCCCCCAGAATACTGGGATGTCTACTTAGGAGGCTGCTTTGAAGTCGCTGTCCCTAAAAGCAGAGTCACAGGGTGCCTCGTTTCCCTCTCAAACATCCCTGGTGGGGTGTAAAATTAATATAACCTCAGCCGAGGGTGACATGGCAAAGTCTGCCAACATGACAAGGCCACAAAGCCTGTGACCCAGCATCTCCTTGGAATTCTGTCTCAGATCCAATGAAACGAAAGAACCCACTCACAAGAGAGTCGTTGCAGCCTTATTTGTAAAAGCAAAAGACTGGAAACAAGCTAAGTGTGTAACAGCAGGGGATTGGTTAAGTAAATTATAGCACATCATGTAATGGAATAAAAGATTGGGAAAGTGCTCTCCTGACCAATACAGAGCCATCGCTAAGACAAGATTGTCAAGGAAAACAAGAGTCCAGCACTGGGTGGAGTGAGTAGCTCATTACCACCTGTGGGTCTGTAGAGGAATAACATCTTTGAAAGGGACAACTGCTTGAATAGTCATAGACTCTCTGACAGTGGGCGACGGAAGTCACACCACAGGCTACCTCTAAGGAAGGACAGACACTGGGTGGGTGAGACATGGGGTGAGAGGAAGACTCTCCCGTCTGAGCGCTTTTGTGTCTTTTTATTGTGTTCCGTGTGAGCATATCACCTATTAAAAATAATTTAAAATACTGAGGACACAAGGCGGTGATGCTGTCTCCTGTCATGTCCCTTCTCTCCTATTGCCTCCCTTCTGCACTCACCCTCCTGGGTCCCCCTCCTTCAATGTCACACAAAGGGAGCAGCATAAAAGCGCAGGGGAGTGGTGGCAAGTATGGGCGGTAAAGCCAGTCGTTCCAACCTGTGCCAACCTGCACTGGCTCTTACGAGCAGGGATTGGAGTAGCTCCCCTCAAGGAGCTCTGGGAGAATTAAAGCAGATCCCTGGTGGGAAGGTCTCAGCATGGGCCCGGCACACAGCAGGACACCGCCCACGCGGGTGACCCGAGGAGGCTCCCTTCAGCCTGGGCTGGCCCCGCTGAGCTCCTGATTCCAGTGGGGGCTCCCCAGGTTCCTGCTCTGAACTGCAGGTGCGAAGGTGGCCCTGGAAAGCGGACTGTTTCCTTGCGTACACAAGCAGGTGTCCCTGCTGCCTCTCCTCAGGGCTCCGCTCCCACGACTGGGAGAGAGGAAGTTGAGATCCCCAGGCCAGATGTTTGCAAATCAACAAACTGTTCTTGGCTCGCTGCATGTGTCTCGTGATTCCCCGACGCCCAAGACATCCTCAGCGGAGGCTTGGGAAGTGCTGGACATGCAAGAGAGCCACTTCAAAGGCTGTGCGTGCGCAAGAGGAAGGCGCACATGAAAGGCTGTCTCCACCCTCCTCCCAGGGAAGCATCTCAGGAGGGCTGAGAACACAGCACAGGGAGGGTGGCTGCCAGGGAGGGTGGGGGCCGCAGTGGGGGGCAGGCTCCTTCCCTTCCAACCTCATCTGCCCTCACTGAGGCCCACTTCCTGGACCTTCAAACCACCAGCAGGCCATGGAGCTCCACTGAGTTCAAATCCTGGCTTCCCTGTTCCTGGCTGTGTGACCTCTCCCTTCCTCAGTTTCCTCGCCTACAAAACGCTGATAATCATAGAAACTCTCCTATACGGTTGCTACGAAGGATTAAATGGATTAACACGTTTAGGTTTGGAACAGTACCTGGCATGAAATAAATGATCAATACATGTTAGCTACTGTTGATAACTATCATCACCACCATCACCATCATCATCATCATCTCATCATCATCATCGCCAAGGCTCTCCGCGCTCCTAGTCCCATTCTGTTACACTGCCAGGTATCATGGCCCCATGAAGGCTACTGAATCCCCGCACGCAGGAGCAGTCCAAACCCCAGCTTGCTGCCACTGAGGGCCATTCTTAGGACTGCAGTGTCCAGACCAATCTGGAGACTGCTGGACTCCAGCCCCGGATGTCAATGTTCTTTGGACAGCCTGCTGATGTACCAGCCTTGCTTCCCAATCCCCCGGTCCTGCCTTTTGCAAGTCCTATCTGGCCTTGGCCAACTTTCCCACCCCAGAGCTAACACTCGATGCAGGGACAATGGCCTTTGGTGCCTAGTCCAGCCCCTGCAGAGTCACACTCCACTCCTCAGCCCAGGCTGAGCCAAAGGTGCCCCTGAAGTCAGGTTCATGGCCAACACTGTCAGCACACATAACAGAACATCCGTCAGCTCTCCCCAAGTCCTGAGCCAGCATCTTCTTGCTTCCAAACCAAGTCAATATAACATCTCACACTTGTGCCAAGAGCTCATGTCGGGAAAGGCATGATCCTTTCAGCTTTTATAACCTTTGCTGACAATTCCCCACCCAGCATGGAATCGCTGGACTTAGCAACAGGCTCTCTGAGGGCACCCTCAGGGACGTCTGCTGCATGGCCTGCTGCTCCGAGAGCAGGCGGACGTCTGCAGCCCAGCGCCGCACCCGCCCCCTCTCCGAGACCACCACACATGCTGGATGTGATGGAATTATAATTGGTCTTACCTTCTTGGAACAAAACCCCGAACACGTCTCCACTGTCACATTGGCCTGTATCAGGGAGTCGGGGAAGGCATGTGTGACGTTCTCCGGCAGTCTGAAGCACCCGCGGTAAGTGACCGTCCTCCCTGGGGGAAAAAATAGGATTCCAGTGAGAAATGGTGCTCATGGTTGCCGGTGCCTGTCACTAGGGAAACTGGTGGCTGAGATCCTGAAACAGGTGTAACCGTCCTCAGGAGGGCCGATTTCACATCAGAGAAGGAGAACCTGCCTGTGTGGGGTGTGGTCAAGCCAAGCTCCTGAGAGAAACCAGGCACAGAACCTTGGTCACCCAGGGTCACTGACAAGGGATCACTTTTCTGAAACTGTTGACTTCAGGTCTCACTATTCCAGCCAGCTCTCGGGGGACGGTGCCCATTCACTTTTCCTCCCTCCCTCCCTTCCTTCCACAAATCTGATTGTGCATCCGTTATATGCCAGATTCTGCACTAGGGGACCTGGGAGGACGATGTTCTGGAAAAGTCCATGACTCCCCTGTGAATGTGTGGAGAGAACAGGTCTGGAAATCTGAAATCCTGCGCCTTCCCTCTCACTGCGCCACTGAGTCACACCACTGCTATGCTCCCTCCCCGATCCTGAACTCCCACCAAATTCCAGGAATACCCCTTAAGTCTGTGTTCCAAAGGACGCCTCTGGCCACAATGTTCTCCAGACCTTCTGGTGGAAAATTGCAGCTCCCTAGTTGGTTTCCTAGGTGCTGAACAAACCTGAAATGTTCCAGCACCAAATGCTCATATTTCTTCCAGGCTCATCAGAGTGTCTCTAGGTGGCACCCCAATTCTCATCCCAGATCTCCTGGGGCTCAGCACCTCTCCCTGCTCCCTGTCTGCCACAGCACTTTCTAGATGGCATCCCGGTTCTCATCCCAGATCTCCTGGGGCACAACCTCTCTCCCTGCTCCCTGTCTGCCCTGGCTCTGGACCAGCAGCAGGAACTCTCTCACCAGCCAGTACCACGGCGGAGGGCTCTCCGTGCAGAGCTGCAAAGCAGGATCAAACCCCGGGTCTGGAAGCCCATCTGATCAACCGTATCTCCAGTGGTCTGGACACCAGAACACCAACCTACTTGGGCACAACTGAAGGAAAATAGTCCAGGCTGAGCATCCTGATGACCTGATGTGGCTGCCCTGGCCTTTGGTGTAAGAGCCTTGGCTTATGGCTTGTGCTGAGCTCACAGAATTTCTTCCTGTCCTGTGGCATGATTGAGCCCCAAAAGAATAGCTAGATGTTCTGGGCTGTGGTCCTCAGCCAACTGCTCTGGGGTGGGACAGACACCGGGGAGACAGGCTCCGGGGCATGTGACAGGGAGGGTGAGCAGCACAGGCGGGGCACAGGGGGAGTAGGGTTATGGGCATCCCAGCCAGTCCCAGGCCACAGGGAGGTACAAAACAGGGCCCCTGGGGAGGCTGCATCTGGGTTGTCCTTGTACTCCCCAAACCCTGGCTCTGACACATAGCATGTGCCCAATATGGGTCGAGTGGATGAATGAACTGAACACAACAGGGCATGTGGGGGCATGGCATACACTGCAATTTCAGAGCTGCTGGGGACGGCTGCATTGGCTGCCTCTGGGGGTCACCGAGTGACTATCAGGGAAAAGGCTGTCATCTAGTTCAGTCTATCCATACCCTCCTTCCTCACTTCCCAGGTGACAGCCCAGGGCCACTGAGGGCAGAAGGACACCTCCAAAATGAAGGCATTGATGAACTGCTCTGTTCCTACCTCTGATCCCACCCCAGGAGTACATTCGTGGCTCTTACTCCTTGTAAGTGCTCCCCGTTAGTGAGAAGCTGAAATTTAACCTAGATGGTCACCTGGTCACCTCTTGACAGAGATCCTGTTAGCTCATCCCCTTGAGAAGGGAGCAGGCAGGCAAAGGTCAACCGCATGTGCTCCACAGCCTGCCCAGAGGGGCAGTTATTACACTGTTTCCAACATTAACCATGACATCAAGTCTATCCAACTCAAGATCTGAGGCTGGCCTGAATAACTGGGCCATCTCACCCTTGGCCAATGGGCAGCCTGAAGCAAAACTATGATCTCTAAGAGCTAGTGGCTGAGCAGGCAGGAGGAGTTGGCAGGGCAGCCCAGAGCCCACATATAGACCTGCTGGTGGGCAGAGGAGAAGAGTCAGGAGGGCTAATGTTGTTGGAACCCAGGGAAATCAAAGATCTGAGAAGCCAGTCTGGAACATTTTGGTCCTCAGGAAGCCCATTTGGATGCCCAGATGACAGAGCAGAACTTGATAGATCCATGCACCACGACAACCTCTGTGCCAGGACAGGGCCTGGCACAGAGTAGGTGTCAATCATTATCTGTTGAGTTAATGGTCTCATAAAGAATGTGTTGCCAGGGCTACAACCCTGTCCCTGTTCCCCCATCTGGAGCCCTTGTGCCCAGATATATTCTATCTGACTGTAAGCACTCAAGCAGTTTCAGTTGGCTGAGCACTAAGCCACTCTCCCCATCACTCTGACCCCATACACAGTCACCGTGGTTTCCACAGCCAGGCTTCTGCACTGCGTGGCAATCATTCATTGCTAGGAGAGCTCTCCCAGACTCCCCTCTATAGTCCTAGCTTCTGACCTAAGCCCTCTTTCCCTCAGCTCTGCCCATTCTTGAGCTAATTCATCAGCTGTCCTGGAGCCATTACTAGGTGCACAGCCAGAGGTGCTTGTGTTCAGGAGTCAGTGTGTGTGGATGCTGGGCTGTGCCTCTATCATCCAGTCTCACCCTGGTCAGTGGAGGGGGTGTCTCCTGTGCTCTGACTTCTTTCCAGCCCAGCCCCTCCCAATTATGAGAAGGAGAGTCCCTGGACATGCAAATTTGCTCAACCATCTTTATTTTACAAAGGAGACTTTTATAATTAGATTAAGTGGATCTGGGGCTCATGATCTTGCAATCAGGACAAATATGAGCTTCAGACACATCTAGCTGGGCCCCCTCAGTTGTCATCTCTATTTGAAAGCACTTTCCTTTGAAATTCTTGGGGGTTCAGTCTTGCTGCTGCTTTTCCCTCATGACTGATTATTTCCTCCTGAGTTCTGTGCTTAAATTTTAAGCTTAAGTGAGAGCTTATCTATGGGAACTCTTTACACCTGGGTTGGTGGCACAGCTCTTGAGAGGTGTTGCCTTAGCCTCTGCCAGCACCTCCAGGTGGTCCAGAGCCAATTTTTATGTTGGAGCTTTCAGGATCACGCAGATCATATAAATCTGAGCCTCAAACTAGTACAAATGCACATCCGCAATTATAAATTCTTAGGAAGATTCCATTTTCACCTGAAGCTCAGGCCAAAACAACAAGTTTTCTTTCTATTTCCCCGAACTAGTAGGTGATTTTTTTTAAAACTTAAATTTTATTGATTTATACTTCAGTGAAATTGAATCACACTTTATGCAGAGGTTTCCATCTAATTCCCTATCCTGACCAGATCAAAGCCTCCTTCTCTGTCCTATGTGGACACTAAAGCCTCCGCCTGTGGCCACCAAGACCAGTAACTTCCCTCTGCAGAGCCCAGATCTTTGCAGCCTGGTCTCTGACTCTCATGGCCACGGTGATTCTGAGTCCCCTCTGCATTTCTGGAGCAAAGGATTTCCTCGCTATCTTGCTAGTTTGGTTCTGCATGTAAAATAGTGTTTGTTCCATTCTATCCACCATTTCTAGGCGATTTATAGCTAGGAAACTTTCAGATTATCGGGTCCACCCCACTGCTAGAAATCTAGGTCGACCTCTGCACTTTACAAAATGGACTGGAACTCAGAGAGGGAAAGCGAGCTGCCCGAGGCCGCACAGAATGTTTGAGACATGCCTGGGCCTAGGCCCCAGGCCTCCTGATCAGTTTCTCTCTCCTTCAGGGAACAAAGAAAGATGTGCCTCAGTTATGAACTCAAGCAACCTTTGGCACACTTTAAGCCCACTCCCCAAAAGCGACGAGCCTCTCCAGGGAAGGTGACAGGAAAGGGAGGGCAGGATTTCTGTTCCAAGCAATTTGGACTAGGGGCTACAGGCTGGGGGGCAGTTGGAGAGCAGAAGACAGAGCTTAGAAGGCCTGGCACACTCACGCTTCCTGGAGCTCGGCTGCAGCTCCTCCACTCGGTACACAGAGAGCCGGCCGACGCCCCCGCACAGGGAGCCCTTCTCCCCCTTGCACTCCTGTTTACACTCCTCCGGCCCGACGCTCATCGCTGGGAGCCGGTTCCCGCAGTAGCACTCTGTCCCGGCCTCCAAGCCGGCGTAGACATAGGACCTGCAGGGAGAGTGGGGCCTGGGGTAAGCTGACCTTGGCCCAGAGCTAGACCTGCGGTCCTAGCAGCACTGAGGCCTGGATCAAGGAATGACAGCTGGGTCTGGGCCCAGGGGGAGCGCTGGACTTGAAGCTGAGGTTAGGTCCGGGTGAGCAGTCAGGGGCATGGCCATCAGCGTGTGGCTGGCCTCAGGGTTCAGTCTCAGCCAGACTGAGGAGTCATCTGCCTAGGTTTAGGGAACAGTCTTTCCTCTGTGATAAGCTAATTGAGCAAGCCCTACTGGTTCCTCTCGTCAGCCCTGAGTTTGTCCCCCAAGGTTCTAGCCATGGTAACAGGTTACGATGGATCTGTAGCGGAGGTGTGCTGCTAACTGGTTCTCAGGATGGGAGGGAAGGAGCCCAACTGGGTGGCACTTGCCAATTTCTGTAGATGATTTCAAGCTAGTGATGGTTTAGTAATGGGCTTATAACATTTCTAAAAATTTAACTGTTTGCTCTCGTGAGCCATGAGCTGGCTCCAGCTCACCACTGGTCCAAATTGCCCTCCACATTTTGCACATGGGCCCCATTGCAGGCCTCTCTGCCCCAAAGACCGCTCTTACCCGCCTCTACCCATCCATAAGGCAGTAGGGAAAGAAAGATAGCAAATGGAACCGATATCATACCACACAGGATGTTAACTATGAAAAGAGGCCAACATTTTCAAGCTCCCTCCTCAGTGGATCTAGGTATAAAAACCCAAACTGAAAACCCAAGCACCAGCTCCTTACCCTTGTTTGGCCCCTTGCTGGCTGTGTGACCCTGAATGTCCCTTACTACGTCTGAGCCTCTGTTTCCTTAACTGTTAGGAGAATTAAAACGGGATTGTGTGAGCCTCAGTTCTAGTTTCATCTAGACTGCAGAGCACACTCAACAGGGGACCTGTCCTTTCCTTCTCTGGCCTTAGTTTCTCCACCTATAAAATGGGCACGATTAGTTGTTATCTCTCAGAAGGTGGTGAGGACTTATGACACAACAAATACGAAAGAATCTAATGGGACTGAAATAAATGACGGGTACTATCTGCCAATTCTGTTTTAACAGTTTGCTGTGTGTGAGCACGCACAAGCGCGCGCACTCACACACTCTCACACAGACACACACACACACACAGAGTGATGGTAGGGGCCACTCCCTGGCATTTGACTAGTGCCTGGTAACTACTGGGTGAGCTGGCAGTAGCAGAAAGAGCAAATCTTGTTTGAAATACAATCACTTTTCCTACAGAGCTAGAAAGGACCTCAGAGAAATCTGGGTTAAAGTTCTTTATTCTATTTTATTATTTTTTTAAACATATCTTTATGATTCCAGAGAGAGGAAGGGAGAGGGAGAGAGAGAGACAGAAACATCCATGATGAGAGAGTCCTTGATCGGCTGCCTCCTGCATGCCCCCGACTGGGGATCGAGCCCACAACCCGGGCATGTGCCCTGACCGGGAATCGAACCCTGATCCCCTGGATCCTAGGTCAGTGCTCAACCGCTGAGCTGTGCCCAGCCGGGCACTTTATTCTATTTTAAATGTACGAGTAAACCGAGGCCCAGGAAAGAAGGACTCAGAGCCAAGTCACACAGTGAGTCCCTGGCTCGGCTGAACCAGAACCTGGTCTCCCGACACCGAGCCCAGGGCCCCTTCCATAGCCCCTGCCACCTCATCAATAAGCTTTGTTTCTTCTGGACAACTGGGACCCGATCAATCACGCTCTAATTAGTTACACGCTGACAGCCAAGTGGCAGCCAAAGTCTCCCCGCCTTCCGGGGAATGTCTCCTGACCTTACTCCGGTGGCCGCGGGGGTCGGGGCCCCACACCTACCGCTCGGCGCAGGCGTCCTGGCAGTGGGAGACGGTCATCTTTCTCAAGTCGAAAAACACGGTGCCCTTCAGGGTCCGCTCCTGGCCATCGTCACTGAAGCATCCAACGTAGGTGCCTGCAGGCGGAGAAGCACAGCGGAGACTCAGGCCCTGGGGGGGGAGGGGGTCCGACCCATGGCCCACTCTGAGCAAATGCCAAGGCAGTCCCAGCCCTCCCTGTCCAAGGGTACCCCTCAGAGAAGGCAGGGCGTGAGGCTGTGGTCTGACGACCCCTGCAGTGCTTCTGGATACTTCAACCCTGTTCCCTTCTGCCCCTTTTCTTAGTTAATGGCCCACTGTCCCCCTAGACACCCTGCCAGGAACCTGGTGTCAGCCTGAATACCACCTTCTTCCACCGCAGCTCAGCAAGTCAAGTACCTCCCCTGGACCCTCCTCCCCATCCCTACCCTTCCTAGGCTTGGAGAGGCCTTCCTATCTCCACAATGTACCAATGGCCAGGTTCCGTCACCTTGTAATCCAGAGGAAGGAGATTAATTGTGGAAACTGATTTTAGATTATAGAAACAAGATCTTGCAAACAGATAGAGCTATTTCAAGAAAAAAAAATCTGCCGTCCCAGGAGAGAGCAAGCCCCATCGCTGGAGGCGTGTGAGCAGTCTGTTAACACGTAAGAGAGCTGTCCTGGGGGGCACTTAACAGGACCAAGGGACTGCTGGGCCGTCGCCAGTCCGGGCATCTCTGGCACACCCCTGGGGGGAGGGCCTGACTCCACAAAGCACTGGCAGCGCTGAGCCAGCCCTGCCCTGTCACCCTGAGAGGGAAGCATCTCGCCCCTTCCAGGCAGTGAAAGTCTTGGGATTCCATCAGCCAGCAGGTGGCCACACCCAGCGTTTGTCTAGAGGCACATGCTACACCCCTCCACTCAGGACTCCCAGACTCCCAGGCCCTGGAAGCTTCTCTCTCTCTTTATGTAAAGTCTCAGGACTACTGAGACCAGAATGGACCAGTGCAGGAAGACTTCACCCAGGTCAGCGAGAATAAACTGCTCTCCTTAGCCTGCCTGCTTAGTACAAGAAAACGAATATTTCAGAAATTTCTCATGTGTTGCTCAGTGAAGAAGAAATTCTATTACAGCTTTCAATTAAACATCCAAAACACAAGCTCTGGGGTGTTAAACATTTATCACTTTTGGTGAGAAATTAACCCAAAGGCTGTAAAGGTGCCCAGGCTCAAGGCCCTGGGGGCTGAGAATGGCAGGAACATGTTTCTGGGGGACTAGGGAACAGTTTTTGGGAGTGGGCTGACTTAGGTTCAAATCCAGGCTCGACCCTTATCCGGCTGTGTGACCCTGCATGTGCAGTTTCCCCTCACTAAGCCTCAGCTTTCCCATCTGTGAAATGGGGCTATGCTCCCATGGAATCCACAGGGTGCTGGTGAGAATTCCACAGCACACAGGAAGTGTCTAATGCAAGGTGTGGCATGTAGTAGGAGCTCAGTCATGATTGTTTTTACTGTTAGTATATCATTAATAACAAACATTTAAAAATCACTTCCCTGAAACTCAAATTCTTCATAATCAAGATGGTGATAGCACCACGCACATACCAGGCTGTTAGAAATTAAGTGAGATAACAGGTGACAACTACACAGATCAAGGCTTTGCCATTAACAGACACTTGAATGAATAACAGCTATTACTCTGATCCTACTCTCTGACCTGGGACCTGGGTGATGATGCATCAGCAAATATCAGCTGAATAATTAGCACATTCATAAAAGAGAGAAAGAAATGGTTTCCAGCAGTCAGCCTCAGCTTCTTTGGAAAACAAGGAGTGGCTAACCAGTCAGCAGCTGCCCAGCCTGGGGGGCAGCCCTGGCCTGGCTGGCCCAGCTCAGCTTGTAGCAGGGCCTGAGATGCAGATGGCCCACCTCGCTGCCTGGGAGGAGGAGGTGAGCCCTTTCTTCTGGAAAAATAACCAATGGCTTTTCTAACTCCCTGACAGAGGCAGGAATGTGCAGAAAGAAAAGGACTTCCGAGGGATACGCTGGGACACATTCTGAGGCGGATTTATTACTTTCGGCTGAAATGGAGGCAATGCATTATTGTCTGCGACTCCACATCTGTTCATTTGCACATCAAAATGGACATGCCGTGAGGCTATTAATGATGGCTTTGGAGATATTGGAATGTCTTTGGAAATTACTATCAATAAAAAACAAACTGGCTATGGAGAAGTTACTATTTTTCCCCTAGTAAACTTACTGACATTTTATTCCATTATGGATGTTGTCCAAGGTATAATGAAATGCTCAGTGATTGATGGAGCCTCCTGCAGCTTCCTCGGCTTGCAGGATCCCTTTTCAGGAGGATGGCAGGCTGCCCGCGCCTCAAAGAGACTCCCTCTTTGTCTGCAGCCCCGGCAGCTGTCCCGAGGGCTGGGCTGTGGGCTACTCTCCACCAATGAGGCCTGCCTAGCTGTGCAGGGCCCCAGAGCCCCCAGAGGGAAAGGGGGCTCCCAGGGGGTCTTCAGGCCAGTGCCCTGCTTCTCCCCTCTTTCTCTGAAGATTTCCAGCCATGTGATACCACCGCCTCACCCAGAGTACAAATCCTTCCTGAAATCTTGGGGGATATTAAAAATCTTCAGTAACCTATGGGGGTTACTGGCCATTCAGAATCTCCACCATTCAACTCTAGAGCTGGATCCTGAGGTTCCTGTTGTACCAGGCATTATCCCTTCTCTTGCTGGGTTGTGGGGAGGTTTGGAGGTTACTGGGGAGGGCAGCCAGGGTGTATAGGGCACCCCAGGGGCTCAGGGTAGTCACCATTCCAATATATTAACAACTGATAAGGCCATACTTGTGTGTAACGGTTGACCTAACAACAGTCCTTCAGCTTTCCCTGGAGCCCCTTCCATCACTTTTTTAGGTCACTGAAGATGACTTAAAAGGGTATCCACCCAGGGCTATCACTAGGTCACCCTGAGCCCTCCCCTCTGCTGGCCAGTCACCCTGAGGTCAGGTTATAAAGAACTAGCCACTTCTGTCTAATAAGCCCGAAGCCCTTTGCACATACCTCTATCATGCCCCAGTCGTGCTGTACGGTAATTATTTGGGTGCATACCTCATTCTGTCACCAGATCGAGACCCTGAAGTACATGGTAAATAGCATATATGGAGACCCAGGCATGAATCCTCAATAAGTGTAGTTTGAGAGCAATAAAAAGAGGAGTTGTGGCTAATTTGCCCAAGGTCACAGAGCCCAAAACTGGCCATACCAAAAGAGGAACTAAGCTGTTTTCAAAACCTGTGCTCTTTTTATGGTTTCCTCTCAAGAAATCAATGTCGACCATGTCGGTCCTTTACACTTTAGTTTAAATGAGTTGCAATAGTGCAACCTGCATAGGGGCCCAGTTTCTGGGTGTGTTGAGGAGAGTTTACAGAAACCATATCTGCATAAAATGAGCTGCAGAATCAGTTCCTAATTTCTCCCTTATTTCTCCCATGAAAGCCTTGCTGAGGAACCCCACAGTGAGCACTTTGGCTTAGATTATTTTAGAAGAAATTTCCTTCCACACAGACAACAATGCTCAGTCCTCCAGTCTACATTTTACTGAGTTGCTAGGGTCATCCTAAGATGAGGGAAGTTTGGACTCCTTTCTCTTCTCTGGAACCTTCTCATTGTCCTCGGAATAAAGCCAAATTCCTAGGTCTGGCCCTCATGGCCCTCCCTGACCCAGGCGCCAGACCTGAGCCCATAGCCCAAGCTCTAAGATGAGCTTCTCGCCTCTTCTTTTTGTATATCCAGCTCTATTCTCCAACCACACTTTTTATATTTAAGAGAGCAATTTCTCCTGTGACTTAGCATACAGGACCAAGTGGGGTGGTGACAGGTATGCTGAGATGCTGACTGAGCTGTCACCATCCAACACCAGCCATAACACTTTCTGGGTGCTCATCACATGCAGGCTCCATTACTGGGCCCTACAAAGAGTCTGCATAACTCAGAGCAAAGAGCCCCACCTGAAGCCAGGCTGTCCCCATGTTGGAATCTCAGCAGTGTGACTGTGCCTGGCCCAGTCAGTGCCCACCCCGTGTCCCCCAGGCCTCGCTGCTTCCACGCTGTACCCTGAGACGCATGCTCTATCTTTGTTCTGAGTCCCCACCTGCTCCATAACACACCCTGTATTGGCTGTCTTCTCTTCCCTGTCTCACATCTCACTCCTTAACAGTGTTCTGGGATCACACCCTTAATCTACCATGTGCATTGGAATCCTGGTTTCAGGGTTTGCTTCTTGGAAACCAAACTAAGAGAATGACCTTGGGAATTTACTTAACTTCCTTGTGCCTCAGTTTCTTCACCTGTAATACTGGAACATAATAATAGTAGTACCAGTAAATAGCACATTTACAGGAACATAGTAAATGTCATATGAGTTAGCTATTTTTATTAAATAATAATAGCTGCCAGTTACTGAATGCCAAATAACATACTAGGTCCTCTAGCCCAGGAGCCTTCAGCTTAGGTTACATCAGAATCACTGGCAGTGTGGCTGCACGGCCTGCGGGCCCTGCCCCAGAGCTCAGTGTTCAGCAAGTGCAGAGAACCTGGGGATCTGCACTTGGAACAAGCTCCCTGGTGACGCTGAAGCTGCTGGTCTGGGACCACACTTTGAGAACCACTGTGCTACATTATCACATTTAATCCTCACAGTAACCCTGGGGTGGGGATCTCTATCTCCATTTCAGAGGGACCTGGAGAAGGTAAACGACATGTTCAGGGTTACCCAACAAGTCTGTGGCTAAGCCAAGATTCAAGATGAGGACTGTCTGAACCCACAGCCTGAGCTCAAAGTGACCTAATCACATATCCTGTCCTTGAGCCATGTGGAAGTCCAGCTGGTGAGTGAGCAAAACTCCAAAGGGCTTCCATCACAGGCCCTTCCCATATCATGTAGAGAGGGAGGGAAGGAACAGCCTGTGAAGGCCACGGGCCTACAGTGCCTACTCCTCAGGCTGCCTCAAGCACCAGATAAAGGGCTCCTAAGAGCAGCTCCCAAATACGCCAGAGGAACCAGGGCTGAGCACCTACCTCGGCTGCTGGCAGCTGGCCTGGGGGCCTCGGGGCTCAGGGCAGGGAGCCCCTGGGGGTCACCCATGAAGTGGTGGAACCAGTGGCGCCGCAGCTGGCGCAGCTCCGAGTTGCGGCTCCGGAGCCAGCGGGGTCCCGGCCGGGGCCGGGCCAGGGGACTCTGCAGCATGTCCACGCCAAGCAGCAGCTCCGGGCTGACCCGGGGGTCCTGCAGGGCTCTGCTGTCCAGCAGGCCCACGCCCAGTGCCATGGCGGCCACGGGTAAGGCCTGCAGGGAGCCAGGCGCCCGGGGACCCTGCGGCAGGGCCACTCGGGCCCGCTGCAGCAGCAGCAGGCTGCCGGTCATCAAGTAGGCGGCCGTGAGGAAGAACAGCAGGAACTGTGTTCGGCGGAGAAACTTCTGGAGTCGGAAGAAAGGTTTGGCCATGCCCCTGGGCGGCAGGGCTCCTGGCTGGAGCCTGGGCACGGCTCCTAGAACCCGGGCGGGAGGGAGGCCTGGGCCTCCGGAGGCGTCATCTCCGCATTCTGGAGCCAGCCTGTGCTCTCCTGGGGTCACTGTTCCTCCTGCCCCGTCTCCAGCAGGTGGGCGAATGGCACCATCACTTGTCCCCAGTCACTGGGCCCTGCAGCTGCAGCTTCTGCCTAAGCGTCACAGCTGTTGCCATCCCTGAGCTCTATGACCCTCAGCTCTTGGCTCAGAAATCTGTAAAAGTAGAGAAAAGCACTTAGATGCAATAGGAGTGTCCACCTTTGCTCCATGGCCAGGAGCCCCTCACTGCTGGCTCCTTTTACCAAAGGGGCTGGCTGTGTTGCAGGAGCACTGGATAGAGACCTGGGCTCAAGTCTGGCCAGCTGTGTGACATCGGGCAAGTTACATAACTTCCCGAGTCTCAGCTTCCTCACCTACAAAACGGGAATAACAGTGTCCCCTGAGCAGCAGTGAGGATCCAGTCCGACGGCGACATGGAAGAGGGAGCGCAGCAGCAGCTCTGTGCTGAGCCCTTACTAAGTGTCAGGCACTCAGCTACATGCTTTATGTATTATCTCATTTAATCCTCCCGCCAATCCAGCGAGGTGGATGCCGTAATATCCTCACATTACAGAGGAAGAAATGATGGTAAAAGGAGGCAAAAACTTTCCCAAAGTCACACAGCTGGTAAACAGAGGAGCCAAGGTTTGGAGCGGTCTGTACTCGGAGCCTGTGCCCTGAGCTACACAGGTGGCCCGGCCTACAGTGAGATGGCACATACAGGGGCACCCAGCCCAGGGCCTGAGTACACGGCAGGTGTGGAGGCTGTGGCACCTGATGCAGAGAAGGTGGAAGGGCTCCTGGGGCAGCCTTCCAGGGACCCTCCGCTCCCCAGCACTCAGCTCTCCTGCCGAGCTGGATTCCCACTGGCGGGCCCTCTGAAGTGAGGGGCTGAGGGGCTGGCAGAGGGTTCTGCAGCTGCCTGGAGCTGGGCTGCCACATGAGGAAGGCCCTCTGCACAAGGACAGGCTTGTCCCAAGAAGAAAGGCTCTGAGGAGCGTGACTAAGCCTCTGCCCGTAACTAACATGGCCCGGGACCCCCGCCAAGCCTGTGCGGCCCCTCAATGGCCGCTCTGTGCGAGGAAAGACAATGTTTGGGCTCTGCGGCCTGGCTTTCCAGGGGTGAAGACCCAGAGGAGCCCCGACCTGCATGATCCTTTCTGATGAAAACGCTGATAGCTGCCAGGTTCTGAAGCCTCTGGGGGAGGGCAGGGATCTGGGGACACAGGGAGGCTGGGCCTTTAGGCTGGAGCGGGGGTGGCAGGCTGGGTAATCAGCAAATGAAGGTGGAATTAAACTGTTGAGTTGGGAAGCCATTTCAGACTTTTCTTTTTCTCTCTAAGCTGGTGTGTGCCAGGCGCACCCCAGCCCACCTGGTCAGATTTGTAAAACCACAGAGAAAATCCCAAGAAATCCTGACTGATCTCCCTGTCTCCAGCTTTGGCCCCACCGATCCACCCTCCACAGGGCTGCCGGTTGATCTTCCTAACACACAAATCTGATCACAGCACTCCTCTGCTTAAAACCCCTTTCAATAGCTCTCTGTGGCTTTCGGGATAAACTCCAAGCTCCTTAGCACAACACACGAGGCCCCTTCATGATCTGGCCCACCCAGCTCATCTCTTGCCAGGCCCTTTCCTTTGGATTTTTCATCACGCCTTCACGCACGCGTGCACACACCTACACCCCCCCCCCCACGATCATCTGTTTGGTGCCTTTGTGCACACTGCCTTTTGTCTTTCCTCCCTCTTTGCCTACTGACCCCCTGTGCTTCCTCCAGGCTCAGCCCAGGTGTTACTTCCCATGAGCAGCTTTCCCTGACCACCACCCACCCACTGGAATAGAGTCCACAGCCCACCTCGGACCCCTATCCCAGCACTCACATCCTTGGATGATTTCAATTGTCCACCTACTTGTCACTCATCCTGGCAGGGCCGTGACTGACTCAAGGCTGAAGGTCATACCCTATTCATTTGGCTGACTCTGGCCCCCAGCATGAAGCCTGGCAGTGCAGATGCCCAGAAATCTTTGGTTCTGAAGACATTTTTTTAAATGAATGATAAGATAAATTGACAGGCAGATCCTGATGTCAGAAACCTGCTCCTGTGGGCTCTCAGGGCAATGAAACCTCAAGTTCCACTTGTCCAGAGCCGTGGGAGCTTAGCCTGAAGAGCGGAGAGCACGGAGCATGAGCACACTTAGCGAGGGCAGCTTAGCACTGTGAGGTCTTTCAGACCGTGCAAGCTGGCGAGGTGCCTGAGGTTTATGTTATCCGTTCTCTGCTGTAATTCCATGGAGAGGCATCTCCAGGTCTGCTCACAAAAGGCTTCTGGTTACAAGACTACGATTCTACCAAAAAAGTCCTACAAAATTAAAATAAAATGGGAGAAGGAAGGACTCCTGCTATGGAAAGAAAGGTCTCGATAAGATAGAGCAGAAATGTGGGCAATGGGTTAACAGTTCAGAACTTTAAAGATGTGGTGTGGATCCCACACACATTTTATCCGTAAGATGTGGATGGAAGAAATAAGCCGGAGTGGGGTACAGGGGGTGGGGCATTGTCCGGGATACCCTCAGGATTCTACTGACCACACCCACGTTCCCCAAGGCCTTCTGAAGTCCTCTCTGGAGCTCCACCTTCCCCGAGGGGCTGCCCCTGGTCTGGGGATGTCGACACTGGGTGTGAAGGCAGGGGTCAGCCACTTTCAGGCCAGAGCTCAATGACCCAGGCTGCCACTTTAAACTTCTAAAATCAAAGCCAGTTCCCAGCCAGAGCACGTGCCGTGGGCTGCATGGCAGGCCCGCAGGCCCAAGGCAGTAGGCACTTGTCTCCCTGCCCTGAACTTCTGCCACACCTCTCCACCAACCTATTTGCCAATCACCTCCATGCCACTCTCTGCCATGTCCACCTCTTCTTCTGGCTGGCAGCATCTCTAGGGCACAGATCACACACGATTTATCACCACGCCCCCAGATCCCAACCAGCAGGGTTGGCAACTGTTGAGTGACTAGACCTGAGAGACACCTGGGGTGGGCTGTAGGGTGGTCAGTCATATGGTGGACCTCACCAACACCTAGGGGATATCTAGCCACTGCCTGAATGCACTGGGCCCGGGAGCCCATCAGCTGTGCCCACTGTGTCCCAAAGCTGGGGGGCTCTCCATGAAAGCAAATCTACCTCAGAAAAATCGCTGCACAGAGCAGAGCCTCAGGCTCCTCATCTGTTAAATGGGGGCAAATAGGCATTGTTGTGGGGTTGAATCAGGAGTAAAACTCCTATTATCTACCAACCATAGCAAACATTGGTCATGAATGCAGAGACAAGCAAGGAAATGCAGGAGGAGAGGCCTGCAGCGGCTGTGCCATGGGAGAAATCAGTTACCTTCGCCTCTTTTTAGCCCCCACGCCCTGGGGTGGGCCTAGTATACCATTCCTAGTTGAAGCTGGTCCCATACTACGGTGGTCGATAGCAATTGCCTCAGTTTTCCATGCTGCTACTGATTAAGCACCTGCGGTTTAAGCAACAGGCTAGACTGCGTTGAATACTTTCCTGAACCATCTCATTTGCTCCATACATCCCACCGAGGCGGATGCCCTGGTTATACCATTGAGAGCCAAGGTCTCTAAAGCTCAGCTGGGTGAAGTGCATTGCCCAAGGTCAGACAAACCAGGGCCAACACTGAGACCCAGGCCACCAGCTTCAGAGACTGCCCCGTGCCCACTAAGCTTCCAGCTCTCTCCCCTCACCAGCTCCAGCTTCACACAAAAGATTTATCCTGGAAAGGAGTTTAGTGCACCTCCATCAGCACCTTTCTGAAAACATACCGGGCCAAAGCTCCTGGAGAAGGTACTGCACAAGGAGAAGGTCCTCCCCCCAAGCCATACCTCACCGACACTGCCATGTGGGTAGGTGTGCAGGCCTCCTGGGCACCCCCTTCTGGAACTCTGGATCATTCCCCCTAAGCCTTGTTTCCCCTGTGGCACGTCCCTTCCTGGAACCAAGCAAAGTGCTTCAGATGGACCATGGGAGCTCCACCCTGCCTGAGGCTCAGGCCTGGTTGGGAGGGGCTCCAGGGCTGAGTACAGAGCCTCAGGCTGGACAAAGCTGGACACCCTCTGCCATGCCCAGCAGCCTGGGGACAGAGACCTTGAGTTCCCTCTCAGGAACAAGAGGGGAAAATAGGACAGAGGATTTCTGGGGGCTCAGGAAGGGAGCAGGAGTCCAGCTCACGGGGGCACTCAGACAACCTGAGCCCTCTTTTGTTCCTTTGTTGTTATCTGGGTCTCAGGTCGATGCTGAACATGAAGGATAGGGGGTACTGGGCAGATGGCACCTGCCTCTCACCTAGGTTTGGGGGTCTGAGAAACTGAGCAGGTGAGGGGCAGCAACAGGGAGAGGAGAGGGGTGGGGAGAGGGAAGGGGAGGAAGAGGTGAGGGGGAAAGGGGAGGAGGCAGTCCCAGGGGGACAGGGGACTAGAGAGGAGCTCAGAGCTGGCCAAGGCCTGACCAGTGACCACTGGGGTTCAGTCACATGACTCTGCCTCCCCATCACCCCCTGGCCAGAGAAGACAAGCAGTGGCAGGTGAGGAGAGAATTAACTTCAGACACCCTCCGAAGCGTCTCAGCCACTGCGACCCCTGCAGTGAAGGCTGTGAGCCTCTAGGGATTCAGAGCCATGAGCTCTTAGTGAGGTGAGAGCCATAAAGACAAAGGAACAGGGCCCAGCACGTTGTTCTCCTGACAGGGAGATGAGTGCTCCGAGCCCCAGCCTCTGTGACTGGCAGTCGGGGGTCTCAGTCTTAGGACCTCAGCAAAGCCACACCAGGGAGCCTCGAGCTGGGCTCGGCACTCTGAACTACCCCTCTGTCTTCTCCTACCCCACCAAAGCCAGCCTCTGCCCTGCTCGGGCTCAGTGCCTGTCGTCTGGACCCTACCCACCTCCAATAGGCTGGCCACTACCAGTGGCCTAAGAAAGTGATCTTTCTAACACAAGAACTACTGCTACAGCCTGCAATGGCTCCCCAGGACTCAGATGGCCACGTTTAAGCTCCTCAGTCTGGCATTCAATGGCCCTTCTTGGTTCAGTCTCCCAGCCACTTCCTTTTACTATTGGCTCCAGAATGCAGTCTCGCAACCACTGTCCCCTGGCCAGCATGAGGTGCTTTGTGCCCCCTTACGCATGTTCTTCCATCGGCCATGGGTGCCTATGCCCTGTCTCATGGCTCTGAAAAGCATTATGGCCATCAATCAATGTGGCATCAGCTCCAATGCCACCTCTTCCATGATGTCTTCCTGATCCCTGGAATAGAGCCGTTCCCCAGTGCTAGACGGCAAGGTTGGATGCTCTGTGAATGGTGCCTGGTCCCACTTGGAGTCAGGATTCGCTGCTACTCTGCTTATTTCTCCTCCCAGCCCACGAGTCCCTTGCAGACATAGTCAGTGCCTCTGACAACCTCCAAGTGGAACACAGGACAGGCACCCAGGAAATCTGTGCCCACTGGCCACCCTCTAATGCTCCAGGCCATGCCACCCTCATCCCAAGGTCCCACGCCTCTGGGTCTTGGAGACTCAGAAAGAGAGCAAAGGACCCATTAAATATAAATCTGCTGGGCCTTGGGCGGGACACGGTCTGGGAAATGGGAATGGGGTGGGGTTCCCTAACTTTGAAGATGTAAATCTTTGGCATATGTGCTGCCAAAGTAAGCACAAAGAGGCAAATTTTTGATCTTCTGAACTTCAGAAGAAAGGTCCAAAAGTAAGAAATGTTGCTAAAAAGGTATAAAACATAATAGTAAGGTTGAAACTCCATTCAATGAAAAAGAGAGGGGATCCTCCATCAAACTCACCACTGAAGTTCATATAAATAAAAACGAATTTTCCTATGCCACATTAGAGATTGCAAGGCAGTTTCACACACGATCAAGTGTGTTGAATGAACGAACAGATCGGCAAATGAATGGGTGATCACTCCATAAACCTGTGAAGTCAAAATCATTAGCATTCCCATTTTATAGATGCCGAATTTGAGACAGAAAGAGGGCCAGTTAACTTGACCAAAGACAAATACTATTGCTAGACTAACTCCAGTTTTCTGATTTTAAGTTTGTGGTTTCATCTACTGTATCGCACGGCCTTCAGCTGTTCATCACCAGAGGTGTGGGGTCTTCCAGGCATGGTGCTAGGGGCCAGAGCTGTAAAGACAGACAGAATACCACTGTGGGGACTGGTGTTTTCCCTTTTTAGTTAGTTGATCTGGAGCCCAACCCACTCAGGAAACAGCCAACCACAGCCTCTTCTGGGCTATCTCTGGATCACCTCTCCCGTAGAACCCTACTTTGTTCATTTGTTATATGTTTCTCCTACTTGGTGGTGCATTCTTGTGAGTTGCCTAGATCCCACTGAGCGATCTGGACAAATCTGGGCAAGTGAATGGAGTCCCCAACCAAAGTCAGCCGGGCCCTTCTCTGGCGCTTTGCCTGCTGTGCCTGCAGTCACTGGGACAAAGGACTCATGCTATGGGAGGGGACCCAAGATGCCTTTGGCATTGCTATCATCAGAAGCCTCCCTCTTGCCCCCCCATGCCAAGACAGCCACCCTCTAGTTTCTAGCAGCAAGAGAAGACAAGCCACCAATAAGTGCGCTGCATTTTATAGCTTACAAAATTAATCTAGTTCATTCTCACCTCCACCTCTCACATCCACACAGGGAGGCAGAGTTCCTGCCTAACCACATCTTCCCCAAACGGCACATTTCTGATAATTTTGCAGGCAATACATCAACATGGATTATTAAAGCCATGAGCAGAGATTCGAAGAAACTGTGAAAACAAGACATGGAGCCCCAAGCAGGAGGTAGTCAAAGGCCACGTTCATGCACTCACTCCCGAGAGGGGCAGGGCCTGCCTCTAGCCCAGCTCTGCCTCTCTTGGTGGGTCTGATTATCACGCACATCTTACAGGTAAAGACCCTGAAAGCCTAAACACTGAGCTGCCCCAAGTGCTGACCTCAGTGTACCTCGAAAGGGAGAGTGAGGGATTCTGGTCTCACCAAGACTGACAGGGATCTGAGCGAGTCGGGAGCACAAGCCAGGAGTGCCTACAAAGTGAAGCACCCATTCCCTAGAGGCTCTGCTCAGACATGATTCAATCTGGCCTGGAGGCTCTCTGCTGCCTGAAAGGTGATGCTACAGGGAACCAGTTCTGTGACCTACTCCCCAGTGCTGGCCCTTAACTGACTCAGCTGGGGGCTTAGGCTTTAGCAGCCGACCAACTGGTGGCCCAGAATATCCACTTCCGCCTGGTTAGGCAGACAGGAGGGAAGGAGGGGGGGGTCTGGCCTTCTGCCTAATCCGGGCTTCTCTTCACTTCCAGCTAGATATGCTGCAGGCCAGAGAGAACAGCACTCCACAGGGCTCCAATGCCCACTAAAACCCCCAAATAAGGCTTTCTTCCTTCCAGAGGGGCGGTGGAAATGGTCCTGCTGAGGCCAGAAGGATGCAGCAGCAGGTGAGGACCAGGGGCATCCTCCTGGGGAAGATGAAGCTGCCAGGCTCAGCCCACCAGCCCAGCTGCCCAGCTTACCAAGCTCCTTGGGAGACCAACACACCCTCCTGCAAACCAGCACGGCTGCTCCTCCCTGTAGAACCCCTGGGCTCTGGTGGCACCTTCTCCACGGGACTTCTGAAGGCCAAGCTCAGCGTGTGTGAGGTAGTGGGAGACATAACTGAGAGACATCTTCCCCTAGCCCTCTCTCCAGCACCTGCAAGCATCAGGTAGGGACAGCCGCAGACAGGGCAGGACCAGCCAGCTTTCCGCCTCCTCTGCTCCACTCCGCATGGCCAGCCCTCACTTTCTGTACCTAATAACCTAGGCGATTCAGAGGAGAAAGGAAAAGGCTCCCATCTCCTCATCGCAACCGTGGCATGGCGTCCCAACCTGGGACAACCCATGTGCCTCCATACACCGAAGCATGCTGTTTCAGCAACAAGAGGGAGGACACGAAGGACCACGACATCTAATGTTAGAAAAGTACAGTGGAGTTCCGAGTCCGTGTGTCTTGGGAGCAGCTGGGGACCCAGCGAGTGTGGGCGGCATCTGGATCCCAGGGAAGGGCGGTGGGGGCTGGAACCCTTACACTCATCCTTCCCACGGCTCAGCAAAGCGACAGAGGTCCCCTCTCTATCCCCACCTCCTCAGGGGTGAGCCAGCACCGCGCGGGCAGCATCCGAGGGCAGATTGCTCCGGAGAAGCCCGAGCTTACCCAGAAGCAGGGTATTCCCGGAGGCGTTTGGTATAAAACAAAAACGCAATTAGCAGCCACCGGTCATGAGTTTCCGTCCCCACCTGCAAAGATGCAAAGCTCTACTTGGGGTCGATTTCGGGACAAAATATATACATTTCGCCGTAGCCTCTGCCTCTGCCCAAGTTCACCGAGAGCTGGAGAAAACCCTCCGCTGACCGGAAGCCTGGGTTGGGAGCGGAACGAGAGGGAGCTGCTGCTGGGTAAACGCCTCCTCCTAGGAGAGGCGGCGCGCACCCCAAGTCGTGTCCTCGCCCCCTCCCCGGCCCCAGATCGCGGCTCATCCGGGGAAACGGAGTCTCCCCGTATTCGAGGAGGGGGAACCAGCTTCGGCAACTGCCTCGCGCCCCCGCCCCAGCCCGACCTAGCGGAGCGCTCCCGCCCCGCGCACACACTCGCACTCTCTGCGCCCCCCCCCCGAGGCGCCCCCCGCCAGCCCGCCCGCAACCGCGGCAGGTGCAGTCCCACCGCGTCCCCGGCCGCGTCTGCACAAACTTGTTCGCGCGGCCGGCCAGAAACCCTGCCCGCAGCCTGCGCGCGTCCCGGCGGGGCGCCCGGGAGACAGGACTCACCAGCGCCGCGGCCGGCTGGGGCGCCCGCTCCGGCGGCCACGCGCCCGCCTCCCCGGGGCGGCGAGCCCGCAGCCCGCAGTGCCCGGAGCCGAACGCCCCAGGCGCCCGCACGCCCCCGGCGGCCCCGGCGGACGGCCTGACGCGGCGGGGCACGGGGCGCTGCGGCGGGGCGCGGCGGCTGCGGGCTTCTGGGCTGAGCCGCGGCGGCGGCGCCAGCGGGCTCCGGGCGCGCGGCGGGCGGGCGGCGGGCGGCGGGCGGCGGGCGGCGGGCGGCGGGCGGGCGGCGGGCTAGCGGGCACCGGCTCTGCACATGCTCACTCGCGCGGCCGGGGGACAGCGGCCGGCCGCCGCCGGGTCCTAGAGGCGCCCGCGCCGCCACCTTCTCGCCCGTCCGTGGGAGGGGTGTCGGCGAGCGGGGCGGGGGCGCACCACCTGCCCGGGCCGCCGCCCCAGCCCCCCGCGCCGCCCCGTGCCAGCAACGACGCCGACACCCAGGGTCACGCACACACAGGCATGCACACCAGGAGGATGCACTGGCCCTCACACCCAGACACGCTCAGATGCAGACACACTGGGCACTGCCACACCGGGGAGCACTCGCCACGCTCACTCAGACACGAGCACACTGGGGCCGGGATGGACGCGCACTGTCTGATGCAAATACACGGAATCGCTGTTTCACAGACTCTCGCATACACACACAGACACACACACGTGTGCGGCACGCTCACGCTGAGCTCTGTCCCACTCACTGAGAAACAACCTGGGTCACTGTGACAGGCACACATATACACACTGCCACACGGTGTGTAGCACTCTGATACCAACACGCAGCCAGACGCAGTTGGATCACTGTCCCATGCAGAGCTAGACACTGACACCCACGTCTTAGACACACACGCGGTCTGAAATAGTCAGAGGCGGAATCACTATCCCCCAGACAAATGTGCTGACACTATCTCCTTGCTACACACTCTGGTCTGTGCCACCAGCTGTCTGCTGCTCCACACCAACACAGTGACAGACCCAGGCCTGATACTGTCGTCCACGAAGCAGTGCCACACACAAGTCCACTAACAAGCACTCAGAGAGTCATACAGGGCCTGGCCCACAGGTGCGCACACACACACACACACACACTGAGACAGGTGCTGGTACAGGCACACAAGTATACAACCACATGGCTATACGCAATCTCCTTCTTTAAATAAGGGTTGGCTCCAACCCTAAGGATTTCCCCTCCATGCCTCACCCCTGCTCCGCAGAAATCCCAAGCCACAAGGCCCCCCCTGCCCTGCCAGGGGCATCAGCGAGCCCCGTCCTCACCCACGGCTGACTGTGAAGATGCTCCCGGGGGCTGAGGATCCCTAGAGGCTGTGGGAGCAGGTGGCGTGGTGTAACCCGGCTTCCTGAAAGCAAGTTTCATGCCTCGGACTCCCGCTAGGGGCAGAGCTGGTTGGCCAGGCTCAGAGGAGCCTTTCAACAGGTGCTGGGCGGCAGGGAGAGGATTAGCTTGGGGACAGTCAGAGCCCCGCTTTCCTGTAGGTCAGTCAAGTGGCACCCAGAGAGAAAAGGGACTTACCTAAGTTCACACAGCTGGTCAGGCCAAACACCAAAGTTAGAACAGTGAGCTCCCTCAAGGTGAAGGTTGGGACTAGTGAGGGCACAGGGGATAAGAGACGTAGCTTGTGCTGCCCGAGCATCCCTGGCTTGCAGAAAAGGGATCCTTTACAGAATGTGAATGTGTGTATTGCTATTATTGTCAACAACTATAACCAAATTCTACAGTGCATTTGGATTTCAAAGCCCTCTCCAAGACCTGCTGCATAATTTGCAGGGCTCAATGCAAAATGAAAACGCTAGCCCCTTGTTCAAGAATTATTAAGATTTTAAGAGATAAGAGCAGAACATTAAAGCAAGTGTGGAGCCCTTCTGAGCAGGGGTCCCGTACCCTACACGGGTCTCACGCCTGTGAAGCTGGCCCTGGCTCTCTCATTCCCATTGCCTCAGTTCAGACTCACAATAGGTGGTGGGTGCCTTCATGGGCCCATTTTACAGATGAAGCTGCTGAGGCTCAAAGATGAGTGAATGCTTCAGGCTCACAGCAAGTAAACCCCAGGGGAACCCAAGCCCAGCTCCTCTGGGAGGCCCAGCATTGCCCTGCAGTTACCATTTGGGATAAAAGATTCAAGCTGAGGAGCGATGTGGCTGCCACAAGGGAGGAGGGTTGTCTCAAGGAAAGAAAAGAAAAGGCTACAGGGCATCTGTGCCATTTCTGTGGGCAATGCCACACTGCACCTGCTTTGCAAAGCCCTCCAGGGGTGCACCACACGGCCTCTGAGTGGGAGACAGGTAGGAAGGAGCACCTGCTGACTCTGGGGAGAGATGTTGAGAAAGGTGGAGCATAAAAGCATCCAGGAAGCAGTGAGAAGGGCTTGGGCATACAGCTCGGGCCACCGACAGTGTTTAAATGGCCAGGAGTATTTCAGAGTTGGGACGAGGCCCTCCTCTGTAGCAATGGTGACAGATAAGAGGGAACAAGGAGGCCAATTGGACTACACCTGGTAACAGACTCACTCCCAGCCCCAGTCCAACTCTGCCACAGCTCTTCTTTCTGCATAGCTGGGACTGTCGATATGAGTTTGCATATAGACTCTGTCTATATTTCAGAAACAATTGTGGAAAGATCTCTTAATATTACAGGGGCTTCTATGATGGTCCCATGATGGTGCTGACATATGCTCAGTTACTGCAGAGTTATGCACTCTCCTATCTCCTCTGCAAGTCTGGGATTAGGGATCAGAACAGTCTGATCCCACTTCAGTTCCAGCTCCCTATGTTTGGCTCTTGAGTCCATCTGTTCCTCTCTTGTGGTTCCCAATGCCTGGATCCCAAATATTTACACTGCCTCCTAGCTTCATGTCATATGCTGGCTTTTCCTTCCATCCATCCATCCACCCATCTATTCACACTTTCATTGAGCAAGGCACCCATAAATTTCATGTTCAACATTGAAGACCCCTTGAAAAGAAGAACCAGTCTTCTCAGTGATTTTCCAGTGTGGAGAACTGGATCAAGAAACAGGCCCAAAGCGGAAGCTCTGCTATATCAGTTAGGATGTTTGCAGCTTCAGGCACATGACAACTTGCTCAAATTGTTCCTCAGTTTGCAAAGAAGAGTGTGATGGCTGTTGGGAAGGCAAGTAGCTGTGTGTGCCATATATGTGCATGGTGCATTAGAAATCAAAGGATCTGCAACATTCTTTTGGAAAAATTCAGGGAAGGCTTCACAGAGGAGGTGACATTTCAGCTGGCTCTTGAAAAAGAACTAGGCATCATCTGGGTCATAGGGAGCAGGGGCCATTCCAGAGCAGGCAAGTATCCTATGTGAAAGTAGGAAAGCATGAAACACACAGTGCATTAGGGGAATTGCCACTAACTTGACATAGCTGGTTCAAGGCCAGGGTGGTTGGAGAAGAAACTGGACCGTCACAGACCACCTGAGCCCTCATTCAGATCATTGACACCAGTGGACATGGCAGGGCTGCAGATCAAGCCTGTGCCTCCAGCACAGTGATTTCCCTCCACAGAGCACTCACTTGGTCATCATTCTTTGAAAATAGTCACTTAACAAGTTACTAACTGTCAACCTCACATTTCTTCATGGTGTTGTCAAAGGCAGCTGAGTTGTCCTGGGCTTTGAAATGACAAGCCTAGCCAGGGGCTCGAACCCAGCTCCATACCTCTCTTTCACCTTGAGCAAGTCATAATCTCTCTGAGCCTCAATGTCTTCATCTGTAAATTAGAGCAAATGCACCCATTATTGGGTTCCTGAGAAGCTCAAATAAAAGGCCTCTTGAATTCGTAGCACACTGTCGCAGAATTTACACATAACACATTCTAGTAAATAATACATGAAGAGCTTTCTCCCAAGGCTTTGCTACAATTTAGAAATGTCACGGGAGCGATGCTCTCTTGATCTGCCAGGCTGTGGTGACTTCTTGTCCTCCAAATGCCACCTCCCAAGAGAGGCCTGTCCTGACATCCACCCTCCCACCCCGCTTCAGTTCCCAGGCTGCAGAGAACACGTCACCCGGTCATTACCTTGTGTGTTTATTAGTTTCCTCTGTCTTCTCCCCTCCCTTCGACCCCTCACAGCCCCTCACAGCTAGAATTTCAGCCCCTACACAGCCAGGGACCTTTCTGTCCTATTTACAACTATATCCGTAGCGTCAGGCTTAATTCTTGGTCATGGTCATGCTCATGCTCACTAAATATTTATTAAATAAATAATTAATTGATGTTTAAGAAATGCAATGTGTCTAGTGTGATACATTTAAATGAACCCAAGCAGGCTTCCAACCGTAGCCTTGTTTCTTCCCAAGAATTCAGAGACTGCTCCCTCCTGCTCAGGCCACAGGCAGGTCCCTGTCTGCATCCAGCCAGCTTACAGTAATCGTCCGTCGAATCCCGCTGGCCCCCGGGGACACCCGAGGGAGAGTGTGTGGGGCTCACTGCACTGCGGCCCCTTCCAGGGGCCTGTGTTGGGGTGAGGAAGCCTGTGTCCCACCAACGCTCGGGAGCACCTGGATCCAAGCACCTGGACCTGAGCACCCTCCTTCTTTGACCACGTAGCTCTTAGCTGCTGCTCCACCAGCACCCTGGCCTGAAGGGTGACCAGGCTCAACCATTCCTTCAGAGTGGCCTCCAAAGGTGGCCTTGCTTTCCCCTGGAGGACCGCATCACTGCATCCCTGGAGAAAGCATTGTTCAGAGACCCAAAACCTTTGGCAACATCTCAAAAGGGTTGGAAGAAGGTGCAGTTTTTTTTTCTTCCATTGCTTTTCCGTAGTGCCTTGAAGTATTTGGTGCCCTCTCTGTGCCCGCAGTTCCAAGGCTGGGTTCAACAATTTGCTGGGCGCCTCTGATGCCACAGAAGGAGATGGTAATTGTACCCCCTGCTGAGCTGCGCCTGCAGGTGGGAGGGGAGGGGAGGGGCGGGATCTGCCCGGGAAGCCCCTCTGATCACTGGTCTGGTCTGGGAGTAGCTAGACTTCCCTGGCCTGGGCCAGAGGTGCCCTGAAAGTTTTGGGAATTCTGAGGCAGCGGAGAGAGCATGGGGCTGAAAAACAGGAGGAAGCCTGAGCCCATCTTGGCTGGGCCTAAGCAGGCTGTGCAGCCTCATGCAAACCTCCCCTTTCTGTCCTGGTCTGCCTTTCTGTGCGGTGGGTGATTGTCTGGTTGAAGTGAAGGTCTTTCTCTAAGTGAGGCAGGGGAGTGAAATGACAGTGCTTTGGGATCTGTTCTGCTTCTCTAGTTGGGCAAATTAAATCATTTCTTCCAGTCAATTTTTAATGTGCACAATGGGGAAAGTGCTTCCTTTCCAGTGCACAGTCCCTGGCACAGGGTATATATTTAATATGATGGGTCTTCCAACTGGCGGTAGTTCTGATGCTAACTCTCACCGGGCCTGGCCTGGGGTCTGATTGGCAGGTGTTAGAATCAGGTCTGTTGGATGGGCTTATAACTGCCTGACCCACCACTCATCCCACCTGCACAGAAGCAGCAACATGGTGGGGCCAAGTGCAGGTGTCGGTTGGTTGGGTTGGATGCAGAGCTTATGGGAGCAGCTGTCAGCTGGAAGGTGAAAGGGCGCTGGGGTGGCAAGTAGGCTCTGATGCAAGAGACAGGCAGACGGGACACCCTGCTCTGTTCCTCCTGCTGCCTGGTGGCACCAGCAGGCACACGATGTGCTTAGCAGAGGAAGCACCTCATCTCTTGCTTAGCAGAGGAAGCACCTCATCTCTGTTCCATTTTTATGAACATCCCTGTAAGTCACTCATCAAAAACCTTGGACTTATAAGTCATCTTCTGAATTAAGCTGCTGGTGCACCTCAAGCTCATAGCATTGATAAAGAGGAGGTGGGTTCACTTTAATACACTGATTTTGTAATAATCTTAGATTTACAGTAAGGTTGCAAAGATAGCAGAGTTCTCGTGGACCCCTCGCTCAGTTTTCCCCACTGTGAACATTTCATATTATAGGGCGTCTGTGCCAAAGCTGAGAAACTCACATGGCGATTAACCAATCTCCAGACTTCACTGGGATTTCAGCAGCTTTTTCATCAATGTGTCCTTTCTATTCCAGGATCCAATCCAGGGCACCACATTGCATTTCTTTGTCACTTCTCTCCAGTCTCTTTTGCTCTGCGGCACTTCCTCAGTCTTTCCTTGTCTTTTGTAACCTTCCCAGTTTTGAGAAGTACTGGCCAAGTATCCTGTAAAATTCCAATGGGCTCATTTCAAATAAGTAGTTGTCTCAGATTAGAGAAGTTTGGAAGCTAGAGGCGTCATGTGACTGTGAATGTCATCCCTGTGCATGAGGCAGAGGCCATGCTCAAGTTCATGAACACTGACTGCTCCCCAGAACCAAAGAGAGTGCCTGTCGCAGAGCAGGGCTCTGAAAGATGTGTGCGACGAATGGTGCTCAAGCTCCCTTGTGCTTTGCACACCTCCACCTGGGGTTGCGTGTGAGGCAGAGATGTGCACCTGGTGCCTGGGAGGGCGGAAAACTGGAGGACAGAGGGTGAGGAGGGCTGGGAGCAGGCGGGGGCCTGGGACATGGAGGTGTCTGTATAATTCAGACAGGCGCTGCAGACCCTGTTTCCTCCAGTTGTGGCAGCTCAGAAGAGCAAGGAATTAGTTTTGGAGGGATAGAGGTAGAAATTGGAGTGGGTGGGTGGAGGAGAAGCATATTCCAGGACCAAGAGGGGGCGATGCAAGTCTGTCAACACTAAGGCAGCAGACACTTGGAATGCTCAGGGAAGGTGAGAAAATCTCCACGCTGGGCAAGCGGGTGGGGGCACAAGGCTAGAAGTGTATTAGGAAAACTTAGGGGATTGGGCTTTCATCCTGGAGCTAGGTGCTGGAGAGCCACTGAAAGTTTTTCAGCAATAGGTGGAAGCAGTGATATGCGGAAGGGAGAGGGATGGTGGGTCCAGACCATCCCGACCACCGTTTCCAGGCCTGCTGCTACCATGGCAACCAGAAGCAGGGAGAGCGGAGCTGGATCTTTTTATTTCTTTATGTATGAGTTTGACCCTCAGAATTCTGGCCTGAGTTTAAGACAAATAGCTGGGGATACCTATTCCCCTTGGAGTCCCCTGGTGAATAAGCAGCTTTAGCACTGTCCCAGCAAAATCAAGGCCTGGTTTGTGGGCCCAGCACCCCTCCTGGTCCCTCTACCTGAGATATGACAGAAGTCAGGTGTGTGTCAGGCTCTCTGACCAGACTCCACTCAGTTCTGCCCAAGCTCCCAGGAATGGGGAAATGGGAAGGGACAGCCAGTGCCAGCAGTCACTAAGTGTCTGTCACCTGGATTTCTAGGCAGGTGGAGCTGGCTGCGAGTGAATGTGGCACTTCAGAGACACCCTTGCCTCTGTAGGAGCCACTGAGAGGCTAAGGCCTCGCCCCAAGTTGCACTTCCCCTCCCTCGGCCTGCCCCCCTCCTCCCAGGTCAGGCTCCCGGGACCCTGCTTCCAGTTGCAGCCTGGCCCCTGCCTCTCAGAACCAACCTTTATAAAGACAGGTCTCGCTCCTCCACACTCAGCCACAAGCACCTCTTTACCCATCAGTGTGACCGTCTCCTAAAAAGAAATAATAACCTTCAGTGCTTTTTAAAGATAACATTTTAAAAGTTTGCTTACAGTAATGCCCAACAGTTCTGGGGTCAGTCTCCCAAGAATAATTAATCATTCCACTTGTGATCAATTTATCTCCTTTTATTTCTACTGACAGATCAAGGGGGTTCAGGCTACCATGCCTTTCCCCAAACAGTCCTGCTCTTCAAAACAATCTAGACAGTGTCCTGTTGGTTACATGAGAGACTTTGGAAGAAATCTTTTCTGGGGGGAAAATTTATATGTTGGCATTTACAGTTTCTAAAATGTAATCTGCCCTGGCCAGTGTGGCTCAGTTGGCTGAGCATCGCCCTGTGCACCGAGAGGTCGCCTGTTCCCTTCCTGGTCAGGACACATGCCCAGGCTGTGGGTTTTATCCCCAGTAGGGGTGTGCAGGAGGCAGCCTCTTGACATTCCTCTCTCTAATCAATGTTTCTCTCTCTCCCTCTCCCTTCCTCTCTCTCTCAAGTCAATAAAAACATATTTTTTAAAAATGCAAATCTGGCCAAGTCACACCCCTCTTTATGATCCCTCAAGGTCCTACAAGGTAAGGTACAAACTCCTGAAACACCCCAGCCTGATGCAGCCAAGCTCATCACCCACGTTTTGCCAGCCTTGCCCAAGGCTTGCCCCTCAGCTCCTGGATAAATGATCTGACTCCCCCAGGCTGGGTTAGGCGCCCCCAACCTCAATATAGACACATACACACACACGAGTGTGTGCACGAACACATGTATGCACACATATGCAAACACATACATGTACAAGGTGTGCATGCACAAACATATGTACTGCAACACATGCACACATGTACACCCAAATACATGCAATTACACATACATGTATGTATGCACACACACATGCCTTTTGTTATGTGTTTGTTTTCATCATAACACTGGTACTTCCTTCCTACCAGAGTGTCTTGGAGCCTCACACTGCCCTGTCCCTCCTCCACACTGCCCTCTCCTGGCCCTCAGCAGAGCACAGTCCCAGCACCGGTGAGAGATTAATGGGCACACTGAGCAGTCAGGTGGCAGAGCTCCGGTACTGGCTCTGCCACTGCCCTTTTGTGGGACCATGGATGGGTCCCTGCCCTTCCCACAAGGACGCTGGGTGTGGACTGGCTCAGTGGGGCCTATGTGGGGCCTACAGGGCCCAGGTTGGAGCAGGCCCCATGCTTGGAGAGGAGACAGTAGGACTCTCCAGTGCAGTCGGCACAGCCACCCATTCCAGCTTATTGACAATGCTTTTAGTTCCGAGAGGACCCATTTCCGAACTCCTCTCCAAGATATAAATTATCTTAAAGGGCTGATTTGTACCATGGTGGTTGGACAGTGCCTGACCAGAAAGCACTCCTGCCTTGCAGCAAGAGCAATGCAAGGAGAGCTATAGGTTTTTTCCACCCTAATTGAGCACTTCAGAAAGGGGGGGTGGAAACCTTCAATAGATTTCATTTTTAGGGAAAGCAATTTTGACTTATTAGGTGCTATTGGCTTCATAAATATGCTCACTAATGACTTCTATTTAAATATTTTCATCCAGCTGAGACTTTTAAAAGAAATACTGTGTTCACGGAGTCAGCATCCCCTAAATGAGTATTTCCCACCTTGGCCTCTGAACTTTCTTGGCCAGATCCTCTCAAGAATTCAAGAGTTCCCATGCAGGCAGCGTTAAGAGAGCCCCTGCTGGAGCCACCTATGGAAATGGCAACTTCCCCTGTCCTCTACACAGCACGTACAGCGATCTGCTGTGTGCAAAACACAAACTGAGGTGGAATCACTGGTTTCTCAAAATCTCTCACTGGCTCCCCAGCCCCTTACAGGATGAAATTCAAACCCTCTAGTCTTACAGAAGGGCTCCCCCTGCCCTCACCTGGGACCACAATGCCTGCTGCGCTCCCTCTTGAACCCCCAGAGTGGTGGTGGTTGCTCAAACTCCAGGCCGGTTTCCTGTGTGAGTGACCTACACGGGCGCACAGGGCTCGGCATCGCTGCCTTGAAATTCTTCATCATCTGTGAACAAAGGACCCCCACATTCTCATTTTGCTCCGGGCCCTGCAAATTATGTAGCTGATCACCATGCTCTCCTATGCCTCTCTACTTTTCATTGCATGTACTGTTTCCTCTGCACGAGGCATCAGCCCTCAACCCAGCCCTGCCTGGTCTTTGTCCATGTGGAAAATCCAGGGAGGGGTCGGTGGGCAGGGGAGCAGTGCCGCCCAGCGGCTGAGCAAAGCAGGGGGCAAGGGGCAGGGGGCAGATCTCAGCTCTGAGTTACACGACCTTAGTCAAGAGATTTAGCCTCTCCAAGCCTTAGTTTTCCCATCTGAAAAATAGAATCACCCTCATCCCTACATTGCTCCCTCTGTCCCTCTCTCCCCATCTCTCTCTCTCTTTTCTTCCCCTCTCCCCCCCAAGACCAGCATCTTCCTCAGCTCAGCCACAAGGCAGCAATGCATTACCTCTCAGTAACTTTTCCTGATGGCTCTAGCCACTGGAATGTTGAGCAGTTTCTGATTCAGTTTCAAAGTTCCGCAGACAGAGGCCTTTTGGCTCCCCAGGGACAGGGGATCATCGCCAGAGCCCAAATTATGAAATAACCTTACACTCCAGGGTAGCTAAATCCCTTTGTATCTGTCTAGCAGACATGTTTGTCTTTCCCTAAAGGGCCATAAAGGACCCCTAAGGACTACATGTTTCCATACCTGGAACATAAATTGTTGTCGAATAAAGGGAGGCATGAACGATGAAGGAGGGGTTTGCACTTCTAACCTGAAGCACCATGCAACCTCACAGCTATTCTGTTCCCTGCGGGCACCCAGTGAAGTAGCCTTTCCTGGCACCATAACCCTCCTGGGAAGCCACTCATCTGGGGCATGCTGAGAGCCCACCCCCACCCCCACACATCTAGGCAGGACTTGGCCTGCTTCCCCAGCCTCCACTTGGAGCAGCTCCTGCTTACCTGTCCTGCTTGCACCCAAAACAAATCAGGGCTCAGCCTTCTTGAATATGCAGCATGCGGCCTTCAGGATTTAAGTTGATTTCTGCAGGAGGGAACCTGCTCACTCAACATAATCTCCACTCCCAGAAATTATTAAAGGAGCCGAATTAAATTTGCTAAGGTCAGAGGTCAGGGAACACTGGAAACAAGGCAATCCCAGCAGAACCTCAGCTAATTGCCGCAGTCGAACATGCTGCAGGAGCAGAAATGCTGCTGAATTATTTACTTGGGTCCTAAAATCAAAGCAAGTAACAGAGAATCTGCTCCTCGGCAGGTGACCCTGTGAACTCAGGGCATTGTGGGGGTCAGGGAGCCTCAGTCTGCGTGTGCAGAACTGGCCCCCGCTGACCCCTGCCAGGTGAGATGTGCAGGAAAGAAAAGGGCACCTGGTTAGGACTCTCTGGGCTAAGCAGACCCAACACACCAACTGCTGAATGTACAGCTTTCACCAAGTGCTATATGTGGGCTCCCTCAGTGAAGCCGGCTCAGTGCTCCTGTTCCTGGGCCCCCACCTTGAATGGTGTCAGAAGGAATGCCTTCTCCCCTAGCCTGGTTTCCATGAGGAAGTCGATTCCAAAACTCCCTTCTGGTCTCTCCTTGTTTCTCCATCCTCTTGGGAGTGAGCTGGCCACAGGGAGCTGGACGGTGCTGCTCTGCCCCTGCAGGGAGGTGACCTGCCTTGGTCCAGCCTACAGACCTAGAGTCGTGCCCATCAGCCTGGCTTGATGCAGTGTGAAAAAATTGTGACTCTTTGTTTGCTCAACTTGTTCAAAACCCAGGTGGGTTTTTTTACTGGAGGGTGCTCGGAGGCCCCCATTTTGGCTACATGCATCAAAATTCACCCACCAGCCCTGGCTGGTGTGACTCAGTTGGTTGGATGTCTCCCTGTGTACCCAAGGGGTCCTGTGTACCCAAGGGTTTCCTGTTCCATTCCCTGTCAGCCCGCATGCCAAGGTGCAGGCTCAATTCCCAGTAGGGAGCGTGCAAGAGGCAGCCGATCAATGTTTTGCTCTTTGATGTTTCTCCCTCTCCCTCTCCCTTCCTCTCTCTCTAAAAAGCAATAAAAATATTTATTGAAAAAATTCACCCACCCTGGTCAATATCCCATTTGGCCTAGGGCACAACCTTCTCGCCCACCGGAACTATTGACAACCACGCAATTGTAAACAAACAAAAACCACCATGAAGCCTCACCCAGACTTCTAGAAACCACCAGGATCAAAACGCCCAGCCCAAACACAGGAGCCCGAGTCACGGCCACAGCCTAGGCAGGCTTCCTGAATTCCAGTCTTTTATTATTATTTTTTTTTTAATTCGCCAATGTACCGAGTGACAAGGATCTTTGAGGAAACCCCTAATAGTTGGTACCCTTCCTGGGTTTTGAACAAGTTGTGAAATAAATAAAAAAATAAAGCTAGAGGCCAAAATATCAGGTTTATTACTGCTAGAGGTCGGGTGGGAAATGTGGCTTTGGGCCGATTAGGCAAGTGGCCTGCTCAGACTAACTGCTGGATGTACCCGCCCAGTCTCAAGGAGCACCAGCCCGGCACAGCTTCCCACAAGGAGGGTCCTACCCAAGTGGGGCTTATGTCTTGGAGTAGCAGAGACCTTTTAAAAAAAACAGACTTTCTTTTTTAGAGTTTTAGGGTCACAGCAAAATTGAGCAAAAGGTGCAGAATCCCCATATGCCCCCTGCCCCCGTCCGCATGCCCAGTCTCCCCATTATCCGCACCCCCATCAGAGTGGAGCGTTTGCTACAGTCAATGAACCTATATTGTCACGTCATTACCCAGAGCCCATAGTGTACACTGGGGCTCGCTCTCGGTGTTGTGCATTCTATGGGTTTGGACAAATGTATCCACCATGATAGCATCATACAGAAGAGTTTCACTGCCCTAAAATCCTCTCTGCTCCCCCTAGTCATCCCGCCTCCCCCAACCCCTGGGAACCACTGGTCCTTTTTATTGTCTCCCTAGTTTTGCCTTTTCTGGAATGTCACATAGGTGAAATCGAACAGTACGTAGCCTTTTCAGGTTGATTTCTCTCACTTAGCTTTACTTAGGGACATACATTTAAGGTTCTCCTGTGTCTTTTCATGGCTTGATAATGCAGTGATTTTTAGCACTAAATAACACTCGATTGTCTGGCTGCACCGCGGCTCATTTATCCATTCCCCCCTGAAGGACATCTTGCTTACTTCCAAGTTTGGGCCATTATGAATAAAGCTGCGGTAAACATCTGGGTGCAGGTTTTTGTGTGCACACAAGTCTTTAACTGCTTTGGGTAAATACCAAGAAACACACTTGCTGGACCGTATGTCAAGAGTATGTTTAGTTTTGTAAGAAACCACTGAACTTCTTCCAAAGTGGCTGGACGTTTTGCACTCCCGCCAGCAACAAATGAGAGGCCCTGTCACTCCACATCCTCGCCAGTGTTTGGCATCGTATATGTCCTGAATTTTGGCCATTCTGATCGGTGAAGAACATCTGCTCTTTGACGTTAGATTTGAACCCAAAAGGAAGGACAAAGCTGACACGCTGCAGAGTTGTGCTTCCCAAGTTCGCCGGTCAGAGGAGCCAGCCCGTGAGAAGTCGGGAAAGACCACGTGCGCTCCCGGAAACCAGGCCTGAGGGGAAAGGGGTTCCCCCAACAAATGGCAACCCTGTTCGCTCGGTCGCCCAGAAACTAGGGCATTGCTCTTTCGTCCTACCAGCCTTTTACTACCTACATACAACCGTCACCAAGTCCTGTGGATTCAATTTTTCTTTCTAAATAAATTTCACTTCTGCCCACTTCTCTCCATCACTGCTGCTGACGTATGGGTCCAAGCCGCCTCTCTCCCAGGCAACAGCCACAGCTTGTTTTCCCTACTTGTTTTCTTGCCCCTCTAACCTCACACCCCCCCCAAGTCCATTCTGTGAGTCAGAACAGTCCTTATATAGTGCGAGTCTGGCCAAATGGGCTCAAGCCAGAGGCAGCCAATCGATGTGTCTCTCTCACATCAATGTTTCTCTCTCTCTCTCCCCCCTCCCCCTTCCACTCTCTCTGAAAAGTAATGGAAAAAATATCCTCAGGTGAGGATTACAAAAAAAAAAAAAAAGACTCTAAATTTGTATGTAGGTGTATAGTGTCTAGGGAATGTCCAGGATACTTCAGATAAAGATGAGCCAGGAGAACTGATTTGTCCAACCAAATGCCAAGACTTACTGTAATGTTAGTGTAACTAAGTCAGTGATGGAACTTGTGCAAGGAGAGACAAATGAACTAATGGAGGCCAGAAGGAAACTCAACACAAATAGACAACAGACTTACATAGTAACACAATAGGACGAAGAAGGGCTTTTGTTTTTTCAATAGATGGTGTTGATTCAGTTGGAGAACCATATAAGAGGAAACACATCTTGGTATCTATACATCATTCCATATCCAATAAGGCAATTTACAGCGGGAAGAAGATATAATACACACAAGGATTAGTGTCTGGAATATGTAGAGACCCTACAACTGTAACTCAGGGTAACCAAATAATTGATAATTAATTAAGTTGGGTAGTGCATGGATCAAAGATGAAAGTGTATTTATTATCAACTATGTGAGTCTCCTCGAGCTGCTGTAACAGAATACAAGAGACTGGGTGGCTTAAACAGCACAAATTTATTTTCTCACAGTTCTGGAGGCTGGAAGTCCAAGATCAAGGTGCCAGCAGGGTTGGCCTCTGGTGAGGCCTCTCTTACTGGTTTGTAGACAACCATCCTTCTGTGTCCTCACATGGCCTATGTGCACACACTCCTGGGGCCTCTCTCTCTTCTTTTTTTAACCCTCACCCAAGGAAATGTTTTTATTCATTTTTTTAGGGTGAGAGAGAAAGAAAGAAACATTGATGTGAGAGAGAAACATAGATTGGGGATCAAACCTGCAACCTAGGTATGTGCCCTGACTGGGAATTTTACCAGCAACCTTTTAGTGTACAGGACGATATTCCAACCAACTGAGCCACCCAGCCAGGGCTCTCCCTCTCCTTATAGGGACAAAAATCTCATCGGATTAGGATCTTACCCTCATGACCTTATTTGACCTTAATTACTTCCTTAAAGGCCCTATCTTCAAATATAGTCACACAGGGACTGTGCTTAACACTATTCTATACATCCCATGTTAAAAACTAAAATAAAAGACCATATACAGGGTGGGGCAAAAGGAGGTTTACAGTTGTAATACAAATAAATTATACAATAGTTAATAAATACTAACATAAGAATAAACTCTGTTTCGAGTACTCACAACTGTAAACCCACTTTTGCCCCACCCTGTATATGCAAAATATTTGAAAACAGGGACTCAGAGAGATTTGTTGTACATGAATGTTCACAGCAATATTATTCACAGTAGCCAAAAGATGGATACAACTCAAGCGTCCATTAACAGATGAATGGATAAACAAAATTTGGTATATCAATATAACAGGATATTATTCAACTATAAAAAGAAAAGAAGCTCTGATACGTGCTACAACCTGGATGAACCTTGAAAATACACTAGGTGAAATAAACTGGACACAAAAGAACACATTTTGTATGATTCCACTTATATAAGGTGTTTAGAACAAGCAAATATACAGAGACAGAAATTACATTGGAGGTTACCAGGGGCTTGGGTAGGGGAAGGGGAGGGAAAGTTATTACTTAATAGGTACAGAGTTTCAATTTGGGAAGATGAAAAGGTTTTGGAAATAAATATTGGTGATGGTTGTACAATGCTGTGAATGTCATTAATGTTATAGAATTGTATACTTAAAAATGGTTAAAATAGCTATATACATGTGTGTGTATGTATATATGTATAAATATCCACAATAAAAATAAATAACTAAAAAGCCCAGGGTAGGTCCTTGTCATAGGCGGCTGTAGCACCAGCACATCTTCATAGCACTTATCCCAGGGGTCCCTCCTCGTTTGTCTGACCTCATGTCTGGCCTGCATATGTTAGATGCTCAATAAATTAATGAATAACCATTACACGATTGAATGAATGATTGAATGAATGAATGGTAGGAACCACATCGGTCTTGTCTTCTGCTGCACCTGCAACTTCTAGCAGGGTGATTTACATAAATATTTGTTGAAGCGATGAATTAACAAAGTCATGCGTGAGTGTATCGGTAAAGGGGGTGTGGGGGTCGTGTCTACTGTTGGGCTCATCACTGTATTCTTGTTCCGAGGCAAGTGCCTTATGCCTGGTAGGGATGCAACACAGTATGAGCTAAGTGAACACATGTGTGAATAAATGAGTGAATGAATGAAGAGGGGTCGAAGGTGCAGAATGAGAGAGGTGAGAGTTCTGTCTGCCCAAGGTGGTGGGAGCTGACTCAATAGTCAGTCCACATGTTAAGAGCGAGTCCAGAGGAAGTGATCATTAAGTGAAAGATTTCTGTAAATGTTGAAGAAGCTGGAGCTGCGGCACTCCGTCTCCAAATGCCTTTAAACATCTGCCCGCCTGTCACGGGGAGGAGGCAGCAGACATATTCTGGCATCCCCAAGGAACCAGCAGAGGAAGCTTCAATAAGGCAGATTTTGGTACAGCTTAAAAATGGAAAGAACCTATATGCTCTGTGCACCAACTGTGTGCAGGGCATTCTGCAGGTTGTTTCGCATACATTCGATTACAGTTCACACCTGCCTGGAGCAGGCATGACTGCTGCATGCTTTATGCTCAAGAGATGACGCAGCTTGCCCCAAATCCTGCTGTTGTAACAGAATAAGCCAGGAGCAAACTCAAGGCCAGCTGATCTCATAGCCTACACTCTTCAGAGCTGATACACAAAAAGATGTGTAAGCTGCCTCGTAAGGTAGTGAGTTCCCCATCACGGGAGCTGGAGAAGTAGAGGTTTGGTCCATCACTTGGTTAAGCTAAGAGAGAAGATACAGCTGGAAGAGCTGCTGGCAGAAGTAGGGTTCTTCCACAGAGTCACGAGAAAAGCATTTCAGGGATGGGGTGTTGTGGCAAGATTTATTGGCATAAAAAGAAAGGACTGCCCCCAGATGCCCAGTGTCTCATCTAAGACCTGATAGCTCAGCTCCGTCCTGCTATGAAAGAAGCCCAGCCTCTGGGGCCTCAAGCCTGCACCCATGACAGTCAGGCCCAGGAGGGCCAGGACCCAGAGATGCAGAATTCCTCGGTGTCTCATTTCCCCATCTGCACATCCGCCTCCAGTGTTGAGCTTGGGACACAACTGGTGCTGCACTAGGGCTGTGCTTGGAGCCACGCAGCTGGGCCCTCAAGGCGCAGGCCTGCACGGCTGCTATGGAGACAGAACATGAACAAACGGCCGATGAATGAAGGACTGTGTGCCGCCCAGACGGGGCCTTGTTAAGCTTTGATTATATTACCTTGGGCTTGGGAAAGAGGGGACTTTCTTTCAAATTAACCAGTCTTCCTCCTAATCTTTCCTGGGCTTGTGCTGGACTCTCCCCCTATCCAATCTCTTGCCTGAATCTCCCAGGGTTTTATGTCCCTTCTCCAATCCAGTCCTTTGCCCAGGCTAGACACCTCCCCCTTAGGTCGCCACGTTGGCTCCTACTGTGCACACCTCCAAGTTTTGCCTCCTCATTTGGTTTCTACTGCACATGTGCCCAGCAAAGGAATCTCCCCTACTGTTCTGTTTCCGCCCCCCCCCCAAAAAAACCCACTAGGGCTGGTTGTTTCCTGGGGAGGCTCTTCCTGCTCGCTTGGCGATTGGTCAGGGATTAAGTCCCCTAGGTGCAGGATGCCGACGTCCCCTCGGGAGCTGTGAACACTCTAGCTTCCTAGTAAGTCAGGCTTAATGTCTGACTCAGCTCCCTAGCTTATTAGGCTTAATACCTGATTCCTTTTGCTCCCTTCCTTTATTAATACCAACTGGCAACCTACACTAACAGAAGGACTGACCGACTGGAGTCTCTGGCTCCCCGGCTGTGGGTTCCCCCACTCTTGGACTGGGCCTACCCTAGCATCATAATGGTTTTTTAGGCAGTGGATTTGGTCTAGCGAGCTTCCTTTAAATAAGAGTTACCTGTCCTCTGACCCACACCTAAGAGGCTGACAGAGCACACCTGACATTAAGTGTAAGGATGGCTGCCTGGATTCCAAAGCTCCGTTTAGCCTCCCCGGGGAAGGGTCTTTGGCTGATTAGCGCTGCCTGTCATGGGTATGGGGTAGTAGCTGGCAGACATGTGCCACATATTTACATATTTGCCATCCTTGCTCCAGGATGGGCATTTTAGCTCTGAGAGCCCAATTAGATAATAGTGGAAAAGCCACATTCATCTAAAAAATACCAAAGCACATCGTCTTAGAGCCAGAAAGAGGATTACTTTTTCAGCATGGAGATTTGCAGCAGTCCACATTCCAGCTCCTAAACATCACTTGACTTGCTTCCTGGCAGGCCTGTCCTTTAATTAGGAAGCTCAGCAAACACTTCAAAGCTGAGCAGCCCAGGGCCATCCCAGCCCAGTGGCTGTCCCTGCTAGCTCCCAAGCCACCCCTCCCCCCCAAACTCCCAGAGCCCCAGATTGGGTTTTGATCAGACAAATAGGAATGGACGCTTCTTACTGTGCAGTAAATAGCCTGGTCCCCTGCTCAACCCCAGCTTTATCCCTGAAGCCAGCTACAGGTACCTGCCCATGCAGAACTGGGGGAGCAACTCTCTGTTCCGGGAGGGAAGTGGGCAAAATAGGGGCCTCTTGGGAACAAAAGTCCAAGAGCTCAACTTCTTCCTCACACCTGAGGTTCAATGACACAGTTTGAGATTGTCCCGATTCAGTGTACAGGCGGGAAAGGACACCAGAGTCCCAGAGAAACCATATGGAGGGAAGGTAGTGAGTTGGGTTCAACCCTGGGCATGGGCTGTGTGTTTGTCTGGCTCAGAGTGGCTGTGGCTTGAAGTCTCGTCTTTCTAAGGATGAGCTCTGGGACAGTCCTGGAGCAGGAGACGTGACCTAGGGAGAGCATCCTCAGGAGCTGCAGCGATACAGACGTAACCTTCGTGACCCAGGGGACCCTCACAACTCCTCGCCAGCCCTCCCTCTCCATTTCCACCCTTCTGATTGTCCAAGGGCTCTGGACACTGCCTGGTGCTCACTGATGGGGCGGCTGTGCCCTCTGCTGTTCCTGCGCCAGGGCCCCGAGGAAGAATCACTGCGGTCTGCTAGCCTGTGGATCTGCTCTGCTCAGTAGAGTCGCCGTTAGCCACATGTGACTACTTAAGATTAAAGTTAAGTTAATGAAAATGAAATAAAATGGAAACTAGTTCCTCAGCCACAACTAGACACATTTCAGGAGCTCGATTGCCACCCGCGGGTCAGTGATTGCATCAGACTGTGCGGAATTACAGACCGTTTCCTTCATGCAGACGGTGCAATTGGACGGTGCTAATCTATGGGAGGATTTGTCAACACAGGCGCTGCTGACATTTGGGGCCTGATGACTTCACTGTAGGGCCATCCTGTGCATTGTAGGATTTGAGCAGCTTCTCTGGCCTCCACCCACTAGATGCCAGGAGTACCTATCCCAGTCCTAGTTGTGACAACCAAAATCACTGCAGATATTATCAAATATCCCTTTGCAGAGGGCTGAGGGAAAAGTCGCCCCCAGCTGAGAACCACTGGGCTAGCTCACATAGATCATCATGGGCCACCCAGAGATAGAGACAAAGAGACAGTGAGCTGGACTAGTTTTCCTCAGGGCCCCGGGATGGTAGCAGCAGGGTACACAGCTCCCCATCAGAACAGACTGGGCAGTGTCCAGAGTTCTTGGACAATAGGAAATATGGAAATGGAGAGGGAGACTGTTGAGGAGTTGTAAGGATCCCCTGGGTGACAATGACTATGTCTGTATCACTGCACTTGCCCCCTGCACGGCCTCTGAGCCTCCTGCTTCATCATCCGTGATTAGATTGTTTCCTCTGAACTTTCTCAGGCTCCTCAACACCTCCCTATAATTTCCCACAGAGCACACTGTTCCCTGCCCAAGCCATACCCTCATGTGCTCCAGCGAATTTGCATATGCTGTTCCCTGTCCCTGGAATGCCCCCTCTGCCTGTTCTACCCATTAAAATCTCACTCATCTTTCCTGTCTCGGGGATCTCAAGACCACCCACATGCTCACCGATTCACCAGAGGAACTCATGGGACTCAGCATACAATTGTCCTCATGGCTATAGTTTATTACAGGGGTCCCTTGGTTTTCAAATGTGATCCGTTCCCGAAGACCATTTGAGTTCTGAAAGGTTCGAAAACCGAAGGATCCACAGCCGACAGCTGGGCCTCGGGATCTTGCCCTCAGCCGAAGCTGTGGGGCATGTTCGACTTCCGAGGCGTGTTCGAAAACCGAAGCATTTACCTTTGGGTTTATCCACAGAGATGTTCGAAAACTGAGGCACCACTGTGTAGTGAAAGGACGCACATAAGAACAACAAAGAAAAAGCCATCAGATGAGGCCTGGAGAAATTCACGCACAGCCTCCTACGCTCACCCTCCTGCGAGCGGCCACGCCGGGCGTGCTCCATGCTCAGCAGTGAGAACGCAGCCACGTGTGTGCAGTGTTCCTGCCACGCAAGCATGTTTGAGACTCAAAGGTTAGGGTTTTTACTGGGGGCTGATCACATGGGCATTCTTTGCCTAGAAACTACCAAAGTTTCAGACTCCCCCAAAGAAAGCAAGTGCTCCACATAAAACACAATGTTTGTACTGTCTGGTCACAGCATAGCAGCTTTACCAGTTAGGGGATGTTTCAAAAGCCAAGTTCCAAGACTCTAGCCAAGGACAAACCTTGCAAGCAAGCCCTTCTAGTGATAGCAGCTTCAGGCTCACTATGTTAATTCTTCTCTGCACATTTCTTTCCCCAGATCGAAGGCCATGCTCTTTGTAAATCCTTTCTTACCTCCTGGGTAAAGTTAGTCCATGGTCTCTGTCTCTCTGTGGCTTCCTCTGACTCCTTGTGTAACAAAAGAAACCACGAGGGCCCTGTAATTGCCTGTGTGTTTCTCCTCCAGACCATAGCACCTTGAAGACAGGGACTTGCATTTTTTCCTGGTGTTTCCAGGGTGAGCACAAAGCCTGGCACCTATCAGGAACTTGATATGTGTTTGCTGAATAAATGGGTGACTGAGCATGCAGAAGATACATCTGGGAAAGACACGGCCCCTGCACAGGGGAATGGTGAATGCCCAGGATCCGTGAGACAGAGCAGGTGAGCACAGCTGGACAGAGCCCCATCCACCATGTCTACCCTGGCCACCCCCCCACAGGCAGACCTGGTGGTCCATCAGACAGGAGGACTAGCAGCAGCCTGGGCTCACACCCTTCTCTGCTGCCAATCAAGGAGACCACACTTTCCCCAGGTGGCAGCTCGTTGGCTGGGAACATTAGGTTTGGAGCACTGAGATCCCCTCTGGGCATTTTTTTTTAAATACATCTTTATTCATTTCAAAGAGAGAGGAAGGGAGAGGAAGAGAGAGAGAAAGAAACATCAATGATGAGAGAATCATTGATCAGCTGCCTCCTGCATGCCCCCTACTGGGGATCAAGCCCTCAACCAGGGCACGTGCCCTGACTGGGAATCGAACCATGATCTCCTGGGTCATAGGTTGATGCTCAACCGTTGAGCCAGGCCCAACTGGGCCCCCTCTGGGCATTTGATAAGCATCTCGGGGTCCCCATGTAGGCCAGGTAAGGGAAGGAAACGTCACTGGCTGGAGAATAATTCTGAGCATCCCCTTAAGAGAAGGACACTAATGAAATGCTACCAGGGAGAAATCAGGCAGAAGGAGCTGTCCCCCGAGTTCCAGGTTCCTTTAGTTGAAAAATGGAATCCACCCCCTCCCCCTGGGCTTTGGGGTCCAGGTCCCCTGAGTTGGAATATCCCAGGTCCACTGTTTGCTGTAAGATCTGGCAAGTGCCTTAGCTTCCCTGAACCTCAGTTGCCTCATCTGTAAGATGGAAATAAACCTGCTTCTCAAGGCTGCTGGGACGGTGAAATGAAATAAGTCATAGGAAGCATCTGGCATAGTGCCTGCCCAGTGCCCAGGAAGTGGAACTGGCTGTGGCCACTATCACCATGGCCACTGCACGCTCCCTGCCGGCATGAGGGACTCAGTTTGCCCCGCTCCTTTGAGTGATGAGCAGAGGAAGGCCCCCCATGAGTCTCCAGCTGGGCCTGTCCTTGGAAAGTGGCTCCAGCTGCCACAGGGGTGTGTGGGCCCCAGAGCTCACCACACGCTGCTTCCAATTTGGTCAGCCAGGCTCCCCTGGGTAAACATCTACTATCTCTTGCCAAAATAAAAAACAACCCCGAGACCGGCATAATCATGGCAACTACCTTCTGAGCAGGATTATTGCAGCTTTATCAGAAAGTTCTGTTCCTTCAGCTTTCGGATACTCCCAAGGTCACTGAATTTTGAAGTGTGGTTTTCTTGTATCTTGGAGCTAAACCTTTTTGCAGCAGAAACCCCTTCCCTAATTCAGTAATGCGAGCCAACAAGAGTCTAGAAATCCACTCCAGTGACTACTTTCTTTCCCAAGTTGCCCACGACCACTCTATATTTTGGCCCCTAGTGAGCATAACCGGGCCAGGTGGTATGTATGGGCCGCCAGGCTGTCTTGCTGTGGTCGACGGGTTTAGTCTCCTGGGTCTCCTTCAAGCTGCTCCACCCCCATAGCCCCGAGGGAGCAGGCGACTGTGGGCTCCTCCGAGGGGGGCTCAGGTCTTCGGTGAGCCCCTGGGGCACCACGTAGGGATAAATGAGTGAGAGGTGCAAGCCCCGCAGCTTTCCAGATGTGAGACTGTAGGCGAGACCCTTTCCTTCTTGGGCCCCAGATTCCTACTATAAATGGAGTAAGGATACTAAGCAACCAGCTCAGCACATTGTCTGGCATTTAATAAGTGCTCTATAATGGAATGAATGAACAAACCAATTAATTCCTGGCTATGTCTCTTGCAGGGCTCAAATGGAAGTTCATTATAAGCCACAAAGTGCTCTTAAGTGCCCGGATCGCTGTCGTTGTGGTTAACAATGAAAACGCCAGCAGCTCCCCCGCTGCCAGCGGAATCACCTCCTGCAAACCCCGCTGGGCTCAGGCTCAGGCTCAGGCTCAGGCCAGCTTCTTCATGCCCTGAGAGCCTCCCTCCTCACAGGGCAAAGCCCAGGAGCTCGGCCTGGACGGTGAAGACCTCACAGGCTGCTTGCACCTGATCTTTCCAGGTGAGTCCCCTCTGTGTCCCCCCACCCTCCACCTGGTCTGGCTTCAGACTAAAAGCCACCTCCTTCAGGTGAGAGAGGGAATGTAAATGCCAAAGCCACGATGTCAGAACTGACTCCATTCTGTCCCTACCAAGAGGGAGATGCATGCACTCCTGGGGTCCTTTCATGAGTGCAACCTGTTCCCACAAAAATGCCCACGCCGTAGAGCCCGCACCGAGGACATTTGTTTCCCAACTGCTTTAAGGTGAACGAGCCCTTGGATGGTCAGGGAGAGAAAGGAGGGTGTCGGACTCAGATAGGAGGCTGGTTCCCGCCTGTTCTGGGGTGGACCCCAGCAGTGCTGTGGGTGATGCTGCGCACAGCTCGACAGGCTGCCCACAAACCAGCTGGACAGTGTCCAGCAAAGTGTTTAGACAGAGTCACTCAATCTGGAGTTAGCACAGGGACCCACGCGGCTACCCCTCTCCTGGTCAGGTGGGCAGGCTGGGTGAGACAGGGAGGGACACCGGGCCAGAGCTGCCAATCAGTCAGAGTTGGATAGGAGGATGCCTCAGGCTGCGTCCCGGTGCAGAGAGGGGCTGGGGCCGCATTGAGCACCCTGCATTCTCGCTGTCTGCCTGAGTGGTGACACTCTGAATGAGGGGAGTGAAAGGGCCCAGGTCCCAGAGCCACATGTGTGGCTGCGCCATAGCTGAGCCCATCTCACGGCATTTTTCTGGTGCCCACGATCCGGCTCCCTGCTCTGCCCACCCCAGAGCGACTGCCTGTGGGGCAGTGAGGAAGAGGGGGGTGACGATGGCTGGAAAAAGCAAGAAGAAAGTGAACATCTGCCAAGTGCCAACCGTGTCCCAGGCGCTGTGCTGGGCTCTTTGCGCCTTACTGCTTGTATAAATCCTGCCCAGTGGAGATTGTTGCCTCTTCAAGGGCACTTTTTTTCTGCTGACTTACCAAGGGCAGGCTATTTATACCCATGTCATCAATGCCCAGGGGTTCCAAAGTAGGCCCCCAATAAACACTTGCCTCACTCGTGAGTGACACCGTCTTGGGGAACGCATCACTGGAGCAGCTGTAGTAAGGTTGCTTTTCACTCTATTATCCCACGGATGTTAGTGTCTAAAATTAGCTGGTCATAAACACTGCTGAGAGATCAAGCTTCCTGCAGCCCTTGGTGGGAGAAGTCTCGGCACCAAATGACTTTGACCAACTGAGAAAGCACAGCTATTTAAAGTTCTAAAGCTGACCTGGGAAGAGCTCAGGGCTAGGTCATCTAAGGTCCGCCTGTGACCAGTGTCACCACGTCCTGCTCATTCCACCCCATGAACAGCCCCTTGTGCCATCTGCCCGGCCCCTGCCTCAGACGTGGCCTGACCATTTCACCTGGATGACAGCTCAGTCCCTTCCTCACTGATCTCCCTGACCCTCCGCTCACCCTCCGAACTGGCCCAGAGAACACGCGTGATCATGATTAAGTTACGTTCGCATTCACTGAAGGTCAATAGAGGCCGGGCCCAGCACCGAGCACTTACAGGCGTCCATTCACTTACTCCTCAGAGCCACCTGGGACAAAGCTATTATCACCCCCATTTTACAGTTAGGGAAACCGAGGCTCAGAGGAGAGGAGCAAATTGCTCAAGAGCCACATCTACTAAGTAGCAAGTCTGGGATTCCAACCCAGATTTGTTTGACTCCACTGTGATAGCTTAACAGCAAGAGCCACAAAGATAACCACACTCAGAGTCAAATGTAGGAGCAAAGTTTATTGCACTAGCAGACAACAGGGGCACCACCCCCAAATCTGCTGTCCCCTGTCCCCTACACTAGCAGGATTTAAAGCAAAACACCATCTCCTCCTTGGCTGGAGAGGGGTGAGCTGTTTTAATGGTCTTGCAAAAGCGGTTGGGTACCGAAGCCAAAACAAGCATTAGTTAATTTACCTTAGGCACCATCTTAAGTTCCTGGGACCAGGGACAATTTAAAAAACATTCCCTTGTGTAAAGGTCAAAGCTTAATCACAGAGTTTCAGTTGATTTCTTTTCCCAAGCCTGTGAGTCCAAGTGGGGCCTTGGGTCATGAGTCCAGATTACTATGAGCCCAGATCACCATAAAACCCTTATTCTTTTTTTAAAAAAGTATGTTTTTATTGAGCTTTTTAGAGAGAGAGGAAGGGAGATGGAGAGAAAGAGAGAGAAACATCGATTGGTTGCCTCCCGCATGCACCCCACTGGGGATCTAACCCGCAGCCTGGGCATGAGCCTTGACAGGGAATCGAACCGGTGACCTTTCAGTGCACAGGGTATCGCTCAACCAGCTGAGCCACACCGGCCAGGACCATAGCACTTACTCCTAACCTCCATCCCGTGCCGAGCTTCTGCAGGGAGCTCAGTGTCTTAGGGCGACAAGCAGGCACAGAGAACGTTTAGGAAGCAGTGACATAGGTGCTATTCAGAATTAACGACATGCTGCTGGGGACTGTGCACTTAACCGGCTGGGAGAGCTGGAGGACTCGGCCCGTGAGTGGGCTGCCAAGGCTGGTGGCATGGGAAGGGAATTTTATGCAGAGGAAACAGCATATTGGGGGGCTTGGTAGACTCGGTCAGTGTTCCGACCTGGGTAGCAAAAGAAGTAATAGGGACAGAGCAGGAGTAACCAGTGTGACTAATAAGCATCTTACGCTTAATATGTCACAAACTGATCCCCTTTCTCTGGCCCACCAGCAGGTTCCTTCAACTCTACTTTCAAACTAGGCCAGGAATCGGATCGCTCAGCGTCCCTCTGCTCCTGCACCCCGCCCAAGCGAAGCCACCTTTATCTTGGCCTTGGATTATTGCCCCAGGCTCTAAACTTGACCTTGCCTATGTCATCTATTCTGCACAGTGGCCAGAGTGACCCTTTTGAAGTGTCAGTTGGATCATGTCACTCTTCTGCTCAAACCTTCCAGTGGCTGCCAGCAGAGTAAAAGACGGAGCCCGACAGTGAGAAGAGAGCCCGGGGCCGAGAGAACCTGCCCCACCCGGGGTCCCCCACTCCCCTTGCTCCCTTCGTCTCTCCTCGGGCCACCCCAGGTGCCCGTTGCCCTGGAAACTGCGTCCCTGCACCTGCTGCCCCCTCCGGGTATCCAGGTGACCCCCTTCCCACTCCCTCTGGGCATTTCCTCAGTCGCCTTCTCGTGGAGGACTTTCCTGCCCATCCTCAATAAAATGTGAACCTTTCTCCCCCACAGGACCCCATGTGCCCTTTCCCTGATTTATTTCCTCTCTCTAGCACTACTAAATGCCACTGTTTAACATATGAGGTATTTGACGTATCTGGTGAGTTGTCTGTTTCCATTCCTAAAATGTAAATTGTGCAGAGGTTTCATTTTATTTTATTTTGTATTTTATTTATAAGCCAGTTGACAGGGAGAAAAGGAAGGGTCTGAGGGAAAGGCAGGATAAATAAACTCATGGTGAGGGATCTTGAGCCCCTGGTATGTGTTATTCCTCAAGGGGAGCCCTTCTCGGGGCCGAGGAGGCCAGGGAGGTAAGGAGGACTTACAGGGGCATGGATCTGGGAGCAGAGAGCCTCTGTGTCAGAGGCTTCATCCCTGCGGACACAGAAATCACCTGGGCTGCAGGCAGAAGTCAAGGAAAGGAAAAGTGGGACCTGCGACCATGGCCACCTGCAGAAGCCGCAGTGCTAAGCCAGTGAGAGATGGGAGTGGATGCTTGGCCAGTGATGTGACCTCGAAGCAGAAGGCCACTGGTATGGAAGCCACGTTGCAGTCCCATCACCTCCAACCACAAACCCGCAGAGGCTCTTTGTCTCTTCCAGGTGAAAGTCTAAGTTTCCCAGTGACATCAGAAGTCCCTCATCCTTTGGCCTTGCCCTGCCTCCCCAGCCTCAGCCCTTCTAACATGGGATTTTGAAAGGAACAGGCTTTGGAGCCAGAGGATCTGGGTCAGGTCCTTGGTTCTGCTATGGACTCACCTCTCAGAGCCTCGGTTTCCTAATCTGCAAAATGGCAATTAAGATGTCTAATTTATAAGGTTCCTGTAGGAACTAAATGAGATGTCATATGCAAACAGAATATGTGGCCTATACTTAGCGCTCAACAGAAGTGAGTTGTTTTTACCACTCTCTTCCTTGGGTCTCAATTTCATCTGTATAATGGGGCTGGGGTTTCCAACACATGGAGTTGTCACAAGGATTAAATGACAGTGGGTGGATAAAAGTTTTTGCCAACAGCTAAGCCTTGGGCAGTGTGAGTTATACCATACAACTCAATCTACCTACTCTTTCCAGAACATTCCTACTCCTTCCACACCCTGGCCTTTGATCAAGCCGCTCTCTGCCCGAAAGCTTTGTCTCCCCAGGTGGCTCTGCCCACGCCTGGCCTTCCCTCTGCGCTTCGCTGAGTCTGCCTAGTACCGGAGCACTTTATTCGTTCATTACTTCACTTCTGTCTCCCTGTGAGGTTGTGAGCTCCTGTTGGGCATGGAGCGGGGTTTCCACACCAGGCTCTGCAGCTCCCGGCCCAAAGCCATGCCCATGGTGGGCACTTGATAAATGTCAGTTTAATTAGATTATAATAAAAGAATCAAAGGGAGCAGCCATCTCTTCCTCAATCCCTCTACCAATCAGATGTATAACTGCTTCTCCAGGAGAGGAATTAATTGAATCAAGGGCCATTTTCCTAGAGAAAGAGCCAATTTAGAATTTCAGAAATAATTGCAGTTCTGTGTGATGTTCCATTTGGGGAAGGAGAGGGGACTGAGATAAACAAACTCACAGCAAGCAGGCGGAGGTGTCACCATTTCTCTTAATAAAGGATGCATTTAATCTCCTAAGATCATTTACAAAGTGTTCTCCCACCAGCCAAGATTCCTTCAAATGTTTAATCAGCCCCACCCTCCGCATGGGGGTTCAGAGCGGGAGCCACAGGCCTCCTGGCTTCTCTTCAAGTTCTGGCTGCCTGCACTGTCTTCAGGGTGGTGCTCGCCCAGCCTTTGCCAAACTCCAGGAGGCCTCGCTTCCTCGGAGCTGTGGGTCATCAGCGGTTTCCCTCTGCCTCCTTCACGGCCCATCTCCCGGGCGGCAGCGTGTCTCGGGCCTGGACCATCAGATCGGCTAGCTTGCCTGTCTTCCTGCTCCCCCAGCCCCTGATAATGTATATCCCTCCTTTTTCAGTTAGAAAACTCCTGCTCTTCCTTCAAAACCCAGCTTAAATGTTACCTCATTTCTAAATCCTTTCACTCTCCTTTCTGAACAGAAGGCTACACCTTTTCTCCTGTGTCTCTCTTTTTAACACCTGCCACATTGCAAGGGATTATTTTGATGTCTCCCTTCCCCACCATGAACTCTTAAAGAACCTGGACAATGTTTAAGAAATTCTCTGTGTTTCTAGTGCTGGTAGAAGTGAGAGGATGGGGGAAAGAGAGGAGCCTGTTCCTCTGCATCCTGAGCATGGCCGAAGTCCCCCACGAAGCAGGGTTGTCTGCCACTCACAGGGTCCTCTGCAGTGCCCTGGCTTGGCAGCTGGAGCTGAGGAGGGTTGGCAATTCCAGCCAAGTGGACAGAATTCAGAGCAAGGCCCTGTCCCAATGAGAGGACTGGAGAGCCATCAGGAAACCCATGCCCAGTGTGAGACCTGGGAGATGATAGTGGCTGCCTGGGCATTGGCTGCTTGGACCCTGGATGGCGCAGGACTCACTCTCAAAACAGGGCTGAGAAACCGTGGCCCTGCAGCAATGCTGATGGGGGGTCTGAGCCTGGCAAGACCGCTGCTCCTAACCCACCAGGCCGTGAGATCCTCGGGGACAGGAATGATCTGGGAACCCTGTGCTCCCAGCATCTCCCAGCACAGAGCTGAGCATGGGGAGTGTTTGTGGAACAGAACTGAAGGGACGTTGGCTTGCTGGCTAGGGTGGTACAGAGAGCAGAGGACACAGAGCCTGCAGGTTGGAAGAATCAGCTCCTAGAGCCACCCAGAGGTGGCGAAAGCAGTAGCTGGCACAGATCCCAGGATTCCAGCCCCGTCTCCCTAACTCTCCAACTATTAACCATCCCATGCCCTGCTCCAGTTAGGTTCAGCTTTCTTCATCAGAGCCCCAAAGTCCATCCATCTCCTCTCAGTGATTTAGAGGCCCTTTTAGAAGCAGGTGACGTGGTGGCCTATGGGAAGGCACTGAGCAGGGGCTCTGTGTGTTCCATCTGGGGCCTGGTTTTCCCAGCTTCGGCAGGAGGCTGCCAGCCTGGCTGTGGGCTCTGCGTGGTGGATTTCCAGAGCGAGCTATCAAGAAGCAGCTACATCAAATGCTGAGCAGCGATTATCTCTGGGTGACAGGCTTTCAGGAGGCTTTAACTATCTTCCTTACCCTTTTCAACATCTTCCGAATGTTGATAACCAGAAAATGTAACAAATGCTATCTTACAGCGTAAAGAAAACTATCATGAGAGTACTGCTTGTGTGCTACAGGGCTCACATGGTTGGGACAGTTGGGGAAACTTAAGAAGGTGTTGGGGATTCTGGCAGGCCGGCAGGCAGTGAAAGCAGTGGGAAGCCACGTGGATTCCTCACTAGAGGGTCCCCCTATTGGGTTGGAGGGCAGGCTCTGCTCAGGTGCAGTGGGAGATGTGGCTGTAACAGGATGGGGGACCCAATGGTGCAAAGCTCCGAATACCAGGAGAGACACAGACTTGATCTTGAAGGAGATGGGGAACCATCAGGGGCCTGTGAGCTGGGGGCTCCAGGTCAGGGCCGAGCTGCTGATGGACCGCTCTGGCCGCAGGAACCGAGAGGAAGGTGGTCGTTGCTGTGGGTGAGAGGAGAGGGAGGTGCGCTGCAGTGTTGGGGTGGGGAAGGGGGCAGGCGTGAGAGGCAGAGCGTGATCTGTCAGGCAAACGTTCAGAGCCAGGGAGAGGTGGAGGCCCATTTGAAGACGTGGGATGTTCAGGAGGCAGAGGCGAGGGGTGCAGGCCGGGAGCCACATGTTCAGAGCCGCCCCAGGTGGACCTCTCTACACATCTCCAGCCACAGACTCAGTTCACATCCCCTCCCCTCTCCCCGGAATTACTAGACCTGCTTCCTGACTGTGCTGTGTGCTTGCCTGTGCCTCCCTTCCATCCAGCTCCCAGGAACAACCAGTGGGGACTCGTAAAGCGGTGCTCCTCAGGCCCGGAGTCAGAAGCTCAGGAATGCTGGCCCTGCCCTGATCCAGAGCCCGGAGCTGGTACCTTCAATCCTGGTCTCGTCTGAGATCAGCTCCTTAGCTCGCAGCCCAGGGAGCACCTGGTCCCTGCCGCCTGTGTGCTGCTTCAAGAGTCCACAGGGGCTTTAGGTCTGGGCTCTGTCCTCTGTCGTCAGGTCTGGGCTGGACTCTATGGCTGGAGTCCTGTTCTCATCACTCACTTGCCTCCTAGATGGCTGTTATCTGAGCTCGATTAAAACACTATGTCAGCTCCCGCTGGACTATCTTGGCATGTCCTGGTAGCCAGGGTGATCACCGTCTCCGCCAGAGTCAATGTCAACCTGGTCAGGCTGAAAATCAGCCCTTCACTGACAGCTGGGCATTTTTCCTGCCATTATCCCATTCCTACAGTGGGATATCGCGAAATATTTCCAGCAGCTTGGTTGAGGACTCATACTCAGGCCTGTTATATGAGGTCGCACAATTCGTTGTACTGTATGTGTGAACTGTGCCCATTGGAGTTGTGCATGTGGCAACCTTCATCCTGACCCTCTGGCCAGGAACCTTTCCATAAACAAAGACCAGGCTAGCATGAGGCTAGGACACCTCTGTATGAGCAGATGTAGTCCCACTGAGTCAATCCTGCAGTCTCAAGTATTCTGGTGGCAGGTTATCGAGATAAAATACCAGCTGAGGCGATTCCATTTGCCTCCATAAGTCACTGATTGTCTCAGAGTCTCCTCTTTTTCTGCAACCGCAGGCCAAATGCAGAAGACCTCTCTCGAGTCTGTGAAGGGCATGGGAAAAGAGGGACCATCATTAGGGACTCTGATGAAGAGCTGATTACTGCTAACCAGGCTGGCTTCTCCTTTTAAATTATTCATACACACGAGTGCAAATGTTTGTGTCCAGGCAGCCACCCCAAAACTAAATAAGCTGATGCAGTTAGGAAAAAATCACCATCAGAAACACCAGAACTGAATTTGACAACTGATTGTTCTATGAATGAATTTATTCTGGTTTTGGTGTCTCAGCTAGACTTTCAGAGCTTGTGCTGAAAGCGGGAGGGGGCGGTTTGCATTGTGTTGTTATTTAACCCTGTGCTCTCCTCACCCAAATTATGGGCCTGCTTATCTCTGCGACTCTGAGTCCAGCCCTTCACCCTGGGGCTGGGTTCTCTGGAGCCCTCTTGGTAGGATGTGCAGGAATCTTGCATGTGGTCTATAAAAGAGAACCTCCATAATCTGTTAGAGAGAGAAAACTGAAACTTTCCAGTGTCATACTTTGAACCAGTAAATCTCACATTTGGGAGTTTATCCTAAGGAGATAAGTCACATATGCAAAAAGTTAAAGGGGTGGGGTTTGGGGAGGGGTGGGGCTTGGGGAGGGGTGAGTTGGAGAAGCACAGAGGATTTTCAGGACAGTTAAAATACTCTGTATGATATTATAATGGTAGATTCATGTCAGAATACATTTGTCCAAAGCCACAGAAGGTACAACACCAAGAGTGAGCCCTAATGTAAACTGTGGGCTTCGGGTGATTATAATGTGTTAATGTAGGTTCATCATGTAACAGATGCCCCTCTCTGGTGAGGAAACGCTGATATTGATAACGAGGGAGGCTGGGGGCTGGGAGTACATGAGGAACCTGTAAATCTTAATTTTGCTGTGAACCCAAAGCTACTCTAAAAAACTAGTTTGTTTGCTTTTTAAAAAAAGATAAAAGCAAAAAGCAAGCTCATCAAAGCATTGTCTAAAATAGCACATAATAGGTTGAGAGCTTTTAGTAATCTGAAAGAGTTTGGGGAACAAAAATTGAAATTCAGATTACATCAAAGGGAAAGGGTCCTCATAAATACCCAGGCTTTTAATTGGGACCCCTGAAGGGTCAGATTGAATGACTAAAGGGTAACCAGAAATAAGTAGATCAGGCTTTAAATGATTAAAGCTCAGTTTCAAACTGCCACATGAACAGAATACAAGAGAAAAGTTACATAATTACCTCAATAAATGCAAAATTGCATATAAAATTCAATATCCATTTATGATTTAAAATTTATAAAAAATTAAGAATCAATTATTTCTTAGTCTGATAAGCTTACAGCAAATATTATTCTAAATGGCAGAATATTAGAAGCTTATCCCTAGGGCTTGGGAATACCTTACTATCAGAAATACATCCTGCATTGTATTAGAGGTCTTAGCCAGTGCAATAAGGAAAGAAAATATTTTTAAATGTATAGGACTATAAAGAAAAATATTAAGTTGGCACTTCTCAGCAATGACATGATTGCATACATAGAAAATCCAGAAGGATCTACAAATAAATTGTTACTGTAAACACATGAATTTAGCCAGGTCACTGAATATAAGCTCGATATACAAAATAAATTATGTTTCTATATGCTAGCCACAAACAAAAAAACAATTTTTTTTAAAACTACCACTTAGAGCCCAGCAGGGGATGGCTCAGCTGTTGAGCATCGACCTGGGATCCAGGAGATCGGGGTTCGATTCCCTGTACCAGAGTGTCCCTGTACATGGGACACTCTACCATCCCATTCATGTAAAATTCAGAATTAGGCAAAACTGATTCACAATGTTGGGAGTCAGGACAATGGTGCCCTCTGAGGAAGACTGAGTGGGCTTCTAAGGAGCTGATAATGCTCTCTTGTTAACCTGGACAGAGCTTATATGGATGTGGTCACAGTGAGAAATTTTAACATCCATCTGTAATTTGTGTACTTCCCTGAACACATGCTGTACTTCAATAAAATAGTATATATATGTATGTGTATATATATTTTTAAATTTATCTTTATTGTTGAAAGTTACAGATGTCCCCCCTTCCCTCCACATTGACCCCCTCCTCCCACTCCTGCCCTCTCCCCAGGCCTTCCCCTCACTATTGTCTGTCCATGGGCTATGCATGTATGCATATAAGTCCATTGGTTAATCTCTCCCCCACCTTCCCTCTGAAATAAGTCATCCTGTTGCATGCTTCGATGTCTCTGGATCTTTTTTGTTCATCAGTTTATTTTGTTCATTAGATTCCATATATAAATGAGCTCATGTGATACTTGTCCTTCCCTGACTGGCTTATTTCATTTAGCAAAATACCCTCCAGCTCTCTCCATGCTGTCCCAAAAGGTAAGAAATCCTTCTTTTTTACAGCTGCGTAGTACTCCATGGAGCAAATGTATCACCGTTTTTTTCATTTGTTCATCTACTGATGGGCACTTGGGCTGCTTCCAGATCTTAGCTATTGTTAATAACACTGCTATGAACACAGGGGTGCGTATATTCTTTCTGACTGGTGTTTCTGGCATTTTAGGATGTATTCCTAGAAGTGGAAATGCCCCAGTGAACCCACTTCTAGGAATATACTTAACTTAGATCTGGAGGTGAGACAAAGAGTCAAGGAGTAGAAAAAGGAAGGCCTCAGGTGCCCTGCGGGGTTGGTGCAAACACACCCGTCAGGCGGTGAGTACGGCTGGGTGGCCAGGGAGGGAAAGGTGATCAGAAGAGGCTGTGGTCTCTCTGAGCTTTTCCCGAAACTCTAGGAGATGACATCGTCAGCCGGGCTCTTCCCAAATGACACTCCACAGAGCCTTAATAACTGGTTCTTTGGGGAGAGGAGACTTCTGCGTTCTGGAGAACTGATGATGGTTTTATTGCCTTGGGGATGGAGGGGGTTGTTTCTTGCTTTCTGCCTCCTTCGCTAAATGTTTCACACTCTGTAGTCCAAACACGGCCACCGCCTAAGGAGAAAAAGAAACCAGTAGAGAACTTGAGTGGATTGAGTATGATCTCATGGCTCTCTATCATGGAATAGCCCCTAGAATTAGAATCCAGAAAGGGAAACAAACCACTGAGCGCATATAGATTTTGCAATATCATTGCTGTGCCACCTCCACTTTTGCCCCATCTGTCTGTGATTTTAAATGCTGGGTCTTTCTCAATGTTATGTCCAAACACGCCCCTATGTGCACACACACGCACACACACACACAGGTCTTCTGGTTCTCAGCCCACACTCCTATTATTTCCTGCATCCTCTGTACACGTCCCTTTACTGACTGACCCATCCTTGGCCTCAGTTTCCCCACCTGAACATTCAAGAGGCTAGATAGGATTACTGCTCTGACCCCGTCTTACTCAGACCCCAGACCATGGTTCTCTGGATCCCCCTGCCTCTTATAGAAGCAAAAGCACAGGACAAACACAGGCAAAGCCCTTTGATCCTGTTACGAGCTCAATAAATTGAATTCTGGGCTGTGGAAAACCAGCTTGGGCCCTAGTGGGTGGCCCCAGGGTGGCCTCGCGGTTTCATTCATCCTCTGGGCATCGTCAGGAGTTTTGCTCCTCTGCAGAAGGGGACCGGGAATGAGCCATCAGGCTTTCGCAATATCCGCACCTCCCCTTAGCCACAAGTGCCGCTCTGACTGCAACTCTCCTGCGTCCTTCCTTCCTTCCTTCCTTCGTCATTTATAATTCATGGATTCCATGCTTCAGCGACAGGCTCTAGAGCTCGAAACGGCCCCCAAAGTCATCAGACACAGATCACCTTAGTACGTCAAGGTCTAGCCATTAACTGTTAAAATGCATAATTTCTTGGGTAATATCACTGGCCAGGGACTGCACAGCCCCCCTGAGGAGCAACCCCAAATGTCATGGGTCGGGAAGCAGTGAACACTTTTGCTTGTCTAGCTCCAACAGCCACTTTTGCTGCTGCCTGTGGCTTCTTATGACTCCCCCTCCCAGGAACCAGACAAGCCAGAGTTTAAGGAGTTCACCTTTTTTGGGCCAGCCCCTGGGCCCATGTCGAGCTCCCTTGGGGCCAGCCCCAGGGGTGGTCCCGGTGGCACTGCCAGGGCTCATGTGGCTTTCAAGAGCCGCCACGTGAGTGCTGCTCTTGACCCAGCGCATCACATCACCGGGTTTGCTTTCAGCACAGAGGCTGCTCAGCGAGGGGGATGATTTCCTGCCTCTAATGCATGACAAGGTTTCATTTAAGGATAAAATAAAATTACTTCAGGAAGCAGACACTGGGAAGTCATGGATATGCCCCACAGGGACATTCGGGACTGGGTAGATCGGGGGAAGCACGTGCGAGTCCCTGGTGCTGACAAGGGTGACATGGTTTTCCTCGGACTTGCAGCTCCTAGTTCCAGGGCCAGGGTCAAGCTCAGTGGGGCCAGGGTTGGAGCACAGTGTGGCTGAAGTTGGGGCCCTCTTTGTGGGCACCCTGTGTGACTGTCCTCAATTGAATTGGCCCTTTCGTGACTGCAGTCTATGACCTTGGGTGCATTCATCTTCTTGCTCTTGTAACCATTGACCCCCCAGGCCACCTTTTTTTGCCAGTGGGGATCCCTCGTGAAGGCTGGAAGCTTCCCCAGTCATGCACGTGGCCTTGCTGAGGCCTCCCCCAGCCCCCTGAGTCACAGGGATCAAAGCGGAACTGGGGCTGAGGGCAGGGCGGGGACTTGCCCCAGGTTACTGAGGGAGTCTCGGGCCTAGAATGCAGTTCCTGAAGAAAGGCTACAAAGCCACAAGAATAGTGGTGAAGAAAGGACCCCGCCTTCCACTCTGACTGCCATTCGATGCCACCCTGATGGGTGAAGAATGAAGAAAGACAGGGTTCAGTCCTTGGTGCCTGGATAAGAGGAGCCCAGGTGCAGGGACCATTGCTTTTTAAAATGTGCGTCTGCCCAGTTGCCTCGGAGGCACAGAGGAATTCCTGGCTAGAAAGGGTCAGGAGCCACTTTGGAAAATGACAGTTGATCCTGATATTTCACTCATAGGTACTTGTCCAGGAGAAATAAAAACATATGTCCACAAAAAGCCTTTTATAGGACACATTCATAGCTTTTTCATGATAGTCAAAAACTAGAAACAACTCAGATGTCCCCCAGCAAGAGCATGGGCAATGACAGTAGAGACATGCAATGAAGTACAACCCAGCAATAGTTTTTAAAAATCTGTTGAGATACGTTGCAGCATGGATATATATCAAAAAATAATATGCTAAATGAAATAAGCCAAACACAAAGGAGTACATACAATGTGATTCCATTTATTTGAAATTCTAGACTAGCCTAATGCCTCCACGGTGATCGAAATCAGCCTGGGGGTTGCTCTGGGTGGGGATTGACTGGGAAGAGACACAAAGGAACTCTCTGAGTGATGAAAACGCCCTGCCTCGGCTCCGTCACATGCCTTCCCTCCATGCCGTTTGTTCAAGCCCAACAGATCGATTTCCTGTCCCCAGACTCCCAGTCTTCTGTTTTGGCTCATGCCATACCCTCTCCCTGGAAAACTCCTCCTTAGCCACTTTCTGCAGGCCCAGAGGCTTCCATCTGCCAGGAGCTGGTTAAAACCTCACCTTCTCCAAGACGCCATCCACGCTCTACCCCTGCCTGGTGGCACTTACCCTTTCCTTCCAGCATTGACCCTATAGTTTGGGTTTTATCCCTCTATGCTTCTTTTGGTTTTAAATACTCTGTATTTTTGTTAGCAGCCGGTTGTATTCCTGCTTTAGTTCTCTTGCTATATTGTGACCTTGCTGGCAGCCAGGGCCGTGTGGATTCCAGCCACCCCACCTCCCAATAAGGCCACAGCGGGTGCCTGGTGCACATCCAGATGGGGATGGAGGAATGAATGAAACGCAAACCTTCCTTTCTGCTTTTGTCAAGCACTGCATTGTGCTGTGCTCTGACTCCTTTCATTTCTCAGCCGTGTAGAATGCGAGCCACGCTGATCTTAGCAGGCGCATCCTCTGGGCCCCCGGAGAGGGCTGGCCTGCCAGCTTCTCATGGAGTAATTAAATGACAAATTACCTGCAGGCTCTCAGCTGGAAAACCTGTAGGAGCACAGCTTTCCATATTCACGGGATTTAATCAAATCTTAATGCTGGGGAGACCTTCACAGCCTTTGTTCCAAAGGCCTGTGTTTACAGATGGGGAAACTGAGTAGGACAGTGACTCGCTCAAAGACACACAGGAAGTCAGTGGAATGAGATGCTTATCTTCCTGTCTTCATGTTTACACGAAGAGAGGGGCCTTCCGCTGTGCTCCCCAGGATGGGGCAGGGTTGGGGGGAAATTTCTCACCCTTCTCTCCCGCCCCTTCCTGCAGGAAGATGGAAACCGTATCATATTGAAGAGACGAGGGTGGAGGCCAAGCATGGCCCGGTTTTTCTCAGACCACATTCCCCTCCAGCTGCTTCCTCCACGCAGTAGCCTCAGGGGCAGGACCACCTCCCCGCACCCAACGGGCACAGACCTGGGGAGGCCCGATTCCCCAGGCACCCCCTGGATAAATGGAATTCAGGCGAAGGGGCGAGTGTGCCAAAGGGGGGCTCAGTCCCGGCGAGCTCCCCAGTTCGCCCTCATCGGCAACGCTGCTGATCCTGTATTTTGATCCTTCTGGTGTCTGTTCTGAGTTTGGTTAATCAGCGCTTCACCCTCAACACGGGGTAAGTGGCAGTGCCCTGGGAGAGCCAGGCCTCCCGCGCACACCCGAGCAATCCCCCTAGAAGTGAGGTAGCAACTGGGGAAGGCGAGGTGTCAGGCCCAGTTTCTTGTCTGGTGACCAGATGGATGAAGAAGTTGCTGTCTTGGAAAACAATGGGTGCTGGGGGAAGGGCAGGTTCCGGGAGCTGAAAGTGAGCTCAGCTTTGGCCACAGAGTCTGAAGAGGCTGTGGGCACCCAGGTGAAGGTGTCAGGAGGGAGGGGGAGGCATGACCCAGAGCTCCGGAGAGATCCCTGGGCTGAAGCTAGAGACGTGGGAGCCACGAGGGCTCATGGGGTGGGCCTGTGACCGTGGAGAGTGTGCAAAATGATCTGAGGACCAAGGACAGGGTTCTCGGGGGCCCCCAAGAATGAGAAAAGCAGCAAGACAATGGTCCTCCAAGTGTGGCCATTGTCCAACAGCATCAACATCACCCAACAACTTGTTGGATGCACACAGCCCCCACCCCCTTCCAGACCTACTGATTCAGAAACTCTGGGCTTGAGGCCCAACGATGAGACCATCATGGAAGCAACGCCTGACCCCAGATGCTTGTTAAGTGAAGATCAACTGTGAGAACTGTGAACAGTCCGCAGCCTTTGTGATCAGGTCGCACTTCAACGTTTCATGGCTGCGAGCCTGCAGCTCTCCCAGCAGGCCGCCTGCTTCTAGAACTGTCTTCCCTGATCCTGGGCGGAGTGGGAGGATTCTCCCAGAATCTTTTAGCATCAGGGCCTTGGAGGAGTTTGACCACTGGACATTGGCACCCAGGTACCAAGTCACTAATCCACTAGGATGCCAGTTCTTTGTCATGTTTCCCCTTGATACTTAAAACAGACCAATTCTCATGAAATTTCCATCTCACAGCCAGAACTTTGCCATTTTCTACACAAGAAAGTCTTTCTTGCAAGTAAGTAAGACTATTAGAGGGATAACCTTGAATTCTCTTCAATTGTTATTTTATTTTTACATAAAATAATTTGCAAATGCGTCATTTATTATTAGTTACAAATTATTAGCAACATAGGCATGTCAGCGTGTTATGATACTGACTTGGGGACCACCAGATTTGAAACAGGCCCCTTGAGGTAAGAGAACACCTGGGTGGCAGCAGAGATGCTAGAAGTGACCCAAGGGACTGGCCACGACAAGAAATTCTGACTCACGAGCCCAGGTGGAGATTCGTCATACTGTCTGTCCATGGCCAACAGCACTAACGAGTCACGGCCACCACTGGCCACCTCCATCCACCCTCCCTTCCTTCCTCCTTCCCTCCCGTTCTCTTTGCAGAAGCCCGAGTCCCTGGGGAGGACTGTGCATTTGCAGCCCTCCCCGAGCCGGGCTGGATGTGGAAGATCCAGGCGGTCCTTCGTGGTTGCTGCCATGCCCCATCCTGCCCAGGTAAAGGGCTTCAGGAGCAGCCTTGTGTGGCAGGGAGAGGCGGAAGGAACCTGGACATTGAATCATAGAGCTCGAGCTTGGGTCCTAGTTTAAGCCCTCTGAACCTTCGTCTTCTCACCTCACATCTTTCAAAAAAGTTACATGCCCAAATCACCACTTTGCAACCAACAGTGGTGGCAAGAGTCACCAATGGATGCAAAAACCACTGGGCAAAAGGATATTGGGAAATAGGATATTCACACAATCTCCTCTAAGTGATAGGTTTCTTGGGCTCTCCAGTGTAAATTGAGGACCACCCAGCAAGACTGGGACCCAGTAAGTCTAGAAGGTCTTGCGGGTCCCATCCTATGGAAAATTGGCAGACAGGTCTATCCATGAGCAGTCCCATCCCAACAGCTCTGAGTTCCTTGCCAGTAGCAAAAGGCTCACAGAATGAAGCAGAAGCTCAGAATCCCATAAAGGAAAGACTGGGCTAGACTTCACAGGTCATTGAATCCTGACACCCATGTCATACTGGGATTGCCTCAGCGACATTCCCCCACTTCCACCAAAGAGAGACGAGTTCCTGCTCACACACTCGTATCGATGGGCTACTCACTGTCTTCTGAGATAAGCCCCTTCTATGTGTAGTCAGTATAGTCTGAGAAGCTTCTTGAAGCTTCTACGATCCAGTCTTAACATTGCCTTTGGAGATCTCAGGACACACCTGAATCTCAGGCCCCATCAGAAACAGGCTGGCCGAGTCTGTGACCCTGATGCCCCCTTGGGGCTCTACTTCTGGCCTCTGCTGTTTCTCTTAGGACTGGCTTCCTGGGCCCCTCTTCCTTGTGGCCCTCCTCTTGTCACCCACACTTTCTGCAGTATGTGGCCAGGACCACCTGTTCTACATCACTCCAAACGCACCACCTGTAGAAATCTTCAATCCTATTTGGGGATTGCGAAGGACACAGACTCCTCTTGACACGGGGGTGGAAATTAGCATTGGCTACCTCCCGTGTTCCAGGTTGTCCCAATTTATCTTCCCACGAATCCCATGAGGTAAATATTAACATTCCAGACTTACAAATGAGGAGATGAGCTCAGAGAGCTTAAACAAGGGCCTGCCAACTAATAAATGATGATGGCAGGTTCATGATCCCTGGTCCACGGATTGATTCCTAGATCCAGGCCTCAGCCTCCACATCTCACAGGCGCAGCAGCGTGACTTCTCCCGAGGCTGGGCTTGACGCTGGGGGACAGCCAACGCCCATGCACACGCACCTGCGGGCCGGTGTCAGCCTCAGGGCACGTACAGGGACCCCTCATTTCCCCACAGCTGCCCAGCTGTGGACCGGCTGCACCATCGCTGAGGGCCATGCCTCCTGGGTGTTTGCAAGTGAGCCTCAACTTCTGAGCAGCCCTGGAGCACAGGGAGCACCAGTGATCCCCAAAACCTTGTACGGCATTTCTGTGTTAGTTCTCTTGTGTGACATAACAAATGACCCCCAGATTCAGCAGCTTAAAACAATAACTATTTGTTTGCTCAGAGTTTCCGTGAGTCAGGAATCGGGCAGCAGCTGAGCGGAGCTGTTGTGACTCAGACTCACACTAGGCTGCGGGGAGGGTAACAGCGGAGCTGCAGTCACCTGGAGCTCCACCGAGCCTGCAGGGGTCACCTCCAAACTCACTCCTGTGGCCATCGGAGGGAGACTTCAGTGCCTCCTGGCGTGGGCCTCTCCACTGGGATGCTGTGGCATGGCAGCTGGCTTCCCCAGAACGGGTATCCAGAGAGAGCGAGAGAGCGCGCTCATCCTGAAGCTACGGTGTCTTTCAAAATCTCTTTATAACCTAATTTTGGAAGGATATACCATCATCAGCTCTGAAATGCTCACTGGTCATACGGACTAACCTTTATACCACACGGGAGGGGACAATACAAGGGCATGAAGGCCGAGGCGGGGATCAAGGGGGCCCCCTTGGAGGTTGGCTACCGTGCCCCTGAACAAGCTCTCTTTTTCCCTAAATCACGTGACATTTCTGACATCAGCTAAGGCACACCTGGGAGGCCACAGGAGTTCCAAAGACACACTAGTGCATGTGCATGTGCATGTGCATGCTTACACACACACACACACACACACACACACACACACACAGGCATGCACACACTCCTTAAAGAGGGAAATAATCTTGCCTTTCCCAGCCACCCTTGAATGATGCTTTTGGGCAACACCTAGCTGCTGGGTGGAAGCACCTAGAAGATGGGAGCTGGGGCAGTGGCGGTTCAGGGTTCTGTAGACGAGAGGACAGGGAAGGAAGGCGACGAGGAGACGGTCGTTGTGGCTGCGCCTAAATGAACTCAGGCAGGGAGTGGGGATGACTAGTTAACAGGAGGGCTGGCACTGATGGGGACACTCTATGGGGCTCCAGGCCTGGGACACCCTGGGGACGGCCACGGTGGACCATGAATGTGGGAGTGGGAATGTGGCTGAGGCGGAAGATGGGGCAGGAAACGTCCTTGCGGGAGAGTTGGTCATGGAAAGTAGCTATTTGGATTCTCTCTCGCCACTGTTATTTTTATGTCATTTTATCTTTGGAGATTTCTCCTACCCTTGTTTCTAATTTAACATACTTGCGATTTTTCTTTTCTTAATTAGGTTAGCTGGTGGTTTACTTACTTTACCGCTTTATTCCCCTGCAGCACTAGCTCTTACATTTTATTTATTAGTTCTACTGTTTTTAACTTATTAATTTCCGTCCTTACCATTGGCAGTCCCTTCTTTTGTTTTACATAAGCTAATTTTGTTCCTGTTTTTCCTAACTTTAGGAAGTGAGCCCTTAATTCATTAATTTTCGTTTCTTAAATGAGTCATGTAAGTACTTAAGATCATGGCTTTTCTTCTGAGCATTGTTCTCATTGTAGTCCATGAGATTAGATATATGGTATTGTAATTCTTCTGATTTTTAAAATATTCCGCAATTTCACTTTGAATTTCCTGACAGTACACTGAGAGTTTTTGAGGTCTTTGTTTGTTTATTTTTAGGTGACAGATTTTTGTTGGGATTATATTTTATTGTTATAATTCTCTGATGTCATCACATTGCAGGCTGGGGGTGTCTTCTTTCTAATTATTCCACTCTTTGGGATTCTGAGGGTTACCTGTGGTCTAATCCTACATGATAAACGTTCCAACAGATATGTCGGGGGGAGGTGGAGTGTGTTAACCATTGTTGTGATATAGTTATATAGCTTAACTCATTATGGTTTATTAGTTTTGCTTGATTAGGTACTACATTATTTTTAGGTCCACTTATTTTCATCTATTTGATGTATCACAAACTTAGAAATGAAGTTATCTATTACTGTTGCAGTTCTCTGTTTTACTTTTGTTTTCTGTTGTTTTTCGTTTAGGAATTTTATTGCCATGTTTTGGTTTTAAAATATTTAAAATAGACCATTGAGGACTGTAACCTTTACAGCATAAATGGCTCATCTTAGCCTTTCATGCCATGCATTCTGCCTTAAATTCGATCTTATCTGATATCAGGACTTTGACATCTGCTTTCCTTTCGCTGCATTTGCCAGATATGGGCCCAACCATCCTTTTATTTTTCATCTGCCTTTGGTACTTGGTTTTAGATGCTCTTGTCTACTGCATATAACTTGCCATTGCTTAGGAAGCAATGTGAACTGCAGATGGTCTCTCTAATAGGGGTGTCTACCTCATTTGCAATTACAAATAAGACATTCATGTTTGTTCTTTGCCTTGTCATCTTTTTTATGTTCTTTTTCACTTCGAATGCTCCTTTTTGTTTGTTCGTTTTTAGAATGTTGGGTTACAGAGCCTGTTTTATTCATTTTCTTTCAATGTTTTCCTTCTGGTAATTCGAAAGGCTTAGAACTTGTTTTTCTTTCTTTAAGGGTTACATTTTTGACTTCACGGTGGGCACTCCTATCAGCCATCGTCGATGCATCGCGTTGGGTCCTCTTGGCCTCACCTGACTCTAATTCCAGAGGCAGAAGCAGCCTGACAGTGCCCTGCCCCTCTGGCCTCCCGGGTCTTTCCTATTCAGGCTGATACATGGGACATCAGGAGACCCCTGTGCAGCACCCACACAAGTGCCACACGCAAGTGCAGGGGTGTGTACATCCTGTGGAGGGAACATCAACCAATGAGAGATGGGAGTCTGTGGATAAAGTCTCCCCACTTTCTCTCTTCTGGACAGACTTTCCTGAAACAGAGTATACTAGCCTGCTTGGGCTCCCATAACAAATACCCCAGACTGGGGCCCTGAAACCACAGAAATTTATTTTCCCACAGCTCTGGAGGCTGGAAGTCCAAGATCAAGGTACCTGTAGGTTTTGCTCCTGCCTTTCTCCTTGGCTTGCAAATGACTGGGTTCTTGCTGTGTCCTCACAGGGTCATTCTTGGGTCTGTCTATGTCCTAATCCCCTCTTTTCCTAAGGTCATGTTGGGCCTTGGCCAGTGTGGCTCAGTTGCTTGGGCCTCATCTGGTGCACCAGAGGGTTGTCGGTTCAATTCCCAGTCAGGGCACATGCCCGGCTTGTGGGCTCGATCCCTGGTAGGGAGTATGCAGGAGGCAACCGATAGGGCCCACTTACATGATTTCATTTTAAACCGATTACTTCTTTAAAGGCCTTATCTCATAAGCTTTGCCTCAGGTCGTGCTTTGAGGGAGGCCATGCCAAGACAATGTTTAAACCCAAAGCTGTCATCTTTCCAGGGTATCTGTTGATTCTCTACTGTGAGCCAGGAGAAAACGAATCCAGTTCATGTTCCCACTTCCTCCCATCGCATCTCATTTCCAGTTTCAATGACCACATTGTTATTGAATACTTTTAACAGCCATCCTTATACCTTTCAGTGCCATATTTATACACCCATCACTCGCTTTCTCTCTCTGGGCCACATCATTTGGCCCCAGGTTTGACAGGTGAGGAAATCTGCATACGTACCCCCCTCCCACTGTGCTTCCCATCCTGTGTCTAAATTATTGAATCTATATCATTGTTACTGCGCTGTCGCGGTTTATAACATTTACATTGTGTGCTGTTAGCTATATTTCTCAGTGTCTCTAGTCTCAGCTCCACAATTTAAATGGAAACATTGCTTAACATCTGTCTTTTTTCCCCCCCAAAAGAACTTCTGGTAATTACATTCTAGGAATTATTACATATTTAAAGATAATCATTTCTTGTCCTTTGCTGGGGTGACAGCTTAGCAGGAAATAAAACTGTTCATAGGTGACGGCGGGAGGAGTATATTAGTATTAGTTGTCAAAGATCACTTGCTCTCCCTGTAAGAAGATCACATGGCATTGCCTCCAGCAAGTGATGTGCAGTGTCGCACAGTAGGTGGGATATATGTCCCCCACTCTCGTTGGTCATGTGACTCACTTTAGCCAATCAAGTGTGAGCAGAAGAACCAAATGCCCCCTCTGAGCAGAAGACCGAAGGGCCCTTGTGTGCGCTCTTCTGCTCTTTTCTCTTCCCTGAGAACGGAATGTCCCAAGCAGGCCGCCCCTTCAGCCTGGACGCTGGACGAACAAAATGCTAGAAGGGAGGCCACCCATCGTGCAGAGCAGACAGCTGGCCCCGAGGGCAGGAAACAGAGGCCCTGGCTGTAAGCTCTGGAGATCCTCTGGCCCTGGGAGCAGCACCTCCCCGCAAAGCTGCACCGCAAATGTGGGGCGAAACCCCAGGGCAGCACCATTTCCCTCTTCTTAGTGACCTGGGCTTTTGGCCCGAGGACCCGTTGAATTTTTGTCTTTAGTTTTGAAGCCCAGAAATATTGCTGTGACACATCTTCGTTTCAGTCAGTCCTTCCCTCTTTATTTATTGGAGGGTGGAGTAAGTCCTTTCAATGGGCCTATGCGGGTCTTCATTTTAGGCAAGTTTTCTTCTGTCGAGATGAATCCTGTTTTCGCTATTGATGTCCTTGAGGAAGGAAAGACAACAGGTAGAACAGAAAAATAAGTTCAGCTATAACACAAGGTACCTTTCCTTAAATCTTTTAATAGATTGGCAAAGGCTCTCATTCAATGTCTTCGATCTGCTTTGCCTTTTATAGGCAACATTTTTCTTTCATTTCCCTATATTTGATTTTCTCCACAAATACCCCCCGTTTATGTTTTTGGCGCTCCTCCCCTCCTGATGGCTGGTTCTAATTGGACCTGCCTTTTGTAACAACAGAGATAATGACAAATAACAATTATTCAGCTCTAATTGCCAGGAGCTGCCCTGTTTTGACAGATACTTGTTAGGTTCATCCTCGCATCTATTTCATGACGTGGGTGCTGTTATTATCTGTGTTTTACAGACGGGGAGACTGAGACACAGAGAGGCGAAGTCATTTGCTAAAGGCCACACAGCTGGTGAGCGGCAGAGTTCACATCACCAGAAAAAAGGGCACGTGGGTCTCATGCACCCCCTCATAGGTGTGACAAAGACACTCATCTCTGCGAGAATCTTCCCCGAACCCATAACCCCAGTCTTATGATGAAAACAAAATCAGACAAACCACGTTGACAGAAATTCCACAAAATACTCAACCAGGCCTCTTGCAAGCTGTCAGGGTCGTCAAACAGCAAGGGCGTCTAAGACGCTGGGAGAGAGAGACAAGAGGTGACCAAGGAGACAGGATGACTAAATGCAATGTCAGATCCTGGATGGGATCCTGCAACAGAAAAGAACATGAGAGGAAAAACTGGTAAAATCCGAATGGAATCTGGAGTTTAGTTAACCATAATGGGCCAATGTTGTAAAAGATGTGAACAGTTGAGGAAATTGGGCAAAGGATACGTGAGAACTCTCTGTATTGTCTGAAACTTTTTTTTTTTAAGAGAGAATCTTTTTTTTAAAAATGTTTTTATTGATTTTTTTAGAGAGGAGAAGGGAGAGGGTGAGAGAGATGGAAACATCGGTGACGGAGAAACATCGATCAGCACATGCCCTGAATGGGAATCGAACCCGTGACCTCTTGGTGCTTGGGATGACTCTCAACCAACTGAGCCACAACAGCCGGGCTGAACCTTTTTGGTAAATCTAAAATTATTCCAAACTGTAACCGACCAAGATGCTCTTCAATAGGTGAGTGACTGGATCGACGAAGGAATGGGTGAGCTCTCAAGCCAGGAAAGGACATGGATGGATCTTAAATGCATATTGTTGAGTTGAGGAAGCCAGTCCGAAAAGGTTACATGCTGTATGATTCCAATTATGTGACACTCCAGAAAAGGCAAAACTAAAGACAGCGAGAAGACCGGTGGTTGCCAGGGAGTTAGGAGGGAGCTGGGCTGAGTAGGTGACAGGCAGGGGGTTTCTTTGGAAGACAGTGAGATTACTCTGTAAGATACTTTAGCAATGAATATATGACACTATGTGCTTGTCCAAATGCGCAGGACTTTATAGCACAAAGAGTGAACCTTACCATATACAAATTCTAACAAAACATTTAGGAGGTCAGGGGATCCCAGGACGAAATGCAGAAGGTGGCAAAAGAATCAATGATAGTACATGCCCGGCTGGCATGGCTCAGTGGTTGAGCATCGACCTAGGATCCAGGAGATCAGGGTTCGATTCCCGGTCAGGGCACATGCCTGGGTTGTGGGCTCGATCTCCCGTCGGGGGCATGCAGGAGGCAGCCGATCAGTGACTCTCTCATCATTGATGTTTCTCTCTCTCTCTCCCTCTCCTTTCCTCTCTCTGAAATCATTAAAGACATATTTTTTTAAAAAAAGAATCAATCATAGTACAAACATATAAAACAACCTCACTAAAGGAAGTGGGGGAAAGACACTGACCTAGGTAACCTTGGAAATGAGCGGAGTCTGTAAGACTACAGGCGAGGGAAAACACCTGAGGACTCTTTTTGATAAAGTTGCCTCCCAGGGAGGAGGAGATGATCAATCTGAAAACTATATGTATGTTGAAATTAAACAATTAAGTAAATGGCTGGTGGATGGTGGGAGCAAGATTGCTCACTGTCAGAGTGGGAGGTCACAAACGAGCAAGGGGGGAGGTTAGACTAATTCGTGTGCCAGTGGATGAGAGTTGTAGGCATCGGTATGAACTCACGTTTAAATTAATAAAGAGAGAGAAGTTTATAAGTAGAAATATTTATAGATATGTGTATACATGTAGGTTACCACACATAAAAATATTTTATTGCATTGTCAGCTGACAGGACCTAGAAGCAACTACATCCCAATAACAATAAACACACCTAGCACTCAGTTCTTGGGTTCCACTACATTCTCATATAATAGAGCCAGGACCCAGGAGAAAGGGCTGATTCTAGAATGGAGCAGAAAATACACAAGATGAGCCTGGAGCATCTTGTAGTGCCAGAAAGTGCTCAACACTTACACACACACACCCCATACACACGCACCCCCCCACATACACGTGCACACACATACACACAAAGGTGGGGGCATGTCAAGGGACACAGAAATCACCTAAAAAGAACTCCCAATGGCCAAAGTAGGAACAATCTGGGCCACAAAATAAATAAAGTTGTGTTGAGTTTAATAACCCAAAGCATAAGCTAAATATCCACGAGTCTATACTGATATGATTGAATAAATAAATGAATGGCATAGAAGAGACACATGTCTCATGCAGAAAATTCCAAATACTTTATGTAGAGACCCTGCCCTCAAGTCTTTAAGTCTGGTCTGGGGACTTCCTTCCAAAAAGCACAATATTGAAAGCAAGGGGAAAATAGTATATTTACAGCAGAGAAAGCTGACAACGCACTACTTGAAGCCAGGCGGTCGAGGTCAGCAGCAGCAGGGATGTGCCACGTTGAGAGTTTGTACCCTTGGCATGATGTGAGGAGAACAGCACTTTCCTCTGCGGTCTTCCTCCTCCCAGCTCCAGTCCAAGTATGAGAAAAGCAGCAGACAAATGGAGGCTGAGGGGTATGCTGCAGGGTTCCCGATCAGTGCTCTCCGAAGCTGGGACAGTCAATCACAACGAGGAAAACCTGCCAAATTGTCACAGCCCCGCGGAGCCGAGGGAAACGCGGGGACCAAGCGTAAGGCAATTATCTTGAATGGGATCCCAGAACAAAGGACATTTGCTAAAAAAACTGAAAAATCTGAATTAAGTATGAATTTAGCAAATAACAATGTATCGATGTCGGTGTGCCCGTCGTGACAAATGTACGGCAATAATGTAAGAGAATCACAGCGGGGGCTGAGTGTGAGGGACACGGGGACCTCGTGCCACCTTCCCAGTCCTTCTGCAAATCTCAAACTGTTCGAAACTTATAAGTTTACTTAAGAAAACTGAATACCACTCCAAAAAGTAGTATTGCCAAAAAGTAGTGCGGGGTGGAGCTCACTAGAAAAAAAGGTATTAATGCTCCTGGGTTCGTTGATCTTAGAGGGCAACAGGTTGTTAGAGTGAAGGATGCTCAGGAAACTGAAAACAAAGACACGGGACAGAACAGAAAGGAATGAAGCCTGGCATTTAGCAATGCGGCGCTGGGTGGAGGAACTGTAAGAAAAATCCAGGCAGTCATCGCATTACCGTAAGGGTGGAGATGGGGGTGGGTTCTGGCGGCGAGGAGGCTGGGGGGGTTCCTGGGGGGGCAGCAATGCTCGACTTCTCGGCCTGCGCAGCGGGTGCGTGAGTGATCAATGTGTGACGCATGTGTGATAAACCGGGGGCTATGCTTTTTTGTTCTGTGCTTTTCCATGTGTGCTACAAGTCACAACGAAGGTTAGGGAGAAAACAAACATACGCGAAAGAGAGGGTGGGTAAAAATGTGCTCTAATTGATGAGATGCATGCATCCTCACACTGAAGAATCCTGACGCCGGAAACAATTCTGTAAAGGAAAGAAAATGCACACGCATCCGAGATGACAGGAAAAGCAAATATGGCAAAACGTTGACCTTTTATTAAGTCTGACAATTGAATTCAGGGGTATAATATTAGTTGTGTGCTTTTCTGAATGTATTAACTATTCTATAATTATGCTTTTAAATAAAAATGCACCAGGGAGATACTGTAGAAACATACACAAAATGCCTGTTAAGTCAGAAGAGTGGTTACCTCGTTGAGGAGGCTTCGAATTGACTGTAATTGACTGGAAAGGGGTACGGATGTACCTGGGGGGTCTGGAAGTGTCTATGTCTTGATCTGCTCAGCAGTTGCAGGGGTGTACACATACATAAAAATCCATCCTGCTGCGCACTTAAGGTTTGTGAACTTGACACACATTAATGGACTTGTTAAAAACATCAATTAAAAAGTTTTTAAAAAGCTTAAAAGAAAATGCCTACAGCAGGGCCTGGTATACAGTAGGTATATGGTATATATGTGCCCCGGCCCCATAGGAATTGGTAGGATTTTCCTGGCAATAAACAAAGATCCACTGGAGCCTGAGGAAAAACGGTCCCAAAGAGAACAAGGGAAACTCTCAGAACTTACAGGTAGGGGGCGCCTGGGTCTCTGGAGCCAGAGGGAGCCAGTAGAGAAACTCTAGCTGCCTGGACTCTGCCTCCATCTCTCCTCTGTGCTCCTTTCTGTCCCCTGGTCTCATTTCTCTCTCCCGGGTGCCTGGTTTCTCTTCTCCCTGGACCACACACCACCACACAGGTCTCTTGTAACTCCTGGGATGAGTTCTGCTTTTTTAAAAAGTATAGTCAGAACCAGGATGGAATACCTTCCAAATTCCTCAGGAAGGGACCTGATTGGTCAGCTTCATCCCCCCACCCCAAGCTAACTCTGCAACCCAGGGGAGTAGACGCTGTGGAAAGGACTGTAGCTGGTACAGGTTGAATCAGGGACTCACGGACCATGGCCAAGGCAGCAACAACAATGTGCGCTCATGCACAACAGCTGCCGTGAACAAGGAGAATTGGCAGAAAGGGTGGGCGGATCCAGTGGTGTCCGCTACACCATAGCGATGGGCCGGCCTATGTTCCCCCTCAGCGGTGTGGCACTAATCCCCCAGGCCTGCAGAGCGTTCTGTCTTTCAAGGCGCTCTCCCATTCATGATTCCATTTCCTCCTCTGTATATTTTTAGGAATTTGATGTAAAACCCAATTTATAAATAAGAAGATGGACTCATGGAAGAAAGTGACAGGTGCTCACTCACTGCGTGAGTACAAAGGTAAGCCAGGCCTTGGCCCAGCTGTGCTTCCAGCTGCGGCGATCGGACCTGGCATCGCAGGCTGCTCCTCCTTGTTTCCAAGCCTGAGGCTGAAGCTGGCTGTGGGGAAGCCAGAGGCCCAGGCTGTGTGTATCCACATATGGCCCCCTCACTCCCCTGGCCAGGACTTTCACAAGCCACACTGCAAATTCCTGACCGTGAGAGCAGTTGCCACTGGGAAGATGTCACTACCAGTTTCACCAGTTCCAGGACCCCTGCAGCTGTTGCAGAAACCTCCCTGGCCCATCCACCCGCAGGCCTTTGGCTGACACGGGGCCTGGCATTCAGTCCCACGAGAGTGCAAACTGCCAAGTGCATGAGGGATTGTAGGGAGAACAGAACAGCGCAGAGTCGGTGTCTGCTGGCTTTGGTCTCTTGGTTCCTGCCCGCCCGCCTGCCCCATGAAAGACCCAGCTCTCTGGGCAGACTTCTGAATGGCACATCCCAATTCACAAGCACACATTGGTGCCCATTGGTTGACACAATGGACCCTCATAATTGTTCTTAGAGTGCTGGCATGAGAAACTGGGTCTCCTAAAGGCTCACTGGTAGATATGGGATCCCAGCCCAGGCCTCCTGACCTTGAGCCCCGTGCTCTGCCCACTGCTCTACACTTCTCCTTGCACACAGGGGACAATGACCGAGAATGGGACAGAACTATACACAAAGTGAGTGCCGGAGATTGCAAGTGCTGGGAGAGAATGCGGCGACTGTCTTCAGGCTTTATAAACAGGAAATCACAAATACCCCGGTTATGCTTTTCCCCACTGCACCCCAGGCTAACAAGTGAGGCCACAACCTTTTCTGCTTTTCAAAGAAGCTCAGCTCAGAGCAAGAAAGGAAAAGGCGCAGAGTCCAGAGTTCAACATCTTAAGGCTGGACGCTATAAACCTTTCAATAGGGCAGATTCTGCTTTTATCATTAGCGTGTAATGAATTATTCTCAGCTTTCCGTGCTGTGGTAATTGTCTCTCCGAAGAATATCATTAAGCATTGCTGGATACTTTTGATCATTAATAAAAGTGATAACCTGGAATAACCTTGCGTTTCTCAGTTGAGGCTGCAAATCTAAAGCACTATGGTAGTGACAGGTGGAAATCTTCAGGGGAAATCTCCAGGGGTCACTGGTCTTTGTTCTTCCCAGCAAGCTCTCCTTGATTAGGGGAAGGTTTGCCAACCAGGGTTAAACTGCCTATCCGACCAGTGTCTTGCATTCCTGCCCCCCTTTTCCCGGCCAGGGGCCTGTGGGCACATTTTTTCTCTGAGCATCCATTTTCTCATCTGGGTTCTCTTGAATTATCAGTGAGAGAATAAACTTCAGGACTGAAGCATAGAAAATGCTCACAGTATGCCAAGTGAGTGTTAGTCAAGAAATACGTACTCAGATATGTTCACACTAAACTCAAAATTGTGGGACTTTATCTGGAAGCTCGTACCTCTAGTCAACAAGAGGTCACAGCAGCCCGCTCGTGTCAGGATTCTTCTGTGTTATGACATATAAATATAGCGTAAGTCATTCTCCTTCCACATGCCAGATGCTATGCTAAGAATTTCGATCTTAAAACTTTATTATCTTTAAACTAAGAGAATGTGACTATCTCATTTGAGGCTATGGTAAGTGTAAGAAGTAGGAGCTACTATCCTCATTTTACAGATGAAGAAAATAAGATCAGAGGGGTTATTTAGTTTGTCCAAATTCACTCAGGAAATAAACAATGGAGATTCAAACCCTGGTCCCCAGTGTGCTCCCCAATCTTCTCACATTTATTTTGATCTTTGGGGGTTCAAAGTGATCTTTATGAAAGCAGAGAACTGAGGGCTTCAGAATTCACTCCATTCTATCCCCGACTTTCTCCCCCATGAGCCAAAGACGATTCCAAAATTTCCCACCGGATAGTTTAATGTCCAGACAACGTCCAGGCCCCACCAGCCTGCCTCTAAATCTTTGTTGTGAGGGAGATCATATTTTCCAAGAACAGTCTGCCACTATTTCCCATCCCACACCCCCTTCTTAAAAATCTGATTTTGATATGCTTCCCATTCTGAGGTGGGGCCATGTTCCCGCTCCTTAAATCTGGGAGGTCTTGTTGCTATGTCACTTCCAAGGGTAGGTCGTAAAAGCTTCCACACGATGCTGTTGAGAAGCTTGCTCCTGGAACTCATTGCCATGCTGTGAGGAAGCACAAGCATTCTGTGAAAAGACTCATGAGGAGAAGCTCTAACGGAAAGGGACTGAGACCCCCAGAGCTAGCTGAGGTCCAGGTGACAGCCAGTGTCCACTCACCAGCTACGTGAGTAAGCCACAGCTAAGGCAGATCTTGCAGCCTGCGGGTGAGCAAATCTAGCTGATGCTACATTGAACTGGGACAAGTATTTCTCACCAAACTGTCTAAATTGCAGATGCATGAGCTAAAAAAAAAACCCAGTTTTTAGGATATTGTGTTTTTGGTGATTTGTTACACAGCAATAGATAAATTGGAACAAGTTTCAACCTCTTTTTTTGCTCTCCAGACTCATATATTCAACTGCCTGCTGCACATGTTCACTTGAATGACCCAAAATCACTTCAGACTTAATGTGTTTAGGGAGCTCTACTTCCAATTTGAACATATAAATCTTTCCAGAAATGTCACTCCCATCCTCATTATGCGAAAAAGCCAGATAATGTATAAAACCATAACTTTTTTGGATCCCATCAGAGAGCTGAGCTCATAAGCAGCCGAGTGAAGGGAATTGCAAAGAGTGGAAGGCCCCTTTGAAGAGCGATGGGTCACATGCAATGTTTCACCTTTAAAATTCATGGAGGAAAGATGTGGCCACCATAAAAGTAGATAGGAAGAAATCAGCTAAAATTATAATGCATTCTTTTTTTTTTTTTTTTAATGTCTTTATTGATTTCAGAGAGAGGGAGAGGGAGAGAGAGGGATAGAAACATCAATAATGAGAGTCACTGATTGGCTGCCTGCTGCATGCTCCCCAGTGGGGATCGAGCCCACAACCCGGGCATGTGCCCTGACTGGGAATTGAACAGCAATCTCCTGGATCATAGGTCGATGCTCAACCGCTGAGCCACACCAGCTGGGCTGTAATGTATTCTTAAAGATTGAGCATTGGCTTGCATGGCAGGATAGCAAATTGAGAACCCTCACACAAGGGAAGTTTGCATTCACTTGCAAGCTTTTTTCCCACAGGCCCTTGCACTGTGCTCATGGAAAGACAGAAGCAGGGTAGGAAACTGGAAAGGGCTCAAGTCGGTGGTGCGAGCATGCAGGTGATGTTCATAGGTGCAAGCGTCTCTCATCCCCTCACACTTTTCTTTCCCAAATCAAAAGTCTTAAGCCATGGGGAGAAGTGACAGAAAACCCTCCTACTCCCAAAGCTTAAGCAGAGACACTATTTTGGGGGAATGGGTAAAAGTAAAACCCTGATTATGGAGGATGAACAGAAGCAAAAGCCAACACTCTCAGGCCAAGGCTCTTGGTCTGATACAAAGTACAGGCCTGCTACTGCTGGGGGAGGAAAGCATCTCATGCCAGCCAGGGACACAAGGCAGTATCTGGCTGCCACAGAGGGGAGGAGCAGAACTGTTGATAAGATCCCATCCCTGAGGCCCAGATACAGAAGGACTGTTTAAGACTGAAGGCGAGCAGGAAGTGAGAAAATCTCCTGTGCCATCAAAAGCCTCACTGCGGGTATAACAGCAGCAGTCTACTGTTGGAGTAGGCGCAGGACCACGCAGAAAGACTCGTTCTGTGGTGCAGGTGTACAGGGGCTGCTGGAGGCCAGGCATATGAAATAGGAAGGCCAAAAGACTCCCTGGTGCTCGAGGTCTGACACTTAGCACAAGATAGTAGCAAACCACCTCTGCAGGAATTTGAAGCTTGTGCTGCTCTGAAAGGAAGGATAGCAACAAAAATCCTTAACTCAGCTCAACCCCTCATTAGGTTGACTCAACCTCCACATTCAAGATTCTGACAGAAGAAGAAAAATTGTGCCCATTTCCAGGAGTAAAAAGTCATCGACTTCAGCCTCTACTGTTCTTCTACATACATTGCCTGACATGAAATAAAACTGTGAGACACACACACAAAGAAGGAATAAATAATCTATTCTCAAGAGATAAAGCAACCAACAGAACCAGACTCAGAGATGATATCGATGTTGAAAATATCATCCTGGGACTTTTAAATAACTATGATTGATATGATAAAGCATCAAGCAGACAAAGGTGGAGAAGACACGTGAACCAATGGAAAATTTCAGTCATGAAATGGATACTGTTTTAAAAATAGAAAAATTAGAATGTTATAAAAATAAAAATCTGTTGTCAGAGGTGAAGAATTCCTTTGATAGAGTTATTAGTACAGTGGGCACAGCTGAGGGAGAATTGGTGAACTTGAATGCAAGTCGATAAAAATTGTCCACACCAAAAAGTAAGTGAAAGATAAGAGAGCACCCAAGAGCTTTGAAACAACATAAAACAGTCTAACATATTTGTAAATAGAACTCAAGAAGAAAGAGAGAGAGAAAAGATGTGGAAGATATATTTGAAGGGATAATGGCTAATAATTTTCAAAAATTAATGAAGTACAGGAAACCATAGATCCTAGAAGTTCAGAGAACATCAAGCAGGATAAATTACTACACACACACACACACACACACCCCTAGACATATCAAAGTCAAACTGCTGAAAACCTAAAAGTCAAAGATATAAAGAAAATCTTGAAAGTAGTCAGAGAAAAAGAAGAAATGTTACATATAGGAAAAAACATGAGAATTTGGCAAACTTTTTGGAAGAAATAATGTAAGCCAAAAAAAGAAAAAGAAAAAAGGAGGCAGAGTGACACTTTTAAAGTCCTAAAAGAAAAAAAACTGTCAACCGAGAATTCCACATCAAACAAAAATATCATTGAGAAATAAAGGTAAAATAGAAAACTTTCAGACAAACAAAATCTGAAAGGATACGTTGCTAGCAGACCTGTACTACAAGAAATATTAAAGAAAATTCTTCCAGCAGAATGGAAATTTGGATCTATACAAAGAAATAAAGTACAAGGAAATGTGTAAAAATGTGGATAAAATATAAAAGACATTTTTAAACTGATTTTTAAATTGCTTTAAAATATAATTGACCATCTAAAGAAAAAGTCATAAAGTCCCTGAGGTTTATGGCATACACAGAAGTACGTATCAACTACGGCATCAAAACTGAGAGTGAGGAAATGAACATACACTGTTGTAAGGTTCTTACACTACAGACAAAGTAATAGAACATTATGTAAAAACTATGGTAAGCTAAAAGTGTATATTATAAACCCCAGAGCAATCACGAAAAGTGAAAAAGATATAATAAATGAAGAAATAGTGGAGGTAAAAGAAAATTATGAAAAATATCCAACTGATCCAGAACAAGGCAGAAAAAGCAAATAGGTGAACAACAACAACAACAAAAACCAGATATAACAAATAGCAAGCAACCAGCAAGATTAACAAGAACATTTTTTCCTTAGGATTTATTTTCTCCTGAGCCCAATGCAGTATTTAAGTGAGAGGGCAGCACTTGTCGTGAGGCTCGGCCTCTTTCATCAGCACCCAGTGCTGTGGATTGTTTCTGCAGGTGTCAAGGCCATTGGTGGAGGGAAATTGATTCTCCTTCATTCACTAGCTCACAGCCACATAAAATTACAAGCTCTGAAGATTCTTTACAAAAGGTTATTGATTCTATCAAGGGTGGATCAGGGTCAAGCTTGTTATATGAAGCTAGGCCTGTTCGGAGCTGCTCAGCAAGTGAAATATCACCTGGGAAGCTACCGCCTCCACATCCCTCCTCTTCCTTCACGAATGGCTCCTGCTTCCCATCCCAGAGCTCCCACAGGTTTGTTTCAAGGTGAAATAACATTTTTTTTAAAAATATATCTTTATTGATTTCAGAGAGAGGAAAGGAGAGGGAGAGAGAGAGAAACATCAATGATGAGAGAGTCATTGATCGGCTGCAGCCCGCAACCCAGGCATGTGCCCTGACCGGGAACCGAACCCCGATCGCCTGGATCCTAGGTCAACGCTCAACTGCTGAGCCACGCCCGGCCGGGCTGAAATAACATTTTAAATGCAAGACATTTTTTAGGATAAAATCAGGTTCTTTGCAAAAGTAAAAGAAGAACAAAGAAAAACAACTAGCAAAATTGTATATTTAAATATATATATTAAACACAACTAGGTCGGTAATTGAATTACAAATAAATGGTCTAAGAAACTCCACTAAAAAAGGAAATGTAATATCTGATTCGTGAAAAGTAGGAGCCACCTCTATGCTATCTACAAAAAAAAAATACAGTTTAAAGATAAAATCATGCACTGGAAGGAAAAGAATAAAAATATATATCATAGGAAAACTAATCAAAAGAAAGCTGGAGTGGCTATATTAATACATAACCAAGTAGGCTTCAGGACAAGAAATACTACCAAGGATAAAGAGACACACTTCATAATTTTTTTAAAATTTTGTAATGTGAATGCACTTAACAATGAACCTCAAAATAAATAAAGCAAAAATTGAGAGAACTGTAAGGAGAAATAGACAAATCCAAGATTATAATTGGAAACCTCACCACTCTCTCAGTAATCAATAGAACATGTAGACAGAAAATCAGTAAGCATATAAATGACCCGAACGTAAGAATCAGAGAACATTATGAACCTAAACTCTCTTCCAGAAACTAGAAGAGGAGGGAAGACTTTCCAACTCATTTTATATCAACAGCATTGCCCTAATACTTAAGCCAATGAAAGACATCACAAAGAAAAAAAAATAAAACCTATAGACCAATGTCCCTCATGCACATAGATGCAAAAATCTTTAACAAAATATTAGCAAACCAAATTTTAAAAATCTAGTAAAAGGATGATATGACATGATCAAATGAGGATCCTAGCTTAGGAATTCGAGATTAAGTCAAAACCCAACCAATGCCATACATGAAAACAACAGGCTAAAAAATGAAAATCATATAATTATTTCAATAAATGCTGCAAAAGAACTTAGCAATATTATATGTGTGTGTATATATATGTATATATATGATATTTAAAAATGCCCTCCTCAATCTAAGAATAGAAAAACTTTCACAATCTAATAAAAGACAACTGTGAAAAAAGTTACAGCTAACATCATGCCCAAGGATAAGAGACTAAATGCTTTCCCTCAAAGATTGGAAATAAGGAAGGACATCTTTCACCACCCCTATTCAATACTGTACTGGAAGTTCTATCAGTGCAAAAAACAAGATAAAGAAATGAAAAGCATATAGATCAGAAAGGAAGAACCAGAATTCTATATTAGCAGATGGCATTATTGTCTATACAAAAAAAAAAAGTCTACAAAGTGTTAAGTGACTTCAAAAGGGTTGGTGGCAGAATACTCTAACATCTACAAAATATATTGCTGAGACAATGTAAAAAGAACCAAAATGCATGGAAAGGTATGCCATGTTCATGAATCAAAGACTCAATATTGTTAAGGTTATCGATTTCCCACAAATTGATCACAATCTTAATCAAAATATCAGGAGGCATTTTGGTAAAAGATTAACAAGTTGATTATAGAATTTGTGTGTAAAAATGTACATAGAATAGGACTAAAATAGCCAATATCAATTTGAAAACAAACCAACAATGGGGAAGGATGCACGTTAACTGATTTCAACCCTGTAAAATTATAGTAATCAAGAGAGTGTATATTCGCACAAAGAGAGACATATATATTAATGAAACAGAACCGAAAAACCCAGAAATAAACATTTACATATACAATTCACTGACTTCCAGTGAAAGTGTTCAGGAAATTCAGTGGGGAAAGAATGCCTTTTCCAACAAATAATGCTGGAAACACTGGACATCCGCATGCATAAATAAACGAACCTCAACCCCTAATTTATATCATATTAAAAAATTAAGTTGAAATGAATCATAGATCCAAAGTTAAAACTCAACACTTTAAAATTTATTTTTTTTAAAAAAATCTTTGTGACTTTGAATCAAGCAAAGATTACTTGGACACAAAATGCACAAACATAAAAGAAAAAAGTTAATAAACGGTATTTCATAAAAATGAAAAAAAGTCTGGTCTTTGAAAAATTCTGTAAGGAAAACTAAAAGGCCAGCTACAGACCAGAAGAAAATATGTGCAAAACGCCAGTCCGATAAACTACTTTTGCCCAGAATACATAACTCAATAAGAAAACAAACAATACGACAAAAAAACGGGCAAAAGATTCAAACACACATTTTACCAAATAAGATAGACAGATGGCAGAGAGTCATTGCAGCAGGGAGAGCAGAGCTGTGCCCCAGACAAATGACGAGGTTCCGGAGGGAAAGAGCCCCCCAGGGGCTACGGGAGGGCTTCCGGGCGCCCGCCCCAGCTGCCCTCACTGGCTGGAGCCAGCGCAGGTCGCGCAGCACGCGGTACACAGCTGCGCTGTGCCATCTACTCGGCACCGCTGCCCGGGTGCAGCCTTTGTAGGGGGCATGGCAGGAGCTAACTTTCATGACGCTCATCCTTTCATAATGTCCCTTGATAATGTCCCTCTAGAGCCCAGATTTTGCATAAGCTGGCCGGGACCGAACACTTCTCTGAGCAAGCTGCCTAGATTGTGCTTTTGTTCTGCCTGTGGCCCAAGGGGGTCGGAGAGCGTCAAACTGTGGGCCGGACATGGGAAGGGGGCTTGGTTGCTTTCAACACTGGCTAGCAGGCCAAGTCTGTGCACGGGGGCGAGGAGGAGCCCCAGGGATAGGAATCTAAGGGTCGCCCTCCTGCATATGTCACTGTAGGACAGGGCAGTGCCCTCTGGGGGTTAACTGTGGGAGTTTAACATCTAAAACTAGGGAAGCCCCCCCCCTCCCCCCCCCCCCCCCCGCCCCGAGATTAGGCTGGAAATTGGAAAGTGATCGGGAAAGAATGAGCCGGAAGCAGCAACAGGAAAGAATTCAAATGTGGCAGAGCATGGGGACGCCAGAGCACGAGTGATGGAAATCAGAAACTTACTAGAAGCAGCAGTGGGCATCTTGGCCCGATTTTCGTTTTCTAGGTGGTTGGAAACCTCAGAAATTTATTCTTGCACAGTTCTGGAGTTTAGAAGAACAAAGTCAAGGTGTCGACAAGGTTGATGTCTTCTGGAGAGCTCTGAGGGAGAATTTGCTCCAGGTCTTCCTCTTAGCTTCTGGTGCTGCTGGAAATCCTTGGCATGCTTGGCTTGTAGAGACATCACCGCAACCTCTGCCCTTCATCATCTCGTGGCATTCTCCCTGGGTATCTCTCTTTCTGTGTCTCTTCTTATAAGGGCACTGGCCATATTGGAAGAGGCCCACCCTAATGACCATATTTTAAATTAATTACATCTTCAAAGACCTTATTTCCAAATAAGGTCATATCCACAGGTTCTGTGAATTAGGGCTTAAACACTTTTGGGGGGAGGGAAAGAACATCATTCAACCCATAACAGGCCTCAACCACAGCAGAGAATTGTGACTCCAATGAGCAGAAAGAGCCCATCCATAAGGCAGCTGAGCGTGATACTCAGAAATCCAAGCAGGCATCAGCCCCACCAATGATCATCAAGCCCAACCCTGTGGGTTGTAGATCGTGGGTGTTGGTGAGCAAGGCTGGCAAGACCAAAGCAGGGAAATCCCAGACTTTAGTATTCCTGCCTGCGGGGTGGGTCATCAAGGTTGGATATTCAGGAACGCGGGGCATCTAGGTCGGGATACAACCAGCAGCAGGGCCATTTCTGGGCTGACTCCCTTCCTCAGAGCTAAAGTCCCACGAATCTGGGTCTGTATAATCTTGTAGGTAGCAGCCAAGGGTTCCCTGCCATGAGGAGAGAAGAGCTGGAGAGGGACAAGAGGGGACAGGGATCCAGGTGAGGCTCACAGTGACACCAGGTGTGAACTCTTGGAAGGGAATCATCTCTTCATAATGTCTCTCTAGAGCCCAGCTTCTGCCTGCAGAGCTGAGACCAGTTCCTTCCACGCGGAACCGCACACGCGGCTGTGGTTTTCCCTCCATAGTGACTCATTGGTCTGAGCGTGTGTCTCCCCACCTCAGGTATGGGAAACAGGGGGAACAGTCAAGTGCCCTCTGAAACCGCCATGGAAGTCACTGGGGGTCAACAGTAAGTTAGGGGCTAAAATTAATCAAGCTCTTAAAATGGAGTAAGAAGGTAACTTTCCTCCTCCTGGTATGAGCTCATTTAATTGTAAAGGTCTTAATAAATTCAGCCTGATTAACTCCAATCTTGTGGGGGAAGGTTATTCAGTGTTGTGGAATTAATTTTAAACAGAAGGAAAAAAAAAAAAATTAGAGGAAGAAGGAAGAAAACTCCAGGGCAGGGTGAGGAGGGAGGGAGATTTATGTGCAGCAAGTGAGAGCTGGAGAGTGCCCGCCGGTGGGGCCGGGCCTGCTCCTGCAACCACACATCGGGGTGGCCTTTGGTTAAGAATTTACCTCCTCAGACCTGGGGGAGCCGCAGGCAGCTTGGCCAGTCCCGGGACCAGCTGAGGGTGCAGCGTGAGCCTGCTGCCTTCTGGGTCCCTTGTCCACTGTGCCCAGGACCCAGGCATCCGTGGTTTCACATCCTGGCTCCTCCACTTACCAGCTGCCTAACCTTTGTCAACTGATGCTCATTGGTGCCAATTCAGCACCAACAGGAATCCCCAATTTGGGGTGCGGTGATGAAGGAAACTTGATTCAGCACAAAACAGCTGAATCGTGAGGCAGCACGGCTGTGAAAACCGCCCAGCTGTAGAGCAGCCCCCCGCCAGGCCCCTCTCCAGCTAGACCTCCACTCTGCCCCCCAGCTCTGCTCTGCTGAAGGAGGGGTGCACTCCCCCAGCCAGCGGGGAGCGGGCTCCTACGCACAGAGGCCCCGCCCCGCCCCTAACTGGCTGTCTTCATGCAAATAAAGGCTTCCCCGGGGCTCAGTGTGAGGCGCAGTCCTGATTGGTCAGCATGGAGTCACTCTGATTGGTCAGAGCTGCACAGCTCTGATTGGATGGGGAAAACCTCAATCCTATTGGCTGAAACGGGATCCCAGGCCTCCTTTATAAGGGCTGCTCAGCCGGCAGAACACGGGCAGGCAGGCGGGACGGCTCAGGCGTCCTGGTGAAGGTGCAGTTCATGAGAGGCCCCTGTGCAGAAGTGCTGCTGCTACTCTCTGTTTTTTAAACTTTGAGCCTAGTTATCAACCAGGACCCTAGTAGGTGCTCCCCCACCCCCTCCCCAGGGTTCACACCTTGGAAAAGTTTCTCTCTTTGGGTGTCACTTCCCTACTGAGGATGATCATCCACATTGTGAGAACAACTGTGACCTTGGGTTGGTATGTGCTTCCAGTGGCACTCTATCCCCGCAGTCCCCTGGACTCTGGCTGAGATGCATCCCCTGACTCTCCCCATTTCGGATTTTCCTGGTCAGCTGCTTGAGTCCCCCACACTGACCTTGACCCCTAGTCCATCCTGAGCCACCTGATAGAGGAGTCCATGCATCACCTAGCCTTCACATGGGCCAAACATTGTGCTCAACGTATGACAGGCATTATATCAAAACTGTGGGGCAGCCTTAGAGCCCCTACTATAGAAAATGGGGGGGGGGAGTGTAGAGAGGTTACTGACCTGTTTTTGAAGGCTTAGGAAGCCTAATGAATTTCCTATACTCATACCCATACCCCTATGGTTCCTGACCAATGTGAGACTTCAAAATAAGCACCATTAAAACAGGTATGAATGGACCTGGAGACTGTTATGTTAAGCAAAATAAGTCAGTCAGAGAAAGACAAATACCACATGATCTCACTAATATGTGGAATCTAATGAGCAAAATAAACTGATGAACAAAATAGAACCAGAGTCAGGGATACATGGAACAGACTGACAGATGTCAGAAGGGGGGGGAGGGGAGGGAACTAGATGAAAGAATGTGAAGGGATTAGCTGAAGAACATAGATGCATAACCCATTGTCATGAAAAATAGTGTGGTGAGGGCCAAGGGAGGGGGCGGGGGGGGGAAGGGGGGGGAAGGGGGGGCATCTGTAATCGGGTCAACAATAAAGTATTTATTTAAAAAAATAGGGCCGAAAAAACACAACAGTCTTTGCTTATTGCCTAAAGTGCAGGGCTGACTAGTAAAGCTAGAACATGGCTCCGACCAGAGGCAAAGAGAGGTCTTTCTCTCCTCCCTGGATTAAATTGACCCTGGCCCAGGCATAGTCTCTGGACAGAGGCAGGCCTCTCTCTGTTTGGGGTGGGGAGAAGCTTAGATGGGACAGAGTTCCCCAGAGATGAGCTCACTACACAGGAGAAAAAAAGCAGAGGGCAGGAAGGGCTGGGCTTGGGGTTGAGCCAGAGGGAGCAAAGCGCAGAGCTGCAGCCTCTTGGGTTTGTTATAGGGCCCCACCTGGGTGGAGAGCAAACAGGAGACAGGGGTGCTCTCCAGCCACTGGCCAGCTGTGCCACCCTAACTCTCCCTCTCCGCGCAGCAGAGCGATGACTTGTGGTCGCTTTCTGTATCTGAAAGTCTTTCTCTGTCGGGTTTAAAACTCACATTTTATATCTGATTCAGAGCTCTCCCTTTCCTCCCTAGTCAGTCAAGGTTAGCATCTGGGGACCTGAAGCGAGGAGGGGGCTCAGTTTGCTCTTTAATCCCTCTGCTTCCCTTCTTTGGAGCACCGGGGAGCAGGTTCTACCTTGGACACCTCTCCTCTCTCCGGTTCAGGCTCCAGACCCCATCTCTAAGCCTGCTCCCCAACACCACCTCTCGACATTAGCTCAGCCCTGGACAAGCACAAGCAAGGGTTAAGCAAGAGGCCAGGACAGAGTGAAAATGAGCGGGGGATGGTGAGAAGCCCAGAGACCCTCAGGGCCACCCAGCCCCACTTCCCCATGGTAATATTTCTCGAAGGTGCCATTCTCTCCATTAGCATAATCAGTGTCTCTTTCTCTGTTTCCTCCAGACCCTCAGGGCTGCCACCTGCAGTGGCTCGGGTCCTGCCTCTGGGGAAGGCCCTCTTTCCTCCTCTCCCTCCCACAGGCGGCACCTGCTTGTCATTCACATCCCATGTGCTCTGATGTGGGCTTCCAGCAACCAGCCTGCCACCTGCACTCCCCTACCCGGCCTGCTGCACCTCACATCCACTGTCCACACAGCAGTGTGGTCTTTCAAAAAGCTTTAATCCTTTGTTCAACATGCCTTAAGAACCTTTCATTGCCCTGAGCATAGAATCCAAACTTGTCTGTTTCTTATAAAAACCCCCAGAGCTGGCCCCACCTGACTCTCAGCCCCCCTTCACTCTCTTCCCCCAACACCTGTGATCCAGATGAGCTGAACTTACAACTTCTTCAGGTGCCAGATGTCGCTCCCTCCCACTCTCCCCTCAGGGCGTTTGCATGTGTTGTTTTCTCAGCTCCAAATGCTGTTTCCTTCACACCCTCTGCCTGGCTAAGTATCTTCCATCCTGTAAGTCTCAATTTATGTGCCCCTCTGAAGGAGGCCTTGCCCAACAAGGTTAAAGTGGACTTTCAGCATGCACCATTGCTCAGTGATGTTGTTTTAACCCAGGATTATGACCCATTAGCAATCATGGAATCAATTATTCAGGATACAACTAGCATTTTTAAAAATAGAATAGAATAGAAAACATCAGTGTTGTTTGGTGAAGCTTTGTTGAAGTCGTATATGCATGCTTGTGGGCCTGTGTGTGCGTGTGTGTATGTGTGTATGTGTGCGTGAGTGTGCATGCCCATCTATGCATGTTCACATGTGCACCTGGGATATGATGCAAAATGTGTGTAAAACTTTGGATGATGGTCTGAAACTTTGAAAGCCACAGTGGTAGGTGGCTCCGCTGCCCACCTAGGCTGAGAATCACCGCTTTAGTTTTTTAGGTCTCTTAGAGCGATGGAATTACTGACTGAAATCAATGGTCAGAAGGACAGGAAAGCAGGCAGCTGTTAGCATCCGTTCAGGCTCTCGTGGGAGTTGCCACTGAAGTGTGCAGGCTACGCGCAGATTATGTTTCTGAGTTTTCTTCCTCCCAGGACAGCCATCACCCCTGTTGTAGACTGCACATTTGTGACCCCCCCAAAATCCATATCCTAACCCTAAATCAGATGGTGTTAGGAGATTAGGTTTAGATGAGGTCATGATGGTGGAGCCTCCATGATGGGCCGAGAGAGAAAGAGACTAGAGCTTCTGCTCTCTTTGCTCTGTGAGGACACAAGGCCACCAGGAAGGAAGTCCTCGCCAGATGCCAGACCTGCCAGCACCTCGATCCTGGGCTTCCCAGCTTCCAGACTGAGAAAGAAATATTTGTAGTTTAAGCTGACCAGTCTAGGGTATTTTTGTTACAGCAGCCCAAGCTGACTAAGACGGCCCTTGCATCGTCAACCCTCCCCTTACCCAGTTTATAAGAGTTGCTTATAGATAGTGGTGGCCCGGATGTGTGTCTGTTGGCCGGTGAGTGTCCTACAGGTACAACACAACACAGGACAACCACCTTGAAAAATTAAGCTGACTCTCAGATGGTGGTGACAGAAGCTGCCATCAGCTGCCAGATTTTATTATCCCCCAAACATGAAACTCGTGGGATCTACCCTTGGCAAGTGCCGTGTACTTGGCCTCGGTGTCCCCACTGTAGCCTGTGGCTGAGAGGGAGTGTCAGGTAGCCAGCCCGATGCACACCTTGCTTCAGATCCAAGTCCATTGGCTCCCCGAGAGCAGCACTTAGCTGGCTTCCATAAACAAGGACATTCATCTTAGTCAGCCCTAATGAACCGCATTTGTCAGACAGGAACCAGAGAGCAGCTGTATTGGAGGGAGACAAATCATTTAATCCAAGGCTCCTGATGTGGCAGCCTCTGGCACAGTAGAGATCGTGGCATTTAACTACGGAGGGGGCTGCAGGACCACGCGGGGGTACAGCTGGCTGCCCTTGACCCCCTGTGAGGGGGGAGTGAGCTGGCCAAGCCGGTGTGTTCGTTGGCTGGGGCCTCTCTCCGTGGTGCCGCACCTGGTTCTGGCACTGTGTGCTCAGCGGGAAGAGAGATGCGGGGGTGGCAGCCTCTGTTCCCAGCGAGATGCGGGCCCGGGAACGGTGACTGTGCTCACAGCCATGCCTTCCGGTCCCACCAACTTGCATTTCTTTTCAGATTGTGTAGGAAAGACCCCTGGATGCAAAGGACAGAAACCCATCTCAAATGAGCATAGACAACGGGGACGCACTGGCTCATGGGCCATGAGGTTGAACGGCCAGGCCGCAGGCAAAGTGGGGGTGCAGCTGGTCTTCATGAGCAAGTGCACCCAGAACTCAAACATGACCGTGACGCCTCTGCTTTCTCTCCGCGCCACCCTCTGTGTGCCAGCTTGGCCTCTTCCCCTGTAGACGGGCTTCCTCCATCAGGGAAATGTGAACACTCAGAGCTCTCAAGGTTTACCTCTTAGGGCTTCCACCATGGGAGAGGGGTTGGTGTAAGTTTTATCTGGCCCCAAACCGAAAACAAAAACCAAACCCCAGCGCTGATTGGCCATTGCAGGTCCACCAACAGTTTCTGTGGCCTTAGGTCTGGAGTCACCTAAGGCAGCTGGCATGGGAACCCCGTGGCTGAAATCAGGAAGGAGCAGATCTCCGAACAAAGGCAGAGTCCTTACCCCACAGGGTAGCACATGTCCACTTTGATGGCCCTCAGTCCTCGCTTTCCCCCCAGTCCACATCCAACTCAGCTCCTCCGCCTCTGTATTTATTCTCATGTCCGGAGAGAGAGGCACACTCACGACCCCGCAGACACTCAGGGAGCGAGAGCGGGAGGATGGGAGGGGTGTGAGGCTGCTGCTTCCTGCCCAGCCAATCTCGACACTACATGTGATGTTCAGAGTGGGCACCGGACACGCGCTGGGCTTGGCAGGCACTTTTACTTTATTGATTTTGACAGTCAAATATTCCTGAGGCCAGGATCCTGGTTGACTTTGCACATTTAATGAGCTGCTGCTCATCTACACTGGCCCTGGGGTCCCGGCTACACAGGACAGAAGAATGGTTGTACTCTTGAATGGCAGGCTACCGCAGGTGGCAACAGCACCTCGCATTCATTTATCAGTGGCTTTCAAAGGTGTTTGACCGTGAACCTCAGTAAAAAATATTTTTTTTAAGCAAAACAATACATTTCACACCATGATGCAGTACACACAAATATACACATAAAACTGAAATAAGTTTTGAAAAACTATATTAGCCTCTAAAACACATGATGCAACTTGATATTTTTATTCTGCTTTGTTCCTTTTCTATTCTATTTTTAGAATGTCACTGGATTTTTTCATGAGCCGCAGAGGAGACTGAGCCTGCAGGTTGATAAACGTGCAACTTCATTGAGTCTTCACACATTGTTCTCATTGAACAACCATCTCTATGGCAAGAGCTCCATAGATAGTGGACCTTCTGGGTGGCAGGCCCTGGCCTGAGCTTCTGGTGTGTGATCTTACTAATCCTCCCAATAATCCTATAAGGCAGGAGCTACTTTTTAATTTATTATGTAGATAAGGAAGCTGAGGATCAGTGACAGAAGTCAGACGTTAACCAAATTCTGAGTAAAATAGCCACACGGAAACCCAGGCCATCAGACTAGGAAACTCTATCACCACTCACCTGCCTCTCCTAGACCTGGCGAGCCCCTCTGCAGATGTGTGCCAGGGAAGATTTTAAATGGTTACCAGGTCTTTGCTGCTCCTCCCACGAAAGGTGGAGTTTAATTGTCTTTGTCATAAATCCTGGCTGGCCTCGGTGAACTGCTGAGCAGCAGCATGAGATGGAAGTGATGTCCTAGGACCACAGGGCTAGGCCAGGAGGAGTCTTGCAGCTCTGCCCGGAGAGATCCTCCTGGACCTTCTCTCTAGATGCCCTGAGTCACCAAGGAAGAAGTCCAACTACCCTGAGCCACCACGCTGAAGAGGCCACGTGAAGGTCTTCTGGCTGACCCAGCTGAGTCCAGCTTTCTAGCTGGAATTTTAAGGATGGGAGGAGCTCGGGCTTATGGGGGGAGCTCTCGCGCTCCTCACCATAATGAGAATCCTGCAGGGTTATGTTCATAATAAAGCTCTACGGTTCTAACTTCCCTTTCCCTTAACTTCCTTTCCCTCCCATAAGTGCCCCTCCATCTGTCCAGAGTGTGCATGTGGCTTGCTGTCTCTGCATGCACTGGGTTGCAACCCTTTTTTTCTCCCCAATAAATCCTTTTTGGTGACGAAACACCTAACCGATATTATTTTTCAGTCAACATGGCCATTCCCAGCAAGGAGTCAGACGAGGGAGTGAAGCTGTTTTGTTCACACCAGACTAACCCAAGTGGAGCCTAAGACTCTCAAAGCTGAGCCCTGCCCTAATTCCTGACCCGCAGGATCGTGAGATGCAATACATTAGTCATTGTCTTAAGTCACTACGTTGTGGATGTTTTGCTCTGCAGCAACTGATAGAGCCTGAGCATGACCTTCAAGAGCTCCAGGCCATCACCCGTTTCCAGCCCAAAGGCTCTTGGGAGCCCCTGCCTCTTCTCCCTGTAATCAAAATGGGTTGGGAAAGGTTTAAGCCCACCATGTGGACTCTGCTGAGAACATGCTCACAGACACACACACACACACACACACACACACACACACACACACACGCCTTCTTCCCTCTCCTCCTCAGCTGTCCCGTTTCATGGTTTCAGGCACAGAATCACTATTATCTGAACCAGTAGGATGTGCTCAGTGGGGCCTTTGGGGTCTTCCCTACCCCCATCTCCTACATGCTAACTTGTCCAGTGGGCCACTGGCCACCCATAGGTACCTTTTATTCTTTAAATATGTTTTTATTGATTTTAGAGAGAGAAGGGAGAGGGAGAGAGAGAGAGAAACATCAACGTGAAAGAGAAACATTGATCGGCTGCCTCCTGCACGCTCACTACTGGGGATCCAGCCAGCAGCCTGGACATGTGCCCTGACCGGGAATCGAACCAGCGACCTCTTGGTGTATGGGTTGACACTCAATCACTGAGCACACCAGCCAGGGCCACGGGTACCTTTTATTTGAGACAAGCCAGAGAGAAGGAGGCTGTGAACTGAGAGGGCAAAGTGCCGGGTGTGGAAATAGGCATAAATAATAGAAAAGCATTTCTTGAGCTTCTTCACAGGTCCCAGGGCGCCCTGACTGACGGATGGCGGGGGAAGGAAAACAGCCTTGAAATCGCAAAGCTTTTCTTCTCGAGAGGGAGCTTTGTAACACTCAGGCCAACACCACACAGCGAGGAAGAAAGGATCCTCCCACCTTCCCCAGGAGACCGCCCTACAGGAGCTGGGGTGGGATCAGGGAAGGGGGGCTGTAAGAACTGTTGGTTAATATTTACTCAAATTAATAAGGTGTTGAGCAACAGCCTCTCCATAAAAGCCACAGTTAAAATTAGTAAGTAGTTCATCCTGGTCTAACAATACGGAATAATTAATTTTCACACTCATGTGCTTCCTTTCATAAGCAGTAATTAAAGAGAAATATGATATTGCTGGACCTGTTTTTCACTTCCGGCTCCCCGCAGTGAGGAGACCCAATCTTTTATTGATGAGAAGAGAAGCACTGGAAACCGCAGGAAGAGCATCAAAACCCCGCCAGCCTTCCCTTGAGACGGGAAGAGATCGAATTATTAAGCCATATGGAGGGTGCACTGCCAACGGGCTGTTTACAGTGCAGGGCCGAGGCCTAATTGTCTCTGATTTTCCTTCTGATTTATATATATATATATATAAATAATTGATTTCAGAGAGAGGAAGGGAGAGGGAGAGAAAGATAGAAACATCAATGATGAGAGAGTCATTGATCGGCTGCCTCCTGCACGCCCCCTACTGGGGATCGAGCCTGCAACCCGGGCATGTGCCCTGACCGGGAATCGAACCAGGACCTCCTGGTTCATAGGTCCACATTCAACCTCTGAACCACACCGGCTGGGATTTTTTTTTTTTTTTTTTCAAGGGTGGTGGGAGAGTAAGGCTTGTCTGCCAGGAGTAAGGAGACCCCTGTGAATTGTGGCCCTGAGGACAAAGACAGAGCTGATTTCTGTATCTGGTCACTGCTCCTCTCTGACAGGACCTGATTCTCTGCCCCCTAGTGAGGGGGTCAGAGTGGTCCCCAGGGACGACTGAGCAGTTCCTGTTCAGAGGCTCCTGGGCGCCTCCCCTGGGCTTCAGCTGTCTCCAGCCAGCTAACCCCACCTCAAACCAGGGGCTTCAGCCACACTGAGAGGTGAGGCCAGGGCAGGAAGAGGCGGGAGAGCTAATATTTGCACAGCGCCCCACAGTTTACTCTTCCCAGCTCTCACAGTCATCATGCAAAGCCCTTGTGTTCTCCAGAGAAATCCCTGCAGGGCCCCAGCCAGAGGGGCTGCGGGGAGACTCTGATTTCTGAGTTGGGTCTCTGAGGCCACCCTGCAGGGGGCACCTTGGGGAGGACCACCAGGCCCCTCCCAGCAGGGAGCGCTTTCCTCTGCTCTGCTTCCTCTCCATTTACAAAACCTGCCCTTGGGCTGGATCTGTCCTTGAACTGCCGGAAAGAGGCCACATGTCAAAATAATGTGAGCAGCCTCCGATTTCTTTCACTCAGTCAGGAACGAAGCCACAGTCAGAGGCATCGGGCCCTGATCCAGGACTTGGAGTGCAGCATTGTGAGCATTTTGCAGACACAGACATGAGCCCCATTTAACTCCTAGTGATATACCTTGGGCCCGGCAGGCCTTAACAGTGCCTGATTTTGCAGCACCGGTCACACCAATGTGTAATTAAATGTACTTGCCTCTAACCCCTCCAGGCTGTGACCTCTTTTGAGGCCAGGAAACCGTTTTGCTCCTTGTGAAATGCCCTGCACTGTGGCATGGAAGAGATGTCCTGTGACCATTCCATAAAGCAGCAACCTGGGATTTTAGTGATCACGTGGGAGAGAGATGGGCACCAGGCAGGAGGCGACCATGGCCCAAGGACTAGAACCAGGGCAACTTTTTCTAAGCTGGAATATTCTGGTATTACACCCCACCTTCCACCCCCATGACTCCTATCATTGCCCAGTCTTCTGCTCCTGCCCAAACCTCCCAGGGGCACTCCAGGGAGGGGGACAATAGGCTAAGACCCAGGGGTGCTGGACTGCTGAGGTTTTATTCAGGGCACCAGGAGCACCCCTTCTGGCCACCCATTCCCTGTCCCTGGTGACTGATTCTAAGGGTTCACTTCCAAGCAGCAACGTCAAGAGGATTACAGAGAGGGTAAAGCAGGTAAGCCCCTTCCTGGTGTACTACTTCCAGGGACTTGACCGGGGTTGGAGGGAGATGCACCAGGTCCCTAGAACCCTGGGGTGTCAGCCAGTTACCTCATTTACATGCATTCTTCTTCCTAACAGCATCATCCCTTTCGGCACATCCCTCCCAAACTTCGTAAAGCCTCCCTCTCTGGTCTGGTTCACTGTGGTTTTCACCTGGCTTCATCAGCTCAATTTCTTCCCTTCTTCCTACAGTTACCCCTGAGTTAGCAGAATCATGGACCCCCAAAGACGCCCACAGCCTAAGCTCTAGAACCTGTGACTATATTAAGTTACATAGCAAAGGGGACTTAAGGTTGATAATCAGCTGAATTTATAATAGGGAGATATTGCAGATGGTCTGGATGGACCCAAGATTGTCACAGGGGTCCTTAAAGGTAGTCAAGGGAAGTGGAAGAGCAAACTGGCCATTACTGGCTTTGAAAGTGGTGGGAAGGGGCACTGTGGTCTCAGGAGTATGTCATTGCCTCTCAAGGCTGTGACCCAGGCAGAGCCCGAATGCAAGAATGACAAGAGCTTCTTCAGGTCTCCTGTTCTCTCCCTGCTAGTGCCCGTTGGTGGCCTGGACCCGCTATGCTGGCTGGGGCTGCTGTTCAAAGTGTCTTGGGTTGGATCCCTTAGACTCATGATGGGCCTGGGACTTGTCCTATTGCACTCCAAGGAGGTTGGACAAGCTGGAAAAGGGCAGGCTGGGGTGGAAGGATCCTGGGCCATACATGGGTTAGGATGAGTGGACCCTTTAGGCAACCAGAAGTAGGTAGGGCCATAAACAAGGTCCCAGAGATTACTGGGGAACCAAGGAAACAATGCTATTGGCAAATCCCAATAGGGCCAAAGGTGGACTTAGGGAAGGGCCATTCTTAAGGCAGAATAAAACGGAAAGAGTAGGAGGGAATGGCCGTGGGAGAGCCTGGTGGGACTCGGCCATGTTAAGCCTTCGCTCTGAGAGTGAAGCCCTCTGTCCTGTAGATATTCCGCACGCGGCCTGTCGGCGAGACTGCCTGGTGACCCCCACCGCAGAGCCTGCACAAGCTGGTGCTCAACCAGTGACTCAGCGCTGGACTCTAATTGATTTTGACTGGTCCACCCGCCTCTGACCACACTAGTGATACGCTCTGAAGTGTTGCCACTATAAGCGCTCACGCCTGGCTGGTGGCAGCAATTTGGCAAAATGTATTAATAACCTCAAAAATACTCAAATCCTCTGACCCTGCAATTGTCCTTCTGGGAATCTAGCCTGAGAGTATCATCAGAGATATGGCCAAAGACTTGGCTCAAAGAAGTTCGTCGCTACATAATTTAGACTAGAAAACAACAGCAGACAAATTGTTCAAGGCTCAGCAAAGGGAAAACAGTTGTGTATAGAAAGGTCCCTTTGGTGAAATATTAGGCAGCCACTGAAACGGATTACAAAGACGTTTGGGGGAGGCGACATGCTTATGACATAAAATTGCATATCCCAAATGATTGAAAATATGTAGATTAAAAATAATAATAACACCCAAGTTGGGGAATTTGGATGTTGGCTACTTTTTTTGTGTATGCTTTTCTAAATTTTAGGAAATATCCGCCGTACTCACATACCTCTTTTAGAACCAGAAGAAGAGAAGGAATGGCAGCCTTCTTCAGCCCTTAGAGAGTTGGTTTCCTGAAACCTGTGTCCCCGTGAACACAGCTGAGGTTTACGAAGCCAGCTGCACACACTGTCTGTCAGCCCTGGCCTGGCACAGCCCAGCAGGAAAGCTGTGTGTTTGGCTCTAATTCTAACTCCCAATAAACACGCTGCAGCTGCTTTTCTTCTGAATTCTCATCAGTGCAGAAGAGAAACCTTCCTCTTACTTTTGGTTCTCTTCTGCACTGCCAATCTCTCTTTTCAGGCAAATACTAAATATGCCAGAATGGATTCAGATTGTTACTGATGTAACCCGAGATTGGGATTCTCTAGGCACCTTCAGTTGAGTCCTCAAACGCTGAGGTCAGGTCTCTACAAAAGAGGGGACATAAATCCAGTTCAGTCTTGAGAAGCAGCTCAGTTTAGAATGGAGAAGCTAATTTCACTTGGCTTAAACAATAAAGAAAATTTATTGTCTCATCGAAACAAAAAGTCTGAGGTAAGTGGACTTCAGGCACAGTTTGATCCAGCGGTTCATGGCAGCATCAGAGCCCTGGAACCATCTTCCCTCCTATTGCCTTATCTCAGTCTCACCCTCAGGCTGGCTTCCCTTGGGGCTGCGGGCAGCCCGGTGGGAGGGCCTTTATCCACAGTGTCCCCTTCAGAAGAAGAGGGAATTTGAATGCTGTAGTTCCAACCTCCCCACTGAGTTTTACTCTGATTGGGCCTGTTCTTCTCAGGTGCTCACACCTGAACTGTGACCAGAGGGACGGAGTGATTATCTTAGACCTACCTGTCAAGTGCTGGAACTAGAGCTGAGGGTGGAGTAAGTTTCTCCAAAACCACATGGACCCCCAACAGCAGCCAGGACCCCTGGAAAGAGGGAGATGAGCGCCAGGAGGCCACCACAAATGCCACACGGGAAAGCTGTTCTTCCACACTCCTTTTGGAAATATGTCTAAAGAGTTGTTTTGCAAGTATTAACTACAGAAACATTTATGAATGTTCAACTCTAATGTTTCATTCAGCAGACATTTACCATTAATTTACAAATCTAGTTAAATAAATTTTTTTTAATTTTTCATTGTTTCTGGCACTTCAAGCAAATTAATGTTTAAAGACTATTGATTCCAGATACTTCAGTAGCCCAAGGAAACAAAGATTAGAAACCTAATTACAGCTTTTCTTTTTGGAAAGAAAAGAGAATATGAGTTTAATCAACAGACCAATGAAATCCAACCGTGAGGACAGACTCCTTCCTTGGGTCTTACTGGCCTTACTCAAGTTCTCTCCTCTGCCCCAAATGCCCCTCCCCTCCCTTCTCTGCTAAAAATGCCTTTTCACATGTCCACAGCTCTCACGTGCCGCCTCCAGGAAGCCTTCCGGACCCTCTCTCCACTTAGCAGATAGAATGAGCGGTTCTCTCCCATGGGCTCCCACAGTAGTTGGCTCACCTGCAGTCCGACATTTATTTTGGGGTGCTGTGTTCCTGTCTGCTGCCCTACAGAACCTAACTTCAGGGTGGGAAGGGGCTGGGTGAGGAAGGGTATGTAGGACAGTGATCATGAAAAACTCAATCTATATTTAAGCCCAAATTTTCAACCAGTCCTTCCACAAAGAACTCTCCTGATGGACGGCGTTTGGAGAAATGCAGGGAGTGGAGTTGTGTCCCCATGTGAGCTGATGAGGGACAGGAGGAAGGTAATCACTAAGAGAGTCCAGGAGCCCTTCAGGAGCCCCTGAGGATTTGGAGAGGCCCCTGGGATTTCCACAACACGGGGCAGGACTCCTGGGAGCTGGTTCTTCATGTCTTAAAGGATCACATAAGGACGGGAGACTGTGGGCTATTTGGATACCAGACATCTAGGTTATCTTAGGGTTAAAAAGGAACTATGCTCCTTTGTTCTTATTTAAAGCCCCATCTCCAGCATCTAGAGGCTTCCTACCACCCAGGGAACCTTGAAAATGTGTTTTGAGCAGAAATAGGTCTCATGCCAGAAAACAGATCCACACCAGAAACATCTCTCCCTCCCTGTCTCAGGAGCTGGTGGCCCTGGCCTGGCACCCTGAGCCCCCCCCCCCCATAGAGCTGCTGACACCATCCAGCCTGGGGCACCGTTTCGATCAGGAGTCCCCAAGCTACTTCCTGCAGGTCAAACCCAGCCACCACCTGCTTTTGTGTGGCCCCTGAAAATAGTTTGCACATTTTTAAAAGGGTGGCAAAAACAAAAATCAAAAAGAGAATGATACTTTATGAAGTGACAATTCTATAAAATTAAAATGTTGGCACCCATAAAGGGCCCAGCACAGCCGCGCGCCCCCATTTCCACGTCACCTGCATCTACTCTCTCGCTGCAGCGGTAAATGCCTTCTGACCCCCAAAGCTGGGACTCGCGGGGCCTTTGCAGAAAGTGTTTGCTGATCCTTGCTCTGCATCTTTACACTTGGCACTGCTCTAAGAAGTCAGACACATCAGTGACCTTTCTCTCTCCCTGACTCCACCAGGGGCAACCTCACTGTGGCCAAATAAACCAAAGAGACCTGTCTTCCGCTTTCCAGGGCCGACAGCTTCCCAGGCTCAGCTTAGATGAAGTCGCTGCCAACCCTGGGGCCAGGTTAAGAGCCTCTCACCTTGTGCCAGGTTAAGATCACCCACAAAGGGCAGAAGGTTCAGACACTGGTTCTTTCGCATGTGCCCAGAGGCCTTGTCAGTCATGGCCCAAAGCTGCCCATCTCGCTCTCCACTCAGGAAGCAGAAAATGGTCCTTGTTCCCCTCACACTCCCCCCAAATAAGGGCTCAGCCCCTCTTGGCGAGTCTGACACAACCCAGACAGCTCGGGGACACCAAACATACTCTAACCACCAAACGAAGCCACTGTTTTCAAAGACTCATTTGAAATTGAAAAAGGACAATGAAATCCCCCCACGTCTGTCTGAACGCTTTTCTTTCTTACTGAGTAAGGCAGACAGTTGAAGTTGCTTTTCAAAGGCGAAAGCTCCTTTTGATGGTTCAAACAAGGGGAGGAAATGGCATGAAGTGTGTTCTGGGACGCTAATGAGGCCCGCGTTTCCTTCAGCCCAAAGCCCTGGCTTCCTGCGGCCCGGCCGGTGCAGCCCCAGGAAGGAGGCCCTTGGCTGCAAGGCCCCTGGAGAGCTTGCGGCTCAGCCGTGGCCTTGAACCCATTTTCAAAGCTGGCAGGGTCCCGGTCAGGGCCTGGTGAGATGTCCTCAAACTTGGGCTGGCTTTGTGGCCTCCCGGGCAGTCCTGGGGTCACTGCTGAAAGGAGCCTGGGATGGCATGGATGTGGGCAGACCCCAGTGTGACCCCCACTTTCAGCCCTGCAGACTTGGAAAATGAACTCCCCTGTCTGAGCCTGAGGCTTTTCCTCCATGGAATGAACGCTCCCAAGGAACTTGGGGGATTAATAAACGGGTAACATCCAGGAGCACAGAGCCCGTCCTTAGTGGATCCTGAAACGGCAGCGACGGGGGCATTGTGGTTACCTGGGGAACTTGAGCCCCTGGAAATAGATGAGTAGACTCTGTGTTTTCTTAGCACCTTGGCTTAAAACTCATGAAGACTGTCTGCTATGCTTCCCCCAACACACACTAACAACCAACAACGAGCAACAACAAAAACTGTGACGTGCAGAGTACTAGCCAGGTGCCAGCAAGTGCATTGACTACTCGGCCACTGGCATCTCATAAAAACCGTGTTTTCCACTTTACAAGTGGAGACCTGAGGCATAGACAGGTGAAGATGACCAGTTAGTATGTGGTGAAGGCTCCTGCCACTTCCCAGACAATGTTGTCTCCAATGGATAGATGGATAAATAAATAGGTGGGTGGACACTTGGACGGGTAAGTGTGACAGGCAGTGAATAAATGAGCACATTAATGCCTTGCGCCCAGGTTGCCCAGGCTGAAGGCATATGCAGAGTTTAGGGAGGCAGCCGGCTGAGGGCTGGCTTGTAGTTGCTGCAAATGAAGTGACAAGAGAAGCGTGTCTGCCTCCCATGCCCATCGGGGCATCTACTCAGCACGTTGTCCTAACCAAGCTCTTGGAAGCAAATGTCAAAGCACCAAAGAAAGGTCCAGAGGGTTTGGGCTCAGAGCAGGATGCTCTGAACAACCCCAGTGGATCACATCTGCTCACAAGCACCAATTGGACGACCCCACCCCAAGCTGTTCTCTTCTGCTGTTGATAAATGTCACCTTAGCTCAGTGGACCCTGCAAGAAAAGGTGGGGGGAAATCCTTTGTTGGGAATTTCTGTGTAGATTAAAGAGCAATTGGAGGCCCCTTGGGGGCATCTCACTGCTCCGAACCTACCAGCAGGGCCTGGAATTTCACTTTCCTGGGACTACAGCTGTGGAGGCCTGGGTGGCCCTTCAGAGGGCACCTGGGGACCAGCTGCATGTTGGCAAATGCTTTCCTCATTCAATGATGTTGGAATAAAGAAGCAGCATTGTTTGACTTGGGATTATTTGCTCCCCAGGCTCAGAAAGATGCAGGTGGGTTTTGCAGGGGGAGCGTCTGGGTTACAATGTGGCCATCCTCGCCGCAGTGAGTGGGTCACAGAGCTGTGCCCTCTTATGAACCTGGAGAGAAGAAAGGAGAGGCGGAAGGAAATATTTTATTGATCATTTACAGTGATCCAGGCACTGAGATGAGCATTTCACAGTTGGGCATAATGTTTAGGGCACAGGTTAAGGGTCAGAAAAATAGGACCCTGAGTTCCAGCTCTGGAAATGACCAGCTTTGCGACTGGGTAAATTGTCTAACCTATTTGTATCAGTTGCCTACTACTGTTTTGTTTTATTTTGTTTTTAATATATTAATTTTCATTAATTAGCCATCACTGTTCTTTCAGATTTTTTTTAATGTTTTTATTGATTTTTAGAGAGAGAGGAAGGGAGAGGGAAAGAGAGATAGAAACATTGATGAGAGGGAAACATCGATCGGCTGCCTCCTGCATGTCCCCGACTGGGGATCAAGCCCTCAACCTGGGCATGTGCCCTGACGGGGAATCGAACCGGGGAACTCTTGCTGCATGGAATGGTGCTCAACCACTGAACCACACTGGCTGGGCTACTACTGGTTTTGAAACTAACTCCTGAGGTAGTTCTGACTTAAGGGCTTAAAACAGTACCCGTTTAGCTTATGAATCTGCAGCAGGGCAGGGCTCGGCGGGGTCGGTTCATCCTGCTCCGTGTGAAGGGTGGAGAATCCACTTCCAAACGGGCTCCGTCGCGTGGCTGGCAGCCGGTGGCGGGCTGACGAGGGGAGCGCAGCTGAGGCTGCAGGCCGGGGCCTCTGTGGCCGCCCCTGCGGGCCTTTGTGGGAGTTGCTTGGGTTTCCTCATGGCAAAGCGTGAGCATCTCAAGAGAACAAGAAGGGAATGAGTGGCATTTTTATGATGTAGCCTCTAAAAATCACATAGCCTCACTTCTGCCATCCTCTGTTGGTTGAGGCAGGCACACAGGGACATTATCGGGGTGACCCTGACATAATTTAGCAAGCCAGTCAGGAGATGGTCAAAAAGTCAGAAATGCCAACTCTTGCTAGTCTTGAAGAGGCAAGCGCCACGAGTTCTGCAGATGCGAGGAAAAAAGTTCTGCCATCAACTCCATGAACTGGAAGAGGACCCTGGCCTCAGGTGGGCCCACAACCCCAGCTGACATCTTTTTTTTTTTTTTAATATATCTTTATTGATTTCAGAGAGAGGAAGGGAGAGGAAGAGAGAGACAGAAACATCAGTGATGAGAGGGTTATTGATCGGCTGCCTCCTGCACGCCCCCGACTGGGGATCGAGCCCGCAACCCGGGCATGCGCCCTGACCGGGAATCGAACCATGATCTCCTGGATCCTAGGCCAACACTCAACTGCTGAGCCACGCCCAGCGGGGCCCCACCTGACACCTTGACCAAAGCTTTGTGAGACCCAGATCAGAGGACCCAGGGAAGCCATGCTCAGACTCCTGACTCATGGAAACTGAGATAATAAACACATGCTGTTTTACGCTGCTGCATGTGTGCTCACTCACTTATCACGCGGCAATAGAACCATCAAATACCTGGATTATTGCAACGGTCATCTAACTCTCATCATCCCGCTATCTTCTTGCCTTTCTTGGGGTTACTGTCAACTCATGAGTGATCCAAAGTGAACAACTCTCCAAGCTCTGACAACAGCTCCCATCCCCGGCCCTGCCCTAACCCCATAGCCCTCCATCCCAACACCCTCTTATTTTCCATACTATATGAAAGTATCCCCGGTCAGAAATGTCACCAATGCAACAAACATGTTGATGACAAGCAATGGGGCTGGGAGACTGCCCCCTCGGCAGTCTTGAGAACCAGCCCCTCGGCAGCCCTTCTCAAAGCTTCTGAGGGCAGGTGGCTGCTTTCTGCAGTTACCAATCTCTGGGCAACACAGTAACCTCCCTTTTCCTCCTTCATTCTTCCCACAGCCAGGTAACCAGTTCTCCACATTCAGTCCCCTCTGTTTGCGGTACCAGTGCGACGTCTGTGTTCCTGCCCCACTCACCCGTCTTCCTAAGTTAGCCTGGGCCTGGCCCTAGCAGCCAGCTGGTGCCGCTTGCCCGCCTATCCTAATAGATGCAGCAGCGATTACGATCGGGGTCATTTCATTCCAAGGTCAGCACTCTCCCCAAGCTTGGGGGTGATACAGACCCCAAAGAAGTCTGCGACATGGATGAATGAAGATGCTAACAGCTACAGGCTCAGATACACTGACTCTCTTCCCTTGGGCCAAAACTGGGTTAACTCTTTGCTGCTTGAAAGCCTTTAAATTACCTTTCCTTCAGCAAAACACCCAGAGACTAGGCTCTTGTCCAAACTCCTCTCACATCCCAGTCTGCAATTTCCTCTGAACAAAGTGATTGCGCTCTCCTTTTACGGGGAAGATTAGTCTTCTCAGCCGGGTGACAGGTGCCAAATGGGAGGTGAAGCAGCCTGCGTTCTCCCCGCCATCTGTTAACATAACCCCCGGCTACCCTCGGGTTCGCGCTGTCCCTGCTTGGCTTGCTCTGAACAGGGCTGCCAGCGCCTTGATTGCCCTTCTCCTGGGGTGCGCACTCAGTGCACCCCGCGTCCCCGCCTGCTGCTCCCGCCGCTATAGAAGAAGCATCTGCCGCTGAGCACGGATCACAGGCCCGGGAAGGATACGGTGAGGGCAGGTGAGCAGAACCGCACCAGGGCTGGGCCCTGCGCATTCAGGCCTCTCTGGTTTTTTATTGCTCTGCGGTCTTCTGTTCGCATGTTACTCTCAGCCTGGGTCGTGAATCCAGAGCCGTTTGGGGCCGAGTTGAATTCAACAAGGTGGCTCTTTGTTGCTGCAAAAATAAGACCTGACGAATCTAAAGTATGATTCCATGGAAACTCGGGAGGGACCCTCATCCAATCATGCAATAGGGTCCAACATGCAAGCCAAGCACTTTCCTTTGGGTCTGCTTAGGAGAAAATGAAGGAGGGGACAGCGACCCACCCCTACCCATGACACCTGCACCATTTTCTTTATGCATTTCCTGATAAAAGTGAGACACACATCGCTGTCCAGGGCAATTACTTCTTTTCAAATCATCTTCTACCACTGACATGACAAGAGCCAATAGAGGCAGGAAATTCAATCCCTTCGGATGTCTGCACAGAAGATTAAGCACCTCAAAGAAATTAGGAAAGTGTCTTCATAACAGTGACTTAAAGACACTGCTCTTCAGCGTGTTAATGAAAAATCCATTGATGTTTGGCATTTATCAAGTGTCAAAAATTAAATTTAGCTGTCCCGTGACTTTAATTAGTGTTAACCCAGTGAAGTCAGCAGGTTGCTGCTTGATTCAGGAGACACCTTCATCTGCATATCTTTTTATTGGCTAGCATGCAGGGAAGGAGAGGGCGACGTGGAAGAGCTTTATGAGAAGGTGGTATTTGAACCTGACTTTGAAGGAGTTTGACAACTCAAAGGACAGCAGCTCGTGCCGGGAAGAATGAAAAGTGTGTGCAAAGGGGTAGAGGCTTGAAAGAACAAGGCACATTCCCAGAAGAGCAAATAGTTCACTTTGCCTGGAGAGAGATGAGATGAGAGGGAGAGGCAGCCAGGAGCCCAGTTGTGGTTGGTCTCAAAGCTACAGCAGAAATCATCTTGTAGACATGGGGAGTGATTAAAAGCTTTGGGAGGAAATGTGCCTGGATAATATTTGAGCTTTAGAAAGAGAACTCTAGGGTCTGTGTAGTGGGCTGAATGAAGGGTAGAAGACTGGGTGGGAGGATTCAGGAAATATTCCAGGGGCTTCTTGCGGGTTCTGCACTTTTATTCAGAACATCATAAGGGCAGGGAGATCAGAGTGAACTTTTGTGCCATTTCTGCAATAAGTATCTAAAGCATGATCAGACCACGAGATCATTATGGTACAAATAAAGGTAAGACTTTGACAGCAGTTGGACGATACGTGCGGAAGTGGGTGTCATGGTTTCTGTGATCCTGGGACACAGCGTTAGAGACCAGAGCGGGAAAGGATGACTCTGGAGGAGACAAGGCAATGGGACTAAGTGTACAGTCTTCCCAGAGCCTCACCAGCCCTGGGGAGGGAAACAAGACCTCCTGAGGAGCAGGACGTGTGTAGGGAAAGGTAGCAAACATATCTTTTTCTTCTATGAACAGCACAGCATCTTTGAAAAGAGTATAGGCTCTAGAGTCAATCTGCGCGATGGTTTTAAAATAGGCTCATGGGCCCTGGCCGGGTGGCTCAGTTAGTTGGAGCGTCCTCCCTAGACCAAGGGGTGGCAGTTCCATCCTTGGTCAGGGCACATGACCTGGTTGTGGGTTTGATCCCTGGTTGGGGCACGATTGAGAGGCAACTGATCGATGTGTCTCTCTCACACCATGTTCCCCTCTCTCTCTCCCTTCCTCTCTCTCTAAAATAAAAATTAAAAAACAAAACAAAAACATATCCTTGGATGAAAATTAAAATAAATAAATAAAATTTTAAAAATATATCTATGGTCATGAATTCTTCAATACTTCTCTCTTCAAAAGGTAGCTTAAATTCCTTCCCCTTGAGTGTGGGCTGGACATGATGGAATACTTACATGGACATGAATAGAATATATTACTTTCAAAAGTAGGTTATAAAAGACATTACAGCCTCTTCATTGCTCTCTCTCTCAAATCACTCAAGCTAGAGGAAGCCAGCTGCCATTTCATAAGGACACTCTAACAGTCCTATGAGAAAATTGAGGCCTCCAGCCAATAGCCGCGTGAGGGAGCCATCTAGGAAACGGATCCTGTAGCCCCAGTCAGGCCTTCAGATGATGCAGCCCCAGGTGACACCTTGAGTGAAACCTCATGAAAGACCCTGAGCCACAACCCAACCAAGCCTCTCCTTAATTCTTAGCCCACAGAAACTAAGATAACATTTGTTGTTTTAAGCTGATAAGTTTTGGACAATAGATAAAGAATACATCCTGGGCTCAAAAGCAAGCTTCATTATTCCACACACAAATTAAATGATTTAAACCTCAGTTTTCTAAAATGCAAAATAAGAGTAATGTGATAGTACACATACCGTGGTTGATATAAGGATTTTATGAGATAAAATATTTATAAAGTTAAAGTATCCCTCTGCCACCTGCCAGGTAATGCTGATGGTCAAAAATGCTGTCCAGGTATGAATACGGTAAATAATTACCACGTGCGGGTATGTACCTCCTCTGAGAAACGTGAGGGCCACTTTGGAAGCGTGGACTGGATATGAAAAGTCCATCAGTTCCCAGGGTCTGCACCTGGCCTCCAGGGACTATGGCTTCCTGGGAAAATGTAATAGAAACAGAAGCCTCAGCCTCGGTGTTGACTTCCAAATGGCCATCATCACCGTCATAGAAGGAGACAACGTGACGTCTCCAAGGGATAAACCTTGACAGAGCTTTGGATTCGAGTCCTCTCACAGTTTCCTCCTGCTTTAATCTAATAACTTAGATCCCATAGGCAGATGGGAGGAGAGTGTGTATGAAACTGTACCTAATGGTTTTATCTTCTTCTTATGGCCTCTTGGGGGCCTCTGGCCGTGAGCGCTGGTGTGGGGATGTGAACATACCTAACATCTTGGCTCCAACCTACAGTACTTAAACCCTAAGAATGCAATCTAATTTGCAAGAGAGGATGGAAGATGTCACCAGACAGTGAATTAATCATCAAAAAGTCATAATTTAATGGGAACTTGAGCTCTCCACTCTGCCAATTTTATCTACAAAGCTGGGAACATAACAAGATTCACTCCCATTCCCTTTGACTACCACACATTAAAAACATACCCCCACAGTGCACATGGCAGATGCCACGTTGAGCCATGTCAAGACTTTTATCCAAATGATACGGAGGCAAACTGGGGCAGATCCCAGATGCTGAGGGAGGAATGTGGTCTGGAGACAGGCTGAGATCTTCAAAGTGAGCAGCGAGCCTGTCCAGGTGGCTGAGGTAGAAGCTAAGTTTGCTCTTGAGTGCTGCTGAGGTTAAGAAAGCCAGGCAGAGAGTCGGTGGATGGCATCCAGAGAGGCCACTACTTGATATGGGGAGGGCAACACCTGCTATTTCCACATCAGGCATGGGGCAGAATAACTATTTAGAACTTGGTTGAAGTGCCAGTGAATCAGAAAACCATTTTGAAAGATAAACATCAGGAACCTCATATTTCTAGTGTCCAGAGTCTGGACCTTTGCTATAGACTGAATGTGTCTCCCTCACAATTCAAATCTTTAAACTTAATCTCCAACCTAATTGTATTAGGAGGTGGGGCCTTTGGGAGGTTACTAGGTCATGAGGGTGGAGCCCTTATGGATGAGATCAATGCCCTTATAAAAAAGACCCCAGAGAGGGCCCTGGCCCCTTTTGCTGTGTGACAACCCAGCAGAAAGACGGCTGTCCATGAACCTGGAAGTGGGTTCTCACGAGACACTGAATATGCTGGTTCCTTGATCTTGGACTTCACTACCTCCAGAACTGTGAGAAAGAAAAATTTGTTGTTTATAGGCCACCCCGTCTGTGGTGTTTTCATTACAGTAGCCCAAATAGACTAAGACACACTTTCTCTTCCAGCCTCCTTATGAGTATAACCTAGGCATTGGCCTTTGCCAAGTGGGTTTCTTTAATGATTTCAGTCTACAAAAAAACAGAAATTGGTTGCTGTATCTGTCTCTCTGATATCCCTGTTATCACATTACTTCTGCTGCTACCAAAGCGAGAGGCAACAAATACCAGCAGTTCCCAATTTCTGACCCTGTCTGAGGTCAATGCACAGCAGATTTTATTGCTTCCTCCTTGCTTGCTAAACCGTGAGGAAGTCACTTTGATATACGCCTGGACAAGTGGGAGCAGGAGTGGAAATGGGGCGAAACAACCATTTTCTGTGATAACACCCATTTTTACAAGAATTGCAACCTGAGAGTAAAGTAAATAAACTAAAACATAAAAAGAAGTAAATAAATGACTCTGTAAGCACGTCCAGAAGAAGCCTCACATCTCTGCACAGAGGCACAAAGGAGGTTTATTGTGTATTATTTATAAAAGCAATAAATGGAAGCCCTGTAAATGTCCACCAGTAAGAAAATAGTTAAATAGACCATTAGATGTTCGTATTCTAGGATACTATGCAGCATTTTTTTAAAAAAGAGGTGAATATATATGTGCTGACAGATTCCTAAGTCAAACAGATTAAGTTATAAAACTAATTTACAGTATAATCCTGTTTATTAAAAAGTCAAAGACTACAGAATATATGAATTTTCAAAATATATATTTATATATGTAAATATATGGAAAATGGATGGGGCAAAGGACTTTCACTTAATTGTATTGTTAGAATTTTTATCATGAGAATAAATGAATGTATCATTTGTGCAATTAAAATAAATTTAAAATAATTTCATACAATTTTAAACCAATGTATTAGGGCCACAGATTCACCCAACTCTGCTCAAAGGGACTAAGGGAACAGAGCTTCTATTACTTTCTTTACAACTGAGCTAACCTTCCTCACCATCCCTCTGGCTAACAAAAGTGTGGGAGTGGGGAAATGGACATTTAACTTTCCGGTCAATAGGATCTTGGTGTCTGACAGCTTGATGGTCTTTGCTGAATTACTCAGTCGCTTTCCGATACAATCTTCATCTCTCAGGTTTCTTCCCTCTGCCTCTGCTTGTCTCTGAGAGGGTGTCTGAGTGTTTGAGGACTTCCATGTCCTCATGGCTGAGAGGAAAAGGGGGCTCCAAGCCCAAAAGGATCCTTTGGGCCGCCCTGGCCAACATACCATCCAGTCTTTGGGGGAGTCCCGCGGCACATCCCTGGAATCCGGGTCCCAGCCATGTGCACTTTATGGGCCTGCATTCTCATCACATCATTGTCACATGCTCTCCAGCTCCAGAACTTCTGGCTCCCTGGCCAGCGTGCACAGGCTGTGAGGACCGGGGTGCCACCCAGGCTCACCTATCAGGCTTCACCTTCATCCAAGGCTGTGCGCCCCCTCCTGTTCCACGGTGTCCTGCCTCCGAGCCAGAGGCCAGGCTGCTCCTGCAGAACTAGAGCCCCACTCTGGCTGTGCCCAGGGGCCTGGTCCACACCCTTCACTGATTCAAGCTCCCCAGCACCTTTGCGGATCTTTCCTCAGCATTACTAGGGTGGCTGCCTGTGGTCGGGGCACAGGGAGAGGCACAAGGACCCTGGCATCTATCTCCCTGCTCCTCCCAGATGGAAGCGGGGGCTCCAGCTTCCTTCCTCACTGCACGGACTCCCCTATACCACATCTCCTCTTCCCAGGACCTCCAGCCTTCGTGCAGAAGAGGAAGCCCCTTTGTTACAAACTGAGCTGCGTCCCCCAAATCCATATGTTGAAGTCCTAACCCCCAGTACCTCAGCATGTGGCTGCATTTGGAGATAAGGCCTTTAAAGAGGCGATTAAGTTAAAATGAGGTTATTAGACTGGGGCCGTAATCCAACAGGACTGGTGTCCTAAGAAGGAGAGGGGTTTAGGACACAGACGCGCAGAGAGGGAAGACCATGGGAGGGCAAGGGGAGAAGGCGGCCATCTGCAAGCCACGGAGAGAGGCCTCAGAAGAGAGCAACCCTGTTGACACCCTGGACCTGCAGCCTGCAGAGTAGTGAGAATAGAGATTTCTGTTATTTAAGCCACCCAGTGATGGGTTTTTATTATGCAGCTCTAGCAAACTAATACACCCTCTAAACTACAAAAGAATCCCTATGTGCTAAGCCACCGAGCCTGCTTCTCTTCATAGGTGAACTCTGGGGCAGCTTGACTTAGGAATTACTGAGGACAAAATCGCAAGTGTTGCCCGGCCGGGCGTGGCCCGGCGATTGAGCATCGACCTAGGATCCAGGAGATCGGGGTTCGATTCCCCGTCAGGGCACATGCCCGGGTTGCGGGCTCGATCCCCAGTCGGGGGCGTGCAGGAGGCAGCGGATCAATGACTCTCTCATCGTTGATGTTTCTGTCTCTCTCTCTCCCTTTTCCTTCTTCTCTCTGAAATCAGTAAAGATATATTTTTTTAAAAAACACAAAGGTTAATGACAAAAAATATTATCCCATTACACAGAGTCTGTAATGACTAATGACTCGCCCATTTGGGAGCCTAAGAGCCGCATTTCCCCTGACCGCCGGACCCCTCCCTGGCTGCACTATCGGGCTATGAGCCAGTGGGGACCCTGCAGACTGAACAGCGGTAAGGAAGTGCCTAGAAGCACAGGCAGCTCTGCCGTTAGCTACCATCTTTCCTGCTGTAACGAGGTCCTTTTGGGGGAGGGGGGAGTGTATTTTCATGCGTCTCAGTGACAGCTTTCCCTTTGTTCTAGCAGCCCCCAACTAAGGATACAAACCCACATGTTCTGGTGCAAGGGGTTTTGAACAGTGATTTCTAACTAGGCTCAGCAGCAACCCCCAAAGGCTCACTGTGCACACTGTGAGCAGCCACGTGCCCGCTCCCACCCCCAGCCTGGCCCCAGCCTTCTGACCAGCCAACAGAGCGCTTCCATTCTTCCTTTTGCCTTAATCAGAGAGGCTTCTGCAACCTCTCTGCTTCCCAGCCCAATCAGCTGAAGGGACAATGTTTCAGGAAAGAGAAGGAAGAGACTGCGTACCCCTAGGTCTCCCCCAATAATCTCTGTAATCTCAGCCCGCCCCCCCCCCCCAGTGTTGCTCTCGCTTCCATTCCACCTATGACCCCAGTCAGAGGTGCAATCGTGGCAGCAACCAATCTCAATTTCCCTTGCACATCCCAAGTCCCCCAGGCGGCTGGGGCACTGCCCCTCTGCACTTTGGAAAAGCAATGGAATCATTTGTTTGGACTGAGACCCACACTGAGGACAGAGGCCCCAGTGCCTGCCATCCTCTGAGCCTCCTCCTGGCTGCACTCTGAAGTGTCCAGGATGCCTGAGCACCAGAGGCCAAAACGGAATCTGTGTTTGTTTGGGAATGTGCTGAGGGAGTGACCTGGGATTGCAACCGAGCAGCTGGGACCCTGCCTACGGCTTATAAATATAATTTTCCTGTTGTAATGGAGGTTCCTTTAGTCAAACCTAATTAATCTTTTCTTGAAGGGACAGGTGGTTGGAACAGTTTTTCACGTTCAGCAAAACCACACAAGGAGCAAAAAGCCCCATGCACAGAAGGAAGGAATTAGTCAAATGCAACAGTTGGGATCTAATTCCTTAACAGCCAGACAGGAATTAGGACAAGAGGCTCAGGCTTTTGAAGAATCTCTTTTTTGGCTTCCAGAAAACATACCTCAAATCAAGTCTATGGTTTTCACTTGCAAGTGACAGAAAACCCAAAATAAACTCATTAAAGCAAAAGAGAAAAGTCATGGCCATAGAACTGAAGAGTCTGAGCAGGCATCAGGCATGGGCTGATCCAGGGTTCAAATTATGTCACAGCAAGCTCTCTCTCAGTCTCAGGTCCTAACCACTCTGTGTTGACTCCTTTCCTACTTGGTCTCTTCTCTCATGGCTGAGAAATGAGCACCAGCAGCTCCTGGGGCCAAATCCAGCAGGCAAGGGGAAGCAGAGGACACCTTTATCCTGACGTTCATAGCAAAATCATGACGGTCTCTCTGACTGGACTAGTTTCAATCAGGAGACAGCCATGAACCAATCACGGAGGTCACAGAATGCAGGAGAACACCTGGTTTAAGCCTGGGTTTTTTGTCCCAGACCAGCACATAAGTGAGACAAGGGGAGGACAGTCCACAAACACTGGCGCTGCTGCCAGGAGATCTGGAGGGAGTGTGGGGGTGCGAGACGAAGCAGAGGTTGTCCTCTAACCATCACTAACCTTTAACAAGCTCCAGCTGCTTGCAGAGGCGTTCCCTGCCCTGTCTTATCCTCTCAACACCACTAACCCTGCTTCACAGATGACAAAACTGAGGGTCAGCACAACTAAAGAAATTGCCCTGTGTTACCCGGCTCATGAGTGGCAATGGCAGGATTTGAAGCTGGGACTCTGTGTTTTTAATAGTTACAGCCTCTGCTCAGGCTCCCAGTTCTGCATCACGCAGACTGTCTGAGATGGCCTGAGCCGGGACCCCAAACATGACCAGCGGTGCCCACCTCTTACTCCAGATGAGGCAGGAAACTTAGAGTAGGAAACAAAGGCCTCAAGCTCTCCGCCTCCCCTTTTCCGTCCTGGCTGGAACATCTGCGACGTGCCTTTCACTGACCACCTCTTCCCCACTTCCCACTCACTTATTTCTTATAGTTGAGACAAAAACCAGTCTCAACCACATTTGACAGAGATATTGACCTAAAAGTGACAAACAGGCCATTATAATATTTTTATAATAAATTTGCATTGTGGTTTCTGGACCACTCTGCCCCCTCAAATTGCCATGACAATTCCAAGAGGACCAAAAGAGAAATTGTTATTGCTATTGAGAGGAGAGATGAAAACAAGTCACATTGGCAGTCACCCAAACCCCGTCAACGTCAGGCAAGGACCACCCTACTCCCTTCACCCCACTGCCAAGTTTAATAAAAACCGTCCACCCAGACCCCATCCAGGCATCTGGTTCTCCCAGGTCACCTGCTCTCACTTCTTGAGTGCACAGTTTTGCTTTAATAAATCTACTGTGCTTTGCTAAGTCTTGCCTCCTTGCTCCTGAGTCCTTTCTTGTTCGGTCACAACCACCTGAACCCCAGTATCAGTATCAGGTCAAGGCCTCCCTTGGCCTCCCAGGTGCCACCGGGCATCGCAGGCCCTGCAGTTATATGACAGTAAATCTGTGTTTGTCGGTTTAATGAGTTAGTCTGGGTTTTCCGTCACTGGAAATGGGAAGGATCCTAATGGATGCAGCTATTACTATTAGCCCGGCTGCTCTGCTTGCAGGTGAACTTCTGCTGAATCCCTGGGAACTGAGCTCCTGCAAAGAGCGAGCCGTCCATCTCCTCCTGGTATCATCGCATCGCCAGTTCTGGACGCATCAGCAAGTTCAAACTCATCTTAAGAAATCATCATTTATTTTCAAAGTAAGTCGCCTCCACCATCCCCAGCTCCTTCCCCCCAATCACAGCGAAGCCTGCTGCGGCTTTTTCGGCGCTGAATCAGGAGGCTTCTTATCTTATCTGCAGCAGACACAGCCCCTCCAGGGAGCCACGGGGCCTCACCCAGCAAACATCTGCAGAGAACACCCAACGCCCACGCCGACATCCATCTCCATCAGGAGCTGACTGGGGTCACAGCAGAGAGCCAGAGAGATCAATATGGGAGCGAAGATAAGCTTCCAGGTGAGGGGTGGGGACAAATGACAGCCAGCGTGGCGTTTTGAATTCCGACATTTAGGTTGCCAAAGCCAAGTAGAGAAACTCAAGCCCTGGGTTCAGCAGCTCTGACTGCAGCTAGGACAGGAGATCTGTCTCCCCAGACGCCAGAGCCCCCGGTTGCTCCTGTGGGCTCGGCGTCCAGCATAGCTGTCACTGTGTTCACGAGAGAACAGGGCTTTACTTACGCTGCTCTCAGATATATTCCCTCCTTTGAGCTGATTACCTGCCTCCCCCTCCACCGCCAAGACATTCTTTTGGTTTAAGCCGTCAGGCAGGCTGCAAGTACCAACATGCACCAACACTTGGGGTTCCCCTCTCATCTGATCAGTCTCTAAACCGTGTTTCTCCACCTTAGCTGCCCTTTACATTCACATGTGAGTTTTGCTTTGTTTTTAATACCAATGCCGGGGCCCCACTTGTCTCTGGCAGGAGAGTCTATACTTTTCCCGGCACATCTAAGTATCTAAATGTCTGAAACAGCACAGAGCCTTGCTTGTGTGGGAGGCATCCTGCTATTTTCAAGTCACTCTTTGTTATAAAGTGCTGATCGTGATCTGCCAAGACCTCACGCAGGTTGGAAAACACTTGTTTGAGGCCTTAATTTGTGGAGTTCTCTAGCTCCCTCTTCCAGTTTCAGGCCTGTAACCTGGTTCTTTGCAGTTCACGCCTCCGGGGTGTTTTTGCTGGAGCAGAATGCGGACACTGCCTGAAGTCAAAGCCTTTGCTAAACTCTCTGATGTGATTATGTTTGGGGTCCTAGAGGGAGAAGGAAGAAATGGCTTTGGAGGGTGACAGAGGTTCGGAACTAACTCCCACCAGACTAGAAATAGGAGACGTGGTAGGGGTCCTGGAGTTGCTGTGAGCGGTGTCCCCTTGACTGAAAGGTGGCAAGACCCCCAGGATGAGGGTGGCTGCAGGGCATCTCTGCAAGGCTGGGCTCTGAGAGTCCCCAGTGGTGGCAAAATGTTCATGCCCCAAATGGTGAGGGGTCAGAAGGCTGCTTGACCAAGGGGCTGCGCTGGGAAATGGGTATCCGCAACCATGCCCATAGCCACCTAGAAAGCAAACACCCGGCCCTATGTCCAGGTGCCCCTCAGGCCCCCGAGATTCTCATGGAGCCCGGGACACGGAAGGATGAGGGGCCTGCCTGTAGATGAAGCTGCTGCTCCCACCACCTTGGTGCAAAGTGGACCCAGTCCGACTAAATCAATGCAAAATAGAACTGAGATGAATTATTTCATTTATCCCTGAAATAGATTGATACTCATCACGTCTTTTTTTTTTTTTTTTTTTTTTTTGATGTCTTTATTGATTTCAGAGAGAGGAAAGGAGAGAGAGAGGGAGAGACAGAAACATCAATGATGAGAGTCATTGATCGGCTGCCTCCTGCACGCCCCCTGCTGGGGACCGAGCCCACAACCCGGGCATGTGTCCTGACCGGGAATCGAACCCTGATCGCCTGGATCCTAGGTCAACGCTCAACCGCTGAGCCACTCCCGGCCAGGCTTCACCACACCTTAATTCTACTTCCACTCTCCTGCTCCGCATCCTCTCTCCTCCATCCCCATTGCCACACCTGGCTCACAACAGGCCAGACTCCTGGCTGTCCCCATTTCACAGTGGGTCAGGGCGTGGTATGGTGACAGCGAGCTAAAGGAGAGTTGGGCCTCCAAATCCAGCCTATAGCATAGCCCTCTGGAGGAGGGGGCTACCCTGGGAGTGAGTGAAAACCGCTTAAAGGGAAATGCCCAGGGGTGAGAGGTTGCTGCTGCTCAGGGTGGCTCCCCAGACACTCCCAGCAGTGCCCAGACACAACAGGTCTCAGGGCAAGTGGTCTCCATCCACCCTCACCGCGCCCTGGAGAGCAGAGGGCTTGGCCCCTGCTCCCCTGTTCGAGAGAACGGAGCCACCACTCTGCTAAGGCCTCGCCTCGAGCAGGCCCAAGAGCCCCAGTGCTGGGGGCAGGCTGAAGGTCAGGGCTCACTCCAAAGGTCTGTTAAAAGGTAAACCGAGGCACAATGCATTTTTTTTTTTCCCGAGAGTTAATTTGAGCATGCATGAACTGGAATCAGGCAGCACCAAACCAAAAGTGGTTAGGGAACGGGGTGCTCCTCCACAGGAGCTGGCGGTGGGTGGGGTGTGGGGGTGTTTATAGAGAAGATGAAAAAACAAAGAAATTTTTGATTGCTTGTAGCTGAAGTGGTTGCCTTATTGGCTGTTTGTGATTAGTTGCTCCTAAGATTCATTGTCTCAGAGTTGAGTGTATTGACTGGCTTAGGTTTGGTTTGCTTATTTGGCTACCCAGGCATTAGAGCCACCCCAGTCTAATGGCTTCCTTGTTTAAATGCTTTAACACGTCCCCTTTCAGTGTGTGTGCCTGTGGGGCAGGGGGACAGCAGATGTCCCAGTGTTCTCTACAAAGATCAGCCTCCTTAGGCAGGATCAAATCTCAGGCCAGATTCTCAGATTTCATAAGGTGTTTAAAACGGAGCACCATCAATTTTAACATCTTCTGCCAATTACAAATTTCTAGAAACCGTATTCCTTGACACAGGTCCTTCTACCTCTTTAAAAACTGTCTATCCATACTGCTGGGTAAACACCACTTCAAAAATAACAAAACTGCTTTACTTATTTTACTTATTTATTTTTTACTTCAAATGTGGTGAAATACACATTAAATTTACCATCTTAATAATTTTTAAGTCTGTAGTTCAGTGGCATTAAGTACACTCACATTGTTGTACAGCCATCCCCTTCATCCATCTCCAGAACTCTTTTCACTTTGCAAAATTGAGGCTCTGTCCCCATTAAACACCAACTCCCATTCCCTCCTCCCCCCAGGCCCTGATAACCGCCATTCTACTTTTAGTCTCTATGAATTTGACTTCTCTAGGTACCCCATATAAGTAAACAAATATAATACTTACATTTTTGTGACTGGTTTATTTCACTTAGCATGTCTTCAAGGTTTATCTGTGTTGTAGCCTGTGTCCGAATTCCTTTTTTCTGGCTGAGTAGTATTCCACTGTATGGATATACCACATTTCTTTACCCCTGCATCTGTTGACATACACTTGGGTTGTTTCCACCTCTTGGCTATTGAGAATAATGCTGCTATGAACATGGGTATCCAAATATCTCTTGGAGACCAAGCTTTCAATTCTTCTGGGTATACATGCAGATGTGGGATTGCTGGATCAAATGGCTATTATATTTTTAACTTTTTGAGGGGTCACCATACTGTTTTCCATAATGAGTAAAACTATATTTCTGAAGGAATTTTCCAACATTTAAAATGATCAGGGAATGAAGCTAGCTGACCTTCACCTGTTATTCTGATCCAGAAAGGGTCTGCTGTCCTAATTTTAAAAACTGTTTTAACAGAAAACAAGAGAAAGTCAAGTAAAGGCTATAGCTTTCATTTTTACTTTCATCCCATGGCCCAGCTCATATTTATGATTCTCGCCCCAGGTAACCCCTCCTGATTCTCCTCACTGCAGTACCTTAGTTGACCAGAGTTCCTTTCCTGGTAAATACACAAATGTGGCATCTTTAGGGTGTCATCTCTTGCTGATCTGCCTGTATCACCTATTACCTTTTGTCACTGGGAATGGTGGCAGGAGGGGGAGAGCTTCTGCTCCAGACCCCTTTGTGAAGCAGAATCCCTACTCTCCCAGTGCAACCATCTCAGGAGACCCTAAAGCCCCCATTAATGACAAGGATCTAAAAAATAACCAGGAGGCAATCTTGGGTTACAATCTGATGGATCTTCATTTTGATCCTTGGTGAAAGCATTTCTCCTTAAGGTACCAAAACCTGTGAACAGATACATGAGGAAACTGAAGACATATTAGGAAAGAGGGTCATTGATGGGGACACCCCTTCTCCACTATACATTGGACATGGGGTCCAGAAAATATTCTACATCCTGCTAGACAGATCCCTAGCTCATTAGCTATCCTCTCCAGCTGGGACTGTGACACTAGCTGCCTTTTCAACAGACCACTGGAATGTTTTTAAAGGCAGCTTGCTGTCGAAATTGGGGTACAACATAAAACTGTGACACTCAAGGGCCTCAGTCCATTGCTTCACTCCTTCTGCTGTGACATGACTCTCTTAATAGCAAGTGATGCTCTGTGAGAGACCAGGCGCTCTAAGCCATTCAGCCCGTCCGCAATGGCTGAGGCATGGGGGGTAAGGGGAGCAAACTCAAACTGCAAATTGGTGTACATTCTGGGGAGGTCACACAACAGAAATAGCCCAGTATGTAATCAGACTGCCACTAAGTGGCTGGCTGATCCCCTCAGAATATGGTATAATACAGAGCCCAGACTCTGGGGCTCTCAGATCTGCCATTTGTGGGTCCATTTCTCTGACCCTTCATTTTTTTTCTCATCTGTAAAACAGGAATAATAGAATCTACTCAGGATGAATGAGTTATTGCCTACAAAGCGCTAAGCACCATGCCTGGCACTAGTAGATTTAGAGAGAATTATAGGCCACTGTTATTATTACCGTACCAGTGTTGGGAGACAGTTCTCCTGAGTCTCTCACCTTTCTGCAGGTCGTCTGAGCAGAGAGGCATGACAATTTCTGTCCTGGACAATCTTTTCAAGAATATCTGTATAGAAAACACAATATCTACAAGATTAGTGTCTATCTCCCGGGCAGAGGGCAGATTTGATTGCTGTCCGGGATAGTAATGAGACTGTTTCCCTCTGGGCAGGGGTTGAGCCCATTATAAAACCTCGGAGTTTCCTAAGCTCGAGTCTTCCACTGTGACACAAGCTCGCTGCGTGTGCAGCATCCACCTGGGCCGCTCTGCATCACCCATGGAACTTGGGGTTAAGGGGAACCAGTGCAAACAGGAGCTCGTGCTCTCTGCTGTGCTGTCAACGATAAAGACCTTTGTCTCTGATCCAGGAGTCTCGTGTCTCCTGCTAACATCCATGAAACTGTAGCAAACTACATTATTTAGTTTCAAACAAGGCAAAATCTCAGACCTTTCAGAGTTCTTGGCAACTAGAAGCTTGAATTTGGTTGCTTTTGCTGGCAAATTAGACTCAGCAGTCGGGATTTCCAGGACACCCTTGATCCACAGTGTTGAACTGGTTCATAGCCTCTATCCAGGCCTTCGTGGATACCTATCTAAGACCCATTAAAGCGATTCTGCTCCCATGCATATCACTTCCCCTTAACTAAATGGCACTGCCCTGGTCAGGTGGCTCAGTTGGTTAGAGTATCACCAACAGGTGGCCGGTTCAGCTCCCAGTCAGGGCACATACCTAGGTTGAGGGTTTAATCCCTGGTCAGGGCATGTACAGCAGGCAACCAATCGATGTCTCTCTTACATCTATGTTTTTTTCTTTCTCTCTCTCCCTTCTTCTCTCTAAAAATCAATAAACATATTCTTGAATGAGGATTTTAAAAATGAAGATTATCTAGGTGAGCCCAATACGATCACAAGGGTCCTTAAATGTGGAAGAGGGAGGCAGAAGTCTAGTGTCAGAGTCCCTGAATCCGTGTTGTTCTTGCTCCCACTTTCATTCTGACCCTTCCTTATGAGCTGACATGGGAACAGAGCAGCCTTGTGGATAAACTTGGGGAATTCAGACCAAGGCTCAGAGCTCAGCTTTCCAAACAAAGCCCTCCACCCCTTACTCAGAAGGCTCCTTCCCTCTGCCTGCGCCCTCCACACCCCCACAGAGCCATGCAGCGGGCTCCCTAGTACCCTGCATATTCAGTCTATTGGTCAAAAAACTGCTTACTCCAGCCCAGCATTCTCCAAACTGGTGGAGCCAAAACACACAGCCAGGGTGGTCAAATGCTGGGGCAAGACTGGCCTCTAGTGCAGCCCCCAGGAAACCCAAAGGTGGCCACCAAGGGGAAATGACGCAGGGCTGGACGTGTAGCTGCAGCACCGAATTTGCTGCCCCAGCGTGGCTTCCGAAACACGCAGCTCAACCAGTTGCTGAGTAGATCGATAAGCCAGGCAAAACTGCACTGAGCTCCTTCCCTCATCCTCTCCTGCAAAGCTGCAGCAACCCTGCGGCATATGAGGGTCATATCTGAGATGAGCAGCAGTTTCAGAGAGAAGGAACCTGCCCAAGACCCCATGGCTAGTAGATGGTGGAGCTGGGATTTGAACCCTCGCCATGCCGGTGGTGTCCAATTTCCTCCCACGTCTTGCCCTGATGCCGCAGGACATGTCCCTCGTCCACTAGGGCTGCTTTCTTTGCAGGGTTCCCATGTCAGCCTGTGGCTTTCTCAAGGGTCCCCCTCTCCTGGGACTGAGAGCATCCCAGCACAGGTGCCAATGCCCCAACAGAGCTTCCCCGCTGGGTGTTAATTAGCAGGCACTTAACATCTAGGAGTCATTAAGGCACCTGAAGTGGTTTGACAGCAAATAAAGTCCCAAGCCCCTGGCAGGAGCAGCCTCCTTGCCTGCCCTCTTTCTGACTTCTTAGCAGGTCACTCCTTTCTCATCCTTGCCCTCTCCATCCACGGGGACACGCAGAGGAAAGAGCACGTCTGTCTCCATCCTCTGGCTCCCATCTGCTTTGCCAGAGGCAGTTCTGCACCAGCAAGGGCTAATCCTACAGCTGATAAATCCTTTCCTGTAAACCTGACCCCAGCTTTAGGCTGAGCCATGACCCTGGCCCCAGGTTGAAACTCAACACTGCCTCCCCAACTTGTGCGTATCAGGAACACGATGGCCTTTTTTGTACCCGTGTCCCTTAGGTGGGCCAATTGGGTGATGAAGGAGTCATGGCCTGAGCTTTCAAGGGCTCACGCCTCTCACCTGCTGTTCTCCCCAGCCCGGGAGAGCCTTGCCCTCCCTCTTGATTCCTCCAGTCCTCACACTCTCTCCTAGGGGTGCCAGGGCTCTGTGCCCAGCAGCACTTGATCCCTATCAGGCCTCAGGTATTGGGCCAGGCAGAGCGCAAATCCTCCCGAGCACTCGAGAGCAAAGCTACAGGAATATTCTCCGAAGATTCTGACCACCTCAACCACCCAGGTCTTCGCCGCCTGGGCAGATCCAGGGGTTTGGCCTCACAGTGAGAATATCTAGAGGCTCTACCTGCTGCCTTGTGTTTTTTCAGGTAAAATTTACACAATATAAAAGCAACTATTTTAAATTTACTGCTCCGTGACATTTAGTACATTCACAAAGTTGTGCAACCATCACCTCTATATAGTTCCAGGACATTTCCATCACCCCAAAAAGACCCTGTACCCATAAGCAGCCACTCCCCATTCTCTGCTCTCCCAGTTTTTGGCAACCACTCATCTACTTTTGTCTCTGTGGATTTAACTATTCTGAGTATTGCGTATAAATGGATTCAATATGCGATGTTTTGTGTCTGACTTCTTTGACATATGTAATGTTTTTGAGGTTTGTCCACATTGTAGCATCAAACACTTTCTTTATTGTTTATAGCAACACTATTTACAGTAGCCAAAAGATGGAAAACCAACCCAAATGTCCATCAGTGGACATTTAACTGATAAATAAAATGTAGTACATCTATACAACGGACTATTAATCAGCCATAAAAATGAATGATGTTTCAGCCTGGTCCAGTGTGGCTCAGTAAAGGTTGGGTGTCAGCATCGCCTGCACCAAAAAGTTGCTAGTCCGACTCTGTCAGGGCACGTGCCGGGGTTGCAGGTCTGATCCCCGGTGGGGGCGTGCAGGAGGCAGCCGACCCATATGCCAATGTTTCGCTCTCACATTGATGTTTCTCTCTCTCTCCCTGTCCCTTCCTCTCTTTCTAAAACTCAGTAAAAAAAAAAAAATCTTCAGAATAAAAAATGAATGAAGTCGCATAGAGGCAGAAAGTAGACTGTGGTGTCAGGGCCTGGGGGAGGTGGAATGGGGAATTCAAGCTCAATGCGCACAGGAAAGAGGAGAAAGTTCTGGAGATGGGTGGTGGTGAGGGTCGTGCAACCGTGCGAATGTTCCTAATGCCATTGATTTGTACACTTAAAAATGGTTACTTTTGTTATGCATATTTTACCACAATAAAAATAGAAGCGGTGCGTTGATAAATGCCAAGGCGTGCGCGCGCCTTGGGAACTTGACTCCTGCTCTCTTTGCCTCCGCTTCTGTCCCGTGTTGCGTTGCTAGAGTGAGCCTTTGAAACGACTTCCTTCAGAACAACTTCAGGAAAAATCTGTAGGGGAATTTGATTTATTTACCTAATAAGCTGCATCCAAAGCAATATTGACCCTCGAGTTGTTCAGATTCAATGTGACAATCACTTGTCGAGCTTCTGTTCCGAACAGCTTCTGGTCTGGAACTCCACATCGGTTGCCCCATTTATTGTCACAAATATGTGAGGCAGCCACAGTCATTGTTATTCTCATTCACATTTGAGGAACCTGAATAAGTTAAATTTTCAGAACTGCAGCGTTGCAAGATGAAAAAAAGTCCTGGAGATGGGCGATGCTGATGGTTCGACGATAAGAATGTATTTAACGCCACTGAACAGTACGCTTACAAATGGTTAAGATGGTCAGCTTTATTTTTGTGCATTTTGCTACAACTGGAACAAAAAAGGGTGGGAGGAATTTCGTAAATACATTCCTGAGGTTCCCCAGCTGAGTGGCAGGAATGGGACTGCGTCCCAGAGGATGGGGAACAGTCCCCGGGTGGCCAGAGCAAGGGCAGAGCGATGGGTGAAGGCCGGACGGTCCCGGTACCGGGCTGCGCGGCGGGCTCTGCGGCTGGCCCTCCGCAAGGCCTTTTCGTTGGTGGCTCTAAAACCAGACAACTTCTGCTCCTCTGCCCCCGAGTGTGTGTCTGTGGTCACAGCACAGTTACAGATGCACCAGAGGGAAGAGTCAGCTCCCTCAGTCCCGGCCCAGGTCAGGTCTGGAGCCCGGGGCTACTAATTCAGGGGAAGCGCCCGGTGGCAGGAGGCGCCCGGGGCCCCCCCCTGCAGAGACAATAACACTTTCTGGCTCTGGGCTCCCTGGAAGGCGAGCTGGGTCAAAGCGGGGCCCTGGCGTTTGTGTAAATCTCGGGCCCAGAGGCCGGGAGATGACCCCTGAGTCCTGAGCCACACTGACTAGGCGCCCTGTGAGTTTGACACGCTCTGCTCTGCAGAGAGACATCCATGCATATTAATCCCTACAGAGAAAAAAGAACAGCAAAGCACCGCCCTGCACCCCGCAGATACCTACCAAGCACTGCTACGTACTGGACACTGTTCTGGGCCTTGGGGACAAGGCAGAGGTAACTAAGACCCGAGTCCTGGGACACAGGGAGTTAGCCTTCTAGAGGTGGCCCCTGCCAATGATGAAGCATGGATCAGCCTGGCCGGTGTGGCTCAGTTGTTAAACATCAACCTAGGATCCAGGAGATTGGGGTTCGATTCCCGGTCAGGGCACATGCACGGGTTGCTGGCTCGATCCCCAGCAGGGGGCGTGCAGGAGGCAGCCGACCAATGACCCATCATTGATGTTTCTCCCTCTCTCTCTCCCTCTCCTTTCCTCTCTCTGAAATCAATAAAGCATGGATCAAAAAGTCAGGGGAGAAAATGCCACAGAGAAGACCATCGAGAGTGCTGCTTCAGAAAGGGCAATCAGGAGGGTCTCTTGGAGGAGGTGACATTTGAGCCAAAGCCTGAATGACAAGTGGAGCAACCATGCAAACAGCTGCAGAAAGAGCACTGGGAGCAGAAGGACAAATGAGGCCACCCACCCGGAGATGGGGATGCGCCTGCAACAGCGTCTTCCCTCGCCAGCAGAGCAGACGTATCCAGAGCGTGCCAGAGGCCCTGAGCTGAGCTCCAGGGACTTGACAGGCATAAAAGAGAATCTTTGGCCATCACCAGGGCTCCCGAGAAAACCATGGTTGGGCCCTCCCTGAGCACAGAGGCCCCCGCTGCAGAGAAGAGAGGACAGAGGGAGGGATGTGTGGCTGGGAGCAGCCTCGTCAGAGAGGAGCTGAGTCCTGCTTCCCCACGCAGGGACCATCACCCCACAATGGACTGTAAGAGCCTTGGAGTAGGATGTGGTCGGGTTCATTCCTGTATCCCCTACACTGCACAGAGTGACTCCAGGACCATCCTTGAGCTCCATGAGGGCCCCTGTGGGACACAAATTAGCGACCAGAGCCACAGTGAGGTTGCGCAACCAGACCAACGTTTTCACTTGGGCCTAGGACTTGTCCCACATTTTTTGTGTGTTTTATCCAACATCTCTTCACTTGTTCCTCGCTAAATAAAGAATCAGGGACGACCTGCACCCTCACCTCCTATAGCCCCACCCGCTCACTTCCTCCAGCCGCACCAGCCTGTTCTTTAGCGCACCAAGCTCATTCCTACCTCAGGGCCTTTGAGCGAGCTGTTCCCTCTGCCTCAGTGCTCTTCCTCCTGCTCTCATTGCACAGCCGGTCCCTCCTGTCCTTCAGGTCTCAGCTCAAATGCCTCCTCTTCAGGAAAGACCTCCCTGACCACCCAGTCAGTAGTAGCCCCCATCCCACACGAATGTCACTCTTGAGGCCATGACTCTACTCTGTTCTCTCCACGGCATTTCTCCCCCCCACCCCCACCCCCCCACGACTGTCCTGCTTTGTTTGACTCTCACTTACATTCTGTCTCTCCGGGAAAGTGTGAGCTCCATGAAGTGAGGGCTTGTCTGGGATATCGCCTCTGTGTATATGTACAAACCCTAGGGCAGGACCTACCATGGCAGTGAGCACTCCAGAAAGATCTGACAGATGGAAGGTTAAGATTAGGGGGAGGGAGAGGAAGAGGGAAAGAGACAGGAAGGAAAGAAGGGGGAAAGGAAGAGAGAGAGGGAGGGAGGGAAGAGGGCTGAGAAGGAGAGAAACATGGCCCCTGTTCTCAAAGACCTTATAGACTACGAAGGGGACAGATGCACAAATGAATAACCTTAGCGAGGTACAATATGTGCTCAGTTACACAGTAAGGAGGGCAGAAGGCTCGTGTCTGGGGAAGTCAAGGAAGACTTCAGAGAACTGGTTTTGAAGGATGAATAGGAGTTTTCCAGAGAGACAAACTGAGATGTCATTTCTAGAGAAAGGCAACTATATTTGGAAAAGCCAGGGGTTGTGAAACAATATGGGATTGTTGGCAAGTACATCTGATGCATTTTTGGTGTAGAACAAGCATTTGGGAGGCTGGATGGAGAGTAATTGTCAAGAGCAGCAAGGCCACATCTGAAAGACTTGAATGCTGGGCCCAGGGGCTTGAACTTGATGCTGTAGGTGACCTGAGAGCAACTGAAGAGTTTGACACAGACAAGCAACAGAGGGGCAGATATGAGTGGGAAAGACTGCTTGGGGGACAGTGTGAAGGATGGACTAGCAGAGGACCCTGGCCTAACGGGGAGGTAGTTTATATAATGGTCCAAGCTAGAAATGATGTGGTTGCTAGTGACGGTGGGCAGAACAGGGCGGATCTCGGAGATGTTTGGGGTGGGGGGCAAAGGACAGGGCTTGGTGATCAAATATGGGACATGAAGGAGAAGGAAAGTCTAGGAAAACTCCCGTGTTTCTGGCTTAGGGACCAGCTGGGCTGCCTCTGAGCTGAGAGCGTGGGGGCGGGACTGGGCTTGGGTGAAGGTGACATGCTCAGTTGCACATGTTGAATTGGAGGGTGTGTGGCACATTGAGGAGGGGCATCTAGGACACAGGTGGATACTTAGGGGCACAGAAGACAGGGTTCCAGTGTTGCCCAAGCTCCCAAACAGGGTGGCTGCACTAAGAAGATCAGGCCTGAAAACCCACAGGACATACTAGGACAATTAACCCCTCTGTCCCTGTCCAGCAGGAGGGCTACAGAGCGCCCGATCTCCTGTCCTCCTCTTCTTCAGTCAAAGGCTTCTTAACCCTTTATCTGATGGTCTTACAGGGCCAGTCATGTTCATTGTCTCTGGAAAGACTCCTGCTTGGGACCCTAATCCTCCCACTGTGGGTTTAGACCCACTGGCTACTTCCCTTTGAGGATGGAATATTCTTCATGATGTAATGCTCAGGGGTCCTGGAGAGAGTCATGAGGCCACATCTCCTCCCCTCTCTCCAACCTGAACCCTTCCTCCCCTCTAGCAGGTATGGGAGGCAGGGGTGCTGATGAGGGATGTTTTTCATGGTCCAGGCTGGCCACAGTTGGCCACATTTCCAGGTCCCTCACCATCTTCAAATTCTGCATCTCAGGGATGTGTTGAGCTTCTGACCAGCCTTGCCCGAGGCCTCAGTTCCATGAGAAACATGAGCTGCCAGAACACCAGCTGTCCTTCCCCTCTCCACTCCACTCCTCTCCCACAGCCTGCTTGCACTGTGACCGCCACTCACCTCCAACCTTCATCCCCTCATCTCTTAAATTCTGTCCACTTTCAAGACTCTTCTCCAGTGCCACCGCTATGGTGCTCTGTTAGAGCAGCCCAAACAGACTCAGACAAGAAGGATTGTTGCAATTATCCTGATCCAACTCTCTTGACTGTGCCAGTCCGTGAAGGGGGTGACTCATGTAGAGAAAAGGGAGCTGAGGCAGGAGACCAGGCAGACACTGACTTCACGTTCTCTTGAGAGGAGGCACGGGGACATGACCCAGCCTCCGCAGTCCTTCTGCCAAAAATGAAAACCTCAATCCAATGACGAGGAGACGTCGGACAAACCCAAACGGAGGGGCGGTCTGCAAAGGAACTGTCTGGAACTCCAAAGTGTCTGAGTCATGAAAATTGAAGGCAAGACCCTCCACCAGCAAAAAGATTATGACTCAGTGTAATGAGCTACTGGCCTTATTGCGCTGGCCTGGAACTGAACCCACAACAGCCCCAAGGTCTGCAGGCATATTCAGTTCTATAGCACAAAAGCAGGCACACACCGTATCTAAATGCATGGGTGCGGCCGTGTCCCAGGACAACTTTATTTACAAAAGCAAGTGGAGGCCATATGTGACCCATGGCCAAGCCTGTCAGTCCCAGGTCTCGGCCACGTGCACCCCTGTCTCCGGAGGCCCTCCTCCAGCACGCGGGTCCTTTCTATGCAAATGAGAGGACAATTCTGTATAACATTGCATTCTAAGCACATTTGCATACCGATCACTTTTCATGGCTCCTGAACGTCCTATTCAGTGTATGTGAGTATGTGTGTAATGGTTATAAATATATACATATGTATTACTAAATATAATGACTAAATAAGTAACATATTGAGTGGTTAAATATAAGTTATGCATTATTCAGCCACTATTTATTCTTTGAGGTGACAATATTAGCCAACTGTGCACCAGGCACCCTGCTAGGGACTGGGGGTCCAGCAGCAAGGGAAACACCAAAGACCCCTCCCTCCGGGAATGCACATTCCCCAAATTGCTGCCCCCAGTTCAGTCACCGTCAGCCCTTGTCCGCAGATCCCTGCCACCATTCTTTCTCCCTGCCCTCAAGTGGACCGTGTCAGAGTGTGTCCCAACTTTTAGTTCTGAAATCAGGGCCTCATGATCATAAATGACACTTCCGTCCACAGTCAGTCAATACCCGTCTTCTTTCTGGAAATGTCCTTTGGGTAAAATCCCAGGGGTGGGCTTGCTGCACCAAAGGGTGTGAGCCTTTTCATGACTCTTGATACATATTATCAATTTGCTTTCCAAAGGGGTCGCCCTCAATTTACACACTGCCGCCAGCAATGTGTGGGCGCCACGCTTATCCCACTGATGTGTCAGTCCTGGTGTGATAATTATATTTCTTAATTTGTGCTAATTTAATAGGTGTGAAATTGAATCTCCTTTTAATTTGCATTTCTTTGATCATTATGAAGGTTGAATGCTTTCTCTAATAAATATACCCTTGGATTGCTTCATTCATTTAAAGCATTACACGTTAATCCTGTGCTACATGCCAGACGCCGAGGAGTCAGAGAGACGTGAGACAGAGTCCCTTCAGATTCAAGGATCATGCATCCAGTGAGGAAAGCAAAGGAATCCGACAGCTCCAGCTCAGCAGAAGGGATCAGGAGCTAGAGAGAGATCAGAGATCGGGCCTGTATGATATGTGCTGTGCCTCCGGGTGCGGACCTGGGTGCCTTTGTGCTGTAGTGGTTTCGAGGGCATTTCAGTGTGTGTCTCTGTGTGCTGTGTACCGGGTGCCGTAACGTAGGTTCTGCAGAGTAAGAGAGATGAGACCAGAAGAGCCTGGGTTCCCATGGGTGGAGGGATGGGGCGATTTGCATGGGCTTCTGCTTGCTGTCTGCTACACTGACCCCTTTTGGCCCTGCCCCAGCCACCTTTGGCTCCAGTCTCTGCTTCTGTCTGCAGGAGAGTGGGGACACCCTTCCTAGCCTCTCCGGGTTGGCTCAGTCATCGCAGTCAGATGTGGCATCTGCTGACTTTTCCGGCTTGGCCAACTGAACCCCTGCTGAGCCCAGCTCCACTCCCTCTTACTGTTCTCCCCGGGACAGGGACAGGGGAGCCCCAGGCTAAACAGAGCCCATTCTCCGCCTGGAGCAACTGGAGTGTAGGAAGGGCCCCCAGAGTGCCACCCACTCCCAGCTACCAGAGGCCAGAATAAGAAGTGGCTTTAGCCCCAGGTGTGTCCTGCCACATCTGGCCCTTGGCTTGACCATGGAGGAACAGGCATTGGTCCCAGAGGTAGAGAAGGCACAGGATTGATGTCCCTGCCTCTTCGGGGACTGCGTGTCTAGCAGCCATCTGCTTAAACGCCTCCATGGAAGCCTGTTGGTCGTCCTGTTTGCTACTTGGCATAAATCTGCAGGACAGGCAAGCACTTCACCCCCCTCTGAGCCCAGCACCCCCCAGTGTAAACACTGCTAGCAATTTTTTACGTTTATTGAGGGGTAATTTGCACGCCATACAGTCCACCTATTTAAAAAGCACAGTGCAGTGTTTTTAGGATATTCAGTTATACAACCATCACCACAACCTAATTTGAGAACACATTTCTCACCCTAAGCTGAGACCCCGTGCCCATTAGTCACCAGTCTCCACTCCTCCGTCTCCCCCTGCCCCCGCCCTGGGCAGCCCTAACCTAATTTCTGTCTCTGTAGATGTTCTTATTCTGGACATTTCATGGAAATGGAATCGTAGATACGTGGGTCTCCGAGACGGGCTTCTTTGACTCGGCATAATGTTTTCAAAGCTCATCAACGTGGTAGCAGGAATCAAAACTTCAACTCTATTTACTGCCAATAGTGTTATCCTGTATAAATACTGCATTTTATTCATAGATTCATCGGCTGATGGACATTTGGGTTGTTTCCACTTTTGAGCTGTTGCCAATAATGCCACTATGAACATCCACACACAAGTTATTGTGTGGTTCTGTTTTCATTTTGCCGGGGTATAAACTGCTAAGTAAAGAGAAAACCACAGGCCCAAAATGCTGTCACTGGTGCTAAAAGCCCATAACACCAAACCTCGATTTAATACCTGATCTAATTGCAGTTTCCACCTCTCCCAGAAACAGAATCCTAGTCGACCAGCCTGGAATTTGCTGGTCAACACCGGTGTAACCTGTCACCTGGGCCTCTCCATCCCCCAGCCCCCAAGAGAAAAAAGAGGCAATCTGCATGACAAAAACCCTCCCATTCTCTTTCCCCAAATAAGGAGCCCCAGCCCCCAAACAGCCCTTCCTTTCCTGGGTGTGTAGCACCCTTGCCCCACCCTCCTTCCTACAGAAACCTTCCACGGCCTACATCCCCTGGAGCCCTCTTTTAATTGCTAGATGGGACTCTGCCCCATTCATGAATCGCTTAATAAAACCAATTAGATCTTCAAATTCACTCGGTTGAGTTTTGTTTTTTAGATAATACCTCGGAGTGGAGTTGCTGTGTCCTATGGTATATGTTTAGCTTTCTAAGGAGCCACCAAATGGCTTCCCGAAATTACTGCACCGTTTTCCCTTCCTGCCGGCAGCGAACGAGGGTTCCCGTGTCGCCACATGGTCACCAGTGCTTGGTGGTTTCCGTTTTTTAAATAACAGCCATTGTAATGAGTGTGAAGTGGTATCTCACGGTAGCTTTGGTTTTCACTTCCCTCATGACTAATTGTTGGCAATCTTATGTGTATCATTTTCTATATATTTTCATATCTTTAATTCACACACATATATATGAAGCTTTGCTGTTTTTCAAAAAAAAAAAAAAAAAATATATATATATATATATATATATATATATATATATATATATATATACATATGAGCTCATTGATAGCTTATTATCTGTAACTTACTTCTTTCTTTAACATCTTAAAAATCTTCTACATTAGCACGCACATCTGTGTTATTCTACTATATGGATAGACGGTAATTTTTAGGGAGTCCCCTGTGAGTACACATTTAACCTGCTTTCGATTTTCACTGTCACAAGCAATGTTTCAGTGTAAACATCCTTCATACGTATTTTTGCAAATGAATCCTGCAGATGTCCTAGAAATGGAATTGCTCATTGGGAGGATTAGAACATTTTTCTAAATAAATATCCAGAAATCAGTTGCATTTTTTAAAATTGATTTGAGAGAGAAGAAGGGAGAGGGAAAGAGATAGAAGCACTGATGCATCAACATAGATCAGCTGCCTCCTGCACCCCCCTGCTGGGGATCGAGCCCAAAACTGGGCATGTGCCCCTACCAGGAATGGAGCCAGGGACCTCTTGGTACATGGGTAGATGCTCAACCACTCAACCACACTGGCTGGGCAGGATTAGGACATTTTAAATTGCCCTAGGACCCTCCAGAGTGCTGCCCAATGTGGCTTTAACAATTTACATCACCAGGGACAGTGTTTGAGAATGTGGACAGGCCATGCTAACTGCTAGATCTACACACGGTTGAATGAAGCTTCCCCGGGAGGGAGTGGGTCCCTTTTCATGGGGATTGTGTCAGCAGAGAGTGGTGATGCTCTAGGAAATCAAGTTCAAATGGGGAAGGGGCTGAACCAGACCATTTCTAAGATCTCTTCCCACTCCAAGGGCTCAGGAGTCTGAATGGCTGAACTTCATGATGAAGGGCCTCCCAGCTCACAGCTCCTGTCATTTCCACACAAGCTGGAGTCCCGGATAGACCAGCCTTTTCACAGAATCAATTCAATGAATCTGTAGTCTGACAGAAAAGTATAGCTGAAAGCAACTGCAATTTACGCTCACCCTCCTGAGAGACCTCTAAGGGGGGTGTGTGTGTGTGTGTGTGTGTGTGTGTGTGTGTGTGTGTGTGTGTTGGGGGAGGTCAGGGGATACTCTCCAGGCATTGTGAAATATCTTTAAAATTCTCCTCTGTCTGCTACTTTCAATATTTACATATCTAGCAGCTGGTCCCCAAATACCTTTTCCTTTCCTCCACTCTCATTTCTAATTCAAAATTCTCTCATCAGCGTCCCTTCCCACCTCTCTTTCTGTTCCCTTCATTCCTTCCTGCTGGAAACCACTCTCCTCTTTCCAATGCAAATCCCCGCCTTTCCGTCTGCAGCCCCCAGCTTTTCTAACTCATCCAATTCTGCATTATAAAGCCCAGGGACGGAGCTGCAGGGGCAGAGCTCTGCGAGGAAGGCTGGGTTGCTGGGAAACCAAATGGGCCAAGGAGGAGTCTCCAGCTACAGGGGGAAGGGGGTGAGAAATGCTCCATTAGTCATCTTTGTCCCCTTGCAGAGCTGGCCTGGTTCTGTTGGGCGGTGGGGGAGGAAGAGCCTGGTTGAATTCAATCAAACAACATGTGATTTTGGAAACAACCCGTCATTATGTGTTATTACTGCGTTTGACTGAAGGCAGACCAATTATTTCTTAGGTGTCTTTGTGTCAATATGTGTGCAGACATAGAAAGAGGGTCCTAGGAAGTCCTTGAATAGAGAGGAAATGGGGACCCAGAGACAAAAAGATTTGCACAGAAAGTCTGTTGTACAGAGCTGGCTCTAGAACCCAGGTCCTCTGCCCAGGGCCCACTATGTAATTTGCAGGACCCAGTGCAAAATGAAAATGTGAGGCTCTTTGTTTAAAAGTGACTAAGAATTTCAAGACGCAGAGCATTAAACCACGCCCTGCCCAGGTCCCTGCCCCGAGCCCTCAGCTCTGGGCTCTCCTTCCACCAGCACAACTCAGCTTTATAAAAACTAAGGAAGGAGAAAGGATGACACGAGTGGTAGCTTGCCCCAACATGTTCTTGGTCTAAATCAGTGATTCTCAAATTTTGTGGAACAATGGATTACCTGGGGAGCTTGTAAAATTCCCAGTACTGAAACTGTCCCCAGACAAATTAAACCTCTGGAAATGCATCAGTATTTTCCAAAATGTCTCAGATGATTCCGATGTGCAGCCAAGTTTGGAACCAGTGATCCCCAGAGGCACAAACTAGAAGGAAGAGCAGAGTGAGTGTGGGGGACCACAGGACTCTGGCAGCTGGTCCCCAATCCTGACCCTGGGGCAGAGGCTCAGCCCCAGCGCAACCTAATTACTGTCTCCTCTCATTAATGGGGGATCGCCTGCGCCCTGAGATGACTGAATACATAACTAGATAGGTCTGGGCCCTTCTTAGCTTGTTCAGGTTTCCCTGATAAATATGTATTCAGGGAAATTTCTAAGAAATGTAATATTGTGTCTCTTCAGAATTGCTGAGGTCCAAAATAAATATTGAAGAGGCTCATCAGATGCGTTCCACTTGCTGGGCAGTAAAGAAAGGCTTTGCTTCCCAGCCCTGCCTCTGTCCTCTTACCGTTGAGGAAAAGGCGTCAGAGGGAGAGGGAGTCTTTGCCACCACTGTGCCCGACACCCACGACACCCACGCTGGCTGGGAGAAAACGGCCTCCGCCCCTGCCTGGGCGCCTCTGTCCAGCTCCAGCTGCAGGGCTGGGCGACCTTGGGAAGATGCCTCTCCTCTCTGGATCTTGGTGTCCACTTCTCTCGGGGATCCTAAGGCAGCCTGCTCCCTCGCTGGACAGCTAAGACTTCCAGAAAGTTCTACTTGACTGTGCTGGCTTTAGTCTGCTGGTTCTTCAGCTCGTCATGGCCACCTGCATGGCCCAGCGACATCTTCCTCAATCCAGAGAGGGTCCTGGTGAATCTCACAGGTGGGGCCTGGGCCTCTCACCCTTTCTCCTCTGGCCTGAGTCCCTAGCCCCACAGAGAGGACTCCCCTCACCCCTAGTTGGCAGCCTTCGGAGTTGACATAGCACCATCTCTAAAAGTATCTTCAGTCAATGACAGAGGAAAAGTTTAAAAGCTCACATTTAGAGACACTGGCTGGAAAGCTGCAGCCACAGACCCTTTCAAACATGATTATACAAACATAATTTGTATAAACATCATCATTTTTTTGCCAATGGCATCATAAAACAGGGAGAGGGCAGTTAAGTGATCAAGGGAGAAATGCTTCAAACATCGCCGCCTGCTCCCATCTCGCCTTTTAAGTGAATCGTTTGTCGCCAAAACATAATGAGGAACAAAGATGCAGGGGGTTGCGGGGGACGATTTTGTGCAGTTTATGGTGTGACAGTTAGCCAAGTGTCCGCCCGGTGAGCAGCCCCGTTCCGGGCACCACGTTGACCACGGGACTGGATTTAGTGCCACCGACTCGGGAGTGCGCAGCTCAGGGGCTGGCCCCGAAGACGGTGAGGCCACGGGGTGAGAAACCCGCCTAAGCTGACACCACCTGGCAGCAGAGGTGCCACTGCCTCATCCACAGTCCCTTGGCCTCATCGAAAAGCTAGAAGAAATGAAATCATTGCATCTAGGCCTCTCCACTTTGTAAATGGTGAGACGGAGGCCCAAGAGAGCCTGCGACGGGCATGGGGCTGTGCCAGGGTCAGAGCTGAAGGCCTGATGGAAGCGCAGACTGGCTACAGCTGGGACTTCCTGGGCCCTGAGAGTGCCCAGGGAGCACCTCCTCAGCACCCCACTATCAGTCCTCTACTGCTGCGTGCAGACCAGCCCTACATCGGGGGGCTTAGAGCAGCACCAATGTGTCATTTCTCCCGATTCTGAGGGCAGGTGACCTCAGCCGGGCACGTCTCTGTGGTTAGCTAAGGCCCCCCGTGTGGCTGCATGCAGGAGGGCTTGGCGGGCCTGGGCCGGCTGAGGAAGCTTCTCGGCCTCCTCCGTGTGCCCTCGCTGCGTTCATGGAGGCTGGCTTTGGAGAGGGCAAGAGCAGAAGTTGCCAGGCCTCAAGAAGGCAAGTCTCAAACTAGGACAGAATCACCTCCAACACATTCTATTGGTGGAAGTCTCATGGCCACACCCAGAGTCAGAATGGGAGGGGACTCTCCAGGACATGCATACCAGGAGGCAGGGTGCCCAGGGGGTACCAGGGAAGCCAGCAGTCTACTTCGGCCCTTCCCTGGAAATGCCCCACTCTGATCCCAGCTGCATCCCGGGCACTGACCTGGTGACACACTGACCACTGACCACAGACCAAGCCTAGGACTTGGCCCAGCATGAGAGTGAATAATTAGAATCCATGGGGAGGCAAGTGAAGTTTAACCTGATCAAGGACTTTGTCAGAGGTGGCCAGAGAGGAAGCAGGTCACCTCAGGAAGACGTGGTGTCCCTGTCACTGGAGGTCTGCAAGGAGAGTTGGAATGGCCACTCAGCAGAGTTCTGTAAGTATGTGGGGTTGGGGAAAACATGAAGACCTGTAGATCCCTGCACAGATCCTGACAGTGCCGAGGAACCCATAGCTCTAAAATTCCTTCCCTAGCCTGAGCTCCAGGCCAGAAAACAATGGGCAGGGAGCCCCAAGCCAGGGTTCTAGCAGCTGGGATCAGGAAAGAGCTCCGGACCAGTTCTCATCCAGACTCCACCCCTGAATCACTGTGACTCACTGGTTTTCCAGTCAGTTCCTCACAGAGCAATAACCAATTAATAGCAATCAATCCCCCGTGCCAGAGTAATAATCTACATGAAGACTCAAAGAGATGAAGTAACTCGTGACACACAAACAGAGCCACGCACATCTCATCCCGCATACCTTTCTGTGTCCTTCACTCGCATGCATCTGTGACTATGATGGACGACTGTTCATATCTCCTCTCTCCTCGCACCTACTGTACCCCTTTCTTCGCCCTCCCAGTTAGCTGAGTCTCTACAATTTTCTTACCTCCACTGAGAAAATATTCATTCTTTTTTTATTCATTCAAAAATATTTGAGTTCCTATTGTTTTCTTGTGTGCAGCATCACTCGCGACTCATCCATGACTTACAGCATCAAGTGTGGACCTTGTATAAGCAAGACCTTGGTAGAAGTTTGTTGGATGGCTGGAAAGATAGATGAGTGGATGAATAGTTGGATAGATAAATGGATGGATGAATGGATGGGTGGATGGATGGATGGATGATGACTGGATACAAGACTAGATGAATGCACAATGAATGGATGGGTATACGGATGTCTTCATGAAACTCTGATTTCTACTGACACTGATTGGGAAACCAGTCTTTAATGCTCAGGAACCTCCATTTAAGCCCTTCCCTACCTCTGGTAGCCTTTCCTTGGTTCCAGGAGTAAATGGGGTTTTCCCTGCCCATCGCCAAGCTCCCACAGAGGCCATTTGTTTTAGGTGTCCAGGGCAGCTCTGTGGTGGTGCAATTAGTTCTCGTTAGCAGCCACTATAACTGGACTGTAATTTCCAGGCTGTTGGATGGTAATTGCACATGAACAGCTCTGCGAGGCTCTGCACCTGTAATGACAAGCAGAGCCTCTTCTGTCCATGCTGCTCCGAATGCCAACAAGCAGGTGAGCTCCTGATGCCATATTAGCACACGGTGATTTTCATTACTAAATGACTCCAGGGCTGTCCAAATGAGGAGAGCAATTAGGCCGATCAGGGGAGACAAAGCATTGCTTGATGAGCGTAATGATGACATGGGCGGAATGGCTCTGGCCTGAGACAGTGTGAAATCAGAGCCCAGGGCTTCTCTGTGGAGCAAATCAGCCAGGCTCACTCGGGTGGCTCCTGCTTCCCCTGGGCAACCATCACTGCCCCTGGGAGTCTCAGCGCCCACAGGGGAGAAACAACCAGCATTTCCATACAATTAGGAGAAACTGCATTTCCAATACCCCCTTACTGAACTAGGGCAGTTACGGGGTTCACTCTTTCCAAGAAAAATGTTAGTCATTGAAAAGGAGTTAGATACAGTCCCCTCCCTTATCCAGCAGGGATACCTCCCGACACCCCCAGTAGGTGTCTGAAACTGTGGGTAGTGCTGAAGCCTGTACAGACTATGTTTCTTTCCTGTACATACATACCTATGACAACGTTTAATTTATAAATTAGGCACTTTCATGGATAGAGGATTTGTTCTTCCTGTAGATCTTAGCAAACTCAGCATATGTCTTGTGTGTGTTTTTCTTTCCTTATTACGTTCAGGACTTTCATCTTTTCACTGAAAAGACTCACTTTATGGCTTCTCTTTGGCATGTCCGAATTGCCAACATCACTACTCTTACAATTTGGGGCCATTACTGAGTAAAATAAGGGTGACTGGAACACAAGCATTGCGATACCATGACAGTCAACCTGATAATGGAGACAGACACTGAGTGACTACAGGTGAGTTGTGTATACGGCGTGGATCTGATGGACAAAGGATTGATTCATGTCCCAGGAGTAGGGAGAGAGACGGCCTGACAAGTCATCATGTTACTCAGAACTGCACACAATTTAAAACTTATGAATTGTTTATTTCTGGAATTTTCCATTTCATATTTTTGGAACACCATTTTCTGGTTTTCTATGAGTAGATTCCTGGCCCACAGGTTGCATCCAGTCTCAGTGCACAGAGGGTCTCAGAGCTCCAGCCCCTGCACACCAGTATCTCCTTTCACATCTAGGCTATAGAAATAATTATTTTGTTTTTTAATATGATGGATCTAATAAAAAACAAGACATATTCTATTTGTACTGCATGGCCTTTATATTCATATTTTTGCACCTGTTTAAGAAGTGGAGCAGGAAGGCTCCAGCACCGCTCATTCCAATACTAGAGGTCAGAGCATTTTTTAATACTTACAGCTATGAAGAAAAACAGCATGGAGCTGGTGAGTTGCTCTCACAGCAAGTGTTTAAAGAAAGCTTCTAGACTCACCTATTGGGAATGGTGTACAGGGAATTCCTACATGCTGGGGGCGCTGGAGCAGATGAACTCTAAGGATTTGTTCAAACTCATAACCCATCCAACATAAAAGTGCCCGGCACAGAGATGGCACAGGATGGATGTTCGCGAGTGGGTGATAACATATACCATTACTATCCCAGCCAAGCGCAGCTCATCACAGCCCGGTCTGCGTGGCCTGTCCCCTGGGTGATATTTACCCATCAGCTGCAAGAAGCTTCAGTCCCAGTGCCCAGGCCTGAAAATTGCTTCCTCCATTTCACAATAGCAGAGAAAATGTTTCTCGGCTGAAAACCACACTTGCTGGTTATGAAAATGATTCAGAGCATTTTTTTTTTTACATTTCTGTATCGATTCCCAGCCTTCTTGTTTTATTGTACAATAACAGGCCTCAGGATGGAGAATACATTACCGCACAAACGTAAAGGAATCTCTTTCCAGGGAATTGCCTGCATACCCAGTGCTGTGCAGGACCCAGATCTCTGGTTTAGAACCAAGGCAGCAGGTGACCAGGGAAGCATCCAGGTCCTTCTCTGTGGCTGGGGTACAGAAAGCCCACGTGGACCACACATGGGGTCTGGTTTCACTTCTCACCCCTCTGGGGCCCTGCCCTGGGGAAGAGCGGGAGGGCCTCCAATCTGACTGGTGCCAGGGTGTTGTCACCATCATCACCACCTAATGGGACTCGGGTGGCCCCCTCTGCCAGGCACCAGGAAGGGGCCCTAATTGTCTTCTCCTGAAACCTCACACTCTCCCTCCCAGCACAACTAAATGACTGAGTAATGGCTCCATAAACGGCCATCTGATTAGCCTGATCCCAAGGGGAGGGATACACAGAGAGGCAGTGTGTGCGGGGCCCATGCACAGGGATCCCCATCCATCTCTGTCACCCAGGGTGACCATGCTCATTTGTCAGTCCCAGACAGGAGCCGCTTGTTGGTGGAAAGGGAGTACCAATGGATCTTTGTTCTGTACACACATGAAAGACCCGGCTGCCCTCCTTTCACCCTCCAGCAAGAGAAGTTAGTTTGGCAAAGCCTGGTGGGGAGCTTCAGGTAAAGGAGGGGCTCATGAGTTTCACAAAGAGCAGGGGCCGAGAGACCTGGAGACTGAAGGAGGTCATGCTGGGCGAGGAGACAGCAGTGAGAAGCCCTCCAGACCCTCATACATTCTGCAGTTGTTGTCTTGGCTGGTGTGGCTCAATTGGTTGAGCATAATCCTGTGCACTGCAAGGTCACCAATTGGATTCCTCTTCAGAGCACATACCCAGGTTGCCACTGGGTCCCCCGTTGGGTATTTACAGGCAACAGATGTGTCTCTCTCACATTGACATTTGTTTCTCCCTCTGTGTCTCCCTCTCCCTTCTCTCTCTAAAAATTAATAAAAACATATATTTTTTTAAAAGGTGGCATCATTGCCTTCTCACATCCACCCTGTCAGCCCATGTCCCCAGGCCACTGGAGCAAGGTGGGGGCAGGGCAGCTCAGAGGAGGGGAAAGAGCTGGCAGATGGTCCTCCTTTGTTCATGCCTCAGGGATGAGTACTGTGGACCCAGGGCTTCCCCTGAACTGCCCCTCCTCCGCCTCCCTGGGCTCACTGCAGCGGCAGGCCCTGTGAGGGTGCTGGTCTCACTGCCCCATGGCGCAATGGTTTGATTTGTTGCATTGACCAAGGATTGTTCCTGTCCCTCTGGAAATCAGCAAAGCCCACTCCCCAGCCCTGCCCCAACTGTCCTTGGCTGAGCCGCCCGAGGCCTTCCTGCCCGGGCCGGAGACCTGCTCTGCCCTTGCTTTCCTCCATGTGGAACCCCCTTGAGGAGAGGACTTCTGGGCTGGCCCAGGCTGAGCAGACACAGGATCAGGCCAGATCACCTGCTTCTGCATCAGGCCTCCTGCCTGGGAGCACTCAGGTAAGGAAAGAAATGTTTCCTGATCGCCCAGGTTTGCTTTTCTGTTGGGGGAACCCTGATGAGATGGGGCAGGATCCAGAAGCAAAGGGGTGAAAACCTCAGAAGCACAAGGGCTACACAGACCCCTGATGCAGAGAAAAACTGAGCCTCAATTTTCCTTGCCCATAAAATGGGGCTAATCATCCTTACCCTCATGAAACTGTTCTCAAAATCTGGGGAGTTCACCTATGAAGGTGCCAAGAGAGCAAGCACAGCCGCTCAGGCCTGGGAAGGACCAGAGGCAAGTGTGTTTCGGGCTGAAGGCCAGCTTTCTTCCAGCTGCTGGCCCAGGGTCTGGCAGGCTGGTCACTGGCTGTCAAGTCCCTGTGTACTTGGTTTGCTCAGAAACCAACCCAGGGATCAAAGGAGGCAGGGGACTGGCTAATCCAGGATCCTCTGAACGGACACAGGAAGCGAGTGCCTCCTGGAAGCTGACATGTCACATCCCAACCCTGATAGAGCCCTGACCCAGCCACAGGCCAAGACCCAGCCTAGGCCCTTCATAGACGGATCTCTGATCCTGTTCCCAGTCCTGACCTTAGACTGATGCCTGACCTTGAGCACAGATGAGCCCTGATCCTGATTCCAGACAAAATTCTGCATCTTTCCATTGGCCTCCCCAAACCTGCTCTGGCCCCAAGGGGCTTGGATGAAAACATGAACAGTTCTGTGAGGTTCATTTCTTGTGATGGGGACAGAGGGAGGCCAGACATAAACATTTTAAGAACCCAGAAGTCCTGGACCCACCCCTCACGTGACAGAAGTCAGGAGTGTTAGCAATAAACCCCTCCCCCTCATTCCCTTCGATCCCCTTTCACAGAAATACATATTTTATAGCTGTTTATTTATATTCCCAATTAAAGTGAAAAAACATCAGCCCATCTGAAAGAGACCACAGACTTGGCCTGCACACCAGCAATTGGGATCCCCGGGCTCTGGTGCAGTCTTGTTTCTCACCTTTAGACCAATACCCCCCAATGTTCCCTAGACTCCCTGGCCACCGAGGACCCTTCAGGCCACTCCATGAGATGCCATCTGGCTGTGCTTCTCCTCCAGTGCCTTCTGCTTCCTCCCCATGCTGACCCCAGGCCACCCTGAACATGTGGTTGACATCATGCCTTTCTCCCTGGCAGGGAAGGTCTCCCAGTCTCTCTGAGCCCCGCTGTCCAAGTTCAGCATCTCAACCTCTATTGCAGGGCAAGGCTGACTGAATCCTAGGCTTCAAGGTCTGATTCTCCAACCCAAGGCCGGCCTCAGAGCTGGCTGGGCTGGTTCAAGTCCTCCTGGGGTGCGAGGCTGGGGAGGACCTCCCTTTCTTGTGTGTCCACACACTGTGAGGTCAAGTGACAGTCAAACTGGACATCGGGCTTCCCCTCCCAGAGGCAAAAGGGGTTACCAGAGGGGCCAAATGCAGGAACTCAAGGGGCTCGAGCCAAAGTTAAGTCCTAAAGCTAAGACTGGCTGCTGGACAGAAATAAGATTAGATGAGAGCAGGCTGAGGCCAAGAGAGGGGTCCAGGACACTGGCCACAGTCACCAGGGACATAGGAGCTCTGCAGTCAGCCTGGCACCTGCATTAATCACAGCCACCTGGTGATGTCTGGGCCCTGCCAGGCTTGGGAGCGACATGGCAACTGAACACGGCTCTCAGAAACAAGTGGGCAGCGATGCCCCTCTGCCCCAGCCCTCCCAGGCCTCCACCGCACTCAGAGTCAAGGCCAAGGTCTGCGATGGTTCACAGCTTCTATGGAACCTGCCTTCTGTGGCACATAGAACTCACCTACGTCCACTGTCCCCTCTCTCATGCCTCACCGGCCACTCTGGCCTCCTTGCTCTTTCCCAAGCATAGCCAGCCTTTCCCACAGTAGGGCCTGGGTCCGGGGGTTTTCTTTCAGTCTGGCTTACTATTCCCCCTGGTATCCACGTGGCTAATTCCGTCACCATCTTTAAGACTTTGTTTAAATGTCACTTCTCCGGGAAGTCTCTGTTGACCATCATATTCATTTGCAAGCCAAGAGCACCCTCCCCAACCCCTAGGCCCTCCTGATCCCCCTTAGGCTGCTCAACTCTCTTCTTTCCCAAAGCACCTGTCATTCTAGCACACTGCCTGATTGATTGATTGATTGATTAGCTTTATCAGTTGTCTATTTCCTCTAACAGAATGTAAACTCATGAGAGGAGGAAGCTTTTTCACTGACATATCCAAGTGCCTGGCACAAGGTAGGCACTTAAATATTTATTGACTGGATGAACCAGCACGGGCTTGGGAGTCAGACAGACTTCGGTTCAAATACTACCTTTGGTTTGTCCACTTCTTGCCTCTAAACCTGTTTCCACATCTTATCTACCCCCACCCAGGTTCTTGTGAGGACCCGGGGAGACGATGCACATAATAGAGGGCAGTTCTCGTTGTGATGGTTGGATATTAACACCCGCAGCCACAGCCTCCCACCAGCTCTCCTGAGGGGAGGCCATGGGATCAGCTGGTGCTCCCCGGCCGAGGGGCATCTGTCCGTCTGCAAGAGGCCTCCGGGAAGGAAGAGGAGTGTTGAGCCGCCCCAGGCTGCGATCCCAGCGAGGAGTTAGGTCCTCAGGCTGTCGTTCAGAAGCTCCGGTTCCACACGAGTGGGCTCTTAACAGAGAGGAAATGATTTTAATCAGCTGAGGGAGCACGTAGGCCATCCATCTTCCATTGTTTAAGGGGAGAATTAATCTTGGGAGTGGGGCGGTGAGGCGGCGGCGAGGGGAAAGCGGGGGCAGATTTAAATGATAAGGAGAATTCTCCATAAAGCAGCTGAACGAGAGGGCGGGGGAGCGCAGTGACTGCGTGCGCCCTCGGCAGGGGGAACACGGGGTAATGCAAAAGTCAGGCCGCCGGTTACAGATTACAGACCCCTTCCCTACCCACTGCCTCATCTGATTCTGACAAGACGTCTGAGGTCAGCATTATGCGCCCTGTGTCTGGATGGGGACACCAGGCTCCGTGACACCCTGCAGACACGGCCTCACAGGGCGCAGGCGTCAGTAGCTGGTACACAACAGGCTTCGTGTTTCTCCACCTCTTTTTAACCTTTGTATTGATGAACAACATACGTAGAGACACCCGCCTGATGGGGCTCAGGACATGCCACCCCAAGTATGTCACTTTGGCATATTGACTGTTTCCAGCTGAAGGAATTTAGGGAAATGGCAGAAGCAGAAAGGTCACCCTGACCTCCTCCCCCTCGCCCTTCTCCTGAGACAGGTCCCAAGGCCCTCGTGTGCGAGGTGCCCTCCCTACCCCCAGAAGAGAGGAGCACCCTCATTCTTGCCCAAGGTCACCAAGAGGAACCTGAGCAGACAGTCCTTGCTCAGTTTCCCTGCCGCACTGGCCTCAGACCCTGCACCTGTCACATCCCTCCACCGCGGCCCACTCTTCGTCTCACCAGCGCACACCACTCCGGTCTGTTCCTTTGGGTCTTCCTTTCCTCATGAAGGCTCCGTGTCACGTAAAACAGATATTAAACGAATTTGCATGCTTTCTCCTGGTAGTCTGTCTTTGTCAGTGTAATTTCCAGACCCAGCCAGAGACTCTAAGAGGGTTGAAGAGAACTTTTCCTCCCCTACGTGCCCACGCTCATGATGGATTTTCACTAATGGAACACAGGCTTGTCAGGAAATAGAGCGCTGCCAGCCACACTCATATTTCTTCTCAATCACTCTCCTTTTCCCCAAAGGCAACCTGAGCGCTCTCATCATGGATTAGTTCTGCCTGTGTTTTCACATTTTATAAACGTGGTCATTCAGGATGCAATCTTTTCCTCAACATTATGACATGTGGTTCGAGTTCATTCATTTCCATTGCTGTATTTTCCACTGTCTGGGTGTCACAAAACAAATCGATCCTTTGCACTGCTGATGGACATTTAAGTTGTTTAAGTTGGTTACTCATCTGTGAGTGGATTTTCTGCGTCATGGTGTGTGCACCATGTTTAAATTTACTTTCCCAATCAGGGTGGAAAGTAGCCTTCCACAGTGGCTGTACCAGTTTACACTCCCAGTAGAGAATAAGAGATTCGGTTGTTCTGTGTCCTCGTCAACACTTTGTATTGTCAGTCTTTTCAATTTTAGCCTTGCAGGTGGGTGGGTAATAGCATCTCACTGTGGTTTTGATATGCATTTTCCTGACTAATAAGGCAGAGGGTTTTTGTTTCGTGTTGTTTTCAAATGCTTATTGGCCATTTAGACAGCTTCTTTTGTCAGGTGGGGGTTCAAGGATTAGGCCTATTTTTTCAATTTTCATTTTCCTACTGATCTGTATGAGTTGCTTACATATTATGAAAATGCACCCATTGTTGGAAACATAAATTACAGACAGGATTGAGAAGGTTTGCTTTTTTCTGGATGGTAAGAGAATTGTCTCATGAAATTCTACCTTTATCACAACCAAGTTCTCTGGTATATTTGGGTCTGTTTTTGGATTCTCTATTATTTTTATCCACCTGCCTACTTCTCCGGTATCAAACTGCTTAAATTGCTGTGTTTCAGATGTTTTTAGTGTCTGATCAAGGTGACCCTGTTTCAGTAGTCTTTTTTCTCAAAAAATTTCCAGTTACTTTTGCAGGGCTTTTTTCAAGATAAACTTTGGTTTTATTCCATCAGATTTTTTGAAATCCTCTACAGTTTCACTGGAATTTCATTTATCCATTCATTTTGAGATCATGCTCCTCTCTGTGATGGTGAGCATTACTGTCCAACACTAGGACTGGCTTCTCACCTGAAGCAAACTTCTGTGTGTCTCTCAGTGGCGTTAGAAGTCTTCTTTACAAGGATGTCGACCAGCTCAGGGTAAATTTTACTCCAGTGTTTTGCACTTTTCTATATTTTCCATAACGTTTTCCAATGGGCTATTTTTAGCATAGAGCAAAACTCTGGGTCTTGAATATTTATGTTGGAATCCACCACTTGATGGAATTCTCCAATTACTTTTAACAGTTTTCCAGTCTGCTCTCTTACAATTTGCACCTGTGTAGCACATCATTTGTGAATGACACTTGCTCCCTCCTTTGGAGTATTTTTGTCTGTTGTCTAATCTCATTGACTTGTGCTCTGAAAACAACATTAACTACACTGTGAGGTCGCTCACAAGGCCCTGGGAGGAATTGTGGACATAAATTCGTGAGACTGAGAGGGTAAAGGTGAGGTTTCTCAACCTTCGCACTACTGACATCTTAAGCTAGATCATTCCTTATTGTGTGCTGCAGGGGTCCCTGTACATTGCAGGATGTTTAAGAGCATCCCTGACCTTCATCACTAGGTGCTAATAACACCTCCCCCTAGTGTGACAACCATATATGTCTTCAAGCATTGCCAGATGTCCCCTGGGAGCAAAAGTCATCATGAGTTGAGAAGCACATGTCTGAGGAAAAGTAGCTGGATCCCATGACTCCAGAGCTGATTGGGAACAAATCACCTCAGGCATCTGTCTGTTCTGGTCTCTTCAGAGTCCCCAGGCTGTCAGGCCCTCTCTCCCTCATCTCTATTTCACCCTCCTTGACCTCCCATGCCCAGAAATCCAGGATTTCCCCAGGCCATTTTTTACAAGTTCAGTTTTCATTTTGTATGCCCTGCGTTTAATGAGAATGCTTCGACTTTTCCCCCACTAGTGTGGTTTGAGCTCAACTTTTTAAATTATGCTAAGAGAATATCAATCTGAATCAGTTAGAGTGTTTTCATTTCCAAGTCATAGAAAACCCATTCAAACTGTTTTAAGCAATAAAGAGAATTTATCAGCTGGTGTAAAAATAGCCCAGCGACAGTACAAGCTTCAGGTGCACCTGGTCAGGGCTCCAGTTTCGCTTCTCTGTGACCACCTGAGCTCTACCCTCCTCTGCAGCTGGCTTTGTTGTCTGGTTGCCTCTCCTCCGTAAAAGAAATGGTTGTCCAGTTCTAGACCTGACATTTGCACACCACATGGCCCAGGCTACAGAGCTTCTCCTCCTCCGACCTTTGAGGATTTGGATTAGACCTCCTAGGACCCTTGAGTCATACTTGATGCAACCACGGTGGTCAGGAAAATGACTTGCAGAGTTACTGTCCATCCTTAACTATTCCCTGTGGTGGTAAAATTCTACTGACCAACTTGGGGCTAAGGGACCTCCCTTGGGGCAGAGTTGGGGTCAGTGCAACTCAAGCCCTGGGCTACCTGCAATGGGGGAGGGGTGAACTGGCTAGTATATCACCTACTCCCATTAAGGAAGGTTAGCTAGTTCATTTTCCTTAAAAGTGAACATTAAATTTGGCTGAAATTCCTTTCTGGTGTCTGTTGAGTTTGTTCTCTGGTGTTTTTCTCTTTGCTATGAATATAATATATCATATTAACAGATTCCATAATTAGAAAAAGCCTTTATCAGATATGAAAGTGAGTGAGAGAGGAAGCACCCTGCAGAATCTTTAAGCAAAGTGGTCCAGGAATGGGTGGAGGAGAGACCACAGTAAGGCTGCATCAGGACTGGGTGCCGAGACTTAGAATACACTTTGGAAGAGCATTTATTTGGAGAGAGCTCTGGAAGACCCGACTCCGGGAGATGACGTGGACAACACAGTCTCCTCAGCCCCAGCTAGTATATGGGTTAGAGGGGGGTCTGGGGACACAGAGAGCTAGAGCCTGGCCTGCCCGTGAGAAAGTAAAGCAGTCTGTGGCAACAGAGCAGAGGGCCGCACCTAGAAAGTGCCAGCACTCTCATCAGACCAGGCTAGGGGAGCCAGGGAGGGAGGCTGGACAGAGGGGCTCTGCCCAGGAAACAAGGGCTCTAGCTGAGGGGCCCTGCAGAGGAAGCTGCTAGCACATCAGGAAAGTGCTCATAGGCATGGCGTTCACTTTAGCCGCATCCCAGGTGGGAAGCATCTCAGGTCACCTACGAGTTTCCTTTACCCAGTTCCTTTCCCTTTCCCTAGGGTTCAACCCAAATTGGGCTGCAGGTGGGGGTGGGCAGGGAAAGTGTCAGAAACGCTTTTAATTCTTAAGGCTATGCTTGTGCTCTGAAATGATTATAAACAACTTAACTACCGGAGAGTTATCAGAAAAGCAATGACCATGCTCAGGTGTTCATTGGGTATCACAGGGAGAGCAACCCAAAAACGCAGATTCAAGGGACTGTCAAAAATAGAGAAATTTTCTACTTAAATGAGTCCTGCTTGGTCAACAAACCCGTTGTACTTGTTTGGTTACATAAGTATTTTAAAAGTAAAATCTTCCTCCAAGCAGTATTTCTCAGCATCAATATTTAGTATTTTCTTTCTCATTCATTCTTATGCTCCAGATACGTTTTCATTCCAGGCCTAATTTATTCTTGGCCCAGGCGTTCTCTGTGAGAGAGTATTTCTTTAATTTCCAGCTGGTTGATTTGCGAGGGGTGCTGTTGTCTTGATTTCAAGTTTTATTGTATTGAAGTCGGACAACGTGAATTAGACAAGGAAGGCACAATTTATGTGAGGATTAGGTTCTAAGGGTCGTGTGCGGGGGAAATTACACATTCTGATCCTGCTGCATTTTTGCTTGGAAGTACTTTGTTTTTCCCCTCCCCTGGAAACTTTAATATCTTTTCTCTCTCTCTCGTGATTTGAAATGTCACAATGGTTTGTGTTAATGTCGGTCTTTTGCCGTTCCTATGCTGGTCCTTTAGATACTTTTGCCCTTCATTTCTGACGAATTTTCTTATATGTGATTTCTTTCATAAACTCCTCTCCATTTTCTCTGTTCATTGGACTTTATATTGGATACTGGACCACACGGGTTTATCTCTAGCATTGCTTTCCTCTCACATTTCTCTCAATTTTTCTTTGTGTTCTCCTTGGAGATTTTTTCCTAATTTAGCCTCCAACCCTTCTACTAATTTGAAAAAAGACATCAGCAATTGAAAGACACTTTGCACAGTGAAAGAAGCCAGACACAGAAGGCCACATATTGTATGAACTGTCCTGAACAGGAAAAGCCATCGAAACAGAGAGCAGATTAGTGGCTGTGAGGGTCTGTGAAGGGGGGGGGGGGCTGCTTAGCGGGTACAGGTCTCCTTGGAGGCTGATGAAAATATTTTGGAACTAGATTGTGCTCGTGGTTGCACAACATTTTAAATGTACTAAATACCATTGAATTGTACACTTTAAAATGGTTAATTTTATATTTTGTGAATTTCATCTCAATTTTAAAAAGCAGATTTTTCTAAAAAGCAAGTGAAGAAAAAAAAAAAGAAATCAGCAATCATGCTTGAATCCCCCGAATCCCTTTCTGACTTTCTTAATTTTGTTTTCCATAACATCTACTTCGTCGTTCGTTTCACGAACACAATATTCTCATAAAAATACCTCTGAAGATACTCGTTAAACTTTCTTACTCTCTTTTGTTGCCTGTGTGACCTCAGTTTTTTCTAAAATTATTTTTAGATATTTATTTATTTTTCTCTCTTCTGTGGTCGTTTTAAAATATGTCCACAAATTATTTTGATACTTCTTCCTTCCTTCAAGAAGGGAAGACCAATTCCCTCCCCATGAGTGTGGGCTCAGTGACTGGTCTCTAATGATAGAAGAAAATGGAAACGAAGGTTTCCTCCTTGCTCTCTCTCTTGGACCAATCAGCCTGGAGGCAGCCAGCTGCCGTATTCATGAGAATAGATGTCCTGTTGCAAGAAACTGAAGCCTCCTGCCCACAGCCAGTAGGGAACTGAGGCCTCCTGCCCACAGCCCTGAGAGCCAGCCGCCTTGGAAGGAGGGCCCCGCCTTCAGGCCCCATTTCATAAGAGACCTGAGTGAGCACCTCCCAGCCGGGCCACTCCCAAATACCCGACCCATCCATCTATGAGATAGAAATGATTGTTGCTTTAAGCTGCTAATTTGGGGGGTACTTTGTTACTTGGCAACAGGTAATTAATACAGAGGCTCCCCTCCACTGTTTGGTTATTTGTGGAATTGTTGTTTCAAGATTGAGAACATTTAAAGTTTGAGAAGCACCGAGTAGGTGGGCAGGGCCTACCAGTTGGGGTGCTGCTTCAGGATGTTTGGGTAAGGAGGTAGCCACCCAGTGACGAGCCCGAGCCCGTTAATGACAGAAAGAGCAGGTGGCCTTTGCCCCGAGGCTTTTCAATGTAATGACAAGGGGACACTGGTTTGTTTCCCTCGAGCAGGGGGGATGCTTGACTACCAGGGATACACGGAGGGAAGAAGAGAGGGAGCTGACTGTGTAGATGTTGAATGAGTCCCCACACCCGGGCTGTTGTGTCGCTCAGAGTGCCTGGGGTTCCCGGTGCCAAGTCCCCCTGGGCCCCAGAGGGAAAGGAGAGCCTTCCCCTGCTCCCTCCCCGACCCTGCACTGTCAGGCTCCGCTCCTTGGCCTTGAAGGGACTGGGCGCCTCTCTCCGCTGCGGAGCCTGCGCCCACTCTCCTGGCTGTCACTGGTTTTACTTTTTTGGTCTCTTGCTAACTTTGCAGTAGGTCTCTGGACAAAGATAAGGTAACGTCTCACCATTTTAACCACAAGTCCCTTCCTTTGACTCTTACTTTTTGCATCACTTTATTTTTAATCCATCTTCTATATACAATTTGTCTTATTTTCTTTAAATAATAGATATGCCTTGATTTTACTTTACCCTCATTTTCGTTGCTTTAAATGCTTCATCGATGCCCGTTATTTCCCACCAACATTGTCTTGTTTGTTTATGAGTTCCCCTTTTTGTGAACTGGAAAGTCACACAAATTGTTAACAGGCACAAAGTCTGTCCCAATCTCCTAGTAGTTGTCATTATAACTTTACAAATGACATTTGGTCTTTGTTTCTTGACCTAAAACAGGAGCCGCCAACTTTTTCTTGTAAAGGGCAGATAGTAAATATTTTAGGCTTTGCAGGCCATATGGTCTCTGTCACAGCTCCTCGCCTCTGCGGCAGCAGCAAGAAAGCAGCCACAGACAGTATGTAAATGACCGAGTATGACTGTCTTCCAATAGAAATTTATTTACAAAAACAGGCGGTTAAAGAAACAGAACAGGTGGCAAGTTGAATCTGGCCTAGGGGCCTTCATTTGCCTAATTTTGCTCTAAAAGATGAAAACATTGTCACACACTTTTTCCCAGGTTTTCTTTTCCCTTTCTCGCTCAGTAGTTGAGACAATAGCGTTATTTTCAGGGGGTTTTTTTGTTTGGTGTTTTTTTTTGGTGGTTCACTTTATAACATCAAAAAATATAATGAACTGCAAAAGATAATGTCAAGAGAATAAGACAAGCTACAGGCTGGGAGGAAATATTTGCATGGGACACGTCTGATAAAGGACAGTTATCCAAAATATACAAAGAACTCTTAAGACTCAACAGAAAGAAAACAAACAACCTGATTGAAAAATGGGCCAAAGACCTTAACAGACACCTCACCAAAGAAGATATGCAGATGGCCAGTGAGCATATGAAAAGATGTTTCATATCACGTGTCATCAAAGAAATGCAAACTGAAACAGCAATGAGGTATACCACTGCACACCTACTAGAATGGCCAAAATCTGAAACACTGACAACACCAAGTGCTGGCAAAGCTGTGGAGCAACAAGAACCCTCCTTCACTGCTGGTGGGAATGCAAAGTGGTACAGCCCCCTTGGTGGTTTCCTACAAAATTAAACATACTCTTAGCATAGCATCCAGCAATTGTGCTCCTTGGCATTTACCCAAAGGAGTTGAAACTTATATCCATACGAAAACCTACACAAGGATGCTTATAGCAGCTTTATTCTTACTTAGATTTTAACTCAAAGATTCAGTCTGCCTGCTGTGTGGGGAATAAACTGAAGGAGCACTCGGACAGAAGCAGAGAGACCAATTAGGAGAGCATTCAATAATCCGGGAAAGAGGTAATGGTGGCTTGGACTGGGGATGGTGGCAGTGGGTGATAGGAATGGGTCAGAATACGATCTGTTTTGAAGACAGGGCCCACTGGACTTGCCAGTGGGTGGGGGTGCAGGGTGAGGAAGAAAGGAGTGAAGGTTGGTGCCCAGGACAGACTGCTGTTCTCTGAGATGGGGAAAGTGGTGGGAGGAGCAGGGCCTGGGGAGAATATCTGGAGCTCGGGGTTGCATGTTCTAAGCGCCTGTCAGTGGAAATGTTGGGAGGACACGTGGCATTCAGAGAAGCCTGAGCTGGAGTCACCAACCTGCAGGAAGTACTGCAGTCATGAGGCTGGGTTAGGAGCAAAACTTCACCACTGGACGGGATCCCTGAGGGGTGGGTACAAAGAAAAGAGAGGATGGTCAGGGATCAAGTCCCAAAGCATGACAACATTCAGAGACTCAGCAACATCGAGGATGTGGCAGGCTGACGATGACCCCAGAGATACCAGGCCCTAATCCCTTGAACCTGTAAATGTGGCCTTATTTGGAAAGAGTCTCTGCAGGTGTGATTAAGGATCTTGAGCTGGGGAGATTATCCTGGATTATCTGGGTTAACCCTAAAGGCAATGACCAGGGTCCTTATAAGAGCCAAACAGAGGGAGATTTTACAGACAGAAGAGAAGGAGCCATGTGACCGCAGAGGCAAAGACTGAGATGGCAAGGCCATAAGCCAAGGAATGTTGGCAGCCACCAGAAGCTGGAAGATGCAAGGAATGACTTCTCTAGCCTCCGGAGGGAGTGCAGTTCTGCTCACTCCTTGGTTTTGGCTCAGTGAAACTGATTTCAGATTTCTGGCCTTCAGAATTGTGAGAGACTCAATTTCTGTTGTATAAAGCCACCAAGTTTATGGTAATTTGTTACAGCAGCCATAAGAAACTAATACACAGGCCACTGGTGATCATGATAAGAGCAGGTATTAAGGTAAGTATTGTTTCCATTTTACAGATGAGGAAACAAAGCCTCCAAAACCCCCCAAGGTCACACAGCAGGAAAGTGACAGGGCCAGGGTTCAATCCAGACCTGTCAGGTACTAAAGCCCACGCTCTTACCCAGTATCTGACATTGTCTCCACCAGCTGGCACTCAGGGTCCAGCATCAAGGAACCGACCATCCTCCCTTGCCCAGTGCTACCCAGCCCACTCTGAGAAGATTTTTGCCAGAGCTCAGCCTGCATACTGGCTGCAGATGGAGAAGACCTGAGGCCTGCGCTGCCCTGCGACGGGCACCTGGTAACCATCCTGGAGAGCAACGCGCCACACTGAGCAAGCCACCGACAGTCAAACCTTCGGACTCAATGGTGCATCTCATTAGCATTTTTCTCAAAGAAGCCACACCTGAAAAGCCTGACCGTCACCCTGGCCCAGTGGCTCAGTTGGTTGGAGCATCATCTCATACACCCAAAGGTTCAGTTCCTGGTCAGGGCACACACCTAGGTTGCGGGTTCAATCGCCGGTAGGGGTGAGTACAGGAGGTAACCAATCGATCGTTCTCACATCAGTGTTTCTTTCTCTATCTCCCTTTCCCTTCCTCTCACTCTGTCTAAACAAAAAAACCAAAAAATTTTAAAAAAACATTTCCTCAGGTGAGGATTTCTAAAAAATGCCCATAGTGACATTGGTTATAACATAAAAATAGAAACAGTATGAGTATGGTTAAATAAAATACATCAATACATGGAAGAGTACACATCCTTTCAAAATGCTGGTTATAAAACGACTCTGATCTGACATGATGTCAAATAGAGAGACAAAAAGTATTCAAATTCAGAAATTTGACAGAAAAGAATATACCAAAATATAATAAGTAGTTAAATAATAACTAGTTAAAAATGGGAAGCATGATGACTTTTTTCTTAGTTGTAAACACATTTTATAATAACATTATGTTACCTCTATGACAGAGACACCAGAAGGGACACTTTTAGCTGTGTAAGTTATTTGTAAGAACCGCTCGAGAATGATCAGGACTCTCAGGACTGTACCCCATAAATGATTCGGGACCTGGGAGTCCTCATTCTGAGATGAACAGACTGAGACATCTTGATCACCACACTTCAGCACTTGAGCACTGCTCTTTGGAGAAAAATTAGCCTTACTCCGTGGGACAGCAGAGAGCGACGTGAAGAGTAATGGCAAAGTGTCTCTTTGTTCTGCCTAAGAAAAGACTCTCCAAGAGTAAAACCTCCCAATAATAGACTGGGCTGCCTGTGAGGTAGGGAACGCCCCATCACTAGAGGTATTCAAGCCAAAGTCAGAGCCGCGGCCCTCTGATATGAAGAAAGAAGTTGAAAGAGTGCTTAAGAGAATCAAGATGTGGCAGGAACAGAGTAAGTGGGTGACTGAGGAGGTCGGAGCCTCAGGGATTTCAGCTGCCTTTCTCCAAGTTCCTACAGTCTGGACCACTCCTCAGCCTTCGTGAGTTTCATTGAAGGAAACTGATACGGAAAAATCGCAGCAGCTGGCTAAAGGGCTTAGAACACATGAGCCAGAGGCCTGAGGGGCCTGTTAGGGGCATCTTTCTGTTGCCAGTGAGGGAGTGGAGATTCAGAGAGGGCCAGTGTGGGCTCGGGGCGCACAGCAGGTAGGTTTAGGGCAAACCCCAGACCACCCCAGCCACCTCCCAGACCCCACTCCGGCCCCGCACCCCCTGGCATTTCTGTTTTCCTCCAAATGCAAAAACAAACAGCAGGGCTGGGACCTCTCCCGGAGAAAGAGAACAGGAACATCCAGAGTCAAGATATAAAGGTGGCTGCTATTTTAGCCTGACTCTCCCCCCTGCTGTTTGTAACACACACACTCACACACACACACACACACACACACACACGTGCACAATCGCTTTTCTGGAAGAAATTAATGACCCCTGGGCTGCTCATTGTTCTTTGACTCCGGTGACAAAAAGTTCGTGATCACTCTGGTTTCATAGGAAACCAGCATTTCATTGAAGGCGATATTTGTTTGGAAATAATGAAATGCCCATGGGAGCCAGGGCGCCACACCGGCCCGAGGTGAGAGTGGAATGCACCCCACTTCCTATTTCATTCCAAGGAAATGCCCCCCTGTAATGAAAACAATTGTGCCTGTGTCGCTGGAGCTTTTCCCGAGGAAGCCCAGGGAAGAGCTGATCAATAAAGTCCATCAGACTCACTGCATTCTCACAGCACTTTCTGCGTTCATTCATCCTGGACCCGGGAGTGCTTCTGTCAGGGTGTTTTTCCCAAGGACTCTGCGAAAATAAAACAGCTTTCCATCCCAATTCTCTTCCACGCAAGGCTTTGGGTTCTTCAAACATGTATTTGCTGTTCATTGTGTCCTCTAGGAAGCCCAGGGGCCCTTCAGGATGAGTTTATTACTCGCGACAGGTGTCTTATGGCGGTGGCAGAAGCTCGTCGCCGGTGGACTCCCCCCTCCCCATCTCCAGGCTCCTCTGGCCTCTTGGAGAGCCGTGACCAAGAGCTGGTTTCCTGCCTCAAAGTCCTGGAAGCAAATGCACTGGCAAAGAAAACACTGAAAACAATCTCTGCTCTTTAAAAAACTTCGAGATAACTGTTGCTTCACATGCAGTTGTAAGAAAGACTGCAGAAAGCCCTGGCACTTGGCTCAGTTTCCCCCAATGATAACATTTGGAAAAAACTATATTATAACGTGGCAGCCAGGATACCGACATTGACGCAATCCACCCACCTTGCTCAGGTTCCCTCGGCTTCCCTTGCACTCATTTTTGTGTGCGTATAGCATTCTATACAATTTTATCACCTTGTAGATCCACGTAGACGCCTCCCCAGTCAAGGTCCTGACCTGTATCTTCCCTCATCGCCTTTTTAAAACCACACTCACCTCCTTCCACCCACCACTGCCCCTAACCCTTGGCAACCACTGCTCTGTTCTCCATTTTTATAATTTTGTGATTTTAGAAACGTCATGTAAACGAACTCATACAGTTGCCTTTGGGGACTGGCTTTTTCCCTTCAGCAGCCTTCTCTGGACATTCGTCCGAATCGCTGCATGTATCACGCTCCTTCCTTTTCACTGCTGAGTAGTATTCCACCGTGTGGGTGCACCAGGACATTTAACCGTTCACCTCTGAAGGACATCTGGGCTGACCCCAGTTTTTTACTATCACAAATAAAGCAGCCCTGAGCACTTAGGCCCAGGTTTTCATGCGAACGTAAGTTTGCATTTCTCTGGGAGAAACACCTAGGAGTGCCCTTTGCTGGACTGCATGGCAATTGCTCAAGAAACTGCCAACCCTTTTGTTTTTCACTCCCCAGCCCTGCGTGGGCACCTTTCATTTCCCCGTGAAGATGGTAAGGCCTCTCTCCCCTCCTCTACTCCCCAGCAGGAGCTGGGACAGATGAAATAAGCAAGCCACAGGGAAGCCCTGGGGCTGGTAACTTCTGCAAACCCTTCCAGTCTTCAGATCACCAGGAGAGCATTTCGAAATGGAAAGAGGGAATACTGAGTTTATTAAAAAGCTTTCTCTTCCTTGCAGGATAGAGGAGCCTCTCTCTCACGGCGGAATGTGCCGAGCTGTGTTTTATGGCTGTGTCCCACTGCACATTGCCACCAGCAGTGTATGAATGGCCCAGGTTCCCAGCGGCCTCGCCAGCGTTTGGTGTGACCCTAGTTTTCACTTAAGCCATGCTGATCGCGTGCAGTGATACCTCGCCTGGCTTTAATTTCTCTAATAGCTGATAGCGTTGAACATCTTTTCCTGGGTTTATTTGCCATCTGTACATCTCCTTTGGTGAAACCTGTCCTCATGTGTTGAGCCTGTTTTCTAGGCGGAGTGTTTGGGGTTTTGCTCTTTTCTTGGCGAGCGCCCTCCCTGCGCTGGGCCCTCCCCTCCCTGTGCGAGGCCCACGGTGGGAAGGCGGCCGGGAGCCCCAGGAGGGCGCCTTTAACCCCAGCTCTGCCCAGACCAGGCGCACTCAGGAGCTTTCTGTCCCCTCCCTGACCCTTTGTTCTTCCGTCTCTAATGAGGGTGTTGGACTCGATTTCTGCCACCTTCATCTGCTCTCCTTCTCGCCCTGTCTCTGGGCTCAGCGCTGACATTTCTGCAAAGAGGGAAGTCGCTGTTCAGATACTTGCTGTTTGGGGCTTCCCAGCACGATTCTCCCTTCTCACAGTTAATAATCCAGATTTTCAGGCAGCATCCACTGTCCCCCACACAGTGCATCAGAGAAGGCTGACTCTACCCCCCAGGTCACATTCCCTTTTGCACCAGGGCCACGTGGCCCAGCCCTAAGTGAATCCATGTGCCCTACATCCCCTTGGACATTCTGTCACCTAAGTTGACCCAACCAGCTGAAGCTCATGAATTTTGTCTGAAGGTTGTGGGCAAAAATATCCTCTTGCCCAGGCAACTGGCAACCCTCATGGGGAACCTCTGTTATCCCAGGGTCGCAGGGACCTGGAAGGGAGGTGTCTCCCAGCCCAGGAGCTGGGATTCCCAGCAGGGGCTGGAGCCTTGAAAGAGCCTTGCACTTGGGGGGGCTGTGGGAACTGGAACCACTGTGCAAGCCGGCTGGTGGGATCCAGGCCACAGAGGAGGTGTGGCGATACCTCAGAGGTGGGAAGTGAAAGCAGGTACCGGGTAACCTGGCTTCTCCCTTCCTTCCATCCTGCCTCCCACCAATCACTGGTGAGAAGTGGCCAATGGCCAAATCGAAATGGAAGTCAGTGGGAGCCCGGGAAATACTCTTTGCAGACCCCAGTCAACCCCCACCCCACTCCACCCTGTGACAAAGAAAAAGCCAGAGGAAGGGCAGGGGACACATTCAAAGGCAAACAGGTTTCCCTAACAAGATCCCTAACCAGAAAGACGAACAACGGGTCCTGCCACTGGTATTAACATCTGTGATTAGGACTATTACAATTCAAATATATAAGAACATGCTGGTATTCGGACAATCCTCACGAAACCACCAAGTGTTTTTAGGTCAAACAGTCCAATGCAGCTCAAAGTTGTGAAGTCACGGGATCCCTTTGGAAGCAGACACACGGAACTGTGGGTGGTGATTGCCTCGGGGTGTCAGGGAGCCAGAGGTGGGACTGACTCTGTTCTGACCCTGGTTGAATTTTGCCTATTTGAAAAAATAAAGCTATTTTTAAATGATGCTTATAACATGGCAGCACTGATACAAAGATTTTGCTTTAGAAGTTAACCTTCTAATAGTGACGGTGTGTAGAGGGGGGAGAGTCAGTCCAGGACCTAAAAGGAACAGCACATCCAGGAGTGGACATTATATGACACGTGTCCTGTGCAGTCCTCACATCAGGGACACCCACGCTCAGCTCCCATCCCTTGGTGTGGGCTGGTCCTTCTCCATCAATCTTCTTGTGCTTTCTATAGAGTTCAGTGTTAGGGTTACAGCTGGGGTTCAGAGAGGGCACTAACTGGCGTGCTGGGAAAGCAAGTCAGGAGGGCTCATCCTCGGAGACAGTCAATTCCTGTTTCTGGGGAGAAAAGGGATGCTTCTGGGAGAGGCCAGTCAGACCCACCTAGGGGCTCACTGAGAAATTGGACCAGATCCTGCACATGAGCAGGAGGGGCCCAGGGATCAGCACACCGGGCTTTTAGAGCGGACCCCGCTGCTGGGAGGATGACTGTGAGCATGGCCTCCTCTCTCTGAGGTCCTTGTAAGATGAGGGGTTGAGGCTGGCCTGTGACTCTCTGGAAATGGCAGGGCCTGGCCAACTGCAGAGTAAGGGGCAGGTGGCAGACAGCTGGGCATCTCACAAGACTGAGCCTGGCCCCTGGGTCTGGTGAGGTCTCATTGTTGGTCCCAGTTTAGATTTTCAGGATTCATACCCCCTGGGTAAATTGTGTTCCAGTAGTGGGCCCACCATTCCACTCTGCTCCCAACTCTGGGCAATAAGCGAACCTCTCACTTCCTCCCTCCATTGGAGAGACCATGAGGGTGATGGGTCTTGCTCTGGGCACAAGCACACAGTCTAACCCAAGGACACTCAGGGCCAAGCCCAGGGCTGCTGTACCTGCTACCAGCTCATCTTCCTGGGGCCAGCTGAAGTTCCCTGTCCCCCTCAACAAGCAGCCTCCCCTGGTCTCCTAGTTGCTCTGCGTGGGCTTCTGGGAAAGAATCTTTTATGCCAAAGAACTTTCACATTTAGGTAGCAGGAAGGACAAGTCCTAAAAGAAGTGGCCCCTGGGGTCAAGGGCAGGAGATGAGATGGTCAGGTCAGGTCCACCATCAACAGCAGAGGCTGGTCAAGGCGATATCGAGGGTGGCTGAGGCGGGCCTCAGGGCTGCAGACAGTGGGTGTGGGAGACAGTGTCTCCACACAGTGGCTCTTAATCAAGGGACACACCGGTTCACCTGGACAACTCCTTCATCAGGTTCCCAGGTCCTGAGAGCTCTGGGTGGACCAGGGAATGCCTGTTATAAGGGTCTCCATGGCCAAAGACTCTGCTCCAGCCTCCACCCCGACCTCCTAAGAGGCCTGTGGCAGTGACCATGCACATGGGAAAGAACCTCTGAGACCTTCCAGGCAGGGTCCCAACCTTATGACCTCGTGTAACCCTAATTACTTCCTTAGAAACCCCATTTCTAAATCCAGCCCCACTGGGGTTAGGGCTTCAGCATATTAATTGGAGGGGACACAAACATTTAGTTCACAGCACCTGGTTTGAGCTTGATGGTGAGATTAGCCAAGTCCAGAAGTCGCCCGCCCCACCCCCTGCTCTTTCCCCAGCGATCATTCTGGAAAACAAGACATATCTTCTTACTGCAGAGAGAGACGGGCAATATTGAAATTGCTCGCCTAATCTTTATGCGATTGCCTTCTCCCTGATGGAAATATTGCCTCTCGCCGAGTATTTATTGTCTGCTTCTCTCCAAAGTATTGACTTTATGTAACAGTTTGATATCCATCAAATCTTTTACAGATTTAATAAACTCCTTTGGTCAGCCTTCTGTTGTGAACACAATGAGATTTATGGTCGTCTTGGTGTAAAACCCCTTTTCCTTGAAATTTTCGACTTCCAGATATCAAAAGACAAGAAGGGGAGCATTTGTCATCTTGGAAATCATACCCCATGTCTGCCTGCTGGGTATTAGTCAGGAATGACTAGTGGTTAAAGGACTAAACTATGACAAATGCTTGCCTGCCGAACAGCTGAGGCTGGGAGAAAAGTGGGTTTAACACAAATTCCTCCTCTTTCCCTCAAAAAAGATTTTTTGTCACAATTAATCATGAGAGCATCTGGGGCAGAGAGCAGCCTAATTTGAGTTGGATCCATAACTTCGGGTGGACTCATCTGAAAGGTTAGCAGGTTCACTCGGGCCAGGACCCATGTTAGCCGGTGTGCATTTCGTGCCAGGCGAGTGCTGAGCGCCTGCAGGGCCGCAGGGCTGGGTGGTGTGGACGCAGGGAGGCAGGGGGCAGCCGGTGCGAGTGTGCCTCCTCTGCTCCTTTATAGCCACGGCTGAGGCTTTTACCCCGGGTGTATAACCACCTCTCTCCCTCCCTCCCTCCCTCCCTCCCTCCCTCCCTCCCTCCCTCCCTCCCTCCCTCCCTCCCTCCCTCCCTCTCTCTCTCTAAATTGGAGCAAAAGCAGCCCAACCAACCCCTTTAGCGCCTAGAGAAGGCAAGGTTGAGGAGCTGTTTATGAATGAATGAATCTGGCCTAGATGGTTTGGAAGAGGTAACAGGAAGACCATCCAGGAATGGGCTGAACGATATGGGAATTTAGAATTCTCCTTGATCTCCTAAGAAAGTTCCTGAAGACAACAGAACCTTATGAGCGGTGTGAGAGGATCAGGAGGGAGAAGCCTCTTAAACGTGCCAGGCGCTTCTCTGAAAAGATTATCAAAGTGGAGAAGGGACAGGAAAGTGATTTATTGAGTCTCGAAGCCTCCCGTTAAAATTAAACGCGGTGAGAAAAGCGGGTGTCCACACTTCATTGTCCTTCTCACAGGAACTGTGTCGGTCTTTTCTAAGAGCCTGTTAATTCTGTGATTTAGTGCGGCAAGAGCAGAGGAGCCAGCTTGGGGCTTTTCCACCCTCATTGACTACCTGTCACCTGGCATGAATGTTAGGGTGGTTTTCTGCTTGAACACCAGAAATACTCCCCAAATAAAAGTTTTCATAGTCAGTTTAATACTTGAAAAAAACTGCTTGCACATCGGTTAGCAAAAATGGGGTCCTTGACACTGCGTGTTATGATTTGAATTACAGCTAAAAATAAGCGGACTCTTCAGAAGGGCCCCACGGAAGCCAAGTCCTGGACAGAGAGATGACTCGAGTGGCTCTGCGGAGCGGCTTGCAGCTGCTCAGGCACAGAAGTGATTTATTAATGTGGCCCCAAATCTGCTGAGCAGTGCACCTGTGCTCGTTGATAAATGGCCGGCTTGCCTTGCCCTAGCTGTCTCCCCTCTCAAAGACATTCTGCAGACTCCATCGTGTCCTGTGTTTAATTAGGACCTCCAGCAGGACGGACTGTTTTCGAGAAGGGAGCTCGGCAGCGCAGGGCTGCTGGAAGGCAGGGCCTCCGGACGCAGCAGCAGGGGAGACACCGTGAACTTGTAGGGCCTGTTTTCCGCTCCCAAAGGCCTCTCCTTCCTGTGTTCTCACCCGCTTTCTCCCCACAGAAGCCCTGAAGCAGCAGGGAGCTGATGTAGGGAAAGAGCAAGGAGCCAGCCCAGCCCTGCCTCTGCCTCTGCCCCTCTGGGGGCCTGAGGTCTGTCTCTGGCTGAAGCCCCGGGCCTTAGTTTCATGCATTCATTCATTTATTTATTCATTTATTCTCACACATTTACTCTGGGGGCTGTGCTGGGTCCTAAGAACACACTGATGGGTCAGGCCAGTGTCTGCTCTCCGGGGGTGTGACGGGCAGCTTGGGAGAGTGTGGCCCCTCTGGTGGCAGGGAAAGCAGGTGCGTTGAGCCCAGTCAATAAAGAATAATTCAGGCCCAGGAAATGCCGGAGGTTGCTTTGCCTTAAGGCTCGTGTGGGGGAGGGAGGGGGAGCTGGGCTGCAGACCAGACCCCTCAGGGCTTTGAGTGTCTCCCTATGGAACTGGGGGTTTTTTCTGAGGGTAATGAGGCGGCCACTGTCAGTCTACTGTGCAGTTTGTGATTTGGGTTTTTTGTTTGCTTTTTTTTTGTTTCGCTATGTTTGCTTACTGTTCTATTGTTTCTGTGGGGATCACATACTGAGTGCATATATAGTATAACCATTTCAACACTGAATTAGTTCCCATCAACACATACGTCCTTAAAAATGTTTACTTTCTGATCATGCTAGCAATATATTTATTAGGAGAAGTACAAAGATGCAAATATAGTTTTAAAATGCTCATAACCCAAGTACACTTTCTAAGTGTATTAATCAAAATCAGAAATCTCTGCCACCATCCCAGCGCCGCCCCACCATCCCCTCCTCTATCTCCCACTGCGCTGGGGCGAGGAGTTCAGCGGGGATGCTGAGTCAGAGCCCAGGCCTGCGCTTTAAAAATAATTGTATAGATACTGCCAAGTTGCCCGGCAAATACTTTATCAGTTGACCAAGAGGTCAAGAGCCTGTCCGTTTCCCTACACCCGTGCCAAGTCTCAGTATTGCCTTCCTTTTTAATTTTCCTCAGTGGTATATATCAAAAGTATTTTATTTACATGTTTATAATGGCTAGTAAGGCAGATTGGAGGTGTCTGTTGGCCATTGCAGTTTTCCTGCTTAACCTTCTGTGGGTTGATGGCCCAGTCACTTCCTTTGCCCCATGGATGCTTGGTTTTTACTTATTGATTTGTAGGAGTCCCTCAGATAGTAGGAATATTAACTTTTAAAAATTAATTAAATAAATTATCAAACAGGTGCTAGCACCTTTATACAATGTGTAACAGATAGCCATTATAATTTGGCAGAAGAAATTGTAATTTGCATGTATTAACGTATATGAAAAAACATTTCTATTATATTAAGTAAAAAGAATTAGAAAGATAATTAGTGCGGCGTAACCCAGATATGGAAGCAATGTGAATAAGAATAAAAAGCATAAGAGGGGCCCTTGGTCGGTTTGGCTCAGTGGCTGGAGCATTGAGCCTCAGACCTAAGGGTCAGGGGTTTGAGTCCCGGTCAAGGGCATGCACCTTGGTTGCAGATTCCCTGCCCCTGGTGGGGGCGTGTGCAGGAAGCAGCCTATGGATGTGTGTGTGTCTCCCCCCCCCCCACATCCCTTCCACTCTCTCTAGAAATCAGTGGAAAAAATACCCTTCAATGCAGATTTTTTTAAAAAGCATAAGAAGGGAAAAAGTCTGAAACACTAACATGTAAATAGTGGTTCTAAGTGGTAGAATCACAAGTGACTTCTGATTTTTAATAGCATAGTAACTTTTTAATTTATTACATATGTTGCAAATATTCTGGCTCATTCTGGCGTTTGTCTTTGGATTTTACTTGTGTCTTTTGCTACATCAAAGGTTTAAATGCTTATGCAGTTAAGTGTATAAATCTCTTCCTTCATAGCTTTAAAGTTTTGTGTATTGTTTGGAAAGGCATTTCCACCCAAGATTATAAAATTATTCTCCTAAATTTTCTTCTAGTTCTATTGTGATATGGTTTTTTTAATTTAGATTTTTTTAAACTATTAGAGATTCATTTTTATGTGAGGGGCAAAATAAGAATCTAAAATTTATTTTGTTCCAAACAGATAACAAATTGCCCAACACCAATTTATTGGATAGCTCATCCTTTTTGCCCTTGATTTAAAAAAACCTCCTTTATTGTCTAGCGCATTTCCTAACAACTGGAGTCTGTCCCTAAATTCTCTGTTCCACTGATTTGTTGGTCCATTTATGTGCTAATGTGTTTTCATTATTTCTGTAGCTTCATAGCACACTTCTAAAGTACAATGTTATGGCACTTCCCTGTGTACAAAAATGGTAAAAAAAAATAACGAAGGGGGAAGGAAAAGAAAGATAAACAGAAAGTCCCCGAGTGGCGGCCTGAGGGTGGGGGAGAGAGAGATGGGATCAGGAAGGGACAGAAAGTGGCTTCCACAGCACCCGTCCTGTTCTGCTCCTCAAGCAGGGGGCCCCGTGCACAGGTGTATGCTTTGTTATTATTTATTTTCATGCTTTACAGCCAATGTTATCTATACTCTTTGCAAATAACAATGACTTCATTTTAACAAGCACTAATTGCGAGAGAGAGTTTCTGGTTCAAGGTGGTGGACCGAGACGATGCTAAAACCCCTCCTTTCTGCTCCAGACTCCTAGTGTTGAGGAAAAACACACCTACGGGCTCAAAAATAAGAAAGAAATATCTTTGTAGTTTTAAAGCAAGGCTCCTGAAAGAAACGACGGCATGCAAGGCGCATGTGAGCCGGGCTAAAGCCATGCCCCCGCCCAGGCCGCAGGCCAGGGGCGCACCTCCCAGGCGGAGCCGAGGGTCCGAAACCCTCTCCCCCCTCGCCCAGGCCCCCTGCACCCGGTCACCAAGAGGACCTAGGGATGTGCGGGGACCGGGCAGCCGGCCCGCTGCCCAGGACCCAGCAGGTGAGCTCGGGATCCGAGGAAAATTGCCACACGCAGGACGGACGAACTCCACGAATGGAACGACTGCCACGTGAGGGGAACAGATCAAACGCGGCCTCCGGGGGACAGGGGCTGCGACAAGCCTGGTAATAGGCTTAAAGGAGTCAAGGGGGGAGCAGGCGCGACGGGAAATAGAATGACAGCTTAAAAAGGCAGCGGCTGTGAAAGGGACCCAATTAGAGATCTTAGGAACGAAGCGGAGAGTTAGAGTTAATGAAATTTTAAAACTCAATGGAGGCGCCGACCAGAATGCTGAACACAGCTGCAGAGGGAAACGGAGAACCAAAGATCAGACAGAGCGCGGCCAAGAGGAGATAAGAGATTTAAAATATGAAAGAAGAGTTGAGAAGCATGAAAAGTGACTCCAAAAGCTTCACCATGAGCCTGATAGGAGTTCCAGAAGGGTACACAGAGATAACAGAGCGGCCGGGGCTCGGAGAGAGAACAGCGGGGGATTTCGCAGAACTTAAATAAACCAAGAGTTCCCAGATCTAAAAATTCTACCAAGTGCTAAGCAGGGTAAAGAAAAAATTCTAGACCTAGATCCTTGATGGTGAAACTCAGAACAAGAGAAAATTCTTAAAGGTACTGAGGAGAGAGATTTCCTGAAAGGAGTGGGAGCCAGCCGTCCCCTGGAGACCACCTAGCTGGGTAGTTGAGGCCAAATTTCAGCTCCGTCCCTTCCACCTGTGGGGCCTTGAACATATCTTTCTGCCTCAGTTTCTCCCTTATAGGGTTGCTATGAGGATTAAATGACTGAATCCATGCAAAGCCCTTAGAACAATTCTTGACACACTGTAAGAGATGGATGGAGATATGTTAGCTTTTATATATTAACTGCATTTATTATTAATTTTTTAAATCAGCGCCTGAGGATATGTTTTTCATCGATTCTAGAGAGAAAGGAAGGAAAAGGGAGAGAGAGAAAAAAAAACATCGATCGGTTGCCTCCTGTACATGCCCCAACCAGGGACTGAACCCACAGCCTGGGTATGGGCCCCTGCCTGGAATGGAGCCTGAAGCTCCAACCAACTGAGCCACACCAGCCAGGGCTGACTGCATTTGTTATACTTGCTATTGTCAGATTTCTCCTAAGCAGCAAGGAAGACAAGGGGCTTAGTGCGACCCCTGTCTGCCGATGAGTGAGGTCTTCTCAGTGGCCTGGGAGGAGGAGAGACCGAGATCTGTATTTGCCGATCACTCACCACATGTCAGAGGATTTTCACATGTCACCTTATTAAGTCTTTGTCACACCTTGAGGTGAGTCATAATATCAGCATCATTCAGAAGAGAAAACTGAGGTGCTGGGAAGCTAGAGTTTGGTCCATAGTGGAGCCAGTGGACCCAGATTTCTGACCCCAAAGCCCACAGTCTTAAAAGCCCCCATGGAAAGACCAGCGCTGGGGGACATGGGGATCCTGGCCTTGGGTCTGGTCCTGGAGCTCCTGCCTTTAGATGCACCTCTTCTGACCTCAGAAAATGTAGCACTACCTTCGATCAGGGAGAAAATAAACTGCTCTGATTCCTTACAACAGCTCCAATAACCAACATGACATTGTGAAGGACGCGCCAATATTTGTAATCTCCCCTGACAAGCTGTTAAGTATTTATAGAAACATTCTCTCCTGGCCCTGCTTAAGGAAAGTACTGTATCTAATTTCCTCTAGAGACCTGTGCTGGGAGAAATCAGAAAGATAATCTGTCATCATAAATAGCAATAAATAGTCACCCTGAAAGAGTTGCTTGTTTAGCAAACTTGCTTGAATATTAGCAGATTTTCTTTCCTCGGTCCCCTTGTGGCAGTAAGTGCTGGGGTCATGAGTTAGGAAGGTGCTGAGTTCCAGAGATGGGGGTGGGAAGGAAGCTCCAGGCTGGATGCAGTGCCCCCTGAGCTCAGGGTATAGACACAGGATCAACCAGGGACACCACAGACAACAGGAAAGGCAGGTGATTTCCAGGAAACAAAGCTCCCTGATGACCACATGGACCAAGTACACATAGGGATTGTCAGCATTCGCCTTTTGGATAAAATGCAGCCTCCTTAAACTTGAGAACCATGAGATCTGGGCTCCAATTTGTTCTTCCACTGCATGACATTGGCCAAACCTGCTCCCCTCTCAGGGACTTGGTTGTCCCCACATGTAAAATGGAATAAAAGGTTGAAGCAGGTTATCTCTAGGGCTATTTTTGCTCTGACATTCTCTAAGAGGGGCTCTGGAAGGACATGATGGGGTAAATGGGGTGTTCGTCCTGGTCCAGAGGTTCACAGCCAGCCCAGACCTTTCTCAACCGGTACCTGATCCAGATGCGCCCGCACAGAACCCAAGGGGCTGCAACACACCCTCGCCTTCCCTGGCACATACCTGTGAGTGAGCAGTTTTCTGAAGGCATTTCAAGATTCAGGCGAAGCTCTCAGCTGCTTGTTTTGTGTGAGTCAGGTCATGACTGAAGAATAGAGTTCATCAAGGCCCCTCCAAGACGGGGAGCAAACTGACAACCATGTGTTTAAATGAGCAGCTCTTGACTCTGGGGTCCTTTATCCTAGAGACAAGAAGACTCAGATGAATGGGTTATACATTCTACCAACTCTGTGGGATCCAACTGGTAGCCCCTGAAGGGAACCAATCTCATCTTTGTAGATGGAACAATTTAATACCATGTCCTGAAATGGAATGAACTGTTTTAGGTGGTAATGAGCTCCCCATCACTTGGGGGTGTGCAAGCAGAGGTTCATTGGCAACCTCTTGGGGATGATGGAGCAGAAATTCTTAGCTTGGGTAGGGAGGTTGAACCAACTCACTCTAAGAACCCTTCTAATGCTAGAACTCTGATTTTACTGCTGGGCTTTCTGGTTATTTTTGGATCATTCTTAGAATATCCAAAAATAAACTTTGGTCCTCCAAGATCCTGACAAGTTGGAGGGAGTCCCATCCACAAGAGAGACCAGCAGCAACACCTAGAGGCCTTTTGCCTCTGCCCCTCCTCTTCTCTCAACCCCCCAGGCTCCCTCTTACACCCAAGACTTTCTCAAACTGAAAGTTCATTAAGAATCGCTTAGGGCACCATTTCCTGTGGCCACTAAAGGGGCTGAAGCCATTGAGAAATGAACCAAAATGCACAAATGAAACCTATGACACATAAAAACCACAGCCTTTTAAAATTCTCATCCAAGGACATGTTTTTTATTGATTTTAGATAAAGAGGAAGGGAGACATAGAGAGAAACACTGACACGAAGGAGAAACATCTTCAGTTGTCTCCTGTAAGGGTTCCGGCCGTGGATCGACCCTGCAGCCTGTGTATGCGCCCTGACCGGGGTTTGACCTGCAACCTTTCGATGTAAGGGCTGATGCTCCAGCCAACTGAGCCACAGTAATTTTCCCTGCCCTGGCTCCAGTGACTTCCTTCTGCTCTTTAGTGGCAACTTGACCTTTTTTCCTGGAGCCAGTTGCTGGGAGGCTTCAGCATCCTCCACTGAAAGCCCCTTTCCAGGCTTGGTGACAGCACTGGGAACTCCCAGGCCAGACCTCTCCTCTGCCCGGGGCCCTCATATGTCCAATTCCCTTAATAAGAAACTCAGGACCCAGGACAGCTCATGGATTTGTTTCTAGATGGTCATCGAGGGCAAGACTCCAGTTCATTGGTGGGGAGGAGGTTTATAACCTCAGGGCAGCACTGTGTGGCCTCCAGTGATGGTGTTGGGGACAAACCAGGACAAGAGGGCTCTTCCAAGGCCTCAGTGTCCTCAGAGCCCCTGTGTACATTCCTTTCATGCCACTTAGTATTTCCACCAACACCTCAGCAAAAATAAAATAAAATAACCAAAAAACACCAGGGGAAAATCTTTCCCAAACAGTGAAATAAAACCAAATGTTACATGAAAAATTGTCAAGGGAAATAAGCCCGCCACTCCTGGCAGACACATCTCACCCAAGCAGTTCAAGCTGGGCAGTTTCCATAAGCCCATGTGTCCTCCTGAGAACACATGGTTCTGAGCCTCAGATCATCAAGGTCAATAAAAGGCTGGACTGGAAACCCAGGTCTCCCTGGAATAATGACTCTCCGGTTACTGGGCAGTCTCGGAGCTGGACAGCAGCGCTGGCCAGGGCACATCTCAGCAAAGGGCTATCGTCGTGGGTCTGTGAGTTTCACAGTCTTTGCAGCCCCAGCGTTTAGCAGAGTGCATGGCACATAGCAGATGCTTACTAACTGTTTGTAGATATACATCCCAGGAAACTCATATGCTATTAACTGACACCTTCGTGTCTTATGAGTAGGAAAAAAAGGGGGGAGGGACTTCTTGTGGACTTAAACAGTAACATATTATTTGTTTCATCGCTTTTACTCAAAAGCAAATGTTAGGAATTGTGCAGAAAAAAGATCCCATAGTAGGGCTGAGACCACTGTCCTTGGAAAGGCCTGCAAGGTGGGCCCTTGGCTGGCATCTGGGAACTTGAATGGTGAACAGTTCCTCACACTGATTTAAAACTTTCCCTAAAAGGCAGGAGCGACCCCCTGGGCCTACAGCGTTTGCACAAGCAATATGGTTTATGATGAACACCTGCTCGCCTTCTCGGAGGCTGGAGCTTTGGTGCATGCTACGAAGAGGGTTCTTCCAACAAAAACCCTGGGCACTGAATCTCTAATGAGCTCCCCTGCAGACACTCCACACATATTGTCACACATCCTTGCGGGAGGAATTGAAGGCATCCTGTGTGATCCCACTGGGAGGAGACTCTGGAAGCTTGAGCCTGGTCTCCAGACGCCCCACATGACTTTTCCTGTGCTTTTGCTGTAATAAACTGCAGCTGTGAGTGTTCCTATCTGCTGACTCCTGTGAGTCCTCCTAGCAAATCACACCTGGAGATGACATTGTGGACCCCAAAAAAGGTGTCATATTTAACCTTTGTTACACAAACAGACTTAGAACAACCAAACCCGAATTCAGCAAACTTATTTTCCCTTATTTTAAAACAATATACACCATCACTTTAACCACCACCCATACAGACATTGATATAATTGACATTAATATCAACAGTTAACTTTTAAATTGATAAATCTCAGAAGAGAGCATGACAGTGACAAATGGATTGTACTCATTTCCATATTTACCTGTTTTAGCATTTTTACGTGTGGCTGCACCATTTGTCCTGTTTGTCTAGTGCATTGCTCTCAACCTGTGGACCACAGACCACCGGGAAACCTTGAATTCATAGAGGTACTAAATATTCTCTGTGCATAGAAAACTCATATATGTGGTAAATAAGATATATCTCAAATAACTCTTTTATAGAGAGATACAACCACTTTTCAAATGGTTATGGGTGCTTGAAGTCAATAAAACATGAATTTATTTAAAAGTACAATTGCATTTGTAGCAGTGAAGGTGGCTATATACAATTCTACAAAATTAATTAAACAATTTTTAATACTCTATAATAGCCCAGGAAAACAATAGATAGCGATACTAGTATCTCAGAAATGGTGAGGAAATGTAAAAGAAAATAAATAGGATTTGATCAGAAAAGGAACTAAATTAGAGGAAAATTGCTGGAAAAAAAAAGAAGCTGTCCCAGGGAACTTCAAACTCAAAGGTGTTAGAGAGAAGAGATTGTAAATCCTGGTTGTGCAGAGAGGGCTTATTTGGAAAGCAGCACTCAGGGCAGCCAGACTTGTCAGCCCCTCCCCTCTCCTAAGACAGACAGAAATGATGCCAAGAGTGCCAAGCTGTGTGCTGAGTATACGGTGAGGCCCTAGACAACCCCGAGCACCAGGAAGCTGGGAACCTAGACATCCAGGAAAACACACTACCAGCCACCCCTCCCTCCTGAGTACTTCCCACCTCTCCTTTATAAGCACCATGGGCAGGCCAGATGAAACACAGCAGGCATTTATTTCTGAATACAAAGAAAGAGCAAAAACCAAGTACATATGAAAAACCAACCCTATGAAAGACAGGAATCATACTCTACAAACTGAGGAACTAAGAGTTGAATGGTACTCCAAACAAGCTTTCCAATAGGAATAAAGTATCTCTAAAATTAATTTAAGGTCTTAAATTAAAAGTTTGACCATCAAACACAACATATGCAACATAATGATTCAATAGGTGGATATATTATGAAATGATCACCACAATAAATCTAGTTAACATCCATCACCACGCAGTTACATTTTTTTTCTTGTAATGAGAGCTTTTAAGATCTACTCTCTTAGCAACTTTCAAATATACAATAAAGTATTGTTAATTATAGTCACAATATTTTAACATATGTAGTTTTTCCTGAATGGAAACACTCAATATTGCAAAGATGCCTATTCTCCTCCAGTGACTCTATAAATACAAAGGAATCCCATTCAAAATCCCAACAGGAATTTTTTAGAACTTGACAAACTGTTTTCAAAATGTAAATAAAAGAGACAATTTGGAACTTCCACTTCCAATAATAACAAACCATTTTGATTCAAACCAGCCTTCCCATACCCACCTCAAAGATGAAAAACAAGCTGAACCTAATGTTTAACAGTAGCTTCCTAAATGCATCAAAGAGTTAATAAGATAATGAGAAATTATCGCACCAAGGTCTGAAAGACAAAAATCCAAAGGGATGAGCCTGGCATTGGAGGTCACCTCAATTACAAATATAGAAGAAGTGATTTATAAGCTAAGGAGCAGGTCTGAAAGTTTCACAAGGCAAGGGGACAAAGGTCCTGGGCAGGGATCCTAATGAACCACTCACACTAAAGGTTGAGAGCTACATTCCAAGAGTAAGGGTGAAGCAGAAGTAAACCACCCCTCACACAGACTGCCTCTCAGTTTCAAGTCACCAGGCATTCCAGAATATTTCAAAGCCCGAAATCGGATTAAGGTGATTCAAGATTGCTCACACCTGACAGAACCTAATGAAAAGAAACTAGCAACATAATATACAACACGTCAAAGCAGATTTGAAAAAGAACCATCTAAAAATTCTAGGCTAAAAATATATATAATGATTGAAATTCAGAATTCAAGACACAGCTGAAGAGAGAATTAGTGAACTGAAATATATGAGAAGAAAATATTTAGAATAAAGCACAGAAAGATCAAAATTACCAAACTAGGTTTAATTGGCATCCCAGAAGGAAAATAGAGAGACAGTATGTCAGAAGCAATATTTAAACAAATAAAATGGCTTTAAAATCTCCAAAACTAATGAAAAAAAATCAATCTATGGATTTAAGACCCAATGACTCTTTGGCAAAATAAATATACATCCAAACATATAGTGAAACTGCATAAAACCAATGACAGAGAGAAAAACTTAATAGCTAGGGAGTGGTAGTGAAAACATTACTTCTAAGAAAAAATAGTTAGACCTACAGCTGACTTCTCAACAGCAAAAATGGAAGACAGAAGACAAAAGAATTGTATTTTCAGAGTACCAAAAGAAAATAACTGCTAAGCTAGAATTCTAAACCCAGTGAAAATGCCTTTTAAGAACAAAGTTGAAAGACATTTTCAGAATAGCAAAAATCAAGAGACTTCACCACTAACCAATTTGCACTAAAGAAAATAGTGAAGGAAAAACGATCCCACCAGAGACAAAGAAATGAAGACCAATAAACAGGTAAATAAGTAGATAAATCAAAATACGCATTGATTATATAAAAGTATTGGTTATTATATATAATAATATTGCCTTGTGAGGTTTGAAATGTGAATAGAATTAATATACAAAACAACAGCACTCCAGTCAAGCCTGCGGTAAATGGACAAAGCTGTTCTGAGATCTTTTATGGTACAGGAGGAAATAAAAGTACCAGTCAATATTAGCCTTTGACAAGTCAATGGGGCATCTTGTAATCTAGAGAGATCATTAAAGATTAGTAGAGCAGTCTATAACTTCCAACCAACTGAAGAATAGAAGTGAAATAATGTATGTATGAATACATCTAAGAAAATTCTGAAAAATAAAATGAGGGGAGATTTGTACAAAGGAGTGAGAAAAAAATATTATAGCTATATTTATTTAAATGATGTGGTGTAGGCGTAGGAATAATGCTATGGTCTAAAATTTGTGTGTCCCCCCACCCACCCCAATATTCATATGTTGAAACCCTAATCACAGTGTGATGGTACTTGGATATGGGGCCTTTGGAAAGTAGTTAGGTCATAAGGATGGAGCCCTCATGATGGGACTAGTGTCTTTATAAGAAAACTCAGGGGAGAACTTGCTTCCTGTCCCTCATCTCTCTTCCATGTGAGGACATGCAAAAGACAGCCAATCTGTGAACCAGAAAGAGGGTCCTCACTAGAACCCAATCATGCCGGGTTCCTGATCCCAGCCTTCCTGGCTCCAGAATTGTGAGAAGTTAATTTCTATTTTTAAGCTATCCAGTCTACAGTATTCTGTTCTAGCATCACAAACTGACTAAAACAGATTGATGAGCAAATAGATTATAGGAGTGAAATAGTTTTGTGTATATATGGCAATTTTATCTATAATGAAAACAATAATATAGGAAGTAGGAACTGTTCAAAGTGTTCTACTTGAAATAACTTAATACATGCATTTATTATGAGTGATAAAATATTATTTGCTATAAAGAGAGCATTTAAATCCTTAGGACTGAAAGAACTATTCAAGAAATAGTTTATAGAAGACCATATACCCATTTGAAAAAATTAAGTTAGATGGATAACGTGTATTGTACAAAAAAATAAATTCCAGTTAGATTAAAAAGCTAAATGTAAAAAAAGAAAGAAAGAAACTATAAGAGAGTTAGAATAAGACTATAGAGTAATTCTTATAATTTGGTGTTGAAAAGACTTTCCTAAAATGAAGCACAAAACCCAGAAGCCACATAATAAAAGATTAACACATTTAATCTCATAAAATTTTAAAACACTTTGTTGAAAAATGACACAATTACAAAGTTAAATTACAAGCAGCAAATTAGGAGACATTATATGAACACATTTAACACACAAAGAATTAATAGCAAGTATACATCAAGATCTTATACAAATCAATAAAAAAGGCCCACAACACAATAAAAATTGGACAAATTATATGTATAGGTAATTCACCAAAGAAAAATACAAATGCCAATAATCGTAGGAGAAAATGCACAGCTTCCACTAGTCACCAGGGAAATGGAAATTAAAACAATAATGAGATATGATTTCACACTCATTATATTGCCAAAAATAAAAAAAGATTGATGATAAAAAATAATAGCGTGAAGAAGGGGAACAGGTCCTTTCAGATACCTGCTGGAAGCGGCGTGAACTTGAGAGGCCATTTGGAAACCATCAGGCATCGCGGACCCACCCTGAAATGTGCATTCCCCTTACCCCCACCGTGTGCTTCTGGAAACCCAAGCCTGAAGATATGCGAGCAACATGGACACAAAAACATACATGCGATGATAGCTGTAGCCTGGTTTGTAATAGCAAAACTGAAGGGGGGTGGGGAATTCATGCATGCACCCCAATAAGAGAAAAGCTCAATAAATGATGGAACAATGCACTTCTCTGCCTAATTAAAATAATGCAGTAGGCTTTCATGTCCTGACTCAGAAGGATGGTCAGGACACATCATCAAGTCAAATCAAATAGAAAAGTCATTTATATAGTGTGATACCACTTACGTTTCCATGCACACACACACACACACACACGCACATACACACACGAAGGACAAGAAGGACATTGGACGAATGGGCATCAGGCTGTTGACATCAGTTATCTGTAGGGAACGGGGGATGAGTAGTGAGCAAAGGAAGGGTGACTTTCCATGTGTGAGAGAAATGTTTTGCCCCAACCCGAGACGGAAGCATCTCGAAGGCTCACTGGAGCCACTTTCTGAGAGGCCTGAGGAAAGGCGGGGCCGTGGGCCTCTGAGAGCTGACACCTCAGGGTGAATGGGCTCCTTGTCAGCGACGAAGCCCTGTTGCTTGGAACATCCAATTAATAGCCCTGGATCGATTTGTCATCCTCTGCTTCTCAGATATATGACTTGATATTTGTGATTAATGAGTCATGTCTGATGACGGTTCCAAATTACCCAGGCCACGTGGCCCTGCGCCTCTCGGGAGCAAATTTAACCCGCCGCTGGGAGCAATATGATTTTTTTAATGACCACGTGAGGTCGGACAGCACCCCGCACCCAGCTCGGCAGCCTGAGATGGGGGAGAGAGGTCTGTGTCCTGCTCAGAAGGGGGGCCCCAGGACATTTGGCCTGGCTCGCTCCCTTTACCATCTGCACTTGATCCTCACAAATAAGCACTAAGCCTTCACTTGGGCCTGGAAAGTGGAAATTGCTGTGGTTTGCTCCGTACCGTTTCAATCTTATACAAGTGAGAACATATTAACATAATATCCATGAAATATATAATTATATAAATAAGTGTCCCCAAAGTATCACTTCTTATTAGATATCTTCCGAATCAATGGAGATTAAACAGCTCATCTGGAAGTCCAGAAAACACTTTGATGTTAAAAATAGGCTCCTGCATTCAGAAAGGTATTCTGGGCCTGTCCGTGGTTCACTGCTCTTCCAAGGGAGCAAAGAGAGGGAGGTGGAAAGAGGGCGGTGTGGAAATCAATGAATTTTCAGTGGTGGGTTCTTAACCCAAAAAAAGGAAAGGGCCATCACCAAAGCCCAGTTCACCCAGTAAGACAGACACCATGCGCCTTGGTCCTCGCCAGCACCCCAACTCCGCTGGCCTGCAGATGGTGTCCCCGGCACCACTGACCCTCTCCAGGGCTGTGCTCTCCTGCCAAAGCCCCGCCCGGCTGAGCCCCATTATTTCCCTCTGTCCCCCAGCACCAGGGCAGCTGAGCGGTGCCAGAGAAAATCGCTCTCAACGGACTGATTGGTTGCGCTCTAAGTTCATGCCTCCAACAAAATCCAAATGGGAAAGGGAAGGGGGAGGGGAGCCCTGCAGGAAGCTGCTCTACATTTTCTCCGATGGAGCATCCTCCCACCCGCTTTGGCCCACGAGGGCGCCTCACCCTTCCCCGAGGGACAGAAGGCCATCAGCAGGAGCTTGTTCTGCTTCCTTGTGCCGCACCGGCCAGGGGCCCGCAGCAGGACGCCGTGAACACGTGCCCTGGGCTCCCCTCTCTCTCGCCTTCTCCAGGGCTTTGCTCCTCTCCTGCATTGTATAGATCAAGCTCATTTCACTTCTCTGCTTAAAAGCTTCCGTGACTCCCCTTTGCACTTAGAAAAACACCCCCAGTCCCCACCGTGGCTGGCTGGGGAGTGGGATCCTAGCTCATGCTGAGATCCACCTGCTGCTGAGACAGCTCCTGCTCAGTCCCTCTAGAAGGGCCTGGGTCTCTCTGCTTCTCCGCCTAAGGGCCCCTCCGCCCCAGAGAATGCGCCCAGTGCCACCAGGCATGACCAACCCAGGGGCGTGGAGAAGCTAGCGCCCCCGGAGACAGCCCCCAGCCAATGGGAGATGGGCGGGAGCCGGTAAAGCCCCAGCTCCTACCTCCAAGTGCAGCTTCACTGTCTCTCAGTGTCCCTGCTGGACTGAGTCCCAGGTGCCTGCACCCCTTCAGTAATGCACACGTGTTGGCTTTCTCCCTCTCCTGTCTCGGTTTCCCTGCCTCCTGAGTTCGCTTCTTGAGGTCACCTCCCAACTACCAGCACCCAAACTCTTGTTATAGGGCCAAACTAGTAGCTTCTCACAATCAGAAAAGATCTGTGTTCTTGTAAGTTTTCCATATCCCCCCCAGCAGACTGTAGAGTGGGCTGGGGCCTTGTCTGTCTTGTTCATTGTTGTCATCAGTGCCTGCACATCCTCAGCGCTCAAAAAAGTCACAAGCAGATGAACGAAGCTGCTAGGACAGCTGCTCACGTACCCGCCAGCACAATGCCTGTGCGCACACGCATGCACACACATGCTCAGGCCTTCCCCCAGTTCGGCAGAGCCAGACATCCATTCTATATCTCAACAGGCATCCAACTTGGTTAGACTCGAACTACAACATCTCGTCTGCAGTAGGCAGTAGATCAAATTCCATTTCAGTTTTGGGCCTCAGCTGTGAGCCACTCTGAGTGTGCGCCATGCAGAGAGACTTGGGCAGGATCAGCCAAAGACTTGGGTAGAGTTTATCCCCAGAATTTGGGGCTCCCCTCTCTGATCTCCTCCTTTCCAGGGTCCCCCCCACTGCCCTCAGTTCTGTCCCCCAGTTCTTCAAGCTGAAAAGATATTGCTTCTCTCAGAGTTTTCGAGGGCTGTGCTATATCATGGCTCCAGCTGCTTCCACATCTCAGATACTCTACAAATCTCCCGGCTTCTGGGCACTCCTCAGGTCCTTCGAGGATTTAATATTTATCTAGAGTTTGTGGTTATCATCTGAAGGAAGGTCAGTCTGTTAGGGGCTTACTCCACCAAAGTGGAAGAGAAACCCAAACTAATCGACATGCCAGCTATCGACTAACATTCACCATATCAGTTCGTTTATACACGGACTTGAGGTGCAGGCCCAAGTGTCAGAAAAACAAGACTTTTTAAAACTAATTGGGAACCAAGAAATAAAGGCATATAGGTAGAAGAAAGTTAGATTGAGAAATCTCCAGCTAAGGAAAGCTACAGCGATTGAAAGAAACTCTGGAATTTCCTCGCAGCCAAGGCAACAAGGGAAATTATATGAATTTCATATGCTTCGGAGGCCAGTCATGGGAAACTACAAGTTCACTGAGGAATTTGCTGTCCTGATCCTGAACTCAAAGGAGTGGTGTGGCCTCTCCTGTCAGTAGTGATTCTCAGGTACACAGAGTTACCCCTGGTATTTATAGGTCGAATGAAATAATTCAGGTAAGGACTTTCCCATAGTGCACATAGAGAGCGATTATGATGATATAATGTAATGGTGATGGTGGTGGTGGTGAGATAAATTCTACATTTATCTTGTCTTTGGAAAGGAGAGCCACTGTTACTACTGACAGATTTTAACCCAATACATCAGTCACTCTTTTTTTTTAAATCCTCACTCGAGGGTATGTTTATTGGTTTTAGAGAAAGGAATGAGGAGAGCGAGGGGGGGGGGAGAGGGAGAGGGAGAGGGAGAGGGAGAGGGAGAGGGAGAGGGAGAGGGAGAGGGAGAGGGAGAGGGAGAGGGAGAGGGAGAGGGAGAGGGAGAGGGAGAGGGAGAGGGAGAGGGAGAGGGAGAGGAGAGGGAGAGGGAGAGAGAAACATCAATCGGTTGCCTCCTGTATGTGCCTGACTGGGAATCGAACCCGCCACCTAGGTATGTGCCCTGACCAAGAATCGAACCTGAAAACTTTTGGTGTACAGGACAACACTCCAACCAACTGAGTCACCCAGCCAGGGCTGCATCAGTAACTTTTAAGTCAGTATGTGAAATGTCACTCTCTTAAGCCACCTCCCAAGAACCAGCACACCCAGCAGCATAAGGCCAGCTGCCTTCTGCTCAGGGCCTGGGCATCCGCCTCCTGGTGCCTCAGGCAGAGCGAGCGCTCAGGGGAGGCCTGGGAGCGGCACCGGGAAGGGCCCAGGGACCTCCCACTCAGCCTCCATGAGGGCCGCACTTTGCTCCGAGACTTAGTCAGCCAGGCGATGATCTGGAGAAGGCGTTCCCATGCTAAGCGGGGGCAGAGCCTGGAGAGCCACGCACAGCCCCTGAGCTCCTGAGCCCCCTCCCTGCCCCCACCCAGGGGCCACCAAGGGAGGCTATGTCTCACCCAGGTCTCCAGCAGGGGGGGCGGGACCCTGCACAAGGCCATCCCATTCCCTCACTCCTGCACCTCGATGTGAGAGTCAGCTGGTGGAGCTGGGCTTCTGTCCGCGGCTGCGCCTGAGAAGGGTCAAGGGCAAGGTTAGTGTGTGTCTGAGGTCAGGGCTTAATTAGTGACTGCAATTAAGGCGTAGGCTGGGGGCATGGGCCGAAGTCAGTAAAGATTAAGGATACGTGTAGGGCAAGAATCAGGTCAGCCTGTGGCTCTTTCTGTGACCAGAATAAAGACTCAGTTTATGTTCCTTGTCGGGGATAAGCTGAGGTCAGAGCCAGGGTCTGGGGGCCCCGATTAGAAACCAGGCCCCCCTGAAGCTCCCTCCCCAAGGCAGATGTGGGCTGTGAGGGAGCTCAGGTGCGCACCTCTCAGAACCTGCGGGTGTGGTGACTCGGATGCACGCTGAACTCTGAGACCCTTTGCTTTGAGTGGGCCTAGGCTTTCCTTCCCAGGGCTCACCAGAGCCGTATTTCCCACAGCCCAGGGCATCCACATGCCGCCCCGATCCCACCCCCCCCTGAGAATTCCAGGCTGCAGCCGGTGCAGCCCCACAAGGCCATGGAACAATAGATGTGCCTCAGAAGTGGGCTATTTCCTACTTAGGCGATAGGGAATGGGGGTGCCTTAGGACTTGCCTGCGCACCCCTGGCTGCTTTCCCAGGCATGGAGAGCAGGTCCTCCGTGGCAGTAACAGCAGCAGCAGCTCACATTTATGGAGCATGTACCATGTGCTGGGCACCTAGTAATACACAGCTATGTGTATTAGCTCATGTCATCCCCCACAACAGCCTGAGGTAGATATTATTACTGTTCCCATTGCACGAAACTGAGGCCAGAAACCTGACCAGGGTCACCTGAGTAAAGAAAGGCAGAGCCAGGACTGCCAGACAGTCTGATTCCCGAGCACACCCTCTCACTCATGATGCTCTAAGCCACAGCACACAGTCTGCAATACTGTTCCCTAAAATGGGACTACTTAGTAAAATGCACATTATAGTAAGAACTATCCCTTTTTCCGTTGCTTGATCAAACTCTAGGTGTGTGTTACCTTTGTAAAGGAGAACCCATGCCTTTTCTGCATCTGAATTTCTCAAGGGAAATTCTGGGAAAACTCAGTCTTTGCACCCAGTTTCTGGATATGGGAAGAGGTGTCTAAGCACCTTCTTCATGCATCTCTGCCAGCTGCCAGCTTCCCCGCCTCAAGAACCCTGCTCTCTGCCACAGGCCTTTCCAGTGGCAGGGCGAGAAGGCACACAAACTAGGCCCAGCATCCTTGCTCCCGTCCCTTGCAGGCCTGGAAGAGTCGCCTTGTCTGACCTGGCATTTTATGCCCAGCACACATCTCTCCCAGAAATGGCTTCCTAAAGAAAGGCTGCTCTTTTTCTCTCTCTCTGAATAATTAAAGGCATTTGGACATAGTTGAAATATACTGGGGTTTCTCTCAAAATCTAGGCCACCCAAATGGTTAGCTGAGGTCACCCCAGCAGGTTCACGAGCAGACGATTGGAAGCTGGCTTTCTGCCTTCTGGTAAGGGGTTTCTGGAGGGGGAAGGAAATGCCATTGTTTCATTTGTTAAATCGATATGTTAAAGTCAAGTTCATATATACACATACTTAAAAATTCAAGCGACTCAGAAGGGCCTATGATGAGAAGCTCCTCTGCCCCCCCCCATTCCCACCCCCACCCTTCAGACACATTGTGGAGTCTCCTGAAGTCCATGTTGGGTAAGACTTGAATATTTCTGCCTCTGAGAACCTGATGAGTGGAGATGAGAGGTTTTGCTCTCTCCCTTCATCCAGCACCTATGCGTTAAGCGGGGTGCTTATTGCTGCGATATCACAGACAGGACATGAGGTCAATCAAACAGGTTCCCACCTTGACAGACTCTCTGTCTACAGGGTGGGGGGCTGGAGATTAAAACAGGCATTTATAATGCCAGAAAGAAGGACATAACTGGCAAAATAAAAATGTGAGCAACCATGTTAGAAATCCAGGAAAAAGTCCAAGCAGAGGCCCAGGGTGAGAGGTGGGGAGCGGGGGTGGAGTGGGGTGAGAGTGGGGTATGGGGCACCTACCTTTCTGTAGACCTGGAAGAGTAGTAAGGGAATAAATGAGCAAACTCGTGCAGGTGGGATATGGCTGGATATTGAAGAAGAACATGTGGAGTCCAGACCAGGGAGGGCCAGAAATTTCATGGCTTTCATAGTGAAGGCCCCAGAAAGCCAGATTTCGAGGGGCTTTGGTTTCCTCATCGGCAGAATGGGGAAAGAATAATGCTGTTCAGAACTACAGGAGGTAATGCATGTGGGCACTGATCACAGTGCCCGGAAAACAGTAAGTTCCATAGATCTTAGCTAATAACACCACCCTCCTTCCACCCCAGGCACCTGCCCACCCAGACGTTCCCAACTGCACTCTCCTTTCCCTCCCAGTTTAAGAAATGGGATTGTCCCACCAGGATCCTCATCTGCATGAAATGAGATGCTGGTATCTGGGAGGAACTGGCACCTGAGAACAGCCGGGGTCTTTGCTCCAGGAGGGCTGTTTTGAAGGGAGCCTGTGAATGCCTGGTGAGGACCTTACCCGCAGGACAGTGGTCTCTTGAGGGACAATCCATTGGAAGCTTCCTAAAGCAGGCTGCACAAGCATCCACTGGTCGTGTTAGGGCTCCGAGCTGGTATCTGCACATGTGAACGCTGGCTCTGCCGCAGCTCGATGGAGGCTGGTTGCGAGGGTGATTTGTGCAGGCGTTTTGCCTCCATGGCTTTGCGGCCTTTAATCTGTGCCTTCTTGTCACCATTACAGGGTGGCCTCAAATGAGAGTCCAGGTGTGTGTCTCTGAGTCAGGCTGAGGCTGCCCTGCTCTGCCCCAGCCTAGCATGCGGGTGGGGGGGAGATTGAGTGCTAGGCCTGGCAAGGCCCTCAAGGTGACCTAGTCCGCTCAGTGATGCAATGACTGACTCATGGCTTTAAGATCCCTCTTAGGAGCTTGTCTACGGTCTGTTGGCATGCCTCCAGCAACAGGGTTCTCACCACCACTCCAAGTACCTCATTCCCTCTGAACAGCGCAGATTGGGACAAATCCTTTATGTTGAACTAGAATCTATCCTTCTTTGGAAGGGTTAATGAGACAATCACTACGCCGTCCTTGTTAAGCATCGCCCTTCCCCGAGTCTGCCTAGATGCATTAATTCCATTTTCAAATGGTCAGCCCAAGGGAATGAACTTTAAAAGGCTTGAAGCAAGGTAGGTTAATTAAAATCTTTGATCAAAGCCCCATAAACAACATAAAAGTTCTCTCTCTTAATCATCCTAGATGGTCTCTCAAGCATTAAAGCCAAAGGGTAGATGATGAGGAGGCTGGGAGGTGGGATGGGAGGTGAGGCGCTGGGAGGAGAATTTCCAACAAGCAACAGCCACCAGGACGGAGCCGCCACATTGATGTGCCCATGAGCTCTCCGCGCCGGGGAACACTAGGGAAGCAGAGAAACCTCCCCTGCTCGTGTAACAATTACTCACCCTGCGCTTCCTGTGCCACCCACTCCACCAGATGCCGAGAACACAGGGAGAAAGATCCAGGCCCTGCCACTGAGGGGGGCCAGGGTCTCGTGGGGAGGTCTAGAGTGGGTATTTGCTATATGATGTGACAAACAGCACTGAGCACAGCTGGCAGGAGGGGGCTGTGGGAGCTCCTAACCCAGCCTGGGAAGGTCCAGGAAGGCTTCCCGGGATGGTGACTCTGAGCCAGGACAAGAAGGCTGTGGTGGAGACAGAAGGAAGTCAAGAGCAAGTTCCAGGCTGGGTGGAGAGGCCCGGAGGTGAGAACCGGCCGGGTTCGGTAAGAGTGGGCAGCAGAGTCGAGGTGGGCAGGAGTGAGAGGTGAGGCCAGAGGGCTGAGCGCGATCGAGAGGACCCGATCATGAGGCACATCGTGTTAAGAATGGTTTCTGAAAGGCGTAGATAAGCATCATTTGGGGAAAATCTAGCTAGTTGGTGGGAGAATGGGCTGGAGGGGGGTGAGGCAGGAGGCATAATCCAGGTTGCTGGTGTTGTCCCGGTGAGAGGAAGTGCTGCCCCATCTCAAGCAATGGCAGGGAGAGGGTGATGGAGAGAAGTGGGTGGGCTCAAGAAATGTTTGGGACAAGACAGAAGAGTCCAGGTGACAGCCAGGCTTCCTGATTAGGTGTTTGGGTAAATGGTGATGACGCTCCCTGAAGCGGTGAACACAGGGGAGATTAGGTTGAGGGCCAGCCTGACCAGTCCCATCTTCCCCTATGTTCAAGATCATGAGTTTAGTTTTGGACTCTGAGCATGACAGACCAGTGATCTCATCCCACCCCTCTCCCATCCCTACCCCTAACTAAACCCTTTATGACTTCCCACCTGTCTTAGGATAAAGTCCAAAGTGCTCAGGAGGGCTTTCAAAGCCATGGCTGACCTAGCTAGGGCTCTCCCTGTAGCTAATCTGTGCACTCTCTTTCCAGTCAACTGCTTTCCAGACACAAAGACTTCTTTCTAATCTGCAGGTGTCCCAGGCTCCTTCCTACCTCAGAGCCCTTGCACATTCTGTTCCCCATGTCCCGTACGCTCCTTCTCTCACCCTTTCCCCTAACTTATCCTTCAGGTGTCACTTGCATTGTCTCTTTCACAGGAAACCTACCCTGCCCCACTGGAACAAGAACCAGAGAGCTGGTTAAATACACAGACCCCCTAACCCTACTCCACCAGCCCCGACTGTGGCTCAGCAGCTCATGGGGGGCCAAGAATCTGCATTTTCAGCAAACATGACAGGTGGTTTTAAAACTCCATGGCCCAAATCTGGGAAGCTTTGCATTGCAACGTGCTGTGTCACCCAGCAGCAAATCCCAACCATTAGTGACGTGTGATGGCACCAAAGGGCAGCTGTGGAGGCTTTAACCGCACCCGCCACTCTCCATGTTCTCGGTTCCACTATTAACATACATGTAAATTACTAACATAATATTATGTGTTGATCATAATAACAATTTCTGACATGGAAAATTCATGTCTATATAATCTTTTGTAAAAATGTAAATAAGAGCATCCTTAGAAAACTCTGCTATTTTTACTGATCTTTATTAATACAGGGTGTCCCCCAAAAATGTGTATACACTTTAACACCTGATAGTTTAGTTTTGAAAATGAAATGTATTTTAATAGACACTGCCTTTATAATTATTCAAAGTGTGTGTATACATTTGGGGGGCACCCTATATACCATCCAAGTAAAACGATGTCCTTTCTAAGGAATTGCAACCTCAAGGGACTCTCCTGACCCTCACCCCTTCCAACCAGGTTGTTCCCCTCAAGCCTCCCGTGTACAGAAACTTCCTCACCATGCTGCTGAAATGTGCCTGAGCCCTGTCCTCTGGGAAACAGAATGGTTGAGAGCCCCAACCCCATGCTCGGGAAAACAAAGAGCTTACAAGAAGACCCGCCCTCTCCCATGTGAAGCAGGTCAGACGGGCAGATGCTCTCCTTGCTCACCTATGACAAGGCCAGACGCAGACCCTCCGGTTTCCCAGTGTCTCATAAATGATAAGCTGAAGTGTTTGTCTTCCTGAAACTAGTCAGACACAGATAAACGCTTCCTGTTCAGCTGCCTGAAGGAGATTCACCCTGATACAAAAACAATCCTGATTGCAGTATCCCCTCCCACACGTGGCTGCTCCTCCCTGCAGAAGTCTAAGGCAGAGTCAAGCTGCTGACAGTCTGGCCTTCAGATCTGGGAGCTCCCCCTATTGCATAAATAAAATCAATCTCCTTGCATATTTGGTTTTGTATTTGACAGGTACCACCACTCTTAGGGTCTGTACTCTGGTACCTGACTGGCTGCCAAGGTCAGAACAGGTACTGGAGACAAGGTTACAACATGGCTTCTAACCCGGCCCCTGGTTATTGCCCAGAAAGGGGTTTCTGTGTCCAAGGGCCAGGGGTTATGTGAGCCCTTCTCTGAGCATGGACAGTTGAGGGGTTGTGGCACAACAGAGAATCATAGAATGAAAGGTGTCACCTGACCTAGAAAAGCAGGAGCCCAGGGCCTGCAGCCTCTCTAGGCAGGGCCATCTCTCAGCATCCTGCAGCCTAGGTGGAAGCTGTGTGGCCACTCCCTCTGGCAGCCACAGATCAAGGGGAAGCCAAGCTTTCCTGAATCACCACCCTCCTGCCTCAAATCCCCTGTTGCTTCTGAATGTAGAAGACCACGGTGCTAAAAGATAAACCGAGCCATATTTAAATTTCAAGAGTTTCTTTGAGCAAAAATCTATACAAATTAAGCAGCACTGAACCAGACATGAAACCCTCCACTGACAGGCGCCGGGGGAAAAACTTTTATAGAGAAGACACGGAAGCAAGACAAGGGAATGTTTGATTGGCTAGGGCTTAAGCAGTGGCCTTATTTCCCAGAGCCTAGTAGGTTATTTGTGTTTGGTGGTCCTTAGGTTTCAATTTTTTAATTTTGAGGCATGACAGTAATAGGTTCTGGCTTGCTCACATATGCTGCATTAAAACTACTTTAGGCCAATGGCCTCCTTGTTTATATTAGTTCAAGAGCAGCCACCAATGAAAGGTTCTGGTGAAAGATGCTCACTCTTTCCACCTCCCGGTCTGCACTCATGCTGCTTTCTCCACTTCAGATAGGCTTGCTCCATTCTCTACAGATCTCGCTCAGCCTCCTAGGACTGATTCAGATGTCCCCTCTTTCAGGAAGCCCTCCTGGCGGTTCCCCAGCTGAAACCTAGGGAGCACTCAGCTCCCCAGCTGTGCTGCAGTCCAGCCTTTACCAGCATCGAGCCCTGTGAGGCAGCAACGCGGAGCGGAAACGAGCAGGCCTTGGAACCAAGATGTGGGTTCAAATCCCCACTTAACTTCTGGTTACCCCGTGGCCTCCCGTAAGTTGCTCAGTTCCCACTGAGCCTCTGGTTCCTTGTCTGCAAAAGGGGGACAACAGTCCCCTAGGAAGCCCGTGGGGATCTGGTTAGAACATAGATTCAGAGCCAGTGGGTCTCAGGTGAGGCTGCTGCTGCTGGCCCAGGGCCGTACTTCCAGGAGCGGGACACAATCTCTCCGGTTCCTGTAAGGGACACAGACAGTGCTCTAAAGGGCTGGGCCGCTAGGAGCTCAGGAAGCGGGAGGCTTGTTACTACTATTCTCTCTCTCACCGTGCCCGGCACGCGGTAGGTGCTGGAGAGAATGTAGCTGGTGTCACCCTGTGTCACCTCCCCTGCTACCTCCCAGTTCCCGAGGGCAGGGGTGTCTGATTCCTCCTTCAAAATGCCTCGCACATAGAAAGCAAAAGCACACCGCTGTGAAAGAAAGAAAAAATCATTTTTATCAAGCTTTGGGGTGTTTTCAGGGGAAATCCTGCTCTCCTGGGTTCTGAGCTTACATGCAGAAAAATCATGGCTAGGGAGGGGTCCCAGTCACTGTCTGCCCCTCCCCAACAACCTTGTCCTGTGAGAGGACTGCCAGGTTCTCCCAGAAGCCTGCCTCCTCTGAAGTCATTTTTTTGATGGAAATGAGCTCCCTGCCTCAGCACATCTGTTGGCTTCATAACCTTGGGCGGGGGGTGGGGGGGGAGACAAATAAATGGGTCTCGAGAGATTTATCCGAGACCCCAGGAAGCTGTAAAACATGTGTCGTAACATATTGGTCCTTGACAGGCTCCGGTAACGGAGGAAACCCTTTCCCTGATGCACTGGCTGAGGCCAAGTGAATGCGGCCCTGCTCTGCCTCCCGCCTGGGAGCAGCCATTCTCCCCGCCCCCGCAGGGCCCATCTGCAGGGCCCCATCTCAGGCTTGTCGGCCAAGTGGAGGGGGGCTCCCCACCTGGCCAAGAGCCCCCCTCCCCGCCTCCACGCCCCTTGAGACGCAGGTGTGAGTCTCAGGTGTGGACAGCACCTGGTATCCAGAGGCAGAGCCCATCTTTGTCCTCCAGGTGCCTGGAGCCCTTCTACCTTCAGGGCCTGGGAGGTTGAGTCCATTGCCCCAGGGATGGGGAGGGGAGCCACAGGCTGGGACAGCAGTGGCCTGCCCTGGTTACACATTAGAATCCCCTGGGGGGAGGGAGGCTTTTAAATATACAGATGTCTGGGATGCCCTTCAGGAGGTCTGAATTTCAGGGAGCTGCCTGGACATCGGTATTTTTTAAAGCTCCCCAGGTAATCCTAATGAGCATCCAAGGGTGAGAAACACTGGTTTAGAAAAAAGTTATTGCCCAGATTTAACTCTCAAAACAGAGTTTTTAAAGACCCCCCATGCAACAATAGTCAGAGCATTTTTATTTGCAAGAGAAACTGTTTTTCTTTTTAAATGCCACAAAGGAAGATCAAAACCTGGAAGGCCAAGATCACGGAGTCAGAAGGATGTTGGACAGGAGGTGAGAGCAGTGTTTCCTCTTCAAAGGAAATTAAATTCTCTTAGGAGAAGAAAGCAATTGGAAAGGAGATCAAGTGAGGAAGACCCTCGCCCCTAGATCAGGCAGGGTCTTTTTTATGTTTCCCCCCTTGAACCTCGGCAGCCATCTGGAGGAATGAGGGGACGATGGCAGTGGAATAGAAGTGGTGGCAGAGAGGGCCCTCCTCCTGAATTGTTCTCACCTCCCGTGTGGCTCAGAGACCTGTCCCAAGCCTGGAACCTAAGGCCTATTATTGCACACAAACCTCATGGGCTTCTGCAGCTTCTGTGCCAGCTGGGGTGGGGTCTGGACTGCAGGAAATGCCAGCAGCAGGTACAGACCCTGCCACCCAAGGACCAACGCGCCTAGGAGTAGTAAAGAGAATAACTACCCTTCTCAGGAAGGAATGGGAGGAGAACCAGGGGGAGAAAGGCCTTCACTGGGAAGTGACTGAGCAGTAAATTACTTAGAATTGAAAGTTGGTTTGTTTCTGCTCATTGGAAATGGGGGAGCTCAGGAACAAGTGAGGCTTAGTCATAAAAATTAAGAAAGTTACATTTCTGCACATCTGAGTATAACTATAAATCTTAAACCCAACGGGAGGTCTATTCAGAAAAGAAATATATGCCCCCAATGAACAGGGAGAGGCAATCTCAGCAGTAATTCAAGAAACACAAGAGAACACCAACAGTACACCATGGGAGCCCCTGGATGGGAGGTGTCTGAAAATCTAACACCCAGAGCGGCAAAAGCAAAGAAACCAGCCTCTGCTACATTGATGGTGAAATGTATGTCATCTTTCAGAGGGACCGCTGGACAATAAGAATTAAAATAATTGTCATTTAAGGACAGTAAGTCCTCACTTAACGTCACTTAAAAGGTTCTGCAACTTTTAACAGAGCAACAGATGATGAAATCCGTTTTACCACAGGCTAACTGACATAACCAAGAGTTAAGACCCTACGGCATTTCATCAACGTTATAGCAAAACAACACCGAATGAAACCATGGTGTTCGAGGACCTGCCGTACACTTTCGGTGCAATGACTCTAGGAATTTATCCTAAGGAAATAATCTAGTATTACAGAAATGCTTTGGGAATAAGACTGTTCATTAGAGTTTTTATTAGGATCCTAAAAAATTGGTAGAGAAAACCCAAATGTCCAATAATAGATAAGTGCTCAAAAATATACTACATTATGGACTATTTCATGAAATAATATGAACCCATTAAAATAATTGTAGAAATACACTTAGTGACTTGGAAAGATGTTCGCAATATAATGTCAAATGAGGAAATAGATTAAAATAATATGTTCACTGTTCTCAGTTATTGTGTGTACAATATATTATATATTTATATATATAAAATAATGGAATTATCTACCTCCATAATATTAACAATGACTTTCCCAGGGTAAGAGCATTGTTACTCTGATTACAGTTTTTTCTTTTTTTCCTTAACTATACTTTCTAGTTTTTCTACAGTAAACATGTATTATTTGTGATTTTAAAAAGGAGACTTTCCATTAAAATGGTGGATTTAAACGTACACTTAGCTTTGATCCATCTCAAACCCCACTAAAATGACAATAAAATGATTTCTTTTGAGGGAGAGTGCATAAGGTGTCATCCACAGTGGGAAACCAAGAGATAGAGCCTGAAACGCAAAAATCACGGACTAGCTATAAGCTCTCTGTTTAAAGATGAGATAGACACCAAAATAACAGGAGAGCTGAACACTGTTGCCTCTAGAGATGGAAGAAAAGAGAGCACGGCTGCTTCTAGTAACAAGTTCCATAGGCCTATTGGGCTCTTTAAATTACGTGTAACTTGGATTAAAAAAAATAAAAGTATACATTTTTTAACTTGGGCAATTGAATTAAAGGATTTCTGAAGGCATTTTCAGCTACAACAGTCTATGACTCGAAGTTACCTTTTTAGGAATCACCACAGGCGCCTTTCTTGAACTTGGAGGGCTTTCGCATCACTTGTCAATTATGAAATGACTCCCAAAAGTCAACAAGTAGATCAGATTCTCCTTCCCGCTGTGCGCTTAGTTTGGGTCCATTTTGGTACATTTCTGCCCCTGAGTTATGTGACTTTGTGACAAAGCACAGGACTAATAAGACAGAAGCAGATCTGCTCTGCACAGACTCTGGACCCCTGGCTCTGGCTTGTCAAGGGCAGTTCCCGCCCCTGCCCCTGCCCCCGCCCCCTGCCAGGGACCCTCATAGCCCCTCTCCTGCAACCCTCCCCCCCCCAGGGGCATCTTCACTTGCTGCTGTGCATGTTCCCTGAGCCGGCACAGAACCAGCTCCATCGAGAACCAACCTTGCAGCCTTGCCTCCACCACCAGCGACGCATCTGTGCCCACCTCACATCTGCAGCGTGTGGCCCTGGGCTGAGTCCCTGCCGGGAAAACACGCTGCGGCTCTCAGCCAGGGAATGGGCGACACCAGCAGCCACCCAGCTTGGCCACCCGTGAACACAGCAGTGGGTTTTCTCCACTGTTCACTTAGCATTTAATTTTCTTAGCATCCAGTGGTGCCATGCAGCATTAATTCAGGGGGAGAAGTTGCGAATTCCAGGCCCTTTTGAAAGCTTGTTTTCACAATGAATTAATGGTCCTTAATTTAACACTACATCAACAAACCAGGCTGCTGAAGGAATTTCAAGTAGCTGCTTTCTGCACTGGCCCTGGCCCCCAGCTGCTCCCACGTGACCACGGCCACCCTGCTCACCGTGGTGCAAAGTATTAGCAGTAAGAGCCGCTATTTACCGAGCGCTTGCTATGTGTCAAGCACTGTGCGGAGAGCTTCACGCACACGATTGCATTTCATCTTCCAGAAAAGCCTTGAAGTCAACACTGCTACTATCTTCATCTTACAGAGGAGAAAATCAGCTTAAGATGAAGTTGCTTAGGTCACATGGGTAGGAAGTAATGGAGCCCACGTACTGGTGGAATTCAGAAAAAATCCTTTTTGGGGGATCCAGGTGCCCTGAAGTCTCTGCTTTGTAAACAGCTATTTTCCCTTTGCTAGCAGACTGTCCTCCAAGTTAGATGAAATGTATGGTCCTTAAATATAAATCAGGCAGATGCAACTTGATTATAATGCAGCTGTTTGAGGTTAGAAGCTAATGAGATATAAAAGAAATCCCATTGAAAAGGATCGCTCGGCTCCTTAGGGCAAAACAGCCCTGCCCCCGGCTGCTGGCTGTTGTCGGGCAGTTAGAGCCCGTGCCAGGCCCTGCTCCCTGGAGCACACTCGCTGGCTCCGTGATCTCGCCGTGACCTTCAGGCAGGTTGCTGTCCCACCCGGCAGCAGAACCCCGCATGCTCAGTGACCTGCAGGCTGCCAGTGTCCCCCCTCCCCTGCCCTTTTCGGGGTCCCCCAGGATGAAAGAGAGTCTGGGACCGGTTACTCACCCCTGGGGTAGTGAGCCCTGGCCTCTCCTTCTCGCTGGACCTGGGCGGGAGGGAAGCAAAGCGCATCCGTCTGCTTCCCAGGCCCAGGCCCATTCGAAGCAAAGAGGCACTAGTTGCTCCTAGTTCCAGCTCAGAACTAGAAATTTGGGCTCATAATCAGCCTCTACTCCCCATGTTCTTAGCCCTTACGGGATGCTCCTTCCCTTCCCTGTCCTAGAACCTGTTCGGTTTAGCCACATATTTTCTAGCCTTTTCTATGTGGTGGACAGGTTTTGAGACCCTGGAAACAAGGAGATGATGAATTGGGCACAGCCCCGTCTCAGAGTAAGTCCAAGGCCAAAGGGGGGGCCGGTCACAGGCACTTCTAGCCCCAGCGGAAGCTGGACAGTGGGCAGCGTAGCAGGTACATAAAGGCCTCTGGAGAAGGGACAACGGATCCCCTGCGGTCAGTCCTGGAAGGGTTCAGAGGAACGTTAACGCGGCACCCCGCCTTGGAGGGTGGCTGGGATATTAAGCTGGCAGAGGTGGGGACAGGAGCCCTCCTGGGCAGCGGGACAGGGCCAAAGCAGGGGCAGGGCGTGCAGGACACCCTCAAAGCACAGAACCTCTGAGGAGGGACAACAAGTTCAAGGGGACAACGAAGAGGGATAGTGAGAGATGAAACTAAAGAGAGCCCCGCAGGGCAGGCCCCCCGAGGCCCCCCGAGGCCCCCCAAGGACGCGGAGCCCTGCTCGCCAGGTACCGGGGACCCGGACACGCTTTGGAGCAGGAGCCCAGCTGTGTCAGTTCAGAGGACAGAGGCCGAGGGAGGGCAGTGGCTACCGAGAAAGACCTGCCGCTCAGAAAACAACCGCAGGCAACAGCGCTGTATCCGGGGGCAATGGCACATCTGGTGACACAGATCTACTCTCTGCCGCAAAGGGCACCCAACACTCCTTCAGCGTGTGATTAGAGACAGGAGCTCTCGGCACCCTTTCTGGGGACAGTCTTCTCAGGAAGAAACTCGAAAGACAGGGTCGTGATTTCTATTTATTGTACTTTTTAAAACCAGCTGCTTCAGGCCCAAGTCGGTCAGTTGAATATACACATGTACCTCTCCTCGCTGTCCAGTCTCATTAAAATGACAGGAGGGAAAGATAAGAGTAAATTCATGGGGCTGGAAAATTAGGAAGAATGCCACTGTTAAAGGATAACAGTTATGGCCTCACGCACCAAAAAGTCAAACTGTATAAAGATTTAAAAAAGCCTTCAGAAAAACAAGAAGACAAAACTTCTAGCATAGTGGGATACAGTAACATATGTCTCAAAAATTATTTCATCAAGCAGGCCAAAAAATACAGAGAGCGCAATTATAATTATAATTATAATTATAATTAACAAATAGTATGCAATAGGTCTGTATGAGACTTCACAACCTACAAACAAAGCATTGTGTATTTACAAGGACTGACCAGGACTAGATTACAAAGAAAACTTCAGTAAATTCCAAAAAATAGTACAGTAATAGGGTATATTCTCTGCCTGCAATATAATAAAACAAGAAATATTTAACAAAACAGAAGTAGTAAAAACTGATCACAAAAAAATTCAAAAGCACTGTTCAAAGGTAAATAAAAATCCGTGTTACAGATCGTTTGACAAAGTCAGGAAGGTCACTATATATAAAACCCACAAGATGAAGACCTAAGGCCGACTCAGAGGAACACTGATCACCCAAAATACGTTTATTATGAAACGAAAAAGAATGAAAATAAACCAGCTTTCAATTCAACAAGTTAGACGATAAGCTTGGGAATTTTTTAAAGACAGAATGAAAGATTTAATCTTTACAGCTTAAAGCAAATAAGAGAATGAATTAGAAAGAAAACATTCTATGGAACTGAACAAACTAAAAGCTGTTTTTTTAAAAATCCTGATAAAACGGACAAACATCTGGCAAGCCTGCAGAGAATAAAAAAAAGAAAACATACATACTCAATATTTCTAAAAAGTGAATAGAGATAGAAAAGAGATTTAAGATGAATAGAGAATACTAGATACCATTTTGTCAATAAAGTTGAATAATGATTTTCTTAGAAAATGGAAATTCCAAACTTGACTCAGGGCGAGTCAAGACTTTGAGATGACAGAGCAAAGAAGAAACTGATGAGATTGTGGAAAAACCACAGTCGGAAAAGAAAAGGCAGCTAAGCCAAGGGCTTTACAGAGAATGTCAAGGAAGGAATGTGTCGCGTGCCATTTAAACTGCTCTGTGACACAAGACAAAAATGGGGAGCCTCTCAACTCATTCAAGGAGGTAAGCAAAATCCTGAAAATGTTTGCCTGCATGCATACACCCCAAGAACCTATCAGTAAATTCACTTCTGAATACAGATGCAGTGATTCTAAACACAATATTAGCAAATTAAATTTAGTAGTGTATTAAAAGAAAACTTCAGTACGTACAATTAGGATTTATTCTAGCAATACAAGGATTGTTCAACACTAGAAAAAATATTAACATAATTTACTGCAATAAGAACTATATGTAATGTAATGCTTAGAGAACCACTATAAAACTATACAAAGAGATACACTCATAACACTATATATAAATAAAAATTAAATTCTAAAAATTGTTCAGGTAACCCATGGGAAGACAGGTAAAAGAACAGAGAAATGAAAAACAGAAAACAAAGAAAAAATAAAGTGACAGACTTAAACCCTAATATATCAATTATATTAAATAGTCTAAATACACCAATTTTAAGACAGAGATTAGCAGAGTAGATTTTAACACGTGACTTAACTCTATGCCATCCACAAAAAACTCACTTCAAGCATAATAATACAGGCAGGTTGAAAGTGAAAGGATAGAAAAAGACATATTATGCAAACAGTCATCGATAAAAAGCTTGAGAGGCTATATAATATTATGTAAAGAGACTTCAGAGCAAAGAAAATTATGAGTGATGAACGTTCTACAGTGATCAAAAGGTCAATCACAAATATGTAAGCACCAAACATCAGAGCTGCAAAATACGTAAAGCAAATACTGCTAAACTGAAAGAAGAAACAAACAAGTACAAGTATTTGGAGACGTGAGCACTGTTCTTTCAACAACTGATGGAGGAACTAGATAGAAAAATCAGGAAAAATATAGAACATACTAATCGGATCTAATCAACATTTATAAAACGTTCTACCTCCAAACAACAAAATATATATACCTCTCGAGTGCCCCAGAACATATACCAAGATAACCTATATCCTGGGTCATGTAACAAACCTCAACAAGTTTAAAAGAACTGAAATCTCGTAGAGTATGTCCTCTGACTACAATAAAATCAAACTAGGAATCAATAACATAATAACAGGAAAATTTCTAAACACTAGGAGGCTAAACAACACACTTCTAAGTAACCCATAGTTAAAGAAGAAGCTCAAGGGAAATAAAAATATGTATTGATCTAAGCAAAGAAGAAAATACAACATATCAGATTTTGCGGGACATAGTTCAAGAAGGGCTGAGGGGAAGGCTACACCCCTAAGTGGGAGGGGGTGTCTCAAACCAATGATCCAAGCCCCCACCCTGCGTCAAGAAAAAGGAGAGTAAAGGAGACCCAAATAAGCAGGAGGGAGGAAGCCACAGACATAGAAACAGAAATCGGTGACTTGAAAGCAAGAAAACAACAGAGAAAACCAATGAAACAAAGACCTGATTCTTCGAAAAACTCAGTAAAATTGACAAATCTCTAGCAACATTGACAAAAAACAGAAGATGCAGATTAACATGCAGACATCAAAAGGTAAATAAGGGAACACAATGAATAACCCTGTACACATAAATTTGACAGCACAGACAAAATAAACCCAGTATTTACAAATCAATAAGAGAATTAAACATAGGCAAAGGACACAGTGAGATAGTCTATAGGGGGAAACAAATACATGTGACTTAGATGTGAAGCTATGCCTCTGAGACGACTGAGTGGGATATGTGCCCTCCTGTTCCTTCATTCCCCGAAGAGAGAGGACTCATATCTATATGAGAATGTAAGTCTTTATAACGATGGCAAAAATTTCCCCTTTGTTAGATTTTTCTAGTTACTTCTCTACATGTTCGTTCCAGTAAGCCAAAAAATGCAGATGTGCATAAAAAAAAGTCAATCATCTTTCCCCGTCCATCAATTTTGCACCTTTCTCAGCGTTGCTGATGTCAACAGTTTGCTACGGACCTTTGCATGATTTTCCCTGTGCTCACATGCATGCCCACAAAGATAGAGTCGATGTTTTGCTTAGTTCGTTTTGTTCACAAAAATGAGATTATACCACCCACCTTACTCAGTAAAGTACTATACTTAACAATCTATTAGAGCCACTTCATAGAAATGGAACTCACTCTTTTGAATAGCTGCATAATATTCCATAGCATGGGTGTGCCACAATTTAGTCCACGGCACTCTTATTTATGAACATCTCAGTATGTGCCTCTTAAATACCAAAGGAAAACAGGTTTTGTTCTCTTATCCTTAAGTACTGGCATTTTTACTTTACAGGATAGAGTACCAAAAAGGGGATGCTGAGTCAAAAGTATATTTTTCTGGTAACAAGGGGAAAATCAGTGGATTTAATTCCTAATTTTTAAACAGTGTCTACTTTGGAGCTGCGTCCCGAGTGCAGCATGAGCGGAGGAGAAAGACAATCGTGGGCGCCTTGGTCCCAGAGAAGGTGGCCCCTGAGCTGGGGCCTGAGAGCCGAGGGGACGTTTACCAGATGACTGGTGAAGAATGGGAGGCGTGGGAGAGAAGGGAAAGAGGCCGGTGACTCCAAGGAAAGGGACAGCACGTGCAAAGGCCCGGGAGCTTCGGAGCCCGTGGGCTGGGAGGAGGCCATCACTGCCGCAGCGGGGAGAGGAGGTGACCAGCAGCCCAGGGAAAGGTGCTTCGGGCAAAGGGAGGCCCGCAGCGGAGGGGCACACAAGAGCACTTGTATGCTAAAGCATGGGGGGCTGTGTGTCTGTGTGAGTGTGTGTATGTGTGTAGTATGTCTGTCTCTATGAGTGTATGAGTGTGTGTATATGGTATATGTGTGTGTGTCTGTGTGTGAGCATGTGTGTGAGTGTATGTGTATTATGTGCATGTGTATGCCTGTATATGTGTGTATGAGTGTGTGTGTATGTGTGTGTGTGAGTCTGTGTCTGTGTGTGTATGTGTGTATGTCTGAGTGTATGAGTGTGTATATGTATATGTGTGTGAGCATGTGTGTGAGTATATGCGTATTGTGTGTGTGTGTCTGTATATGTGTATATGTCTGTGTGTATGAATGTGTGAGTGTATGTCTGTGTGTGTGTCTGTGTGAGTGTGTGTCTGTGTGTATGAGTGTGTATATGTTGTATATGTGAGTGAGTATGTGTACTGTGTGCGTGTATATATCTGTATATGTGTGTGAGTGTGTGTGTGTGTGTGTTGGGATGGAGGGCAGGGGGCAGGGAAGCAATGATAAAGAGATCTGATTTAGATAAAGAGATCTAAATCCATCTGGAATTCAGGGAGAAAATGACACGGCCAAATCCATTTTAGAAAACTCACTTGAGAGGGGGATGCCGTCACCAGAGAGTTCCGGGGGGCACTGCTCCCCAATAAAGGGTGCACTACACCCTCGCAGGCCGCCCACAGTGGCAGGGCTGGAAAGCTGGGTCACCAGAGAGTGGTGAGGACAAGCTGCTCAGGGTAGATGTCCCCGTGGCCTCCACCAGTGAGCTCCGGAGTCCACAAGCCCATGGTGCCCACAGGAGCTGTGGACAAGCAGGGCTCGCTCGTGCCAAGTGTGCTTATTGACCTGGGTCAAGGTCACCTCAGCCATCACGCCCTGCAGCCTTCCTGAGCGCTCCAGCCGGCACTCTGCAGCCCCCCTGAACACCCAGCCTCTGAGGACAGACGTTCTTAATCACGTCACATGGCACTGCCCAGCTCCACAGAAGCTGCTCCGAGCAAGGCCAGCTCGGCCACCGTGTCCCTGTAGGGCTGGGCCCGGGCCGAGCCCACGGGCGCCGAGGGGCTGCCCGGCCGCTGCTGAGTGGCTGGCTATTACTCAAGCCGCCTGGACCTCAAAGGCCTCAGGAGAGAAGAGGGCAGGGTCTGCTTTTCCCCCTCGTTCCCCTCCTCTCTAGAAGCTATCCTGAAAATAAAATCAAAATGCAGGTCTGCTCCCCTCCCAGCTTAAGAAGAAAAATTCTTAGCTTTTTCCCAATACCTCGTGTTTCCCGTATAGAGACAACGCTCCTAACCTGTCCCTATTCTCGAGACTGGGGACACAGACTGCTATGGTTCAGGGGCCCCTGTCAGTGTATAAATCAGGGTCCCTTTGATGGCCAGAGTCCAAGCCCCGATCAAGGCTGGGGTCCGGGCTCAGCCTGCGGCTGGATGCAATTACTTAAACCTCACCAGTATCCTGGGACAACCTGGTGTCTTCGGTCCCAGAACCTCACCACAGACCGAGGCGGCCCAGGCCAGCTCCGTCAGATCCGAGCCCCCTGTGTCCCCAGTCCCTCATTATGGATGGGCAAAGTCAGAATCCACACTGCAGGGGCCTGGCCAGCACCCACCTCCTCCTAGAAGCACTGTGTCTCCTGCCCTGGCACCTCCTTTTAGGGGTTTTTATCTGAGTGCGCTGGGGATGGCAGTGTCCCATGTAAGCGTCACAGTGAGTGACAGCCCGGAGTCTCCACTGGGTTGTCTGTCTCTCTGGGCCCATGGGTTGCTTTTCACCACTAACAAGAATTAAGGAAACAGAAAACAATCCCTTGGCTGCCTATTTTCCCGTTGAGGACTTCTGAGGCCGGCTGCCTAGGAGCCCACGTATGGGAGGCAGGCCTGCAGTGACGCCCCATCCAGCCGGAGCCCAGCCTGTCCTGGGTCACCAGCCCCCTGGCAGGGACTGGGGAGAAAGTGGCCCGAGCAGGATGAGCAGAACTACCCTGGGGGTGAGGAAATGTGCCCCCGTGTCGACCACGGATAGGAGCAGCAGGCTTGGGCTGTGCTAAGGATGCATTCATTCTGCAGCCAGGCACGAGCATCATTATGTGGCCTGTGGCCAGAGAAGCGGTGCCATCGTCCTGGTAAGCTGACACATTTTGTACTAACTGAACCTCTGCGCAGCTATCTCCCTGGCTTTTTGAAATCACCCTGGAAAACATTTCCGTACAGCTCTGTGGACAGGAGCAGAGAGTCTCCCAGGCTGCTGCTTCCAGCGCAGGAAATGGGAACCTGTGGCCCTCAAACCTGTGAGCTAAGAAAGCTTTATGTTCCTAAAGGGTTGATGAAAAAAGAATAATGAAGACAAATCTGTGTCACCCTTATGTGGCCCTCAAGGCCTAAAATATTTACTCTGCCCCTTTAGGGAAAAAGTTTGCTGACCCCTAGTCTAAAGCAAAGGGCTGGAATTTCTATCATAGTCCACATATTTAGGTATGAAGAAATATATAACGTAATTTTTGCAATTTTACTTTATTTCAAGCTCTCTTTCTGCCTGGGGAGGCATAAGCCATTCTGCTAAGTAAGTTAGGGACACCTCCTATCCCTGGGGTCACAGCCACATCCTTGCGCAGTTCCAGAGCAGCTGGATGTGTCCGGGTCAGCCAGCCACACAAGCGTCCCGCAATGCCCCCATCCCCGCTGCTCCTCACAGCCCTTCCTCCCATGCATCCTGCCTTTTCAGGTCTGCCAGCTCCCTCCTGTAGCTCCCTGGCTTGTCTGAAAACTCAGGAACCATTCGGCCTCTTCAGGGACAGGAATTTCATCCTACCTGGGCCTTCTTTCTCTGGGCTTCCCTGAGGGCCACCCAGAGAAGAGGTCATAGGCCCTCTCTGCTCCCAGATCCCCAGGAGGTAGAGACCAGGGATGTTCCACCTGGGACACACAGGCAACTATACTTTCATGCTTTTCTCCACTATTTTGGGGTTATTTTCTTCCCCCAGTGTTTGAAATTTATTCTGTTTCAGAGACCAGATGGTAGCTACTTCTCTCAACCTCCTAGACTTAAACATTTTGGTCTCAGTGTCCAAAAGCACTTTCTGTTCTTTCTAATAGCATTATTTTAGAACGTAAAATCCAGGAAGAATAAAATCCAGGAAGAGAACTCACAACTGTTTCCTTCCCACCATAGCACGTCCTTTCTCTGAGGCATTGTACACAGAATGATGGGGCTGCTTAGACGTGAAGGGACGGTTATGCCAAAAAGGGAAAGAAAGGTCTATAATGTTTCACAACTATTTTCCTGGCATGCTAAACTCTTTGTTTATTAATTGATTTATTTACTTGTGCAGTTGCATGCTATAGCAGCTCAGGCTGGCTCTCAAGGGCCAATTTTTCAATTTTCAGGAAATTTACAAGCTGATTGTTAATCCATTCATAACTTGGAATCGGCCATGGTGGAAGTATTTACACCACAGAAAGTGGCAAACACTGCAAACTAGGGCATGCCCTTACCTCCCAAGAGCCAGTTGTTAAACGCTGACCAGCGCACCTCTGCTTATACCCTGCTTCATTCCTTAAAGATTTTAATGTGGATTTTCCAAAGTTTAGTGTATTAGAGATGCTAATCACTGCTGCTTACTTACGCCTACTGCTAATGGAATTTTTTCTCCCCATGGTTTCCCCGAGTAAGCAGCTACATTCTATACCTCATGACCCCTTAACCCCACCCCACTCTTCCTCACACACAGCCATGGCTGGCTAACTGGACTGAGGCGGACACTTGACACAATGCCAATACATACACTGGCCAGAAAACCACGTCTTGGAGACACTGGCTCAAAGACATGAGCTTATAGAGGATTCAGTGGATGCGCCATCCCAGATCTGCAATTGGCCTTGATCTCTAGCTGGGACAGCAAAGCAATGGCTTGTCCCAATACTATGGTCTTACAGTCAGGTGGTTGCCTCCACCCCTGGCGGTTGAAGGACTCCCTCTAATCACTCAGGGGTGATCCCCAGTGGCACTTCACCTCAAGCCTGCTCCACATCCCCTTACCTCCCATTTCAGGGCAAGAGACACCACCATACCCAATGGGAGCCACATAAAAACAACCCAGAAGTGTCGGGAACTAACACTCCACGGAGTGGGCAAATTTTAACCAAAGGAATATGGGAGCCAACAGATCACTCTTATCCCTTCCTCCCCTTCACCTCTAGCCTAGATCAGAGTTTCTCAGTCTCCCCACTATTGATGTTTGGGGCTGGATGGTTCTTTGTTTGGGGAGCAGGGAGTTCTTTGCATTGTAGGATATTTTGCAGCATCTCTGGTCTCTAACCACTAAATGCCAATAGCACTCCCCTTAGTCATGACTGTCAAAAATGCCTCCAGACATTGCCAAATGTTCCATGAGGGACAAAATTGCCTCCAGTTGAGAACCACTGTCCTAGAGAGACTGTCTAGAGATGCTGTAGTTTCATGTGACCCCTCTGACGATCACCTGCTGCACCAAGAAAGAAATCAGCCTGTTGGAAGCTGGGCCTTGTTTCCCTCATTTTCTGCTCACTCCTCTTCCCCTCTCTTCTGCTTCCTGAGGTTGCACTTCCCAAGAACACATAAGCTTTTGTGTCAGGTGCTGTTTTCTAGAGAATGTGGGCTAAAGCACTTGCTAATCAGATTCCACCTCAAGAACTTGAAGGGACAGACCCGGAGGAATGTTGCACTCGGTGAGGGAGGCTGCGGCGGAAAGTGCCTGCAGGGCTGAGCAGAAGAAGCCCTGTGGGCTGGAGTCAGGGGGTGCAGGAGCCCTGAGGGAGCACAGCAGAGTAAATCTGCAAAGGAAAATAACAGAATGGAAGCTCAGAGAAGCGTACCTACCGAGAGAGTGGGAGCAGGAGTGAGAGAACAGGGATCCCCCTTACATCCTCACTGACAACCCCCTTTCCTTGACTTAGCTTACGTGGGTCTCCATTTCTTACCACAACAAAAAAGCCCCAACTGATGCATTTGGAAAGACCCTAGTTTCCCACAGGTTATAGGCCATTTCAGCTGATTTCAGCTCAACTAAAGGAAGAGCATTTTTACAATTAGAGTAGTTCTCTCCTGGGATGGAAGGACACAAAATGAGACACAAGGAGCTCCTCTCTCCCATGTGGGTCATTCCAAGAGGGAGTAGACAGCCAGCCTCACACCAGAAATACAGCTCTCACGCTTGAGGGTTCTGGGAAGCAGTCTGGGTGACCTCCATTTCCCATCCCCCTTCTGACTCTGAATTTCCAGGATGCTTAGACTTAGGTTCAGAAAACTAGGTTCTTTGCGTAGATTATCTGGCCAACTTACTGTGTGCCCCAAAGCAAGGCAATGCCTTCAATCTAAGTCTTATTTTTCTTTTCTTTTCTTTTTTTTAATGTTTTTATTGATTTGAGAGAGAGAGAGAGAGAGGAAGGGAGAGGGAGAGAGAGATAGAAACATTGGTGAGAGAAACATCAACATCAACCTACTGCCTCTTGTACTCCCCCTACTGAGGATCAAACCCGAAACCGGAGTATGTGCCCTGACCGGGAATCAAACCAGCCACCAAGCTGAGCCCCACTGGGCGGTCTTGTTTATATTATCTGTATGATGTTTATATTATCTGTATAATGTATATTATCTGTATAGAAAGAAGTTTAATGCTATGCTTTTGAAATAGTTTAAAAACATGAGATTCATATGATGGATATTAGAATTAGGAGCCCAAGTAATACTAGCAGGTCAGAACATAAAGGAAGCCCATGAAGAACAAAGTAAAGACCAACAATGAGTCCAGAAATCTGGATGCATTAGCACGGGATACAAAGAGCATGACTTTGCATCAACAGGGGTAGAAAAAAACTAGGAAGAAATAGTTACTTTAATTTCACTGAATCAGCAGCGTGATATGGCTATCAAGAAATACATGCCATCTGGGTCACATTAATAGAAGCATGGTGTCCAGAATATGGGAGGTGGCTATGTCACTCTCCTTTACATCACTCCAGACTCATCTAGGGTACTGAGTCTCCCACACTCTCAAAGGGACATAGATAAACTGGACATGACCAAATGAGGATGGTTTAAGGCAAACCAAGGACCAGAATCTACTGCATTGGGAAATGTGGAGGAGCTGAGAGTGCCTCCTGGGGAAGGGAGGACAGGGGAACAGAAGCACTGACTTTAAGGTTCTGGAGGGCCGTCATGGGTAAGAGTGAACAGCCTTTCTTTGTGTGGCCCCATTGTCCAGACCTAGTTCAAGGAACCCAAGTGGGCAGAGGGGACTGAGAGATTCATCACCTCTAAATCTGAGGCTGGGTTTCTCATACTTGTGGCTTAGGCTGCCTTCAAAGGAAAGAAGCTGGATGGATACTTCAGGGCCTGGACTGAAGCAGTGATCATAATTATAACAGCTACCACTGGGTGAGTGCTTTCTTCACGGTGAGTACTGAAATAAGCACTCTACACATATTTTATCTCTACAGTGACCCTGGGAAGCGGGTATTACCCTCTCCAGTTTACAGTGAAGGAAACTGAGGCTAGAAGATGTTAAACAACTAGTTTGCTGCAGATCTGGAAATTAAGAGCCGACCCTCTGACTCCAGGGTCTGTGCTTAAATGCTACTGAACTTGGCAGAGGTGCTGTGAACAAGACAGAAGCATCAGCTCAGAGCAGAATAACGACCGTAGCCAATGTTTGCGTGGCACGTAGGATGGGCTGGGCCCAGTTCGGCATGTTTTACATATATCACAACACCTATCACAGCAACCCTTGGAGACAGTGACTGTTGTCATTCTCACCCCCAGGCAGGGAAACTGAAGCGTAGAGAATTTAAGGAACTGTCCAAGGTGGCTGGTTAGGAAGGGGGGAGCTGGAGCGCTCTTAGCAGCTACACTGTCCCGCCCCCCACCTGAGCGAGGCCTGGAAGCCCTCTGGCAGGTGCCTTCTGGATCCAGCATCTGTTAATCGCCACCCAGGGGCCCTACAGACAAGCCCTTTCCCCATGGCTTGGTAGGGGGTGCCCTTTGCCCTTTTAGCCCTTCCCAGAGCCAGTTCCATGTGACAGCTACACTGCTGTCCTGGGACACCGACACCGGCCACCCTGGCCAGCCCCTCCTGGAGCCCAGCCTCTGCTGCCTGGCTCTGCCTCCCTGCCGCTCCTCTCCAGTCTCCGACAAGGGCGGCTATTTTGGGTGAGAAATGGGGCAGGCAGGAAAAATTCCACTCAAGCAATTAAAGAATCACTGCATTTTTCATGATTAACTTCATGTTCACAGATTGAATGCAAAAAGCTGTTAGCAGAGCATTTCCATTCCTGTACCTGACATGAGCAATGGGAATATTTGTTCTGCCCGGGAGGATTACACCTTCCATTAATCTTCGTTTTATTGAAAGTTTAAATAACAGACAGACACAATGTGATCAATTAGCAGTGTAATTCCAAGGAGATGTCACAGTAAAATGAAATCCAGAGCACATTCGCCGCGAAGATGCCTGCAAGTTCTCTCCAGTCTCCCTTCACCATCTCAGTGTGTATATTTTAATTGAAAGTTTATTCTGCTATGTGCCTCGTCTACTAAATTTTAATTTAACATTGTAATGAGAAGGGAGCTCTTCACACACAAGTTGAGGAGGTTTCACAAATTAAGAGAACAAGTAAATTTGCTGCACTTTCCAGGCAGCTGTGAGAGGAGGGAAGACCCCCCCAATCCTTTGAAGAGGATCCCAGAGCCTGGAGAACCAGCCTTGGGGACCTTTAGTACCTGTGGCAGATGGGCCAAAAGGTGACTGTACCAGAAAGCAGCAAGGGATCTCAGGCCGGGCCACTTACAGGAGCAACAAGCAAAACAAAAAGGCTCCTGTCTCTTCTCCTTAATTCTGCCTTCCAGTGTCCCTCTAGCACCCCCTACAGGCAAAACCCCATAGGAAACCAAGTGGCCAAGTGAAAGTGTAGTTTGCAGAGTCCCAGCCCTGCAGAGTTCAGAAGGACAGGAGCTGAAAGGCAGGAGCTTAGCAACCAATATAATGCTTTGGGGAACCTCGCTTTGCCTCTCTGAGCCTTAGTTCCTCAGCTGTAAAATGGGGATACTAATACCCAATTCTCAAGGTGGTAGTGAGAATCCTGTGACATGGGGACTGGGAGAGGGTATAATACAAAAGTGGGAAGGACTGTTCTCCTCCACTGCCCCTCAGAAACATCACGGGGAGCTTTTCCAGAAGGGTGAACTCAACCAAAAAAAAATGATGTCATATAGCTGAGGCTGCAGAAAGGCCTTGACTTAAATTGGGAGGTGGCCTGGGGCTCAGGCTGAGGAAGGAGGAAGATTAGGGACAGAAGTGACATTGGCCTCAAGAGCAGAACAAAAGCAGAATGAGCACCAGCTCATTTGATGGTCTGTTCCATCAAAGCCGGAGGTCCATCATCGCAAGGGCCACTTCACTGGAACCTTGAATTTCAGCTCCACCAGACTGTGTCTAACCTACTGTCCTAGCCCAGCAACCAGAGCAGTGCCCGGCGCCAGGCACACGCTCAATAAATATGTGTGACCTTGAAGCCGACGGAATGAGGGAACTGAAGGCGTTAGGCGCACTAGCGGCGACTCCTGGTGACAGGTGGTATTGCAGTCCAGCTCTATAAGCCCACAAGGTGCCCAGAAGGAAGCACACCTCCAAAATCAAGGAGTTCCTAGAAAGGGGGTTGGGGGGGGAGGGGGTAATATTCAGGTTTTAAAGAGTTAAATGGCAAAGAGGAGGAAAGAGATGTCGTCCCTCTTTGTTGCCTCCCACTCCCCGCCTTGCTCACTGCATTCCAGCTGCACTGCCTTCCTGCCCTTCCTCAAATACACCAAGCAGGCCCTTTGTCCTTGTTGTTTCCTTTGCCCCAAATGTCCTCTCAGGTATTCTCATGGCTTGTTTCATGGTCCCTCTTCAAATGTCACCTCCTCAGATGAGACTCCTCTGACCACTGAATCTAAAATAGCAACAATTTCTGTTGCTCTTTGCCTCACTTTTCTTCATTGCACTCGTTACCTGCCATTACATATCTATTCATTCATTTTCATCTATGTCTCCCGAATATAAATTCCCTGAGGGTGGATGTCTTTACTGTTCTCTGTTGTATCCCTGGCACCTAGTACAATGGGATATAACAGCCACTCAAAAACGATGTGTTGAATTCTTAGAGAAGAAGGAATGTGATGTGACTTAGTGACAGGACTTTGACGGTAACTCCTACACCTCCTAATAGATTTGGTACAAGTTGTGCTGTGAAGACATTTCTCTGCTGGGGCTTGGCAAAGGTCCTTGTGAGAAAGAAGCCCCACAATCCGGAAATCAGGAACTCATCGGGATAACGGGTTCTGCCATTGCCCTTCCCTAAATGTCTCTTCTGGTCCTCCTTGGTGAGGTGTACTCCACAGCCCAAGAAAGGGTCCACATCTGTGGCAGAGGGCGTGTCCTGCTCTCCTGTCAGTAGCCACAGGCCTGAGAACCGTGGGACAGTCTGTGGAGCATTCATCAGTGCCCCGGATTCATTATATTCTTACCCTCTCTGTGTGTCCACACAGTGAACAGTCATTAAATCCTCATAATAATACATCTCTGACTTAATAATTGAAGATAATGGGGGATGAAGATTCACTTTGCAGAAATTTGTTTTGCCACAAATTTGGCTGAATAGAACTCATTCTACAAAGCAACAACCATCTGATCTTGCTGTCATCAACCTTAGTCTATTCTAGGTCATTCCATACAGCTAATGAGCAAATATTTGGTAAGTAGGTAACATAAAAGATTTTTTTAAAAACAATTAAGGCTGGAATGTACTTGGAGGACAATAAGTTTTCCTCTTGAATATGGTTGGCACTGTGTTCATCAGACATAGGAAAAATGCTACAGGATGCAGGCCTTCCTGTTAGAAGCTCCAGTCCAAGTTGACAAAGTCAAGGCCAAGTTTGTCACACCCATCAGATTCTGGGCTGGATCTCCCAAATGAACCTCCAGCGTCAATGTCTGCAGCTGGCTCACGGGCCCCAGTGCCTGGCCACACTAGTTAAGAGGGTGAGCAAGATTAAGGAAAGAAACAGATTTCCTTCATTCTTGGCTTCCTTCTCCCTCTGTGCTATCACACCTCACAGGTGACTCGCCTTACAGGGGACACACCTTTCATCCCTCTAGCACAAGAACTGTCTGGATCTTTGATTCATTTGGCCTCCACATGAGCCCTTCCCCAGAATTTTCATTTGGGGCAGGACAGTTTGCTCCCCAGTGGTCCTCCTAACCAAGCCATCCCGGAGGCAAACCACTTGACAGGCCTCACATACCTACCATTTCTCAATTTCAGCCCTAATAGCTTGTGCTTCTGGTCTCAAGGGAAATGTTTGCTACATCGCAATTCTTCAACAGGTTTCTGAGTTTCTTGTCAGAAATGTCACTCTGACATCGTAAATATCAACTGAGCCTTTCCCATAAGGTTGCTTTGATCTGGGTCTTCCTCCATCAAAACAATTTCAATTATGACAACCAGACATACCAAAAAAACAGGGCCCCACACAGCCCACTCTTGAGAAGTGCTCTGAGGACCCCACTGAGCCTGGCCCTGAGGGCTGGCCTGAGGCTTCTCTCCCCAGGTCTCCCCCATCGGCCTCTCTGTCCTCACACAGCCTCCACCCAAACCCTTCATTGTGCCAAGAATTTCCTCAAGGTTAGAGCAAGTCTGATCCAGTTCATCATCCGAGGAACAAAGCCATGGCCAAGATGACGAGACTTAGGGAACAAGACCCCAGGCTCACTCAGGTCTCCGTGGTCACAGAATCTACCTGAGATCATGCAAAGGAAGAGCCCCAACTGAACAGACCTCTCCCAGTGCTATTGGTAAGGCACCAGAGTCTAGCAACAGTAGAAGGCATCGCCACCGCGAGCCTAAAGGGGCAGAGGAAGGAAATAAGGTTACTGGAGCCCAGTGAGAGCTGGGGCCATTGAAGAGGGCCACCAGACAGGGCATGAAAGGATCCAGCAACTTCCAGAAACACTGCCCTAAGCAAGGAGGGTCTGAGGGAGACATATCCCGTCTTCTCTCTCTCTCCCAATGCTCTCCAATCTTCTGTTGGCACCTTGCTGGCCAAACCCAGTAAGGAACCCCTGGGTGGTGTCCTCCATATGGGTCAGCCTCCTGGGGCACAGAACAGATAAGAGGACAGAGCATGGCTCTAGGGTGTGGGGCTGGGTGCAGTGGGGGGCACAGAGAATAAAAAACATGACCAAAGTCTGGTTACAAATACCTACTCTCCTGGTCCACCTCACCCTCCCCTGGGTGTGTGCCCACCCACTGCCACAATCTCTATCCATCTGTCCTAGCTCAGTTCTGCAAGGACACTGGCAAAGCTGAGTCTGCAGAGCACCCTGTCTTCTCTCATCTTGCAAATTCCTTTCTGTTCTCTTTTGACAACAATTCCTCTCATTCCCTTAAACACACTTTTTGCCTAAGTCGTTGGTCCAAGGCAGCTTTGCGGGGCCTAGAGGCACTGCAGTAATGTCAGCAAAGGAGCAGAAGGAAAACACAAGGCATCCTCTCCTAAGGTTTGAGATGTAGGAGCCCCGACAGGCACAAGGCTCCTCATGTCTGCTCGGCCGTGGAGCCAGGACCGTGGAAACGGGCTTTCTCCCCGGGCAGCAGATGAGCTGGATTCTAATCCCACACGGCCGCCAGCTGCCTCCTGGTGGGGCCATTCCCTGCATGCTCCATACAGCTCAATGCACCTCCTTCTAACACAGGCAGGGACGGGAAGAAGCTGCCACTGTTCCCCGTGGTAACTGGGTTGGCGGCAAACCCAGCGCTGAGACACAGACGTCCAGCAAATGTGCGTGGAGCTGACCTGAGATCTGTGGAAACCTCCACGGTGTCATGTACCCCCTTCCCAAGTTGAACCCTAATCCCTCTCCCGTCCTCACAATCCAGCACTTCCCTGGGTTGTGGGGGCCCCCTTCGTGAGGTGCTCACATGGTGGGTTGGCTGTGAGAAATGAGCCTCACCTACCGTTCCACAAACTCCCAGCCTTGCCCGACAGCTAACGAGCTCTGCACCGGGAAGCGCGACAGAGTAAAGGCCCGATGACGGCCCAGGAGAGCCTCGTACAAAGGGCTTAAAAGTGCTAACAAGCCATTTCGGGAAGGCAGGGAGCCCCTAATGGCCCGCCTGCTGTCAGAGAGGCAGCACAGGCTGGAAGGGAACCGCGCTCCCTGCCGTAGCCATGATTTGTCGTGAATTGTTCTAGTTCAGAATCACGCTTGTTGACCAAGAAAAGGTGGAGGCAGGAGGTGGGGACGCATCACCAGGCGAGGGGAGAGGCACGCCATCGGGCAAGTTTGGTAAAGCAGAGCCCTGAATGGCCTCCCTTCTGCTCTTCAAATACCTTTAGTGGCTCCCCATTGTCCACAGAATAAAGTGCTAATGATCAGAAAAGCCCACTGCCCTGTCGCTGGGTTTCTGAGGGCAGTCTGGGGTCATGGCATCAAAACTGCCCGGGCACTTGATTAAAAGGCAGATGTTATGCCCCCTCCCAAGTTCCTGTGTTAGAATGTTGGGGCGGGGCTGGATTCTGATATGTTTAAGCAGCTTCCCTAGGCAATTTCTCAACACAGTCATTCATTCCCTCGCTCATTCATTCCATCAATAAATATTCAGTGAGTAGTCAGCTTGTGTGAGGCACTGTGCTGGGTGCTGGGGATAAGAGATGAGCAAAAGGCGCTCACTCTCTGTTCCCCAGAGCTCCTGGGGGCGGACATGAATGGAGTCATCACACACGTGAACACCCACTTAATCGCCGACTCGGGGTGCGGCCAGGGAAGAAACCCAGTGCCTGTGGTGGCAGCATCAGGTGGGGTTGAAAGCCCGGCTTTGGAGCCAAACCTGGGTCTCTCTCAGCTCCGTCTCTGACCCTGAGCAAGTTAGTGTACTTCTCCAAGTCTCAGTTTCTTCCTCTGTAAAATGGGGCTAATGGTGCACTCCTCCTCCTTTTGAGGAGAGAGTGAGATGACCCCTGTGAAGTGCTCAGCACCCTGTCTGACGCTTTCTAAGTGCATGAGCAGTGTTCACGGTGGGGCAGGGAGTCGGCAGCATGGCCTTAACTGATGCTCAGTCAAGTTCAATGGAGTTGACCTAGACTTTTCCAATTTCTCCTGGTGAAACTTTCTATCATACTGATGATTTGAAGAGAATTTCCCTTGGTTTTCATAGTCACTCCCTCCCTTCCTTTGGAGGTAGCCACTTTAAACCTAAACAAGAACAAGATCTGTCCTTCAGATCCTCGGTGGATTGAGACTCTCACAACCTTGGCAAGCCACTTGCCCTCTGATCGGGGCTTCTTCATCCAGAGAAACAGTAAAATGGACTAAGTGGAGTCTAAGCCCCTCCGCATGGTCACCAGCTTCTTGTTTTGTCAGATAAGACTTTTTTAACATCTACAATTATTAATATTTCATTTGAGAATGACTTTTGAGCCCTGGCCAGTGTGGCTCAGTTGATTGGCCTTCTTCCCATGCACCAGGGATTGCTGGTTCGATTCCTGGTCAGGGCACATGCCCGGGTTTCGGGCTTGATCCCCAGAAGGGGGCATACAGGAGAGAGCAGATCAATGTTTTGCTCTATCAATGTTTCTCTCTCTCCCTCTCTCTCCCTTACTCTCTCTCTAAAAATCAATTTTAAAAATATTTTTAAAAAAGAATGACATTTGACACTAAAAGAGTAGAAAGGACATTATTTCAACAAAAAGCTAACCTTCAAGAAACAGAAATGTTGGTAACATTGCGCACATGTTACATGAACATTTGGTTCTTACTTGGACTAGCTGGTGAGAGTTTCCCTCACAGCCTCAGTCCAGAGACCCACATTTGGGACTAAAGACCTAGTCTGATGATGATGGTGACAGTGACAGTGATGAAGACATGTACAGGAAACATTTACATAGCTCTCACTATAATCCTACAAAGTAGATTTAACATTAGCCCCACTTTACAGAAAAAGTAACTTTCCGGAGGTCTGACTGCTAGACAGCAGCAGGCTGGAATCTGAACCCAGGCCACCTGGCCTAGGAGTCCAGACGCTTCACAAGTCCATTCTACAGATGGGGAAACTGAGGTCCAGAGAGGAAAAGGAGCTGCTCAAGGTCACGAAGCAACACAAGAATGGATCCTAGAACTCCTACCTCTGACCGCGCCCTGAACCACGACGAGGTGATTCGCTCCTGCCTTCCACGGACCCAAACCCAGCTCTCCCCGGGCAGCCTCATGTGCCACTGCTGGTCCCCGCAAATGAACTTCTGGAAGGAGTCAAAACAATTTTTTAAAAAGAGTCAGCCCATCATTTGGATGACTTGACAGTTTTCTTCTGCCAGAATGTTCCATCCAGCAGACCACGCTGCTTAATCGAGGCAGTCAGCTGCCAGTCAGTTTCTCTAGGCCTCTGGCTCACGACCAGGCCAGTGAGGCTGTGACGAGATGGGCTGCCGCTGCGATCGCCCCAGACACAGAAGAGCAATGTCCAGTTAGTCCCCTCGAAGCTGTCGCCCAACGCCCAGCCATCTGGCATCGCCTGCAATGGGGCTGCATTTCAGCCCCCCTGGAAGTCAGCGTGGCCCCCCGGATGCTGAGGGGAGAGGCAATGTTTGCCTCCACCTCTTCAGTCTCCTTCTGCTGTGTGTCGGGGACCCCGGGATTCATCAGAGCCAGGCTGGGGGCTGCTCACAGCTTGGAAGGAGAAACATAAATACACAAGTAGCTCCGTGTCACAGCAAAAAGGTGAGCAATCACCGTGGCTGCCCGGAGGAAGGCGCTCCCTCATCGGTGTGGAGGCGTCGGTGAGAACCATTCCTCCCGAAATCTGAAGGATGAGGGATGGCTTCGGGCAAGGCGAGGCCACTGGCAGGCTGTCCCCTGTGGAGGGCGGCAGAGCCTGCTGAGCCATGGAGCTTTCCAACCTCAGAGGCGGGGGGGGGGGGGGGGGGGGGCAGCTTCATGAGCCCCTGCCCATCCCATGGGGGTGACTAGCCTCTCCTCCTGTCCCAGATGAAAGATGAAAGCTGCCACCACTTGAAGGGGCTTAATGGCGGGGGACAGTAAAGAGGCGCAGCTGGCTGGCCCAGGACCTGCCTCCCAGCCGAGAGAGCCCTTGTGTTGTACTTGGGGTCACAGGAGCATAAAACAGGCGATTTGGACCTGACCTCAGAGGTTGCTGTCTAGGCTGGGAAGCAGGGATCTGGCCCAGCAGAAGCAACAATCCTTTAAATGGGCCTAACGTTATACAGTTACGCTTCATTTCATCTGGCGGTACCAGCAGATGTAACTAGTGTCCCCACTCACCCCTGCGATGGCCCAAACGAATCCTGCCTGGGACGTGATGTAAACCACACATCCAGCCACCAGCAGGACTTGTCGCCCTGATCTTACAGTGCCCACGCGTCCAAAGCCTCTGGTCCGTCAGTGGGAGAATAAATCGTCCTGAGTCACTGAAGGGAATCCGAGATAATAGAGGGTCTCATTAAGAGACCCTCACACGCCCAGCTCAGTGGTGCACAGCGGAGCCGACAGGAAACGTCTCATCCCAGAGCACAAACGCAGTGTCCAGCCAGGAGCAGGGAGCACGGAACATGCTTGACTGGGAAAGAGAAAAACCACCGTGACTGCAGGGAAAAGCCCAGCTACCCCTAACTGGGCAATTGATCCTTCTTGAGCAAGTGGAACCCCAGCCAGGCATGGAGGTCTAAGGGATCTCTAGGGAGAGGGGTGGGGTAGCTAGTGAAAGGGGCTTCAGGACCATCTGCTACACATCCCTGTGGGACGTGGGGACACAGCAGATTGGTGTCTGACTCGTGTCTAAATAACCTAACAGCCAGGAGCTTGGCTGCAGTGGCCTGTGGTAGCAATGCAGAGAGCTGAAGTGAAACGGCTCAGGGTGGCCTTAAAAGAAATTTCCCTGAGACAGCTGCCTATAAGGACAATGGGACCCCAAAGACAGTCTGTGAGAACGAAGATTTGCAGGAATCAGAGGCCAAAGGAACTCCTTAACTGCCCACCAGAGATGGGCTGGTAAGAGACACTACAGAATTAGGCTGCCGGAGATATACTGAATTATATAGAGATCCCAATTTTTCACTCCTTTATAGTACAGTGACACAGAAACCCCCTGGCTATGGCCTCATGGCGGACAGAGTTGACTGTCATATCCTCAATGTTGAGCCAGGCCAGTGACTCGCTATGGCCAAGAGTGTGTTGCTGAGACAGGGACCACAAATGCCCTGGCTCAGTTAGACTTTCTCTCTTGCCCTCAGCGATCACCGTGGAAAGAACATGCCTGGGTGGCCACTGAACCTGGGCCTGGGCCCCAGGATGACCCTGGAGGAGCCAGGAACCAGACTCTCAACCTGGAGCTGACCCACCAGCTAAGCACTGTCTATGCTAACGGATCCCAGTGGACCTGCAGCGCCTTAACTGATCATTGTGAGAATAAACGCTGCTTTGTAAGCCCTTGTTTTAGAGCCTTTAGTTACGCAGCATCAGCCAGCAAAGACTGATGGTGCCCCGGTTCCAAAAACTCTTCAGGACACTGGGGAAAGGGGTCAGCTACCAACAGCAGCCAGCACCAGGGGAAAAATTGCCAGACCCCCCCACCCCAGTTATGAAGACCACTCCTGCCCTCTGACCTCTTCTTTTGCCCCAGCCCCCACCTCCTGGCCCCACTCAGGTGCCTCGTTAGCTAATCAGATGAGGAGGGGAGGGTGAGAGAGTGTGACGGTCACCTTTAGGTGTCACCTTGGCTCGGCTACAATCCCAGTTATACAATCAAGTACTAACTGAGAGGTTGCTGTGAAGGTATTTTGTAGCTGGGATTCAAGCTCATAATTAGTTGGCTTTAAGGAAGACTGTCCAAGATCATCTGAGCGGGCCTGATTCCATCATCTGAAAGCCTCAGGAGCGGCGCTGAGACTTCCCTAAAGAAGAAACTCCACATAGAGAGAGCAGAGAGCTCAGCCCCACAGTTATGTAGCCAATGCTCAGCCGTAGACCTGGCATATGTACTACTATTGGTTCTGTTTCTCTGATGGAACTCTGTCTGATACATATGTGGGTACCCGGGAGCCGGGCACTTCTGTCACAAATACCCCCAAACTTGACCGTGGCTTTGGAACTGGACAGTGGGCAGAGAATGGAAGAGTATCGAGGGACATGACAGAAAAAGCCAAGATTTTCTTGAACAGATTGTCAGTAGAAATATGGATGTTAAAGATGCTGCCAGTGAGGGTCTAGAAGGAAGTGAGGAGCAGGGTAAGAAAACCTGCATCATCTCAGAGAACACTTAAATCATCATGAGGAGACTCGGTAGAAATATGAATGTTAGAGATGCTTCCAGTGAGGGCTCGGGGGGGGGGGGTCGGGGAGAGCATGCTATTGGAAGCTGGGGGCCAGGGGGTCTTGGCTCTATAGTGGAGACAGCGTAGCTGAACTGTGCCCTACAGTTGTATGGGAAGCAGAACTTATAAGCCGTGAACTTGCATATGTAGCTGAGATTTCCAAGCATATTGTTGAAGGAGCAGCCCGCTTTCTTCTTGCTGCATATAGTAAATGAGAGAGAAATTGAGGAAAGAATTGTTAAGAGAAATGATTTAGAAAAATTTCAGTCTATTCACATTGCAAAAGATGCAAAAATTGGGAATCACTGCCAGGAAAGGAAGAGATGCGACCATGGAGGCAGAAGTCGGAGTGACCTGGGGCCACGATTCAAGGACTATGGGCAGTCTCTACCTGGAGGAGGCAAGGAACCAGATCTTCCCCTAGAGCATCCCCCAGGAATGCAGTCTTGCCAACCCATTTTAGACTTCTAAATTGTAAGATAGTAGAGTTGTGCTGTTTTAAGCCACTATGTTGGTGATCATTTGTTACAGCAGCAACTGGAAGCTGATACAGAGAGCAAAGAGAAAAATATCCCCCCAGTCCCTATCTAATTGGGATCTTTAAATGCAGTTTGGAGATTTGGGTATTACCCCAGACTGGACATTCTGATTCCTGAACTGAGACTTTCTGGAGGCAAAGATGACTGGGGGACATTTAGGATCCAAGTTGAGCAGAGAAGGGCAGGGCCACCTGGGTCTCATCAGCCCACCAAGTGGGTTAAAAAGGGAAAGCTCAAGTTGCTTTATGAGGTCACCCAAGACTCCTGCTCAGTCCAGAAAATGGTGGAACTTGGACATGTTAATAATAGAGAAGTACTGTGGATTTGACCCCAATATGGGGAGGACATGGGGTAGGGGAAAGGCTCCGGGACCCCCAGCCAGAGCTCAACATTGCTTAGGGTGGAGCTGCCATCACAGGGCCATCACAGGGTCCCAGCCATCAGAGAGGAAGATGGAGCCATGTCACATAAGCTCTTCTGGACCCTTCTCATGGATCCAGTCACCTGGCTCTTTATTCCGTAAATCCCCAACTGTCCTCTGGATCGTGCTCTGTGTCTCCCTCCCTGAGTCTTCAAGGCTGTGTCCCCATGGAGGGAGTGAGCCACACGAATCCCCTCAGTTCCTGGAGCACTGGGGAAATAGTTAGCCAGGGCCCCACCATGCAGGCCTGTGTTGCTAGACACGAAAAAGGGGACATCTCAGGATGCCACAAAGAGCAGCCGAGTGGTTTATATAATCGGACAGGGCCGAGTCCACATCCAAACTCTGCTGATCCCCAGGTGTGTGTCTTAAACAGAAGACTAAACTCCTCTGGACCTTGGTTTCCTTGTTATGAGGATCCTAACTCTCACATCACCAAGCTTCAGTGAAGGTTAAAGGGGGAACACTGGGTGAATAGTAAATGCTCAATAAACAGTAGCTATAATAATTATTATTCTTGGTATTAATGTTATTATTTGCTGTGCTCACCCCATCTGCACCTGCATGCCATCACCGCCTCTGCTCTGAGCAGCCCCAGCCCCAGCCCACAGCCCGGCTCACACAGGGATTTCCCTCCTGAAAGCCCCCTGTCCATAAACAGTTAATGTGATTATTGCATTTAGCCCAAATTTGCAATAGCTTCCTCTCTTTAATCACGTTGGAAGTGTTGCAAACCCCTCTCCTACGTGACTGAAATCAGAGTGGCACCTGTGAAGGCAGGAAGCCCGGCTGCAGTGTGAGGGCGAGATGTAAAACAGTCAGGCTTGACTGGGGAGAAATTACATCTTTCTTAATTCCTTCCACCCTATAATTACCAGGCACGACCACGTGGGGTAACAGCAAAAATAACTCGCACATAAAGGCGTTGTCTGTAGCGTCCTGGTTCAAGCCGTCATGGAGGAGCCTCTGGGGAAGCTCCCCTCCCGGGCATTGGCACAGTGCCCCAGCCCACCTTCCCACCAGCTCTCCAAGGTCACGGGCCCCAGCCACCCAAGGTCAATCGGGAGGGACCCACGCTGCCTCAACCTCCTCCACTATCTCCAGCATGGGACTGCAACCACCTCTCACCCCTTCCTGGCCTGGCGTCCCTGCTGCCTTCTCCCCGCCTCTCCTCTGCCTCCTGTACCTGCACCTCACGGGCCTCCACCCTCAGCCCCCTTCCCACAGCTCCCTCCTCCCGCTGGCCTGTGGGCACTGGCCTCCCTGAGGTCCTCGCAGCATCTCTCTCCTCTCTTCTCTTCCTCATCTCTTCACTCCCTTTGTTTCAGAGATCAGGTTTACTCTGAGGACTCACCCCCACACCCCCACGTGTAATCTCCGGGCTCCAGGACCCCAGTGTCTTAAATGTCCCGCTGCTGGCTTAGCGCTGCACCTGGGACTAACCACAGAAGCTCCTCCGCCTTCCCTTTGCCCTGGCATCCAGGTCCACTCTGACGGGCCCTTGTGAGAGCTCCCCCGTGGGGTTGGAGGAACTTGCAGGGGCTCCAGAGTCAGATGGATCTGAGTTAGGATCCTGACTGTGAACCAGGTCCCATGACTTTGGCCAAGTTACTTTGATGCCCTTATCTATGAAATGACAATAATAATTCCTACTTCCAAGTGTGGTTCTAAGAACTAAATTACATGGTATGTGCCTATGGTTAGCACACTGTCCCCTCCCTTTCCTGCCCTCTGCCCTAGATCAGACATCATTTTTACCAAGTCTGCCTCCAGACACTCCACTTCCCATTCATCAGCCATCCATCAGCCCCCCCACAGCCAGAAGCTTCTTGTCAGAACTCATTTCCGACCGTGTCGCCCTGCTCAGAACCCTTCGGTGGCTGCCTGTGGCTCACAGGTTCACATCCACAGCAAAAGCAGCATGAATGGGAGGGACAGCAAACACCGCCTGTGGAGACATCCAGACCAATTTTAAGTCTTCATTCCCCAACTACAGTAATTGCCAGTTTAGACTTTGGACCTCAGCTCCAAAAGTTTTACGAGACTAGTGTTTCCTAACTTGTAAGATAGTCGTGGGAATTCAATGACTGAGCTATGAAAAGCCCCTAGTAGGTGCTTCAGTACATAGTAGGTGTTTAACAAATGCTGGTCCTCTTTCTCGTTGCCCCTTAAGCCTCCTTAACTCTGATCAGATAATCCACAGTCCTTCAGGCTTCTGTGATTGGCTTATCCACCCACTTCTCAATTTATGCATAACCCTTTTATGCTTTTTGAAATAAAGTGATGGTTTAAATTGTCCACCCACATTTGGGGGCTCTGAGCAGGCAGGTGAAGAACATGGCAGGACGGCAGGACACAGAGCGAGCGATGCTCTTCGCCTCACCCCACAGCTGGGAGACACTCCCCCACCTGGGGCTTGAACACTGTGCTGCAGGGTCTCCCTTCACCACCAAGGCGCCTTTTTTTGCACTCAGCCCCTCTCTGGTGCTTCCGTCCAGCTTTTCCCACTTAGCTGGGGACTTTCTGTCACTTGGGGCCCTTGGAGGTTTGCCAGGGTCCCTTGCTTGCTGAGAAAGCGCCCTTTGTGTCGGGCCAGGCAGCAAGGACCAGAAAGTGGGTCAGAGGCTCATGGAGTGAGGCCGGCTCGCCCCAGAGTGTGGCATCAGAACTGGCAATGCCCTCCCAGGCCAGCTGTGCAAGGGGCAGAGAACAAGCAGGCCACTCAAGGCCAGATGCGACCGTCCCCCATGGGGCTGGGAAGGGAGAGATAAGCTGCAGGAGGCTGAGGTTTTCCTAAGAGGAGAAAGGGAAACTCCGACTGCACAGGGCAGGGAGAGTGCCAGGCGGGGGTCAGAGAGCAGGGGAAGGCTGTTGGAAGGCTGCCCCAGCCTCTCTGTGCACTTTCCCAATGTGACCCTGCAGTCCCACTTCAGGAGGGAGTGTCAGCATTTCCTCCGCTGGAATCCAGGCTACCTGTGACTTGCTTTGACCAATAGAACTCAGTGCAAGGGATGCCCGTGTCAGCTCCAGGCCAGACCTCAACAGGCCTTGCAGTTTCTGTTTTCACCCCCTTTCTGCCCTGAGGCTGCCATGTAGTGGAGCTGAGCTTACCTGTGGGAGGGTGAGGGGTCACCTAAAGGGGAACCGAGGGGACCCAGCCAGAGCTGACTACCTGACTTGTGAGGGGAGCCAGCTCTGACCCCCACTGCCACCAAACGCAGCTGCATGTGCGAGCCCAGCAAAACCAGCAGAGGGACAACCAGCCAATCAGCCCACCAAATTCTGAGAAATAAAAAAGCCATGGTAGTTTTAAGTCTCTAAGGTTTGACAAGAGATGGCTGTCATAAAGCCATAGTTACTGAGGCTGAGTTAACATCCGGCTCTGCCACTAATCTGCCACATGGCTTTGGGAAGATATTTCTGTTTCCTGGGCTTCTGTTTCTCCTGCAGTGAAATTAAGGAATTGGGGGAGGGGAAAGCAATAGGAAAATCAGTTAACTAGAATCCCAGCTCTCCACTCACTGGCTGTGTGGCCTTGAACAAGTTACTTAACCTCTCTGAGTCTGGTTTCCTCACCTCTCATATGAGAGAAATGAAAACCCATTGGGTTTCTGTGAGGATTAATTGAAATAAAGAGCTTGACACATAGTGGGTGCAATAAATAGTAACATCCTCAGGAAACTTAATTATAGTGAAGCATATGGACTCTAGAGCCACATTATCTGGGCTCAAATACCTGTGGTGTCATTTTCTAGTTTTGTGATCTTAGGCAAGAGACTTAATCTCTGAGCCTCAGTTTCCTCACCTGTAGGATGGGAGGATGCTAACAGTGAGAATTTAGGGAATTAATATATGGCAGGTGCTTAGAGCTGCATCTGGCATAGTCTTAAATTTTATCTGGTGTTTTTCAGTTTAAAGACCCCATTCCAACACGTCATCTACTCGGCCTTTACCAGGTCAGGCACAGAGGTGAGGAAACATGCCAGGGGGTTTGCCAGGTGGCTCATCCAAGGGGAGAGAACTCACGCATAACAGAGGAAAGAGTTAAACTCAGGTCTGGGGGCCCAAGTCCAGATGGGTCAGGTAATTCAACCACCAGTCACTGTGCGCCTGGCCCTGTGCTGGGCTCCGAAGCTACGAGAATGAATGAGATCTTTCCACACCCTCAAGTCTTCTTGAGAAGACAGACACATGTAAGATTACAGTGTTATATGGGCTGTACAGAGGCTGGGCAGAGCCACTAACTCTGCTGGGCGTGTCCTAGAAGCACGGAGAGGATCCCCTGAGCTGGATCCTAAAATATGAGCAGGTTTGGCCCACGTGCTTTTTATGGGGAAGGCACATCATGCACAGGGTATGTGTGGACCCTGCTGGGAGGACAGGTTTCTTAGGGATGGCAAGCCAGCTTCCTAGGGATGGCAATGCCCAAGACCCCAGCCAGGGTCTCAGGCACTCACTATTGTTTCATCAGCACCTGCTAGCAAAGTCATGGATTCCATCCTGCCCTTGGAGATACCCCTCCCAACCTTCCTTGGAGAGAAAAAAAAAAAAAGGGAGGGGGGACAAGCAAGTTGGTTCTCTTTCCATTCCCTCCTACTCCACCCCCGCCTGTCCCATCCCAGAACCTGACATTGGCCAACCCCACCTACTTTCAGGTTCTTGAAGTCAGCGTCTGGGGCACTGACTAGAAAGGTCTGAATGAGTTGGCAGTTGAACCCCAAATCCCCAAATATTACTGGATTAATGAGTGCTTGAGGGTCACCTGGTCTGATCTGGCTCTGTGCAGTGGTGAGAGGTGGGGGGTGGGGGTGGCAGTGGCCCAGCCAGCGGCAAGCTGAGCCGCAGCCTGGCCCACTCTGAGACAGGCTCTAGCCCAGGCTTTTTGGCGTTTGGATCTGGGCAGCCCCGCAGCCCCAGGAACGAGCTGCCCCAGAACTGCTGAGCAGACACCTTTGTCTGTTCCGCAAATCCTTATTGAAGTCAAGATAAATCACCCTGCTCGACAAGCATGCGGCCTACGGGAAAGATCCATCCCTGCTCTTGAATTCCCATTTCTAATGATCCTCTGGAAATTACTGAGAAAATCAAAACACTATGTTCCGAAGTGCTCTTCAACACTCACCACAGTTCAAACGGTTTCCATAAATCCAGGACCAAAAGGCATCTTTCAGAGGTTTACTGTTCCCCGAATGACGATAATGCCATATTGACTGACTTTCCTGGGAGCTCTGGGAGTTTGGAAAAACCCTTCAAGCAAGCAAGATCTTTAACTTAAAAAAAAAGAAGAAGAAAAAAAGTTGGTGAACTTGACAGTATTTTTGAAGTTCGCAGCGTTTTCCCATTTTGACAGCACTTCTGCAGGCCCCGAAGCCTCCGGGTGCGTGGTAATACCACGCTCTCGTTTGCAGGGCTCTGGCCTCAAGCTTCACCCCGCCAGGGCCATCTTCCTAGGACACAAATCAAATGCTGCGGCTCACAAGCTCCCGCAGCTTCCGCAGTGTTTTTCTTGAACGAGGCGGTGTGGGTCCCCCAGCTTCCACAGACTCCCCCACCCAGCCTCAGCCAGCGAAAACCAACTCTGGTAGCACCGAGGGTCTGAGAATCATTCATTACTCTTCGCATTCATTCATATGCCAAACATCTATGAAGTAGTCATTACACACCAGATCCTGACTCAGTAGTTAAAAACGAAAACCAGGCAAAAATCCATGACCTTATGGAGCTTATATTCTCCCGAGGGAGACAGACAAAGCAGATGATTCCGTAAAATATATTGTAATTAGATAGTTCTGGGCCAAACATCCATTTCTGGATGGAGGGAGCCAAGCCACGCCCACCTGGACCCAAGATACAGAAGCAGAAAGGAGTTCATCCCCCCGTTTCGACAGCCACCGTGCCCTGGAGCAGACAGGGTGTCCTACCTTGTTCGTGTATCTTAACCAAACCTGGAGCTGTCTTGTCTTCCCTACATATCTTGGCTCCAAACTGCCCTCTTCTTCCCAAGGCCAACACACTCCTGGTTCCCAAGAATGACCCTCTCACCTCTTTTTCTACTCCAGGTCACCCGTGACTTGACGTAACAATGAAAGTCTTGCAAAAAGAATAGGGGAGTGACAGTGGGTTTCCTAATAATATGCAGGGACTGCCCAGAGGGAAGTAGGAGGCATGGGAATTCGCAGAAGCACAATCTCAGTAACGCCTTTGGGAGAGCCTGGGCTGGGACTCAGAGGGAAGGCGAGCACCTGCAAGACCCTGGAACCCAGCCCCACTGCGCGCCCAGTAGCCTGTCTGGCCTAGAGGGGCAGAGGGCTTGCCTGTGGCTGCAGTTATTAAGCAGCAGAACTGATATTCAAATGCAGGCCTTCTGGGGAGCATTAAAGGATAAAGGTTAAGAACTTGGGCTTTGGAGGTACAGAAACCTAAGTTCAAAACTTCATTCTACCTTTTGCTAGCTGTGGGGCCCTGCATGTGTTCTCTAACAGTTCTGAGCCTCGGTTTCCCTGCCTGGAGAATGGGAATGCCAATGGTGCCTGTGTCCCAGGGAGGCTGTGAGTGTTAAAGGAGACGATGCCTGAGTTGCTCCTGTTACTGCATCAGACTCAGTAATGTCAGTTCTTGCATTTTTATGCTACACAGGCTCAGTCGCTGTCTGTTTCTTCCTGTCTCTGTCTCTCTATCATTGTCTCTGTGAGTCTCTCCCTCTTTCTGTGTTCTGTGTATCTTGAGTTTTCTCTGTGGGTCTGTGTGTGTTGGGTGATCTCTCTCTCTTTCTGCAAGTGTGTTTCTCTCTGTACATCTCTGTATGTCTGTCTATGACTGTGACTTTGATGTGCATGTGTGTCTGTTTCCAATCTTTTTGTCTCTATGTTTGTTGTGTCTCTGCCTTTTTCTCTGTATCTCTCTTCCACCCTCTGTGTCTCTCTGTTACCCTCTTTCTTTTTCTCTTTGTCTCTGTCTCTCAATGTCTCTGTGTCTGTCTTTGTCTCTCTCACCTGCTCTTCTCCTCAAAACCAAGAATGACCCAAAAGACTCTCACAGTTCATTACAGAGAAAACATTGAGCAATCATTCTTTGCTCATGCAAGGAGCTCGACAGCTGGAGCAAACAATGAGAAATTCAGAATTAATTGGGTGCTGATTATTTGCCAGGGGGAAAAAAATGGTGAGATATATATGAAACAAAAGACAACCTAGCAACAGTGAAAACCTCAGCACGTAGCAACAAAAGCAACCTTAATGAAGCATGACAAGGCCAGCAAGGAGCCAGCAGTCAGCCACTGCATACCGAGAGGCGGAGAACCAATGTTAGTGCTGCCCAGGGGCCAGAGAGGCCATTCTAGGGAGCTCCAGGTCCCCAAAAGCCCAGCCACAGCCTCCCAGAATCTCTGTGTTGAAGACTCTAGAGATCTCAACCCCATGCTCCACATGGACCCCCATTCACTCATTCTTCATGAAAAATTTTCACAAGCACCTGCCTGGGCACTAGGGAGATGAACTTGACACAGACAGAATCCTTGTGTGCAAAGAACACCTCGTCCGTCAGGTGAAGAAAGAAAAATGAACATAATATGCAGAAGGAACAGCCTGTGAGGGCACAGAGAAGTGAACGGGCACAGTGGGTCTAAACAGCATCAAAAAACCACAGCCAAGGTGGTTCCTCAAAACCAGGCAATTCCACTCCTAGGTATATACCCAAAAAGAACTAAAAACAGGGACTCAAACAAATCCTTACAAGCAGATGTTCATAGTAGCCCTACTCATAACAACCAAGAGGTAGACCCAAGTGTCCATCAATGGATGAATTAATAAACAGAATCTGGTATGCACATATGATATAATATTATTCAGCCACAAGAAGTAACAGTGTTGATAACATGAATCAATCTCAAAAACATTATTCTACATGAAAAAAGCCAGACACAAAAGGTCACACATTGTATGATTCCATTTATAAGAAGTTGTTTGTCAGTTGATAGGCTCTTCCATGGGATCATGAGGAAAGAATCCCATGGACCCACATGGGAGATTGTGGTGTGGAAAAGTTTATCCGTGACGCAAAATCAAAGGAGTTCCCCTCCTGGGTCCTTCCCACCATGGAAAAAGTCCAACCATGTCTTCAGCAAGGTCAGAACAAAGGCCAGTGTCCAGAAGTTCTGTTTCATAGTAAAGCTTAGTTCTTTGGAGCCTGTGCTGTCTGTGGGCCCAGCTGTTGCTAGACCCACATGGTGGCGTGCTCCTGGGCATGCTCCTGAGAACAAACAGGCGAGTGTGTTACCAGTCAGCTCCCCAAGCTTTCATGGGCTTCTGATGGGTCCACCTTTAGCCAATGATCCCTTTCCCAGGTTAGACTGACAGCCCTCTATGGTCAAGCACCTCCCACTGTGCCACTTTGACTTCTATTGCACATGTGCTTACTTCCCCCTTTGTTCTATCCCTTCCCCCAGTGATTTGTGGGGAGCAGACCAGTGGTTCCCTGGGTGGGGAGAGGAGTGTGAAGCTATAGCTTTTGCTTCCTGGTGAAGCAAACAGCTCACGCTCCCCAGCTGACCATGCTTAACAATGTCTGACTCCCCTTGCTCTCTTCCTATTAATAACTAGCTAACTACCATAACAAAGGCAACAAGACTCATCAGGAGGCTGCTGTCAGATGGGAATGTTTTAAGGGGGAGTCAAACAGGTGGGTGGGCAACAGACACATTTGAGAGATGGGCACTGACTGCTTCATAGGAATGTGGGCTTGGGACCCAGAAAATCTCTCAGAAGCCTTGGGAATTCAAGACCCCTGAGTTGCCTGCTTCATGGTGGGGGGGGGGGGGTCTTACTGACTGTGCACTGTGTCTGCCCAAAGCTCTGGTTCCACATTCCCGGGGGAGAGATCAGGGACCTGAGCTCCAGGGGTTCATTGCCTCAGCAGCCAGGTTTCTCTGGGAAGAGCCGGGAGGAGTAGGAGCAGAGGTGCATGTCCCACTACCATCAGCAGCTCACCCCAACAGGAGTTATCTGTCTCAGAGATTCCTGTTCCCTGTGGTACTAGCTTCCAGGTTCTGCACTTTAGGGATCTGTATTGATTGGGTCCTCCTCAGTCAAAGGCATTGAACTTTATCTCACTGGCTCCTTTCCTTTGTTTCCTTTATATTGACTTTCAGAAACTCCGCCAGCCACATTTGGGCTTTAATTATTTTTTTCATAAAGGAAAAGGAAAAGCAAGTTGTCAGAGGCAAGGAGCCTATCCATCTGGAGAGTAGAATGGGGAATGGAGGGTGGGCCCTGGGCTGACTCTTTCAACACTGTAAGACATTGCTTCATGCATGGCCCTAATCCAGGTATGTCTTCAGCTTTGACCACGAGTGGCACTGCTAGAGGTGTCTGTCATAGGGCAGGCCAAATTTGAAGACCAAAAACCGGTCAGACGTGCCAGCACACCCTTGGCAGCTGAATGGAGGCACCAGGTAAAGGTGTAGGCAGGTGGGCAGGAACCTGGGACAGGCTGGCTGTGGAGAGATGCTAGAGCAATACATTGGAGTATGACCAAGAGGGGATGCCTGGGCTCTAAGTTGAGCTCATCATTGCCAAAATGAACCCATCTATGCATCCACCCACCGATGTATGCATCCATCACTTTATGCATCCAACATCACTGCATCACCCCATCGTGGGGAAAACTCTGATACACAAGGTCAGAATGGACTGCAAAGAGCAGCCTGACCCTGCGTCCCAGAACAGGGGACGAAAGCTTTAAAACTCCTGTGGCTGGGCCCAGGACTGAACCTAGAGCCCTCAGAGGGGCTGAGCCTGCAGGTGGAATGAGGCCTGAGCCCCAGTTGAGAGAATGAGGCTTCAGGACAAGTCAGAAGCAGGGATTTAGGCTAAGAGGTCCAAGACTTGGGGCACCTTCCAGCTTAAGCTGCAGACAACCCTGGCTCGTCCTCTGGCTAGCATCACTGTGGTAGCAGGGACCAACTCTGACATATGTTCTTCCTGTAAGGACTCATCTTACTTACACTAAAGGTAAGATCAGCAAAACACTGTGCCCAGGGTCTCAGCCTCAGTTTGCTCAAGATTCAATAAGTCAAAAACCAAAGAGGACCCAGGCAGATCCTTGCGGATCAAAATCTGTCATTGACCTCAATATCCAAAGGGAAACTTCCTTCCTGAAGTGATGCGATGATCAGGAGAAGAGGGGCAATTCCCCGAGTTCCTAACTAGGCTCCAAGTTGTGTCCTGAGTTCACAGCAACATGCTCAAGTATTTGGGAAGGAGACATAGTGACAAAGTATCAGAGCCTCCCCTTGGTGGCCTATCTGACTGGCAGGACTCGAGGGCAGAAGAACTGGGCCACCAGACCGCAAGTCCATTGCAACCTTTATATGTGTCTCCATGGTTCCCTGGATGCTCACCACAACCCCAGGCAGGAATTAGAGCCATTATAAGAAACGGAAGCCTGTAGAGGTTCTGTGACTTACCCAAAGCCACTCAGTTATTAGTGACCCAACCAGATGGAGACTCAGACCTGTCAACTCTGACCTCACAGCTCTGACCATGCATCGTGCCACATCCTGGGGACAGATGTGATCAGCGAGACCAGGCAGGACTCTAGTTCTTAGAGGAGAGCGCAGGAGAGCAGGACCAGAGGAGATCGACACTGAACCTACCTGTGGGGCCAAGAAGCAGGTGGGTGGGTGCAACCCTGCCCTAGGCTTGAACAAGCCAGCAGCCTCCATCTGGAAGGCTCCCTGGGTATCTATTCAATCTACTAACTTAGAGATGTATCAATTTTTCTTCTTTGATTTCCTCCATGAATTCTATAATTGTTCTCAAGAATATTTGCTTTCCTTCTCTGCCCCCCATATTCTTTAAAGACTAAGTACATGGCAGGCATTCCATAGCCACCTGTGCATGTCACCTCTTGCCTGATCTTTAAATCCAGCCATCAAACAGAACACGCTGGCAGGTGCATCCTTACTCTCCCCCAGCTTAGCAACTGCAGCAGAAAGAGGACTTCTCTTTTCCAACAGGACTGCCTCGTTGAAGCTACTTGGATCCTCTCCCCATTCCTGAGCCTCTCATGGTAGTGCTCAGATGATCAGCAGGGGCTGAGCCCTAGGGCTGTCCCTGAAAGTGGGAAAATATGTCACCCTAGTCACTGGACTGAGAGGCAGGATAAGATGCTATGGCAGAAGAAAGAGGAGTGGATGCAGGTTAAAAAAAACTACCAGCTCTGCCCCACAGGCTTCAGGGTCCTAACTGGGCATTGGGAGCCTGGTAGGGCTGAGACCTCTGCCATCTTGGTGTGGTTCTGATGGAGCCCGTGAGCTCTGCCCACACTGGGTAGAATCGCCCCAGCAGTGGACTCAGATGCAGCCCTAGGCTCGGTTAGGATCAAGAGGGACCAAGGCAGAGAGAAAAGAGCTCCTGGTGCAGCCCCTGGGAGTCCTCTACAAACAAAGTCTTAGCACCCGACAGGCCCCCAGGTCATTCTCCACCAGCCAGGAGAGCTGGCCACTGCTGGCCATCAAGGGGAAACAGCCTTCCCTTTCCCAGAGAGAAGGGATGCTGCAATTCAGAAAGTCTGGGCGAAGCTGCAGGAAAAGGTCACAGTGGAATAAATTACAGAGATTAAAAGACTGCCCAGATCTGTGGAGGCTGGGTCTGCACTGCAGCCCCTCAGTTTTCTCTTTAATCATCAGTCTCTAATTCTGGGACATAAAATTACAAGTTCATTGGTAATGATCAGTGATTTCCCTGGAAAAAGCCTGGTCTTAATTAAGAGCAGGAGAAGCTGACACTGCTTTTCGACTTCCCACCGTGGTCCAGCCAGGAAATTACCTGGTTCCACAGAGCAAATAACAGCAGTGGGCACTCAGGGCAGCCGGGCTACCTGATGAACATGCACTTGGCTGAATTAATATGCAGAGAGAGTTGCTTCGGGCCTTCGCAATTTGCTGGTAATTGGGGCATTGACGGACGGACGTTGGCAGAAAGCAGCCAAGCTGGTGCATGAACACAGAGCTGCACTGTCTGCTCTTACACCAAGAGAGATTTGCAGACTAGAGCCTCGGACAACTCTCCTGGTAGCTGCCTAGAGGTCAGGGATCAAGGGTCAGCGTGTAGTCAGAGTCTCGTATTAGGTGACAGAGCTCGGTCAGTGTTTGGGGTGTGGTCAAAGTTAGAGGTCAGTGTGCGGCCAGTGAGAGGTGTCTATTTCCAGGATCAGGACTGAGTTGTCCTGTGCCAGGGGTGAGGGACTGAGGCTCCATCTGTTTCTCCCACCTGATTTCCTGTACCTCCCTCCCTTCTTGTGCTCCCCAGCAGATCTCCTATGTGTCTCTCACCTATTGCCGCATCTTCTTCCTCTGACTCCAGATGCAATGAAAAAGGAGTTTGAGGTTGACCTTGCAGCCTTTGACTGTATAAAGGACCTCTTAAGGAACTTTGAGGCCAAGGCTCAAACTAAATAAGAGTTATGGGCCCTTCAGGCATGCTGTGACTCTCCTTGGAGTCATCGCCAGGGAATAATGCGAGGCAGATTGTGTCGGTCACAATGGGGAATGTCCCCTCCCCTGGCCCTGTAACCCTGAGCACAGGCACCCAGCAGTTCTCTTGCCTCCCGATGCTCTTCCCCAAATTGCTGATCAGATTAGCAGAACAGCCATCTGATCCCATTGGTGGTGCAGCTGACTTAAATGATGGGCTCTCCCCATGCTACTCCCATAGTGATCTTCTCAGGATGGCTTCAGGGATTCTTTCCAGGAATAGGGCATCCCCTGGGACACCCAGACAGATGCTCTGGAAGAAGCTGATGTTTTGCTCAGCACTGTCAACACGCAGTTTCTAGTGAGTTCTCCCTTGGCACAGCCAGCCTGGAAGTGAGCAGGCACCACATGCATCCTGCCCTCCCAGTACAATGACATACCTTCTTGGGACTAAGGGGTTCCCAGGTCATGGGGATTTTAATGCTAAAACTGAGAGAGTTCCAGGAAAATCAGGATGGATTCCTGGGAACATTGGCTCATCTTGTCCTGGAAACCAAGGCTGTCCTGCTCCTCTCAACTCCAAGCTATAGATGAGGGAACAGAGAGACCAGCCAAACAGAATGTTCAAAGTTGGGAAAGGGAAGGTTAGAAGGGCAAGAATCAGAATTCAGATTGTTGAGCTTCTGTAAATGGCCAGGTAGGTTTGAAGGCAGGTCTTGTATCTGGACCCAGGTGGTAGTCAGGGTTCTTTTCAGCTTGACTTTCATTTGAAAATATGATTGATCTTAGAAATAACAGATCAGTAATAATTCTGACAGCTTGGGTCTCTTGTCAGGAAACTGGTATTCTCTCCCTAATAAATAGAGTAAATAATAACAATCATTATTGTTATTTTAACAACAGTTAAAATATGTTGAAAGCTTACTAACCACAGTCCTAGTCAGCTCAGGCTGCCATAATAAAATGCCATCGGCCAGGTGGCTTCAACAGCAAAATTTATTTCTCACATTTTTGGGAGCTAGGAAATCCAGCATCAAGGTGTCAGCCAATTGGTTCCTGGTGAGAGCTCTCTCCCTGGTTGCAGGTGGCCACCTCCTTGCTATGTCCTAATGTAGCCTTTCCCTGGAGCGTGTATGCTAGGAAAGGGGGTGGGGAGCGAGCCCTTTGGTGTCTCTTCTTATAAGGGCACTAATCCTATTATGAAGGCCCCATCTCCATGACTTCATCTAAACTTAATTACCTCCAAATACCTGGGAGGTTGGGGCTGTAACATATGAATTTGGGGGGGAACACAATTCAGGCCACAGCACCTGCAGGGTACATGGTAAGCATTTTGCATGCAAGGTAATTTTTAATCCTCACAACCCCCAATTAGAAAAGTACTACTATTATTCCCATTTTACAGATAAGAAAAATGAAGCCCTAGAGAAGTTAGTAACTTTGCTAAGGCCACATAGCAAATAACTGAAGAGCACACAGGCTTATTGCGGATGTGTGCTACAGGAGATGCCCCAGTTTCAACCTAAGTTAGATTCAGCCTAGAACTTAGTCATAGCTGGGCCAGTCAGGAGGTCTTCTGCATCCATTTTCATAATGGGTGGAGGAACATCTCGTGAAAGAACTCATTCTGACAAAGGAAAGCCAGGCCCACATGCTTTATTCAAAGACCAAGAGCCTGGGTCTGAGAGAAATGATTCTGAATATGGTTCATGTCACTCAGTGACCCAAAGAATTACCCTGTGACGTAAGGAGACAGAGATGCAATTAAAGAGTAAACAAACCCTGGAAGAACCTCTCTACAGGCATTTCTGGGGACATAAGAGCCCAGAGCATCCTGGCAGCACCCCAGCAGACTTGCTAGCAGCAGGAGGAAGGACCGCACCTTCAGCACCATCTTCAGCACCACATGCTGGCAGCCGGGACCCAGACAGCACAGGCTTCTGCACCGCTGCTTCCACCTCCAGGTGACAGAGTCAGGAGACATCACCACCGTGAGCCGTGCAGGAGGGAGAGATACGGCTCCACGGGTCCCTGAGGAGACTCACTGCAGAGCACAGAGACACCCCTGGGCACTTGCAGAATTCCCTAGGAGGAACTGGGCCGGGCCCACTGGAGTTCCTGCACCAGGAGTTCCCACCGACTCTTACAGGGATCGCATTTTTACCTTCTGCCCAACAAGACCCAGGAAAAATTAGGTCCATTTACAGTGGCACCTCGGTTTTCCAATGTCTCTGTTGATGAACATTTAGATTTACGAAGGCCGTAAACCCGGGAATAGATGCTTCGGTTTTCAAACACTCCTGAGAAATCGAACATGCCCCGTGGCTTCAGCTGAGGGCAAGATCCTGAGGCCCAACTGTTGGCTGTGGATCCCTAGATTTTCAAACATTTTAGAACTCGAACGGTCTCCCGAAACAGATCACATTCGAAAACCGAGGCACCACTGTATATTGTTTTCTTGCTAAAAGACACAGACTGTACTAGTCAGCTCAGGCTGCTGTAACAAAATACCATAGTCTGTGTGGCTTAAGCAACTCATTTATTTCTCACAGTTCTGGAGGCTGGGACGTCCAGGATCAAGGTGCCCGCTGATCTAGTTCCTGGTGAGAGCTCTCTTCCTGACTTGCAGGCGGCTGTCTTCTTGCTGTGTCCTCACATGGTGGAGACAGAGAGTCCTGGTGTCTCTTTCTTTTCTTACAAGGACACCAATCCTATTGGGTTAGGGCCCCATCCTAACTGAACCCTTGTCACTTCTTTACAGGCTCCATCTCCAAATGCAGTTTCATCTGGGGTTAGGGCTTCAATCTGTGAATCTGAGGGGGACACATACATTCAGTCCATCACACACACACACACACACACACACATACACACCTCCCACTGAGCCATAGAGAAAAGCCAAGCATGTATTACTGTCCCCACTTTGGACGTGAGTTACCTGAGGCTCAGAGAGGTCCAGTAACTTACGGATGGTCATTAATAACTATGTGCTAATCTTTTAAAAACATTTTCTTATTAGTTCTAAATCACCTTATTTGTAGAACTAGTCATACCCTGTCCACATCCCCTCAGCACTTGCCATTCCTGAGGGCTCAGCTCCCCCAGGCGCTGCCCCCCAGGGTGAAGGATGGGAACTGGAGGGTAAACGCCACAGCTTCCCAGTTCCTGATATATCACTTTAGAAGCATGTTCTGCACAGCCTCCCAGAGCTGCCTGGCAAGACCAAGCCACCATTGCCCCCTGTGCAACCTACCAGATAACACTCCATTCCTACCTCCCTTCCTGCCCTGCACCACCTCCCACCCCCACCTGACACCACCTCCCAGATAAACCACTTGCACTCACATCTTTGTCTCAGCATCTGCTTCCAAGGAAACACAGCCAAAGACAATGTTCTTGGTTAAAATTTGGAAGTTATGAAAATCCTACTCAAGTCCACAGATACTTTGAGTGGCTTCTGTGAGCCAGGTACTCTGCTAGGCGTTAGAAATTAATAAGCAAGATAGCTTATCTCTGACCTCATAAAGTTTATATCTAGAAAAAATAAAAAATATTCTGTACCTTATTAACTAGCAAGAGCCATTGTTACTTTCCCCCACATATATAATTCCAATCTTGCAAGTTCATGCGATTATATACATACATAGTTTCTACATTTGTACTGTGCCATAGTTTCAAATCCACATTTTTACTCATAAAATTATGAGTATTTTTATATCTTTAATTGGTCTTTAAAAATATGAGTTACAAAGGCTATAAAATATTTCCTCATTTGTACCAGCATTTATTTAACTGTTCCCCAATTGTTTCCACTGTTTCATGATTACAGATAACACCATGCTAAACCTTAAACAGATTCTAGGCGTGCTGTGATATAATCACATTAGCATGTTAGAAAAATCACCCTGGCAGCTCTGTGGAGGCAGATTGGAGGGAAACAAAAGCAGGGAGACCGATCAGAATATCCCAGGTCAGCGATGATGAAGCCTAAGTCTGGGTGTTGGTGGTGAAAAGAGCGCATGGAGAAGCGGGATTAGAAAGATGGGGCTGAGCTCCTGAGTGACTTCTCCACCTCCATTCTCAACCTCCTGCAATCAATTTAGAGCTTACATGGTTTTTGTCGCCTTATTAGTCTTGATTCCCCTACTTAATTCAGAAAGAAGCCAGTCTTGTCCTCCAGAGTCCCCAGATTCTAATACAGGTATAAATGCATATTACTGAGATGAAATGCCTTTTTCCTTCAATAGAAATAATTCTGGGGACATAGTGATACTTCTTAAACTAGCTTTTAGATGAAAGAAATGATACCGATGCATGTAGTTTATGAGCAGGGATCATCCAAGGAAACCTGGTAAGGTTGGCAGAGCTGGTCATTTGAGCAGGAAAGGACTCAGTTACTCATTGGAGATGCCAAGATATGCCAATCATCTCTGCTCCGTGAATGATCCATGATCTGGAGAATGCAGTGGGAGTCAGCAGTGGGAATCTGGAGAGAGATGCTCCTGAGGTTGCTCTCATGCACCCTAACTCCCGGGTGGTGAAAATGAGCCAGGGCAAAGCAGACTTTCCAGAGCCTGCCTTCAGGGGGTCCTGGAGAAGGCAAGGGAGGAAGCTGTGACCTTAGGATAAGTGTATAAAACCCAGAAGGAGAAGAGATTTCCTCCCCCAGGGAGCACAGGGGCTGAAGGGATTCACCAAGAGTGTGATATAGCAGTAATGTGAAAGCCCAGTAGGTCCAGAACAGCCCAAGGAACACCACTCATTTCCTGAGCACCAGGCACATGCCAGGCCTTGGGATGGGTGCCGGAGACCCAATGATGAACAATAAGTCATGATCCTGCCCTCATGGAGTTTATAGCCTACTCGGAGCAGGCTACCATGGATGAGGGAGACTGGGTGCCAGATCCCTCCTTGTAAATAATCTCACTTCACTCTGTAACACCATCCTGTGACACAGGTACTATGGTGGTTCCCATTGTACAGGTGTGCAAGTCAAGGCTCAGAGAGGTTAGGTTGACTAGCCAAATTTTACTGCTGGTGAGTGACACAGCCAGAATTTGAGCCAAGATATAGCTAACTCCAGAGTTCTCCCCGGCTTTGGCTAGAGCAGTGGTTCTCAACCAAAGGCAATATCTTTCCCCAGGAGGCATTTTTGGTTGTCACGGCTGAAGGAGTGCTGCTGGCATCTAGTGGGTAGAGGCCAGGAATGTTGTCAAATAGTCTACAATGTACAAAGCAGCCCCCCACAACAAGGAATTACCAGGCCCAAGATGCCGATGTTGCCGATGTTGATGACCCTAGGTGAGCATGTGCCATAAACACCCGTAAGCAGGGGTTCAACTCCCCCTGGAAACTCTCAGGATCTGTCTCAATGGGCAGCCAGTCTGACCATGGAAGCATCTCCAGGACCCAGTGTGGGTGGCCCTGGCAGCCAGCCCCAGACGCAGGGAGGGCAGAGATGAATAAGTGCCCCAGATGCTGGATCAATGACACCTGCAGGGGGAACAAGAGGCCTGATGGGGAGCTCCCAGAGCAGCTGCCCCTCTTCACACCCACCCCCAAGATGTTTGTCCTCAGAGACACAGTATCAGCTCCTTGAAGGATGCAAACACAAATAGTTCTTGGAGCAGCTTGCTTTCCCCGGACAGCACTGGGCTAATATTTGTTTTAGCAAATGGCTGAGCTGTTCATCTTCTCTGGCAAAGGGGATTTGTTTTCCTCTCAGGAAATCATTGGGATTCTAAGTTGGAAAGGCCTACATCTGGAGGGCCAGTGTCTCCTTTCAAGCCCAATGCACAGGCAAGCATGCTCCATGGTGAAGAGACAGGAATAGAAGGAAGTGGAGGCAACATTAGCCATGGTCCTACTGTGTGCCCGGTTTTATGTACATCATCTCATTCACAAGTGCCTTGAGAGGGATGGGATTAATTTTATTTGGTCCCAATTTACAAAGAAGAAAACTTAAACTCAGAGAAGTTAAATAACTTGTCCAAGGCCACACAGCTTGTGAAGGACACTGATGGAATTTGAACACTCATGTGCGTGTGATCCAAAGCCCCTTCATATGCAGGGGGATGGTGGGCCAGCAGTGGAGCCTTATCAGCAGAGCAGAATCTCATCTTCCTCTTTGATGGGACAGAGGAGAGTCTTGCAGGGAGTGGGGACTAGGGAACCAGTCATCATAAAGCTCCACAAATCCTGATCCTGTCAGCAACCTTTATGTTGCAAGTTAAAAAACCCAACTTGAACTTGTCTAAACAATTTAAAGATTTATCCACTCAGGAGTTGGAAGTTCTTGAGGTAAGGCAGACTTCGAGTTGATTGGATTCAGTAGTTAAACTATGTCATCAAGGACCTGGTTCTATCTTTCTGTTTCTTCTCTCTGCCTTCTTTAGTATTCACTTTCCTCATGGTGGCAAAATGGCTGCAGCAGTTCCAAACATCCTTCCTATGTCCCACCATCTGGAGAGAGGAGGGTTAGCATTCAGTAGATCTCTCAGGCCAGTAAGAAACTTTATTTTCCATAATCCTCATGAAAAGCTTCTCCTCACATCTTGATGGTCCAATTTAAGACATATACCCATCCCTGAGCTAGTCTCTTTGGCCCAGGGAAGGCCTTACACTGCCTGGCTTTAGCTTGGACTAACTGAACAAGACACTGTAGCAAGGGTGATGAGATTAGGAACCTGACTGAATAAAAATAAATTAGAATCAACTTTTGGATCTAGGGTTGGATTGATGCTCTAAAAACAACATGGTCATTGCACATAACCATTTCATTCATGGTCCTAGTGATGGAGCACCACAGGTCTACCACACGCGCCAAGCAGGCGAGTTTCTGTTTGAAGTCAGACTGCAGGTCAGGAGATTAGAAAGCATGTCTCTGACAGGAAGCCTGCTTGAGAGGGTCAGCTAGGGCAGCTGGTACAGCTGCATGTAGGGAGAGGTACAGTGAGGACAGGGATGTGCAGATGCCTTCAGATAAGCAGCCAGCTCCAGGGAAGTCACCGCCTCCATGAGATAGAGACAAGACCCCTTTAATATAAGGATGTGGAATGGTCCATCAGAGGGGGGGGGGGGGGAGGATGAGGGCCTGGATGCTGTGGGATTTTTTTTGAATTGTTTTTTTTATTTTACAAAAGGCAGAGGACCTTTTGTGAATGGGTGATTCCTATAACCCATATTAGCTATTTTTATAAACCTGTCAGGACTCTGAGAGCAGGGACTGAGTTTTTCATCTGTATTCCTAAAACCCAGTATACAGTTTCGCACACAGTAGGCACTCAGGAAATATGTTGAATTAATTGACATAACCAAGAAAGTAGACTTATGAATATATATCAAACTTTATACTTTGATGAGAACAAATATGCTTTCTTCTCAGGCACACATAGAATAGTCACAAAAATTGAGCATTTATTAGGTCACAAAGAAAACATCACTGTGAACAGTCTCTGATCACAATGCAATAAAATTAGAATTTAAAACCAAAAAATTTAAAAGACCTTTCCATCTAAATTTTTTAAACTTTCTTATTACTCATCTATTGCTGTATAAAAAGTATCCCAAAACTTGGCGATTCAAAACAACAAACTTCTATTATCTCCCAGCACATATGTTTCCTAGCTCTGTCTTCAGAGAGGCCCTAGAAGACACTGCATCCCAGAATCAGTAAGCACACCTAGAAACCAGATCTTGTTTTCTAAGTACCATTCTCCATTAAATGGAACCATGGCTCCTTTTCTTCTTTTTTTTTTCAAGTTATCAAAAGTTTTATTTTTTTTAAGATGTCTAACATGATGATTTAATATACTGATACATTGTGAAATGATTACCACAATCAAGTTAATTAACACACACATCATCTCACATAGTTACCATGTGTGTATATGTGTGGTGAGAACACTTAAAATTCACTCTCTCAGAAAATTTCATTATTATTAACTATGGTTATCATACTGTATATTAGATTCCCAGAACTTAATTCATTTTATGACTGAAAGTTTGTACCCTTTGACAAACATCTCCCCACCCCACCCCCAATCCTCTAGGGACTACTGGTTCAATGACTTGAGATCATATAGTATTTAGCTCTCTGTGTCTGGCTTAGTTCACTTAGAATAATGTCTTCTAGGAAACCATGGCTCTGTTGAAGAATGGCAGATTCTGATGCTGGGCTGGGAAAGTACAAGATGATCCTGGGACACCTTGTGGTACTAGAAAGTGAGGAAATTCTCAAAAACAGATGGGGCGTGTATAGGACATAAGTGCTAACTTGTGGAGGTTCACAATGGCTAAATATAAGAAAATTTGAATAAGAGAAATAATGGTTGTAGGGGATTATAATCTATAGAATAAATAAGTGTCCATGAGCCAATACTAATATGAATAAAATGAATGAATGAATGAATGAATGAATGAATGAATGAATGAATGAATGAATGAAAAGGAAAAACCCTTCCTTACAATGGAAGACATAGAAAATACAAATAGGAAAATCACCATTTGGCAAACACCATAGTAATAACTTTTCAGTCAAGAATCACTCATGGATGCTAAAATTAGTGGGCAAAAACATAAGAGAAGCACTGTATTCACACAGTCTCAGGCACCCTCCCAAAGAGTATGTATTAAGCACCAAGGGAAAAATCGTAACTTCACACATGAGAAACCCAGTAGACGCCTCCTAAACCAAGCTGGTTCAGGTTGACATCATCACTGATGGGACATCTCAGCGTCACAGCCTCCTGATAAGAAGCACTGAAGAGGACACGATATCACTTCGCGGTTTTCTCGCCAAAAATATATACCCTGACCTAATTGTGAAACAGCAGATAAACTCAAATCAAGGGACTCGCTACAAAACAGCTCACCAGCTCCCTTCATCAAAGACAAAGAGAGACTAATCGATAGAGACCAGGACACATGGCAACTCAATGCAACATGTGAATCTGGATTGGACCCTGGGGCACAGCGAAGACATTAACAGAACAATTGAAAAAAATGTGATGGAGGTTCCTCAAAAAATTAAAAATGGAGCTGCCTTTTGACCCAGTGATCCCACTTCTGGGAATATATCCTAAGAATCCTGAAACACTAATCAGAAAGAATACACGCACCCCTATGTTCATAGCAGCACAGTTTACAATAGCTAAGATCTGGAAACAGCCCAAGTGCCCATCAGTGGATGAGTGGATAAAAAAGCTGTGGGGCATTCACACCATGGGATACTACGCAGCTGTAAAGAAGAAGGACCTCATACCCTTAGGGACAGTATGGATGGACCTGGAGAATATTATACTAAGCAAAGAAGCCAGGCAGAGAAAGACAAATATCACATGATCTCGCTTATATGTGGAATCTAAGAACTTAATAAACTGATGAATAGAATAGATTCAATGACATGGAAGCAGGGATCAGACTGACAAATGTCAGAGGGTTGGAGGAAGGTGGGTGGGTGGAGGGGGAGAGAGTAACCAAAGAATTTATATGCATATATGCACAACCCAAGGACACGGGCAATGGTGGGGAGAGGGACTGGGGAGGGGGGTGGGACCTGGTAGAATTGGTCATTGGGGAGAAAAAGGGGCATCTGTAATATTTTAAACAAAAATAAAATTAAAAAAAAGAAAAAATGTGAATAAGTCCTATACAGTGTAAACAGTAACACTTTATCAGTTACCTGATTTTTATAATCGTACTGCAATTATGTACGATGTTGACGCGGGAAATCTGGGTGAAAGGTTTGTGGAAATATTTGTACTGCTTTTGCAGTATTTTGTAAGTCTGCAATTGTTTCAAAGCAAAAAGCTTTACAAATTTGTAAAATAAACTTCCCCCACAAAGGCCAGAAATGTCTAATATTCAAACAAGCTGTTTGCTATTCAAGGCTGCAATCTAACAGTACACCTCCATCCCTCCTAAACCTTTAATAAAATGCTGTGATGACGCCCAGCTCCCGGGCTGGTGGTCTTTGGGGGGAACCAAGTTTGGCCTGACAAGTAGGATGAGAGTGAGACTGAGAGTTAGGACAGGGAAGTGCAAGATTTTGGAAAACCCCCAGAGATCTGGGCCCACGACACTGTTTCCCACTGTACATAGGACGGGGACTGAGCCCCCTTTTCTTATTGAGAGGGCAGAGTGGCCCCATGGGAATGTGGAGCTGGGTGGGCTCAGGCGGTGAGCAGGAGGCCCGAAGGAGCTGGTAGGACAGGGCAGGTGGGAAGCCGTGCCAGGTGGCTGAGCAGGGCCATGGAGGCAGGATCGCCTGTGGCCAGTGGCACTACTGTTGGACCCCTGCTGTGAGTCACTCACTATAAAACAGAGGGCGACGTAGGAAATCGGCAGGAAATGGGTCACAAGAGGAGCGATGCCATCTGTCCTAGGCTTCAGCAGAGGAAGGAGTTCCTGCTGGAGCAGGCGTGGGCAGGCAGGGAGGGAGAAATCAGGGAAGATCTGGAGCAAACCGCACTGTCCTAGGCCTTGAAGAAGATTCTGACAGGTGAAAGGAGATAGTAGGGCTGTCCCTTGAGGCTCAAGAGAGAGAAAAGACACACACACAAACATACCTAAAAAATAGTCTCTCTCTCTGTTTCTTTCTGTCTCTGTCTCTGTCTCCCCCCGCCGCCCCCCACCTTCGTGTGGGGGGGTGTCTCCTCATCTGATCCCTCCTATCTCTCCCACCCAGGTGTTCTTCCATCTCAAGGTCATGAGATATTTCAGGAGACGGGAATACAAAGCACCCTGAGCTGAGACTCGCCCTCAGATCAGATCAGATCAGATCAGGAACAGCTCATTGCCTTTCTCCAGATAATCCACTTGGAAAGTGGCAGCCTGAAAATAATCCCCAAACCAACAGAGGCCCCACCTTGCAGCCGATGCCCTCAGGGACAAAGGAAGCCTGTCCTTCCCAGCTTCTGAGCTGAGTCGCTCAGGTCCAGTCTCTACTGTGAGGGCTCCCCTAGGGGTACAGGTCTTCTCCCAGAAACCTGGAACTGGGGGAGGGATTTAGAAAAGGCAGCTGGTGGGCTGAGGGTCCCAGTAGGACCGAAGTTCCAGGACCAAGGTTACTGAGGCTCTGAGCTCCCCCTGTCGGATGTCACTGAGACCGTCCCGCCACCACCACCACCAATCCTCAACTTCTCCCAAATGGGAATCAAGGGCTGACCAGGACCTCCTAAATGCCTTCCAGTAAGGGACGTCATGATAGAGACACTGGCACAGAGACAGAGGGGGGAGAGAGACGAGGGGGGTCAGGGAGAGCAAGAGACAAGAGATCTGGATAACGACAGGAGGTGGTGTAGGGGGCAGGGACAGACAAAGAGGTAGATTGGGTTGGGACAGAGGCTGGGAAGAGCAAAGTGAGGGGAGGGGGCCGCAAGGGGAGGGGGAGGGGAGGGGAGAGAGGGGGGAGGGGGAGGGGAGGAAGAGGGGAGGGGAGGGGAGGGGAGGGGAGGGGAGGGGAGGGGAGGGGAGGGGAGGGGAGGGGAGGGGAGGGGAGGGGAGGGGAGGGGAGGGAAGGGAAGGGAAGGGAAGGGAAGGGAAGGGAAGGGAAGGGAAGGGAAGGGAAGGGAAGGGAAGGGAAGGGAAGGGAAGGGAAGGGAAGGGAAGGGAAGGGAAGGGAAGGGAAGGGAAGGGAAGGAAAGGGACAAGACAACCCTTAGCTACAGCGACAGGGTCAGAAACAGAAAGAAATAGAAGTAGAGAAAAATACAAAGACCCTGAGAATGAAGTTAAGTAATGGGAAGGGGGAGAAACACTCTGAAAGAGGGGGAGCTTGGACCAGATGAGCCGCACATTTCTGTCTCGCCTGCCAATCCTTGTTTCTCTGACTTAAAAGGAAGGGAAAAAAGACAGAAATAAAGATTAGAGAAACAAGGGAGGGGAAAAAAAAGAGAGAAAGGGAAGGCACAGAAACCAGGGAGGCGGGCGGAGGAGCTGTGAGAAGGGAGAGGTGAGAAGACAGGGATCAGCCCGTGAACTTGGAGCCGGGAGAAAGGGAAAGAGCCAGGTGGGGAGGAGCCAGCGTCTCCATCTTCAGGGTCCCCGGCTCCCTGATTGCTATAAGCACTCCCCAGCAGGACAAAGGACAGGCACTGCCTTCAAGGAGTGTGGGGCCCAGGTCCCCGCATCGCAGGTGTGGTGCTGGGGCTGTGGGCCCCCTGCAGCTGGACCCAGCGTCTGCTGACCTCGCCTGCAGTCCCGGGGGCGGCGGAACATGGTGTCTGGCTTTATTTCCTGACTTCCTTCTGCAACCAGCTTTCCCCACACAGTGCTGTCTAGCACTTGGTATTTTTACATGAAAATATATTAAAATTAATTTTATTTTGAGAATTATCTGAGGATTTCACAGCCCCTCTTGGGAACATCACTGGTATCCTATGGGGGCTACAGACGGAACTGGGAACCCTGCTGAGGCAGACGCGACATCTGCCAGCTTCAGAGCTGTTGCTGTGCTGCCAGCAGTCCATGGGGCAGGGCCCTGGGGGTGGGAAGGGGCTCTGAGTGATGACAAGCTGTCACCCCGAGGTGAGAGCCCGCAGGGGGCTGGCCTGGTGGAGGGCCAGGGTCAGGGCTCAGCCTGTGGCTGCAACAGCTTTGTCTGTGGTCAGTGTCATGGTCAGGCAGAGTCCACTCTCTAAGGTCAAGTCATGAGTCACATAGAGTCCTAGGAGAGTCCTCTCCTGGCCCAGCCTTCATCACCACCACCCCCATTATCCCACCAGGAGGGTGTCCGAGCCATTCCAGGTGAGGCTTACATCCCCCATCCCCGCACCCCACTCGCTGCCCCAGACACCCCTCCCCCCCACGCACACCCATCAGACTGGGGAAGTTTAGACACAGCAGTCAGCGCGCGCACAGCTCTGCCACGTGGGAGGAATCCGGGGCACCAGAGGAAACCCACACGTGGGAAGAAAGTGCACACTCCACCCAGTGGCCCCAGCTGGGAACTGATGTTTTTTTCTTTTTTCATCAACCTTATACCGAAATGATGTTGAATGAAGCCACGTCATTCGGGGGCCTGCTGTACTGGCTGAGAACAGGGGTGTTTAAGGACAGATCAGCTCGCTCCGGGAGCACTGCGGCTTGTACCCATCAGATCTGCTGCGGGCTGGCCGGCAACAGTGAGCCTGCACCACAGGCCGGGGCTGCGCCGGGCCCCGCACCCCTTCCACCCGAGCAGCAGCCCCGGAGGCAGGGGCCGGTCCGTGGCCTCCGCAGGAAGATGCATGAGCTGCCCACGCGGCAAAATGAGCTGGGCCACCACCGACCCTGGAGGCTGCAGGGGTGCCCACAGGATCTGTCACTTTTCAGGGACTGAGGGATTCAGGCATCCAGTGGGGAGTTTACTAGATGGACTCTGAGACCCCCTCACCCCAACCTTCTGTGAATCTGTGACAGGGAAGGCCACAGGCAAGGGGAGGAAAGGCGCAGAGCAGACCATGAGTTCTCATAAGGAGGAGAGCCTTGGGTGACAACACACCTCCATGAGCACCTGGTTTTGAAACGAAGGCCCTCTGTGCAGTGCACATGAGAAGGGGCTTGAACCACTCTCACGGGATCCTGAAGCACAAAGCAACCTCGGGCAGGCTGAGGGTTTAGGGGCTTCCAGGACACAGCTATGGCTGCAAGTCCTGGAGGCTGACGAGACAGGTGGCCTGGGTGAAAAAGGGGGACTGGGAGGAAAGCTCCGAAACCAGCCTCAGACAGAGGGGCGTCTGGACGCCCCCCGGAATCTCTTCTCCCCTCTGGCAGAGCGCCCTAAACCAGCCTGTCATTTTCAGGAAATTCTCGGCATGATGCTAGCATCTCCAGGAGCCTCACACGTGAAATGAAATCCTGGTGGTGAGCAGACCCAGCAGGGGAGGAAATGGATTGCATTTGCTAGATATCAGTTTCTATTAGTTGCAAGCAGAGATCTATATTGCAAATGGGGTTTGTCCACGAGGAGAGAACACGCGATGCGGTAAATTAAAGTGCGTGGGGCTACAGAGGCTCACAGACAATAAACACCCAGTCACTCCTGGAGTGAGCATCGGATGCATGCCCTCAGGTCAGCTTCGCGGGCAGCGAGGGAGAGAGGAAGTGAACGCCTCCCGGACTTGGCTCTCCTGCTCATTAGCACTTAGTGGCTTCCAACGTGCAGGCTGTGGCAATATCGTAAAGGCCCCTGCTTGAATCCATGTGTTTTCCAACAGTCGTCTGCAACCTCGGTCAATTACATGCTCCCACAGCAATGCACAATGGTGTTTCTAGTGGGTATAGATGCTTAAGTGTCACGGAATTTACAGCAGGTTGTTTGTGTTTTTTTAACATTAAGTGTTTCCTGAATCAAGAATTACTACAAATATTGCTGCTAATTGGGGAGTCTCTAACATTTTTGGACATACCAAAGGAGTCCCCATATCCCAAAATGTAGTATCCAGCACTCTCCCCGGAGCAGTTTGGTTCAGAAGAAACACGAGGAATGGAGTCTGGGCAGTCAGTTAAGGTTGGCTATTAGGTAAGGTGGGCTATGAGCAGACACTATGGGCACAGTGGGTGGTGGATGAGCGTAGGTGAGGCAGGAGTTAGGCCTGGGTGAGAAGAGACGCTGTGGGTGGGTAGGAACAGCTCACGCGGCCATGGGCGCACATGGGCGTGAGTGAGTGTGAGTTCGTATGAATGAGCATGGATGGGCTTGAGTAGACAAAGACGGGGTGCTCCCTTCATATTCCACCTGCTCCCTCACCTCCCAGCCACTCTTATAATTCGGCAGGGCTATTCAACAGGCTGTGGGCAGCAGTGACCGGCGCCCCTTCTGGGCACAGAGGAGCCGGCGCATAACCCTCTGGCTGTCTCTCTGGCGCCACGGGGACCAGCAGCGCTCCCCATGGCAGAACTTCATTACTTTGGGTCCCTGAGTGACCCTGCGAATCTGCCCCCACCCCTGCTAACCGAGGTTGGGTGTGAAAGCACCGATGAGAAATTAATCTCAGTTTACTGCCCCCTGAGATTTCAGAGTTCCCTCTCCGGCAGCACGGCCTGGCCTGTCCGCCCCAGGGGGAGGGTGGATGTCTGAGCGGTGGGCGCTGCGGGATGAATGAGCACAGGGAGGTGTTCGGGGGTTCATTGCATTAGCCACTAGCTTTCAGAGGGGCAGCTACTGCGGGCTCACTAGTGAACAAATGATCAAAATGCTGGTCCTCAGGAGCTTGCATTCTAGTAGGGGAGAGACAAACAATAAGCAGTCAGATAAAGAGCCAGGCCAGTGTGGCTCAGTGGTTGAGCATCGACCTGTGAACCAGGACTCCCATTTATTCCCGCCTGGATAAAGGTCTCCCAGTGTGGTCATTAGGAACAGTGTCCCCTCCCTGCTCGGTCTCCCCTGCTAGAACCTCACGCAGTAAACAAGAGTATCGCCGATCCTGGCTTAGTAGGAAAGGGGGGGGGGAGCCGGAGGGGGGCTTGAGGACGACATGTGTCACCTACAGACTCTCAGACCCCTGGGAGGAAGATGTAGATAGACAGCCCCTTGGTTGTGTAGAGACTAAGTACAGTTTGTTAAAACACAATGCTTAGGTGTAATAATGCTGTGGGAGCAGCTTTGAATAATTGAAGATTCATTTAATTTACTGTATTGCTCTGTTGTGAATACTAAGAGTGAGACAATAGCAATTTTTTAAATTGCGTAAGTATTGATTAATAAATTGTCGACATGGAAGTGCCTTGCTACCGGGCACGCGGCTTAATCATCTGGGCACAAGCCTTAGCTCATGCATTCGGGTATCTGGTGACTGAGTCCACTTTAATCTCTCTCGTGCTCCCCATAATTTTATATCCATCACGTGCACCAGTTTCCACCCTAACAACCACAGACTCTGACCCCTACTTCCTTTCAAAGGTAGATCCTGGAAGCTCACAGAATGCGTATTATTTCCTGATAAGTTTTTAAAATATCAACCTCATAGTAATAATATTGATAATTATGTTCAACACAACAGGTTTATTAAACTTTTTAGAATTAACACTCATGTTTTCCATAGGTACTATGACAACCCTGTAAAATAACTCCCCTAGGCTTCTATTTCAGGAGAGTTGGGTTGATCCTAGGTCTAATTCAACTAATCAACAGCTTTCCCTACAAAGTGTTACACATTACAATATAATTACATGGTGGTCCATCATAATACAATTAAATAATAAATTATATAATGTAATAGATATAGACATAATTATGTATCATAATTTGTGTGTGCCAATAGGATTTACACAGCATTTGCCCATGAATTGTCTGACAAGATCTCAACAAGTCTTTGGTGGGTATTATCATCCAACTCTGTGCAGATGTGAAGAGAGAGTCTCAGAGAACATATGTGCCTGCTCAGGGTTGGAGCTAGAAACCAGGCCTAGCGCCCTGACTCCAGGTGCCCAGTCAAGTCTAATGACACCCACCAGCCTGTAACCTCAGCTCCAGCGGGAACCTGGTTACCTTCTTACAGTCTTATTATACCTTCCTAATTATACCAGTAAACAAAAATAATTATCAGTGTACAGATACGAATTTCAATCATGACCGATAAAATAAAGCGAACTTCCCTTGACTGTGACCCCTAATTCCAAACCAGTGTTTCAAAGGTACTACAGTTCCCAGTTTGGCAACTATACTTTCAGAACTGCGTATGTGTAGATAAAGATGTGGGTATGGGTTTGGACATGCACATGGATATGGATATGGGACTTCCAAGGTCTGTACCCAACCACCATAAATTGAAGATTCATTTAATTTACTGTTTTGCTCTATTGTGAATACTAAGAGTGAGACAATAGCAATTTTTTGCTATTGGGTATAGACATGGATACCCATGGACATGGATATGGGTATGGACATGGATATGGATATGGGACTTCCAAGGTCTGTACCCAACCGCCATAAATTCTGCTTCAGGTGGACGGGGCTGCAATCCAAACACTAGTGTCACTGTAAGACTCCCATGTGATTCTGAGAGACAACCTGGATTGCAAACCGCTCAGGAGAGTCAGGTACAGCGCCGGGGAGTGAAGGCAATAGGCCTCATCCGCACCCGGTTCCTGACTTAGAAACCTCAGAAACATTGATGCGATATTTTGTAGATCTTTTATAAACATCCCTTATCAAATGAGGCAAGTTTTCTACTATATGTAGTTTGAGGAGGTGTTTTTTAATAGGGAATCAAGTTTAATTTTGTATTTGCAGTTTGTCTAGCTTCTTGGGTGGAAAGATTAATTTGATTTAAGCTCGCTTTTATTCCTATAAAAGCATTTATGGCTAAAAATTTTCCTAAGGATACCATTTTGTCTACAACTCACCAGTTTTGCTCTGCAATATTCTTTTTATTGATACATAAAGAGATTTTCGTTTCCGTTCTGATTTCTTCTTTGACCCAAAAAGGGTACAAAACGTGTCTGTGGTTTTTCTAAAAGTTTCAAGCATATTAGATTCTTTGGCTATGTCCTTGTTAATATCTAATTCTGTTGCATTTTGCATATGAAAACGGACTGTTGGAATTGGCCTGTACGAAAATGGCCTGTTTCTGCCTTTTAGAATTTATTGAGATTTCCTTTGCTGCCCCACTAGGGTTGATTTTTTAATATAAAACATAATTACAAGTAATATCACTGAAAAGAAAACTATATTCTCTGTTAGGCACAGCACTAACAAAACCAAACTTTTAGTTTCTATTTGAGTTCCCTATTGCCAGCTTTTTTCTATCCGCTGTGTCAGCTTATGAGTGAAGTGTGGGGCTTGTCAGCTCTCCCCTGCCTTTCTCTTTCAGCCTGATGTGTAACTGTGGCTTTGTGCCTTCCTCCGTGAACTCCTACCTGGTTTAGTTTTATATTTCACATCTGTACTGTTGGCAGACAGTGGTTCAGAATGGTGATCATTCTTTGATGGATTATTTCTTTTATCTGTAGGTAGCGATTCAATTTGCCCTTAATAATTCTTTTCACATTAACTTCCATTCTGCCTGATATTAATATCACTCTTGCAGATTTATTTGCTAATATTTATTTACATTTTCATCTCTGTTTTCAATATTCCTTTGTCATTTTAAAAATGTCTCATGTAAATAGCATATATCTGAATTTGAGTTTTTTTCTCAACTGAGTCTCTGTCTTTCGATAAGTCGATTTAACACATTGTCATGGTTACCTGCAGGTTCTCCTGCCAAATGGTCTTGTGTTTTCCGCACTAATTTGTTCCTGTTTTTCCCTCTCTGACTTTGCTTAAATTGATCAAAACGGCTTTGTTTCATTTTTCTTCCAAGTTTGAAATTTACATATTTTATTTTTCCCATTGGCTATTCTTAGCTTTTCATCATATCTACTCAAACTTACAGTTTTTCAATAATAATACGAATACTAAAGGGGGTGAGAGAAAACTGTGAGAGGTGATGGACATGTCTTTGGCCTTGATGGTGGTGATGGTTTCACTGGTGTGTACCTGCCCCCCAAACTCATCAAGTTGTATACCTCAAATATGTACAGCATTTTACATGTCAATAATACCTCAATAAAGTGGGCTTTTAAAAACTTACACCTTTTTTCTAATGCTACCCATTAGCATTAGGTAAAAGAAGAAAACACAAGGTAAAAGATCCTTAACTTTGGTCTTGGCGATAATTTATTGGGAAAGAGATGAAAAGCAGAGGCAACAAAAGCTAAAATAAACAAGTGGGATTACCTCAAACTAAGGCTTCTGCGCAGCAAGTGCATATAAAGAACTCATACAACTCAAGAGTAAAAAAGCAAATAATCCAATTTTTTTTAAATGGGCAAAGGAACTCAAGAGACATTTTTTCCCCAAAGACATGCAAATGGCCATTGATATATGAAAAGATGCTCGACATCACTAATCATCAAGGAAATGCAAATCAAAACCACAGCAGGATATCACCTCAGACCTCTTCCAATGGCAATTATCAAAAAGACTGATGTATCTCAGAGGGACTACTTTCAACAATAAAGATAGATTTTTTGAAAAAAGAAGAGGTAGCAAGTGTTGGTGAAGATGTGGGGAAAGGGAACCCTCATGCGCTGTTTGCTGCAATGTGATTTGGTGCAACCACTATGGAAAAACAGTATGGAGGTTCTTCAAAAACTTTTAAATAAAATGATCATCTGATTCAATAATCCCACTTCTGGGTACATACCCAAAGGAAATGAAAACAGTATATTGAAGAGATATCTGCATTCCCATGTTTACTATAGAATTATTCACAACAGCCAAGATACAGAAACAACCTAAATGCCCTCCAATGGATGAAGAAACTGTGAGATATATATTTTATATATATATATATAATATATATACATATATATTATATATACATATATGATGGAATATTACTCAGCCATAAAAAGAATTCTGACTTTTGCAATAACACTGATGGACTTTGAGGGCATTATGCTAAATAGAATGCCAAAGACAGATACTATATGGCATCACTACTATGTGGAATCTAAAAAAATAAAATAAAAAGGTGATTTTCATAGAAACAGGGACTAGAATGGTGGTTACCAAGGACAGAGGGAAGGAAACTGGGAGATGCAGGTCAAAGAATACAAATGTTCAGTAATGAAAGGAATGACTTCAGAGGATTTAATGCACAGACTAATGACTTCAGTTAATAACATTGTCGTTTACCTGAATGTTGCTGAGGGTAGGCCTTAAGCATTCTCACCACACACAAAAATAGAATTAACTGTGCGAGGTGTGAACTGTCTTGACCTTGGTCATCCTTTCACAATACAAAGATATGTCAAATCATCGCTGTGTACACTTTAAATATATTCAATTATATTTCTCAATCACTCCTCAATCAAGTTGGAAAAGTAGTTGCCATTTTAGCTCTTTTTCCGCGCAGTGTCCATCAAGTATGATCGCACTGCTGTGCTACTGTTACCGCCGCCCATCTCCAGGACCGTTCTTTTCATCCCCAAAAGAAGCTGTATCAATTAAACAATAGCTCCCCATTTCCCTTACCGCCGCTCTGCTCTCTGCCTCCATGGCTTGGTCTGCTCTCGGTGTTTCGTGTAAGTGGGATCATACAGCACCGAGCTCCTGGTGGCCGGCTAATTTCACTGTGCACGGCGCCTTCAAGGTCCATTCATGTTGTAGCGTGTGTCAGAATTTTCTTACTTTTTAAGGCTGAATAATAATAATATTTTATTGTATGGCTATACCATGCTTTGTTTACCCATTCCTCTATGGATGGACCCTTCAGCTCTTGGAAATAATGCTGCAGTGGGCATGAGTGTGTCGCACGGATTTGCATGTCTGCCGTATCTTCTCATGTCTTTCTAAGGATAGTAATGAAATGTATTCAGAGGCCTGCTCTGCTCGCTGTTAACTGTTTTCAGATGCAGGTTCACGTGCTGAGCTTGGTGCCTTTTCCGTGGTGCCGGCTTCCCTCAAATGGCATTGGTTTGGTCGCATGGTCATCTTTGCTTTAAAATTCCTTATGCGCCAGGCTGGAGCAGTTGTACCCGCTTACGGTGGCCTGCACGCAGGAGGGGCTGAGGGGGCCACCCGGCAAACATCGCCCCACCCGTGGTCACGGCAGAGGCGCGAGACCTGCTGGGGGCCAAGGAGATCAGCTGCCCTCCTGGGCACACGGGCCGTCTGGTTTTTCTGGGCGCTGTCGGCACCCCCATCGCTCACCCCAACAGGTGCCTGGGGGTCTGCCCGCGGCCTGGCGTCCGGTCCCCAGGCTCGCCACGCTCTTGGATCCGCTCCCATCTTTCGCATCCTTCCACTTCTACAGATGTTTTCACGGCCGCTTTCTCATTTCATTCATTCGGACTTCTAATAATTACTGTCCATCAACAGCATCTCCTCTTCCTGGCCCGCATAGTTAGGGGGCCTTCTCAGAATAATGATTTCTGTCGCTTCTCAGAAGCTGGGGCAGGAGCGCAGGAAGGCGGCTGCGTGCGCCTTGCCCACGATTGCCAGCTGCTTGTCTGGTTGCCTTTCAAAGCTCCGTGTTCTCAAAGCGCATCTCTCACCCGCAGCCTGCTGTTCGGGGCAGGATCAGAAACAGAGAACAGATAGCACCGTGGCGTCCATTCATTCATCTCTGTTAAGCAAACAGGAACTTTTTTGGCAGCCAAATATTTTGACAAAAGCTTTGCGATTTCCTTCTTGTGCCCTCCCTAAGGAACAGCATCTCTTAAGCCCTTAGAGTCTGTGGATAGCGGCCGCTTTAAAATGTGGCCTATTCCTTTGAGTAATTTGGATTTATCTTAATCCGTCCTGCAGAGAGGCAAGCAGACACTGGGTTTCCTAAACCTGCGGAGGTGAAGGGAGAATTACTCTTCTCTCAGCAGCGAGCGCGAGAATTCCTGGGTCTGGAGAACACTCCGTGGTGGGGACAACTCCTGGATAATGCCACTTGGGTGGGAGACTGAGACTCGAAACGAGGGCTGGCTAAGATGAATAGTGAAGGGGGGAAAAGAACTTTTCCTCTAGCCTCTCAGACAATTCAGTGGTTGCAAATTAAACTAACAGGAGACCGATTCACAAGAGAAAAGAGTTTATTTGTGCGCGCTGTGCTCCTTTATGCACGAGTGCTCACTGAGTAACTCAGAAGCACAGCTAGAATTTGGGGAAAGGATGGTTAGTAGGGGAAGGGAAGGGGGAGAAATTAAAATAGGTCTCTTTGGGAAAGGCAAATGGGTGCTTTGGGAGAACAAGGGAGAGCTAGGGAAGTCTGTGATAATGTTTGCCGTCCAGGTATGAGTGGTCTTCTTCAGGACCGTAAAACGCCCCCAGAGAAGGGATCCATGGCAGCCTCAGCTCCCAGAAGTTGCAGATTTTGTTCAGGCAAGGGAGGCACCAAGAAAGCTTTTTTTTTTTTTTTTTTTTTTTTTTACAGCATTGGTTGAATCTCAAATGTCTTTAGCTAAAATAATCTTCATACCAACTCTGGGGATTGGAGTGGGTCCCCAAGGTAGACTCAAACTGGAGATGCTGGAGAGGGGCTGTTGATCCTGAAAAGGAGAGGAAGAGAGAGAAGAGGGAGGAGGGGAGAGGAACAGCGAAGTGGCAGAAGATCACTTAGATGACTCCTCAAATCTCGAGTAAATGCGTCGCGCTCAGGCTCTGTCTGTTACAAGCAACCTTTTGTGGAAACCACTGCAGACACTGGGCTGTGCAGCCAAGGTGGCTGGAGGCTGCAGTCTCGGAAGATGAGAGGAAAAGACAGGAATGAGGCCATCAGGAATTCTCCAAAACGTTGAAAAAAGCATATTTTGGCGTATTTTACATTATTTGTCAGATTTATTCCTAAGTACTTTCTATTTCTTGATCTATTGTAAATGGTGTTTATTTACTTTTCCAATTGTCTGTCGGTACTATATAGAAATGCAATTGATTTTTGTATATTGAAGGGTATCCTGCAACCTTGCTAAATTCATTTATTTGTCTCAGATTTATTTATCTTTCTTACAGATTTCGTCAAAGTTTATACATAGATGTTGTCTACAAATAAGAATTGTGTTAATTTTTTTCCTTTCCAACCTGGATTAATTTTTTTCTTGCTTTGTTTTTTATTTCCTTTTATTTTTCTCCTCTTTATTGAGGTATAATTGATATATAAAAACTACACATATATATTGTATACAATTTGATATGTTTGAACATATGCATATATCCATGGAACCACCACCACAATCAAGGTTAAAGACATACCCACCATCTCCAAACATTTCCTTTATTTCCCTTCCTTCCTTCTTTTTTTTTTCTTTCTTTGTGTTGGTGTGAGTGTGTGATAAAAACACTTAACATGAGATCTATCTAGTCTCTTAAAATTTTAAATGCACAGTACAGTACTGTTCTTTATAAGCACGGTGTTGCATAGGTGATCTCTAGAATTTATCATTTTGCATTAAGCTTTATACAATTAAACTACAGCTCCCATTTCCCCTCCCCACAGGCCCTGGAAACCACCATTCTAGTCTCTGCTTTTAGGAGTTTGACTATTTTAACCTTGTTGCATTGCCTAGCACAATGTTGAACAGAAGGGATAAGAGAGGTTCTTGTTCATGATTCTAAGGGGAAGGCATTCAGTCTTTCACCATTAAATGTGATATTAGCTGTAGGTTTTTGTAGATGTCCTTTATCAGGCTGAGCGTGTTTCTTTCTATTCCAACTTGTATGATAGTTTTTATTAGTTATGCATGTTGGATTTTAGCAAATGCTTCTTCTGCATCTATTGATATCACTAAATTGTTTTATTTTTTAATTTGTCAGTATAGTGAATTACATTGATTGATTTTTTTGAATGTTAAATCAACTTTGCATTCATAGAATAAACTTCACTTGGTCATGGTGTCTTATCCTTATAATATGATGAATTCAATTTGCCAAAATTTTCTTTAAAAATGTTGCATCTATGTTCATGAAGAATATTGCTCTGTAGTTTTCTTGTAATATCTCTGTCTTGTTTTGCTTTCGTGACATGCCGCAATTGTTTTATGTGTGTTTTCATTTTCATTCAATTCAAAATATTTTCTAATTATCCATTTGATTTCTTCTTAGATCTTTGGGTTATTTAGAAATATGTTATTTTGTTTCCAAAAATTTTTAGAATTTTCCAAAGATGTTTTTTGTTATTGATTTCTAATTTAATTTCACTGTGGTCAGGGATGAACTGAATCATTTTAAACTTATTATGACTTATTTTAAGGCCCAGAATATGGTCTATCTAAGTCTTTTTTCTTTTTTTTATTGAAATGAATGCGAATTCTACTTTTACTGGGTGGGGTGTTTCATAAAAGTCAATTAGATGAAATTGGTTAATAGTGTTGTTCAAATCTCCTATACTTTTACTGATTTTATGTCTACTTGTTCTGTCGATTACTGAGAAAGGATCATTGAAATATTGGACCATGACTGTGAACTTGTCTATCAGTTTTTGCTCATGTATTTTGAGGCTCCATTTTCAGGTACATAAAATTTTAGGATTCTTATGTCCCCTTGATGAATTGATCTCTTCATCATTATAACATGACCTTTATCTCTGGTAGTGAAATCTAATTTGTTATTAATATAGACATATATGCTTTCATTTTAGTTTTAGCATGCTATATCTTTTTCCATCCTTTTATTTTTTTATTCTATTTTATTTTATTATTTTTTTATTTTTATTGTTCAAAATATTACAGATGTCCTTTTTCCTCCCCATTGACCCCTTCAACCCCTTCCACCCCCCTCCCCAGTCCCTCTCCACACCATTGTCTGTGTCCTTGGTTTATGCGTATACGCATATAAATTATTTGGTTAATCTTTCCCCCACCCACCCACCCCCCTCCTTCCCTCTGATTTTCCTCAGTCTGATCCATACTTCCATGTTATTTATTTTTTAAATACATTTTTATTGATTTCAGAGAGAGGAAGGGAGAGGGAGAGATAGAAACATCAATGATAAGGGAGTCATTGATCGGCTGCCTCCTGCACGCCCCCGACTGGGGATCTGGCCGAAAACCCGGCCATGTGTCCTGACCTAGAATTGAACCGTGATCTCTTGATTCATGGATTGACCCTCAACCACTGAGCAACACCAGCTGGGCACCTTCAGCTTCCTTTCTCTGCTTTGTCCACAGAAACAAAGCCAAGAGTACTCTTCCCCCACCTGGAAGTCCGAAGCACTATCCATCTCCTTCTAATGGGATTCTCCCACTCTGCCTCCCTGACCTTTATTTCTGAGAAAACTCTGTCTTACTTCTAGACAGGGACCTGCCTGGGAGACAGAGACTGTCTGACCCACCTTTTTCTTTCCCAGGCAGTCCAGTTCACATTAGGTACAGGGTAAATGTGCCCTGAGTAAAGGGATGAATGAATAACTGAATGAATGACATTGCAGTTACATCAGAAGCCGTCAGTGAGAGAAAATTAATTTGCAGATGGAATTATTACACTGTGTACCCAATCTTACAAAACAAGGAGGCGCAGCCTGTAGGGGTTCCTAACCCTTTTTCAGAAATTTAATTGCCAGCTAATTTTCCTGCAAAACTCAATAACCTCTATGAGCTAAAGGAAACAAAACACAGCTCTGAAAACCTTATTAGGCTCTGCCTGGAGCTGCGGTGGCTCCTTCCAAGTTAGGATCCCGAGTATGCGCCTGCACCCTGGGTCTCCCACTCCTCGTATCCCGCTGAGGGGCATGGCTCCCACCTGTGACTACAGAAGTGGGGGTGACCTGGGTTGAGCCATCCTCAATCGTTGTCTCATTGTGTTCTCTTGTGATCAGAGCCCCGTCTATGACCATGATCAGAACACAGTCTGGGGCAAGATTTAGGCTCAGCCTCCACCCGCAGTCATAGCTGTGGTCACACATCTATAAGGCTACGGCTGAAATTAGGGGTGGACCGTGGAACAGATGTGAGACAAACGCGTGAGTGTCTGCCACACTCCCCAATCCGTGCTCACTGAACTGCATTGAATCCATGCTATATGTGTCCTCGGAGTCCCCAGGTGAGGTGGGCTTGGGTGGGAGAGGAAGGAGTGGGAAGACAGATTTTATCAGCCTTGATGGGGAAGGCCTCAGAATTCAGGAGTACCAGGCAGAGTTAAGTCTTGCCCTGACCCATTTAAGGAACGTCTTGGCCAAGGAGCTGGCTTTGTCACCCTCCCGCTGCACAGCAACCAGCACGGAGATCACAGAGCCCCAGGCAGCCGGCCTGGAGACATGTGCCCGCGGGCCACATCCGTCAGCTCCAGTAGCCGTCACCTGCCCGGGTATCACAGCTAAGTGGATCAGCATTTGCCGGCCACCCCCTGATGAATAGTGTTAAAGTGGCTGCCTCGCGGTGGCGGGGGCACCGAGCCTCGGCCGGGAGACGCTGCTACGCCCCCGAGGCTCCGAGAGCCTTAACCTCAGCGGCTGCCTTTCCCGGGCACTCGTGAGTTCTCGGCATCAGCGTGTCCCCGGCTCCATCTCCCCTCCGCTTCCTCCGGTGTCCCCCTTGAAGGACACCTTTGAAATGAGGGATGAGACGTAATGAAGCTACGAATAAAATTAATCAAGTATGACACGGGAATTGGTGTGGAGGGCAGCCCCGGTGCCGCATTACTCACCTCCTCCGAGTGCAGTCGTTTGTTTACTGTTTGCAGAATTTCTGAAGGACTCGGGCAGGGAGCAGATGAGGGGCTATTTTTCAGAACAAGGGCTGGAGAGAAAGGAAACAATTACCGAGGTGAGTGGAACCAATATTTAAGTGCTCGAAGATCTTGGAGGCTGATTTTTCTTGTTTTGATCTAGTTATAAGAAGCATCTAAAGATGGCTTCAAAGAGCTCGGGTGCCATGTATTAGATAGAAGTCATTCATTTATTTGTCCATTTATTTATTCATTTGATGCAATTTACTGAGAATCTACTCTGTGCCGGACCCCGTGCTAGACACAGGGGGAACCAACAAGAATAATAGTAGTCGCTGCAATAATAACAGCAGGTGTTGTTAGCTAACATTTACTGAAGATCTACCACGTGCTGACCTTGGGCTGAACGCTCTGTAAGCATTACCTTCTTCAATTTCACATAACCTAGGAAGTAGCGGCTATTAGTGTCCTCATTTCAAGTTGAGGAAACTGAGCATGAAGCAATTAAAGAACTTGCTCAGAGGTAAGCAACTAGTAGGTAGTTAAGTTCATGGCACAAGCAAGATCATTCAACTCTTCCCTCCCCTCTATTTGCATTGTAAATATTGGTTGGAATTCACTTATCCCCCAGGCAGTGTCTAGATGAGACATCTCAGCTCTTCTGTCTCTGGAATTTAGCTATTCTTTTTTTATGCCAACCCTTTAGTATCTCCCATCTTGTGCTAGTAAATCCCCTGTGGCTTAAGTTATCCAGGACTGGCTTCTGTTGCTTGCAGCTGAAGAGCCATAGCTGGTCCAGGTAGTGAACCCCCCCTCAGAGGAAAAGAGGTTGCATGAATGTGGCAGGCTATGAGGAAGGGATCCATGTGTGAAATTGTGTGACAGATTGTATTTTCCAAAGATGGCTTTAAGGATGTCTGCTGTCCCATCTCTTCTTGAACTTCTCCATTTCCCCACTGAGTGGTAGGGTCAATGTCCCTTCCCGTTGAACCTGGGCAGACCTCTGTGAGTGCCTCAGCCAATAGACTGTGACCGGTAGCATTATGTGGCCTGCAAGGGTAGTTCACAAAGTGCCAATGCTCTTTTGCCTTGCTCTCTTGGGACACTTGCTCTAGGAACCCAGTCACCAGGCTATATGCAATCCCAAACCAGCCTTTATGGAGAAATAGCATGAGGAAGCCAAGTGTAGGTCCTCTGGCACGCAGCCCAGATGGCAGCCAGCATCAACCTCAGATATGAGGGAAGACATCTCCAGATGATTTCAGCTCCAACCGTTGAATGACAACCCCACCCCCAAACAACTTGCAAGTCTGCTCAGTTGAAATCCCGGACATTATGGATAGAGAGACACTCTATCCTTGGTGGGTCCTGTCCAGACTCCTAACCCACAGAATCTGTAAGCATAATGAAATGGTTGCATTACACCACTCAGTTTTGCAGCACCTGGAAACTCTCATACATATGAGAGAAAACAGGGATGCTCATGGCTAATAACCTTTCCAGTCTGGGAGAATGGAGCTTCCGAGGCCATACTCTGAGTGAGACCTCAAGCCCAGGATCTGAAAAACTAAAGCCATCCATCTGCTAAGAAGATGTTTAGGGTGTTGACTGGGAAAGAAGCACCTCTGGGCAAGGATCCTATTTGGAAACTAGAACAAGAGGGGAATCATAAATTCCTGTGAAGGGTGCATCCTATTTGTTATTCAGGGAAGGACCATTTGTATCTGAGGAGCATCTAGCAAACCAGCCGAGCCTCCTCCATGGGCCAGGGAGAGATGGAGCAGGGGAAATAAACCGGGTATGCACAAATGACAGCATCAGGAAGTTACCTAGAGAGAAACCAAATGTCCCGAGCCGGCTGAGAATTTCATTAACGGAAGTCTCTGTTGGAAGGAATGCTCTATTCTTGTCACCCGCGCAATCAGGCCATCTCTTTCCTGAAAGTGGAACAGGATTCACGCTGGGGACAAGGGCAATCAAGACTCTCTCTGTCTCTGTCGTGTGCGTGAGCCTGCACGCACGTGCATGTCCCCAGCCCCAGCTCTCTGTCATCTGACTAAGAGGACAGCCTCCTGAGTCAGGGTGCCTGGGCTCAAATTCAGTGTGGCCTCGAAAATGTCTCACCCTCTTTAGGCCTCAATTTTCTCATCTGTTAAAAAAAAAAAAAAAAAGAATGGATCATAATAGTAGTTATCTGGTAAGGTTGTTGTGGGGTTTAATTAAATATTAGCTCAGTCCTTGACACTAAGATAATTTCGATTTTATTCATTATTTATTATTATATTGTTATATTATATATTATTACTATATTTATTATTATTATCATTATTACTGAGTGCTTTCTTGGGCCAGGGTAGGTTCCTTGGTCGGCAGGACCTTGCAGGTCTGTGCATCTATACATTTCTGAATGTGTATGACCACCTTTACCTCTGTACCCACCCCATGGACACCCAGTTATTCCTTCATCTGGGTCTGCAGTGTGATCCTTCATGCTTCCCTGGATAAAGAGAGTTGGAAACCATGGAAGGCCCACGGAAGAGGTAAGAAGAACATGAGCCCAGCTGATTTATGGTAGGCTTGGTCATTAACATCAACATCTGTATTTAACCACCTCAAAATCTCAGTGATTTCACAAAACACAGCTTTCTTTCATGTTCACATCATAGCCAGCAGCAAGCAAGGAAGTCATCCTGGGGGCTCTCTTCTGAGTGGGGACTCAGGAACCCAGGCTCTTTCCATCTTATAAAACCACCACCCTGGAGGACTGGAAGGTCTCATGAGATGTTTTTAACCCAACCATGGGAAAGGAGCACATCACTTCCACCCACACTCCATTGGTCAGAACTCAGTGTGTGCTCAACTGATTTGCCACAAAAAATAAATTCTCACTTTACAGAAAAAAATGTTACTGTCTGTCTATAAAAAACAGTATGGGGCCTATTAGAACCCAGACTCAGTGTATTTCCCATGCTGTTGTTCCTGGGGTTGGAGGAGATACTAAAGACCTGCTCTCAGTTCATTCTCTTCTTTCCACCCCACCTGAGTCCAGGCCACCATCCCTTCCTCCCAAGATTTCTGCAAGATCTGGCCCCATTCTTGCCTTCTTTTTTACAGGTTGGCTGTTCTGAAGTGGAAATCAGAATAATTGCTCTTAGAAAAGTCAAAACTCCTGAGCTTACAACGCCCTCCCCACCTCCCTCGCCAGCCTCACCTCTCTCCACTAGTCTCTTTGAACTCTTGGTTCCAAATTCGACCTTCCTACGGTTCCTCAAATTCACCGTGTTGGTCTCATCTCTCAGCACCTGTCCTGTCGCCCCACCTGAACGATACCGACTCCACCTCTGGCTCTTCTAGCTGCATAATCTCTACGTACCATTCAAGGCCCCATTTGAAATTCACCCCTCCCCCCCACAGCACCCCATCTTACACTTCATCGCTCTTCATTACTGTTATCAGAATTCCCTCTGCCTCACACACAGTAAATACTAAATAAATAGTTGTTGAGTTCATGACCCGCTCTATGAGAGCATTCACTCAGACTCTCTTATACCCATTTCTTTACTTCCCTGACTTCCCCTACTTGGTAGAAACCCCTTGAAGTTCTGTGTGCATTGCTGGTGCTTGCACCAGGACTCTGCATACAAGAGAGAAAAAGGAGGGAATGACTCATATTTACAAAAAAATCATAACTAACTTATTTCTCATCTTCATCTGTCAACTTTGACAACGTATGAAACCGGTTGGTGTGTGAGCCAGAAAGTAGGCAGAGGTGACAAGGGGAGCCAGATTCAGTGTGAGTTGAGTGGTAGGATCCATTTCAGGCCTTGAAATCCTCTAAGGTGTCCCCGTGGAGCCATTGTCTCATCAAACAGACGCTATGGAGAGCCAGGTATTTCCTTCTGAGATCCACCCTCTGCAGTGGTTAATTAGTCAAAGCTGCCAGTAATTGGCTTTCCTCTGCCGGACAAAGTTATCTGAGCCCTGCACCAAAGCAGGCTGCCGGGAGTCGGCAGCAGATCCAAGCCCCAGCACCCCCCTCGAGTTCCAGGGGGAGAAGCTGGGTGGGACGGAAGCCAAGAGCAAGTGTTTCTTCAGATCACAGAGGGAAGAGAGGTTGTGATTTCACAGTACGTTTTCCTGAGCATGAAGGGAAAGCGAGTTAGACAAAGCAACGCTTTGGCAACAGATGGTGAGCAGATCAGTCGGGAAAATCTCATCTGGGGTTGAAAGGAAGAACCGCAGAGATGCCTCTGTCGAGGGTTCGAAGACTCCCTCCCACCTGCTTGGGGCGTCTTTATTTTCTGGCCTAAAAAGCTCCATCCAAAGGAAGATCAAATGCAAAGAGCTGTCTCACAGGGTTCATCTGAGCCAGCACGGGCATGTCTCAGGAAGCACCGGGATAAAAGCTGAACAACAGAGCCTCAGCCCAGGCACCGTCAGGACCAGCTGCGGGGGCAGGGGGCTGGGTATGCGGACCCTGGTTCCCATGATGGCCACCGGGGCGCTGGGCCATGACTTAGGACGCTGGCAGAGGATCGGAGCCGGGAACTGTTGGCAGACGTGCACCACGAGGAGACAGCCACAGACTACTTCTGCCCATGGAAGGGTTTCCCAAGCCTCAGCCACACACATGTCCCCAAGACATAGTGACGTCAGGTACCTCCTGATGTGATACAGTGAATTGGGCAAAACATCATTTCTACGGTATTCATGAGAAAACATTAGACAGACCCAACTGAGGTGCTTTCCACAAAGTAGCTGGCCAGTGTTCTTCAAAAGTGTCAGGATGCCTGGCCGGGCGTGGCTCAGCGGTTGAGCGTCGACCTAGGATCCAGGCGATCGGGGTTCGATTCCCGGTCAGGGCACATGCCCGGGTTGCAGGCTGCAGCCGATCAACGACTCTCTCATCATTGATGTTTCTCTCTCTCTCCCTCTCCTTTCCTCTCTCTGAAATCAATAAAGATATATTTAAAAAAAAAAAAAAAAAGTGTCAGGATGGTGAAAGGTAAAGGAACTGTCGCAGATGGGAGGAGACTAAGTAGCTAGGACGACTGAAAGCCATGTGGGTTCCTGGACCAGAAAAATGGTGTTATTAGGAAAAGTGGCAAAATACGAATGAAATCCGTAGATGAGTCCATAGCTTTGAACCAGCAGTAATTTTCTGGTTTCAATAATGGTCCTATGGTTCCTTACGATGTCGGCGTTGGAGGAAGCCAGGGGAAGTGTGTATGAGAACACTCCGTACTAGCTTCGCAACCCTTCTGGGAGTCACAAACTTTTTGTTTTTAACCGATTTTTTTTTCTGCTAGCACCTTTCGGTTGCTGTGAGAATTGAGTGAGTCGCTATGGTAGAGCACTTAGTATAGGGCTTGCTACAGAAGAGGGTGGTCTGTAACGTTTGGGTTATTTTTATTTTTTTAAATGTATCTTTATTGATTTCAGAGAGAGGAAGGGAGAGGGAGAGAGAGAGAGAGAAACATCAATGATGAATCATTGATCGGCTGCAGCCCGCAACCCGGGCATGTGCCCTGACCAGGAATCAAACCCCGATCGCCTGGATCCGAGGTCGATGCTCAACCGCTGAGTCACTCCTGGCTGGGCTGTGTGGGTTATTTTTAAAATTCTGAGGCTGGTATCATGCACAGGAGCCCCCGAGTGGGCCAACGCTTCCCAGGTGGTCCCTGCACTGCAGGTGACAAGGGAGGGGGTGGTGCTCCTGATTGAAAAGCCTCTTTTCCACAGGGAGCTTCAAGAGGCTGTTTTAGGAATGTTCTATTATTCTTAAACTGTGTAAGTTACATATACCCTTGTAATGAGGATATATTTTATGATTTTTCAAAAGTAGCTCTTTTCTTCATGAGATAAATTTTTATTTTCAAAGGAAATTTGCTGTCATTACCCAAAGTGAAAGACCCAGGTCATTAGCCATAATAATAAAGTTAACTGGTAAAAATGAACACTCGACAGCTGGGTACAGCTGCCCACCAAAGGCTCTGAGCTCAAGGCCTCTTTCCTCTTTGTTAAAAAGGGAAATTTGCCACCGCTAGAGAAGTGTTGAAATATATCGTCAGCATCCAGCTGGGACTTTCTCCCTGAGGTAGTCGGGGGAGTGAAAGAGATTTGAAAAGTGAGTAATTTTCCCACTATGTGACTCCATGTTAGTTAGTGTCTTGTCTGTGCACCTTTTAAAATCAATTCTGGTCCCACCTAAAATCATATACCACTTTGGGAAAACACTGCTTTTTCGCAGCCTCACGATGAGGTTTGGAGACCGTGGGGTTGCACAACCAAGGCTCCCTGCTGGCGTGAAGAGCCACCCTCGCAGCGTTACCCCCGGGCGGGGAATGGCACTTGTCATGTACTGATGGTGGGAGTGTAAATTGGTTCAACTTCTTTGAACATAGCCTTTGATCTAGCAATTTCGCCTCCTAGGTATTTGTCCTACAAATATAATTGTGAGTCGTTACAGTATTTTCAGTAATAGGAAATGACAAGAACAACCTAAATGTCCATCGGTAAGAAACATACTACACAAGAAAAGATTATACAGCCATTAAAAAGCATGAGAAATGTGCATGTGCCAACATAAACGAAAGTTTCCAATGTATATTATTATTTTATAACAATATGAAGTGAAAAAGCAAGGTGCCTAAGAGCATACCTAGTATGCTCCCATTTGGCTTAGTTTTTTAATATACTAATACATTTTTTATTGTTGACCCTGTTGCAGATCTCCCCATTTCACCCCCTTTGCCCACCTCCACCCAGCCCCTGCCACCCCTCCCCTGGCCTTCGCCACAGTGTTGTCTGTGCCCATGGGCTATGCATATATATTCTTTGGCTACTCCCTTCACCTTCTTTTGTCCAGTCCTCCCACCCTTCTCCCCTCTGACCTCTGTCAGTCTGTTCCATGTATCCATGTTCATCAGTTTATTTTGCTCGTTAGATTCCACCTATAAGTGAGATCATATGGTATTTGTCTTTCTCTGACTGGCTAATTTTGCTTAGCATAATATTCTCCAGGTTCCATCCATGCTATCGCAAAGGATAAGAATTCCTTTTTTTTAATGTAATCCTCACCCAGGACATGTTTTTATTGATTTCCAGAGAGAGAGGACTGGAGAGACAGAGAGAGAGAAAGAGAGAGAGCGAGAGAGCAACCAATTGATGTTTCTCTCACATCAATTTCTCTCTCTCTCTCCATTTCTGTTTTTTTAAAGTGGCTGCATACATAGTATCAGTCAGCTATTGCTATGTAACAAACAACCCCAAAACTCAGCAACATGCAAAAATAAGCATTTATTATCAGGCTCAAAGGTGTGCAGTCAGTTAAGGTAGCTCTGTTTCCCCAGATGACAGAGGTTGATGCAGCTCTGATCCACATGTCCCTCATTTTTCTAAGACCAGACATCTCCCTGGGGCATGTTCCTTTCATGGTCAGTGTAGAAGCATAAGAGCAGAGCTCCACAGAGTCAGTATATTTCAAATCTTTGCTCATGTCACACCTACTAACATCCCATTAGCCTGAGCAAATCATAGCCAAGCCCAACATCAAAGGGGCCAGGAAGTGTGCTCCTGGGAGGAAGAGAGGAATAAATATTTGCTGAACTAATATTCTTAAAAGCTCTAAAAATCATCTATATATGAGATATATATATACTTAATATGTATGTATACTTGATATGTCGCATTTTATATTTATACTCAACATACAGAGGCTCTCTAAGGAAAAGCACACATGAAATTAATAATGGGTTGTGTCTAGGGGTCGGAAGTGGGAGACCACAGTCAGAATGAGAGTGAAGCTTATCTTTCATTACCCTTTTGCGATGTCTGAATTTTGTACAATTTGCATGTATCATTTTCACAAAAGAATCAAACACCACCTTTGTATCTGGTCCACAAGGCATTTTTTTCCATATTGATTGTCTTACTTGACTCTCACACTAGATGGAGGGAGGCAGGCAGAAAAGAGATTATGACCCCACTTTGCAAAGGAAACTGAGGTCCAGCCATGTAAAATGACTTGCCCAAGGCCAGACAGCTGAAAAAGAGCCAAGCCAGGGCTTGAAGCTATTTATGCCTCAGACTAGTATCATCCCACCATGCCATGCATCCTGCAACGGCCTAGCGCCCACCAGCCCTGTCCCCCGTGGACAGGCACAGGGATCAAACCCCTCAGTCCTGTGCACGCCATGTGAGAGAGACTAAATGCAGGCAACCTCTCAGAGAGCATCTTGTCCAATCTGGCCACTTTACAAATGAACAAAGAGAGGCTTAGACTCACAGAGCTGGTCCCTCTATCTACCTGTGTCTCAGATGAGACCTTAATAACCACCTGACAGGTTGTTTGGGGGATCGAAACAGACCCTGTATATGAGAGGATTTTGCACCCCAGAGAGCATGTGGCATGATTTCAGGGACTGTCCTGCCCAGCATTCTTTCCCCAGGACAGCCAGGAGACCCACACTGGAGTAGAGGAGTTCTCAGGGTGAAAGCAAACTGCTCTGGAGGAAAGCCAGAGGCCTCTGAGCCACTGGGGCAGGGAGCAGGCTGCTCTGCGATGGTACGTGTTCCTTACAGCAAATACGTTCAGAATTGTTCTGCAGCAGATTTGATGCTGAGCTGGGACTGGGTTTATGTGAGCTCCTTTACAGCTCAGAGCATAAATCGTTCCCTTAGCGAAGCTCCTTCCCCAGGAAGGGCCCAGGTGGCTGCAGCGCTAGAGCTTTTTCCTCCCCCCCCGCCCCCCCCGCGGGCTCCCGTCATGAGTCTTCTCCCCCACAGTGTCCCCAAAGGACAGCATCCCCTCTCATTACAGTGCCTCTGCTCCCCATCATCCCTCAGAAGGCAACAAAGAAGCGGGCGGGAGGGAACCGACGGAGGCACCAGATGCTGGGGAGCGAGCAGGAGTGAGGGGGGCCCGTAGAGTCCCACTTAAGCCATTTTCAACTTTACATCAAATGGAAATTTCTGTGAGCCGCGCTGAAAGCTCCTACAATGACTAATGTCACCAAGCGAGCTCTAGGAACAAATGGATGCTAATTATTTTGTGGAAGGAGAGACAAGTGGAGAATCTAAACAGAGGGTCCGACTAAGCAGATGGTGGGAAATGTGAAGGCTCAGAAAGGCCGGGCCTGGCCCCCCTTGCTCAGCAATGAGCAGGGCAGCTCCGCTCAAGGCCCAGGGTCTTCAGACAGCCTCCTGCTGCACAGGCCCACCCAGCCTCTAGGCTCTGGGCCCTCACGGGCTTCGCAACTGGGCTTACAGAGCCTCCTTCATGCGGGGGGGGGGGGGGGGGGGTATCCAGGGGACTGCCAAGAAGGTGGGCAACACCCAGAAGCCCCACAGAGAGCCCCATAATTGACATTCAGGGCTTTGGAAACAAGGCCCTTTGTGCCTCTTTTACACCCACCCCAGGAAGAGGTCACAGAACACAGCTGTGTTTGGTTTTCCTAGATGGTCTGGTCAGGAACTGACACCAGGGGAGGGTGGGCTGGGCTTCCCATCTCCCTTACCCCGCCTGACCAAAGGGTCATCTCCCTGCCCTGGCGCCAGCCTCACAGCCTGGGAGCTGGTGTTCCAGGCACTGACACCCCAGCCCACAGGACGACTGGCCATTTCTGCTCTCTCCGCACTGTTTCACTGCTCCAGCCTCGGCTCAGGCCATTCCATATTCTAGATGCTCTTCCCTTCCCCTCAGCTGACTACCTCCTATTGGACCCTCACAATTCAGGTGTTAGCTCCTCCCAAAGCCCCCCACACCCCATCCCCTGCGCCCAGCTGAGCTCATGTGGTCCCCTGTGCCCTGCCACACTGCATTTAGTGCCCTGAAGTGTAAGTGACTTTGAGTCCCTCAAGGACAGGGGCCTGGTCCGTGTCACCCAAGTTCTCCCATGAGACAGGCTGGCCCAGAGTGGGCGCTTGGGAAACACTTGCTCCCAGGAGATGAACTGGCGCCTAGAAAGCAGATTAGTATCCGCCTCTCAGGCCAGATGGGGCCAGGGCTGCTCCACACCACAGAGGGAGCTGGTGGCTCATTAAAAAGAAGCCAGATGTGGGGGTGACTCTCAGCTTCCTTAACCCTCCATCTACTCAAGAGGCTTAGACCCAGAGCAGTCATAGAAGCAACAGAGAGAACCACGGGCGAGTGAACTGGAAGGGTCCCCACCCTGACCGGGCCCTGAGAGAGTCAGGCATAGAGCGAGGAAGCAGCAGCCGAGGGCACAGCAAGACCGGGAGCCAGGCCCCCTGATTCTTAGTGCTTTGCCCTTCCACCCACATCACCTGGTAAAATGACAATAATAAGAGCAGGACACTCATATAAGGGCTCACCACATGCTGGAGGCTATTCTAAGCACTTTATATGGATTCACTCACTTAATCCCCTCAACAGTCTTCCTATGAGACTAGGAAGTATTGGCATGTACATTTTACAAATAAGGAAACTGAGGCACAGAATGGTTAATTAATTTGTCCAAAGTCACACAGCAGAGCTGGGATTTGAACCTTGCAGCCTGGCTGCAGTCTGTGCTCACGTGACGAAAATGGACATCCCTCTCCCAGACCGTGACACAGGACAATGGCACTGTACTCAGCTAACTCCTTGGGGTCCTTACCCAACAAGGACTTTGCCAGTCCAGAAGAGGCGCCCAGGAAGGAAGTCAACCTTTGGGGGAAAGAACTAACCCAGGTGTGTTTTATGAATAGCACCCCCTTCTCACTCACCCCTGTGGAAAAAAATATTTATCAGCCAGATGCAGTATTTGCTACCATTAATCTATTGCCCTGTCCCTTTTAAGTAATTAACACATACTGGGGATCCCCCACCAGTTGTAATAACTGGTGCAAAGAAAGACCAGTGGACATTAGAAGAAAGAAGACCTGATTTCTGGTTCCAGCTCTGCTTCTCTTATGAGCTGTGTGGCCCTGGACAACTCCCTGAACCTCTCTGAGCCTGTGATTTCTCAGCAGTCCTGGGATAGAACACCTTGGCTCCAACAGCACTGAGCAGAATGCCGGCCATGCTCTCTCCTGGGCTAGCAGAGGAGGGAGAAGGGGACAGGGCCATCACAGTGCCAAGCCAAAGTGAGACACAGACAGGGGGTCTGGACTATTGGGAGGGGACCAGGAAAGACGTGGCACTGAAGAACCCCAAGCAGAGACTCGGAAGACAAGTCGGGGGTCGCTGGGTGGAAAGGGTGTGCAGGCAGTTGGGGAGGGCTAAGCAAAGGCCAGCGTGAGGGGGTGGGAGGGAGAGTGGGGGTGAGACAAGGACTTCGGCAGTGCTTCGTAATATGACAGCTGGGAAGGTCCTTAGAGAGCTCATGTGGCTTCAGGGCTCGGGCAGGTGATGTAAATAAGTGAAGTGGATGTGACACAGTAGGAGGGGTGGGGTGGGTGGCAATTAGAGGGGAGGGCCTGCCTAAAGGGATCCAATTATTTTGACCTCATGAAATATGTTTGCACTTTGGTTTTTTTGGTTTGTTTTTTAACATATTTTTATTGATTTTAGAGAGAGGAAAGGAGGGGGAGAGAGAGAGATCGAAACATCAATGATGAGAGAGTCATTGATCAGCTGCCTAGCCCGAAACCGGGAATTGAACCCTATCTCCTGGATCCTAGGTCGATGCTCAACCGCTGAGCCACACCCGGCCGGGCTGTTTGCACTTTGAACTTGAGTTTGCAACTCCTCTTCTGAACCTTTCAGCGTGCAGAGTGTCACAACTATTACAGAGACAGGCTGTGGCCGCCTGGGTGCTCCCTCTCCTGCTCTCTTTGCAACACACAGGTCCTCAGACCTCCCCTCCTCTGGACACACACAGGTCGCAGCATCAAGCTCCAAGAGCCCTTCCCAAGTCCCCCCCCCGTCCTGCTCTCACAGCGGCTCTGCACTCGGGTCCTCATCCCTGGCTCACTGCCCGGCTCCCCCCCCCTCCGCTGGTCCATTGAATGGGCTGCTGCCCACGTCTCCCCTGCCCCAGGCCAGGTCCCCCTGTGATGCCCCTGGTCTCAGCCACACTGCACCGTGGCTAAGACACTGATCCTCGTGCACCCAGATGGGCCCCACAGCGGGCTGCTTGGGCCCCTGGGAGTTAGGGTACTTTTGGACAATGACATCTTTCTTTCTAGAGTCCACACAAGTTGCCATGGTGACTGGGTCAACGGGTGGGGGGAAGGGTGGGCCTTCAAGTAACAGCCACCATACAGTTTCTCAGAATAGCCATCCTCTTGCTGAGTATGGTCCGCTTGCTAGACTTCTCCTGGGGCCCCTTGCCATCTAGGAGGAGAGGAGGGTTTGGGGTCCCACCCAGGGCTCGCTAGATACACCCACACATGTCTGAAGGCCAGTCAAAGACACAGGCTGCCAGCCTCTGGGAGTTCAGTAGAGGTAAACTAAGACCTGAGACGAGGTTGTCACTTACCTCCATCCATCAGAGATAACCAAACCTCAGCTCCAGCCCACCACTACATGCTTATAATCATTAACAGTACCACAAGGCCAGCATGGAAAACTTGGGAAGGTGTTTAAAATCACCCCAAATGCCTTCCTTTCAGAGAAAAACCACTGTAAACTTTCGACATGGCTCCTTCTTACACTTCTTCTAAGATTATGTAGAGATTAAAAAAAGAGATGGAATAAGAAATAAAATATAAATAAAACAGTTAAAATATATGTAGACATTATATCATAAGCATTTCTTACATCATTGGAATTCTTTACATCATTTTTAAATGACTCATAAAAATTTACCAAATGGATACAACCATAGTTTACCATTGTATCTTAATGGCGAGATATTAAGATTGAATCTAATTTAATACTGCTATAAACATCTTTGTCGCTATCTCTGATCGTTTTCTTAGGATCTATTTCTAGAAATGGAATTCCTGAGACAAAGAGTATAAATATTCTGAGGCTCTCATAGACACTTGCCAAATGTCCTCTGGAAAATTATTCTTTCATCACCTATAGTACGCCATTTAAAAATGTTATATATATAGGAGGGATTGCAAGGCTTCGAGTTGCAATTAACATAAATTGAAAAGCTCTGATTTTAAATGCAGTTTAAATTGAAAGGCTGTTCTTTGCCTAGCCCTGGCCTTTCGAACAAACAGGCCTCGCGTTTGAAGTACCAGTCCACCTGGGGGGGGGGGGAGCACTCTCTGCCAGTGATGATTGGAGAGCCCACAGCCTTTCCAGCCCCCTGCTCAACCTTACCCCCACCCCTGATGGCCGAGTCACCGGCTGGGAGGTAGATAAATGGCTCAGTTGGCTGCCCTTGTTCCCAGAACCCACTTCCTAGCAATGCAAGGGAGCCATTTGTCATTCTGCCACGGAGCCCAGCTCTGCCAGACATCTCATTCCACTTCCCTGACCAAGGGCATGGCTCAGAAGGGCCGATTCAAATCTCAGGCTCTGTGGGGCAATGGGCAGAGCGCTGAACTGGAGCCCAGAGGCCCAGTGTTTAACGGGCTGTGTGACCCTGGGCCAGCTACTGAATCTGGGCATGAGGGTCTTCATGTCTAAAGGAGGGAGCTGGACTTTACCATCTCCAAGGTCCCCCCACTTCCTTCCCAGGGTCCCAAATGAGGAAAAAGCTATCTTGGTCCTGCTAATGCCTGCAGCTTACTGGCCTCCCCAGAGCCACCAATGAACAGGGCTGATATAATATCCGCAGCCTTGCAGAGGGAGGCAGTGCAGCGTGGGAATGGAGCAGGGGCTGGAGACCTCGGGAACAACCAGGGAAAACCCAGGGCCAGTTCTCTAGGTCCTGCTGAGGGAAAGTCAGGCCTGGGGGTAGGAGGCAGGTGGAACAGAGCAATGGAAAGGGAAAGAGCTAGAAGGCAGGAGAGGCTCCCAGCACTATGGTGACCCCAACGGTGGCTCCCTGCCGCCGCCACAAGGGCTGTCTCCATCAGCTGCAGATGACAACAAAGCCCGGCCTGCTGTCTTTTCCATGGAAACCTGTGTTTCCAGATGTTTCTTTTCTGCTGAATTTTTCCCAAGGAAAAGAAGTGGGAGAAAGATTCAAAGAATAAGAGTGGGGGTCTGTAGATTAAAGAAATAGAATAGATGGTTCCAGAGACTCCTGGAAGGAGAAAGGGAGCTTTTGTTCTGTCTTTTCTCTTGTGCTCCCAGCTTTAAAAGAAAGTGCTGATTGATAGATCAGTGATTTCTCTTTAAAAGGACCGCAGCACACACGGTGCTTTCAAGCTGAGAGTGGGCGTGTCTCCACCTCCTGAAAAGCGCAATTCTATTTATTTCATTGCTTTCTGAATCTGACTAGGGATTTGATTTTGTTCTAGTAAATTGCTACTTGCAAGAGCCTCGGGTGCCAATGCAATTCCTGGAAATGAGGGATAGGATTGCTCGCAGAAGATTCAAAAGTAACTGGGCACTCCTCCGAGACTGGTCTCAGGGTGAGGAAGAAAATCATCACCTGGGTCCTGAATGCAAATCTTGACCAGGGCTGATCAGTGGGATCTGACTCTCCACCTGCCGTGCAGGAGAGGGGCTACCTGCAGAGGGGGCTGGTGTCTGGTCACCATGCCCTGGAAGGGTGCAGAGGCCGAGCTAAGACAAAAATAGATAACGTGGGAGTCCCCCTGGCAAGAGGTGGGTTGGTAACGTGTGCACAGACCTGGGGGAGTTTAGCTATGCCCAAACCTCGACCCTCCTGCAGCTCCCGAGGAGAGATACTGTTCCTCGATGCCTAGTAGGGATGCACCCACCCCTCAGCCAGGAGACCCCACCCTGCCTCTTCTCACACTGCCTCAGTGCCTTGTGCCCCTAGGAGTATTTTACTGCGAGGGTTGGGCAATTGTCCTAAGGACTTAGGAATCCTGGGGTGCAGGGACTGGTGGAGGGAGGAGAGGGCAGGGCCTCATACTGGTGGAGACAAGGGGCGAGGAATGTCATACCAGGCAGCTGTTAAGCCAGGCCTTGTACTGGCCCCTCTCCACTTGGGTGGGTACACCCCCTTTCCCCCCCAGGAGCTGACACAGCTCCCTGCAGAAATAAATCTCGGCCCCACCCCCCATCCATCTCAGCTGGTGTCTCCCAGATTTTGCAGCCTCAGAGCTTGAAGGTTGGTAGCTTATTTACATCGAGGGCAATAGGTTCTCCCTGGAGGAATCAGGAAGCCTCAGCTTAGCTCAGCACTTCAGCCTCTGGTGTCCCAGCTTTGGCCCCACATCTCCAATGAATCGATATCCCGGCCCCCAAGGGCAGCCTGGTGCAGCCATGCCAGTGAGAAAGTGCATTCATTTAGCCCACAAATGCTTCCTGAGTGCCTACCACGTGCCGGGCACTATGTAGGAGCTGCGGGTACAGCAATAAGACAAAGATTGTTCCTGCTCTCATTAGAGATAGACATTAACTTAATTATATGAATAATTACTACTGTGATAACTATTATGGGGGAGAATAGTGTGTGTAACAGGGAAGACTAACTTTGCTCGGAGGATCTAGAAAAGCTTCCCTGAGGAAATGACACTTAAGTGAGGACACTTAAGCTGAAAATTGAAGGATTGGTAGAGATTTACCAGAAAAAGGACAGAAAAGTGTTTCAGAGGCTAAAGACACTGCATGTGCAAAGGCCCTGAGGCTGGGGGCAAGGACACCGCACATAGGAGGTATTTAGAAGGTTGGTACAGATGGAGCACAGTGAGCAGTGGGTTAGGGGAGCAAGTTGAGTCTGTTGTGAGTCAAGGACCACGTGAGCAGGGCTACAAAGGCCACCTTCAGGATGTCTGTCTTTCTCCTTAGGGCAACAAGGTGGAGTTGACAGCAGTCCAGCAGGAGAGGGACGTTCATAGTCCTCACCCGCAAGGAATAAAGATTTGATTCCTTACAAGTTACAGCACTGGGCTGCATCCTACCTTTTGGGGCCATAGAGCAGTTGTGACAATGGAAAGCACTCATTGTGTGTACCGGCTGCTGCGGTAAGTGCTTTCTCCCAGCAATCCCGGGTACTGTTGTTATCTCCATTTTACAAGAGGGCCACTGAGAGATGGCACGACTTGCCCAAGATCTTGCAACCGGTACGCAGTGGAACTGGGATGTGAACCCAGGCTGTCAGGCTCCCGGGTCTGAGCTGTAGCCACCAGGCTATTGATACAGGCAGCATCCTCTCTGTTAGGATGGAGCTTCAAGCATTCAAAGACAGCAAGCCTGCCTCTGCCAGACGGAGGAAGGGAGAGGGCAGGGGTGTTTCATGAACATCTGCTCTCATCAAGTTATTTCCCTAAGTTCCCGCAGCTGGTCTGACTCCGCAGACCTGCCCCCTCCAACCCATCAAACACTCTCGATTGTTTTGTACTCATTTCTCCCATTCAGTGTGTTAGCTGTTCCTCCCTCATGGCAGGGCGGCATCAAGTAGTCTGATAACCACAGTTCGATCCTGCGGAAGGAGTGCCTGTTCAAGAGGCCTGTGGCAGGCAGGCCCCAGAAACCCCCGCTTCGGCCATTAAATAGCCAAAGGCATTGATGTTCAACACACCATGCTTTCCTCCACATTGGTGGCTCTTCTCTATCTGGTCCTCCAGGAGATCGTGCAAACTGTCAAGTGTTTTCCTAAAATCAAGATACACCATGCAGCTTGCTCTCGCTCGCTCGCTTTCCCTCCTTCCCTCTCTCTCCCCCTTCCTCTCTCTAAATATACACACACACACACACACACACACAATCATGCAGAGTCATGGGCAGGGTCCTGAGCAGAGATAAAAGAACTGAGAGTGGGTCCACATTCCATAACTTGGCTGTGTGGGCCTGGTAATCTCCATCTCCTCTCTCCGTTTCCTCATCTGTGAAATGGGGATGTTATACTTGTCTGCCTTTTCCCAAGACTACAGTGAGAGAGGGGAAGAAAGAGATCATAGTAAAGGAAAATGCTTTAAAAACCAGCAAGTACCGTGCATGGTTTTACAATATTTCATGCTAGAATAGGTTACTAATTCTCTCAGGAAAAGTCTTTGGCGTGATTTCTTTCCAGTGAATACAAGCTGGCTCCTCAGCCCCACGATTTTCTTTTTTCCTCACAACTCAGCTATTTAGCTAGAGGTTGTCATCACTAACCTGTCATGTTTATTACCTACATTTCCATGTGGATTCACATTAAGAATTGTGGAATTTCAGGGTGGGAAGAGACCCTACAGGTGAGGTCATTGGATCTCCTGACGGGCCTTTATTACTCACCTCCCTCACTGGCCACACAGAATTCTTGCCATCTCCTGATGACATTCTCATTGGGTCTCACAGCCGCCCCTTTAGAAGATGAGGGGAGCAGAGGTGTCCACTCCTACTAAGCTCAGAAAAGCCAGGCAGCCCCACTAGGGGTGCCAGACCAGGACTTCCCCTGCCCCCTCTGGACAAGGGGGACTCCAGGGCACGTGGCTCAAGCTGAGGCTCAATATTGCAAAAGCCTGGGCAGATGCTTGGGTGTGGGTGTGGCCAGAAGGGACCCATCACATGTCCCACATGGACCCACTTCAGGAAGCTATGAGAGAGAACTGGTTTGAAGGGTGAGTGACCAAGTCTAGCAGGGTTTAACCAGGCCAGGTGAGGGTCCCCCACACATATTCTCCAGATGCAGAGGACCTTCAGAGGGAGCCCCCGAAGCTGAAATTCAGGCAGGGATGCTGCGTTCACCAGTGACGACAGCCAGGTACCCAGGTTCCAAAGCACTTCCCCATCACCCCACGCATGTCACCGGCTTCTTAGAGATGTCCCTCAGCCTGGTCTGAGTTGAGACCACCTCGCCTCCTCTTTTCTGAGCCAAGCTTTTCAAAACTGTTCAGGGGGAAGTCTCTCTCCTCTGGGTCTCCTGACCCAGGCTTATTGCCAGGACACCTTTCCAGGGCTGCACCTCAACCCCTCCGGAGGGAGCCTCGCCCATGACTGGCCTGAGTGTGTTTTAAAGGGTGGAGAGTACTCACTACTGGCACAGCCCACAGCATACCCGCCTAGCAAACAGATGTGCCAGGAATGGCCACATCGGTGGCTGCCCCAGCTCTTCCCTCCCATTAGAGCCAGAGTCCCTGCATCTCCCAGAACTGTGGCCAGTGGAGAAATTATCCCGCTTAATGGGGCCGAAGACCGAGGCGTTTATGAGCCCTGCTGCTGAGGTCAGGCTGCTGGGGTTCACACCCCGCCTCCACCACTCACTGGCCGTATGAAATTAGAAAAGCTAATATCCGTGTCTCCATTTCCTTGCCTGTAATAAGGGGATCGCAGCAGTCCTGGGGTTGTGAGGATTAAATTGAGACAATAAACGTAATGCGCTCAGATCAGCGCCTGGCCCGGGAGGCCTCTGTGAGCCTGGCTGTTATTGTACAAGTGTCCTACGGGCACCTTGGAGGGTAATTTGGCAGCCGTGTCTATACTGACCTGGCCTTAATTCTGTCTAGACCACACTTTGCCTGGCCTTACGCTCCCAGGGACCCTGCGTACAGCTGTGTCCCTGCTCCCGGGGCGACCCCAGCCCCAAGGAAAGCAACGCCCACCCTCATCTTTACCCAGGGCGCCCGGAGAGCATGGGTCACTGTGAGTGTTACTGTCAAGCTGAGTGAGAGCAGAGAGGACACATTTATTTATTCTGAAGCAGGAGCGGGCTCCGCGCAGCGCCCGGCAGAGCCGAGCAAGAGCGATGCGCCAGGTGCGTGGAGGGCGCGGAGGCGCAGATCGAGTGCAGCAGGAGGCGTTTTAATGTCCCTCGTAACTGATTTATAAATTCCGGGGAAGGCTCCGCACATCTGACTCTTTGCCTTGAATGCGGTATCTCCATTTTTCCACTTTATGGGCTTGGCGGGAAATGGCCTTTTTCAGAGCTGCCACTTAAGCACTTAACGGTGCCCAGGGGCGTCTTGGGACCAGGCGGTGATAAGAGGGATGAGCTCTGCCAGTGGCTGCTGGGCCGGGCGTCCCCTCACTCCTCCTGCTCTGCCTCTGTCCCCTGCACCTCCTCGGCTCCTACCGGCACGCCTCAGGTCTGAAAACTGCTTCCCCGAACAACAGTCCTGGGCTTCTTGGGGATCCCTGAGTTATCAGAATATTGTTCCCCTTTCTGGGGAAATGGTCTTTCAGGCTGTTTCCGTTCTTGTTTAAAGCAGGATAAACCCAACAAATGACAGGTTTTGGAGGGTGTTAAAATTAATCTCTTTCTGTCGTTCTTTTGGTCTGAGTGATGGCAAATGAGCAGCTTTCCCTAACCCTTTCCTGCAGGCTGTGCCTCCCTCGCCTTCTCTGGGTGGAGCTAAGTTCCGAGGTCACACAGACCTGGCTCTGACATCAATGGTGCAAATTTCCCCAACAGTTCCCTCACCTGTAAAATGGGGATGAGATTAACATCTGCCTCATAAAGTGATCAATGACCTCTGTGAGGAAGGCAAGGCCAGCTCACATTGGTGGTTACTATCATGGCTAATCTGCCTGAGGCCAGCCAAGGCACCCCAGCCCCACCTTGGCAAAGACCCAGGCACAAGAGCTGTGGCTCAGCATTGCTCAAGGTCAATGTAGCCAGTGCTCCTGGGTCCATCTATCTCCTGTTGAGAACTGGGTCAGCAGCACCAGAGCTGTGGCTCAGCATTGCTCAAGGTCAGGGGAGCCAGTGCTCCTGGGTCCACCTATCTCCCGCTGGGAACTGGGTCAGCAGATGTCCCGACCCTGAGCATGAAGGGGGCCCACTGCTCCCACCTGACTGCCAGCTGGTGGTGCAGGAAACACAGATATCTGTGCCAAAGAGACCCAGACTTTTAGTAAAAAAAATAACAAAAACCAAAAAATAAAATAAGAAGAGCCAGTCTCAGCATGACTTACCCTACCCTTTTCTCCATCTCTTTCTGTGTGTGTGTGTGTGTGCTTGTGTGTGAGTCCTCACTCTAAAAGGGTCATAGTGTTGTTGTGATAATCAAATCAGATAATGGCTATTCCGGGGCTCCGTCATCCATAGAGCACTTTGCAAATACTCACTTTTCTGGAAGAGTCCCCAAAGAGCTGCGTGCGGAGGAGAAGCCTGGCTCCCTCCCAGCAAGAAGAGCAAACCTCTCCCATGACTTCATCACGTCAGAAAAGAAGACAGGCCGGGCGGGCGGAGCCCATCCCCAGTCTCCACGGGGATCCAGCTGGTCGCGGGGCCCACCCTGTTCAGACTTGGATGAAACTGGCCCACGCACAGAATCCCTGAGCTTCCAGGGGCCCAGGTTCTCGCAGGTTCTTCAACTCCACATTGTAGCTTCAAATTCCAGCAATGGTGACTTCAAAAATAACATGTGCTGAGCTCTGCAAAGTGCTTTTTGCATATTAGACCATACACTTCTCACAACCCCTATGAGGGGCATAGAGAGGTTAAGGGACTTGGCCAAGAACACGGAGGCAGTTGTGCCCCAGAGCCCAAGCTCCTAACCTCAGTGCCTCTCTGTCTCACTTCCTTACTTCTCCTGCCTGACACAGATGTGACCCCCAAACCATGCACTCAAAGCAGGAGACTATCGAGAAGCTTTGCTGGGGATGGACAGAGCTCATGTCCCTGGAACCACGAGGCACCAACGTTGACCTCACTCTTTTTACACATCATTGGCATGTGCACTGTTGGTGGGAGTGTAAAAGGGCACAGCCACTGTAGAAACAGTGTGGCAAGTCCCCAAGAAATTAATGACAGCCCAGCCCGGCGTGGCTCAGCAGTTGAGCGTCAACCTAGGATCCAGGCGATCAGGGTTCGATTCCCGGTCAGGGCACATGCCCGGGTTGCGGGCTGCAGCCGATCAATGACTCTCTCATCATTGATGTTTCTATCTCTCTCTCTCCCCCTCTCCCTTCCTCTCTCTGAAATCAATAAAGATATATTTAAAAAAATAATAAATAAATAAAAAAGAAATTAATGACAGAATTACTCCGGGACCCAGCAATTCCACTTCTGGATGTACACTGAGTCCAAAAGAAACAAACCTTCTCCTGCTGTGTGTCCCCTTCCCTCTCACTCCACTGCCACCCTTCTGGTACCACGTGTGCGGCCCTTCTCCCCACCCCAAGCAGTTCTCTTCAACACCAGCTGCCTGTCCTACAGCTCCATTCAATCCTGACAGGAGCTGAAGTCAGCATAGACCCAAGTTAAGGGCTCAGTCCCACGAGACTGTCCCCCACTTCAGCTGTCAACTGCAAGGAGTAAGGCCCCAGGTTACCCACCCCTTCTGACTTGGCTACTAATTGGAGGTTCCCATGATACCATCCCTTGAATGCAATGATTTCCTTGAGTAGCTCACAGAAATCAGGAAAACACACTTACCAGTTCATTACATAATAAAGGCTGTGATAAAGGTTACAGATGAACAGCCAGATGAAGGGATATAAAGGGAGAGGTACGAAAGGGTCCTGAGTGCAGGGGCTCCTGGAGCTGAGGAGTGTCACCCTTCTGGCATATAGATGCATTCATCCAAGAAGCTCTTCGAACCCCATACTGTTGGGATTTTTATGGAGGCTTCCTCAAGTAGAGATCTCTAATTATTAACTCCATTTTCAGCCCCTCTCCCCTCTCTGGAGAATGGGGGGGTGGGCTGAAAATTCTAAACTTCTAATTATGGCCTGGTCTCTCTGGCAACCAGCCCCAACCCAGGAGCCACCCAGAGGTGCCTCAACAGAACAGAAGACGCTGGTGTCACCCAGGATCCCAAGGATTTAGAAACTCTGTCAGGAACCAGGGTCAAAGACCAACTATTAGAACAAAAGGTGATCCCAGGACTCTTTTTACTTAGGACATTTCAAGGGTTTGGGGAGTTCTGTGCTAGAAATCAGGGACGGAGGCCAATATATATTATTTTTTATTATTTCATAACACCCCAAATCATTGAAAGCAGGGACTCAGAGAGATACTTGCACAGCCGTTATAGCAGCATTACTCACAACAGCCAGAAGATATAAGCCACTAGGTGTCCATCAGTGATGAACAGATAAACAGAACGAGACGTATTCATACAGCAGAATGTTACTCAGTCTTTAAAAAGGAGATTCCTTCCGACACGCTACAATGTGAATGAACCTCGAGGACATTGTGCGAAGTGAAATCAGCCAGACACAAAGGGACAAATACTGTATGATTCTACTTATATGAGGCACCTAAAACAGTCAAATTCAGAGAGATGGAAAGTAGAATGGTGGTGGCCAGGGGCTGGGAGGAGGCAAGAATGGGGACCTGCCGTTTAATGGGGACTGCGTTTCAGTTTTACAGGAGGAAAAGAGTTCTGGAGATTGGTTGCTCAACAATGTGAGTATACTCAACACTGCTGAGCTGTATACTTTAACATGGTTACATGGGCTATTTTATGTTATGTGTGTTTTACCACAATTTCTTAAAAAGTCATTGCTGGCCCTGGCCCTGGGGTTTGCCCTGGCAGGTTCGCTAGCTCTTCCTCCCCCCAGACCCTCCACTCTGCAAAACTCTCCTCGCCCTGTATTCCGCAGAGCATTCAGCCCCATCCCTGTCTGGGTCCGGACCTTGCCCTCCAGCCCAAAGACAAAAAAGTGCACCGCAGTCACCTCCAGCACCGGACCTGGCAGAGGCCTCGCCATTCCACTCTTCTCTGCCCCGCCCAGACCTGTCTCTCTAAATGGAAGATCCAGGATTTATTTTCCCACTTTTCCTGACTGTGCCAACCCCCATTCTGAGGCCAAAGTCCCATTCTGGCGTTAAGGAACACATTTTTTCACCCTGCAGAGAGATACCGTGTCTGTCTACGAAACCGTCTCTAGATTAGGGGCCGGGGGATGGATTAAGTCAATGGGATGTGGCCAACTCAAGAAATAATGTGGGAAGGAAACAGTAGAACATCTGTATTTTTATATAAAAATAAGAAATTAAACTATGTTAAAGATACTAATATTTAAGTGTGATACTAATATTTAGTCTAGAGACTGGTAGCAGTACCATTTATAAATATACATGCCTGTATTGAGGGTGGGTGCTAAAATATTCTTGACTAAGAGGGAAGTACAGTCAAAATACTTGGTGACCAAGAAACCAGGTCACAGCACCGCCAGGCGGCCATCAGGCTGTTAGCAGATAGTCCCAGAGGGAACAGACCAGCCCCAGGCCCAGTCTCCAGTGGTCGCCACAGGGCCCCATCGGTTGCCCCGGATTGTTCGGGAAAGCCGCTACTTTGGAGAATGTGGAAGTTAAATATAGCTACTGCATTAGCCTGTATTTTCCTGTCACACGTAATAACATCGTGTTATCAGCTAACATTCCAAACCCTCTGAGTCCTTCCCTTCCTGCCGCATGCAGCTAAAACACCCGCTCCTTTTGAAGAAGAATACAAGGAAATACTCTAAAATACTAACAGCGCCTGTATTGAAATGGTCTCTGTGTGAGTAATTTTTCTCCTTTCCACTATTCCCCACATTTTCAGGATGTGGATATATTGCTTTTACAAAGAGCCAGCGCAGGTGCTCCTCTTGTCTTTCTGCTCCCACCCCCCAGCGTTACATCTTCACAGCTCACCCAGAGCCAGGCGGAGAACCGAGGCCACAGGCGGACAGCAGGCCGCGGGTGGGAGGAGTGCTGAGAGATTTCCCTTCACACCCCAAGAAAACGTATCAGTAGCAGCATTTCACATCCCAATCAGCACTCAGCCATGAGCTCCACCCCACACTCACGCTCTCCCGTCTTGGGCTGCCTGCCTGGAATGTGGGGTGGGGATTAGGATGGTGACTGTGGAAGCTATCCTGCCTGGGTTCCAATCCTGGGACCTGAGCCAGTCACTTAACCCTGTGCCTCAGTTCAGCCATCTGTAAATGGGGTGCGATGATAATAGTGTTCACCTCTCGGGGTGTAGTGAGAATTAAGCAAACACAGGCAAAGCCTTTACAACATTGCCTGGCACTTAGTGCACCTACAGAAGGAGCATCTTAATGATTACTTCCCCTGATCCTGCACAGCTCCTTCCCTCGTGTCATTCGTTCAAATGTCACCTCCTCTGAGAAGCCTTCCCTGATTATCCAATACAGCCCCACACCCCACCGCACCCTGCAACTCTTTAGCCCTCACCCTGCTTGATTTTCCTTCATAGCACTTATATCTGTGTCCTCCACGAACAAGTGAGCTCCACCAGGGCAGAGACTTAACTTCCTTACACTCTGGAATAATCTCCAGTATTAGAATACCATCTGGCACACAGCGGTCACTCAGTAAAGATTGGTATGAATGAATGAATGAATGAATGAATGAATGAATGAATGAATGAATACATTTTATCTCTTTGTCACATGAAACCTCACTTTAGAGGGAAAGAAATAGACTCAGGTATACAGCTAAGGTACGACCCAGTGCAGCTTTGAAGCTGGATCTTCTGACTCTAGAAGGACTCATCCCTCCCAACTGGCCTCCTCGGGACTGCCCAGAGCCACTTCTCTTCTCAGAGTCACTCACTCTCCCCTTGTCCCTCCACACTCTCACCTGTGCACTCCGTGTTCCCGCCACCCCGAACACCCTGCAGTCTCTAGGCCATACGGGGCCATCTCTTACCTCCAGGCCTTTACCCCTGCTGGTTCCTGACCTGGAGCACTCTTCCTGCTCCTTGCCATCTGGCTACCAACATCTAGCCACCCTGTGAATCTCAGTGTAAAGTCCCCTTCTTCCGAGAAGTCTGCCCTGATTTTTGCTGGGTTAGGCAACCCTCCTCCATGTTCCCAGAGACCTTTGAATTTCTCCTGTCTTGCCCTTACCTCACTCGATTGTCAAACTTTGTTTAATCATCTCTCTTCCTGGGCTGCGCCCGATAGTCTCCTTAATACATCATTGAACTCATAAAGCCCCTGAGGGATGGGTGTCATCACCTCCCTCTCACAGAGTTTACCAGGGCTTACCAGGGCCGCACAGCTTTCAGCTGGGCCCTGGGTTCAAGCCAGCCTTACTACTCCAGAGCCCACGGGGGCCCCTACCCCATCCCATGAGGCCTCAACTACCCTCTTCACCTCCGCTGGACACCCAGCAGGTGGGCTCTGTTTCTAGTTCTTCAGAGACCACCATACACCCTCCTCTGCTGGTCTTTCCCTTGGAGACCCCAGGACTCTGGCCACACCTCCTGAAGCTGACCCTATGGGACCATCCCATCAGCCCTGGGTTTCCAGCAGACCACTGTGCCCTGAGGGGAGGGTCTCTCTCGGCACCACCCAGTCAGGCTCCCTTTCTGGAAACCCACACATGACTCGGCACCTCCAAATCCCGCAAGTGGGGGTCAGAGCATCAGCTCCTCACCCTGACAGACAGGCCCTTGCTTACCTTTCCCAGCCCCTCTTCCTGTCTCTCCTCAAGCCTCAGTGTCCTGGTCATAACAGGTCATGCTCCTGAGCCTGTCCGGCACATGGGGCACCACTCTGGGCTCCTTACCTGCACCCGCACATTAAATCCGCACACACCACAGGGAGGCAGTTGCAGCCTTTCTCTCCACTTTACACGTGGTCGCACAACAAGGACAGGCAAGGCTGGGATTGGAACCCAGAGCCCAGGCACCGATCCACCACACTGCCCGCCTGCACCACCCCTTCGCCCACGTCCTCCCCTCTCCGGATGCCATTCCTTCTGCCGGCTTCGCCTTTCTCCGCCCTCCTCAAGGAAGCCCCCCCGCCACTGCTGCTGGGTGTCCCCATACCCTTGGCACTCCGCTCTTACCTGGGGCTTGCAAACCCAGCGAGGGCAGGCTCTGTGCCCTCTTGCAGGGCTCTGCGCCCCCAGCCCCTGACCCCCGTCTAGCAGACACTAAGGTCTCCGTAAATATGTAAGGAATGAGCTGCTAAGTGAGTGAGGAAAGGGGCCTGCCTTTCTTTTCTGATTTGGAAGCCTCTCTCCTCAACTAGACAAAGACTTCCCATTACTCATGGATATAAATCGACAGTTCCAAAGGCTTAATCCTTCCACACTTACTGCAAACCCATACACACATGGAAATAAATAAGTTTATTTTTTTTAGGAGGAAAAAGACGGCTTTTCATGGCACCATAAAAACAACGCTTTATTTTTCATCTCACAGAGCCTGTCTGGACATAGTTATGCTCGGGAGCCCGAGAAAGACTCGGAGCTAACACTCCCATGAAAAATTGCCTTCTCCACAGCTGCCCAAGGCTCATGGAAGAAGTAGAAATTTCTTTCTGTGTCCATCTGTGTGTGTCCGGAGTCATCAATCACCCCAGAACGGGGCCTGTGAGGGCAGGGTGGGTCTGCGGCTCTCAGTAAATGGCAAAGAGATTTGGTGAAAGAGAGAACATGTAGGCATGGGGGGCTGTAAACGATGGGGGGGAAAGAACACTGGCACATTGCGACAATTTTGAAATCCATTATGAGGACCTGAAGAGCCCAATTGCCATGATGCTGGGCTAGTTTCAAGTCTACGTTGTTCTTTCCTGGGCCCATCAATAGCTGCCAAACTCAGGTAAGGATTCATTCATTCATTCATTCATTCATTCATTCATCACTCATGCACTCACTCATTGTGTGATGGTGTGATGGACATTTAATGCTGCTCAATAATATTTCCCCTGTCTATCTTCTGGGCCCATGTAGCATGAACATCCTGTCCCCATTATACTTATTTGGGGCCACATGACAAATTCTGGCCAACAAGTTTGGGCCAGAATTGAGTTGAAAAGTCATAAATGTCACTCCTGGGTTGGAACATTTAATTGTTGGTGCAAGACCCTCCAGAGAGCCAGCTGCAGTCTCTGGCCGCTCTGTCAGCCTGGAGTCAAAGAGTGAAGAGAGAGGAACAGCATCACCATTTACCCATGATGAATGCATAGTATGAGCAAAAAAAAAAGCTTTTCTTTCCATAAACCAAAGATTTGGGTGTCGTCGTTGTTAGTGCAGCTTAACCTAGACCATCCAGACTGAAACCATGCAATCAACAGGCCCAGAAGCCAGACACATTCAGCATCAGTCCTGGGTCTACAACTTTCTAGTTAAGCAACTTTGGGCAAGTCCCTGAGCTTGAGTTTTCCCCCATCTGTAAAATGGGGACAACAGCAAAACCCGCCACTCTGAGTATCTTCATAAAATGGAAAAATAATGGGCTTAGTACCCTCATAAGAAGAGGTGGCTGGCTCTTCAACAAATGGTGCTGGGAAAATTGGAAAACCACATGCAATAGAATGAAACAAGACCGCTATTATTAACTCATAATGGATCAAAGGCCTGAATACAAGACCTGAAACAATAAAATGCATAGAAGAAAACATAGGTACTAAACTTATGGTCCTTGGTCTCACAGAGGATTTTATGAATTTGACCTCAAAGGCAAGGGAAGTAAAGGCAAAAATGAATGAATGGGACTGCACCAAACTAAAAAGCTTCTGCACAGCAAAAGAAACTATCAACAAAACAAAAAGGCAGCCAACCAAATGGGAGAAAATATTTGCAAACAACACCTCTAATAAGGGGCTAATATCCAAAATATATGAAGAACTCCTACAACTCAACAACAACAAAATACAAACAATCCAATTAAAAAGTGGGCAGAGGACCTGGACACTTCTCCCGAGAAGATGTACAAATGGCCAACAGAGATATGAAAAGATGCTCAGCTTCACCAGCTCTAAGGAAAATGCAAATCCAAACCACACCTCACACCCGTTAGAGTGGCCATTACCAACAAGACAAGTACTCACAAGCGCTGGAGAGGCTGTGGGGAAAAGGGAGCCCTCGTTCACTGCTGGGGGGAGTGTAAATTGGCACAGCCACCACGGAAAGCAGTCTGAAGCTCCCTCAAAAAGTTAAGAATAGAGCTACCACAGGACCCCGCAATCTTTCTTCTGGGTAACTACCAAAAAATTTGGGAAGATTTATTTGTACAGATATATGTACCTTGATATTTATTGCTGCATTATTTACGGTGGCCAAGACATGGAAACAACTAAATGTCCTTCAATGGATGCTTGATTGAATAAAAAAGATCTGGTACATATATACAAAGGACTACTACTCAGCCATAAGAAAAGAAGAAATACTGCGATTTGCAACAACATGAACCGACTTGGAGAGTATCATCCGAAGCAAAATAAGTCAGGTGGAAAACATCAAGAGCCATGTATGATTTCACTTGTACGTGGGCTATAACACTGAAAGCAACAAATAGCAAAGAAGACAAACAAACAAACAAAAAACTCACAGACATAGACAAAAGTGCAGTGGTCACCAGAGGGAAAGGGGGTGGGAGAAAATCAAAGAGGGCAAAGGGATTCAAATACGTGGTGATGGAAGGAGACTTGACTTTGGGTGGTGAACACACAATGCAATATACAGATGATGCATTCTACTTGAAACTTATATCATCTTATTAACCAATGTCACCCCAATAAATTTAATAAAGTTTGTTTTAAAGGGCCAGGGGGAGCTATCTCCCTGTCTCTCTCCTGCCATGTAAGGACACAGGGAAAAGGCAGCCATCCACAAGCCAGGAGGAGGACGGACCCCACCAGAGCCTGACCATGCTGGCACTGTGCTCTCAGCCTTCCAGCCTCCAGAGCTATGAGAAAACAGTATCTGTCGTTGAAGCCACCCTCTCGGTGGTGTTTTGCTATGGCAGCCTGAGGGACTACAGCTGCATGAACTGTCTGAACATCCATGAAGCTCTACACTACTGTGCACTAATAGTCTGTACAACTTTCTATAAGAAATAGTGGCATTAAAAGTTTTCAGGGGGTGGGCGGTGGCGGAAGAATAATTCCTCCAGGGGGAAAAAATAGGCTAGAAAGACTTTCTCAACCAACTTAGGTAAAATCAGTGTCTCTCCCCTCTTTGGTCTTCTGACAACCCCACCCCTCCACCCCACCCCCAGGCTGCTGCTCTGCCTCAACCCACCCTGAGCAGCCCCAGACCCAACCTGCCTTCAGCATCACACACACACACCCCCACCTCACCAAGGAGCAACTTTCACTGCCCCAGGTTTACAAAAGCTCCTATCCCAGCTCAGCCCTCACCTGCTCTCACCTGCTTGATCCACGCAGGTTCTGAACAGGGGCGCCTTCCCAGCCCCAAGCCACGGGGCAGCTGGTGTGCCTTGGCCCCTCCCGACTTCCTTGATAACTTGCGGGCCTGACACCTGATCCTTGACCTCACTCCTTAGGGGGGAAAAAACATTTCCTGTTGACCCATATTTCGTGCCTTTGATGATGAACACGAAGTTGGACTTTGCCCCCAGAGGCTGAAGCTCTGCAAAATGCTCTCGCTCAGATCAGGTTAGGAGAAGAAAACAGGCCAGCTGGGGGGATGGGGGGGCTGGTCCCCTGGCAGCCTCAGTAAGTGAGGACTGGAAGAACCGTCCAGCTCACCTTGTTCAGAGCTTCAGGTGTTTTTCTTTCTTTTTTAAGCTATATGTAGGTATAATTTACATACCATAAAATTATCCTATCTAAAAGTGTGCTTCACTGGTTATTAGTTTACTTAACAGAGTTGGGCAGCCATCACCACAATCTAGCATCAGAGCATTTCCATCGCTCTAGAGAGAGATGTTGTGTGCACTAGCAGTCCCTCCCACCTTCCCTCACCCTCCCTTCCAGCCCTAAGAGACCACTAATCCACTTTCTAGCGCCATACATTTGCCTGTTCGGAACATTTCGTGTAAATGGTATCATACAATACGTGGGGTTTTCCTGCCTGGCTTCTTTCACTTAGCAAAGTATGTTTGAGATTCATGCAGGTTATAGCATGCACCAGTTGACGGACATTTGGGCTATTTCCATGTGTTTGGCCACTATAAATTACACCGCTGTGAACATTTACATACAAGTCTTTTTGTGGATGTATGTTTTCATTCCTCTTGAGTAGATATGAATGACTGATTGGGGAAGTATTTGGCCCATACAGGCACTCAGATAAATCCTTGTGAGTGAATTAAGTTGTTCTCAGAGCCCTCTGCCTTTGCCCAGTCATGGAATGGATCACCCTAAACTGAAACCAACCATTGAGCTCTTGGCCCCAAGAAGGTCAAGACTGCCTATGAGGCTCAAAATATGTGTGAGGGTCACAGGTCAAGGCTAGAGGACAGGCAGGCCCTAATCACAGTGGTTGCCTGAATGAAGAGGGAAGACAGCTCTGCAAACTGATTTCGGAGTCGGATATGGGGGTTCAAGTGAGCAACCCTAAGCAAATGACTCTTCCTGCATCCAGATTCTTACCTGATAGGTAAGAATTTACAAATTAAATGAGCCCACAGATGTGAAATCCTTAACACAATGCCTGGTACAGAGTAGTCACTCAGCGGATGCTGGTGATAATTATGAGGATCATTAATCACCATCAAGAACGGGTTCTCTGCCCAGCTGGGCATGGCTCAGCAGTTGAGCATCGACCTAGGATCCAGGTGATCGGGGTTCGATTCCCAGTCAGGGCACATGCCCGGGTTGCAGGCTCGATCAATGACTCTCTCATCATTGATGTTTCTCTCTCTCTCTCTCCTTCTCCTTTCCTCTCTCTGAAATCAATAAAGATATATATACATAAAAAAAAAAGAATGGGTTCTCGGAGCCAGTTAGCATCCTTAGGAGATGGGGAGCACCAACCTTCTGGCGACGTTCTTGTTAAAGCACAAGATTTCCTTCCTCCCCTTCATGCGAAAAGACAAAGGTGTGTTCGATGTCAGCCTGAGCAAGGAGCCCTGCATGAGACTACAGGAAGGTGAGAATGACTTCATTTTCATTCATCTTCCCCGGGCTCCTTCATCTGACACTGGCAACAGAGCTCTAAGCATTTGATGTTGGCTTGTCCTGATTCATTACCCTGGCCTCGCCCTGACACCGACCCCTGCCGCCTGAGTGGCAAAGCTTGGCTCGGATCAGAACTGAGGGTTCACCAGGCGGATGAAAGCACCTGGGTCGCCTCTCTGCCCCTGCCCACCTCCCCTCACCTTGCCCAGCGATTTCCTTCCCTGATTTGCTGTTCCCTTCCCCCACCCCTAAGAAACACTACCAGCCCTCCATCGTCCTCTGGAAATGACTGCCCAGGAATGGCTTTTAAAACACCAAATTGCATCAAGTACAAGGGCTGCTCCAAGCCCCATCTTCAGCAAGGACTTCTCCCGTTCGGTTTGGGCGCCCAGCAGAGCGTCAGGCAGCCGTTTAATCATTGCTAGCGGTGCTGCGCTGCGACTCTCTGGAGAGGCACTAGACTGGAATGAAAAGGAACTGACATAATTAGTCTGACACAGTTCAATGGGGAACTATTACACCAAAGGTAATGAGCTCCAATGATATGTTAATGTTATTGTAAGAAATTATGCCAGCGAAACAAAGTGGCTTCGAGCTGGGGGGGAAACAAGCTTGGAATTTTCTCAGGCAATAGGCTAATGGAAATAAAATTGAGAAGGCTCGGAAAACCCCCTTTCCTTTGTCCCTGAGCTGCTTGTGGTCACTGGGGGCTGAGGATCTGCTGTCAGCCCTGCAGGAGGCTTCAGGGGCCACTTACTTAGGCAACGCTGCTGCTGTCAATATGCACAAGAGGTTGGATATTTGTTCAACTAGTAAAATAAAAAGCTCAAGAAAATTACTCTGAGCACTAAAAATTGATGGAGACATAGTGTGATGACAGTCCCTTACGGTTGTTAGACACTGCACAAGGTACGGTGTAGTTTCATGGTCCTTATGAGAAACAGAGGGCCACAGTGACAGGCAAGGATCTGCCACTTACTGCATTGTGACCCTAGTAAAGTAACTGAACATCTGTGGGCCTCAGTTTCCTAATCTCCAAAGTGGCAACAAGAATGCCTACCTTCAAAGTTGAAATAATGTCCATGAAGCTCCCATTATTTGGAAGACCTGCAATAAAATGCACTTAATAATGTTCTAATTGCCCTGGCCGGTGTTGCTGAGTGGTTAGAACATGAGCCCTCAGACCAAAGGGTCACAGGTTGGATTCCTGGTCAAGGACACATACCTGGGCTGCAGGTTCAATCTCTGGCCAGTCTCAGCACATGTGGGAGGCAACCAATCAATCTGTCCCTCTCACATCAATGTTTCTCTCTCTCTCTCTCCCCCTCCCTCCCTTCTACTCTCTCTAAAAAAAAAAAAAAAAAATCCATGCAAAAAATATCCTCAGGTGAGAATTAACAAAACAAAGCAAAAAAAATGTTTGCTGCTCTGCACATGTCCGCTAAAACTGGAAAGGCACAACAAGTGCTACTGATTCACAGTCACAGTCAGTCTTCTCATCTCATCCATTACACAGGCAGACACGAAAGGCTGCATATGCTAGGATTTCACTCCCATGAAAATCCACAGTAGGTAAGTCCCTGGAGACACATAGGGATCAGGGACTGTCAGGGACTGAGTGGGGAAGATGGGCAGTGACTGACGACCAGGCCTGGGTTTCTCTGGATGAAAATGCTCTGAAACTAGAGTGCTTGATGTGATGTGATGTGATGTGATGTGATGTGATGTGATGTGATGTGATGTGATGATGTGATGTGATGTGATGTGATGTGATGTGATGTGATGTGATGTGATGTGATGTGATGTGATGATGTGATGTGATGTGATGTCTCCAAAAATTGTGACTGTACTTAATGATGTTGGAATTTACACTTTGAAGGATCATAGAGTTAAATTTTATATTATTTAGATTCCATTTATTTTTAATAGTATTTTATTACATTTTATGTAAAATACATTTTATTTGACTCAATAGTATAAGAAAAAATACAGTAAAATTCTAAGTATATGTAAGATAAACACAAAAATTTTGAAAACTGCTATTAGTGGGGAGGGGAAGCCCTCTCTGCCGTGGCAGCTGACACACGCTGCGCCCAGGACCTGGGACCACAGGCCTCACAGGAGCTGAAGCAAGTGGCTCACCCGCTGCCTAATTCACTAGCTGTCCTGTGTGGTTCTTCTCCTCCCACTGACACTCAACACCCACAGGGTGGGGAGCCCCAGCCAAGCTGCCACTGTGGAGGTTCCACCAGATCAGCAAGCAGGGTGCTCCTCACACCCCCTGTACAGGGCCCTGGTCACCCCTGGGGTTTCTGCTCTGGCTTCACCCAGGACAGGGACCCGAATGGAATCTCCAGTCTCTTTATCACATGAGGAGAGAGCTTAGCCCAAGGCCAAGGAAAATCACAAGTGAGGCAGAGGCTTCAACATGAGGGACAGAAAATGAGCAATTAGCACAGCTACAGCCCCTCTAGCAGACCCCACAGTCCAGGACCCAGAGAGCACCTCCAGGGAGGACCACCCGGGGCCTACAATCACCCTGTGAGGGGTTCACCCCAAGTCAGAGGAACAAACCCTCAGAGAGATGCAGAGACCTGAAGACTCGCAGCAAGCAGGAGGCCGAAACCACTGTGCTGTGGAGGAGCAGGGTGCTCACCTGTAAATAGCTGGTCCCACACCTGCAGGGTGGTAGCAAATGTTCTGTGATAACACAGAGAGGTGGGGATGAAGGTAGGGTCCGGATCAGGAAGGTGGGGTCCAGGTATTCGACGAGTTTGTCCAGCCAGCGTGCCTGGGTGGGCTATACCATACAGGTCCTTTCTCTTCTCCGGTGAGGCTAGAGTTTGTTGGGAACCACGAGTGGGTGCTGCTGGGGCCACTTGGCTGGTTGGACACTGGGCCCAGGGCTGGGCTGACCCACCTCCGTGTTCTGCTCAGGATGCCCTCAGTGGGAGGCCAGACCTTGGCCTCTGGTCGCCCAGTTCTGAGCCTGGGCACACACCAGAGCTGGCTCCCCCAGGAAGCAGAGTCCTGGCTTCTAGAAAGGGCAGGTCCCAGAGGCGAGAACCCTTTTCGCTGGGGGTCAGGGTCATGAGTCCAAAACACACCTTCCCTGATTCCCCAGCTCAGCACTGCCCGCCTGGTATCCCACTTGCCAAAGAGGTCGGGTTAATAAGCAGAGCACTTGGGGGCTCCCAGTGGGGGCCACCCCGTTAGTTTCCAGGTTGTGAGCAGATTCTCACTGAAGATGGTTTCTCTTTGTTTCCAGAGCCTGTCTCTGTAGTGAACTGAAATGTTAGGAGAAAAGCAGCTGGTCCCTCCAGCGCCTGGCCAGGGCAGGGCCAGGGGCAGGGCTAGAAGGTGGACTTGGAGGGTCCGAAGATGCAGATGGGGAAGTGCTTGAGGCGGGAGGACCACTGGGCTGCCAGCTGGAAGGACCTCACGCCTTCTGACTCCACACCGTCACCGCGAAGGGACAGCACGTCCTGCGGGTGCTTGACCATGCAGACCAGGTGGCTGATGCCCTCCACGCTCTGGCTTTTGGCCTCCACGCCCTTGTCCTTGGTTTTCTTGGGCAAAAACATCACTTTCTTCTTTACCTTGGTGACCACTGTCATGGACATGGTGGGTGTGGCTGTGGCCTCACCACTGCTGGGCAGCCTGTTGGCCTGCAGGGCCTGGAAGGTGCACTTGAGCGTGTTTTTGGCAGCGGGCAGGTCTTTCTTGTCGGCGTCTCCCTTCCTGTCTGTGGGCCGGGCGCCGTCCAGTAATCCACCTGCACCCCTTCAGCTTGGCGGGAAAGCCCTGCCTGGCGGGGACAAGCCCAGACTCACTGACCCGGAGGAGGGTGGGTGGCTGAGGCCTCCTTGGACAGCTGGGCGGGTGAAATCATGCTGGAGCCCGAGGGGCCCCCACCATCTGAGTCTCCTGTCACGGCCGAGGATGTGTCCACTCTTCCAACATTTACCACCCCTGGAAGGGAATGAACTTCTGTGGGGACTCCTTGTTGGGGCTCTTCTGCTTGTAGGTGAGCGTGGCCTCCACAATGGGCAGCTGGAGGGCACAGTTGGCCACCGCGATTTACTGTGTGATTCTCGATAGGATGTCCCCCGGGTCCTGCAGGCGCTCAGGACCTCCAGCTTGTGGAGCGGGTGCCCCAGGCCCGGTCTTGTAAGGGGTGACTCTAGAGCTGATCCACGGAGCCCGGGGACCTGGCCACGGGGTGGGAACCCAGAGGGATGACCAGGAGCACATGTAGCCCAGCCAGTGGGGCGTCTTGTGGGACAGCTGCTCCACAGAGAGCCTCAGCACCTGGCTGAAGTGGTGCTGGGCCCCCCACCACGATCTTCACAGGCGGGGGGCTGGGAATTGCAGCTGCAGCCTCTCTGTACCCGGAGACGACGGTGCTGGAGGCTCCTGGACGGGACCCGCGAGCAGGGGCACAGCACGGGCCGGGGAGCCGCTGCAGGACACCCATGGGAACTCCCCTGCCACACGGGGGTGTTGACGATGATGCCCTCGGGCAGCTGGGCGTCGAGATGCGGATGAGGGTCGGCTGGTCGGACACGGTCTTCCTGGGGAACAGCAGCTGGCTCGGTGGGGCCGAGCGGCGCTTCTGGTCCCGGATGTGGGGCTGCTTGTTCTGGGGCCACATCGGCTGCTGCTCCTTCAGGGACGTGCTCAGGCCCTGGCCTCCAGCCTGCGTCCCCTTCGACCTGCTGGAGGGGAAGACAAGTGTCTCGGTCTTGGTGATGCACCCACTGGGCGGCAACTTCTTGGTGAACACATCCAGGGCAGAGGTCTCTACCTCCAGGCTGTCCTCAGGCTGTGGGCCACCGAGTCAGAGACCCTGTCCCTTCACTCTTTGCTGCCCGGGGCCCTCGTTTTCTCCGGCATGACCGCCAGACTTTGAGGCTCCTCCTGCCTCCGGCACTGTGGATGCTCCCCATGTCTGTCTGCAAGCTGGAGTGTGACAGGCCTTTGAAGTATGGCCCGAGCTTGGCTTTGAGGGTGCTGAGGATGCTGTCATGGTCATCATCCTCCATGTCTGGGCCACTGTCACTGGGGTTCTCCAGTGTATCATACAGAAGGTCCTCCTTTACCTTAGGAATGTGCTCCACAGGGTCTTGCTCCGAGTCCAGGACCTCCTCTGACACTTGGACCCTGCGCGGCCTCGCCAGAAATTTTTGTTGGCTGGTCATGGATGTTCTCACTTTCAACCTCTGCTCCTTCTGTGGCTCCCCCCCATGGAAGTCATCCTGGTCCAGGCCTTGCCCCTGCCTGGCAGCATCGCTGGCTTCCTGCTCAGAGGAGAAGCTCTCAGACTCCCCCTCGGAGTACCTGTCGGTAGGCTTGGCCTGGGGGCCCGCCTGCCTGGAGCTGTCCTCGTGGTCGCTGGGCGGGCTGGACAGGGGGTAGATCCAGAGCTCGGCCACCTTGGGGGAGGCCTCCTTGGGGCTGCTGCAGGGGCTCAGCACCTGGCCGCCCTGGGGAGGGCGCTGCATCGCCTGGGCCATGTGGACGGTGCCCTCGGCCAGAGTCTTGTAGCCCAGATACCTGCAGCCCAGGATGATCTGGTTCTTATAGTGCTTCTTCCGCTGCAGTAGGATCTGTAGCTTGTTGCCTTCTCTCTTGAAGAAGTTAGTGGGGGTATTGCAACGAGGTCAGCTCCAGGTCGGTCTCCACTTGTCCACTGGGGGGCAGCACAATCTCGTGGGACCTCAGGATGCTCTTGGAGCCCTGCACCTACCTTCATGGTGATCACCGCAGAGATGAGCTCCTCCAGCCCCCCAAAGACCACCAGCTTTGTTAAGGTCAGGGTGCACAACCTGGGCACACAGGTGGGGCTGGAGAAGTCCACCTCCCGGGGATGGAACGGGTTCAAGGGCACCTGTGTGTTGAGCACCACAGGTACAGCAGCCAAGCCAACAGGGGGTGACAAAGCTGCAGCCAAAGGCACCATACAGGTTCTTTTCCTAGTTGGGGTTGATGGTTTCTCCCCCTGTGGTGGGACAGAGGAGGGACATGCAGTCAGAGGCAGCTCATGAACAGCCGGGTGGGTTGGGGGCTGCAGCTCAGATGGAACCCCCAAGTACTCAGTGATTGGTAGCAAGGAATGGGACAAAAGTGATGGCAGGAGAGTGTGGTCGAAAAGGGGCCGCATGCTGACCTGACTAGCTCAGGGAAGGCCTGCGTGGCGTCCTTGCAAACTCGGAGAACTAAAGTAACCATAAAAGATGGTCTGAAATGAAAACTTTTCAACTAAAAGCAGTCTGTGGGGAGTAGTCATGTCCTAGGCCAGCATCTTCCCTGACAAAGGTCAATCTTTACCTTAACTGAGCCTGTCTGTTGTCTTTTTGCATCTACAATAACGTATCTTTGGAATGTCAAAGTAATTTTCCTTTTTCGAGATCCCTCAAAGCACAGGCACTGCTCTGCAGAGACCACAAATCCCCTCTTTGTTATGCTGTTAATTGCTGACTGTTAACTATCCTATATCCACCGACGTAAAAGAAGTGCGTGTCTATCATTTCACATTCATCCAACCCCACAGGTTTCTCCGCTTTGCTTTCTCCAGCCTCCCTAATCCATCACCCGTGGGTTTCCTGGGACCTGCATGCATGTCTTTGGACTGTCATGTATAAAGAAGGTGCACAGCTGCCATTCTCCTGAGCACTATCTCAACCCCTTGAGATTTTTTTTCCGGGCAATTGTCAACAGTTTGACTCAAACTCACAAAATTCTTCACAGGTTTGAATGTTTCTTAAGTTGATAAGAGAAAAGGTTCTCAGCAGGAAAAGTAGGATTGGAGGTGAGGAATGATGAAACATTAGTATCTTAGATCATTTTCTTAGCAGAGGATGGACAGCTCCTCCCTGTATTAACAGTGTCCCCCTGGGGTTTCTGACAAAACATCCCATTCTAAGATGAGAACACAGAGGCCTCTCCTGGGGCCAGAGCGGTCAGGATATTAGGGCATGTGGGATGTTCAGGGCAGCATCGTTGAAATGCCAACAGAAGGGGATCGCTTCCAGGGCCCACAGCAGTGAAGAGGTGGATCGCCCGCTGTGATAACTGGTCCCCCGCCTGGTGTGTTGTACAGCCCAGGGAGGCCCCAGCTCCTCACTGGAGGGGCCATGAGGATGTGGTCCTTGGGGCAGCAAATGGCAAAGCAAGAGACTTGGTACTATGAGCCGCATGTCCTTTAGGGGAAAGCATCCCTACTAATCACGATGATGTGTGAGACTGGGAGGTGTGGGAGGGTTGTCAGGCCAACATGGACACTTGGGAATGGGCATTAGAAGGGAAAGTCTGTAGAAAAATGCAAAAATACTCTTGACTGAGCATGAAGTGAAATGGTACAAAAGTCTCTCTTCTGATATTCCTAAAAATTTGTGGGCAGTAACTTTGCATCTGGTCTGAAAGAGGCTAGACCATGGGAGTGGGTTGCTGGGAGGAGACAGGGGCCCAGATTCCTTTGGAAATTGGACTCTAGGAGGGATCTCAGGGGAGTAGCAGGGCGGCTTCTGGAACCCGGGCCCCTGTGACTGCAGGGGGCCCTGGAGCTTGGGTGAACTCGGCACCTGCACTCACCCTGAGCCTGTGCTGCGCTCCTGTGGACGTAGGGGGCACCTGGGCCTCCTGCAGGGGGATGGAGCTGAGGTCGCCATCTGTCAGCTCCTGTTGTTTGTCCTGTGTGGAGCTCTGAAGAGACAGTTCCCAGTCACCAGGCAGAAAGCCTCAGAGCCCTGTTTTTGCTGGTTCCAGACCCCTGAGACCCTCCACTCCCAAGACACACACACACACACACACACACACACACCGCGATCTGCTCAGACCTCCCCTGGAAAGGCAAAGGAGTGACAGCCTGAGGGCCTAAGATTCCCACTGGCACAGATCAGAGGCCCTTGGGAAGCCCCTCCCACCTGCTGCCCCGTCCTGGGGTGTGACCGTGACAGGCCCTCTGGGTTATCCAGCGCCCAGCAACCTGTCCCTGCCCCAGCGGGTATGTGGGCTGCACAGGGATGGCTCCCAGAGGCTCCCGGCCTGGATCGGTCCCACCCAGGCTGCCCTGTGTTACCTCCGGCGATCTTCTGGAAAACGGCAGCGACGTCGGGGCTGAGGGTGAACCAGCGTCGGCAGACACTAGAAGAACTGTCTCTGCGGGGTCTCCTGAGGCAGGAGCCCCGATCCCTGGGAAGACGGCAAGGGAACATTTCACACTCTCCAACGTCTCTCCAAGTGAGGTGGCGGTTGGGCTGTTGCTACAAATAGGGTGCCTGGTAACGGGGGTTCCAAGTTCTACTGGGAAGTGACCTCACTTCCTGGGTCAACTTCCCTGGGTCCCCTCATCTAATACCAGCTCTACAGACAGTCCTGGGGGCCACCGACTGCTCACCCCCCTTCTCCATGGAAAACCATACTGTGCCCAGTGCCAGTGACACCTGCACACCCCTCCCCACAGCCCCCTGGAAGGTCTGGGTGCAGCCAGGGCCCCAGAGTTGAGGAGGGAGCCCTGGGCTCAGACTCACACTCATTCCTCCTTCTTCTGGGTCCTGGATCAGTCACTGGGCCCCCAGGGCCTGTCTGCCTCCCGCCTGCAGGGGATTGTTCAGCAGGTGCCGCTTAGGGCTCTCAGGGGCCTGCGGGGTGACTGCTCTAGAGCTGGGGGAGGCTGGCACGGGGAGGCAGTGCCTCCAACCTCTTTTTTCTTCCTGTTATCAGTTCCTCTGTGTCGGCCTTTTTTCCAGTCCCCCCCAAGGTCATTACATCTGGCGTGTTAGCGTGTGTGCTCACGCACATCTGGAGAGTCAGTGCTCTCCTTCTGGATCCAGAACAAAGCAGCCCCCGCACAGGGAGGAGCAGGCAGGAGCTTCCCGATATGTCGGGGTTTCTAATTTCTAAACCAGCTCTGTGGGAGAGCTCGGGGCCTTGGCCTGGAAGGTCTGAACTTTCCTGAACTCTGGACCGTGAATGTCATGTACCCTGGCCGTCCCTGCCTGTCTGGGGGCCTGTTTCCCAGTCACCCAATGAGGGTGCGATTCAGAACTGCATTGGTGTGAGCTCAGCATGCAGGGCCCCCGGCTCCCTGCACCCTGGTGGGCTGTGGACAGAGCTGCACCTCCGTGGTTCCAGATCTGGGCTCCCTTTCAGACAGATATTGGCCCAATTCCCATCGAGGCTGCCGAATGCTCACTGTCTGCCCCATGCCATCTCCATGTCCCATGCCACCTTCATGATTCCACCAGCATGGCCTTTCCAGAGCCCCTGAGAAAACCTGGGTGCAGCCAGGACCCCAGCTTTGAGGACAGATGGCTGGGTTTATCTCAGGCTCTGCATTCTGACCAGTCTGTGATTCTGGGCAAGGCGAGGACCTCTCAGGTCACCGGCTTCTCTCCTCAGTGACTCCCCGTGGTCTTCACCTTCCTGATGTGGTGTGAATGTGTCCCCTCCCCTTAAATGTGGACATCACTAGTGACTCCACAGAAGACAACCAAGTGATCCAACATCACTTCCATGATTTGGTTATGAAAAGGCAGTGCCTACGCGCTTGCTCACCTGACCTGTGTTCTCTGTCTCTCCCTCTGTCTCTGTCTCTCCCTCTGTCTCTGTCTCTCTCTCTCTGTCTCTCACTCTAGGAATAAGCCTCTGTGCTATGAGTTGCTGTCTGGAGAGATCCACGTGGCCTAGCACTGAACGGGACCAACAGACAGAGAGGAAGTCAGGCCTTCAACCCAAACTGAATCCCAAAGGCCCTTCAGGAGGTCAGGCCCTGAGTGACGCAGATCCCGCCTCGGCTGAGGCCTCAGTGAGAGACCCCAGCAGCAGCACCAGCTGAGCCAGGCTGGGTCCCTCGCGACAGAACCCGTGAGCTAATGTGTGTGTTGGTTAAGTCTCTACTGTGGGCAACGCTGCCACACAGCCCTAGATCACTCCTCCTGCACCAGGCCGTGGCCCTGCCCTTCCTCCCTCCCTCCCTTACCTCCTCCCAGCTCCCTCCAGCCACACTGAGCTCCTTTCTGACCCCCTCCCTGTCCAGACACCCTCTGCCTCCAGCGCCTGCACAGCTGTGCCTTCTGCCAGGCTAACTGCCCCTGAGTGTGTGCAGGGCTGGCTCCTCTGGTCCTGCTGCTGGGAATGCAAATGCCACCTCAGTGCAGCCTTTCAGCCCCTCACCCGGAGCCCCCAGCCCTCCTCGTAGCACCTGCTCTGCTTCCACATAGAATTGCTTTTTCCTTTCCCATGTTTTTGTTTTCAGGGTTGTGTCCACCGTCCCTGTGGACTGTGAGCTCCTAGAGGGCAGGGCCCTGTTGGTTTTTCGGCGCCAACCCAGTCTGCGTGCTCAGGGCTCAGTTGCTGAGTGAACAGATAAGCAGGTCCATCCACCACAGATCAGCTGAGTTGTTAGAGCCACACTGACTTTGTCATTTTATTTTTTCTGTACACCATTCAGCTCACATTTATGTCATATATACTTACACAAACACACAGAGATACCTACAATTTTTTTCAAATTGTTTTTTATTTTAAAAAACATTTTCAATTACAGTTTACATTCAATATTATTTTGTATTAGTTTCAGGTGTGCAGTGCAGTGGCCAAGCAGCCTTGCCCTTTACATAGTGACTCCCCTGATGTTTCCAGTACCCACCTGGCACCATGCACTGTGATTTCAATATTATTGACTATATTCCCTGTGCTGTACCTTACACCCCCGTGACTGTTTTGTGCCTGCCAATCTGTACTGTACAATCAATCTGAACTTTTCACTCAGTCCCCCACCCTCTCCCCTCCAGCAACCATTAGTCTGTTCTCCATTCAGATGAGCCTGTTTCTGTTCATTTGTTCATTTATATTGTTCTTTAGATTCCACTTATAAGTGAAATTCTGTGGTATTTATCTTTCTCTGACTGACTTATTTTACTCAGTTTTGAAAATGGTAAGATTTCATTCTTTTTATGGCTGAGTAATATTCCATTGCATGTATGTACCCCAGCTTTTTTACCCACTGGTCTATTGATGGGCCCTGGGGCTGCTTCCATAGCTTGGCTATTGTCAATAATGCTGCAGTGGACACAGGGGTGCATATATTCCTTCTGGTTGGTGCTTTGGGTTTTTTGAATATATACCCAGAAGTGGAATTGCTGGGTCATAAGGCAGTTCCATTTTTAATTTTTTGAGGAAACTCCACACTGTTTTCCACAGTGGCTGCCGCAGTCCGCATTCCCACCAGCAGTGCCCGGGGGCTCCCTTCTCTCCACACCCTCACCAGCACTTGTTTGATGATTTGCTGATGGAGCCATTCTGGCAGGGGTGAGGTGGTACCTCATTGTGGTTTTAATTTGCATCTCTCATCATTAGTGACATTGAGCATCTTTTCCTATGTCTATTGGCCATCGGTATGTCCTCTTAGAGAAGTGCCTATTTAGGTCCTTTGCCCATTTTTAAATTGGATTTCTTGTGTGTGTTTTTGCTATTGAGTTGTGTGAGTTCTGTATATAATTTGGATGTTAACCCCTTATCAGATGTGAGTATCATTGGGGAATATCTTCTCCCATTCAGTGGTTTGCCTTTCATTTCATTGGTGGTTTCCTTTGCTGTGCAAAGACTGTTTAGTTAGATGTAGTCCCATTTGTTTATTTTTTTCCTTTGTTTCCCTTGCCCGAGAAGATATAGCAGAAAAAATATTACTAAGAGAAATGCCCAAGAATTTATTGCCTGTGTTTTCTTCTGGGATTTTTATGGTACCAAGTCTTACATTTAATTGTTTGGCCCATTTCGAGTTTTTCTCCTATGTGGGGCGGGAAGGTGGCTGCTGTCACTCATTCATACGCGTCTGTCACATTTCCCAGCGTCACTGATGTAACAGCCTTCACCCCGCTGGAGGCCCCTGCTTCCTCTGTCCCGTATTAATGGACTATCTAAGTGGGTTGTTTCTGGGCTCTCTGTTCTGTCCCCCGGATCTATATTCTGTTTTATGCCAGTCCCCTGCTGTGACTGCTATGGCCTTGTCGTATCGGTTCGTATCAGCTACTGTGTTTCCTCCAGCTCTGTTCCTCTTTTTCCAGGTTGCTGTGACTATTTGGGGTCTTTGGCTGATCCATGTAAAATTTTGGATTATTTGTTCTAGTTCTGTGAAATACACCCTTGGTATTTTGATGGGAATTGCATTGAATCTAGAGACTGCATTGGGTAGTATGGACGTTTAACATTGTGAATTCTTCCTGTCCAACAACATGGTGTCTGCTTCCATTTTATTTTTATTTTTTTGTCACTGCTTCAATTTCTCTCTTCAGTGTCTTATGATTTTCTGAGCACAGATCTTTTCCCTCCTTGCTTAAATTTATTTCTATGTATTTTGTTATTTTTTTGATGCAATTATGAAAAGGAATGTTTTTCATTTGCCTTCCTGATAGTTCATTATTGGTGTATAAAAATGCAACTGATTCCCAGATATTTATTTTGTATCCTGCTACTTTACTGGATTCAGTTATCAGTTCCAGTAGTTTTTTGGTGGACTCTTTAGGGTTCTCTGTGTACAGTATCATGTCATCTGCAAATAATGACAGTTTTACTTTTGCCTTTCCTATTACAATGCTTTTTATATCTTCTTTTTGTCTGATTGTTTTGGCTCAGACTTCAGAACTATGTGGAATAAGTGTGGTGAAAGTGGGCATCCCTGTCTTGTTCCTGGTGCTTTCAGTATCTCCCCATGAAGGTTTCTCAAAAACTTAAAAATAGGACTACCTTATGATCCAGCAATCCCTGTTCTAGGTATATATCCAAAGGAAATAAAATCAGTACCTCAGGAGATGTCTGCCCTCCCATGTTCACAACAGCCAAGATATGAAAATAACCTGTGTCCACCAACAGATGAACTCATAAAGAAAAGGTGAGATATATACAGAATGGAAAATTACTCAGCCTTTAAAAAGAAAGAAGTCTCATCATTTGTGACAACATAGATGAACCCAGAGGATTATGTTAAGTGAAATAAGCTAAACACAGAAAGACAAATGTATGATCTCATGTGTAGAACCTTAAAAAGTTCAACTCTTCGAGGCAGGGAGTAGAATGGTGGTCACCTGGGGCTAAGTAGTGATGGAAACGGGGAGATGTTGGTTAAGGGGTGCAAAGTTTCAGATACGCAGGACGCATTGTTTCTGGAGATCTAACATGTAGCATAGTCACCGTGGTTAACAATACTGTACTGTATTCTTGAAATTTGTTAGGAGAGTTCATTGTTTTTACTAAAAAATAATGATAACCATGTGAGGTGACAGATATGCTAATTAGCTTGATTATGGTAAACATTTCAGAATATATACGTATATCAAAACATGATGTTGTAGAAGTAAAGAAATAGTTTTCATTTATCAGATACACCTCAATAAAGCTGAAAAATATTCCAAATAAGTAGCTGAGGTTGGTGTGGCAGCTGACATTTAGACTTTAGCTTCACATATTTCATTTCCTTGATCCGAGGTCTCTGAACAGAAGTAGGAAAAGAGAGGAAACCAAAACCCAACCCCAGAAAGCAGTGACTCTTCCCAATTCCTCCACTTCTCCGTATCCCTTGGTTTCCTTTCAAAGTTAAAACCATCATTAGAATTTATATGTGTATACAACTTATAGTTCCCCGCCCATTGCCCCATCCTCCCAGAACAGTCCAGTGGGTGGCAGAACAGGCATTTTTTTTATTCCCATTGTATAGATGAGAAGACCAGGGCTCCTTCGGCTAAATGCCTCCCGGGTCCCAGAGCTAGGTGAGCCAGGACTTGAACTCGAGCTTTGATACCAAGCCCTGGAACAAGGAGGTCCTGTAGCCAGGTTGCTCCCGACTCTGACACCCCCAAGCCTCAGGCCTTGGTGCAGGCGTTCTTGGGTAACCGTCGTGGTAGGGCCCCTTCTTTGCATCCTAGAAAGGGGTGTTGCTTGCCACCTGGGAGAGTGGGAGAAGCGGCCTGATGTTCTCTCGGGCTAGGGAGGTGCTCCTGGCCTGTCACCCCAAGGGTACCACGAGGTGCCTGGTCCATAATCTGGGGGTTCCACCCACACCCCATCTGTACTCTCCATCCACCTGCTCAGGATAAACCGGCCCTGCGCCTGAGGAAGGTGTGTGCAGCTCTGACTCGAGTCTCCCAGGGGTTCAGCAGCGCAGGGCCGCACCTGAGCAGCAGGTCTCCGTGTGATCTCCTCTCACAAGCAGCAGCAGCAACGCCAGGGCCGCCTTAGCAAAGCCAGGCCTCAGGCTCTGCCCCACGATACTGAGTCAGAGCCTCCAGGCAGGCCCCACCCCCAGAGCCACAGCTCCACACGCCTCCAGGTCATTCTCCTGCCTGCTGATGTGTGAGAACTGCTGATCTAGGCATCTCGTCCCCCTAAGTCATGGGGAGGAGAGAAAGGGACCCTCCGTCATTGCTCTTCTCTGGCTCACCAACCCCCTGCCTCTTCCACCTGCAGCCCCAGCCGCCCACCTTTAAGCCCGGCACCCCAGCCCTCAGTGTGCCCACACCCTTCCTCCGAGGCTGCCAGCATCTCTCTGGGCAGTGCTGCAGTCTTGCCTTGAGTCCTGCCCTCTGCCCCTCCACCCTCGGCCAGACGTCCCAGGACTTCCCCCACCCTGCCCAGGAGAACTGGGACCCCTGGCCTGGGGCTGGAGGGGCTTCAGTCCACTTCAGGCTCTCCCACCAACCACGCCACTTTCTCCTGACTATTTAAGGACAAACTCACCTTCCAAGCAAAGAATTGATTTTCTTCTGAAGACCCCACATTGTGGTTTACAAGAGACGTATGTGTTCCTCCTATTAATGCGACTGATCCTACTTGTGAAATAACGACCTGGCCTCACACCACAGCAGCATTTACGGCTTCCCGGACCTATTTTCACATCACAGAGCCAGTTCTTAGCTGACTGTGCCTCTGAGTCACCCAGATGGCCCTGAATCTCATTTCTTTCCTGATGGGGAAGGGATGCAGTTCACCCCATCAGTGGGACGGCCACAGCATAAGGAGCTCAAGCCCAACCTTGCTGCCTCGGGAGATGAAGCCGAGCTTCATTCCAGCCCCATCAGCACTTACTGGAAGGAACAGGGAAAGCAGACACAGGGAGTCCAGGAGGGTGCTGGTCCCACATCCCCGAGCTTTCCTGGAGTAATCTACAAACACAGGGAATCTGTGGCACGTGTAGCCCAGGCTCCAGGGCCCCTTTGGCAGGCATGGCACATGGATTCCTGCTCAAAACCACTCTCCTGCATGGTTTTCAGCTCTGCATACCACCAGGACCTCCCTCCCCACCCAGCTGACACAAGCTGCAGGTGGGGCTGGCCTCTTGCCAGCAGGGGGGGGAACCCCAACCATACCAATGCCTCCCTTGGGGGAACATCAAAGCTACCATTGGGTGCCCTACCCAATATGCCTGTGCCAAAGTTAGAGCTTGGAGGGGTGCACACACGTGCACACACACACACACAAGACCCCCAATGTTCTCTCTGTCAAGTGGCAGTCAATGCAGTAATTAGAAACTGGGGTGCAATACTCAGATGGGCCTATGTTCCAGGTCCAGTCCTGCCATTCTTATCTGAACCCCCAGGATGCTGCTTTCTCTGCATCTCCATTTCCTCATGTTTTCTAGGAACAGTAATAATAATACCTACTTCAGAGTCACCAGTCCACAGCAAGACTCAATAAAAAAGGGTAGGCATGATTTTTTTTTGTTATTATTATTTTATTATTGGCAAGGGCCACAAGATGGGAGGGTAACCCAATTGAAGAGTTATAGGAAAAGAACCCTCACTCCTAAAACAGCCTGACCTGCATCCTGAGCTGTCCCAGTGGTGAGCTGAGCTGACCGATCACACTGTCACCCAGGGTGTGGGTAGCCGAGGGGCATGTCCATGGCAGGGGTTGATTTCCTGTGCCAGTGGCTCTGCTGCAACCCCTTAAGCACAGAGACCCCCCCCCCCCCCCGAATCCCAGGCTGGGTCTGGAGAGCCAAGGATGCACCAGTCAATAGCAGGACTTGGAGAGAAGCAAGGTCTAATACCTTCCCAAGACTCTTGCCTTGGGCTTTGCAAGGCCCTATGAGCAACCCCTCATCCCCACCCATGCTCCCACCTCACTCGCCAGGCCCTTGCCTTTAACTTCATGCCCTCAAAACTCTTTAGGTTGCAAGTGATCAAACAATCTGACTCACGATGTTTTAGGTAAAAGAAGGAATGTACAAGCTTATATAACTAAAGTTCAGAAACAAAGCTGGCTGCAGGCATGGCTGGATACAGGAACTCAAAAATATATTATTCTGTACTAATTACTTATTAATACACTTGTGTTCCAGTCAATGTCCTTAGCACGTGAACAAAACCCCTGCCCTCGTGGAGACTAAGATGCATAAAGAATGTGCATTCTTGCCCCATCTCTATGAGTGCGCAGAGCCAAATACTCCCTCATGGCCACAAGTGGCTGTAACGGCAGCTCTTAAGGTTATACCCTTCCAGGTTCAAAGCCATCAGAAAAGGTGAGTCGCCCAAAAAGTCCTTGGAACACTGATTAGACATCCAGGGCTCAAGCTCCCTCTCCTGAACCACTGACTGGGACCAGGGGAACGGGACGTGGTGGTTGGCCCCCACCTTGGTCTCATCATCTGAAGGGAAATAGATGGTGGGAAGCAAAGAGCAAATGTCTTCTGTCTTTCCCTGTCCAGGGTCTCCTTGCTGGGGGCTCACTCTTCTCTCAAGATGTAACCAGGCTCTCCTGATAAGCTGAGCAGGCTGAGTTGTGTTCTCCTTTCTCCCTGGTGTCCTCTCAAAGGTAAAACAATAAAAATGCAAACATGTACACAATCTACAGATTACACATGAATTTCACAGAGATACTGGTGTGTCTTCAATCCAAGACCCTCAAAAAAACCCTGCGATGTGGTAGGTGCTATGGGCTGAATGTTTGTGATGCCCCCAGATTCATACATTAAAGCCCTAATCCCCAAAGTGGTGGTATTTGGAGATGGTTCCTTCAGGCTGTAACTATGGTTAGATGAGGTCATGAGGGTGGGGCCCCCCATGATGGCCTTAGTGCCTTTATAGAAAGAGACACCCACCCCACATGCATGCACAGAGGCCAAGTGAGGACACAGTGAGGAGGTGGCGGGCGGCAGGCCAGGGAGAATGCCCTCACCGGGACTCAAGCGTGCCTGGCACCCAGATCTTGGACTTTCCGTCTCCAGAACCATGAGAAAATACATTTCTGTTGTTTAAACCACCCAGTCGATTTAGTTATGACAGCTTGACTTGACAGAGAAAGTAGGGCAGAATTTAACCCCTTGTTGTCCCAACCCCCCTCCCCCCAGGACCATCTGGAAGGGAAACAGGGAGGACTTTGAGGGACGGCCTCCCTGCATATGTACCTGGAGGAGGAAGGCTGATGGAAGGGGAGGCAGGCGAGGGCACTGGGTAGGGTCGCCCATGCCCATGCCTCACTTGACACCATGCTGCCTTGGACCCTCAGTGCAGAAACTGGAACCTTGAACCTAAGGAAAGATTCTTTCCTCTCCCCAGGTTCAGCATTTGAGTGAGACCAGATGACAGCTTGGGAGAAAGAGGGCTGACTTAGGAGTCAGGACTCCACTTTGCCCCCTACTTGCTGGGGGTCACTGCAGGTACCTTCCCCTCTCTGGGCCTCAGTCTCCACATCTGTAAAATGAGGGTGTTGATTCCAAGATCCCTTCCAGCTCTAACATGCGGGTCTTCACCTTGGAGAAGATAAAGAGCTAAAATGACAGGGAGAATGCCCAGGGTATGTGGCTCTTGTGGGGAGGTGGAGCCCCGACAGCTCCAGGGAGACCAGCATCCACTTGTCCCCTGAAGACTTCCCAGCCCAGTTCGGGTCCAGCTGCTGCTAGAATTTCAGATGCTTAGTCATACTTTTTTGAGTAAATATCATGGTAAAAAGACATGACATTTCCGGGGCCAGTCTTCAGCATTAATAAAAGATTCCAAGAACAGGGTGACCTTTTCACAGAGGATTTGTAAATGCCAAAAGCTACATAAAACCTCTCTTTGCGAGGCAGACAGGATTGTCACAGCTCAGCGTGTATTCCGTCACATGTGAGGCTGGCCCTGGTTTCTCCCAGTTCCATGTGCTGTCTGAGGGGAGGAGGGGGCAGGAGGAAGAGCAGAGGACGGCAGGGCCAGCCTGGGAAGCAGTGTGGGGGCTACAGGACTCGCAGCCACTCAGCAGGCCCCTTGAGGATGAGGCACCTAGGCCAGCACTGCAAGACTGCCTGGGTCCTGTCTGTTCAGGCCAAGGGAAGGGTGGCGGCCCCTTCCAGTAACCAGCCCACACAGTGAGGAGTTCCAGACAGGGTCTGAGTGGCTGGCCAACCCCACGGGAGTCCCAGGCTGGCCTCCCCCAACGTGAGCAAGAGCCCCAGTGGCCCTCCCTGCTGGCCGTCCCCCAGCCGTGTTTCACAGACCCGGGAAGGCAGGTAAGCAGCAGGGTGTATGGAAAGGACACGGCCTTGGGACCAGACTCACCTCATTCCAGCCTGGGCTCTTTCCAAGGCTGCTTCCTCCTATCGAAAAGGGACCTGCGTCTTCAGGGTTCCATGATGGGGCCATGGCATCGCAGGGACCAGAAGGAGACGTTCCCATTGTGGTGCCAGTCTGTCCTTCAGTCTCTCATACCCACAGGTTTCTGTGTACGGGGCAGGTGGGGGGGCTCAGAGCACTTTCAGAGGTGGCTTCTGCTCCTCAAGCCAGAGAGCTGTGTCACACCCTCCCCTCAGCTGCAGGGACCTGGGGGGAGAGACTCCCCTGAGAGGGGAAACCTCTGTGTGGGGCTGTCCTTGTCACATCAGTGATGACCGGATGTCATCTCCATTGCTACCTCTGCTGGGATGTAAGCTTGACGCGCTGCTTTTGGCTGCTCCTTTGCTGGGTTCACTGCGTAATGGTGCTTGACAGTCCTAATTTTCTTTTAAAGTGACACGCATTGTAGCAGAGGAAGTAATAACACACACCAGTGACATGCAATTGTCCAGTTAGTGAGGACAGAGTGGATTTCAGGGCCCAGCTCAAGTGCCTCACTCGTGAAGGATTTTAAACGTCTAGAATCTGGGAGGTCTGCAAAGAGCTTTGCGATGCAACAATCGCGTTTTCAGGGCTGTTGCTAACGGGCAAGGCCGTGTGCTGAGCAGTAGACAATCCCACCTAGAGAAGCTCGGGCCCTGCCCCTTACGAGCCCCACGGTAATGAAAGATGAGTCCTTAGAACAGCCCTGTCAATTAAGTCACATGAAACGGAAGCTCAGAGAGGGTAAGAAATTTGCCCCAAGTCACACAGCCCCACGTGAAAGAATGAGAGTAGAGCTCAGGTTTTTGCCTGTTTGCCCACTTCTCTTTAGCCCACCCCCTGCAGGTGAGCCCCAGCCGATTCCCAGCCTTTCTCAGGTGGGATGGGACAGTCTTAACAAAGCTGAGCTCTGAAATTCTCAGCTCTTCCTGACTCTAGTTATGCCAGTCGAGCTCATTTCCTCTTTTAATGGGCAGGGATGTTCCTAGATTCTGCTGGTAATGTCTCCTATGCTCTCTCCATGGACACGGTGGAGAAGTGGGGACAAGGTATTGTTACAATTGAGAAGATCCCTACAATCTGCTCCTCACTACACCCCCTTCACCTGGAGAGCTCCCTGCACGGGGTGTGTCCAGAGTGTCAATTAAAGATGACTTGGGGTCACGAGGAGGAAGGTCTCTATTACCCGCACAGGTCCCTCTGCTCTTGGCTTTGTCCTCAATATCGCTCATTCATCCCTTCAGTCACTTACATGCATCAAACACCTGCTGTGTCCCCGACTCCAGCCAGGCAGCGGGGGCATCGTGCAGAGCAAAACAAACATGGTCCCCGACTTGATGGTGTTTGCAGCCTGGTGGGGAAGACAGACAACTCAGGACGCAGTAACCATTCAGGGTGGGGGTGCCGTGACTACAGGGCAAGGTCTCATAGGAGCCTGGGTGGGAGGGGAGGGGTGGCACCCATACAGAAAGGTGAGGTGTAGGGAAAGGGTGGGCAGGAGCAGATGCTAGCCAAAGAGTGCTGTGTACAAAAGCCCACATTTCAGAGATGACAGTGGATCCTGCAAATAGACCTCTATGGCTAGAACCTGGACATGAGGCAGGAGGGCAGGGGGGCAGACGGGGGTGCTCCAAAGTCATGAGACTGGAGGAGGGAACAGAGACCAAGTCATGAGGTGCCTGGTACCCAGGCTTTGTCCTGCAATCAGGGCTGATCCAACGAAGGATTCAGAACAGAGTTCCGATGGCCAGGTTTGCCTCTAACGAGAATTCTCTGGATGCTGTTGGAGAATGGGTTGGAAGATCAACACCTGGAGGCAGAGAGCCCGGGTAGGAGGCCAGGTAACAGTCCAAGTGAGGGAAGGTGATGGTTTGGACTGGGAATGGGGAGAAATGGAGAGATTCAAGAGATAGCAGGAAGTAAAACTGACATGCCTTGGTGACAGAAGAGGGTGCTGCTGCGGCTGAGGAGGGTCCTGGCCAGTCACAGGCTCCACTTAGCAAGAGCAAAGGGGTGGATTCGCCTCAGCCAAGCGGCTTAGGGCCAGAGATCAGAACCAAAATCATGTCCATCTGAGTGAGTCTGAGGAGAGAGAACCAGGAAGACATCCAAACAGGTCATCCAGGGACCTAGGATGTGCTGAGGGAGGAGGCCAGGTGGGGTCAGGGCCCCAGGGAGTGAGCCTGTGGGGAATAAGCCCAGCGGGGGTGGGGGGACAGCGCACTCTCAGCCCACCAGCGGGGATCCGGCAGCCCTTTAGCCTAAGATTAGGCTCAGTGCGGGAAGGAGAGCCCTGAGGGCAGCTGGGGTGAAGGCCGCATCGGCAAGGTCAGAGGGCAGAGCCTGCCCAGGCTCAGCGCCAGGCATGGAAGTCTCGGGTCCTCAGCTGCTCCTGTGGGGCAGTCTGGGTGCCTCGGTCTGACTGTAAGGTCTGTGTCAGCTGTCAGCTTCCAAGTGGCTGCCAAGAAAGCAATTGCCTTCTGTGACTACATTAATAGGAGTTTAGTGTCCGGATCAATGTGGCTAAGAGCTCCGCTGCACTTGGCACTTGTCAAACCGTATCTGGAGACTGGGCGCTGTGAGGAGCCTTCTCTGGGGGCTCCCCGAGGCCAGATCTTAAAAGCCTATGCTTCCCCTTTTGGGTGACAGTGGCCCCACTCCCTTAGCTATGGGGCCTGCCCCCTAGGGAAAGTCCCACCTCCAGCCAGAATAGGCTGGGAGGCCCTGAAATAAGCAGGGGTGCAAGTCCAGTTTTGCCAGATCACCTCACATTTTAAGATAAATCAGAACTTTACACTTCATGTGAAATCTAATGATATTTAAAAGTTGATCCAAATGTTCTAAAAAAATCATGACACATCAAATGTGTCTATGGACCAGATCAAGCCCACCACCCCAGTCTGTGACTGATCTAACCACGACTTCGGTGGTGATTAATTTTATGTGTTGGTGCCCAGGTTAAACATTATTTCTGGATGTGTTTGTGAGGGTATTTTGGGATGAGATGAGCATTTTTAAAAATTTATCTTTATTGTTGAAAGTATCACAGATGTCCCCTTTTTTCCCTCATTGCCCCCTCTACCCCACTCTGCCCTGTCCCCAGGCCTTTACTGCAATATTGTCTGTGTCCATGGGTTATGCATACATGCATATAAGTTCTTTGGTTAATCTCTTCCCTCCACCACCTCCCCTTCCCTCTGAGATTCTTCAGTCTGTTCCATGCTTCCAGGTCTCATTTGAATTGGCTGGACTCAGTAAAGCAGATTGCCCTCCCCAAAGTGGGTGGGCCTCACCCAATCCTTCAAGAGCCTAAATAGAACAAAAAACTGAGGAAGGGGAGATCTCCCCTGTTTCCCTGCCTCACTGCTTAAGCTGGGACGTTTCATCTCATCTTCTTTAGCCACCAGCTCCCCTGGTTCTCAGGCCTTTACACTCAGACTGGAATTGCACTACCAGCTTTCCTGGGTCTCCAGCTTGCAGACAGCAGATCATGGGACTTGTCAGCCTTCATAATCAAGTGAGCCAATTCAATAGCAAATAAACAAATAAAAGATATATAGGCCTAAAATCAAGGTGTCAGCAGAGCTGCATTCCTCCTGAAGTTTTGGAGAGAATCTGTTTCCTTGGCTTTTCCGTCTTCTATAAGCTGCTTCCATACCTTGGCTCATGGCTTCTTTCCTTCATCATCAAAGTGCGGGTCTCAAGCCTCTACCTTGCTCATTACATCTCCTCTCTGACTTTCTTCCTCTGACAGGGACCCTTGTGACTGGGCCCATATGGATAACCCAGGGTAATTTCATCTTGAAATTCTTGTTCACATGTAAAAGATCTCTTTTCACATTCCAGAGATTAGGATGTTGACATCTTGGGGGGGGGGGGGGGTCATTATTCTGTCCATCACACTTCTCGTCCTTCAATCTGAATGCCCGTCCACCCCAACGTGCGCATTATTTGTCTATCTTGGTGGGTGGGCCTGGGGTCTGAAGCCTGGTGAGCTGTGACTCCAACAAGCTGACAAGCAGGTGGAAAGCCATGTGGCAGAAGCTGAGATCAAGAGCCAGAAGGGAAAGACAGCACAGCACAAACGCGTAAGTGCACATATGTGTGCCCGTGTGCATGGGCATGTGCGTGCATGCCAGTGTATGCATGTGTGTTTGTGTTTGTGTGTGTGTCATGGCGGGAGGGGCAAGGAACCCTGGCCCAAAATTAGGTCTTCTGCCCCTTCTGCTCACAAACCCATGTGTATTAACGCCTAAGCCCCTTCCTTGGAGTCTGCTCTCCAAAGTGTCAGGTCAGCATCTTTCCTCACCCCCAAGTCACTTACCAAATTGGATCAGCTGTGGACAGAGCGCATTAAACAAATGCACCTTCCATCTTGATTTACTGGAAGAAAATAAGAGATGTTTTCCTTTCTGGGAAGGTGTCTTTCTAGTGTGCTAACGTGCTAAGACTCCCCCCTGCAAGCTTTCTGTGTAACCCATCTCAGTTAAGCCAGGGGCCTCTGCTACCCAGAACCTTAGAACCAGAACATGAGCCCTGAGGAGGGGCTGGAAGTTCATTCAGCCCAGGGAGGGCCAAGGAAATGCCACCTGGCAGGAGATGAATGGGCACCAAGAGCTTGTATCATAACTCCTGGGAACCAAGAGTCAGGGGATGCTCAGATGTTGAGACTGTCAGGAGCATGACAATTGACAGGTGACAGGACCTTGGGTGCTGCCCACCCATCCCACACCCCACCAGGAGCTCAAGGTGGGGCCGCATGGGCCAAGGAGCTGCACAGAGCTGCAGCCCTAATATGCGAACTGAGCTTAATGAACAAGGAAGCATACGCATGGTCCAAAGGACAAAGTCAAGATCCAGACCCAACTAGCCTCAACTCCTGGCTCCATAAACATTCGCTTGTTTGGGATCTCAGGCAAGTCATTTAACCACTTTGTTCCTCAGTTTACTCATTCATAAAATGGAAATAAAACCCACCTCCTACAGTCACTAGAAAAATTAATGTGACACTACGTACAGAGCCACAAGTACAATGCTTGGCCTGGAGTGATTATTATTATTTGTAACATTAATACACGAGAGTAAGACCAGACCAGCAGCCTGAAGCCTTGCCGCTGAGTCCTCAGGGGGACACTAGAATGGGCTCAACCCCTCCTCCCTAAGTCTGGGGTGCGTGTGGAGGGGTCCTGGGGTCTGGGCTGGGACTGAACTTGAGGTGGGCTCCAAAGACCCTAACTGTGGGGTGCTGGGCCAAACAGGTTATTCAGAGTATCACTCCCACGGCACATGAAGGTCTAGGCTGCCTAGGACCAAGAGACCCTGCTCAGGACCCCAGCAGGGCCTCGCTCTCTAGACGAGGCTGGGAAGAATTACTTCTAGGCATGAACACAGAGCTCAGTGCCGGGCCTCCTGGTCAGCTTTGAGTGGACAGAGAACACTGGACACTGGAACAGGAGGAGCAGGGAGGCCAGGGAGGCCTTGGGGACATGGCATTCTCCCTTCCAGGCCACTGCTTCCTCCTCTGTAAGCGTGCAAGTTGGACCCTCTGATCCTTTAGGCTCCTACCATCGGTTGCACACAACAGGGTCTGCTGCCTCGACCACTCCAGCAGAGGAGGGCTTTGTCACTGTGGGGACATAACTGACTCTTGTTCCTGCCACTGTCACGAATAAGTGAGCCAAACATGTCTATCAGGCAGGAAAGAGAACCCAGGAGTAAGATTACCCTGTCTAGTTCTGGCCCCCAAAACAAATGAAGCCTCCAGGCTTTCCTAGACTTGGCTAACATCACAAAGCCAGCCTGAGCCCTGGCGTCTGCAGCGCTGACATCTGAAGCTCGCCACCCCCCTGAGAGCCTTGGAGCAGGCGAGCACACAGCCCTGTGGTCGTCCTTAAATTCCTGCTGTGTTTTTTCCTTATGAAGCCGGACTCCTTTGAACTTCTCTGCAAGGTAGTTATTTTTCTTTTCTTTTCTAAATGATTTGTCTCTGAGTCTTCCTTTCGCATCAAGGACTGCATGGAATTACCGAGTGGGGCAGAGAAGCAGATTCAAAGGTAAGCTTCCAGAAGGTACATCTGAAACCTCGTCACAGGACTCGCCTCACAGGAAGCCTGCGGCTGGTCCCTGGGCTGAGTGACTGGTTGTCGGGGATCAGACACCAGTGGGAAGTGTTTAGCTCAGAAAAACCACCCCCGCCCCAGGCTTGAGGGCACTGTGGTCACTGCACCTACACCCAGCGGGGCCTTGGGGCCCGTGGATGCGGGTTGGAATCTTGTCTCCACCATTCATGTTGCCTTGTGTAAGTCACTTAGCCTTTCTCATCCTCAGTTTCCTCTTCTGTAAAATGGGAATAATTAAAGCCCACTCCATTGGGCCGCTGTGAGGTTTGAAGGATGAGTAGGAAGCAGCCCTCAGCACGTGTGGCTTTGCTTCCTGTCCTTAAGCCTATAGGCACCAACATGGGGCTGAGGTCCAAGGACGGGTCACTGCCCCTGAGATGGGGCAGCCAACAAGGGCAAAGGGGGGTTCAGCCTGCAGAGGGAAAAGGGGCCCTGTATTGACTGTCAGAGGTAAAGCTGGGAATGGCCCCAGTTGGAGGATATGGGAACACATGGCATTTGGGGAAGGAGAGGGAAGGGCCAGGGTTACGGATGAAGGCTGAGTCTGGTTGGCATGAGTGAGCCCCAGAGTCAGGGTCTGATAGGATGACGGCAGGACCAATACTGAGCTCAGAGGGGGGGCTGGAACTGCAGGACACCTCCAGCCTCAAGCCAGGCTTGACCCTGGTGCCTGGGCTCCAGCTGAGCCTGCTGCTGGGTCTAATGGCCCCACTGCAGGGAGCAAAGGGTCCCCCAGGGCTGCCACCCAGGATGGCAGGGTTCCTGGGGATGGGGAGGGGTTCCCACTTCTGCCCACCGTGGGTGGGGACACAACTGTTGCCAGAATTGGCCACCTTCATTATCACCTAGTCCTGCTCTCCAAGAAGCTATTACCTCAGGCCCTACCTGACTCTGAAAAAAAGATGACGTTGGCCATGCCAGTGAAAGAAGCCAGGTCGCCTTTCCGTTCCAGTGCAGGTGTGCCTCACCACGCCCTCCTCTGACAACCACACTCCGGTGCGTCCCCTCTGCCTCAGAGGCCTGTCTCCCCTGCCACTCCGAGGATGGCAGGTCTGACGGATAAGACATCGGCACGCATCCCGTTCCGAATCCCTGGCTGACCCACGGACCACAGGCCTCCTTAAAGAAAAAATCACCAACACGGCCACCGGGTGGCTTTGAATTCTGAGCCTATACTGCTCCCCCCAGCTCCCAGCCCCCACCCTGGCAAGGGCAGCCTTGCCTCTGGGCCCGGGACTCGGGAACAAAGGAGCCATAACTCTTGCAGAGACACTGTAGAGCCCCATGAGCTTACAAAGCACTTCCATGTTTTCAATCTTATCACACCCTCCCAACATCCCTGATAAGTTTGCAGAGCACAAGAGGACAGCCACAGTACGGAGAGGCAGGCAACTGCCACAAGGTCACAAGGTCACAGGAGTGAGATGAAAACCCAGGTCTTCCATCCTCAGGGATCATGCTTTCTCCTCTCGGCCTCAGCTGCACCTTTCGGAGAGTGGGCTCCCTGTCAGCCAGATGGGCGAGCTGCAGCCCTGCGGGGCCTTCTCAGGAGGTTCATCCAGGGATTCCCAAAGTCCTGGGTCACCTCACATGCAGATTTATCATGATTCTCTTGGGGGGGGGGACAATCACGCTCAGGTTTGGGGGCAGCATCAGCTGCAGACTTACAAACATTGGCTGCTCTTCCTTCCTCATCACAAGGAGGCAAAGACACCACACATCAGGCAAAGGTTGCCTTCAGTTCTCCCTCAACATAGGTTCAGTGCCAAGGCTTCAGGTTCTGGCTCAGCTGCCTAAGCTGTGTGGCCTTGGGTGAAGGAGCGCAGCTCCCTGACCTCCGTTCGTCATCTTTAAAATGGAAACGATGCCACCACCACCACCATCCCCATCTGGACATGGCCCGAGCTCTCTGCTTCACACCTGGGGCATTAGATCCTCTGCTTCCCCTCTCAGCCCCTCCTGGAGGAGAGAAGGCCCACTCGGGTCGTGATCGTCAAACCCCCAGCTCCCAGTCCCAGCTCAAACCCAGTCTACCCAGAGCCAAAACGAGGCACTCAGTGCAACGAAATAATCAGATCGAGCAATCGTCTGACCAAATTGACTTGTCAGTCACCCTGCCCAGACAGGGCCCAGGAGAATCACCGATCTCCGTGTAGGAAAGAATGATTTGTAAGCTTTGAGATCAGGAGAAAAAACACCCAGAAAAAGCCTAACACGGAGAGAGTGACTCGGTCTGGGTTTCCATGGCAATCCTGGGAGGAATAGGAAGAGCACGTGCGGGGACAATTCAGAGATGGCAGCCTGCAGTCACCTTCTCCACCGTGGGCCATCTGCCCACACCTCCTTCGGGCAGCAAGTTCCCTCTTCAAAGCCACCAATCCCCAGACCCTGAATCCAAGCAAATGCCTCATTCAGAATCCCTTACACCCTCTCTCCAGAGCCTGCCATGCTTCGGAAGAGGAATCCTAAAATCTTGTTCATATAATTCATGGAAAATATGTAGAATCGCCTCATCAAGTCACTCTTCTCTCTAAGCCTAACTCATTAAAATAAGAATAGAAATTGCTCTGTGTGGTGCCTCGAGAGTTAAAATAATGCATTGTTTCAGGAACGTAAACATCATTATTTTCCCCAATTTCGTGCAGCCTTTCACAGCCTGCAGAGCGCTTCCCCTCTGTTACCTCACGGAAACCACACGACGATTATCTGAAGTGGCTGGGCCACCGACACCCCTGTGTGGCTGATGGAGCTGGAGCGGAGCGGTTTTCCCAAGGCCCTGCCGCTGAGCGCGTGGGAGCAGCTGGACCGACGACTCGGGACTCCTAGGCGACTGTTCTTTCCAAACTATCGTCTAGAAACGGAGAGGGAAAAATTAATTCTGAAATAGCAAACGTGAAAAATCTTATTAAGGAGAAAAGAAGAGACGTGAAAAGAAACCAGTGTGTTTGATGACATAGGGCAGAGAGAGCCCAACAGAAAGCCCCGCTTACAGGCTCTGCGGAGCTGAGCCCGGCGGGAGCAGAAGCAGGTGGGGAAAAACAGACAATAAAAACAATCAAAGCAGCAGCTGTCTTTTTTTTTTTTTCCTTCTAGCTATTCCTTATGTCAGACAGTGTACAGAGCATTTACATTGGAAAACTCTGGGTAATCTCCAAAACAATCTTATCAGATAGGTGCTTCTATCGGTTCGGATGTTCAAGGTTGCAAGCAGTAATATTCTATAAGAAACTAAAAATGGTTTAAACAGAACAGGAGCCTCCAGCCAAGAAGGCACTTGTTCATGCTTCAGGCTCTCCCTCTGATCCCAACCTACACACAGCACTCATAGATAAAATGTAAATTGTGAGAATGACAAAGACCTAGCCACTTTCAAAAGCAACGTAAACATCTTTCTGGACTAGATATAGTAGAACAAAAACTTGAGGACATGCTGGCTGAATTGCAGGTGAGCTGGGATGGGGGCCAGGAGGCAGGCAGAGGTGGCTGAGAGCTCTACCTGTGGGGTACCAGAGACTAAAAATGTCACACACAAGTAGGGGTTCTGATTCAAACTCACTGGGCCTGGCAGGGGATTGGGAAAGGAGTTAAAAACAAACTTCAATGCAGGCCGCCCAGGGTTGGGTTTGCATGAAGCTCTGTGATTAGGAAGGTGGGAGGAGGGAGGGGCAGCCTTCCAGCCAGGACCTGGGAAAACCAGGAGAGCTCTTAACTGCACCCTCTCCCATTCCCTCGAGAACTGGAGCCTTAACTACCCAAACCAGACGGTACTTCGGGGGGGCCTTGGTAACTGGGTTGGAGATGACTACAAAAGAGGAGTGTGGCCTATGGGAAGTGGACGGGATTCCCATTCAAGATAATCCCACAAAGCCAAGTTCCAAAAGATGTAAGGGAGCCTAACACTCAGAAAGACGGCCAGCAAGACCAATACTCAGGAGGCCAATCCACCAGGCCAGAATGGAGTAATAGAGCGCCCGCAGAAGAACTGCTCTGATTGCGTAGGATCCACAAGGGGTAAAGGAAAAATATCATGCACCATACAATGAGGAATGTGAGACAAAAGCGGGCAGGAATGAAACAAGTGTGGGTTACTGCACTTAAGCTGCAAGAAGTAAAGTCAAAGGAAAAGAGTGCCATGAAAGAAACAAAGGTGAACTCAGAAATTAGTAAAATGCGTGGACAAATTTAATCTTTTGTTAAATAATTCTATTTAATTACTGTATAATTACTAAATAATAATTTTAGACCAAGAAACATCAGAATTCTGTGTGTAAAAGTATGCTATCTGATAGAGAATAGAAACAGTGAATAACCCTTGACTTGATTAGAAAAATTAATAGCAAAATAGAAATGCTAAAAATATAAAGGTCATTGCTAAAAGATAATGCAATTTATAGTTTCCAAGTCAGCGGGAGTGGAGAGAAATAAAAAGTAAATAAACTAACCATCTAACGACAGCTTAAAAATAGAAAAATAGAAGTAGCTAAAAACACAAAAATGATGTGGTAGACACGATACAGTAGTAAACACACAAAAAAGTTTGTGGATTAAACTCATCTGTTAAAGAACAGACGGTCAGTTTGGATTTTTTAAAAATCCAACTACATGTTGCTTACAAGTGACAGAGAAAAATTGAAATAAAGAGGGGGAAAAAAAACATGCCAGGCAAGCATTAAAGGAAAGCAATGCTAACGTGAGACCAAATTTGAGGCAAAAACAGTAAGAGAAATAAAGGGGGACAATACATCATGATAAAAGTTTTAAAAAGCACTCCACCAAAGAGATATAATAATCATAAACTTCTATGCATCTAAATATCTTGTCTCAAAATATTTAAAGTAAAAACTGGAAGAGCGACCAGGAGATATTGGCAAGTACCCAATCACAGAAGAGGAGTAGTGCAGTGTACCTGCCAGAAACAAATAGATCAGGCAATACGAATATAGATTATTTGAACCACATAATTAAAAGATTGATCTCACAAATAAATCTGTAACCCTGCTCCCAATAAGCGTGGAATATTAATTTTTCAGGCACGCAGAGCACATTATAAAAATTAACTATGCACCAGGTCACAAAGGTAGTATCGACAAATTGGAGAGAATCAGTATCACAGACTATGTTCTACAACCAATGCAATTATATTAAAATGCAATATTGAAAGTAGTTTTAAAATGCATTTGGAAAAGAAAAAAATGCTCTTGAATAACATGAATTAAAAGAAATTCACAATAGAAATATATTTAGAGGCAAATGACAGTGATTATACGTCGTGTAAAATTTGTGAGGCATGATGAAAGTTGTACTAAAGGAAAAATGTAGCCTTCAATGTACTTATTAAAACCAAGAAAGATTAAAAGCAAATGAAGTCCTTGCCTGACTCCAGAAGCTAGGAAAAGAAAACCAGGGTAGAATAAGGGAAATAATAAAGGTGACAGCAGAAATGAACAAAATGAAGAGGGCATTAGAGATTAAACCAAAACTTGACTCTAAAAGTCAACAAAATGCACAAATCTCAAACAAGGAAAAAAGATGCAATAAAGATTTAAAATAATTTAAAAGAAGAAAAAAAAACTATGTACAACTTCAAGACGTTGGTGATGTGTACAATTTTCCATAAAAACACATTCTGAAAACTGACTGAAAAATAAATAGAAAACTTGAATAAACTAGTAACATTCTAAAAATACAATAGGTGGTCAAAAAATTTCCCTTTCCCAAACACTCCAAGCCCAGTTACAGAAGCAACTTTCAGAAAACCCTCGAGAGACTGCTAGCTCCCATTTTGCACCAGCTATTTCAGAGAATTGAGGAGTGGGGTGAAGGTGGACATCGGACGTCTCATTTTGTAAGGCTGCTGTGATCTTGCTATCAAAACAAGGACAGTATTGAAAAGAAAACTGTACTTCAAATTTGTTTGTTAAATGGATTAAAAAAAAAACTAAATGAAATAGTGGCAAACCCATCCAGCAGTATGTAAAATAGAACATGACCCAGTAGAGCTGCCCCAGGACTGCAAAGGCAGCTCAAGATAAGGACATCTGTTGATATAATTCAACATATTAAGGATAAAATATTATATAATCTTATCAAAAAGCTGCACAAAAAATCCATTCTTGATTTTTTAAAAAGGAAGAAAACTCTTAACAAAATACACATGGAATGCCATTTCCACAACCTAATAAAACTTGCATACCGAAAACTTCCAGCAGATGTTATGCTTGATGAAATTTTAGCTTCCTGCTCAATCAGATCAGGAAAAGAGACAAGGGTGCCTGCTATTGGCAGCACTACCCAGAGCCGCACTGGATGTGTGGCTGAGGAGAGGGAGAGGGAGAGAGGAAGACAGAAGCCGGAAGGAGAGAACCAGAGAGGAAGCAATAATTATAAAAGTGCCATTATTTCCAATGACATGCTCATCCGCATAGCAGAATACTGCAGAGATGCTGGTTGAGTGAATGAGTGAGTGGGACGCAGTTTGGTTCCGCAGGATCGGGGAGGAACAGACAGGAGAGCTTCCAGGCCCCTGGAAACTCAGAGCCCTGGGACACCAGCTGGCCCGCTCCCTAGATGGCCCAGCTATGCCCGCAGGAGTCAGGAAAAGACTTTCAGTTGTAGAGATTTTGCATTAATTTTGGTTTTCAAATATGGCATTAAAAGGTCATCGATCTTGATTGCTGAGGTTCTTGGTGCTCCCTGGCATTCTGAGTGAGTCACTTTCCTCCCATTAGTCCCAGCCCTGCAGAAGTTGACAAGTTCTCGGGCATTGACACAGTTGCCCCCAAAAGGGGATATCAAGCCTCAGGGCTCAGAGGCACCTGATCTATTAAGGGATCCCCTGCTTCGGGGCCTCCCACACATATGTCACTGCTGTCGTTCAGTCAGACAAGAGGCTGACAGGCTTCCTGTCTGGGTCGGAGGCGGTGGGAGGCGGAGTTGTGCCTGGGAGCCGGTTCACACCAAATGCAAAGGGGCTGGTTTCTTTCAACAGCTGGCACAGGACCTGTTTGCAGTTCAGCTGAGCAGTCTTCTGGCTGAGGGGTACTCCAGAAGGACCCATCCTCTCTGGGGGCCACAGTCCTCAAGGCTATGGTCCTACCACCTTCTGAGAAGCAGCTCCACCCACACAGGCCCACCCAACCCCTGACCCCCCATCCTAGCCAGGGAGCTGAGGCGGAGCCTCTCCTTATGCTAACTAGGCAGGGAGTATGTCTTGGCAGTTAAGAGCAGCCCCTGCTCCCATCCCAGCCCTGCCACTTACTAGCTGTGTCACCGGGTGAACATTACACTGAACTTTTTCTGAGCTCCCACTCCCTTAACGGTGAAAAAGAGATCAGAGCACCTGCTTCCAGCCTTTGTGACAGGATTACATGGAGATAATGCACCTAAAGGGCTTGGCACGGTGCCTGCCACGTGCTGGTCCTCCGTGAATGGCGGCTATTGCCATCAGCAAACACATCATCAACGGTATTGAATGAAGGTACAAGCCGTGAACGTGGGAGGGAAACAAAAAGGGCAGCTGTTTGGCTGTGAACAGGAGGCAGTGCTGGCACCGGATCTGGGCAAACGAGGGGACCTCAGGAGGCAGAGCAGGCAGAAAGGACATTCCAGGCCAAGGGAACCAGTTATCAGGATGGGCCTTGGAGCAGAGTGGAGGGGGTGGGGGGAGCCCAGGAAAGTGGAGGGACACTGGTGAGTGGTTAGACAAGTGGCTGAAGGTGAAGCGAGTGGCTTACTCTGGAGTCTGACCCTCAGAAGGCCCGAAGCTCTGTTCTCCTTGCCCCTGTCTCCCCACCAGGATGAGTCTGAGTCATATGCAAGAAGGAAGCAAGCTTCCTCTAAGGAACCAGTGGCCTGGTCTAGTTCATTGGATTTCAGGGCAGTGATTGAACTGATTTTTCTAGGGCAGGATTTTCAACAGGTTGAGGAGCTTCTCCTTCCTGTTGGCCAACTTGCTTCGGCTCTTTAAACCCTCTCTCCTGCATGGCGGTGCGACCGTTAGGTTCCTGTGTCAACTTCACTGGGCCATGGGGCGCCCAGACATCTCATCAAACATTACTCTGCGCGCGTCTGAGGGTGTTTTTGGATGAGATGAGCATTTAAATCGGTGGATTGAGTGGAGCAGATTGCCCTCCCCAATGTGGGCGGCCCTCATCCAATCGGTAGGGCCTGAAGAAAACAAAAAGACTGAGCCTCCCTGGAGTCAGAGAGAATTCCTCCTTCCGGATTGCCTTAACACTGGGGATTTTCTTTCTGCCTTCAGATTCCGACTGAAACATCAGCTCTCCTGGGTTTCAGGCCCTCAGACTCAGACTGGAACTAAACCATCAGCAATCCTGAGTCCCTGGCTCCCCACCTCACCCTGCACATCATGGGACTTGTCGGCCTCTGTAAACACATGAGCTGATACCTTATAATAATAATTATTACTATTTATTATTATTCATAATGTTATTATAGCTACATTCTCATGGCTCCAATTCTCTAGAGAACCCTGAAAAATATATGCAGTCAGGCCCAGGACTACTGCCCAGGCCTGGAAGGGCAGGGGAGAACAGCCTGGGATACTTATATCTTCGAACTTAGAGGAAATGCTCTCATACTCTTGCTCTCTAGATCATTCCCCCTAGAGTTGACTTTTCCATGCATGGTAGTAATAAGATTTAACATTTAAGCTTAAGCATTAAGGGATAAATCAGGCAGCATGATGCTCCTGGCCTTGGGTCCGAGGTCATTGAGACCTAAGCAGCTTAGAAGAAAGGAGCCATTAACAGGGTACAGCCAGTTCACTTGAATTCTGCACCAAGGTTTGGGTGGCAAAACCTCAGCTGCTTAAAAAAGGGTTACCTTGCCTCTATGGTGGATGGCATTTTCTAAATAATGCAACAATATGTCTCATTTCACATGTCCCTCGTGTGACTTCAACAGTCCTCCCACCAACAAGTGGAAAGTATGAACCCCCATCCCCTTAAAACTGTCCAACCCATAGAGTTCCAACCCATAGAGCTCTACGGAGGTGATGCTATGTGTCTTCTGAGGCTGGGTCAGAGGGAAGACAGAGCTCCCACCTAGTTCCCACTGTTAGGGGAATGCCCTCTCTAAAGGAGCCAGGGGTCATACTGTGAGGAGCTCCCACCAGCCCATATGGACCACATGGAGAGGAAGCGCATCCCCCAGCCAATAGCAAGCAGCAACCACCAGATGTGTGAGTGAATAAGCCTTTAGATGGTGACCTTGGGAACCTGAAGGTCAGAATGAAGTTCCTGGGTCTTCCAACAATAATACCATCTCATGGCACTCCCATATCACCATCTTTGCATCATGGAGAAGATGAGAGATGACTGGAGCAAAGAAAGGGAGGGAGGGAGGGAGGGAGGGAGGGAGGGAGGGAGGGAGGGAGGGAGGGAGGGAGGGAGGGAGGGAGGGAGGGAGGGAGGGAGGAGATAGGATTTCAGCCCAAAGGAGGTTGCTCTTTGCCATCCTGAAGGGCACTCACCCCCTACCTTCCCCTTTCCTTGTGTGACAGATGAGTCCCTGTTTGCCCCATGAGAAAGTCAGCTTGGTCAGACTGCAACAGCAGGACTGTCAGGAAGGTCTTAGTGTTCTAATGATCATCCTTAAAGTACATAAAACCAAGCAGGACCGAGTGCTGGCAGCCTGGCCCAGAGTCCTCAGCTGACGGTTTGCGCACAGAGCAGGCACCAGACACCAAGCCCAAAGCCCATAGGGGAAGAAGATCATGGCTGGAACCCCAAAACTAGGATCAGAACAAGAGGCTGACAGCAGGTTGGAAGCCAAGCCATCCAGGGACATGGCTCGTGGGCAGGTGGCAGCCGCAGGAGCGCTGGGTCTGAGACGAGAGAGCCTGGCAGGCAGCAGGCAGCACCTCTGCCCCCCCCTCCAGCAGCCCAGCTTTCACAGGCTCAGTGGCCCTGCTGATGAAGAAGCACCCACCACGGGGCAAGTGGCCAGGGCCTGAGTTACATCCCCACTTGCTGTGGGAAACAGGGGTCTCACAGAGCACCAGGGGGCAGTTTCTAGACCATGTTCAAGGAGCAAGAAAAGGAGACACATCCGGGACATGATCGAATTGGTTGACTGAACCAACTCCTCCTGCTTCCTTTTCAGGCTTTTCCAGGGCCCGTCCCCCAGGAGCTCTCTCACCCGCCCCTGGCTAGGCTGGCTCAGACACCAGCTGGCCAAGGTCATGCTTGCCTGAAACCTTCAGCACAGCTCCCAGTTCAGATCCAGAGCAGACATTGGCCCATCTGACTATGCTCACAGCCAAGCAAATGAAGACCTAGCCTTTGACAGCCAGGCAAGGCCAAGCTTGGCAAAGCAGGCAAGGCTCCCGGAAACCTTGGCAAGTGCTGGCAAACAGTCTGAAAGCCAGCCAGTGCAGAGAAGTCAGGGTGCCTGCCCACAAGGCCAGTGTCCAGTACTTCCTTGAGCCCCCTGCCTTGCCCCTGACAATGGAACTCAGCTGGCCCATGAAGGGGGCCGGCACTCACCCCCCATAGTTCTCCGCCAAAGGAAGTTTGTAGTTTCTCCCTTACACCCCCTCAGCTCAGACACTTTGTAGTACCTAGCATGGCAATTAACACGGGGTGATCAAAAAACACTACTTAGATGCCTTAATATGAGTTATTCCACTGGTTCCTACAGAAGCCCAGGCCCCGGAATGGCCCACCCCCAGGTTCTGGATTGACAGTAACAGCAGGGTCCTGGCTCAGCAGGCCCACTCCACACAGCCTTGGTCCCGCTGTTGGATTGCAGATGCAGATACACCCACCTGCACACGAACAACAGCCAGCTCTGGAACTCACCAGGTCCAGGGACAGCTGTGTCACCCAGTGAAGCCCACACCCCAGCCTCACATCATGTCTTGGAGATGGGGAAGGTGTGGGGCAATGTTAACTTAGCTCATCTCGAGCTACAGTTCTCAGAATTCTCTGTCCTGCAATCTCCCAGGTTCAGGGTGGCCCCAGGAGAAATGTGCACAAGATTGGAGAAGCAGAAATAAAACACATGCCCTTCCTCTCGGGTCACTGACAGGTGCCAGGTGGTGTTGCAGCCCACACACAATCTCTCAACTGCGGGCTCACCTGGCAGGTGTGGGAAACACCTGGCTTCTGCTCCAGCTCCTAATGGGCCCCTTCCTTTCATTTCTTCAAGCCATGAGCCAGGTGTATATTCAACTCTGCGATAAAAGACACCAGCTTCTCCTCCAAGTCAGCTGTGTCATCAAGATCGGAGGCCATGAGAAACAGACACAGTTGATAAAGTGCTGGTAAGTGTTCGACAGCGAGCTCTGGGGGTGCAGTTCCAACATGAACGTTGGTTGATGTTCTTGCTCATGATAACAAGACAAAGTGAAACAAGAAAGACACGTGTCGGAATTTTACTTGTTTATCAATGTTGTAAGCTATTTCTTTGACAAATTGAAAAACAGTTTGGAATACCAAAAGAATATTTCCTTTCTTCACCATGTAACTGCTACAAATAGTACACACTCTTTACGTTTAATTTACTTTATTGATGTTTTCTCCATCACCTTCCCAAGTCTAGATAATCAGCAAAGTAATAAATCAAAGACTGATTTGCAGAAGGTATCAATTTCTATGGTATAAATACTCCACTAGGGCTAGTGTAAAGCTACCAACGTCACATCGCTGAACGCGGAGCTGGGAAGAGGTGTGCAGTGGCGCACCATGGTGTAGCATTTCCACCGCACAGATATAATGGTCATCAATGACTCAAGAGCAGGGCAATCATAGACAGCAAAATAATTAGAAAGTAATGAGTTTTGCACCTTTACCGCCTTTGTTTTTAATGTCATTTGTTTAGTTGTAAGTTTATAGAATTCATTTTTAATAATGACTGTGTTTAACAACTGGATTACAAAATTCCTGAGAATTTCATAAGCAGCTGTCACAGGTTGATCCGAGCCAGCTCTGACACCACTGGTTGCCGAGGTCTTCGTGGTTTCCAGCTTGTCTTTGCTCTTCTCAAGTTCACATCCAGCTTTCCTTCCACCAGTTGTCCCTGCTAAATTAAAGTGACTTCAGGCCTCCAACACCAGACACAGAAGCAACACCCTTACACGGAGGTCTTAACCAGCTCCCGCAACTGCCGAAAGTCTACTTCCTATAATGTATCCCTTACTCTATAAAACTCAACATGTTTCTGCTTCTGTGATTGAACCCTGACTGATACAGAAATAAAGGGAATTCGGAAGACAATGAGGATGCTGGCCACCCCTGCAGCAAGTTGCAGGGGCCTGTGACCATTTCTCAACGTTGTGAGGATGTACCCATTTTCCAGTCTGCTCCTGTATCGAATGCACCCACACATCTGCTTGAATGCATACACTCTCCCTACGGGCGTGGGTTAGGGACATGCAGAATCGGGTCTTGGACAATCATCCCAGCCTGGCAGAGCAGCCAAGGTGATAAGCGCTGAGGGTCTTTCCCAGGCAGCAGAGTTGACCAGGCCTCAGGTAGTTGGACCTTAGTAAACCACTAGGGTCTTCCAGCATGTGTGGGGGACCCTAGGCACATCTTAGTAGCAACTAATTAGAGTGGAAAGGCTGTCCTTTGTTAGCATTCTCTGTACTATCGTTGTAACTTTTATGCAAACCTAGCATTACTATTCTCTGTACTATCGTTGTAACTTTTATGCAAACCTAGCATTACTCCAAAATAAAGGTTTTATTAAAAATTTTAGAAAGGAAAAAAATAGACCACCAACACTACCAAGGCCAGAGCCAATCAGATGAAAAACAGGCCAGAGCAAAGCAATGTTTCCCTTCTAGGAAGGGGCCAGGGACTAAGTGTCCTCCAGACCTTGGAGCAGAAACCAAGTCCAAGGCTTAACCGAAGGCCCAGGTCCCAGGCTCAGGAACCTGGCAGAGCAGGAAGCGGAGGCTTAAAGGGTGAGAGCTTCTTCCTGGCTCCTTCTAAGTGCAGCGAGTTACCTGGTTAGGCAGGATTCAAACAATTCTGGGGAGTGAAATTCAAGTGTTGCAGCTACTTCTCTGCGTAGGTGAATTGTTCTGGAAAAACTTCCCTGGCCCCCATGTAAAATGGTAAGTTGTCACCATTGCCTGTTAGAGAAGGGCTGAAGCTGGACATTTTTCTGACCCAAGTATTGGCTGCTCCAGTCAGGACTCCTTGGCAAGCAGAGGGGATCTTGGAGGTTGACTCCTTGGGCAACTCTTCAGCAAATATGACAATGTTGCCCTCTTCCATTGCAAGATTCAAACCTATTGGAATCTCTGAGGGACTTTGATGCTCCTGACAGTAATCAACAGCAGAAATGATACTGTGGGGCTGAGAGCCGCCCTAAGAGCAGGGACAGCCTGGAGAGGCCACCCAAGGTAATGTAAGAGAGAGCTGGTCTTGGCACCATGCGTGGCTGAGGCAGGCAGAATCCCATGGCAGCCCACCCTGTGACAGCCATGTGGCTGAGGACACGGGGGTGAACCAGGGAACTCCTGGCTCAGGAGTTCTATGGGGAGCACCCAGAGCTGAGGGTAACACTGAAGAAAGTGAATCACTGTCCCCAAGAGCAACTTGGTCAGTTCAGGGACCTGAAAGGGTAAGTGCAGCATCCCTGGCACCGGCAGAACATCGCTTTGCACTGGACCAGTTTTCCACAACCATCCTGATGACAACAACAGCATCAACAGACGCTGAAACTCGGCCTGCCCGCCGGTGGACTGGTCGGACTGCCCAGCTCTACCAGCACAAGCCTGTGGAAGCCGGACCGACCATTTTAGGTGAAGTACACCCTGAAGGGTTTTGTGGTGTGTTTTTTTTGTGTTTTTTCTTTTCTTATAATCCAAAAGCCCCGAGAGATTTGCTAAGATTTTTTAAAATAAGACAAGTGGGGGTGGGGGTGAGGTGGGGGTGGGGGCACTAAATCCATTTTGATTTGAAAATATGAAATGTGACCAAATTCACACCCACTCTTATAAAGTTGAACGGCCCAGTTGTGCAAACTCAACTCAACTCACTTTAGAATCCTTCCCTGGTTCGCTCTCCCTAGGTCCCATGTATTTGTCTATCCCAGAGAGGCTTGCTTCAAATTTTGAACCTGAGATTTTAAAAGCATATTAGGTTTCTTCAAAATGGAAACAAGTACCACCCGCTGGTGGCTGTGGCTTGGAGCCGGAAGGCGAGGCTGCAGATAGAAGGAAGAGCTCCGGCTCTTTGCTGAATCCTCAGACCGGGCCCTTGTTGCCAAGGAGAGGTGCCTCCTAGACTCTGAGAAGCTCTTCTTTCAGGCCCTCTCTGGACAAATAAGGCAGCAGGCACCCGGCCTCCTTAACTTCTGTTGCCCAAAAGTGTCAGTGAAATCCGCAGATTCTGAAAGTAATTGATCTGAAAGGGCACAGAGCAGATGGTGCCCTCCCTGAGGTGAGGAACTCCACACCCTCTTCCTCCAAGTGCCCTCCGGTGTGTCCAAGGTCAGCCACATGGACGTCTCAGACTGGATCTGCCAACTCAAACGCTGCCATCTGCCTGGGTTAGTCCATGAGGACCACAGGGCTGCAGAAACTTCAGTCGCAGCTTATCCTCCAAGACAGGGTCAGGGGGAGAGACAAAGAAAGACACAAGAACTTTGGAGTCAAACAGACCTGAGTTCACTTCCCAGCTCTCGCTCTCTCTCTCAGTAGCTGAGTGACTTAGGGGAAGACACTAACCCCTCACAGGCCTCAGTTTCCTCATCTCTTAAATGGGACAATAATAGTAATTACCTAAAATGTTAAGGACTATATGAGATAATATATGTAAAGGGCTCAACACGTCTGGCCTTAGAAAGCACTCAGAGACTGTGAGCTATTGGGGTGTGCACAACACTTAGTCTCCAAATTCTCTCATCCCCTTTTCTGTTTGATCCTCACAGGGACTCAATGAGAAAGTTGAAACAGATATTTTTGCCCCCAGTTTCAGGCGGGGAAACTGATCAATCCTTTGCCCAGGATCACTCAGAGTTAGTGACGGGGCCAGGACTGGAATCTGTACATGGCTGCTTTAAGTTCCCCAATCACATTTCCCTTCTCAGAGCACTTCCTCCCTTCCCCATCCTGGGCCCTTCCCACACCCATCACCTGCTGAACGGGATCAGGAGAGAGGAATCGCGAGGCCCTCAACATTTAATTCACATTAGGTAATATTAAAGGGAGCTTCTTTGAGGGGTGCAGCAGCAAGCTTCTTGCCACCATTCTCCTTGAGAGGGGTTTCCATGGAGAAATTGCCTGTGTTTCCAGAAGGCAAGCCCTGGCTCCCTCACCAGGGAGCCGCTATGCATCACTAGAGCAGGAAAAATAAATCCGCTTCCAATCTGCTTCACTGCAGCTCAGAGACCAGGAAGAACCTGCTGCTCCAGCACCCCCTCTTCCCACCCCACTGCACCCCCCGTGGAGAATGTGTGGACGCGCACAAGGCAAGACTAAGGCAAGATTAAGTGTGTTTGTGGGAAGGGGGCAGAGAGGCGGATGCTCTTAGGACTAAAGGGGGTCTTGTGTGCTCTAGGGAATCTGACCCCATTAAGGGAAGTTCCTCTACCTGCACCACCAGATGGAGAGTCCCTGCTGATTGCTGCTCAAGGAAAACCACATCCATCGATCTCTGTTCCCTAGTGAGGGATGGGAGCCAGGATGTGACGGTCCTCGTCAGCACCGTGGAGAGCTACCTGCTCAGGGCCTGTAGCAGTGCCGCTGGGCTCTTAGGCTGGCAAGAAGGAAGGAGAGAAACAGAGACAAAGATACACAGAGAGAAGGGGAGGGGAGAGGGGGGAAGGGAGAGAAGGGCAGAGAGACAGAGACCGAGAGAGGGAGAAAGAGACCAAAAGACAGTGTAAGGAACAAAGACAGACAGACAAGCAGAGATAGAGTACAAGAGTCCTAAAGATAGACCAAGAGACATGCACAGAGAAAGAGAGAGAGAGAGGTAGAGACTGAGAGAAATAAAGATTAGGACTGGAAGGGGGAGAGAGAGAGAGAGAGAGAGAGAGAGAGAGAGAGAGAGTAATGTCATGGAGAAAAGACTTGGATAGAATTTAAAATCTTAATTTTAAGCCCCAGCTCTTCAGCTCTCTGAATCAAACAACAAATGAGAGCTAGCATTTACTGAGTACTTACTATGAGCCAGACTCTTAGTTAAGCACTTCCATGCATCACAGCCTTTGATCCTCACAACAATCCTACCGGGTGAAAACTGTAATCATCCCAACTTTTCAGATAAAGAAACAAACCACATCAGCTGCATTCTATTTCCATGGACAGTCTCACGTCAACACTCTGCAGTAGAACTGAGGTCTTCTCTTATGAGAGCCTTGCATGGTTTTTTACTACTAACATTGAAAAAGCCTTTTACATCCCCAAATGCAGCTATGAAGCAGCTAGCCTGCAGAAAACTCAGTTTCATCTTTCCCTGCTCAGCTAAACCAGTCTTCTTGAAAACACCAAGGTTGTCTCTGCCTCAGGACCTTTGCACTTGCTATTGCTCCTGCACAGAACTTTGTTCCTCAGATCTTCATAAACATAGCTTCTTCATAGCATTCAGATCATTCCAGTATCACTACTCGAAGTTCCAGTATCACTACTTCCTCCCCTCTTTGAGTACATGTGCACAATCATTCTATATCCCCTTACCAGAATTATTTTATTTATTGTTTTCTGTCTCTCCCATTAGAATATCACCCCAACAGGGGTGAGACTTTGTTCATACTTGTGTTTCTAGCTCCCAGAGGAAGGCACATGATTAATATTATTTAGATGAAAGTTGAACAAATGAGCTGTTATTTCTGGAACTGAAGACTATAGGGCATCTGCCACCCAGGAGCTTAGAACTTTAAGCTAGAAGCTAAGCAACCACCACTTTTATCTCCCTCCAGGACCCATGCTGAAGGCCCTATGGGGAATAAATGGGATCTTCTATAGATCTTATATTTTATTATAGAATGTGAACACTGAAAAGATTATTAGAAGTCATGTGATGGATATGTTACAACATCCCCGTGGCCCTCTCTAGTTGATGCTGTGGTACACTTCCCAGATCCCTCTTCAAGGCCCAAAGCTTATTTCTCCCAGCTTCCCAGAATGTAGCAGCTGATGACTCAGCTGAATTGTCCTCCTAGAATTTCACTCAACTGAGGAGAGCAGCTTTATCCAAGGGCATCCCCCTCCCTGGGTGACAACGGCATGCAGTGACTAGTCAGTGGAGGTTTCAGAGGACTGGCTGCCTCACCTCAATTCAGGATGGTACTAAAGGGCCATCCCTGCTCCGGGGCTCCCTGTGGGATAAGCTAAAGCCTCTGTTGCCTCCATCACAGCTCAACTCCTCCCTCTGTCAGTCTTCCATCACCCCTAAGCCCAGATACTGATCGCAAGGGCACTTCCTTAAAAACGTGTGCATCCATAAATTTATCTCAGAGCTGTGTCCTAGGAAGCCTAACCCAAGGTACCATACTTTTTCAGGCATCCCATCCCCTTGTCTGGTGAAAGCTCTTCCTCAGGCTGACCTGAAATATGCCTCCCTGTGGTGTCCTCTCATCCACAGGTACCAATTCTCTCCCTCAGGGCTGCACAAAACAGGTCAAATTCCTCTGCCCAAAAATAGCCTCTCAGAGATTTGAAATTAGCCATCACCATTAATTAACTAGATGGGAGGAATCCTTTCACAATATATACATGCATCAAATCGTCACAATGTGTGCTTTAAAAACCTTACAATTTTATTTGCCAATTATATTTCAGTAAAGCCACACAAAAAAGATAAAAACTGGTCATCACATCTCCTCAAACCCACCTGCTGCCCTTTCCAAGATCATGGACCCCACTTGCTTCGACCGTCCTGACCCTGAGCACACACATCTCCCTGCTTGCTCTTCCAAACTCCCCGCCCCCAGGGAAGCGTGACAGTTACAGAAAGAGAAATGATGCCCTGTGTTTGTGTGACACCCCTTCCCTTCTCCCACAACCACGCACCAGGGCCACCTTGATGCTGGAGGCAAGGACACCCTTGGGCTTGGGTGCACGTGGAATGCCTCCTCCAGTCTGGTCACCTCCTCTAAAACCTGAGTTTTTCCTGTGGAAAATGGCCAATGCGGGCAGACACCTCCCAATTTGCGTCAGTGACGTGATACTTTCCAGCAGACACTTTTCTCTTTTGTTCGGAGCTATACTTTCTGGCCAACAGGAATCTGGCTTTCATGTCACCCCACAGGGGTACTAGCCGAGACTCTCAACAAGTAGCAAAGACAGTTTTTTATTATCTCTTTTTGGGCAAGTTGCAAATCTAACGGATATTGTACTGTTGGGGCGATAACACATTGTATAAAATAGGCTGTTGTCTTTAAGAGGGGAAAAAATCTCATATGAACGGACAAAACACGTTACTATGGCTACAGTTTTTAAGAGATTACGAGCAAGCCAAATGTCTTCTATTATTCATAGAGAAAAGATAATGTTTTGCCCTCACCAGATGATGTGCCCACATCGGGGCACGCAGCCTTTTATCTGGATGCGTGGAAGTGAGCAGCAGCCTGATGCATTTTGTCAGCATCGTTAGCTCCTCCGGAGAGAGGGTGGGAGCAGCGCGGCCGACGGAGCATCCATAATGCCCTGACGGCTTCTCCCGGAGCACGAATTTCCCAGCGCTGTGCAACCCAGCTGGGGACCCGCGGCGCGCAACGCGCTCATCAGCTGTGAGTGCCCTGCTTCAGCCGCGACAACAGGCTTGGAGAGGCACCCGTCCCCGAGCAGATTTACACACTAGAACTAGAAGGGCTTTTGACTGCCTCGGGCTCCCAGAAGCCAAACAGGAGTGCGGAGGGGGTGCGGAAGGAGGGGGGCTTTCAGAGAGTGGAGCGCTGCCTCAGAGCAGAGGGTCCTGCCGAAGGAAACGGTCCAGCGTCTGCACCCCCACTTCAAAGAACAGGGCCGTGGAGGCCACGGTACTGCCTGAAGAAACGGCCCCCTTAGCCTGCCGCTCCTCAGGCCCTTGGTGCACCCTTGGGCTTACAGAGATGACAAGCGCCAGGGTCAACCTTGCCCTCAGGGAGTTCACAGCCATGTGGTCATTATTATAAAATTATTTCTGTGTAGCCTGGAAAGCTCTCTAGAAACATTGAGAACATGTGGTCTGGTGGGAGGTGGCTAATCAGTTAAGGCAGGGATCTCAAACTGGTGGCCTCTGGAGGCAACTCGGCATGTCTGACCTGCTTAAAGATTTTAAAATCAGAAGACTTCACATACAATCTCAGACTTGTCTAAGAAAATCAGAAGGTCTAGCCACACTGAGTCCACAATCCAAGGAGGTGACAATTATCTGGGGCCAGGAAACAGCTGACCAGTAGATGGACTGGAGGTCTCCAGCCCCCGCCACACCCAAGCTCTGACTTCACTTCATGGGCATTTGAGTCTGGAGTTTTCTGGAACCTTCTGTTAGACTGGTCATTGATGGGTGAGTAGAAGTTCTCCAGGTTGGGAGGGTAAGAGGTATGGTAGAGAAACACTGGCCAGACAAGGAGAGTTAGTCATGAAATAGCACCAAGTATTTGAATCCAGACTCAGGGACACCAGAGAAGGGGTGCATGGGTTCCCATCAGGCCCCTCTCGTTGGCTTAAGCAAGGAGGTTGGAGGAGGTAAGTCACTAATGAATACACAGTGAGGGAAATCATATCTGAAGTAAACCCAAGCAAGGAGAGATGAAGAGGGGAGTTGGCCTCACTGAGCCTGAATCTGGAGGGCAGACCCAGAGTGGATCCTGTGCTCCAGCTGCTGCAGGACAACACACTCCCCAAGACTTGGAATTAAAGGACCATTTCATTGCGTTCAAGGGTCAGAAGTTCAGACAGGGCACCATGGGGACAATTTGTCTCTTCTCCCATGGCCTGGAGCCTCAGCTGGGAAGACTCCTCGGCTGCGATACATGGGCTGCTATACATGATGGCTGGGGGCTGGAATCCTCTAGAAGTGTCTTCAGTCACACGTGTGGTGGTGGAAGCTGGCTGCCAGCTGACCTTGCTGGGCTGTTGGCCAGAACATCTCCATGTGGCCTGTCCACATGGTCTCTCCACATGGGCTCATTTGGGCTCCCTCTCAGATGATGGCTGGGTTCCAAATGCACCTCAAGAGAGCAGGCAGGAGTGCACAGCATAGTTATCTTCGAGCCTTAGAAATCACATAGCGTCACATCAGCCACACTTTCGGTTAAGACGATCCCAAAGGTCCGCCCTGATTCAAGGGGGAAGGACATGGACCCCACGTGGGAGGAGTGTCAAGGACACATGCTAAGAAGATCATAAGGGATATTGTTACAGCCATCCTGGGAAAATACAATCCCCTACATTTGGCTCTTTGAAAAGATCTATACAACACACTGTGTTTACCCAGCTCACTTTTTCACCCCAAGAAAGTAGGGTATGTGAGTTGAGGATGGGGGAAGAGATCTGAGCCAGCAGTATAAACTGGGAAGTCCTTAGCAAGTAGGTGATGTTTTAGGACGTGAGAAAGGATGAGGTCACCACAGGTGTGAGCATAAAGAGGTAATGGGAGAGAAGAGATGCTAGGACTGAGGCCTGGGGCACCCCAATTTCAGAGTCTGAGCGGTGGAGAGAAGCCAGTTAAGGAGCCTGGGAAAGGGCAGTTACTGAGAGAGGAGGAGACCTAGGGGAGTGTGTACCCTGAGCACCATGGAGGGAAAGTGTTTCAAGGAGGAGAGAAAACCAGCCCGTCACCCTTGCGGCTAATAGGGCACCACCGGAGAGTTTGTATCCAACAATAATAAGGTCTGGGCAGCATTTTAGAAACAAACCCAGCAGCAGTGTGGAGGGCGATTTGGAGATAAGAGAAAGATGGGAGCAAACCTATGATGACAATATGAACCCATAGCTCAGTCCTGAGGGGGTTTAAGGCCCACAGAGCCTTGCTCAGGGACTTAAACCTGAAGTCAGAAATGAAAGAGTGATGAGCACGGATGGTGGAATGACGTATGTAACGATTACACATATTACTGTTTCTCTGAGGGCTCTTCTCTCAGCGTGCCCCACACGCGGCCATGGGCTCTGGAGGGAGAGAGGCCAGGGCTTCAGGTTTCAGCTCTGCCGTTTGCTAGTCTCCCTTTGTTCATCTGTCAAATGAGAGCAATGTCACTTCTTTTTTTTTTTAATCATTTTTTATTTTTCAATTACAGTTGACATTCAATATTATATTAGTTTTAGGTGTACACCCCAGTGATCGGACCTTTTGTAACTCACTAAGTGATCATCCCAGTAAATCTCCTACCCACCTGGCACCATGCATCGTTGTTAGAATAGTGTTGACTGTTTTCCCTGCGCTGTACCTCACATCCCCGTGACTGTCTGTAACCACCAATCTGTGCTTCTCAATCCCTCCACCTTTTTCACCCAGCCCCCAGCCCCCCTCCTATCAGGCAACCGTCAAAATGTTCTCTGTATCTATGAGTCTGTTTCTGTTCTGCTCGTTTGTTTTGTTTTTAGATTCAATTAATATCGCTTGTGTGAAGGGTTAGTGGGAATGTATGGGAGGCACCAGCACGTACTCAGGGTCTCATGATCGGAAGCTGTTATTATTGTAATTACTACTTATTCCCCCAAACCGCATCCTGTATTCTCTCCCCTGCACAGTTGTCTACACTTTTATTTATCAGGGAAACCAGCAGTATGTTCTTTTAGGAGCAAATGGCACGTCCCTTCACCTGTGTCCTAAGGAGTTTCTCCCTTGTTTGTAGTGGGAACCCCCAGGAGGCCTCCTGAGCAGAGAGGCAAGTCCACGATTCAGTCTTGGATCCATCAGGACCCGACCGGGAGAAAGCCTACTCAGGGTTGAAGGCTTGCCCCTCCCCCATCCATCTTTTCAAATCGCAGATTTGATCATTCTTTCCTTCCCTACTATGCTTTGTTTTCAGTAAAAAGACTAAACACCAGCCCGGAGCGGATGGGCCCTACCCGTCTACCTCCCCTGGCTGCCCCCTCCAGCCTGCCCGGTGCCCTGCTCTGCGCCCAGCGTCCCTCCCTCAGCACTGAGTCCCCGTCTCCGCTGTCATCAAGTCCACTACCCGCCCTTTAGGCCTCGGCTCCAGCCCAGTGGTCTTCCCTGCCTCCCTGACTAGGTCAGCCTCCCAGTGTCGCTTTTCGTAGCTAGAGCACCCCTCCTTCACAGCCCTTGTCGCCGCAGCTTGGCATTGGTCTGTGCTAACGTCTGCCTCCTGGACGGTAAACGCCCTCGGGGCAGGAGCTGTTTAGGTTCCTCTGGCCGTTGTGTCCTCAACACAAAGCATGGTGCCTGCATCACAGTATGCATTCAGTAAATATCTATTTGGTGAGTGACTAGGGGTGCGAATGGATAGATAGGTGAGTGGATGCATGGATAGGTAAGGGAATGGGTGCGTAGGTGCGTAGGGAGAGTTGGACATATGGGTAAATAAATAGATGGATAGGTGGATGGATGCATGAGCAGGTGAGTGGAGGGACCAATAAGTAGGTGGGTGGATGGATGGATGGATGGATGGATGGATGGATGGATGGATGGACGGATGGATGGATGAGTTGATGAGTGGATGTATAAATAGGTGGGTGGGTGGATGGATGGATAAATAGATGATAGATGATAGATAGATAGATGATAGATAGATAGATAGATAGATAGATAGATAGATAGATAGATAGATAGATAGATAGATAGATGATAGATAGATAGATGATAGATACATAGATAGATAGATGATAGATAGATAGATAGATAGATAGATAGATAGATAGATAGATAGATAGATAGATGATAGATACATAGATAGATAGATAGATGATAGATAGATAGATAGATAGATAGATAGATAGATAGATAGATGATAGATACATAGATAGATAGATAGATGATAGATAGATAGATAGATAGATAGATAGATAGATAGATAGATAGATAATAGATAGATAGATGATAGGTGGGTGGATAGCTGAATAGGTGGGTGGATAGGTACATGGGTAGATGGATAGAAGGTGGATAGGTGGATGGAGAGAGGAGGGAGAGGGTGAAGGAGACATGGTAGCTCCCACATGTGGTGGCTGGAAGGAAGTATCAGCCACTAGGCGAGCTTTGGAGGTGAGACTCTTTCAGGACCTGCTCTCTGGCGGTGAGTGGTGCCCAGGAAATGTTTGCTTGCGGCCCTTCCCCATCACCTAAAGGGAGCGCTCGTTCCTGCCTGCGGGAGTGAGGAAGTCCACACCGGCTTCGCAGAAGTGTGGTTTCTACTTGAGTGATTGAGGGGAGCCTGTGGTCACCTCCCCAACTGTACGCCATTTGATCAGACATGGGTTCCTACCCGTGGGAGTCCCTTTTGCTCATGCCTCTTGGTTTACACAAAAGACAAAAGGCTAAACTGTTTTCTTCTCCCTCCATAGATACAGGAAATAAGTTAGGAGAATGCGATAGTTTCGTGTGTTGAATGTCTAGACAACAGTCCCCAATTACTTAATCCAACAGTAAGCTGGGTATTTCGTAGATGTGGTTTATGTCTACAATCAGTTGACGTTAAGAAAAGATTATTTTGAACACTCTTGGTGAGCCTGATTTAATCAGATGAAAGGTCTTAAGAACCGAACTGAGGCTTCTCTGAAAAAGAAATTCTACCTGTGGACAGAAGTTTCAGCTCATGCCTGAGAGTCCCAGCCTGTCCTTCCCAATGGCCTGGCCAGCAGCCCAATTGCATAACCAGTTCCTTGCAGTAAGACACACAACACACACACACACACACAGCCTGTGCATATTCATGCACACATATATGTGTGTACATACCCTGCTGTTTTCTGTTTTGCTGTTGGGACCTGGCTGACACAGGGAAGGAGAAGAGCAGGCGGCACAGAGGTCCTAGAATAGAGGCTGGAAGCAGAACCAGTGGGTGGGAACCTCCTCAGGTGAAGAGCTGTGCCCACGCCCCAGGATGTGGGAAACCCCAAACTAGAACCAGTGGACACCCCCTCTTTTTCACTATAAGGATGCCCATAAGGTGGGTACTAGCCCTGCCCAGGAACCCCTATGCCTGGCCTGATGCGTTGCTCAGACCCCAGGGACTGTGCCTCGCGTCAGTCAACCCTTCTCCAGACCGTGACCTCCCCGGGGCAGAGGCCTCACGCCCTCCCTCCGTCGGGCAGAGCAGGCCAGAGCTGAGCGCTGCAGGTGTCCGGCCACCTCGCTGGCAGAGCAAGTTCACCACAATGGCTGAGCCTTGGTTTTCCAGAAGATGCCCCGTGGCTCCTGTGTTTGGGCTTCCTGGCCAGTGGTAGAGACAGTGCCGTGTGGTCAAGGAGATGCTGGAGGGAAGCCCGGAGGAGGGGTAAGGGCTGGATCTTTCTGGAACGTGGCTCCTCCGGTTCACGCTGAGCCTTGAAGGGTGAGCAAGAACGCACCTGGGGGTGATAATAACTCACTTTTTTTTTTTTTTGAGGACTTACTCCGGACTTCACATTTTTCTAAGTGCCTTATGTGGAATAGCTCGTTAAATTCTCACAACAGCCCTGACTGAGAGCTCCCGTTGTTATTACAATTTTTCTAGAGGTAAAGAAACTGAAGTTCAGAGAAGTTAAATAATTGCTCCAAATCACACAGCTAGTGAGTCGTGGCACCAGAATGTAGAACCCAGGTGGTCCAGTGTCAAGATCTTGATCTTAACATCTACCTCATACGACCTGGACAGGAGACGGGACACCCCAGGAAAAGGGGACATCATTAAGTCAGAGCTGTGCAGAGCCACGGCGGAGCCTGATGCAAAATCTACCCTTTCCCACAACTGGATTTTGCAAATATCACTGATGTGTTTGCTTCAGTTAAAAGTGAACTTATAATAAATTCTGGTTTGGGTAAAAATAAAATATTTAAACTTACAATAATGCTGTGAGTGATAATACACCTACTTTTCTATTTTTCAACATTTAAATGAACCCTTTAAAAGCACATAAACATACATATTAGAATGCAAATTTTTTCTGTTGGCTCTGCTTTAATGTGGCTCAGCACCACACTGTCAGAGCCTGTCTTTCTATAAAATTCTGATATTTTGTTCATCATAATTTTTTTTGCATTAAGTTTGATTTTTTTAAACTATCATTTATCTCGGTTCCTGAGTTTGGGGCGCCCCTTAAATTTTGCAGCTGTGGCAAGTGCTCCCTCACCTGGCCCTGGTCCCAGCCCCCTGTTGCATATGCCGGAGCTAGGAGAGCCCTCGGTCAAGCTGGAGCTTGGGGCGGACATGGGACAGTCAGAGAAGGGCATCGGAAAGGTAACTGAGGGCTTCCTATGCTGTAGCGAGGGGTTTAGATTTGTCCTGTGGGCAGCAGGGAGCCACTGAAGTATTTTAGTGAAAGAAGTGACAGGGCCAGACTTGTGTTAGAAGGAGCTCTCTGGCTGTCAGCTGGGACTCAAGGAGGCCCTCAAGAGGGCTGCTGCATTGGTCAGGCAAGAAGGGACAAAGCTGGCCTAGGTCAGAGACAGTGCAGATGAAGGCTAGGGGCCAGGGGGTGCTGGCATTGCCAGGGCTCCCGGGATTAAGCAGCAGGAAGCTGAGTCTGAGCCAATTCAGAGCCTGGGAGCCTGCACCACGGCTGCCCCCAGGGGAGCTGGGTATCCAGCAGGGAGAGGGATCCTGGCAGCAGCAGAGTTAACCTGCACAAAGAACGGATGCTCAGGCCCCAAAGTCTGCCGCTGTCTCCCCCAGGCCCTGTTACCCAGGGTGGAGTGCAGAGGGGGCCCTGACACAGGCCACCTGAAATCAAGCGTGCAGCCTTCTGAACTGGACGGGGCCCTGAGGGGGGCCGCTTAGGAGCCAGGGGTCATCAGAAACAAGTAAACAGCAGACCCTTAACTTTCAATTTTCCATCTCCAGTGTCTAATAACACACGTTTCGTTTCTGAGGACCTCTGGAGACCCCAGCGCTGCCACCCGGCCCTGCTTATGTGAAAACCCACAATTTCACATAGAAACCCTATTAATAAATAATGCCAAAAGCAATGCCCAAGACACTGACCCATTTTTCAGCCTTCAATGAATCTGCTCCAAGTGTTTTTCTTTGTCTTCCTCTTGGCTAAATTTCCACTAGTCCTGGAAGACAGAGACTCTGCTAAGATCTGCTTCAAATTCCTACCTAGGAAACCCCATCCGAGGTCAGCTTGCAGTCATAGGATGACAGTGACTGAGACAAAAGTCCCTAGAGATCATCTTAAAGGCGGAGAGACATACCACAAAAGGACTTGGGAACAAAAGTTCATAGTGTGTATATTTATTACAGGCAAAAACTGGAGACAGTCCAAATGTCCATCAACAGGTGAGCAGATAAACAAAGTGTGATATGTTTATACACTGGAACATGACTCAGCAACAAAGCAGTACAAACTATTGTTACATGCACAGCGTGAATGAGCCTCAAAAACATCATGCGAGAGACTACATAGCGTATGACCCCACGTATGAGTTCAAGAACAGGCAAACTACCCTATGGTGATGGACTCCAGAGTGGCTGCCTGGGAGAAGGGTAAGGGGGGAGACAAGGTATTGACTGCTGAGGGACATGAGGGGACTTTCTGGAGTGATGGAAATGTTCCACATATTGACTTGAGTGGTTGCCACAGTGGTAAACACATATTAAAAATTCATCAAGCTGTACTCTTCAGATGTGTGCATTTTACTATATATAAACTACACCTGACTTTAAAAATATAAAAATTAACTTAAATCATTTTTAAGAGAAGGGGTTGGTGTATGTTTTTGCCTGTATAAATCTATCTAACAATGTTAAATGCCAATGTTGGCTGAAACCTAATGTTACAAATCAACACTGTCCAGTGGAAGTGATCTGTATTTGCACTGTCCACTATGGTGGTCATCAGCCACATGTGGCTATTGAGTACTCGAACTGCGGCTAGTATGACTGAGGAACTGAATTTTTTATTTTGTTTCATTTTAATGAGTGTAAATTTAAGTGTAACCAGCCGCATGGGGTGAATGGCTACCACTATGGACATTGTGGCCTAGATTTCATTTGGCCCAAATGAGATGCCCAACCAGGACATGCAGATTTCCTGCATGGAACCAAGACAGGGGACCTTCGGCAGAACCACTCCAGGCCCCTGATTGGCTCAGGAAGTAGGTAGAGTAGGTAGAGGGTGTGTTGTAAGTTATAAGGAAAGGAAAGAGCTCATCACTTTTGCCACAGAGAAAAAGTTGGCTGTATTGTGGAATACAATTAATTCCCAGTCAAAGCTTATCTGTAATGATCAAAAACAACCAAATAGGAAATTAAACACCAGAAAGAATTTGAGAATCACCCACTTGGAGCAAGGGCCTCTGTGGTCAATTCATACACACACCCTTCTCTTCCCTAATCACCTCTGTTTCCCCTGAAGTCAACTTTTCTATTGACCTTACTCTACCTCTTGATTAATTCAGATCATCCTCATATATTTGGAGATCCCTGTTCATCCATTCACTTTTACAAATGAAGTGACTGGAAGCCTGACCAGGAGCTCAGAAGCCGTGGGTGGTGCCACAGCCCGGTAGGCTTCACCCACATGCGTGATCAGGGAGCCACAATTATTTCAAGTCCCCTCCAAAAAGCCAGAAGGACTTTCCCTGGGCCCCAGCTCACACTCGCTGCCCTAATTCTTTCCAGACACTGCATACAACTTCTTGAGAAATAGTTTCTGTTTTGTCCTGGAGGTAAATCCCAGACCATCGTCTAAGTCTGCATTTGGGAGGAGGGAGAGGGGGTTGTGAGGCGCAACTGCTTTTGTACAGATCTTCAGTTGTTTGTTTCTCTCACATCGAGTCCAAGGTCTTCTCCAGGCTCCATCAGCATCTCTTTCGCTCGTCCCCTACAGCCCCTGGGCATGTGTTCTGCCCTGGGAGCTTCTCCGCTCTGTTTCACGGTCCAGCATTTCTTTATGCACTTTCTGCCTTCCAGAAATCTGTTAAACTCTCTCCTCTACTGCTCTCATTGTACCCTTTCTTATGGGATTAGAGTATTTATATTCTTCTATCATCATCTGAGTGGCAGGAGGGGAAATAATACGGGTGCTCGGTTTGGCGTCTTGAACAGAAAGTCCTCCGGGAACATGTTTAAACTCTCATGGACTCAGGAAGCTTTCCGAGGTCCCCTCATCGTATGATCTCACATTGCATCCCTCCTCGGGGCCGGAACGAGGGGAACAGGGCCTTTAGGGGTCAGGATGGCACAGCTCAGGATTGGAAGGGACAGGAACTGCCACTTCTGCCCAAGAGGGACTAGTAAAGGGACACCCGAGGACCACACCAGAAAACAGGCAGTGGGGGCCTCTGAACTCACCTGGGGCTAGAAGTTATTTAGAGCTTCGAGTAGCTGCCCACAGGGCTTAGGGAGGAAATAATGGTCTGAGCACCCAGGAAGGCAGGCATCAGGGCACCAGGATGCAGGATGGGAGCCACAAGGAGCGGGAGCCGCGCCATGCCTCGGGTGGGGCTGAGAATGGCCAGGTTATGCAGAGAAGGGAGCAGCCTGGCAAACACCCAGGGACTGGCTCTGGCACATGCTGAGTGGGCGTCTGTCTCTGAAGGCAGAATGCTGGCTGAAGGACACACACTATGCAGCAGGTGGCTGTCTAGGTTTGGAGGTAGAGAGCTCGTTACTTTTGCCACAGAGAAAAATTTGGCTGTACAGTGGAATAGAATTAATTCCCAGTCCAAACATATCTGTAATGATCAAAAACAACCAAATAGGAAATTAAACACCAGAAAGAATTTGAGAATTACCCACTTGGAGCAAGGGCCCCTGTGGCCCATTCATGTACACACGCGGGTCACTGTCCTCCTTTGTCAGCACTAGGGGGAGTTGCACAAGTGGAGAATAAATCACTTATATGAACATGTAGTTTGAACTCAGGTGGATGCCATGGTTCTGGGGATAAAGTACTACATCATCAAGAGAGGAGGTTGTCAAGTTTAAAAGCCTTGTACATCCAAGAGTGACGTTAAATAGTTAACTAGCGTGGCCCAGCCACCAAGCATTCAGAACAAACGCTGACCTTAGTAACCCGTCCAGCAAACTGGTGCTGCCTCTCAGCCCTGCACGTGCTCGGGGGCAGCCCAGGGGAAGTGGAGAGGGCCCTGCTGGTCTGCACAGCCTGGTTGCCTGCCACGCCTGGCACCTCTAGTCCATGCTGGTTGCTACTTTGCTCTGGGGACCTGTGCTGGATGCGCTTCTGAGGAAATCCCCTTGGGGGCCTGGGCTCTCCTTGCATGTGCCACTTTATAATAAAGTTTTCTCCCTTTGCTTACCTGACTATCCCCGATTTAGTGAGATGCCTTTAAGCCTTAAATTAAGAGCAGGCTGGTGCAGCATTATAATGATGCACCCATCTAACTTTAGACCCAGTGCTCTACTGGAAGTGAAAGAGCCTGTTTTAGCAACAGAATGTTAAAAGATTGGTAGATTACTTGTGCATGAGCAATTGAGCCCCTAAATACCCGGCTATCCTCGGTAACAGCTATGACTATATAGCTTCATATCTCAGGAGCTGCACTCAGAAACTAGTAACAAAAGCTGGAAATAACAATTTATTTCTCTCTCATGTAAAACAAGCCTCAAGATAGGCAGTAGAAATTAACCCCTTATCAGATGTATCATTGGCACATATATTCTCCCATACAGTGGGCTCCCCCTACTCATATAATTCAACAAAAGGAAGACAAACAATCCAATCTTTTTTAAATGGGCAAAACACCTGAATAGACACTTCTCCAAAGAGGACATACAGATGGCCAAGAGACATATGAGAAAATGCTCAACGTCACTAATCATCAGAGAGATACAAGTTAAAACAACAATGAGGTACCACCTCACACATGCCAGAATGGCTGCTATTAATAAATCAACAAATAACAAGTGCTGGCGAGGGTGTGGAGAAAGGGGAACCTGGTACACTGCTGGTGGGAATGCAGACTGGAGCAGCCACTGTGGAAAACAGTGTGGTGGTTCCTCAAAAAATTTAAAATGTAGCTGCCTTTTGACCCAGCGATCCCTCTTCTGGGAATATATGCTAAGAAGCCTGAAACACTAATCAGAAAGAATATATGCACCCCTATGTTCATAGCAGCGCAGTTTACAATAACTAAGATCTGGAAGCAGCCCAAGTGCCCATCAGTGGATGAGTGGGTAAAATCTGTGGGGCATTCACACAGCAGCTGTAAAAAAAAGGGGGGCTCTTACCCTTAGAGACAGCATGGAGGGACCTGTAGAGTATTATACTAAGCAAAATAAGCCAGCCAGAGAAAGACAAGTATCACATCATCTCACTTATATATGGAATCTTATGAATAAAATAAACTGACTAACAAAAAAGATCCAGAGACATCGAAGCATGCAACAGACCGACTTATTTCGGAGGGAAGGTGGGGGGAAAGACTATCCAATGGACTTATATGCATCCATGCATAGCCCATGGACAGACAATAGTGAGGGGAAGGCCTGGGAGGGGGCAGGTCTGGGGGGGAGGGGGGTTCAGTGGAGGGGGGAAAGGGGACATCTATAATACTTTCAACAATAAAGATAAATTTAAAAAATAAAATAAAAAAGATAGGCAGTGGAACGTTTTCCACGGTAATCAGGAGCAGGGACCTTCAGTCTTTCCGCTCCATCATCCTTGGAACATGGCCTCGCCCTCAAGACCACCCATGACCCAAATGGCTGCTCGAGCTTTGGCCAATGTGTCTGCATTCCAGGCTGAAAGAGAGGGGAGAGGGAAAGTCACCTGCCACTATCTGTCCCTCTGCTTCAGCACTTCTTCAGGAGCTCTACCCAACAACTGGCCAGCTGTGGCTGTAAGAAACCTTAGCCCTTCAGTTAGGCCCGTTGCCATATGGACTAGAATTGAGGGTCAGCTGAAAAGAGCAAAGGTAAGGATGGTACTGGGGAGGCGATTACGGTCCTCGCTTCCCCCTATATAAGGAAGTTTTGCGACTCTTGGGGCCACCTGAATTGATAGGAGTTACGTCCCAATACCTGCCACTGCTGTTGGGCCAAGGCCACCTGGAAGACTCCCTGGCCTTCCCCTGAGCACACAAGGCAGCCCCAGTTCCTCGGGCCCACAGGCTGCCTGGAACAAGCCTCCCCCCGGGGCTGATGAAAAGTGGAGCCCTCCCCTGCCTCTGGGCCTGAATCCGCCCTTCTGCTCGCTGGGTGCCAGAGCTGGCCCTGAAGCTTGGGAACCGGAGCTCTCCGGGAAAAGGGAGAAGAAACTGCTACTCTCAGCGTCACCTTGAAAAAGGAAGTTAGCCTTGAGTAAAACTGAGAACCTCCGGGGGGTGACAGCCAGGGGTTGGGAGGGGGTCAGTGCCAGGTGTTCCGGCAAATGGTCAGCACCCTTGGGAGTGGCGGCCGCCGCTTTCCACCCCGGCTGCCTCTCTTGGGATTTACACTGGGGAGGGTGACCCAAGTGTGCTGGTGGTGGTATTAGATGTCAATGTCCCCCAAGATGGGGATGGTGAGTCAGGGGTGGCCCCCGGCCTGGAGCCATCACAAGGAATGTGTCGAAACCCAAGTGAGAATGTGAGGAAAGAGGGGGAGAGAGGGGGTCAGAGAGGGGAGGCATCTTCCTCCTTTGTGGGCCCACAGAACCCCAACTTCCTTTGAGTATGGGGAACATTAGATGGGAAGATGGACAGCATCCTTTGAGATGTCAGCGCAGGTGAGCAAAGGCTACATGGGACCTCGCTGGCCTGGGGCTTCGACTCTTGGTCCCACCCTCTCCTTCCTCCTCGCTTCCCCTCAGCCCTGAATGTCCTTCCTGCTCCCGAGGAGGGCGGGAGGAAGGCTTCCTCTAGGCTGACATGTCAGTCCCAGAGGGATGGTTCTGCAAACGGGGACCTGCTGGTGCCCCTCTACCACAGCCCATCCCCAACCCCTGGATTCTGTCCGCACATCACTGACACTCGATGCAATCTTCTGGACAAATTATTGGGTGAACAAAAATACACAACTGAAAGGGGGTCACCAGAGCAGCCGAACTTGCTTTTTGAGGGATGTTTTCCACCCAGGGCAGCACAGATCTACAAAACGGACTTGTTTAGGGTCCACCCAGGACTAATCTCAAAGGGAAAAGTGACCCATATATGTTTGCTCAGTAAAATGAATGACCTGGGTACCAATTACTTAGAAACAAGCCTCTAATGTGAACAATCAGAAGTGAAGAAAAATCCATACACCTCTTCTTGTGTAGAAATGGGAAGCAAGCTTCATTTTACTCCAGCCCCAGGAAGAAAAGAGCAAATTAATGGTTCCTATCAAGGGCCCTGTGCTACCTCTGTGCCCAGGGCCTGGCTCAGGAAGGTGCCTGAGACCCCAAGTGAATACAGTAGGCACACACATGTGCACCCACACCCATATACACACACATCATGTATACAGAGGTGTATGTGTGTGTTCTCATGTGCTTTATGCATGCACATACATGTACACCATGCCTGTACATGTGCACACACATGCATAAACATAAGAATACCCTGTCTACACACATGCATGCACAAAGATGTCACATGTGTCCGCCCACACAGGCACAGGTGAATGGTCACACGCACGTGTAAGTACCTGAACACAGGTGCCTGCACTCAGTCACTCACATAGACACTTACCTTTAGGTCCTCTGACATATCATCCTGCTGAATTAAATTACAGTGCGGTGTCGGGTTGTGGCCAACTAATAAAGGAATTGATGGAAAGTTGGCAGCCCTCCTTCATCTCTTCTAGATTCTGCACCCCTGTTTGGTCACTCAAGGGACTTCCCTCACTCAAAGACATTTAGACTTTTGAAAAGACATACACACTTAGAAAACCACATATGTACACACACACAGAAATCGCATTCAGAGATATTCGCTCTATTGGTTTCCTATTGCTGATGTAACCACAAACTTTGAGGTTTAAAACAACACAAAGTTATTATTTTATAGTCTTGGGGGTCATAAGTCCAAATGAGCCAACTGGGCTAAAATCCAGGTGCCAGCAGAACTGCATTCCTTCAGGAGGCTCTAGAGGAGAATTCGTTCCCTCGACTTTTCCAGCTTCCATATGCTGCATGTATTCCTTGGCCCAGGGCCCCTGCCTTCATCTTCAGAGCTGCAGCACAGCATGTTTCAGGCTCTCTCTAATTCTGACTCTTTTCCTTCATCTTCTATTTATAAGACCCCTTATAATTACGTTGGGCCCACTCAGATAAGCCAGATTCATCTCCCCACTTCAGTCAGCTGATTTGCAACTTTAAATCCACCTGCAACCTTGCTTCCCCTTTGCCATGTAGCCTAACATATTCACAGGTTTGGGGGATGGGGCCATAGACGTCTTTGAGAGGCCATTATTTTGAGAGGCTATTATCTTTGAGGAGCTAATATTCTGCCTATCATACAGATTAAAAGTGTGGGTTTTGCAGTCTGACCCACCAATGCGTTTCAATCCTCACTCTACCTCTGGTAGCTGTGTGATCTTGAGCATGTCTCAAGAACCATTCGAAGCCTCAATTTCATCACCTGTAAAATGGAAATAATAGCATCTACTATATTAAGCATGTCTTTTTAATCCTGATGTTTGACATCTGGGGCCTTTGCTGACACTGAAGAGACTGCCCCTCCCAAGACTAGCCAATTCCTAGAGATAGTGGAGGACTTGTCCTCAAAGTCTTTCTTTTATATGCAGATTAACCAATATAGAGCCCATACACCCCACCACCTCCTCTATTGTGCTCTCATACTCTGGGCTAATATTCTCCTGTCCTAATTATCCAAGGTCAGGAACCAGACAACTAAGGACAGCCCCCACACCCCAGAGCCCACGGAAATTATTCAACATAGACAATCCTAAACCTGCTAAATCTGCCTGGCTTGTTCCTTCCCATGAAACAATGATAAAGGCTCCTGCCACATTTTCCCCTCACTCCCTCTGCCTCCTGGCTGACCTTGGTGCCTCCCATGTGGCCCTGTGTGTCACAGCATGGTGTGTCCTTTCTTCTTCAGAATTGTTAACAATCTATCTTTTCAATGGCAATCATCTCCTAATCTGTTGGTTGACCCAACATACTTGAATAACATGGGATTATTATTCTAAGGGATAATTATAACCATTAAGTGAGAATGCATGCAAAGTAATTGGTAGAGCGCATATAAGTCAGCTACTGCTGTGAAACAACCCACAAAATCTGACATATAAAGCCCTAAATTTGGTCTTCTCCCCAAGGCTATGTTGTAATGGCCACACATTTGATTTGGTGAGAAATCATTTCCTTTTCCAACCTGGCAGTTTCTGGGCTCTCTATGGTCCCTGGAAATTCTGCTTGCAAAGTAGATCAAGGCACTCTTTTCCTCTAAGCCTAAATTTGAACTCAGAATTGTCATCCAAAAGGTGCTCCATGTGGCCACCACAAAAGTTGGTTCATCAGATAAATGATTTTTGTCTCCTGTTCTAGAACTGCCATTAGAGCAAGATGTGACACTGGTCATCACTCAGTTCAACTCCTTTGTTTTTCAGATGCAAAAATTAAGGCCAAGACAGGAGAACAACATTCCTGAGGGCACAGAGCTGGTGAGTGGGAGACCAGGCCCAGAGCCAGGCCTGTTGTTCCTTTCACACTCTGGAGCCAAACAAGGATGACACCAGGCCTCAAGCCCAGGTCCTCCAATTCCAAGAATGTCCCTTCCACCAAATCCCTCACAGACACAGAGCTGAGGGAGGTGATTCCATTGGGTGGGAGGGGGAGATTCCCATTTTTGGTGGGGGAAAAGAACCCTGAAAAGAGTGCAACCCTTTGCCTTTTCTACAAAACTCATGGTCATTTTTTACACTGCTTCACTCAACATCTCTGCTGTATAGTCTTCAAAATCACCATTATTGTCATAGGAAAGCAAGTAGGTTGCACACTATGTAAAGGCTGGATAGCAGAGTAGATAAGAGCTCAGACTAAAGAGGGATCATCTGGATTTTAATCCTGACTCCACCCCTTATAAGCTATATGGTGTTGGGCAAATCACAAGTTACTGAGCATTCTGTGCCTCAGTTTTCTCATCTGTGAAATGGGAATACTAATAGTAGATACTTCCGAAATGTTGTGAGGATGCTGTGTAAGATATGACTTAGAACAGTGCCTGGCACATGGTAGAACTACATAAACATTAGTTTTAGCTGTTCTTTTATTGCCTTAAAATTATAGAAAATGCACTAGTTTGGAGAGCTGTGCTCGGTGCAGCCTTACTCCCACCCAGCAGTACTCTGTCACCTCACTGACTAAATGAACATCAAAGTCCCTCAGTTGAGTCCAAGAGGCCACAATTTCTTGTACATCGTATGGACATTGTAGTGAAAGAGAGAGCCCTGAGGAAAAGGTCTTGGTCCATTCATTGAGAAACTAGGACTCGATTTTCAGGAAGGGCCCACATATATTTGGAACCTGCTTTCAGCAGGAAGAAGCTCGGGAGTCAAAAGCTTCAGAGGCCTTTCCTGTTGTTTGCGGGACTCCTTGGGAGCAGTGGTGATAAATGAGGGAAGGTTGTAGAAGCTGGAGGAAGGTGGCAAAGTCGGCTTCAGGTGAGGGGGGCAAACAATACACCATTGTTTGCATTGGATTGCTGGGGGAAATGCTTCTTGCTCGAGAGCCATTTGTAATTAACTCAACATGGGATGAAAAATGTTGTGTATATGAAAATGTTATACTAGCCGTGTACTAATAAATCGTTAGCAGATGCTATGGGGATGGAGATTGTTATTAATGACTTTGGGGAGACAAGGGTTTGTGGGAAATGTTTGATTCAGATGGAGGGCACAGTTCTTGCTCAACTCCTGCCGGCCTGGCCGGCACAGAATTGGAGGTTTATAGGACGGTGTGAAAGGCAGAAAAGCACAGTGTGTGTCGGCATCTGATGTGGTTTATCCAAGCTCATCGGCGCTGTCCTCCCAGGACGGGGGCCTGGAGCTCACCCGGGCCCCTCCCGCAGGGGGACCGCCTCCGGACTTCTCACGCTGGACTCAGTCCCGAGGCCTTGGATGTCTGGGGCCTCACTCCTCCTGCGCACACCTGAGGGGCACCAGGGTGTGACTGTCAGGCTCGGCCTGGAGAGGGAGAGCTACACGTGGCTGGATAAGCAGTACTGGATAGCACAGCGGGCGAGCGCGGGCTTTGAGGGCAGTCAGGACCAGCTTTGCCTGTGGCTTTGGCACTGGGTGTTGGTGTGGGATGGTTTTCAGCAAATGGATTTACCTCTCTGATCCTCAGTTTTCTCATCTCTTCAGTGGGCAAACTGATAGCTCCTATACCCAAGAACATGTGAGGATTAAGATATATAAAACACTTAGTCTAATCCTTGGCAAATAGCAATAAGCCCTCACATGTTTATGGTGGTGACACTCACCGTGAGGGTCTCCCCAGTCAGGCTCTCCACCTCCCTCCACACTTACCTATGGCACACATGCTCCCTCTGTGAGGCAGTGAAATGAGCATTTCAGAGCATGAACCTTGGGCCCCACAGCCCAAATCCCGGACATGTGCCCTGACCTAGAATCGAACCATGATCTCCTGAACCATAGGTCAATGCTCAACCACTGAGCCAACTGGGCCCAAGTGCTATTCTTAGTGACACCCTGGAATTTCCAGAACCCAAGCTTTGCAGTCTTGTCCCCATAGTCAAGGACCTTGTCCTTTGGTTCATTTCTAGTTCTCAGACCACTGAGTTTTGCTGGAAATTAAATAAGCATCATGTGTCAGAATTTCTCAGTCATTCAGTCCACAAACATTTATTGAGCACCAATTATGTGGAATGCACTGAGTAATCAGAAATTCATCAAACCCAGTTCCTGCTTTTGCCAAGTGCTCATTCTAATGAGGGATGCATACCATAAGCAAACAACATCAACACGGTATAATACTTCCTATGTTTAAAACCAGAGTGTGATAATAGCCCGATGGATAAGCACCCACTAGGGAAAGTGCTCTAGAGTGGGTGTCTCCTGAGTATAGTCATGAAGAATTAATAAGAATTTGGAGGCAAAGGATATTCCAAGAAAAATGTGAACACAAAGTCACTAGAGTAGTCATTCATAATTTAACCAATATTCATTGATCACCTACTACATTCCAGGTGTCATTACAGGCACAGAGGATACAGCTTGCCCTCAACTAGGGGTATGAGAAAACCACGGCACAGGTAGAGGGCTGTTTTAACACCTTGGTCACCTGAGAATCTTTCCTCTCCCTCACCCCAGCCATTGGTCATAGTCCTTTAAATTCAACACCATGTTCAGTGTCATCTTGTTCACTTCAGGCAATTCTGTCAACCTGTCAAGATCTATTCAAATACTGAATAATCTCATGTAATGTGTTCGCTGTCTCTTCCAGGTTTGTGCTTCCTGCAAAGCTGGTAAAGCATACGCCCCTGGCAATGCCCCCCCACTGACACTACACCTTCCCTCACTAAACAACCCCAAGTTCTGCCCATGTGCTTGACATTGATCTGTGACTAGATATGTAGATGCGACTAACTCTGCCCGTGAGGTTTTCAGTATCTTGCCAGATGTACAAAGGAGGCAGCTACTAATCCTGACAGGGGAAGGCAGGAACTATTCAGAAAGAAAGGGACAGTTAGGCCGGTTCTTAGAAGACTCACAGGAATCTGCAGTGTATACATGGAAAAGGGCATCTGAGGGGAGGAAACAGCATGTGCAAAGCATGAAGCACCTGTGCGTCTGTGAGTACATGGGTGTGGCTACAGCTTGGGGCCATGGGAGTTGGACAGATGAGTGGGAAGCCAAAGGTGAGGGGGCCCATGTATGTATGGTTCTTTAATCCATGTCACCATCCATCAGGGAAGCAGCTCAGTTTTGTTGGGGGGCTGAGTGTGCCTAAGGTTCCAAGTAGCGTCACTTCTTGAGAAGTAACTCAAATCCCTGTCTCGGTGGCTCCACACACATTTCTCATTCAGGGAGCACTGACTTATGGGCACAGCTTTTAAACACAAGAGGCTCTGACTCGGTTTTGTTTAAAAAAAATAAAAGCAGGAACTTTCAGGATTTACTACACAGAGAGGCATGCACAGAAAATGAAAGCAAGAAGGCCTGCGGGCTATTTGGTAGAAATACACAGGGAGGGATGCTAAGACAGTGTAACTAGAGAAGAGCTACCTCACCGCCTGACCCCCCAGCCCCTCGCTCCTGAGGGGCAAGAGTACTTTCTGCCGGCCCCAGGTTCCCTATCATAGCTCAGGCCCTCTGCTCCAGTGATGGGAAAATCATCTGAAGGCACACAAGAGGCGTGGCAGAGTTGAACCACTGGGAGCTCTGCATCCCAAGCTAGTGCACCGGTTTCTTCAAATCCGAAGTGGTTTCTTCTGTGGACCCTACATGGAGACAGCCGGCTTGAACAAACAGAACACATCCTGACTTCATGGACGCGTGGGTTCAGTTTCTAAGCCACTCACCACCTTCCTGATCTTCGGCAAGCTACTTAATCCTTCTGAGACTCGGTTTTCTCATCTCTAAAATGGGGGTAATAAGTAGATGTCATAAGGATTAGAGAATGTTTGGATCATGCTTCCTCTACACACTCATCTTTCGTTCGAAATTGTGCTTAAGGGGCTTCCTGCCTTCTGCCATCTTTTTCTGTGGGTTGATGGCCTCTTTTATATTGTTTGTGTATGTCAATCGTGTAGACTAGGGACCTAACTTACACTGGTAATATAAAAATCACATAAACGGAGCCACTTTAAAATGGAGTCAGAGCTGCCACCCCAGAGGAACTGCCTTACATGTCTTATGCCTGGAACCTTTGGACTGTTCAAACAGGGCAAAACAACCTCTGGACTGGGCCTCAAGCAACATTGTGTCCCAAAGAACAGTTTGTAAGGGTAACAAGAAAGCAGATATTATGACTACGGGACTGATGACTCCTGAACTGAAATTAAAAACTTTGTTTAGAATTAGCATCAGTATTAGCTTATCTGCACCTATAGAAATGCCTTCCTTCTATTGATGCATTTGTCCCCCTTCCCTTTCTCCTAAACGCTCCTTGCCTTTGTCTCCTAATCAGAACACTAGTTGGGCTTCTGCCTGAATAGCTATCTTTGATCTCAAATAAATGCTTATTGCCTCTCACTTCGAAAGGCCTTTTATTTTTAGCCTAACAGTGCAGACATTTTTATCATGTACAAAATTAGCTAGATAATTCTTTAATCTAGCCGTTAGAAGTACATCTAGTGTTGCTAAGGTTGAGTAAGGGGCCTTCTTATTACTCTGACAGTGACGACATAATTGACACTCTATTTTGGCAAAAATGTATAAATACATAATAAAATTATATGTATATAATTATATACATATAATTATATCTATATCTCCTAAAATCCTGTGATCCCACCTCTAGAACTCATATCTTACAGAACTCCTAGCATGACCATGTTATGCAACATTGCTTATAATGTTGTGAGGTTTTATTTGTAAATGGAAACACAGAGATACATTGCTTAACAATAGGAATATGTTCTAAGAAATGTGTTGATAAGGTATTTAGTCTTTGTGTAAACATCGCAGAGTGCGCTTACCCAAACCTGGATGGCACAGCCTGCTGCTCCGAGGCTACAGCCTGGACAGCACTAAACACTGTAGGAAGTTGTAGCCCAATGGTAACTATTTGTGTATCTAAACTTGTCTAAATATAGGAAATTACAGTAAAAACATGGTCTAAAAGATAAAAAATATGTCAACACTTACAATGAATGGAGCTCGCAGGACTGGAAGGTGCTCTGGGCGAGTCAGGGAGCGAGTGGGGAGTGAGTGTGAGGGCCTAGGCCATTGGTGTTGCTACTGCAGACTAGATAAACACTGTCTCGCAAGCCCTCTCCCTGCTTCCTTCCAACAGGGTCCGATCTAGAGCATCGAAGCTGTCAGTGCTGCTCCGTGAACAGGGATGTGGGCCGGACTGGTGGGAGACATCCAGGAGAAGCTGACTGGGTAAGGTGTAGATCACCATCGTTGAAACTGTCAGGAGGAAATAAAGGGTGGCCTGGGGATCAGCAGGAATAAAATCAAGATAGAGAGATAAAGGAACATAAGCGATTTTCATGGCAATGTGGTTTTGGCTATTGCATGTTGGAGTAGTGGTCAGATTAAAAATCTTTGTGATATCCATTAAGAAAAAGAGGGTGTTAGCCTCGGCCAGGTAGCTCAGTTGGTTAAAGCGTCGTCCCAATACCCCAAGGTTGTGGGTTAGATCTCTGGTGAGGGCACAGACAAGAGTCAACCAATGAGAGCATCAATAAGTGGAACAGCAAATCAATGTTTTTCTCTTTCTCCCTTCCTCTCTCTCTCTAAAATCATTTTTTTTTTTTTAAATTTAAGAGAGTATTTAACATAGAGATGGTACAGAAATGAAGATTCAATATTTTGACTTCAGGAATTGAAATTTGGTTTTGGTTCCATTGACCCTATCTGACACAAAGGGCTCTCTCTGGCATTGAACTGATGGAAGACATAAAACGTCTATGTTTTACATCATTACGACAAATATTTCCAAAGTACAGGAACAGCGGGGACCGGCTGGCTCCACACTACTACAGAAAGTTTTCACTGTCGTGGTAGTGGCACTTAATACTTGTCAGGGTAGCTCTTGTGGACCTGTGTCGTTGCACAGGATCTTAGGTCTTCAACAAAGAAGTTACAGCAATGTTTGCTGAAGACCATCACGCGAGACATGGAAGGCCTGTAGCACCTTCTGAGGGTGTAGTCTAGGGAGACTCTAGACTACAGGCCAGTGGCTGTTACACTAGAATGTAATCTGTGCACTCAAATTGAGGTGCTGTGAATTGAGGAAATTATTGCCAAGCCCCACAGATATTGCTCCCTTCAGAGAAAAAATAAAATTCCTCCTGAATCACATATCCTTCCATTTTTTTACAGCAAATTCAGCTCCTTGATAGCCTTATAGGACCACTGTCATATATGCAGTCCACTGTTGACTGAATCATTGGTATGCGGCACATGACCGTAATTTGAATGTCTGACCCTATCTAAATGAATAAATTATAGTACTCTCATACAAATAAAATTCTACACAAACCATTTTTAAAAGTGCCATATGTACAGACTTGGAAAGAAGTCTACGGCATATTGTAAAGCGAAAAGGGAAGCTGCCCAATATGCATCGTGTTAATACTCATTTGGGATTTTACAAGCCAAATGTAATAAAAATAGCTAACGATTTAGTGAGTATTTATTCTATGCCAGGCACTTATCTAAATATTTAATCCTTACAACAATCTCATGAGATAAGTACCATTATTCCACTTTTCCAGTGACGAAACTAAGACACCGAGAAGTGAAGTAATTTTCCCAAGGCTGTGGGGTCGGTAAGTGCTGGGGCCCAGAATCGAGCCCGGCAACCTGACCCCTGAGTCAGCCCTGTCAACCATGTGTCACAAGCATAGAACAAAGTCTCAGACTGGGATAGGGGAGCAAGGGCCTTTGTCTACCCACCTTACCCACTTACGTGTTGTTTGAATTTGTTACAATGAGCATGTAATTGAATAATAAAAATTTTATAAAAGCACTCAACCATGTGGAATCCTTGCCTGGGATGGGAGCCAAGAGGGGGTGGAAGGAATTACAGACATTTTTCTCAGCTGGTCTGAGCTGAAACCTGACTTTACAATGTTCCCCCCAACATGCACCTTCCTCGTCAGCCAGGAGAGGTACAAGGGAAAGGGCCCAACTTCGGCCTAAGACAATCTGTCTTCCATCCCTGCTCTGGCACTGACCAGCTGGGGGGGCTTTGCAAAGTGTCTTAACTCCTCTGAGCCTCCACTTCTCAGCTGCAGAGTAGCACTCCCACCATCGGGGGCTTCCTGCAGGGGTCAGGGAGCATAACTGGCAAACAGCAGGTGGTTGCTGTGGCCGCTTGTCCCATGCTCTCTGCAGCTGTGGCTCCTGGGGACTTTGCCATGTGCCATGAATTCAGGTGAAGTCTTGGGCTGACCTCATCTGGGAAGGTTTTATTGTCCTATGGCATCCACACACAATCAAGTCCAAACTCAACCAGGTCCAAACCCAAGTCTCCCCCTAATTTCAAGTCCCCGCCCATTCCAAATAACAAAAGGGACAGGAAGAGAGATTTCTGTTCCCAATTTGCCCAGTGATCTACCTCAGCCCTCAGTGCTCTGAGTCTGATCCAGTGTTTGGAGGAAGTAACTTGCCTGAAGGTTCCCTCTCGGTGGGTCTGGGAACCACCAGGTCAGGGTGATTTTAAGCTGGGACATGCACAGAACAAAGCCGGACACTTGGGTCCTGTCCTTAGAAACTCAGCCTGGAGGCTGCATCCACGAGTGGGGAATGGAGAAGATTTGGGAGGTCTTTCAAAGTCTCTACTTCAACTTTACTATAACTTTAATATTAGTCCTTCAAATATTATTTATTATTACCTGCATGGACTGGATTATCCAGATCATTGCTCAAGTCTCCTTAACCTAACCGCCCCCCCAACCGCTTCCCGGCCTCAGACTGAGCATCCCCCACTCTGAAGGTCCTTACTAAGCCTGCGGGATGCTCTGTAATCTCCCAGCAGCTTCTTTTATCCCTGTCGCACGTTCCTACAGATTCTTAGTTTAATGACACCCTTTCTGAAGCAGCAGCGATGGTGCCAAATGGCACTTGCATTTCCAGGAAAGCAGCCAAACTCATTAAGTTAATAAAGGAATTTAGCTGTATGGAGATGCCTCCTTCACATACATTCCCGAAAAACCCGCACTCCCGCCACCCTTCAGCAGCCATTAGACCTCTGCCTTCACCTGCAAAGCGCTCCTCCCACGGAGTCACAGCTGTGGCCCCGCGTGGGGCTGGGGAATGCAGAGCCCTTCACGTGCAAGCTCGGGATGCCCATCTCAGAGCCTGGCCAGCCCTGACCAGGTTGTCCCCAAAGCAGCTCCCCAGGCACCCCCTCTCTGCAAGCCAGAGGGAGCCCCATTGGAGCCCTACAGCTCCTGGTCAGTGATAGGACAGGCCCATCTACCCCTTGGTGGTGACAGCAGGATTGTTTGCACTCACGGCACAGCTGGGACAGCAGGAAGCAGTGTCAGCTGAGATTGCAACAGCCACCTGGGTAGCCTCTGGCCTCAGTCTTCCTCCTCTGCCCTCATGCTTCCCCTTGGCAGCCAGGGTGACCCTCCTAAACCACAAATCCGATTCCATCACCCCTCCTCACTGCTCACGGGAGAACAGCCCCCCAAACTCCTCCAGTAGCATCAGGTCTTTCAGGACACCCTCCACTACCACTTACCTCTCCAGTCTCCCCGTCACCACCCACCCACCCTCCACCCCACCCTCTGCCCCACCCCACACTCCAGCTCCCAAACAGGTCCTGCCCTCTGCTCACTCCAGGCCTTGGAGCACCGCTCTCACATGCCTTCCCCGCCCTTCCCCACCCCACTGCCTCCTCCTTTCCTGGGTAACTGCAACAGACCCTTCGAGACCCCACCCAAAAGTCCTTTCCTCCTAGGAGCCTTCCCTGGCCTCCCAAGTTGGCCTGGGTAGGTGCTGCTTCTTCGAGCTTCCACAGCAACAGGCATGTCCCTGCACAAGAGCATTTCTCACACAAAATCATACTTTATTGTATGTCTCCACAACAGGCGTGAGTGCCCATAATTCCCATACCGGGAGCTATGTCTTTTTCACCTCTGTATCCCACTTACTTGGCACATGGAGGCACGAAGTCAGTGAAGACCATCTCACCTGGTAGCATGGCCATCAGCACCCTGCATGTCGAGCTCCTGTCTTTCCTGACATCCTATCTCCTCAATGACCTTTGTAGAAATGCCCTTGTCTTCTGGTCCCCAGATCTCTTTTCTTCTCTCCCCTCTTAGCTCTTTTTTCCCTCTTTTCTTCTTGCTCAATGAGAGTCGTATTGACAATCAAACTGAAGCTTTAAATATTTTCATTTCTCCATTCCAGGGGAAGCGTGCACCTGGTTCCATTCACCTCCTTCTAGTGGCCGCTCCACCTCCTCTCCAGCCCCACTCCCAGAGCCTCAATCCCTACACCTTTAACTCTGCCAGAGGTTGGAAAGAATCTCTCCACCTCCTGCTATTCTGCAAAGGAGCATGGGAGCCACCGGTGGGGTCAGCCTTGGGTCCACCCAGCCCAGGTTCTGGCTCCCGACAGGTCCCCTAAGGTGTCATCACTGCTCCAGCAGGGTGGCCACATGGGAGACTCACTCCCCTTAATAATCCTACAGAGATCAATTGTGGAGTTCTGCCAGGCCTCTCAGGAAGGGTTTTATATTTCCCACTGGCACCAGCTCTTGGCATAATGAATTCCTGAAGTTTACTACCCTCTGAATGTGTTTCAAACATTCTTCTTCCAAGTGTCAAGGCACAAGTAGGTCATTAGCATCCTGGAAATAGTGGCTACACATGGGTTGTGGTCTTGCACCACCACCCCTACCTCGTTACACCAGGTTCCAAGATCTTGCTTCATGAGAACCAAAGGATATGTGATGATGGCTCAGTCAAGGACCTAGATCTCCAAAATCACCCCAAGGGAATCATAGGTGTATGCTACATAAGGCATATATATAATTATGTCATCATAAGGCATGTGGTGCAGGCTCTTAAATGAGCCACTAGTGGCTGCCTTGCAGGAATACTGTGGTCAAGACAAGGGACCCCGTAAGTAGAAGCAAGGACAGAGGTTGATCCAGGACCCCCAGGGCTGAACCTTCAGCTGGTCTGAGCAAGAAGACTGTAACGGCCGGGGTCCGGTCAGAAAACTGAAACCACTCTAGTTTGTCTCATACAGAAGATAGGCCACAGTGGGAATGAAAAGGTAAATAAAAAGCAAGACAAGAATGGTGAAGCCAGTCAAAAATGAGCAACGGCAGGGTGCCAGCATCCCACCAGGGCTGGGGGACACGGGAGTGATGGTGTGACTCAAAACCCAGAAGCCAGGGCCCTCCCGCCTGAGCTCAGACCACAGCAGAGGCTGCCTGGCAGGAGGGGAGACCATGGAGGAAGGATGTCCAGAGGGGATCTGAAACAGGTGGGCAAACGAAGCCAGGGCCAGGAATGCCCTCCTCTGCCCAGAGCAGAGAGAGAAGCAGAGGTGGCCTGACTTCTCCCTTCCTTCCAAGTTCCAAACTCCTAGACAGAAGCCGGTAGCAAGGGGCCTGGGAGACACAGCTTGGGAGAGAAAGGCAGGGATGGATCTGAAAGCAAGAGACAATGACAGTCCAGGGACCAAGGAACAGACACTCCAGTAGTTCATGTGCCCCTTCTGTTTTCTTTCAAGTTTCATAGCTTTCAGTTATGTCCTTTCTCAGCTTTTGTCTTTCTAGACTCAAGGGTCTGTCCCCACAGGGCAATATCAGCGTCCATTAATGGGCTCAATTAATTTTACAACTTTTCAAATACTTATTACACACCAGACACATGTCAAGCCCCCTGCTGGGTGGTGGGAGGAAGGGAATATGAAAAGAAATAAGATACAACTGTCTCTTTTTCAAAGACTTTTAAATTGATTTTGAGAGAGAGAGAAAGGAAGGAGAGAGAGAAATATTGATGTGAAAGCAAAACATTGATTGGCTGTGCACCCCTCCCCGCATGTGCTCCCCACCAGGGACCAAGCCTGAAACCCAGGCATGTGCCCCAAATGGGAATCAAACCAGCAACCCCTCAGTGCCCAGCCAATTGAGCTACACCGGTCAAGGCAAGATTCAACTCTTGTTTTCTTTTTTTTTTTTTTTACTACATCTTTATTGATTTCAGAGAGAGGAAGGAAGAGGGAGAGAGAGAGATAGAAACATCAATGATGAGAGAGTCATTGATCGGCTGCCTCCTGCACGCCCCTGACTGGGAATCGAACCACGATCTGGATCCTAGGTCGATGCTCAACTGCTGAGCCATGGCCGGCAGGGCTCAATTTCTGTTTTCAAGGAGCTTACGGTCTGAGGGACAGGGGGGACAGATAAGCACACAGCTTTCTGTTACAATAAGTAAATTATTTATGTGAGGCCAAAGAAGGCACTGTGCTTGGGGAAATGGGAAAGAGCGTCCAGCAAGAGGTGACATCTGAACTTAGATGAGAAAGAATTCACCAAGTAGGAAAAAGACATCCCAGGTCGAAGGATCGGTCTCACTCCAGGGACTGAGGGGGTGACAGGATGTGGTGGCTCGGGCACTGAGAAGGCAAAGCCAGGATGGAGAACACATGGGAAGGGGAGTATAAGTAAGGCCTGCCAGCCCTGCCAGTGTGGCTCGGTGGTTGAGCACCGACCTAGGATCCAGGAGACTGCAGTTCGATTCCGTGTCAGGGCACGTGCCCGGGTTGCGGGCTGATCCCCAGTCGGGGGCGTGCAGGAGGCAGCGGATCAATGACTCCATCACTGATGTTTCTCTCTCTCTCTCTCCCTCCCTTCCTCTTTCTGAAATCAATAAAATATAAAAAAATAATAATAATAAATAAATAAGGCCTGACAGGTGGACTGAGGTCAGAACACTGCGTGCCCCACCACAGCAGGGAGTGATGGGAGAGGTTTGTCCAGGGGTGTGGGATGATTAGGTTTGTGTTCTAAAAAGATCTCTCTAGCTGCCTGCATGGATGGTGGGAAGATCAGAGGCAGGCAGGTAGGAGAGTTTAAGAGGCGATTGTCACAGTAATCTGGAGAAGAAATGATGAGGCGCAGAGGGGATGGATAGAAGGAGCAGGTACTAGAAATGGAGATGGCTTAAGGACAGAGTAGTGCGCGGGATATTGGAGAGAGGGCGCTTGGTGCAGGGCTTTCACTTGGCTACTGCAGTCTCAGCATATTTCCAAGGTGGTGAGGAGCCCAGAGTCCTGAGAGTGGTGCTCCTGAGTTTGTACAAAGGGAAGGGAGCTTTCCTTTTATGCTCAATGCTCTGCCTGGTGATCCCTGGCCTTGGGGACCCTTTTTGCCGCTGATGCAACTTGGGCACTGACGTCAGGGTTCCCTGCGTCATACCAGAGCTTGCAAAGTTTGAGTCATTTCCCCCAAATCGCTCCCTGTATCCATCTCCTGGTTCATTTATATTGGTGGCTCTGAAATTGCCACCAATCTCTTCAACTACTGGCTTCTGAGCTGGGCAGCAGAAGACTAATTTCCTAAACTCCTGTTTGCCAACCTAAAGTCTCTGGTCACTCCCCCAACTCTTCCTTTCGTTCCTGTTTCTGACCTTCTCGCTTCCTTTCTTAGGCTTGTATTACATGAGGGTCTGAGATAGTGTCAAAAAATACAGAAGAACCAAGAACTGGCTTCTTTCGTCAATGCAGATATGAGTTAAATACAAGAAATCAATGGAAATAGGATCCTTGCTCTCCTACCCCTCAGGAAGTGTTCACTGAACTAGCCCAGGGGGCTGAGCTGAGATCCAGATCTGCATTTTCCACATGCCCTGAACAGTCCTGCACAGCTAGAAATTTTTCATCTTTCATTGAACATTTACTTTATGCCTGGAATTGTGCAGGACACTGTGAGCACTCAGAGATGGATAAAACACACACCCTGCTTCATGAATTCATTTCTGTTCAACTGTCACCACCTGGTGGCCTAAACTGAATTTTGTCAAGAAAAGAGAGCCTTGAGTTATGGAGTTAATGCTCAGTTGACATAGGAATTGGTAGTTTTCTAAGGAAGCTTAGCAGGGCTGTCACAAGGGGCCTTATTAATTCTCCATGCTTAGCCCGAGATGGCTGCGGATATGGCCTGTTCTTGAAGGCTCTTGAGGGGGTACATTTTTGCACTTAGTACCCCTCACTGGGCAGAAGTCTTGCCCCAGAGCTAATCCCAGTTCCTCCTGCTACAGCTAAAGTGCTTTTGCTTTGATTGACATCACTGGGGCTTGATACATACACTCAGAGGTCATCATCTGGCCTCTGTATTTTGTAGCTCAAAGCCTCCGGGGGGAAGGAGTGGGTGACAGTCCACTTAATGCAATGGACATAGGTGTGTTCTGAGAGTCTCAGGCCGCCCCCCGTGGTAATGGCCCCAACAAGCTCCAGGTGCACATCTGACCTGCATCCCAACTGCCTTTTAGAAGCAGCCTTGGAAGAGACAAGAGATAAGCTGGTTGGAGGTGGGTACACCCCCCGCTCATCCTGAGAACTCACCTTTCAGCACACTGCTGGTGTAAGGGGGCACGGGAATGAGGTCATGGGCTTTGAAGTCTCCCAGATCTGGTCTCATCTGCAAGCTAGGGACAACAACCCCATCTTAGAAAAGTGTTGGGAAGATGGAGTGAGGCCTACAAAGTGCCTGGTGGGAAGCAGATCCCACTCAGTAGCTGCCGTCCTCTGCCCCTCTCCCCACTCCCAGGCTTATCATGAAAAACCTCAATTGAATTGTTTTATGTGCTCGCAGCCCATCTTGTTCAGGAAGGACTCAGTACGCAAATTTACATATGCAAAATCTACCCTTTTCCACAACTGGATTTTGCAAATATCGCTGATATGTTTGTTTCCTTCAGTTAAAAGTGAATTTATAATAAATTCTGGTTTGGGTAAAAATAAAATATTTAAACTTAAAATAATGCTGTGAGTGTTAATACACCTACTCTTCTATTTTTCAATATTTAAATGAAGCCTTTAAAAACAAATAAACACACATATTAGAATGCAAATTTTTCTGTTGCCTCAGCTTTACTGTGGCTCAGCACCACACTGTAAGAGCCTGTCTTTCTATAAAATTCTGATATTTTGTTCATCAAACAGGAAAGGAGTTAGATACCGTCACTCCTCCATCTAGAGTTCACACTTCTGCTAATTCTACAAAAGAGCAAGAAAGCTCCCCAGAGGCCTGTCTTTGCAAGGAGGAAGCAGCGACTGTTCCCTTTTCAGGTGGGACATTTATGAGTTAAGTGCTGAGCTGCCCACAAAGCAGACAGCCCCCTGGCCAGAACACACACTTCAATGTCCCTTGAAGCATGGCATGAATGCAATGGACCTCAGAAGCCCAGAAAGCTATGAGAGGCTGGGAAAGAGTCTCCCTGCACCTGCTGTAGTGCCCCAACAAGGAGCTGCCCTGGCACACTTAGAGGGCCCACCAGTCCTGAGAGTTGGACTTGGCCTCACACCCAACTTCCTGAAAACCTCAGCTCTGGCTCAGCAGGAAGATTCAGGGGTCCCCACCCTTCCTGAGAGCTGGGTCTGGCCCTACACCCAACTTCTTAAAGAGTCTCTCAACCAGGGCTCTGCAGAAAGATTCACGGGGACCCCACCCATCCTCACTCCTGGCTCTGTGGCCAGGCTCTAGGTGATGGCCTGGCAGGATGCCATGTGAAGATGTGTGTACTTCATGCTACGTGGGTCTGCACCCAGCGCGGCAGCCTGCCTGACCTTCTGCCCCTGGCCTGACTGTAGATGTGGCCTGTCTGGGTGTCTGGCTCTAAGTCCCTGCTCTGCTCAGAACCATGATGGCCCCTCTCCCCTGGCCACACCCCTATGTGGTTTCCTCTGGGTGACTTCTGTTTCTGTTTCTGTTCCTGCTCCTGCTGGGTGAGGGTGTTCTTCCTGGTTGGTGTCCCAGGGCCTGGAGAGTTCTGAAGAGACCTGGGAGTGGGCAGCTCTGAGCTCAGTCCTGGGCTCTCAAGCCCACCCTGCACTTTGCCTCTCCCCACACACCACCTCCTGTCAGCATCACAGCTCATGGCTTGGTCCAAAGAGTCCAGGTCCCAAGAGAGGGAGAACTGAGGAGCACAGAACAGTGAGTGTCCCGAACATGCATCCTCCCATTCCCTGACCCTTCATACTCCTGATTGTCCCCAAGCCCAGACCCAGCAACTCAGTAACTTGACCTCTTTCAGTGTCTCCCGGCCCCCTCTGGACTGCTCCTTCCTATGCCTTTTCCTCCCTCTCCCTTTCGCCTCCTTTCTCCCAACATCATGTGTTGGTAGATGCCCTGGGGTTTACAAAAGTGGGTTCTGAATGCTGAATAGGGGTTTACCAGGTGAATATAATGACCCGAGTGAGCGTCTTGCACTGGGAGATGGGACCAAGGATGACAGCTATTCTCTGCCTGTCTGATCCCCTCACTACACACCCTCTCCCCAGGGAACATCCCCAAGGCCCTCCAAGCTGGAACTGAGAAGACCAGTGGAACAGACATGGCCAGTGCAGCAGACCAGGTCCGTGGAGCAGAGATCGCCCAAGGAGTCCAGCTGCAGCTACCTAAGAAGGATCTCTGGGAGCACCCTCTTGGTGCCACCCCAGATCAGCCAGAGAAGGCAGGTGACATGGAGGAGTCCTCAAACCTGGTGGCTCAACACGGGGAGCAGCAGGCCTGGGACCTGCCCCTGCAGACCGGGGAGCAGATAGGCACAAGCAAGCTGTGTGCCGGACCCCAGAATGAGGCAGTCTTCGAGCTAGGTGAGTAGACAAAGCGCCCTCTGCCTGCTGTCCATCTTCTACCCACCCGCACCCCACTGAACCCTCCACCAAACCTTCCTCTGGGCAGTGCTGGGGACTGCCCTGTCAGAGGGGGGATCCAGCCCAGACAAGGCTGGAGCTAGGAGGCTTGCTGGGGGAAAGGGCCTCACTGGACCCCACTTCTAGCCAAGTGCATTCCCAGCAACCCTCGTGGTGCTCACAGCACCTGGGAGGGAGTGCTCAGAGGGCCAGGGAGACTAGAGGCTGACTTTCAGAAGGCACCAGCAGGGCGTGTATGTGTTTCACACCCACCACCCAAGCAGCCCTTGCCTGCCCTTGTGCTGTAAGCACAGAAGGGAATCGTAGGGAAGCAGGTTCCAGGCCCAGCATGACCACATTGGGCAAGTCACTGCACTGCTCTCTGCATCTGTCTCTCCCTCCGTAAAGTGAGAGGGTAAGAGCCTGCCTCCTGGCCTGTAGGAGCTTAAAGAGATAATCCATGTTAGGCGTTTAGCACAGAGTCTGATTCCTACTAAATGCTCAATAAATTGTGCTGCTGCTGTTCCTGCCACTGCTGATGTTCTTACTATTAGCAGCCATGGGTGGCAGAGGCTTGCAGCCTCATGTGGGGGAAATTGAGGTACAGAGTGGAGTCGTGACTTACATGGGAAAGTAGAGGCAGAATCAGGGCAGAGATGCAAACTTCCTGGAGCCCAGATCAGGACATTGGCCCAGCAGTGTCAGGGCAGCATTCTCCAAGGAGAGGCTGGGGCAGGCTGCAATGGGTCCACTGGTTTCTACTGACCTCGCTTAGCTAAGACCAGTTCTCTTGATTCCTGGTTCTCTTTGGTTGGAGAACCCTGGCTCAGTGCCCTGGCTCCTGCCCACCCTGCTAGCAAGCATCAACCTCCTTATTTGCTTCCCACAGGGGTATTGCTCCCACTCCTCCACTCCACAAATCCACACTTGTGGAATACCCCCAGAGGACTGATCTCCACTACGGTGCTGAAATTCTTTGACCCCGAGTCCTGGGGCTCCTCTAGGGCTTAGAAAGAATTTGAAACACTTTCCTGACGTATGGACAGAGCTGGAAATGTGAGGCTTGCTGAGTTGGCATGAGGGCACTGAGTGGGCCTGCAAGGCAGCCAGTGGGTTCCCACCCAGGTGCGCCTATAGCTGCATGAGGACCTGGGCCTAGAAAACTCCACAAGAAAGGTGGAGGAGTTAGGATGGGGTGGTGGGGTCAGCAGGCCTAGAAATGATCTTTAAGGAACATTCCAGTGTTGAGATTATACCCACTCTGATTTGACGGATAAACTGAAACCCGTACAGGCTAGACAGTGAACCTTGCCCAACCAGGTGTGATGTATAACATGGTCACTGCCCAGGCACAGCTCAGGTCATAATCTCAGTGGACTCTGAAGTTCCTTGGGATCAGGGAGGTCCAGAAAGTTCCAAGGAGGACTCTGTTCTCCAGGTGAACCCCAAAAGAAGTTTCGGCTTACTCCTCAGTCCAAGCCAGTTCCCTCTCTTGACTTCTCTGATTTCAACCTTCACCACACTTGAGTCACCCAGGCCGGAAATCCCAGCTGCACCCTTGCCTCTTTCTCTTTTCATCGCAGCATCAAAATTCAGCACTTGGAATAGCCAGGGCTGGAACCAGAACCAGTGATCTCTCCCTCCACACTGCTGCTGCTTGTGAGGACCCCACCCCCAGTTTCCATGGCCCCCTTTCCTCTCCCCTTCCTTCTGTGCCCACTCTCACTTCTGTTCCCAAGCCCTGGCTGTGATGGTCACAAGCTCAGGCTCCATTGTCTGATATAATTGTAGCTAATCCTGCTCTCTTTAGGTTTCCATTTGCACTGAGTATTTTTTCCATCCCTTTGCTTTAGCCTATGTGTGTCCTTAAAGCTGAAGCAAGTCCCCTGTAGGCAGCTAGTCAAGTCTTGGGGTTTTATTGTTGGTTTGTTTTCACATTTTATCCGTTCAGCCACTCTATGTCTTCTCATTAGAGAATTTAACCCTTTTACATTTAAAGTAATTTTTGATAGGGAAGGACTTGTCAATTGTTTTTGCAGCTGTTACGTAGTTTCTTTATTCCTTCTGCCCTCTCCTGCGGTTGCCCTGTGGGGTTTGATGAGTTTCTATAGTGTTAAGCTGCGATTCCTTTCTCTTTCTCTTTTGTGTACCTGCTGTAGGTATTTGTTTTGTGTCTACCATGAGATTTACAGGAAACATCTTGTACTTATTATGTTGTATTTTAAGCTTATGACAACTTAATTTCAATCTACCCTTTTGCTTCCCCCATGTTTTATGTTTCTGATGAAAAAATTTACATCTTTTGTATTGTGCAGCCATTGCCAAATTATTTTAACTAGAGTTATTTTTAATACTTTTTTCTCTTTTTCTCTTGGAGTTTCACTCATTAGATTTATTATTTCAATTTAATATAAAATGTCATCATAGAAAAAGAAAGCACACAAGTAATAAATGTGTTAAACTCCTCCCTTCAGGCACAGAGTCTTCAGTAAATGCTCAGTCATTGCTCTCTCCTCACTGAGTCAGAGTTTTCCCAAAGATAAACCACACAGAGTCTTGTCATAATACTTTTTATTACAATATCCGGAAAACTGAGCATGCAAGTTTAGAAGGTGTCAAGACCCCTCCTTCAATTGTAGGAATGTGCCATTTAAGACTGTATATTTAAACTATAAAGAAGTTCAAATGTAAAAAAAGAAAAAAAGAATGCACTTTCTTCATAAACTTTCTGTGCGTCTCTTGCTACCAATCATATATTCTTTGTAAACCCTGCAAAACTTTCCTGTAAAGAAAGTTTACACACACATGTATATGTATGTGTATATATATATACACACACACATACATACAGTGTGTGTGTGTGTAAAGTGTTGGTAGCTGCCCTTCCCCAAAGATCAGATGTTTTCATGCTGGTGTCAGTGAATGAACACAGATACATATTACTTTGACACTTAAATACATAATTGTGAAATTTAAACAAGCCAAGAGCAAGAGGAAAAAGCACTAGGCAGATGGTATATTTGGAGGTAAATTACCAAAACATCCGTCTTTCTAAGTCCACAGTCCCTCTTGCAGGTTGACCTTCAAGGAAATTCTTTCTTTATTGCAAGCACAACCCCAAAGGCACTGGACAGCTTCCTCACTACTGTCTCACCTGGTGGCTCCAGTATTGCTACCGGCAAACACGTTCACTCCCTGGAGGGTCTCGGAGCCAAGTAAGGGCAAAGGACACCACCAAGGGCTGCTGGGCCCAGGCACCTTCACCTTGGAGTGCACTTAGGTCACTTGATCAAGGGCAGCTTCAGTGCATTCCCACTGTGCCCAGCGCCTTCCTACTGAGGGGAGCTGGTAGAATGACAATTTGAACAGTCTAAGGCTATTTCTAATTGAGGAGGAATAAAGTGAACTAACCTGCCCCTCTTCCATCTTTCACTCGCTAAAACTGGCCAGTGAGGGGAGGAAGGACCTTGAACAGTAAATGAGGGTCTGGGATGGCAAATAGGAGGCAGGTGGAAACAAAGGACCTGGACAGAAAGATCAGCCAGATCATAGGAAGACAATAGGGGACCAGCCACTGGACAGAGCAGGGGCCGCAGGGGAGCCAGTGACCCACCATATCCTCTTGGAGCCACTCGCTCAGCTCTGGGGAAGTAAGTGTGGCACCAGGGCCTGGAGGTGGCAGAGGCTGTGGGGAGGACATCACTGAAGCGCTCCTGTGAGATACAGCTTCTCTCCGTGTTCGCTGGGGAAGATGGGGCCTTGGTGTAGTTTCCCACCACCTGTCCAGGGTGTGAAACTGGCCCTGGGATGCAGTAGACACTCTTCAGAAGCTGCACCTTGAGATGTTAGTTCTTCCCTGAGGCTTTGAGAGACAAAGACAAGTCCCTGGGCCAGGATTCTCTGTCCTTAATGAGGAAGTCGCCCTCTGGCACCGCTCACTGAGGGCGCACTCAGCCTGATGGCACATCATTCCCGTAGCGCCGCTGTCTGCCTGTGAAGCCCCCACTGCCCCTTCCAGGGTAGCTGACTGGTGGGCATGCAAAGGGGACAGGGCAGCCGGTCGCTGAGGACCACCACGAATTTCTGGGGAATGAGGCCAACCTTCCCCCAAGTGCTTATGCATTTCCAACACTCTGGCTCATTCTTGGCTTTTCCATTACCTCCATGGTCTCTCCCTTCTCAAAGTTGAGCTTCCCGATGACTGAGTTGATAGGATACAGTCTTTGGACCACACATAATACGCAGGTTCCCTGGCCATTGCTCAGGGATGGACTCTTTAGCAGGCTCCGGAAGGTGGAGGACTAGAACCAGCTCGCCCACTTCCTCCAGGTTGTAGTTGAAGGGGAACCACCCCAATTGCTCGGTGTAGCTGCCACGTCACCATCTGTCGCTGCACTTCTCCATGACAGTGACACACTACCCCTTAACCAGGGATTGTTCATCTACCCTGCCAGTCACATACACAAATTGACAAAGTCTGAGATGTTGAGGTCTAAGATGCAGTTGGCACGGCCCTAGTTGACAGGGCACTCAATATCCATGCTGGGTGTCGTGGCCAAATCCCACATGCTGGTCCTCATCTTGATCTTGCCAAGGCCGAGTGTGTCCTTCAGGTTCTTCCTGAGGGAGCCCTTCTAAAGGCTATCCTTCCTCTCCACCTAGTTGGATCGCGCCATGTCCTATATCCTCTTGGCAGCTTCCTCACCTACCACCATGTCTTGGAGTCATTCAGCAGCCACATGCCCCAGTCCTTCTTGATGTCAAGTTCCTGGTCCTGTTGAGTAATTTAGTCCCACTTGGCTATAACAATAACTTCTCCCGTCATCTTTCACAGTGTCCTCCTTTGGTGCTCAGTTAGGAGAGGTGACTGGCACAACACAACTCCTCAGATGGTGAATTTTTAGCTGATTGCTCCTCTGAAGTTACAAAGCTTCTGGTATTCTCCATACTCTCAAATCCCACTCATCTCAGCAGAGAACTGTGATCTGGGAAATCACTTGTAGAAAAGGAACATATAAAATCTGAACTGTCTGAAGCAACAGGGGCGGACACCTCACACATTCTCATTTGGTCCCTGAAGCTGTTACAACGCTAGTTAAAGCCAGGTGCCTGACCTTCATCATCCAACGACCCACTGCATACCCCAAAGACTTTCCAAGGCCATCATTACTGTCCTGCCACCAGTGCCTCCATGCCCCCCTTCACCAGCTCCCAGGATTCCTTCCAGCCTGACAACCCCACACCCACTCCCCACTCCAGCAGCACTGGCCAATACTTTTGTTTTTTTATCCATTCTACAAGAGTTATTTATACACCATCCATTATTACAGTATGAATTATTCTGAATATGACTATGTATTTACCTTTACCAGTGAGATTTATACTTTCATATGGTTTCATGTTACCAATTAGCACCCTTTATTTCAGCTTGGAGAACTCCTTTATGCATTTCTTGTGAGTCAGCTCTAGTGGTAATCAACTCCCTCAGCTTTTGTTTATCTGGGAAAACCTGTATAGCTCTTTCATTTCTGAAGCTTTGCTGGGTAAATTATTCTTACCTGACACCTGTTTTTCTTTCAGCACTTTGAATATACCATCTACTCTCTTCTGAACTGTGATGTTTCTGCTGAAAAATCTGGTCATAGCTTTGTGGGAGTCCCCTGGTATGCGATCAGTCATTCCCTTGCTGCTTTCATCTTCTTTTTGTCATTGATTTTTGACAATTTTATTATAATGTGATAAGTGAAGTCCTTTTAAAGTTGAATCTGTATCAGGATCTTGAGTTTCATGTACATGGATGTCCACATCTCTTTGCAGATCTTGAATTTTATATAGTTTTCATGACATGAATATTATTATTATTTGACTTTTTCAACTACTTAAAAATGTAACAGCCATTCTTAGGGCACAGGTGTACAACAAGTGGGCATCTAGATTTGGCCAGAGTTTTCCAAACCCTGGTCAAACACATAATATTAAAATGTAACTCGTTGGAATATTAGTGGTAGGGGGAGAATTTTGAAAGTGTTACTACATCAAGAAGATTTAGATGTGTACCATGCTAACGCATCCATTAAAACCAGGATATTTTTGAGAACATGGCACCAAAAAGACCTCAGCCCTTTCTTGGCATCTCAGGCAGACTCAGGATTCAGAGTGGGGTGGGCCATAGCCATGACCCAGAGTGGCCATACTGATGCATTAGAAGATCTTCACATTGCCAGAAATGTTCTCATAAGAGACAATAAAGGAGGATCTGTAGATCATGATTCCAGAGGTGGGGGTGGGCCCTTGACACCTTGGTCTCACCAAGCTAAAGATGAAAATTGACCCCACATATTCTGTAGGTCCAGCAGGTTTCCCAAGCTGAACTGGGCTTCAGGATCCCAAGTGGGTCACTTACATCATCTCAAACATTCACCTAAGGAGAGAGGTGACAGGCACTCAAAATATTCTAAAAGGGGGAAGTGAAGGTCTTATAACAGTAATTGTTCTTGGAATCTGACTAACATATGACCTTGAGGTTCCTCTCAGGGGCACAGTCCCTGACATGTGCTCAGTTCCTCACAGTTCACAAACCACTTTCCTCTCTGTCCAGGTGGTTTCCCACAGAAACAGACCCTGGCACTAATTTTGAAAGCAGGTAGCTTGTTCAGGAGCTGATTCACTTGGTTCACCATTAGGAGAGAGAAGTGAGACAGGGAAGGGGGTAAACCAATGAAACCTGCATTATGGAGCAGGTTACCTCTGTGAGCAACTGAGGTTCGATGTACTGGGGATCTTTAGGAGACAGTGTAGAACACACTTCAGAGGTGTCTCTCTTGGGGGACAAGGAACTTCCACTTGTCATTGGTTGAATGCTTCTCCTGGAACATTAACACCCAAGGGTTTCTGGCCTGTCACACTCATTGCCTGAGAAAGAGCCCTCCAATACGCAACCACAGGTGCTTGCAGAAGATCTTGACATGTGCTTTATGGGTGGGTGCAGAGGGGTTACTGTCAGGAAACTATAGAATCTGCTACATTATCTCCTTCCTTCCATCATGACCACTTACAATTTACAGATAAAAAACTGGCACTCAGTGGGGCCAATAGCTCAGGTCATGGAATTAATGAGAGCAGAGACTTGTGTCTATTTTGTTCACTCTTTTTTTCTCTTTTTTTGTTTTGTTTCAGATGTCCCTTTTTTCCTCCCATTGACCCCCTCCTCCCTACTCCTGCCCCCTCCCGAGGCCTCCCCAGGCCTTCACTCGGTGGAGTCTTTAGGGTTTTCTATGTACCATATCATGTCATCTGCAAATAACAACAGTTGTATTTCCTCCTTTCCAATTTGGATGCCTTTTATTTTTTCTTCTTGTCTGATCACTGTGGCTAGGACTTCCAGTACTATGTTGAATAAGAGTGGTGAAAGTGGACACCCCTGTCTTGTTCCTGTTCTTAGGAGAAAAGGTTTTAGTTTTTGCCCATTGAGTATGATGTTGGCTGTAGGTTTGTCATATATGGCCTTTATTATGTTGAGGTATGATCCCTCTATCCCACTTTGCTGATGGTTTTTTATCAAAAATGGGTGTTGGATTTTTTGTCGAATGCTTTTACTGTATCTATTGACATGATCATGTGATATTTGTCTTTCAATTTGTTTATGTGATGTATCACATTTATTGATTTGCGAATATTGTATCAGCCTTGCATCGCTGGAATAAATCCCACTTGGTCATGTTGTATGATCTTTTTAATATATTGCTGGATCTGATTTGCTAATATTTTGTTGAGGGTTTTAGCATCTATGTTCTTCAGGGATATTGGCCTATAATTCTCTTCCTTTGTAGTGTCTTTATCTGGTTTTGGAATTAGGCTAATGCTGGTCTCATGAAAAGAGTTTGTAAGTGCTCCTTCCTCTTGGATTTTTTTGAATAGTTTGAGGAGGATAGGTGGTAATTCTTCTTTGAATATTTGGTAAAACTCCCCTGTGAAGCCATCTGGGCCAGGACTTTTGTTTGGTGAGAGTTTTTTTTATTACTGCTTCAATTTCTTCATTTGTTATCAGCCTATTCAGGTTTTCTGATTGTTCCTGATTCAGTTCTGGAAGGTTGCATGTTGCTAGGAATTTGTCCTTCTGGTCCAGGTTGTCTAGCTCTTTGGGGTACAGTTGTTATTTCGCCTCTTTTATTTCTGATTTTATTTATTTGTTTCTTGATGAGTCTGGCTAAAGGTTCATCAATCTTGTTTATCTTTTCAAAGAACCAGCTCTTGGTTCCATTGATCTGTATTGTTTTTTTAGTCTCTATGTCTTTTATTTCCACTCTGATCTTTATTATTTCCTTCCTTCTACCTCCTCTTGTTATTCTCTTTCTAATTCTTTAAGTTGTAGGGTTAGATAGTTTATTAGAAATTTTTCTTGTTTCCTGAGGTAGGCCTGCTGTGCTATGAACTTCCCCCTCAGGGCTGCTTTTGTTGTGTCCCATAGATTTTGGGTTATTGTGTGTTCATTTTCATTTGCTTCCAGGAAGTTTTTTATTTCTTCCTTGATCTCATTGATAACCCATTCATTGGTTAATAATATGCTTTATAACTTCCATGTATTTGAATGTTTTAAGGGTGTGTTTATTGTAGCTGATTTCTAGTTTCATGCCATTATGACCCGAGATGATGCTTGATATGATTTCAATTTTCTTGAACTTGTAGAGACTTAGTTTGTATCCTAGCATGTGGTCTATCTTTGAGAATGTCCCATATGCACTTGAGAAGAATGTATATTCTGCAGCTTTGGGGTGAAATATTGTATAAATGTCCATTAAATCCATTTGATGTAGTGTGTCATTTGGGGTCGCTGTTTCCTTGTTGCTTTTTTGTCTAGAAGACCTTTCCAGTGAAGTCAGTGGGGTGTTTAAGTCCTCCTGCTATGATTGTATTGCTATTGATCTTTCCCTTAAAGTCCTCCAGAAATTTTTTTTATATATTGTGTGCTCCTATATTGGGTTCATATATGTTTACCAGGGTTATATCCTCTTGTTGTATTGACCCTTTAGTATTATGAAATGGCCTTCATTGTCTCTTGTTATGGCCTTCATTTTGAAGTCTATTTTGTCAGATATGAGTATTGCTACTCCAGTCTTTTTTTTTTTAATTTCTATTTGCATGGAAAATTTTTTTCCATTCCTTCACTTTCTTTCTATGTGAGTCTTTTGTTCTGAGGTGGGTCTCTTGTAGAAAGCATATATATGGGTCATGTTTTCTTATCCATTCAGCTACCCTATGTCTTTTGATTGGAGCATTTAAGTCATTTATATTTAAGGCTATCTTGATAGGTACTTATTTGTTCCCATTTTTATTCTTTATTCCTGTGTCCCTCTCTCTCTCTTTATTTCTTCTTCTTACAACAGTCCCTTTAGTATTTCTTGCAGTGCTGGTCTGATGGTAATAAACTTCTTTAACCTTTTCTTGTGTGCAAAGCTCTTTATTTCACCTTCAATTTTGAGTGATAGTCATGCTGGATAGAGTAGTCTTGGATTCAGTCCTGTGCTTTTTATTACTTTGTATACTTCATGCCATTCCCTTCTGGCCTGAAGTGTTTCTATTGAGAAATCAGCTGACAGTCTAATGGGACCTCTTTTGTAGGTAACTTTCTGTCTGTCTCTTGCAGCCTTTAAGATTCTTTCTTTGCCTTAACATTTGCCATTATAATTATGATATGTCTTGGTGTGGGTCTTTTTGTGTTCATCTTGATTGGGACTCTCTGTGTTTCCTGGATTTGCATGACTTTTTCATTCAGCTGGTCAACGAAGTTTTCTGTTATCATTTCTTCAAACAGGTTTCCTATTCCTTGCCCATATTCTTCTCCTTCTGGTACCCCTATGATGTGGATGTTGGTACATTTCATTTTGTCCCAAAACTTCCTTAAACTCTCCTCTTGCTTTTTTTTTTTTTTTTTTTTAATATATCTTTATTGATTTCAGAGAGAGGAAAGGAGAGGGAAAAAGAGATAGAAACATAAATGATAAGAGTCATTGATCGAGCCCGCAACCTGGGCATGTGCCCTGACCAGGAATCGAACCCCAATCTCCTGGATCCTAGATCGACACTCAACCGCTGAGCCACGCCCGACCGGGCTCCTGCTTTTTTTTTTTAATTGCTGCTCTGAATGGGTGGTTTCGTCTACCTTGTCTTCTAATTCTCTGATTTGGTCCTCAGTTTATTCTGGTCTACTTCCTTCCAGGGTATTTTTATTTCAGTTATGTGATTCTTCATTTCCGATTGATTTTTATTCATGGTGTCGACCTCTTTTTTCATGCTGCTGTACTTCTGATTAAGTTTCTTATAGTTCTCATTAAGTTGCTTGTAGTTCTCACTAAGTTGTTTGAGAATCTTATACCCATTACTTTGAATTTTTTCTCTGGCAAATTGTTTGCCTCCAATTCACTTAGTTCCTTTTCTGGCAATTCCTCCTTTTTTTTTCATTTGGGGGTTGTTTTTTGGTTTTTTTTTTTTAATATATCTTTATTGATTTCAAAGAGAGGAAAGGAGAGGGAGAGAAGGAGACAGAAACATCAATGATGAGAGAGTAATTGATTGGCTGCAGCCCACAACCCAGGCATGTGCCCTGACCGGGAATTGAACCCCGATCGCCTGGATCCTAGGTCGATGCTCAACCGCTGAGCCACGCCCAGCCGTGCTGGGGGTTGTTTCTTTGTCTCCCCATTTTAGTAGTCCAGTAATCCAAGCACGTGTGAAGCAGGCCAGATAGTGAGGGCAGGTCTGTGGGTCTGGGGATGATGAGTTGCACTGGCTCACAGCAGTGTGTCCAATCCTCTGGTGGCCCTGGGTTAGGCCTGCTGGGTTGTGGTTGCAGGTGCATACAACTGGAGGCATTGAGTCCCAGCAGGGTCTGATCTTCAAGGGGTGCTGGGTGAAGTGCACCTGGTCACAGAGGCAGGTCCATGTGTCCAGGGGTGTCAGGTCATGGCTAAGATGATGATTGCTCTTTATTCCCAGACACTGTATCAGTGCCTGGAAGTGTAACACCTTGAATAATATTTGCAGAATGAAGAAACATCACACTATGAGAATGATTTGGTCAAGTCTTCAGCTGGGATCTTCATCTCAAAAGCCCATGTTTTCTCCACTGATCTGGCTAAAATGCTCCAGTATCAGTATCCAGCACAGTGTGGGACACCAAGTTGATGCAGAAAACAGTTGTGGAATGAATAAATGGAGAAAAAAATTGAACAAATGTTCCATCTTTCCCTCCCTTCTGTAGGAATCAAAGGAAAATACAAGGGGCAAAGGAGAGAGAGGCCCTGCCCCACACAGTCATGGAAAAATGAGGATTTCCAGAAAAAAATCACACAACCGTTACTTCTACACAGATGTAAACCCAGAGGCTATGACCACCTGCTCAGGAGAAGAAGGCATCAGAGGGTGGTAAATGAACGAGGATATATGATTAAGGTCAGAGACCTATTTGGCCCAGGGCTGAGTACCCAGGAAAAGTGTCTCACTGTCATACTGCATGGGGTTGCTGGAAGTGGGAAGTCAACCCTGGCCCGGCATGTGAGGAGAGCCTGGGAGGAAGGTTCGTTGTTCAGAGACCGCTTCCAGCATGTCTTCTACTTCAACTGCAGAGAGCTGGCCCAGTCCAAGACAATGAGTCTCGCTGACCTCATCACAAAAGACTTGGCTGCTCCTACAGCTCCCATTAGAAAGATTCTGTCTCATCCAGAGAAGCTGCTCTTCATTCTTGATAACTTAGATGAACCAAAATGGGACTTGAAGGAGCAGAGTTCTGAGCTCTGTCTCCACTGGAGCCAGCAGCAGCAGGTGTGCACACTGCTGGGCAGTTTACTGAAGAAAACCTTACTTCCCAAGGCTTCCCTGCTTATCACAGCTCGGATCACAGCTCTGCAGAGGCTCAAACATTCTTTCAAGCAGCCACGCTGGGTGGAGGTCTTGGGATTCTCTGAAATTGCCAGGAAAGAATATTTCTACCAATATTTCACAGAAGAGAAACAAGCAATTAGAGCCTTCAGCTTGGTTAAATCAAACTGTGAACTCTTTACCATGTGTCTCATGCCCTTGGTGTCTTGGCTGGTCTGCACTTGCCTGAAGCAGCAGATGGAGCAAGAGCAACCACTCTCACTGACCTCCAAGACCACCACAGCCCTCTTTCTGCACTATTTTTTCCACGTTCTCCCAGCTAAATCCCTAGGGACTAAGCTGAGGGGCTTCTGCTCTCTGGCTGCTGAAGGCACCTGTCAAGGAAAGACCCTGTTCAGCCTAGAGGACCTCAGGAAACATGGGTTAGGTGGGGCTACCACCTCCACTCTCTTAAACATGGGTATTCTTCAAAAGCACCCCACCCTTCTGAGCTTCAGCTTCATTCACCTGTGTTTCCAGGAGTTTTTTGCAGCAATGTCCTATGCTTTAGGGAATAGGGTGGTGAAAAGTGATTGCTTTAATAACATCAGAATTGTGAGAGATTTGACAGATGTATATGGCAAGAGTGACCTGTTTGGGGAACCAACCACATGTTTCCTATTTGGCCTTTTGAGTGAGCAGAAAATGAAAGAGATGGAGAGCATCTTCAAATGCAGTATATCTTGGGAGAGGCATCGCTATCTGCTGCATTTAGCGAAAAGGGAGGTCAACCTCAAACATCTGAACCTAGAGCCATATTATTGGCACTTGCTCCACTGTTTTTATGAGAATCAGAACAAAAGAGTTCTGAAACATGTGATGTGCAATTTCTATGGAATAAGTGTATGTGTCCAAACCGACATGGAGCTCCTGCTCTTCACTTTCTGCTTTAAATTCTGCTACCACATGAAGAGGCTTCAACTGAATGAGGGGGAACAACACAGAGAAGCATGGAAACCCTCCAGTGTAGTTCTGTGAGTGCACCCCCCTCCCCTCTCTCCAGCTCCTCTGTTGTTTCCACCGTCCTGGGCACCGGAGGCACCCTCACTAAGCCTGGCCACAAGGGCTAAAGAACTGAAGTTACCAGTGACTTCTAACTGCCCAATATGACCTCCATTCTCTGTCCACCTAGGATCCCCTGCAGCAGTATCTGACCATGTGGCCTTCCCTACCTGCTTCTGGGTGGCCTCCTGCTTCTCTTTCTGTCTCAGTCACCATGGCCACCTTCTCTCATGGTGAGCTTCCAGCCCCATGCTAACGTCAGCTCCCCTCCACCCAGCCCACCTGCCTCTGTTTCTCCCTCTAGACATGCTTCCCCCCAGGCAACTGCTCACTCGGCGGCTTCAGGCTCTCTTGATGGCTGATGACTGACATGGCTCTGATATCTCCCCCATCACCTCACAATTTATGTGTCTGAAAAAGAGTCTCTATATTTTTTTGCAAAACCAATGTTCTTGTGTCAATGATGCACTATTGGCCCAAGGACTCCGCTGAAACCCACCTTCTGAGTCTGATGGAGTAGCTCTCTCCAACCCCAGCAACACCGTTAACTTCCGCATCCGGGTCCCCCACCTCAGTGGCAGGATTGATTCTTTAATACTTTGAGGTGCCTATCTCCCCTTTCGATGATTCACTCCATAAATGTGTATTATGCACTGATTCTCTGCCAGGCCTGAAAGATCACAGATTAATAAAGCACAGCCCTGTCCTCAAGGAACTCAAATCTGGGAGAGAAGACAGATATCCATTAAATAACTAGAATAGAGTGCAGAGTCTGTGGCAAGAGAGGCATGGGCAAGGCGGGATGGTGGCCCAAGGAAGGGAGGGATCGCACAACTGGACCTGGTAAGGAAAGTGTCTCAGAGAAAGGAATGGCAGACTTGGGTGTTTTAGTTTCAGATTTAAAAGTTTTTCTAATATGAAACTCATGTTTATTGTAAAAAAATAAGGACATGTAAATAAGTAACAAGGTCAAAATATCAACCAGAATTCCTTCAGTCAGAGGTGACCATCATTAAAGATTGAGGTAAATATCCTACTTTAGGCATATTTTTAAAGCAAACCAAAGCCATACTGTACATTTTATTTTACACCCATCTTCATTTCTTTATTTTTATATCAAGACTTCTTATATTATGGAGCCAGATACAACATCATTTTGAATGACCATACAGTATTCCATAAGGAAGGTGTCACAACTATCTGGCCATTCGTCTAGTCTCAGGTACTTGAGTTATTGCAAGTTGTTTATGGTTATCAAGGGAACTGATCCTTAAAGGACCTGGGAACAGGTGTTGCAAGTGATGGTGGCCTTCGGAAGTATCCTCAGCAGGCACAGAGGTAGAGGCCAGAGGAGAGCAGGAGGAATCAGGGGCATCAAGACAAAAAAAGAGAGTTTAGCTCTTAAAGCTAAAACTACACTAAGATTTTGGGGATTCTCTATAACACCTTTACATCCTCACAGAACCCTCTGCAGTAGGTGTTCTTGTCCCCTTCTTGCAACGAGGAGACTGAGTGAGGCACAAACAAATGGAATTCATGTGCAAACAGCTGGCTCCCGAGCCTCTTCTCACCTCTGCACAGCTCTGCAGACGTGGGGAAAAGGTGAATTGAGTTGGGGACATACTGGGTCCAGGTGCTACTATGCTGTGAATGTGAGGGTATCTGTCAAGAAAATAGAGATGTTGGTTTGTAACTTGAAATAGAGTTTGAGTCATTGAGCCTTCGTAACATATAATATCACTTAAATGGTGTGTGGAAAATGTAGAATTTAAATAATACAACGCAGTTTACCCTAAAACTCCCAGAAAAAGGCAATCAGCCTCTCCCCATGTCCTGCAAATGTTCTCTCCTGAGATATTTCCCTTTTCCATCTCTCTCCTGGGGACCCTCTCTGTGGTCTTGCTATCCTGGGAATGGGACAGGGTCCCACGCAAGCCAACCTGGACTGCAGTATATAGTTATAATCAACAATTCCACCACAAAATCTTCTTCAAACCACCTCTCCCAGGCTCTGTTCCCTCCTCCCATCTCCTCCTTTCCTTTCTGGACACTAGGACTTCACAATACCTGTGCCAAAGAGAGAAAGGCATGTCTGCATTGATGAGAAAAAGACTATCTGCATCCCTAAGCTCTGTGCCAGGCCTTGTGCTGGGCACTGCAGAGAAAAAAGGCGATCAATATCTGCCCCTGCCCACAAGAAACTCCCAGACTGAGGCAGAGACAGACCCACCAAATGAACGAGGGCTGCAGTATCGAATGGCAAGGGCTGTACAGTGAGAGCCCCACTGAGAGGGGCACTTAGCCCAGGGTGGGGGGAACACAGGGGCCATCAGGGAGGCTGATCAGCCCTCGGGATAGCCCTGCCCATTGTAACCTGGGACTCAGAGGGTCTGAACCCCAGTGTTGTGCATTTTGTGCACACCTAAGACCCCACACACAGGTCACATCTCTCCCGTCCCTCTCTCTCCCCCTCAGGTCCAGCTGGGGCCCTGACGCCTGGTGGCAGATTTTCTTCTCCATCATCCAAGTCCATGACAGCCTGCGGGAGCTGGATCTGAGTGGAAGCCCCCTGAGCCACTCTGCTGTACAGAGTCTTTGTGATGCCCTGAAAATCCCTCTCTGCCGGCTGAAGACCCTGAGGTGAGTCTGGCCCAGGTTCTGTTCTGAAACGGGGATGGACAGGAGATCAAAGATAGAAGTTGTGTCTAAATGGGTGTGTGGTCTTTGATTTCAACAAATATTCATTGAGCCCCTCTCAAGCCGCGCACGCACTGTGCCAGGGGCCATGGCTCTTCAGTAAGCAAACACGGACGGCACTGTATTTCTACAGAGCTTGCAAGTGACTGGCATTAACCACACACACAGATGGGTAGTGACAGGCCCAGATAAGGGCCTCCAGTGGCAAACTACCTTAGGAAAGTGAATATTGAAGGACATCTGAAGACTACAGAGGATTTACCTAAGTGAGGCAGGAGAGAAGAAAGTTCAAAGGCCCTGTGGCAGGAGGGAGGATGGGCTGTCATGGAATTGAAAGCAGGCCAGTGAAGCTGGACGGTGGAGAGCAAAGGGGCCACAGGAGGCCACAGAGATCATGCAGCCAGACCACCTATGCAAGGCCCTGTTGGAATTTGGGGTGGTTGTTTTTTCTAAAGCAATGTGAGAAACGGAATGGAGGCGAGCAAAAGTAGAGGCTGGGAAACCAGCTCATAGGATAGTTTCAGTTGTTCCTGTAAAGGTGGTAAGAGCTTGGGCTAAGGGAAATTACAAGTGTCTGCAAGAAATGGTGGTATCTTGGACTAAAGTGTTAGCCATGGAAATGGAAAGAAGTGAATAAATTAAAGAGATCAAAAAAAAGTAAAATCGAACAGACTGATTAATAAATTGGATTTATGGAGAAAGGGAGTGGGAGGTATAGAAGATGATCTTAGGTTCAGACAGAGATATGCATGGGATATGACACCTTCACTGAGATGGAGAATACTAGAAGAGGAGTGGATGGGGGATGAGATGTCCTGGTGTGATTTTGTGCATGTTTATTTCAACTTCATTTGGGGTATCCAAGGGAAGATGTCAAGCATGTAACAAATAAAGCTCTATGCAAAAACAAGATGTTCCATAAAAAAAACCTCAGCAAATCGAAAAGAATTGCAATCATACAAATTATATTCTCTCACCCTGGCCGGTGTGCTCAATGGTTAGAGTATCAGCCTGTGAGGGGAGGGGTCGAGGGTTTGATTCCCAGTAAAGGTCATGTGACAGGGTTGCAGGTTCAATTCCTGGCCTCTGTCAGGCATAAATGGGAGGCAACCAAATGGATGTGTTCCTCTCACATCCATGTTTCTCTCCCTCTATCTATCTCTCTATCTCCCCACACACACACACACACATACCTCCCTCTATCCCTCTTTTCCACTCTCTCTAAAAAAATCAATGGGATAATATCCTCTGGTGAGGATTAACCAAAAAAATTATATTCTTTCAACATAATAAAATGAAATTGGAAATCAATAACAGTAGGAAATTCACAAATACACTGAAATGAAACAACATACTGCTAAACAAACAATGGGTTGAAGAAGAAATCATAAGGAAAATTTTAAAATATTTTGAGATGAATGAAAACAAAAACACAACATACCAAAACTTACCTGTTGCAGCCAAATCAGTGCTTAGAGGGAAATGTATGAATATCAATGCCTAGATTTCAAAAGGAAGACCAGAGCCCAGCCGGTGTGGCTCAGTGGTTGAGCACCAACCCATGAACAAAGAGATCACAGTTCCATTCCTGGTCCAGACACATGCTCAGGGTTTCTGGCTCAGTCCCCAGTGGGGGGCATACAAGAGGCAGCCAATCAATGATTCTCTCTCATCATTGATGTTTCTATCTCTCTTCCTTTCCCTCCCTTTCTGAAATGAATAAAAAAAAATTTTTTTAATTGTATTAAAACAAAAAAGAACTGTTCTAAGCAAGGGGTTATATTATGTCCTTTGACCTTGGCAACTACCATATGCAATAGGCATGGTGAATTCGTGTTACAGATCAGTAAACTTGAAGGTGAAGAAACCTACCCCCAGTCTTCAACTAGTACCTAACAGCGGTAAGATTTGACACAATGTCTGTCTGACATCCAACCAGAAAAAGTGTAACCAGGTTCCAATTTCAGTGTCCTTTGCCTCATTCTGAGCCCTTCCCACAATCGCATCCTAGGCCCCCTCCAGTGGGCACCTGCCAAGCATCCATCTTCAGCTCAAGACCCAAACTCAGCGCCCTCCCCTGCGATTTCCCAGAGGCTCCTTAAACTAGACTCTCCTCCCTCACCAAAGAAAACTTGTTCTTCCTCCCAGGACCAGCTAGATAATTTGTAGGATCGAGTACAAAATGAAAATGCAGTGCCCTTGCTCAAACATCAGGAAAAACGTGCTGTTAAAGGTACTAAGATATAAAGCTTTATTCCCTCGACCCTAGTCTCTCCCTCTTTCATGGTGATTTTTATTTGCTGTTTGATGTTGCAGTCCTTTCACATGCTGCAGCTGCATGCAGACCCTCCCAGGTGCCTGGGGGCCCTACCCACAAGTTAGTAAGACCACAGCCCAACATATGCCAGGTTTCTCCTCCCATTAGCCTGTAGACCCATGCATCATGCCCTAGAGTGGGTGGAAAAGTCAAGCCAGACTTCTCCACCCATGGGCCCATCACCCCAAACCACTATAGAGGGAAGACCACCAAAGACCCCCATCCGAACCCAAAGCAGATGGGAGACCCATCCCCTGGCAGAGTATTTCCATGAAGCACCGGGTATGTGAATCATAGCAGGCGGGAGACTTGCCCCCCAACAAATCAGGAAACATGCCACGGTATTGTCAACAAGCCCAACTCCCAATGCCTGATGGGAAAGGCTACTGTGAGCCCCACAACATAAAGGGACAGGAGAGTGGGTGGCTAAGTGCTCTTCACACAGACTGGGGGAGATGGCAGGAGATGGGAACATATGTGAGACAAAGCTCCATTGTCCCATCAGAATTCACTTACAAAACACAAATTCAAAACACAAATTATGAAGAAACGCAAGGTGGCAACCACAGAGCAATAAACCCAAACAACTGCGTGTCCATGAGGCTGACGCTGCCTCCATCACAGTGTCTCGCTAGGTGGCAGCAGCAGCAATTCTGTATCTACTCCAGAGGCCTCCCTGAGAGCACTCGGTGCCTCTCCCCACATCTAGAGGGGCCCCAAGTGCTGTTGGGTCCACAGGAACATCTCCCTCAGGCAGCGCTCTGGCCCTGGTGCTCACCCTCTCCCACCTGGTCCCCCGCTTCCTGCCTCACCCCACCCAGCCACCCTCCACTCACTGCCAGGGGTCTTTCCAGGCAATGCAAAGGACACATCACTACCCTCCTCGGGAACTTTCACTGGCTCATCACTGGCATCTGAACAGGTCCAAACATCTAACAAGGCCACTCAAGACCTACCACTATCGTTTTTCTTTTTTTTAATATATCTTTATTGATTTCAGAGAGAGGAAAGGAGAGGGAGAGAGAGAGAAACATCAATGATGAGAGAGTCATTGATCGAGCCCACAACCTGGGCATGTGCCCTGACCGGGAATCGAACCCCGATCGCCTGGATCCTAGGTCGACCCTCAACCGCTGAGCCACGCCCGGCCGGGGAAGACCTACCGCTATCTTGATATTTTCTATCTTTACCCTCAAATTTCATCTCTCCTCATGTGGCCTTCCTGCCAACATCACTAAACTAAACACATGCTGTAAGCTCACATCCACTGCCAGCCAGGAGAGCCCCTCCTCCACCTTCACCTAGGCGAACTCCTACTCACCATTCAAGGCACCCCTCAAAGGTCTGCTCTTCCTTCACTGGTCAGAATCAACCCCTCATTCCCCTGCCTTCAGTGACACCCGACATGGCCCTCTCTTCTCCACTCCATTTCAACACTCATCAACCACACCCTTATTAAGTTCCTACTATGTGTAAGACACTGCCCAAGGCGCTGGGGTACAACTAGTAATGAAAACTCCTTCCCCTTGGAGCACACATTCTGGAAGAGATAACAACAAGCAGATAAGTAAAGTATCTCGTATGGGATGTGGGATAGAGGGAAAAGTAAAGCAGAAAGGAATGGGGGTTGGGGCTGGGGCTGGGATTTTAAACAGGGAGGGTGGTGAGGCGAGATTTCACCAGGATAACTTCTGAGTAAATGCGTGAAGCAGGTGAGAGAATGAGCCATGAGATACCAGGTGAGAAGATTGTTCCTGGCAGAAGAAATGTCCGGTGCAAAGGTCCTGAGATGAGACTGTATCAGGAGTGTTTAAGGAACAGCAAGGAGGTCAGTGAGGTTTAGATAAAAGGGACAGGAGGTGAGAACAGAAATGATAAGGAGCCAGATCTCCAGGGTCCCAGCGTCAAAGGCAAGGACCTTTGATGACATGGAAACAGGAAAGGCTCAGATGACATGGAAACAGGACAGGCTTTAGGTCCAAAGAGATCTGAAAATTGACCTACTGTCCTCTGTTTCTATGTCAATCCCCTAGTACCTGTGCATTTTGGGGGGCCTGGGGGGCAGCTTACTTAACTTCTGCCTGGCCCAGAGGAGGTGCAAGTGGGCGCTTGCTGGTGCTTGTGGGACCAACAGGTGAGCAAACTCAAGGCTATCAGTGCGTGTCTCCCGTAGGTTGGCCGGCTGCAGCCTCACACCACAAAGCTGCAAGGACCTTGCCCCTGTGCTGAGAACCAGCTGGAGCCTAGAAGAGCTGGACCTGAGCTTCAACCTGCTCCTGGACACGGGAGCCAAGTGCCTTTTCCAGATGCTGGAACATTCCTTCAGCAAGCTGCAGCGACTGAGGTAATTGCTCCTCCTTGACACTACTTTGAGGGGTGGGCAAAGGAGGACCATGGGTCAGAGAGAAGGTGAGAGCTAGATAGGATGGGTGGTTTAGTTGGGAGTAGATAGACATCTTAGTGTTGAAATTCACCAAAGCATCCCGTGTCAGCTAACTGGGCATTTGGAAGGGCCGATGTAGTTAACAATTAGGCTCAGTGCACAGGTGGAACGTTGGGTAAATAAATCGTACAAAGTTGATGTGGAGAGTGGACAAGATTGGTGAGAATCACACAGGAGTGAGAAGCAGTGATGAGCTGCATCCTGAGTGTGGCTCCTTAGCCGCAGGAGGAAATTAAAATCTCCCAGGTTATCGCAAGCCAGAGTCTTTGTCTTTGTTTAATGTCACCAAGGATCCCCTACGGGCCACAGGTGCTAGAAAGAAAAACCATACCCTAGTTACCCCGAGGAGAAGGCCCTCAGGACAATGACTGTGGGCCCGTGCAAATCTCTCCCACAGGCTGGTCAGCTGTGGCCTCACATCTGGCTGCTGCGAGAACCTGGTCTCCATGCTCAGTAACAACTTTCTGCTGTCAGAGCTGGACCTGTGGCAGAACGACCTGGGTGACCTCGGCGTGAGGCTACTCTGTGACGAGCTCAGGAAGCCTAACTGCCAGCTCAGGCACCTGGGGTAAGGCCCTGTGGGTCCATTCTGGGCAGAGGGCAGGGAGGAGGAGGGAGAGGAATGGAAAGAGTTGGGGGGCCCTGAAAAGGACACGGGGAGTAAAGGGACAGAAAAATGCATGGTCAGCCTGGGTTACCTACCATCTCTGCCACTCACTTAGGCCATGAGACTCGTTTTGTACATCTGTGTAATGGGACTATCATATCCACCTCATAGAGATGATGAAATAAAATGCATCACAGTGCTGGGAACAGAGTTGAGAGGCTGAAATGATGACCACTAGTGAAGCCACATGTTCCTGGGCACTCCCAGGTTCATTTCTCCACTCCATGGCAGTCCTTTCTTCTTGCCTTCCCTCATGATCTCATTGGTTCATTCATTCACTCACTCATTCATTGCATGAGTCCCCAGTGCCAAGCCCTGAGCCAGGCACTGAGGGGACAATAGTAAGCAACAGACTCGGGCCCTGCCCTCCTGAAACTTATACTCCAGTGAGAACAAGATAGATGTTAATCACATGTTGACGCGCAATGTGCATTTCTGAGCTCCATGGAGTTTTGTGAAGGGAAAGTGCACACGTCATAAGAGTGTAACATGAGGGGAAGATGGAATTAGGTTCAGGGGCAATGAGGGCTTCTCTGGGGAAGTGACATCAGGCAGAGACTTGCAGCAGAAAGAAGAGTTAACCAGGCCCAGGCAGGGGGAGCAGTCCAGGAGAAGATAGTATGAGGAAGACCCCAGGGCAGAAGCAGGCTGACAGCACTAGAGGCCTGTGAGAATGGAAACAGGGCTCTTTCTTTCCAAGAAACCTCCTAGCCTCTAGGAAGGAAACCCCAGGACCTACTGCTTTGTGGTCAGTTGGAGGCCACAGGGACAGGCTGGTCTCTGGTGGATGCTGTTACATGCTGTCCAATTCCATTTCAGGAATGAAGATGTAACCCCAAGCCCCTGGGAGTGCTACTGGCAGCTGGCTACAGGCATGGCCTCTGCCAACTAGGGCCGGCTCACACAAGGTCACCTCCCCTCCCTGGGTTGGCCTGGATCCAGTGACTGACTGGTATACTGGCATAAAGACCCAGCCCCTCCTCCTAGTATGGAACAGCCTGGAGGGTCATCCCCACATCAGAAATCACGCAGAGTCAGCTGTGTCCCTGGAGACTGCATCACAGCCCAGGAGACTGTTCCTCTGCCCTGATGTTGACCCAAGAACACTCCCTAATAAACCTCCTATATCTATTTTCCTTATTAGAATATGATTTCAGGGAATCCAACCTATGACAGGGTCCTGTGGGACTTGTAAGTTTCCTTGATTCTGGGCCCTGAGGACCTTGAGATTGCGTGGGGGTCCCAGGATAACCAGGCTTCCTTTGTGCTTGCAGGCTGGACCAGACTCAGCTGAGTGAGGAGGTGACAGAGATGCTGAGGCTCCTAAAGCAAGAGAAGCCTCAACTGCTCCTCATCAACACTGGGTAAGGGGGCAGACACAGAACTTCCTCGAGCTGGCCCAGGCCCAGGGCTGACTCCTGGAGGCTGGTCCAGAGGCAAGGGCCAGAAGTCAGGTGGGGCAAGGCTGGACACAGAGACAGACAGAACCAGGAAGAAGCCAAGAAACCACAGCATCCAGAGTGAGATTGTTTGCTTATTTGTTTAGTGCAAACAAAATCATGTCCTTCCTCTGCTTACACCCTTCCATTAAATGAGTAAGAGGATGAACAAATGAAAAGATGTGATGAGTGAATGAGTGAGATTTGGAACATAGAAAGCAATGGCCACGAGGGGGAGACAAAGACAATGAGAGAGAGCGTTGGAGGGAAAGGCCACCCCCCCCACCCCTATACAAACACCTTACCTACCCAGCCCAGCTTGAGAAGAAGTCTCAGGAACAGGAGAGTACATATTCCTGGGAATCTGCTGCAGCCCCATGGCCTTTCACTTTGGTGTCTTGGGGCCTGTGTCTGCAAAGTGCACCTGTGCCCTGGTTCTGACTGCTCTGCCTCACCTGACATGGCAGGAAAGGGTCCCTATGCTTAGAGGAACCATTCATCAGGGAACAAGCATTCCCCTCACACCCACAGTGTGTTAGGCACAGGGCTGTGTACAAGGACCCAACTCCCAGGAGCTTCACTCAGCAGGGACACAGACCCAGGTTACCCCCTGCCTGCATCATTGTGCCTGGAGTCTGGGTGAATGTTCTGATGGCATGTTTGACTCCATCCAAAGGACCTGCACTGAGTTGTGAAAGATGGGAGGTCTTAGCTGGGCCAAGAAGGGATCAGTGCCTGGCAGCGGCAGAGGCTCTGATCTCAGCTCCCTTGAAGAATAGGAGGAGGCCAGGTACCAGGAACAGTGCTACTCAAAGTACGGTCTATGGTGATGTCAGCATCAGCATCACCTGAGAGCTCATTAAAAATGCAAACTTTGGGCCCCACTCCAGACCTGCTGAATCAGAATCTAAGGGGTGAGCCCAGGAATCTGTGTTTTAACAAGGCCTCCAGGTATGGGCCTTTGAGAAGCGTTGGACTAGAGGTGAGTGAGCAGGAAGAGTGGCAGAGGAGGGGTTGGAGCCTAGGGCTAAGGGAGGCTGGGGTGGGGGGGGACAGGCCACAAATAAGCCTTTGGGCCATGTTAAGAACTTTTGATTCTACTCCCAAAAGCAATAGAGATCTCAGGGCTTCAGCAACAAAGTGCTGAGTCGGGTTCATATTGAATATCAGTTACCGTGTAGAAATGGGCAATAGATGGATAAGATAAGAAGCAGGGGGCCTTTAGGGGGAGGGTGCAGTGGTTCGAGCCAGAGATGCCAGGGCCTGGCCCTGGAGTGGAGGCTGTGGAGGTGGAAAGAAGGGCTAGAAAGAGAGCTATTCTCGAGGTAGTGTCAAGGTGCTCAACCAGCTCTCAGAAGGGGCAGGAAGGAGTCAGCACTGCCCCAGCTCCGGCGTGGATGGCTGGGTGAATGGGGGCCATCGCGGAGACGGGGTCTATGGGAGAATCTTGAATGAGGCCTTGAGTTCACATTCAGCGAGTTTAATTTAAGTGGGGATGTCACGTAGACAGCCCCGCCTTCCTCCAAGATCTCAGGGAGAATGAACTCTGTGTCTAGGATACCAAGTCATACGATCACTAAGGAGGACCCAGGTGAGGACCAGATGAATGAAGACACATCCCCAGTCGAGCAGCAAGAACCAGAATTAGGTACCTTGAAAGGGCCAGTCTGGGGGCATCATGACTAACGATGGGAGGGGGACATGGCAAAATGTGGAAGGTCATCCCCTCCATGCTCCTGCCTGTGGGGTGATACATGGCACAATGCCCACCTAGGGGAGCCCATCTCCATGTGAGACCTTCCACTCCTAGAACCTGGCAAGGTCTCTGCTTTCCTCTCTCCGAGCCTCAGGCTGAGGCTGCTTCTCTCTAGAACATCTCTGGAATGTCTCAGACTCAGATCCAGGCCCCAGTTTCCCAAGGCCCAGCTGGGTTTCTGAGGCCTGGGAATCCCTTTTCCAGCCCTACCCATCCATTTTTTGAGTCATGTTCCTCTAACAAGCTGCCTACCTGGTGGATGCTGGGAATAGCAATACTTCTGGGCCAGTGGGAAGGGGAAGGTGGGCAGGGTTAGGGACACGGGGCAGCGGGGTTGGGCCTCCTCAGATATCAGGCACTTGAGCTGGGACAGTGGCTAGGGACCGACTCCCTGCCAAGGTCCAGGCAGACCAACCTTGGGAAGGGCCCATGGTCTAAGCTACAGGGTGGCCAAGGCCAGACAGAACTTAAAGCTGACGACTGCCCTGCCTGTTCCTCTCAAGTAGCACAGGTGGAATCCTTCTATCTGTCTTCTCCTGAACCTCTGGGGGACCTACCAGTGGAGCCTCTAGGGACTGAAGATGCTTTCTGGGGCCCCACGGGGGCTGTGATTCCAGAGGTGGTTGATAAAGACAAGAGTCTGTACCGGTGAGTGAGGGGACTCTGCTGTGCTAGGCTGGCTTCCCCCACCCTCTCCATCCCCACACTGGGTCCCAATTCCAACATAACTCAGCACCCCACTCATGGCCATTGGGTCCCCTCCCATTGTGAAGCTACCAGGCAGACTCAGGACTGAGATACAAGGTTGGTGCTTTTATTATGGAAACGGGTTTTATTATGAAAAGTTGCAAACAAACACAAAATTGGAATCCAAGGAACATCCAGCTTCAACAACCATTTTACCAAATTTGGTCCAACTACTCATTTTCCCCTCTTTTGTTGTTACAGTATTTTAAATCCAAGGTATCAGGTCATTTTACCTGCAAACATTTTGTGATGCATTTTGAAAAATACAAATAAAGACCTTTTCTGCCATCACCACAATTCCATTATCGTATCTAACAATGTTTACAATAAGTCATTTTCATATCATCTAATACCCAGTCTGTATTCAAATATGCTCAATTGTCTAAAATGTGTCCTTGCAGGTGGTTTTTCTAATCAGGATCCAAACAAAGTCCACTCATTGTATTTGGTTTGTTATGTCTCATAAATCTCATTCTATCTATATGTCCTTGTTTTATTAATATCCACTATGTGCAAAGTACCATACACAAGGAGCCAGGAGATGACTATGGAGCCCTGTTTTCCAAGGGTTCCCAGTCAGAAGTAATAAATCTCTATGATCTTAGTCCTGATCTCTTACATAACACAATGCCATTCACTGTCTCCGACATGATCTCAGCTGGGCAATAATATTACTCCCAACTTACACACACAGAAGCTGACATCCCAGGAACCCACTCTTTACCAGCCAGGAACCTGGGGAAAGTCTCTGTAAGATCTCTATAAAGTGTTCTTTTAAACTCCAAGTCATTATCATTAATATCACCATGTAGATTGTTATTAATTATTGAAAATTAGGCCCTTCAAAAATAAGAAACTTTGCTATTTTTTTATTATTAATATTATTATTCTCATCATCATCACCATTATAGAAACAGCTAACCACCCCCAGGCATGTATTAAGCTGTCAGCATACATTCGGTCACTTACTACTCACAACACTATGAGATGGGAGCTATTAATACTTTTACTGTACTTACAAATAAGAAAACTGAGATCAGGGAGGTTCAATGACTTGCTCATAGGTCCACAGTAAAGAGCAAAGGGGCGAGGACTCAAACCCAAATCCCTCTGACTATGATATCTGAGCTTGCTGCCACTCTACTAGATAGGCAGTACACTGTATGCAGCCAGGCATCCAGTAGGTACTCGGTGACATTGTGTGGAGTAATTAATTCAATGTCTACCTCTCTCTGTTATCCCCAGAGTTCACTTCCCTAAGGCTGGTTCCTACCACTGGCGCAACACAGGTCTCCACTTTGTGGTGAGAGGGTCAGTGACCATTGAGATTGAATTCTGTGCTTGGGATCAGTTCCTGGACTGGACTGCCCCACAGCACAGCTGGATGGTTGCAGGGCCTCTTTTTGACATCAAGGCTGAACCAGAAGCTGTGGCAGCTGTGTACCTCCCTCACTTCATAGCCCTAAAAGGTAAGCAAGAGGGGTGTTTGGAGAAAAGGTGATGGTGGTGAGAATGGGCCCGAAATGGCTTCGGATGGCAATGTCCTGAAGGGGTAGCTTGTGGATTTCTTAGACAGACCGAGGGAAAGTTATAGAAGTGGAGGCAGCTTTCTTTCTCATTCCACAGTGCTCTGGGCATATCTTTTTAGAAACATTTTTTGTGCCCAAGCATCAGAATTATTTTTTCCTGAATTACTTGAAAGTTTCCCTCAATAGAAAGTGGTTTCCTCTTCACATAGATTCTATCACTCAGGGTCCCAGCAGAAAATACATGGTATACTCAGTTGAGATTTTCAAAGAGACTTTTCAAAAACAAGACCATTTGCAAAATAAGGCTAAGTGAATGAACAAGAAAGGTTAGGGTACCTAAAGGTTAACAACAAGTGGGAAGTCATTACTACTGCTACAGGCAAGGAGGAGAAACAATGTCACCAGGCTCCATGTGAGAGCTCAAGCCACAAAAGAAGAGCATCTCAGTAGGAGACATAGTTGTAAAGGGTTACATGGTTATCACAGTCTCTCCCACCTCCAAAGACTTCCCACAGTTAAAGTTCTGAAAAATATAAGCTCATAGTCAAAACCTCAGAAACAATGAACAAGGCATCATAAGTGGAAAGCAACAGAAACCTCAGCCAGATATCAATTCCATAAATATGTCAGACATTTAAATTATCAAAAAGAGAACACAAAATAACTGTTTCTTATGCTTAAAGAAATAGTCTTTAAAATATGAGCAAGAAGCAATAAACAATTAAAAATGATAACTCAAGTTTGAAGACAAGATAAACTGACAGAAAATATGATAAAGCATAAGTGAGGAAAGATTAGTGACATGGAAGATATCATGAAAAGGCCTGACATACATCTAATCAGAATTTCAGAAAGATATAATAGAGAGATTAGAGCAAATATAATATTCAAAGAGAGAATTGCCAAGAAATTTCTAGACTTGCTGAAAGATGTGATTTCTAAGTAGGAGAAATCCCAAAAAATTCAAAGCAGGAGAGAGGGATAGAGAGAAATCAGCACTAAACCCATTGAAGTGAATCTTCAGAATACAGACATCTAAGGGCAGGTTTTAACAGCAGCCAGAAAGATTATGGAGCTAGGTGAGCCAATTAGGATGACAGCTGATTTTGAACAGCAGCATTGGAAGGCAGAAGACAATGGAATGAAAACCTCAAAGTATTGAGCAAGTAACTGTCAATCAAGAATTACAGCCACAGAAAAATTATTTTTTTAAGAAGTAAATAAAATAGACATTTTAAAACAAACTAAAACCAAGATAGCTTTCCACAAGCACATCCTTACTGAAGGAAATTTTAAAGGATGTACCTCAGGCAAAAGAAAAATGATCCCATATGGAAGGTGTGGGGTGCAACATGAAATGATCCGCCAAGATACTGAGACACATCTGGATGAATCTAACAAACCAATGACTGGATAAAACAACAGTAATAATGTCTGATGTGTGGGGATTTTACAAAGAGACAGAACTAAAATGTCAACAACAGTAGCAAGTAGAGTGCTAAAGAATCCGAAGGTCTTAGTGTAGTTCACTAGTGAAGGCTGCACTAGTACTCCATCCAGGATAAAACACTGAAATACTTCAGTACTCATCAGGAAAGAGAAATTCTCCATTTTTGAGACCATAAGTGACCTGACAACATCATCCAGTGTTGGCCACAGAGGCAAGTAATGGGGCCTGTGCATGTGCAGACATGGATGGGGTGGTTGAGGCAGCATAGCTCCACATCACCGGGAGGTAGGCAGCAGAGTATGAGCCTGTCAGGCAGCAGGAGCAGTATTGTTGGCAGGGGCTGAGGCACAGGCTTTCCAATCCAGTGTACGAGTGGCATCAGATGCATACCCAGTCAGTGCTGGCTGCCACAGACCTAATGTCTATCAATTTAATGAGAAAGTTGGAAGAATCTGATGTAGTTCCCCATGTCAAATCACAACTCAGACAGGAACTTTATTTTATTATGATAGAATGATTTAATAATTCATGTTATAGCTTATACCAGTTGTAAGCACTTTTATAACATGTATAGTTTATTTAGATAATAAAGGGAGATATAATTTTAATGTTCTATTTATAGTCATACACCACATATCAATGGTTTGGTCAATGACAGAAAACATATACAATGGTGATATTATGAGCCTAGGTGTGTAGTAGGCTATAACATCCAGGTTTGTGTAAGTGCACTCTAGTGTTTGCACAATGATGAAACTGCCAAAAGATGCATTTCTCAGAGTGTGACTCTATAGATTGATATATTAAACTATAGTGCATTTCCAGTAGTTAAATATATTAGTGTCACCTATAGGTACAGGCATTGATTTACTTTAGACTTTAAGTACACACATTAAAGTATTAGGGTCCTCAGTCAAAAAAATATATTTGCATGTAAGAAGAATAATTTACAAATTAGTAGAAAGAAAAAAAGAGAGCCCTGGCCAGCTTGGCTCAGTGGTTAGAGCGTTGACAGCGGACTGAAGGGTCCTGGGTTTGATCCCCTGCCCTGGCTGGGGCAAGTGTGGGAGGCAACCGATCAATGTGTCTCTCTCACATCAATGTGTGTGTCTCTTTCTCCCTTCCACTCCCTCTAAAAAGCAATGGGAAAAAATATCTTCAGGTGAGGATTGAAAAAGAGAAGACAAAACAAAAAGCACTTCCCTCCAGGAGCTTCAGTTCCCCCCTCTGATACATGAGGACATTCCAGTTCTGTGGAGGGTGAGGTGACAGCATCCACTTCCTGTCACCAAGGCAGTGCAAGGTGCACCACCTCTTGGAGAAGCAATTTGGCAAAACATTGCAAGTCATAGAACTGCTCACATCCTTTCACACACTTTTCTCATCCCTTGGGACTTACCAGTTCCAAGGTAACAGCCCAAGGGAAATAGAAAAGTTCTCTGCGGAAGCATGTGCATTGCAGGACTATTTCTCATGGCAAAAAGGTGGAGGCAACCTCAACGCTGAAACAAGAAGGGAGCAGTGAATTAGAGATACTGCATCCACTAGCAGGTATCATATGCTGCAGTCATTAGAAAGGTCCGCAGGTGCTTGTGACAATTAAAATGATCATGGGAAAGGCAGGAGACAAAGCTACATGGCCAAAATGGAAACATGAAAAAGTGTTGCTGCATAGAAAGATGAATGGAAAAGGGAAAGGTGATAATAATAGTTGTGTTGTTTGGTAAGATCAGAAATAAATACTTCTGCATTTTGTTGGTGGTATACACCACAGTGATATTATTTTTCTCACACAAAAAAAGCAATAAATGAGTAAAGTTAAGTAGCAGTCTCCATGGCCCGTCCTGGTACTAAATCATTCAGCCATGTGCTGATTGGTGCCATGCAAACTAAGGCAGATTTGGGCAGAAAAGAAATGTATAAGATTATTGGATAGCTCACAGACTTAAGATGCAATTAGGCAAGAAGTCTTAAAAAGGCGGGAGGGGGGGAGGGGGCTGTAACCAAAGACTGTTGAGAAACCAAGAGCACAGCCAAGGTCCAAACAGGAAAAATATGAAGAGACCCCTGCTGCAGACACGGCCACTGTAGAACCCTCCTGCCATGGCAGCTGATGGACTCTTGATCCCCCTTCTGCTGCCAAAACACTCTTTGTCTTTTCGTCTGTGGTCATGGTTAGGAGCATCCACTTGGTCAAGTCTTGTTCACACACCTATGTCATCGCCTTCCCAAGTAGGAGGCCAGCTTGTATTTGCCAACATCCACACAATAATGGAGGAGGCTCTTCACAAAAAGAGGTCTCTGAAAATGGTGGGTGACCAAACAGTTGACAAATGTACACAACCCTTGGTCACTGCATTTCCAACTGCCTCTTTCTCTTTGTTTCTACCTGCCTGGAGTCACACCTGCCAGCATTACTCAATGACCCTCATAGTTACGGAGTCCACAGTAACACAGGTAACCATGGGATTGATATCTTTCCCTGCTCAAGGACCAGGGGCTGTGTATAGGTGTGGCTTGAGGGGATTTCATTGGTGCTCCAACTGTAGAGAATGTATTGGGGGCAGCCCCCAAGTGCCCCAGACACATGCATGCTGCCCGCCCTGCTGGGTCCCCCAGAAAGGCCACTGAGCATATGCCCAAAAACCTCACTGCCACAGTCAAGCCTGACTCAGTGAGGGCACTAAGTACTCGCCTCTCAAATCCATTTTTTCAGAGAAACATGTGGACATCTCCTGGTTCCGTGTGGCCCACTTTAAAGAAGAGGAGATGCTTCTGGAGAAGCCAGCCAGGGTGGAGCCACATTGCATAGTCCTGGAGAACCCCAGCTTCTCCCCCATGGGAGTTCTACTGAAAAAGATCCATGCTGCCCTGCACATTCCTGTCATCTCCAATGTGTTGCTCTACCATCGCCTCCATCCCGACGAAGTCAACTTCCACCTCTACCTAATCCCCAGCGACTGCACCATTGAGAAGGTTGCTACAATAGCCAGAAAGGCCAGGCCAGGGTGGGCTGATAGACATGGCATACATCCAGAGAGCCCCCTATATGGGTCATCTGGGCATAAGGATGGGCCATGGACTGGTCTCTTGGGTCCCTAAGGCCTTCCCCAACTACTGTTCCACTGCTCATGGTTGGACACCCTTTTGCAGCCTCTTTCTAGGAGTCAGAAGGATGGGAGGGCTCCATGCCCAGAGCTCTGTACCCACTCCTCCATTCTCACTTCTTCTCTAGCAATGCCCTGATTCCCAGCCTGAACATCTAGCACAGGCCAAGTGTGGGGATCTCTGTGTAGCAGTCATGGGGGAAGTTCTTGGGTGGTATAGCCCCTCCACCCACATAAGCTTGTGGAAGTACAGCCTCACTTTGCTCTGACCAGATTCCAAAGGGTGGAATCTCTGAGCTAAACCCAGACACTCCCCTCCCTTGATCAGTGTTCTGTGTGCTTCTTAGGCCATAGATAATGAAAAAAAGAAGTTCCAGTTTGTGCGAGTACACAAGCCGCCCCCGCTGGCCCCACTCCACATAGGCTCCCGATATATTGTGTCTGGTTCACAGAAAATGGAAATAATCCCTGAGGTGAGTAGCTCAGATAGTCCCCCTCCCTAAGGTTAGGGGTCATACTTGGAAATACCTGTGGGTCAGGTCTCAAAACTTTCCAAGGGACAGGCCCAGTTGGGGTTGGGCAGACAGTGAGTGAGATTTGGGGTGCACAGGAATCCTTCAGAGACTGGGAGAAAACTAGCTGGTAGGAGAAAGGGTTATATTCAGGACAGGGACAAAAATGGGGTTTGACTTAGGGGAACTGAATGGGTTACAGGGTGTCGGTGCTCTCCCAGCAAAATCATCAGGAACGCACCTGTAGCTGAACACACTGGGATTATTACTCATTGCACTGGGAGAACACGCACCAATGGAAACTGCGGGCCCCTCTTATTAAGAGCCTCAGAAAGAACCTTTTCAGGATTTGGGACTTGGTTGGGTAATTTGGGGGACTATCTAAGGAAATGGAGATTTGGTAGAGATCTAGTGTTGTGAGAAGGTAGGGCAATTCTATAATTGGGAATCTCTACACAGTTTCTCTCTAGGAAGGGAGGCACAGCAAGTGTACAGGTATAATTGCTGAAATAGTCCATTTTGAAGTGGGATGGGGCGATGTTTGGCCCCATTGTGAGACTGTACATGTGCAACAGGAGGACAACACAGCTGACATGTAGGCATCAGATTAGTTTGTAATAACAATGAAGTCTAGCTGTGAGCATCACATCAGGTCTGGATATCAGGGACTGTCTTTTATTCTTTCTCAGTCTCCCCTTTCCACCAAAAGTGAAGATGTGAGGCCATTGGACATCCATCCATGATATCAAAATGTTCGCCATTGCCCAGATTTTGCTGCTTATGGTCAAAGTTTCAACTGAATGGCAGTCTGTTGTTGAATCAGGGTCAATCCTTTGTTTTCTTCTGTTCTTAGATGAGTCCTTGGGCCACTTTAAGTGACAATGACAGATGGAATACCTTTCCAGTAGTAATGAGGAAGTGTTGTATATCTTTTCAGTTGAGAAACATGAGTCCAACAGCAAATACCTTAGATTTTCCTGCTGTGTCAAATTTTAACTAGGCATGAGGGGCATGATTAAGTCATTCAATAAACATTTACCCAGTGCCAGCCCTGCTGCCTTCATTTGTGATAGTCCAGGGAACAAGACAGACAAGGCCCTGCCCTCGGGAAGATGACATTCTGGTGGATGAGACCTACATAACTAAAGAAATGAACCGAGAACCATGAAGTGCTGTGAGGAAAACACAATTACTCCATTTAAGAGAGTGACTTGGGGTGGATGGTCAGGGGAGGAGTCTCTGAGCAGTAACATAGAAGCTGAGACCTGAGTGACAAGAAGGATTGGTGAACATTTATAACAGAGTGCTTCAGACGCAGGGACCCTTAATCCCTTCACATGACAAACAGGAGGCCAGTGTGGCAGAGCTTAATGCCTGTAGCAAAAGAGAAGTAAGATGGGGCCGTACAAGAGAAGGAGGTTTCCTAGGGCCCGTGGACCATGTTGCCCTGACGTGGAGTCTGGATTTTGTTCTAAGTGCAATGATGAGATCTCAGAGGGTGTTACTTGGTAATACAAGACCTGATTTAGTTTCATATAGATGCCTCCGGCTGCTGGGTAAGAATGGAGGGTAAGACAAGGGTGAAGACAGAAGACAAGGCAAAAGGCTGTTGCCACGGTACGGCAGGGGCTGCAGATGCCTTGATTAGGGAAGAAGCCGCTGATATGAAGTTGGTGGGTTCGGGCTGTATGTTGCAGGTAGAGCCAACAGGACTTGCTTATGAAAGAGAAAGGTAGGAGTTAAGGGTGATGCCTGAATCTGGAACATGAAGGCTCGGCTGGGGGGGCGGCGGGGGGCATTTACTGAGTGTGGGGAAACTGGGGAAAGAACATGTTTGGAACACAGTTGGGAATCAAGAGTCCTCTTGAATGTGATTTAGAAAAGGGGATGGATAAAAATTTTCTGTTGATTGAAAGTGGGTCAAGCTTAGGATCCATTAAGAAGACAGGCTTTGGGCTGGAGAAATGCGGGTTTGGGTTCAAGATGGGGGAGGGGGAGGAAGGAGGGTCTGGTTCAAGAGGGAGGGGGAGGGTCTGGTTTAGGATGTGTGAGTGTTACATTATGGGTGAGTCCTGACTCATCCGTGGGGTGCCCAGCTCTGTCCCCTTCCTCCTGAGTCAGGATTTGTGGGAAATGAGAGAAAGAGCACTGCCTGAGGGGGCAATTAATATCAGTACAGATCATCCAAGGGTCCCGTGGGGCCGAGCAAGGCCAAGGAGGTATCACTTGCTGGATGAATGTTGCCTTCTCACATGACGACTTTTTCTACAGGAACTGGAGCTCTGCTATAGGAGCCCTGGGAAACCCCAGCTCTTCTCTGAGTTTTACATTGGCCCTTTGGGGTCAGGGATCAGGCTGCAAATTAGAAGCAAAAATGATGAGACTCTGTTATGGGAGGCCTTGGTGAAATCAGGTAAAGTTAAGATAAGTCCAAGGAGCTCAGTGGTGGAAAACAGAAAGTCAATAAGAGTCTGCCTGTGTGCATGTGTGTGTGTGTGTGTGTGTGTGTGTGTGTGTGTGTGTGTGTGATCACAATTTGCTGATAAGAAGAAATAGCCCATAAAAGTTGTGTTGACTTTTTCTAGTTATATAACAATTGGTATGACTAGACTTTGACCTCAAGTTAATCTGACTTTAAGCTCCATTCCCTCTCCCATGCACCATGGTGTCTCTACACTGCCCTTGATTTAACAGATTTTGACACCCACCAGGCCTTTGGCAACATTTCTCATAATAGATTGGATATGAGATGAAAAAGTAATAACTAGACTGCTGTATGGTTGTATGAATTAAGCCAGTTATGGCAAAAGCACATACACTAACCTGGATCATTCAGGTATTTTCAAGTAGACAAGAGGGAATGAAATAATGAACTTTCAGGAATGAATGAAATTTTACCATCTCTTAAACCAGCACCAACACCCTCAAGAAGCAAAATCCCCTAAAAAGTCCTTCTAGGAAAAACCAGCCCATGCTCACTGTTGAAATACGTGATTCTCCCTCCTGAGCACATACAAACAGGCTTCCCAGTGCAGAGAAAGAGAATGGTTTTACTCAGTACCAGCTTGGGTGCAATCACAAGTGTGGCCTAAACAGCTCCAGCATCACACCTCATCTGAATCTCACTCTGGCTGGGTGATCTTGGGGAAATCACTTAACTCATTTGAGTCTCACGTTCCTCATTCATAAAATGAGGGTCGCACTGCCTAACTTGTAGGATTGTTGGAAAGATTAAATAAATGATGTCTGTACATATCTCATGAAGTGGTCTTCACAAGTAGAGGCGATATTGTTATTTTTCCTGATAGCAGGTGATCTTCTGCCTCCTCTGTCTTTATTCTGCTTCTTGGAGCTGAGAGAAGAATCTATCTCATTCCCATAGGAAAGCCCTTCAGGTACCTGAAGAGGGACCATGGCCTCCCTTAAGTCTCTTCCCATGTAAATTAAATGTCTCTAGTTCCTTCCATCTTTCCTCTTTTATTTTGGATTTTCACGTCTTTGCCTTTTCAGTCACCTTCCTCGGCAGACGTACCCATTTAAGGATGTCAGGGTGGACCCTAAGACCGTCCAGTCAGCATGGAGGACGTGGACCACCCTCCTAGCCGGTGCTGCCAGCACCACAACCAGAGCTCCCTGTGCTTGCACTCGCCTCCCACACTGTCAGGTCACACCGAATTTAGGCCAGCTCAAAATCGCAGGCCTTGTCCACAGGAGCTGCTGTGGGCTCCCCCTTCCTCTCCTTATGCAAGTCATTGTTTAACCCCCTTTCTTTGTTGTTGCTGTTGTTGTTGTTTCTTTTTCCTACTGAAATGTATCCATTATTCCCAGTGCTAAGATTTTCTTGATCTTGATTCTGACATCAAAATCCAGAAAAAACAGTGTGAGTCTAGAAGGCCAAACAAGGACCAGGAGGCAGACTTTCACTCAGAATAAGATCTCATAGTTGAAGCTATCTAGCAAGGAACTCGGTTATTTCTCCACCAAGGTTCCATTCAGGCCAAGGCTGAATTGAACCATGTCTGCAGTGTTGAGGAAGAAATTGCTCGCTCTCTCTCTCTCTCCCCCTCTCTCTATGATTATGGCTTCTGGGCCTCAGTTTCCCCATATGCATATGGAAGGGTTCACCTACATAATCTCTAAGGGCCCTTGCAATGCTTACTCCAACTTACATTAGAATCAGTCTATTTGTAAGGCTTATTATTTGTGTTAAAAACTACCACTGTAATAGGTGTTTATTCACATCTGTTTTCCTCCAGGAGACCTCAGACCTGCAGCCACCCTGGTCTCTGGATCCCTGATAGGTCAGTAACAGCCGTTAGAGACCACAGGAGCCATGGTGGTTCTGGGATGTGCTATCTGGTCCTGGAGAGGAGAGGGGCGAGAAAGAAAGGGACTCTAATCCTCACAAGGGATCCGTCCTTGGAGAGTGGTGTGTGACCCAGGGCAGAGTCCTCCCCATCCCCCTTATTTCTATCCATGGAGGCCCTGACACCTTCCACGGGACAAGATAAAATGCCTCCATCAGGAACTGGAGGGTAGGCAGAGGTGCCTTTCTGGTGGTCCATGTCTTCACGGGGGTGGGGAAGGAGCCAGGGGTGCAGATGAGGTAAGAACTACAGGTGGGATCAAGGTAGAGGCTGTAGTGAGAGCCTTTCTTTTCTCGTTGGCAGCCTCACCTTCACCCACAGATACCCCAACCTTACTGCACTTTGTGGACCAACATCGGGTGCAGCTGGTGGCTCGAGTGACATCAGTGGACCCAGTCCTGGACATGCTGCATGGACACGTGCTGAGCGAGGAGCAGTATGAGAGGGTGCGGGCTGAGCTCACCAACCCAGACAAGATGAGGAAGCTGTTCAGCTTCAGCAAGTCCTGGGACCGGGCCTGCAAAGATCAGCTCTACCAAGCCCTGAAGGCGACCCATCCTCACCTAATTGTGGAACTCTGGGAGAAGTGACACAGACTACGGGAGCTGCTGAAAGCTCGGCAGCTGAAGTCTGAACACCTGCTTATGAGTCCTGGCTCCGACTGCCCAGCCTTTGGGTCTAGGTTTCTTCATGTCTAAACACATTGCCATCACCTGGCAGGAGTGGCTCCGTTGGTTCAGTGTCATGCCTGGGTTGCAGGTTCGATCCCAAGTGAAGATAAATAAACAAACACATTTCCATTTGACTTGCCTTCTAGCCCTAAAGCTATGGAGCTTTGGTGATGCCTTTCCTGGGCATTATATGTCCATGCTCAGTGATGCCACATGGGCTCCCAGACTGCCTCACTTGGCTTTCACAGGGCAGCTGTGTAGGTTGATGACAGCCACACGGGGAATATGCATCTGGAGCTGGCAGGACTTCTGTAGAACTTGTAGAAGCCTCACCCAAGAGCCTTGTCCGGTGGCCACCACAGCCAAGCCTAGAGCCTTCCCTGTGCCAATCAGATGCAAAAAGGATTAGGGGGGATATAAAACTGGTCACCTCTGTCTGGAGACAGATAGTGGAAATGGACATCTTGGGGGTTGGAATGGCTTGGAATAGGGGCAAAAGCTGATTTATTTTTCACTTGTCCATGTTGAGCTAGGTTTTTCTATTAGTCCAAATTGAGCTATGTTGATTCTGAAGTCTATTGGATTCCTAGAGCCAGGAGAGGGGTGAAGGTCAAGGCCATGGAGGGAATGGAATCCAGGTCTTAGCTTAGATGACTCCTGCTGTGGAAAGTGATTCCATCCCCTTACCCAATGCCAATATGTCTTAGAGCTTACCCCCATCCTGAGCCTCTGGAGCGGTCTCAGTTGCTTCATAAGCATGTGCAGAGGTGCCATCTCGTGGGCCCATAACTTTTTTGCTCACATCACATTGCTAACACGTTCTACACATTCAGCTGACTCTGTAGGACCTTCCTCTGGAGGAGAATATTCCTGAACTTTTGATCCCAGCTCTTGGAGCTGCCCTCTAATGCAAGTGGAGTCTAGCAAAACACCCCTACTTGAGAAGGGTGTTCTTTTCCTAAGATTTAGGTTCCTATAGCTGCTTTCTGGTCCCAGGTAGGATAAGCCTGTGCAGAAGGCAAGATATCAACAGGACTCTGCACCCAAGACTCTGGCTCACCTTCTTCAAGGATAGGCTTGCAAAATGAACTTGATGATTTAAACATAATCCTGTGTCAGCAGCTTTCTGCTGAAGGTGGCAGGTATATGACTTGATTCTTAATTTGATGTCCTCAGCTATCTTAAGTGCGTGTGGCAGGGGAGACACCATGCCAATATATCTTAGAGCTTCTTTCTTCATCAAAGGGCCAAAGCCCTCCTGTTAGTCCCTGACAAACATAGAAGAATATTCTCAGGACAAACCTAGTTGCTCCTATTGCTCTACGCTGGGTGTCACATTGCATGGAACAGTGCTCATTTATTGATTCTAATTTACTTCTTTCTCAAGGTAAAATCCAGATCCTCATAGAGGAAGCTCTGCTCCTCTCCACAAGAAGCTGCAGGCGGAGCCTGGTAGCTCAGGGCTGGTCCCAGGCACTGTCCTCCAAGTTTTAACTCTCAGCTGGGGCTCTGATGATTGTTGGGGCCACACAGTAAACAGTCATTGAAGGCAGGGTGTCTGGGGTCAGCCTCCCACTTCCTGCCTTGCCACCTTAGAGTGAGGCAGGTTAGTAAGAAACTAGGAAAATTCCTTAACAAGTAGAATGAGGGAGATGGGGACAAAATAGTTAAATGAATAGCTGAGCAATTGGTGGCCAGCTAATAAATAACAAGTCCCTATCCTCCCTCACCAAGGACACGTAGGAGCAGAGGGTGTACATGTCTCCTTCCCAACCAGAGAGCAGAGAGCTTAAATCACCCTAGTCAAGGAGATAGATAACAGAGACCCAATTAGTGCCAGCCAAACCCAAAATGAATAAAGTCAGGGGAATAAATAACCAAAAAAAAACTAAAAAAAGCAACATGACAAAAACCAAAAAAAAACAATTAGAGCCAGACAAATTCAAGATAGAGGTGAAGCTGACCAGAGAATGATCCCAAATCCCTCTATATGCTCATACTGATGCATCAGCATGTTAAAAAACACACCTGGAAAGCTGATGAATATTCTGATTGAGACCTCCCTTAAAATTCCCACTTGCAAAAAACTCATAAAAACTCTCAAGACCAAGGGTCCAGTGCATGCTCTCCACACCCCCTTCTTCCTCGTGCATGTCATTTTACTTCCTTTCTCCTACGCTGCAGGGACCCTCCTCTTACTAACTTTTCAGTGAGCAAGAAGCAGACCCACCTAGGTTCAACCCTGTTACTGTGACTTCCCTTCCTGAGTGTAGGCAGTCCAGCCTAGCCTCACTTCTGGTACTGTGATCTTACTTCTTCTATCCTAAGCCCTTCCTTTTTTCCACTATCCCAACCTTTAATAAACATACTCTCAATATCACCTGGACTCGACTCTTGAATTCTTTCCTGCATGAAGTCAAGAACTCACACATTCCAAGCTGAGCAGGGACAGATCAATCTCTGCCCGGGCCAGGCCCTTTCCAATGACATAAGGAGTGCCTAAACTTTAGGGGAACTCCAATGGCCCTCAATTATTGCTGAGGACAGAGTCAAAGGGCATTTCAGAGTTAATATAGGACTTTGCTGAGCACCAGTAGGAGGGATGGGAAAGAGGTAGGGTAACTGAGGTTTCCCCAGCAGGTCTAGAGGGAACATGATGAGTTACTGTGTCGCCATGTTTGCTTTGAGGTCCTTAGGGGACATATGGGTGTAAATATCCCTTGGCCAACAGTATCCTTAGGTGCAAGATCTAAGCAAGCAATCTAGACTTGGGAATTATCCTCATGGGGGGCATGTTGAAGTCACAGGCATAGATAAGATGGCTCAGGAGAGTGGGAAGAGATGAGGCTTCACAGCACCCTGAGGAGCACCAACCTTTAAGGGATGGGCTGAATAAAAGAGGCAGATGAGACATCAGACTGATACCATTGTAATTAGCTAGTTATTAGTAATAGGAAAGAAATGAAAGGAAGGCCAGACATTATAGGCATGTCACATGGGCAGCTTCACCAGGAAGATGCAGTTTCCAAGGAACCACCGGCCCATTCCCTGCAAAACACTGGGGGAAGGGGTCAAACAAAGGGGGGAAAGATGCATGTCTAGTGAAACTGGGCTGACATAGGGAAGGTACTTGTCTGTCAGTCACACCTAAGAACAAAGATCATTGGCCAGAAGGGGCGTGGCTACTTCAAAGCTGCAAAAATACATAATCCCCTAAACAAAGGAATTCTCTTGGCTCTTGGCTCATGGGGCTCTCTTGTTCCTGCTTTCTTGCATTTGCCCCTATGGCCCACAGCCAAGCAGACCCCACACACAATGGACTGTTGGACTGCAAAGGGAAACACAAACTAAGCTAGCCTGATGCTGGATTGGATTGCTCCAACATGGAATGGAAGATCTGGACAGTGGCTTTGATTTTAGCCCTGCTAAAGACAAAATGAGACTTCTTCCTTGGCAGGAAGGAGAGGGGACCTTGGAAACTCAGGGGTTTGAGTTCATAGAAATAAAGCTTTCTACAATGCCTCATCCTCCTGTGGGGGCCTCTGAAAGTTCTTATTCCAGTGGTACCCCAAGAACCCCACTTCCACCATTAACAAGAGGAGTTCACTCTTGGGATAAAGAACTCCTAAAGGAGTGGTCAACAGGGTAGAATTCATCAGAAAGGTTAAAAAAATCTGAACTGAGGAAATGCTGTCTGATTTAGCAATCCAGTTACCAGGGACCTTTGCCAGTTTGGGAGGCGATAGAGGAAGGGGATGTATCACGGAGGGCTGACACATAAGTGGGAGGTGATGAAATAGAATACTCTTTCAGGAAGTGAGAATGTGTTTCAGATTTGGAAACTAAAAGTATGCTCTCCAGTCCCCGTTCTGATACTTTCCACCTAAAAGGGATTTGGAAAATCATTTAACCTCTGCATGTGTTGTATTTTCTCCTCTCCAAAATGGGCTTAAAAATATAGTGCAGCTAACAGGATTGTAATAACAATAAAATTAAATAATTAGTATTTCCCTAAGAGTGCTGTTGCATACTTCCAGGGATAAATGAGATGATTTTAGGTGGCATGAGAACATTTTTTTTAATGGTTCTGTATTTATTTTGCCATGTTTTAGAGAAAAATATAACCAGCATACTGAATTTAATATAATATTCACAGATATTACTGCTTAGGACAAGTTTAAAAATTTTTATCTGAGTTAAACTTTTAGCAAATCTTAAAGATGGATGATTATTTTGAACAACTGTCCTATTGTGAATTAGATTGTCAGGGGTGGGTAGATATATGGAGACAGTGAACAGTGGTTTCTGAATATCACAGAACAGTAGGAAGATTAAGTTGGGGAACGCAGTTGAAATTTAGTTATTTGGGACACTGGAATCTGAAATTGGGAGAATAATCAATTAATTTTTCTGTTGATTTTAGGGAGAGAGATCCACTTGTTGTTCCACTTATTTATGCATTCATTGATTTCTTCTTGTATGTGCCCTGATCAGAGATCGAATCCGCAACCTTGGCGTATTGGAAGACGCTCTAATCAACTAAGCTACCCAGCCAGGGCTCAATCAAATTTTTTTTAATGTTTTATGGTTTATTATGTATCAAGCACTGGAAATAGTGATTAGATCTTTTAAAAGTGATTAGATATAAAACAGATAAAACCCTTGCCTTCGTGGAGCTCATTTTGTTGATAATGGAATTTACCACATGCAGGCTTAGTGTTTTATATAGCATGAATTCACTGAATTCTTGCAGCCCAATGAGGTACAGTGGAACCTCAGTTTTCGAATGTCTCTGTTGACAGACATTTCGGGTTACGAACACTGTAAACCTGGAAGGAAATACTTGTTTTCGAACATGCCTCGGAAGTGGAACATGCCACACGGCTTCGGCTGAGGGCAAGATCCTGAGGCCTGGCTGTCAGCTGTTGATCCCTCGCTTTTCGAATGTTTCAGAGCTCAAACGGCCTTCCGGAACGGATTACATTCGAAAACCAAGGCACCACTATAGTTTCTTTTATTTTCCCCATTTTGCAGGTGAGGAAACAGGCATGGTGAAGTGATTTGCCCAAGATCAGAGCACCAGTGATGGAGCTTGATAAGCCCGGGCATTGTTTCTGGAGTGTGGACTGTTATCTTTACCAGTGAACTGAGATATAATTCACATATCATACTACAACCCATTCATTTCAATTGTGCAATTCAATGGCTTTTAGTGTACTTAGTGTTGCGCAGCCATCACCACAATCAGTATTAGGCTATTTCATCGCCCCAAAAAGAAACCCTGCACCCCTTACCCATCTCTCTCCAAGGCCCTCCCATCCTTAGGCAACCACTGACCAATAAACTTTCTGTCTCTATAGATTGGCCTATTCTGCACATTTCATATAAATGGAATCATGCAATATGTGGTCCTCTGTGACTGGATTCTTTCACTTTAGCATGATGTTTTGTTTTTTAATTTATCTTCATTGTTGAAAGTATTACAGATGTCCCCCTTTTTTTCTCCCCATTGTCCCCTCCACCCTGCATCCACCCCACCCCCACCTTCTCCACATTGTTGTCTATGTCCTGGGGCTATGCATTTATGCGTTTAAGTTCTTTGGTTAATCTCTCCCCACCCACTCCCCCATCCCCGCCTTCCCTCTGAGATCCCTCAGTCTGTCCCATGCCTCTATGTCTCTAGATCTATTCAGATGTCCCCTTTTAATTGCTAAATAATATTCAATTGTATCGATATACCATATTTTATTCATCCATTCATTAATTGGGCTTGTTTGGGTTGTTTCTACTTTTTGGCTACTATGAATAATGGTGTTATGAACATTCATGTACATTTTTCTATATTGATGTTTTCATTTCTCTACGAGCAGAACTGCTGGATCATATGGTAACTCTATGCTTAACTACTTAAGAAACTGCGAGACTGTTCTCCAAAGTGGCTGCCCCATTTAATATCCCCACTAGTATTATATGAGAGTTCCAATTTCTCTACTTCCTTGCCAAAACTTTTTTCTTTTCTTTTTAAAATTACAGTCATCTTAGTGAGTGTGCAGTAGTGGCTTTGATTTGCATTTCTCTGACAGGAATGGCGTATCTTCTTGAGACTTTTCACGTGCTTATTAGCCAAGTGTGTATCTTCTTTGAAATGTTTATTCAGACCCTTTACTCATTTTAAAATTGGGCTGCTTTTCTTAATTGATGGGGGAGGGAGGGAAAGAGGGAGGGAAAAAAGGGAGCAGGGAGGGAGGGAGAGTTGTTGTTCCACTTATTTATGCATTCGCTGGTTCATTCTTTATGTGCCCTGACCAGGGATCCAATCTGCAACCCTGGCATATGGAGACGACGTTCTAACCGAGCTACCTGGCCAGGGCAGGGCTGCTTTTCATGAATTCTGAATTATTTATATATCCTAAATATAAGCCCTTTATCAGATATGATTTGTAAAACTTTTTCTGCCATTCTGTGGTACAAAAGTTTTTAATTTTGATGATATCCCATTTATGTTTTTTCCCCTTTGTTGTGGTTTTTGGTGCCATCTCTAAGAAACTGTTGCCTCATTGAAAAATCACGAGCATTCCCACTTGTTTCTTCTTGGAGTTTTAGCTCATAGTTTATTTTTATACATGGTATGAGATAGAAGCCCAACCTCAACCACCAATGGCCAATGATTTATGTAACAAAGCCTCCATAAAAACCTAAAAGGATAGTTTGGAAAGCTTCCAGGTTGGGTAAGTAGAGCGGCTCCACCATGCCACACCCAAACTCCATGGGGATAAAAGTTCCTTTGTTTGAAGCCTCACCCTGGCCACTGAATCATGTATCCTTTGCAATAAACTGGTAATCTAGTGAATAAACAGTTTTCCTGAGTTCTGTGAGCCATTGTAGCAAGATAATTAAATCTAAGGAGGAGGTCATTGGAACCTCAGGTTTATAGCCTGTCAGTCAGAAGCACAGGTAATAACCTGGACTTGTGATTGGCATTTGAAGGGCAGTCCTTGTGGGGCTGAACCCTTAACCTGTGGAATCTGATGCTGTCTCTGGGTAGATAGTGTCAGATTGAGTAGAATTGTAGGATACCCAGGTGGTGTGCAAAAGTTGCTTGGTGGTGTGGGGAAAACCTTCACTAGAATTGAGTGCAGAACCTCTTACATAGTATTTCCTTCTAATTCTTTTATTTCCTGTAAGGTTGGTAGTAATGGCCACTCTTTACTTTCTATTAATATCATGCCAAACCATCTCCCAGACTGGCCCTGTCACTGCAGCAACAGTATGAGGAAAGTCTATTTGGGTGTATATAGTGGGGAACAGGCGTGATATTTTAAGGGAGAATAAATAAATACAAGGGAAAGCTTGGGAGCAGTCATTTAGGGAAACTGAAGGTTTGATATTGTAAAATCATACGATCAAATGTAGAGTGAAGTGGGAAACTGAATAAGACTGATTGATGTTGGATGGGAGATGGGGCAATGAAGCAGAGGGATAACCAAGTGTTTATCCTGATTTATTTCTGAATTTTTGAGGGAGGAATTTAAATATTATGACAACGGGGCCAAGCAGTTTAATTTGTTCCTGTAGAGACAATACTATGACAAATGGTTATATTATTAAATACTGATTCAACAGGAAATGGACTCCTGAGTTCTAATCATTGTGGATTTCATCCAGGTCATATTTTAACTATATTCAGACAAACCATATTACTGCATATATAATGCGGCCAATCAGGTCGCAGCTCGTTTCCTTAATAACAGCCTAATCCTTATGAATGTCTTAATATTCCAATTTCACTAAGTACATTAATTTTCTGTTGCTACCATAACAAACTCAGTGACTTAAAACAACAGAAATGTGTTCTCAGTTCTGGAGGCCAGAAATCCAAAGTAAGGGTGTCAGCAGGGCCACACTCTCTGGAGGCTCTAGGAGAGAAACTGTCCATTGCCTCTTCCAGCTTATGATGGCTGTTGGCATTCCTGGACTTGTGGCTGCATCACTCCACCCTACCTTTGTGGTCACAATGCCTCCACCTCTGTCTCAAATCTCTCACTTCCTTTCTCTTAATAAAAGACACTTATCACTGGACTTAGCCACCCATCTCCCCCAGATAATTCAGGATGATGTCATCTCCAGATCCCAGCTTAATTATACCTGCAAGATCATTTTTCCAAATGAGGCACAGTCCCAGGTTCCAGGAATCACAACAAACCATTTGGGGAATCACCATTCAACCCACTATACGAGGAGATTTTAAATAGCCACAAATGTGAAAAAAGAAAAAGAAAAAATTTCATTTGGATAAAAAGTAATATTGAAGAAGGAAATATACCATGACATTACAGACAGAAAATCGAAAACCAAGCCGTTAAAAACATGTATTTCATGTACAAGATTGGAAAAAGAACTCTTTGATAATAAACATATTCCAGGTAAACACAGACTTCGTAAATCTATGAATATTTAATTGCAAATATTAATACCCTAGGTTACTCTTCTACACAAAGAGGAAACTCCAAATCCTGTTATTAGGGAGACATGGACAAACCATATCTTGAGAGTAACTACTGCCAAACCTTCCCTTTCCTTGGGAGACCTAACATGTTACATGGATTAATTACAAAATGAAACATCAGACTCTACTGAGTTTAAACGAAAGACACAGCTAAAATTTCCGACTGAGGGCATTAAATATTTGATGTCTATGAGTGTGACTGCATAAGTTAATTAAATATTAGGTACAAGAAAAATTCCAAAACTATCTGAAATATGAATTAAAAAATGGCATAAATACCTAACAGTCAGTTAATAGAAACTTTGCTATTGGGTATGTTCCAGGCTTCCTTTTTTGTCCAAAGTCTTCCACTACTGGGCTCCAAGACAGTAAAATGTTTAACACCATCAAGGCCTTGGTCATGGAAAGGGTTTATTTTAGAAATAAAAACAATTTATTTTTTCTTTACTAAAGATCAGGGTTGTTTTCTCTGCTACTTGCTTCTTTCAACTAGTTATCATGTAAGAAAACATGGGCAAAAGCAATCGTTCTATGTTGGCTGTCCCACAGTGTAGTGGCTGATTAATAAAGAAGCCACCCACTCAACCTTTTAGTCATTTGGTCTCATCTAAAGATTAAGTTAAAAGGATCAAGGTTACAAAGGACTCATGACCAAGATACACCTTTTACAAACATCTTTGGCCACGAAAAGCTTTATTTCTTCATCATGACCCCAAATAAGTCTTTAATGGGTCAGGAATCCCTTCCCACCTATTAGAGGCCTGTAAGGAATAAATGCTTCAGAGATTAGTTCAGAGCAATACATAGATATGCCAGGAGTGGACCAAACGAGGAAAATGTGGAATACAAGAGTAAACAAAGAAAATCCCACAAAATATACAGTTCACTAACATAAGAAAAGAATCATTGATACAAATTCCTTACTCATTCTACTTTTTACCAGCTCCTTTTATGCTTTAGAAATTAAGATATTTTCAGTCTTTTGCTTTCCTTTTCCACATTGTCTCTAACATCCTGGAGTTTTCTGGAGTTCTGTACCAGGAACACCAAGCTGTCTCTAAAATCACTAGTCCCATGATTCCTGCCAACATTTTCAAGCTCATCAAACAAAGCCAATGTCTGTTTAAGTTTGGCCTGAACAATTTTTTGCTCTTCTAATTCTGCAAGAAGGGCCTGCTTAGTGCATAATTCAGTCTTATACTTCTCCTGTAACTGTTCAATTTCTTTTTGGAGAAGCTGGAATTCTTCCTCACTATAAGAATGCATCTCCTGAGATTTATCTTCCGGAAGCAAGATGTTTGGAGGAATACGCAAAATCCACTGTAAAAACAGCTGCTCCATTTTGACAAAAAGATTATCAAAACGTCCTTTCATGAAGCGAAGAAACTTCTCTGTGCAATTACGAACCTGGACCGGGCTAATCTCACAGTTTGGGATGCCATCCAGCTTCTTCAGAATAACCTGTTCCACAGCCTGCATCACTTCAAATAGGTAGTCTTGAAATGCAATGTAGATCCTGAGCATGCAAGTTTGCGGTGTGAAGCCAAAGAACTGGGCCTCATAGGTCATTGGATCAACAGACATCTTGGCTTATTTTGCTGTTAATTTTGATTGTGAAAAACCTGCAAGTATAAAAAAAAGTATCATTTGGATAAAAAAGTCATCTGAGGAAAGTAACAAATCACATTACAGACAGAAAAGTTTGCGTTCCTTGATACCTAATGCCAATTCTAGCCTCCCTCATCCAGAATATGTGCAAACCCTCGCCCTCTCTGAGGCTGTTTCCATCCATCTGTAGCTTCCCTTACCCCCTCATTTCCCTTACCTCTCATTTATTGAGGACTCTGGCCTGTGGCTCAGTCTTCTGAAGTCTGTTATCTTCCTAGACAACGGTTCAAACTTAGACAAATAACCTAACCAGCACTCTAGAGACTCAATATCATGAGATTCAATGGCTTCATTCTTTTAGCCACCTCGTTCTTGATATTTGTAATTTCTCTCCCCAAATGCCCTATTTTTTTTTGACAATTTCCTGTGCTATTCTTCCAAGTCTCATTCACATACTCATGCTATACCTTAATCAAGACTTTCAACCCTCTGATTCTCTCTTCCTTGCACTCAGTCTGTTCCACTTCACTTCTTTCCCTAACCATTTTAGGTTCCACCAACCATCACTTTAACCACTCCCTTGCCAATGTCCTCAACTCCCTGTGCTTCCAATCCAGCCAATGGGGGGAAAATCCCAGTTAGAAGCTCAACAAGCTCCTTGTCAGCTTCACAAACCCAACATGTTTTTTCAAGGGTCTAGAAGTCATTAATTTAGAATGTAAACATCTAGGAAAAGAGAGCTCTTATTTCCTTGTCACTGTGGGAGTTTAACCTAGGCATCTTTTTTCTGAGCTATAATCATATGCTTGCCACAGATTTATAAGAGAAGTTTTATTATTCCTTCGGATGAAGACAAGTAGCAAAATAAATGGATACCTCAATTGCCAGGTGAATTTAGGATGGATAAACTTTATGAAAGAATTTGAAGCAAATGGCAGTCAAATTTTTTTATGGAAAGACAAGATGCCGTTAATTTTGAGACTTTACATATGTAATGGCTAAAACAGAATGGTTGTTACTGCTTGGATGCATAAGTAGGGTAGAATTTCTTTCTGTCTTTGTAATTTCACTCAGATTGTCTACAGTGCCTTGTAATCTGACTACGACTATTCTGTAATAAAACTACTTTCTTTTCTATGTCTTATGGAAAGAGGTCTCTGGGTTGGCAGGATTTTTATTGCCTCGACACTCCTCTATGCCTTCAGGATCAAGTGCAAAACTCTTTTCAACATGGCTTACAAGGGCCTTCATCATCCAACCTTGACTAACCAAATGCTGTCCCTCTTAAGGACCTCACATGTGCACAGTTGAGCTCATAACACTTCCTTTTCACTGCACTCTATTTTCAGTTCATACTAGGTCTTCTCTTATTTTATTCTTCCACCTTTCATCTTCCATAGGAACCCACTCTAACATGTTTGCCTTGTTTCTGTTTCCATCACCATCTATCCCCTCTATGCCCTCTTCCGCCTCCACCCCCACCCCCGCAATCACCACTGTTGTCCATGTCCATGAGTTCTTTCTTCTTTGTTGCTCATTCCCTCTACCCAGCCCAACACCCCCCTCTAGTGTTTTTAACATAGGCTTTTTCAATTAATCTTTCATTTTAATTCAACTTTAATAGGTTTTAGATATATGTTCTTTAAAAATACAGTTTTTTCTATGTATGTTTACATTTTCCTTTACATTTGCAATCACTTCATGTTGTTATACTTCAGTTTATTTCACTGGTTCTGCTGGAAGTGTTCCAACAATTTTATCATATGTATATACCACATTTAATGTCCGTTCTCCTTGTGACAAACACCTAGTCTGCATTCAGCACCTTACTACCAGAAATGATGTTGTAATAAACACCTTCTTATGATGTCTCCTTAGGGACTTGCTGGATATTTACACAGGGAAGTAACTGCTAGCCATAGAATTGACTCATAATTTCACTAAATACTGCCAAAACGTTCTCCAGAGCATTGGGCAGTGGGTAGGTCCTACACTGGTTTACACCCCCACTTCCAGTATATGAGAATTTCTCATATCTTCACCAATGTTTATTCACCATTCTAATTCTTGCCAATCTAGTAGATATACAGTTGTTTTAGTGTTGTTTTTAGAAAACCAAAACTATCTAGCCCCACACACAAGCTGGATACTGAGGACTGAAACTACCTACACTCCCCTACCCCAACAAACAACTTACTGTTTACATTAGCGTGACTTTACTATTCTAGGAGACCAGTACACTTTCACTGTTTTAATGGCTTGAACTGCCCCAAAGATGGATCAACTCTTCAATGGGGATCATCAACAATTTGTAACCTAAGATTCTCTGAAACCCCCGTCTCAGCTGTTTCTACCAATCCTGGGCTGTTACTTCACCATCCCTCCCAATCCTAGTCAAGTCCCCAAACTGAAAGACCCACCTTAAACCAAACTTGCAATTCTCAAAAAATTCCGACTTTCCCTTTCTTCCCCAGGAGACACTGCCAAAGCCCTTTCGAGGTCCGCTGCTCTCCCTTACCAGGGTCAGCAATACATGCAGCATTGTTTTACGAACAGGTTGTGAGGGTGATATTTGGGGAGCAGGCAAAAACACTTTTAAGTGCATTTCTCTCATTACCAGGAGAGTTGGGTACCACTTATATACAGCTTTTCAGGTTTCTCCTTCTGTGAACTGCCCATTCACATCCGTTTTAAAAACCACTCTCTCCATCCTTTTACTTGGTTCCTTCCTTATATACAACCAGATCTGATGGCCACTCCCTATTCCAAAAACCTTTAGCGCTTCCTTATTGTTTGTCAAGATCTGACTACTCTTTCCGACCAAACCGAACTATTTCCTTTCCCCGTGATGCCTTTCCCTCAGGGAAAGACGCCTTGGCCACATGTCCTTCAAGGGTCAGTTTAAATTCACTTCCTTGGTGACGCAGCCCCTCCTCTGAACCCCGTCAGGACCCTTCTTCGGGCACTGAGTTAGTTCTACTTTTGGGTGTTTTCACAGGCCTGCCTCACCTTCTCTGCGAGCCCTAGAGTTCCTGAGGGTAGGACGAAGACGGCTTAGCAACATCTGCAGAATAAGCACGGGAGGTGCCCAGAGCACCTCAACAAGTTGAGCTGCCAGAGCTGCAGAAAACGGCCGCGGGGAACTGCTTCCGGCCAGAGGACCCGCTCCCGACCCCGCGGCATGCCGGGACCTTCAGGCGGAGGCCCCGCCGCCAGGCAGATGATGCCTAACCCAGTTCCCTCTCCGCCTCAGAAAGAGTGCAGCCCCGCGGCACTTACCGAAGCGACCATGAGGGTGACAAATCCGATCAAACAGTGGCTTCGCGCCACATCCTTCCAACCACCTCTTGCTGCCAGAGATCGGCTGCGCGGATGGCTCCCCAAAATTCCGAACGGTACCCGCCTCAGGGAACGAGAGCAAAGGCGGGATGCTGTGGCGCTTCCGATTGGTTGGCTTTTCGATCAGCAGAGGGCCACCTAGATTGGTGGCTGAAAGGGGCCGGGCGGGAAAGCTAGCTGTGGCCAGCCGGGATTGGCGAGAGGAACCTACTTACTCTCTCCTCCGCGACGTGGGTGGGTCCGGAAGCCAGGCTGGATCGCCGCCGAGACGCAACTCGTGATTGGTGGATGGCTTTCCTTCGGGCTCTTGCGATTGGTGGCTGGCAGGTTGCGCGGCGCCGATTGGACATCAGTGGGCAGGGTAACGGGAGGCCTCTCTGGTTCCGCCCCGCGGTTTGGCTGACTGGCGGAAGGGGAAGTGGGGCGGGGGGGCAGGCGGCGGTGGGGAAGATGGCGTACCAGAGCCTCCGGCTGGAGTACCTGCAGATCCCACCGGTCAGCCGCGCCTACACCACCGCCTGCGTCCTCACTACCGCCGCTGTGGTGAGCAGATGCAGCGCCACGTTCACATTTTTCCGGGCTGGATACGATCGGGTCGTCAGGGAACTGGGGTTTGGGCCTCAGGGAAGCCCAGATGAGTTGGTCTCCGGGGTGGGTGGAGGGAACCGGGCTCACTCCGGGGTTCGGAATTGCTTTGAGACTGCTTATCCAGTGGCCCGAGAAGGGAGTGCCGCTGCAGGAGGGTTGGAGAACCAGGACTGCAGTTGAGTTTCTGAGAAATGAAGGCAAGTCAAGGCAGCGGGAGCCGCCCACCCAGAAAACGTGCCTGAGAACTCTGGCCATGGCCAAGTGGTACCGCCGTGATTAGTGGGGGGTGAAAGCCCGCTTACGAAGAAACGTAGATGCTGAAGGTAGAAAGCTGGAAGTTGTCGAGACGGAAGAGTCCTGAAATAGAGCGTGGATGCATAGGTTGGCTGGAAGCACCCAGCCCCGACGGTGGCAGGGCCTTTAGTCTCGGTTCTTTCACTGAGTTGTGTTGCTTCACCCACCTGTTTCAGGTGATGCCCATGTGATGGGCAGATTAGTAGCAGCTGCTCTTTCCTTGCCCTATATCTAACATATCACCATCTGCATCCCATCCCTTCATGCCAGCCTCAACTGTTGCAACATCAAGCAAACTTTTATTCTGTGTTAGGTATTGGGGATACAAAGAATTGTACCAGTTCTAGAGAATTCTTTACCAGCCTCGCCCTGAGACCTTAAGGTATTCAGTCTAGGTCACTGAGAGTTGGAAATTGCTAGCCTTACTAATCGTTCATTGTAGGTGATGAGATTTTGTCTCTTAATTGATTTACTTTAAGGAGCTCTTTTTCTATTTCAGCAGTTGGAATTGATCACACCTTTTCAGCTGTACTTCAATCCTGAATTAATCTTTAAACACTTCCAAGTAAGTGGTCCGTCACAACCATGATGTTTCAGTTTTTAAACTTGTTCTTCGTAGTTTTTAGTAGCAAATCCTGACATATACTACCCCAAAGAAGAATTCAGTGGGAATATTGGATTATAAGTCTTATTGTAAGGGGTATAAAGCAGTGATTCTGCAGCCTAATTGGGCTTCAGAATCACCTAGGGAGTGTTTAAGAGATTCTCAAGCTCCTCAAGTACCAAATCAGAATAACCAAGGGAAGGAATTAAGAATCTATGTGTGTTTTTAAGTTCCCTGCATGGTTTTAATTTGATGTGTCCAGTTCCTATATTTAGAATCACTAGTTCAGAGTTGATATAATATTTGAGAGGAGACTCACGAGCTAGCCAGGGAGAATCTCACAAGATGCCCTTATGTTGTGCACTCACCACTTGGTACACTCACCACCTTGGTGTTATCACCATGGTCCAGTTCAGAAAGTCAACACTATCAGTGCATTTATTTTTATTTACTTATTTACAAGTTGTAAGAGAAAGTTAATTTAGGAAGTTACAAGCCGTAGCAGGGTAGCTCATTTGGTTAGAGCATTGCCCCTATACACCAAGATTTCGGGTTCAATCTCCAGTCAGGACACATACAAGAAGCACCCAATGACCCTGGCCAGCATGGCTTAGTGGTTAGAGTGTCGGCCTGTGCATCAGAGGGTGGCAGGTTCCATTCCTGGTCAAGGGCAGGTACCTGGGTTATGGTGTTGCTCCCCAACTCCAGTGGGGGCTCCTATGGGAGGCAACCAATAGATGTGTCTCTCTCACATCCTTGTTCCTCTCTGTCTGTTCCTTTCCCTCTCTCTCCCTCGCTCCCTCCCTCCTTTCCACTCTCTCTGAAAAAGCAATGGAAAAAATATCCGAAGGTGAGGATTAACAACAAAAGCAACCAATGAATGAATAAAAACCTATATTTCTCTCTCTTTCCCTCCCTCCCTCCCTCCCACCCACCTCTTTCTTCCTCCCTCCCTCCCTTCCTCCCACCCACCTCTTTCTCCCTCTCCCCCCCTTCCACTCTCTCTAAAAAGCAATGGAAAAACTCTCCTTGGGTGAGGATTAACAAAATAAATAAAAAATAATAAAATGTTAAGTGTTCTACCATTGTGAGAAGTTGAAGTTGTTTTTATTATGAGTGTCCATGGGTTGGGTAGGGAAGAGTATATCAGGGTTTCCAACAAGAAAATGAGTGTCCTTATATCTGCCAATTTGACTTTTAATTATTAGAGCATTAGGCCTTTACTTGTAGGGAGTTGCCTTTTTGTTTTTTTACTTTTTTATTTTAGAGAGAGACAGAGAGAAATGATTTGTTGTTCCACTTATTTATGCATTCATTGGTTGCTTCTTATACTGGTCCTGACCAGAGATCAAACTGCAGCCTTGGCATATCGGGGTGTCGCTCTAACCAGCTGAGCTATCTGGCCAGGGTGGGAGTTGGCTATTTGTTCAGACTAGAATTTGCGTACTGTATTTGCTTTACAATTACTCTTTACTCTGGGTGTTTTGGACTACTTAATATAGAAACATTTTTTTAGCAATTTATATTGCATCCCTGGAGATTTTCTCTGCTATCTCAAGACTGTTCATTAGATTGTGATACTACATATATGAAAGCACTTTCCTATTATGCAAATTAACCTAGTCTTTCCATCAGACCTTTTCCATAATTTCCCTGACCATGTGGTTTGGGCTTTTTTTCTCTTCAAATTATAAAAGAGAGTTTATTTTAAAAGTTAGAGAGGTAGTAGAAGTAAGCCAGCTGGGCTGTGTAGGCTCAGGAAACAAGTTACAGAAGCCAAAGAAGGGCCCTTGGAGCTTAGATAAGGGAAAGGTAACACTCCTGGGGCAAAGAAGAGGGGGGTGGGAAAGGCTTGGGTGCAGGTGTGCTGAGAGAGAGCTTGCAGTTGTGGGCTTTTTCTAAAAGACAATCACAATTTCAAGTTTTCTCTTCTATTATCCTCACAACTTTCAGGGGCTGAGTGACATCATTCAGACTTTCAACTAGAAGCAGCACAAAATGCAGTGTCAGATTTTGTGCCCCACTTTTTGGTTCAGAATAGTATCACCTAACCATGACCTTTCAACCATTGTAGTCAGAGGATATCTCTTTGTCTTAATATAGAAGTGTTTCCTGGTATATTTTATTTAATCTGTTTGTCTTGAATTTTTTTTTTTCTTTTAACAGATATGGAGGCTAATCACCAATTTCTTATTTTTTGGACCAGTTGGATTCAATTTTTTATTTAACATGATATTTCTGTATCCTTTATTAAGTGGGGTTAGCATAAAAACTTTAGGTTTACTTAGGAAATACAATATTAAGTTGAAACTTTTAATCCCGTTATTTTTGTTACTATCTTAGCCGTAACTTCTAGGTACTGGCTCAGTGGTACACAGAATAATTGGTCAGATAGTAATATTTTGAGGGTGTTTGTAGGTCACTGTTGGTTCAAAGGGGAGGTATTTAACCATAGAATGATTACATTTCTACCCATAAGTCCCTTGCAAATCTGATCAAGGAAGATGAGTGATTTAATTGCATACTTACATAATAATATCAGCAGATAGCAGGTGGTAAAACAAAACCTGAATACAGTGCTAATTAACAGCTTTGATACAGGTTTGGGAGTGGGTTCCTGAGGAATGGAAACTTGAGATCTCCTTGTATCTTAGTTGCTGGTTCTACTGGCTGAAAAGAGAGTGCCATAATATCTGCTGGGCTTACCATGTTCCAGTTTGTTGAGAGAACAGGTTGTACTCTTGTCATATGGTATCTGGGGACACTGAGCAGAGCTTCCCCCTCCACCCTGACCCTCTGGAAAGAGAGCAGTTAAAGCTCACTTCATCTGCAGTAGACAGAGTGCCCATGTAGGGGTGACAGGATTCCTGCCTGGGGGTGAAAGCCTGTGTCTCCCATATGGTATATTATTCTGGTAAGTTTCTAGTAATTAAATTTTTTCATCATCATGCAGCTTCATTGACTGAGGTATAGGGTGCTTACTCTACCTGGCCTGAAGAAGGTGATTATCACACAAGCCTTCTTGATGGGGGGATTCGTCCAAGGTAGGTTGTGAAAAAGGAGGAGTGATGCAGATTATGGTGTGGCTAAACATGGAAAAGAGGAGGCAGAATTGAAAAGGGTTAGTAGGTGACTGGAAGCATCTTTATCCAGCATCTGTTTAGTTCCCCAATTAGGGACAGTTTTTGTAAAATATGGAGTTGCCTAAAATGTAAAGAGGAGTGACCATACTACCACTTGTAAACGTTCTTACAGAAAAAAAGCTTGATTTATAAGTGATGTGGAGTCCAAGTGTACTTAAGTGATACGTTAAATTTTACTTGCTTCATATTTGTGTGCTTAACATTTTCTTAACCTGGAACTTAAGATACCGTTACTGTCGAATGCTAGAAGAAGGCTCTTTCCGAGGTCGGACAGCAGACTTTGTATTTATGTTCCTTTTTGGTGGATTCTTAATGACTGTATCCTTCAACAAATAGAACAAATGCAGGAAAATGTTAACACCTTCTCTTTTCCTAAAGTTTTTCATTTGTCTCCCACAATTCACTGGATACTCTGAACACACAAGCAGACCTCCAGATTTTAGCTTCAGGGCACTACTGTTTATTTTACAGCATACTTTGTGACAGTTGTCTAAGCCTGGAGGTTAGACAGGGTGCTTTTCTATGGTGAGCAAGTCAGAGGAACTTCTAACCCAGGTGGGTTACTGTTACATATCTTAGATAATATTATTGTTCATGGATGTACTTCACTTTTAAATTAAGTTAGTAAGGAGCTTATTTGGTTACTACCAAAACTGATAAGTTATTGTTTGAAAAAAAGAATTGTCAACTGTATAACAGACTTGAATGTAGTCCTGTTTGACTGACAAGATGGTTTTGCTCCAGCTGGCCTTATTTACCTCTATAAAGGTGCTAATGGTGAGTGAACTTTTCATTCAGTTATTGACCAAATAATTAACACATTTTCCATAAAGGCAAGAACTTCATGAAAGCAGAATAACACTTTGAAATCCAGATGATTTTGCCTAAGCAGGTTTTTGCTTGATTGCTCTGGGAAATTATTTTCAAACTTTTTTCTTCTAAAGATGTAAGTTAACTAATGCTCAGCTTTCCTAATTCAGACTTTCGTTAGAACACAACCCTTAGTTCTCTTGCCCAGTCTTCCTTATTGCACTTCTAATGTTGATATTTTCCTTAATGCCATCTGCTAGATTTTTGGTTTGTTTGTGAGCTTAGTTTTCTTGGGCCAGGCCTTTACAATAATGCTTGTCTACGTGTGGAGCCGAAGGAACCCCTATGTCCGCATGAACTTCTTCGGCCTTCTCAATTTCCAGGCCCCCTTTCTACCGTGGGTGCTCATGGGCTTTTCCTTGTTGCTGGGGAACTCAATCATTGTGGACCTCTTAGGTAAGAGTCTTACCACTACTATTTCTATTATTTTACTTATAAGCTTACTTTGTCACTGTTTTTCTTGTTTATTCTGTTTGGCCTTCACATAATAGCTATTATGGGATTATTTGATAGTTATATGCTCAAAGACTACAATGTTAGTTTTATAATTCTTACTAATTATATTGCTATTTCTTCCTAAATATAAGGAACTTATGTTGGTAGATTCACCTGCAACCAAAATTTTAATCCTCTCCCTCCTGTATTTCTGGTTGACTTTAGGTATTGCAGTCGGACACATTTATTTTTTCTTGGAAGATATATTTCCCAATCAACCTGGTGGAATAAGAATTCTGAAAACACCAGCTATTTTGTGAGTATTTAACACCAGGTTACATGTTCTTTTGCAGATAAACTGGGATGGGGTCCATGATCAGTGTTCAAGTCAGTAAATATTTGCAGATTGAGCAGTCTGGCTGCTGTTGAGGAGCATTTGTATGGGAGGAGCAGACAGTGCCAGACATGGCGGGAGCAAAGCTCACAGGCTCAGGATGTCCCAAGGCCAGTTTGTTAACTGCTGTCCAGGATGACCACTAGCACCTCCTGTTTCAGAGAAGAGCCTGATGGTTTTATGAAAGCTGCTGAGTTTAGAGAGGTGAGGTAGCAGAATGGGCAAAACTGACAAGAGGAAAGTTGATGGTTTTTTCCTTTTGTTTTGTTTTTTTGTGGGGATTTTTAAATTGATTATAGACAAAGAGAGACATCAATTTTTGTTGTTCCACATATTGATGCATTCATTGGTTGATTCTTGTATGTGCCCTGACCAGGGATCCAATCCACAACCTTGGCCTATGGAGATGATGTTCTAACCAACTGAGCTACCCGGCCAGGGCAGGAGGGAAGTTTTTAATGGTGAAATGTCTGGCCTTCCAAACTGGTGGTAGAGATAAGCATTAGAGTGGAAATAGCTTTGGGTTGGAAACCAGGTGGAGGTTGTTCCACCGACCAGCCATGTAATTTTAAGCAAGTCCTCTTTTTTTCGTACTTCATTTCTCCTGGGGATAGAGCTTTCATAGGACCCCTTTCTACCCCAGAATTTTGTGTCCTTGGCATATACTGCATTAAAAAGGGTTCACTTGAGGAATAAAATGTGAGTTTTTAATAAAATGTTGGTTGTAGTATAGTTAAGCAAAACAAAGAAAGTAAAGTCTTCCATAGTCCCACCACTTAGATATAACATTAACTTTTTGTTGTGTATTCTTCAATCTTTTATTGTCTGTGTACCTTTTAAAAATGCTTTTCATTTTCATAGCCTTCTTTTTAAGTAATATGGCATAATTGTTTTTCCATTGTAAATGTCCTACAAACGTGTGACAGCTACATGATACACATGGTATGAATATCACATAATTTTACTAATCCCTTATTGATGGACATTGACATTAGCTCTTGCTTTTCCCTATTACAATTCGAGTGGTGAATACCCCTGTAGCTAAATCTTTGCATATATCCATGATTATTGTCAAAGGTTAAATTCCTAGAAGTGGAATTGCTATTTTGTTTATTGCTAAATCGCCATCCAGAATGGATGTTCAGGTTTACATTTCTACCAGGAGCCTGTGTGTCCATTCCCCACATCCTCGTCAAACACGGGAGGTATTGTATTTACTCTTTCCTAGTTTGATGGCCGTAAGATGGTATACAAAAGACTTTTTCTTTTTTCTGTAGATATTTGAAAGTAAATTGTTAATCTAATGCCCCATGTCCTCCTTTAATTGATTTTCTATAAACAAGGACATTCTTCTATAGTTGAAATCAGGAAGTGAAAGTTAATCCTCAAACCCAATTCCACATTTAGAAGTTGTCCTCAATGTTCTTTATAGCAAAAGATTCCAGTTCAGCTTCTGGGGTTGCATGTACTTACGTCTCATTAGTCTCCTTCAGTTTGGAACAGCTCCTCAGTCTTAGTTCTCTTGCCCAGTCTTCCCTATTGCACTTTTAATGCTGGATACAGACCACTGCCTGCAGGCTCCTAACCCCCGGAGCACCATGTTTGTAGGAGTACGGTGGGGGTTCTCAGCACAACTCCCATTAAAAGGTTTTAAACAGGTTGAGCATGATAATGGATTTATGGTAGGCCCTTCTCTGTGGGCCTCTCATAGTGTACCCATGCCAGAGTAAATTTCAGCCTCAAACCATTGCCCAGCCTCCTTACCTGTGGGCTGTGAGCACTGAAGGGGGTTGTACAGTATGGTGGGGAAGGGAGGGAAAGGTTTTAAACAGGTTGTGATAAAGATCACGGAGGGCATTTGGGGTGTGATTATTGGGTAAGAGGATGGGAGAGGTATGTTGTGTTAATATTAAGAATGTCCAAACCTGTAGAGAATTTTTGTAAGAGTTTGAGCCAAACCAATGATGTGTTGGGAAGCAAGATCTCAAATGCTCCTGTTTTTATTGTTTTATTTAATTTGTAGGAATTAAAGGAACTCATTGAAATATAGATGCTTTTCCTGACCCCAATATAAAATAGAAGTTTTCAGATACATTTCTAATTTTATCAGCTGTGGGCAAGTACAATTAGAAATATGAACCGGCCCATCCGTCATGGCTCAACGGTTGAACATCAACCTATGATCTAGGAGATCCGGGTTCGATTCCCAGTCAGGACACATGCCCAGGTTTCGGGCTCAATCCCCAGTGGGGGGCATGCAGGAGGCAGCCAATTAATGACTCATCATTGATGTTTCTCTCTCTCTCCCTCTCCCTTCCTCTCTCCGAAATCAAAGACGTTAAAAAAAAAAAAAAAGAATGTAAATAGAGGATGCTGCTTTAATGCTTAATTCTTTAGGGAGAATTTGAATGAACCACATAATAGTATTTTTAAAGTTTTTGGACATTTACTATCCCTCCTTATGTCCTGAATAATTTTTCTTGGAATAACTTATTAATTTATTTAAAATTTTAATTGTGGTTAAATACACATAACATAGAACTTATCATCTTATACATGTGAAGGGTACAGTTCAGTGGCATTGAGTACATTCACATTGTGCTTCTGTCACCACTGTTCATCCACAGAACCGAAACTGTACCTGTTAAACAATAGCTCCCCGTTCCCTTCTCCCCCTTGCCTTTCACAGCCACCATTCTACTTCCTGTCTCTATGAGTTTGACTACTCTAGGTTCGTCATGTAAGTGGAGTCATACAGTATTTGTCCTTTTGTGACCAGCTTATTTCACTTAGCATACCGCTTTCAGGGTTCGTCCGTGTTGTAGCGTGTGTCAGAATTTCCTTTCTCTTTAAGACTGAATAACGTTCCATTGCATGTATGTACCATTTTGTTTATCCATCTGTCAGTGGTTGTGGGGAGACATCCATGATAAATTTAGTGAAAATCAGGTTACAGAACAGAAGTAGTGTGATCTAACTTTTGTAAAAGTGCGTATATAAAAGTTCTGGAAGAATAATGAAAAATCAGTGATTATCTCTGGGAATTTTGGATATTTCACTCATATATTTCCTGTTTTCTCTATAATTAGCATGTATTGCTTTTGTGTTAAAAATTAATAAAGGAGGCCCTGACTATTGTGGCTGAGTTGTTTGAGCATCACCCTATGCACAGAAAAGTTGCCAGTTCAATTCCAGGTCAGGGCACATCCCCAGGTTGTGGGTTCGATCCCCAGTCGGGGTACATATGGGAGGCAACTAATCGATGTTTCTCTTTCCCTCTCCTTTTCTCTCTCTTTTTAAAATCAGTTTAAAAAATTAGTAAAGGAGGTAAAAGCTAATGTAAATATGAAATAATTATGGATACCTTTAAAATATAATAACTTTTTCATTGGTAGGCAGATGTCCATTGGTGGAAATCCCATTTTGACCTTGCAGTATTTAGAACCTGAGATGACTCTGGAACTAAATTATGTCTGTTTCCTGTCTTTTAGGAAAGCTATTTTTGATACACCAGATGAGGATCCAAATTACAATCCACTACCTGAAGAGCGGCCAGGAGGCTTCGCCTGGGGTGAGGGCCAGCGCCTTGGCGGGTAAAGCGGCAGTGCCAATAATGAGACCCAGCTGGGAAGGACTCGGTGACATACCCATTGGGATTCTTTTATCCTTTGTGTTGCAAAAGTGTGGACACTTTTGACAGCTTGACAGATTTTAACTCCAGAAGCACTTTATGAAATGGTACACTGATTAATCCAGAAGACATTTCCAGCAGCTTGCCAGTGGTTCCTCACTGCACTGGCACTGAAAGTGTAATCTCTGAGAGCCAAAAAACTGGAGAAACAATACCCTGCTGCCTCTAGCAAACAAGTACCTGAGTACTTGAGCTCTGGTGTAAGGCGGAGCTTTTTCTTCCTCCTCTTTGATAGACGAGGCCATGGTGTAAATGAAGTTTCAGAGAGGACAATAAAACTGAATTCCATCTCTCTCTCACTGAATTAAAGCTTTGTGTGTGATCTTTTAAATTATGATAATGTATTCCAGCCCTCCTGCATAGCTCTGAGCTTGGAGCAGTTTACATGCCCACTCTTCTTGTGTCTCCACAGCTTTCAACTGGATTTCATTTCAAGATTGGAAATATGCGGCTGATAATCTGTGGCTGTATATATACATCTTACTAATTCAGAATGCCAGCTCCAGTAGGAAGATTTGTTTCTGTTGTCCAGGCAGTTTGTTCTCATCGGGGTTTTACAAAACTTGAAGTTGTCCAGTGATCTGGGTAGGGTGGTTCCTATAGCAGCAAGAATTCAACTCCAGGATGGTTCAGCTATAGGCAGAAAGTTAACCTGGCATCTTACTTCCTCTGCTTGCGTTTCTCCATTAAGAAATCCAGGGAAAGACAGGTAATGGCCACCTTTTTGTAAAGCAACAGAAAGATCTTTAGACCTGGGAATCAAGTTACAATGTTGACTTTGGAGCCAGATGAACTGGTACCAGGTAGGCAGGAATACATTTCTCCTGGGCCTTTGGCTGGTTAGCATTTGTCATTTGCTTCATGAAAAGCTAAGAAGCTTTTCAGAGCCAAGTACCTGGTTTACCTTCCCAATCAGGTAGAAATTAGGTTCCACAAAAATAGGAACTTAAGGCCTGTGGTTCAATAAATACGTGTCCGAAATACTCACTTCCCGGGGTCTCAGCAGGTTTGCATCAAATGCCCAAGGAATTCAGAGTCCAAAGGACTAAAATGGCTACCCCGCAGAAAGCATTTCAAATAGTTTCTATAAACAGCATGCAGGCACAGGACCTTTTCCTAAGTAGCTGCAGGCTGGTTAGTGTGTGGTTTCCTTCAGAGATGAAGCTTTAGATTAAATATAAATGGAAATTTTCAGATGGTGGAGTGAATAGTATTTTACCGTCTTTAAATGGAATATGCGTAAGGAATGGAATTTAAATACTTTACATGCTGCTCGTCAGTAATTTTGAATGTGACTGTTGCAGTTTTATAGAATGTGGGTTAACAGGACTGTGTTTTTTGTAAGTGGTTTAAAAAGTCTTTAAATGCCAATCTGGGAATGCAGAATCCTTATGGGATTCTTAAATTGTCATGTCTTTGTTCAAGAAAGCTTGAGTGTAATTAGGAGGGTTTTTAAAGTGCTTATTTGGGGGCTGGAAATGGGTTTCTCTACTTTTATTTGCTCTCCCTTAGTTAACGTTGAGTTACTCAGTTCATGGAATTCTTGCGGTAAAATTTTAATCCTAAAATCTGTTCACTGGCTGTTCATTTAAGTAGGGGATGTCTGTACATAATAATGACTGGGGAAACAGGAAACCAGTTTTGAATCGGTGGCCTGCACACAGTCAGATACGCGGTTTTGAGTTCTCTGGTGGGGTGAGAATTCCTAGTGGCCACGCTGTGCCACTCCACTGTGCCCTGGGCAGTGGTCACGTCAATCACTGACCCCTTATCAGTTTGGCCAGTCCCACTACCACCATCCCTAGCCGTGTTGCCTAATGGGTTACCTAGGCTTACCTGAACATAAGGAAAAGTGCTCACCTATTCTCCGACTTACCTCTGAGTCTCCATTCTTCCAGAACACCGTTCCTTTTCATAATGCAAGTCAACTGAAAAATGAGACTCAGTGTATGGACTTTTGTGACCAATTTACCTGACGTAATTTAAGGGACTCCTGGGTACTACCAGTAATACAGAAAAGCACACCTGACTAAGGCATAGTTGCGGTGGTGGTGTAGAAATACAATATGCATTCGTTTTTTTTTTAAATGGATGTGCAAATTGCATCTCCCTAGGAGATAACAGTTTAAATACATTGTAGTGTGTGTGTGTCACTATGGATTTCTATTTGTTTCTCTCTTCCACTTGTTCTTTTTCTATGTTGCTCTTATATGACCTAATATCTTTCATACTTCTTGTGTAGTCTTTCTAAGCAGAGAGCACCCCAGTGTTGGATTTTGGTAATGAAACCCTCACTGTGTCTCTGGGTCTCTAGAAATTAGGAAATACTGGAGCTATTGGCATGTTGCATAGGGGCTTCCTAGAATTGTCATCTATCCCTGATAGCCTGCATTTTATGTTGCAGCTGTGTTTTCCTTTGACAGGTGAGTACCATCTGTGTTGTCACAATATGCCATTGTTCCCAGTGTCTTGTAGGATGTCCCCTAAGCTATTTGCGTACTATATGATTTTGCATTAAAGCTGGTGACCTTTTTATGACCAAGTCACTTCTCTGCTCAGAAATCCACGGTGACTTCTTAGCCCCCATACCAAATGCATACATTTTGTCTTCCTCTGAACCTTACTTCCACTTCTATCTAACAGGGACCTCAGTTTAAGTCTCTTTAGTCCTTCGAGGCCTGGCCCCTTTCCTGGCTCCTCAAGAAATCATGACTCTAAGGCCCATTTCATTGTCTTTCTTCTTTGAATCCCTGTAAAGCTTCAAGTCTGTATGACATACTCTTACACCAAATTATATATTGTCTTGTACTGTTTCTAGCTGGTACATGTATATTAGTTTTGCCTCCCTCATGAGAATGTAAGCTCCTTAAGGGCAGGGACCATGTCTTAATTTTTTGTATCCACCACAGTGCCTGGCACAGTGCTTGGCACATGGGTGCTGAATAAATACTTTGTTAAATGATCAGTAAACTATTATCTGTTATTATTAATTAAAGAGGTGTTAATGTATGTGCACTTAAGCTTATACCTGCTCGCTGAGGCTTATGATTATCTCAGAGCAGGATAGAGCAAAATGACTTGCTCAAGGACAGTGGTTTGGTGGTCAGACAAGCCAACAACAGTGACCACCAGATGGTATGCTCATGGTGAGAAGAAACTGTTAAGTCCATAGACCATCCCAGAGCAGTTAATGAAATGTGTTTAACAATTCACCTTTTGGAAGAAGTGCCCAAATAGTCTTTGAAAAGTTGTTAGCTTGTGATCACCTGCATATGAAAGCCACTTAGCCATGTGAGACTTTACTTTTGGAGGGATGTATGTTTCAGACTGCTAATATTGGCGGGGAGGAGAGGGAATGTGTGCAACACTGCTTGATGTCTATATAGGATTTTATTTTTTAACTCTTGAGGCTGCAGAATAGCTGGATTTTTAGGCCAGAGTTTATGGATGAGTTACCTACATATTGGTTTATTTTGTACCATTTAAAAAATTTTTGAGGCAACATTTAAAATGGACAGGTTTCTGCCCTGGCTGGTGTGGCTTGGCCAGTTGAGCATCTTCCCATGCACTGAAAGGTCGCCGGTTCCATTTCTGGTCAGGGTACGTGCCTGGGTTGCATGCTTGATCCCCAGTAGGGGCTATGCAGGAGGCAGACGATCTATGTTTCTCTCCCTCGCCTTTCCTCTCTCACTAAAATCAATAAAAACATTTTTTAAATAAAAACAAAATGGACATTTCACATGAAAAACATTCACTTTTTTACTTTTCTTGAAAAAAAATTGGAAGATTTGGCAATACCTGGCCTGCATGGCAGCTATTGGTAGTTGCTTCTAGAGACAGGGAATGTTCAATATCAAGAGATTATTTCACTCATTCATATTATCTACCTGGACTCATAATCATTTGGAGCATATGTGTCTTTCATTAGCTTATTCTGGAAAGCACACGGGGAAAAAGGACTGAGGTCTGTTTTTTACATACTCAAGGTCCATAATTTGAGTTAAACGTTTAATTATTGCTATGGTCTGATTATTTGTTCCCCACCACCACTACCCAACTCACATGTTGAAATACTAATGCCTGATGTGATGATGTTAGGAGGTGGAAGTCTTTGGGAGGTACTTAAATCATAAGGTAGATTCCTCATTAATTGGATTAGTCCCTTACAAAAAAGCCCCAGAAAGATCCCTACACCCTTCCTTCATGAGGACACAGCAAGAAAGCAGCAATGAGCCAGGAAGAGGGCCCTCACCCAAAGGCAACCATGCCAACACCTTGATCTTGGAGTTCCTAACATCCAGAACTGAGCCATAATTTTCTGTTGTTTGTAAGCCACCTAGTCTGGTGTTTTGTTATAGCAGCTTGAACAGACCAAGACAGTTATTTTCCCTTTTAGTTTTGGGTTGCCTTTCTAAACATGTACGGGTAAGAAGTGAAATTTTGTCCATTTATTCTTAAACACATATTTGCTATTAGTTTGAGAGGTACATTTTCACTGTACTGTCAGCAACTAGAGGAAAATTGCCTCAAACCTAGAGGAAAGGGGAAGGAAAATTTTTAACAGGTTCACAAATATGAGTTTCATGGAGATGAACTTCACAGAGGATTCCTAGTCCGTTATGTGGGTTGAAGCTTATGACGAATTCTTTGTAAACACTTCATGCATGCAGAGCAAACGGGCTGCTTGCCAGTCATTCTGTGGTGAACTAGAAAATCATCTAAGAGCTCTGAATTTAGGAGGGGATGGAGAAACTAGTTTTAACCTACTTTCCCTGCTGTTCTAAATCTTCATTGATTGATATTGGTTGGGGTTGGGAAGCACTGTAGAGAACTTCAGAGTGGCAGAAATAGTTGCGGGAAAAGACATTTTTAGTTCCGTTAAACTCCCTCTTTCACTGCTGTATTACAGGAACAGACCACTCCAATGGGATAGTCATTTTCTCAAGAGAATATATTATATAATGAATATATATAATCATTAGAGAATATATTATATAATGCTTTCCTCTTCTGCAATGCAAGATAATCACGAGCATCCTTTCAACATTCTGATTTTGTGACATCTGAGTGACTTTAATCTCGGAGGCTCAGTTTCCTTATCTGTAAATTGGATATAAAAGTTATCTACCAAATAATATAAATTGCGAGGATTAAATAATGCAAATGTTTGTGTGTTCCTACTTGATTTTACAAAATTAACCACTTTCCTTGAAGAGCGAGTGTTACTGTGGGCAGAAAAGGGGAAACGCATGTTCAATAGAAATATTACCAGTACAATAAAACTGCAAGATCGCTGTGTTATCCAAGGTTAAGGTCCCATGGAACCGTCCACCCCGCCTTTCGCTGTTGTCGCTCCGGACCTTTTTCCTGTCGTACCTCGGATGCTGCTCGCCCCGCCTCCCGGAAGTGAAAGCCTTCCCAAGCTCCCAGTGCATGCTGGGAGTTGCAGTCCCTTTCCTAAAGGCTAGGGGAGGCGGCGAGGTCCTCGGCGGTCGCCCGCAGCCGCTAGCACGTGGCGGGAAGGGGCGGTGCGCGCTAGCTGCCTGCCCCGCGGGGCTGCGGGAGCCGCCCGCCCTCGCGCGTCCGGTCGCAGGGCCCTCCCGACATGCCCGAGGAGGCGGGCTTCCCGCCGTCTAAGAGATTCCGGCCCGGCTCTGGGCCTCCGAGCCCCGCGGGCTCGTGCCCTCCGTCGAGGCGAGCGGTAATGCAGAGCGCGGGCGGCGGAGGCGGAGGCCGGCGGCCGCAGCCGCCCCTGGCCCAGCCCTCAGCCAGCCCCTACCCCGAGGCCGTGGAGCTGCAGCGCCGGAGCCTGCCCATCTTCCAGGCGCGGGGGAAGCTGTTGGCCCAGCTCCGGAACCTGGACAGCGCCATCCTCATCGGTGAGAGGCCGCGCGGCCGCGTCCCTCCGGGTCCTCGGTCCCTGGCTCTGCGAGCGTAGTTGTTCTTAGGTGCCGCTCACACTCTTCCATTTGTTTCTACAACAAACGCGACCACCTTTTCGGTGCCAGGCCCGGGGAGGGGCCGCGGAGGAGTCGGGCCGCCCTGCTGGGCAGGTGCCGTCGCCCGCTGCGAGCGGGGTTCGGCTTTAGGCAAAGACTCCCCTTCCGTGCGGAAGGGTCGAGGGGCTCGCCCGGACTTCGGGGACTTAGAAGGGTGTATCTGAGCCAGTCCGGGAGGAGGCGGGGGGGGGGCGGGGGAGGTGTCCTCAAGGGAGGTTATTCTATGCCAAGGGGAGAGCTGCGTGAGAGACGAAGTGGAGGCGAGAAACAGCCCGGTCTCCGGGAGGAAGTCGTTTCTGGTGCATGAACTAAAAGGCAGAGTTCCCTGTGAATGTGGGGACTGATTACAAGGGGCTTTGATCCCCGACGTTTAAGTCAGAGGCGCTTCCGAAGGACCGAGAGGATGGGCCTCCAAAGAGGGGAAGGAAACCCAGAAGAGCCTAAAGTCAGAATAGTTATAAGAAGAGGGGAGTCGCTGGCCGGTGTGGCTCAGCGGTTGAGAATCAACTAGGATCGCGGCTCGATTCCCGGTCAGGGCACATGCCCGCGCTGGGAGCTCGATCCCCAGCAGGGGGCCTGCAGGAGGCAGCCGATCAGTGACTCTCTCATGATTGATGTTTCTGTCTCTCTCCGTCTTCTTTCCTGTCCCTGAAATCAATAAAGATATATTTTTAAAAGGAAGACGCAGAGAGGCATGAACAGATGCAGCAACGAAGTCCAATAATGTTTGGATCTCCAAAATGCCCACTGGATTTGTATTGATTGTGAACCCATTGAGCACTATTTTAGGCAAGGTGGGGGGTAGGAGCCGATTGTCATTAAGCTGAGGAGTAGGTAAGAGGTGAGGGAATGAAGGCAATGGGAGCTGGCTTCTGTTTGGAGGGGAAAAAAGGGGGCTGAGAGGAACTTGCAAGTATGTATTAATAGACTGAGCAGACCTCAGCAGAAAGGGAGACTGAAGATGGAAAGTGGCCACTAATAGAGCTGAGCTCAGGGGTCATGGGAAGGGGGCACTTGGCAACATGGGCTGGAAGTAGAATTGGGTCTTTAATACGATGGAGGATACCCAAGAGGCTGTAGGGCTGGAGAAAGGAGGTGAGAATGGGTGAGACTACAGAAAAGCTTCCTGGGGGAGGTAGAGGGAGCTCACATTTGAGGGCATCTCTTTTTCTATGAAATAGGCGCAGGAGCTCTGCTGAGAACGGGAGTTTCAGGGCCTCAAGTGGGCCTTAGGGGAGTGAGATCAGAAGACAGGATGCAAAAGCAAGAAAAGGACGGATGGTAGTGCTGGGGCTCAGGTGCGTTTGGCCCCACTGCAAACTCAGGTCTTTGTCTGCACAGGTGGGTTATTTATTTTGCTTTATCAGTGCTCAGCTGCCTGGTGTAGGGGCAGAAGAAATGGAAAGGGAGACATTCATCCAATTTGGGAGTTTTCCCTGGTGGATTCAGCAGGAGGAGGGCAGAATAACCAAATTCTTAGTCCATGATCTTGGCTAGATCAGGAAGGATGAGCAGTCAGCAGGGAGAAAATGGAAGAATGATGGTACTGTAGGAATGTGAGGTCAGAGAGGTGTAGTTGTAGCAAAGAGGGGAAACATGCACAGGTTGACTGAGTTCTTTGTTCTAAGTAGGTACTGCTAAAGGAACCCACAAGGGAGAAAATAACATCGAGTGCTTTGTTTTTACTATACCTATTGTTGAACATTTATATTGTTTCCAGTTTTTGTCTTCACGAACAAAGTTGAATAAAACATCTTTGAAGCTGTATCTTTAGGTACATCTTTAATTATTTCCTTAAAATCAGTTCCTGCAAGTGGAATTGTGGGTTAAAAGGCATAAACATTTTAAAGATTTTTCTGATATAATTTGGCCTTCTGAGAAACAATTCCAATTAACACTCCACCAATGGTATTTGTGAGTACCCGGTTTCCTGTGGCTCTATCAACTTTGAGTATTTTCTTTTTCTTGTTCTTCCAACTTTGATAATTTGTGTGGTGAAATTTGTCTTAATTTGCATTTAAATGAGACTTTTTTCTTTCCTAGGAGAAACTGGCTCTGGAAAGACGACTCAGATCCCTCAGTACCTCTATGAAGGGGGGATTAGCCGCCAGGGCGTCATTGCTGTGACCCAGCCTCGGCGAGTGGCTGCCATCTCACTTGCTACTAGAGTCTCAGATGAGAAGAGAACTGAACTCGGGAAGCTGGTACCTCATTTCCTTCTTTACCAACATTTCTCCCTCCCCTGCCTTTTATTTTTCTGAACAATACTTTTTCTACATAATGAGCTTCTTTCTTGCCACAATTGTCTAGGTCTATCTCAGAGTTCTTTACCAGCTCCTAAGAGATCAGAGGGTCTGACAGGCTGTCAGGTCCCATTTGCTTTGCTTTCTAAATCTGTTAACAAGTTGCATAAATTAGTTGTTTTCCTTTAGCATTTTTAAGGCTTCAGTAACCTCTGTTAAATCTCTTATCTCTGTGTCTCTCTAGGAAAATTGTTAAGCATTTTTCTAGTATATATGTGGGTATCTAGAATGAGTCTCAGAACTGTGTATAAGTCGGATTTATTTGTGTGTGTGAGTGTTTGTGCATTTCACTTGAAAACATCTTGGACATCTTTTCATGTTTGTACATAGCTTCACTTGAAGCTATTGAGTAGCCAGGGGTAGGAGGCTAGTTTTAAATTCTTGGTCATGCTCATTCTAATGCAGTTAAAGGTACATGTCCATTGCCTGTCAGCCACCAGACTGCCTGCTGCCTCGAGGAGCAGGGCAAGGTCAGTGTTGGTCTTGTTTGCTGTGATGGCTCAAGTGCCTGGCACAGTGCTGGTTACATAGTGGGTGCTCAACATGCATTTGATGAATAAGTAATTTCTCTGCACAGGTTGGCTATACAGTGCGCTTCGATGATGTCACCTCAGAAAACACCAGGATCAAGTTCCTGACAGATGGCATGCTTCTGCGTGAAGCCATTTCAGACTCCCTGCTTCGGAAGTACAGCTGTGTCATTTTGGATGAGGCTCACGAGCGGACTATCCACACAGATGTGCTCTTTGGAGTGGTGAAAGCCGCACAGAAGAGGCGAAAGGAGCTGGGGAAGCTGCCTCTCAAAGTAGGTGCAGCACGCTTAAGGTGCAGCCTGTCTTTCTCCCTCGGTGTGTTCTTCGCCCTCCTGCTTCAGGACCGCGGACAGAGTCAACTGCAGTGGGCATGGCACAGCCTTATCACCTGCTTGTAGAGCTTGGGAGAGACTAAGAAAGGCTGTCGCCATGTCTGTTTCCATCTCGTACCTAGGTGATTGTGATGTCGGCTACGATGGATGTGGATCTGTTCTCTCAGTATTTCAATGGAGCCCCTGTCCTCTACCTTGAGGGTCGGCAGCATCCAATCCAGATCTTTTACACCAAACAACCTCAGCAAGATTACCTGCATGCCGCACTTGTCTCAGTCTTCCAGATTCACCAGGTATGGGATGGGGGGCCAATTCCTGAAGAGGCCAGTTTTCCCTCACAGTTGATACAGTTGTGAGCCTTGGAAGGAAAAGCTACTGAATGAGACAGCTTGGTGAGCCGTGTCATTAAGATGCATCAGGAATTCACTTACCATGTCCAGGTTCTTATCCTTTTTGGTATCTCTTAATTTTCTCTAAAAATAAGTTAACCCTGACCAGCATCTTTACTCACCTGAGCCAGAAAACTTCCATAGGTTAGAACAGTGGTTCACAAGCATTTCTTTATCATAACCCCTAGTCAGAAGCACATTTTATGTTGCAACCCAGTACATTGAAATAAGTCTTATGAAACACTGCCTCCTTTACTACACGTGATAGTTTCTGGTATTTTCTACCTCACATTTAAAAAGTTGGCATTGACCCAATAATGGGTTCCAATTTAGAGGTTTTTTTTTTTAACTGTATTAGAGAAACCTTTCCAAATCTCTTCTCATTTTATTAAACATTTACTTAAAACTTGAGTGAGTAGATCACCTCATTTTTGTTCATTTAATTTGTATAAAATTGACTGTTTTTATCTTCCCATTAGCTTTCTGAAAAAAGCTAGAGGCAAACTTTTAAAAATTAATTTCCATTTTAAATCTAAGTGATGCGTGTACAGTTCGAAGTTTAAAGAGTTAAGTCATTAATTCTAAAAGGCTCATAAAAAAAAAAAAAAAAAATGGTTACTTTTTCTTCCCCATCGCAGGTCCTGCCCTTAGAGTAACCACTCTCAGTTTCTTAGCTCTTTCCCCTGGATACTGCTTTCGTATTTCTAAAATAACCTGCTTATATTGCAATTTGTTGACTTACTGATATTAGGCAGTATATGGCAATCTCTTACCCTTGTAGATGAGCATTTAGAAATACCCCTCTTGCACCTCTTCTCTCCTTCATCTCTCAACATAGTTACATCACACTGTTTTTTAAGTCCAGTATCAGTATTTACAATACTATGTCCCTACATTGCTGGCAGTACACCATCTCAGTGCCTCCTTCCACGTACACACAATTGTATAAGTTTTCAATGTATGTATGGCTAATTTCCCCCCCAAGTATTCCAAAGTCTATCATATGCCAATCATGAATATTTGTTTTGTGTTCAAACATATCCCACTTTTCCCAGAGTCCCTTTTACTGCTCTCCTGGACCTCTGTGTAGCTGTTGTCCTGGCTCTTTCCTTAGCCAGCCCCCTGTGTGGAATCCCATTAAGGCACCCTGTGTCCTCCCAGCCTCCTGGCTGCATCGGGCTGAGGAGGGGACTTGGGGGGTTTAACAGACTCAGACTTTGGGCCAATCCCTGGGTTCTCACCCTCCCACAACCCACCTCTGTGTTGCACCCAAGTCCTGAGCCCTTCTGGCTTCTCCAGGGAAATTGGCACATCTCTTGTCACTATTCCCTTTAGCAGGCGCCCAGGTCGGAATTTCCTCTGCCCAGCCGAGTCATTCACCCTCTGCGCTAATCTCTTCCATCTTTTGCAAATGGGTTGAAACTTTTAATCTTTTCTCCCATTGTCTTTGTCTTTCTGGACTTATACCTTCTGTCCTCCTGATAGTATTTAGAAAAGAAGGTCAATCTGCCTTAACTTCCAAAAGCCAACCTCAGATGAGGCTTTTTCATGAATTTAGGCTACATGGTGGCTTTGATGAGTCCTCCCATGGATGATGTTTTGACTATTTTAGACTTTGTACTGTCTGTGTGTACCTCTGGACATTTGTCCTGTCAATACTGGGCTACAAATACAGGTACATACACATAAGCTTACATTTACATATACTCACATGTCATTATCAAACATTTTTTCAGTTATTCTGTCATCAAGTATTTTACAAGTGTACTTGAACAGACTTCGAAGAAAAATCAGGTGAATGAGTGTCTTGTTAACACTTGGATGTTCTTCCCTTTGCAAGGTGGAATGCTTTTAATAATGCCTAGTAATCCCACTTTACCTTTTTTATAGGAAGCGCCTTCTTCTCAGGACATCCTGGTGTTCCTCACTGGTCAGGAGGAAATCGAAGCAATGAGCAAGACCTGCCGAGACATTGCAAAGCACCTCCCAGACGGCTGCCCCTCCATGCTGGTCCTTCCTCTGTACGCCTCCCTGCCCTATGCCCAGCAGCTCCGTGTCTTCCAGGGGGCCCCAAAGGTGAGGGCACCTCCTCTGTCCAGCCCCATCCCTGGGAATGCAGATGGATCCAACAGTGGGGCCTGTAGGTATGCCTGTCACCAGACTCCAGATAAGGTGTGTGGGACAGGATGCTCAGGCGCCAGATCCAGTAGCTGAAAAGCTGCAGGAATAGAATACGTAGCCATAGATGCAGCTCTCTCATGGTAAGAACAGGGAAACAGTTGTCAGGGGATGAGGGAGAGTCCAAGGACAAAAGCTGAAAGGTCCAACCTAACAAACTGCATTCGTCCATAATGGCATTTATTGGGTGCCCATGCTGTGCCAGGCACTGTGCTAGCATTTACATTTTATATACACTGTCTCTCATCCTCCCGAGAACTGGCAAGGTCAGTTATGATCCCATTTAATAAACTGAGGCCCAGAGAAGTGAAGTAACAATTGCTTAAGGGGCACACAGTAGGTAACTGGCAGCGCCAGGGTTCCAACCCACATCTACCTGCTTCTGAATCTTGTGCCTGTTCCACTACATCTCATCGTCTCAGAATAAGCTTTTAAGACCGGAACACCCCCTCCCTCCCATCCAGTTTAATGACCAACCATCAGTATTAATAATTGTCATTAGTAACAAAGTCATGTTTTCTTGATCATGAGTGAATTGTGGCAATTAATGGTGAGGAATGTTTTAAAACTTCTGAATCATATGTGTGTCATACGGCTTTTTGGTTTTCTTCCTCCTTTTAGGGCTATCGCAAAGTGATCATTTCAACCAACATCGCTGAAACCTCCATAACCATTACAGGAATAAAATATGTAGTAGACACGGGCATGGTTAAAGCAAAGAAGTATAACCCTGGTGAGAATTTGTAGCTCATGAATGTCTCTTCCATGTGTGGCGAGCAACCACTGAGTTTCCTGTAGTCCCAGTTTCCCCCAAATGAGCATTTCATGTTTGTAACTAACTGAGTTTTGGGTGGCAGGTACCAAAAGTGAGACAATGTGGAGGCAGGTCCAGAAAGGGGACCTGAGGCATGTACATGAGACAGGAAAGCCTGGCAGAAAGAGAAGGGAGTAGAGAGGCGTCAGCAAGCCTGTCAGAAGTTGAGTGAGAATGGTGACACTAGAGCCGGAGACAGCTTGATACCACATCAAAGGCTTTCATCAGGAGTGGTGTTTGAGCATTGTTGAGTCGAGCTCCAGGTTTCCCAGGATTCCGAGGCACTAGCAGTCATTTTGCTTCGTGCCTGTTGCACACCTTGCTAGAGGATTTGAGGCAGCTGGAATTATCATTCCCAGGTATTTAACTGAAATGCACTACTCAGCTGCTGACGTTCACTATGTATCTCTTAGAGAATACATGTGAAAGGGCTTGATCTCCAGTACCTGGCACAGAGTACACCTTTATCAAGAAAATGTGTCTCATCTACTCCTAGACTAACAACATCACATTGTCTCTTTTATAATTAAAATGGGAGGGGGGTTACAGTGTACAGGGCTGGAGGTATTTCATTTCTGAGTCATTCATTCATTGATAGGGTGACAGCCATCCTAGTTTGCCAGAGACTGTCCTGGTTTTATCACCGAAAGTCCCAAGTCCCAGGCCAAGTGGGGTGGTTGTCACTCTATGATCTAAGCCAGACCTCTGAAATTTACTCTCCTGGCCCCCTGCTACAATCATGAAGTTTTTGTGATTTTTTTTTTTTTTTATGTTTTTACTGATTTCAAAGAGAAGAAGGGATAGATAGAAACATCAATGATGAGAGTCATTGATTGGCTGCCTCCTGCACACCCCCTCCTAGGGCTCAATCCCCACAACCCTGGGTATGTGCCCTGACTGGAATCGAACTGTGACCTCCTGGTTCATAGGTCGATGCTCAACCACTGAGCCATGCTAGCTGGGCTTTCTGATGTTTTAATAAGAGATTTCAGTGTCTACTACAAGTCCTCATTTCACTGCAGAACAGTCTAGTTTTGTGCTTTCTGATTTAGCCGAGTTTTTCTGGACTCAGTATCGCAGAAAGGATCACTGGTGTTCTAAGGAATGCTGCTTTTTGTGCACTCTGTAGACAAACACTTTGTTTATGTGATGGGTGAAGCACTAATGTGGGCTATTCTCCCTCCAGATAGTGGCCTGGAGGTGTTAGCTGTGCAGAGGGTGTCGAAGACCCAGGCCTGGCAACGCACAGGACGCGCTGGCAGAGAGGACAGTGGCATCTGTTACCGGCTCTATACAGAGGATGAGTTTGAGAAGTTTGAGAAGATGACCGTGCCAGAGATCCAAAGGTGGGCCCGAGGTACTCCTGCAGCCCTGCCATTTGTCCCCACACCTCCCTTTCCTGCTTGCTCAGGTCTCCCCAGAGCTGCAGTTCTCACTGACACTCCTCAGTGGATGGTTCTGACTTGCCAGCTGGAGGATCAGGGAGAGTGAACGGTGCACATCTCTCACTCCTCGCAGGTGTAACCTGGCCAGTGTGATGCTGCAGCTCCTAGCAATGAGAGTCCCCAACGTGCTCACCTTCGACTTCATGTCCAAACCGTCTCCAGGTGAGTGGAATCTTCAGTGGAGTGGAAGGTGTACAAGTAGACAAGCAACAGCAGAGGACTCTCAAAAAGTATTCTTGTGGTCTCCTTTGGTTTAACCTGGTGGAGAGCAACATTAACTGTCAGAGGAGAGTCATGAAGGGTAGATTCAGTGCCATCAGCACCATCCCAGTGCAGAAACCATGGCTTCATGTAAGGACTCACAGTTGGGTCCTTGACCACAGGAACCATTGAAAGTAGTTGAGGGAGGTCCATGAGTTATACAGAAACCTAACAGAATCGTACTTCTGCCAGCAAAAGGACTGAAAAGATCAAGTTTCTTTGCTTTTGACTGGAATTTAATCAGTTCTTGCCCTTCATTGATCTCTCTGTGGAGCGACCAGAAGTAATTAGGATTTTCCTAGTGGTAGCTTTAGCACTTGACATCTCCTCAGTCCATGATTTTCCTTTTCTTTTTTTCCTCTCTTTATTAAGTGAAGAAATGCAATCTGTGAGTGTGTGTGCATGTAAGTAAAAATTGATGGGTGTACAAGGGTCCCGCTGCCTATCTTCAGGTTCTAAGTTTCCCGTCCCTAAAGCAATCCCATGACCATTTTCTAGTTGTCTTCTAGAGAAAAGTCTGTGCATATGCAAGTATATATAGTCTCTTTTAAAACACATCGGACACTGTTCTACACTTATTTTTTCCAGTTTTATTGCGATGTAATTGACATACATCACTGTATAATTTAAGGTGAACAGCATAATGATTTGCCTTACGTAGATTATGAAACGATTACCACTTACAAGTTTAGTTAGCATCCGTCATCTCATATAGATACAATAAAAAGCGAAAGCAAAAAAAAAAAGAAAAGCATTATATGGTTTTTTTCATTGCTAAATTCCTACACACAAAGGAGGAACATACACGTAAGGTAGAGGAGTAGTAAAACCAAGACCTGTGCACCCCTTACCAGCTCCCTTGCAGCCCCCAGGCCCTCCCCGCCTCACTCGCTTCCTTCCCACTCCCTCGAGGGAACCGCCCTCCCACACTTTGTGGTGCCCTGCTTTCCTGTAATGTGTTAGTCTGTGGGCGTGTATCCCTAAACAGCATGTTGTTCTCATTTGCATGTTTCTGTGTCAGTTCTTCAGTGACCTTCCCTTTCCATTCCTTCTCTTCCGTAGGATTTGTGTTGGTGCGTTTTCACCACCAAATGCTCTTCCACTCTGTGAGTAAAGCAGAATGCACTTAGCCATACTCCTGGCGACCGAGACATTTGCACATTGCCTTTTGCGCCTAATATATTTTACGGATCATTTCCTCTCAGTATGCATCTATTTATTACATTTTAGGAGTGCTTTTTTATTCTTTAATAGGTAGTGCGTTTACGTGGTTCAAAATTCAACAAGTATGAAAGAGTGATCAGTGAATAGTGGCCTCCTCGCCAGGGGCCCTGGGATTTCCGCTGTGGTGTGTGTGCTTCTGGAGATACTGGTCCCTGCACATTGTATGAGCATGTCTGTGGGCGAAGTTCTTCTTTTTAAAAATTCTTTGTTTGTTTATTTCATATTTTTTCTTTGTGGGTGAAATTCTTACGTGTAACATCGCTGGGTTCAATGCCAAATTACAGACGGTTCTTTAAAAAGGGAATAGAACTGAAGACAGTGATGTCATTAACAGCTTTGAAAGTCTGTCCTGGGGACAGTGGTGGTTGTGATCTTTGCTGTGGTTTGATCAGTTGTCAAGTTACCAGAAGCTCCCAGAAGTACTGCCCTAGTTGCAAACTTCTGTTTTTGATTTTTGGCTCCTTTTTATGTCTTTTTCTTTAGATCATGTTCAGGCGGCCATTGCCCAACTGGACCTGTTAGGTGCTCTTGAACACAAGGATGACCAGCTTACCCTGACTCCCATTGGAAGAAAGATGGCAGCATTTCCCTTAGAACCCAAATTTGCCAAAGTAAATGGTACCCTCTCTTCAGTTATCTATCCCAAAGGAGAGTTCTAAACTCAGTGCTTCTAGATCAGTCTTCAGTTTTCTCCTGAATCAGGGGTGGGGAATGTCTGGCCCGCAATACCATTTGGTCTGGCCCTGCCAAGGCAACCACAGGTGGGACTCAAAATTCAATAAATGTAGGAGCTTTTTTCATAGCTAATTTTTAAGTTGATAACTTTGTATGGCCCACAAAGGATGTTATATAAATAGCCAAATGGCCCTTGGCAGGAAAAAAGATTCCCCGCCCTAAATAATTATCCACTCCTACTTTGTGTCTAACAATGATTTATGTTCTTTGTGGGCTTAGAACTCATATTAAGTCATGAACCCTACCCACAAGGAATTTGGAATCCTGTGGGGGGCCAGGCAATCATTTGTTTTACAAGCAAGTCAAGTAATGTTAAAACAGTCATGGTTTTAGAAACACTGGCCCTTTAATGCCTTAGAAGGGAAGCTGCAAAAGCAATATACAGAGATACTGCATTCAGAGCTAGGGAGAATTTTGGTTAACACAGTTTTTAATTTTGATTTGCAGACCATCCTCCTGTCCCCCAAATTCCACTGTACGGAGGAGATACTGACCATTGTCTCCCTGCTATCTGTGGACAGTGTTCTCTACAACCCCCCCTCCCGGCGGGATGAAGTGCAGAGTGTCCGAAAGAAGTTCATATCCAGCGAGGGCGATCACATCACCCTGCTCAATATCTACCGCACCTTCAAAAACTTAGGCGGAAATAAGGTGAGCCTTCTCTCGTTCCTCTTCTCAAATGATACCTCGTTTCGGGCATGTGGACCTTCCTTTTGTGGCTGAATCATCTAAAGAGTTACGAAAAGAATGTCGAATGTCGTTTCCGGAACATCTGTTTACAGCGACAGTACCAGGAAAGAAATGTGATTCCCACCCTCCTTCTGCCTGTGTTTATCTTGTACTTAGTGTGGGCAAGTTAGTTCAGTAGTTAGTGACCAGTTTCTTCGTTTCAAAATGGGGTTTTCCCCTCCTGCCCATTACTGTCTTTGCAGTAGTTTTTGCTTGTATGATATTTCAGTTCTTTGGACCAAGATGGAAGATCAGTATACTCAGTACTTGTGCCATAGTGTGTGTGCTTTAACTTGGTCTGCATTTTAATGCAGTCAATTGTTAAACAAAAAAAAAAGCTACCACCCACTTTAAGCAGTTGTGAACATTTTGCTCTATTTGTCTCAATTTGTTTTTAAGGACATAAAATGCTATAGATCTTATACAGCAAAAGCCTGCACTGCTCCTGTGTAGCCCTTCCTCCCTGTGTAACCGCTGTCCTGAAGTTGGAATGAATGCGTTCCCATGGGTGGCAGCATGCTTTCGCTTCATGTCCGTGAACATCAGATAGTACAGATATTTGCAGCTTGTTTCCATGTCCAGCACTATGGTGAACATCAGTGCAGGTCTATGCACAGGGGGAGTGTTTCTCTGGGGTCAACACTGACAAGTGGACCTGCTGGTCTTGGGTAGCTGCATCCAGCTTTACCAGACTAGCCTGCGGCTCCCCGAAGCTGTCAGCATCTCTTTATTCTGCCCGTTGTGATGTATGAGTTTCCATTTCCTCCACCATCTCCAATGCTTTGTTGAAATGACTTTAATTTTTGCCAAGTGAAATAGTATCTCAGCTGTTTAAACTACTTTGCCTTGAATCCTCAAGAGACTGAGAATCTTTATATAAGTTTATTGGTTACTGGGTATTTCCAGTAAATCTGTTGAGTTGTCTATTCATAGTCTTTGCCTGTTTTCTGCTGGACTGTTGGTCTTTTTCTTACTGATTTATAGGAGGTTCTTTTTTTATTTTATTTATTGATTAGGGGGGCATTGATTTGTTCCACTTTTTATGCATTTTGGTTGCTTCTTCTATGTGCCCTGACCCGGGATCGAACCTGCAACCTTGGCGTATCAGGACAACTCTCTAACCAACTGAGCTACCCAGCCAGGGCCTTTTTTCTTTTTTTTAAATATATTCTGGAGATACTTACCTTTATTGGGTGTAGTGATGCAGACATCTCAGTCTGTAGCATTTTTCATGATGACTTTACATAAGGAAATTTTTAGTTTTACTTTAGTTTAAATTATTAATATTTCTCATTATGGTTTATGCTTTTTGATAGAAAGATATTTTTCTATATTTTTGGCAACTGAAGTTTTCCCTCTAAATTCAACTATGTTCTAAAAATTGTGTTATTTTCACTGTAGAAATGAGAGAATTGTGGTGTCTCTTTCCCCTCTTCAGGACTGGTGCAAAGAGAACTTTGTCAACAGCAAAAATATGATGCTGGTGGCGGAAGTCAGAGCCCAGCTGAGGGATATCTGCGTGAAGGTATTCTTTCTTCTAGTTGTTCTGTGTGGGGGCGAAGCTCTCACTTTTTTCTAGGTGAAAAATGTTTAATTGCTTATAGCCGGTGATTACAAAAGAAACTCTTGTTGTAGGAAAATTTTAGAATAAGAAAGAAAGTAAACATTACCCACGATTCCATCTCTCACCGTTTTGGTCTGTTTCCTCACAGCCCTGCTTTTAAGTGTTTTTACATACTTAGTTACATTGTATATATAACTTATATTCCGCTCTGTGAACTGTAGGAGTATTTTCCAATGTTATTAGAATTCATCATAAGATTTTTAAGGAGGAATATCTTTAATATTTTCAGATTACATAAGTAGTGCATAATTGTTACAAATTGATACAGTGCAGAAAATAGCGATATATAATGCAGAAAGTTTCAAAGCCTCCCGTAACCTCGCCCCTCCAAAGATAAACCTCCGTTAACAATCTGATGTAGAGCCTTCTAGAATTTTTTCCTCTGTGTGTGTGTACATACACATGGATACACATATAAAATTTTCTTCAGAACATAAATATGATACACATTTTGTTTTACAACTTGCTTTTTTCCACTTGGTTGACATCTTGAATACTTAGCGTGTCTGGGAGGTGGTGGTACTGAGCTGCATCCTGAGAGATGAGGAACTTGTGTCTTCATCAGGCCAGGATCAGCTGATTGCAAAGAACAAAACCCCTCAAGCCAGCTTAAAGGGGGAGAAAGGGGGACAAAGAAGTATCTCTGGAACCCATGGGCAGGAAATAGTCCAGCCCCACAGGCACTGGGATGAGGAACCAGAAAAGGCCATCAGGAGCAAGGGCAGCTTTCTCTGGGCCTGCTTGGCCTCTTGTTTGGCTGCTGTCTGCATGCCTCCGGCCCCTCACCTTCTGCCTCAGCACACAAGCGACTGCTTTGCCTGGCCTCCCACTCAAGGCACCAACGGGTTGCTCAGATTTCCCATGTTCAGACTCCAGATGCCTGGAAGAGAGCAGCTGGCCAGTGTGGTCAGGCAAGTGTAAGCCACTGGTTGGTTCAGGTGTGGCGTGAGGTGTAAGTGGCATGACCCGCTCCGCAAGGGTGGTGGCGCCAGGAGACTGGTGGCTGACACTTCCTCTGTGGAGCCGAGGTGTGTTCTGTCTCCTCATGGTGCACATGTGAAGGTCCCCTGTGGAACAGGCCTAGGGGAGAGAAGGCAGTTGAGTTTGGAGGACCTCAGGATGCTCAGCCACAGCTTCCCAATCGGAAGCTTGTGTTGCTTTGCCAGGAGCAGTAGAGACAGTGAAGGTTTTCCAGTGGTCAGAGGATGACTGGAGTGTGCTATGGGAAGATCACATGGCTGCAGCGGGTGAGGGGTGGGTGTGAGGAGGTGATGCTGGAGTCAGAGTCAGAGGGGAAGAAAGCCTTTCCTTCCTGGAACGTCCTGGCAGATATTTCCCTGGGGGTGGGTGCTGCTGGATCACCATGCCTGTGTGTGGTTCACACCTTATATGACTGTCTCCCTTCTGGTCCTACTGGCCCAGGCTGCGGTTTTCCCCTTTTCAGTCCATCCTCCTTCAGCTGCGCCCCCGTGCCCATGCTGATCTCTGAGGCATTTGAGGAAACCACCTCCAAATGGCAACTCTCATTTTGTTAGGCTTGCAGCGTAGGCTGCGTTGTAGCTGCAGTTGCTCCAAATACTGCACAGTGCTGAACAGCATTTATGGCTGGGGCCTTCACTTCTCGCTTCCCCCTGGAACAGATGTCAATGCCGATCATGTCATCCCGAGGAGACCTGGAGGCGGTGCGCCGCTGCCTGGCCCACAGCCTCTTCATGAGCACCGCTGAGCTTCAGCCGGATGGCACCTATGCCACCACAGACACTCACCAGCCGGTGGCCATCCACCCCTCGTCTGTCCTCTTCCACTGCAAGCCAGCCTGCGTCGTGTACACTGAGCTGCTCCACACCAACAAGTGCTACATGCGAGACCTCTGCGTGGTGGACGCCGAGTGGCTGTACGAGGCCGCCCCGGAGTACTTCCGGAGGAAGCTGAGGACCACCAGAAACTGAGCCACCCCGGGTCCCTGCCAGGCCTGCCGGGGCCTGCAGCTGGGGCCACAGCTGTCCTCTCGCAGCCTCCAGCCTGGCGCCTAGAGAAGAGGAGGGTCTAGTGCCGCAGAACGAGCCTGACTTCCTGGGCCTTGCAGGCGTCTTTCTTATAGACTCCTAGGGCTGAACCGAGTAGATGTGTACCTATCATTCTGTTTGTACCTTTGAAACATCAAAATTATGCTTTCGGTTCTTGCTGGGTGATTTTGGGTGACGTAGTTAACTTCTGAGCCTCAGTTTCCCATATGCCAAAGGGGATGATAATACTGATAAGGTTGGAGTCATGAGGTTTAGAGAAAGTGAATGTGCCCAGAGCAGTGCAGCCCACGGTGAACATATGCTGAATAGTTGGCTTGATGCTACTGCTTTTTACCTAATGGGAACTGAGTACAACAAAATCCCGAGTGCTCAAGACTAAGGGGGACTTTCTAGAAGGTGACTGTGGGAGGTCACAGAGCTCAGATGTTGTCCTTGGATCTATTTTAATGTCTATCTGTATGAAGTTTTTTAATAGAAAGCATAAGAGATTGACATCTGTAGAAGTTTCGATGGGGAGGTGCTGTGTCTCTTACCTCCCGGGCTGGCCGCCCCTACTGAGCCCCCCCTCAGAGTGTGGGTGCTGGCTGCCTCCAAGCAGAGGACAGTCAAGGAGCACCTGCAGGTTGCTGAGCTGTGCATCTTTGTCCCTGGTGCTTCTGTGGCAGATGTCCTCACCTGTCCTTTCAGGAGGCGTGGAAGTTTCCTGGGTGAAGGTCGATTTGCAGCTTCTGACTCATGCCAAGTATAAACGTGGGAAACTGACCCTGGAGGGTGATGGCCTCCAGCACACCCAGCAGCTGTTGTCCTCTGTAACTGGGCCCATGGAAACATGTGAGCTTAAGGAATGACTCTGCCACATTTCAGCCATTTCCCTTCTGGCAGGGCCCCTGGTCAAGGCGCTGCTGGGGTGGAGGGGAGACACAAATGGTCCATGAGAAAAAGACAGCATTGGCTCATCCCATCCACAACATCTGGCATTTGTATTCTAGCATCTTATTTATTTTTATCTTTTTTCCTTCTTTGGGACTTGGGGACAACCTGGCTTTGTTACCTCCCAACTCTGCCAGCCATCACTCTCTGACCCTTAGCTTCTACATATCTCAGAGGGAATTAGAGGTTCTCCACAGTCTCTTCCTGTCCTCTTTCTGAGAAGGGAAAAGATATCAAAGGTCCTTCTTAGCTATTTAATTATCAAAAGCAAATGAATGTCTTGTCCTAGAAGCAGCCAAGATTTGCCCTTTTAATGTGCTTAATTGACCTAAACATATGTGTGCAGTATTTTGGTCGTTCCTTAACAAAGTGAACCATGCAGTTTATATGCAAGGGGCCAACTGAGAGACCCTTCGGAGGCAGTGGGCGGTCTCTTCACTCTGGACTCTCCGAGACTAGCCTGCCAGAGCTCCCCTTTCCCGTCTCATCTGTCCACGCCTTTGTCTATCACGTATGCTCAGGCTTCCAGCACACACTGTGGCCCTGAGAAGTCAAGCTTTTATATAGTGTTCAGGGCACCTGTGACTTAATTCTGTTAGAAATATTTACATTTAGGCCAAATAGGATTCAGCAGATCCTATGTACCCTATCTCAGCGATTTTCAACCTTTTTCATCTCATGGCACATAAACTAATTACTAAAATTCTGTGGCACACCAAAAAATATATTTTTTGCCAATCTGACCCAAAAAATAGGTATAATTTTGATTCATTCACACCAGATGGCTATTGTGTTTTTTATCTGACAGTCTAAGGGGAAAGAGGTCGGTGCCCCTGACTAAATAGTCAGGAATTGCATGTTTTACAAATTCTTGTGGCACAGCGGTTGAAAATCTCTGCTCTAATTGATTTACTAGACTTTTAGCTGACTCTTCCTCAGATTGACTTGTTTTTACTGTTGATGACTTTCTGAAGTTTTTCAGAAGGTTTTTAAAGTATATTTTTCTCATTCATTTAATAGAGGCCTAGGATGTTTAGCCTGACTTGGTAAACAAATATATATTTTTAATTAAAAAAATTCATCATGCTAGTAAAAAAGTGAGAGTGGGGCGATTTATCCTGTCCCTCCACAAATTCTCTCTTAGAATAACTGTGTCCCACTTAAGTACCTAAGGAGTTTCTAGAAAATGTATATTCTTTTCTGAGCAGGAATGAGGGATAAATAGCTTCTAAGTAGCTTTAATGTTTCTGTACAGAAATATATTTATCACTGTAATGTTCTGGTAGAGTTTTAATACAGTAGTTTTTTATTGGGTTTCTTAAAAAGTTAATTTTTAACATAGCTGCTCAGGGATTAAATCAGATTGGAAAACCCATTCTGACTCCATGTTTTACTACAAAGAAGTAAGTGGTTATTTATATTGAACTTCAGGGGATGGTTTGTTTTAAACTTAAACTTTCTTAAGGAAGTTGAATGTTTCACAGTGGTGTTGCAATGGAATCTTGAGCTACCCTTTTTCAATTGGCAACATCTCTGCTGGTGTGACCCCTCTTTTCCTGTCTGTGGAATCTCGATCCGGGTGAATCACTGGCTCCCATGAGCAGCTTCATGTACATAGATGCACTCCAAGCAGCTCGCATGTCGCAGGTGTCACCTTCTACTTCCAGTAATCGTGGCCTGTGGGACATCCAGAGCAACACAGATTTCATTACAGGGAGAGAACTGTGACGCTCTCTCCAACACCTGGTCCTTCTGAGAAGCCCTTACTTAATGTTGCATCTCTGCTGGTTGTAAAGAGATGCCAGAATGGAGACATGTTTTTGCTCTGTGGGTAAAACTTTTTATGTACTGGATACACAAATCCATTTAACCCAGCTATCAGGAACTGCTTGGAACGGTGGCCAGGCCTCTGACATGCCGTTTTGTGAGCATACAAGGGAACACTGCACCTGTCCAGGGAAGCAAGGGTTTGATTATATTTTATTTTATCAGAATATTATAATTTGCAGAAAAAGAAAAATCAAGTTGTATTTTGAGAATTTGGTTTCGTTCAAATAGACATGGCTCTACAGAAACATCAGTTCTTGTATTTAATGCTCAAACTTGCACATGACTCTCAAATTTATTAAAAATGAATCTTGTACATAATGTGTGTGGCTTTCTTGGGTTTCTTTTTCCTTATTTACAGAATGCCATTTAGAATATACTAAATATTAATCTTATCTCTGCCACTAATTGGGAAAGTTTTCCTCCTTGGTACCTTATATATCCTGTGTGTCCTGGTAAGGTGGGAACATCGGTTCTTAACCTAAATCTGATGTAAACCGTGGCTTCTTGCCCCCCAAAAAATAATGTCCCCGCAGAACCTGAGAGCAAAGTTGGAGAGTATGGAGAGGGAAGGTCGTGGGAATCTACAGGGCGCCGGGGAGCCTGGGAGGTAGACCAGCACCCCCGGAGGCTTCTCCCGGGAGGCGGCGGCGCGGGGGACGGGGGTGCAGGGGACGGGGGCGCGGGCGCGGCTTCCTGCCCGTCTCGGGAAGGCGCCCGAAGGGAGCGGCCCCCAAGGCTGGCCTTACGGTGGCCGGGGCGGCGAGAGCGCGTAAGCACGAAGTCACGGGGAGCCGGCTGTGCTCCGAGAGTAGGCGGAAGTCTGGAGAGAGTAAGCGGGCCCTGGAGAGAGGTGACGCTGGGAAATTAAACCGAAGGCCTTGCACAGCCGGCAGGCCGGCCAGCTCGGCGAAAGCTCAGTTATCCGCCGCCGGGCGGGGCTCAGCGGTTGCGCATCCACCTGGGATCCAGGAGATTGCGAGGGATTCCCGTCAGGGCGCATGCCCGGGCTGCGGGCTCGAACCCCCGTCGGGGGCGTGCAGGAGGCAGCCGGTCAGTGACTCTCATCACTGAGGTTTCTCTCTCTCTCCCTCTCTCTGAAATCAGTAGAGACATCTTTAAAAATCAGTTAGGGATGGAGGCGTCCGGGAAGCTGCGCCGGAGGCTCCCAGCAGAGGGCGCGGTCCCGCCCACGGTGCCTTTGACCGGAGCTCCCAGCGGAAGCGCCTTCCGGGCGGGGGCGGGGGCGGGACTTCCGGCGGTGAGCTTGTGGGGCGCCGGGGCCCAGGTCGTCCTGGTTCTCACGTGTCTGCGGGAGCCGCTGCCGCCGCCTCCTCGTGATGCTGCCTCTGCTGCGCTGCGTGCCCCGGGCGCTGGGCTCCGCCGTGGGCGGCCTCCGCGCCGCCGCGCCCGCCCCGCCGCTCCGGCCGCTGCTGCAGCTCGCGCCCCGGCCGTGCTCCCGGCCCTTCGGGCTCCTCGGCGTGCGCGCGGGCTCTGCGCGGCGGCCCAGCCTCCTGCGGCCTCGCGGGCCCTGCGCCTGCGGCTGCGGCGGGCTGCACACCGACGGTGAGCGCGCGCCTGGGGGCCGGGGCCCGGGAGGGGCAGATTCCGGGTGGGGCGGGGGCCGGGGCGGGTGACTGCGACCACGAGGGGCCACCCCGAGCCGCCCGGCGGGGGCCGGAGCATGTTCCCAGCAGAGGCTGAAACCCACGTGTGACCTGATCATACTTCCCTCTCCCGCCGTCCTCAGTGCGTTTCACTTTGGGCTGGGCGTACAGGTGAACCCTGGAAGCTGGCTTTATCCTTCGTCTCTCGAAAAGGGGACTTTGGGAAGGCCCAAGGTCGTGGCTGGAAGTGGCGCGGGTGCCCTGGCTGGCGCGGCTCAGTGGTTGCCGCGTTCCGAGCACCGAGGCTCACTCCGGTCGGGATCATGCCCAGCTTGCGGTTGGATCCCCTGTCCGGGTGTGTAAGGGAGGCGGCAACCCATTGATGTTTCTCCCGCCCTCTCTCTAAAATCAATGAAAGCATGTCCTCAGGTGAGGGTTTTTTAAAAGAAAGTAGTCTGGTTATTGTCTTCTGGCAAATGGAAGAGGCTAATTGAGGACTTGCTTTGTGTGAAACCTGGTTGGATTCATTGTTGCAAATCACTTTTCCAGAAGGGAGCTCAGCTTCCCACTGATAGCGTTGCGGGGTTTTTACAGATAAGGACACCTAGGCTTAGCGGATGTGAATTGGACTAAGTCCCAGAGAAGGGTTATTAACAGTCCAGGTCCAGATTTCTGGCTAACCTGGGTCACTTTAAACTGATGGGCTGTTCCTTTTCCTGTCTGTACCTTACGGATTTTCGTTGTAGGGGACAAAGCTTTTGTTGAATTCCTGAGTGATGAAATTAAGGAGGAGAAGAAGATACAGAAGCATAAGTCCCTCCCTAAGATGTCTGGAGGTTGGGATCTGGAAGTGAATGGGACAGAAGCCAAATTAGTGCGGAATGTTGCTGGAGAGAAGTAAGTACTAGGGACCAGTCAACTCCAGGGGCCTAAATCCATGACCCTCAGGACCTGTCCTGTCAAGGCGGGTACTTTGATACATGGTTTCCAAGACACACAAGGATTCATTTGGGTAACTTCATTAGTTCCAGGTGGTTCATTCACTGCACACACATTTCCTCTGGGCTGGTTACTAAAAAGGGTGTCTTCTGTAGCTCGCCTAAACCATTTTTCTAGGGTGAGTCACAGCCACCTTGAGGCCATTATAATGTTCTTAATGAACACTGCATTTCTGCGCCCAGGATCTCAACTTGGTCACCACTGTTGCAGATTATACAGATTTTGTGGCTGAACCTGAAACCATTGTTCCTATGGGAAAGTGGCTTCCAGCACAGCGCCAGAGGGCAGCAGTTACAGAGTGCAGTATGCACATACTGCCTGCTGGAGTAGCACAGCCCGGGGGTGCTAGTTCCAAACCTCACATCACTTTTAATTTTAACTCAAACTTGGAACATGATTTGTCAAGTAAGGATTCTTGCACCTTAAAATTGTCATTAGTTGGTGCTCCTGGCCTGTTTTGTGATTATAACTTCCCACAGGTATTCTGAAGAATGAGTCTGTTCTGCAGCATATTGTTCTCTGTGTGGCTTCCCTTGCTGGGACCAGGCTGCTCTTGTTCCTTAGCTGACGCAGTTCTCTAGTGCTCCTTCCTTCCTTCTGAGGGGCAGATTTTCTGATGGGAATAAAAAGCTTTTTGTTTTTTTTTTCCTTCTATTTATTTTTATTTTATTTTTTTAAATATATCTTTATTGATTTCAGAGAGAGGAAGGGAAAGGGAGAGAGAGAGAGAAATATCAATGATGAGAGAGTCATTGATCAAGCCCACAACCCAGGCATGTGCCCTGACCGGGAATTGAACCCCAATGGCCTGGATCCTAGGTCGACGCTCAACCGCTGAGCCACACCCGGCCGGGCTAAAAAGCTTTTTAAAGGAGGCATCTATTCCATCCCACCGGCTTTTTGGCTGCTCACTGCCACTGGAGGGTGCCCTGGAAAGACCATGGTGAGCAGTGTCCACTGGCTATGGTCATGCGATAACCAGCGGACACACGCTGGCAGTGAGCCCTGGGATGCTGGTCTGGCCGAGATAAACTGGTGCCTATTAGTTTGACTTCCAGCAGCTGGCACATAGTAGGCACATTTAGACCTGCTGATTCTGTCTCCAGGTGGGATGTAGGCAGGCAGGCTTTTTTGGAAGGTCTGTAATAATACAGATGTAAAGCCAGCTAGGATAGAGACAAGCATTTTTCAACAAGCATTTTTAACTAGCAGGCCTCGGTACTTAACACTCAGTTAAAACTACCCTATTGTGTTTCCTTTTAACTTTCTAGGATCACTGTCACTTTCAACATTAACAATAGCATCCCACCAACATTTGATGGGGAGGAGGAGTCCTCCCAAGGACAGAAGGCTGAAGAACAGGAGGTAAGCTTATAACACTGTAACCAGCCTTTACCTCAGAGTTCTGACAGGCTACCCCAGGGGCTTAGAGGAGCAATGTTTTTGTTTGTTTCATTCCTCTAGTGCCAGAGGGGAAGAGAGAAGGCAGAGGACAACCATCCTTGGGACTTTACTTGTAGAGCAGCAGTTTCGGGCCAGCTTTAGCACCAGGAGTGTGTGGGCCCATTTTTTTCCCCAGGGACTGAGTAAATTACCACCTGCAGGCTTAGGCTTTATAGTTTGGCCTTTGTTCTTCTGTTAGAAAGGAACTGGAACTGTCTTTAACCCCTCCATGATGGAAAGTTCTTTGATATTGGAGGTTATCATCATTTGGAGTGTTTCCAAGTGAGGAATGTTCTAAGGTGTCACAGGCTGGTAATAAACACCAGCCACTGAGCCAAGGTACAAGGTAGCAAAGCCGGGAACATCAGAGATTTAACATCAGAAATGTTGGCAAGATCTTTCCTTAGGTTGCTGGCCCTCTTGGTTGGACCTGGATGGTGCCATCTTCAAAACATTTTAGGAAGCAGTGTGTTAGGCCTAGAAACCACTGTTATGAGGGCCACAGAGTCCCCAGACTTTCTAACTAAGCATGTATCAGTATTATCTGTCTCAAGACCTAGAATAGAGAGCACAGCTCCCTGGTGACATCACACTGGGATCCGACATTAGGATGGCCCATTAGCCAGATGTACCAGCCTTTGGTCCTGGGCGGTAGGATGATCCTGAAACAGTTGGAAAGAGATCTTGGGCTTTAGGGGCCACCTTTGCAGTTTATGGATAGAGAAATAGTCCAGGAAGATTAAGGACCGATCTAGATCTCAGTTAATTGGCACATAGGTGGTGCTGGAACTCAGATTTCTTCATTCTAAACCTAGTATGTTAAACAGGGTGCTAACAGACGTGAAATACTGTACTAAATGTATGATGCTCTGCCCTCGAAAACAGTCTTTAACTCTAGAAAGGATCAATAGGAAGAGTTCAGCCCAGGTCCTGAACGAGCTACGTGGCTTTAACACTCTGTTTTGAGTGTTCTTATTTGAGAACATTATAGCCAAGACTTTAAAAATGGCTGAGTAATATCCTAACAGTGGTGGCTTCCAGACCCCCTGAATTACCTGAGACCTTTGGTCCAGGCAACCAACCCTGGCCAACAAGGGCATGTACTGACTTACTCTTGTTTCCCCAGCCTGAACTGACGTCTACTCCCAATTTCGTGGTTGAAGTTATAAAGAGCGGTGGCAAGAAGGCCCTCGTGATGGACTGTCACTATCCAGAAGATGAGGTATGCAGGGTGGAGTGCTAGCACCTTGGCATCCCTGGGGACAAGTAGGGCCTTGGGAGACCTTATGGGTCTCTTTTCTAGCTTAAACCAGCAGAGCCAGGGAAGAGAGGTATGGGGGGTAGGGTAGCAAGGTTAAAATCTGGTTGGTTTCGATCTGTAGACAGTCCTTTCCTTTGCATGAGTCTGTCCTGGAAAACCTTTCCGTTTCCTCAACTCCTGTCTCTACCCAGGTTGGACAAGAAGAAGAGGGCGAGAGTGACATTTTCTCCATCAGGGAAGTGAGCTTTCAGTCCACTGGTGAATCTGAATGGAAGGACACAAATTACACACTCAACACAGACTCCTTGGACTGGGTGAGTACTTGATAAGATGGGGTGCTCTTGGGCCTTGTAGGGGAGGTCCTAGTCCAAGGAGAGAGAAAAAAGCATTTAAATCAGCAAGTGTTACAGATGAAGTCTTTTTTTTTTTTTTTTTTTAAATGGTAAATGTTCCTCCTTGTAGGCCTTATATGATCACCTAATGGATTTCCTTGCTGACCGAGGGGTAGACAACACTTTTGCGGATGAGTTGGTGGAGCTCAGCACAGCCCTGGAGCACCAGGAGTACATTGCTTTTCTGGAAGACCTCAAAGGTTTTGTCAAGAGCCAGTAGAGCAAGACAGGACGCTTTGCCAGTGAACAAAACCTACACTGAAGCCAAACATGTACTTTGAAATGGTTTTCATCCTAATATCATGGGAAATAATTCAAATTTAAATTATTTGTTGCCCTCTTATTTACTATTCATTTGTTTGTTCTTTACAAATCTATTGTTTCTAGATTTTTGTATAACATGATGATGGACAATAAAACTGATTTATCTCTAAAGCGATTTGTCTTTTCTATTTGTGTTTTGTCCCCTTCACCCTGCGTCACCAAACACCAAGAGCCCAGATGTTTGAAAAGTTTTAATGCAAAATAAGTTACAAATGAAAGGTCTGTATTTAGAAGGCCCCCTCTCGGATGGTACAAGTTGTTTCCAACCCAGCAACACAATGTGAGTAAAGGCTGGCTTCAGATGATCACAGCCCGAGCATCGCAAGCCTGGATTTAAATAGAAAGGTTAGCTTAAATTGACTTATATCACGGTTAAAGGTTGTAATAAGTAATGACGTAAGCAGCATTAAAATTCCTACATATGATGAGAGGATGCTGAGTTCAGTTACAGCTATGAAGTAGTAAGAGGCTTTGCTGGATCTCAGTCCTGTGGTCTCGAAACAACTGCCTTTGAAACGCTCAGCAGCAAGGTCATCTTCAGGCTAACATCAAATGCTGGAGATGGACTGACCAAATATCCTCACCCTCAGGAAACCCGTGACCAGAAGTTATTCACACTTCTGAGAGCTGGCAGCTATTACAGCCTAGCAAGGAGGTGAGGTTCCTTCAACTTAAGATTGAAACAGGCATGCACCACGGGAAGGTACAAACTATGCACACTGACTACAATCAGTTGGCCTATTCGGGCTTTCTGATTCTTCCTGATTCAGTTTTACATGATCTCACTCATGTGGAATCTAATAAAACTGAGGAACAAAATAGATCCAGAGACACAGAAACATGGAACAGACTGAGGGATCTCAGGGGGAAGGCGGCGGAGCGGGGGGATTAATCAAAGAACTTATGCATATGTGCATAACCCAGGGACACAGACAATAGTGTGGAGAACTTGGGGGAAGGGGGTGCGGGGGGGAGATCTAATACTTTCAACAATAAGGATTTAAAAAAAAGCCCGATGCTGCCCTGCTGTGCTTCCTCTTCTGTCCTGCAAAACTGGTACCAGGATGGCCCATTTGGGTCTTACGACTATGAAGTAATCAGCTTCATCTAAGACCACTGCTGCCAATCAAACGAGTAGGCAGTGCAGCCAGGCTTCCTAATTCAAGACCAATGCACCTTCCACCCTCCTGTGCTGCCTCTGTCCTTCCCCTTTTAGGAAATAACTGGCCTTTTTGTAAAACTGGTTGTTACCTTCACTTTTCTATTCAAGTAAACTCAGAGCAAATGTTTAAATGCTCTTTAAACATTTACCTGTTTCCAAGCTATTATTTCTACCAGAGCAGGGATAAAACCAAGCACTGACCTCGTACCACTGGGCCCCATGGGAGGCTTACCAGACAGCTCATGAGTAGACTGGACTTTTTTTCTGTCCCTTCAGCAACTGAAAATATAGGTGTGTGAGGACAGTGTGCACTATGCTCATTCACGTTGACCTCTAAACAGGTACGAAGTTTCTGCTCAGTGAATTCTGGAGACTAAAAAATAGAAAAGTTAAGCTGCAACCTAATCTTAGCTAGCTCATCATCAACAGACTGAAAATCCTTATTCCTCACGATAACCAGTATCTGTGATGACTTGATTCCTTGCACCTTTAAAACCACTAGGGCTCATGGTTGTGCTATAAAGATCTCTTAACCAACCTCCATCTGACTGCCTCTCCAGACAACCAATGCTCTCCACTCCTATAAAACACACTGCCACTTCAGCACCAGGGACACTCAGAGCCTCCCTTATGCTCTGCCTCCACCAGCCAAATGCATTTCTACCAAGAGCCAGCACTGCTTGGGCCCAGGTCTGTCTGCTCATTGAACTTGCTACTGTAACTGAGTAATTTAATTACATATTATATAAACCAACAAAATAAGAATGAAAACAAAGCTGTTTTTTGTAATAAGTGGGATGTTTAGGAAACACTCAAAAAGATGAGTTGCTTTAAAAAAAAAAAAAATGTTGAATTAAGCAAAAGATAGAAAAAATCCTAAAGTACACTCGGCTTCTCAACGCACTTTTCAGAAACAAAACTGGAAGCTCTATACAATGCATTATAAGAGTGGTTTATGTAAAAAAGACTCAGCTCTTCAATCAGCAGAGCCCCAACTCAAGGACTGGCAAATAAATGTATATGCTTAAAACTTACTATGTTTTATTTTTATAATTTTTCACTTTAACCAACTGACAAGCTTTCAGGCCCTGTCATGTCAGATAAGAGGGCTCCTGTATTTTAAGATCACTGAAGCTTAAATTCTGAGTGTAGGGGTGTCTTCATATATGGACAATTTTTATGGATAAGTGTTTAACAAAGGGCTCTGGGGAGGGGGCAGGAACACCCTGATATGTAGCGTTTGCCAATTTCCATGCTGTATATATTCTCACCGCGGCTGATTTCAAGCTACCAATGTTAACTGAACATGCTTTGGGGAAAGACGTGCGCAGCTGGCTCCAGCACACCACTGAAGGTTCTTAAAGTAAACAGATATATGTGGGAAAAGGTGACAAAAAACCCATGTGTGGAACACTTACATGAGATGGGATGTACAGGCCACACTGACACATGACCACACCGCTTGTTATTCTCAGGTTGTACCTAGAGGCAGAATTGGGATCCCAGAGCTTCACGGCCAGCACACCAAGATCCCCAAAACTTTCCAGACAATAGATGTGGAGGGGAAGTTCCACTCACTTTGGAGTGGAGAGTGGGAAACAATAATGCAGAAAAGGTTTGGGAAACTCTTACTTTGTACACACAGGACAGATGAGGGAGTTTGCTTCCCACTCAGCCAGTATGATGCTGAGGCACTTTTCATCAAACTGCAAGCTCTTCTCATATTCACTGATGATGGACTGTTCTGCAAGGCAATGGACAGTTGGAGTGCTTCACCATGTTGCATTCGAATGCCCTGTGTTTAGTGTAAGCTTCATCTTCAAAGGCTTCATCCAGTAAGAGAAAAATTCAGGCAAAATCATGCTACCAATCTCTAGATATTGACTCATCTGTCAGGCTTCCTCTTGTTAAGATTCCTCCCCGCCTGTCTGACTTCAACTTGTGAGCACAAGAGGTGCAGTGGTGAGGCTGAGAGACAAGGAGGAAGCTTTCACACACATCTCCTGAGGCCATAAAAGCAGAGATGTAGAGTGTCAGGGTCCCAGGGGCAGCTGGAGAAAGCTGACAAAGGGCACTTATTTCTGATGCCGGCCTACCATGCTGAGTCTAAAGTGATCTGTCCCCTAATGTCCACATGCTCAGAATCTGTGTTATTCAGACTCTATGTGTTCATTCATTCAGCAAACATGCAACAACACCCAGTATGTGGTGGGCATGAAAGAGACTGGTCCCTGCTCTAGATGAGCTCACAGTCTAGACTTTAGCTCAGGGGTCAGTAAACCACAGCCCATATCCAGCCCAACTTCAGTTTTTTAAATAAAGTTATACTGGAATATAACCATGCTCATTTGTTTATGTATTGTCTGACTGTTTCCATACTACAACAGCAGAACTGAGTAGTTGCAACAGAGAAAGCATGGACCACAAAGCCTAAAATATTTACTATCTGGACCTTTACAATCTGTTCTAGAGTGTTCCTTATGGCAGAACACGGTGAATCTTTACCACTTTAGATGTTTTAGTTAAACATACCCCAAAAGAAATATTTAGTGAGTCCTGTGTTTCACTACTAAGATAGGTTTTGTAGGTGAAGGTGAAGGGTGAATCAATAAAAAAAGATAAATAAAAAAATCTATAGTCTAACTGGAGTCAGTAATACTAATCATAACAACTAACACTTGAACAGCACTTACAATTTGTCAAAGGCTATTTTAAGTCCTTTACACATATTAACTTATTCACTACTATTATCCTTAAAGATGAAGAAACTGAGGCACAGAGAGATTAAGTGCTCTGCCCAGTGCTGCACCAGTTAAAGTGGAAAAGCTAAGAAGTGAACCTCAGCAGTCTAGCTCAAGAGTCCATGGTCTTGCATCCTCATAATAATAGTTATCATTTGTTGAAATCTTTCTATATGCCAGACAGTTCTCTAAGTCTTCTGCACATATTAGCTAAGACTACAAACAAACGTGTAGGGTAGGTCTATTATCTCTGTTTTATAGATGATCACTTACTAAGCCTAGTCAAGATAGGGCTATGTGGAATAAATGAATTATATGAGGTGCTCAATCATGCACTCTACGATGCTTTGAATGCCTCAGTGAGCAGATGCTCACAAGACCCTGGGGAGTCAGTAGAGAATGTACGAGAGAGGATACTTAAATTAGGTAGTGCAAGAGATTGGATCATGCACTGTATCCTACAAGGTGACAGGATTCATCTATTAATAGAGGTACCATAGGATAGTAGACGAAGCATGGGAACTGGATTCACAAAATTGATTTTGCTTCCCAACTCCACCACTAGCTGTGCAGCCTGTGTAAGATACCACTCTCTTCTGTCTCCTATTACCTTGCAGGGTAGTCACAGGGAGAAAATAAGCATGGAATGAGAAGTCTGAGCACAAGGCCTAGCATATTTAAGACTCGTATTAGTAGGAAGACAGCCAGTCAAGACTTTAGAGTAAAAGCAGATCTTCTGGATGCTTGACTGCTGACAGAACTAGAAAAAGGGAAGTTAAGAATTAACTCTGTTTAGAATAAAAGTGAGCATTAGAGTAGCTAGATATAGGCAGGAAAGACCATTTTCAGAGGTCACCTTGGTCAATCAGCTCCTGTTGGATTTCCTCCAGCTCAGCGAAGTCCATCAGCTCCTCCCACTGCAAGAGAAAGTGGGGTCATCAGAGGTTTGAAGTTATAATCAGCTGAAAAGCCCCACAATGATTCATACTTGGAGGCTGGCTTGAAGAACCCAGGTTTACCTGAGGGCATCAGTCAGTCCAGTCCTTCTGTAGACTATGCTAACAGTGGGAATTGTGGTCATGCTGAGAAGACATCAACAAGTGATTAAACTACCCAGTGACAAAATAGTGGCACTTAACTGGGGGAAGACCATATAGGGCCGCAGCCAAGTATGTGGTTCTGCCAAAGCTATGTGACTGCTAGAAAGTTCCTAACCTCTGTAAACCTTAGTTTAGGCTTCTGTTAAGTGGGAATAAAAACTAGCTGAGAAGGTTATTGTGAGTACTAACTGTGATTATATAGCACAAACATTTGGAATACTGTAGGACACATAGAAGGTACTGAACAATGCACGATTATTATAGAGAGCCTTGACATTTTCAAAGCAGTTTCCCACATGCTTTCTCATATAGTACTCACAATAATGACAACATTATTGTCTTCATTTCATAAATATAAAAACTAAAGGTCAGAGAGGCAGAGTGGAGTTAAAAAGCAATAGCAAAACCAGGATCAGAATTCCAGAGCTCATGATTTCCAATCCAGTGCTCCTCCTGACACACGGTAAATGGTTTCCTATCCACACTCAGCTCCCAACTCTGACTGAGATTAGAATCAGAAAGCTCCTGGAGACCTTCTTAAAAAGAAAGATTCCTAGCCCATGCCTACTGGATCAAAACTTCCAGGGGCATAGCCAAGGTGTGAAATTACTTCCTTTATAGTTTCATAAGTATTAATATAATGCAATGATACAGCAAGTCAACAGTCTGGCACTTAGGAACCATTAATCTAAAACAGTCTTTAACGTTAAAGGTAGAAGAACCTGGGTTAAATAAAGGCTGTTAGAATCCTGATTCTGGGCTTGAGGGTATATGAGTTTAGAGGACTCAGGAAATAGGTAGAGAGAGGACACTAGGTGTTCTTGGTGCTATCACACCCTCCCCGAAAACACATATCCCAGCCTGACCTGAGCCAAGGCCTCTGGACAGCTTTCCATTGATTGCAAAGCATTCCACTCTTCTTCCATCAACTCTTGTACTAGGAGGGTGCTCTGAGCTCTCCCTGGCATATTGCCTCCAGCCTGGCGGTATTTGTTCAGGAGCCTGTCCCGGCTGTTTCTCATTCTCTCCAGGCATCCCTTGGAAGGAGGAGAAAGGTGGCAAAGGGTAAGAGGTGTGGGGAAGGGAGGAGGGAGAAGATAATTCCATTAAAAAACACACACACACAAAAAACCTCTTACTTAGTTGTTAAAACATTAAAGAAAATTTAAAGACACAAATGATCAACTCTAATCCAAACTATTATTAATTTCGCATATTCCCCTCCAGTCCTTGTCCACATGTAGATAGATGAAATTACAAATGCATTGTTCATATATTTCCGGATCACCATATTTCATGCTGTGCTGTCTTCAATGCCAGCCTCCTCAATGGTTGCATGATAATAGCTCAACATCCACTGTCCCATTACAGGGCATTTAGGCTGCTTCCAAATTCTGCTGCTCTAGATACAGCTACAGTAGTCACCTTCCTGTGCAACAGTGTTTCTCAACTTGGGGCAATTTTGTTCCCCAAGTGAAATCTGGCAATGCCTGGAGACATTTTTGGTTGGCTAGTTTCAGGGCTACTGGCATCCAGTGGGTAGAGGCCAGAGATTCTGCTAAACATTCTACAATGCACAGAACGGCCTCTCACAACAAAGAATTATCTTCCTCAAAATGTCAATGGCCAAGTTGAGAAACCCTGATGTCAACAGTCATCTCCAGCATCAAATTATATTCCCGGGATATATCCACTACTTATGGGATTCCCGCAGTCATAGGCAATACTGCTCACAGGGAGCAGGCTGAGTTCAGACTAGGTCCGAACTGAGGTCAGGTACAACTCTGCTAAGCCAGTAACCGAGGCTCTTCTGAACAGACGCTTTCTCCTGAATAGAAATAATTTCTCTCTTGCATGAGGTACGTATACAGTATACTAAGTGCCTTTCTCGTGCCCACCTACCCAACAGCAGCAGGTGTTGTTACTGTGGAGTGCAGACGGGGTGGCCGTGGTCACACTTCAAATTTAAAACAAACCCAAATCCAAAAGTAAGGGGCCTGCCAGCCCGGGCTAATCCCACACCCAGCAGTCTAAACATTCCGGGAGGCGGCCTGGAGATGGCGAAGACCCCGATCTGCAGGAGGGAAGCCTGAGTCCCAGGTCCACCTCCACCGGCCAGGCTCTCCCGGCACCTGCCTCACCCGGCTGGGCTGAGGCGAAGGCACTGAGGAGAGCGGTTCCTGGACGGATTAGGGGAATGACCACGGCCCTGCCAAGGCTTCCCGAACCCCACACTCACCTGCCTGAACGTCTCTTTCCATGGAGGCGAGCCCACCAATTTGTACTGCGAGCGGCGCTGGCTTACTGACTGCTCGTCCATCTCCGTTACTCGGAAGTCGCCTCCAGAAAGCCCCGCCCCCGAGGGCACACAGAACCATGGGAGTTGTAGTTCCTGGTTGCTGACGGTACTACACGGCAGGGGATTCTGGGAAGTGTTTTACCGGTCGTCTTCACACGGAGACAGATTAGTGCAACCCAAGGATGGGTGACTGCGCCAGTGACATTTGTGAAGTTAACCCACCCTGGATTAAGGGAGTTAAGTCTCGAGGGGAGACTTTGGATGCCTAAGTTTACCCAGGTGGAGGTGTCCATCAAGCAGCCAGATACACGGGGTCAGGTTCTCCCCCAGGTTCCAGACTTTCCGCGGCACCAAAACTTGAAGCAAGCACTGGCCCGCTGACTCCCTCGTCCCGCCTCCTCCGGCTGGACTGGCGATTGGCTTTCCACTGGCGCTGCCCCTGCCTGATAGGCTATCCTCATAACCTTCGCCCCTAGCTCTAGCCCGGTGCTTCCGGGCAGCCTGCACGATGATTAGCCAAAAGCCGTGGGAGGCCGGCCGCCGATTGGCTGCGCGTAGCGGCGGGCTGAGCAATTGGAATGAGGGGAGCAGTTGGGCCAAGATGGCGGCCGCCGAGGGTCCCTTGGGCGACGGCGAGCTGTGGCAGACGTGGCTTCCTAACCACGTCGTGTTCTCGCGGCTCCGGGAGGGACTGAAAAACCAGAGTCCAGCCGAGGCCGAGAAGCCGGCTTCCTTGTCCTCGCCTTCGTCGCCGCCGCTGCCGCCGCAGTTGCTAACAAGAAACCTGGTCTTAGGCCTCGGCGGGGAACTCTTCCTGTGGGACGGAGAAGGCAGCTCTTTCTTAGTGGTTCGCCTTCGGGGCCTCAGCGGCGCGGGTGAGGAGCCTCCCCTTTCCCAGTACCAGGTACGGCCAGGCTAATCGTGGGTAAATGACCCTCAGCTGGGATCTGAACGAGGCGGTGGTTTATTGAGGTTGCTGTCTCCTCCCCATCTGGCTATTTCTCGTCTTCTGGCGGGTGTGCTCTTCACGTGTAAGCAGACGTCGGACTTCTAGTGGAAAGCTCTCTCTTCTTTACTTCCATTCCGCTCTAACCTTTTGTAGCCGCGCTTTTGACCCCGACACTGTGCCAGACACAGTTACAGGCGCTCGTGCTCTCGGGGTGCTGCAGTTCTTGGGGTCTGGGAGGAAGGGCAGGACCGCGGAATGCTCAGCGAGTAACATCGGGGATGCGGGTGCTCCGCAGGACAGCAAAGCGGGGTGAGGGCATAGAGTGTGGGTGCAGCTGCTATTTTCCGTAGGCTGGCCCCGAGAAAACTCCTCCACGACGGGACACTCCGCAGGGATGATCCCAACTTTTTCTTGGGGGCGGGGCGGGCTCGTGAGTGTCGAGTCACGTGATAGATTCGAAAGCACCAGGTGTCCGGCCCGACCCAGAGGAGGAATCTCCCCTGTGCATTCTTCCACTTTCCAGAAAATTAGGCCATCCCCAGGGTTGGAAGGGGTCTTCGTTTGTTTCTCATGAGCCACCAGCGTGTGGAAGCGGGTGTGGCCAGAACGTGTTCCCATCCTCTCTGTAACCGAACATTGCCTTCTGGAGATTGTTTATTTGCGATCAACCGATTCTCTTCTCTTAAAGATTAAAAGCTAAAAAAGCTGGGCACCCGTTGTAACGCATTGACATCTGCTGTGTGCCGTTGGCCGGCTCTTGTCGATGAGAAATAACCTGAAGTTAAAGAGGTGCTAGATATATTTTTGCAGTTTTGAAAATAGGTCGTAAGCCTGCAGTCTGCCTGCTTTACCGGTTCAGTCTGCAAGAATCATTTACAGGGTGCTCGGCGCTCAGTATTCCCCTGGCACCCTGCGTGGCTGTGCAGCATGTGGCACATGCATGATGGAATCATTCCTACTTGTTTGTTTATTGCCCGCTTTTCCAGACAGGCAACACCAAGGCAGAGTCTCTGTGTGCCTTAGGTATATTTTGGATATCTCCAGTATTTCACCGAGCGCCTGGAACATGTCAGCTCTCAGTAAATACTGGTGACTGTCTGAATGACCCTCAATCCTCCAGAATATCAGAAACTCGGAGAAAGCAGTTTAGCTTGAGTTGTCAGTTCAAATGTTAACAAGAGCAGAGTGGTGACTTAGGAACAAGAAAACCCTAAATACTGTCCTTATCACAAGTGATTTAAGGTAATTGGATTGTGTGTAGCAAAAAGGTGGCCTCTTTGATTGGAGGTAGACTGTCAAAATCAAGTAGGAAGAAAAGGGGGGTTGAGAAAATAGGGAAAAGCAGGAAAGACCCACTAACAGGAGGCAAAACAGTTTCATTAGAATCCACAAAGGGCAACTAAAAAAACAGGCTCACAGACATCAGTCAGAACGAATGGAAACCTTGTTATGTTATAATCCTCGTCAAAGGAATTTTGGCTTAGTGGGATTCTCCGTACGTAAGGATAAGCAGTACATTGGCAGTTTCATGGTTTATTACTAGAAGAAGAAAGAAAAGAAAATGGGAATGTGGTAACAGAAGAAATGGGAAGGAGTGACATTCTGCTGAGGGCATGTGATGCTGAGATAAACTTCCATATCTGCATAGGTAAAGCACCATCATCCTTGCTGCAGAAACTCCTGAACCCATTCTCTGTCTCACTGAACTACTTCTAAGATGTAGTAATTATTACTTATTAGTACTTCTGAGTTCATTTGTCTTTTCACTAAAACATGGAGAATAAGTCAGCAATATGCCGTATATTATGCTAAAAGACAGAGGAAAGACACATAATTCATTCTAAGTAATTCATAGTTGTATGGGATGAGCAAGTAAAAGGGTAGTTAGAATGCAGGGTGATAGGAACTATAATAGAGTGTGCTGAAGGAGCCCAGAAAAGGTGCATTTACCCCTGGGGTATTCTCTTGGGAGGAAAGCCTGTCTAGGCTGACACTAGCCAAGTAAGACAGGAAGAGGAGGGCCTGCAGGAAGGGGCAGCTACACAGAGGTGCACATAACAGCATAATGGCCCGGGCTGGTTTGCTCAGTGGTTAGAGTGCTGGCCCGAGAACTAAACGGTTAGGCTCAGTTCCAGTCAAGGGCATGTACCTCAGTTGCAGGCTTGACCCCAGCCCTGGTCGGGGCACGTGGGGGAGGCAGCCAATTGATGTCTCTCTCACATCAGTGTTTCTCTCTCTATCTCTCCCTCCACCTCCTCCTCTCTCTCTACCTCTCTCCCTACCACTCTGAAAAGCAATGGAAAAAATATCCTCAGGTAAGGATTACAAAAAAAAAGAAAAGAAAGGAAAAAAAACACATGATAATTACCCAGAAGATAATTACAAGTTAATCTGATTGGAGTATAAAGTACAAGTGGGGAATGGAGGAGGATTGAGGCTGAACTGGGAGGCTGGAGCTTGCTCATAAAAAGGGAAATTGTTTGCGGTACTTATTTATCAAGGTAGGGAATTTTTATGCACTTTATAACATTCTAGTCAAAATGGTTAGAACTAGTTCTTCAGTTAATGGCCCAGGTGTTAGTAATTAAACAGAATGCTTCATTATCTTAGTTAGGAAAACTAAAGCAGTACTGTGCTTTCAAGTAACTGCCATATATATTTACATTAAAATTAAGTATTTTGACCAGTTTGCTTTAATTTCAGAGATTGCTTTGCATAAATCCACCCCTGTTTGAAATCTATCAAGTCTTGTTAAGTCCAACACAACATCACGTAGCACTTATAGGAATAAAAGGACTTATGGTATTAGAATTACCTAAAAGATGGGGAAAGAATTCTGAATTTGAAGGTGGAAAATCAACAGTGAATTGTAGGTAAGTTGTATTTCCATTTAGTGTTTATCTTTATAATTTTTAATACACATAGAAAATTATTCTAGACCAGTGGTTCTTAAGGTATGTTTACTGTAAATACTCCAGATGGTCTGCACATTGGCATCTTATGATAATAATATTGATAGTATGTGTGTGATTACACATGTGTGATATTCTACCTGAATTATCTCATTACTCTCTCATTAGAAGCCAGGCTATTTTTCAAGTAGGTAGAAATAGGTTTATTAAAAGCAGTTACTATCTATGAGCCAGACAGTTTGCTCTAAGTTCAACTAAGTTTTATTTTTGTATTATTTTCTTTTTCAACAAATTCAGAAAAGTGAGTCTGAAAGATCTTCTGAAAAGAATATAAGGCCGAAACTCATCTTTAGCTCCACAACTTATAGGTTGGGTCCCCTTAAAGTGTTTCTAACTCTCTATTTTCTCATTTCCACAATACGAAAATCTGCTTTTGTATTTTCCTTACAAGGTTACTAAAAAGACCAAATAAGATACTATATCTAGAAATATTTTTGATCCTTTGATATTGAATAGATGCTTTGAAATCTTTTCCCAGCAAGACTTGAGGGAAAGACATATGAAGGAAAGCAGAGCAAAGAGTTTTAAAATAGATTTTCCTATATAAAATTTTTCATCCAAGAGCTACAAAATGTTTTGGAAAATTGTTGTTTTTATTTTAGTACCACTCCAATTGCTGAGAGATTTTTCACCAGTTCTACCTCTCTGACTCTAAAGCATGCCGCCTGGTATCCAAGTGAAATGCTGGATCCCCACATAGTGCTGTTAACATCAGACAATGTAATAAGGTAAAGTTTATTTTTATGTCTTATAGCTTTGTGAGTGGGAAGGTTCTGTTTCTGTTTGCCAGTTAATAGCTCAAGATACCACTAAATGGGTCCTTGGATGTTAGAATGCTTTATCTGATGGCTGTTGTAACCCATTCTCAAGAATTGTCTAACTGCTCTAACTTACATGCCTTAATTACTGCTATTCCCTCTCAAGTAGTCTTCCTGCCTCCAGTCTCTCCTACTCTAGTCTGACTTGTAAGCACTGTTAATCTTCCTAAAACTCTTTTCATTATGTCACTATTTTGGAGGTAATGTAGCTTAGGGGAAAGAGAATATAATTGGGAATTGAGAAATTTGAATTCTTGTCCCAGTGCCATTTCTGTCTTTGAGACCTTAAACTTCTTTTTAGAGGCGCCTTAGTTTCCAGTTTGTAAAATGAGCAGATCTGATTTGATAGTTTCTAAGTCCCCTTCCAGGTTTTGTACTTGATGATTAAATGCTCTAATCCTACAGAGATTTCTATTGTCAGTTAACTTTCTGGATCTGCCTTATATAAAAAGTTTATGGGGAGTCTCAACTAACTGAGATACAAATACCTCCATTTTATTTTTCCTAATCACTGCTTTTAACTGTGCTCTACCAAAGCTTCCTTCCATACTGAATGCTTGATCCCTTAATGGCATCTTATACAGATCTTACAGCTTTCTGGTTACTTTTAGGTATAAAAACTAAGTCTGCCCAGTTTAAAACTCTGATCTCAAATCTATTTCAAAACTATATCCTGGCCTATCACAGGGCAGACCTTGAGGCATCTGAAATGAGTGGAGAGGGCATGATCTGCTCTTTGACTCACCTTGAGGTAGGGGATGAAGTATAGGAGGGGGGCTGCCTCCTCCTTTGGGTCTATCTCCTTGATAATGGGAGTAGGAAGCATGGGATAGCTGAGGCAGACATTTTACCTAATTGGTTGTCTGTCAGTGATGGGGCAGGGGGTGGGGGCATATCCCTGATCCTAGATTAACTGAGTTCCACCTACTACTGGTGGCCTCCGTTGAGGTGGTAGTCTCTGCACAGATGAGGTGTATGTACTTCCTGGGGCAGTGTTTAGCTTCCAGCTGCCTCCATCATTGAGGAGCTCTGTCTCCCATTGCCTCTATTAGCTATCCATGCCCTGAACCCTCTCTCAAGATTCCTCCCTTCTCAACTGAAACGTTGTGGTCTTTCATATGGAGTCCTGCTAACTGCCAAGGTCCTTTTCCTTGCCCTCCAGGGGCCACAGAGAGCTGGGCGTACTGTACCATAGTTCGTTCTTATGCTGTTCCAGCCTCCCTTCTTTGGAAATTTTCATATAAGAAATAGACACCATATAGTGATCACGTGCCCCCCACCCTAGGATATGTCACGTCAGGTTCGCCAAGAATTCCCTTACCTTGGTGGCCTGTAGTTTTCTGCAACACATCTGGCATTTACCTCAGAAATGAGATAGTTATCTCCCCTTATTACAGGCACCCCTAAATCTGACTGTTTTCTCTTAGAGCCTTTCCTATCCACCCATTTGGCTTTGGAGTTGGGGGTAAAGAAAGAAGGAGGGAAAACCTCCCGTTGCAAACACTGTCCTGGTACTCCTAAGGGCTCTCGACACCCTTCCTCCTCTCATGCACATGGGAAAAGGCGACGGCGGGAGATAGCATAGTCTAAGTCTCCCTCCACCTGAGCCCTAAAGGGGGCAGCTGGCCTCAATCAGTGAAGGTTCTTTTTAAGATATGGGGTATTTAACACTTCTCTTTTCCTCAGCTGTAGACCTTGTTGACAATTTCAAGGCAACAGGAAATTCCCACAATGCCTGTTGCATTTACTTTTTCACTGTTCCCCATTACAATATATACTGTGTAGTACTTATGTGGGTTTTGACATCAATAATGCTTATAGGCAGCTAGGAAGACCACAATGAATGTGTGTTCAATTGGATCAAATTTTCTTTAAAAACATTTATTACATGGCATTTTATTGATAATGGAACAGACTAAGTTTTAAAAATTCATAATGGGTCAGACAAAATAAGTGATTAATTTTTTTTTATATAAATGTATCTTTATTGATTTCAGAGAGAGGAAGGAAGAGAGAGAGAGATAGAACATCAGTGATGAGAGAGTCATCATTAATCAGCTGCCTCCTGCACACCCCTGACTGGGGATCGAGCCAACAACCCAGGCATGTGCCCTGACCGGGAATCAAACCACGATCTCCTGGATCCTAGGTCAATGCTCAACCACTGAGCCCCGCCCGGTGGGACAATGAGTGATTAATTTGGTAAAGACTTTATAAGAGACATTAGATTTCTAATAATATTACCGGCCTTTTGAAAATTCTTTCTCCTTTTAACAATAGCCATGTAAACTGTAAAAATTTAAGTTATTTTAAATTAAAATGATTTGGGTGAAAAATTTTTTCCAGTTTTATACTTCCCCTTAAGAAAATAGGGATGACATGATAGAGTCTTTATGTAACAAAAACACATATAGATTGTAGGCTACATGTCACTCACTGTGCTGGTCAGAATAGTGAGATATGGTTCCTTCTGTAATGAGATTTGTTGTCTAATAGGCAGAGAAAGATGAGTATATTTGAAGGGAAGCTGGCAAACTCAGGAGCATTAGTGAGATGACTAGACAAGGTGAGTATGGCTAAGGATTTAGGATGGAGGAGACAGAAGTGAAATGCCATGAAATAGGCTAATAAAGAATTTTGGTGAAGATAGAGAATATTTCTTCAGGTCCCAAGGAAACCTTCTTAATGTTAAAGAACAAATGAAATACCTACTTTATCAATAACTACAGGATCTTTGGCAAAGATCGTTGTGATAACTGGTAGGGAAATTCTCAAGAAATGACTAGATATAGAGGAAAGCACAATTTTGGGAAATGGAAGAGAATTTTATGTGCTGCCTTTCTTCTCTTTTGTTAGAATTTACTCTCTGCGTGAGCCCCAGACACCCACTAAGGTCATCGTACTTTCAGAAGCAGAAGAGGAAAGTCTAATACTCAACAAAGGGTAAGTTTTTATTTGTGTCATGAAATGCTTTTCAAATTAGGTTATTGAGGTCATAAATGCAATTTTAGTAGAAATTGCAGATTTTCCAGAGGTGACATTAGCATGCTTTTGGTAAGGTGAGAAATAAGCAAAAGTAACCAGTGTGAATAAGTTACAAGAAGTTACAGATCTGAATGTCACTGTAACTACTAGCCTGTTTAATTCACAGATGTATTCCCAGAACCTACAACAGCACCTGGCACAGAGTAGATACTTAGTAAATGCATCCTACTGCACAGGGATGACTATTGATGTTTTTATATGTTTTCCTCCTGTTCCTTTTTTGTGTTTATGCATGTCTGTATGTATATGTTTTTACTATTTGTGTCTCTTTATATTTAAACTATTTATAATTAAAGTAGCACTATATAATTTTATGGCCTTCTTTCACTTAATTTTATGAGAATTTTCCAGTGTTGTTTAACATTTTTCATAATCATAATTTTTTATCTTCTCTGTTGAATACAAACTCCATCTCACCTCCTGTTGTTGGACATTTTGTTTTTGTTTTCAACAAGTTGGTTTTTAAATCTCTTTTCAGGAGGGCATATACTGCATCTCTAGGAGAGATAGCAGTTGCATTTGACTTTGGGCCATTGGCAGCAGTCCCGAAGAATATGTTTGGACAAAAAGGCAAAGATGAAGTAGTGGCATATCCACTGTACATCTTATATGAGAATGGGGAGACTTTCCTTACGTATGTTAGTCTGTTGCACAGGTAAGTTGAGGGGTAACCCACCGAAATGAAAGTCCAACTTGTGCTCTAGTATAGATTGTCATAGTTGACCTTATTTATTTATTGTCATAGTCTGACTTACTTATTTACTTTTTGTCATAGACTTGGGATTTGTGTTTTTGGGTTGTGGACGTGTTGCAGCCTTTTTGATGCTTGGCTTGCATATTTTGGAGAAAGATTTGGTACAAATCATAGGACTTTTCGTTAACTCATATTAATATGGGTAAATGCGATAGAATTCTTGGATAAAGTCTAGTCAACCTTAAAAGTATTTATTGTGTATCTTATATGAACAAGGCATCATGGGGGTGGTTAGACATGGTAATTTGGTACCTTTTGTGGGAAAAAGACATACATACATATGAAAAGATCATTACCTATACCACATCAGTACAAAGACGGAAGGAGAGATCATTCTGATTGAAGAAGTTAAGGAAATTTTCATAGGAAGCACTGATATTATGTGGGACTTAATAATCTAATCAGGATTAAATGAAGCATCAAGAAAGGGTAAGACCATTTTAATTACCAGGGAAGCATGAAATAGAGTATGAAAATAAACAAATGCAAGTGTCATTCAGGGTTCAATGATGAGCCCAGTGGTGTTGCTCAGTGGTTGTGTGTTCATCCATGAACCAGGAGGTCACGGTTCGATTCCCGGTCAGGGCGCATGTCCGGGTTGCGGGCTCGATCCCCAGTAGGAAGCACGCAGAAGGCAGCTGATCAGTGATTATCTCTGATGATTGATGTTACCATCTGTACCTCTCTCTGAAATCAATAAAAACATACTTTTAAAGCTGTTCTAAAAGAAAAGGTTCAGTGAAGCTGTTGTAAAATTTAACTTAAAGTCTACAACAGTTTGAACTGTGATGGTTATAATGCAAAGGGAGAAGTGAACATAGTAGATACTACAAAGGAAGGATCAATAAGACTCAGTTATTGTTTGGATATGGGAGTGAGCCATTAACAGAAATACTGAGGTCAGGAAGGGCAGCTAATTTTGGGGGAAGCTTCATTATTACAAGTGCTCAGTATGTCACAGTATTGGACCAAGAAGGTGGAATAGTCCATGGACAGTTGGAAATACAGGGCTGGAATGAAGATGAAGGTAAAAATCAATAAGAGCCATCTGTCATGGTGTGAATTAGACTCTATAGAGGATAAGAATTTAGGAGAAGTTTGTAACTACAGAGGCATAAGGCCAAAGGCTGAACATTGTAATTTATTCATTTATAAATCATCGAAACATATTTATTCAGGGCCCACTATGTGGCAGAAGATAGTAATATAAGACCAAAGGCAAGGTCCTGCTGTGTGGTTCTTTGTCTACTGGAAAGTCATACAGCAAACCAGTAACTAGTACAATTTTGTGTGCCCAGGGCATTATAGGGTGCTGTGGGACTGGAACAAGTAGATGCTTAGGCCTGCTTATCTTGGAAGACTGCGAAGATGGTAATACAAAAGCCTGGACCTGCAGCGTTCACTAGGTAGAACTGGGAGCAGAAGTAGTTCCAGAAGGAGACTTGACTTGGGGTAGTGAACACACAGTACAATATACAGATGATGTTATAGAATAGCACACCTGAAACCTATAGAATTTTATTAACCAATGTCACCAATAAATTTAGTTTTTTCAAAAAGTAGTTACAGGAGAGAGAAGAGAGTATGCAAAATTATAAAGATGAAAAAAACGAAAGATCTTGGTGGATTGCAGAATGGTGAGGCTTCACTACCAGCTATATTCTCCTTGACAGAAGTGCTCTCTGCCTTCCACACATGCTCCCTCTCAGGGGACTTCTGTGTAACATTACTCTCCCTGTCTTTCCTCCCCCTACCATTTGGCCCTCATTTGTGCACACTGTAATCTACCTAGTAATCTTACCCCCAAACCTGAAAGTCATTTACATTCTTTTATGTCCAGTCCAAAATTCTATTGATTCTAACATGAAAATTTCTTGAATGTATACACCCTTCTCTCCATTCCCTTGTCCTTGCTTCAGATCCTCACTGTCCTCTGCCTAGATCATGCTTAAATAGTTGCCCTGAGTCCCATTTTGGTCCTCTCCATGTCATTTTCCTCACAACTGCTCGCTACCAGATTGATCTTAGTAAAGTGAAGCTCCATCCCTCTTGATTTAAATCTCTAGTGACAGCCTGTCCCCCAGCAGATAGTCTCTGAGCTCTCTTAACAGGCCAGCGAGGTCATCGGCTTTGTAAGCCATTCCTGAGTATCTGCCTCACTTCTTTGTTGCCTTAGACTTTGTACTTCACCTCCCATTATACTAAGCCATTTCCTTCTTGTTAATTCCTTGTCTTTCATGCCTCCAGGACTTTGTATATGCTGTTCCCTAACTTGGGATGTTTACCACCCCTTCCCAGAATATACTCTTTCTCAATCGATCTTATTTGTTTTTGATACCTTTCTTATATACCTCACTTTTTTTGTACCTTTCTATATTCCTCTGTACCCTGTAAAGCCTTGTGTTGTTACGCTTACCACATGGGAGAGTAATTCTGGTTAAATGTCTGCTTCCCCAGCTAAACTGTCAATTCCGTGGGGGTGTCATCTAGCTCTCAATAAACATATTTGTCTAATCCAATTAAATATGTGGTTCTGGAGCCCTGAAGATAAGCTACATTTCAGAAGAAGAACATTGAGAGTCATCAGAACATACGTAGTAGTTAAAGCCAGGCATGGTTTAATATGCTGTCATGTAGGTATATTTTGAAAAGAGAAGAGAGCTTACAGCACCAGTATTTTTTCACCCAAATATGTTTCACTCTTTCTTTAGCCCTGGGAACATCGGAAAGCTGTTAGGTCCATTGCCCATGCACCCTGCAGCTGAAGATAACTATGGCTATGATGCGTGTGCTGTCCTCTGCTTACCTTGTGTCCCCAACATCCTAGTGATTGCTACTGAGTCAGGAATGCTGTACCACTGTGTTGTGCTGGAAGGGGAAGAAGAAGATGACCAGACAGTAAGCCAGGCTAGTGTGTGTGTGTATTTGTATCTCCAACATCTAGTATATGTCCTGTACCAATATATATGAGGAATTTTAGTTTATATCTGACACTTCGGTATATTTTGGAAATTAAAAACTTAAAGTTAATTGAAGCCCCCTTAAAAATTTAAATGAGAAGTTAGAAGGAGCCCGGCTTGCTTGAGCCGCCAACCTACACACTGCTTTCTGGACTCTTAAGTTGGCAGTCTTCAATGACAGACATAAAGAACCTTGGAGTTAGCTTCTCTCTAACCTGCTTATTCCTATCCTTCTAAAGGAAGAGGCCTTTTTTGCTCTTTGAAGAATAACAACGCACTGTCAGGATGTGGGATTAAGAATTTGAAAGCACTATTAGACCCAGATTCTTCTGTTTTTTATTCTGTGCATTTTCAAATGAACATGAAAGACTAAAATTGTACTTTTTTTACAGTCAGAAAAGTCCTGGGATTCCAGGGCTGACCTCATTCCTTCTCTGTACGTGTTTGAGTGTGTTGAGTTGGAGCTGGCCCTGAAACTGGCATCTGGAGAGGATGATCCCTTTGATTCTGACTTTTCTTGTCCAATCAAACTTCACAGAGGTAAACTATTTTTTTCAATTACAGTTGACATTTAATATTATTTTAATTAGTTTCAGGTATACAGGGTAATGGTTAGACATTTATATAACTTACAAAATGATCCTTCCCTTCCCCCCTACCCCCTGGTAATTCTAGTGCCCAATTGGCACATAGTTATTACAATATTATTGTTACTATTTTTTCTATTTACATTTTTTATTGTTGACACTCTTACAGATGTCCCCCATTTTGCCCCCTCCACCCAGCTCCTGCCCCACCCCAGGCTTTCCCCACACTATTGTCTGTGTCCATGGGCTATTCATACATGCATATATGTTCTTTGGTTAATCTCTTCCTGTCACCCGACCACTGTCCCCTCTGAGATCTGTCATTCTGTTCTGTACATCCATTGCCTCTGGACCTGTTTTGTTCGTCAGTTTATTTTGTTCATTAGATTCCACATATAAATAAGATCATGTGATATTTATCTTTCTCTGACGGGCTTATTTTATTTAACAGAATAATCTCCAGGTCCATCCATGCTGTCTAAATGGGTAAAAGCTCCTTTTTTATAGCCATATAGTTTTCCCCACATAGTGTTCCTCTGCGAAAATGTACCACAGCTTTTTTTTTTTTTTTAAGAACAGTTTATTGATTTTTAGAGAGAGAGGAAGGTAGAGGTAGAGCAAAACATCAGTCGGCCGCCTCCTGCATACCCCCTTCCATCCCTGGCCCCAGTCTGGGTGAGTGCAGGAGGCAAGTAATCGATGTGTCTCTCTCACATCAATGTTTCTCTCTCTGTCCCTTCCACTTTCTCTGAAAAGAAATGGGGGGAAAATCCTCCAGTAAGAATTAAAAAAAAAAATTCAGCTGACTTCTTTTGGCCTTTTAGTCACACATTACACTTTAGGTCCAAGAAAGACTGAGCAAATTTCCCAAGTTTGAAGATAGTGGCCTTTAGTCTGGATCTACCCAGATTTATAATAGTGAATTTTTCCTGGTTCAGTCAAAAGAATATTTCATGATTCAAATACTTAAGGGTATACAAACTTTAATCAACTTTAAAAGTCAAATTATAAAATACTGATATTAAGATAGCTCTTTAAAATATCTTCATTTTTTAGAACACATCTTGTTATAATCAGACCCAGTTTGAATGTTATCCTTTTTATCTTTTCTTTTGTTTTATCTGGTTGGTTCCAGATCATTCTAGCAACTTATCTCTGTTCACCTAGGGAGCTCTTGGATAAACGGATGAGACAGTTAAAGAGCGTGTTGTTCAGACGAGAACGGCTTGAGTGGAAGGAGCGTGTGATTAGGAGTCTGGAGTGTCCTAGGTTTTAGTTACAGCTCTAACACTTACAGGCTCTGTGGTATGAGGCATTTACTCAGCCTCTCTGGTCTTCAGTTTTCTTATCTGAAAAAAACAGGGGTAACATCAGATGATCTTAAAAGGTCTCTTGTAACACAAAAATCTGTAATTTTATTTGCCCCTCCCCCCTTTCCCCAAGTCGCCTTTAGGATCTTGTCTTCTTCTCTGTGAAGAACAAGGAACAAAAGCTTACTGTATCGGGAACAACTGGGCGTCACAGCTGCTCTGTGTGCTACAGAGAGGAGTTCAGTCCTGTAGCAGCCTGGCCTCATCTGCTTATAGTCCCACTAACCAGTTGGCATAGGTTTGGCAATAATGGCTTTGACTCTGTACTAAAGTATAGCCAAAACATTTCAGGGGATAGAGTCCTTACATATAAAGCCAGCAAAGAGAACCCATTGGGCATGTCCAACTAAACAGTATTTGGAGAGAGACATTCCAAATATTAAGTCTTGGAACTTTGCTTTATAGATGAGGAAATTGAACCTATAAGGGAAAGTAATATAAACTAATTGGTTTCCTTATAAAGCTACCTATGTGCCCTGGCCGGGTAGCTTAGTTTGTTAGACTGTCATCCTGATATGCTGAGGTTGCATGTTCGATCCCTGGTCAGGGTGAGGATTAACCAAAAAAAAAATGTGGGGGCTGCTAGGGTGTATTTTTTAAGTTTTCCAATGGCTACCTTTATATCATTAGTAATTCTATCTGCAGATCCCAAGTGTCCCTCAAGATATCACTGTACTCATGAAGCTGGTGTACATAGTGTTGGACTGACTTGGATTCATAAACTTCATAAATTTCTTGGATCAGGTGAGTTTTCTGTGCTTTTCCGAATGTTTCACAGATTATATCAAAAAGTAGTTTGGAATAGAAAAATAATTTTGAGATAGAAAATTCCAATGAAACTAAAAGTTAGTTCATTGAAAAGATCAACAAAGTCGACAAACCTTTAACCAGACTGACCAAAAATAAAAGAGAAGACTCAAATTACTAGTCAGGAATGAAAGAGGGGATATTACTACTGGCTTTACAGAAATAGAAAAGATTATAATGCGATACCTTGAACAACAGTCTGCCAATTAGATAACCTAGATGAAATGGACAAATTTCTAGAACAACACAGACTACCAAAACTGACTCAAGAAGTAGAAAATTTGAATAGACCTACAACAAGTAAAGAGACTGAATTAGTAAACAAAAAACTACCCAAAACAAAAGCTCAGGATAAGATGGCTTCATATTTAAAGAATTAATATCAATTACTCACAAGCATTTCCAAAAAATAGGAAATGCTTCCTGATTCACTCTATGAGGTCAGTATTACCCTGATAACCAAAACCAGACAAAAATGTCCAAGAAAAGAAAACTACAAGTATCTCTCAGGAATATAGATGCAACAAATCCTCAACAAAGCAGTAGCAAACCAAATCCAGCAACATACAAAAAGCATCATACACCGTGACTACATGGGATTTACCCCAGGGATGCAAGGGTAGTTTAACATCCAGAAATCAAACAGTGTGTTACACCATAGCAATAGAATAAAGGACAAAAACCATATGATCATCTTAATACACACAGAAAAAAACATTTAAGAAAATTTAATGACTAGGAATAGAAAGGAACTTCCTCAAACTGATAAAAGGGCAGCTATGAAAAACCCACAGCAAATAACATATTTAATGGTGAAAGACCAAGTGCTTTATTAGCTTTCTGTTGCTGCTATCATAAATCACTGCACATTTAGTGGGTTAAAACAACACACGTTTTGTGTCTTAGAGTTCTATAGGTTAGACGTCCTAGAGCAATCTCACTGGGCATCAGTGTTCCTTTCTGGAGGCTATAGGGGAGAATCCATTTCCTAGCCTCTTCCAGCTTCTACCGCCTTCCTTTGCTTGTGGCTGCATTCCTCCGTCTTCAAAGCCAGCAATTGTGGGGTGAGTTGGATACTTATCACCCTGTATCACTCTGACCTTCTGCAGCACTTTTTCACTTTAAGGAAATGTGTGATAATATTGGGCCCACCCAGATAATCCACGATAATCTCCAGCTCAGAGACATTTGATGGGCAACTTTAATTCCATTTGCAATGTTTATTCCCCTTTGCCATGTAATCTAACATATTCCTGGGTACTGGGGATTATTAGAACACAGACACTTTGGGGGGAGTCCATTATTCTGTGTATTACATTCCACCCGACTGCCCCCAAAGGTTCACATCTGACCCACATGCAAAATACATTGACTCTAACATCATTATAGCAACACAAAGTTCAAAATCTCATCTAAATCTCATGAGCTCAGAAGTTTTCAGTCTCATCATCTAAATCAAATGTGGATAAAACTCTTGAGTATAACCCACCCTGGAGCAAAATTTCTATCTCTGGACCTGTGGAACTAGGAAACAGTTATCTGCTCCCAGAACACAATGGTGGCCCAAGCATAGGTATCAGTTATAGACATTCCAGTTCAAAAGGGAAGAAATTGGAAAGAAAAAGGGAACCATAGGTCCTAAGCAATTTCAAAATCCAAATTCTATTAGGTTTGCAAGGCCTGGGAATAATCTTCTGGGCTTACAGCTCTGCCCTCTTCATTTTACAGGAAAGGTGCCATTTGTTTGTATTGAGTAGTTTTGGCCTGTTTTTTATCTGTAGAATTTTGGGAGTGGAACAGCCTTCTCTCATTCTCTAACACATTCAGTCCAAGCCAGTGGTGCTTCTACAGGTGTCAAATTCTCAAGAACTTTTTGGATCTCCTGCATATATTCCGAGGAGTCATTATAGTAGACAAGAGGTTAATCCACAGGTCAGTCCTAGATAATTTTATCTCAATTTTTGGCTTCTGCTGAAGTATCTATTTCACACTCTTAATCTCTTCAAAGAGCCCTGTGAGTGACTGAATATTTGACCTATTGATCTTTTTGAGGTGTTAGCTAAAAACTGAGCAGCCACTCCAGTGGCTTTTTCTCTAAAGCATGCTTTCTCTTCATTTTAGAACCTATCTCTTAATTTTAGCATCTCTTGGTCTCTTTATTTTAGCATCTTTGTGATCTGGATAGGCTGAGAATTTCCCAAATCATCAAGTCCTTGTTCCTTTTTGTTTACTGTTTCTTCCCTCAATTATATTTTTTCTCACACTTACTGTAATCAGCAAGAAGAAACCAGGCCACATCTTCAACACTTTCCTTGGAAATCTCCTTGGATAAACATCTAACTTAATTGTTTACAAATTCTGCCTTCCACACTTTCTCCTTACGATCAGGAACAAGATGTCTGCTCTTGCCCCTTCTATTCAACGTTGTTATTGAGGGTCTAGACAGGGAAATTAGCCAATACAGGAAATAAAAGGCATCCAGATTAGAAAGGAAGAAGTGAAACTATCTCTGTCCTTTGATGACATGATCTTTTATATAGTAAATCATAGGGGACCTACTAAAAAAATATTTAATAAATGAGTTCAGAGAGGTTACAGAATACAGGATCAATAGACAAGTATCATTGCACTAGTAATAAACAATCCAAAGAGAAATTTTAAAAACAATTTACAGTAGAATTATAATGAAATACTTAGGATGAATTTAACAAAAGAAGTACAAAACATACTTTTAAAACTTCAAGACATTGTTGAAAGAAATAAAGATGGCCCAATAAATGGAAAATATTCCATATACATGGATCAGAAAACTTAATATTGTTAAATGGCAGTACTTCCCAAATTGATGTAGAAGTCCAGTGCGCTCTATCAAAATTCAAGCTGCCTTCTTTGCAGAAATGGACAAGCTGATCCTAAAATTCATGGAATTGCAAGTGACCTATAGTGAAAAACAGGAACAAAGTTGGAGGACCCACACTTCCCAATTTCAAGACTTCTTTAAAAAGTATGGTAATCAACACAGTGTGATATTGGCATAAGCATATACATATAGATCAATGGGATAGAATTGAGTCCAGAAATATACCTTTACATTTACTGTCAATTAGTTTGGACAAGGGTGCCAAACAGTTTATTGGGGGAAATTATAGTCTTTTCAACAAATGGTGCTGGGACAAGTGTACATCCACATGCAAAAGAATGAAATTGGACCCCTACCTCACTCCATACAAAAATGAACTCAAATGAATCAAAGACCTAAATAAAAGAACTAAAACTATAGAACTCTTAGAAGAAAACACCATCACAAAAGTGAAAAGACAACCCACAGAATGGGAGTAAGTATTTGCAAATCATATCTAATAATGGACTTGTATCTAGAATGTATAAAGAACCCTTAGAACTCAGTAATAAAAGGATAAATAGCCCAATTTAAAAAAGGATTTGATGATATACAAATAGCCAATAAGCACATGAAAACATGTTTAAATACCTTTAGTCATGGAAATGAAATACCACAAAATCACTATATGCCACTTCATACCCACTAAAATGGCTAAAATTAAAAGACAATAGCCTTTTTTCCCCCGGCGCCATTGGAATGAGGGTGCAGTGGCTACAAGATGTCACCAAACTGTGCAAGTCGACCTCACAGGCCTTGGACTCCAACATGAAAACTCGCCACACAGCACAAGATAGAGCAGAAGCAGGCAGCCTCCTGGCTGCAGCTGACCCTGGCCAAACTGGCTGAGGTACAGAAAGAGAAGCAGCTGCTGAGGTGGAAGCTTCTCTGGGTTGAGACAGCATCTTCCTGGGAATGGCAGCAGGTTATAGAGGAGCCAGGCCTGGCTACTACCAGTGTGTTTGAGACAAAAGGAGTAGAAGCACCCCCACCATCCCCACCAGGGGCAGTGTTCACAGCAGGAACTCCATCTCAGGCTGCCTATTGGGGGTCCCCTACTGTGGCTAGGCCCAGGGAACAGACCTTTAAGAACCCCAAAGAGATGAGAGCCTTTGAGCCCCAACAGCTGAGAAGACCTCCAGCATCTGGCAGGCCCGAGGATTGGAACTGCCTTTGGTGTAACCCTGTGAATTTTTCAGGCAGGGAAATTTGCTACCACTGTGGGAGTGGCATCTGGTTACAGAACCCTCAAATTCAGAAATGTGAAATACAACAGAAACATATCCCAAAGGGATATCAGTTTTCGGAGGAGGGGGGGCTGAGTAGAGTTGGGGGGAAGGAGATGAGTGGGAGAATGGGACTACTGGAGTTGGAGGGAGGCATGGTGGGAGAGACATGTTTTGATGATCCTCTTTGTGTTCCAGAGCATAAGTATTCGACACATCCCCCCTAAATTATGACAGCCAAAAATGTCTCGAGATATTGCCACATATCCACTGGGGCATAAAATCATCCCTCACTGGTGACCATAGAGGCAATGAAGTACTTAGTAGTAGTCAGAATAGGGTGAAGAGAGTTGCCAGGGTAGCACACTCAGCAGTGCCAAGGGCTGCAGGGGGGCCCCTAAGACAGGAAGTAGAAAGTGTTCAGTGGGTCTGGCATTCACTTTTGATCTTTGAGCAAATCTGGGTAGGGGAGGGGCAAAAGCCAAACTGTCAGTACTGCCCTCAGAGGAAGTAAGGAAGCGCAGTCAGTGACGGGGGCTCTTCAGGGACTCCTGGCTGTGAAGGGAAGGAGTGAGGTGAGATGCATATCCAAGAGAGGGTTCTTTGGAATATGGGAGAAACTGGAGCCATGGGGAAAGAGACACCTGAAGAAAGCTTGAAAACACAAGGAATATGTAAAAGAATGGGGCAGATCCTGCATACTGCATTGGAGGCATATCTATTCTGCTCAAAAATACGTGAAAGGCCAGTTTTTTTTGTGAAACAAAACCCCCGAAAGTATTCTTAGTTTGTATATGTATGCTATGTATATCACAGAATTTTTCGTGTGCCTTACATTATAGATTTATGTTTGAATAAGCAAAGAAAAAAGTCTGGAAAGACATTTAGCAAACAAGGTTATTATTACCTAGGGAAGTTGGGGTCAGGATCAGGGGATGGAAAGTAGGGGTGGATGGGTGCAGGGGTATAGGGTGCAGTGGAGTGGGTCACAGGGCAGTGGGGTGGAGAGCTTGTATATCTTTGTGTACTTCTTGCTTTGTAAAATGAAATAATTAAATGTCCATAAAAAAGAAAAGTGTTGAGAAGGATGTGGAAAAATAGGGACCCTCATATTCTGCATGTGACTGTGAAAGGGGGCAGTCACTTTGGGGAAAACAGTCTGGAAGTTCTCAGATGATTAGAGTTACTATATAACCCAGCAGTTTTACACTGAAGAGAAATAAAAACATGTCCACACAAAAACTTGTGAATGAATGTTTGTGTCAGCATTATTCATAACAGCTAAATAGCCCTGTATACCTACCAGCTGATGATTAGATAAAGTATCCATACGATGGAATATTATTCAACAATAGAAAGGAATGAAGTACTGACATGGATGAACCTTGAAAGCATTATGCTTAGTGAAAGGAGCAAGTCACAAACAACTGCATGTTGTAGGCTTCCATTTAGGTAAAATGTCCGGATCAGGCAATTCCACAGAGGCAGAAAATGGATTAGTGGTTGTTGCCTAGGTCTGGGGGAATTGGCAGACACTAGGGAGTGATTGTTAATGGGTCTGGGGGTTTTTTGTTGGTTGTACAATTCCTTTAATATACTAAAAGCCCACTGAATTATATACTTTAAATGGGTGAGTTGAGTGGTATTGTGAATCACATTTGAAAAAGCTGTTATAAAAATTAAATTGGCCCTGGCCAGCGTGGCTCGGTTGTTTGGAGTGTCATCCCATATACCACGAGGTTGTGGGTTCAATTCCCAGTCAGTGCACATACCCCAGGTTGTAGGTTCGATCCCTGGTTGGGGCGCATTCAGGAGGCAGCCGATCCATGTTCTCTCCCTTCTCTAAAATCAGTTTTAAAAAATGATAAAGTAAATAAAATTGGTGTGGGTGAGGAAAAGACTGAAAAGAATGGATTTGGGGAGATTGTCCTCTTCAGTAAAACATTTCTGCATTTAGAACTTGACCAAGGAAAATTCACTTTCCATCTTGGGGCAGAAATCTAGACCCTGTGGAAAGGAGATCTCTGTCAGAAAGGCATAGTCCTTAAAGCAGAGGTCTGAGACAAGAACTTAATTGCATTTAACGGATACTGTCAGCATTTTAATTTGGAGGCGTCTGTGTGTCGGCTAAGTTACGCGGTGTGACGTCAGGCATGTTAGGTGATGTGGGAATGTGCTCTTTCATAGATGAAGAAGATAAGGACAGTCTGCAGGAACTCACCACGGAACAGAGATGCTTTGTGGAGCACATCCTTTGTACGAAGCCATTGCCGTGCAGGTAAGAACTATCTCCTTGTCTACGCAGGTTAACAGTTGTTTGCCCCAGTAATCCAGACACGTGTATACATCACACGCATATGCATGCACCCGAGAGCATCCGTTCATCCTGTGTCCATCCAGAGCTCCCCCCGCTTCAAGACCCCTCCGCTCTGTCCTCTGAAAGGTCTTTTTCCGGTTGCAGCTCTAGTTTGCTGACTTCGCTTGGCTACCTTTAATAATTATTTCTGATCTCAAGTTACTATCAGTCCTTCAGAAAGGGTTCCTTGATTCCCCAGTCTAACTTAGGGTTTTCCTACTCTCCCATTTCCTTTGTAGTACATTAAAATTGGTGTTTGTATTTGTTTGTCTGTCACTACTGCTAGAGTATGTGTCAGAGCAGAGACCACGTCTGCTTCCTACTACTGTCCCCTCACGTCGGCATACTCGCTGCCAGATAGAGGGCCTGGTAGACACTCAGTAAATATTTGATGACTAGGATAAAGGGAGATGTCTGGAATGACTCCCAGGTTTCTATCTGGTGTAACTGGGTAGGTGTGGTCCCTTTGAGAAACACGGGACGTAGGAGGAAGTGTATTTGGGAGGACAGAGTGTGTTAATGGGGGTACTTGGAGTTTTCCTGTGGAACATCCAAATGGAGGCACTCAGTAGGCTGTTGGAGTGTAGCTCTGGAGTTTGGAGTGGTCTGGGCTCAGTGTGGATGTGGGAATTGTCAACCTGGAACTATGACTGTGGTGAAGGTTACTCAGGAAAGAGCCTAGAATGAGTAGAGGAGACCTGTGAAGAGAGTGTGAGCAACACATTCTTACAATCGTTGAGTGGAGCTAGAGAAGCCCAGCGCAGGAAGGAAACTCGAGTCAAGGGCTGCCAGAAGGACCGCAGGAGAACCTGAGGGAAAGGATGTCAGGGATGCTGGGGAGGTGGTTTCAGAGAGCAGGCAGTGGGCAGCAGCCTGAAATAGCACATCAGAGCAGTGGGGAGCAGTATGGAGTGTAGACTTGGCAATTTATAGGGGCTTCATCTAGGGGCATTGTCAGTCCAGGGGTGGAAATGTGCTGTGAGGGTGGGATGAGCATCGGGGTGGGTGGAGTAGCGTGTTGGCAGGAAAGACATTTCCTATCTGAGGTCCACAGCCTTCAGTTTCTTCAGTGAAATAACCAAGATTAAGAGGGAGATGTAAGCCGTGCACAGTAAATTAAGTCCTATGAAATAGATGTTGGGCTGCATTGGATTTTTAATGTGAGATAGACTGAAGTTCTGTTCAGTTAGTTCCTGAGCACTTACTCTGGGCTAGGCATACAGAGATAGCTGGGGCTTCCGTGTGGGCTGGGGAGAAAGACGCATAAAGAGTTAACATCACTGAATCACAGTAACTGCTGAGATTACAGAGAGCACCATGAGGCTATGGGTTCCTGAGTGACTGCTTGATTCAAACCAGTCAAAGCTGTATTACAGGTTTCCAAGTCAACACCTTTGAGGTTACTGCACTAATAGCATGTCCCAGACAAGTGATAGCCCAGGCCTGAGAAGGTGACAAACCTCAGCCACTGTGTTACTTTTGGATCCATTGCATTTGCTGTTTTATAACTTCACTGTGCCTGTTTTTCCAGGCAGCCAGCTCCAATTCAAGGGTTCTGGATTGTCCCTGACATCCTGGGGCCCACGATGATCTGCATCACCAGTACCTACGAATGCCTCATAAGGCCTTTATTGTATGTACCATTTTGTATTCGCCACGCAACTGTTAATTCTGCAAAATCTAAACTGGGAAAATGCCCTTAGAAACCATCTTAAAGATGCTTGGATTATGCTTTGGCTTCTGACTTGAGGGTTTGAAAGGTAGATAGGATTAGTTTTAGGCATGATTTCTAGTACCTTCTTCGGCTAGCTGAGAGTCAAGAGCTTTATTTCAAAGTGTGGGGAAGCATACTAAAATTAAATACTGAACTCATACATGAATATGAAGTATATTCAGTGATTATCATGCTCTATGTGTCAGGCTTAGAAATGAGGCAACTACCTGCATTGTCTCCTGTGACCAGAGCAACCCTGGGAAGACTACACTGTTATGCCCATCTTGTAAAAAAGGAAACAGGGCTTGAAAAGTTCAGTAAATGCTGAAGTAACACATTGAGCCAGGCTGCAAATAAATACAGGGCTTTCCGACTCCAAAGTCCATACTCATACTTTAATTTCTCCGTTTCTGCCAGGCTCAGAGAGAAGTCATAGAATATGTACACTCTGGAAGACAGGTGGTACACAGCTGAACTCGTAATCTTCCTCCTTAAGGAACTCACGTGAAGCTATAAGCTACAAGCACCGTTTTCTTTTCAGCGGCCCTGGAATGGCATTCTGGGTCTTATAAATGCAGGCACAGGAGTCCCTGGCAAGCCAGCGATGTTGAACTCTAGCACACACCCTGCCCCCCGGCTCTGGTGTCATTTCAAAGCATGAACTTCTAGGTACTGACAGTTCAAAATACTGCCATTAATTTACTATCCTTCAAGGAACTCTTCCCATGCTCTTTAAAGACTCACAAGTTACACTATTTGGAAAGGAAAAGAATTCACTATTAATTTTGTATTACACTAAAAGAAACTAAAAACTCTAGCAAGACTAAACAAGTAATACAATCACTGAAAAAAATTCCTTTTTGCCTTTTGCTTCAAGCATATTTTTAAAAACCCATCCTACCTTTAGTGAAATAAGACCTACACATTAGGTTACTTTAGAAAACATGAATCCCAAAGAAAAAGGAAACTCTTAAATATTAGTTATATAAATATATTCAAATCATTTTCTGCTAATTCCCTGAAATACAAGTTGTCTGTAGTATGTTAACAAATTCTGATTATTGCATTCAAAGACTTACCATGCTGTTAACATTTGCAGTCTTCAAGCTTTCTGAAATTACCATTGTGAATATTTGTAATATCTGAGTGAATGTAATTTTTATAAATCAAGTTATATAGAGAGTACAGCATTTACAGTGGTTATCTGGGTGAATATTGGTTTTGATCAAATCCAAACTGTACCTAGGAAATGAGTGGTTGATTTATGTTTGTGACTGTGGCTTATACCTGGCCCTCAAGTCCTTGCAGAAGAGTCCATGATGAATTTATACTCTGTGCTGCCTTCACCTTTACATAAGGAATTTGGAGTGGCAGAGTCCAAAATGCTTTGACAAATGGTGGCATGGGTAGAATAGGGGATAGCTCCCTAAGGCGCCATCTTCAGGGCAGAAACATGCATCTTTACACTCTCACACAAGTGACACTCCATATTGCCTTGGGTTCTCAAGGTTCTGGACAGATTTGGCTTATGCTTTCTTGTGCTACTTAGAGTAAATGACTCCGCAGTAGACTCTTGTTCTATTTATTTTGCAGAAGCACAGTCCATCCAGCATCTCCTCCCCTGCTTTGTACCCAAGATGATGTTGAAGTGGCAGAGTCTCCCCTCCGAATTCTAGCTGAAGCCCCGGATTCCTTTGAAAAGCATATAAGAAGCATTTTGCAACGTAGTGTTGCAAATCCAGCATTTTTGAAGTATGAGGTTTGGGTTATAGGTTTTAAGAACTAGTTCCCTTCTGTTTTCCCGATTACTGTTCATCCTTCCTGTCCTTGGCTGTTTATTTCATTTCACATACTTTTTACTATGTTGAAGTTAGAAGAAATATAGGGCACATTTAATCAGCTAGAGAATAAACATAGAGGCACTTGAGAATGGTCAACAGGAAGTACAAAAAGGAAATGAAGCAGCTATGACCTGAGTCTGTTTTTAGTTGATTTACTCAGCTAGCAAAAGTAATGGTAGAAACTTTGGTTTAAAGATCATCTGAAAAAGATACAGCCCCTCCTCCCGAAGAATGTCTTCAGCTCATCAGCAGAGCCACCCAGGTGTTCAGAGAACAGTACATTCTTAAACAGGACCTGGCCAAGGAGGAGATTCAGCGGAGGTAAGGGGGCCTTTGCTCACGTCCCATCAGCTCCTGGCTGGCAGCAAACACTGTGTAATGGCCTAGACCTGGCTTCCGATTAAGTTGGTTTTTCTTTTTTTTTCCTTTTGAAGGGTCAGATTACTAAGTGACCAAAAAAAGAAACAGCTGGATGATCTCAGTTATTGTCGAGAGGAAAGGTAAGTGCCAAAACTAGGGAGGGAAAAAACAGTTCGGTAAGACTGGAGCTGTATCTCAGTCTAGAACACTGGACCACTCACCTTTAGGGGGACCCCAAGTGTCTCGTTTCTTGTGCCATTAGGAAAAGTCTACGGGAAATGGCTGAGCGCTTAGCTGAGAAATATGAGGAAGCCAAGGAAAAACAAGAAGATATCACTAACAGGTCAGTGGGTTGTACAGCGTCCAGTTCCCCGCTCAGGTCCTGCTAGTGCTGCCCAGTGCTCAGAGAGCAGCAGCATTAAGGAAAATGGCCTAGAGCACGTACGCCCAGGCCTGCGGATGGAGCTGGTTCCCCTGCCTCCCCTGAGGGGCAGCAGGGAAGACTGCGCAGTGGTGCTCCCCCAGCCCGTCCGGTGGGCCTCCTGCAGACCCCATTCATGAATTGGAGTGTTGGTTATAACTGTGTTTCTCCTGCATAGCAGAGATATTAAGCCGAGATATTTTCTTGCCTTTTCTAAAGGATGAAAAAAGTACTTCACAGTTTCCATTCTCAGCTCCCAGTTCTCTCAGATAGTGAGAGAGACATGAAGAAAGAACTACAGCTGATACCTGATCAACTTCGACATTTGGGCAATGCCATCAAACAGGTAGGAGTGGATGCCAGTGGCTAAATCTTGTCCTTGTGTTTGTTCTACAGAAAGTAACTTTATAAAATGTAGAGAGAAACTATGAACCTGTGGAATAAACCACAGCCAAAATGCCTGTGTTCTGTCTGGTACTTAAGGTTACCATGAAGAAAGACTACCAGCAGCGGAAGATGGAGAAGGTGCTGAGCCCCCAGAAACCCACCATCTCTCTCAGTGCCTACCAGCGGAAGTGCATCCAGTCCATCCTGAAGGAGGAGTAAGTAGGGCGGCCGCCCGTCCGGTACAGTGAGGGAGCTTTTCCTTTGCAATAGGCCAAAGTTAACCCCTGTCTGCCCAGCTGACATTAGTTGGCATTTGCCAGTCAAGTAATGACTGGAATAGAAGCCATGTGATAGATAAGGACCTGAGAGATGTCGACTTCATTGTGCTATGACTTTGTTGTGTGGCCAGGGCATCCCCAGTATGTTAAAAAGTATTGCCAGCAGTTGCAATACTCTTTGCCACCGTCAGCCTTAAATGAGCCGTAAACACCATTACTATCCATCTGAAACCTCACCCTGTTGTTCTAGCAAAGCCCCTCTCATTTCAGCATTACTGCCTAGTTTCAATTCTTAAGAATCAGCCTCAATGGCTTACTCATGTTATTTCCCCAAAAGTGAGTGACTGTGATTTTACAGGGGCGAGCACATAAGAGAAATGGTGAAGCAGATTAACGATATCCGGAATCATGTAAACTTCTGACCGCACCAGGAACAGATTCACACCTCAAGTTAACACGAGTGAAGGCTTGAGCTCAAACTGTAAAACAGGTAGCATCGTCTAATTTATAAAGAGGCATTTGGATGAGCTTTGGTGTGGTTCATCATTTTTTATACTTGTTTTATAATTATTGAATAAATGCTTTTATTTAAAAATTGGAATGTGCCTTATATATAAGCTCAAGTCGATGACTTTGTTAGCAGTGGCCTAGGATTATTTTTAAAAGCCCATGAACCCCGAGTTTTCTCCACAGTTGAACAAGATTAAGAGCTGCATTTTAAAGTACCAGCACCAGAAATGTGACTCTGACAAGGGACAGGACCTTGGGATTCAAAGGAAAAGGCTACACAGCATACTAGGCAGCAGCTTTTTAATTTGAACACTTTCTTCTTAAAGACACACCTTCAGTACAGTTAACAAAAAGTTACATCTGAAACCTGCGCAGAGCCAAGCCCAGGATCCACAACTGCAAGGCCACTGCTGGCTCACTTGGTCAGGCAGCATTATCTTTCAGAGCCGAGCCTGGCTGTACACTGTGTCCCAGAACGTGTTTCTGAGTGAGTACAAGGTACAAGTGTAGGACCTCAGAGGGGAAAAGAAACAACTTAGTATCAATATACGGCTTTGTTCTCAGTTAGCTTTCAGTAAACTTTTTATACCTGCCCATATGAGTTCTGAAAGGTAATACCATACCTGCCTAGAAACGGCACCTGCCTAGAAATGGTACCTGCCTAGAAATGGCTGAGTGGCTGCCAATTTAAAAGCCACATGGTAAGGTAGGTTACAGGTAGGAGGTAAATCATGTTAGACATGCGTGAGAAAATGTGTACAGACTTTAATACAAGCACAGGAACACTCGTGAAACCCAACTGATCTTTTCTTTTGTCCAGACAGGCTAAATCCTACCTTCTAAATCAGTTCCTGTTTATACAGAAAACCCAGATTAAAGCATTTCCTACCAGGATAGTGGCACAATGTTTGCTTCCTACCAGAAACAAATTGTTAACAAAACCAAAAGTAACAGTTTGGGTTTTTCTCAACAAAGTAGGTTCCAACAGCCTGCATCTGCCACAGTAGAGACCACCAGTGGTCCACTCATCATGATTTTATTGGCCCAATACCATCTTATGGAGAAAAACGTCTGCAAGGTATCTCAGCAGAGCAGTCCCCAGGAGCCACAGTTTAGTTCAGGAAGACTATAAATTACCCACCCATCCTGATTTATAGTGCCAATTTTAATATTCTGAAATTAGCTCAGGGCTTGCCCAAGGAACTAGTCTTACACTTACATAACGAGGATGTTTCCTTTAAACCAAGTGGTACTTTATACAAAGGGGCTTTAAACCAAGTACAATGTTTCATGCATGGCAAGCCTATAGCACTATTTCCATAATTAGTATTTACTTTTAAATTCATAATCGTGAATGCAAGACTGCAAAATAACCCAAGGATGAGGTATGTAGTCCTTATCTTGTCCCATGGAAGACAGAAGTAAAGATCTTTAGGACTAGTCCATAATCACTTCATTTATAACAATGATGGTTCACTTTAAACTCTAAGTTGGTGGTGGCCTTAAATGAGCCACATAATCTACTTAACCCACTTAGTTACCATAAGGTTCCTTCAAGTACCCTGCTGTTACGTAACACCAATCACAAAAATTATTTGAAAACAGTATTACTTTTGAACCATCTCTCATGAATGAAACAGTGGAGGCTTCCACGGGCTAACAGTCCTGCAGCAGGTGAACACACAGCAACCATTCCTTCCCTGTGCTTTCTGCAACACTTCATACAGCTCCGGCAAAGGCAGCCTGTTCACTGACGCTTTCTTCACAAAGAAAAGGAACCTAACATCAGAAATGACGAAGCAGATTTCCAAACTGATGGACAGACTGACTGGGGTTTCCCCACTTCATACGCATCATCACACTCCAGGTCTAAATTATAAAGAAAAAGACAACAGGTATCTGTCAAACACAGTTACCACCACTTTTGTATTTGACACTTCTGAAACAGTACTTAGGTCCATTGATTCGAGTTAAAAGTAAGCAGCAGATTTTAAATTTATACTAGATGTTGTCAGACACAGCTTGTTTTGTTAACATTATCTTTTCCCACTGATCCAATAACTAAAAGTTTTCAAAAGTAGCTGGTACCAGTTCAGCTTGACCCTGGTTACCTATGGGCCCATGAAATTCATTCAGGTAGCAGAAAAAGTGCTTCCGAATAGTTTCTTGTGCTTCTCCTTTAACCTCAATTTCTAATACAGCCCAGTCACGTTTTCAAATTCTCATAATTCAGTTCTTGCACTGGCTTTGTTTGCCACATCTTCTGGTTCTCAGGCAAGTTTCAGTAGCATTTAAGGTCCTCCAATGAAAGATACAACAGTTTTTTTAAAAAAAAAGCACTGGGCTAGGAAATGCAGTCACTAGCCAATGGCCTGCTCTCAAACTTCATATTTTAATATAAAATATTCATACAGCATACTACACATCTCGCTAGCTGAATACTGTTACTGATGTACTCTAGACAACAGAAAAAAGTTATCTCCCAATATCTATGAACAGGAAATTAATTCCAAACACTACTGGGTTGGTACTTTAGGGCAGGGAAACGTAGGATAAATAGGCAAGGAAACAGCACTTTCTCCATCTCCGAATCCAATCCCACATCCGCTGGAATCAAGTCTGGGGTCTCCTTAGTGTTCCCATTTGAAAGGTCTTTCTGCTGCAAATTAGCCTGGCTGTTTGCTGTTCCTGTGCTGCACATTCTTCTCCCACTAGAAATACACATTTCTCCGGTCTTCCTTTTTTGTGACTTCTTCTTTAGTTAAGAGTTAAATAATTAATGTTGCTCTAAAGATGAGTTAAAAACCCAAAGTGCAGGCGAGAATCCTGCTACGAAGGTGTCATGTCTCAGGGAGCTGGTTAATGTCTGTCAGTTTGGTATCATTCAGAATTGCCCGGACTCTCTCCAAGGAGTCTGCTTGCCGGATCCGCTCTAACTGCACCTGGGGAAACAATACAGGGTAAGTGCTGGTGCGCCTGCCCGGGTTTCTGAAGATGGAGCAATTCCCAAAAGCTGTTCTGCAGCAGTGTAAGGTGCGGGCTATGGAAGTGAATGTGACCCGACCCCTGGCCCCTAAGATCCAGTTTAGCGGGGGGCTTGTAGAGGAGCCCCGCACATACACTGAATGTCACTGCAGGCACACTGTGGGGGCACGAGGTGGGTGGCGGACCACTGCAGCCAGCATGAGGCCCACAGAGGGCTCTGCGGGGGACAAAGCTAAGCTGGGCCTTAGCAGTCGGGCGATGAGGCGCAACGCTCACCAGGGCGACTGCCACGCCGTGGGAACAGAACCGCAAGGAGTTAAAATAACTGGAACCTGGGTCACAAAATGTAAGGCAAAGAGGTGGGAAAATGTGGGGCCAGGCCTGGTTGGGAAGGGTCTTACCTGGGATGCCTAGGACTTGACACTTAAGGACCAACAAGGCAGAGAGGAAAAGGGGCACAAGTCTGAGGGGGACGCCTGGGTTTTGGCTTGAATGACCAGGCAGGTGTTTGGGCTTCGGTAGCTACTGTCAGTGGTTGAGTCAAGGAGCAGTGAGTTCTCCAAGACCCCCTAAAGTGGCTTGGTGCTCTAAGGGTTCCCCAAATGCCTCACCTGAAGGGTCTGAGAAAGCTTCACAAAATCTCTCTGGACTTGTTCACTGACATCTAGTTCTGTCTGCAACCTCTGAGCCTTGTTCTTCTCTTCAAACATGAGCTGTTCAATGGTAATCTAGAAAATGCAAGTTCTGAATGAGAATTAATGCCTAAGAGTCATAGGTCGAATCACTTAGATCTAGGAACTTGTCTCTCCCAGTACTAGAGAAGGAAGGTGGGGATCCAGTCACCTGGGCTACTTATGTTCTAGGTCCCTGAGATGAAATGAATATGCAAGCCCACGTGACAATGGACTGAAGCGCCGCACGCAAGCAAGTTCGAGCACACAGCAGCCTGGAGACAGTGATTCATCAAGCAGCAGCTGCTAGGACGGTAGCTACTACAGCAATAGGGACAGGAACTGGGCACTTTCTCTGACAACCACAACAGTCAAGCATATGAGAATTCTCAGTGAATGTGCACCAGGCAACTCCGGCAGGACCCTGTGGCAGCATTTCTATAAACAAAAGACTATCAGATACCATGTACACAGTGTTTACGCTTAAAGGTCTGACCACACACACTTTCTAGGGAACCTCCCCCACAATTAACCACATGCACTTTTATTCTAACTGGAATCATCAAAATTTAGGCAGCAAATATGGTTCAATGCAGTGTTTGAGAAATCAAATGGGATGACCCTTGTGAGGCAGTGAGGGTCTAGCTATGGGCAGGGCCAAGTTTGCCTCATGGCCCTTTCAGCCCAACACCTAAAAAGCCAGCAAGCCTGTGACACAGGCCTCCAGAGCTGGCACTGTTAGATCTGACCCAACTCTGAGATCATTTCACTTTCTGCAAGCAGAGTCTTGACAACTTTCAAAGGGTGGCACTATTCAAAGCAGCAATATAGATGATAGATGACACATACATACATACATACATAGATATCTTTGTTGATTTCAGACAGGGAGAGAGAAACATCAATGATGAGAGTCACTGATCGGCTGCCTCCTGTACGGCCCCTGCTGGGGATCGAGCCTGAAACCCAGGCATGTGCCCTGACTGGGAATCCAACCTGGATTTTCTGGATCCCAGGTCGATGCTCAATCGCTGAGCCACACCCAGCCGGGCACAATATATATTTTTTAAACAGGCAAGATGTGATCCTACATTCTCAGCACTGCTTTTTTATTAAATTACCAACAAAAATATCACCTTAGCAGTAGTCTCTTTTTTCAACTGTTCTTCCAAAGTGATTTTCATTTCTTGAAGGCTCTCAAGCTGTTGAGACTTCTCTCGTAATGTGGACTCCAACTGTGAAAGAAGGAAAAAGCTGAACTCACAGAAACCCCCTGCAGGTCATGGCACACTGCCTGGAGCCTGTGGCCCAGAGAACAATACCCAAGTTCTCAGGTCCTCCTAGGCCTTGGACGTTGGGTTGGCTTTGCCTGTAATGCTCTTCTCACCCTTTGGGCTCTGTGAATCTTCTATTTACTCTTCAAGATCCATTTTTTTCATTAAACATTTACTAGGCACCTACTATGTTCTAAGGCCGAGGGATGGAGAAATCAGTAGAGACTGACATGTAAGTAAATAATTCTGACATGTGAGCATGGAGGAAGAAGCATTTAATTCTGCCAGAAAAGTTGAGAAGGGCTTCCTTGAAGAGATGACATTTGACCTTAGATGAAAAATTTCACAGAAGGAAAAGCGTGGTAAGGGGGAGATGGCGGAGATACTCCAAAAAGAGGGATGAATGACATGAATAAAAAATGTGTTCAGGACTTGGCAAGTATTTACTGAGCTACAGCACAGAGTGCTGGGCCTTAGAGGCCAGGGCTGGAGAGGCAGTGGTGAAGCTAAGTAATAAGGACTCGAGCCTGCCGAGAAGGGAACCACTGGAGGGTTTTTAACCAGGTTTGAGGACATAGTTATAACTTTTAGAGACCACCTTAGTTTATTATGAAGATGAACTGGAATGCGACTAATTTTGGAGCGGGGGAAGAAGTTAGGCTGTTGCAATAACCCAGGTGAGAACTGCAGCTTGAACCCAAACAGCAGCAGGAGGGGAAAGGCTGGGACATGATCAGAGTGCTGGTAATTTCTGCCAGAGCACCCTTGACAGTACAGTGGAGACAGAAGCCAAACTGTAACTGTTTAAGGAGTGACCAGGAGGTCAGGCAGTGGAGGTTACTTTTTCAAGAACCTTGGCTATAAAAGGAAGAAAGGTTGGTAACTTGAGAGAGAAGTGTAATTGAAAGAGAGACTTTTCTCCTCTTAACAGGAAACATCTGTGTAATGGAAAGACCAATAGCAAGGTAGAAGTCCAAGGCCCATGACTGAGGGGAAGACTGAGAGGATGTCTGAAAAAGATGTGAGGGATCCATTCGGTCAAAGCACAAGTGCTGTGAGAGAAGGCTGGTCAGAAACAGGTCATTTTCTTCAATTTTTTTAAATTCTCATTTTTATTCATTTGAGAGAGAGAGGAAGGGAGAAAGAGGGGAACATCGATCGGTTGCCTCCTTTATGTGCCCAGATGGGGACTGAACTGACAACTTAGGTATGTATCCTGACTGGGAATCAAACCTGAAACCTTTCTGGTGTATGGGATGACACTCCAACCAACTGAGCCACTGGGCTGGGCAGAAACAGGTCATTTTCTCTAAGAAACGGGAGAGAAAAGGTTGGAAAGAAAAGTAAGAGAACAAGGAATTGAGGGGCCAGGAAGCTGAAGGTGGCCCTGGGGATGGTGGGTAGACAACAACCATCTGAGTGAGGGGGTGACATGAGTGTGACTGTCTGACATAGCAACTGGGAGGGAGGGAAGGGAGACAGCTAAGGGCAAATGAAAGGCTGAGTAGCACTTGAGGCCCAACTGACGACATGAGCACGCAGTGTTCCTCATTCCAGTGGCATCAGCAGCATGGGTGAGAGAGAGAAGGTGCACTCCAGGATTAATCCAGGGCCGGGCAGTACCAAGTGAGGTTAGCAGAAAGACAAGAGGTCAGGGACCTGCAGGTGCCGCGGGAGACTAGCTGGAGCGAGCCATACAAGATGCAGCTCAGAGGGAAAGAAGCAAAGCGTTGAGGAAGTTGCTAAAACCAGGGGAAAGGAAAAGCTCAGGGAACTGAAGGTCTGAATGAGGTACCCCAGACAGGTGGACCCATGGGGTTAAGAGCTGGAAGGATAGTAAACGGCTCAGGGAATATGGGGCTGGAGTGAGATGTCAGAGGCGGCCTTGGTGCAGCCAAGACTGGGAAGGAAGGGGGTGGAGGCGAAGGTCACTGAGTCAACGAACAAGGAGGCCGGAGAGCCGAGTACGGTCATGTTGTCTCAGAGAAGAGGACTGTAAGCAGCTGGAAAACACCATCTCCTATTTGTAAAAGGTTTTGTACATATTTCTACTGTAACTTTAAGTGTACATCGTGTCACGACCATGCCTTGATGTCTTTCCACCACGGTGGAAACTCCAGGCTGCAACCACACCTTAGTCTTCCCTGTACCTCCGCTGGTCAACACGTAGCCCGACACAGAGCAGACGCTCAATAAACAGTCTCTACTATCATCACGCCCTATCCCACTGTATTTTTCCCACTAGACACAAGTTCCTTGAAGGCAGGGACATGTTGTAACTGTATTTTATTCCTTGGGTCTAGCACAATAGGATTCAATAAATAACTGCTGGTTGCTGATGGAATTTGAAACTCATGAAACTCACCTGTCCTTTTTCTATTTTTATTCTTTCTAATTCAGCTTTTAAGCTAGAAATGGAAGCTAGAAGAAACAAAGAGGGAGAAGTGTTAACATTCATTATTGTGAATTTAAATTTTTTCCTTACAACCCCCCCTTCAACCATAAATTTAATCTCATATAATGAAAGAAGTCAAATATATACTGAACATGGGAAAACCAACACCCCTTTCTCAAAATTGCCCCCAACCAATCGGCATCACAATCAAGCTCAGGGAAAGGCAGAGTCCACATGAATGGATACTGTATCATCAACTCCCTCTACATCAAATATCCACACCTAACTCTGGGGTGTGGGGTGGAGATATTCCCCCCAAGAGTCTGTTAACCCATCAAAGTTCTGCAAGGAAACGCCACTCATCTAGTCATGCCCCCCCCACTCAGTGGTTTGGGTTCAAGTACTGACTTTCCTATCTTTTAGTAATTGCCCAGAAAGGCCTTTAGAGCTCCTAAAAAGATAGTGAAGTGTTTTGGTGGTGGTTGTTTTTTGGAAGGGGGGTTTACTCCAAATTACTGGATATTTCAGAACATCTGGGAAAATGGACTGAATCCTTACTTAACTCTTTCCTATACTTTTCTGTTTACCACATTCTATGACCATGTATTACTTCTTATAATCAGAAAAAAGTTTTATTTAGTGCCACCAATTCTAAACTACATCACTTTTATCTTCACCTATTTCTTCCTTGCAGTTTTCTATTTCTAACTGCAGAGTTTCTTCAAGGTTCTCTTTTAAACACTGTTCCGCTTGTATCTGCTCTTTTAGGAAAAGTATTTCAGCCTTCAGCTTTTCTTCCATGTGGTCTGCTGCTGTCCGCACATTAATAATGTTCTCACGGTATTTTAATACCAAGTCCCGGAGTTCCTGGATTCAAGAAACAAACGGTTATTGGGTTTGTGAGGGTGAAAGAAAATAAAAGAAACTAAAGATTTTCTGCAACTAGAATTTCAGATGTTGTTTTAAATGGTTTAAAAATTAAAAGACTGCCAAACTCCACCCCACTATGGGGCTTCAAGGGGCAGGTACCATGCATGTCATGTTAACATTCAGTATGTTATAGAAATAAGACATTTCCAGCCAATAAATATGCACTGTGAACTACATATTTTTCCTCAAAACTGTTTCATAAGCAGAAAAATGAAAATGTTAAGTGACTTACAACGTGGGATTCACCATGAATAGCTTAGGAGCTTCTACTCATCCTTGCTTAAATTTGAGGAGAGTTAGGGTACAAGGACTAAAAAGACAAGTTCAGAATGAAGTGGGAGCTCTAAGAAGATAAGATTTACTTACTTATTTATCCAACCACTTGCTGAACATCTACCACAAGCAAAGTACGCCCAGAGGCAAGTTAGGCAAAGAATGGCTTTCTAAGAGGATCAACTGTTTGCTATAATAAATTCAGCTTAAATCTTACTTTTTCCCTAAATTTTTAGAGAAACTGTCTTCTTTTAAGTCCTCCCAATTATATCCTAAGACAACTCTAAAGCAAAAACTGGGACTCTTAGATAACTAACAAATGTATATAAATTAAAGAGCAGCAGAAAAAAGTAAAAAACTGTAACAAATATTTTGTAAGATTTACTGCTGAAGCTGGTCTAAGAATCAAGGCTTATAGGCTACAATGGATACATCCTTCAAGACTTCTTGGATTTTTTTTTTAATTAGGAATAAAAGTTTCTAGAGAACATGGAAGAGAGGAATCTTTCTTGCCAAAAGAAAATTTTAACAGAGGTGTTAGGTGGTATGCTGATAGCAAAAGCAGACAGGCCCCCCAAACTTTCTCCTTGATGAGCTCAGCCACCAGTTCAGAAAGGAGAGCACCATCCCAGAGAGTATCAGCAAACTAAGCTGAGACCACAAGCTGGGGCTTGGGGGGAATGAGAGGGAAAGCAAGGAGATAATGGCAAGGTAGGAAACGGAACCCGTGTGGATGAGTAAAATTAAAACCCAGAATAGCAGGAATGTGCATGTGTGTATGCAGGCAAAAGACACAATGCAGTCTGAATTGCGGTGGGTGTCAAAGTAGGATTAGGGAGAGCTGTTACAAAACTATAAATTTATGTAATGTTTGATTTGAAATAATTTTTAACAATTATAATTTTTACAAAAGAACAAAAGGATTTTATGAATAACATTCTTCTATTTTGTTCTGAAAACTGCTCTAAGAAATTTCATCTTTGCCTACACTATTTATAGTGTTTACTTGAGTTTAGCATAAGATGAAATGTTTTTATACGTTAAAAGGTTTTTAAATATATGGGTAAACATGGAGCAAGTTAAGGAGACAGTTATGAATGTCTCCGGGAAATTTCTGGTTTTGCAGCTCAGGTTCACCCAACCACAGAATAATAATGGAAGTGACTAAGTGTCGGAAAGGTTACTGGAAGTCAGAAGAGGGGTGAGTATGGTACCCTCTTTTAAGTGCTGAACAGAAAAACATCACGAGGACCCAGCTCGGTGACCCCTACAAACATTTCATTTCTGGTGCAATCACAATCTGGTCCTGCAAGAATAATTTACAGGCCTTCGGTTTGGCAAAGGATTCTTAGACATGACACTGACAGCATGAGCAACAGGAGAAAAAAACTAGGTAAATGGGACTGTATCAAAATTTAAAACTTTTGTGCTCAAAGAATACCATCAAGAAAGTAAAAAAGACAATCCATGGAATGTGAGGAAATATCTGCAAACAGTAATCTACTTGACAAGGGACTTACATGGAGAATATATAAAGAGTTCTTTATAACTCAATAAAAAAGAATTTTAAATGAGCAAAGGATCTGAATATTTCTCCAGGGAAGATATACAAAGGGCCAATAAACACATGAAAAGATGCTCAACATCATTAGTCATTAGGGAAATGCAAATCAATGAGACCACTTCACACCCACTGGGATGGCTAGAATCAAAAAGTACAGCAAGTGGTGAGGATGTGGAGAAATCCTCCAATAATTAAACACCCAGTTCTCATGACCCAGCAATCCCATTCCTAGTTTATACCCAAGAGACATGAAAACACACGTCCACAAGTAAACCCACGTGTGCATGTTTATAGCAGCATTATTCATAACAGTGCACAAGTGGAAACAACTCAAATGTCCATCACTAGACGAATAAAATATTCGGCCATAAAAAGGAATGAGGAACTGAAAAGTGCTACAACATCGACGAACCTTGAAAATAATATGCTATGTGAGAGAAGCCAGTCACAAAAGACTATAAACTGATTCCATTCTTGTGAAAGTCGAGAACAGGGCCATCTATAGACAGAAGTGGATTAGTAGTTGCTTAAGGCTATGGGGTGAAGGAATGAAGGGTAAGAAGTTTCTTTTTGAAGAATATGATGAACTAAATAGATCCAGAGACAATGACACATGCAACAGATGATCATATTTCAGAGGAAAGAGGGAAGGAGGGTGTGAAGAGATTAACCAAAGAAGTTATATGCATATATGCATAACCCATGGACACAGTCAATAACAGGATGAAGGCCTGGGGAGGGGGTGGGAGCAAAGGGGAGGGGGTCAGTTGCAGGGGGAAATGGTATACCTGTAATACTCTCAACAATAAAGATAAATTTAAAAAGTAAAAAAAAAAAAAAAAAAGTTTCTTTTTGAGGCGATGAAAATGTTCTAAATTGATGATGGCTACAGATCTGAGAATATACTAAAGACCACTAAATTATACACTTTACATGGGTGAACTATTTGGTATGTCAATAATATATCAATAAAGCCTGTTTTTAAAGAAGAATTTATAGCCGTTTCAGAAAATGTAATTGTTTACGTTCTTAATCACGTGGAAAATAAGGTACCTCCATAGTGTCTGGGAGAATGAAATCTTCCGCTTGCTGTAAGGATACATGCAAGCTATGCTTTCCCTGAAGACTGTCATTATCTTTCTGTAACCTCACCAGCTCTTCTGAAACCTGTTCCCGTGACTGCATCAGCACTGCCTAAAATAGAAACAGATATTAATCACAGCCAGAAAGGTTAAATAAATCCTATTTGCTGATAGCTGCGCCAGAGAAACACAAGGCCAAACCAAATGAGGGCTGAGGATGGAGGGTACATAAAGCCCTGCGGGACTTACAGACAGCTCAGAGACTGACTTGCAGCCTTCACGTGTACTGGAGGGACAGGCAACGAAGCAAGTTATTTGAGCTCGTTCTCCACTGCTTCTCCCAACAGCCTACAAGTAAGGAATCTCTTCCCCCATACCCTGGGACTACGCAGGAACAGTATCTCCAGCTCGACGGACGTGTCTGACACAATTAAGACACATCAGAGCAAACACTCCAAGACAACTCCCATTTCCTGACAGCGGGCCTTCAACAGGAAGCAGGGAGAAACAAAAAGCAGTGTCTTCCTTTTCCATTACACGTGCCTATGCTCAAGCTCAGGACCACTGCGAATGGCCCAAGAACCCCCAATATTAGACATCATCAGAGGATACATGTTTAGGAAATACAGAACCCTTGAGTAGCTCATTCTTAAAATGGAACAGGCACCTACTTCTCCTCCTTGGTGATGTAGAAAACAATTTTAGGTACTTCATATGAATTTGTATCAATATGAAAGTTATTCCAACTAATTTGAATATAAGATAAAATTCTACAAAAGTATTTAATTTCTGCTGTTTTAGTACTAAGTCATTTAACTTAAACATACACATAAAAGTAGATTACTCACTCATCCAATATTCATTTAGCAGCTACTACTCTATGCTGGGCGTTTTGATGCCCACGAGGAATAAAAGACAGATGCCCTGGAGAAGCTCACAGTGCAGTGGAGGAAAAGATAAGTAAGCCAAAAATTACCAACTGTCCTACAAGTGCTAGGACAGAATGGGCAGAGCAGTGATAAAAGGACAAAGGGGACCTAATTAGGGGAGAGGGTTCAAGAACATTTCAGGAAGGTGAGCACTGCATCCTGAAGGACAAGCAGCTGCTGGCAAGCAGGCAGGGTCATGCATAAACTTTGGTTAATTCTACTGGCTCTTATTTATCTTTAAACCAGAATCAGTTGTGCTTTATGCTCTTTCAACCCATTTACAACAAAATATTAGCATCTCATTACCTTTTAGATGAAAGAAGGGAAAGAAGGACATGTATGTATTTGCTAATTTTTGTAAAGAGAAAAAATCAAAAGATAAATTTAAATGATCGTGTATGGGAGGGGATGATAACGGGGTGGAAGAAATCAGGAAAGGAAGTGAAACTTCTGAATATTTATACATTTTTATCGTTTTGATTACGAACCCTATTGCATGTTCCAAAAAAAATTTAATTAAAAAAAATCCAAAAATGTAATACAAATAGAAACAAATGGAGCTAACCATATATCAAATTGATAACACAACCAGAGAGAAACATCAATTCAAGTAAATTTGGAACACAGTACCCAGACCGAAAACCCTTACCTGGGATATGTTCTAAGGGCAAAAAGAACTACAAAGAAATGCTGAACTTCACTTAGTAGGTTTGCTGTTGGTTGCAATACTGATGAAATTACTTTGTCCCCACCTTCACCAAGTGATCAAATTTAACATCACCAATAATGGAACCACCCATAATATGCATCTTGATGTTATAAACTTCCCATTAAATAATTTCATCTATGTAGTATTCTTGCCAAAATGTCTAACCTGAATCTAATCATACAGAAATAATCAGACAAATGCATTCTATAAGGCAACTGGATCCTAAAAAATATTAATGTCAAAAAAGCAAAAAAAAAAAAAAAAGCAGGTGACTGTTCTAGATTAAAGGACACAATAACAATAAAATACAATACGTGATGCTTGACTGGTTCCTCAATCAAAAAATTAAAATAAAAAAATTGAAGAACTTTTGAGGACAATGGTTACATTTTAAGAATATATGGCTGACACTGAACACAGGTTTGAACTGCACAGGTCCACTTACATGCAGACTTTTTTCAATAAATACATAGATTGCTGTAAATGTATCTTCTCTTTCTTATGATTTTCTTAATAATATTTTCTTCTAACTTTAAGAACACAGTATATAATGTATATAACATACAAAATATGTTAACTGTTGATGTTACTGGGAAGGCTTCTGGTCAACAGTGGGCTATTAGCAGTTATGTTTTGGGGGAGTCAAAAGTTGTATGTGGATTTTCAACCTCTCTATAAGTTTGAAATTTTTCAAAATAAAAAATTAGAGGGAATGCCTGGCCAGCGTGGCTTAGTGGTTGAGTATCAACCAATAAACCCAGAGGTCACGGTTCGATTTCCGGTCAGGGCACATGCCCGGGTTTCGGGCTTGATCCCCAGTAGGGGAGCATGCAGGAGGCAGCCAATCAATGACTCTCTCATCATTGATGTTTCTATTTCTCCCTCTCCCTCCCTCTCTCTGAAATCAATAAAAACATTAAAAAATATATAGGGGGAAATATTAAGATCCCAACCACAATCATAGCTACTTTTATCTGAAGCAGCATAAGAAACTGAGTTTCTCAGTATGGTGATTACCAGAAGGAAGGAGGGATGAGGGGAGGTAGAAGAGGGTCAAGGGGGGATAAACAGTGATGGAAGGAGACTTGACTTGGGGTGGTGAACATATGACACAAGATACAGATGGTGTATTGTAGAATTGTACACCTGAAACCTATATTATTTTATTAACCAATGTCACCCCAATAAATTCAATAAAAAAGAAATTGAGTTTCTCTTTCTTATTGGGCATAAAAAACCTTTAAAGGTAATTTCAAGAAAACGGTAAGGTATTCAACCTTAATTTCAACAATTCTTCAATGTCACCTGCAACACATTCATTTTAAGTGGAGTCAACTTTGTAAAATAGCAAAAGCAGATGGGTTTTAGAAGACAATAAAGAAAAAGATGAAAGGGGACGAAAGAATGTAAGAAGGCTGACGCTATGGATCCTCATCAGCATTTAACAGTGATTTTTATTTTATTTATTTTAATTAAATATATCTTCATTGATTTCAGAGAGAGGAAAGGAGAGGGAGAGAGAGAGATAGAAACATCAATGATTAGAGTCCTTGACCAGCTGCCTCCTGCACGCCCCCGACTGGGGATCAAGCCCGAAACCCAGGCATGTGCCCTGACTGGGAACTGAACCCCGACTGCCTGGATCCTAAGTCAACGCTCAACGCTGACCCACCTCCAGCCGAGCTAACAGTGATTTTTAGATAAACAATTATTACTTCATATTGCCTAATTAATGAAAAAACATGAAACTCTTTCTGGTCAATGATTGGGATGAGACCTTTCCCAACAAACCAGGGCTATTATTTAGAGATCAGCTTAAAGGTCATTCTGACACTGACCCAATGCCAAACAAAAGACACCACTACCATGCAACTTGAGGCCTTCTTTTTGGTCATCCTGGAAGAGATGGACATGAGGCAGCTGTGCAGGACCATCCCAGCAGAACCAACTATGCTATCACTGACGAAGGGTCATGCAACGTGGGCTCCCAACTCTGAGAGGAAAGAATAGTAAAGCAAGCGGAGTCCAACTCCTGAGGAGGCCCAAACCTGGGCAACCAGTTTGCAGAGCTTCCAGCCAGCTCTTCTTCAGGTTCCCCAGTACCACGGCAGTACTTATCAGCATGTTTTATCATAACTCCTGGGCAATTAATGAGGTTATTTTTAAGTAAATTAGCTATCCAGAAAAAGCACGCTGCTTATAAACTGCACCTGCTAGGGCTTTGAGAAATTTCAATTTTTAATTTGTATGTGGAACAGAAAATTAAATGGTGATCCATCATTTATTTAAGTTTCCCAAATCAGAAAAATAAATAAGTAGAAGATTAGAATGTTGGAGGGTCAGGAAGTAGGCTTAAAAAGAAATGTCTTGCCCGGCCAGGCATGGCTCAGCGGTTGAGCATCGACCTAGGATCCAGGCGATCGGGTTTCGATTCCCAGTCAGGGCACATGCCCGGGTTGTGGGCTTGATCAATGACTCTCTCACATTGATGTTTCTATCTCTCTGTCTCCCTCTCCTTTCCTCTCTCTGAAATCAAGAAAGATATATTAAAAAAAAAAAAAGAAAGAAAGAAATGTCTTGCCTGGCCAGTGTTGCTCAGTGGCTGAGCGTCAACCTATGCACCAAGAGGTCACTGGTTTGATTCCCAGTCAGGGCACATGCCTGGGTTGTGAACTCAATTCCCGGTAGGGGGTGTGAAGGAGGCAGCTATTTGATGATTCTCTCCCATCAATGTTTCTATCTCTCTCTCCCTTCCTCTCTCTCTAAAATCAATAAAAACATATTTTAAAAAAAGAAGAAAAAAAAGAATGTCTTTTTTTTTTTTAAGGCTAAAGAATTTTATTTTATTATTATTATTATTATTTTTTAACCCTCACCCAAGGATATTTTTTCCATTCCTTTTCAGAGAGGGTGGAAGGGGAGGGGGGGCAGGAAAAGAGAGAAGGGGAGGGAGGGAGGGAGAGGGAGGGAGGGAGGGAGGGAGGGAGGGAGGGAGGGAGGGAGGGAGGGAGGGACATCGATGTGAGAGACACACATCAACTGGTTGCCCCCCGCCCATGCCCTGACAGGGGTGGAGCCTGCAACTGAGGTATGTTCCCTTGACCAGAATCAAACCCAGGACCCTTCAGTCTTCGGGATGACACTCTAACCACTGAGCCAAACTGGCTCGGGCAAGAAAGAACGTCTTTACATAATAATGTCTAAACAATCTTGTCCATTACTAATGTTCTATAGGCCCTGGAGAACATAACAGTAACTACTTCAGCCTGGGAGATAAAGTCCTATCAAAGATGATTTCAAGATAGAACACAAAGGACTATATTTAACAGACTTAACGTTTATTTAAATGTTAACTTACCATCTGTTCCTGAACATCCCTCTTTGCTTGGGAAAACCCCTGTTTTAACTCTTCAAGTAAAACTTCAGATGCTTGGGCTCTTAGGACAAGTGCAGAGATCTTTAAAAAAAATGCATACACAGAAAATAACAGTTAGGAAACTGGTTATTCTGAAACTAACCCTTCCACCTTTGCTTATTTAATGTACAGGATTATGTTGTATTAGTTTATCATAACCCACTCACCACTCATTCAACCGCATCTGCTACATACAAAGCCTCAGCCTTTTAGATAACACAAAGCAATACCAAAGTCCCCAGGGTCACGTGTTGCCACACATGAGCAAATAGCACTGTATGGACCTCTACACACAGATATTAATCCATGTGACCTAGTCATCGGTATTAATTTTAAAGGAGCTAAAAAAATTAATAAAAAGTGAAACTCTGTACATAAAAAACACACAGAGTTTGAACAATAAATGAATCTTTTCTGAATAGCTGAAATCTTCTAAGATGATTAACTAAGAGCATCACTGAACTCTAACCTCCTTTGAATTAGTTTTAATGTTCCTCCGGGTTTATGTGAAAGTTGATGATTCATACATAAGAATTATAAAATAAATTTGTTTTTCACATTTAAAAAATTATTGTCAGAATTCTTCTTCCTATAGTAGTGATTTGGATAATGTGAACCAACCTTTCTATTGAGAATTGGGAAAATGAGACCAAAATATTAAAGACATCTACTTGAAGGCATTGGAAAACAAGGCAAAAAAAATCATGGAGCCCAGGTCCAGAATGAGGACACTGGGAGTGCTGAGTGCAGCATCTGGAACAGCTCTTCTCTAGAAAAATGTGCCAATTCCAAAAGAAACAGATGTGAAACTGAGAAGCTGAGCGGAATGTTTGAGAGCCCAAGACAGGGTGGTAAAAGTTAAGAATCCAGGATCCACTCACAAAGGGACCCTTGGTAAACACTCTACACTTTAGACTGGGTCTCCAAAGGACCACACCCAAGGGTAATGGAAGAATTTAAAATAATACAACCTTCATAACTTCCTATAATCTCGATTCCTATAACTGGATTAAGGTGATCCAGGACTGTAGGTACCACTAGTTGGCTGCCTCTTTTAAGGAAAATGCCTTTATATTATTTCAACAATTTTTTATATACAATGTCAAGCACTCAAGTGAAAAATGCACAAGAAAATATGATAAAAACAGAAGGAAATGATTAAAAAAAACAGATAATAGAAACAGATCTACAATGAATTCATATTTGTGAATTATTAGAGGCAGACTTTAAAAATATACTTGATCTGTTTGGAGATTTGAAAGAAAAGTTTTCAGAAAACTGAAAACAATGAAAAATTACCAAGTGGATAAAATAAGCTGAAAAAAATTACCATTCAATGGATTTCAACAGATTAGACCCATTTGAAGAGAAAATGAGTGAACTAGAACAGAGATTTGAAGAAAATAAAGATAAAAATAGAAAATACAGAAGAAAGATTAAAAGAGGCATATGGATGCTATGTGAAGGTCTAACATACATAAATATTTAAATAATAATAACCAATGGTAATAGCTACTAGAGCAAAAAGATAAGTATATGCAAAAACTCTGTAATTTCACTCATAAACTCACATAGTAGAATGTTAGAAAATGTATTATTCATTCACAGTAGTCCAAATCCAGAAACAACTTTACTAAAATCTCTCAAAGGTTCACAAACTCCAAACAAGCAGTTTCTGGCCTCAGCATGTCCCATACTTCCCGCTAAGTAGCTCCTAGTCAGGCACTAGTGGCAGCCAAATGTGGTTCCCAGGTTAACCTCTCCCAGGTGCCTCCAAGCCCACCACAAGTGGCAACCATCACAGATCACTTTGTAGCTCGTATCAGGTAACCCTGGGCTGGGTATAGGCATGAGCTGACCTTGACCTGCACCAGAGCCCCTTCCAAGATGCCCTAGAACCAACACACCCTGTGGCCAGCTTAAGGCCACACCAGAGCACCACCCAGGCACCTCCACAAAGTACACATTCAAAGAGCAGATTCGGCGGACACTAGAGCCCTATTAAAGTGAATCCTGCTCCACAGGGTCAGTCCCTGCACAACAGCTCCTCTGCTGTACTCATGGACAGTCCTCACAGTCAGGGTCAATCCCTCCCACTGATATGCCAGTAGCAATCAAGGTTCAACTACAGGAGGGCACACACAACCCACACAAGGGACACACCTGAAGCAATGGATTCAGGTGACCATGGAGATTGGGCCCCACAGGACACCTACTACATATGGCCACTCTACCAAGATGAGGAGACACAGCAGCTCTATCTAATACATAGAAACAAACACAGGCAGGAAGTCAAAATGAGGAGACAAAGAACATGTCCCAAATGAAAGAGAAGAAAAAAACTCCAGAAAAAGAACTAAACAAAATTGAGACAATCTACCAAATGCAGAGTTCAAAGCACTGGTTATAAGGATGCTCAATGTACTTAAGGGAAGAATAGATGAACTCACTGAGAACTTCAACAAAGAGGAAATAAAAATGGAGATAAAAAAAATCAGTCAGAAATTTAAAACGCAATAACTATAATGAAGAATACACTAGAGGGAATCATCAGTAGATTCAATGAAACAGAGGACTGAATCAGCAATGTGGAAAATAAGGTAGTGGAAAACACCCAATCTGAACTGCAAAAAGGAAAAAGAATCCAAAAAAAGGATAGTTTAAAGGGCCTCTGGGCACAACATCATTTGCACCATAGAGGTACCAGAAGGAGAAGAGAAAGATCGAGGAACTGAAAACCTATTTGAAAAATAATGACAGAAAACTTTCCTAACCTGGCAAAGGAAACAGACATGTAAGTCCAACAAGTGCAGAGTCCCAAACAAGATGAACCAAATGAGGCCCACACCAAGACATATCATAATTAAAATGCCACAGGTTAAAGACTATGAGAGAATCTTAAAAGCAGCAAGAGAAAAGCAGTTATCTAGAGGGGAGCACCCTTAAGACTGTCAGCTAAGCCCTGGCCAAGTAGCTCAGTTGGTTAGAGCATCGTCCTGATACACCAAGGTTGTGGGTTTGATCCCCAGTCAGGGCACATATAAGAATCTACTAATGAATGCATAAATAAGTAGAACACCAAATCTCTCTCTCCCTGCCTTCCTCTCTCTCTAAAAATCAATCAAATAAAATTTTAAAAAGACTGTGAGCTGATTTCTCAACAGTAACTTTACAGGCCAGAAGGGGTTGACAGGAAATATTCAAAGTGGTGAAAAGCAAGGACGGACAACCAAGATTACTCTACCCAGCAAGGCTATCATTTAGAATCAAAGGACTTCCCAGACAAGAAAAGCTAAAGGAGTTCATCATGGCCAAAGAGTTAAAGAGACTGAGTTAAGAAAAAGAGGAAGAAAAAAGGCAAAAAATGTGAATGATAAAATTGCAATTAACTACATACCTATCAATAATTTCTTTAAATTTAAATGGATTAAATACTCCAATCAAAAGATATAGGCCGGGTAGCTCAGTTGGCTGGAGCATCATCCTGTACACCAAAAAAAGCTGCTGGTTTAATCCCTGGTTGGGGCCTGTATGGCAGGCAACCGAATGATGTTTCTCTCTCTCAAAAAATCAATAAAAACATATCTTCAGGTGAGGACTAAAAAAAAAAAAGACATAGGGTAACTGAATGGATCAGAGAACAAGACCCATACATATGCTGCCTACAAGATTGAAAGATACACACAGACTGAAAGTAAAGGGATGGAAAAAGATATTCCATGCAAAGAAAACGAAAAAGAGAAAAGGTAACAATACTTCTATCAGACAAAACAGACTTTAAAAACAAAGGCTATAACCCTGGCCAGTGTGGTTCACTTGGTTGGGCGTTGTCCCATGCACTAAAAAGTTGCTGGTTCAATTCCTGGTCAGGGCACATGGCTAGTTTGTGGGCTTGAACCCTGGTAGGGGGCACACAGGAGGCAGCTAATCAATGTTACAGTCTCACATTGATGTTTCTCTCTACTCCCTTCTTCTCTCTCTAAAAATCAATAAACTATTCTTTAAAAAAAAAAAAAAAAAGGGCTATAACAAGAGATGAAGGAGGACCTAACAGTTCTACTTCTGGGTATTTACCCAAAGAAACCCAAAATACTAATTCAAACAGACATATGCATCCCTATGTTCACTGCAGCATTATTTATATAATAAATATATGGAAGCAACCTAACTGTCCATCAATAAACAATGAATAAAGATGTACTACATATATAATGGAATACTTTTTTATTACACATGTTATTACATAAAGAATGAAATCTTGCCATCTACAACAAAATGGGTGGACCTAGGTTATTATGCTAAGTGAAACGAGTCAAAGACAAATACCACATGATTTCACTTATATGTGGAATCTACAAAACAAAGTAAATGAACAAATAAAACAGAAACAAACTCATAAATCCAGAAAACATTCTGATGGTTGCCAGATGGGAGGAGGGGTAGAGGGATGGGTGAAAAAGAGGAAGGGGTTAAGATGTGCAAATTGTCGGTTATAAAAACATTCACAGGTATATAAAGTACAGCATAAGGAACATAGTCAACAATATTGTAAAAACTGTATGGTGTGTCAGGTGGGCACTATACTTACCAGGACAGTAATGTTGTAAATTATATAAATGTCTAAATACAAGGCTGTACACCTGAAACTAATATAATATTATATGTCAACTGCAACTTAAAAATAAAAAATAGACCAGATGTAAAGGCCATAAACTATATGATACCATTTATATGATGTTCAAGAACAAGCAATACTAAAACATAGTATTAAAAGTCAGAATAGCCCTGGCCAGTTTTGCTCAGTGGTTAAAGCATCAGTCCATGCACTGAAGGGTCAGGCGAGATTTGATTCCCAGTCAAGGGCATGTACCTGGGCTGCAGGTTTGACCCCGAGCCCCTGTGGGCATGTGTGCAGGAGGCAATCCATCCAAGCGTCTCTCTAACACAGATGTTTCTCTCCCCATACCTACCCCCTACCCTCCCTTCCACTCGCTCTAAAAATCAATGGAGAGGGGACCTGAAGATGGTGGCACTGTGAGAAGAGACAGAGCGACCCCGCTCCCAGCCACGGACTCGATTTAATCCTAAAATCCTACACAACCAGCTTGAAAAACCAAAGAAACACACCTGAGTGGACGGAGTGCAAGTGGGGAGCACTAAAGACACATCACAGAGTCCGGTAAGAGGGGGGGGGTGTAGGAAGGGGGAGACCCCCTGAAGCCTATGCTGGGCTCCAAGCCCAGAGGCCTGGAGGCAGCAAAGCTCCCTCCCCTTGGGAGTGCGGACGGCATCCAAAAGCGGGGACCCCACACCCGGAGCGAAGAGGGGAAGGAGTGTCCCGCGCACAGGGCAGGGGATCCCAGGGGAGCGGTGAGTCTGGGAGGGGACAGCACCTTCCTAGGAAACAAAGCCTCTAGTTATGGCTGCGAACAGCGACTGGCGCTCGGGGTGCCGACCATAGGGAAGGCTGTCCCAAGGGCTGTGGCACTCAAGTGGTAAGGGACCAGAGGACTGCGCTGAGCAGCCGCACACGGGGACCCCCTGCTTCCCTGAGGGGCATTGTGTTGAGCCCCAAAAGCACGGAATCGGCGAGGTGCGGGGGAGGGGAGGAGGCCTCCCCGCCCTGAGCTCCAGGTGCCGGGAGGCTGGGACCTGCGACCAGCCCTGAGGGGCACCGTGGTGGCGCCTGAAGCTGCTCCAGTTTTGCTGAGACGAGCAGCACAGGGAGCTGCGTGGAGCTGACTTTGGGTCCCCTCCTGCTGGGTGCCTCGGAGCGAGGGTGGCAGGACCCTGCAGAGCGGACTCTCTGCCTGTGTGTTGCTTTGTGCATTTGTAAGTTCGATTGTTTGCAAGTTTGATTGCGGAACTGGTTCCTACCTTCCCGGCTGGCACTGCACAGACAGACCAGCGGAGGCTGGGGTCTGGGTCTGCACTGGAGATGGTCTGAGGGGCAGGCCTGGTGCAACCAGCCACCCAGAGCTGAGCAGGGAGGGGCGGAGCCCTCCGACCTCTCCAACATTCAGGAGCACCCCCTCCCAACAGGAAAGGGGCGGGTCCCGCTCACTGACGCCCCAGACATCCCCCAGGGCACAGTCCTGAGGGGGAAGGGAGAGCAGCTCACAGGGGGACTTTATAAGAATAAGACTCTCAGGGACTGTTGTTTGGAACTGGAGGAAACGCTGAAAACCCCTGCAGGGGGCTGGGCAGGCAAAGGGCCCACCAGAAGGCGTTTTTAATCGAACCCACTGAGCTCAGGCTGCTGAAATGGCACATACAGAAAAGGCAGCAGGCTGAAATCAATCTGAAGCTGCAGCAGGACAGAGTCTGGGGGAACTAGACTCAGAGGACAGGGAAGGGAATGAGGAGCTGGCGGTGGAGCAGAGACTAACCCCCGCAGAATGAGCGCCTGACAGCGACATCTCTAGGGGGAGTGATACCCTGAGCTACACTAGCCACCCTGCACCCTAAAGACTCTACAGAAGACTCTGGAGTAAGACCAGGCAACTAGAAGATTGCAAAATAGCTGACAAGAGGAGGTGGCCCACGGAGAGACTCAGATCAATCATCTACCTAAGGGCACCAGAGCCAAAACTAGACGGCACCTCACATTGGGTGATACACAAACACCTCTCAGAAGAACTGAAATCAGCACACAAAACAGTGACACTCAGACAACATAAGTTGCCCAGAAAAAAAACTCAACTGATCGACTACCGTTTTTTTGTTGTTGTTGTTTTTTCTGCTGTTTTTTTTTCTTTTGTATGGTTTTGTGTTTTTTTGGTTTTGGGGACTTTTTTGTTTGATCTTTGTTTGTGGGCTCATTTATTTTTTCCCTTTTCTCCTTAAGAAGAAAAGAAAGGGGAGAAAACTTGTTTTTTCTTCTTTTTTAAATTTTATAATAATTTTTTTTCCTTTTTTTTTTTTAACTAATTTTTTTTTTCTCCTTTTTATAAAAGAATTTTGTTTTGCTTTGCTTGCTTTTCAGTTTTGTTTTGGATAGTTGCTCTGTTTACTTGTATCCTTGCTTCTAATATCAAGACTTTCTTGATATCCCTGCTCAACGACTGGGACTTTATCATTATATTCAAGTTTACTGCTTCCCTCTATAGTTTCCCCCAAATCTCTTACTGGACTCCCTCCCTGCCGGGCTTTATCTCTCTCTCTCTTCTCAATCCATTGGCATAACGTTTTTCTTCTGTTTCTTTTTTCTTTTTCTACTTTTCTTTCATTCTTTCATTAGGCTCCCTTCTGTCTTCCTGTCTGATTGTTAGTTTCTCCTATTCTCTTTATTGTATTTTTGTTTTCTCATTTTCAACTACTATCCTATTTCTATTCTCTCTCTTAATTCTTTGCTGGCCCTTCTTTCAGAATATTTTCTCTCCTTCTATTACCTCCCAGTAGCTTCTCTATATTTTACATTTTAGTTTATTATTAATTTCTAAATTTTCACCAGTATCAACAACTACATACATCTCTCTCTCTCTAAGCGTTACTTTTCTTTTTTGTTTGTTTCTTTTTGTTAAGCACCTTTTTTTTCTTTTTTCTTTCTCTATGTGTATGTGTGGGGGTGGGTGTGTTGTGTTCTCCCTTCACTCTCCCAGTTCTATTTTCACGTGAGTTATTTTCATTGTTACTGTCAAGATATTTTGTAAAATACCTCGTTTCCTGGAATTTTAGTTGTGCACAACCCAAGGACACGGACAATGGTGGGGAGAGTGACTAGGGAAGGGGAAGGAACGGGGGAGGAACGGGTCATTGGGGAGAAAAAGGGACATCTGTAATACTTTAAACAAAAATAAAAATTATAAAAAGTTAAAAAAATAAATAAAATTAAATTTAAATAAATAAATAAATAAATGGAAAAAAATGTCCTTGGATGAAGATAAACAACAAAAAAAGTCAGAATACCGGCCACTTGTATGTATATGCAGGTGGGATATTTATTTATTCGAAAAGAGCATAAGTGTTTTAAAAATGTTCTGTATTTTGATCCAGGTGATGATTATCCTGGTAATACTTTCCACATGTTAAAATTCACCTATTTGTACACTTGCGATTTGCACACATTAATGTATGTATATCTCAAGAAAAAGTTTTTTTCAAGAGATATAATGGCTAAGGATGTCCCAATTATGATATAAGACATCAATTCAGAGATCCAAGAAACCCTGTGAACCCCAAACAGGAGAAAAAGTAAGAAAAAACCACCTCAGTATAACACAGTAAAATTGCCAAAAACAGAAGCCAAAAAAAATTTTTTTAAATGGCCAGGAGGCAAATAACATTTTCTCTTCAAAGGAGCAACAATAAGAATGAGGGCTGACTTCCCATCAGAAACATGGAAGCCAGAAGCAATGGAATAATACCTTCAAAGTGCTGAAAGAAAATAAGTGCTCAGAATTCTATAGCTGGCAAAAGTATTTTTCTTGAATGAAGGTGGAAAGAAAAAGTATGTCTGGTAAATAAAAATATGAGAGAATGGAAACTTCTGGTGCTGTCCAAGATGGACTAAGCCCACTATGGCCTTACTCTCCCAATTACAACTAAAACACTCTGGTTAAAATACAAAAAGCAGGGAGATTAAAGATGGCGGCACAGTGAGTGGAAGCTACACTGACACTCTCCCAGGACCAAACTGGAATTACAACTAAAATATAGAAAAACCATCCTGAGTAATCAACTGCAACCAAATACGAGCTGGAGAGCAACCTCATAGCCAAGGAGGAAAAGTGGAGACAGCATAGAGATTGGTAGGAAGTGAGGAGGCAAGAGAGGGCTGGCTAGGCTCCCACAGGTGGCAGCAGCTGAAGGTCTGGAGGAATATCTCAGCTGTGGGGGGTTCCCACTGAGGACTCTGGGTTCTAAACCCCACACTGGGCTTTCCAGCCAAGAGCACAAGAACTGAAAAAGGTGCCCACATAACATCTAGCTGTGAAAAGCAGCTGGGTTTCTGTCTGCCATGCAGAAAGGTATAGAAATGCAGGCACCCTCTTAAAGAGCCAATGCACAAAGTTTCCTGTGAAGCCACTCACCTTGGGCTCCAGCAGAGGGAGGGCAGAGTGGACTGGAACTGTGTGAGGAGAATCCAGGGTTGTGGGCTCTGGAGACAGAGCTCAGAGGGCACCCCTCTGGATTCCTATGCCAAGTCACTCCCCCATACTGCAGGGGACATCTTTCACAGGCAGATATTTACCTTCCAAGCAGATTTTGCCTGAGGGGGAAGCAACTGCCCCACCCTGCTGGAAAACCTCAGGCCCTACCCTATGGAGATTCTACAGCCTGAGGCTCATTAAGAGAATCAGATTAATCAGCCTACAGGCAGAGCGAGATCTCAGAATGCTTTGAGTATTTGCCTGATCTGCTTCTGGACCCAGGCCTTGGAAAAGCAGACTTTGGTGTGCATCTTGGTCCTGTCCAAACTCACCCAGCCCCAAAAGAAGGGACTTCAAGCCGGGACTTGTTGACAGCACCAAACAGGGTACTCAAGGCCAGTCACAAACAGCGTCTGACATTGGTCTGCACCAGAGATCTTCCAAAAAGACTGAGAATCCTAGCAGGTATACCTAACACATAGAAACAAACTCAAATAGGAAGCCAAAATGGGGAGACCAAACAACAAGCCCCAAATGAAAAAACAAGAGAAGTCTCCAGAAAAAGAGCTAAATGAAATGAAGATAAGAAATCTATCAGATATAGAGTTCAGAATACTGATTGTAAGGATGCTCAACAGCATGAAAAAAGATATGGAAACTATGAAAAATGGCCAGTCAGAAATGAAGAATGACATAGCAGAAATAAAGAATACAACAGAAGAAATAAACAGATGATTAGAGGAAGCTGAAGATCGGATCAGCAAATTAGAAAACAGGGTAGGAAAAAAAATCACTCAATCAGAGATCCAAAAAGAAAAAACAATCAACAGGATTGGGACAATCTAAGGGAGCTGTGGGACAACATGAAATGTAACAATATTCGCATCATAGGAATGCCAGAAGATGTTGAAAGTAAGCAAGGGTTAGAGAACCTGTTTGAAGAAATAATGGCAGAAAACTTCTCTAACCTAGGGAAGGAAAAAGTCACACAAGTTCAGTAGGTACACAGAGTCCCAAGCAAGAAGAATCCAAAGAGGCCCACACCCAGACACAGCATAAATAAAATGCCCAAAATTCAAGACAAAGAGAGAATATTAAAGGCAGCAAGAGAAAAGCAATCTGTTGCCTACAAAGAGCTCCCATAAGGCTGTCAGCTGACTTATCAGAAACTCTACAGGCCAAAAGGGAATGGAACGAAGTATTCAAGGTAATGCAAAACAAGGATCTGAAACCAAGACTAATCTATCCAGCAAGGCTATCAGTCAGAATAGATGGTGAAATAAGAAGCTTCCCAGACAAAAAAAAGCTAAAGGAGTTTATCACTACCAAACCAGCATTGCAGGAAATGTTAAAGGGACTGCTGTAATAACAAAAAAAAGTAGAGAGAGAAACTTAGGCATAAAGAATTAAAATGGCAATAAATAAGGACCTATCAATAATAACCTTAAGGACTTTAAGGAAGAGATCAAGAGCAATACAGTCATAGTCGTGGACTTGAACACCCTAACTGACTTCACTGGATAGATCTTCCAGACAAAAAGTAAACACAGAAACAGTGAATCTAAATGGCAGACTAGATCAGATGGATTTAATTGATACAGAACATTTCACCCCAAAGTTGCAGAATATACACTCCTCTTAAGGCACATGGGTCATTCTCAAAGACAGACCACATGTTAGGACACAAAACAAGTCTCTACAAGTTCAAGGAGACTGAAATCATATCAAGCATCTCAGATAACAACATCATGAAATTAGAAATCAACTATAGTAAAAACACTCAAAAACATTCAAACACATGGAGGCTAAATAGCATGTTATTAAACAATAAATGGGTTACCAATAAGATCAAGAAAGAAATCAAAAACTTCCTGGAAACAAATGAAAATGAATCTACAGAATCTACAGGACACAGCAAAAGCAGTCCTAAGAGGGAAGTTCATAGCACTACAGGCCTACCTCAAAAAGCAAGAAACTAACCCTACAACTTAAAATTAGATAGCTCCCCTGTGAAGCCGTCCAGACCGGGACTTTTGTTTGCTGGGAGTTTTTTTTATTACTGCTTCGATTTCATCAGTTGTTATTGGCCTATTCAGGTTTTCTCATTCTTCCTGATTCAGTTTTACATGATCTCACTCATATGTGGAAACTAATAAACAAAACAGGCTGAGGAACAAAATAGATCCAGAGACACAGAAGCATGGAACAGACTGATGAATCTCAGAGGGAAGGTAGGGGTGGGGGAGTGGGTAGGGAGAGACTAATCAAAGAATTTATATGCATATATGCATAATCCTTGGACACAGACAATAATGTGGTGAAGGCCTGGGGGGTTGGGGTGCGGATGCAGGGCGGAGGGGATCAATGGGGGGAAAAGGGGGTATATCTGTAATATTTTCAACAATAAAAATAAATTAAATAAATAAATAAATAAATGTTGGGGGTGAAAATAATACAAAAAGCAACTACCTGAGCAACTACGATAAGCAAAAATAGACAGTTTAGGGAGAGAAATCAAAATGGGAAGAAGCAATTCACATAGGAGTGCAGTTTACTGTTTATTTGGGTTGTTTTTGTACTTTCTTGTCAGCATTAATCGGAGGGCTGCTGCTGCTGTGAAGCTGCAATAGCTGCAAGCAGCAGAGGAGATGAAACTATCTTTCTGACCACAGGGCCAGGACAGGATCCCTGGGAACTGAAAAGGAGACATAATTTCAGAGAGGAGAGATCTAGAAAAAGGATATCCTAAATTTTAGTATAAACCAGCTCATACTAACCCTTGAGTATATATACAGACAGATTCAAAGCAGCACTACAAAGCCTTTTAAAAGTGGGCTGACATTAGAACTACCTCTCACAGAAGACAAGCCAGAACTTGTGAACTGAACCTAATCAGATAAGCAGAACTCAAAATTGCACAATAAAACAAGCATAATTCCCAGGACACCATCTAAAAGTGCCTGACATGGAAAGAATCAGGAAAATGTGACCAATTCTCAAGAGTAAAGAAAATCAGCAAATGCCAACACCATGATGACCTTGGTTGGAATTATCAAAAACTTTAAAAGTAGCTATGGTAACTATGCTGCATGAGGTAAAAGTAAATACTTCTCAAATTAATGAAAACATAGTTCTCAGCAGAAAAATCAAAAAACTATACAAAAGAACCAAATGAAGGTTTTACTATAAATTACAGCATAGAATTTGGCACAAAAATAGACAAGTAGACCAATCTAACAGAGCAGAATCCCAAAAGTGGCAACACATGTATATTCACTTGATAGATGACAAAGATGGCTTTGCAAAACAGTGGGGAAAAGATGATGTTTTCACCAAGTTATATAGGAACTGGATATCCATACTGAAAAAATAAGTAAGTTTACCCTTATCTACAGGATATACATAAAAATCCTTTCTAGATAGATTTTAGATATAAATGTGAGTGGCTATAACAATAAAGCTTCTACAAAATATGTAAAAAATCTTCATAACCCCAAGGCAAGAAAACATTCTTTTAAAAACTGGGTCAACATTCACTAATCATAAAGAAAAGATAGATAAATTTAACTACATTAACTTAAGAACTTCTGTTCATCGAAAGCCACTATTAAAATAATGAAAAAAAGGCCCTGGCCGGATGGCTCAGTTAGTAGGAGCATTGACCCACCGAAGAGTAGTGGATTCAATTCCAAGTCAGGGCACATATCCGGTTTGCAGGTTTGATCTCTGATCTGCGTGCGTACAGGAGGCAACTGATCAATGTTTCTCTCTCACATCAGTGTTTCCCCCCACACACCTATACCTTCCTCTCTCTCTAGATTCAATGAAAAATATATCCTCAAGTGAAGATTTTAAAAAATAATAAAATAATAATAATGAAAACAAGATATTTGAGAGAAGACATTTGCAACACAAATCACTAAAGGCACCAATAAGATTATATAAAAAACTCTTGCCACGGCCAACGTGACTTATTGGGTAGTGCATCAGCCTGCACAACAGAGGGTCTCGGGTTCAATTCCAGTCAAGGGTACATACCTGGGTTGTAGGTTCGATCCGTGGGACCCATTGGGGTGCCTGTGGGAGGCAACCAATTGATGTGTCTCTATCACATTTATATACCTCTTTCTCTCCTCTCTCATCCCTCCCCCCTCCATTCCACTCTTTCCAAAAATCAATGGAAAAAATATCCTTGGGTGAGGATTTAAAAAACAAAACAAAAACCTCCTAACAAATCAGAAAAACAAATAACTTAAAAAAATTAAAAGAACACAATAGAAAAAATAAGCATAAGACTTCAGAAGTAATCTCACACACACACACAAAATGATATCCCAATGGCCAATTAACATGAAAGATGCTAAATAACCTCAATGGTCATCACAGAAATGCAAACTAAGCCATAGTGAAATACCATTCACACCCACCAAAATGGCTATAATTAAAATAACTAACAAAATGAAGTCTGTCAAGACTGTGGACCCACAGAAATTCTTCTCATACATTGCTGGTGAGGGTATAAATTCATACAACCACACTGCAAAACTCTTTGGCATTAGTTTCTACTAAAGTGGACACATATTTTGAACATTCTAATCCAGGTATTTCACTCCTAGGCATATACCCACCAGAAACATGTACAACAAGCCCTATACAGAAATTTCAAAGTAGAATTATTCATAATATCCCAGAACTGGAAACAACCCAAATGCTCACTCTGATATATAAATTGTGGTATATATCCACACAATGGTACAACAATGAAAATGAACTTACTGCTACAAGCATCCTGAGTAAGAATCTCACATGTTGAATAGAGGAAGACAGATGCAAAAGAATACAAACTATATGATTCATTTGTTAAAATAATAAAATAAAACAAAAACAGACAAAAAATGAATCAGAAATTAGGATAGTGGTTACCTCTGGGGAAGAGGTGGTAAGTGAAGGAGAAAGTGAAGGTTTCTGGGGTACTGGATAGTGTTCTATTACTTGATCTTGATGTGGTTATAAGCATGTTAGTTCTGGTATGTCTGGGTTTTTACTATGAATACTAACTACACTTTTAACAAGTAAAAAAGAAGATAATTAGTATCTTCTTGTCAGCAAGTTTGTTGTGCAGCAGAAAAACCAAATTAGGAACAAAGGGGAAAGGAGAATCAGCCTCCTGACATTCATTAACCAGTTACTAAAAAAGTTTATTTTTTTAATCTGTAAAACAGATACCAGAGAAAAAAACAGTGAGAAGGAAAAGAGAACTGCCAAATCTTCAGGGCAAGAAAGAAACATTATTATGTTTTCAGAATTTTTTATTTAAATCTCCCATGGGTCACACTCTAAAACCCTCCTTTACCTGATGGCTTGAATCTTCAGTGCTCTGCTTTATGAAGTCTTCTAGCTCCTGTTTATCTTTCATTGTCTTCTCTAACTGGTCATTTGCTTGCCTTAGCATCACCTGCAGTTTTTTCACCTAAACAATTTTAAATGTCAATTAGAAGTGCCAGAATTCTTTTATAAACTGAAAAAAATCCATAAGTCCAAATTTTTAAAAATTTAATATTTCCTTTCTCTGAAAAACATCATAGATTTGTTAATTCAGAAAAAAAATGAGATAATGACCTAATTTGACAACTATACTGTGCTTTACAGTTAACAAATCATTTTTCACATACATTATCTGCTTTTCCTCCTGAGTCCTCTAGCAGGACGCTGGCTTCCCTGAATCTAGTATATACATCCTCTGCCTCCAATCTACAATCCATACTAACACCAGACATTTTTTCTAAAACAAAACATGCCCTTGGCCCAGCCAAAGGGACGAGTCATACTTGGTAGAAGGCATCCTTTTCCTTCAGCTCTTCTTTTGTATATCCTTCCTCGCCTCGAACAACCTTTCCCCACTTCTTTTCCTAATTAATTTTTACTCCAGCTCTAAAAGAAATTTAGCTCAAGTGTTACCCACAAGTGTTACTCAACTGAGCCCAAAGTTAAGTTAGATGCCCCTGTCATTCCTCTAGTTGTGTGTGTACATCTCAGGAACGAACTATACTGAACTGGTGGCTTGGCTGGCAACACTGAAAGCTCTTTATGGGCCATAAGTACTATGTTCTATCTGTTTCTAAATACTCAGAATTCAGCAAAACGCCAAACACAGTTGAAGCATCAGAAAAATGTCTACTGAAATGACTGTGGAGTCCAAGATAGCTCACTCCAATGCCACACTATCAGAGGTTAACCTAAATTTCACAAATAGCTTTAGATATTTACCTTTCAACCATCTATGAGAAAAGCATATATGCAGGAAATTGATGCCAATGGCATTTGAAAATATTAAGCCATCATTCTAATATGCTAAAACTTATTTTGAAGACTAAGGGAACAATCTTCATAATTATCAAAGAACAATTAGGAAATATAAGAAAAAATTATCTTTTCCTTACATATACTTTCACAAGCCTACTATCATGAAATTCCACATTATTTCCTAAATGTTACCAAGGAGCCCAGTATTAGGGACTGTACTTGTAAAAGGTACTTGTCAGTTTTAGTATACCAGGTCAACCTAATCTTAATTTGTGTGACCCTGAAAATCAACCTAGTCAATTCAACAAATTTATGACAAGTAGAGGCAATAAGCAATGATGATTTCAAATACTTATTAATATAATATTCAATTAATTTTCTATGTTCATACACTCATGACAATATCACTTTTAGGCCTTGGGCAGAAAGGGCAGGTTGGGAGGAAGGATGTTACCAGTGCTTCTGAAAGAACTGAGCTGACCTGAATGGTGTTGGGCAAGCTGATGAGGCAAAGATACAACAGAAGCAGAGGTTCTAGTGTGCTCCCCCTGAAAATGTAACTGACAATGCATGTACCAGATTATTTCGTATTTAACAAAATGGATATACTTCATAAAGCAAAAGGGAGGGGAAAAACTAATTAATTCTGCACCTCCAATGAAAACTACAACAGCTCACAAATTTGGCATACCCAAAAGAAACTCACCTGGTCTCTTGTTTCAGCCTCCTGAATCTGAATTCCTTGCAACTGTTTTTCATAATTGGAACACATATCACAACGTCTACCAAGTTTATTTCCAGCATTATGTACCTGAAGGGCACCAAAATTACCTCTTATCAGGCAGAACAAAATAATTCTACATCACATACTTGAGGAACACAGCACAGTCTTACTTATATTACTCAGTGTAGAACATGGAGTAAACAATTTCTTCAGGAACTTAGGGCAAGAAGTTACAACACAGGGTTGGATTATATAAAGTCGTAAGCTCTAGTACAAGTATGATAGGAAAACAAGGGACACAGCTTTACCACCAAGAGACTAAGTGCCACAAAACACCACATTTGAGGAAAACACAAAGCAAGCAAAAGGTACTACACCGTGGAACTCACAACTGAAACCCAGCCAAGGAAGGGGATGGGAGGAGGAGCCAGTGCCAATTAACCATTTCACCTGCTCCAATTACCAAGTAGGTATGAAACTATTAAGTAGCACCTTCTCACATGTTAGAGGAGAATAGTTTCCTTCATGCTTAATAAGCTGTTCTACTTACTGAATGACAGCTTCTTTAAAGAGAAGTAGCCCTGAGTAAAGGAAAGCACTAGGAGTCAGAAAACCTGTGTTTTAAGCCAGGTTTGGTAAGTCAAAGGGGAAACTTAAGCGACTCACTTGACCTTTTGAGCTAGTTTCTTCATCTGTAAACGGGGGACAATCATGTCCTGACTGCCTCATTATTACCAAGAAGCTCAAAGAGATGAGGTATGTGAAAGGGCTTTGTAATCTGTAAAGCACTACGCAAGTTTATATTTTAGTTTTTAAAAGTCTCCTATCTTACTTCTGAATTTACAAATACGATTAGAAGGAAAATTAACCTCATTAAAGGTGGCCTTTTTTTCTCTCCCATATTTTCCACCCCCTCCTTAAATTCGCTCTCAGCATTGACTACTTTAGATCTGAAGGAAAGATGAAAAAGTAAGAACCCTGGAATACACTGAGATTACAGAAACTGTAGAGCAAACAAGTTCAGGCTACTCTAACTCAAACTTAGCTACGCTACTCAGGCAGACTGCTCCAGCCTCAGAGGTGTGACTGCAGGTAGAGAAGTTCACACTCAATGTAATTAACTAGTTAGTTCCTTCTCCATCATAATCCCCTGGAAGAGCCAAAGCAGACTATGACAAGGGCCAGACGATATGGGTGGACACCCACTTGCTAGCAGCATGTGCATGTACTGATTCAGGAACTATCTTCTGAATGAACAATAAATCCCAGTTACCCCGTATTGCTCAAAGTGATCAGGAGGCAAAAAGAAAGATAACTCACCTCTTTTTGCAGGAGATTCCATTCTGTCTCACTGACTAAGCGATAACCACTGGGGGACACATAAGCACTTTCCATACTCTGGGTGACACTGGAGAGGAGGGATGCCGTCTCTTCTTGTTCAGGTGTCATTGCCTTGATTGCTCTTTCTTGATCTTTGGTTAATGTAAACCCACTTGGCATTTGCAGTGACCCAAGGGAGGCAGTATCAAAGTTCTCAGACACTGAATCTGCTCCTACAAGTGGTCCAAAATCTGATTCATCCAGGTTTCCAGCAGATTTTGCTTTGTAGTTATAGCCTAAAGCTTTGGATTGCAGTGAGCCTGAGGTTCCCAAGCTGTCTGTAGACTGTGCTCTCCTGAGTCCATCTTTAAACATGTCATTGTCCAATTTACTGAATGGATCTCCAGATGGCAATAGTAAATCTGCATCTAAGGAATGGACTGAACCATGGGTACTATCTAAATGCTCCTGAAATGTGAAAACACATATTGTCATGTTAGACAAGTCTCTGTATTTTCAAAAAGGAAAACTACTATACTTTTATTTTGCCACATCTTACATTGATAATAATTAGTGTGTTACCTTCATGTATTTACTGAACAAACATTTATTGAGTGTCTTCTATATGCGGGGCACTAAACCAGGCACTTGGGGTACAACTATGAGCAAGATACAACTTGCATCCTGAGCTCAGGATACAACTGTCAGCAATCTCTACCCTCAAGATGTTTACAGCTTTGTAAAAAAAACTAAACAAGGAAGAAGGCTATCAGAATACCATATTTAATAAAATGACAGGCTACAACTAGGTACTGAATGCTTTGGTAGCTCAAGGAGAGGAATTTAGTCCACACATAAGGAATAAGAGAAGGTCTGCTGAAATTCAGTGCTGAGTATGTTGAATGTGAGGTGCCTGTTGTATAGCCACATGGAGATGTCCATGCAACAGAGGAACATAGAAGTTTTTAGAGAGAGACTGGGAGTAACCACTTATAATGATCATTCAAGTCACAGCAGCAAGTCAGAGCACCTAAGATGAGTCTGTCGGATGAGAAGGTCAAGGGCAGAACCCTAAAAAACACATTTTGGGGATGGACAAAGGAAGGAGTAGCCAGAGTGGCAGAAATGAAATGATTCCAAATATATAACATTTCCAGAATAGATAAGTCCATAGAGACTGAAAACAAACTGGTGGTTGCCAGAGGCTGAGAGGAAAAGAGGATGGGGAGTGACTCCTTAATGGATATAAGGTCTCCTTCTGGGGGTAATGCAAATGCTTTGAAACTAGAGAGAGGTGATGATTGCATAACATTGTAAATGTATTAAATGTCACTGCACTTTAAATGGTTAATTTTATGTTATGTGAATTTCATCTCAATTTTTAAAAATGTGGTGCAGCACATTCCCAAAGTCAAAAAGTGCACCAGTGACATTCCATGATGTACCTGCACAGCTAGTGAGGACTATGAAACAAGGAAAATGCAGTGAGTTTCTCTTGAAACTAAATGTACTCAACTTAAAGTACTAGCCTTGCCCGGCTGGATGTGGCTCAGCGGTTGAGAATGGACCTAGGATTCAGAAGATCAAGGTTCGATTCCTGGTCAGGGCACATGCTGGGGCTGCAGCTCAATCCCCAGTTGGGGGCATGCAGGAGGCAGCCAATCAATGACTCCCATCATTGATGTTTCTCTCTCTCTCTCCCTCTCCCTTCCTCTCTCTGAAATCAATAAAGATAAATTTAAAAAAAAAAAAAGTACTAGCCTTTATTTTAAGATAATAGCCTTTCTACTTTTTATTGTTAAATGTCCTTCCTTTTATGAACTAGAAAAGAATGTGGAATACGAAGTTTTTCAATGTTTAAAAAAATATCCTAACTTGGTATAATAAAAAGTTGACTTTTATGTTAAGTTCTCCATTTTTTTTCTTTTAAAGATTTTTTCATCTGTGAAATTCAGATGACTAAGGAATACAAATCCAGTACACATTAAACTAGCTATGCAAATGTCCCAAAGAAGTATCCTAATAAAAATTGGCAACCCATTCTGTGAACTTATGGAGGAGCCTAACATCTAGTGCTATCACATACAATGCTGCTGTGACACACAGAAGGAAGGGGACAGGGGCCAATTTAAAAACACCACACCAGACTAGACCAGCCAGTGTGGCACAGTGGCTGAGCATCAACCCATGCACCAAGAGGTCACTGGTTCAATTCTCAGTCAGAACACATGTCCAGGTTTCAGGCTCAATCCCCAGCAGGGGGCATGCAGGAGGCAGCCCACTGATGTTGAAGCATTGATGTTTCTACTCTCCCTCTCCCTTCCTCTCTCTAAAATAAATTTTAAAAATATTTAAAAGCACTAAACTACCATGATGGTAACAGTGTAAGGGACACTTCTAGGGGAAGTGTAAACTGTTATGGTGTTTCCAAAAGATGATTCAACAGTATGTTCTAATACCTTAAAAATGTTTACATCCTCAAACTTAGCAGTTTTCCCTCCACAAACTTATATTAAAGAAGTAATCAGATAAGTCCATAATGACTTTTGTACAAAAAAGAATGATATATAATAGCATTATGGCATTACTTATAATAATGAAAAATTTGATACTAATAAAAAATGGAATGAACTTGACTATTTATATATCAGTGTGTAAATAATGTTTTTTAATTTTCTATATTTTACAATGTTTTTGACATTTTGGGGCCTTGCTGGCCAGGGAGAGACTGCCTCTCCCAAGCTAGCTAATTCCCAGAATAAACAATTGGCCTACAAACATGCCTTTCACATACAAATCAACCAATCCTGAGTCCATGCCCCTAACCAATTCCTTTAGCCAACTCTTACACACCAAGCCAGTATGTCCCATAGCCTACCCCAAGCCCCCTGGAATTATTCAAACTACCCAATCTTATGCTGTTTACCCTGCCCTGCTTTCCTTTTTTCTTAAAAACCCCAATGGCTATAGTCCAGGGGTGGGGAACCTTTTTGCTCCAAGGGCCATTTAGATATTTATAACATCATTCATGCACCATACAAAATTACCAACTTAAAAATTAGCTATGAAAAAAGCTCCTAGATTTATTGAATTTCGAGTCCTGCCTGTGGATGCCTTGGCAGGGCCAGACCAAATGATTTTGCGGGCTGTATACAGCCTTCCAGCCAGATGTTCCGCACCCCTGCTATAGTCCATGCTTTCCCCTTGCTCTGTACTGCCTCGTGACCAACTCTGCTTCTTCTCCAGGTGGCTCTGCATGGTATGCCATGACTCTCATTTCTAAGAAGACTGTGAACACCATTAAACTTTTCTTTCACTGGAATTGACCTCTCTATATCATCACTCAGTCACTTTTACAAGTTAAAACCTAGGCACAAATCAAGTAGTAAATTATGGAATTAGTACACTTACATGCTAAAATATGTCAGCCATTAAATATCATTTTTGGAGAAAACATTTACTGATGTGTCAAAATCCTTAAAGACAGACTTAAGTGGAGGAAAAATTATATATAAGACATTATGTAGAGTGCCCGGCCGGGCGTGGCTCAGCGGTTGAGCGTCAACCTAGGATCCAGGCAATCAGGGTTCGATTCCCAGTCAGGGCACATGCCCGGGTTGCGGGCTCGATCAATGACTCTCTCATCATTGATGTTTCTATCTCTCTCTCCCTCTCCTGTCCTCTCCCTGAAATCAATAAAGATGTTTTTTAAAAAAACAAAACAAAACAAAAAAAACATTACGTAGAGTTACAACTGGATTATGTTTAAAAAGTGCAAACAGAAACCCATATACATTAGCTTTGGAAATAAAAATAGAAAAAGAGGGAAAGGAGAGGTACATACCAAAATGTTATTGGTGGTTATCTCTGGGGAGTAGAATTACCCACCAGTTATTTTTATTTTGTATACCTTCCTGAATTTCCCAAATTTTCTATAATGACCATATATTACCTTTGTAGTAAGAAAAGCATATTCTAAGCATCAGCTTAAAAAAAAGAGGAGGTCCTACAAATTTAAATGATTTTATCAATAAATATGACTAAGTTTCCAAAGCATTCCATATTAACTTTAAACCAACAGGCCATAAAGTAAATTGTCATGATTCTCAACACAAAACAAATATTCAAAATATCAGAGTTGAAAGTCTAAAAGATAATTCAAATGTCAGGAAATAATGGTATACACAAAATAGCAGATCTGTTAAGACAGAATCAAAAATTTTAAAAATCACAAAAAAATCTCCCTGTCCTCTTTTCCTGCTAAAATATTTTTGGAAATGTTTGAAACTTTTTCAAACATTCCTAGACACAGAACTGCATGACACAGAAACCACATATTTGGCAGTACCCAAAAGTTGAGACACTCTCCTGGGAATCTAACTATTAAAATAAATAAACAGCAGAATCAGGCCTAGTGGCCCTCAGTGTATGATCCAAAATCAGTAACACAGAAAAACAATTACATCAGACTTTTCAATGTCCACTAGGATTTTTAACTTTTTTTAGTGTCAAACAATCCATAAACATGGAAATGTAAGCCACCAGGAAGATTATACAACATGGCTCAGAGTAAATCTGCAAACTATACAGAAACATGTACCTCTGAAAGTGGGTAAAACCCTGATCCGCTTTAACTGAAACTGATTTACCAGGCCAGGAAAGGAGGGAGGGGTAGGAGAGTGAGTATGACATTCTAAACAGTATAAACAAGGCATATGAGCACTGACAGTAAGCAGAAAGTCTGGAGCAGTTTTTCAACTGTGAAGCCCATTGTATGCCAAGCTAGGGACCTTTTTTTTTTTTTTAGTTTTTATCCTAAAGGCAATAAGAGAAGCATTTCCATCATTGAAGAGGAGATACCAACATGAGTCTTGAAGAATAAAAAGAAAGGTTTCATATTAGAAAGACAGGGGGAGATAAGCCTCCCAGGTGAAGAAGCCAGCATGCAAGGTGGGGTGTGTAGCACAAGACAACCGATGTGGCTAAAACAGAGTGCATATTATGGATGGCCTCCATTGTCTGAGTGACGAATCTGCACTTAATTATGAAGGCAATGAGAGGCCGTGATAGTTCTGAGTAGGGGAGTGGCCTGACTACAGCTGCACTTAAGAAAAATAAACCTAACAGTAACGCTGAGGGTGCAGTGGAGTGGGACCGGCTGAAAACAGGAAACCTAATGAGGAGACCCTTGCCACACTGCGGATGAGAGGTGGCGAGGCACAGGAACACCACCTTATACTTTCCACTTCCAAGTCCCTCTACTTACCCATTCCCAATACCTGAAATGTCCTACCCTTTCCCATCACAATCTGCCAAACCTCACCTACTATTCTCAGGGCTTAAGACCTAATACTGGTTAATACTTAATACATGCCATAGGGAGTGAAGTGTTTCAATATTTTAGATAATCTCTTTTAAACAAAAAGCTCAAAGTTTTAGCAACATTAACTATTCCTATTAAGATTTTACAGATATTAAAGATTTCTTCTAATGTTTTAATTTTGGAACCACCGGATAAAAGAAGATCTGATTATTTCAGAGGCTATGAGAGAAACTACAATGTTTCAAATAGTACTACTTATAACACCATAAGAATAACTGAAAGTAAGTATTATCATTTTATCTAATTTTCAGTTAGTAGTTATACACTTTCCATATGAACAATGTAATTGATTAATGTATGAGAAGCTAAAATGGTAACATCATGGACACAAGGATTTTAATTACAGATTCACTATACCTCTTCATTTGATAACTGGGCTGAAGGTTCTTCATGAGTTAAAGCACACACTACTGGTATTTTCACTTCTTCCTCAACATCTGTTTTTTTGTGGTCCTTTCTCTTATTAAGTCTTTGTTGTTCATCTTCCTCCTAAAAGTTAGGATGAAAAATAAATACATATATTACCCAGGTAATCTATATTTAATGATTCATGTAGTTCTTTAACCACCCAAAACAAAAAAGAATAAGAACTTTATGATGAGAGAAAACTGGAAGCTTAAGTTTGTTTTGTAATCACATCTAAGGGCATCTGGTCAAAACAAAATGTTTTAATACTATAGGCACAAAGTATGAATACTAATAAAAAGAAGAAATCAAGGAATAGCTTCCAAGAAAGTATACAATGTGAAAGGCAAAACAAAAGAAAGCAAGCCAACCCTCTTCAAATGATCCAAGAAAGTAAATTTACGTAGACGAGTCCTTCAGGCCATGGTAGAAAACTAACAGGAAAAAGTAATTCCTCATCCACTAGAAAGATGTAACGCTCAGCTGGTTGGGGGTCGCCAACTGTACCAAAAGGGTGCTGGTTCGATTCCCCAGTCAGCACAGGCCTAGACTGTGGGCTCGATCCCGGTGTGGGGAGTGCAGGAGGCAGCACCGATGTTCTGCTCTCACATGGATGTTTCTCTCTCCCTCTCCCCGCCCTTCTCCCTTCCTCTCTCTATAAATCAACAACAAATCTTTTTTTAAAAAAGATGTACAAATTTCTATGAAATACAAAAGGAATGATTGAAGTTTATGTAATCATTCACTCAACAAACATGAGTAAGATACCTTTAATGCCTAGTGGGGTGGGACCAACTCACAAACAACTGTAATACCATACAAAAGAATGTTTTTTTAAATGACTGCTTTCACTGAGGGAGCTAGAAAAGGAGACCTCAGAAGGTAACTTTTTGGCTGGATCTTGAAGGATCAGTAAGATGAGTCTGCCAATTTTGTGAGAGGAGACAAGCAAGGGTTCCAGGGAGAAAGGAAGCAGATACAAAAGGACAGGGGCACAGGCAGCCATCTCGGGGAATTCTGAACAATCTGAAAAGAGGGCAGGCACATGAGGAGTGAGACATATGGAAGGCAGGTGGCGATTAAGTGACAGACTCTGGACTCAGAGACTGGCTCAAACCTCAGATCTGCCATTGGTCTCTTCATTTGGATAGTATTACTGTTTTAAGAACTACATCAGATAAAGCTTTATATTTAAACTTAGTACAATGCTGACATATATATAGTAAAAGCTCAATAAATTTTAATAAAGGCTTTAAATGACTAGTTACACGAGTTAAGACTGTTTTAATGGGCAGAAGGGGTATGATTAGATCTGTACTTTAGAATCTAAACCTTTAAGTTGACTATGTCTACACACAAGATGAATGATTCAGAATTAAGAAACAGAAAAAAAAAATTAAAAAGGAAGAAACCTCTGAAAAACAAACTGTAGCCTAAGACATACAAGGTAATTTAAAATATTTCTAATAATACCTAAAAAACCTTCTACATAGCTATCCTGGGGAAATAATTGTACACACACACAATTAGCTGCAACACTGTTAAAACAACAGACACGAAAGGAAACCATTTAGATGCCCACCACAAGAAGGACTAAGTCAATTACAGCACATCCACGCTACCAGCTAACAAGAGACAGATCTCTGATGTGAAAATATATCCAAGATAATGCTTATGAGAAAAGTTATAGAATACTTATACTATGATACCAGTTGTATGAAACAAAATCCTAAACATACATTAATAAATACATAGCAATGGTTGAGAAGACTATCTTCCAAACTGATTACACCTTATTTAAAAAGTGATTACTTCTTCCCTGGCTGGTGTAGCTCATTTAATAGGAGCATCGTCCCATACACCGAAAGGTTGTGGGTTCAATTCCTGGTCAGGGAACATTAAAAAGTGATTATTTCTGGGAAGGGAGGTGTGGGAGAAATGTCAAGGGACATCTTTTTTCACTTTATCATTTTATATTTATAATTTTACTTTGTACTTAAGATATTTTTAACCTGAGGATGTACTTGTATATTACTCAAATAATTTAGATAATTTTTAAATCGTAAGGAGCAAACAGGATCTTGAGTATGCAGCACTCTAGACATTTGCCTTTACACATCACTCAGCCTCTCCATCCCCACCCTGTCACCTTCTAATAAGGCTTTTAGAGCAATGTCACGGAAGACTTGGCCTGGATTAACACACTGCAAGAGACCTAGAGGAACTGGACAGAACTGGAGAGAAAGAATTTCTCAGAAATACACACTGTGGCATCCTAGTCTCTGAAGTGGATCATTTCTAAATGTGTTTTTTCCTCCAAGTAAGGCCATTTCTAAAGTTGAAAAACAAAATCTCTCAAATGCAGCTATGATGTTTTTTGAAATGCCATATATCACCTTATTTCAGGCTTAAGTCAGTCTCCAACATACATAAAGTAATGCAGTCACATGTATGTGGGTGGGTGAGGGTGTATTAACAAAGCAAGCAAGTCCTATAAAAATGCTACTCACCTGGTCTTTCTTTTTTAGTTCTTCAACTTGTCGGAGCTGTTCTGAAGTTAGCACAATCTCCATTCTCTGCATGTCCCTCATCAGCAAACGCTGAGATTCCAGAAACTGGTCATTGGCCTTCTGCCACGTATGTTTTAACTGGTTGTGTTGTTGTCGCTCTTGCTCCAAGAGATGGCAAACTATAAGAATCCCCCAATCAAAACCACTTAATTTCAATTGTAGGCAACAGAGTGCTCCCCAAATTTCTTTGACAAAAATATCCGTTTCACAGTACCACTCGCATAGCAAGTGTTCTAGGAAATACACTTTGGGAAATGCTGCCCTAAAGGCCAAAAGTTTGGTAACCACCCCTGTCTTTAATACAATCTGATAAATCTGTTACCTAGGAACCCTTCTTGAGCCCATTTAGTTTTGACCTCTCAGGATAAGTCAAAGAATCTTGGTAAATGTTTGTGTCGTTGATGCTCATCAGCTCAACCATCTTCTACTGAGAAAAGAGCAGGTGGCATCATCTCTCCATCCACTCAGCCACCCGAGCCAGAAACCTAAGAGACAACTCCTATTTCTGACTTTTCCTCACCCAATAGGCTACTATTGTGACAGAAGCCTACTAATGCCACCTCCTTTGCAGTAAGAAACAGCCATCTTCTGCCTTAGATCAGCCATCATAACTTAGACAACTACAGCAGCAGTCCCTTTGTTATTCTTCCTGCCATTAGTCTTGCCCTCTCTACTCTATCCTCCACCGTTGTTAAACTGAACTTCCTAAAATGCACAATTAATATTATCGCTTGCAAGTTTAAAACCCTTCAGAGAAGCAACATGTTGTATAATCTTATTTATACAGAAATCCAGAACAGGCAAATCTATAGAGACAGAAAGTAGGCTAGTAGTTGGCAAGGGCTGGGAGGGAGGAGAGAACGGGGGATATCTGGCAATGGGTACAGAACTTCTTTTTGGAATAAGAAAAATGTTCTGAAATTAGAATATAACCAGTGAATTGTACACTTTAAAAGAGTGAACTTCATGGCATGTGAATTATATCTCAATAAAGCTGTTATTTAAGAAAAAAAGATTTTAAACCCTTCAGAGGCCTCTTACTGCCCACAGGATAAAATCCAAAATCCCCAGCGTAAGGTCTCTGTGATGCGGCCCAGGCATACCTCTGTTTCATGTTTTGCACTAATGCCTCTTGCATCCTGAACTACACTTCTTCACTTCCTTACCTTGTTGTACCACATGCAAATGGCCTTGAATGTTATGCTCATCTCTGACAAATGCCTGTCTTTTAAACCTCCACTTAAGAACAACTTCTTTGAAGAAGCCTATCTGTGGCACTGCTGCCTCCTAACACTTCCAATCCCAATCCTAGCACCTATCATTTGCAACTGCACTAACTTGGTTGTTTATCTAATTCCACCAATTTAGGCTGTCATTTAACTGCTGCTTAATCTTTGTCTGTCTTCATCCAAATACCTTTTTTTTTGGTGTGTTTCATTATGGAAATTACTCTATCCCATATTCATTTGAGTGAAACTTCTCAGATACTTTTCCAGATATATTAGGGAGGTTTGGCAGTCTTCCACTATTTCTGGAAGGGTTAGGGCACATAGTTTAAACAGAAATTCCTTTTTTTTCCCCCCTTGGACACCCTTTCAGGGTTTGAGTGTCTTTTTCACTGCTGCAGCACATTTGAAAAATGTTTCCTGAAAGCCAAAGACTTGCTCAAACTTTGGATTATTTTCATAACATTTTATGAAATAATTCTGTACACTTATATAATTTCAGCTTTCCACTATTTGGGGGGAAAAACACTAACTCATATGCAAATCTAAATTATTTACAGAAGAAATGTCCCACAGCATTTTATAAACTTAAAAGTATTCACTGTAGGACTCTCATCACCACAGCCCTAAACCTGCGTATTAAAATGCGTTACTAGCACAACCTGCGACAAGTGTAGGATTCGGATAAGGAAAACAATTAGATCTTTATTTTCACTAACCTCTAACTGAAATTTATAATTTGCTTCAATTATGAAATGTAGGCAGCCAACCACAGTAAGTATAATAATACCTATGACTTGGTCACCAACAGAAGCAACGGCTATCTTAACATATCATTTATGTTCATCACTACTTCAAAATTACAAGTTTTTAGACCTGCTGCTAGACCTTGTTATTTAATGCATTACTGAAATAGCACATTTATTACTATACCACAAGTTGGCCGTTATTTATATTTTGATAACTTTTTAATAATATAATTGGTTTCTTTTGTAATCCTATGTATTTTAGGGATTAAAAACATTATTCTGAAAGGGCTTCACAAAACTGCTAAAAGACCATGACACAAAAAAGAACCCCTGGTGTATAGGAATCACTAGAAGAATTACAGACAAAAGTATATTTTTATTTTAATGGGGAAAAGATGAGCTCTCTTCCTCTATCCTGGGAAAATAGTCAATTTCTGCATCTTTCTGCTACCAGACCAGTGAAATCAAAATTGTCCCTTATAAACAGGGAAGTTTCTTAAGAACACCAGAATACACTATCTGTCCTCTCTGTCCCATATTCACTTTTGCTAATCCGCCTCCATCCAAATGGGTAGAGGGCAAAAGTAGTTTAAGCAGAAGTTTCCAGCCCTATTTTCTTTCAGCCAAGAGCTCATGTCCTGTGAAGAAGTTATTACTGGGGTCCTAGAAGAAAGAGAAGCCAGTAACAATCTAAGTATCTTTAGTAGCCCTCACATCTCCAACAGCAAAGCTTAAATTAAATCACTAACATATTGGGTTGGCATTTTAAGATTTGTTATTGTTCTTGTTAATCAGTATCACAGTTCTCTTACAGACTAAGATAAAAAATATACAGAATATACATTTACCTTCATGCAATTCTTTCCGCAGTTTCTCAGCATCTTCCTGTAGAACGGATTTCTGAGTATTCAAAACAGCTACATACATCTCTAGATCAGTCCTACAAGATTTCTCAGCCTCCAGATAATGATTCAGTTCTTTCACCTGAAACAAGACACAATTCTATTAAACTACAATTTATATACTTACTATAAAAATTGGGAAAATAACCAATTAATAGTAGGCATTATCTATAATCACATCATGAGAATAAATATACAATTGAGATTACATACAAATTCTGTACCTTCTTTTCAAAAAGGTAGTTCAAATCTGTATTCCCAGAGCCACACATACATGTGCTCATTTCATCACATACTTAGTAACACCAGGCTGTTGTTTTTATTTTAAACAGTAGTTACTTTCTAAGGATAAAAATAGTACCATACACTTATAAGTTTGTTTTTCTTTGATTTCTAATGAGAATAATTCCAAATGCCTTAAATTTATAAAATGGAGACATTTCCACACATATATTCATGGAAGGAAAAAAGAGGAAGTCATGATGGAGAATAACTGGTCTCATACTGTAACAAACACAAATTTGAAGGCAAATGCTGAATACTTTTTAAAATCACATCTTTTAAAAACTTGTTTTATTTCTGTTGAACAATCAACTATAATGTTCAAATATTAACAATTTAATCTAAACTGAAACAGTTGTAACCAAAATAAAATGCAATATTGCCCTGGAAAGTGATTATAGAATCATTTGTTTTCAAACAGTTGTGTCTAATTTAATTTTCAAGGTCATTTTCATGCCTTTTATCTTCCCACTTCTTCCAACATGAAATAGCTGACTGATCTGTTTCTAGTTATCTTTACTCCTAAACCATTCAATACAGTAGTACTGGTCATAGACTAAAATAATTATTAAAAGCTGCCATTTGATGCTTCACTGGAGGTTTGTCAGCCAATCAAGCATGACAAAGTGCTGGCTGTTGTGAGGCATTTTCTTTATTACCTGGGGAGGGTGCTAATTCAATTTATGGTAAAAGAGAGTCAACATGACATATAAAATGGTGGTATGTGCCACTAATTCTATTAGTTATTACTTCTTAGAACAAATATTTGAGTCAATTAATAATTAATGAATTTCTAATATTCAAAAACTATTGAGCAGAACTCTGGGAAAATGGTGGCAATGGTGGCACAGTACATGAATTTCCTTGAATTCCATACGTCCTAACAACAAAGCTAATAAAATAACAAAACCAGCCCTGGCTGATGTGACTCAGTTGGTTGGGCGTCATCCTATACACCGAAAGGTTGCCAGTTCAATTCCTGGTTGGGGCACATTTGATCCCAGGTAGGGGAAGTGCAAGAGGCAGATGATTGATATTACTCTCTTATATCAATGTTTCGCGCGCTCTCTCTTTCTTCCCTCCCTTCCTCTCTAAAACTCAATTTTAAAATCTTTAAAAAAATAAAATAACAAAACCAAAAACACGTGGATATCTCCAAAAACACACAAAAACAAGTGATAAATAGAAGGTGGGGACAAACCACTGAAAGCTGACTATATAAGCTTATGCGGAATCATCATCTATGCAGGAGAAAGTAACGGAAAGCAACATGGGCCCCCGAGAACCCCAAAACAGTCAACTAGGGCTCCAAATTGACAACAGCAGCTAGAACTGGGAAGAGTTTCGCACACTCCAATAGTGGGTGAACACAACAAATTTGTACTGTAAAACATAACCTGGTTAGGGTAAAATGGTATCCCATTTTCGCCTACATTTCCCTGATTTCTAGTGAAGTTCAGTATCTTTTCATATTCCTTGACTATTGTGATTTCCTCTTTTGTGAACTGCTTGTTCATATTCTTATTTCTCTACTGAGCCATTTGTCACTTATGGGCTAGGCAATTTTTATTAATTTTGGATACTAATTTTCTGTCAGGTTATCTATAGATAGATAAGTCTATAGCTCTTCAACTCTATGTGTGATATCTTTTAATAAGTTTTATCTTCTATGGTAGGCAAATTTCTCAACCTTTTCTTTCACAGGCAATATTTTTATCTTACATTTTTGTACCCCAAATAACATTCTTGTCTTAAATATCTAAAAGTTTTAAAGATTTACTTTTCACTCTTATGATTTTTAATTCATTAAAATTAATATTTGAAAAAGTGTGAGGTAGAAAGCTAATTTCACTTAATTCCATATTTATAAGTAATCATTTTAAAAGCCTCTTTTTTAACAATCCTTTCTTTTCCCATGATTTGTAATGCCACTTGTCATATATCAAATTTTCATATATGGTTCTGTTTCTGTGCTCTCTAGTCTGTTTCACTGGTCCATTTGTTTATCCCTAAATCAATAACAAACTATCTTAATTACAGTAGCTTTACTATTAGTGTTAGTATCTGGTAGAAAGAGCAAGTCTCCTCACCCTGCCTTCTTAAAATTTCTGCTAGATATATTTCTGATTCTTGGCTTGTCTGAATGAATTCTAGGGTCTACTTATCAAGCTCCTTGTTGCAGTTTTGAAAGGAATTCTGAATTTATAGATTAATTTGAGGATATAGAGTATGCTTTTTTTGGCTGTTGCAAGGTAGTTTTATTTAATTGCAGCAAGTAAAAGAGAAGGAGATTCACAAAGTTCTGCTCCCCTGAAGAGAGCCTTAGCCATTACTTATATATACACACTGTTTGGTTAATTACACATTGATTTCTTCTTTGCAGTTGGCTACATCTAACCATTGAGCTCCTGTCAAGCTCATTCTGTTTACAACTACAACTACAAAATACTCCATGGCAACTCAAGGCTCCTTCACCTCTGTCAAGCTCCTAAGTATACTGCCTGCTTTATAATACATTATCTTTTCATTAAGGAACACACATGTATTCAGACCTTCATTTTTAATATAGGGTGGGGCAAAAGTACATTTACAGTTGTGAGTACGTGAAACAGAGTTTATTCTTGTATTATTACTTATTAAATTCCTTAAAGATCTTGCCCATTTTTGTTTAGATGTATTCTAGCTAATTATATAAAATAGTACCCCATATTCGAGGAGGATTCGTTCCAAGACACCTAGTGGATGCCTGAAACCAAGGATAGCACCAAACCATATACATGCTGTATTTTTTCCAATATATGCATATACCTTGGGGCTTCTCTTTGGCATATCTAAGTTGCTAGCATCACTACTCTTGTCCTTTGGGGCCATTATTAAGTAAAATAAGAGTTATTTGGGCATAAGCACTATAATACCACAGTGTGATACTGGTAACTGAGACGACTACTAAGTGACTAACAAGCAGGTAACTGACACAGCATGGATATGCTGGACAAAGGGACGATTCACATCCTGGACAAAACCGAGTGGGAAGATGCAAGATTTCGTCACCTCAGAACAGCACACAATTTAAAGCTTATCAATTACTTATTTCTGAAATTTTCCATTTAATACTTTTAGACTGCAGCTGATCTTGGGTAACTAAAACTTCAGAAAGTAAAACTGTAAATTAGGGGGGACTATGGTAGGGTGGTGATTGGTTTTTTTGCTATTGTGAATGGGATCTTTTTTCCCCATTACATTGTTTACTTAGCTATTACTGGGGTATAAAAACACTATTATTTTTGTATGTTGATCTTGTAACAACTTTTTTAAACTTTTTTTAAATATGTTTTTTATATATTTTTTTTCTTACCACATTTTTTTTTTTTTTAATATATCTTTATTGATTTCAGAGAGAGGAAAGGAGAGGGAGAGAGATAGAAACACCAACGACGAGAGAGTCAAAGATCGGCTGCCTAACCCGTGACCCAGGCATGTGCCCTGACCAGGAATCGGACCCCAATCACCTGGATCCTAGGTCGACGCTCAACCGCTGAGCCACGCCCAGCCGGACCTTTTTAAAACTCTCAAAGGTCTAATAACCTGTTTGTATATTCTCTTTCTTTTCTATATAGACAATCAAATCAGTTTCATTTTCTTTCCAGTTCTTATGCCTCATTTCTTTTATCTTGTCTTGCTGCATTGTCTAGGACCACAAAAACAATCTGAACAAAATCACTGAGCATGGATCTCCTCATACTGTTCCTGTCCTTAACAGTGTATGGTTGCTAAACATTCATCATTAATTATAACGTTAAGTTATTAGGTGTTTAAATTTATCAGCTGCCTTTTGGAATCTAAAATAAATATACTGCTCTTCTAGAATCTTTTTATGTGGTACATAATAAGAGGTTTCCTGGTGATATATCGTCCTTAAATTCCTGGGAATACACCTTATTTGGTCATGATGTCTTTTTTTTTAACCACAATGTTAAAAATTTTTGTTTCTGCATTCCTAAGTGAGATAAATCTATAATTTTCTTTCCTTATACTACCTTTCTGTGGGTGGGTGTTTGTTTGCAATGAAGTTACACAAGTCTCTAAAATGACTTGGAGAGCTTTCTCTCATCTTCTATTGTCTAATACATTTTATAAAGTATAAGGATTACCTCTTTTCAGAAGGTTTACAAAAACTTGCCTACAAAACCAGTTGAATCCAATGTCTTTTGGAGGACATGAAACAGAAGAAATTTTTGACTATAAATTCATTTCCTTTAGTATGACTATTTTAGCTTTTCTATTTTATCTTGAGACAATTCTATCTTTTATTAGAAACTTTTTCATTTCATCAAGTATTTTTCATTTCAAATTTACTTGTATGGCATTGTTCACAGTATTTATTATTTTTAAATCTCTACTGATTTGTAGTTATGTCCCCTCATTAATTTCTAATGCTTTGAGTTTTCTTTTTTCCTGATTAATCTTATTAGAGGTTTGTCTCTATTATTATTTTGTTTGTTTTAAATATGTGTGTTTTTTTATTTCAGTGAGGAAAGGAGAGGTAAAGAGAAAGAAACATCAATGATGAGAGAGTAACTGATCGGCTGCCTCCTGCACACCCCCCACTGGAGATCGAGCCCGCAACCCGGGCATGTGCCCTGACCAGAAATTGAACCTCGATCTTCTGGATCATAGGTCAATGCTCAACCGCTGAGCCATGCCAGCTGGGTTATGTTATTAGTTTCTTTAAAAGAAGGTTCCCTTAGCTGTCACAACTGGTGTCAGCTGCTGCCATCTTTTTATTTTTAATCTTCACTTGATGATGCTTATTGAGTTTAGAGAGACAGGAAGGGAGAGAGAAAGAGAGAGACATCGATGTGAGAAACACTGATAGGAAGTTGCCACCCATATGTGCCCCCAACTAGGGATGGAACCTGCAACCCAGGTATGTGCCCTGACCAGGAATTGAACCAGGAACCTTTTTGGTGTATGCGACGATGCTCCAACCAACTGAGCCACCTGGCCAGGACTATATTATTATTTTTTCCATGTTTTCATTATATTGACATTCTTAATTTTTCTTTTGCCTTTCTGTATCACTAATTTCTGCTCTTATATGTGTTATTTTCTTCCATGCATACTGTTTAAACTATTGTTCTTTTTTCTTAAAGATTCTTAAGTAAAATATTCAAATCACTTAAAATATTTTATAATTCCTTTTTCCATACAAGTTAGTATTATTCATTTCTAGACATTTTATTTTAGCTATCATTTTACTGTAAATAATTTAATAAACTGTAGTCAGATTCTGATCTGTATAACATCAACTCTTCAAAATTTGCTGACAATCCCTTTATGACTTTATGAAAAAAAGTATAATATATCTAAAAATAATAATACTTTATTCTATGCACTACCCTAAGTGCTTTATATGTATTAACTTATATAATCCTCATATTCACCTTATGAGGCAGGTAATATTATTATCCCCATTTTACAACTGAAAGAACTCAAATACAGTAAGATTAAGTAATTTGCCCAAGGTCACCCAGCTAATTCATGCTAAGCTCTTAACTACTGTGCTCTACTACGGTATAAAATATAGTCTCTTTCTTGGGTACAGAGTTCTACGTGTCTTACATCTAAATTATTAATCAGGCTGCTCAAAACTCCTATATCTCTACAAATATTGTTTTTGCTACAATATCACTTGCTAAAGGTCAGTTTAAATATCCTATTATATTGTGAATAACCATTTTTCCTTGTCACTTTTTAGTTTATATATTTCAAGGCCATGTAAGGTGAATTCAAGTTCATGACTGTCTTTCCTTTTTAATGGATTATATATTAGATGGAGTCCTTCTTTATCTCCATTAATTCTTTTTTCTCCACATGCTATGTGTCTCATATCACAATTACTATATCAACTTTCTTTTGGTTAGAATTTACATGGCATATCTTTAAATATCCCTTTATTTTCAATTTCACCTTGTAGTTTTATTTTATGTATATCTCCATTATGCAATATAAAGTTAGATTTAAAAAATCCATTCTCCTTTAGCATGGCCAAAGTGGCTCAGTGGTTGAGCCAGGGGAGCTCAGCTCAATTCCTGGTCATGCCTGGGTTTCAGGCACCATCCCCAGTGTGGGGCATGCAGGAGGCAGCCAATTAATGGCTCCCTCGTCACTGGTGTTTCTATCTCTCTTTCCCTCTCCCTTCCTCTCTCTGAAATCAATTTAAAAAATTTAATAAATAAATAAATAAATATCCAACCTCCTTTAGATAATTATCAATTTACATTTATTAGGATTATTGATACTTTCCCATTTTCTACATTCCTACATTGTGCTTCTGTTTATTATCTTTTCTTATTTTTTGTTTCCTACTTTCTTTTAATTAGTTATTAATTTTTTTAATTGATTTTAGAGAGAGGAAGGGGGTGAGAGAAACAAGGATGTGAGAGAGAAACATCGATTGGTTGCCTCCTGTATACACATCAGCTGGTGATCACACCCGCAACCCAGGTGTGTGCCCTGACTGGGAATCAAACCTGCCACCCCCCAGTGTACAGGACGACGATGCTCCAACCAACTGAGCTACACCAGCCAGGGCAGTTATTAAATTTTTTGACACTGTATTTCTTCTGTTGTGTCTTTATGGCCAACAAATCCAGCCATATTGTAACTACAGCATCTCTAAAAAATCAATTACTGGCTGGCTTCAGAAAACAAAGTCAACTTTGAACAGCTTATTTTCCTTAATAAGAAAATGAATGAAATCAGGTCTCATCCTGATAAGAAAATAAACACTAACTTTGTAACAAAGCAGCATTAGCATCACTATTGTGACTGTTTATAATAGGACAAGAACAAAATCATCTCCCGGGTTTTTTTTGGGGGGTTCTTTTGCATTTTAAAGAAAGCAAGATTCTTAACATGCATAATCTAAATTACAGTGTTTACCCTCTTAATGATTCTAACTTTACTCATGGCATTAGGTCTGAAACTTGCATTTTAAGCAAATGAATTACAATGTCTCACAACCTTTGAGGCTTCCAGCTCTTTAACCTTGTCTTCAGCCTCTGTCAGTTTATCTTTCAAAGCCGCAATTTCCTTCTCCATGGGCATCACAACAGACCGAAGTTTTTCAGCATCCTCTTGCGCCTATGGTTAAAAAGAATTAAATACTACAACTTACTGATTTATTGCTTTTCTAAGAAACTCTGATCCACCCACTTGTTAAAATTAGTGTAACAATTAAGTCTACCAGGCACTCACAAAACTGAAAAATGTCTAACTTTAAATGTTGAATTACTTTAAATGTCAAATCATAATCATAGTTTGTGCATATATTCCATTTAGAATCTGGGTAGGAAAATGAATTCACTATGAAAATTTTGACTTTTAATTGAGTAACTGAATTGGAAAATATCCTATGTATATAAAGAAATACACACAATAAATAGTTTTATAATTCTGGTTACTAAATTAATGAAACCATAATTTCTTATGACTACTGAAAAGACTTTTTAAACGTTAAAAAACAGAACAATGTATTTTCTAAAATATTAGAAAACTATGCTGCTATAAAAAGACTTTCATCCAGTTATTTAAACAGAGTACTTTAAATATCATTTTATTTTGATATATAAATCAAACCCAAAAAAATGACCTCTAAAAATATAATACTGTTTTCCATCCTTCATTCTCAAAAGTATGCATTAAAAGGAAAAAGTTTCCATAAACTAATAACCTGGTAATTAAACTTAATTTTATATATATACAAACTGGAACAAAAGCAGGCTCTGAAAGTTAGCGCTTTTCCTCATAGTAAAAATCAAATTAACCTTCTTCACGAATTTTAAATGAGCTCAAGTTTATCTTAATTATTTGTGATAGGGAAAGTATCATATATGCCCAAATACAAGTGGGGAGTTTCCCTAAAAAATGTATTTCTCAGGAAAGAGGGATTCACTTTGTTTTCCATTCTTTACAAAGTCATTTCATCATTTATTTTCTTTTGTAGTAAGTCCAGTTTGAAAGACATGTAAATTTAAAATATCTTCAGTCAAAACTAATTGGGAATGCTTATAGAGGGTCAGCTTATAAAATTCAGCAGGAAAGCAAAAGGTGGGGAAAAGCAAAGAACTGAATTACAGACTGAGTTATTTATTAATGCAAAGATGACCTCACAATTCCAAGTATTACATATCATTAAAACAAAACTTTCAAAAGATGGTGTTTTTTTAATGACAGAAAAGTCATTAAAAACAAGAAAAATCTGAGAAACTGTCACAGCCAAGAAAGAGTATTAGGTAAAAAGTAATGAAATCTGAAAACAAAGAATAGGCTTTAGTTAATAAATCAATATTGGCTTATTAATTCTGACAAATGTACCATACTAACGTATAATATTAATAATAGGAAAAAATGGGTGTGGAGTATATGGGAACTGTGTACTATCTTCACAATTTTTCTGTAAATCAAAAACTGTTCTGAAAATAAAGTTTATTTTTAAAAATAAATTTTTTAAATGACAAAAAGTGACAGATTGTGGAAATCATGAATATGAACCTATTATATTAGAAGAATGGAAAAAACAACTATCCTCTATGAATGGGTAGTTGTGGCTAGGAACAAAATTCCCAATGATAGCATCAAATATGAATTCATCTCAACTTGAGAGAAGTGAAAGCTGTCTACTTTAGATAACTATGCTAGATGACTAAGTGACTCTAGTGATGAAGACACTGTCAGATATGAAGATACTGAATTAAAATCTTTTCTTGAAATGAGAGAATGGGGGAAAATTATTCCTCAAGGTTTAAGCTTGTTTTGGGTGTTGGGTTCTCAGATATTTTTACATTATTAAAAAACTAATTAAGCCCCAGCCAGGATGGCTCCATGGTTAGAGCGTTGGCCCGAGAACTGAAGGGTTCGGGTTCGATTCCCGGTCAAGGCCACATACCTTGATTGTGGATTCAATCCCCAGCTCCGGTCAGGGTGGCATATAGAAGGCAACCAATTGATGTCTCTCTCTCACATAGATGTTTCTTACACTCTCTCTCTTTCTCTCTCTCTCTGCCCCTCCCCCCTTCCCTTCCACACTCTCTAAAAAATATCAATGGAAAAAATATCTTTGGGTGAGGATTAACAAAAAAATTAAAATTAAAAAAGTTTTGAAAAAAACTAAATAAATAACCGTGAAAGCAGTACTTATATGGACCAAGAATTAGGAACCAAAGAGTATAATTAATCTGATTGAAAAGTCAGATTCTAATTGTTAGTTTATATAATATGTTATTTAAAATATATGTATGCATATAAATTAATAATGTACAAGTTTAAATTTTCTCAATGATAAAATGTTTCACCTTGAATTTGGTTGGTTGTTTAGGTACCTTATGGTAATATGTTCAACATAATATGCAGTGCATTCTTCACAAAGGAACCAAGGTATATTGAGGAAGAAGGGAAACCAAAAACTAAAGCTTTGGTTTAGACACAATCACCAAGCAACAACACTCATTCAACAAATATTTATTGAGCATCTATGTTCTAGATACTATTCTAGGCATTTAGGATACACAAATAAACAAGACTCCTGCCCTCATGGAGCATACATTCCAGCAAGGAGAGAAAGGCAGCAAACAATAAACAAAAAATAGGTGAATGCTATATATATTATAACATATGCACTATGGGGGGAAAAATTAGATAGGATATGGGTGATCAGAGGAGAAAGGTGGATAGGTTGTAATGTTAAATAGGCTGGTCAGGACAGGCCTCATGAGGAGACATTTGGTCAAAGATTTGAAGAAGGTGAGGGAGTTTTCCATACAAATATATGCGGGAAGGGCATCAAATTACCCAGTACTATGTTTAGGTTTGTGTCCAAATAATTCCTCTAACTGAAAATATAAAAGTACATCTTCTATTACCACAATATTAAAGCATCTTGCATTTGCATTCAAATATATCTACAGATAAATACATTCCTTCATACCTTTTTCATTTCATTTTCTAAATTTTCCTCCTCTTGACCTTCAGACAGCCTTCTCCTTAAATCAGCTATTTCCCTCTCTGCAGATTCTCGATACTGTGACCACTGTGTTCGCTCCTGCTCCAGGCGAAGGTGGAACTGGTGCTCATAGTCACGAACTGTTTCTACAAAACATCACCAAATATTTCAAGTCTAAGCATTCTGAGAAAAAAAAATGTTCTGGCACACTAAAATTTTAAGTAGTTACATAAAGAGCTTTTGCCTAATTTCTGGAAATCTTTTATCTCACTAAAAAAAACTAAATTATATTTCTAGTTCTTATTATGTGTAGAAATTTTGCTAAGGGCTTTTAAATCATCATCTCTAATCTTCAAATAACCCTGTCATATCATTTTACAGATGAGGAAAGCTTAGGAAAGGTTACATACTCTAGCCAGTTTGCTTTTCTGAGGCAGACTGAAGGAGCAGCAGCCATGAGGCAAAATGAGAAACAGAATGACTGAAGGAGTCTAGGATACTGGGGACACTGTGGAATCACTGTAACCAGCTCTAGATTACCTACCTCTGGGATTCTTCTTCTGTAAGTAAAATGAACTCCTATTTGTGTAAGCCATCATAGTCAACACTGTTACAGAGGCTCAGAGTAATCCCTAGGTGATAGCCACAAACTCAGAAATATGGCTAGACTTAACCTGCCGTCTTACAGAGAGCACTAAGGCAAAAATGACACACAACTGCCCAGCCGGTGTGGCTCAGTGGACACAGTGTCTTCCCATGCACCAAAAGGTCACTGCTTCTATTCCGTCAGGGCACATGCCTGGGTTTGGGGCTCAATCCCTGATAAGGGGGTGTGCAGGAGGCAGCTGATCAATGTTTCTAACTCTCTCTCCCTCTCCCTTCCTCTCTCTCTAAAACCAATAAAAACATGTATTTTTTTTAAAATGTCCTGGCCCGCGTGCTCAGTGGTTAAGAGCATCGGCCCACACACCAAAGGGTCGCAGGTTTGATTTCTGGTCAAGGGCACGTACCTGGGTTGTAGGTTTGTTCCCCACCCCAGGTCAAGGCCCGTGCGGGAGGCAACTAGTCAATGTGGCTCTCTCACATCGATGTTTCTCTCTTTACCCCCCCTCCTTCCACTCCCTCTGAAAAAGCAATGGGAAAAAAATCCTTAGCTGAGGATTTAACAAGAAACAAACAAAAAGAACAAAGGTTAAAAAAACAAAACAAACACACAACTGGTAAATCAAAAGAAAAAAAGTCATATCACATTTATAATAAAACTAATTTCAGGAACCCAAAGATTCAGGGGCAACCTCATTTCAGTATCATCTTCTCAGAAAATGCAGGAACTAATTAACTACTAGTGCCAACAGCAGATAGAAACAACAGCAGACAGAGACTAAATTACTACTCTTCTTTTAGACCAGGGGTGGGGACCGTCTGGCCAGCGTATACAGCCTGAGAAATCATTTGGTCTGGCCCTGCCAAGGCAACCACAGGTGGGACTCAAAATTCAATATATCTAGGAGCTTTTTTCATAGTTAATTTTTAAGTTGATAATTTTGTATGGCCCTCGAATGATATTATAAATATCCAAATGGCCCTGCTTTAGACCAAGGGTCACAAGTTGGCAGCCCATAAAACCTATTCTAACTCATAGGCCATTCTACCTCATAAACAACAGAGAAAATTTCATATAAAAAAACAAATTTTTTCTTAAAAATGTAAATGATATGACAACACTGGACTGGATGGGCAATAATTAGCTGGAACTAATAAGAAGGGTAAATAGTAATTTTTTTAGGTCTCTCCAGTTCTACATACTCCCTGTGACCATACAGCCTTATTCACTGACATTACTTGCCTAACTCCTAAAAGAAAATCCATTTTGAAGCCCTGCTTTAAATGTTATGATGGACTAAAGATCTCATTTAAAGCAATATCGTTCAAACATTCTCATTATAATTCTCCATTATTAAACTTGTTAAAAATACAGATGATCTAGCCCTGGCCAGTGTGGCTCAGTTGGTTGGAGCGTCACCCCACGCACCAGAGTCAAGGGTTCAATTAGTCATGGTGCGTACAGGATGGATGTCCCCCTCTTCCTTCTACTCTCTCTAAAATCAGTAAAGTAACATATCCTTGAGTGGGATTAAAAAAATACAGATATAGCATACACCATATCACTGGTATCCCTTTTATTTTGAAGATGACAGCACACCTTGAAGATGGTAAAACATAAAGCTACAAATGAAATTCTGAAAACGTTCTCAATCATCAGAATCAGGTGTCTTAGAAAATCATAAAACATATCTAACTTTGTCTTCACCTTTCATAACAGCCTGAAGTGAAGCAACCTCTTCTCTCCACTGTCTTTTCACTTCATCTATAGCTTCTTGCTTGGTATTCTCAGAGACCGTGGCAATGGCCTTGATATTCTCCATCTCTGCTTGGGCTTCCAATAGCTGTGTTCGAAGGTGTCCCAAATCATCTTGTGCAGCTTGTAACACTGCATTTTGCCTCTTCAGATCCTCTGGGGGAAAAGTAAAAGACTTTCCATTAATGAGGGGTTCACCCGTATTAAGCTGGCACTGCAATGAAGAAACAAAGCATTAAATTCATAACGTTAACATTGTAATGAACAAGCTAAGCATTAAATTGGGAAATGTTAACTTAGAAAATAAAAATTTTTAATAAAGTTAAAATTTAAGGTATGCTGGGTATCAAAAATCACTTATTAACTATGTAACCAGATAAGGATTCAGGCCATAGTTTTAGAGCTAATTTAAGCTTTTAAAACCCACTGGCTAAATGAGCTTACTTAACCTCTATGGCCTCCGTTCCACATCTACAAAATGGGGATAAAAATCCCCACCTCAGAAGGTTGTTTTAATGATAAAACCAATTGATTAAACATGCTACTAGTACAGTACCTTGTACAAGTAAACATTCAAGAAATGATTAAGAAAACATGGCAGTTACTAGACCCAAGTTTTTAAAGTTCTAATTAATTTCTCAGCACTCCCTTACCATTTCTTAAATATTAAGTTCATCTGATGTTCCTATTACATGATTTAAGCCTAGGTAGTACATAAGTTTGGCTAAACTGTCTTCCAAAAAAGATGACCTACCAACAGTGTATAGAGGTATGTCTTTTTCCCACACCCTTACCAATAACCACTATTTTCCATTTTTAAAATTCTTGCCAACATCATGGGTAGAAAATGGTAATAGTTTTAATCTATATTTTCCTATTAATAGAGAGGTTGAGTATCTTTTCATACAATTATTAATGACCAGTATTTCCTCTTTGGTGATATACTTTACCTGTGTTTCTAATAAATTCTTTCTCTTCTAATTTGGAAGAGATATTTTATGTATACTGGATATTAACTGTTTTCCCTTACAAAACTTTTCTCAGTCTCCAAATGTTTCTCAATTTCTTTTTCTTATCTATTGCCATCTAAAAGTTATGAGACATTTATGCAAAAGAACTGTTCATCTTTTCAAAGCCATCAATTTCCTTTACAGAGCACAATAACTAAGGCAAATAGCCATAAAAACAATTTAAGACCCAACCTACCGCTAACCAGCTGTATGACTTTAAGGGAATCATAAACCGTTATTAAGCCAGGGTAATGGCAACACTCTTCTGGAAAAATTTATAAGTACTTAAAAAAACAAATAGATAATATCAATTAAAGAACTTTTAAAAGTTGTGAAGAAATTCATAATTATCAAACAATCACAATAATTAACAATATAGTAATCTAAATAATGGGGGTGGGGAGGGACTAGTCATGCTAATTTTTTTTTTTAAATGTCTTTATTGATTTCAGAGAGAGGAAAGGAGAGGGAGAGAGAGAGACAGAAACATCAATGATGAGAGAGTCATTGATCAAGCCCGCAATCCGGGCATGTGCCCCGACCAGGAATCGAACCCCAATCGCCTGGTTCCTAGGTCGACGCCCAACCGCAGAGCCACGCCCGGCCAGGCTAGTCATGCTAATTTTAAGTAAAGTCATTTAAGAAATCTTTAGTCTCTCAACATCCATTTCACATACCTTTGTCTCCACTATTAAAATATTTTAAAACACTATCCAGAGACAATTATAAGAACATTAACTGCAGAAAGTAATTATCTAAAGCATCTTGAAGGAAAAACAGATATCTAGCCCTGACTGGTGTGGCTCAGTTAGTTGGAGTGCCGTACCACACAGGAAGGCCGTGGGTTTGACTCCCAGTCAGGCCACATACATAGGTTGCAGGTTCCATCCCCAGTTGGGGGGAAGTACAGGAAGCAATTGATCGATGTCTCTCTCTCACATTGATTGTTTCTTTCTCCCTTCCTCCCTCTCTAAAATCAATTAAAAAGGAAGAAAAACAGGTATCTAAGAAATTGTGGTAGGCGTGTGATTAGGAATGACCCAAAAACTGAGTAAAGACATAAATACATGAAACCACAAAAAAAGAAAAAAAAAAGTGTATCTACTCCATATTCTAAGGGTTAAATTGTTTCATAAGATGTGAAATAAAAGAAAAATCATTATTACTTTATTCATTTCTGAGAGCTACAATTTTGTCAAGGCTCAAGTTTATCTACTAAACACCTCCTCATGTTAATTATCCCTGCAACTTTTTGATTTACTGGAAATTACCCACAACTATTCACTACCATGTTGTCAATCAGAACAGAAAAACCACAAACAAATACAAACCTAAACATTAATTTTTGGCATGTTTTCACACAATTAAAAGCCATGAAAAGAGGCTGGTTCTTGTTTTCCAAGAATCTTTTGGCTATTCTGACCCCCTAGCTTTTTCATATAAATTTTAGCATCAACTTGTGAATCTCTACAAAGAAAACAACTGAAATAGTAAAAGACACTGCATCGAATTTGTAGATCAGAGGAGTATTGCCAATATCAAATCTGCTTTATGAATATGGTATGTCTTTCCAATTATTTAGATCTTTTAAAAAAAATTTAAGTTTTTGTTTTCAGAGTACAAGTTCTGCACTTATTTTGTAAATGTAGTCCTAAGCATATTATTCATTTTGGTGCTATTATAAATGAAATTGTTTCTTTAAAACTTCATTTTCAGCTTCTTCATTGCAAGTATTATAGAAATAGCACTTTTTGTAGACTGATCTTGCATCCTGCAACCTGCTGAACTTGTACATTAGTTTGAATAGTTTTTAGTGGAGTCCATACAATTTTCTATAATAAAAATGTCATCTGAGAATAGAAAAAGCTTTATTTCTTCCTTTCCAATCTGGATTCCTTTTATTGGGGCAGGGGGAGGGCTAACTGCCCTGGAGAGAACTTCCAGTCCAATGATAAAGAGGAATGCTAAAAGTGGACATTGCTGACTTATTCTCAATCTGAGGGTGAAAGCATCCAGTCTTTATTATGATATTGTTCGCTTTGGGTTTTTTGTAGATGCCCTTTATCATGTTGACAAAGCTTCCTTCTATGCCCAGTTTAGTGTTTTTATCATGAAAGGGTGCTGGATTTTATCAAATGCTTTGTGTATGTCTATAGTGAAGATCATGTTTTTGTTTTTTATCCTATTAATGCAGTGTATTAGATTATTTGATTTTCAGGTGTTGAACCAATCTTGTATTCTTCGGATAAATCCCACTTGCTCATGGCGTGTAACTCGGAATTATGAATTGAATGCTACTATTTTGTTGCCGATTTCTGCACCTACATCCATAAAAAATATTGGTCTGTAGTTTTCTGCTTGTAATGCCTGTTGGTTTTGGTATCAGGGTAATACTAGCCTCACAAAATGAGTATAAAAGAATCTCCTTCTGTCTACTTTTCAGAAGAGTTTGAGAAGGATTAGTGTTAAGTCTCTGAACATCTAGTAAAATACACTATTTACGTCATCTGAGCCTAGGCTTTTCTTTTTTCTTCTTTTTTTGTGGGTAGTTTTTTAAATTACAAATTCAGTCTCCTTATTTGCAGTGAGTCTATTCAGATTTTCTAATAGCCAGTTTTGGTTTTTGTATCTTTCTAGGAATTTGTCATTTTTTCTAAATTATATAATTTATTAGCATATAATTACTTATAGTATTCCTTGATAATCCCTTTTAATTTCTAGAAGGTTAGTAGTAATGGAGCTTGTATTCATTTCTTGGTCAACTTAGCTAAATAAAGATTTGTAAATTTTGTTGGTCTTTCCATAGAATGCAAAGAATTCGTTTCATTGATTTTTATTGCTTTTCTATTCTCCATTTCATTAACTAACTTGCTTTTAAGTTTCATTAACTCTTCTTTTTCCAATGTCTTATGGCGAAAGATTAGGCAATGCCTTTATTTTTTTGTTTTAAATTTAGGCATTTATAGCTATATATGTCCCTCTAAGTAATGATATTAACTGCATCTCATAAGAGTTGATCTGTTGTGTCTTCAATTTCATTTATCTCAAAGTATTTTCTAATTTTGTGATTTCTTCTTTCAGCCATTGGTTACTTAGGAGTATGTTATAACATTTTCCCATATTTGTGATTTTCCCAAATTTTATTACTATGTGGTCAGAGAACACTTTGTCTTATTCTAATCCTTTTACAGTCAAATTTTCTATCTCCCTGTTGACCTTCTCCTTGTTCTACTTGTTACTGAAAGTGGGATATTATACAACTATTACTGGCAAAATGTATACTTCTCCCTTCATTTCTGTCAGTTTGTTTCCCTGTATTTTGAAATTCTGTATGTACATGTGTATTTAACTATTTTGTCTTCCTGATGGATTGGCCCTTTTGTCACTGTAAAATGTTCCTCTATCTCTAGTAACATTTTTTGGTTTAAAATCTATTTTGCCTGATATTAGTATGGCCACTATAGCTTTCTTATGGTTGCAAGACATATCTTTTTTAGCTTTTTACTTTCAAATTACTTGTATCTTTGAATCTAAAATATATTTCTAAACAGCATATAGTTAGACGTTTATTTTATTAACCAGACTGAAACTCTGCCTTTTGTTTGAATTGTTTAATCCATTCACATTTACTGTTACTGACATTGCATTAATATATTGAATTTAAGTCCGCAACTTTTGTCTTTTTGTTCTTCTAGTCTTTTTATTGCCTTTTTTTGCATCAACCAGATAATTTCTAATGTCACATATTAATTCCTTTCATAATTGTTTGACTGTATTTTCTTGTGTTATTTCTTTAGTGGTTGCTGTAGGTTTACCATACACATCTTAACAGAATCTACATCAAATTTATAGAACCTTAATTCCAACAAAACACAGGCATACCTCGTTTTATTGAGCTTCACTTTATTGCACTTCACAGGTGTTGCGTTTCTTACAAACTACAGGCAAGACCCTATACCAGCAAAAAGATTATGATTCACTTTATTTCAATACAGTGGTATGGAGCCAAACTTGCAATATCTCCAAGGTATGACTGTATAGAAATGTACTCCTCTATAGCTTTATTCCATTCTCCCACATCTATACTATTATTGTAATATACACTGTCATCTATATGTTACAACCCAACATTACACTGCTGTAATTATTGTTTTATATAATTATCTTTGAAAGAAACTGAGAGGGGAGAAAAAACAAAAATAAATAAAAAAACAAGAAGAGAAACAAAACAAATTTCCTTTAGTATTTCTTATAAGGCACTCTGCCAGGAAAAATTCTGTTTTTGTTTATCTAAGAAAGTCTTTTATTTCATCTAATCTTAGAAAGATGCTTTTGCTGAATATAGGATTTTTGGCTATTTTTTCCTTTGAGCATCCCACTGCCTTCTGCCCTCCACTGTTTCTAATGAGAAGTCAGCTCTTAATCTTATTGAGGTTTCCTTATCAAGTTGTTCTTTTCTGGCTCCTTTTATATTTTCCTCGCCTTTGGGTTTCAACATTTTTACTATAATGTGTCTGTATGTGGATCTCTTTGCACATCTTGAAGCTACCTGAGGTTCAATGTGCTTCTTAAATGTGTAAGTTACTGCTTTTCAACAAATTTGGGAAATTTTCAGCCATTCTCTCTTTAAATATTTTTTCTATCTTTCTTACCTCTCGTTCTGGCACTCCCATTACACATGTTAGCACACTTAATGATATCCCACATTCCTATGAGGCTCTGTTCATTTTTCTATTTTCTTTCTATTCTTCAGACTGAATAATCTTAAGTGACCTACCCTCAAGTTAACCAATTCTTTCTTTTGTCAGTTCAAATCTGTTGAACCCATATAGTAAATTTTTTATTTTAATTACTTTTCAACTTGAGAATTTCCATTTGGTTCTTTGTTACAATTTCTCTTTATAGATATTCTCTACTGGATGAAACATCGTCACACTTTACTTCTTTCAGGATGGTTTTCCTCAGTTCTTTGAACATATTTACGACTACTTTGAAGTCTTTGTCTGTTAAATCTGACATGAGGTCACCCTCACAGGCACTGCATGCTCTTTTTCCTTTGTATGGATCACAGTTTCCTGTTTATGTCATATCTCCTAAATATTTTTTATGAAAATGAGATTTTTGACAATATATTGCAGTAATTCTAGTACTGGTTTATCACCACCCCTTCCTGGCTTGTTACTGCTGTCTGCTGTTTATTTGTTTAAGTGGTTGAATGGATTGTTTTAGTAAAGTCTACTTCTCACCACCCCACCTCCAAGTGTGTAGCCTCTGATGTTGCTCCTAAGTAACTAATGGGCCAGTAGCAGTTACAGCATGGATATACTGGACAAAGGGATGAATCACATCCTGGGAGGGATGGGATAGCATAGTGCAAAATTTCATCACACCACTCAGGATGGCATGCAATTTAAAACATCAATTTATTATTTCTGGAATTTTCTATTTAATATTTCCAGACCCCAGCTGATTTCAGGTAATGAAATCGTGGAAAGGGAAAACTGTGGATATAGGGGAACTACTGGTTAAGGGGGGGGGGCATATTTGTGGTTTCTTGGGTAGAGAATTTCTCAAAGATCAAGCTTTTTAAAATTCTGTTGCTCAAAGCTATTATAACTACCTATTGCTTGATCTAGCAATCGCTATAATGTTAAACATCTATGTGCACATTTACCAATTTCTCCTTGTAGTTCTATCACCTTTTTACATGATGTGTCATGGCTATTTTGTAAGGTACATACAAGTTCATGATTGTTACATTTTCTTGGTAGATGATCTCTTTCATTATAACAGCCTTCTCCATCTCTTCAATGCTTCTTGCCTTTAAGCCCCAATCTTGTTATTATTGCGTTTGTTTCACTTTGTCCTTTTAAAAAATATAAAGTGAACTAGAAAGTCTTTTGTTTTTATAGTCAGACTGATCAGTTTCTATGGTTGGTACTGTTTCTTATATCCTATACATTCACTCTATGTTTACTTTTCTTCATGTAAATGTTATCTTTACTAGTTCTTTCGGTGATTTATGTGGGTGACAAATACTTAGTTTTTCTATGCCTGAAATATTATCTATTTTGCTCTCACTCTTGAATACTTAGGCTGCATATAAAATTTTAGATTGACAATTATTTTTTCTCTGCACTTTGAAGATCTTATTTCATTGTCCCGGTATCTCTTTTGCTTGTGTTGTTTCTCCTGTTAACATAATTGTTTCTTCTCTCTGGTAGCTTTGAACATTTTGTTTTCATTTTTTATCTACAGTTTAAGATGTGTCAAAGTCTGAATTTACTATTATTTTCCCTGCTCAGTACTTAGTATTTATGTTGAGGACTCACTTTATATTTCTTAATGCTTGAAAAATCTGTTATTATCTCCTCATATTCTCTACTAGTCCCTTAATTCTCTTCTGGAATTTTTTTTTTAGATGTGTGATGAAGACTCAATTCATCCTCTATTTGATATTTCTCTCTCACTGGAAAACTCCTCAATACTGTTTTCTAATTTACTAAAATCTCTGTGCCTTGTGTATAGTTTAAATCATTTATTTACCTTATCTCAATTTATTTGTGTTGCCAAGATTCCTAATGGTTTCTAATATTTATTTAATATTTTAATACCTATTTTAATATTAATTTAATATTTCTTAAATATTTTTAAATAAGAATTTTTTTTAATTTTAGTATTTTTAAATATACTCTAGTTTTATTTTCATATCTAAGTGCAAGCTTATGGTATCTGAACCACAAATATCGACCTAAACCTAGCATTTAACTACTGAAACTCTAATTAGCATCAGAGCTTTATATAAATTATGACCATGTACAAAAATCCTTTTCACCAACACTAAAAATTTCACTGTCTTCTGGCGATTAACGTGAGCTCTATTTCTACTGTTTTCCTTCACACTGAAAACTCTATGGCCACTTGTTTGCTGTCTCATGCAGCTTTGCACTGAAGTTGGTTAAAGGAAAAAGCTAAATAAAATACTTTCTTCAAAAGCTACATACTTTTTTCCCAGTTTAACGAAAAAGTAACAAAACTTTCTGTAATATTCATAACATTTCCAGTTGAAGTCAGCTGGGAAAAGAATGGATGCTAAGGTAGGAACAGGCAGTAAGAGGATTCAAAAGGTAATCTGTTATTAACATTCCTCATTACCAATTGCACTTATATTTCAGCTGTTCTCTAAATAAGTGAAAACACCAAAGCAAAAGCTGTTCCTATTGGGAAAAATACCAGTGTTTGGACTTCTGGGGTTACCTTGACCTGGTTTGCTGAAAGATAAAACAGACAAAGACTGCTGAAAACCGCAAAACAATGGCTTATACTGTTATCACCTGTGACAATAATAAAAGACTAGGCTTATACTTCACAGTATATGTAATAATATAAGTTGCTGCTTTAGAAGACATCTTTAAATTTTATTTTAATTCTGATATAGGCAAACAGCCACAACAAAAACTAAATCAACATTTACCTTTTAAATACTATGCATTTCCTTCAGAAACACCACAAAATCTCTCAAAAAGTTTCACATTATTCCTTTCAAATTTCTGTAAAAAGTTACCTCAACTGTTCTTTATGGCCAGCTTAGGTTCACCGTAAACTTCAAATAGTAAAGATACAACAATACACATACAGATTTACTGGGTCTAGGTATACTCAAAGCAACTTTAACACATCCAGTATGTTTTCTGAATAAGCCCACATTACAAGCTCTTTAAGAGATCAGAGATTAAAACCTATAATTGATCATGCATTTCAGAAATTAGAGGTTCTTGGTCATTTTCATTTCTTCAGAATTTTATAGAAAAGTCAATTTTATAATTTCAAAGAAAAAAATAACAAAAAAAGGGAAAACCTAACCGTTTTATTTAGGGATAAAAAAACAGAGCAAATGAACAAACTTTGGACAAGGTTAACTTGAATTTACTGAATAAACAAAGACTGAAAGAAAAAACTGTAGAGAGGATGATGAAGCTACAGAATTATTGGTGTGAGAGGTGAAGGGAAAATTAGATGTCACTAGCCAGTATCCTACTGAGTTTGAAATGGTCATCAGAGGAAATACTGCCATGACCTTACATATACATACACATTAAAAGTATCACAGGTCATCCTAACAAGAACATACTATTGCACAGAGTTTAAAGTGGTATCTCATCAATTCAAGGTTAAAACAAATTTTAAAAGGGAAAGGTTAACAAATTCACATGAACATAATGAAGAATTGGACAGAACTTATTTCTCATGACATTTAACATATATTCAAACAGTGATGATACTGTGCAAAATGCATTATCTACCCCAGTAGACTACACTTTCTGGAAGATAAAAACCGTATCTCATTCACCCCAACCTCCACAGTGTCCTACAGATTGCCACCATGCCTAAACAGGAACACCAGCTTTCCCACCTCCTTGTCAGCCTATGAAGGAACAAAATAAAACAGAAAACAGCCCTCCTGTAAGCCATGAGAAAAAAAAAATCCCCATCCCATACTATACAGTCAGTAAGCATCTGCAAGTCAGGGCAGAATTCTGTAAGGCCTAAGAACAGTGGCTTTCAAACTTCTTTGACCACAACTCATAGCAAGAAATATATTTTATATCCCATACTCTATACATACACATATATATGTAACTAAAACAAAAAATTTTGTGCAACTATACTTACTTAACCTTACCAAGTATAATGTGCTTTTATTTTCCATTTTCCTTTTTTTAAAAATTGTTGGTCACAATCCCCTCAATTTTGTTACCCCATCAATAGCTTACAATCTGTAGTCTGAATACTACCACTCTAAGGCAGTGGTTTTCAAAGTGTACATGTACCCCTGGGGGTATGCAAAGATTTTCCAGGGAATTCACAGGCACAAGTTGCTTTAAAGGAATCCACTTCTAGATCCTCAAATCTAATATTCTTTCCTAAAACAGAGAGTTGTTTAAATGTAAATCCTCCTTGCCCACCACCCTTTTCTTAACATTTTTCTCTAACTTAACAAAAGGCTTTTTACTCATCCTGAATTTTACTATGGTTCACTGCCCTATTGTATTAAAAACTCTTCTGTGGTATCAAACCAGAGAAACAATTTAAATTACTAATGTCAGTAATAAAAAAGTGAATGATTAATAACCCAGCAACACATCTTTTGCCAGGTGAAGTGGCTGCAAAGTCTGCTTTCAATAAAATTGAAGGAAGACCTAACTGAGTTGCCAGCCAATAGAATAAAAATATTTTTGAAGCTAGAACACTTTGTGATTTAACATATAATTCAGAAAGCTAAATGAATAAAATAATTGCTGTTTTTAAACTTCTATATCTACCTACTTATTTATGAGCCCAAAGGTTCTCAGCATTTATATCTATTTAAAACAAACAAAAATCTGAATCTTACATTTTTCTAGAAATAGATAATATTCACCCAGAGGTTAATGACTTAATTGGGAGGGAGACCCAATATATCTCATAAGACCTGCATTTCCAATAATTTTTACATCTCAAACTTTTTTATTGTTTTTTTGTTGTTTTTAATCCTCATAGAGGATATTTTTTCCATTGCTTTTCAAAGAGAATAGAAGGGAAAGAAAGAGAAACATCGATTGGCAGCTCCCCCTGCATGTGCCCCGACAAAGGCCAGGGATCGAGCCAGCAACCAAAAAACATGCCCTTGGCTGGAATCGAACCCAAGACCCCCTCAGTCCACAGGCTGACACTCTAACCACTGAGCCAAACCGGCTACAGCTAAACTTTGTTTTTTTTTTGGTTTTTTATATATCTTTATTGATTTCAGAAAGAGGAAAGGAGAGGGAGAGAGAGAGATAGAAACATCAATGATGACAGTCACAGACTGGCTGCCTCCTGCAGGCCCCTGACCGGGGATCCAGCCCGCAACCCGGGCATATGCCCTGACCAGGAATCGAACCCTGATCGCTTGATCCTAGGTCAACACTCAACCACTGAGCCATGCCTGGCAGGGCTAAACTTTGTTTTTAATTGCTTTTTTTAGAGAGGGAAGAAAGGGGAGGGGGGGAGGGGGGAGGGGGGGAGGGGGGAGGGAGGGGGGAGGGGGAGGGGGAGGGAGAGGGAGAGAGCGAGCGCACATGGGTACGTGCACAAGCAAGAAAGAAAGGAGTATAGATCAGGGTTGCCTTCACATGTGCCCTGATAGGGAATCAACCCTGAGACATTCCAGTGCACCCGATGACACTTCAACCAAGCCACAACAGCCAGGGCTATCTTTCACATTTTAATAATTATTTTTTAAATGTGTAAAATATTTATGGTATGATCAACTGTGTACTTTTAATAACTAATAACTCAATACAGAAGAAATTTACATACATATTTTTCTTACAGAGAAGTCTGGTCAAATTTTTTTACTTTTAATTTAACTTATTGGTTTTAGAGAGAGGAAGGGAGAGAGAGAAATATCAATTTGTTGTTCTACTTATTTAGGTATTTATTGGTTTATTCTTGTATGTGCCCTGCCTGGGAACTGAACTCGTAACCTTGTTGTATTGGGATGACCCTCTAATCACTGAGCTACCCAGACAGGGCTGATCAATTTTTAATGGCTTTTTAGAATAAAATACTACTTTAGGCCAATGGTTCTCAAAGTGTGGTCCCTGAATCAACATCAGCATCACCTGATAACTTGCTAGAAATGCCAATTCCAAGATCCTAAAGATCTAGTTAATCAGAAACTCTGGGGAATGGGGCCCTATGATCTTTGTTCTATAACAAAGTCTACAGGTAAAATTCTGTTGCACACTCCAGTTTGTGATCTAAAAAAAAAACTTTTTCAGAATATACTAAGGGAGGTGTAAAAAGAAAATGCAAAGTTTCTACTAAAGAGCATATTCATATATGTTTTTCCTTAAACGGATGGTGATGGTATTAAATCACTACGATCAATTCCACTGGATATGTTTAAATGCATGAAGTTTCCATTTAAATTGTCAATATTGGTAACGTAATAGAACTTCCATCCTTTACATTTTTAAAATTTAAAATAAATTTAAAAGTTGAATGATCACTAGTCTAGTGGTTCTCAAACTGTGGTTCTTGGATTAGCAATACTGCAGTCACCTATGAGTTTACTAGAAATGCAAATTCTCAGGCCCCACACCAACATAACATACATGTTCTAACAAGCTCTCCAGGTGATTTTTATCCATGTCAATGTTTGAAAGTCACTGGTCAAGAGGGCTGTGAAAAACATATCCATATTTCCCTAGGTCGGTACCTAAAATGTAAGCCCTTTTCCTTACCCTTCAGATTAGGTCCCTCATGATATGATCTCCTGTATCCGCCTGTTTTTAAAGAACTCACACAATCACTTAATATCTATTTTCCTCACTAGGGTTCAAGTTCTATGAGTTAAAGAACCATGTGACTCTTGCTCCTTCTGGACACAATGTCTGCCTCATAGTAGGTATTAAACAAATATTTATTAATAAAAAAACTGAACATTTGTTAGATAAATTCCATGAACTATCAGTTTTACTATAACATAGCTAGGGCTATTATTAGAATGTCAACAGTCCTGATTTGTCTGGGGCTATCTCTCAAGTGTTCAGAGCACTGAAAGTCCTGTGTCCCAGAACTGTAGTCCACTATACATATCATAATTAAGGTTAAAAAACAAGGAAAAATCTGAATAATGATTTTTCAACTTGTCTTTTTGTTTGTTTGTTTTTTCCTTGTTCAAAATATTAACAGATGTCCCCTTTTCTCCCCATTGACCCCTTCCACCCCGCACCCACCCCCCTCTCCAGTCCCTCATCACACCATTGTCTGTGTCCTTGGGTTATGTGTATATGCATATAAATTATTTGGTTAATCTCTCCCCACCCACCCACCTTCCCTCTGAGATTCATCAGTCTGATCCATGCTTCCATGTCATTGAATCTATTTTGTTCATCAGTTTATTAAGTTCTTTAGATTCCACATATAAGTAAGATCATGTGATATTTGTCTTTCTCTGCCCGGCTTACTTCACTTAGCATAATATTCTCCAGGTCCATCCATACTGTTGCTAAGGTACAAGATCCTTCTTCTTTACAGCTGCATAGTATTCCATGGTGTAAATGTCCCACAGCTTTTTTATCCACTCATCTACTGAAAGGCACTTAGGCTGTTTCCAGGTCTTAGAACAACACAATTTACAATAGCTAAGAACTGGAAACAGCTCAACTTGTTTTTTTAATTCCATTCTTAACCCTTACTTTTAAATAGGCTTTTATTATACAATGTAAGCACAAATAAAATCAAGATTTTTTCAATGACAACATTGTACTACCAAAAAACCTGACATTTTAAGGAAGTTTTAGTATGGGGGTTAGGGGAAGACATCAACTTACCCTCTTTAGCCAAATATAACTCTTTAAATTTTGCTCTCTTTTGATTAAATTCTTGTTCAAGCTGCTGCTGTGCACGTAAAAATTCTGCATTAATTTTTTCCAATTCTGCTACCCGTTGCTGAAGAGAAACTGGAAAAAAAAGATAGTAGTTAACATGTAATAACTTTCATTTTTTTTAACTGTTACAGGAATAAATTAGTATTCTAACTGCACATTTCTATAATAAAACAAGTAGTCAGGCTTCTTGCAAAGATCCAATACATTCTAGGAAGTCCTAATTTAAAAAAAATAATAATAATAAGACACTTCTATTAGACTTAATACACAAAAAGTGAATGAATCATGTAAAGTGAAATAGCCTACATATGAAGAATCACATATGGCAAATTTCCCAAAATAGTCCCTTTGTATAATTGACCGAATGTCGGTCCACTTCTGGAATTGTTAAATATTACATTATTTGGGCTAGGAGTATTTGAGATCTTGCTCCCCAGCATGTATCATCAGTCTGGCTCAAATAAACTCTTATAAAAATTCAAAAATAAATAAATAAATTGGGCTATTTATCCCACAAATGAACCCACTGCCAATCTTGCTACCTCCTGTTTCTCTCAAGTGTCAGGTTCCCTGACTAGAGTAGCCATACCAACCTGAAGCACTCTTCCAATTTCAAGATGATTCATTACCATTATATTGACATCATAATCAAAAACTCATATAGAAAGGATACAGAACTGCATATTCTGTATGAACTCTCAATTACTGGGAGATTATCTGGTTTTTAGATTAATGCTGATTGTGGTGTGGCAGAGATTGAGATACATTTTTTACTTTAGGGGCCCTACAATTTGGCCACAACTGATCAAATGCCTACCCAAACCAAACCCAGAGGCTCTTCTGGTTCAAGCAAGGGATGGGAAATCCAAGAGTCCAGCCCTTGACCTCCTCCTTTGCCTGGACAGCAACCCAGCCACAAAGCTATGATCCTAATCCCTCCAGGGGATACCTATCAGTTCTAACACCACTGCCTAAATTACGTAGGCCAGCAGAGATCCCACAAGCCACCCTAGATAATGATTATTTGCCTATAATTTTTTTTTTTTTTAATTCTCATCCGAGGATATTTTTTCCATTGCTTTTCAGAGAGAATGGAAGGGAGAGAGGGGCAGAGAGAGAAACATCGATGTGAAAAAGACACATCGATTGATTGCCTCCCGCGCATGCCCCAACCAGGGCCAGAGATCAAGTCTGCGACCAAGGTACGTGTCCTTGGGTGGAATCGAACCCGAGACCCTTCAGTACACAGGCTGATGCTCTAACCACTGAGTAAAACTGGCTAGGGTGCCTATAATTTTAACCATGATCTGAGATTATCTCTGAAGATCCTCCCCTCCCTCAACCCATTACTAAATTTAATTGAGAGCTCATTTTATAGTATATTAAAAAAAGACTGGAAAATGCATCAAGGATTTATCTATTAGTATTAGAATGTGGTCATTAATATCTTCCATGAGTTTTTCAAAGTTCTCTACAACTCCTCTGATAATAAATAATGAACTAAAACCAATACTAGTTCATTCCCATGACATCTTCAGACTAAGTTCACTACAGATTTAACAGTATTGATAAAAGTCATGGCAGAAAAGGTAAATGATTGTGGCTTTGAGTTCCATGCTATTAAAGGTAAGGAGTCATTTTGTGGAGCAAATATTAGGGTCTTTAAGTCAAAGCAAAGAATGACATCTGGTCATTTGAATATCTGATAACCTTTGAAGAAAGAGAGGAATGGAGAATCCACTAGAGTGGGGAAATGTGCAGTTATCTACCATGAAGAAAACTTGTTCTCTATGCTATTTATTTCTCTTGTATTTTTAATGTCTACCTCCAATTGTTAAATAAATTAAACAGGTTTTCCACTTAACACTTTAATATTACAGGTAGCTATTAATTACTGCATAAGGTAGAGAAGGGCTCTACTACTTCCACCAAAACACACACACAAAATACCCACACCTTTCAACATAATATTTATAAACTGAGGCTAATGTAGTCAATAAAAACTAAAATTCAGCCTTTAAAATTGAAGCTAAGATTAAGTGTGTTTTCACTACTCCCAACCCTGTCCTGGCTCTGACGCACAGTTTAGGCAAAGTACACACCCAGAGGTCTGGCTGCCTCTCTCCAGGCTTCAGGACAGTTTTCAATTCTAGTAATCATAGATCCCTTTGAGGATATAGTAACTCCCTTATTCTCTTTTTTTTTTAAGTAAAAAATTTTTAATTTACTTCAAGTACTTCTAACAATTCCACCATATAGAAAAAGGCCAAAACAACAGCTTTTTACAAGAATGCCTCTACTGCTATATCTAGAAAAATCAATTCACCTTGCATAAGACAGCAGGGAAGCTTACAAATAAGCATATCCTAATGCATTAGCAATCAACTACAAATCAAACTGAAAATAGCTCTCATCACACAAAATGCTGTATTATTTTTCTAACATGGTGACTAGTAAGTAAGTAGTTCATAATAACTAGCTAATAGCTTATGTAAAAAGTTCTTAGCCTGGCATATAGAAAAAATTTGTTAGCTATAACTATTAAATTAGTGATATTTAATGAATAAAGGAAAAAGGTAGAGTGATCAAGTGACTTTGTATATAGCCTCAAAAGACCAGAAGTTATTTCCAACCTCATGATTCTGACTCAGTTCCATGCTTACACTTCCAGCTCATACCCTTCCCTATTACTATGTATCTTCAAAGCATCATGGACAAATTAATTAGTGTTAATGTTAACCTTCAACAATATTAAGCTTTCTATAACTTAGCAGCTGAGAGCTATCAGTATACCAGTCTTCCTTAACCATTCCACAATTTCTTAAATTGTTACCCTTTATTTGAGCAATAAGAAAAAGGAGAAAACTATCTTATACAGTGGCTACTTTTAATGCTTTTGCAAAGGGAAAAATTAATAATAAGATGGTAATACATATATATTTCTCAACAACTGAATTTAAAAAACAGCCCTAGCCAGTTTGGCTCAGCGGTTAGAGCATCAGCCCATGGACTGAAGGGTCCTGGGTTCAATTTTGGCCAAGGGCATGTACCTTGGTTGCAGGCTCGATCCCTGGCCCCAGTCGGGGAGCATGCAGGAGGCAACCAGTCAATGTGTCTCTCTCACATCGATGTTTCTCTCTCCCCCCCCCCCCCCTCTCACCCTTCCACTCTCTTTGAAAAGCAATGGAAAAATATCCTCAGGTGAGGACTGAAAAAAATAAAAACAAAATAAACAAGCAGAACAGAAAAAGACTCATAGAACATTTTGATGGCTGCCAGATGGGAGAGGGGTTCAAGTATGACAGAAAAAGGTGAAGGGTATAAGAAGTACAAATTGGGCCCTGGATGGTGTGGCTCAGTGTTGGACAGTGCACCAAACGGTCTCGGGTTCAATTCCCAGTCAAAGGCACATACCTGGGTTGCAGGTTCGATCCCGGGCCCCAGTTGGGACAAGTGGGGGAGGCAACCAATCAATGTGTCTCTTTCACATCAATGTTTCTTTCTCTTTCTCTCTCTCTCCATCCCTCCCCTCCCCCTTCCACTCTCTCTAAAAAAATCAATGGAAAAAATATCCTCAGGTGAGAATTAACAATAAAAGTAAAATTGGTAGTTACAGAATATTCTTGGGGATGTAAAGTACAACATAGGGAATATAGTCAATAATATTATAATAACTATGTATGGTGTCAGATGGGTACTAGATTTATCAGGCTGATCACTTAATAAGTTATATAATGTCTAATCACTAGGTTGTACACCTGAAACTAATATAATATTGTATGTCAACTGTAGTTGAAAAATAAAAATCATTTAAATTTTTTTAAAAGTCTGAATTAAGCAACAACACAGAAAGAAGAGAAAAAGAAAACAATAATATGGTAAATAAATTAAGTATTCAAAAATTCTTAGAGTTACCTCTTTCCCTAATTCTGATATGAATGGGAGAATATATAATAACTTTAAAATATTTTTAAGCCCCAAGCTTTATCCTACTACTACATTCTTCTAACACTGTACTAAATTTGAATAATAAGCAATGGGACAAGGGGAAAAAAGCAGTTTACATCAAATATCACAAGAATCTTTTTGTTTAAAGATGTTCAATTTCCAAACACACACACACAAAGAAAACACAATGGAAAATATAACTAGTGTAACAAAAGAATCTGAACAGCTCCTGAGACTCAGAAGTCTTGATGTGTATCATTGGGTTTTAAAAATAACACTTTTAAGTATGGTAGGTACACCCATCCATTGGAATAATATCAAGCCAGAAAAATTATATTAACTAAAAAAAAAAAAAGATACAAAATTATATGCAATACAACAGGAACTATTCAAAAAACACACAGAAAAAGGCTAGAAAGAATATGACGAATTACACTGAGTGGCTGCCTCTCTGAATCAAGGGGTAATTAAAAGAATAAATTACACTGATTGAATTTAACTTAAATGTAACGAAGTGCTTCATTTTTTTAGTTATAATGATTATAATGTTATCTTCTTGCCCCATCTCAATAGTTGTGCTCATAAAAAGTGCACATAATTTACTTCAGTGGTCTTAAAATATTTTAAAATACTAAACAGTCATTTTAAAAATTATACTTATATTTTCCCAGGACTAGCAATTTGCTAAAATAGATTAATTTTCTTAAAAACATAATTTCTTCAGTTTCAGAAATGACCTTCCAGCTAGCCTTCTTTTGGTGCTCTAAAAACCCATGTCCAGCTTCTTTTAGGAGTTACTAAAAATGATTATTATTTACAGTATATCTACACCCTGAATTGTGACTTGTTTAGTCTAATATTTAAATAAACCCACAATTACTTAGACAGAAGAAGCGGAGAGGAGAAAGTAGAGTGGATGGAGCTGGCAGGAATTACTAATCTAGAGAATGCCCACCACAGACAAGCTGTAACCCACAGGCAAGTAATTGGATCACCATTCAATCGCCTTATAGTATTGTAACAAATACATATGGCATTTGGGAAGCACTTTTTCCATAACACAAAAGATAATCAAATCCTTCAGTACAACAGAAAGTTGTCATTTCACTTTACATATAATCCCATTTCACTTTATATAATCCTCAAAACATCTGACTTTGGCAACTGTAAGTAAGAAACTGCATCCTTTCACCTTGTCCATTTACTGAGATACACCAATTCCAAAACAATAACATATGGTGAAGAAGTTTAAACAGAACAACTTCTTAGCCTTCTTCTGTGAATCAAAGTAAAATGTCTTATTTTGTCTTACTTTTTTGTAATTTTCTGAAAGCAATTAGATGTCATAATACTTCAGATAAAAGTAACACTTTTAAGATGATGGATTTCAAATAAGAAAGCCAATGTTTATGTAAAGATTAGGTGTTTCTGTTAACTGAAGATATTATTATGAATCCAGGAAAAAGTACTAAGTGAAAGAACTGGCACCAAATATTAATTCACATGAAAAATTAGGTAATGAAAAGCTCTTTGAGATTCTTCAAAAGGTCAACGGGAGCATTAAGGAGAAGAAACAATGGAAAAGCCTGATTTGGGGGTGGAGGTAGCAGGGGGTAGTAAGGATGGAGGCAGAAACAATCGAAGGACACAAATGTGTTCTCATTTTTAACCTCCCTAAAGACGTTTATGACCAAAATTAATAACCTCCCAGCATCTGCAGTGTGGAATTTTCTGGGTCTAATTTTGGTTCGTAGTGTTACATTACTTGAATAGAAACAATCATAGAATCATAGTATAAGGATTTTAGATTATTCTAGTCCAGTGTATTTCAAACTGAGTTGGTGAATCAATGTAGTGGTTTAGCAATCTGTCTTTTAACAATAATGAAATATAACCGAAAATACCAGCACCTTTAATATGGGCATATGTTATTTCATGAAATTTGGATTTCAGATACAGGTGTCCCCCACTTTTCAAAAGTTCGTCTTATATTGCTCTGCATTTAGAAAAGGCCAACAGTACTACCTATTTTCACTAACAGAAAGAGTATTTTCACTTTTAAAAGGCAAAAAACAAAAATAGTGTTGTGTTTGTTTTGCAGGGAGTCATTACAGAGGCAGAGTGAATGGCACTGCTTTTACTATATGCTAGTGTTATTTTAGGTTTTATATGTTATTTGGTATGATTTAGTAAGTTATTTTTTGGGTCTGGGAACACTCAAAAAATTTTCCATATAAACTGGTAATTTCTTCACTTTATCCCATTTCAGCTTATGAAAATTTTCATAGGAAGTCTCTACTTTCAGATAGCAGGGGAAACCTGTACTCACACATTTATACTGGATTGCAATGAAAAATGTGTTTCTTACTGTGGTGAGAGATCAAAATAGTTTGAAAACCCTCAATTACTAACTAATGCAGGAATCCATTCCTAAAATATCGCAGACAGGTGATCATATGGCTTCCACATGAACATAAATCTAATAATTCAGTTCACTGCCTCATGGATCAGGCAATTCCACCATTCAGAGATTTTAGATTAACCTCCCCCTGCCCATTCCCTTAGATAACTAGTCATCTGTTAGAAATATCTACTTTTAGTAACACAACCCTAAATCAGCTTCCTTAGAGATCTTAGTTCTGTCCTCTAGAATTTGAGAGGAAATGTCCTAATATCTGATATCCCACACTGTCCTCTCCTTTCTTCTCCAGATGAAATCCTTCCTAACCCTTTAATAATTTCTAAATTCTTCATTATCTCAGTTGCTCTCCCAGCATACTACAGGTAATCAAATACTACATAAAATGGGACATTCTGATCCAAATACGATATACTAGCATAGAGTCTCTTGGAAACATATTAAGGGCTATACTTTTTGTTTTGTTTTTTTAAATATATCTTTATTGATTTCAGAGAGAGGAAGGGAGAAGAGGAGAGAGAGATGAAACATCAATGATGAAAGAGTCATTGATTGGCTGCCTCCTGCACACCCCTGACTGGGGATCGAGCCTGCAACCCGGGCATGTGCCCTGACCAGGAATCGAACCACAATCTCCTGGATCCTAGGTGAATGGTCAACCACTGAACCACACCCGGCTAGGCAAGGGCTATACTCTTAATAACACCCCTATATTGTCACTGTTAGTCCATTACATTAACATAATCTAATACTATTTTTAATTCTTGAACTACAATTAAGCCAAGGTTCCCTTCAACTTATATCTGGTGCAATTTTACCCAGGTTGCAGAGTTTTGTTTTGTTTAAACAAAGTTTTAATTAGAACTAATGATAGTTCTAATCTAAGAACTATCTAAGTACAGTTCTACGTGGAGGTTGACATTAGTATATTAGATTACTCTATTAGTTACAAATTCATTCCAACTACCTTTAGTACCAAATCACATTTCTTCGTCTTATCCACGATTTCTTAAGTGTAGTCAAATGCCTTATTAAAATTCAAAAATAAGCTATCCACAATTTTGGAGTCAGAAACCTGTGCTTCAACCCAAACACAGCTTCTGTTATATGAAGTGGGGCAAGTAGTTTAAGCCTTACCAGGATTTCCTTATTAAAATAAAGATAATACCATTTGCAGAGTATCACATACTATGAAAATTAGAGACAGCATCATATAAAAGCAACTCACATGTAACAGACTCTCAAATGATAGTTACTATAAACTACTTCAGAATACAAAAAGTTTCAGGTTCATAATTCTGCTAAAAAATGGAGATCTTCATTTGGCTCAACTTGTTGCAGAGCTTCTTCCTAGTGCTAACTACAAAATCACTTTATTTCCTAAAATGCTCATAAACCACTTGCTTAATAATCTATTTTTTAAATGTTCTAGAAATTATATTCAAGCAAAGTTATCAATCAAGACAAACAGGTAAACAAAACTTTGAGAAAAAGTAAAAAAATACAGAAATAACTGTGAACAAAAGAACGGAAATTTCAGTGAATGTTCAATAAACAACGCAGTATAAACTATATTCCATTTTCTATTCCTATATTCCTATAAGGCTATAAAGCTACATTCTACCATTATTTCCATATGGAATGTATACTGAAAATATAAATCATGAAAAAAGTCTCAAATAGTTGCCAAATAAGGATAACTTCAGAAATAAGCCAACTATATACAGTTTTCTGATTACAATTAGTCCAATTATCATAACTGTCCAAAGCTGGTGTCCAAAAGCTGATATAATATGCACGGGTAAAAATGGACTGTTATCTATTCAATTTGTACAAACTTATGTTATTCTACTTCCCAAGTATTTCAAACACTATATAATACAGATAAAAAATCTGTATTAGATACTGGACTAATGAGCAGATACAATTTCTAACTATTAATACTTACAAGACAAAGACAACTATTCAAAACTTAACTATTAGGCTTACTTAAGGAAATGGCGAAAAGAATTTAGTTTTCTGCCTATAACTCTTCTGGCATTCATAAATACAGTTCACATATTACTGGCTTGGGACTCTAAGAATTCACTATATGTGTAGTTAAATTTAATCCTTATTTTGTGCTTGGATTTACCAAGTTTTGGTAAGGCTGCTGGTGGGAATGCAAAATAGTACAACCACTTTGGAAAACAGTTTGGCTGTTTCCTATAAACACACTTACCATGAGATCCAGCAATCCTATAAATGAAAATATATTTTCACATAAAGACTTGTATACAAAAGCTCATATAGGCTTTACTTAGCCAAATATTAGAAATAACCCAATGCCCATTATAAATGAACATATCAGGGCATATCCGCACAATGGAATACTATTTGGCAACAAAAAGGAATGAGCTATTAATATACACACAACATGGGTAAAGCTCAAGAGCATATGCTAAGTGAAAGAAACCATACGCAAAAAAATGATTCCACTTACAAAAAATTCTAGAAAAGGCAAAAGACCAGCCCTTTCCCAGAAGTGGGGAGAACTACAAAGAGGCATGAAAGAACTTTTGGGGGCAAAACATTCTGTAACACAATAATAGTGATGCTTACAGAACTGTATATGTTTGTAAAAATTCATGGATATATATGCTTAAAATTAGTAAATTTAAGTGTAAATTATTTTTTAATCAGTTTTATTGAGGTATGAGTTTAAAATTACAAGAATAAATTTGTGCTAGTCAACAGCAGAAGTCATTTCCTCATCAGGCCAATTTTACTATACTCATAGCACTTGTCACTATCTGAACTTATTTCTCTGAATATTTGAATATTTAAATATTGCGTCTTACTAGAGTTATATACTCAATGAAAATAGATACTTTATGTGTCCTGGTCAATGCTACATTTCCAACACCTAGAACTGTGGCTGGCACACAGGTGTTCAATAAACACCAAATAAACAAACAAACAAAAAAACTGAGCTGGAGCCCTAGCCAGTTCGGCTCAGTGGTTAGAGTGTCCGCCCTTGGACTAAAGGGTCCCAGGGTTCAATTCCGGCCAAGAGCACATACCTCAGATGCAGGCTCGATCCCCAGCCCCGGTCAGGGTATGTGCAGAAGGCAACCAATTGATGTGTCTCTTCCACATCAATGTTTCTCTCTCTCTCCCTCCCTCTCTTCCACTCTCTCTGAAAAGCAGTGGAAAAAATATCCTCAGGTGAGGATTAAAAAAAAAAGTCTGAGCTGGAATAACTAAAACGCATTGATGAAGAAGAATATAAGTCAGGATTTTAAAGGATAGCAAGGATTGGAAGAAGTAAAGGACGGTATTCCACTGGGAACATTGCAAGGCAAAGGGAGCAAGGAAATCTAGGAGCCAACAAGCAAACATCTGACTTGTAGAAAACTGGAATTTTCTCCATGTAGCAGTTGTCCCCTTAAGTTTCTTTTTTGAGTTTTACTCCCCAATATGGTAGCCGGTAGCCACTGGCCACATGAGATTACTGACTAAACTGAGATATGCTGTTAAGTATGAAATATATATGGAATTTTGAAGACTTTATTACCAAAAAAAATCTAAAATATCTCAATACTTTTTGTAGTGATCACATGCAGAAATTATAACATCTGGAATACACTGGTGTAAATAAAGTGCATTATTAAAATTCATTTCCATAGAAAGTTATACACAAATGTTCACAGGAACATTATTCATAATAGCCAAAAAAGGGAAACCCCAATGTCCATCAACTGATGAATCGAAAAGTGTGGTGGTATTCGTATACAATAGAATTTTATCCATTTTATCCATAGGAATGAAGTACTGATACATGTTACAAAATGGATGGACCTTGAAAACATTATGCTAAGTGAAAGAAGTCAGGCACCAAAGGCTACATATTGTATGACTCCATTTATATGTAATGGCCAAAATAGGAAAATCCAGAGAGACTAAGAGATCAGTGGTTGCCAGGGGCTGGGGGAAGGAGGAATGGAATGGGGGGGTGACTGCTAATGGTATGGGATTCTTTTGGGGGTAATAAAAATGTTCTGCAATTAGTGGTGATGGGTACACAGCTCTGTGGGTATTCTAAAAACCACTGAATTACACAATTTAAAAGGGTGAACTTGATAGTATCTAAATTAACCCTCAATAAAGCTGTTATTTTAAAAAATTAATTTTACCTGTTTTTCTATTTGGAGGTTCCTGTTTTATTTGTTTTCTACTTTTTTCACTGAGGCTTCTAGAAAATTTTAGATTGTATTCTTTGGCTCACATTACAGTTCTATTGGACAGCACTATTATGGAGGGCTTATTGGGTAACCCCTAGATATTCTAAGTCCTCATTTTTACCTCTAATTCTCTTATCCTCTCTATTTTTCCCAAGTTGCCAGCCTGTTCAAGTATCACCATACTTCACAGCCAATTTAGACCCTAAGTTCAGCCATCTTAAAACCTAGATTCCTGCCGGCGGGGCATGGCTCAGTGACTAAGCATTGACCTAGGATTCAGATCGCAGTTTGATTCCCCATCAGGGCACATGCCCAGGTTGCGGGCTCCATCCCCAGTTAGGGGCGTGCAGGAGGCAGCCAATCAATGACTCCTCTCTGATCACTGATGTTTCTCTCTCTCTCTCCCCCTCTCCCTTCCTCTCTCTGAAATCAATAAAGATATATTTTTTAAAAAAACCTAGATTCCCTTCTCTCCCTTCTCTCTTGTGCTTTTACAGTAGAACAGTGCTACTCTAATGTAATATACAGACTATTTGTTACAGGTCTAATGAGATAAGGAGTTTGTGCCAGAATATAGAATCAACTAAGATACTAAATACATTGCTCAGTTCACTGACATTTTTTAATGAAAGAAGAAGTACACAAATTTACATCCTGGTGCAAGCTCTTTATCTCCTTGCAGACAACTGTCAAGTCCTTGACTGCCCATCATCTTTTGAGCAGTCTTTCAACATTTAAAGACACTTCCATTTTATGACTTGCAGCTTTCCAAAATAGAAGTCAATCAGGTTCCCAATTTCTCTTTTTTGTAATCCAGAGGATTAAAGAAAGAGGAAAGGAGAAAGAGAGGAAAAAGGAGAGAGGAGAGAGAGAGGAGAAAGGAGAGAGGAGAAGAGAGGAGAGAGAGAGAAATCAATTGTTTGCCTTCCATATGTGCCCAGACCTGCAACCCAGGTATGTGCTCTAACCAGGAACTGAACTGGCAACCTTTCAGTGCAAAAGACAACGCTCAACCAACTGAGGCACTCCGGTCGGGCTTCCCAATATCTCTGGAAACCAAAATGACAGCTCCTCCAATCAAATGCACACAAATGCAACTTCAATTCAGAATTGAGCAGTGTAAAGAAATAAAGTTGAATTCTCCCAATGGCTACAGGTAAACTTTATGAAGCAGAAGTGGCATCAGTGCAAGCAACAATAGCAACTGTATTAAAGTGGAGCTCCATCTGCTCATTAGCATCAGAGAAAACAGTTTCCTATCAGGCAAGTTCGGGTGTTCTTTAAAATTTAGCCAAAGAGAACAGTGATTCTCAAAGTGTGGTTCTGAGACCACAGAACACTAACTGCACCTGGGAACTTATTATGAGTTCAAAGTCTCAGGTCCCATCTTACACTTTCTTGAATTTCTGGGTATAGGATCCAGTAATGTGTTTTAACAAGCCCTTTAGATACATGCTAAAGTTTGAAAACCAATGGCCTAGAATCTACTTATCCCTGCCCTCCCAATGACTCTGAAAGCTACCTAATATCCAAAAAAGTCCTTTTATGCTTAAACCAGACAGAATAAATTGTTTTGGTTTGCAACAAAGAACCTGGAGGGAAACACTATACTGTAGCTCCCATGAGCATTCTCTTAAAAACTGCTCATAGGGTGCTACACATTAATTTAAAAAAAAAAAAAAAATACACAAGGGATTAACACTGGTTAGAAGATAGGAAACACTCTGGAAAAATCTGTTTACAGTCAACATGATTGATTTATTTCATAACACTGTCAGGCAAGGGCACATACTGACTTCCTTCCAAAGAATATAGTAAGGAAAGTCACACACATACACACACATAGACTTAAGAGTTTTCACAGTTTCTTGAAACATTTGTAACATAACAAACACTACCCTCAGTAGGGGTGATAACACTGTGATAAATCATGCTGATAGTTTATACCCTTGATATGATGGAAAGAAAATGGCACTTAACTTGTGTGGTCTTCTCTCCAAAACCCATAATTCTAGTCTAATCATGAGAAAAACATCAGATTCCAACTAAGAGGGACAGTCCCCAAAATACCTGACCAGTACTTCTTAAACCAGCAAGTTCCTTAAAAACAGAGTCAGAGAAATTGTCAAGTCTAGGAGCCTAAGGAGACATGGTAGCTAAATGTAATATACTATCTAGACAGCATCTAGGAAAAGAAAAAGGACATTTAAAAAAAAATCTAAGGAAATCTGAATAAACTATGGACTTTAGTTAGGAATAATGTATCAATATTAGTTCATTAATTTTCACAAATGTACCATACTAATATATGATGCCTACTGACAGAAAACTTGATGTGTAGTATACAAAAACTCTCTATACTATCTTCCCAGCTTTTCTCTACATCTAAAACAGTTCTAAAATAAAGTTTATTTTTTAATTTGATTTTTTTTGACAAAGAGAGAAACACTGATTGGTTGTTCTAGTTATTTATGCACTCATTAGTTGCTTCCTGTATGTGCCCTGATTGGTGGGGGGGGACTATAGAACCTGCAACCTTGGTGTACTAGGATGACACTCTAACCAACTGAGCTACCAGGCCAAGGCATAAAGTTTATTCTTTAAAGTGCTATTATAAAACTTCAAATGGTTTTCAAATCCAAATAAATGAGTACCTTTTACCAAAGCTGGAACCAGAGGTCTGGCAGCGTTGACACCTAATAGAAATGTAAAGCTCATGCATTTGAATGCTTAGTTGAGAAACAGACATCACTTCCTATCACGATTAATATTACACTCTATAAAATCCGATTTTATCTCCTAATAACCCTTCATTCTGCTTACAGTCAGATAATCAATAACAAAGGATAAAGAAAAAGCAGAGTTTAGAGATGAGCGCAGAGAGAAAGTTGAAAAACCCTGTACGTGAAAAACAGACGCCACTAATAGCAAGGAGGACTCGATCACAGAGAAACAAAAATAAAACAATGACTAGAATTGATTGGAATTTGGTACCATTTAATATAAATGTAAACAAATCTAACCTTTAAAGAAATTCAGCAGCACTGGGGAAGTCACCAGCTTACAGCTCAGTTCCCAAACTAATATTCATAACACTAAGTCACTGATAAAAGATTCAATGATATACACTGTAGTCTATTTAAGGAAGCAGGATAAAGTGCAATTTATTTTAGAAACAATGCTAAGAAAAATAGATGCTATACTCCTGGCACCCAGAATGTGGTCTCTAAATACACTTTCCCACCAAAAGGAACCAGGGCTCCTTGGAAAAAATGACTTATTCCAGGCCCACCCTGGAAATATACAAGATAAACCTGGAACATATCTGGCATCTACTGGGGTATCAAAGGATTTGAGAGTCAACTTAGAAGCTACACTGACCAAAAATGAGATAATTTGAACATCTGAGTGGATGAACCTGAATCACTCCTCCCCCTCACGATATATTAACTTCCTAATTCCCAGAATCTGTGAATATTACTTTATATGGCAAAAGATGTGATGAAATATAGGATCTTGCGGCAGAAACTGGAGTGATGTAGCCAAGGAATGCCAGCAGCCTCCAGAAGCTGGAAGAGCTGGAAGAGGTAAGGAAAGGATGCTCCCCTGGAGCCTCTGGAAGGAGCACAGCCCTGCTGACATCTTGATTTAAGCCCAGTGATACTGACTTTGGACCTCTGGCCTCCTCAACTGTGAGATAATAAATTTGATGTTTTAAGGAAGCCAGTTTGTGGTAATTGCTTGGAGCAGCAATAGTAAACTAATACAATCCGTAAGAATAACCACAATGAAGTAAAACACATATACACATGATTTTATTTAAACTCATATATTCTTAATTGTATACCAAGAAAAATAAAATCTGATTGGTCACCTCTGAAGGATTCTAAGCAACCAAGTCATTACTTTGAAAACTGGTAAAGGGGAAAGTATCAAACCTTTATTTATTCTTCATTTCCTACACAAACTATACCTTAAGGTAGCAAAATATATAAGAATTTTTCTTTATAGAAGTATTCCAGCTAATCAAATACTATTTTACAAACCCTAATGAATGGAGAGATCTAGGCAATGATCATCAATGGTCGTAACATCTTAAAAGAGAGACAACCAGGCATTATATGCTTCCTGATAGAGGTACACACTACCATTCTGAAATATTCTCTTAACAAGCAAAACAAAACCCCCCAACAAAAAACATAACATATAACGAACAAACAAAAACCTGGATCTGATCATGGCTACATCTAACTTCCAATTTAGAGGAAACACAGAAGGCAGAAGAACATGGAGAAATACCATCATATGGATACAATCAGGAAATTCCAGGTGTAGAGATTCTACAGAACGGAATTCTTCAACAAATAAGAGAGAAAAAGGAACAGGACATATCAACCACTTTTAAGGATGGCTCTTATTTTGGATCCTGATTTAAACAAACTCAAAAATAAAACAACTGGGAAATTTCAACACTAACTAGATATTAGGTGGTATTTAAAGAATTATTAACTGTTTAAGATGTTATAATAGTATTGTGGCTATGTTTACATAAATACTGAAATGTTTACAAATTAAATCATACAATGTCAGAGACTTGATTTCTAAAAATCCAGGAGGGGATGTGGGGAGAGAGTTATAGATGAAACAAGACTGGCTAGATATTACTATTTCCTTTAATATAAAAGGATAGTTGGTTTAGAATATTCTGAAGCTATTTTATCATTTACAGGGGGGAGAAATCAAGTCTAATGCAACATTAAGATACCTTTTAGAACCATGTTTCATTATATGTATTGTAAAACAAATAAAATTCCCTATCTACACACTGTCCTTCATTTCAACATGGAAATTCTAAAATGTAAAGGTAATCTCTTATCTCCCTACACTTGTGTTACAAAAAGGCTACAATATAGCTACAAATTTCACATTAGGAGTTACTTATCAGAAAAAAAGTTCTTCCATAAATAAATTAAAACACAAGGGTTATATTTTATTCATAAGAAATGTCAAATGCATTTTTAGTTTTTCAGAAATATCAAGGTCATCAGAATTTGGATAAGTAAATAAAATAGATTGATTGTTTATCTTTGGAAGGGAACATCAGAAAAACACAGGTAAAAAATTTCAAGGAGCCCGGCCAGGTGTGGCTCAGTGGTTGAGCATCGACCTAGGATCCAGGCGATTGGGGTTCAATTCCCGGTCATGGCACATCCCGGGGTTGCGGGCTCGATCCCCAGTAGGGGGGTGCAGGAGGCAGCTGATCAATCACTCTCTCAGCAGTGATGTTTCTATCTCTCTCTCCCTCTCCTTTCCTCTCTCTGAAATCAATAAAGATATATATAAAAAAAAAAAAAAAAGTTCAAGGAGAGAGCACTGCTGTTAATAGTGAAGGCAGGGGAGTCTCAAAGCTAGGAAAAATGAAAAAAGGAATAACAGGAGCTAACAATTAAGTATTTGCCTATTTATCAGGTATTATATAGGAAACAGTATAGCATAACAGTTTAAAGCACAAGCTCTAGAATTAAATTAGAGTTTAAACCCTAGCTCTCCTACTTATAAACTGGTTCCTTCTCTGCATCTGTAAAAATGCCGACTAGGATAATACTACCTTCTAGGAGTGTAGCAAGGTTTAAATAACCCACATATAGCTCTTCATGAAGTGTTAGGCAAGTTATTCTATACACTGGCTCATTAAAATTTCAAAACAAATCATAAAGCAGGCATTATCATCCCCAGTTATAGATGACAAATATTCTCTGAGAGATCAAGTAATCTGCTTATTTACACAGCTAGTAAGTGGCAAAGGTAGATTCAAACACTGACCTGCCTGGCTACAAGGCCTAGGCAGATTTCCCTGTGACTATAATTATTTAATAGAGACAAATATAGGAGATTAAGGCATCACATGAGCAGGAGTAAGACCACCTTCTAGGAGTGTTCTTTTATTTAGTCGCCCTGTTCACATACGTGTTGAAATACCTACTACTTAATTATAAATTATTTTCCTTTATAGAAGGGCATTATACTGTTAGGGGGTTTTTTGTTTTGTTTTCTAAGTCATGTGTACAATTTTATCAAAATGGTAAAGGAGCTCCTCAAGCATTTTGTTTTAAACCAGTGGTTCTCAACTGGGGGTGATTTTGCTCCCCAGGGTACAGTTGGCATTGTCTGGAGATATTTTTGGTTGTCACCACCACAGGAAGAAATACTGGCATCTTAGCGGGTAGAGGTCAGAGATGCTGTTAAACATTCTACAATGCAGAGGACAGCCCTCCACAATCAAGAATTATCTGGCCCAAAATACCAATAGTGACAAAAGCGAGAAACCAGTATAAAATGATAGGGTTGAGAGCTTCTGATATATAGTGACAGACAACAAAGGTGGATAGAAAGTCCCTTCCAGTTCTGAAATTCTGAGATTCATCTAGTCCAAATCTATATCAAATTCCTAAAGCTCTGCAACAGCTTGAAATGATCATTTAGCAGTTACTTAGGTATCTGCTCAGGTTCTTTTCAATACTCTCAATCTTACAAAAAGGAAATTTAATTTACATATTGGAGAAATACAACAAAGATACAGCAGTCCTTTCAAACCTATGCAAAAGCTGAAATGAAAATATTCATGTGTTCCAAAGTTTTAAAAGCTTTTGTTTAAATGGGGAAAGACAGTGATCAAAAGAAATAATTGATTTCTTGTTCCAAATTCAACCAGATCACTCAACAGTCAAACAAAAAGACTTTCAGTTTCATATCATCAAACAAGAAATACTCTGGTTATGGGGATCAAGTGGAAGGAATTTATCCACAAGTGTCTTCTGTACAATCTTAAGGCTCTTGAAGGAGTAAACATGGTCCACAGGTACATGTAATGTTTCTATCAATTGTACAGTCAGATCAGGTGATGGGGAAAGCAATGCCCACATTAACACACCAGACCTGCCAATCCCATTACTTGTTCTCCTTTGATCACTTTGCCAAACTAATTCAATTTTATGGCCACAAAATTTCATCAAAAACAAAGCAAAATAAAACAAAACAAAAAAACCCACTAGACTTGGAGTAATGTCCTTGTACAAAAAGCTCTCTCTTAATGACCAATAAAATGACAAATATTTTAAGATAGATCATTTGCAAAAGAATTCCAAATTCCAACAGAAATTTTTAAAAAATGCAAATCTAAACAAGACTTTTTGCTAACCAAAATAAGCCAACTTTTTGGTGGATTTTACTACCTAGCACTGGCATGCTCATACACTGCAGATGAAAAGACAAAGTATACAATTTTAAAGGACTGTGTATTAATGTTTTTTTATTTTCTGTATTTTATGATGCTTTGACCTCATAGGGCCCTGCTGGACAGCAAGAGAATGCCCCTACAAGAGCTAACTAATTCCAAGAGATAATAAACTCACCCAGAAACACGGCTATCATATACGAACCAACCAATCCAAAGTCCATGCTCCAACCACCTCTTTTAGCTAATAAAGGCTCTGGGCCATGCTTTCCCTGAACTCCTTCTGCCTCCTAATCAACCCTGGTGCTTCCCCAAGTGGCCCTGCATGGTGTAGACATGCTCACTTCTCTTGAGAACTGCAAATAACAAACTCTCCTTTCGAAGGTAGTTGTCTCTGTGTCTGTCACCTTATCATATCTGGCTAAAACAAATCCAACATACATTTTAAGACATATCACTATGTGATAATCAAAAGCAAAAAGGCTTACATTTTGTATACTCTTTAACCAAGTCAATTTCACTGCCAAGAGTTTATCCTAAAGAAGTAATCATGAGCCCGGCCAGTGTGGCTCAGTGGTTGAGCACTGACCCATGCACCAAGAGGTCACTGGTTTGATTCCTGGTCAGGGCACATGCCCAGGTTGCACAATCAATCCCAGAAGGGAGTGTGCAGGAGGCAGCTGATCGATGCTGGTGTTTCTCTCTCATGGATGTTTCTCTCTCTCTCTCCCTTTCCCTTCCTCTCTCTCTAAAAAATCAGTAAAGACATTTTTTTTTTAAAAGTAATCATGATTTTCAACAATAAAGATAAATTTTTTTAAAAAGTAATCATGGATATGCATAAAAACTTAATTTCAAGAATGGTGACTGTAGTATCAGTTAAAATTCCAGAAACAAGCCAATATCTAATGATTTAAAATGAAAAAAACAATTGTGAAATATCTATACAAGTTTCAAGATGAATCTTGAGAGAGAACATAAATTTTGTCAAATCTACAAGGAATATAAATATTCCCTATACTATTTAAACTGTCCTCAGCATAGTACAAGATGGGATGTTTCCCAGTATATTTTTACCAGGCCAGTATAACCAAGGTATCAAAACCCAAGATAGTATCAAAATGGAAAACTCTAGGCCAATCTCACTTATGAATATACTGACAAAAAACATTTTAAACATTAGCAAATCAAATCCAGCTGCATATTAGAAGAACAATCCATCACAACCAAGTTCATTTTATACCAATTATACAAAATCTCCCCAACATTAGGAAATCCATTAATGTAATCAATTTGTTAAGCAAATAAAGACCTGAAATAATTCAGTGAATTACAAGGGGGGGCGGGGGGGACATAGAGCAATTAAAGAAGAAATAGCTATGGGAAACAAAGTGTGTCCAATATTAGCATGATCCATATGCCTAAAGTAGAGAACCCAACAAATGGAACTAAGATGAAAATACCAGAAGATCTAAAGAAATAAATATTCCTAAAAGAAAATCAGAACTAAATCTTCAAGAAAAAAAATACTAAAGATGTGAGTAAATGGGCCTACAGAGGAGGGAAGTAAAAAATAGAAGGAACCTGGATCCTGGACATCCTTGAGCAGCCTTGGACTGTTTACTTTTGAACTTGCTACACACATCTTTGACTTGTTTAAGCCAGTAGGGGTTAGATTTCCAATTGTTCTGAACCAGAAATGTTCCTGCTTGGTACAAAATATATCAAAATGTAAACATATCAAAGTATCAAATTTTAAATATACATAACCTTTGACACAACTGATAGGGATTTATTAAGGGAAGTATTTGCACAAATATTTAGAGATATGTATCAGGATTTCACTACACTTATTCATAACAGGAAAACATTTTTTAACTTATTTACCAAGAATTAATTAAACAGATTATAGGATCCATACAATGGAATACTATCAGTCATTAAAAATAACATTTATAATTTAATCATGAACATCTCTTCATTTAAGTGGGAACAGCATCCTATAAAGGTACAATTTTTAATGAATTTTAAGAGATTTTTTAATACATTTTAATACACATGTGAAAACTCTAGAAAGATAATATACTGGAAATTATCTTTGGGTGACCATCATTTTATTCTTTATGCTTTCCTGCATTTCTGAGTTGTTTGCAAAAGGCAGTATAAATTTTACCTCAATTTATAAAATAATTATTTGCAGAAAGAAAATAAATGACTTAAATACAAGATGCAGAAGACCTAACTTGACAATTGGCTCATATAGAAACAACTTAAAAATTGAAATAATATTGGAAAAAATTGTCCTGTTTTAAAAAATTTAAACATAAAGAAATTGTAAATGGATATCTAATTGACATCTAAAAGTATCAAAGCACTGTAAAGTTTGTTCAAATAAAATCCTAGACTTCTCTGTATCACAAATTACCAAAAAGCCAAAATAAGACAAAGGGCAAACTTGGAAAATATATGTGACAAATAAAAGACAAAGGCCCATATCTATGAAATAAAGATATTAATAAGATATTAATAAAAGATATTAATAAGAAAATGGCAAAAGATATGAAGAGGCAATGCACAAAGAAAGAAAATAAATGTCTAATATATATTTTTAAAGGCCAATCATGCTAAAAATGCAACTTAAAACAGCAATAAGATACCATTTTTTGCCTATGCTATTGGCAAGAAAATGTTAAGTCTATACTTAATGTTAACAAGGGTAAGGTGACACTAACAGACATCAGCACTAACAGAAGACATGTAAACTAAAACTGGATTCCTGTAAAACAATTTGGCAATGTAGTATCAAAACCCCGTACTTTTTTTTATCCAGAACTCTCTAGGAAATAATCAAAGATGATATCAAAGGTTAATGGCCACAGATGTCTCCTATAGTGTCCTTAATTATTAACAGTAGTATCTTACAAATAATCAAATAGCCAGTAATACCAAAATAATTGTTATAATACATTCATATGATAAACTACAGTCTTAAAACCAATGTTTCTTGAAAAATAACTTACAACACAAGGAAATTTCACATCATAATTAAAATAGAATACAAAACTACATATGCAATATGATCAACTGCTTTAAAATTTTTTCTCTGTAGATCTAAAACATGACCAGAAATACACTGGATGCTGGATAAATCTAGTTTTTGTTACACTTTTTTTTGCACTTTATGATCAAATAAGAAACTTCAGTTTTTGTTTTAATTTTGCCCTTTTTTTTAATGACCTAAGAGTTTACTTAACTAAAACTAACCTGAGAGATAGTTGGGTAAAGTGAAAATAGTCATGGGACCTGGATCCTGGACAAGTTACTAAACTTTTATTTCAACTGTGAAATAGAAATATCACCCTTAAAGAATTTGGAAGATAAAATAACATAATTAATGCATTGAAAGTGCCATAAGGCACTTTTCTGGTAACGATGTTACACGGTCTCCTTAATTTATAAACTCAATCAATGAGGGGTGTGGGGGTTTTTGCACAGGGTTGGGGGGGGGCATTTAGGATGATGGACAGACTTAAAGTGATCATTCCAAATTTTCTCTGAATAAATACATACCTAAGAATAGCTAAGGAAAATTCTAGAAAATGAAGGGTTCCTGCCTCTTTAAAATATTAAAACATTAGAAAATAGAAAGGAACAGCAATTTTAACTATGCAGTTTGACACCGGAATAGATAAATCAATTGAACAAAATACAATCCAGAAATGAGCTCAAGTATTTCTGGATATTTGGCATGTAATAAATGGTGGCATTTCAAAATCAATGGAGAAAAAGGAATTAATCATTAGATGGTGCAAGAACATTCCTATCTCAATGCTTACATCAAAATAAACTGATATAAATTGATGGGATCAACTGGTGTATATAAATTGATCCCAAGTGATCAAACATTGAAAAGTAAATACTAGATGATAACACAAAGAGATAGAAGTAAACCTTGGAAGCCATAAAGGAAAAAACTGATAAATCACATAAAAATTAAAATATTTCCATATGCCAAAATATCTCAAAATTTAAAAACTGGGAGAAATTTTTCTATACTTGGTACACACGTGAAAAAGAGATCAGCATCCCCACATGCAAAGAACTTAATTTGTTAAAGAGCTATAAGCCCTCTTCTACCCAATGGTCAGCCTGTAAATTGTCAAACCTTTTTGAAAGAGAACTTAGCATTTGCCATTAAATTTTTAAATGTGCATATTCTTTCGCTCAGTAATACCGTTCAAAAAATTTATCCCCTTGCCCAGCCGAGCGTGGCTCAGCGGTTGAGCATCAACCTAGGATCCAGGAGATCAGGGTTCAAATTCCAGTCAGGGCACATGCCCGGGTTGCAGGCTCCTTGATTCCCAGCAGGGGCCGTGCAGGAGGCAGCCGATCAATGATTCTCTCTCATCACTGATGTTTCTATCTCTCTCTCCCTTCCTCTCTCTGAAATCAATAAAGATATATTTAAAAAAAAAAAAAGTATCCCCGCCCCCCCCACCTGCAGGCTCATCCAGGCCATTTCCAGTGGCTTTTCTGTGCAAGTGGCCTCTCGAGCCTCATGCTTAGGACTTTCCTAAAATCTCTCAAATAAGCAGCAGCGGGCCCCATACAGCTTGATAAGCGGCCCCAGGCACTAGCAGCAGCCTGCATTGGCTCATAGCTTGGCCTCTCCTGGGCACCTCCAAGCCCAGCCAACTACGGTTTGCTGTGTAGCTCATGCTGGCTGGCCCTGGGGAAGGCACTGGCACAGGCTGACTTTGCACCTCCCGGGAGGCCCCAGAGACAGTGCACCTGGTGATCAGACTCGATCACACTGGATTACAACACTACCACATCCACAAGTGACAAACTCAAGGGGCGCACTTGGCGAACACCAAAGCTCCACTGAAGTAAATCCTGCTCCATAGGGGTGTCTCCAGCACAGCAGCTCTTTGGCTATAGTTGCAGCTGGTACTCACACCTGATTGTTCTTTTTGATACAGATTATGCATTACTTTTGAAATAACTCATTCCTATTGATGAATATTTATGCCATTACAATAATGCTGCAGTTACTATCCTTGTATATATCTTTGCACACTCATATATTTTTTAAAAAATCACAGTTGCCAATTTATCATGAACTAATATGATACAGTGAATTAAAACAAACTGAGGGAATGTTAGCCTACATTAAAAAGAGTTGAGGGTCTTCATCAAAAAAGAGTATTTTTGCTGTTCTTTGCACAAGTCACATCGATTCTGTCTAGAATACATTCACCAATTTTAGGTGCACTTTTTTATGAAGAGCACTAACAAACTACATGGTGTTAGAACATCTGGCTAACCTACTAGAGGAAGCCAAGAAGAATGATGAGAGTATATAGAATCCTCATTTGAGAAACTGCCAAGATGGAAGAAGTTCTTTAACTATCTGAAGACCCTTTTTGTGGAAGTGAAAGTAGTCTAATTTCGGATTCATTCAAGAGGACAGAACCAAGGTACAGAAGTTGTAGGAAAGTGATCTGGGCCCAACAAAATTAGGAATTTTCTAAAAATTCCATAAAAAAGTGGAAGTGTTGTAGAAAGACTAGATTTTTATGTTAGGAATAAATGAAGAACAAATTTTTGCAACAGAGATGGATCTAAACTGTTAATGTCCCTTTTGTTACCCTCTACAGGGGCTTACTAGGTTCACAATAAAATGAAAGACATAAAATAAAATAGTAGCTTCCGACTCTGCTAAAAAAATTGGGGATATAAGATCTAGATCGGAAGTAGGCAGCAAGAGTTTATTTATAGATAATAAACGCAGGAGTTTAGAGAAAGTAGGAATCAATTTGGGTTTAAATGATAAATATCAAGTTTGTCTTGATTTTTAAGCCATAACCAAAAGAATGGCAACCCAAATCATAGTTTGCTCCTCCCCCCATCAGATTTCCCACAATAAGGATATAATCATATCCTGTAATTATTACTCTACAGCCTTTCTGAATCCATGTTCCATGACAAAATTAGCCCTAATGCCCAAAGTATTCAATGTATATAATGAATTAACTTCTCTCCTGTGCATCTAGAATCGTACTAATGATGTCATCTTTTGGATAACTGGGAAAATAGCCCAATTATTTTCTGTGTTTTGTGGTTAAGATGAACTCAGGTGAGTATAAACAACCTAATCTACATGACTGTAATGAAGGTATCAAAACTACAACCTCCATGACCTCCATGAGGACAGGCACCTTGTCTGCTCTGTTCACAGTTCATACTCAAACCATGTATGTTGAATAAATGAAGAAAAGAATGGAGGCTACACATATATACTTAGTTTCTCTTCTACCTCAGGGTTTTCTCTACCTTTCTCTCTCACTCATCCTTTCTTTTTTCCCTTCTGTTCTGGAGGATGAGATCCCTGTCTCTCCTATTGACACTCAGCCTCCTCACCTATCTTACCTGCTCTCAACTGCTCAGAGACCTTGATATCTTTAGGCTCTCCCTTTCCATTGGCGGTTTCTCCAGCATCTACAATGACTTAAATCTCTATTCTTAAAACATACACACAAACACACATTTTGTCACAACTCTATCACCTCTCTCAAGTGAGCGCCCTACTTATGTGTGCACCATCATGATTTTAAAATTTAGTCTATACGTGCTGCCTCTATTTTACTCCTTCCTTCCAGAAACTCTTCTCTCAAAGGTCCTGATGACTGCTTAGTTGCAATGACCACTTGTCTTCATCTGACTTCTAGGTAGTATTTAACACTGGTGACCATCCCCCTCCTCCTTCACACTTGCTCTAATACTGACTTCTAATGCTAATTTTCCTCCTGTTTTATGATTAATCATGAGTTTCCTCTTCCTCACCCAATCCATCAGTTTTATCTGTGGCCTTCCTCACAACCTGTACTTTTGTTAATATCCCCAACACAAGGCCCATCCTGCAATAAGCATAAGCAATGAGCAGTGTTCATCCTGGATGATTTCTAAGCATTTGACTATCAAAAGTATATCTACACCCCTGATTTCTTCCTTGAGCTCCAGGCTATTAGGTATTCCTACATGGCTTGCCCACTATTCCACATCAACACACCAAAAACAAGTTTACCACTTTCTACTACTAAATCTGCCCTCCCACTGGTTGCCTACGTTGGTAAACTACATCTACATTTTCAGAATCCTCTCTCTCTCCTGCCTGCTCCCCAAACCAAATGCTCAGAAAGTTGCTATTTTAACACCACCATATTTCTAACATCTATTACTATCTTTTCTCCATTCCCACTGATATAAGTGATAATCCCATCATCTCTTTCCTGAGCCGCAGCGATAGCCTAACCAATCTCCTTAAAACCAAACCACAGTCCTAGCCACATCATCTAGAAAAACCCAAACTCCTGTGCTGGCAGCAAAGCTTTCCACCATTCAAGCTTAATTTCCTTTTTCAAACCTCTCTAAACACGTGACACCTGTTTCTTATCTCTGTATATACTCAATCCACACCTGCAAAGATTCTTGCTCTCCTCTAAAATCTTTCTCCAAGGCACCATTTCCATCTGTCAAAAATTCTATCCAACTCTCTAGGCCACTTTCTCTGATATAACTTGGGGTACAGTGAGGGTGGATTAAAGGGAGGGTCCCTATGTTAACTAAGCTTCCTGAATGATGTAAGATGTTCCTACTACATTTTGTCAAATATTGTGAATGTGGAAGAGCTTACCACATTATTGTAACTGCACGTTGTGCTCTTTCTTTCAACAAATACCTATAGCTCATATTTATCCTGTGGTAAGCACTGTGCTAGGGATACTATCATTGGCCAGACAAAATGCCCTTTCCTCATGGAATCTGTCTGTATTCACCACTAGACTTTATGCTCCATAAGGAAAGGAGCATCGACTCAGCTACAACACATCACTTTCATTTCTTTATTTTCAATCCTCACCTGAGGATATGTTTTTATTTTATTTATTTATTTATTTATTTACTTACTTACTTACTTATTTATAATCCTCACCTGAGGATTTTTTTTTTTTTTTTGCTTTGTCAGAGAGAGTGGAATGGGGGGAGAAAATCAACGTGAGAGAGACACATCAATTAGCTGCCTCCCACACGCGCCCCAACCAGGGCAGGGGATTGAGCCTGCAACCAAGGTACGTGCCCTTGGCCAGAATCAAACCCAGGACCCTTCAGTCTGCAGGCCGACGCTCTAACCACTGAGCCAAACTAGCTAGGGTGGATGTATTTTTACTGATTTGAGAGAGAGAGGAAGGGAGAAAGAGAGAAACATCGATCCTCAATCAAGCTGCCTTGAATACGTGCCCCGACCAGGAATCAAACCCACAACCTTCTGGTGCACAGGATGATGCTCCAACCAACCAAGCCACCTGGCCAGGGCTTCACTTTTTTAATCCCTAGTTTCCTGATCTGTAAAATGAAGGAAGACAACTGTCTTTAGAATTCCTTTCAGTGATATGTCTCTGTATCTACTACTCTCTAAAGGCTACGTTCATTACAGAAAGTCAGGTACCACCAAAAGTCATTAACAATTGGAATCTGTCTCAACGAGAATCAAAAGAATGTCAAAGTAGATTCAAACCATATGATAGGAGAAATAAAAAGAATATTTAGGAAGGACATAATGTTATCAAATTTCTTGAGACCAACAGGGAGGATGCCTTGATTTCCACTGTGTGGTCCTAGAGGAGAGAACAAAAACCAGTGGGTAGAAGTTTTGGTGAGGCAAGTTTTCGCTTAATTAAAAGATAACATTAGAACTAGTCAAAACTAGGAGGTAGTGAGTTCCTTCTCTCCAGAAGCATTCAAACTGAAATCAGACTACCACTTGGAAAAGTTTTCGGTATCTAATGAGGAAACGGAATAAAGGTACCTTCCTTCACAGCTCTTCAAACAGAGGAAAACTCTGTAGCTAGGCACCTCCTCAGTTCACATTAGGGTACCTAATGGATGGACCTGGAGAGTATTATAAGTGAAATAAGCCAGTCAGAGAAAAACAAGTACCGCATGATTTCACTTATATTTGGAATGTAATGAACAAAATTAACTAACAACCAAAACAGAAGCGGACTCATAGATACAGAAAACAGACTGGCAGCTGTTGGGGGGGGGCTGGGTGAAAAGGTGAAGGGATTAAGAAAACAACAACAACAAACCTCATAGACACAGACCACAGTATGGTGATTACCAGAGGAGATCTGACTTTGGGTGGTGAGCACACAACACAATATACAGATGATGTGTTATAGAATTGTACACCTGAAACTTACATAATTGTATTAACCAATGTCACCCCAATAATTTCAATAAAAAAATTTTTTAAATAAAGACTGTGAGGTAAGCACAGTGTTTTCAGATCAAGCATCTGCAAGTTTAGTGGTTGGGAGATTGATCAAGTTATAATAAACAAACCAAATACATGGAATATTGTAAATGGTGTTAAAATTGGCTATCCATTTGGAAAAAAAATAAAATTAGATCCCTACGTTACTCCCAGATGCAGGTAGCATCCCCCAGCAAACCAGAAAGCAGCTTTCCAGCAAGTTCTGCCAAACTGAACTCTGCCTCTTGAAGATCTGTTCCATCCTTGGATGATCTGCCTCAGCCCTAGAGGCAGTGACTGTTCCTTATATATGCTATTTCTGTACTCTTTAGGGTTTTCTTTTTCTCTTATGTAATCTGTTTAGTTAATAATTCTTTATATTAAACTCCCTGTTTAAATTTGAAAATAAATTCCAGATAACATAAAGGACAAAACTATAAAATTATTGAAAATGAGGGCTTTTTAAAAAAATTTACCTTTACTGTTGAAAGTATTACAAATGTCCCCTTTTTTGAAAATGAGTGCTTTTTAAGTATATAAACATGGGACTTAAGGAGGTCTTCCTAAGCAAGCTGCGGAAACCCAGAAATAGTAAATTTTAAAAATGATCAGATCTACATAAAAATTAAAGCTTTCTGAATAACAAAAGAAAAAGTGCATATAACTACTATCAGGGAAGTACAAATTAAAAAGCCTTCGTGTCACCTACTTGCTTTAAAACCCTTCAATGGTTTCCCCTACAGCTCTAAGGCTACAGCCCACTCAGACCAGTCCATACCTATTTCATTCCCTCTCATTCTCTCTACCCAGAGACGCAGACTAAAGGAAAAAAAGGGGAGGACTACTGCTCCCCTTCCAGAAAAAAAAGAGGGGGGGACTACTGCTCACCCATTGGATCTCAGCTCCAGGAGCACTTCCTCAGAAACATTTCCTGGCCTCCCTATATGGGTCAAACTCAATTATAGGCATTCATAGCATTGCGTATCTCTGCCAGTTGCTCAGGCAAGAAACCTTTGAGTGATCCTTGACTACTCTCTCTCTCGAATCCCATAACTAATCCAAATCCTAATGGCCATACCTACTGGACCAATGTACCCTTGGTCCAAGCCTCATCATCTTTTTCCTGGATTAATGCATCCCTTGCCTCCCTTTACTCTGTTGTCAATCTAGCAGCCAGAATGGTTTTTTAAAACATAAGTCAGATCACATAACTCCTCTGCTCAAAACCTTTTCAATGGTTCCCCATAGTGAAAGCCAATATTTACAATTTTGGGCTACAATGTAGGGCCCAATAAGATCTGCCCCCATCCCTACAACCTCACCTCAGATCCTACTACTCTTCCTCTCCCTTCCCCTCACTCCCCCCTCATCCCCATAACTTCATTCCAGCCACACTAGCCTCCACATCATTCCAATATGCACTCCTTCCTTAAGGCATTTGCAAAAGTTGATCCCTCTATCTGAAACACTCCTCCAGATATCCTCACAGCTAACTCCTCTATCTCCTTCAAATCTTTGCTCAAATGTCATCTTGTCAATAAGGCTACTCTGACTACACTATTTAAAACCAGCCTATCCTTCCTTTTATCCTGCTCCATTTTTTTTTTTTTTTTGCACTTATCACCTAACAATACATATCATTTGCTTATGTTTGTTGTTTAATATCTATTTCTCCCACACGAGGGCAGGGTTATATATCATGTGTTGCCCACTATTGTATTCCAAATACCTAGAAGTGTCCATGGCAAGTAGCACACACTCATATTTGTGGAGTAGTTTTATATATTTCTGTGGAATTATCTAATTAATGGCCAACTGATTCACTACCTAGGAATGGGGACTGGGTTTAGTTTTGTTTGTTATTGTATTTTCTAGAGCATAGCATAGGGCTTGCCACACTAGACACAGAAACATTTATTTATTAAAGAATATCCTTTCCTTAATCCATCAGAAGATACAAATTTAAAACAACTGACATTATCCAGGGCATGTAAGAGTGTAGGGGAAATCCAGCCTCTCACATACTGTTAGAGGTATGTAAATTGATACTTTTTTTGCAAGTAAACTAGCAATAGCTATTAAAATTTAAACCACTCAGAGCTCATGCCCTTTCATTCAGTACTCTTACAGAAATAAAAGCAAGAGTACCTGAAAAATATGTAAAAGTGTATCTACTCCAGCACTGCTTATAAAATAATAAAAAAATCTTTGGCAATCTTCTTGTCCATCAATAGAGAAATAAGCAAATAAACTATGCATGGTACACACATGTGATGAAATACTCTGTAAAGAATGAGGTAGATCTATAACATTGACCTGAAAAGTAGTCCATGATCTAGTAAAGAGGCCAAAGGGCCCTGACATCAGATGACCTAAATTTGAATCCCGGCTCCCCCCACTTCAAGCAATATAACTCTAGGTACTTTTAACTTCTCCAGGTTTCAGTTTCCTCATCAATAAAACAGGAACAATAATATTACAATAATACCCACCTTACTGACACAAAGATTTCCTGAAATAACACGTGTAGTGCTTATAGCACATTACCTGGCCCACATAACCATCTATAAGTATATAATAAGTCTAGCTAACATTTTTCTTTCTTTCTTTTAGCTAACATTTATGAAGTGAAATAGAAAAAATGCAGATCTATATATGTAAACCAGCAATTTTCAACCAGTGTGCCACAAGAGGCACACTAGTGTGTCACAAGAATTTTTAAAACATGTAATACCTGACTATTTCGTCAGGGGTACTGACCTATTTTATTTTCCCTTTGATTGTCAAATAAAAAGACAACAGCCAACTCAACAATAGCCATCTGATGTGAATAAATCAAAATCATACCTATTCTTTTGGTCAGATCAGCCAAAAATACACTTTTTGGTGTGCCACAGAATTTTAATAATTAGTTTATGTGTGCCATGAGATGAAAAAGGTTGAAAATCGCTGATGTAAACCATGTCCATTTCAGGACGGAAGGAAAAGGTAGAATGTCTGTGTAACTACAAAAAAAGTCAAGGAATGAAAACTTAATAGTGGTTACCTCTGGGAGATAGAAGACATACTTCTTAATATGCATACTTTTTAGAAAATAGAGTTTTTAAATAAAAAAGAAATAAAGTAAAATCAGACCAAATGCTTCTAAGATATAGTTTAACTGAGATTTTAAAATACAAAAATCTATCCAGAAAAGGAGGAATGTTGTGGCTGACCAGTTTTTCTTCCTGAGAGCACAAAAGACTTACACTTGGGTTCTGGAAAGTCAAGAGCCTCTTATCAACAAATGAACAGAAAATAAAAAGTGGCAATGAAAAAAATTTAAAAATAAAAATCTGAAGATTTTACTATTATATATAATCTTTTAATACTCAAGATAAAATGGAATAATTGGCTGCAATTTGTTTAGCTATTGAAATTACCTTTATTCTAAACAAGTAAGATGCTCCATCAAAAAAGAACAAAACTTTTTCAAAAGTTTACAAAACAAGGAATCAAAAAGAATAAAAAGAAAATTATTACATTTCATCCTGTCAATTACATACATACCAATTATTTTCTTCTTTTTTCTGTTTGGTTTTTTTTTTTTTTCGGTTAATACCCCAGCATATTTTTTCCACTGATTTTTAGAGAGAGGAAGGAAGAGAGGGATGAAGGGAGGGGGAGAGAGAGACAGAGAACATCGATGTGATGTGGGGGCCCGGGAATGGGGATCAAATCTGCAACCCAGGTACTGTGCCCTTGACTGGGAATCAAACCTGCCACCCTTCAGTTCTCAGGCAACACTCTAACCACGGAGACACACCAGCCAGGGTTCGATTCTTTAATGAACCTACCACATCTCCGTGAAAACAAAGATGCGAGCACACACACAAAAAAGTCAAGGCTGGGGGGTGGGGGGGAGAGGTGGTGAAAAAGGGAAAGGGATTAAAGTGTGCTAATTGCCAGATATAAAAACAGTCACAGGAATGTAAAGTACAGCACAGGGAACATAATATTTTAACAACTATGTATGGTGTCACATGGCTACTAAACTTATCAGGACAATTACTTTGTAAGTTATATAAATGTCTAATCACTATGCTGTGTGTCTGAAACTAATATAATATTGTGTGTAACTGTTATTGAATAATTTAAAAAAGAAAACAATGTGAATATAAAAGACAATTGCTTCTAAAATGGGATAAAAGCAAAATTTAAATACAAAACTAAGCAGTTATCTTTTACAGTTAGACTGAAAGAATTCTGCAATCTTTTCCTTTTCTTTATCAGCAGGACTAGGTAATTCTAGTGTGCTTAAAGCTAAAGTATTAAGAAGTGATCTATATTAAGTCAAATCCCCAAGATGAACTTCTAAGACACTGACACAAAGCACTCAAATATACCAAATTCCATCTCCTTTTGTACACAGTAGCTGTGGCTGCTCATTTACTACACTAATTGAAAATAAATATTGCAACCTATGCAAACAAAATCTCATCCTAAAGTCACAGGACTTGGAAAATAGGGAACAAACCTGTACTAAGAATACCAGATTTCCTAAAGCTAATTTTCCTAGCCTCTTTCAAGTGCTTAGTCACTTCTGCCTATTTACAAGGAAGACCATTTTACATCTTGAAAGAGGCAGGGAATTTTGATTCCAGGCTGTCATGTCACCTGAGCTGCCCTAGAGTTTGTTTCCATGCAACTCAAGAGATGGCAACAACCAGCTAAGCATACCTACCACTCCAGATCAGAACCAGAAGTCACCGGAGCTCTCTGTATCCTGCCTCTGTCTGCAGTAACAAAGAGGGGTTTGTGGAAAATGCAGTTTTCTTCCCTGACACCAAATGTAAAAGGTGAGAATTAAAATGTAGCCTGAAAACATGCCAGTTTCCGCTCTCTAAAAGCCAAACAGAAATGCCTCCCTTTCTCCTCTGCTGAAAACAGCAGGCCGACTTTCTCATACAACTACAGGTGAGGGTACTGGACATCTCTCCTCAGGCAACCAACAAAACCTACAATTAAAGGCTAACGGGCTCTGAAGCATACTTCCAAGACAGCAGCTAGCCTTAAAATCTGCTAACATGGTAACATTGTTTCAGGTTCCCCAAAAGCAAGAACAAGCAGAAAGGTTTTCATTAAAAAGTTATTTCAAGAGACAACCTTAGTTAGGCAAAGGCAAGTTTTAAGTGCCTACTACGAGCCCAGCATCATATCCCAACATTCCACTCACACTTAATGAAGCTTCGTCCGCACACTGATTATAGAAACACACCTACCTGAAAGAACTTTCTCAACTACTTACAGTGGGACCTTGTCAAAGACCAAGAGCATTCTTTCCAAACTACTCCAGGTTCTAAAAACCTGGAAGGATGTGGTCAGTCTCTGAAGCGGAGCTGAAGTCTGCTTCCCAGAAGGTCATGAAGGACTCTGACAACCAACCACGATTATTTAGGATGGGTCTCTTTCCTTCCAAGAACGTAAGTTATAAAACACACGTTTCCTCCACGTTAGCACTCTCAAAACCAGTCCCCTCAATGTCCCCATAATAATATTAATCACTTTACACACATACATGTTCCACCTTTAGAGATAAGATATAAAGGCATGAATTAACTTCATTAACTGAGAATACTGAAGTTCCAAGAGTCTAAGAAATTTGCCTAGAACTGTTAGTGAAGGATCCAGGTCCCTTAGGCTCCCAGGCCCCAGCACTTACCATGAAACCACACTGACTCTCAAGGAACCATACTAAATCCAGTTGCTGATCCCAACTAGTTTTGTCACAAAAGTGGGTGCAAAGCGCTCGCGGACAGGGACTGAGGGAGGGAGGAGAGCACACCACCACTATGTACGATTTTTTTTTCTTCTTTAACTAATATGCATGTTCCTCATTTCCAGCCTCCCCAGGGGCAGAACCCACGTGCGGGACCCACGGCTACCCCACGAGAGCTCCCTCCACGCGCTCGCCAGCTCCGGCCAGGCCCCCCGCGGCCTCCCCACGCCCTTCCCTCCGCCTTCCGCCGGCGCGGCCGCCGGCACCTCCTGCCCCCTCCCCAGCGACTGCCGCCCAGGCCCCCGCACCGCCCTCGCGCGCAGCCGGCGCCGGAACCCGCGCGCTCCCGCCTCTGCCGGCGGGATCACCCCCGAGGCCTGCGCGCACCCTTCCCGCCGCCCGGAGGTTCCACGGCGACACCGGCGCGGGCAGGCCGCGCCCGCCGCGCCTGCCATGGTGGGCGCCTCACCGTCAGGTTGAGAAGCCGGGCCCGGCTGCGCCATGGCCAGGCGGCGGGCCTCGGGGAGGGGATGGGCGGGGAAGCGGCGTCCCGGGCTCCCGCGGGCTCAGCTGGCGGAGGAGGAGTCGACTGAGCCGCCGCCGCCGCCGCCCAGGGAGAAACCGCTAAGGCTGGAGCCGCCGGCGCCGCCACAGCCGCGGGCAGAGACGGACCGGAGCGCCGACCTCCGCCTCCTCATCCTGACAGCGGGAAATAAGCGGTGCGCAGGCGCGGGGGGATGGGGCGGCTCGTGACGTCGCCCCGAGGGGCGGGGCTTCGCGCGGGGACGGGAGCCGGTGGGCAGGGAGGCTCGGGACCCGCGGCGCGGGCGGCGGGAGCGCCGGGCGGGCGGAGCTGGGGAGGGGAGCGCGGGTGGGGGGAGCGAGGGGGAGACGGCGGCCGGGAGGGCCCGGCAGTTTAGAGGGGCCGCCTCCAGGCCTCCGCCCCAGGACAGCGGCAAAGAAAAATAAAAAGAACGAGAGAGGAGGCCCGACGGTGAAGTGAGTGCAGGGCTAGCCTCTTGCGTTTCTAGCTGTGTGGCCTTGGACGAGTCACTGAACCTCTTTGAGCCTCACAGCCTTCATTTGCATAATGGCTAATAAGCGTTTAAAGGAGGGAAAATGTGAGGAACTGTTACCGACTTACTTTTTTAAAAATTTATCTTTATTGCTGAAAGTATTACGACTTACTTTCCATTACGCACATATATGTACGATGTGAGTTAGGTGCCAGGCACTGTGGTGGATGCTGAGGACGCAGCCAGACACGCACACAGCCCGCACTGAAGAGCGGAGAGGAGGAATGGTGCAGACAGCACTGCCTTTATACCCGGACAAGAGAGCGTGCCTTAGGCCCATAGTTTGGAGACGCCCCTCTAGCCACACTCCTTCCACAGGGCGAGTCCACAGGTTCCAGGGGACAGGCCCTCCTGGTGCTTGTGCCATTCCTTCAGGACCAAGTTCTGGGAACCCCAGACTCCAGAATTCCCCACCATCACCAAATGGCTGGAGGCTATGGCCTCTTCCTCAGGTCCATTCTCTCTAGGGCAAAAGCAGGACGTCCCTGAAAGCGGCTAAGGGACGGCTGTGTTTGGGGTAGGTGGCACAGGGTTTGGACTTTCCAGCTGCTGTGTTCACAGATGCTTAGTGCAGGCCAGAGGTGGGAAGAGAAGGCAGGTGGGCTGTGGGCCAACAGTGGGGCCAGGGCCTGTGCTCCGCTCATCCCCTCAATCAAATGCATAAATCTGAGGAGTCTAGGAATTTTAAATTGATCAGGTCTTCTACATCATTAAAGATGTGTATTTGTCAGAGTAGAATGGAATTATTTTTTTTAATTTATCTTTATTGTTGAAAGTATAAATGTCTTTTTCCCCCCATCCATCCCCTCCAGCCTATACCCCTCCCCCCATGCCTTCACCACACTATTGTTTGTGCCCATGGGTTATGCATATATGCATTTAAATTCTTAGGTTAATCTCACCCACCCACCCACCCATCTCTCCCTTCCCTCTGAGGTTGGTCAGTCTGTTCCATGCAAAGTAGAATAGAGTTATATTAATGTTAATAGTTAGTTGGAGTAATTTATAATTTTAAATAACTTGGGTAGACATGTGGCATCTATTTGTACTTTTGCCCTAAACTTGCTAACATTAGTGGAGGGCCTATATACAGACTCAAGTTTTTTGTGCAGTTAATATCCTCACTTTCCTGGGTGAGCAGATCTGTGCTTGGCAGGGAGACCTTTGTACAGGATAGGGCAGCCCAGTGCACCCTCTGTCTTGTGATGACTAACACGAGACAGGGGCCATAAAGATAGTGGTTTTGAATGCCCTCAAGAGAAGGGAGTCCTTCCAGTGAGTAGAGACACATTTATTGACATTGGTAATCTGGGGCTTGAAGCCAGACCCTCAAGCTCATCACTCAGAAATACTGGTTTGGATACATAGAGCTCCCCATGCCAAGGAGGTGGTTGCAAACAATTTTCAAATCAGATAGGAAATGTAAGAGTTATGTACATTTTCATATTTTTAGATTAAACCCCAAAACCCAGCAATTCCACCTTTAGGTATATATTTAAAGAAAACTAGTGTGTGCTCTAAGCCTTTATTAAGTGTAAAAGAGATTATTTTTATGTTCTGAAGGATATTTGGAGATAAGATTTAAACACATAAAATAATTACTTATCAATTGCATCGCACATGTGCCCCAGGAGACACATACAAGAATATTCATAGTGGCATAATACAGTAAATACATAAGTAACCCAAATCTTCATCGACAGTAGAACTGATAAATTTTAAAATATTCATACAATGGAAGACTCTACAGCAATTAAAGTGAACAAACTACAGCTACATATTCAACATAGATGAATCACATAATTTTGAGAGAAAGAAGCAAATTATAAAATACATCATGATTCCGTTTCCATAAAGTTCCAAAACAAGCAAAACTAAACACTATGCATATATAGTTGGTAAAGTGTAAAGATTGGAAGAGAACCAGTATCAGAAGTCATGAGAGTGGTTCCTGAACCAGGGAAGCAGGGGCATGCGATTAAGGAGGGCATGTAAAAGCCTACCTTCTAGGGCGCTAGCAATGTCATGTTTCTTAACCTGGGTCCACTTAAACTAATTATAAATCTGGGAAGCACAACTTCGATGTAGTTCAGGCGACAAATATTTTGGAGTATTTGCTGATTACAAGTTTAAAATGAGCAAATTGGAAGCAACTGCTGGAAAGCACTCATTTTGTGCTTTATTAATAGTCACGGTGTGGCTCAGTTGGTTGGAGCCCCATCCCATACACCAAAAGTTGGCAGGTTTGATTCCCGGTCAGGACACAGGTTCAATTCCCCAGTCATGGCTCATGTAACCAATCAAGGTTTCTCTCACACATCGATGTTTCTCTCTCTCTCTTCCCCCTCCCTCTCTCCCTTCCTCTCTCTAAAGAAAAAAAAATAGAGTCACAGAGTGTACATTATAGGAGGTGATACCTCTCCTGCACTTTACCCTGATCAGGTCACATCAGCTGTGTTAGCTGTGTTTGTAGCTGTGTTGGTTGTGTTTGTTCTCTCTCAGTCTGACCTAGATTCTCAAGGGCAGGGAGTGGGGTCAGGGCACCATAATTCTCTGCCCTTCAATAAGGGACAGCTTCAGGACAGGTTATAGGGGAAGGACAAGAATCAGTGGACTCTCCCCCAGGGGCCTGGTCTGCTTCCAGGTACATGGAGACTTGGAAAGTCCCGATCTGGGTACTGGGTACTGGCTTTCTCGATAAGGGTTCCCAAAAAAAGCCCATCAGGGGCAGACACCATTATGTCTTCACCCATAATTCCCCCAGCCTGGTCCCTCTCTCTCCAATTCTCTCCTAGTCCATTTGGCCACGAGCAGCTACCTTCTCCTCCTGGGACCTGGAGTGGGAAGACAGTGATTGGGGATCATTGCCCTAATCCATCCTTGCCCCATCCCCCTCCCTAGTGAGAAGTATATGGGAGAGTGCCCCAAACTGAAGGATGGCTTCTCTCTCAATCTCTCAACAGGTGCAGATCGATGTCCAGGGAAGCTCTCCGGGCTAAGAATCAGAAGACCTGGAAATCCTGACACACATTAGCTGTTGACTCAGAACACGTTCTTTAACCTCTTTGAGCCCTGTTTACTTATCTCTAAAGTGAGGATAATAGACCAGCCTCATGGCACATCAGAAGGACTAGAGCAATAGAGTACCTAGCCCCTAACATACAGTAGTCGCTTTATAAATGTCTGCTTCCTCCTCTCCTTCTTTCCTTTCCTTCCTTTTTTCCTAGATCTGGAGTTTCCATCCTGAGGAAGAAGGATTTCTGCACCTTAGAAGCCAGTCTGTGAAGATATTCCTAAGAGATCCAGGGCAGAAATTTCCCATATTCCCAAAGCCTAACAGAACTGTCCCATTTACACTAGATAAGGTCCCAAGACTAAAATGTCAACTCTCTTTGCTTTGGAAGAATTTTTATCACATTGCTTATCTCATGCTGATTAGAAGCTCTTATGCCAGTTCCCTGTTAGATGTTGATTAAGAAAACAAAGAGGATCTACTATGACTTAATATATGTAGTTTGCTAGATAGATAAGCATCTTTACATTTGGTGGATGCTCCCTTTTCTCGAAATTCCCCTTTTATATAACATCAACCACACAGTGGCTAATTGCCTGGAAATAAAAATCACTGTGTATTTACTGGTGTATACCATGCCCCAGACTCTGGACAAAGCGTTTTACCCTTGTATTGACTTGTTTAATCCTTTCAATAACCTTACGATGGGGATATGGTAGAAGGGGGGAACTGTTGTCAACCCATTTTACAGATGATGTGACCAGAGAGGTTAAATAACTCATCCAAGGCCACAGAGCTAGTAAGTGATAGAGATGGAAGTCACACCCAGACTAGGTGGGTCCAGTGTCCATATGTGTAACTCCCAGGCTACCTATGTTGGCAACTAGCTTTGTGTCTCTTTCTCCCTTTGGGGGAAGAGGTCAACTCCCAGAAAACAGAGACAGAGTCATTTATTTCTAACATATGTCTAGTGCCTAACATAAGAGGTGTTCAAAAAGTACTTATTAAATGAATGAACAAGTGGATGAATAGGTGGATGAACAAATGAATAACCCTAGGAGTATATGGAGCAAATAGTAAGGAATCCTTGGTGGTGATAAGATCTACAGTCTTCAGATTAAATCTGTGTGATTCGATTCTGTTTGGTGGTCATTCATCTGCCTTTCACTTCTCATTGGATTAGAGACCATAATTTTAACCATTACTGCTATTTACACCAACCATTTAACCAAGCACCTACTATAATGCTAGAGATTTTTACCTGTATTATCTCCTCCATTCTCATCACAACCTTTAAAGTAGGTTCCATTTATTATCCCAGAGCTCAAAGAGGTTAAATGACTTGCCCAAGTCACACAGCGAATGGAAAAACCAGAATTCAAATCCAACTCTGTCTGACTCCAAAGTTTTTGCTTTTTTTGCTGTCAGTGCTAGCTATCAGATATCAGCAAATAGCCCTACACTCCTAATGCCATGGTCAACTGAATTCACTTTCAGAATTTTCAATATCTCCAAAAGTTACCCTCCCTTATATTTCTTTTAATTTTATTTTTTATTAAATTTATTGGGGCCCTTATATTTCTTGTTTATTTTTGCAAATTACTCTAGTTCTAAATTTTTTTAAAGTACAGGTAAAGCAAAAGTACCCCTCTCCTCCTGCAGCACACACAACGCCAGATCCCTCCCCAGGGCAAACTGTTCCTCACATAAATAAGATCATATGTATTATTCTGAATTTGGTTTTTCCTTAATAATATAGGTAGTGCATATATCTCTACTTCAATCTTTTTAACTCCCATGTGATTTTCCATTTTGGTAAATGGTCAAGTTAATTACAATTTTTCATTATTTACAATATGTCAAGGAACATACATGCTCCTTTAGGTACTTACATGAGTAGTTTTCCAGGAGACTTACCTACCCACTTGGAATTACTAGATCAAAGATTATGGTGCACCCCTATTTCATTGCAGCATTATTTGCAATAGCCAAGATTTGGAAGCAGCCTAGGTGTCCATCAGTAGATTAGTGGATAACAAATCTGTGGTAGCCCGGCCAGGTGTGGCTCAGCGGTTGAGCATCAACCTAGGATCCAGGAGATCGCAGTTCGATTCCCAGTCAGGGCACATGCCCAGGTTTCAGGCTCGATCCCCAGTTGGGGCCGTGCAGCTGATCAATGACTCTCTCTCATCATTGATGTTTCTCTCTCACTCTCTCCCTCTCCTTTCCTCTCTCTGAAATCAATAAAGATATATTTTTAAAAAGAAAAGAGCTGTGGTACATTTACACAATGGAATACTACTCAGCCTTAAAAAAAAAAAAAGGAAATCGTGCCTTTTGCAACAGCATGGAAGGACATGGAGAGTATAACGCTAAGTGAAGTAAGCCAGTCAGAGAAAGACAAGTACTATATGATTTCATTTATGTGTGGAATCTAATGAACAAAATAAACTAATAAACAAAATAGAAACACTCATAGAGACAAAGAACAGACTGACAGCTGTCAGAGGGGAGAGGCATTGGTGGGCCAGGTGAAAAAGGTGAAGGGATTAAGCAAAACAAACAACAAAAACCACTCTTTGACACAGAAAACAGTCTGGTGATTACCAGAGGGAAAGCGGGATGGGAGGAGGCAGAAGAGGGTAAAGGGGGAATAAATGGTGATGGAAGGAGACTTGACTTGGGGTGGTGAACACACAATACAATATGTGAATGATGTATTATAGAGTTGTACACCTGAAACCTATATAATTTTATTAACCAGTGTCACCCCAATACATTTTAAAAAGTCATGAACACTTCTTCCAGTTGATACAAGCAAATTGCTCTAAAGGAGTATCACATCAATGTATATCCCTACCAACAATGTAGAAACACTCACTTTTGCACATCCTTGCCAACACTGACTTTTATGTGTCTTTTTCATGTCTGCCAATCTGGTGGGCAAAAAATTATATATTGATGTCTTTTTTTTTTTTTTTAATATATCTTTATTGATTTCAGAGAGAAGGGAGAGGGAGAGAGAATTGAAACATCAGTGATGAGAGTTGTCACTCATCGGCTGCCTCCTACAGGGCCCCTACTGGGGATGGAGCCAGCAACCTGGGCATGTCCCCTGACCAGGAATCAAACCTCGATCTCCTGGATCCTAGGTCAATGCACAACCGCTGAGCGACGCCGGCCGGCCTGATGTCATTTTAAAAATATGTATATTTTTATTGATTTTAGAGAGGGAGGGAAAGATAGAAACATCGATGAGAGAGAAACATCATCGACTGGCAGCCTCTTACATGTCCCCTGCTGGGGATCAAGCCAGAAACCCCGGCATGTGCCCTGACGGAAACTGAACCAGCAACCCCAGTGCATGGATTGACGCTCAACCACTGACCCAAACCGGCTGGGCAGTATTGATGTCATTTTAATAAGCATTTCCCTGAATATCAGTGAGGTTAGAAATCTTTTACTTTTTTAGCTGTTTGTATTTCTTCTATGAAATTTATATATCTTTTGCCCATTTGTCTCTGGTTATTTGTCTTTTATTACTGATTTGTAGGTGCTCCTAACATATTCTGGATATTAATCTTTTGTATGTTAAAATGTTACCAGAAAGGGGGACCTGGCCCTTGTCAGGTCTGCCCGAGGGCCAGCAGGTAGTGTGTGTGGGTTTTTGACTTTATGCAGGAAAGATTTCAAAACATGAATCCAGATGACTACGAGGGAACATTTGTTAAAGCTGGGGATGTAAAGCAAGAAAGGGCTGCTCCCAGGTTGCAAGTCTCATGGGGTCCCTTAGGGACTAGGAGATGCATGCCTATGAGGGAAGGAAAAGGGGAAGGGAATGATGGGAGGGTACTCCCCAGAGGGAGAGCCTGCGCTGGGCCCTTAGTCTTGAGGGTTTTATTTCTCTCTTGCAAGTGGGAATCTTAGAGGTCTCGGGGGAGGGTTTTAGCAGAATATTCATCAGTTTTCTAGGTGTGCTTCTCCAGGGCTGTGGTCTCCACCACCGATGGGTCAGTGTCACGGAAGGGGGTCCTTAGTCTTTGCAGCTGGTCCTGGTATCGCCCACCTGGTCGTGCTGCTTTTCTGGGTATGGAGCTGAAATACAGCTGAGCCCTAGATGTTATTTCTAGGGAGGTTACCTTCTGTATCTGCTGTAAATTGTTCTGTCAGTTTGTTCAACTATCTGTCTCAGTTTCCCTATTCTACTTGTCCTGGCTTACTGGCCTGTCTCAATATATGGTATATTTTCTTCCAGTTTATTTGCTTTCTAATTTTAATAATACTAGTAGTGTTATTTGCAGAAGTTTTATATTTTAATTGCTAATTTATCTTTTTGTAGCTTCTGAATTTTTCATCTTGCCCAAGGAGGCCTTTCTCTCCCACCAGTTTGGCATCATTCTTCCTGCTCCAGTTGTCATGGCTTTCTTTTGTCTCTTGAACATGCCAAGCCTGCTATACTCTTAGGACTTTTAGAAGTTTCTTCTCCTTTTTGCACAAATATTCTTCCCCTCCACATCTTCCTATGGCTGCTTCCATCTTCCCCACTTAGGTCTCAGCCAAAGCAGCCTCTATTAGCTGATTTTATTCAGAGCCTCTCCCCAGACTAGTTCTGGACATCTCAGTAAATGAACAAGGAAATTCACTTTCTTTTTTAAAACCAAGTTGAGGGGTTTTTCTCTTGCAACAAAAATAATTCTAATTAATATATTTATAAAAGTTTATCAATAAAAAATGATAGCATTTCAGATCAGTGGGGAAATAATAATTTGGAGACAATTGCCTATCCATGTGAAAAAATAGTTAGATTCCCTACCTCAAGCCATATAAAAAGTTATTCTTAGATTAAAAAGCTAATATGAAAAATCAAAACTATGAAAGTATTGGAAAAACTGTTGAGAATACAATAGTTTATTCTGTTTTATGCCATCTACTATGGGAAGCCATTGGAGAGTTTTAAACAGAAGAGCTATAGGATTTGATTTACATTTTTAAAGAGATCACCCTGGTTACTATTTAGAAAAATGGATTACGGTGTAGGGGAGAGGTAAAGTTGGAAGTGAGGAGGCCAGTGAGGTGGTGCTGCCATCGTCAGGGAGACAAATGATGGTGGCTTTGTCCAGGGTTATACCAGAAGAGATACAGGAAAATGGTGAGGTGTTTGGGTTGTAATTTTTTGCGATGGGAGCATTTGCTGAGGGAAAAAAGAAAGAGTTCTGTTTTTGCCACAGTAGATCTAAGAGCCTATTAGGTATATAAGTGAAACTGTCAAGTGGATAGTTGGATATACGAATTTGGAGCTCAGGTATGCGCATACGGTTCGGGAGTCACAAGTTTAGATGATACTTATAGTCAATACGAGAATATATGAAGACCTCTGTACAAATCTAGAGAAACAAGACCAAAAACCTGATAGAAAAATGGGCAAAGGACATGGCAGTTCATTTCAAAAGGCATCAAAAGTTCTTTAGACATATCGCCCGGCCAGGCGTGGCTCAGCAGTTGAGCATCAGCCTAGGATCCAGGTGAATGGGGTTCGATTCCCAGTACGTGCCAGGTTTCGGGCTAGGCAGCCGGTCAATGACTCTCTCATCATTGATGTTTCTATCTCTCTCTCTCCCCCTCCTTTCCTTTTTCTGAAATCAATAAAGATATATTAAAAAAAAAAAAAAGTTCTTTAGACATATCAAAAGATTCTCAGCCTCACTCAAAATAGAATTCAAAGTGAAACTACACTGAGATACTGTTTCTCATCAATTAATTGACAAAAATCCAAAAGGTTGACAACCTACTGTATTCATGAGGCTGTGAGGAAAGTAAGTACTCTCTCACATTACTGTTGGAAGCACAAAATAGAGCAAACACTGTGGAGAGAAAATCTGCAATATTTAACAAAATTATATATTCATGTGCATTTACCCTTGACCCAGTAGTCTCTTTTATAGGAAGTTACCCTGAGGATATATCTGCAAAAAATGAAACAACAAATGCACAAGGTTATTAATTGTGGCATTATTTTTAATAACAAAACATTACAAACAACCCAAATGGCACCTAACCTACCTAGGAAACCTGTTGAATTAAAGATGGTACAGCTAAGTAATTGAATACAATGTACCCATAAAAGAGAACGAAGAGGAGTTTTATGTTCTAGAATGAAGTGAATACCAAGATATATTAAATGAAAAAAAGCAGAGTTCAAAAAGTATATATAATACGCACATATATAATAACATTTTGTTAAGAAAAATGGGGGAATTAAGCCTATTCTGTATTTCCTTATTTATTTATTTATTTTAAATCTCACCCAAGGATTTTTTTTTTAATTTATCTTTACTGATTTCAGAGAGAAGAAGGGAGAGGGAGAAATATACATAGAAACATCAATGATGAGAGAGTCATTGATCAGCTGCCTCCTGCACGCCCCCCACTGGAGATCGAGCCCGCAACCCGGGCACGTGTACTGACCGGGAATCAAACCTGGATTATAGGTCGATGCTCAATGGTTGAGCCACGCCAGCCAGGCCCGAGGATATTTTTTCCACTGCTTTTTCAGAAAGAGTGGAAGGGAGAGAGACAGAGACAGAGAGGGGGGGTGGGGCGGGATAAGAGGGGGGAGGGGGGAGGGAGGGAGGGAGGGAGGGAGGGAGGGAGGGAGGGAGGGAGGGAGGGAGGGAGGGAGGGAGGGAGGGAGGGAGGGACTTGTGCATTTACTGGTTGATTCTTTTTTTTCCCCCACTGGTTGATTCTTATATGTGCCCTGACCAGGGATCAAACCTGCAACCTTGGCACAACAGGACAATGCTCTATCCAATTGAGCTACCCAGTCAGGGCAAGAGTGCCTGATTTTTACTTTGACCACTGAAAGGGCTTAGGTACACAGTCTCGGTGAATGGCATAGCTCTCCTCCCACCACAGAAGCTGAAACTGTCAGATACTTACTTTCTCAGTGTCCTTTGCAGCTAGAACTGAGCACATGACTTACATGCAGCCAGTGAAATGCACTGTCAGGAGCTAAGAATAAAGGGTAGCGCATCATCACTAACAGTAATGGAGATGATGACAGCAACATCCTGTTTCTGGTGCCAGCAGTGGCAAGTGTCAGTGGTAGCCTCCAGTTCCCAGTCATTGGCAGTGTCACTGCAGCATGCAGCCCTCTGGGATGGCAGCACAGGTATTCTCACCGTACTGGTTCTGTCATAAATTTGGTTGTGGTTCTCACCACATAACCTCAATCCTAGCTCTCCAGCACTCCCAGCAGTTCTTTGAGGCAACCAATGTTTATGCAATGCAAATTACTTCATTTATAAAATGGTACGTTAATGATCACAAAACCATTGAGTTCACTTTCGAATTAGGTGAGCAAATTCAGTTTCCTATAACAGGCATATTTTGTGGCCCAAATGAACAAATACAATGTATCATAATAAATATATTTTACAAGTTTTATGGTTACGCCAAGCCTTGTGGTTAAAGGTTACATTCCTGTGAGATTAAACAGAAACAAAAAACCTCTTGTACTCTAACAGATGAATATCTCATGGAACCTCTTTAGTTCCTTCTCTACAAATACCAGTAAACACATCTGAGGAATTCGATGTTTACTGGTACTTGGGACAAGGAAGCAAGCATGTATGGCTTAATCGTAAATTAGATCTTTGGTGACACCTGGCTAGTCCCCAACAGGGCTACTTTTTCATCCCTCTCTTGCTCACATGGCAATTACCAGCACAACACTTGCGTTCGCAAATAATTTTGGCAAAAATGTATTTCCTTTTCAGGCTTCTCATCAAACACCCTTGTGGCCAATAGTGTTGTGTTTTTTATTTTAACTAAGGCTAAAGTAAAGTTTTGAGTCTTATAATTTCAAATCTACATTTCTAGCAATTGTATGTTTTGTTTCTTTTTTGATCTCATTGCATTAACTAGAACCCTCAGATCATTCTGAAATAGTAGAGGTGAGATGACTGTGCTTATCCTTTCAATCATGTGACCGAGATCCTTCAGCGACCTGTGTAAATCAGTTCTCCAGCGAGGCTGCAACTCTGTCTGGACTTTGGAAGAAGGTAACGTGGGTAGCATCTGACATGTATATGTAAGTGTAACTTCTCCTGTTTCTTATCTGGGCTCATCATTCTTCATTCTGCCCTCCTTTGCTTCTCAGACCTCCTATATTAGCTTTGTTGTATTGTTGTTAATTATCATTTTGCAAATGAGGAATGAGAGCCTCTAATAGTTTGAGCCTGAAGTCACACAGCTGCTAATTAGTGACTGCCAAGTCTACTCAGATTTTTGTGGCAGCAAGTCCAAACTCTTTTCTGGGTATTTCACAGCTGCTGAATTCTGTGAGTTTGGTTTTTGTTCTAATTTAAGTTTCTAGAAGGTAGTAATGATACTTTTCTGTGTTTATATAAAATAAATTATTTGGCCAATGAGGACAGATCTTCAATTAAATTCAATAATAAAAGCAGTTAAAAAAAAAAAGTTTTTAATTGAGTTTTTAAAACATTGAAGCTTTGTTAAAAAAAACTTTTTCTTTTTTAAAAAATATTTTTTTATTGATTTTAGAGAGGAAGGGAGAGGGATAGAGAGAGAGAAACATCAATGAGAAACATCAGTCAGCTGCCTCCTGCATGCCCCCTACTGGAGATTGAGCCCAAAACTTGGGCACATGCCCCCATCAGGAATAGAACCAGGGACCTCTAGCTTCATGGGTCAATGCTCCACCACTAGGCCACACTGGCCAGGCTGTTAAAAAAACTTTTTCATACAAAATGTTTACTTTGGGAAAAGATTCAAATATCAAAGAAATGAATGATTAAGACTGTAAGAATAGGCCAACTGGCGTGGCTCAGCAGTTAAGCATCTACCTGTGATCCAGGAGATTGCGACTGGATTCCCAGTCAGGGCACATGCCCAGGCTCCATCCCCAGTGTGTGTGTGTGTGGGGGGGGGGATGCAGGAGGCACCCGATCAATGACTCTTCATCATTGTTGTTTCTCTCTCTCTTTCCTTCTCCCTCCCTTCCTCTTTCTGAAATCAATAAAAAAAATTTTTTTTAAAAAAAGAATGTAAGAATATTCTAAAATCCTATCTTCCAGAGAAATGGGAACATACTTTACACACTATTTAGCAAAAACACTTAACATATATCATGGACCTTTTTTCACTTCAATACTTACGGGTCTAACTCATTTTTCTAGTATTTTATAGTATTATTTTATAAATATGTCATAATTTTTAATATCCATTACCCTGTTGATTAATATTTGGCTTGTTTCTCATTAAAACCAATGCTGCAGTAATGAACAGTAGCTTCCTAAATAGAGCTTTGGCCAGTGAATTTCAATAAACTTGATCCATATAAGTGGGATGTACTTAAAAAGTTGTAGTGCTTTTAAAAATAAATTGCCAGTTTTTTCCTCCAAAAAGACTGCCAATTTACATTCCCACAGCACCATCAACAGTTTGTTACCAGTCTTAAATTTTTGGCAATCTGATAGATGAAAAATGTTATGAAGTTTTATTTGCACTTCTTTAATTACGGGTTTATTCATAAGTTAATCGCCCATTTTTAGTCTTTTTTTTTATACTGTATTTTTGTATTTTTAGCCTTGAATTGCCTGTTCACATCCTTTTACCTGTTTTTATCACTGAGTAACCTTCCACTGTATGGATGTACCACAGTGTGTTTATCCATTCTGCATGAGTTTCTGTAATTGCTTATCTGTCTTTGTATTTATTTATAGGAGCCCTCTATACATTAGAGATAGTACTGGTTTGTTAACAAATATTTTCTCACAGCCTCCTGCTTATCTTTCAACTTTGCAATGTCTGCCTTAATATGGAGGTTTGGGGGTTTAATATATAAACTTAAGCTGGTAAATATTTTCTGTACGGCTTCTGGTCCTTATAAATGTGTATCGTGTCCCACCCCTTGACTACATTGAGCTCAGTCTTACGTGACGAGCAGGAGTTGGCCAGGTGCGGGCAGGGAGAGCGTTCCACGCGCCGGGAGCAGGAGGGCGCGTCCGCAGGGTGCGCAGGTGCAGCCTCCCCGGCGGGCTCCCTCTCCCGCCGCTTCCCGTCGGCCCGGGCAGGCGGTGCGACTGTCCTCGCCCGGCTCCCTGCACCCGGCTGTATACCGGCACGGCCGAGTCAGGAGGGAACTCTCGCAGCGGCGTTAGTGTAGGTGGCTGGTTAGTATTAACAAAGGAAGGGAGCGAATGGGATCCACAGGAGGCTAATGAGCTAGGGGGCTGAGTCAGTGTTAAGCTCGACTTCCTAGGAAGCCAGGGCGTCCATAGCTCCCGAGGGGACGGCGGCGTCCTGCGCCTAGGTGACTAATAACCCACTCTCTACCCCCCCACCCCCACCCCCCCAGCACCCCACACCCCCACACACACCCCCACCACCACCCCACACACACCTCCCACCCCCAGCACCCCACACCCCCACACACACAACCACCTCCCCACACCCCACCACACACACCCCCACACCCCCACCCCCCTACACACACCCCACCCCACCCACACCCCCCACACCCCCCACACACACCCACCACCATCCCCACCACCACCCCACACACACCTCCCACCCCACCCCCACCCTCCCCACCCTCCCCCCCACACCCCCCCACACACCCCACACACACCTCCCACCCCCACCCTCCCCACCCTCCCCCCCACACCCCCCCACACCCCCCCACACACACACCACCCCCCCCACAGCGGGCTCCCACAGGACAACCGGTCAACAGCCAGAATTTCTAAGGGAAACGTTAACACAAGAAAGGGGAAAAGACCTCTGCTGGGCACAGGCGCAGTAGGAGCCAAGATGGCGACCATAAAGGGGCGGTGCCTAGCCTGGGAGAAGGATGGGATTGGGTAAGGGCGCAGCCGAGGAAGGAAGACCTAGGAAAGCGATTGGACAGGGGGAGGACGCCGAAGAGCCAGGAAAGGGATTGGCTCGTTTGAAAGCCGGAGGTAATGTGATCAGAGCTTAGCATGGTTAGGGTTAGGACTGGACCTAGGGTTTGGGTTATGTTGAGGGCTCGGGTTAGAGAGATGGTTAGGGTTAGGATTGGACCGAGGGTTAGGGCGGGTCTGCGTGGCGCACCTTCGCCGAGTCCTCGCGTCCTGTCCCTGTAGCAGCCCGGCCCGGCCCAGGCCCCAAGCCCGGCTCCGGTGCGGGCCGGGTCCCGCGGCGCTGGCCGCCGTGCAGCTGGGAGCAGAGCCGAAGCAGAGCCGACGCTGGCCAGATGGGGACAGACGGAGCTGGACTCAGCTTTGGCGCGGACTGCGCTGAACTGCGCCGGCTTTGGGTGCCCCGCCGAAGCCGCGGAGTGACACAGCCTCTCTGGACGCCGGCCCTCCTTCTGGGCTTGCTGCAGACAAGGCTGGACTTGTTTCCACAGCAAGATGGGGCTAAGCCACCTGGTCGCAGACACCGGGCACCTGAGGACAGCCCCTGGTGTTTTCTTCGATCAGTCTTACCCCGCATCCGCCGCGTGTAGGCCCCTGAAGCGCTTTCCTTGCGACTCGGTGGAGGCGCCCCGTTCCCACCGGCGGCAGCGTGCGCCTCCGACCTGCGCGCGCATGGCCGTTACCTTGGCCAAGTGGACAAGCCCCCAGAATGTTTTCGAGTCCAACGCCTTAACCACTCGGCCGTCCCAGCCACGTCCAAGGATGTTTTTATGTCACGTATCCATCCAGCCATCCAGTGTTGAAGGTCCAGAGAAAGATGAGGGCCAAAGTCAGAGGCATGGCTGAGAGGCTTGCAGAGTGACTGACATCTCTGAGGGATGGATTCCTGCAGGGCTCTTCCTCCCCAGTGGGGAACCTGGAGAGAGCCTGACTGGCATCCTGGCGGTGAACTGGTGCCTGAGTGTCCCGCCCAAGCCCAGGCTCTTCGTAGAGTCCCCATCTGTGTTTAGACCGTGCTGTCTCCTGCCACACACACCTCCTCTTTCCCTTGTGCTCCGAGTGCCACCCCGAAGCAAGGCTCTGGATCTGCAAGCCTGGGGAAGGCACAAGTCCTGATCTTTTGCCCTGAGCACGCACAGGAAGTCAGCCAGCCGGGCAGACAGCCAAGTTATATTTAGATTGTGTCACCTGATGGGGTCATCCACTAATCAGGGCACAGCCGCAGCTAATGGCATTTCGGGAGTAAACCGAGGTGGGACCAGGGGCAGTGGAGAAGTGGGCAAGAAAGCCAGGCACTGACTTCAGGCTCATTTCAGCAAGTCACAAAGCAGGGGTAAAAATGTGTGGCTTACATCAAACCTGGAGAGATGGAGGTCAAACCAAGGAGAACCTTGCCTTGGGAGAGAAATCAGTGCCTGGCGTGGGCAGGGGAAGGACAGCATAGGGAGGTCAGCAGGAAGAGTGGCTCAACTGGCCAGGCCCCTTCCTGTCCTGGAAGCCAGCCTGGGGGTGAGGTCAGGATCTCCAGCCCCTTCCTGCCCCCTGAGCCTCTGCTGAGTGAGTGACTTTTTAACAGGCAGTTAACACCGAGCTGTAGTCTGTAGAAAGAGCTGCGGTCACAGGACCCCATTCACAAGGGAGAAACCAGAAAGAAGCAGACGTGCAGGATTTTTTCTTTAAGCCCCAAAGGCTTTCCTTGCCCCAAATTTGATTGATCAAATGACTGCCCTGGGAGGCAGGGAAGGGGCCCTAAATTATCAGTGATACAGTTGCTTTGTCTTCCTCTTATCTCTAGACTCCAACCCCACCCCTCCAGTGGGGGCGGTGGTCAGGATCTCCTGGCCTGGCGTTGGCTTTGGCTCCTCCAGCCTGTTCCAGACCCTGCCCACAGGATTGGTTTCCCACGACCAAATCCCATCCGAAACACCCAAACCTGCCTGGGGTGTGAGGGTCATCCACACTCCTCAGTCTGAATTTCAAAGTCCTCCACGCTCTGACACCCAGCCTTTCCCCCCAGACTTTTCCAGTAGCTTCCCTGAGGTGTTATTGTTGACTTAAAATAAACCACATAGTCCTGGCTGGTTTGGTCCAGTGGTTAGAGCATCGGCCTCAGTCTGAAGGGTCCCCAGGTTGGATTCCCTGTTGAGGGCATATACCTCAGTTGCAGGTTCTCCACCCAGGTCCAGGCATGTCCAAGAGGCAACCAATTGATGTGTCTCTCTCGCATCGATGTTTCTCTCCCCCACTCTCTTGAAATCAGTGAAGAAAATGTCCTTGAGTGAGTATTTAAAAAATAATAATAAACTGCACATATGTAAGTGATATATATACATATATTCCTAGAAACCAACATCACAATCAAAATAATAAACATACAAAAGTCTCATGTCCCTTTGTCATCTTTTTTCCTACTTCTCCATGAACCCTCACCCCCAACCCCAGTGAACTCCGATACGCTTTGTGTCACTATAGATTAGTTTGCAATTTGCGAGGTTGTAAGTACAAGTGGAATCGTGCAGTATGGACTCCTTTTTATCTGACTCCTGTCACTCAGCACAGTTATTCTGAGATTCATCCCCGCCGTTGTGTGAGGAGTACATTTGTTTTTATTGCTGAGTTTAGTACTTCCCATCATGAGTGTACTACATTTTGTGTATCCATTTACCTGTTGATGAACACTTAGATTGTTCCCAGTTTTTGACTTTCAAACAAAACAGCTTTGAATGTTTGTGTACAAGTCTTCACATGGGCATAAGCATTCATTTCTCTTGGGTGAACATTAGGGATTAATGGGTGTTCATAAAGTAGTGTGTGGTGGGCAGTTAGACAGGAATGAGCAGAGCAGGGACAATGGGCCAGGTACAGAACGTCACCAGGGCAGAAAGCCCTGGATGCCTAGCAAAGGACAATTGTAGGGTGGGACCTCATCCCCAGGGTGGCCTTTCCTCCCCTAGCATATCACTTGGGCCATGGGGTTTGGACCCCCTGACCTTTCCTCCCTAGAGATAACATCTAGGTTTCAGTTGTATTTCAGCTCCAGGCCCAGCAAACCAGCCAAACCAGCCACAGCTGACCTCAGGACTAGCTGCATTGGATAGTGACCCCCTGCTCTGGAGCCGACCAATCAATCAGTGGAGACCTAGACCCTGAAAGGACAAATCTGGAAAGCTGCTGTATTTTTTTTTTTAATATATATTTTTTTATTTTGGAGAGAGGAAGGAGAGGGTTAGAGAGGTGAAAACATCAATGAGAGAGAAACATCAACATCAATCGGCTGCCTCCTGCAAGGCCCACACTGGCGATCAAACCTGCAACCCAGGCATGTGTCCTGACCGGGAATTGAATGGGTGACCTCTTGGTGCTTGGGCCGATGTTCAACCACTGAGCCACACGGGCCGGCAAGCTGCTGAATATTCTATTGGGATTTTCCCCCAGGAACTCCCCTAAGATCTCCACCCTTAAACCCTTAGGACAAAGGGCCCAGCGCACTATCCCTCCAGGGAGCATGCCCTTGCCTTTCCTTTTCCGTTTCCCTTCCTTGTCCCTCCCGCAGGCGGATTACCATTATCTTCCTCACTTCCAAGCTCCTAGGGACTTTCCTTTGCCTCTGTAACTCGTTTCCTCAGCCCCTGTCTTTTACAGATTACTTCTTCCACCTATGTGATTTTATAAATAAATGTTCTCTTATAGTTTGGGCCTTGGCTCTGAATTCTTTCCTAGCCAGTACTAAGTACTGAGGTTGCTAAACCCGGGTCTGGTGAGACCCCAGTGGTCTAACACCTGATGCCCATTCCCGCCGCCCACAACAAGTGCATGTTTAATATTATTTAGAAACTACCAGGCTCTTTTCCAAAGTGGTTGCTCCATTTTCCATTCCCACCATTGTTGCTGACAGAAGTGGGGTCCTTGCAGTGTTTCGAGAAAAAGCATTTTTGGGGTCTCACAAGGTAGGATGAGGTCTCATGATAAGATTTATTTGGGTGAAAATAGAAGTCAGCCAAAAAGATTGACTTGTAGCACCAGATGCCAAATCAAAGGAGTGCCCCTCCTGGGTTCCCAATGTCCCATCTCTGTCTGTCCCACCATGGAAAAGCAGGGCCAGAAATAGGTCCAATGTCCAGAGATTCCGCGCCAGCCGTGCCAAGGCTGGTCCAATCCAGTCTTTCTCATCCAGCTAGTTCAGCTTGTGTCCCCGCCTTAGATCTATTGCTGTGCCGCTGTATCCAGGCTCCCCCTTGGAGTCTGAGTTCACAGGGCTGTTGGCCACGTGGCTGGTAGGGCCACAAGGTTATTATGGAGAGAAAACGTGCCAACAAATGGGATGGGCACAGGTCACCGAACCAAAGAGAGCGCTTCGTTCCCTGGGGTTATATTATCTCAGGGTGGGAAGGACCAGGAGTTTTTTCAAAATAACCAATGAACTTCCCAAGCTTTTCCCAGCTTCTGATGGGCCCACCCCCTTACAAATCGATTCCTTTCCCAGGCTAGACTGACAAGCGTCTATGTGAGCCACTTCTGCTCCTCTTGCCCACGGGCCCACCGCTCTCTCTGTTGTTCCATCCCTTCCCCCAGCGATCTGCAGGGAACAGGGCAGTGGTTCCCTGGGGAGTGTGTGAAGCTGTAACTTTCTGGTTTAACAATAACGTCCGGTGCCCTCTGCTCTCTTCCTTTGTGAATATGCAGCTACACCACAGTGTATGAGAGCTCCAGCTCCTCCGCATCCTCGCCAACGCTTTTGGATGGGCAGTCTTTTTATCTTGAGCCATTTTAGCAGGTGTGTGGATGTCTCACTGAGGTCTGAGTCTGCATTTCCCTCATCGCTAATGATGTTGAGGATGTTTTCATGTGCTTATTTGCCATTCGTTTATCTTCTTCGGTGAAGGGTTCACATGTTTGTTTTTGTTATTGGATTGTTTGTTTTCTTATCATTTAATGTTTAGTATCCTTTATAATCTGTATGCTAGTCTTTATAAGGTATATGATTTTCAAGTAGTGCCTCCCAGTCTGTGGCTTGTCTTTTCATTCTCTTAACAGTGTTTTTTGAAGAGAAGTTTTCAATTTTGATGAAGTCCAATATATTGATTTTTTTTTTTCCTTTTATGGATAGTGCTTTTGATGTAGCGTCTAAGGAATCTTTGCTAAATCTAACGTCAAGAAGATTTGCTCCTATGTTTTCCTCTAGAAGTTTTATAGTTTTAAGTTATACATTTAGCCTTATGACTCATTTTTGAGTATTTTGTTTTTGTTTTGTTTGTTTCCATGTTAGGGTGTTTTGTTTGCATACGGATGTCATGTGGTTTCAGCACTACTTGTTGAAGACTCTTCTTTCTTTCTCCAACGAATTGCCTTTGCACTTTTGTTGGAAATCAATGGGCCATATATGTGTGCATCTATTTCTGGATGTCCTATTCTGTTCCACTGGCCTATTTAAAGAATTGAAAAACGATCCTTTCTCCAGTGAATGCCTTTACAACTTTGTTAAAAATCAACTGAGCGGCCCGGCCGGGCGAGGCTCAGCGGTTGAGCATCGACCTAGGATCCAGGAGATGGTGGTTTGATTCCAGGTCAGGGCACATGCCCGGGTTGCGGGCTCCATCCCCAGTCGGGGGCGTGCAGGAGGCAGCCGATCAATGACTCTCTCATCATGGATGTTTCTATCTCTCTCCCCCTCCCTTCCTCTCTCTGAAATCAATAAAGATATATGTTTTTTTAAAAATCAACTGTGTATGTGCAGGTTTCCTTCTCGGCTCTCTATTCTTCCGTTCCACTGATATATTTGTATAGTTAATATATTTACACAGATAACACATTGCTTTTATTACGCTGGCTTTATAATAAGTCTTGAATCAGGTAGTGTTAAATCCTCCAACTTTGTTTTCTTCAATGTTATTTTAGCCATTCTAGGTTCTTTGCATGTCCACATAAATTTTATTTTATTTTATTTGTTTTACAATACTATGAGGTGGATACTATATTACCATTATCTTTGGTGACAGTATAACATGGTGATCAACATCATGGGTCATGGACTTTAAAATTACCTGGATTAGAACCCATCATTGTCACTTATTAGCCTAACCTACCCTAGGTAGTTATTTAACTTTTTATGCTCAGTCCTCTCCTGTATAACATAGGTTTATTAATAATACTTAGCTCCAACAGTCCTAGGGTAATTAAATGAGATAATTACATTAAGTTCCTGGAATACTGAGTAAACATTTGGTAAGTACTAGCTGCAATTGTTATCCCCATTTTGCACATGAAAAAAGTTGAGAGGTTAAATAACTCTCACGGTAGAGCTTAATAGTGGTACAATAAGTTTATAAGTGACACAACCACAGTTTTGGATTCCAGACCCCAGTTTCCTAGTCACTATAGTATAATATAATCCTACAAATTTTATAAAGATAAATTTTAATCCTCATACAATGCTGCAATAATGATATAAACCCTTCTATAACACTTAGCTTGTGCCAGGCATTGTTCTGAGTACTTTGCATATCTTAACTCATGCAATCCTCACAACTCTATGAGGAAGGTATATTCTTATCCCCAGTTTACAGATTAGGACACTGAGGTACTGTTGCATTAAGTAATTTACTGGAGGATGCATAGATAGTAATTAGCAGGACCAAATGTTACTTCGGCCATTCTAGATCCTTTGCATTTCCATATAAATTTTAGAATCAGTTTGTTCCACCCCCCCAAAAAAATAACTGAATGGTGTTAATTTTGTAGATCAATTTAGGGAGAATCAACATCTTATCAATATTGAGTCTTCTGGTCCATGAGTATAATATATCTCTCTTATTTAGTTTTTTAAATTTTTATTTATTGATTTTAGGGAGGTAGGGAGAGAGAGAGAGAGAAACATGAATTTGTTGTTCCACTTATTTATGCATTCGTTGGTTATTTCTTGTATATGCCCTGATCAGGGATCAAAACTGCAACCTTCGTGTATCAGGACAACACTCCAGCTCTAACCAATTGAGCTACCTGGCTAGGGCTTTAGTTTTTCTTTAATTTTTTTCTTAGCAATGTTTTGTAGTTTTCAATGTGCACGTCTTGCACATCTTTGTCAGACCTCTCTCTAAGTATTTAATATTCTTATGGTAGTGTAAATGGTAAAAAAAAAAAAAAAAATTTCAATGGTAAATTAAATGGTAAAAAAATAATATTTTTGTGGTATTGTAAGTGGCAAAAAATTTTCAATAGCTGATTGATCACTGCTAGTATATAGAAATACAATTGAGTTTTGTATTATATCCTACAACATTATTTAACTCGCTTCTTAATTCTGCCATCTTTGTCATTCTATACAATTTTCCACATAGACAATCATATCTTCTATGAACAGATACAGTTTCACTTTTTCCTTTCTAATCTGGATTCCTTTTGTTTTTCTCTGCTTTTTGAACTGCCTAGAACATCCAGTACGATGCCGAATATGAGTGGTGGAAGCAGACCACTGTGGCCTTGATCCTGACCATAGGGCTAAAACATTCAGTATTTCAGCATTAAGTCTGATGTCAGCTGTAGGTTTTTCATAGATGTCCTTTTTCCAGTTGAAAAAGAGATTTTAAAATAATTTAAAAACCCTTATATTTATCTTTATATTTACCATTTCCAAGTTCCTCATTTCTTTGTATAGAGCAAGATTTTACCTGGTATTTTCCTTCTGACAGTTCAGGTCACCTAATAATATATTGTCCAACTGAAAATGTCTCTCCCCCCCCCCCCATTTTTGTAATGTACTTTCACTGGATATAAAATTCTAGATTGATATTTTTCCTTTTAATGCTTTTAAAATGTTGCTCTACTATCTTCTGGATCACACTGATTCTGTGAAAAATAATATAAATGGAGCCGCTTTAAAACGGAGTCAGAGCAGCCATCCCAGAGGAACTGCTTTGCATACCTCAGTCCTCAAACCTTTGGAATGTTAAAACTGGGCAAAATTAGTTTTCAGTGGGGCCTAAAGCTGCATTGTATTCCAGACAACATTGTTATGACTGGGGACTGGAAATTAAAGACTTTCTTTAGAATTGTCATCATATGTTAGCTTGTTTACAACTATAGAAATTCCTTCCTTCTATTCATATGATTGTTCCCCTTCCCTTTCTCATAAATGCCCCTTGCCTTCACTCCTAATCTGAAAACCATTTGGGTTTCTGCCTGAATTAATGCTTCCCGAATAGCTAATCTCTTGGATCTCCAATAAACACTTGCTGCCTTTCCCTCTGGACTTTCAGTTTTAGATGAACAATTCCGACAAGAAGATTCCTGAAGTATTTTTTCTCTCGGTACATAATGTATCTTTTTTCCTCTGGCTGCTTTTGGATGATCTCTTTATTGCTACTTTTAAATAGTTGTTTTCTTGATGTTTCTTGTGCTTTTGGTTCTTCACAGAGCTTCTTGGATTTCTGGGTTTATAGTTTTCATTGAATTTGAGAAAAAATGTACTTCTTTGAATATTTTTTTCTGCATCTCCTACTTTTAAGACTCCAGTTAGATGTATATGAAGCTTTTTGAAGTTATCCCACATTCCATGTTCATTTATATGCAGCCTTATTTTTTCTTCCATATTTTATTGTGGATAGTTTCTCTTACTGTATCAAGTTCACTAATCATGTCTTCTGTAGTATCTAATCTGCTACAAATTTCATTCTGTGTATTTTTAAGTATCTTTCCAGGCTTATTGGCCATTTGAATTTTAAAAAGAAATTCATATGCCCTTTGCCCACTTTTCCCCTATTGGTTTGTGCATTTTTATAGAACTTTTTTCTGTATTAAGGAAAATAACTATTTCCTTGGCACATAGTACAAAGATGTTTCACAATTTGTCTTTTGTCTTTCAAATTTGTACTTGGTGTTCCCCATGCCTGGAATGCAGCTCACTCTTATCCTCTATTACTCCAGTCTTCCTTACCTTGATCCATTTTTTTGCTAAAGAAAAAAAAAAAAATCTATCTATCTATATGCACACACACATATATTTGTGTGTTATGTTTCCTTTTATGATTGTCTTTGAACTAGAAAATAAACTGTACAAGAACAGAGATTTGCCCGTTTTATTTACTGCCATATCCCCCAAGCATCAAGAACAGAGCACATGATAAGTGCTTATTAAATATATTTTTGGGGGGGAAAAAGGTTCATTTTGTTTCAATGTGTTTTGTTTTCATTAAAAATCAATCACCTTTTCAGTTATGGTTCCTGACTATAAGACTTATTTAGAAAGATTTTCTCACTTCAAGAATATTTATTTTAACTGTAATTTTAAAAAATTTATTTAGAGAAGAATATTTTTTTTTTTGCATTAAAATTTTAAAATCTGTTTAGAATCAATGATGTGATTTTACCAGTGGATTTTCTCTCCTCCCCTTAGCTCCTGGCAATCACCATTCTGCTTTCTGTCTCTATGAATTTGACTGCCCTTGGTTCCTCATATAATTGGAATCATACAATAGTTTTCCTTTTGTGGCTTGTTTATTTTACTTAGTGTAATGTCCTCAGGTTCATCCATGTTCTGCCATGTGTCAGAATTTCTTTCTTTTTTAAGGTTGAATAATATCCCATTATATATATTTTGTTTGTGCACTTATCCATCGATGGACACTAGGGCTGTTTTCACTTTTTGGCTGTTGTGAATAACGCTGCCATGATTATGGGTGTACAGATATCCCCGAGACCCTACTTTTCATTCTTTGGAGTATATACCTAGAAGTGTAATTGGTAGATAATATGGTAGTTCTATTTTTAAGTTTTGAGGAACTGCCATACTATTTTCCATTGCAGCTGCACTTTTTTACACGCCCACCATCAGTGAAGGTGGATCCCCATCTCTCCACATCCCCACCAACACTTGTTATTTAACGTTGTGTTATTGTCGTTTTTATTTTATTTATTTTATTTAGTTTTTCAATACGAGACTTTTATCGCATCTTTAAAACATCGCAAAAAACTGTGACAAATCATCTGGCATCTTCGTGTTTCTGTAGCCGGACAATTTAGATCTTATTAATCAGCCTGCTGAACTGTTCCTTTTTCAGAAATATAGGCACCATCCAAAAATGTTCTGCTATCCTTGTTGTTAACGGCTGTGGCTCGCTGGATGGATCAAAGCAGCTGAATTTGATACAAGTTCAGTGTTGTTTCCTTCAAGAATCAACTCCTCTTTCCGGGCTCGAGATACTGGACAGGCAATGCCTGACCCCATCCGAACGCTGCGGGTGTATTTTCACCCAAGAAACTTCTGATTTCGACAGGAGAACCAGCCTCCTGAGTGAGGACGTTGATGGGGAGGTGAGCGTAGAGGCCTCACCGTGCGAGGGAGGCCCAGGGTGACAGCCTTGATCATGTTCTGTACCTGGCTGCAGACAGTGCAAGCGTGGCCAGTTCCTTTCTGTTTCCCCACCATGTGTCAACCCAGAGCCTCTTCTTTTTCTTTCCAGGGAGACTGAGTTCTACGTTGATGTGGTTGAAGTCCCCCCGCAGGGTGCCTCTGGGGCCCTTCGCAATAACCGAGCGTCCCTTCCGAGTGAGGCCCACATTTTCCGGGGTGGCCACAGTCTGATGGCTGAATGGTCTTCATCCTCGCAGGGGATGAGGCAAAGAGCTGTGGTTGTTGTTTTTATTTATTTATTTTAAATATATATCTTTATTGATTTCAGAGAGAGGGAGGGAGAAGGAGAGAGAGAGATAGAAACATCAATGATGAGAGAGTCATGGATGGGCTGCCTCCTGCACGCCCCCGACTGGGGAATGGAGCCCATAACCCGGGCATATGCCCTGACCAGGAATCGAACCAGGATCGCCTGGATCCTAGGTCGATGCTCAACCGCTGAGCCACGCCCGGCTGGGATGTTGTTGTTTTTAAATAGCAACCATCCTAATGGGCATGAGGTGGTATCTCATAGCGATTATTTTATATATATATATATATATATATATCTTTATTGATTTCAGAGAAAGGGCAGCAGAGGGAGAGAGAGATCGAAACACCAATGATGAAAGAGTAATTGGGGATGGAGCCCGCAACCCGGGCATGTGCCCTGACCAGGAATCGAACCCTGATCTCCTGGATCCTAGGTCAATGCTCAACTGCTGAGCCACGCCCGGCCGGGCCTCTCATAGCGATTTTGATTTGCGTTTTCCTAAATGATTAATGATGCACATCTTTTCATGCGCTTGTTGGCCATTTGTCTATCTTCTTTGAGAAAATGTCTATTCTATATGTGTGTTTTTTCTCTATTTTTAATCAGGTTGTTTGGTGTTTTTTCTGTTGTTTGAACCACTGAATTTTTAATGGTTGGAATTGCAATCTTTGTATAAAGGGAAGTGACACGATAAAAAGAGTAAGGATAGTGTGTGGTGAGGAGGGTCGGAGAAAGAGAGATTTCTGACCAGGATCTCCTTTCCTTGTCTGGGTTCTCAGCTCTCCAAGCAGCATCTGCTTTCCTCTGCTCCCCCTCAGCCCAGAGACTTGAACTTCCCCTCGTTTCTGTGTATTTCCGGAAGGGAGCTGGGTAGTTTAGGTTCTGCCAGGGTCCTTTGAAAGCCTCTTGTCCCGCTTAACAGTTAGTTAGTGTGGGGCTGAGGGGCGCCCTCTGGTGGTAGAGGTGAAAAATTTTCCGGACTTTCAGCAATGCATCCTTTCCATTGAGAATTTCAAAAAGAGGCTGGACGGAGGTAGAGGTGTTCTGGCCACCATGGCTAGAAGAACACCTAAGGAACTAACAGTAAAGGTAGAAAAAGATCCCTATTGTACAGGACAAGGCCTGACAAGCTAGCCCAATAATTACCGCTCCCCCTGAAGTCCTTTAGAAAAACAAAACAAACCAGTCACACTCTGGTCAAGCATAACCCCATTACTCATTGTAAGACATTGTGTTTAAATATCCCTTTTATGTTGCTAAGGACTCCCCCCTTGTTTCATGTTACAAAAGTTGACAACCTAACAAATTATCAAATTATTAGAAGCCCCTTTACCGTAGTTGCCTTTGTAGTTACTGAGTATAAAATGTGGGAAGAACTGAGGGTCGGGGCTGCAGTTCGGCTCTTACATGGGTGAGACACCGCAACTGTAGCCGCTGGCCAGCTAATAAAGGCTCCAAAATTCAAACACAAACTCTGGGGTCGTCTGTCGCGGGTCACGCCAGAACAGAGGCAGTTTTAACCAGTTTTGGGGGTTCCAGGGCAGAGACCCACAGACAGAGCTCCCTATGCTGTGTTCATAGGGGCTCCAGAATGTCCAATGGCTCCAAGCAGGATTTCCCTTACACAGTCCCCCAAATCCCTCCCTTTTGGAAATCCCTGGGGCTCCTTTGCGGTAACCTTGTCTTTTCTGGTTTCAGTTCTGGAATGTACATCCCTCTGTTCAGGCCCAACCGTTCGTTAGGGCCTCCCTGACCTGCCGAACAGCCAGGGCAGCACCTGGTCTGAGTTTTCCAGCCTTGGTCAAGCTGCCCGCGTGGCCCAAATGCCATTCCCTTGCAGCTTTGCCTTCAGCTCGAACACTGTGGGCCTCCCGCTCACCAAGGCTCTAGGGTCCAATTTTGCTTTGTGGCTTTTTTTTCCTGTCTGTCCCCGAAGCAAGCCCTCGGGTCTTTCACATCAGTGTTTCACTCCAGAACTCAGCAGGGGCCTGGGCAATGGGTAATGTTACTGAACTAAAGGGGTTTGTTTGCCTGTGCACATCAAAGCCCAATAAGACACAAACAGGAGGAGGGAGTATTTGAGATTTTGCTCCCCAGGAAATGTCATCAGTTTTTGCGCAAATAAACTTTTATAAAAACAACAACAAAAGCGCGAACAGGAGTTTGCATAAAGAAAGTAAAGGTTTACTTAAGGAAATGGCACCAAACCCGGAGGCACAGGTGAACTCGTGTTCTACACCCTAGCTCCCCAATGGCTTCTAGGGGGGATGGGTTCTCAGGGACTAAGGAAGTTAGGGTTGTGGTTAGGATTATGGCCTCTATTGATTGACCGGCGCTAGGGGGAGGGAAAGTTGATCATTGCATCCAAGTCAGCCATGGAATCATTCTGGTTTTTGCAAGAGTGTGGTCATTAGGATTGTTCCACATTTCAGGGTCTGGAGCTGAAACACAACTGAGGCCCAGATGTGATCTCTAGTTTGACCGAAACTCTGTCTCTGTGGTCACCAGACCCGAGCTTTGTTCCTGAGATTACTTGATGCTGATCAGAAACGCATTGTCCTCAGGGCTTAATAATTAAGGGAGTGGATGTGCAAGGCAGAGGGAGGCGGGTGGGTCAGGGTGCTGGGTGAGGCCAGTTTGAATCTAAAGGGGAGAAACGAGAAAAGGTCGGGCGTATTTTAAAAATTAAGTTTCTGCACAGTTACAGTAACAATTTAACAGTTGAAGTTCTGGTATCTAGTTCTTGTTGGTCTACAAACGACTGTACTCCCGATGCCCCCCCTCTCTCAGGAGCTCCACTGACCTGCTCTCTCAGTTCCTTAGCCTCAGCCTCTGCCCCCCCCCCCCCCCCCCCCCCCCCCGTCTCTCATGCAGAGAAAAATCTCAGTGGAAAACTATGCGCTGTCTAAACTCCAGAGGACATTCCTCTGGGTTTTCTAGTTCCATTTCGCTGTGTAAATCACTGATAGCAACACAGAAATAATTCTTGTCTAAAGATGTGGAAATCCTGTCCTATCCTGTAGACCTTGAATTGACTGCCCCCCCCCCCCTGTAGGAAAACCAGTTCTGCTCACATCTGTACATCCATTGCCATATTCCTGATCTATAACTGTGTCTGTTCTTTGGGTTGTCTTTTAAAGCTGTTATAACATTTGGCTGGTTCCCTCATTCATTAACGCATAGAAGAAAAAGTCTTTAACAGGTGTTCATTTTTATATCTGCATGAAATCCGTTGAAAATTTAACACTAACCCGGGTAGTCCTCTGCCCCCAGAAAAGCCCAGCTCTCCAGCACTGAGATGCGAAGGGGTCCATTTTCAGGGGGAACAACTGGGGTGACCTGGTTCCCCTTTAGTTGCCCCCTGGTCTCTGGTGAAGACCTCACCCCTGTGTCCTGCTGCCCATGAGTGGGAGGAGGCTGGCTCTGCAGATTTCTGTGCTGTTTTGCTCTGCAGCAGTCCGTCCGTGCACTTGCCGGGGGTTAAATGGTTGGCTTTTGAAGGTTTTGGAAAGGCTTTCAGTCTTTTTCAAGAAACAGTTGCTCCCGGTGGCTGGGGGTGGGGGAGATGGGGGAGATGGGGGGATGGGGATTGCAGTGTTTAACGGGGACAGAGTTCCAGTCTGGGAAAGATGAAAAGCTCTAGACACGGTGGTGGTTGTGCAATGATGATGCCACTGGAGCTGCACTTAAAAACGGTGAACCTTTATGTTACATACATTTTACCACAATAAAAAAAGAGAGAGTTGGTCATTTGAATGCTCTTTTTGGGGTGGGTCCCGTGGAGAAAGCTGAAATTCACACCTTCTCCGAAACTGAGCTTTCTGAGTGTGCCTTTTAAAAATAACCCTTCCTCCGCCCGCCCCACCCCTTTAATTCTCAACCAAACAACGATGACTGTGACCCGCCATCTAGAAGGCTCTAAGGAACAGGATGGGGGACATAAAAAGGAGGCGCTAACAGTGTGGCAAGACAAGCCTGTCACTGTGATGCTTGCTCCTGTTCCAAAAGGACTGTTTTGGTAGCAAATGACAGACACCTTCCTTGAGCTGGCTTAGCCAGAAACAAGAAGGCATTGGGAGGATCCTGGAGGTGCTGGAGGGAGCATTAGCTTCCTGTTGCTGCTGTAGCAAATGACCACAAACTAGGTGTCTTAAAACAATGCAAATTTATTCTCTTACCATTTTGGACATGAGAAGTCTAAAATGGATGAGCAGTGCTGGTTCCTTCTGGAGACCCTAGGGGAGAATCTGTTTCCTTGCCTTTTTTAGCTCCTGTAGGCTGCCAGCATCCCTTGGCTCATGGCCCCTTCCTCTATCACTCCATCTTCTTGCCTCCGTGGTCACATCACCTACTGACTCGGACCCTCCCGCCTCCTCTTGGGAGGACCCTTGTGATGGCCTTGGGCCCACCTGGGTCATCCAGGATAACCTCCCCATCGCTGAGCCCTTAACCACATCTGCAAAGTCCCTTTGCCTAAATAAGGTAACATATTCACGGGTTCTGGGGATTAGGGACCTTTCTGTGAAAGCATGCAGGTCAGGAAAGTATTATTAATGCTCCCCTCTCATGGGGACCTTCGCCTCCAGGAACAGGGAGAAGTGGACCCCTTTCATACCCAAAAGATGGCTGCTTTCCGCCCACCCACACCCAAATATCTACATGCAGACCTTACAGTTGGGCTGGAGAGATCCCACCTCAGTGACCTCGGGGCTGGGATGGGAGGGAGAGGAGCTGCAATGCCCATTTGGCTGTTGGTGGTGGGGACAAACAGAGCAACCACAGTGGGCTTCCTGGTGACCCCCAGTTCTACCTGAGCGCGTTGGCCTCCCGCACCCCTCGCAGAGCTCTTTAAAGAGCCTTGTCTTTATCATTTACAAACACACCCAAACATCCTCAGACAGTAAAAAGAAGACAATTTAAATCTCTAAAAATCTCACCAACTCAGAGGTATCCACTGTTAACGTATTGATGTACATCTTTCTTTACGCAGATTTAAGTACATAACTTTACAAAATTGTTATACTTCCTGCTTTATAATCTACTTCGCTCACTCAATAATAGATTGTGATCACTTTTCTATGGCAATGGATGTAGAATTACCTCTCCATTTCTAGTGGTTTCATGGTATTGTAGAGAATAATGTACTTGGTACACAATTGACTCCCAAGTTGCTTTCAATTTTTAACTATTCTAAACAATACTCCTGCCTGGCTGGCATGGCTCAGTAATTGAGTGTCAACCTATGAACCAGGAGGTCATAGTTCGAACCCGGTCAAGGCACATGCCTGGGTTGTGGGCTCAGTCCCTAGTAAGGAGCGTGCAGGAGGCAGCCAATCGATGACTCTCTCATCACTGATGTTTCTCTCTCTCCCTCTCCCTTCCTCTTTCTGAAATCAATTTAAAAAAACATTTAAAAAAAAATAAACAATACTACCATGAACTCCTTTGCCATTTGTCTAGGTATCTCCTTAAGGTAAATTTCTAACTATGGAACTGCTGAGTCAAAGGTATATTCATTTACATTTGGATATTATTATAGGTTAAATTGTGTCTCCCACCCCCCCAAAAAGACATGTTGAAGTCCAAACCCCTAGTACTATTCATATTTTCTTCTTGCACTTCTATAATTTCACATTTTATTTTATTATTTTTATTTTATAATGCTTACTCAAGGACATGTTTAGAGAGAGGAAGGGAGAGAGAGAGGGGAAGGGAGAAACATCGATCAGTTGCCTTCTATATGCACCCCGACCGGGGAATGAATCCGCAACCCAGGTATGTGCCCTGGCTGGGAATTGAACGGGCAACCTTTTAGTGCCCAGGGTGAGGCTCAACCAACTGAGCCACTCTGGCTGGGCATATAATTTCACATTTTAAAGTTAAATTTTTGCTATACCTGGAATGTGTTTTCCTGCGAGACGTGAGATTGAAATCTAGTTAGGTAGTTGTTCAAAGTGACTAGACAGTAGTACCATGAAATGAATAATGCATGCTTTTTATGCTGATTTGAAATGCCACCATTATCATATACTAAATTCCCAAGTGTACTGGACGCTATTTTGGACTCTTCACTGTGGCCACTGTTGCAGGCACCCTGACTAGTAATCTACTCTTCTTTATCCCAACTGGGAAAGCACCAAAAATGACCACCAGAGGGCGCCATCTAGTCTCCTTGACCCACCTCCAGGCCCTCTAGCTGCCCAAACCTGCGGGCTGCGTTTCAGTTGGGCAGAAAGGCCAAACAGGCCACCCTAACTTCCTGCCTTCCTCTTGTTGGTGGAGCCAGGGGAAGAGCGTAGGCGACAGGAGGTGGGCAGGTCCACATGCCCTGGTGTGGGGCCTGAAACTCTGCTCTCGGGCCTCCCTCTGCCAACACATCACACTCCCAGTCAGGTGGGACACGGCCATCAGCTGTTCTCAAAGCATCCTGGCTTGGTTTACCCACATTCTCTCCTCCACTAGGTGAGCTCCTATGCATCCTGAAAGGCCCAGTTCAAATGCTACCACTAGGACACTCTTAGTCCTACTTCTGTGCTCCCACGGCACTAGCATTCGTTGCTTTCAATAGCAATTAAATTACGTGCCTTCCGTCCTGGAGAACATGTGCTCCACCAGGGACCATGACTTGCTCAGCTCCAAGCAGAGACTTGTGAGCAGAGGCCTGGCACAAAGTGAAGGTCATTGAACCTCACCTACATTCTGTTATGTCTTCACCTGACTCGTACACCTTGAGAGACCTCCCTGAAGGCAGGTGCTAGGTCTGATTCTTCCTTTTGGCCCTCATACTGCCCAGCACGGGGTCTGGCAGATAGGCCCTCAAGTTTGCTAGAACGAAGCTGCCTCCTTCGGTGTATGTAACTCACTTCTCTCTGGGGAGGTCTTTTTTCAGTCGACATATCTATCAGGCATTTTCTGTTGTGTCTCAGACTGTGCTGGGTGCCATGGTCTGGAGGGTCATTGGGGAGGTGCCCTGTCCCAGCCGGGGAGAGCAGAGAATAACAAAGGAGAGATTTCACGGCACCATCTCTGGAGCTACTTAATGCTTATCAGTCAAACTCTTTCATTTTACAAATGAGGAAACAGAGGCTCAGATGGGGGAAGGTTTCATGTAGAAAGCTGACAAACTGAACCTGGAATTCTGCTCTCCTGACATCCCAGGCTTGGACTTGCTGTACCAAGTGCATTGTGGGAAACAGGAGGTCTGTCAAGTTTGCTGTATCCCAGGGGAACAGGGCTGTTGGAAGGGTTAATGAAATCATTTATTGGGTGAATCAATGGAAAACAAACCAAGGAGCCACTGCTTTAGTAGCAGAGGGTAAGCTCTACCCACAGAACCATTTATTCACTTCTTGAAAGATCATTTAAAATTTGCTTTTAGGGAAGTTTTTGAGCAGCTACACTTTAGATTGACCCTAATAAGAAAGAGCACAGACTTTGCAAATGGACAGACCTGGGTTTAAAGTCCTTCCCTGGCTGTGCAGACTTGATTCATGATATAACCTCCCAGAGCTTCAGTGTTCTCACCTGTACAATGGGGATGATAATCTTCCAGGTAAGCAAAGGAATGAAAAACCCTGGTTTCAGGCCCTGGTCCCCAGCAGGCGCTCAGTTACGGGATTTACCCGTTCTGTGGTGTGCTGCCCATTGTGTTAATCTCCTCCCAATGACAAGTCCAGCAACGTCCTGCTGGTAGCTTCAAATTGGCCATGGTGGGGGTAGTTACATCATGGAACTTAGCAAACACTACAAATCAGGAGTCTTTTTTTTTTTTTTTTTTATCTTCACCTGAGGACATGTTCATTGATTTTTAGAGAAGGGGGGGAGGGAGGGAGAGGAAGAGAAACATCGATCAGTTGCTTCCTGCATGTGCCTCGGTTAGGGCCTGGAATTGAACCTGCAACCAATGTGCCCTGACCAGGAATCAAACCTGCAACCTTTCAGTGTATGGAACGATGCTCTAACCAACTGTGCCACACCAGCCAGGGCAGGAATCATTTTGTTTCCCAAGAGCCCGTTGTTAAACATTTACCAGGCATCCCAGGGTATCATCATTATTACTGAGAATAATAACTTGCCAACTCCGGGCACACCCAATGCACACTATGAGGCTATTTTTACTGACATGACCTCATTTCCATCAGAGTGGTCAGTTCAATAAAATGGTCGATTGGTTTCATTCTGGTTGATTGGCCCCCATTTTGAGGCTGTGAGCCTTACTGGGAGCTCTGCCTTGCAGAGTTGTGGGGAAAAACCCAGTTCAGTCAAAGTTTCTTGCTGCAGCCTGTAACATAACTAGAAACAGGAGTCTTTCCCTCTCCTCTCTCAGCAGAAGCTGGATCAGCAGTTCCAGGGTTCCCTGGGGTTTGCGAAAGCTGCTCCCCTTGTGGGATGGGGTGTTGGTCACATGTGAGCTGGTGTCTTACCCAGGTCTGTCTCTGGGTGGGAGTCAGAGTCCTCTTACTCCGTTGGAGCTCTGGGAATGCTCAGAGCAGGCTTGGCTGTGGGGACACCCTCCCACCCCACCCCACATACACACTGCAGGGTCTCCACCCAGGGCCTGGGCCCTCCCCACTAGGATGGGCCTCTCGTGGGCCCTGTGGGAGCACGGGAGCAGCAAGAAGATTTGGTTCCCTGGAAAGCCTTGGAGTCAGATTCCTTGGAAGGAGAACTTGAGTGTGGGTGATGGAGCCTGAGCCTCTCCCCGAGGGCTAAGTAGAAAGGGGAAGTGTTCTCAGGCTGTTACTTGCTGCTCTGGGGTGGGTGGGAGGCCTGTGGGAGAGGAACGCATCTCATCAGCTGTGCCAGAGCCACGACACTCAGGACATTGCTGTCTCCTCAGCCGTTCACATCTGGACATGTTTGCAGCCCAGGTAAGCATCTGGGCCTGTGTCAGTGTGAGTGACTCTCTGGGCTGGGGCTGGGGCTGGAGCTGGAGCTGGAGCCTTGGTATGACCACTGGGTGGGGTTGGAGAAACACTGGTCTTGAAGAATCCACAGTGGCCACTGGCTGGGTGACCTCAGAATCACTGGCCTCCATTTACTCATGTGTGTGTTGGGGAGACAAAGAAGCCTGTGTCTCAGGTTGAAATGACAGTGACGGAATGAGAGGTGTGTGCTGCAAAGGGGTTGTTATCACTCTAGACACTGATGACGAGTTTTGGTAACTGAGGACCCTAGAGGGTCTGTGCTAGAGGCGGGATGGGGTGGAGGCATTGACTATGTGAACTTTAGGCTACGTCTTGGAGCCATTGGATGGAAACCCCAGATCACCACCAGCCTAAGCATGCTTGTGATTGTGTCTCTGGCATTTTGGGACTGATTTATAAGGGATCCTGTCTTCCAGGGGCCTCAGGATCAAGGTGTGTTGGGTTGGGGTCAGGTCAGATCCCCGTTTCGTCATCTGCTCTTCCCCTCTGGAAAATTACCGTGGAGGAGACCCGGGTTTGGCCCTTTCGCTTCCCCTTCCACCTTCTCACACATCACTTGTCCCAAAAGCCACTCCCTTTCCTGCCCCTTTGCACGCACCCACCTCTGAGGGGGCATCGAAAGTGTAAATACTGAGCCTGGAGAAGACAAGGCCTGGGAGATTCTTTTCATCTTTTTTTAGGATCTTTTTTTCTCCCTTCTGAAAATTGGAAAACCAAAGAAAGATAGGGAAACAATGACCTCGAATTCCACCATCTCACAACCACCCAGGAAGAGGGTTTGGCTTTTGCCTTCGAATCTTTTTTCCCTAGGTATAGATTTTGAAAAGTTATCATCGTTTTATTTTGAGGGACATACATTCTAGAAATAGAAATACAGGCTTCACCGCTGGGATCAGGGCCCAAGCATCTCTGTCCCCTCCACCCCCTGCGATGCCAGCATTATTGCCAGGGGGCCACCGAGGGGCAGGTTTTGGTTTCCCCCATATCCTTAGAACCGAACAAATAAGAAAGGTTAGCAATAGCAGGAGACAGTTTGTTTGAACCCAAGGAAGGACTTCTGGGCTGTAGAAAGCCTGGGGTAAACACGCCAGGAGGCCTGAATAATCTGCCATTCCGAAGGCTTTGCTGAGGGCGACACACCCCACCAGCGTCTCAGAGACATTGCAACAGCCGCCTGTTTGGGATCAGGGAGCAGAAGCTCTTTTAAGACGTGATACCTACATTTTTTGAAAATGTGTTTCTTTTATGCTTCACAGCAAGGCCAGCTGATACAGAAAGACAGAAGGATCCTACCCTCACACAGTGAAAAATCACGATCATTTTTCCGTGTCTCCTCCCCGTTGTCCCCAGCCGCACACTCAGGTGACGGCACGTGCTGATGTGGCTGCGGGGCAGACACATGTGTTCTGCTCTTTCCACTAGGCCTCTCCCGAGCTTTTCTTCCTGTCCCTTCCTGTCCCTTCCTGTCCCTCATTATTTTCATTTTCTTCCGACCCCATCAGGGGCCCTTCTGCAGTTTTCTTCCCCAGCCCCCCCCAGTGTTTGGCTGCTGGGTGGTGCACATACTTATCCACTTAGCTCTTACTTCCTCTGGATCGCTTCTTAGGGTAGATCTCTAGAAATGATACTATGGAATCACAGGGTAGGACCATTTTTTAAATGTATTACCATTTGTTTCCAAAAAAATTTTTTTAAATATATCTTTATTGACTTCAGAGAGAGGAAAAGAGAGGGAGAGAGAGACAGAAACATCAATGATGAGAGAGTCATTGGAGATCGAGCCCGCAGCCCGGGCATGTGCCCTGACTGGGAATCGAACCCCGATCTCCTAGATCCTAGGTCGATGCTCAACCGCCAAGCTACGCCTGGCCGGGCTCAAAAAAATTTTAAATCAACGTGTACAGCTAATGGCCAGGTGGGAGGATCCTTTTCACCACAACCTAGCCACAATAGGGTTTTATTATTATTTTCATTTTTGCTGGCAAATAGATGTAGTTTCTAACTGTGGGAGGACAAATATGTCAGGGGAACAATAAACTGTAATGGTTGAGCATGTCCGAACAGAGTCGGGTCCTATAATGAAACAAATCCGACAAGTTTAATCTGGGAGAAGTGGCGTGATAAGCGATCGCACCTAAGGCCGCGATCAGCTTGGCTCCGCGTGGCCCAAAAGGGCACGTTCAGACCCCCCTCTCCTGAGCTCTGCAGGACCCGCATCCAGCCTTTCACAGAGATGGAGAATGGTGGAGACAGGCTGGGCTCCTTTCATTACACTTCCCTGCCTTTTCCCAGGCGCACGTGGCTTCTCGGTTGCCAGCAGCTGTCTGCGTGGCCGGTGCTGGTGCTGGCGTCAGCCGGAAGGCCAGGTGGGAATGTGCCCTCACCGAGCACTGGCAGCGACAGTCTGGGCACTACAGGTGAATTCAGGCGAGACACGCTCATGCCGACTTGCAAGCGTCAGCTGAAATGCTATCTCCGGTCTCCCAGGCCCTTGTAATCTAAGCTGAGAGCAGCTCAGACTCTCAAGCTGAGAGTCCAAAGCCCTTCCCGAGACTTATGTGGGGTCCCCAGGAGGCCCCCCCTTTCCCGTGGTTCTGAGCCCTGTGGGTGAGCCTCTGCCCATACTGCACCGACCAGGGGTGAAACTCAGCCCCTTTCCTGGTTTCCTACACCCAAAACAAAGCAGCTCACCAAAGCACTGGCACATGCAATCGACTTCATTCAAGATTGGGTGGGAGGCCACCGGAGAGGTTTCGAAAGCAGCAAGTCCAGTAACATCCTTCCTTGTTCTTGAAATATCGTGGCCACTCCATCCCACAGCACCTGCCACCCGTCGCTTCTCCCACCTTCGAGCCACCGTCTGGCTCCCTTTCCTCCCCTCCTCCCCAGAACTCCAACCTCCCCCCACCCAGTGCCCAGAGCAATTCAATCTTCTCCAGTTCCTATCAGCCCAGCACTTTAAAGGCAGCCCATTCTATTTTTTACTTTTTTTTTTAAACGAGATATAAATAAAATGCACAGGTCTTAAGTGTACAGCTCAGTACATTTGACAATTGTACATCCTCTGTAACCACCGCCCAAAACAAGATGTAAAATATTCCCATCACCCCAGAAAGTCCCTTTGCGGCCCCTTCCAATCAGAGCCTTTCCTTCCCCATTACAACCACTATTCTGCTTTCTATCGCCGTCAAGCGGTTTAGGCCGCCTTGAACGTCCCATAAAGGGAAGCACACAGATTGTGCTTTTGTACATCTGGCGTCTTTCACTTAATGTTTCCAGGACTCAACCACACTGTGTGTATCGGGAATTCGTCTTTAAGAATTTCTAGGTGGCGTTTCATTGTCTGAGTCCACCGGCCTGTTTATCCATTCTCCGGTTGAATTCCCTTCTGTTTTTTCAGTTTCACACTCTTTGAGTAAGTGCAGCGTGGTTGATATTAAGAATAACAGTATGAGCCCTGGCCGGCTTGGCTCAGTGGACTGGAGGGTCCCTGGTTCCATTCTGGCCAAGGGCATGTACCTCGGTTGCAGGCTGTGTCTCTCCCTCTCCCTCTCTCCCCCACTTACACTCTCTCTGAAGAGCAATGGAAAAAATATCCTCAGATGAGAATTAAAAAAAAAAAAAAAAAAGAGTATGGGTGGTGGTGCAGGATTTCAATGGAGGGGGCACTAAAAAGAGAAAATTTTAATAATACATTTTACTTAACCCAATACATTTAACATATTATTTCAATATGTAATCCACGTAAGCATTTATTAATGAGATTTTTTTTGCATTCTTCTTTCCACACCCTTTGAAATCTAGTGTGCGTTTCACACTTACATCTCAGCTCCAGCTTGCCACCTAGCCCAGCAACTGCTCAGTAGAATCGCCTCATGGGCCGGGGGCTGCTCTTTTGGGCAACACAGGCCTCAGCTAAGGAGATTTGTGTCCAAGGCCACGCAGTCCTTGAAAGCAAGGTGCTGGATTAGAATTCAGATCTCCCCAGCTTCCTGCTGAGCTGTTTGCAAGTCTGCCTCCTTCTACAGACACTTTTTTGAGACCCCTCCAACCCCAACTTTCTGAAACTTTAATTCCCCTACGCACGCATTCTACCCACACCTTTTGGGACTCATGGCTACTTCAGATCATTTATGCTTCATGAGACAATCTCGAGTTTTTCAACATACAGGACATGACCATTAATGGGTAGTGAAATAAATCGGGGGGCTTACACTCAGTATTTTTTCTCTTTCACGTAATAAGCTGGAATAGGTGAGAAAATGTTGGAGGGCATCACGTGTCATAAGGCTTTTTATGAAATTTGTTTCCTGTATGTGAATATTCGAGTAGCTGTCACATGGTAAGCTGTATTTCTTATTCTGAGGATCTTGGTTTAAAAAAATAAAAAATAAAAAAGCAAGTACTATTCCCAGTGATGCATAGTGAGTGTGATCCCTGCTGCTGACTCCCCAGAAAAGCCTTTTGGGGAAGTGAGATTTGGGGCTGGGATGGCTGTTGCTTTGCACTGCTCTCCCACGCTGACATCACTCAGAATTGCAGAAGGCTCCCTGCCGAGTACTTCTTAGGTTAAGGAGGAATGGCGAGAAATGAGAGGGAAGCTGGAACTCCACCCTCCGAAGCTTCCACCCTCCGAAGCTTGCTCGGCCTGCGCTTCCCCGTCAGCTGCTCAGTGCCAGCAGCGGATGGCAGGTGGAGGGCAGGGAGCCTGCCTAAGGCCATGTGTCCAGGTGAGGTGGCTTTGGAATTAGAATGCCTAGCGCCTGAATTTCAGACCTTGGATCCAAAGTGCCTACTACCCTCTATTGTTACAGGGGAGATTCACCAATGTGGGGGGCATCGTTCATTCGTATAGTCACAGATGCTTATGGAGTGCCCCCTGGGTTTCAGGCGGTGTTCTAGGCTCTGGAAACAGTAATAAAGGGAGAGGCAAGGTCCTTGCTCTCACAGGGTTTAGAGGCCAGTGTGCGAGTCAGACAGTGAACAAATAAACCGAGAGACAGAGAGGCAGTAAGAGTATGTGGGCTCATTGGAGGAAAAAATGCCTTTTGTGTATTAATCATAATGTACCGGGGGAGGGCGTGTGTCTGCTTCGCACCCCTCCCCACCCGGCACCCTGCCCAGGGGCTTTGCCTCCCGCTTCAGAGAGAATGGGAGCTCTGGGGTGCCGGGTGTCGGTTTCTGCCCCCATGCCCAGGTTGGTTGCCTCCAGCAGCACCCCCTCTCCCGATCCCGGCTCCCTTTTCAAATCTCCTTCCCCCGCCTGGGCCTGCGAGGTGTCTCCTCTGCTCCTTGATCTCACTCCTTCGCTCTTCTATCCCTGCACTTCGCCCTTGTTCCCTCTCCCGGTGCTTTCACAGTGTATAAACACTGAAGTCTCTCGTATTTCTTTCTTTTTTTTTTTTCTTTTTTAAAATATATTGTTAGAGGAAGGGAGAGGGAGAGAGAGATAGAAACATCAATGATGAGAGTCATTGATCGGCCGCCTCCTGCACACCCCACACTGGGGATCAAGCCCGCAACCCGGGCATGTGCCCTGACCGGGAATCGAACCCTGATCTCCTGGATCCTTGGTCGATGCTCAACCGCTGAGCCACGCCGGGCTGGGCAAGTCTCTTGTATTTTAAACACACAACCTTTTCTCAACCTCAGCTTCCTCCTTTATTGAAATTCAGGCTTCTCTTGCCTTCTGGGCTTTCATCACTCAGAGCTCCCTTGAAGCTCTTACCAGTCACGGGGATCTCAGAGGGAGTGAGATTCAGTCTGTCCTGAGGGCAGGATGGTCGAGAAAGGCAGAGAGCACAGGAGCACTGAGCTGCTGAGCAGGGAGCATCTGTGAAGCAGGGAGGGGTGACAAGCAGGGAGGGGGATGCCTGGACAACGGGGTCTTCATTCCCATATCATACTCAGTTATGACCCTATTCTAAGGACTTTGGATAAAATTCCAGGAGGCCCCTGCTCCTGCCAATGCCCTAGGGAAGGAACCCAACAAAGTCATTCACACCCTAGTAAAAATAAGTTTCTCTTCAGAGTCTGGCACACCCAGGCAAATGAGGGGAAGTGGGGAGAGGAGGGAGCACGGAACTTCGCTCTGGAGAGAAGTGACTTGATAATGATGAAATTCCAGGCACCGTGTGACAAGCAGACAGGAAACCTATTGGGGTTCAAGGAGTCTTTTTTTTAGTGCCTTTCACTCCACCCAGCTGCTGCTGCTCCTGCTACTGCTTCTGACCGTTGTGGGAAAGGATCCTCCCATTTCCTCACCTGCCCCAGCTGGGGACTCTGCCCGCTGGCCTGATGCAATGTTCCTCGGAGGCTGAGAACCACCGGGAGTGCTTATTATAAATGCTGATGCCTGAGTCCCACACCAGACCCACAGATCAGAACTGGAGTCGAGTAGGGAAGTAGGACCTTGGTGTCTGCATTTTAACACTTCTCCCAAGGCTTTGGCTTGATGGTCACCACCTAGGGCCCTAGAGTCAAAAAGACCTGGATTTGGTTTTGATTTTTCTACTTGCTAGCTCTGCAACCTTGGGTAAGTTTTTGAGCTCTTGTAAGTGTCTATTCTCTTTTCTGTAAAATGGGATCATTATTATGATCTGCCTTATAGAACCTTTGTGAGGGTTAAATGAAATGGCGTGTGTAGAATATTTAGAACTCGTGGTAAGTTAGCACACGATGCATGTTAATTTTGTAAAGTGCATTTTCAAGTTGAGGTTCTCATTCTGTGAGACAAGCCAGAGCTAAAAGCTGAGGTCTTGCCAACATTGGAAGTTCTTGAATGAGGGTTCTGCTTTCAGTTTTATAATAAAAAAGAACTTTTAGCAGCTTGGTGTCAGCCTGGCAGAGTAAAGAGAGAGTGAACTTTGGCATCAGACAAGGCCAATCTGCCTTCTTAGGTTAGTCAGTCACTAGCTATGTTGCCTTTAGCAGATTGCTTAATCTGTCTGAGTTCTATCTCTTCATCTGTAAAATGAGGGTAATCATAGCCCCCCCATTATATGACAAGGTTATTATAAAGATTGATAACATGTGTATTACTGGTTCTCAACCTTGGCCTCTTATTAGAATCAATTGGAGGATTTCATTAAAACAAACAAAATCTCAATGGCCAGGCCCCAGCCCAGGTTAATTTAATCAGTGGCTCTCAGCCACCTTGCACCCCACAGTCTCGGCTGCTCCCGGCCTGCTGACCCGGATGGGATCTGGCTTACACACCTTTGCAGGGCCTGACCTTGATCATGCAGCCAACGCACGCTGCCCACAGCCCGGACCCCCAGCATCACTGCCCAGAGCTCCTCCCTCCTCTCTGGTGGCACCCTGGCCGTTAAACTATCCTTGTGGCCCAGAGGACATCCTACTGGGAATGGGATGTGATTCTCTTTGGGCCTCCCCTCTCTCAGCTGCACTCTCCCTCGAAGACAAGCTCTGGTCGGCTCTGTTGAAACGCATTTCTCAGCGGTCCGTGGGGAAAAGGACTGTTTCTCTGGTCTTAGAATGCGGGGAACTTGGGGCGCTTATTCTGAATGTGGGCCCCGAGCATTCATTCTGGGAATCCCTACGCTTCTCACACCACGTATCAGTACCACAGCGAAGCTCCTTTTAAGGTAAGATCCTGAATCCCTTTTGGCTTTTCTTTGGTGACTTGGGAGCATCATGACTAATATGAACAAAGGAAGGCTCTGTAATACCCGGGTGACCTTGGGCAGGTCACTGCACCTCAGTTTCAGCTCTGGTGTGGTGGGAAGGAGTGTGGAGGTGAGACTGAGACGGGGGAGTGATGAGAAAGCACTTGTGGACCGCTCGGTGCACTGAACATACTCGAAACGAAACATCCGATAGAAAATCAAATCCACGCGATCTGTAAGAACAAAACTGCAGAACGTTTACCGCTCTGCCTAGTTCTGAAAAGCGACCCTTCGTTTCACTTTCTGACGTAATTTCTTTGAACTTGAAATCTGAGCTGTGGCTTTTCATGGAAGTTATGCTATGCGGTTGGTTGACTCTTTTTTCAGTTTTATCAGACTAAAGCAAATAGTGAAAACAATCGAGTAATCCCGAGGGTGTATAGTGGAAAGCTGCAGCCCCCTGTCTTCCCACTTCCCTCCTTCCACCCGCTCATGCCCCTCGGATGCAACGCCTTTCAACTCTCGTGTCCTGCTCTTTGCTTCTATAGCTCTAAAGGGGATGTTCATGTCGCTTTGTGGAGAAATCCTTCAAGAGCAAGACAAAAAGACAAAGAGACAGAAAATAGGAGAGGAAAATTAGACAAAGAGACACACATTTGAATGTGCGAAAAGAGAAAGAGAAATTATATTTATCTATCTGTCCGTCCATCTACCTATCTATCTATCAGGTTCCCCAGAGCTAAGAAGATGAGATTTTAAAAAAAAATTTGTTTAAAGTAGAAATTAAAAGGGCATTTTTTTAAAAAGTGAGATTACAATTTAGGTTTGTTGAACAAAGAGGCCACCCTTTGATATGTGGTGGCTTCTTAAGTCCAGTGCCCATCGACCTCACTGGGCCCTGCAAAACCCACCTTCACAGCCCCCACTGAAAGCCAAGTTTCTAGTCTCCATGGCTTCTGTGTCCCTTTGTTCTTCTTCCTCTGTGACTTTCTTCTGAGCATCCTGAAGGGTGATCTACAACAAGCCTCTGCCTGGTGCCTGTCTGGGGGACGAGATATCCCTGCTCCCTGGTCGCTGACAGCTTGCTCTTTTAAGAGTAAATGCCCAGCACATTCACCAACATGGATAAGTGACAAAAACCATGTTGAGCAAAAAAGGAGGCTGCCGAATGATGACCATAGCATGGTAGATTTTGCCACACATAACTTTATTAATAGACAAAGCATTATATTTGATTAAGCCAAACCTTCATTAAAGAAACAAAATTTAGAACTGAAAATCCAAATTGTAATTTACCAACTTAATCAATGAAGACGCTGTGCCAGTAATGCACATTTTTAAATCGTAAGCCAAGTTTAGAAGGTCTTCGTAGCCAGAATGGCTTAGCAGCAGCCTAATTCTGCCCAGTTCCTCTGCCACCTGCCTCAGTCCCTGTTGACACTGTTAATATTACTCAAAAGCATGAATCAGAAATGGCACTACCTCAGTGCCCATGGTGAGTTTCCATTGGCTAGAGGGTGACACAGGAAGCTGATTCTCACATAACCAGGATATTCCAGAATCTCTCCCAGGCCTCAAGGATCGTTTCTACTTTAATATCTAAATGAGCTGGCAGGGTGCCCATTCCATGGATGAGGGAAGCCCAGCCCCTCCCCAAGATGGCCCTGAATCCCTGGAGGCTGTTCCTGAAGCCTGCTCCCCATGTCACTTGGAGCCTGGCAGCTGCTGGACTCTCTGCTTGCCCCCGTGTCTCCCCTGGCTTGGAAAACCACTGCACACATGGCATTTTTCTCTTGGTTCTGTTCATAGACATTTCTGTTGTGCAATTTAATTGAAGATTTCATAGAAACAGAAGGTTATAATAATTTAAGAGCGAATATTAGACATACCTGTCCTACAGAGGCACTGGTCACTCCCCACCCCCTACCCTCCAAAACTCTCAAAATTCTATCTCCACATTAGGAATGAAGCCTATGTTGCTTGTTTGACATAAAAACAACTATGGTCAGTTATTGCTTTAGATGGCATGTCCCCCTCCTACTGCATGTTTGACAGTAATTACGTCTTCCATTTTCTAGAGCCAGTCCATATCCTATGCCAACCCTCACACATCCCCTGTGAGGTCATAGGTGGTATCCCTCCCTTATTGCAGACAGGGACACGGAGGCTCAGAGGTTAAGTGACTTGCCCGAGGTCTCCCAGCTGCTAGGCGGCAGAGTTTGACCGGGAACCAGCGCCCGCCTGATCCCCAAGCAGATGTGTCCTCGCACAACGTGGTAGGTAACTGCCGCCGCCCCCCAGGATGCCTTTCACTCATGCCTCACGCCTCCGTCTCCATTCTCCTCAGGAATTCACTTCGATGGATTGGTGGAGGAACAATTTCTGGATCATCCTAGCTGTGGCCATCATCATAGTGTCTGTGGTCCTGGGTCTCATCCTGTTCTGCGTCTGTAGGCAGCTGCTCAGACAAGGTAATAGCCTTCTCACCTGGGCGGGTGGAGGGTGCTTACAAGTGCATTAGGGTTCCTGTGTGGGCTGAGCTTTGGATTAAGCATCACGCATTCTGGGTTTCAGTTCGAGCCCTGCCACTAACTTGTTTCCCTGGGCCTCAGTTTCCCCATCTGCACAGTGAACGGAGGTTAACTAATGTCCAAGAACTCTTCCAGTCCTAAGGGCCTGGGTGAGGCAGGATCTGCTCCAAGGCTCACTGTGCTCCAGGACTTTCTGTCTTTACTGGGGCTGCTGATCACAACGTCTCCTCTCTGAGACTTGAAATAGAGCACCAGTCTGTGTAATGTCAAAAATGCTCTTGATTCCAAACCCATCAAGTTGTATGACTTAAATGTGTACAGCTTTTACTACGCCAATCATACCTCAGTAAGTGGTTTTTAAAAATTGTCTCAAGGCATGGAAAATAGACTTTCTTTTTTTTTTAAATCCTCATGTGAGGATATTTTTTCCATTGCTTTTCAGAGAGAGTGGAAGGGGGAGAGAGAGAAACATCGATGTGAGAGAGACACATCGCTTGGTTGCCTCCTGCAAACACCCCACCCGGGGCCGGGGATCAAGCCCACAACCGAGATATGTGCCCTTGACCAAAATCAAACCCAAGACCTTTCAGTCCACGGGCCCATGCTCTAACCACTGAGCCAAACCAGCCAGGGCAGAAAATAGACTCAATTTATGATTGACCTGTTTGTCTGCCATGATTGCCTCCTTCAAGATCATACTCTGGCCCAGCCGGGCGTGGCTCAGCGGTTGAGCATCAACCTGGGATCCAGGCGATTGGGGTTCGATTCCCGGTCAGGGCGCATGCCCAGGTTGTGGGCTCGATCCCCAGTCGAGGGCGTGCAGGAGGCAGCCGATCAATGACTCTCTCATCATTGATGTTTCTATCGCTCTCTCTCCCTCTCCTATCCTCTCTCTGAAATGAATAAAGAAATATTTAAAAAAAAAAAAAAAATCATACTCTGAATTCTGGTATTATCCACCTTGGCCAGAGGTTCTTGGCATCCTCCAACATAAATAAGCAGCTACGTGGAGATTAACACTGACTTTAGATTCAGTACAAGTGAGTTTTCCATTTTGATATTCATCTCCAGGAACATGAAATCCCTGATTTGGTGGTGTGTGTATTTTTGAGATCGTGACCCTTTACATAATGCCCTGAACCTGGGGTCCACCTGGGCTACAGAGAGGCACCGCCACTTTCCCCTGGAGCACCCTGGGTGGGCGTCCCTCCAGGATCAAAGTGCTGGCCTCCTGCTGCACCTGAACACAGCCTCAGAATCCTGCTTAACCCAGTGCTGGAATGTCAGGGCCGCACAAGAAGTGAAATCTTTTTGTCATTTTTCTCAATCTTTTTTAAAGATGAGAAAATTAAGATTCAGCCGGAGGTGAAGCCTTGGTTGAGGTCTTGTAGGGGTGGTGGCAAAGCTGAGAGAAGTCAGGTCCACTGAGCTCCCTATTTAATATTCTTTCCTTTCTACCACTTGATGGTGGTTTTCTTAATACAAAATGTATATTCTGGCTCCTATCGGCCTTTATCCATTTGCCTTCTTAAAATGTCTCGCTCTCAGATACAGACATAAATATAAGCCTGAACAAACACTGTACCTATTCTTTTATCTTGACCCGCTCTTATTAGAAAGCAGTTTATAACCAATAACTTCTATGCCCAGCATGTCACAGTGTACAAACTGCTCTTCCCACTTTTTATCTCATTTCCTCCCAGCTGCACTTTTGTTTGTTCATTTGACTGATATTTCTGAACACCAGCTACGTGCCAGGCGTGGTGCCAGGCGAGGGGGACCCGAACACAGCCCACGTGCTCCTGCCGTCACTGGACTAGCGAAAGACTCAGCCAGCCCGGGTTAAATGCCAGCTCTGCCAATTTTGGGTTCTGTGTCCCTAAATCTGTTTCTTCTCGGTGGTTCTTCCAAATGCCCTGAACTCACCTGGTTTCTGAGGATTTTTAAACTCTAAAATCACAACTTTTGCTAATTCTTCCTAAGTGAATGTGTTTGTTTGTTTGTTTGTTTTTTCCTCAGGCAAGAAATTTGAAATCGTTAGGCCCAAGAAACAAATGCATGAAGATGAAGAAATAATGTATGAGTAAGTGGCGGATACCCCGCTTTTTGAGAACCGCCCGCTCCCTCCCACGCTGGGCCATTCTCCCCGCCCTAAGGACAGAGGTCCCAGGGCCCCAGGCTGCAGGGCACCATCTGTCTCTCTGCTCTCCAACTCCTCCCTCATGTCACCTACTTTGATAGAGGTCACCGGTCGGGCTCTGTGTTCTGGGTCCACCATTCAGGGTGTGTGCTGCCCTTCTTTTCTTGAGGTGGTTTCTGAGTATAGTCCTTTAAAAGCTATTGTGCTGAACAAAAATATGCCACCCGCTTTACTTTTGTATTTCGTGATATCTTTGGGGCTTTATGACTGCTATCTGCGGTGGGGGTCCCCAGGACCGCCTGTAGGCTGGATGATTTGCTAGAAGGACTCACAGGACCCAGAAAAGTTGTTACATTTATGGTTAAGGGCTATTACAGTGAGAGGCTACAGATTAAAATCAGCAAAGGAAGCCCGGCCGGGTGGCTCAGTTGGTTGGAGCGTCATCCTGTGCACCCAAAGGTGGTGGGTTCAATTCCCGGTCAGGGCACATACCTAGGTTGCAGGTTCAGTCCCCAGTCGGGGTGCGTACAGGAGGCAACTGATTGATGTTTCTCTCGCATCTCCCTCTGGCCTCTCTCTCTAAAATAAAAATCAATAAAAACATCCTCGAGTGAGGATTAAAAATGCTCCCCCGCCCCCGGCCACAAAATCAGCAAAGGAAAAAAGGCACATAGAGTTGAGTCCAGGAGAGACCAGGTGCAAGCTTCCAGTTGTCCTCTCCCAGTAAAAACAGGTGGACAGTGCTTTTTCCTCCCAGCAATGAACTGTGACAGCCACCGTGAAGCACTGCCAACCAGAGAAGCTCACCCGAGCCTGATTTCTAGGGTTTTTATTGGGCATCAGTCTCACAGGCATGGAGCGCCCTCATGACTGCTTTAGCTACTCAGTCTCCAGCCCCTCCAGAAGCGAAGCTGATACAGCATGACCCGAGGCCCAGGGCACACACAGCAGGCATTCACCATCAGCCACCTTGTTAGCATAAACTATCTGGCTGGCCCAAGGCCCCAAGTACACAAAGTCTCTCCTATCAAGCAGGACATTTCAGGAGCTTAGAGGTTATCTCCCAGGAGCTGGCCAGGGGCCAGCCCTTTCTTTGGAATGTACACACCACCTGGAATAAAATCTGTGCTTTTCTGAAATGAATTTTGTTAGGGCTCAAGGGATCTAGCAAATAACAGGCCTCTTCCCTACCAATTCTGATCCACCGAGGGGTAAAACAAATGTATTATGCAGTTAGGTAACCAAAATATGTCTCTTCTTCATGGGCAAATGTGTTTTCTAATTCAAAACCAGGAGAACATTGCCGCATGGGACACAGGCAGCTCTGGAGAATCTCAGGTCTCCCCTGCACCGCAGCCCCTTTCTCTGAACGGCAAAGACCAGAGCAGAATATATGTTTTCTGCACTCAGGCCTGCTCTGGGGGAGAAAGTGGGAGCAGCTGGACTTTCCCCAAATTTAGGAGTCAGATAAATTTCCCTCCTCTCCTAGGAAGAGCCATAGAGGGGTGGGAAAAAAGGCCACTGATGGAGCTCTTGCCACGTCTCCCTCTCTACTCGCCCAGACAATCTAAAATTTCTCATGCATTCCGAAGGGAATTAACACATAGAGGGGACCAAAACTTGCCTCAGAAGAATCTAGTACCAGTTTGAAAATCAGAGTGCATAGAGAGGAACGGGGGTCTAGGTAAGGAGGCTTGCTTGGAGTCTTTTTGTTGAAACTTCTTAGTGAATTATAATTTGAGTACAGAAAAGTGTGAATGGTAAGAGCACAACTCAATAAATTTCCACAAACTGAACAGATCCAGGTAGCTGGCACCCAGATTAAAAAAACAAAATCACCAGCACCTCAACATCTTGTGTTCCCTTCCGGCCACTCCACCCTAAGGATAACCACTATCTGAAATAGTATAGGTCCCATTTTCTTGTTTTTATGCTTTATATAAATGGAATTACACAGTATGTATTATTTGGTGTCTGGCTTCTTTTGCTCAACATTTTTGTGAGATTCACTGTGTGGGGCTATACACTGTCCATTCTCACTGCTCTGGAGTATTCCACTGTGGGAGGGTGAATTTATCCGTCCTACTGCTGGTGGGCATTTGGGGCGTGTCCAGTCTGGGGATGTTACAATCAGTGCTGCTGTGAACGTTCTAGTACATGTCTTTGGATGGGCATATGCAGGCATCTCAGCAGGGTATATATCCAGTAGTGGAACTGCTGTCACGTGGCATGTGTACAGTGAGCTTTAGAAGTACAGCTGTTTTGCAAATCAAAATACAGCTGGCGCTTACCTGCCCCTCTTCACCAGCTCAGGTGAGCCCAGGAAAGGGTGCTCCATGCTCTAAGTTACAGTGTTCAACTCCCTTCCCTCAAATCCAGCTGCTCTCTGGGCTGGAGGAAGAGGTTTCTTTAGAGTGCTGGTTACACATGGGGTGCAAGACTTAGAAAGGGGAAGGGATGCTTCCAAGGTTTCAGGAACCAAGATTTGGAATGTTCAACCCTGTCAGCCTTTTTCCTGTAAGTCCACTGACAGCCGGCATGGTCAAACCAAACACCAACTCCTTTTTCTTTCTCTCCAGGAATGTTCTCAATGACTTGCAGGTCCAATCACCCCCTCTGCCACCCAGGGATTTCCTTTCTCAGCAAGATGCCTGTAAGTATATTTTGCTAACAACAGTCTCATTCAGGGTAGGATAACAAACTTATCTAGGTGTCTTAGTTGGCTCAGGCTGCCCATAACAACATACTATAGACAGAGTCACTTAAACAACAGTTTATTTTCTCACAGTTCCAGAGGCTAGAAATCCAAGATCAAGGTACCAGCTGATTTGGTTTCTGGTGAGGACTGTCTTCCCTGCAGCCTGCAGATGGCTGCCTTCTTGCTCCAAAGGTCAGGAGAGCTTTCCGGTGTCTCTTTTTATAAGGGCACTAATCCTAGCAGACCAGGACGCTAGCCTAACGACCTTATTTAACAATAATTACTTCCTTACAGGCCCCATCTCTAAATACACCACACTGGGGATTAAGGCTTCAACATACAATTTTTGTGGGACATAAACATTCAGTCTAGGATGTGCAGGTGGCAGCAACCTGTTTTAAAAAGGGTTAGAAGTACCAGTGCTCCCAATACTCAATTTATAAATTCATATTCAAATCCCAGCTTGGAACGTGAGTAACAAGGCACCTGGGGTTGCCACTGGGCCTCTCACATTTCTATCAGAAAAACAGTCTGCTTCCCCTGACTAGAATGTTCCTGAAGCTCTTCCCATAGCCAGCTTTGCCTCACCCTTCAAGTGTCAGTTCACATGTCACCAGCTCAAAAAGGCCATTCCTAGCCACCCTGTCAAAAGTAATCCTGCTAATTTTCTGTATAAAACTTACAGGAATCACCAAAATTGTCTTATTTCATTATTGATTATTTGTTTATTTATCATTCTCCTCTACTAGACTATAAACTCCAGGAAACAGGAACCTTTCTTGTCTTGCTCACCACTCAGAACAGTGTCTGGAGCTTAGTAGATAATAAAAATGTTTTGCTTAAACGGGTAAATAATACTAGTAGCTAACATGTAACATGCACTGTGTGTGAGGCCCCATGCTAGGCCGTTTACAGGCATTATCTCATTTAAAAGTGACTTACTCATGGTCACACAGCTAGTTACTGCTGGAGGCTGCACACGAACTCGGATCTGTCTAACTGCAGAGCTCTGCAGAAAAAGAAATGGTGGCAGTTTTTCAGGTTCTCTTAGGAAAAAATGAGCCCAGCCGGGCGTGGCTCAGCAGTTAGGCGTCGACCTAGGATCCAGGCGATCAGGGTTCGATTCCCGGTCAGGGCACATGCCCGGGTTGTGGGCTCGATCAATGACTCTCTCATCATTGATGTTTCTAGCTCTCTCTCTCCCTCTCCTTTCCTCTCTCTGAAATGAATAAAGATATATTAAAAAAAAAAAAAAAAAAAAAGATGAGATTGTGGGACAGGCGGTTCCAGTCCCCGTGAAAGGTGGAACTGAGCTGTTTTGTTAGCCTTCCTGTAGCCACTTCAGTCCTTTTGCTGTGTAGCCATGCTCCACTAATTCTACCTCTTGAAAACACCACCCTTCCCTTCTTCCTTAGCAGAGAGCTTCATACATGAGCAATTAGCCACAGTTCTGGAAAACAGTGTAAGTCATTGTGAGGGATGCCAAAAAGGAAATACGGTTGTATCACTTCCTTACGAGAATTAGTATCTGTAGACACAACACTACTCAGTTGGCTGCTAGCTCTGGTCAGTTTCTGGTCCAAGTCTCTGTTTCAGGGTTCCCACTGCAGCGCAGTCTTAGGCGCAGGGGATGTGGCTGTCAAGGTGTCTGGCCAGTATTTGCCATTTACTCAGCTGGGTGATCCTGAGACTGTGCGGTGGCTGTGCTTCAGCTTCCTTTATAAAATGGGGATGTGGCCCACCAAGAAATGGAAAGATTACCCATGAGAACCGGCTGGCTTCCCCAGTGGGAGGCGTGCAGGAGGCGGCCGATCAATGATGACTCTCATTGTTGATGTGTCAACTCTCTCTCCCTCCCTCTCTCTGAATCAATAAAGGTACTTTTTTTTTCAAAACCATGCTGAGCCACTCGGTCAAAACTATACCCACACACAAGAGCTTTGCATCAAAGGACCTGTTTGTTTTCTAGCCCCGCAGGAAAACCCAAGTGAGCCGCCAGCGACCTACTCCTTGGTAAATAAAGACAGATATATGACGACAGTGTCCATCCCCAGCTACATCGAGCCTGAGTGTGACTATGATGACGTTGAGATGCCTGCAGGTCTGCCAAGCTGTGATTTTGAAACAACCGTTTCTTCTTTTTGGCAAGTTTAAGAGGCTTCGTACATCTTATAAAACCATCAAGAACGGCTGAACCTCTGTGTCCGGTCCCGGTGGAAATGTTACACGCTCTGTACGATAAACGCTGCCTGAACCTTAGGTGGCGGCGCGCTAGCGATCAAATGACTGCAGCCAGGGAAGGGCGCGGCTGCGGGGCCCCGAGGACCGAGGGCGGTCGGGCCGTGCGCTTCCGCGGGGCGAGCTTCCGCGGGCCGTGGCTCCCCCGGGGAGAAGCCGCAGTGCGCTCTCTTCCCTCTTTCCTGCCCCTCTCTGCGCGGTTCTAAGCGACCCTCGGGCTTGGCGTTGGCGCAGAGCCCCCCGGGGTCCCGTCCCCAGCGTCACCGCAAGGCCCTCCGTGGGCCCGCGCCGCCCGCCTCGCCGTGGCGCGTCCGCCCGCGGGCGGCGGTCGCGGCTGAATGCTCCAGCGCGCACGTCCCCGCGGCGGCCGCGGCGCTTCCGTTCCGAGCGCCCTCCCGCCTGCGCGCTCCGCCGAGCCCGGCGCCCCTCTAGGCCGCTGGCCAGGCTGACCATAGAGACTCGGCCCGGCTCTTTCCCGCGCTTCCCAGTTGCGCCAAACCCTTCAGCAAAGAACCCACGTTACCCCGAGAGGGGTCGTTTTGCAAAATGTGTATTGGGCTACAGAGAAGGTAGGTTTCCCAGGGAACGGCATGGGAGACAGGAAAGAAAGGGGCGATTAAAGGGCCGATTCAAGTAGAATTTTATTTTTTAACATTAGCTAGTATAGCATTTTTAAAAATTTTTTTTTAATTTTTATTTTATTTAATTTTTTTACAAATTGGGTGTCAGTGGAACATCGCTTAGGTTTTAACAAAAATTGCAGAAGGTAGTATTTAAGAATAATGAAATTCCCCTGATGGTAAAAACAAAAAAAAGTTATTTTTATTTTTCTAAAAAAAGTTGATTTGCATAACTCGTACACCTCTACCTCCCATGACGCACCAAACAAAAATAAATTTTCCGATACATTTAATGTTACACTCTACGACGCTATTTTCAGTGACCAAAAAAAACTGCCTCTGAATACATGAAAAATCAATATTACCCTGCATTTTTTACCATTGTTTAGAAAAGATATTGAATCAATATTTCATAGATCGAATCTCTGTTCTGTCACTGGGCTAGTTTAGTAATAATTCTGCAATTCTTTGAATTTGAGATTTGCCTGAAAAAAAACTATATACAGATTTTTTTTTTTTTTAAGTTTTGCTTTCGCCACTTTGGAGTGCAATTTGGCAGCATCTAGTGAAACTGACAGCATGGACGCTATATGACCCAGCAGCCTGACTTCAGAGACATACCCTAGAACAAACAGTGGCTTTTGAATTTGTTGGTACGAGGTCTCCATTACCCTCTTAAAAATGACTGAGGACCCCAAAGAGGTTTTGTTTATGCAGAAGATATCTGTTGATATTTAGCTTATTGGAAATTAAAACTGAGAAAGGTTTTAAATATTTATTAGTTAATTTAAAATAATAAATCATGTTAATATAAATAAAATTTTTACTAAAATAACTTTTTTCAAGCAAAAAAACATTAGTAAGGAGAGTGGCATTGTGTTAAGTTTTTGTGACTCTCTTTAATATGACTTAATCGAAGGCATCCAGATGCTCACATCTGCTTCTGGAGTCAATCTGTTGTAATGTAAACACCATGTGGCCTCTGGAAAGTTCCACTGTACATTCAGGAGAGAGGTAGCTTGAAGAAGGACAAATGGCATCTTAAGATTATTATGAACATAGTTTCGATTTCATGGCCCAGACCACACTTTGAGAACCATGCTGCCCTAGAGAAACTCAAGGACATGTATAAAGATGTTCTTTGTAGTATTTTTTGTTATGAGAAAGTGGAACCAACGTCCATCTTGTAGTCCAACCACAAGATCCATGCAGGCTGCACTATTGTTGCTTTGCTCTCTACATATTTCCAGCTCTTAGCACATGTTGGCACGTGGTGGGTGCTCCGTAAATATTTGTAGAAGGTGGGAAGTGAGAAAGGCAGCAAGGGAAAAATATAAATATTGTCATGCAACTTGCTTTAAAATTTAACTCTGTTTCGTAAACATTTTTTCACAGATGTAGACTTTTAGCTTACAGGGTAGGAATGGCCAAAAGTCATGTGATTCTTGTATAACTAGTCAGCTTATTTTTCTAGTGTCTAAAAAGTAAAGGTGTGTGTATTTCAAATGTCTTATCGGTCAATCACCACAGGCTGCAAACCACTGCCATCTAATGGTGCGTTAAGAAGTCCACACATTATGGGTGGAATGCCCTTTGCTGTTAACAAATTTTGCCCATATTTTGTTTGGAGATATTCTGTAATTCCAGCCCCCCAAAATTGAGTCAATTATTTAAAGGTCTTTCTAGAAATAATACAACCAATGTAGATCTCTTTGTTACCCCTGTAATTTTCATGGACACTGGAGGATATTCTTAAAATAATTCAGGTAAATTTGTTAACATCTCTCAGATCATACAGCAAAACCAATGGTTAAAACAAGTTAATAGATTATTTTGTTCATGTAAATATCTTTTACTTTTTCTCCTCTTTTCTTGACTCTGCTTGGTCTCTAATTTACATGGTGAGAGATTTTTAATATTGCATGCAGAAAAAAATAGCAATGCATAGTAACTGTTCAATAAATGTTTGCTAATAAGAAAAACGCATTCATAGCCTTTTTTAATGCCTTTTTTCCCCTTCAGTTTTGCATCCTCAATGCCTAACACATATGGTAGTCCAATATTGTGGAAGGGAGGTGGGGAGGGAAGGAGAGAAGGCGGAAGGAAAGAAGGAAGGCTGCTTGTGTTAAAAAAAAAGATAGAAGGTTATGATCTTCAGAGTGCCTTTTATCTCTGTGATTCTGGAACATTAATAACTATAACAAAGAGGCCACAGATAATTAAGATGCTTTCAAAGGCAACCAGAAATCATTGCTCTGACTATGAAGGAAATCAAGTTGCCTCATCCTTTATCACCAATGAAGCAGCCCTGCCCTAAACACGGCTCCTGGAGTCCTCATTTTTCAAATACCCATTATCTAAGTCACCACATTTCTGAGTCTGGATAGGGAAAATTCATCAAAACATGAAAATATTCACCCGTCAACTTCCAGCTAGTCCCTTTGCAAAAATCCCTCCCCGTTTAATGTTCCTGTCTCTCCCCTCCTCTCTAGTTAGCATCTTGTCCCTGGGTGATGCAAACGTTGTATAATAAAATAAAAATACTGGGCAACGAAAATTCATTTCAAAGTAAAACTGCAAATCTTCCAACAAAAGATGAAGGGTTTCCACAGAGCACATAGAAGTGATGGGGGAAACTGCTGGAATCACAAGCAAAGCCACTGACAAATGAGAATGTGGCAGAGAAAACTGATACATAATAGTGACAGATGCTTCGTGTTCTTGTTATCTGTTGCTCCTTAACCGATTTACTGGCTTAAAACAACAGCAATCATTTCATTATCTCTCACAGTTTCTGTGCCCAGGAATTCCCCGGGGCCTGGGCTGGGCAGCTCTGGCTTGAGGTCCCTTGTGCAATTGCAGTGGGACGATGTCTCCCCCTCCTCACACCCAGGTACTCAGCCCCATTTAACCCCTAATAGGTCTCTGTTGTCCTTGGGATAAAGCGGAAAAGCCTACATACGGCTTTCCAAATGTTCTGTGGTGCGGCCCAATCTTTCCAAGCTCACCTCATGCCACCCTGTGCGGTTCCTGTCGACCACCTACACTGGTCTGCCAGCTGCCCCAGGACCTCGCACATGTGGTTCCTGCTGCCAGGAATTCCCTCCCCCTATAGCCTCCCACAGTAGACGTCTGCTCCTTTGCCTGTCCAAAGAGCTGTCTCGTTTTTCTGATGAAAATAAAAACAAGACAAAAAAATTTGTCTTTTTCTTTCCACCACCTCATGGGCCTTGTAGTGACATGGCTCCCTTTCCACATCCCAACATGTAATTGAAACTGGCTAATCAAAGTACCTCATCCACTGGAGTTGGACATGGGATCCAGGCAGAACCAAGCAGAGCCCTATAGATGCTCTTTTTTGGTAATCCAGGGCACTGAAACATATCTCCATGTGGGGAAAAATATCTATCAAGTCAACACAGGGAAAAGCAAGACTAAGAGACAGAGAGAAAGACAGGAGTCCTGACAACCGTGTTTAGATCCCTGAATTCTGGCCTTGCCTGAAGCCAGTCTACCCCCAACTTCCCTGTTACATGAGACTAGTTATGCTCAAGTGTGAGTGGGTTTCTACTACTTCATTGTCCTTTGTCTGCCTAACTCTTCAAGGAGAGTCTGATTCCAGAAAGCCGTCACAGACCCTCCTGTGTAGGTCAAATCTCTCGGAAGCTCTTAGTGTGCTCTCCTACAGATCAGTCACCAGTTATTGTTTCATAGTTATTCATGGAATTGTTTAAATACCTCCTCCACAAGTCCCATTAAAGGACCTTGGGTTTTGTTCAACACCCATTGCATCACCAATGCCTGGCTGCGAGCGGGCACTCCATGCATATTTATAGAACAAATGACTCATGTAATGAATTCACTTTTCTGACAGGGCAGCATATTAAGCCCAGAAGAGATCAGAAAAAAAAGTTCTGTGTTCTAAAAAACAACAAAAAACCCACCAACAACTAAAAAGCCAAAATAAACCACTCTTTTCTTTTTAGTTTTTTTTTATTTATTTGAGAGAGAGAGAGAGAAACATGGATTTGTTGTTCCACTTATTTATGCATTCACTATTATTATTTTTTTAAATCTAAATCTTTTTTTTTTTTTAATATGTCTTTATTGATTTCAGAGAGAGGAAAGGAGAGGGATAGAGAGATAGAAACATCAATGATGAGAGTCATTGATTGGCTGCAGCCTGCAACCCAGGCATGTGCCCTGACCAGGAATCGAACCCTGATCGCCTGGATCCTAGGTCAATGCTCAACCACTGAGTCAAGTTTAGCTGGGCGTATGCATTCATTATTGATTGTTTCTTGTATGTGCCCTGACCGGGGATCACAACCTTGATGTATGGGGATGACACTCTAACCAACTGAGCTACCCAGCCAGGGCCAAAATAAACCACTCTTAACATAACTTTATATTTCTCAACAAAAATGTAGCTACTGTCTTTCCCTGAAACTCCATTTTCATTCTTCTGGTTTAAGCAGATCTTGTTTCTTAAAACAAAACTAAAACTAAAAAAAAAGAAACCTTTATTTTGTTATTTTAAAGTAAAATAAGAAATAAAAGAAAACATTCACCGTTACAATTTTTCTGAAAAAAATATGAGTAAATGGAGAGAGGTCTAGTCCTACCAGATTTTAAAACATACTATATTTAAAAGCTCACAGTAATTATAACACTCTACTATCAAAGAAGAGACAGATAAGTGAACACATTAGGTCAATCAACTGAGCGAATGAAGTGTAACTAGCTCAGTTTGGGGCCATTCCCACCCTGGGCCAATCAACAGTCAACAAGAGAGTGAGCTGGGTGAGAGTGAGGATGGGAGAATTCTGCAGGAAATGAGATTGCTGTCTGTTCAAACAAGAGATGTCTTAGTTTGGGCTCTTGCAAGAGCCAAGTGTGAAGAGGGTTGGGGAGGTAGAAGAGGGTAAAGGAGGGATAAGTGGTGACAGAAGGAGACTTGACTTGGGGTGGTGAACACACAATACAATATACAGATGATGTATTATAGGATTGTACACCTGAAACCTATATAATTTTATTAACCAATGTCAGCCCAATAAGTAAATAAATAAAATAGGTAAGTGAACAGAAACATACTCAAAATACATAACCAAGCACATATGTAAATTTAGTTAATGATAAAGACAGCACTTAAAATCAGTGAGGAAAAGGAGGACAACCCATTAAATGGAACTCAGAGAGGTTAAGTAACTTGCCCAAAGTCACACAGCTCCTAAGTGGTGGGTCAGCTAACGTCTGACTGTCTCACTTCAGACTTCCCATATACTTGCTTATCTCCGTATGAGACCACAGAGGAATGCAGGGGGGAAAGAAAGAGATTTAAAAGGCAGAACAAAATGTAAAATGAACCGATGGGGTGGTCCGCCCAAGCCGGCCGTGGGCAAGTCTAGGAGCCCCGGAGGACTCTACAGCTCGGTGCTAACCTCGCGCACGTAGCGCGCGCCAGAGGGGGCACCGACCTGCGCGTGCGGGACCCTCTGGAGGCCGCTCCCGCGAGACCCAGCGCGGGACCCCTCGGCCGAGTCTGCGCGGAGGAGACGCCTGAGCCTGCGGGAGGCGGGCTGGGGGAGCGCGCGGGCTGGTGGGCGCAGCGGGGGGCCGGCGACCACCTACTTGGGGAGCACGCCGTAAGTGGCCGCTGGCGAGGGCGTGGGGCCCAAGGTGTTGGTCCGCCCGAGAGGGGAGCAGGGGCTGCGCGGTGGACGGGTCCCAGGGGAGCGGAGGCTGGGGGTGGCCTGGAGGTGAGACCCCGCTGCGCTCGCAGAGCTGGGGGCCCCTGCGCCTGAGTCCCTCCGGGAGGTGGGGTGGAGAGCAGATCTTCGCAGGCAGGAGGCGGACCCCTCTTTTCTCCGTGTGGGGAGAGGCTGGGACCTCCAGGCCGGGCTGTAGGTGTTTGATGCGTGGGGCTGGGCCTTCTATGTCCTTGGCCCTTTTCTGGGTCTCAGGTGCTGCGCCCCCTACTCTAGTGTGTTCCAGTTTCCCCCTGTGGGTCTCGCAGGCTGCGTCTTCCCCAGACCCCAGCTCAACCCCCAGGCCTAAATTGACCCTATTCCTTGCCCGGAGCTGTGGCAGTCGCGCTTGTAGGTGTAACTTAACCTCCGAGATGTGGTTTCTATGCTCCAGAGGTAGCGGACAGCCCCGTTGGGGAGACTAAACTGAACTGCAGGAACGAACTGTGTGGTTCAGACATGTTCTAATATTTGATCTAAAATATTCACACTGTTGAGGTTCAGAGGAGGGAGGGATTTAGGCTGATCTCTTCTTTATAAAGGTCTGCATATCCTTTTAGAAGTAGCCTCAAAAGTTACTTTCTTTGGGAAGCCTTCAGGATTGCCACCTCCCTACTTCCATCTTTTAAGCTTTTAATCTTTTTTTTTTTTTTTTTTAGCTTATTTAGTGTCTAATTCGTAAGCACTTATTACCTTGTTTCAGGTGTGTGTGTGACTTCCAGGCCCCTCTCTAGGCAGGGACTTTATAGTTGTTTAGCATCACCTAATGCATACACATGAATATAAATCTGAAAGTATTGAAATGGTTAGAAGGTACTAACTGAGGTGGACCTGCAATAGTGGGAAGTATTTGTGTGTCAGAGATTGAAAAACGATGGCCCCTGGTCAGATCAGATGGTAGATACATTTTCATGGCTAATGCTGTTTGTTTTTTAAATTTGAATTAGTGGCCAAAACTTTAAATCAGGAAAATTCTTCAATATCCACTTACACACAAAAATCTGGATTTTCTGTTATCTCTTGAAAAATCAGAAGATGTGGCCCAATGGGGCCCACATGCCTGCATGGTGCTATTAGCAGGAGGTGATAGCAATTCACTCCTTTAAGACTCAGTATAAAATTTCCAGATACCTCATTCCCCCTAATTCATTGTCTCCCTGATACAAGATTCTTCATGACTGTCAGTGAGACACTGGATTGGAGATGCAATGTGAATATAGACTAAACGAGAGTTTTAAATTTATGATTCATTCTGGACAAAGGTGATCATTGAAGCCAGAGGTGATATGGCCATTGAGATACAGATAGTAGAAAGAGAGAACTCAGAGTTCAGCCTTAGTAACACCAACATGTAATAGGAGAAAGCTGAAGGTAAAGACAGTAAAAAAAAAAAAAAAAATAGAGTGGTTGGAGTATCATGCATTATGGAAGCCAAGGGAGAAAAGAATTTCAAGGATTATTTTTCAAGGCAAAGAGGGAAGGGAGCTAACATACTATTCATATAGCCAATAATTTTCTTATTAGGCACCCAGGTACTGTTCCAACACTGAACAAAACAAAGACCTCCCCCCTCTCCCCACTGAACTTACATTCTTAAGAGGTTACACTGTAGTGTGTGGCTTTCTGTGTATTGGGTGGTTTTTTTTAATATTTACAATAACACTTTTGATAAGTAGTAGTATTTCTGTTTTACATTTGGGGAAATGAGGGTTGAGGGAGATTAAGAAGGCAGGATTTTAACTGGGTTCAGCTTGCTTCCACAGCCTGTTTTCTGTTCAGGACTCTAAGCTGTCTCCAAGCTGTAATCACTGGTGTCACTTTTCTGCATTAGGATACTGCTGGTTTGCTGATGATTCCAAAATCTGTCTCCATTTCTAGATTTCCCTCCTGGGTTCCTGACCCATTGATCCATCAGCTTCCTGTGTATTTCCTCCTGGATAACCCACAAGTATGTCAAGTCTGAAATGGAATTCACCACTGCCTCTTCTTCACCCCCACTCTTTCAGTCCAACTACCCAACTTAGGCAGTTGCTCAGGTTAGAAACTTGGATGTCATCCTTAATGCCTGCTCTTTTCCTTCACCCCTTCTACCCAGAATAGCAACAGTTCTGCCTGTAGGCCTGTAATACTATGATTTTCCTTTTTAGGACTGCTTTCGCTGAGTTCCATAGGTTTTGGGTTGTTGTGTTCTCATTTTCATTTGTTTCCAGGTATCTTTTTATTTCTTCCTTGATCGCATTGCTAACCCATTCATTGTTTAGTAACATGTTATTTAGCCTCCATGTCTTTGTGAGTTTTTTCAGTTTTTCTCTTGTGATTAATTTCTAGTTTCATACCATTATGGTCAGAGAAGTTGCTTGATATGATTTCAGTCTTCTTAAATTTATTGAGATTTTCTTTGTGTCCTAACATGTGGTCTGTTGTAGAAAACGTTCCATGTGCACTTGAATGTATATTCTGCTATTTTGGGGTGAAATGCTCTGATCTAGTGTGTCATTTAAGGCTGCTGTTTCCTTGTTGATGTTCTGTCTGGAATTCTATCCAATGATGTAAGTAGGGTATTAAAATCCCCTACTCTGGGGGCAGGTCAGCAAAAGGCCCAAGGCACCCAGAGATCTGCGAGATGTTATCGGGGTACCTCTTCCCGGCTCTAGCGCTCTTGGCTGGGGATCCCAGTGTGGGATTGAGACCCCCGTGCTCCTTGGGGGGAACCTTTGCAGCTAACCTACCCCTCCAGAATCTCAGCCGCCAGCCCTGGGAGCAGGGCCAGTTCTTTTCGCGTCTCGACCCTTCCTACCAGGCTCAATGTGGCTTCTTCTGTAAATCCTTGGTTCATCTAGTCTTCGGGTGGTGGATCGTTCTGTGTTTTAGCTGTAATTCCAGTTTGGTCCCGGGAGGAGGTGAGTGTAGCTTCCACCTACTCTGCTGCCATCTTGGATCTCAGCCTAACACATTTTTGAAGGGAGAGGCAAGATTTATCTACTGAGACCAAGGGTAATGTGGGAAGTAATAGAGGTTTAAAAAGAGAAGAGAGAGTATCTGCTACTGGCTCTCTATTGGGCAGTTATTGAGCAGGAACTTCTGTTTCAGGAATTCATGATGCTGCAGGATGTGGCTATGAATGAATCACAGAAGGATGCCGGGGACCAGATCTGCACTCGGGGATCTCTGCAAGGAGGAGATGCTAGAGGAGGAGGCAGAGCTGGTCTCACTGGGTAAGGGCTCTGTCCTCTAACGTAGAATCCATATACCCTAAGTTCTCTGAGTTTCGGTTGAAAAAACCCCAAAGCTTTTAAAAAGCTCAGTGGAATTAGAGGATTAAGGATCCCCAGTGGCATTGACTCTTAGAGGCAAGATTCTTCAGCTGTTTGTTGGAGGATGGCTAGCCTGATCTGTGGTGTTAGAAAATGACAGCCCCTTGACCTTCCTCATGCATGCCCTGTCTCGTCATACTAGTCCTGTTAGACCAATAGATGGCCAAAACTCAGCCTATCTGCAGATCTTCAGACCTGTTCTTCCCATCTTCGAAACCTACTCTTCCTCCCCTGTCCTCTCTCTTCATAAACAGCACCATATCCCACCCACTGCTCAAGTCAGAAAGCTGAAAAGTCGTTCTTGACTTCTTTCTTCCCCCACGGGGGCACGGTTACCGTGTTCTGTTGATTCTAGGTTTTCCCACAGTGGACAGTGCTTACCTGTTGGTCACTGGTCACACTATCTTGTTGTTATCCATTTACACATGTTTCCCCTGTGTTAAACTGTAAGTTCCTGGAGAGCAGGGACCATATCTAATGCTCGTTTTTGTGTTCCCAATACCTGGTACAATGTCTGGAACATAGTGGGTGCTCTGTTAATGTGTGTTAGGTAAACAAATCAATGAATGACTTGAACACTGAGGCCTTTTTCCCAGAAACTGAGTTCCGCTAGATTGGACTGTGCAGGAGGACTCAGCACTGATCAAGCCTTTATATCAGATGCTGTACCCTTCTACTTCAGACATCCTCTGAGGGAAAGATTTCCTTAAATTACTCCTATGGAGCTGGATGAAAACTGGAGCAGTGTGGTCACTTATATCTGAAGAGAATGCTTTATGGGACTAAGGACTGGGTACTTTGCCATGCCCATGCCATTGATCCCAATGACTCTTATAGAGAGGAGTCCTTTGATCACTGCTCCAAACAATTTATTGTTTCCCCTTTCGAGCCCTCTTAGTACTTTGCATATATCATCTTCACTTTGTTCTAGATCTAAGATGATATTATACTGTGCATTCATCATCCGTCAGGATCCAGTGAAGAGACAAAAACGAAACCAGTAATTTAAACGAGGGACATTTAATATAAAGAATGTTTAGATAGTAAGAAGTAGTTAGCTGCAAGAGTTAAAGAGGACTCCAAGGAATACAGACATGGATAATTCAGCAAGCAGCCTTGCTTCTCATATTAAGGGAGAGCACACGAGGAAGGAACCAAGAATTTAAAGAGCAGTCCTCAGCCCAAAGCTGAGATTCCGACATTTTTTAAGAGGTCGTGGCTGCCGTAGTGACACATAGCCTACGGGTGGTGAAGAAACTTGTCAAAGGGCATAGGCCAGAGCTGGTCTGAGGGGCATGGCCTGCCAAATGGCAGAGAACTTCACTGAAGGGTGTAGTCCATAGGAAAGGCCCGCTGGGTGGTGGAAAAACTCATTGGAGGGTGTGGGTGGGCCAGAGCTCGTCCACCACAAGCTATCAAGCCTCCCATCTGTAGAGTTGGTGGCCCCAGCAAAAAACAAAACAGCTCACAGGTATCAGGAAGAGAAAGCCCTTTCTCTTTGCATGGCTTACAGTGTTCCTTCAGCGCCCTCTATTGACAAAGCCAGTTGACAAAGGAGAAATGTTTCAGGGTCCATCCAGTTCCAATACCAAAAGTATGGCAAAGAAGACAAAATGGGCCTGTGTAATACTATCCCATTTTTTAGTACAACAAAACATTGGCAGTGGCTGTCTTTGTCAGGCAGGATCATGGGATTATTGGTGCTTATTTTTTGTTTTTTATTTTCCTGTAATAAGCATGTAGTATTTTTAGAATCAACAAAAATGTTACCGAAAAAGTTTTTGTAATTTTAAAAGACACTTCCTCTAGGAAGGTGGGGATAGGTGGGCAGGTGGGGAGAGGTTAACCAAAGAACTTATATGCATAAATGCATAGCCCATGGACACAGACAATAGTATGGGGAAGGCCTGGGAGTAGGGCAGATGCGGTGTGGAGGGGGTCAGTTGGGGGGAGCATCTGTAATACTTTCAACTCTCCTGGATCCTAGGTCTATGCTCAACCGCTGAGCCACACTGGCCAGGCGTTTTATAATCTTTTTATTGTTTTATAACCTATAATCTATTTTGAAGCCTTATAGCTCTTCTTTGAGTTTTTATTTAAAGAGTGATTTTGTCTGTAATTCTTTGAGATAATGGAAACTCTGCTGATGCTTCTCAGTTCCTCTGGTATTCCTCTTAGATGTATGCTCCTAATCCCTCTGTTATGCATGTTCCTTTCTTTTGTAAAACCACCACCACCACCTATTTTCAAGCACACACAGTTATCTTAATGATTGCTACTCAGCAAAGAATGAAGCAGGCTCACCATTAGAGATTACTATGGGACCCAGTCAGTGTGGCTCAGTGGTTGAGCATCAACCTATGAGCCAGGAGGTCATGGTTCAGTTCCCAGTCAGGGCACATGCCTGGGTTATGGGCTGGATCCCCAGCAGGAGACATGCAGGAGGCAGCTGATCAACGACTCTCTCATCATTAATGTTTCTATCTCTCTCTCCCTCTCCCTTCCTCTCTCTGAAATCAATAAAAATATATTTTTTAAAAAAAGAATACTATGGGAAGAGGCGGAGGGAATTGAACTGGGGCACCTCAAAGCCTTCATGAAGATTTGCTGCCACAAACACCTCATCTAATCTACAGGCATCTCTCTCTCTCCAGGTTTTAGTTTCTAAGAGATCAACATGGCACAAGATAAAGCCCTTTAGGTCACAAGCTTTTCACAAAACAACTTGAACGTCACCCTGGTTACTTCCTCTTCGCCTTACTTACCCTCTGTCAGTCTTCCTTAGCTAGGAACGAGGGGAGAAATCATAGAAATGAGCTGACAGCATGGTTCCTCCTTTCACAGCTTCTCCCCACCACTCTGATGTGTCAGATATGTCAAACCAGATATCTACAGGGACAGTCCTTCCTTTCTCTGTGACTCCCCTTCCCGCCATGCTCTAGGTCTCTCCACTCAGATCACTGAGTATGCCATTCAGAAATAATCCTTTGGGAGATGTCTGTATATATGGCCCTCTTTTTAAAGATGGAGTTCACCTCATTTGTCATTTTCTTAATTGTTTTCAGTGGGTTTTGAGAAATGCCTTTACCATCTTTTAGTCTGTTTCTGAATTTTGAACAATATATATTGAACAAACCAAAAAAAGCACTTTAAGAGAAAATTATTACAAAGCTAATTCTTTCCAGTATTTTATTTGAATGTTATTTAAATGAAATCCAGCCTGGATATGGAGGTTTGTGCTAGGGACACTTTACTTAGTGATAATTCTTAGGCTTAAAGGGTAACAATAATAACAGTAGCTGGCACTAACATAGTGCTTTCTATATGCCAAGCATTGTTCTAAATGTTTTACATATATTTATATATATTCTCATAACAACTGTGAAATAAAGACTATTATTATCATCTCCATTTTAGAGTGAGGAAACTGAGGCACAGCGAACCCCAGTGATTTGCCTAAGGTCACATAGTCAGTAAGTGATGGAGCCAGGAATCAAACCCAGGCAGTTGACCCTACAGGCCATTAAGAATCTGTGTTCTTAATCACTATGTTGTGTTGCCCCTTACTCATTGCAAAAAGATAAATGACTAGAGAGTTTATAGTGCCAGGGCCAAAGTGAAATGGCTCTGTCAAGGAGCTCAGAGCCCGGCCGGGCGTGGCTCAGCAGTTGAGCATCGACCTGGGATCCAGGCGATCAGGGTTCGATTCCCAGTCAGGGCACATGCCCGGGTTGCGGGCTCGATCCCCAGTCAGGGGCGTGCAGGAGGCAGCCGATCAATGGCGCTCTCATCATTGATTTTTCTCTCTCTCTCCCTCTCCTTTCCTCTCTCTGAAATCAATAAAGATATATTTTTTAAAAAAGGAGCTCATGCCCGGCCGGGCATGACTCAGCGGTTGAGCATCAACCTAGGATCCAGGCGATTGGGGTTCAGTTCCCGGTCAGCGCACATGCCTGGGTTGCGGGCTCGATCAATGACTCTCATCATTGACGTTTCTGTCTCTCTCCCTCTCCTTTCCTCTCTCTGAAATCAATAAAAAGATATATTAATAAATAAATAAATAAATAAATAAATAAATAAATAAATAAATAAATAAATAAGGAGCTCAGAAATGTGTTTTGTGACTGGGAAAGGTCAGGGATTTGATGATGTAGACACTCAAAAACAGTGAGAGTATCTGCTTCCAGTCACAGGAGGATACAGAGTAGCCACACAGAGGGAGGCAGTTCCACTAGAGCACCAGGAAGAAAAATGCCAGGTCCGAGAAAGGGAGAATTGATTTCTATTAAAATGAGAGCTAAACATTTTTATTCTGAGGCATAGTTTCAAATTTGTTTACCTGTCACGGTATGTTGGGAGGGAAGCATAGTGTGCCAGTCATTAATTTCTTGTCTCAACTCCAAATCTTCCCTGCTTTGCTTTGCTTGTGTTACTGGATCCGAACCATTTCTCCTTTACCAGCTGGCACAAGATGTAGATTTTTACCAATAGGGATGCTGGAGGGAAATGCAAGGCCACTGAAAAAGAAAGGGCCCTGGCTGGTGTGGCTTGATGGGTTGGAGAATTGTCCAGTATACCAAGATGTGGCGGTTCGATTCCCGGTCAGGGTGCATACCTGGGTTGCTGGTTTGAGCCTTGGTTATGGTGCATTGGGAGACAACTGATTGATGTTTCTCTCTCACATCGATGTTTCTCTCTCCCCCTTCCTGTCTCTGAAAAAAACAATTAAAAAAAAAAAAAGTAACTTCTCTTCCTGATGCTGTTGTGCTTTTTTATTAACATTGGACCCAGCAAGTTTCTACCCCATCAAATATGCCACTTCCTGAGAACCAGCTCCAGACTGCCCTCTTCCTCCAGTGAATTTTCCCACCACCCCACAGACCACTCCCACGTACCAGCTCCAGCCTGCACTGCACAAATTTCTTCTCTACCATTAGGGTGTGTGTTCCTGGGTAGCCACAGCCTCTCTAAAAAGGTTGGAACCTCAGCCCCAGTGGTGAAGAGTCCTCTAGCTTTTTTGTTCCTGCCTCTTGAACTTTCCAGCATAGAGAGAGGTGATTTTGGGAATTATAGGATGTCCTACTTATCGTTTCAGATTCTGAGACCAGGAACAAGATGAAGGAATGGAAGGCAAAGATTAAAATTTCTGAAGAAAAAGATTCAGCGAGGGCTGTATCAAGAAAATCCCAAGGACAGTTCTCCCAAGAATGTAGGTTAGTTGAAACCAGTGAGCCTGAGGACAGGCCATTGAGGCACTGGGTAAGCCCCTTAGAGGATGCAGTGAGACAGACCCCTTCCCAGGAGAGAGGTATCAAGGAAGTGAATCTCATCCCCAAGAAAGCCATTGCAGGAGAAAGGGGCCATGGACGTAATGAAGGAGGGAAAATACTTTCTGCCAGAGAAAGATCTCACAGATACGAGGTCTGTGGGCAGAGCTTCAAACAGAAGTCGGAAGTAACTGAGCATAAGAAAAGTGATAATATCAAGAAAACCTATGAATGTAAGGAATGTGGAAAAACTTTTAACTAATAATTCTCTGATTATACATCAGAGAATTCATACAGGAAAAAAATCATATGTATGTAATGAATGTGGGAAAGACTTTAATCAAAGTTCAAATCTTATTATACAGAGAATTCATACAGGAAACCTTATATACATTGCAAATGTGGGAAAGACTTCGATCAGAGCTCTAATCTGCTTAGACATAAGAGAATTCACAGCGGTGAGAATCCCTATGAATGGAAAGAGTGTGGGAAGGCCTTCAGGGGAAGCTCAAACCTTGTCCTACACCAGAGAATTCATAGTGGAGGGAAGCCATATATATGTAATGCATGAGGGAAGGCCTTCAGTCAAAGCTCAGATCTTATAATACATCACAGAATTCATAGGAGAGAAACCCTATGAATATTATGAATGTAGACAAACCTTCAAAGTTCACACCTTGTCATACATCAGCGAATTCATACTGGAGAGAAACCCTTCAAGTGTAATGAATGTGAAAAGGCCTTCTGGCAGCGTTCATGCCTCACTGAACACCAGAGACTCCATAGTGGGTAGAAACCCCATGAATGTTGTGAATATGGGAAATCCTTCAGTGGGCGCACAGCTTTCCTTAAACACCAGAGCCTGCATACTGGAAAGGAACTTGGGTGTGAAAAAGCCTGCACTTCTGGCTTGCACCTTATCAAACAACAGAGAATTCATAGGGAAGAAAAACCTTATGAATGTACTGAGTGCGGGAAAACTTTCCGGGGAAGTTCAGATCTAATTCGGCATTGGATAATTCATACTGGAGAGAAACCCTATCAGTGCAAAGAATGTGGGAAAGCCTTCCGGCAGCGTTCACTCCTCATTCAACATCAGAGAATCCACAGTGGTGAGAAACCCCATGAATGTAGGGAATGTGGAAAACCCTTCACCTGGCGCACAGCTTTTCTCAAACATCAGAGACTTCATACTGGAGAGAAACTTGAAGAAGGTAAGACAACATTCAGCAAGGATGAGTTGTTTAGAGACGAGCATAGAATTCACCAAGAAGAGAAAGTTTATCAGTGTAATCAGTGTGGTAGAACTTTCCGAGGCAGCTCAGACCTCATCACTCATCATTTAACTCATATGGGAGGGAAACCATATGAATGTAAAGAATGTGGGAAAACTTTCAATCAGAGCTCAGACCTTATGAGACATCATAGAATTTATAGTGGAGAAAAACCTTATGTCCGCAATAAATGTGGGAAATCTTTTAGGGGGAGCTCAGATCTTATTAAACACCATCGTGTTCATACTGGAGAGAAACCCTATGAGTGCTTCAAATATGGGAAGGCCTTCAGTCAGAACTCACACATTAGTCACCAGAGACTTCACACTGGAGAGAAACCCTTTGAATGTTGCAGCTGTGGGAAGGCCTTCAGTGGGCGCACAGCTCTTCTTAAACATCAGAAACTTCATGCTGGAAAGGAATCGGGGAGTGTGAGAGAGTCTTCAAATAGGATTTATTTTAATAGGTAACAGAAACCTAATGAATGTAGGAAAAGCCTGGTAGAGACCACATCTCATTGCACTATAGAGGATTTTTATTAATGAAAACCGTTTGAAAAAAGAGTCCTACTGGATGGAAAACATATAAGTGTAATCAGGTGGAAAGCTCTTAGACATAATAGCCTTTTTTCTGCCTCAGAATTGACACCAGAGTTTGGTCCCCAGGATATAATTACTTGAGAATGTTTTAGGCAACTTCTGTTGTTACTAAAATCATTAGAAATCACTTCGGCAACAGCCTCAGAACTAAATTCTTCGTAAAAGGAGCCATTTCAATCTTGACTACCTAGTCCAGTGGCAAGTATAAATCTGTTCTAAGTACTTTAGGGTGATCAAATCTTTCTCTGGAAAGAGACAGGCCTTTAGGTATGTGTTTTACACACATTCCCTTTTTTCTTCTATATAAAAATATGTGTATGCATATGTGAAATGCTAGAGTGAACCACTAATTGAGAGGAAACAAAAAATAGAAGTGACTTGACAACGGGATTACTGAAGGCCGGGACATAAGAGCTGAGGAGTTTCCCCAGAGAAACAGTAATGACTACTGTTCATATCAGGAAATGAAAGAGCAAGGGATAGGAGAACAGCAGGTTTGGGGACTAGGGTAAGACTGAGTGCCAGGGTGGAGTGTTCAGGTGACAGGAGTTGGTGGGAATTAGAAGCATCTGCTATGGAAGGTCAGGAGATTATAGGGAGAGTGATTTTGTCTTGAACTGGACTTTATAATTGGGCACAGCTTACTTGAGAATTGGGGAATCTAAGAACTCTGAAGAGAGGTCATCATTTAAGCTTCCAACTAATTTGGTAATTAGGCCCTGCCTATCTGTGCAGTCAAACTCAGTCCTCAAATATTTCTTGTGCTCTGAACTACTGGCAGATTGTATATGAAGAAAGCTACTGAAACGCATTGTGAGAGAAGCTTGTGAGACCATGGAAGGGATCAGTGGTTCTCAGTTGGGATGATTTTGCCTCCAGGGGACATTTGGCAATGTCCAGAGACATTTGGCTGTCACAACTGGGAAGAAAATATTGGCAACTAAAGACCAAGGATGTTGCTAAACCCTTAAAATACATAGCCCCACCCCACCCCCAACAAAGAATTATCTGGCCCAAGTGTCAGTAGTGCCATGCTTGAGAAACCCTGCCCATAGATATTTAGAACACCAGTCACCTGGGGCTGTTTAAGCAAGGATTTCAGTGCAATGTGGGTGGTGACAGAGCATCCCCAGGGGAATCCAGAGTCTGATAGAAACCTTTAATTTGATTAACTGTTTTAGGAGACAGTCTGGTGTAGGGGAGGGAACACAGACATTGGTTTGAATCCCAGTACAACATTCTGGCTTCAGGACTGGAGCAAATTATGTAAACCCTCTGATCTTTATTTCCCTTATTAATAAAATGGTGATAAAATAATCCACCTTGTGGAGTAATTGTGAGGTTTAAATGAGAAAACTGAAATTTACTGTTGCCACATAGAAGGTAATCTAGAGCTCTAATCATTTTAAAACAAGAGAAGTATTTACAAGCAAAATATAAGATGTATAATGATACAGTGTTGTCTTGTGACTGGTATGAAGAATATGACCTGTTAAAGTTCAAAGCACTGGGGGCTGTGGTGTCCCCAGAGGGGCATCCTGAACAGCAGTGGGATGTCTTGACGTGGAGAAACCCATTTGCACCATCCCTGAAAGCTGGCAGCTTGTGGACGGTGGTACAGAAGCCTGCTTACCCCAGTCACCTGCGCAAATGTTAAAGCCCTTTACTGACCGCACATAAACCAATAATCTTTTTACATGAGAATAACTTTAAATATATTTGGGAAGCAAAAGGAATCTAGTGATACATTGGATTAAAAATTAAAGATACTTAACATTTTTGAGTTATCCCAGATTCTAACCAATCAAAACCTTTAGCTGGGACATTTTAGCTTGCATTCATTCATTTATTTATTTATTTAGTAAAAGAAATGAATTAGGAATTTATTCTAATAAACCCATCTCTATGTCCTTCACCTGTATGTACAGTGAGAGTGATGTTTATAGGGCTAAGCAGGATATTGAAAGGGACTTGAAGGTAGTTTCATGCAGTGGTTTCTAACTTTCTAAACACCAGGCCCTCCTTTTTTACTCTCCTGTGCTGTATTTTAAAATTTTCTGCTTACCAAACTGTGTTTATTAAGGAATTAGTTCCTTTTGTTATTCAAATACATGTAGTATAACCACCAGTCATGCTTCTGATTGGCATAACATAACATAACCTGACCTAGGTATTAAAATTCCGGCCCAAAGCAAATTACTTAACATTTTCATTAGTCTTTTTATCCCTTTTGTGAGCAAATATATAATTTGCTTTGGGCTTTTAAAAATTATCTATTGCTTGAAGACCTCAGATTGGAACTAACCTTTTCATTTTATCCCTGATAGAGGCTGTACTATATTGAATACATCAGACTTTTAAAAGAAGGGGGAGCCCGGCCGGGCATGGCTCAGCAGTTGAGCGTCGACCTAGGATCCAGGTGATTGGGGTTCGATTCCTGGTCAGGGCACATGCCTGGGTTGCAGGCTCGATCAGTGACTTTCTCATCATTGATGTTTCTGTCTCTCTCTCCCTCTCATTTCCTCTCTCTGAAATCAATAAAGATATATTTTAAAAAATTAAAAAATTTAAAAAAAATAAAAGAAGGGGGAAATTTTTGTTACAGTATGGAAATGCTTTCAACTGTGAATGTTGAAATAAAAGAAATGCAAGAAATAATTGTTGAGTGCCTAATATATCTGCCAAGGGCCACAGTTTGATAGGGCTAGAGAAAGACAGTTCTTCTAGGAGCCAACAATCCAGTGGAGGCTAAGTGAGGACAAGAGAGTTCTTCTTCAGTTAAGTAAACAATTTATGAAAAGATCCACCCAAAACTTTAACGGAATTCGACGTATTCATGTCCAATTTGTAAACTTGAATTCCACAGGATAAGATCTACCTGTCAGGGAGCCGCCTGCACTGGCACTTTGAGAAAAGAGCCTAACGGATAAAAGCTTGCCTTTGTGAGACCTTGAGTAGCTAATGGCCTAAACTCCAGGACCAAAGCTGAGGAATTATCAAATCTTTCTGAGGAACAGGTATGATTGGAATGTGGATTGAGAGGTTTCTTCATACAAATATTTCATAGGAAACAAGACTGTTACTGCCACCTTGGGGAGATTGCATGTGAGTATAGCAGAGGAAGGGAATGTTCCCAATAACCTGCTGACTTAGTCCATTTTTGTTTTTTGATGCCCTTACTTTGAGGCCACCATCATCATCTCTTGCTTGTGTTATCACCACAGCCTCCTAATATGTCTCCTGCTTCCATTTTTCTACAGAGCAGTCTGAATGTCCTTTCTTTAGAACAAATCTGATGGTGCCACCATCCTTAAACTTCTGCAGTGCTTTCCCATTAACCTGAGCCTGAAGCCCAGTCCTTAAAGTGACCGCATGTTCTGCTCTGGCCCCATCTGTCCACTCATTTAGTAAATATTTATTGAGCTTCTAATGTGTCAGGCACTGAGGGGTACAAAGAGGGGTGAGCAGAAATAGACAACAGTCTCTGCCCTGGTGGAGCAGAGGTGAGGTCAGTGAGACTCATAAGTAAAATGACTCATAAGTAAAAGACTCCAAAGTAAAAGGAGAGGCGGGATAGGCAGAGGGGAGTCTGACCTAGTTGGGGGAGGGCTTTCTGCAAAGTGCTTACCTTTCTAAATCCAGCATTTACCTCTGAACCATCTGCCCAGGCCCTAACCTTACCCTGTGGCCTTTCCACAAGCGAGTCCCTCTGCCAGGAATCCCCTCCCTCCTACCTAGGCTCTTTCCTTAGGGTTTCCTATGTGCTGGGGACCCTGACCAGGCCTCAACTCCAACTTTCTCTTGCATTCTTTGCCTTGGTCTTAGTTGGTGAATGCTACTGTTTTCTAAACAGGACACTAAGGACAGGAAGGCAAAATAATTTGCCCAGGGAGCCAAAACTAGTGCGCGAAGAAACGGGGGTTCAAATCCAGACCCATGCCTCCAGAGCCCACTTCCCCAGGCACCTCCCTCACCCCGCCTCGCCCGCAGCACCAGCGGGGGTTAAGCGCTCGCACCGGCTCCCACGGGCCGCAGCCATCACAGCGCTTGTCCCTGCATTAGACTGAGCTCTTCCTGGAAGGGGCTGGGTCTTTCTGGTCTTTTCAGGTTCAGTGACCCCAGGTAGGAGCCACGCCTCAGCCACACGGACAGGTGTCGCCCCCCGCTGGGACGAGGGCAGGGCCCCACCCGGTGGGCTTTCCGAGTGTTACCCTGGGAGGCTGCGGGGCGGGAGGTGCAGGCCGCGAGCTTTCAGCGCGGCTGGTTCCAGGACTGGACAGTGGCCGCAGCTCCAGGGGAAGCGCTGAGCGAAGGGGCCAGTGGGGGCCGCCTGGCGCCGAGATGCCGCCGCGGTCGCGCGCCCAGGCTCTGCCCTTCCAGCTCTACCTGTCTGCGCAGCCCCCAGGGCCCTGCCCAGCAGTCCCATCCCTTGGGCTCCCGCTCGCCGGCCTCGCCCCATCCTCCGGGCGGCAGGATGGCCCTCCCTGGCCTAGCGCAGGTGCTGCCAGCCCCGTGCCCGAGGCGGTGCGCGTGCGGCTGGCACTGCGCCACCTGTCCCCGCACGAGGCGATCTCTGCCGGACCCAGGACAGCGGGGAGGGGGGTACGGGGCTCGCTGACCGTACCCCCCTCGGTGACCGGAAAGGTGGATTCACGGGGACCTCTGGAACTTCGCACAGTGAAAATACTTCTGGGTTGGATGAGTGTCAGTCAGGGTGGTGGCTTCTCGGATTTTGAGCAGGCACCACAGACTAATTGGCCCACCGCCTCCTGGCCCTCAAGTCCTGCTCCTGGCCATACAAGGTCGCACACAAAAGGGGGTGGGGGGCTCCCGGCTTCCTAAAGCAGCCACAGTCCCTCTCTGGGTGGGGCTCCTACCTCTTAGTCCAGAAGGCTGAGGGGCGGCTGAGCGCACTTGGTGACTCCTTGGAGATTTGGCGGGTGCTGGCCAACTTGAGCGCACCAGGTGAAAACACTGCCTGCAAAACGTGTTACACAAGTAAATAAAAAATGACTGAATCAGTGCTCTGGCCCGCGGTGCTGCTCAAGACAGTGGAGTTGCGGCCGAGTCCCGCGCAACGCCCCAGGCTGGAGACGGGACGCGCGAGGGGCGGCCGAGCGGTGGGGAGGGACCTCCGCCTGACCGGTTGGCCGCCGCTCCCCAGCCCTCACGCTGCTCCCGCCCTCCTTCCGCGCAGCCTGCCCCGCCCCGAGGGCAGGGGAGAGGCGGCGACCCCCTGCTGGACGGGAGAGCCGAGCCTTCTAGCGCTCCGAGGCGCTGACCGCTGCCAGGTTGCTCAAGAGCCACCAGCCTCAGCGCTCGGCCCGCGCCGGGCAGGCACTGTCGCGTAGCAGCCGCTCAGCGAGTGGCTGATGAATGTGCACCCGCCGGTTACTGAGGCTCCCTCCCTCGGGCTCACCAGAGTCCTCCTCGCCCCAGTCCCCTGGATTTTACCAGAGGTCCCAGCTCCCGTCCACTTTCAGGGTCTCACCCAAGCAGGTCGCCCAAAAAAGCTGACGGATGTAGCGAGGGGAAGGTTTTGCGGGTGACTTGGTCATTTTTGTTCGTTTAAGATAAAACTTTGCTTTTAGGAACTTGTGAAGGACTACAGGGGTTCAAGGACGGGTTTCAGATGGTCCATGAATTCTCTGAAACCACGTGCACATTTTATAGGCAGAGCTTACCCAGAGTTTCAAGAATCCCTGACCTAACAACCTTAGGGGCCTGTCTCAGACCAGGAGGCACTTAAAACATATTTTTAAAAAATGGGTCTTAGCCAATAACAACAATAATAAACACCAGCCCAGAAATCTCAGTAATAAGGTGATTTTTAAAAAACTGTGCCCTCCAAATGATCAGAATCTTACATTGTCAGTCATGAAAAACCACACACACACACAGGTAACACTTGTCCCATTATGAAAGACAAAGGATCCCACAAGCAGAGCAGAGATCAAGGGCGGAGTAAACAGCTTATGCAAAACCAGACGCTAACAGAGCACAAGAGGTTGGGTGACACAGGATAGGGACTGGTATACAAAATCATATTAAGACCATAATGAAACAATGTACTTTGGAATAATAAACATTTGAAAAGTACCAAATCAGTAAAATTGTAAAAAAAAATAATACTTATCCAAAGTTAGCGTATCAGTAAAACTTTGATTAGAGGGGGAAAACATACATGAACATAGCTGCAAAAATTCTGACAGGCACTTCTGGGTATTTAGGCAGGCCTTTGAGATTGAGAGACCTGGGCTTTTTAATGGATCTAAAATTAAGAAAATTCATATTTTTCTCTTCCTCAACAGAATCCTACTTGCACAAAATAGTGACTACCAGCCCAAATTATGGCAGATTTTGACTTCCAAGTAAATCGAGAGGGAGGGAGACAAACAAGGAGAGAAAAATCTTCTGGAGGTAATAGCGTAAGGTGGACAAGGCAGGGAATGAAGTTACGGGTTGTGCGTACAGTGTATGTAACAAGGTGGAAATAATTTCATTCACCAGAATACCTCTGGTTGGAAGATTCTTCTTGAAATGAAATGTGAGACCTACCTCCCTTATGAATATGCTCAAGTACAAACAAGTTGGTCACTAAATTGCCTTCTAATAAATATCCCAATGAGTGGATTAACTGAAGAATCTTTTCTTTTGCTGAGCAGTGGGTTTAAGATGGTAATTGAGCTGGGACAGGGATTGAATGGGGGGGGGGGGGCCTAAGGAGCTAAGGTGACTGAGCCCTGAGGAGGAAAAACTTCAGTGGCAGTTTGGCCAAAGGACTTCTGAGAACAAAATGTCTGATCGGATGTGAACCCACTTCTCTCTTACACAACAGCATCTTTGGAAAGTCCATATTACTCATGGATGTGTTTGTGTGAGGGGATTCTTTGGGGGTAGCTTGCAGTGCCAGGATCTAAATCAAGGACTGGTAAGGGGTGAGCGTGAAAAGAGGCAAACACAGACGTCAGAAGTTAAAGGGCTAGGTGTCATGCAGGTTTCATGTGAAGAAGATATGGTCTGGGTATAATTCAGTTTGAGCTTGAGATAGCACTGCACTTGTCATCACCCTACAGAAAGAGGTAAGTCAAAGAACTTCTGCTAAGAGTTTGAGGGCTAGGGGTAGTACCTGAAAGGATGTGAAAACTGTGAAATCAACTGTTTATTTGTACAGCCCTTTTCTCAAGCCAAGGGCATGAACCCAGGAGGTCATATATTGGGGTATAGAATAAACCCACTTGGGTTTTGGCTGTGATCAGTTATTTTCCCAAGCACATGATGTAAATCCATTATATTCAAATCCATGTAGAATAGTATAAAATGTGCAAATGATTTCAAATAAGGCAGTAATGAATCTACCTAGCCACAGCACAGCACAGTGGTTAAGAGCACAGACGAGGATTGGAGTTTTGGCTCTTACTAGCTGTGTGATCATGGGCAAGTTACTTAACATCGCTCCAGCTCCCCCCCTTTTTAAAAATATGTCTTTACTGGTTTCAGAGAGGGAGAGGGAGAGAGATAGAAACATCAATGACAACAGAGTCAGTGATAAGCTGCCTTCTGCGTGGCCCCTACTGGGGACAGAGCCCACAACCTGGGCACGTGCCCTGACCAGGAATCAAGCCGCAATCTCCTGGATCCTAGGTCGATGCTCAAACACTGAGCCATGCCGGCCAGGCTGACCCTCATCTTTTAAATTGGGATAGAAGTACCCACATCGATGGCTGTGCAACTGTAAATCAACTAAAAAGCATTCATTTAAGACAGGTGAATTTTACGTATACTTTGTTGTGAATTTTATGTATACTCAACAAAGTATACATAAAATTCACCTGTATACTGTACAAAGTATACTCAACAAAGCTGTTTTTAAAAAGAGTACCTAGATCATAGATATGCTGTGAAAATATAAGTGTAAACTGTTTGGCACTGTGCCTGGCACAGAGTAAACACTCAATAAATACTAGTGATTAGTATTAGTGTAATAAAAAAAAATTTAAAATAGAACACTTAAGATATATAAAGTTAGATTTTAAAAAGAATCAAAGAACTATTGGGTTGGTTGAAACTTCAGAGATCATTTAGTTCAACTCCCCTCATTTTACAGATGAAAAAATTAGGGACCAGCAGGTGAAGTGCCTTATTCAAGGTCTAGCTCTAAAACCAGGCCCTCAGCCTGCTGAATCCCCATTAGTGCAATTCCCCCTCCCACCCACTGTCTCAGAAACATGGACACATGAAAAATTGAGGATGTGTTTCCTCAAAGAAGAAAAAACACAAAGGAGAACACACAAAACTCATGTAGAGATGCTGAAGAAAGAGAATTCCAAGGCCAAGGGCAAACTGAGAGGAGGCCATCACATCCTGGCCTATCAGTTCAGTGGGGTCTTCAGATCATGAGAGCATTAAGTGCTTTGGCAAGGAGACCCTGCTCAATCAGGTGAACTGGCTCATCACTGCGGCCAGGTGCCTGGTGATAGTGAAGCTGCAGTCCTCTCTGCTACCTCCTGACACAGATCTGTCAGCAGCAGCAATAGCCAGGGCCAAAAGTGAATGCAGCAGAGTTCTTGAGAGCAGACAGTCCGAGCAGCCCAAAGTGTGAAATAGCTGCTAAACAGCCGCTTTGCCCATGCTGAGTAGTCTGGCCTCACGTTTATCATCCCCTGGCCTTGCTCATCAGCCCTTCTGGATCCTAAGGACCTTTACTTATGATTCTATAAATTGCCTGTCCGTTTCCTCCATCATGGAACCCTCTTCCAGCAGGAGATATGAAATGACCCAAAGATTTCCATTTCATTAGTGCTGCCATCTTCTATGGGAACTTGATAGCATGTTTGAAAGATTTTGAAGCTAATAAAAGCTTATAAATTATTCCAGTGCTAAATGTTGGACAAGAGAATTAAGTGTGTCTTCTAGACCACAACTTTCCAACATTTTAGGGGACAATGTCCAATGAGTTGACTCTCATTCTCAGGAAGTGGTGGATCACATTCCTCCGGTTTTCCTAAAGAGTAACAATTTAGGCTAGATGGCTGGTATGTAGACCCTAATGGAAAGTGACACACTAGGAGGAAGGGACAGAAAAAGGGACAGAGGATTATTAAGGCCTGAAACACCTTTTATGATTTAACTCAGTACATTGAAACTTCTCAGTGAATAATTCTTAAAAGTGCCTCATTCTATTTGACCAACTGTTTAAATTAAAACTAGTAGGACAGAGGTTCTGTCCATTCATTTGATCTGAGAACTTGGGGTGTAGGTTATGAATTAAGTCTGAATTCAGCTTTCCCACAGAAAACGTTCCTATTTTGCAAATCATTCCATGCAATGAACACTTTGATGTCGGAGGAGGTGAGAGCTCCGACTAAAGGTCTTCTGACATTCTTGGCACTCGTAAGGCTTCTCTCCGGTGTGAATTCTCTGATGTATGATAAGTTGAGAATGTTGGCTGAATGTTTTCTCACACTCATTACATTCATAAGGTTTCTCTCCAATGTGAATTTTCTGGTGGAGAAGAAGCTCAGAGTTATCCCAGAAGGTTCTTGCACATTCATTACACTGATGAGGTTTCTCTCCGGTATGAATTCTCTGGTGGACGATAAGGTGGGAGGTCCGCCTAAAAGCCTTTCCACACTCAAAGCATTCATAGGGTTTCTCTCCAGTGTGAATTCTCTCATGTCTAAGTAGTTCTGAGTTCCCCCTAAAGGCCTTCCCACATTCCTTACATACATAGGGCTTCTCACCAGTATGAATTCTAATATGTCTAATAATCTCTGAGTTCTGGCCAAAAGTTTTTCCACATTCATTACATTCATATGGTTTGTCCCCTGTATGAATTCTCTGATGCCGGATAAGCTCAGAACTCTGACCAAAGCCTTTTCCACATTCGTTACACAGATACGGTTTTTCCCCAGTATGAATTTTCTGGTGTCTAATAAGGCCTGAGCTATGCTTGAAGGCTTTGCCACATTCACTGCACTCATGATATCTTTCTTCAGTATGAATCCTCTGATGCTGAATAAGCTGCGAGCTAACCCTAAAGGTCTTCCCACATTCATTACATTCGTATGGTTTCTCTCCAGTGTGGATTCTCTGGTGTAGAATAAGGGCTGAATTCTGACTAAAGGCTTTACCACATTCTTCACATTTGTATGGTCTCTCTCCAGTATGAATTCTATGATGGTGGATGAGATGTGAACTCTGAATGAAGGCTTTTCCACATTCATTACAAGCAAAAGGTTTCTCTCCAGCATGAATTCTCAAGTGTCTGCGAAGGCTTGAGTTAGTTCCAAATGTTTTTCCACATTCTTTGCATTCAAAAGGTTTCTCTCCACTATGAACTCTCATATGCTGGATAAGATGTGAATTCTGATTAAAGGCTTTCCCACATTCTTTACATGTATGAGGCTTTTCTCCCACACAACTTCTCTGTGTTCTGTTAGGTTCCAAATTCTCTATGAAGTTTTGGCCAGGGGTAGCAAATGTACTAACTGCCTCTGCTGTGATATCTCCCTGATGTGTAATCAGGTTTGGGCTGGGATTGCAGACTCTTTCATTCTCATTCTCCTGGTCTGTTTCACTTGAGGGTGATTTCTTAAAGATAATCAACCCTGATGCAAAGTCTCTCTCCTGAGGAGACATCTGCTCCATAATCTCGTCTGTGGACCCTCCTGAATGCCCCTCCAACAAGTCTTGTTCACATGCTGCTCCAAACTCATGACTCTCGTAAACTACCTTTGGAAGTTTTTCTAATACTGCTCCATGTGGCTCAGATTCTTCAGAAATTTCTTCCTTGGGAATTATCTCCTTGTTCTCACTCCCCATCTCACAATCTGAAATGAGAGAGAGTAAGTATGTGAAGTGGCTATATCACATCTAAATGAAGCTAATGCTAGAAGAGTATGGGCCTTTGACATTGCTCTGACAGCACCCAAAAACAGTCTTAGTGAAAATTACAGAATGCTGTTGAAGAGAAGATATTTAGAATTATGGTGGACATACTAAACAAAGAGCATATACTGACTGCAAACAGTGAGAGATATTATCAGAGTAAGAGAGTTAAGGAGAGAAACAGGAAGTAGATGGTAAGGAGATGCTGATTAAAAAAATCCATATTTACAGTGAGTTGGAGCTGAACCTGAGGTTTGGTAAGAAAAACATTTACAAAAAATGGTAGCCATATTAATACACGGTATATGGAAAAGGCTGAGAGAAGGGGCAAAAAATGATTAACACAAACAACTTTGGATTTATAGAAAAAGTAACCAAAAAATGAGGAACAAGAGGAACTTTTCTGAGCCCAGTCCTGTGGTACTCACCAGCTCTCCAGAACACAGGATTGTGTATGTACCCATTCAAAAGCTTAATATAAGCCCTAGCTGGTTTTGCTCAGTGGTTAGAGCATTGGCCTGCGGACTGAAGGGTCCCAGGTTTGATTCCGGCCAAGGGTATATACCTCGGTTGCAGGCTTGATCCCTGGGGCACGTGTGAGAGGCAACCAATCGATGTGTCTCTCTCACATCAATGTTCTTTCTCTCTCTCTCTCCCCCCTTCCATTCTCTGAAAAGCAATGGAAAAAATCTCCTCAGGTGAGAATGAAAAATTTTTAAGAGAGGTTAAAATGACTTAGCTATAACTAGCACAGAAGTAACTATCCTTAACTCCTTTATATTTGGATGACGTAAGGTTCTAGCTTACTTTTCCCCAGGTTAGTAAATTGTATAAATAACTACTTTTCTTTTCCCTGCTGATTTGAGATGTCATCTATGTCACAGCCTAAAGGGACATATATTTGGGTTAATTTCTGGGCCAATTTCCAGACTCTATTCAGTTCTATTAATCTGTCTATTCCCTCTCTCATAACAAATTGTTCAACCTACTATAGCTTTATTAAAATGTTTAATATGTTAGAGAAAATCCTCTATCATTAGTCTTCTTTTTCACATATTTCCTATTTTTGTATTTTTCTAAGTAAATTTTAGTATATTTTTGCAGAATTTCCTAACTTATCCTGATAGTTTTATATACACCATGTCTCTGTATGAATTTTCTTTTAGTATGTTTTTCACATATTTTCTAACTGGTTATTATTTTTATATATAGCAATGCTGTTGATTTTTATATACTAATTTTGTAATTGGCCCCTTTATAGAATTTTCTTAGTATTTTTACAGATCTAAAGCCTATATATATATTTTTTCAACTTCTAAAAGGTTGTGGCAAAGATTTTTAGTTGTCTATCCCAATATCCATTCTTCCCTACATCATCAGCAACAGAATAATGAATTCATTTTGTGTAGCAATAAGCCTAAAGAAATAAATTCTCTGTTCCCTCCCCCCTCTCTCCTTCTCTCTCCAGAGTGCACCCACTCAAATCTTCTATTCAAGTTACTTTCCTAAGTTCCAAGGACCCTTCTTTTGCCTCTATAACTTGTTTCCTTAGCCCATTTCTTCTATGACTCATTTTTACTACCTCTGTAACTCTCCAAATAAACTTTATCTTATAATTTGAAAAAAAGAAATTCTCAGACTTCTTTGCAGCTAGGTATTGCCACGTGACCTTCTAGCCAACAGGACAGTAAGATACAAATGAAAGAACATAGGAGTTATGGGAAGTCTCCTTTAGGGTGAGAGGATGCATTTCTTTACCCTCTTCTTTCATGCTGTGCCTGGGGTATGAGATGGTAGAGTGCCATCTTGAACCGTGAGTACGCTGG